>NW_027223760.1:16567500-26567500 GCF_028538775.1 Myotis yumanensis | reverse complement strand
GTGAAGATTAAAAAAATGAAAGACAGATCCAAACCACCGATCATGACATGTCTTCCTGGAAATTCTACATGCATCAGGGATTCAGATTCACATATGCAAGCCCAACCAGCAGTGGAATAATATAAAACCATTTGCAATATTAAGAATAATTAGAAAACCCACCTCGTGGGAAAACATATTTGCCAACGTCATATCTGATAAGGGCTTAATCTCCAAAATTTATAGGGAACTCATACAACTTAACAAAAAGAAGATAAACAATCCAATCAAAAAATGGGCAAAGGATCTAAATAGACACCTTTCAAAAGAGGACATTCAGAAAGCCAAGAGACATATGGAAACATGCTCAAAGTCACTAATCATCCGAGAGATGCAAATCAAAACAACAATGAGGTACCATCTCACACCTGTCAGAATGGCCATCATCAACAAATCAACAAACGACAAGTGCTGGAGAGGATGTGGAGAAAAAGGAACACTTGTGCACTGCTGGTGGGAATGCAGACTGGTGCAGCCACTATGGAAGGCAGTATGGAGGTTCCTCAAAAAATTGGAAATGGAACTCCCATTTGACCCTGTGATCCCACTTCTAGGAATATATCCCAAGAAACCAGAAACACCAATCAGAAAGGATATATGCACCCAGATGTTCATAGCAGCACAATTCACCATAGCTAAGATCTGGAAACAGCCTAAGTGCCCATCAGTAGATGAATGGATTAGAAAGCTGTGGTACATCTACACGATGGAATACTATGCTGCCGTTAAAAAGAAGGAACTCCTACCATTTGCAACATCATGGATGGAACTGGAGAGCATTATGCTAAGTGAAACAAGCCAGTCAATGAAGGAAAAATACCACATGATCTCACTCATTCATGGATAATAAAGACCATTACAAACTTTTGAACAATAATAGATACAGAGGCAGAGCTGCCTCAAACTGATTGTCAAACTGCAGTGGGAAGGCCAGAGAGAGTTGGGGGGCAGGAGGGAGGGGAGTAAGAGATCAACCGAAGGACTTGTATGCATGCATATAAGCATAACTAATGGACATAAGACACTGGGGGGTAAGGGAGGGTAGGGGTTTGTCAAGGGCGGGGGGGGGGGGGAGAAAGGATACTTATGTAATACCCTTTGTAATACTTTAAGCGAAAAATAAAAAAAAATTAAAAAAAAAAAACTAAAAAAAAAAAAAAAAAAAAAAAAAAAGAATAATTAACAATAATTCCATCAAAACTCTAATTCCATCTGTGCCTCATCTTACTTTTCGATGCCTTTGGGTGTATGATTTCTTCAATACTCTCCCATCCCCCACCCTAGCATGATTATTATCTTCAATTAGATTTGCGTTCATTCAGTGGAGACCATGCTTCACACATTTCATCTAGAACAGTGGTTCTCAACCTTGGCTACACATTAGAATCCCCTGGGAATCTTTTTAAAATCCTGATTTCTGGGCCTCATCCTCTGGAAATTCTATTTCTTTGTTACTAATGTTGTGGCCCCACCCCATAACAAGCTTCCAATAAAAATTATCCTACATAATAAAAGGGTAATATGCAAATTGACCCTAACAGTGGAATGACCAGAATGACCACTCGACCAGTCACTATGAGGCGCACTGACCCACTGACCACCTCTGGGTCCCTTTCCCTGGCCGGCAGGCTCCGATCGCCCAGTGGTGAACAGGGAACCTGGGTTCAATGGTGGCAGAGGGTGGGATCAGCTGCAGGCAGCCGGGGAAGATGGCCCTGATCACAGGCCAGGCCTAGGGACTGTACCCATGCACGAATTTCATGTGCCAGGCCTCTAGTAATATAATAAAAGAATTAAGAGTTTGTGTTTTGAAATCAAACTGTCATGGTTTCAAGTCTTGGCTCCATCACTCATTTCTGCCTTGCAGACTTAGGTTGGGGTAGGGTCGGAGGTGGGGCTGGGGAGACAGAGAGTATACTACATTATTTCCTGTACCCAGGGAATCCTCTACAATGCCCTGTACATAGCAGGTGCTCAATGAATTTCTTCATATTACATCCCCACATATCTAATTTTTTTTCTGTATATTTAACAAGATCTAATTCTCTTCTACATTTTTCTTGCTTCTTGGAAACATATACCTGGCAGATGTTTAACAGCTCCATGTCGGCAGTGAATGAAATGATGTTGGTACATAATTTGGTTGTAAAGTTTATAAAGTGCCTTGAGCTGACAGATATAGTGCAAATGAAGGCTGTAAATGAATATAAAACATGAAATATCTTTCTCGCTAACCTATCTTTTCTGCTTAGATTTGTCTCTCCCAAACTGGGGATTCCTTCTTTTTTCTTTCCCCTAAGAGGCAGACACACCAACCTAACAGGCAGCAGTCAAAAAAGGTGGCTCTCTTTTATTTAGGGCTTCCAACATCAGGGCACAAAGATGTCAAAGTAGCTTAAAACCAAAGATTAGCCTCTTCCACCTAAAGTAGGTAGCTTGTTCATTACAGCTGATAAGTGGGCAGTGATCCCTATCAATTAAGCCACAAAGGACAATGGCCAAAGTATGATCCGCAGGGCAGCTGTGAGGTCTGCTATCTCATGGTTTTATAAAGGGTGGCATCTAATTTCCACAAAGATCTTGTTTCTGGGAGAAATGCATCCTCTTTGCTACATGACATGTCACGGTGCTTGGGAGTGGGCCTCTGCCAGTGGCAAACACTGTTGACACGGAACAGGTACCAACAAAGGCACAGCTGCTAATGGGTACATTTAAATCAACGTCTATTCTTCCCACGCCATCCTGCACAGCCCCTTTTGCTGCTCTAAAACAAATACGGCTTAATTTTATTTCCTGCCTGGCTTTGTGTAATTTTGACATGTCCTTAGTCAAACACGACCCAGTCCTTCAATCAGGCCCTATTTTTCTGGAGATGGAAAAACAAGAGGAAGCTAAAGCAATTATTGAAAACTCATAAGCAGCAGCTTTAGCCTAATTACCTTGACTTTCCTCTTTAATTTTTCTATCGATTGTCTCTTGTTAATATACAAGTATTGACTGAGCTGGCAGAGCCTCGTGCTACTATCATAAGAACAGATGCTGGTGGGAAGCGAAATGTAATTAGGGGCCCCAATATTCTGCTCTTCCTTTTTGGAAGCAACATGCACTGCAGACTTTGATTTGAGGCCCTGGTAGGACTCAGCAGCAGCCCCTACACTGCAAGAATCTTTGTTCAATGCTTTTGCTGTAGGTTGTGCCTTTGCCACCAGGGGGCAGCTGGGAAGAAGAAAAACCACCCCTTTTTCTTTGTTCCTCTTTTGATGTTAAAATACAGTCTTCTTTATTTTCAGCACATAATCTATTAGAACTCCTGGGTAAATGACTCTAGAGGGATGAGCAACCCAGGAATGAAGGTGACATCCTTCAAGCTGCATGTGTTGTCTTCAAATGCTGTTGTATGCAGAGTTTCAACTTGAAAATAACTGAGTCACACCAGGTGAGCGGCCTGAATATCAATGCAGCATTGACAAATGCTTTTAATAGTTCCCTATTCCTCTGTCAAGGGGAAAGCTGACATTTCCTTGCTGTCGAATATGAAACTCATTTAAAAATAGTTATTTCTAAAGTACTTTAAACTTTTCCATTTCTCATATATCGTTCTCCGGAGCATTAATAACATGTAGGTTGAGAGTCTTAATCTGCTACCAAGGTGTACTGCACTATAAGCAAACACAATATAGTAACACCGAGGGGAGTCATTCTTCTAGAAGCCTGGGAAACCAGGGTGTCATGGAATATCTGTTTTATTTTATCTTTAGGAGAAAATAAATAAAGCAAGAGCAATTAGCAATGCTAAAACAAATCAGAAATGTCTATAAGATGGACTTTTCAAAGAATAAACCCTGGTCACAAGTTCTATTAGATATTCCACAAGGAAAGACACATTCTTAAAGCTGGCAATAGCCATGAGAACCAAGTTAGTGCTGTAAAATCCAGGAAATGAGGGGCAAAGTGATAGGAGAAGGAAGCCAATGGAGACAGAGGGGAAAGTGAATGAAAGGATAATCAGACTAAGGATGAGGGTTGGGGGCTGGCTGGGCAGACAATGGTACAGCAGCAGGAATACTTTAGTCCCCATCACATGTATTATAAAGCAACAAAGGTACAACTGTGAAGGGACAAGTCTACAGACTTTGGGGGCAGTTGTGAAAGGGCAAACGGATTTCTATGAAAATAACTTCATCAGTCCCTGAGGGCTGGTCACAGGCACACATACGTCATCAATCCTGCTCAGCAAATGGCAGACAATTCTTCAGACAGTCCGGAGAAACACAGTCATACCCCAACAACAGTCCATAACGACCTCAGGTAATATCAGAGATATTCATCTGCAACACAGGTTTCAAACATGCTTCAGTGAAATACTGGCTCAGATCCTGTGTATAATATTTAAGATTCAGAAATGCAAGCTGAGAAAACATCTTTAGGATTTTGAATTTGTGAATTCCAAAAAGAAATGCTGCAACTTGCATCTGCCTGGACTCAAACACTTCCACGGGGCGTCAGCAGGTCGGGAGCCAGTTGCTGCGAGCACACTGCATCCAGACAGCAGAATGCAGAGGCAGACATGGCCTGCGCTGTCTCTTTGCAAAGGTCACTGTTTGGAGGAGAGAAACACTCACTAGTTATGATATGATGCGCCAGGAACAATGCCTCTGACAGGAATAAGATGTTAAGCCAGCCTTTGTGGGAGGCTTCATTGAAAGGAAACGTTCTATATCAGGGGTGTCTTAAAGACACATGTGCATGACCATTGGGAGAGCAGCAGGATGGAGCAGTGGGCATTTCAGGCCAGCCCAGGCCTCATGTGGGGAGGGCCAGCGTCTGAAAGGAAGACCTATGCTTAGAAAGACAAGGGTGGGAAGAGAGACAGGACACCTGCTGGGGCTACTCTAGGAGACAAAGGGAAGGGAGACAAAATGAAAGGAAAAAGTGGAGTCAGGTCCCCTGGAGAGAGCTGTGAACTTGTCATGTGACCTGGACTGAAGCCCTAGCTCCACTTCTCAGTATGTATGTGACCAGGGTTATTTCAACTACAAGTGATAGAAAACTGACTAAAAGTGGTAGACAGGGCTTCAGTGTAGGAAAGAGGAACAACACTGGTTATTTTATGCAGAAAAGGATTTAATGTAAGAAATTCCATGCTCACAGCATCATAGGAAAGGCTGTTGGAGCTAGGTCGAAGTTGGGTTTCTAGGAATTATTCAAAAATAACACTAAAGACTTGACCCACCAGAGGAACTCCTAGATCTGTCACTAGTAGGAAAGTGAGGAGTGAGGAGGTTGCCAAGGTTGCGATAACCTGTGGAAAGCCATGAAACCAGTGAGTGACTTTCAACACTTGCGGGAATACCAGCATTGCCATACCTGCTCCCAGCAAAGAGCCAGGCCACAAAAAGCAACCTTTAGCTCAGCCTTCACCCCTTTCCAATGCCATATGCATACAGCTAATAGGATGAATCTAATTTATATCCCTTAGGTTTTGGTCACAAAGTCACATTAGGGGGAGCCTGGAATATTCTCGACTGCCTAAGCACCAGACTCACAGGCAGACTAAATAGTAAGAATAATGATTAGCATTCAAGACAAGGATACCAAACGCAGGGAGGTTTCACAACTAGTTCATTCAATGGCTCAGGGGTTTTCCATCTTTCTATTCTTTTATTATCAGAGGTTTGTCCCTTTTTGATTACAAAATGGCTGTCACATTTCTAAGTAAAACATGTACATTTGACACTGCTGACAGAAACATGCAGCCTATGTTTTGAAATTATCTTTTCATCAGAGAAACCCTTTCCTCAAATGCCTCAGTATACTTCCTCTGGAAATTGCTGACCAGAACTGTATTATTTATCCATGGCCCAGCCCATTGCTGGTAAAAGAAACAGCATTGGCATGACTGCCCTAGACAAACCATGATGACTCCAATGGGCAGGAAAGGGCACCCCTCCTGGCAGAGCACAACCAGAACACCATTAGCCTTTGACAGCCAGGCAAAGGAGCTGGGTCTGGAACGGCAGGCAAGCTGTTTATTGCAAACGCTGTGACGTTCCTCAATTCTAATAGGAAGATGTTAATATCTGCCTCCTCATCTAACAGGGCCATCATTCCTAGCATCACCTGTTCCTATGATCCAACAGGATCATCATTCCTAGGGTAACCTACTTCTATGATCCAACAGGACCATCATTCCTAGGGTCACCTACTTCTATGATCCAACAGGACCATCATTCCTAGGGTCACCTGCGCCTATGATCCAACAGGACCATCATTCCTAGAGTCACCTGCACCTGTGATCCAACAGGACCATCATTCCTAGGGTCACCTGCGCCTATGATCCAACAGGACCATCATTCCTATAGTCATCTGCACCTGTGATCCAAGAGGACCATCATTCCTAGAGTCACCTGCACCTGTGATCCAACAGTACCATCATTCCTAGAGTCACCTGCACCTATGATCTAACAGGGCCATCATCCCTGGAACCCTCTGTAGACAATGTGAGATATCATCACGATCATATTATAAGGCAGGTGATTACAAAGGAGACTTTTGCCCTTACAGAGTACCACCCTTGTCTCAAGGAAAAGCAATTTGCTGAGATGTGTGTTTTTGAAGCATTTTACATTGTCACTAGAGGCCCGGTGCACGAAATGCGTGCAAGAGTAAGTCTCCCTTCCCCTGACTGCCAGCACCGGCTTCCCTATGGCACCTGGGACCCAGGCTTCCCTCTCAGCTCTGGCTTTGTACAGAAGGTCGTCCAGAAGGACATCTGGTCTAATTAGCATATTACACTTTTATAATTATAGACTAGAGGCCTGATGCATGAAATTCGTGCAAGGGGCTAGGCCAGGGGTGGGCAAACTTTTTGACTTGAGGGCCACAATGGGTTCTTAAACTGGACCGGAGGGCCGGAACAAAAGCATGGATGGAGTGTTTGTGTGAACTAATATAAATTCAAAGTAAACATCATTACATAAAAGGGTACGGTCTTTTTTTTTTTTTAGTTTTATTCATTTCAAACGGGGTGGATCCGGCCCGCGGGCAATAGTTTGCCCACGGCTGGGCTAGGCCCTCACAGCCCCTTGCAGCCCCGGCTTCATGCGGAAGGTAGTGTGGAAGGTTGTCTGGATGGTCGTTCAGCTGTTCAGGCTAATTAGCATATTAGCTCTTTATTATATGGGATTAGGAAAAAGAAGGCTGCATTCTATATAAAGAAAGACAACCAATAAACTATGAAGCTGCCCAACAGTGTAAGAGTGCTTCCAGAGAACTTGTTATTTGCAACAGACGGTCCTGAGCAACGTTTCTAAAGCATGTTAACGACTATCCTCGCCAGTAAGGATGGATCAAGAGCCTTAAGTTTAGAGGACAGAGCTTACTATTAATGCTCATGTTAACACTGATGCAGGCTCTTATGTAGAAAATGTGTGGATAATTGCAAATTTCATAGCCCTAGAGTTTTCAAGGGCCCATATGCTTACCTGTTGCTTCAGGGTATAAGCTAATGCATATCAGTTCCTTCTGTCAAGCTCAACATTCAGGGCAATTTCATCCCATATACAGTTTACCTTTGAACAGCACAGGTTTGAACTGCACAGGAACACTTACAGGCAATTTTTTTTCAATAAATACATACTATAAACGTATTTTCTGTTCATTATGATTTTCTTAATAATATTCTTCTCTTTGGCTTATATACAGTGTACAATATATGTAACATAAAATATGTGTTAATTGACTGTTTATATTATCAGTAGGTCTTCCCGTCAAAAGTAGGCTATTAGTAGGTAAGTTTTTGGGGAGTCAAAAGTTATACATGGACTTTCAACTGTGTGAGGGTTCAACAACGCCCTGCCCTCACATTGTTCAAGAATCAACTGTAGTTATATGAGGCCAGCAAGGATTACTATTAATATGACTTGATAGTATAATATCTTTCTGCTTGCCAAAGTTAATTCACTGAATCAAATTAAATTATAATATAAAATATTATTATAGAATTGATCTCCTAAATCGATGATGAAACTTTTCAAAAGAATGTTCCCTAATTTTCTCATTTATTTATTTTTAATTTTACTACATTAGAATTCTACCCTCAAATGCAATGAGCCATTACATAGGACTCTAAGCTCCAGAGTAACATTAATAATGCAATTACATATTTTGACTGTGCCTGGAATTTTATTATTTTTTTTTAGAGAGGAGATACATTGATGTGAAAGTGAAACATAGATCTGCTGCCTCCTACACACCCCCTACTAAGGATCGAGCCTGCAACCCCAGGATCTACCCTGACCAGGAATAGAACTGGCAACCTTTCAGTACATTGGAAGACACCCAACCAACTGGCCACACCAGCCAGGGCAATTATGCCTGGCATTCGACTACACATATTATGAGAAGATTGGGAAAGGCTTTGACTTGTCAAAGAATATTACCCTTTTGAAATGATAAAGAAGTTATACAGAAGGCTTTGCTATTACGATAACTTGGAATGTATTGACTTGGCCAGACTAACCTACATTTGCCTGAATTCCCTCCCCTGAGTGTTTCCTGTGGGGTGGAATTTAAAGGTGGAAAGGAAGCAGCAGCCACCTGTTTTATAGATTGCGAGGTTGGGGTCTTCATCTTGCTGGTTCAGCTCCTCAGCATGGGGCCGCTGTGGGGCCTGCAACTGCTCCTCCTTCCTGGGTCCTCAGCTTCTGCGAGACCTATGCCAAGTGTGCCTTTAACTCAATGATGAGGTGCCACGTTCTCCTGCAGGACACAGTTCCCATCCATGCTTGTGTGTTCCAGTTCGTCCTTATTCTCCCTGACCTTATATCTCTCTCTCCTCCTTCCCACTGCCCTGCAGACTTCAAATTACAGCATGAGATCTAAAGAAACAGTTTAACCGGAGCCCACAACTGCATACAGTCAAGTCCCTGTAACAATTTTTATTTTTATTTTGCTGTGTGTGTTTTTATATTATACACACACTCCTACATGTGCTTCTACTTTTCTGATTGAACACCAGTATTTAGTGCCATAATTAACTTTTTGGAATTTCATTCCATGGCATACTATCCATAAAGATCTTTGTTTTGAAGAGAAATGACCAAAGGTAAGCTTTTTACTTTTTAAGTTCCTACAATCCGGTAATTGACAGATGTGTGAATCATCATGAAATGGAGAGTTAAGGCTTAAAGAGGCAAGAGGGATTACTACACATTTAAGAGAGATTTCCTTTGAAAGGTTCAAAACTAAGTTTTAGCATTAAAAGCTAAACCAGTCTTCTGCTAAATTTTGCTTTGAAAACTTCTTAATCTCCAATCATTCTAGAAAACTTGGGCATTGTTATATATGAAATGTTGATTTTTTCAAAACATATATTAGAGAAAATGAAAGTGGCATAGAGAATTTAAATATACACTGAGTGGCCACATTATTATGACCCCTGACATTTGTAGGCAAATTAGCTATAATTTCACGCTGAAGTTGCTAGAGGGCCAGACCATTATAAATAGGGAAGCAGGTTGCTTAACATGACAGTAGAAGTGATTTTTTTCTGAATATATAGGTAAACAAGGCGATTTAACAGCCTTTGAACATGGGATATATTTGAACGTGAGTGACCAGATTGTTAAGACCACCCCATCCGTACTTCGTTGGGCCACCTTTTGCCTTCAATACTGCGGCGATTCTACTTGGCACTGACTCCATGAGACATTGAAAGATGATGCAAGGAATCTGACACCATGCCTGATGAATAGCACTGTCTAGTTCTGTGAGATTTGATGGTTGTGGAACCAGCTGCCTGATGGCTTTTTCAACTTCGTCCCACAAATGCTCAATTGGATTGAGATCTGGTGATTGTGGGGGCCACCTAAGCAAGGTAAAGTCTCCCCCATGTTCTTGAAACCACTCCTGCCCAATACACCGTGGCATGGCGCACTGTCTTGTTGGAAGAAGCCATCTCCATTGGGATACACCATCAACATAATAGGATGAACTTGATCAGTAACGAGACTTAGGTATGTTGTGCTATTCAGACATTGTTCCATATGAATTAAAGGGCCCAAATCATGCCAAGAAAACATGCCCCAAACCATAACCTTGCCCCCACCAGCTTGAAGGGTTGTACTCATGCATGTGGGGTGCATGCTTTCATGCTGTTTCCGCCAAATTCTCACTCTGCCATCTGCATGATGCAACTGGAAACGTGATTCATCGGACCACATGACTTTTTTCCAATGCTTGACTGTCCAATCCTTGTGTTCCTGTGTGAATTGGAGACATTTTATCTTGATAACTGTAGACAGCAAAGGTGTTCGAACAGGCCTCCAGCTTCCATATCCCATACAATGCAGGGTATGGCTAATTTGCCTACAAACGTCAGGTGGTCATAATAATCTGGCCACTCATGTTCACATATATCCCACATTCAAAGGCTGTTAAATTGCTTTGTTTACCCATATCTTCAGAAAAAAATCACTTCTACTGTCATGTTAAGCAACCTGCTTCCCTATTTATAATGGTCTGGCCCTCTAGCAACTTCAGCGCGAAATTATAGCTAATTTGCCTACAAATGTCAGGTGGTCATAATAATCTGGCCACTCAGTGTATAGATCTCTATATAAAGAGGAGGGGTAACAGCAGCATCTATTGTGCAAAAAAGTTACTAACAGGAGTTTTCTAAAGAAGAAGAAGAAGAATTATAATTAACATTCACATATATGGTTCTGCAATGAAATTTCACTGAAACCACAAGCCTGTTTTATGAGTGTTAGATGTAACATTACACCTCAATACCACTCTACAGGGAAAGCCAGTGATTACCGCCCTTGTACTGATGAGGAAACTGAGACAGCTGAGATAAATAACTTTCCTAGAATCGCCTATGGAGAAAGTGGCAGGACAAGGCAGAATAGCAACTGCTGAACTCATACTCTCATCCAAAATGTCCTGCTACCATTTTTTAAAATTTATACAAAATTTTTAGAAATAGAAATACTGCTTATAATAATTATATGATGCCTCTTCCTTATCTCAAAGCCTTTACTCAAATTCCAATCCAAACCATCTAGGTACAACTAGTTTCTTCTGTTCAGCTGTAAGCTTCCTGTGTCAAAGTCAGACGTATTGACGAAGATACTTCTGAGTAACATATATAGTCAAGGCTAATACGAATCCATGGTTTGTGATAGTTAAGTGCCCACTCATCTATGGCAGATACCTTCTACTTTCAAGCATCCTCTCAAATGGACACAGTGTTTCACATATAGCAGATACTCAATAAACCCTATTCTTTTTTTAAAAATAAAGTATTTTTATTATTTATTATTGATTTCAGAGAGAAAAGGAGAGGGAAAGAGAGATAGAAACAAGCAGTGATGAGAGAGAATCATCAATTGGCTGCCTCCTGCATGTCCCCCACTGGGGGTTGAGCCCACAACCTGGGCATGCGCCCTGACTGGGAATTAAACCATGACCTCCTGGTTCATAGGTCAATGCTCAAACACTGAGCCACACCAGCCAGGTAAAGCCTCTTCAGTTTAATTGTCAACTGGCTTTTCATGGGGCAAGGCAAAGCTGAAAACAGACAGTCAACAAATTGCTTAACTCTACAGCAAAGGGACCTATCTTGAAGCTTAATGGCCATTTCAGAACAAATCCAAGAAATGACAAACAATGGGAGGAAGATGTATAGACCTTGTTATTGTTATTCAAGGAAGCAACACAGATTTAAAATAATAAAGATTACAAAAGGGTTTGATGAATGAAAAGAACACATTCATCATGACAAAGACAACGTAGGTTTATGTCATGAAGTTCAATGTTGCCCTTTCATAAAATGCTGTTTGCTACCCTGTTGAAAAAGCATAGGCCTATCCTATGGTGGGTACAAAAGGCAGAAGGAGGTCGGCAGTATCCGGTCTCAGACCACCACGCATAATTTGCATTTATATTACACTTTATAGCTGTAGATAGCACTTTGGGATCTCAGGTTTTGTTTCTGTCTCTATTTGGCCAGTTAGTTTCACTCTCTTCGACAGCTAGAAACTGTCAAAACAAGGCATCTATTTCATAAATGTGTTCCACATATAAAAATGGGAACTTGTCTAAAGCATATTTATCTCACTTACTGGAGAAGAATTCAAATGGAATGGACGTAACAACACAACTTGGAGTTGGAAGGGAACTTATGCTGGTTCATATGGTACCTACGCTCCTTACTGTAGCGTCCCTAGAGATGTCAATAACATTATCTTCAAATCAGAAGAAGCTAGTAGTTTAGACAATTTCTAATAATTACTACTTTAAAAAAAGACTTTAAGTCATATTCTATGAAAGTGATGTTCTCAAAACACCAAAAATACATCTCCAAAATTATCTATGCAAAAGAGGTCATGCTGACGAACTGCTCACCTTTTGCAGACATGCAGAGCTTGTGGTCCATCTCTAGAGAACGCCTCAAACAGCAAAGTCACCAGTTTGTCAATCCATTACCCACACCCCAGTAGAAAGTTCATTCTGCTGAAAGAACTCTTGTCTTGTAAAATGTTGCACTAAGCATTATACTGTTTCCCAGCAATGCTGGCCACGGAGGAGGTGAATGATGCTGTGCATTTAATTTTTCCAGCCTTCATGAGTCTGCCAGCATTGCAAACGAGTCATTAACAGACTCAGACAGATTGACATTGTTGTTGCTACTGCTGAGAAATCTCATTTCTTCTAAGACAGCAGAAGGACAATCTGGGTTTAAGTTAAAGGAACCTAAGTATACCGGTCCAACTTTCTAGGAGATTTACTCTGTCAAAGGCTGAGTGGCATATTTCATCAAAGGTCCAGGCTGGGAAGATAGGCTCTAGCCTACAGAAAGCACGGAAGTTGTCGCTAATAAAAGTGAAAAACCTAATCTTCACCTTGGATGGGTTGAAGGGAAGAGCAATTTGCTAGACAGAATCCCAGGATGTCCCACACAGCACCATCAGCCACAGCCATTTCCTAATGTTCACACTCTGGTTAAATGATATCTGAGCCACCAGAAACCTTAAGCCACTTAGTTCCACGTTGACTTTGGAAGTCAAATACCATGAGAAGAATCCACACATGCTAGAGCTTTTATGGCAAAAATCTTTCCTCCTATGGGATTTATAACAAAAGTAATAAGCTTCATAAGGCAGAACATTTACACAAGAAAAGTCAGAGGAACAGTTTAGAGGTGAGGGAATAGCAAACAGCTAGTTTGGCAAAAGCACAGAGTCCTGTGGCAGAGTAATGAAAATGCTGGCAAGGACCCATTATCAAGAGCCTAGAATTTCATAATAATTGTTTGCATTAAATTATAATTAATAAGGAGCCATAGAAGGTTTTAAAGGATAGTGAAAAGATTGGAACTGTGCCTGAAAATTAATATAGCAGCACTGTGTAGGACACAGTGAAGGCCAGCTAGTGGGCCACTGTAATTGTTCATGTGCAGCCAGAACAAGATTAATGACTGGAAATAGAAAAAGAAGAGCAAACTAAGGAGCAATCCCTAGGATGGAAACTATAGAACTTAGATAATAACTGGTAGTGGCAAAAAGGAAGATAAACGTGAAGATAGATATGATGCTTACGGCTTAGGTGGCTGGGGGGCAAAAAGCTAAAAACAAACAAACAAACAAAACCCAACATTCCTGAAAGATGATAAGCTCTTCTTTGGACATGACTGCCAATGGTGTATGTGGGTACAGATGTCTATAATGCAGTTTATAATGAGGATTCTGGTTTAGGGACAGTGAGTAGGGTGATACTACATAAATATAATGGTAAAGCAAGGAAATAAGATCACTGATCTGTATTATTTAGCCTAGAAGAAACCTAGGTTAGTAATTTGGGCAGAAGCAATGCTTTAGGGATAGGAAGGAGAAAGAGGAAAGAAGAGAGGACAGAGACAAGTGGGAGACCACACATCACACTCATCCAACTGTGGATGTCTACGAGCGTATGGAAGAGGTTTCCACCTAATTTGAAAGGAGGGTAAATGTTGGAGAGAAAACCTGTTGAACTGAATGAACAGTTAAGGGTGACTACCGTGGTCATTGGGACCAGTGGTTCTCAACCCTGGCAGCACATCAGAGTCTTCCAGTAAGATTTTACAATCTATATACATAAAAGCCTAAGCGACCGTTCGACCATTCAACTGGTAGCTATGACGCACACTGACCACCTGGGGGAAGACAGTCCAACCAGTAAGTTAGCTTGCTGCTGGGGTCTGGCCAATCAGGACTGGGCTAGACGGGCTAGACATGCCTTGGAGTCCTCCCGTGGTCCCTCCCGGGCCCCCAATCATGCACCAGTGGGGTCCCGGATTGTGAGAGGGTGCAGGCCAACCCGAGGGACCCCACTGGTGCACGAATCCGTGCACCAGACCTTTAATTTATCAATAAAGAGACTTATCGCTGACCAATTAAATTAGAATTTGTCAAGCTGATGCCCAGGTATTTGCAGTTTTTAAAAGCCATACAGATGATTCAAATGTAGCCAGGGTTGGAAACCACTGATCTAAATAGAATGATGAAGAATATTAAGCATTAAATTAAAACATTAGAGTCAGTGGGTGGCAGAGAAAAGGAGCACAGTCTGCTCTTTGGATGAATGTGGTGTAGATACAGGGCGATGTACTGAGAAGATCTCACGTCCGGAGAAGGTTTCTTTAGGACGAGGAGGAAAATTGGTAGATAAAATAAAAGAAACCTGTGGATATAGAGGAAATAAATATGTGAAGAGGATGGAGAAAGGTTGGATTGGGGTGGGTAGTGGATAATGGAGCAAGATTCTGAAAAATATAGGAATTAATACAATTAAAAGCACAAATGGCGAACTTTGCTTGATATGGTGGAATAATATTTATTCCTCAGAAGAAGGAATAAATGCATAGAAGAGGAAGATAAAGGGAAAATTGTGAAGTAGAGTAGAAGGGGCATGATAAGAGAATGCTCTTTAACAGGGAGGATTTGGAGTTTTAAGAAGTGGAGAAGGACTTCAACATCTCGGAAGGTAAAAGGCCGAAGGTCCCATTTAACTGAGGCAGATAAACAATCTTCCAATGTAACTTGGCATATTTCTCATGAGAAAAGACTGGAAAGATGACTGGAGTATGTGCAGAGGAATCACGCAAACTTGTAAGCCAGCTGGAAGAGGTTAATAAACAATATGGCTCAACATTAGCAATCAGACGCTTTGTGAAAAGGAAGCAGACTGCCTGAACCAAGGTTTCAACTCACATCTACATTAAGTCCTACATTAAAGATCTCATCAAAATTTTGAGTTAGGCCTGGCTTTAAACAGTTGACTAACACTAAACTATAGTTTAAAAATTTGTAATTTTTATTATATTTATGATATTGGTTAATAAAATTATAAAGGTTTCAGGTGGCTGACTCTATAATACATCATCTATATGTTGTATTGTGTGTTCACCACCCCATGTCAAGTCTTTTTCCATCTCCATTTATCCCTCCTTTACCAACTCTTCTACCTCCCTGCACGCCCCCTTCCCTCAGGTAATCACCATATCATTGTCTGTGTCTATGAGGTTTTCTTTTCTCTGCCTAATCCCTCAAGAAATACTGATGATGAGTCGGGAATCAATTTACTAAATCCGTAAAATTTCAAGAAGTTGCATGAAATAAATAGAGGAAAATTAGAATGTCAAGGAATCCCTGGACTTCTAGAAGGCATACAGAAACTAAAAGAAATAAAAAAAAAAACTAAATATAATTTTCCCAATAAATGAAGTCTAATAGAAATAGAGATCACCTCAAGTTTCAAACTCATACCCATGGTGAAAGAAAAGGGAAGAACAATCATGAGATAAGTGAATTTCAGAGACTCCATTTACATCCTGCCAGGTCCTGTTTAAATAAAAGGAAAACCAATTTATGACCCATCATCCCCATCTCCCTGCTTAATGTGATAATGAGCGCACAGGCTGAAAGGCTTAATTTTACATTCTTTCCAGGACTTGGATGCTCCCATCTATAATTTGAGTATGTAAGTGTCACCCACTCTCCTCCTGGGCTGCTAACAGAAGCTGTCCCGGTGACACGAGGGAGCTCTCCTGTGGATAACAGACAACCCACCTGCACAAATTTGATCTGCTAAGGTGCTATTGTCTAGTGTTTGGTAAATGGTTTGTATAAAAATCCATATATTGAGTTGAGCAGAAATGAAGTCAAGTCTGAGCCGTGACAGAATGTCAATTATGGAGTGGGCCAAACAGCCCTTTTCAAAAGTTGTTCACTTCGGCACTTTTTTTTAATTCCAAGAATTTTATTTAAATATCATATTCCTCTGTCACAAGCCACATTTTGAAAAACCACAAAAATTATTTAATGAAAAGGAGAAAAACTATTGTTAGGCAACTATTTTTCTGGGGGCTTCACTAAAAATAAGTTAACACTTGGAGTGGGGGAAACGAGTTAAGTCGGCTCTCGTGAATTGCGCGTACTCCGCGGGAGCCGTCTTAACTCGGTTCATAGATTTGCGGTGGAGTGCGGGAAACGTGTAAACTCGGGCCGATTGTAACTGCGTATTACCAAATATTTGTTTGTTTGCCGTTCACAAAGATACCTACCTGCGTATGCGAACCGTTTCATACCCATTGGGGTAATAGGTATCATAAAAATCCCTGATTTTGCGCGGGAAACCTAAATAATTGCCCGCGCCAGCTTACATTTTGGCGGGAAATTCACCCCACACCGGAGTGTTAAAATTGGCATTTTCAATCACATCGATATGACATGTTTGGAAGTGAGGGCAAATGACCAGCAGCCCCTGCTTACCTAGGTCACAACGCATTACATCTCTGTCACTTGCAGTCAGTTATATGAGGAATTCTGGGAAGGACAGGCCTCAGTAGACCACCTACAGGATAGCTACAGAGATGTGGTGGGTGCCAAGCAATGGGAAGGAAGTCATGGACTTAGTAACACTAAAATTTAGGGACAATAACGATTAAAGGACATAGTCAGATTTGTCAAACTTAATGACAAGACCTCAATTTAGGGAGTTAAGACTTGGCAAGGAAAGACAATAGAGGAAAACACAGAGGTACATGACATAACAATTAAATTGGCCCCTGAAATGTGAGTTCTGATTTTCACAATATTTTTACATAATTAGCTCCTTAGTTCCTTATAGCATCCCTGTGTGGTAGGTAAAGGAAGCTTTTCTTATACCCATTCTAGAGCTGAGGCAACGGAGGTGCAGAGAGGTTAATTAATAACGTGCCCAGAAGCACTATCCAGAGTAAGTGCTAGAGCCAGGATTCAAGCCGAGGTCCCGCCAGGCCGGATTCCATGCGCCTCCTTCCTGGGCACCAGGGGGTGTTGACTCTGACTGGACAGATTACTATTTTATTTATCTCCTTATCTTTTTTCTGGGCTGCTTTGCAAATTAAATAGATATTTTTCTCATTATACACCAGTAATAAACAGAAAATCTATTTACAAAGAATTCAAAGATAAAAGACATTCTTTTTATTCACATCCCACATAAAAGAAATCAAAAGCACTAAGAAGGGGGATGGGGAGTGACTATTAATGGGTAGTATTGGAGTGTGGGAAGAGGAAAACATTCTGGAGATGAATGGTGGTGATGGTTGTACAACAAGGTGAATGTATTTAGTGTCACTGAACTGAACCCTACAAACGGAAAATTTGATGTTATGTTTATTTTATCACAGAGATAAGCCAATACAACATTTTAAAAATCACACTAGCACTTTGTTTGAAATGCTGTTGTACAAAAAAGAAATTACTACAGGGTAAAATCTACGTCTGCTGTTGATTATGTTAAATACGCTGCTCGTCTCTTTAAATGTGACCTATATTTTAGTAAAGTCTGATAAAAAGAAAAACTAAATCTCATTTTCCATTTGTACTAGATTCGTTTTGTAATAATTATCAAGTGAGTCTTGTGAAATCAAATGAAATCTAAGAGAGAAAAGTAGAACATTTAATCTTACTTAAGGCTAATCATGCCTTTCACAGCATTCGCTATGAAATGACTAAACCTCACCATACTAGTGTTTATCTGTTAAAGTGAGTTAATTTATACAAAGCAGAAAAACAACAGTAACAACAAAGTGTATACTTGTAAATTATACTGATAATTATCAATACTGATAATTTTGGATACTCCTTCCGAAATGCTTTGGATTATAAACTCCATTAGCACAGGAACTTGCCTTATTCTTTACTATATGTCCAGAATTACACAAATAACAGAAGGGAGGAAAGAAAGAGAGTGGAGAGAAAAAAGACTAATAGCTTTACAGACACATCCAGACAGTCATCCAGAAAACATGGGATCTCAAACTCTGAAATAGTTAGTAGTTCACCAAGTAGAGTTGATAATGTCAAAAGCTACTTTTTTTCGAGAGCCATGCTCAACAGACATAGTAGCAGCATTAATACATTTCACCAATCTATCATCTGAAAATAATAACTGGAGTTTAGACATTTCAGTAAAGGGTCATCACAGGCAATTAATCAGATTCTGTGCTTGCAGATCCTGTTTGCTAACCTCTAGGGCAGGGGTGGGCAACCTTTTTGTGAGTGCGTGCCAAAACCAGCAAAATCGCTGACTCAAAATTCTTCTGCGTGCCAACCCTAATTTTTTGAGAACATGTTACTTGATATCTCTTAAGGTGTACGTATGTGAAGAACCTTGAAGAAATAATAAAATTCATTCGAGCGACAAAAACACAGTATATGATGATGAAAAACACATTTATTTTTTAATGTATACATGTACACTGATAGTCCGACAGAAAACTTTATGACTCTGTTTGATATTATCAGTGGGACTTTTGCTGCTGCATCACTGATGACAGAGATTTTACATCAGGTTTATATTTCGTGACCTTCAGAGATATGCACGAGCTACTACTTTCATCCATCAGGCTACTCCTATTATGAGACTTAGCAAAATTCATCACTGAGAACAAAGATTCACAAGCGTATGTGGATGAAACCAAAACACTGGTCAGATCTAGGAAGGCAGGGAGAGTTAAGGCAGAGGCATAGAAATTGCTCTTCCCCTCTCTCGTCAATCCATGTCTATGGTCTTTAAGATAACTTGTTATGTAAAACTATTTATCTAAGATGCAGCTACACTGGATTTATCTGAAAAATAAAAAAGTTGATATTAAGACAAAAATTGTAAATGGAATATTATAAGAGAGGGTTTCGCGTGCCAGCAAAAGTTACTGGCGTGCCATGTTTAGCACGCGTGCCAGGGGTTGCCCACCCCTGCTCTAGGGTTTGTCCTGTAAGGTCCCTGTTTGGGTAGAGAATATAATTTCAAACCCATTTAACAAGACTCCTCTTATTGTCCCCAGTAATTACTACCCTTTTTCCAGTCATCTTATTGGTACTATGTAGGTCACCAGGAAGGTCACCAAAATGCTGTTTTATCTGCCTTTGGGATGTATAGGGTGTTGTTCTTTTCCTTTTTAACCTTTCCTTGCTTTGTGGTTGTTAGAAATAGTAGCAATATTAGAATATCAGAAAATCAAAGCCCCACTATTATTTGGTCAAAAGCCTCCATCACTTATTCCCTTCACCTACATCTAAGAGAAGCAATCACAGTCGTCAATCACAGCAGTCAGATGATTACTCATCAGAACGCTCTAACATTCAATTTCTAGAGGTCAATTACTTTATACCTTGCTCTGGGAGTTTTCCAGATTAAGATTTAATTAATTTTATTCCTCTGACCAGGAGACTAAGTTATCTGAGACTTAGAAAAAGAAGTATTCCCAGTCTCCCGTCAGAAAGGGAATATCTATCACTGAATCATGGAAGCCTTTTGGAGAATCATCAAATTTGACTGTGATTATTTTGATGCTTTTCAAAAAATACCATTAAAAGTATGAGTATGAAGCTTAGAAAAAGAAGACTCATTAAATCAAATGTTAAACAAAAAGTCTACAGCTAACTAAAAATAAAATAACGTCAGGAAAGCCTGAGGAAATCTCCCATGCCTCACGGACCCAAGAAAGCACCCCCTTCCAGTCACACCAAAAACATCTCTGCAAAAGGAAGCACAAAGAATCCTTTTATTATTCCCTGAAGGGCAGTGGGCTGACAGCAGTGCTCATTCTAGCTAAATAAATATTTAGCTGGCAGGATCTTTTATGAAGGTCTCCTTTCCCCTCACCCTCAAATAACAGTATGCAGGACTTGCACAGTAGGTCAACATGAATCCAAATCCACTGATCACTGACGAATAAGCAAACAGTACTGCTTTAACAAGTATATAAGACACTAGTGTAATTACTGTCTTCTAAAAAAATGCAAGATTTTTTTTAATGGCATAAGTATATACACTGAGTGGCCAGATTATTATGACCACCTGACATTTGGCAAATTAGCTATAATTTCGCGCTGAAGTTGCTAGAGGACCAGACCATTATAAATAGAGAAGCAGGTTGTTTACCACGACAGTAGAAGTGATTTTTTTCTGAAGATATGGGTTAACAACGCGATTTAACAGTCTTTGAACGTGCTTCCCTATTTCTCTCCCCCTCTCTCTCTCTGCATTTTTTACAAATTTTCTTAAAACTACTTCTAAGGAAGAATAAATGGAGAAAAATTCATCAATAACCAACATTACCTGAGAACCTACAGGGTGTATAAAACAGAACTATGTTCTCATCATTCAATATTGTGAAGGACTATTTTATGGAAGAGGGCTTACACTATTTCCTTTAAACCCAAAGGCTAGACAGGCAAGTTTGCATGAGACAGTACTGCTGCACTCACAGAAGGCTTTTTAATAGCCCATTTCACTGAATGGAGAAAGGGTTTCCTCAATAGGTGGTGTGCTCTGTATCACTAAATGTCTAAATGTTGGAATGAACAAAAGTAACAACAGAGGGGCACTACAGAAAAGATCATGTGTTGGAGGGTTGCTGAATTAGAAGACCCCAAAAGTTATTAGTAAAAATGACCTGTCCACAGAAGTCATTCTTATTATTAGTAGTAGTTAACTAATAAGTGGGATAAGAGTCCAAATGAGTTTATAGGATAGAAAATTTTTACATCATGTTATAGAGGAACCGAGTGTAGATTACATAAAGCTAAAAGGCAATGCAGTAAGGAAGGTTTACACTGAACATCAAGACATATTACCAGCAAATACACCTATTTTCCAAGGAAGGGCCAAAAAAATTCAGCTTCAGTCTGACAAGGGAAGGCACTCTTGTTTGATTCAATGTAGCCAAGAGGGCGGGAGACACTCCATAACTCTCAATGTTACCTACAGTTCTGAAATAAAAAGCTGTCTGCAGTAAGCACTATGTGACAACACCAATGGAAAGTCTCAATAAAAAATTCCCCAGTACACACTGTCACGGAAGCAATCCTTTCAAGACAACTCCCTAGCAAATAGCTACTTGGGGGAAAGCAACTATGCTTCTTGCTGCTGAAGGTTCACAACGCCACAGCAGAGGGTCAGCGCGACCTTTCCCTTTCTCCCCTGATGCACTGCCATCAATTCTGAGCACAATGTTTTAGGGTTTAATGGAAAAGTCACTAAGTATTGACTTTGCTACAGCTCCTTCTCATCCCATGATGCTGTGTTGATGAACAAGAAAAGTGGCATTTGGGGCAAAGGAAGAACCACACATTCCTGTGCTGTTATCAAGTTAATAAACTGTCAAGTGGCAATGATTCTAAAGATCTTCAACAAGGACTGTAAAATGAAAAACAAGAAATTCACTTGTAATTTACTTAAGGCATAGAAGTTAATGCTTAATCCTTTCCATGTAATTTAAGAGGAAGTACGTGCAAGAGGAAGTGAAAAACACTGGAGATTAAAAATAGCAATATCCTTGTCTTTTCCTTGAAAATTATTAATATTAAATAATATAATAAATGTATACATTTAATATAAATATCTTATTTACACCTCATGAAACTTATCTGTCTTAATTTACAGGTGAAGAAATGGAGCCTCCAAGTTACTGAGAAAAATCACAAGCCAGTGGTGGCAGAGCTGGTATTGAAACATAGGTCTGCTTTACACCGTTCTCTGTGCTCCTGCTTCTAGTAGTTTAATATATCTTGAGGGAATTACTCAACTGGAATCAATGGTAGACTGGGAGGAACCAAGACCAGGGTTTAAGAATGGATGAGAAAAGATGAAGGGAGGCTGATATTAAGGACGTATTTATGGAGAAAAGGACATCTACATTGCCTCCGAAGAGACTGCTAGGATTTCAATAGGCAAAGAAGGGCAGCATGGCATTCCAAACACAGAGGATTTGAACAGGATGAGTAAATAGAGCAGGGTAAAGGTGCAGGGCTTACTGTCGACCTATGAAGAGTGCTGTGGTCTGGCTCACAGCCACGTTAAAATACAAATTCCTGGTCGAGAACTTGGACTTTACTTTGTAGGCAATGGGAGGCCACCAAAGGCCTCTGTGCAGGGGGTTTGTGCATTACACCTCAAGAGAAGTCAGTGTAGAGTATTGTGTGCCCAATGATCCATGGACCCCACAAAGATGCATGTGCCTGCTGTGTCCCAGGAGCATGTGACTGTACAGATGGATCTCTGACATATTTCACCTGGTTGCTAGATCACCACCTTCGGTTGCACAGACCCTTCCTCATGGCTCCTTTGCTGGGTCCTCCTTACCTGTTTCACCTCTACACAGTGGAGAATGTCAGGGGATTAGTCTTCAGATTTTTGCTGTTCTTCATCAAACTCATTCTAGCAGACTTTATGCAAACGTTTAATACTGTTATTTTTGATGACTATCAAATACATCTCTGCAGTCCAGATCTCCAGCCTCAACTCTAGACTCCCCCTGGATGCCTAATAGATATCTCAAACTTAGCAAGGTCAAATTCAACCAGATCTCTCTCTCCTCCCAAATGTTCTCCCATCCAAGTCTTCTCCATAGTAGTCAATGGCAACTCCAGTTTACTAAATTCAGAAGACAAAAACCTTCAAGTATCTGCTCTTCTCAGCCACAGCCCCTGTGCAGTCTACAAATAAACCCTGTCAGTGCTACCTTTGAAGTACATCCTGGTCCCAGGCACCAGCACCTGCCATCTGAGGTTGGCAAACTGCAGCCAGGGGCCAAATCTGACCCACCAATAACGTTTTAAGAAAACTCAACCATTCTAGTCATTTGCATATTGTCTGTTCTGCTTTGGTGCTACAATGGCACACTTAAGTAGGTGTCACGAAGATCATATGACCTGCAAAGCCTAAAATATCTACTACCTGGGATTTTACCCAAAAAGTTTGCTAACCCAGGGTCTGGATTATTACAATAGCTCCTAGGGTCTTCACCCTGCTTCTGTCTCCCTACAGACTGTTCTCCACAAAGCAACCAGCGAAAATCTCAAACTGTGTTGTCCAATATGCTACCACTAGTCACCTTGGCTATTCCACTTACAATTATGTTAATTGAGAAGTTCAGTTCCTTAGGTATGTTAGCCCAGTTCAAGCACTAGACAGCCACTAGTGGTTAGTGGTACCTTATTGGACACTGTAGATTTTAGAACACTTCTATCATCACACAAAGTTCTGTGGTTCAGCACTGCTTTAAAATCTAGGATCATTTCCCTGCACTTCTCTAAACCCTCCAGTAACATCCTTTTTTATTCCATGTCAAAGCCTTTGCTATCACCTGTATCTGATTATCCTCGTCCCAAGTCCCCCCCTTCTCTGACCTCATCTCCTTTCACGCCTCACTCACTGTGTTCTAATCACCCAGTTCTGCTCATGGTGCCCTCCAAATGCCAAGGATGCACTGTCCCACTCAGGCACTCTGTACTGCTGTTCCCTCTCCCTAAATATCCGTCTCCAAACAGCTGCATGAATCATTCCCTCGTCCCTCGGCCTCTGCTCAGACATCCCCGTCACAAAGCTCCCTTTCCCAACCAGCCTGCTGGTCCCCTTTTCTGTCTTCATGGCATTGGTCACCAGCTGACCTGTGAAAGCTAAATCTATGATTCACTAATAAAATAATAGATACGACATTATTAACATCTGGAATTGCGGCTTTTTTGTCAGATACACAGTAGGTGCTCAATGACTATTTGTAGAATGAATGAGTGAGTGGCGAGTGAGTGAATGAATGGGAATACCCTGCATAAGAGCCTGCTGGGAAATTCGCCTCATGGACCTCACTTCCAGACATGGATTCACAAGTTTGTCTTTTACTTCCACCAAAGCTTAGCTTTCTCCTTTCAGTTGACTTTGGAGAAAGCGATAAAGGAAGGAAAAGCTTCTCAACAGCTCCAACTGAGTCCTCTCTGCCACCCTATCAGCAAGACAGGCTGTGAGAATTCCAGCTTGGAAAACAGCTCTGACTTAGCAGCCCCCGCCTCAGGCTCCACTTACCTGCCCGGAGCAGCACCGGCCCGGCCGCATCTGCCTGGGGTTCATTACTCATCTTGATGGGGGATTTGTGGCCCTTCCAGAATTTAAATTGGCATGACTAGCAATTACATGTAAGAATTTTTTTTAAATTTATATAGCTCGGGGCTTCATTTTTAATTCTGCAAAAGTCATGGTGGAAAGAAATTAAACTTCTTTAGTAGCTCAAGATATTATTCCTTATCCAGTCCGGTGGCATTGTCATCTCTGCCCACAGGAGACACCATTCCTCTCATTTGAAACAGTATCCTGCTTTCCACCCTAACCAACTCCATTTCAGCTCTAATGAAGGAAACACACAGGAGGAGGAAAGGTGAACAAAGACTAAGATTTAGTGGGAACTGCCAGAGGCCCGCTGGTGCCGGGTGCAGCAGAGCCGACTTTCATCGGGAGCACCTGACCTCTTCTCCCCCCTTCCCTGCCCTTTAAGACACTTTAATTTTGCCAAGAACTCCAAAGCAGCTACTTTAATGAGCAACTGGCAAGTAGCACGAACATATTCACTCATCTGGCAAATGTGTAACGTATGCATTCCAAAGCAGGTAAATAATTGAAGACTACTAATGTAAATGGAGAAGTAACATTTCACTTACACAAAATACTCATAAAGAAAGGGGTTTCCATTCTCTGAGGTATACGAATAAAAGCAAATCTCTGAGATGATCAGTGACCTAGGAAAAGGTTAAGAGCAGCTTAAATAACAAATGCAGAAGTAGAATTCAGGCTGACATACGTGTCTTTTTCCCGCTACTGCGTCCAGATGGTGATAATCAGATCTGAGGAGCTGAATTTATGTGGTAAGGGCACAACTCAAAGCCCGCTTGTCTAAAAATGCAACCATTTAGGGCACTTTGGAATGGTTGTATTACACACCACTTTGCATTTTGAACGGCAGGAAAATTTTACATTGATTTTCACAGAAGACACTTAAATGAACACTCTAGTAAAAATCAATGGATTATTTTCCCTTTCGCCATGACCATTAAATGTACCTACCAGTTATCACTTCTGCTTCCTACACCAGAGACCAAAGACTGAATGTTTCAATAATGTTTCCAAATTGGTTACTCTTGGTCACAGAGAATTGCCCACAGCAGAGTTTAACTGCAGCCCGCTTCCCTGTCCTAGTGAAGAGGATACATTTCTTCTTAGACTTTCCTGGTTGCAGAACCTTAATTTTTTTCTGAAGAAGAAAGAATAACTCCTTTTCTCCATTTAAGGAGCCTCTGATTTCCCCCCTGAACCCTAGGTAAATGCAAAAGTAGCAGGAATTTAAGGAACTCGGGTAAAGTAGCTGAATATGTGCAGCCAGAGATATTGTTTTTCTCTAATTTCACCTCTTAAACTCTCAAAATCAAAGTGCATTATCGACAATTCCCAACATTTCAGTGCAATGAAAGAATTGTTTTAAGGCTTCCAAGTCCCCAATGAGATATGAGTTAAGAAAGAAATCTTAACGTTTAGAAAGAAATCTTAAAGTTACATTTTATGTCTTGCGTCTACATTTTCTACCTTTGTGTGCCAGAAGTTAGAGGCAGTTGCCAATTGCAGCAAATGCATAAGTGCATCTACGTGCTTACTTCAAAGTCAGAAGTTCAAATTCAATTCTGTCAGGACCTGTGAAGGGTCTGAGTCTTTAGCCTGCTTGCTCACTCACAAGTTAGCGACCACCGCCACACGGACACAGGCAGAAAAAAACTGCTCCCTGGTCAGAGATAAAGGACCGCTGGTTACTTTCAGCAGTGACATTAGCCAGAGGATCATCGTGCCCTTCCTTGACTGGTTCCCACAGAGCCCGTGATGAGGGTCAGGGGTGCATGATGCTCAGTCCAGGAGGAGAAACCTGAGGTCAGGAAACTCCAGTCCTATCATGGGCTGCAAACTAACCTGCCAGGCTTTGCGGCCTGGAGGGAGATGTGCTTTTTAAGACACTGGGAAGTGAGTAAACCTGCCCTTTCCTCCGGGGGAGACACCATCTCTTTCAAGGCCTTGAGAAGATGGGCCACAAAAGCTCACTCCATCTTACAACAAGCATCCTATTTATTATACCTGCATTTTTCTTTCTCTAAATCTCACAATGGCCCATGTCTAATGTGATAAAATCTGGCCTTTGGCACAGTAACAACATTAGGAGAGAATGAGACCTCTTTCTTGACTTCCAAACTTACCTTTTTTTTTTTTTCCTGCCACACCACATTGCCTCCATATTAACAGAGATTCTGTTATTAATGGTTTCAATGATCAGTTTTGATTGCTGGTTCTTTCCCTAAAGATACTCTATGAACGCCAAACAGGTAACATTCAGAAAGTATTTCAAATTATTTTTCTTTATAATAAGCTCCTAAGAGTATAGAAAAGAGTGAACTGCAAAGTGATACTGTTGCTGATAAATGTGTGTGATAGGATTTTCTTAATCTTAATGAAAAAAAGGAAATGAAGCTCTACAGTTTCCCTTCTTGCCCCGCACCTAGGCCAGTCCATTAGTTTAGTGACAAGAACAATGCATTATCCGAATTTCAAGCTCTCCGTTTCCCTTAATTGGATACAGACAGTAAATGCAAGAGCAAGTCCACCAGAAGCGGAGGGAAAGAGCAAAATGACAATCTTCACATCAAACACCACTCGTTTTTACTTTAGGAAAACTGAAGGGTCCTACTTCATGCTAAGAAGTTCTAGCCCAAAATAATTTCTTAAAATTGTCAGACAAATGTGTGCTCTAACTCTCCACTGTGTTTGTGGTGGCACGCTTAGGGCGGCAGTCAAGTCTACTTAAAGTTACCCATCTCCTTGCTGAAATACTCACTGTCTACATGTCCAAGGTGTCTATGTTCTGTTTGGGGAGACACATTCGACAACCTGTTCAGTCAACCACAGTCCATGAGGTGAGGGCCAGTAATTCTTAACTGCTCTGTGACACATCCATTCACCCACTCACTCATCCATACATCCACCCATCATTTCTAATTAGCTTCTATCAAGCACTATGCAGGGCAGGGTTAAAAAACAGAATACTAAACAAGACATTGCAAACTTTTATAAAACTTTGGTCTTGCTATAGTAAAAATAATTATTCTTTGAAAAGGAAGAGCACCATTTCTACATTTGTATCAATTCAATGAGAAATCACCAGAATCCACTTCAGAGAAATGCCTTTTCTAGATATTGTTATGTAATATTTTCATTTGTTACTGGGCTTTAGTAAACTAATTTTCATCGCCTTTAAACTTGTTTTTACAAAGCTAAGCCTCAAGCTGTGCACACCAGGAAGAACAGCGGGAGATGGACACAGGTCTGAAGGTTTAATGCAACTAAGACTGTAACTGACGGGATGAAGGCTAATGGCAGCCGGAATCAAGTCAAAGTTCAAACTGCTCAAATCCGCGGCTTCCTGGAAAATAAATTACTTCTAGCCTAAAAGGTCTTCCTGCGTTCAGTTTCTTTACCTCTTTATATCCCTGGAATGCCTACCACCACATTATTTTTCCCCAAAATTCTTCTACATGTCATGGTTTGACAAGAAAATCTCCCAGGGCTCCAAACCGACTGCAGGGTGGCTCTTCAGTCCTGCGCTAAGAGCCCCCACAAGTCCATTCCTGTTCTCCCCCCAACGCGCCCCTCCCCGAGTGAGGCTGGCCCACCGCTGTCCCCAGAACATGCGGCTCCCACATAAATGCTCTCACTGCTCTGCTTTCTCCCTGAAACACTAATGGTATTTTAAACATTTATTGCAGATTTCCTTTTTAATACACACAAAACCGAGTGTGACCACAATATACTTCTCTGATGAGTAAAATCTTGTTTTACATTATAAAAACAAATATGAAATATTTCTAAAGAGAAGTGTTTTATCAAACTGTGCTACATGGAATACTAGTTTTAGGAGACATTAATTTTCTTTTTTACTGCAGAATATAAGGGGGGACTCCAAGGTCAAATAATTTGGGAAAATACTGCAAACTCACTGTCTTCTTTTGAAGTTTCAGAGCTTACGCTAGCATATAGAGTTTATGAAATTTCTTACAGGAAACGTTCAATACTGCTTAATCCACTTATTTCCAAAACTGTTTTTCTAATTGAGGTAAGATTGGTTTATAACATTATATATGTTTCAGGTGTGCAACATTGTAATCCAACATCTGTATCCACTACGTCATGCCTACCACCCAAAGTCCAGCTTCCATCGTCACAATGCAATTGACCCCTTACCCACTTCACCTCCCTCCATTGGCCTTCCTCTCTGTAATGGCAATCTGTTGTCTGCTTCTGAGTGTTTGTTTACTTTTTTGTTGTCTGTTTGTTTTGCATTTATTTTTTAATATTCCACATGAGTGGATGGTATTTGTTTTTTCTGTCTTACTTCACTTGTTGAAAATTGCAGGATTTCACTGTTTTTATTGATGAGTAGCATCCCCTTATAAGATATATCATATCTTCTTCACCCACTCAGTGGCTGATGGGCATTTCACTGTCTCTATATCTTGGCTATTGTGAGCAATGCTGCAATGAACAGAGAGGTGCATACATCTTTCAAAATTTCACTGTTCCCTTTTTCGGAGAATCATCATCCTTCCTTTTCAGCTAATGTTTACTGAAGCTTATGGTGCATTAAATGGCCACTTTGCTTAATCCTCATTACACTCCTATGAAGAGTACATTATTACTCTACTTTCACATTGCAGAACATTGAGGCTGAGAGAGGCAAGGGCCTATGGCCACATAGCCAGGGAGTGGGCAAGCTGGGATTTGAACCGAGGTCTCTACTTCCAGGGCACAAAGGCTTACCCACCGCCCTGCAACAAGCTCGATGATCTGATGGTATCCCAGAGCTCACTCAGTGTTGCCTGGAAATCAAACTACTGGGGGCAGGTGACTACCTTTCTCCTAGCGGAGGGGACTGGCTCCCAGGTCAGGTATCCGCAGACCCGGTGGCTTCCTCCCACAGCAGAGGAAACGGAAACTCCCCCTGGGTGTGAAAGGGCCTGGATACGCGGCACTGACATTCTCAGAAGTTGTCTGAGGCAGCGGGGACACCAAAAGGAACTGCTTGGTTCTGAGCAGCCTAAGTCCCCCAGTGACAAGGATGCACTCTCAGTCTCGCCCCACGATGGAGAAGAATGACAGGGAAACGCAAACATGTACAGCAGGCAGGCAGGCTCAGCAGAGCCTGAACCACAGTAGACCTCTCCTTGGGGTGCTGGGAGAATTGGGGGAGACTCCCTTCTTTCCTCTAGCTACTTAGCCATGTAAGTTTTCCTTTTTCCTAGTAAAACCTATTCCTTAACCCGGGCTGGGCGAAGCTAGACAATTGGTCTTGTCCATGATGAAACCTACTAAGCCCAACCACATTCTGGCACAGGTCTTACCCACTCCTTTCAGGCTGAGCTGTGTGAGGAAGTCCCTGGTGCTCCTCAGTGAAGGGGGCAGAGGGCCTCTACACGTAGCAGAGGTTATGCTCTGGCCTTGGAACAGAGCACATCTTTGACATATACCATTATTAGTTAAGACCCTTTTTCATAAATATGCTTTTTGATTCTAGTGAAACTGCAGGCTTCTCAAAGGGAGGGCAGGGGCCCCATATAGTTAGTACCCTTAACAGGCCCAGGGCAGCCCTGGGCACAGCAGGTATTTAATGCATATTTCCTGGTGATGTGCGTATGTACTTATATGGGTAAGTATATTTTGTTCCTCGGGAGGCCACATTTCATCCACTCGTTACATATACAGGATCACCTACTATAGGCCTAGCACTGTGTTGGGTGGGCGCTGGGTTTACAAAGACACTGTTCTGACGCAAGGAGCTCCTATTCCAGCAGGAAGAGAAATGCATGGATGACGAGTTATAACAGAAGCAGAGAGCGGAGTGGGCAGCAATCATGGAGAGCCTCACACAGGGAAGGAACGGGGTCAGGCAGAACAGTCACATCCCAGCAGGGCCCTGTTGAATGAACCAGACTAAGAAGGAACAAAGTTCTACAATGAATGAGAGAAATACACCAACTCTTTCGTTATTAAAGGAATGTTAATTTAAGAGGAGATGATTCCTATCATTTTTTAAATTGTAAAGCTCACTTAATGACCAGAAGTCCTTCCAGCAGTTGTTAACCTTGAATTACACACAAAAGGGCAATTTTACTGATTCCCTTCTCTGGCAGGAGCCGCCTGAGAGGATGAGAAGACAAGGAGCCTCTGAGAGGTTCCCACAGTTCATCTGTGTGCCCTTACCCGCCCCCCACTCCCCCTTCCCCTAAGAGGTACATCTGAGCCTTTGGAAATATCAGATGGGCTTCCCTGCTAACAAGACTTTTTAAAGGTAACAATGAATGGAAACAATTTCTTGTTTCTTTGCTTATATGTTAGTTTAAAGAACACAGAGCTGTGGTGAATTATTGCCAATTGCATAAATATACTTTTAAAGAAGATATTTTAAAACTAACGTGAAACAAAACAGCTCCAATTCTGAGGGCATTTTCATTTTTATATTTCATGACAGGAGACCACATCTATATTAAAAATCCCTTGAAGTCTTCAAGTCTCCCAGGCGAGGCCAGATGCGAAAAGTGCCCACTTAGACTGTGAACAGGAGAATTCCTCCCTCAGATCCTGCTAGAGCAGTGCTCTCCTCTCTCAGGATTTTCTAAAAGGCTGTGTTCACACAAGAGCCTCTCCCACACACAGGTATTCAGCTCTACAACAAGCCCTTGCAGTTACTTGTTCAGTTTTTTCTTCTGTATTGAAAGCCATGTCCACTTTTTTCAGGGTCGCATGTCCCCAGTATTTTGCAGTGCTCTGCACATAGTAAGTATTCAATAAAAAGTTGCTGAATGAATCACTAAATGAATGGAATGCCTCTAGAAGAAGAATATTGAACACGTATGCTAGAACAAACATATCTAAAGGCAAGAGTGTAAGATATAGGCTTTGAGAACTTGCCTATAATATTTTTAAGAAGCAAGAGAAAAATTCTTTATTAGGACATGGAATGCTTCCTATATAAGTCAAGGCAAAGCTAATTGCTTTAATGATTTTGCATCAACTATAAGTGGTTCTTGCCATGTGAACAGGAATAATGGCTATTGGACAGTAAGTTTCCTATGAAGAAATGTACTTCCTAGAGGAAGAAAAAGAGTTACCATTAGAAGTAAATTCTCTAGTTTTCTCTCTTTCTCTCTCTCTCTCTCTCTCTCTCTCTCTCTCTCTCTCTCTCTCTCTCTCCTCTGAATGCCCCTAAGAGTAAAGACAAAACAAACAATGTCTGGTCAAACAAAATGCAGATGAGGTAAGAAGAATCATCTATGAATTCATCACAGTTAAGTAGGATAGAAAGTCCCTAGGATGCAGCTTAGGAATTAACAGGAAAAGATAAAAGAAGAATAGGGATAAAGCCAACATTTCTAAAAGCCCCTATAGTCACTCAAAATATAGGAACCTTTATGTTAAGACTCTCAATTACTATACCTTTCTTTTAAAATATATTGTATTGATTTCAGAGAGGAAGAGAAAGAGAGAGAGAGAGAGAGAGAAACATCAATGATGAGAGAGAATCACCTATCAGCTGCCTACTGCACGCCCCACAAGGGGGATTGAGCCCACAACCTGGGCATGTGCTCTGACCGGGAATTAAACTGTGATTTCCTGGTTCATAGGTCAATGCTCAACCACTGAGCCATGCCGCCTGGGCCAATTACTATAACTTTAAGCTTATAATTTTTAACCCAAAATCTCTCCTGCTTACTGAATTCCCAATATTACCCTACTCCCCCCCAAAAAAATCATTAGAAAATATTAAAGATTTAATGGCCACTTCAGGGTCAGTAGGAGCGGGGTTAACGAGCAGACCTATGTGTGTTGTCTACATTTCCAACTGGGAGTGTCCCATGGTGGCAACAAGAAATGAGAGGACAGTGAGAACCATGAAGGCCCAAGAGAACCGGTGTGCACTCCAAGCCTGGGACACTCAGTACCAAGGCAGCCACCGTTGCACTTCTCTGCCTCCAGTTTTCCTCTGTTCATACAACCCAGCAAGAAATGGCTGCACTTTTGTGAAGATCATCGTGATTTTGAGCCAAAAGATAAAGAAGACAAAAATGAAGGAAAAACATTAACGGAATCAGCAGGTTTATAGAGGAAACTTGGCAATCAACAGATACAACCCACCTCATTATAGCAAAGAAACACTGAACCCAAGGATGGAATGTCTTTCTCTCTCAAGATCCTGCAGTGACAGAGCAGAGGCTAATGTCCAGTTATTATTCCTTTGTAGTCAGTATCATTCCTACCATATTATGATGGTGAATACGATTTGAACGGGAAAATGAATTCAGAAGAGTTAAATTCCAAAGGCGAGCCGTACACAAGTCACCAAGTCATGACACCACTGGGATCCTTTGTTTCCTGTCACAAAATGGGGATGATGCTTGCTAATGTACAGAATTCTTTTCTAAAGTAACATCATACATGGGAACGTATAGCAGAGACTACTGAATACAAACATCCAAGGTGATCTATGCGTCACTATGCTCTCAGCAGCAGGGAGCACAACAGCCAGACGATGTATTTTCTCGTGTAGCAAGCAGTCCAAGGGCTCCCCGCTCTCGGGGAGGCCCCAGAAACGTCATGTCAAGGCTCTACTGCAGCTTCCTGCACCTCCCTTAGCTCTTCTCTCCTCCAGTCATCTCGTCCTCAATTTATCTTCCCTGAAAACCACAGGGAAGAGAAACCCTGTCCTAACTGGGGAGTAAAAATTTTTCCTTGAAGCCTGATGTGTCCAGAAAAGAATGTGGACTTTCTCATCTTCACTAGCTGAGCTTCCTTAAGGGCAGCTCAACAAGCCTAGTGTTAAACGTATTCGAGGGCTGGCCCACTGGCATTAACCGGAGGCAAGTGCACCCCAGGCTGAAAGCGGCTGAGTTCCTCGAAATGAGGAGGGCTTATCAGTGTCCCACTAAGTCTGCTTTCCCCATAAAACATCCATGAATTGCTTACCACCATGTACCTTTAAGAGACATTCAAAAGTGACCCTGTGTATCGTATCAGTGGGTTTCAGTGTATGCATCCCATCCTTCCACAAAAATCCATGAATCTCTCTACTTTGAGTTTCACTAAGTCCATTTCTGTCTTATTTCAGTCTGAGCATTGCACTCTGGCTCCACAGGTAGCAGATTGAAATGGTTGGTGGCCACTGCAAACAGACTGAAAAGAATGTCACAGACAGAAAGAAGAAAGGCAGGGGTATTACACAGTGAAGCTCTCACCAACACGGTGACCATGTGGGTGAAGGACTGAGCATTTGTTAAACTTGACACCTGGGTCTAATGACTTGGTCTCTCCTTGTCAGATTCCTCTTCTGTGAACCGGGGAGAGCAGTAGAACCCGCTGAAGCAACCTAGTATTTTCCTGGTTGTGCACAGAAATGCCTCAGTCACCACCAGAACAAGTCAGTAAGAATGACTTAGTTTATTTTATATTGCTGTTGCTCTAAGGGGACAGTGTGGCACATTGTAGCCCACATCCCTTGAACTTCTCACCAACAGTATAATCAATTTATCTCTCTCCTTTAACCATTTTGTAAACTGTTTCATATAGTGGTGGTGATGGCATTTCCTTTTCTTTCTTCTTTGGTTGTTAAAATTAAGTCCAACATAGTTTGATTTTAAGTTTCACATGACATGGTTATAAAATAAAAAAATAAAAAGAATGTGGCAATCATGTCAAAGCAAAACAAAAGAAAAAGAAATTAGCAGTGGCCTCCCTGTAACATGCTTCTTCGTCTCTGACTGCACAGTAAAAATAGTTGAAGTTATAGGATGGATCACATAGTAGCATTGTGCACCTGCAACTACCAATGTACATCCCAACCAGTTTCCATGTCCAAGTCGCTGAGTGTAATCCTCACACAGCAGCTGCCCTGTCTTAGGGCTGTCAGCAAGAGGGACAACAAACACAGGAAGGCACCTAAAGACCAGGTGCGAAGGAGATGAGTGTATCTCTCAGGTCTCCCACCTGTGATGTGAGCCCCACCATCATCTGCACTGTCTCTGCTGTGCATCTTCCCGAGTGCTATGGACTGAATGCTGTGTCCTCCAAATTCATGTGTTAAGGCCTCATAACCCCCAATGTGATGGTGTTTGGAGGTGAAGAATGTAGGCCGTAATAAGGGCATGAAGTAGAGCCCTCAGGAATTTGATTAGTGCCCTCAAAAGAAGAGTCACAAGAGAGATGTTCTCTGTCTTGGGCATGTGAAGACATAGCAACAAGGTACCACCTCCAAATCCCCAGATGCCGATCTGCTGGCCCCTTGATCTTGGACTTCCAGCCTCCACACTGTGAGGGTGAAAGCCACCCAGACTATGGCATTTTTGTTTTAACAGCGTGAACTGGCTGAGATTCCAAATATCATGTCCTAAATGCCTGATTACTACCATATGCAATATTTTATTAAATTCACACTTTTTTTTATGGCTGATACAAATTTGTCAAGATGTCCAGGCAAAGTACTAAAACTCTAAAAGTAAATGCTCTGTCCATGATGCCCATTTATGTACAGCATGATCGTATACCTGTGATATTAATAACAATAACACCCACAATCATAATACTAATACTCCACCGAGTGCACACAGCATAGACCAGGCCCAGGTGCCTCTCTAAGTGCTTCACTCACTAAAATCCTATCAAGCGGGTTGTACTGCTCTTCCCGGTTCACAGAAGAGGAGTCTGACAAGGAGAGACCAAGTCATCAGTCCCAGGTGTCATGGCGGGAGAGATGGGCACCGAGGCAATCTGGCCCCAGAGCCTCGGTTCTTCTCCACGACACTAAACTTTCACCCCTCCCTATGAAGGACATAGAAAACAAATTATGTGATGACTCCATCACAGGAAATCTTGAAAACAATGCTAAACTCACACCGGCAGTGAATAACCTCCCAGCTACTTGACTGTGCCCTCTTCTGCTGGGCCAGTTGTAATCAAACCTTCATCTGATAAGAAACAAGGAGTCTATACAACTTGGCAGGTAACAACTCTGACCTGCCAGGACAGAGCCTAGTGACGGGCTGCCCGTAATCAGTCTGAAATGTCGCACTGCAGCTGACCTGCCTCCTGTTTATCTTTTTGATTCCTCTTGGGGTCATCTCCTGAATTCTATTCCTTCACAAAACCTATCTACCTCTATAGCACCTGCACCTATGCTGACACTGGCAGACACCGCCTGATTAGAACTGGCTGTCCTTTGCCATTACAGACTATGCTATTAAAGAGGCAACCGCTGATCAGAATCTCTGCTCTGAAGATGGCACCCATTAAGAATCTTCCTGTTGCTACTGAGGGGAAGCAGATGCTGGTGCGACCAGACCAGAGTGAACATAGCAGATGTAACTTCATTTGAAGACATAACCAAGCCCGATACTACAAAATGATGGCTCTGAAAAAGGAACTGAATGATGAGCAAAGGTACAGGTTCTAAGAGTAAGACATGCCAAGGTTTTCTCACAAAGAGTGTGGCCAGGGGAGGCAGGCAGCAGTGGAGCTGTGGAATGAAGAGGTTGAATGACCTTTCCTGTTGCTTGCTGGCTGTGTACGCCCGAGCAACTTACTGAGACTCAGTTTCTCCATCTTTAAATTGGAAAAATGGTAATGCCCTTGTGGGACTTCTGAGAGAATATACATGAAATACCCAGTGCAGAGCCTACAAGAAAATAGAAACTTCTTCCCTACCAGAATTTAACCTCCATGATGGCAAAGATTCTTGTCCCTTTGTTCTCCAGAGTTTAATAAGTGCTCAATAAGTATTTAATGAATAAATGAATAAACATACTGACTGCCTTTTTCCTTTTAGCAATGCCAATTAAAGTCAATAGCTCTGTTTGAGTGATGCAGAAAGAAATCATTTCATTAGAACTGGGTACCTTACTGAATCCTTCAATTACTGTGGCCCCACCTTGCCACCTTGAAATGACAAAGGGCTCAAACTCTTCATTTTCCTTTACTAGACCACTTATGAAAAATTTCTTTCTTCTGTACTGACCTCATATTCTACTTTTTTGTCTTCCTCTTCAAATAGTTCTTGTAAATTGGGAGATTCATCTGCATTCTAGTTAAGACTAATGGAGCTCCAGTCAGAAGTAGGATTGGTGTTGGCTGATAGCTGTGCGGCTCTGCCCCCAAACGTGAGTCGAAGGGTTTTTATTATGTTCTGTTAGAGGATTTCAAAAAAATACTTTATAAATAACATGAACTATAAAGCACCTTAAATTTTCAGGGGTTATTTTCATTATTCCATTGTCTAACTAATTGCTCACTGTCACTCAAGACAACCAGAATTTCAAAATTTCAAGTCCTCACATCTGTCAAAAACAAAAGTGATAGCAAATATTTTTTAGAACTAAGCATTCAGGAGTTGAGAAAAGACTAGGCACATTTCTATTCATTTACTTTCAAATAGGAAATTGTTAATCTAATTAATTGGTATTTCATTGTCAACTTTGTTCTTCTTTTTAACAATGGCATTTCTTGTCACTGGTATAAGTGAATTCTAAAATTTTACCAGCAAAAACTTCAATGTAAATTCTGACAATTACTTTTGTGTTAAATGAATATGTTGGCTTCAATTTTATATTGCCTTTAAAAAAAGAGTAAGTAGGAAAGATCGAAAAGCAGTCCCTAGCTAGGACTAATGCTTGTAGGTGCACAGGCATATGGCCACACTCCACCCCTTCTCCTGCTAAAGTCACTCTCAGATCAGAGTGATGGAATTTGGAGGTGGGGCCTCTGGAGTTAACAGGTTTAGATGAGGTCATGAGGTGGAGCCTCAGGATGAGATTGGTGCCCTTATAAGAAAAGAAAGAGGCATCAAAGCTTCATCTGTAGCTGGTGAGAAAAAGAAGGTGGTCACCTGCAAGCCAGGAAGAGGGACCTCACTAGAACTCAACCACATTGACACCCCGATCCTGGACTTTGTCTCCAGAACTGTGAGAAACACACTTCTGTTGGGTAAAACACCCAATCTGTGGTATTCTGTTATGAAGGCCAGAGCTGACTACACCTTCATTCTGTCTCCACATTCACTTTAACTGGGCCAGAGAGCCTGCACTTGAAGGAACTTCTCTCTGCAATCTCTTTTGAGAAGCAGATGACTCCTACAACTCTGCACCTCCGCCCAGAGTAGCCTGGGCACAGCCCTCTGCACCAGGAGTGTTAATGAGAGCTTCCTGGGCTAAGGCAGGCTCCTCCTCTCCAACCTGAGGAGGAATTAGCAAGGCCTGGGAATTCCTGTGGCCCTTATCTCTATTTTGAATTAGAAAATCATGATTTCTGTCAGCAAAGAAAAATAATTTAGGCAGCTTTTTGGCAGATACCCTTTGTGTCCACATTATTTAGAAAGCTGTCCTTTCCCCCCTACCTTTTTCTTTCTTACTTTCCATAGTAAAGAAGTAGTGATGACTGAAGAGGCTGTAAATGATAGATGATTCCATCCTTACTTCACTATTCTCGGATTCCTCACCATCCTGGAGCTCACTGGGCACACACACTTACAAGCATCTTGCCCTGCACTATCTAATTGTTACGCTTTTATTTTGAGGGAGGCGGCAAAATTATGCTCCAGAAACTGAGTGTGTCTTTGCCAGCAATTTCTTTAGCACAGGTTTGCTGTGGGAGTTTATAACAATTTCACAAGCCAACAGCATACAGCATATCTCTTAATAAGCCAAATAAAGAAATAACAGACTCCAAAGAAATAACAGATGATCACACAATTCTTCTAGGTAAGGGGAGATGAAGGAATAAAGTCCAAATTTAATATGAGTTGTACTTTTTTATATGAGGAGGCACTCTGAAGAGGGGCACCGACCAAGAGCCCATTTCCAGCTGCCAGGGCAAAATAAAAGTCCCCTGTTGCTAAGAGCATGTTGCTAGGGATCAAAGACACTGGTGTAGGCAGTAGTCAGGACTTTCTTCCTGGGGCCGCGATGCTGCTTTACACCACTGCCCTTAAGAGAGCAGCCCTTACCAACATAGGTCCTAAAGCTCCAAGGGATTTCAGAAAGCTTTTAGGTTAAGAAAGAATTGCACTGGAACTCTCAATCTTTACAGTCTAACTGCCTTTTTGCACAGTTGCTTCTCCACCTGTTCTGATCCATAAGTCCCCATTGAGGCTCCTCACTGCTAAAGTGCTTAGCAAGGATAGCAGATATGAAAGATGACATCCTGACACACCTTTTTCGCTTTGTCATAAACAAGTAGATTAAAACAATTGCACTTAAGTCATAAACGAGCAGATCTAAAGTCACACTGAACCTATATGCAACACCATACAATAGTCAAGAGCCACAGGGAACTAGTAAGCACTTCAAATATGGCCAGTCCAATTGAAATGGGCTTAGTCACATACACTGGATGCATACGATTTAATATGAAAAGAATATTGTAAAATATCTCATTAACAATTTTTCTTTCGGGAAGCGGTGATCTGCACATTTATTCGTCAACCAAAAGCCATGTCTAATGCTGACTTAGAAGTCTGTATATCTATATAAATGTACATATAAATATAAATGCTAATGTATGTGTGTATCTATCACCTGTGTAGAATGCATTTGTAATTGATAAACCAAGCTTATAAATTCCTATAAAGTAGGAGAAAGGTACCATGCTGGAAATTGTTCAGGTGTTTTCTTAATAATAATTATGTTGAAGCTAACAGAACTAGGAAAATAAAAATGCAACCACATATATTTTTCCACACCCAAAGACTTGTGCACCATACACATGGTGGTCTTTATCACACACAATAAAAGTGACATTAGTTCAAACTATCTGGGAGGGAAATCCACTCACATGAGCAGAAAGACCAAGTTTGATCATTTCTAAAGTTATAATGCACTGGCACTTCTAACAAATGCTGTGTAATAGGAAGTATGATTTAACACACAAATAAAAATCAAGCAAATTGGCATAGCAAAGCCTCAGGGGAAGCAAGCTTTTTAACAGTGCCTCAAAACAACTTGATTATTAGCTTTTAATCTTGTTTAATCACGCTAATATCCTCTTTCATTAAAATCTTTAAGGTAATATCATGCTTCAACTCAGCTCCAATTCGGATTATCCTATCACAGATTGTGAATTATGCCATTCTATTACACTCCACACAGATCTTTTTGAGGATGATTTCTAAAGTCTAGGACTACATTTAATTTTGATGACTCAGGAAGAAGTTCAGCTTGGAGAATTAAGACTTTGATGGTGTTTTTAACACTTTAGTGCAGTGGTTCTCAACCTTCTGGCACTTTAAATATAGTTCCTCATGTTGTGACCTAACCATAAAATTATTTTCGTTGCTACTTCATAACTGTAATGTTGCTACTGTTATGAATCATAATGTAAATATCTGATATGCAGGATGGTCTTAGGCGACACCTGTGAAAGGGTCGTTCGACCGCCAAAGGAGTCTCGACCCACAGGTTGAGAACGGCTGCTTTAGTGGCATACCACTTGCAAATTCAATATACTGTTTATTTTCATTGACATACATGTTTGAATTTTGATTATCAAATCTGCTTACTTGATCCTTCCTGTTTATTTCACTAGGTAAGACTATATGCTGTAAGAAAATTGCTACTTTTTAAAAAAGTATTTATTGATTTTTGAGAGAGGAAGGGAGAGGGGAAGAGAGAGAGAGAGATAGAAATCTCAATGAGAGAGAAACATAGATGGGTTTCCTTGAGCATGCCCCCCACTGGAGACCAAGCCTGCAACCCAGGCATGTGTCCCAACCTGGAATGGAATCAGTGACCTCTTGGTGCACAGAGCAATGTTCAATTGACTGAGCAATAAAGCCATGAGATAATTGCTACTTTTAATAAACATGAGAATTTAAACATCCAAGTGAGAGTTAATCTTTCAAAATACTTGCCTATGGATGTTAGATATTTACCTCAGAGCTGCTACCACTGTAAAAATATTCTAGAATTCTACTTTAGGAACTGTCCTGAAAAAGTTAAATGGTGGCATATTTGTTGTCTGCTAAGATTTTTTTTTTTGATCACTTAAAACCATTCAAACCTCAGTAAAGTAAACAAATTAGGTATTATCATTTGACATTTAATATACACATAAAAATACATAAGTATATGTAAAATATATTAAAAATATATAAACAATTGTACATAGTTTTTGAGTCCCTGAATTTGCTCAAGAATAATTCCAAAGATTTTTAAAAATGTGTGAAATATATGGCAACATTTTATATATTAAAAATACTTCAAAATTAAAATTTTTATGTATAAAATTCTATAGATAATTGAATCTAGAATATTTATTTAAAATCTATGATTATGCAAAGTCACTAATCATCCAAGAGATGCAAATAAAAATGACAATGAGGTACCATCTCACACCTGTCAGAATGGCTATCATCAACAAATCAACAAACAACAAGTGCTGGCGAGGATGTGGAGAAAATCGAACCCTCCTGCACTTCTGGTGGGAATGCAGACTGGTAGAAAACAGTATGGAGTTTCCTCAAAAAATTAAAAATGTGTAGACGAAAGGGGCCACATACCAACCTGACAAGCTCAGGGAAGGCCTGCATGGCGGTCTTGCAAACTCAGAGACCTAAAGTATCCACAAAGGATGGTCTGAAATTAACCCTAACCCTAAGACAGATACAAATTCCTTCACTGTTATCATGTTAATTGTTCCTGCAACCACCTAAGTATATGTCTATCATTTTACTTTTTATCCAATCCCAGGGGTTTCCGCGCTTTGCTTTCTCCCACCAATAGATTAGTCGATCACCAATAGATTTCATGTAACCCACCTACGTCCCTTTCTTTGATTGCAATGTATTAACATAGATGTAACCCGCCATTCTCCAGAGCATTATCCCAATCCATTGAGATTCTGCTTCCTGGCAATTGTGGACAGATTGGATCAAATAAACTCACAAAAATTCTTTACAGGCTTGAATGTTTTTATGCTAACATTACTTGGCATAGTCACAGCAGGATTCCAAAGAGGCTCACCCAGGACCATCCCTTGGACTTGGACTCGGTGCTAGGATCCAGCAAAGGGCCCATTGAGCGTGCTGGTTTCCGCCCATTGGGTGAACTTGGGTGAGTTGTCTCTTGGATCCAGGACCTTCCCTTGCTTTGGTAGAGGGTCTGACATTATTTGAGCTGTGTTTTAAAATCCTCGAGGTGGAAACAGGGTGACAGAACCCAGGTTACGGGTTGACAGAACCCAGGCTAAGGCTGGACTGGAGGAAAAAAATGGGTGGCTGGATTTGATTTTGGCTTTTCAATTGGAATTGCTGAGAGTCTGAGCAAAAAAACCTTCACCGTATAAATGAGCTGAACTCATTCAGCTCTGAAGATAAAGGGGCACATTCTCCCTCCAGTCTGATTCTGGGATGTGCTTAGGTAACTAAGAATCTTTATGGAGGTGTCAGAAGTGCAGAAGCCCTATAGGGAAGTCCTAAGTCAACTGTAATTAACTAAATGGCTCGTCTAGGGGGCCAGCATAAGGCTTGGTCTGTCCGGGTCCCGAACCCTTCCTGTGGTTTTAAAAATAGCTGGGAGAGAAAACTGAGGCCACACTTGACCCACTACATAACATGTCTAGAAAATTTGCTCAGACTACAGATATCCAAGAATAAAAAAAAAAAAAATTTAACATGGGAAATTGTACCTCCATGGCCAGAAGCTCCCAAACCCCAGCCCTCATTTAATACTCCTGATAGAAAGCCTTTACTTACAAGTGCTATGCAGAAATTGGAAGATTTAACTAGAAAATATCAACTTAGAAAAGGCCAAAATGCAGTTGTTTTGGGTACCTACATTAATATTTTGCATGCAGAAATTAGAAGAATGCCGGCTCTGAAATTAAACTTAATGACTATATGGGAAGTATATCTTGATTTGGAAATTAGAAGCTTCTAAGGAAAAGCATAGAAAAAAAATTCTTCCAAAAAAAATGGAAATTAATGAGAAATTTTAGAGACTGTCTCAGAATTATTCTGAAGTTAATAAATGCCTACACCCCGTGTGTCCCCCCCCCCCCCCCCCCCCCGACCGTAGGAAGCATCCCTCTGATTTATCTTCATAAAAAAGAAACAGTAGGTGGCCAGGCCATTACTGAATTTCCCTAGAGCAATCAGGATGTGTGTGTGTGTGTGTGTGTGTGTATGTGTATGTGTGTGGGGGGGGGGGGGGAGGAGAGAAGTTATGAGGGGTACCCATGACCTATAGCACAAGTCCTAGGAAGATTCCCCTAGACCAGTGGTAGGCAAACTCATTAGTCAACAGAGCCAAATATCAACAGTACAACGATTGAAATTTCTTTTGAGAGCCAAATTTTTTAAGCTTAAACTATATAGGTAGGTACATTGTTATTAACTTAATTAGGGTAGTCCTAAGGCTTAGGAAGAGCCACATTCAAGGGGCCAAAGAGCCGCATGTGACTCGCGAGCCGCAGTTTGCTGACCACGTCCTAGACATAGGGAGGTAGAGGCAACTAGAAAAGGCCCCAGCCCATCATTTATTAGGTCACTTGCCTCTTGCCTTTATTATAATCCTGTATAATGGGTGCCCGCTCTTGGGAGTGTTATTAAAAGACTCATTTTCACCATGTTTTATTTCCTAGTCCATCATTTGAAATTTGGATAAGTGAGCCATTTCTCACAATTGGTGGATGCATCCTGGACTTCTATACCCGTGGAGAGGGAAAGGCTGGTTTAAGGAGAGGCGCACCTCACCGATTTTGGGTGGGTTCTTGGTCTAAACCCCATGTCTTCATGGATGCTGTAGAATAGGCCTGAGACTGTTTTTCTTTGGAAGGTGGCGAAAATGACACAAGGGGAATATACGTGAGGCAACCAGGCAAGCCACATGCATGGCCCAAAATAGTCCATTGGAGAAAGCTGAGGTTCCGGGGAGGGGAAGTTCCCGAACCAGAGACAGGAGACATTGCTCTGCTTTGGTGCTTTTTAATGCAGGACATTCTGTGGTGTAAACTTTTAGTTTGTTGTGTGCGCCTACATAAGAGTGTTTCTATTGATGTCTTATGACTCTTTGTTGCTTGTTTCATTTGTTTAAAGATGGGGCAAATCCTGCTTTCAGGAAGCTCAGTTACGTGTGGTGAAGCTGAACACGTGAAAGACTGCAGGAAAGTCCCAGTGGCTGCCAAGAATTCTCAATCTTGGGGACTCTTCCTGCTCTCCCTCTCAGGACTTCAGCTGCCAGAAACTCATAGCTAGTGAGGTTTCTGTCTGTGTGTCTGTAATGTGATTTTGGCTTTCTATCTTTTGAGGACTTTGGTTTGCTCTACCCTGGTTTATGAATATAGGGACAAAGATTACATGGGGAAGTAGGGATTACAGGCGTGGGGAAGTGAGCTATACAGGCTGGATATGGGCAACAAGGTTTAATGTTTCCAAGTAAAAGGCAGTTCTTAAATGAGAATGGACAGCATTCCAAGGTTGACTCCCAGGTCCCAGGGGCGTGGGACTCCCAGTTAGGTTGGTATGTCCTTTCTTTGAACAGAAAGGGCACTCATGGTTAACAGCATAATTAATATTTCCCATAACCATAACTACTCCACAAAGTTCTACTTTTCCTCATAACACTGGGAGGAACAGATCTGTAGAAATACCCTCTAGCAGTGAAGGGGGGAGGGGGACGCGGCCCTGTTTTATAAAGGAAAATAAAATAAAATAGTACTTTCTTTTTTAAAAAAATTATATTTTATTGACTTTTTACAGAGAGGAAGGGAGAAGGATAGAGAGCTAGAAACATTAATGAGAGAGAAACATCGATAAGCTGCCTCCTGCACACCCCCTACTGAGGATGTACCTGCAACCAAGGTACATGCCCTTGACCGAAATCAAACCTGGGACCTTTCAGTCCGCAGGCTGACGCTCTATCCACTGAGCCAAACCGGTTAGAGCTAAAATAGTACTTTCACATTAAATCCACTGAAGATTGGTGAGTTATCCCTGTTACAAAATTGGTCAAGAAAATGTTTTGGGTAATACTTGGCTTTAAAATCTCTAAGTTGTTAAGATATAATAAATAGATATTACTAAAATAAAGGGTTTATGATAAAACTTTCTCAGTGAGGATTATAAATATGTTAATGATAAAAGTCCAGTCATTCAATAGATTGACTATGCTCTCTGTTGGAGGAAGGGGCCAGTTGTCCTTCTCCTTGTAAAGGTAGAGTAGCCTAAAAGAGAACAAAGGCGGACAGACAATTGAAATCCCTTGTCCTTCCTTCCCCTCCCTATGCGACCAGGGGACAATCTGAGGGAATATCCAAGATAGCCGATTTGAGACCCCAGGAGGGCTGTCCTGATAAGGTTCCAACCAGCCCAGAGGCCTCTGCGCCACCAGAAACCACATTTTCTAGGTTGCAAAAGGAGTTGGAACAGTATATAAAAAACAGACAAACAAACAAACAAAAATAACATAATGCTCACAACTGTAGAACAAATGGCCCAGGGAAGGGCTGGCCCTGAGGGCCAGAAACAGAGGCCACAACAATATGGACATCCCCAAAGAGGGGGAGCATATGGGTCACAGAGAAAAAAGGAAGGGACTCCTCACTGAGCCTTTAGATCCTAAGGCCAGCATTCTCAATCCCCTTCCCAAAGAACAGTTTCTTTACTTAACAGTCCTGATACTATCAGAAACTACTCATTATCACTGAAACCTTAGCACTTTATCATTAAGGAACAATGTGGCAGTTTTAAATCCAAGCACATGTATGCTTGGAAACCTGCAGTCTTAGAAGAGGCTGCAGGGCCTGCTCTCTTCCCTCCTCTGCCTTTTCTCCAGCCTCACATGCCTAATTGGTGACTTAAAAGCTTTGGAGCATTGCTGGGTTAAATAGTAAATAATAATAATAATAATAATAATAATAATAATAATAAATTTTAATACCTAGGATTTTTGAAATAACAGGACACTGAAACATTAATTAATCTGTGTTTCCCTGGTGTGAAGAATCTAGAGTGTAAATTTGAATCTATTACTTGAATATGTCTTCTATTTTATTTGAAATATATTCTGAAAAATGTGAATGTATTACGAATCTGAGAAATGCTAAGTATTTAACTTGCCACCTAAAATTTGAGGATTCTAAGAGTTAAAAGTTCAAATTAAGTTGGGAGAAATTATATGATTGTCATAATAGAATGCATGAAATATGGAAATTCATTTTTGAGGAAAATAATTCTGCGTTTTCTCTGTTAAAATTAGTAGTTCGAATTATGTTGTGGTCTTTATATATATGGTCTTTATGTGGTATGAGTTTGTGTATTATGTGTGGTAAAATTTCAGCCTAGACTATAATATTTTATTGGCCTGATTAAAAAAAAGGATTAATTCTATGGCTTGGATCAAATTTTTAATATTAAAACTGGTTTAAGTTTGATTGATGTATTTTAGAATAATTACAAAGAGTTTGCGATATAATCTTTGGTTTATGTATATTTGACAGTCTTTCCAAGTTAAATTTCAAGACTTTAACTGAGAGATAGGTTTGGGACATTTCAAGGGCCCTGGAATGACTCAAGGGTTTATTCTCTCTTCTTAAAAGAAATAGTTTTGAACTAAATTAGGCCAATTTCATATACTTGAAATTATGTGGGGAGCTTGGTCAAATAAAAATTAATAACTATGTTCTATCTATATACATATATTTTATTAAAATTAATGTTATAGAAATTTCAATCTACTTTAGAAAAAAACTTGCAAAGATTCAGAGCCAAGTTCAAACAGGAAACTTTCAGGAGTAACATGTGTCCAGTCAGGGACACCAGGCAAGCCAAGAGTGATGATTCTCTGTGGGGGCGTCTGCCAGTGATACTCTGAGAATTTGTGTTTCACATATTGGGAATTTATGATTTATTTTCAATGCTCAATACACCGCTTGCATATATGGCCCATTTTAAAATCTTACTTTATGTGCTGAAATTATATATTAAGTCTAACAGTATACAAATTTTATATTATTCCCTATATCTTTTTACAGGAATTATTATTTACCAAGAAATTGTTGTCTTGGAATGTTATATCTTATAGAAAAGGAAAGTTTTCATCAAGTCTATAACCATGCCACTTTTAAATTTTGTCATTCATGGATAGTCACTGTTTTACTCTGATGCATTTGTAGATATATTATATTTTTAGAAAATCCATAAAAGGACTCTGACTTTAAATTGCAGACTTCTAAGGAGGTCATGTCTTTGAAATGGATGAAGATTTATAGAACTTCAAAGAATAACTGAATTCAAAAACTACTGGCAAATAACCAGGAGAAACAAAAATAACTATGGGACTAAATGAATTAAGAATAATTATTCTTATGACTTTGTTTAAAATATTGTTGATTTTTAAATTTTTTGTTTCCCAAATATAAGGAAAACTAAAAAGCAGACATTCTGCATTGCTGGAACTAACTAATTAGCAACATTCATTTCACAGGAGACAAAACTTCAAAGACTACAACAACCCAGATATTTTTGTCCATTGGGAAATACATTAATGAAAGATTCTCTCTAACAGTGTTAAAGGGACCTTACCTTATCAGGTACCTAACCACGAATGGACATTTGCCTCTGTCTTTGACACTCGCCTTCATCTCAAGGATGAAAAGCTGCCGACTAGGAGGAGATAGATAGACAACCATCCCAAGACATCAACAAGGCCCGTATACTCACAAATTGATACTGCTCAAACCTTGCTCTTATATCACCTAATTGTTATTGATTGAATGTATTCAAATGATTTTTATAGTGCTATTATCCTCCTTATGGTTTCCTAGTGGAAACAATATTTGTTTCCCTAGAACCCTTTCCCTATTAAACATAAAAAATTTAATTTGGGTACCTGCCATGATATGGAGTCTGTCCCCATATCCACAATATCTTTCAGCTTCTGAGCTTTCCTTCTCAAATCACAATATACCTACCTCTAATTGCCCTCTTATAATTAGAGTTTAATTCATATTAAGGTTAGGATTTGAATTCAATCAACAGACTATAAGTTAATATTTATTATCAGAGAAGCCCCCTTCCCCTTTATTAACTAATAAACTGCAACAGAGAACAGTCCCTGTCATTGTTCCTTGGACCACATTGGATACCTAAGTCTCCATAAAAAACAGTTACCAAGCCAAATGATTTCAGCAGTAAAATAAGTGAATGCAGATTGTCAATTGTTATTTGTTATTATATGATCAGACATATACATCTTGACCAGGACCTCTCAGCAAAGGAATGATATAGGCTCAAAATCTCCCCTGATATCCCCTTTACTAAAGAATAAATGGAATCAATTTCCTGCAACTTTGGAATTAGTCCAATTCAGAGACAAATTCAGAGTAAATCAGAGGCAAACCAGGAAGAGCCCATAACCAATATCATTCAATTTCTTTTGTTCACATACCAAGTCAAGATGACTTTGATATAAAGAACCTGAATCAACATCATGCTGAATTCATTTAGCACAGCTCCTCTAAACTGTATCTTTAAAAAAAATAGTCTCTTAAGAGAAGATAAGAGCAATTGTAGAGAGGGGGTTCTGTTAACATATAACTTTAGAAAATGCTGCATGCTGTGTCCATCACTTTGGCACATTATAGTTCAGAAAAGTCCTGGAGAGAAAAAATCCCATCACATTATATTTAACCAAAGTTCTTCCCTCCCCCAAATTCGTCTTCTCTCCAACTGGCTATGAATTCAGTTACATTTCCTGGGGCACTATGTCTAGTTTGGCAAGAGCTGGTTTATTAAAAGTACAAGACAAATACCACTAGTGCCAGACAAAATTTAAGGAATATTCTGTATGACTTTAGCAAGCAATTTAGTTGTACTTGACCTCAGTTTTCCTAAAAATAAGTCATACATTTCCCACAACTACTAGTATATAATGCAAAATTAATTGCTCTATTACATTTTCCATTGCAATGAAATCAATAAACTTTATTCACTAAACCAAAATCAAACATTTAGTGAACGTGCAATGTTCCCAGACTCTCTGGAGCTCCTAGAGATGGTCCTTGTGTGAAGGAGCCTATTCAGCTGAGAAGACACATGGTTAAATAACTCACTACAGGGAGTTATAAGAGGAATGCATACTGATCAGCCTTCATTCAGCCTTTTTAGGGTCAGGCAAAGAAAGTTCTACCCAGGAGAGGGCCTGAAGGATGAATATCAATTTGCTGTAAGAGCTAAAGGTGAAGGAAATCCAAACAGGGGTAAGAGTTTGAGAATATAAATCTTTAAACAGTCTAGATGTAAATATGTCTCTTCGTGAATACATTTTATAGTTGCCTCTTTAATGGGTGTTCTGATTTCACCTTTGAAAATATTTATATCATATCTATCAGTTTGGTTCTAAAAAAGGCCAATGCTAATACTAAACTATTAAAAGCAACCTCAAGTTAGTGCATAGTTTTATAAGAAATAATACATACATGGCACGGAACTGGTAAAGCACATGCCTACTGTTATGGACTAATCTATTACTGTGGCCCAATTTTTATTTTTCATATTATAGACACACAACACAAATACATCAACCATTAACCTGTGAACTTTCACATTCTTTGCAAAATCTCAATTCATGGCCTCAAACACCATCAAGAGAGAAAAGCAATGGCTAACATACTTGATATAAGGAGAAAATGAGACATTACATCCCAGTATAGAGTAACATGCCCACTGAATGTTGGCAGTTAAGTTAATACAAATAGTCTACAGTGCTAAAAATAAAGCTATACAATATCCCTATGCATTTTAAGATTAATAGTCTCAACTCAAAAATGAAACCACTACTTAAAACTATTGACAAGGATTTTTTAAAATGGCCTAAGGATTTTGTTTTGGTTTGGTTTGGTTTTTGTTTTTTCGTAGACAGGCATTAATACCATGGCAGGTGGAAAAAAATCAAACATCAAAAATATAAACAATTTATTTCATATAAACCTTTTTTAGGAAGCATTCAACTTATTTGCATTTTCTTCTTTGTTCTTACAACAGAACACATATGCAGTTAACACAACACAGTTTAAAAACAAGGAGTTTCAGTTTGATGGTCTCGGGAAAGCATGGGAATAATATTTACACAGATGTACTGTAAAAGTTACATTAGATCATCTGTGTTAAAGTTCCTTAAGCTTTAAAATAAGCCATGTCACCTCCCCATTTTCTTTATTTCCAGTTTGTTCCTCTGAAGGAGAACAAAGATAAAGAGTAATAGAAACAGAGATAATGACAAAAGATAAGAAAAAGACTAACCAGTCTCCGGAAAGCATCATATCTCTATCTCTCAATTATCACGGAGCTCTAAACCTCTAAACAATTGCTCTAAGGTCCCAGGCCTCACCCTACAGTGTCAGGTCATCAGGGATGGAAACTGGTTTGAAAGTTCCCCCAGGTAATTCTGATGCAGCCAATTCTGACATCTGCTTTAGGAAACTTATTCTAGCACAAACATGGTGCGCAATAAATGTTTACCAAATGAACATATTGCATATAATTGACAGCCATTTGTGATATAAAACATTGGAAATCATTTTTAAAAAAGAAACTGCATTAATAATGTCCCAGGCACGCACTGATGTCCCTTGGAGACTGCTAAAGGAGTATGAAATATAAACAAATAAATTAAAATAAAATTGTGGTAAATGCAACAATAGGAACACAAAAAGGAGAGTGAGTAGGATTAATGTGCTGCTCTAAAGCGGCAAAATTCAAAAACAAACAATAGATGATGTTACTTCAATGTCAACAACAAGACCAAAAATCCCAAAGATTATATAGAAAGAGACCAAAATTTAAAGGGGAAATATCAATTTATTTTATATTTACAATGCCCTGCTTTAAATACTCCTTGATCAGTAGTGTATTTTGTTTTCTAATGACCAGAGAAACAGTGCAAGTAACTTCTGAAACATGGAGAATACTCGACCCATATATTTCTGTTAATCTTCACATAAGAATATTATTTCAAGCAATCTGTATTACAGCCATGTTTCGGTATAACAAATGAATGTGGACAGCCTTTTGGCTTTTACTATAATAGGATTTGATCCATTCAACGCACTTGTTCGGATAAGCCTAATTGGGATACCTCTAGAATAGCATTTCAAACTTTTAAAACACTGAGACAACTTAATAGACAACATTGGTAATGATGACTAGAAAAGGTGCTGACACTATCATTGTCACAATTACCATCACAGCCTTATTTAAGCTGTTAATGGCTTAGTTTTGCACAGCTGGTAAATAATGATAGCAACAGTAAGTCACTGGAGACTGATAGGTTAGCTGAGAAGAGGCTCAACTCTTCAGTAAACAGCTAAAGATGGGGAGAGAAAAGGGGTAAAAGTTGACTCTCGAATCCACTAGTTTCTGGCATAGAGAAGATCCTCTGTAAATATTTATTAGTAGTATTCTATTTATCCCGTTGTATTGCATTTACTTAACTGTTGAAGACACCATTAATTAAATTACAAAGTGTCATTTCCAAGAGAATCTCTTTTGAGGAAATGGTCAGCTTTTATATTATGGATGTTATAGAATCACAGGAGTGCCCAGCCAGCATGGCTCAGTGGTTGAGTGTCGATCTATGCACCAGGAGGTAATGGTTCGATTCCTGGTCAGGGTACATGTCCGGGTTGCAGGTTCGATCCGTAATGTGGGGCGTGCAGGAGGCAGCCAATCAGTGATTCTCTCTGATCACTGATGTTTCTCTTTCTCTCCCTCTCCCTTCTTCTCTGAAACCAATAAAAATATTCTTTTAAGGAAAAAGAAAAAGAATCACAAGAGTGATACATAGTAAGTCCTCAATGTTCTCAATAGGTCCTGCAACTTTAAGTGAAACAATGTATAACAAAACCAACTTTATTACAGGTTCACTGATATAAACAAGAGTTAAGTTCCAAGGGCAGCGGTTCTCAACCTGTGGGTCGAGACCCCTTTGGGGGTCGAACGACCCTTTCACAGGGGTCGCCTAAGACCATCAGAAAACACATATATAATTACATATTGTTTTTGTGATTAATCACTATGCTTTAATTATGTTCAATTTGTAACAATGAAAATACATCTTGCATATCAGATATTTACATTACGATTCGTAACAGTAGCAAAATTACAGTTATGAAGTAGCAACAAAAATAATGTTATGGTTGGGGGTCACCACAACATGAGGAACTGTATTAAAGGGTCGCGGCATTAGAAAGGTTGAGAACCACTGTCCTAGGGCATTTCACGATTATTGTGACATTGCACAAAATGACATTATCTGAAGACCTGCTGTACAAGTGCATGTCTGCATTGACCCCTGGAAAGCTCCCAGACACATTCAAGGCCCACCCTACCCAGTGTACGACCACTATGACCGGTTCCATCCAACTTCCTGAACCACAGTTTCCTATGTCTCATATATCTTTATGTTTAACTTACTGAGTTGTATCTTTACAAGCCAACTTAAATGGTACATGGGAGAAACTACACAGATAAATAGTAATCTGACAAAATGTTAGGCAAGAGGGCATTTGAACAATTTCAGTGTATATGCAGAATATTGCAAATGCTCGACTGGGAGAGAAGATACCTTTGCTGAATTCCAAAAGAACTGGCATCCTTGAGTCTCTCGAGTATTCAGAGTGTAATAGAAATGTCAAAATGTTCACACAGGAACCAATGAAGCATCTCCTGACAAAGAAAAATGGGTCTGGACCAAGGGGCTATGCCTTCTGAAATGTTTGAAATGACAGACAAGGTAAATTACGTTTGAAGCTTTTATTTTTCTAAGGCAGACAAACTACATTTTTATTAATACTGAAAGATAATTTACTTGTTTAAAAAAAATATATTCGGGACCTGTTCTTCTAGTTCCATACCATTTATAAAGGAGAATGCTAATGACTAATAAGATTGGGTACCATTTCTTTTCTTATCAGTCCCCAAGGAGCAATAATCATCACTGTACTGTCATCTCTAAGGCAAAGGAAAATCACTACTCCACTGGGACTCAGAGTAAAAAGCGGTAAGGTATTCTTTTATTGCTGCCATTTTGTCAGTACATATTTTCATTCTGTGGAAGACTTCATTCTATTTAATTAAACGTACACATTGATCAAAGGAAAATGTATATAGATATGTGCATAATATAACACGTGTTCTATAAATGATGTCTACACTCAGCATTCTATTTCAGCTGGATTCACCAAAAGGCTAGCTCCTTCAGAGTTAATCACATGACAAAATGTATAACCTTCTTACAAAATGACGTCAGGACATTTCTGTTTACTTTACAGTATGTATAAATCATGACTTTGCGTTTGATGGCATATAAATTGGTGCTATTAAATAGTTCTCCTCTATACCAACTATATTCAGAGTTTTCCAAGGCAAATCAAGATTTCCTCTAAGCCTACTTTTAAAAGTGAATGTTTCAGCCCTGGCTGGTGTGGCTCAGTAGATAGAGCATCGGATCTGGCACCAAAGGATGGTGGGTTCGATTCCTGGTCAAGAGCATGTACCTGGGTTGCAGGTTCGATGCCCAGCCCTAGTCAAGGTGCGTGCAGGAGGCAACTGATTGATGTGACTCTCATTTTAAAATCGCTCTTTTTCTCTCTCTCTCTCTCTCTCTCTCTCTCTCTCTCTCTCTCTCTCTCCATCCTCTTCCTCTTTCTCCCCACCTCTCCTCCCTCCCTTTCACTCTCTAAAAATCAATGGAAAAATATTTTTGGTGAGGATAACAAAAAACAAAACAAGAATGAAAAATGAATGTTACATATATCTCTAAAAACAGTTCGCTAGATTTATATACTAGCATTTTAAAATTTAAAGCAAATATTTATGTTAAATAAATACTCTTATCCAACAGGTTTTTTCTTTAGGTCGCATTTCATGGTAACTGTTTAATAACTAATTAAGCTAAAATAATGAACAATTGCCAGGTTAAATAATTTAACAAGTTTGGAGAAAGGTTAATACTTGTAAGAATAGGTCCTGAGGTGTGGGGAAGAAAGGCCATAGAGGCAACAGAGAGCAGCAAATGCCAATACAGGAATGTAGAACTCAAAATATAGGAACAATAAGAGAAAGCCAACCATTAAGCTTAGTAGCATTCCAAAGCATAACTGTTTTCTGCCTATAGCTTATCAACAGTAGCCCCGTCAGCTCTCAGCGGCCAGCTGACTGGATGGAAACCACACTGCTGACTGCACACAGCTGGGGTGGGAGTAGGTCCAGTAACTGCCAGGATCACTGAGGGCATCCACGCCGCACAGTCCCTGCTGAGGGGGTCAGCCGGAGATCTTGTCCACAACCTGATTCCATCCCACCAAGCTGTAGGTAACTGGACCAAGGGTAGACAGCTTATCCAATGGCAGCAAATCCAAAGGCTGGCTAGAAGCCAAGGTCATATTCTTACTCTCAGAAAGCTGAAATTTTGAAATGAGGTAGTTAGAGAAAAAAACAACTAAAGGATCATGATGTAGAGAAAGACTGGAAATGTCATGAAGTAAGTTAAATGTTTAAAAGAACCCAAATTGTGAGAAAATAAAATTACAAGGAGGGAAAGCAAGTAGAAGAGCTAGCTGAATCCTTTACTGGAAGATGAATATTTAAGGGCCAGCTATCATTCGGAGTCTGTGGTCTGTTCAGCTTACAATGTTTCCCATTCCCGTGTTTCCCCTGCATTTTTAAATAACCCCCAAGTACATCACATACATGCCGTAACCCCTGCAATTATCTGAATGAGTCTCTATTCTTTGCAAAGAAAAGATCCAACTAAAAATAAAAGAGCAAAAGTTTTGCCAATAGATTTAAAAAAAAAAACTGAGTTAAATGTCCAAATAAATCGTAATCTCCAAAGCTCATTCATGTCCATTTGACTAACTTACCATTGGAGAGAAGAATAAAGATGGTAGTACTGGCCTTCCACTATCATTCTTAGCAATTTTATAATCAGTAACTTTACTTCCCACCTGTCTTTCCCTATTCTCTCCTCCCCACCCCCATATACATCCCCTCTCTTTCCCATTCATACTCACTTACAAGGACTCCATTTATTGTTGGCAAATCACAGTGATTGCCAGGTGTCTGAGAATGGAAACAGTCATCTTCAACAAAATGTAGCAGACTATTTGCTACTACAGATATTCAGAAAATCAGAAGATTGAAGAATACGAAGATTTTTCAATGGTATCACCAGTGATATAAAAGCTCAAAGTCCACCTTCCTCATTATCAACCAATAACCAATATATACCATTCATAACAATTCCTAGATTTCAGCCAGAAGGTTTCAGATTTCCTATTTCACCTCCTCCACTCCATCCATGCCCCCTCCACCATCAAGGCTCAAAATCTCCCAATCAAGTAAAACTTATTTCATTCCACATATGCTTTGATTCCTTTCCCATGTGTTAAACTATACACTTAAACTAAAAGGCAAATAGGATTTATTTTATCTCTATCCTCTAAATCCTTTCAGACTAAGTATGTATTTCCTTCAAGGAAATGTCACACCACTTTCTGTTATAAAGATTCATGAAATCTTCATATTCTTGTTCAAAATTTTATTATAAAATATTCAGACATACAAAGAAGCGTAAAAAGTAATGGTTAAGAAATTAACCATTACAGACTTAAAACCCTGAGCATAGTCTTTCTCATTATATTCATTTTCCTTCTCCATTCCCACCCCAGAAATAACATTACACTGACTTTAATATTTATCATTCAAACTATGTCTTTATATTTTACATATGTGTGGATTGCTAAAGAATATAAACAGAAATCCATACATATGTACAGTTTCTCAAATTTTTAAACTTCAAATAAATACCTTCATACCATAGTCCTCACCTAACATCACCTTTGGGAGACTGATTCACATTGATGTACGTAGCTCCCATCAATTATTTTTTACTGCAAGATAGAATGGGTAGCTTTTTGGTGTTATGACATATCACAAAGTATTTATCAATCCTCTGCTGATGAATACTTAGGATGTTTCCAGTTTTTTTGTTATACCACTAATGTAGGTTGGACTTCATTGGTAAGTAACCTATCTTTTCTCCGCTTTTAATGTCTTCTCTCTGCTTTTAGCATCTTATCTTTCATTGACTTGGCATTCTACAGGTTTATTTTGCTGCATTAAGGTATGGGTTTCTTCTATCTTTCCTGCTTGGGATTCATTATGCTTTTGATATCCAAGGATTCATTTCATTTATAAATTCTAAAAATTTATCAGTTTCAAGTTCTTAAATATTGCTTCTTTCCTAATTCTATTTCTTTCGGAACTTCTTTGAGATGCATGTTAGAACTTCTAATCCCATCTGTTCCAATTACCTATTGCTGTATAAATAACAACTCCAGGGACTGAGAAGTACAGATTAGTAGTTACAAAATAGTCATGGGGATATGGAGTACAGCATAGGAAATACAGTCAATAATCTATATATATAAAAGCCTAAGTGACCCTTAAGACTAGAACGACCAGTCGACCGGTTGCTACGATGCCTCCTACACACTCCACACTGGGGATCAAGCCCAGGAGACGCTCAACGCAGGAGCTGCCCCCTGGTGGTCAGTGCGCTCCTACAGCCAACCTCCCACGGCCAGCCAGCAGCTTGCAGCCCGAGACCATCGCCTCCTCTTCGGGCCCCAGGCTGGGATGGGGTGGGTGGCGGTCAACGCAGCCTCTTTCCCAGGGGGGCCAGCTCCCTACTCGGGGCTGGAGGCCAACCTCCCACGCCCCATTTTTCTCCCCGGCCAGCAGGCCAGATTGGCCTGCGGTCCCACCTCCTGTCCCTCCCCCCCGGCAGCAGGCCCCGATGCGCCTGGCCCTGATCAGCCGGGCCCTGATCAGCCCTGATCGCCTGCTAGGCCTGGGGACCCCACCCATGCACAAATTCATGCACCGGGCCCCTAGTATTATAATAACTATGTATGATGCCAGGTGGGTACTGGAAATATCGGGGGGGCGGGTAGGGTCATTTTGTAAAGTATATGTTTGTCTAACCACTAAGCCATACACCTGAACCTAATACAAAATAATATTGAATGTAAACTGTAATTGAAAATAATTTTTTAATTAAAAAAAACCCTCCATAACTTAGTAACAATAACTATTTGGTGGGTCAAGAATTCTGACAGGGCAGAGCAAGGTTGAACTGTGTTGTTCAATGATATCTGGGACCTCTGCTGGGAATCATAAAATGCCTGGGAGTGACACAAAGAGCTGGACTCTCCATGTGGTTGGGATGCCTCACACCACAGAGTCGCTGGATTTCTTTCATGTCAGCTCAGGGCTTCAAGAACAATTATTCCAGCAACTAAGGTAGCAGCTGCACAGCCTTTTACAACTTAGCCTTGGAAGGTACATAACATGACTTACACCATATTCTTGGTTAAAGAGATCACAGCCTGCCCAGTTTCAAGGGCATGGGCTATCTCTCAAGGTGGGAGTAGTATCAAAAATCAGTGGTCTTTTTTCAACCTGCCACAGCATACCACATATTTAACTTCTCTTTCATACTTTCTAAACCTTTTGTCTTTATATTTCGCATTTTAAGTAATTACTTCAGATTTGTCTAGTAGTTTGCTAATTCTCGCATGTCTAACCTGTTCAAATGATAAACAAAATTCTTAATGCAAAGATTACAATTTCCATTCCTAGAAGTCTATTTGGTTCTTTTATAAGACTAATCTTTTTTTTTTCCTGTCTCTTATTCTCTTATCGTGTTTTAGATGCAAATGTTATTTTTCAAATGTTTAGAACATAACCATTCTGTACTCTGCAATTAGTAATTTCATTTCTGAAGTTACTGGAAACTAATCCACCTGTTCGTTATTTTTGCTTGACTCCAGCTCATGGTTACGTATTACTTGAGGCTGTGAACTCACGTTTTGGGACATTTTATCCCTGGGAAGAACCAAGGCTTACACTGAGGGCACATTCCTCCAGAAGAATTGTTTGCCAGGACAAACGTTCTTGTCATCTCCCTTTGCTGATGAGTGAATTTTTTCTGTTCTACCCTTTCACTGGAGGTGTAACACTTCAAAAGTTCTGTGCCTTACATGGTGGTTTTAAGTCTAAATCTCTCTGGTACAGGCCCAAGGTCCTGTCTCCAGCAGTGATGCAGCTGTTAGAACTCAAACCTCAGGATTTCTGAGACTGACAAATGCCCCCAAGGCAGCTACAATATCACTCTCAGTTTACTGCTCTGGTTTTCAGTTTTCTCTATTTTCATCCCCAGGAGACCTCTTACTTTCTAACAAGGTCAGCAATACACTGAAAAGGAAGTTTATTACATTAGATCTAGCATTTCTACCTGCCTTGTCCTGGGAGATTTTCCAGACTTTTTAGCTCTCAACCTTGCCAGAAATCAAAGTCTCTTCATTTTATTTTATGTGGTCACTTCTAATATTCTTCTTTCCCCGTTCATTTGGCCTAGAACCCACAAACTTATCACGTATTATGCAAAATCTTTTTTTAAAAATTTCACTTTGTTGTTGAAAGTATTACAAATGCCCCCCCTTTAAAAAATACATATATTTTTATTGATTTCAGAGAGAGGAAGAAAGACATAGAAACATCAATGATGAGAGAGAATTACTGATCAGCTGCTTCCTGCACACCCCACACTGGGGATCAAGATCGCAACCCAGACATGGGTCCTGACTGGGAACCTCCTGGTTCATAGGTTGATGCTCAACCACTGAGAAACACGGGCCACAGATGTCCCCTTTTGTTCCCCCACTGACTCCTTCTAGCCCTCACCCACCCTCTGCACCAGGCCTTCCCCACACTATCGTCCGTGTCCATGGGCTATGCATACATGCATATAAATTATTTGGTTAATATCTTCTCACCCACTGAAAATTCTTTTTACTTTATCAAACCCAATTATTTTTTAAAAATTGAGATAATTTGGTATTTTTTAATTATCAATCCTTAAAAATTAAAAATCAAGTAAGAATATGGTAATTTTGTATTAAAAGTCTTTGTCTTTATAAGCATATCAAGTTTACATATAGTATAGTTGAACCATAACTTTTGCTATCACTTAAAAAGTTCCAAGAGTGCATTAAAAATCAAAGAACAAAGTTTTCTGACATGTTAAATAAACTTTGAGTAAATTAGCATAAAGGATGAAACTTCATCTTTCATTTGTGAAACCCTATTTCATAGTTTGCATGCGGTTCTGTCTAACAGCAGAAGGATGACTGACGTCTAGAGACATCTTTTTCTGAGCTATGACGGGTCCTCAAACAAGTGTTACAGAGCTGTGCTCAGTAGCATCCACTAGCTAAAGTCTGTTAAAGCTGAGGTGTCTGGATTAGCTGGATAAGCAAAGTAAGTTATATTGCTCAAGCAACTCTGGGTGGGGCAAATGTAGGTTTACAGCTGTGAGTATGCAAAACACAGATTTATTCTTATACCATTTATTGATTAATGCATTATTTTCCATACAAACAACAGTAAACCTGCTGTTGCCCACATGTACATCTTTAAAATAGCAAATGTGACTGTAACTTTCTAAATGACTTAGGACTGCTAAACGAACTTTATAAACGAACTTGGGTGCACACTGTGATCATTTGCTCAATAAGCTATGCTTAAATAAAAAAGGAAAATTTATGTTTTCTAGGTATTTTATTTTACATCCTTATTTTTTGGATATTTAGATGTACAGGTAAAATATTTATCAGCTTTTCATATTTTGATGCTAATATATATTACTTGATTATTTTCCCACATGAGTGTGTCAAAACAGTGAAAAATATTTTAATAGAGCTAGGAAAGTTACTTTTCTTGGTTCAAGAATACCTATAATCTCATATGAGTGCCCCAAAATTGGGGCAAAGGGGTAGTGTGCCATTCAGACTATAAAACTATATACCACGGGTACGGTTTTAAAAGGAAGGTTAAGTGGCAATTATTTTCACAAATTATAACCTTAAATAATACTAAATTAATGATCAGTGAAAGAATCATCACAATTTTTATTTGATTCAAAAGCTTCAGATGTTAGTTAGAATGGCTCAGATGAGCAAACTGCAAACCATTCATTCTTCTACTGCCAGCCTCTGACAGTTTAATATGTTAACACTGGGCCCTGAGATATGAACCAACACTGCATATGAAATTAGCACACTGTGAGTTAAATTAAGGAGTCAGATGCAGAATAAGCTGCAAACTTGATACTGATCAATTATGCCCCAAGCAGAGCAATCAAGGAGTGCGATCTTTGAAAGCAAACCCATTGACCTGAAAGAATGAGAACCAACACTGGCAGTGATTTTACTCCTTCTAATCTGTGATAACACTAACAAAATGTGTCAGCTGGAATGAGCCATGTACTGTAAACACCCGGGAGGAGAACAGAGGCCACACAAAAAGAGCCAGGAGGAAAGAAGAGGAGAGATGGCATTCAAAAGAGTCACAGTGCTCAGAAGGTCAAGGTGGGAAGGGTGGTCTTTCCAAGGGCCCTCAGACTCCCCCCTTTCACAGAATGACAAAGTCTCTGCAAGATCAGAACGCCAACTTGTTTAAAGCAAGCATTTCATGGTGTTCAGCACAGAGGGGAAACTCACAGATCCCTCTGCCATCCCTTGCTTTCCTTTAAAAGCAAGAATTGCTACTTGAGAAAATGATGTGTTTCAAGACCCAGCAGGTGTAGCTTTTGAGTCATTTTGACTGAGAAGCTCAGACCCTATGTGGTAGTAAAGGGTTGGATTGTAAACACTACTTTACATGTGGCACAGGACTGGCAGGCAGTGAAATTATAACACATGCATGAGAACGCATGCTAGCCATGGTTAGCTAGATGTTCCTTAATAATCATGACCGTCTGCACACGGTCTATGAATTCTCAGAAATAGGGCAATTGTTAGTTTATATGCTGTAAGAATTTGTTACCTATCTGTGTCTTACTTTTCTTATCTATACAATAAGGATAACAACAATGTCTACTTTGTAGGTTATAAGTTTTAGTTGTAAGGATTAACTAAGTTAATATATGCAAAGTCCTTAAAACAGTGCTAGATTTCTACCATTCCATAATTATTAGCTATTTGAATAGCATTATTATTTTTTATCATCCTTGATAGACTTCCTGACTTGTATATCATTTATCCAACTTGTACATTTTTATACTTTTATGAGCGTCCATTTCAACCATTTTGGCATACCAACCCTCCCCCATAATAAGTGGGAAATTATGTGATAATGTACATATTTCAAAATGAAAATCAGAATAAAGAAAAAGTATAAGCAGATCTGCCAAAAGAAAAGTATCCAATGACAATGTATAAATTAAGTCAAAATTTCATCTGGTAGCAAAAGTTGATCATATTAATCAAACTTTTATTTATATAGATTTTCGATTATATACATTGAAAATTGAATATAGTACATAGCATTTCACTTCTTTTGAATAGTGTTGTTATATATCTGTATTATACCTCCCATGTCCTGTATTTTTTTTTATCATTTAACAGTTACTGGAGATTTGCTGACAGTATAGAGTTCCTGTCTACATTCCACTCACTCCCCCTTATTTAACTATGATATAATTACCAAAACTAAAAAGTTAACATTGGTGCAATGCCATTAACCTAACCACAGACTTTAGTCTGAGTTCTCACTTTTCCCACTAATGTCCTCTTCTCTTCTAAGGTCTAATCTTTGATGTCACATTAAATCTAGTTGTTATGTTTTTGTCTCCTTCAATCTATGATAGTTCTCAGTCTTTGTCTTTCATGATTTCAAAACTTTTGGAGAGTTCTGGCCAATTATTTTGTTTCTTTGATGTTTTTCCACAATTAGGCTGTAGTTAAGGACTTGGGGGGAAATATCATGGAGGTGCAGTGCCTTTCTCACTGGTGTCTCATAGCTGGTGATGTAAACTTTAATCCCATGCAAGGTGGTGTCTATCAGGTTTCTCCACCACTGAAAAGTTCCTTCTCCCACTTCCAGACACTGTAGGGCAATTGTTAGGTGTTAGAGGTGAGTCACTCTGTCCAGCCCGCACTCTGGGGCAGAGAAATGAGGCTTTGTCGCTTAGAGGGATGGGTACCAAAGAATTTGTGGACCTAGGTTAAAACCACCATGATGGTTAATATTTTGGGAGAGATACTTTAAGGCCATGCAAATATCTTCTTTCTGTAATTTATATGGTTTCAAAAGCCATTTTTAGCCCTAGCCTGTTTGGCTCAGTGGATAGAGCGTCGGCCTGCGGGCTGAAGGGTCTCAGGTTCTATTCCAGCAAGGGAACATGCCCAGGTTGTGGGCTCGATCCCCAGTCGGGGGTGTGCAGGAGGCAGCCAATCAATGATTCTCTCTCATCATTGATGTTTCTATCTCTCTCTCCCTCTCCCTTCCTCTATGAAATCAATAAAAGATATATATTTTTTAAAAGCCATTTTTTACATATACCACTTCCTTTGACCTTCACAAGAATCCTTTATAATAAAGAAGCCCAAAAAAGATGGGCATGACTCACTCTGAGAAGGGGGAGATCCCCAAGTTCATGCTAAAATTGTAACTTACATGGCAATGCTAATTTGGTTGCTCTGCAACAGCACTGGCAGATTTCACTGTCCAAACAGCACATGGGGACATAATTGGCACTCCCATTCACTTTGCTGCAGACTAAATGTGAATAATAGAAAGGAAGACACTGGGCTAGGAGACAATTAAGTGTTTGACACTTGAACTGTATGCACAAAATTGCCATTCCTCTTCTAAATCAAGAGTTGTCTACTGACTTAAGAATGTCTCCTTGAATCTCTTTTCCTATAAAGTAAACTAGAGTCTGGTCTACCTGATTAATTCTTCATAGAAGTCTGAATTCCAATGGTGGATATAGTTTAGGCTTTAGCCTAAGATCCAGTTTTTAAGATAACCTATTTTCTGATTATTGAGTCATACTTCATTCATTCTTAGTTAACACTAATGTCCTCTTCTCTTCCAGAAGATTTGATGTCACATTAAATCTAGTTGTTATGTTTTTGTCTCCTTCAATCTATGATAGTAAATATCTTCAGTTAATAGCATTTATACCTGAAAGGTCATAACATTTAAATTCTAAAAAGCAAAAAACCTACATAAAATATTTGTATATGTTTAGATAATATGTATAAAGCACTTTCACACACATACTTCCTCATTCAATCCTTTCAACCACATTGTGAGATAAACAGAAAAACAACCTTGTTTCCATTCTTTTTTACAGGTCAGACTTCTAAAGGTTTAAGTAGTTTACCTAAGACCAAATTATTTAGTAATTGATAGAGTTTGAACTTGAAACCCAGTTGAACTATACTCTGCTGCAAATCTGCACTTGGGCGTTCACTCTTTTTATATCTGAATTTGCCCAAACATACTTTGATGGATCAGATTATTTCTTTTAGACAAAACGCATTCTTGGATATCTATCAGAGCTATGGACACTTCTTAATATCACAATTTTTTTCAAATCATAAAACATATGCTGACCAACTGAAAATATTAAAAAACATAGAAATCAAAAGGTGGAAAGAAAAAATTAATAGCCAGGGATAACTATGTTTATTATCAATTATATTACCTCGTAGTACTGCTGTACACAGTTAAACTCTTTGTGGACATAATTTCAGCAGAGCCTAATAAAACAGCAAACAGGGACATGATGCATGTGACCCCATAAGTTCTTGGTGCCTCACATGTGTGAACTTAGCCTTCACCTCAACCCTGCCAGGTGGGCACTGTTAGCCCATTTTATTGAACAGGAAGTGACTTTAGGGCTAGATATAATAGTGCACCAGCTGAAAATAACATATTTTACTTGGTCTTCTCACTATTTATTGACTTTAGGTTGCTTGTCATTGATAAAACTTAAAATAAACCTGGCTATTCTAAATTCCTACTCTGCATGCATTAATATAAATGTACACTGGTTTGGCTGGAACTGTGGATTAAATAAACTGAGAAGTGAAACAGACTTTATTAGACATTGTTAATTAAGTGGTACTAAAATAAAAGGTAATAAAAAGCAAGGCTGCCTTGGTGTTTTCAAATATCTTGGATTGCCTACATAGCATCAACTGTAAATCTCATGGCCAGGAATCCACTAAATCCCACTGCCTGAAGAGCAGTCATTACAGACGACGTCTCCTTCCTGCCACATCATAACCTTAGGTGCTATGGTTTAGGTAAAGGAAACTGGATACAGAAAACAGATGACTTATGTTTGGTCAGTCAATAAACAGCCCACTGAATCAGAAGCATCACCTTGGTTAACTCTTCAGGTCTGGCAGACCATGCTGCCTTTCAATTTTAAAACGAAATAAAGTGTTTTAACTTCAGAATGTTCCTTTGAACTATAGCGGGAAGGATTAAGTTCATATACTAGTACTGACAATATTTTATGTAAACTAAGACTCAGTGAATGGAAGAATTCACTGCCAGATAGGAATTGTTTATAGGAATTTGTGTCCTAGTTTGTCACAAAATACAGACTTTCTTCTGCTACAGATACAGAGAACATTTTTTTTAAATTAAAAACAATTTCCCCTTCAGAGCAAGTCTCCCGCATTCAAAAAGCTATCTGGTGCTGAAATGCCCTTTACCTGCTTTATTTACATGAGAAACACAACAGAGACTTCATGCTCTCCACCATCTAATTTCTCTAAGCTGCAGCCATTGATTCTGGGTAAGTTTATTTATTCAAAACAGCAGCACAAACAATTCTTTTTCCTTGGGTCAGCAGCTTACTAAATTAACATCAATCATCAAAGGAGACTGGGCTGAAGGGAAGATGGAAGCCCATTTTCTCAGAGATTGATTTTTTTAAGCCAAAACACACAGGCATAAGCAGCAGGCTATTTACCACCGAAAAGGTTCAACTTGAAAGTCACAGCCAAAAACTGGGCACTCAGGACTGACCAGGATCCTTGAAATCTTAAATAAATTTTTTTAATCACTTACATTTCTCTTTTTACTGGCCTGTGAGAGCTTGATTACTTTACTCAAGCCCACCTGAGTAGCTAAAACAGGGGCGGGGACATTCCAAAGGAGAGGCAAGTAAATCAATGTTGCTGTTTATTATAATGATTTCCTAATGGCTTTCTCTCCTCTCTTTCCTTCCTTTGGTGTATTTAAAGTGGGAAAGGTTCATCAAAGACCACTGTGATTAGAGGCTTAAATGTTTTTAAATAACTACCTGTGGTGTGTTTGAAAGGGGATTTGCTCCAGAGGGCCTAGCAAAATTGTTCTTTCTAAACCTTCATTTGCTTCCTGCTAGGAATTCAGCTCAATTATTTTTCCTTGCAAGGTGGGGGCAGAGAATTCTTGCCTGAAAATGGAGTCAGAAGGGTCAGTATTCCTAAGATTGCTCCAAGAACTGCAAGAAAAGTAATTGGTTTATATCCACTTTACATCCTGTCCTGTCAGGGGAATGTGTTTCCTTCCTATAGCTTTTCTTGAGATTTATGTCAGGTGAGGGATGCATTAGACCAAGCAAGCATGTATAAACTACTGGCCTCCTATTTCAGCAGAATGTGCTACATTCTTTATGTTTAAACATTTGCCATGTTGTTAAATCAATTTTAGGAGAAAATGTGGGGTTTGTGGTCTAGGATATAAGAAAATTAAGAAAAACGGGGGCTGGGGAGTCCCTGATGCCTGGGCTCTTTTGTTTGCCAGAGACAACCCTGTGTTTCCACTATTTTCTCTCAAATTGAGACAAAATTATTTCAGTTAAGAAGTTGATATCAAAGTCATCAATCACCCTGTTGACTGAGAATGAAGCAGGAACATCCATTTGTTCTCCAGATGGAAAACAAAGATTTTTAGCTTCTCATTCACAAGGATTATGCTGGGTAACAAAGGTAGTTCCTTGGAAGGGAGAAAATAAATTCATTAATCAATAAAAAGTATACAAGACCATCACCTAATTAAAAAAGAAAAACACTTAACAATGAGATGTTAAAATTTGTTAACCATTCTAAACTTTCATTTTTCTTTACTCCCATACTTAGATCACAGACAAATTAACAAACTCGTGCCATTCTACATGTATATCACCTATGTGATTTCTGAGCAGTCTTTTAGCTTCAACATTCTGCAGAACTTGTATACTGAGAAATGCAAAGTCTAGGAGAAGAAAAGGCCTGCCACCTATAACGACTAGCAATGTCAACTGATTCTCAAGCAGTGTAATTAGTGCAGTGTCTGTACCCTTCTCGGGTGAGAAGGTGAGAGTCCACTGAAGCTAACAATACTCCTGGGCCAGGTCTAGGGTGGGATCCCGCGGCCCCAGGAAAATCGACCGAAGTTCAGGCCCCAAGCCCTGTGCTCAGTGGCTCCCTGTGAACATCAGGATGAGAAGAATGGGGAAGAATGATCACACTCAGACTTAGGAAGGAGAACTCAAAGACAGCATTTTGGAAAGTAACTTAAAAAGAATGAATTGTAATGAATGCTACAAAAGGGAACAAAAGAGCTTTGTAAATTTCTGAGGGGGGAGTTCCTAAAATTTTCAAAATGGCGCATTTGCTTCCAGCAAAATGGCTCCTCCCAAAAGTGGGAGAGGTCAGACTTAGAGGGAGAGTGGATGAAAACGTGTCCTGCTTTTCCGAGGTTTAGAGAGTTGACAAAAACACTCCAAGGCAATGGAGTTATTAATAAATGATAGCCCTGAAGTATTTTAACAAAACCCAAGTCTTGAGACTGGTTTGAATATATAACGTAAAACCAGGGAAATACAAAAATGAAATATCTATGGGAAAGAAGTAACTTGGATTCACCTGACAGGGAGAGACAGGGTAGGAGCCACCAAGAGCTGTTTCGGTGACACATGTGGAAATTTAAAAAGGAGGGGGGGGGGGGGGGAGCGGGGGGGGGTAAGAGAGAATGAGACCAGGTATGTGACTACAATATGATCTCCAAAAAATAATTTCAAAATAAACATAACCTTGAGAAATTGGTTACTTTAAAAAAAGGGGGTAACATGAGGGGAACAGTTGGGAGTAAATTGCATTAAATTATTTCCCTGTGAGTGAACAAACTCATAGTGTAATAAGCTGTGAGGAGTGTAATTCCGGACTTACATTGTGTTTTGCAAGCAAAGTGGGAAATTGAGAATTACTGAACCTTGCTTAGGTTCTTATCCAAATGAGTGTTTCAATTAGTTAACTAAGATTTCCCCATGTCTTAGAACTGGAGTTAGCATGTGGAATACAGCAGACCGTCAGCAAAGTGGGATGAAGTCTGATCCAAGAAATCTACCTGAATTTATAGCAACAGCACTCGTTTTTAGGGAAAACCTGTGAGGTTGATTTCTCTGTGTATGTTCCATACCCTTGCATTGACTCTGACTTCTGGCAACACTAGAAATAACTGGTGTCCGCAGTGTCCTGTCCTCCACAGCCATGCTCGGCTCCTGCAGGCTCACACCTGGGGTTCTTTTATGGAGTCAGTCCATCTCGTAGTGGGTCCTCCTCCTTTCCTGCTGCCTTCTGTGTTTCCCAGCATTGCTGTCATGTCCAAAGACCCCGGCCTTCTTATGATGTGCTTGAAGTATGGCGATTTCAGTTTCCTCATTTTTGCCTATCTATCATCTCTCTCTCTCTCTCTCTCTCTCTCTCTCTCTCTCTATCTATCTATCTCTATCAGACAGCTTCACTGAGATATAACTTCCATATCATAACATTCAACCTCTTTTAGGTTATTCTTAACTTGAACGAATATAGAAGAAAATCGAGTCTTGTTAAAAATAGTCAATGAATGTGTAAAAGTACAAAGGTGCAGTGATGCTTTTTAAGTCCAGTATACTGTTGGAAACTTTATAGGACAATAAGTAAGCATTTTAATTCACTTAATAATGCAGGCTCTCTAAAATATATCTATCTACCAATGAAAGAAACTTAAACAAAATATACAAAATCTTTTAGTTATAATCACACGAAAAACAAAACCACAAAGCCTTCCATTCTGATGCTGTTTGGCAGAAAGGGAGGGTGTAAGATGATGGTCTTCCTGAGTGGCTTTGGAGTGGGGACAAAGAAAGGAACCTTCGCCTGTCTCTGTAACCCTCCAGGTGCTGAGTAAAGTTCTTCGCATATAGTGAGCACTTAAGAAATATTTGCTGTATTAAACTAAAGAATGAAGGAAGCTGCACTATAGGAGAAAAGCAAACTCCAAAGTAAAAACCAGAAAAAGGCAAATTTAAAACACAAGCCTATAATTCCAAATTAAAGATTTGGAATTTTATACTTGTGGTTGATAACTGGGATGGCAGTCCTTAATTTTTTCTTCTTCTTTTTTTTTTTATTCATGCAATACATTTGGCATATAAGAAATTCTAGTATTTATCCCTTGTGGGGAGATCAGTGTGGCCCTGACAAATATGGAACTGTCTAAAGATGAAATCATGGAACAAATCAAGCAGTGAATCACCTGGATGTGGCACTTCATAGCTCATTAAGATTGGGAAGAAAGCTTATGGAACGACAAAGACATGGGGATTTGTCATTGTCCTAGAAACTGGAACACATCTTAACCATAACAAAGATGTCAACAAGGACCTTTTAATTCTTTTTTTTCTAGAACTTAAAAATGAGAGACAAGGGAAACTCCAGGAATTTATTACACCAGTTAATTTTATTCCTTGGGTAGAAAATAGAGAGTTCAAATAAGACAGAGTAATACTCTTTAAGGAAAAGACAGATGTTAGCAGTATAAACAAGAAAGACTGTGAATAAAAAAGGCAGGAATTCCAAGCCTTGGAAATTCATCACTTCATTCTTATTCAATCATATTCTCTCTCTCTCTCTTTCATGTTTACTGTATTTTCATATCCTCAAGTAATGATTATATTTGACTTTTGAAAAACTTTCTATAATATACCTAAGAACCTCCTATTGCAAATAAAAAGTCTTAATCACAATCTTCACTAATAAAAATGATGAGGAAAACAAATAGTTCAAGGGCATATATACTTAGATATCACACAGATATATATATTAGCCTGTTAATTACTATATTAATTATAAAACGTAAGCAAGGCCACCTTGGGGAAAATGAGAAGGTGGTAGTTAATAAATGCCTAAGGGGAAATTAATGAATCACAGGAAGTATAGTACCCTCCCCTCCACAAGTACAGACCAGATCCCATTATCTAGTACTGTATGCAGCCCTGGTTCCTGCACATTAAAAAAGGCAATACTCTACCAGAGGAGAACCAAAGAAGGACAATCTAACCGGTTAGGAGAAAGGACTGCTGGAAACTAAGGCTATTTAATTTAGCCTGGACATGAGGCTAATCTAATCTATTTAACGGCTGCCATGAAAGGACTGGATCTACACTATGGTACTCTCCAAAGGATATATACTTGATTTTGTACTCATTTACAAAACAAACTTTTGATCATATTCTAAATTGTACTATGCCGGGCTAGGTGAGGTGGATGACACAAAGTAATCATACAAGAATATTTTCTCATACAGTACACATTCTAGAAAAGAAATTAAGACACAGATTTAGAGTATGACTGCTATCTTAATGGTGCCAGGTATATAATGAGCACTCAATTAATGTCTTTTTTTTTTAATGAATGAATGACTACAACTCTCACCTCACTGATCTTGTGCCCCTCTGCTGACTGAGCAGCATCAGCTGATCTGGCCAACTCATGCTCCTCTCCAAAGCTGGAGGCCATGGAGTAGGCAGCCATCCCAAACAGAGAGGAGCCATCCTTTATTCATGAGACAAGTATAGATAATACAGAAGGCACAAACTACTAACCGCCAGAAAAGAGAACAAAATAGAGCTACGTGAATTTAGAAGTTGAAGAAATTAGAAGGAAAAACCACAAGAAGGCAGATTACATCTCAATCTAATCACTGAAGCTGTCCAGCAAAGGAACCAGAATTGAACTCTCAGCCTCCCAAATAGAAATTGTGCTCTCTGAAGACTCCCATCAGAAGGTTGCTTCCTACAGCCCCCACTCCTATCCTGGAGATAGGGTCTGGGGCCATTCATCTTGGCAGGACCACGAGGAATACAGTCTGCTCTAAATCAAATGCTCTCTACAATGGAATGATTTGTCCACACCAGAAGCAGACAACCAGGACATCAGCTCTCAGAGTCTTTCAGAATAAAGTAAACTCTTCCTTACACACAGCCAGTAGAGTATTTCCATAATACACTTCCTGGTTCGTGTGAAAAGCCTGGGTTTTCTAAGTGATCTAACAAGGCCTTAACTACGACTATGAAGACAAAAAGTCCTCACAGTGATATACTATTTCTTACATACAATGTTCTAATTGATACTAAATGAATTTTATCTAGAGAAACAACATTAGATTGTAGGGAAATTAATATGGATTTTCCTGAACATCACAGGATAAACAAACAAAATCATGACTTTATCAAAGCTATTTTCTGAATGAAATCAGAAAATCCTTCTATACTTATTTTTAGAAAGGTGAGCTTGCAGTGCTGCCAACATTTGGCAAGGACTGCTGCTCATCTGCTAGTAGCAAACACATCACCAAAGCACTTATCTATGATCCATTAGCCATAAAGGTAAACTCAGCATATCCCTTTAATGCCCATACATTCTATATAAATATGCAAGAAAATGAAATCTAAAGACTAAAAAATAAAAATGCAATATAAAACAAACACTGAGTAGTCTGTATTTTATTGAGGTAAATATACCTGTATTTTGCAATACTTAACTTCATTCAGCACTTTTCTCTTGGAGATGGTAAAAGTTCCGAGTCATATAGTTTCAGGGAAAGCCCCAGTCAGCAGTGTAACATGAGGTAAGTATGCATGGCCAGGGAGAATCTAAATGGGGGCACACTCAAACTGCAGAAGCTGCCTAAGCTAACAGCTTAATAGGGGCCTTGATTGCATAAACATTTTCATGAACCTATAATTTAAAACAGGTATCAAACTGGCAGCCTATGAACCAAAATCTTGTGCTAACATATCTCATGAGACTACAGTATTTAATTTTTTAATAAGTAGATGACAATTGAATAAATGAGGATTTCATATGAAAATCAAAGCTATCTAACATTTTGTATGTTTGTTTTTCAAATTTAGACAACCTGGCACCACGGGGATTATATTCTAAATGCCACCCATTAGCTGGGCCTGCGTGCACTAGTCCTCCCTTAGCCAAAGGGAACATGTTCCAATCCCCCGGTGGATTCCTGAAACTATGGATACTAGCAAACCCTAGGCTGTGTTTTTCCCTGTGCATACATACCTGTGATAAAGTCTAATTCATAAACTAGTCAGAGTAAGAGATCCAACAATAACTGATAATAAAATAGAGTAAAAACAATATACTGTAATAAAATTATGTAAATGTGCCATTAAAATAAGGATGACTTGTGCACAAGCACTGAGATACTGCACCCATCTATCCGATAACGGAGGCAGCTACTATGTGACTAAGGGGCAGGAGCTTCTACAGCGTGGAAGGACAAAGGGATGAGTCATGTCCTCCCAGGTGGGATGGCAGTAGATTTTATCATGCCCCCGAGAACAGCATGCAATTTAAAACTTAGGAATTGTTTATTGAATTGCATATTTCTGGAATTTTCCATTTAATATTTTCAGACAATGGTGGGCTGCAGGTAACAGAAACAATGGAGAGCAAAACCATGGATAAGAGGAGACTACTGTGTAGGCTGGCCTCTCAATATGGACCAAGGGAATCACAATTGCCTAAATCACTCATTGAGGTTATCAATCAAGCTCCCACAGGCATGTACATTTGTGACCCTTTATTTCAAGGAAGAAATACTGAATGAAAGGAAATAAAAACAAAGATAATACAAAAATAACCTGAAAAAATCTCAGAATATAATCAGGCATACACTTATACACACAGAATTGGGAACTTTCATGAATTAACTCTTCGGGCCACCATGAAATAGAATGGCCCTATTGGCCAATGACCATAGTGAGATTCTAGCATGCAGATATTTCATCTATGGATAAGTGACAGGGTCATACTGAAAACCACCAAACTGACAATTAATTGATAATAAAAAAATTGTGAAACAATGTTCCTCACCCCCCAGAAAAAAGTCTAAAGGTTTTTCCATGAATGAAGATGGTAGAAAACACTGATTTAACATTTATTTAGTACAAGAAGCTATTATTTAGAATCAAGCAACAGATAAAGAGCTTCCCAGACAAGAAAAAGCTGAAGGAATTCATCACCACCAAACAAGTATTACATGAAATGTTAAAGGGTCTTCTTTAAGAAGAAGAAGAAAAAGATAAAAAAATATGAACAATAAAATGGCAATAAATACATAGCTATCAACAAATAAATCTAAAAAACAAAATAAACAAGCAAGCAGAACAGAAAAAGACTCATAGATACAGAGAATGCGTTGATGATTGCCAGATGGGAGGGGGTTTGGGAGGATGGGTAACAAAGGTGAAGGGATTAAGAAGTTCAAATTGGTAGTTACAGAATAGTCATGGGGAGATAAAGTACAGTATAGGGATTATAGTCAATAATATCATAATAACTATGTATGGTGTCAGATGGGCACCAGAATATCGGGATGATCACTTATTAAGTTATGCAATGTCTAATTACTGGGTTGTACACCTGTAGCTAATATAATATTGTATGTCAACTGTAATTGAAAAAAAAAGATTTAAATAAAGAAAATAATAAAAAGTAGGTGTTATATACTTTTAAGAACGCTTCCTTTCTTAAATTGCTCATTTGGAATCTTCCGAAATGTTGTTAATATGACTGAGTCTTCCCCCTCTCCCAGTCTCATTACATTCTGATGCCAGTACAATGCTAAACATGGTAATTCTGCCTTTATTAGATTCAGGTATATAAATGGCATCCCAGTGAGCGTGGTAAATTTTGATCATTATTTCTCCACTCAAGTTGTGTTCATCTTCCTGCTGAGAGGATGATCACTGAGTGTTACCACAAGCCCAAGGGACCCATTATTTATTATATTACATTTTATGGTGTGGAGTAAATAAGTAGCATTAAAGTGCTAAATTCATTCAGAGAGATGAACTGTATTCATAAACTGATGAAATTCTTTAAATCAAGCCAATGCTGCTAATAGGCTCTTCATAAAAATGCAAAAAACATTCATTGTAATATGGCAGCAATAAAGGGAGACAACTGGGTTAACACACAGAAATACTAGAAGGCAAACATTCCGGCAAGGCACATAACTGTAATGTAACCGGATCATGAGGTTAAACACACAAACCTCACTCAAGTAATCTGTCATTTTCATCTAGCTGGGTTGCAAAAATTCACACCTTAAAATAAAATAATTATCATAGATGGAGAATTGAAAATAAACTATGTATATGAATGGGTGAAGAAGTCAGCAACCCCGACCCCTCCTAAGATATGCCTCAATGACTGCGCATGATGTCTAATTGGCGTGACTTATATGCAAAGCCTGATCAGCAGGGAGCGTGTGTGCCTTTGTCTTCTGCACTACATACAATGTAATTCTCATTTTTCATTTCTAGGGTTTCATGCAATTGCTTCTGGGATAGCTTTTGCCTATAAAAGATATTTAGCCAGCAATCCTTTGGGATTTCTTTCCCCATCCCTCGGGTGACTTGAAATCATTTAAGGCAAGTTACAACTCTGCATTTTTTCCTTGACAGATTTAAGCTCCGTAGAGCTTAAGTGATAACAACTCCTTGCCTCTCCTGGACTTCACTACAGAAAGTACTATGGGTCTCAAGGGTCAGGCCCCATACTACCATAGCATCTGTTTCTCCTTATACAGTTCCCTACCAACACTATCCACATGACTGTATTTTAATAATGGGAATAATGAATTCTCTGTATCAACTATAACATTCACTAGTATTACAAGATGGTACAATCTATATATATAAAAGGCTAAGTAACCGTCCGACCATCCGGTAAGTATTACACACACACCGACCACCAGGAGGCAGATGCTCAACACAGGAGCTACCTAGCTGCTGTGACTTGACAGCGGGGGTTCTCGGGGTGACGCACCCCGGAACCAGAGAGGAGGGAGCCTGATTAAATATTAAAATATTTATTCTAATTAATTTCCTTTCAATGTGCACGAATCCATGCACTGGGCCACTAGTACAGATATAAAGAACAATGAAATGAGTATTAACAACATATCATAGTAATTACTTAAAATCATACTTAAGAGGATTACAATGGAACTATAATCAACGTATTAAAGTTGGCAAGGAGAAAAGCATGTCTCTTGTCTCTTTGTTTTTGAGATTTGTCTCCAAGCTAATCAGAGATCAATGGGAAGCAATTCATCAAATACAGAAGGGAAACTAAGGTGCCAGAATGAAGTCTGAGGTCTAGAGGGAGGGGAGAAACTCCTAGTGAAGGCATGCTGGGGTACAGCAAGGCAAAGCAAAGTTTATGTGTTTAGGCCAAGTCCGGCTGAGTCCGGGCATTCATAGAAACAATGAATGGAACTTCCCAAAATAGAGGAAAAAAGAACAAAGGAAAAACATACACGAGAAAAGGAAGGGGAGACAAAGTTGACTGTTAACACTTCTGTCATTACACAATTGAATTCAACTGCAAATTCCTATCCTTTAAAAATGTAGGCATTAATAAGATCAAGGGTAAAATAAACCTTCTGTGCGTTAGACACAGGCCATTTAATGAACATGTTCTTCATTCACTGCAGTGTTTGAATGCTGTTTATTTGGTTCCTAAAATCCAACTGTCCATACTACTCCAGGACTTGTCATTAAACTACAAATTCTGATTCATCACAGAAGCACTGAGAGTTTCCCTCCAATCCTCTGTCTCCACATGCACACAGGTATCCCAGCTTAGCCATGAAGCTGGCACTGTGTTCTCTCTAGACCTCTTGTTAACCTCTCTCGCAACCTCATCCATGGCTTCCATAGTGATGTGAGGATCCGGCCCTACATTCAGACAGCCTCATCACCATGCTGTACCCCAGCATGCCTTCACTAGACAGTCCTCCTTTCACTCCTGCAAACTCTGCACCCACCAGAGACAACTCAATTTCGCTCCTCATCTCTTCCCTCCAGTCAGGGCCTGCTTGGGTAAAGGGGGACCTGTTTTGGTGCACTGGTAGTGCCAATGGGGAAAAATGAATGCCCTTCTGCTAAAAGAAAGGGGGTTCACCCAATAGGCCTTACTATCTAGGAAGGGAAAGAAGAGTTGGGTACAAAGAGAGAGACAAAAAATGGAGCTAACTCTCCCATGCCCAGATCCCTATCACTACTGCACCTTCCATACTTCACCCCAGAACTGCCATCTGACCCAGGCCAGTGACCCCTGGAGACTCAGCCCCTCACCACCCAGCTCTCTCAAAAAAGAAACCTCTGTCCCAGGCCTTGGTAAGCACAAGGAGGGCATATCGAAGGTGATGCCCTTATTCTAGGAAATAAGAAGGCTGGACTAGATGCCTCTAGAGCCTCTGTGACCATATCCCAACACTGCAAGCTCTCAGGTTTCTGTAGAAAGAGATGTGCTCCTAGAGTTTCAAGTCAAACTCTACATCCATTCCCAGGACCCAGGCTTATATTTAGTTAAATTTGAGAAAGCTATATCAAGACTCTAGAGATATATAATGGATAAAACTGTGTCTGCAGAGGTTTGCACCACATAAGATGATATAAGATTATTTCTATGAGAAAATGCATTCTGAGTTTCAAACAACTAACAGATGAACTGGTAAATGGAATATTACCCATTCAAAAGTATGAAACTATATTGTTATGATGTTACCAGGTCCCCTGTTATAGAAAAGCATCAGAAAAGAGACAATTTGGTAGATGACCATGAACATTATACAATATGTGTGTACATTGTTATTTGACTTACATGCATTTCTGGAACATGTTTATGAGAAAAGCAAGGCCTTCATATAGCTCATTTTCTATTCATACATTTAATGGTTTTTCCTCCCTTGCTATATTTATCGCACTTCCTTTGACATAAAACACACACACACACATTTAGAATACAAACTATACAGGGCTGCTTGTACTGCATCAGGTTAAATAGTGAGTCACTATATTCACTGTGGAGCAAAGAGAAAGACTCACCAGTGCCTCAAACACAAATGGCTATTTAGGCAAAAACACCCTAAATATTATGGGATAGGTAGCGAATGAGAAAACTACAATGTAAGAAAAGAACATGGCTGATTCAGATAGTTTGTGGGAAAACAGCAAAAAGCACTTGACTGCAGAGGCTGTTTATGTAGGAGTTTGTACCCAATGCACTGGTGATTTCCGAGTATCTGAAGACTTCTGCTTAGGTGTCATCTGAGACATAGTGAGGTACAGTGGAAGAGTCTGGAGACTTGGGTTCATTTCAGGCTCTGCCTGTAACTAGCTCTAACCTAAAGCGTTGAATAGCATGGCTAGACTAGGTGATTGCTAATCTTTTAAGAGTTAGTCAGTCTCATGAATAAAAATATCTTATACAGAGTGAGCATAAATGTGAGCAATAGGGAGACAGTTGGTTTCTTTTTCACAAGCTGGTACTCAATTTTTGGGAAAAACAGCTTTAAAGAGTGATTAGATTGCCCTGGCTGGGTAGCTTAGTTGGTTGGAGCATCGTCCTGATATGCCATGGTTGAGTTTTCGTTCCCTGGTCAGGACACATAGAGGAATCAACCAATAAATGGGTGGAACAACAAATTGATGTTTCTCTCTCCAAGTAACTCTCTGTCTCTCTCTCTCTAAAAATCAATGAATGTTTTTAAAAAACCATTCATTGATTAAATTAGATTAATCCTCAGGAGCTGTTCTGGGTAAGCTGCTTGTCTGCCTGTGGCCATTTCCAGTGCCACCCAGCAGGTGGATGGTGGAAAACGGCCATGTCATCGGTTCTTTAAAGTGTATTCTAAAGATACTAACTCCAAAATACATCCCTTGCATCACGTGTTTATGTTCACATAAGCTTCGAATGTGGGCTACTTGCCTCTGGAAATTCACAATGCAACGTGAATGATGAAGGCTCTGAAAAGTTCTGCAGTGAAGAAAGTTGTTTGCTTTAAAATCAAGCAAACAAAAAGTATTATTACACTTTTATGGTTCTCAAAAGGATCTACCAGAATACAGTTTCTTGGGAATAAGAACTGCTTCCTAATGCACCTTTCTGGCCATGGCCCCTAGCACAGGAGCTGATATATGACAGTGCTCAAGTTGTTTTGAAAAACTGAATGGCTGAACCTGGAAAAGCCTGGAACCTGGAAATATGGCTAATGTTCTTGTTAGGTCTTGAATAGCTAAAGAGAAAAGTAAAATGCATTAAGAAAATGCCAAAGTAAAAGTGAAATGTACAACAAAACAATGGCTTCCCATGAGGACAAAAGTAAATTCAAGCCAGTGCGTTCCATGGCCTCCTTTCCTCAAGCAGTAAGGGGAAGCTGAAACAAGACACACTGCTCAGGGCTTGTGAAAGGAGTCTCCACCCGGCTCAATAAACACTCACTGATGTTTCCCAGCAGTGTCTGCAACTGATTTATCTACCCACTTAGGTTCTCAATGCCTCAATTTCCCTGTCTATAAAATAAACAAATATTTACTGTAAAATAAAACAGCAATCCATACTCAATGAGGAGGTAGGAAGCTTAATTTACGTTTCAGAAGCATTTGGGAAAAGGCAGATGATGGATGGGAGTGTCGATCACCATCACCATCACAACTGCTGTTGCGGGAAGCAGGTTGGGAAGGCAGCCTGCCAACTATCCCGGCTCCTATGCTTCCTGTCGTGGGAGAGGTGTCCTTTTTATAAAACCACACACTTCTCAGTTTCTTAGGGTAGAGAGAGACAGATGGGAATTGCTAAGGCAATAAAACGACATAGCTAAGTTCCAATGATTTGCATTAATAACCGTTCCTTTATTAATAATCTATGACAAATATTTTTGACAATAAAGATATACAAATTAAAATACTTCCTAGGAAGAGCTGTTATATAATAGGATAATTTTTTTAAAGGTTCAAGTTGGGCTTTGAACACAGAGTTGAGGAAGAAAAAAAAATCTTTGATTAGGATTTTGACTGCATAGCACAATACTAATCCATCAGTTTGTAAATTACTTCAAAGCAGGGATGGTGGCAATCACTCTTACATCCCTCATGACTGGCAGAGTCTGGAATACATTAGCCGAGGAAAGGTTGAACGAATGAATGGATGAATACCCACGCCTCAATGTTTGACCAAGCAATAATCAAAACCTAACTGGCTATTTAAAGGCTGCCGGTAATGATTCAGTTGTTTGTAAAATGCTTTAAAGGAAAAGTGAAAATGTCTCTATTCCCATTAGCATAAGCCTTAAGGTAGAAGAAGGGGGCAGGGCTGTGAGGGAGACAGCATCTGTATGCTCTATAAAATGTCCACCAGCTTAATATATGGCATGGCATATCAATCTGTACACCAGTCACCCCAATCCATTCTGGAGAAAAATCAGTGTTTCCAACATAATACACTAAAACAAATTTATAAATGTTAATAAAATTTTTAAAAGGTCAGGTCACTACTTCCTGTAACATATGTCAGGGGGAACCTAATATATCTCAGTATCGGGTCACTGGCAGGACAGCTATGACATTAAAGAATGGTGAAAATAGAATTTTTTCTCTTTTAAAATTAGGTAACCAGCACATCTGTCTGTTTCCCTCTTGGCTGCCTGGCATAGAGCAAGCGCTGTAACAGGGGGAATTTATTGAAACATACCATTAAATCAATATGGCAGAGCACTCCACTTTATATGGGGCTATAAAAATCACACATGTGGGAAAGCTGAAACAAATTGACACTAAAACAAGAACAAAAATGTTTCTTAAAAGTAAATGGATTCCTAGAATTTACAAATTTCGTGGATCAGAAAGCAACACCAGGCTCTTGAAATTTGCCTTGTAATCCTTTCTTCTTAGGCTAAAATTAGAGACAGCCCTCTTACTCGACAATCTAGCTTGAAAATGACAAATAAAAGTAAGGGTTCTGGCTGGATTATCAGAAATTACTTTAGAAGGGGGTAATAAAACTGGATTTATAGGAAGGAGTCATACCAGGGTTTTATTTAGTAGCAAATGGAAATGCTATCTTTTTGTAGATCATCCATGGAGACTCAGAGGGCAGGGAGAAAATGTGTTGTCAAGTAATTCTGCTGTGGAGTAAAGTGTGTTCTGAATATCTGAGAAGCAAACACTGAAAACACAGCATGTGTAGGTCATACAGACATCTGAACATATTTTTTAAAAATCCTAGGCCGAATTACTCATATCTATATACATCTATCTATCTATCTATCTATCTAGCTTGTGGTTTCTATTGCTTGAACATAAAATATTCATATTTATATATCCCAACCACCTAAATTTATAAAATAGGCTGGAAAGACTGCTTTTGGTTGGAAGTCTTAGGATAATTTAGTTCTACAACTGAAAGGAGTCTTAAAGATCAACTGGTCTAATATCTACACTGGCATCAGCTTAAGTGTTTATGTTAGTTTATAAAGTGTATTTACACATACATACATATATACATATACATACATAAATATATATATACATATACATACATAAATATATATATATATATATTTGAATCTCATAAGAATCATGTGCAACAGAAAAGTTAATTGATTAATAAAGACCACTCAATTCACCATGTGAAAATCAACAAGCTCCTCACTTAATTTAAGAATGGGAAAGAACAGAAAATGAAATCAGTCAGTACGGATCATTGTGATAAAGGTGTGCCTATAAGTAAAAATAACAAGGAACTCAAAACCTCACCCATTTACATGCCAGTGCCACAGAAGGGAAACATGATTTACACTGGATTGCTAGTGGGACTAAAGGGCACAGTTTCCATTTACTGGAAACAGCCGAGAGTCTCCATCACTCTACAGTGAATGGCGTAGCGACCTTTTGCAGTCAAGATGCCCGTGCTTTCAAAAAAGAAAGAGACATCATGAAAATCACCTTGAACTTGGACTGCAAGTTGTTAGCCTGCATCTTTAAATGTGGTTTTATTTTGTCTGGGTTTTTGGATGTTGTTTTTCATTACCATTATCAGAAAGAAGAAAAAATTCCCGCCCTGCATGGCCGCTGAGCCTACAGAGACCCATTCTGTCACAGGTCATTAGTGATCATCATTACACAGCTTAATGCAGTTGCCTGTTCCCTCTAGTGAACCCCGCACAGATTTATCTTCAGCTAATGCAGCAGAGGCGAAGGGAAGCTACAAAGGTCTCGTATTTGTTTGCTTTTATGGAAGAGCATTTTGAAATCACTCTAGGCCAAAGGGACTTGAGGGTAACATGTGCTTCTCCTGTCACTAATAGGTAACACCTCTTCACAGGGATAAAGATCTGGGTACTCAGAGGCACCTTTGTTCAGAGGTGGAAAATTGTTATCTTGAGACTGTGACTCAGAAATCTGAAAAAAAATTTATTCACAGACATAGAGAATTGCATACCTTGACTCCACAACTCTATTTTTAGGCTCTGAAACTTCATTTGTTCAACAAACAGTAATTGAGGGCCTATTGCCAGGCACCATTCTAAGTGATAGGGAAAAACCAGTGAACAAAACAGACAAAAATCCTAATCTTATGCAATTTCTATTCTTAGTAGGAGGAGATAGGCAAAGAAGCCAGATTACAGATAATGCAGGAGGTGATAAAGGCAGTGGGGAACCAAGCAGGGTATGTTATAATTTTAACTAGAAGAGCACTCCTGTGTAAAGTTTTAAGAGACCTGTCTGGCTGGAGGGGAGGGCTGTAGAAAATGTGCTTGGTGTCAACTGGAAGGAGATCATGTAGGGCCTTCTAAAGAATGATAAAGAATTCTAGTTTTGCCCTGACCCGTTTGGCTCAGTGGATAGAGCGTTGGCCTGTGGACTGAAGGGTCCCAGTTTCAATTCCAGTCAAGGGCATGTACCTTGGTTGCAGGCTCCTTCCCAGTTCGGGCCCTGGTCAGGGTGCATGCAGGGGGCAGCCAATCAATGTGTTTCTCTCACATAGATATTTCTCTCTGTCTTTCCCTCTCTCTGAAAATCAATGGGAAAATATCCTTGGGTGAGGATTAAAAAAAAAAAAGAATTCTAATTTTTATTCTGCGTAACTTTCTATTGGAAAATTTTTAGCCCAAAGTTTTATACGATGTGACTTACATTTAAATAGGATTGCTGTGCTAAAAGGGAGAACAAGAGATCAAACATGAGACCAATTGGGAGCCTGATTCCATAATCCAGGCAAGAGAAGATGGTGTCTAGACCAGGATAGTAATTATAGAAGTGATAAGCAAAGATTCTGTTTATTTATTTATTTATTTAGAAGCCAAAGGACATGCTAATGGATTGCTTCTGGGGTGTGAGAAAAAGGGATGACTCTTAGCTTTCTGATCTGAGTGACTGGAAGAATGGTACTGCTATTTACTGAAACGGGGGGAGACTAAGGGATAACATTGGGTGAACAGATAGTGCAGTTTTGGACATTTTAAATGAGAGCTTCCACAAGACAAAGAAGCAGAAATGCCAAGTAAATGGAAAGACATAAGGCTGGAGTTCACTGGAGCAGTCCAGGCTGGAGATGCAAGTTTGGGAGTCATCAAGCTGAGATGGTATTTAAAGACCTAAGACGGGTGAGATCACCGGGGAAATGAGTGTAGGTTTAAAAAGAGAAAGTGGCCAGGAACTAAACCTTGGCACCATGGGCTAAGAGACCAGGCAGCTGAGAGGCAAACTCATGAGGAGACAATGAGGTGGGAGAAAAGCTGAAGAGTGTGTTGCCCTGGGAGCCAGGAAGACAAAATCTGTGGAGGAGGAGGTACTGATAAGTTGCATCGAATACCACAAAGTGGCTGGTCACAATAGTGGTGACACTTCGTCCTGACCAGCAGAAAGTGAAGGTCAGGAGAGAATGCACCGAGAAAAGGAAAACTTGGGGTTACATTTGTTCCATGTCATTCATTTCTCTGTTTCAATCTCATCACACACACACACACACACACACACACACACACACACACACACACACAAAGGAGAGAGAGAGAGAAAGAATAAAAGAGAGAGATTAGCCTAATTCCTTATGCATGTTTTATTTTTAAAAACTGAGCATGTTTTGAGGACTTAGAAAAAAGCCTAGAAAGTGTGACTCTCAAGAGTCCACTAGTACATTTAGTACATCACCTGTCACCATTTTGTATCTACTCCTTCTTAGCAAATCTTTTCCTAGACAAGACAAAGGAAAGGTTCTTGTATGATTCTAGTATTCTAAGTAAGGAAGACATATCACCATTTCTCCTTACTTCTATACAGGTACTTATTTATTGTGGATGCGAGAAGGAACAGGACAATGAAGGGAGTATCACGTAGGCTCTCATTTGCTAAAAATGTTCAGAACTATTGTCCTAGACTAAATGATCGTCTTGAAATCACCTTAAGTCAATGCCTGGATAATCACTGAGTAAACTAATCCAAAACTCAAAATGAACAGCATATTGAGATCTGATTAAATGCCATACCCCAAATTGCTCTAGTCCAGTGGTCACCAAACTTTCGGACCTCGGGCACCACCAGAGGTCCGCGGACCACTGGTTGGCGACCGCTGCTAATAGTCAAAGTTCCCATAGACACATAATCTCTATATTTAATAATTTATTTCTCTTCTTGATTTCTCTGCAGCTTTAAAAAATAACTCTCTCGTCCCCTAAGCACTCCTGCATGGTTTCTGTGACTGGCTTTCTTTCAATGTCCTAGCTGTCTCATCACTTCTCTCATCCTCTTAATATGGCATGTTCTCAGATTAAATGGACCCCAGCTCTCTACTATATTCAAGGCTTAAAAATAAATAAATAAATAAACTTATGAACAAAACAGATCCAGAGACATAGAAGCATGAAACAGACTGTCTAATCTCAGATGGAAGGTAGAAGTGGGTGGGAAGAGATCAGCCAAAGAACTTATACGCATATATGCATAACCCATCGATATAGACAATAGTGTGATGAAGGCATGGGGTGAGGGGTTGGGTTCGGAGTAGGGCTAGAAGGAGCCAATGAGGGGAAAACGGGACATATGTAAAACTTTCAGCAATAAAAATTTTTAAAAAATTAAAAAGAATATCTATGAAGAAACTGAGAGTTTGGATTTAAAATTACAAAAATCTTTTCTATGCTGGTTTCCTTGTCTGTAAAATGTGGATATTAATATTACCTGCTGCACAGGTTTTTTTAAGGTTAAATAAGCTAATCATTTAAGACTACCATTGAGATTGACACATATTAAATATGCAAAAAATGTTGGCTATTATTGTGACTCCCAAACATAAAGTCCTACCTCCAGCCTCTCATTATTTCAAATTTAATTTCTACTGCCTACTGGAATTAGTCACTGGATTCCCGCAAACTCTTTGTGAACCAAAGACAAAATATTTAGGAATATCATAAATTAAAGATCTATTGTTATATCATGAGTAAGTCAATTACGGCAAATTATTCAATAAATGTCAGCGTAGGAGAGTGATGAATGAAATGGCTTTTCAGAAATGGAAACCTAACTTGAAACAGCAAGACTGCCTAGGATGTGTCCCGCACTCTGCAGTGCGTGCTGCCACAATGCTATCTGACTCATCTCTTTGCCTCACTGGCCTATTTCTGGTCAAGACAAATTCTAGCTTTTATTAATAAGACAGTACACTTATTTCATCACTCATCCCCATCTTAGACAAGAATCACTGGTCTAAAATATGTCATCTGGAGCATCAGAACCCTATGTTTCTAAGGAATTAGCTCTTAAAAAACTTTTCTAACCAATATCATTTAAATAGCAAATCATGTCCATTTTGAATACTTTATCCTGCTATTCTAAGAATTTTTTGGAGGTATCTTAACAAAGAACTCTTTGTACCCACACCTGTCCCATTCTCACCTATAAGAGCACTAGAGAGATGCCGAAACCGGTTTGGCTCAGTGGATAGAGCGTCGGCCTGCGGACTGAAGGGTCCCGGGTTCGATTCCGGTCAAGGGCATGTACCTGGGTTGCGGGCACATCCCCAGTAGGAGGTGTGCAGGAGGCAGCTGATCGATGTTTCTCTCTCATCGATGTTTCTAACTCTCTATCTCTCTCCCTTCCTCTCTGTAAAAAATCAATAAAATATATTTAAAAAAAAAAAAAAAAAGCGCACTAGAGAGTATGTTATCACACCCAAATTGTGCTCACTGCTCATATTTATTTATTTATTTATTTATTTATTTATTTATTTAAAATATGTTTTAATTGCTTACTTACTTACTTACTTATTTAAAATATGTTTTAATTGCCCTGGCTGGCTTCTCAGTGGATAGAACGTCGACCTGTGGACTATAGGGTCATGGGTTCAATTTCTGTTCAAGGGCATGTACCTTGGTTGCAGGTTCCCCAGCCCCGGTAGGGGCTCATGTAGGAAGCAACCAATCGATGTGTCTCTCTCTCTCACATTGATGTTTCTCTCTCTCTCTCTCTCTCTCTCTCTCTCTCTCCCTCCCTTCCTCCCCCCTCCCTTCCTTCCACTCTCTCTAGAAATCAATGGAAAAAAACATCTTCGGGTGAGGAGTGAGTGGGTGCGTGCGTGTGTGTGTGTGTTCATTGATTTTTAGAGAGAGAGCAAGGAAGAGGAAGAGAGAGAGAGGAAAAAAATGTCATGAGAGAGAAAATCACTGATCGGCTACCTCCTGTACACCCTCTACCGGGGATTGAGCGCACAACCTGGCTCATAGTTCAACACTCAACCACTGAGCAATATTGGCCGGCCAGACTCTGGATTTTTAAAAGCAAATTACTGTTAGAAGAATTAAGATAAGCAAAGCCATGGAAAGTAGTTGGTAAACAGCAGGGGCTTAATAAAAAGAACAAATGGCAGATCCCTCCTCCAGGCCATGTGGACTTATGAGGTGCCTGCAGCTCCCAGCATGTCTATCCACCTCATCAAATTCTGCACTCAGCTTCAATGAGGTATTTTTCATATATCCCCCCAGATAACACTGGCATTGGGTTTCAGAGGGAAACTAGTTAGGAAAGGAATGAAAAAGCAAAAGCAAGGAACACTCTAAATCACTCTAAATTGCACTCAAAGGTTTAATATTCTTCTGAGTGGATGCTTTTAAAATTTGCAGAGTTCCACCAGGCCCATTCAATGGGGAATATATCTTTTCCATGGCTTATAAAGATCAACACAAAACAAAAACAACAGGCATCAAAGTGCTATAAGCCTGTAATCGAGAGGCCTTTCACATAATGTGGCAGAAACAATATCTTAGAAGGATAGGCATCTCTACCACCATTCTTTCTCCCCTTATGCTTATTCTTTTTAAAAATTACTGGAGCAAGTACAGGGCGACAGCTGTCTATGCCTCGCCATATCCCTTCACCCTAGCTCACATACAGTAGATTTCTAATATTCTCCTTTGCTTGGAAAACGCTCTGTAAAGAAATAACTGGAAACAAATTAGTCATTCTGCAGTCTATTGATTAAGCCACACTAAGTCAGGGTCACACCGGGTGTGCTTTGGGGAAAGGAAAGCAATCAATTCAAGGCTGAAAAAAAAAAAAAATTTAATGAAAACATGCAGAAGTTTTAGCCCTTTTTTACATTGTTATTAACATTCAGGCTGAGTCCTGAGCATATTGCCCAAGGGCAATAGCAAACCCAAGATGGAGAAAGGGAAAGCTCATTATTAACTACATTACACGGAAGGCTGGTGGCAGACAGGGGTTAGCCTCTGAGTCTTGAGTTGTAGAGAAATGGATGCTGGCAAAGAAGACTTATCCAGAGAGGAAGACAGTCAGTCACATCTTACTTATCTCTGGAAAAATCCATGTAAATGGAGACTGCTAAGTAAGAAAATTGCTATTTCTCCATCTATATAAAGCAAAGAGGGACACATCATATGCAGAGAGTCAGGCTTGACTCAATTAATTCCAATAATTGTAACTCTTATTATTTTTGAAAATATATCCTGCTAAAGATGGAAACATTTTAAAATAGGTAGCAACTTATCTTTTTATTCTGTAAGGGTTTACTATAGTTCAAATCACTCCTAACTAAGTATAACTATCTCATTTCCCAGGTCTTTATTAGGACATCTCTTATTTTAGGAGGGCTTCCCTGACCTGTAACAGCTGTGTTGGATTACTCTACTGTATTCTCCCATTCTTTTATTTCAGAGAGGAAAGGAGAGGGAGAGAAAGATAGAAACATCAACGATGAGAGAGAATCATTGACTGACTGCCTCCTGTACACCTACTGGGGATCAAGCCCTAAACCTGGGCAAGTGCCCTGACCTGGAATTGAACCTTGATCGCCTGGTTCATAGATTGATGCTCAACCACTGAGCCACACTGGTTGGGCTATTCTCTCATTCTTTGCAGCTCTTCCCCACTAGCCTGTGAGCACCAGGAAATACTACTCACTTCTGTCTTGTTCCTATTGGCTTGCATAAAGCAAAGACCACGACGTGATTTCTTCTGGAAGACCAGACAACACAGCCCATTAAAGAAAACTCATATCTCTGGGTTCCATGTTTTTCTTGGTAGCCTCAATAACCAATTATCTCCCAATACTGATTCCATATGCAACTCAAAACAGAATCCACATTTTAAAAATAATAATGCAGCTTTCCTTAGATGAGAAGAAATTTTAAAAACCACACTCTCCCAAAATCATATACTCAGGAAATGAAGATCATTTCTACTTATAACTTTAATTTATACAAAAAGTATAATGACCTCTTTAGTGAAAACATGTCTTCAAATTTGGAACTTCATTGAAATTCAGTTGTGTCTGTCAAAGTGGTTGGAATGGATTAACTAACAGAACCTCCAGTGATGTTTAAGATCTGTGCTGAAAAGATGTTCTCAAGTAAAATTTTTTTTAAAAATATATTTTATTGATTTTTTACAGAGAGGAAGGGAGAGGGATAGAGAGTTAGAAACTTCGATGAGGGAGAAACATCAATCAGCTGCTTCCTACTGGGGATGTGCCTGCAACCAAGGTACATGCCTTTGACCGGAATCGAACCTGAGACCCTTCAGTCTGCAAGCAGATGTTCTATCCACTGAGCCAAACCGGTTAGGGCTCAAGTAAAATTTTGATATTCAAAATTTTCTATTCTCAATAACAAAACTCTAAGAACTTCTTGATGGTGATGAGTGGCAGTCTCTTTGGGGGGTGAAGGTTAATTATGAGCAGAAAGAAATTAATGTCACTAACTCTTTTGCTGGACCTCATTCATTACCATTAAGTTAATAGAATCCAGAAGTGGTCAGCTGCTAACACTATGCATTTGGCATGAATTTTGTAAATCATGCCTCAGGTCCAAGAAGAAATGCCATAGTACTCACTAGACTAAGAACAACAAAAGAAGAAATAACATCTGCCACTCAGATGACCTCCCTGGCCGTCTTCCTATCTTCACAGCACAAATTAATCAGGTATTCCTCCCTGCCTCCAAGACTTCATTCTTAAACCGGACTTTAAAACTAAAAAATAGGCAAATACTACATATAAACCTTCCCCAAAAAATCCCTACAAAACTGTACCGCATCACCTCACGATATTCTATCTGGTGTTAACTTATTGGGACACAACACAGAGAGAGAGAGTCAGGCCTGAAAATTAGTTCTAGTAACGGTAACTCTTATTATTTTTCGAAGTATTTTCTGCTAAAGATGGAAATATTTTAAAACAGGTAGCCACCTATCTTTTTATTCTGTAAGGTTCACTATAATGTTGACAAATAATTTAATATAACTTTTTTAAAAAAATGTATATTTTTGTCCTTGGCCAGGTAGCTCTGTTGATTAGAGCATCACCCTGATACACCAGGTTGTGGTACTGATCTTATATCCGAGCACATAAATGAATCAACCAATGAATGCATAAATAAGGGGAAGAAGAAATCAATGTTTCTCTCTCTTCCTTTCTAAAAAATCAATAGAAAAATATTTTTAAATGGATATTTTCACCTGTTGCTATTTCATTTATACCATTATTTTAATCAATGGGTCATTCATCATTTTAGTAGAACTTTTTCTGTATTTGAGGGGGCTATTGTTACTTTTTTAGTATTTTTATACTTAAAAAATAATTGTAAGTATTCAGTTACAAACTTTGGATACTTCACAAGATAAAATTCAGCCCTGGCTGGTGTGGCTTAGTTGGTTGGAATGTTGTCCCATATATTCAAAGGTTATGGGTTCAATTCCCATTCAGGGCACATGCCTAGGTTGCAGGTTCAATCTGCATATGAAAGGCAAATGTTTCTCTCCCCGCCTGCCCCTCTCTCTAAAAATCAATAAGCATATCCTCAGATGAGGATTAAAAAAAAATTCATTTTCTATTTCTTCCAATTACCAATTATGCTAATGTCTTTGCAAAAGCAGAAAAGAAAGTAGTATATGCACGTGTTATGAAAGCTCCCCAAATGATATCTTTGCTACTAAAGCTTAAAATTCAGCCCTTAATAATTTAAGCATAAGCAATCTTCCTAAGTCCTTCTACACTAAAAATACTGTGAGGGAGCAATATAGCCTGTTACTTTGCTGTGAGCCAGCCCTGAGCAACAGCAACAGGAAAGAGAGAGAATTGCTGGGCTCAGGACTGAGAAAAGAGCGAAGGGGCAGGTATTCACCACTCACCCCTTCAGTTTGCTCCATCCATAACCAACAGCCCTAAAATGCTAAGGACTCTTAGATGATCTAAAAATGGTAATCCATTAACTATCCACTTTCCATTTCTATGACAACAGCCTCCACAAAGAGCATTTATGGAATCCTTACTGTGTTTCAAGTACAATTCAAAGTTAGGTACATGGGCTCATCTAACAATCCCACAAAGCTAATGGTATTATTCCTATTTTACAGAAAAAGAAACTGAGCCTTACCAAAGTTTGGTGACTACAATGAGAATGAAACTTAACTGGTTCGACTCTAAAACCTGGACCTCAATAGTATTTCTGCCTCCAGGGTTAAACCACCTCCCTCACAGCCCTCAGACTCCTAAGGAATTTAAAGCACCCCTTTAAGTCCTATTAAGGAATATTTCATGCAGAACTGATGTTCATGAACCCTTCTTCACACATGCCCAGAACCAGTGCTGAAGTGACAGAGCTCGCCCAGTGCACTACTCCATTTCTTATTAAGAAAACACTCCATATATTAGAAACCTTATTTTGGAGTCTCAAAGGGGGTAAAACACATACATGATGTCTATGAAGAAAGTTGTTTCTCCCCATGACTGCCTAGATCTTTCCAGACTAGGTGTCTTCATCATATGAGATTTTTCATCTCCTACCTGAATTCCTCCACCCGACTTCTCTGCTGTCCTGGGCACTCTATGCCTTGATTCCCACACCAGGGAGCATAAAGACAAATGACCATGGAGAGAGGCACCATTCTTACATATTCCCATTTTGTCCGCTTCCACTTCCCTGTGCAGTTCAGAAATGGGGAGGTTGTTTGGAGAGCGAGAACAGAAAAAAATTCCTAAAGTTGGGCTTCCTCTTTCTTTTCTGTCAAAAGGGAGGAAAATGGAGCTATACAGGGAGGAAAATTCAACTACAAAGAGAAACATATTTGCCGAGCTTTGGAGTTTACAAGGAATGAATGTTTGCAGAGCTGAAGACCCAGAGGAAAAGATTAGAGCAGTACTTACCCTATTAGCCTGCCAAAGGGAAGTCAAAGTTCTAAAAGGTGAATATATTTGGGTACAAATGCAAAACTACTGAAGCAGTCTTATACACCCTCTAAAAAATTACTTTGGCGACACAATTTTACAAATAAAACCTGCCTTGTACATGGCATTTTCAACTGCGATGGGCAAATACAAGGGGAACTATTTCATCCTGGCAAAGGGCAGAGGCTTGCCTTGACCTTTAGGGAAAACAGCTTCTGAAAGCTGAGTTACAATTTTGGCTTCCAAACCAATTCAGTGTAACAGGGAATCTGAAAATATAACATCTACATACAAACATAAAACATTATTATTGCTAATATTGATAATGCTGTCCTTTCTCTCTGAAGGTTTATTAAAAGACACCCTGTAGTCCATCAAAATCTATAGGAAAATACTCCAGACGAGGGCTCTGCTATGGATGCTAATATGTAACTTCAGGTTTTGAGAGCCATACAGAACACAATGTCATTCATTTACTAATGCTGCTCTCTTCTTCTAGATAAACATTCCTCTTTTTACTTCCTTCATTTGCTTTCCGTTTGCTCCATTCTTTCCCTCTGATAAGTGGCATAAATAAAATACATGTTTTGTGTTTTTTTGAAACAATTGTTATTTGTAGCAAATAAAGCACTATAATCTCAATATTATGTGAAAGACAAATTAAAGAGCTTATATTTCTCTAAGAACAAAAAAACTGCATTTTTCAAGTTACTTTGAGGTAATCAAAAGAAAAAATACTCTTTACCACCTCCCACTTATCTTCATTAAAAAATATGCGATACTTCTTACCTGGCTGGTGTGGCTCAGTGGTTGAGTGGCGGCCCATGAACCAGGAGGTCACGGTTCAATTCCCAGTCAGGGCACATGCTAGGGTTGTGGGCTCGATCCCCACCCAGTAGGGGATGTGCAGGAGGCAGGCAATCGATTATTCTCTCTCATCATTGATGTTTCTATCTCTTTATCTCTCTCCCTTCCTCTCTCTATAAAATAAAAAATATTTTTTTAAAAATACTATACTTCTAGGATTTTATGTAAGTAACCACAATTCATAATTTGTCATAAGATGTATTTGCACAATGATATACTATGCAGCTATAAAAAAGAAGGATCTCTTACCCTTTGAGATAGCATGTAAGAACCTACAGAGTATTATGCTAATCAAAATGAGCCAGACAGAGAAAGACATGTATCACATGATCTCACTTATATGTGGAAACTAATGAACAAAATAAACTGATGAACAAAACACATCCAGAGACATGGGAGCATGGAACAGACTGACAAATCTCAGAGGGAAGTGGGGTGAGAGCTGGGAGAGATTAATCAAAGAACTTATATACACACTAGAAGCCCAGTGCACAAAATTCAGGTAGGGTCCCTAGCGGCTGCCGGCCAGGGCTTTCCTTCATTCTGCGCTGCCCCCTGGTGGTCAGCGCACATCATAGCAAGCAATCGAACTCCCGAGGGGACACTTTGCATATTAGGCTTTTAGATAGATAGATAGATAGATAGATAGATAGATAGATAGATAGATAGATAGATAGAAAACACAGACAATAGTGCGGTAGGTCTGGGGGGATGCAGGGTGAATGGGGGGTTAAAGGAGGTGGGGAAAGGGGGACAACTGTAATAGTTTCAACAATATAGGTAAATGAAAAAGTAAATTTTAAAAAATTAATCCTTGTATTGGAAGTACTCATGCCAGTAGCTTTCCATCTGCAGTGCAGATATTAACTGTGGGTGTCATGGAAGAGTGGCAGTTATACCCCATCAACATCATATCCAAATTACCTGGAAAAGGAAACCACCAGCTTTTCCATTTAGCTCTAAGCTGATAATGAAAATCAATCTACCAGACATTACCTGCCTACTATAGTTTCAGAGTTTATAAGTGAGGTCAGACAGGAGTCTTCAGAGTAATATTTAAAATCATCCTTTCAATAAATAAGCAATCTGTATCTTAATATTATGGTGACCCCAACAGTTTCATGCTATGAGGCTAATTCATACTATAAGTGAACCAAAGCCTATTTCTATTAGAGTCGACAATTCTTTTCTTATGATAATGCAATCATTTTTCAGACTAATGAATCAAAATGTTTTTCTAAAAATGTTCAATTCAAAACAAATACAGAATCTGTAGTGTTAAAAAAAACTATAGGGGTTGAGCTTTTCCATTTTCCCTTTTTGAAAGATATATCATCCTTTCCCTCCCTATTTATTCAAGTTTGAATGAAAAGTTCCTGCTTCAGTTCAGAGTTTGATCTTCTTGGCTATGATGTTTTCTTTGGCTTTGACCCTAATGAGAGGCAGTCTCTACACACACTGTCAATCATCTACATCAAATGCCTGAGTGAGGAAAAACTTACTTCTTATTACAGAACTCTGAGGCCCTCTTTGGGGAGAAAAAAGGGAAAATGTGGTGTATGACGTCTTTCCATTTTTCTTCTTTTTCACATGAAGGTTCTTAGGACACATTCAAAGATCCTTTACGGTCATTATAATTAAATCAGTAAAGTAACACCCTCTTCCCCCCTTTTTTCTTTCTTTCTTTGGAGCCACAGAAGAAATGTCCACGCCAGAAGTAAAACTGACCAATCTTGATCCTTGGAACGCTTTGGGGACTATTTCTTTCTATTGGAGGATAAAATAACCTCGAAAACAAGGATAGGATTCCTGGCCTTTTCCTCTCTGTATGTCTTCCATTACAGTTATTTTAGAGATTAGAGTTAATCCTCCCGAACAGTGACTATGCAGCAGGGTAGGGTATTGATTACATCTTATGATAAGAATACCTTGCCTGACCTGGGCTTCAACGCTGTGTGAACAGTCGGCCTGAATTATCAGGGTGAAATGTTAATAGTAGATTCACTTCCCGGTTACAGAGCTTAATTACTGCACGAGGGACCTTGAAATGGCCATTCCATTAGCTCTAAGTGGTACTAATTAGGGTTTGTAATTTAGACCCTATGTCATACATTGACACCAGCACAGGCCATGTAAAGTTTTGGCTTTTTCTACAACAAAACACCAACTTGAAAATTAAAAATGAGACTAAATAGTCTTAAAGGGCAGAATGTTCATTTCAGAAAGGAAATAAGCAACCTCTGGTTGTTGCAGTGGGAGGAACCAGTGAGCGGAAAGCTCCAGTTCACAAATTAAATTCTGGCTGAATTTTAATATCAAGACTTGTTTTTCCCCTCACAGCGCCAGAAATGCATTCCAGAGCCAATGTTCTCAAGTGAAAACATACAGTATTTAGACAAGCAGTAATTCGCTAGCAATGTTTCCACATAATCATTTCACACCCGATTGCTAATCATGCCATGTAAGGGAAACCTCTAAACTAGGGAATAATATATATGGCCATAAAATTAAATTATCACACTGATAAATACAAGAAAAATGGTCAAATAAAATAATTTGCTTGAAGCTGGTTCAGAATACTAATAAAGTCTGTTTTGGATACATAACCAAATCTTAGGAATATAAACACTCTCTTATCCCTGAAATGCTTAAATTATTTCTCCCCAAAGTAGTAATATAATATTCCAATAGTTTCCCATTCAGCCAATTATCATCTTAACTTCCAAGGACTAAGCTCTTAAAAAATTATCTATTGAGGGCCATTCCTGTCAATCCACACTCTCTCTTCCCTCCCTCATCACACCCTTGAAAGTCACTACTAGGAGCAGCACAGGTGGGCGGGACAGCCCCAAAGCCTCCTGGTGAAGAAACCTCTGGTTGAGAAGAGGGAGGCATTCCAACCCACTCCATTTTTCTCCTCCTGCTCCAAAGGAAAGACACAGAGGTGGTGACTGAACACATTAGAGAAGTTTACAGAGAAGAGAGCCAAGAGAAAGGGCCAGAACAGGCGCACGACTCCCTCCCGGCTTCAGAAACACAAATGAGCATGGGAGAAGTCAGGGTTATAAATAATCTTTAGTGGTAAAAAAGCAGTAATGTTTCACACATGGCAGGATCTGGCAGAGTATGTTACAGAGCCAGCTCATGAAATGCTTAGCTATCAAATTAATTCCAGTTGGCTGGGATATGAACTCTGTCACATAGACTGAAAACTTGATGAAACATCACTAAATGTAATGATAAAGAGCAATGGAGGTGCTGCTGGAAAAGTAATCATGAAGCTTCAGCTTGGTTAATGATTTTGTCAATATCTGGAGAAGAGGAATTCCAGGGAACCAGGAAATCTCAGGAGGATTCGGCAAACATTAGGAAGAAATTACAGAGTTCGTAAAACCAGTACTTCTAAAAGGCGGAGTCATAATTTTCAAACAGTAAGCTCAAAAAAATGCTAGACACTAAATTTTAAAGCTTAAAATGATTTTTCCTTTATGATTGTGATAGTGACGCTTAGCACAGTTCCAGAAAAAAGCCCACTGGAAATTCACGCAATGCACCAGAGAGAAAAATCACGCCTTTCAGCTAGTTCTCCTCCTGACCCTTAGGCACTGGATGGAAGAGCGCGGGTATGTCAAGAGAAATGAGCTAGCAAAGTGAAATAGGTCCATGGCTTTCCTTTCCTACACGTTCTGGCATTCTTTCCCCAGAACTTCAGTTTAATGACACTGCAAATAAAAGATTCAACCAGCCGTTTTACATCCTTTTTAGAAAAGCAGGAACACTAAATGAACAAGTGAATTTAAAAAATTGATACAATTTCTTTTCCAAATAATATATAGATGTGGCCATTCTTCCTCACATAAGAGTAAGGCTTAGCAAGATGTCACTAACAAATGACCTGGGTAAGTCAGAACTGTTTTTCTCCTTTGATGGCCCCTACCATATCATCCTGCTCTGAAATAAGGAGCAGGGAGTATGGGAGATATATGTGTTTAAAGCCAATTCATAATAGTGTCATAAAGACTAAAATATTTGAGAACAATATTATACTCATCATATCTCATTGAAAAGAAGGCGAGTCCACAATAGCAGAAGTCATTTGAGAAATAATGTACCACTGCAAAATATAGAGAAATGTGTGTTTTCCAGAAGATAATGCCAAGAGAGGAAATTCATCAGGAACACACTCCTGCAGGGGTATAAGGATTCTTGAAGGTTTTTATTTCACTTCATACCAAGACCCAAAGCTAAAAGAGAATCGCAATGTTTGCTTTTGAAAACAGTCAAATGCTACTTCTTTCTTGAAATAGAGAAATTTTAAAAAATAAATTATATTTTAAATGGCTTGAAAATTTATCTTGGGTAAATTTATAAAATAAAGGTTCTTGTACAAATACTTATATCTAAATTAACCAGTTAAATTCATACAGTTTTCTTCTAAATCAGCTCAACTATCTTTAGATGTTTATCATTTATTAGCAAAACTGAGAGAAGGGCATAGTAGTGAGACTAGGCCACCATGAGAAGAACTCTGAGGTTCTGATCTTGATCCCGCCTGCAGTGTCTCTGGGACCCAGAGCTGTTCATATAGTGTCTTTCATCTCAATTTTTAAACAGGAAAATCACTTATTCTAACCCCACAGGAGAATTGTGTTTATGAACTGATTCCAGAGTCTCCTGCTGATTTGATATTCCAGACTCAAACAGCCCAATCAGAGCCATCAGAGAAGAGTTCCCGAGTCTGAGAAACTTTCTCTTTTAAGGGTTTTGAATGAAGGCACATCTTTGAAAAACAGAGTAGGAAGTAGGAGGTCTGGGGTACTTCTGCCTAGGCTTCCATTTACAATAGTGTGCTCTCAGGCAAACCATGTCAACTCTCTATGCCTCCGGTTCCTGAGCTATAAAATGGGAATAACAATAGTACTGATCACATATGAGTTGCCATGAAGACTGAACTAGCTAATACATGTTAAGCATTTAAAACATAACTGGGTGTATCACTAGGGCTCAAGAATTCTAGTTACTTCTATTATTATTTACTAGGATTGACTGAGACCTTTATAATACACAAGCAGATGGCAAAAGTGAGACCCAGAATGTACACTTAAATGACCAGTTCCATCGGCATTACCCTCACATTCCTAGAATTCAGAATGTTTCAAACTATTATTTATTCTCTTGTATACAATCCAAGATATAAAGATTCAAGATGTATGTTCATTACTATTTCTAGACACAAGTGAGAAACAATATTAATGTTCCAGAAATTCAATGTTTGCATGGCGTCAAACTTTTGGTGGCAAATTGGATGTGAGCAATGCAAGCAAAATCACTAAGACTGCATCAATAATCTGACTCCTTATAGCAGCAGTGGTAGTTTTCCTGCAGTTTGCTGTGGCAATGAAAACAGACAGCGTTGATCCATTAAGGACCATGCCTGCTGTCTTAATGCGTTTCTTCAAGTAATTCAATCATGTTTGTTTGGAAGAGACTTTGCGTTATCTTAGGGACATTCAGATACTACCAGGTTTCTCAGGATATGCTAATGCATTTAAATTACAGACGGGCTTCCTGATTGCATTAAACATGCATTCATCTTCCCTTCCTTATCTTTGCAGAGGGCATGCCACACGCTTTGTCATAACCGAATGCAAGCTTCTCTTGAGCTGGGGTTGCTAATTCTATTTTGAAGAGCAACTGGTTTCTTTCTCAGTAGTTATTCATCATCCACCAAATAACATCATATCTGAAATATGTGTAGCACACATAGATATATTTCATCTGACTCTCAAGTAAAGGCATATGTGGATGAATCCCAAGAGTGGGTTTGGTAGAGAGTCTAAATGCCTAGGAAGAAACTAAAAGAAAAAAATGGAAATTTAAGAAATATCAAGGTCATTAGGTAAAGCTCACTCTTTCCTTTTTAGGGGAAATGGACAAAAGAGAGCATGAGATGTAAGTAATACTCAGGAAAAAAAGGATATTGACTCCCTTCGTGGTGACATTCACATAAGTTGCTAGAAAGAATTCATTCAAAATGTCAGCAGGGCTCCCTGCCTCTCCCCAGTCCAAAGGACACATAAAACTCCCTGCAGAAGCACTGGAGCCTGTGACAAAATTCCTCTAACTTGTGCATCTGTGATGGTTTTTCTTCCAGAGAGAAGAGAAAATATGGAGAAATGAAACTTTTGACAGCCTTTGTGATGTTCAGTAAAGTGGACGTATGCTTGCAAACTTCAAACCTGAGTGACTTGCTGAAGCACCTTTGCTGACAGGCAATATTAAACACATGTCTCACATGGAGGCTCCTCTGGGGGGCGGGCTTGGGCTGGGGGAGGGAGAAGCCTGCATGCTGTCAAGGGAAATTAGCGGTCTACCTTAAGGAGTCTTACAGACCATCATTGTAATCAAATGCATATAAGGAGCAGTTTCCTTAAGCCACAAAACACATTTGGAAATTTATCTTTGTAATTAATTGATTTGGATATCGAAATTAACCCCAAGAAGGAAAACTGGACACAAATCTATTTTAGGAGGAATGACCTTAAGGCACACGGGAGCACAAATCCTGAACTCTGAACTGTGCATGGTCACCTAACATGTCTATCCCCATTATCACCCTGACACTGAGAACTGTAGGATCCCACTCTCCATGAAAAGCTTACATTGTGAACCCACTCACCAGATATTACTGAGAGCCGAGTGTGTGCAGGACAGCAACAAAGTTCCAGGTATGCAAGGCCGATTGAAATGCTCACTAGCATCTTCTCTGTGAGGGAGAAACATCTGAGAACTATGAGAAAAGACACTTAGAGAATAATTACATGCCAGGTCGACAAGCGCATAGAGGAAAGGGGAGGAGTACGAGGGGTGTCAGCTGTCCCAGCAAAGATGTTGCTGAGGGGTGAGTAGAAATTCACCAGGTAGAGAAGGAAAGCGCATCGGCTGAGAGAAAACACACTCGAGGAAGAGAGGCAGGACCGGGCACTGAGGTCCGGGGAATGTTAGAGTTTAGGATGATACAGACCTCAGGAAGCAGACAAAGAGACAAAGAGATCATTCATTCAGTTCTAGAACTGCCCTGGCTCCTGGACCTTGGGACAGAGTTCCTGTTCAGAGATGACATTTTGAGAGTAACAGCTACAACTACTGAATGAGTGTGACAATGTGCAGTGAGCCGAAAGGGGTTAGGGGCAGACTGTGGAGAACTTGTGCTGAGTGAGAACAGAGAGAACAGAACTTAACAGGCCTGAGGTGGAATGAGAGGCCAGAGATGGCGGTGACAGGGAAGCAGAGAAGGGAAAGGTTGAAAGACAAAGCATAATCAGCTCTGTAAAACGCTGACAAAATCGGGAGAGATAAGACTGAAAAATACCCTTGAGACTAGACAATTAGGTATCACAGGTCAGTAGAGTGCAAAGTAAACTTCGGGGAAAAGGAGGGAAATGAAGAGCACAGACCAAACAGTTGAGTAGGGAGAAAAGAGGCTTTTCAGTGAAGGGTGAAGGGGGTGATATGCAGAAAGAGGTTTCATGAAAGGAGAGAGGTTGAGCTGAGCATATATTTTGATAGATCTCAGGGAAAGAGCCATTAGAAAGGTCAAGAGTGAAGACACCGGAGAAATTAGGTCTAAAAAGCAAAAAAGAAACAAACAAACAAACAACAACAAAAACAATATCCCAGAGGAGATGAAGAGAAATGGAATAAAAACTAGGGGAGGAACAGCTCCCAGGAAAGGAAGGGACACGGAAAGAACTGTGCCTCTGCAACAATAAAATTTAAGGGTAAAGAAGGAAAACTGAGGCAATTCAGCACTGGAGATAATGGACTTCCTTGTAATGGATTTTCTTTGATTCTCAGATTACCGGGACAACCTAATTAGGAACAAGTCTCCACAAAGGCAGGACAATGCCTGGCTCACAGTACCCACTGGATAAATATTTGTTTGGGGGAGAAGGGGATTGAAAGATAATGAACAGAAAAATATGACTACATGGAAGAATTTCCCCCCAAATTCCCTTTACTTTAAGTAGAGTCAAGTCCTGTTGAATGTAAGTTGCAGTGTGAAAAATCAATACGTCAATGAAAACCCCCAAAAAAGTCATGAATCAAGGCTTAAGAAGCAGAGGGACTCCCACATTTCAGAGATGGATGTGGTTCCTTTCTATTCCTCAGTGAGACCCTCTTTTCAATTTTCCTGAAAGCTTCAAAATAAGAAAGGACTGCAGATCCATTCGGGCGCCTCTCTGAGCACCGATGCACCTCTATCAAACCTGCTCAGAATTTCTCATTCCATTTTAAAGAATGGATTTGGGAGCCTCTTTTCATACAATGTTCTTTTCTATTCTTATTTCCAACTTACATGTAAAAAATAAAATATGCAAACAGATACTGATGGCTTTGCTGATGCTGCTGCCCTGAGCGCACCGGGCAGAGGGAGAGAATGGCCTGCCCGGGAGGGCACTGCTGCCCAGGGATCCAGCAGCCACCAGGAAGGTGCAGGCGGATTAAAACCCAAAAAGCAAAGTGGCAACGAGAAATGTGACTGCACAGAATTATGTTCTGATAGTCAAGCAGCTAAAGTGAAGACAGTGAATAAATATAATTATCAATAGACTCAAGATAAAGAGGTTAAAGACACATAGCTTTTAATATGTGAGAATTAAAAGCAAAATTCCAAAGACCTATTAAAATATTTAAGATTCATCAAGTTTGTGTTGAGCTTTTACAATGAGCCCACCCACTTACTGATGAGTCCTTTGCTCATTTACTCCAAACATCTTCACTGACTGCCCATTATGCACCACAGCCTTGCGATTCACAGCCAGTGCCTACTCACTGCAGTGATGTGAGGGCCTCCCCATCAGCCCATGCCTGCTCATTGTTCCCTGCAATAGTCTTACATCCAATGGACTCCTGATTAATCCCTCATGTCACACTTCTCCCTCCTTCTTGACTGAATTTTATTGCTTCTAAACACAAGATTGCATACTGAGGTTTGCCTAAGAATGTTGCTTTAAAGTTGCAAACAATCTTTCTTTGAAAAGTATGGTACTTAAATTTGAGGTAATAGTTTTACTTTTCCTGGTGTTGAAATTCCTTCTCTTGAATAAAACTGGCAACCTATGTTAGTTGCCAGTTATTTTTTCATTGATTGATTCATAATCCCTAAGTCTGGGAAATTCAGACTCAACTACCTTTAGCTCGCCTGACTTTTACTTCCAATGCTGTAGAACACGGTCTATATTTATCATGTGGACAAATTGGTCCTGGGCACCCTGGTGCATCACATGGCCGGAACAAGCCCCAGGCCTCCACGATCTCTTACTTGCCTAAGAGGCTCTTTAGCCCCACAAGACAGGAAATAAAAAATTTTCTTGAGAAGTTGTTTTGGAGAAGTTTCAATTTTAAGCAGTTTTACGACCATAGATCCTAAAAAATTCTCATTGATTAAAAAAATAATAATTTACTATTGTTTTTATAACTATAAATTTCAGTGATATCTGATAAAATGACTGACATAAAGAAACCAAGTACTGCAGCTACTCCAATAACGTAAATGACTAACAGAGACACAATGTCCTACGAAAGAAGCCAAACACCAAAGAGGACATATTGTATGATTCCATTCATACGAAGTCCCATCACAGGCAAAACCAGTCTCTCTACAATGAGAGAAATCAGAAGAATAGTTACTTCCTAGAAAAGGGTATTGACTGTCAATATGAGGAAGGTTTCGGGGACCCTGAAAATGACCTATATTAATGTTCCATATTTTGATCTGGGTTATGGTTACACTTGTGTAAAAAGTCATAAATTATTATCAGCATTTGTACATGTTATATCACAGTAAAAATGAAAAGAAACAGAATAGCCTGTAAAATATTTAGAGATTCTGAATTCACAGAATCTAATTACGATGCCTCCATATTCTTTCACTAAAAAGTGATTTCATAGAAACTTCTGGCATTTTACTTTGTTCTTCTTCCTATGCTCAAATACTTTCTCATCTACTTACAATGTGGTAGCTTCCAGTAATAGGCTGTAAAGAATGCTGAACTTAACAAAAGTAATTTGCAAATAATTCCTATTCTTCCACAAGTACTGAAGACTATTTGAGGACATCAAAAACTCCAATATCTGTTTCATTTGCAAAAGAACAGACCCAGCATTTCCAAGTTAAAAACCACTATTCTTACAAAAAATCTGAAATTAAGGTAATTAAAAACTAAATCATCTTCTATGATACTTCCACCTCTATTCTTTATATCTGTCTGTTCTTGCTTATCTTGCATGAATCAAAGAACTTGCCTTTTTCTTATTGAATAACAAAATCTCAAAAAATAGTCTTGCTTAGTTTGAGGTTTATTTTTGTTTGTTCATTTGTTTTTGAGTATAAAAGCAAAATAAAAAGGGTTTCTTGACCATGAAATGAAAAACATTTCCCTTGTGGCATGACATATAAAAAAACACAGTAGGCAACATTAATGATTCAATGCTCAAATGACCATTACTGAAAGTAAAAAAAAAGCTTAAAATGACCAAGGACGAGCCCTTGGTATTATGCAGAAGCCCCTGGAAGAAAGTACGCAAAGCACAAATAAGCAGACAAAATGAATAGGGGTGAGAGTGTCTTTTCTGAGGTGAAAGGGGAACAGTAAAATAATTTTGCAAATTATACAGAGAAACAAGGTATGGCCAACACCCGAAGGAATATAAGTTATTAAAAGTAGAGACCATGTTTTTCCTCTAGGTATTCCTATGATATTTTTGATACCAAATTACATTATCAATTCAGGTTTCAAAATCAGATGTAAATGGGCCTGTGGCTGAACATAAACACATTTCATTGAATGCTGAATAAGCATATTTTGGTTATTGCATCCAAGGCAAATGCAGGTACAGAATGCATAAAAAGCAGCACGCAAATTATGTACACAGTTTGCACTGAAAAGACTCTTCTCTGTATTTTATATGTAGGCTTCCAACAATGTTCATTAATAATTATAAAATTTAACAGATAATAAGAAAACCTACATCCAAAATGTCTACTTAAACAAGGTCAAAATCATAGCAGCAGTCACGATGATTACAGGTTTATTTGGAAACACAGTTTTAGTTCCATATTAACTTTTACAGCAGAAGAAAGCCAGTCTTCATGTTGCCTTAAGAGTCACTGACTTAACTTAAACTCATCATGAACCAGTTACTGGCACAGGAAAAAAAACAAAACCAACAGAAAAATATGTAAATAGGAGCAGAGAAGGAAAAACAAAAGAGGACAGAAGGAAAGCCTGGAACAACTGCTCTTGATACAGCCAAGACACAAGTTTCCCTCTTACCCTTGTGTTGGAAACAGAAAGTCAAAGCTGAAATAATGCAGAAGTCATCTATAACTCCTTGATCCTGCCAATGAGCGTCAGTATTAAACTGGTATGAAAAAGTAGCCCAAATGCACAAGCAGTGAAAGAAACCTTTCTATCCAGAGCTCCGAATGCACAGTATATAAGAAAGACTTACAATCGTAGATTTAAAGAATGTAGACCTGAACACTCTGCATCTAGTTCACTGCATCCCAAATTCACTTCTGTGTAAACGTCTCCAGGATACTGTCTTCTCAGGAAACTGTTCCTGTCTTTGAATTGCCTTGTTCATTAGAGAATTATCAATATGTAGAGTCACATTTCTTTAACATCCAACCAATGTTGGCGTTCTAATCCACATTTATGCAACAACAAGATACTAAACTGCTTTATCTCTTGTGATATAGACATTTATTTGAAAATAGAGATCAAATCTTCTGTTTTTCACTAACATTTTTGGTTCTTCCTACTGGTCCTCGTAAGAAATGGCCTGTACTCTTCTTCTAACAAGACAGACATGTCTTACCTCTTTGACATTGTTGTTGAGATGTGCTTTGATATGTGTGCTGATTGGCTCTCCATTTTGCTCAGTAATTTAAAAAAAAATGCCAGGTAGTTGCAATCAGAATTCAGCCATATAGCACACATCATATGGAAGTAAAAGAAAGGTCTAAAAAAATTATAATCTCTAAAGGTTACTTTGAAGATTAAATGCATTTAACATCTGTAAATAAATTCCAAAGCAGTTATTCAAATGAGAGGTTTGAAATATAAATATTCCACCATTCAAGTGCTTCACAGGCCTTTACTGGTCAGACGGTCTGAAAACAGCAATGTTTTTCATAATTCTGAGGACAGGACAAAAACCACTGTGTTTCATAAAAATGCAACAGGGAAGCCACATTTCCTCTCATGCATGAATAATGTATGATCTACAATGTTATTTGCTAGACTATCTAATCACCAGCATCTTTCAAAATGTCCAGCTTAGCTTTAGCTCATTAAGGACAAACATGTATCTGTATAAAAATATACCTGTGAACACTCGGAATAATATTCCTTCAAACACCAATGCACACATCACAGTGACATGTGGGGATACATTTTGTGCATTTCTCAAAGATAAAAATATCAGGAAAAGAAATACAAAGTAGTTATTCAGCTTGTGACATTCATGCTTACTCTAGGTAATCAAACTTAAATCCCTCTTTCAAGACAAACCACACACACACACACACACACACACACACAAAAACACACAAACCCACATACATATACACATACATTCAAAAACTGACCCAGGAAATATCACACATTTTTTAAATAAAAGTAAAAATCTAATGGAAACAGAACAGTGGCTAAATAAGAAAGCTTTTAAAGCAAGGTTTCTTCTATTAGAAAAGATTTTAGGAAGGGTGTCCCACTAATCATGAAAAAATGATAAGGCAAAAGTTACTTTATGCATCCATAAACTTTTAATGTAGTAATAAGAGAAAGAAAAGGTGAAAAGTATTTAAAGTTCTAATAAGTAGCCTCATATTTTAAAAAAATGTTTTAATAAATTTTTAGAGAGAGAGAAAAGGAGAGGGAGAGAGAGATAGAAACACCAATGAGAGAAGAACATCACCTATTGGCTGCCTCCTACAGTGCCCCTACCTAGGCATGTGCCCTGACTGGGAATAGAACTGGTGATCTCTTGGTCCCTGGGTCAACACTCAACCGCTAAGCCACACCAGCCAGGCAATGTGTTTAAGTAGTCAAATGATAAAAGTCATAGTTTTGGATCAGTAGCATAAAAAAGTAAATTTCTAAATTCACCTTTATATTTCTGTATTTTATCCCATAAGGCACTTTCTAGTTATGACGGGTAAAAAGATCCGAAAAATATGTAATATGCCATTTTAGATATGAAAGAAGGATTGACCTATTTCAATATCATTACTAAAGTAAAAATAGTTTTATATTTTTGTTCATATCTAATGAAAACAACATTCACTGCAAATCAACAAATATTTTGCTAGCACTCTGATAAACTGCCTATTTACTTCTTTAAACAAATGTTCACTGTGTGCCCCATTTGTACAGGAGATGCATCTGAACCACTATCCTCCCTCCACTGTGGAAGTAATGTTAGGAAACAACTTGAGGAAGGACAGATCACAAAGAGGCGAAATCCAGGATGTTACAGGAACGCAAATTTGGAATTTTGAAGACCTAAAATGGTGTTACCAAATTTACTCATTTATTAGCATGAGTTAGTGCCAGAAAAGTTAAAAAGACCTCTTGTGCTAGACCTGCTTTAGACCAATATACTAGTATATAGTTCATATGTAGTTAAAGAGTTTTCTATAAAAAACTGTGAAGATTTGTTGGCAAAGCTTATTATAAACAAGCAAGCAAAACAGGACTTCTGCAGAGCAGCCCATCAACCCATCCTACTGTTTACAAGCAAACAGTAGTATGCAGTTCAGTCACAACTATTCTTTGCAAACTCTCATATATCTGGGATGTCACACAGGATAAATAACTCCTTAATAATATCTTGACAGGCTAATGGCATTGTAACATTTGCTCCATATCTCTGGATAATACTTCAAAGTGGACTATATCAAAGACTTCTTTTCCATTTCAGTACACATCATTGTTAAGAGGGACAAAGGATTTTCACTATGTTAATTAGAGAAGTGCTAATAACATCACCATTAAAAACAGGGCTTCCTGAGTGTTCCAAAGCCAGCAAGATAAAGCCTGACAGCCATTAAAGGAGGCTCTCTCTGGGTCTTCAGAGTCGCTGAAAGTTTCATATCTAGTCCCCCAAATTTCTTACAATCTAAATATAATGCCGTCCTTGTTTAAACAAAAAGGAGAAATTTTTGCCTGGAAAACCCTGTGTACAAGCTCCCTGCTTATAGGCCCAGGCCTGCACCCCAGCACCACACACCCCCATTCACACCATCCTATTCACTCTTCCTTGAGAGTATTCATCTTCTTGCAATCAAATATCATTTCTCAGAAAGGCCTTCCCAGCTCACCCTATATAAAATCGTGCCCCTAGCACCACCGCCAGTCATTACTAAATTCCTAATTTCTCTGTTGTTCTTCATAAACACTTCATAAACCTGATACTGTTTCCCAGGTGCATTGGTTTACTTTTTCTTGTCTGACTTTTCTGCTAGACTAAATTGCATGCAGTCAGAGACTTGTCAGTTGCTAGATGGAAACACTTGGCACAAAGTAAGTGCTCAATAAATTTTGTTAAATGCATGAGCCAATAAATTTTTATTATGCTTAATAATAACAATGAATTTTATATGCCTTTGATCTGCCAGTATTGTCAATATGTGGAATTATAAGTACAATAATGAATACAACAAAAATAAAAATATTAATCACAAGGCCATGGAGTTTGGAATATCATTTTTAGAAACATAACTATGTTACTGGCATAATCAATGCTAGAGCCTTTCATTTCTCAGGTTTGGTTTCAGCTACTTCCTGATCCCCCAACTTTAATTTCACAGTTATTCACAACCAGGCCATAAGAAACTTTGAAACACTACCCCATACTGTTGCTAACTGGCAGTTTCTGTATCTGTCAAGATTAAGTTTTAGAAGTTACTCTTTATAAAGGCAAATATGAATTGATTATGTGGTTACAATTACTTGTTCTTACAGTCGATTGCCTTCAGAAAGGCACACAGCCAGAGATACTGCCCATCACCAAAGCCCCAGTTGCAAAGAAAATTTCAACTCATTAACTGACCTAAATGCCAGCCTACTCCTTAATGACCAATAAATATTTCATTTTTGTTCTACCCAGGAAGACTTAATTGCTGTCTGATTTTAATGAAGTGTTGCTGATAATAGTGAAAAATGTTCAGTGTCTAGATATTCAATATTCAAGTTGTGTTCAACAGAGTAAGCCTCAGTGGCATTTTTACAACTTTAAATGGCACCGTCATCTACTATGTCTTCAGCCTTTTACCTCTGCCAAGTCACCCCAAGACTGCAAACATCTGTTCTTCAATTGTCTCATAGGAAACACACTTCATTTATGCAAAGTGCTCATTACCCTAAAGAGCCAAATGCCTTTTAAAAGCTAGTTGAAGCAATAAGCAAAAGAAAAAAATACACTGTCAGTTGAGCATTTAAATTTTAAAATGTTAAGCCTTTGGAGTCCCTAAATATTAGAAAAGGATTTCCCAATCACAGGATCGCAAAACTCAAAAGGTAAAAAGAAAAATACAGACCAACCGACTCCTTTATTTTATATACATAAAAACTTAAGACTCACAGTGATCTGAAAAACATCAAAAATTTAACTATGATCATTCCTACCCTACTCCCCAGCCCACTTTCAGTCATCTATCCTCTCTACCATGCAATACAGAAAATGCCTTTCCATTGGAACAATGGTTCCAGTGCTAAAAGAGTGATTAAATAAACCATTTCCTAAATTAATTTCCACAGAGTGTTCTAAATGCAAAACTTAATGTATATTCTCTGCAGCAGATAATTAAGGTTAAAAGAGATCATAAGGGTGGGACCCTGATCCAATAGGGTTTATGTACTTAGAAGAGGCCATGTGAGGACACAGTGAGGCTTCCTTGAACTCATGTGTCCTTGGTCCTGACTTGTCCTAGCTCTAAAGACTTGGAATTTCTGCCTCTCAAGCAATGATCAGCGGCATCAAATCCCAGTCTGTCTTTGATGATTCCGCCTTTGAAACCAGAAGCCTACAAGAGATGGTGACAGCAACACAGAGCAACACAAATATGACTCTGCTTTCATTTGTAACTGTCCTCACTAATTTGCCTTATTGGCCCAGAATACATGCATAGATGGATAGATGGATAGATAAAATGACAGAGCAAGCATTAGATTGTATTCTGAGTACTTCAGTTAGATGCTACAAGAATTTAGAATACATTTTGTTCTCAACCATTTTCTGCTATATGAAGAAATTGTACTAACAAATCTAAGACATGATATATTCTTTGTTTTCAGATTTTTAGAGAATAAAGATTAATGATAATAATAAATTAATTAAAAAACAAAGGGAAAAAGAAATTCTCCCCCCAAACAGCAGCCACAAAGTTATTATATATTAGTTGTGATTAAAAAGTGTTACACTATGTTAAACTATGGTTGATACCTCAATAAAATGTACTTCATTTGGTGAAGGCTTAGTTATATTTAGATCATGGTTAATAATTACCATGATATAATTATTCAAAAATAATAATTTTTATTTTAACAATCTAAATTCATGTCAGACCTAGACAAAAGAGAAAAATATGCCATTCAAATTTCAACATTAACATTTCTCCCTTTTGTTCTCCAAATTCAAGGCCTAGAAAATAAATTCCATTTATCAGAGTGAATCCATCATTCCTCTTGCATGTTTTATGAGAAAGCTATAAAAATAGCAAACTGGTCGGTGGGAAAAAGGCATCAGTTCTATCATTTCCAGGGTCTATATTTTGGTGCAAGTATTTCAGAATCTACCCGGTGTGGCCTGAAGTGTATTTATTTCAATATGGTTTTGTTTTTCATTTAGACCCACCTGGAGAAAAATTAATCAGATGACCCCTTATCTTATCATCCAAAGCTTAAAGGTTTAATTGCACACAATGCCCTTTTAGACCAAGACTGAAGCAAGGATACTACTATACTTCATCTTTCTAAAACTTCACACTCTAAGACAATTTTCTGGTTTATGAACCAAAAAGAGAAAATGGTATGGAAAAGCATTAAGTAAACAACTCACAGGAGGGGTCAGCAGGGTTAATGAGGAGTGAACAAATAGGAAGTCAGTATATTTGCCTCCAACAGCCTGTGTGTTTCCTGGTGATGGGCTGGCATTAATTGAGAAGAGTACAAGGATAAGTCTGCAAGGTTACCAGATCTGAGGAGCCTGTGCAATAAGTTTACGTGAGGACAGTATAAACGACTGTTGAGCATATATAAAACAGCATAATGGGAATCCACAGTGTGGTGTTCTCAGCAGATGGTTCAGTTTTCTGTAGGGAAAACCTTCAGGCTGCAAAGAATGCATGGCAGCTGAATAAAAATTATGAAAAGCAATTTTTAAATAAATTAAGTGTGGAAAAGCCACAGCCAAAGTTTCTGGAAGACAGAGTACAGTGTTGCTAGACACAGGAGAAGGGAAGGGAAGGAAAAATGAAGGCCCTGCAGCACACGTGGGAGGGTTTCTTCCTTGCGGGTGAGAAGTATGTGAGAGCTCACTGAAAGAGTTGAGGAAAGCAATGACATCATGTTTGAACAGTGCTGGCTTGTGACAAAAGTCAATTAGTGATGAGTTCCTTCTGAACTTATTTTTAATATGGAGTTATAAATAAAGACTCATTATTACCATCAATGAGAAAAAGAGTTTGGAAAATTGGGACGGAAAGAAAGTTAGTCACTGCACAGCAGCAGAAACACATCTGGATGAGAGTACTTGGGGACAGGATGTGATCGCTCAATAACATCAAGCTGTTTGCAGAGAGGCTGTCCCAGTTTACACAGTAGGTATACGAGATCCCACTGATCAACCTCCTCTCCAATAATTGGTGTTTTCGGCTTCCTAACTTTTTGCCACCTCTGCAGCCAGGCAAGGATTCCATCTTATGTTTTTGTCTCCTCAGAACTTGGCATAGAATCAGAGTTCAAGAAATAATCAGTGAGTAAAAGTGAAGTGATGGAACCTACATTTGAACTTTGATAACTTGTTCTGGTTTTCTTTTTAAATTTTAATATTATGCTTTTTCCTAACTTTCCATTCTTCTACACTGCCTCTCCCACTATGTTACATCTTCTTTTAAGTCATAAGTTGCTAAATCACATTCACTTTAAACTAGCACGGAAAAAAAAGCAAGGAGCAAAAGGATGAAAAAGGTACCTAGGCATATTTAAATAAGCCCATAAAAATAAGAGTGACTATTTCTAAACAAGACCACAGATCTAACTTAGAGAAGGGAAAACACACATTGCAAGTATTCCATAAACATCTCATTTATTGACCATAAATAAATGAATGACTACAGAAGAAATTGGAAATTTTCTAATGATAATAGTAAAAATAAAATATACTAGTATGATAATGCACACTGATTCTCATCACTACTGAAAGTAAACTTCCAAACTTTAGAAGAAATACTAAATCTAATAATCAGCAAGTGCTGAAGTATAAAAACTAAAAAAAATATATATTTTTTTAAATACTAAAAGATCTTAGTCATTTCAAGTTCCATAAGCCCATCAAGAGTTATCAGCTACAACTCTATAATGGTTTGAGAAGATAGGCTGCACTTTGAGTCAAAGGCTAATTTAAAGTCTATGATGATGACCTCCTTGGAGAAGAGTTGACTTACCTTGCAAACCACATAATATTCAGAGTTACACAGAGAATGAATGAATGATAAACTATCGTAAATCATGCAACAAAACTTTCTCCAGTTCTAATCAATAATAAAATTCTGACCCTGACCCTTGTGGCTCAGTAGTAGAACATCTGCCTGTGCACCGAAGGGTCTTGGGTTCAATTGCTGATCAAGGGCACATACCTGGGTTGCAGGTCAGATCCCTGCCCCAGGTTGGGCATGTGTGGTAGGAAACCAATTGATGTGTCTCAGATGATGTGTGCCGCCCCCCCCGCCCCCCGCCCCCCCCCCCCCCCCCCCCCCGCTTTCTACTCTCTCTAAAAAATCATTGGGAAAATATCCTCACTCCTCAGGTGAGGATTGAAAATAATAATAATAATAATAATAATAATAATAATAATACAATTCTGAATGAAAGTAGAGACCAATGAGTAAATCTAATAGGAGTATTCTCCAGCCTCAAAACGACTCTTTAGTAAAGCAGGCACAAATAACACTAAACAATAATAGTCAAGAACTGTAATGTGTTAAGTTCTACCAGTATTTTACCCGAATTGCATTTTATTAAGTGGGAAATGGTATGTTTTCCCATTCAACTAACTTCACATTGAAAGAGGAAAAAATGTTTATGAGGAAAAAAGCTCTTGAAAAGTGGCTATTAACAACACTGCCAAAAACTTCCACAGGGTCTGTTTCTTTTGTACTCAGGGACAAATGTAAGCATGAGGCTTCCATTTACCAAGCCATACGGAGCTCTGCAGTCAATTATGTATGGCGTTCAATCTAGGTTAGAGATGCCTATACTGATTTAGGTAGTTTCCCATCTTCCTAACAATTAGCAACATTAACTAAGTAGAAATCAATTGTAATTGGAGAAGAGAGTGAGTACTAAATTAATTACCAAAGTCAGTCCATATATGAGAGAATTGTTACTTAATCTAGCAATTCTTTATGTTGTAATTTACCTATTTCATATGTATATAAAATCAACTACATTTAAAGGAATAGTCTTAATTCTCTTAATTCAGTCATTATTAAATTACATGAATTTACTCAAATGTTTGCTAAAACAATTTTTTAAAGATTAATAACATTTCTTTTAAAATCTTTTATTTTTTTATTGTGCAAAAGTGAGGATTTCTATTGTTATTGTTGTTGAATTTATTTATTTGTGCTTTCTGCATTTAAACCTAATTGGGTAAAGTATTCCAGTACAATTTTAAAACACTGGTTAAAAGATGAGAATTAAATGAATTCTAATGATATCAATTTAGTAATTCTTGGCTAATGAGATGGTAGGATAATTCTAGTAATAACTTACTTATGTTTTTGAAAAGTACATACAGTATTATCTCTGACCATTTCAGTAGCATCTGTTTAACCATTAATCCACATGCCTCAAGTATTATAGAAGTTACCTGAGAAAGTTAACATGATGATATGAGGTATCTAACTTTTAATGAACTCGAGGGTTTCTTACTCATTATATGAAAATACAGCAAAAATATGTACTGGTTATTACCAAGGAAAACGTATAATTAATATTACATTAGATATTATATATATTAGATATATTAGTCCCAAAAGTTCTTTTTTATTGTAGCCAAAACTCATAATTTACCATATTAATGTCTTTCAGGGATGGAGTACAGTAAGTGTTAACTATATGCACATAGTTTTAACAGATCTCAAGAACTTTTTCATCTTGCAAAAATGAAACTTTAGATCCACTGAACAAACCCCCTTCCCTCATCCCAAAAAGTACTCTTTTAATGGTACTTAGGTCTTAAATTTTTTTTAAAATAGAACTATCATGTATTCTTATTTTCTTACATCATAATATCACAATAAATTGAGCCCCATAATAGTCACCATCAAGTCTTCCTTCAACATATAAAAATCATGTATTTGATTGATATAATGTCTTTAGTTTTATAAATCATATTTGTTCAGAGACCTGCCAATTCTCAAAGGAAATCTGAGTAATTAGTGTAAATTAGTGAGACAGATCACGGGTCTGCAATTTTTTGCTGTCAAGGGCCGGAGAGTAAGTATTTTAAGCTTTATGGGCCATATGGGTTCTGCTGCAAATATTCACTGCTGCAATTGTAGCACAAAAACAGCTATGGGCAATACATAAATGAATGAGCATGAAAACAATTTGGAATGACTTGGCCTAGTCTTCCACATTAAATAAACCATGAACCGTGTGTCAATAAAAATGTATTTACAAAAACATGTGGCAGTTAGACCTCTCCCATGGGCCCTAGTTTGCCATCCCTGAAATACATAAGGAGGGGAAGGAAAAGACGGGGGAAGGGAGAAGGGAAGGGACAGAGAGTAGGAGAGAAAGTCTAAAGTATTTATGAAGTATTACTCCTGAAAACAAATAGCTACTTAGTGGAGTTGACATTATTTATTCTATTGACCACTTTGATAGTGAGGCCCTAAGAAATGGAACAAGTTTGTTTTTTTTTATGATGTCTCAATGCTGACTGACCTATTAGCATTCCATACATCTGCAACAATAATGAAAATATTGACCTTCAGCGACTACACAGGATTGGACTTACCTTAGTAGCGGATGGAATATGACAGTAATATTTCTGGCTCCAGGTTTGCAGACAAATTTTGTTCCTCCACCTTCAATTAAATTGTCATCAGGACCACCTTTCAGAAAAAAAAAATAGAGATTTACTTTTTTAGAAATATTACAAAGAAATTAAACAAGCATATCTAGATAAATGTTATGGGGGCATAAGAAGGACCATCTTTGAAAACAATTGCCTTCAATATCTACAAAACATTTTGGAATGACTTGGCCTAGTCTTCCACATTAAATAAACCATGAATGAGCATTTTCATGGAAGTACAGTGAGAATATAGAGTATATTTCAAGAAAAAGTGCAAAGGTATAGCTCTTGCTGTCTAACCACCAGTATCTATCTTGAACAGTAGAGCACAGACAGCTTTCAAGGGAAGAGAACTGCCATACAAAGTTGTCCAGGGCTGTAAAGATCGGAGCAGAGACCCAAACAAACTTAACTGTGTGTATTTCATCAAATCTAAGATCGCACTGATTGTAAGATCTGCTATTATTTTAGGTTAACAGTAAGGGAAAAAATGTCCTGCTAATTAAACTACAGAATGCTTCCTTATTACTTAGGATCTTTATTTTTTCTTACTGAAAAGCTCCTTTTAAAATAAGTGGATGTTTACCATAAGTCTCACATACACATGTAATAAGGAGATATAAGAAATATAAACTGGTTGAGATATTCCTAAAACTATGGAATACTCAGAGTCCAGCTCTTCTGAATGACTCCAAGTTGTCACTTTCCTTATTTTCTAAAGATGGTCATCAAGTGAGTTTCTTAAAGGAGTGTATCCAGCACTTTATTTCAAGCTGCTGATTGATATCCACTCTGCCAGGTTTAATATATCAATATGTTCTTGATGCCATCAGGTCTAAAGAAAACATGTCCCTGTACTAAGCAAGAATCATATTCTTTCTTCAAATGGTCCTTACGAGGTTCATTATCTGAAATACCGAGTCACAGTATGAGGAATAGTCACTCAACTCCTACACACTGAGGCAAAAACAAGTCATTATGAGTGTCTTCGGCTGGACATCCATTAAGATGCCATTGATTACAGATATATCCTAATTTCAGAGAGTTTAGGATGTGAAAACAATGTATATTTTAGGATGTTGGGAGAAATGCTCTCCTTCCACCTCCAATGCTCATATTTCTTTCCATTAAAATGAAGCTTGATGAATGTAACCCCTGACCTCTCTCCATCTTTAACCCACTCCAGGGAAAGTGAACTAACTCCTCTGTTTAAATTGAGAAGAAAAGGCTGGGCATAGTTGCTTCAGCAACCCCCTTACTCCGGTTTAGAAACCGGATGCACATAGATAATAAGTGTGGTCTTGCTAAGTTGAGTAATAAAGGTTCTGCCCTGTCAGAGAAGGACAAGTGGTCTAGCACCTTCCGTGAGGGGGTATGCAAATCAGTTTAATGTTGATGTTCATTTAGAACTCTCACTCGACTTTCTATCTGGCCTGTATCAATATAAAAGTAATGTTCATCTTTCACCTATCTTATGTTATTTCTTAAGAGTGTCAAGACTCTGACAGGAAAGATACATGCCACAAAATGGGCTTCTCAAAACCTTCACAATCTGCAGTTACAATGTTTCCCTTCTTTTTCCTAAATTAAACATTTTCTTTCTAATTATAGTTCTTTGCCTGATTCCAAACACAGCTTAATCTCACCTGATTTATTATCTATCTCAATGGTCTCTGAGGCATCTTGGAAATTGACTGATAAAAACATGCGAAGCTTCAGAAATCCATAGCCCAGATCCTCAAGGTTCCCAGGGGCACCAGAGTCTAGACAAATCCCACTTGGATTAGTTGTTTCCACCAACTAATCAGAGCAAGGTCTCTCTTAAGGAAAACAGAAAATATAATGGCATTTTCAGCGCTTAAGTCTAAAGCATGAGCTATTTTTTTCTCACTAGAAAGAAATCCATCTTATTGTACTATCTTTGCATCAGTCCTATGACTGTTCTGCTGAGTTAAAGGAGAGCATCAAGACCAGCACAAACACGACTCTTATAAAAACCCTCCTCAGAGGTCCCCGGATAGTCACAGACAGAAAAAAAGGAGCAGTCAATATGCCTCTTTTATCAACACTTCCCCTTCTAAGATCATAAAATCTAGACACAATTGAGTCACCAAGGAAATGGGGGGTGGGTGTATAGAAGAAACCTGGTTATATTCTGCACTCCAGGGACAACATAAATAACTTACTATGGAATAAATGAATGCACACAAAAAATAATGCTTAAATCTACTAGATGTGAGCATATCTTTTTAAAGACTACATGATCTCCAAAGGCTTTTAAAAATTCTGATGTTCTGAGATTTTCGGTATTCAATAATTAAATACAGACCTGATTTACCCACCTCCAGTCATTTATTCTAAATCCCTGTTAGCTATAGACACAGGATTACTGAAAGGTTGGGCAGAAATATAAAGGAAAAGAAAAAAGGAGAGAGACTTGAAGCTGAAAAGCAATTCCACATACAAGAACTTCTTTGTTACTCCAGTCCTGCTACCAAGGGCCATCCACACCGTATTCTCTGTGATTTCCTTCTTACAAACCACAAGTTTTCACCTAGCTTACTAAATTACCAATAAACAACACTGGCCCAGGGAAAATATTCTTGAAAACAGAGCTTCACAACCAAAGGTAAAGGCTGTGGCCAAAGACCATTCAGCCTGTGACTCTCTGTGCTCTGAGATTTATCCTAGCCGGCAACCAGGCTCCAGTCCTTACACGCCTTCCTGTAATCAAGCAACAAGGAGCTGCTGCCATGAACAGTCCTAGGGAGCACGTTGTCCCATCCTGAGAAGAGCACAGGATGGCCCAGAGCATCTCCTTCCCGCCATTCATTATGCCACAGTCCATCTGGGCTGGCGAGGCCAGGTGATAGGCACCAGAGAAAACGGAGAATGATGATGGATGGCTGGGGAGAAGGGAAACTGACAATAGCATTCCAAGGAGAAGATATGTTCTGCAGAAAGGAGGGGCAGAAACGCCCCAACCACATTTCCTGTTTCTGACAATGAGGACAGGGTGTGACAGGCTCCCTCAGATGATTGGCAAGAGGCACCCAGGCCACCTAGTGACTGTGGAGATGACAGCCTCTTAGAGTTCACAGTTAGTCCTTCATTTAGAACGCATTTCCTTATAGATAATGAACTCCCAAACTCATTTATTCCTTGATTCTCCCAACTAGAATTTGATGGCATTTATAACATAGTCATTTTAGTAGAACAGAAATAAAAAACCAAAACCACAGAAAAAAAGGGAAACACATGTTCTCACTGAGAGAACGATGGTACAGTGGGAAGAATCAAAAAGATCTGTGCCAGACCCCACATCAGCTACTTACTAGTATAAGTGTGATAAAATTATTTCAATCCTCTGAGCCTCAGCTTTTCTATTTATAAAATATAGATTGCAGTAAACTCTTTCAAAGACTTTGGTGATGTTTAAGTAAGATAATATACTCAAGGGCATTCAGGACAGTGTCTGTACCTAATGTATCTCAAATAAATGGTGGTCTAATTTCCCCTTGAGAATTACCAAGCAGTCAAGGACTTACTGATCAGAAACACACACACACACACACACACACACACACACACACACACACACAGAAACACCATCACTGGAACATAAACTAAAATACAAAAACTCCAAATTCAAAAAAAATGTTATTCTTGCTACTGTAGGAAACATTATACAAGTCTATATACAAGCCTTTAATGAGACTAATTAAACTGTCTGCCTTATTTTGGGGGCAGTATTATTGTAGCGAAAAGCTTAGAAAACTGCAGAGAACACAGCACAATGGAAGAAATTAGTCTTTATCCACTCTTGCACTTTAATTAAAAATAATCATTATTAAATGTATTGGTGTTCCAGTGGTGAATGCTTTGTGCCAAACACTGAGATGAGAACTAGAGAATGTGAGGTCCCGTCTGCTGAGCCGCAGAGTCTCAATCTAACTTGGCCTTTCCATACAGAACCACTGTGAAGGGAAATGCTTTTGCAGCAAACACTTTGCTTCATAAATACTTTCTAAGGATTATAAACATGCATTCAGTACAATAAATATGGAATTGCTGATTGCATCAATAAATACGGACTTTAATTGGCCCTAAGAGCCAGCTGAATGGTCGAAGAATTCCCTGAATTCACAGCCCTCACCTTGCCAGAGGGGTTCTTCTAGATCAAGCTCTTTGGCAAATGCCCATTTTTAAAGCACAAATTATCATTATGATTTAATGCTGTTGCTGCTTCTACTAGCACTACCAACAAACTTGTAACAAGGGACTATATATGAGCTTGGGGTTTGGTACTCAATTAGGAAGAAAATGAAGGTAAAGTAATTTTCCTTACACTCAAATAACTGACAATCACAGTCAAGTCAAGCAATTTGGGATTGGTGAGGACATTCTATTGCTCATGAATAAGGTGCTTTTGGGGGGTGGGGGGGCGGAAATCCAGGCAACCAGCCCCTTCAAGGAAAGGATCATCTTGACTCAACTCTCACCAAGCGTGTAATTATTTTTTTAGTATGTTTTTCTTGATTTCAGGGAGGAAGGGAGAGGGAGAGGGAGACAGAAACTTCAATGATGAGAGGGAATCATTGATTGGCTGCCTCCTGTATGCCCCCAAGTGAGGATTGAGCCTGCAACCCGCGCATGTGTCCTGACCAGGAATTGAACCATGACCTGCTGGTTCATAGGTTGACGCTCAACCACTGAGCCACCACGGCCAGGCACCAAATGTGTAATTATTAACAATAATGCTAATTTGTTAATGGATGAGAATAGTTTCTGGCATGTAATGAATACTCAGTAAGTATTTGTTGAATGACTATATAAATGAACAAATGAACAAAAAATGATAATGTCTCTTTTAGTCCAAGTGAATTCATAGTACAAAGCAATGAGGAACAAACAGCAGTTATGTTTTACATAAAGTATGTTCAGTAAGGAATCCAAGTTTCATAAAGTCCTGAAAAAGTGTATTGATTAAGACATTATTTGTAGAAAATTTCACAAATAGAAACAAATGATTTATCTAAACCATTAGAAAAGTAAATGTCTTGCCTATATTTCATTGCTCAATTACATTTTATTCCTGGGTAGCCAGCTTTAATGTTGTACTGTAGATAACTAAGATGTGTCAAGTACTACACAGGATATGTAGAGAGAAGGTCAGGAAGGGGAAAGCAGATTCATTTATTACTCATCTACAAGGAAACTGCTACTGTGCTAGACATTTTACATAAAATGTCTCACTTACCCTTAAAAATACCCCTGTAATACCCTTACCTATCACAGAGATGAAGAAATTGAGGGTGTTGGGAGCAAAGTATCTTGATCAAGGTCATACACATGGTAGGTTCAGTATTCAAACAATTTCCCCCCAAATATACATACTTAATGTCATTTTAGGTTCCCAAGAAACTCACAAGTAGAATAAAATGACATAGATGACGGGTGATACAGGAATATTCTAAAACTAGAGGCCCAATGCACCAAATTCATGCAAGGGGCTCGGCCCCAGCCACCTCTGCCTTGGCCCCCGCTGCCGCAGCTTCATCTAGAAAGTCATCCGGAAGGACATCCAGTCTAATTAGCATATTACACTTTTATTATTATAGATAGGGAGGAGTAAACCCTGGTGTTATGGTGACTTTAACATAAAATGCATTTTCTATGGAATCAACACTAACTATAACAGTTGGTTATATAAATTCAGGCTTAATTAACTTAGTGGCATAGAGGCTTAAGGTGAGAGGTGATGAACTGAACTAATCTTTGAAAGGAGGGCGAGAAAAACTATTAAGGATTCCTTGACAATCCTTTTAGATTGCTAAGGGCACAGGTGAGATACAATAACTGAAATTTATAGCAATGCAATATAGCTGTAGGATATTCTAGAGCAGAAATAAGAGTGAAGAAGAAAGGACTTTGAGAGCCAGGGTTAAGGATTTACCACCTAGAATGGGTGAAAACAAGGGATAAAAAGTGTTGAAGGTTCTAGTGAGAAAGAAATTAAAGTGATTAACCATAGATGGGTCAAAGCTTGGTGGTGAGAAAACAAATTAGGCTTGGAAAGGGTTTGAAGAAAATGATAGAAGCTGACACTTGGCGTCTCTATAAGATCAAAGAATATTTATGGCTGGAATCAGAGGAGAGAAAATGTGAAGAAAATGGAAGGCTGCAGTTAAAGAGGGACATACCTTGAATTATAGCCTTCCTTGCCTTTCCCTATAGTTGCAACCACAGGTAGCCCTCTCCTGAATTAGAAATGGCATAGTGGCCAGAGGGCAGTAAGTTTGATGTTTCCTACTTAAAGAATTTGGGAGTAGGGTAAAACTGAGGAAAGAAGGAAGGAAGGGAGGGAAGGGAAGGAAGGGGAGGGAGGGGAGGGAGGGAGGGAGATGAGGAAGGGAAGGAAGGAAGGGAGGGAGGGAAGGAGGGAGGGAGATGAGGAAGGGAAGGAAGGAAGGGAGGGAGGGAGGGAGGGAGGGAGGGAGATGAGGAAGGGAAGGAAGGAAGGGAAGGAGGGAGGGAGGGAGGGAGATGAGGAAGGGAAGGAAGGAAGGAAGGGAGGGAGGGAGGGAGGGAGGGAGGGAAGGAGGGAGGGAGGGGAAATTCTAAGGATTGCAGCTCAGAGGAAGAAGGGGGCATTCCTATCGGTTCTCTCTAGAGTAGTGGTTCTCAACCTGTGGGTCAAGACCCCTTTGGGGATCGAATGACCCTTTCACAGGGATTGCCTAAGACTATCAGAAAACACATATATAATTACATATTGTTTTTGTGATTAATCACTATGCTTTAATTATGTTCAATTTGTAACAATGAAAATACATCCTGCATATCAGATATTTACATTACGATTCATAACAGTAGCAAAATTACAGTTATGAAGTAGCAATGAAAATAATTTTATGGTTGGGGGTCACCACAACATGAGGAACTGTATTAAAGGGTCGCGGTATTAGGAAGGTTGAGAACCACTGCTCTAGAGGTATAAGCAGAGAAAGGGAGGCAGTCTAAATTAGGGACTGCCTAATGGTAAGCTATTGTGAGAAGGACAAACAGTGCGTGGCTTGAAGTATGAAGAACAATATATTATATGTATGTGCAGTATCTTGTATCTGTTAGAAATTTGATTTGAGCAGACTGCTAGGAAGGACATACTTCACTTGAGTTTTGCTTCAAGTAAGACCATTTCTTCTGGATTTTTGGTAAAAGACCATGAAATATTTTTTATAAAGAAAGAAAAATCATATTCTTTTGTTGTTCAAGAATTGAACATATTCTAGCTCCTATATAGCCAGTGAATTTTATAATAATCTATTACTTTGGGATGGTCTCTCAGTTTAAAAAACAAAACAGAAAAAATCAATTTCTTAATTATCTTCCTAGCAATAACTTGTAAGAGGTTTTGGAGTACAGAATGACAAGGAGCAACCACAACAAAAATGAAGCAACACATTTTAAGGTTAATAAGAGTCCATCCTGAACCACCAGTAAAATGTGCTCACCTGGAGTCTTCCATGAGCATAAGTCAAAAAAGGCTCCACTAGTAACAGCACTGGCTTTCTGCAATGGAGTATGAAGTGGCGTGCTCTCTAGGAAGAGCAAATGTAAGACTGAGCCAATTACCAAAGGATCCAGTCACTGCGTGCATGTCTTTAAATGGGGATCCCGGAGAGACAAGGGAACTTGAATTGACCATCTTTGAGGAGCATTCCTATTCTGGTGACATTATCCTTGAACTCGTTTTGTTCTAAGGCTATATAAGGAGACGCATTGATTCTTTCTTTTCCTTCCACTTTGTAACCCATTCCCTAGTTTTGATTTTTTTGAATCTATTCAATATGCTTAGTGGCTAGTCAGATATAACTGGCTCAGAGATTCTCATGTGTGTAAGCTGGAGTCCCCTACCTTATGTATCATGTGTCTGGTTTCTTTCACTTAGCATGTTTTCCAAGTTCATCCAAGTGGTAGCATAAATCAGACTTCACTTCTTTTTAGGGCCAGGTAATATTTTAAAGTATGTATATACCACATCTACTGATGAACATTTGGGTATTTCCACACTTTGGCTATTATAAACAATGCTAATCTAAACATCCATGTACGAGTTTTGTGTGGATGGTTGTTTGCAGTTCTCTTCAGCATAGACCTAGAATTTGAATTGTTGGGCCATCTGATAACACTATGTTTAACATTTTGAGCAACTGCCAGATTGTTTTCCAAAGAGGCTGCACCCTAATGCTCACTGCTGTTATTCTAAATAACTAATTGTTTAAAAAAGAAATCTGGGAAGGTGGGGGGGTGGGGGTAGGGTTGATGGACAGCACACAGAGGAAGTACAAGGTGGGGTAAAAGTAGGTTTACAGCTGTTCCCATGGAAAATAACACAATTAATAAGTGAATAATAATACAAGAATGAACAGTGTTTCTTGTACTCACAACTATAAACCTACTTTTGCCCACGCTGTGTATTTTGTTCTCCCTTTCCCACCAGCCCCAGGTCTGCCTCCTGAGGAAGCACTACCAGCTATCACAGGTGAGAGCGGATGCATTTGGGAATTGGCACAACTGGGAAATGATCTGTACTCTTACAACTAAGTATCTGCTGGTTCATCACCTATGATTAAAACAGACAGTAAGGTTTCCCTCCTCACTCAAGTTTCAGGTTGCAGAAGGTTTTACTGTTTGCTCAGTGGTTCCTGTTAAAATAAAGCAAGAGTGATAGGAAGGATGACAGAATGCAGTGCCTCTCTCTGATCAGATAAGCCCTTCTCAGTGTTGACCTAGCACGTATGTTTGCCTGGTCAGGGGTCTTTCGATGATGGCTTGCCAGCTGAGTGGTAGATTTATGATGTGGATAAGCATCAACCTGAAAACAGATTGAGCCCATCAATCTTATTTTGCCTGTGAAATGGTCTATGTTGGAGCCCGGGCCACTGGGAATGAATAGGGCATAAATACACTAGTTCATAGAAAGAAATGGTAGTGTTAAATGCTGTCACTCTCTTCACACTCACCAAGTTGGAAAGGTGTTATTTTGAAGGGACTGATATGACAATATGACAGGTAAAAAGTATAATAAGCCAAAAATGACTATGAGAAGAGGGAGAGATGAAGGGTTCTTTAGGTACAAATGTAGATTCCAAATACAAATTGCAGAACATGGCAGCAGTTAGCTTACAGACACAGATAATCAGCGCTGGCATCCAAACAGAAACAGCATCCCTCCACGGCTCATTGGAAGCATGTGCATTACCGAGGCACAGGTGGCTTTAAGTAACGACTAGAAAACCCACGGTCACTGTTTAGGTTTAATCAGCAATAGTGAACTTTCCAGGCACTTTAGGCAAAAACTCCTGCAATATTCTCACAGAATTAAAATTGGTCTCCTAAGCCAACTAACCATGAGCCATGATATGATCAACACTCAAAATTATAGCTGGCAGATGTATTTTTCTCTGTTTCTACATAAATAGAGCATAATACAGGATTATGCATACCCTATGTTCAGCAAATACTTGATAAAAATAATCAGTATTTTACACTCTATTTAAACTGGCCATCCTTTGCAGATCTCCAATGGCCAACATATTTTTTCACCCCAATGGAGTACTATTGATAAAAAAAAAATACAACCCTCTCATTCATCTGCAATTGAAATATGTCAACAACCTTAAAAAAGCCGAGTCTTCTCTGTTTGCCTTGACCTCCGTCCTTCATTAAATGCAGTGAGTTCAATGTCAGCCACACACCAAAGCACAAACTAGTGAATTTTTCCAATAATATCTGCTCCACATTTTGCTGACATGTACTTATTGTCGAAATTTTTACTTTCCATTTTATCAGTCATAATTGGTATAAAGCATATTTACACATTACTGGAGCCCAAAATTCCAGTTCTAGGAATTTCCTCCCATCTTCAGTAAAAAATAATATCATGGGTAAATTTAAGATTTTCAAGCATATTCATCACAGAAAAATATATTAAACTAAAAAAATTCACTTCAATTGCAAAGCAATAGGAAATTGGTTTTATGTACACAGATATATAATTGATACAAACATACACACAAACAAATTATAACCAAAATATGATGTGGCCATTAAAAATATATACACACTGTAATATGGCAAGAAAAAGATATAAAAGGCAGAGACCATTATGGCAAAAGTTTATTAATGAAAATAATATTTTAAAATACTAGTAAGCCTGTATTATATGTGTTATATTGCAATATTAGAAGTCTTTGCTGATCTGATTTTTCGTCTCTCCTTTCTGCTGAATCTTGTGCCTGAAACCTTTTTTCCTATGTGTTGTGTGCAGTGTGTGCATGCACGTGTGTTTTATAAACTCACATTACTTAGAAATGTATCTGTAGCAATTATTTGAGGCCTGATTTAAAGGTAGTTTCCACCAGAAAACATTAGCAATAGCTTCTGCTTATCCATATAAAGAAACTACCAACCCAGAACCCATTTTAAATTAAATTCTCACTTCGAAATTTTCTCATATCACCCAAAGGATATATACTTTGGCAATAAAACTCTAGAGATCTTTCCTCCCTTTGGCCTGTGCCAAGGATAGCCATTTTTTTAGTGCCTTCAAGGTGGTTATGGGAAAGGGGTGGTATTTCTAGATGGTCCATATACTCTATGTGGAGTTTGGGGGTTCCTGGTACTAGACTTCCCAGGTTGGCTAAGTTCTGGGCTTTGCTCTTGTTCTCACATGCCTTGTAAGTTTCCTTGGGCTTGACAAAACCCTCAAAGTGAAAACTGACTTTAGAAGTACTTCCTTCAAAATGTTTTCTTTGTTTTGTTTTGTTTTGTTTTTGGCTTCCTGTAATCATAACTTTTTGCAACTTCATCAAAGCAATTGCTAAGTGTTTTATCCAACATTTTAAATTTTTTCATGGGAGTATCTACAAAGATCTCAATCATACTGCTGAAAAGAGAAGTCTCCATATAATCTACTCCTTACAAAATAGTCTACAAATAACTTCCCCTCAGAATTCAATTATTCCAGTGAAAGTGTCTTTGGATTCTACTTGGATATCCCTGTGATTGTTTTTAATCAATTCTCACAGTAAACTGGAGAGTAGAGTAGGATATAGTTCTTGCCTTAAATATTATGAATTAACCTGAGATAGTGAAATATAACAATATATAGTAAAGCACAATTTGGTATCAATTATAAAATCCAATTATTAGAAGAGTGAACTTCTCTTAACTTTGATATCAAGTAATTATAAGAGATTAAGTTGCTCAATACTCTGAGCCACCTATTTCTTACCAACAAAATAAGGAGAATGAACCATACAGTGTACTCTTGAGAAACCCTTGTATCTATGAAATTGTATTTCCTAGATTATATATTTCCTTTATACTATATTCTACCCACTGGGTTTATTTACATTTTCTGATACTGTAGAACAGTGATGGCGAATCTTTTGAGCTCGGCGTGTCAGCATTTGAAAAACCCTAACTTAACTCTGGTGCCATCTCACATATAGAAATTTTTTGATATTTGCAACCATAGTAAAACAAAGACTTATATTTTTGATATTTATTTTATATATTTAAATGCCATTTAAGAAAGAAAAATCAACCAAAAAAATGAGTTTGCGTGTCACCTCTGACATGCGAGTCATAGGTTCACCATTACTGCTGTAGAATATAATATAGTAGAACCTTTATCAAGTAGAAATTTATGCCAATTATTATAATCATTGAGATTTCATATGCAATAATTCTAATGGGATTTTAAATAAGAATGAACTGTACTTTTGCTTTGGGATATTAGTTATGCTTCAGGAAAAAATAATTTGTATCATCTCGGGTTGACATTTTTATACCATCTAATTAGGATTATCTTATGCTCTCTTTCTTTTAGGGTAATCATGTTAGATACTGCCTTGAATATGACAAAATGGGCAAAATTCATCGCATGTCTCTGCAATTTTAATTTAAAATGTTTCTCAATTATTCACCCCAGATAGGTATCAGAATTTTAAATAAATCACTATAACCAATGGTTTTCAAAGAAGCAATTCTGAAAAAATATATATTTGATTAAAAAACAATGTATTTAATTGAATTCTATCTATAATCAGGAACTTGGCATCTTCATGCCTAGGAGTGGGCATGTGATGATGTAAACATAACTAATAAACATAGTGTATGACTGGAAGAACTTCATGTTCTGACTGGGGTATAAAAAAATAAACCAAAGTGAGAAACAAAACTATTATAAAATATAGCAAAAGAATGTAAAAAGTAGCATTTCACCAAGATAGATCTGTCCCTTTGAACTTGGAAGCCAACTTACATAATAAGCCTAATAAAATCCAGGAAAACATGTGAAGTTACAGTTGTTTGGCAGATAAAATATGCCATTGTTCCCTACAAAGTAGCCTGATATTAATAATACAAGAAAGCAGATTGGCAAAGATAACACATGGTACAGAGTCCCTAATATTGGTATTCAATAAATACCCCATTTGGCTGATAAAAAATAGTGACTCAATCATATAACAAAGGAGCTACTTATCAACATTTTCTAAATACATCATATAAAATTATTGCTAAAACCCCTTCCTGGAAAAGTACTTTGCCTTTGTATTTCTTTAAAGATTGGTGAATCTGCTTTTTAAATGTTTTTCAAAAATCTAAAATATAGACAAGGCTTTTTGTTAAAACAAAATGTACAAAAGAATGACTTGTCAATTTAGCTCAGTACGGAGCAGAGATGGGCAGAGGTTACTAACAAAAAGACTCTGAAGATATGAGACAAAGCAACTTAGGCCTGGAAATTGATGGTCCGTGGACAAGGTTTCAGTGTAAACATTTTTCATCCCAACATTCAAGCACCACTCCAGCAACAGAGAACAAAGGCAAGGCTAGGACAAAAAGACTGAAGGCAGATTCAATTCAAATACATTCTGTAAGTTTTTATTCCATCCAACCATGCACAGGCATTGCACAGGTCCTGGCACGGTAAGAACATCAACCTTTGGTTGGGAGTGTTTAAAACCTTGTGTCATTTTCACTCTCTTATTTTGCTCATGCCTCTCATCCAACCCATCAGAAAACCTGGTTGGTTCAGTCTTCAAAACATCGAGGCCCACTACTTCTCCCCACCCCCACTGCTACACTTTCCTCTGCCTCAGTCCTTGCCCTTGTCAGGAGCTCTCAGCATACCAGCCAGGGGGATGCTCTTAAAATGTAAGGCCAATCCAGCTCTCCTCGCGCCTCAATGCTCCAAATGCTTCCTATCTCATTTGGAATTGAAGCCCAACTCCTCACAATTACCTGGAAGACGCTATACCGTCTGCCGCTGTAATTTTCTGGGTTTCTCTCCTACTATGCCCTGGCTCACTCTGCTCGTTATACAGGCCCCTATTGTGAACACACCATGAACACAGCTGCCTCGGGCCTCTGGTCATCCCGTTCCCTCTGTCACTTTCTTCTTCCAGGTCTACATGGTTTGCTCCCTATGGCCTTCATGTCTCTACTCACCTGCCTCGCTCTCAGTTCTCAGGAAGTCCTTCCTGGGCATGTAAAGTAGAGGGCAAGTGAGGAGAAGGAAGGTAAAGGGAGGGGAGGAGGAGAGCCAGCTCACAGAGGCCTGCGAGGTCATGTTACAAAAAATAGCTACTTAATCCTAACTACAATGGGAAGCTATTTTAAACTTGGAGCAGAACAGGGTATAATTTAATGCAAATTTGAGATCGTGTTTTTAAAAACTCAGAATAATCTCTAACACAACCTTATCCTTAATTTTTATCCTGACATAAAGTCTTGCTTCAAAAAACCACTCATACATTCCCCAAAACCAAGTCTCTCGTCTGTCTCCTTCGATTCTCTCTGCCACGCAGCACAGTGAGCTGGGACCACCATCAACCAAACCAAAGGCCACAAAACCACTGGCCACGCTTCCCAAGGCCCACTGCCCCTCTTGTTCCTGTTTCATTGCTCCATCTCCTTGAATATAAACGATCTAACCACTCATCCTCCACCTCATCATATTCTGAGTTTCCTTGCTCCTGACTGAGATCGGACATTTCTCTGATCCCCACGCCCCTCTCTGTCATCCCCTGGTTTTCTCTGTGAACACTGTTGCTCTATGGGCCTCTCAGTGTGCATTTCCTCTCACAGGCAGAATGGGTCGTCTAGTCTGGACGGTGTCCTGCAGCTTCCAGACTGCTGTGTCTCAGCACTTGAATAAAATCATAATATTTTTACAATGAGATATACAGATGCATCTTCAGGCAAACAGAGTTAAAATGACTTGATGCCTGGGAACGGCTGTAAAATACTTCACAAAGAATAAAAAAGAAAATGGAAGATGAAACAAAATACAATCGTGATAACTATTAAATATGGATAATGAGTATATAGAATATATATGTTTAACACAAATAACAACCATATATTAATTTTCCTGGATCCACTTGAGTCTTTAGTAAAAACTGTCCTAAATCCTGTTCCAGCATGTCCCCTGAATACAACATACATATTTATCAGAATTAACAACTGAAGGATAATGAAATTTAACTACTTGGCCAAAACTGTAGCTATTGCTCTCCACCTCAAAAGTACTTATATGAGCAACAAGGCCTTCCTAGGGTCCTTTATTGACCTTGCACAGATACCTTATAACCTTCACTTTCCTCCTATTAAAGGAAAGTCCCTCAGGGTAAACACCCACCTGTAGGTATTTCAAATTGGTTTTGCTGAGTACAGGCCTGGCAAATAGCACGCACGCAGGATGCCAAGAGCAGGCTTCATGGTGTGACACTCAATGTCTACTGTCAGAAGCCTTAGATTTAGTAAGAACTGCTCAGAGGTGGCATTCAAAAGTATCTCACCACGGAAACACCTGACCTAACACATGCTCATGGCAACCTTGCAAACCATAGGCAGAGAAAAGTGAAATGTGACTGGATACAAGTTGGTGGCATGTTTACTGGAGAAAAATCTTTAGATTCTGGGCACAGAACAAATGACTGTTTTGCAGAACTGATCTCATGCATCTTGCACTATAATATTTTATTTCATCTTTATTTTCAATGTTTTTATTCATTTTAGAGAGAGAGGAAAGAAGAGGGGTAGAGAGAAAAATCAATGGGAGAGAAACATCTATCAGCTGTCTCCTACATGCCCCCTACTGGGGATTGGGCCTGCAACCTGGGCAAGGGTCCTTGGTTCATGGGTCAATGCTCAACCACTGAGCCACACATCTTGAAGCAGTTATGTGTGGTGCCCTTCTCTCTCCAGGAACTGTGACTACCTTGAACTCAGGGCATGTTGAAGGCAGGGTCTTTTTTACCTATTTAATGCCTTTACCTCTTTGTACCTAATATAATGCCTTTAGCTTTAATACAGTGTTCCACAGCTGATGAACACAATAAACATAAAACCATTCTGTGAAGGCAGAAAGAAATTACCACCAACTCAAATGACATAATCAACACAGTGTTGACCTAGGTCTCTTTGCAGAATATAAGAGAAGAAATGCATGAGATGCATCCTCTCCTGTTTTTACCAAGGTAAAATAAATTTTCATCCCTGTTCTCCGTTTACCCAACCAAAAAATAGTCCCAAACTCAGATCAAATTGTTCTGCATTAAATTAGAGATTAAACAAACTCCCAGGAAAACTCTGCTGAGACTTAAACAACTTGATTTTGTAGCATATATTCTATTAAAAATGCCTCTATTTAAAAAAAAAAGCCAAGAAAAAAATTTTTGCCACTTAAATTTTACAATGTTAATAAAAGAGAACTTAAAATTACTTAAGGATATCAAATTTTGCTTGTTATTTGCCCCACGTCTTTACTTGCCAAATATTACATTTATATCAAGCCATGCTTGATTGCTTTTCTAAAATCTACTTTTATACTTAAGTTGTATGTAGTTTTATGAAATGGTCCACTTTTCATGACTCTGTGAACAAGAGATGACCAAAGAGCAGATGTTCCAAGCATAAAACAGATTCACAAACACTGATGCAAATGTGTCCATTATAACAATTTGCATTTCTTCTGCTAATGCTTCTTATAAGAAGTCTATAAAGCAATTGCAGTCTTCTAATCTGCTTAGAGCACAACAGAGAAAGAGTTATTAGAATGATCACAGAATGCTTGTGGTGATACAATTTCACTCTGGTCTCTTTCACGTACAGCTCCACGAGATCTCCAGGCTCCTCGTGGTGCCCTTATTTATTTACTGAATTTCTGAGTTGGTGCCATGAAAGGGATTTAAACAGTGTTATGTAGATCACGCTTGGGTAAATTGTCCTTCTGATGCTGCCTAATCTGTTTTTACTCCAAATACTATCTTGTCTAAGATCCAACACCATATGCATTGAAATAAGTTGTTCTTCACTGTTTCACAACCTGATTGATTAGTTGTTCACATCCCATCTGCCTCAGAAAGCTGCACGGTGCCTTTACTCTCACTGGTGCACAAAGGGTGAGCTGCCGTTTTCCTCCATGTCATCACTTGATCAGCATATCTGACACAGGTCTCAGTTCTCCTTTCAACTACTTACACCCTTAAAATGCATGCAAATATTTTAAGGAACAGGTCAGTGCAGCAGGAGCTTGACTAATGTGTTTGTCATCTTCCATATTTACTAATGTTTCAAAAACATTGGTCTCAAAAAACTGTCCATGCTATTGTAAACTACATTGAAGCCAGGCTGTACACTAATACTCGCCCAAACTCGGCAAGCCAATTACTTTATTATTAGCAAACACATGGTGTATGGTGTACCTCTAGGAACAGGATGAAAGGATCCTAGGATCTGTAAATAACAACCAGGAATGACAGCAGATGGAATAATCTGAGGGCATGGGGATTTTTAGGGAGAAGAGAAAGAAAATGGTCTGGAAGACGCAAGGAAGATGCCTATTGTAACTGCACAGGAACTCTTTGTTCCAGCCAGCTTTGTCCAGTCTAATAGCACCGTGACTCACTTGCCTCTTTCAACCAGATCCCCCACCTTTGCACTAACTGTTCACCCCCTCCCTTACCATTAAGCCCTTAGGCCAGTGGTTCTCAACCTGTGGGTCGCGACCCCTTTGGGGGTCGAACGACCCTTTCACAGGGGTCGCCTGAGACCATCGGAAAACACATATATAATTACATATTGTTTTTGTGATTAATCACTATGCTTTAATTATGTTCAATTTGTAACAATGAAATTGGGGGCCACCACAACATGAGGAATTGTATTAAAGGGTGGCGGCATTAGGAAGGTTGAGAACAACTGCCTTAGGCCATCAGGTTCTGGTCAGCATCAAACTTTCTTAAGAAAAGGCCTCAGGTCTGTTGATCAAGAAGACAGAGTTTAGGTCCAGAGTTTAGCATCTTGACCTCAGATGTGTTTCAGCCCCAGGCCCATGAAAGCAGAAAGACCCTACAGATCCCACCTCATGAAACCAGACAGAAGGAGGCCATGGATGACATCAGAATCTGATGCAATGACCAACTACTCCCTCCTTGGGCCCCAATCGATGGGGCAGAGCCCAGGACCCCAACTCCCTTAGTCACCATGACTAATGATTTTCTCCCTATATAACCCATCAATGCCCTGAAGCCATGGGGAGCCATTTTAGAGCACTAGCTCAGGTGTCTCCGGGTGTGGTCCTTAATAACCCTCTACTGTCTTTGCTGCAAACTGCTGTTCATGTTTTATTGGGCTTTGATGCATGTGGACAAACAGACTCCTTTAGTCTGGTAACACTATTGTGTCTCTAGAAAGAAAAAGCCACCTGTTAGAACAGCAGCAAGGAAGTGGGCTCTCAAAGGTGAGATGGATTTTAGTTCTAATTGCTCTAGAAAGAAGGTTAAAGGGTCATTCAATAAAGATGTGAGGGATATAAGATATTTGTAAAAAAGTCAGACACTGGACAAAGGAGGGAAATGTAGATGTACGGAGAGGGATAATGATCTGCAGATGTATGGTAACTGCGGAACTCTGGACTCTGTGTGGTGACTGGCGTGAATGAGATAAGGGGCATGGTGAATGGAACAGACTGCAAAGGTGAGCCTGTAAGGGCTGTGGAGGATGAAGAGCCATGGGAATTACCAGGAATATACACAGACAACTCTGAGGCCCTTGAGTTCACTCTTTTGGTGTTAGCTTGGAAGCTACCCTCTTCTAGAGTCTTAGTCAATAAATGATTCTCAAGCTTCATTTTTCTTCTTGGATCTAGAAACATCAATTGACACAATTAACCCTATAATTTCTAGAATAATTTCCTCACCCTATAATCTCTTGATTTTCCTCTTTACTAACTAGTCCTCCATTTTCTTGCTGATTCCTCCTCAACTTCCTGACCTTTTCTTTCAAGTTGCCCACGGGTCAACCCTTGAACCCTTTTTGTGTTCTAGAAACAAGCCATAGAGGTTATCATTTATTTAACCTGGTGGCTTTAAATATCACCTATATGTTAATGACACCTCAACTCATATCTCCAGTCCAGACCTCTCTAGAACTCCTGACTTTTATGTCCAGCTGACTAATCTGTATCTCCACTGGGATTCTAATAGGTATGGCTCTAATTTAATATGTCCAAAAACAAACTCTGACCCATCTCCCACCTCTTAACTTATCTTTAATAGTCTTCCTTATCTCAGTAAAAAGGAATAAAGTGCTGACTCATTCTACAACATGGATGGACCTTAAAAACATGCTACGTGACAGAAACCAGACACAAAAGACCACATACTGATGGCTTCATTTATATTAACTATCTAGAATAGAAAGAAAAAATGCATGAGTGTCTGCCAGGAGCCAGGGAAAGGAGAAATGGGGAATGACTGCTAACAGAGAGGGCTTTCTTTGGGAGATGATAACAGTGGTGATGGTTGCACAACTCTGTAAACTTACTAAAGATTACTGAATTGTACACTGTAAAATGGTATTATGGTATGTGAATTTTATCTCAATAAAAACATTTATAATAAAATAAATATAATGAAAGATAAGAACTTTGTTTTGTTTCTTCTTGTATAACAATATCTGATAATAGTATATGTGTGAGTGTACCCCAAAAATGTATCCACACTTTAATAACTGATAGCTCAATTTTGAAAATGAAATGTATTTTAAGAAACACTGCCTTTATAATTATTCAAAGTGTGTGTATTAGTATATGTTTTTGGGGACACTATCTATAATAATAAAAGCGTAATATGCTAATTAGACTGGACAACCAAACAACCTTCTAGACAACCTTCTGAACAAAGCCAGGGCTGCAAGGGCCAAGGCATCGGGCCTCTAGTATATATATATATATATATATATATATATATATATATATATATATAAACGTCAACTATTCGGCTGTTCTCTCTTCCTCATACACCAGTATCTAATGATGTGTGAAAGAGAAGCAGAGGTAAGACCCAAAGTCCACTGTCCTATCCTGAAATCAGTCCTGAAAGGTAGTGTAAATGTGAATAAGAGCTGAGGAAGAAGTACGAAGTGTGTCACTTCTTTATGTTCGGAAGTTACTTTTATTTAGTTAGTTATTTGTATAACACTGCATTTGAGTTTAAAGTTATTTCTTGTAGAGTACAAATGGTAAATTCTAAACCAATCCACAGACAGGTATTACAAAACTATTTTGTGTAAGGCACAGTGAGAGAAAACTAAAAGCCCAAGGTACGAGGCCTTACCCTTAAGAAATTTATAACCTACATGGGTGGAAATCAAATATCCAAGTCCTAAAATTTCCAAAGATAAAAGACCTGTAAGTAAAATAATAAAATTATGTAGGATTTTAATTTGGTAGCAACTGAAGAAAATATCTCATGTTCAATATTCTTAATTTTTAAAATGTGACATTTGTTCAATATCATTAACTGAGGCTGTGGTAGACACTCAATAACTACGTTTATTAGATGATCATAACTCCACAGTGTATCTTATAACCTGGGGGACTTTTCCCTCAACATGCACACACACTTACTTATTTTTTACAATTAAGGTTCTCCAGTCCACACAGCACGAGCTCATTTCCCACATCCACCAACACGCAAAGAGGCCATTCCACACAGCACAAGGCTCTCAAGTGTGCTGCTGCCTGGCACTCATGCCAAGCACAGAGCACCCCATCAAGAAGAAAACCAGCCAAAACCGGTTTGGCTCAGTGGATAGAGCGTCGGCCTTCGGACTGAAAGGTCCCAGGTTCGATTCCGGTCAGGGGCATGTACCTTGGTTGCGGGCACATCCCCAGTGGGAGATGTGCAGGAGGCAGCTGATCGATGTCTCTCTCATCGATGTTTCTAACTCTCTATCTCTCTCCCTTCCTCTCTGTAAAAAATCAATAAAATATATTAAAAAAAAAAAAAAAGAAGAAAACCAGCCAAAGCCAAAATATCTGCCTGCCTCGATTTCACCCTGCCATATCGTATGCCTCAACCTGTCTGTCCATAATCTCCTTCAGATGGGTTTCTCTCCCTTCTCATCATGGCCCGTTGTTGGTGTGCAATTCAATCACAGATAAATTAGTCTTTAGGAAACATTCCCATTCTAGCTCTGCAGTCACATCAGAAACCCCATACCCTGAGTTAATTTTGTTACAGCTTTGAGCTCTTGCATTTCAATGCAAAATCACCTCCCCAAGAGCATGCCACTGATATTGGCAAGAAAGCACAAGGGGCTGCCACACAACTGAACCGCCAATAACAACCGGGGAAACTCACCCCTCAGCAGACATTAGTAATCACGGGAAAACAGCCAGAACTTTAATCACAAGTCTTTCAAAAACAGCCAGGGATTTCAAAATGCTGTTATTCTAGGATGTGACCCTAATACAGTGCTTAATCAAAGCCACTGCCAGCACAAGAATAACCTCAGACTTTAATGAAAACCAATTTCATAAAAGTCAGTGTGTCGGCATCATGCTGGACCCAATTTAGCACAACTCTAAAAGTTTACATATAACACATTCTATAGATAAAATTTGTTTATGGCACCTTACGGCAGCTGTACATTTGGGACTGTGTATTTATACAAATACACATGCACGTGCCCACACACATACGCACTGTCATTTAGGCATATGCTGTCACGCAATTAAGGTTCTCTAGTCCACAAAAGCACAGGAGCGTGAACCTGTGTGACGGTGGCCCGCTGGGCAGGCAGGTGCAGGATCCAGGCTGGACTGCCCCTATCCCAGAGGTGGGGTGGAGGCTTTCTTCAAATCAGAAGTTGGGGCGAGAGCATTTTTTGGTGCCAAGTCTCTGCTGGCAAAACACACAAGTCCCAGATGTTCAGGAAGCCTGAAGCGTGACTTAACTCAGCCTCCAGATCTACATAGGTTGTGTCCTGGCAACATGGCAAAGCTAAGATCACACTGTAAGACACAGCAGCTGCCAAAACTGCTACTGTGGCTGGAGAGGGCACACAGAGCTGTTCTCCTTCATCAAGAAGAGGAAAGAAAAGTGGCAGAAAACTGCCAGTTCATCCTGTCTGCTCAACCCCCTCTTCCAGGGCTTCTCTCTTCCCCCAGTAGGAGAGAATGGGGGGCGGGGGGAGACAGAGAGGAAGAGGCTACACTGAATGTTGTATACATTTATAAAGATCTCCTCCTGGTAATGTGCATATAATGGTGAATAAACAATTCAGAGCGATGTATAGCCCATTAGAATTGGAGGAAATGAGTTAACACACACACACACACACACACACATATATATATATCCATGTGTGCACACATACATCACACACCATCTCCAAACATCTCAAAAGGCTGCTTTATCTCACCAGATAATGTCCACCAAATCTTTCCAAAAATAAAAGGGAGAAATTTATCTGAATAGAAAATAATGTGACTGTCAGTGAGTACTACAGCCCACAATAATCATTAATATTCAGCATTTCAATTAACTAAAAAAACAATCTGAGATTTTTTTTTACCCCTGAAAAACCACCCCAATCACAAAGAGGTCTATGAAAAATAATTCCACATAAACTATTTCTTAATTTTAAAAGCAAGGGAGAGGTTGGGCAAAGGGGTATACACCTGTCATGTTTCCAGGCACTGTCACCGGGACAGTCTTTAGGGGATATAACCAGGCAGGTGACTAACAGCAAACCGAACTGAAGAGTCCAGTCAGGAGGGATTCCGTAATTCAGGAGCTCCCATCCATAAAGATCTCCTGATTGTTTACTAGGTAGACCTGACAGCTGGACTTCATCAGCTTTCTTCTCAATGCAGACTCCCAAGGACAACTGATTCCCATTTAATAATCACACACATTAGTGATTCAGGGAGCAAGATGGCCTATGGCGCACAGATTTCTGGCTGGGTTTTCTCTGGCTCTGAAGGTTATGCCTGCTGGCTAAGGATTACAGAGTTAATCTCAGAGTGAACTGGGGAGACCAAGACTAATGAAGAAATGTCGAGTCCACAACCGGAACAGTAAAGCTGCATCGGGATCTTGTCCTGAAAAATCTCTCCTGGCTGGACGTTATTCATGCTCCTGTATCACTTGTAAAAACAAAACACCACCACAGCACTTATTGACAGAACGGAAGTGGTGACTACTCGCAGTCCTTTTTCTCCACAACAAATGGAGATTGAGAAGAACTGAGACCAAAATGAAAGACTTTCCTAATTTTTGGAAGACTTAAGCCTTTTATTACATCTACGTAGTTGTTGGATTGATCTTTCAAGGCCTCTCAAGATAATCCGAGGTACAAAAGGGAATGCGTTCCAAAGGCTCCCTGGGCTGCGAAGACCTCAAGTCCAGATCTTGCCAGACTTTGGTTTGGCCAAAGAATAATCGCAGCAGGTAACATTCACAGACTCAAATTTCACTCTCAGGAGTCAACACATACCACAGCCTCATGCTCACCTATCTGAATCCACCTGTGGCCACAGCATTAGGCAAGGAAAGCAAATGGACCATATCTCAAACCACATTCATTGAAGCCCCCAAACCAAGTGTCTGCTACCTTTTCTAATCCTTTGAGCTGCCCAGTCTGTCTAGCAGTGTGCAGCCCTAAGGGACTCACTTCTGCAAACAGACTGCTAAAGAAGCCCCTTAACCAACTCATTGCAGCAACTTAGTTCCAGGTGTATTTTTAAAACAAATATATTTAGTGCTAGGAAAACAGGCAATGTTACTAGGAAATATGAAGACTATATTTTTAAATTATTCATTAAAATGTAGTTACATAAAAATAGTGGAAAAGAAAGCAAAAGAGTGCTATCTATGCCTTCATTTCCTTTATGTTTGGACAGCTCATTTTACATAAAACAAAGAGGGTGATGGCCACAAGGCAATCTTTGTTATTATTTTATTTAATGGCTAATCAAGTATTGTTCTCCCAAACACAAAACCATAAATAAGCAAACTGGAAATGCTGAAACAAATGGCCGTTTGTTTTTAGGATGCTATTTAATATTGTTAAAGGGTGGACTGTAAAGGCCAGGGAGGGGAGGAGGGAGAAAAGAAAATGATTCATTTGGTGTTTGTCGTGTTTCTTTCTGGGACTGAACTGAGGACCTGGGTCTCATGAATCTAAATGCTACCTCGTGGCCCAGTTCCTAATGATTGGTCTATTAAGCTGTACTCAGACTTATTTGAACAATTAAATGGGCTTGTCCAAAACAGCCTGCCTTCCAGTAGATAAAATACACAAATTCCCTTAGGGGATGAATATAGGGCAAGAATACAAAGAACAGTGTCTAGCAATGGTAAGGATGTCAGGAAATGTCAGATCCCCAGGGGAAAACTAATGCAAACTCTGGTTAGAGCTAGGCGCCATTTTTTTCTTAAGTGAAATTACAGTCTATGGTCTCCCCTTAGGAAAAACAACTGCTCCAGTTAATCAAAGTGTAGTGTAGAGTGGGCTTCCTTTTTTCAAAGTTGGAGACAAAAGCAATAGCAGCAACACAGCTTTCATGCCATTGCCGACAGGAAATTCAACTCTTCTCGGGACAACATTTCTCTGGAAAAAAACTGAACCAGAAATGAGAGTTGCACAATCTGAGTTCCTCTCTCTGATGCCAATTTCCGGCCTGGTATGCTGGGAACTAAAGGAATCTGGAGGATAAATTTAACTTAATTACATATTTAAGCCATGTTCTGATTTTGCTGATGGATTCAAACAATGATGCTAAAAGTTAGGCATTTTGCTTGATGATTTCTGTTCAGTCTGACAAACACACAAATCACTTGAGTAAAATGAGCTGTGGCCTCCCCACCTTTCCCAGGCCAGGGAGGTTCAGTTTCAGTTTGAGTACTGGAGTTACACTTAGCTCTGACTTCCAGTGATTTCCCCTCAGAGATCCTTTCCATTATGAAACTCAAAGGTACTGCCACCCTCATTCAAAGTCCCCAAAGGGCAGTTAACAACGCCTGGTGGAGGCAACTAGGCTTTATTCTCCTGGTTTTGATGTTGCAGTCTTAAGTGTACAGCCTCACAAAAATTAGATGAAACAAGTATTAAGTATTTAACTTCCATGGAATTCTACCAACCTCCTCTTAGGTATGAAGGAAGGCCTTGCCTTTTCCATGATTTCCAGTTACATTTTGATATTGTGGGATAATATGCTTCCTCTGCCATAAAAGTGGGGTGAGGGTACAAAGAGCTAAGACAAACTGTCTTTCAGCTCAAGAGGCTCTAATGGAGCCGAGAAGGAAGCTGACAACATGTGCACATGTAGACAACCGAGAGCGTGCCCCACAAATGCCTGGGAGTGTGCCAAGTGATCACGGGGTTCCTAAGGGAAAACTCAGAGAGGCTGTCCATCACCCTATCTAAAACTTCAACCTTCCCTCTTGTAGTTCCTGGCTCCCTTTCCTGCTATCATAGTTCTCCTTAGCACAGTGGTTCTCAACCTTCCTAATGCCGCGACCCTTTAATACAGTTCCTCATGTTGTGGTGACCCCCAATTTCATTGTTACAAATTGAACATAATTAAAGCATAGTGATTAATCACAAAAACAATATGTAATTATATATGTGTTTTCCGATGGTCTTAGGCGACCCCTGTAAAAGGGTCATTTGATCCCCAAAGGGGGTCTCGACCCACAAGTTGAGAACCGCTGCCTTAGCATTTATCTTCACTAAAACATGATATATTTCTTATCTTGTTTCTAACCCATCTCCTTCTCTAGAACGAAGGTGCCAGAAGGCAGGATTCCTGACCACCTGGTTCACTGCTGCTCCCCAACCACCCCAGGCATGCTGGAGCAACTAATTGGTGCATGAGTAAATGAATGAATGAATAAGAGAACCCAGAGGGATAAAGATCAGAAATATTAGCTACTGGGATTCATTTTTCCTTTTTTTAAAATTAATTTAATCCTACCAGACCTGAGGCCCTGAATCTAACTGTCCCCTATACCTGGGCTCCTGAGCATTAAAGAAAAAAAACCAACATGATATAGAAAAATGTTAGTTACATGCAAACAAGTGGTTAGAATAAGATGAAACTTGGAGACATTGTAGAAAATAGGTCTACCTTTCATCTACCTTTCATCTAGCACCAATATTCCACCTTTGTGTGGAAATTATCAAAAAATCGGTACAGCGGTCTGGCAGGGTTAATGCTCACAACATACTATTTTACAAATAAGGACTCTGAAATTTGGAGAAGTTGTTCAGTAATAGGTAGCTGCATAAGGATTTGCACAAAGCTCTTACATCATCACAAAGAGGAAATGGGACTTGAACTGCTGAGTTAAACCTTTGCATGAGTAGGAAGGAGTGAGGAAAGGTAATGGAAACAGCATAAGAAAGGCAGGCATGAAAAGTCATGACGTTCAAATATTGCAGAATGGCAAAAACCTAAAACTTATGCTGAGATTTCTGTTCAAAAAGATAAATTAGAGAGACTGCAGGGCCTTGAATGCCAGGACCTGGATTTTTACAAATGAACACTTTCAAACTTCATTTTCCTTAAATAGTAGAACTTTTGTCACTTGAAAACTTACATGGAATTCTAATATATTAAGTAGATAAAACTCTGGGGGAAAATGCGGTCGACAGGAAGATAGGTTAAGAGAAAATTGCAAAAGACTAAAAAACAAAGGTCTGAAAACAATAATGCAAGTGGAAAAAAATAAATTCAGGATTTGAAGCGTATCATAATGGAAAAAGCAAAAGAACTTAGTGACAGATGAGGCAAAGATAATTGTTTAAACTCTAACTACAATGAAAATGCCACTATGATGAGAGAATAAAGAAATTTAGAGAGAAGAGGGTTTTAAGGAGATAAGATGATGATTATTTCAGATAAGCATGGCTGATTTCCTCGACCTCCATACACCCCTCACATGTTGAAGCCCCTAAGGTTCTGTTCTCCAATCCTTTGCTCTTCTTACTGTCTCCCTGAATGACCAAATACACAATCAACTACCACCTAAAGACTAATGAACCCAAATACATGTGTCCTGACCTCCCTCCCAAACTCCAAATTCATGTTTCAAATTCAACAACTGAACTCCTGTTCATTATATTTTACCCTTTCCCCCAAAGGTGGACCCTCCACCACCCAATTTCTCACCTCAGTATCATCTTACACTGCTTCCTGTCCTTAATATCTTCTCCTTTCCCCACCAGTCACAGAGAGCAAAGAAGGATATTGTTTTATGCCTTCCTGCATTATTTGAATCTCCACATTAAGTATATGTGGTATAGTTGTAATAATCTGGTTATTATTTAACAGGAAAGGAGTAAAGGGAAGACTAGGTAATAGTCTAGGCATGCCATTTATACAGCTTTGGTAATTAAACACTCTCCAAGTCTGTTCCCCACTTATCGCTGGGGGAAGGGATTGGACAATGAATGCATGAGTGATGTGGGAAGGTGCTTGTCTGTCAGTCACACCTGGGAACAGGTAATTGGCCAGAATAGGCATGGCCACTGCATGGGCAGGAAACCTGAATATTTAAACTTCTGAGTAAAGGGAGTTTCCTCTCTTGGCTGTTGGCTCTCCTGCCTGCCTGAGCTCCTGTATCTCCTGTTGCAGGGGGCACACATCCCTGCATTCACCCACAGGGCTCCTGGCATATGGACTCCACACAATGAACTTATGGACTTTAATTAACCTGATGCTGAACTAAACCCAGCTGCAACATGGAACAGAAGCTCTGGATACTAACTCTCCTTATGGCTTTATTGAACCCCTAGCTACACCTTTTAAGGGTTAGGGACAAAAACTTTGAAACCCGAGGAATGTAACTCCACACCAATAAAAATCACTCATTCTCTCATGCAAATCTTAGAAAATTCTTTTCCCAAAGAAAATTCTTTTTCTAAGAACCCCAGTGTCATGAGCAAGGAAGGCATTTGATTCTCCAATAACATATGTAACTCCCATAACTTAAAATCTATAGATACAACAGAAAATAACAAGTGTTAGGGAGGATGTGAAGAAACTGGAACCTGTGTGTACTATTGGTGGGAATAAAAAATGGAAAACATTATGGCAATTCCTCAAAAAGTTAAAAATAGAATTACCATATGACCCAGTAATTCCATTTCTGGATATATAGAAAACAGGGTTTCAAAGATATATTTACACATTCATGTTCACAATATCTATATACAGTGGTGCCTTGACTTACGAGTGTCCCGACTAACGAGTTTTTCGAGATACGAGCCATCTCTCGGCTGATTTTTTGCTTTGAGTTTCAAGCTAAAATTCGGGTTACGAGCCAGCTTCAGATACCCCACCGCTAGTTGGCGCAGCGAAAGTCACAGTGAACGCCACAACATCAGCCCAGCATCACATGTCTCACTCGTTCATTTTTTGATTTGACATACGAGTAATTTGAGTTACGAGCTCCATCACGGAACGAATTAAACTCGTAAGTCAAGGCCCCACTGTTTTATTATTTATGTAGCCAAAGCAGAAAGCAGCTCAATATCCACTGGATAGATGAACAGATAAAAGGTGGTATATGCAATGGAATATTATGCAACCTTAAGAGGAAGGAAATTATGACACATGCTACAACATAAATGAACCTTGAAGATATTGTGCTAAGTGAAATAAGCTAATTACAAAAAGACAAATACTATGATTCCACTTATATGACACAACTAGAGTAGTTAAATTCATAGAGACAGAAGGTGGGATGGTGGTTGCCAGGGACTGAGGGAGGGAGTAATGGTGTGTCATAGTTTAACTAGAGGTCCAATGCATGAAATTTGTGGAAGAGTAAGCTTTCCTTCCCCTGGCTGCCAGCACCAGCTTCCCTCTGGCAGCCAGGACCCGGGCTTCTCTCCAGCCGCCAGGAGGAACCTGATTCTGGGGCTTCCCTTGCAGCCCTGGCTTCATCCAGAAGATCATCAGAAGGATGTCTGGTCTAATTATCATATTATGCTTTTATTATTATAGATAGATAGAGAGTTTAAATTGGTGAAGATGAAAAAGTTCTCGAGATGGATGGTGCTGAATATAAGAATGGACTGTCCTGCACACTTAAAAATGGTTAAGATGGCAAATTTTGTTATATGTATTTTACCACAATCAAAAATTTAAATATTAAAATAAAAAAGGCAGTGAAGCAACTAAAGAAATCTCAACTACATAATAAGGATAAATAGTAGTGTTTAAAAAAAAAATAAAAAAGGACTACTTAAGTACCAAAAGCTATTTATCCTACATCCATGCCTTACTCTATAGTCCAGAAGGGTCTTTTATGTAGAATGAACTAATGCATGTCCAGCACTCCATTTTCTAGCAAGTTTATTTTAATTTTTATTGATTGATTTGAGAGAGAGAGATAGAGAGAGAGAGAAACATGGGTTTGTTGTTCCACTTATTTACGCACTCATTTGTTGATTCTTATATGTGCCCTGACTGGAAACCACAACCTGGGCATATGGGGAAGACACTCTAACCCAGTGGTTGGCAAACTGTGGCTCGGCAAACTGCGGCTCACGAGCCACATGCAGCTCTTTGGCCCCTTGAGTGTGGCTCCTCCACAAAATACCAGCTCTTCCACAAAATAACGACTTCTGTGCATGGGCCACAAAGTTTTAATTGCACTGTATGTGCGCGCCCGCACATGGTATTTTGTGGAAGAGCCACACTCAAGGGATCAAGAGTCGCATGTGGCTCACGAGCCGTGGTTTGCCGACCACGGCTCTAACCCAACGATCCCCAACTGGTGGTCCGCGGACCACTGGTGGCTCGTGAGATCCAAAAGGTTGGTGACCGCTGGTTTAAGGAAACTTTGGAGCAGCAGTCGCCAACCAGTGGTCTGAGGACCTCTGGTGGTCTGTGAGGTCCCAAAGGTTGGCGACCCCTGCTCTAACCAACTGAGTTACCTGGCCAGTGCCATACACTACATTTTCAGTTCAAAGAAAGAAAGTCAATCCATTATACTTTATGCTAAAGTATCCCTTCAGTTAATCAAGTTTAAATGAAACTCTTTATGGAGCACTAGAGACCTAAAACTGAAGCATCAGTATATCATTAATATTTTAATTGAATTCACGAATATTCATAGCCATTTACTTCTTCAAAGAACAAGATAAGAAAACTGAATTATTCCAATATGCAAATTCAGTCTGACAAGACATCTTACCTTTATCTACATTACAAAAGCCAATGCATTTTGGACCCATTCATTATTTATGTAATCCTAGAGGTTTTCAGGTTAACAAGAGCTATTGGACATAGCAGCCTTTTCTCAGATGGGGCAGAATAGCTGGTGTTCCAAAGTCATTCTGCCCTAACCCCTGAAAGAGCTGTATTTTATTTCAACACCACCCCCAACAACCATTCTTAAGGACAAGCCCAAGAGAACTAGGAAGATGCAATGTTAATTAAAGATTTGTTCCTCTGTTTTTTCTTTCAACACCATGGGAAACTCCTGCTCCAACACTGCAGAGAATGTTAAGTACTTTGACAGCTAGGCCAACTGTTTTATAAAACTAATAGTGCATTACTTCCATTTTCAATTATAAATAAATTTATGCAAATTGACTGGTAGTCCCCCAAAGTGGAACAACTCATTCTGATGCAACAGTACAAATAACCTATTTATTCAAGGAGCCGTCCAGAATACATCACCATGTCAGGGTTATATATATTTTAAACCATGTCACTGCTCCAAGTTAGCCATGGTGCTAAGAACTATAATGGCTAAAAATCTATGAGAAATTGTTGTTCTTACTAATGTGACAGAAGAAGATAAGGCTGGATTTTTAGTTGCTCAATAAATAATCAGTGACATGGGAACTGCTCTTGAGGTTCCAAAGCATAAGTAAAGTAACAAGAGTCCTTTCTATGAACTAAGGAAGGCCAGGTCAGTAATAAAAATCCCATTAAGCACTTAATGAGAGGTGAAACTGATTTCCAAGGGAGAAATAAGACCAGAGGGGGATACAGAACCAGACCCTTCCTTTTCTTTGTATCCCAAGTGACAATCCCATTACCAAAGATAAGTACTATAATTTCAACAAATTTAAACAATAATGTAAGAATAACAATTTCAAATATATACTGAGTTGGAAAAAAATGTGCATGTACCTATTGAGCAGTTCTGAAAAGAACCCCTATACTACCTATACTATTCCGAAAGTCTAATCCCTCTTATGCGGATCTGTCTCCGATTAAGAACACATACTTGTATGGGATCATGCTGGAGTTTACCATGTGATAATATCCTTCTAAATAAGCCAGATGGATCTATCTTGGCTTCTTTTTTTTATGTTAACATTTTTGGGAGTAAGTCAGAAAAATTGCATATGCAAACACCACTACCAGTTTCATTCAGTCAGTCAACAAATAAATATGTATTGAGCATTTTTTACACAAAAAGCCTGTGGAAAATAAATTTGAACTCTATAATTCTATTAATAAAACACTGATGAAACATGATAATAATTGCTAGACAGAAAATTGCCTCCTCTGGACTTTACCAGGCTGAGGATGTGATAGGAGCAGCTTGACTAGCAGCAAGACTACTGAGCAGGAAGGAGGAGATCTGGGTTCTTCTCCAGACTCTGTGACTTGATTTATGGTGTAGTCTTAAGTCACTTACATTTTGGGGTCAGTTATCCCTCCTGTAAAACACACTAGACATTACCCAAGAGATCTTCTAACTTCAATAATCACTGGAATATGTGTAGGAGCAGTTACCTTAGGAAGAGTTACTGCAGGAAGAGAATGAAAATGCTTATGATCGTGATCCAGGAAACTACAAGGTGGCACTTTATAGTTCAAAACATTTTCATAAAGAAAAATGTTATTAAAGGGGGGAAAAGACATACAAGTTTATTACTTCAGCATATATTTGCTAGCTTCCTCAATTCGGATGAATTCATTAATTATTTAAGGGCAAATGCAGGTAACACATTTTACTTTCTTTTTTAAAAAAATATATTTTATTGATTTTTTACAGAGAGGAAGGGAGAGGGATACAGAGTTAGAAACATTGATGAGGGAGAAACATCGATCAGCTGCCTCCTGCCCACCCCCTATTGGGGATGTGCCCACAACCAAGGCACATGCCCTTGACCAGAATCGAACCCAGGACCCTTCAGTCCGCAGGCCGACACTCTATCCACTGAGCCAAACTGGTTAGGGCACATTTTACTTTCTAATCTCTATATATAAAAGGCTAATATGCTAAGTGTCCAACTGTCCGGGTAATGACATCACGTAGCAACGCCCAGCTTCCTCTCCCAAGCGACTAGCCTCCTTACCGTTTCTTCAGCCCAGGAACACAACTTGCTTTATAGCCAGGTGGAAACACTTTACACTGTACAAATAACCTATTTATTCAAGGAATCCTATTTTCTTTACATTAGCTGGAAAATGGAGATTTAAAAAGCTCAGAAACTTGACCCACCTAAAAAGGAGTAAGAAATAGTGGACCTTGAAAATGACTTCAGGTTTTGTCACTGCACAGACTATAGTCAAACACTGCTGCAATTAAATATTTTACCCTTTGTTCTCCCTGCTTGATCTACAATAATAATCTGCTTCATGTTGATAATTACTGCTGTGTTGCTGACAATTACCTGAAAGAGAAGTTGGGGTGCTTCACTGGGCTGGAAAAAGTTTAGCCAAATCAGAAAGCAGGTCTAATTAAGCAAGTTTACTCTATATCTACAAAAGGCTAAGTTGACACACACATGCGCGATACACATAAAGCTCTCACTGGCGCCAATCACACGCATGTTTCGATCTGTCATTGTCGATCGTGAATTTGGTTGACACTTCTATTATAGAGAAAGGGCGAACAGCGATATTAAATTATTTCTTCTAACTAATTTCCTTTTAATGTGCATGAATTTGTGCTCCAGGCCACTAGTCTAAAATATTATCCAAACTTTAACAAAGGTGTGTCCCAGCTCTATCATTTATATAATTTATTCTTTTTTGTTATGCCTATCTTTAAATTACATTCTGAAAGTAACTGCCAATCTCCTGTGCCAACAAGTATGTGAGCATCTTCCATTTATCAAGAAATGAAAATATATATCCAACCATGAACATATTATCCTTCTCTCCCTCTCTATGCACTCATATGCACACATACAGCAGTGAATAATATAACTAGAAAGTAAAAAGATTAAATTTATCTTAGCATCTTTCTTCTAAGCAGAAATAAACGTCCTTTATCATCATCATGAGAATCAGGTGTTACAACAAGATGTTGTACAATGTCGATACTTAAGCAAATGCTGAATTAATAATTATCAGAACCATGGATATTTTAAAGGTCATCCTCACATCTGTCATCACTGAAGTTAAATGAATGAGTCATTCTGCCCTAAATCTCAAGGATTCAATAAAGACTTGCTGGGCATGGAAGGGCCACCTGGGTGCAAAGGACTCCCACTTGGCTCTCCCACAGTGCACCTCAGTTCAGTATTCTGTCTCCATGTTGGTAACCAGTCTTCGCTGTGATGGCTTCACAAGTCCCATTTCTCACTTAGGATCATACTTCTTTCTGCTGAGACTGTGTGAGATCCCCTAGCTTTAGCTGGGTGGTGACTGTTCCCCTCCTTTAAGAAGCTATCTATAGATCTGAGATTATTGGGATCCCCTTGTTTGCTCATTTGGATTTTGCTGGCTGTTACTAAATTGGCCAATGTAAGAGAATACTTTAAATAATTCAAGCTCAACTAACAGATGCCCCATAACTGGGTTAAATCACTTTTTTCAAAAAGGCATAGTAATATATCACATTAAGGTAATTTGACTGTGATGGAGACCACGAATTAAAATGAAAGAGACAACCCAACCAATCACTTTTCTTAAGGTGTGATCTGCCAATTATCTCAACCAACACAGATCCCAATATTATCATTCTAGGCCATATGTGTAATGCACAGGCAAAAAAGAAATCTTTTAACAAGTCTGCAAGAACTGTTGGCACCCATTCATGCCAGCCTGCACTAACATCTTGAGAATTTTCTTTATCCCAAAAATATATAATGAGGGGGGAGTTAAAGGGGTGGGAAAGAACCTAGCCATAAACGTGATTAGTTGTAGGTTCAAAAAAGATATAAAGCGCCAAGCACTTCTTTTTAAATTTGCTAACAGATAATACAATGCTGGCAGCGGCGCACTCACAGCGGAAGGAGTGTGTGGAGGTCCAGAACACTCTCAATATTCAGGGCCCATCTGTCAGCTACACAGTCACCGAGCAGAACGAGCAATTACCAAAGCCCTTTTCAGATATAATCTGTCAACCACATCTCGTCCTCCTGCCAAAAGAAATCAGAACTGAGAAATGCAAAAACAGATGGCCTTATGGGACCAAGGAGAGGTTTGTTTAAGATGAACCTGAAGGTGAGGAAAAGAAAGGGAAATTAGAGGCCTGTTACAACCACTCACCAGAATGTGTTTGAACTGTTCTCCCCTGGGCATCAAGGATGCCTGGAAGGAGAGGCACTCTATGAGATACACCCACTCTGCTCTGCTGTGCTTATGACAACTTTAAATTCAAGAAATTGTCCATTCAGTTCCTGTAAATGTCTCTCTGGACAATAAACATACTGCACTGACCTCTCTCTACAGCCATCCAATTCCCCTACCCTTTCACCAAAGCATTAGAATTTTTAAATCAAGGAAACTATTTCAATTCATCAAATATCTATTAAAGGGTTTCAACATCTAAAGCAGTATTATTGTATGTGTTATGAGCCCAGAATTCTTTTTAAGGGGGAGGGGAGCTCTTTGAAAGTTAGGGCTCTATCACAAACCAACATCCCTCCTGTCAGGTTTGGGATCACCCATTCCAGTCTGGATGCTACTAATGTGCACTGCAAATGCACTATATGGAAATAACCAATGAGGATAAGAAGTACTTGAGAACCCGAAATGTTTTACACACACCCAATAATAAAGGAAATAATTATAACATGTGACAAAAGGTATTTTACCATTTTACAAGGTTGAAGAATATCTCTTCACAGCAGAAATAAAGTTACCAACATTTTTAATTCATACTGAATACAGGAAGATATAACCCTGACAGCTACAAATCAAAACTCCAGATTGGCAGTTAAAAGCTTGGCTCTAGTCCAAGAAGTTCTGCAGGACTTTGTACCACAAGCTTCCCAGTCCCTAATATCCTATTATTAGAGTTGCCTCTAGAGATTCTGCAAATGGATAGGCCCAAGTGGAGGACCCAAGGTGAAGGCTTGCAGACTGGAACACAATACTTTGTACTATCCATCACTGACACTGATCCCTCCTCCACTCCTCTAGACAGCTCCATGGCTTGCCTGGTCTGGTGCCCAAAAAGTGGGTTCCTATTTGTCTCTACCAATAACTAGTCAACTCATCCCTCCACATCTAAGTTTTGTCATTCTGTAAAAATGAGGTTCCTTTCAGATATAAGAGTCTCTGTAAAGTTATGGACTAGTATTGGCTTTTTAAAAAATTATTCATCAGAAACTCCAAAGTCAACATATTAACTATACTAAGTACTTAACTATTCATGTATTATCAACTATGACTACACTCTTTTGTCTCAGAATTGGTATAGTTTCAAATTACCATATATAATAAGCGTTTCATCATATGGTCATATCCTTTAATATGTTAGGACCTGGTTAGGGCTTCTTGGTAAATGGGATATATTTGAATGTAAAGTACAAAAACAATAGGCTGTTTCCCTAAAATATTCCCCATGTTTATAGTGGGGAAGAAAGTTTATTAAATTGGAAAATTTCTCATAATTATGAGTTGTAGGCTGAATCATAAACCTTTTTGAGTCACTACAGATCATACTCAAGTAACACTATCCTTGGGTTATTAATCAGCAATCATAATCATGCTGTTTCAATCATGCTCACACTTAGAGACATTCCTGGGCAAGTGGAATGGGCAAACTGAGGCAAGATAATTAAACAAGGCCCAACAATTTGGACAACTTACAGCCAGCTAGTGAAACACAAGGCCTTCTCTTCCCTAACCAAGGACACTTGAGAGCAAATGGTTTATATCTCTCCTCTCTAACCAGAGAACACATAGCTTAAATCACCCTGGTGGGGAGAGAGAGGACAGAGACACAGTTAATGCCTTTTGTGCCAGCTACAAAGTCAGAGGAACAAGTAACAAAAACCTGATTAGAGCCAGACAGACCCAAGATAACAGACCCAGAGATGACACGCGAACTCATTTTTTTGGTTTATTTTTCTTTGTCAAATGGCATTTAAATATATAAAATAAATACCAAAATATACATCTTTGTTTTACTATGGTTGCAAATATCAAAAGATTTCTATATGTGACACGGCACCAGAGTTAAGTTAGGGTTTTTCAAAATGCTGACACGCCGAGCTCAAAAGGTTCGCCATCACTGGCCTAGGTGCTCCCCTGTTGCTTCTTCTACCCTCAGCCCTTCCTTCGTTTCACTGTCCCCAGCTTTAATAAACATAATCTCAAAATCACCTGGTCTCGTGCTGTTAAATCTTTCCTACATGAAGTCAAGAACCCTCACACTACTTGCCAGCCCAAGACAGACCCACTCCACGCCTGGTCCCTGTCTGATACCACCAATAGTTCTTCAAATCAGTAAAATATCTTCCCTAAACTTTATTTTATTTTACTAAAGTGATTTTTGTTATGACAGAAGGAATTCCTTTTATTTTCTTTTGTTTATACTTCTTTTTATTCTGCCATAACCTTTCAAATGCTAGAAACCTTTCATATACACACGGAGAAACTATCAGTTCTGTTTATATTGTTAAAAGTAAAATAATTATTCAAGCAACCTAGTTGTTTACTATTTTTGATTTATTGCTCCTTTTATATTGAGTAAGCTTTTACAAGTTTTTTCCCAAGCTTATTGATTTTTCAGTTCCGTTTTCTTTTCTAGGCAGGTCCATGTTTGAGCCTATTCAATAATTCACCACTGTGATGCAGATGACTGTTTGCATTGCTATGAGTCTGGAGGAGAAATTCAGACAGTATTCTAGACAAGAAGTTAGGCTATAACTTTGTAAAAACAAAAGAAAGTAGATTGGAATGCTGTGTTAAAGTACCTCCAACTCCTGGCAGGCATGGTTCAGTGGTTGAATGTCAACTTATGAACCAGGAAGTCACGGTTCAATTCTCAGTCAGGGCACATGCCTGGGTTATGGGCGCGATCCCCAGTGAGGGGCGTACAGGAGGTAGCCTATCAGTGATTCTCTCTCATCATTGGTGCTTCTATCTCCCTCTCCCTTCCTCTCCGAAATAATAAAGTTTTTTTAAAGTATCTCAAAGCACAAACAAGAGTGGCCATTCAAATGAGTCTAGTTGCTTTAATACCTATTGACATTCTTCATTCATAAACACGACTACCTTCTCCATTAATTCTCTCCATCATCTTCTAGTTTATTTTCACCCAATGACTCATTAACAAAGAAAATCTCCATATCTACTTTCCTTGTAAATCCTAATTTTCATTAACCTTCCTTCCTCTCTTCCTTCATTTTTATTAGTATTTCCTCACCCCCTGGCTGTTTGGACCATCAAGAAGCTTATCCGGTCACTACTCTTACTCACATTCCTTTCTCCTCTTCATTATATGACCTATAGCCACAAAAGTAATCCTTTAATAATCACTTTTTAAATACTGTTCCTTAACTGTTTTTGTATTAAAGTTGGATTTTCTACAAGACTTAAGCTACTTAAAGATAGAGTCCTGAAACAATTCTAAATTCCACTGTCTAGGAGGAAAAGTCCACCTGAGATGCTCAATAGGGTCACGACTGGAAAGCATGGAGATACCAATACTTAGATGAGCATCTCTAATCTGTTTCACATTATATCATTTTTAAGACAGCAATCAGTATTACTTATTTGAAATGCCTAATTACAGCTGGCTCATGCTGTACAATTTCACTTTGGTTATTAACAAGCATATATCACCCAACACAGCAGATCATGTTGATCTCAGGAGCTTCCGAAGACTTGTTCCAAAGCTCTAGGTCAGTCATCTCACTTCCCACAACAGGAAAACCATACATCAACAGGATGTTGAGGAGTGGGTCAGAGTCCTGATTTCACCACTTCCTAGATGTATGACCTTGAATATAAATGTCTATGTACTCAGCTTCATACATGATTTTGACCATATTTCTCAAAGCATGGCACAAGTACCATCTGCATCCGAATGAGTACCTATTTAAAAACGTACATTTTGGGGCTTAGATACCAGACCTGCTGAATTAGGATCTCTGAGCAGGAGATCAAGAATCTGTATTTTTTACCAAGAATCACTTGGAGCAACTATGGCAAAGGAGCAACATGTGTTGCAAAAAGCAATAATGCAAGTCAGAAACCTATTTGTTAATGGCATCTCTGTCACCAAATCTGCCTTGTACAATCAGGGAAAAAAAGGGTCTTTAGATTTTACTCTCCTAAACTGTACAATAATGTGACTAAACTGGATAACAACATTAACTGCTGAGGCTGGAAAACCTCAGATTCCCTATCCTGTCTAAAGAGAGCTGGCAACCTCATTCCCCACAGTACTGAAAGTCTGCAAGGTCCTAAATGAGTGAGGTCGTCAACATTCCTGTGGTGCCATCTATTATGTTAAGTATCGACACCACTAACTTGACTTTTCTTTGCCAAATCTGAACTGCCAAATACTTCCAGTTAATCCAGAGGCCTCTCCTGACAGTTCACAATTCAGGTGCAACAGCACTGCCATCTTGGTAGTCCAAAAACTATTTGATATTTTACTGCATTTTGTCATTATCTTATAAAAATTTGTGGAGAACAAAAAACAAAAGTATGTGCACTGGTAATAAGCACGGGTTCAGACCTACTCCAGTTGAGACCCACGTGAAATATTAGGTGTTCAGGAGCACAGAGTCTCCAGCAGCCGCCTCACACTCCCTGGGAGAAGCCGGAATCGGAGGACTCGATTGTGAAGAAAGAGAACAGTGTTCATCTTCAGGCATGAGATGCAGAAGACTGCATCAAAAAAAAAATGAATTATTAAATATTTTATACTTCTTTTGGCTTTCTGAGAACAAAACTTAAAACCCTAGCATATATCTATAGGCATATCTGTGTGTGTGTGTGTGCACAGATATACTACATAAACATTTGAAACATAATCCACATATATTTTTTGTGGGAATTTTTCTAATACTGGGTCTTCCTCACTGTTTAGTCTTTTGATAACCCTGGTTGACACATGCTTCATTATAAAGTTATATATCTCTACTGCACTATGAAAACAATTTGATATCTTTTCCAGTTGAAAATAATTTCCTGCAGGTACCTGACATCTTCTGAAGGTTATGTCAACTTACACATTTCACCTTACTTTTGAAACATAAGCTATTTTTTTTTTATCACTTATGTCCTTTGGACATAGCTCACATCTTTGCTGTCCCCTTCATTCAAATCCTGGACAGTGACTGAAACTCTCCCTGAATTCCATCAATTGTACCAAGTATTAAATATTTTCCCACATGATTAAGTTTCTTTTCCTTTATCACCTCACAATGCATTCTGTCATCTTGTGAGTTATCTGAGGTTCTTCTAAATGAATACACTGGCCTTTTAAAAAATCTTTAAAGCCCTAGCCTGTTTGGCTCAGTGTATAGAGCGTCAGCCTGTGGACTCAAGGGTCCCGGGTACGATTCCAGTCAAGGGCACATGGCCAGGTTGCCAGCTCGGTCCCCAGTAGGGGGCGTGCAGGAGGCAGCCAATCAATGATTCCCTCTCATCATTGATGTTTCTATCTCTTTCTCCCCCACCCTTCCTCTCAGAAATCAATAAAAATATATATATTTTAAAAACCCACTTAAAAAAATCTTTAATTATTTTTGATTCTTTCTCAAAGGTAGTTCCAAAATCATAAAGCTGGAATGGTGTTGTTCTTACACTTCCATATCTTGAAAAGTGGCTCGCTCAAATTAGTTTTCCTAGTTTCATTATATATTTTTTAAAATATATTTTATTGATTCTTTACAGAGAGGAAGGGAGAGCGATAGAGAGTTAGAAACATCGATGAGAGAGAAACATCGATCAGCTTCCTCCTGCACACCTCCCACTGGGGATGTGCCTGCAACCAAGGTACATGCCCTTGACCGGAATCGAACCCAGGACCTTTCAGTCCGCAGGCCGACGCTCTATCCACTGAGCCAAACCAGTTTCGGCCCATTATATTTTTACTAGAGGCCCAGTGCACAAAATTCATGCACTGGTAGGGTCCCTAGCTGCTGCCGGCTACCGGCTATCAGCTGGGTACTTCCTCCCTTCCCCAGGCCACCTGCCACCACCGCCACTACCACCACAGGCTGGGGCTTCCCTCCCTTCCCCTGGCTGGGCCCGCCCCCTGGTCAAACTCCCAGACAACTCCTGGTCGAGGGGACAATTTGCATACTATGCTTTTATTATATAGGATTGATTTCAGAGAGAGAGAGGGAGTGAGAGACAGAAACATCAATGATGAGAAAGAAACACTGATTGGCTCCCTCCTGCATAATCCCTACTGGGGATAGAACCTGCAACCTGGTTATATGACCGCCCGGTGCATAGGCTGATGCTCAACCACTGAGCCACACCAGCCAGGCCCATCTTTTTTTTTTTTTTTCCTAGCTAAAAATTATTCCTAGGGATGCCAGAATTAGAATTATAAATCATATCATCAGTTAATCTATTCATACCATACACTCAACATTTTCATAACTCACATGCTACCTACCCTCAATCAATCTTTCAATTAGCAGATTATAAAACTCAATGATCTAAAGATACTAATCACTTCAAAAATTAATATGATCTGCACAAGCCCTGTCCTTTCCTACACACAGTGAATCCATCACTCTCTCCTTCTCTCTGCACTCCCAAACCTCTCTCCACTGTGCTTACTGGGCTTTTTCAGTATAATTTGTTCTGGAAATCTAATCCAGCTCCTAAGCTATAAAATGCCCTTTCAGAGGCATTCATCAAAGTCCCTTGCTCACAGATGGTATTCAATGAAAATTAGTTGAATTAGTGACGTCACAAATAAAGCAAAGTCAAAGCAGAAGTCAAATGGCTTCCTCCTACTTTAAATTAGGTAATTTCCAAATGGATTCATATAAAACAAACAAACAAACAAAGGAAACTGTAAACATAATGGAAGAAGTCAGGAGAACATTCTTTATATTATCACCTCAGCCACCTGGAAATTTGCCATAACAGAAGTTGGTTTAGTAAGGTACAGTTAAAAGTATGAAGTAAAATGACTAAAACATCTTCATTATACCTTATTTAATTTTTTATTTAAAATAAGTAGAGAAAGAGGGCAAAAAGGTGGGGACTTGACTTTCATCTGCAAATGATTAGGCAAAATAAAAGAATTCCTATAAAGCAAATTATCTTTCCATAAAGTTCAATTTGAGTCATACCTATGCCAAGAAAAATAAAACAAATTCTTAGCACCTTCATTTTTTTTTCCTCTAGAGCAATTCCATCCTACAAAATCATGCCCAAGAGAGTATAACTCAGCAGAAACTTCAAATGGACAAAGTGCTTGATGTCTAACAACAGTGGTGTTAATGTGTAACTCAATTCCTGGCAAGTTTGCAGAAACACATTCATGTTGAAAGTATAATAAGCAAGTATATTTGAACCACTGGGTTTCAAGGCCCTATTGTTCAAGGTCTTCATGTAGTCTAGGATTCATGCAATTTTTTCCCAACTAACTTATGCCACCTAGTTTTACCAAATCCATTTTTATGAAAACAGACAGACAGAAAGGACCATGTATCAGAAACCTCCCACCCCTAACTAGGCTACAAGTGGTGCCCATTCAATTCAACTGGTAAGGTGCTTGGAGGAACAGCCTTTAACAGATAAGTACTCTTGTTAGGTTCTTAAACATAATCTGGGCAACTTGATTTTTCTACACAAACAAACCCATCTGACCCAACTACCAGTAGGAAAGGAGAAATAAAGTGACACGTAACGAAGGAGAAACAATGGAGAATAAAACCAGGAACCAAGAGTAGTTGCAAGGCAATTAACTCAATACATACAGATCATGAGAGCAAGCTAATTTGTCCAATTTTGGTTCGCTTTTTAAAAACACACTTCTTGAAACTTAATGTAAAAGCTCATTTCATTCTGGATACTTTAATAATTAAAAGCATAGTTTTCCTTCATTCCAACACCTCAGTCTCTTTCAATTTCATGTACTATTGTAAATGGCCATTAAAAATGACCACTAATGCCACAGTGTGACAACCCACCAATACTTATCAAACAAATGAAATATAACCACAAATAGGCCTTCCTTGGCCTGAAATAACCATTTTAAATTTTTTTAAATGGCACTAAATGACTAAAATGATTGCATCCTATTTTCATGACTTCATGAGTCACCAGTCTATCCCAGCAGACCAAAGCACTCCTAATGAGTCTCCCTATTATTCAAGTTAATTAGGGAAGTATTCTGTTTGGCCACTGGGGGGCTAGCAATTCAAACATGTGATGACTCAGGGACAAAGAATTAAAATATCTTATTAAGAGGCAGGAGGATTACTAAGGACACATTAAGATCCTTTTAGCTTAGATTTCATAAGTAACAGGTCCCAGTATGTACATGGACCCCATAATGCATTAGTTGTATCATTAGACACTCCAGTAACCCGATGTCCTCAATCCTTCTCTCAATTTGTTGACATAGTAGAAAATAAGAATATTTCAGCTGTGCTTATCTAAAACTAATTGCAATTTTCCAGCTCTTCACACACTTGTGAAAACAGCTATGGTTAAAATAAAGCTATTTTTCTGCAGCAGGAACGAACTCTGTCAGGAGTACGCCATACCTGCTGAAGCAATGAGACCTAATAAAAACAACGAGTCTGGAAGTGCCAGAGGAATGGGCTTTAGGAGTCGTATAAACCAGAAGCACAGGAACCCAGCAGTGCAGAACCCAGTAATCAGAGAAGCACCATGAAACTCTGCCCGGAGGTCAGACTTGGCCCGGTGAGACTTCTCCCAGGCCTTCCTTATCACAGAGCAGAACCCCCCCTTTTTCCCCCCACCACCGCCAAACCCCCACCCCCACCCCTGCTGGGCCTGGGCAGCCTGGACAGGAGGGCATAGGTGACTGTGAGAGCAAAAGCACCCTCCAGAGAAGCTCAAAGATTTCTTCACAGTGAAAACAAATGAACAAACACAAATAGAGCCCCCACTCCCACGGATGAGTGGACAAGGCAATCCAGTCTTTAAGAGTCAAGGAACGGTGCTTGAAACTGATGGGAACGGGTGGGAATGACTTTTCTAGGGTTGCTAGGACTCTGTGCCCTGCACTGTAGGTAGCAGGCAAGTGGGGTTAATGTCTTCCTAGAAATTTTTGAGGGGGAAAAATGAAGCATGAAAATGAAAACACTTGTTAAACAAGATACAGAGGAACTTAATTATCTGTAGTACAAAACTGGATTTGCACAATTTAAAATATTTTCAAGGGTGATTTTCATCTTATTTGGAAAGACAGATGGTGTTGACTGGATACCCAAGGCCAATCCAACCCAAGCCATTTGCCAGGATAGAGACTAAAATGCCCAGTGCTTGCTTCTGCTAACCTCTAGAGGAGTGGTCATGTGACCAGATGTAAGCAAGGTAACCTGAAAAAGCTTTCCGTTTTCTGACAAAGGGCAGATACATCCTGTTTCTTACCCTCCTACCTCAAACATGGATGTAATGACTGCCATTGCAGGAGCCGCCCTGTGACCACCAGAGAAGGCCAAAAGAACTGTACGGATTGGCTCTGATTGCATTGAGTCATCAAACACACTGCCTATCTTCAGCCTTGTTTGTACATAAATAATAACAATAAACGCCTGTTGTAATCGGGTTCCCTGTTACTTACTAATGAGTGCATTACTAACTGGTACAAGTAACACTTTGTTGTATCCCCAAAATATAACCCCTGTGCAAGATGCAGCCCCACCATGTGCCTCAATGTAGTTATCCCTGAATGGCAGGATGATAATCACTTGTGTTGCCTAGTGATGCTTGATTTGGTTAACCAGAAATTAGAAAAGAACTTTCATATGACACTAATATAGCAATGCAAGATAGTTGAACATAAAATAAAGATTTTTAAAGAGAGAGAGAGAGAGAGAGAGAGAGAGAGAGACCAGCTGGTGTGGCTCAGTGGTTGAGCATCAACTCATGAACTAAGAGTTCACTAGTTCAATTCCCAGTTAGGGCACATGCCAGGTTACAGGCTGGATCCTCAGTAGGTGCAAAAGGCAGCTGATTGATGTTTCTATCTCTCTCTCCCTTCCTCTCTCTCTAAAGTCAATAAAAACACATTAAGAGAGAGAGAGAGAGAGAGAGAGAGACCCTTATTCTGGAAAGTCTCAAAATGAGAAGTCAATTCTCCACTTAAAAATCTATAAATTCAATATATTCCCATCAACAAACAATGGAATGTATAATAGAACTTGACATGCTGATTATAAATTTCATCTGGAAGAATAAATACCAGCCAACATATTTTTTTTAAGGAAAATGAAACCATGAGAAGGTACTGCTCCTGCAGATCTCTAAGGACAACAGCACAAAACACTGACTTGGAGCAGTCGTGGGTAAATGGCTAAATTATAATTTCTAGAGCTTCCATAACTAGACCCATGTACCTAAGGCACAGTGGGAGGCTAAGGAAGCATGAACTTTTTTGTTAGTCCTCACCCAAGATTATTTTTCCCATTGGTTTTTCAGAGAGTGGAAGAGAGGGAAGAAGTAGGAAGGGAGAAAAGAGAGAGAGAAACATCAATGTGAGAGAGACAAATCGATTGGCTGCCTCCTGAACCCGAGACCCTTCAGTTCTTGGGCCAACGCTCTAACCACTGAGTAACTTGGCCAGGGCAAAGCATAATCTTTTTTACCAATCACTGCACCGTCATCCCCATGGTCTGGGTGAGGCTGGACTTCATTACCAGAACACAATGAAGGACAGCTGATCCAAACTGAGATTTTTTTTACTGGAGACCAAAAGAGTCAGTTTCTTTCTAGACCGATGTAAAGCTCAGAAACCATTTATAACAAGACAGTCTGTAGTGAGAAAGAAGAATGAAGCCAACGTGTAGAAACAAGAGGAGATGAGAAATGGAGAGAAAGAGAATAAAAACCTGATGACATTTGAGTCCCTGGTCAGCTGTTTTCCCATGGTATAGCCACATTTCCTGCTCTGTGGTTATGAGGGACAGCCACTCTCCTTAATAATCACTACTTTTTACTTATGCTAAGCTGGCTCCTTTTTGCCTGAAATTTAAAAACCCTAATTATACATATGAGGATTAATATATATTTCAATTGCTGCAGAAAGGACAGAATTGGTTGCTAAAAGGTGGTGGGGCACTGATTTTACATCTGAAAAAATTAAGTTGATGTTCTATTTCCCATTTACACAAAAATAAATCGCATGGAGATTAAAGACCTAGATGTCATAAGAAAAAAATTGAACTACAGAATTATAAGAGTCTAGAAAACTAAAGTGTTGTTTATGTTTTGTTTTTAAACTGGGGTAGGGAAGGTTTATTTACACAAAATTATAAGCCAAGAAGCTGTTAAAAAAAAAAACAAAAATCAGAAGTAACAAAACTTTAAACTTTTGCATAATGATAATTTAAAAAGGTTTAAAAAAATGAGCAACAAAAAGGAAGAAAATTTTGCCACACTTAACAAGAAAGGATATCCATAATTTATAAAAATCAGTAAGTACAGAAAAATGGTCAAGGAATAGGAACAGGCAATTTGGGGAGAAGACAATAGAAGCATAAACAAGAAATCAAATGTAAACCAAAGTCTGGGATAACTGGTTTAACTGCTTAAAATCAGAGATCTGATAGGCATGTTACATAATCTATATATATAAAACCCTAAAATGCAAATAGACCGAACAGTGGAACAACCAAACAACCGAACAACGGGTCGCTATGACAGGTGCTGACCACTAAGGGACACAAGCAGAACATGGCAGGTGTCGGCTGCGGCGGGATAGTGGAACAGGTGAGCGGGGGCACCAGACCAAGGCAAGGTGCTGTTCACTGTCATCAGGGAGTGCCTCTGGTGGTTACTGAAAATTCTTTACTCCCGTGCACTGCGGTCCTGCCTGGTGCTCCCTGCTGCGGGCGCTGGCCCCACTCACACCTGCTGCTGGCGCCAGAGCCGCCGCTCGCACCCGCTGCTGGCATCTGGCACTGGCCCCGATTGCTCGGCGCCATCAGTGGGTGTGAGCAGTGGCTGCCAGCCCTGATTACCCCTCAGGGCTTCTCCACCTCCCCCTTCTCCTGAGGGGTGATCGGGGCCGACTGCTGCCTCTTGCACTCACTGCAGGCGATGGCCCTGCTCGTACCCACTGCTCGCGCTGGCCCCAATTGCTCCGCACCATCAGTGAGTGCAATCGGGGCCGGTGCCATCAGCGCGTGGGAGAGGCAGCAGCGGAAGTGGGGCTGCTGGCAGACAGGGGACTGGGGGCCACAGTGGGAGGAGCCAGGTGGGGGTGTGGACTATAGGCTGAGACCCACCCTTGTGCCCACCTCAGCCTCGAGGCCCACGGTTCCTTTCAAGGTGCACAAATTTGTGCACTAGGCCCCTCATTACTGTATAATATCACCTATTTCTCCTCTTATGCCCTTATTCTTAGAGTAGTGATGAGGGCTAATGTGATCAGTCACATGGCAGCCCTGCAGGTAGCACAGCTGGGCAGAGTTTCTTTCTCCTGCCCCTCAGGCTGCTCTTGAAGGCAGTCATCACCAGCGTTAACAGTGTTAACTCAGATATCTTAAATGATCAAGATTCCTTTAAATATAATTTATATCTCATATCTCTTTAAAAGTGACCATAACTGCAGCCTAAGGGGACTATCAGAAAAACATAGAAATATTACTTTAAAATTTTGAGAAAAAGGAACAGGAGAGAGATAATAAATACATGTAACATTTGTAATTTCCAAAATTACTGTTCTAACTTAAAGGGTACAAGGGTGAGCTGAAACACATTTTTCCCATTAAATTAGACAATGTTTACACACACACCCAAAAATGCCTCAGGAATTTCATAAACTTAAAGAAAGTAAGGGCCATTCATTTGATCGAAAAAAAAAAAATGACTATTATGAAGTTATACCTAGAAAATAAATATAAAACACATAGTAACTCTTTTAATTTCAAGTTATTTCCGATTCTAAGAAGCCACGATTCTAATGCTGGGATTTACATTCATAACATATTCTACAGCAAATATGTTTTTACTAAAAAAAGAAAGAACCAAAATGCCAGCTAACACTTCCTTCCAGGAACCATTTCACCGTGGGTGTGTTAACAGGCATATTTCTGCTTTGATCAAGGAATAAAAAGGAGATGAATTAACAAACATATGACAAGGGTCAGAAACAATGCGTGAGGGGAAAGCAATTATCATACTAATTCCCCATGCTGGTGCTCTTTTAAGTGCAAGGGACTGCTGAATTTGGACAGTTAATATCAGGAGAATTTTCTTTGCTATTCAGAGCTCCATAAAAACCATGCATATTTTATGCACCACACACCTGTGTCTTAACATCCTGACAGTTTCTAAGACTGTGAATCTAATAACTCTATTTATTCAAAACAAAATTCTAATTATTTTAAAGTTCATGAAAAATAGAAAGCTTTGATTTTATAACTAACACTGGGCTCATGAAATCCCTAGGCCATTTACAGAATGCAAACAGCATGTACCTGTTAACTGGCATTGTATCAATATGCAACCTAGGACTTCTGTTTGTTTTACTGGGGAAGGAGAAGAGGCCAGGTGGTATTTAAAAGAGGGCGATGACTAGAAGTCAGGCTGAATAAAAGCTGTATTATTTATGTTGAAGGGATGGGTGTCTTTCGGCAACCATGCAGAAACATCATTTCTTTAATATGGCCTCTTCTCCTTTCTTTCCTTTTATTCAAATTGGCCTCATCCAGCACCCTAACCTACCCACTTCCCCCTCCCTTAAGCCCTCAAGACAATGGGGTTCTGGTCATAATCTTAGGAGCAAAGCCTTGGGTCTCTAATCACAGAGACAGAGTTTCAAGCTAGGGACAACATCGAGGCCTCTGTTTCTGCTCCAGAACAAGCCCACCAACCACAACTTTGCAAAACCAGACAGAGCAATGCCACGACTGACATCAGGACCAGATGTAATGATCAACTACCTCCTACCCTAGCGCCAACCAATCAGTAGAGATCACGACCCTAACCATGACCCTAACTCAGTTCACTATGTAACCCATCACCTAGAAGCCATGGGAAAGCCAAATCTTTGAACATTAGCTCACCTGGGCTTGGCACCATCCCCTCAACTAATAAGCCTTACTTACTTGGCTGCATACTGCTGATGGCATTGGATTCGGCTTTGATGTGTGCAGGCAAATGAACCCCTTTAGTCTGGTAACATGTCTCCTTGGTCAAACACCCCAGTTAACTGCTGTTCTACTCTGAAGAGCTCAGTGATCAACAGTGAGGAAAGAGGCACATAGAGACTCCAAAGGAGGCCCACCTTCACCCTGTCTAACAACGTTCTCTCTCTTTCTCTTAGTCCACTCACACGTCACTCACTATGGAACAGAGAAAGCAGAAAGGGTCAAAGAAAGCCCTGGATAGGGAACTTGACCCAGTCATTGGATATCGAGGTTCCCTTGCTGACTTGGGACATTCTCTCCTCACTCCTACGTAACTGTGGATTCCCCAATAAAGTCCTTAGTCCTCTGCTCTTGAATCCACCAACTTTTGGCATTTCAGTCATCATTTCCACCAAATTCCACAAAAAAATACTCCATTAATGCCTTATCTCCCTTGTAGCTAGCCCCTCAATTCTTCCCACAGTGGTTAATTCCTACCATAATACTGACTTTGTAGGTCTCAAGCATCTCACACCCTGAAACCTGTCCTTATGGTGGTACTTCTTCTTATGTTTGTTTAAAAACCTGACATAGTATATTCTGTTAAATGCCGAGTTAGAACTTGACTTTTTCTTTCTGGATAGTGTGGGAGTTATGAGTTCAGCAGTGACTCAGGGATCTGAAGATGGAGAACAATATGGAACTGGACACTAAACATAGGCTAATCTTAACAAAAAGGGAAGAAAAAGTAGGGCAAGAATTCTCCTTTCAAAATAAAAAGAATTAACCCTAGGTATATATGGAAATTCCATTTAGGATAAGAATCAGTGACAGGAAACAGCCAGAAGAGACTATTTGTACTGAAATACAAGCCATTAACTTGAGCCAAGCTAACAGCAAATGACTGCAGTGGCAACTGCTGGCTGCAGATAATTAGTTTAGAACCTATTTTAACATGAATATTTTATCATGCAGCGCAAAACTCGTTATGGAGAAGAATTAGAGAGCAGGACGTCTGGAGACTTGTGCGAGGTGATCTGTCAGGTCCCCATAAAGAGCCTTCCAAGAGAAAGCAGGTCTAGTGATTCAGCAAGACTGGATTTCATTAAAGTTACAATAATCCATTAAGAACATATCAGGCACAAGTTCAAGAGTATGGGCACCAAGCTACATGGCAACAACTTAACTATAGGCAACAACTGACAGGAAAAGTGAAGTTTATAAAAAAATCAACTGAAGTGATTATGGCTTTTTCAGGGATGTGCACATTCCTTTTCCATCAGAAACAGCCTAATATGCTGGGCCCATTCTACCATAAAAGCATCATCACCCTACGTGCTTACATATAAAAGGTGAGAGGCCTGATCGGTTTGGCTCAGTGGATAGAGTGTTGGCCTGTGGGCTGAAGGGTCCCGGGTTTGATTCCAGTTAAGGGCATGTACCTTGGTTGCAGGCACATCCCCAGTAGGAGGTATGCAGGAGGCAGCTGATCGATGTTTCTCTCTCATCGATGTTTCTAACTCTCTATCCCTCTCCCTTCCTCTCTGTAAAAAATCAATAAAATATATTCAAAAAGGTGAGAAATCCAAAATTCTAAAAACGAAAAGTCGCATTTTGCATGCTACCTAGGAATGTGTCAGATTGTTCTTTTTACTTCAAAATCAGCTGCATGTTGAGTGTATGTCATAAGTAACAATCATGGTAAGAGTCTTATGGCATAAACTATGACTTAAGAAAAGCTGATAACCAGAAATCTAAATTTATATGACAGATAAACTGTGAAGTTTTTCAATATACAAACTGAATTTTCACTTTCAAGATAACTCGCCTCTGCATCCCTCTAAGTAGCATATTTCCTGAGAAGTTTACATTATAGAACATATTTAAAGTCGGTATTATGTATATTATACAAAATAGGAGTATTTCTAGATCTATCTAAAATCTACATATTAGGTGAAGGAAAACTGAACATCACAGAATATTCATGGCTGGGGCAGGAGGCACTCAAGACACATGCTACATGAGAGAGAAAACCTACCACAACTTTAATTTCCCAACAACATGATCTCATTAAATCATCAGAGGTAAGTACCACTACTGCCCTTATTTTGTAAATGACAAAATAGCAAAGAGATGCTAAAATAAACAGGTCTAAAATCATGCAGCTGAAGTAGCAAAGTGAAAACTCAAACCTGGGCAGTTTGATTTTAAAGTCTGTGCTCTTTCCCTTAAAAAAAAATATATTTTTTACTCTATTTTTTTGCCCCACAGGTATGGCTCAGTGGTTGAGTGTTGACCCACGCAGAAAGAGGTCACCAATTCAATTCCCAGTCAGGGCATAGGCCTGGATTGTGGGCACGATACCCAGTAAGGGACGTGCAGGAGGCAGCTGATGGATGTATCTCTTTCATCGATGTTTCTATTTCTTTCTCTTCCCTTCCTCTCTCTCTAAAATCAATGAAAACATACTTAAGAAATGTATTCCATTAAAAAATTTTTTTTTTATTATTTTCAGAGAGAAGGAGAGAGAGACATCAATTACCCACCTCCTGCAAGGGATCCGGCCCGCAACCCAGGCAAGTGCCCTGACTGGGAATAGCACCAGGAACCTTTTGGTCCATGGGATGATGCCCAACCAACTGAGCCACACTGGCCAGGGCAAAGTCTGTGTTTTCTCTCTCTATGTATGTTTCAAGTGACTGTAGGGCTTTTTAATATAAACATACTTCTTACAGGAACAAAGTTAATGACTCTGAATTTTTTAAATTAAAAACAAGGCACATAGGTATAACTCAAAAAATTAGCATTTTAAAGAAAAAAATGTAGCTAAAAAATGACATTTCAGGTTATTGAGGATGAGACATGAAATGTCCTACCTGAGAAAGTAGTTAACACATGGCTAAAATATTACCATCTTCTTAACCACCACATACACAGTGACCAGCAAAGAAAAAGGGCATTTTAATTATTGCTAGTTCTACAATCTATTTAGATACCTGACCCTGTACACATAATAGCTAGATCTAGCACAATCCCTTAGGCTGACGGGGAGTCAATAAATATTTGTTCATTGTTATTTAGATAGATAACTTGCTGAGGCCATTCTGTGTTAAGGAATTAATCCATATCCCAGGGGGACTACAGGCTAGATTCAATATTTTCCAATAACTTCTAATCCACTGCTTTCCAAATATTTTCCAGCCATAGCAGTCTTGGAGGTTTCTATGCAGTTCATAATACCATACCTAAGGGGAATTAAAAGGTGATGAATCTTGTATTTTAATCTACCTTTAGATTCTACAAACATTTACTGCATGTAGGTTGCAAGGATTGGGACTATAAAAATTTAGTTAAGACATGATTCCTGCTCATAGGATCACACAGTCCAGTTGGGGAGAAAATATATAAATAAATAATTATAATACAATGTGATGACCGTTAATGTATAAAGGAGCTAATAGAATAAGAGACATTAAATTCTGTCTCAGAGGTCAGGTGGGCTCTAGTGATGAAAAGCGCAGGAGGCTAGCCTGCAGCACGCCAGGCAGGCGTAGGAAAAGAGCAGGTTTGAGTAGAGTAAGGAAGAGAAAATGACAACAGCCACAAAAGTTGGAACCTGAAATGAGCTCTATGATTGGAATTCTGATTCATGGTAATTTTGTTGGAGGAGAAAAGAAGTCAATTTGGTTGTGTTTTGAATCACTGAAGAGGCCATTGGCATAGATACTGCCCTGGCACTGGATGAAAAAATGAATTTCTCTACCAGAGATCAATTTACTTGGAAATTGACAAAAATTACAATTCTATTTTTGGTGTAAAGAACTTAGGAACTTAGAATTTAAACGTATTTTCAAGATCCTTATACCTCAAGTTTTATTAACAATAAAGACTTTCAGAGAACAGAATTAAATTATTAAAAGCTAAAGGTTGAAATCTGATGAATATATGGTAGGACAGCCAATGATGGTTTTACAGCTTCAGAAATATGCTTGCACTGCATTTCTATAGATATTATCACCTAATATGGCATAAACTATGACTTAAGAAAAGCTGATAACCAGAAATCTAAATTTATATGACAGATAAACTGTGAAGTTTTTCAATATACAAACTGAATTTTCACTTTCAAGATAACTCACCTCTGCATCCCTCTAAGTAGCATATTTCCTGAGAAGTTTACATTATAAAACATATTTAAAATGGGTATTATGTATATTATACAAAATAGGAGTATTTCTAGATCTATCTAAAATCTACATATTAGGTGAAGGAAAACTGAACATCACAGAATATTCATGGCTGGGGCAGGAGGCACTCAAGACACATGCTACATGAGAGAGAAAACCTACCACAACTTTAATTTCCCAACAACAAAATAAAACCTGGATCACCTCTCACTCTGTTGCAAACAAGAGAAAATCAAACTGGGCCACACTGCCTCCCCCTGGTTACCACCCTCTATTCCTGGCTCCCTTTACCTGTTCCATTTCCATAAAAGAAAAATTGGGTCTAATACAGTGGGGAAGATAATTAAAGGTAGAAAATAATATGTGAAATGAAACTTGAAAGATAAGATTTATTGAGTAAAGATAACATGAGGTTAAAAGGAAGAAAAGACTTTAGGGAGAGGTGAAAACACATGCAGAGGTGGCAGGTGTGAGGAGCTTGAGGAGTAGCAAGTAGTTCCAGGAATGGAATGGGAGGAAGCAGATTAAGGAGAAAACAACAGCTGGAGACGCAGACAAGTGGCATAGTAAAGAAGTCTTGAGAAGGAAACTAACATATTTCGAATATTATTTCAGGATTACTCAATACATTCTATAAAAGCCAGAGATAGGGAAGTTATTTAGTAGAAAATAGACATACCCCAAGCAAAGGGCCTCAATTAACTGGGGCAGTGGGAATGAAAATACATATAAATTACAGACACATTGTGATATAATTAATATTTTCACATGTATATCACACTTTATACCCATTATCTTGTTTGATTCTCATAACAATCCTGTAGAGTAAGTAGGATATATATTACTGTCTCTACTTTATCAATAAAGAATCAGTGCCTGAGACACTGGCACTGCCCAGGGCCACCTGCCCACTAGGAAATGGCAAGGGTAGAGTTTTTGAGCCCAGGCATGTTAACCAATGACCCTCAACTATACAGATGGCAAGTGGATCAGACATGAGGGAGGGTCAGTTCTGCTCCTTCCTTTATCTGTTTTCTCATTAAACACATTTTGTTCAAAGGTTTAATAAAACATAAGTTTAAGTGGCAGATAAACATAACATATTAATAGTAAAATGTGCCTTGATCATAGAAACATTTAAATGTGGAAAAATGTGATTTTTTTAAAATCAAGAATGTACTTTGCAGCCACCGCCATGCCAGGTGCTGTGCATGCAGCGGTGGGCGCACTTATGCAGGCTGACCGCCACAAGTGCTGATGAGATGGGTATGATTAGCTCTCTCACCAGCTGGGGGACCATCCCACCCCTTCCCATCGCATCTCAGCAATTTGCCATCCATGCCTGGGGGTGGCTATGGTTGAAAGGCGGTAATGCCTAACGGATCTGGCTCAGAAAATAACTTCAGAAGTCAACAGTTATGACTCAATTTCCCTAACATGTGGGTATCAATACAATTTCTCCAGGTCAAGTCTCAAATATTTGCTAGACTGTACACCTGAAGCACCTTTGTGTTTTTCCATGACCACAGTAACACAAAGACATCCTCCGTGGTTTCTGCCCTAGCTATTGAAACAGCTGCTCTGAAGAGAAGCTGAAACGTTTAAGATGCAGTGTAAAACAATGCTAGCTGACACATAAACCAATAACTGTCTGGAGCTTAGGAGAAGCATTTTTTTATGAGGTCTGAAAACCATGCTTCAATGAAGCCATGTTGTTTTTTCTCCATTTCTGAAATCAAATGTTCTTAATGATATAAAACTACAATATCATACAGTCAGAATGCAACCAGCTTTATTACTTTGCATATTCAATCAAAATGCCAAGTGCCATTCACAATACCATTATTCCTGAACCATGAAAACATATTTAAATGCATTAATATCATTACTTTTAAAGATGTCCAAAATGATCTAACTCTATCGCCTCATGAAGACAATACAATAAAGTTAATTTCCCTCTCCACTCCACAAGTCAGAAATGGACCCACTGCTCCCCGCTGTTAATGAGGTGATAGAGAAACACTACTGCTTGTTGTACTAATGCACTCATTTAATGAATTATTTTTTCTTGGCAATTACTATAATAACAGTAACTCATCCCAAACTTCAGCATTTTAACACTGGCATATTACTTCCATTTCCATATTTAGTTTGCTTACCTCTTGGACAAATTTAAATGAATGAAAATCAGCTAGATTACAGGTGGTAAAGACCCCAAAAGAAACACCATATGGAGATCCATATGCTTTGGCACTGCATCAGCACGTGACAGAATCTTGGAACGTGACTTCAGAGCAACTGACAGCCCTGTATCAACGCTCTGTACTGGGCGCCAGAACAGTCGCATTGTAAGCTCCGTGCTAACATATTCTATGCCTAACCACGACATACAGTAAATCAAAATGCACAGCAGTTTTCTCTTCTCCTTCCAAAAAAGTAAACGGAGCAATTTAAAAACAACTAAAATTACAAAAACATTCTCCCTGTACTCTAGACCAGAAAAATCACAAGATGAAACGTTCCTTCTAAGGAGAAACCTGGGAGGAAAAAAATCAAATGGCAAGGCACTGAGTGGCTACACAGTCAAGTTTACGGGAGCGGTGCAACCGGAAAGTATGCAAAGCACAGGCGTTTCTCACATAGCAATGGTCTTTATAACAAGCGATATAGTAACAGACTGACTGATTAGGAACCTGCTCATTATCAGGAATCACCTCTCTGATAGGCTAATGTGTCAGTTCTGGTTTAATCAGACAAACACAACCAATAGGAGATACATCTTAAGATTTTACAAGGAATTGGGGGCTGGCTAGCCAAGTCCAAATAGGGCAGGCTCTACTCTCGGGCATGAGCTGACACTTGTCCCCAGACAGAATTACTTCTTCAGGGCAACTCTGCTCTGAAGGCCTTTGCTGGTTGAAGCAGGCCCACCCAGACTGTCTAAGATAACCTCCTATACTTAAAGCCAATGGATAGTGGACTTTAATCAAAACAACAAAATACCTTCCTAGCAACACCTATGTTAGTGTTTTGTTGAATAACTAGGAGCTGTAGCCTATTTAAGTTGACATGGTAATAATTTGAAAAATGGCACCATACCCTCACTTGCAGGGTAGGAAACAATGAACAGCCCTCATACAATTGGACCTCACTTAAGTTTGAGTGCACAGGCATTCTTTTCTTCTATTCATCAAAATGGCTGATAAAGTGCAAAATGCCTTTCACTAATGATAATGCTGGTGGTAAGGAAAACCAGTAAGGCCATTACTCTTGAAGAAAAGCTAGATGTCAATAAATGCTAAATTTGCTCAGATATATACATTTTACAGTCTCAAACATGGAACCCTATTTTTTTAAAGCGTTATTTAAATTCATGCAAGAAGAATAACTGTTATTATAATTGAAGACTATAAATATATAATAAAGCAAGCCTACACAGGTCCTGGTATTTAATACAACTGAACACAATACATTCTGCTATGAATGGGGTTGCAACTAGAGTAGAAGGTTCTTATTTAGGGAGTACATACTGAGTGTAAGGCATCCTGCCTGATGCTGGGGTCACAGTGGTACACAAGCGAGATGGTGCCTGTCCTCACAAAGCTTCTTTGTATATCATAAATTATTTATTATATAACATCTCTTCCCTAACAGTGTAGGATTGGTTCATTAAAAAATCATGCCTTTAATTCAAGTATAAAAAGTCTTACAATATCATAAGAGTTTTGATTCATAAGAAAAAGTCAGTTGAGAAACAAAATTCATTAGTTGCTTACCACGTATGCCTAATGGCTAAAATGCATATAAATTTCAAAATTAAAAACTTCAAGGAACAGCAGTGACCAAGAGAAACGTGAATTTTAACAGGCAGTGCTCCATATGGTAGTTTCAAAGTCGTGTTAGTAGGCAGAAGAGGTTACTAGGCTACTGCGCAATGAAAATTCAGGATGAAGACTGTTCCAGACTTCAGCAAAGTATTTGCCAAGATCCCTTATGCTGTCCTTGGTTAAAACGTATGTATAAATTTAATCAGAGCAATAATATATTTAGGTAGATTAAAGTACAACATCAAAGGAGATTGATAAATGAATAAATGTCAACTTAGAGAATGTTCTCTAGGGTCAAACAAGGATTCTACCCCGTTTGCTCTTGTTTTTGGTCAAAACCTGCTCCCCTCCCCCAATAACATGGAAGAAAAATACAGCCAAAATGCCTATCAGATTTTTGCATGTCATCAGATAGGGAAGGCAATGAAAACAAAATTAGAATCCCAAATGACTATGCTAGTCTAGAGCTATGCAGCCAAGCTAAGATGAACAAAATTTAAAAGAATAAAGACCAACTTCTGTAACACAGCAGAAAACTCAGCCATGTACAAATAGAACAGTATCTAGAAAAGGCAATCTTACAGGGAGAGAAAGGTTGCCAGAAACTGAGGGTTGGGGAAGAGACTGACCATGAAGGAGCACCAGGGAATTTTAGGGAATGAGGGAAATGTATGTATAAAATGTGGTTACATGACTGGATACATTTGTCAAAACTCATCAAATAATCCATTTAATAAGAGTAAATTTTACTGTAGGTAAATTATATCTCAGTAAATTTGATCTTTAAAATAATAAAACAGACAAATGTAGCTTTAAAATAGCACCAGTGAAGAACCCTTATAAGTCACTATGAAGCAACAGAGTAACTAGCGATAAAATATATTTAGAGAAATACTATATTACATTAACAGATGTACAGTATCTAGAACAAGAGAAGTAAATCATCCAATTCCCCTATGAACAGGTCAAATCAGAGCTGTGAAGAGTATCCATTTTTTTAAAGAGCAATTTGAACCCACTGAACAGTCAAGAATATCAATCAGAATGTCTAAGGCACTAGAAACCCAGAAATACATGCTAGGAACCAAGGGTTTTCATCTGGAAAAGTGAAGGCTCAATGGAAACATGCTGGCCATCCCCAAGTCTCACATGGCTTGCCATCTGAAGCTGAGATTAGACAAACTAGGACCAGCATGTTTAAGTTACGGGCTGAAAAACTACTTGAAGAATTATTGGGAGAGTAGTCAAAATAGTTCGAGTGAGTGATGAAAAGAACTTGAACAGGGGAACCTGTAGCAAATATGAAAGAAAGATAGAAAACTATTTTAATGTGAAATCTAAATGATTTTTGGGTTTGTTTTTTAAAATATATCTTTATTGTAATGTCCTTTTTTGCTCCATTAACATCCTCCACTCCGCTCCCGCCCCCTCCCCAGGCCTTCGCCGCACTATTATCCATGGGTTATGCATATATGCCTGTAAGTTATTTTTGTGACTATGAGGATGTGAAGAAATAAGAGAAAGGGAAGTTAAATCAAGTTATGATATTTAATGGGAGAAGGAAAAGAACCTAGTATGTATTCAATGGTTATTTTATTTTGGTTAGGTATTTCATACACTTTTAACTCTCAGATTAAACTACTGAAGTAGCTATTAACTCAAGTTCATCTTTAGAAAAGAGAAAATTTAGGCTCGAAGAAATTTAACAACTGGTTCAATATCTAAAAACTGAAGTGGGTAGGATTCTTAGTTGGATTTGACTCAGAAGCCCACACCGAGTCCACTGAACACCAACGTGTTCCCAGAAGCAGGATTTAGGTCGCTGGAAAATTAACTATGAAGAGACACTTCATTTCTTAATGATGCCAACAAATGAAACATTATTTTATTTATTTTTTTCTTCATAAAGCAAGAGTCTTGAACCTAAAGTGTAGCAAGAGGGGTTATATCTCTAATTTATGAGTATTTAGCAGAGAAATAACTACCACAAAGACAAAAAAAAGGTTAAAGTCACCTTTTTAATTTCTTACAAATTTTCAAATGCCAAGCATACGTACAGATCCCTAGACTTTTAAAATCCCAAAATGAAATGGAATTAAAAAACAAAATAATCAGAGCAAAAGGTGAAGAGTTGTCCTCCCATTCACTCACACCTTATCTCACTACTTCATGTTCAAGATGCAAAGCTCTATAGCATGTGACCAGGAAAAAGAAGGAGGGAAACCTACAAAGGGAAGATAACCCAGCACAACAATATCTGCTGCTTTAGAAACAGAACAGAAAGGAGACTGCTGCTTTCATTCCCCCGATTTGGATAAAGCTCACATTTAACAAAATAACATCTAATGAACTTATTGGCATGGTCCTGGAGATCAAGAACAGAGGAAAGGGAAAAAATGACAGTGTTGAGGTTCTGAAATTTCAGTTAAAATGCAGAAGAAAAAGGCCTTAGACACTGTGAAGTGACCTATTTTAATTTGTTATGGGAGTTGATAAAAATGGGTTCTAAAGTCCTCAATCCTAATGGACAAAGAAAAGAATCTCAAACCAAAGATAACAGAATTGCGTGGAGATGAAGGTAAATCAGTTTCCTGCTGGGAAAACAAATGAATGGTGGAACTGACCATGAAAGTCACTTAACAAGAGGAATTGTCCTAAACTTCAATTTAACTTGATCTTTAATGATTATAGGACTGGGAGGAAAACAGATAAACCATGAAGACATTAGTCCTAGACATGCTGTGATTATTAAGACTTAAATTTGATTTTAGAGCTGAAAAAAAATCAAAGCACAAATACATGGCGAAATTTATCTTACACATGTATTTTTTTCAGTCTACCTAGGTTTAATTTTTTAGTTAGATTGCAAATATTCATGATGAGGAATTTTTTATAGTCTGGTGGAAAAATTCATTTTTCAAAAGTACCGTTATTTGGTGAGAAAAGCCAGCAAAAATATATGTATATAATAGTAATCAAAATGTAGCCCCTAGCCTTTACTATTTAACTTTGTTTGGAAAGGTATAATTCAAAATTTTTCTAAGTAATGATATTTCTTGGAGAAATAAAATAAACCTAATTTAATTTACAGGCTAACTAAATACTGAGGGTCCATTTATCATTTTTAAAGTGCTAGCCAGCAGGTAAGATTAGTTTCTGTCACTCACAGGACTGTCAAGATGACTCAATATGATTGCAAATTCGATTTTTATGGCCATATTTGAACAAATAATAAATGTTCCCATGAAGGCTCCAGTTCAAGGCTCTCAAAGAATCTGCCTGATACAAAGGATAAGGACAAGCACACTCCTCGAAGAGGGTTCACTTCATAATCTCATATCCTCTTTTCTAAGAAGATCTAGAATAAGCTACTACAATTACCAAAGCCTGGATAGGAGCAGAATAGAAATAAAGATGAAAGGAACTGGGGTTCCTGTGCATGCAGAAAAAACAGCATATGAATAACCTAATCATTGTTATTAAATATATGAAAGCTCATTGTATGAAGGATAGGTCATGCTGCTCAAGTGAGCAACTCAAGCAAAACTGGAAAGTAAGGAATCAGGAAAATGAAGAAAGGAACCTGCCCACAGAATAGCCATCAGATGTGGAAAGTACCTATAAAAGTACTCTTCTGAAATCCAACACGAGGGGAGATCAACTAAATAATAGCTTAGAAGTAGTCGATAGAAGTAATTAAATTATATCTGGAGACTCCAGGTAATCTACTGAGATTCCAAAAGAATATTGAATTAAACAGAAATAATAAATTAGGTAGAAACATAAAAATCTGCCTTTGGGGAAAATCTTAGGCTATAGAGATTATGTGTGGGTATTCTACTTAGATACAAAGTGGATTTTGAAGAGCTATAAAAACATATCTATGATTGCCTTCTTAAATCATTACAAAAGGGAACTAAATACCAAAAACAAAAAGTGCAAAGCCAACCAAGAGTTCAAGAACAAATCCAAAAAGCTCAAGTTTTCTAAAACTCTCAAGCTATTATGCTTGCCGTCTAACTAAAAATATGCAAAAAATTATTTTGATAACTACGGTCATCTTATGGCTCTGAATGGGCATATTTCTAGTCTAAATACACTTATTATTAATATTTTTAATCTCTAAGTTTTAATTCTGAATCTACCCATGAGTTTGAAAAGAACAATTCAAGTTTTCCTAAATACACAGAAAAAATAAAATGATACTGATAATCAACTACAGAATTTGATGCCATTAATTAAAATTACTTTAAAATCATTTCAAATCATTTTGTGGACATTATAGCTTTAAATGGGCATTCTCTGGCTATCCTCAAGAAGATGAGATAAGTGTTGTCAAAGATATGGAGAAAAGAGTACCATTGCTCACTGTTGGTTGGAATGTAAATTGCTGCTCCTTAAAAATTAAAAATAGAACTATCATATAATCCAGCAATTTCGCTTCTGAGTATATCATATATAAAAAGAAATGAAAACAGGATACTGAAGAGATATCTGTGCTCCATGTGCACTGCAGCATAATTCACAATGGCCAAGATATGGAAACAGCCTAGGTGTCCATCAACAGATGACTCGGTAAGGAAGTTGTCACACATACACAAGCATAGGAATGTTACTCGGTCATGATAAAGAAGGAATTTCTGCCACTTGCAACAACATGAATGAACTTTGAGGACACTATGCTGAGTGCGATGTCAGACAGAGAGAGACAAACACTGTGTGATAGCACTTATATATGGAATCTAAAAAGCCGCACTTGAAAAACAGAGAGTAGAACTGTTGTTACCAGAGCCTGGGGGATAGGGAAGTAAGGGAGATGTTATTTAAAGCTACAAACCAGGAGCTAGTAGATAAATAAGTCCTGGAGATTTAAGGGACAGTGATTTCAGCCAATAATATCTATATATATAAAGAGCCAGGGGCCATCGCAACCAAATGGATGACCAAACGGATGACCGAACAGGCTGAGTGGGGCGATAAGGCCAGCAGGGGGGTTAGTGAGGAACGACTAAACAACTGAACAGCAGCTATGTGGGGCAACCAGGCCGGCAGCGGGGGTCAGTGAGAGGTGACCAGGCCGGCAGAGGGAAGCAGTGGGGGCGATCAGGCCGGCAGAGGGGGGCAGTGAGGGAAGACCAGGCCAGCGGAGAGGGGCAGAGGTGCGACAAAGCCAGCAGAGGGGAGCAGTGAGGGGCAACCAGGCTGGCGGGGGGGGGGGGGGGGGGGGCGGTTGGGGGCAACCAGGCTGGCAGGCAGAGGCAGTTAGGGGTGATCAGGCTGGCAGGGGGGCCAGTAGGGGCAATCAGGCAGGCAGGCAGGTGAGCAGTTAGGAGCCAGCGGTCCTGGATTGTGAGAGGGATGTCCTGAGGATCGGGCCTAAACCGGCAGTTGGGCTCTGACCGGTTTGGCTCAGTGGATAGAGTGTCAGCCTGCGGACTGAAGGGTCTCGGGTTTGATTCCAGTCAAGGGCATGTACTTTGGTTGCGGGCATATCCCCAATGGGGGGTGTGCAGGAGGCAGCTGATCGATGTTCCTCTCTCATCAATGTTTCTAACTCTCTATCCCTCTCCCTTCCTCGCTGTAAAAAATCAATAAAATATATTAAAAAAATAAATAAATAAACCGGCAGTCAGACATCCCCCAAGGGGTGCTGGATTGGAGAGGGTGTAGGCTGGGCTAAGAGACCCCCCCCCCCATGCATGAATTTTGTGCACTGGGCCTCTAGTTGTATCATAAACTTCAAAGATGCTAAGATAATATCTTAATTGTTGTTGCCACAGAAAAAGAAATGATAATTATGTGACATAATAGAACTATCAGCTAATGTTATATATTGCAATATATAAATGTATTAAATCAACACATTGTACACCTTTAACTTACATAAGTTATATGAAACTACTAGAGGCCTGGTGCACGAAATTAGTGCACAGGTAGGGTCCCTAGGCCTGGCTGGAGATCAGGGCTGATTGGGGCCTTCCAGCTGCCAGCTGGGGCCTCCCTCAGTTCCGTGCTGCCCCCTAGTGGTCAGTGCACATCATAGCAAGTGATCAAACTCCCGGTCTCCTGGTCGAACTCCTGAGGAGACACTTTGCATATTATCCATATATATATATATATATATATATATAGAGAGAGAGAGAGAGAGAGAGAGAGAGTTATCAGTAAAAATAAATGTGCATTCTCCAAGTGGCATGTTACTTCAAGATAATTTTTAAAAGTAAGTTTACAAAATGCAATTATCCTGTGTACAACAAAAGAAACAGACTGGTAAGAGAGTTCGGGACCTCTCAGTCTCCCACGAGACAGACGAGCCTGTGGTTTCCGCACAAACGATGCACATAGTGCCTCGGCAACACTTCTTTGCCTCCCAAATACTCTCAACACTGCCTAGAATTTTCTACTTTATCATACAGCTAAAATGTACACCACATAGATGCCCAAGTACACAGATAAGAATTTATCTTTAAAATACAAATACACCTGGGTGCATGATTCACCCTAAAGGGAACTATTTATGGGGCACCCAACTGTGTATGGTCAATAGCTTTCAGCGGTATCAGGGAGATGCTACATAGTGATGTTAAAGAATGCAGTAGGTAACAGGGATGGACATTCAGACATGAAAATTAATCTGAGTGCCATTTGGCATAGATTCTCAGAGACCACACACCTAACTTGACGCTTCCTGTTTAGAGCACAGATTCTCAAATTTTTGAAAACATGAAGAAAATTATTTCTAGTAAAGAAAAAAACAAAATGACTAGAGTTAGCTTAATTAAATCTAATTGCTTCATACAGACATAAATATTCAGAATATTCACAATTTATCTTATTTGTCACCTATTTTCATGTTGAAAACTTTCATGCTCCTAGAATTAAAAATACAACTGCTCCTAATGTCACCAAAGGGAAACAGCTAGCGAGAAGTACTTTGTTTCTCTATGTAAAAACCCTATATTTGAAATAAAAATATTTTTGAAGTTTTTTGATGAAGAAAAAAAAAAGAGGTTTTTGATGAGGAGTAAATAAAGAATAAACATATCTCTACAACTAAGTCTTTGTCTACTTTATAATGGAAAACTATTAGGTTTGCAAGTGAAACGGACACTCTAGCAGTTCAGTGTATTGTTCCACAACCTGCGAATTGATAACTGCTGGCAGAAATTTCTCAGAAAGAGACCCAAAGCTTTGAAGAGGAAGAAATGGCAATTTACTAGAAAGACATACTCATGCATATATATAATGAGATATGCAGTAGTAAATTAAAGCACAGATTTGCAAATTATGTTTGTAAATTTGAAAGTAAATAAAAAGGCAACTTAGCAATTTACCAATTGGTTATAAAAATGAAGCCATGCATGGAAAACTTATTAATGTTCTTTTAATAGTATTCTAAGGTAATAATTGGGGTAACCAGTTGGAGTTACACTGATTTTTACTGTTTTCTTTTCCTGGGCACCCAATACCATATGTCATATGTTTCTAAGAAATTTCCATTAGTAGCTCATTGACAAATGGGATAGAAACAGTATTCTAGGGCTGGAGTTTGAAGGGAAAAAAAAGAAATGGCAACATTTAGGTGGTATGTGGTTTACCACAGATTACATAATGACAAAAAGTGGCCATAAGGAATAAAATTGCAGCTCCTATAAGCAATTGCATTAGTGAGACAGGTGCTACAAAAATGATAACAAGTAATGGCAATAGTAATAACAAAAATGCCATATGTTTATCTAATGCTTTCCCTCTGAAGTGCTCAAAACTACCAACAGGAAATAGCCCACCACTCCTCCCAGGGTTTGGAGTTGCTGGTGGTGGATTTTTATATACCTGAATTACAGAATGGCTTATCAAAGAATCATAAAGCAAGAAGGGATTCTGAGAGATTATCTACAACTTTCCTATTATCTCTAAAGCAAATGTACCCCTCAGCATGCCTCCTAAGAGTTTTCTGGGAGACAGTCTACAAATTCTCAGGTCCAGGAATTCACAAACTTCATAAAGCAATGAACTTCATCCAGAAGGACAACTCAAACTTCAAGTTATATTCATAATGGGATCTGGAGAAAGGTTTAATGCTTACAAAAACCATATTAAGCCTGGCTGGTGTGGTTCAGTGGTTGAGCTTTGACCCATGAACCAGAAGGTCAAGGTCTGATTCCCAGTCAGGGCACAAGCCTGGGTTGTGGGCTCAATGCCCAGTAGGGGGCATACAAGAGGCAGCCGGTCAATGATTCTCTCTCATCATTGATGTGTCTATCTCTCTCCCTCTCCCTTCCTCTCTCTGAAATCAATAAGAACATATTTTTAAAATATATCTTTTTGTAAAATAACCCATATTAAAATTTCTTTCCTATACTTGAAAACTGCTATGTCACACAAGGAGAAACTCCACAATGTTGAATCATCACAACCTACATGCATATTAGCTTAGTGTTTAGAGATAAGCTATGTCTAAGACAAATGGCTTTTCCTGTTCTTGATTAGCAGTTATTAAGATAGCCTGTCTTCACGTAAATCAGCAAGGAATTGAAGGCAGATACAAACTCATTTGCATCACTTGCCAACAGAAGCTGGTTCCTGAGTTTACAATTTGAGTTTGTTTTAAGGTTTACATATTGGCAGTTATGCAAAATGGAAAACTACAGCCTGGGAGGGAAGGTTAAGGACAAACTGCAATAAGGAGAGATGGCTATGTGTGTCAGACACCAGCTGATGACAATAAAAGAAAACATATCTCTTACCTAATCAAAGCATAACTGTGCTTGAAGTAGACAGAATAAAGAATAATGCTACCCCCGTTTCCATGCAGGAGGGGGGCACTGCCACTGCCTCTTTCCCACTCCTTGTAATGACAAGATGATAGAGTGTGTGTGTGTGTGTGTGTGTGTGTGTGTGTAAATATAAAATTGTTCTTTTTAGAAGTAATGGCGTAAAGCAGATACTTAAGCATACCACAGATATAAATTACATGGGCAAAAATCAAGGACAAAGAAGTAAATATTCCCAGGATATAGAATGACAGATCACTATCAGTTTGTACTAAAAATATACTGAATAAAGGACACTAAAAGAAAAAAAATACACAGTGATTACATTAAGACATGTGCAGCAATGTGACCCTCTCCTCATGCATATATTATGTATCCCTGAAGAAATTTAAGTTCCTTGAGAGCATGTACACAATTTTTTTTTGTTTTATTGATTTTCTGCAGAGAGCAAGGGAGAGAGATAAAGAGTTAGAAACATCAATGAGAGAGAAACACCAATCAGCTGCCTCCTGCACGCCCCCCACTGGGGATGTGCCCGCAACCAAGGTACATACCCTTGACCGGAATCGAACTTGGGGCCCTTGAGTACACAGGCTGACACTCTATCCACTGAGCCAAACCGGTTCTGGCTGTACACAATTATTAATATACATTACAAATTCAATCATAAAAGGACTAAGGAGAAGAGATTTTATGAAAGAGAAAGGAGATATTTGCTATGGGTGAAGACAAGCTGTTTAACAGCAAATAAAAAGCAATTCAATTTGAAAAATAACTGCACCCTTATGGTCATTGCAGCATTATTTACAATAGCCAAGATATGGAAGCAAACTATGAGACCATCAATAGGTACATAAAGAAAATGTGGTACGTATATACAATAGAATATCACTCAGCTATAAAAATAAGGAAATCTTGCCATTTACAACTACATGGATGAACCTAGTGGGTATTATGATAAGTGAAATAGATCATGCAAAGTCAAATGTGATTTGACTTATATATGGAATCTAAAAAACAAAATAAACAAATAAAGAAACAAACTCATAGATATAGAAACAAACTCATAGATATAGAGAACAAATTGATGGCCACCAGATGGAAGGAGGTTATGGGGATGGGTGAAAACAGGAAAGGGGTTAAGAGGTACAAATTACCACTTATAAACATGGTTTCAGGGATAAAAAGCACAGTAATAATATTGTAATTATATATGTGTCCGAGGGGTACTAGACTAATTGGGGTGATCACTTTGTAAGGTATATAAATGCCTAATCATTGTTGTACACTTGACACTAATATAATATTGTATGTCAACTGGAATTGGAAAACAAATTAATTTTTAAAGAAAACAACTTTACTCTATCTGAACATTTTCGTAGAAATGAGGATTCTCCCACAAAAGATGATCCATCCTTTCTGAAAAAGCAGCAGCAGGGAATGAATTACAAGAATTTACAATCTAATAAGTGAAATAAAGCACTAAGTAAGAAAGTACATATATGATATCAAACATAATCACTAAATATCTAATCACTAGGTAAGAATATACCCAGCTCCTGTACCACAGCGCAAAATCTGGATTCAGGAGATCCAGATTTGAGTCAGATCTGCTGCTTGCTGGTTTTAAGACCTTGGATAAGTTACCCAGTTGCCTCACTTATTAAAATAAAACTACTCTTATGACTTCAAGTATTTGTCAATCACAATATAGTATATTTAAAAAGCAGGGAAAGTTCTTGTAGTTGTTGCTACTGAAGAAAGGAAATAACTATCTATATAAAAGGCTAATATGCTAAGTGTCCTTCCCACCTTCTGACCGGTTGCTATGATGCACACTGACCACCAGGGGGCAGATGCTCAATGCAGGAGCTGCTGTGACATGCACAGAGAAACGGCACTGCAGACCTGGCGTCTACAAAGCAACACTCTGCTTCCCCTAAGTGGGACACAGGCCCTGCCACCACCCCGAAGCGGCAGCCCACCAAATCACAGCCGATGCTGCTGAGACCGCCATGGCGCAAAATGCAGCCCACAGCCCCGCCCCGCCCAGAAATGGTTACTGTGGGTGCCGGGTAATGATGTCACATAGCAACACCCGGCCTCCTCTCCTTAGTGACGACTAGCCCCCTTGCAGTTTCTTCAGTCTAGGAACAGCACTTGCTTTATAGCCAGGTGCAAACATTATACACATTAACCAAATGTCTGTGAAGCGTTTTCTTGTGCCTCATCTCATTTGATCCTCACAGAAGTCTTGGAGTAGGTAGAAAGGAGACTCAGTAGAATCCTATTTTCTTTTTATTAGTCAGAAAACAGAGATTTAGAAAGCTTAAAAACATGACCTGACTGAAAAGAAGAAATGGTGGACCTTGAAAATGGCTTCAGGTTTTCTCACTGTGCAGAATATAGTCAAACACTGCTGCAGTTAAATATTTTACCCTTTGTTTTCCCTGAATGATCTACAATAATAACCTGCTTCATGTTGATATTTACTGCTGTGTTGCTGACAATTACCTGAAAGAGAAGTTGGGGTGCTTCACTGGGCTGGGAAAAGTTTAGCTAAATCAGAAAGCAGGTCTAATCAAGCAAGTTTATATATATATATATATATATATATATATATATATATATATGGCTAAGTTGACTAGCACATGTGCGATACATATAAAGCTCTCACTGGCGCCAGTCACTCGCGTGTGTTTTGATCTGTCATTGTCGATCGTGAATTTGGTTGACACTTCTATTACAGAGAAAGGGCAAATAGCAATATTAAAATATTTTTTCTAATTAATTTCCTTTTAATGTGCATGAATTCGTGCACTGGGCCACTAGTTTATTTATAAAAGAAAACAAAAGGAACCAAAAGTACGTGCTATTGTGATCAATGTGTAAAACTTTTCACTGTTCCATCTTCCATAGAGTTACACTTGGCTACCGATAACCTTGAACATGAACTCTGTTTCCACAGATGCTTGCATAAAGACAAACTGAAGAGGCTCTACCGTTAGGCTGGTTTAAGACATATTAAAATCCACAGGCTGGGCTGCCTTCTGAGGAATGTGCAGACAACTATCCCACGTGGCACTGCTGGGTCTCCTGCTCAGTGTGCAGCCATGGCATCTGATTCATGCTGAACAAAGCATCTGACTAGCAGACTGTCTTTTCTTGAGAAGAAAACGAACAAAATAGAGTGTAAGTGTTATTCTCTCTATTTCCATAATAGTGTAGACTTAAAAAAAAAAAGTATGGTACAAGAAGTAAGTAGGTAGCTACATAAATGGTGTAAAAGAAAAGAATTTGATTTTCTGACACTTTAGGTAAGGCTATAGCACAGCTCACATAAACTGCTAGAGTTCCTTAAATATCCATCTCTCCTCCTTCCCAGCACATGAGAAGATTCTAACAGACCACAATTCTGAGTCTTCCTTATAGCTCGGTACAGGCATGTCACTAAGTTCTGGCCAAGGGAAAATGGAAGGGGAGGCCAGTGTGGGCAGCCTCCAGGGAGAGGCACATGTCCTACTCTGCCCCTCCCTACTTCCTCCTGACAAATGTGTAGATCTGATGGCAAGAGACCTTGGGAATGCAGCACCCACATGATGAAACATTAAGAAAAAAGGAGCCTGGGTCATTGTGGATGCCATGGATCAAAGCCAGCATACCAGGACTTGGCTGCCAAAGTTTGAAGTGAAAGAGAATTAAACGCTCTCTTGCCTGCACCACTGCTGTGCCGAGCCTGTTATTCACACCATACCTATCCCTACGAGTGGATAGACATGATGGGCAGAAAGCCCATCAACTTGATAAGGAGAGTTTTTAAATGGACTGACAGAAAGAATCCAGCCCAGAGAAAAGAGGCAACAGGAGATAACAGGTATGATTGGGAAAAGTAGTATGGTGACGATTGTATCTAGTAATATTTTGCTGAAATAATGAGACTGGTTAGAAATAATACTGATGACCCTGTTTGTCTAACACTAATGACCAGAGCAGGGTCAAAGTAATCTTCAAAGTGAATTCAGTGTGATCACATAAGCATCACTAAGATCTTGGGATTATAAACAGAGAAAGACAAAGAGCAAAATGGAGGGGGAGGGAGAGGAGGAGAAAGATGTAAAAGTACGAGAAACAATACTGCATATGAGGGAGAATTAATTATTGAACACCAGCTCTTTGGGATTATGGCAGCCATCTCTTCAGTGACCCTATTTAATCCTCACAATAACCCGACTAATCCCAATCATTACAGATCAGGATAAGGTGGCTGCAAAAAGCTTAGCAACTCAAAAAGCAAGCAAGTGGAGAAACAAGAATCCTAATTCAGGTCTTCATCTCAAAAGCCTACACTCCTTCCTATTTCTGGACAAAACTTACTAGACTAGGAGTAGAAGCAAAGAAAGACATCCAGTCTGGCATAAAAGATAAGAAAAATAAATGTGATACCTACCACTCTATCAGTCTGAGCCATTACAAAAGAAAGAGATGATATAATAGTAACAGAAATCTTGGAAGAAAATGAGTATGTCCATTCAGTTTATAACAGCAACAAAATGTGCTGGACATGCATGAACATGCGCCCACTACCCACTAGTCTTAGTAGAAAAAAAATGACAACATGTTTGGAGTGTAGATACATATGATTCCAGGGCTAGAGTCTATAAAAGAAAATCAAAATCTCCAAGGTGAAAATAATTTTTAATCAGATCAAAGAATTGATATCACTTTAAAATGTGCCTCCTATTGGTTTCCATAAACTCCAACCAGAGCCCTGACCCTCATGCAGTCCTTAGTTTGAATGCAAATCCTACCAGCCTCTCAGAGAACTTGTTCCGTGTGAACTTTGGTGTGAGCCTTGCTTTCTGCAGTATTCCCAATGCTAATGTTTATCCGAAGTGAAGTTAGGGTTCACAATGGCTGCGGTCATTCAGATAAGGTTGTAAGCATCAAGGTATGAGGAATTTTTTTTCAAAAATGAAATCCTGATCATAATTATCAAGCATCATGTTAGGCTACAAAGGGGACAGAGCTATTATGTCATTAAAAGAAAAAGTTACCACCTCTGGAGTTAGAAGGCCCAGCTTTTACTATAGAGCAGTGGTTCTCAACCTTCCTAATGCCGTGACCCTTTAATACAGTTCCTCATGTTGTGGTGATCCCCAGCCATAAAATTATTTTCGTTGCTACTTCATAACTGTAATTTTGCTACTGTTATGAATCGTAATGTAAATATCTGATATGCAGGATGTATTTTCACCGTTATAAATTGAACATAATTAAAGCATAGTGATTAATCACAAAAACAATATGTAATTATATATGTGTTTTCCGATGGTCTTAGGCGACCCCTGTGAAAGGGTCATTCGACTCCCAAAGGGGTTGAGACTCACAGGTTGAGAACCGTTGCTATAGAGAGTCATGACTTTGGTCAAGTTGCTTACCTGCTCCGGGCTTCATCAATAAAGTCAGGATGACACCCACATCCCCAAGCAAAACTGCATGCCCAGATATACAGTAATGAGTTTAACTGATGCACAAAAAGGTTGTTTTTAAAAAATAAACATTATTTCGTGTGCTCAAGTTGAGATGTTACCTAATGTGTAGACCCCCCCCCCACACACACACACACACATAATGACTCCTATGCCCTTTAGTTTTCTGCCTCATTAGCACAAGAATTCAAATGTGTGTTCACACATCCACACAAGTGCCACTGAGAATAAGCAACCATCACACTTGGGATAATGTCAGCTCTGAACATAAATTTATCCCATTTATCCCCCAGTTTTTCCGTTTATTTCCCAAAGACAGTATGTTTTCAATCAAGCACTCTTCCATTGAATATGAGTGACTCAACGAGTCCAAAGGTAAACATGCTATGTTTGCTGACTTGCAATCACCAGAGAAGCCATCCCCAGCCATATATTTCCGTCCTTTGTTTGATTTGGCCTGATTGACTTTGAACACTGATGTCACACATTTCTGTGTGTGTGCGCGCCAGTGTATATACATGTTAATGTAATTCAATGCATCTAGGTTAAACTGCAGAGAAAACATCCCCTGCCCTTGATTAAGGCCTGCATTAAACCATCAGACCCCATCACAAGCCTTGCTGATGAGTAGCTATTTGGACACACACAGAGCTGTGATTTCCATCCACTTTACCAATCAGCAAGTTCAGATTTGCTGCTAATGTGACAGTGATGAACAGGAATGATGTTAATGTGACAGTGATGAACAGAATGACAGCTCAGGGCTGATTAAAATTGGCTGAGGTTCTTCAGCCCAGGACAAAACGAAGGGGCTTTGAAAGCAACTGCAGCAAACGTGCACTCTGAAACAGAAAGGAAACACCAAAAAATCATGTTTACTGATTACACATAAATTAGAGCAAACAGACATCACAATGTGACATCGTTTAAAATGTAGGCAGTCACTGTTCAAATCCTGCACTAAATCAAAAATGTCAATAGAAATGTGAATATGTGCTAAGCAAAACAACATGTCAAAAGGTAGAGGGTATGGTTTTAGTATGAAAACACAGGGCACATCAGAAACACAAGCCACATGCTTATCAGCCGAAATAAAATTCTCTGGCCGAGCTGATTGAGGAAAAGCCTTCACAAGTGCCATGTGGACTTCTCGCATTTCTCATTCTCACAGACTCAGAGTTAGGTGTCCTACCTACAATTACCTCACCATCCTAACCTTCCTTTTCTCGCCATCCGCTCCCCTGCCATTGGGGCCAAATTCAGTATATTAACACGAGGAGAACAGAAGAGCCACTGACCTGGGTATGAGTCAAAATGCACTCCTGCAAAACGGAAGAAGCTGTAATGTATGTCTACTTTCCAACACAGTTGTCTTAATCCATTCACTCATGTTTCTAACAGCATAGTAGAGTTTCAAAAATAAAAACCAGAAAATCTATGTAGAGATGTCATAGTCAGCTGGCAAGAAGCTGACCTTAAATAATCCACACTGTAAGGCCATCCTCAGCACCGGAGAGAACAAGATAATGTCTTTTTCTAAAATAAAAGACCATTCATACATTCTGCCAATGTTAAATTCTAAATAAAGTGATCAGACTGTCATGTTAATGGTATTGAATTTAATTCCTAAAACAGATTTACTCAAAACATAACCAGCACCAATGAGTCCTTCTAAAAGGGTTGGCATCTACAAGCTACAATGTCCTGGCACTGGCCCTCATTCTAGCACTCAAGACCAAGAAGTATTTCACACAAACATTCATGTATATGGGGTTCTACAAAGAATAAATAAGAAAATATGTTATATGCCAAAAATACTAGTGTCCAAAGTCTAGCAAATTTTAATTCAGGTTTTATATAATGCTGATATTGCTATCAATGGAAACATTCTACTTAGAAAACACTAATCAGAAATAGTTGCCCGGGCCTGTTTGCTCAGTGGTTGGAGCGTCAGCCCTCTGAGGGTTTGATTCCCCTTTTTCTTTTTTTTTAATATATTTTATTGATTTTTTACAGAGAGAAAGAGAGAGGGATAGAGAGCTAGAAACATCGATGAGAGAGAAACATCGATCAGCTGCCTCTTACACACCCCCTACTGGGGATGTGCCCGCAACCAAGGTACATGCCCTTGGCAGGTATGGAACCTGGGACCTTTCAGTCCGCAGGCCGAGGCTCTATCCATTGAGCCAAACCAGTTAGGGCTGATTCCCTTTTAAGGGCAAGTACTTCGGTTGCAGTCTCAACCCCTGGCCCAGTGTGGGTATGAACAGGAGGCAACCAATAGATGTATTTCTCTCACATTTCTCTCTCTCTCTCTCTCTCTCCACCTCCCCTTCCACCCTTCCCTCCATTCTCTCTTAAAAAAAAAAAATCAATGACAAAAAATATCCTCGGTTGAGAATTATTTTTTTAAAAAATGAAAAAATAGTTAAGTGGCCTGCTAAGAATCCAAAAATCTATAGATAAACCAGACACATTTTACAAACATTTCTGTGAAGAGGTAACAAAAGAGATCAAAGATAAGATACACTGCTGGAAGCTTCTGTAATCAGATACTGAAAGTCAATCAACATAGGCAAATCTTGCAGGACTGCATTCCCAGTAGCAATTATTGACAGGGCTCTTTCTGGGTCATACTCCATCCATGTAATTTTCTCCTTGAAATCTCAGAAAACAGACTATATGCAGAGAGAATCTTTCATTTTAAACTCTAACCATTTATAGTAACATCACTCCCTGTTTAATAGTCTTTTCTGATGTATAATATAATTGTCTAAATTATCCTTTATTAGAATTTCTTCTCAAAAGTAAATTTTCTGAAATTATCTGAATTACTTATTGCTTCTAAATAAGCCAATTACAGACGCCTCCAAACAAATTTATACTGAAGTAAATAATTTTTATTTTCTTCTGCTAATGTTCAAAATCAAACATGGTTTTCAAACTTAAAAGCAGAAGTGGCCAATGTATGACTTAGGCACACCAAAGTCCCCAAGTCCCCGGTCTCACAGAAGAAAGTGGTAGTGCCACTGGCCCAGTCTCCTGGTTTTATTACAATGTCCCATTGTCTCCTCTCCAGCTTTCACCTACTTGACAAAATTTAACAGTAGACTATAAATTCAGTGAATGAGTCTGTAGTTAGAAGCCAAGTAGACTATACTGTAAATCGAAAATGCTAAACATAAAATGGTTTATTATATTAAAACTAATTAAAAAAGCATGGACACTGTCCAACGTGCTTAGATTTCACAGAACAGCGACGGCACAGTATGTGGTCAGGAGTTAACCTAGGAAAGACAAGGAGTGCATTCACAGTGAACAAAATAAAATAAAGGTACCTTTGCATGTCAATGTAATATCAGCTATATTTTAAAGGATAATAATTACCATACTATTAATTTGAATTAAAACCTTTTCCTCACTGGAAAGTTTTTGTCCTTAGTTAGCTTTGCTACAGAAAAAAGATGTATATTAAAAGGTGTCTATTACCACCCCCAAATGTTTAATGAGGACAGTCGCTTGTAGGCCCTGTCTCCACGAGTCTTCCCAGGCTGTCAGAAATGCCTCATATCTTTAACTAGGAGAAAGATTAGGGTGAGACCCTCACTATGCTCAAGATTATGCAGTTAATATGCCGAGACTCCTGACAGTGTTTGTCCCTTCCTCACAGATGCCTTGGTATGGAAAGTGAATCCGATTCACACCCTTCATCTCTTCCTATGACAAGCTGTATACGTGTAACCTCTAGCCTTTCTCTATCACTGCTTTAGACCATTTTATTCTCAAAACCCCCAGATCCTTCCATTTGGATCCAACTAGAGTGACTCAGAAATCATATAACCAACTGCCTTGGATTAATCCAAAGTATACAAAGTAAATTTGCAGGTTTAACTTCTCTTTAGGAGATTAGTATCTAAGGAGGGATAAATAAGTATACCCAAATTTTCTTAATATTTCTTAATATTTCTGGTCCAGTGGGGGTGTGAACAAGAGGCAACCAATCGATATTTGCCCCCATGTTTTAACCTGCCAGAGATCTGGGGTCTGACGGCAGCTCTTGCCTGGACTATGCCTGCGCATGTGTGACCTTTGGCATATGGTGCAACTGCTCTGGACCTCATATGTCTATTGATTTTAGAAAGAGGAAGTGGGGAAGGAGAGAGAGAGAGAAACATCAGTTGCCTCCCATACACACCCCGAACAAGGATCGAACCCAAAACCTAGGTATGTGCCCTAACCGGAATCAAACCTGCAACCTTTTTGGTGAACACTCCAACAACTGAGCCACCCAACCGGGGCTATTTTTTTTTTAATTTTTATTAAATTTATTGAGGTAACATTGTTGATAAAATAATGTAGGTCTCAAGTGTATAATTCTATAATAAGTATCTGTATCTTGCATTGTGTGTTGACCACCATAGGTCAAGTCTCCTTCCATCACCATTTATCCCCTCTCTACCTCTTCTACCTCCCTCCACTCCCCTTTCCCTTGGTAATCACCATACTGTAATCTGTGTCTATGAGGGGTTTTTTGTTTGTTTGCTTAATCCCTTTACCTTTTTCACCCAGTCCCCTAATTCCCCTCCAATCTGACAGCTGTCAGTCTGTTCTCTGAATCTATGAGTCCATTTCTTTTGTTTCTTTTGTTCATTAGATTCCACATATACCACTGTAAGTGAAATCATATGGTACTTGTCTTTCTCTGACTGGCTTATTCCACTTCACATAATATTCTCCAGGTCCAGCCATGCTGTTGCAAAAGGTAAGATTTCCTTCTTTTCTTTATGGCTGATAGTATTCTAGAAGACATGTTCTACCTCTATTCCTACACTTTCTACAGGATTAAATGAAATAACGCATGGACATGGCTGGCATATTGTAAACTCCCAGTATATGTTAGAAAGCTTGAGATGTTTCTCCAGTTACAAAGAAAGCTCCAGATTGCTATTTCTGATCATCTCTGCCTATTTCATTTGAAAGAGTAAATAATTCTCCAAATAGAAAAATGATGACATGGGTATGCATCTGGAGCTCCAGATAAAAATGGTATTTTTAACATGATTTCTCTAGTTGTCTTTCTTTTTGTTCAGAATAATCGTGCCTCATAAGTAGACAATGATGCCACATGAAAATGAGCATGGGCATTTGAATTCATGTACAACTCACCGAAAGGTAGTATAAGTTGTAGAGATTAGAGAATCAGAAAGGCACAGATTTGAATCACTGCTCCACAATTTACTATTGAGTTATCTGGTCTCTCTCTTGCTCAGGGCCCCATCTACAAAATGGTATGATAATACTTACACCTCCTAGATTTCATTACTACAATCAAATAGCAGGGGTGGGGAACATGCAGCCTGTGGGCCGTATAAGGTAAGGCCCAAGAAATCATTTGGTCTGGCCCTGCCAAGGCATCAGGGGTGAGTTAATTAAATGTCTGACCAAATATAGCAGGCTAATTTTTAAGTTGATAATTTTGTATGGCCCACGAATGATGTTATAAATACCCAAGTGGCCCTTGGCAGATAAAAGGTTCCCCACCCCTGAAATAAAGTAACATAAATGAAGCACCTGACACAAAATAAGGACTCCAATGTACGCTCCCTCCCCTGATAAGCAACCCCTCCCCATCCAAGTTGCTTTTATCGCCAGGTGGGCAGAGATGTCTAAAAGGCGATTTACTTGTGGAAATCTGTTCTTAATATCCTTCTCGTTACATAAACAAGTGATATGTACTAATTACACTGTGATTTTATTTTCTGAAATAAAAGGCATTCCAAACACCATAAACCTAATAAAAAGCCAAAGAAGAGGGAGAAGAGAACAAGGGAACAGCTGGTAGAAACGGCGCACATCATTCAAAGAGGCAATGGGGCCAACAGAGGTTTTCAATAAAAGCAGAGAGAACACTAGGTGGTAACTGAATGGATACTTTAGATCTGGGGAAGCAAAGCACACTGGCTGCACTTGGATGCCAGGGGAGGCTTGGATAACATCTCCTGTCTTAATGAGCTGCACTCCATTCCCAGCTGCTCAGAACAATGACAGAGTTCTCTGCTGCAAAGACTCCATACACAAAACTCCACAGTCCCTGGAGCCAGAGGGGCGGGCAAATGCTAAATCTTACATCTGCTGGTGTTTGGAAGGATAAATGAACAGCGACTGAAAAAACACCTTGCACATCCAGCATATTTATGTTTCTCCAATAATTGTCAAATTTATGTATATTTTCTAATCCCTCCCCTTGTTCAGACAAATGTGTTGGCTCTGAGCACTCTAAAAAAGCAACTAATTGATTTTCTTTTTTAGAATAGTTTTAAGTTTACAGAAAATTCACTCTTTTAGAAATTACCCATACATACATCTTCTCAATCTGAGCACTTTTACAGGCCCTGGATCAATTAAAATATTAAGTTGCCACCCAAAATTTAAATAAACCAATAAACAACATAACCAAAGAAGAGAATCTGAGACCCTATTCAGATTTGCATAAACCAAGTGACAGCAACAACAATCTGAATACAATACAATGAAGATCAGTCAGTAGGAGAAACAAAAAGTATAGCCGCAGATTTATACAGTACCTATTATATACAGGGCAGCATTAAAGACAAACACAAAATCATGGTAACTGATAAAACACGTAAGTATACAGTAGTCCTCCCTTATCCATGGGGGATCCGTTCCAAGACCCCCAGTAGATGTCTAAAACTGCGGATAGTACTAAACCATATATATATGGTGTGTATATATACATATACACACACACATATACATACACACTATGTTTTTTCCTATACATAAAAAATTATGATAAAGTTCAAGCTACTCTTGTGCTCTGTGGCCACTATTAAGTAAAACAGGGTTACTAGAACACAGCACTGGCATACCAGGACAGTTGATCTGACACCATCGGAAACTAAGTGAAGAAAAGGCAAGGAGCGTTTACAGCATGGATATGCTGGGCAAAGGGATGATGCACAGCCCCCTATCCCAGTCAGGACAGCACGTGGGATGGTGGAAGATTTCATCATGTTACTCAAACGACTTGTAATTTTAAACTTATGACTTGTTTATTTCTGAAATTTCCCATTTAATATTTTCAGACCTCAGTTGACCTTGGATAACCGAAACAAAGAAAAGTAAGATCACAGGTGGGTGGGTGGGAGGCGGGTAGCTAACATATTTGTAAGAGATAGAATTTTTGCTGTCAATTAACACATTAACATCTCCTGTGAATTCCACATTTGGAAACACTTCATACAGGTCAATCTCCAATCTAAAGGACTTAAATGCTCCTGATATCAAAGCTTGGAGCTTCCCTTACATTTATCAGACAGCTCAATAAGATAAGGTGCTCTATTGGGTCATGCAGACAAGTTAAGCAAAAAATCATCAGGTAAGTAAGTCATCACTCTAGTCAGGAAACAGTTAAGTGAATAATACAGTGCAGAGGTTCTCAAAGTGTGGTACCTAACTGGTGAGAAAAGCAAATTCTTTGAGTCCCACTCCTAACCTAAGCATGAGTCCGAAATCTAGGAAGGTACCCAGCAGACTGTGTTTTAGCAAGCCCTTCCGGTGATTCTGATGCAAGGAAAGCGTGAGAATGACTAGTACATTTAAGGATGTCTGAAAGTGAAAATGAACAGTAAATATGCCCCCCTCCTTGCTAAAAACAGAAGAGAATTTTGATTATTTTTAGAACAATGTTGTATTTCATTTGGTAATTTTGATGACTGCTTTATAGAGTTTCCTAGAGTGGCCTACTAAATAGAAAGAACACCAACTACAGCAATTTTTATTAACTGGGTGAAATTCACATTTTTCATGCATCACAAAATGAAATGAAACCTTTTGGTTTACCCATATACAATTTTTTGGCTTCTATACAACTTAAAATTTATTCTAACTAGGGTTTTAAACTAAATTTTTTCTTTAGTTTTACAGTGGCTCTCCAGCCTTCCCAAACTGCATTCTACCACAATGCCTAAATCTTCCTATTCTGTTACCTATAGCTCAGGGTATATAACTCAAGAGACATATCACAGTAAGATCCTAGGTTCAGGTAGGTCAGGTAAACATCTCTATTTGTATGCCCCAGCCTTTAGTTAAGCAACATAAAAGGCCCAACTATTGCATGACTTTAATGTGTATTATTTATTTCTAATCAACTACAGCTTGATGCATGAAAAATCCAATTAATGGGAGTGATATTATGGTTAGTGTCCCTGTAACTTTGCTTCCTTTTCTATTGTCATCTAAATCTATTTCCCATTAAGACTCTACAGTAAAATTAGTTATATTCTTACTGCTGATTCTCTCTAATGTGCCCAGAGACATGAAATGCCTTTGTGTATTGATTTGCTAAACTAGATAGTCATGATACATTTGTTTGCTGCAGGAAGTTATACCCTGGCACACTCTCTCTTGAGAAATAAAATGCAGAATCAATGGGAAAAGTTTTACAGAATCTTAGATCATGTATTTTTTTTAAAGATTCTCTTCAAATCAATTTGGTCTTTCTACTTACTGCAGTGAATAACTGTTTATTTCAAATTACTGATCCTGTATCACAAATTCCTAGCCTGACATCCGCTTGGATAAAGGAGGAGTGGTCAACATTTATAAATGGGATTAACTTATTTGAGCAAATTGGAAAGAAAAAGATTGGGTATTTCTGTCAAACTGATTTATGCTTTGGTCTACAACATCCCAAAGAAATAAGAATTTCTCAACAGCTTACATAACAATATTGTATTGGCCTCTCAAGTAAAGAAAGAGCCAATTATTGAGGAAAAGAAAATAATGCACCAAACATACATCTCTCCTGGCAGAAGAAGCTAAAGACACTGAATCCTTAGCATTACAGGACTGATGGGTTAATGTTCAAGGAAGTCAGCCCTTCGGGAACAAAAGGCAAGTCTCTCCCACTCTGGAATACCAGCTCAGGGAAAAAGTTGATCAGATAAGCCCGAATCCCTGTAGGAAAGAGATCCAGGAATAAACTTCAAAGAGTACATGACCTTGGGGGGAAAACACGTTAGTATTTTTATTTTACTCACTGCTAACTGAAATTTGGCATTTCCTTCCACTATCATTATAGGTTACAACTATAATAGTATTAACATACCTGTAACTGTGTCACCAATAGAATTCAACAATATTTCATAGTATATTAAAGCTGTTACAGTATTGTTAGACGTGCCACGGGCTCTTGTTATTTATTATCACTGTATTTCAACAGTTGGTTTCTTTTGATTCCTATGTGCTTTTTAATGTATTTAATAACATTTTGAAAATGTCAAAGGGGCCCTGACCAGTTTGGCTCAGTGGAAAGAGCATTGGCCTGTGGACTAAAGGGGCCTGGGTTCGATTTTGATCAAGGGCATGTACCTTGGTTGCAGGCACGTCCCCGATAGGGGGTGTGCAGGAGGCAGCTGATTGGTGTTTCTCTCTCATTGATGTTTCTAACTCTCTATTCTCTATTCCCTCTCCCCTCCTCTCTGTAAGAAATCAATAAAAATATATTTTTTAAAAAATGTGAAAGGGTTCATGAGTCAAAAAAAAGGATAGGAAGTGTTCTTTTGCAAGAAGGAAGTAGCATCAAAAAGAGGAACTACTCACAAGTAGTCCCAGAAACTCCAGCATAAACCCTACCACGAGGAAGAATTTTCTAAGAAATCACATGCAGTTTGCTCTCTTCTGAAATCCACAAACAGGTTGGGAAGCAACACCAATTTATTATTCTCATTTGCAAACTACAGAAACACCTTAAAAGGTTGAGATGACTTATGTGGTCTCAATAGGAATTTCCAGCAACCACCGTGACCTTGGAAATATTAACCTAACAGCAGTGGCAGCTCAGTGATAACACAGCAAAACACCATCCTGAGCCACGTTTTCCTCAGTCTAAACACTACCCAAGCCACCACTAGGGGCGCAATGAGGCACTCCAAGAGCCATGGCTCTTAAAGAATCAAAGCTGCAAGTAGCAAACAGCCTGTGGTGAACCATTCAAATGGCTGAGTGTCACACTGACAAGATGGAATGGGTCAAAAGCTTTTTGTTTGTACAGAAAAGATTTCAAATGCCAGGCAACAGAATACTAGTAACTTGGTGAAATTCTGGATAGGAGATTAAAATAATCACAAACCAGTATGTTTATAATTATCAGATACTAGAGGCCCGGTGCACAAAAATCTGTGCACTCAGGGGATCCCTCAGTCCGGCCTGTGCCTTCTCGAAGTCTGGGACCCCTCGGGGGATGACCACCTGCTGGCTGAGGCCTGCTCCCCAGGGCATTGGGCCTAAGTTGGCAATCAGACATCCCTCTGGCAGCCAGGCAGCCCTTGGGGGATGTCCACTTGCCAGGGGGAAGCAGGCCTAAGCTGCAGTCAAACATCCTTGGCGCTGCTGAGGAGGCAGGAGAGGCTCCCACCACCACCGCTGTACTGGCAGCCGTCAGCCTGGCTTGTGGCTGAGCAGAGCTTCCCCTGTGGGAGCGCACTGACCACGAGGGGGCAGCTCCTGCATTGAGCGTCTGCCCCCTGGTGGTCAGTGTGTGTCATAGTGACCAGTCATTCCCAGTCTTTCTGCTGTTAGGGTCAATTTGCATATTACCCTTTTATTATATAGGATGTTCTGATAGTTCAATCTCTGCACACAAGAGATATTCCTGTAATAGTGGCTTATAATACTTTCAATGTGCTAAGAGCTCATTATTGAGAGGTCTCTAACAGTAAGACCTGATTGTTGGAGACTATGCTTTGGAGAAACATGATCACATTATATAGGTCCACCCAAACTAGTTTATAAGGAGCTATTAAGCATTAATACATTTAAGTCCTTACTGAATTTAATATGTGGCGTGTGCCTTAACAGGGGCCTGCACCTGCTGACTACTCACCTGCCATTTATGCCAGGAGATTCCAAACTTCAAACTTTTTTTCTGGCCTGATCTTTTCTTCTAAACTACCCAGAGATGGGTCCTCTCAAGCAATCAGCATAAAAGAAGCTGGGGCAGATGATAGTTATTAACTGGAATTTTAACTGCGGGTAAATAACAATTACCATCACAATGCAGCTCTAGCTATAGTTCTTTATGGCAAAAGCAAACAAAGTGGAGGGTGAAACCCTAGTCTGCGGCCTGAACTGGTTCAGAAATTAAATGCTGCAGACGCCCTTCAAGTGAGATCTTTTCTGAAGAGTCCCAAGCAAACCAGTGGGCCATGGCTTTCACAGGGCACAGCACAGATCCTGGGAAGATACCCGGGCAGATATCCCAGTCACCCGTAAAATGAAACTGCTTAGCACCATGTGTGTGCAAGGATCTTACACAGGCTATTTCTAAGACAGAGTCTGTGCACGTAACATGCTCTGCAGCCGAGAAGAAACACTTTTTCTCTCTTTGAACAAAGAATTTTCTATATGCTCCACTACTCTGTTATATGCCATCCCAATTTTTAAAAAACCCTCACAGGTAATTATGATTCAGTGAAAACAAAGACAGTGCCAATATAATTGTGCCCAATGAGCCCCAAATATTAAACTTTTATTTTCGAGCATGGCTTTCATCACTCTCTCCGCCAGTGTAGTATATATGATAATATATTATTTGTTATTCAGAAGAGAAAGAGTTCCATACAAAATGAATGACTTCAATCGCCTTATAAATAAAACATGGATAAATGTCTCGGTAAAATAAATTAAAGGAGCACTTGTATTTGATCACTCTATCATATTGCTGTCTTTATCTACAAGCAGAAGAAGGTGTTTCCTGAAATTCATTTGTGTAAAGTCCATAATGGAGAAAAATCACTACTAACTTATGGCTAAAACTCAAACAAGTCACACATATTGAGCACCTCAGAGACGCAAAACATGTTAAAGAAACAAAACTCAGAAAAAGAGAAAACGAAACTTAGAAAAAGAGAATAGTGGCCCACACCTGTAGCTTGGGAGTTTGCTTGTACGTTTGTTTCGGAAGAACCTTTGCTAGCCTGTCTATTTTAAAAAGTAAGCTGTAACACATTACTGAAGGTCGGTATTAAACTCCACGTTCACTTCTTAAAATGCAATAATGACTGAAGAGAACAAACATGAGTCCTGAAGAAATACCTGCGCTGATTCTGATTTAATGAATAGGAGTCATGAGATAAACTGCTTAAATCCATCTTGAAGGAAAGCTAAATCCACACCATTATTATCATGCTGTTAAAATTACAAATACATAAAAAATAGAACTGGAATAAATCACAAATAATAAACACAATATATTTTGCTCAGAGGTATAATTCTAGGTTATCTTTCATCCTTCCCATTATTGTTGAAATGCATTGGAGACAACACAAACTTCAAAAACTATAGAAATAAATATAGAACTTATTAAGAGAAGGCATTTTTTAAACAGAAATGACAAAACAATTTTCAGTGAGAAAACCATGAAAGAAAAGCTTTTTTCTCACGTTATGGCAAAGTGATTTACAAACATAAAATCTTAATTATATTCACCATTTAAGATTATAGGTAAAATAAAAATCTTCCAATTTCTAAGGATTTCAAATTTCCAACTAGCATTGCCCATACAAGGAACAGCTCTACAAGAATCATATTAAAATAACAACAGTAAGTGTATTCAATACAATAAAAGTTGAGCCTGATTCATACAAATGCCTCTCTGTAAATTTATAAACACTGTCATTCCACTAGCCAATATTAAGTTGGCTCAGTTTACTATCCAGATAATGTGATATATACATAAGAGCCCTTACTTTATACACAGTAATCATTTGCATTTGAAGCTGGTCCCCCATCAAACTGGGGCTATCTGGTTCACATCCTTGGTTGATGTTTATGACAAAGTGGGGGAGGGCATAAATGAAACTCAAAACCCTCACTCTCTTGCTGGGGAGGGAAAGAGAGCTAGAGATCAGAAAAGCGAGTAAGGGGGGCAGAAGGAGAGAGAGATGAAGAAAGAAGGAGATGAAACAGACTAGGAAGAGAGAAGGCAGGACTTCAGGAACAGAAAGGTAGAAAAATCAGCACGGCAGCAGAGGGATCTCCCATAAATATTCATATAAACTAATAATTTGTGTTATTTGCATTTACAATGTGACTCCCAAAGCCATTCAGGTTTTTACCGCAATATATATTTTATCTTTTAAATATTTTGCATGAAAAATCAGGACTGATGCTACATGTGTACAGTAATTTAACTGAGCACTTTTCTCCCCTTTACTCAAATTGGCTTCATTAATTGAAGCCAATGCGTTTGTCAGCATTTCACACCTCAGCAAAACAAGGGCACCAAAATTCTTCTTTTTTTTTTTTACACCCAGATATTATTCAGTTCTTCAATGTGCTAGATTTTGTGGTTGGCCATATTTGTTGTGATAGTATTCAAAACATTTTTGGCTTTTAATTTTATATATGTAGATTTGTAAAGTTTTTGCACTTTTATGTAGCGATATTAAATTATCCTTTCCTTCAGGGGTTCTTTTATGCAAAAAGTCATTGTATTCCAAACATTTAACAAATATTTACTTTCACCCTCTAATTTTATGTTCTGATTTGTTATTTACTCTTTTCACCATCTGTAACTAATTTTTGTCAAATAATATGACATGAATTAGAGAAATATTTTCTTCTCAATTATTCCAGTTCCATTCATTGGCTACCTCCCTCCCACAATGAATTTTCACATACAGTAAGTTCTCAAAGAAACTGAGCCCGCTTTCATTCCCATTGTCAGTATCTGCTTTACCAGGAGAGCTTCCTCTGAAAACTGCCTCCCAATGGCACTTTCTGGCAGACCTGCATTCCTATAAATGCCCATTTTCTCTAAATTATTTACAACTAGAGGCCCAGTGCATGAATTTGTGCACAGGTGGGGTCAGGTGGGGTCTGGCCGGCCAGGAGGAGGGGCCGTGGGTGGTTGGCTGGCCGGCCCTGCCCCCTGATTGAACTCCCGGTCCAGGAAACAATTTGCATGTTAGCCTTTTATTATATAGGATTCTCATTTGGAGGCTAATTAGGTTGTAGTAAACTTCTGTCAAACTTTTTTATTTATTTTTCTTTTCTAATTATTTTTAATTTATTTTAGAGAGAGGAAGGGGAGGAGAAAGAGAAACATTGATCAGTTGTCCCCCATATCCCCCAACCAGAAATCTAACCTAAAACCTGGGTATGTTCCTCAACTTGGGATTAAACCAGTCACCTTTTAGTGTACTGGATGACGCTCCAACCAACTGAACCACCCTGCCAGGGCTGTGTTTATTTTCTATAAAGATGTATGTATGGATTTCTCTCTGGCTTGGCTTTTTTTTCCTTCTGATTTTTTTTAACTTTTCTAATGGTTAGAAAAGTAACACATACTTGTTTTTAATTATTTTATTTACATGTTTGCAGTTGTACTGAATATATACAGTAATTTTCATTTACAACAAATATTTCTTATTAAATATTCATAATGTTAAATTAATACTTAATATTTTCTAAAAAATTACCTACAATATCTCTACTATTAAGCAGTTAGGCAACTGCCAATATTTAATTGCCACAGTGAATATATATTTTTATTATTATAAAAGACATATAACATAAAATTTTCTATTTTAACCATTTTAAAAGTACAGTTCAGTGGCATTAAGTACGTTTACATTGCTTTGTAACCATCACCATCATCCATCTCCAGAACTCTGTCATTAAAATGGGTGGAATTCAACAAGAACTAGAATTCAATACTTGGCTTATCAATCTAAGCCTCTCATTAATAATAAACTGATGAGAACAAAAAAGTTCAGAATATCCTTCGTCCAACATATCAGAGAAAAATGCCCTTATATGCAGAGAATATGATTTACTATTGTATAATGAACACAAAACATTGATCAAAACTAACCCAGCCCTCTTGCAGGACCCAGATTTCTCTCATTATAAAGCCAAGCACCCAGCACCCGTAAGTCTAAGCCCTCAGAGTTTCACTCTCTCTAATCAACTAATAAATGTCACCCTACTGTTTATTACACATATTTGTATTTTCAGAATTTTAGCGCTTTGTCTCGTTAGTTGCTTAGATACGGAAGAGGTTATCTGGCACTCCCCAGAGCATCTCTTTGTCCAATTTTCTAGAACTTTCATTCCAGTAAGGGATTTATCAGAAATTACCTGGAGGAATTTCTACTTTTTAAAAATATAGTGATGTTCTTATAAGTTGAATATTAGAACTAAATTAATCAAATTGAAGTACACAATGGTAACAAGATGCTATCAATATCATGAATACATATAAACCACCTAGAACAATATCTGGATACAATACTCAATAAATGTTACATATCACACTACATACATGAATTAACAAGCAGAATAAAGGGCCCTGAGCCAGCCATAAATGTGCTGGAAAAACACCACCCAATGAAACAACCAATTTTGTTCTTTGCCCAATTATGGGCCAGCAATTTGGAGAGCAGAAACAACTCATATATATCCAGCAATTTCAGGAATCCAGGTAATAATCAAGAATTGAAAGTAAACAAAAAAGGCCTCTCAGGGCACAAGGTAGATGTTACACATTTCATAAGCCTTACTACTCATCTCAGGTCTATTTACTTTTACTTTACACGAAGCAATGCTTTCTTATATCTAGTTTCTATGTCTAAAGGGAGGAATAAAAACAAAGATCACTAGAAGAAAGTAAGCAAAGAGCAGGAGAAGCTGCCTGACAATAAGGAAAGAAACATAAAAACTAAAGAAAAATCAGATTGAGGAGCAGACCCAAGAACACAGAGCCAGGATCCTGGGTGATCTGAATCTGGAACAGAGAGACTTAAAACTCAGTATCATAAACTGTTTGAAGTTTGTAAGGCTGACTCAAAGTTATCAGTAAAAAGTTATAATATGTTGAAAATATTCTGTTCAAGAAATGAGAAAAACAGGAAAGCTTCTTCTACAAAATGGGTAAAACTTTTAAAGATAAAAATCACATTAAGCATGGGGTCAAAATTTTCATACATTTTATCTTCAATTCTAACTGCCTTTCTAATTAAAATGTGTAATTATACACTGGGATTTAGAACTATGAGATGCTTCTTACCTCTCAAACCAAGTGAACAGCCAAAACATTACAACCTGTGCATTCCAGGAGAATCCTGCAGTGACCTGTACTGCCCTATCCATAAGGAACTGGACAGAAGAGCATGACAATACTAATTAGCCATTTGCAACTCTGTGGGTCCCATTATCACCCAGGGCATTATTGAAAATCACTGTAATGGTGTGATTTTTTTATGTCTGCCTTTAAAATAATTCAATTGCTTATATGCCTCTAGTGTTTAGATTTCTTAATAAAGGATCTCTTACTGTATTTCATTTAATCTTCACAGCAACTCTATGAGGAAGACAGTACCAAAATCTTAGAGAGACAAGGAAGTCATCTCTTTTAGAGATGAGCTGTTAGGCAACTTAACTGAGGTTACCAGACTATGAAGTGAACACGCTAAGGTTCAAAGCCTTATCTAAGTGTCAGACTAGAGAAAGTATCACATATTTACATCTAAGACATATAAGTATCAAAAACTAATTAAAGAGAAAAAAAAACAACTCAATTTTTAAAATTTAGAAAAGGGGCCAAGGATCAAATTGTTTTAAACTCTTAATAATAACTCAGTGAAAACTACAAATGTCAAATAAATGTAGAAAATGATACAAAACCTGGCTAGTAATGAGGTATACACTCCAATTGAGTTTTTCAAAATTAATAAATCAAACAATGTCAGGGGCCGAAAGAAATGGATGCTTTCATAGACTTTTGGAGAAAGTGTAAACTGGTTACATTTTGGGGAATATAATTTGGTGGCCTACTCAAACAAGTTTTGAGTAGGCTTATTTATCCCTTTACCCAGGAATTCCCTTTATATTGCATCTATTTTTAAAATATATATATATTATTGATTTTTTTTTTTTTTACAGAGAGGAAGGGAGAGGGATAGAGAGTTAGAAACATCGATGAAAGAGAAACATTGATCAGCTGCCTCCTGCACACTCCCTACTGGCAATGTGCGGGCAACTAAGGTACATGCCCTTGACCGGAATCGAACCTGGGACCCTTCAGTGCGCAGGCCGATGCTCTATCCACTGAGCCAAACCGGTTAGGGCGCATCTATTTTTTTTTTTTTTTTAAGATTTTTTATTGATTTTTAGAGAGAGAGAAAGGGAGAGGGAGAGAAACATCAATGTGAGAATGAAACATCAATCTGCTGCTTCCTGCATGCCCCCTACCATGGATCAGCTGCTTCTTGCACACCGCTTACCACAGATCGAGCCCAGAAATGAACCAGCAACCTTTCAGTGCATGGAACAACATCCAACCAACTGAGCTACACCAGCCAGGGCTGCACCTCTATTGTTAAAGCAGTATTCACAAGTGCTCATAAAAGTGTTCACTGCAACATTTCTGAAATAGCAAAATCTGAAAATGTGCACATATGAAGTCTTGTGATGATACAATATATAAATTCACAAAACAGGGACTGGAAGGATGCCCACAGAATTCCTACAGTACACAGTCTGGGCAGAGCAACAGGAGTGAGAGGTTGAAAGATTTTATTTAACTTAAAAAAAAAATCACACCAGTCAAACATGAACAACAATTTCAAAAAAATCATACCAGTCAAACATGAACAACAATTTCATGGATAAAATTCAAAAAACACACAAAGGTGTACAGAGGAACACTTGAAAGAAGAAAAAAAAACCTTATATTGAGTCCCAACATATAAAACAAGGAAACAAAACCCTTCGGCCGCCCTGGCAGACGCTTCCCGGGGAACTGGGAACCCTGAGCAGCCCATGTCTTACACCTCTCCAGGCTTCCCCGTGTTCCAGGAAACAGTCACAGTTTAACGGACTATGATAACTCAGAAGGTGCCTCCTCATCCCACAGGCCAGTCTAATATTTTTGAAGGGTTTAGCAGCATTGAAGCCCATCCAAATCTCAGTCACATACATGAGTGCATTTTGATTACTAGGCCACAGCTTAAATAAATCAAACACCAATATTTAAAAAACTTATCTCCCTAATCCATTTAGCCATCCTAAGATGTACCCCATCACCCAACTGAAAATTAAATTACAATCACCAAATAAGCCAACTCCTTTGGCAAAAGAGTATTTTTAAAAATATTTCTTCAGCATGTCTCCCATTTTAAAGAAACTCTGGTTGAGGAAGACCATTTGGAAGTACTTGAACACATTCATTGGCCAAATACACGAAGAAGGGAGTGTTCACACATCCTGGACTAAACGCGGCGCATGGGCAATGACTGCACAGGAAGAAGCAGGAGACTTCAGCAGTGGTTAATGGCAATTAAGTGAACACGACCACAAAGTCGTAACAATTAAGACTCCCAGAGAAAAATGTGCAGTCATCCAAGCTACTAATCATTTACAACATTTTTTACATTATTTAGCTATAGAACATCAAGCTTTTGTTATTACACTATCAAGCAATTAGAAAGAACTCTGAAAATGCTAATGTGATTTGCAATTGTACTAAATTCTTAGAAGAAGAATTAGAGTGAGCTTGGGGTTCTCTCAGGAACATGGGAGGTCTTGCAATTGCCCGGGCCTCAAAGAAAGTTCAGATAAGAGATGGAGAGAAATTTTTGATGTTATATTAGTAATTTTCATGACTCTGGTCCAATCCATGTCATCAGAACAAGAGATTAAAGACAGGTGCCCTTAATTAGCTCTTTTTGCTTGACCATTATCCCAATGCTTGCAAAAGATATATAATTCTAATTCAGAAACTTAGAGTCCAGAGTTACAGACTACTAAGCCACTAAAATAAACCCATAATTTTGGATACATCAGGCTCAAAACTGACAAGGGCACTAGAAGGAAGAAACATTTGAGTATGGTTACTGGGAATCATTAAGACGGCATCTAGGTGAGGTTTTTTTAAGCTGATGGTAGAAGACTTTTAAACACTTATAAACCTTATAGTTGGCCACATGTCTGCCCTCTCCTTAACTTATGCAGGACACCCAAGTCTCCTGAGAAGTGATGCCTTCTTCATCCATGTCTTAGTCTTAAGCTTCTCTTCCCATCATCCCTCTGTAAAAGCTCAACAAGTCCAGGGTTTTCCCCCACCACACAGAGGATTTGTATACTTCAATCTCTGACTTGAATATCTCCCAATCCATTGTTTTGAATCCTGAGGTTTCAACTTTTCCTTTCACTGGCCTATACTGACCACCATGCACATTACAATCTAATTTCATAAATTAGACTGATAATAAGAAAATGGGGTTCTTTGTCCCTACACTATTTCTGCTAGAATAGGATATCCTTATCAAATCAGGTATTTTAATGAAAATTGGAATTAAAGAATAGAGTTTCAACTGCTCAGTAACAACATAATTTTCCCAGTAGCAATTTCAATAATCATTAAATATCTATACACCTAAGCATATCTGTATCTATCTATCTATCTATCTATCTATATATGTAATCATGTATAATCATGTATATAAACATACATGAGTCAAACACTATTAAAGACTGATTACATTATACCTAAAAATAAAAGCTATCTTTTCCAATATCACCAGCAAAGATTTTTAAACAGCCTTTTTCCAAGTCCATCCTCCACTACTACATAAAGTGAGCACCTAGCAAACCAAACAAAGCAGAATTGTTGCCAGTAGAAGAGCTGACACTCCTCACCCCACTGCTGGGAATTCCAGAATGTAATGAGGTTATCACCAACTGTGAGCCTCTTAAAGCAAATCAAATTCCTGAACTAACTGATTTAGCTACACCAACTATAGTTGTTGTTTTTTTAAAATCACACGTTACAGAAGGAAAAAGTACCTAGGACACCCTTGGTTTTTCCACTCCACTAAACAATAATCCTTGCTTTCTTTAAAATGATTCATATTTAACTACAGTGCCTCTCCTGATTAATTTTACTAATTTTTATAAGTTCAATTATTTCTGCCTACCTTGATACTTAGGTAAGCATTTGAATAGAGGTATGTCTGTATTTAGTTCACACTTATTACAAAAGGATATCATTTCATGTGTTTTCATTGAAGTTTTTTCATTATTTTCATCTATAGATATAAGGCTCTCAAAATGGGGAACTGATTTGTTTGTACTTGTGAATGTGCGTGTGTTTACACACAAACACACGTAATAATGGCATTTTGCAAACCTAGGAAAACCTGGGCACCCTCTGCCTTCCCCCATAGACCTGCATGCAATGCCCAGTCACAGCCTTCCTGAAGGTCACCCATGCACCTCCCTCTAATGGGTGCACAGATGGGTCCTGAATCCCTAATGCCTCTGTTTAGGCTCCCTGTGTGATGGACCTGGAAAATACATGTAAGGGTAACACTATAAATTCTTTCAGCAAATATTTAATGGGCAACAAAAAAGCACATAACCATCAACTTTTAAAAACGTAAAGACCAGCATTGAGGCTGATAGCTATAGATCTAATAAGATCAACTCTCCAGCCTCTGTCAGTTTTTCCTCTTTCTTTCCCTCAAACTGAACTGCAGAGAATGTTCACCCAGCCAGTGAGAGCTACTCTTCCCCATCAAAGGAAGGAGGATTAAGTAAGACTGACAAATAAAGCTGAGAATCCATAGTGGGACTGGAATAATGATAGACAGGGTCAATGTATCATGTTCCTAAATCAGAGATGCTTTGGGAAGAAAAATGCAGTGACAAAAATCACTGATTATACAGAGGCCATGTGGTCTCTTCCATTTATGGTTAGTATAGTCCAGAAACTGCTTATGTTTTTAAAAACAACCCCCACGATTCTAACAAAAGCCTACCCTTTATGTAACTAGAGAAAATCAACGCTGGGAGAACACAAGAAAAGTCAGATTCACAAAGACCTATTAACCAATCTTCAATCCCATCCCCACCTCCACCCGAGGATGGGTTCTTCACCTGTGTTCCCTCTTAGTACTGGATGCTGACAATATCCCTAATATCAATGACTAGGCAGTCCATCAATGGTACAAACTGACAGCTTCAGATATACTAAGTCATCATATGTTCAAAAAATAGGGCAGTGAAGAGAAGGTTGGGTTATTCAAAAATAGTGATAAGGTCCCTTTAACTAAGGAATTTTAAAATCTAATGGGTAGCCCTGGCCAGGTAGTTCAGTTGGTTAGAGCATCATCCTGATACACCAAGGTTGGGAGTTGGATCCCCAGTCAGGGCACATACAAGAATCAACCAATGAATGCATAAATAAGTGGAACAACAAAGTAATGTTTCTCTCTCTCTTCCTTCCTCTCTCTCTAAATCAATTTTTTTTTTAAATCTAATGGATAAAGAGGAGAAGGATAACAGTTGTACCCTGCCTGGTAAAGTGAGCTACCACAAAAGATACATTGCTCCTCTATTTTTCAATTGAAATGAGATGTCTAAATTGAGGTGAAAACTACTTTCCAGAAGAAATGATTTTTCATTACGCTGTATCTCCGTGTGGAGCACCAATTATACTGATGACAGAACACACAGCTTTACAGGAGTCTGGGTGGCCTGACCTCCTCTCTCAGGCCCCCGGCTTGAGCAAGGTCACAGATCATTAAGTGGTCACCATGCCCTGAGACAGACAACTCACTACCCAACTATGCCTCAGAGATTTAAGATAAACAAAAACATCAACAACAATAGACTCCAAAAATAGTAAACCACCATTTAGAAAAGAAGATTTTGTTTTTAATGAAAGAAATTGTGGCTTCTCTCTAAAACATATAAATACTTTAAATATTGGTTCAGCCATTGACTGTCTAAAAGACATTTATTGGAGAAAGACTAATAATAAGTAATAATACAGGAACAAAAAAAATATTGCTGAGCTTCTAAACATATTCCAAGAAAACATTTGCCACTGATGTTTTGCATAGCAAACAGGCCACTAAAGAACCAGTCATTTCAGATTCTTGCATTTTCAGATTTTTGTTCTCTTCCTTCATTGAATTTTCCAGCAATCTCAGAATTAAAATCAAGAGACAATGTATTTTTTTTAACATATAATTTCACACTCCCCACCCCTGCTTTGCTGTCAAGTATCTGACCCTGGTTTGATAATCTCATTTCCTGAGAATCAAAAAGCTGGAAATTTAAGCTTCCTAGAGTGTTAATTGCGGCCCTGCTCCATTGCTAATCAAAAAATTGGATGTTTTGCATGAAAATGCTTCTCTAATTAATTCTCAGTCATAAATCGCCCTGGTTTTAATAACCCTCCTTGATTGGATAGCCTTTGAAGAGACAGTGCAGCTAATCCGCCAAACTAGAAAAAACACACGGAGAGGAAATAATAAGTGGGCTTACAAGGTACAAACTAGATGATTGCATTAATACTGTCAAACCGAAGGAGTGAGCCTCCTTTCCAGGTTTTTCAGACGGCACCCTGCACCCCAGCAGAATAAACCATGAAACCAGGAATCATGAACAAAGGCAATTGTCAAAGGGGCCATGCGTCAGAAGTCAAATCTTTTCACCCTCCTTCCATAAAACAGCTATTCCTATCATTTTTCAAAAAGAAGTTTTCCTTGACATTTTCCCCCTAGAAAGTGGAAATCCAGCAATGTCCACTTGTCACAGTGTCTCCTTTAATAAGACGGGTTTTGCCTCCCCACTTCCCTCTCCCGCCTGACAGTGCATTATCATACATATCGCTAAGAGGTGCTGAACTGAGTTTTCATTATCCAAAACGTCAAGATTCGTTTTTGTCATCAGAGAACACAGCTGGTCTACACCAGAGGCCTTTTGATTAATTCAAATGGAACAAGTCACCTACACATAACTTCGTCTTCCCCATGCTAGGTCTTGCATTCTGTGAGTTTTAATTTACAGCTTGTCAGTTTACGATACCATTTGCTGCCATGGTGGCGCGCAAAGGAAAACAGATAGTCTTAATTAGAAGTACTTTGCATTAACCCTGTGATTAGCAATAAGGCAACAATTGGTAATTTTTAGCTTCAGAGTAGGGCTTATTTAGAATCACTCTCTGCTGTTTGATAATGTGACACAACTATCAGAAGATACTGGAACTGTATAGATGCCCAATGAGTATTTTTAATAAGCACTATTTTTAACATATAAGCAAATACATGTGCGGCTTTCCAGTTGACTTGTAAAACAGTTACACCTATTTTCCCTATAAAACAGTTACAATTTTCCCTAAAAAATTTCATGGAGGTAGATATAAAAAAGTTATTCCAAAAGAATGACACAGAATAACAGGTTGTGACTAATTATGACAAGAGAAAAAGATTTGAGGTTAATTCTAACTTGAATATAGAACACTCAAACCTAGTCATAACCTTCTACATCTATAAGAGACTACATTAAAATGCATAAACCACCACAATGAGATGGTGCACCCATTAGAATATCTGAAATTAAAAAGACTAAAAATACCAAGTGTTGGCATACACTGCTGGTGAGAATATAAAATGATACTCTCACGCCAGAAAACTATCGGTTTCTTAAAATTAAATATACACCAATCATATGGCCCAGCGATGCCACTGCAAGGTATTCCCAAGGGAACTGAAAATTCATATGTCCCATGCAAAACTTCTACATGCATGTTTAGAGCAGCATTACTCACAATAACCAAACATGGGAAACAATCCAAACATGCACCACCAGTGGAAGGATATAGGATGTGGTATCTCCGTATCTATTGTGGCACATCCATACAGCAGCTCACTACTCGGCAATAAAAAGACACAAACTACTGATGTACACAACAAATTGGATGAATGTCAACATCATTGTTGAATGAAAGAAGCCAGTCGCAAACTGTATACTGTATGATTTCACTTATATAAAATTTAGAAATTGCACACTAATCTATTGTGACATAAATAATTTCAGTAACTATACAGGGCTGGGAATGGAGGGAGAAACAGGGCACCACAAAAGAACCAAGGAAACCTGGGTGATGAAAATGTTCTGTATCTTGACAGGTGTACTCATCTATCAAAATGCATCATCAAACTGTTCATTTTAACTGAATGTGGCTCATTGTATATAAACTATATTGATAAAATAGAAAAATGCACAAGCCACTTCAAATGCTAGTTATTTTGCAAACCTTCTACACTAATAAAAGAGAAACATGGTAATTAGCGTACGACCGCTACCCTTCCCATTGGCTAATCAGCATATCCTTATGCAAATTAACTGTCAGCCAAGATGGCGGCCAGCAGCCAGGCAGCTGGAAGCGAACATGAGGCTTGCTTGCTCCAGTGACTGCAGACTCCAACGTTCCCCGCCTGACTTGCAGGCCTCTGAGCTGGCAGTTTGAAACATTGTTTCGATTATAGAACCGAAACAAACCAGATATCTGCTCTCAGAGCTAGAGCCAGAGCTAAAGCTGGCCAAGAATAAAATAAAAAAAAGGAGCGGTTGGGAGCTTCAATCAACAACCGCCAGCCTGAAAGCAGCCCTCAGCCCCTCACCCAAACTGGCCAGGCACCCCAGTGGGGACCCCGACCCTGATCCAGGACACCCTTCAGGGCAAACCAGCCGGCCCCCAGGCCTCTATCCTATATAGTAAAAGGGTAATATGCCTCCCAGCATCGGGATCAGCGTGACAGGGGGCAGCGCCCAAACCCCCTGATCGCCCTGTGGCTCTGTGTGACAGGGTGCGGCGCCCCAACCTTCCCCCCGCCCCCCACGGGCCCTGCTCTGTGTGTGACAGGTTAGAGCCATAACCTCCCCATTGGCCCTGCCCTGAGTGTGACAGTGGCGGCGCCCCAACCCCCTGATCGGCCCTGCTCTGTGTGTGACAGGGGGCGGTGCCCTAATTCCCCTATCAGCCCTACTCTGTGCGTGACAGGGGGGAGCTCCCCAACCCCCTGATGGGCCCTGTTCTGTGCGTGACAGGGGGGAGCTACTCAACCCCCTGATGGGCCCTGCTCTGTGCATGACAGGGGGGAGCTCCCCAACCCCCTGATTGGCCCTGTTCTGTGAGTGACAGGGGGCAGCACCCCAACCCCCTGATTGGCCCTGCTCTGTGAGTGACAGGGGGCACCGCCCCAACCTCCTGATCAGCCCTGCTCTTTGCATGACAGGGGGTGGCGCCACAACCTCCCCATCAACCCTGCCTTGAGTGTGACAGGGGGCAGTGCCCCAACCCCCCAATCGGCCCTACCCTGAGCGTGACTGAGGGTAGCATCACAACCTCCCGATCTGCCCTGCTCTGTGCATGACAGGGGGCGCGCCCCAACTCCCCAATCGGCCCTGTTCTGAGCCCGACCAGGGGCTGCACCTAGGGATTGGGCGTGCCCTCTGCCACCCGGGAGCAGGCCTAAGCCAGCAGGTTGTTATCTCCGGAGGGGTCCCAGACTGCGAGAGGGCACAGGCCGGGCTGGGGGACCCCCCCCTCCCCCCCCCCCCGAGTGCACAAATTTTTGTGCACTGGGCCTCTAGTATGTAATAAAATTCTATTATATTAATTAGTCTACTTTATCATTTACCAGTTGTGTAACTTCAGTCAAATTACATAATTTCTATGAGCCTTGCTTTTCTTACTCATAAAAAATTAGAAAAGAAGTACTTGACAAAATGATTGTAAGATTCAAATGATAATTATGCATGTACTAAAAAAAAATGCTATCTCAATAACTTCCCCTCTTCCCTCAAAAAAAAAATAGTTCCCCTTATCTTCCTTCTTAATATAATTTATGACATTCATATATTTCCTCAAGTATTAGTATATTGGAAAAAGCTCTAAACTTGGAGAGAAAACCCTAAGCTTCTGTCTAGCTCAGTGGTCGGCAAACTCTTTAGTCAACAGAGCCAAATATCAACAGTACAACGATTGAAATTTCTTTTGAGAGCCAAATTTTTTAAACTTAAACTATATAGGTAGGTACATGTTATTAACTTAATTAGGGTACTCCTAAGGCTTAGGAAGAGCTACACTCAAGAGGCCAAAGAGCTGCATGTGGCTCGCGAGCTGCAGTTTGCCGACCACGGGTCTAGCTCACTTTTTTTTTTAACATGTGACATTGACCTTCTTTTCGTTTGTAAAAAGCATGACTATTTATTGCAGGAATGGGGAACGTCAGGCTCAAGGGCCATATACAGCCTGCGAAATCATTTTGTCTGGCACTGCCAAGACATCAGGGGTGAGTTAATTAAATGTTTCACCAAATATAGCAGGCTAATTTTTAAGTTGATAATTATGTATGGCCCATGAATGATGCAGCGAATATCCAAATGTTCCTTGGCAGAAAAAAAGTCCCCTATCCCTGATTTATTGGGTGGTTACTATATGCCTGACACTGTACAAGGAGTTTGGTATATAAGTAAACTCAACTGATGTGGCTCCTGCCTACGTGGAACATAAAATAAATAACAAATACACATTTTAAACCAACAACAACAAATAATTAATTGAATAATTTCAAGTATGCCATGTGATACAAACATTAAAGTTAACATAGTCTGGGGGTAATTTAAACAAGTAAACAAAATCGTAAAAGTTTTTCTAAGGAGGTAATAGTTAAGAGGATAAAAGAAGATACTGATGTAAAACTGTTTAGAATACTGAATGACACTGGTAAGTACTTAATAAGCATTATACAAAGTCTTCTTTTAGGCAGAGAAAATGGGGGCAAGATAGTGATTTTGACATTCATCCAGTTTGTTGTGTATATCAGTAGTTTGTATCTTTTTATTGTTCAGTAGGACTCTGCTTTTGGATGTACCAGGTAAGAAGGCCTTGAGGCCTGAATGAGAATGGCATGTTCTGGGAAGCCCAACATGGCTATGGTGAGAAAGGGGCCAAGGAGAAGTTGCATGTCAGTGGTGGCCAAATCATGCAGAGCCCTATCATGCATATTAAGGACATGGGGTTTGGTACAAAAGGGACACAAGAAATCACAGAATACTTTTACATCACTCTGGTTCCAGTATAATGAATGGTTTGATGGATTTAAGACACAGACAGGAACAACCAAGAGGTGAGGGGAGTAAGAACCTGGAGGGGGCAGGAGACATTTGAAAAAGAAACAGTAGACAGGCTGCAACAGTAGATGGGTTGGGAGACAGTATCAGAAGGATCTGGTGATAGAGTAATTGTGCAAAGCAAAAGTGGGAGACGAGGAAGACTTCCAGGTTTAGCAGTTGGTAAGTCAACAATGTCATTTAATGCCCTTTAACACAGTCATGTACACTGAAAGAAGAGCAGGTTTGGGGGTAGGGAGAAGGCAAGATATGAGTTTGATTTGGACTTGTTCGGTGTTGGTGCCTAAGACCCAGCCCAGAGAGGTCACAAAATCTGTACTGCTTGCCTCAGAGGGTCACTGATGACAATACTTTTTATTACATACTAGAGGCCCGGTGCACAAAATTCATGCACAGATGGGGGAAGTGGTGTGTGTCCCTCAGCCCAGCCTGCACCCTCTCCAATTTGGGATCCTTTGAGGGATGTCCAACTGCCCATTTAGGCCCAATCGGGTGGGAATGGGACTAAATGGGCAGTTGGACATCCCTCTCATAATCCAGGACTGCTGTCTCCCAACCGCTCACCTGCCTGTCTGCCTGATTGTCCCTAACCATTTCTGCCTGCCAGCCTGATCACACCCTAACCACTCCCCTACCAGCCTGATCGATGCCTAACTACTCCCCTGCCGGCTGGATTGCCCCTAACTGCCCTCCCCTGTCGGCCTGGTCACCTCTAACTACCCTCCCCTGACGGTCTGGTCGCCCCTAACTGCCCTCCCTTGCCAGCCTGGTCGCCCATAACTGCCTGCCCCTGCAGGCCTGGTCGCTCCCAACTGCCCTCCCCTGCAGGCCTGGTCCCTCCCAACTGCCCTCCCCTGCAGGCCTGATTGCCCCCAACTGCCCTCCCCTGCAGGCCTGATCTCCCCCAACTGCCCTCCCCTGCAGGCCTGGACCCTCCCAACTGCCCTCCCCTGCTGGCCATCTTTGACCACATGGGGGTGGCCATCTTGTGTGTTGGAGTTATGGTCAATTTGCATATTACCTCTTTATTATATAAGACAGAAATTATTAACATTTTAAAAACTGTTATTTAAAATTCACAGAAACACAGAAAGCCTCCTGGACCTCTAGTCTTTCTCAAAGCACCCCCCAGCCTCCCACATGGTGACAGAGAACTAACTGGAAGGACACCGAGTAACTGTGAGATTGACAACTGGACTACATGTGGCGTAGGAGGGAAAAGGTGTTTCTGGGCTTGCGCACTGTAAGAGAACTAGTCTGGCAACTTCTAGCCAAAGTCTGAGGGAATATTTGAAGGTCTCAAAGGAAGAATCATGAAGTATTCAGATTGGGTTTCCTGTTGATACGTAACAAATTAACACAAATGTGGCATCTTAAAACAACACAAAGGTATTTACCTCACAAATACTGTGGGTCAGAAGTCCAGGCATGGGTTAGCAGGGTATTATGCCTAGGGTCTCACTAGCCTGAGATCAAAGTGTCAGCCAAGGGCCTCTTCCTAGTTCGCTCAGGTTCTCGGCAGAATTCCTTCCCTGTGGTTGTAAGACCGAGGCCCTGGCTTTCCTGCTGGCCATTTGATAGGGGCCACTCTGATCTCCTAGAAACCACTCTCAGTCCTTGCCACATGGCCCACTCTTCTCACAAGAATTGCTTCTCCAAGACTAGCATCTGCTACTGCCTGGTCTCACTTGATTAAGTCAGGCCCACCAATGATAATCTCCCTTTTAATTAAGTCAAAGACAAATCATTAGGGACTTTAATCACATCTGCAAACTCCCATCATGGTTTCCAGATCATGTAAGCTAATCCTGAGGGTGATAGATAGTACATCATATTAACAGATCTGGCCCACACACCAAGGGAGGAATTATAAAGGTCATGGATCATTTGGGTCATTTAACAGTTCTGCCTCGCACTAGTGGGAATAAGAAAGATATCATTCAAAACAGAAAGTCACTGACCAAAAAATATCAAAGAGGGAAGAAAGGAGATATCTTTATATTCCACCTTGGAAGTGCTAACATATTAGTGGATGATTTCTAGCAAGGATGGCTAACCCAGAACTCTGGGTAAACTGAACATACACATCAGGACATCCTAGGAAGAACAGAAGGTCATTCACCATGAAAAGCTGCACTGTGTAAACCAGTGGACTGGGATATAGCCTTCAACTAAATAATCATACCCAGAACTTCTGCAGACTGAAGGGAGAGGCAGAGGCAGAAGAAGGGAAAGCTTAGAGAGTTTTGTTTTGTTTTTAATATGGTAGACTGCACATCCACCAGAATAATGAAAACTTAAACTGATAAAAATCATGTTATTGAGACTATAGAATAATTGAACTCTCATGAAATTTCTCATTAATTCTGTAAGTTTAAAGTGCCTGTTAGTACCTTCTAAAGCTAAACACATGCTTCTCGTGACCCAGCAATTCCACTCTGAGGTCTATCCCAAGAGCAGTGAGTGCATGTGTACAAAACTGTTCACAGCACATTAATTTATAATAGCCCCAAAGTGGAAATAATAAATGTCTATTAGCAGGGAAGGAATAAATTGCCGATGATCATACAATGGAATACTACATAGCAATAAAAACAACCTGATACATAAAAAAAAATGAAGGAATATCACAGATATCATGAATCTCACAGATATGTTCAGCAAAAGAACTAGATACATACACATTGTATAATTCTATTTATGTAGAGTTAAAGAACAGACAAAACTATTAATAGTGATAGCATTGGAAATCACAATAGTGGCTACGTTGGTGTGGGGGATGGAAGTGAGTGGACAGTTGAGTGGACAGTGACATGAAAAACCTGCAGGTTGCTGGTTACATAGGTTAACAGACAGGCAAAAATTTAGCTGTACATTTAAGAGTATTTTACACACTTACTGTCGGTATATTCCACATCAATATAAAGTGAAGTAAAAAAATAAGGGAGTAGAAAAAGGGGAGAAGAAAGAGAAAGGATTCAGTTCGTAGGGAACTAAAAGTTCATGTGTTAGAGACAATTTCTGTTTACACAATGAATATTACATAAATTTCAAATCTCAAAGTGTAAAATGAAATAATTATGTCTAACAACTAAACAAACACCACCTAAAATTGAGTTAATTATTCCCCTTGGGCATTATAGTATAATCATTTAAATTATTTGTGGAGTAAAATTCAGAGTTAGTGACATTGAAGATCAAAACAATTTGAAGAGAAATGGCCATGTTCATTCTGGCCCTAAATATTCATCTCTAGTGTGGATATAAGTGGAAAGTGCAGATCACTAGAGAGCCACTCAGTGCTGCCCTCTTGGTTAGAGAGCTCTGTGAATCCCAGCCAGACCATCACAGAGAATGCCACTCACTTAACATCACGAGATTGGGAGGATCACTCAGGTAAACCTTTTCTCAATATCTAACTGAAGGACTTCTGTTAAAGAAGAAAACAGAGGTCAAAAAAAAGTTTCTAAAGACCATTCTACGATAGTCTACTTGAACTTATTTGTCCATTAGCATATTTATTTATTCACTAATTCACAAAAATGTATTGAGGGTCTCCGATGTGTGGATAATGTTGCTAGGTGCTGCAAGGTCTCAGATAAATTAGCAACAGTTAACATTTACTCAGTACTCACTATGTGCCAGGCACAGCTCTAAACATATTACACGTTTTCACTCATTTCTTCCTAACTATGGTCCTAGAAAATAGAACGCATGCACAAAGGAGTTGCCCAAATTCATGCTGGTAGTAAGCCTGACGGCAGAGACCACACTCTGAACCTCTAACTAGTCCTCAGACTCAAATAGGACAAGATAGTGACCAAGTAACTGAGACTCAAGAAGCTAGAGCTCTGGATTGAATCAGAGTCACAGAAATCATTTAATTTCTCTTCATAACTGAGAAAACTGGTTAAGTGGCTTGCACAAAATCAAAGAGCAAACTATTAAGAAAGATGGATGGCAACTTGATTTTAATAATAATAAAAATACTGAATACATCTCAGAATAAAAATTGAAGAATTCATATTCTTCAGAGAATAAAATAAGGGACTAAAATCAATAAAGCAACCAAAGTCTAGAAAAGAGAAGGCAGTATTTGCAATTTTTAACTAGAAGGAGGGAAGAAAACAGTAACTCCAACACTCTGGACTTAGGAAGGGAAATAGTGACAGGTAATTAAGAACTGCTAAACAGGAGGGAGTTGACAGTAGATTAGATTAGGTAAATTACATACAGTTATATTAGATTGGAAAGATCTAAACAAAACTAAAAATATCTACCCAAGTCACCACATTGGAAAAGTGGGACTCGGCCAAATCCCCATCTCTTGCTCAAACTCCACACAGAATGAGTCACCATGTCCAACTGATTCTACCAATTAGTTTTTGGGTTTATTCCCACCTCTCCATCCTCACGGCTACTACCTTTCTAAAAAGCTGGTAAAATCTCCTATAAGCTCTCACCTGAAAAAACACTTGCCTCCTTGACTGCAACCTCACTGTACTCAATACATCCTCACAGTCACCAGAATATTTTAAAGTACAGATCTGATTGTCACTCTCCTGCTTTAAACTCTTACAGACTCCACCTTACCCACAGCACCAAAACCATGCCTTCTTGCTGTTGTACCGGGTCCTTTGAGATCTGCCCACCTGTCTCCCTTGTCTAGGTCCAATCCTCCCCATACACTCTGTGCTTCAACCACAACAAAACACCTACAATTCCACGATGCTCTCACCCATCTGTATGTGTTGTTTTACAACCTCTCCCAACTTGCAGTGACTGCCCTTGCCCTGCTCAGTCTGGTTATCTCATCTTTCCAAGTTCAGTATAAAGATTCCGCCTTTGAAACACCTTCAAGGTGTATGTCTTCCCCTGGGAATGTTAAGTGCTTTCTCCTCCATGCTCCCCAAAGTACTCATAACATTCATTAAAACTATCTGTTGGCAAGTTGTGCTCCTAGAACTCTCCCATAGTCAGTGTCCTGGAGGCAGGATCTAGAATATAACTGGCCTAAAAATGTTGACTGTATGTTGTCACCTACAACATCTCAATGGATACTCCCAACAGCCCTAAGAAATAGGCAGGATAAGTGTTGCTAAATTCATTATACAATTGAGTGACTTGGGGCTCAGAAAGGTAAAGTGACTTGCCTAGTAAAAGCAGGATACGTAATAACTTGTCCTTCCACTAAACTATGATGCTTCCCCAAGCAGCTCAAAGCACAAATAGCCGCACCAATATTCCACATATGAACATCACTAAGCAAGTGAACAGGGATATGTAAATTAGTTAACTGGGGCTAAAATCAGACATTAATGTACAAACAAGCAGGGACTTCTCTGAGCTAAGTGGGCATGAATATGCAAATGAACTGGCTGCAATTCAGCAGATGTCATCACAGTTCTAGGAATGAACATCCTATATTTTGACTATTACAATACAGGGTGGGACAAAGTGGTTTTGCAGTTGTTCACATGGAAAATAATACAATAGTTAATAATAAAAGAATAAACTCTGTTTTGTGTACTCACAACTGTAAAGCTACTTTTGGCATATGCTGTATTCATGTAGCAGTCATACCTACTATCATATATTACTATAATGTGGGCTTTTCAAGTTTAAAATTGTTTTGAAGCCAAAAGTAACTTGGTGTATATTTTCAGCCACACCAAAACTTGAAGCTGGAAATAGATGTGAGCTCACAGAATTCTGCAACCTTCATACAGAACCAGCTGCCACTCCCAGTTCAAGGTGAACAAGCTACCCTGGTGTTAGATTAGGCTGATCCTTCATGACTCAGCCCGCCAAGATCTTCAGCCCAATCTACCACAGGCAGTCTGATACATGATACCACAGTAACTGCATTTAAAGCAAAGTTGTTTTTCCAAGGGGACTTTTAATAATAAAGTGGCATGGCTATACCACTTGACCACCATTCAGAAAATCCAGTATGTGATTACACTTAGCTTTTGCTCATGTATAATAATGACTTTTCTTTGCCTATCACACTAGTACACCAGAGGTTCCTACCAATTCTTAATCTCTTATTGTTAAAATGATAATGGCCAAAGTCATTCACAGCAGCTTTAGTGTTCTTTCTATCCTGAAAGTAACAGATTGTAATCAGTGGAGATCTAGAAACATAAAATGACTCAATTATTAGAAAATATTATAACCGATTCATGTTATGAAACGAGAAAAGCTAGCCTCATTTTCATACGTTTACCCCTGCCATGCCCACCCCTTCTTCATCCTTTATATGCAGCTTGAAACTTAAGTACTTATGAACTCCTCCCTGCCTTTCCCAGCTCTTGTATACACATCTTGGTTACACATATACAACTCCAGCACAATGCGTACCACTGTGCTGTGATCACTTGTTTGCATGTTGAATTAATTAGGATATCTAAAAGTAAGGCTATAAGTAACAGAGAACCAAAATACTAGTGACTTGAGACAGTTTATTTATTCCTCTCTCACAGAGAAGTCTGGGACGGGACAGTGGCTCTGTTCATCAGAGGTGTGACAGACACCCCACAAATGAGAAACCCAGGCTCTTTCTATCTCCTTGCTCTGCCACCACAATGGCGCTATCTCACCTGCATGGTCTAGGATGGAGCATCACCACATTTCATCATACTGTGTGTGTGAACATCCTCATTCTTGCACTGGGTGGGGAAGGAAAGAGAGCCTATTCCTTCCCTTTAAATATAAGTTGCAGTGAATTTGAAGTTGCACACATCAAATTCACTCACTTCCTACTGGTAAGAATTAAATTACATCCATGGGTGGCTGCCAGGAAAGCTTAGAAATGTTTACATTTTGGGTGTCCATGTGTCTGGCTGAAAATCAGAGCCTCTATTAATGCACAGGAAGGGAAAACAAATGTGGGGGACAAGTGCCAGTTTCTGGGACACAGTCATGTTCCCTTTCTCTCTTTTGGCCTTCGAGGGGTTCTGTTAGTTACTGTATCCTAAAGGCCTGGTGAAATAATCATCATAGATCTGAACAGATTCAATAAATAAACAGAAAGCCCTAGAAAACCTAGGTGAGGCGACAATAGTCTAATAACTGCTGGCTTCCCTTAACGCTAGGTTCTGACATCCTGAGGGAAGACGAGGGAGAGGAAGAAACAGGCAAGTGGGGAGGGAGCCCCCCTGTCCTGAAGCTGTCTTCTCATGAACGACCTTAGGCACAGAGCTAGTTACATCAACAGCCTGAGGCACAGGAGGAGTTCCAGTGGAACAGGGCAGGCCAAACAACCAATCACGTGTCACAGAAAACTCCAAATGTGGTTTAGACCTCTACATGGAAATATTACACTACAGGTATGGTTTTAGGTTTAAAGATTTAACATTTTTTAAAGTTGGTTATATTTCTATTTTTTTATAAAATGTATATGAGTATATATGACATTTGCACAGTTTTAAAAATAATAATAAAAAAAAACAAACAGTATTTCCACCACTTAGCTTAACAAAACAGTACCATTATCCTCGAATCCCCTGTGCTCCTCTCTCTGTCTATCCTCCTCCATCCTCTCCAGGTGTGATCTCCTGCCTGAGATTTATATTTATGCTCTCACCTTGCCTTCTTCACACTCCGGACACATGAGGATGTACATGATTAAAAAAGATAACTATTCAGTTGTTTCTGACCTGCATACAGATGAAGTTAGACTATACATACGCCTTTGAGATTCAACCAAGTGAAGGTTTAGTATAGTTCATTTATTTTCATTGCTACATAGCATTCCACTGTATGGCTATACCACAATTTACAAATCCATTCTCCTCTTGACCTAGGTATTTGAGTTGTTTCCAGGTTTTTGTTATTCTGCTATGAAGAACACTTGTCAATAGGTTTTTGCCTTTCAATTTAAGTTCTCAACCCATCAAAAATTTATTTTCCTAAATGACATAAGGTTCAAAGTCAATGTATTGTTTTGTTTACAAAGAATCAATGGTCTCAGCACCCATTATTGACTACTCTATCATATCCCTACAAAAGTGCAATGCCATCTCTGTCCCACATCTGAGTACTTGGTTTTATAATGGTGCCTCAGGTGCCCCACAGAAGAAGGGAAAAGGGAACAATGAAGTGGGCATTTAAGCAGCTGGGTCTCAGGGCCCAGGACCCCACTTAGATCAACCATCTCCGGTTTAACCCATTTATTATACTGAACTGTGAAATAAGATTTAAACTGAAGACAGGATCTATGACTGAAAAGTGAGTTTGCAAGCACTAGGTTTGAGTTCTAAAGGACTCTCTACCATTAAAACCTACTGATTTACTTTCTAGACATCATATTACATACATGTTTACATAAATTTATTCTGAATTTTGATAACATCACTTCAGATAAGATCATTTCTATTAGTAAATGTAAAATTACTTTCTGAAGCGTGTCTTACTGAAACGATGATAAACTTATGTAGCATCCTCATCAGTTTTTAATGTCTCTCACTATAAACCATAAGTGTTTGTTGTCCTATTTTCTTAAAAAGCTCAATAATAATTAGTTACATCCTATCAACTACTCAAACTGCCAAAAATTTAATTTCTCATGATCCAAAAGACTAAAAAATGAGCAAAACTGTTTTTTTCTTTCTTATTAAGGCATTAATGTGAACCAAATAATGAAAAATAACAAAGAAGCTTTTAGAATTTTCTGTTATATTTTGTTAGAAGTTTTTGCTGTTATTTTTTCATACTTTGGTGTGTGTTTTTCCAAAATAACTATTACTTGAATTATAAAGAAAAATGCATATGTACAATTTTTAAAACTCAAATATGTATCTTATTTTAAAGCATTCCTTCTTTCTGTATGAATGAATGACAATTAGTAGAACAAAACTTTTATTAAAAAACAAATACGATTATTTGTCATCAGCTAGGTCTGCTTGCTAACCAAGGTTATTTCTCAAAGTGAGGTTCCTCCCAGGCTTCGCCGAGGCTCTGCAGCAGCTCTTCATCACTCTCAGAATCCACTGATCCCTGACCTCAGGCTCCCCCACCTGCTTCAGCTACCATGGCTATAGAGGGTGTTGAATGAGCTGGGTTATACAGAAAAATAAATCCACTTTATGTAAATTAAATCCACAAAGAACTTTTTAAAGTAAAACATTTACACTGCATAGAGTAAGGCTACGAGATGGTACACTCAATAACAATCTTGTCATAAGAATATTCTTATTTCCTAAACAGTTTGAAACAATGCACTTGTCTGTACATAACATGAGGAGAGTATATTTAATACTCCTACTTAGGAACAGATAAAGAAGTTGGCATTTATAAAAACTGCATTATAATTTCATTATAGGACAAATCTTACATATAAGTTAAGATCAGCCTTTTTAAAAGTAAGAATATAAATATACAAGAGGAAGAAGAATTAATTTTACACACTATTTTAGAACCTAAAACAGAAAAGATAATTATGAAAGATGAAGGTTATTTTGAAATATTTATATGCAACTTTCAGAAGAAAAAGAGCATACATTTTTTCATGTCCCTTGCATATTGTTATTAACAAGTCATCAAGCAAAATTGAAAAGACTACAAAGAATTTTCTAATCAAATTTCAGGACATAAAGCTTTACAAGCACTTCTAATATTTAAGGCTGTGGAACAAATATGTGGTATGAGTATAAAATTGCTGTACCTCATTTCAGCCAAAATGTCCCTGAAAATGTGTGCGCAATTTAAATCTTGCTTTAAATGCTCCATTATAGAGCAGCTTGCTATTTAAGAGACTCCTATTATATATCCTTCTGTAAAAAGAAAAATCAATTCATAGTTAACCTATTTCAGGAGTGGGAACTTTTTTTTCTGCCAAGGGCCATTTGGATATTTATAACACCATTTGAGGGCCAAAAATTACCCTGCTATATTTGGTCAAACATTTAGTTAATTCACTCCTAATGCCTTGGCAGGGCCAGACCAAATGATTTCCAGCCCCTTGTATGGCCCACAGACTGGATGTTCCCCACCCCTATCTTTTTTTTATATATAATTTATTTTTTTAACTTTATTCATTATATTAGTTGGTGTGACATTGATCAAGATGAACATATAGGTTTCATGTATGGATTTCTGTATATTGCACCCAACCCCTGCCTTAAAGCAAGGTACTTCCAAACAGATTAATTACATACAAAATCATGAAATATTCACAACCCCAGTCACCAAAAACCCATTAGAGAGAAAAACTCCAAAAATACAGGTCAGGTCAGTATCAGAGCCCAGGTTTCCCAGATGCCAGTACTTTCAACTTTATACGTAAAGCAAACCACTTAGAGAAGTCAATTCTCAAGTGGGTGGAGCTTTACAGGCTGATTTAATGTCAAAGCTATAGAAATGCCACTCATTAAACTAATGGGAATGAAAGTGGCATCTATCGCTAATATTATTAAGTGCAAAGAGAAGCACTAAGTAGCCCCAAGACAGAAAAGAAACTGTAATAAAAACTGAGTATATACTTCTACTTGGATCAATGACAAGTAATGTTCTCTACCCATTCGGGAGTTTTATTACCTTTAAACATGTGTGAAGACAAATCACAGGACTCCTATTCTGTTTATCAACGCTCCCACTAGGGCTTCTCAAATAAGTAGGCTTGTTCCTACAAATAACACATTTGGAGATATTGAGGCTAGAGGCCGCCTTCATGGTATATTTCTTAAGTGCCTCTTCCAGCCAAGCACTGTCCTCGGCACTGGAATGCACTGATGAGTAAAGCTTGCATTCTGGGTATGCTGCGGCAAGTGTAGAAATTTAACAAGACATGTACTTATGGAGTATTACAGAAAAATAAAAAAACATGCAGTGAAGAATGGTCGGATGGGGGTGGAGGACAGGATGCTGGAAGAGGACAGGGAGAATAGTGAAATGTGGGCAGGAGACCCAGATCTGGAGGTCATCTGCACCCAGGAATTAGGCCGAGCTTGGTCCCGGCTGAGATCACCTTCGGAGAGTCTATGGAGTGAGCACAGAAAAGATCTCGAGACCAAACCTTGAGATACTTCAGAGAGCGCTTGAGAAGACTCGGAGAACATCAGGGGAAGATAAAAACAATAGCTGCTGACAGATCAAGTGAGATGAACACAGAAAGCAAGCACTGACCCGGCCAAGATGGAGGCCACGGGTGGCCTTGAGGAAACCCAACTCAGTGCAGCAGTGAGACTGGGGAGAGGAGAAAATGAGCCAAAGAAGCGGGCACAGTTCTAGTTCCACCATTGTGTTCCATATATTGTTAAAGCACCATTTTAATTTAAATCTATCACAGCTATTCTAATTGTTCCAGGGTTTTAATATCTAATTTTATAGTCACAATATCCCCCTAAAGTGATCAGAACTAATAACAGCTCTATTTTTTATTATTATTTTGTTGTTGTCAATCCTCACCAGAGGATATTTTTCCCATTGATTTTTAGAGAAAGTGGAAGGAAGGGATCAAGCGAGGGAGAAACGGAGGGAGAAGCAAAGGAGGAGGAGGGAGTAGGGGAGAGAGAGAGAGAGCTATCCATGTGTCATCGATTGGTTGCCTCCTATATCCCCAGGACAGGGCCGGAAATGAACCTGCAAGCCAAGTACATGCCCTTGACCAAGAATCTAACCCAGACCCTTCAGTGTGGGCCAACACTCTGATCACTTAGCCACACAAGCCAGGCATCAGCTCTATTTTTGAAATGAGAAAACAGAGGCACAGTGGTGCTAAATAGTCTAAAAGCTTATTTTGGACATGAGCGGCAATATTTTGTTATTTTTTTTTAGATAATTTGTTCATCAGTTATCTTATCCTCCCGGTGAATCACACATTAAACCTGAAAAGCTACACTCAAGCTAAATGTTCATTAAAACTAATACCAACACGGCTGTCTAAGCACTACAATGAAGCAGTAAAGAGGCTCCAAACAACAGGAAGTCTATGATTAACGTAGACACAGACTCACAAGTTAGATTTCCACCTGTTATCACACACGCTTTGAAATAGCATCCCCACCTCCTCAGCCCAATTGCCAAGGGCAGACTATATCACGAACCATCTGTACTCTAACAGTTAGAGCCAATTGAGATGGGCTGATGATACCAAAGAAATCTCATCTTTTTCCATTCTTTTTTCCCCCTGTGTGCTGCTGAGTAACATTTTTAATTGCATGATAAATTGAAAATGTTGGCAGGAACTTAACTTCTGTAAAATTGGAGCTATTTTTAATGTTACTTTGATGGTCTTTTCTGGTGGATTTTTTTACTGCTTTGCCTACAACAGAAGGAAATTTGACCCTATGAACCAAACCTCTAGGAGGCAAAGCCTGCAGCTCCACGGCGTTGAGAAGAGACAAAGATCGTCTGCCTCCCTCCAATGATCTGACTGAACTGTTCCATTATCCCTTCTTGAGGACAAGCTGAAAGGCAGATCTCACGGTGGTCCAAGGACCAGAGTAATAGAATAACTGAAAGGATGGCCGTTTTTAATGGAAAATAGGTGTGATTTTCCTACTGAAATGTGAAAAGCATTCAGTAGAGAAACTTTTGTTCCTGAATGAAATGCCACCAAACCTTACAAAAACTGGTCAGCTGATCTATTCTCCCACCATGCAGGTGATGTGTCAGCTCAGCAAAATTGCTTTTTAATGATTATGTTGAGCTTGATATGTTTGCTAACTACTATCTCCCCTTGTAACCAGAGATAAATCCTCCTATTTTGCTGAACACTGGAAACTACAATGGACTATTGCTTGGAAGTCCCATACTTCAATTAAGTTTTGGAAGATGAGAAAGTTCCTAGTTAGATTATAGTGACTCTTCAATTAACCATCCTTACATAATGAAATTCCTCTGTAACTTAGTTGGATTTTTAAATGTTTTTCAATTACACACAGCGGTGTTGTCCTAGGCCAGATTCAAGGGCAACATTTCTATTTAGTAAAGGTGCGTACAACCTCAGAGAACAAAAATCTACACATAGCCTTTACATTTCCTTTGGGCATCTTCCTACCTCTCAAAGGTAAGCTCTTTATCCTGCTTCAGACCTCAGCTTCCTCTTTCCTCCTGTCACTGAGTCAGCCAGTATTTACTGAACATTTACTACACCAGGCACTGTACTAAGAACAGGAAATAAAATAGTATTTCCCCCGTGGAGGTTATAGTTTTGTGGCAGACTCCGAGTGAGCATTAATCCACATCATAGTGTGGAAAGTGCTCAGAAAGAGAAGATTAAGGATGTGAGCACACACCAGGGCCCACAACTTCAGTGTGTATGTGTGTGTGTGTGTGTGTGTGTGTGTGCGCGCGCACGCACGCACACGCAAGTATATGCTCATGTGTGCCTGCACATATATGTGCACACACATGTGTCTGTGTGCATATGTGTCTGTTTGTGTTAAATTAGGGAGAGGAGAGCTCTTTAGTATAAGTGACAATTAAATTTAAGTTGGAAAGCGGAGAATTTAGCAAGACAAAGAGACAAACAGAATGCATATGAAAACTCTGAAGAGACAGTACTAGCAATTACAATAATACTTGAGGAAAAAGAGACAGGCATAGCATTTACTATAAAATTACACTTTGTAAACACTACTCACATCTTAACTTACCTAACTTTCACAACAACCTCGTGGATAAGTACTATTATTTCTATGCCCATTTAGAGATAAAAAAACAGAGGTACAGAGATTACAAAGCTAGTAAATGGGAAGCTAAATTTGAAAAGTGGGCAATCTGGATCCAGACCCTCTAGTCTTCACTGATCTCTTATTCTCTCAAGAGACCAGGGAGGTGGGGGGACACAACTGAAAATCATCCCAGAGTGCTTACTATTCTTACCCACTATCTAACAAAAAAAAGAAAGAATCCAGTGTCAGTGGTTTATCCTTGTTGACTAGTTGTGCCTGAGTTGAGTGACAGGCTGCACTGCTGGCCTGTAACCACTTGGTGGTCTAAGTGTTGAACGCAGGGCTCTGGTGGAGCAGAAGGTGATGGCAGGGAGGCTGTGCGTGCACGGGAGGTGGGGAGGGGGGTTCAGCATTTTCTAATTTTCTACTCAGTTAAGCAGTGAATCTAAAATTGCTCTAAAATATGAAGCTTACTAAAGAATAAAAATGAATTATCAGGATTCATGCTAAAAAAGAAAGATTTTGTTTGTCACCATTGAAGGAATTTTATGTACTAGAAGCCAGGGGGCAAGAAATTATGAAGGTAAATTTGAACTATTTCTTAAGCCAACTCTGAAAATAAAATTAGGACACTGTGAGTATGGAAGACACCTCTAACCTTAGATAATCAGTTACCCCCTCCCCAAGTGGCAGTTAAGTCCCATCAGTCCTACAAAAATGTGTGTTGTGTTTCTATCAGTCCCTCCCAACCGATCGGCCAGCCCACCCTATGCTCCCAGGGAGGTCGCCGCCTGCCACAGCCTGGGGCACAATCCTCCTTCGCTCTCTGTCCCATCAGAGGGGTCTTTCCTTCCTGTGCTCCAATGCTAACTCTCCATGCTCCTGTGATTGGAGACTCCCAGATGCAACCTCATGTTTTCCAGCACATAGAGCAACACTTTCATATTAAATAAAATGCTGGCAGGCTAATCTCCTTTTCCTTATGTCCTCAAACATATTTCTAGGCTTTGAGCTCTTGAATTATTACTCTGATGTAACTATGGGAGAGCACAGCAGAATCGTTAGAAAAATATATAGACATTTATATTAATAACAAAGGTAAACATAGGAATGACGAGGCGAGAGTCTTTAAATCCAGAAAGACTGGCTGTTTACATCATAACATTGTGATGTAGAGCAGTGGTTCTCAACCTTCCTAATGCTGCGATCCTTTAATACAGTTCCTCATGTTGTGGTGACCCCCAACCATAAAATTATTTTTGTTGCTACTTCATAACTGTAATTTTGCCAAATTTGCCTTTTTCCAAATCTCAGATACTCCTGACATATTCCAGGAGGGACTGAGAACATTAAGCAACAGTGGCAGCCACAGACTGTTATGAATCGTAATGTAAATATCTGATATGCAGGATGTATTTTCATTGTTACAAATTGAACATAATTAAAGCATAGTGATTAATCACAAAAACAATATGTAATTATATGTGTTTTCTGATGGTCTTAGGCAACCCCTGTAAAAGGGTCGTTCGACCCCCAAAGGGGTCGCGACCCACAGGTTGAGAACCGCTGATGTAGAGCTATGGTGAGTCTTAAAAACTAAATATTTAATTGTCTAGGCTGGTCACCTCAAAATATCCCAAGTGCCTCCAATGCATCGAAACTGAAAGTGGTCTTATCCATCCATCATAGGAAAGCCCATAGTTCTAAAATAGCTCCAATAATCATTCCCTTCCCTCATCTCCTCTAGCAATTACATGCATACCATCTACTCAGTTGGTAGCATTCACTTTCTGATATTGTTATTGACATGCATGCCTTGGTTTCAGAACTGGATCCCAAGTCATTATCTTTTCTTTCCTTGCACTTGACCTCTGTCCCTTCCAAAGCCTAGGATATGCTGCACTTGGCAGGCCCTCACAGATCTTTCTGGAATGATTACACTTACCATGATTAGGTCCTTTTTGTCAAAGAAGGAAATGCTATTGGTCTGATTTGTTATTTACTTAAATTTACTTATTTTTTTCTTCAGATAAGCCCTGTTTAGTAGTCACGTCTGGGTATCAAATAACCTGTGTATCAAAGTTATGTTATTTGGAACATACTATTTAAAAGCATCCTTCCTCCCTTTAAATAATGACAGAAGCCAAATTTGCCTTTTTCCAAATCTCAGATACTCCTGACATATTCCAGGAGGGACTGAGAACATTAAGCAACAGTGGCAGCCACGGACTGGCATTCCCCTAGACCCGTGGTCGGCAAAGCGCGGCTCGCGAGTCACATGAGGCTCTTTGGCCCCTTCAGTGTGGCTCTTCCACAAAATACCATGTGCGGGCACGAACGTACAGTGCGATTGAAACTTCGTGGCCCATGCACAGAAGTCGGTATTTTGCGGAAGAGCCGGTATTTTGTGGAAGAGCCACACTGAAGGGGCCAAAGAGCCGCATGTGGCTCGCAAGCCGCAGTTTGCCGACCACTGCCCTAGACTGTGACCGGACTCACATCTGCCATCTTTAAGCAGAAGAGACGAATGGTGTCTCTTTTTGCTTTGAGCTCCCACTTGAATGGTGGCAGGTGTGTAAGTCCTGTGGCCACAGTGATAGCTTTAGCCACTTGTCCACAGATGCTGGGAAATGATAGAAGCAGGTTATCAAGTCTTTAAACCCTTGGCCCTTGAAAGACTCCTGTGAATTAAACCTGAACTTCACACACTGCACACTTCAGGTCTTCCTCCAGAAAACTGATTTTTTTCCCCCCAAAATTTGATCACCCACCTTGGAGTTCTCCACTCCGACTGTAGAGCTCCCGTCTCTGCTCTCGCAAGTAGGCGCTCATGCTGATGGCGTGGGAGGACGATTCAAACCTGCATGAAACGCAGGGAAACAATGGTCAGGTGGTAACCACGACAGGCCAGGCGTGGGCTGGCACAGATCTGGATTTATGAACGGGCTCCTGGCTACCGCTCCTCCACAATGGCACTGGGATCTTCTGCCCACTTTCCACTTCAGATGGCACAACTCTGATCAACTTTCTTTGGTCTCCAGATCCTCTGCCAGGATCCCTACACACACAGCAAAGAGTAGCTCATAAGGTCATTCTAACTTTGCCTGTCCAGCTCAGAAGCTATCGGTAGCTGCCAGCTATCACACAGAAGTCCTGGATGCTCAGAGCAGACACCGTGCCATTCTAAGTCCCCCGTTAGCGGATTAGACAATGGGCATGCTAGGAATGCTGCTGATTCAGACGTGGGGAACCTTTTTTCCTCAAGGGCCATTTGGACATTTATAACATCATTCGCAGGCCATACGAAATGATGGCCTTAAAAATTAGCTTGCTATATTTGGTCAAACATTTAATTAACTCACCCCTAATGCCTTGGCAGGGACAGACCAAATGATTTCACGGGACTTATACGGCCGGTGGGCCGGATGTTCCCCACCCCTGAACTACACCAAAGAAGCAAGGCAGCTAAATCCTCACACACAATACAGCTTCGAAAGGGCTGCCAGGCTCTGACCTGCACCTGCCACATGAAATGCTCTGGAACATACCAAGCTCCAAACGTGTGTTTGCCACACCTACCCGGAACTGTTTCAGAGGGGAAGGCTCACGATAGAGAACACAGATCTAAAATAATAAATAGCAAAAACAAAAAACAAACACCACACAAATGAAAATCACTATCTTAAGAGAAACTTGCAGGTAAGGAAGAAACAGTTAAAATTGTGACTCTATCAAACAGTAAATCCTCTGTTAAGTAGCTCCATTTCCAACCCAGTATCTTCAAAGGCAGAATACCAGCCTGACAGGAGAAATCCGTGGAAGAACTGCTGCCATTGAGGTGTAAACAGCACCACAATGGAAGAACAGCAGTTACAGAATAGGCTCCTGGCCACAAGGAGGGAGCGCCATCATTTCCTTAATTCTGCCTCCTTTATCCATCCTCTGACAAGGACGAGGCGCACTAAGCTGAATGTCAGTCTGAGGGGGACACTTGGGCTGCTTGATCCTCTCTCTGCACCCTGCCAAGAACTAAGAGGACACTCACAGCCAGAAGGAAGGCCCAGTGTGCAGTAAAGTACCACCTGCCAGTCAAGTAGAAAAAGGAAGCCGCTGGCCTCTGAAAAGCATGCTGACAGCTATTGATCAGAAATGACAAGGGAAAGAAATAAACTCTTGAGCAAAGAATGGGGAGGCCCACATTATACAATAAGAGAGAACTTAAACACACTTAATTAACCTTGGCTCGGGGCAATTAGAGGGAGCAATAAAGTCCTTCACGGATGTGATAAAAACAGGTTACAGCTCACCAAAATCCTCATCCTCATGACCTGATGTATTCCTTGGGAATCCTTTTATGTTTGCAACAAGTCACAGATTGGTACAATTTTACAGTAAAAGGGACTCTAGAGATGACCTAGTCTCACCTCCTTATTTTGCAGCACAGGCACGAGGCACTCAAGCCAGGAGATCTGCTCCAGACCACAGGGCCCACCGAAGGTGGAACCCAGACTAAGAAAGGCAGATCTGAGATAATGGCCTATGCGGGTGAGGAGTTTTTATTTCTATGTAATAATAATAAATATGTGACAAATATTCACAGTCATTTATTCATTTCCAACATTTTATGTTTTCCAGGACCACAATTTCAGGATTGGCTAAATGTTTAAAAATGGCTGTGTGGTCTCAGGGGTGACAGTTGAGAGCATGAATCTAAAAACCCTGAAACCTGATTTCAGCACAACACCTACATTTAGGTGGTGGGTTGAGCTGGGAGAGGGGAGACAGGAGAGGAGGAGGAGCCTAACAGGCAGCATCTGAGGCAGTCTTGGTGTCCCTATCCACTACCTTTTCCTTCCACCGCCTTTCTTGCTTGCTGGCGCAGCTCCAGTTCTACTGGGGGGTTCTGCTACCTGCCTCCTCTCTTCTCAGCAGTTCTCTTTCCTGTGCTCAGGAAAAGTGGCTCCCTCTCCAGCTTGAGACCTGTCCCCAGAGTGAACCTAACTGGTTTAAGATGACCACCCAGTCTACTTGCCCTTGCCCAGGACTACTTCAGGAATGGACAGAGACCCAGTCCGCGTCTCCTGAGGAAAACATGCAGAGGGGATCTGTTGCTGGCAGGAAAAATTAAAGAATGTATAAGCAATAATTTAATTAATTTTAAAAGCATTTGGCCGAAGCCAGTTTGGCTCAGTGGATGGAGCGTCGGCCTGCGGACTGAAGGGTCCCGGGTTCGATTCTGGTCAAGGGCATGTACCTGGGTCGCGGGCACATCCCCAGTAGGAGGTGTGCAGGAGGCAGCTGATCGATGTTTCTCTCTCATCGATGTTTCTAGCTCTCTGTCTCTCTCCCTTCTTCTCTGTAAAATATCAATAAAATATTTTTTAAAAATAATAATAATGATAATAATAAATAAATAAAAGCATTTGAAGGGGCAGGTCCACTTGGGAAGACAGTTTGGCTGTGTCTTAAAGTTAAACATGGTCTACCATATTCTCCTGGGTATTTGCCCAAATGAGCTGAACACTTATACGGGACACAAAAACCTGCACATGAGTGCTTATATTAGCTTTATGGAAGCAACCAAGGCACCTTTCAATAGTTGAATGGGAAAATGGTAGTACATCCACACAATGGAATTATTCAGCGATACAGAGAAATCTACTGAGCTACAAAAGACATGAAAGGACCTTAAATGCATATTGCTAAGTGGAAAAGAAGCCTGAAAAGGCTACATATTATATGACTATAACTATGAAAGGCATTCTGGAAAAGACAAAGGAAGAGACAATAAAAAGGTTCAGGGAACAGGAAAAAAGGAGTAGAAATAAACAAGTGGAAAATGGGGGGTGTTTAGGGCAGTGAAACTATTTTGTATGAGACTGTAATGGTGATCTATAGCATGATACATTTCTCAAAACCCATAAAACTGTAGAAAACAAAATATGAACCCTAATGAAAACAGTGGACTTCAGCTAATAATTATATAAATACTAGAGGCCAGATACACGAAGATTCGTACAAGAATGGGCCTTCCTTGCCCTGGCTGCCGGCACCACCTTTGCTCTAGCCCGGAGCCACCTTTCTGCCTTCGTTCCGGCGCCTTCCCGCCTTCCCACACTGCCCAGAGGCCCGGAGCAGCTGGGGCGGTGCGGAACGCCTGTACCATCACCATGGCACCTGCATATGCAAATTAACCCAACAAAGATGGCAGGTTAATTTGCATACTCACTCCTGACTGGATGGTGGGCGTTGTGAAGGTATGGTCAATTTGCATCTATCTCTTTTATTAGTGTAAATTGGTTCATCAAGTATAACAGATGTACCAGATTCATGCAAGATGTTGATAGAGGAGGTTACAGGAAAGGGGACCATAAGGGAACTCAGTGCACTGGCTGCTCCATTTTTCTAAAAACCTAAAATTGCCATAAACAATAAAGACTACTAATTAAAAACAGATTTATAGGCAGAATCACAGCCTACTTCCTAGCATCACCATTCTTACTCGAGTGGAAATAAAGGCAGAGAAATGGGGAGGGTCAAGTCCGTGATGACACCGTGCTGGTAAGGTAAGGAGTCCGCTACATTCATCCTTATTGTGTGAGATAACAACTGCCCCTGCTTTAATCTACTCGTGGCTCATGTGGGGTTCTACATCACCTGCAGATGTAAACATTTTTATTGATACTGCATCTAACCTCTGAATAAACTGTAAAAAGGAAAAAAAAAAGAAATGCACTCAATAAACAGAATGGATTTTATTCCACTGTGAAAAGAGTAAATCTCCTCTCCTCTAGACCCAAGATAAATGAAGTGCTGAAACTTTCCTTAATGATTAAGAACTCTATAGTCCACGATTTAAAAAACAACAACAAAAAAGCCCTGGCCAGTGTGCCAGTGTGGTTCAGTTGGAGGGTCATCCCGTCATGTACTGAAGGGTTGCTGGTTCCATTCAGGTCAGAGCACATGCCTAGGTTGCAGATTCGATTCCCAGGAGGGTGGTAAGGGAGGCAATCAGCTGACGTCTCTCTCTCTCTCTCTCTCACGCGCTTTCTCTCTTCTAATCTCTCTAAAAATCATTGGAAACATATCCTCAGTGAGGACTAAAAAAGAGAAAAGAACCTGCCCCCAAAAAGACAAATCTCAAAAGTGAATCAGTAAAAAATACTGGAGCTTCCAGTATTCCAAACACTGCGCTAATACATACTTCTGTAGCCACTTTACATGCTTAGATTTACAGAAACAACTTCTTAAATATCTATTAACTCTTCCAAAGGACACATAGGTCTAGCAAGATTTAAATACTGCTTCTAGCACTTGCTAGCTGGGTAAACTTACATAAGTTACCTCACCTCTCTTGTGCTTCAGTTTGTTGTTGTTGTTGCTGTTTTTACATGTAAAATCAGATTAAAAATTAAACCCACACCTGTAAGGTCATAGTGAGTAAATAAGATAATCCATGAAAATGGCTTCATGCCTTGGCTAGCACTCAGTAATGACTCAGTGTTAGCCAGCACTCCAGCTGCTGAAGTTTGATGTAACCTGAATTATGCTTGATACTGTTTGGAGTAACTTATCTGCCAGAGTATCTGGCAATAGTAAGCACTCAATCAATGGTAGCTACTATTGTTGTCATTATCAATGTTAATAATAACTGTTAGCTGTTGCTAAGATAGTAATTAGAAGGAAAAAAAGTCCAGATTGTACCTTTATGAAATCAAACAAAACCCAATACTACTTAGTTAGACAGATTTACATAACTTTATTAACAAAGGTTGCTTCTTGGCACTTGGGGTTTTTCAAAGGCTGAAATATTACATTTCATTTCATATAAATTCCTCAGAAACAACTGGAGAGTTTAATTTTCCTTCATTATATATAAACTCCCCAAAAATAAACTCCTGCCATTTTTTTTAAAGTTCTAGATAGTCCAGTAACCATATTCCAATATGACCACTTCCCCTTACAAAAAACTAAAGTATACAAAGTTGAATATACAGCCGAAACCGGTTTGGCTCAGTGGATAGAGCATCGGCCTGCGGACCGAAAGGTCCCGGGTTCGATTCCGGTCAAGGGCATGTACCTGGGTTGCGGGCACATCCCCAGTAGGAGATGTGCAGGAGGCAGCTGATCGATGTTTCTCTCTCATCAATGTTTCTAACTATCTCTCTCTCTTCCTCTCTGTAAAAAATCAATAAAATATATTTAAAAAAAAAAAAGTTGAATATACATTCACTTCCTATAAATTATTTCAAAACTTTAACTGAGTGAAGTAATGGCTGTCAATTAAGTAGCAAGTCCTGCCTGGATCTAACATTTCCTAACACCTGCTATATGACCAACAGGAAGATACTTACTTGAAAAGAGAATTTTTCGGCCTTTGAGGTTTCTTCTTGGCAAAAAAGGCTGCGAACTCCCGCCCAGTGCTGGCGTAACTCAATTGAGCTGATGGTTCAGAGGCCGTACGAGTATTTTTCATGTCCAAGTACTCAGTCAACAGCATCTGTAGAATCAGATAAGCAATGTAATACACACATTTAGAGGTGCTATCAGGAAAAGCAATTTTAAAGCATAAGAACCTAATTCTAAATCCTCATCCTTGCCACGTAGAAGTATTCGTATTTCCAGTGGTGGATCTGAGGAAGTTATTCTACCCAGAAGCCACCTACTCTCTGTCTGCATCGAAAACTAGGGAAAGAGTGTGGTGGGCATTTGAATATAGGAGTAAAATAAGAGTTTATATCTCACTTATATGCGGAATCTAATGAACAAAATAAACTGGTGAACAAAATAGACCCAGAGACACTGAAGCATGCAACAGACTGATGAATTTTAGAGGGAAGGGGCAGGGGGCAGGGGGCAGGGGGCAGGAGGGAGATTAACCAAAAGAACTTATATGCATATATGCTTAACCTATGAACAGATAATTGAGCAGTGACGGCCTAGGGAGGGGCCTGGAAGGGGGCAAAGGTGGGGGGAGGAAGGGGAACATCTGTAATATTTTCAACAATAAAAATATTTTTTTAAAGAAAGAGTTTAAGCCAAACTGACATTTGCTGGGGAGCAAGATCTGAAAGGCTCTGAGGGAACATTTTTATTAAGGGTCTACTATGCACCAGGCACTGTGTTGAGTTTATCCCTTAGTCATAATTTAATCATCAATTATTCCAAATTATAGCATCATCAGCAACAATGCCACAACATTTACTGAGAGCTTACTATGTTGCAGGCAAGGAACTAATCCATTTAGATGTTTTTCCTCGTTTTAAAAGAGCAAAATTGTATCACATAAATTCTCAGATTACGAGGAGAAAAGGAGGCTCAGCAGAGGCTCAGGCATGCAGCGTGCAGCTGGGGGACTGGCTCTGGGTCCATGGTACCTGCACAGAGGACAAGCACTCTACCCAGCCTGCTCAGAGGTGCCACAGGCCATAGCAGGTGGAGGGTCCTGGCCGATGAGTAATTTCTAGGGCCACTACTCATCTTAAGAGCTTCAAAGCAGCTAATAAACAAAAAACAGCTTTTGATCACTACTGTCAGTGGGTCCTCTTATAAAATGACTCCACTATAGAGTCTCAGAGGTGGGAGCCTGGGCTAGAATCAACTGCTCCACAGATTGTAAGACCACTGTTCTCAGAGGTCCCCACTATTGCGAAAGGAAACAGAATAACTACCCTGGACTAAGCACATCAACTCCTTTCCATAATCACCACATTTAAATCCTTCAGATACCCAAGTCCTATAGACTTATAGGCAAGCAATTCTACCCAAGACTGAAGTAAAACTTTTCGGAGACTCTGGCTACCGTGTAACTATTTATTACTGCAGGCGTATTTACATTCACTCCTTCATTCATTCAGTGAAAGTCTGAGGACCATATTAAGCATTATCATAAAAAACATTTAGAAAGCACTCCATAAACATAATGCTGCCCCAAGTAAGTTTTAAAGCCATTATGTCTCTAATAGGAGAACACAACCACCACTGAGTACTTATTAAATATCAGATACTTTAAAAACAGGATCCTTCTCCACCCTAAACCTATGAGGTGGAGGAGTTACTACCTGCATTTTAGGGAGGAAGAAAGTGAGAATCAGTGGTATTTAGAAACTAGCCTACATGCCTGGGAGGGATAAGGTTATTGGGAAATCTCTGTACACTCCCCTCAATTTTGCTGTGAACCTTAAACTACTCTGAGAAATAGTCTGAAGGAACAAATGAAACAAGCCTACGTCTTGTAAGTACAGCATGCTGGCCTAGTGGACTCCAGAGCCCGTGCTCTCTTCCCCATGACACGTTATTTTCACTAAAAGCATAAAAATGGTCAATAAGAATGGCTGTAAGTGGCAGTAAATGGGCTTTATTTCATATTCTGGAAAATAAAAATTTATAGTGGAAAAGTATAAAATATGTTAACAGATTGGTCAATGTTTTTTTATTTACTTACGAGGCCACTGGAATATTACTCAACATGATGATAAAGTAAGATAATGACAAATACCATCTCTGTTAATACATCACTCAAACTGCCCAATAGTCAGGGAGTACTGAATTGGGTCTCTACGTTAGTAACTCAACTGAGGGATTCAATTTTTAGATTTGATACTGACACCAATAACGTTTGCAGGAATCTGTGATTAAAAGAAGGCTGGTAGGAGAAACCAAGATGGCGGCATAGGTAAACACCGGAGTTTGCTGCCTCGAACAACCACTTCAAAAATACAACTAAAAGACGGAACGGACATCACCCAGAACCACAGGAAGGCTGGCTGAGGAGAGACTGTTCAACTAGAAGGAAAAATAACAGCATTACGAGGCTTAGAGGAGGCACAGTGTGGAAAATTTAAAGGTACGGTGGTGCGGCGGTGCGCGCGCAAAGCAGGCTGGTGGCTGAGGGCGCGGTTGTCGTTTTCAATCCGGAGGGAGTCTCAGACTCTGGGCTACAGATCCGGGGGAGTCTCTAGGGATCCAGACTCAAACGGGAGAAGCGGGACTGTCTGGCTCCGAGGTTTGCAGCGGTTGTGGGGACAGAGAGGCAGAGCCCCTGGAGACGGACTGAGAGCAGCCATAGCTTCTCCCTCCCCCCGCCCTGTTGAGCCCGCCCCGCCCAGGCCCTGCGCAGAGCCATTTGCCAATCGCCTCAGGCAAAGGCTGGACTAGCGCCCCCCCAGAGGACTGAAGTTATCCAGCTGATTCCTACAGCCAGTCGGCCTGGTGGTCAAATCCCTCTAGTGTTAACTACAACAATTAAGGCTTGGCTAGAACAAGACTGCGCACAAAGACCACAAGGGGGTGCACCAAGAAAACATAAAAGATGCGGAGACAAAAAAAACATGACAGAAATGGAGGATATGGAGCTAAGAATCGCAATTTTGAGGGCTTGCTATAAACTTTTGCAGAGCCTCACGAAAACTAATGAGACCCTTGATGCTACGATAAAGAAATTAGAAAGTAAGCATACACGGACTGAAATAAAGAATATTATACCCAATAGCAGACCAGAGGAGCACAAGAATCAAACCAAAGATTCGACAAAAATCACCCAACTGGAAAAGCAAAATGAAAAAAGAATCCGAAAGTGTGAAGATAGTGTAAGGAGCCTCTGGGACAGTTTCAAGCGTACCAACATCAGAATAATAGGGGTGCCAGAAGATGAAAGACAGCAAGATATTGAAAACCTATTTCAAGAAATAATGGCAGAAAACTTCCCCCACCTGGTGAAAGAAATGGACTTACAGGTCCAAGAAGCGCAGAGAACCCCAAACAAAAGGAATCCAAAGAGGACCACACCAAGACACATCATAATTAAAATGCCAAGAGCAAAAGACAAAGAGAGAATCTTAAAAGCAGCAAGAGAAAGAGACTCAATTACCTACAAGGGAATACCCATACGACTGTCAGCTGATTTCTCAACAGAAACTTTGCAGGCCAGAAGGGAATGGCAAGAAATATTCAAAGTGCTGAATACCAAGAACCTACAACCAAGATTACTTTATCCAGCAAAGCTATCATTCAGAATTGAAGGTCAGATAAAGAGCTTCACAGACAAGGAAAAGCTAAAGGAGTTCATCACCACTAAACCAGTATTATACGAAATACTGAAAGGTATCCTTTAAGAAGAGGAAGAAGAAAAAAGTAAAGATACAAATTGTGAACAACAAACATGCATCTATCAACAAGTCAATCTAAGAATGAAGTGAATAAATAATCTGATGTACAGAATGAACTGGTGATTATAATGAATCAGGGACATAGAAAGGGAATGGACTGACTATTCTTGGGGGAGAAAGGGGAATGGGAGATTCGGGAAGAGACTGGACAAAAATCGTGCACCTATGGATGAGGACAGTGGGTGGGGAGTGAGGGCGGAGGGTGGGGCGGGAACTGGAAGGAGGGGAGTTATGGGGGGGGGGAAGAGGAACAAATGTAATATGAACAATAAAAATTTAATAAAATAAAAAAAAAAAAAAGAAGGCTGGTAAACCAGAAGAGAATATCAAACTGATATAACATAGGAAGATGTCTGGTTTTAACACCAATATGACAGAAGGATGTTTCTACCAAAGTATGAAATACACTGACCATGTAATTCTTCTGAGGTACTTCCTTGTCCTAGAATTCATTGAGTGGCCTTGTGCAATAAAATACTGACTAACCAGAATCTAACTGGCCAGCATCCTTAAAACCCTAATATTTTAAGATCACTGCTCTTTTTTCTCCACATCAACAATTCCCCAATTTATTACTTCTCAACAATGTTAGTCTACTTCCAGCCACTGGCTTCTCCATATCTATAAATATGTACTACTTCTACCTTCTCAACAAAAATCTTACTTTGGGCCCCATGATCTACCTATAACGGGTGGGCAACCCTTGGCACGAGTGCCAAACATGGCACGCCAGTAACTTTTGCTGGCACGCGAAACCCTCTCTTATAATCTTCCATTTACAATTATGAATCTTTGTTCTCAGTGATGAATTTTGTTAAGTCTTGCTGGGGTCCAACCCCAGTGGGTCCAGGGATTCCCAAAGGTGTGGACGGAGTCGGCGAAGAAGGAATGACACGGAGACCAGTGTTCAGTTGATCAGCAGCCTAGCCAGGATCTCTAGCCAGGAACTCCAGACAAGTTCTGGTCAGGATCTCCAGCAAAATTCTGGACAGGATCTCCAGCGAGGCTCTGGCCAAGTTCTGGTTAGGAACTGATTAGGATCTCCAGCCAGGTTCTGTCCAGGATCTTTTGCCATGTTCTCTTGCTAGGTTCTGTCTCTATGTTCTGTATAGGATCTCCAGCCAAGTCCTGTCTCTAGGTTCTGTCGTCTGTTGTCTTGTTACATCTGTATTTATACCAGTTGATTCCAATCCTATCAATTTCTATTCCAAAGGTTAGGGCATTTCTTATCTCCATTCCAGGGAGTAAAGATTATGTAGCTTAAGCGTGACTGTTTGTAGTTAAAGTGATTAACTACCCGCCTGGCACTTAGTTAAGGGGTTGTATCCCCTCCCTAACCTCAGGTAAAAATCCCCACCTGGGGAAACAACCTTTCTCGGAGAGGTGACCTTGGTTAAAACACCTGGCGCTAAGGAGAGCAAACATATTAAGAACAATATGCTATATATGCCAGGTCCCTTGAAACATATGCTGTGCAGATGTTTCTTTCCTGCAGCGACTGTGTCAAGCAGCAAGGATGGACCGGCTCCCAGCAAAGTCTCGTAATAGGAGTAGCCTGACAGATGAAAGTAGTAGCTCGTGCATATCTCTGAAGGTCACGAAATATAAACCTGATGTAAAAATCTCTGTCATCAGTGATGCAGCAGCAAAAGTCCCACTGATAATATCAAATGGAGTCATAAAGTTTTCTGTCCGACTATCAGTGTACATGTATACATTAAAAAATAAATGTATTTTTCATTATCATATACTGTGTTTTTGTTGCTCGAATGAATTTTATTATTTCTTCAAGGTTCTTCACATACATACACCTTAAGAGATATCAAGTAGGTGTAACATGTTCTCAAAAAATTAGGGTTGGCACGCAGAAGAATTTTGAGTCAGAGATTTTGCTGGTTTTGGCATGCACTCACAAAAAGGTTGCCCACCCCTGACCTATAATCTTGTTTCCCTTTCGTATTTAGGTTCCAACTTTAGAAATAGTCTTCACACATATTTATTTCCTTTACCTTGATGTAGTTTACTCCTGATTTCTCTCACAAGCTCCAGTCCCTGATTTGGAATCATATATTTCACTGACATAGTCACATACTTACTGATAAAATCAACCCTAAATTCTGAAACCTAAATCATCCTCCCGCCAAAAATCAATAATTCCTTCTGTCTTTTTGTTTGCTTGTAGTCTTTTATTCTCACTGCTCTCCAGATTTAAAACTTCAGAACCATCTTTTCATATTCCTTTATCCTTTGTATCCATAAGAGAGTTAGTCCCCAAGTCCATTAATCACTCTTTATGAACTATTATTTTGTCCCTTCCTGTCCATTATGATAGCAACCAACTTAGTTCAACTCAGTTTTTCCTATTTAAATTTCTGCCTCTCACCTCTTACTCTTCTAGTCTTTTCCAGACACGATCAAACACTTGCTGCTATTACCATAAGGCTACTCATCTCACAATGTACAAACATCTGATCTCAATATGTATTTCCAATAGTATCTTATTCTCCTCACAATGAACCCAACACTAGTCAAAATCACCCACTTTAGCCCTATTCCATTTTGCTCAGTGGATAGAGTGTCAGCCCACAGAGACTGAAGGGTCACAGGTTCGATTCTGGTCTCAAGGGCACGTACCTTTGCTGCAGGCTTGATCCCCAACCCCCGACAAGGCATGGAGGCAACCAATTGATGTGTCTCTCTCATATTAATGTTTCTCTCTCTGTCTCTCCTCCTCCTTTCCACTCTCTCTAAAAATCAATGGAAAAATATCCTCGGGTAAAGATTAACAACAACAAAAAGAAAAAAATCACCCACTTTGCTCTTCCCTGAATATGCCTGGGCCTTCCATTCCAGAATTCCTAACCTAGATTAGCCTCTCTCCTAAATAAGTCCTAACAAATCCATCCAAAAACAATTCCACTGTTTCTCTTCAATGAGTCCTTTCCAGGCTACTCTAGACCAGTGGTCCCCTTTTCTGAACTCTTAAACTAACAATTTTACACATTATTGAGTAGGTATTCACCAAAACTGCCTAATAATATTAGTTATTTCATGAAAAATGCCTGACTACCTGAAACATAAATGCTACAATCCTTAAAAGCACTATATTTTTTTACTCCCACCATAGAGCCATGCAACATACCAGAAAACCAAAGAGAAAAAGTGACTCACTGATATTTAAACAGTATGTGACAGGAAGCCTTGATGTATATATTATGATATACAAATTAGAGACAGTCTCCAAAACAGAATGAGCTCTATAAATGAGTCCTCAATATAAAACCTATAATAGAGCCCAGCCAGCGTGGCTCAGTGGTTGAGCATCGACCTATGAACCAGGAGGTCACAGGTTCGATTCCCGGTCAGCAAACATGCCTGGGATGTGGGCTCGATCCCCAGTATGTGGGCTCAATCCCTAGTGGGGGTTGTGCAGGAGGCAGCTGATCCATGGTTCTCTCTTATTATGGATGTTTCTATCTCTCTCCCTCTCCCTTCCTCTCTGAAATCAATCAATACATATATATTTTTAAACCTATAATAGAAGTAAAATAAAAGAGGGAAAGGTATAATTTTAATCATAGGCTTTGCAGTGTTTATTTTCTTGATGTATTTTGCACCTTTTTCTCAATACCATTCACCACCAGCCAGAAAATACTGCTTTAAAACAGGAAAGTGTGATTTTTACAACCAAATTGATAAAAATGCATTTTTTAATATCTCAAAGAACAAATAAGCTCCTATCCCTAAAATGCTTTAAATCTGGCTGAATTAGGCTAAATCTTCTACAATAACCACATAAATATAAACTATGACCACATAATTTCTTGGTGATTCTACATCACTGTGGATAATGTAATGCATCTGCTAAATTATACTTGAATATCCTGAGTGCCTGGGGAAAATCACTAAAGCTTGGAATCTTGGGGCAAAAGGCATTACATATAATATCAAATATATCCTGCCCACAGAAATTCGCAGAAAGTAACCCTGTCTTCTTGCTGGCTCTGAATTCCTTCATATCTCAGACACTCATTTCTTTTCTCTTTTTAAGGACCAGAAATTGCTGTTTCTTATTGCTCAAAAGTTCAAAAAATAAAAGTCAAAGTTTATGGGTGTTTTTAAGTTTACCTTAAAAGGCATTAATTTTTCAAACAAAGATAGGAAGTATGAAAATACAGTTGGAGAGCACCTGAAAATCTATATATCCCAGTGAGATCATGATTCACTGTATTTTTTTGAGTACCTGGTATGTTAGATAGTTCTGTGGTTGAAGCAAAAATATATAATGCTTAAAAAAAACATACAAATTAGGATGGTCAGGCATCTCCTCCACTATAATATTTAATTAGTAGTTGCTAAAATGCTAGTCCAAAATCTAACAATGTATAAAGCAGGGCCGAGATTTTGAGATTTATAATTTGATATAACATTGCTAGCATAACTCTGAATACATTTGTCATTTACCATTTAATCCTCTTAAACACACTGCCTGTGGGTGCTTGTGGTTATACACACACAGTCTTCTAAAACTAAATATGGAGATTTAAAATTAACACATTGCCTGTCTGCAGCTTCTCTGTTTATCCAGGTAGCTACTCAATGAAACACCCACTCCTTCTAGGTATTTAATGTGATTTATTCCTATAGTAACTTCCCACCTTACAAAATCCTCTCCTTGTCTAAGAACTGGTCCCCAACCACACAGTTGATTCTGATAGCAATACTTTTACCCTGGAATCCCACCCTCCTGGCCAGACCTTATTCCACCAGGGGGTCCTCCAACCCTCAATAGCAAATCAGATTCACTTTTCCAGGTCCGTATGAGGGAGATACAGTCTCTGCTGGTCAACGTAGGTGAGGAGATGTAAATTCTTTAGGGCAACTATCTTTCTATATGGATGGAAAATCAAAGAAAGCCAATCTGCACAGAGAGAATAAAAATGAACTAGGTGATCAGAGAGATAAACAGAAGACCCACAGGAGCGAGACTTAAAGGTTGCAATCTGTTTTCCATAGCTTTACGTGTCTCAAATGCAGTTGCTGATGAGGTCTTAGATTCTCTACGCTTTGGTTCCACAATATAGCCTTTGAGCCTTTACTACACTGTCATTTTCTGTAGGATAACTTGAGTAGGTTTTGTTTCTTCACTAAGGTAACTATGGATAAGTGAATATAAACCAATATGCACCTAATGACATGCATATCACAGACACTGTTTTTGCAGAACACTGATATCTCATGATAACAGCAGTGGATACCAGTTCTCCTGACCTACTTCCAATGTCCAATGATTTACAGCAAAGCTACACTGTATTTTCCCCCTTGGTGAATCTGAAAATTAGATTTTTTTTTTTTTTTTTTTATGTTTGGAGCAATACAGTGAAAAAAATCACCTTGAGCTCCCAATATGAACTAAAACTCGATGTCTTGGGAAAAATGTCTTAAATGTGCCTGCATGAAATACTAATTTTTATTAATTTGCTCTTTAAAATGCAGATGCCCAGGAGTTCTGTTCCAGGCATAGTAAAGTAGCTTCCAGTGAACTAAGCCTCATACTGATAATAATTTTAAAAGCTGAAGAAAAGTAAAAAAATAAAAATGTGACGTCCCTAGAGATGAATCAAATTAAACAGAAACAGGTGGCTATGATCCTAGAAAGGCAGCGCCCAGATAAGTTCCCCTGGCTTTTCCAGGACAGCACGTCCCATCTCCCTGAAGCAGGGTGGGACCCAAGCAGAAACCACTGTGTCACTGGATAGAGGAGACAAGGCCTAGGGACAGGGATCCCAGGACGTCCAGAGTTTGAGAAGAGAAATTAAGACAAGGATAATAAGCAAAATCAGTGAAATACAGCCTTTAATCTACCACCCTGATCCTAGAAAATATTACAATAGAGAGATGAAACAATATAATAATATTTTTAAATTATTAAAAACTATTGGAATCCCCCCAGACTTGCTAGTGAATGAAATATTAATGACAAAGAAAAAAAACATAAAAAGTTATTTTTTGAATGTAGCAGTTTCATTTCCCTATTGAATAAGGACTAAAATATTCCACAGTAAGGAAACCAAAAGAAAAATAAACAATCATTTTGAAAATAGAACGGCTGCCTGCTTAATTATACTCATTATCAATGGCAACTGTATAATTAAAACCACTAACAGTGTAGTCTTGTGAAAAGTCCTCACTCTAGTGTCCTAAGTAAGACAAACCCCAAATTCCAAGTGTACATATACTTTCTGGTCCTGTATCTAATCCCTTACCAACAATGCCCCACTACCTCAACAGCAGAGTTTTTAACAGAGAAAACCCAGCTTTTATAGCTTTCAAAAGGAAGATTTCACTTACTCCAAATTAAACATATATTTATGCAATGCATAAAGTATGCAAGGTATTATGATATATATATACAGGCAAGACTCAAAAAAATCCTTCCCTAATATAAAAAAGTGAATTTTACTATATGTAAATAAAAAATTTGAAGTGAATTAAAAGCCAAATCAGTCAGTTCATCCTTCCCCCTAAGGGCTTATCTAGTATGAAGACACCCATGAATGACTCCAGTGCAGAAGAGAAAGTAAGCATCAGGACAAAGAAACTGCTGTGAGCATCTGAAGAAGGACAAGATTGCTTCTAACAGGACAACGAAAAACACAGTACAAGATCATGACACTATAGGACATACATATAATCTAAAAAGGTGCAAATGGCCAAGAGAAAAATGACAGAAGGAACAAAACAAATAAATAGTGCTAGGGAAATTCAGGGTATCTCTAGTGAACAACAAATAACTCAGAGAATGTAACAATGAAGCCTGAGCGGTAAGCAGGGGAAGGCGAAAAATGGAAGAATGCATCAGGACCTTCAACACCAGGCTCAGATTATGAAGTAAAACACAAAATGACAAGGCAACAACAGGTTTTGAATAGGTAAGTAAAATGTTGGTAAATATTCTTTAAGTAAATTATCTGCCAGTATCTATATATATAAAAGCCTAAGCGACCGTTTGACTAGTAGCTATGATGTACACTGACCACCAGGGGGCAGACACACAAGGCACAGGCATGGAAACATGGAACAGACTGATGAATCTCAGAGGGAAGGGGGATGGGGGGAGGGTGGGAAGAGATTAACCAAAGATCTTATATACATACTAGAGGCCTGGTGCACGCATTCGTGCACCGGTGGGGTCCCTCAGCCTAGCCTACGGGGATCAGGCTGAAACTGGCTCTCCGGCATCCCCTAAGGGGTCCCGGATTGTGAGAGGGTGCAGGCCAGGCCAAGGGACCCCACCAGTGGCAGTGGGATTTTAGATCAGAAGGCAATGGGATTTTTGATAAAATAAATGATTAAGGAAATATTAAAAAGGGGGAGGACAAGAAGAGAAAATCTACGAAGATAGTTCAAGAAAAAAAATATTTTAAAGTAGTGTTAGTAAGAGTGTACATTAGAGGACACATCTGAGAGTCAATGCAGAGAAAAAATAGAAATAAAATTTAACCAATTATTCTATGAAGGAAATAGGAGAAAAAATAAAAAATGGCTAAAAGATTGCACATGTGATTATAGAATTGTACACCTAAAATCTATATAACTATTAACCAATGTCACCCTAATATATTTTTTAAAATTTACACACACACACACACACACACACACACACACGATTGCACAGCTGAAAGATGAGGTTCCAGGAGCAATAATCAGGAATGCAGGAAGAACGGTTTGAGAGAAACAATACATTTAGTTTGGAGTATACTATTGTGAAGCACACAATGTTCATATTCATGTGTGCCCTCACACAATTGTGAAAGGGGAAATAACTTTGATGAGGTTTCCATGATTTACACCTTAATTAACTTTCATTAGCTCGAGTAGGTGTATGTCTGCATGGCCTCTGAAGGATATTGTGAAGGACAGAGATCTTTGAATATCTGTAATTTGATTTTATCCCATAATATTTTTAAAACAGCTTTGCTGAGGTATAATTTACACACCATAAGATGCAACTTGTGTAGTGTACATTTTGACAATTTTTAAGTAAATATATACAGTTGGGTAACCATCACCACAATAATTTTAAAACACTTCTAACACTTCAAAAAGACCCCTTATGATGTTAGCTGCAGGTTTTTCACAGTCTTTTAACAGATTGAGAAAGTTCCTTTCCAGTACTAGTTTGCTGAAGGTTTTTGTGTTTGTTCTTTAATCATCAATGGGTGTCCGGTGCTTTCCTGTGTATTAAGATGATTATGTGAGTTTGTTCTTTATTCTTTTAATATGGTTAGTATGTTAACTGATTTTTTTTTTATAAATCCTACTTAACAATAATACATATTACAGTTTATATGTTCATGGATTCAATTTGATAATATTGTGTTCAAGATTTTTCCACTTCTATTGTTTCCTGTGCTAGCTCACTTTCTTATCTTGCCTCAGAGAATGGAAAGTATATCCTCATCTCTAATTTCTGAAAGAGTCTGCAAAGCATTGGTATTATTTCTTCCATAATGTTTAATAAAACATTTTTATGAGTGACGTTATGTGTAGGAAATTTTTTTAATTACTTAGTTCTTACAGGACAATTCAGATTTTCTATATCTTCTTGAATTAGATTTGGTACTTTGTTCCTTTCTAGGAATTTGTCCACTTCATCTAAGTTGTCTAATTGGCTGGCATAAAGCTTGTTCATAATAATTACTTATAATCCTCTATGACTCTTTCACATTCTTCCTCCGTTGGAAATACTCCGTCTCTAAAGTCTCCCACTATGACTTCTCTCTGACCACAATATTTCATTCTCTTCCCAACAAATACAGGGTGGGACAAAAGTAGGTTTACAGTTGTGAGTGTGTGAAGCAGAGTTTATTCTTGCATTATTTATTAATTATATTATTTTCCATACAAACAACTGTAAACCTACTTTTGCTCCAAACAACTGTAAACCTACTTTTGCCCCATCCTGTATATAACTCTGCCTTTTGTTTGTGCTAAAATTCTAGAAAGATTGGTCTACGCATAGAAATCACTTGGAGAGTTACTTTATAAAGATACATGTGCCCACTTCAGAACTAAATACTGAAAGGGCAATACTGAAATGTAGAAAAAGTCTGTGCTAGGAATCGGTTCTACCACTTATAAGCTGTGTGACCCTGGCAAGCTGCCTAATCTCACTAAGCCTTCCTTCCCTCGTCTATGAAATAAGAATAACAACAGAACCTACTACATATAATCACTATGAGAATTAAAAATTAATAACACATAGGAAATGCTTACCACAATACAGATCATTATTATCTATGAGGAAGAGGCTCTGTTGGTGTGTTTTTTTAATGTATTCCAGAAACCAAGTAACTAATACATTACCTCTTTGTGCCTTAGAACCGTGATTTCCACATCTTTAAAACAGGAATAATAGTGATACCTATCCTATATTGTCGGGATAAAATGAATTAATGCTGTAAATCACTTAGAACATCGCTTGGAACATAGAAGTACTTTATAAGTGTTATTAGGAAATAAGTGAATTATTTATATATCTTATCATCTGCTCACTGCTGTCATTCCTCTCCTCCCTCTCCTCTTCCTCTCTATAATAAAGGCCTCAACCACTAAGTCCAGGCTAGTCTCATTCTCTAAACTTTGGAAGGCTTTCTTTCACATCAGTGAGTTTAATTGCCATATTTTCCTTCCCCAAAATTTGAATAATATCTTTTTTAAAAATTCCTTATTGTTTAAGTATTACATATAGTATTTCTTGCTCTTGTTCTCTTCCATTTTAGTTATTTGTACATTTCACATGATTCCCGAATCTCCCTCTGCCACCATACTTTCTCCAAAGCTCCAGGGTTTCACTGCCTTTGCCTGCCCAGGTGTCTGCTTTCCACCTCAGCTGGCCACCCTGCACTCACACTTCTCCTAATAAGCCAATCCCACAACCAGTTACCAGATCAAACTAACGCAGAGTTCAATGTCATCATTCGTCTGCTCAAATCCTTCAATGGCTTCCTCCTTGCCAGCAAAATAAACCTCTATCTCCTGTTATTCAGCATCTTCCACAGCTCCAATTGCCTTCTGACGCCTTCCTTCCTATTTGTTCTTTTCAAATAACTACCATTTAATTAAACTACATTATTTCCTACTCCCTAAGTCAGTCCCAAGGTTTTTGGTCATGTCTGAGTTTATCCTCCCCACCCCTAAGCTTGTAATTATCTGTTTCATCTATCATAAGCAGGGGAATGAAATCAAGGAAGTGAATTTAAGTAGAACTGAACTAATTTTAACAAACATGTACTCCATTCAGATGTTACAGATCAGAGTCCTCATGCCCAAAGGCGATGTCAACCCCCTGCATGAGGAAGCAGAGGCAGGTGTTACACCTGTGAAGTTTTAGCTTCTCTTGGAGGTGATCTCTATCTCCTTCTTTTGCAAGTTCCTTCTGCAGTAGGTGTTTTTTAAAAAAAATGTTTTTATTGATTTCAGAAAGAGGAAGGGAGAGGTGAAGGAGAGAGGGATGGAAACATCAATGATGAGAAAGAATCATTGATCGGCTGCCTGCTGCACGCCCCACACTGGGGATTGAACCTACAACCTGGGCATGTGCTCTGACTGGGAATTGAACCATTATCTCCTTCCTGGTTCATGGGTGGACACTCAACTTCCAAGCCATGCAGGCCGGGTTTTTTATGTGACTTAACCTTTCTCCTATGATGACAACTAATAGCCTGTATCTTCAAAAAATACATAAATGTGTAAAAATGTTGCTGGGTAGGATAGACCTTCCTTATCCTCTTTACTGTCTGGAGTTCAATATCCCATCAGTAGACGAAGTGAGATTATCAGACAACCAGTGACCATATCACCAAAATTTCCTGGATTATTTTTAGATCAACACCAGACATTAATAATTAATATGTTACATAACATAAGCAAAGGGAGGAAAGCACATATATGGGAAAATTGTAAAAAATACTTGATTCTGCCAGAACTGGTTTGGCTCAGTGGATAGAGCGTCGGCCTGCAGACTCAAGGGTCCCGGGTTTGATTCCGGTCAAGGGCATATACCTTGGTTGCAGGCACATGCCCAGTGAGGAGTGTGCAGGAGGTGCCTGATCGATGTTTCTCTCTCATCGATGTTTCTAACTCTCTATCCCTCACCCTTCCTTTCTGTAAAAAATCAATAAAATATATTTTAAAAAAATACTTGATTAATTGAGCTCATATTTCACCATTACATGTATAAACATGTACATATACCTATATTTGTTCATATAAATGTGTGTATGTAGTGTATATATATATATATATATATATATGGCAAGAATAAACATGAATGACCACACTGTGTGTTCAAGTCATGGTCCCTACCATCCATCTTAACTGTTAACTATGATATTTCACTCTCACTCAAACCCACACACAGTCTATTGCTTGAGGACTTTACCTATCGTTATTTGCCTTCTCTCCTGCCTCTCAGTTCAGGCCATGCTTTTTCTTGTATCTCTGTTAACATCGAGCACAGTATCTTGAACAAAGTAGCTGCTCCCTAGTAGGTTACCGAGACTGAGAATAAAATGCTCTGAAGGGCGGCTGCTCATTGCTGTTTTACATCCACCCGTGAGTCCTCAGAGTGGAACACAACACCCAGGGTGAAAGTCGAAGCTTTCAGAGCTCCATTAATTTACTCACAATGCAGGAATACCATTTATTAAATTTCTGCTCCATTGAGATAAGTGCTACCCTAATGACCTGAAAGAGTTAATGCATCTTGGAAAAGGCCCAAATTGCTCTCTAAAGACAGTTTATTCAATGAAGTGACTACAACCCAGATTTCAATTAGCAGTTCGGTTACTAAAGACTTCTTCATTTTGGTTATGTGCAATCTGTGAACACTAACATGCCCACAAAAACACGCTTTGCTCATAATTCATTCACAATGGAATCGGTAGGAATAACGAGTGCAGATTCAGGTCCAAATAACGTTCATTTTGTACCTACTGAGTGCCAGGTTCCGTGTTAAGTATGCTCTGAGGGGCACATTGGAAAGACTGGGAGGTGACAGGGTTTGGAGGCACTGGGGATACAAAGCACAAGGACACGGAGACAAAGGGCTCATTTCTGTGAGGACCCACAGAGAAGCTCTTCATTGAACCCATGGAGGCTCTTCAGAATCAAGTCTCAGTCTATCCAATCGCATCTTACCCTCTTCAGTGTGAATCATGTATATGCTAAGGTACCCGCTGTTAGGAACACATGCATGTCATCCCTCTATAGAAAGTTCTTCCCACATGCCTAAACCTTAGCCTTCCTTAAAGAACCAGTGAAGCTCCAAACACATGCACAAAACCCTCTCTGACCAAGTTATCTAAAGTCACCCTTTAAATTCCTGCACACCCACAGGTGATTAGCTGGATTTGGCAATTAGTCACATCCTGCTATATATTAAACTTTTCCTTATTCATCTCTTGAACTCCCAACATGGCTGGACAAGAAGACACTTTGTCCAACACCTCCCTGTGTTACCACAAATGCACCTCACCTTAAAGTACCTTTTATAACTGAGGCAGCAACTTAATATCGCTCTTTCTAGACTTTGTCAACTTTTACATCTACATGATTTTTACTATAACATAAGCAAAAGTATTGTCGCAAGGTGACTAAATATGTATATATGTATCTCCCTTGAGTAAGATACTAACTTGATGAAAAAATACCCATGACAGCATGGTTAAACAAGAACTAATCCTATTTTATCAGTTTTGTCACAAAAAAAGAAAGAAAGAAACCCAAATCTATAATAGGTCTGTGGTTGTTATACACTATTTCTGCTAAAATGATGTATGTTGATTCAAAACATGCAATTGAACTATTTCATTCATCTACTATACTTGAGGTTTTAGCCCATAATTTGAAAGGTTAACCAAATTAACTATACTGCTGGTTTAAGTTCATTTATAGTAAATGTAGAAATTCCAGGGTCCAAAACTGGAGCACTACTTCTTGATATTTCTGTCATCCAATTTAATTATTTTAGATTGGTTTTTCTATTTAACTTTACTTCTCTTTGTTTTATTTTGATGTTTTATTTAAAAGCAATATATGCTCATAAAAATTTCAAGCAGTACAGAAACACGTAAAGATTCAAGTATTCTTTAATAGTACTGTTATATGTAATACGAGAGGCCCAGTGCATGGGATTCATGCACTGGTGGGGGGCGTGGCCTGCAGGGATGGGCCTGCTGTGGGAGTGCTGCTCATCCCGATCAGCCGAGCGGCACTCCCACTGTGGGAGCACACTGACCACCAGCGGGTAGCTACTGCATTGAGTGTCTGCTCCCTGGTGGTCAGTGCGCGTCATAGTGACTGGTCAACCAGTCATTCTGGTCATTCCACCATTCAGTCACTGGGCTTTTATTATATAGGATATTCTACTGAATTGTCTTTGTTGATACTTTGTTTCATTATTTTCTCTTGTCATTCCCCTAAATACTAATAAGTAGTGTGCTGTGCAACATACCTAAGAAGTGCATTATCTGCCTCTATCAGAGAGCCTGATTCTACCAGCAAGTAGGAAAAAAACCTGCCAGACTGACAGCATATGGACCAATGGGATTCTTCAGGCTTTGTATGGTCCCATTTGCCATACCACACTCGACAATTTGTTAATTATTGACAACCTACACCGACCTATTCCAACACATTTAACTCCTTTTTTCTGCCCCCACGACCCAAGATCAATGTCTGAGCTGCTGAAACGCCTTTTAGAAAGAAGTTGCATACCTGAACCACTTCTCTCTCTGAAATCTACATCTTTTCATTTTAACTCTCAAAAAACCGATGCTATCCAGTAGAGAGATTCGATACCATGCAGCATGGCAGGATGTGAGAAGGGCTGTTTGTAAACATGACTTCACATCATGAGGGGGAGAGGAAACTGAGCCAGAGTCCCCTAGTTATGAAAACTGCCACAGCTCCGCCTAGTTATCCTTGTCCCTGTCCTACCCCTCGGTAGCAAGCTCATAACATAAAGCCAGTCATAGAAAAGAAAAAGACAGCATGCTATTTAAATACCAACCATGTTAACTCGGGAGCAACGCAGTACAATTCAGGTACCTCTTGTTCTCTGCTAATTGCTTGAGGCATCCTGCTATGGAGAAGACTGCGACAGTAGCCAGGCCCTAGCCCTCTTTAAATGCCAGCTCTTCATAAGAAACGCCAAAAAGGTCTTAATTGCATTTACCAGGAGCTCATGAACTTTAAAAGTTGTTAATCAGATTTCCATGTAAATGGAGTGACGATTAAAGGTTAAGTACAGGTTTCTAAAGTTTCAGAAGTTGAGAATATATTGCCCTTCACAGGGGGAAAAAAAAAACCTCTATCAGCCTTGACAGGAACTAAACATCTTAATTAAAAATGCAGAAGTACCATGCTTATTTTTACATGAAGTTCTATTTTCAAATGTCAAAGTTAATCATGCACTTGAGTAAAAATGTGCAGCATTCACTCTGCCAAGGAAGAAGCGCCTTAGCATTCTTGTCTGCAGCAACATCTGCAGGTCTCCAAGAATGTCTCAGGTGTCCCCTCCGCCGCGGCCCCTGCCTGTGCTGCAGGCGAACCTTCCACAGACAGCCCGTAATTGCTCTCCATCTGAGGAGTAATCGAAAGCCACACGTCTTCAATCAAGTCTGCTTCATATTTATGTGGCTCAGGAGAAACACGAGGAGCTTCCTCCATAAATTCGCTGCACCTGTGTCCCTGGAGTGACATGTTGACAAATGCACATGACATCTCCTCCACCTCCAATAGGAATTTCTAATTCTTTGAAAGAATATATTTGATCAATTACAGTGTCATCACAGTGAAAAAGCAAAACCATGCCTTTGGAGTGCACTTCACAAAATTGGCGAGTGCTTGTTTTCTGCAACAGGATAAACGACAGATCCCAAACCCCAGAGTCAGGTCCTCGTCCCGGCTTTCATGCTCAATCTCAGATCCTCCAGCTCAAGAGGCGCTAGGTACAACAACTGCTGAGTACAATAATGACTAAGATGAATAGCTGTGTAGTGCTTTGCACAAAACAACTGCACAGCTCAGATTCAGAAAAGATTTGGAGTGTATTATCTAGCCAGTAAAAGTAAGTAATTATTCTTAAGCTCAATCTACACACACATGCGAGGAAAAAACTCCTTCCGCAACCCTACTGTTTTTCTGCGTTTGTTTCTGATGATACTTCTAATTCACCTTTCTTTTATTCCTTGTAAAAGTCTGAGACAGCTCAGTGTTTGTTCAATGCGAAGTATCTACAGCGCACTTTACAAGAGAAGCACAGGCTCCTGTGTTACTGCCAGAGCTACAGCCACCACTGCTGTTAAATCACTTCCAGTAATTGTACTACTGGGATTCAGCTTAGCTACAGAGCAAACCAAAGCTTGTGAGTTATACAGAAACCTGTAGGTGAAAAAGTAGTACAATAAAACGGTTAGCCAACTTAAGGTGAGAAAAAAAAGGAAGCGGGCAAGAGAAGAATTTTTAAATGGTTCCATTTGAAAATGCCTCAGCTACATTTATGAGGTCCTTTTAGCAGCCTCTGCAATTGCCTCTCAAGGGCTGGATGGGCTCTATCGACTGGAAAGGAGAAGGGGCTTCCTCCTCCTGAGGACAAAGCTCCAGTTTTACATTTGGTTCAGTCCACCAAGTATCAGGGAGGCTTTACTGAGCAATCTGATTGAGAAAGTGGTCCCACTCAGTATGGCGAGCCCTAAGCTGGAGAAAGATGGGTGACTGACCACCACACCTGCTTCTTTCTGCTGCCCCTGTGACCACCAGCATGCAGCAAGGCCGTGGGTCAGGGATTCTGAGATTAGTCTGGGAAGCAGAATTTCTCGGCAGAAAAGCATCTCATTCTCCTCTGTATTTCCCCAAAGAAGCTTACACTAAGTCTACTGTGTGTGTGCACTCAACCCCAGCTGAGTAAACGGCTGGAATGCAGATGAACTCCGTAAGGCTGGCCTCATAAGTGCCCTATTCTCCTAACATGGGTTTACCCAACAAGATGATCAAGACAGGGGTCCATAAAGACAAACACAAAATCCCCTGGAATTGGTCTTTAAAAACAGCCTCTTAATGCCTGACAGGAGTGGCTCAGTGGTTAAGTGTCATCCTATGAACCAGGAGGTAAACAGTGGTTCGATTCCCAGTCAGGACACACGGCCGGGCTGTGGGCTCAATCCCCAGTGTAGGGCTTGCAAGAGGCAGATGATCAATGATTCTCTCATCATTGATGTTTCTATCTCTCTCTCCCTCTCCCTTCCTTTCCAAAATCAATAAAAAAAAATATATTAAAAACAAACAAAACAGCCTCTTATTAACCAATACCACCACAATACTCACCCCAGGCCACTAATCCAACTGACCTATCTAGCACGGAACAAAATCAAACAAGTGTCTCTCAAAATCAAGCCAACACATGTGCCTTTATTCAGAGTCCCAATAATTTGAAAAACACCCCATTTCCCTCTGCCACACCAAATCCAACCACCTTTTAGGCCCCGCACAAATATCAGCTTTTCAATGGTGTTTCTACTCATTCCGCGAGCCCTGAGTGGAAGGCACTGTGCTGGGCACGGCAGCACACAGTTGCACAGGACAACCTGTGCCCTGAGGGAGCTCTTGGCATCACTCGGTGCTCGTGCTTCCTTTGAACCGGAGCACTGCTTCTCTGCTGGCTTAGACAAATAACACTGGAAACAAATGTCACCAAGTGTATTCCCTCTCAAGGTGCACCACAGCAGAGACTCCAGCTGCTGACTTGGCTCGTATCTCTGTTCTCCATAGACTCTCTGGCTTGTTTTCTGTAATTTCCTTTATTAGTTTAGAAAATATTTACAAATGCTTCCTATGTGGTAGGTCCTACCTAAGTACCTTAATTGGTCACTGTTGCTGTGTGGAGTGACCCAGTTCTCCAACTCACCCATCTGTCCTTGGTCCTCAGCTCTGTGATACCCAGGGGCATGCTTGTGGCAGCTGCCCCAGGAGTGAGCTCTGAGAACGCGGGGAGGCAGGTCTACCAACAAGCACAAGATGACCATCTGCACCGTTCAGAGCAGCTTGTGGAGCTCAATCCATGTCTCCTCAGTTTTCTCACACATGGGGCTCTGATTACCAGCGGGTGCCAACCTTTCGGACCTCACGGACCACCGTTTGGTGACTGCTGGATTAGACAGTACAGAATCTAGTTTTCTGTTCTTCCCAATCTCCCCGAGTGGCTCCATCTGAAGTTCCTTCTCCTGGGGATGTTCAATTACATGGTCACGTGAATGTAAATTGCGATGAGAAGGCCACAGACTTATCATTTGCTGATAGTGATGTACTTTCATGCAGGGAAGATATAGTAATTAGCATCTATTTTGTTGGCCTAGGTACAGCTATTCTTTCTTCTGGACCCATGACGCCATTACCTGAACATTTTCTAGCCAAAGGTTGACCCCTCTAGAATATAGTTACTCATATAAATACAGTGATTCCCATAACCCACAAGCAGAAATTAGAATCGTTAATGACAATGTATAGGCTGGGATATAGTTGCTTCCATTTCCTTTACATTTACTTTCAACTGAAATGCATGTTTTACCAGTAAATAATAGTTTCCATGGATAAAGGCAGAACACAACTAGACTGAACGCAGCAAGGCAAACAAAGACATTCTGGTTTAGCCCAACATGGAAGGAAACAGACTGCTCGCATAATTTATTAAAATTTACATTCTTAGAGGGTAAAGCTATTATAATCAATAATTCTAAAATTAACATGTAATATAATAATGTATATTAATAATATTAATAAATAATGTAAGTTTATGATTTGGGACATCGTGGAGAGGAAAACAGAAGCACTGCTTATGTTTCAGGGAATTCTGCTTATTTTGCTGCTTGAAACATCACTAGGACCATGGGTTGATCATAATTTTTAAATCAAAATAGCAATAAATTAAAACCCATAAATCTATAGAACACCAATTGTACATATTATACACGCAGTTTTAAAGGTACAGTGAGCATTTTCCACTTGGACACTCACTAGCTCACCCTTGTCCATATACATCACATGACATGAACTTTCAGATTCATCAACTCCAAAACAGCTTTCAAAAAAACCCAGAACTCTCTATAGTCAAAGGTCCTACAGATAACTTTAGGAAATAACAACTTTTTTCCCCTGAAGTGTAAGTCATGATACTTTAACTAAAAATCTACGATAGGAATCCAGATGTAGTATTCCTGAGCTTTGTCACAGAAAAGTAGAAAGTTGGCAAGATAATAACTCTACCACATTATAATCACACATTGTCACCTTAGAAAATGCTCTTTTCTTACCAGGGAAGGAGTTCTATGTTTTGTAACCTTCAGCCTAACAATGAACCAAAGCAAATCCTCTGAAGGAATAAAGGCAGTGTTAAAGAAATCATTAAAAACATAATACAAAACATAGCAGAGTTGTTTCAGGATAGAAGAAATTCCCTTTTAGGAATGAATTAAAGGAAACATTTCCTAATCTATTTGGAAACTGAATATTTAGAATGTTTTCAGTCCAGTTATGTGTGAATAGGTATAAAAATGTAATAGCAGCCTGCCTCTAGTTTTCTTTAAATTGACATTTAAAAATACCCTGAACCACACAATTTAGAATTTAATCATATATTGTCTTGAAATGTCAGAGCTGGTAAAAATAATATTAGCTTGATCTCAAGTAGGAAGCACCTAAGAACAAGCTTCATTTTCTGCTTTTTCTTTTTTTCCTTCATTATCCATAGAGGTTGTTCAATTCCAATGGCGTGAACTTGGAAAGAAAATCATCCTGCTTTTGGAGAGAACCAAGATGGCGGCATAAGGTATAAGCCTGTAGGTGCTGCCTCCCACAACAACATTAAAACCACAACTATAAGACAAAGCAGCTATCATCCAGAACCACGGGAAAGCTGGCCGAGTGGAAGTTCTACAACTAGAAGGAAAGAAAAAAGCGCATTGAGACCGGGTAGGAGGTGCAGAGGCGCCAAGAGCAGAGGTATGGAGGCGTGCGAGGCGGCTGCACCTGGGTGTGCGATTTTTTCCAATCGGAAGGGGATACAAGCTCCCAAATGCACTGAACCCATTTACGGCGAGACTCTGGGGTCCCAAACTCCTAGGGGAGAAACTGAACTGTCTTGCAACAAGTCGGAAAGTGAGGGTGGCTTTCTCGCAGAGCTGCTCACAGGGATCATTGTTGCTGTGGGAGAGCGGGACTCAGGGACGCAGAGGGACTGGGGGACACAGAGGCGCAGAGACGCTGACAACAGCCATTGCTGTTTGCTCTGGCCTAGTGACTCTCTGAGACCCCGCCCCACTCAATTTACATCCCCATCCAAGCTGTGCGCAGTGACGCAAAGGAACCACCTGCGCTTTTGCATAACCTAACAAACTGCAGCTGGGTCAGAGAGCTCCAAAACTTCCAAACCCCAAACAAAAAGGAGAAATCTGCTGGTATTGCTGTAGCTCTTGCTGGGTGGACTCACACAGTCGTTGACTTGGAGATCCAGGAGCCAGGGTACATCTGCCAGATACCAGATTTCAACTCCCCACATCCATAAGGGACACACTCAGGAAGCAGACTCAGTGAGCACCAAAGCCCCACTGAAGCAAGTCCTACCCCATAAGGGTGTCTCCAGCACAGCAGTTCTTCCACTGTAGACACAGCGGGTCTTCACAGTCAGCCAAAAATGCGGAGACAAAGAAACATATCACAAATGAAAGAAATGGAGGAAAGCAAACTAATGGAGGACATAGAGTTCAAAACCACAGTTATAAGGCTAATCAAATACCTTCTACGAACCTCCGAGGAACTTAGTGAGACCTTCAAGGATCTTAATGAGAATACCAAAAAAATGGAAAAGGACCAGTCAGAAATTAAACATACACTGATTGAAATTAAAAATAATATACAGAGATCCAATAGCAGATTAGAGGATCCCAAGAATCAAGTCAAAGATTTGAAATACGAAGAAGCAAAAAACACCAAACTGGAAAAGCAAAAAGAATCCAAAAATATGAAGATAGTGTAAGGAGCCTCTGGGACAACTTCAAACATACCAACATCCGAATAATCGGGGTGCCAGAAGAAGAGAGAGAGCAAGATACTGAAAGCCTATTAGAAGAAATCATGACAGAAAACTTCCCCTACCTGATGAAAGAAATAGACTTACAAGTCCAGGAAGCGCAGAGAACCCCAAATAAGAGGAATCCAAAGAGGACCACACCAAGACACGTCATAATTAAAATGTCAAAGGCTAAAGACAAAGAGAGAATCTTAAAAGCAGCAAGAGAAAAACAGTTAGTTACCTACAAGGGAGTACCCATACAACTGTCAGCTGATTTCTCAACAGAAACCATGCAGGCCAGAAGGGAGTGGCAAGAAATATTCAAAGTGATGAATAGCAAGAACCTACAACCAAGATTACTCTACTCAGCAAAGCTATCATGTAGAATTGAGGGTCAGATAAAGAGCTTCACAGACAAGAAAAAGCTAAAGGAGTTCATCACCACCAAACCAGGATTATATGACATGCTGAAGGATATTCTTTAAGAAGAGGAAGAAGAAGAAAAAAGTAAAGACAAAAATTATGAACAACAAAGTGACAACAAATAAATATCTATCTATCAACAAGTGAACCTAAAAATTAAGTCAGAATAAACTGGTGAATATAATAGAAGCAGGGGCATAGAAAGGGAGTGGACTGACAAATCTTGGGGGGAAGGAGGTGTCGGGGGTGCAGGAAGAGACTGGACAAAAATCTTACACCTATGGATGAGGACAGTGGCAGGGGGTGAGGGTATGGGGTGGGATGGGAACCGGGTGGAGGGGAGCTATAGGGGGAAAAAAAGGGAACATCTGTAATAATCTGAACAATAAAGATTTATTAATTAAAAAAAAGAAAATCATCCTGCTTTCAAAGTAAAGTTGTGCATTTAACATATTACCCTTAACTGTTTAAGAGTTACATATTATAAAGGAAAGTTTCTAAAGCAAAGAATACCTTGTTTGCTAAAACAGCTAATTAACCAAGAGATGATACCTTTAGCATAGAGAATATATTCTCCTTAATACATGTTTAAAAAATTATCAACTTATGTGTTTATGATTAATTTTCCTTAGAAAATCTTGTTAAAATAGACATAACAGGAAAAAAAGTTATGGTTCTCTGGATGCCTTATAAAAAAGTAGCACAAAAGATAATCACTAACTTCAGAGAAATTACTTTTAAATTAAGTAAAAATATAATGATTGAAATTTTCAGTACATATTTTCAAATTTTAAAGGGTCAGAAATCTATATGCTATTATCTAAGAGTAAATGTAAGAGAAAAGGTAAATATTTCTGTTGATGATGCACTGATAGCAATACAAAGCAAATGCAATCTCCAATAGCAAGTAAGCATCGGTGTTCCGTGCTATCAATTACCACCAAGAATTTTTATTATGGAACTTTCTTCTACTATTTTCCATGTAGAATCTGGTCAACCAATGTTATTAAAATCACTGAACCTTATTGTGCGAAGAAGAAATATATTTCTGCTTTCATAGAAAATGATTTCTATAACCCTGCTGTATTATTTATAATTCACAATGGTTTTTATATTCTCACAGTCTACTACAGATTTTTCTTAGTGATTTATGTTAGGCTCTTGTAAAGCCTTGTTCATATTTATGGTTTATTCTCCTCCCAGAAAAGGTAGCGATCCAATTCATGTCTGTGTCATGATAAACTCACAGGCTGACAGAGGGTGGACACACGCAGACTTTACACAATGGGAAGGAGACTGATGAACAACTGGAGATGCCACTGTCAGGTGCTTTTCATATGGAGAAAAATACAAATGGACTAGAGAACTGAACAACTAACCTCACGTGACACCATTTAAACAGACGTATATTTCAAATGTCCATATACTGCTCATTTGTTCAGAGCAAACACAAAGGCTAGCAGTTCACATATGTAACATTCTGTTGGCTATTTTGTCATTATTGCTAAGAAGGTGTTTCCACCGTGTACCTTTGTTAGACTGTCAGTTACTGTCAACAATCCATAATGGTGGAGAATCAAAACAACCTAGTTAAAAATAACTTTCATGAGGGAAAAAAAGCCTATTATCTAGAATTGATTGGCATTAGCTATTGTGGACATGCGGGATGGGCAGAGCAGAAGGCGGGTGGGCTGTGAGGATGACACCTGACCCCTCGCTATGTCTGCGCGTGGGGCAATGTTCTACCTCTTTTGTCATCAGCTTTCTCCTCAGACACATTTACTGCTTCTCATAGCCACACATGACACGTCCCCATATTTCTTAGATTCTCAAGTACACATTTTCTCAAGTTCTGCACATCTGAAATAATTATAATATGTCTTTAAAAATAGGTACCAATAGTTGTTTTATAATAGATATACACTTTAAGGATCTTTTTTCATTTTTTCCTAATCTTATACTTCTTTGTATTTAAATCAAGAAAATTAGATATTTACTAATATTGCTGCTATGGGGCAATTACATCTAATTGAAGTTTTATTCCTCTTCCCTCCTCTCTGCTTTTTTCTTTTTGTCTTTGTTTCCCATATGCTTTGTGGGAAAAGCTTGGCTGTTCAACAAATCATAGTACATTGAACTAATTATCAGACCCTCACTTCTTCTGAGTAGAAGAAAAAGGTTTAAAAACAGCACTATTAAATTGTACACTAAAATGGTTAAGATGGTATATTTTATGTTTTTACCTTAATTTTTTTTTTAAAAAAAGTAAAAGAAAGGTACCAGCTCTCTCTGGAATCACCCTGGTATACAGCTATGTCTTCTCAACTCAAAATCATTGACCTCTTTCCAGCACACCCATTAGCTACGGCTGAGCAGGTCGACCCTATCAATACACTCACTACACTAGCATCGTGCTGAAGACCCCACTGAAGAAATCTCAGAACTGGGGACAGTCATTTTTTCCCCAGCACAGCAAGTCATTGATGGGTCACCAGCACCTCAAATCCCTAAATAAAATACCTGTAACTTGCCCTGACCGGTTTGGTTCAGTGGATAGAGCATCAGCCTGCGGACTGAAGGGTCCCAGGTTCAATTCCGGTCAAGGGCATGTACCTTGGTTGCGGGCACATCCCCAGAAGTGGGTGTGTAGGAGGCAGCTGATCGATGTTTCTCTCTCATCGATGTTTCTAACTCTCTATCCCTCTCCCTTCCTCTCTGTAAAAAAATCAATAAAATATATTTTTTTAAAAATACCTGTAACTTTTTCACTGACTGAAGGTTTTTAAATAAAATATGCCTGTGGATGAGGGAAAATCCAATACACAAACAGAAATGAAAAATCTTAAATACTATGAATCTATCAAATGAATGAAAGAAAAATTCATTTGGTCAACAATGCAAGAAAGAAAATATTATCTTATGTGAATAAATAAAGTGTTAATAAATTACCCGGATAAATATTTATAGTAATTTCTGTTAAGCATATACATTTAAAATCCCATTTAAAGCTAAAGAAAATAAGCTTAAAAGAGAAACTTGCCCTAAGTTACAAGTCAATAGGAAATCTATGAGTAGAAATGAGAAACAAACGTCACAGACTTCCAAGTTAAAACTTAAGGTGGTATTTGGCTAGTAGTATCCCACACAATCTCTGCCATATACCCACTAAAATTCCTACGAGTGAAAAAGAGGACACAAAACAACTCACAATGCTGAAACTCTGTACCCACACACAACCACTGCCAGAATCGTTAAAGAATTTCCACTAAACGCAAGGTTGATGGGATAGGGTTAAGACCTATACCTTTTTGGTTTACACTTAATGGTTTCAGGGCTGTACCAATGGAAGGAAAGTGTCTGCTCACTTGGAAGTAGATACAAAAAGCCTTTCCCACTCTCCCATTGTCTGCAGGCCCTAAACTAAACACAAGTGTGTAACCGCCCACTATTAGACAGATGCTGACCTGAGAGGCAGCCAGCCCTCTGCTCACCCCATACACACAAGCACTGCTGTTCCTGCCTCTATTAGAAACAGCATGTCAGATGAAACAGTTTGCTAGCAAGTTGGAGAAGACTGGCAATGGAGCTCTGAAAAATAGAATCCTTTTATGTAAAAGACCATAGATAAGGACAAAAATAATCATGGAAGATGCATTTGTGTTTATTTTAATATGCCATCTATTCTGTATTATCAGGGAGTCAGGTAGAAATGGAGGTTGAAGATTCCATCTCAAGGAAATAGATTTGAATTATAGGAAAACTAGGAACTGAGCTGGCAGATGTACACATGCAATTGATTTCTAGCAGTAAAACTCAGAAAATGATTTCATTAGCACCCAAATGCTAAAATAATAGGCTAAGAGGTATCTTCAAATTCTAACAGTCAGCAAACCTTGGGGCTAGGTGACCTTCTTCTCATTAGAGAATGAGTCAACAGTAAAAAGAAAAAGCAAGGAAAGGGGAAATTTCAAGAAACTAGAAAGAAGAAAATTTCAATAAATTCTGGCAACTTCAGTAACATACAAGAACACATGGCCTCCTGAAATAATAAAAAATCTTTAAAGAGAAAATGGACAGAAAGAAAAAGATACCAGGATAAGATTAAAAATGGACATAGGAAAGATGACAAGAATTGCAAGGAAAATAAAAATGCTATAACAGAAGAGAAAGATGCAATAAAGGCGACAGGTTTATCATTTATATTCCATAATATAAAATCAGAGGTGCCAAAAAAAAATCTGAGAAGTACTCCCAAACATAGATGGAAAAAACAACAGTGAAGATTGAAAAGGATGAGAGCAGATGATATGAAAATTTGGGAACAGAGATTCAATTCAAGAATTATAGGAACATTTCTTTTTAAGGTGTGTTTATTTATCCACCTGAAGTATATTTTCTTGCTTTCCGGGGGGGAAATGCCATGAGTAAAACAAAAAGTGGTTACCACATAGGGAGGTAGGGGTAACAATGAAATGATTCTTATCTAGTTAAATCCAATCTGTGATGCAAATAAAAAAATAGACTGAATAAAGAACTTACACAAAGAACAAAAATGAGGTTAGCTTTATACTTTCTGCAATACTGTATGATAGAAGACTATGGGACACTGTCTATAGGTTTTTAAGGAAAAAGCATGTGTCCAAAAAAAAAAAAATGCTCACATTTTAAAAAGTTCAGAAAACATATGTTCATAGCAGTGAAATTTGAAACAGCTAAGATTTGGAAACAGCCCAAGTGCCCATCAGTAGATAAAGGATAAAAAAAAAACTGTGCATTTACACTATGGGATACTATAGATCAGTAAAAGAGAAGGAACTCTTAGCATTTGCAAGAGTATGGAGGGACCTGGAGAGTATTATGCTAAGTGAAATAAGTCAGTCAGAGAAAGATAAGTATCACATGACGTCAACTCACATGTGAAATCTAATGAACAAAATAAACTGATGAACAAAACAGATTCAGAGACATAAAACCATGGAACAGACTGATAAATATCAGAGGGACGGTAGGGGTGTAGGGGGGGGGAGGGGGGAGGGAGAGAGTAACCCAAGAACTTATATGCATATATGCATAGCCCATGAACACAGACAATACTGTGGTAAAGCTTGGGAGGGGTCAGTGCAGGGAGGAGGGGGTCACTGAGGGGGGGGTACAAAAAGGGGACAAATATAATATTTTCAACAATAAAGATGTTTTAAAAATAAATAAAAAGCTCAGAAAACATAATTTTGAGAGAGTTCATAAAATAAGTAACCAGTGCGCTTGAGGAGTATATCAGAGTCTCCGGGCTGAGGTAACAAATTACCACAAAGTGGCTTAAAACAACAGAGCTGTTCTCTCAAGGTTCCAGAGGCAGAAATCTGGAACGGAGGTGCTGGCAGCTACCCCAGCAAGCTCTGGACAGGCGGCTTCCTTGCTTCTTCCTAGTTTCTAGAGGTGGCTTGTGGATGGACGCATCACTTCCATCTCCACCTCCACTGTCAATGGCATCTTCCCTGTGTGTCTTTTTTCTCTGTATCCAATTGTCCTTCTTATAAGGACACGTTACTAGATCTGGGCCCACCCTAATACATTAGGGCAGGGGTCCTCAAACTTTTTAAACAGGGGGCCAGTTCACTGTCCCTCAGACCGTTGGAGGGCCGGACTATAGTTTAAAAAAAAAACTATGAACAAATTCCTATGCACACTGCACATATCTTATTTTGAAGTAAAAAAACAAAACGGGAACAAATACAATATTTGTATTTGCATGTGGCCCGCGGGCCGTAGTTTGAGGACCCCTGCATTAGGACCTCCTCTTATCCGGATTCCACCTGCCAAGACCCTATTTCCAAACAAGGTCACATTCACAGACACCAGCTGTTAGGATGAGGACATATCTTTTGGAGGAACACCACTCCACCCACAATGTGGAGAGGGAGTCTTCAGGGCTACTTTGGGCTACCAAGGATGAGTAGACATTAGGACTGAAAGCATAAGGAAGTCATGTGAGAAAAGGATTGATGGGTTCCTCAGCCCCTGTGTTAATAACACAACCAGCCTGGGCGTAGAGAGGCACGGGCAGCGCACAGCCAGAGAACGCTTCCCTGCCTTGTGGCCTTCCTCTCCATCTACAGTCGTTTATTTTGACCCACAGTCTAAATATTTTAATTAGCAATATCATCCTTTCTACCGCCCACCAATAGTGGTTCAACTATTTCAAACACACTTAGGATAATATTTTAGAAGAATTACTAAATATAAAATGTATTTTTCAATCTAAAAGGGAACAGTATATTAGTATATAGAGCAACATAACAGTCTTTTTTTTTGCCTAGAAACTTGAGAAATGATTTTTTTACATCTTTGATACTCATTCTGAATCATTTTTTAAAAAATATTTTTTATTTTTAAATTACAGTTGACATACAATATTATCATTAGCTTTTTAAATGAACTCTTCTCTCATCTAGATCCTATGATTATGGCTGTATTAGGTATGCTTACAAATATTTAGGATATGAACTCAACTACATTTTTAAAACAATCAAAAGTAAATACACATAAGTACAAGTTAAAAATTATCCCTGGGATGTTGGCTTCGGGACGATTTTTAAGTTTTATACTTTATAAGTTTTCTCTACTTTCTAAACATGTCTATAAGGAGCATGTAATTACAATTATAAGCAGAAAAAATGCCATATTTAAGTAAGGGTCTAGAATTTTCTGTTGCCAATATGATGACAACTTTATGACTTTTAATGAAGCAAAAATCTGGAGAAGGAAATCCACTAAAATGTGAACAATAGCTATTTCTAGATGCTGGGAACATAGAAAAGTTCACTCTCCTCTGTTTCTCTATCTCCCAAATTTTCTGTAATGAGCATGCCTTATTCTTATCATAGGAAATAAGAAAAAAAGGAGAAGGGGAATTTTACAGTGGACTTTGCAGGAAGAACAGTAAATGAACCAATCTCTTGTAAGCTTTATATCATCTAGTTTGGGGAAAAGTGAGCAAAAGCCTCTCATTGCCTAAAACAATGTGTAATAGAAAAGGATCAACATTGCTGTTTCCATGCCTCCACATGCGTGAGACATGATATGTCTTCTAGAGCATAACAGTGCAGAGCCAAAACACATCTGAATATAAAAAATAATGACATGCTTAGTTGATTTGGCCAGACTCACTTGAAAACTGAAACATGAGCTGCCAAAGCAAACAGAAAAAGATTTTTCCACGTCGTTCTTGACTCATGGTTAAAAATCCAATACTAAACCTGCCAAAGTGTCCCTGTGTCTTCAAAGGTGAAATAAACATATGGAAATGTAACTGCAGCCTAAGGAGGACAGGTGGCAAATAAAGTGTCAGAAACACATTTACAAAGTTCTATTGCAAACTGAAGTTCACCACCTGACAGTTTTGTTAGTCTACATCCTCAAAATAGTCCCAGATCAAGAATGTTATCACTCCTCCTCGGAAAAAAGTAGGGGTGGTTCTTAGTTCTCTCAATCCCCTGCTGGGCTCTAAGATCTAGACCGCGGCTCTAAATTATTAGTCAGGAGGGATTGGTTTTGCTATTCTTATAGAGTACAAATAGAATAATATTTGAAAAAGAAAAAAAATGAACAAAATCTAAACTTCAGTTTTATTTTACTCTTCAATCCAACAGACATCAGATTACTTTGTCCAATCACTGGGTTTCTAAATGCTCAAGCTCAGTTTCTCTCCGTACTTCGTTGAGGACAATAATGTAGTACACGCTGGTGCTGGTTGGGGCCGCGCCATGAGCAGCACTGTTCCCGTGGAGCTGGACGCAGGCATGTGCTCCCAGGCTCACAGTGAGCAGCTGGAGAAGCCATATTCATGTTACAGACACGCCTGCATGCGAAACACCATCAAATCACCAGAGAGAGGTTTACAGCACAGAAAATGGAGCAAAAAATACAAGACTGAACTGAGCAAAATTCCCTTTTAAATGAGAAAAGAGCTGTATTGACCATTTTTGGTTGTAACTGTCTTGGGCTAATGGAAGAAAAGGGTTGGTCCAGCTTCACTGGTCTCAGGTACAGGCAGAGAGAATGGTGATGCCAGAGGAAGTCTGTGTGATGCTTTCAAACTCACAACCAGACAGGGAAAGGATTACAATAAGAGTAAGACCCCCTGGCCGCTGTGGCTCAGTTGGTTGGGTGTCATCTCATGCACCAACAGGTAGCAGACTCAATCCCAGTCAGGGCACATGCCAGGGTTACAGCTCAATCCCCGGTAGTGGGCATGGGGAAGGTAGCCAACCAATGTTTTAACTCTCACATTGATGTCTCTCTCCCTCTCTCTCTAAAAATGAATTTTAAAAATCTAAAAAAAAAAAGAGAGAGAGAAAGAGAGAGTAAGGGCTTTGAAAAGATAAGAGTAAGTGCTTTACTGGAAAGACAAGAGAGGCCTTCCTTACCAGCATCATTAGAAAGTGTCCTGGTGGGCTCTGTAATCTCTCAGAGTTAAGGAAACAATAACCTGATATCAACACCGCTCCTGATAAGGTGGTTTGTTTAGAGCAGTGGCTCCCACCTCCACCACTGCACATCAGAATCACCTGGAGGGGGAAATACCATAGCCCAGACCTCTGGAGTGGGCCTGGGAATCCTCTTTTGTTCTTTTTTTTTTAACTCCCTAAGATTATTATAATGTGTAGCCAAGGCTGAGAACCACAGAGGGAGTGAAAGGAGCCCTGGCACACACATTTACCCCTTGGGTTCGAAGGCTGGCCCTGACAATTTTTACTTGTGTTACCCTGTATGAGTTACTTGGAATTCCAAAGTCTTATTCTACACAATTGTAGGAGCAAGATCACCCCACCTTCCCCCTCCCTGGGCTTTTGGAACCTCAGATGTGTGTTAACTGTAAAGCACTTTGCACATGTTCCAGCAATCCTTTTCAAACACAATATTTACTAAGGTATTTCCAGGACTCATCAATCTGGAGATCAGAAACCTATGACTGCATATGCACACTTCAGTACATTCTATAATGAGGTTATAAAATTTTCAATTTGTCAAGATATAAGTTGAAAACTTTGAGAAATGCTGTCTTTTAGAACCAAGTACATGGTAGGAGGAACTTAGCAACCAGTATACATACAATACAAAAACATGAAAAACATATATACACATACAAAATAATATTCATGTCCATAGAATTCTACCTACTTCAAAAAAAAACCATTCTATTTAAAATAAGAATTTTATATGCAGTTGCTCTCTAGGCAAATAGACATGGTCAAAAAGAGCCCCCCAAAAGTGTGAGTTTGAGATGTCATCCAGCCTATGATTTTAAATATAATCTGTCTAGTAAGACCACTCACCTATCAGTCTGACCTCTCTCCTGAGCACCCAGAAGCATATGCCTACCTGCCAGCTCAGCATCTAACTGGCAGGCACCACTAATTTCATATGGCCAAACACCAGCCCCAGTTCTTCTCTTCCTTTTCCAAATTTTAATGTGGCCATCTCTTTCTAATCATCAGGACTCAACTCAAGTGTCATCTCTTCAAAGAGAGCTTGCTGACCACCGTAGCTTGTAGAAGACACCGTGAGAACAAACCATACCCTGCTGTGTTGTTCCCTATTTTATATTTTTCCTAAAAACTCATCAGGAAGGAAATTATCTTTGTATGCATGTATGTGTTTATTATCTCCATCCCCCCCACTAGCATACACAATCCATGGGGAAAGGGACTCTATGTTGTTCACTGCTGTGGCTCCAACATGGAAAACATTATCTGGTAAAAAGTCAGTCCTCAATAAGCATTACTCTCCAAATAACAGTGTGTGTGCCCAAATAGAGACATATGGAGGGAGGGCGATTCAATAAGATTAACAGAAAAAGAATAAACTATCCACAGTTGCTCAGGTTCTTTTAAAGATTTCCTCCTTTTCACACCTGTGACCAAAGGTACCCTATACAAAGATACTCTCTGTCACACACTGACACAGAAAATTCCTCCAGGTTCTACTTGCGACTCTCTGCTTTACTCCTTCCTTTCTGATCTCCCCGGTCCATTTTGCTCACTCTTATCCAGAATCTGCCTTGCTTCTTTGGGCTAAAACCTCCTTTGGCCAGCCAGCTCACCTCTGCAATTTGGCTTTTCCTGAATACAACACTCAGATTGAACCCCTGGCCATGCATAGTCAGTGAGGGAGCCATACCCATCTCTGATGTGGATGGACTTGATTCTCAGTACATGTTTTGGGCCAGGATATCAGTACACCCAGGTCTCCTGGGAATAAGAGAATAGGAAGTGGTCATAATTCCCTGAACCACATGGTTCTTGGAGTCTGTCATTTGTCCCAGATCCTGGCACAACGACCAAAATAAGGGCTCCACTCTACCCCAAGCTTTCGTCAGCTGTCACCACATTCTCGTTGCAGATGCTCCTTGTGCAGTTTGAGCTTTCTGCACACAACCCCTTACTTAACCATCACAGTCCTTGCTGAGGGCTATTTTGCAGCCGACTCTTCTAGGAATATGACTTTGAGAGATAAAGATAGAGCTCAAGGCCCTTAGGCACTAAGTGTAGTTCTGGTCCCTCATCACAGCCAGAAAGATGGGGAAATCTTTCCTCAAGACCACTTATGCCACCTACTAACACCCAGAGAGGCAAGCTAACAGGCATGCGTCTGGACCTACAGAGCAGCAGACACACACTCACACAGAGCATTGGCCATGGGAAGGGTCATATGCAAGTTTCTGGTATTTGAATTTCCACCACCACAACTGAAGTAGTAACAGACTCAAAGAAACTATTACACACTTCAGACCAGTCCTTACCCAGAAGCCTGATTTCTGACTCCATCCAAGGTTACCCCCGCTGCTCCCTGGTGAAGAAACCAGAGATGAGCCTATGTTCTGCACGGCACATAAGAAAGTCTACCAAAAGGCTGGTTTGACTACTGATCATCTTTCCCCTGTGCTGGGCTTTCCTGCTAGGATTCCCTGGGAACCCACCCTTCTGCTTGGAGCACCGTTTACATTTCCCACTCGTCTAGCCTCCACATCACTCCATGCGCAAGTTCCTGGGCCAAGTCATCGCTTATAGAAGAATATCCTCCATAAACACGTGATGGTGCTGCCCCTACAGGGAAATGAGCTGCCTTAACTCCCTCCATGCCTCCCTTCATAGCCAACTCACCAGGTCGCAAACCCCCGCTCCCACGGACACATACTTAGTGCCGGTCCTCCTCTATGATCTGTGGCACTCATCTTTCACTTGTCAACCTTATCCATTTTCACTACAAGCTTCCCAATGAAATGCCATCATCTCAAACTCAAACAAATTCATCTCCTCTTTATTACAAATGGTACCACCATTCTTTTAGTTACATAAAACCGATTACTCGGTCAGCTCTGATTTACTTCTTTTCTCAATATCCAGCCAATCTTCAAACCCCTCAAATGCCTTCTTCTTGTAATCAAAATCCATTCACTATCACCTCCTTCATATTCCACTTCATTAATGACCCATCTCTCGCCTCGACTGTAAATAAATCCCTCCTTCACTACAGGGTTCTTTCCTTGAGTGTATAACTAGGCTCGGTGTGGTCGCTCTCCAGCTCCCGTTGAGCCCATTCCAGTCCCCAGCAGACGGACGAACCCGCAGCTCTCCTCCCACAGCTCTTCAGCATGCTCTGCCGGTAGGCAGTCATGTTATCGCATGTCAGTGTCTGGCTGCCCACCAGGCAGGCCTTCTTGAAACAAAGACCAAAGAATAATAATCTCCAAAGTATAAAAAATATCAATAAATGTAAAAAACCAAACCACCACCACCAACAACAAAACGTACCCACCAATGATTCTCCATCGCTCATGGCAACACTTGTCAGCAGGTGGACCATTAGTAACTGGTAGACTGCAAAGACCATGTGGTCAGAATTTCATTTGGCAGCTTTCCAAGATTTCTGACAAGAAGAGAACTTTGCCAGTGGTGCCATACTTTCCTCTGCCATTCATATGTGTACTGTGTTTATACACATGCACACTCATACACAAACACACAAAGGCTAGGCAATTTGAGCCCCACTGTACCATTCTTAAACCCTACCCTGAAGAGGATGACTTGAGCCTTATAGATAACGATAAATACCTCTTCAAGGTGTTAGAAATGATTGCTCCATATATATATACCGAAGCGACTGAACAGACAACTGGCCAGTAGCTATGATGTGCACTGACCACCAGGGGGCACTCAACGCAGGAGCTGCCCCCTGGTGGTCAGTGTGCTCCCACAGCAGGAGCCCTGCTCAGCTTAACTGATGCACCAGATGCCTGGCTCACAGCTGGTGAGCGCAGCTGCAGGGGAGTGAGCCTCTCCTGCATCCGCAGCAGTGCTACCGAGGTAGCGGAGGCAGTGGAGGCAGGCACAGCGGGCCAGGATGAGCAGGAGCAGAGCGGCGCCAGGCTCGGGCTCCTCCCCTACCACCTGCCACTTCGCACACTACTACATCCCCCAAGGGGTCCCAGATTGCCAGAGGGCGCAGGCCAGGCTGAGGGACCCCACCAGTGCATGAATCTGTGCACCAGGCTTCTAGTAAAATAGAAAATTGAAAATCTTTAGTTGGGAATCTTAGATGTTCCAGTGACTCAGCCCAAACCTACCTGGACAGGGTTTATCTCTCACACCTGCTATACAGGTCCACCCTCTGTGCTAGTCCATTAAGTACAGTCCCTCCTCCCACACAGTCCTCCTCTTTCCTGCTTTACCTTTCTCTGGTTCTGCTTCCCCAGTCCCACTGGCTTACCTGTCTGTAATACCGCTCCCCTCCGGAAGCATGTTCCAAAACTCAGTGATCTCGCCTTTCTCTAACTCCCCTGATACTTAGAGGCCATATCATTTATTTGGCATTTACCACTAGCTGTTAAAGTTACAACTTTTGAAATGGGAGATTTCAACTAAAACCTCCCAGTAGTACTAAAATTCCCCCAGTCAGATCACGAACACTGATGACCAAACGCAGCATGAGAAGTGAGCTCTAAGGCTAACGCTTGAAAGGAAGAGGAAAGGGAATGGTCAGCTGGGGTAGAGGCAAAGGTGTGCAGAATAACAGTGAGAGCCTTCAGAAAGAACAGAGTTGATTCTAGTACTCTCCTCTGTGTCCCTGAACATATCATCCAGGAACAGTAAGACCCAGTAAAAACATGAAGAGAAATAAGATGTCCCTTTTAGTTTTTAAGAACTATGGCAACTCTCTGAAAAGTTTAAAAGGTATAGATGTTTCCTGTGTAAGAGGCTGATTTGAGAGTAAGCGTGTGTCTGTGTGGGGGTGGGAAATGGTTGCCAGTCACTGATTACTCAACTGGATCACTGAACTTGTTTTTAAAAATGCCTTTCAGTGGACACATTTAATTAAAAGGATATACAATAAATACAGAGGTTGTAACTCACGGAAGCTCTGTGCTGGGCTGACTCGGGTTCCTTTGAGCTGTCTGAACTGAGTGATGGATGGGAGAGTCACCCACGGAGTTAGTCACCCTGATTACCTCGTTGCTAGAAATCTGCACACTACACAGTCCAACAGAGAAGCAGATTCGAGGGAATGTGGGAAAGGTCATCGGGGCTGCAAGATTGTCTCCCACTTCATCTTGGCTTCTTTTGTGTTACAGACTTTATGTCTCTTAATAACTCCTGACTCTTTCATTAGTGCCAGACCAATGATACGTCTTGCATGGTCCTAGGTAATTACGTGTCAGTAGTTAGAAGGTAGCTTTGTGTAGTATCATGATCCTCATAAATACAAACACACACAAAACAATAGGCAGCACTGTATTGATTATATGAGGCACATTATTTCACATTTTAACATCTCTGAAATTGGAAGGGGTCTTATACCATCATTAGAACTGATGAAGGATGGTATTTTTCCTCTAACCCTGACTATTCAGCAGAGATTTAAACATTGACTAAAGCAACATTAATGATCTGCTTAAAACCCCCAGCTTTTGTAAGTGAAACACACACACACAGAAGGAAAAACAAGCCTGAAATCGTAATCTTATTCCTAGTCATCTCTGTTATGTTCTACAAGCCCATCAGCAAAACTCCTAATGAACTGACTCACTGTTCCATGTAAACAATAGGAAATCAAAGACGTTTTGAGATGAGGAAGACATGAAAAAAATTCAGTCTACTATAGGCACTGCAAGATCAGGGACAAAGTCTATTTTGTTCATTACAATATTCTGAGTGCCCAACACAGTGCCTTGCAGATAATAGGCATTTCATAAATTAATTTATGAACGAATGTTCTGAGATGAAAAACCTGGCAGCTGTATTTCAGGCACAGGCTGGCAGCAAAGAACCCCATTAGCAGGCAGCAACAGCAGTCCACAGTGTGGCCACTGGACCACCTCATCGTGTCTGTTAAAAAAAAAGATATCTAGGCTCTTCACAAGCCAAGTGACTTAGAATCTCTGGGCTTCAGACCCAGCAATGTGGACTTTGAACAAGAATTCCATGGTGATACTCGTGGCCGTTAAAGTTTGAGAAAAGGTTATGAGAAAACAGTGGCCTGCACTGGAGGCAATGGAAAGAGAGGAGCAATCACAGAAAAATGAATAAATAAATTGCCCCGGCCGGTGTTGCTTAGTGGTTGAGCGTCAGCCTATGAACCGAGAGGACACAGTTCGATTCCTGGTCAGGGCACATGCCCAGGTTGCGGGCTCCATCCCCAGTAGGAGGTGTGCAGGAGGCAGTCGAGCAATGATTCTCTCTCATTGTTGATGTTTCTATCTCTCTCTCTCACTCTCTTCCTCTCTGAAATCAATAAAAATATTTTAAATGAATAAATAAATCTAAAGAACATAGGAGACAGAACTGGGTGATGGTAAAAAAAAAAAAAAAAAAAAAAAAAACAAGGGAAAGTTGTACTCATATTGTCAGTTTCGAACAATATAAGTACAACTTAAATATAAATCACAAATATTAAAGAATCAGAAACTCTGAGAAGCTTTGGGATGAAGGACTAATTCCATCAGTGTGGAACGGGCCAGGAGTACCATATTAGGATAATTAAATAATTAACACACACAGGATTAAAATTTATCTTGGGAAAATGATAATGAATAAGAAACACCTAATGTAGTTTCACAAATGACTCTTCAAATATCTACAAAGACAGATTTGAACTAAAGATCAAAAAAAGTGGAAAGGATCTTGTTACAGTCAGCTAAAACTTAAAGAAGAGAGGAGTTGCAGGTAGCAAATTAATTCATGCTACTCAAGGAAGCCAAACATGAGAAGATGAGCTTTTAAAATTACCAAGGGAGGAAAACTAGGAAAAGAAAAATGCTTCTAAAAATGGAGTGGGGTGTGGAATTAATGAAGACTAAACTTGCTCAGAAACTGAACTAATGCTTTTTAATTTGTCTTTGACAAGAAAAATGAAGAAGTCATCTATAATAATAAAAGTGTAATATGCTAATTAGGCCGGACATCCTTCTGGACAACCTTCCAGACAGGACAACTTTCCGGACAGGACGACCTTCCGAACAAAGCCAGGGAAGCCTGGGCCCCAGGTGCCAGAGGGAAGCCGGTGCTGGCAGCCGGGGAAAGGAAGGCCTACTCTTGCACAAATTTCGTGCATCGGACCTCTAGTACTTTTATAACTAGAGAGTATGAAGACTTTACAGAAATAGTGATTGACAAAAAGCAGGTAGGGAACAGGACAAAACTGAACTCATACCAATCAGTAGCCTGGATGATGGAAGCTAAGATTCTTAAGGGAATTTACTCACACATTTCAGGAGTCACTCACAATCATTATGGAAACATCACAGAAAAAAAGGGAAACAGAAGGTATGAAGGGGAAAAAATTAGATAATGAAATATCAATCTTAAAATGATTACAAAGAAAATTACAGAAAATGTTAGCGGTAAAACCAGTGACATTTTCTCCCATCCAGACTGTGAGTTCCTTAAGTCCAGAGACATTCTTCACTATCCAACGTAAGAACCAAGTTTGGAGCAAACAGCACGTGATCACCAGACAGCTGAACGTGCACAAAGACAATGAGCTGCAAAGTGAATGCTGCCAAACTTTACCACCTCTTTCTGAGCAGAAAATTGTACCACAAAGGAAGTGATGGTCCATTTTTCTCCCTCTGTATAATAGCATAATGTAAACTCGAACATCTGGTGGATAATGAAATCATAAACCATAATCAGAATAAAAGCTCTAGTAACAAATACAGAAAATGTGACAAACTATAAAATAAAAGCAAAATAAAGTACAATGAATACTATAAATTTGAGTGAATATTCTCAGTACTTTCTTTAAAAAGAAATACTCTAATGTATGTTTTTGGAGAGCATGCTATGTTTAAAGAGAAATCCTAAGAACTACCTTTACTATGAGCATAATATAATTTAATGAATCATGGAGATCCCTCATGTGCACACACAGAGCAACATAACCCCCATCCAGTCACATACTCAGATATATTCTTATTAACTTATCCTCAATTTATAAATAGGGCAGACAGGTAAATTTACATAAAGGCATATGCTTTTCAGGAGGTTGACACTAAGCTAATGGAAAACTATCTCAAATATTTCATTTTCTTCAAGCTAAATTGAAAGGGGGACTTCATTTTTTATAATCTTTTTGTGTAAAGCATAGTGCATTCCATTAATAACTACACACTGATTAAACCAAATGGAAAACCACTTGGCTCATATACAGGAAAAGTAAGTGACACAAAGACTGTTTATTCACAGGTTAGTCCTCTGAGCACATTCTTAAAACTGACCTCTAAGATTTTAGTAAAAAATGATTATGCTAGAGACTTCTTCAAATATATAAATGTTAGAATGGGGGGGAGGGGGTGGTGGGCACAGACTTCTCTCAGAAAAAAGTAGACAAAGAGGAGAACAACGGAAACAGGTATTGGCCCTGATTGTTGGGAAAGGATGTTTCATCATTTATGAGTCTTGATGCCAAATGAATAGCAAAGGAGAAAGCAGACTCAAAGGCAGTAGTACCATTTAGATGAGTAATGATAGCTCTGGTCTAAAGAGGACAGTTAGAATCAAATTCAAGATCTGCTATTCAGAGGGCAAAGCTCACAGTGGATAGATGGGCAAGTGCAGACTGTCAGCTGAGACAGTAAAAGGGAGTGGCAATCCCAGGTTTGACCAGCTCACATCCACTCAGTGTATCTGGATGCCGAGTGGAAAAATCTTTCAAAGCTATAAGAGCACCGATCTCTCAAAACAACTGGCAAGAGTGAATTCTGTCTTCTTAAAACAAAAGATATACACGAGAAAGCTGTTTAAGATCATTTTAAAAAGCACAACAAGAACAAACTAAGAGACTATTTCCAAATCTTGTCTATTGTAAATAATGCTGCAAACTAAGTGTCCACCAACAAATAAATGGATGAAGAAGATGTGGTAGACACACACACACACACACACACACACACACACACACACGCGAATATTCATTTATAAGAAAGCAGGAAATCTTGCTATTTGTGACAACTAGATGCAACTGGAGGGCATTATGCTATGTGAATGTGGAATTTTCAGAAGAGTGAAACTTATAGGAAGAGAGTAGGAAAGTGATTGCCAGGGGCCGGGGAGTGGAGGAAATGGGGAGAGGTTGGGAAAAGCTCACAGACTTCCAGCTGTAAGATGAATAAGGTTTCAGGACCTAATGTAAAATATGGTGACTCTAGTTGATATTACTAAAAATACTTTTTAAAGAACAAATTAGAGAAAACAATTAACCCCCCCAAAAATCCACTTGCTTCTGTGTGAAAAGAAGCAAATTTATTCATTCACTTCTTCATTCACCACACTCCCAGCAGCATAACAAGCAATGACAGACACTTTACACCTAATTGAGACACTTCTGGAATTTAACAAATTACTAGATAATGGAACATTTTCCCCAGAAACTGATGTCTGTGGAACATCTGAAATGCAAGTTCTAGAAATAGAGATGGATTAGGCCAAGAGAAAAACGTCTACAAGAAACATGTTTTAGGTGTCATGTGATTGCCATTGTTAGCAAAATGATATCTAACTTATCTGGCAACCTGGACCGCTGAGAACTTTAATGAACAGGAAAGAAAGAGTAAACAGCAAAAATGTACCTACATCGCAAAATCCATAACTAAGAACTCAAGAGCTTGATGTCAGAGGCTATTTCTCTGTTCACTTGTCCTAACCACCGTGGTCCAGCCTTCATTGAACAACTGAGAAGGCAAGAGGCGCTTGTCTGAGGCAGAGGCAATAATATCATGTAGCTGATACATGATAACCTACAGCCACAGTAAGGGGGAAAGCCAGGTGACATGAAAGCAGACAAGGAAATAGAAAGAAACAGAAGTCTGGGGCTGGGTCAAAGAGGGGACAACACTGTACATGGCTCCGTAGGTGATAAGGTGACCTCTGACACGCTGCACCTCACTTGATAAGGGCAGTGCCACAGAGTTCAAATGAAGCCTCCATCACCAGGTTCAAAATCATGTGCCTTCAATCACCACGAAGAGACCTGGAGTTCAGAGCACCTCAGCCCAAAATACGTCACTTAGACATAGTGACTATTTTGAGTTAAAGACACTTGAAAAACAGCAAAGACAAGAAAAACACTCTGACCGCTGTCTTTTTGTTAAGAGATGAAGTCCCTATATGAACGAGATTCTCCATACCAGAAGGAAAGTGGTAACCATCATATCATCAAGGGCGACAAGTTGAGACCAAGAGACTTCTATACAAATAGACTCCATTCCAATCATTCTTACCCCTTCAGCCTCCTCACTTGGTCACTTCCCACAACTGCCTCTCTTTGCTCAACCCAACATAAAAAAGCAAGTGGGCTTCAACATGTCTTTTGGTCTTCATTTCCTTATGAGGATTCTCGAGTCATGTAAAACTTTAAGTAAATCTGTATGCTTTTCTCCTCTTAATCTGTCTGTGTCGGTTTAAATTTCAGACCAAGCCAGGTACCCTAAGAGGGTGAAGGAAAATGTTTTACTCCCTTACAGAACCAATTTGAGAAACATACTGTACAAAATTTTCCATTTAGAAAACAGTAAAATATAATCTTCGGTGCTTAAAGGGGTGAGACTTTGTTTTCTGAAAAATTAAGCCACAATGAAAATCAGAGTCCTAGACAGTGCTCCATTAATTGGGCATTGACACTATTCTTTTTAAAGAAAATGCAATAGTTAGAAGTTTACTTACAATAAAAGCAATCGGTCGCAATTAGAACAAAGATAACCATTTTTTTAAAAAGGCCGTAAGGATAAAGCTTATGAAAACAAAGAGCCTTATGGATTTCTCGATTAGGATAGCACAATCCTGAGCTCTGTGAAAAGGCACTTCATTTCATTCCTGGCACACAGCCTTAAAATATGGTCAAACAAGCTCAAAGTATCTTTAAAGCAACTGTCAATGGCACATTGGGTTTCCGATTTTCACTGCACTGAATTAAAAGTTAATAAATGTTGCAGGCAGTCCCCTGCGTCCCTTAATCCACAACCTCCCAAACTCTAGAACATAAAAGCAGCCCCTGCCATCACTGCACAGTCTAGAGGGTTTGCAAAATAACATGGTGGGGGAGCTTTGAAGCTTGTGATCATAGAAAGAGAAATATACCATGAATGCCAGAGGGGGGAGCTCAGAGCAAAGGGAAAGACCATGTTTATAATGGGCAAGAAAGGGAAATTCTGAAAACCTTCTGAGCTTTTACACAATATCCGTTTTTCTCTTTTTGTCAGTGTTCAGTTTTGAAGGATGGGTTCCAAATGCCTTTTGAAATAAACAATCTTGTTTGCCCTGTTTTTCCTAGGTAGGGAGGAACAAAGGTGCTGCTGAGGTTAACTGCTTCAAACAATGGGCAGGTGCCTGAAAGCTCTGGCCTTAGGAAGTCTCATGTACTGGACTCCTCTCTAATCAGTTTTATTTGCAAATGAACCTACACAGTAGGACTGGCACCTAATGATGCTGGAGGCACAGGGAAGAAATTAGCCCGAGACAATCATTATTTTAAAGAGGTGTTTGGCCTCCTCCAGATTCCTTTATGTTTGCTTCTAAAGACAAAACGGAATTTTAATAGGCTCTTGGCTCTTTCCACAAATAGGGACTATCTTTGTGTATTCACTGCCCTTCCACCACTGAGGAAATATAAGGACTTTCCCCAACAAGAACAGAGGCACTGGCCTATCTTCTAGAAATGACTTCCCAGTACAGACAGGTTTGCAGAGATAACAAGCGTCAACCAGCCTCCTTCTTTTTCCACATCTGAACTGTGAGCACTCCTTGTAACTGAGCTTTCCATCCTGAACAGTTTGTCACTGACCAGAGACACAACATTGGCATTAAAATAGGTGCAATCAAACAAGAAGTTTATGATTCTATAGGGAAAGTTAAGGCTCCCAAATCAATGCCCAAAGAAAATATTTAAATCAGCATCCCTTTGTACGTATCAGCTCCTGTCACAACAATATGCATGTAACAAACCACCTCAAACTCAGTAACACCTAACAGTAAGCACTTCTTTCTTCCTCACATATATGCTGGTTTCTTGGGATTCAGCAAAATACCAAATCCTAATGCACAAGCACATTTCAAGCCTTTGCTACTGGCATCTCCCGCTGACATTCCATTGGTTATGGTAAGTCACATGCCCAAGCCCAATAGCAATGGGGGGAGGGGGCATACTGCTCTCAAGGAGGCAGGGGTGGGTGGGTGGGCGTGGGGATAGGGAATGAATATTTGTTAAATAATAATTCCATCTACTGCATGCTCAGATGCAGGCTGCTGGGGTTTTTGGTTTTCGCATACCTGGTATCCTGCTGTTAATGAAATACAAAGGGCTCTTCACCACACCATCCAGGTAAAAGCTTGCCATTTAGAGGAACATCAGAAAATAAGAATTAACTTTTTAAAAACACTTTAAATTGAGATTACATTATATTTCTGAGTATAAATGGACACAATACGGGCTTGAGTAGCACCTCAGTAATCAGTTGACTAATACATTTTCTACCCTTTATCAATATCAGCAATCTTTTATGCAGTATTAGCTTTGCTAGAAATAGACTGCTGGGCAGCAACATTATGAAGGAAAGAGAAGGTAGAAAAGGTCATGCTATGGTTCCCAGCTTGAACCATGTAAGCAAAAGTGGTGACATTGTCAGAAACTGGAAGAGTGACAAGCAAATGACAAATTTATAGCAGCTTCTAACAAATCTTTACAATAAACTACATTTTAAGATAATTTAAAAGGCTCTGATTAATCCAATACATTTAAGAGTTAACTGTCAATTGCCCGGCCGGTATTGCTCAGTGGTTGAGCATTAACCTATGGACCAGGAAGGTCATGGTTCAATTCCCAGTCAGGACACATGCCTGGGTTGTGGGCTCGATCCCTAGTGTGGGGCGTGCAGGAGGCAGCCGATCAATGATTCTCTCTCATTTATGTTTCTATCTCTCTCTCCCTTCCTCCTGAAATCAATAAAAAAAATTTTTTTAAAAAAGAGTTAACTGTCAACCATATAACCAGATAAATCTTACTGAAAGCAAGATGTGGGATGGAGATAGATGGACACGTGTGTGTGTGTGTGTGTGTGTGTGTGCGCGCACTCACACATACAAATACACATACATATAACAAAACCTCAGTAAGGCAACCTAATATACCTACCCCGGGTTCAGATTTCACTAACTTCTGAATGCCTACTCTGTGTCTCATACAGTACAAAATACAAAAGGTATGTTGTGAGAAAGTATTATTATCTACCTTTTACAAATTAGTAAAGTGACCCTTGGTGAAGTTCTGTAATTTAAACAAGATTACACAACCAGATAGGCATAAAGCCAAATTTGAACACAACTACTCTAAATAAAAGCCTGGTGTTTTTTTCCTACCACCCCACGCTAATCTCTAAAAATGCCTTTATTTCTTACTTGAACAAAAAAGGAGAATTCTTTAATACGTTCCCACTCTCAAGTCCCAAAGCTATGTGGATTGGGCAGCCTAGAAACCAAATTATTATCTTAATAGCCTTATGATCCTCCCTATGATATATCCCACAGATTTGGACAAACGTGACTGAATTCAGGAATCTGTTAAACCTCTTACTGTAATGCCAGGTATCAATCAGCTGGTGACAAGTTAACAAAAAGCAGAAAATCTCGGTATCTTCAAGTAAGATCTTAATATTCTGCTTCCTGGAATGAGTTTTAACTAAGGTAACTGAACTGTTTCCCATAAAGTCTTATAAAATAGAGGTCTTGTCGAAAACAGGTGAAATATATATCTTTGCATTCCAAGGCTCTAGATTTCTAACTACAGTCTATAGCTTTCGCACAGCAATTCTCAACTTCATTACGAGTCCAGTCTATGAACCTATCCTTCATGGTACAAGATGGCACTTAACATGCAAACGTGGCTCAAAGAACACTGCCTCAGATACAAGGGAACCGATGCTTACTTACGCTGCACTACATTTAAGTTATACAAACATTATCTGAGGAGCAGAGTAGGAAGAAGAAACTGATAAAATGGATTCCTCCATCCACAAGGGTGATTAGGAAAGAAAAGAATACTAAGTAAATATAGCAAACTTGCATTAACTTGTCTCACTTTCAGATAATTAGTTGTGAATGTTTTAAGGCAAGTGACTCACAAGGGATGCAAATTTATTGTCTTCCACAATTTAATAACCCTGGTAGCTATAAAAGTTATTATCTATTTATTGATGGCCAACTGTAATTTATCTTCCCCAGGTAAAATGCAGTTATTTAAATGTTTTTTTTCTCCTTTTATGAATGCTGTCCTCAGCAGTAAACATACAAATGATTTTACAGGAATGAAAACACTCGTTAAATGTCAATAAACCCCCAAAGCAAAGCTATAAAAGTGTGGGAAAATGCTGTACCAGGTCAGCAGTGGACCTCCATGCTCAGGAAGAAGAGTGAATTCCTGATGGTGAGGGTAAGAGCTTGGCAGGGATGGATGCATTAGCAGAGAATCCTTCCAGCTCCCAAATTCTATGCCCTTCCAAAGCTTCAGGTAGTAAGTCATCCCAGTACACACGATGTCCAAAAGTGCAGGAGGCAAAGGGTCAACTTATTGTTAACAGCATGCCAGTTACATTAAAAAAATATGGCCAATATGGTGGGAATATAAAATGGTGCAGCCAATTTGGAAAAGTTTGGCAGTTTCTCAAAAAGTGACCCAAATGACCCCAAAATTCCATTCCTAGGTATACTGAAATTGTAAGTGTATATTCATGCAAAAACTTGTACATGAATGTTCACAGCAACATTATGCATCATAGCCAAAAGTGGAAACAACCCAGATGTCCATCAACTAATGAATAGATATTACAGTATATGGATAATCAAGTGTCCATACATTGGAATATTAGGCAATAAAAAGGAATGAAGGGCTGATACATGCTAAAACATGGATGCACCTTGAAAATATCATGCTAAGAGAAAGGAAGTAGTCACAAATCATTGCATATTGTACTATTCTGTTTATATGAAACTAGAGGCCCGGTGCACGAAATTCGTACATGGGTAGGGGAGGTCCCTCAGCCCAGCCTGCACCCTCTCCAATCTGGGACCCCTCAGACATCCTTTCATAATCCGGGATTGCTGGCTCCTAACCACTCCCCTGCCGGCCTGATTGACGCCTAACTGCTTCCCTGCTGGCATGATCATCCCCAACTGCCATCCCCTGCCGGCCCGATCACCCCCAATTGCCTTCCCCTGCGGGGCTGAGGGGACTGGGGGACTCCGGCTGGATGAGGTGGGGCTGAGGGGACTGGGCACCACCATTTTGTGAGGGTGTGGCAGTCAATTAGCATATTCCCTCTTTGTTGGCTGTGGGCGCCACCGTCTTTGTGAGGGCATGACAGTCTATTAGCATATTCCCTCTTTATTAGATAGGATGTCCAAAGTAGATAAATCCACAGAGACAGAAAGCAGACTGGAGGTTGTAGAAGAAGGTGGGGGAGGACTGGGAGTGACTGCTGATGGTGACTTCTTTGCCAGTGACCAGTTTCTCTGTGGGTAATGAATATGTTCTGCACTCAGACAGCGGTGATGGATGCACAACCTTGTGAATATTCTGAGAACCAATGAATTGTACACTTTAAAGTGGTGAACTTTATAAAATGAGAATTATACCCCAATTTTTTAATCTTTAAAAAATTATCAAAAATTGGTGCAAATATGTAATATTGAGCAACATTTTAAAACAGCATATAGGAATAGAAAGCAAATTATTTGCTAATGCAATACTTAAAATATTCAGATTATGATTTCAAAGTAAATTTTACACTTTGCTCATTATTTTAGATCTAAAGCAAACATTATGCAAGTGGAATAAAACAGAATATGAAAAAGTATGTGTCTATCAATTCTTTCTCTAATATTCTGAGACTTCATTGTTCCAAGTACCCTTATATCTAAGAAATCAATATACTCCCTATTTCTCTATCACTGTTCTTCTAACCCATATTATTAATTACCTCAATCCCTATTCTCAAGCCATTATCTCCTCTTGGTTAATACTTTCCCTGCCACCTCAGCCTTTCTCAGGCATCAATATTTCTACCATCACCCTTTAATCAGCTTTTGACTCATACCAAATTAGAATTTTCAGATATACACATCTTCATAACATGCATAAGGTGACTTTTTATTAATGAAAAAAGGAAGAAATAAAACACAAAAATGTAAGAAGTGATGATATTCACTGTAAGTAATTTTACCAAAATTAATTTAAGCCCTGGTATAACCCAGTTCAGAACAACATACCTAGTACACAATAAGCACCGATAAATGCTTGTAGAATAACAAGAAAACACACTGAGGTAGAATGCAGCTGAAGGAATCTAGAAATTATGTTAAGCAAGTCTTCAAGCCAGAACTACTCAATCACTTTCCTGGTTTCTAAATTCTACAAAAGCAGATTTCTGCACACCTCGCCAAACCTGGAGGAAGCTCAGGGGTTTTTAGAAGCACTGCCTGAGGACCTGTGTGATGAACTTAACAAATATGACACAGGGTGATTACCATTTGTTCTGAGATTGCTTCTTCCTGGCCACTCTAAGGCATGTGCCCCAGGTCATGGAACCTGTTTATGGCTATTGGAATAACAAACGGCGTTTAAATGTCAATGAAGAGCAAACTCAGGGATGGGGGAAATATTAGTGATTGAGAAGTCCAGGAGCGAAATCACCCCATATTATTTTGGCTGGCCCTGACCAGAAACTTACCTGTGCTTGACAAATTTATCCTCTACTGTGCAAGACGACAGAAAGGATAGCTGCTCCTCACATCAGACCAAGAGGATAAAATGGGAAAATTTTAAACCAGGACATTCTCCATGCTGAGGTTTAATAATCCGTGGACATACAAATCACTGTCAAGTGCAACCCAGCGATTCGGAGCTGCATCCTGAGCTTCCATTAGGCTGGGGCACTTTTACATGATCCCATCAGTCAAAAGTTGAGAAGTTAAACACCCTACTTCTCAAACTCTTGAAGTAGCACAGACTAAAAGCAAACAATTTGCAAACACAAACTAGTTATGTCTCTCACCCTCTTCTGCAACAAGGAAATTGATTTCTCTCCTCAAAATCTGCCAATTGATTTTTCTCCTTCTTTTAATCGTGGTTATTAAAAGGTAGTATAATTTCTCTACCTGAGGACTTCAATCTGAAAGAATGAACAGCAGACTGTGGATCCCAAGGGTGTGTGTGTGTGTGTGTGTGTGTGTGTGTGTGTGTGTGTACTGCCTTCACCCACCCACTCCTACCCTCCCAAAACACAGTAAGAAAATATTTGGCTATCAGCCTTCCAAACTCTAATCTCTGCCATGGCAATGAGTGGAGAGGACTGGCAAAGAGAATCCCCAAAGGCGAGATGTCAGTTTACAGAATTCATAGAGGTGAGCAAAATGCCAGTGGTTCAACCTTCCTATGCACTCCATGTTCTCCTGCACCCCAACGCACAATAACCACAAAATGGCAAAATCAGGTGGAGAGTAGCTGATACAAACTAGTCCCAGGTACAAAATGCTCTGTTTTCCTTTCTGACTAAAAGTTAAAATTCCTGCTCTACTGAAAATTAAAGCAAAAGTTCATTTCCATTCTACTTCCTGCTTTGTGAACAACAGATAGTTAATCACAGTGTTTAGCATGCCATGAGATAATTGTTTTAAAATATGTCAAGCCCAGCTGCTGTGGCTCAGTGGTTGAGCATCAACCTATGAACCAGGAGGTAACAGTTCGATTCCCGGTCAGGGCACATGCCTGGGTTGTGGGCTTGATCCTCAGTAGGGGGCACGCAGAAGGCAGCCGATCAATGATTCTCTCTCATCATTGATGTTTCCATCTCTCCCTCCCTCTCCCTTCTTCTCTGAAATCAATAAAAAATATATTTTAAAAATAAAATAAAATCATGTCAAAATGTCAGAGTTGTTGATAAAAATGCATAGAGGTGAGCAAAATGCCGAGACTTGGCATATGGAAAGCAAGTAAATAAAACACACGAGACTTGTATATCACTTGATGGAGGGAGGCATCCGGTGGATAAAACACACCTGGAAAGTTGGATAGAAAAACAATTACTCCTTATCCCAACCAAAATGTTCCCTCGCTGACGAGGCACCTGATACGCAATCCAAGTTAATGACCCACAAGAAGTGGTTCTCCTGAAAGAATGAAGGATCTCACATATTCACCACTGAGGCACCTCAGGGAGGAGGTGCACCAGGAGCATAGAGAACCACGTGGGATGCAGAGGTTTCCTTGGAGCGTGCGGAACACTAGGCGAAGTTCAGAGCCATCGTTTCAAAATAAGCCCAATCACTCCTTAGTGGAAAAGGCAGAAGCCCACACCTGGCTCACACCACCCACACAAACTGCTCCCTTCCCTGGGCTGCCTGGAGAGAGGAAAAGTCTGACGTTCACCAAGAAGCTGATGTCAAGATGTTCATGAGAAAGAGCCACAGCAAGGCCACCTGGACTGGCACCTGCCACGAGTGCTCATGTGCAGTGAGAGCCTCTGCATTACAGAAGGACGGCCATGGTGGTGGCCATGTGGAAGGCAGAAGAAACCCCCATACAATGAACACTTCTTTCTTCACTGTATACCCACAAATTTTCTTTAGAGTTACCCTTGGCAAAGCCATGATAGCAAAACAATGTACCAGTTTTTATCATTTCAATAAAGCATTTCTGAAAGAAAGGGGAAAGAAACTAAGTATGTATCATTTTCCACAGGAAAATTAGCAGAACATTGAGCCATGTAAATAAATTTACCATAAACATCCAAACAGATACTATTATTATCCCACAATTCATGAACAACAGTTATTTGCATGTCATTAATTTGCTTATTTCTGGTGCCTCAGACAATGTAATATGCTTATCAACTTGGTTTCAAAACAATAAGTGTTTAACTCTTCCTCTTATATTTATAAGAAAATATTTATCTTGCTCTTTTCTTGACAGATTCAGAGCCATCTGCAGGCATAGCACACAGAGCTGCTTCTGTGGCAATTAGACACAACCCCCAACTGGGTCATGATGTCAGTGACTTCCAAGTGAAACAGAAGTAGCCAAGGTGAATTCAGTAACACCTCCACTATCCAGATAGGCAGACATGTTGACCAATGATACACTTTGTGCCAAAAGCATCCATACCAGGAACAGAGAAACATCTAAGGAAGAGGGCAAGGGGAGGGGGTCTATGAGCACTAAACCCAACTGCTAAATCCTGTCCCTCCTTAAAAAGGGCAACTCCCTACCAACGTCCTGTATCCCCTGAAGCTTTCCTGGCTGCTGAGCTCAGTGTCTTCAAAGTCCCTCTCTCTACAGACCCATTACTGTGTCCATGGAGCACATTCCTCCCACTAAGGACACCCTGACCATGCCTCAGCTCTCCTGAGCTCTGGCCCTGGGAAAACAGCACTACTTCCTCCACTGACTTAGTTTGTGGCTGTGAGAACTCCCCTGACCTTGTATTTACTCTGGTCAACCTGGTTACTAGGAGCTTTGTCCCCACAGAAATTTGTTAATCATTTGCCAAGTCCTCGTTTAAAGATTACAAATGCCCCCTCCCCATTGATCCCACTCTCCTTATTTTCTTATTTTTTTAATATATTTTTATTGACTTCAGAGAGGAAGGGAGAGGGAGAGAGAGATGGAAATATCAATGATGAGAAAGGATCATTGATCGGCTGCCTCCTGCGTGCCCCCTACTGAGGATCAAGCCCACAACCCAGGCATGTGTCCGGACCGGGAATCGAACCGTAACCTCCTGGGTTCATAGGTCGATGCTAAACCACTGAACCATGCCAGCCAGGCTCTTTTCTTATTTTAAATTAGCCTCTCTCTGACAGAATATAAGAAATAAGAGTCAAAGTGATCACATTTTTTAGGAACTATTTACTTGACCATATTCATAGAGCTAAGTAGTGCTAAGCTTCCCATCAAATATATAATAATCTAACGAGCATAAAAATGATGTTACTTATAAATATTTCTGGTATATATTTGCATGAGGAAATTTGTAAAGAATACTTGTGCAGAGTTATATGAATAAATAATAAGTATCCATTCATTCGCCCATTCATTCAGTAATTACTGAGTGTCTACTATGTCCAAGGACAGTGCTAAGTACTGAATACATAGTGACAATATGGTTATTACAGGGTTCTCATTTTCAATGAGCTTAAAATCTAGATGAGAAGAAATTGACAAATGTCTACACATGCCCACACATATGAGTGAGGGCACATGAACACACACACGAACACACACACACACACACACACACACAATTACCAAATGAGCAAAGTGATATAAAGGTAAGATAAAGAATGCTATGAGAAAACTACATATGGGTTATCTAAGGCAAAATAAAAAGGTGGGATAAAATCTGTAAGGCAGTATTAGTTTTACACTTCTGTATTATGAAGTCTCTAGAACAACTCTAGAATTAATCTCTAGAAGAATTCTCATTTCAAGGAAAATTATTTCTCATCCTTGGGTTACTCACCATTAATTCTATTACTTTCCCTAATATTTTCAAAATAAGGCTAATTAGTTCCTATCCCTCATTTAAAAATATAAGCATTTCTCACCATTGTTTTAGGAAGATAAAGCTTTACATACGTCTCTAAAATTCTAACGACATAGTTTTCTACTATTAAGAATGAGATTCTTAGTTTTTTAAATTGCTCCATAAATCCCCAAGGGATTTCCCACCAATGCCCATTTCAATCAGCTCTCTCTAAGTTGAATGTCATTCTGAACTGGGTCATTTTGAAGAGCTGCAGGAGCCAGTAAAACATATAACCCATATAACCTCCCTGTTAAGAAAATGTGGTTCTAAAATCAGGCCTATGCAGCTTGACTATAATTTCATAGGCTCCCATCTAATGTAAGCACCATTTTATTAAGTAATGCAAGCTATAGGGAACACAGGCTCTTATACTGGGCACCCCGTTTATTATGCACTGCAAGCTATTAAGTACCCTTTTTATTACATAATTGCAAGCTATAGGGAACACAGAACTCTTATAGTAAGTACCCTTTTAAGTATATAATACAGGCTACATAAATACCAATTTTACATGTAGTGCAAGATATAGGAAGCACAGAACCCCTGAGAACAAGCCTAAACATGGAAAGACTGCCGTCACCCACAGGTGAGGGTCATCTCAGGAGAGCAAATAACTGCAATGAACAAGTTTAAAAAAAAAAAAAAAGAAAGCACAGATCTTAGCTTCTGATGCGTCTTATTTTCAGTTTTGCCTACATCATTGTAATTCTCGCCACCAGCTTTAATAAAGAAAAGCCAAATCAAGCACAAGGAATTTTCTTCTCCCTTGAAATCAACTCTTTTGGAACCTATCATCTCTAACACAGCTTAAAATGTAATCACCTGGAGCAGCGGTCGCCAACCTTTCGGGCCTCATGGACCACCAGTGGTCAGCGGGCCACCGGTTGGTGACCACTGATCCAAAGGTTTCCTTAAACCAGCGATCGCCAACCATTCGGACCACCAGTGGTACACAGACCACCTGTTGGCGACCGCTGACCTGGAGAATATAGTTAAAATGCCAAAGACAGACTTTAACATGGTCCCATGAGCCCCACTTCCTGATCCCCACACTTGTGTATAATTCCCTCCACTTGGGTGTGAGACAAACTTGGCTTGCTTTGAACCAGTAGAATGTGCTAGAGATGATGAGATACCACTAGCTTTGAGGTGATTGGTAAGGCAGCCACAGGAAACAAATAGAGGAGGTATGGGCTGGCACCTGAGTTCTGAGATTCCCATTCTGCACAGTACTACTACCCATTTCACACCAATATATGCTGCCTTTGTCTGCGCTGACCTTTCAAGTTGCCCTTGTCTGGATCAGACTGCAATCTACTTAAAACACAGAGCACATACTGCAGGGCTGCCATGACAGTACTCAATTAATACCCGAGTACTGACTGGGTATGACTGAGCCACTGTTACCTTCCTGATCTCGCTTCATCCCAACTTTGATTTTTCCCTTTTAAATATGCTTTATTCAAAACACTATAGTCAGGTGGCAAATTTCTTTACTAGTGGTTTTCAGAACTTACTTCTTAACTCTTTCAATGATAAACACCGACTTGGAGAAGTGGAGATATTTTCCCAGTTCTACTGACCATGTATCAACAGATGACTTGTCTGATGTTACTCATATGGAAACCAGCTGTTCTTTCCTTGAAGTCACTTCTCCACTATATCATCTTTCCTTCTGCCTCACTGCCCTGCTACTTGAAATGAAGTGTTATCCAGACCCTGCCTCTTCTGCTGCATGGCACTCCTGAATTCACTTACACCGGGAAGGTCATATTGAACCACTTTATCACTTCTAAACACAGTCAAGGATGACCTTTTGCTCAACACTGAAAATACCTGTCATCCTTACAATATTACCCCATAAATGTCCTTTTTTTTTTCCATTTAAATTCTCAAGCTCCTCATGTATGAAGGATTTTTCTAACCTTGAACTCTACATAAAAGTTGGTTATAAAATAGCTGGCCAACCAATGACAATGGTCTCCCAGTGCAGAGTACATTCACCAGCACTGGCTTCTCAGTTCATCTTATATCTAGCAATACGCACAACAATCTGAAAGCTGCTTAAAGGTAGTGAGTACATGTAATGATTCAAAGCAGGAAAAAGGAAAATGTAGATCCCAGAGTGGTGGCTACAGCACAACCTCAGGAGGTGGGTCACGCATATTTAGAAAAGTTTTTACCAGAGATCTGTTGTCGTCCCTTAGAGACTGTGGGCCTCATCCTTACTCCAAGAGACTCAATGCACACACCTATTTTTTCTCCAGCACTTCATCGAACTGCGTACATTTCTGACATTCTTCTCAGCAATTTCTAATACAATATTTCCCATGAATACTGTGACTTTATTTCAATAGTATAGTAGTCTCCATTTATGTACAGCCTCACTTTCCACAGTTTTAGTTACTTGCAGTCAACTGTGGTCCAACTATATTAAAGGGCAAATTCCACCTTCTAAGTCTTAAATTGTGCACCGCTCTTAGTATCGGGATGAGATCTCACACCTGGACATGAATCAGCCCTTTCTCCAGTATACTCATACTATAGACCAGGGATGGGAACCTTTTTTCTGCCAAGGGCCATTTGGACATTTATAACATCCTTCGCGGGCTATATAAAATCATCAACTTAAAAGTTAGCCTGCTATATTTGGTCAAACATTTAATTTACTCACCCCTAATGCCTTGGCAGGGCCAGACCAAATGATTTCTTGGGCCTTATACTGGATGTTCCCCATCCCTGCTATAGACACTCCCTGCCAGTTAGTCAATTAGTAGCCATCTCAGTTCAGATCCACTGTAAGGGCACTGCAGTACTCATGTTCAAGTCAGCTTTATTTTACTTAATAATGGCCCAAAAGTGCTTAATTGTGGCCTTAACCATTCTGTCATGCCAAAGAGAAGCCATAAAGTGCTTCCTTTAAGTGAAAAGGGGACTACAGGGCAATAATATATTTTGAGAATGAAAGAGATCACATTTACATAACTTTTATTACATTATATTGTCATGATTGTTCTATTTTATTATTAGTGATTATTGTTAATCTCTTACTGTACCTAATCTATAAATTCAACTTTTATCGTAGATATCTGCATATAGGAAAAAACACAGTATACATAGGGTTCGGTAGTATCTGCAGCTTCCAGCATCCCTGAGGGGTCTTAGAATATCTTCGCCATGGTTAAAAAGGGGCTACTGAATCTTGACCATACAACATGAAAGAGACTGACTATTCGGTGTCTCTAAGAACCCACACTCAACCTGAAGGAGGAAAAAGAGCTAACTAGCCAACCTAATGCTCCACACTACTTTTCCACTCAGATAAAGTAAGGGAAGCCCCGGAAATCAGTACTCTATTTCTGGGCAGTAATGTACCACATCAAAAAAAAAAAGTGTTGGGTTAGGAATCCTCCAAGATCACAGCCTATACGTTAAGCACTGAGCCAAGAAAGAAACGGGTACATGAATTTGGTACTAATTAGCTGTCTCTTGTCCTGGACTTCATAGTGAGTTTGCTGACACTCTCTTCACCACATGAGTGAAACTGACTAATCTGATCTTCTTTCCCATACTAAGAGATGCAAGGAGGGAGGAAAGTTAGGAAACAAAAATTATTTAGGATTTTGTTTTAGTAAAAATAAAAAATGTATTTAGTTATTAATAGTATGGCCTTTTCTAAAAATATAAAATTTAGCTACTGATTAATGCTAGTGAAAAGAAAATCATGCAAAAACTGGACAAGTATAAAAGTGTTCATGTTCCATGTGCACCATCCACAAATAAACCTAAAACTTTATTCTTTTGTCAAAAAAAAAGTTAATTATAGTTATTTATTTTAAAAAGCAATAAAGTACTAAATGAGGATAAAAACACATGGCTCACAGTTACCCAGGAGACAGACAAATGGAGGATACCTGCAAGAAATGGGAGCGATGACTGATGACCATGTTGTCAGTGTCAAGATCAGAAAGGCAGAAAAAAGGTGGTTACTGTGACATGAAGATTCCACAACTGACTTAGCTCTTTGGCTCCTTTCTAGCTACAACCGGCGTCCAGTCTAGTTTGGGGTCATAGTCACTACATTTTTTCCTACTCTTAACTACAAACTAGATTTTCTTCCCCCATCAACCTTCCAATGATAAATCCTTTTATTTTTTATTTTTTGTTAAACCTCACCTGAGGATATTTTTTCCATTGACTTTTAGAGACAGAGAAAAACATCAATGTGAGAGAGAGACATCCATTGGTTGCCTCTCACAGAAGCCCTGACCAGGGTCCAGGATCAAGCTTGCAACCCAAATATGTGACCTTAACCGGAATCAAACTTGGGACCCTTCAGTCCATAGGCAGATGCTCTATCCACTGAACCAAACTGGCTAGGGCATGATAAATCCTTTTAACACCTTACACACAGTCAGACCTTCCCACCTTCACATCCCAGCTTCTCTTTGATTCCTTCCCCTGACAGGAAACTCCCTGTCAAAACAGTGTACACCAATATTAGGTAGCTCTAATTATTGGTAAGTTCTTTAACTGAGCTGGAATCTGTCCTACTTAGACTCTTCAGTCTGAGTTCTATTTTCTAATAAAATAGAATTATAAGAATTACTTATCTCTATGGGAAGTGTTCAAACATTAAAAAGAAATTACCATGTCTCCACCAACTTTTCTTTTGCAGCCTTATGTATCCCTCCCCATATAATATATATTCTGTATGCTTTTCTTCAGTCCCAGCTTCTAAAACAAAACAAAAAAAATCACATATCATTCATAGTATGTAAATTCAAGGGAACTCTCAATGTTGCTGGATACTGCCTTTATCCATGTGCCTTTTATTTCTTTGCTCATACACATATGTTCCTTATTGTTTTTAATGCCCCACTCACCACCTCCATCACCAAGGACCTCACCTCACCACACGGAGGGCAATGACCATGCGTTCCATCACTGCTCCTCCTCTGCTCCCAGAGATGTAGCCTCCCTCCTTCCATCCCTCTTTCTTTAAAAATTTAACACTTCCTGTGTCTTCAGAAATTGTTTTCCTCAATTATCTCCTCTCAAATATCTGGTAGGGGAGGAGTGATGAGGAAATACTAACATTTACTGATCATGGGTTAGGTATTTGCACACACTTTGTACACACAGTTTCATTTAATTGTTCCATCTTTTGGTAGCTTTCCCATAAGGTCTCTCCATGAGAATAAAGTTATTTCTTTTAAAATTAAGATAGTATATTATTTATGCATCTACTCTATGCAAAGAACTATGGTTGGCAGTGGTATAAAGATAAGCAAATAACCTATTATTCCTTCACAAAGGATCTTAAGAATGAGAAAGTAAAATAATCATATATGCAAAAAAAAAAACAGTTTTAACAAGGGAAGAAGGAGAGAAAATATAAAGTAGTAATTCTCAAGTTTCTAAATCAGAATAGTGTTGCCGTGCTGCCACTTAGGAATTCCAACCTGCTCATGTGGGTGATAGTGAAGTACTTTACCAAGCTTGGTGCTGAGGCTGAATCAAGTTCTGTGCTCCATCTTCCATTTTAAGCTATTGCCCTGTGTCTCTCCTTCAAGTCACTGCCAGCATGGTACTGTTTCTCACACACCATATAGTGCATACTCCTTACAATTTAAATCTGACCCTCGCTTCTGAAATCAAACTCCTTGAAAGGTGCTGATGAGTTTTGATTTTTTATTTTATAAGAACACATCCTCTCCCTCTCCGCAACATTTGACATTGTTGACAACCCTTACTCAGTGTCTACTAACAAATGATTATTTAACCTATACCTTTTTGGGCAAACTTTGTTTCCTATTTCTCATATCTCACCAAAATGGAAGCATACACCAAAGCATTTCTGGGATTTCTTTTCTGTTTTTATTCTTGCTTAGAAAACTTTCCTACTCTGAGCATATCAAGTATTGTTTTAGGGTAGTTGTCTTTATAGATATAGCTGTAGAATATAGATTTATAGTTTTATAACCACACATCAATAGAAAATAATATAACAAGACAACTATGTATCTACCACCATTATTTAACAAATGCTAACATTCTGCCTTATTTCTGTCATGCTTTCTTTTTTCATTTTTAAGAAATAAAACAACACAAATATAGCTAAAACCCTATTCTCCCCCTTTTCCCATTTTTTATACTTTGATTATACATACAGGTTGAGGCAGAAGTAGGCTTACAGCTGTAGTATGTGAACAGTGTATTCTTGTATTATTATTTATTAATCCTATCTAATAATAGACAAACATGGTAATTGACCGTACCTTCGCTACGCCCCCATGGGCTAATCAGCGAGATATGCAAATTAACCCAACCAAGATGGCAGCCAGCAGCCATGCAGCTGAAGCGAGCAGGAGGCTTGCTTGCTCCAGTGATGGAGGAAGCCAAGGTTCCCCGCCTGCCACAGCCCAGCTCTGAGCTCCGAAAGCAACAAAGTTTCAATTATAGAAGCTAAACAAACCCCAGATACCTGCTTTCAGCAGGCTGTGGCCTCAGAGCTGGAGCGAGCAGGAGCCTGGCTCTCAGCTCCAGTGACAGCAACAAAGTTTCAATGATAGAAGGTAAATAAATCCCAGAATAAAAAAAAAAAAAGAAAAAAAGGAGAGGCTGGGAGCTTCAGTTGCCGGCCAGCCTGAAAACGGCCCTCAGTCCCTCACCCAGACTGGCCAGGCACCCCAGTGGGGACCCCCACCCTAAAGGGGGTGTGGCCAGCCCCTCATCCAGGCTGGCCAGGCACCCCAGTGGGGACCCCCATCCTGAAGGGGGTGTGACCAGCTGCAAACAGCCATCAGCCCCTCATCCAGGCTTGCCAGGCACCCAAGCGGGACCCCCACCCTGATCCGGGACACCCTTCAGGGCAAACCAGCCAGCCCCCACCCGTGCACGAGGCCTCTATCCTATATAGTAAAAGGGTAATATGCAAACTGACCCTAACAGCAGAAAGACTGGGAATGACTGGTCACTATGACACACATTGACCACCAGGGGGCAGACGCTCAATGCAGGAACTGCCCTCTGGTGGTCAGTGTGTTCCCACATGGGGGAGCTCTGCTCAGCCACAAGCCAGGCTGATGGCTGCCAGTACAGAGGTGGTAGTGGGAGCCTCTCCTGCCTCCTCAGCAGCGCTAAGGATGTCCAACTGCAGCTTAGGTCTGCTCCCTGCTGGCAAGTGGACATCCCCCGAGGGCTGCTGGGCTGCCAGAGGGATGTCTGATTGCCAGCTTAGGCCCAATTCCCCGGGGAGCAGGCCTAAGCCAGCAGGTGGTCATCCGAGGGGTCCCAGACTGCGAGAGGGCACAGGCCGGGCTGAGGGACACCCCCCCGCCAGTGCACAAATTTTTGTGCACCTGGCCTCTAGTTATTGTATGATTGTCCATGTGAACTGTAAACCTACTTTTGCCTCGCCCTGTGTATGCATTGAGGAACAATACATACTAACATTCTGTTCATTTTTAAAATGTGGAGTCAATAACACATGAAAGAATTATCAATATCATTAGTCATCAGGGAAATGCAAATCAAAACCATAATGAGATGCTACTTCACACCCACTAGAACAGCGGTTCTCAACTTGTGGGTTGCGACCCCTTTGGGGGTCGAATGACCCTTTCACAGGGGTCGCCTAAGACCATCGGTAAACACATATATAATTACATATTGTTTTTGTGATTAATAACTATGTTTTAATTATGTTCAATTTGTAACAATGAAATTGGGGGTCACCACAACATGAGGAACTGTATTAAAGGGTCCCGGCATTAGGAAGGTTGAGAACCACTGCACTAGAACGTGTGTAGTAAGAAAGATGGACAGTAACAAGCGTCAGCAAAGACAGAGGGACAGTGAAACCATCACACACTGCTGCTGGGGATGTAAAAAGGGTGCAGCCACGTTGGTAAACAGTTTTGTAGTTCCAACATAGAGTTAAGTTTCCATGTAATCCAGCAGTTCCACTCCTAGGTAAATACCCAAAAGAAATGAAAGCATATGTCCATACAAAACTTGTACATACATGTTCATGGCAACATTCTTTATAATAGCCAGAAAGTGGAAACAACCCAATGCCCATCAATGAATGAATGGATAAATAAAATGTGTTCTAATATTCCATACAATGGAGTATTATTTGGCAATAAAAAGAAATGAAGGACTGATACATGCTCCACCATGGGTGAACCTTAAGCAAATGACCCATCTGAAAGAGGCCAGTCACAAAGGACCACATATTGCATAGTTTCCTTCATGAAATGTCCAAAACAGGCAAAGTTATAGAGACAGGAAGTACATTTATAGTTGTACTGGGGAGAATGGGAGATTTGAAGGGTGGTGACTAAGGGTTTCTTTTAGAGGAAATGAAAACATTCTAATTTTGATTGTGGTGACAGATGCAAAACACTGTAAATATACTAAAAGCCATTGATTATACACTTTGAATAGGTGAATTGTATGATATGTGAATTATATCTCAATAGGCTGGGTTTTATATATGCATATACTTATATAGTATATACATATTATATTAATTATGTTATATATACTACACATACCTATAATAATATATTATACATACATATACTATACTCGTTTATAGCTTATTCATTGGGTACTATGTTTTTAAAATTTATCAATGTGGATACATGTATAACTACTTTATGTATCTTAACTGTTCAATTGTGTAGGGAGAAAATTATACTACATTTATCAATTTTTCTACTTTCTCTTCTATTTGAAGTAGTGCTACAATGAATATCCTTGTACATGTCCCCTTGTTTTATATGTGTGACAGTTTTTAGGCTAACTAAAGGTAGAAAGGCTGAGTTGCAGAATATGCACAGTTTCAACTGTACCAGATACTTCCAGATTGCTCACTAAAAATATGACTGCAATTTATTTCACTCAATTATATACAAGAGTTCCTGTCTCTTGCCAACACTTGGTGTTATCAAGCTTATTAGGTTTTGCCAATCAATAGGTGTAAAGTGAATTCTCACCTGGGATTTACTTTCATTTCCCTGATTATTAGTGAGGCTAAGAACCTTTCATAATTGGACAATTTTCTTTCTCTGTTATTGCCTAGTCATATCCTTTACCCATTTTCGATTGAGTAGTTTGTCTTTTCTTATTGAGTTGTATGACTTTTTCCAAACTCTGGTTACTTGTCTTTGATCACTTAGAAGAGTTGCAAATATGTATTCCCAGTCTATGGTCTGTCTTTTCATTTATTTTTAAAGCTTCTTGTTATGTTGAAGATTTTTATATAAATGTATTCTAAAATGTCAGTCTTTTTTTTAAGGACTTGTGATTTTTATGTCTTAAGGAATTATTTCCTATTACAATGTTATGAAAATATGTATTGTATATTCTCCTGTGAAAGTTTTAGAGTTTTGCTTTTCACACTTAGAAGGATAATTCATCTGGAATTTATTTTCCTGTATGGTGTGAAGTGGGTATTTAAATTTACATTTTTTCCATATAGATAGCCAACAACTCTAGGTCCATTTATTGTTCATCAAATCCATCCTTACCCCCATTAATCAGTAACTGACACACTACTTTCAAATCTATATTACCTATGTTATAATTACAAATGTAATAATGTCAGACAAAAAACAATAATAATCTGGTAAAATGTCATTGAGAAATAGGATATACAAATGGTCTCTAAGTATCCATCCATAAATAGCTTAATAGTTACAAAGGAGATTTTTCTCTTTGAAATGGAGAGTTGGAGGAAATACTTTCATCAAGAGATCTAATTCAGCATCACCAGTAATAATAGACCAAAGTAATATGTACTTCCTGAAGTGACATAATAGAAAGTGCACAGCTATGTAGTGTTCCTACCAAAATTCACCAAACTTAATCTGATTCAGAGGAATGAATTAGACAAATCCAGATGTGGTACATTCTTACAAGACAACTGTCATGGGCTCTTCAAAAATATCAATTAAAACAAAAAAGGTGAAAAGACTATTCTAGATTAAAGGTAATTAATTAGGCAGGACAAACAAAATGTAAATTAAAATCCTTGCATGGATCCAGATTATTCTTAAAAAACTCATTTGTAAAAAATATCTTTGGATAACTGGAGATATTTGAGAAACCAAAGTCACTGTAATTTCTATGACATCACCAATAAAATGCCAGTGTGATGGTGTGGAAGGGGATTCAAGCTAGGGATGTCTAAAGAAAGACCATGTATAGCAACATTTTCTTAAGGGCAGTTTTACCATCTATCTAGGTCCCAACAAAACATAACCATTAAATAAAGTGAATTATAATGCTCCCTGATAACTCCTTTGGATTTAAGCACTAAGCAAAATGACAAGGAATTTGAAACAAACAAATTACCAGTTTCAGCATGAACTCCATTGGAGCCTGTAAATCAGAAGAAAGTTCAACGAGTTGTGCAAAAGGAAAATCACTGAACTCAACAAAAGGAATTATTCTGAAATAGGCCTTCAGTAGATGGAGCTGTCCCCTCTGAATTGGTGCTGAACCACAGAGCAGGGAAATCTGAAGAGCTAAAAATATAGTCTTTCAGACAAAGGTTCTGAATATTTGCACTGATTAAAATGCCAATCACCCTTCTCTTAAGAGCAATGGCATTGACCCTGGCATACTAGCCACATTTCAACCCTGAATAATATTATTATACATGAAGTGAGCACCAACAATGCCTTCAGCACCTCTAAGAAAGATAGTGCCCTTGCCAAGTACTTTGCTATCAAATGGATGTTTTGGGAAAGACAGTAGAATATCTATAAACTACTTTGAATTTAATTTTCATGAATATTAAACACTCAAAGTTTATGTCCCCTTAAATTTTAATGATTTAAGAGTTCATTTATGAAAAAAAGGTTCTTTATGATTGCTACTTTTTTCCTCATGCTTGCTGCTATCATATGAATCAGGCTTACAACCAGGCTCTGTTTTAATAAACCCAGAGGATATTTGATTCTACATGTTGGCTTGGGATTACCATACAATTATGAGGTTGTAGAATTGTGCTATCCTTACAGAGATGCTAAAGAACTTTATACCTGCATGCAGAAAAATTAGACATTACCCCAAATGAAGACAAAAATATCAATATCCAAATACATTCAAACATCCCACCAAAGCATGCCACTTTTTCTCAGCTAACTAATGCCAGCCCACCAAATACTGGCCACAGAAAGCTAAATATAAAGGACTCAGCAGTGCACATCAGAAATTCTGCACAGTCTAAGTTTCACAAGGCCTAAATTAAGGTTAGATTGCCCACTGTAGCACAGGACTAACTGTGGCCCAGTGGTCAAGTAACAACCCCCAAAAGCAGCAAACCCACTGAAAGATGCTTATTATTTGACTAGAATCCTGTTGCACGAAGAGATTCGTGCAATAGGCCTTCCCTTCTCCTGGCTGCCGGCACAGGTTTTCCTCCGGCATCCGGGACCCAGGCCTTCGCTCCAGCCGGAGCCGCCTTCAGTCTTCTGTCTTCGCGGCTCCGGCTCACCTTCAGTCTTCCCTCCGCCACTTGGAGCCTACGTATGCAAACTGACCACCATCTTTGTTGGCGGTTAATTTGCATATCATGCTGATTAGCCAATGGGAGGTGTAGCAAAGGTACAGTCAATTATCATGTTTGTCTATTATTAGATAGGATGATTCACTGTAAGTTTAGGCCACACTTAAAAGTAAATTGCATTATTAGAGAGGAACAAAAACTTCCACTTCAAAATCCAGGGAAAAATAATTGCTTTTTATTATGATTTATGCCATGACTTTTAAAAGCAGGTGAGAACATACTTTCAAGTATCCTATCTAATAATAGACAAACATGGTAATTGACCATACCTTTGCTACGCCTCCCATTGGCTAATCAGCGCAATATGCAAATTAACCGCCAACAGAGATGGCGGCTAATTTGCATACTGCAGGCAGGGCGGGTCCGCACCATCCCACCGGCCCCGCCGCCATCCGGGCCTGCTATTTGCCACCCGGGGCGGTGGGGCAGGAGAGTACCATTCCGCCTGCCCTGCTGCCATCCAGGCCTGCTATCTGCGACCAGGGGCGGCGGGCGTCCCGTGTGCAACCCAACCTGGGGCGGCCAGGCGGGACAGCGTGGCTCCTCTGTCACCCCAGCTTCCTCATCACAGCTCCCTTGGGGGCCTAAGCCTTTAGTCGGACATCCCCCGAGGGCTCCCTGGCTGCCAGAAGGAAGTATGACTGCAAGCTTAGGCCTGATCCCACGGGGAGTGGGCCTAAGTCCACAGGTGGACATCCCCTAAGGGGTCCTGGACTGCAAATGGGCGCAGGCCGGGCTGAGGGTCGTCCCCCTCCCCCGCTGCCCCAAGTGCACAAAGTTTTGTGCACCGGGCCTCTAGTCTATCTATAATAATAAAAGCATAATATGCAAATTGATCAGATGGCCGAACAGCAGAAGGACTGTCCGGAGCTACGAGGGCTGAGGCAGCCAGGGCTGCGAAGGCCTACTATGGCACGAATTTCGTGCATCAGGCCTCTAGTTTCAGTATAAATAACACTGCAAGAGTTCCTGATAAACTATCTTATTTCACTTTATATTGGGAAACAGCTTTCCCTAAGCAGCATACTTTTCTGACCTTGAAGGTAAGTCTCTCATAATCTGGTCATAATTTGAGATGCTTTCACTGGGGCACCTAATGTTGGGATTTTTTTTGTTCAACTACTTTCTTGAGAATGTCAATATGTGTTTAGCTGGAATGTAAAGACAAAGAAATTGTTTTATTTTTGCTGATGTTGAGTACTGAAAACATTAAATCTACAGATACACATCGGTGATAAGCTCTAGTTAGAATGCTACAAGGGCAGGAACATGCTAAATGTACTGGAGAGATCAGGAAATGGGAACTATTTTTATAATGCATAAGTGACTAAGAATATTTCTATTTAAAGATAAGAATTTTTAAGTTTATTTCTAGTGACAACACAAACTATGAAAGACAACACTATCATAGGTAAAGTGATTCAGTGAGAATCTAGGGCCTAAAGAGGGAAGAAACATGCTTCAACTTCCTTATATTTCTTTTGGCTAACACTTTTAACAAACTATTTAAGGTCCTTTCCTTGTATCCAAAAATTACTACAGTTCAACACTGTTCTTAAAAACATGTTTTTATTGATTTTGAGAGAAAGAGGAAGGGAGAGGGATAGAGAAATAGAATCATCACTGAACAAAAAACATCATTGATTGGCTGCCTCCTGCATACCCCCTACTAGGGATCGAGCCCACAACCCCTGCATGTGCCCTGACCAGGAATCCAACAGGTGACCTCTTGGTTCCTGGGTCAACACTCAACCACTGAGCCACAACGGCAGGCTCAGCACGGTTCTTAGAGAAACCAGCTCAGAAGCCTAAAACTAGGGTTTTACTAGTCATTGAATGCCTTCAATTAGAAACCCTTTTAAAATATATATATTCCAAATGTTTTTTCAATTCAAAAAAATTACTATATAAATATAATACATAAATTTTAACTGTTTTTTATAAAAGTGAACATGTTTACAACTAATCTACACATATTCTTTTACCAAGTCCCTTTTGTTACAAAAGATGGGTATCTTTAAGATGGCTGACCTTTACTTACTTATTTATAAATTAAATATGTATATATATAATTAATAATCTATAGCCAAAAAAATAGTAAAAAGTTAACTAGCTAGCATCTAAAACTTCAGCCGCTTAACATCATCTTCCCATGCAATGCAGTGCCAGTCCAAAACTTTATAGTAAAATGAGAGGTGTTGACTAGAACAATTTAAATAGTCTAGATCTACTGATACTAATGTAGGTCTCAAACAATAAATTTTACTACCATCTTTTGAGATCTCCAATGCACTCATCCAAACAGGATACAGCAGACAAGATATCCACATACCCACAACGTGAATGAATATATAGTCTCATGTGACAATCTTAAGGTTCTTTTGATAACACTATGCAAACTCTAATTTCCCTAATACAATGTTTTTTTCTCTAATATAATGCTTTCTTCTCTTCCTCCTCCAATATCCTATAAGTCCTCATAAGAACCAACACATCATTATGATTCCTGCAGGCTGTGTGGGGCTAATGAACATAAAACCATTTCAAAACCATGCTCATTGTGTATTGGCTTAGCAGGATAGGCTGTCTGGAGGCAGGGGAAAAAATGGAAAGGTGATAAGCAGGCAGGCCAGAGTAAAATATAATTTCATTTCTTAGCCCGGAAAAGAGACTCCCTGCAATCTACATACTTACTTTCTATGTCTTTATTTGTAAAACAAGGCTAATAATTCTGAAAATTCTCTTGAGAACATCACAGTGATAGGCTAATTAACAATAATAAAAAAACAAGAAAATGCAAAATTCTTTTAAAATGTTAATTGACAACAGGTTTCTCTGCAGGTAAGGTCCAGTAATTTCTATTCTTTCATTTTACTCCCCTCCATCAGCCCCATAAGACTAACTAACCCAGAGCTGTAAAGAGCAGAGTATTTCCCATAATTATCAAGCTGACCAGAAGTAACATTCTTCAAATGTCAGATCTCTGGGGTAATTAAAATATATAGAAAAGAAGGAAGGAATTAATTGAACAGCCACAGCCTGCCAAATGTCTAAATAAGACTAGGTGTTCATATGTTCAGCAGTAAGAAAATTGGAGCGGAGGTCAGGATGAGGATAAAAGCAAGTCATACCCACTGCTCTGAGTTAGTGATCTCTAAAGGAAATAATGGAAATGCTCAGAGGAACCATTTCTGGAAACATTTTGAACATAAACAAAGAAATTTAGGCTCCAGCACATTTACCCTCTCGTAGCTGGTGATACTCCACATGACTGCTTTGAGAAAACGGGGAGTAGAGGGGGTCGGAGGGAGGCACTGTACTTAGGGGCAGCATGTAGCACAGATTTTACACACACTTCTCTCACTTGTGCAGTTGGCAGGTTCTGTGCGGGGAATAAATTGGGAGTGTAAACCTAATGCAACGAAAATTCTAGTAATTTTAGACCATCACAACGGTAGCTATGTAGTAGGAAAACAAAACCAGTTCAATTAAGTAGCAATAAAGCTTGATCATTTTGTTATTGTATTTTAGCTAAACATTTATAAACCTGCTAGTTTATTATACAATCCCTGATGAGCAATGTGAAGGCACAGCTTATGAGTAAGAACAATGATGATTTATCTATATATTAACTTACTGGGAAGTTTATCTGATTTTTATTATACTTTTCTTTTTATGCAGTCACTCCAGACAGCTCCAGCAAGAGAAAATTGTGTATAGAAGGTGGTCCTAAAACAGGCTACCTATGTGCTTCAGAAAGGTTATTTGGTCTTATCAAGTGTTGAATATTAAAATATGCAAAGATAAATGGGAAGAATTACTGGTACTTGTTCTCCTAGCCTGACAGTCCCAGATCCCATGGCTAGTGTCACTATTCTAGAAAATATAGGGAATTCACATATGGTGGACTAAGAAATGTGGGAAGGAACATGCAGACTTGGGTGTCAGACTGATTTAGGTTCAAATCCAAACTTTGACTTTTGGCAGCCATGTTGTAAATCATGGACAAGCACTGAAGTGTACGTGGAATGAGATCATCACAGAGAACAGTACAAATGATTCCTAAACCGTAGTTTTGAAGAAGCTGAGTTACTCTGATTCTTGCTAAAACTGGACTTAGCAAGGACAAACACAAAAGCCCAGAGTCGAGGCCTAGTTGGGTAAAGGGTTCAGAGGAACCAAACTAAAGTTTGGTCAGGAGAGTTTTTGTCAAATCCAAGAGTAAACAAGCCTTTGTATCAAGACAAGAATAGCTGTCCTTCTAAAGAACATGAGGCTCACTGCACACTCCGGGACGTGCACTCTGACTGCAGTGGGCTGTTCCTCGCACTCTCTGTCCTGGCTAAAGATGATAATGCAACTTTACATTCACACAGCATACTGCATCTAATAAACCATGGTTACATTCATTTGTATCCATTGGTAGTGTCCATAGGAATTACTGTTGCCTAAATGAAGACTCTCTGTAAGTAGATATAAAATAATTTAAGCTGAAGTAAACTATGAGAATTGCATTTAGATGCTAGAATTCCAGTGCATTTCTTCCTCTAAGTTCCTTCCTAGCTATAAGAACCTCACCCTTTATATTTTATCAATATAGCAAAGAAATTACAAGCGGCCAAGATAAAGAATCAAAGAAAATTTCAAAAAATACATCCTCTTTTTAAAGCTAAATAAAATTACAATCTCAGAAACGAAAAAGGTAAAACATATTTTTAATATTTTAAAGAGACCCAATAGGTAATATAGTAGGTTGTATTAGTCCACAAAGCTCAAAAATTACTAAGCATTAGAACACATGCCCTAATTTTTTAAAGTATTCCAAAAACCATGATATTGAGAACTTGTTAGTGTTGCGGGTGGTATTGCACAGTAGCACATGGAGGCAGTGCAGAATGGTGCAAGAAAATAGCATGGGATTTGGAATCAGAGTCTATCCTGATTCAAGTTTACTTCCTCCACGGGTAGTCAACGGACTTGGTATAAATCACTCTCAGCCTCAATTTCTTCATCTGCAAGCAGTAAATCACTATGCAAGTATTAACTATATCAATAACACCAAAGCAGACTCATAATTTAGATTTTTAAAAAATTATGCACATAGTTTTATCTTTAAGATGATATATACCTTGCTTGCCACCCCAGCATCTAACACAGTGTCTTGCCCACAGTAAGCACTCCAGTATTTGCCACATATGGTAGGTTGACAGGTGGATAGAATGGATGAACAAATAGAGGCAATTTAATTCTCTTTTGCTAGCTCTCAATTACAATCTCATTAGCATCTTAGGATGGTGCATTTGCCCCAGGGGGGCAAACAAAAATCATATTCACAAAATAGAATATTATAATAACAATATTTATTGGTTATACTTACATTATTTTACCATGTTCTAAATAGAGAACCACAAAAAGGAGAAAGAATTTATTTTTTACAATTTCCACAACCATTCTATATCTACTCAAATATTTATTATTGGTCTTATTATTATTCCAGATATTTTTCCTCTTCCTTCATATTTAATATGGATCATTGCCTACACAATTACAAATTTGGCTTTATTGACATTTTCTCTGTATACATCATTAAAACTTTACTACAAAATCAATAGTGACTGATTTTAATGCAAAGTTTCCATAGCATCAAAAACACTGTAAATTCTGTCTTAGACAAAATACAAATATAATTTCTAACTTTTAATTTTCTTTTTCACTCAGGCTCTTACTCAATATATAGTTCTATCTGCCAGGCACTAAGAATATAGCTGTGAGTTTTTCAAACAAATGATGCTGGTAAAATTGGGTATCTACATGCAAAAGAATAAAGTTGGGCCCTTATCTAACACCATATCCAAAAAATAACTAAAAATAGATTAAAAACCTAAAAGTATAACCTAAAACTACAAAATTCTTATAATAAAACATAGGGCAAAAGTTTCACAACTTTGGATTTTGCAATAATTTCTCGGGTATGACACCAAAGGCACAGGCCCCAAGATAATAAATAGATAAACAGAACTTCATTAAAATTTTAAAAGTATGTGCATCACAACAGTAAAACAGCAACCCACAGGATAGAAGAAAATATTTGCAAATCTTACATTTGATAAGGGATTTAAATTCAGAATATATAGAGAACTCCTAAAACTCAATAACAAAAGAAAAAAACTTTAGGGAAGTCCACAACAGTGATTCCCAGTCCTCCCTTTCAGAAACTGCCTGCCATCAAAATTGAGAAGTAGCCGTAACCTGTTTGGCTCAGTGGATAGAGGGCTTGCGGACTGAAAGGTCCCAGGCTCGATTCTGGTCAAGGGCATGTACCTTGGTTGCAGGCACATCCCCAGTAGGAGGCGTGCAGGAAGCAGCTGATCGATGTTTCTCTCTCATCGATGTTTCTAACTCTCTATCTCTCTCCCTTCCTCTCTGTAAAAAATTAATAAAATATATATATATTAAAAAGTTGAGAAGTAAAAGAAAAATGATTGTCATGGAGAGGGGGATGAGAAAAGGTATCTTACACAGAGGGAACACTAAATGAGAAAGTTTGGAGGCAAGAAAGAATCGGACCCCACCTAGGAACTGAAATGAGATATAGAGCTGCCGAGGCCACACTCAAAGAAGGCCTTGTATGCCATGCTGAGGAGTTCAGACTTAGCGTTCAGAGTTTGGACATTAAGGAGGAATTGCTCATTTAGAAAGGACGACCCCAGCTACAATGTGAAGAGTAAATCAGAACAGGGTTAGAAGGTCAGTTAATAGCCTAGTACAGGGGGGGAGAAAATGGCGGAGGCTTAGACGGACGTGTTGGTGCTTTGTCCCCGACCAGATAGGGGCGAGCAGCTGAAACGGGTAACAATCAGCCCGATCAAGCTGGGGAGGTTCAGCTGAGAGACAGTCTGCAGCCAGGAAAGACAGAAAACTCCTAAAAAATGCGGATGGTTAGAGATTGAGGCTGAAACCTCCCTCTGGGCGCCAGCGCAGCAGCGAGACCGCGCCATCTCAGGCAGCGTTTACCGGCATCCAGAGATCGGCTACTAACCCGGAGGCAACGATTCGCAAACAGCGCGACTGCAAGAGCCAAGGGGAGACCTGCACCCCTCCACGGAAAGGTTAGACTAACCTCAAAGGTGCGGTTCGCAGTTCAGGTTGGAGCGAGGAACGCGCGCGCGGGCGCAGGGGGAAATCTGCGTCCGCCAAAATCCGCGCTCTCCAAAATCCGTGCCCATAGAGGCCAGCGTGTCTCGCAAGTGGGGAGGGCTCCCGCAGGGCTGCTGCCAGAAGGTAACACTATAAATGAGCCCATAGTTGGACTGGATGCAAAAGGGCTGCCTCAGAGTTTCCCTGATAGCCGGCTACTTGTTGTTGCCAGGGGCTTGAGCGCGCGCAGACACTCCGCGCGGTTCTGGAGGGTGGAACCCTGCGAGTTCGAACAGCTTCCCAGGCTCTTGTTTGCACACTTCCTCTTACTTCTGTGAGTTTGATTGTTGAGCCCAGTGCATGTGAGTGCCCAGTTGGGGTCACTAGCAGAGCTTGTAGGGGAAGATTGTTTTTGGGGAGCCTGGGAAACAGAGCTGGGAGTGGCGCCGGGGGAACCACCTCTGGGCGGAGCTGGTTCAGGTACAATAGGCAGCTCCTGGTCAGAGAGAACTTATAGCCTCGGAGGTCAACCCAGACACACTGCCACCCAGAGGCAGAGCCACGAACTGACTCCTCTGTAAATACAGATAAGGCAATAAGGACTGTGGCTTACAACAAGGAGGAACAGTGTATCAGAGGGAAAGTCAACATTCTCCTGAATTCCGGGCGTGCCAATAAGAAGAGTAGAAGATCTGAAGCACCTGCATTACTGCACATTTTTATTTTTATTTTTTTAAATTACTTTTTCTCCTTTTAACTAAGAAAACATTTTTTTTTCATTTTTCTTTTTCTCCATCACCCGATTTTGCCCTTTCAGCTACTACATTTTTATTTTTAACTAGTATTATTACCGCTACCATTTTACCATTTTTTAAAGTGTCATTTTATCTTGTCTTTATTTTATTTTGGGACTAATGTTCTCCATTCTATTTTCATCGTTCCTTTAGCAACATTTTTCTCTACCTCAATTTGCCTCTGTGCTAAACAATCTTCCCCACTTTTTCCCTTTTGCTGTCCTGTTTCTCTTACCCTACTCCAGCTTTAGATCTTCCCTATTCTTTTTACCCTCTGTCAAAATTTAACCCTGCTTAAATATCCTATGTCCAATCCACTGTTCTAAATCCTTATACACCTTTCCCTTATCTTCCTTCACTATCCATTTTTTTTTCTCTCTCTTCTTCTTCTTTTCTCTCTATTGTTTTATCATTGTTTGCCTGATTGACGAGTATATTGTTTTTTTTTTGTTTTGTTTTGTTTTATTGTTTGTGAGGTTAGACTGCTTATTCTTTTTATTTTCCTGCCCCTCCCTCCCCCCTCCCCCCCGGTTATTTCTGCGCTTCTCTGTCCCCTTGCGTCGCTTGATATTATTGGTTGTTTGTAGTTTGTATTCATCTCCAGGAATCTGTTGCTGCAATTTGTTGGTATTAGTGGCGGACCTATAGGAGTTTTCTCCTCACATAAATAGTCTCTCCCCCTTTTACACTTCACTCTCTTTTCTCTCTTACTTTTTTTCTTCTTTCTTTTTTTTTTTTTCCTCCTCTTTTTCCCATCCCTTTTCCAATCTCATTTTTGCACTCCTTTTTTTCTTTCTTTCTTTTTTCTCTTCTACCTTTTTCTCTTCTTTCCCCCTTATCTCCCAACTCTCTTAGCAAGGGTGGCCACCTTTATTTGGGGTTAGTAATATCGTAAATACAATAGTGTTCAGTGCCTGGTACGTTGTGCCTTGTTGTGTTGTATTTTGTGCCTCTAAATCAACGCAACAGATTCAAGCAACAGCGGCCTCCTGATCACCACACGCTCTGCCTGGGGAACAGTTGCTGCATCTGAAGCCTCCCTCCACCAGCCAGAAGAGCCACCACAACTGTGAACAGCACCCATCAGAGGCCCTGCTATCAACAGAGGAGCCGCTGCTACCACAACCGCCCAAGGAGCAACCACAGACCGAGGAGCCACTGCCACCCAGGGAGCAGCCACTGCCACCCAGGGTCCAGCCACTGAACGATTCAACAACTAGTAATGTCAGTGAGATCAAACATGGGTAGACAAAGAAACCCCCAAAGGAAAGAAAAGGAGGACTCGCCAGAAAAGCAGCTAAGTGAGACAGAGATATGCAACATGAGGAAAAAGAATTCAGAATAAGGTTCCTAGAGTACATGCACCGGATGTTCAAGAAGCAAGAAGAAACAGATGAAAAACTCAACTACGTATGCAAGAAGCTAGAAGAAACGGATGAAAAAATCAACAACTTAAGTAAGTCCCAAGAAGAAATGAAGAGCGACATAGCTGCAATAAAAAACACCATTGAAAGTATCAACAGTAGACTGGGAGAAGCGGAGGACCGAATCAGTGAATTAGAAGACAAAGAAGCAAAACACACTCAAACTGTACTGCAAATGGAGAAAAAAATTGAAAGACAGGAGGAGAGCCTAAGGGAACTTTGGGACAACATGAAACGAAGCAACATACGAATAATAGGGGTGCCAGAACAACAGAAAGATGAACATGGATTAGAAAACCTATTCGAAGAAATAATATCAGAAAACTTCCCTGAGGTGGGGAAGAAAAAAGTCACACAAGCCCAGAGAGTCCCAAACAAGGTGAACCCGAAAAGACCCACACCAAGACACATCATAATTACCATGGCAAATGTTCAGGATAAAGAGAGAATCTTACAGGCTGCAAGAGAGAGGCGGAAAGTAACATACAAGGGATCTCCCATTAGATTATCAAATGATTTCTCAACAGAAACACATCAGGCCAGAAAAGAATGGACGGAAATCTACAAAGTGATGCAAAGCAAAGGACTGAATCCAAGAATACTCTATCCAGCAAGGCTATCATTCAAAATTGAAGGGGAAATAAGAAGCTTCACAGACAAAAAAGGGCTAAGGGAGTTTATCACCACCAAGCCAGCCATGCAAGAAATGCTAAAGGGACTGGTGTAAAAGAAGAAATATCAAGCTCAGAAAGAAAACAGCCACACACACACACAAAAAAGAAATGGCTACAAACAAGTACCTTTCAATAATAACTTTAAATGTAAATGGACTAAATGCTCCAACCAAAAGACATCGAGTGGCTGAATGGATAAAAAAACATGACCCATACATCTGCTGTCTACAAGAGACCCACCTCATTGGAAAGGACTCACACAGACTGAAAGTGAAGGGATGGAAAAATATCTTTCACGCAAATGGAAAGGAAAAGAAAGCTGGGGTAGCAATACTTATATCTGACAAAATACATCTCAAAGTGAAGGCCATAACCAGAGATAAGGAAGGCCACTTCATAATACTAAAGGGATCAATACAACAAGAAGATATAACCCTGGTAAACATATATGCACCCAATGCAGGAGCACCCACATACATAAGAAAACTTCTGGAAGATATCAGGGGAGATATCGACAATAACACAATCATAGTAGGGGACTTTAATACACCACTGACATCACTGGATAAATCCGCTAGACAAACAATCAGCAAAGAAACAGCAATCCTAAATGACTCACTAGATCAGATGGACTTAATTGACATCTTCAGAACACTACACCCCACAGCTGCGGAATATACATTCCTCTCAGGTGCTCATGGGACATATTCAAAAATAGACCACATATTGGGTCACAAGCAAAGTCTCCACAAATTCAAGAAGATTGAGATCATAAAAAGCATCTTCTCAGACCACGATGGCATAATGTTAGAAATAAACTACAATAAAAACAACCCAAAATACTCAAACACTTGGAAGCTGAATAGCATGTTATTAAATATTGATTGGGTTACCGATGACATCAAAGAAGAAATTAAAAACATCCTGGACACTAATGACAATGAAAACACAACAATCCAAAACCTCTGGGACACAATGAAAGCAGTCCTGAGAGGGAAGTTTATAGCTCTACAGGCCTATCTCAAAAAACAAGAAAAAATGGTAGTTAATCATCTAACTCTACAACTCAAAGAATTAGAAAGAGAGCAACAAGAAAACCCCAGAGTGAGCAGAAGGAAGGAGATAATAAAGATTAGAGCAGAAATCAATGACATAGAGACCAAAAAAACAATACAGAAAATCAATGAAACCAAGAGCTGGTTCTTTGAAAGGATAAACAAGATTGACAAACCCCTCGCCAGGCTCACCAAGAAGCAAAGAGAAAGGTCCCAAATAAACCAAATCAGAAATGATAGAGGCGAAATAACAACAGACCCTACAGAAATACAAATGGTTGTTAAACAATACTACGGGCAACTCTACTCCAACAAACTAGACAACCTGGAGGAAATGGACAAATTCCTAGAAAAATACAACATTCCAAAACTCAATCAGGAAGAATCTAAAAACCTCAATAGGCCAATAACTATGGAAGAAACTGAAGCAGTCATCAGAAAGCTTCCAGCAAACAAAAGCCCAGGGCCAGACGGCTTCACAGGGGAGTTCTACCAAACATTCAAGGAAGAACTAAAACCTACCCTCCTCAGACTACTACAAAAAATTCAAGAGGAAGGAACACTTCCAAGCTCATTCTATGAAGCCAGCATCACCCTAATACCAAAACCAGGTAAAGACATCACAATGAAAGAGAATTACAGGCCAATATCCCTCATGAACATAGATGCCAAAATCCTAAACAAAATCTTAGCAAATCGGATCCAGCAGTACATCAGAAGGATCATACACCATGACCAAGTAGGATTTATCCCAGAGATGCAAGGATGGTACAACATCCGTAAATCAATAAATGTGATACATCACATAAACAAATTGAAAGAAAAAAACCACATGGTCATATCAATTGATGCAGAAAAAGCATTCGACAAAATCCAACACCCATTTTTGATAAAAACTCTCAGAAAGGTGGGAATAGAAGGATCATACCTCAACATAATAAAAGCCATATATGACAAGCCCACAGCCAACATCATACTCAATGGTCAAAAACTAACACCATTTCCCCTAAGAACAGGAACAAGACAGGGATGCCCACTCTCACCACTCCTGTTCAACATAGTACTGGAAGTATTAGCCATTGCAATTAGGCAAGAAGAAGAAATAAAAGGCATCCAAATTGGAAAAGTGGAAGTAAAACTGTCCTTATTTGCAGATGACATGATATTATACATACAAAACCCTAGAGACTCCATCAAAAAGCTACTAGACTTAATACATGAATTTGGCAATGTAGCAGGATACAAAATTAACCCCAAGAAATCTGAGGCATTTCTATACACCAATAGTGAACTTTCAGAAAGAGAGATTAGAAAAACAATCCCATTTACCATCGCACCAAAAAAATTAAGATACCTAGGAATAAACTTAACTAAAGAGGTTAAAGACCTCTACTCAGAAAACTACAGGACGTTGAAAAAAGAGATAGAGGAAGACATAAACAGATGGAAGAACATACCATGTTCTTGGATTGGTAGAATCAACATCATTAAAATGTCCATACTACCCAAAGCAATCTATAAATTCAACGCACTTCCCATTAAAATACCAATGGCCTTCTTCAAAGATCTAGAACGAACTCTCCAAAAATTCATCTGGAATAAAAAAAGACCCCGAATAGCTGCAGCGATCCTGAGAAAGAACAAAGTAGGTGGGATCTCAATGCCAGATATCAAACTGTATTACAAAGCCACTGTTCTCAAAACTGCCTGGTACTGGCACAAGAACAGACATATAGACCAGTGGAATAGAATAGAGAGTCCAGAAATTAGCCCGAACCAATATGCTCAATTAATTTTTGACAAAGGAGGCATGAACATACAATGGAGCCAAGATAGTCTCTTCAATAAATGGTGTTGGGAAAATTGGACAGATATATGCAAGAAAATGAAACTAGACCACCAACTTACACCATACACAAGAATAAACTCAAAATGGATAAAGGACTTAAATGTACGACAGGAAACCATAAAAATTCTAGAAGAATACAAAGGCAACAAAATCTCAGACTTATGCCAAAACAATTTCTTCACTGATACAGCTCCTAGGGCAGTTGAAACTAAAGAGAAACTGAACAAATGGGACTACATCAAAATAAAAAGCTTCTGCACAGCAAAAGAAACCATCAACAAAACAACAAGAAAACCCACCTCTTGGGAAAACATATTTGCCAACGTCATATCTGATAAGGGCTTAATCTCCAAAATTTATAGGGAACTCATACAACTTAACAAAAAGAAGATAAACAATCCAATCAAAAAATGGGCAAAGGATCTAAATAGACACCTTTCAAAAGAGGACATTCAGAAAGCCAAGAGGCATATGAAAACATGCTCAAAGTCACTAATCATCCGAGAGATGCAAATCAAAACAACAATGAGGTACCATCTCACACCTGTCAGAATGGCCATCATCAACAAATCAACAAACGACAAGTGCTGGAGAGGATGTGGAGAAAAAGGAACACTTGTGCACTGCTGGTGGGAATGCAGACTGGTGCAGCCACTATGGAAGGCAGTATGGAGGTTCCTCAAAAAATTGGAAATGGAACTCCCATTTGACCCTGTGGTCCCACTACTAGGAATATATCCCAAGAAACCAGAAACACCTATCAGAAAGGATATATGTAACCAGATGTTCATAGCAGCACAATTCACCATAGCTAAGATCTGGAAACAGCCTAAGTGCCCATCAGTAGATGAATGGATTAGAAAACTGTGGTACATCTACACGATGGAATACTATGCTGCTGTTAAAAAGAAGGAACTCCTACCATTTGCAACATCATGGATGGAACTGGAGAGCATTATGCTAAGTGAAACAAGCCAGTCAATGAAGGAAAAATACCGCATGATCTCACTCATTCATGGATAATAAAGACCATTACAAACTTTTGAACAATAATAGATACAGAGGCAGAGCTGCCTCAAACTGATTGTCAAACTGCAGTGGGAAGGCCAGAGAGAGTTGGGGGGCAGGAGGGAGGGGAGTAAGAGATCAACCGAAGGACTTGTATGCATGCATATAAGCATAACTAATGGACATAAGACACTGGGGGGTAAGGGAGGGTAGGGGTTTGTCAAGGGCGGGGGGGAAAAAAGGACACTTATGTAATACCCTTTGTAATACTTTAAGGGAAAAATAAAAAAAAATAGCCTAGTACAGTGACCTTGAAGGGCAGGAATTCGGGGTGGGGGGAAATGGTGCCTTGAACTAAAGCTGCAGCCTTACAGAAAGAGAAATTAGCGGGTTTAGAGATAGATGTTAAGGATGGAATTGTTAGACATTACTGATTGATGTGGGATGTTTTTGACGTGGAGCACCTGGAGTAGTCATACTGAGAAGGCACTAAGGTGGAGAACTCACAACTGGCTTAGCACTCAATACTGACATAAACAGAGATGCAGGACTCAATAAATAATGTTGGCATCACTCTAAAGGCCAATCACTATAATAGGACAAATTCATTTCTATAGACATTGACAACCCACAGAGAGGTTCAGAACTTGAGTTCTCGATCAAATGCAATGGCCTGCCAGCAGTCTTTCCTGCCATCCAATCTCTCCAGGTGAGAAATGCTAAAAGATGGCATGCGTGTGTTTGTTTCCTATGAATAAAAATATTTCTCCCCTTGTTCAAAGAAATACTAGTGTCCTGCTACTCAAACTGTGGTCCAAGCAGCCCTGGGATCACCTGACAGCTTGTTAGAAATGCAAACCACTATGGCCACCCAGAACTACAGAAGAAAAGTCGCATTTGAAGATCAACAGATGATTCATACACATGTTAAAACTTGAGAAGCACTGAACAGGGGCGTGTCCACAACTCACCTCTCTAAAGCTAAAACAAAAACGCCAGCATTTCTGCCCCTGTACCAATTTGAAGGAGTAACACAATAGCTTTCCAATTATGCAGCTTACAAAGCAGTACACACAGGTTCTTTACAGCAATTATCAGGAGTCAAAAAGGGACTTCAGGATTTCCCATATTCAGCAGGCCAGCTACTTAAGCAAGCCTAACATAATTATGATTTGCTCTTGTTTTAAATACTTTCCAGAGGAAAAATTCATTTTCACAACACATTTATCTAGTAGAGCTATAGATAACTTACATCCTTAGAACACATCCTTGGTTTTCTAGTTTCCCAAAGGGGTTTGCAAAGCCCTTAATTATGTACTAGTCTGGAACAACTATTCCATTAGCTAATTTTCTGCCTACGTCCTTTGTCAGGCGAAAATGTGTTACAATGGTCTTTAGTGGAGGCACAGTTAATGTTTTTTGGGTAGTGATTTGCCCTGAAAGGAGTTAATTAATACTGTAGTTGGAAAATAAACACCACATCTATTAAAATAATGCATTCAGGAATAGATTAAAAGGTTGAATAAGCAAAACATGTCAAAATTTAGATTAAAAACAAGTTATAGAAAAATCACTGTATATATTATTTAAAATCTTTAGTTATTTTAAAAATCTTCAATAAAAAAGATTGAGACTGTGATTTACCCTGTAATTATTCAAAAAATATAAAGCACTGTCCATGTTAAAACAGACCAAATTTTAGGGCAAATAACATCATCAAGAGGCTAAAACAATTGATTTAATAGGCGAGAGAAGAAAACAGACACTCCTTTGAATTTGGACCAATTTTAGTACAACAGCCACTACAAGGAGGCTCCATCTCTTCAGACTAGCTGATGAAAAACCTGTGCGCTCTGGCACCAAAGAGCAACACTGTGCACAAATGGTGATGGTAACGAGGATTCTCAGGCACCCCTAGAGTGGTACTAAAAACCATGGCCACTTTTCCAGTTGGTTAAAAATACCTGAAATACAATTTATATAACTTGTACTGTTTCCTGCAAAACTTGGTGAAGAGTGTCTACAAACAGCTCCTCAGACGACCATTCAAAGGGCTCATATCTCATTTTCTCTGTCCTGTTTCATTCCGTATATGTTTTACTCCCTGCATCTACTCTTCCTCCTTTCTTCTTAGTTCTCTATCACATAAACCCACTAATTACCAAGCTATATACCCCACCTATTTCTATATTCGCCCTCTTGGTATCTAATTGATCACCAGGTAACACAAGACAGAGGAGCAAGACTGCTCCGAGGAGCGGTGGGAGGGAAGGAGGGCCTGAGACAAACATTAGGTAGTTGTTATGGCCAACAAGTACTAAAACTGAGAGAAAGGAGGCAAAAGTAAATCCTCAAAGAGATCTGGCTTTTATTCCTAATGATGAAATGAGAAAGAAAAAATAAGAAATAATAACTAGATTCTGGTATTAGCATGCTGCTATATATATATATATTTTTAATTCCTAAGACAAAACTGGAGAGAGCATTATAAAACCACAATCTTCAAGCAGTAGGGTGTCTCCCAAACTGGTTATATACAGGTATTAGGAAATATTTATTAAATGGTTGCGCCTAAATAAACCAGTGCTAAGTGTGCAGAGGGGCAGAGTATAGAGGTATATCTAAAGTAGGTAACTGATAAGTATCTACCAACTAAATACTCATTATTACAAACTCTTACATTAGATTATATGTAAAATAATCAAGAAAACCTGAAGTCTCTATTCTCTAGGTCCATGGTCTTCAGGTAGCTGGATTTATAAATTTTAGGGCCAAGCCTAATCCAAAGTGTCATCATTTTTGTGTGATCAACCATAAAAGTCTTCTAACTGCATTTCCTGCCTCATTCTCTCCATTTTCTCTAGGCTGCTCCTATGTCTTCAGTGCCCACAGCCCCAACTATCTTGATTGTCAACTCATCTATATAAAAGCACTGAGCATTATGCCTAACACAGCGATGATTCCTTAGCTGTCATCCAAGAGTCTCAAAATTCTGGCCCCTCCCAACTTCTCAAATATGGATGGAGTAGATGCCCTTACAGGAACTAGCTGCCCCAGACAAACGGGGATGCTCCCTGTCACCAGGACATGCCACGTGGGAGATATCTCTATTTTCCTTGCTTGAAATATGTTACCCCTACCCTCCTCTTTTTTCTTCTCTTAACTCAATCCCACTCTGCTGTCCAATCTCTCTATCCCCAGTAGAGACCAGCTCTACTCCCACCTCCAAGTGAAGCTTTCCTGAAAGGGCCCTACTTCAATCCTGTGATGTTATATTCTGTCCACACCACTCATGAGGTGTGCATCTCTTCCTGTGAATATCAGGTGTTACTTAAGACTGGTGAGATAAAATTTCTGAAATGTATAAAAATAGGTTTCATAACTGAAACAACATCTCAGCATGAAAATTCATTATGCCCATAATTCTATCTATACTGATCTTTAGATCTCTAGTCTGTAAGACAGAATGCTGTACTGAAATAAACTTACCAAGTAAGTGGTAAGAAAGCATCAGAGACCTTGGTGGTGTGCTATTTCTTGACCTGGGTGTTAATTACATGGTTCAGTGTAGTTTTTTTAAAATATGTGAAAAATATACACATATGTATAAAAATATAAAATAAACAGAAGAGTGGAAGTGAGAAAGGTAAAGGAGGAGAGGAAGAGAAAAACGAAAGATACATAATCAGTATAAAGGAAATAAATTAATTCTCAAATATTGGCCTGGAACTCATGTTGGTGAGTCCAAGCACCTAGTTACTTTCAAGGGCATTTAAGAATGTCTCCCTTTAGTGGTTTTAAAGCTATTAATCACTTTCACCCTTTTAACAAAGTATAGATTGGCTGAAATAAAAATAGTAACTATAAGCTAAAAAACATCAACATTTCAGAGGATAATACACACATAATTTATAGAAATGCCAGGAGGACCAGGTAATTTACATGAATAGAGCACTTTGGAAAAGTAAATGGTGTGCAAATTCTAAATGAGGATGATAATGATAGCCGAGTTATCCATCTTTTAACCTTTATAAATATAATTTAAAAATAATAAGCACTTAAATATTGCTTTAGTCCTCTAATCAGTTCAGAGATACCAATTAAGCCACAGGTCATCCTCTGAAATACATGTAAATAATTCCAGTTAGAGAGAACGGAAGTCAAGTCGCTGAGTTAGGCTCTCACTGAAAGGCACTAAGTAATCCAGTTCTCTGTGGTCCCTAGAGCTCCAGCTGAGAATGTGGAACATACTGAAATTAACAAAGGAGGACAACATTCTTATGCTTTTAGCTCCCTCTGTACACCTTGCTTAATACGTTAACCACCCAGCCTGTTTTGTCTTCCGGACGGAAAGTATAGTGTCAGTCACCAGTGACTGACAGGGCGCTTAATGTGTTAAAGAAAAGATTACTTGGTGATGGTGAGGATGCAGACAAAAAGGAACCCTCGTGCACAGCTGGTGGGAATGCAGACTAGTGCAGCCACTGTGGAGAACAGTATGGAGTTTCCTCAAAAACCTAAAAATGAAACTCCCATTTGACCCAGTGATCCCACTTCTAGGAATATATCCCAAGAAACTAGAAACACCAATCAGAAAGGGTATAGGCACCCCTATGCTCATAGCAGCACAATTTACAATAGCTAAGATTTGGAAACAGCCTAAGTGCCCATAAGTAGATGAGTGGATTAAAAAACTGTGATACATTTACACAATGGAATACTATGCTGCTGTAAAAAGGAAGGAACTCCTACCATTTGCAACAGTGTGGATGGACCTGGACAGCATTATGCTAAGTGAAATAAGTCAGTTGGAGAAAGATAAATATCACATGATCTCACTCATTTGTGGAATATAGTGAACAACATAAACTGATGAATAAAAACAGATCCAGAGACAAAGAAGCATCAATCAGACCGTCAAACCTCAGAGGGAAGGTAGGAGAGGGTGGGGGTAAGATGGAGAGATCAACCAAAGGACTTGTATGCCTGCATATAAGCCTAACCAACAGACACAGACACCAGGGCGGTGAGGGCATGAGCAGGGAGAGGGAGTAATGGGATAAGGACACATATGTAATACCTTAATCAATAAAGAAAATCTAAAAAAAAATAAAAGATTACTTGGGAATGTCTGGAAAGGGAATGTTACTAAAATGAAGATCTGGCCCTACTATGCCCTAGTCCAGTGGTCGGCAAACTCATTAGTCAACAGAGCCAAATATCAACAGTACAACGATTGAAATTTCTTTTGAGAGCCAAATTTTTTAAACTTAAACTATATAGGTAGGTACATTGTTATTAACTTAATTAGGGTACTCCTAAGGCTTAGAAAGAGCCACACTCAAGGGGTCAAAGAGCCGCATGTGGCTCGCGAGCCACAGTTTGCCAACCACGGCCCTAGTCTATACCAAGAGTTCAACACATTGAAAAAGCCAATGCAGAGAGCGAGTGTTTAAGAGAGAAAAGGGTTGACATTCAAGTGTACAAAATCACTAAGATCCTGCTTGTAAGACCAGAAGAACATAACTAAACTAGGAAGATGCTGATGCAGCCCTACTTTCTAATAGGACCATGTATGCATCCCTATCCTTAGCCACTGAAAATGACACCCAAGCTTGAACTACAGTGTGGCGATCGCTTGATAAGATAATATTATAAGTAAGATAATATCATAATAAAGGGAAGCAGACAAAGCCATAAAAGTTTATATAAATTTTGAAAACAATGGAGATAATATATCATAGGGGTTAAGTGTCTAACTACAATTAGACAAAGCTGAGTTTGAATGTTGGCCTCACCACTTAATAGCTGGGGCAAGTCACTTAACCTCTTTAAATTTCACTTTTATCACCTATATGTAAGAATAGTAATGGCATTATCAATATGGGGATTAAATGGGATAATGTAGAAAGTACTAACTAGAGTGGCATGTGATAAATGCTGAGTAAATGTTAGCTATAATTTTTAAATTATTAATGAACAGAATAAGTTTAGAGAGAAGAAGAGAATGTTGTATGTGTAGTAGGGGAATAACAAGTACAGATGCTTAGGAGTAACAGGATGAATTATGAACACTGAGCAATAAATCAAAGATAGATGACAGGCTTTAAAATAATAGAAAAAGATAGCAAGATAAGAAAGCATCAAAATATTATTTATGAAATCATTGAGCTTCTGCTATAAAATGACACAGTATGAATCGGAAACACAAAAAAACCACCCTAGCTGGTTTGGCTCAGTGGATAAAGAGTCGGCCTCTGGACTGAAGGGTTCTGGATTCGATTCTGGTCAAGGCATATGTCTGGTTGCAGGTTCGATCCCCAGTAGGGTGTGTGCAGGGGTCAGCCAATCAATGATTCTCTCTCATCGTTGATGTTTCTATCTCTCTCTTCCTCTCCATTCCTCTCTGAATCAATAAAAATATTTTTTTTTTAAAGACAAAAAACAAATAAGTAGTCCTCACTGCCGAAGAACTAAATAAGTCCGCTGAAGAGACTGCAACTTTAGGTAACGGGAAAAAAACAAAACAGCACAGAACTGAACCAGAGGATATGTACATGCCTAGATAACATGCCCAGATCCCTAGATAGGCTCTGTTTGTAGTAGATCGAAGCTGGTTCAAAGGCTTATGAATCAAGGCTTGAGATGGATAAAACCAAGATTGTTGTGACAAACAGAAAAGATACAAGTGAAAGAAATACGTAAGGTTTGCATGGACTCCTAAAAATATTGCAGAGAAAAGTGAACTTCGGCATTTTAGTTAGTTTGTATTTTTCTTAGCTCTTTGAAACAGGATGGTAGCAAAGTCTCAGTCTCATCACATCAAAATGAACAGAAGCAAACTACAGTTCTTTCAATTGAAAGGAGATTATGGCCTTGGAAAAGTCAATCCACTATGCTAATATTTCCAGTTTGAATGAAAGCATGGCTTTAAAAGAGATAGCACTATATTTCAAAGATCTACAACAAACTCTCCAAAAATTCATCTGGAATTAAAAAAGACCCCGAATAGCCACAGCAATCCTGAGAAAGAAGAACAAAGTTGGAGGGATCACAATAACAGATATCAAGCTATATTACCAAGCCACAGTTCTCAAAACTGCCTAGTACTTGCACAAGAACAGACATATAGACCAGTGGAACAGAACAGAGAACCCAGAAATCAACACAGCCATTATGCTCAATTAATATTTGAAAAAGGAGGCAAGAGCATACAATGGAGTCAAGACAGTCTCTTCGCCAAAACCGGTTTGGCTCAGTGGATAGAGCGTCGGCCTGCGGACTGAAGGGTCCCGGGTTCGATTCCGGTCAAGGGCATGTACGTTGGTTGCGGGCACACCCCCAGTAGGAGATGTGCAGGAGGCAGCTGGTCGATGTTTCTCTCTCATCGATGTTTCTAACTCTCTATCCCTCTCTCTTCCTCTCTGTGGAAAATCAATAAAATATATTTAAAAAAAAAAAAAAAAAAAGACAGTCTCTTCAATAAATGGTGCTGGGAAATTTGGTCAGATACATGCAAAAAAATGAAACTAGATCAGCAACTTACACCATACACAAAAATAAACTCAAAATGGATAAAGGACTTAAATGTAAGACGGAAAACCATAAAAATCTTAGAAGACTCCATAGGCAACAAAATATTAGACATATGTCATAGCAGTATCTTTACCAATACAGCTCCTAAGGCAATGAAGACTAAAGAGAAAATAAACAAATGGGAATACATCAAAATAAAAAGCTTCTGCACAGCAAAAGAATCCATCAACAAAACAACAAAAAAGCCCACTGCATGGGAGAACATATTCGCCAATGCTATTTCAAATAAGGATTTAATCTCCAAAATTTACAGAGAACTCATACAACTTAACAAAAGAAAGATGAACAATGCAATAAAAAAAATGGGCAAAGGGCCTATATAGACACTTTTCGAACGAGGACATACAGAAGGCCGAGAGACATATGAAAGTATGCTCAAAGTCACTAACCATCTGAGAGATGCAAATCAAAATGACAATGTGGTATCATCTCACAACTGTCAGAATGGCTATCATCCACAAATCAACAAATGCTGACGGGAATGTGAAGAAAAAGGAACCCTCCTGCACTGCTGGTGAGAATGCAGACTGGTGCAGCCACTATGGAGAACAGTATGCATGCATATTAGCATAACCAATGGACACAGACACTGGGGCAGTGGGGACTTGCCCTCAGGGTTGGGAGTGGTGGGGGAGGGGTCGACTGGGAGAAAAAAAAGACATATGTAATACTTCAAACAATAAAAATAAAAAAAGATACAGTATATTCAGGGTGTCCTCCAAAAATGTATACAACTTTAATAGCTGATAGCTCAATTTTGGAAATGAAATGCATTTTAATAAACACTGCCTTTATAATTATTCCTAATATACATTTTGGGGAATACCCTATATATGTGACTTGTTGGTTATTTTGAAAGCAGAAAAAAATAAAAATAAATGAGGTAGCACTGCCCTAGCTGGTTTGGTTTAGTGGATAGAGCGTCAACCTGCTGACTGAAAGGTCCTGGATTCAATTCTGGTCAAGGGCACATGCCCGGGTTGGGGGCTCGATCCCCAGTGGGGGACGTGCAGAAGGCAACAGATCAATAATTCTCTCTCATCGTTAATGTTTCTATCTCTCTCCCCCTCTTCCTTCCTCTCTGAAATCAACAAAAATATATATTTTAAAAAATAAATAAATAAAAGAGGTAGCACATGCCTGGCCATGTGTGGCTTAGTGGTTGAACGTTGACCTATGAACTAGGAGGTCACGGTTTGATTCCAGGGTTGCAGGCTCGATCCCCAGTGGGAAGCATGCAGGAAGGAGGCAGCCAATCGATGATTCTCTCTCATCGTTGATGCTTCTCTCTCTCTCTCTCTCTCTCTCTCTCTCTCTCTCTCTCTCTCTCGCTCTTCCTTCCTCTCTGACATCAATTAAAAACATATATATATTTTAAATTATTTTAAAAGTAAAAGAGGTAGCACACTTTACAGGAAAGTGGACCTAAAGAATCTAGACGACCACCCTAACTGGTTTGGCTCAGTGGATAGAGAGTATGCCTGCGGACTAAAGGGTCCCAGGTTCGATTCCTGTCAAGGGCATGTGCCTTGGTTGCGGGCACATCCCCTGTAGGGGGTGTGCGGGAGGCAGCTGATAGATGTTTCTAGCTCTCTATCCCTTTCCCTTCCTCTCTGTAAAAAATCAATAAAATATTTTTTTTTTTTAAAAAGAATCTAGAAGACAAGCAGGAGGCCTGATCAGTGAGTAAGATATTAGGTTGAATAAATGGTAAGAGAGAATAAAAACAGAGCGGGGGCTAGAATTGAGCTCTAGGTTTATATTCTGATTTGCTCTGAGGGCCTGACATGGCATGTAACATATCTCTTAGGTACCTCCCTCATGACAACATACTTAGTTGTAAAAAGTCACAAGAATAATCATGTAAAATCATACTTTTAAAAATATTTCTCTTCAATAGCAAACAATAAACATTGAAATCAAACCAGGATTCAAAGCCTGGCTCTATCACTTAGCAATCATGTGCCTGGACACAGTGTCACCATCCGAGCATGGGCATACTAATACCATGCTCTCGGAAGCTCTGTGCGGGCTGGAGGAAATAACGTATTTACAGCTTGGCCCAGGTCATGGTCATTAGCATAAGTGGGATGAGTGCTGAAGTTTCTTGAAGCGACACCGGTATTTCCCGCTGTTTAATTCCATGGTCTCCTGAACATGAGAATAGCCGGGAGAGCTTGTTCAACACAGACTGCAGAGGCCCTTCTCCCGAGTCTGTCACTCAGCAAGTCGGGGACACAGCCCTAGAACCTGCACTTCTGACCAGTTGATGCTGATGATGCTGGTCTGGGCGCCACACCTGGAACCACACCCTGTCTACAGTCATTCCGGATGCCCCTGTGTAGCCTGAGAAATTTTAATAAAATAAAGGAATGAAACTCCTCCAGAAGGAGTCAGAAAAGGCTAACATTTAAAAAAATAATTTGCCATGTACATATGCAATAAAGAAAAAAAAGGAAAAAAAGCATCTGTTGAGTTGGGAGCTAAATAGTCCCTAAAGGGAAAGTTTTGGTTGCCCCCACCCCATCTCTTGGCACCTTTTTCATAAAATGTTAGTACAGGTTTATTCTTTACAAATCCCAAGTGATTCATGTCAGATTAAATCCCCACAGAAATGTAGGCAAAATGAACAGATGGCGTTTTCCTTTCTACACACACTGTGTGTGTGTGTGTGTGTGTGTGTGTGTGTGTGTGTTATTTTTTACTTGAGCAGTAAAACGTACTTCCTCCACAGTCACACGGGACCGAAAGATAAATAATCTCAGAGCATTCATAACAACCACAGTTCTGGGGAACTATTCACTTGCTTCTTTAATACTGTGAAGTGCTCATTCCCTGTCCGATCCCAGTTGGCCATGGATGAAGAAAGATATAAAACCAAGAGCATCGGAGATGTAAAAGATGAGGGTTTTCCATGCTGTCTTAGCTGTTTTCATTTTAAAGAAAAGAGCATGATTCTTTATTGCAAGCACTTTCCCATCTCTCTATTCCTCTGATTAATGAACCCAGAAGAACAACAGCTCTTCATACATATTGAAATAGTGTTTATATGAACGCAGAGGAAAATTATGAGTATTTTATACTAAAAATGCAAACTTTTTTTAAAGTGAGCGCTGTAAATGTCTCCATTTCACCTTTATCCTTCCACTAGTAAATGGATTTTTCATCACCTCCAATTGTTACTAGGGAAGAAAAAAGACTGAAGTACTGCTGTTTGGCCAGCAATAATAATATAAAGACTTGGTGACTGAGGCAAAATGATACTAATTATCACAGACTAGCTGGGAATCCTCAAATTGAGTCTCTCAGAAGTAATTTACTACCATAGACCGACTCAATTACAGCCATTTTAATTTCATGTTCTTGTAGTTCTTTTTTCCCTTGTAACTTTGCTGGTCTTTAAAAAGGACACTGTCAGGCACTTTTGCTAGGATCTTTTATGCTACATTTGTAACATTCTCTTGCAGCTTGAAATTAAAATGTCTTTCCCCTACCAATTTAGACCCTTCCCGTTTGGCAAACATCTTTTTTGATTCTTGCATATCTAATGGGGCTGAAAATTAATAAGACTTTTTTTTAATTCTTTGATTATGCAAAAGAATCATCAATGATGTTCACAAGGTCCTTTCTGTACAGCAGACTGGGAGTTGTAATAAAAGCCCCACATTTCTATAGCACCTCACCTCCCAGAGGACCCCAGAACACTGCACAGGCTGCACTCTAAACACATCCACACCACTTACCCCCAGCTGCCCTCAGGTGGAATGCAGGCTCTGATTAAACAGCAGTTACTCAAAAGAGTTACATAATAGAAGCTCTGATGATTCTAAAGAAAGAATTAACACTTTAAAAAGGTAATTACACACTAAAGATATCTCTGAAAGAAGTGAATTTAATTTACAGCAAGTGCAGTTCACTTATAGGAAGATACGAAGAAACCCTCTTTTAATAAGGAGAAGAAAATCAGAAGGAAAAATCAAAACGTAAAATTCCTTTTCCCCCCAAAAAAACTAAGGACAATTTGGGAAAGTTTTATGTTAACTTAACCTATCAAAGTTTTCACCATTTTCCCAAATCTGTCACACCTGCAATAAAAACAATGGCACTGAGTGAGCATGAGTTATCTAGTAACAATGCTGCGATGGTCTCAATTATTAACGGCTTCTCTTGCCAACATTATTTCATGCCCCTTATCAGAGCCCTGAGCTAATCTGCCCGACCAATGGAAAGCCGGGGATGACTTAACAGCCATCCAGTATGAGAGAAAGCAGATGGACTGGTCTCCTGGGAGCCAGCAAACCGTCATATTATTATGATTCCTCTTAAATCTACAAAGTTCATCACATGTACAAGGCATTTAAAATTCTGTCTTAAATCAACCAATCAATAGATATGTTTTGGGTATCTACAACTCACTCATTCAAGAAATATTTATTAGCTGCATAAGAAGCTGTGCAAGTTCTGAGGGGAGAGAACCACAATCACCAAATAATAGTCCCTTCCCTCAAAGGGCTTGGATGTGTTTAGAGTGCAGATTAAAGACTAGCTCACAAATGAATTAAAAACTGAAAAGTGTGAAAGCACCAGAAGAATTTAAAGACGAGTAAGAAATGGTCCTCCTCCAGAGGACTTACATCTGATTGAAAAGGAAAGTGGAGATTCTGCAAAGGCACAGAAATATAACCATGAAATATGTCAAATGAGTAATAAAACCAAAAAGTGCAATGAGTTCTGGAAAGAAAATGATCGATGAATGCTTCATAGATGAGATGAGATAAGCAGACTGGAGCCGTCAGCAGATAGTGGAAAGGCGTGGGCAACAAACAAAAGCACTGGTGTGAGAAAGGACAGAGTCATGTTTAGAAGACAGAGAGATTAATTTAACTGAAACACAGCGTTTCTATAGGAAAAAGAATAAAAGTAAGTATTGAGAGACAGATTTTGTCTAAATTGTAGAGGCATTTGAATAACAGTCTAAAAAAAATCCTCATCCCACAAACTACTTTATTACAGAGAAATATAGACCATTTGTAATGCACCTAAAATTTAGTTTGCTGTTGCAATTCACTTCTCTAATTATACTATGATGCTATGACAGAGACTGGCCCACACATCAAGGCCATACGATAAGAGTCAAACTTTTCTTCAGGAGCCCCATCCAGGAACCTGAAATTATCCCATTTCTACTAGACACAGGAACAGTCTGTGGTCATCTAGCCTGCTGAATATCCTTTTGCCTTAAAGCAAAATGTGGGAGGAGGGGGATAGGGCTGGCATTAGTCCCTGCAGCCCTTCTATTTCCAAGCACCCCAGAGAGGCCAGCATGCAACCCTGTTGTGTTATTATGTACCTTTAAGAAAACGCTGACCCCACACACACCAGCCCACTCTATCAAATTTACCCATCTTCAGTAAGAGACCCTACTGACCCTAGCAGTGCTGCATCCCAAACAGAGGGGAGTGATTCTGTAAAATCAGGAGGATGGTGCCAGGTCGAACTCAGGGCAAGGAAGCTCTCTTTAGCCTATGTCAGTCAGCAGAGCATCTAAAATGTGCCGGGGTGTGGGAAAACAAAGAGATGCTATTTCTTTGTGATCACAGCAGGTGAACAGATCATCAACAAGAGCCCCGAATCAGAGAAGAAAGCAATGAAAAAGCCGACAGGGATATTCAGTCTATTTCCCTACTGATACACAGTCAATTCTGTCAGGATCACATGCCTGATGAAATTCAACTCCGTTTTCCTAGGGGACTATCCTATGATCCAATAGTCCTCACTGTAGCAATATTCCCTGACATTCAGTTTACATTCTGCATTTAATTTCTCCCGGCTATACTATTGTGGAAAGGAAATAGTTCCTTAATTTCATATTTGACTTTCTAAAAAGTATGTAAGGCCTCAACCCATTGTTTCCAAATTTCACATTTGCTTTGAATTTCCAATTAAAAGTTCTTGACCAACATTATCAATTATTATTTTGTATTCCTTTTCCCAGTATAGCAGGCATTGCCATACTTGTTGATCCCTTGATAAAAACACATTGGACCAATGACATAAAAAAAAATAGAACAAAACATCATCAGATTTGTATGGAACCACAAAAGACCCCAAATAGCCCAAGCAATCCTGAGCGGGGCGGAGGGGAAATGAAGCTGGAGGTTTCACAACACCTCACTGCAAATGATACTACAAAGCAGTGGTCGGCAAACTGCGGCCCCTTGAGTGTGGCTCTTCCACAAAATACCACGTGTGGGCACACACTTACAGTGCAATTGAAACTTTGTGGCCACACTCAAGGGGCCAAAGAGCCACACGTGCTTGTGAGCCGCAGTTTGCCGACCACTGCTACAAAGCATCGACAATCTAAACAGTATGGTATTGGCCTAGCCCAGTGGTCAGCAAACTCATTAGTCAACAGAGCCAAATATCAACAGTACAACGACTGAAATTTCTTTTGAGAGCCAAATTTTTTAAACTTAACCAAATAGGTAGGTACATTGTTATTAACTTAATTAGGGTACTCTAAGCTGGCCTTTGCTAAAAACATCCTCAATCTGATTGAGGTACGTTCGCTGAGGTCGACCCCTTCCAACTCCCCCATCCACACTCAACTTGTGCATGAATCGCGTGCGCAGGGGATCCCATGGCCCGCCTGCGCCTTGTCTCCCGTCACCCGACCGACCGACACCCCCCACTTCTTCTAACGCCACTTCTTCAAAATAGACTCGCCCAGGCCAAAAACCGACTTCTGCGCATGGGCCACAAAGTTTCAATCGCACTTTACGTGCATGCCCGCACGTGGTATTTTGTGGAAGAGCCACACTCAAGGGGCCAAAGAGCCGCAAGTGGCTCGCGAGCCACGGTTTGCCAACCACTGGCCTAGCCCGTTAGAATGTCGGCATGTGGAATGAAGGGCCATGGATTTTAATCCAGTCAAGGGCATGTATACCTCAGTTGCAACCTCAATCCCTGGCCCTGGTCATGATGCATGCAGGAAGCAATCAGTCGATGTGTCTCTCTCCCTGTCTCTCCCCTTCCCTTCCATTCTCTCTAAAATTAAATTATGGAAAAAATATCCTGGGGTGAGGATTAACATAACCAAAAAAAAGGGCATGGTATTGGCAGAAAAACAGACACACAGACCAATGCAACAGAATTGGTAGCCAGAAATAAAACCATACATACATAGGCAAATAATTTTTTACAAAGGATCCAAAAACATACAATGGAGAAAAGAAAGCCTTTTCGGTAAATGGTGCTGGAAAAACTGGAAAGCCACATACAAAAAAAATGAAACTAGACTACAGTTTGTCCTCATGTACAAAAATTAATTCAAAATGGATGAAAAATCAAAATATAAGATCTAAAACAATAAATTACATAGAAAACAAACATAGGTACTAAACTTATGGACCTTGGACTTAGAGAAGATTGTATGAATTTGAAGTAAAGGCAAAAAATAAATGAATGAAACTATATAAAACTAGAAAGCTTCTGGCCCAGCCAGGATGACTCAATGGTTAAGCGTCAACCTATGAACCAAGAGATCACGGTTCAGGGAACATGCCCAGGTTGTGGGCTAGATCTCTAGTGGGGGGTGTGTAGGAGGCAGCCAATCAATGATTCTCTCTCATCATTGATGCTTCTCTCTCTCTCTCTCTTCCTTTCTCTCTAAAATCAATTTTTTAAAAAATTTACAAAAAAAGCTTCTGCACAGCAAAATAAACCAACAATAAAACAAAAAGGCAACCAACTGAATGGGAGAAGATATTTGCAAATAACAGCTTCGACAAGGGATTAATATCCAAAATACATAAAGAACTCAACACCAAACACACAATCCAATCAAATAAATGGGCAGAGGCCCTAAATAGACACTTCTCCCAAGAAGACATAAAAAGAGCAAAGAGATATATGAAAAGATGCTCAACTTCACTAGCTGTGAGGGAAATGCAAATCAAAACTACAATGAGATACCACCAGACACCTGTCAGAATGGCTACTATCAGCAAGACAAGTAATAACAAGTGTTGGAGAGGTTTTGGAAAAATAGGAACCCTCATTCACTGCTGGTGGGAATGTAAACTGGTACAGTCACTGAAGGAAACAGTATGGAGGTTCTTCAAAATATTAAGAATAGATGATTGAATAAAGAAGATGTTGTACAATGGAATACTACTCAATCATAAGAAAAGATTTGTGACAACATGGACAGACCTTGAAAATTCTGCACAGCAAAATAAACCAACAATAAAACAAAAAGGCAACCATCTGAATGGGAGAAGATATTTGAAAATAACAGCTTCAACAAGGGATTAATATCCAAAATACATAAAGAACTCAACACCAAACACACAATCCAATCAAATAAAGTAAAGTAAAATAAGTCAGTTAGGAAGAACTAAGAACCATATGATTTCACTCTTTGGGGCTATAAAACTGAATCTCACAAAAACAGACAACAGTATGGTGGTTACCAGAGGGAATGGTGTGGGGATAGTAAAGGGGGGTCAAATATATGGTGACAGAAGATGATTTGACTTTGGGTAGTAAGCACACAATGCAATATACAGATAATATATTATAGAAATGTATACTTGAATCCTATATAGTCTTATTAACCAATGTCACCCCAATAAATTTAATAAAAAAAAGAAAGAACAAACAACAAACCATAGTTGACAATAAGCAAGTACTTGCTTAATTTTGCTCTGGAGCCCCTTTTTGAATATCTGAACCTGTGAAAATGCTTCACTAACCCCTCAAAGGTGCTCTTTACAAAACCATTGCCAGCTCTTGAGGAGTCATAACTCTCTTCCGAGTGACTGCCTTTACAGTGACGCTATTCTTCAGTATCATCCTATCTTTGAAAAGGTTAGCATCTCTTTGCTCTCCATGCTCATTCCTAAACATGCCAGCTTTTCCAAAACTGGCCTCATCTGAAGCCCTTAATCACTACAGATGCTCTGCTTGGGACTCCCACCGACTGTCTGTCATTCCAGTGCACAAGTGCCCAGCACTCCAGGCAGCCTCCCGGACGCCGCCTCACCAGAGCAGGGTAGGCAGCGATGATCAGCCCAGCTCCGTGATGAGATGCTGTTTTGTGCAGTGCAGCCCAAAATAGCACTGGCCTTTTTCGTTGCCATATCACGTTGCTAACACATATCGAATGTGCTGTCATTTATTACCCCCGTGAGATGGCTATGTCGTGCTGAGTTTCCATCATCTGTTGTGTGTGTTCACTTGGCGGCAGCCCTTATCTCCCTTAGATGCAATCATATCTAAAGCGGGGCATGTCGTTTTCGTTGTTCACTTTAGATTTTCAAAATCCTTCAAAACTTTTAGGTACTTAATCAAAAAGGTTGGAGCCACTCAGTAGTGTGACAAAACTTTTTGGAACACCAACAAACACTTCTAGAAAGCCCAGAACTACTAAAATAAAAAAAATTGCACCTTTGAATGCTATAAAATCTATATAATCTTGTTAAAGGTAAACAAAATGTAAACTGTTTTGAAGACAATTCCCCCTGTGAAGAAGTGTCCATCACCTTTTCTCAACACTCGATTGCATTATATGTACAGTTTGAAAGCAAACATTTCTTTTGTCCAATCTTCTACAACTAGGCAAAAGTATGCATAAACATAGGTGGGTACATCTGATGCTGTTAACAGTTTGAGATTTCTAAATAACATTTTCTTAAGATCCTTTAAGTTAGAAGGAACTTTTTTGAAGACTATATGCAATTTTGTGGCTTCCCATTAAATCGCTTTCCCTGGAGTTCTGATGGATGTAAGAATGAACAAACAGGACCAGATGGCAAGAAATGCTGGGGCCCAACCTCACTAACCAATTCTCAGTGATGATATAGGTCAGGGGTTAGGAAGGAAATAAATATCAACTCGGAGGTCTTTTCCTTATGGCTGGCCCAATATACCTTTTGTCCTGCTTACTCTGCTTCTTCACTTCCTTCCAGGCTCACTTCTTGACCTGTTAACACAAGCTTTTACTTCCTCTTCAAACTGTCTGTCCATATCCCCTCCCTAAGGAATCACCAGCTTCTGAAAGCCACCACCCTTGACCTGAAAAGCATTTGGATCCTGCTCAAAAACTTGCTACCGTATCACCCACATGGAATGAAAAACTTCAAAAGCAAACAGAGCAAGGCAAACTGTGGCATCACTACAAGGAACTCCGATCTCCATGGCCTGTCAATATGCTCCTGGTAGCACCTACGGTCAACTGACTGAGCTCATGAACTATGTAAGGAAAAGAGTCCTCGCGTCACTTTCACAGGCACAAGCTCGGAGCTGCTCCATTTGTACAGAGAGACAACCCCTAAATTTCATTCTCCTCTTCTAACCTCTCTCCTAGCCTCCTGTGCCCATTCTCTAGCTGCTTATAGCACAACTCTACAGGGATATTCTGCCGATACCTCAAATTGAACAGGCACAAAACACCATCTTCCTGATCCTAATTCCCAACCATCCAGGCTCAAAACATCACCCTGACTTATGGCTCTCCATTTCTTAGTCAATGTTAAGAGGTTTCAAACCTTCACTCTTCTTTAAAATCTGTCCTCTTTTCACTGTTGTGAGCTAATCTAGCCTATCCCTTTTGAATTGATTGAACTTGGCTTCTTATTGTTCTATCTCCATCCATCTCCTCCTCCACCAATTCATTCTGCACACTGCTGCCAGATAAATCATCCTAAAAACTTTCCTTTCACCATTTTACTCCTCTATCAAAAAAGAATATCTACCATTATATATAAAGTAATCATGCCCCAAAAAATCAACTTAAATTTTATTAAGCCTCTATTCTAGACCCAAGTTACAGAACATTAATAAATAGCAAAAGACACCAGGACAAAATAATCAACAAAAACCAGGATGTGGGAAGTTCTATAAAAAAAATCATCTGGTTTCTTCAATAAATAAATTTCAAGGGTTAAAAAAAAAGAGAGGAGGGGAACTTACAGATTAAGTCTTACGAAACTTACCAATCAAACTGCAATATTTAAACTTTATTTGGGTCCTATTCAAACAAACTATAAAAGATACACAATCACAACATTTGAGACAATTGGAAATATGAACACTGACTGTATATTTGATAATAAGGGACTTATATTTAGGTATAGTTGTGTGGTTTTTAATATATATTTTAATTGATTTCAGAGAAGAAGGGAGAGGGAGAGAGAGAGAGAAACATCAATGAGAGAGAATCATGATTGGCTGCCTCCTGCACGCCAGTAGGGATTGAGACCGCAACCCAGGCATGTGCCATGACCAAGAATCAAACCTGTTACCTCCTGGTTCATTGGTCAATGCTCAACCACTGAGTACACCGACTGGGCTACAGTTGTTGTTTTTTAAAGAGCCCTTATATTTTAGACATTCATAATTAACTATAGGTGAAACAATATAATCACTAGAATTTTTTCAAAATAAGAGAAAGTGAAAATGACAGGGGCACAGATGAATCATGAGCATGAACTGATATTCCTAAAACTGCTGAAGTTGGATGGAAGTACATAGGGGTTCATTATGCATGTCCATGTTTTCCTGAACATGTTGGAAATTTCCAATAATAATAGAAAAACCAAAAAATAAGTAACAGCCCACTGCCTAAAGGGGCAAGTCCAAACTTCTCAATCTCTTATTCAAAGATTTCCCTGTCACCCAAAATTCAGTCTTATTTTTTTGGTTAATATTTCTAAGAAAACAAACAAATAAACCAAGGCCTCCATTCTCTCAAGCTTTATGTAATACTGGTCTTATGATGTATTTGACAATAACCACATTAAAGGTGCATGTTCTACTTTCTGCATGAAGCCAGCTCCTAGAACTCATCCTGACCCCTTTCTTCTGTGAATGATTTATCTAGCACTGAGTTCACACTGAACATTTTCCATGGGACCTGAAACTGCTCTATATTGTTCTTGGTTTATATCTTTGTCTTAATGCCCTCAAGGTTAAAATAATTTCTTAAAGTCCTTTTATATGAAGATGTTAAAAAAGAAAGAAATGTTTTTCCCCTCAGTTAAAACATATAAATTAATATAAACTTGAAAAACTCATACAAGAAATAAATAGGGGTGGAGTAATAGTAAGCAATTTAAGAAAAAAACCCTTCCTAACCAAATCATCATAAACATTCTCATATAACTGTTTTCTGTCCAAAAATAAAATCCTGGGTGAAATAATGCATTTGTCAATGTTCTGAACTATCAGTGTCAAAAATAAGAATTACCTATGTTTTCTGTCTTTGGGTTTCTATCCTAAATAAAGTTGACCAAAATTTGCAAATGGAGATCACTTTTAGCACAGTCATTTAGTTTTTCTTTTCCTTCTAAAATGTGTGTATATGAAAGCTTTTTTCCATCTTTATGAAGTTTCAATTTGCCAAATTATTTGTTATATATCATAGAAAAAGAAACTCTCCTAAACATGTTATAGTGATATTTTTTCAAAATTAAACTGAATTCACTTTTTATAAATTTCTCAGATCCCTTAAGACTGCATTCAAAACTCTTGGTTTTAATATGACCAACCCTAAAATATTATTAATTCTAGCTGGTAACCAGTTTGTGCATTAGACTCAGCTGAAGTCCATAGGGATTCCATAGGTGATTCTGACTTTACACCCTGTTTTAAGATAAAGACACAACAAAACTAAGATTAGCCATGACGAGTATAACAGGATCCAGAAGACTTCATTAATCAGATCACAAACATATTTAAAATAGAGCAAATCATGAGATTTATTAGTGCACTGTCGCTGACCTCTGCATCGGTGCTTCCTGCCACCTCTTAACCATGGCATCTGGGTCCTGCACAACACAGCGGAGAGTCACAGAAAATTCTTCTTTCAGCACCTCTTTCATTAGCAGAACTCATTTGAATAATGCAGATCTTATAAGCTAAGATGAAATGAAATACTGTAACAGCAGGTTCTACATCACCTTTCACCTCAAAAGGTTTAAGGTCAAGGGCATAAAATATTAATATCCTGCTATTTAACTTCCACTCGATTTTTACATTAAGCTTTGCATACCCATAGTATGAAACGCACATCAGTGATGTCCCTCATTTCTATACTCCAACCTTTACTATACTCCACAACAGACTATAATGAGCAATGCAAACTAACAGTTACCAGCTTGCAGTCCTCGCTGGAGTGACAAACAGGAACAGATGCACACCCTCAAAGGAACAGCAATCACCACAGCTTCTCTGTGCTTCCTGCCGACAACCATTTCATAAAAGCAATACACACACAAGAAAACTAAGCTACCTCTAAAAATAGGAAAGAGGGGAGGAGGGAGACAGAAAAGGAAGAAAGGGATGGAGGGAGGGAGAGAAGTGGCTCAGTGACCACTAGTACGGCTGTGACTACCAAAATATTCAAAACATTCAGATGATATGATGTGAACAACTGCAATAACATAAATGAAATAACCTTAATTTTAATTGTAAAGACTTAAACCAATTTTAGTTCTTTTATCAAAATCTTTGGCATTTTAAAACTGGAAAAGCCAAACCTCTATTCAGTTACTCCTATTCCTTTAAACTTGAAATCCTCCATCTCCGTAACTTGCAAACATGTTCATGCTCCCCCAGGTATCATGGTGCATGGACGCCCGAGTGCTCTGACCTGTGCGTCTGCTGCACCTGCCCTGGGAGCCAGTGCCTCTCGGCTGCCCCTCAGCCCGCCCTGTAAGCACTGGCAGTGAGCATAAAACAAGTCGGAGAGTCCTGGTGCTACAGGGGCCACGTCCAATTTACAGGAAGATTTCTACTTTAACTTTAAAGGGTAACTGTTCCTTGGGCAGCACAGTGTCCACTGAGAAGGCAGAACAAAAATTTTAGGAGCGAGGGCCGCTCTGGAGACTCGGTGGTCTGGCTGACAACAGGGCCATGCAAAAGCTGTCAAGGTTAAGACAACAGTCTCACAAGTTATCTAGCCTGAAATACGGGACTAGTCTTACTTAAAGGCATGGAATCCTCAGCTAGCCAAAATATCACAGGAAACAAAACCTAAGAACAAGTTTCAGAGCTGGATTCAAAAACAGAAACTGTGTCTGTCTCCCTGACGTGCCCCCGCGCCGAGGTCCTGGCTCAGTACCAATAAGATTGGTGTCTTTTCTTACCTGACCGCAAACTGCACGTTCTCTCCACCTGAGGTTAATGTTATCACTATGTAAACACTTAGGTGGCAGTTAACAAAGTAAAATGATTTTGCATTCTGTCTGTGTTAGTCTCCAGAAAAAAAGAGGTCAAGGCACCCAGAAGTGAGGTGACTTGTTCGGGGTATCCCTCCTGCCTCCATCTGCAGATCACTGCTCAGCACACCCAGGGACTCACCAGTTAAGCCAATGATGCCTAAATGGGCAGTTTGGTTTTAAGAAAAGATATGGGGGGAAAAATGAAATGTTTTTCCAAATCACAAAATCTAAAAGATGACTGTTCAAAGCGGTCCTCTTATTGCCGGTTTTGCACATTCCCACAGTCAATGAGATGTTGTGCTTCTAGTGTACCTCGATCTCATACACTTGAAAGTGTGCAGCCAACAGTATGACAGGCGTGTCACCAAGGAGGCGACATTTCAGAAGGTGCTGCTGCTGCTCAGAGGGGCACAAATATGTATTTCTATTATCACAGTTTCAAAAAGAGTGTGAAACTGAAAAGGGAGTGCCACGGTGCGTGGTCACAGGGCTGACACCAGAGAAAACACTGGCACCCTGTGACTATGACACCACAGCCTTGTCTCCTCACCACGCTGTCTCCAGACACAAGCATGCAGACAAATGAGCCTTCCGACCACAGGATGGATTCCGCCTGCCAGGGAACAGCCCGGCACTAGTGTAGAAAAGCTGCTGCAGTCTTCACAAGAGCAAAAACTTTTGCCTTTTTCAAGTTTAATAAACAAAAGAACATTTCAACTTTTCAGCAAGAAATATTTCCCATTCAAAGATACACTGAAATTCAAACTCTCAACCCCTGTAACCCCATGCATCATACAGTCAATACCTTCATGCAGGCTGGTGCATGCCTAATTGCCGGTGTCTACTGTTCTTCTCAATGGCTTTGTTCCCCAGGAATATTTTAACCTAAAGAGCATTCCACCAACAGGTATGAGAAAACTCAATTGGCCCTAAGCGTAAAACTCTACATGGAAACTCAAACCCAAAATACCCTTTTCTTAACCCTCCACGTTAGCGAACATTCTCCTGTGTTCTTACTCATGCCAGAACACTAACACTGACCTTAGTGGGGAAGCATACACTATTGCAACCCCGCTCACTTCACCAGATGAGCTTTCTCACTATATTTTGTTCATCTTTATTCCCTAATATCTAGCACATAGTTGGCCCCAATAATTTAACACTAAACCATCATTAAATATGTCATGTTGGAAATCGGGCTGACAGGTTGATTACATGGTTTTACAAATTTTCTAAAGGACTCCCCAAAAGGTTTGCAAATCGCTTTCTGTCTTCTTTGTATTCCTTGACCGTGCCCCATGAAAGCCTGCCTTGTTGATTTCACTAATAGACAATCCCTTAAGTAATATAACCCAGACTCTTTATTAGCCTACAAAACAGTTTCCCTGCTGAGTCTCCAGCCTCTCCTTTCCCCGCTACCAGGTCAATCCTCCTCCATCGCATCACACCAGCAAAACCCTGCAAGGTCCAGCATACCTAAAGCAGAGGCCCCCGAACATCAGCAGGCACACAAATCACCTACAAGGCTTGTTAAAACACAGACCGTATACCACCCTCCCAAAGTTTCTCATCTGCTAAGTCTGAGGTAGAGATAAGATTTTGCATTTTTAATAAGTTCCCAGGTAACACTGATCTTACTGGTTTAGGAAACATACTTTGAGAATCACGGACTCAAAACAATGGTTCCCAATTACAGGATCCTAAACAAATATACAGTGCCCCCCCCCCAACCCCCAATGTATACACACACTTTGAATAATTATAAAGGCAGTGTTTATTAAAATACATTTCATTTTCAAAATTGAGCTATCAGCTGTTGAAGTGTGTATACACTGGGGACACCCTGCATGTTGCAATCACCTTAGGAGCTAAAAGAACAAGAAAAAAACAACAGAATCCACTCTCTAGATAAATCTATACATAACCAGCCGCAGAAACCATTAGTCTGAAGACACTCAGAAACAAAGCTCTTAGATGGCACTAAGCCTTCCACAACCCAGATCCACCTATCCAAATGTATCTTCTAGTCCACAAAACAAATTCTCAGTCACCGATAAACCATTCTTCTTCCTAATTACCCCTGAATAGCCTTGAACATTCATTCCTTTGTGCCACTTCACAATATCATCTTATTAGTCATTCTACCTATCTGGAGTGCCATCCCTTCTCCCTGTGTGAAACCTCCAAGGATCAGCTCATCATCTACCTTAAAAACCTTTCTTAGTCCATTCGACATGTCTCAGATATATAACACATTTTGCCAAGTACTCTTTTTCCATTCAGCAACATTAGTTCATTTATGTGTCTGTGTCATTGCATATCCAGTTTATTGATGGGTGGATAGCCTAATATTACTCAGTAATCTATAACCTGAAAGAATGTGAGAGGGACTTGAAGATATAGAAACCTAAAAACAACTTAAATGTTGTAAAATAATTTTTATTGCATAATAAACTTAAAATATTTAGATGAATCTCTTTTCAAAAAAGCTTTATTCTTGAATCCACAGGCAGCAAAAATCTCAGACATATGCTGAAGCAGTATCTTCACCGATACAGCTCCTAGGGCAATGGAAACTAAGGAGAAAATAAACAAATGGGACTACATCAAAATAAAAACCTTCTTTTTTTTTTTTTTTTTTTCAGTTAAGCATATTTAACTTTATTATACCTAAAGAATAAAGGACTAAAGAGTTGAAGGCCTAAATTGGTCTTCACAGTAATATATAATATAGAAAATAGAGTAACCTCTTTATACAACAACCTGTTAGAAATGAAGTTTAAGTGTCAAGTTGTGTCTATGGCTCTTGAAAATTATCATGTATAGACTGGACCCTGCCCTGTGTTAAATATTAAAAACAAACCGAAAAAAAAACCTTGGGAACTTAAAATTGACTTAAGTACCTTAGAAATGTGGACTAATTACTAGTAATGGTAACATTAAATCAAAAATAGTCAAGCACAGTGTCCCAGTGGAGGAAAAGCATACATATCTTCTCAAATTATTAAAAATATATAATTCAAGTTTCTTTTCTTGAGTTTGAAAATTCTGTTTTCCAGACACCTAAGAAAAATGAATACCTTCTGCATTGAATCCATGTAACAATCTGATGAAGTCATCTATGTCCATGGAACGGGCCCGCTTGTCACTAAAACCTGTGCTGGTTAGGATTTGCTGTATTTTATCTGCTATGCTGAAATCTTCTGGTATTCTTTAAATGCAGCAGACAGTGTCTTGTTTTTCCTAACAAAGGTGATCCTTACTAGGCCATCCCATTCCTGAAAATTGATAGGTGGTGGCGGATTCTTAGGTTCTATTCTTACAACACTGGATTCCACCTTGGGTGGTGGTCTGAAGTTATTCTTTCCAACTTTCATTAAATGGTCCACACGGGCTAACAGCTGTGTATTAATTGAGAGTCTGCAGTATAACTTATCTCCAGGTTTTGCAACCAGTCTGAGAGCAAATTCTCTTTGAAACATAAGTACAGCACATCTGAAAAAAGGTCGATGCAGCAACAATTTGAAGACAAAAGGAGAAGAGATCTGATAAGGCAAATTTGCTACACAAGCATCAAAGAATGGCAAATCTGTTTTCAACACATCACCCACCAATACTTGAAGTTTGCTGGCCAGAGGTGTGCCCTGAACTCTTTTGTGCAGTTCAGCTACTAGCCTTGGGTCAAGTTCACAGGCAAAAACCTTCTTTATAGCAAAAGAAACCATCAACAAAACAACAAGAAAGCCCACTGCATGGCAGAACATATTTGCCAATGTTATCACCAACAAGGGTTTAATCTCCAACATTTACAGGGAACTTATACAACTTAACAAAAGGAAGATAAACAACACAATCAAAAAATGGGCAATTGACCTATGTAAATAGATACTTTCGAACATAAGGAAGGTTAAGAGACATATGAAAACATGCTCAAAGTCACTAATCATCTGAGAGATGCAAATCAAAACGACAATGAGGTACCATCTCACACCTGTCAGAATGGCTATCATCAACAAATCAACAAATAACAAGTGCTGGCGAGGATGCGGAGAAAAAGGAACCCTCGTGCACAGCTGGTGGGAATGCAGACTGGTGCAGCCACTGCTGAGAACACTATAGAGTTTCCTCAAAAAACTAAAAATGGAACTCCCATTTGACCCAGTGATCCCACTTCTAGGAATATATCCCAAGAAACTAGAAACACCAATCAGAAAGGATATATGCACCCCTATGTTCATAGCAGCACAATTTACCATAGTGAAGGTTTGGAAACAGCCTAAGTGCCCATCAGTAGATGAGTGGATTAAAAAACTATGATACATTTACACAATGGAATACTATGCTGCGGTAAAAAAAGGAGTTCTTACCCTTTGCAACAGCATGGATGGAACTGGAGAGCATTATGCTAAGTGAAATAAGCCAGCAGAGAAAGATAAATATCACATGATCTCACTCATTTATAGAATATAATGAACAACATAAACTGATGAACAAAAACAGATCCAGAGACAGAGAAACTTCGATCAGGCCGTCAAACCAGAGGGAAGTTAGGGGAGGGTGGGGTTAAGGGGGAGAGATCAACCAAAGGACTTGTATACATGCATATAGGCCTAACCAACAGACACAGACACGATGAGGGGAGGGGAGGGTGGGGGCGCGGGCGGCGCAGCGGGGTGAAGGAATTATTGGGGGGGTAATGGAGCAATTGGGGGATAAGAACATACATGTAATACCTTAATAAAGAGGAAAAAGGCTTTATTCTTGAATCTGTGCATTAATAACAAAGATGAGTAAAAAAAAGAGTTAAGAAACAATCAACTATAGCTTAACTCAAGTCATGACTAAGGTCATTCTTCTAAAACAGCGGCCACCAACCTTTCAGACCTCACGGACCACCAGTTGGCAACTGCTGTTCTAAAACATGTATAGAAAAAAATGGGAGCAGAAAAGCAGATAGGAAAGAGGGGGAAGAAAAGGGAAGAAGAGAAGGAACACTGCCATACCTTGACCTCAAACCAATTAAACACGATACATGAAATGAAAGGGTATTTCTGTGTTAGACTGCTCACCTTGTACTATTAGCTAAGCTTTAGTTTTATGTTCTTTATCTGTCATATAGCTTATGCCAATGGTATACATGTGCATTAACTGAAATGGCAAGAGTATTGCCAAGTGTGTTATCTGGGCGCTGTAAGTTACTAAGAGACAGAACTCACAGTTGATTCCTCTTTAATGTCATAACATCTTGGGTGTGGAAAAGAGTGGGGAATAGAAAAACTTCAGCTAATGGATACAAGGTTTCTTTTTAGGGTAATGAAAATATTCTAAAATCCTATCATGGTAATCCTTACACAACTCCATAAATATACTAAAAATCACTGAAATCTATACTTTAAATTGATTAATCTTATTGCATGTAAATTACATCTCAATAAAGCTGTTTAAATAAATAAACCATTCCATAATATGAAGACAGGATCTCTAAATCACTCTCTAAAAACCCTGTGTGAAAAGTATAACTCATTTAATAAGCCAGAAACATATTTTTAACCATTTTTACATTTCAAATTGATGTCTGATAGAACTTAAAGTTCCTCAGTTTATTATAAATGTCGTTAATGTGAGATAATAGGGGTTTTTTTTCCAAAATGTAGGAATTATATACATTTGACAAATTCAAAGTAAGTAAAGCTAAGTAAGGCATATCTTACTTTGTTTACAACCATAATTAATTCTTTGTGATAGTATTACAAATAGAATCCTACAAGATGTAAGCATTGTTTTGAATTTAGAACATTAGTCTTAGTCAAATATCAGATCAAAAAAACTTACTCATAAAGTATTTTGTTACCTTATGAGAGTAGGATTACATAGTCCATAACATACTATTGTATTCAGGTTTTAAATGCCATAAGTACTATGATACAAGTAATTCCTTTTAATATTATATATTCCAATGGTTTCCATAATAAAAATTATTATTAGTATTTCATAGCATATCTCTTTCTGTTTGTATACTTTTAATCTATCTAGAATTTATATTAAAAGTGTATCTCTCGAACCCAAAATGAGAAACTTCTATTAAAAGATGGAGATATATTGCCCTAGCCGGTTTGGCTCACTGGATAGAGCGTTGGGCTGGGGACTGAAGGGTACCAGGTTCGATTCCGGTCAAGGGCATGTACCTTGGTTGCAGGCACATCCCCAGTTGGGGGTGTGCAGGAGGCAGCTGATCGATGCTTCTCTCTCATCGATGTTTCTAACTCTCTATCTCTCTCCCTTCCTCTCTGTAAAAAATCAATAAAATATATTTTAAAAATAAAATAAAATAAAAGATGGAGATATATTCTTCAAAATGCCACTGGTAAAAAAAAGTAAAGAAAGGCAATGGAAATGTTCAAGCTTAAATTAAACTAAAGAGACATGAAAAGTAAATGCAATATCTAACCTTAGACTGGACTGTCTACTGAAGAAGAAAAAAAAAACTGAAATAAGCCAATCAGAGAAAGACAAGAACCATATGATTACAATTATATGTTGAATCTAATGAACAAAATACACTAACAAACAAAACAGAAACTAACTCATAGATACAGAGAATAGACTGACAGCTGTCAGAGGAGAGGGAGATTGGAGGGCTGGATGAAAAAGGCAAAAGGATTAAGGAAAAAACAAAACAAAACACTAACACATAGATTTAGACAACAGTACAGTGAGTACCAAAGGGGAAGGGGGTGATACAGAAAAGAGTAAAGAGTAAAGAGGGGGGGAATGGTGAAAGAAGGAGACTTGACTTAGGATGGTGAATACACAATACAATATACAGATGATGTATTATAGAATTGTACATCTGAAACCTACATAATTTTATTAACCAATGTCACCCCAACAAATTCAAGTTTAAAAATGCCAAGCAAATCATTATTGGGTCAATTAACAAAACTAGAATATACACATTCTGACAACTTACAGTCAAACTGTTCAAAGAAAAAAATTTGTGTACGTACCTAACTACATATGTACATACACAAAACAATTGATAATGTAACAAAATGTTAACAATACCTGAATCAGAATAAAAAGGTATATGGATGCCTACTGTATTATTCTTATTGTTACAACCTTTCTAAAAGTTTGAAATTATTTAAAAATTAAAAAGTAATAAAGTGACATGAAATGCACTTCATAAATATCATGGTTGAGTCTTATTTTTTTGTTGTTATTGTTGTTCTTACTGTTTTTAAACCATATGATAAACTCTGCTTTTTAATTGAAGTGGTTGGCTCATTTACATTTAATATAATTATTTATATGATTGGTATAAGTCTAACATCTTTGCTATTTGTTTCCTATTCATCCTACCTTTGCTTTGTTCTTTGATTTATTTATTATTTTAATCCTCATCTGATGATATTTTTCCATTGATTTTTAAAGAGAGTTGAAGAGAGAGGGAAAGACAGAGAGAAACATCAATGTGAGAGAAACACATCAATTGGTTGTCTCCTGTATGAGCCCCGACCAGGGCCCGGGCCGGAGAGGAGCCTGCAACCGAAGTACATGCCCTTGACTTGAATCATACCCAGGACCCTTTGGTCCGCAGGCCAACGCTCTATCCACTGAGCCAAACCAGCCAGAGCTTCCTTTATTTTTTATTCTCCTGCTTTCTTCTGGATTACTCAAATATTTATTCACTATTCAATTTTTTCCTTTACTAACTTTTTACCTATACATCTATTTTACAATTTTAGTTTTGTTCTAGGGCCTAACTTAACACAACTTACTTTAAGCATTATACCTCAGATTAGCAAACCTCAGACAGGCAAACTAATTTATGAAAAATTAAATAACCAGCTTCTTAACAATAAAGATATTTTATTCAATACAAAAATATTTGCCAAGTACCTACTATGGGCATATAGTAATTGACAGTGGCAAAAAGAACTCAGAGAATATAGTTGCAATCCATATTCTTTCTACACCATCATCAATAAAGCACACAGACTTAAGCCAAAAAAATGTCTAATGAATGAATAACCAAGAATTAATCATTCAACCCACCAGGAACATGTATATAGTGTCAAAAATAACTACAATTTCCCTTCATGATTTATTTAGTCCTGTAAGACTCCTATTTGCCATGCAAGTAATTTCATTCCTACACAGTTATATTTTTCAATTCCCTACATATTCTTAATTTTTTTCCATATTAGTAGGTACTGCTCAACCAAGACATTTCTATTTAACGATGTCAAATTTGTTTCAGCTGACTCTTAATTGTATTTCAAATTTTCAGCTGGCCAAATCAAATCTGTTTTCCTGAAGCATGGAGAGAAAATATAATAAAATTTCTAAATACCATCTCTGCAGCATCATACCAAACAGTAATATCATTTCTCCAATCTTAACCAAATCAATCAAAATGATACATTTATACTTATAGATTCATTCTCATCTCAAAATAAGCTCTTGACCTGTCATTTACCCTAATATATACAAGAATTAACTGTAGGAAGATCATCATAAACTTAAGCTATATATAAGTTTATAAAATAGTGTTTAAGAACATTTTTATACTGATTACTTTGACATAGGACTAATTCCAGTGAAGTAAAGTACCTTTCAACAAAAAGCCAAATACTGCACATCCTTGATTACTAGGTACTGGCATCTTCTCATTTTAAAGTCTAGTAAAAGAAGTTTGTTAAAAGATCTCTGAAGATGATAGAAGTTCATGAGATCAACAGCATCATCTTCAGACAGAAACATTCCTGTCTCACTGCTAATGACTAAGGGAAGGTTTTAGGTTGCTGATTTGTGTGTTGTGGTCTTAACCTGTTACTCTGACGAGACGGCAGCCTTTGTAAAAGGGCTTACCTGGAGGACATCCTGGATCTTCACCCACACATCTGCCATGTCGTACAGTTTGACATCTTCCTGCTGAGGCAGTGGGGCCACGACGGTGTCCTGCAGGTATCCCAGGACCACAGAGTGTGCAGTGGCTACAGCATTAAACTTGTCAAACAGCAACTCCAGCAGCTCCAGAAGTAACCTAGCCAAGAAATCAAACAAGTAAATAACATTAAAACATATACCAAAGAGGGTTACACTGGCCTGCAAGAAAACCGACAAACTAGTGACAATGTAAACAGCACATTTCAGCAGGTTTGGTTTCAAACAGCTGTATGATCTAAGAAACTTGAAAACATATCTAAGCCTGTTTTCTCTACTATAAAAAAGAAATAATGTAAAAATGTAAAAACCAACTGTCAAGTCCCTAAACCAGCAGTAGCAGCTCCATAAGCATTTGTTTCATTTTGAACATATTTTAGTGATTACAACAGTATTGCTCTGTATTCTTATAAGCAGTTTCTCCAAGGAATTCAGGTACTTTTTCAGCCAGTTCAGATGTCACACGGAATATGCTATTCCCTAGCAATAAATTGGGCGCTTTGGTAAGGATACTAATCCTTTCAGACGTGGGAAGCTGTGCTTACTACCATTCAAATGCATGGTGTAAGTAGCTTGAAAAAAAATACACACCTGCCAAGCAATCTGACTTTCACCACAGGGAGCAGCTTATTCATCCGCATTATCTCATTTTTCATGGTGAGAAATGCTGGACACATATTATTAAATCAATTTTATATACTCAAGGACACAAAATGGGGTTGCAAGGCAGCTGGGACTAGAACAAACATTGATTTCCACGTCAGTGCATCTGCCACCTACCTCTCACTCTTGTTCTAGAATGCAGATGTCTGTTCAGGGACAGGGCGGAGCTTTGTGTCATGTAAGCAAAGGGATTCCTCTACCACTAAGACTCACAGCTTCACTGACCACATGGGCTGGGAATCTTTCCTCCTCTCAACTTGTATATCATTGTATCCCACTTCTAAGGAACTTAACCAAGTGTGGCTCCCATATGTGACCCAAACAATGCGGGTCCCATTCATTTATACACAGACACTCTCCCTCCCTGCTCCACTGTTAGTCTTCCAGTGTGGGCACTGCTTTATACATCTTTGTATACTTAGCAGGGATCAGCAAATTGTGCTGAATGAATTCAATGTGTATACCATGAAAATCTGGAATATACTTATTGTATATTGTGTGGCTCTCAGTTCATAGTTCCTAAATAGATTTATAAACCAACCTGGAAAGGAGAAAAGGAAAGCAAAAGAGCTTGTCAGCAGGGTCAATTAATAAGATCCCATTACCATAAATAAGAGGTTATGGCTACAATCTCATCAAAACATACAGCATATTATCTATTCCTCTGGCTTCTTTACTGCCCAATTATTATAATTAATGTGCCAATGTGATGGCCAATAACTGTCTTATGATAAAACCCTAACATGCATTTGACATTTTAATTTAGATGAGACAGAATCAATAAAAATTTATGTACTACTCCCAATCTAGAATATACATAATACAGAATTTATACACTGTATTTGTAAATAAGGGCCATACTATCTTTTGAATGGTGATTTTTAAAATCTTTTAAAGGTCAATTCACATTCACACACACATATATCTAAAACAATTATTCTTTCTCATCTGTGCTATCAACAGAGAAAGGGACAAAGTACAGAAGATTGTCTAACTTAGCCAAAATAGTTCATTAGTGTAAGACAAAATCTGTATAAAACTGGTATCTGGCATGACACAGAATAAGTACTTGATTAAGGGATGGTCCACTTTTTAAATAAAGATTTATGCCGACTATGTAAGCCTGTGGTTCCCAAATATCAATCCACAGACCATAACGTATTTTTCAGTACGTATAACAAAATAAGGAAAATAGGACCATATATTGGCTTTTCACAAAGGTAAATATATTTAATTTGATATTTTTTATACTCTCCTGACAGGAAAATCTGGTCCTTTCTCTCAAATGTCCCTACTTGACAAAATTAAAACTTAATGACCTTATGTTAACCTCCAACATTTTTGGAAATCATACTGATCCATGACATTCAGACGCCAGCAGCACTGGCATCCACCTTCCCAATGGCATGAAGGCCTAGGCATAAGCCTGCAGAGCAGCAATGAAGCAGAAGCACTGAAGAGAAGGGCCTCTCTGAAAGGAAGGCGCTGCTGCCTGGCTCTGTCCAGGGCCACAAGCTCGTGGCTGCACACCATGGCTGCCACTCAAGCACAAGGCCAACTCAGCCACCAGGGGCAGTGCTGTGTGTGGAAGAGACCTAGCAGGGAAGTGAAGTGAAAAGTGAGATCCATAGTGTCTACGAACATCACAGAAGCAACAATCCCTTGATAGAATGCTGACAAGTGCCAGCTCTGTCACTCCTGAGGGATCAAGGCCAAGACAGACCATCACAGCACAGGAACACTGCATGGGGAAGAGTAAGGGAGAAGAGACAGGTGAGAGGGGTGAGCTGCCACCTGTATATCTGCCTCCTCAGAAACATCCAGCCACTTCAAAGAGAGGGACGCTCTCCTCTGCCTTATTATCACACAATCAAGGCAACAGTAATAAAACCTGTGGCTCCAAAAACAAAAGTAGCAACATTTGTGCTACAAACGATACCCTCAAGAAAGTAAAAGAACACCCACAGAATGGGAGAAAATATTTGCAAATCACGTATTTGATAAAGGATTTGTATTTAGAATATCTAAAGAATTCTTACAACTTTTAATAGAAAGACAAATAATCAAACTTAAAAATGGACAGCGCATTTGTATCTACCTTCTCAAAAAAAATATATGATTAATGAGCAAACAAAAAGATGTTCAACATCATTAGCCATCCTATCTAATAAGAGAGTAATAAGCAAGTTAACCGTCATTCCAACACAAATATGGCAGCGCCTATAGCCACAAGATGGTGGCACCCAGTCCTCTCAGCCCGGCTGGAGTCCTCCAGTCCCAGGGGGCAGCTGCTGAGACCAGGGCCTGCTTGGCCGTCGCCCGCAGCAACCCAGGAGCGGCCAAGCGGGCCTGCAGACAGCAGAGAACCATGGGAAGCAGGCCTAAGCTGTCAGTAGGACATCCCCTGAGGGCTCCCGGATTGGAGAGGGTGCAGGTCGGGCTGAGGGACCCCTCCTCAACCTCCCCCCCCCCCCCCGTGCAGAAGTTTCATGCACCAGGCCTCCAGTCCTATATAATAAAGAGCTAATATGCTAATTAGACCGGACAGCAGAACGACCAATGGGTGGGGCCACGGGGCTTCGAGGAAGCCGAGGCCAGGGCTGTGAAGGCCTACTCTTGCACAGATTTCGTGCATCGGGCCTCTAGTTTGGCTATAAAAGGAAATGAAGTATTGACACATGCTACAACATGGATGAACCTCAAAATATGCTGTGAAAAAACTCACAGAAAACTACATATTGTATAATTATATTTATGTAAAATATCCAGAATGGGCAAATTTATAAAGACAGAAAATACATGAGTGGTTACTTAGGTGGGTGAGAATTGACTGCCAAACCATATGGGATTTGTTTTGGGTGGGGAGACAAAAGTGTTCCAGAACTAGACAGTGGTGATATTGCACAATCCTGTGAATAACCTGAAAACCACTGAATTGCATACTTTCAGTGAATTGCATAGCAGGTGAATTATACCTCAATATATCTCATTTTTAAAAACCATCAGTGAGGACAGTGAGGGTCCTACACCCTCCCCGGCTGCAGTGAAAGGAAAATACATGGAACAGTGGAGAAAAGAATCCATCTGATGCCTCAAAAAGTGAAGCACAGTGAAAGCTGACCCCTTCAGATTCCCACTACCTTGGGATACTGGGCAGTCCTCCTTCAGTTCGCTTGGTTTTTGTTTGTTTTCCTCCTAATGTAAGTAATCTGTAAGAAACAAAAGGTTCATATTCTTTCCCAGGATTGATCACACCTAACCCTTTAATTATGAAACAAAACCTCTCAACTTCTCCAAGGGTTCCATCTGTAAAACCCAAGTATTAATTAATACCTGTTCCAGGAGCCTCACAGAGCTGCTAGAAGGATCAAAGCAGAAAATGAATAGAACTAGTCAAGGTGAGAGGCTACAATATTACAGAGAGGGAGCCAGCATCCCTCTGCCTGGGTTTATGGCTTAAGCAACTTGGGAAGATGAGAGAGAGAGAGAGAGAGAGAGAGAGAGAGAGAGAGAGAGAATATGAGAATAAGAATGAATTAGGATAGAAATTTGGAAGGAGTGATATTGGGCTTAAATCTGGATATGTTACATTTAATATGTTATGTAATTAGGTACTTGGATAGGCAAGTCCAGAACTCAGGAGAGAGACTGATATTGGAAATTTAAAAAGTGAGAAATATTTGAAGGAATGAGATCATACAGGGACAAGGTGCAGAGTAAGAAAAAAGAAAAGCAAGGTCCAGAGCCAGCAGTCCTAAAACAGCAGCACTGGGAAGGCGGTTATGAAGTAGCTGGGGAGGAGGAAGCCAGGAAAGAAAACGTTAGAGGACAAAGGAGAAGAGAGTGGCAGCAGAGTCAAAGGCTACCAAAGGCAGGTAAGGTAAAGAGATGGTGACAACCCGCCGTTCCCAGCGACCTCGGCAAAGGGGTTTCAGAGCAGCACTGGGAGCTCAACTCAGCAGAGGGCAACTGAATGGCCGACGATGAAAAGAAACCAAAGTCAAGCACACACTTCGCAGCCAGCATATGCTCCTTAAAGAAGAAAGAGAGAAAGTAAGAAGACTCCCCCGATGCATCAAAGAGCGAGAGAGATTAGGACTCATTCACACAAACTGAACATGAATCTGCACTAGTGTGGCCCTATTTAAAGCTACTGGAAATGCACAGAAATATGTTGTTAATATACATATACATTTGAATACCCATACAAAGCCAGACTGAGAAAACATGGGTTTACTTTTCACTGCAAACACTCAGGACGAACTAAAAACACAGAACCCTATGAAAATCATTCCCTGCACCACTCCCACCACAGAATATTAAGCAAATAAAAGAAGAAATAAAACATTACAGTGCAGTTAGCTCAGTTGCTTAAGTCCTGTTAGGTTCAAGGTTTTCACCACTGATCTAAAAGACAATAGAGCAAGCAGAATCATTAAATTACTGGATAAATCCTTAAAGTGAACTGAATAAGAGAAAACCTCCTATGGGAATAAGCCTAAGAACCTTAGATATTAGAATTTCAACTAATTGTGATTTCTATCTTTTGTTGAAAATAACACATTCACACAGACACACACACACAGGTTATTTGCAGTCAGAAAACAGTATGCTATAATATGAATACAACATCACAGGAGGTGAAAGGAAATATTAATCCTGGGGCCGCCAAGTGGAATGAATACCAGTATGGAGGACTGTCAGACACCGAGACTTGCCAACAGGACTCTGAGGACGAGTCAGGGCCTTTTCCAACTCTCAGGTTCCTCAAACACAAATTCCCTAATCACAAGTTAATTGCATTAAATGCAAAATGATATGCAAGTATAATAAAACAACAAACTCAAAATAATAGTAAACTGTTATGCATGTACCTTTAATAGTTACCATCTACAGAAAATTTATAAAGGCAGATACAGGAGACAATCCAGATGTTTCTGGCCCACCTGCACCTCTGCCATCCCTCAGCATGGTTAGTGAAGTCCTGCTTATGTTTTAAGATACACCAGTATCGTTCCAATGAAACTGCCTCTTCAATTGAATTCAGTGGAGTTGGGGTCCTATCACTTATAACTTAAAAAGACCTAATTCACAGAATAAGAGCCAGTGCCTCTTTTCCTCTGTGATTCTATAACCACTCCAAAACAAAACCAGGTGATCACAGTGGACTGCAAAATGTGACAAAACAGTAACATCATAGCCTCCTGGACCAGAAAGTGAGGACAGAGTCCCTGTTTTATGCTTCCTTTATGCTAACACATGGCCCAGTGCCCAGGATGGGGAAAGCATTCAGTCAAAGTTTGTGGATGCCCAAATCAAGAGTAAAAGAATGAGCTACCCTAGCCGGTTAATCTCAGTGGATGGAGCATCGGCCTGGGAACTGAAGGGTCCAGGTTCGATTCCAATCAAGGGCATGGACCTTGGTTGCAGGCTCACTCCTTGGCCTTGGTCAGGGTGCATTCAGGAGGTAACCAATGGAAGTGTCTCTCTCACATCAATATTTCTCTCTGTGTGTTCTCTCCCTCTCCCTTTCACTGTCTCTAAAAATCAACAGAAAAATATCCTCGGGTGAGGACTAACAGAAAAGAAAAAGAGTAAAAGAATGAGCAATGTAGGGCAGCAGTACTAGAAGAACTCTGCCTGGGGCTGGCAGCTAAAGCTGTCTGAACAGAAGAGATCCATGCAACAGTAAGGCTGGGTTAAGAAGGAGGAGGAGGAAGAGGAGGAGGAGGAAGAGGAGGAGGGGGAGGAAAGGAAGGTTGAAGTGAGGAGGAGGAGGAGGAGGAGGAGGAAAGGAAGGCTGAAGTGAGGAGGAGGAGGAGGAGGAGGAGAAGGAGGGAGAGAAGGAGGAGGAGGACGGTGATGACCAAGACTGCGATGAGGACAACTACAAAGACACGACCACAACATCCACAACGGCCTTACTGATCACACACGCCAGGCAGGGTGTGCAGTGCTTGATGTGGATTAGCTCATCTAATCCTTCGGACAACCCTGTGAGGATGGGACAGGTAAGTCCTCACTTAACATCATTGATAGGTTCTGAAATTTTAAGCAAAATGACATGTAATGAAACCAGTTATACCACAGGCCATTGATATAATCCAGAGTTAAGTTTCTATGGCATCTCATTAACACTGTAACAAAAGCACTTTAAATGGAACAAAGTTATTCCAGGACCTGCTGTCCCACTTGTAGCCTCATTTTACAGACAAGAAAACCAAAGCTCAGACATAAGAAGAGAACAAAGGACTCAATTTTGGAGAATGTTCCTTTTTAGGAGTGTTAGGGAAAAAGGAAGCAATTGACAAGAGGCCATAGAGATATAAGTACTCTAGGATGCCAGGAAAAACAGGCCTAGAAAGACAGCGGTCTATACTGCCTTTCCTTCCTCACTGCAAACCAGTGTTCAGTCCTTCAGTATTCTACTAAGAAAGTCTTGCTAAATCTCAGATAATCATTTTACTCAATCTGACAGGCTCTCTTCAGTCCTTACTCAAATGGGTGTAGCACTTGCTTCTACTGACCTCTCACTCCCACGGACACTGCCTTCCCCGCGCTCCACAGAACTGCACTCTCTGCTTCCCTCCCAGCTCTCAGGCAGGAACTGCTCCCTTAAATGCTGTGAACTCTTCTCATCCTCATGCTCTCTCTGAGTGAGCTCACTGACCACTCCGTCCTCAGTTATCCCCCTGCTAACAATTCCCAAACATCTTTGGGCCAGATCGCTCCCCTGCGCTGTCGACTTCAAACAGCAGGTCTTCAATGGAACTGGTAACATTCTTCCTCAAACCTACTTCTCCACGTTCCCTAATGAATGGCATCATTTGTCCCAGCAAATCATCCCCCCTCCTCCCTCCAATCCAATCAACCACCAAATTCTTTTACTTCTACCTCTTCACTCCCAGTTCTTCCACTAACTTCCTACCCACAGCTAATCCTTTGTGTCTCACCTTCAAGTGACACCAGGAAAAAAGGCAAAGGGGTAAGAAGAAGAAGTTTTTAAGGAATAGTCACAACTGCACAAGAAAGAAATGCTTATGATATAAAGCTCTATCATCAAGCTGTGAAAAATGTTTAATTTTTAAGGTGAGATACGACTATCTGGTTCTAAATTTAACACCCAGGAAACCTTGAATTAGTTACTTGGCTGGAAAACCCATGTTTGCAGCCAAGAGGCTGCCTTACTTGATCACGAAACAAAGACACACACACGGGAGAAAATCAGTTCTGTTCTGCTACTTCTCTGCTGAGGCCCTAGTATGAGAGGTCTACATTTCCACACTGACAGACCAAGGCAATAACCACAATATCTATTTCCCTGCTACTATTATGCTCAGAAAGATGGGGAAAATCCTGAAATCAGATCTTAGCTTTTATATAAGAAATTAAAAGAAATTGATCATCTGCCCAACCAGCATGGCTCAGTGGTTGAGCATCAACCTATGAACCAGGAGGTCATAGTTTGATTCCTGGTCAGGGCACATGCCCAAGTTCTGGGCTCGATCCCCAGTAGGGGGCATGCAGGAGGCGGTCAACCAATGATTCTCTCTCATCATTGATGTTTATATCTCTCTCTCCCTCTCTCTCCCTCTCTGAAATCAATAAAAATGTATTTTTTAAAAAATAAAAGTAGAAAAATAGAAGAAACTGATGATCAATTATTTCATACCCAAATGGTCTTAGTGTTACATGCCTATATCTCACATACACATTTTCCTAATAAGCATGGCTAAGCTAGTATTTTTCATTTCAAACAAGACATCTTTAATGTTATCTAACACCTACTATTAAGGGGTAGAAATAAGTTCTCCCAGTTATTAATAACAATCTTCATGTACAAAGAAGTTACTATTTGAGAAGTGCTGACTAACTCTCCATCTGCACTATGAAAAGAACAGGATAAAACTATTAGCAGCATAGACTAAAACACAGTAAAAATAAAAGGAAGACTAAACTGGGTCCTGGCACCAGTCATTTCCTTCCTGTGTCCCTTCCCTGCTCAGTTTCTGAATTCTGGAGGGATGACTGCAAAAGAATTTCTCATTCTAACGTGTAGCAAATTAATGACTACAGTTACACAATAAACCCAGCCCCCCTTGCTTTTCACTAAAGTTTTAGTATCATTCTTTCATCAGCCTTTCGATAATCCCTTCAATAAAAGGTATTGGGAAAACTGGACAACCACATGCAAAAGACTGAAACTCAACCATTATTCTTACACCATACACAAAATCAACTCAAAATGAATTAAAGACTTCAATATAAGAGCTGAAACCATAAAATCTTAGAAGAAAACATGGGGGTAATCTACTTGATATCAGTTTTGGCAACAATATTTTGGATTTGACAACAAAAGCAAAAGTAACAAAAGAAAAAACAAATGAGTGGGGCTATATCATATTTAAAAGCTTTTGCAGAGCAAAAGAAATGCATCAACAAAATGAAAAGCAACCTATGGAATGTGAGAACAAAATTGCAAGTCATATATCTGATAAGGGGTTAATAATCCAATATGTAAAAAACTAACACAAATCAAAAACAAAAGCATCACAATCCAATTTTTAAGTAAACAGAGGAACTGAAATACACATTTTTCCAAATAAGACATGCAAATGGCCAAAAGGTACATGAGAAGATGTCCAACATGACTAATCATCAGAGAAATACAAATTAAAACCACAATGAGATATCACCTCACACATTAGAATGGCTATCATCAAAGCCAAGAAATAGGTGCTGGCAAGGATACCTTGTGCACTGTTAGGTAGAAATGTAAACTGGTGCAACCAATATGAAAAATAGTATGGAGCTTCCTCAAAAAAGAAAAAATAGAACTATTAAATAATACAGTGGAGAAACCAAGATGGCGGCATAGGTAAACACAGGAGTTTGCTGCCTCGAACAACCACTTCAAAAATACAACTAAAAGACGGAACGGACATCATCCAGAACCACAGGAAAGCTGGCTGAGTGGATGTTCTACAACTAGGAGGAAAGAGAAAAGCATACCGAGGCTCAGAGGAGGCGCAGTGCAGAAGTAAAATACTAAGGTTCAGAGTGCATGCGGAGTGGGCTGGAGGCTGAGGGTGCGGTTGTCGTTTTCAATCGGGAGGGAGTCTCAGGCTCTGAGCTCCAGTTCTGAGCGAGTCTCTAAGGACCCACACTCATACGGGAGAAGCGGGACTGTCTGGCATCGCTCAGAACCCTAGGGCAGCTTTCTCTCCATGAGGCTTACAGCGACTACTGGGACACTGAGAAGCAGAGCCTCTGAGGACAAGACTGAGAGCAGCCATAATTGCTAACCCTGCCCTGTTGATCCCTTGGGACCTGCCCCGCCCAAGCCCTGCAGGGAGGCTTTTGCTGGATAGCCTCAGGCAAAGGCTAGATTAGCACCTCCCTAAAGATCCAGGAGCCAGGAAGCCCAGAGGTCAGAGTGGGACCATCCAGCTTGCAGCTCCGTGGAACCATAAAAGACACACTCAGGGGGCAGACTCAGTGAGCACCAAAGCCCCATCGAAGCAAGTCTAGCCCCAGAGGGGTGTCTCCAGCACAGAAGTTCTCCCACCGCAGACACAGCTGATTCTCACAGCCAATTGGCCTGGAGGTCAATTCCTCACAGTGATAACTACAACAATCAAGGCTTAACCACAACAAGACTGTGCACAAAGCCCACAAGGGGGTGCACCAAGAGTGTCTACCTCAGGTAATTGGGACACTTAGCACAGAAAGGCACTCTATCGACACAGCGAAGCATAAAAAATGCCGAGACAAAGAAACAGGACACAAACGACAGAATTGGAGGAAAGCAAACTGTTGGATATAGAGTTCAAAACCACACTTTTAAGGTCTTTAAAGAACTGTTTAGAAGCCGCCGATAAATTGAGTAAGGCCCTCGAAAAGACTGGTGAGACCGCCAAAAAATGTAGTGAGATTCTCGAAAAGACTGGTAAGACCGCCGATAAATGTAGTGAGATCCTCAAGAAATCTAATGAGACCCTCGATGTTGTGATAAAGGAGCAACTAGAAATTAAGCATACACTGACTGAAATAAAGAATATTATACAGACTCCCAACAGCAGTCCAGAGGGTCGCAAGGATCAAGTCAAAGATCTGAAATACGAAGAAGCAAAAAACACCCAACCGGAAAAGCAAAATGAAAAAAGAATCTGAAAATATGAAGATAGTGTAAGGAGCCTCTGGGACAGCTTCAAGCGTACCAACATCCGAATTATAGGGGTGCCAGAAGATGAGAGAGAGCAAGATATTGAAAACCTATTTGAAGAAATAATGACAGAAAACTTCCCCTACCTGGTGAAAGGAATAGACTTCCAAGTTCAGGAAGCGCAGAGAACCACAAATAAAAGGAATCCAAAGAGGACCACACCAAGACACATCATAATTAAAATGCCAAGAGCAAAAGACAAAGAGAGAATCCTAAAAGCAGCAAGAGAAAGAAAATCAGTTACCTACAAGGGAGTACCCATACGACTGTCAGCTGATTTCTCAACAGAAACTTTGCAGGCCAGAAGGGAATGGCAAGAAATATTCAAAGCGATGAATACCAAGAACCTACAACCAAGACTACTTTATCCAGCAAAGCTATCATTCAGAAGTGAAGGCCAGATAAAGAGCTTCACAGATAAGAAAAAGCTAAAGGAGTTCATCACCACCAAACCAGTATTATATGAAATGCTGAAAGGTATCCTGTAAGAAGAGGAAGAAGAAGAAAAAGGTAAAGATACAAATTATGAACAACAAATACACATCTATCAACAAGTGAATCTAAAAATCAAGTGAATAAATAATCTGATGAACTGGTGATTGTAATAGAATCAGGGACACAGAAAGGGAATGGACTGACTATTCTTGGGGGGGGGGGGGGGATAAAGGGGTGTGGGGGTGAGTGAAGAGATTAGACAACAATCGTGCACCTATGGATGAGAACAGTGGGTGGGGAGTGAGGGCCGAGGGTAGGGTTGGAACTGGGTGGATGGGAGTTGTGGTGGGAAAAAAGAGTAACTAATGTAATAATCTAAACAATAAAGACTTAATAAAAAAATAAATAAAAATAAAAAATTGTTATCATAAAAAAATAAATAAATAAATAATACAGTAATCCCACTTCTGGTGTACATCCAAGGGCAATAAAAACAGGATCTCAAAAGAGTTATCTGCCCTCCCATGTTCACTGTAGCATCGCTTACAATAGCCAAAATAAGAAAACAACCTAAGTGTCTATCAACAGAGGAATGGGTAAAGAACATGTGGCATATCTATACATATAAAAGCCTAATATGCAAAGTGTCCCCTCGGGAGTTCAACCAACCAGGAGTTCGATCACTCGTTATGAAATGTGCTGACCACCAGGAGGCAGCACAGAATGAAGGAAGGCCCCAGCCGGCAGCAAGTAGCAACTAGGGACCTACCCAAGCACGAATTTCGTGCACTGGGCCTCTAGTACTGTATATGATGTAATATGATTCAGCCATGAGAAAGAACAATGTGTTACTGTTTACGACCACGAGGGCATTATGCTTAAGTGAAATAGGTCATAGAAAGACAAACACTATATGATATCCCTTAAATGTGGAATCTAAAAAAAAAAAAAGAAGAATTGCAGTTGCCAGGGACTAGTGGAGTGGAGGAAATGGGGAGGGGGTGGACAGAGAGTACCAACTTCCAACTGTATGATGAATAAGTTCTGGAGATCTAATGAACAGCATTGTGGTTATAGTTAATAATACTGTATTATATACTTAAAGTTGCTAAGAGATCTTAAATATTCTCACCACAAAAAAGAAATGGTAATCATGTGATGTAATGCAGGTGTTAGCTAATCCTATGGTGGTAATCATTTTGAAAATATGTAAGTGTATCAAGTTAACACACTGTACACCTTAAACTTACACAATGTTATATGTCCTTTATATATCAACTAGAGGCCCGGTGCACAAAAATTTGTGCACTGGCGAGGGGAGGGGGGAGGGTGTCCCTCAGTCCCACTTGTGCCCTCTCACAGTCTGGGACCCCTCGGGAGATAAGGACGTGCTGGTTTAGGCCCGCTCCCGGGTGGCAGAGGGCAGGCCCGATCCCTAGGTGCAGCCCCTGGTCGAGCTCAGAGCAGGGCCGTTTCGGGGGTTGGGGCGCCGCCCACTGTCACACTCAAGGCAGGGTCGATGGGGAGGTTTCAGCGCCACCCCCTGTCACGCACAGAGCATGGGCCGATCAGGGGTTTGGGGCGCTGCCCCCTGTCACGCACAGAGCAGGGCCCATCAGGAGGGTTGGGGCGCCGCCCCCTGTCACCCACAGAGCAGGGCTGATCAGGGGGTTGGGGAGCTCCCGCCTGTCACGCATAGAGTAGGGCCGATAGTGGAGTTGGGGCACCGCCCCCTGTCACACACAGAGCAGGGCCCATCAGGGATTTGGGGTGCCGCTCCTTGTCACCCACAGAGCAGGGCCGATCAGGGGGTTGGGGCACTCCCCCCTGTCACACTCAGGGCAGGGCCGATGGGGAGGTTGCTGCTCCACCCCATCACACACAGAGCAGGGCCCATGGGGGGGTTGGGGCGCCACACCCTATCACACACAGAGCAGGGCTGATCAGGGGGTTGGGGAGCTCCCCCCTATCAGGCACAGAGCAGGGCCAATCAGGGGGTTGGAGCGCCTTGCCCTGTCACGAACAGAGCAGGGCGGATAGGGAGGTTGTGGCCCCGCCCCCGTCACACACAGAGCCACAGGGCGATCAGGGGGTTTGGGCTCTGCCCCGTCACGCTGCTCCAGGGGCCAGGAGGCCTCGCAGCTCTATTGATCCCAGTGCTGGGAGGCCTCATGGCTCCGCTGATCCTGGTGCTAGGAGGCCTCGCTGCTCTGTTGATCCCGGAGCTGGGAGGCCTCGCTGCTCTGCTGATCCCAGTGCTGGGAGGCTCCGCTGATCCCGGGGTGTGAGGCCTCACGGCTCCGCTGATCCCTGTGCCAGGAGGCCTCGCAGCTCCGCTGATCCCTGTGCCAGGAGGCCTCGCGGCTCCGCTGATCCCGGGGTGTGAGGCCTCATGGCTCCGCTGAACCCTGTGCCAGGAGGCCTCGCGGCTCTGCTGATCCCGGTGCTGAGAGGCATATTACCCTTTTACTATATAGGATAGAGGCCTGGTGCACGGGTGGGGGCTGGCTGGTTTGCCCTGAAGGGTGTCCTGGATCAGGGTGGGGGTCCCGCTTGGGTGTCTGGCCAGCCTGGGTGAGGGGATGATGGCTGTTTGCAGCTGGTCACACCCCTTTCAGGGTGGGGGTCCCCACAGGGGGGCCTGGCCAGCCTGGGTGAGGGGATGATGGCTGTTTGCAGATGGTCACACCCCCTTCAGGGTGGGGGTCCCCACAGGGGGGCCTGGCCAGTCTGGGTGAGGAGCTAAGGGCCGTTTTCAGGCTGGCGGGCAACTGAAGCTCCCAACCTCTCCTTTTTTTCTTTTCTTTTTTTTATTCTTGGATTTATTTACCTTCTATGGCTGTCACTGGACCTGAGAGCCGGCTTTCTCTCTGAGGCTCAGCTCCAGCTCTGAGACCTCGGCTGCTGAAAACAGGTATCTGGTTTGTTTAGGTTCTATAATCGAAACACTGTTTCAACTCCAGCTCTAAGGCCCTGCTGGCTGAAAGCAGGTTTCTGGTTTTTTTTAGCTTCTATAATTGTAACAATGTTTCTTAGAGTGCAAGCTCAGAGCCCAGCAGCGGCAGGCGGGGAACGTTGGCTTCCTCTGTCACTGAAGCAAGCAAGCCTCCTGTTCACTTCAAGCTGCCTAGCTGCCGGCCACCATCTTGGTTGGCAGTTAATTTGCATATCGCCCTGATTAGCCAATGGGAAGGGTAGCGAAGTTATGGTTAATTCCCATGTTTCTCTATTATTAGATAGAATAAAGCAGGGTGGAGGGGGGGCTTTCCTCCATTCCAAAAAATAGTATTTCTTCATATGCAACATTTGAAAAATTATCCATAAATCCACTTCTTAGAGATAACAAAAGTTAAGAATTTAGGGGAATATTCTTATTACTTAGTTGTATATTAGTTTTAGTACAAGAATGTACAAGGTTTCTAGGGGTATCGTGTAGGAATCTAAGTCATCAGTTTGATTCTCAGGTGAACTAATTAAGATCCATTTACTCTGTGGCTGCTGATCAGACTTTTTAACACGTCCAGCTACTCCAGCTATCTTGGAGAGTCCTGCTATTGATCACTATTGGGGGGGTGTGGGTGGGAGAATGAATATATCAGTGCAGATTGTACCCTTGTCCAGAGGAAAAACTAAATCGAGCCCAGGAAATGAGTCAGGAATGTCATTTTTACATGAGCCAGGAAGCAAACTTACACGGTGGAAAGAAACAACTTCTACTCTTAATTCCACTGCCACCAAGCTTTGTGAGCTGTCAAATTATTTCAGCTTTCACATTTCCCTGGGTAAATCTGGGATTAATAATAATGCCCCCACCTGTGATGAGGCCAGGAGTGAGGCTCACTCAGGTGAGACACCAGATGGCAGACTGCTTTGCAAAGCATAAAAGCTACAAAACTGCAAACTCTGTGATGTCTGTGGTTATAAAGAGTGTTTGAAAACTTGGGCATACATAAAAATAATCTCAAGCGTAATTCTTGTGGACCCTGCACCCACAAATTCCAATTCAATCATCCCTCCCCCACAGGGTTGCATTTCTAACTCTCAAGTGACTTTGGTGGGGCTGATCCTTAGACCCCACAACACACACACACACACTGTAAGCAGTGCTGAGATTTAAAAAAATAGTCAACATAGAGTCCTCTTACTAAAAATTATCTTATTTGCATCTTTTACTCATTTATTTACTCATTAAATTTCTTGGGCATTTAATATGTGCCCATTCCTAAATCAGGCTGCAAATTTCATTTGACACAACTATTTGTCTGTGTGTGTCCACAATGAAAATGATACAGTGTCAGTTTGATCTCAGTCTACCTTTTGTATTATGACACCAACAAGTACACAAAATGACAAGACCTAAGGCAGCTCCCACTATCTGCCAAATACAGAAGTGGGCTTTGATGCAGCATGAAGGCTGACACGTAAATAATGTTATCAATAATAACCCATGAAATTGACTTTATCTATTGTTCCCTTAACTGGTTCAATCTCTAATTTGAACCTGCTGTAGTATGTAAAACAAGAGAAATGAAAAGCAGGTTTCTTTTTTTTACTCTGACAAATGAAAAACAAAGATTTAAGAAATGTAATATTGAGTGCTGGCCAGGTTGCTCAGTTGGTTGGAGCATTGTCCCATGCACCAAAAGGTTTTAGGGTTGATTCCCAACCAGGGCACATACCTAGGTTGTGGGTTCAATCCCCAGATTGATGTTTCTCTCACACATCAATGTTTCTCTTTCTCTCTCTCCCGTCCCCATCAATGTCTGTCTGTCTGTCTGTCTGTCTGTCTCTCTCTCTCTCTCTCCCTCCCTCCCTCTCGACCCTTCCTCTCTCTAAAAAAAAAAAAAAAAAAAAAAAAATCAATAAACATAACCTCAGGTGAGATTTTTTCTTTAAAAAGGAAGAAATGTAGCAGAACCACAATCTTCCAGTGACTCGCTAAAATGCCTAACACAAAGGGAAAGAGGAGAGGCGCCCACTGTGTTCTGTAGGCCGTTTAGAAAACATGGAATTGTTCCTTTGGCCACATACATGCAAATCTACAAGAAAGGTGACATTGTGGACATCAAGGGAATGGGCTCTGTTCGAAAAGGAATGCCCTACAATGTTACCACGGCAACACTGAGAGTCTACAGTGTCACCCAGCATGTGGTAGGCATTGTTATGAACAAACAAGTTAAGGGCAAGCTTCTTGCCAAGAGAGTTAGTGTACAGATGGAGCATATAAAGCACTCAAGAGCTGAGATATGATCAGAAATGGCCCAAGAGAAATTACCTGGGTTCCACTGAAGCATCTGCCTCTCCCCACAGGGAAGCACACTTTGTGAGAACCAATGGAGAGGAGCCTGAGCTGCTGGGACCCTTCCCTATGCATCAATGGCATGATAAGTGTTTGAGAAAAGACCTCTGTACTGATCAAAATGTTTCTCTTAACTGAGTATAAGTATGGAATCCCCTCCCCCCAAAAATAATAAAAGTAAATGTTGTATTCTAAATAAATAAATAAAATGTAATATTAAGACCTCTGGCCCATTTAGCAAGTCCCCTTCTCTAGAGACTATAACCAAAGGGCAATATACAGTCAGGACAGCTGTCCAACTTCACATTCACAAAAGAGCTATAGACATTACTGCCTTGACTAACTCACCTGACATATGAGGCCATCATCCATTAATTTATGTAGACCTATTAGAGAGTACATAGATTTGGGATCAGTACTACCTTCCATGATAATGAATTGTATATTTTAGTTAACAACTGGTGCAGTAAGTCCCATATGTAAAGAATTAATTCCTCCCCTTTGTTCTAAAAATATTTCAGTAAAACTGCAGGGGGTATATTCTAGTTGAGGAATAGTGAAATTTCTTCTATATGTCTCCGATTCATCCTACTCACATCCTTCAGTATTTAATAGTTGTGTGCATTTAAAGCATGTTCTCACTGATACATGTAATCAAAACTAGAGATTTAATCAAATGGAATCATAATCACTGAAGTCAAATTTACTTGCCTCTTGCTTGCTTTGATTCAAATTAATTACTCATCGAAATCACATCAAGGCCCTTCCTGGTTCCAAGTATGTCCAGGTGCAACATGCAGTGCTTGGGAATGGCTACCAGAAGTCCCATTGTTTGACCTTGCTTCAAAGCTTCTCTTAAATGACTTTTTTGTAAAATAAAATGACCAAGTCCACAAAATCCTACGTTTCAGATACTTAGGAGAAGAGTAACTAATAGAGACAGAGAAGATGAAAGAAAATGCTTCATATTTGAAAAAGAAACAAATGCCCAACTCTAGCCACAGGTCTATAGAAATCATGAAAAATATCTCACTTATTTCTCTTTTCATAAGCACTCTACTTCTACTACAAAACTAACATTGGTGCCTGTGCCTTTAGACTTTCTCATAGATGAAAGCACTTTGTAAGACTCCCCCTTGTAAGTATAACCTTATTCTGAGTTCTGGATTCTGAACTTTTAAAATTTTTTTTTCAATTTTTAGAGCAAAATGTCTTTCCACAAATCTACAGTCTTCTTAAACTGAGAAATCAGAAAAAGGGGGAAAACAAAACAGGAAATGAGGCAAAGAACAACCCTGAAGGAAAAAAAAAAAAAGATGACTATTAAGTAGATGATTCAGTATTAGAATTATTCAGCACTCATTTAGCTAACACTGACAACCAATTACATGACAAACATACAGGAGGCAGAAATAAAAGGTGTACCACACAGTCCATTACAATACAGTGTCCTAAGTGCTATATCTGTTTAAAAGTAGTGTAGCCATTCCTTAGTATTCCAGATGTATCAAAAATATTAAGAATGCGAAAAACTACAGGACACTGAAAAAAGAGACAGAGGAAGATATAAACAGATGGAAGAACATACCATATTCATGGAATGGTAGAATCAACATCATCAAAATGTCCATACTACCCAAAGCAATCTATAGATTCAATGCAATCCCCATTAAAATACCCAATGGCATAATTCAGACCTACAACGAACTTTCAAAAATTCATCTGGAATAAAAAAAGACCCCGAATAGCTACAGCGATCCTGAGAAAGAAGAACATAGTAGGTGGGATCTCAATACCAGATATCAAGCTGTACTACAAAGCCACTGTTCTCAAAACAGCCTGGTACTGGCACAAGAACAGACATATAGATCAGTGGAATAGAATGGAGAACCCAGAAACTGACCCGAACCAATATGCCCAATTAATATTCGACAAAGGGAGCATGAACATACAATGGAGTCAAGATAGTCTCTTCAATAAATGGTACTGGTAAAATTGAACAGATACATGCAAAAAAAAATGAAACTAGACCACCAACTTACACCATACACAAAAATAAACTCAAAATGGATAAAGGACTTAAACATAAGACGGGAAACCATAAAAATACTAGAGGAATCCACAGGCAGCAAAATCCCAAACATATGCCGAAGCAATTCCTTCAGATACTGCTCCTAGGGCAATGGAAACTAAAGAGAACATAAACAAATGGAACTACATCAAAATAAAAAGCTTTTGCATAGCAAAAGAAACCATCAACAAAACAAGAAGAAAGCCTACTACATGGGAGAACATACTTGCCAATGTTATCACCAATAAGGGTTTAATCTCCAACATTTACAGGGAACTCATACAACTTAACAAAAGGAAGATAAACAACCCAATCAAAAATGGGCAATTGACCTAAATAGATACTTTTCAAAAGAAGACAGGAGGAAGGCCAAGAGACATACGAAAACATGCTCAAAGTCACTAATTATCCGAGAGATGCAAATCAAAACAACAATGAGGTACCATCTCACACCTGTCAGAATGGCTATCATCAACAAATCAACAAACGACAAGTGTTGGCGAGGATATGGATAAAAAGGAATCCTCGTGCACTGCTGGTGGGAATGCAGACTGGTGCAGCCACTGTGAGAACACTATGGAGTTTCCTCAAAAAACTAAAAATGAAACTTCCATTTGACCCAGTCATCCCACTTCTAGGAACATATCCCAAAAAGCTAGAACACCAATCAAAAAGGATATATGTACCCCTATGTTCATAGCAGCACAATTCACCATAGCTAAGATTTGGAAACAGCCTAAGTGCCCATCATCAGATGAGTGAATTAAAAAACTGAGGTACATCTACACAATAGAATACTACGCAGCGGTAAAAAAGAAGAAATTCTTACCATTTGCAACAGCATGGATGGAACTAGAGAGCATTATGCTAAGTGAAATAAGCCAGTCAGAAAAAGATAAATATCACATGATCTCACTCATTTATGGAATATAATGAACAACATAAACTGATGAACAAAACAGATCCAGAGACAGAGAAACTTGACTGTAAAACCTCAGAGGGAAGGTAGGGGAGGGTGGGGATAAGGCGAAGAGACCAACCAAAGGACTTGTCTGCATGCATATAAGCCTAACCAATGGACACAGACACCAGGGGTGTGAGGGCATGAGTGGGGGGGTGGGAGGGGTTGGGAGGGTATTGAGGGGGATGAGGACATATATGTAATACCTTAATCAATAAAGAAATTTAAAAATATATATTAAGAATGTACTAGAAGAAAGTTTGGAAAGTTTCTATAATCTAAGAGTGAGGAAGTCCCAAGTTTGAACAAAACCTAGAAGACATAAAAGAAAACATTGAGAAATATAGCTTCATAAAAATAAAAAATTTTTAATGGTCAGATATCATAAAGTCAAAAGAGAAGCTGGGGGAAAACTGCAATATAAATACCTAAGAACTAATTATCTTAATATATAAAGAGTTCCTGCAAATCAATAAAAAGACTGACATACTAGAAAAATGGCTAGTTCACTGGTAGGTGCTATTAGATAAATGGAGCTCAATAATCACTAGTTATTATTATTAAAAAAAAAAAAAAAAAAAAACCTACCCAGACCAGCTGAAGCCCCTATGGTTATATGCTCTCACAGCACTCATTGTTTTTCCTTTACAATACATAAAACAATTTGTACTAATAAACTTATCTCAGAGTTCACTGATTAATGCCTTTTTTCCTCTTCTAGACTTTAAACTCAATAAGGGCAGAGATCTTATGTTTGATACAATTTTTGATCCATGGCAAATAGAAATTCAATATATGTGAAAGTCATTATTTCATGCAACAAATATTTATTATGGGTCAGGTGGGCTACATTCTGGAAACATGGTGCTGAACAAGGCAAACTACTTCTCTCTTCTCTTGAAGCTTCCATTCTAGGAGCAGTCAGAAAATCATAAAAAGTAATGTAATGCTCTGCAAACAGGTATTACATTTTTCCATACTAATACCCCCAATAGGCTTTTTCTTTTTTATTATTATTTTTATTATTCATTTTATTAATAATAAACATTTATTATTTTTATTTTATTTTTATTAATTTTTAATCCTCACCTGAGGATATGCTTATTGTTTGGAGAGAGAGAGAGAGAGAGAGAGAGAGAGAGAGAGAGAGAGAGAGAGGAAGGGAGAGAGAAACATTGATGTGAAAAAGAAACATCGACTGGTTGCCTCTCATAATCACCCAACTGGGGATCAAACCCACAACCTAGATATATGCCCTGACCTGCAAACTTTTGGTGCACAGGACAACACTCCAACCAACTGAGCCACCCAGCCAGGGCACATTTTCATTTTTAGTGACTTCTTCTGATTAAAATAACTTGAATAATAGTTCAAATTAATTCTTGAATAAGGAATTTATTTTCCACTATAACTTAACAGCTGCAAAATAGAGCAGAAAATAAAACATACGATCTTATTATCTAAACACAACTATTTTTAGCATTAAAGTATATTTCTTCTCTTGTTTTCCATGAACCTTCCTTCAATATGACAGTGAGCATAGAACATGCAACGTTCTCTACGTTTTTATCAGACAAAACCTTTCATTCATATAAGAGATCAAGGAACACTGCAAAAATGGTTTCCTTCTGAAAAGGAGAAAGATCTCTCTAACAGCCATGGCTCCAACTCATTCAAACCTTTTTGCCCTCTTCAAGAACAACAGTTTTTGCCAAAGTGGAACAGGCCTCCAGCACCAACCCCTGCAATGAATTTTGTCTTGACTTTTAAACAGGACCATTTTCAAATAGATGATGTAGTAGCCTCACACATGCCAATCATTCTTTTCCCACATTCTTTTCTCTTTCATATTCTTGACAAAATATCACACCTTTGAGGAGATTTTATTTCTTCTGTCTTTTCTTCATGCTTTTCTTACTAGAGACCTTCTTCTAGCTTCTTTAAAACAAAAATGATGTGAAAATGCTCATGAGCTAGATTAGGGGAAAGAATCAATGATTAGGCAGCAGGAGTTGGAGACCTGAAATTGAAGACACTGCCTGCCTTTCTGAGGACATAATGGGTAGCTGGTGGTCCTGAGATTGGCAAAGCACATGCTCCCCTAATGTTTATCAAGTTGGCAACAAAAGTAGTTGAATATTTTCCTTTAATAGTAAGTAGAGGTTTATAGACACTAGATAGATTATGAATGACAAAATATTTCTCCTATAAAGAGACAGCAGATATTTTGGGAAATTTTAGTTTAGATAGCTTAGGGGTCAAAAATAAAATAAAATAAGTAGATCATAGAAGTGATTTTTAAAAACTGGCTGTGAATGTATACTGGCTCTGTAGGAAGTGAAAAAAAAGACAGAATTCTAGCTTGGTTCCTTCTACTTTTCTAGCAAAATAGCATACAACATTAATTCTCTACATAAAAACAAATGAAAACAAGCCTGCAATACATCACAACCAGAATATATTTAATAGGATGATATTAAACAATGAAACTTTCAGAAAAAGTTACAGAAATGGTATCTTGCCTCAGAGTAGCATTTATATGCTAATGATTTCTAATAGTCTTTTTTTTCCCCACTTGGGAGGGAGGTTGAGGGAGAAAATATGCATGTTGGAGAAGGAAGAATCATGCATATTTTTGCAAAGAATCTTTTTGGCTATGCTTCAATTTTCTATAAACAGATTCTTATACCTTTGACATAAGAGTCCTTGTATGTAATGGTAAAAAAATATATATATATGCAAAATATTGTGACTTTACTGCTCTCTAAAATAAATGCCACTAACACCTCCCAGTAAAATTCAATGAACACGAAGTACCATGCAAGCTTTAAGGGATAATCTGACACTATCCTTTCTAAACCTCTAAGAAGCAGCAATGCAAATCATGACTTTTCAATGATGTTTCCAAGGTAATTCTTGAGACATTATAAAGCATTTGATAGCACACAGACAAGCTCGAAACCATCAGATATTTGGAGTGCCAGCCCAAGAATTTAATCTTTAATCTTCAAAAGTGGTTCCCCACCAGAGGGAAAGGAAGTGGGGTTGGGGAGCAGGCAGTACAGGGTAAAGGAGTCAAATGTATATGGCGAAGGAAGGAGATTTGAGTTTGGGTGGTAAACACAATGCAAAACACAGATGACATGTTACAGAACTGAACACTTGAGCCCAGCTGCACAGCTCAGTGGTTGAGCACCAACCTGTGAACCAGGAGGTCACAGTTCAATACCCAGTCAGGGCACATGCCCAGTTTATGGGTTCGATCCCCCTTGTGGGGTGTGCAGGAGACAGCTGATCAATGATTCTCTCTCATCATTGATGTTTCTCTCTTTCTCTCCCTCTCCCTTCCTCTCTGAAATCAATAAAAATACATTTTTTAAAAGAATTGAACACTTGAAACCTATATCATTTTATCAACCAATGTCACCCCAGTAAATTTAATTTCCTTTTTTTAAGTTGTTCACCCCCAATATTTGCTTTCTCTGTACTATTTTACCTCAAAGTGTTTGGGCCCAAAATTTCAGATTTGTACATTTTATAAAATGAGATCATGTTTTAGATAGTTTGGTTGTTCACTTGCTACTGTCCAATATATCCTGCCTACAAAGCCTTCAAAATATTGACAAAAACAAAACTTAGAGAAGGAAAAAACCTCTTGCTGACTCATTCCCCATAGAGAAACATTTATTATCTCCAGGGCAGTATGCTGAATTTCTACCTCTACGGCTGCAATTTCCACTCGTGAATTCTGCAAGGGGCTTAGGGCACAGAAGAGGAAGAGGTCAAAATCCTTTGAAAGACACATTGCTTTTAAGGGCACTGTAATGAGATCTGCAGAAAAGTTATTGATCCGTGCCCTTTCGTTTTACTTCCAATATACACTACAGTCATGTTATTTCCCTATGAAAGTTCAGCGTATTCATCTAGGAACTTGCAGCAGCAGGACATATAGAGAGCTGGAATTCTGGAGTGTTCATTAATAAGGAGGCAAAAGGTCATCAAGGAAATCCAGGCACCAGGCAACAAAGAAAAATTCAATTCAGAACCAGTTCCAGCTTCTGTGGGTCATACTGTGAGTGATCAAAGAACATGAAGTTGAGGAAAGAAACAAGAATAAATAAATGTGTGTATTGATATACACCAATACAGTTACTGGCACTACCCTACTAAAGTCTATATCCTCATCTAATGCCAGCAACCCTATAAAGCAGGTGTTATTTCCTCAGTCAGGTCTGCTCAACTCCCAAACCCATGCTCATCACAACATGTGCTCTGAAATATTCTGGGGCAGGCGAGGGGTGAAGGAAGGTTTCTTCAACAACTGTACTTTTGAATGAAGTTTACAAGGGAATTAATGTTGAAATTTTAAAGTATAATTAAAATTAATGTTATTTAGATACATAAAAGAATATAAAAAAGAAAACAGCATACATTATTTTTCCAAAAAAATTTAAAGTAAGTCTGGGAAATTCTATACTAAGTGAGCTATTATTATTTCCATTAAAATTTCTCTTCTTTAAAGAAAAAAAATTTAAGCCCTAACAAACAGCAGAATTTCCTTAACAGCATGTCAATAAGATTATGATGCCTTCCCAGAAACTCACATTATTTGAACTCAGAAGACATGCCTTACTGTGCCCTGTGCTCTCAGATGAAAGTGTAGTATCCCCCCCGCGCCCCCCCCCCGCCCCCGCCGGCCCCCGCCATGCAAATTCCTGTCTTGTCCATGTCTGGTGTATGTGGAGAATTCGGGGTAAAAGCAGAGGAGGAGGAGAACAGAGATCTGTGCAGAGTGGATCCTGGATTTTCTAGGAAAGCCTCCATTTCAAAGCTCTTGTCCCACCATCAGATGGCATTAGTCTGTTGTGCACTAGACTCTGGTTTGGCAGACGTGCTCTCTCAGTGCCTGACAGTCAAGACAGAGTTTGGATCAGAGCACAGTTTCAGTTTCAATTTTCCCCTTATGAAACAAGAAGTATGAAATCCAAACCAAATTAGTTGTTTTAAACAGATACAAGAATTCCTGAGACTGATTTGCCTACTGACAAATATCCACATATTAAAGGACAAAACATGGAAGAAGGACCATGGCCTTGCATTCAACCCCAAGATCAGTCACTTGCTCTGTGACCTTGACTAATTACTTAATCTCTGAGGCCCATTTCCCTAACTGTAAATTATGGCTAATAAGTAGTTCATAAAGTTGTAGCGATACTTAATGACATAATATATACAAATTGCCTTGAATTCTGCTTAATACTTAGTAAATATCCAATAATTGCTTCATTTTTTCATTCGCATCTGAACAAAATGTGGTGAAACTTCGCAACTATGTCAAAAGCTAGCTGGGGGGAAAAAAGAAAAAGGGAAAAAAAAAAAAAAGCCAGCTGAATTATACCTATTCAAGCTGATTTCACCAATTAAGTTTGTATGTTCTATAGTATCCCAAGTTCAAGAAATAATATCAAAAGAAGATAATTACTTACCTCCCACCCTAGAAAAGGTATAATAGCTATCAAACACATGAATTGCACCCGATCTACCTTGGTTGGTTGTCCACAGTGAGGTTCTCTCCCCTCTGATAGCTACTGTCCGCCACCTGGGTTGTAGACCTCTTCACGATCTGTTGGAGCTCCTGCTCCAAGCGTTCTTTGATGGCCTTCACTGTCTCTGGGATCTTCTTCAGTTTGGCAAGCCCCTTGATGAGGATGCCCATAAAAAGGGTGCTGTTCTCCTCTGGATCCAAGTCCAAATCCTCTTTGATGTCCTGTAGGTTTATCTCCCTCACTGTAAAAAAATAAACACAGGTTCCATTACAAAAAACACAGTGGGTCTGGTACATGGCTTCCCTGCTTTGATTGCTCCCTTAAAGAAATCAGAGCAGCCTTGGCTGGTGTGGCTCCGTTGGTTGAGCACTGTCCCATGCACTGAAAGGTTGCCAGTTCCTTTCCCAGTCAAGGCATATGCCCAGGTTGCAGACTGGATCCCCGGTAGGGGATATGCAGTAGGCAGCCAATGGAAGTTTTGCTCTCACATTGGTGTTTCTCTCTCTCCCTCTCCTTCCTCTATCTCTAAAAATCAATTTAAAAAAATTTTTTTAAAAATAGAGATTTTTCAATTATATTTGTAATTAAATTATATTTACATAGTAAGTAAGAATCACACAAAAACAGTACATTCTTCAATCCATCCCAATTGGTTAGTAATAAGAGATAGAAACAATTAACAGCAAGAAAGCAAATCTCCATGGGAAGTTTCCATAGACTACCACTTCCAGAATGAGTCAGTCAGTTTGTGACATTGATTAAGTATTCACTATTTATAAAATGTCACACATGGCATGAGAATTCTAAAGAGACAGACCATAGTTTCAAAATTCCTATTTATTAGTTAGAAGAGATAAATAGCTTGATATAAAGACATTTACAAATACATGAAGAAGAGGTAAATAAGATTAAATTATAACAAATTATAAAAGAGATGAAGAAAATAAATGAAAAATAATGCATGCAAGTGAGACAAAACTTTGAGGGTATGTCTAGCATAAGATTATTATCTACTGAAGACTGGTATTGTTAATACAGGTACGTTTTCTGAGAACGAACTATATATGTCAGTAATCTCTCTAGATCTTTAGACTGCAGCTTTCATCCAAGCTACCTAGTTTTCAAATGGAAGAAACATCTAGAACAGGGTTCTTAACCCCGTGAGAAGTTGGGAAGCAGGTGGGACTGGAATCTGAGATTTCTGTTATCTGCTGAAATCCATAGGCCCTTCCCTCAAACGAATATACATATACACACTTCTCCTGTAATTTCAGAGCAAGCACTGCTGTCAAAAGAAAAAAGAAGCACAGGTTGAAAACTTCTGGCCTAAAAATAATTCTCTAATTTTACAAGTGGCTGGATTAGGACAGACAAAGCAAAAGTGAATACAAACTTAAATATGGACCCTAATAAAGCTTCCCCATCCTCCCCTCTCCTCCACTCCTCAAAAAAACTGAATCATTTTTAAAATATATGCCATTCTGAAAGATGCATACACTCTTCTTTAGTAGATTCTAGGCCAACTACACAACAAGTGCAGTCTGGGTTGTTCGGCACTACTGGAATGCATTGAAATCTGTTTATTTCATTCCCTAAATGAAAATACCCAGTATATGGAGTAAGTCCTTGTAACCACTAAATACATTTCCTAAGACCTCTACTCCAGATGACAAGTAGGCTCTTCTCCTCAGTCCTGTGTTTTGTTCCAAATTCATAAAATGCACATAAATATAAACCAAATGCATTTAATGATATAATTACTTATACAACCTTAATCTAAAGTAAGTCCTCTGCATATTTATCTGTGATGCTGTTGTCTTAGATTCAATAGACCCCTAAAATCCATAAAGAGAGAGAAGCACATAAATAACAACCAAATTAATGTGGTTTTCCTCACAGAACAGTGGGCATTTGATGATATGGTATTTAAATTTAAGTTTTTTAATACCAGTAAACTGGAAATAGAACCAAGAAGCTGTAAGCCTCTAAAGATCACATGCCAATCAATTCTGAAGGCAAATCAAAAAAGTCATTGATATTTCCAAAAGTGACATTTCAAGAATACACATTTTAGTTGCAGGTTTTGTTTTATACCCAAAGAGCTAGACACCTCAGGCCACAAAATTATTCCATCCTTCAAGACCAATCTCAAAAGCAAGACAAGAAAAGTATTTAGCAGCCAAGGGACTATCTAAATTCAACCTGTTAGAGAGGGAAATGAAGCGAAAAGATAAGCAGAACTTCAGGCAGAAAAAAAGGTAACAGAAATTTAGCTGGGACAAAATGATCTTCATAAAAGAGGATCTATAAGTAACAAAGGACCATGCAAAGGGCCACCTGAAAATTACAGCCACATGCTGCAAGAGTGATTGGTGATGAGATAAATGTAGTTTAACTCAATAAGGGCCTAGATGACGTGGCATATAGCTACTTACATGCACATTAATATAATAGATAGCCTATTAAAAATAACAAATAAGCAAGGTATGAATATTAAAATGCCACCGCCCCAAATGGCACATTTGTTAAGAACCTTATCTATCTGCTTGTCTCCTGAAATCTCCTAGAGCATAAACACGGAACAGATCCAATATTAATTAATTTATAGTATCTATTTCACTTACATCAGCTGAAAATTAAAAGGCAATTTAAAAGGATAATATAATCAACCATGAAGACTAGTCTAATAATCACAAAAACCCTGTGATTTCAGATAGAGTTATTGGTACTTTATGAAAAAGCCTTGTGCAAAATAATTTAGCTGAAATTCAGTAAGGGCTCACAGCACAATTAGAACAAAATGTACATATTTCTAAACTACCACACCCCAAATCATTCCCTTGTATCTATATTGCTATAATATGCACTCAATGTGTGGGTTTTAGAACACTTTAAAAAACAAAAACACCTTACTTCCTTTTCCAATTTCTTATCTGCGATATTTTTGCTTTGAGTGTCTTAAGTGAGGATTTCTTGAACCTGATTTAAAAACTTTCACTGGTAGAACATTGCTAAATAATAAAAGACTCTCATGTCCTTTCACCAATTATTTCTACTAAAATCCTACTGGCCCCAATTGTTTCTTATTAGACAGACAGGCATGCATATACATCCTCTACATCCATACATCCTTATCTAAGTGGGTGTAAGTGATGTCACTGGCTGAGCTTAAGCATGGAATCCTGAAAGAGGTTTACCTAAGACACTTTGGGGCTCATGGAATATTTAACTGGATGATATCTGCAGTCCTTTCAAGCCCTACAATTCCATGATTCTACTAAGTACAGTGTAAATCTATGCATCTCTGATCACTAAGCCCATAGCTGAGTAGGTATACCTATATTATAGATAACCCATTTAAAAAGAGAAAAACAAGGTGAATGATCCATTTATGCAGTATATTTTATAAAAGAAAACTACTTCTTTGTTTTCCAGTAAGTACGGAAAGCAATCTAGACCAGTCCGTGGCTGTTTTCTTTTCATAATATGCTTGGAAAGAAAGATTGGTAACATACACCATATGTCATCAAATTGCAGGAGGTCAGGGCTATGGTAAAACACTAATTTTTATTGAATATGTTATATTAATTTATCATTTATATTTATACACTAGAGGCCCGATGCACGAATTTGTGCACAATTGGAATCCCTCGGCCTGGCCAGCAATAGGGTCTGTCTTGCCCAGTCCCGATCGGGCCAATCAGGGCTGGCCAGCAAGAGGGGGCGGGGAGGAAGGATGGTTGGAGGTTGGCCTTCGGGGGGGGAGGGGCCAATCGGAGATGGCCATTGGGGGCGAGGGACCACAGGAGATTGGCCAGCCGCCGAGGTTGGCTGTGGGAGTGTACTGACCATGAGGGGCAGCTCCTGCTAGAGTGTCTGCCCCCTGGTGGTCAGTGCACGTCATAGCAACTGGTCATTCGGTCGCTTAGGTTTTTATATATATAGATGTTAAATAAGGTATAAGAGATAATGGTAATATTTACTATAGAAATTCCTGGTAGATGTCATTCCTTATATTATGCACAGTACCTAAATTATATAACATTTTTTACCTACATAATTTACATGTATTCAAGAACATTATCTCTATATAATGTCTGCCACTACTGAACAGAATTCAATATAAAAAGGAGCCTTCAATAAATCACCAAGCCTAATTAGACCACTAAAGCATCAGGATTACATACCCACCATGCTGCCCCCACAGATGGGAACCTGGCCTCAGAATACTGACAACATTCTCAAGCAGGAAATAATAAGAAAGTTATCACTAATAAAAAATAATTCTTCTGCCTCTGATCAAAATGTCATTACAACTTCATACTTTAGATATCCAATCTACTAAAAAAAACTATTATATATAAAATATAAGTTAAATTTTTTAATAGTCTGCCTCAAAATTGAGAGTAATATCTCTGTAGACAAAAAATGTAAACAATGAGTGCAGCCAGAGTGCATGTCCAGTGAGCTCAGGGTAGAGAAGCAGGCAGAATTTGGCAGAGACCTATGCTGCAGTGACTGGCCAGGTGAGTTGATGAAATCCTCCCAGTGCTATACGCACAGAAACAAATCAAGCTCTAGAACTAGACTGGTAGGTTGCTGGACTCACCAATCCTTATCCTCCAATCATGTCCCAGTGGAAGCACTTGGTCAACTATATATCTTAAATATCTTTCTTTTCACCATAAAAAAATTACTTCTAACATCTTTTATTCTAAGTAATACACCCATTGGGGCAGACTCAGAGAGCAAGATCTGATGCACTGGTTGCCACTGGAGTATAAAATCTTGATTAGGGTCTTTCAAATGTTAACTAACTACCCTGAGTTGTGATTCCTGATTAAAGTACTTCAAAAATGTTAACCAAGAACCCCGAAGGCACAAATTAAATTAAAGAAAACTAGAGACAATATAATACCCCACTCCTGAAAGGAGGCTGCCAAAAGCTATTGCCAACTGCTCCCAGGAGCTCTCATTTACATGAGCAGGGAGTGTTTTCAGCCTGGGCACAGGGATGGTTTCAATTCTGAGGTGAAGATGAAACCCACATTGCCCTGACTTTTAGCACAGTGAATGTGCACTGGTTATTCCAGGAGTAAAAGTGGACTAAGGGTTTAATGATGGTTTATTTGCCTCAGGAAGATTAATAGCAAACCTTTTATTAGGATAAAAACAAACAAGACTATCTGTTTAATTAGTTTCCCTTGAGACAAAGCTCATCACCCCATTTAGAGCAAGGAGGATGTACCTTTGAAGCTCAGAGAAGCACCTAATGGAGAGAAGCTACTAAAAAAGTAAGAGGGACACAGGATAAGAGGACAAGTAAAGGATGAATAGGTTGATAGTTTATACTAATATTCACAAAATTCATTATACTGCAGGTATTTGTTAATGTATGTTTTTTAAGTTCAACTGCCCAGGAAGACAGCATGATGTAATGGAAAGAACAAAAGCTTGGCATCACACATGTTGGATTTGATTACCATCTCTACCACTTTCTAGTTGTGTAATCTCTCAAGTCATTAAATATTGCTGGACCTCAATTTCTTCATCTGTAAAGTGGGGATAGCATTACCTACAGAAATGTGCACATTAAATGTGATGTGACATGAAAACAAAAAAACGAACCCCCAAAATAAAAAATGTAAGTTGAAAACTTCCAGCTTTAGGAACTCTGGGGTTGCTGAAGACAATGGGGGCTGCATAGGTCCCCATTTCTCAATATTTCTTCCAAAACAACATAGAACAATGAAAAGAATAAAAGTCATAGAAATCATGCCCTCAGGTTAACTTTAAGACAGAAATTGGCCCAAATTCAAAACAACTGTAAATAGAAATAAGAAAAGAACCATCTAATCCCAGCAAGTGATCTCCCAAGCTCCTCTCCAGTCCTGCTCAGCCACAAGGCTTTGTTGCAGGCCAAGTCAGACTGTGAAAAACTGAGGAGGAGAGAAGAAGGGAGCTAGTGATGAACCAAAGACTGAACTGAAACTATCAATACAAAGACAAAGTCCACTGCAAGTTTCAAAATACTAAAAAGTATCCAAGCATATCAGAGCATGGACTATAGAGAAGGAACTTAAAAGCAGACACAATCTAAAGGAGCAGTGTTTGAGACACACAGTTTCTGGGAAAGAAATAAAACAAAAAGAGAGAAATGCCCTTTGGCTATATCAGATGTGAAGAGAGAATGAAGCATAAAAGAAAAATTCAGGATCCTACAGGACAAGAGCATCAAAGTTCTGGAAACAAACAACCTTCCCCAACCATCAAAAACAAAAAAAAAGTATCTGGATTTTGACAGAAGAGGGAGCCAATGAGCTAGAATTTCTATAAAACACTGATACTATAAACATGAACAGAAAACAATGAGATTCATGTAGAACAAGCATGTCAAACTTGCAGCCCGTGGGCCACATGTGGCCCACAACAAATATTTTTGTGGCCCAGCCAATATAACGGTATGTAAGAAACGTTTTAATAAAAATTTCGTAACTTAATTTTTACAATACATAATTGTTAATAACGAACTACAACGTTCACTAATGACTGAATACTATCATCGTGTTGCATTCATTCAGGTGCACCATTTCTCGCCACTAATACTAGCAGAAAATATTTTAGCAGCTGATTGCCATGTCATTAGTCTTAGACTCACTTGTTTGGTGTCCACAACAGGAAATATTCTGTTTTCGGAAAATAAGAAAAATAGATTTATTTGCATTACTCTTATGAATTTGTGCAGTTATTCAGTGCCTGGTAATTTAAAGTTCAAGAAAAAATATTAATTTTTATTAAAATGTTCTATTATTTTATGTTAACGATGACTCATTTATTTCAGCTCTTTGTATCCAGCATGTCTCTATTGAAATAAACCTACGTTTCTATGAAAACTGAAGCTTTTTTTTTTTTTTTTTGCAGCCCACATAAACTTAAACCTTGTTTATTTGGCCCGTGTTAGCCTTTGAGTTTGACATGCTTGATGTAGAGGCATATTGAAAAAAAATCAGGAAATCCAAAGCACATCAACAGAGGAAAAGTCCCTGTAATAAAATAGTCATGAAGCACAAGAAAACTAGATGGCAACACTCCAGATGAAATTAATATACTCAAATAAGAATTTGAGGATAGGTAAAGCCATTTTGAGTCAAAAATCCAAAAACTAAGAACAGACATGGACAAATAAAGAAAGGTATGAGAAGAAAACTGACTAAATTCAGGAAAGATATGAAAGAAAAAAAATCATCTCATGCATGAATAATACATAATAAACTATAAAATGCCCATGGGAGAATAAATTTAAATATTCTATAAAGGGTATCGAGAAAATGCAGAGAATAAAAGGGGATATAAAGAAAAGTAAAAAATGACCAAAGAGAAAGTAGTAAAAATGGAAGACAGGCCAGGAAAAAAGTAACATATTACATGAAAAAGAAACAATACAAAAGAACTAATACTTAAAAATATAAACCAAGAAAAGTTGCCAAAAAATTTTTAACCTACAAAATAAAAGAACCCATTGGGTCTAAAGGAAAATTAACGCCAAAATATAACTCCAAGACATTTCCTACTAAAACTAGTCAATTCCTAAGTTTAAAGTCCTTTAAGGCCTACAAGATCAAATAACTCACAAGGGCAAAAAATTAGATTGGCATCAGAATTTTCATAAAGCACATGATGGAAAATAACAATAACAGCATTTTACAAAATAATAATAATAATAATGAGGAAAAGTGTAAACCAAGAAATTCATACCCACTCAAGAGGTCCTGTAAGTACAAAGGCTGTGGGGGTGGAAAGTATTTTCAACAGAAGGAATTGAACAGCCATGACCCTTCTTGAGGAATCTTTTAGATGATGGACTTCATCCAACCCAGAGACAATTGAGAAAATTTCAGCAAAAAGATGAATGAGCATTTAAAGACAAAGACAAAAATGAGGATGTTGATGAAAAACAACTTTAAAAAAGTAGTATATTGTTAAAAAAAATTTTTAAATGCAACTAAAAATTGGCAGTAGAGAGATGAAGAAAAAAATAGAATAAGTGTATTGTTTATTGTCAAAACAATAGATGGGAAGTAAAAAAATACCAATAATAAGAGAGAAATTTGCGAATAAAAGGTTAAAGAAAAAAAGGGGGCTAAAAGCATTTTCAAAAGATTTTTAAATACATTAAAAGACAACCACTGAGGCAGGGGAACCTTTCTAAACCACAAAAAATTCTGCATAAAGAGCAAAAATTAATATTTCAAAAACAGAGCAAATATAACATAATATACATTTATAAAATATTATGATAGAGTTGAGAAAAATATATCAGTCATATCAATATATGTATGTCAATGGATATGACTCAGCTATTAAACAGACTTTCAATTTGACTCACAAAGCAAGGTACAACTACATGCTATACACATATCTAAAACAAACTAATTTAGAAAGGCTAGAATGAACAATGGTATGCCAGCCACAAAGCATTAACCATGACAAAGCAGGACATTCAATACCACAAGCCACAATCCTATATAATAAAAGCCTAGGTGACATCGTGCAACAAGATGGCCAAGTGCACAGTAGAGGCAGGGTCCGGTGGCCGCTCTATGCGGTGAGGCCTGGGGGTCCTATGGCTCTGCAAGGCACAGAAGGGGTCAGTCCCGGCGTCTCCGCCACCTCAAGCGGAGGAGGCGGGTCATGGCAGGGGAGGGCAGTTGGGGGCGATCAGGCCAGCAGGGGAGGGCAGTTAGGGGCAATCAGGCCAAGAGGGGAGCAGTTAGGGGAAATCAGGCAGGCAGGCAGGCGAGCGGTTAGGAGCCAGATTGTGAGAGGAATGTCTCTGATAGGAGAGGGTGCAGGACGGGTTGGAGGACACACACCCCCTCGTTCACAAATTTCATGCACCGGGCCTCTAGTTTATACTAATAAAAGGGTAATATGCTAATTAGACCAGATGTCCTTCCAGACAAAGCCGCAACAGCTGTGAGGGCCAAGGAGGACCCAGAAGGGCTAGCAGCCAGCAGTGGCAGCAGCAGTGGGGTGATGGGGCAGTGTCTTCCCCTGATAGGCCTGGTCACCTCCCGCAGAGGAAGGCCAGACAGCGGCCATCAGCAGGACATCCCCTGAGGGCTCCCAGACTGTGAGAGGGGGCAGGGACCACTCCCCCAGTGCACGAATTTTCGTGCACCGGGCCTCTAGTTTATAATAAAGCTAGAACACTTACAAATATACACCAAATAAAACAGCAACCACATTTTAAGGGGGAAAAAAATACGGGCAATGCAGTGACACAGAGGAAAAACACACTAATAATAGAAAACTTTAGTTCATCACAAAAAAATAAAAGACAAAGAACTTAAACAATGTAATTAAAGTAGATCTATGGCTCTCTATCAAACTGTACACCTAATAATAGAGAATGAACCTTTTTCTAAAGCACCCATGGGACAGTCACAAAAATTGATCATTTATTAAGTTACAAGAAAATGTAAGTTCCATAAAGTAGAAGTATTATAAACGACACTCTCTAAATTCAATGCAATAAAACTATAAGATATTAAGAAAAACAAAAGTCCCATTCATCTTTAAATTTAAAATTCTTCTATTAAAAATACTAGGATAATCATCCAAATGCAGACTGAAGTAAGACAATCTTTTTAAATGATAATGAAAACACTACATATTAATATCTATGGGATGCATTTACAGTGTTGCTGAGAGGAAAATTCATATCATTACACACTTTGATCAGTAAAAAAAATGAAAGAATTAAACATGATTTCAATTGCTTGCTCAGAAAAAAAAGCACAAAAAATGATATAATAAAGATAAAAGTAGATAATAATAAGGTACAGAACAGAAAAACAATAGACCTAATCAATAAATCAAAATTCTGGTAATTTCTTAGGGGGAAACAAAACAAACACTACAGACAGACTGTTAGCTACTTAGATCAAGAAAAAAAGGAAGATGGCACAAGTAAAAAAATAAATAACAAAAAGAAAACAAAAGAATTTCAAAACCATAAGAAAATACAAAATTAAAAAAAACTAAATGAGTTTTTTTCCTAGGAATCTATGGGTTATTAAAATTGATCCCACTAAAAACAAACTGCTTAAAGAGAAAATTTTGCATATAAGAATTAGAAAAAAAATTAAAAAATAAAATGAAAAAATTTTAAAGTACCAGATCCAAATGGTTTCATAGGGTAATTCCCAAACCTTCAAATACCAGCTAGTCCCAGTGCTCTATATATTGTTCCAAAGAATTGAAAATGAAAAAAAACTTCCCAATTCCTTTTATGAAGTAAATTATTACATTGAAACCAAAATCTGATAAGATTTAGGGTACAGGCTAATATCACTTATAAACACCTACGCAAAATTCCTAAATAAAATGTTACCAACAAAATTCAACATCACATTGAGAAAATAACACCATGATCAAGAGGGTTTATTCTAGGAGTGAAAACTTGGTTCAATATTAGAAAATTCATTTACATATTAATAGATTTAAAGATAAAATAGGAAGAAATGGATAAAAGACCAGGACAATGAACAAAAGATATATAAAAATGGGCTTTATAAAAAACATTGTTCAAACTGACTCATAATCAAAGAAATGCAAAATAAACAATACTGTGATGCCACTTTTTACCTATGAAAATGGCAAAAATAAAAAACCATGACAACACATTCTGGCAGAGTTGTGAGAAAAACAAGCACACGTACACTGGTGGTAGAACGCAAGCTGATACAACTCTTACGGAGAAGAACTCGGCAATGCTGAAAAAAACAACCACATATGGACTTACCTTTTGATTGAGTTATCCCCTCATCTAGATATTTACCCTAATGATACACCCCCAACAATATGAAAATACACATGCACAAGGTTATTCATTGCATCATTGCTTGTAATGACAGTTACACAGAAGAGGGTGGATGAACTATGTAATAAATTGACACAATGAAGTACTATGCAAGTATTAAAAAAATCAAAATCTCTATGAACTAAAAGAGCAAAGTACAGGGGAGAATCTATTGTATCCTACCCATCATAGAAAAAAGAAAGGTGTAAAAAAAGATATGTATATCTGCTCAACGGTGCTAAAAAAAATATAGGAAGGATAAACTAGAAACTAATGAGCTTGATTACCGATATGGAATGAGTGGAAACAGAAGAGAAAAATGATTTGCATCTACTAAACTTTCTTACATATTATAGGGGGGGGGGGGGGGGGGGATGGCCTAAAAAAATAATTAAAAACTGGCTAGACAAACAATAGGCAATACACAAAAGATACCCAAATGGTCCGTATATATGGAAAGATTCTCAGCACCACTAGAAACCAGAGAAATATAAACTAAAATAACTTAAGCTAAACTAAACTAAAATAAAATAAAATAAAAACACAGAACCTGTCAGATTTGTAAAAGTCCATTTGCAGAAATTAAAGTCTAACAAAGCCAATTTTAAATGCAAGAAGTAGAGTAACAAAAGCCATGTACAGCTCAGAGGAATCTATACTGGTACAATCACTTCAAAAAGCCATTTGGCAAGAAAATTAAAATGCAAAACATTACACTTTCTTCTCTCTCTCTCTTCCTTTCTCCCTCTCCCTCTCCCTCTCCTTCCAACTCCCTCCCTATACCCCTCCCTCCCTCTATCCCTCTGAGAGAATGGCCCTAACAATAAGGCTTCCTCCTTTTGGGCATCATGGCACATGCATAAAATAATAGTGCTTATATAGCACAACTAGGATAAATGCAGAAAGCTGAATGTGGCTAAAAGGGGCTTTCCTAGGAATTCTGACTGCCTCAAGACCCAACTGGCTGCTCCAGAGGCTGAATGAAGGCCAGGCATCTCTCTCTATAACCTATTCCCAAGAGATCACTGGTAGGGCAACTCTGTCCTACAGAAATATAGACAAGAATACTCATTGCTTTAGGTTGCTAATAATAAAAAACTAGAAACAACTTATACCTAGTCCATAGGGAAATGAATTGTGATATATTTTACAATAAAGTACTATAACTAGTTAAAATTTTAAAACTAGAGCTATATTGTCATATGAGAAAATCCAAAAAAAAAAAAATGATGAGCAAAAAACCCAAGTAGTAGAATGCAACATGTTATATTACACAATTATAAGTAAATTATACAATTCAAATTAAGTGAATAAATACATGTAATTATACAATTTACTTAAACCTTAAACCTTAAAATATTTAAAATAATAGTGTATATATGTACATACAAACAATATATACTGTATATTGTTCATATATTAATATACACACATACACACACATATATAAACTATGTTTCTGTATTTACAAATGCACGACACAGTACACATACACATTCTTACACATAGTAAAAGTATGAAGGCTTACAAGAAAAAGATAAAGAATAATTTCAAAATTGCAGGTACCTCTGGGATAAAAGAGAGAGGAAAAGAATTGAGGGAGAATTCACGTAATCACAGGGGCTTCGATTGTACTTGTAATGTTTTATTTAAAAAAAAAAAAAGAAACTCTGAAGTGAATAAGGAAACATATTAAGATTTATTAATCTAATGGGAAGTACATAGTGGTGGTTATAGTGATCTCTGATACATGAATAATATAACATTCATATTTTATAACACATATTTATAATAAACACTAGTGGCCCGGTGCACAAAATTGATGCACATTAAAAGGGAATTAGAGGAAATATTTTAATATTGCTATTTGCCCTTTCTCTATAATAGAAGTGTCAGAGATGAAAGAAAATTAGTAAAATGTATATGAAAATCTTCCTGTTAGAGTCTGGGGCACACTGCAGGACCCAGAGTCATGTCCCCACCCACCCGCGTGCACCTGGAAATCATGAAAGACCCAGACCAGGCCGGCCCCACCCTTACTGGGCAAGATCCAGACCCAGCCGACCCCACCCCCGTCAAGCCCCACCGGGTGGGGGATGCAGCCTCAGGTCTCCCAGCCTGGCGCCGGGGCGGGGGGCGCGGCCTCAGGTCCCCCAGCCAGGGGTGGGGGGCATGGCCTGAGGTCCCCTGTCAAGCCCCGCTGGGCCACAGGCACAGCTTCAGGTACCCCGGCCTGGCACCGGGTGGGAGTCATGGCCTGAGGTCCCCCGTCAAGTCCTGCCGGGTGGGGGGCGCAGCCTGAGGTCCCCCTTCAAGCCCTGCTGGGCGGGATCATGGCCTGAGATCTCCCGTCAAGCCCCGCTGGGCCACAGGCACGGCCTCAGGTACCCCGGCCCAGTGCCAGGGCGGGAGGCATGGCCTAAGGTCCCCCGTCAAGTCCTTCCGGGTGGGGGGGCACAGATGGAGGGGTGCAGCCTCAGGTCCCCCGCCCTGGCCCGGCGCCATGCAGCCTAAGGTCCCTGCTGATAGCTTGTTATGGCTCGTTATAGGAACCTCACCTCTGCTGTGGGCACAGCCATCTTGTGTTACGGGAACCCTGCCTCCACTGTGGGCGCAGCCATCTTGTGATGGTGTGACAGAGTGAGGGTCAATTTGCACATTGCCTCTTTATTATACAGGATATTTTAAATAATTAAAAAGTAAACTCTGGTCTTGCTTCATTTTTACACCTAGAAATATCTGATCTATTAATTCTATTTCGCCTGTCTTGTATATATCCCTCACTGTTCTATTATGCATCATAGAAATCAACAAAGATATTTCATAAGAGTAAATGCAAGGTACTTTAGGAACAGCTGGTTTAAAATGCCAAGGAAGACTATGAACTAACTCAAAAGGTATATTAATATTTTGGAGAATCAGATCTTCATTATTCCAAATATGTGAGTTCCAAGAGGAGAAACTTAATCTCCTTTGATGTTGGGATTCATAGCTCCCACCCCAAGTAGAAAGAATATTTTAAATACTAGACCCAAAATTCGTAAGACAAAGATTAAGTCTCAGAACAAGACTTCATGAAATAAGGCAATGGCCGGGGAGTGTCGGCCCCATATGCCAAGGTTGCGGGTTTGATCTCTGGTCAGGGCACATATACAAGAATAAACTAATGAAAGCATAAATAAGTGGAACTAACTGATGATTTCTCTCTCTCTCTCTCTCTCTCTCTCTCTCTCTCTCTCTCCCCTCCCCCTTAGCTCCCTCCCTCTCCCTCCTTTCATCCCTTCCTCCCACCTCTCCTGTCTCTCTGAAATCAAATAAAAAATTTTTAAAAGACTTTATGAAATAAAATGCACACTAAGGAAACAACAGCAAAAGAAACTCATTTAATTTGTGTTCTCTTTAGGTTTTACTGCTTAACCTATGCTGGAACCAAAAAGAAAAGAAGTAAGGAGTCCAGTTTCATTATAGTTACAAGCACAGCAATCCCAGCAGGAGCATGAATAAAATGAATAAAGAAGTCGAATGAAATGCTGCTGTACCCTGGGAGTAATTGCTCAGTCAACGTGTTCCAAGGGCAGCAGGCCAAATGAAAGGACATATTGAGAGAATCCAAAAGCCTAAAACAACATTTTCCTACAATTATTGGATTTTTTCCACACTTCTCCCACCCTCCTAACCCAAGTTATAGTTGAATTATTACATCTAAATTAGTCATTAGTTTCCCTGTACATTACAAAATACTATGTGACTGATGAAAATAGGAAAAAGGCTTGCAAAATGCCATCTCTACACATTTAGAGTGGGAACAGCACGAGGCAAGCCCCCAATAATTACCATCTCGGTTGACCCTGGACCAATCACTTAACCTCCCTGGATTTAGTTTCCATATGTGTAAAGTGAGTTTTTTTAAACACCTGATTAACTAGGGAGTATAAGCAGTTTTTCATATATTTTACTAGCATAAGTGCCCTCATATGTAAACTACCTGTTCATATTTTTGCCTATTTTTCTAATAGCTTGTTTTATTCATTTACAGGAGTTCTTTATATATTCTGGATATTTTGTCAAGTAAATACCAATCTTTCCATGTATGTGGACTCTTCTGCAGATTGCCCATTACTTGCCAAGTTATTTGTTATGCTGTTTTTCTTCTTCATTATTATGTGGGAAAGCTAGGTGAATGTGGATCATTTTTCTCTTAATGAGCTGCTTGTTTCTACCAACCTGTGTCTTCATTTTGCATTTTATAATTAAACTAGAGGCCCGGTGCCCAAGTTCATGCACCAGTGGAGTCCCTCGGCCTGGCCTGTGGGATGGAGCCGAAACAGGCTCTCTGACATCCCCCAAGGGGACTCGGATTGCGAGAGGGCACAGTGCACGATCGGGGCCGGGGAGGGGCGAGGGAGGTTGGCTAGCCAGGGAGGGACCATCGGAGGGCTCCAGCCCGTCTTGCTCAATCCCGGCCCGTCTTGCTCAATCCCGGTCAGCCGGACCCCAGCAGCAGGCTAACCTATCAGTTGGAGTGCCTGATCCCTGGTGGTCAGTGCACATCATAGCAACTGGTCAGCCGGAAGACTGTCTGCCCCTGGTGGTCAGTGCATGTCATAGTGAGCAGTTGAGGAACCTTAGCATGTCATTAGCCTATTACACTTTGATTGGTTGAATGGATGACCGGACACTTAGCATATTAGGCTTTTATTATATAGGATGCTTTATTTTTTAATTAGATGATACATATGCATATAAAATTCTACATAACTTTTTTGATAACCTAAATTTTTGATAATATGCTCAAAACTAAATATAATAATGATAATGACAAGAATACCTGCCCTAACTACCTCAAAGGACTATTGCATCAGCTGAATGACATAACGTATCTCACAAACTGTAACACATAAACAACGATAGAAAATCTCTCACAGGAAAAGTCACACACAAATCTACCTCTAAATAAGACATTTGAAAAATGACTCATTCATAAGTAATCAAAATTCTAATTTAATTAATAACAATCTGAAAGTTCTCAGGAGTTGCCTCCAACCTTAATTTATGGCACCCTAATGGAAGATCTGTTCTACCCAGGGATTCGCTATCAGAACTCCCTCCATAAAAACGTCAGTTGTAATGGATTATACCCTCAATCCTACTATTTCACAATATGAGAGGGGAGCTTTAAGAGCCTCTATTAAATTCCCTGCTGAAAATGACATTACTTTCTAGGTTGACCTGCCGAGCACTTCACAAATACTCTTAGGACTTACTGTTGATTATTAAGAGTAAGAAAATGTCTGCCCTTAATTATAACATATTTCATCAGCCTCACACTTTTATGTGTACTTAGTAACATTTTATGCAGTTGTCTACATAATTTACATCTTCCTCATTTATACAATTCCCTTTAATAATGTGACCCAGATTAATATTGTCCTAAGGATTAGAACTGCAATAACTTAAAAAGAATCACACACAACTTCAAAAAAGTCAACTTTTCACACATTGGCTTCTAAAGACAACTTAAGTCAGAAAATAGGCAGTGCAGAGTGTGATGAGCGGAACAGTGATCCCGGGAAGATATCCATGTCCTAATCCCAAAAATCTGGGAATGTTACCTTACATGGCAAAGGAAACTTTGCAGATATATTAAGGTTAAGGAGCTTGAAATTGGGAGAGGGTCCTGAATTATACAGGAGGAAATTAATCTAATCACATGAGTCCTTAAAAAAAGGAAGAAGGAAATTAGATCACCAACTTACACCATACACAAAAATAAACTCAAAATGGCTAAAGGACTTAAATGTAAGACGGGAAACCATAAAAATCCTACAAGACTCCATAGGCAGCAAAATAGCAGACATATGTCATAGCAATATCTTTATAGACACAGCTCCTAGAGCAATGGAGATTAAGGAGAAAATAAACAAATGGGACTACATCAAAATAAAAAGCTTCTGCACAGAAAAAGAAACCTTCAACAAAACAACAAGAAAGCCCACTGCATGGGAGAACATACATGCCAATGTTATCACCGATAAGGGTTTAATCTCTAATATTTACAGGGAACTCATACAACTTAACAAAAGGAAGATAAATGACCCAATCAAAAAATGGGCAAAGGACCTAAATAGACACTTTTCAAAAGAGGACATTCAGAAAGTCAAGAGACACATGAAAACATGCTCAAAGTCACTAATCATCTGAGAGATGCAAATCAAAACAACAATGAGATACCATCTCACACCTGTCAGAATGGCTATCATTAACGAATCAACAAACGACAAGTGCTGGCGAAGATGTGGAGAAAAAGGAACCCATTGTGCACTGCTGGTGGGAATGCACACTGGTGCAGCCAGTATGTGGAAGACAGTATGGAGTTTCCTCAAACAGTTAAAAATGGAACTCCCATTTGACCCAGTAATCCCATTTCCAGGAAGGACTATATCCCAAGAAACTGGAAACACCAATTGGAAAGGATATATACACCCCTATGTTCATAGCAGCACAATTTACAATAGCTAAGATTTGGAAACAACCTAAGTGCCCATCATCAGATGAGTGGATTAAAAAACTATGGTACATCTACATAATGGAATACTATGCCGCTATAAAAAAAGAAGGAACTTTTACCATGTGCAACAGCATGGATGGAACTGGAGAGCATTATGCTAAGCGAAATAAGCCAGTTGGAAGATAAATATCACATGATCTCACTCATATGTGGAATATAATGATTAACATAATTTGATGAACAAGAATAGATCCAGAGACAAATGCAGGGGGGGAGGGGTAGTTAAAGATCAACCAAAGGACTTGTATGCATGCATATTAGCATAACCAATGGACACAGACACTGGGGAGGTGGGGGCTTGCCCGGGGTGGGAATGGCTGATGGGGGCGAGGGTGGATGGGGGGTGGGGGGGGAGGAGACATATGTAAAACATTAGACAATACATATATAAAAATAATTTTTTAAAAAAAGGAAGAAGGAGACAGAAGAGCAGGTCAGAGAAATTGTACCATGAAAAGGACTGACCCACCACTTCAGTTTTGAATACAGAGAAGGAGACTGCAGGACAAGGCAAGGAAAGGAATTCTCCCATAGAGCCTCCAGAAGAAACACATCCCTGCCCACTCCTTACTTTAGCCCCAATGAAACCCAGAGTGAACTTCTAACCTACAAAACTATAGAATGATATATTTAAGTTGTGGTAAGTTGTTGGGGCAGCAATAGACAAGTAATACACAGAGCACACTTAGCTTATTTGCAGGAAAACAAACTGAGCACACTGGAACCCAACTCCTGATTTGAAATTGCAGATATACTACTTGTCAGCAGAGTCACCTTAAACCATCTAGTAACCCTCCCTAAGCCTCCGTGTTCTCATCTGTAAAATGAGGCTAGTAGTACAGTAAGTCCTCACGCTTAATGTCTTTGGTAGATTGGTAGACTTCAAGCAAAACAATGTATAACAAAACCAATTTTACCATAGGCTAACTAATATACTAGTAAACAAGAGTTATGTTCTTAAGGCATCTTATCAACATTATAACAAAACAACATTATTCAAAAATCTGCTATAAAACCTATCTTAAAAGACTGTTGAAAAACTAAATGAGTTAAAGTACTTAAAATAGTGGTTCACAGAGAAGGCAGTAAGCACATCTGAACTACTGCTATTATTGATTTTAATCAATAATAACTACCTTCTCACCCTAGCCAGTTTGGCTCAGTGGATAGAGTGTCAACCTGCGACTGAAGGGTCCCAGGTTCGACTTTGGATCCCTGGCCATGGTTGGAGCGAGTCAGGAGGAAACCAATCGATGTGTCTCTCTCACATCAATGTTTCTCTCTCTGTCTCGCCCCCTCCCTTCCAGTCTCTCTAAAAATCAATGGAAAAATATCTGTGGGTGAGGATTAACCAAAATAATAACAATAATAATAATAATAACAACTATCTTCTTTTTCAGTCACCCACAGAAAAATCATGAGATCGTCTTCAAAACAGTCAAGGAAATGAGCCCTTCTAAAACTTAAGGTTTAGCCCTAGTCAGTTTGGCTCAGTAGACAGAGTGTTGGCTTGCAGAGTCCCAGGTTTGATTCCGGTCAAGGGCACATGCCCAGGTTGCAGGCTCAATCCCCAGTAGCGGGTAGGCAGGAGGCAGCAATCAATGATTCTCCCTCATCATTGATGTTTCTATATCTCCCTCTCCCTTCCTTTTTAAAATCAATAAAAATATTTATAATAAATAAGTAAATAAATAAATAAATAAATAAAAATAAGCCTTAAGGCTTACACACGTGTCCACAAGCAATCTGCACAATAGTCTCAGCTACACTGAACTAAGATGCACGGTTCTTCAAGAGTCATTCCCGATAATTAAGGAAGAGAGCCAACGTCAAAGTGCCAACATGAACTCCACTACATGATAACCACTCACCCAGGGCCTGACAAAGTGCCCATCAAAAAGTAAGAGCTGTCTTTTTAAAAATAATAGGCACTGCAAAATTAGTTTCTACTGAAATTGTCCATAACTGGCAGTTTTTCAGTTTATTTGGTATTTATACAGCACTTTTTATTTGCAAAACCTGCTCTATCATTTCTTCATAAACAATTAAGTTTTTATTTTACTTGCCTATTGACTCAGCAAAATTTACATAAATTGACATAGCCTAGCTAAGCAACGAGGACTCACACTATTAAAAAAAACAAACAAACATAATGACTGGTAATTTCCACAAAAATTACAGGCAAATACAAATCAAATGTATAGATATATTTTGTTTCATAATTCCACACACTGCAACAGCCCAAAGCAGTGTCAATAGCAAAAGAGATAACAATACTGTATCAGAAAGGGAGAAAACAAAACCTTTGAACACCTGAGTAAGACTTTTGTCAAGTACCATAATAAAAATCAGTGTGTGAGGTCTTTAAAAAAAAAATTAATAACTAAGCAGACTAACATAAAAACCAATTATAAAATAATTCGTAGAGTAAAAGAAATAAACTTTAGTATTCGAAGCCTAAATAACTCTAAATTTAAATAAATTATATTTTAAAAGGTAATTGAATATGCCCCAGCAAAAATAATATATTAAGCTCTCAAAAAAAATAGTACTTTCAGTTAGTAACACAGAATGTACTGATTAAATTCAAACAATTTTTCTACCTTTTTATTATTTCAAGCTCTATAGGATTATAGAACTAGTTAGAACTATTAAAACTAGTTTTTATCTGAAAAGCCAGTGACAGATGACATTACTATTTTTTGTAATCTTTATTGTTGAAAGTATTACATAAGTCCTCTTTTTCCCCTATCGATCCCCTCCAACCCATCCACACCCTCCACCCCAGGCACTCACCATCCTACAGTCTGTGTCCATGGGTTGTGCATATATACATACAAGGCCTTTGGTTGATTACCTCCCACTCACCCTCCCTCACCTTCCCTCTAAGATTCCACTCTCTGTTCCATGCTTCCATGTCTCTGGATTCACCCCGATCATCAGTTTATTTTGTTAATTAGATTCCATATATGAGTGAGATCATGTGTTACTATTTCTTTAAAAGGCACTGAGGAAGGCTGTCAAAGGAAGGCACCTGCAGGGCAACCCACAAAAGATATCCAGTCCCTTCTCCTTAACCCAAGGTGCAATAGCAGAGCAGCTCCTTGCAAAGGCCCACTCTCTGAGCACAGCTGGTCTGAATACTCTGATGGCCAGGTCTGAGCCATACCAAAATTCCCCTAAATCTTTGCATCCAGAGTCAAAGTACACTCTCCCTCCTCCAACTATAAATATAGGCCAAACTGGCTCTCCTTTATCTTATTCAACAGAATTTAGGTAGCCCAAGAAGAAACGGGATATATCCTCAAAGTGTGTGTTGTGTGTGCGTCTGTGTGTGCATATGCATGTACATGCACATATGAAGTGGGGAGGCCACTGAAAGATACAGGAGTCAAAATACATAACGGGGGTCACACATGCAAAAACCCTCAAGGACCACACAGGAAATGTAATAAATGAGGCAGCTGGGTCAAAGCTAACAGAAGCAATAGAGGTTCTAGCAAAAGGATAAGACATCCTCCATAAAAAAATATTCAAATTCAACCTCAGAAAAACAAGCAATGCCAGTCAAATAAAACACATCCTCAGCTGGATTCAGCAGGCAGGCCAAGATTGCTAGATAGATGCAGCCCAGCCAACCCCCTTAAATCGTGTTCTCTCTGAGGAAAGCAAAGGGCTCCTCACAGGCCCCAGGGGACTAGCGTCAAGCCCCCCAACCCTGCAAGCTCCCCAGATCTTTGCCAGGAGCTGGAAAATTAAACACTTACCAGGTGTCGAGCTTCCAGGTGTCGAATATTGAGAGGTATCAAGAAATTTTCGAGGTGTAGGAAGGTTTGTAACATCAATCAGAGGAATAGGAGAAGCATCTTTCACAAGGGTGCTGGAGGGGAAAGTAGCAGTCGTTACTCACCACTTCCCCCAAAACAACTCAAATCCCATACATGCCACCCCTTATCACCTCCTCTCTATTTTGAGCCCTTTTCACTCTGTGACTTCGAATATCTCCCAAGTATATTTCCAGTGAAGTGATGACTGTCACAGACAGGGGTATAACAATGTGTCCTAAAAGTTCCAAGTACGTAAAGATTTATTGTCTTTCATTTCTATGCAAAATTTAAAAAATTAATATAAGTATGTTCTGGATCATCTGGATGCCACCTTTGAACCAAATTAAGCCACACAGTTTCAGTATGTTCCTTTGTTTCTGTATTGAAATTAATTTATCAGCAAAGAAAGAGCAACTGACACCTTTTCATGATAACCAAATGAGGGGTTAATTAGTTAAGTCTAGTTTAAATTTGTGTTTTTCAAGCTAAAGTTCTTTGACATACTCTGGGAGTTCACTACTTTTAGTTTTCTTTAAAAGAGGTTCATAAATTTTATCAAGTTGAAAATCACTACAATAATGATGACTGAAGGAACTTTGAACAGGGTTAATTCAGTATTTATCACCTTTTCCAAAAAGGCCTAGCTCCCTCATCTTGATAATTAACTTTACAGTCTCCAAAATAAACACATCAATTTTAAATGACACAAAGACTATAAAAAATTAAATTTCAAGTTAATTCCCATTTATAGGCACCTGTTAAGTGCAAGAATATAGGCAATGCTAAGGCAAATAACACCTGTGTCCTACCTTCCAGAAACTGAATCATCTAATCACAGTGCATCTACAAGAGAAAAGCTACATCTAAGTCAAGTCTCAAGGGCACAGAGGTCAACATCATAGGTAGTTCCCATCACCCCTTTCCAGTCCCAATACATATCTTCTGTAGCAGTTGCTACCCATGCAAATGATTAGCATAGTGAGTTATAAAGGGAGGACAGGCCAAGGGGAACAGGGACGAGACCACACCTGCAGGAAGACTTACTCCAGATGTAATGAAAGGATGTGTGCAATTCTGAACATCTGTCCCCACAAACTGACATATCCCCATCTCCCTCCTACACCACTTTTGGAACCAAAGTACTAAGTATGTGTGTATTTTATTATTATTATTATTATTATTATTGATTAAGGTATTACATATGTGTCCTTATGCCCCCATTGTCCCCCTCCCCACTGATGCCCTCCCCCCCTGGTGTCTGTGTCCATTGGTTAGGCTTATATGCATGCATACAAGTCCTTTGGTTGATCTCTCCCCCTTACCCCGACCCTCCCCTATCTTCCCTCTGAGGTTTGATGATCTGATTGATGCTTCTCTGCCTCTGGATCTGTTTTTGTTGTATTCTTAAGAGAATAAAAAAATAAACATATTCTTTCAGAAATTTTTGAAAAACAAACTTTATGTTAAAGGGCAAAATTATCATGTAAGGTATTATTTTTATCGAGTGCTGGTAATGTGTGATCCACTGTCCTAGGCCCTAAGGATAACTATGACAATCATTAACTTCTCCCTTTTCACTTAAACAGAGAAGGGGGAATCATTACTCAAGCCTTAAGCATCTGTTGTGTGCTTGGCACCGTGCCCACTGCTGAGGCTCCAACTATGACTAAGGTAGGAGCTAACCAAACTTAGCACATTTCCAATTGTTGAAATCACTTGCAGACTAATGTGAAAACTCGTGTGAAGTATAAGATACAAAAGTAACAGAAACAGCATTTACTAAGAATTGAACTGATATAGTTCCAACAACTCTTTTCCTCCAATATAAAGCTATAAATTCCTAGCTGCCTAAACTATCTTAAGAAAATCCAACAGAGCTTTCAAATCCACTAGTTTATCACAATAGTTTGCATATTATATCAATCAATAAATTCATAGATCATCAATTCATCCATTTATCTTTTACATACTGACTACTATCTTCTCATTTATCTTCTCAACCACCTCATCCTCTTTTACCTGCACTTGACTCACAAGTGGAAAACCAGCTCTATGCCCCTCCCTAGCCCCTGGATACACACATGCCCCTGGATACACACATGCCCCTGGATACACATATGCCCCTGGATGCACACATGCCCCTGGATACACACATGCCCCTGGATACACATATGCCCAGGGGCAGAGGATAATCACTGATGTTTATGGTGCTGCTATTGAGTAAAGAAGAAAAAGTTCATTTCAATTTTAAATGATAAAAAAAATATGATACATTTTATACATATTTCTGTAACAAAACTGGAGGAGTTATTTTTAAAGCACTGATAAATGAAGGCGTCAATTAGCAGGAGGGTTCAGGTGTATGGCTGGAATACTGCCTGCCAAGCCTATAAATGAAGCAGTAGAATTAGTACATGTGTGTGCCCAGTGATATATATGTGAGTAAAACACACATTTCTATAAACACAGATGTGCATATGATTTACTTTAGATCAAAACCCCTCATTATTTTCTCAGTTTTAAGCTAAAAATAGATTTTAGTTAAATATAGGGTGATAAATAGCTTGCCATTTTAACTTTGAGAAAAAAAAAAAAAAAGCCTACAGACTTTATTACAGAGCCAGAAGGGCCCTCAAACTCCATCAATAAACTTTCAGAAAGTCAATTTACTGCAACACTATTTTCATAGACTCATCTCTCTTTCTAAAATTTTCCTTTGGGCTTCAATTTTCCCCTTCGTGAACACCAACCCAAAGGCAAGTATCTGCAAATGACTTTTAGTTTTTCTCTTGTTCTTTACTGGAAGGACTTAATCTCAAGAGTTCAAGAGAAAGGTAGGTGCCCCACTCACTCAGCTACTAGACACGAAGCTCAACAGAAAGGTAGGTGACACTGTAGAATATCACACTTAAAGAGCACATCCCTCAGTTTCCACTTCAGACAACAGAAAAAGCCTGTTCTTATCATACACCAGAGATTAAGTTCAGAAGTATTAAATAATTAGTACCCTCAAAGGGTTCTGAATCTCTTAGAGGAAGTAGTTTTTTAAACAAAAAATAAAATCAAAATTGGATTGTTCAAGTTTCTAATTAATATTGGTGATCTGAACTACCTTAGTTTGAAAAAAAATGATAGGAGTTATTTTTCTATTTAAATACATATGATTACAAATTTTTATTTTAAATCCATTCAGAATCATTCATAGCCGAGTTGAAAAAAAAAAAAATAGCTGATGGACATAAGAACATCCCTCCCAAATTACTAATTGTATATTGTGATTGAATGTGATTTGTTATTAAATAGCTTCAGGCCCTGGCCAGGCTCAATTGGCCAGTTAGCGTATATACCTGGCTTTTGGGTTCAATCTCCAGTCAGGTTGCCTACAGGAGGCAACTGATCGATGTTTATCTCATACATCAATGTTTCTCTCTCCTCCTCTCTCTAAAATCAATCTTTTTAAATAACATATCTTCGGATGAGGATTTAAAAAATATAAATAACCACATGATGGCGGATAGGAAACCTATAAGCAAATTAAACTATTCCAAGAAAGCAACCCCTACCACCACAGCTCCAAAAACTTTCTGGCTGGGAACCATCCATGCAATTAGTAAAGAGCTCCTTCTAAATGTGTCTGATTTCAATATTTCAAGCCATGAAAAGTTTGGTTGTTTTTTTTAAACAAGGATTAGAAGTGCTGACAGCTTATTAAACATTTGCTTTTTAATTAGAACTTATTTCTGTTCCTGCACTTAGTAACAAATATGTACAACTATGTCCAAAATTTACAGCAACAGCTCATCTGGTTGATTTTATTGTCAAACTAAACTTGACGGAGGTGAGTTGAACTTTGACTTTAAATCTAGTAACTAATATATTCACCTCTATAACTCCAACAGCTGGCACAGTAACTGTCAAAGAGCAAGCTCATAAAAGTTTGTTCAATCAAACTGAGCTGAGAAATATCTGTCAAAGATAATATGCCCTTAGTAAGAAAATTTAACGGAAGAATGAAACACGAATGGCTGGCACAGTAATTTTCTACAGTTCTAAGAGCTCTTGGAAAATACAGAAAGAATAATGAATGATTCAAAGGGTATAAAAGTCAAAAACAATCAGGGTCTCAAATGACAGACCAAGTGTTGAAGACATTTAATACAAAATAAAGTGGAGCTAAAATCTAAGCAGAGGGGAAAACCAGAGAAAGAAAACAGTTACATGGGAAAAAATTTAAAAAATAAAATACTTAGGCAGCAAATAATACAAGGGGGTCGAGGTCGCTCTTTACACACCCAGAGACACATATGGACACCAAAACCCCTGAGTCTGACATTTTCTCCTCCAGGAACTACAGTGTCCAAAAAAGCAAGGCTAATCAAGTATTAACCAGGATGCATGCAATAAATTAAAGGATTATTTTTATACGTTTTATTGATTTTATCAGCTTATAAGGTATTAAGGATTCTTTTTTGAAAAATAAAAAAAAATCTACAAATATAATTTTGGAAAAGGCCCTTCCAAACATTTCACAGAACAAAGCCTCTGACTGTCCATTCATCCCTGTCCCCCCAACACACACACACACACACACACACATACACACTGTAACATTTGCTTTTTTCAACATTAATCCTGTATAGAATTTTAAATCCTAGTTTTTCCTTTCAACAGTAAACATTTTTCCATTTCATTTTTAAATATCTTCAAAAGCATCATCAGTAATTGTATTTTTATGAAAGTAATAACACATGCTCATGATGAATACACTCACTAGGCAGAGGGTATGGAATAAGCCCTTCTTTCCTATTCCCCACTCTCCATTTCCATTTCCCATAGGTAAGTCCTTTTTTCGGTGTTTCAGCATAACCTTTCAGGAATTTTCTACACGTCATTTATATCTACATATAAAGGATGCAGATTTAGATATATATCATTTCAATTCTTTTCAAGTTCCACTTCAAAAATATCTGTTCTTTATATGTACGTGCTTTCATGTGACTTCCTTTCTCCAGTAGCAGAAACTTGTTGTTGGGCACTGGTATAGTTGTTTTGGATACCAACAATTGGAACAGTCTCTGTATTTGGACAACAGACTCTCCATTGTCCGGTCAAAGCAAAAAAGAAAGAGGACACTATTTCCGATTATAAAAGTTGAAGGAGGCCAGGCATGTCCTGGCTCAACAAACTGAATGCATCCACCCAGGACTTTGAATCTTAAGAAGATAAAGAAAAGTTCCAGGGACATTTAGAGATCATTTACCAGAGAGTTAAAAATCCAGCAATTGTGGGTATGTTGCCAGCAATGTGCAACCCAACCAGTCAGTCAATGAGTGCTCAGTGGCTTCATCTCCCTTGGTCCCTCCTGGGATTTAGAGCCCGGTCATACAGACGTCCTTCTCTTCAATTCTGTGACCTACCTGATAACTTTCCACTAAATTTCTTTCCTTGTTTAAGTTACCAGGACTGACTTCAGCTATTTGTAGTCAAGAACACTGGCTAATGCATCAACCTTTGCAGTAGACAATGTTTTATTTGCTGTCTTCTCTAGTGATTTTTAACGTAGAAATCTTTAAAAAAAATATATATATATATATATATATATATGTATACACACACACACACACACATATATATATATATATATATACACATATATATATATATCCAGTTTAATATACTCAAATTTAAGTAAATTAAACATATTTTCTCTAATTATTAAAATCCAAAATAGAACTGCTGACTCCTTTCTATCTCCTGCCTACCCAAATTTCCCAGTGTCTACCAACAATGTTGAGATGTAAGTCCTATTTATTTTTATGCATTATTCTTTGACTACATACACCTTCTTTTCCTTTTTTATCTTTTAATATTTTTGATATATAACTGTGTAAATTTAATGTGTACATGTTAATTTGAAACATGTATATATGGTAATATGATTGCCATTGCAGTGATAATTAGCAGCACATTTTTTAAAGAAATAGAACAAAAAAGTCATCATATTTGTATGGAACCACAAAAGACCCTGAAAACCAAACCAATCCTGAGAAATACCTGACTTCAAATTATATTACAGAGCAAGGACAATCAAAACAGCATGGTATTAGAAGAGAAACAGACACACAGATCAATGTTACATAATTGAAAGCCTGAAATAAAACCATATGTGTATGGACAGATAATTTTTAACAAAAAAGAAGAAAACATACAATGGAGAAAAGGAAGCCTCTTCAATGAATGGTGTTAGGAAAATTGGAATGGACATGCAAAAGAATGAACTTAGACTGCTGTTAGGCCTTCTTTTTCAAAAATAATTTCCAATGCAGGAACAGAAGATAGCTGCCGACGGGAAGGCAGACTGCAAGACAGCATGTGAGTGAGAGAACGAAAGGAGAGTGTGTGAACATACGGGGAGTGTATATTTGTGGGTGAGGGACAGCTATACTCCAAGGGACTGTTGGGGACTGCCGGACCGGGCTCCCCTGACCGGGCAGCCTCCACTGCTGCTGAAATCTCTCCTGAAGCGAACAGCTCTGCCACAGAGACCACACCATCTTGAAGGGGGGAGTGGCTGTTATCAGAAGCCTAAACATCCTGGGACTATACAACCACAACACCCAGGGACCAGCTGCGAATCCAGCAACACCGAATCTCAAGCAGCTTGAATACGCAGACTCTGATGAGCTCTACACCTTCTCATGGAAAGGTCAGATTTCGCCTAGGACAGTGGTTCTCAACCTTCTGGCCCTTTAAATACAGGTCCTCATGTTGTGACCCAACCATAAAATTATTTTCGTTGCTACTTCATAACAGTAATGTTGCTACTGTTTTGAATCGTAATGTAAATATCTGATATGCAGGATGGTCTTAGGCAACCCCTGTGAAAGGGTCGTTCGACCGCCAAAGGTGTCGTGACCCACAGGTTGAGAACCGCTAGCCTAGGAAAAGGTGAGGTCTGCGATCCAGGCTGGAGAGAGAAACACACAAAGGGATCTAGAGGTTCAAGGGGAAGTCTGCGTCCCACAAAATCCACGGCCATTGGGGCTAGCGTGATCCGCGAATGTGGAAGGGGATCCGCAGAGCTGCTAGCAGAAGGGAACTCTAAAAATCAACCCATAGCTGGACTGGGCACAAAAAGGAACTCTGAAATTTTACCAGTGTGCCAGCTGCTTAGTGCCAGGGGAAAAAAAAACGTGGACAGAGGTGTTCACAGAGTTGCACGCAATGCGAGAGGGTAAAAGTCGTGAGTTCAGGCACTTACTCTGGCTCTTTTTTTCTCTTTAAATCCTTGCTTTTGATTACTAAGCCCTGTACATAGGATCACCCATTGGGGACACTCTAAGAGACTGCAAGGGAAAGTTGTTTCTGTGGAACCTGGGGATCAGAGTGGGAGTAACGATCAGAGAACCAGCTCTGGGGCAGGCCATTCTCCCAAACCAGTATTAAGTGCCACAGGGAAAACAAATTCTAAATCCTGGCTAGAGAGGACTTATAGCCCTGGAGGTCAATCCAGAAACACAGCCACCCAGGGGTTGAATCACAGATTGACTCTTGTAGAAACACGAATAAAGGAGTCTAAGAAACAAAGAAATACTGCCTGCTTGAAAATCAGAACTGTGGCTTACAACACAGAGGAGCAGTGGAACGTGGGGAACTTCAATACTGTCCTGACTACCTACAGGAAACAGGTGTGACAAACAGAACAGTAGAAAAAGTGAATGACCTTCACTACTGCACATTTTTATTTTTTCATCTTTTACTTAAGAAACTAAATTCTTTTTCTTTTTTTCCTCGCTTGATTTTACCTTTTTAATTATTATATTTTTATTCTTAATCAGTATTATTACTACTACTATTTTACCTTTTTTCTTAAAGTGTCATTTTATTTATTTTATTTTAATTTGGGATTAGTGTTCTACATTCTATTTTCATTTTTCCTTTAGCATCATTTTACTCTGTTTCAACTATACCTTTATGCCAACACTCTCTTCCTCACTTTTCCCATTTTGTTGTTCTGTTTCTCTTACCCTATTCCTGTTTTAGATTTTACCTATTCCTTTTTTTTCTCTGTTAAAAAAAAAATCATACTACTTATATATTTAATTTCTGATCCCCTGCTCTAAGTACAAACACACCTCTCACTTCTCTTTCTTAACTATTCATTTTTTTTTCTTTTTTCTCTCTTCCCTTTCCTTTGTTTTTGTTTTTGCTGTTGTTCGTATTGTGTTCTTGTTTTGTTTTGGTTTTTTTGTTACAGGTTTTTTTGTTTTATTTTGTTTTGTTTTGCTTGGTTTCTCTCTATCCTATTGTTGTTTGCTTGATTGTTGATTAGATTGGGGTTTTTTGTGTGCTTGTTTGTGAAATTGTTTCTCTTTTCTTTGTTTTTGTTTCTGTTTATATTTTGCTTCTGTTTTTCCTCTCCTCACTTGTTATTAGTTGTTGTTTATAGTTTGCATTCATCTCTGGGTATTTGTTGTTCACATTTTTGGAGATTAGTTGTTGTTCTATTGGAGTATTCTCCCCATATAGTCGGACCCCCTCCGTCTTTTTTACTCTCTTTCTTTTCTCTTACTTCTTCTCCTTTTCTCAATATCATGTTTGTTTGTTTTTTTGTTTGTTTTTCTTAACCCCTAGTACTCTTTTCTCTGGTGGTCACCTTTATTTAGGGTTATTAGTATCATGAATACATTTGTGCGTTGTGCCTTGTTGTGTTGTATTTTGTGCCTTTAAATCAACGCAGGAAAGAGAACTACAAAACCAGACACCCGGAGAAGAGAGATCATGGGGAGACAAAGAAACAACCCGCATATGAAAGAAAAGGAGGCATCACCCGAAAAGGAAGTAAACGAAATGGAGGCAAGCAATATGTCAGAGAAAGAATTCAAAGAAATGGTCATTAGGTCGCTGAAAAGAATGGAAGACAAATTCAACAATATGTGTAAAAACCAAGAGGAAATGAGGAAGAACCAAGAAGAAATGAAAAATGACATTGCTCCTATAAGGAACTCAATAGAAAGCATCAACAGTAGACTAGAAGAAGCAGAGGACTGTATCAATGAGCTAGAAGACAAGGTAGGAAAAAATACCAAGCAGAGCAGCATCTAGAAAAAAAACTTAAAAAACAGGAAGAGAGCCTAAGGGAACTTTGGGACAACATGAAACGAAACAACATCCGCATTATAGGGGCACCAGAAGGAGAGGAAACTGAGCAAGGAATAGAAAATATGTTTGAAAAAATAATGACAAAAATCTTCCCTGATATAGGGAAGAAAAAATCCAAGAAGCTCACAGAGTCCTAAACAAAATGAACCCCAAATCCAAGAAGCTCACAGAGTCCCGAACAAAATGAACCCCAAGAAGCTCACAGAGTCCCAAACAAAATGAACCCCAAAAGACTAACGCCATGGTACATTATAATTAAATTGGCAAACACCAACGACAAAGTAAGAATCTTAAAAGTGGCCAGAGAGAGACAGAGAGTTACCTACAAAGGATCCCCCATCAGACTGGCAACTGATTTCTCAACAGAAACACATCAGACCAGAAGGGAATGGAATGAAATATACAAAGTCATGCAAAGGAAGGGTCTGAATCCAAGAATACTGTACCCAGCAAGGCTCTCAATCAAAATCGAGGGTGAAATCAGGAGCTTCAGAGACAAAAAAGGACTAAGGGAGTTTATTATCACCAAACCAGCAATGCAAGAAATGCTAAAGGGTCTACAGTAAAAAGTAGAAATAGGAAGCGAAGAAGGAACACAGCCTAAGTGCCCATCAGCAGATGAATGGATTTAAAAACTTTGGCACATCTACACAATGGAATACTATGTAAAAAGGAAGGAACTCCTACCATTTACAACAGCATGGATAGAGCTGGGGAGCATTATGCTAAGTGAAATAAGTCAGAGAAAGATAAATATCACATGCTCTCACTCATTTATGGATTATAATGAACAACATAAACCGATGAACAAAAACAGATGTAGAGACAGAGAAGCATCAATCAGATGCTCAAAACTCAGAGGGAAGGTAGGGGAGGGTGAGGGGGAGAGATCAACCAAAGGACTTGTATGCATGCGTATAAGCATAAGCAATGGATGTGGACAACAGGGGGTGAGGGTGAGGGCAGGTTTGGGGGGATGGGAGGACATTAGGGGGATAAGGACACATTTGTAATATCTTAATCAATAAAGGCGGGGGGGGGGGGGGGAGTGAGAAAAAAAAAGACCCCAAATAGCCACAGCAATCCTGAGAAAGAAGAACAAAGTTGGAGGGATCACAATAACAGATATCAAGCTATATTACCAAGCCACAGTTCTCAAAACTGCCTGGTACTGGCACAAGAACAGACATATAGACCAGTGGAACAGAATAGAGGACCCAGAAATTGACCCATGCCATTATACTCAATTAATATTTGACAAAGGAGGCAAGAGCATACAATGGAGTCAAAACAGCCTCTTTAATAAATGGTGCTGGGAAATTCGGTCAGATACATGCAAAAAAATGAAACTAGATCACCAACTTACACCATACACAAAAATAAACTCAAAATAGCTAAAGGACTTGAATGTAAGACGGGAAACCATAAAAATCCTACAAGTCTCCATAGGCAGCAAAATTGCAGACATATGTCATAGCAGTATCTTCACAGACACAGATCCTAGGGCAAGAGAGACTAAGGAGAAAATGAACAAATGGGACTACATCAAAATAAAAAGCTCCTGTATAGCAAAAGAAACCATCAACAAAACAAGAAAGCCCACTGCATGGGAGAACATATTTGTCAATCTTATCTGTGATAAGGATTTAATCTCCAACATTTACAGGAAACTCATACAAACTTAACAAAAGGAAGATAAACAATCCAATCAAAAAATGGGCAAAGGCATTAAAATACCAACAGCATACTTCACAGATCTAGAATGAACTCTCCAAAAATTCATCTGGAATAAAAAAAAGACCCCGAATAGCTGCAGCAATCCTGAGAAAGAACAAAGTAGGTGGGATCTCAATACCAGATATCAAGCTGTATTACAAAGCCACTGTTCTCAAAACTGCCTGGTACTGGCACAAGAACAGACATATAGATCAATGGAATAGAATAGAGACCCCAGAAATCGGCCCGAACCAATATGCTTAATTAATATTTGACAAAGGAGGCAAGAACATACAATGGAGCCAAGATAGTCTCTTCAATAAATGGTGTTGGGAAAATTGGACAGATACATGCAAGAAAATGAAACTAGACCACCAACTTATACCATACACAAGAATAAACTCAAAATGGATAAAGGACTTAAATGTATGATAGGAAACCATAAAGATTCTAGAAGAATCCAAAGGCAACAAAATCTCAGACATATGCCAAAGCAATTTCTTCACTGATACAGCTCCTAGGGCAGTTGAAACTAAAGAGAAAATGAACAAATGGGACTACATCAAAATAAAAAGCTTCTGCACAGCAAAAGAAACCATCAACAAAACAACAAGAAAACCCACTGCATGGGAAAACATATTTGCCAACGTCATATCTGATAAGGGCCTAATCTCCAAAATTTATAGGGAACTCATACAACTTAACAAAAAGAAGATAAACAATCCAATCAAAAAATGGGCAAAGGATCTAAATAGACACCTTTTAAGAGGACATTCAGAAAGCCAAGAGACATATGAAAACATGCTCAAAGTCACTAATCATCCGAGAGATGCAAATCAAAACAACCATGAGGTACCATCTCACACCTGTCAGACTGGCTATCATCAACAAATCAACAAACGACAAGTGCTGGAGAGGATGTGGAGAAAAAGGAACACTTGTGCACTGCTGGTGGGAATGCAGACTGGTGCAGCCACTATGGAAGACAGTATGGAGTTTCCTCAAAAAACTAAAAATGGAACTCCCATTTGACGCTGTGATCCCACTTCTAGGAATATATCCCAAGAAACCAGAAACACCAATCAGAAAGGATATATGCACCCATATGTTCATAGCAGCACAATTCACCATAGCTAAGATCTGGAAACAGCCTAAGTGCCCATCAGTAGATGAATGGATTAGAAAACTTTGGTACATCTACACGATGGAATACTATGCTGCTGTAAAAAAGAAGGAACTCTTACAATTTGCAACGGCATGGATGGAGCTGGAGAGCATTATGCTAAGTGAAATAAGCCAGTCAATGAAGGAAAAATACCACATGATCTCACTCATTCATGGATAATAGAGACCATTATAAACTTTTGAACAATAATAGATACAGAGGCAGAGCTGCCTCACACAGATTGTCAAACTGCAGTGGGAAGGCCAGGGAGGGTTGGGGGGCAAGAGGGAGGGGGGTAAGAGATCAACCGAAGGACTTGTATGCATGCATATGAGCATAACCAATGGACATAAGACACTGGGGGGTAGGGGAAGCCGGGGTATTGTCAAGGGTGGGGAAAAAAAAAAGGACACATATGTAATACCCTTTGTAATGCTTTAAGCAATAAAAAAAAAGAAAAGAAAAGAAAGGTTTTTGAAATGCAAAAAAAAAGGGGCAAAGGACCTAAATAGACACTTTTCAAAACAGGACATTCAGAAAGCCAAGAGACATATGAAAACATGCTCAAAGTCACTAATCATCCAAGAGATGCAAATCAAAACAACAATGAGGTTCCACCTCACACCAGTCAGAATAGCTATCACCAACAAATCAACAAATGACAAATGCTGGAGAGGATGCGAAGTAAAAGTAACCCTCCTTCTCTGCTGGTGGGAATGCAGACTGGTGCAGCCATTATGGAAAACAGTATGGCGTTTCCTCAAAAATTTTAAAATGGAACTGTCATTTGACCCAGTAATATCACTTCCAGGAATATATCCCAAGAAACCAGAAACACTAATCAGAAAGGATATATGCACCCCAATGTTCATAGTGGTACAATTTACAATAGCTAAGATTTGGAAACAGCCTAAATGCCCATCAGCAGATGAGTGGATTAGAAAACTATGGAAAATCCACACAAGGGAATACTACGCTGCTATAAAGAAGAAATTCTTACAATTTGCAGTAGCATGGATGGAACTGGAGAGCATTATGCTAAGTGAAATAAGCCAGGCAGTGAAAGATAAATACCACAAGATCTCATTAATTTATGGATAATAAAGAACATTATAACCTGATGAACAAAAAGATAGATACAGAGGCAGAGAAGCATCGAACAGGCTATCAAATTACAGCGGGAAGGCTGGGGAGTGATGGGAGGTGGGGGGTAAGATATCAACCGAAGTACTTGTATGCATGCATATAAGCATAACCAATGGACACAAGACACTGGGGGGGTGGGATGAGGGCATGTGCCTGTGGGTAGGGGAGGCTGGGGGAAGGTCAATGGGGAAAAAAAGGAGACATATGTACTACTACTTGTAATACTTTAAACAATAAAATAAAATTTAAAAAATAATAATAATTTCCAGCTAATATTATTTTTTCTGTAAAAATAGATGTCAGTTGTTTATATGTAAATTTACATATTTAATGCTGTGTATTCCTCACAGTAGTTATAAACTATCTACAACTTTATTGTTCTCGAGTTGCTGAATTTGATTTATATCTCAGAGTTCATCATTGAGTAGTCTTCTCAGAAATAGCACAATGATTTATTTTTTGTTAATTTACATCTGAGGATGTCTCTCTGCCGCCCATGCACATCAATGTCCACTTGGCTGAGAACAGATATCTTTGGTCCCAACTCGTCCCCATTCAACACTTTGTCGCCTTGGTTCTGTCTGCTGTATCCTGCCATTTCCTGGTCAGCAAATCCTGGTGAGCCTGACTTATCCTCCTTTCTGTGGATCGGGACTAGGGTAACTGTATAAAACAGAAGATCCAAATAGCAGTGGCCTGAGTCAAACAAAGGTTTTCCTTCCTGTCATATAAAAGATCTAACCTATTCAGGCTATAATAGAGGATCCATGTCATTAAAGAGATTACAATGTGGCTTCCATCTCAAAGTCCCTTCATGTCTAAGATGGATTGATGGCACCACTCCATGTCGTAATGGGAAGTAAAGGCAGGCAGGTGAAGGGTAAAGGAGTGAGCATACCAATTTAGTTGGCACCTTTAAAGAATTTCCCCATGAGCCCTGATTCAGCAGCTTGCAAGCAGAAGCCTCACTAATTACCTTTCACTATATAGGAGGCTAGAAAATGGAGTCTTGTAGCTGGGCATATGGCCACCAGGAACAAAATAAGGTCATTGTTAAAAATGAAGAAGGGGAGAATCAATATTGGATGGGAAGATAACTATCTCTGTCACAATAGATAACATCAATTTTCTTCCTAATGCTTACAGAATTTGTTTTTGAAATTCATAAAAATTTCTGGGTCATATCCAAGAGGATCTTTTTTCATTAATTTCACCCTAAATTCTTTTGATTTGCAGATCAAGGTTCCCCCCATGCCCCCTTCTTTAAGTAGGTTTCTTTATTTACACTATAAGTATTGCTTCTGCCATAACAAAATAGCTCAGACTGGGTGGTTGAAACAAAAAAATTTATTTTCTCACAGTTCTGAAGGCTAGAAGTACAAGGCCAAGACACTGGCAGGGTTGGTTTGTTCTGAGGCCTCTCTCATTGGCTTGGCCATCTTATCACTCTGTCTTCACATGGTCTTCCTTCTGTGCAACACTGTGTCCAAATCTCCTCCTCTTATATGGACATAGGTCACATTCAATCAGAGTCCACCGCAATGACCTCATTTTAACTTGTTTACCTCTTGAAAGACCCTCTCTCCAAAATTAATCACAGTCAGTGGTATTGGGAGTTAGGACTTCAATATATGAATTTTAGGGGGACGCAATTCAGCCAATAACACCATATTCTGTAGAATACTTAAAATCATCGAATTGATCATTATTCTTTATCTTTCATACCTATTATCTTTCTTCTGTCATCTTGTCCCTCCATATCACTGGTCCAATTCTTCACACTCATGCTTGAAACAAAGACTGTATTTCCCCACTTTATTTTGGTTTTTCTTATATTTTGTTCATGTTTTAGTTATTTCTTTTTGTATCCTTCCCATTTCCATTTTTATCATTCTCTGTTAATGTTTCATAAAAGATATATGCTTGCTGCACACAACCACAAAATTTCAGTAACATTCATAAGAAGCACATATTTTGATGGTGGGCAGTCAGCTGATCTTGGATCAGTTCCACATGTCTCTCATCCTCCTCGTTGAATCAACGCCATCATAGCAATGGCAGAAGCACGAGAGGGCATATGTTCACTGACATAAACCCATTTCAGGTCCTTCCTGAAACGTGCTAACCGATTGGCAAAAGCAAGAGCCCAAAAGTCAAAGGCAGGAAATACATTTTTCCCACTAATGTGAAGGGGAAGGAGTGATAATTTTGAAAAATAATCTAATCTACTACATCATTTTCCATCTTTTGAGAAACCTTGAGCTTCAATCTCCTAAAGTTTTCCTGTTTTGCTTTATAAAATATTTTTTCAAATAAATGCTCTTTTCTAAGACCTCAAGGTAATGCTCATTTTCCCTTACACTACAGAATATTTTCACAGGACCCAGAGTATTTCTTCAATCCTTGCATGGGAAGAAATCTATTCAGACCTGCTAGTCACCACCAGACACGTGGAAGGAAGTTCTTAGCTCTACCCCACCTACCACTACTCTCTGCTAAGGTCCTGACATCTGTGCATCTTGCACAAGGTTTTCTAGTGCCATATGCAGAAAAGGGACAGAAACTCCTCTTTCTCTGGCAGTGTCTCCAACTAAACTGAAGCATCACACACAAAGTCAGCAGGTTTTGCTTGAACAGGACAGGACTTGAAAGATTTCATTGCTGGCATGCACTGCATCCAGTGCTCCTCTTGTCTACAGCTAGTGAACAGCATGGATAGTGCTAAACTGCCCTCTGAAAAGGCCTATGGCTATTTCAAAGGAATCTCGGAAGGCCATGACATGCACAGCTCTCTGCTACCTGTTGACTGTGCCAATGTTCTGCTGCCTTAACTGACTTACGATCTGGTCTACTCCCTTCCAGGTCTACACTAACCTACTCAATGTCTTGAGTCCACCCTAACCCTTCAATATAGGACTCTCCTGAAAGCTTCCAGAAAGAGGACTGCAACCCTAAGTAACAAAGAATCTTACAACTTCAGTGCATACAGCCATATTTCTTAATTAGGTTGACATCACTATCCAATTTAAGGATTTTTTCTCTTTCTTCGGAGATAAACCAGAGTATCTCTGATGGCCCAGCATATTAAAGTCCCAACCGTAAATGTTTCTTATTATCTTTACATAAGAGGACCACAATATTTCTTATAGATCTGTACGTAAGAGGACCATAATAAATGTGCAATGAAGAAATGAACAAACTTTGAATGTCAGCCTTTCAGAATATGGAGCATTGAAAACAGTATATTAAAAAGAAAAGTAAAAAAAAAAACTACAATATTCTGAGAAACAAATAATATTCCACATGGCCACAGTACACTGTGCCAAAGAGCCTCTGTAACCCACCTCATTCTCCCTTTTTCCTTGTTACGCTGCACAATTCGGCTGGTGGATTTGATGTACAGGTGCCGGTGCAGTTCATCTATGAGAACCAAGTGAAGATTCATCTTCTTGCTGTGAAGCTCCAGCCTAAGGTCACTCAGTCCTTCTACTTGGAGCAGGGGGCCCTCCAAAGACTGGACTGCTGACACCTAGGAAGGGGATGGAAGACAATAATGTATAATAACTAAGTAATCTAGAAATATTCTAAATAGGAAGAACTATTTTTTAAAAGACCCTGTTAAAAGAGAATCTATGAAAACCTTACAAACGTACACTAGACTTTGTAGAGTAGAGTAGTCCCCCTTATCGGTGGTTTCACACTCAGCAGTTTCAGTTACCTGTGGTCAACCAAGGTCCAATAATATGAAATGGGGAAAAAATCCAGAAATAACTCTAAAGTTCTAAATTTTAGAGCATGCCTTTCTGAGCAGTGTGATGAAATCACACACCATCCAGATCTACCCCACCCAGAACGTGAATCATCGCTTTGTCCAGCATATACTTACTACATACATACACTATGTCCCCATTAGTCACCGAGTAGCCATTTCAGTTATCAGATCACTGTCATAGTATCACAGTGCTTGTGATAAGTAACCCTTATTTTGCATAATAATGGCCCCAAAGTGCAAGAGTAGTGATGCTGGCAATGGAATATACCAAAGAAAGCCGTACAGTGCTTCCTTTAAGTGAAAAGTTCCCAACTTAATAAGAAAAAAAAATTGCATGGTGAGATTGCTAAAATCTATGGTAAGAACCAATCTTCTTTCTTTGAAAGTGCCTAATTTATAAATTAACTTTTATAACAGGTGTGCTTCTAAAGGCAGAAACATAGTACATATAGGATTCAGGTACCCACTGGGGATTTTGGAACACATGCCCTGAGAATATGGGGTGATTACTGCACAATGTGGCTAGGCCTCGCTCTGCCTTTGAAGGATTTAGCATCTGAGACATAGAATGCTGAAGAAAACAAGCTTGATGAAGATAAGCATGAAGGCATCTAACGTACCGGCAAAGCCGTACATACAATTAATTCCCACATACACTGCCTATCAATGGACACAAGCAAAATGAACTCCCCAATTAAAGTGATTATATCACGCATATTCTCACAAGAATTCCACCTACTAATGGTTTAAATCAACTTTCAAAGCTAGCCTTTTAAGTCTAAATAGAAGCACATTATAAATATTTTAATAATTCTTATGATGATCATGAACCAGAGCTTCATTAGCCTGAGTCTACATGTGAGTTTACATAAAGTCAGTCTCTCTTTCTCATATACACAAACACACAGAGTTCAATGCAATTTTACATGAATGTTACATGAGGACAATAGCAGTCATCACTCCTTGGCTTAACCCGGTTTGATAGAAGAACGAGGATTTGAACAGTGAACAGAAGATAAACTATGGAGAGGGAGATATTCCTGGTGTAAAGTGCAATTTGGGAGATTTTAAGACAAAATAGATTGGATGAATAAAAATGGTGTAGGAATGCCTACAACAAAGGGAGACGATAGGGAGGGACTCAGGGAACCTGGAGCAATTCATTTGGAAACCAAAGTGTATACATTTGGAAACCAAAGTGTATATGTTTCAAAAGAAAAAAAATAGCATGTATGATCTGATTCCATTTATCCATGTATATGAAATTATATTTATGTCCTTATGTATAAAGATCTTATATATTTTTAATGAAAAAAACTTAAAGTGAAGAGAATATTGAGGAGAATATTCACCTTTGGAGAACAAAGGTGGAAGGAAAGAAAGCACAAAGAATGCAAATGTAATAAAAACAACAACAACAGAGAAGACATGACCACAAGCTGAACTCAGAGGGCAAACAGCACACCAAGCTCCCTGAAGGGATTAGCATGTGATGACTATTACCTGCTTAGGTCATACTTCTAAATATTCCTAAGATGTACAAATAAAGGCAATAACTAATAATGCTTATTTCAGGGTAAAAACATTAAATGTATTTATTCAAATAAACATGCTCCTAAAAAATGAAGCATTTAGACAAAAGCAATAAGTGGTGAAGGCCATGAAACATACCAGTGGTTAACTGTTCATCAGAGATCTATACCAATACACACAGTCATGGAGGAGTTGTGGACGGTGAATATGGACAGCTTGGGAGCTGCCAAATGCAAAGTGGCCCGAGATGGGGAGGAAAATGCAAAGACTCACCCACAAACACATCACTTGTTTTGGGATATGCTATAATCAAATGTCAGCAGCAAATAGGTTTCCTTACATTTACCAAGAAAGAATGAGGAAATGAAAGAGTGACAAGCCCTGGGCCAGCTCTGCCCTCCGAAGCCCGCCTGTTCATTTTCATGCTGACTTGCAACTGCCCTGCTAAGAGAGCCCTGGGCCTGTGCAAGCTGCAGCACTTCCAAATGGAAAGGCAGCCTCACAAAATGACCAGCGTGTCCCCAGGGAGGAAAAACAACAACAAATTCATTCACACAGATGCTCTAAAATGGATTTTAACTTGAGTCTCTAGCAGAGAAAAGAGGACGCAGTAACCTTTAGTGACATCGAAATCCAGAAAATGAAAAATAAGTTGGTAAACCACTGGTCCATCATGTAGCCTTATCCCTTAAGGTAATTAAATCCAACTGAGATATTTAAGCTTAAAAATCACCCACTGCACATCCAAGCTTGATTTGTTTGTAGGAATTTGCATGAAGATTTTTAACCCAAATACATCAAATTCCAAATACAAAATTATATGATGTCAACTTTCAAAGCCACTTAATTAAAATATTTTTAACATACGTATAGGTAAAACAGCACAGTGCCTGGCACCTATTTATTCTGTGGGCAAAGAAACCTCAGAGGGTGTTTTCAACATGCTTTGATGCAGCATTTTCAGTAAAGTGTTGTTTCCTTCATAGAACCATTGTAACCATATAGATTACAAAGTTTCTGAATATGTTTCGTTGACCCAAAATACAGGAATATAAGTACAATTAACACACACACACACACACACACACACACACACACACTATCAAGAGCTATCTTAAAAGATTTGAAAACCTTACCACAATGAGAATAGAGAATAGTCTCTTGTTTCTATATGAAAATACAGTGTTTTATTTTCTGTCCTTCGCTTATTTAGAGTCTGTTTATAAAACTATAATCATGGAAGCTAGGCAAGGTCACTGTCTTCCCCCTACTCTACCCTTCCTAAGGGGTACTCAAACCAACTTGAAGAAAATAATTGTCAATGCAACATTTGATCCCTAGAACATCAGTTTACTAGTAGAAACCTGGCATTTATCTTATCTTGCTTTAAGTAGCCTGTACCAGAAAGTTTACACATAAAGAAAAACTTGGTGAGGCAGCAGTCAAACCCACAACCATCACTGATGGTTAAGTCTGCTGTCCTGTGGGTCTGGCTTCCAAGCAGTTATTGACAGTAAGGCTTCACTACAGAAGAAATCCCCCTACATTTAGAACTGAGCATAACTCCTAATAAAAATACAACTAAAGAGACATTTAATGTATGAGAAATGGTTATTTCATAAATTATTTCACCATTTTCCAAATGTAATGACTACAGAACACTTCAAAATAATACACTGATGAAACATTAACAGGAATTCAAGAGATGCAGATGGATCAAAGCAACAGCAAAATGGCCTCACAGGTTAGTGGCTATGAGAAGTTATCAAAATTGGGTTCACAGATGTGACTTTGTGACACTAAATAATGTCACAAATATATATTAAAATTGTAAATGAAAAGTGAAGTAGACAACAAACAGTGGAATAGTTCATAGGTAAATGTTGCCTATACATCTACTCACAAGACAATTATCATTCATTCATACCCCAAATGACCTCTTAAAATTCTAAGGTATGCCACACCATTTCATACAGATTACTTACTACAAGTAGATAATGAGCCAACTAGTTGTATCTAGAATTTCTCTTACATATAGTTTAAAAAATTATTTGGAGGCAGGGAGGAGATACTACTTAGAAGGGAATTTTTTTTTTCACAGAATACCAATTATTATCTAACAGAAAATTGGTATTCTACTCAACTACTCATATAAATAACAGAAATCTGTTTTGGAGTTGAAAACAAGTATTTCCTTTAGGATTAGGAAAATAAACAAACATTTACAAAACGTTTTAACACATGAGATTGAACAGGACAGCATGTTTTGTTATTAGAAACCTACACATTAAGAAAACAGAAATTCTGAAAAATGTTTCCATAACTCAAAAAATAAGTGAAATGCAGTTAAAATATACATAATCGAGAACTTTCAAAAACTTTTACCTTGAGATGACAGATAAGTCTACAACAAAAGAAATCTTGGTAATTGTGAACTATAGTACCTGTAATTTTTCTTTCCCGGTGTGTTTCTCAATCTCATTTTAGTTTAAATGAGGAAATCATTATTTCACAGTTAAATTTGTCTCCTGCCACCTTATTCAAGCCGATTAGGTGGAAAGATCTAGTTTTGTGCCTTAAACATAAACCAATAGAAAAGTTTCGGAGAAACACCAAAACTGGCCATACTCAACAGCTGCTTCCCTGAAGAAAATGCTAGACAGGAAGCTACTGGTCTTTCTTATTTATTGTTTTAGTTGGGAGAGGTGAGCTCCACAAAGGTTAGTGACATTAGTAACTGTTTCTAAATAGAAGTAAGGTTCCAGCAGAAAAAAAGAAAGGAAACTTGTAAGTATAAACAAAAAACCAACCTGCTAACTAAACCATCTGCTAGCTAATGAAAATGCTTATTTTGGCAACAATATTCCCTAAGAAAGCAAATGTTTGCAACTGTTGAGTCCAAAATAAATATTTCCTTCAGGACTCTGATAATTAGTTTGTCTCTCTTAAGGAAGCTTTTTTTTTTTTTTAATAGTAAGACAACATAAACATTCTGAAAATGTTGCCTTGGCCTGACTTATGGATGCAGTAAAAAGATAATGAAATTTGACTATTCCAAGGAATTGATGCCTTCCCCTTTCCTGTATGTAAATTATAAGAAGACACAAGCTAAACAATTTTTTAGAATGGTCTTAACTAAATAAGAACACCAAAAATCTTTGGCTGCAAACAACAAAGAAGCTTGCCTGGGAACTCAGAAGAGGGCCAGTGACTTAAGGCCTCGGGGCTATTGACAGTTTCCTATTTAGACCTCCCAGGAAAGCTGCAGCACAGGGCAAGGCCAAGAGCCTGGAGCAAAAACACCTTTTTTTACCCTAACTCCTCAGCCTATAGTATAGCTAATCAGTGATCAAATCAGGCAATCAAAAATGCCCATTCTTAAAATCAGTTTGCTAACATGCTATTGATCCAACCCATTCAGGTGCCCCTTTCCCCTAAGGAAACCAAATACCTATAATGCAGACTCAGCATGCTCTCACCATTAAAACAGGATGCCGTCTACCTCCATTCTCCTTTCATTACTTTACCGCCAGGGCGATTGCATGTTTTTATTTAATAAACCTTCATCAGCTCAAATGAAGGGTTGTTATTAGTTGAGCTAACAGCCAAATGATAATGCTCCAGAGAGACATCAGTGCTTGTTGGTGCATTAACAAAGAGAGGAGAAGGGCTGAGGTCAAGCATGTGTCAATGTAAATGAGGCGATATTAGGTACTAAAGGCTTAATGCAATAGACTGCCTGGGAGATAATGGAATTTCCAGGATAAAGCAAATGAGATGAAGTTATTGATAAGTGAATGAAGGGAGGGGGGCTGCAAGATAAAGTGCTGTCAAAAAAAGGCCTTTTACTTGTGAATTTCTTTTTTAAAATATCTTCAAATCTATCTTAGAAAACAAAACTCAAAAGAGATCAAATATGACATCTAGCTTCATGAAACATCTATCCTATTACTGCTGTGAAACACAGATTTGTTCTAAAAACACATCACCTTATTAAGCTATTCTTACGCTTTCTTTGGATTCCCCCTTATTTTTGCTTTTGTCTTGTTTCATTTTTTTCTTATATATCAGGGCATTCTACCACAAGTAATCCCCATATTTTATATTTTATATTTTATTAACACAAAGTCTAGAAAAGGGAAGCCAGGTCTTCTAAGATCCATTAGCCCAAGCCTCACAGAATGACAATATCTGAGAAATAAAATGTAAGAATGTTCTATTGTCAGGGACCTTTAAAGGTCGTCAAGACTCAGGCCCTCCACAATTTTACAGATTTAAAAACAAACAAACAAAAAAACGTGAGGCCAGAAATGTACTTTTTTTTCTTAACCTTTATTTTTCTTCCAAATTACAAAAGTAATACATGCTCAATCTTAAAAAACACAGAAAATCACAAAGGTAAACATGGTCCATATTCTTAATAATCAGATAAAATTATATTATAAAATTAAGTGATTCCTTCCAATCATTTTCCACACCAAAGTTTTTTTGTGAAAATACTGTTATTTTTAAATATGCATTTTTAAAATTTGTCAATACATTTGGAACATACGCCCATCACCAAATATATAACAAAAGAGCCTCTTTTGTTCCAAATGGATTTATAAGAGATCTGTTCACAATTACTTTCCTGATGAAATTAAACTACACTCAACACCTTATGAGAAAGATAAGAATTGTAATTGCTTATGGAAAAGCTCATAAAAAGAAATCCTTCTTTAGTGCTAATCTTATGATTCTTCCAATTCCCAGTTCCCCTTCAGAGCCCCATAAAGAGCACTAGAACCTGGATTTCTACTCCGAAATACAAGAGAAGAGACCACTGGGAAAGTTATTCTCATTTACCAAGTGTCCCAAAGTCACTTACACTTGTCATCGTGTTATTCTGGGACAAGAAAAAGTTACAAACAACTGTCCTCTTAAGAGTTGGCAAAGGAGGTCTCTGAGAATCACTTCAGGCTCACACTCAAATCAAGACAACTCACCACACTCTGCAAGAGTCCCAAACCCATTAGAACTGCTCAGCACTTATACAGCTCTTTACTAACATGAACTATTAAAATCCCTCAAAAGAATGTGAGAAGAATATGGCTTTTTTTTTTTTTTTTTTTTTTTTAAGAGCAAGGCAACCACAAGTAATCAGTACTGGGGTGGATCTCAGAGATTACAGACTTCTTTAACAAGCTCCTCCTATCTTGTCAGGACAAGCAAAGGCTACTTATCAGCATTCTCAGACCATCATCAAGTTGAGATGGAGGGCTCCCATCAACAACACGCATTATCATCTGCTGCAATTTACACATGTCTAGGGTCCCCAGGCCACAGACTGACCAATCAAAAACCTATTCAAGCAACTCCATCTGTGAGGCTGAAACCTGAATATGATGGAGGATGTCAGCAAAGGACCTGTGAATTATTCTTGACTTAGATTATTCCTCCCACAGACTCGTGTGTAAACATGTACATACACACACACAGAGTCAAGCTGATTAAAACATGTATGCAGTAGTGATGGTAACAGTAGGCCAGAAATGCTACCCAATGTAAACAAGCCCCAGACTACTGCTTTTTCTTTTTACCTAGCACTGTGTGACAGTGATGATGACAATCCTGGCTACAGCATTTTTAATTTCATATTGCCTTCTATTTTTATAAAGCACTTTACCTGTATAAAATTTCATTTTTATGCTCACAACCATTCTATAATATGACAGGGTATTTGTATAACCATAGAAGAAGATAATAAAAACCAGGGAGAGAAAATGATTTCTTTGTCTAAGCTCACAGAACGGGCAAATTGTTGGGTCAGGACTGGAGTTAAGAAGGTCTGGCTTTTAATCAATTTTCTTTGCACTATCCCACACTGTACCTAGCCACCGCCTGTCAATAAGTAAATTTGTGCCCCAATTTCAGTCCATTAAATCCTGGCAATAAGTCAGATAAGAACCCACAGTAAAGATGCAGGAATCAGAGCAACACAATGACAGCTGTGAAGAGTTCCAAGTCAGCCTGAGCCTGGAGAGCATCTACCTTAAACCATTACATAGAACTCGTATTAACCAAATAATCACACTAGAAAATCAGAATAAGAGTCAGACACTCAGCTCTATCCAAAAACTGCAATAGAGGATCGCAACAACGCAGCATCAAACTACTTATGTGCACGTTTGTACACATGTGCCCACCTCAAAGTCATGTCTCTCTTATGCAAATATTTGGTTTCTAATGACTCTAGGCTGGTATTAAACAGAGCCAAGGGCAATTACTTTTGCTTTATTGCACAGCATAAGCTAGACCCTACAGCAATGGTTCCAAATTTGTCTACACATTGGAATCACCTGGACAATGTCAAAAATTACTGAAGCTAGTGTCCCACCACCTGAGATCTCAATGTAATCAATCTAGGCTGTGACCTGGATTTCAACTTTTTTTTTCAATTTTAATTTTATTATATTTTTCAATTACACTTGACATACAGTATTATATTCGTTTCAGGTGCACAACACAGTGATTAGACATTTATAAAACTTACAAACTGATCACTCCAGTAATTCTAGTACCATCTGACACCTTGCATAATTACTATAATATTACTGACTATATTTCCTAAGTTGTACTTTACAACCCCATGAATTGAAGGATTCCCTAACGGGCAGAGTTTGAGAAACACTGCTCTACAGCCAAGCTAGCCAATTTCAAATTTCTAAACTTATGAGGTTTAGTACAATAAAATAAAACTTCTACTTATTTAAAATAAAATAGACAGACAGAAGAGCACACTAAAAGGGGAGGAAAGTTAATACGATAACCAGTGCCTATCAAACATCAGGGCTTTTCAAAATCCCAGCCTTCCAAAACAAATCTAAATAAAAAGGGCACTGAGCAGCAAGAAAAGCAGTTGCTACCAAGTCCTGCACTTTGACACTCTAGGAGAAAAATAAAGTAGCCATACTAAGTGTACTTAATTGTGGACGCAAAACCAAGGTTACTTGTTTAATAACTTTATTTTCAGCTTTTCCTAAATCTTTTTGAAAAGAAGATCAGATGTAGGTGTTTGAGGGAATAAGGGGGTCCCAAATGCAGCTAGAAGCAGCTACAGTTAACCACCCTATCATACTCCCACCCCCAGTATTCCTGGCCCCCCCTTCTTGCTTTTTAAGGACATAAAAGACACTATTTATTCATCATCTGTCTCTTCCAACCAGTGTGTAAGCTCCTTCAAGGTTAAGTCCACTTTCACAGATATACTAGTGATCAACAACAACATCATCACATTCATTTGCCTATCAAAATATGTGCCAGGTTCTTTTCTGATAAGTTATTAGTACAGAACACTGGCCAGTCTCTCAAGTCAATATTCAACACTAGAACAGATGGACTTTAAGAGTAACTATTTCACTATTGATCACTGATACATTTTTTATCATGTTGTGCAGAAATCTATATGGAATATTGAAACATTTTTGCAGAGTCACTGAACCATTTTCAAGATAAGTTCAATAAGTTCACTAAAATGTTCCAGGTCCTGATCTTCATAGAGCTTTCCTCTCAATACCATTTCCAGAGTCATGATAAGAAAAAAACAATCCTATGAGATCTCAGAAACTTGCAAGTCAGATGAAAGGGATGGGCCTTTTGGCCCTTTTTTTCTTATTTGTACATTAAGCATTTGATAGTGATGATCACCCCTTCCCAACCTTAATATGAGAAAAGAATTAGTCTATTTGCTAATGAGAAAGCTTAACTGGCACCAATAGAAGCAACCTCATTGGTCTACTATTCCTGCTATTGAAGCAATGACAGAAAAGAACAGCTTACCAACTACTCTAACACTAAAATCCATTTGTTGTTGTTATTGTTGTTAATCCTCAACCAAGGATATTCTTTCCTTTTATTTTTTTTATTTTTATTTTTTTTTGGAGGGAGAGAGAGAGTGGAAGGGAGGGAAGAAGGGGAGAGAAAGAGAGAGAACACTGATGAGAGACACACATCAATTGGTTGCCTCCTGAACATGCCCTGACTGAGACCAGGGATTGAACATGCAACCCAGGTACATGCTCTTGACTAGGAATCAAATTTGAGAACCTTTGATCCACATGCCGACACTTTAACCACTGAGTCACACTGGCCAGGGCTAAAAATCAACATTTTAGATGAGCACCCTCCAACAGTGAATGGCCTTATTTCTAATTACGACCCTTGGCAAAATAACACATTTAATACTTACAGATTTTGCAACAAACTGATCTTAGATAGTTTACCAACAAATGACATTGCTTATAATCAACAGTCAATGGATACCCTATGAACATATACTTGATATAGGCTGAACAGGTAAGTGATGACACAGAATCTGAAATTTGTCCATTCAAATCCCAAAAATAAGTCATAGTACTCTGGGGTCTTGCTCATCCATTAGTGCACATGTTAGAGCAGACAAGACTTACTTTCTGAGAAAAATTCTATCTATCTGCCTGCAATAATTCCTTTGAGTGTATAAAATGTGGAACAGTCTTTCATTCAGATAGATGTCCGTGTTAGGCAAAAAGAAAAGGAATAAAAAATGTTACCTTGCCAGTCCTACTTCAACTCTTTTATCAGCTCAAAAACAAGTCCACCTTAGAACAGTTTTTAAGATTATAACATGGGAACCATCACCTGTCTTACAGTATCAGTAAAAATAATCAATTAATTATAAATAACATTTCTAAGCACTTACAGTGTATACTGTGACTACTTTACATGTATAGCTTAATATCTCATAATCCCTTCAACCACCCTTGGGGGTATGCATTATTGGCAACTCCAACTTTCAACAAAATCAAGTTAAAAAATTAGCTCTAAATCATCAAGCTGGTAAACGGCAAAGCTGGATTCCAAAACAGTCCATCTGACCCACACTAAGCCCCTACTGACATTTACAACCTTGAATGTTGTCCAACAATTGCAAAGGTAAGGTAAATATATTACAAATATATTAATTGCATTATAGGGACTTAAAAAACAATGCAATTAAATAGCTGTCTTACTCTCTTTATCCCCCTGATATGGCCACATTTTCACAATGTAAGTAAAATAATTCCACTGTACTCTTCTCGCAGCAAAGCACTCTGGGATCCCCTGGGAAGAAGGCAACTATATAAATACAAGTTATTATTATAATTATCAGAATAATTCTTATCTGACTATACAGCTATGGATTCTTTTTTAAAAGGTATGTAAATAATAAAAAGGCAAAATGATTAAGAGACATTCAAAATCTCTCCACTCCCTGGAAGACTTAGAAATGAAAAAATTTATTTTAGTCACAAGCTTGTGACTGTCAGCTAAAGTGCCTCAAACCTTCTCGCACTGTCTTGGCTCCCACTGATTGAATGAAATCATTGAACTGACTTCTATGGGTTGATAAATCAGAACTTGTGTAAGTGATTTTCAAAGCTCATCTGTGCAATTTCAGTTCTGATGCAGACTCCTACACAAATTTCCCTTAAAAAAAAGTTCATATGCCAAAACCGGTTTGGCTCAGTGGATAGAGCGTCGACCTGCGGACTGGAAGGTCCCAGGTTCGATTCCGGTCAAGGGCATGTACCTGGGTTGCGGGCACATCCCCAGTAGGGGGTGTGCAGGAGGCAGCTGATCGATGTTTCTCTCTCATCGGTGTTTCTAACTCTCTATCTCTCTCCCTTCCTCTCTGTAAAAATCAATAAAATATATTTAAAAAAAAAAAAAAAGTTCATAAAAATATTAACTATCATGAAATACCTTCCTGGTTAGCTCATGCCATGGGGAAGCCGCTGCTATTCTTACATTAATAATTCTTCCCAGAATTAATCAGTCATTGTACATTAGAACCAGCAGCTGGAGTGTTTTGAGTGATAATGAAACCTGTAACAAGCATCTTCAGCCGTCTTTCCAAGACAATAAGGGAATTAAAATTTCAATTTAAATGCAGAGGTTTGAAACACGCTTCACTGGCAAAATTACTTCAATTAATGTGAGTGGAATACAAAGAACAGACTGCAGAAATGTGATGCAGCAACCAGAAATTATGTCATTAATGTGCTTGCATCAACCCAGCACAATGACTGCAAAGGTCTAATTTAAACCGTACATATCACAAAGCTACAGGCTACACTATAAATCAAGTCTCTGATTTCCATGTGATGGATGCAAGCTTCTTGTTGGATCACTTTTAGCTTTTTGTAAGCTAACAGCAGCTGCTTACCTTGAAGAAGAAAACAAAAGGCCATGTCTATTTGCAGACATTGCCAGCCATGACAATTTAATTATTTTATGCAATACTCCGGTTATCGTATCAAAGGAAGAACTAAATATCCCATCTAGAAGCCAAGTCTAGAGCCATCAGACCAGTCTAATGCTGAAGTGGGAACTGCAGGAGCCGACAAGAGCCAGGGTCACCACTGATGTAGTTACTCTGGATTTATAACCTGACTAGGGATTAAATTACTGGGCAACTGCACCTGCCTCAAAATAAAAATGCAAAACCTTTTGTTAAATGAATCCAAGGAAATCAGAGGGTTTTGAAAGACGACATTATTGTGTCTTCACTTTCCTCAGATGCCTTAAGTAGATTTTACTTCTACTACCACATAACCATTGGGAAAGGAAATGTGATTATTTTTTCATATGAAGGCCACTGAAAGAGCAATTACAGACCTTACTGTTCAGTCTTATAAACAAAAGGCCAAATTGAAGAATATTTCCAACCTCTTAAGCACTTTAAATCTTACCTCCACGAAATCTTCACTGTATATGAGGATATGCCAACGCCCCAGATCAGGCAAGGCAATTACCTCATCTGGAAAATGGGGATGGTACTGGAAACCTACCTCCCCTAGGGCTGTTGGGAAAATTAAATGTATTACCAAATGTAACATACTTAAAATGGTACCGGCACATGGTGAGTATTCAATATATATTAGCTATTATAATTATTATTTTGTTGTAAAAAGAAAAGATTAGAAACTACAAAACCATTAAAAAGCAAGCAAACAAACAAAAAAATGGGAGAAGAAAATCAGATCAGAGTCCTAGAGAGAGAGTAAAATGCCTCTTTCTATTTAGTGATATGAAACACTTTCACCATTTGACTAATGACCTGTGAACTATGACTATATGACTATGGTAAGTACAGGGCAGACAAAAATAGATAAGATACAGCCCCTGCCCTCAATGATCTACAATATAAACAAAAGTAATTATATTACAAAGAAATACATACAGCTTATGAAAACAAAGTATAGCATCTACTCATGTTAAGTATTCTTACCACAATAAAAATACATAATTTTTTAAAGAAAAGTATCTAATTACCTGGCATAGTCAGAGATGATAAAATTTAAGCCAGGTTTTAAAGACTAGCTCATCATTTTCCAGGCAGACAGAATTGGGATTAGTTTCAGGGAAATGTATAATCAATTAAAAAAGAAAAAATCTACAGCATCCCTATATACTAGCAACAAATAACTAGAAATTGTAGTTAATAGCCATTGTTTTAACAAACAAAAATATAATACTCAAAAATAAAAATTATGTATGTAATACAGTATCTCTAAGGAATACATTACTAAGCATTATTACAAAGAACACAAATAAAGACTTCAATAAATGTGAGATATGTCCTGTTCATTGAAAGATTTGTTTTACAGCCGAAACCGGTTTGGCTCAGTGGATAGAGCGTCGGCCTGCGGACTGAGGGGTCCCGGGTTCGATTCCGGTCAAGGGCATGTACCTGGGTTGTGGGCACATCCCCAGTGGGAGATGTGCAGGAGGCAGCTGATCGATGTTTCTAACTCTCTATCTCTCTCCCTTCCTCTCTGTAAAAAATCAATAAAATATATTTTTTTTTTAAAAATAAAAAGATTTGTTTTACAAAGATGAAATTCTCTTACATTTAATCAAAATCCCATCACACTTTTTGTGGAACTTAACAAGCTGATACTAAAATTCATCTAGAAGAGTAAAGGGCCAAAAATAGCAGACTATTCTGAACAGCAAGGTGAAGTAGCATCTTCACCTGCTACCAAGATATATTATAAAATTATAGTAATTAAAACAGCATGGTTTCATGTAGACACAGATGAGACCAACTGAACAAAATAAAGAGCTCATAACCAGCCAGGCATATGTGTGACCAAGATGGCATTAAATCAGTAAAAAATGAATTCACCAAATGGTCTGGGCCAAGTGGCTATTTATATAGAAGTTAAAATTAGATCCTCAGTTCATACCACATATGAAAATACATTCTAAATGGATTTAAGAAGAACACATAGGAGATTCTCTTTATGACACTGAGATAGAAAAAAAAATTCTTTTTTTAAAATATATTTTATTGATTTTTTTACAGAGAGGAAGGGAGAGGGATATAGAGTTAGAAACATCGATGAGAGAGAAACATCGATCAGCTGCCTCCTGCACACCCCCTACTGGGGATATGCCCGCAACCAAGGTACATGACCTTGACCGGAATCTAACCTGGGACCCTTGAGTCTGCAGTCCAACGCTCTATCCACTGAGCCAAACCAGTTAGGGCAGAAAAAAAAAATTCTTAAAATAAAAATCACGTAACAGAAAATGAGAAATTTTATTTCATTAAATTTTATAACTTCTTTGTAACAAAAGACACCTTAAACCCAGTAAAAAAGATACACCACCAACTGATAGAAGACATTTATAATCCACTCAACAGATAAAGGATTAGTATCCAGAATATATAAAAAATTACAAATAGCAAAAAGGAACTTCTAAGAAGTGTATCTCATACACTCACCCTTTTCTGAAGGTGACTGTTCTTCCTTCCCACCCACCAACCACATAGTTTTAGATACGTAAATATACAAATAGATACATATATATATATATATATATATGGAAGGAAGAAAGAGAAAGAGAAACATCCATGTGAGAGCAGAACATCAGCCGCCTCCTGCACACTGCACAACCCTTACTGGGGATCGAGCTGGTAACCTGGGCATGTGCCCTGACTGGGAATCGAACCAGCAACCTTTTGGTGCATGGGACTATGTCCAACCAGCTGAGCCACTTGGCCTTGGCCTACCCCTGTATTTTTTTAATTAGGAACAAAAATTATTTTCCTCTTCATACCTGAAGAGATGTAGGCTATAGCCTACACTCCTCCTTTTCCGCAAACACCCAAATCCCACCCACAGTGGAAGAAACATCTCCAATAAAACAATGAAGATGACATGCTAAAGAACACAGAGGTGGTATTCCACATGTACGCCTGTCCTTACAGATTGGTTACATGAGTCAAGCAATTCTTTTACCTAATTGGATTTCTGTAACTTGCAACCAAGAATTTAAAGATGTATTTAATGAAATTCTTAAGAAAATAAGTAAAAAATACACAAAAAACCCACTATTCATCATTGATTAGCTCTTTAGTAAATAAATTAGCCCTTAAGTAATAAAACCATAAAATAAAAATCTAAAATCCAAAAAGAACATAATTAACACAGAAATAAATTCTACCTATTTTTAATATATGGCACTTATTTAAAAGCAGGTCCACTACAAAGAATCATGATTCAAATACATGTGTATATACTAAATATCTACACTAATAAAAGAGAAAAATGGTAATTGGCGTACGACCGCTACCCTTCCGATTGGCTAATCAGCGTATCCTTATGCAAATTAACTGTCAGCCAAGATGGCGGCCGGCAGCCAGGCAGCTGGAAGCGAACGTGAGGTTTGCTTGCTCCAGTGACTGCAGATTCCAACTTCCCCGCCTGACTTGCCGGACTCTGAGCTGGCAGTTTGAAACATTCTAACAAATATAGGCCGGGATCTCAGAGCTGGAGTTATACATTGTTTCGATTATAGAACGGCAAACAAACCAGCAGCGGAAGCCTCAGAGCTAGAGCCAGAGCTAAAGCTGGCCCAGAAGAAAAAAAAAAAAGAAAAAAAGGAGTGGTTGGGAGCTTCAGTCAAAACCCCTAGCCTGAAAGCAGTCCTCAGCCCCTCACCCAGACTGGCCAGGCACCCCAGTGGGGACCCCCACCCTGATCCAGGACACCCTTCAGGGCAAACCAGCCAGCCCCCAGGCCTCTATCCTATATAGTAAAAGGGTAATATGCCTCCCAGCACAGGGATCAGCGGAGCCACGAGGCCTCCTGGCACCAGATCAGCATGACAGGGGGCAGCGCCCAAACCCCCTGATCGCCCTGCGGCTCTGTGTGTGACAGGGTGTGGCATCCCAACCCCCTGATCGGCCCTGCTCTGTGTGTGACAGGGGGTGGTGCCCCAACCCCCCCCCCCCCCACGGGCCCTGCTCTGTGTGTGACGGGGTAGAGCCATAACCTCCCCATCGGCCCTGCCCTGAGTGTGACAGTGGGGGCGCCCCAACCCCCTGACTGGCCCTGCTCTGTGGGTGACAGGGGGCGGTGCCCTAACTCCCCTATCGGCCCTACTCTGTGCGTGACAGGGGGGAGCTCCCCAACCCCCTGATGGGCCCTGCTCTGTGCGTGACAGGGGGGAGCTCCCCAACCCCCTGATGGGCCCTGCTCTGTGCGTGATGAGGGGGGGGGGCAGTGCCCCAACCCCCTGATTGGCCCTGCTCTGTCAGTGACAGGGGACAGTGCCCCAACCCCCTGATGGGCCCTGCTCTGTGAGTGACAGGGGGCAGCGCCCCAACCCCCTGATTGGCCCTGCTCTGTGCATCACAGGGGGTGGCGCCGCAACCTCCCCATTGAACCTGCCTTGAGTGTGACAGGGGGCGGTGCCCCAACCCCCCAATCAGCCCTACCCTGAGCGTGACTGAGGGTGGCATCGCAACCTCCCAATCTGCCCTGCTCTGTGCATGACAGGAGGCGGTGCCCCAACTCCCCAATCAGCCCTGCTCTGAGCCCGACCAGGGGCTGCACCTAGGGATTGGGCTTGCCCTCTGCCACTCAGGAGCAGGCCTAAGCCAGCAGGTCATTATCTCCCGAGGGGTCCCAGACTGCGAGAGGGCACAGGCCGGGCTGAGGGACCCCCTCTTCCCCCCCCGAGTGCACAAACTTTTGTGCACCGGGCCTCTAGTATTCTATAGGCTTATCTATTCTGATTGCTGAATCTTAATCATTTAGCACATATACACATTCTAATCCATTAACCAAAAGTAAAGCTGAAAGGTGACTTTTTTTTTTGTCAGTCACCCTACAGTCATTATTAAGAAAGATGTCACTATAAACAAGATACTGAAAACAGCCAATTTTTTTGGCACTCCCAAGAGCAGACCATTACTAACCTCCTTCCCCAGTGGCAATTGACTATTCATGTCTATCACATAAGCAGGTTTCAGAAGAGAATATAATGGCACATCTCACCTCTAGGTTACAAAATTTCCTAAAAAGCTTCTTATGAAGGACTTACAGCAAAATTCTTCTTGACAGTCTGAATGAATTAGAACCACTTAGAGGATTTAACCTGTTTCTCCCACGAATTCCTCTCAAATGATTTTTCCAGTATCATAGCCAATCTAATTTGGTAAAACAAAGGTAAGGGACTTTCACCTACTGTGGAAAAGAAAATCCAAATATAGTCCATCTAGCCCGGCTGGTGTGGCTCAATGGTTGAGTGTTGACCTATGAACCAGGAGATCACAGTTCAATTCCCAATCAGGACACATGCCTAGGTTGCAGGCTCAATCCCCAGTAGGAGGCATGCAGGAGGCAGCTGATCAATGATTCTCTCTCATCATTGACATTTCTCTCTCTCTTCCTCTCCCTTCCTCTCTGAAATAAATATATATATATATATATTCAAAATGTGGCAGAATGGGCTAAGATAGAGGCTAAAGTTTAGGCTGTGGACTACTCTTGCTTGACAAAGGCACTTCCAAAATTATTTTCTTTCTTATCAATTTAGAGAAAAAACAAAGCCCTAAAGTAAAAATTCCTTCAAAGATTTTGTGGAACATCTAGTATATAAATCTCCTTTAAGTTCTCTTTCATGCATATTTCATTCTTTAAAATATGATTCGTTAACTATCTCCCTCTGAAGCTAAAACACCTCTCATTACTATTCCAACATGATTAAAGTACTGATTTCTTACTACTGTTCCAAAGGCAGACAGTAGTACATAAATAATAATCGTCTACCATTTCAAACACTGGAATTAGGAAGAGAACCAGCCAGGCTTTACCTACAAAGAACCGTGAACCCCAAGAGAGCAGTTGGTAATGTACTATGTGAATCACAGAATTCAGAGAGAACAAAAGGGAGTTCTTTGCTATCTTAGCAGAAATGGCCATTAGCTCGGGCTTCTCTTACCAGCATGTCGGTGGCACTGAGATAGTGCTTGCTGGCCATGCACTGTTCCAGCTTCTGAGGCACTTGCTTGATATTCTCAATTTCATCCAGCAGGTTCAAGACATGCTTATGTTCAATTCCTTCAATCCACAGTTTGCGAAGCTCATCCCGTTTGCAGTGCAGCAGCATCTTGCATGAAAGCAGATTTTCTTTGACCTACAATTAAAAGATTCAACCTTGGGTCAATCCAAAGTCTTGCCAGTCTAAACCCATATCTGTAGTGTTCTTCTTTGTTACTATAAGTATCAATTCCTCACTCACACACTCACTTACTCCCCTTGACCGCTCTGCTTGAAAATTTTTAATTCTGTTTCTGACACTGAATCACTTGGGTACATCTCCACCTCTCTGTGTCTGTATTTTCTCTCCTGTAAAATGACAAAATTACTCCTAACCTACCTTTGAATGCATCTGGAAAAAAAAAAACTACTTAGGATATAAAGCACTCTGAAAATAGGAAGTACCATACTGATGCTAATATATCCAAAAGGGAATGACTGATATGAGAATCTGCACTATTCTTTCATCCCCATTCTTTCTTGCATCCCTTCTATTCAGCTGATAGGTCACTTGGTCCATCCTTCCAGACCAAGAACTTCAGCTAAAGTTTACAACCAAGAAATTGGGCATTCATCTGAACTGACTAAAATGAAGAGAAGACCAGTTTCCAAAAAAAGAGTAGACACATCCCAAGATAATCTCCAAGGAAAAGGAATTGGGACATACCTAGGATTTTTTTTTTTTTACCATGCATTTTGATTTTTAAATATTAAATAACACAATGGCTGGCATTCTTGTAGATCTGCACAGTTAGTGGCCAGCACAGGCACGGCCTGACCAACAGGAGGCGGCGAAGAGGAGCAGGCCGGGCAGTCACGTGTACATACTTGATGGGTGCTTTCTCATTTTCTACTCTAATGAAAAATGACTTTTCACAATTCACAGAACTACTTTCATATACTTTTGACATTCCTTACACGTGTTTTTATTTAAATTAGAATTTAATATTTGTTTTTGGTTTTTGTTTGAGGTGAAATTTATGTGTGAATACATCTCCAGTGTATCATTTGATGAGTTTTAGCAAACGGATACAGCTGTATAATCTAGCTCATCAATATTCAGGTCCTTTCCATCACCCTAGAACATCTACAGTGTTTTTGAAAATTGAAAATTTGTCTTCTTCTACAAGACTTGGTATGGTGTTGCACATAACGATGCTATGCTTCTGGTAATTACAACGCTAAATTTCAACATTTTCCCAAGAAAGATGGAAAATATGAAGACAGAATGCTAACATTAGAAGATTTCTTGAGAAAGCATCTCATCTTTTCCTATAACTTTTGGATAATACCTAAGTCATACTTTTATGAAACTCTCCAATGTAAAAAAAGCCCTGAGTAAAAAGATTTTTGTACTCTCTTAAAAAGTATAATGGAATGATTATTAGCTTCTAGCGGGGTCAGAGACCGGTTTGAAAATCTGTTGAAGATGGTCCTAATTACCTGTACTCCTTCCTGCAATCCCACAAAAGTGGGATTCTTAAGCATAAAGACCAAGAAAAAAACAACAGAAAGGAAGGAAAAGCAAATAAGAGATGGCAGAAAACTTTGAAGGTAGCAAGACAATGGATGGTTGGTAATTAATTAGCAGAGAAATCTGAAAAATCTTAACCTGGAGTGGGGTTTGCTAACCCTGAGAAGGAGGCACCAAAAATACTGAAGGCAGGAATGCAGGGTTAGAACTTTCTATAAGGACAATTGTGAGCCCTAGACCCTAATCAAACCACACAGACAGGTAATTCCCTCCCCCCACAGTAGCCAAGTAGGAGGTTTATGATCTGAAGGAGCTGAGCAAGAAAGGAGATGGGCCAGGAAATGCTAGATGGAAATGCACTGGGTAGAAAACAGGAGGATCCAGTCAAAGTGGATCTAGGCAACAGTAAGACCCTTGGCCCCTTGTGGATCCTCAGCCTCCTTCCAAGGTTGCCTCCAGTAACACTCAGCTTGACTTTTAGCTCCAACACAGGGAACTTACGACTTTTCCCTGGCAAATGTAACCAGTGAAAAGACCTTTAGGTAGTGACATTTGAGTTTCACCAAAGAAACTGCCCAAGCGTCACTCAATATGCCTCATAACATGCTCTGAGCTTCATCATGCCTCCCTCTTACATATAAATAGTTAGCCAAGGATCACCAGACAGTCAAGGAAAGCCTACAACGTGGGAAAGATGGGAATCAAAACAAATAAAAAGAAAAAAGTATTGGAGGGAATAGGGGAACAAACTATTCAGGAAACAGTTTTTTAAAAATTATAATTAATACTAGAGGCCCGGTGCACAAAAATTTGTGCACTCGGGGGGGTCCCTCAGCCCGGCCTGTGCCCTCTCGCAGTCTGGGACCCCTCAGGGGATGTCCACCTGCTGGCTTAGGCCCACTGCCCGGGGGGATTGGGCCTAAGCTGGCAGTCAGACATCCCTCTGGCAGCCCGGGAGCCCTTGGGGGATGTCCACTTGCCAGTGGGGAGCAGGCCTAAGCTGCAGTTGGACATCCTTAGCGCTGCTGAGGAGGCAGGAGAGGCTCCCACCACCACCACTGCTGTACTGGCAGCCGTCAGCCTGGCTTGTGGCTGAGCAGAGCTCCCCCTGGGGGAGCACACTGACCACCAGGGGGCAGCTCCTGTATTGAGTGTCTGCCCCCCAGTGGTCAGTGTGACCAGTCATTCCCAGTCGTTCTGCTGTTAGGGTCAATTTGCATATTAGCCTTTTATTATATAGGATTCTTAGGAAAAACAAGAGAAGATATTATATCAAAGAACAGAATGAAAAATAACTCTTCAAAATTAAAAATATGATAGGAAAAAATCCAATACAAAGATGAAAAGATATCCTTGAATAAATATCAAAAGAATAAAACATTAAAAAAAAAGATATAGGTAAAAAGAAGATAAAAGAAAATGAGGGGATTGATCTAAGAAATCTAATACTTGTCAAACTGGAGTTGGTGGGTGTGGAGATGAAAAAAATGAAGTGAAAAAAGTATCAATAAAATAAAAGGTCCAGACCCAGCCTGTGTGGCTCAGTGGCTGAACCAGGAAGTGACAGTTCGATTCCCAGTCAGGGCACATGCCTGGGTTGTGGGCTCGACCCCCAGTGTGGGGCGAACAGGAGGTAGTTGATCAATGATTCTTTCGCATCACTGATGTTTCTATCTCTCTCTCCCTCTCCCACTCTCCCTTTCTCTCTGAAGTCAATAAAAATATATTTTAAAAACAATAGTAATAAAAGAACAAAAGAATGGGTTTTCAGATCAAAAGTTACACATAGTGTTCAAAACAATGAAGTAAAAACAAGACCCAAGCCAGGGCATATTATTCTGACATTTAAGAACACAAGGGATAAGGAGATAATTTTGTACAAGAATTCAAAGGTGGGGGATGAGAGGGAAGAAGACTCATACAAATGACTGTGAATCAGAATGCATATCAGGATTCAAGTTGTCACACAATAAACCTTATATGCACCTATCTCACCAAGCTGGTGAAGAATGTGCTCCATCAATACAAGAGAAAAAAGGAAGAAACCCAGGATCCAGGGAAGGGGATTGGGGGTGAATCAATGCAAATGGAAAGCAACAGGATTATTCAATCACTGACTCCAAGAAAAACAACAACAAAATTACACAAGCAAATATAGTATGCTGCCTAGATATAAATATTTATGTAGTTATAATAGAGTAGGCACTATTTAACCAAAAACTAGGATACAACTATATAGAGAGGTTGAGGAAAGAAGATGTGGTGGGCGGGGAAAAGAGTGGGAGGAGGACTATGTCCTCATCTTCCACAGCTGGAAGTTATGTAATATCTAAAACAGAAAAATAGTATAAACATTTTACTTAGAAATATAGAAATATCTGAAGGAAAAAAACTAAGAGTAAAAGTCAGTGCCTCCACAGTGTTGGAATTGGGACTAGGCTAGGATGAAGTAGGGCAGTGCTGGTTTTGATCAGCATTCCTGATTTTATTTGATTTTTAATGCCATTCTCGGATCCTCTTGGAGTTCTTGGTCTCTGGGTTAATAACACTAGCTATTAAATCTATTATATTTTAAAATCTTAGTGAAAATCTATTAGAATTTGATTTCTGATATTCTACTCCTATCACCTTGGTTCTATAAATCTCACCTTTTTCCTCTGTAATTGTTACTATGGAAACAGTTAAAAGTAAATTTTATATTATACAACACCAAACTAGGCTCTTGATCAAAAGAAATTTATAGAGTGTTAATAAATCTTGGCCAACTCTTTTCTATGTGGAAAAAGACCATTTCCAGCATTTCACACTAGGATGACACAGTGTAATCATCCTGCTTACTGTTGCTTACTGCATGAAGGGAAAATGAAAGGCAGGTAGCACTGGGGGAGGGCTCAGAAGGCATCAGGCTGTGTGGAAAATGAGCATCACCACAAGTATTCCCTAAACTGAGCTAGTTAACCAAAGCTGCAGACATAAGAAGCTATAAGAACTTTTAATGCTAAACTGCCCTGAGGGTTAAGTTTTTTTATTACAAAGTCACAGTTATGAAGACATGGTATTTTAAAAGTTGGGGGATGGGGGCAATACCAGTCAGCAATAAAAGGGAAGAAATATGAATCTCAAAAACATTATGCTGAGCAAAAGAAGCTGGGTGCAAAAGGGTACATACTGTATGAACTTCTAGAAAAGGCCAGAATAATTTACAGTGATCATTTCAAATCAGTAGCTGCTTGAAACAGGATGGGGGTGGGGGAGGCTATGACTGACTGCAAAGAGGCAGCAGGGAACTGGGGTGATGGTACACATTCAAGGGCATGTACAGTTTTCAAAACTCACTGAACTGTAGTCTAAAAATATTGCACTTCATTGTATGTAAATTATAGCTCAATAAATATGATTTTTTAAACAGAAAGGGGAGAAACAGGGCTATGTCCAAAAATGAATAAGATCTAAATTTGAGAAAGGTAACAAATTATATACATTTATCTCAAATGCCTGTTTTACTTTTATGAATGTGGTGTCAGCACTTGAAATCTATTTATCAGGACAATTAAAATTTAAAAGTATGTTACTCTGCTTCTTCCTTAGATAAATCCGTGAAGAGCCAAGCTGTTCAAATCATGACCTCAAAACCCAAGTAGAAATTCTACCTCAAACACAAGTTTCTTTTGCTTCCTGAGAATTTGAGTAACTTCACAATTGCTCCTCAACACCTGTTCAGCAATGGCAAGAATTTCAGTTTTAATATACAAGAACTGCAAGTCACACTAATTAGAAACTATTAGAAAAATAGAAAATAAGGAAAACAGGGCCCAGGAGGTTACTGGGAACAATGTATGAGACGATACAGATGGCTGAGTAGTTGAGATTTTTGCAAACCTGCCTTGGGAAAGATAGGGAGGAGGAAAACTACCTGGGCCTCTGAATAACACTGTGGTAGCATTTGTAAGACGAGTGGCAGAGACATCTGTAAGAAAGGCTGAGGGATATAGGCATGGGGGAGGTGGTGAAAAGCCATCACTTTTAAAAACCTTAAATCAGAAAAGCACTGAACTTGGATCAAGAATGAAGAGGGAGCCCTAACCAGTTTGGCTCAGTGGACAGAGCGTCGGCCTGTGGACTCAAGGGTCCCAGGTTCGATTCCAGTCAAGGGCATGTACCTTGGTTGCGGGCACATACCCAGTAGTGAGTGTGCAGGAGGCAGCTGATCGACGTTTCTCTCTCATCAATGTTTCTAACTCTCTATCCCTCTCCCTTCCTCTCTGTAAAAAATCAATAAAATATATTTAAAAAAAAAAAAAAAAAAGAATGAAGAGGGAAATGCTTCTGAATATGCATATTATCCTACTAGAGGCGCAGCACATGAAATCGTGCGAGACCCAGACCCACCGCGCCAACGGGACCCAGACCCCCACTACGCCGGCAGGACCCAGACCCCCGCTGCACCGCGAGACCCTCAATGCACCTCCTGGTTACCAGTCGTTTGGTCGTTACAGCCACTGGCCTTTTATAATATCCTATATAATAAAAGCCTAATATGCAAATCGACCAAACAGCTGAACGATCTGTTGCTAGGACACACACTGACCACCAGGGGGCAGACACTCAACACAGGAGCTGCCCCCAGCCTGCAGGCCCCAGGCTGGCCAAGGTGGGTGCCAGCAGGCGGCCCCCGATCACCCCGCCCGTCGCCCCACAGATCGGCCCTGATGGTCAGCCAGGCCTAGGGACCCTACCAGTGCAAGAGTTTCGTGCACCGGGCCTCTAGTGTATAATAAGTACAGCAAACATGCAAGCACCTCGCTGAAACTATAAACTAGAAATCTCCTAAAGCTCCCCACATGTAAGGGCTGGTAAGTAAAAATTAATATAACAAATTATTCTTAACTTTAAAAGCAAAAAGTATCAAGATGTCTTCTCTTTTTTATAGTAAAAGTAAATGTACATATTAGTATTTTCACGGGTATTTTCCTGATGTAAGTGTCCAGCCCATTTTCTCCAAAATCCTATAAAACAGGGGTGGGAACGTCAGGCCCATGGGCCATATAAGGCCCAAGAAATCATTTGGTGTGGCCCTGCCAAGGCATTAAGGGTGAATTAAATGTTTGACCAAATATAGCAGGCTAATTTTTAAGTTGATCATTCATTTTATATGGCCCGCTAATTATATTATAAATATCCAAGTGGCAGAAAAAAAGTTCCCCACCCTTGCTATACTAATAGAAAGTACCCACCCCTGCTATGGAAAGTACGTGGAAAGAATGAACTTCAGAAACACTGCTCACTATTCTCTTTAAAAGCCCTCTATAACTACAGAGCATTTTAAGATTACCTTCAAACTCATTCCCATGCTTTTGTTCTCTTGGTTTTTCAGCTACCATTCTAAGGTCTTAAATTCTCAGGGAGGCTCCACTCAACCTTTCCAAGGGCAATACTTAGCTCTTCAGTTGCAGAGTCTGGATACAATACACAAATACAGATTCTGTTCAACTTAATGGAAATGTTTCCTCGTAGTTCCTGCGACTGCATCAGTGCACTGCAGATTACTGCCTAGATCTTAAACTATAGCATCTCATTGTTGTCCTCTGCTTAGCATGTCCACTTCTAGGCTTTTTTCCCTTTCTCATACAAGCAGCTAGGATTTTCCATCTTATATTAGGGTTGTAAATATATTGCTACCAAAACCATGTTGTTCTACTGTGACTTTAATTAAAGTTATTCCTCAGTCTAATTCTACCTTTCAAGGTATCTTTCATATAAAAGTCACAAAATTATTTAGTTAAATGTCAACGAATGAACATTGCATTATTCGACGATTAAGCCCTAACAACTTCACTTGAATAATCACCTATAGTTATTTCCAATTACAAACAAGAAAGATGAGTTAAGAGCTTGATCTAACAGCAACAAGGCAGCCAAAACTGGGATGAAATGTGAAGTGTTTGTGCACATGTCACAATAGAGACAAGCATCTGTGTTTTCCGTCAGCTTACCTGCTCCTGTGATAAGCACCGGATGAACTACTTAGTATCTTTAAAGAAATCTAATATCATCTCCTCCACCTAGTACACCAAGGAGGAAATACTCAAATGCCAACAATCATCACCTCTCTGGTCTGAGTCCTCAACTTGTATCTACCATATTCATCCATTTTGGTGCTACTGCTACAATTGTCATACATGAGAAACTGGCAGAACCTATGGACCCTGAAGTTTTCTAATGCAATAATCTCTCATTTTGACCAGTTTTGCAATATACTCAACTGTAATAGGATTGCCCAAGTACTTTTGTTTATTATACACATTTCTTGACCTGATCCATCAGACATGGTATTCTATTTGCACATATTTTAAATCTAGAATAAAATTCCAAAAGGACCTGACTGATGTAAAAAAATTGGACTATCTGGGAAGACAGTCCAAATCTGTCAGCTCATATCATCCTCCAGGACACAGATTCTACCAATACAAAATAAATCTGTACATGAAACTATTATCAAAATTGGAAAGTAAACAGGTCTGTGTTCTCAAGCTTTTAATGCTAACAAGACATGGCTATGAACATCTTCACCTGACTTGGTCCCCACTCAAAGCTATTCTCAGTATAACAGCTAGTGGCCTTTTTAAAATATCAGTCACATCATGTCATTGCTATGCTCAAAGCCTTACAATAGTTTCCCAACATACCCAAAGTTAAAACCAAGGTCTTCACAGGGACCAAGGAGATGCATGACCTGGCCCATCCACACCCCTCCCACCAGCTCTCATCTCTCTCCAGCCCCATTGGCCTCTAACCTCTTCCCCAAAATTCCAGTCATGTTCCTCCTCCGGGAAACTTTTATATCTGCCACTCCTCCTTCCTGTGGCGCTTTCCTGACTCACCTCCTTCAGGGCTGGCTCAGATGGAAGCCTTCTCCAACCAACCTTTTTAAAACAGCAGCTCCCTATTCTCCCTCCCTTGCCATTTTTTGGCACATCACTTCCTAATATGTTTTACCATATTCTATTTATTTATTAATGTACAGTCTTCTCCCCTGACTAGAATGCAAACTCCATGAGGACAAGATTTTTATCTGTTTTATTCACTTCTACCCCAGAGCCCAGATAATGCCCAGCACAAAACAGACATTTAATATACAGAGGCAGTGTTGTTAAGTAGCATCATTTGTTTGTTTTCCTATCTCCTCCCATTAGCATGTAAGCTCCATGAGGATGGGGACTGGTGTTTACCACTGTTAGGACCTAAAACAGAACCAGACATGACAGACTGTCAAATCTCAAAGCCAAGGCAGGGAGCGGGGGCAGAATAGATTAACTAAAGAATTTGGTTGACACAGACAATAGTGCAGTGAAGGCCTGGGGGGAGGGAGAGAGCAGGTGCAGGGTAGAGGGGGAGTCAATGGTGGGCTGGGAGAGGTGAGTGGGGGGAAAAGGAGACATATGTAATACTTTCAACAATAAAGACTTTTTTTAAAAAAAGGACAAGTCTTTAAATGAAAAAGAAATGACAGGGAAACATTGGTGAGGAAACATCAATGTTTCCATGGTGATAAGAAATGCCCTTTCACAGTACAAAATTGTCAGATTATAAAATGAAAATAAGTTCACTTTCATTTTTTCCCAACATGTTTCTTCTCCCATTTATCAATTATTAAAGACTTTCTGAAAAGAGCTTTAGCCCTTTCTTGCTCTTTCTTTCCAGTATTGAGGCTAATTCATAACACAGAATTATGTGACTTTCTTTTTCTTGACAACTGATATAATACACACAACATTTTCTCTCTTGGTTTTCTTTTGCCTCAAACTCCACCATACCTAAAAAAGAGGATGGCTGGTATGGGTCAGTTGGTTGGGCATCATCCCATGTACCAGAAGGTTGCCGATTTGATATTATTGGGTCAAAATGGACTACAGTTTATTTTAAATCTAGAGCAACTGATCTATACCTTTACCTAGTTTCACAGATAAATCCACAGGACGATCTCACCGCTTGTAAAGGCCAAGAATTACAGTATTCCTTTCGAAAATACCCAGTTAATTTTAAAATATAAAGAGGTCATCATATTGCTTCAAAGGGCTTACTGATTTGGCAACTCTACTCTTAGAGGCTGAAACATACAAACACCAGTCTTAGAAGAATAGTTTATGCATCTGCTTACAAAAGCATGATATAAGGTCTAGAAGACAGGGAAGAAAACCTGTGAGAATGCCGTGAGCTCAGCTACAATTGAGCAGGTAGAGTCCAGAGAGTCCCCACCTCAATCAACTGGCACAGAGCAGTACATTTCAAATGGTTTTTCTCAGCCCTCAGCCCACAGAGGTGCTTAGAGGCAGCCACCAACTATGGAAGAGTTGACCAAGCCTGAGCTCCAGACCTTTCACACCCACATTAAAAAGAGAGCACCACCTCCCTGAATGTTTGTATGCTGGAGTTCTGGCAAATATCTCATTTTAAAAATGTCTGAAAACCAGCAGCAAGGGCTTAGAGTTAGGGAGACGCAAGTTCAAATTCTAGATTTGTTCAAATAGGAATATACACCACCATGCCTAGCAAGGAATCAGTGCTCAATACGTGGTAGAAATGATTATCCATCAATGAGTAGTAGTAAGAGGTATTAAAGGAGTGACCCTTAAAATACACAACCAAGAACCACATAACTATAATGTGACAACACACAACATTTAGTTATCAGTTTACTCCTTAGCCCAGTGGTTCTCAACCTTCCTAGTGCCGCGACCCTTTAATACAGTTCCTCATGTTGTGGTGACCCCCAATTTCATTGTTACAAATTGAACATAATTAAAGCATAGTGATTAACCACAAAAACAATATGTAATTATATATGTGTTTTCCGATGGTCTTAGGCGACCCCTGTGAAAGGGTCATTCGACCCCCAAAGGGGTCGAGACCCACAGGTTGAAAACCGATGCCTTAGCCAAACATAAAATTACCCCTTATGACCCCACTCTATCCCTTAGGTACTAGAGACATGGTACCCAGGAACCCCAAGAGTTTTTCATGCACCTACTACAAAAGGAAGGAGGTGGGGAAGGAGAGGTGGAGGAAAGAAGAAAAGGGGCAGAAGGAGGGAAGAGAGAAGGGAGGAAAACAAAAGGGAGAAAAAGAGTGAAAGAAAGAGTAAAAAAAAAAACTTCCAAAATATGAAAAGAAAATTACAAAACAGAAATTGATACATACTTGTCACTACTAAGAATTATATTAGAGAATTTTGGTATTCATAAATATTTCTTATATGCTTAAATAATTTATGTTAGATTTTCTTCACAAACATGACAAAGAATGTACAATGACTGCAGAGAAATCACAACCAACTTCAAATTAGGTGACATACTCAAAGGTAAAATTTTTTTAAAAAATAAGTCAACCGCTACAACACATACACACACACACACACACACACACACACACACACTCAATGTGTGATATGAGCACATTAAATACATTTGATACTCTGTGATGGGAGCCTCAAATAGTACGAGGCCCTAGCCAGTGATGGCGAACCTCTGACACGCGTGTTAGAGGTGACACGCGAACTCATTTTTTTGGTTGATTTTTCTTTGTTAAATGGCATTTAAATATATAAAATAAATATCAAAAATATAAGTCTTTGTTTTACTATGGTTGCAAATATCAAAAAATTCCTATATGTGACACGGCACCAGAGTTAAGTTAGGGTTTTTCAAAATGCTGACACGCCGAGCTCAAAAGGTTCGCCATCCCTGACATAGGAGAAGGAAGAAGCAAATCCCAGATGCCCACTGTGACCCTCTGGCTTTCCAGCATATGCATCTCATAACTCCTGAAAGCACCTTTAGGAATCACTGGAACCCCAGGAACCCCAAGGTTAAGGCCATGGGCCACTACACAGCTCCTCTCCTCCAGCTATAACACCTGGACAAATGGGAAGGTGCTGCAATCACCAGACAAGAGGAAAGGAGGCTCACCTGCTTTATTTTATTTCGGGAGTTGGTGATGCGCTCTGTGATGCTCTGGTATGTGCGGATAGCTGTCGTCAATTCTGTATAGTGCTGCACAATCAGTTCATCCAGGTCACGATCACATTTCTCATAGGCTTCTTCAAGGCGACCCTTCTCATTTTCTCTGTCTTCAACATCATCACTGGTAGACAGCGTTCTGATAAAGACAGAGAATATATCAAGCTGAGTCAAACGTAAAGCAAAAAGGAAAAAAGTACAGCATAGGAAATATAGTCAATAGCATTGTAATAACCATGTATGGTGCCACATGGGTACTGGAAATATTGGGAGAACACTGTATAAAGTATATGACTGTCAAACCACTTATGTTGTTCACCTGAAACTAACACAAAATAATATTGCATATAAGCTGTAATTGGAAGAAAAAAAGAAAAGACCAATTAGTCAATAAGCTAGCCCATTCATCCCACTAACTAGGAAATGAAACAATTTCCTAAAAGAAAATAGGAAACCACCTATGTAGTAAATTCCAATGTTCCTGTCTAAATGGATTTGCTGGTTGCCTATCCAAGGGGCCTTCCGTTCAGGTTTTCCTTGGCATGCCAACTGTAATCAGATAATAGGCGGCATGAACTCTGCAAGACCCTGGGCAGGTCTTGATTTGTTTGAATGTATCCTGGTAATTCCATTTCCCTTCCCAGTGACAAGTTGGGCCACTGAGACTAAGGACTTCTAGGTATAGTTTACTTGCAAGTAAGATTAAGGAAGCAGGCCCCTTTTCCCAACACTGAATACTCTGACACAAAGCTGAGATACTCAAATAATTCAGCCATCTTACAACCATGGACGGAAAGCTCAGACAAATGCCAAACTACTGCTATGACGTCTTTGGCCACCAAAGCAGACAACCCTGCAGCTGCCTGGCCTCAGGACTTCTTGCTAGAGGAGATGATAATTACCCACTGTTTAGGTCACTTTCAGCTGGTCGACTTTTACATAGAGCTGAAAGTGTCCTAACTGGTAAATTCACTCATACACTGAGAAGCCACCTTCCAAATAGCTTTTCTTTAATCCTCACTCGAGGATAAGTTCTTATTGATTTTAGAGACAGAGAAACATAAATGGGCTGCCTCCTGTACCCACCCTGAATGGGGATCAAAAACCCACACCTGGGCATATGCCCTGACGGGGAATTAAACCTGCAACACTTTGGTGCTTGAGACAATGCTCCAACCAACTAAGCCACACCAGCAAGGGCCCAAATAGCTTATTTAAATGACCTCAATTTGGTACAGAACCCCCAGTGGCCTGGAAATAAGGTCATATTAATTCTAAAATCTGTTAGGACAGCAATAATAGGAGCTACACTACAAGGTAGTCCCTGAATGTGCTATTCTTCCATCAGCACTAACAAGATTGATATGAATCAACAATAACCAGGGGATGAGATAGATACACTTATTAAAAATCTTTCAATAACTTTACTTTGATACATGGGCCACAGACCTTTGTTTCCTCTATTATTTTTCTTGGATAATTTTTTTTTAATTTAGTGTTATAATCAGCAACAAAGAAACCTTTTCCTCTTATCTGTTGGCTGTGGTAATTTAGAGTTTCATTAAATTCCCTCAGATTTGTCAGCCTATACATTCAGCATAATTTATTTCATTTATCTTTTTTTAATTTAGGGAGGGGTATTTTAGGCTCTCAATGATGGATGCAATCAATTATAAGTCCATCATTAGAACTGCTTTCAGAGATGGTCTGTCAGCAAATCAATCACATATCCACTCCTAGATATTTGCAAGCAAAATACTGTACAACAGACTTCTCCAAACTGTCACTTAGACCAAAAGATCTTAATTCACGTGCCACATAATACATAAAACTTGTTTTTCAATTCAGAGGGAGATTCAGCAGGCCAGTCTTTGACTTCAACCTAACCTCCTGAAACAATTTTGTAAATGTGTTACGGATGCCAAGAGATCTGATCTAGCATGAAATTGGGAGTGGGGGGGAGAGTGTAAGGAAGGAAAAAGGTGATGCCTCTAAGGAATGTGGGGTCCACTCAGGAAATCAACACCCTGTGAACCCCAAGACTTAAAGGAAGGCCTTTCCCATGCCAGGTCTGTGTCCTCTGTCAGCTGGTGATCCTACACCACACTTACCAAGGTTACTTTCAGGTAGAGAAGACCATGCAAGTGTTTGACTAATAAATAAATCATAGCGGAGAATTTAGGGAGAATTTGGTTCCAAAGAAAGAGCAACCAAAATCACTTGCATTATTTGGGGGTAGCTAAGGATGTCTTCCTGTTGCTTCTATGATATATAACTTTGCTCTTTAAATCTGAAACCTTCCAGGCTGTTAATCAAAAGTAAAGCACAATCAGAAAATGCCTTCAATTTATCAATTGTCCCAAGAAGAAGATCCCTAGATATTTAACTCTATGTTTCCCCTGGGAACAGCCAACAGCCACAGAGTTTTCAGAGCCACACCGCTGTGCATGACTTCCTCACCACCACCGTTTGTGGAAGGAAACATGCCAGACATTTCACACTGTTTACATTAAGCAGCAGCATAACCACTAAGGAAAATGTCAGGCCCCGAGAGGACCTCATCCTGGGCATCAGCTGTCCCTGCGACACATCACTGGAGCATTAGGAGTTATTTAGGAAAATCAAAGAGTTACTAAAGTAAAGATTGAAAAGTAAATTGGTCTGTCGGGGGTTTCAGCTATTTTCATTTTTAGAGAAAATATTTATGTAAGGAAAACAGCCTGTGCCAGGGTTGCCCCACATTGGAAATTCTCTCTCTTGATGTAAACTGGGCTGAATGACTTTTTTCCTTTAGTAAAAAGTACTTATATTGGAGAACTCTGAAAGTACAAACTATTTTTAAAAATTTAATTAAAGGAAAGGAAGGCAGCAAGGATAAAAAATAATAATGATGGCCGCTAATATTTAGAGAGGCTTAGTGGCTGCCAGGAAGCAGCTGTGCTGTAGACTTGATAGAATGTATGTTTAATCTTCACACAGCCCTGGAGTGGGCCCTATGACTATCCTCCCTCCCCTTTTTACAGATGTAGTAGCTGAGATGTGAAGAGGTTTGCCCCACCTCATACAATAAGGGAAGAAACAGGACAGGGATTCAAAACCCAGGTAGATCTGTTTTCTAATTATGCTCCTAACTCCTACGGGAGTCATGAGCTCTGGAGTCAAACTGCCTGGGTTGGAATCCACCACTTACTGCCCCTGCGACCTTAGTAATCCTATCCCATTTACTAATCTATAAAAAGGAGATGGTAAGTACACCTTCCTTATAGGGTTATTGGTTAGAATTAAATGAGATCAAACAAGGCGTGGCATATCATTAGAACTCAACAATGTCGGTTGCTGTTGCTAGGTACCATAGGTATAGCAGCAGTAGTACTGGTAGTGGTAGGAGAAGCAGTAAAGGCAGTAGCATTTTTCCACAATGTAATGGGAAGAACATCCTTTGGAAACACAGGTTCAAATTTCATGCCCCCAAGCACTAGATCCGTGGTCAGCAAACTGTGGCTCGAGAGCCACATGGGGCTCTTTGGCCCCCCGAGTGTGGCTCTTCCTTAGCCAGCGATGGCGAACCTATGACACACGTGTCAGAGGTGACACTCGAACTCATTTTTTTTGGTTGATTTTTCTTTGTTAAATGGCATTTAAATATATAAAATAAATATCAAAAATATAAGTCTTTGTTTTACTATGGTTGCAAATATCAAAAAATTTCTATATGTGACATGGCACCAGAGTTAAGTTAGGGTTTTTCAAAATGCTGACACAAACTCAAAAGTTTCGCCATCACTGTCCTAAGCCTTAGGAGTACTCTAAGTTAATAACAATGTACCTACCTATATAGTTTAAGTCTAAAAAATTTGGCTCTCAAAAGAAATTTCAGTCATTGTACTGTTTTTATTTGGCTCTGTTGACTAATGAGTTTGCCGACCACTGCACTAGATCATTTGGCACCGGGCATGAGATCTGACCTCTGATTCTCACTTCATTCTTCCTTAATGTCAAGAACTGTGAGGAGCCTGAGATTTTTATCCTACTTACAAGTTAACAGCTAGCCTGCCACGGTTTTATGGATTCTGGTAGAAGACACAAAACTCCTGGGTCAGACTAAGGACTTTATTAGTCACAGCACAGCAAGTAGCATGAGCACCAGCACATTTGTTCAGTGCCCGTTCCCCTAAGTCCCATGGGGTTGACGCCCAAAAGGATGCCTGCACACACTGTGAACTACTGGAGAGAACCCTGAGCTTAGAAAGCCGAATCTTTCATACTGGACAGGAAACATGCCTGCCCTCTGCTCTAGAAGACAAGATTCTATCTTCCAAGGATGCCTTTTAGCAAACACCCTGACAAGACAGGCTAAAACAAAGGGCACTCAGTGCTATGCTCAAAAGAACTCCCCAAACACAACACTCCCAAGGAGAACTGTCCCCCATGATGAAACGTAATTCATTGGGTTTCTCCAAGGAGTCCATGATGTCAAGTAAATACAAATTCATTTCCAACCTCTGTTTTCATGTCAACAAAATAAGACCAGAAATACAATGTCTCACACAATGAATATTTGCAAAATGAATGAATGATAGACCGTCAGAACAGACTAATTCCAGGGAGAAAGTTCCTAGGCATGTTACCAACACCCAGCAAATTTCAGTGTGAAGTCATCTTCCTTTAAGCCAGTTACCTGATCTGAGCTGACAGCAGGGTAAAAGAGAACACTGTCATCTAGGCCAGCGGTCACCAATCTTTTGGACCTCACGAACCACCAGTGGTCTGCGGACCACCAGTTGGTGACAGCTGATCTAGGCCACCCTACAGCCAAGCCAGGAGGCCTCCTAAGCCTCCATGTGATGGAGAGCTCACTAACTTACAAAGCAATTCAGTGCAATTTTCAATGCCTCTCCTTATTACAAAGCCTTTCGTTAAAATAAAATAAATAAGATAAAAACAAAAGAAGCCTCCTCATAATGTCTACCCATCTACCTTTCCCAGTAACTCAAAATAAATCTATTCCTTCTTCCCTAAAAGTTCTCTTTAAATGGTAAAGGCCTCTCAGTACTCCCTTCGTCCTTAGATTAAAAACACCTCCAATTTCCTCAACTGTTTCTTCCACAACACGGAAGCCCACCATCCTGCTTGCTTCCCTCTGAGGTCCCCTCAACAGCGGCTACCACTCACACAAAACCCACTCCATGCCTGGCAGTCATCTAAGTGGTCGACACATAATAATTCATTTATTCCTGACAACAATTACGAGGGAGGTGCCATTATTACCACTCTTTCTACCAATGAAGAGACTGCGTGGTTTGCCAGGCCCAGAGCTTTTCAGTAGCAGCTGGGCAGTCTGCTTCTTCAAAGCCTCCCTGTCCTGCCTCCGAAGATGAGCTACTCAGCACTGAACACAACATACCCTCAATATGGTGTGGCCAGTCAGTCCAACAGGAAGAGATTCCATAGCCCACCATCTGGGCACTAGCCTAAAACTACACTGCATTTTTTATCGAGTCCAAAAATTATCCAAGATCCCTTTGATGTTGAGTGCTAACAAAGCAGCTCTCACTCACCCTCTACTTGGAAAAGTTTAAAACTAAGTACACAAATATACTACATTTTGGGAAGAGGAGGTGAAACTGAGGCACAGGATATAAATGGAGTGTCCATTACACAACAGGCCATGCGGTGGCTACCTTGTACACATAATCTAAGGCAATCCTCAAGACAGTGTGGTGAGATAATATCCCCACCCTTTTCACAGATAACAAGCAGAGGAACAGAGAGGCAAAGTAACTTGCATACATGTACATAGCTAGTAATATCAGATTTGGAATGAAAACTAAGTACACTTGATGGCAAAGGCCACACCCTTTCCACTATAATGTTACAAAATCCTACTCGTCCTGCCTCAGCTCTGGAGCTGCGGACTGCACCATAATCAGTCAAGAGAAGAGCTGACAGCTGAAGATGTAAAAAGAGCACTAAGCAGCAGTTTCAGTGGTAACATCACATCTGGACAAGAGGGTTTAAAATGCATGAGCTAAAAGACATGAGCAGAGAACAAACAGTTTAAGGTTGCCACCCCAAGATGCATTCAGGTTACAGAATCATCCTTTTTTATTAAGTTTATTGGGGTGACATTAGTTAATAAGATCATATAAGTTTCAAGGGTACATGTTATGATACATGATCTGTATATTGCACTGTGTTCCCACCACCCAAAGTCAAATCATCTTCCATCACCATATATTTGGCCCCCTTTACCCTTTACTATCCTCCCACCCCCTTCCCTCTGGTAACCACCGTACTGTCGTCTGTGTCTCTGAGTTTTTGTTTTATATCCTGCATATGAGTGAAATCATATGTTTCTTGGCTTTTTCAGACTGACTTATTTCGCTTAGCAGAATATTCTCAAGGTCCATCCATGTAGCAAGTGGCAACATTTCATCTTTTCTTACAGCTGAGTAGCATTCCATAGCCTCTGTATTTCAGGGTAGCTGCTCAAGTGTTTTGAAAGGAAAATAACTAGTCACCATCACTGGCTCCTTCTATGGAGCAATTTTGCTTTCACTTTGGACTTAATAAAGTAGTGAAATGCAGGCAGGACAAAGTACACAAAAGTTGATATTACTCTTTAAAAAGACAAAAGGAAGATTACATAAAAGAAAAAGCACACCTATGAAAATAAGGTTAGCCACCCAAAGGTAACCCATCACTCAAGAGCAGCAGTTCTCAACATGCGGGTCGAAACCCCTTTGGGGGTCGAACGACCCTTTCACAGGGGTCGCCTAAGACCATCAGAAAACACATATTGAATATATAATTACATATTGTTTTTGTGATTAATCACTATGCTTTAATTATGTTCAATTTGTAACAATGAAAATACATCCTGCATATCAGATATTTACATTACGAGTCATAACAGTAGCAAAATTACAGTTATGAAGTAGCAACGAAAACAATTTTATGGTTGGGGGTCACCACAACATGAGGAACTGTGTATTAAGGGGTCGCGGCATTAGGAAGGTTGAGAACCACTGCTCAAGAGGAACAGTAACCTTCAATCAAAGACAGAAGAAGAGGATGCAAAAAGAAAGAAGACAGATCTGGAATACTACCATTAGTGTATTTCTACAGAAATAGTTCTTACCACTCTCATCAGATATGGCAAACATGAGGTGTCTGCAACTTCCAAGCTCTTTGACCTTGGAAACGCACTAACTTCTCTGGATCTGTTTCTTTCCTTGTCAAAGAGACAAGTTAATAAGAGTACCTGCCTCACCAGGTGGTGGTAAAGAGAAGTGTGTAATGGGCTTTGTAAAATATAAAGTGCAATTGAAGTGTGGACTTATCCATCATTAGGAACAAAGTCAGTCACCTGTGAATCACAACGCTGTTAGCCCAAATTCCTTAACACCTCCCCCACTCGAAAGCGCTGAGATATTTATTTAGGTCCGAGGTCAGACCTTTCTCTGTATTCTTAGTGCTGGGTGCACTAAGTGCTTAGGAAAAGCTAACCAACGAGCAGCAGCCAGATGCAAGAGCTGAAGGAGGCACAGAAAGCAGTTCCCTGGGCCAGGAAACAACTGCAGCCAAATTATCTCCCACGACGTAATGCCTGTTCAAAAATGTCTAAGAGCCCTGACCCGTTTGGCTCAGTGGATAGAGCATCGGCCTGCGGACTCAAGGGTCCCGGGCTCGATTCTGGTCAAGGGCATGTACCTTGGTTGCGGGCACATCCCCAGTGGGGGGCGTGCAGGAGGCAGCTGATTGATGTTTCTCTCTCATCGATGTTTCTAGCTCTCTATCCCTCTCCCTTCCTCCAGGAATAATAAAGAGTAACAAAACAATGAAAATCCCTTCAAGCACCTCAGAAAAACCAAGTAAGGCTCCACATATCCCAAAATCACTTATCAGGAAGTTGAGCACAATCAAGCACAAGAATCCAGTTTCCTCAATCCATCCCCATTCTGGTAAGTACGAAATGGGCCTCCCAGCAACAAAGTGGATGTCACTGAGCCCTCGCACTTCTCCTTCATCAAACACCGAGCCCCTCAATCAGTGCTACCTCCTCTCACATTAGGACCATTCTAACTACTTTTTAATTGCATAACGGAAATAGTAATAAACAAGGAGTCATCTTTATTTCCAAAATATTCTAACATTATCATAAAAGTAAAAACTAAGAATTTTAAAACTCTCAACAAATACTCAAAAGTTAACTAGTTCCGGAACTTCACTCCAGGTAGGACAAAAATTAACTATTGATTTTTACTGACCAATTAGCTCATTGATCTTTCTGGAGCATAATATTTCTTTTTGCTACTGATGCCAACACAAGAAAAAAGAGTCTAGAGCTGACACGATTCTTCAAAATGTTATCCTATTTTCTGTCCAAACTGCTTTTTACCAGGAGGTATTAGGTTACACTATTAGGTCTAGTTAGCCCTTATCTCAAAGGGTGAGCATCAGATTTTCTTTCCCTCTAAAGTGCCAAACAGCCAACCTAAGAAATTCCTGACAGCAACAAATACGTACCCTATCAGCAGGGAACTGAAGGCAGTGCCAAGTCTGAGTTGAGTGAAAGCAGGAACTGAAGAGGAGGAAAAGAGATTGCTATGAATCTAAACACTAACCAAACTAGCTGAGAAGGAGGTCTTTAAAGATACAGTGGGGCCTTGACTTACAAGCTCCCGACTAACGAGTTTTTTGAGATACCAGCTGTCTCTCAGCCAATTTTTTGCATTGAGTTGATAGAGTAATTTGAGTTAACGAGCTCCTTAACGAGCTCGGTCGAATTAAACTCCTAAGTCAAGGCCTCACTGTACTTTCTACTAAGCAAAGCACTCTGTGTATGATAGGCAGTCTATTAATGCTTCCGTTTGTTATAAAAATAACAAACCCTCATAATTCTAAGTTAGCGGTAAAAAAATCACACATTAAAGAAATGTTTGAGATGTGTACCACTATAAAATCACACTAGATATGGCTTCACTCAAAGCATAACCAAATCTACATTACACTTTTTTTTAATTTATTGGTTTGAGAGCGAGAAATACCAATTTGTTGTTCTACTTATTTTTTTTAATTATTATTTTTTAAATATTATTTTCATTGATCTCAGAGAGGGAGAGAGAGATAGAAACATCAATGATGAGATAGAATCATTGATCAGCTGCCTCCTGCACACCCCCCACTAGGGATCGAGCCCGCAACCCAGGCATGTGCCCTTGGCCGGAATCAAACCTGGGACCCTTCAGTCCACAGGCTGACACTCTACCCACTGAGCCAACCGGGCCAGGGCTACATTACACTTTTTATTTTATTTTTTAATTATTGTATTGATTTTTGCAGAGAGGAAGGGAGAGGGATAGAGAGTTAGAAATATCGATGAGAGAGAAACATCGATCAGCTGCCTCCTGCACACTCCCCACTGGGGATGTGCCTGCAACCAAGGTACATGCCCTTGACCGGAATCAAACCTGGGACCCTTGAGTCCGCAGGCCGACACTCTATCCACTGAGCCAAACCGGTTAGGGCTACATTGCACTTTTTAATCGATTTTATTATATTCAATTATACATTGCAATTGCTTGTTTCCTAATTGCCTTATTAGAGCTCAAAAAATACAAGATAATCCCATCCCAATTGATAGCAATTCACGATGACAAACAAGTCCCTCTGAAAAAGTTTTCTGAGGCATAAAAACAACATCCCTTAATTCAGTACAAAGATTCATTTACTACCAAGTGACAGGAAGCAATTTCTGCTTTAAAGTCAATTGAAAACTCACTGGTGTCTTGCTTCAGACAGCACTTAGGGCCAATTACTACACCAAACACATGCAGTTTTTCAATATTTCAATTAACTCGGTTATTCAAAACACTTCTGGGGACCAAAAGCTATAAATCTTGTAGCCAACAGAGAAGACCATTATCTAAAATTAAGTAAAATCACTCCCACTAACACATAAAACTGAGTCCAGGGTTGACAAAGTCAAGTTAAAATCTACCCCCTACTCTTACTGACTCTCTTGCATGTTAAGCCCCACCTCCTGCGTAAAGTTTTGTCCACAGTGATCTTACTTTTCACCTCCAGTGGAATGTTTTTGTTACAGCATTTGTTCATTTTCAGGGTGTATGCTGTTGCCTAATGTGGAGTTTCTGGTGAGTTCCTCCGAAATGATGTTTTGTAAGATATTAATGGGTGTAATTTGGTCATGTTTGGAAATTCTGGATTACACAAATTGAAGGGTTGTTAACCGCAGACATCCAGGAGACTTGAATATGATAATGTGCAAGGTGCCTCTGGGAGGGAGGTTGTCAGAGTAGGGGCTGGGTGGACAAGTCATGAAGATACATTATTTAGCATTTCTGCAATTTATTAATCTACAGAACCCCACTCTCTTCCCTTTCCCCGCCACATAACATATATAACACACATACACACAATTTTATCAAAATTTTCAAACACGTACAAAAATTAAGACACTTGTCGAAAAAGCCCAGCTTCAATAACTAAACACATTCCAATCTTGCTTCATCTTTCACTGACTCAACCTTCTTCCCAATTACTTTGAAGCAAATCCTAGGCACATCTTTGTTATTGGTATGTATTTCAGTGTGTATTGCTTTAAAATAATCTTTTTTAAGAAACAAAGCTACAATGCCAGTACCTCAGCTTTTTTTAAACAGTGAAATGCTAATTGGTTTTTTAAAGTGTATTTGAATCACCTGGAAATCCAGGCAGATTCTAGTGGGTCAGGTGATGATTGAAATCCTGTATTTCTAAAAAGCTCTTAAGTTATATTTTGAGTAAAAATAATGTCTCCCATACCACAATGACAGGCACCAAGTTTTAAATAGAAAATCACCTTTTGAATCATGTACCACTTTATTTTCTGCAGCAGCTTTATTAAAATTTTTAAAGAAAAGGTTCTCCTAAGGATCTTAACATTTTCTTACCACGTAAAATGGTACCCAACAATTTTTCATTATAACTTCCTGCTAAATGGTGAGTTGCCATGTTTTTTCAAGGTGAAATTCCCTACAAATAAAGGACTAATACTACAAAGACCAGGATCATAACTCATTTCATGGCTTGCAAGCAAGTACAGAGAAAGGAAGGAACAGAGAAGCGCACAGGGAGCAGGCTCCTCACTGCAAACTGGAAAATGCAAGCACAGGTTGCAACCATCCGAACGCAAGCAAAAGAGACAAAGTATGATGGCACCCAAAGAAACCCCATTTACCAGCTCCGTAACTGTGAGGCCTCGGTCTCACAATTAACAATACTATCACAGTCACTAAATAAGCAACACAGACAAGAACTATATTCTTAAAAATAAAGAAATGCATAAACAGATATATAAGAATTCTAAAGCATTTGTAAAAGTTCTGAAGGAAAAGTTCCGGAAAAAGTACTATATGAATCAAAGGTATTTAGCTGTTTAATTAAATACACCGCAAATTACTGAAAAGTCAGAAAGACCAACTAGTGCCAAGATACCTAGTTCATTTTCATGCCAAAACTGTATATACACATCTGAGTACCTTATTCTTCCTCTCTGAGCATATGCAAATCATCTGAAATGACTTACAAAAAACAAAACAGGTTCAAAATTGGACATTAAGGCAGTTAGAGCTTGCAGGGCAGAGCTGTGGAGAGGAGAGAGCTCCCCGCAGCACTGGGAGGTGCGTAGGGGGTCTTTCTCCATTCTTCAGCGAGGTATCATCAGCGCAAGCGCGAGAGGAAACCACTCAAGGCCAGGAAAAGAACCACCTGAGAGGATTAATGGGAACAATTATCTGAAATCATGCCCAGCCAGAGTGAGAACTCTCATCATTCACAGAGCACTGGGAGGAGCACTCAAAAGGATTTTGCCATCTTGGTGAGAAAAAATTGGCCCTAGACTAAATGTTGCTCTGTTCCCAATTAGAGAAATTTAAAACAAGACCTGAAAAGACCCCATTGTTCCCAAGTAACTTAACCACATCCCAGAAAAAAACCTCAGGAATATTTATAGGAAAATAAAGACATCCAATATCAGTACCTACCAAGGTAAAATTTAGAATATCTACCATCCAAAAAGTAGAAGGAAGGTGGGGAACATCATTCAACTAAAACTAACCCAAAAATAAAACAGATGATAAAATTAGTACATGAGAACATTAAAACATTTATGATACCTGTATCCCATATGTTCAAGAAACTATAGGAAAGAGCAAACATGTAAGCAGACATTAAACATATTAAAACACACACACCCAAATCAAACTTCTAGAGATCAATACTACAAACCATTACAAAATTGCATTACATGGATTTAACAAATTAGGAACTGTAGAAAAGATTAGTGAATGTGAACACACAACAATACAAACTATACAGAAGAAAATGCCAAGAAAAAAAGAATGGGGAAAAAATGAACCTCAGCATTCAGTGAGCTGTGGGACAACTTGCAGTGGCTTAAAACAATAGAAATAAATCTGACAAACAATGTAAGACTTATACATTGAAACCTATTTTTTAAAAACTGCTGAGAGAAATTAAAGAAAAATTAAATGGAGGGATATACCCTGTTCATGGATCAGAAGACTCAATACAGTTAAGATGTCAATTCTCCCATGTTAACCTGTACATTCAATGCAACCCCAACCAAAATCCCATCAGGTTTTATTGTAGAAATTGAGTACCTAGTTCTAAAATTGATACAGAAATACAAAGGACCTAGGACAGCCAAAACAACTTTTAAAAAGTAGGATACAGTTGGAGAGCTTACACCATGCATCTTCACAATTTATAAAAGCAGTAATCAAGACTGGTATTGTCATCAAGATAAGAAGATGAATGGAACAGACTAAGAGTCAAGACACAGACCCACATTAATCAACAGATTTTTTACAAAGGTGCAGAGATATTCAGTAAAAAAAAGGATAGTCTTTTCAATGAATGGTATTGGAACAAGAGAATATCTGTACACACACACACACATACACACACAACACTAAAAAAATTGACAGGGATGCTGAAAGTGTTCTCTATTTTGATGTGATTATACAGGTAAAAATTCATCAAGCCATACAGTTAATATGTGTACACTCTACTATACATATATATACCTGAAAAGGGGAGACAAAGCAAGCATGTAAGTTAGCATACAGGCAAGGGCCCATATTTATTTTTTAAAAATTATTTCTATCAATCCCTCCGACATTTCATACAGAGAGAGAGAGAGAGAGAGAGAGAGAGAGAACCCACATGTGTGAAAATATGTCTGGAATTAGGTTCATGTAATTTCAATGAAGGAAACTTATGGAGGATAAAGTTTGAAATTTTTTTTTATCTTCACATTTTTCTGCATTTCCATTGTTTAAATTCCTTTAATGCGTGCATACTATTTTTATAACAATATAGTGATTTTCTAAAAATTGAAAGCAAAGTTATTAAGAGTAGTTAATTCTAGATGAAGAGAATATGAGTAATTTATATTTTCTTCTCTGTAATTTCTATATTTTTAATTCTCCCACTTAAAAGTATTTATATAACTACAAAGACTACACATTAACATAAAAAAATTTTGTTATGCTAAAAAATGTTAACTTTGTTATAATTACAACAATTATTTTTTGTATGCATGTGGACAGCATCCACATGAAAACCTTAAAAAAAGGAAGTGAGGAAGTATTTTGGGAAATGAGATTGGACAATGTTACTCTTTTATGATATATTTTTTATGTTTGTGAGATAATTTTTATACGGGGAAATGTTGCAATGACAAGTGTACAAAGGACGAGAACAAAAAGCATGAATCATTGCTGAAGATCCAACATATATTCAGCAATGGAGAAAAGATAATCTTTCAACAAATGGTGGTAGAACTACCAGACACCCACATGCAAAACCATGAATGTACACACAGATCTTACACCCTTCACAAAAATCAACTCAAAACTGATAACAGACCTCAACATATAACACAAAATATAAAACTTCTAGAAAGTAACACAGTAGAAAATTTGATGATCTTAGATATTGCAATGACTTTTAATACAACACCAAAGAACCAATCAATGAAAGAAATAATTGATAAGCTGAGCTTCATTAAAATGAAAAACTTGCACTCTGGGAAAGACACTGTCAAGAGAATGAGAACACAAGCCACAGACTGGGGGAAAATATTTGCAAAACATCCCGGTACATCCAACAGCAGTGTCTAAATGACAGTGAAAGAAACACTCCCCTGGTAATATTTTAATACAGCAGGGTTAGTAAAGACAATCATCAAAAATATCCAGTTTCTGATATATATAATGGCATATGACTCAGCCATTAAAAAGGAATGAGATCCTGCCATTTGCAACATGGGTGGACCTAGAGGATATTATGCTAAGTTCAATGAGTCAGACAGAGAAAGACAAATACTGTATGTTCACTTATAGGTGGAATCTAAAAATGACAAAGTAAACGAACAATCAAAAAAAGCAGAAACAGACTTATAGACACAGAGAACAAACGATGGTAGCTGGAAAGGGGAGAGATGGGTAAAAAGGGTGAAGGGAAATCAGAGGCACAAACTTCCAGTTATAAATTAATCACAGGGATGTAATGTAGAGCATAGAAGATATAATTAATAATATCTACACTAATAAAAGAGAAACATGGTAATTAGCGTACGACCGCTACCCTTTTCATTGGCTAATCAGTGAGTATATGCAAATTAACTGTCAGCCAAGATGGCGGCCGGCAGCCAGGCAGCTGGAAGCGAACATGAGGCTTGCTGCAGTGAAGGAGGACTCCAACGTTCCCCGCCTGCGCTGCCGGCCTCTGAGCTACAACTCTAAGCAACTATGTACTATGTTGCAAACATAGAAGATAAACAAAACCCCAGAAACCAGCTTTCAGTCAGCCGGGCTTTAGCAACATTGTATCGATGTTTTCAGCAGCGAGGCCTCAGAGCTAAAGCTGGCCCAGAATTAAAAAAAAAAAAAAAAAGAAAACAAGGAGCGGTTGGAAGCTTCAGTCACTCGCTTCGGGAAAACAGCCCTCAGCCCCTCACCCAGACTGGCAAGGCACCCCAGTGGGGACCCCCACCCTGATCCAGGACACCCTTCAGGGCAAACCAGCCAGCCCCTACCCATGCACCAGGCCTCTATCCTATATAGTAAAAGGGTAATATGCCTCCCGGCACCGGGATCAGCGGAGCAGCAAGGCCTCCCGGCACCGGGATCAGCATGATAGGGGGCAGCGCCCAAACCCCCTGATCGCCCTCTGTGTGTGACAGAGGGCGGCGCCACAACCTCCCTATCTGCCCTGCTCTGTGCCTGATAGGGGGGAGCTCCCCAATCCCCTGATTACCCCGCAGCTCTGTGTGTGACAGGGTGCAGCGCCCCAAACCCCCCCTTCCCCACAGGCCCTGCTCTGTGTGTGACAGGGTAGAGCCATAACCTCTCCATCGGCCCTGCCCTGAGTGTGACAGTGGCGGCGCCCCAACCCCCTGATCGGCCCTGCTCTGTGGGTGATAGAGGGTGGCGCCCCAACCCCCCTCCACGGGCCTTGCTCTGTGTGTGACAGGGTAGAGCCATAACCTCCCCATTGGCCCTGCCCTGAGTGTGACAGGGTGCAGCACCCCAACCCCCTGATCCGCCCTGCTCTGTGTGTGACAGGGGGTGGTGCCCCAACTCCCCTATCAGCCCTACTCTCTGAGTGACAGCAGGGAGCTCCTCAACCCCCTGATGGGCCCTGCTCTGTGCATGACAGGGGGCAACACCCCAACCCCCTGATCGGCCCTGCTCTGTGCATGACAGGGGGTGGCGCCGCAACCTCCCCATCGACTCTGCCTTGAGTGTGACAGGGGGCGGTGCCCCAACCCCCCAATCAACCCTACCCTGAGCGTGACTGAGGGTGGCATCACAACCTCCCGATCCGCCCTGCTCTGTGCATGACGGGGCGGCGCCCCAACTCCCCAATCGGCCCTGCTCTGAGCCTGACCAGGGACTGCACTTAGGAATTGGGCCTGCCCTCTGCCACCCAGAAGCAGGCCTAAGCCAGCAGGTCGTTATCTCCCACGGGGTTCCAGACTGCGAGAGGGCACAGGCCGGGCTGGGGGATCCCCCCTCCGCCCCCCCGCCCCAGTGCACAAATTTTTGTGCACCGGGCCTCTAGTATTGTAATAACTATGTATGATGATAGATTGGTTACTAGACATCATGGTGATCACATCCTAAGGTATGTAAATGTCAAATCACCATGTACACTTGGACCTAATATAATATTGTATGTCAACTATAATAAATAATAAGTTTTTGATAAAAATTCCATTTCTGGCAAAAACCTTGAGGAAACAGGTACTCTAATATACCACTTATGGGAGTGTAAATTATCATCTTTTTAAAGTACACTTTGGTTCTATCTGTCAGAATACAAAAGGCACATATACATACTCTAATGCAACTATTCCACTGTCACGGCCATAATTTTAAATTCCTGGGTATACCCCCTCACTGCAATATAGTTTTAACATAAGATAAAAACAATAAAGAAACACCTAAAGTGCTTGTTTAAAAACTAAGTAAAAGGTGGCCCCAATTAAATAGATTATGGTGTATACATATGACAGAATACTACAGAGCTACTGAAAAGAATGACAGAAATCAGTGTCTGCTGCTAGAAAAGATCTCAAAGATAAAGTAAAACAAATGAACAAAGTTTTAAAGTATACATAGCATGATCCCACTTGTTTAAAGAATATATATATAATATTTATAAATATTCCTTAAGAATATATAAATTCATAAACAATATTATACTAATACATTAAATATATATTTTTTCATTAAGATTATACATTCACACATACTTAAATATAGTCCCCTATTTTCCTCACAGAACCACAAGACACTTAACAGGGTTATGTTTTAGGAAGGAAATGAACAAGGAGAAAAGTCTTCACTTCTTTTTATTTTGTTCCTCTTCAAATATTTGAATTTTTAAATATATGACTAATTTTCGAAAATTACACATTTAATTTTAGAAATCATATGTATAATGTTTTAATGGCAGCAAAGGTGAGCTAGGCAGAGATCACTGGCCCTTCAATTTGCTTGCTGATTATACGCACATCTTTGTGTGTATAATCTAATAAGTATGTTTTATATTTTATGTCGGCTTACATTTTGTTTTACATACACACATAAGCATACATATATTTAAATCTAGCTATTTAGCTGACTCTCATATTATCAAATAATAACCATCTAAATTCAGCTACACGCAGTTCCCTGGGTATAAAGAGAACATTCTGATAACTGGAATCAAACATTCTAGCCAACCTGGGAAGAATAGTCTGGATGAAAATTAACATAACCTGGTGGCTAGCTGGCAAACATTAAAATAAAGTTTCTAACCAGAGAAGCTACAGATCCTAAAAATGAGGAAATGAATATGCTTTCTCTATGCCAAACTATGCTGGGCACTTTCACACACTCTTAATTTCCCCAACAACCATAGCAGATCATTGTTACCCCATTTTACAAGTAAAGAAACTAAAACTAGTGGTTTTAAGTAACTGGTCCAGGGTTACTTTACATGGATAATACAGTAAGTTTCTACTAACTATACCACACTTCCCACCAAAGACTGTGGCCACATCTACCTACAAGTAATTGCTTAAAAAAAAACACCTGACCAATCACCCAACATTAAAAACATATGCCTCAAAGCCTTCAAGAAATTCCAATGTTAAAAATTACACATGCCCTGGCCGGTGTGGTTCAGCTAGTTGGAGTGTCAGGTTCAATTCCCAGTTAGGGCACATACCTAGGCTTCCGGTTCAGTCCCCAATGGGGCATGTATGGAAGGCAACCACTCACTTTTCTCTCTCACATCAATGTTTCTCTCTCCCGCCCCCTCCCTCTTTCTCTAAAATAACAACAACAAAAAGGTTAGAAACTACAACGTGGATTCCCATGATATTAATTCTGCATGTTTAGCCAGAAAAAAAAAAAAAAGGAAAATTTTCCCCCCTTGCATCCACATATGCTGTTGGATGTCCCGGGACTCCCAGAAAGTTGAGAAAGTCTTTAGTCTTCAGGTATTCTAGTAGTAATTTTCAAAGTGTATCACTCATGACAAGACTCCGAGGGTGCAAAGGGAGCCAGAAACCCTAAAACACATTATGAAATGGGCTCAAATAAAGAGAGAAGGTGGTGCTGGAGATGACACTGACTACCTAGCACCACATGCAGGACTCTGCTCTGCAGTGTCTACACCCCTCTCCCACCACAAACAGGGTGTGGACCTCAAAGCTGCTCGGTCAATGCTCTCATCAAAGCCTGGACCCCTCAACAGTGTTCTCTGGATTAAATATGGGGCCGACCAAAATACTCTCCCTGCAATTTAACAGGTGTTCTCAATGAAGGATGTGCTCGGTTTTTGAAATTCCATCTTCTGTGAAGACCTGAAAGTTGATGGAAACGTGAGCCTTCAATTCCGTCAAACCTCCTTGACATCTGTAACCTCCTTGACATCTGTAACCTCCTTGACATCTGTAACATCTGCCTACAAAAGCTCTACTCCGAGGTTTCGGTAAGGTCTCCTCAAGTCACAGTCAAGTTTGTCTTCCCAATTAAATTGGCAATTAAAGACCAACTTATAAAAAGAAGAGTCAACCTTTAATTGGAAAGCAAATCACCTAACAGTAAAAGGTAGACACATTTCCCAATTAAAAATCTGACAAGAACTCACAAAAACAAAAGAGCATTTCCCAAATGTCATGGTGCTTATTTCCTGGTTAGAAAGGCTTCCTGCTCCAACTCCACACCAAACACAAGGTGACAGGTGGGGGCAGAGGATTGATAGTACAGCAGGAAAATGTTGTGTGCAGACATGGGCATGAAACTGTACAAACTGTGCATCAGCAGGGAGTCAGGACTCTGTCCACCCAATTAGTTCCATTTTAAGGGGCCAGTGGGCAAGACTTCAAACCGAAACCTGCAGTGAGCAGCAGCCCGACAGACTCGATCCCCAGCCCTGGGTCCCATCGAAGCCCCTCCTCACCACCTGCAGACCTCTTTGCAAAGCCCGGAGTACACCCTATGGAAGACCTGACTGTCCTGACATGTTTTTAAATGGTTAAGAATTTCATTTATGAGTCTCAGTGTACTTTTAAAAATACCCATCTGCCAAATGTAATACTTTCATTACAATTACACTATACCTCATCTTTAAGTTACTTTGATGGACTCCCACACTAGCAAAATAGAGTCATTTTTTAACTACCTGGTACCCTGGTTAGAAACCCTGGTGCCCTAGATGAGATTTGGATATGGCATGTCCACACCTACTCTGTCCTTAGGTCAACCCCTTATTCATCTGTACATTCTTTTTATCCAGTGTTAAAAGACAATTATAACAATAAATGCTCTTCTAACAAATAGGAATAGCATTTTAAAAATACTTAAAAACTTGTCAATACATAATGTAGTTTAGAAATGACCTTTTTTACATACCTGAACAAGAGAACTGAGGGAGAATTTTTAACATTCACTATTCAAAAAAGAAAAACAACTGCTCAGTGATATAAAAAGATAAAGCTAAACTAAGCAAACTTTTCAGAGGACAGAGGACTCTTTCATGAACAAGTAATTTACTGTGACAAAATGATAGGGCCAAGGAAACATAAAAGAGAAGTGGCACATCTAGTTCCAAGTATCCTTTAGATGTAGTTCAGATTTTATTAACATGAGTCTAAAATTGGGTTTTCTTTTTGAGGCTTGTTGCCAAAGCAACCAGGAAAGCTACAGTCTTCGAGAGTTTGAAAAGAGGTTAAGGGTAAGAGGAGGTAACCAAAGTTTTATACCAGGAATGAGGAATCATGAAGACAATGTTGCAAGAAGGGTTAACACAGAGAATACAAACTGAACAGATAGACAAAGCAGCAACTACAGTGACAGAACAACTTCTCCAGTTTTATTGAGATAAAAATGACATTTAATAATGTATTCATTTAAGGTATAAATGGGATTTATGTGTATGTTGCAAAATGATTACCACAGTATGTTTAGTTAACATCTATCACCTCACAGTTCTGTTTTCTTGTGATGAGAAATTTTTATATCTACTCTCTTAGCAACTACATTCCCTATTCTGTTCCCTGAAGTACTCTCCCCTGACTCTCCCCAACCTGAACACCAAAGTAATATCACCATCCTCCTCTCATTCACTGCCACTGTTAATGAAATTTAAACCATTGGGTATGTTCAAAAGCGTATCAGGAAGGAAACAAGAGCGGAGAGAGTTAGCAACACCCTCACTACAATGTCAAAATTGCCCTGCGTCTCAAAGAGATGTTGATATATAAACATCAACTTTTTTTTTTTAATATATTTTATTGATTTTTTACAGAGAGGAAGGGAGAGAGATAGAGAGTTAGAAACATCGATGAGAGAGAAACATCGACCAGCTGCCTCCTGCACATCTCCTACTGGGGATATGCCCGCAACCAAGGTACGTGCCCTTGACCGGAATCGAACCTGGGACTCTTCAGTCCGCAGGCCGACGCTCTATCCACTGAGCCAAACCGGTTTCGGCTAACATCAACATTCTGACATCAACAACATCAGTCGTAAAATGGTCACGTGTAAACATGAACCAGTATCCTTACCCAGAATACTAGGTGTGGACACACCATTTATATCATGCTGGTAATAGATAGAAGAAAATAAAAAGTGTTGTTCAAATGGTCTGAGGTGGTCAAAAATAAGGAAGAAAAATGAAAACAAAAAAAAGCAACAGAAGCCAGAATAAAAAAAAAAAAATACGCTGGGACTAAATCAGGGTGATCATGAGAAAGTAATATGTATGGACATAAGAAATGGATGGATAAACCACAAAATCACACCCCACACCACCCAGCATTGGGAAATTTCCCCCTGGAAAACACAAAGGCAACCAAAAAGCAATGTACGTATGTTTTTGAAACAGTATCAATAACAAAGCTTTAGTTTGTTTTTTAAGCTTTTTTCAAATATAGAACATTAGGGTAAATTTAACTGCATTTTTAAAAACTGATATAGCATAAAAGAAATGGGTAAAACCTACAGAATCATAAGTACTCCAATGAGATGGTACATTTGTATACAGCTGCTAACTTCCCTAATCCCCCACTCCACTTTCACTGGGAAATAATCACTCCTTCCCGGGGATTCCCATTGCATCCCATCTGTCTCTTCTAGTCTCATGTCATAGTTGTTACTGACATATTTTATCCCTCAAATATAGTCTACATCATGTCAAATTAGTCTTTGCAAAATTCAAGGCATTCACTCATTCATTCAATAAATATTTCCAAAGTACATATAAGTGCCTGGTACCATGCTACAGACAGGAAAGAAATATGTACTGCTTAAATGAATGTTGACTGCAAGGCAGAAAAAAGTGAACTAGTCCAAAAAAGAATCCACATAAATCATGTGTTATATATTCCCAAGGGGATTCGGATGGGAAGCTACAAATATTCTGATACCGTGGAACAGCTGCACTACCTGTGTATTGTCACAGCATGAAAACGTGTCCACAATACAACCGCGCTTCCTCTGCTTGGCCTGCTAAGTATATTAAGTATTACCATACAGAGAATTATCATCTTAATCCTTTAAAATATTTAGTAATGATGGCTTCATATATCATAATCTTAACCTAGAGGTCCCTAAATAACACACATGAGATGGGTCTTTGTAAGTCCAGGAAAGGCAGGCTGTTTTAAAAGTTGGATCTGTGCATTCATTCAAGAACTTATTAAATACCAGATACTGCTGGGCCAGGGTTTTAAAAAGATCAGGACAGTCCAAGAGCCCTCCAAGAACTGAACCAAAAGTTTGCCATGGTGGGGGGGGGGGGGGGAGGGGAGGGGGGAGGGAGGACAGTCACGTTTTATTTCATGGAAAATACCTGAGTTGAAATTCAAATGCCGACAACGTAAAAAACGTGTTGCGTTTTATTCTGGTTGTTTTCAGTCACTCCCTCTATCATTCTTAATGGTACTTGAAAGGATTCCCCCATCCTCGATTTATTTCACTTAAAAAAAAAAAAGGCCTGCCACTCCCACTCCCACTATATAGACTCGGGGGGCGGGGGGGATGTGTACAGAGGGTAACTTGAAATTTGTTTCATTTCTTTCTTTCCTTCTTAAGAAATAGATCGGAAAAGGAGGCAGAATAAAAGTCGAAAACGGATGAGTGCCTGCAGACCCACAGCCCTGGCACCGGCTCACTACCGGCTCCCGCCCGAGAGAGAGGCTGTGGCCGTTCACAGGTGGTTGGGGTGCCCCGAGTGTGACAACATTATCTGCAGAGCGGGGCAGGCCTCACACCCCAAGTCCCGGGAACCGAGCCCCTTCCGGGGAGCGCGGCAGAGGGAAACCCACAATCCAGGTGCGGGGCGGGCGCCCGGAGCTCACCTGGCTCCCTCCACCACGCCCCACAGCGTGCCGGCAGGGCCTGGGCATCCCGCGGGCAGCTCTGGCCCCAGAGAAAACACCGAGGGAGGCTCCTCCCTCCAGCCCAGCCCCCGGACACTGGGGGGTCCGTGGGGACCCTGGGATGGGCTTGCAGGAGGCCAGGAGGGGAGGACAGGGGAGGGTCGGCAGGGTGGCACCCAGCTCACCCTTCTCTCTGCCAAGCGGAGGTGGAGCCGCTGCCCGCTGCCCTGTCCCCTGACCCTGCCTCCTGCCTCCAGCCTCCAGCCTCCCTCACCTGATCACAGAGATGAGCAGCCCCGAGGGATCTTTGCTTTTGCTGACAGTGCCTCGGTACTTGCCACCGGCTGCCTCTGCCGCCATCTTGGTAACGGGCGGAGAACCCGCGGGCTGCAATGGAGCGAAGGCGGTGAGAACTCTGCAATTGACCTCTCCGAGAGCCCACCAATAGGAGAAGAGCATTTCACAGAACTTCTCTTCCCGTTGCCGGAGTGAGGGGGCGGGACTTCGCGCGTTTCCAGGCCGACGCCCGTTCTAAGCACTCTGGGAATTGTAGTTTTTCTTCAGCCGCTTCTGGGCGCGGAGGAAGCCAAACCAGGGGCTGCTCAGTGAAGTCCCCTAATAAGTGACTTACTTATCTTTATTCTGATCTTCGGATTTTTTAATTTCCTTGTTTTTAGAATGATATCAGTTTTTAAGTTAAAATTTATCTGATGATGCCACAATGTGTGTGTGTGTGTGTGTGTGTGTGTGTGTGTGGAGGGGCATATCTAAGTGGGGCAGGGGTCTATGCTTGATGTCTACATGCACAATTCTACTTCAAACATAGTTTTTTTAAAAACACAGTAAAATGTGAAAATGAAGAGACAAATTCTTTTCTTTAATATTCTCTAAAACTAAGTGTTTTGCATTATTTTTATGTGAGTTCAATCATTTTCAGTGTCCCTGTATTCCCAGATAATCCTAAAAAACATACACTCAGGAACTCTAATATTAGAGGCCCGATGCATGAAATTCATGCAAGAGTAGGCCTTCCTTCCCCCAGCTGCTGGCACCGGCTTTCCTTTGGCACGCAGGACCCAGGCTTCCCTCATAGCCCCGGCTTCATCAGGAAGTTGTCCAGAAGGACATCTGGTCTAATTAGCATATTATGCTTTTATTATTATAGATTGTACTGATGAAAGTTCACATTGACTTTTTAAAATCAGCTTGGAGTTCTCATTTATTTTCTTTTTATGTAAAAGTAGTCATAGCCTTTGGCTTAATAATTCCAGTTCTAGGGACTTTGTTCCTAAAAAAAATAGTCATAGAAAAATATTGAAAATTTGAAACAACATAGAAATTTTAAATGAATTATAGAACATTCATATAAGAATATAACAAATAGCCACTGGAAATCATAATTTTAATCTTTACTGAAAATAAGGTTTTCATGGTATAAGTGCAAAAAGCAAGTTATAAAGTTAAATAACTCATTAATATAAGGCAGATAGTTGGGCCTAGTGGCTAAGAATACCAACAGTAGGGGGAAAAAATGATCATCATCTTAGTTGACAGAGAAAAATCTTTTGACAAAACCCAACACACTTTTCATGATAAAACACTCAGAAATTAGAAACAGGAGGGAACTTCTTAAATATAATAAAGGATATTTATTTAAAAACCACAGCTAACATCATACTCTGGTGAAAAACTGAACATTTCCAGCTCTGATCAGGCACAAGACAAGAATGCCCACTTTCACCACTTCCTTTCAACAAAGTACTAGAAAGTCTGGCTAGCAAAATTAGGCAAGGAAAGAATAAAAGGCATTCAAATTGGAAAGGAAGGAGTAAAACTATTCCTATTTTGTAGACAATATGATTTTACATATGGAAATCCTAAAGAATTTTTTTAAAAAACTGTTAGAGTTAATAAATGAATTCAGCAAGGTTGCAGGATACAATATGAAGGGAAAAAATCAGTAGTGTTTTTATACAATAGCAATAAACAATCCAAAAAGGAAATTAACAGAACAATTCTATTTGCAATAACATCAAAAAGATTAAAATGCTTAGGAATAAATTTATCCAAGGAGGTGAAAGACTTACACATTGAAAACTATAAAACATGCTGAAATAAACTGAAGAAGACCTAACTAAATGGAAAGACATCCTGTGTTCATGGATTGGAAGAGAATATTTTAAGATGTCAATACACCTAAAGCTATCTACAAATTCAGTGCAATCCTATGAAAATTCCAATGGCCTTTTTTTGCAGGGTTGGAAAATTGATCAAAAAATTCACATGGAACTGCAAGGAGCTTCAGAAAGCCAAAACAATCGTGAAAAACAACAAATTTGGAGGACTCAGACTTCCTGATTTTGAAACTTACTAAAAAACTACAGTAATCAAAAGGGTGGTATTTGCATAAAGATAAAAATTAAATAGAGTATAATTGAAAGTTCAGAAATAAACCCATACATCTAACATGCAAAAGAATGAATTTGGCTTCTGTCTTAACCCTTTGCACTCCGAACCATTCTGGACATTGGCTACCAGCTACTCGATGCTACTTTGAGGCGGAAACGTGCATTTACAGACCCTCGTATTATTTAGTATAATTTTGGAACCAAGTAACGTATTATAATGATATTGGACTTATATGAATTGGGTGACATCAAGGAATGTATATTTGCAAAAAAAAAAAAATTTATTGTTTATAATTTTGTACAGTATGATAAGTTTTGTAACACTCCCCAATATGCATTGCAGGCTGCATGTTTGACAGTAATAAGTGGTTTGACGCCTGCCACCAGGTGTTTTCCTGTTAGAACACACAATGCAGTCCCGTTTTCTTTGTCCCACATCGGGAATATGTATTTTATTGTTTAATCCGACACAAAACCCGCTGACATTTCTTGTATATATCTTAGTAATTTTACGATATTTTGATTTAATTTCTTGTGCCATTTCAAGATAAAACTTCAGGGAAACATGCATGTCTCAAAAAGTTGTGTTGAAATAACTCAATTCCCCGTAATCACTAATAAACTGCAATGTCCCCTGAGAGGGGACATCGGAGTGATATGCTAGAATTCCGATGTCCCCTGAGAGGGGACAGCGGAGTGCAAAGGGTTAATCCATTCAGATTGCTCTAACAAATCATGTGGGGAGCAGCTATAGGGTTAAGCCTTGGACTGACCTGTTGGCAAAGTCACAAGTCCCAGCTTAGAGGGCACAGTCCTCTTAGCATAATTAGGCTTGACCTTATATTGCTCCCTAGATCTTATCTGGGAAGCTAATGGGCTGAGGGAGGTGCAAGAAGTGGCAAAACAAGTGAAACTCACAAGAACAGTGTAACTATGGTAACCACTATCTTGTTTACCTCTGACTATAAAATAAAGGCTCAGCTTGCCTCTGCATCTTTCTCTGTGGCCTCAGCCAGGCACAGGAAGATCCACGGAGACTAAAGAGAGCTATGCTGATCATCTGAACGCTGTCTCCGTCCACACCTTTGGGAATCCCTGGCCCGCTGGGGCTGGACCCCGACAAAATCATATACTGGATAGTTTATAAACAAAAAAAATTTATTTCTCACAGTTTGGGAGCCTGGGAAGTCCAAGATCTAGGGACCTTTGTGAGGTCTCCTTTATTTTTTTATTTTTTAAATATATCTTTATTGATTTCAGAGAGGAAGGGAGAGATAGAAACATCCATGATGACAGAGAATCATTGATCGGCTGCCCCCTGCATGCCCCCTACTGAGGATAGAGCCCGCAACCCGGGCATGTGCCCTTGACCAGAATCAAACGCTGAACCAAACTGGCTAGGGCAAGGTCCCTTTATAAGAAGCCTAATCCCTAATCTCCTCTCCACCTCCTAATACCATTACCTTTGGGGGTTAGGGTTCAATATATGAATTTGGGGGTGGACACAATCAGATCTCACACCATATACAAAATGTAACTTAAAATGAATCAAAGGCCTAAATGTATGAGATAAAAATCTAAGGATGTAAGAATTTACCCCTATGTTTTGGGGTAAATTCTTACATCCTTAGATTTGGCAATTGATTCTTATATATGACACCAAAAGCATGAGCAACAACAACAAAATAGATAAGTTGGACTTCATTGAAATTTAAAGTCTTTGTGCATCAAAGGACACTATCAAGAAATTTTTTAAAACCCACAGAATATGAAAAATATATGGAAATCATATATCTGAAAAGAGTCTTTATCCAGCATATGGAAAGAATTCTTACAAATCAGCAGCAAAAGACTAGGCCATGGAATTGAATAGACGTTTCTCCAAAGGAGATATACAAATGGCCAACAAGCACATGAAAAGACGCTCAACAACTTGTCATTAGGGAAATCATAATGAGATACCACTTCATATGTACTATTATTGAAACAGGATTTTTAGACTGGAACACGCGGTGTTCCCCTGGGCAGACGGGTTCCTGGGTTCTTTGTCTGTGGGAATCAAAGTCCGTGGGAATCGAAGAATGAAAACCACAGACGAAGGTGGTATAGCAAAGGTGGAAATTTATTGAAGAACATGTGGGAAGGAGGAAAGAACACCCCCCTCCCCCCGCACCACCACCCCAGTCCCTGTTTCCACAGTTTATAGAGGCTGTAGATATTTGTGCCTTGATATCCCCTCTGATTGGTCACTATTTCTTTAGACTGGTTACTATAGTAACTTCTGAGCTCAAAGGTAGACCCTCACATGGGACATGTGAGGTTCTCTCCGCGCACCCCCCCCCCCCCCCTTCCCTTTCCTATTCCCTTTGGGCTTTCTTCTTCTCCTCCTGGATGAGGGACTTCCTTCCCTTTATTTTGTAAATATAGACCTTCTGCTGTTTTCAGCTTTCCTATTCTATGGAAATATACCTTCTGGTGCTCTGTAACCCTGTGCTTCTTCCATGGTCCCCTTAATTTCTAAAATTTCCTAAACCTGTCTTTTTCACCCCTAAAAATTCCTGTTTCATTATGGCTGTGATTTTTTTAAATGGAAAAAAAAATATTCACAAAGATGTGGAGAAATTGGAACCTTGTGTATTGCTGGTGGAATGTAAATGGTGCAGCCAATGTGGAAAATAGTTTGTGGCTCCTCAAAAGTTAAACATAAAATTACCAAATGACCCAACAATTCCACTCATAGGGATATATCCAAAAGAATTTCAAACAAGTGCTCAAAAAAAAAAACAAAAAAAAAAACTTGTACACAAATGTTCACAGCAGCACTGTTCACAATAGCCAAAAGGTAGAAACAACCTGAATGTCCATCAATGGATGAATATGGTATCATATGTAACAAAATGTGACATATCCATACAATGAAATATTATTCAGCCATAAAAGGGAATAAAATACCAATGCATGCTACAGCATTGATGAACCTTGAAAACATTATATTAAGTGAAAGACGCCAGACATAAAAGGCTACATAGTGTATGATTCCATTTATACAAAATATCTGGAATAGGCGAATTCATACACAGAAAGCAGATTAATGGTTTCCAGAATTTGTGGAAGGTGGGAATAGACTATGGACAAAAAAAAGTCCACATGCTAACCTGACTAGCTCAGGGAAGGCCTGCATGGCGGTTTTGCAAACTCAAAGACCTAAAGTAACCACAAAGTATGGTCTGAAAGTAAAACTTTAACTAAAAGCAGTTTTAGTGGGTAGTCATGTCCTATACAGTATCTTCCCTGATAAAGGTCAATCTTTACCTTAACTGAGCCTATTGTCTTTTTGTATCTAAGATAACATCCTTGTGAAATGTCCCGGTAATTTGTGACTTCTTTCTTTCCAGACCCCTTAGGGCACAACCAAATGCATCTGGTCACCAGGACAGAGACCATTAATTCCTTCGTTGTTATGGTTACCACGTTAATTGTTGACTGTTAACTATAACTATCCTGCACCCACCTAAGTAAAAGAAGTATGTGTCTATCATTTTACTTTTCATCCAATCCCAGAGTTTCCCACCCCCCACCCCTTTTGCTTTCTCCCACCTCCCTAATCTATCACCAATGGATTTTATGTAACCCACTTATGTCTCCTCCTTGGATCATAATGTATAAAACAAGGTGAAAAACTGCCATTCTCCAGAGCATTATCCCAATCTGTTGAGATTCTGCTTCCTGGCAATTGTCAACAGTTTGGCTCAAATAAACTCACAAAAATTCTTTACAGGTTTGAATGTTTTTACATTAACAAGACAATGACTGCTTTATAGATATGGTTTCCTTTTGGGATGATGAAGACATTCTGGAACTTGATAGTAGTGAGGGTTGCACAATTTTGAGAATGTATTAAAGTCTACTGAATGATATACTAAAATGGTAAATTTTATGTGATGTATATTTCACCACAATAAAAAAAATGCAGGTGTACAGTAGCATTGCCTAGATTCAATGCCAGCTCTCCACTTTACAGCCAGGTTACCTTAGGCAAGTTTCTCAACCTTTGTGTGCTTTAAGTTTTTTTATCAGTAAGCAGGTGATAATAGGACTCCCCGAGGGTATTGTGAGACTGTGAGATATGCATGATCAGCTAGTATTACTCAAGTATGATACCAATTTTGTTTAAAATATACCTCTATGGGTATTATGAAGTTCTTTTGAGAAGCAAGAATATGGGTAATTTTTCATTTTTTCTTTACACTTTTCTGTGTGCTATTTTCAAATTTCCTATGAATAGGTGTTGCTTTTACAAACAGAAATAAAACAGTTTTTGAAAGCAAGAATTGGATAAATATAAAAAAATGATGGGCTACTTAACTGGAAAGGCAATTATGCAAAAATTAAATCAACACACCCCAATTAAATCTTAATTCAATAAACTGTTTTTGCTTCTCTGTTCCACTTCCTTCCCACTGCACCTCTCTCATTTTCAGGTGACAGGATGTTGTAATGTACCCCGAGAATCAAACAAGGACGCCTCAAGAAGTCGAATTAAAGAGTCACATTTATTGCAAATCCAGGACTATGAGGGAGCATTTTGCTCTCCCAAATCTCATAGTGCCTGCCCCAGCCCCAACACCAGATTTATATAGGCAAAGATCACAAAGGTATTGATTACATCCCAAGGTTTGGAATGAGGAACCTGGTTTGCAAAAAAGCAGTTTACAGAAGCAGAAGCAGCATGTTAATCTAAATTACAGTTTTTGGGTCTCCAGAACACTGAGTCAACAGGGACATGTTAACTGGAGCCCTCTGACCTTGGGATAATAGTGCTGTCCTTCCCAGGTAAAGGAAAATGTGCTTTCTAAGACCAGTATGACCACAACCAATGGGATATCCACATTACAATCAATAGGGTATTTAATCGAATGGGATGATTTATATAATTCAGAAAATCAAAATAACTTTTCTATTATTTTAGCAAGCAAATAAGTACAGAAACCAAACAGCAGGGTTAGAGTTAAACTAGAGTTTCTACCTGAGATGATTGCTACCATATTTCAAGACATACCCTTTTACATCGCTTCTATTCTAGATGACTTTCTAAATTAACTCCAAACCTTCACCAAACTGTGAACAATGAAAAAATAAAATAAGATAAGATAAAATAAAATAATAAAATAAGGGAAGGGTCCCAAACTCCCCAGGCTACGAGGAACCAGCTAAAGTTCATGAAGATGTAAAAGATTGGTTACAGACTTCTCTGTGTGGAGGAGCTGACATGCTCTACAGGGAAATAAAAAGAAATGAGCATAAACCACAGTATCTACTCAATGCCCATAGAATAATAGTATAAATGCTGCAGATGTTTCCATGGGAAATAAGAAAGGAAGGCTAGGATGACTAGAGCAGTCCGCATGGAATAGTCTGGTTATAATTGAGCTGGACTCCTCCCTCCCCCCACTTCCCATCCCCCCCAGAAAGTAGAGACTTACACACCTAAAGAGGAAGAGAAGGGCCCTATAGACAGCTTAAGGCTCAAAGTGAAAACACGCATTCTATGTTTAGGGAATAAATTGACTAGAATAAAGGATTCATGGACAAGTGGTGTCATAGGTAGAGATACATGGAGCTCTGCTCAGAAAGGACCTTGAACTCCGTGGCCAGGCATTGGATATGCTTGTGCAGTGAAGGTGAGAAGCAGTGTATGTTCAGGTCTTGTTTTATATTGTCTATTATATTGTACACCAAGGAGGCTGTTTCTTATTATTACATTTGTAAATATACCCAGAGGCTCTTAAAGCCATGGGAACATCCAATTAAATTAAAATGCTTTGATCTCTTTGGATGAGAGGCTCTATATAAATCCAAGGTATTGATATTCTTATTATTGTGGATAAATGAAATGGGAGCGTCAAGCTAGCTCAGCAGCAGAGTTGCTTCTCTGAGATTCAGAAAAACATGCCAGACCTGGTGTCTACAGGACCCCCAGCTCCATGGATTTTTAAAGGAGTGTCTCATAAGATCAACAAGGCGGGCAGAGCTCTGGAAAAGGAGTTTCAAGCCTCCATGAACATTTCCTGGTTATAAGACTCAGCTCACCTAAGATATAAAACATGTGCTTTGGGCATGGCTGAGAAAATCAAGGCACAGCATATAGATTATAAACTGAAGAGGAAAGTTAATGGTGCTTTCATCATGGTAAAAGCAACTGTTTTATTTAGAATGATAAATTTTATATCAGCTCTTTCAATTACTTTGGTTTAAATAAGTCTTAAGTAAGCTTAGCACACATGGTATTCTCTTTGGAGGGAAATTTATAAGTTACTAGCAATAGGCTGTATCTCTTGCTGGTTGATTTTGTTTTCCACATTCCTGGTACCTGGTTTAGCCTATGTTGTCTGATTGAGAAATTGTGGTTTAAACTTCATATGGCATTTGAGTTCCTGAATGTTTTAGGAGGTTGGCCAAGAGTTGCATTTAATAATATTATTCAATAATAAAAGATAACTTTGTTGAAAGGGGAGTGTCCTTTGTTTCTGTCGGACACAAGCCTCTGACTGCTGGTATCTAAGAAAGCAACTGGCCCCCAAATTCTCTTCCAGATTCCATCATTCAACAAACACCAAATGCATATAGTGTTCTAGGCAGCACATTACAGCCAAATATTTCTAGTCACCCCTCTCCCCCAGATTTCCAACCAACACCTTCATTGTACCCACTTTCCCTTCCCTCATCTATCTCCATTGGCTTTTCCTCTGGGTTTTCTGTTTCAATAAATGGCTCAAAAATCTACTGAGTGAAAAGATAACCAACAGAACGGGAGAAAACGTTTGCAAGATCTGATAAGAGTCTAGTATTCAGAAAATATACTTTCATAACTCAGCAACAAAAAAATAAATAATCCATTTTTTTAAATGAGCAAAGGATCTAAATACAGACATTTCTCCAAAGGCAATATATAAATGGCCAAGTAGCACATTAAGGAAATGCAAATCAAAACCACAATGAGATATCATATCACATCCACTAGGATGGCTTTTTTTTTTTTTTAAAGGAAAATAGCAAGTGTTCACAAGTATGTGGAGAAATGAAACCCTAGTACTTTACCTGTGGAAATATAAAATAGTGTAGCTGATGTGGTAAACAGTTTGGTGGTTCCTCAAAAAGTTAAACATAAGATTACTATGTGACCCAGCAATTATACTCGTACGTATTATGCAAAAGAATTTAAACCAGGTGTTCAAATAAAACTTATATACAATGTTCATAGCACTACTATTCACAAAAGGTAAAAACAACCCCCATGTCCATCAATGAATAGACAAATAAACAAAATGTGATATATCTATAAATGGAATATTATTCAGATAGTAGAGGCCCAGAACATGAAATTCATGCATGGGTAGGGTTCCTAGGCCTGGCCAGCAATCAGGGCTAATCAGGTTCCCCATCTCCAGGCCTCCCCGCCTCCTCCTTCTCTCCTCCCTCACCACCCCAATGCCACCGCTGGTCACCCCCTGGTGGTTAGCGCACATCACAGCAAGTGATCGAACTCCCAGTCTCCCGGTCTCCTGGTCTCCAGGTCAAACTCCCGAGGGGACAATTTGCGTATTAGCCTTTTATTATATAGGATTAGAAAAAAATGAAGTGAATTCTACAACATGGATGAAATCTCAGAAACATTGTGCTAGTGAAAGAAGCCAGATACAAAGGGTCACATAATGTATGATTCCATGTACATGAAATGTTCAGAAGAGGTAAATCCAAAGAGAGAGAAGGTAGTAGGCGCCAGGGGCCAGGGGGAGGCAAGTATGAGGAATGACTGCTCTATGGGGACAGAGTTTCCTTTTGAGGTGATGAAAATGTTCTAGACCTAGATCGTGTTGCATAGCATAGTGAATGTGTTAGATGTCACCAAACTGTAACTTTCAAATGATTGAGTGCATGCTATAAGTTTCACCTTAAAAATTATACATATATATGAAAATATAGATACACATATATAAGTGAAATATAAGAATACCTGGCATATTTGGGACATGCCAGGAGACTTATTCATGTTGTATGTATTTGAAGTTGATCATCTTGGTTGCTATCTATATCTATATCTATATCTATATCTATATCTATATCTAGAGAGAGAGACCAAGCTAGGTCCTTTAAGTCATCATTCAGTTGGACACCAAGTTCTATAACTTTGACTTGCACAGTGTTTCTTAAATCTGTCCCCCTCTCGGCATTCCCACTATCATAGCCTGATCATCATCTCTCCTCTCAGTTTTTCCCATGGCTTCCCACTGGTTACCCTTTTCTCTTATCCCGCCATCATTCCAATCTACCCACCTCACTTGTAGAAATCCGTCAAATTAAATGTGTTGTGCACAGTGTTTGTGGCCTTTGCTCACAGGAAGCTGTTCTGTGAAGTTTGCTTATCAACTAATGACTTAGTGAGCAAAATGTGCAGTACTTCATGCGTTCAGGATTTTAAACGGTTTCTAATTATGCATTATACCAAATCTACCACTGTAGGTGGAAATTAAGACTTTATGTGGTTTTCATATGTTGTAATATTTCTTCAAATTAATCTCTCCTACAAATCCCCCCTCCCCCCAAAAAAGGGGGCAAGAATCTGATCCTTTCTCTTTTGCTTTAAACCTCCAAGGACTTGCATTGCCCATAACATCGCTTACTAGAGAGCCACCTCAAAACTATCTTTCTCATTTCCTTATTGATTCTACCCCATGGTATGTACTCTCCAGCCATGCCCTAAATGTGCCAGGTATTCTTATATTTCCCTATTTCCTATACACTTTTGCTTGCCTAAATTGTCTCTGAGCCTTGGATTCCATATCTGTTGAAATTGGCTACCTAGCCGTAACTGGTTTGGCTCAGTGGATAGAGCGTCAGCCTGCAGACTGAAGGATCCCAGGTTTGATTCCGATCAAGGGCATGTACCTTGGTTGCAGGCACATCCCCAGAAGGGGGTATGCAGGGGGCAGCTGATCGATGTTTCTCTCTCATCGATGTTTCTAGCTCTCTATCCCTCTCCCTTCCTCTCTGTAACAAATCAATAAAATATATTTTTAAAAAAATTAAAAAAGAAAAGATGAGAAAAGGAAAGAAAAGAAAGTCAAAGAAAAGAAAAGAAATGTGGCTACCTATTTTTCAGGTTTGTTGACAGATATGTTAGTATATATGCACCAAGAGACATGTAAAAGTTATTCATAGCAGCATTATGCATAGTATCCCAAAACTGGGCATAAAAAGAAAATGCCCAGTAACAACAGAATGCATAAACAATGCCACAGTCATACAATCGAAGACCCTACAGCAGTGACTTTCAACCAGTGTGCGACAAGATTTTTTAAAACTTGCAACACCTGACACTTTAATCAGGGGCACTGACCTCTTTTTCCTTATATTGTCAAATAAAAAATGTCAATAACCAACACAGCAATAGCCATCCAGTTTGAATGAATAAAAATTACACCTATTTTTTTGTCAAATCAATAAAAAATAGAATATGTTTTTTGGTGTGTCGCAAAATTTTAGTAATTAGTTTGTGTGTGCTATGAGATGAAAAAGGTTGAAAATTGCTGTCCTACATCAATGAAAGAGGACAACTTCAGATACACACAACATGAATGAGTCTCAAAAGTATATTATGTCTTGGCCAGTGTGACTCAACTGGTTGAGCACTGTTCCATGTACCAGGAGGTTTGATTTCTGGTTGGGGCACATGCCCAGGTTGTGGGCCCCATCCCCAGTGGGGAGCATGCAGGAGGCAGCCAATTAATATTTCTCTCTCATCAATGTTTCTATCTCTCTCACCCTCTCCCTTCCTCTCTCTGAAATCAATAAACACACAGACACACACACACACATATACATATATAGTGTGTGTAATGAGTAAAGACACACAAAAAAATGCACGCATACTGTTTCATTTCATCTGTATAAAGTTTTAAAACAGGCAAAATAAACTATACTATAAGTAAAGATAGTGGTTACCTTCTGGGTAAGAGGGACCGGGTAGCAGATGAGGGAAGGGGTGCTGGTAATGTTCTCTTTCTTGATTAGATGGTGGTTACATAGATATTAATTTTGTTTATATCTTATTTATATTTTATTTTTCTATTCTATTTTACTAACTTTTTTGAAGGTGACAACAATGTATTGTTGAATACGTTGTTCACTTTTCTGAATGTGAATATGTATACTGAATTTATATATATAGTGAATATATCATGCTTCCTTATGCATTATGTATCCTTGTAAGAATACAAAAAGCTGATAATATGATCATCTTGGTTGCTTCTTGAGAGGGAAATGGTGTTTGAAGAGTAGGGTTGTGTTTTTAAAATTTTGAATTATGCTAAGTATTAAGTATTCAAAAATAATAACTTAAATAAAGTATTATAATAAGACTTACCCAGCATAACCCACATTATCCTGGCCATCTTTAATAGTTCTAATATTCTGGTTTTTATGTATTGTGCTGCCCTTTTGTCACTAATATCTTGCATTGCAGAGTGCTCACACCAGTGTTCTGCTAAGGTGCTGACAATCTATTGACTATTAGCATCTCTTTGAGAAATTCTATGGCATTTCACTCTTCTCACTTCCAATCATTGTTTCTTCAGCATTGTCTATCCATGTTCCATTTTCATCTTCAAAATTTTTTTCTAACGTCTATTGGAAATCCTGATACAGTTTTTCAGAGTTCGTACACATAGTTCATTTACCTTTACACATTCTAATGCTTTAAAGTAATTTAATTAAATGATTGCTCAAAATCTCATCAAATTCTTTGATTATGTAAATAACTGCTCAGAAGCACCACTTTTAGAAACACTTGTAGGCACTAAGGAAATGCAAAATAGATGACATTTATTTAACTTTATAGGTTTGTGAAATTTCCACACTTAATTTTAAAAATATTAAGTAAACAAATGCTCAGATATACACACAATTCTTAAGAAACAGCCGCTATCACCTGTTACCTGTTCCATGCAAACATTTGTAAATTAATAAATACTAGAGGCCCAGTGCACAAGATTTACTCACAGGAGGAAGAGGGGGAGGGGGATGGCGAGGGGGGGCGGGAGGGGTCCTCAACCTGGCCTGCGCCTTCTCACAGTCCAGGAGCTTTTGGGGGATGTCCGACTGACAGGGAATGGACCTAAGCTGTCAGTCGGACATCCTTAGTGCTGTCGTGGAGGTGGGAGAGGCTCCTGCCACTGCCACTGGGCTTGCCAGCCCAGCTCAGGGCTTTTGGCTGAGTGGTGCTCCCCTTGTGGGAGCACACTGACCACCAGGCGGCAGCTCCTCCATTGAGCGTCTGTCCCCTGGTGCTCAATGCACGTCACAGGGACAGGTCAATTTGCATATTAGCCTTTTATTATATAGAATGATTTTCACCTGAGCACTGAATGCTGGGTTCTTCTGCTCGAGTGATCATGTAAAAAAGTGCTCTCCTTTGGGAAAACATAAATAAGATTTTTATATACGATAGATTAGCATGAGTGTAATAAAAATCAAAATGCAGGAAATTACAGGAATGAGTAACAGGATAACTTAAGATCTTAATCAGTAAAAAACATTTAATCCTAAAACAGTGAGTGACTTGACAAAATATCAGAAGTTCTAAATAATTTTTTTTTAAGAAATGATCTCAGTAAACTGGTAAGAAAAATAGAAACAGAGTAATCTGGAATGTGTCTATTAGCAAGATCTACATTTAGTCCAGGAATGATATTTTAGAAGTAAGGAATGGTATAGCACAGCTACTGAGGTATCTATTAGAATAGATACCTCAGCCTCGGGCCTGCTAGGAATTCAGCCTTCAGGTGCTGTCGTGTGGCTGTGAGAGATGTGGAGAAAGGCACACACTGTGGAGGGTTTCAGGCAATAGCTACTTACCAATAGTACAGTAGTCCCTCCTTTATCCGAGATTTCAGTTACCCTTGGTCAGACTCGGTCTGAAAATATTAAATGGAAAATTCTAGAACTTACCACATAAGTTTTAAATAGCACGCCACTCTGAGAAGCGTGATGAAATCTTGTACCATTTCACTAGGGTGCGAGAGCCATTCCTTTATGCGGTGTGTCCACTCTGTAGACACTCCCTGCCCGTTAGTTACTTATTTCCATCATCAGACCCACTCTATCACAGTGCTTGTGTTCAAGTCACCCATATTTTACTTCAAATGACCCCAAAGCCCAAGAGTGGTGGTGCTGGTGCTGCAGATATGCTGAAGAGAAGTTGTAAAGCTTCCTTTAAGTGAAAAGGAGAACGTTCTTTATTTAATAAGGAAAGAAAAAACTGTATGAGGTTTTAGCTGAGGTTACTAAGATCTATCCTATGGATGAAATTGTGAAGGAGGAAAAGAAATCCTTGCTATTTTTGCTGTTCCACTGCAAACTACAAAAGTTAGAGCCACATGCATGATTAGTACTTAGGTATGATGGAAAAGGCATTAAATTTGTGGGTGGAAGACATGAGCAGAAAATGTGCTCTGGTTGAGGGCAACATGTTGTGCCAGAAAGCATTGAGTCTGTACAAAGACTTCAACAAGGGGTCCCCTGAAATGAGCGACACTAAGTCACTTACTGCAAGTAGGACATGGTTACACCAATTCGGCAATAGGTTTGGTACTTTATCATCTCACATCATCACAAGAAGAAGAAGAAGGGTGAGTACAGTACGGTTAGATATTTTGAGAGAGAAGAAGAGAGTTACCACATTCACATAACTTTTATTACAGTATGTTATTAAAATTGTTCTGTTTTATTATTAGTTATTGTTCATCTCTCTTAAACTTTATCACAGGTGTGTATGTGTAGGAAAAACATAGTATATAAAAATTTCAGTTGTATCTGAGGCTTCAGGCACCCACTGGGAGGCTTGGAGTATATCCCCCATGGGTAAGGTGGGGTTACAATAAATAGCATTTCATATTAACACTATACTGGTGCATATCTGCAGACTATCGACCCTGCTCTAATCCAAATAACAATCCCAGTGTTCCTAGTAACAAGTGCTTGCTTTATATACTAGACCATGATCTGAGTATTCTAAACATATTATCTCTAGTCCCTTTAATCATTCTGAATTCTACCAAGAAGAATCATGGGAGAGAAACAGTAAATGAATGACTTTAAACCTCCTCATTCATTCAAAGTGACATTTTGGATGTAAGAACAAAATGCAACCTATGAACCTTAATGCAATCCTAGATTTTTAAAAAAGCCATAACAACAGTTATGAAAGACTTTTGAAGGCAATTCTGAAGTTTTAACTGTGAACTGTATATTATACTTTTTCTTTTGCATGAGAGTATTGTGGTTATATAATAAAATATCCTTATTTTTTGGAAATTGTCGAAATATTTATCAGTGAAAAATCATGCTCTCTGCAGGATATTTTCAAATGGTTTAGATGAAAATAAAATATGTATAAACAGATAAGTCATAGGTAGCCAGATATTAGTAATTGCTAAATCTAACCACGTAGGTTTCAATTGTTTAATTATTTCAACTTCTCGGTATGTTTGAACATTCAAAAATTAATAAATAAAACAAATGAAAAATAATGTGTGGAGGAGAAAACGTAAAAGTATATGTGGAAAAGGCATATTTATTGGGGAGTTAATACGTACATAGCAATGAGCCAGACATGAAGAAAAACAAAGCAAATGTGAGAGCAGTGCCCACCTTGCAGAAACATACCAGCAAGTTGGGAAATAACACGAGCATGCTTCATGATTACACGCTGATGTTGCTACATGGTTTTAGAAATGACGTGTTTCAACAATAACACCGTCAGCCAATGGCACAGGGAGGAAGAGGATGTTCAAGGGTGTTACCCAGAAAGTGCCATGGTGCAGCTGAAAGCAGGACTTTTTCTCACAGCTGCCAAGCAGGAAGTAATACTTCCCAGCCCGGGGGAGGAGACAGCTCTGTGACCACCACCACGCAGGGAACCCGGAGTCACCAGAGCAAGAAGAGGGGCCCAGGAGACTGGAATGCAGTGCACCCTGCGCAGAATGAGAGGTGCGGCAGCCCCCACACCCTTTTTGTTAACAAGTTGAGCAGGCAGCTAGCAAGCAGTTTGTGGAATTACTGACAGATGGGCAAATCTTCCATAGAAAATACACAATAAAGACTCATCCTTAGAGGTGAGGCTTTGACAGGCAAATTCATCTGCATTTGCAGCAAGAACAACATGGAACAACTAAAACTACACCCGAATCATTCTCTTCAACCTACTGGGTAAGGCAGTGTACCAGGGCGCTAGGAGATACGCTTTTTAAAGAGGATGTTAAATTCAAGTGCCTAGAGAAAAAAGAAGCTATTTTCCATACAGAAAGAGCATTCAGTCTTTCTCAACAAATCGTTACTGCCATTTTCATACAGTTCTGAGATAAGGAATTTTTCTAAGCGTCGTTACCTTTAGATACCTGCACCCACGGAGCCCCACATCATTCAGTCCATGTGCTGCTATTCTGAGCAGGTGAACAGTCCCCTCTGCCGAATCCAGTCTCAATAGCGTTCTTTCTGTCTAGTGTGCAATGTTACAGTAACACCAGGGACACCAAGAGGAGAGGTTTCAAAGATTGGAAGCTGGGGATGGGAGTAGGAGAAACAGAACTGAGAGCAAGAGAGAAGAAAACCTTAGTAGGAGACCCAGAAAGATAATGTGGGAAGGAAGAATTTGCTGGCTCTACAGAGTACGAGTCATACAAGAATGAGTGACTGTGGGGAGTAAACACACACACACAGTTTTCACAAAAATCTGTAGGGCATGAAAATCCTATTCTCCTCACAAAATCAGAATTGTTCCTCCTACAATAGGAAGTGCTCCCTGGCTGACCTCTCCTCCCAGTCATAACCGCCACCTTCCATATCCTCCCATATCACTAAATTGAGAACACGTAAGCCTTAGCCTGCAGCACATTCTCAAAGGCCTTTGGCGTGTCACATTGGCTTTGCATCAGATTTATTGCTGAGTTTCACTGGCTTCTCCTGATTTGGTTTATTGCTGATTTTAATCTTGTTTGTTTTAGGCATCTGAGTCCCACTGCAAAAATACCTAATGTCCTCTTTGTAGCTAGAGACTGCGTAAATAAAATGTATCATAGTCCCATTATAACCACACTAATATCCACATTGTGCAGCACCCATAGGTGGCCTACATTTTTAATTATTTCCCCCCAAACTCTAAATTAATACCATGAATTTAGAAACTCCTCCACCTCTCATCAGAACAAGCAACTGAATCCTCCATTATGATAATAAACCTTTTTCATTGCAAGGGCTCATTCCCAGGGGGCTTTGCTTTGCACCGTGCACTAAGTCTACAGGCTATCGTTCTGAAAGGGCAACGTGTATTGTGTGCTCAGATAAAAGCACTTTGTTATTTGTCTTAGAGCGTAAACCACTTTTACTCTAACAAACCCTCCCAGTATTCTGTGGCAAAATGGGTCAAGGGTAGAAAAGCAAGCCCGGGTCTCTGGTGATGGGGATGTTCTGGTAAAAAGAAGGCACCTTTCTCATGGGAAATTCTGTGGCCTGTTGTAGGTATTAAGGAGGGAGTCAGGGAACTCCTCCAGCATCTGCTGCTCCTCAGGTGTCTTCAGCTCAAAGTAATAGGTGTGTGGGAGCGTCATGTTTAGGGTGGCTGATCCCGAACTCCTGCAGCAGGCTGGGTAGGCGGCCCACACCACGATGAGGGCAGGGGCCTGATAAAGGACCTTGTTGAACAGAATCATCGCCCCAGCAAGCCAAGGCGTGAAGAATCCCCCCATCAGTCCTCACATCACCTCAGAAAACACCTCTGAAAATGCAAAGAATGGCGAAGGGGAGGAGGATGGTTAGCATCTGATTGGCTCCCTTCAAAACCCTCCAAGAACTCCTGATGATCTAACAACATATTCCTTTCTTAGCTTTCAAAGCCCTCTCCTGCATGGCCCCACTGCTTTTCCCACTTGAACTCTTACCTACTTTCCACATGTCCATATCTTAGCTGTGGGTCTTTGTTCCTCCAGCTGCTGCAACTAAAGTCTATTCCAGCTGGAAATAATTCTTCTCAGGCACCCTTTCTAAGGGGATCTCTTTACCCCATCTGGGCGTAGGAACCCTTGATGGCAAACACTATTAAAGCCCATGGAGTTCCTCTATCTCTGGCAACTCCTGAAGGATTTTCATAACAAGAAGATTAATTGCCCACACAACAGGGGAAATTTATATACTGTAACTAGCAGTTGATCTTCAGCATAAACCTAACGTAAAATTCATATACAATGTCTTTCTCTTGCACTTCCAATCCCTTCTCACTAAAGGGCAACATGTACTCAGCACAAAAGGAAGAATATGTTGGGGGGCGGGGATGGTTCTGGGAGGGCAATGATTATAAAAGCCATAAGACATGAGCTTCTTTCTGAATCTTGTCCTTTGCAACATGCCAGCATTGTTGTTAAAGTCACAAGTGCCTAGCAAATAATTGGTAGATAAGCATACAGCATCTTCCACAGAAAATCACACAGGTCCCAGGCTCAGAGACAACGCCGCTTTCACAGGAAAATACAAAGGGGCCGGGAGAACTTCTGCAAAGCTAGGCATGTTTTCTTTCTTTCTTTCTTCTTCTTTTTTTGTTGTTGGCATGTTCTATTTCTGACCTGGGTGAAAGCTACCCAGGGGTGCTCACGTTGTGAAAATTCATGTGCCGTGTACGTATCAGTTGTGTGCTTTTCTGTATGTGAGTTATATTTCCATTTCAATGCTCCTTAAAGTATTAAAAAATGGAATATGTCAAGTATGTACTATTTTAAAGACATTTTCATTAACTATGTAAGTGGACTAAAATATTAGTTTAATAGTGATTGTTCAAAATTTGTTAATTCTATGAAATAGAATACTGAGATTTATAAGCTGAGTTTTAAAACTTAAGGAAAACATTATTCAGCCATAAAAAGGAATGGAGTACAATGTGGATGAACTTCCAGATTGTATGATTCGTTTATGTGAAATGTCCAGATAGGTAAATCCATAGACACAAAATGCTGATTGGTGGTTACCGAGCTTGGGGGAGGGGGAAAGGGGCAGAAACTTGCTTGATGGGTAAGGAGCTGATTTTGAAGTGATGGGAAATGTTTTAGAAATAGATAGAGGTGGTGGTTGCACAATGTTGTGAATGTATTAATGCCACTGAATTATTCACTTTGAAATGGCTAATTTTTTTTTTTGCCCTAGCCAGTTTGGCTCAGTGGATAGAGCATCAGCCTGGGGACTGAAGGGTACTGGGTTCAATTCCGATCAAGGGCATATGCCCAGGTTGCAGACTCGATCCCCAGTAGGGGGTGTGCAGGAGGCAACCAATCAATGATTCTCTCTCATCATTGATGTTTCTATCTCTCTCTCTTTCTCTCTCCCTCTCCCTTCCTCGCTGAAATCAATAAAAATATACATATATATTTTAAATGGCTAATTTTATGTGAATTTCATCTCAATAAAAATCTTAAGAAAGATTAGATTTAGATTTTAATACATTATAATTTAACACATTCAGTAACATTTTAAGAACCTGAGAATGGTCTTTTCTGGGACCAAAACAACCCTCAAGGGCACACAAAGCGATCATACCTTCTTTTGCCTTTGATATGGGAGCCATTGATGGGGTCAGGTTCACGGTTGGGTGCAGGGACAGGAGATCCCTCTACATTCTTTGTGTGCAATGGCTTACTGTCTCTGCAAGTCCAATTTCATAGGTTCTCCCAAGCAAAGTGGAGACTTGGATGGGGAGAGGAGAGAGAGAGAGTAATCTGAAGAATTATTCCATCTTTGCCTGCCATTTGGTAAATCTGAATTCAATCCATTTGGGACGGCATGTCTCCAATTAACCAATTCATGGGAAGGAGATTCTACGAGTTTTTGTGATAGATCTGACAGCCAAAGAATATGATTTGTAGGAAAAATCCTGACCTTGATAATTAAGCCTTTGTCCTTGTCTGCAGTCCATAGGAGGTGGACATTAAGTTCACTGTGATTACCTGGTGATGTTTGCTCCTTTGGCAGTGAAGGGACTAAGCATATCTGCAATTTGGGGAGAAAGAAAACAAATCCCAAGATATATCTACTTGAAACCTTTCTGCAGCATCTGCAGAATGGGAGCTGTCCTCACGGTGTGAACTTTGAGTAACTAGAGTCAGAAACTAAGAATTATTTGCAAGTAATATACATGTCCTAATACAAGAAAGTGACTGTTCCATCAAAGCCCAGCAGCTGACAGTGGCAATGTCCTCAGCACCAGTAAGTCGACATTCAGAAGTAGAAAGTGGACTTGAAACTTAATTGTAGTTGCCAGATTTAACAAATAAAAATACAGAGCATCCAATTTAATTTGAATTACAGAAAAAGAACATTTTTAAAAGAATAAATATATTCCATGTATTGCTTGGAATATACTTAGCCTAATAAAATTATGTTGTTTCATCTCCAGTTCAAACTTAACTGGGTATTTTGTATCTTATCTGGAAATTTAGGGGTGTGTGTGTGTGTGTGTGTGTGTGTTTGGGAGAGAAAGAAACTGAGGTTCAGACGAGACATGCAGCTCACACAGTGACACAGTCTTACAAGGCGAAACAAAGTCTCTGCTCATTTTACCTTAAGATGCTATGAAAAGGCGAAACAGTCTTGTGAAAAATTTGGAGTTTTCTTGATTCTTGTCTCTTTCCCGATTCTCCTATACAGCCTCTGTCTTTTCTGCTTTACAGCCAAACAGATTTCTCATCCTGACCCTGAGTCTTATTTTTGTTTATACTTATTCTCAAAACAAGTAGAAAGTAGATGAGGACTGTTGACTCACCTCAACCCAGACCAGGTGAGGGTAGGAAGTAGTGAAAACATGAAGCCAAAGAGAAGAAAAAAAAATCATCTTTACTTTCCCTTTCCGCCACATGTGACAAGACCTGCTGTGTCTGTATATTTACCTTAGAGACGGGCTTTGTGTAAATTGGGTAAACCACTTGACCTCAGGCTGGTCAACTGTAAATAAGAATAATCTCAACCCAGGGCTGCAAGAAGCCTCCAATGAGCAAAGGTGCTTTAGAAAATGTCAAGGGCTATGCTCATGGAGTTCTTTCATTAATGTTTTCCTCTTGGAATAGCACATTGAGTACATGTTTCGATCTCAAAAAAGAAGCAGTATCAATATATTCTATGCACCTTCACCCTAATCCCAACACCTCGGCGAAGGTGTTATAAACAGTGACAAAGGAGCGTAAAGAAGGTGGGTCAAGTGCCACCTCCACCAGCGCCTCCCAGTTTCCCTGGGTTAAGACCCTCCGCCAGAGAGCAGGTGGTGGTTGGGGGAGAAACAGTCTCTTTTAAAAGCCACATTGGAGTCTCTAGGAAATGACAACACTTCAGATGCATGAAAGGAAATGTTCTGGAGCTAAACACCAGGAAACATCTATCAAAACACAAAGGAAGTGACAAATTACTTTGTAATATGCAGAAAAATATGCATTTGAATGATCATCTTTAAAGACTTTTTTTTTTTTTTTGGAAAATAACACATTTATGGATGTTCTGCAGGAGGATGGGTGACTGCTTTATTCTTCTATTAAATCTTCCCGTAAAAGGAAACTTTAGGGATTCAAAAGATGCTTACAAATCACACTTATAGCTTCTTCCTTTCTCTTACTGGCATTTTTTTTTTTTTTTTTTTTTTTACTTTTGACTTTTGCTCTTAACAAAGCACCACAATTCTGGTGGGTAACACACCCATCACGTGTGCTGGGTCTTTGCTGTGATATTTTTTTGTTTTGCTCTTTTTAAAACAACCTTCTTTTGATCTCTTCTTTTCAGCTCTACAGAGTCAGCTAATGTTTTCTAGCTGTTTGCGTTTTTCTATCCCTTGCATTCAACCCAGTTTTGTCAATCCAAGTTCCAGCAATTCCCTACCTCTTACAAAAGGGATGTGTCTCTCAGGAACCCTTGTCCAAGGCCCTGCATGGCCATTTCACAGCATTAGTTAGCGTTAGTTGCCAGCAAAGGATTAGACCATTGGTCTCTAAAGGTTAAAAGGGGGAGACATGTGATGTTTTAAGGATTGGGCAAAATGATCCATTGGTGTATGAGGAAAAATAATAACACATTTACTTTACTTTAAAAAGTGAAAATTGTGGCCCGCTGGGGGAACTCAGTGGTTGAACTTCGACCTATGAACCAGGAGGTCCCGGTTTGATTCCCAGTCAGGGCACATGCCTGGGTTGTGGGCTTGATCCTCAGTAGGAGGTGTGCAAGAGGCAGCTGATCAATGATTCTCATCATTGTTGTGTCTGTCTCTCTCTCCCTCTCCCTTCCTCTCTGATATCAATAAAAAATATTTTTAAAAAGGTGAAAGTTGTTAAACTTTAATACTTACTATGTGGATTGACACTGCTACCTTCACTTGCCCCATTCAGTTGTTTGTCACCAGTGACGTGCCAAGTGTACTGGAAAGAGTGGGGATACCACAATGAATTGAAATTGACAATGGTCCCCATTCTCATTAACTCGATTCCATAGAATCATCAACTATTACTATTTGCATGCGCACAGTGACATGGTTTTGAAGATTATGTTTAATTTTAATCCATAAGATGAAGAGTAGTTTAAAATATTCCTGTAGAGAGACCATGATTTAAATTGAACTTTAATAACTCAAGCACAAAGGAACCACAAGGAATTGGCAGAGTGGATGCTGTACCTTCTGGCATAAGCTCTATTTTAGCCACACTACAGGTGAAAATCTAGTAGTGCTGATGCTTTTTTTTTTTTTTTTTTTGGCTTAGAAAAAGGTTGTTTGCATTGAAAAGAAATGTTTTACATTACAAATAAATAAAATAAAATCCATTTTAAGATATTGTTTATTTACCTTTACATGGTTTTATAACCATATTAGTACAGTAGTATGTGCACATAGGGTCATGCTAACCACCAATATTTGCAATTATATAGATATATAAGCACAATGGACCGTTACTGATAGGTATATGCAACCAAAACTGTTTGGCAACCACTGGATGACAGTCCCTGCTGTTCTGGAACTGGCTCATGTAAGCTCAGGACAGCTAATTGTTAAATTTTCAGGAGATTTTAAAGTTATATGTTAAACACAACTGTTATTAAAATTTCAATGATACAAACATATAATTATGTAAGCTATGTTAAAAACAAAATCAGTAAATATTCACAACCTGTCATTTCCTAATTATTTTACTACCATTATTCCCGTTACCTATGCTCTTGAGGTTATTTGCATCTATTTATGTGTATGGTAATATATTAAGTATCTATTGCTGCATAACAAGTTACTCCAACACTTAGCAGCTTAAAATAATAAACATGTATTAGCTCAACAAGATTCTAAATCAGGAACGTGAGAGAAGCTTAGCTGAGTAGTTCTGGCTCGGGTTTCTCATGAGGCTGCAGTCAAGATGTCAGCTGGGACGGTGGCCATCCCTGCAGCCTGACTGGGGCTGAGGGAGTCTCTTCCAAGATGGTAACCACATGGCTGTTGGATGGGAGCCTCAGTTCCACTCCATGAACTTCTCCATCAGCTGCTCACGGCATGGCAGCCAGCCCCAAAACGCGTGATGAGAGAGAGAGAGAGAGAGAGAGAGAGAGAGAGAGAGAGAAGCTGCTGTGCCTTTTATAGCCTAACCTTGGGGGAACACAGCATCACTTCTGCCATATTTGATTGGTCACGCAAACCAACTCTAGCACAATGTGGGAAGGGAATAAATATTAGGTGTGAATACTGGAGGATGTGATTATCTTAGAGGCTGGCTAGCACCTGTGGGAACACTAAGTCATGATGTGCTACTGGGTATCTCTTTCCAAGTCCATATTTAGTAACATCACATGGATTGCTTGGTGGAAGTACTTATACCACAGAAATCGGCAAACGCTACAAAATCGAGTGGTTTTTGATGTTGTTTCTTTGAGTGTTATCTTGTTTGTTTTGCCTGGAGAGCCAGTTGTTAAACATTTCCCAACACATCCCAGATTAGAGTATACTGCCACACTGTGCTGTCCATGCTGAGTCTGGCAAGTTAATGGTGAGGAGGTGGGTAGCCCAAGGTGGTAATAAATTAGCTGGAATTTAGTTGGGATCAGATAGGGCTTAAACAACTAAGGCAGAAACAGCAAACCAAGATTGAGGTGACAGGAGTTGGGATTAAGTGAGGGGATGGTCCCTCAGTGATTCTGAAGGAGGATGGGGCAGCCTGCAGATTGCTGCATGCTCCTGGTAAATGTCTAGGATAAGGAGAGACTGGACAGATGCCGGGGTCTTATCCACATCTAGAAGGGTTCAGGAATCTGGAGAAGGGGCTGCGACGTAAATTAATAAACTAGACATGAAATATAAATTTGGGAGGCATTTTGAGGGAGCCAGGGGAGGCTTAGCTTTAGTAACTAAGTTCCCTGAATCTCCGAACCCAGGGCTTTTAATTCACACATTTTGCCCTATAGCAAAGCAGATATACATATCAAAGGTAAGGTTTGGTAGCAGATTGGGGGAATTGCCTTCAGCTGGCTGGCAGCAGGCAATAATATATGCAGACCTTCAGCCCTGCTGAAGCTCCAAGGTTCATCAGCCTTTTGATGAACTTGTTGCATTTTATTGAATTTGCTTCCAGCAGACAGACGCTTACCAAGTATGACACAGTGTGGACCCCAGGCTCCCACTCCTTAGGGGGCTGACAGACTGTATCTGAATTACGACTCTGAGCGCATGTCAGTGCCCCAATCTGAGGTTGAAAATGGGAGTGAATTAATATTGGAAAGCAAGAATTGGGAGCAACGATTAAAGAAAGAAGGAGAGAAACATGGCAGAAGAACAACAGACAATAGGGATGGTCTTCTAGATGATAAAAGGCGATTGCACAGAAGAGTGAGCAGGATAATGACAATAACGACCAGAATTGAGCCTGTTCTATGAGATAACATCTATTTCAATTTCTAGTCACTCCTAGGTAATGAATGTAGGCTTGTTTCATCATCAGTATAATTGTCCAAAATTCAATTTAGTAAGTGCTATTTAAGGCCTGCTGTGTACCACAGATTTGGCTGAGCTCCTGGGAGTGAGGCTTGGGGTGAGAGTTAAGAGGACTATATTAAAAAGTCTCTATTCTAGATGACATTGCAGATGTTTGGGTCTAGTTTACATTTTAAGAAACCTCTATTTTTGGTATAATAGGTATACTGGAACTTAGGAGGTGTGTATGTGTGCATTTACTGCAGTAAAATATGCATAACATAAATTTTATCACTGTAGCCCTAACCGGTTTGGCTCAGTGGATAGATACACTCAGGGGGCAGACTCAGTGCCCTGACTGGGAATTGAAATGTGACCTCCTGGTTCATAGGTTGACACTCAACCACTGAGCCACACTGACTGAGCAAGGCCCATTATTTCAAGTGAACACTGAACAAAGGGACTAGGTGGGCTGAAATGAGAACATATCTTTATTTTCAGAACTTGGCCTTCAAACTGTGTATAGGCCCCAGTTACTCTACTCTGACTTGAATGTCTGTCACCAGGTAAACAGAAGTTTATTAACATCTATACCTCATACATACAGAGAAAAATGAGGAAGTCTCTGAGGTGCCCTAGAATTTGGGTTTAAATTGCATTTTAATAGGGTAGGTGGAGAGTGATTTTGGAGGGAAATAAATGGATTCTTAGAAAAATATAGCAAAGCTACAATAGTGTGTGACAGTGTCTGGTGTGGTGTTGACTTCTAGTCTCCTCTCTTTGGATGGGAGTCAATCTTTTCTTGTTGATGAAACTCCCGGGGAGGGCATGTTAACAACTGAGATTCTTTTGGAGGCTCTGTCTTTGGGTAGATAAGGGGAGTTCAGAGAAAGCCTCTCCCTGCATTTGCTGCTTTTCAAGTACCTAATAATTGGTATACCAAAGCTGCATACTTTGGGGTGGCATGTCCTGCTATTCTCCTGCATTGTATACCAACTCCCAACACTCACTGTTTGAGGGCTTTTCTAGGGGGGGTCAATAAAAAAATAGCATATAATGTAAGACTGCATTTACATTTATGTAAGAAGAAGTTGGAGAGTTAGATCAAAAGGCTGTAGGGACATAAAGACATGATGAGCAGTTAGAATTTTATCTTGAAATCGAGAATTTTATCCACGAATTTCCACTGCATCACTGGAGAGCATTTTCAGCATGAAATAAAAGCATTCTGCACGGGAATGTTATGTGACATATGTTTTTAACTGAGATGACTCTGGCTGCTGTGTGAAGAATAAAATGCAGGAAAGTAATAGATGAAACAGAGAAACCAGTTAGGAGCTATTTTCAGTGATAAACTGGGGCAAGAAATGATGGGGGCTCAGGCTAAGGTGATGGTGGAGAGATCGAGAGAAGTGGTTGAGGCAGGATCAGCAGCAGCATATAAGAGTGAGAGGAAGGGAAGTCCATGGTGACTCAGGCTTTTTACTTGAACAGCTGTGCTATGGGCAGCGCTCTTGTTAATTCTGCAAAGGCTAGGGAGGCACACGCAAGTGGGTAGAAATATGTACTGAACATGCTATGCTTGGCATGCCAGGTAGACATACCAGTGAAGCTGTTATATAGGCACTTGGAGCTGGAAGTCTAGATTGTAAAGAAGTCTAGCTTGAGATACAAATTAGGCCATCAAATTAGGTGTCAAGTACAGAAATAACATTTAAAGTCATGAGATCAAACTTCCAGTTTTAAAATAGTTGCAGAAGACATTTCTACCCCTGTTCCAGGTATCTTCTGTTTTCCTCCTCTTTCTATCCTGCTTTCTGCCTCAAGGAGCTTGATATGTGTATATGGAGCCATCAATGGGCTCTCTTGCCCTAGCCTAGGGCTTCTGGTTGAGTTCTACCCCTGAGGGACCCTCCACCCACCCCCAGGAGCTGAGAGAAGGGAGGGATGATGAGGTCCTTTGGTTGCTGTGTTTTGGGGTCATATCAACCAAACGTCACTGCTACTCTCATGATGGCTTCTTCCACTGAACTCTCTTCTCTGGATCCCAGCTACCTTTCCCTCTCCCCCCTCAGGCAGGGGCTGGGTGAGTAACAGGTCTGCTGCAGACTCTGGCACTGTAGGATCCCTGTGGTTCCCTACCTTCAGCTCAAATCCGTGTAAATAGGACATTTATTGAATATTCTCAAACGATGCTAAGTTTCGTATGCTATGTGTTTCTTCTTGGAACCCTGAATAATAATACATCCACTTTTTCCTCTTAAAAGTCACCCCCCAAACAATAATGAGAACAATGAACAGAAGCACAAACGCCATATGGTCACGTATAACCCTAAAGTCATACTCTATGAAGATGGAACACTGGGTGAGGAATGAGAAGAGAGTTGGCAAAGCTTAGGAGTCAGGAATTGGAAGCACTCAGTTCTTTGAAAGGCAGGGATGAGACAGAGGGATAAAAACAGGAAAACTGGTTAGAAGGCTGTATAGCAACATGCATACCCCCACCTCTACTTTCAATCAGGACAGTTACTCTCACCCACTCCTGTAGGAGACAAGAGATTTATTTTCTGGAGAAATTAACCCAATTGGAGCAGGAAGGCAGAGGCTCTAAGAGGAACATCTCCAGGAAATAAAAAATGGAAAAAATCAATTTCTTGACAAGATTGTCTATGGAGAAAGCTCTTTGCAATGACATTTTACATTTCTCTATGAGTGTATTGAAAATCTAACTATATGTTCAAAGAATATTAAGCAAATAAAAACATGAGTATTTTTAAACTCCAGGTAAAACAAAAATTTGCACAAGAATATAAATGTAATTATGGCATATCAGTTAGCTTAGCAGTGAACAATATTTATACATGTGTCATAGGGAAAACAGATTTAACATGCTACTATGCTGGGAAAAAAGGACGTATCTATGCACACAACTTATGGCCCAAAAATTCTCCTTAAAATAATTTATTCTGTATATTTGCACATATTCAAGGATAGTTATGATAATGTTGTTTGAAATAGCAAAAGGCTGAAAACAACCTAAAGGATAACAATAGAGTTAAACCAATAGTATTCCAAACAATGGATTATTATTCAACCATCAGAAAGACTGAGGCAACCCTACATGTACTGACATTGAAAAATCTTCAAGATATATTGTTAAGTGAAAAAAGCAGGACTCTGAGTATTTGGCGAAGTGTATGTAAAAGTGTGTTTGTCGGCCCCGGTGAGGTTGGGATGACCCTGGTGAGGTTGAATCGGCCCTGGTGAGGTTGGGATGGCCCTGGTGAGGTTGAATCAGCCCGGGTGAGGTAGGGACGGCCCCAGTGAGGTTGAAACGGCCCCGGTGAGGTCGGGACGGCCCCGGTGAGGTTGGGACTGCTCCAGTGAGGTTGGGACAGATAATGGGGACCAGTATAGACTGATGAACAGGGGTAGATGCAGAGGCAGAGCAACATTGAACAGACTGTCAAACTACAGTGGGAAGCCTGGGGAGGGTTTGGGGGGGATTAAGAGATCAACCGAAGGACTTATATGCATGCATATAAGGTTAACCAATGGACACAAGACACCGGGGTGGGGGGGGGAGGGGTAGGGGCTGGGGGAATGTCAAGGGGGGGGGGGGAAGGAGACATATGTAATACTCTTTGTAATACTTTAAGAAATAAAAATTATTTTAAAAAAGTGTGTTTGTGTTGTACCTGTCTGGAATATTAATATTTCTAGAAGGAAATACAAGACACCAGAGACACTGGTTGCCCTGAGGAAGGGAACCAGGTGGTGGTGGGTGGTGTGGGAGGGAGATGGATTGGGATGGGATAGGATAATGGTGTGTTTTTGTTGTAAAAGCCTCTGGCACTGTTTGATTTTTTTAAAAAAACTATGTGTATATACAGTTGATCCCCACCACCCCCAACAGAACAATACTCAAGGCTCCTTCACAGTCATGCTTGGACATGCACAGAGCAGCAAAACATTTGAGTCACCTAAGGCACAGGTTCCCAGCTGACATCCAATAAGGCTGCCCTGTGCCTTCAGTTCGCACACTGTAACCAAGTATTCTTTTCCCAGCCCATTCAGTGCCATGCGTTTTCCATTTTTGTACTTTGTGTTGGTTATTTCTCTGCATAAAATGGCCCTCAAGCATAGTGCGCATGTGTAGCTATTTCTATAGGATGAGTTTACATAGAAGTGGAATTTCTGTATCAAAAGAAATGAAAATTAATAACTTTTAAAAGATACCTCCTAATTTTGTTTCTAAAATTTATCTTTCCAGCTTCAGCGGATGGGAGCTTTGATTACCCTTATCACCATTGGAGATTATCAACTTGTAAATGTTTACTAATTTGATGGGGAAATAATGCTATCTTCTTTCTTAAAACTTAAAATCGAGTGTAGTTTTCTTATGGAAAACCACATTAAGAGTAGCATTCAATGAATTTTAGAAAACCAAATGCAAACGTGAGGCTCAGCACCCAGATCAAGTACCCTTAACCTCCTTCCTCCTCATGCTCTGTTCCTGCCACTACCCCCCTCTACAGCGGCACTTCTGAGAGCATAGATTCAGTCAGCCTGTTTTGGTACTTTATAGAAATTGAATCATATAATATAGTACACTATTTTATGTCTGGCTTTTTGACTTGACATAATGCTTGTGAGATTCCTTGAAATCATTGCAGGGAGTTGTGGAAAACTCATTCTCACTGCTCTCTCTCTCTCTCTCTCTCTCTCTTTCTCTCTCCCTCTCTCTCTCTCTGTTACTTAAATTTGTATTTTGCTCTTAGGTAGAATAGTTTTTAGTTTATTAACAGATAATAGGTGTCTTTATAATATTAAATGTCCCCATTTAGAAACATAGCAACTCTCGGAACTTATTTTATTTTTATTGATACTGAACATTTCTTATTGTATTGCCTTTGAAGTAATTTGTAATTTTCATTGCTGTTATGAAAGGAATCTCTGTTTTTTTTCTATTTTAAGAGCAAATAGAAAATATGATTTTTATATGCTGATTTGAAATCTGTTGAAATTTATAAATTTTCTTTATCAATCCCAATATTTTAAGTAATTATCTTGAACTTCTAGTTAAAGTGTAATTTGTAAAGGAATATATAAGGACACTTTTGCTGCTTTCCCCCAGTAGTTGTGACTTATTTCTTTGTCTTCGGGCTCGAAGCCTAGTACCATGTTGAATAGCGGAGCTGATGCAGACACCCTTTCCACATCCTGACTTCAGTGCGACTGCTTCTAATGCTCCAGCAGAGTTTCACTGCTTGTTCTGAATTTATGGCTGAATTTATGGCAGATGTTATTTATCAAGTTAAGGGTGTTTTCTTCCTTTTCTGTTTTTAATGTTAATGAAAAATAGGAATTGAATTTGAGCATATTTTAAAAATATTCATTAATGTTAATTTCTTGATTTGTTAATGTAGAAAATTACATGAAAAGATGTTCTAATATTGAGGTATCCTTATAATTATGGGATTAATTGATAATTGGCTATGATGAGGGTTTGTGAGAATTATCTCGATTTTATAATATACTAGAGGCCCGGTGCATGAATTCATGCACCAGTGGGGTCTCTCAGCCTGGCCTATGGGATCGGACCAAAACTGGCTCTCCGACATCTTCTGAGGGGTCCCGGATTCTGAGAGGGTGCATATATACATATATCTACACTAATAAAAGAGAAACATGGTAATTGGCGTATGACCGCTACCCTTTTCATTGGCTAATCAGTGAGTATATGCAAATTAACTGTCAGCCAAGATGGCGGCCGGCAGCCAGGCCGGGATCAGCGGAGCCGAGAGGCCTCCCGCCCCGGAATCAGCGGAGCCAAGCGGCCTCCCGGCCCCGGGATCAGCGGAGCCGAGAGGCCTCCCGGCCACCTGGATCAGCAGAGCCGAGAGGCCTCCTGGCCCCGGGATCATTGGAGCCGAGAGGCCTCCCGGCCACCTGGATCAGCGGAGCTGAGAGGCCTCCCGGCCCCGAGATCGGCGGAGCCCAGAGGCCTCCCGGACCCGGGATCGGGGGAGCCGAGAGGCCTCCCGGCCCCGGGATCGGGGGAGCCGAGAGGCCTCCCGGCCCCGGGATCGGCGGAGCCGAGAGGCCTCCCGGTCACCTGGATCGGCGGAGCCGAGAGGCCTCCCGGTCACCTGGATCGGCGGAGCCGAGAGGCCTCCCGGCCCCGGGATCGGCGGAGCCCAGAGGCCTCCCGGCCCCGGGATCGGGGGAGCCGAGAGGCCTCCCGGCCACCTGGATCAGCGGAGCCGAGAGGCCTCCCGGCCACCTGGATCAGCGGAGCTGAGAGGCGTCCCGGCCCCGGGATCGGCGGAGCCGAGAGGCCTCCCGGCCCCGGGATCATTGGAGCCGAGAGGCCTCCCGGCCACCTGGATCAGCGGATCCGAGAGGCGTCCCGGCCCTGGGATCAGCAGAGCCGAGAGGCCTCCCGGCCACCTGGATCAGCGGAGCCGAGAGGCCTCCCGGCCCGGGATCAGCGGAGCCGAGAGGCCTCCCGGCCACCTGGATCAGCGGAGCCGAGAGGCGTCCCGGCCCTGGGATCAGCAGAGCCGAGAGGCCTCCCGGCCACCTGGATCAGCAGAGCCGAGAGGCCTCCCGGCCCCGGGATCAGCGGAGCCGAGAGGCCTCCCCGCCCAGGGATCAGCGGAGCCGAGAGGCCTCCTGGCCCTGGGATCAGCGGAGCCGAGAGGCCTCCCGGCCCCTGGATCAGCGGAGCCCAGAGGCCTCCCGCCCCGGGATCAGCAGAGCCTGATGGAAGCCCTGTGTGTTTATGCACCCTGGGGGTGCAGAGGTCCTGTCCTAGGCAGAAGCCTATGGCGAAAATTTTGACTCTGAGAAGCAGCCTACGGGCTGGAAGGCAGCTCCTCTGACCTCAGTGCTGGAGAAGACCATTAAGCAGAAAACTAAAGAAACCGATTTTACATCATTTCCCAGGTGGAGAACAGTTGGCATGTAAGCCCCTGACCAGTGCCCAGCCTCTCCTCTGTCAGTCTATCTCACTCTTAGGTACCATGTTCTTTGTTCTGTCTTAACTGCAACTCATTTTTAAACTAGATTGCTTTTAAAAGAAGACTAAATAAAGTTTCCCTTAAGTTATTTAGGTGGTGCTGGGGCTGCTGGGGCTGCTGGGGGCCTGATAGAAGACACAAATATGCAATGGGGGGCCTGTACCCAGCAGCCCCAAGGCCCGCCACCTTGGTGCTGGGGCTGCTGGGGGTATCAGAGACACAAACCCGCAGGCCCGGCACCCAGCAGACCCAAGGCCTTCGTGGCAGAACTAAGGAGCAGCAAGCCAAGCCGTAGGAAGCAGCAAGCAGCTGGGCAGTAACAAGGGAGGGGCCCCGGACTGCAAGAGGGCACATGCTGGGCTAAGGGACCCTCCACCCATCCCCACTGCACGAATTTCGTGCACCGGGCCTCTAGTATATATATATGGCTGTATAGCAAGTAGGGATGTTTTCTATCTTTTTCTGTTCCTGGAATAATTTATATAAGAATTATCTAGTTCTTAAAAGCTTGGTAGAACTTGTCTATAAATTGTCTGAAATGAACCTTTTGAAGGATAGATCTTTGATTACCTATTCAATTACTTTTATAGTTATTGAATTATTCTGTTTTCTACCTCTTATTTCTCCTTAAATCAATATATAAATTTAAATTTTTCTGAAAAATCATCCATTTCTTCTATATTTTCAAACATATTGGTATAAAATTTATATAATCTTTAATAATTTAAATAAACTACTATTGGACCTTTAGTTTGTTCACTTTCTTTTTTCTAAGGTTTATTTTCTTATCTTTATGAGAATTGCCAAAAGTTTATTTTACTATTCTTTTAAAAAATTCATTTTTGTTTATATTGATAAAGTCTACTATATTTATATTCTGTTTCATCAATTTCTGCTTTTACTTTAATAATACTTCCTCTTTACTTTTGTGTTCTTTTCAAAATTTTCTTGTAATGAATGACTAGTTTGTTTTTTTAACTTTATTTTTAATTTTTCTTATTTTCTTATAACTATATTTAAGGCTGTAAGTTTTCCTTGCTCACACCCCACAGGGCCATTCATTTCTCAATAATTTGTAATTTCTGCATCAATTTCTCTTTTTTTATTGCACATCACTCCATTGTTATACTGATCTGGAAATAAAAGACTTAGTAGTTATGCTCAAAACCCATACTGGATGCAAGTGGCAGGGCCACGCAACGGGAACAGGATTTAGAACTCAGACACAGTGAGAGACACCCCTGGACATGTTCAAGAGGCATTTCACTGCCAGGAAACAATGAGGCAGGAGCAGGATTCCAGAACACACAGCAGAATGACTCCTACATCTCAGAGTCAAGGAGCTCATCCCACCATGGTGTGAGGAATGGCTTCTTTTGTGATGGCCACATGGGGGAATAGTACAACCGCCACTAGAAACCCCAGAAGGGTGTTTGCTTTGTATTAGTCTATACCAGAGACCTGGTACACGAATTTGTGCACATTTAAAGGAAATTAATTAGAAGATATATTTTAATATCACTATTCGCCCTTTCTCTATAATAGAAGCGTCAACCAAATTCACCATTGACGATGACAAATGGAAACACACAGGTGCGATTGGCACCAGCAAGAGCTTTATATATATAGATAACTTAACTTCCTTTTTTTGTAAAAGTAAATATAACATGTCAACAGTCAGGATTGATCCCAATCCTCTGGAGCCAGCGTTTCAAGGGTCAGGGAAGAAATGTTTGTTTGAATCACCACTCATTCATCTTCGATGACCAGAGCCCGCCCCCCAGTCACCTGACTACAGAATAGCACAGGACTGCTCATGGGAACACAGGTAGGCTCTCTCACCTCTCCTCATTGGTCACCCCTTAGCATGGCTCCTCCCTACCCCCCTACTCTAGCAGGTCCTTAGTAGTAAACAAAGCACTAGCAAAAAAAGAGTTACTACCTCCGGACTCTCTTAGGTAAGAGTCTTCCCTCGGTTTAGAGAGAGGACCCATGCCCCAGAGGTGCCATTCTGATGAGACTGCATGAAGGGAGTGGGTGCAGGAGACAAAATGGCTAAACCAAAATTGGGAGCCACCCGTCCCCATCTGCAGCTACAACCTAAGATGCCTACAGATATGGGCAGTGTGACCTGTGCACAGGAGAGATGCAGAGGAATGGGGTGGGAGGGAGGGTGTCCTTGGGAAATTCGTCAGCCTGCTCGCCTTCACTTCCTGGCCTTGCCCCGGGCAGCCACAGCCTCCATGGCTTTAGTGTGGTCTCTTCTTCCCCCAGGAACTGCATGGGCTTGATGGGCTTCAAGTCTGTCCAATTCCTAGGCAATGGGAATACCAGTCGGCAGGTTCAGCTCCATGACAGACTCCTCAGAAAGCGCAGCCCCCCCCAGATGTCTGACAATGCCCCAGAGGCTGTCGCCATAGGCTGCAATCAGTACCGTGTCCCCTCCTTCATCAGGGGAACTATTTCTTTTTTTTAAAATATATATTTTATTGATTTTTTACAGAGAGGAAGGGAGAGGGATAGAGAGTTAGAAACATCGATGAGAGAGAAACATCGATCAGCTGCCTCCTGCATACTCCCTACTGAGAATGTGCCCGCAACCAAGGTACATGCCCTTGACTGGAATCGAACCTGGGACCCTTGAGTCCGCAGGCCAATGCTGTATCCACTGAGCCAAACCGGTTAGGGCAGGGGAACTATTTCTTCATTCCCAAAGGGCAGAGCTCTGGCAAGGGTGTCCTTCAGACTCTCCCAGGAGAGTGGCTGATCTTTCACTGAGGTCTGCATACCTGCGACCCTTACTGATGCGGCTGTAGAAGGGAAGGTCGGGCTCCATCAGTGGTGGGATATCCTAGGAGCGCCTCCAGGCCTTTACCTGGGCCTCGCCATGCTTGGCAGCAATTTCTGCTTTATTAAGGCCAGTCAGACCCCCACAGGGCCGCTCATTGAGAGGCCACGTCCTCACCACAGGCAGCCACATGTGGTCCAAGGCATCCAGCACTGCCCAGAGGGTCCACATTGCCCTCTTCTGCACTGAGGTAAAGCAGATGTCAAACTCCTAGCCGGCATCTCCCAGCGCCTGCCCGCACTTGGTCTCCTCGCGCCTCTCGGTTCTCCAGGTTCCGTGCTCTGGCCCTGAGGGATCAGCACCGGCTTGCAGGCGCCCCCACGGCGGTTCTGAGTACCCTGCAGACTGGGGCTCACTGAGTCTCAATTTCCTTTTTAAGCCAAGAATGATCGGAAGTGTGTTTTATATTTTAGAGGGACCTGAATTTCCTTTATAATCAAGAAAAGGCACAGCAATGCTAATATACTTAACATTGCCGACTGTATACCTATAAATAGCTAAGACGGTAAATTTAATGCGATGTATATTTTAGCACAATTTTTTTAAAAAAATTATTGCAAAAATAGGTAAGTAGTTTTCTGGGCGGCCTCAATGTAAACACAAGGTCTTTAAAAATGGAAGAGGAGGCAGAAGTACAAGCGAGCTGGCAGGGCTGGGAAGACTTGCCCATCCTTGCTGGCTGTGAAGATGGAGAAAGGATACAGGAGCTGAGAAATGCAGCCGTCAGTCTACAGAAACCGGAAAAGCAGGGCACAGATGCCCCCCAGCCTCCAGGAAGGAAAGCGGCCCTGCCTTGATTTTAGCCAGGCCTGTTTTGGAATTCACCCTCCAGAACCGAAAGATAATAAATTTGTATTGTTTCCATGTGTAAGGGCATTTTTAACAAATCCATTTGAACAGATTTTAAGAGAGGCTATAACAGTGCAAACTCCTTTTAAAAATATATTTTTATTGCATTCAGAGAGGAAGGGAGGGTTAGAGAGAGATAGAAACATCAAGGATGAGAGAGAATCATTGATTGGCTGCCCCTTGCATGCCCCACACTGGGGATTGAGCCCTCAACCTGGGTATATGCCCTGATTGGGAATCAAACTGTGACCTCCTGGTTTATAGGTTGACCCTCAACCACTGAGCCACGCCAGCCAGGTTAATAGTGCAAATTCAAATGAACTTTTATTAGCAACAGTTAACCCCTGAAGTGCATATGAGATATAGCATTAGTATTAGCCCCTTTCTAGATCTGCAATCTAAGCATATGATGCATATGGCCTGACATATACTGGTAAGCCATAGGGAAATTCTTCCTAAAAGATACTCAGAGCCTCTCGTCCTCTTGCCATCCTTTTGTACAAACAGTGCAGAGAGCACCATCCAAGTTCTTCACTGAGAAAATGGAAGCTGAAGAAAGTTAGGCTCCCAGACCACAGGATCTCAGTGGTCGGTGAGGGGCAGAATCTCCTAGATCAGGGCTATTTATTTCCACCATCCTCACTGAGCTCTCCAGAACCCACTCCAAAAGGCCAGTATCAAAACACAAAGCCACAAAGCCCCTGGGACCAGAGCCAGTGAGGCCCAAAGAGCAAGAACTCAGGAAACATTAACCTGAAACACTATTAAAACTTTCATCTGCAGTGATTACAATGGTAGTGAGAGTGTAAGATCAGGAGAGAGAAAGAGAGAGAGAGAGAGAGAGAGAGAGAGAGAGAGAGACCACAGCTCACCAGCCTCTTTGCCCTCATCAGGGCTTAAGGGAATTCTGTTCTTGTACAGAACCTTTGCCACTGTGTCCCAGCTGTGCTCCACCTGCTTATCCTTTGAACTTTAGATTGCATTAGAAGAGCTAACATTTGCTGGTTTGGCAGGAGGCTGAGCCTCTTCTCCCCTCATCTCCATGGCCATTCGAGAAAAGTCTGAGAATAAGAATGATTCCTTTAATAAATGGAGACAGAGATTCCACTTCACCCTCCCCCTGCCAGATCACAAGGAAAGGATTTGCAGCTGAGTGATCCAGGAAGTGATACTGATGATTGAAGAAACATTCAGCTATAAACATAAAATTTACAAGACATATGACAATGTATTTTATACTAAGAAAAAAAAATTCCTAAGACTGAGGAAAATGTACTTTAAATGGTAAAAGAAATTAAATTTGATACAGAATTTTCTATTGATGTCACATTTTTTAACCTTTTATGAGAACCTGCATTTCCATGTGTTTTCATTTAATCCTAAAACTTTTTTGAAGTTTTTTAAAAATAATTTTCTTTTAATTCCACTTGCTCTTTTTTTAAAATATATTTTTATTGATTTCAGAGAGGAAGGTAGAGGGAGAGAGAGATAGAAACATTAATGATGAGAGAGAATCATTGATCGGCTGCCTCCTGTGTGCCCCACACTGAGCATTGAGCCTGCAACCTGGACATATGCCCTGACCTGGAATCGAACCGGTGACCTCTTGGTCCTGGGTCATTGCTCAACCGCTGAGCCACACCCAGCTGGGCACTTTTTTGAAGTTTTAAAGATGAGAAAAAAGACTCAGAGGTTAGTAACTTGCCCACATACTATTAGTTAACAAGTGGCAGGTCAGGTGTTGTAGTGTTCAAGTTCAGTGCTCTGTTTTACCAGATTGCTATCTCCAATTGTGAAATGTCAAAACTATGGATTTATAATAAATTCTGTGATTTTAATTATATCTTTGAGCCTTTTCTATCTCGTATTCTGTAAATTTTTGTAAAAATCTATTAATCCTTGACAAAATTAAATTATAATTTAGGGTAAGGTGAAGCTAAAGAATTATTTTAATGAAATAACTTATCTCAATATTTTTCATCATTTTCTTATTTTGCTTTTGAGAGAAAAATAAACAGTTAAGTGTTGACATAATTAATATTTACATCTCTAACATTTTTTTATTTGTATGAAAAAATAAATATTAGTTTATATTTGAAAGCCAAAAAAGAAAATGGAGACAGAGCCTCATCTTGCCAACAATATTTTCATCAGTCTTTCACTTTACTGTTTTTAAAACAGAATTCAAGGTGATTTTCAGGGTTGGTGCAATTCCTCTGACCTAGGATTCTCCAAGTTCATAGGTAAGGGCAGGACTTTCTGGCCTATCAGATGGGGAAACTGAGGCAGGGATTGAGAGAGTGAAGTCAAAGTTACTCAAGATTAGAAAGAGCAGGATTTTAAAATCTCTGATTCCTAATGAGTTGATAGGACACTCAAGCAGTGGGTTTCTGATTTCCCCTTTTTTCCCCCCAGTGATTCCTTGGTTTCTTAGAATAATTATCTCCTACGCTTCATTTACAGCTCTCTTTCTACAAGGCACAGAATGAGGATGAAGATGAAGATGAACTCCATGTGCTTAAAACAGGAGCAACACTCTCTCTCCTACCCTGCTCCCCCATCTCAAATTATCCAAATAATTTCTGCAGTCCCTAAGTCCTGTAAAAAACTTAAAATCATCTTTTAAAAGTTTACATTTTTGGTGTGAAAATGCTATTCCGACTGTGAATTCTGGGGGCAAAAATATTTGCATACAATATTTAATAGGACCTTTACAATAAACTTTACAAACTTTTATATAATCTTTTGTATAATCTTTACAAACTATTTTCTTATGTAATCTTCCTCAGAAAGCAGTTTACTTAAGAAGGCAGTTTATCAGCCTAAGTGCCCATCAGTAGATGAATGGATTAGAAAACTGTGGTACATCTACAGGATGGAATACTATGCTGCTGTAAAAAAGAAGGAACTCCTACCATTTGCAATAGCATGGATGGAACTGGAGAGCATTATGCTAAGTGAAATAAGCCAGTCAATGAAGAAAAAATACCACATGATCTCACTCATTCATGGATAATAAAGACCATTACAAACTTTTGAACAATAATAGATACAGAGGCAGAGCTGCCTCAAACTGATTGTCAAACTGCAGTGGGAAGGCCAGAGAAGATTGGGGGGCAGGAGGGAGGGGAGTAAGAGATCAACCGAAGGACTTGTATGCATGCATATAAGCATACCTAATGGACATAAGACACTGGGGGGTAAGGGAAGGCAGGGGATTGTCAAGGGCGGGGGGAGGTGGCGGGAAAGGACACATATGTAATACCCTTTGTAATACTTTTAGCAAAAAAAAAAATTTAAAAAAAATAACAACAACAAAAAAGAAGGCAGTTTATCAAAGTTGTAAGTTGTTAAGAAGTTACTAAGGAAAATCATTTATGGGCAACATAAAATATTGATCAAATGGTTATAACTTGAAGTGAGCTCTCACATAAAAGAAAAAGAAAATGCAAAGATATAAAGGCACTCAAGTGAAAAGGGATCTAGAAATAGAATTGATTACTAAGGGTTGTTTTGCTTGGTTTTGTTTTGTTGTTTGTTTTTTATGAAGGGCTGAAATGCCTTCCCTGGCCATAATCTCCTCCTTTTCCTGCTCCATGAAAAGAATCAATAAAAACACCTGAAACTTATAAGGAACTACTTCAACAGAGGCTGTGAGAAAGGGGAGTCAATGAAGTGATTCTTTAAGCTAAAGCAATAGCCAATAGTTGATGGAAGCTGTGAAAACAACGTTTCACCCTAAGGCAGAAAAGCCATGGACGTGAGCCATCTTACATGTTATATGACTTTAACATAAGGATTAAAGAGAAACGACAAAGACATTTTAAAACCAAGTCTTGGGAAAATAAACTGTGTTATGAATGATCATGTTTAGAATTTATAAGAAATGAACTGAGTTTTGCCACATAGCAAAATTTTTTCAAACTATGGTCCATAGATTAGTGCATCCGAAGCAAAGAGCACTGGAGATGGAATGCCACTGTTCACCTATATTCAAGCATTTTCCTTTCTACCTGAATATACCATGAGACTGTATTCCCCTTTCTAATTTACAGTGAGGTGTGATTTCTAGATTGAGTTCAGCCACTACCATAATAGGCTGTAAACACTCTCATGTGCTAATATATCACATTCTCAATTCTCTCTCTCTCTCTCTCTCTCTCTCTCTCTCTCTCTCTCTCTCTTCCTGTTTAGATATAGGGTTTTCCCACAGAGGATTCTCAGTTCTTACAAGATGACAGGACCATAAAATGTAAGGAGTCTTGGTCTCTAATTCTCTACACAGGAAGCTGCCAATTTGGTTCGGGATATGAGTGAGAAATGAACCTTTTTATGTGTTAACTATTTGAGGTTTGAAGGTTATTTGTTACGAGGATAGACTACCTTGATTAATACAATACATATTAAAATGACCTGATTCATTGTTCCATTCTAAGATACACTGAATCAGAAATTCTTGGAATAGGAGCCAGAAATCTGAAATTCTTAACAAGTTCTCCAAGTGATTCTACCCACATTGAAGTTGGAAAACCGTTTTATACTTTGATTTCTTTAAAAGTTATGCATATATATCAAAATGAAATCTTTCTTAAGTTGAAGTGTTCAAAGAGTTTTAAATCTATTAGAACAATGCATTTGAAACAATGTTAATCTTGTTTTCAATGCCATACTTAGTTTAAACCATGTAGGTCAGAGTATGCAGCATTTATCCAACAAATATGTAGTAAGCACCTCCTATATGCCAGGAAATATAGTAGGTGCTGGAGACACCTGATTAACAATATAGCCACATTCCTTGCTCTCCCAAATACTCCTATGGTTATAGATAAATATAATATATTGTGATAAGTAGAAATACCTGGTGCTCTAGGAGCAAATATAAAAAACATTTAACTCAGGTGTGATGGCTTCAAGGAAGATATCACAACTAAAGCATGAAGGATGAATAGGAATTAGCCGGATGGAAGGGAAGAGGAAAGAGGGAGGGTAAAATGTTATTCCAGGTAGGCAAACAGTATGCACTAAGATAAACATGAGAGAACATGCAACATAACGTTAGGATAGGCATGATGAGAGCTGGGGCTAGAGAACTAAGTATGGCCAGGTCAATGAGGGCTGTGGAAATCAATTTAAGGAACTCAGAAATTATCTGGAGGGAAATGAGGTGCCACTGAAGGGGATGAAAAGGAAATGCACTTTATAAGATTTGCTTGTAAAAATGTATCCAACTGTATTGAGGAGAATGGATTGGATGGGCAAAGACTAGGGGAAACCAGTTAAAAGACTGATTTGTGTGTGTTGCAGAATTTCAGATGATAAGTTAACTAATTAATTTGTTCATGCAACTAACTTTTAATAAGCCCCATGTGAGGGTCTCACAAATTTTAAAGCTGAGAGAGAGAGAGAGAGAGAGAGAGAGAGAGAGAGAGAGTTTGACTATAAAAAGGCAGTGATTTAGAATGACCAGTAAGGCTGAAGAGACGTACTGTACTGGTAATTGATGAAATGTGGGAGTGGAGAAAAAAGTCCAAGATGATGCTATGGTTTCAGGCATGAATAAATGGTACCACCATTCATGGAAATAAAGAAGACAGGAATAAGATTAGGTTGAAAGAGAGATTATGTTCAATTTTGGATTTATACTGCCTGATTTCAAGGCTTATTGTAAAGATATAGTAAGACTGTATGGTATGGGCATAAAAGTAGCACAATAGATCAATGGAACAAATTAGAGTCCAAGATTTTTCAACAAAGTCACAAAAGCAATACAATGGAGTAAATACAGTCTTTTCAACAAATGATTCTGTAACAATTGGACAACCATATGCAAAAAAACCCCACTTTGATCATAGCTTATTCCACATAAAAATTATCTCAGAACTGATTTTAGATGTAACTGTAAAACCTAAAACTGTAAAAGAAAATGTCTATAAACTTAGACAAAGATTTCTTAGATACAATACCAAAAACCCAAGCCATAAAAAATGGACATATTGGATTATATCAAAATTGAAAACTTTGAAAGAAACTTCATCAAAATTAAGAACTTCATTAAGATAATGAAAAGACAAGCCACAGATTGGGAGAAAATACTTGAAAGTCACACAATTGGTAAAACAAACAAACAAACAAACAAAAAAAACAACTTAGATCCAGAATATATAAAGAATTCTTAAAATGTAGTAATAATAATAAAAAATTAAAAATGGGCAAAATTTTGAAAAGTTACTTCACCAAAGAAGATATATAGATGACAAGTATTTACATGAAAATTTGCTCATCATTAGTCATTAAGGAAATGTAAATAAAAACTTCAAGAAGATGCCACTGTATACCCATTAGAATGGCTAAATTTAAAAGACTGATCATACCATGTGCTGGGGAAGATGTGGAGCAACTGGCACTTTCATGCACCACATACTGCTGGTGGGAATGAAAAATGGTACAACTACTTTGAAAAACAGTTTGGCAATTTCTTAAAAAGTTAAACATATACCCTACCATATGATCCAGATATTGACTTATAGGTATTTACTGAAGATGTATGTCTATATAAAGACTTGTATTTATATATATCAGATTTATTTGTAATAGTATATCTATAGTACAATGGAATACCACTCAGCAACAAAAAGGAATTAACTCAATTGATATATGCAATAACATAGATGAATCTCAAAATTATAACTGAAAAGTCATTAAAAAGAGTATATGCTATATTATTTTATTTATTAAAAACTCTAAAAAGTCCAAATGAGTCTTCAGTGACAGAAAGCAGATCATAGTTGCCTGAGGACTGATGGGGAGTGATGTAGTGAAGGGGTTAGAGGGAGAGATGACAAAGGAATACAAAGAAACATTTGGGGGTGATAAATGTGTTTATTATTTTGGTTGTGATGATGGTTTCATGGGTGTATAGATATGTAAAAGTTATTCAAATTGTACACTTTAAATATGTGTACTTTCTTATATGTCAACATACCTCAATAAAACTGTAAAACTGTTAAAATACTTAAAAAAATAAAAACAATCATTTAATTCTTTAAGGGCCTGAACAGAATAAAAGAAAGAATTCTTATTTAAAAAGAATTCTTTCTCTCTGCCTGCCTGCCTTTTAGCTGGGACATCAGTCTTCTCCTGCCTTCAGACTTGGACTCATACTTGGACTCATACTGGGGCTTTCCTGGCTCTCCAACTTGGAACTAGAGATCTTGGGAATTCTCAGCCTCCATAATTGCATAAGCCAATTCCATAAGTAAAGTACATCTCTCTCTCTCTTTTGCTCTCTCTGTAGATGGATATATAGAGATATACACACATAAATATAGGTAGAATATATAATTCTTTATAATGATATAGAATTCTACATAAATATATAATTACATATAATATAAATTCTATATCCTATCTAGTATAGAGGGAATATGCTAATTGACCATCACACCCTCACAAAGATGGTGGCACCCACAGCCAATAAAGAGGGAATATGCTAATTGACTGTCACACCCTCACAAAGATGGCAGTGCCCACAGCCACAAGATGGCAGCACCTAGTCCCCTCAGCCCCGCCTCTTCTAGCCAGAGTCCCCAAGTCCCCTCAGCCCTGCAGGGGAAGGCAATTGGGCCAGCAGGGGGAGAGGGCAGTTGGAGGCAATCATGCTGACAAGGGAGCAGTTAGGCATCAATAAGGCTGGCAGGGGAGCGGTTAGGGAGCTATCAGGCTGGCAGGCAGAGTGGTTAGGAGCCAGCAGTCCCGGATTGTGAGGGGGATGTCCAGCTGCCGGTTTAGGCCCAATCCCCGAGGGGTCCCAGATTGGAGAGGGTGCAGGCTGGGCTGAGGGACAGCCCCCATACCCCCATGCATGAATTTCATGCACTGGGCCTCTAGTATTATATATAGAAGTCTTGGTATTTATTAATTCTATATATTTATATAGACTTCTATATATAGAATACAGAATATATATCATATATGGAACTATATGTATAATTCTATATAAATAGAATATAGAATACACATATATATCATTAGTTCTATTTCTAATACAGACTAATACAGTTTAATACAGACTAACACAGATACAGAGAATGTGAGCAGTTGTATCAGTCAAAACATGGCCAGGTGTTGAACTGGACAATAAGACAAAAGAGTTGAGGAAAGACAAAGCAATGAAAACAAACAGAGGTGCTGAGTATGGGGGGAATAGAAGTGTCAAGGAAGTAAAGGGGTCAGAGTGTAAACTAACAGAGAGAATAATGGGAGAATAAAAGTAATTGCCAGGATAAGAACTTTAAATGAAAGCTGTCAGAAACAGAGGTATTCTGGATGATGACAAAATCTTGGAAGGAGGTGGCTGAGAAAAGGTAAAGGAGAGTTTATTGGCATTATCTAAATCAAGGAACTGATTGAGTAGGGTCTTGAATCACCCATGAGTTCTTGGTGAGAGGAACAGTCAAAAAAATCCAGACTTGTTACTGATGTCAGCTTGTCTTATTTGCAGGTTTTGCTATTGTAAATGATACGGTACCTCTGGAGAAATTGTACTCCTAAACTAATAAAATGATCATAAAATACTATTATGCCTGAAATATTTTGATCAGAAAAATTGTGTATTTACTGATCTATATGGTGCAACCTTTTTTGTTGTTGTTGTTCTTTTATGTTATTTTTACCTTTCACGGTATAGGAATTTTAGATATCTATATCTATATCTATATCTATCTATCTATCTATCTATCTATCTATCTATGTACCTATCTACCTATCTACCTACCTAACTAGCTATTTTTTCTATTTATATACATATTAGAAAACTTCCTTTCCTGTTATTGATCTTTCCTAACCCCTCACCTGGCAACTGTGCTTCAGCACGGTAACTTGAGTGGTTATGATTGGATGAACTCTATGAAGTGAGGACATTGGATTAGATCAGTGAGAGGTTCTGGACCTTTTAAAAAAAAATTGATGACCTCTTTGTAAATTTGATGAAAGTGTGACTTCTTTATGCAGGAAAATGAATGTTTTCATACACCCACAGAATTCTGTCACTTAATATAATCTGAATTTTATTATTGTGGATATCTTTTCAACTGTACAATATTACAACTACAGTTATACTATGAAATCAGTTGGCCTATTTGCCAATTTTTAAAGTCTAATTGCAATCTTTTCCCTTAAACTTGTCTCTCAGATCTCATTCTGTAAAGGGGGAGGTCAAGGGAGCATATACATTTCTCTCTGTCGTGTGATAGTTCTCTCCGAGTGTGACCCTTCCCTGACAGAGCACCGGGGAGTCTTCTGCTAGTCACCCCAACAGGTTTTATTTTAAAAGGGTGGGTCTCTCTGACTGGAACAGCTGAGCCTGTCTTCCTGCTTGTTGACTGGCAACAGCCCAACTCCACAGCTGACGTGGTGGAAGGGACATCAGGGACACTTCCATCAGCCAATTCACTCTGCCCTGGGAATTACAAGTCGGAGAGAGGAGTTTGGCACAGAAGGCAGGGAGGGAGCTGACGGGCTGATGACAGTCTCCACTGAGCGCATTTGTGCTCGTGGTCTCAAGAGTGCTTAGAAAGGACAAGCCTAGGGAGAGACCCTGGGTGAAATGAGGAAAGAGAAAAGAAAAAATACCCCCCAAACAAGCAAGCAAGCAAAAAACATACACCATTAAAAAAAAAATCACTAACAGTTTGTCCAAAGCAGCAGTTGGAGATTTAACTGCTCAGTATCCAGAGTAGGTGCAAATTCGAATCCATTTTAGAAAATAAGTGGGCTTCAGAGACCAGACTATGTCTTTCCACTCTTCCTCTTAGGCAGAAAAGCTACCTCTCCCCTGTTACTCTCTATCTATGCCTTCTCTCCCCCCACCCCCTTTTTTTATGACAGTTTTATTCTCTCTTCACCTATAGCTATACTGTATCAAATTCCTAGAATGGTGAAATAAAAAATTTTGTACAATTTATTTACTTACCATTGGGAAATAGATAAAATAGATTTTATCTATTGCCCAAAATATTTGAAATGATTTACAATAAAGACTAAATTGCTAGAAACCGCTAAAATATAGCAAAAGAATAAGAGTCAAACAATAGGTGGATTATAGTTGTGTTGTAAAAAATTAGGCCAAGCAAAACTACTACAATTGATCCAAAACATACCTCTGAGTTCCACGGAATCCAAGGTAAAAAAATATAATCCCTTGAGGTAGTCTTCACTGCCTATTAAATTAAATATACACATTTTTTTCCTATTAAATTCTCAAATGAATTTATATGTCATAGAGATATTCAATTAACATAGTATATTTAAATATCTTCAATTTTATTTGAGATATGGAAACATTTTTCCATGGAATGTTTTCAAGTATATCCTTTATAAATGCCAAGGGGGAGAATTTAAGTCATGGATTTGTTATGGTTTTCTCATAGGTAGGTTGAAGAAACCTGTCATAGTAATGTTATTGGCTAGTTTTTGACTTGTCATGAGGATAGAATTTAGGCTTGAGGGGAATTTAGTTTAAATGAATAAATTGTTAGCTATACTTCTTAGAACATTCTTTTCAATGATCAATTGTCTCAGTTAGGTAATTAACCAACAATGGATGGCAGGTAATTGAGATCTGAAGCATAGATCTTCCATTTTGTTGATATTAGGAGGTTGGTGTACATTAGGTGTCTGGCATGCTGATGGCAAAGCCAAGGTTTTATTATAAAAACAGGAGCTTGATATGGAAAGTCTACTCATTTTTACTCTGGGTAGGTTTCAGGTGCCTATGCAAACAGTGCCAACATTTTTCTCAGGAAGCAGCTTTGGTGGAAAAGTAAAATATCGCTGAAAACTAAACAAAATAACAAGGTTGTGCAGTCTATAAACTGAAGCACATCCGCCCATGGCAACTATTTTGAATTTGGCACAGTTAATTTTGGGCTTTTCTTTTTGAAAGCAGTTAGTTGATGGCATTATTGGCTTTAAGATGATGGCTACCATGGACACAGACAATAGTGTGGTGAAGGCCTGGGGGTGGGGGTGGTGCAGGGTGGAGGGGTCAATGGGGAATGAAAAGGGGACATCTGTAATACTTTCAACAAATTAAAAAAAAAAAGAGAGAGAGAGTAAGACTATGCCATCATCAAAGAATAGAATGATGAATGATCTTCCTGTTTGCTATTGAAAGAGAGAATGCACCCAGCTCATCTAAAAGTTGTTCCAAATATATTTGGTATGAGTTCGAGAGGATGAAAAGGAGCTGTATAGTTGCTACTAACAAGGCCCAGGATCTCTTGTTTCTGTTCCTCAGGACTCATTTAAAGGTACCGTTGACATTAGACAGAGTAGGATCAGATTTACATTATTCATTTCAATAAGGACAAAAGGGGACATAGTACAAGCTATGAGAAGCAAAAGATTCATAATGTCAGCATGGTTGTTAAAACAAGAGGGAATTTGCATTACAGTTTTTCAGATTATACCAATTTTTTTTTCTCCTTTAGATTCAGAGTCTACTTAAGTACCTTGTCCTATGATTTAGCCTTTGAGAACAAAGAATTCCTTTCCTCTGTGTCCAGTTATTTCCCCTCTGGGAATTTGATTATCTTGCAAATCAATAGTCGGGTAGAATAGAGGATCTAAGAAGAAAATAGTAATAAAAGATACTTCTTTGAAAAAACAAATCCAACCAATGTTGCCAGTGGGCCATGAACAGCAGAATATAATCAATAGAATCATCTGGACCTGACGTCCAAATAAACAACATTGAAAACAACAACCAAATGTCTAGGTGTTAAAATAGACTTTAATAATATTATAATAACTATGTATAGTGTCAGGGGCATTAGATTTATTGGGGTGATCAATTTATAAATTATATAAATGTCTAACCACTATGCTATACACCTGAAACTAATATAATGTTGAATGTCAACTGTAATTTAAAAATAAAAATTAAAAAAATAGACTTTAAGTCAAAACTGGTTACAAGCAACAAACTGGTTCCTTGTCGCTTCATTAAGAGGATATAACAATTGTATACGTATATGCATCAACATCAGAGCAGCTAGACGTATTAAGCAAATACCAACATATCTGAAAGGGGAACTAGACAACAACACAATAATATTAGGGACTTTAATACCCCACTTTCAATAATGAACAGATCATCCAGATATAAATTCAATAAGGAAACACTGGACTTGAACTACATCTAAGACAAAATGGACAATCCACCCCAAAGCAGCAGAATATATATCCTTTTTAAGTGCCCACAGACATCTTTAGGATGGATTCATATTAACTCACAAAATAAACCTTAGCAAATGTAAGATTAAAATTTTATCAAGTACCTTTTCTGACCACAATGGTTTGAAATTAGAAATCAATACCTGGAGGAAAACTGGAAAATTCACAAATGTGTGAAAATTAAACAACACACCACTCACAAAAAATTAACTAGAAATGAATGAAAGGCTTTAAGACCTGAAACTGTGAAACTACTGGGTAAAAAAAATACACACATAAGGAAAAAGCTCCTTGGCATTGGTCTTGGCAGTTATTTTTTTGGATATGACGCCAAAAGCACAAGCAACAGAGCAAAAATAAATAAGCGGAACTATATAAGCTTCTGCAAGCAAAAGAAACCATCAGCAAAATAAAAAGGCAACCTGTGGAATGGGAGAAAATATTGGCAACTCATCTATCTGATAAGGGGTTAACACCCAAATTATACAAGAAACTTTGCCGAAACCGGTTTGGCTCAGTGGATAGAGCGTCGGCTTGCGGACTGAAAGGTCCCAGGTTTGATTCCGGTCAAGGGCATGTACCTGGGTTGCGGGCACATCCCCAGTGGGAGATGTGCAGGAGGCAGCTGATTGATGTTTCTCTCATCGATGTTTCTAACTCTCTATCTCTCTCCCTTCCTCTCTGTAAAAAATCAATAAAATATATTAAAAAAAAAAAAGAAACTTATACAACTCAGTAGCATAAAAACAAACAATTGAATGAAAAATAGGAAAAGAACTTGAATAGACATTTTTCCAAAGGAGACACAAATGGGCAAAAGGTAAATAGAAAGATAGTCAATATCACTAATCATTGGGCCAATAGGAACCAAGAGAGGTATCACCTCACATCTGTTAGAATGGCTCCTATGAGAAAGACAGGAGACAAGCGTTGTCTTAAAACTCATGGTAAGGCTTTGGAGAAAAGGGAGCCCTTGGGCACTGTTTGTAGCAATGTAAACTGATACAGCCACTATGGAAAAGAGTACGAAGGTTCCTCAAAAATTAAAAATAAACCTACCATGATTCAGCAATCCCACTTCTGGGTATATACCAGCAGGAAATGAAATTACTATCTTGAAGAGATATCTGCACCTCCTTCCATGTTCACTGCAATATTCACAGTAATATTCACAGTAGCCAAGACAGGGAAACAACCTAAGTGTCCATCAATGGATGAACTAATCAAGAAAATATGGTTTTATATTCTCAGTAGAATGTTGTTCAGCCACAATAAAAAAGGAAATCCTGTCTTTTGCAACCACATGGGTGCAAGTTGAAGACATTATACTAATTGAAATTAGTCACACAGAGAAAGGCAAATACTGTATTTCTCCCTTATGTGTGGAATCTAAAAAAGCTGAACTTGAAGAAATAGAAAGTAGAATGGTGATTACCAGGGTCTGGGGGTGATGAGGGTGGGTAAAGGAAATGGAGAGATGCTAGTCAAAGAGTACCAACTTTCAGATATAAGATAAATAAACTCTAGGGATTTAATGTACAACGTAGTGACTATAATTAACAAAATGCTATACACTTGAAAGTTGTTAAAAGTAAATCTTAAATGTTATCACTAAAAAATGGGAATTATGTGAGGGGATGGAGGTATTAACTAACTATTGTGCTAATCATTTTATAATATATATGTTTACACGTGTGTCAAATCATAACATTGTATACCTTAAACTTACATATGTCATATGTCAATAATCTATAATAATACAAGCATAATATGCTAATTAGACTGGACAGCCCAACAACCTGCTGAACAATCTTCCAGATGAAGCCGGGGCTGTGAGGGCCGAGCCCCTTGCACGAATTTTGTGCACCGGGCCTCTAGTATCTCAATAAAGCCGGGGGGCGGGGAAGTCTAGGTTTTCACTTGAGAACTGTTTGTGTGTGTACTCATAATGAGGGAAGCGAAAGAACTGTGAACACATTTGCACCCTGAGTTTGTGGAGCAAACAGTCATACCACTGAAATAAGCAATGCTCTACTTCCTGAAGCATCTTGCCACCTTTTCACTCCAGCTCACCCATTACAGGACCTTGTTGTGTAAGCCTCTTAGAAGGAGCTGGGAAATATTCACACCACCCTTTTGCCACCATCTTTTGGGAACAGGGCTACAGACAAGCCTCACTGGGTTCTTCTGACATTTGCCAAATTCCTATACAAATAACCACTACCTGGACCTCTAGCAGCTGGGAAACAGATCAGATCTAATGGGCTTAGACCAGTGATCGGCAAATTGCAGCACGCGAGCCACATGGGGCTCTTTGGCCCCTTGAGTGTGGCTCTTCCACAAAATACCACGTGCAGGCGCACACGTACAGTGTGATTGAAACTTCGTGGCCCATGCGCAGAAGTCGGTTTTCTGCCTGGGTGAGTCTATTTTGAAGAAGCGGCGTTAGAAGAAGTGGGAGTACATTCGCTGAGGTCGACCCCTCAGATTGAGGACGTTTTTAGAAAAGGCCAGCTTAGGAGTACCCTAGTTAAGTTAATAACACTGTACCTACCTATATAGTTTAAGTTTAAAAAATTTGGCTCTCAAAAGAAATTTCAATCATTGTACTGTTGATGTTTGGCTCTGTTGACTAATGAGTTTGCCAACCACTGTCCTGGGTGCACAACTGGAGAATATTTTAACACCTTCTGTCTCTGGATGAAGTACTGTCATTCTGTTCACTCTAAAGCCTCTCTGTTCTTTCTTTTTAACATTCAGTTTCATGCAAAGGAAGTGATACATGGACATTTTAAGAGGGAGCATCGCTGGAAGAGGTCAGGTTGGAAACGGTAACTGCTCCAGGCTCTGGCGCTCTTACTAAGGAGACAGAGAGTGCAGGTGATGACAAAGACACACTCTCAGATAGAGGGTCTGTTTACTGCAGTTTGGTAGAGACTGGAAAATATTTTCCGATAGGAAAATGATCACAATGACCGTTGTGGGCCTTCCATGGTGCCGACCTGCAGGTATGGTGGGGTTACAAATCTCTCTTCACAGTTAAGGAAGCTCTGCGTACACTCATTTGCATGAAATGAAGTGAAAGGGAATTGGTAGTGGAGAAGCCTAAAGGAGAGTGGGTTTCCATCTGAAATGTCTTCCAATTGTTCTCTGATACTCTAGGCCAGTGGTTCTCAACCTTCCTAATGCCGCGACCCTTTAATACAGATCCTCATGTTGTGGTGACCCCCAACCATAAAATTATTTTTGTTGCTACTTCATAACTGTAATTTTGCCACTGTTATGAATCGTAATGTAAATATCTGATATGCAGGATGTATTTTCATTGTTCGCGACCCACAGGTTGAGAACCGCTGCTAGGCTAACAATTCAAAACGGGCCAGAATCTCAACAGTCAAGGGGGTTGAGGCTGAAACTGTGCCACCTTATGCCAGTCACCTGCCTAGGTGGGTGCTTTCCACCTGTAGGAGAATGACTTGTCTTGCAGCAGGGATGGGGAGTCCAGAGTCCAGAACTTCCCAGCATTTTGAAGTTCTCTGTGTCCCAAGACTTATAGGAAAATGTCTGGGCTCATCCTGTGGCCTGGTGGTGGAGGCAGAGGCTGGGACACTTGAGCGTACCTAACTAGGGCCACTCATAACTCAGGTGGTAATGTCAGAAGTTTCAGAGACAACGCCAAAGGTGTCTGTTAGGAATGGAATGGTCAGAAAAGACGTGGGGCACCAATAGTAGATTGTGTTGTGGGGCACGTTTGTCCTGGTGTGAATGACAAGTATAGTGTATGGGAATAATTCTCGGTTCAAGTGTGACCTGTGCAACCTACCCCATATCCTTTGGATTTCCGTCCTTAAAACTCTAGCTCCTGTCTCAGTAAGAGCTGGATGCTGTTAGTCGAAGGGCTGAGAACCATCAATTTCAATATCCCCAGATTATGGCAAAATCATTCAGCAGCTCCTCTGACTGATGGGCTATTCTTTTTCTCTTCCATCATCACAGCATGCCGACTATGTGTTTGCCATAATTAACTAACTTAATGTTAATAGGAAACTTCAGTGATGTGTATCGGCCCTCAAACTCACTAAGATCTTAGGAGGGGAAATAAGAGTAATTTTTTTTTCTTACTTTACACAATCCCCTGGGGAAATCAGAAGCTAAGGAAATTTCCAACGATGAAATTAAAAACCATTCCCTCAGTGAATTAAGTGAAATAATAGAGAACAATAGTGGCTGAAACGGAACTGTAAGGGACTTTTTAATGTCATTTTAGAGTTGACAATGCTGGCCCACAATAGGACTTCAATAAATGTTGAAAGCAAAAGGTGGGTTGGAGGAGAGAGATTGAGAGAATGAGGGATGGATGGAGAGGTGGCGGGGGAAGGGACATGGAAAGGAAAGATTGCTGACTCAAGTTTAGCTCTGATTTTTGAGGAAACCAAAGAAAAGAGAGACTAAAAATGTCTGTAAGCAGGTTTGTTGCAAAAGCATTTCATTGCTTCCAAAACCTTTGGACACGTCAATAGTTACACTGACATGTAGCTAACAATCAAGGAGATTCTATAATCTCTTATTACAGTGGGAGCAGTGTCCCAGCATGGCAGTTATGATACTGTCATCCGGAAGTGGAATGAGTAAGGCTTATTTGAGTCAGGTAAAGCTCAAAACTACCAGGAAAGATGTTCTCTCAACACTTTCGGATTAATATGAGAAAATACAACGGTACCCCATACTCTCAAGCTCTTAAAACATTATATAACACACACACACACACACACACACACACACACACATATATATATATACAGAGAGAGAGAGAAAGAGAGAGAGAGAGAGAGAGAGAGAGAGAGAGACGCACACATATATATGGTTTTTAATTCAAAGATTCAGTTGTGGAAGTCAGTGCTTACCCAAGACCCCTTCCTGGTGATTAAATTAAAGCTGTCTATATCACTTGAGAAACCTGTCTGTACAATTTTGGAGCTGAACATTAGCATAATGTTGACAGGTGATTTGTCCTAGTCCATAGTATTTTCGTTTGGGGCTTGGGGTTAGAATTATATACACCTTCATCACTCCGCCAGAAATTCTAAGTGAAGGATGTGACCTTAATCCACAGATATTAATCAAAACCCAATTAAATACCAAATGATTAATGATGACAATCTCAAGTTCCTCCTTTGAACTCACTTGAGGGAGAGAAGACGGGAAAATATATAAAAATGGAAATAGAATCAAAGGAACAAAAAGGTGGGAAGAAGGAAATAATGGCAAAGGCCTAGAGAAGCAATCAAAAGTAAGGGAAATCCCAAGGAAAGTCATTGATTAAGTGGGCCAGAGTGCCCACCAGGAGATGGCTGGCTGGCATAACACAAACATCCCCGAAAGGCAAAGAAGTCTTATGTCCAGAGCAATTGCCTTTATTCCCTCTGATGCCCTTTCTCAATCACATCTTCCACACAATACAGACTCTGCCCTCCAGAAAATAGGGACCTGACTATTCAAACTGTCCAGAGAGTAACCACCAGGGCTCATTCAGCCCACACAGCTTTCACATACTGATAAGGTACCAAGTGGGGCTCCAGCTTTCTTTCTTAATTACTAAGGCTTTATATCTATCATGCCTCAGTCTATTCATTGTGGATTATAATTTGAGTATAAAGAAACAAATCAAGATTTTGTTGTTGTTGTTGCAAGTGACAGAAACTTAACTCAAAGTGATTTTAGCACAAAAAAGGAACGTATAGGTTCTTATGATGGAAAAATCCAGAACTTCAGGTATGGCTGGGTCCAGGGGCTTGAACCATATCAAGTCATCATAACTCAACTAGAGGCCTGGTGCACGAATTCATGCACCAGTGGAGTCCCTCAGCCTGGCCTGCGGGATCGGGCTGAAACCAGCTCTCCGACATCCCCCGAGGGGTCCCAGATTGCAAGAGGTGCAGGCCAGGCCAAGGGAGCTCACTGGTTCATGATCCAGGCTGGGGAGAGACACGGGAGATTGGCCAGCTGGCGAGGGACCATGGGAGGGCTCCAGGGCATATCCGGCCTGTCTTGTTCAGTCCTGATTGGCCGGACCCCAGCAGCAAGCTAACCTACCTGGTGGTCAGTGCACCTCATAGCAACTGGTTGACGGGTTGACTGTCTGGCCCCTGGTGGTCAGTGCACATCATAGTGAGAGGTTGGGTGGCCTTAGCATATCATTAGCATATTACGCTTTGATTGGTTGAATGGCCGACCAGTCGACCAGACACTTAGCATAATAGGCTTTTATTATATAGGATTTTCTTATTTTATCTGTAATAATGTCATTTTTAAGATGTTCCCCATATGAGGTGCCCAGACACTTCAAGTATCTATCCTCCTTCTGTTAATAGCTAGAAATACCTGCAAGGGCTTATCGTTCCCCATAATTCCCGTGGAAGTCAGAGGATTGAATTGCATAGTTTGGCTTGGGTTGCATGGCCATTGTTGAACTAATCAGGGTAGTTCCCAAAATGGAATACTAGTATGTTCACGGTCCATGCTGGGGCCACATGACAATTTCAGGACGTGTGGGTGGGATGAATTCTGTAGAACTACCCAGACTGGGAGAGGTATTGTGATCAGAAGAGCAGTCAGTGACCATTAGGAATCCTTTCTCTTCTTTTTCTTTTTCTCCACATTCCTCGAAACTTTCCTTTGCTTTCCAGGAACCACTTCCCTTACCTCCAATTCCAATTGGAAAATGAATTTCTCAGTTACTTATCCACCCAAATGGTGTGTTACTCATGCCCTGCCTTCTTTTCTCTTCTCTCAGAGCTTTCAAACTAAGTGAAAATATTCCCCTCAGCACTTGCTGCCTGCTTTCAAGACTCTTCTAGATAACTTGTCTCTGCTCAGGTAATTTTCTCTTCTCTGATGACTTCTGCTTTCCTCCAAATCCTATCACTTCACTCTGCACCGTTTTGCTGCCTGCTCCCATGCCTCTTAATACTTCCCTTTGCCTCATTCTGTCAGCATCTTTGAGCTTCCAGGCCTAAAGAGCCTGCCAAACAGTGCTGATGTTAGCATATAGTAACACAATTATTTGTTAAACTATTGACCAAAAAGAAATAGTTTTTAAAAACCCACAGGAATTTGGGGGGTGGGGTGGGTAATTTGCTATAATGAATGATGGTCATAATTGCAAAATTATTGCACCTGGGTAAATGTATGGAATTATTTTAAATTCCAGGGGTTAGTAATTTCATGGTGTGATAAGTATCCTGAGAGGTTAAGGGGAGAATTCTGAATTTATAGGCTGGGTTTTCTTTCCCTCACAAAATATGTAATGCTAAGATTGCAAATTCAAATGTCTACAGAGCCCTGGCAGGTTGACTTAAATAAGAACAGACGTGGATCTTAGATGGTAAAGTGATGGGGAAGACTGGTGAACTGGAACATGCATGACCCTTCTAATGGTGGTGGGTAGGGGTTAAGAGCTCAGATTCTGGAACCAGACAGACTGAGTTCAAGTCCTGGTTCCATCACTTCTTACTCTGTGATCATAGGCTGAATAGCTGACCTCTCTGTGCCTCAGTTTCCTGTCTGTAAAATGGGAATATCACCAATATCTGCCTTGGAGGATTGTTGGGGGCTACTAAATGAGATAATATAGCTAAAGCACTTAGAATGGTTTCTGGCACATAATGAGCACTGTATGTGTTGACAATTATGATTTCCAAGTGCAGCCTATTATTTCCATACAGAAATGTGTTCTATCTTGTAGGATCTTTTAATATTAATTTAGAAATGTAGTTTTATGTTGTTTCCAAATGATATTTGTTTGAACTGAAACTATTTAGTTGATTTTCAGTTTAATTAAAAATATTTTAAAACACCAAGAAAGCTCTATTGGTTAGGAATGCATTCAGTTGCTAATTACTGAAAATCTACCTTACATTAGGTTTACCAACTACAGCTTTATTTTTTTTTTCACATGAAACGATGTCTGATACAACCATTTTTTAAAAAATATATTTTATTGATTTTTTACAGAGAGGAAGTCAGAGGGATAGAGAGTTAGAAACATTGATGAGAGAGAAGCATCGATCACCTGCCTCCTGCACACCCGCTACTGGGGATGTGCCTGCAACCAAGGTACATGCCCTTGACCGGAATTGAACCTGGGACCCCTCAGTCCCCAGGCCGATGCCTATCCAGTGAGCCAAACCAGCTAGGGCTGATACAACCACTTGGAAAACTTTTTAGTTGTGCATCTCCTAAGACCCAGCAATTCTACTCTTAGGTATATACCCAACAGAAATGTGCTTATTATTAGATTGTTTAAGAATGTTCTTTGATAATAACCCAAAACTGGATAGTTCACAAATGCTCACCAAGGTAGAATCAATAAATTGTGATCTATACACATATGGATACCATAAGGTAATGAAAGCAAATGAACCACAAGTACATACACAAATAGGGAAGAAGCTCACAAACATAATATTGAGTGAATAAGATCAGACACCAAATCATTCACACTGTAGAGTCTCATTTATATAAAGTACAAAATCGGGCCCTAACCAGTTTGGCTCAGTGGATAGAGCATCAGCCTATGGACTGAAGAGTCCCAGGTTCAATTCCGGTCAAGGGCATGTACCTTGGTTGTGGGCACATCCCCAGTAGGGGGTGTGCCAGAGACAGCTGATCGATGTTTCTCTCTCACCGATGTTTCTAACTCTCTATCCCTCTCCCTTCCTCTCTGTAAAAAATCAATAAAACATATTTAAAAAATAAAATAAAGTACAAAATCGGGCCAAATTAATCAGTGGTATCCGAAGCAGGAAGGGGTTATCCTCATGGAGGTAAAGACTGAAAGAGGATGTGGTGTGGGAGGACACTGGGATGCTGGTCACATTCTGTTCTTGATCTGGGTTCTGCTTTCTTGTGTACATACAGTTTGTGAGATTTCGTTGAGCTGTACACTTATGGTTGGTGTCTTCTCTGTATGTACATTATACTTCAAAGAAAGTATGTTTTAAAAAAAGGAAGAAGTCTAGAGGTGAGTGCTGTCTGGTATTGATCCTGGGGCCCAAGTCTGTATACATTTTTGCTCTGTATCCTCAGCCTGTTGGCCTTCATCCTCTGTCTGTCACCACATGTGGCAGTTACAGGCATTCTTAATACAGTGTACTTGTGAGAATTAAATAAGATAGAGCATATAAAGTTTTTAGTAATTGCCTTCAAGCATTCTGTGTCATATTCACCTTTATGGACATCTCCCTTTTTACCACAACATAAAAACATTCTTTCCAAAAGCTTCCCCTTACCCTAGCTCAGTGGTCAGCAAAGTGCGCTTGCTAGCCACATGCGGCTCTTTGGCCCCTTGAGTGTGGCTCTTCCACAAAATACCGACTTCTGCGCATGGGCCACGAAGTTTCAATCGCATTGTACGTGCGTGCCCGCACATGGTATTTTGTGGAAGAGCCACACTCAGGGGCCAAAGAGCCGCATGTGGCTCACGAGCTGCAGTTTGCCGACCACTGCCCTAGCCCAACAGTCTTACTTACATCTCAAAGGCCAAAGGTGGGTCATGTGCTCACTCTTAGTTGTAAAAGAGCAATCTCCCCACCCTCAGTAATGGGAAATACCAAGGATGTAGACAACTGGAAAAGGTATTTTTGTAATCAATCAACAGTGTCTGTCTTTTAGGCAGATACATTTGCAAGTTGAGTGTAATGGTTGTTATTTCTTCCTAGAACTATAAGGGTATTTCCCTGTGTGTTTTCATGGATAGAATTTATCATATTAAATTTAAGAGATGTGTTTGTGACTAACATGCTGCTCTTGTCCAACCTAATAAGTCAGATTTAGCAAAAATGATAAGGTGGTCCAGCGTGATGAGACTCTTTCATCATGAATTGTGAGACTTTCTTTTGATTAAAAAAGCAATGAAATGTAGAATTGCTCTTCTAAAAATATCTATATTAGATTTCAGGCTACAAAGGCTAATTTTGTGTATAAGTAAAAGCAAGTTTATTCATGAGGTGAACACTGAACACCTTTCCAAAAATCCAGAGTCTCTAGTAATCTCGAATTTTTGGCTCTATGAATTGGCCTCTTCTAGATATATCATGTAAGTGGAATCATACAATATTTGTTATTTTGTGTCTGGCTTACTTCACTCAGTATAATGTTTTTAAGGTTCATCCATGTTGTAGCATGCATCAGGACTTCATTCCTTTTTATGGTTGAATAATATTCCATTGTTTAGACATACCAGGCTTTTTTAATCCACTCATCTTCATTGGCGATTGGATTGTTTATACCTTTTGACTATCCTATATAATAAAAGGCTAATATGCAAATCGGTGGCTATGATGCACACTAACTACCAGGAGGCAGATGCTCAATGCAGGATTTGCCACCTGGTGGTCATTGCGCTCCCACAGGGGGAGTGCTGCTCAGCCAGAAGCAGGGAGCGGGCCTAAGCAGTCAGTCAGACATCCTGAGCTGGGCTGAGGGACACCCCCCTCCCCGAGTGCACAAATTTTGTGCACTGAGCCTCTAGTAGTAAATAATACTCCAATGAACATTAGTGTATAAGTATCTGAGTCTCTGTTTTCAATTCTCTTGGGAATATACGCAGGAGTTGAATTGCTGGGTCATATGGTAATTTTATGTTTAGTTTTTTGAAGAACCGCCAATCTATTTTCCACAATTGCTGCATCATTTTACATACAATTTTACAGTCCCATCAGCAATATAAGAGGTTCCACTTTCTTCCAGGATATGTTCTCTTGCTGAATTTGTGCCACTGATGGGCATACTCCACATCTGTTCATCCTCACTTCACATGCCATGCTTCTGGGAGAGAGTGCAAACGGCCCAGCTTAGTTTGGGTCAGGCGATTGCCCTTGTTAGCAATTGACAATGGGGAAGGAGAGGAGGGATCATGTGATATAGATGTGGTCACATGGGGGCGGGGTTGCCTGAGCTGTAAATAGTAAACCCAGGAGGTTTGTACAATATTCGGTTGCTTCTTTTCTGAAATGGGGACAATAATACTTAATACAGTGTACCTGAGAGAATTAAATAAGATAGTGTATACTGTATGAAGTTTTTCATAATTGCCTAGCATTCAATAAATGAAAGATAATAGCAACAGTAGCAGCAGCAGCAGCAGCGTCTCAGAGTGGGAGGGAGTAAGGATGTTTATGGGCAAGCACAGTTCTTCTCCGTCAAGCGTCAAGTGTGCCGAGCTTACCTATTACAAAGGAAACCCTCTGTCCTAGGCGTATAAGTTTGACTTGATCCAAAGTAATTTTTGAGCCTATTTCTATTTTCACCCTATATTGCCTTCAGGGGCAATATGTTTCATTTCTTTACTATCTGCTTCGTCGAGTAGTAATTTGTTGTATTTCCTAAAAAGCACCCCCTTTCAGCTCCGGAGGCAGCTTTTTGTGTCTACCTTAGTGGCCCTCAAGACCTTCTCCACAAGGACCCGCTCACGTCTCTGAATTCAAGTGAATGGGAGCATCTGTACAGGTGCTGGGCTTTCTTCTGGGTTGTATTCCAAATCACGCGCTTTCTTTGCCTATCTTCACAGACACGCTGGCAGCCTTTCTAGCTTTATTGAAGTGTCAGAGTGAAACCACTTCTTTACAGCCTTTGTGTGAGCTGCTGCCTGAAAGGACAAAGCCGAGATGCTGAGTGGCTGCTTGGTGACTGGATAGGTGCCGTCCCCATCTATGCGCCTCGTTCCTGTCGCATGTCACCCGGCGCAGGTGATCCAAACGCATGCCTCAATAAAATGCCTAATTACCTTACCTGCTTTTGGAGTGAGTCTGATCACAACCCAAAATTCATGAAGGCAAGAGTCTACTGATTCAGAATTTAGTGAGCACACACATTTTTTTACCCTCCTTATTCCTTTTATGATTAGGGGTGCAATTAGGGACATCTGAAAAGATATTTTTCTCTCTATAAAACTATAGAGATCTGGTTCATGTTTTTCCTTGGCCTCCATTAACTGAATTAATCACATTAACCCAAACTCTGAGAAATGCTACTGCAATGTGATCCATAGGCGACAACTGTGTATCTTTCCTCTATGTAGTCACCTCCCCATTATCTGCACAAATGCAGGGGTGCGGTGGTGCAGATAATTCAAAACAGCAAATAATCCAAATGCCATTTCTGCTTGGCTTGAGAAGACATTATGCAAATTTGGGGCAGCAAATTTACCTTCTTTATTACATTTTGCTTGCATTCATATTAAACATTTATTTGCATTCTCTGTGAGTGTGAGTGTGAGTGTGTGTGTGTGTGTGTGTGTGTGTAGGGGGTGAGGGGTGTTGGGGGGGTAGGAATGCCATCCCTGGAGTTCAAGAGAATCATAAAACCTTGGTACTTGGAGGAGCCTTAGAAATCATTATGCAACTTTTTCTTTTGTTTTTGTTAGAGGAGACAGCCTAGGCCCCCAGAGGTAATGTGACTTATGAGAGATCCCAGTGTAAATTGGTGGCAGAGCAGGGACCAGACTTAGCTCTCTGGCTCCCTTGTTTCAAGAGGAGAAACACACAATATTAAATCAGAAGCCAGCCCTGGCTGAGTGGCTCCTTTGGTTGGAGCATCATATGTATACCAAAAGGTTGTGGGGTTCGATTCCTGGTGGGGGTGAGTACAGGAGCAACCGATCTCCTCTCTCTCTCTCTCTCTCTCTCTCTCTCTCTCATCAATAAAAACATATCCTCGGGTGAGGATTAAAAGTGAATAAATCACAAGCTGACAGAGTGTCCCAGCCTTTAGGTTTCCAAATGCAAACCCATAAACAAACTTCTCAGTTCCTCCAAAGGGTGAAGCCATCTGTGTTCTCGCTTCTGGAGGCACAAACCTTCCTAATGAGGCTGGATCAGGAGACCCTCCCTCCTTGTGGACTAGACAACATCTGTTTCCCACGGCAGCCAATGGCCCTGTGGGCTCTGAGTCTTCTGACACATGCTGTCGGGATGTGATTTGCTTGGCATCAGCCAAGAGCTCGCTCTCCGGAAGTCACCTGAGATCCGTGTGAGTTGGGTGTGGGAATTGCTGGAATCAGTGAGTCTGTACCTAGGGGAGTGCCGCAGGGGAGAGCTCCCGTGAGCACTGTGCTTTGAATCAGGACTCCAGGAGCTATGCCCACCTGATTGGTAATCTAGGGCTTGGCTTCCAGTGAGTTAAGCTAACCTTGAAATAACAGCTAAAGAGCAAACACGAAGCAGACAGGCAGCCTCCACCGCTGGCTAACTCCCCGAGAAGTACAGCAGGGAGGTTTGAGAAAAGGCACTCAGAAGACCAGCCAGCCAGCAAACATCAGCTCAGGTGCTCTGGGGAGCTGGGGGGCTGGAGGCGACATTAATGAGCTCGGCATCAACTTTCAATCCAACGGGTGGCTGTGCCAAGGGTCATTATCAGCTAATAGCTTTTTGTAGCTTGGAGCTGACTGGCAGTCGTTTTCTGTGTGGGCAGGTGTTCTCCGTGCGGGTCCTCCTGGAGCAATGCGGCAGAAGTGCTGGAGCACCTGGAGGCGCTCAGGGGGCTGAGAACGGAACCCAGAGGCGGAGATGCGCTGGGCAGGGGCACAGGCAGGCTTGCAGTCTGGCAAGTTGGATCTATCAGTGCCCCTCACCTGTGCGGCCCACTTTTATTTCCTGCCAAGGATGAAGACAATATTTACTGCTGAATGCAGAATAATGTCTGAAGCTACTTAATGGGTGAAAGGCCTTCTTTTTAATCAGAGGTGGATTTTATTAATGGTTTCTTCTTCCTGGGCAAAGCCTTTCTCTCTGCTCATAGCAACATCTGCTTAGAACTGCTGGGATTATCAACGATAGCAATGTTACAATATAATAGGTTCCTAACACAAATGCATAACAATATAACTTTAGTTTATGAAATGTTAGCATTGAGGGAATAGTTTGTACAGAATTTTCCATTTAAGTCTCACAACAGCCATGTAAAGTAGGTGAGAGCATTTTATTATCTCCAAGGCTTCAGAGAGGTAAACTGCTTTAACAAGGACATAGAATAGAAACTTGAACCCAGGCCTTATACATGTTTTCCAGTTTCCGTGGCTCTCCCTCCAAACACCTGGGAGGAAAGATTAAATGGTTTATGAGAAGAAAAATGGAAAGCTGTGAGTTGAATCCTAGTGCTCAGCAGAATGCTCAGTGCATGGGAGACAGAGCAATTATCAGCTCAGAGGGACACAGAATAGGTAGTCGCCTACATAGGGTAATTTGAGGATTACTTGAGAGAATTGGAAATGCAAATTCGTCGCCGTGATCCAGACCAGCTGAATTAGAAACGCTAGTGGTAGACACAGCCATCTATGTTTTAATATGTCCTCCAGGTAATCCTGAGGTACACCACTGACTTAGACCAGGGGTCAGCAACTTTTGTCTGTTAAGGACCAAATAAATATTTTAGGCTTTGGAGGCCACACAGTCTCTGTCAAGATTATTCAATTCTGCCAACGTAGTGAAAGCAGCCACCGAGAGTGTATAAATGAATGGATGAGGCTGTGTTCTAATAAAACTTTATTTAGACTAATTAGGGCTCACTTGGTTAATGATATTAATGCACTTCAATGTGAGTACACAGACAGAATAAATTCCTGTAGGTAAAGTTGATTTTTCAAAGTGTAATGCACTTTTTTATGAAACTTTAAGATATTTATTTTTCCCGATGACTCACCTCAAGTGTAAGAGGCTAGCTGTCCAGTATTACAAAGACATTTCCCGCTGTCTTCCAAGTTCCAAGAATGCTGTTGAGAAGTCCACTGCCATTCTGATTTCTGATCTTTTGTATATGACTTTTAAAACATCTCCAAAAGGCTTAGGCCCTTTATTCTTGATCTATTGAAGTTTCACAATGCTGTCCTTTGGTGTGGGTCTTTTTCATTCTTTGTATTGACATTTTGGGGCTCTTTTAATCTGGAGACTCATATCCTACAATTTTCTTGTATTATTTCTTTGATAATTCCTTCCCCATGACTCTTTGTTCTCTCTTTCTGGTATATCCATTAATCAGATATTGGATCTCTTGGTTTCAACCTCTAATTTTCTCATTGTTTCTCTTATGATTTATCTCCATGTCTTTTTGTTACACTTTCTGAGCGATATTTCTTTAAGCTCTCCCTTCTCCTTTAGTAAAAAAAAAAAAAAAAAAAAAAAAGTTTGCTGTAATATTTTTAATTTTCAAGGGCTTCTTTTCTCTGATTATTCTTTTTATAGTTCCCATTCTTTTCCCATAGATATTTTATTTTTGTTATTTCTAAGAATATAAATTATATTTATTTTTTGAAGATAATGTTTTTGCTACCTAACTTGTCTCTGTTTCTTCCTAGTTCCTTCCCCCCTCTTTGTGTTTGTGTGGTATGTGTGATGTGTGTGTTTGTGTGTGATGTATGTGTGCATGTGTTATGAATGATGTGTGCATGTTTGTGTGTAATGTGTGTATATGTGGTATGTATGATGTGTGTGTGTGGTGTGTGTGTATGTGTGATGTGTGTGTGTGATGTGTGTATGTGTCTCTGTGTGTTTGTGTGTGTGTCTTTCACATTGGAAGATTTCCTCAGATGAGATTCTTGGTTGTCAGTTCATATTTTAAAGGGAGCTATTATATTAAAGAGCCGAACTTGCTGGTTTCAGTGTAAGTTAGTGAAATATAGCAAACTGCTTGGTTTTCATTGGTGGAAATCACAATTATAGGTATTTCTATCTCTAGGCCTTTTCTCTGGGACATTCAGTTATTGCACAGAAGAATTCTATAACTTACTTTACTTTCTTTGGGTAGAGGTTGTGGGGAAGGAGGAGGCCACGGCAATAAGGCTGGTTTCTAGTGTTCCGGCAGCTTTGCATGGGTAGGAACTGGGGTCTCTCCATTCATTTTACACATAACCATTTTTTTAAAAGACTAGTGCCTATTCCCTGCCTTCTACTGGGCTGGTGTCCCTGAGTTTGAAGCTTCTCTGGCTTGACTTCTTCTTGGTACAGAATCTTGAAAGATAGTCACCTGGTTGCACAGGCCGAGTGAGGCTCTGAGGGGTTCTCTCTGCTCCTTATTTAGACTTTAAACAAATCTCCCCACTTTTAGCCGCTTCTCTCACACATGCCTTCTGAGGTATTACATGTCTTAAAAATCCTATTGTTAACCGATTATCAGGCTTCCTCCAGTCTGCAAAACCATTTTAACTCTTTCATTCAATTTCATGTATTATAGTTGGAGGTTGTAAATATTTCCTGATTTTGGGGACTATGGAATAGCATTTTGTTTCTCATTATCCTTGTTGACTTTACTCTGCTATCTTAAACTTGGATATCTCTGATAGCACATTTTCATTTTGTTAGAAATTCTCAAATTGCCCTCCATACAGTTTGCACCAGTTTATACACAGTAATATAAAAGTGTTCATTCCCCATATCCTCCTCACCATCTTAATATATTCGCTTTTTAACCTCAGTCAATCTTAGTGAAAAGTGGATATTTAAAAAACAACAACTATATCTTCCGTAAAGAGCACTGAAATCGCATTAATTCTCAATTTAGTCATTTAGTAAGTACAAGTTCCTACATGCAGATAGTTGTAGATAAATTACTATAAACCTCTCTTTGGAAAATACCTCAAAGGGCTCACTTGTCTGACAACAGAGTGTCAGTAAACATGGACATTGTCAGCAGAGCTGTATCTATTGTTGAGAAATTGTGCCCAAGTGGGCTTGTTAGTATATAATCCAGGACCCAGGGAAGCAGAATCTGAAGAACTCAGGATTCTGTGCCATTATCCCCTCGTTTGCCCTCTTAGACTTTCCTCCAGGGAGGCAAGTAGAGGTGATGGAACAGAGTTGGGAGACTTACCTGCATTATGCTTTCTTCTCAGACTCTTGACTTCTCACTCTTAGTTTTACACAGTATGTGTCCTCTAAGCTGTTCAAGGTGGTACATAATCTCTTTGACAGTGAACATTTCATGAGCAGCACAGTAGTCCAGCTGTTAGACACCATGCTAAAGGGAAGCATTTGGCACAGAAGCTAATCCAAATCTCTGCACTGTGGTCACTGAGGGTTGTGGAACGAGCTGTCTAGAAGAGAAAGATCTGATTGTCTTGATGTTTGAAAAATGAGAGCAGATTGGGTTTTCCATTTAGTGGCCACTTCTCCTCCATCAAGGGTCCTTGTCTATCTAGAAATACAGAGATAAAGGACCAGAGACGCCAATGGAAGGTCTATAGGGAGATTTGCCACATTTTAGCAACTGAGTAGAGCAAATTGTGAAAGTGCATTGCTGATATGTGGAACACCTGCTTCTTTCCCCTTATGGACATCACTTTGATACCTAATTCCCAATCCCTAGCTGGTATCTGTGGCTAAGCTGGAGGACTCATCTCAGTCCGGGGGACACTCAGGGAGTGGATAAGAAGGGTTTCTATTTAGTGTGGAAGGTTAGCAACACAAAACTTTTTCTTTCTTTTGAGCCTTTATGATTATATCTTGTCTTCTAAGACAAGATCTATTTACTTACTTAAAATATGTTTTTATTAATTTTAGAGAGAAAGAAAGGCAGAGGGGTAGAGAGATAGAAACATCTATTGGCTGCCTTCTGCATGCCTCCTACTGGGGATTAAGCCCGCAATCCAGGCATGTGTCCTGACCGGGAATTGAACCAGTGACCTCTCAGTTCACGGGTTCACACTCAACCACTGAGACACACTGGCTGGGCCTCGTCAAAGATTTAAGTCAGTTTTTAATGTTATGAATTTTTTAAGAAAACAAATGGAAAATAAGGTCGGTTTTGTTGGAAGATGATTTATGGTTGTGAATCTACCTCACTGCATTTCATCACCCTCATAAAAAGGTAAAATGGAAATAAACTTCTTTCTTCTGTAACAGTAGCTGAGAAAACACAAGCATATACTCTGCCAGACGTTTTAGGTGGAATAGAGACAGGAATGTCTACCATACACTTCAGTATGATTTTCAGTTTCCCTGGTGAATGCTGAACACCTGTGGGTCTCCAGCACCATACCGCTTTTCTGCCTTATTTAAGAGACATCTAGCACTTTCATCAATAAGGTGTTTTTGTTGTCATTTGACAAGGGAACAATATGCTGACAGACTAAGCCCACAATAGCTTCTATCAGTCAAGCACTTTGGGAAATCACAAATGACAATGAAACCCACTGCATTAAATAACCCACGGTGCTGGGAATTAATCAGAAATCTGGTGTTGTTGAAAATAAATGAGTTTTTAATAAATTAGATTTGAGAATTACTTACAAGCTGTGGGTTATGGGTGTGTGCAGAGGCGGTTTCTGATTCACTGGGAAATCCATAGGGGGTGGGGGGTAACTGCTGCTAAAGTAGATGAAAAAATATGCTTGTTCCCTAGAGAGAAGGGAGGAGGGGGAGGAGGTTCCCCAAGTATGTGCCAATTTCTCTCCTGCTTATTCCCACATTGGCCAGGCCGGGTCTCTGCTTGAGGCCCTTACCTTCTCAATGTTGACTGTAATATTCAACAAAAAAACCCCACTTTTCCTACTTACACTCTTACTCTCACCATCTGCTTTTTATCTTAGATTTAAATTACCTGAAGTTTTAGAATAAATTATTAAAATATGATGATGCTCAATTTCATAATTAGATTAATCAATATGGGAAACATTCAATTAAGGATCCATAATAGACAGCAAGACCTGGTCCACCAGAACCTAACAATCAATTAGATTTAATTCAAGACAGTACACCAATTGGCTGTGGAGTGCCTAATGTGTGTGAGATGTTATGCTAGGTATTAGGAATACAGAATTGCTAAAGTTCTCTCAAAGATCTTAGAATCTTAAGTTGGATCTTAATACAAAGCAAGGTGTCCTAAGGTTTAGTTGAACTTACAAGTTGCTGTAGAATGACAGAGAAGGGCAGGAAATTCTAGTTTGAGGCATTTGGGAAGACATCACAGATAAGGGGGCATTTGGAGTGGATGCTGGAAGACTACTCTAATTACAACAGGTAAAGGAAGTGTTAATGGCATTCCCAGAAGATGAAACAGTATGAACTACTACAATGATGAAATCTCAAAAGTGCAAAATAAATATAGTTAACAATGTTTGTATACTTGAAATTTGCTAAGAGGGAAGATCTTAAATGTTTTCACCATGCACACACACACACACACAAAAGAAAAGGAACAAAAAGAGGTAAACATGTGAGGTGACGGATATGCTAATTAGTTTGATTGTAGCAATTAAATCACATTGTGTACGTATAACATCAAGTTGTCTACCTTAAATATATATAATTTTTATTTGTCAATTATACCTCAATAAAGATGGGGGGGTTGAGAAGTGAAGGGCATGTTTGAAAATTATAATTCATTCATTCATCCAACAAACATTGAATGTCTACTCTAGCTTAGCTACTGTACACTGTAGCTGAAGTGCAAAGGAATAAAGTGGAGATGAGGCAAAGGAAAAGTTTAGGACTCAAGTTCAAAGGATCAAGGTTCATTTGAAATGTTAGTTTTATTTTGTTTAATATTGTTTTCATAAATGGGGGTAGACTGAGTCTATTTTTTCCTATTGCTTAATTTTTCCCCCCCACTTAATATATCTCAGAGATACTTCCATGTCCATACCTATAAGACTGTCTCATTCTTTGTATCATATATAGATACTAGAGGCCTGGTGCACAAAAATTTGTGCACTTGAGGGTAGGGGGGCCCTCAGCCCAGCCTGTGCCCTTTCGCAGTCTGGGACCCCTCGGGGGTGACCACTTGCTGGCTTAGGACTGCTCCCCAGGGGATTGGGCCTAAGATGGCAATCAGACATCCGTCTGGCAGCCTGGCAGCCCTTGGGGGATGTCCACTTGCCAGCGGGGAGCAGACCTAAGCTGCAGTTGGACATCCTTAGCGCTGCTGAGGAGGCAGGAGAGGCTCCCACCACCACCGCTGTACTGGCAGCCATCAGCCTGTCTTGTGGCTGAGCAGAGCTCTCCCCTGTGAGAGCGCACTAACCACCAGCGGGCAGCTCCTGCATTGAGTGTTTGCCCCCTGGTGGTCAGTGTGTGTCATAGTGACCAGTCATTCACAGTCTTTCTGCTGTTAGGGTCAGTTTGCATATTACCCTTTTACTATATAGGATAGAGGCCTGGTTCATGGGTGGGGGCCAGCTGGTTTGCCCTGAAGGGTGTCCCGGATCAGGGTGGGGGTCCCGCTGGGGTGACTGGCCAGCCTGGGTGAGGGGCTGATGGCTGTTTTCAGCTGGTCACACCCCCTTCAGGGTGGGGGTTCCCACTGGGGTGCCTGGCCAGCCTGGATGAGGGGCTGAGGGCCGTTTTCAGGCTGGCGGGCGACTGAAGCTCCCAGCCTCTTTTTTTTTCTTTTTTCTTTTTTTTTTTAATTCTGGGATTTATTTACCTTCTATAGCTGTCACTGGAGCTGAGAGCCGGCTCCAGCTCTGAGGCTGTGGCTGGCTGAAAGCAGGTATCTGGATTTGTTTAGCTTCTATAATTGAAACTCTGTTGCCATCACTGGTGCTCTAAGCTCTGAGCCCGCTGGCCGCTGAAAGCAGATATCTGGGGTTTGTTTAGCTTCTATAATTGCAACATTGTTGCATCTGGAGCTCAGAGCTGGGCCGCAGCAGGCAGGGAACCTTGGCTTCCTCCATCACTGGAGCAAGCAAGCCTCCTGTTTGCTTCAGCTGCCTGGCTGCCAGCCGCCATCTTGGTTGGCAGTTAATTTGCATATCGCCCTGATTAGCCAATGGGAAGTGTGTCAGAGGTATGGTTAATTACCATGTTTGTCTATTATTAGATAGGACTAGAGGCCCGTGCACAAAATTTGTAAAGGGGTGTGTCTGTGTCCTTCAGCCCGGCCTACACCCTCTCACAATACTGGACCCCTTGGGGGATGTCCAAATGCTGGTCCCTGTGGGATCAGGCCTAAACTGGCAGTCGGATATCCATCTCGAAATCCAAGACCACTGGCTCCTAAATGCTCACCTGCCTGCTTGCCTCATCGCCCCTAAGCACTCACCTGCCTACCTGTCTCATTGCCCCTAATTCCTCGCCTGCCTGCCTCATCGCTCCTACCTACACGCCTGCCTGCCTGCTCACTCCCTAACTGCTCTCTGCCTGCCTGATAGCCCCTAACCCAGTGGTTCTCATCCTGTGGGTCACGACCCCTTTGGCAGTCGAATGACCCTTTCACAGGGGTCGCCTAAGACCATCCTGCATATCAGATATTTACATTATGATTCATAACAGTAGCAACATTGCAGTTATGAAGTAGCAACGAAAAAAATTTTTTGGTTGGGTCACAATATGAGGAACTGTATTTAAAGGGCCAGAAGGTTGAGAACCACTGTCCTAACCTCTCGCTTGCCTGCCTGATCATCCCTAACCACTCTGCCTGCCTGCCTGATTACCTCTATCCACCTCTGCCTCATTCCCCACCACCGCAGCTTCATCCAGAAGGATGTCTGGAATGACGTCTGGAAGGTTGTTTGGTTGCCCAGTCTAATTAGCACATTACACTTTTATTATTATAGACTAGAGGCCCAGTGCACAGAATTTGTGCACTGGTAGGGTCCCTAGCGCTTCTGGCTACTGGCTGCCAGCTGGATACTCCCTCCCTTCCCCTGGCCGCCTGCAGCTGCCACCAGCCAGGGCCTCCCTCCCTTCCCCTGGCCGGCCCTGCCCCCTGGTCGAACTCCTGGACAATTCCCGGTCAAGGGGACAATTTGCATACTATGCTTATATTATATAGGATGGGCTATAATTTATTTAGCTATTTTCCTATTGATAAATATTTAAGTTGAGGAAAACTATCTTAAGCATTCTCATTCATAAAAAGAAATCAACCTAAAGACCATTATAATGTCATAGAATTTTTTAAAAGGAGTTATATTAGAACCAAGACCTAATAATATCAATTAACCAGTCAATCAATCAATATTTGTAGAGGATTCTATCAGAGTCATGTCAATAAAAAAGGCAGTAATTGAGAATACTTTAATAAAGTAATAAAGTTTGACAAAATTAATAAAGCTTAAAAATGCACTATTTACAAAAGCATAGCCTGGGTTTAGGGACACTAACAAAGGATGATGTTACTCCCCACAGGCTAACATCAGAGAGCTGTCAGCACCTCTAGGCCAGACTGGCAGGGAGGGGGAGTGGTTACTGGAACCTAAAACAAGTAGCTGTGCAGAGAGAGGCAGCCAACTCCTCATGACTAAGCAAAGAGGGGTCCATGGGGAATAGACATCTTGACCTACTCTCCTCCTGACTCTTATCTTTCACCAGGGTCTCCCATTGGCCAAACCATTTGGCAGCCAGAGGGCATGATGATGCATACAGTCCACAGAGGTCAGCCTCATGGAGAAGAATAGACAGGAAATCTGGAAGTACACTAAAAAAATCTGTAGTAAAAGGATCAATTAGGAGTTACCAAAACTTTTACATTGAAAATGATAATAAAACATGGGGATTTTTCATTGAGAGTTTCAGGATAAATACTTGTCTAGGAAGAAATGAAGTATTTTTGAGGATGAAAAACAGGACGTCTAGAACATTCTACAATATACCTTAGCAATATTCCATAAAAACAGGACTTCTACATTTATATCCCTTTTCTTGACTTTTCTTTTTCATTATTTTTTAAAAAATTTATCTTTACTGTTGAAAGTATTACAGATGTTCCTCTGTTTTTCCCCATTGACCCCTCTCCACCCTGCACCCCACCCCTTATTCTTGACTTTTCTCCCGAGTTTCAGACTCAGACTTCAGTTGATTTCTGGGCATATCATTTCCATGTCAAACTTAATATGTCTCAATGATGCCTCTCCAAACCTGTCACTAACCCCAGCCCTCCTCAACTACTCCTCCCTCTCCCTGCACCTGAACTCTATTTCTCTCACCTTATTATATGAGCCATCACTGTAAGCTTCTTCCTCAACTAGACTGTTAGATCACTGAACTCAACACAAGGAGGTGGCTACTTTTTCACCCTCCACAATGCCCTGTGTAGAGCTGGTCTACCTCCATTTGGGGGAGAAATAGGAACTTTCTCTCCTGAAATAGATCTGTGTCATGGGACTCCCCTTAGTTTGTATCACCTTAGTTATTCCAAAGCCATTCAATTTTGTGGCTATTGCCTCACTATATTGTAAGTTAACTGAGGGCAAGGACCATGTTTATTTACATCGACTTGTCTCCTGGTACCCCCTTTTTGGAGAAAAGAACTTAACACTCATTAGAAGACCAGTGGCTACAGTTGATGTTTTGCCCTCACTGTTAAGTGTATCTGGAGTTAACCATGTCTAAGCTTCCTAGACAAACTTCAGAGTAAGAGCTAAGTTTGGAAGTGTTTTCTTAAAGGTGGATTCCTGTTGTGTCCGGGCTCCCAACTGGGAAAATTGCTCTCAGTTCAGCCAGTATTTAACTGCTTCGTCAGCTGACATGAATATGCAAAGAGGAAAAAAAGGCCATCAGCAGATCCTGTGGCTTGGTGATTAGGCATTAATAGAGAATCAAAGTTTGGACAGACCTCCTCTCCAAGTGCTGCAGGTATCAAGAAAGGGTATTGAATTGCTCTGATTTCCTTGAAATAGCTGTTTGACAAGACTGAAAAATGCGTGATTATAACTATCCCTTTGTGGGTCTTTTCCACATTCATTTGAAAGAGGTATGGCAGCCCATAAAGAACAGCAACTTCCTCGCAAGCCAGAGGGCTTAATGAAGAATTAAGAATACTTCAACCTTGTAGCTGAAATAATAGAAAGAAAATTGAATTATTCTTCCCATAGTAAATGTATATATTCCTGAGTGTTTTTGTTAAAATGACTCTGCTAACCCATGGAGTGAAATACACCTTGTTTTCACAGGGGTGCATTAAGCAGAGCTGTGGGCGCTACTACACTGCTTAGCAGAGAACAAAACACATCAGAATGAAAAAGCACTCTCGACGTACGGGCATATCAACTCTAAATTGTATCCCAGCTGCTTCTGGCACCGTTAGACAGAGCACTGGGTAATTCATAGAAGTCATTTTTAACAATTTGATTGTTGGTATATATCTACTGAATTGATTGGTTGCGGAGACAGATCTTTATTTGTATAATAGCAATAACATCCTTTGCAGATTACTGCTCAATTTATTCCTGATGCTAACATTACCAACCAGCATCTATCAATTTACATTGAAAAAATATGTTCTTATTTCTTAATTATCTGTTTAATTGTAGGGAGACTAGAGTCCCATGATGCCTCGATTTGCCAGCACTGGGGAGTCTGCCAGAGTCAATGAGAGTCATGCTGTTTGGCTTCCAGAGGGCCCTGTGCAAGCTCGGGATATTAACAACCTTCACCCCTGTGCACATGAAGGCGCTCATGCCCTGAATCAGTCACCAGCACAGCCTGCTCTTCTACACCCCAGCTGCAGTCTTCACAAGCCAGCAAATGACTTCTCCATTGACCTACTTTCCTGCTGATCTAATCTTGCCAGCTCTAGTCATCAGGAATCCTGGTGATGACACCCTCCATCAGATCTCCCTTGGGGCACCATGGATGTCTCTGCAGAGTGATTGGCAGGAGGGCGGGATTGCCCAAAATTTTGTGGCAGCTCCCAGGAATAAATTATAGGCCCCATTTCTGACCAATGAGTTCAGATGGACTGAGATGGAAGCTATACACATTTAGCCAGTTTCCTCTTCACCCCAGCTGCCACCACCACTAAATATAAACATTAATCTATGCAACAGCTGTGCATTAGAAGGCAACTACTGTAAGTCATGTCATTCTTATTTGCCCACTCCTTTTAAAGGAGATTTCCTTTATATCTTCTTTCTTATTATGGTCAAATATATATAACATAAAATTTGCCATTTTAGTCATTTTTAAATATACAGGTCAGTGACATTAAGTGCACTCACATTGTTCTGCAACCATCACCACCATCTATCTTCAGAACTTTTTCGTCTTCACAAACTGAAACTCTGTACCCATTAAACAATAATTCTCCACATCTCTCTGCTCCTACCCTGACAATCACCAATCAACTTTCTGTTTATGAATTTGACTACTCTAGTGCCCTGAATAAGTGGAATCATATATTATCTATCATTTTGTGTCTGCCTTAAAAAATAAATTATAAGGAAAATTTTTATTTAGAAAATCACTGAGGTAGTAGAAGGGCCCTTGGAGCATAGGAGAAAGAGAGATATGTGCCTTGAAAGAGGAAAGAGGGAGGGGAGGTATGGACTTGCTCTGGAAAAGAGAGAGAGAGCACCTCCTGGGGAAAGAAGGGGGTGGAGGAAATCGCAGAGCCACCGGCCTTCTTATATCTTCAAGGTTCATCGATGTGGTAGCATATATCAGAATGTCATTTTATTTTAAGGCTGAATAACATTTCATTGTATGAGTAGACCATATTTTATTTATCTATTTATCCATCAATGAACATTTGGATTGTTTGGAGCTCTAGGCTATTGTGTGTGTGTTTTTTTAGTGTTATGCTTGATTCCTTTCTCTTTATTTTTTATGTATCTACTAGAGGTTTTTACTTTGTGGCTACCATGATGTTGGCATAAAAGATCTTAGAGTTATAACATTCTCTTTTAAGTTGGCTATTGTGAATAATGCTACCATGAACTCAGGTGTACAAATATCTGTTCAAGTGTCTTCTCTCAATTATTTTGGTCTTTGCCAAATACTACTCATCTCCTTAACCATGTGAACCCATCCCAACTTTTATCTCTCTGGGATTCACAGTTCCTTCAAGTGCCTTTCACTGTTACTACCTAAATTTCACCTCTTCTCAGTATCTGCCCTCCCTACGTCCCCCTACTTCAGTCACAGATTCTGATTTATCTTCCATCTTCCTTCCCACCATGAGCCTGCTATGGAAGAGGCAGAAGCCCAGGCCAGACTCCGAGAAGAGGATACTCCCATCTTTTCCCACTGATGCCCATTAGCCTAGGTGGATCCCATTCCCAAGCCTTTCATAGCTACAAGCAACAATCCCTGATTTCCACCTGGCAGCCCACATGAATACACAAAGATCATCCCTGACCTTGAGACTCTGGCAAAAGATAAAGGGTAAGCACGTGTCCCATACTCAAAGACCCAAATCCAGAACTGTGATCGTGGCTCAGCAGCTTTGAACTCCATCAGCACTGTGGCAGGAAGAGACAGTCTTCCCCCAATGTGGGATCAAGCACAAGTAAAGAAAGCCCTCTCTCTAATAAGGATAACAGTTTGCTTGGGGCCAGCAGCCCTTCCAGGGATTCTAATCACACCTTCTCTAAATCACTTTGATTTTTTATTGTTCTTTTCATCACAATCATCATCATTATTTTATTATTATTACTAGAGGCCCGGTACACAAATTCATGCATGGATGGGGTCCGGGAGAGAGGGGAAGGACATGATCAGCTCTCCGAGTGGGCGGTGGGATGCCCTTGCCAGCCTGGGATCCAGATATCTCCTGCTGACGTTCACACCGGTTGTTGGGAGCTACCTGGCAGCTGCTTTTATATACTTTCTTCCTTGTAGAACATCTAGGGACGGGGGGAAGTAGCTGTGATGCCTGAGATTGACTTCCAGGAGGCAGGCAGCACTGTTGGGATCCTGCCAGTGGTGCTGGTCCATCAGTGCCTGGCCCGTTCTCCAGAGATTGGATAGGACTACTGAGGGACTGGCTGCCGCCGGCCTGGTGGGCTGCCGGGATGGCTGAGCAGCACTCCCACTGTGGGAGCACACTGAGCACCGGGGGGAAGCTCCTGCATTGAGTGTCTTCCCCCTGGTGGTCAGAGAGCATCATAGCAACTGGTCTTTCTGGTTGTTCTGGTCATGCGGTCGCTTAGGCTTTTATATATAGATTATTATTAATTCTTGCCAGAGGATCTTTTTTTCATTTTTTTTTTTAGAGAGAGTAAAGGGAAGGAAGGATGGTGGGGGGGGGAAGAGAGAGAAACATCAATGTGAGAGAGATACATCAATTGGTTGCCTTCCATTTGGGCCCTTACCGGGCCAAGGATTGAGCCTGCAACTGAGTTACATGCCCTTGACCGGGAATCAAACTGGGGACCCTTTGCTATGCGGGCTGACGGTCTAACTACTGAGCACACCAGCCAGGGCATCATCATTATTTTAGATTTCTACCATTTGTTGCTTGCTTACCATACACAAAGTGCATGGTAAGAAATTTTTCTCTGCTTATATTTTTAACAATATCGCTATTAATGGGAGGCAGAATACTCTCTGGAGCCAGTCTGCCAAGTTCAAACCCCAGCTTCGCCACTTATTAATGGCTTGAAACTCTCTATCTCTCTGTTTCTTCATGCAAGAAGGATAATAATAGTTTGTATATTAACAGTTGTGATAATTGAGTGAGATAATCCATGCATCATACCTAGCAAATAGTCAGTGCTTGATTAAGATGGACTCTTATTATTTTCTCCATCTTGATGATCAAGAAACTAAGAGCAGGTTAAGCAGCTTGCCTAAGGCAACACATGCTGGGTCTGTTGACTCTCAGGTGTATGCTCATACTATTTCTCAGGTTTATATATGCCTGCTCTGTTGTCCATGGAGGACGAAATAGAACAAGCTATATATCAGCCTTTTATATAAGTTGTAAATATGTACTCACCCCAGATATACTTTGTATTAACTAGTCTACCTCTACCTCAATTTGCAGGGAGTAGATAACACAGAGTTAAATAAAATTTGTCTCTAATTTTTACTGATCTAAGGCAAGTGGCTATCTAAAAGGCTGATATACTAGTATTGATAATATCTTCCATGTACAAACACACATAAAGTGTGGACATTCCTTATTTCACCCTCTGCTAAATATCTATTCTCAACATTCCCAGTCACTGGAAAGCAGACTATTAATCCTTTTTCCTATCTCACCACCCTCATCACTCTCCACAAATTGGTACATGAGAGATAGTGAATGTAGATGGCAGTTCACAGAGCAGGAAATGATCTCTACAGGTGTTCCCCAAGAGGAAACTGCCCGTTCCCCAAGAGGAAGGACCAGATGAATCCCGCTCAAGTGCATTTCAAAGTCATTACAGTAAAACTTTAAAAAAATCTAGACCATTTCAAAATTACTTTTAATAGACTTGCTTCATTTTCTCAGGCTTTCTTCAAATCAAAAGCAGTTTCACTCCCCTCCTCCCCATCAAACCTCATGCTGTGGTGGATATCGACTGGCTGTTTATAATTGGGCCTAGCCCATCTGACCCCATGAAGGTAATAGGGCAGGTTTCTGAATGTAGATTTATATTGGAGCATCATTCTGCCTCAGTTGTAGATGCGTCTCTGGACACAGATATGAGCTCATCTTTGAAAGATAACAGCATGTGGTATGGAGATTATGGAGTACATGTGAACTTCTCTTCTCTGGAGGTGGCTGACAAAAGGTTAGTGGGGCACATGTCTAGATTTTATGGGAAATTTTCTTACAGAAAACCAGGTGTTAGATTAGAAATTGCAGTGTAAATTTTCTTTCAATGGCCACATTTTCTGATTTAATAATAACACTTTAAAAAAAAGAGTAAATGTGTATTTTGGGAGAAAGATTATGTCTGGGTCAGGTGTTGGCAAGCACTTTCTGTAAAGAGACAGATAGTAAATATTTTGGGTTTGCAGACCATATGGTCTCTGTCACAACTACTCAACTCGTCCTCTGTAGCAGACAAGCAGCCACAGACAATACAGAAACGAATGGTCATGGCCGTGTTCCAGTAGAACTCTGTTTACTAAGACAGGCTGTGGGCCGCTTTGGTGTGTGGGCCATACTGGGTCAGCCCCTATGCTGGGCACTTTATAAACGTTATATCTTCATTGCTCAGGCCACTGAACATCAAGGTATTGCCTATGCTAACCTAATCTAGGTAAATGATATGAACACAGGTAAAGAGACATTCTTCCCGTGCACCCAGTAAGGAATAGTAACGAGGCTGGCGCCAGACTTTTCCACAAAAGCATTCAATGTGAGAAGAAAGCAGAGGAGGAGCACCACCCAAGTTGTCAGGGAAGGAACGTGTGACCTGCGAGCATTACTTTATTCTAAGAAGACGTCCAGTAAATAACTCAAAGAATACAGACCCGTGAGCACTTAGGAAAAAACTGCGAACAACAAAGTTCTGCATTGATAAATAAAAATAAAGAATGCAGGAACGGACATTCCAGGATAAATGGTAGTGAGCATTAAATACATTCGAATATAGAGCCATATGTAGAACCAAAGCCAGATTCCAAGCAACTGTGGAAATTATGTGCATAAATTAAAGTGAAAGTTACAAATATGGACAATAAAAAAAACAACAGTGCAGCTAACACAAATCAGGAGGTTCCAAAGGGAGTTGAGAGGAACTGGGAGGATGCTGATGTCTAAAATATAAATAAATATGACTCTAGGCGCCTAATATTTTTATATTCTCTTTTTAACTTTGGAGGACTCTTTTAGAAAATTGTTTCTGTTGTAGTGAAAGAAATATTTATTTCCAGTTCAAGAATTCTTCTGTTTCACATCTATTAAATATAGTTACGTTTAAATTTAAAATAGCATCTATAAAGTGAGCTCATTTAAAAAAATGTATTTCCATCTATTTTTCTAGTTCCACATTTGCATTTTTAAAAAAATGCTTTGGATAACAGAGAGTTTTGGGTTGTGTTATTCTAAAGAAAGGATAGACCTTCAGGATGAAGAAATCTGAGCTATTTATAAATTTCTAATGTTTCTACATTTCCATATTAATTAAATTTATATCATGAGCAAGGAACTGTTTTATGAAATGGTGGCATGATTTCCCTAAAGAAAATAATAAAAAAGAGAATCAAACATGTTAGCAGCAGTTAACTTTTTGATGATACAAAGATAGATGATTTTTTTTGTTCATTTATATGTTGAAATAATTTTAAAGAAACCAACATGGATTTGTAAAAACAGAATATACTGTAATAGAAACCATAGAAAGAACATTTTCAAGAAGGAGAGAATGGTTAATTCTAAAAAAAAAAAAAATGGATGAGATTAGTCCAAGTATTAGCAACAGGAAAATCATTGTTGACCTTAATGAAAATAATTTCAAGGGAATGACAGAAGCAGAAGCCAGAAATAAGTGAGTATGGAGTGAATGGAAAATAAAGAAATGAAGATTCTGAATTTAGGTGACTCTTCAGAAAATAAGTCATTATTCCTCACAAACACTTCTTGGGATGGATGCGATGTCTCTACTCTTTTAGAGAAACTGAGGTTTATGCTTCTTAGCCAAGGTTATATGGCTGGTGATTACTAAGCCAGTATTGGAGCCCAAGTCTGTCTGACTCACAAACCTATTCTATCTCACTATACCAGGATTTGTGTGAAGTTTGGTTGAAGGGTACATTTAAAGTGGAGAGAAAGTAGAAGTGATCAAGGGTGCCTTTGAAGTGCAAGTCTTGACAGAGGTAGGAAGGTAAGAATTTAGTCACATCAGGGAAGACTAATGGACGCATGAAAGTGAAAGGATTACCTGACATCGCCATGGCACTGTGCCTGCTACTTATCAACAAGTTGCTGGATAGATGGCTTATGCATTGGAAGGTACCAAGTCTGCTTACTGAAAAAAATATAGCCTTTCTTTTTTTTTTTTTTTTTTTTTTTATTTGCTATAAATTATTTTATTAAATGCATTTTTAGAGAAGATTTTTCCCCCCATATTTGCCCACACTTGGAAGCAACCAGGATGCCCTTCAATATATCTGCATAGATAAACAAAGTGTGGTACATCCATCCAATGGGATATTATCGAGATAAAAAGAAATGTTCCATCAAGCCATGAAAGGACACAGAAGGCCCTTAAGTGCATATGCCTAAGTGAAAGAAGACGATCTGAAATGGATACATAATGAATAATTCCAACTGTATGACATTCTGGGAAAGACAAAACTATGGAGACAGTAAAAAGGTCAGTGGTTATCAAGGGTTCAAAGGGAGAGAGGGAAGATGAAAAGGTGAAGCGTGTTGGGGTCCAGCCCCAGCAGGTCCAGGGGTTCCCAAAGGTGTGGATGGAGTCGGCGAAGAAGGAATGACATGGAGACAGCATTCAGTTGATCAGCAGCCTAGCCAGGTTCTCGCCTTTCCTTCCTCTCTGGCTGGGCCAAGAGAACCTCAGAGCATGGAATTTGCTTAAAGGATATAATAGGAAGCATCTGTAATCTAAAGGCAGGTTGGGAGCTCTTGAGGCCCTTCTGACATTTTCTTAAGAGGAACCCATGAGGATTCCCAGCCTGCGGTGAAACTGACAGCTTGAGCCATAACTCCAGTGCTTCTCAGTTTTCGAGGGCTGTTATGTCCCCAAGTTCTGTTACCGATCCTTGAGTTGGGTTTGGAGAGCATCAGGTTCCCCATAACTACCAGTCCCAGTCCTTCAGGCAGCAACTGGAGGAGGAGAAGACGATAGAGTTTTACTGGCAAGTCTTTCTCTATGGCAGCGGTTCTCAACCTTCTGGCCCTTTAAATACAGTTCCTCATGTGGTGACCCAACCACAAAATTATTTTCGTTGCTACTTCATAACTGTAATGAATGCTACTGTTATGAATCGTAATGTAAATATCTGATATGCAGGATGGTCTTAGGCGACCCCTGTGAAAGGTTGTTCGATCGCCAAAGGGGTCACGACCCACAGGTTGAGAACCGCTGCTCTATGGCGAAGACTTGGCTTTAGAGTCTCGGGTCATTCATTTATTCATCATTTGTCATCAAAGTTCTCCTGAAAAGTCTCATGCATGGAATCAATTGCTTAGACAATTGATGATAACAAGCTCTTAAGTTTAAACTCCAAGAAAATCATTTAGCATTATTCTGACTTGAGGTGACAGTGGGAATCCAGTCATATGCTTCATAAGTTTCTATAAGTTTCAGCATCCACTGCATCCTTTGATTCATCAGCATCAATACTGGAAGATCTGCTCACAGGGCATGACCCATCCCACAGTAGTTTAGAGGCACCATCCTCTTACCAAAAGTTTGAAATATTTTCATCTGTCAGATCCTGTCTCCCAAGGACCCACTGGTAGTGGAGTTTACCAGTGGGAAACTGATACTTCAATGTAGCGAATGCACTTTGGCTCTCAGATGGAGAGTGACAGAGATGCTCTCCCTTGTTGCATGTCATACCCCCAGCCGGCTCTTTCGGCACATTAGATCACTTCCTCTGGATAACGAGCATCTAGTGCCCAAGCCGATGTGTGCAGCTTGGCTGATGTAGACTTAAATGCTACAATGCATTACAAAGTGCTTCATGTCACCCCAGGTTGTGTTCGCCTCCATCACGGCTTAGGCTGATGGGATGCAACATAACGGGATGTGGCAAGCTGGGTGATAGCTAATGCACAGTTACATGTTCTGCCTGCAAAGCAGTGTGTTCAGTGGGAGCACCACATGACCACAGAAAGCCCTGCTCTTAATGAATCCTGCCAGTGAATGGTCAGTGGACTGGGGGGAGTTGGCTCGCTTAGGTAATGGGCTCTCTCAACACCTTAGAAAACACTGCTCAGTTCTAAGTTGCATTTACCCAATTCTATTGGCAATTGCTTTAAAAAACAACAACAACAACAAAACAAGGTTGAAGCCCACAGCTTCAACTTAAAGTCATTCCAGGGAGGAGATGAGCCTGGATTTGCCTGCCTGTGGTTAGAATTAGGTGTGCTGGAGATCCGGGCATTGGCCTCAACTTCTGAAGGCTCTTGTGAGGGCAACTTCCCAGATAGCCCCTGATGTGTTTGCCAGACTTGATTTCACTCTGAATATGATCAAGTCACTGGGACCTGTGTCTACCTAAGGCTACTGGTAGCCTAGAAGTTGCCTTTTTGTAAATTAGAAAAAGTCACCTTTTTTTTTTTTTTCTCCCAGAGGTGCCTTCATGACTGTACATTCTGATCATAACTGTTGCTCTCCAGAACAACCCCCAGTTCTTGGTCAGGTGAAAGGGTCTCTAACCAGCCTCTTCCCAGAAGACTTCCTCAGCCAGGCTGCCCTTGACTCTTGCCCACTGGCATTGCCTCTGGAATGTGCCTGTCTCCACAGAGGGCCTACTTCAGAGAAAACTTACATGAAAAGTGAAAACTTACATTAAAATTTCAAGCTGTTCCGGAATATCCGCTTCCTAAGGGCAGGACCAAGCACACCGATATGTATCCACAACAGTGGAGAGAATGGAGGTTTTCAATGATACAAGATATTCAATCATGATTAATAAACGAGGTGTTGGGGTTTATGAATAAGGTGTTATATTGGCTTTCTCAAGTATGAAAATAATATCTACTAAAGAAAAATTGAAAAGTCCTAAGTAGAAAAGGTATAAAGTAGAAAATTAAAATCGTTCATTATCCTACCACTCATAGTCACTATCAATATTTTCATATATTTTCTTTTTGTTATAGACATACAATGCATTTAAAAACCTCTTATATATAATATATATTATAACATATGTATATAATGCATATAATGATTGTTATATATTATAACTATATGATATAGTATATAACATTATATGTGTAAAGATATATTATATGTAAATATATATCATTTTGTGTCTTTTTTCCACTTAACAGAACTTTTTTTTTGTTAATCCTCACCCAAGGATATTTTTCCATTGAATTTTAGAGAGAATGGAAGGGAGGGGGAGAGACAGAGAGAAAGAAACATTGAGACATATCAATTGGTTGCCTGCTGTATGCACCCTGACCAGGGCCAGGATTGAGCCTGCAACTGAGGTACATGCCCTTGACCAGAATCAAACCTGGGACCCTGCAGTCCGCAGGCTGACTCTCTATCCGCTAACCAGCAAGGGCTAATAGAACATTATTAACATTTCCTCATGAGTTGCTAGCACAGAAATTCCTAGATCAGAGGGGTATTTGTAAATCATACAATACACATGGTCAAATAAGGGTATTGTCTGGTTTTGAATTCTGAACAACCTCACAGGCCGGTGGAGAACAATCCACCACCCTCCCCTGAGAAGGACCAGGTTCATTACAGGAACCATCCCACGTGGCTGGAGGCTGTGAGGGCTGCTGCTTCCGCTTCCCTCCCGGAGTCTCTGGCACAATCAGTATTTCCAGCCCCAAGTCTCAGTTCCCACTTCTATAAGATGCACTTAAACATGAGGACCCCCAGGATTCCTCGGCTCGCCAGAGGACCACAGGACACCAGGACGGGTTCTCAGACCTCCACTCTCTTACTTTTCACCACTGTCATGGTGGCTCCCCGTCCCTGCCCCCCAGCAGGGCTCTGCCTCCTCACCAGGTCTGCACAGAAGCAAGGAATGAGTGTGTGTGTGTGTGTGTGTGTGTGTGTGTGTGTGTGTAGGGGGTGGGGAGGGAGTGGGGTGGAGGAGGGAGGGCGGGGGACTGTTTCAGAAGCCTCAAGCTCTGCTCCATTTCCTGTCTTCTTGAATTCCCGAAGACTTCTCTCAGGAGAAGTTGGGAATAAAATATAAACTTTTCCGTGAAACCTGCCCAACGCAGTAGCCACTAGGCACGTGTGGCTATTTAAATGAAAATTAATTAAATGAATTTAAATGGAATACAATGAAAAATCCAGTTCCTCGGTCTCACTTCTCCCCTCTTAAGCGCTCAATGGCACACGTGCCTGTGTAAAACATTTCCATGATCCCAGAAAGCTCCGTGGCGGGCGCGGCTCGAAGCTACATTTCCGTGGAGGAATGTAAATGCATTTCCCTGGGGTTCTGGAGCTTCTGCCAGAACTTTACCAGGGAAGAAAATTCTTTGAAATCTCTCATTTTCTTTCAAAAGCTCGGGTAAATTTTTCACTCTATGACATAATGCATGCACGTTTGCTTTAATGTAAAAATATGATTTTAAATATCGAAGATTGAATAAAACAGACAAACCACAACGGCATTAGATTTATCCTGCGGTTTTTCCTACTGCAGCTGGAGGAACACAGCTTTGGGGCACTGCTCTCCTCTGCCTGTCACCAACGGTGAGCCTTCCTGCCTCGCCTGAGAGAAGGGGCCGTGCCAGCAAAGTGATTCCTCCTCAGACCCTGGGAGTGACACAGGTGCAGACCCCTCGGAGAACCTCCGCTCACACCCAGGGAAGCTCTGTGGTGCTCAGGGAACAATGAGGGGCATCTCAGAATGACTACTTTTTGTTGTTGTTAATCCTCACCCAAGGATATTTTTTTTCTATTGGTTCTTTTTTAAAAAATATATATTTTTTATTGATTTCAGAGAGGAAGGGAGAGAGGGTGAGAGATAGAAACATTAATGATGAGAGAGAAACATTGATCAGCTGCCTCCTGCACACCTGTACTGGGGATCGAGCCTGAAACCCAGGCATGTGCCCTGACTGGGAATCGGCCAGTGACCTCCTGGTTCATAGATCAATGCTCAACCACTGAGCCACAGCGGGCTGTATGGATTCTTTTAGAGAGGGTGAAAGGGATAGAGGGATGGGGAGAGAGAGAGAGAGACATCAATGTGAGAGAGACACACCAATTGGTTGCTTCCTGCCTGTGCCCTAACAGGGGATAGGGATTGAACCTGCAACCCAGGTATGTGCCCTTAACCAGGAATCAAACCGGAGACCCTTTGGTGTGAAGGGCGGTGTTCTAACCACTGACCCACACCAGCCAGAGCAGAATGACCCTACTTTTTAACTATACTGTGACAACCTGGCAGGCTGAGTAGATGCAGACTGAACTTGTTGACCACATAGCAGATTCCCTGTCTGATCACTGAGGCCCTAGGATGCTGTCCTCAGAGGGATCCCTTCAGGCCCCCTGCTGAGCTTTGGTTGTCCTAGGCCAGGGGTATTCACAGTCACTTGTGGAAAGGTTTTTAAACATGTAAATTTCCCGATGAAAACGGCCCTTAGTAATTATATAGCATGTGGTCCTTTAAAGGTGGGCAATAAAAATACAAGGCAAATAATCATTAATGTCTAGAATCTTAAGATTAGAAGCAACCTCCAAAGGATAGATATTTCACACGGAAGCCTTAAGTGACTGCAGTTGTAACCTGCAGACTGACCCCAGTTCCAATGCATGAGACTGGGTCCTTTGCTATTGATTCATTCTATATTTTTTCCAAAGCAGTGCTTTCATTTAGCGAAGGCGGCTCAGTGATTTCTAACAAAGAAGATGTCCAGAATAATATGAAGAAAAATTAAAATCTGTGCGGAGCATGGAGGGAGGGGGCTTCTGTTGGGATTTGTGACCTCCCTGCAGTTCTTAAGGCTCCAAGGGAATTGGATCAAATATATGTTATCACCTCCCATTTTAGAATCTAACATTCAATTTTGTGCTTAGTTCCAATTTCTCATTGTCTAGTGGAGGTCTATTTCTTCTTTGTGCTGAGGAGAGATGGAAATGGCAAATTCCTATCGTTGAAAACAATGAAAATCTTACGGTTTTGAAAGTTTTCATTCATGTATTATGCAGATCTACAGCTTAGACGAAATCATCTCTTTTCTCTCACCTTCCCCACCGGGACTATTTTCCAACTCAATTCATTCTTTGTTTCTGGAACTTCTCCAATTTATCTATGCCCGCTCTATAAAATGCTGGATAAAATAAGGTCCTAACCAGTGATACAGAACCGGATTCAACCAAAACGACACCAAGGCCATCAATTTTAACTGCCCATTTGGTTTTCCTCTAACCTGGGGCTTGACACCTGTTTTTCTGTTGTTTTCACCCCTGACCAGACCCCTCTATTAAGATTCTCTCGGCCAACTGTTGCAAAGATATCATACACAGGAATTGTTATTGCAAATATTTGTTTCAATTAATTAGCAATGAACTTATGATGAAGCCTGACTGCCTTTTTCTATCATAACCATGTGGTAGCTCCGGCCCCAGGGTGATGCACAGCCCAGCAACATTCCTTAACGATCCTCTTAATTACACAGTTGGGGTAACCATTCTGTCTAAAAAATCTGCTTCGTAATTACAAAATCACCAGCCCAGCCAGCCGTGTTGACCCATCAATCGCTTGCCTTCCAGTGTGTCCTTAAAATGTGTGCTGTCTTCTCTCCAAATGACAGGGACGCGTTGGAAACGGGTGAGCACAGGGTGCAGCTGCTCCTGTAATAAATGCCTCTGACTCTCTCTGCCCAGGGCTGCTCCATCGCTGGGCTTTCTTCCTTTATCTCCTGCCATCTTTTCCTCCACAATAGCCTCCAAAAACACAAGGGAGTTCATCCTCCCTTTCAAAACAGCTCCAAAAAGCTAGTCGCAGTAATTTAGCATAAGCTTGGAAAAAGTCATTATGGCCCCTCGGGTTGACTGGCTTGGTTCCTTGGATGCAGAGGCGGTGGCTGAAATTGCCACTTAACTTGTTCCCATTTACTTTCCGGTTTTGTCTCATCAGCTCCAAAATCAATGCGTGTCCCTTTGTTATTGTGTGCATTGCATTGAATCGTGATCATTTCTGGGTGTGTTGGTCTCCTTGGTCGCACTGGGAGTTCTGGAATGCTAGCACCCAGCACAGTGACTGGCCCAGAGGACAGGCTCAATGCCACTTTGTGGTCAAATGGTGGCAAATGAAAAAGCTGGCAAGTTCTTCAGTTCCCTGCTATGTCCCATCTTTTCGCTCTCAGGGATCCTGCTGGTAGACTGGTCCTGACTGCAGTGTACATGGGGACACCTTGGGACCACGGAACATATGTGCATCTTGAGTGTCTGGTGAGTGAAGCTCCTTTTTGATATGACAGAATCACTGTTTGATGGTGTAGTGAGGTTTCCTCGTCTTCTGGGTGCCCTCTACATGCCTGTTTTATCCAGGGACTCATCACCTCCCCCCGCCCTCCCCCCAAAATAGTGCTTCTCCGGGTGCCCTTTGGGTCATGAGAATGGTGATTTCTAAGGACTTAGGCCTCAGCCACCACCTCTTCTTGCAGATCTCCTGCCTTCCGCAGCAGTAGAGGCTGGCTAGGAGCTTTTCTTCACTTTGTGAGTGACATGATTGAAATTAAAAGGGAAGGCGTAGAGCAACAGGAACCCTCATTCCTGATAGGAATGCAAAATGGTGCAGGGACTTCGGAAGACAGGTTGGCAGTTTCTTGCAAAGCTAAAAATACACAGTCTTTTCACATGATGCAGGAATTGTGCTCCTGGGTATTTACCCAATTGATTTGAAAAAGATATGTTCACACAAAGGCCTGCACATAACTGTTTACAGCAGCTCTATTCATAATTGTCAAAAAACTGGAAGGAATCAAGATGTCCCTCAATCGGTGAATGGACAAACAAAATGTGGTGCATCCATACTATGGAATGTTATTCAGTAATAAAAAGAAAATGAGCTGTCAAGCCACCAAAATATATGAAGGAATCTTTAAGCTCCTAAGCGAAAGGAGCCGATCTATAAGGCCACATATTGTATGATTGCAATTATATGATATTCTAGAAAAGGCAAAACTATAAGCCAGGAAAATAATAAATGGTTTCCAGGGGTTCTGGGGGAGGAGGAGGAGAGATGAACAGGTGACTCATAGGGAATTTTTAAGGCAGTAAGATTATTTCGTATGATACTGGAAGAGGTACATGACATTATGCACTTGTCAAAACCTGTAAAACTTTACAGCACCGAGTGAACCTTAATGTGAGTAATTTAAAAAATCATTTAGGGGATTGAGGGATTCCAGAGAAAAATGCAGACTATGGTAAGATAATCTAAATGTAGGAAACAATTTCATTGAAGGGGGTGGGGGAAAGGTGCTGATCTTAGTAACTATAAATTAGTGGAGTCAGTAAGGCTATAGACAAAAGACACTACACATAAGCCCTGTGTTGTAGTGAAGGTGTGAACCACAGGGGTATAGGCTAACAGTTCTGAGACTGCTACGCATGTATGCTGGAAGTGAATGATGAAATAAATGAGTGGCAAATGGTAGAGTCAGGCTTCTCACGGTTGGAGTGAAAATTTACAGGTCAGCAAAAGGAGGAACCTGCAGTGGTCCATGTGGTAATAAATTAGAGTTGGAGACATTCATAACTCATGTTTAGCATGATTACATATATGTAATTTTATTTCTCTGTTAGCTGAGAGGGCCTATACGAGCAATGCCCCAGGAGCAACAAGCATACTGAACACCCAGAAATTGGTTTCTAATATCATTCTTCAATAAACAGAACCAGGGTTCCTTGAAAAAATGGCAGATTCTAGCACTAGCTGATTTGGCTCAGTAGAAAGAGCAACGGCCTGCAGACTGAAGGGTCCTGGGTTCGATTCCGGTCAAGAGCATGTACCTCAGTTGCAGGCTCAATCCCCAGCCCTGGTTGCAGTGTGTGTGAAGGCAACCAATTGATGTGGCTCTCTCACATTGATGTTTCTCTCTCTCTCTCTCTCTCTCTCTCTCTCTCCCTTCTATTCTCTCTAAAAGTTAATGGGAAAATATCCTCAGGTGAGGATTAACAACAACAACAAAAAAGGCAGATTCTAGGAGTAGGGCAAGTATGATATAACAAGAAATATATATTTGGTCTCTGTCTCCAGTTCCTGGCATAAAACTCCCAAAACACTTGGACTTTCCAGCATGTTAGGGTGAGAGAGACATCTTTGGTTATTCATAATAAGCCCCTTTCAACCATGCCTAAATTTCTGCTAACCAGGTTACTCGGGGGATTAGTTAGGTAGTAGAGGAAACAACCGTGTGATTAGAGTGTTAGAACTTCCAGTTCTACCTCCCACCTCCACAGAGGGAAGAGAGCCTGAAGATTGAGTTAATCATTAATGGCCAATGATGTAATCAATCACATCTCTGTAATTGAAGCTTCATAAAAACCACAGAATTTGGAGAGCTTCTGGGTTGGTAAACATGTCAAGGTGCTAGGAGGGTGGCCTACCTGGAGAGGGCATGGAAGCTCCATGCCCCTTGCTCCTTCCTTGCCCTGGGCACCTCTTCCATTTGGATGTTCCTAAAATGTATTTTTTAATAATAAACCAGTCATAGTAAGTAAAGCTGTGTTCTGAGTTCTGCAAGTCATTATAGCAAATAATCAAACTCGAGGAGGGAGCCATGGGAATCTTTAATTTATAGCCAAGTCCAACCTGGGGACCCACTGCTTGCAGTTGACATCTCAAATTGGGGGCAGTCTTATAGAACTGAGCTCTTAATCTGTGGAGTCTGCACTAACTCCATATACTTAGTGTCAGATTTTCTTAATGTGAGAGAAAACCCCACCATTTGGCATAATAAGTGTTCTGTAGGTAGAGTAAATTATTTTTATTTTAGTAAGAAATACACAAGATAAGCCTAGAGCATCTTGTAGTGCAAGAAAGTAAGAAAATGCACATTAAGGCTTCTAATAGCACAGGTAAATGCGGTACTCACATCCTCCCACAACCACATCAAAATTACAACTAAACTACAGAATAACCATCATTCAGAATTGCCTGAAATCTAACTGAACAGAAGTCCTATAACTAAAGATACATAGAAGAAGCCACATGGAGCCTGGCAGGAGGGGGTGGAGGTGTAGAACGGGCTGGTCTCACATCCACATTTAGAGGACAAATATTGGTAGGGATATCTCAGCTGAAGAGGTCCCCCATGAGGAGCAAGGGGTCACAGCTCCAACCAGGCCCCCCAGCCCAGGATTCCAGTGCCAGGAAGAGAAGTTCCCACAATTTCTGATAGTAAAAACCAGTAGGGATTGTGGCTGAGTGAGACAGAATCCCAGGCATTCCTCTTAAAGGGCCCACACACAAACTTACTTGGACTCATTCCCTCTGAGCTTCAGCTAGAAGGATACCAGGGACATGTGGGGAGAAACTGAATTGTCTGACATTAGTGCAAGGGATGGAGGAGCAGCTTTCTCACAGACAGAAGTGCTGGCAGAGGCCATTGCTCCTTTGATGAGCCATCCCCCCACAGAGCTGGCAGGTGGGTGCCATTTCTCAGTCTCCATCAACCTGGCTATCACTGTTTTCCTGCCCTGGTGATTCCCGGAGACCCCCACCCTACTCAAATGGTGGTCCCACCCAACCTGTTCCCAGTGGGTTTTCCATATGAATGGCTTGTCTTGGCTCATGCCTCAGACTTTACTAAAATTTCTCAAACCAGTAACATCTGGACTTGCTGTGCCCTGTACCTCTCACTAAGTGATCCCAGGCTTGGCACTAGCAGCAGCCAGCCTTGGTTTGCAGTTTGGCCTTTCCTGGGCACCTCCAAGTCTAGCACAAGTAGCAGCCATCTGCAGATCACTTTGTAGCTCATGCTGGGAGGCTCCAGGCAGAAAACAGGAGGTAGCTGACCTACACCACCCAGGAAGCCCCAGAGCCAGCACACCCAGTGGACAGCTTCAGAAGCACCACGCAATCACCTCTACAAGTGACACCCTTAAGGGGCAGACTTGTCAGGCACTAGAATCCTGCTGAAATAAGCCCTGCTCTGTGGGGCCCTGCACAGCTGATCCTCCATGGTAGTCACAGTCAGTCCTTGCAGCTGATCGACCTGGAGGTAAATCCCTAAGATTGACGTGCCAATTGTAAGCAAGGCTCAACTGTAACAGGAGGGTGTACACAGCCCACACTGGGGGACACACCTGCAGTGCCCAGCTTGGGTGAACAGGGAGACTGTGCCACTGGATCCTGCAGGATACCTACTACATTAGGCCACTCTATCAAGCCTGGGAGATGTAGCAGCTCTACCTAATACATAGAAACAAACACAGGGAGGCTGCCAAAATGAGGAGACAAAGGAACATGTCCCAAATGAACAAATAGGACAAAACTCCAGAAAAAGAACTAAGCAAAATGGAAACAAGCAATCCACTAGATGCATAGTTCAAAAACACTGGCTATAAGGATGTTCAATGAACTTAATGAGAACTTCAACAGCATAAAAATGTATATGGAAACCATAAAAAGGAACCAGTCAGAAATGAAGGTTACACTAACTAAAGTGAAGAATAATTTACAGGGAATCAACAGTAGAGTAGATGAAGCCAAGAATCAAATCAGTGATTTGGAATATAAGGAAGCAAAAGACACCCAATCTGAACAGCAAAAAGAAAATAAAGAATCCAATAAAATGAGCATTGTGTAAGGAGACTGTGAGACAACTTCAAGCACACCAGCATTCGCATCATGGGGGTGCTAGAAAGAGAAGACAGAAAGCAAGAAATTGAAAACCAAACCTATTTGAAAAACTAATGACAGAAAACTTCCCTAACGTGGCAAAGAAAATAGACATGTAAGTACAGGAAGCACAGAGGGTCCCAGTCAAGGTGGACAAAGAGGCCCACACCAAGGCACATCATAATTAAAATGCAAAAGCTTAAAGACAAAGAGAATCTTAAAAGCAGCAAGAGAAAAGCAGTTACCTGCAAGGGAGCTCCCATAAAATTGTAAGCTGATTTATCAAGAGAAACCTTGCAGGCCAAAAGGGATTGGCAAGAAATATTCAAAGTAATGAAAAGCAAGGACCTACAATCAAGATTACTCTAGCCAGCAAAGTTATCATTTAGAAATGAAGGTCAGATAAAGAGCTTCACAGACAAGAAAAAGCTAAAGGAGTTCATCACCACCAAACCAGTATTATATGAAATGAAGAAGAAGAAGAAGAAGAAGAAGAAGAAGAAGAAGAAGAAGAAGAAGAAGAAGAAAAAGAAGAAGAAGAAGAAGGAGGAGGAGGAGGAGGAGGAGGAGGAGGAGGAGGAGGAGAGGAAGAAATAAAATGGCAATAAATACATATCTATCAACAACTGAATCTAAAAAACAAAATAAACAAACTAGCAGAACAGAAACAGACTCATAGATACAGAGAACATTTTGATGGTTGCCAGATGGGAGGGGAGTTGGGGGAATGGGTGAAAAGGTGAAGGGATTAAAAAGAACAAATTGATAGTTACAGAATTGTCATGGGGATGTAAAGTACAACATAAGGAATATAGTCAATAACATACTATGTATGGTATGAGATTGGTACGAGATATATAGGGATGACCACTTAGTACGTTATATAATATCTAATCACTAGGGTGTGCACCTGAAATTAATATAATATTGTATGTAAACTTTAATTGAAAAATTTTAAATGATTTTTTAAAATAAAATGCATATTACAAAACAACAGAAACAAAACACATTGATGGGGATGTGTCAAAAGAGTGCGGGAACCAACCACAATAGCTCCAATGGCCAAAGCTGGGACAATTTGAGCAACAAGATAGATAAAATGGCATTGAATTATATCCCAAAGTAGAAAATAAATATCCAGGAGTCCATGCTGATAAAATAAATGAGTGAATAAAATAATAAATGGAGAGAAAAGAGAAAACCCCCATGCAGAAGGATTCTAAATAATTTATACAAATACTTCACTATAAGCTTACTTCTCTACTCATTTCCTTCAAAGGAGCAAAATATGGAAAGGGGGAAAATAACTTTACAGTGCTGAAAGCTAACAAGCACTACTTCAGCCAGGTGATCAAGGTCAACATCAATGGACATAAATCATGTTCATAGTATGTACTCTTGACATGCTGTGATAATGATGGTACTTTACCTCTGTGGTTTTCTTCCCCAGATCCCCTAACCTCAGCCTTATGATGAGAAAAACAGAAAAATCCTAATAGAGAAGCACCCTACAAAATTCCTGACAAGCAGTCTTCAAAACTGTCAAAGAACATCAAACACAAAGAAAGTCTGAGGAATTGCCACCGCTAAAACGAGCCTCAGAAAACGATGACTGAATGCAGTGTCATATGCTAGGTGGCAATCTGGAACCAAAAAAAAGGACAGAGAAACACTTAAAAATCTGAAAAATCTATGCACTTTAATTAATAGTAATATATCACTTTTGGTTCGTTAACCATAACAAATGTACCATACTAATTTAAGAAGTTAATAATAGGGGAAGCTGGGTGCAGGGTATATGGGAACTCTGTATTGTCTTTTCAATTTTTCTGTAAGTTCAAAGCTGTTCTAAAATATAGCCTATTTTAAAGGGGAGGGGGCAGGTTCTGTGGTCATCGAGGCTACCATCCTGGTCCCTTTCTCTCATGCATCCGCATTCTGGCATCCTTACAGTCCCTCTTCTTTGCCATCCTTGACCTTTGGCAAGGATGGTGGGGCAATGCTGGCAATTCTGTTGGCCTCTCCATAGTCACTCGCCACCCTTTCTTTGTGCGTCTAGAAGTTGACCTCCATGAATTTCACCAACTGGAGCCCCTGGCCCTCTGCCTTCTGGTAGGTTCTGAAAATGGAAGGCACTGGTGGGAGATCAGAAAATAGGAGAAAGAATTTGGGATGTTTATTTCTCTGGTGCCAGCTGTGGGCTGGCAGTGACTGTCATGCAATCTCAGGCCAAAGCTCTGTCTGGGTGAGCCTCTTGACTGCTCTGTCTCAAAGTCTGCCTCCTTCAGGCCGAGGCTGGTAGCTGCTGCTGCCGCTGTCCAGGCATTTTACCATCACTTGCTGGTTTCTTTCAACCCTGCCCACACCCTTCATTAAAATCACCCCAATTTCCCCACTTGAATGGGCCATTGGTATCCTGGCCTGATCCTACTGATGCCCCCAGGCCTGTAGGGCCTCTTCCTGCTTTATCTACCTCCTGGTACCCTGTACCTCCAACAGCCTGTAACCCACAATGCTTTCCTAAGAAAACAAGATAAATTTGGCTCCCACTGGCACTCTTGAACCCACCCTCCCTGCCCCATTGACTGCAGACCAGTCAGAAGTAGATGAGAGATGTGCTGAACCTCTCAACATAAACTTTTGGTAAACAGCACTGTCACTATTTGCCGGGGTCTTCATTTGAAAAAATGGGGGTATTGCCACAGGCCTACCTCATTTCCCTCTGTAAGAATTGCCAGTGATAACAAAAGTAAAGTCATTAGTAAACCCAAAGAAACAAGCAGTAACATCATTTTTATGACCTTTTCTCCTCATTACAGAAATAATATAACTTCTATAGTATTAAATTTTACAATAAGCATGTATTCATGTATTACTGTTATAATTAAAAGACTCTAAGAAGATAAAAGTAATATATGCTGATTATTAAAAATTTGAAAATATTTTTAAAATTCAAAGGAACATAAAAATGACCCACAATGCTGGGACAAACAACACGAGAATGCTGTTTGAACACGAGCATTCTCAGTTCAAATACTGGCTCCATCACTTTTAACTGTAACCTTGCACAAGGCACTTAGCTCCTCTGAGCCTCATTTGTCACAACTATAAAAAGGGACACTAATACCTCCCTAGTAGTATTGTGGCAAGAATTAGAGACACTCTCAGCATGGCCTTTAGCATAGTGCCTCATGCAGAATATGTACAAACAGAGACTGACCTGGGTTTGAATCTCTGCCTTGCCAGTTATACCCTGTTTGACCTTGGGGAACCTAGCTAATCTCTCCAAGTCTGTAAGATAAAAATGATAACTATTTCCTAGGGTGGAGCAGGGCAGTTAATGAAAAAAAAAGAGCTTCTTCGTAAAATGAAGAGCCCACGGCAAGTACATGGCATTGCAGCCACTGTCTTCACCTTGTTCATGATCAAAACCTTTGTATCTTCATCATCAACAACCATCATCTTAGGAAAGGAAGTCAATCCCAAAGTGACCCACCAGATCATAGAGTATTCCCACCTCTGCGGCCCCAGACCAATAAAACCTGGTAAGAATCAGAGCAGCAATAGCCCTAAATTAAAGGGGAGAGGGGTGTAAATTGGTGTGAATGAAAGGGAGGAAGGAAATGGGGTGGAAGGTGAAGAGGCGGGTGAGAGAGGTGGGTGTTAGGAGGGGCTCTCTTTTCTTATTTGTCTCAGCAACTAGGAAAGGTGTGCCAGCTTTTTATTTGTTTTATTTACGCTTGTTTGCTTGCTGAAGAAAAACCCTTGTACTGTTTTCTGTGAGCCAGGCGTGTTCTAACCACTTTACAGATATTAAATTCATTACTTACAAATGTACATGCATAATCAATTGCTTATATGTAGGCCTAGGAGTCTCAGGCCTTTGCTAAAGCAGCAGGTATATCAGTTCTGTCTCACTCGCACTCTCTTTTCTGGGGGTAAGACAGCATTTGTGTGCCCAATTACACACCACTCATTCGTTAATTAATTCGAGAAAGATTTACTGAGCACCTATTAAGCCAGTGATGGCGAACCTATGACACCTCTGACACGCGAACTCATTTTTTTGGGTTGATTTTTCTTTGTTAAATGGCATTTAAATATATAAAATAAATATCAAAAATATAAATCTTTGTTTTACTATGGTTGCAAATATCAAAATATTTCTATATGTGACACGGCACCAGAGTCAAGTTAGGGTTTTTCAAAATGCTGACACGCCTAGCTCAAAAGGTTCACCATCACTGTATTAAGCCAAGGAGACTTGCACTGACCTTCCGGAGCTTATATTCCAGTAGAAAGAGACAGACAACAAAACATTAGTTATAAAGCATTATTCCTGAGAACCCAGAATTTCAGCATGAAGTTCATCAGATAGTCTTTCTGAACTCAGCTTCCGATAGACGCGAGGGCGGCCAACACCTGGGATCTGGCTTTGGGAAGTGAGTTTACCTGGAGACATGTCTATTAGAGGAAGACACAGACGGGGTGATCAGACGCCTGGGCAGGCACCCACCTCACACCGTTGCCTGGGGTCAGTCGGAAGTCCCTACCTGAAAACTGCAGGCTCAGCTCCGGCATCTTGAAGGGAAACAGTCTTCCCCACCTCACCACTTTCTCTGGCAGCTCTTGGATGAGGCGTGTGCCCGCACAATCTCCAAGAATCCAATGAGTGCTGAACCCGAGGGCCGAGCGGTTTCAGAACTTCCTACCTCTTTATCGCACAATCTCCAAGAATCCGATGAGTGCTGAACCCGAGGGCCGAGCGGTTTCAGAACTTCCTACCTCTTTATCTCGGTAGGGACTCTTTCAACAGCCAGAGGGGAACTGGGGCTGATAAACTTTCTTAGAAAAATCATATTAAAGTTCAGTTTGTTAAGTCAGCCCCCTGATCTTATTCACGGTGGGCACTTGTTCTAGCAACAGAACCAGAAGGTGATACATCCTGTAAGCTAAGTCCGCAGATGGTTATCCTAACGGAGGACGAAATCAATGGGGAAGTTGTCTGAGGAACGTACTGGGGCTTGTAGAACACCAGGCTCCTATACTGCTTGATCAGATTGCAATCATTATTTTCCCCTGGTGCGCGTGTCATTTCAATAACAAAGCTTTTGGCGTGGTTGAGATTTTCCTCTTCTGGCGAGATCAGCAGAAACACCTGTTACCTGTGTTCCTGTTTTCAACACAAAATCCACTGTTTACTGCGCCAAGTTAATTTTTGGAAACACTGGAAAAGAGGGTTGTGTGCAGGTGGCAGCTAACACAAACCCTGTGTTGTCAGTGCTTCCCAAAGAGCTTTTGGTGCTGAGGAAAGCATCCGAACAGCCTGCGGGGTATTAAATTGGGGAGCAACTGCCTTTGGGGAGACTTCATGGGCAGATAGGACATGAGGTTAAGCAAGTGAATGTTTTATAGGCAGCAGTACAGGGACTGGCATTTGTCCTGTTTATTTAGTCACCCAGTAAGTGCTGGGGGCAGTTTGTGTGCCAGGAAAGGCGCAGGACACAGAGTAGAGGCCGCCTGAAAAACAAGTCTGTCCCTCCCCCCATGAGTGTGGGACCCAGGGCAGAGCCCGCTAAATCTGCACCCGCTTATTTTTGCACAGCCTGAGGGCTAAGAATGGTTTTTCCCTTCTTTGTCATGCTTGAAAAAAATAATATTTTCTGACCTGTGCAAATGACATGAAATGCAAATTTCAGCGCCCATAAGTAAAGTTTTATTGGAACAGCCCTGCTCCTACATTTATATATTGTCTGCAGCTGCTTTCTCACCACAATAACAGAGTCAAGTCATTGCAATAGAGACTTGCAGGCCTGCAAAGCCTGGCATATGTGTTATCTAGCATTTTCAGGCAAATGTTTGCCACCCATGACGTAGGGGACACCGGTGAGTAAGAGGAAGCTACCTCACAAGGTGCAAGCGACAGAGGGGTAAGTGCAGCAGCAGCTCCTTGCCTTGAGGACTCCAAGGCAGCCAAGATGTTGAGTCAGTCCTTAGCAAGTGTTATTACGGTTACAAAGAGCTGACCTTGCAATGAGGGAGCGTTTCAAAGAAAGGGGAGGCTGGGCTGGCTGGTGGTGATTAATAAAAAAAGTAAGAAGGCATCCATCAGCCTCACGAGAGAGGCAGGGGGGTGGATTAGGGAAAGGGGCTGACTTGGGTATGGGTTTCTGTGATAGTAGAGCCTAAGACAAGAACTTGATATAAAGAGTTTATTTGGGAGCTGATCTCAGGAAACAGGACTGAGAATGCAGAGTGAAGCAGGGAAGGAAGGAAAGCTAATAGAAGGTGTGTTGATGACAGGTTACTGCCGAGGGCAGCTGAGGCTTAGTCCTTCTGGGAACCTGTGAGGAACAGGTAGAACAACCCTCCAAATTGCTCCACCCACCATGGGGCAGGGAAGCTGGGTCATTTACTCTCTGATCCTTATTGGTTAAGCTCCCATCATCTCCTCTACGCATCAAAGTTGCACCTGCAGGCAGCTGCTGAGCCCCTTCAGAAGCTGGGGGGGGGGGGGGGGGGGGGGGGGGGGAGTCCTGGGCCACCGAGAAAGTCCTGGGCCCATCTGGAAGTGGGCTGCTGCCTCAGGATGGAGCTGTCCACCACCGCCATGCTGGAGTCAAGTGAATCACGGACCTGTGGCACCACGTACCATGAGCATCTACTGCAAAGCTGTCTACCCAGCTCGGTAGGAATAAGAGTAAGCTGTGGCCCCCGGCTATGATATATTCTGTTAGCCTGGTGGCTCCTGCTGCTGGCTCCTCAGGTCCCCTGGCTGGCTCCCCTCAGGGAGCATGTGCTAAAACGAACGCGTTCTGGGAGTTCAAAGCCTTGATTCCCTGGATTAGGGTTCTCCAGAGAAACAGAACCAGTAGGACACACACACACACACACACACACACACTCACACTCACACTTATTATAAGGATTGGCTCATCCAATTATGGAGACTGAGAAGCCCCACGATCTGCTGTCAGCGTGCTGGACACCCAGGAAAGCAAGTGATGTAATTCCGTCTGAGTAGGGAGGCTTGAGAACCGGAGTACCAAGAGCCAGAGAAGATTGATGTCCTAGCTCAACTGTCAGGCAGGAAGGGCTACAGTCTTCCTTCCCCTGCCTTTTTCTTCTAAGCAAGTCCTCAATGGATTGGATGATGCCCACCCACAATTGGGAGGCCAAACTGCTTTACTGAGTCCATCAATTCAAATGCCAAACTCGTCTGGAAATATGCTCACAGACACACCCAGAAAGAACGTTGAGCCAAGTGTCTGGAAGCCTGTGATCCAGTCAAGTGGACATAAAATTAACCATCGCAGTCCCTGACTGGCCCTGGCAAGCTATTTATCTTTTAAGACTAGAAAATTGTCCTAACGCATACATTCGTGATGAAGATTAAATATGTTTTGAGCCTCATAGAAAAGCAGTGCCATATAAACAAGACATTATTATTACTATTCTGTCAAAGGCCCCTTCTCATTTCCTCTATAACACGGAAGACTTCCAGAGTCAGGCTCCTGCCAGCAGCTCGCCTCGAGCCCGATCAGTACACATCAGCATTTCTCCACAGTGGGAGTTGGCCCCTGTGCAGAAGATGGGTTTGCTTGGCCCCAGAATGTGTCTTGTTATCCACTCCATGTCTTGTCATTCCCCTACCTTGGTGTTGATCAGTGCAACTTCCAAGCACTAAGAAACTGCAAACATCCACGAAAAAAACTATAGGAAAGTTCCTATAGCAGATAAACCTTTGACCAGGATTTTTCTTTGAAATTAAAAATGAATAATAATAAGAAAGCTATGGGACATTCCTGAAGCCCAGCCCACTCTTCGTTTTCTGGAGAGAAAAAAAAAGACTATGTTGCCTGACTGGTGTGGCTCAGTAGTTGAGCACCAACCTATGAACCAGGAGGTCCTGGTTCAATTCCCAGTCAAGGCACATGCCTGGGTTGTGGGCTTGATCCCCAGTGGGGTGTGCAGGAGGCAGCTGATTGATGATTCTCTCTCATCATTGATGTTTCTATCTCTCTCTCCCTTCCTCTCTCTGAAATCAATAAAAAATATATATTTTTAAAAGACTATGTTTGGGTGGCAGATGAGAAACCCACTCACATTATATGTGGCTTGCCTTCCTGGGACCACTGAAAAAACGCTTTTCATATTTCCAAGCAGTTGATTTTTTATTGTGTTTGCTACTTGTGCAATATCTGGGGAGAAAAATCCTGTTGCTTTTAAATATATGCAAAGTATCTCACCCTGATAGAAAACGGTTTTCATCAAAGGAAGAAATAAACAGGGAAACGGAGAGGGAGATAAGGAGGGGGAGAGACAGAGAGAGCAGTGAGCCCTTTCAGGTTGCCATCCATACGCTGGGCTGTCAAAGAAGAGGCAGGCGCAGAGAGAAATGATAGCAATAGGGGAGCGTCAACATCTGGAATTCACCGCTCATCTCTCCTTGGTTCAGGCTAGGTGAAAATGCTATGAAAAGATCTATTCTGTTTAAATCCATTTATTTTCACAACAGCTGAGAGAGGCACCAAGTAAAACCAATTCCATTTTACAGATATGGGACATGAGTACCTGGTTTTCTGTGACAGTGGGGCTGGCGAAGGCATCCAGAAACAACCATTCCCTAGGCCAGCGTTAGCTTGAAACAGTCCAGTTCCCTGGGGTCCTTTCCTTTGCCAGTTCATCCCTCACAGTTCATCCCCATGCCTCTAATGGCATTTCCTTCTCCAAGGTAATTAGAAGCAGTAGTTCTGAGATTCTGTCATTTGTAGGAAGAATTTTTTTTTTTAATTGAAACTTTTACACTCTGGAATCAATTTCTTAAGGTTCCTTCTTGTTTTAAACACTGACGGGCAGAAATACTATTTTAAAAGAGAAGCACGGATCAAAGGCAAGAATTAAACCCACATTGACAGATCGGTCATGTAAAAGATTCTCCCACAATTGCGGTGTTTGGAATTTGCAGGAAGCAACATGTCTCGTGTCCATTGCTTTGCATTTCTTTCGTGCTCCCTATTCCTGAGAATTTGATAATCTTAACAGATATGCTTCCCCCAACCACATAAGTCAACTTGATATCCTTATTTCTCCTTAGCAGATTAAGATCCTAAGAGGGGAAAATGGCAAGTGTCTTTTCTTGCGGTCTTATGAGAATCAAGAGAAGAGCCAGCATTTGGAGATAGGACTCTGGAGTTTCTCCTTCCATGTGGGCTTCCTAGCTAATATACACAGTCCGGTCCTGGGCTGACTGGACTGAGCAGGGCAAAGAGGAAGAGTTAACTAGAAAAACACCTTCACTGGGGCGTCTGGGTAATATATCAGAGCATCCAGCACAGGGATCTTAAGGCAAACACAGATGGTTCCAGCAGAAAAATAGAAATTAGATGAGGAAGGAGAACCTGGCAGTCCCACTGTCCCCAGTGCCTGCAGCACCCTGGGCAATGCTTTGGCAGGAAGCTTGTTACACTCATGAGAATCAGATCCACAGAGAGAAAGGCTCTGGAAGATGCAAGACACAAGCTGAGAGCCGGAAGCTTAAATCTTATTGCTGGTGGCTGCACAGCCCCTCACTCTGAAACAGGAGATGTCCACTAGCGTCAGGGAGCCAGACACAGATTCCACTGTTGATTCTACAAGGGAAGGACCTGGTTCAGAGTAAGATGTCCTCGTTGTCTCCAAGGAACCTGTGCTTGCAGAATTCAAATACATTGAAGCCAGAGGTACCCTGAGTTCAGTAAGCAACAAACTCGACAAGATTTCAATTATGTAGTGGGAGTTAAACCATGCTGGGGCAGCTCCCCTATTGACTGTCAAAGTCAGAGCAATTCGTGGTTCCTGTGTGAGCTGCTCTGAGGACCCTCTACTTAGTATCTGGAGCCTGGATTTCTTAGCATGAAATGGGGTGACCCTAACAATGAGAATCAGATCTACAGGGAGAAAGCCTTACCACCCTTAGGGTATAGATATCATTCCCCAGGCCTACACCCCAGCATTTGAAGCTTGGTCTGCATGAGGAGGCCTGGGGACTGGAAGGAAGTTCTGGTCTCACAGAGCATAAGTGGGTTGGTTACAGTTGAAGAAGGTCCAAATTAAGTCAAGTGGTGAATAACTAGAGAGTTGAGCACACTGTTGGATCTGAGCCTAGTATAAGGCCTTATCTGCTTGGATTATTTTGACTTCAGAAAGTAAGTTCCTATCTCATAACCCTGTATAGACCTTCCCATTCATTCTTTAGACAGACATTTTTGTCGACCCTCTCTGGACTACCATTGTATTAGAAATTGCAGATACAAAAAGGCTAATTAATATATGGGCCTTTCCCTTCAGGAAATCACAGTGGGCTTTCCAGTGCTATTTCCTGGAATCATTATGCCAACCATAATGTGATATGGAACACATTTAGGGTAGAGTAGAAAGCCTAATCAGGGTCCAGTCTGAAGCCCAAATGACCTTGATTATTTGATATGAACTCGAGGGTTTCTGCTGGGATAAGGGCCCTGCTCTGGACCTATGGCTCTTCTTATTTTTTAAATATATTTGAATTAATTTTAGGTTTTAGAGAGAGTAAAAGGGAGAGAGAGAGATAGAAACATTGATGAGAGAGAAACATCAACATCAATTGGTTGCCTACAGCATGCCCCCCACTGGGGATCGAGCCAGCAAGGGATCGTATGGGATGATGATTCCAACCTATGCGTGGTCCAGCACCAATGACTATTTGCCAACCATGTGAAACTTGTTTTTGGTGCCTTAATTTCTCCCATACACAGTAAGCAAGGGCCAATGTCTATTGCCCTCTTTCTAACAGGAATAGACAGTGATGATAGTGAGGACCTTGTCATTCTCCCACGGAACAAGACCTCCAGTGACAGCTTTGGAACACATCATTTCACCATTACAAGAGATTTCTGAAAACTGCAATTTTCCAATCTGGCTTCCCCATCCCAAAACCTGTCCACAAATCCAGGATATAAGCATATCATACTTCCTTTCCCTCCTCAACTAGATAACTGTTTTAAATTCAGTAAAAACAATTCAAGATTAAAGTGACGAATTAACTGCTAAATATTTAATGTCAAGGAAAAGCCGTTTAAAACCCATAAAAATTCAGGCAGTAAATCTAAATAGTATAGTGGAAAAGTGTTATATTAACTTAGACTTTGCAGCACCTTAATATTGTCTTATATCAGACGATTGCCAATTGGAGAACACACAGCACATTTACTGCATAAATTTATGAAGTTCCGGTAACCCCATCCATTTTCTCTGTATTGTTTTCTCTTGGCATTTATAGCAACTTCAGTTTGCCATTTTAAAATGATTTTTAAAATTTCATTCCGCTGTTGGCCCTTGTTTAGTGGAGTGCTCTCACGGCCCCCTCACTTTTCTTTCATTACCCTTGAAAAATCAAATTGCGTTTTTAAAATGTAAGTGGTAGAATTTAAGGCAGGACTTGAGAGGAGCTCGAGCCCAAGGAAGGGAGGCTCCCCTTCATCTCTGGCAATAATTCACTCTCAGAATCCAGGTTGCTACTTTTAATGTATTCTACTGAGGTTGCTCTGAAGGCAATAATACTTGCCCCAAAGCAATCCTCCAGAGAAATCAGGGGAGTTGAAATAATAATGAGGTGAAAATGCCTGTGAGTTATAGAATATTCCTTGAATTAAAGTGGTAATGAATGAATGTGAATCATACAAAAGTGGCTGGATCTTTAACATCATTTTGCTTCCTGGAATACTTAGTCCCTTCTTGCTGGCCTATCCACAGGGATGCCATATACAGCTATATGGGTTGTGCACTGCAGACCACATAGGCCACAGTGTGAACACCTGTCCAGATCCTCATGCTCCACCTCTGGGAGGCCTTTTCTCACCCCCCCCCCCCCCAACCCCTAGTCCTCAGGGCCCTCTCCCTTCAGTAGACACTCAAAGATGCTACCAGTGGTGCCTCTGACCCCAGTTTCATGAGAGACCATGCCCCCAAGAATGATTCTCACTAGGAAATCTAAAGACCTAAGATGAGCTGCCAAGAGTGAATCAAGAAGGGGGCTTTGACCCCACAAATGAAAGTCAGTCCCCTCAATGATGTTGAGTCATCTGCTGAAAAAGCAAGAGTTCCTGAGCCAAAGGGGACTCAGCATTGCCACAGGGAATCCAAAATGAATATTTGGCTGCCCTAGGCATTTTTGCTCAGTGGGTAGAGCATTGGCCTGCAGACCCAAGGGTCCGGGGCTCAGTTTCTGTCAAGGGCATGTATCTCAGTTGTAGGCTCCTTCCCAGCCTGTGCCCTGGTCATGGTGTGTGCAGGAGGCAACCAATCGATGTGTTTCTCTCACATGGATGTTTCTCGTTATCTTTCCCTCTCTCTTCCACTCCCTCTAAAATCAATGGAAAAATATCCCTGGGTGAGGATTAAGAAGCAAAACAAACAAAATGAGTATTTCGGGCACAACCAATTCTTTCATCTGAGGGAAGCTGATGGTTGTGCCCGAGGCTACTGCTGAGTAGCTCAAGATACTGCTGCCAGAATTCCCTACCTAGATGCTGAGGCCTGAGCCAGTCATGTGCACTTGTCCCCGCCTCCATCCTTGGAAGCCATCAAGAATGGGGTTTAGCCCTAACCGGTTTGGCTCAGTGGATAGAGTATCAGCCTGTGGACTGAAAGGTCCCAGGTTCGATTCCGGTCAAGGGCATGTACCTTGGTTGCAGGCACATCTCCAGTAGGAGGTGTGCAGGAGGCAGCTGATCAATGTTTCTCTCTAATCGATGTTTCTAACTCTCTATCCCTCTCCCTTCCTCTCTGTAAAAAATCAATAAAATATATTTTAAAAAAGAAAAAAATAGAATTGGGTTTAGCCCTTCCCTCACGGGGAGCTTAAAGATGGGGGCCCCTGGGCCGCAGGCCACCTGCGGTGCTGAGGGATGTAGTGTGGGGTCCATGGCCCTAACTGAGCCCGTTGCCTGGCGTGTCTGCCCTCACAGGGAGATCTCTCCCCCTGGGGCTGAGACACCCAGCCTGTCCCCAAGCTGAAGCTGCAGGGTATTGAGGTACCAGCTAGATGTCTTCTCACAAAGGACCGGTGGCGGCATGGGGCAATGGAGCTCCTGCCAGTAACAGGGAGGCTGACACGGTGGAGCTGGCTGAACTGGGACCCCTGCTAGAAGAGAAGGGCAAACAGGGAACCGCTGACCCAGCCAAAGCTGAAGAAGAGCAAGCATGCCCAGTGCCCCAGGAGGAGGAGGAGGAGGTGAGGGTGCTGACACTTCCCCTGCAAGCACATCATGCCATGGAGAAGATAGGGGAGTTCGTGTATAAGGTCTGGGAGGGATGCCGGAGGGTCCTCCTGTATTATGTGCTCCCCGACTGGTTGAAGGACAATGATTACCTGCTCCTTGGCCACAGGCCGCCCAGGCCCTCCTTCCGGGCCTGCTTCAGGGGCATCTTCCGCATCCACACAGAGACCAGCAATATCTGGGCCCATCTGCTTGGTTTTGTGCTGTTTCTGTTACTGGGAATCTTGACCATGCTGAGACCAAACATGTACTTCCTGGCCCCCCTGCAGGAGAAGTGGTGTTTGGGATGTTCTTCCTGGGCGGGGTGCTCTGCCTCAGCTTCTCCTGGCTCTTTCACACTGTCTACTGTCACTCAGAGAAAGTCTCTTGGACTTTTTCCAAACTGGATTATTCAGGGATTGCTCTACTGATTGCGGGGAGCTTTGTCCCCTGGCTCTATTGCTCCTTCTACTGCTCCCCACAGCCACGGCTCATCTACCTCTCCATCATCTGCGTCCTGGGCATTTCCGCCGTCATGGTGGCACAGTGGGACCGGTTTGCCACTCTAAACACCGGCAGACAAGAGCAGGGGTGTTCCTGGGCCTGGGCCTGGGCTTGAGCGGCGATGTGCCCACCGTGCACTTTACGATCTTCGAGGGCTTTGTCAAGGCCCACTGTGGGCCAGGTGGGCTGCTTCTTCCTCATGGCTGTGATGTTCATCACCCGGGCTGGCCTCTTTGCTAATCGGATTCCTGAGCGCTTCTTTCCTGGAAAGTTTGACACATGATTCCAGTCGCATCAGATTTTTCACGTCCTGGTGGTGGCAGCAGCCTTTGTCCACTTCCATGGGGTTTCCAACCTTCAGGAACTCTGCGGCAGCCTGGAAGGCGGCTGTACTGCTGACTGTCTTCTCTGAGCCTCTCACCCAAGCTGGAGGGGAACTTCCCAAGTGCTTTCAAAAAGAACTTCTTTGCTGAAGTGAAAGGAAGCGTCTGAGTTGTTTGTTTCTAGAGGAAACTCTTAGAGAATCTAGTGCCAGCGAGGCTTCAGCCCAACTCCCCACCTCAGGGCAGGGGGATGTTATCCCTCCTCCAACCATTTTGGGAAAAAGTGATGGACTGGGGCTCTTCAGAAATTCTATTTCTGGAAGAAAATGTCCCTCCCTTACCCCCATCCTTTGTAACCTGGCTTGGAACAGGCCATCCATTTTGTAGCACACTTTTCAGAAATGATTGTAACCTGTCTCGTCTTTCTGGGGCCTGGATCTGCTGACAGCAGGAAGAAGTCACCAACTTTGAGGCAGCCAGCTAATCATGGAAGTGTGCCCAGGCTTCAGATAACTTGAGTTTTAATTTTTTTTTTCTTGGCAGAGTAATGTAATATTAAAATGGGGAGAGATATTTAATATTTAATACTAAGCTTTAAAAAGAAATCTGCTATCATTGCTGTGTATCCTGATACAAAGGCTATGATGATAATAAAAGGAAGTACAGACGACAATTAGGATTCAAAAAAAAAAGAACTGAGTTTAGTTGAGCTGCACCTAAATCCCACCTGGCTTTAAACAAGAGCCTGCAGCCTTTTTCTTAATATCATTCAGGCCCCCAGCCCAACTCCCTGGCCTGACCAATTGGTATGTCCTCTAAGCCTGGCTGGTATATCTTCACATCACTGCTTCTGTCCAGGCCATAAGCAGTCCAGGACAGGGCAGCTGTACTAACAGTTTGACACTTGTCCCATGTTACCTGTAAAATGTACTGTACGGAGTACTCCACCACTCAGCCTGGAGGACACAGGCCAGGTTGCGCGGTGCCAGCCCGGTGATGAACACACAGTGGGTACTCAAAAAGCATTTGGTAGGAGTGCCATGCATGTAAAATGAGCAGTTTTAAATTTCCTAGAGTAATAAAAGGAGCATAGCTCCAGTATCATCTGTTTTTTAGTACCTGCTATGTACATGCCTGTGGTTAATAATGCAAACCTGTTTCTATGGCAAATGTGGCAGGACTATGTGATTATGGGCCTGTAACTTTCTCCTCCCTTTGAAAAGCTATGTGATTACCACGCCTATAAGTTTCTCTCCCTTTGTGAGTTCTTTCCAATATTATCTGGAGCCTCCAAGTGGCTCCTCCTGCCATGTCATTGATTGTTTTGTGGAAAGTTCTTATAAATGTTAATGGAGAACCAGGGCAGGAAATACACAGAGGCCAGAATGAGAAGAGCGCCAACATTTTTGTGGGGCTTTCTGATGCCAGGATATACATGACTTCATTCAATCCTCACAACCCATTTTACAGATGAGAAAAACGAAGCCCCAGAGAGCTAAGTAACTGCATAAGATAGATCAGGCCTTTGAAAGTAGAACTGGATCAAATCCAGATACGTCTGACTCCGGGGCCCGTGCCCCTTTCCCTACCTGTGTTTCAGAAGATGGATCCCTAAGATAACAATGACACTATCGAAGGTCAAGGAAGGAGGTGAGAAAAATGATGTCCTATACAGGTGAATTGTTTGGAGATAAAGGAAGACAAAGGGAGGTAATATTCCTGTAATATCTGGCTTTGATTTTATCCGAGAGAAGGGCAAGGATCACATCTGTCTCATTTACCATTGTCTCTCCACTGCTTAGCACAGCGCCTGGCTCCTAATTTCTGCTTAATTGTTGAATAAATTTCCAGTCTCTGACATGAGGCTTTTTTTGCAATTAGGTCTCAGCAAGAATAATCAAGTGCACCTTTATTGGTTTTAGTTACTATGCTTGCAGATTGTTTAATGAATATGTAATCAGTGGGGCCTCAGAGCTTACCCTACATCTTTCCTAGAAAGCAATTGAACCAAGTGTTTGGTTTGGATAATCAGAGACCATCCAATATGAAAGTCACTAGCTGTGTGTGGCTATTTAATTTAAAATTAATTAAAATTAAATAAAAATTCAGTTCCTGAGTTGGAGGAACCACATTTTGAGTCTCAATAGCCATATGAGGCTACTGGCCACTGCACTGAACAGTACAGGTAGCGACCATTTCCATCATCACAGAGAGTTCTATTGGGCAGCACTGGGGTGGAGCACAGCCTTTGGCATCAGACAGGCAGAGGCTGAGTCAGCAATGCAGCATTGCACAGCTGTGTTACCCTGGACAAGTCATCAGTTGGCATCTGTAAAACAGAAATAACAAGAGTGTTAGCCTAGGTTCCCAGAAAAAAAGAGTCTGAAACAGAATATGTACACCCACTTTGTGGAGTGTCACTGCAGGGAACAGGAGTCAAAGCTGGAACATGTGAAGTAGGACAGGAGGCAGAGCCCACTGCGGATGTACATATGTTTGAGTGGCTTCCACTGTAAGAAACTAGCTACGTGATTCTGGGAGACTATCTGAAAAGCTGTGTACAGTGAAACTCAGATTCGGTTGTCTGGGAAGATGATGGGAAACATTTGTCCATTGGTTCCTACCCCCTTTGCTTCCCTCGTGGGGATGATTCAGCTACTCATCTCTGAACAGTGAGCTTTGCTTGCCTTGGCCAGTCAGGCAGTGATCACTGCAATTCCCGTTCACCTCTCACTAAGAGATTCCCCTCCTGAACCCTCAGACATACTCCACCCACACTGAGGTGGAACAGTAATCAGGTCAATTACCCTTGCCGGCACATTAGTTCCTTTCTTCAGCATGAGGATCCCAAAGTGAGTAGTTGGTAGTGGCAGCTTCAAGTTCATTGACTAAGTCCCCTGGCACAATCCCTCCCCCTTCTGCATGCTAGTGTTGGGGAGATCGCACCATATATCTTCTTTTGGTTCAATACATATACTATATCTTGGAGCAAAATGTCACTACCCAGCAAGGGATTATTCCTGAGATGGAGCCTTATGGGAAATGACACTCCCTAGTAAAGTATTCTACCAGGTTGGTTGCCTCTGAATAATGAGATATGTGGTCAGACCAGAGGGTCCTGTGGTCACGTGTTCATTGTTGCACCTGTTTGTCGTAAAAATGGACCCATTCTTCTAAGGCAGCGGTTCTCAACCTGTGGGTCACGACCCCTTTGGGGGGTCGAATGACCCTTTCACAAGGGTCGCCTAAGACCATCAGAAAACACATATATAATTACATATTGTTTTTGTGATTAATCACTATGCTTTAATTATGTTCAATTTGTAACAATGAAATTGGGGAATAAATAAAAGACAGAACTTCGCTGGAGATCCTGACCAGAACTTGGCTGGAGAGCCTGGCTAGGCTGATGATCAACTGAAGGCTGTCTCCGTGTCATTCCTTCTTTGCCGACTCCGTCCACACCTTTGGGGACCCCTGGACCTGCTGGGGTTGGACCCCAACAGTGGGAGAAAGGATGAACAAGAAATTTCCAGCCCTAACAGGTTTGGCTCAGTGGATAGAGGTCAGCCTGCTGACTGAAGAGTCCCAGGTTCAATTCTGGTCAAGGGTATGTACCTTGGTTTTGGGCACATCCCCAGTAGGAGGTGTGCTGGTCGATGTTTCTCTCTCATCTATGTTTCTAACTCTCTATCCCTCTCCCTTCCTCTCTGTAAAAAATCAATAAAATAAAATTAAAAAAAAAAAAAAAAAGAAATTGGGGGTCACCACAACATGAGGAACTGTACTAAAGGGTCGCGGCATTAGGAAGGTTGAGAATCACTGTTCTAAGGCAATGTTTTGCTTGTGCTATACACATGCATAGGCATTCTGCAGATCAATAATGGTGGCTCTGGGGGAGACACTGTGGGTGGAAAGGCAAATGCATATCTGGCGTAAGTATCAATTCTGTTAAGGGTAAATTTCTGCACCCTTTGGGGTAAAAGGGTCTGATATAATCAATCTGCTGTTAAGTGTCGGGGCGGTATCCTTGAGGAGTGGTACTATATCAAGGGCTCAAGGTCACTGTTCACAGGTTGAACATTCAATGTGAGAGAGGACCCATGCTTCTGGACCCTTGCATAGTCTCTACTCCTGCCACTGTGGTCTCTGTTTTTAGATCCAATGTCCACCACTGGAGTGGCTTAGGCTAGAGCAGGGGTGGGCAAACTTTTTGACTCGAGGGCCACAATGGGTTCTTAAACTGGACCGGAGGGCCGGAACAAAAGCATGGATGGAGTGTTTGTGTGAACTAATATAAATTCAAAGTAAACATCATTACATAAAAGAGTACGGTCTTTTTTTTTTTTTTAGTTTTATTCATTTCAAACAGGCTGGATCCGGCCCGAGGGCCGTAGTTTGCCCACGGCTGGGCTAGAGACTGGCTGGCATCACAAGATAAGTCATCCTGTCTACCTGGCTGTTTACAGCCTTCCCCGCATGGGCCGTTCTCTGCTGAGCATCGATGTGAGACACAAAGATCTGCATGCTTTCTACTCATTCCCAGAAGTCCATCCACATGCCTTTTTCTAAACTTCTCTATCTTATATCTTCCAGTCTTATTCCTTTCAAATCCATAACCAACTAGTCAAAGCATTCACCACTGCCCAGAAAACCATGCTTAGCCATACTTTTCCACCCCTAGAAATGGAACAATTAAGTGACTATGCTCATTGCTCTGCCTAGTAGGAAAATTTTGTTTTACCACTGAACTTATAAAATCAATTTTTGGCCAGTACCAACATAAATGCCAGCCCATCCATGAGCCAGATGGAAATTCTTTCTTCCTCTATTAGTTAGCTGTAGGGACATCCTCCTCCTGCTCCATAAAGCCTTTGGTGTGAGTTGAGGGACAGATGTTGGTGCAACAGGGGTAGGTGGCTTGGGAACTGGGCCAACTAATCATAAAATGTGCCTGTGTATCCTGGACCTGCTCTGACAGGATCCCAGATGCACTGTTTGTTATGCACAGTGAACTGCTGTTGTGCCCAACTGGCTTTAGACTTGGTAGTTCTGGTAACAGCGAGCTCAGAATGGTCACTTTGAGTTTCAGTCATTTGGAGAGTCAGGTGTTAGATCTCTATTAGGGCCCAAGGGCACAGCTGGAACTACTTCTAAAAAGGAGAGTAATTCTCTGATTCAGAGGATATAGTGTTGCTCCAGAAACCCGCTATAATTCTCATGTCAGGGCTTGCCAGAAACTTCACACAGCATTCCTACCCACCAGGGACCACTGTCGTATTATTTGGTCTGCTGGGTCATGTGACCAAGGTGTCAGAGAGGTTTGCCCCACACCCTGGATCTGTTGCTGAGTTCTTTTTGTTTTCTGCATCCCACTTAAACATGGACACCTTTGCCCTGACCGGTTTGGCTCAGTGGATAGAGCGTCGGCCTGCGGACTGAAGGGTCCCGGGTTCCATTCCAGTCAAGGGCATGTATCTTGGTTGCAGGCATATCCCCAGTAGGGGGTGTGCAGGAGGCAGCTGATCAATGTTTCTCTTTCATCAATGTTTCTAACTCTCTATCCCTCTCCCTTCTTCTCTGTAAAAAATCAATAAAATATATATTTTTTAAATGGACACCTTTCTGGTCCCCTGATAAACTGGTCAGAACAGTATTTTCAAATGTACTGCTTGCTGCTTCCCAAGTTCAAAAAGGTTCATCAAACATTGTGCCTCCTTCTTAGTGATAGGTGCAAGGTACAGAAACTTGTCCTCTACCTTAGAGCGGATATTCCAGTACATCCCAAACTCAGGGACTCCTAAAAGTTTTATCACCAACTCTGTATTTACAGCAAACACAAAGGAATTTGCCAGAAGTCACCACAGGGATGCCATTAGCAAAATCCAATCTTCAAGAAAAATGACCTGATTTTTTAAAGTAAATAAATTGCAAGGAACAAAACTAGTGAGATGGAAGGGGAACTAATAAATTATAAGAGACTTAAAAACATATCAACCAATTGCAATGTATAGGCTTTATTTGTATCTATAATCAAACAACCAATTTTGAAAAATTTGTGATATTTATGAAACAACTGGAAATTTGAAAAATGACTGAATATTTATTTGATGATATTAAGGAATTCTTAAGAGTTTTTGCATGCTCCCTGACCAGTTTGGCTCACTGGTTAGAGCGTCGGCCTGTGGACTGAAGAGTCCCAGGTTCTATTCTGGTCAAGGGCATGTACCTTGGTTGCGGGCACATCCCCAGTAGGGAGTGTGCAGGAGGCAGCTGATCGATGTTCCTCTCTCATCCGTGTTTCTAACTCTCTATCCCTCTCCCTTCTTCTCTGTAAAAGATCAATAAAATATATTTAAAAATAAATAAACAAAAGAGTTTTTGCATGCAAAAATGATATTGTAATTTTACTAAAAGGATGCCCTTTTTAGAGATATATATGGGATATTTATAGGTGAAAGGATATGATGTCTGGGATTTATTTCAAAATAATATGGGAAGGAGGAAGTGAATGAAGTCATAGATGAAACAGAATTGGTTATGAGTTGATAATTGTTGAGGCTAAGTGAAGGATACATGGTGATTCATTATTTTATCTGCCTAATTTGTATATGTTTGCAATTTTCTATGGTAAATGTCTAACCTTATTTTAATTTAAATAAAAAATTAGTAGTACATAATTACTCTAGTAGTGCTTGCAACCTAAGTCATTGCAGAATTTATCTCCACAAATTGGCTCACTTACAAGGGCATCCAGGACTTGCCATCCCATTCCCACCAAGTCCCATTGGTGTGATGCCGTTAATGTTCTGGTGGAATGTCACGTCAATCAAGTCCCTGCAGACTCCGCTGGGGCAGCGGACAGGAAAGTGAACATCGCCCTGGGGCAAGACACGGAATGCACTTCTGTTCCTCTCATGTAAAATGAAACGGACTCTGATCCTCCCCACGCTGTTCTGGGTGAGGAAGAAGGCATTTGCCACATCAATAGCCACAAGCCGAGACCTAGAGGCTGTGTTGACCTGCTTTAGGACACAACAGCTGGCATGGCAGCTGCTAATTGAAGCTACCACCTGATTAAGGTTTATGGGTGTCATCCACCATGATCTAGCTTGGATTTTTTTTGTTTTTCAGCATTCAGATGAGTGAACTGAATGCAAATATTATGGGAATCACTACCCCTGCATCATTTCTTTTTACTTTAAATAATTTTTTTATTTTTCAACCCTAAGCCTTTTAAGCCTCTGATGGTAGCACTAGTCTCTACGATTCCTTCTAGGATGCACGATTGCTTTACTATGTTGGCCAGAATGATGGGGGAGGGAAGCAGTGACAAGAGCTTCCACACTGTCCTTCCTATCACAGTGTCTTTTATTCTAGAGGTCAGAGAACTAATGAGAGAATTCTTTCAACTTCTGATTATATCCATCCCAGTGACATACTCAGGGACTCTTTCATATCAACCCATGCTGAGTGTGAGCAGAGAGGCACCCAGACAGGCAGCACAGGACAAAGGACAGATACCACCAGGTTGCATCTGTAGGAAGCTGGCTGGAGTCTGTGCAGGGCTGGTCACTGTAGCAGTGGCTAGACTGACAGGTAAGTGAGGCTTAGAACACTTGATGGGGACACTTACAAGGAGTGTCCTACAGAGTCAAAACCATGTCAAAGGATTAATGGGAGGCTCAAAAGAAGAAATGATGTAGTGCTGCATTACACATTACATACTAAAGCTATTCTGTCATTGATATAATAATTCTCCTCCTCCTCCTCCTCTTTCTCCTTCTCCTTCTCCTCCTCCTGCTACTCCTCTTCCTCCTCCTCCTCTTCCTCCTCCTCCTCCTTCTTCTTCTTTCCCTGAAAAATAGACCTTTTGTTTAGGAAAAGGTCAAGTCACGGAAAGCTTAGGTTATTCTACTATCACCTCCTATCGTTTCTGGAAACTTCTCATTTAAAGAACTCATTTACTGCTTGGCCCCATAAGGCAGGCAGGCATAATTGTCACTACAGTAGTAATTGCCTCTTTACCTCTTCTACGGGAATCTTCACGGATAACAACAAGTTATTTTTTCAACTTTCTTCCCATTGTTAATTAAGTTTTTGCTCAGTAGTCATGCTGGACACTTCTCATTCCTTAAATTCTCTTTTCAGAGGCCTGTTGTGATTTCATTTTGGCACCTGGATTCTGAGCTGTCCTTATTCTGAATCTTGCAGATTATATTATCAGGTTCACAAAACTTGCTTTCATGATGTGTAATAGCCTAGCAACTTTTAAACTAGTCCAGAGGGGAAAATAATTTTTTTAAAAAGTAAACAATTTAAAAGAAAGAAAAGGGAGAAATAAGAAAAAATATATAGATGGAGAGAAACAATATAAAGATATCTGTGGGAAACAATATATCCCACAGATATAAACCTAAATAAATCAATAATTGCTTAACAAAAGTGGACTAATGCTTTAGCTAAAACACAAAGATTTTTAGACTAGACCTAAAAGATCCAATTACATATTATTTATTTAAAAAATACACCTAAAATATGAGGCTATTGCCTGGCAGGTGTGGCTTAGTGGTTGAACCTCAACCTATGAACCTCCTGGTCATGGTTCAATTCCCGGTCAGGGCATATTCCCCTGTTTCTGGCTCAATCCCCACTAGAAACTGTGCAGGAGGCAGGCAATCAGTGATTCTCTTTCATCATTGATGTTTCTATCTCTCTCTCCCTCTTCCTTCCTCTCTGAAATAAATAAAATATATTTTAAAAAATAAAATATGAGGCTATAGAAAATTTAAAAGTAAAATAAAACTTCTGCTTCCAGTCAACACGGAATAACAGGGATCAAACTTTACTCTCCCACTGGAAAGAAATGATAGAAACAGACAAAATATTTGAAACAATGGTTTCCAAGACACTGGTATTAGGCAATGAGGAACAGTGGTCTCTGAAAAATAGGAAGCAAATGAGGTGAGCCCTGCCATTGTCCCAGTTTAATGTCTTAAAAATGTCCAGTTTACAGTGTATGGAGGGAGAACCCAAGCAGAAATTAGTGGACTCCCTGAGTTGAGAAAACAGAGCTAAAAGTCTGAGAAGACACAGGTGGCTAAGGTTTGCAGGACATAGTACTGGGAAGGAAAGAGCTGAACAGGTAGAGAAATCCAGAAATCGACAGAGGGTCGTTTAATATTCAGCAGAGTACTGATCAGTGCATGCATGGGAGGAAGCCACCTGAGACTGGGGAAAGAACCATTTGAAAGGCTCTCCAAAGGGCTGGGAACAGCAGCTGTCCCCACCAGTCAGACTAGAAGGCTAATTCATGGGTAATTGGATTGAATGCTTCGAAAGGTCTGGCATTGGTAGTGAAGAATAATTAGTCCTAGACTAAATGCTGCTCTGGCCCTACCAAATGAAACTTAAAGAAAGAGCAGAAAGGATCAATTGGTTTCAAAGAAGCCTAGTCACCTCCCAGAACAAAGCTCAAAGATATTTATAGGCATACAAAAACTATCCAGTACCCAGCAAGGAAAAATTCACAATGACTGGCACCCAATAAAAAATTACCGGGAAGGAAAAGAAGCAGGAAAATATAACCTACAAAGAGGAGCAAAATCTATTCGTTGAAATTGACCAGAACTGACAAAGGTATTAGAATTAACAGACAAGGATATTAAAATGGATATTATAACTGTTTCATATATTTAAAAAGGTAAGTAGTGATATGGAAGACATTAAAAAACTAATTGAACTTCTGGGAATGAAAATTATAATGTATGACATGCAAAAAATGCTGGATGGGTTAATAGCAGATTAGGCATTACAGAAGAAAAGATTGTGAGTGTGAAGACAAATAGCAATGACAACTATTCAAAATAAAACACAGAGAAAAAATAATTTTTAAACAATAAAAAGAGTTTCACGGAACTATGACACAACTTCATGTAGGCTGATATATATATATTAATGGAGTCCCTAAAAGAAGGGATTAGTAGAAATATTTGTAGAAATAAAATGGAATAATATGTTCAGCATGGGTGAATTTTAAAATAATTTTGCTGAAAGAATTCATATAAAAAGAGTATATAATGTATTGTTCCATTTATATCAAATTTACAAAAGCTGACCATGTGCTAGGACAGCAGAGAAATCGCCACCCATTTAAGAGTGTAGGAATCATGTAGAACAGTGTTGCAAGTTGGATTCTCCAGAATCATATCCCTTCCAAAGGGCAAGTGACCCAGGGGGACTTACATACCAACAACCATCAGTCATTGTCTGAAGGCTGCTGCCTGGGTTCACTTAGGAGGAGGCATTAATACCAGCACTTCCCGTCTGGGTTCTGACTGCTCAGGCAAAGAAAAGCAGGGAGGGCAGTGGGAGGTTGGATCAGTGCCCAGTGAAGTGGTAAGGGCAAGGGGATGGAGCACAACACCAACCACATTGGCCACATTGTGGAAGGCGGGTGAGGTGGGGAGTGTGGGATGAATAACATATGGATGGCCCTTTCCAAACATATATCAACTCTTGGTCTCTATTCCCTTTAATAAAGGTGCTTTCTCTTACATTGTCTGGAGGGTTGCTGGGCCAATGCTGGCCAAAATGTTTGCCACCACCCCCTGTGCATGTCCTGCATCAGTGGTGTAGCACTGCAGTTTAGAATGTATGGGTACTTTGCACCTATAATTGTGAATTGGGGAGACTGAACCCAAATTCTGGGACAGGTAGAAATCCCTTTTTATATCCTATTACAAATCCTTATAATTCTTTGTCCTTTCCTGTTTTCTCTTGGGGTAACTTGGGCAAATCTCGAGTCTTTGAAACCCTGAATACAATATACATATATATGTTGTGAATGGGCTATTAATGATAGGACTGAGAACAGTAGTTTAAATATCTTTGGAAAGTATTGGAGCATTAGTGATATTTGAAGCATATGGCACAAGTTTGTTTTTTTTGTTATTTCTGAAAGGGTGGAACAAAGTTTAGCGAAAAATGAAGTCTTCTAAATGCTGGAGTTCATTGTAGTCTCTTTTCTCTAATATGTCCATCTGTGCAGCCATTTCTTTGCCCCCAGAAGCTCAACTCCTACCCATGGTCCTCCCACCTACCCACGTAAGGCATCCAGAGAAACTTTCTATTTCAAGTCCAAAAGCAAAAAGTTGGAGAGATCATTTAAAAAATCTGTTCAAATACCCACAGACTAGAACAACTTAATCCTCAGAAATGTTGGCAAAAATAATGCTGCCACATCCCACTGGGAGCTCCCACAACTCCTATCCAAAGGCTCCTTCCTAGTCCTAGCCTCTGTTTCCCCACCTAGACGCACTTCTTGTTACTTCTTAATAGTAAGAATTTAAGCTTAGTGATTGAGATCACTGGTTTTTGAGTAAGACAGAATTAGGTTTTAATTTCATATACCAGGTATTAGTGGGGTGACTTTGATTAAGATACTCAACCTTTCTGAACTATAACAAGAAAAAAATGAGTACTTTCCTTGGAGGATTTGTGGAAGAATTCAGTGAGAAAGTGAACGTAAAGTGCTTGTTAGAGTGCCTTGTGACTCTAAAGGAGGAACACATGAGGGCAAAAGTGGTAAAGAATTATAAATTTATTAGGTCATCTGGAAGCCAGATGGGCTGAGCCCCCAAATGGCGCCAGACCCCAGGGATGGGGAATCAGGGATTTTAAAGGATTCTAGGCGGGCTTTGTTTTTGGCAGGGAATTCTCTGGTTGGGTCTGGATCCTGGGCAAGTCAGGAGAGGAAAGTTACTGTTCTTAGCAAGTGGAATGTGATCTAAGTGAAAGGGAACGTTGGTTGTGAAATGATCTAAAGGTCAGTTTCCCAGGGGAGGGGATATCCATTCCATTATATGATCAGACCTAACACGTTGGACATAGTGACTACTCAATAAACGTTAGAGTTCAAGGCCAAGATCATCCACACCCTCGTAGTCCCAATTACTAAGTACAGATGTGAAAATTGGACAGAAGAAGGCTGATAGGGGGGGAAATTGATTCATTTGAAATATGGGCTGGAGAAAAGCTCTGGGAAAATGCTGGGCCTCCAAGAAGACCAACCAGTGGGTCCTAGAGAACATTTAACCCGAAACATCGCTGGAGGCAAAAATGACAAAGCTGAAGCTGTCCTATTGTGGGCACATCATGAGAAGGCATGGTTCTTTAGGAAAATAGAAGGCAGCAGGGAAAGAGGAAGACCATATCTGAGGTGAACTGACTTCATAAAAGAAGCCACAGGCATGAGTCTACAGGAGCTGAGCATTGCTGTTGAGGACAGGACACTGTGGACATCACTCACTCATAGAGTCGCCAGGAATCAGAGACAACTCAATGACAGAACATATACACTCTTTCAATTTGAAAAAGAAAAAAAAACAAAACAGGAAATATAATGTATATTTTTGTATACATTATCATGTATATCTTACAAAGGGTAATGTGTTTAAATATACACTATAATGTGTATTGTATAAAAAATGTAGTATCTATCTATATAAAAGCCTAATATGCTAATTGTCCCTCTGACCGTTTGACTGTTCGACCAGTCACTGTGATGCACACTGACCACCAGGGGGCAGATGCTCCGACCAGTAGATTAGCTTGCTGTTGGGCTCCAGCTGATCGGGACTGGGCGAGATGAGCTGGACATGCCTGGAGCCCTCCCGAGGTTCCTCCCTGGCCCCGATCATGCACTGGTGGGGTTCCTGGACCTGGCCAGCACCCTCTCGCAATCCGGGACCCCTCAGGAGATGTCAGAGAGCCGGTTTGGGCCCAATCCTTGCAGGGCCTCTAGTTTTCAAAATAAAATAATATAACAACCATGTGTCCACCACTAACAATGAACAACTGTTAACACTTCATCAATTTTTAGATATTTTCAAATAAAAAAAATAATGCATTTTAGATAAGCAGACATAAGTCTCTAGTGCTAAATGTGATGATTATAATTATTATTATTTTTCCATGCAGAAATGTTCCTTGAGGGTAATAATCATGTCATATATTTTTTCCATTCCTGCCTTCTTCCATTCCAGCCCTTCTCAAACAAATGCTGGCCTAGGTGTTCTAGGAATACTTGTTGAATTAAATTGAGCTGGTATTTTATTCACTGATTTAAATCTGTAAATTTAAAATCTGATTTAAAGAGGATAAGAGGTTTCTTGACTGTCAGAGCCAGGAAAAATCTGCAGTGTTTCTAGATCACGTATAAAATATTTTATTACGTTTATCAACTCTGCGACAAAGCTGGAGATAAGTCCTCTCCCTGGAAGACCTCAGAGAAACAACACAATTTAAAAAGCACCAAGTGGGGGATTGGACCCAGAGGCACTTCAGCTAGGAAGCCTTTGAAAGCAGCATCCCGCCAGCTAATCGGAGCTAGAAAGGCTTCCAGCAGGGGAGGGGTGATTAAGAAGATGGTCTTTTCCAGGCAGTCTCTTTTTGTGAACCAAATCAGGAAGCAGTGGGATTCTGGGTGCTGGGCGGTGCCACGCTGGGAGGCAGCACTACACAGAACCAGCGCCTGAGCCGCAGTCAGAAATGCAGGCCTACGTCTAGCTGCCACGGACTCGCTCCATGGCAATTTCCTGGCCTCCTTGGGCTCAGGCACCTCATCTTCCTGATGATTTGGTCAGAACATTTGAGCTCTCGGGTTCCTGTAAATTCCAATGTTGGGATATTCTGAGTCCAGTGTGTTTCTGAACCGTCTGCCTTCGTCATAGTTTGAAGTTGTATTTGTTATCCATTTCCATGTAATAAGATACCCCAAAATTTAAAGGCTAAAAGCAATATTTATTGTCTCTGTGTCTGAGTGTCCGGACTCCCAGCACAACTTATCTGGGTGTCTCCTTAGGGACTCTCACAAGGCTATAGTCAAGGTGTTAGGGACGGGGGCTCACTCGGGACTGGTGGCATGTCTCATGTCCTTGCTACCTGGTGGCACAGACATCAATTGCTTGCCACCGATAGAGCAAGCATCTATAAGGCTGCTTGAAACCTGACAGGTGACTATCCTCAGAGGGAGAAGGATGGGGTTGGGGAGAGGGAGAGAGGGAAAAGGAAGACAAGGAGGAGGACGAAGAAGAAGAGGAGGAGGAAGAGGAACAGAAGGAAGGAAGGTGGAGAGGGAGTACCCAAGATGGAAGCCACATTCCTTTTTCTAAAATAATCGCAGCATTGAAATCCTTTTATTTCTGCCCTATTCTCATTAGAAGTGAGGGAATAAGTCCAGTCCACCTCAACGGGAGGGGAGTAACAAAGGCATGAAAACCAGGAGTGGGGATCATTAGGGCCATATGACAGGTGCCTACCATAAAAGTAGAAATGGAGACACAGGACCAGGAGGAATTTACCTGGTGGGGCCAGTGATGGGTACCTAGGTAGGTTGACCAACTCATCCCCATTTGCTTAAAATTTTCTAGATGTTCCCCTGAAAGTCCAGCATCTCAGGAAACCCCACAGTTCCTGTCACATCGGGACGGTTGGTCAACCTATGGGTGTTCTGACCATTGCTAATTCCCTTTCCGGGGTGTGTTCTGTCAGTGCGGGAGCTGCTCTCTACCACAGTAGCTCTATGCAGACAGAGCCAATGTTGCCCATGGGACAGTGTAATGAAATGGGCCATGCGTGACTTGCCATAATGAGAAACATGTTCCTCCTTTGGCAGCCTGTGCCTTCCCTGGGAAGACCTTCTTGCTGAATGGCATACCGTTTATTGTGTCATGCCGGGCATTGTTGCTAATGCCACTTTGGCTGGCGCCGGGGCTGGGGGATGTTGGCATGTGGTCCTGCAGCAAGGGCACCATGCCATCATGACAGATGGATTCGTGTGCTGGCATTTTGCGGAATCAACAGGTCCATCAAGTACAAAAGTGACGGCTAGAAAGTGATTTCAGAAAGTCAGAACTCAGAGTGAACCCTAGGAGATCTAGGGGTATTGTGAAGGCAGTGCTAAGAGCTGAAATTTTTCAGATGAGTGTTCTGAAAAAGAAACAAAGTAAACCAATTTCCTTTGAAAGGCTCTGCAGAAGAAGTTGGCATCAAAGAAATTTCCACCCACCCTTGTTTTTTGAGCTCTCAAGTGACAATAAATACCCAGATGGGAGAGCATCTCCTTCCCACCACCACCACAATGAATCGGAGCAAAGCAAAGAGAGAAAAGGAGGAAAAACAAGATCTTCCGCGTCTAATTGGACTTTCAATTACCCCCTCTGCTTTTGCCTATTTATTTATGCCTGTATGGCTAAATCAGATGTCAAGTTAATAGAAAAATCCTTTGGTGAAATCTCCTTTAAGAAACACCTTTGCAAAAAAATATAGCATGCATTATTACATTTTTTTTTGTATCAGAAAGTCATCCTCATTGTATTAGGATGTAATTCAGTTTACCCTGGTGACTTATTCCCTGCATTTTCCTTAAAAACCTTTGGAAATATACTCTCAGTAAAGAGAAATAATGCCAGGAATAGAAAAGGGATGGTTTTGAGTTTCAATGTAATGCTTTTCTTAGCAATGAGGAAAATAGAGACAAAGGGTTAAAAAGTCAGGCACCGCACTAGACTGACATGCATATGCTAATCCTTCCAGAGGCCCAGATACAGAGCTTGTATCCTGATACAAACAGAAGCCACTACAAGTTCTAAACTTGGAAGGAAATTTCACAGGATCTCAGATGATGCAATTTCACAGGGTCTGTTAACTATTCTTTCTAATGCTTGCTCATCTACAATCCCACCTGGCCAGCGGAGTAGGGAAGGTGTTATGAATCCCACTTTATCCATGAAAAAGGGGTGAAGAGACTTCTGCCACCTATCCGGACTCCCAGCCGTGCTTATCCCTGGATCCAGAAGCCCTGACTGGAACCTGGCCCTAACCAGAGCCGAACCACATGGCATTCAGTGCCTAAATCCCCCCCTAGCTCAACATTTAACCCCCTTTACATAATGTGACAAAGGAAACGAATGTCATTTCAACCTCCCTCTCTTCCAAAAAAGGTGGATGCCAAAGAAGTTCTTTGTGAGGCTGCAAATAGAAGAAACCAGAGAAGCTCTTAAGTTGTTCCATGGAATAATGGAGCAAGAGACAGGGTGATGCTGAGCTCCAAATAGCTGGAGAGCCAGCAGCGGAGGGAAGGCCAGCCACTGTGTGTCGAGAGGAAATTAGAGGCCATCTTTATGAAATGTATTCCTCTGCTCTGTCTTATCACAGTCTGTCACAATCTATGCCACTTACCAGTGCTTTTGGAGTTTGAGTTATTTTAGATGGGTTTGCATGCTTGTTTGTTATGCCATAAGGGGAGATGGGGAGGATGCAGTGAAGTGCTGAGGCGACCTCCAGGGGGCAGCACTGAGAGTGAGATGGGATGCTGCCCACACAGGAAGTCAACCTAGGTCTCCCTGGCAGCTCAGGGCTTGAGCCCTTAGACCAGTGGTTCTCAACCTTCCTATTGCCACGACCCTTTAATACAGTTCCTCATGTTGTGGTGACCCCCAACCATAAAATTATTTTCGTTGCTACTTCATAACTGTAATTTTGCTACTGTTATGAATCGTAATGTAAATATCTGATATGCAGGATGTATTTTCATTGTTATAAATTGAACGTAATTAAAGCATAGTGATTAATCACAAAAACAATATGTAATTATATATGTGTTTTCCGATGGTCTTAGGCAACCCCTGTGAAAGGGTCGTTCAACCCCCAAAGGGATCATGACCCACAGGTTGAGAACCGCTGCCTTAGATGCTGTCAAAAATGATGCAGTAGAGTCACAGAAGAGCTCAGGAACTAAGGGCATTCACTTCCTGATCTCAGGGAGTCCTTTGGTGAAGAAAACCCTTGGCTATTACAGCTCAGAAGTAGGAATAGAGAGCAGCATTCTGATAGTGTGTCATGGGGAGCAGCACGATGGGGAGCAGCAGAATAGCATAGAGAGACCATCCAGTGTCCTTCCAGGAAGGCTAATTTTTCCTACTTTCTCCATTCCTTTTCCTACCTATATGTTAGCTGCATAAAGGGAAATGATGAAACCTTACCCCTACTCATTTAATTATTTGTTTGGTCACCTCTGGCCCAGATTCTCCCTCACACTTTCATCACCAAAGCTTGAAAACACCAGGTGGCATTAACCTGTACTTTAAAATCAAGCAAGTCAAACACATCAGCGCCAGAAGCTTGAAATAAGAATCTTTGCACCAGTGTCTCAGCTGAGAAAATAACCTGTTGTAGTTGCTGGCAATTAATCAGTTTAGTTCATCTGGGATTCAGGGGCGCCTGTTCTCCAGAGGCTGGTGGCCACTCCATTTATCCTGAGGAGACAGTCAGTTCTCTTCCAGTCCTCCATCACAGAAAGATCTAGAAGGGGCGATGCCCAGGAAAGAGAATGTGTGCTCAGCGTGGGGGACGCATACTGCTGGCCCTTTCCCCACGGCCCAGCGCTAGCTCTCAGTAGCAGAGAAAAAATGAGCTTCCTAACACCAGTGGAACATCTGTGTCTCCTGCAGCAAAACCCTGTACTCATTCCCTCTGCTTTTTGACTCATTGCAGGAATCTCATTATGAACTCATTTCATCTCTCCAGGGAGCAAGCTGATGGAAGACGCTGCTAACATTGTATTTCAGTGTCTGGAACCCATTTAAAGGAGATCGCTGGGAGGTTATTATCACTTTTGTCATTAAAAGTGGAAACAATGATAACAATAATAATATTTTTATTGTGCACTCAGACCACAAATATATATTGGATAAGTATTATGTCTACCTAGCACTCCATCAGACACCAATGGAGTGTCAAAGCAGCTTGGTACCTTGCCCTGTCTCAAGAAATTCACAACATAGTTGGAAGACAAGATGCACTTCTAAATGTGTTTTGTTGTCGTCATTATTGTTGTTAATCCTTACCTGAGGATGTTGTTCCATTGATTTCTAGAGAGAGTGGAAAGGAGGGGGAGAGACACAGAGAGAGAAATATCGATGTAAGAGAGACATATCGATAGGTTGCCTCCTGCATGCGCCACCTGACCAGGGCCGAGGATTGAGCTTGCAACCAAGATACGTGGTCTTGAACAGAATCAAACCCAGGACCCTTCAGTCCATAGGCCAATTCCCTATTCACTGAGCCAAACCAGCTAGGACACTTTTAAATGTTTTTATTAGAGTTGGCTGAGATTCAGCCCAGAGACACAGAGGACCTGGATCCTAGCTTGGACTCTACCACAGGCCTCAGAGTCCTTATGGATAGAGTGATGGGTTTATTCTGTCCACCAAACAAATATTGAGCATGTATGTATCAAGCATCATCCTGGGAGTATAAAAACAAATCTACATTTTAGTGGGAACAGCGGCTATGTCACTTGATAATTACAATGTCCCATGCAAGGTAATATAACAGAAATTCATTCTTTCAATCTCTCGTGTATTCATTTAGCATCTACTATGTGCCATATTCTCTTATGTGCTTGGGATACATCAGGGATACAGATATGCTCTACTGTCATGGAGCTTTTATTCTAGCAGGGAGGAGACAGAAAATAAATAATAAGTTGGAAAATAAATAATAATATTGGAAAGTGGTATGAGGAAGACAAAGTAAAAGCAGGGTAGATGGGATTAGGAGTGAGGAGAGAATGGGGCAAGGAAAGCTGAGAAGGTGACTTTTGAGCAAAGATTTGAAGTAAGTGAGGGAGTTGATTATCAAATAGCTTGGGAAGAGAGTTCAGCCAATGCAAGTTGAGGGATGGTGAGGAGGTGAGCATGGCTACATCCGGTGAGCAAGGGACAGATGAGCAGGTGCAGGCAGACCGTGTGGGGCGCAGACTGTGTCAGTTCCTGTGGGACCCTGGAAGAATGGCTGCCTATCAACCCTGCAAGATGGAGCGCTCCAGGAAGGTTGAGAGTAGAGGATGATATTCTCTAACTTTGGAGCAAATGAAAGCAGTCCTAACACCTCCACAGTCCCACGGAGCTTGAACTGTACTCAATAGGCAGGGAGCATTGGCAGCACTGGAGCAGCACTTCACTGCTGAGTTTGGAGGGAACCTGGCAGCTGTGCAGGGAGTGGGCTGAAGCATGAAGCCCGGAGGGATAAAAATAAGCCTCTTTTCCCCCAGAGCTTTATTGAAATACTAGAGGCCTGGTGCACGAATTCGTGCATGGGTGGGGTCCCTCGGCCTGGCTGGAGATCAGGGTCAATCAAGTTGTCTCACCCAGTCAGAGGACAGAGACCATGGGAGGTTGGCTGTGGGAGTGCACTGACTACCGGGGGGAAGCTCCTGCGTTGAATGTCTGCCTCCTGGTGGTCAGTGCACGTCATAGAGCAACCAACTGGTTGTTCAGTCATTTGGTTGTTCTGTTGCTTAGGCTTTTATATATATAGATAATTGACACATAATACTGGATAAGTTTAAGGTATGCAACATGTTGATTTTATATATTACAAAATGATTACCACTATAGTTTCGTTTATGCCTCCATTACGTCACATAATAACTGTTTTTTTGTGGTGAGAACATTTAAGACCTACTCTCTTAGCAATTTTCAGGTATATAATCCAGTGCGATTATCTATAACCACCATGCTGTACATTAGATCCCCAGACCTCATTCATCTTTTAGCTTGAGGTTTGCACCCTTTGACCAATATCTCCCCATTTACTCCACACCCTGGGCTCTGGTTACCATCACTCTACATTTTGTTTAAAAGAAGCCTTTTTAATGTTTTTTATTTTATAGTTTTATTGACTTCAGAGAGGAATGGAGAGGATGAGAAAGATAGAAACATCAATGATGAGAGAGTATCATTGATCAGCTGCCTCCTGCACGCCCCACTCTGGAGATCGTGTCCACAATCCAGGCATGTGCCCTGACCAGGAATTGAACCTGTGACCTCCTGGTTCATAGGTGATGCTCAACCACTGAGCCATGCTGGCCGGGCAAAAGTCTTTTTTAATACTCCAGGGGAGAAGCAAGGCAGGCTGAAAGTAAGGTGGTATTAGATGAAGAGGGAAAACCAAACCAAAATGTTTTAAGGCAACTGAATCAAAAAGACTATGACCAGTTGTATTTAGAGAGAAGTGGGGAGGATGGCCACCAGGCTTGGGCAGCTGGATGGATGGCGGCATCCGTCTCTGAGAGAAAACATCTGCAGTTCAGGCTCCAGTAGGAGACCTGTGCAGGTTCAGGTCTGTTGAGTATGAGGCCCTTGAGAGGGAGATGTTTGATAGGTACTATGGTAGACATTACCGTGCTTGTCAGGCTTGCGGAAGCGTGCACGTCACAGCCCATGGCCGCTGGGCACGGCATGCAGTTTGTTCTGACGCATGAGTTGAGAATGAACGTGCTGTGTGCCCTTTCCGGGCTGAAGCTCTTTTCTGTTGCGCAGACCCTGAAGTCTTAGCTCCCCTTGCCCACAGAAAGTAAGGCAGGGTACATGTCCCAAGTGGTGCCCCTGCCAGACGCTGGAGTCTCTGTCACGTGAGTCCCTGTGATGGGCTGAATTATGTCCCCCAAACCATGACTCATATGTGGAAACCCTAACTCTTAGTACCTTGGAATGTGACCGTATTTGGGAAGAGAAAGAAAAAGACCTTTTGCAGAAAGATCACGGTGGATGTGCTCCATAAGAAGAGGGTAGTAGCCCTAAAGAAGGGGAAACATGGACTCAAGGAAAAAGGAGGACAAATACAAGGAACCAGTAAAGGACATTCCCAGGGGGAAATTCACAGAGTTTGGAGCAGAAAGACAGAGCGCTTCTGGAGGTAACCTGCAGAGAGAAAACGGAACTGCTCCACGTGTGTGCATGCGAAGGTGTGATGCGTGGGCAGATGGCCCACACAAAAATCCAACTGGGTCACGATCAACCACTGAGCTCAATAATAAACAATATTTGCATATTCATTCAGCACTTCGTCATTGGATACCTACTATGTGACAGCCACTGTAATTGCGGTAGTGAGTGAAATAGACCAACTGCTTGCTTTTATGGACCTGATTCTAGTGTGTGTAGGGAAGGTGAGTTAACAAAACATTTTTTTCACCACATGTTAAGATATGCCATATAAATGATGGTATGTCATGCTTAATTGACATTTTTTTCTTAGCAGCATATAGAATAATAGTATGTTTTATAATTGATGACATCTTAAATTTGATAAAATATGGGTATAGATCATAATAGCCACAATAATATAAAAATGACTATTGATTTGACTAAAAGTTTGATATACTATAATATGTCATGGGAGAGTGAAAGCAGAGGTGGTATAAATAAGCGAAATTCTCCTCAATCATTGTGGGAAGTCAATAAATAATGTTTAAAATGTAAATAACAGGATATGCCTATTATTTAAAACATTCAGGTAATTATTAAGGGCATTAAAATAATCCAGAATGATTGACTCTCTGCGACTGGGGTGGAAAAGGGTTGGGCAAGGGACTACTATTGACCAGCTGAAACCTTTTCATACCTTTTTACTGTTAACCATGTAATCTATTTCTTTGATTAAAATGTAAACTAATTTTTAAAGAAACTACTGTGTGTCTTAGGGTTATGTTCCCTAAAAGCAGAGGCTGAGACAGGGATTTGGGTACCTGGGACTTTCTGAGCTCTTCAGGAAAACATTGTAAGGAGGCGAGAGCAGCAGGTTGAGGAAGAAAAACAGCTGAGCAAAGAAGTGGACTCAGCTAAAGTGGCCGCTCCATGGAGAGCTCTGGGTCATAGGTTGTTCTGCCGAGTTGGCCCACCTGGAGCAGGACTGCATCAGTTAGCCAGCGGCTGACCCTTGGAAAGGATGTGACGTCCTCCGAAACTTAGGGAAAAGGTACATTGTCAACCGAGAGCATAAGCCATTAGCATAGCACTATGGCGTGATGCTGTCAATCTCAAGAATAAATGTATCATCTGTCGTAGTCAGGCCTCTTTGGATTGCAAGTGACAGAAAGCCACCTCCAATTAACCTAAAAGACAACAAGGCAGGGAGAGGGTTTTATTGACTCATGAATAATCAGACTCGGCTGCATGCAGGGCTCATGCAATTCACCAGGGCTCCATGCATCCCTCCCTCTCTCAGATACGCTCTCTCCTTATGATGATAATGATGGCATCCCGCAGACCAAGAATCCCTTCCTGCTGGCCTAGCAATCCCAGTGGAGAGAGAAGGTTGCTTGTAGCTCTGGCAGACAAGTAGCAGGGAGGCTGCTCATCGGCTCCTCTGTTGTTCCTATGCCTCTCCTTGAACCGAGCACTCTGGGCCTGGGTGGGGAGAGGGAAAGGGGCAGAGAGTACTCTGATTGTGGTGAAGGGTGGGGGCAACTCAATCCCAGCCCATGTAAAGGGTTTTCCATGGAAAAGAGGGATGCTACTCCCAGAAGGAGAAAGGGAGGCAAAAAACCAAAGCAGTCCATTTTCCTAATTCTTCTCATTCGCCTTGTGACCAGACCCCTAATGATCAGAGGGGAGCTTTCGTCCTTTTCTTCACTTTATTCGCTCTAGGAGTAATACATCTTTAACTGCCATCTTTAAGAAGCCCAGGGACCGAAGGGAAGCAATATTTGGGATTTGGCTTAGTTAATCTCAATGCTCTTTTTATGCCAAGGAAATCTAGGGAGAGCAGTGGGCTTGCGGAAACTCAAACTAAAGTAAAAATTTTACCCAAGTGGTAAGACAATAACTTCTGCAGCTCTGAGGTCTTGAGTCAGGGTGTGATGACCTTTCCAGGCTTCAAGGTGTGAGCTCTGCCAACCTAGTTATTCCCTGAACTGAGGATCCTGGGGGGTGAAAGGTCCTGTTGGGAGACTTTCAGCAATTACAGTTTAACTAAGCAGGCCTTGTACCGTTTCTTTCCTTCGGCATTAAAACTATGCCTTAATGAAATAGAGGGTGACATTTCAGAAAAACAAACGCATAATTCACTCCTTCCACAATGCAGTTTATTTCCTCCCACTCACATGAGTATTTCTCAGCTCAGAATCCCTAAGCTGCTTTTAGCGAAGGAACACTCCTCCTTGCATCAAAATTAGATTCTGATTTAAACACCAACTGGTCTAAAACCTTGCACCTCCAAACCTATCTCTATCTCAAATGTGGACCTTGTGGGGCCAGGAAAAAAGTAAAAATTGGATCTTAATAGAGTCATTATGTGCACTGGGGAAATAGTCAATATTGAAAAGCAAAATGACAGGGGTGTGTCAAATGCTTCTTGGTGACAGTTTCTAGCCTAGGGAGGCAGGAGGCCACCAAGGGAATTTTAATCATTGGAACAGCAGTGTGGGCCTCAGATCACCTGCATCAGAAATCACCCAGGATGCTTTTTAAAAATTGTAGAAGCCTGGGATCTCACCCCAAACCTTTTTTTGTGAATCGCAATTTCTGGGGACGGGACCAGGAAATTGCACATTTAAGAAGTACACAGTTGGCCCCGCAGGTGTGGCTCAGTCAGTGGTTGAGTGTCGACCTATGAGGGGATCACGGTTCAACTCCTGGTCAGGGTACATGCCTGGATTGTGGGCCAATCCCCAGTAGGGGGCATGTGGGAGGCAGCCAATTGATAATTCTCTCTCATCATTGATTTTTCTGTCTCTCCCTCTCCTTTCCTCTCTGAAATCAATAGAAATATATTATTTAAAAAAGAAAAAAAGCGGCCGGGTGATCCTGGTGTATATTAAGGCTTACATTGTCACCCAAACAGCCAGCCACTAGAGGTAGAAATCTGTCTTTGGCACCTAACAGGACCTGGTGCTTGGTAGACTTACATGTTAAGGCTACTTTGAGAGCTAGACCTTTGTAAGAACAGACAAAGAAATTAGCAATGCACTGGCAATGTTATTCTCCCTAGATCACCCTGTGGAACGAGGGCAAGAAATGCTTAGCACGAGATTAGTATTTTTAAAGAGAATGTACTATTTGATCAAGAAACCCTACCTTGAGTTTCAAAGGAGAAAAGAAATGAAAGGATCGGGGAGATCTGAACACGGATTTCTTTGAAAGTATATTTAAAGTATCACTTGAGTATTCAAACTTTCTGCCAGCCAGCATCACAGGGCTTTGTACGTGACCATGTTAAAGCTATTGCGAATAGCTCCGTCTCAGAGTGGTGCCAAATCAGGAACATTCGGAGTGAAAATGCTACCTGCTCGCCAGGGTTACCCCACCAAGTTCCTGCCGGCTGAGCTCCCAGCTGTCAGGCCAAGGCCAGAGACAGGGAGAGACACTGAGGGCAGATCCCTCCCTTCCCTGCACTGACTGTTCCAGAGGAAAGTGTGTTTTTCTTGCATTTCATGGGGTCTTATAATTTCTAACTCAGCCTCAGCATGCTTTTGCAGTCTGAATTCTCTTCGGGTGAATTCCAGCTAGCACGAAAAGAGTTTCCGGTCAACTATTCACTTCTGATTCTGTTAGTTCTGTCCGATGTTGGGAATTTGGCTTGTGCACGTGGAACAGTTTTCACTCTCGGTCCCAGTGACTTGACCTATACTAGTATATGGAGTGGGCTCAGTTCATTTTATGAGAAAACGTTCTGGAATGAGAGGGAGCTCAGTGCATGTTAATGGGAACAAATAAACAAGCAACAAAGTGACTTGCCTTTATTTAGCAAATTAAGTTTATGACTATGATGGATTATACTCTGGTGCCATATTTTGTCCACAAGTTTAACAGTATTCACAAATTCAAACTCCATTTCTACTCCAGGTGACCAGTGACTCCTAACCCTAGCCAGCTATCTCCCGAAATCAAGCCCGTGGCCACTAGAGAAGCCTCATGGGTCATTATCAATAACTCCATGGAAAATTATCCCCATTTTTGGAGAAACAACCAAGGGTACATACCTACTGATGATGGTATAGTTTAAAAGTTTTGTTCTCTAAAAAAGGAAAAAATTTATCTTCATGTTCAAATGAAAGAAATATCATTTGGACATTGCACTTCCTTAGAAATCTTAGGAGACTGCCTCATGCTGCTTAGATTTGATATGTGTCAGTCATCTCAGAATCACCTGAGCTGAAAGTGTTCCCACCTGCCTGGCATGAGAAAAGGGAGGAGCCCAGGGACCTCCCCTCACTGCCCCTTCCCCCACATCCAGATCCAGCTAGGGCTAGGCAGGGCCTGTCCTCTCCTCCATTCACCTCAAAGTCAAAAAGTAAGTTGTTTACTGATTTACTAGTGGGTTGGTTTGTTTTAGACTTTTAGAAATTATAAAATATTCCTTTAAAATAACAGTAAAGTATGTACAAGAAAAATCTAAAGTCTGCTGTACATCACCTTGCCCCGTTCTCCTCCTCAAAAACAACCAAGTTAATAAGTTTGTTGTTCTAAACATGGACTTCTGTTTCCTTATACATTTATAGTATACATATCAAGTGTTTTATTTGTATCAGTGCTTTCTACAAGGCTCCTTGAGTTTAGGAAAGCGCTGGTATTTTCCAATTCGTTTTAGACTTATGACGACAGAGATAAATAATAATTGAAAATTTGCTTACAAAAACTAATAACTCTAAGTGCAAATTCCAGAGAACTTTCTAGAGAGGTTGCTGGGTTGTCAGTGATCAAAAGCTTAATAGGTGACACATAGAAGCATTTACATTATTATAATAATCCTTTTCAAAACATTAAAAGAATCTTTGCAGAATTCTTCATAAACCACAATAATGTTTTAACTATTCTTGGTAAAGAAGAACAAGTACATGAAAAGATGGTATATTGTCATTAACATTATGTAATAGTTGGGGAAAGAGGTGACAAGACAACATATTTATTTTGATCCTATTTTTTGGGAGAAGAGTGTTTTTATATATGTCTCTAAGATATACACCAAAATATGACTTTTCGCTTCGTTCTTTATATTTTTTGAACTATCTAAACAGTCTACAGTGACCACACTGCTTTCTCATTGTGTGGTCTGGGGAAGTAGAAGGTGCCCTCAGGTGCCTGGAGCCCATAGTTTGGGTGGAGTCTCACATTTTCAGCAGGATTGCTCTGAATTCCCAACTCTTGGTTTTTGGACTCCTGTTGCTATTTCCTCAAGGTTTACACTCACCTCTGCCTCCAGCTCTGCTGTCCCCCGACCCACACCTGGTCTTTATCTGCCCCTCATCAGTCTGGAGCCAAATCCCAGCATCCTCACTACTTCCCACAGCCCCTTGGCTTACACCAGGTGTGCGGTAGGTTTGGGGGGACCTTTCTGCAGCTGTGAAGTTCATGGGGAGGGGTCACAGGATAGGACATGGCTTTCTGCCCTCTCTGACTACACTTTCTCCAACCAGGTCCCAACCTATCCCTCTCCCCTTTCTTCTTCCTTCTCCATTGGAAGCAAAAGATCTGTCCTTGGCTTAGAAAAGGCATGTCTTCATCTTTCTCTGAAACTTTGACGTCAGCCAATGTTCATGCCTGTGGAACTTGCCTACATGAAGTGATCAAATTTTTCCAACAAAAGGTTGTTCTTTTTTCTTTTGGAAATAAATTTTCTACCAGCAGCTAAGATAATATATTTGTACTCATTTTGTTAAATAGATAGAGACCTCCAAATTCTACTTCAGAATGATTAGATAATAATTTCAAATTTCTGCCCCGCCAAGAATTGTGTTTTGCTCCGAACTCTTGGTGTAATAGCCACTGGTTTACCCATATTTATCCCAAGTCACCCTCTAGTAATAGTCTAGTGGTTATTGAAGAGTGATCTATGGGAGACAATATGGGGTGGGTAGAAGGAGTCCATGGGGACCTGGTGAGCCAGTGTCCCATGACCTGGGAAGCTGACCCATTTGCAAAACTCACTCCTGAGACCTTGCCACCTGGCAAGAAACGTTCTGGGGTGTGGTATGCCCGGTCCTGGCTCAGTAACAGGTATCACCAGAGCTTCTGAGCAAGCCAGGTTGGCCAAGGTGAGTCAGTAATCAAACTCCAAGGCTGCCATCATGTGCAATGTGAAGGGATGGTTGTATGGGGTAACAGGGCTAGAAATTTTCAGTGTAGAGCAGAGATGGGTCAGAACAAAGCAGGGAAGCCCAGTTCCTGGGCACCGGGCAGAGACCAGGGCCAAACTCCAGTCCTAAGGGAGACGGAGCTAGTAGGCAGTGTAAGTTGTTAGAAATGAGGAGGGTGAAAGGGTGCAGGGGCCCAGCTTTTTAGACAAGCCGTGCGGGGGAGCATCCTTAGGAATCCAGGCTTGGGACTGGGCTGGAGGGGACTGACTCAGTGAGGAAGGGGTCTAGTAGCATCTCCAGGCTCCTGGATTCCAGATCTAGAAGAATAATAGCTCCAGTTACTACGTGGTTGCAACAATATTGCCCTATAACAGCGGTTCTCAACCTGTGGGTCACGACCCTTTGGGGGTTGAACGACCCTTTCACAGGGGTTGCCTAAGACCATCGGAAAACACATATATAATTACATATTGTTTTTGTGATTAATCACTGTGCTTTAATTATGTTCAATTTGTAACAATGAAAATACATCCTGCATATCAGATATTTACATTACAATTCATAACAGTAGCAACATTACAGTTATGAAGTAGCAACGAAAATAATTTTATGGTTGGGGGTCACCATAACATGAGGAACTGTATTAGGTTGTAGCATTAGGAAGGTTGAGAACCACTGCCCTATAACTTTATGGCTTGAAACAAGACAACATTCATTTTGCTCACACATCTGTGACTTGGGCAGGGCTCCGCAGTGGTGGCTCATCCGTGCTTCACTCAGCAGAAGTGGGGATTGTGTCTCCTTCACTCACATGTCCGGTGGTGATGCTAGCCGGAAGCGGGGGCCTGAGCTGGAACTGCCAGCTGGAACATGTGGCCTCTCTCTGCGGCCTGGGCTTTCTCACAGCACCATGGCTGGGTGCCGTGGGTTGGCATCCTGTGAAAGAGAGATCCAAGCAGAGGCTATATTGCTTTCGATGACCTAGCCTCAGAAGTCATGTGGTGTCTCTTTGGCTGTGTTCTGTTCATTGAGGTTGTCACAAAGTCCCAACCAGGCCCAAGGGATGGGGAAATAGACCCCACTTCTTCATAGAGAATGGCAATGCTCTGGAAAAGAGCTCATGTGATGAAACATCAGAAATACTGCTGTGGCCATTTTTGGAAAATTCAGTCTGCCATAGTCATAACGTAAAATCAAGGTTGTGGCAGTTGACACACCTTCTCTCCTGGTCTGAGGGGCTCCGGTGCCTGGAGCCCACTTCAGCCTGAGAGGGGGTGGTCATGGAGGGCGGGGGGGCAGTGGCAGAGGTGAGAACTGGGTATCAGCACCCCATTCTTGTTCTGAAGGCAGGAATAGGCAGAGCAGAAGAAATGAAAGGAAAGAGGGGGAAGTTGACAAGAATGCTTCCTTCTGCTGTTCACAGCTACATCAACCATTTAACATTCTGATAGGAGAAGGTGGCATTTCTCACAGGGGTTTTGTTAAAATCGAATCCCTCTCTCAGAGCATACAGGCAGCAGACTCATGCAGATGGCACCAATACGCGATTGATAAGGTTCATCACAGCTCGAGATTGACTTTACATTCCTAATGTGTTTAGGTAAGACACATCTCTACTTCACAGCAGACAAAGAGAGGCAGACACAATGATCCATGAAAGAAAGAAACAGACACGCTGTCCAAGTGAAATGAGCCTTTATATGTCACCCGCCTCACCTTGTGTTTTTGTAGCTGTACCTGCAGACTTCCAGATCGCTGCCTGAGGTTTACTGATGGTTTCTTTCAGGGATCATTAAAAGTGATTTGTGGCCTGCAAGGCTTGCATTTTCCATGCTCAGGATTCAGTTTTCAGCATGTAACCTGGGAAGCGGCGTCTGGAGGACTTCTCCTCCACCCTGGGAACCTTCCCCTCCCGGAAGTCAGGGGGCTTCCACAGCCCATTGGCGGTTGATGATGCAGGGCTTGAGGAAATGGTTCTCAGGACTCAGGGTGAGGGTGAGGAGCGCGCTTTGGGACCACAGGGCTTCGAGCAGCCTACATTTGGGGCTCTAGAGAATGGAACTAATGAGAGAACTGACTAAGGTGACGAAGCTGCGCGAGAAACCTTCTGCCTCTTTTTCCCCATTGCATGCAGAAGCTTTCTCCCCAGTGTCCCTCCTGGCCCCTTCTTTCTTCTTAGAAGACAGTTCCATGTACAAGTGAATAGCACCTTTGGACTTTGCGGATGGAGACACGAACTAAGTTACTGTGGATGAACCTATGCACATCAAGCATCAAGGTGCTCGCTCTCTCAAAACCACCCTTTCCTGGGCCAGCTCTTCATCCTGGGTTCACACATCAGCTTGCCCATCCTCAGAGAGGAGGCCCTCCCAGGACTCCTCTAAAGGCAGGGCCTGAAAGTCCTCCTGCCCGATTATTTTCTCTTTCTCCCCTCACCCCACAATTTTTGTTGTTGTTAATCCTCATCCAATATTTTTTCCATTGATTTTTAAAGAGATTGGAGGGAGAGAGGGAGGGGAGCAAGGGAGAGAGAGAGAGAGAGAGTGAGAGAGAGAGAGAGAAGAGATACTTCAATTGTTACCCTCCCTCTATCCCCCAACGCACGCATCCCTACTGGGGATTGAACTCCCAGTCGGGATATGTGCCCTTGACCAGGAATTGAACCTGAGACCATTCACTGCACAGGGTGACCTTATAACTAATGAGAGAACTGACTCAGTGAGTTACACTGGCCAGGGCTCACCCCCAGTTTTAATCAACAAGCATGCTTTACACAGCACTTGCTTAATCCTGGGAGTGGCACTGGTCCTTATGTTTGTGTGTCCAAGACTTTATACTGGTTAACAGGAGTAAATCTCATTGCTCTGTGTGGTTCAGTCTCTGGTCAGGACTCAGAGAAAGACCAGGGATAAAAATGTAAAGCAGATCCAATCTATACCGGTGTGATGGTCAGTTTTCTGTGTCAGCTTGGCTAGGCTATAGTGTCCAGCTATTCAAACACACACCAACCGAGGTGTCCCTGTGCAGGCATTTTGCAGAGGTGGCTAACATCTACAATCAGATGACTCTAAGTAAAGGAAATGCTCCTTGATCATGTGGGTTGGCCTCACCCAATCAGCTGAAAGGCCGTAACTGTAAAATGGAGGTTTTCCTGAAGACAAAGAATTTCTGTCTGAAGATTATAGCATCACTTTCTGCCCCAGAGTTTCCAGCTTGACAACCTGTCCTGTAGATTTCAGACTCGCCAGTCCCCAGGTAAGCCACTCCCTATAAATAAATATCTGTCTCGTACTATTTCTGTTTCCCAGGAAAACCCTGACTGAGATAAGTGGCATCTACTGAAAGACAATAAATAAAAGGGAGCCACTTCATAGTCCAGAGAAACATTTGTTGAATTTCCTATCTCTGTGTCATTCTATTCTCTAGTCCCTAGTATCCTCATGGTCTGCAGCTAATCCCAGTACCCTCTCATTCACATCTGTACTGCCTATATATAGATATCTCCACTAATAATAGAGAAATATGTAAATTGACCATACCTATGCGACACCCCCAGCCAATCAGGAGGGAATATGCAAATTAGCGGGACAAAGATGGCAGTGGCCACGGAGCCAGCTGGAGTGGGCAAGAGGCTTGGGTCCCCCTGGTGACAGAGGAAGCCAAGCTTCCCGCCTGCCTTGGCTGGCCGCCAAAGGTGGGGCCTGTGGGTGGCAACCACAGAGCCGGCCTGAGCACGCAGGAGGCTTGGGTCACCTGGGCCGGCTGCCGAGGAAGGGGCCTGCAAACGGCCCTCAGCCCCTCACCCAGGCTGGCCATGCCCCCATGGGGTGAGGGTCACCTCTGGGGGGCGTGCCCAGCCTGCAAACAGCCATCGGCCCCTCACCCAGGCTGGCCACGCCCCATGGGGTGAGGATCCCTGCTGTGGGGCATGGCTAGCTTGCAAACAGCCCCTCAGCCCCTCAGCCAGGCTGGCCATACCCTCCAGTGGGGACCCTCACCCCATGGCGGGGTGGATGGCCTGCAAGCCACCACAGGCCCCTTACCCAGACTGCCCCACCTCTCAAGGGAACCCCCACCCTGATCCAGGACACCCTTCAGGGCAAACCAGCCGGCCCCCACCTGTGCACCAGGCCTCTATCTATACTAATAAAAGGGTAATATGCTAATTAGACTGGGAGGCCTTCCAGGAGACCTTCTGGATGTTCTTCGGGACAAAGCCATGGTGGTGGGGCGGAGGTAGAGGTGGTTAGGAGCCAAGAGAGGAGGGCAGTTTTGGGTGATCAGGCCAGCAGGGGGGGCAGTTGGGGGTGAGCATACCGGCAGGAGGGGCCAGTTGGGGGCAATCAGGCTGGCGGAGGGGGGCAGTTGGGAGTGAGCAGGCTGGTGGAGAGGGCAGGTGGGGGTGAGCATGCCGGCAAGGGGGGCAATTGGGGGCAAGCAAGCCAGGAGACAGAGTGGTTGGGGGCAATAAGGCAGGCAGGCAGGCAGGCAGGTGAACAGTTAGGAGCCAGCAGTCCAGGATTGGGAGAGGGATGTCCGACTGCCGGTTTAGGCCTGATCCCACGGGTATTAGGCCTAAACCGGCAGTCGGACATCCCCTGAGGGGTCCCAGATTGAAGAGGGTGCAGGCTGGGCTGAGGAACACCCTCCCCCCAGTGCACGAATTTTGTGCACTGGGATATATCTATATCTATATCTATATCTATATCTATATCTATATCTATATCATATATTTATGACATAGCTCACTACTGCTGTCCGTGAGGCTCTCCTCTTCTCTTCCCAACTTCACCTCTCCCTCTGCTGCTGGTCCCTCTTGGAGTCAACCAGGCCCTTCCAGCAGAGAGCACCCATTCTCAGGCCTCTGCCTTCACTGGGTGACCCTCTCTGGCCAGGGGTGGCGATGAACAAAAAGGAAAAGGGGGCTGCTGAGTAAAAAGCCAAGCATGTATCCTATTGTACAAGAGCAAGGATAAAAGGACATGTAAACACATATTTTAGTGTTGTTTTTTTCCTATTAAGTTTTTCCAAACTACTTTTTTTTTTTTTAATCCTCACACTAGGACATTTTTTCCATTGAATTTTTTAGAGACAGTGGAAGGGAGAGGGAGAGACAGAAACACTGATGTGAGAGAAGCGCATTGATTGGTCACCTCCCACACACCCCCGACCAGGGCTGGGAGCCTGCAACCGAGATATGTGCCCTGGACTGGAATCGAACCCGGGACCCTTCAGTGCACAGGGCGACGCTCTATCCACTGAGCCAAACTGGCTAGAGCAAACTACTTTTTAATATAAATAATTAAAAATTCTCCTGAAATCTTTATAACCATTTCTAAGGCTATTTTATATTACCCTTATAGGGTCAAATAGGTAGGTATTATTACCTTTCAGAGATTTAAAAACGCAAGCATTAGAGAAACTAACCATTGTATCCAAGGCTCCACCTTAGGTCTCACATTACTAATACTAAGTTGAGGCTAGTACCTACGATTTCTGCCTCCATGGCATTACGCCAGCTCTTGATGAAAGAGAATTACTCGGTTCACACTATTAATTATTTAAAGAACACACATCCAAGGCTAGGGACTCCAGATGGGCTGAATGAGACACAACCCCCACCTTCAGAGTCAAGGAAGGAGAGTGGGTGCTATTCCAGAGGTGCAACACCTCTGGCTTCTCACCTCCATCAGGAGAGAGGCAGTCGTTGAGGGGACTTCCATGGGTGTGATCTCCTGCCTACCTCTCCACCTTCCTCATGGGGCATGGTTGGCACAGCTTGCCCAGATCTGGTTGCTGTGTGTGCCAGGAATCCCACATATTGACTTATAGCTCTGCAGTGCAGGTCGGGAAGCTGGGGTAGGAAGTGATAGCGTTCCTACAGAAGCACGCACAGGTGATACTGTGGTCAGAAGCATTGCTCCGTGGGTCCTGAGGGATGAGGAATCAACCTGGGAAGGAAAAAGTCCATTTCTTCTACAGAAGAGTAACCTTAGGGCGGCCGGGGGAGGAAGACTTCGGAACTCCCTGGAACAACATGGTCTCACCCCACCTGAACTATTGCGGGTCCCGTATCTCCTCTGAATTGTCATATAATCATTACAAAGATCATTGAAAGCAGAAAAGATGATTTTCAAGAGAAATAAAGAGAAGGGGATAAAAAGAAGAATTATATAAGAAAATAATGGTAGGAAGAAAAACTTTAAAAGACTCAAATTAGATAACAGCAATTATAAAAATTTGAGAACAAATTTGAAAATTAACAATTAAAACTACATATAAAATGATTTAAAGTAAAAAATCATAATAGACCAAAATGAAATTGCAATTAATGTTAAAGTAAATTATAATTAAACTTACACTTTTTAAAGATTTTATGACTTATAATTACTTACACTTTATAAAGATTATTAGAGATAAATAGTATTAAGTTAAAAACTACAGTTAAAATAATATTATAGAAATGATGAGCATACCAATAGAAAAATGGACAAAGAACATGAATTCACATATGACAAATCCAAATAATAATATGTATGTGCAAAAATGTTCAATCTCTCAAGTAGTAAAATAAATGCAAATTAAAATTACATGTGCCCGGCCGGTGTGGCTCAGTGGTTGAGTCTCGACCTGTGAACCAAGAGGTCACAGTTCAATTCCTGGTCAGGGCACATGCCTGGGTTGCAAGTTCAATCTCCAGTAAGGGGCATGCAGGAGGCAGCTGATCAATGATTCTCTCTCATCACTGATGTTTCTATCTCTCTGAAATCAATACAAATATTTTTAAAAAACACAACTATGTGCTATTGATTTTTACTTACCAAGTTGGTAACAGTTTGAAAAATAATGATATTCGGTATAGTCATAGTACAGAAAACAACCACTTCCCATTCTACAGGTGGAACTGTAAATTTTTTCAGCATATAGGGGTTAGTAAGACACACGAGAAGCTTGAAAATAAACATACTTTTTTTTTTCTTAATTTTTAAAATTGTTGTAAAATACATATAGCATAAACTTTATCATCACAACCCTGTACAGTTCAGTGGCCTTACATAAGTATAGTCACCTCACTGTGCAATCACCACCACCGTTTATCTCCAGAGCTGTTCCATCTGGCAAACCAAACTTTATACCCATTAAACAAGATTTCCCCATTCCCTCGGTCCCCAGTCCCTGGTAACCACTATTCCACTTCCTGTCACTATAGATGTGACTACTCTATTATCTCATATAAGTGGAATCATATTTGTCTTTTACATGCATACTCTTTTGCTCAGTAATTTAATTGCCAGGACTTTATCCTCGGGAGATAATCACAAATATACACAACAAATTACTTACAAAAATCTTCAGCAAAACATTGTTAGTAGTGTTTAAAACTTAGGAAAAAAATTGCCCAGTAGTGGGAAATTTGATAAATAAAGATTATATGAAGGAATACTATATATCATTATTAAAAATATTGTTGTAAAGGAATGACATGGAAAAGAGAATCACAATATATTTAGCAAAATCATTAGTAGGCTAAAGAACAGTAATTTTAGGATCCCATTAATTTTGTAGAAAAAAATGTATGAATATTCTTAATATATTAGTAGTTACTTATGGATAGTGGATATTTATCAGAGATTTTATTTTTCAATAGTCTGTTTATCTACATTTATACAATGAACCCATGTCATTTTTAGTAACTAAAAGTTACTCAAAAATTTAAGAAAAATAAGATACTTTAAAATAGGAAGTCTAGAACAGAATGAACTGGTGATTATAATAGAATCAGGGACATAGAAAGGGAATGAACTGACTATGCTTGGGGGGGAAAGGGGTGTGGAAGATGTGGGAAGAGACTGGACAAAAATCGTGCACCTATGGATGAGGACAGTGGGTGGGGAGTGAGGGCGGAGGGTGGGGTGGGAACTGGGAGGAGGGGAGTTATGGGGGGAAAAAAGAGGAACAAATGTAATAATCTGAACAATAAAGATTTAATTATTTAAAAAAATAAAATAAAATAAAATAGGAAGTCTAAATTAAGAATTTAAAAATAAAATCGATCTAAGTAATTTAAATACCTAAAACACAAACAAACAAAATACAATACCAGGACTTAGAAATATTATTAATGAGATATTTTAAATCAAGCAGAATAAAATGAACACTACCAGAAAAACACAGAATCATCATTTATTGAGCCCCATCGAATGCCAGATGCTGTCTATACGAGGTGCTTTAAATATATGAACTGAAGCCGAGTAAGAGGTAAAATTATTTTTATTTAAATGAAGCAATGGTTCATAAAAAAAGGAAGAGAGGCTGGAGGGGAAGAGATTGACTGGGATCTGATTCTGACTGACTACGTAATAGCCAAGAGACGGAGAACAGATACATTTCATTTCTATGCAGTGCACCAACCCATGTGGTCTACCCTTACCTCCTAGTCACCAACCTGCTGTTTAGCCATCACCCTGAGGAAAGAGTAAAAGAGCTCTCACTTGTAAGTGTTTGCCTTCTACTGTGGTAACACCATTCCCACCAGGGTCAATCTCAAGCTGCCCGGGTGATGTTGCTGCATGTAGAACTGGGTGACACAGAATGGGGGGCAGCTCGTACAAAGGCAGGGAGAGCTTTTCCAGCACATTGCTGCTTTGAATTCCTCACTGAGGGGCTGCCTTGGGCATATCTGCACTGCTGTTCCTCTCTTTCCATCTTTTGATTTTCTCAGTTTCCGAGATGAATGATTAAAATGGATTCAACATATTATTTTGTTTTCTTTTTTAAGTTTATTGATTTCAGAGAGGAAGGGAGAGGGTAAGAGAGATAGAAACATCAACGATGAGCATAATTGATTGGCTGCCTCCTGCACGCCCCACATTGAGAACCGAGCCGGAAACTGGGCGTGTGCCCTTTGCCCAGGAATCGAACCGTGACCTCCTGGCTCATAGGTCAGTGCTCAACCACTGAGCTCACTGATCAGCCTCCCTTTTCATCTTTGCCTAATAATCACATTTGCCACGATTCTAGCAATCACTGCAATATTCATATTGGGCATCAGGGCTCGGGTATGTAGGGCTCATGAGGGCAGTTTCTTGTGAGAGAGCAGCAGGAGGTGGTGGCAGAGTACTAGATAGAATCGCCGGAGATCTGGAGTTTCTCCCGGTTCTGCTGAAATGAAGCTGTGTGGTCTTGGGAAACTCACTCAGCCTCTCTGTGCCAGCTTCATCTGTGAAATAAAGAGGAAGATTAGAGGATTGTCACAGTCACTTCCACTTGAAAGTCCTGAGATCCCTAATGAAAGCATTGCCTTGTCTAGACTCTTGTTCCAGGCTGAGGATTGTGACCCACTGTGCTTTGGAACACACGAGTAAGACAGTCCCACTGGAGCTGAGATGCCCACAAGTGTCCTCCTGGGCTGCCTCTCTGAGCTGGGACAAAAGTGAAACCAAACAGGGCAACGTACTCAGGTGAGAACCAGTGTGTAGAATGTATACTTTTCCACGCTATCAGCATCAATAAACAGGCATTCCTCTGCTTGTCCAACCTCGCAGTAGAAGTGCTCATGTAACCTTGATGCATTTTGAGCATTTGTTATTTGGAAGTAAAGAGGCTAACAGCCTGCCTTTCAGAAATCTCTCAAGATTCGTGACAGGTGGATATCATGAAAGGGTTAGGGAAATGTCCTGTGCTCTCAAGTAAAAATGGTTTGAAAATTCATCAAGGCCAGAGGAGCCATTCAGGAAAGATGACAAATAGAATGTGCCTGTTTTAAGGATCGGCGATGAGAAATGAGCCTTTTCTGACTTGCGTGCTGGTTGTCAGAGGTGATCCCTCCAAATCCAACAGGAAGGAAATCAAAGGTTCTGGGACCCTGGGAGAGCTTCTGGAAGAGTGAGACAGGAACGAGGCTGAGTTGGCCTCTCCCTCTCTCAAGAGACCTTTCCCCACTCACTGGCATCCCACCTTCCCTGCCCTGATACCAACACTCAGTATGTCAGCCACCATATTCCGATGAACGTAGAATAAGGAGAAAAGAAATGAGGTGTCAAGGAAAAAAACATCAAAAAGAAAAAAACTATAACAGAAGAATGTCCAGGAAATGGCAGAGGATGGCCTTTTAGAAATCTGCTATAAATTTGTTGAGACTTTAAATAATCTTAATAGCAGAGACCAAGAAATCTTGGCGCATTGCCAAGTTATAACTCATATGTAAAATTTATTTTAGCTGCATGGTGTTAAGTGATGTCTGTGAAGCAGAATGGTCACCAGAGACCATCCTATGACACGTTGTGGCCCAGAATATACAATCTATTGTGAGCAAGAAATTAGTAGCAAAGGGTACCATTAAGCGGAAGTCAAAGGTAGATGGAGAGGTTCCTGTAACATGGAATCTCTGACTCATGATTTTACTAGATGCACAGGCAGTGCAATGAACAGTTTTACTTGAACAGTGATGAGATGCTAAAGGGAGACAATATGATTTGTGTGCCATTGTTATATGGTATTTATGAATGATGTATTCATTGCTGACTTGTTTCATGACATTTGGGGATTTTTAATATCTTCAAGTATCTTGCCCAAAATTCTTATATTCAAAATATGTCCAATAAGCACATTTGCACATGTACACACACACACACACACACACACACACAACACTACAGTTTTAGGGCCTCATTGTTTTTGTATGATTCTTAATTGGTGGGAAAGCTTTAAGGCTGATGTCCTGTTACAGCTTGTCGAATGTCTTGGTCCATATTTGCAGAAAATCTTTATATTGATTGTGTGCGCTACCTAAGGAGCACTTGTCAGTGATTTTAATTGGTTTGCTATAACTATGGCAACTATATGTCCTAGATTTTCTAGGATGATCCTGATTTCAAGGACTGATGTAATTGTCTCTATAAGTACATAAGTAATAGTCAGAGCATGTGCTCCAATTTTTAGCTCATGTAGCATGATCATTATATCTATATTCTATTTCAGCACAGGTCAGAGTGCTCTATTGTGCAGTTTAAATGCTACTGAAAAGAGCTGGAGTGAGGGTAAGCAACACACGGATTAGCTTTTCTAGCTGGGGACCAGACCCAGGGCTCTCCTCCCTGGTTCCTCATCCCGCAGGTCATGGTCTTTCTGTTGTTACTCCTCCTTCTCACACATCTTTTCCTACACTTCCAGCTAGTATATCAGGAACAGTCATGTGATGTGTGAAGAAAAGGGTAGAGGGGGGATCACTAGGGTTTTGCATTTGGTAAACTTTTGTTTAAAGTTGGGATTGAGGCCCTGGCCAGGTAGCTCAGTTGGCTAGAGCATCATCCTGATACACCAAGATTGCAGGTTCAATCCCTGGTCAGGGCATATATAAGAATCAACCAATGAATGCATAAATAAGTGGAACAACAAACATTTATGTTTCTCTCTCTCTCTCTCTCTCTCTCTCTCTCTCTCTCACACACACACACACACACACACACACAGATCAATAAATAAAAATCAAAGAAAAAAAGTTGGGATTGAAAAACAGAGTATGTAGTGAAAACCTTCTTCCTACCTTGAGACTTCTGGAATTGCTTGTTAGAGTAATTTAGAAGTCTAGGTGGATTTCTTTCAAGGACGGGGGAAATTGGAGATGATTGGCATTTTAACAGCAAAAGCATTTGTTTATTTGTTTGCACCATTACTTCCAATCGCTAGCATGGTGGGAAAGCATGAAATTACTCAGGGTGAAGGAGTTTGAAGGTAATATTGCTCAATGGCCAAACTAAGATTTGTGAAGAATCAAATTACTGCTCAATTCTCTGCCCTGCATCAAAGTTAACTGCTGGATTTTTGTGTCTGGCTTATTTTTTGTTTTGCATAATATCCTTGAGGTTCATCCATGTTCTAGCATATGTCAGTACTTTGTTCTTTTTTATTGCTGAGTAATATTCCATTGTCTGGATATACTACATTTTGTGTATACAGTCATCAGCTAATGGATATTTGAATAGCTTTTATACTATCATAAAGGAACTTCTTAGTTTAATTTTGGCATGTTAATTGCTAGTATATAGAAATACAATTAATTCTTGTATGTTGATCTTGTATCTTGCACCTTGCTAAACTTGTTTTTATTAGCTTTAATAGTTTTTTAGTGGATTTCTTGGGATTTTTCTATTTTTAATGACACATCATCTGTAAATAGAGATAATTTTACTTCTTTTCTAATGGAAGTCTTTTATTCTTCTTACAGTTTATGCTTCCACCTATCTTTAGTTTCCTACAATGCCTCATGTTTCTGAGTCAGTATCATATCTTCTCTGTTTCTTATCTTTTTGTATGTTCTAAATTTTCAAGTTTAAGTAGAGATACAGAAAAGGGAAAAAAAACTGGAGACTCAGATTGGCTCAAATGTTAGCTATGATTTTTGTTTGGGCAAAGTTTGCATTCTAGCTCATAGCTCTCTGGTAAATAAATGCTGCCTTTGGGTTAGAAGCAGTGGTTCTCAACCTTCTGGCCCTTTAAATACAGTTCCTCATGTTGTGATCCAACCATATAATTATTTTTGTTGCTACTTCATAACTGTAATGTTGCTACTGTTATGAATCGTAATGTAAATATCTGGTATGCAGGATGGTCTTAGGTGGCCCCTGTGAAAGGGTCGTTCGACCCCCAAAGGAGTCACGACCCACAGGTTGAGAACCGCTGGTTAGAGGATCATTAATAAGCTGTGGTCAGAGAGAGTATAGGTTCTGGGTATTACAACATGTTTTCTTTAGGAGGGACTGTAGGCCTGACTTTGAAATTGATAAAACAATATTGTTATATTAGGCATTTTTTATAAGAAGATATATCTTTTTTTTTTAAAAACTCAGAAGTTTTCTTTGTTGTTTGTTGGTTGTAATAGATTATGAATTCTAAAGTAATTTTTAAGAATATGTATTTATTGAATTTTTTTGAGAGAGAGGAAAAGAGAGGTGGAGAGAGAGAAACATCAATCAGCTTCCCTCTCTCCATCCCTACACACATTCTGACTGGGGATCAAGCCCAAAAAATCAGACACATGCCCTGACCAGGAATCCAAATGGCGACCTGTGAGTGCACAGGAAGATGCTCAATCAACTGAGCCACAACAAGGCCTAAAGCATTTTTATTTATTTTATTTTTTAATTGATGTATAATTGACATATACACATTAGTTTCAGGAATACAACATCATGAGTCCATACTTGTATATATTGTGAAATGAACACCACAATAAATCTAGCTAACATCTGTCCTCATACATAGTTTCAATTTTTTTCTTGTGATGAGGACTTTCAAGATCCACTATAGTTAAAAATACTGTATTGCATCTCTAAAGTACTGTTAGATTACTTGATAAGACCATTTACATGTTTCTGTGTCATAAAAAGTGAAGGCACCACACTATAATTCATGATTAGCCTTCATCATATGTATTTGGTTGAATGAACACATTTAATATTATAAGGAAATAAATATATTTAAAATATATAGTGGTTCCTTTGTCTCTGTATTTCCCAAGGAACTCTTTCCTTTGTAATTGATTATTTTGGTAAGAATTTCTTGAGCACCTGTTTTATGTAGAACCTCCAAGAAGTGCTGTACTATTGGGGTAATAAGTATAAAGGTTGTTGTTTGTGGAGGGGAGGTCCCAAAGAAACAAAAGACATCATTTCTGGATTTTTACTTCCCTGTAGAACAAAGGTTAAAACATATTGTACAACTTTAGAACTCGTACAAAGTAGCATGTAGTCTCAGAACTGCAAAGGAGCACAATACAATTTGCATACATGTATGTTAAAAGTAACAAAATGATGATGTGCAATAATAATCCAATACCCTGCTACTGATTAGGAATACAGAGATGAAAAAAACAGCCTCTGTCCTACAGACTCCAGGAGTAATAAATCAGCGCATAATTGGAGATGGAAAATGTTACTGCTTTTTTGGTGGTATCTTTGGAAGAAGAGGATGCCATGCTGTGTTGTGGCTGACTGCTTTTTAATGTTGAAAGGTACTGAAGATAGTAGTGTGGGCCACTTACTAAACCTAATATGCTCAAGGGAGGCCTGCATGGTGGACTTCACAAACTCAGGGACTTCAAGTAACCACATAAGATGGTCTGAAAGTAAATCTTCTTAACTATAATCGAGTCATGGTGGATAGTTATGTCGTAGGCCACTATCTTCCTTGACAAAGGTAAATCTTTACCCTAACTGAGCCTGTCTATTGTCTTTTTGCATCTAGGATAACATACCTTTGGAATGTTAGTGTAATCCCCCTCTTTTCCAGACCTCTAAGGACACCATCTCCCATCAGAGCAGGAGATCACAGAACCCCTCATTGTTACCCTGTTCCCTGATACCATCTCTATGTGCTGTAAATGTTGTTAACTATCCTGTATGCACTAATGAAAAGAAGTATTTATTTCTTCAGTTGACTCATTATCCAGTCCCAGACATTTCCTCTCTTTGCTTTCTCCCACCTCCCTAATCTACCACTAATGAATTTCATGTACCCTCCTTACGCCTCCTCCTTTGATTATAATGTGTAAAATAAACTGCAAAATTGTCATTCTCCTGAGCATTTCCTCACTCTGTTGAGATTTTGCTTCCCAGAGACTGTCGTCAGTTTGGCTCAAATAAAGTCATAAAAATTCCTACAGGTTTGGATGTTTCTTATGTTTACAGTAGTTAGAAGAATGAACTTTCTGGGAAGTTGCCCCATTAGAAGCCTTTGGGGCAGTGAGGACTACAACTCCCAGAATGCCACACTCCCCTTGCACTCTCCAGATTAAGGGCGAGCTGTCCCGGCACCTCTGGCGCCAGATCGAGACTACAATTCCCACTATACCCAGGGGCTCCGGAAACCCTGTCAAACACCACCTGTTGCCATAGCATCCGGGTCCGGAACAACCAATCCGGGTGTCCCTTCAGAGTAGAGGCGGGCCGTTTGTATCTCCCACCAACCGGAGGCATTTCGTTGTGGAGCGTGACCGGAGGAGGTGGGAGCTGAGGACCCGCGCCTTCTCCTTGCTACTTGGGGTCGTGGCCTTGCTCCCGCCGTGCGAGGCAAGCGTCCGGGTACGTCCACGCGCGTGTGTGCGCGTGGAGCCTGAAGTGCTCGGGGGTCCGCGCTAGGGGCTCTGCAGGGACAGAAGCAGCCATGGGCGGGGCCTCCAGCACACGCCGGGTCACCTTCGAGGCGGACGAGAATGAGAACATCACCGTGGTGAAGGGCATCCGGGTGAGTGACAGTGGGCGGGCGGAGGGCCAGTACTCGGACCCCAAACCTCCGACCTTCCCGGGACCCGCTCAGCCTGGTTCCCCTCTTCCTGGCCCCCAGTGTTGTCCGGTCCGAAGCCGAGTTTTCTGCAAAGAAGCTTGAAGTTTCAAGACTTGGGACGTTCATTCAGAGCTGTGATCCGGTTGTGTGCCAAGTGCTGAGCAGAGCACTGCTGGGTGGGGAGTGCCAGGTTGATTTAGATCCTCCAGAGGCTTACAGTATAGTGTTGCCTGTATTGCTCACTCGTTGTGGGGCTTAATTTGAAACCCCTGCCTCACTGTACCCATCTGTGAAATGGGGCTTGTCTTATTTCTCCTGGGTTCAGGACCCGGACCTTGCTTGTGCACTGCCCACATTACCTCTCTTGGGGCCAGGTGGCATTTTAAGGAACCCTTTATTTGTTCTGTCATATAGTACTCTTTATCTCATGCCACCCATTTCCCCAGCACATACACACCCACACACCCCTCCATCAGAGACTTTTTTGGCCTCGGGTGACTTTTGGCTTCTCCCTCCTTCCATTTCACTCGGCATCTCGTCTTTCCCAGGCACCTCCTCTGTGGCCCGTCAGGCCTTGGTTCTGGACGAGGCCCAGTTGCTTCAGGACAGGTGCCTGCCAGCCTGATAGGGCTTGAGATAGCGTTGCAGTTTTTCAGACCACTGGAAGGAACGCCGTCAGCTCCCACCCAGACATTGTAGGGAGTTTTTAAATGCCATGCCCCAGCCATGTGCTTGATACATAAGCTGGGAACTTGATTTTTCTCCAGGGTGGCAGTATCCCAGCGCTAACTTCTCCCCTGCACCTGAACTTGGAGCCTCACATTTGTGGAAGTCTGCCTGAGTCTAGTGAAAGGAAGCACTTTGACTTCTGAGAGTTTTATAATCGTTTTTACTTTTCTTCCTCTGTTACTGCACACCCAGCATAAGTGAATTATGTGTGTTAATTACTTTTTAGCATTTGTGATTAGGAAATAAAACTTATTGAGTACTTTAAAGTGTTTAAAAACTTTTTACTCTGAAACTGTTACCTTGAGAAGAATTTTATTAAAGTCTTCTTTACAGAAACTCAGACTGTTGAACTCCATTTTTGGTCTGTGACCAGCATTTCTTTATAGCATATTAATTAATGGCATAACCCCATTTTAAAATAAGATGTCAGAGGCTGTATTCTTTGAGCTTTTGTGGTTTAATTGGTACCATTTGGAGTAAAATAACAATTACTGTAAACTCTGAGTTTTATACAGAGATTTGTCTAATCTTGCCTTTAGGCATTGAGTGTTCTAAGCCAAAGGGTAGAAAAGAAATAAAAGCAAGGAAAAGCAAAGTAAGTTCTGGATGAGAAGACACTGGGTAGAAAAATGTATAAATCCATGTTCACATACTCTAGTACAGACATGGTAATGGCAACAAACAAAATCAAAAGAGAATTTGGCTACAGCACAGAGAGTCTTGTCAAATGTTAGGTAAAGTTAAATAAGTGTGATAGTAGGGATAGGCATTAGATCAAAATGGGAAGATGGACTAGAGAAGCCTTTTATTTTTAAACCTTTTTTTTTTTAACACAAAAGGAGCTATTTCCTTTGGGCACTCAACTTAATGGAGGTGTCTTATTTATTTTTTCTTTCTTGCAGAGTACGTGTTATCTATTCTGGTTCAAGCACACACCATGCTCATTTGACCTCTGTGCTTGCTTTTCTGCAGTATACACCCTTCACCTGGAATGGCCTTTCAGTGTTCTCCCTGTTGCTTCAAATCCTTTTTTCTAGGATGATTTGCAATCTCTCTGACCTTCAGTTTTCTCATCTGCAAAATGATGGGGCTTGAGGACAGCACTACGCTCTCTAATCTCTTCCAGGTTTGAAATCCTGTGAGTTTAGTGGCGCCATAAGTTTCTTGTGGCCGTACTCAGCCCGTCGCAGTGTCCTCTAAAAATGGCACGCTGTTGAATTGTTGAGTACTAAGGGGCCACTGCGATTTTTTTCGAGGTCTTGATCAAAAGAACACCAACTTGGAATTAAATAGACCTCAGTTTAAATCTCAGATTAGGCGTTTACCAACCTACAGCCTTGGACAAGTCTCATATTTGTTCTTATTTCATTATCCTGAACCAGCACTACGCGATTGTGGTAAGAAGATGAGGTAAGGTATTGAGAGCACCTGGCACGTCGTGGATTTTTAATAAAAGGCAGCTGTTGTATAGGGTTCCTTCCACACCTAATGTTCTAAGGTTCTTCGGCAGTGCTGTGTGGTTTTGTGGAGAGAGCATGGGCTTCAGAACCAGGCAGACCCTGGTTTGGTACTAGCTCTGCCTCTCACTTCGCTGTGTGGCTCTGGACAGGCCACTTTTGATGTGTTTCCCTGTTCAGTCCACCTGGGTAATGCAGCCTAATTGTGATACTTAGGTATCCAGTGCTGCTTGTGAGAATTTGACATAATGTATGTAAGCATCTAGCACAGTGTCTAGTACTTTGAGAGCGTTTGGTACTTATATGAGTAGTAGCTGTAGCGAGAGCTGATCAGAGGTTGGATAGGTAAACTGATATGAACTTAAAATAATAGGTAAAAGTAAGACTATATTGTGCTCCCATAGGTACACATGAAGAGGTGTGGACTGGGAAAGAGTCCGAGTTCTGCAACGGATTGCCTGTGTGATGGTTGTCTCGGTGTTTGTAGATATTTTCAGCTAATTGTATTATACTTAGCTTGAAACAGTCATCTCCTCTCCCCGAGGTATGGGGAAGGATAAGCAACAATGCCAGTTTTATGTGTGCCACTGTCTTCAGGTGATGGAAACGTGGTGCTGATGAGGCCCAAACGTCACTGTTGAATTGAAGATAGGTTAGTTCAACGTGGCTGAAGAAAACTTTCCAAATTTGCCCGATTGTCAAACATTTATGGCAACACTCATAAGAAATGAGAGTGTACCAACAGTTCAGCAGACTCAGTCACTGCAGGAAAACCAGTTCTGTGTTCCACTAATAAGGATACTGATTTCATCTTCATTTATCGTAATACACAAAGAGTAACATCTAGTAAGCAACAGGAGGCCTTGGGGAATAGGCTGTGTTTAGTTATTTTAAAATATGTTTTTATTGATTTTTTTTTTTTGAGAGGAAGGTAGTGGGGAGGGAGAGACAGAAACATCAATGTGAGAGAAAACCATCTATCTGTTGCCTCCTGTATGCACCTCGACTGACTGGGGATCGAACCTGCGGTCTGGGCATGTGCCCTGACCAGGAATCAAACTGGAGACCTTTTGGTGCACAGGATGATGCTCAACCAACTGAACCACACTGGCCAGGGCTAGGCTGCATTTATTAATAGATCATGTTTCCTAGATTTTTCTTGCTTTAATAGCTAGAAATTAAAGGACCTACTTATAATTTTAAGTTTAAAGTTTCTTCTCACCTATCAGGTGTTATTTTCATGGTATTTCTAATGTCTTGTTTTTTCTTTCTTCATTCTTAGTAATTGATAGCTTTCCCCACACTTCCATAAAATAACCTGTGTTCTCACACCTGATTCTAACTTTGAATCTGAAATAACTTATAGGTTGGATGAAAGGCCACCCTCCTGCCTTGCCCTCCTCTGCAAGTCTAAAATAAATTTCTTGTGATAAGAAAGACCAAGCATTGTTATTATGTTGCATGTGTTTAATAGGATTTTTCTGAGCACCTGCTGGGCCTGCTTGGCAAGGGTACCTCTACTCAGTCTTTCACAAGTTTATCTGAAACATCAGAGCTGTGAGTGAACCCTTCCAGAGCAAATGTCAACTTCAATGAGTATCACTTTCAAACTAATATTTATCATGCTTTCCAGGCATAAGCTTAACTCTGCACCTGGCCTTGAAGTTGCAAGCTGAGATTCACAGGAGCTGGTACTCTGCTTACTTACATGGGACACAACTAGTGCTTTAGGAAGCTCTGACAGTGCAGAGCCTCTAAATCAGTGGTTCTCAACCTCTGGCCCTTTAAATACAGTTCCTCATGTTGTGACCCAACCATAAAATTATTTTCGTTGCTACTTCATAACTGTAATGTTGCTACTGTTATGGATCGTAACGTAAATATCTGATATGCAGGGTGGTCTTAGGTGACCCCTGTGAAAGGGTCGTTCGACCGCCAAAGGGGTCGTGACCCACAGGTTGAGAACCGCTGCTCTAAATGAAGAGGTTATTTCATGTGGATGTTCTTGAGGCTCCTGGAGAAAGTACATTAATAGAAGCTGCAAATCCAGTCAGTCACTGGAATGTTAAGGAGTGTTGTCCCGGTAACCAGTTAACTGGTAGATGATTGGTTCCTTTCCATGAGTCTTTTGGGCATTGTACCATGTTCAGCTTTCTGGATTTTATACAGACTGTAGAAGTTCACATTTCCCACTAATAACAAATACAAAGAAATACAACTTACAAACTGTACACCTAAGCTAAAAATTACAACCTACAAACATAAGCTGAAAATTACATTATATAAATGGCATTTTCCCTCCTCCCATGCCCATAGGTAAGTATTTGGGAGTAATTTCTCACAAAAAATAATGGCAATTTTTGGAGCCTATGTCTTAAAATGGTAATTGTAAAGAAAACCGGTCCTCTCACAGAAAATGACCTATGCTGCATGGAAGGAAGACCAAGTGAGAAAACGGGTTTGAGTCCTTTAATTGATTTGATAAGACATCTGGAAGAAGATGAGAAAAACTATTGCACAGGTGAAGGTTTGAATGGTTCTGCCTCATGTGGTTCTAACTCTCCGTCTTAGAGAATGGCAACTTAAAAGGACTCTCTTTCTCCTTCTACTCTGTTCCTTGGAAGTAGAAATACTTTATCTGTCTCACCCAGTCTCCTGTTCCTGAGAAATACTGGATTCTGGGTTGGTGGGAGGTGTATTTGTGTGAATTTTTGATAAGAACAGCCAAGGTGGGTGGGAAGAGACACATTTTCCTCTTCTCTGGAGCACATGGTGTGGTGATCAGTACGTACCCCAAATTGGCCAGCCCCATTTACTTAGATTTGTTTCCAGGAGCAATAGAGAACGGGGTGGATAACCAAAGTCAGGGGACTGAATTCTGCTGTGCGGGCAGGCCTGCTTCTCTTCTCCCTGCATTAGAACAGAGGTTCTTAACTTCTGTTCATTCATAGACTGCTGTACATCTGCCCAGAACAATGCAATAAGCAGACCGTTTTGCATACAATTGAAGAATTAATCCTTAGACTCCTGAATCCATGGACCTCAGAGCATAATTCTAGCATTAATGTGTATGAGTATATGTGGGTTATTTCACCATTCTTTGCTACAAATAGTTTCTGTAAGTCGAACTTGGTATTTGCCTTGATGAGGATTCCAGAGATGCCTGGAAACCAGGTACAGTAGCTGTAGACCTTTATGGAAAGTTCTCTGTAAGCAAAGGTGTTTCCTAAAGAAGTTGCGTCTCATACAGAAGCTGCTTATCCGGCTCTTGCAGAAGCTTATGTTGTACTTTTGACCTCCATTTTGGGTCAGTTTCAATCACAAAGAAGAGCTGTTCTGTAGCTACATGTTGTGTATAACCCTGGCCAGCATCTCTAAATCTTGGCAGCTGCTTCACAGTGAGTATCACAGTCCACAGAGGGGAGCAGGTGAGTGTGCAGGTCTGGAAGGTCAGCTCAGCAGGTATTTACATGAGATCCAAAGGATAACATGGTTCTTGCTTGTATCCATGAAGCTGTGAGTGGACTGGGGAGAGGGTAAGTCAATGGGAGGCTGCCATTGCTGCTCCCAGGGAAAAACCTGAGAATGCACTTAGGAATGATTTTAAGAACAGTAACAACAAAAAAGAGGTTGACTCTCAATAAGGCAACCCTACAGCATGTTTATCAACTCAAAAAATGAAGTGTGCTCCTTTGAAGGACATGCTTATAAATTTACTTAAAAAACATAACCAAAGACCATAGTTGGAAATGTTCTGAATTTGACATTTAAGTAAACAGTTTATTTTTGACAAAAATGAAAACAAGAAATAATTAGTGATTAGGCTGAAAGAGACATTGCACTTTTACTACACAGAGAGCATAGATAAGGAACAATTAGCACCTTCTATGCTATCCCAGAACTCAATGCAATGGCTAGCGGCCTGTTCTTCTGTTTGCTGTAGAGCAGGAGCTCAGAACACAACTCAGGCTGAGCCGATGAGAGGAAACCAAGATGAAGGCTCAGTTGAAATCCCAGCGACTGGAGCTGTATTGGTAATTACCAAATATTTGTGGAGGATGTTAGAGTTTTCGACGCACCTGTCATCCTTCCTATAACTCCAGACGTCGGCATTATTTCCAGTTTTCATAAGAGGACAGTGAGGCCCATGGAGGTGCCTTCCTAGGCTGGTTGTAGCTAGGAGGTGGCCAGTGTTTTTTTCCTTTGTTCTGGGCAAGCTTTTTATTTTACTCTTAAAGAAATGATACTTTTGAGGCTGATTTGGGGGTTGGAGGATTTTTTGTAGCATTCATTTTGAAAGTAGCAATAGACAATAGCAAGGCTTGGATTTTGGTGAGACGAAGATGAAGTGGTATTTAGAACTATGGTGGCTTGTCTCCAATACAGGTGAGGGTGTATAGCTAGGGCTTGATTTTTAGCAAGCACATGCACCTCTGATTAGCTTAACTATATATACTAGTATATATATCTATAGTGTAGTTGTAGTTCTTTGACTTTGACCTGAGATATATAAATTCAAATATAAAATTATATTTGTCATATTAGCTTTATATATATTAGCTTTAAACACAAACTATATTAGATATGTAGTTTATAGTACATATTGTATATTGTATATAGTATATATTGTATATAACAGTATAGTAATATATACTATAAATACATATATACTATAAACATACATTGTATAACATACTGTATTAGTATAATATATATTATGTAGTACATGATATAGCAATTAAACTAGCTTTATGACTCTAAAACTTAAGGTTTATTTTATCTCCTTGAGAGGAAGTGGTGATATTTTTATCATGTGGGATTGAAGGAGTGCATTGTTTAATAGTGGAGAAAGCACTGGAGTAGAGGTTGGGGGTTACTGCTTGTGGTCCTGATGTTACTCATAACTGGATGTTACTCAGGATCGATCTCTCTCTCTCTCTCTCTCTCTCTCTCTCGACTTGAGAGGATTGGAGTTAGTCTTAAAGGGTTTTTCCCAAGATGTATTTCAGCTTGGCAGGAGAGTTTTAGCAGCAGGCTCAGTGGCTTTCAGTTGCTGGAAAAGATGCACCTAGCCCTGGCATCTTCAAATAGAAAGTCCCCTGGCACTCTCCTTTCTATTTCTCTCCCAGGGCAGGAGTCATGGGGTTTTCCTTTAGAGCTGTGGTCTTTTCCTTTATTGTCTCACCATCATTCTGCTTTAGATCCTGAGATGTAAATAACTGTTTAGGTAGAAACTATTTTGTTCACTGATGTATCCCAAGGGCCTCAATTAGTGCTTGGTCTAGTGAACATAACATATAGGAACTCAGAATTTTGTGGAAAGGCCTGTTGGAGATTTGTGCAGGGTGGGACACAGGGAAGGTAGCTTTGGTTAGGCAGTGTTGGGATGGAATGGGAAACTGGTGAGAGAAGGTGTTGGGATTTTTGAACTGGATTTTTGGAAAGGTGATTCCCTCCCAAGGTGCCAGGGAGGGGCAAAGGCAGGTAGGTGTGTGTAAAGGCAAAGAGAAGACAATAAACAAGAAGCCAGTATGGGCGGAGAACAGGGTTTGAAGTATTACGGGAAAAGCTATAGAAGTTGAGGTTGGAGAGTTAGGCCATAAAACTAGATGATGAGGAAGTCTTCAACACCATGCAAGGAATTTGGAATTTCCTGTCGACAGAAGGTAACTTGCAGGATTTGAAGCAGGGAGTAATGTAATCAGGTTTGTATTTTAGGAGGATTATCGATGGTCCATGAATTAGAGCAAGGGACACGGGATTGGAGAGGAGATGATGGATTCATTAAATATTTAGGGGCTTAGGAAGTCATGGCTAAGAATGAGGGAGAGAGAAGAGTCGAAGACTATCCTACGTTTTGATTTAGGAAATTCTGTGGAGGTGGTCTCATTAATGAGATTAGGAATGCAAGAGGAGATTTTTGGTGAGCACCAATTCAATTTGCGACATGTTCAGTTGGACTGCTTGTAGTCTGAAGGGGAGGTGTCCAAAAAGCAATTCAATGTATAGGTTTGTCTTCTGGGATACAGGTCTTGGCTGGAGATAATAGATTTAGAATTTATTCATTATCAATAACAGTTAAAAGTAAAGAGTGAATGAGAGTACCAGCAAGAGCACTAGAGTGAGAAGAAAATAAAGGTAAACAACAGGGTGTGGGCCCCTCTAGTATTTAAGGGTAGGCAGGGAGAGGATGCCCGCAAAAGAGATAAGATGTGGCCAGAGTCCTAGGACAGCCAGGCAGTGGGATGCCAGAAAAGCCAAGGGAGGGGTTCCCAGAAGAGGGATTCAAAGGTGTTAGATGCCAAAGGGAACCCACATAAATTAAGTGCTTTATAAATAGAAATAGAAAAGTTTTTTTTATAGAAATATAAACATAAAGGTTATTTGTGTGGCCAGTGGTGACTTTTACCAGAACACTTTCACTGCTGTATTGGGTTAGGGAAGGGAAATTGGAAGCAGGTCTTTGAGGGTTCAGGAGGGGACCACCCATTTACTTGACCCAGAAACCTGGGTGTCATGCTTGGTGACTTCTGCTTCACTCCCACACCTAGTCAGACACTGAATCTGGCATGAAACCGAGTTTCTGAGTGTGACCTTGAGATTCACAGTGAATGGTACAGGTAGTCAAGCCCCATGATTTCTGGGTTTGAATCCTGGTTTCACTCCTAGTGAACTGTAAAATCCAGGGCGAGTTATTTAAGCTGGCTGTGCCTGGCACACAGTAAGCACCCAGTGAATATTAGCTGTGCTGAATCCTAAATATCTTTTGGATGTGTTCTTCCTGGATTGCCATAATAGTTTTTTTTTTTCTTTCAAAACAACTTTATCATGGTACTAGAGGCCCAGTGCACGAATTTGTGCACGAGGGGCTGGGGGGCCGGGGGGAGTTCCTCGCCTGGCCAGTGATCGGGGCCAATTGGGGCCATCTCGCCCAGTCCCGATTGGGGCTGGGGGAGGGACCGTGGGAGGTTGGCCTGCTGCTGGAGGTGGTCAGTGCGCATCATAGCTACTGGCCGGTCATCTGGTTGTCCAGTCATCCAGTCGTAATGGTCACTTAGGCTTTTATATATATAGATAATTTACCTATTATTAAATTTATCTGTTTTCTGTATACAACACATTCTAATAAATTTACAAAGTTGTGCAACTGTCACCATAATTTAGTTTTAGAACACTTTCTTCACCCCAGTAAACTCTCTCATGCCCATTTACAGTTAATCCCCACTCCCACCCCAGTCTTAGGCAACCATTTATCTACTTTCTGTCTAAATCCAGTTGCCTTTTCTGGGTAGTTCATAGAAATGGAATTAGACGATCTGAGGCCTTTTGTGTCTGGCTTCCTTCCCTTTAATTCTCTTCTAGTTTTTTCTATGTTGTAGCATATATCAGAACTTTATTTCTTTTTATTGCTGAATTGTATTCCATGGTATGGAAATATAATGTTTTGTTTATCCATTCACCAGTAGATGGACATTTGTTTGTTTTCACTCTTGCTATTATGAATAATGATGCTGTGAGCATTCCTGTGCTCGTCTTTGTGTGGACATATGCTTAATGGCTTCTTAATTGGTCCTCCTGCTTCTGTTCTTGTCCCTGTTCAATCTGTTCTATACACTGTAGCTAGAGTGATCTTTTGAAAATGTCAGTCTGATTGTGTCATTACCCTGCTTAAATCCTTCAGTAGTGCCCAGTCTGCCCCGGGATCAAGTTCAAACTCCTTAACTTGAAGGGCTTACTAAGAGTATTCAAACCTAATCCTCTTTCCATCTTCTCTCACTAAGCCCCCTCTCCAGCTTCCTGCTTCAGCCATTGTTTTATTCATTCATATTGTTCCATTCATTTATTTAACCATTTATTCAGTTAACCAGGTTTATTGAAGCTCTGGGGATAACATAGTAGACAGGATAGCCACATCCTTGCTTTCATGGAGCTTTCTTTCTAGTGTGAAAGGCAGGCTGTAAACGAGAAAGCATCAGGTAGTGGTAAGTGCTATAAAGAAAATGAAAAAGGATGATATGATAGAACTGAGGGATGATGACTCAAATCTTCTAACCTGAGTGTTCCTCAGAGCCTGCACCCTATTGCCAACCGCCTATTTGTTATTCCTTCCTTTTGGAGTACTCTTATCCTACTCCTCTTCCTAAGTCCTATTCAGCTTCCCAGCCCCATGCCCAGCCACACTCCCAAAGCCTACCTAGATGCCCCACCCATTATGCTTTCTGAGTACTTCATCACAGACCATCTGTCTTGAGTAGCACGCTTCATATTATATTTAAACTAGAGACCTGGTGCACGAGATTTGTGCACTGGGAGGTGGGGGGTGGGGTCCCTCAGCCCGGCCTGCACCCTCTTGCAGTCCAGGAGCCCACGGGGGATGTCAGACTGACTGAGGGAGCAGGCCTAGGCTGGCAGTTGTACATCCTTAGGGCTGCACGGAGGTGGGAGAGGCTCCCACCACTGCCGCTGAGCTAGCCACCTGTGAGCCCGGCTTCTGACTGAGTGGTGTTCCCCCTGTGGGAGTGCACTGATCTCCAGGGGGCAGCTCCTGCGTTGACCACTGGTCTGCCCCCTGGTGGTCAGTGTGCATCATAGTGACCGGTTGTTCCGCCATTTGGTCGATTTGCATATTAGCCTTTTATTATATAGGATGTCTAATGATTTCCTGTTTCTTCTTTACTTTAAGCAACTTGGTAATTGCAAAGTACCTAAAGTCTAGCTTAGTTCCTGGCACATAGTTGGTGCATAATAAGATCTGTTGAAGACTGATTGTGGTTAGTCTTGAACAGGAGGGAGGACCAGACCATTTCCTTTGGGACTGGAGGGAAGGAAGGAGCTAAGGCACATTGCATGCATACATTAATTTGTAGGATTGGGGGAAGCAAGTCAAAGGAGTTCTGATGGCTTGCATTTTCTCAGAGGTTACCATTTAGTGCACAGTATAAAATGAGGAGAAGTTATTTATAATGAGCAATTAGCAGTGCATTAGAAGAAATAAAAAGTAGTGCTGTGGGGTGCATCTTGAAATTTTAAAACTGTTCTTACTTGCTTTTAGTTTTATAGCTATTAGATTTAGCCTAATTTCTTTAGGCCATTCATTATGTATTGATATGGATGATTAAATTACTTGGATGCTGTTGTACTGCTCTCTTTCTTGCTCTTTTATAATTGATTTTATTTTGATGTTGCTTTTTCAGCTTTCGGAAAATGTGATTGATCGTATGAAGGAAACATCTCCATCAGGCTCGAAGTCTCACCGATATTCTGGTGCTTATGGTGCCTCAGGTATTTCAGAACTTTAATATTAGAATTTTTTTGGTAGACAAATCAGAAGTCGTAAAAATTCATTCGATAATCAAGATCTTTGGCCCATCTCTCTTTCGTTATTTGGATGTTCTGCTTTTTCTAGGGAATATTAGACATCAGGATCAGGGTTTCTTTTAAAGTGTTTTGAACTAAAAGTAGAAGAGTCTGCTTTCAAATAGTGTTTTGGAAATTGTTTTTTCTCGTTCAGCTCCTGAACCCTCTGTTAGTCTTTGGAAGGTTATTTCGTTATCTTTTTTTGTGTAAAGTGGATTACTTACAGAGATATTAGAGATTGAATAGTAAATATTTATTTAAAAAATCAATTTAGAAAGTATTGATTTACTGTTTCCAAATTGTGAACTATCTCCCATGAGTTTATTTTCTAATACATTTATTTTCTAAGTTTATAAACAGTCTACTTCTTTATAGTCAGTCTTAATTATTGATGAAAATATGGTGTTAAATGAAATACATAGGGAATTTTAAGCCTCATTTTATCTGTGGATCATGCAGGATAAGTGAGTATTTCTCTTTCCTTTCCTCTCCCCTACCTGATCCATCTGCTCATCCAGATAATATTTATTGAGCACCTGCTGTGTGTGGCACTGTTCTTGTTGCCCAATCCAATGAATGGACATGTGGTTTATTGGTGAAGTGGCAATGAGAAAATAGTCAGGATGGTTAATTGTGGACTAAATGAGAATTTTCTGTGTTTATTAGGGGTTGTGTGGTAAATCTGGCTACAGACTGAAATACATTGAGAAAAGTGAGATGCTGTCCAAATGCCATTCACTTTTCATAATCATTAAGTCGTAACCATGAATTCAGCTTCTGATGTGTTTACAGCAGAAGGTACCAAGATAGAGAAGAAATAGTTCCTGCCCCTTTGAAACTTCTCGTTTAGTGGGAGCATTAGGAAGGCTTCACAGTTCATTAATGTTGGATAGAACGTGACCACTCCCTCCTGGCAGGAAACCCCTTCTTTGGCTTCTGGGCTCCACTCTGGTTTTCCTCTCCCCTCACTTGCATCCTTAGTCTAGCCTCCTTTGCTGATTTCCACTAAGTAATCTCACCTTCTGAATAATTATGTAGATGCTCTGACTCCCCAAATTCCACATAGCTTTGACCTCTCCATGCAACTCAACTGAGAGATCTACCCACTTGAAGTCTCCACTTGGAGATCTTCCACTTAATCTAGCCAAAGCTCCCCCCACCCCCCATTTTTATTCCCTTTCCACAGTTCTCTCTGTCTTTCCCAGTGAATGGTACAGGTAGTCAAGCCCCAAACTGGGGTTCATCCTGTTTCCTCTGTTACTTCTGACATAGCTAGTCTTGTCAATAGCATCTCCAGATATAGTGTGAATAGTGCTTTCACACCTGTCTCCACTGTCGCAGCTCCAGTCCAGGTAACCAGCTTCTCTTTACCTGTCTTCTGCAGAGGCCTCTTCACTGGCCTCCTGCTTCCACTCTCGTGTCCTTAAGCTTTGCCTTGCACACAGGGGCCTTGGCAGTCTTTAAAAAAAAATTAGTTCATGTCTCATCCCAGTGGTGGAACGCAGTGGTACATAGAATATAATTTTAACTACTTTCTTTGGCTTCTGAGACACACCATGACTTGTCTTTTTCTGTTTTTCCAACATCACCTTGATATATGGATATTGTTAAAATTGGGATTTGATCTGAAATATAATTTGTTCTAGGTAGATTTTTTTTTTTTTTACCTAATGTGTTAAGGAGATAGGATGATGATAATGAAATGCTGATAAATATTACTTAAATAGTGTTTATTACATGCCAGCTACTCTGCTAAGTCTGATATATCATATCTCATTGAGTCCTTATAATCCTTTGAGGAAGGTGCTGTTATTAACCCATTTTACATAGAAGGAAACTGAGACTTGAAGTGATTGAAGTAATGTCTTGCTCACAGACATACAGCTGGTAAGCAGTGGAGGTGGTAGTTGAGTTCAGCCTGTTAGACTCCAGAGCAAATGCTGTTAAATGTTAACCACTCTGTTTTATTGTAATTTGAATGACACCTTGCTCCCTTTGTAGAAGGGATGTGACAGAAACTATGTAGTTGGAGGGGAAGAGCTGCCTTGTAGTGATGTTCTGCTTGAGTTCAGGAAAAAACCTTCTATCTACAAGTGATTGTTGATGCTCATAGCTTTTTTGTTGTTGTTGTTGTATTGGTTTGTCATTCAATAGTGACTTGAAGGAGAGAAAGTGTTTTCCTTCTTGGTTGGCTTCTTAATCTGACCCTTGAGAGAGTGGATATGGGTGGGGAGGCTTTCTGTAAATGCTCATGGTGTGGCCTGCAGAGCATGGCCCTGGCATTGTGACCATCTGGCTGTACTGAGGAATCCACCCCTTCCCTTTGCTGGGTTTGACATGACTGATGAACTCTTTGGTTCATGACCAGCCTGGGCACTGAACACTCTTTGAGCCCCACCTTGTATTCTGTTAGTCAGGCTAGAACTGCGCTGTAAATGCTAGCCACTGGTCACCTGTGGCCTTAAGATTTAAATTAAAGTTAGTTAAAACGAAATAAAATAATTTCAGCTGCTCACTTGCACTGATCACATTTCAGTGCTCAGTAAACCCGTGTGGCTAGTGGCTACCATATTGGGCAAGTGCAGGTACAGGGCATTTTCATTGTCACAGGTAGCTCTATTGCACAGCCCTAGTCTAGCCTGCATCAATGTTCGGCAGTGTGACCTTCCTCGGATGGTTTTAATGATGTGACTGAGGTTATGGAGCTAGATGGCTTTGTGTGTTTGTGAATCTTGTTTTCTGCCTTTTCCACATCCCAGCTCCCCCAGGGTTGTGGGTGAGAGGAAACACCAAGGAAGATTTCCCTCAGGTGTACTATCTTCACCTCAGTCTTTAGCACAGCTTCCTAACTGCACGTCACAAGTGTGCTGGAGGTATCGATTCCTTAGACTCAGAGTCGCTGGGGAACACCTGTGTACCCTCATGTGTCAGATAAATTCCGTCTGCACCACGTGAAAAAGACTCAACAAAACTAATAGTGCAGGTTCTTTGACTACATTTCTCTCACCCTCTCCAACCCAGCCCTAGAAAAGAATGAAGATGTGCCGTGCTATTTTGATCTTGCCTTCAGGATAAGAATGCAATTAGACTACAATTGTGCAAATTAATAAAGAAAGATTTCTTCTTCCTCAGAATAAAAAAAATGTGTATAAAAGTAGAAAGTCTCAAAGTTTGTTCTCCTCAGTATTTGTCTCATTTGGGGGTCTTGTTAGTACTCAATAATAGATTTCATAAGATGTATAATTTATATGTGTTACAGAATAATATTTTAAGTCTACAAAAATACATTGATAAAAATGTCACTAACCTTTTCTACATTTTTCAGTGTCAAGTGAATTATATAGTAAATGTGAATTGAAATTCTAATATTTATCAAAATGCTTTCTTCCTCACAAAACTGTAATTCATATCAGCCCTCGGCTATTCATATGTGTGAATGTAGGGCAGTGGATTTGATGGAGGGAGATTCCTAGAATTTATTATATAGGAACCAACTTTTGTCATATATATAGTTTTAAGAATATAATTTATTCTGTAAGAAAGTGAGTTACTCTAAAGAGTTTACTGAAACTATTTTTTGCCAAACCTTGAACCAGATCAATGACTCGTTGCAATAAGTATTTGCATGTTCAGGCAAAATAATATACTGTGTGACACATGGCAGATTGTAATGCCACTTTAATAAATGAATGTGCTCTAAAGAAATTAACTGTGTCCTTGCTGCCTCAGATTCTTTGCTGTGTAATGTGTTATCTCAACTATAATGGTTTGCTTTTATAATAGGGAATTTTTTTTTTCTTTTGGCTGTCATAGGGTATGCCATCACACATAGTTATAATCTTACCTTTTCATTAACATCTTGCCATCTTTTGATTTTACTTATTTATTTTTAATTTTTATTGAATTTATTGAGGTGACATTGGTTAATAAAATTATATAGGTTTTAGATGTACAATTCTATAATACATCATCGGTATATTATATTGTGTGTTCACCACCCCGAGTCAAGTGTCCTCCCTCTTCTACTTTCCCCCACCCCCTTTCCCTCTGGTAATCACCATACTGTTGTCTGTGTCTGTGAGTTTTTGTCTTTCTTTTTTTTCTTGGTCCCTTCTCCTTTTTCACCGAGCCCCACAACCCTCCTCCCTTGTGACAGCTATCAATCTGAATCTATGAGTCTGACAGCTGTCTGTCTGTTCTCCGTATTTATGAGTCTGTTTCTATTTTGTTTGTTAGTTTATTTTTTCATTAGATTCCACACATAAGTGAAATCATATGGTATTTGTATTTTTTGACCGACTTAATTTCACTTAGTGTAATACTCTGCAGGTCCATCCATGCTGTCACAAAAGGTAAGATATCCTTCTTTTTTTTTTTTTTTATGCCAAGTGATATTCCATTGTGTAGATGCACCACAGCTTTATTATCCACTCATCTTCTGATGGACACTTGGGCTGCATCCAAATCTTGGCTATTTTAAATATCACTGCAATGAACATAGCGATGCATGTATTATTACAAGTCAGTGTTTCCAGGTTTCGAGGATGTATTTCCAGAAGTGGGCTCGCTGGGTCATAGCAGCTCTTTAAGGTTCATTTAGACATAACACTGTAGGGAGAGGTCACCGTAAACAAGCTGTGCTTGTTCCTTTGACTTGAGTTACAAGAACTGAAGGAAGTGGTGATATCAAGGTTTCTAACTTAATAATCTGAAAATTTGTTGATACCAGTGTCTCAACTCTCCACTTATTTTTGTGTGCTGTAATAGATAATTTGCTTGACAATTCCTAAAAGGAAGAAATATATACAATATCGATTTAAAGGTGTGATTTAAATAAAATTCTCTAGTTAGTAGTTGGTTCTTAAAAAGAAATCCATAAACAGTCTACCTTTAATGGATGGTTGAACTCCTGCTGTTTGCTTCATCAGTCAACAAGTATTAGCATGCCGTGGTTTTGACTTCAAGAGCTATTCGTTTGGTGAAAGCATGTATTTAACATTACTGTGTAGTAAATTAAGACTAGTGTAGTACCCTTCACCTGCTTAGTTAATGTTTTTGAGTAGATTAATGAATATGTAAGTGACATAAAATATATAAGAGACCTAGCAAGTGCTTTAGGGATTCAGAGGAAGAAGGTCAAGAGCAGGGGCAGGCAGGCCATCAGGGAAAGTGGACTTGAGCCAGACCTTGAGGATAAGAGGGATGGGGGTGTTGTGTTCCTGGCAGAGGCGGTACACAGACCAGGTTAATTCAGATAAAGAGTGCATGGAGGTATCTCATGGGTGGGCAAGTTGGGCAAGTTAAGGAGCTTACTTTTATACTGTGGGGCCCAGTGGCTACTGAGCAAGTTTGTTTAATTTTAGGATGCAAGTTTAAAAAGTTGCATTTGTTGCTACTTTTTAAATATGCTCAGATATTAATAACTTTTTTTTTCATACTCACCCGAGGATATGTTTATTGATTTTAGAGAGAGAGGGGCCGGGGAGAGAAACACCGATGTGAGAGAAAAACACCATTCGGTTGCCTCCCAACCTCGGTATGTGTCCTGACCAGGAAATTGAATCCACGACGCTCCAACCAACTCCACCAGGGCTTAGTGACATTTTTATAGCCCAAAATGCAGTGCTGATTTTCTCATTGATATTTTTATATTTAACAAACAAATCTAATGGTAAGAATATGTTTTCACCACAGTACTACGTAAAACCATTTTCATGAATAAGATAAGCAACCCCGTAAGCATTTTTATTTGGCCATAATTGGCTCTATAGCAAAAAAATGGTTGCCCTTAACTGTTTGAGGCAGTGTAGGGTACAACCTACGATTCCTGAGCAGGGAGGTGAAATGATACCAGTGGGCTTTGGAAGGATCGTGTACAGGAGGAGTTGGGAAGCGCAGGCAGGGAAGACAGAGGCCACATGATCGAGGGAGAAGTGGCAGAGGCACAGAAGTGTCGAGTGGATTTGGTGACAGAGGCCACATGGCTTGTTAGTGGCAGTCCCTGACTCACACTTCAGTCCTTTCTCTCCTGGGCCAGGGCACTTTCCTCTGTGCTATTTGACTCATCACTCTTTTTGTGGTATTTAATTTTGAGAAACCAGCACACACTTAAACTCACCTTATTTTAAAATTAAGAAGAGAGCATAGGAAACTTTAAAAAATGGAACAACGGATCATTGACAATGAGGTAAATATTCCTCGGACTTTTGGCTGGGGAAAGGGGGGTCACGCAGAGAAGGAAAGGCTGCGGCAGTGGAGGGGAGGAAAGGAATTATGGAGAGAGCAGCTTCGTAGGTTCTGAAATGCTAGTGTCACACTATCAGTAGTTCTGTGACTTAGAGCTTGGATTTCTTGGTTGACTGATTGACCACTGGCCTCAGATGCTTATTATACCTTCAGAGGCCCCTGTGCTGTGACTACTGTAGCATAATTTACTTTCCATTAGTGCTTCCAAGTCGAATGAAATCAAGTGGGTCAGAGATTCCCTGCTTGTTCCAGAGTTACTAGAAGAAGCAGCTGTTTTGCTAGGTGCGCTGCACACTTAGATCAGAAATCTAGTAATGCCATGGGTCACAGGATTCAGGAGCTGGAAGGAAGTCCCTCAGTGACCACAGGGAAAAGAGAAGCTCTATTAAAGAAACTCCATTTTTTGCTGTAGTAGATTCACTAAAGTGAATTGTGGGATAGCGGATTGTTTTCTTATAGAACAAGTGTTGTTATTGGGCATAACAATCAAGAATGTCATGGATGTCACCAATAATATATCATAAGCTACAAAGAGATAACAACTGTAAGGTAAAAATTGTATAATCATGCTTTAAGGCTTATAAAATAAAATAAAATCAGGCATTGGTTATATAAGCAGCTCTAATAGATCATATAGCATAGGACGGACAATAGATAAAAATAGTATTTTTGATGTAAATGTAATATGCCATTAGTAATAATGCTTGGTTAACAATATTTGTTGCCTTTCTTGGCATTTGATAGACTTTGAGGGCATCGTCTGGGGCCTAGAGATCTTAAATTGCCCAAAGGAGTTTCAAATGTGCATTTTTCTGCCGCAAGCAGAGCTATTCAGAATCAATCCATTGACCCTTCTAGCTGTCAACCAAAGAGTAGGTTATTGTTGTTGATGATGATGTTTTCCTTGTAAAAAAATCATTTAAAAAAGTAGGTCTGACCCAGCATTTCATTTCTTCCCTTTACCCTGTCTCTTCTGTTTATTCAGAATTATTGGTACAGCGCTCTGTACTGGTCCAAACCTGTGCTACCAGGGAACAATGAGTGCTTTTAAGTTCCTTTTAAACCTGTTCTGCCCCCAGGGCTGCATGACACTTTGTTGACAGCTGCCACTGCAGTTGAGTGTTCACCGAAAAGCTTTGGGAATCCATAGGGATCATTGTGGTGAGGTTCTTCAGATTGTTCCACAGAATTGCTCTGACACACTTACGACAAGAGTTCTGGTTCTGCATGCCCTCAGTCCCCTGACTGCATGGTTAATTGAAATGTGGGTTTTAATTAGCTTGCATCAAATGATTGGGGTTTAAAATTATATTACAGGGTAGTAATGATAAGTATCTCCTCATTTAAAGGTGTAAGGTGATTAGAATGTCTCACAGATTGTATGGTGGGGTGGTAGATGGCTGCTGAAAGCCCCTGTGTATTGACTCTGTTGGTGGGACTTACTTCATGCCCCCTTGCTCTCTTCTGATTGAGTTTTTTGCTGGCCCACCGTCATTGTTGCTATAGTTATGAGAGGGACATCCACAGGTCTTGCTCTGTATTTGATGAGTAGCAGCAAGGGTCTGTATTTCCAAACATGGATGTGATAGCAAAACATTGATCGGCTGCCTCCTGCACACCCCCTACCGGGGATCGAGCCTACAACCTGGGTATGTGCCCTGACTGGGAATTGAACCTGCAACCTTTTGGTGCATGGGACAACGCTCAACCAACTGAGCCACACCGGCCAGGGCAAGATTTGATTTAAATAAAAATATTAAACCAGTATTTAAGATAGACAGTTCGCCAAAAACATTTTTATTGTTTTATTAATGCAACCAACTGGGCTGTGGATTCTGAAGGTTGTCCTTATAATTATTTAACTGAATTATTTCAACAAATATTCTAACCAGATACCTGCAAAAACCCTCAGTTCGCTCTCCTTCATGAAGCATGTTGGCAGGAGGAGCTGGCTTTCACTCGGGTGTACATGCACGCTTGCAGGCATGATGGGGCTCATCAGCTCTGTTTTTTCTGGTAGGAAAAATGAGGCTGGCTGAGCAGCTTTTGTTTAATTTTGTGGGACAACATAGATACCCATTGGGCACAATGTTTTTCTTTAATTTTTCTAAATAACATGTTGACTTCTGGGAATCTCACAAGATTGAGCTCATAAACTGCACTGGTGACATCTTTCTTTATAACATTTTTCTAAAAAGTTGCTTTAATATTCTTTCTCAGAAACTTTTTAGAGTATCTATTTTAAGATTATGGGAAGTTATAATCCTCTTTCATGATTATTTTTTGACCATTGACATATTTTGTTAGTTTGTGTAGCAAAAGACTAAGAAAAACGTGAATTGCATTATATAAAAATAATGTGTTTTTTTTTTATCAAACCTGGTAAACATATGAATGATAAATTGATCCTTCTAATTTTTTTTCCTGTCCTAGTAAACATTCTGCTTCTCCTGACATAGGCATTGTTTCATAACCCATGTTCATAATTTTGCAAAAATGATTAAGTAAAACTTTTTAAAGCAGTGATTTTTAAAAAGTTGCTCATTATTGCTTATAGGGCTTTGAACTAAAACTTTTTAAGGCTATGTTATATATATTTTGATTGGGAATTATTGTCTTATCTCTGTCCACTTAAAATTCTTAGAGTTGAGTTGTCACAGAGGCCTCCCTAGTACTCCAGCCTGCAGCCTCATTCTGATGATTTCAGGAGGCCCTGGTGGGTCCCAGTCTAGCCAGACCCAGGATGAGGCTGCACAGCCGGATGAAATCACCACTTCCTCTTCGCCAGCAGTGATGTGTTGTGATTGCCTGCTTTCAGAAACAGGTTTCAGAGAAAATGAACCCCAGTTTCTTCAGATAGGAAATGGGAAGTCTGCAGTCGAATTACCTCTAAATAAAAGTGTGTGTGTGTTGTGTGTGTGTGTGTGTGTGTGTGTGTATGTATGTGTGTGTTGTGTGTGTGTGTGTGTGTGTTCGTACTGTATGTTTAGTGTTCAAAGAGCTTTTGTCACTTAATAGTTGTGTGATTCTGTGTAAGTTATCTCAGTTTCCTCCAGGATAAAATGGAATGAATAATTTCACATGGTTGCCATGGACACTAAATGAAACATAGCAGGTGATCAATAAATGTCTCCCTTTTTTCTTCTTTTACATACCGTCTAGATCTGTAACTTTACTGCCACCTTTCACACACTTCAGGTTGATTCTGCCAACCTTTCTGTCTACCCTCTTTGCCTTTCACTTTGTTTTCTGTGCCTTTTCCCCAACAATCATTTATTTAGACCTGGCTATGTGCCAGACACTATGCTAAGTGCTGGGGTTTCATGGATGAACAGAGCAGAGAAATGCACTGTGAGCTGGAATGGAGATACACATGTAGCATAAAGAACTGATTAGGGACTAACTCTGCCTGGGGAGGTCAGGGTAGACTTCATGAGAGAGGTGGTGGTATTTGAGCTGAATATTGAAGGACGAACAGGAGTTTCCCAATCAGACATGATGGGCTCGATGGTGGGGCGTGATGGGGAGGAGGGAGGACATTTCTTGGGAGCAAAAATACTGGGTGCAGTGGTTAGAATAACAAAGGGCTTAGTGATTTTTGGATCTTATCAGAACTTCATTATATTGACCTTGATTTCCTCTAAACTCACATGGTATTTAGTCTGTATTTTTCGCTTGGCAGCCACTACTTTCTGCATTAAAACAGTACTTACTTATGGTTATGTTATTAGCATCTTACTTTGCAGTTAGCTCCTTGAGGGTGGAATTAGACCCATTGTGACCCATATGGCATATGTCTTACCTGTAAAAGGTGCTCAAGAAACACTTGAGAGTGCAGTGAATGCGTGGGAGGACCTGTGAGCACCCAGCTTCTTCACAGTACTTTTGACTTCAGAGTATTGTGTTCAATGAAAGCAGCCAGTCACAAAAGACCACATATTGTATGATCCCGTTTTTATGAAATATCCGGTATAAGCAAGTCATTAGAGCAGAAAGCAGATTAGTGGTTGCCTAGGGCTGGGGGTGGTGGGAGTGTGGGTGGCAAAGACAGGGAGTGACTGCTGATGTACAATTCTGTACGCGTACTAAAACCATTGAACTGTACACTAGACAGATGAATTTCATGGCATATATATTTTATCTCAATAAAGGTGTTAAAATACTTTTGAAATCTTGTCAGATTTTAAAAGAATATCTTCAAATGCATGCTGTTTTTTTTCTTCTATTTCCACAATATACATTTAGGGCTTTGCGTTATCTGTTTCTTATGCTGCTTTAAGATTTGGGCTTGGAGCTCAGTAGGATGTAGGTGAAGTAGAGCTTTGGGTCTTCGGTGCCCCATAGAGATGCAGGGGCGTGTGGAAGGGAACCTCTGATGAGCTTATGCGGAGCCATCTCCGTCTCTGTCAAGGGAGCTTTGCGCTCAGTTATGTATTTTAATATCAGTAGAGTGGCCCTTTGGATATATTGGAAAAATATATTTTTATTTTTCAAGTTTTTGAAGAAGTTGTCTTTAGGGGAGTAATGCTTTGCTTTGTCTTAATGAAGAGAAATATAGCATTTGCAGAAATAGAGGAATGGTGCTATTTTTCTGTCATCCTCAGAATAAGAGAGGCTAGTTTGTTTTTGAGCCTGTTAAGCTTATATTCCTCATTTAACAGGTACTTTATTTTTTAATTAAAAATATTTAAAATTTATCTTTATTATTGAAAGTATTACAGATGTTCCCCCCCGGCATTGATCCCCTCCCCCTCCCCTAGCGTGCCCCCCTCCCCTGGCCCCCCGCCTACCACACAATTGTCTGTGTCCATGGATTATAAAGGGTGTCCCAAAATTCACGCAAGAAGTACTTTTGATAGAAAACACAGGTTTATAATGAAAAATTGTAAATTTTTTATTGATTCATAAAGTATACAGTATAGGGTTATGTATGGAATAGCACTTAGGGTAAATGGCCTCCATGGCTTTGCTGGCACATACGCAAAGCCATGGTCTTCATTGGTCTTCATTGTCCCTGCTCCTGGGCCATAATTGGTACTTGGTAATGCTTATCAAATTGAAGGGATTGAAATCAAAGGGCAACAGATATTAGAATCTGATTCAATAAACCAAGTAAAATTAGGCTTTTATTTTTTGTTGTTGTTAATGCTCATGCAAAATTCAAATCTTGCGTGAATTTTGGGACACCCTTTACATAATATGCATATAAGTTCGTTGGTTAATCTCTTCTCCCCCAATCCTCTTATCTTTGAGATTTGTCAGTCTGTTCCATGCTTTCATGTCTCCGGGTCTATTTTATTTGTCAATGTATTTTGTATAGGTACTTTATTTTTAAAGTGTATTTTGTATGAAAACTTTTTCAAAGCCATATGTATTAATATAACCTGCACTCTTAGATAAATTGTTTAATGTGGTTTTCTCTTTTCTTGCAAGTGTAGAACTAGTAGTTTCTGTGTTGATGTAACAGCAGGGAGTGCCTATTTTGGTGTGCTCATTCGTGGAAAATTTAGCCCTCTTGAAAAATGAACGAAGATCACAGCTAAAAGTATTCATCATGCAGTCTATCCACAAGACATCTTGAATGAAATCATCATTAAAGAACTTAAGTAAAACAGTTATTTCCTGATACTATATTACCAAATGTACTCATTTAGGACATTATTATGTATGTACTAGTATTTTCTCTTTTTCATGTGATTGCCAACTATCTTAAAAAATGGGATGCTTCAGACTAATGTTTTGGGGAGGCTGATATGATCTACTTGACCCTGATTTAACTTTAATAGTGGCAGTGGGTGTTCTTCATCATGGACCTGATTGTTTTTAGGGTTTCTTCAGAGACCGTAATATAGCAAAAGCATTGCATTGATTTGTCTTCACTTATCCTGCTTTAGCCGGGTTTAAATCAGTAGGTCTTTCCCAGTATGAATGGGAGGGCTTAGTAGGCCAGAGAGAGCCAGAGGCCTCAGGGTTTGGTGGGAGAGTTTCCCATTTGTCCAAATACGCCCCTCGACTCTCCTGTGCATGACCCAGTTTATTTTGTTCTTTAGATTCCACATATGAGTGAGGTCGTGTGACATTTGTCTTTCTCTGACTGGCTCATTTCGCTTAGCATAATACTCTCCAGGTCCCCAAAAATTGGATTGCTGATTGGAAATGAGAAGATTTGACTTCTTCTTAGTAACTAGCCATTTTACCTCAGATAAGTTTTCTTTTTTCTCTGGGCCTTAGTGTTCTTATCTGTCAAATGGTGCAATGGCCTCTTATCTCTAAGATTCCTTAGATAGATTGTGAGGTTTTTTAGAGAAGAACCATTTTCATTCACCTTTGAATATCAACACCTTACCTGGGCAAAATATTTTTTCAACTAATTAGTTTGTAGCTGTGTCTGTTTATCTCTGGAGTCATAGTTATATCGTTATAGGTAATTAATAATAATTTTGAACATTTATAAATGGAAATTGTCTTTTGAAGTTTGTGCCCAAGCAGTCCGATAAATGCCTTTATCTAAAAATTCATTCACATGTACACATGTATGTGTGTGTATGCCTAGATTTAATGTATACAATTTTAAAGTGAGACAAAAATACATATAAATGATCAAGGTGCAAGAATATGCATTTTTAAAAGATCTCTTGCTTTAAAATAATTTATTTATGTTTCATTATTTGGATATGATACTCAGAATAATTGGCCAACAGCAACAAAAATGTTGTTGGCAGCTTCCAAGTTTTAAAAAAAACACTCTAGAGAATTAGGGAAAAATAGTAATTAACAGGGTACTGTCAAGGTTGGTAGGTCTAAATTTAACATACCAGCTGTGTTTTGGTTTGTGGTGGGTGTGTGTGTGTCATGCTGTCCCCCCCTGTGGTTTGCCTGCCTTGTTATGAGCCAGGAGCATGTATTGTGGAAACAGAAGTGGCTGCTTGCGTGTGGCAGTGCCCTGCTGGCCGCAAGACCCTGTCAGTGTCTGGAGAAGTTTAAAGCTGCAGGTGGAGAATGCTACGCTTTCCGCGTGGCTGTGGTCTGTGGTGAAGGAACTCTTCAAGTACATACCTTCTCCTCTGTGCTGGAAACACTGTGGTTCATTGAATCTTAAGATGCAGTTCATTATAAGGTACACCATTGTTTTATGCTCCACTAAGAAATGACCTTGACAATTAAGCTCTGATAAAATGCTCTTATCTATGAGAATGTTCATTTTATATTTAGTGGAGGAGCATAGATTAAAAAAGGAAAATTGAAGTGAAATGAATTGGTTATGATATTCTTGAAACGTATTCACGTTCAGAGTCCCAGTCTTTGAATCACTTTCTGACTCGGAGTTGTCCATGTCAGCGTATTTCTACACACTCTCACCCTCTGCACCATTGCGCGTGCGGGTGATGCAGCCGTTCTTCAGAGTGCTTCACTCTTGACTGGAGTTTTCTCTCAAGCTGCAGACACTCATTCTGCATGTTTCTATGTGATTGCTGTCCTGATCTTCTATAGACAATGCCATGCAGTATGTTATGATGGCCACGTGGCCCATAGCAACAGTAACAGGTCATCATCTCAGAGCTGTTACAATGTGAATAAATGTGTGTCTTAGAGTCAGTGGAATATGGCAGCTGTGGAAGGAACTTGGACCAAACGGTCCCTGTCCAGAGGTTATTAGTGGAGTGTGGAATATGGGGTGTTTTTCTTTCTTGTAAATGGCTAGCACCATGGTAAAGGGTATTGTTTCACATTCAGACACTTATTCTCTAATTGCTTTAATGTACAATTCCCAATTCCCTATCATGGAGAATCTCAATTAATGGAAAGTTTAACCTGAAAAGATAGGCCTGTTTTCTCTGTCCTGTTGAAACATCTTTCAAACATCAAACTTGCTTTGCCCTTTAAACATTCATAGTTTATGTAAATCACAATGGATACAAAGATGAGTGAGGCTTGTTGTTCTCAAGGTAATGATGGTTAAATGAGAAATGGGAATGTACAAAACTAATGAGCATAGCACAGCCTTGTGAGATGAAGCATTTACTATATTTCATATACTCAAATTTGTGTAAGTAAGCCTCTCCACTTTTTAAAATATGGAAGTCCACTCTAATAGAGTAAGTAAATAGTACTGAAAAATTGAGTAGGTTAAAATTGTTGGGCACTATGTCCCCTGCATTTATTAAGTTTGAGTTTGTCTTCAGTAAATTAAATCATACATTTAAAGAAATAAGATAACTAAATGCTTATGATCCTGCTTTAGATCTGAATCGGTTTTTTTTTTTCCTTTAAAAAAGATATATGAACAGTTGGCTTAATAGAAGAGGGTTTGTGGATTATAGTATTATATGACTATTTCTTAATTTTGATCCTTAACTGTACTTATGTGGCACATTGTTTTTGTGTTTTGGAAGTCACCCAGGAATACTTAGGATTAAAGGGCATCATGTCTGAAGCTATTAATTTCTTAATTTTGATCTTTGCACTATACTTATGTGGCAGATTGTCCTTGTATTTTAGAAATTACCTGGGAATATTTAGGCTAAAGGGCATCAGATGTGCAGCTTATTGTCACATGTTTCAGAAGAAAGTTTTATCTGTGTGTTTAGAGAGAGTGATCATATGTACTGTATTTGGTGAAATGTTAATGGGAAATGTGGGTGAAGAGTACATGTGGTCATTCTGTAGTATTCATGCAACTTTTTTGTAAATTTGAAATGATTTCAAAATCAAAAGCTATGAAATTAAAGACTGTTGCTAAAATATCATATATACTAAATATAAACCAAAATATCAGGTGCCCAGTACTTTAAATTAACACATTTATTTTGTGTTTTTAGGGCAGATATGTGCATATTTTAAAAAAAATTCTACTCTTGGCAGAGACTTGCAACATGTCCTCACTTGTGTTCCCTGAGTTTGGACACCCTGAAGTACTTTCTCACTTTATGAATTTATATATATTTTGAGGCCTGCTTGGAGAGCATCTGCACATATGTTTATATTATTGCTATTTTCCAGATACGCTATCATTATTGTTTCTGAGAGGTTTTAAGTGGGGACAGTTTCCTACACTTAGCCTTTGATAGTGAATTTCCAACGATCTAGGACTAGTTATTTTGACGATTTAATTCAAAAAGGTCTCCTTTTGTTACTTTCTAAACTATCCCTTATGATCCTTGCTCCCCTCCTGCCTCTTTACCCTTTCCTACTTGTTATCCATCCCTTCTTTTCTTCATTAGGGCAGATTAATCTTTAAACTCAGTAAAATTCTGCCTCTTCCAGGAAGCCTTCCCTGGCCATTGCGATGGAACTGTGATCACTTATTGTCTATCTATCTATTAATTAATTGATTTATTTTTGTTAATCCTCACCTGAAGATATTTTTTCCATTGAGAGTAGAAGGGATGGAGAAGGTGGGGGGGGGGGGGGGCAGAGAGAGAGAGAGGAAGAGAGGGAGAGGGAGAGGGGGAGAGAGAGAGGGAGAGAGGGAGAGAGAGAGAGAAACTGGCCAGGGCTGTGATCACTTTTTAATCAGCACTTACCACACTCAGTTTTGCAGTTATTGTAGTGTTTTACGTTGTTCTCAGTGTTAGATTAAAATTACTGTTGCTGTGTGGTCATTTAAAGTAATGTGTACATATTATTTTCCCAGCCCATTGTCAGAATGTTGGCAGATACACACTGCTTTCTTTCTCCCCTTGAATTTATCCTCAGACCTCATGGCTGCTGTTTCCATAACTGTGTCTCACTGGTTCTGTTTGAGTGAGTATCTCTTACTGGATCCAAAACCAAACTACTGTGCTTGACGTTTTGGATTGTCTGTCTCTCTCCTCTCTTCTGTTTAACCTGTCATCTCTGAGAACTAAAGATTTTCTTTTTGCCTCTATTAGTTGAGATAGTTTTTAATAATTTGGCCAATTCATTTACTATTTTAAATTCAGATATCACAAATTAGATTTTTCCTGCCTCTAATTAGAACCTATAATTGTAAATTACTTGTGTGTCCTAGGATTCTAGTCAGTTCTATGCCTCCCTGTCCCCAGAAGCATAAAAGTTATAATGGGGTTTGGTATTTCGTTCATTGAAAAGTGTTAGGCTTCTGTATTTCAGCTCCTTTTGGGCAGCTGTTTTATGAGGGTGACTGACTGCCTGGAGGGGTCAGTTCTCTATCGGGGGTGACTGGATGCAGGGCGCACTCGGGACCTGAAACAGAATGCCAGATGGCGGAGACGTGGTGGGCGCTCCTGCGCATGTGGAGCCCTGGAAGGTTTGTTTCACTGCTTTTTACCTGGTAGGTAGGAGCCTCTTCATCGGTTGTCAGACTTGACAGCTTAAGTGCATTGCAGTTGCTTTTGTCCTTGCCTAAAATCTAATTCTGCTAGTGCTTTTGTTAGTTAAATAGGAGGTAACCACTTCACAACGTTGTATTTTCTCCCTAAGGTGGGGAATGACAGGTCCATGAGTTCTTCACTGTAAGGCCCCTCTGTCTACTCTGCTGTGGCAGGGATACTGAGTAGCTTGGGTGGTGTTGACAGGAGAAGCTTTAGGTGGGGGCACAAGACCCCTTAGCATGTCTGCCACCTAACAGGGTGGCTGGCAGTTCCCCAGGACCAAGAAGTATGTGGCTTTGCTTTACCCAGCCAGCTTTCTAGGCCAGAGCTGTAGAACTTGAGAGGCACTGTGACACCGCCCTCTTCACCTCTCCCCCCTCCAGGGAGGAGGCTTGGAGAACTGGAGTAGGTGCCCCCGTTCAGCTTCCATGATTTTCTCTCCTGAGTCGGCCTTGCATTAACATCTACTGCACCTACTTCTGCTGTATGCAGTCTCTCCCTCTACTCTGCCCGACCTCTCATTTGTTATTTTTCTAATCATTACCAACACTAACTTTTTGTACCTCATGTAAACAGTTAGCAAAAGCTTTTGGCCTGAATTTATATAACAAGCTTTTGCTTATAGTGGGGCTGGCGAATGTTGTTAACTCTGATTATTGGAAGACAAATCATTTTAAATTTGGCTTACAAGTTGGATGGTACAGTTTCCCCTAGTATCTGTTTTATAATGACTTTTTCTGTGTAACTATCCCCCTCCCTCCATTAACTTTTATTTTGCTGCATCCCCATTAGGAGACTTCTGAAGCCTAAAACATAAGCATTCATCCAATTATAGGGAAAGGTTGAAAGAATCCATGTCTGCTCAGGTGGATATTTTGTGCCATTTTAAAGCAGTATTTCCTGACTGGGGACTTGAATGACAATGTTCTGGAGAGCACATTGCCGTTAAAAGCGCTAATGGAGGGTATTTATTTTAGGTTCTATTAACAAATCAACCAGTAAAACAGTTATTTAATTATTTTCTGCGTGTGTAATGAGTTTTGTGATTGTTAGTGGAGATTAGGCAAATGGGCTCCAGTCCCTCAATTGCTCCAACACAACACAGTTGGTTTATGGCGCACACTCCTTCCTGCCATGGTGAGTAGACATTTGTGTACTTTATTTTTTTTTTTTTTTTTTTTTTTTTTTTTCGCTTAAAGTATTACAAAGGGTATTACATAAGTGTCCTTTTTCCCCCCCCCCCGCCCTTGACAAACCCCTACCTTCCCTTACCCCCCAGTGTCTTATGTCCATTAGTTATGCTTATATGCATGCATACAAGTCCTTCGGTTGATCTCTTACTCCCCTCCCTCCTGCCCCCCAACTCTCTCTGGCCTTCCCACTGCAGTTTGACAATCAGTTTGAGGCAGCTCTGCCTCTGTATCTATTATTGTTCAAAAGTTTGTAATGGTCTTTATTATCCATGAATGAGTGAGATCATGTGGTATTTTTCCTTCATTGACTGGCTTGTTTCACTTAGCATTATGCTCTCCAGTTCCATCCATGATGTTGCAAATGGTAGGAGTTCCTTCTTTTTAACAGCAGCATAGTATTCCATCGTGTAGATGTACCACAGTTTTCTAATCCATTCATCTACTGATGGGCACTTAGGCTGTTTCCAGATCTTAGCTATGGTGAATTGTGCTGCTATGAACATCTGGTTACATATATCCTTTCTGATTGGTGTTTCTGGTTTCTTGGGATATATTCCTAGTAGTGGGATCACAGGGTCAAATGGGAGTTCCATTTCCAATTTTTTGAGGAACCTCCATACTGCCTTCCATAGTGGCTGCACCAGTCTGCATTCCCACCAGCAGTGCACAAGTGTTCCTTTTTCTCCACATCCTCTCCAGCACTTGTCGTTTGTTGATTTGTTGATGATGGCCATTCTGACAGGTGTGAGATGGTACCTCATTGTTGTTTTGATTTGCATCTCTCGGATGATTAGTGACTTTGAGCATGTTTTCATATGCCTCTTGGCTTTCTGAATGTCCTCTTTTGAAAGGTGTCTATTTAGATCCTTTGCCCATTTTTTGATTGGATTGTTTATCTTCTTTTTGTTAAGTTGTATGAGTTCCCTATAAATTTTGGAGATTAAGCCCTTATCAGATATGACGTTGGCAAATATGTTTTCCCAAGAGGTGGGTTTTCTTGTTGTTTTGTTGATGGTTTCTTTTGCTGTGCAGAAGCTTTTTATTTTGATGTAGTCCCATTTGTTCAGTTTCTCTTTAGTTTCAACTGCCCTAGGAGCTGTATCAGTGAAGAAATTGTTTTGGCATAAGTCTGAGATTTTGTTGCCTTTGTATTCTTCTAGACTTTTTATGGTTTCCTGTCGTACATTTAAGTCCTTTATCCATTTTGAGTTTATTCTTGTGTATGGTGTAAGTTGGTGGTCTAGTTTCATTTTCTTGCATATATCTATCCAATTTTCCCAACACCATTTATTGAAGAGACTATCTTGGCTCCATTGTATGTTCATGCCTCCTTTGTCAAAAATTAATTGAGCATATTGGTTCGGGCTAATTTCTGGACTCTCTATTCTATTCCACTGGTCTATATGTCTGTTCTTGTGCCAGTACCAGGCAGTTTTGAGAACAGTGGCTTTGTAATACAGTTTGATATCTGGCATTGAGATCCCACCTACTTTGTTCTTTCTCAGGATCGCTGCAGCTATTCGGGGTCTTTTTTTATTCCAGATGAATTTTTGGAGAGTTCGTTCTAGATCTTTGAAGAAGGCCATTGGTATTTTAATGGGAAGTGCGTTGAATGTATAGATTGCTTTGGGTAGTATGGACATTTTAATGATGTTGATTCTACCAATCCAAGAACATGGTATGTTCTTCCATCTGTTTATGTCTTCCTCTATCTCTTTTTTCAACGTCCTGTAGTTTTCTGAGTAGAGGTCTTTAACCTCTTTAGTTAAGTTTATTCCTAGGTATCTTAATTTTTTTGGTGCGATGGTAAATGGGATTGTTTTTCTAATCTCTCTTTCTGAAAGTTCACTATTGGTGTATAGAAATGCCTCAGATTTCTTGGGGTTAATTTTGTATCCTGCTACATTGCCAAATTCATGTATTAAGTCTAGTAGCTTTTTGATGGAGTCTCTAGGGTTTTGTATGTATAATATCATGTCATCTGCAAATAAGGACAGTTTTACTTCCTCTTTTCCAATTTGGATGCCTTTTATTTCTTCTTCTTGCCTAATTGCAATGGCTAATACTTCCAGTACTATGTTGAACAGGAGTGGTGAGAGTGGGCATCCCTGTCTTGTTCCTGTTCTTAGGGGAAATGGTGTTAGTTTTTGTCCATTGAGTATGATGTTGGCTGTGGGCTTGTCATATATGGCTTTTATTATGTTGAGGTATGATCCTTCTATTCCCACCTTTCTGAGAGTTTTTATCAAAAATGGGTGTTGGATTTTGTCGAATGCTTTTTCTGCATCAATTGATATGACCATGTGGTTTTTTTCTTTCAATTTGTTTATGTGATGTATCACATTTATTGATTTACGGATGTTGTACCATCCTTGCATCTCTGGGATAAATCCTACTTGGTCATGGTGTATGATCCTTCTGATGTACTGCTGGATCCGATTTGCTAAGATTTTGTTGAGGATTTTGGCATCTATGTTCATGAGGGATATTGGCCTGTAATTCTCTTTCATTGTGATGTCTTTACCTGGTTTTGGTATTAGGGTGATGCTGGCTTCATAGAATGAGCTTGGAAGCGTTCCTTCCTCTTGAATTTTTTGTAGTAGTCTGAGGAGGGTAGGTTTTAGTTCTTCCTTGAATGTTTGGTAGAACTCCCCTGTGAAGCCGTCTGGCCCTGGGCTTTTGTTTGCTGGAAGCTTTCTGATGACTGCTTCAATTTCTTCCATAGTTATTGGCCTATTGAGGTTTTTAGATTCTTCCTGATTGAGTTTTGGAATGTTGTATTTTTCTAGGAATTTGTCCATTTCCTCCAGGTTGTCTAATTTGTTGGAGTAGAGTTGCCCGTAGTATTGTTTAACAATCATTTGTATTTCTGTGGGGTCTGTTGTTATTTCGCCTCTATCATTTCTGATTTGGTTTATTTGGGACCTTTCTCTTTGCTTCTTGGTGAGCCTGGCGAGGGGTTTGTCAATCTTGTTTATCCTTTCAAAGAACCAGCTCTTGGTTTCATTGATTTTCTGTATTGTTTTTTTGGTCTCTATGTCATTGATTTCTGCTCTAATCTTTATTATCTCCTTCCTTCTGCTCACTCTGGGGTTTTCTTGTTGCTCTCTTTCTAATTCTTTGAGTTGTAGAGTTAGATGATTAACTACCATTTTTTCTTGTTTTTTGAGATAGGCCTGTAGAGCTATAAACTTTCCTCTCAGGACTGCTTTCATTGTGTCCCAGAGGTTTTGGATTGTTGTGTTTTCATTGTCATTAGTGTCCAGGATGTTTTTAATTTCTTCTTTGATGTCATCGGTAACCCAATCAATATTTAATAACATGCTATTCAGCTTCCAAGTGTTTGAGTATTTTGGGTTGTTTTTTTTGTAGTTTATTTCTAACATTATGCCATCGTGGTCTGAGAAGATGCTTTTTATGATCTCAATCTTCTTGAATTTGTGGAGACTTTGCTTGTGACCCAATATGTGGTCTATTTTTGAATATGTCCCATGAGCACCTGAGAGGAATGTATATTCCGCAGCTGTGGGGTGTAGAGTTCTGAAGATGTCAATTAAGTCCATCTGATCTAGTGAGTCATTTAGGATTGCTGTTTCTTTGCTGATTGTTTGTCTAGCGGATTTATCCAGTGATGTCAGTGGTGTATTAAAGTCCCCTACTATGATTGTGTTATTGTCGATATCTCCCCTGATATCTTCCAGAAGTTTTCTTATGTATGTGGGTGCTCCTGCATTGGGTGCATATATGTTTACCAGGGTTATATCTTCTTGTTGTATTGATCCCTTTAGTATTATGAAGTGGCCTTCCTTATCTCTGGTTATGGCCTTCACTTTGAGATGTATTTTGTCAGATATAAGTATTGCTACCCCAGCTTTCTTTTCCTTTCCATTTGCGTGAAAGATATTTTTCCATCCCTTCACTTTCAGTCTGTGTGAGTCCTTTCCAATGAGGTGGGTCTCTTGTAGACAGCAGATGTATGGGTCATGTTTTTTTATCCATTCAGCCACTCGATGTCTTTTATTTGGAGCATTTAGTCCATTTACATTTAAAGTTATTATTGAAAGGTACTTGTTTGTAGCCATTTCTTTTTTTGTGTGTGTGTGTGGCTGATTTCTTTCTGAGCTTGATATTTCTTCTTTTACACCAGTCCCTTTAGCATTTCTTGCATGGCTGGCTTGGTGGTGATAAACTCCCTTAGCCCTTTTTTGTCTGTGAAGCTTCTTATTTCCCCTTCAATTTTGAATGATAGCCTTGCTGGATAGAGTATTCTTGGATTCAGTCCTTTGCTTTGCATCACTTTGTAGATTTCCGTCCATTCTTTTCTGGCCTGATGTGTTTCTGTTGAGAAATCATTTGATAATCGAATGGGAGATCCCTTGTATGTTACTTTCCGCCTCTCTCTTGCAGCCTGTAAGATTCTCTCTTTATCCTGAACATTTGCCATGGTAATTATGATGTGTCTTGGTGTGGGTCTTTTCGGGTTCACCTTGTTTGGGACTCTCTGGGCTTGTGTGACTTTTTTCTTCCCCACCTCAGGGAAGTTTTCTGATATTATTTCTTCGAATAGGTTTTCTAATCCATGTTCATCTTTCTGTTGTTCTGGCACCCCTATTATTCGTATGTTGCTTCGTTTCATGTTGTCCCAAAGTTCCCTTAGGCTCTCCTCCTGTCTTTTAATTTTTTTCTCCATTTGCAGTACAGTTTGAGTGTGTTTTGCTTCCTTGTCTTCTAATTCACTGATTCGGTCCTCCGCTTCTCCCAGTCTACTGTTGATACTTTCAATGGTGTTTTTTATTGCAGCTATGTCGCTCTTCATTTCTTCTTGGGACTTACTTAAGTTGTTGATTTTTTCATCTGTTTCTTCTAGCTTCTTGCATACGTAGTTGAGTTTTTCATCTGTTTCTTCTTGCTTCTTGAACATCCGGTGCATGTACTCTAGGAACCTTATTCTGAATTCTTTTTCCGTCATGTTGCATATCTCTGTCTCACTTAGCTGCTTTTCTGGCGAGTCCTCCTTTTCTTTCCTTTGGGGGTTTCTTTGTCTACCCATGTTTGATCTCACTGACATTACTTGTTGTTGAATCGTTCAGTGGCTGGACCCTGGGTGGCAGTGGCTGCTCCCTGGGTGGCAGTGGCTCCTCGGTCTGTGGTTGCTCCTTGGGCGGTTGTGGTAGCAGCGGCTCCTCTGTTGATAGCAGAGCCTCTGATGGGTGCTGTTCACAGTTGTGGTGGCTCTTCTGGCTGGTGTAGGGTGGCTTCAGACGCAGCAACTGTTCCCCAGGCAGAGCGTGTGGTGATCAGGAGGCCGCTGTTGCTTGAATCTGTTGCGTTGATTTAGAGGCACAAAATACAACACAACAAGGCACAACGTACCAGGCACTGAACACTATTGTATTTACGATATTACTAACCCCAAATAAAGGTGGCCACCCGAGCTAAGAGAGTTGGGAGGTAAGGGGGAAAGAAGAGAAAAAGATAGAAGAGAAAAAAGCAAGAAAGAAAAAAAGGAGTGCAAAAATGAGATTGGAAAAGGGAGGGGAAAAAGAGGAGGAAAAAAAAGAAAAAAAAAAAAAAAAAAAAAAAGAAGAGAGAAAAGAGAGTGAAGTGTAAAAGGGGGAGAGACTATTTATGTGAGGAGGAAACTCCTATAGGACCGCCACTAATACCAACAAATTGCAGCAACAGATTCCTGGAGATGAATACAAACTACAAACAACCAATAATATCAAGCGACGCAAGGGGACAGAGAAGCGCAGAAATAACCGGGGGGGGGGGGGGGGGGCGGGGAGAGGGAGGGGCAGGAAAACAAAAAGAATAAGCAGTCTAACCTTACAAACAATCAAAAAAAGAAGAAGAAAAAAGAAAAAAAAAGAAAAACAATATACTCGTCAATCAGGCAAACAACGATAAAACAATAGAGAGAGAAAAGAAGAAGAAGAGAGAGAGGAAAAAAAAATGGATAGTGAAGGAAGATAAGGGAAAGGTGTGTAAGGGTTTAGAACAGGGGATTGGACGTAGGATATTTAAGCAGGGTTAAATTTTGACAGAGGGTAAAAAGAATAGGGAAGATCTAAAGCTGGAGTAGGGTAAGAGAAACAGGACAGCAAAAGGGAAAAAGTGGGGAAGATTGTTTAGCACAGAGGCAAATTGAGGTAGAGAAAAATGTTGCTAAAGGAACGATGAAAATAGAATGGAGAACATTAGTCCCAAAATAAAATAAAGACAAGATAAGATGACACTTTAAAAACTGGTAAAATGGTAGCGGTAATAATACTAGTTAAAAATAAAAATGTAGTAGCTGAAAGGGCAAAATCAGGTGATGGAGAAAAAGAAAAATGAAAAAAAAAAAAAGAAAAAAAAAAAAAAGAAAAATGTTTTCTTAGTTAAAAGGAGAAAAAGTAATTTAAAAAAATAAAAATAAAAATTAGCATTAATGCAGGTGCTTCAGATCTTCTACTCTTCTTATTGGCACGCCCGGAATTCAGGAGAATGTTGACTTTCTCTCTGATACACTGCTCCTCCTTGTTGCAAGCCACAGTCCTTATTGCCTTATCTGTATTTACAGAGGAGTCAGTTCGTGGCTCTGCCTCTGGGTGGCAGTGTGTCTGGGTTGACCTCCGAGGTTATAATTTCTCTCCGACCAGTTCTCTATTGTACCTGAACCAGCTCCGCCCAGAGGTGGTTCCCCCGGCGCCACTCCCAGCTCTGTTTCCCAGGCTCCCCAAAAACAATCTTCCCCTACAAGCTCTGCTAGTGACCCCAACTGGGCACTCACATGCACTGGGCTCAACAATCAAACTCACAGAAGTAAGAGGAAGTGTGCAAACTAGAGCCTGGGAAGCTGTTCGAACTCGCAGGGTTCCACCCTCCAGAACCGCGCGGAGTGTCTGCGCGCGCTCAAGCCCCTGGCATCAACAAGTAGCCGGTTATCAGGGAAACTCTGAGGCAGCCCTCACGCATCCATTCCAACTATGGGCTCATTTATAGTGTTACCTTCTGGCAGCAGCCCTGCGGGAGCCCTCCCCCTTTGCGAGACACGCTGGCCTCTATAGGCACGGATTTTGGAGAGCGCGGATTTTGGCGGACGCAGATTTCCCCCTGCGCCTGTGCGCGAGTTCCTCGCTCCAACCTGAACTGCGAACCGCACTTTTGAGGTAAGTCTAACCTTTCCGTGGAGGGGTGCAGGTCTCCCCTTGGCTCTTGCAGTCGCGCTGTTTGCGAATCGTTGCCTCCGGGTCAGTAGCCGATCTCTGGATGCCGGTGAACGCTGCCTGAGATGGCGAGGTCTCGCCGCTGCGCTGGCGCCCAGAGGGAGGTTTCAGCCTCAATCTCTAACCATCCGCATTTTTTAGGAGTTTTCTGTCTTTCCTGGCTGCAGACTCTCTCTCAGCTGAACCTCCCCAGCTTGATCGGGCCGATTGTTACCCGTTTCAGCTGCTCGCCCCTATCTGGTCCGGGACAAAGCACCAACACGTCTGTCTAAGCCTCCGCCATTTTCTCTCTCTCACATTTGTGTACTTTAGTGTTTTTATTCATATCATGTAGGGTTTAATTTGTGCCCACAATGGATTATTGATTAAAGTCTGTGAACATATGAGACACTGATGATGGAAAGCAGGTTAATGAACATCATAAAATGGTAATAGTTCTGAGAATTAGCTTTTGGATGCTCTTCACTAGATTAGTAAGCTGTATTCATTTGATAAAAATTCTCACATAGCATGTTGAGGTGTGTCTAATATTTTAATTTTTAATGTTAAAAAGAGAAAGATATGGTGACTATTATGTTAAGTTTTGCTTTTAATTGATTGGGGAAAAACTATTTTTTCCCAAATGTATTTGGATCCAAGAAATCTTCTTATCTTGTCATTTAGAAATAAAACACAAAAGGTCTGAAATTAAACCACTTAACTGTAAAATGTGAAAATTCTGAACATTAGGTCCTGACTGTTTTTTGTCTATTTTTGATAGTTTATTTAAAAATAGAATTTATCTCCAAACCAAAGGTAATGTCTTTAAATATAAATATATATATACATATACATATGTATATATATATATTTATTGATTGATTTCAGACAGGAAGGGAGGAGAGAAGGATAGAAACATCAATGATGAGAGAGAATCATTGATTGGCTGCCTCCTGCACGCCCCTCCTGGGGATCCAGCCCGAAACCTTAGGGCACGTAACCGTGACCTCCTGGTTCATAGGTCAACAACGCTCAATGACTGAGCAACACCGGCCAGCTGTAATGCCATTTTTAAAAACGTTTTTGCGTAACTAAAGATAAGAAAAAGTTAGATTTTATTTTTATATAATGTAAATGCTATAAAAAGGTTATACTATACCTTATCATGATCATAATATTATCAAATGTCTTAAAATTACTTTATTATATAGCATACAAATTAGATTCTTTAAGAACTTAAGAAAGGGTTTCTTAAGATTGTATTATTGTGAGAGGATTTGTACTTCTGAAAGCACTGAGAAACACAGTCGTCTAATGGAATGTGCAGCAGGGAGCAGAGCTTTGGGAAAGGAAATGAGCATCTTCCCAGTTTCTGCAGCAGGGAGCCATGATATGGAAACGCATACTCACTGGCACAGACCGGAAGCCGCTTTGAATGACTTCAGCTGTACATTGGCCCTGCCTGGTTCCTTATGTTATTGCAGAGTTGGTTAAATGATGAGTATTACCTAACAGGGATGCCAGTTTCTTTCTGGGTAAGGATGGTTTGAGTAAAAGAGGTTGCCTGGAGGTATCAAGTCTTGTAAGACTCCCTTCGAGGGTCTGTCCTGGGTGGCAAGTCAGTTGAAAGGAACAGTAATTGTGGATACTCAAAGAGAAACCTAAGATAGTTTGAGTGAATCTTAGGGAAAAGCAGAAATATTACGGCTGTGTAAGAGAAGCCTTTTTAAGATTATAAAAATGTACAAGTATTGTTCATTAAAAAAAATAGATGTGTTTCAACTAAGCCTGTTGTTATGTGAATATGTTTAAGTGGATTATAGTTCTCCATTTATATCTTTTATAGAGTTGGACATGCTATTTTGAAGTAATAGGGCCCCTGGATATAATTTGCATTTCATAAGAATGCAGCAAATCTGTTACTGTATGTTTAAAATAATTATTTTCTTATAAGATTTTAACACTAATGCTAAAAGCATCACCAGCAGCTCTAATGTATTAATATTCTTCCTAACTTATGCACAGGCAGACCATTTTTTAGACCTAAACTAATGTTTATTTTTTTAGCTCATCATTGAAGTCCTCTTAGGGACTGTTAGCATATCAAAGCGAGTCTTGAAGTAGTGCATTTGTTTATCTTGGGCCTTAGGGATTCCTGAAATCTTTGTAACAACAGAACTGGGTGGATATGAGGTTCCTACCTGGAACACCAGGATAGGATGATTGTGTTTGAGTTTTGTGCTTATGGTGGAGATGGGGGGAGTGAACTTGTAACTTAATCCTTTTATTTCAAATTCTGCTGAGTTTGCAATAAAAGGAAATCTATAAAAAAGGAGGCTGGGAAGATTTAGTACAGTGGTTCTCAACCTTCTGGCCCTTTAATACAGTTCCTCATGTTGTGACCCCCCAACCATAAAATTATTTTCGTTGCTACTTCATAACTGTAATTTTGCTACTGTTATGAATCGTAATGTAAATATCTGATATGCAGGATGGTCTTAGGCGACCCCTGTGAAAGGGTCATTCGACCCCCAAAGGGGTCGCGACCCACAGGTTGAGAACCTCTGATTTAGGAGGATTTGTGTTGGCCCCTACTGTTATGTAGAATGCTGCAGGAGAAGAGTGAAGGAAAAAATTAAAGAGCACTGCTTTAACTAGTCAGGTTCTCAAGAAACTTTGGAATAGCTGAAATATTTTCTCCTATAGGTTTAGCCTGCCAGAAAAGGGGTGGAAAGTTAGTGAATTATTACTCTGTAGGTAGGATGGTTATGCTAAACTTCTATTAAATAGGCAGTAAATAGTAGGATGGAGCCCTAAAGAATTGCCAGGGGGAAAAAAAAAGAATTGTCAGGGTAGAAAAATGTAATTTAGTCATATTCATGAGTTCTCTATAAATTGCTTGGTTATTTGAATTTGTTAACGACTTTTACAGGGTTTTGAGTAAAGTAGGTTTGTGCAAGGTAAAATGTAATGCAGTGAGGTATTTGGTAGGTTTGTGCAAGGTAAAATGTAATGCAGAAAGTGACATAATTCTCACAATTCTATTCATGGTTAATTTTAATTATACACATGGAAACTGAGTCACTGGGAAGGAAGATAATGACCACAGATGCATATGTAACAAATAGCAGAGCAGGGTTTCAGATCTGGGGAATCTGATTCTAGAGCTGACATTGTTAGCTGCTCTGCTGTGATGTCATAGGTATGGAATCATGGTTTCAGAATTATTTTAACTGAAAGGAACATTGGAGGTGTTCTAATTTATGCCTCTCATTTTAGAAACAATGAAACCGAGGCTCTTCTAAAGAGATTGAATAACTTAATTAAATGGGTTACTTACCCTATTTGGATAAAGCACTCAGGTGATTTTCCACTTTCTTCTTCTTATGCATATCTGCATGGGGCGACTTTCCCTATGGCAAGAATGGGCTTTTGCCCTCAAGTCTCTTCCAGTTCTTTCAAGTATACTCAACAGAGCTGCTTCTCTGGTTTCTTCTTCAGTGTGTATGTTTTTGAAACGGTCTCTGATTCTTCTGGGTCTGAGAAATGGTAGATTAAACTTTGTATTTTTGCCATGTTTTATCATGATATATGGGATAGAAGATAGGTTTTACTGTCTAATGGAGACCCTAAGTAACACTGGTTTAAAAAGGTAGACTTTTATTTTTCACTCATATAACATTTTAGGTAATTTGATGATTCCTTAGTGCTGGCACCTAGCTCCTTCTGCCTTATTGTTTTGCATTCCTAAGTGTTTCCCTTCCCCATCTAGTCTTCCAGGCTATGTCATGGGGAACAACTTAGAAGCTGCACACATCATGTCCACTCACTTATTATCAGGCAGAATATAGTCATGAGACCATACAACTACAGGTGAGGCTGGAAAGGTTCCAGGTAGTTTCAAGGTAAGAATTTTTGCCACAGCATATTTGCCACTTAACTAATTGGCTGTAAGGCAGTTTCTCTGATAAAAGAATAATAATAAAAAAAAGATGGACATTATAAAAGACATAATGAAACATGAAAAAATTAAGAGCAAAATTAAAAACATTTTGGAAAATGAAAATACATTGTCTTTGAAGTCTTTCATTCATAGATTATACTTTTTTTTTTGATTGTCAATTCGTTCAGCATCGCATTTGTTTCTTTTTCACTTAATTTTTTTTTCTTCATTTAAAGCAGGGGTGGGGAATGTCTGGCCCATGGACCATATAAGGCCCTCAAAATCATTTGGTCTGGTCCTACCAAGGCATTAGGGGTGAGTTAATTAAATATTTGACCAAAGATAGCAGGCTAGTTATTAAGTTGATAATTTTACATGGCCCGAGAAATATAAGTACCCAAATGGCCCTTGGCAGAAAAAAGGTTTCCCACCTCTGATTTAGAGAGAGAACAGTTTTCAACTAAAAAAATTAATAATTAATGATCTCGAAGACTGTTGTGAATGAGTAGCCACCTCTTTTATATTTGCCGTAGCTTGGTAAACTTTTGGTTTTGACTGATGGGGAGGATGACTGTGTTCACTGAAGGATTTGTAAACACTGCTCATGTTATTTTCTAGTTTAGTGTGCAACCTAGCTAAGATTTATATAATATACAAATAGGAGTACTGTGAGAACTTTGTCATGGAGAAACAAAATCAAATGGACAACTAGCTCAAATACATTAAGTTGGCTGAAGGTGGTTGATTTTGCAATGGAGAAATAAAATCAAGCCGTCAGCCAGTTATTTTATCTTTTATGGTGAAATTGCCTATGACCAAGTAGTTGTGTGGCAAAAACGCTTGTGGCATAGATGTTTATAGCGCAACTAATGGACACGGGATGGAAATTACAGTCTGTATTCTGATCAGCCATGTGCTTAACCAAAAAGTGCCCTGCGTGGCAGCCTGGGCTGTGTTAGTCTTTGCATTCCCAGGTGAGAGTGGAAAAGGCTAGGTAACCAAGACTGTAAGTACTGAAAATGTTGGCAACCCTGAGACATAAGTTCTTTTTGAAATGGAGTTATGTTGGGATATTTTGGTTATAAAGACTTTACTTTTGGATGTCACCAGCATGGTAGTGTGAGGACCTCCAGGTCTCTCCCCTTGAAGTTGCAGTGGGTTGGGCAGTTATAATTTGACAAAGGATTCCCTGCTCAGCACATAAGAGAGATCTGAGGGTGGATATACCTGAGTGAAGAGCGGAGATGGGAAGGTGGGGTTCATTGCAGGGATGCAAGGATGGCTCACCTACACAATTTGATCAATGTGATACACCACATTGACAAAATAACAAATAAAAATCATGATCATATCTATAGATGCAGAAAAAGCATTTGACAAAATGCAACACCCATTTATGATTAAAATCCTCAATAAAATGAGTGTAGAAAAAATGTACCTCAACATGATTAAGGTCATATATGATGCACACTCGGCTAGTATCATCAATGTTGAAAAACTGAAAGCTTTTGCTCTAAGATCAGGACTAAGACAAGGATACCCCTTCTCACCACTGTTAGCAGAGTACTGAAAGTCCTAGCCAGAGCAATCAGGCAAGAGAAAGAAATAAAAGACATCCAAATTGGTAATGAAGAAGTAAAATTGTCACTTTTTGCAGATGACATGATTCTATATATAGAAAACCCTAAAGACTTCACCAAAAACTATTAGAAACAAACAAAAAAACAGTAAAGTTGAAGGAACTCAATGTACAAAAATTTGTTGCGTTTCTATATACTAACAATGAAATTTTAGAAAAAGAAATGAAAAAAGCAATTCCATTTGCAATTGCAACAAAAAGAATAAAATACCTAGGAATAAATTTAACAAAGGATGTGAAGGAACTGTGCACTAAAAACTACATGACATTGTTAACAGCAATTGAAGAACATGTCAAAAAATGGAAATATATTCTGTGTTCATGGATTGGGAGAATCAACATAGTTAAAATGGCCATGTTACCTAAAGCAATATATAGATTTAATGCAATCTCCATCAAAATCCCAATGGCATCTTTTTCAAAGAAATAGAACAACAACAACAACAAATCTGCAAATATGTATGAAACTCCAAAAGACCCAAAATAGCAAACGCAGTTCTTAGTAAAAAGAATTTAGCCCATAGGTATCACACTCCCTGATCTCAAATTATACTATAAAGCTATGATAATGAAAACAGTATGGCTGGCAGCAAAACAGACACATAGTCCAATGGAACAGAATTGAGAGCCCAGAAATAAACTCATATGTATATGGGCAACTAATATTTGAAACGAGCCAAAACACACAATGGAGAAGAGAAAGCCTCTTTAGTAAATGGTGCTGGGAAAATTAGAAAGCTACATGCAAAAGAATGAAACTAGACTGCTCTTTGACACTATACCCCCAAATTAACTCAAAATGGATCAAAGATCCTATATAATAAAAGCCTAATATGCAAATTGTTCGATCTGGAGTTAGACCACTTGCTATGATGTGCACTGACCACCAGGGGGTGGCACGGAACATGGTGGGCATCGGTGACGTGGCCCTGGCAGCGGGCAGCAGTGGAGGTGCTGCCAGCCCTGATGGGCCCCGAGGAGAGCGGGACTGTGGCGGCATGGTGGAGCAGGTTAGCGGGTGGTGCCAGGCGAAGGCAGGTGAAAGCGGGGTCCCAATCGCCCCGCTGATCGCCCCTCAGCAGGCACAGGGGGCCCGGCCTTGATTGGCCAGGCCACAACGGGGTACCAGGTGGGTCTGTGGGGCTGCGAGGCTGGGGACGTGAGCTGGGGCCCTATCCCCATAGGCCACCCTAAGAGACCCCACCTGTGCACGAATTCGTGCACCGGGCCTTTAGTCTAAATATAAGACTCAAAACAATAAAAAACATAGAAGAAAACATAGGTTTTAAACGTATGGACCTTGGTCTCAGAGAGGATTTGATATGAATTTGACCTTAACGGCAGGAGAAGTGAAAGCAGAAATAAATGAACATGACTACATCAAACTAGAAACCTTCTGCACAACAAAAGGAAGTTATCAACAAGACAAAAAGGCAACCAGCTGGATGGGAGAAAATATTTGCAAACATTACCTCCAATAAGGGCCTAATATCCAAAATGTGTAAATAACTCATACAACTCAACAACAAAAATGCAATCAATCTTATTAAAAATGGGCAGAAGTTCTGAACACTTTTTCCAAGAAGACATACAAATGGCCAGCAGATATATGAAAAGATGGTCAACTTAACTAGCCATAAGCGAAATGCAAATCAAAACCGCAATGAGATGCAACCTCAGACCTATTATCAATAACGCATGAAAAAAAGTGTTGGAGAAGATGTGGAGTAAAAGGAACCCTCATAAAATGCTGGTCGGAATATAAAGTGGTACAGCCCTATGGGAAACAGTATGGAGGTTCTTCAGAAAATTAAGAATAGAGCTACCATATGAGCCAGCAATCCCTCTTCTATCTGCCTGAAAAAGTTTTAAAACACTTATTTGTATAGATATATCTACCCCTATTTCAATGCAGAATTATTCATGGAACCAAGACATGGAAACAACCTGTGTCTTTTGATGGATGATTGGATAAAGAAGATGTGGTACATATATGCAATGGAATACTACTCAGCCATAAGGAAAGATGAAATACTGCCATTTGAGACAACATGGATGGATCTTGAGAATATCATGCTAAGTGAAATAAGATGGAAAAGGACAAGAACCATATGATTTCACTTATATGTGGGATATAAGTCAGAAAGCAACAAATGAACAAACAAACTTATAGTGACTGACAACAGTAAGATGGTAACCAGGGGGGAAGGGGAGTGAAGGGAGGATAAGAGAGGATAAAAGAAGTCAAATACTCTAAGGTGACAGAAAGAGACTAGACTTTGTGTGGTGAGCACACCATGCAGTATACTGATGATGTAGTGTAGAACTGTACACTTGAAACTTAGATAATGTCATGAACCAATGTCACCCCAATACATTGAATTAGAAAAGACTTCACTTTCTCATATGTCTGACTTTCTGTTTGGATTTTGGTTACTCCTGATTTATCAGCATGGATGAAAAATTATAAAGACTTGATATTTTCAGTTTATATCCACACTGCACAAACAGTATCTGAGGATTTCTCTGCTGTTGTAAGCAATGAATAATTTAGTTTGATTTTTCCTTAAACTCAAATAAATAAGATGAAAATCAACCTCAAGATAAAGCTATAGTGTCCTGTCATTTGGCATTGCTACTCTGTCTTGAAAGCTTTGGAAAGTGATGGTTTTGATGTTTGTTATGAGATACAATTTCCACAAATAGGTGTTTAAAGCTTTTTCATTTTAGCCACAGATTGCAGTGTGTGCATGTACTAAGCAACTTAAAAAAACAAAGCAGATTTGGTATGCTGAATAATAGCTTTCACAAGAAAAGCTTCCGGCAATGAAACCCTAGTGAGAAGTTGTCAGATACCATTTTAAGGAAGAAAGGCTAAATTTTGATGTGTATTTCCAAGTATAAATCTAATCAGCAAGCAAAGAATATTAAATGTTTTACTTTGCTAGTGGCAGCAAAGAATGTAATGACAGATACAGTTTAAATTTATTATTGAAGTTATATTTTCTTTAGGTTGGGTTTATGTGGAATATAATACATAGGTCTCTATGTCTATCTCATAGCCAAAATTGGACAGTTTATAGAGTGATTTTCTAGAACATCTCAAAATGTAGTGACTCTGTGTAGCAGTGACTTCTACATGCAGGATATGTTTTTCCATGGACCTTTGCTATCATTGTGTCATGGGAAATTGGTTGCATGATGTAGAAAATCCTATCTGGTTATATTTCATTCTTTTTATTGGACTTAGCTTAACTTCAGCTCATTGCTTAAGTCAGTGACTAAGAATTTATCATCAGCTGCCCTTGGTGACGTATATCATTCATCATACTAGGACCATTGGTGTTATCAATTGAAAAATCTAAATGGCAGACAAAAAACTAAATGCTACTTGAAAAACTGAAGTGAGAAGAGACTGTTTTGGCTCTCTAAAATTCCCTCTGTTTTCTTTTTCTTATCCTCACCTGAGGATGTGTTTAAAGAGAGGGGGTAATGTGGGGGGGAGAGAGAACACAAACAACAACAACAACAATCCATCAGTTGCCTCCCATATGTGCCCTGTCCAGGAATTGAACTCGCAGCCTTTTGGTGCCTGGGACAATGTTCCAACCAACTGTGCCACCATTTTCTGCTTATTTAATATGGCCGTGAAATATTCTTTTTCTGGCAGTTTGCATCTCATGCTTTTCAGTGCAGAGGAGCTCCTCAGCAAATAGCCCTTGTCGCGTGGGATCCTTCTAGATAGCATAAGAAGAAGCTATGCTATAAATTCTGCTCCCCAGACATTATTATAATAGTGGTGTGTGATTGTACTTTCTTGAGTAACTTGCCTTTAAGAATACATAGTCTATTATAATGGAGTGAAGGCAGGATGGGTAAAAGGAAACAACAAAAACCAATTTTGTTTCCTTGAATCTTGTGGTGCTCACTTTTAGGCACTTTAATCCCAACCAACACTTTTTTGGTCTAAGTGTGGTTTGAACTTCTGTCAGCTAAACTGTTATGATTTGTACATTTGGTGTTCATGATTAAATTGATAACGGTATTTTTTAAAAACTGGAACTTATTGCCCATTTATTCATACATTGTTTAAAAATTACTTTTTAAATGATTATGAAAGTAAAAATTAATTTTTTGGTAAAATATTCAGTTAACTATAAAGAGAGAGGAAAGACGATCCATTCCCCACAAATTCAGAGTTAATCATTTGTCATTTTGTATGTATTATTCCAAGTCATATATGTGTATGTATGTTTTTGTGATGGTTTCTTTGTGTTTTTTAAAGTACTAGATGTATAGCCCGGCGAGTGTTGCTCAGTGATTGATCGTTGACCCATACACCAAGAAGAGGTCATGGTTTGATTCCGGTTAGGGCAACGTCTGGGTTGCAGACTCGATCCCCAGTAGGGGGTGTGCAGGAGGCAGCCGATCAATGATGTTTCTCTCTCATTGATGGGTTTCTATCTCTCCTTCCCCCTTCCTCTCTCCCTAAAAATCAATAAAAATATTTTTAAAAAGCACTAGATGTATAACTTACAAAACAAAATGGATTTGTATTCTTGAAAGCATGCTTTTTAATATTAGTATAGTATTTCATAATATGGTTATGTTATATTACTTTTTGATCACTTCCCTGTTTTGGGATATTGAGTTTGCTTATGGTTTTTCTATATAAAATACATGTTGCTCTACCTCACTGTTTTAATCTTTCTCTTTGCCACAGCCTTCATGTTTCTAGGAGGAAGATTGAACAGTCATTTAAACTGGTCATGAAAATGAATTTTTAGGCAATGCTTGATCAACATCAGTTTTATTTTAGCCTGTAGTCTCCTCATCATTCATCACAATCTGTGACTTTAGCATAGTTCAAAGACAATGAAAGAGATACAGACTAATTCTTGTTACTGTCAGATCAAATTCATTCACAGTACTAAATATGTGAACCTTGGAGATCAGAAGCTAAAATACTTATGGAACTAGGACCTCAATATAGGCCAGATCCTGAATCCTCATAAAAGATGCAGCACAAATTCTTTTTGTTACCTGATATTTTCTGTAGGTTGAAACAATTGTAAATCCCAGCATGTTGACATGCTGAAAAATACACAGGGCCTAAAATAAAATATATTATTGGTTCAATGAGATGTTGTACAGTATGAAACAGTATTTTAAAAATAAAATGCTGGCGGGGCTTCAGTTGAATAGAGTTTCATTTTGTTTTTGTAATGATGTTCATTTTGACCTTAAAATGCTACCTTAGTTCACTTCATCTCATCTTTACGAGGAACCTCGGTAATTTATAGATAAGAAATTAAGTCACAGAGGGTAGTGTCAGGAAAGGAGCACTGTTCTCTTTAAACCTGATTCTGTAATTAAAATTCCTTAGCCATGCTTCTCATGAGCTCTATTTATCTCTCCTTTTAAGAGAAATCAAACGTGATGTGCTTCTATATTTCACAGTCCTGTTGTGAACGAACACACACACACACACACACACACACACACACACACACACACACTCTGGATGTGACTGTGAAGTGCAAGTCATGGGCGGCATGTTGTTCCATTCTCTTTATTTCATTACCATTCTCATTATTTCATAGCCATGTTTCAGATGCTCATCAATTTAAATCTGAATCTTTTAAAAGATTTTTAAAATAAAAGTATAGTGTCTTGTTAGATTAACTTCTTACTGTTAAAGTCTATAAATTATATAATTGAGATAGAATATGTTAAAACCATAAAAGTATTCAAGCATGCAGTAAAATCTTATAATTTGGGTTTATTCAACTTACATGTTGTTATGGAGTTAGAGAAGATTTATGTTTACTTAAACTAATAGCATCGGAGATGGATGGGGTGGAAGTGAGGTTGGGTTTGGTAAGAAAATTTTCTGAGAGGCAATCTCAGGTAACTTAGTAAATTATTTTATAATCGCCATGTATGTTAGAAGTTACTAGTTACAGAGAATAACTTGGTATTATAATTATTAGTTTCATTAAAACAGTTCCTAGGGACCTTTACCTAATAACACTTTTAGAAGACTGGATCCAATTGCTGAAGGTACTTGAAAATGACATAAATGCATTTATTTTAAAGTATCACATGTACTTAGATTTTACTCATTCTTGCTGTCTTCCTACCATTTATTTTAAATAGTTTCATATTTTATGCTTTAGTGAAAGCTAATTTATTTTTGGTGTTTATAGAGAAATTATTCCTTACTAAACTCTTCATTCCTTAATTTCAAAATGGAATCTCTGTGAATTATTATACATTAATTTAGAGTAACTTTAATTCCTTTTCTCATTTTCCTTAAATATAAAAATGATATGGCCTTATTGAACTGTTTGCTCACTGTTAATTCTAATATTGTCACCTACAAAACATACAGTTTTAATTGGCCAAAGGCTATTTGATGTAGATAAGTTTTGATGGGAAGTGTGTCAGCTTGAGATAAATCTATGTTTGGAAAATTGTTCTTTCAAAGCCATTAACCTGAAAATGTCTGTAAATGTTTAAAAATGAAAAAATTTTAATAGTTTGTGGGTAAAGAGGTGTCACTCTGCATCTGTGAGCATTTCTGTGGTATCAGAGAGCTGGGGTGTTTAAGCTGCAATTTGTACCCACCTTTCTTGTTTTCATTGGATTACTAATGGAGTCCTTGTCCGTGTAGACGTCATGAGAGAAAAAATTTGACCATTTGATGATTAGTAGAAAGTGGCTTTGGATACCCTACGGAAAATCAAGATGATCTGTGTGAAATACAGTTTTGGTGAGTGTGTTGATAGAGGAAGCTAGACGTACTTGGGCAGCCCAAGGCAGAGAACGTGGGGAAGGCATATTGCTGTCATCTGCAAATTTTTATCTGTGTTTGAAAAATCCATATTACTATTAGTGCAGCGGTTCTCAACCTGTGGGTTGCGACCCCTTTGGCGGTCGAAGGACCCTTTCACAGGGGTCGCCTAAGACCATCCTGCATATCAGATATTTACATTACGATTCATAACAGTAGCAACATTACAGTTATGAAGTAGCAACGAAAATAATTTTATGGTTGGGTCACAACATGAGGAACTGTATTTAAAGGGCCAGAAGGTTGAGAACCACTGTATGAGTGCATTATTTATGACTATCAATAGTCATGCAAACCATAAGTAGCTAGGGCTCATGTTGTTCTTGTGTCAGGGTGAACATGTTAGCCCAGTCTAAAACAACGGTGCTCAGTAGGCAGTGCTGCTTTCATGGAGGCATCTTAGAAATTTGTGGGGGAGCTACTGGTATTTAGGGATGTGGGCAAGGATCTAGACCAGCGATTTTCAACCTTTCTCATCTCGTGGCACACATAACTAATTACTAAAATTCTGCAGCAAACCAAAAAATATGTGTTTTTGCCAATCCGACAAAAAACAAAAACAAAAACATGTTAATTTTGATTCATTCACACCAGATGGCTATTGTTGCTTTGGCTGTCATTTTTTTTTTTATTTAACAGTCTTTGGGCAAAGAGGTCAGTGCCCCTGACTAAATAGTCAGGTATTGCATGTTTCAAAAACTCTTGTGGTACATCGTTGTGCCGCTGCACACCCATTGACAATCGCTGATCTAGATGCCTTGCAATGCCTGGGGTGGTTCTGCCACTTGAAGAATTGTCTGCTCTCAGTTTCTGAATGTTCCTTCAGAAATTCATGCACTTGAAAACCTGCTTACCCAGCCCAGAACTTAATTGTTTTATATACTAGTATAAGCAGAGAGTATGTTTGGCCCGGTTTTAAGACATACGGAGCTTTTCAGGAATGTGTAACAGTAGCTATATGATTAGCCATATAAGCTCAAGATTCAGACTATTTTATTACATCTTCCAGTGTAGTTAGGTTTGAGCATTTCATAGTGAAAAGCCATTATTTCATTATAAATTAGTTTATTTTTAAGTGTTTATTACACATCGGGTTTTATATGATCGAAACATTTAGTGATAGATTATCGTCTATTTTCAGGATAGTAAAGGGAGTAGGACCACATGTTTGCTATAAAAGGGCAGCGTTGGGCTTGTAAGGGTGAAACCACTGGGCTGCGGGGAAGCACCTTTTGCATTGCTGTTTTATAGTTCCAAGTATTCTAAAGGGTTTACACTTTACACAGCACGTAGTGTAAGTTACCAAATGCTCCTGCAGGGCAAGAAAGTGTTCCGTCCCTTTCTTTCTCTATATAACACTGGCATTGAAGAAATGTGTGGCTCATCAGGAATATAATTATAATACATGTTTTTTACTGTTATCTTCTGTTCAGCTTAACTTTACTGTGGATAATTTACTTTATTTTTAGGAAAAAGGTTAAGTACCTTCTTGCATTTAAATTAAAGACAGGACCAGGCCTTTGGTCTTGAAATCCTTGTGCAGTCTTGTGTTTTAAAGGTGGTGAAATCATCTGTGATCAGCTAATTCCCAGAGCTTCCACAGTGCTTCATAGAGAATTATTTTTTAGAGATTATGACTACTTATGACTACATTGAAATGGTATTTTCTGAACAATGAGTGGAGATTTGTTACTTTAGACCAGCGGTTCTCAACCTATGGGTCGAGACCCCTTTGGCAGTCAAATGACCCTTTCACAGGGTTTGCCTAAGACCATCCTGCATATCAGATATTTACATTATGATTCATAACAGTAGCAACATTACAGTTATGAAGTAGCAACGAAAATAATTTTGTGGTTCGGCCACAACATTAGGAACTGTATTTAAAGGGCCAGAAGGTTGAGAACCACTGCTTTAGATGAAAGAAAAAAAAAAATAACAGGGCTATGGATATAATTTGATTTAAAGAGGCTGAAATAATTATCACAATGTGAATTAAATAAAAAACAAAGCTCAGGATATTGCACTATAGTTTAATGAAAAAATTATACCAGTGCGTGTTTTGCTGTCTCACAATTTTAATAAATTTGAAACACCATAAATAAAATATGAATTAAGCATGGGTAAAGAATCAGAATTGCTTTATTTAAAACGTCCCAGCAAAGGCCATTGTTCTGTGTGCGCTAGTGTTAACCAGTTAACTGCCATGCGTCCAGAACGGAAACCGTCCCCACATGCCACGATATTTTGAATTTCCGTCTATAGACGCTTATGGTGTGCAAAGGGTTAAATAGGTCCTTTTTGGCATCTGACCCGTAATGGGCTATAAACGAAGCCTCTGAGGCCCAGAGGTCTGCGTGTATGTGATCCTCCCAGTATGTCTTCTGTCTAGTAGTGGGCCAGTATCTAGAAACAGGACTCTTTTTTTCTAGTTTTCACTCTTTTTGTAAGGGATATCATTGGCTCAAAATTTTTCACTCAGAAGAAGAAAAGCCTTGAGATTGGGGTTGGCTGGCATTTTCCAGGGCTGTAGAAAGTTGGACAGATTAAAAGATAGGTTTGACCTGGCTGTTGTGGCTCCGTTGGTTGGAGCGTTGTCCATACACCAACCAAGGGGTGGCAGGTTCGATTTCCAGTTGGGACACATACCCAGGTTGTGAGTTTAATCCCGGGACAGAGCATGTGCTGGAGGCCGCCGATTGATGTTTCTTTTTCTCTCCCCCCCTCTATCTAAAAGGAAAGAAGAAAAAAAAAGAAGAATATAGATTTTTACTTTCAGACTTGAATCTTCTGCTTTACATGTAAAGAGAAATTTAAAGTCTCCTTTAGAAAATAGTGTTGAACGGAGTTTAAAGAACTAAATGTTTCAGTTGAATTTAGGAATTTTTGTGCTAAAAAGCACACGCTAGTTCATAACAATAGGAAGAGGGAAGACTGATTTATGAATCTAGGTATTGTAATGATATTCAACTTTCTATTTACCAAGCAAATTATTTAGGTAAGGACATTCGTCTTGGTTAAAGCTGCTTTGCTCATGAAAAGTGGTCTTTCTACTCTATTTCACTGTCATAAAATATATATTTAAAAATAATGCAACTAGATCACCAACTTATACCATACACAAAAACAAACTCAAAATGGTTAAAGGACTTAAATGTAAGACGGGAAACCATAAAAATCTTAGAAGACTCCATAGGCAGCAAAATATCAGACATATGTCATAGCAGTATCTTTACGGATACATCTCCTAAGGCAATGGAAACTGAGGAGAAAATAAACAAATGGGACTACATCAAAATAAAAAGCTTCTGGACAGCAAAAGAAACCATCAACGAAGCAACAAGAAAGCCCACTGCATGGGACGACATATTTGCCAATGATATTTCAGATAAGGGTTTAATCTCCAACATTTATAGGGAACTCATACAAATGCAACAAAAGGAAGATAAACAATCCAATCAAAAATGGGCAAAGGACCTAAATAGACACTTTTCGAAATAGGACATACAGAAGGCCAAGAGACATATGGAAACATGCGAAAAGTCACTAATCCGAGAAATGCAAATCAAAACAACAATGAGATATCTCACACCTGTCAGAATGGCTATCATCAACAAATCAACAAATGACAAGTGCTGGCGAGGATGTGGAGAAAAAGCCACCCTCGTGCACTGCTGGTGGGAATGCAGACTGGTGCAGCCAGTAGGTGGAAAATAGTGTGGAGTTTCCTCAAAAAGTTAAAAATGGAACTCCCATTCAACCCAGTAATCCCACTTCTAGGAATATATCCCAAGAAACCAGAAACACCAATCAGAAAGGATATATGCACCCCTATGTTCATAGCAGCACAATTTATAGTAGGTAAGATTTGGAAACAGCCTAAGTGCCCATCAGCAGATGAGTATATTAAAAACCTGTGGTACATCTACACAATGGAATACTACGCTGCTATAAAAAAGAAGAAATTTTTACCATTTGCAACAGCATGGATGGAACTGGAGAGCATTATACTAAGTGAAATAAGCCAGTCGGAGAAAGATAAATATCATATGATCTCACTCATATGTGGGATATAATGATCAACATAAACTGATGAACAAAAATAGATCCAGAGACAAGATAGCACTGAACAGACCATCCAACCTCAGAGAGAAGGCAGGGGAGAGGGCATGCACGTTAGAGATCAACCAAAGGACTTGTATGCAGGCATATTAGCATAACCAATGGACACAGATACTGGGGCAGTGAGGGCTTGCCCTCAGGGTTGGGAGTGGTGGGGGGAGGTTAATGGGGGAGAAAAAGGAGACATATGTAATACCTTAAACAATAAAAGAAATCATAGCAAAATGTGCTGTGAGCCTTGCATCAGGGTGGTAATTAGGAAAGTGGACTAGAATATAACATAAATATTAATTGGTCTGTGTTATGATACATTAAACAACTAGATATTTTTGACTAATGGATACACTGTAGTATCTAAATTTTAAAGTTTAAATTTATTGAGGTAATTTTGGTTAATAACATAAATTTCAGGTGTTCAGCATTATAATTCAACGTCTATGTACTCTATATTGTGCTCACCACCAAAAGTCTAGTTTCTTCTCTGAGTTACTTTTGAGAAACAACTACCATTCATCAGTTTCTTATAATTTAGTTACAGATTGTTGATTGTGGCTGCCCTTCACACTGCATAGATCTATTGGCAAAAATCACCTTCTATTCATTATTTTTCCACCCTGTTCGTTGTTGTTTAATTTCTAAACTTGTTGAAGAGACATCTACCGTATATAATTGCTGCCTTTTTTGTTTTCCTACTGATCCCTGATGCCCACACACTCTGATTTCCATGCCTTCCATGGAGGGATAGGTAATTGTTAGCCATGCTGCCAAACCTTCCTCCAGTGCCCAGGGTAGACATTAATTCACTGAACTTGGATGTGGAGTCCTCCTACACACACCACCTCAGGCCGCTACTGCCAGTTCATCGGAATTGTCCCATGGGATGAAATCTGTTTTTTTTTAAAACATATTTTATTGAATTTTTACAGAGAGGAAGGGAGAGGGATAGAGAGTTAGAAACATCGATGAGAGAGAAACATCGATCAGCTGCCTCCTGCACACTCCCCACTGGGGATGTGCCCCGCAATCAAGGTACATGCCCTTATCCGGAATCGAACCCAGGACCCTTGAGTTTACAGGCCGATGCTCTATCCACTGAGCCAAACCAGTTAGGGCGGGATGAAATCTGTTTACCCTTTCTGCACATGGTATCTTGGTTCATTTCTTCCTTTCCATTCCATTTTTTCTTTGTCTCTATTGATGTTCTTTCACTTCCCTCCATCATCTGATGAATTTTTAAGGCCTATTCCTTAGCCTTCTACTTTTTTTCTTACACATTTCCCCCCAGATCCGTAATAGTCATTCCAAATCAGCTTTTCCAGCCAAATCTCAAATCAAATCTGAATTTTAAATTCAAATATCTAATTGCCTACAATTCCGTGTGGTGATTCTACCATTATTTTCAATTGAGTATGTCTGAAACTGAACTCATTATTTTTCTTCCCCAAACAGCCTCTCCTTTAGTTAATTGACCATAGCGTTTATTAATTTTTTGGCATCTGGTTAAACATTTGACTTCTTTCTCTTCCATCTCTTGATCAATTACAGACGATCTGTTTTTCCCATGAAAGCTCTTGTGTCTTAGACTCCACCTTTATGGCCAGTATCCTCACTCAGGTCCTCATCACCTTATGTCAGTGTCTCAAATTTGAGTGAGTACCAGGGTCACCTGGAAGGGCTTGTTAGTTCACAGATTGCTGGCCCTCATCCCCAGGGTTTTGTCTTGTAGATCTGGGGCTTAGCAGAAATACCAAACTGTATACACACTTTGAATGATGATAAAGTAATTGTTTACTAACATACAGTTCATTTTCAAAATTTAAAAGAATCTACAGCAATGAATAAATTTTTTTGTCAGTGCCTGTTTTCAAACTAATGATTGTTGTGGACCAGGCTCTGCTGATAACATGAAGCAATGGAATCACAAACATTAAGAATCATTTCGTTCAGTATTTGTGCACCCTCAATTCATCAACTGTTGCCAGGTTTTGTACTGTAAACTTTATCTTTTCTGTATCCCCCTAAAAAATAGTCTAGTGGCACTTTAGGATAAATTTTCTTTGTTCAAAGCTTAGTCTGCCTTCACTCACTATTTCAGATCAGTTAAACCTCAAGTGAAAATTAAGTGAGTTATCAGCTGTTAAAGTTTGTATACATTTTTTTGGGATATCCTGTATTTGCATCTCTAACTAAGGCTACACTTTGAGAATCCATCATTGTCTTATACTTTCCCCATCCTGTTTATCTGCAAACCTTTGCCAGGTAAAGTTTCCAATAACACCCTATATCATGGCATTATTCCCATACGTTAACAACTGTCCATGATGCCCTATTTTTTTAAAAACATTTCTTATCTAAATTTCTGCCTAGTTTCCAAGGCTCCTCATGATCGAGCATATTTTATCTCACAAACAAGCATTGTTTGCGTTCCTTTCCATCTGTCTAATGTAGGCCCTTGTTCACGTCCCTCCATGAAGCACTCCATGACTGCAGCTGACCTTGGTAAGTGTCCTTAATGCTAAACCTCAGTAGTACAGTTTTGCTAACTTAGACTTTAGTCTCCTTAGTGGTAGGGACCATATGTCTTAATATCTTATAAAGCCTAGCATAGGATTGACTCAATGTGCATTTGTTACCTAGTGAACTCATTGATTTCCCTAGTTTGTATATTCCCAGAGGTTGCTTGATTTTTGAGAAAAAAACATACAAACAAAAAACACCACAAAGGTAACTTCAGATGGTTGACCAGGGAATAGAAAATTGAGCTTAAACATTAACACTGGAACCGTACAGCCAGCAAATAAGCTTATAATGAAGACCCATTCTTCTGTAACAGTATGCCGTCAGCCAAGGTGGCTCCAGGTGTTACCCATTCTTTCCTTTATGGGTATTATGCTGAGGGGCCTGGTGCCTGGTGGCTCCAGGTGTTCTGTAAAGGGTCCAGGGGCAGAAACCTGGGGTGGCAGTGGCTGGAGAGGTTCGGGAAGGGGCTTGTCTGGCAGGGTTTTGTTGAGTAGCAGTCACACTATACTTCGATTGCATGACTTTTACAGTGTGTATGCTGTATTTCTTCTAAATCTTCCTTCAGGTACTCCAAAAGTTGGTGACTTATTACCTAATGCCTGACGTTTGACTCCACGAATCAATGAATTATCACGATTTCATGGACCTGTGTGCTTTGCAAAGCCTGTACAATATGGCTCTCTTCCCCACTCTGTCCTGCCTCCTCTTAGTTTTCGATTTGTCTGGAAAGCCTAGAGGCTGTTTTTGGTAGTTTGCTAGGTGAGTAGCAGATAGACAGTTTCTCCAAATGAACCAAGTGTCAGTCACTTCAAGGCAAACAATAGACAGAATATGTTGCCAACGATACACTTTTTTATTCTTTTACCTTCATTCTAACCGGTTTTCAGGGGAAGTGGAGGCTCCAGCATGAATTCTTATGTCAGTCTCCCATTTAACATGACTGTGCCAGGGGAGGGCTGCTGGAGATTTTCCAGTTTGGGCCCTAATATTATAGATGACAGCTTTGGCCTAAAGCCGTGGTCAGCAAACTGTGGCTCGTGAGCCACATGCAGCTCTTTGGCCCCTTGAGTGTGGCTCTTCCTAAGCCTCAGGAATACCCTAATTAAGTTAATAACAGTGTACCTACCTATATAGTTTAAGTTTAAAAAATTTGGCTCTCAAAAGAAATTTCAAATGTTGTACTGTTGATATTTGGCTCTGTTGACTAATGAGTTTGCCGACCACTGGCCTAAAGGAATGATGTGTTTTTGAGTAGAATCACAAAACCTAAGGTGGCACAGCCAGGACTGGGTAGGAACCCCCTTTATCACCATCTTGCTCCTCTTTGTATTTCACGAGTCTTTCTGCAGAAACCTTGAGTACAGCCCCAGTAAGGACCGCTGGAATGAGAGGAAACAGGTTTGGGTGGTTTGGGTACTTCATTTGGGGTTGGAGATTTAATGCTGTTTAATTTATAACTTTCTCCCCGGTGAACAAAATACATCCATTTGTGAAACAAACAAAAAAATTAAGCTATGCATCAAAAAGCAATATCCAGAGGTAATTATTATTTTTTAATTTAAATTATAGATCTTATTTTCCCAGAGGCTTTGGGAGGGCTCGCAACTGTTATTCAGGATATTAAGACACGAAATACTAAATGTATCTGATTCCCAATACTGGTTTAAAGAATTGTCTACTTACAAATGTGGGGACTGTGGCACATGAATGATGAGCTTGTCTGTGCTGTACAGCCTCTGCAGCCTGGTATTGATGTTTGTTTTCGCATAGAATGGGACGTGGATCTGGTTTCTGTGAGTGCTTGTTGTGAAGCAAGCAATACAATGACACTATTTGCATATTATTAGAAATTTACAAAGGTAGATAAGTCCTGCTGGCACAATAGTACTATAAAATAAACCATTAACTGGATGCTCTGAATGGTTAGGTTGCCAATCTCTTTGTAACACTGTGCATTCCAATTCAATATTTATGATTATGAATGTTCAGTTACGGCTTTTCATTCTAACATCATTATTCACTTTAAAGTATAAGTAGCCTCAGTTACCCTGCCAGGGATCTAGACAGATGGCTTTTTTTTTTTTTTTTTGAAGGCAGTCTTACGATACATTATCCTTAGGTGAATGTAATTGTCAGTTGAACATCATACTCTGTGTGTATTGTCTGCCAACTAGATGGTGTCAGAAATGAATATTGTCAGATTATTACATGTTTCTTTCTAACCCCTGAGATTTAGCCCAGTCATCTTTCGACTCTTCTCCTAATCAAACCCTGTACCTTAATAAGAAAAGGAGCAGGACAAGATTTATCCTGCAACCTAGGCTGTGAGTTATTTATGTCTAATATACTGTGTGTTGGATTTCATGGGTGCTTCCATTATTATTTTTTAAACAACCAGAGCTCTTTTTGTATGAAGGAATTGGTTGAAATTATAACATTAAGGGATATTTCTATGAAGCTGAACATTTAATTTGGCTCTATCAAAAGGCATGAGTTTTGGCTCAACTATCTCGATCCTGGCAGATTCAGTCTTTATGTAAAATCTGCTGCTTGTGTTATGCAACTATATACATTTATTTTTTTTTTAGAGTAGATCTTCATAGCTCTCCTCAGTGTTTTAAAACTAGCCTATGAAAATACAGGCTTTATAAAATTGGACATGGTATGTATCAGCAAATGGTAAAGCCAGAAAGAGGAATGGAGTAAAGGAAAAAATCCCAAAGGACCTGACATTTTTCTAGTAGGCAAGGCATAATTTTTATTAAGTAACTTACAGAGATTCTTTAAGATTACTGCAATTAGGGACAGAATTATAGGGTGAGGATTAGGCAAAGAAAATGAAGGAAAGGGAAAGTCATAGGTGGAAAAACTTACCAAGGAAATTGGTATGTCCCTTAAGTTCCAGAGAATGAAAGTCTCAAATCATGATTGCATTTTCAGTCTTTTGTTTTATTTTAGATGATGAGACATTTCATAAAGTCATTCTATTTTTTGGAGTCATTTCTGTTCACCAAAGAACTGTCTTAAATATATTATAGTGTCTCCCCATCCCCCCCATTCCCTCTCTACCAGTTTAACCAGTTTCTGAAAATGGAAAATTTGGACATAAATCATATAACCCAGAAGACAGATGAGGTGTAATGAATTTATGCTACACTTCCTCTGAGGATTAAGATGTGGTATTCACAGTTGCTAAGAATACTCATAATTAAGTATAAGGTTAGGAGTTTCTCATTGATCCTGAACCCAAATTAGAAATATAGATTCTTAGAATGTCTTGAGAATTTAAATTCTTGGAAATTTGGAATGTGGCTAAGAGGGGTAAATTATTGCTAGGCATTCAGCAAAGAAGACATTTTGGACTAACCAAAACATTCATTTAGAAATGTTGTTTACTAAACAAACAAACATAATTTTGTTAGGAAATCGTGAGCTGCTTTCAACCACACAGATATTTATAATTTTCAGTAATAGTTTCAAATAAAGAGTTTAGGGCAGACTTGCTGTAACCAAGCAATAGCAATGCTTGAGTTTTTCCTCATATGTCTTATGGTCAGTGTCGACCTACTATATCTAATTGACAAAATGCCAGTGTTTGCGTTCACTAAGATACATTTGCCATTGAGACAGAAATTAAATTGGGTTCTGAGATTTTTAAAAGTATATGTACGAGGAGAAAACATCCTTTGTCTTCATACACTTTGAAAGGAAAGAGTGTATGTATGTAAAAGCTATAGAACCATACTTCCTGGCCTTGCAGTGGTTGTGCCGATTTCCATGGCAAATCTGATTTCTATGGCTTGGACATTTCTCATTTTTACTTTTTCTCATTTCACAGACTTTGCCAGTCCCTAAAGATCTGCTTGGAGACACACTGTGCTAATCAGCAAAGTTGGCCTTTCCTGTGCTTCTCTTAAAGGAGCCCATCCAGAAACACTGACCTTTTAGTTTAATAACAGTTTTGAGAAAATGTTCATATCCTGAGAGCTGGAAAGAGTGTTTTGAACAGGGCCGTTTAAAATAGCGGTCTCCCGAAGGTATATCTTTTCCCTTGCGCACTTGGGGTCAGACCTACCAGAAGAAATATGTTGTTGCTTTCTGTATTCTATTGATTTAAAAACAAATAACATGAAACTTAGATTTGCTAGAAACCCATTACTAGACTGGTTTATTTTCCTGCCTGGACTTTGACTTGCTATTTTAGATTTTAAACTCACTATGCTCGATTATGTTTTATCTTTTGTTATTTTAAATTCTCAATTGTAGCTAAAGAAATTACTTTTTCAGCTGTGACCTTGGAAGTGAGACCCAAAAGGTGTGTGTGTGTGTGTGTGTGTAATTTTTCGTTTCTCCCTTTGGTATACCTTCTTCAGTGGACCTGGAAGTGTCCTCCCCCCCCCCTCTTGCATTGCTGCTGGTTTTCCTCTGCCGCCATCCCCACCTGGCCTACCTAGATGATACCACAGTTGTCTCCATCTGTTTCTCACCTCACCCCACAGCAGGTGGCAGGGCTGACTGTGATTGATAGGCAGGAGGGTATAGAGAAAGAAGACACGCTTTGAAGCTACATTTACTTCTCTGCAGTCTCTCCTGCATGGCTCCCTTTCCATCCAGCCAGCTGGTCCCCCTTGGGTAGTGGAGTCCTTATTGTTCCATTCCAGATTGATCACATCATAATAAAAAGCTCACTTCTGCCCTAGCTGGGGCTCAGTGGTTAGCGCATCGGCCCACAGACTAAAGAGTCGTGGGTTCTATTCCAGTCAAGGGCTTGCAACTCAGTTGTGTGTGCGGTAAGCAACCAATCCATGTGTCTTTCTCTGTTTCTCCCTCTCCCTTTTACTCTCTAAAAATCAATGGAAAAAATATCCTTGGGTGAGGATTAACAAAAAGACAACTCACTGCTGATTTCAGCTTTTCCCCTGGTAAGAAGCCCCTTTGTAAGAGGCACAACATGTGAAGATATGAGACTGTATTAGCAGCTCACTTAGAAAACTGATCTCATTGCTTCATATTTAGATCTGGTACACTGACATCTTTTGAAGCCTAGGCTTTAAAGGGCTGAATGGAATTCAGTTGCATTGTGATTGAGAATTTGAATTTTGCCTGAGAAAATTTTTGCTGTGGTAGTTTGCAACAATCTAGGGGAAGTGGCATGATTTTACAGGTACAGTTTGGCTGTGTGTTGATCCTGATTGGTATGTAGAACTTCAGAGAATAGTTTTATCAGATAATACTAATTGATTAAGTATTTGTTACAATTTTTGCTAACAGAGTTAGTAGTTCTGAACACCTCCAAAAAATGAAGAGTCATGATTTTTGCTTGTTTATGGGAAATCGATGAAAATGTGAAAATCATTACCTTGTGGGCTGTATAATCTAGAACTTCTGAGGTGGCAGACACCCATGTAACTCACCTGGTCCTGATTTTGGGTGAGGAAATCAAAACTCAGGTAGGTTATCTGATTTATCCAAAGTTCAGCTAATAGAGAAACAAAGAGTATTTAGACTCTTTGCTGAGCTGTTACTAATTTCACTTTTATTTGTATTGTTTTCTAAAACTTTTAATATTGAAAAGTTGTAAGATTTGCCTGGATGCAAAAAATTCCCTGTTCTAGTTTTTTTTTTCTTGATTTTGTGTGACCTTTTCAAAGCAGAGAAATGCATCTCTTCTACTACAGACTTTGAAGTAGGATCGAAGCCAAACAGCAGCATGAAATACATAGTTTGAAGGGACTCTCGAGGACATCCATTTGAGAACATCCATTTGAAAATATCTATTTGAGAAAACTGCTGCCCAGTTAGTTTACCAATAAAAGTGTACATTTTAGTGGTTTTTAGTATATTTGCAGAGTTGTGAGATGGCTCTCTCTCACTATCTAGTTTTAGAACATTTTTAACACCCCCAAAAAGAAACCCTTTCCCCATTAGCTGTCACTTTCCATTCTCACCTTCCTTCCACTCCTGGCAACCAGTCTAGTCTCCTTTCTGAGTCTATAGACTTGCCTTTTCTAGATATTTCATATCAGTGGAAGCATGCAAGTTGTGCAACCTTTTGTGACATTCTTTCACTTAGCATGATGTTTCAAGGTTCATCCATGTGGTAGCATCTATCAGTACTTCATGACTTCCATGGCTGAATAATATCACACTGAATGGATATACCACCAATTGTTTATCCATTCATCAGTTCATGGGCATTTAGGCTGTCTTCACTTTTGGGATGCCATGAATAATGCTACCATAATATTCATGTACAACTTTTTGTATAGACATATATTTTCAATTTTCTTGTGTATATAGAATACCTAAGAGTGAAATTGCTAGGTCCTGTGGTCACTTTGTTTAGCATTTTGAGGACCTGACTATCTTTTTTCTACAGTGGGTGCATCATGTTATATTTCACCAGCAATGTATGAAGCTTCCAGTTTCTCCACATTTTCACTAACACTTGTTATCGTCTTATTGATTATAGTGGGTTCAAATTGGTGTATCACTGTGGTTTTTAATTGCATTTCCCAAATGACAAATGCTGTTGAGCAATTGTTCATGTGCTTATTGTGGTTTGTAACACTTATTTAGGAAAATGCATATTCATATCTATGCCCATTTAAAATTGTCTTCTTATTGTTCTGTTATAAAAGTTCTTTGTATTTTCTGGATACAAGTTAATTGTCAGTTATGTGATTTGCCAATATTTCCTCCTATCTGTGGGTTGTCTTCACCTTCTTGATGTCCTTTGATGCTGTTGTTTTCTGATAGTCCAACAGTAAGAGAAAACATCCTTAGGACCTCTCATATATCTTCTTTGTTATTGCCCAATGTCAGCACAATTTAAAGAGGCTTGTGCATATCCTGTTGTAATTCACTTTTTGTCTGTGCCCCGAGGCAAGGTGCTTATAACGTTCAGATCATCAAGTAGAATGTTGTTGCAGAGCAGACAGTGCTGTTTAGGTTTCCATTTAACAGGCTACCGTTTGAAATAATAAGTCCAGTGTGTCTTCCTAGATCCTCCTAAGTGTTTCTGGTGCTTTCTTGGTCATAATTTTGGGTACTGGGTTTTAGTGAAGAGGAAATAGTTAGTCTCTGCTTATTATTTTTTTGTGGAAGGCTCTGAGGAGTCTGTAAAATTTATCTATTTTGTTTGCTATCATAGCTGTAAGAATCTTTACAAAACACATCGTATAAAATTTTCTAATTGTAAAGACCAGATGTTTCACATCAAGTCACCAGGTCTGTAAGAAGCTCCAGCCAAGTTCTCAGCACTGTTCTGAAGTCTCTCTCCAGTTGCTGGCACTTGAATTTGAATGATATGTATTCCCAAAAATAGGTTTCAAAATGTCCACAAATGCCTTTTTTTCCCATAAATTATGGAAGAATGAATATAAACACAAATAATTTTCTCTCTGTAATAAATGATTTTTTAAAAATGTTTAATTATCAAAGTGAGAAAGCTTTGGTGTAATTTTCCTCTGTAAAATCCCTTCCTTACATCGTCTCTTCCCTTTATATGCCATTGTCAGACTTTAGTGATAGGACATCCTTTTAAAGAATTTGTACTTAACAGCTCAGTCCCCATGGACAGTAAGGAGCTCCTTGAGTTTATTCTAAATTTTGGCAGGTGTGGAAATTTCTAGGTCACCAGGGAACTCTTGATTAAGTTACTGCTGAAATGCACTAATTGGTCTTTTCCATAGTGCTTAGATGGTCCCAAGGAGCCCCTGGCCAGCTGGCAGAACTTTGCCCTTTTAGCTCTAGTCTCAGCTTTGTTTTTGTGAGTATTTTCTTGGTTTTGTTTTTCAAAAATCACTAATTTCATCTCCTTTTGCTCTTTACTGATTCCAGTTTCCGATGAAGAACTGAAGAGAAGAGTAGCCGAGGAGCTGGCTCTGGAGCAAGCCAAGAAAGAGTCTGAAAACCAGAAACGGTGAGTTTCCTGGCAGGCGGGAGATTTTGGTCGACTTGTTATAATTATTGAGTATTTTTAGAGAGAATAATTGTAGTAAGACTCTTATTTGTGTCTGGCTGAACTTCAGAATGTGCTTAGCATATAAACTTGGCCATTTTTGGTTTTGGATTGTGCTGGTTAGCTCTAGGATGCCCTCTCCCCAAACTTGGTTATAAGTGTCCATTATATCTTTTGTGTGGTTCTTTATTGCATGAATACTGACTGAGCTCTGTTTTCTCAATAATGTGAGAAGTCGTTCTTGAGGATTCTCCAGGAATTTCACAAGATATTTTCTTTCAATGAATGTAGTTAGGATTGAAAATTATATTGTCTACTGTGGTTATGAAGGTTAGCAATATTGTAGCTATTAATGAATGCCATGTATTATCCACAGTGCCCAAATTAATAAATAGCACTAATTATGAATATACTCACTTAAAAAAACTGAAGACATATCAGAAAGATGTCAGGTTGAAAAATCAAAATCTTCTATAATTCCATTCTATGGAGAAAACCAATCTTGAACATTTTATTCCTCTAGATTTTTTTCTATATACATACTGCTACATTATTTTTATCATTATTAAAACTACTACTACCATTAACAGTTAAAAGAATGTTCATTGAAGTGTTTTTGTAATAGTAGAAAACCAGAGGTAATTCATACGGCCATCATAGGGGACTGGATGACTGAGTTATGGCACATGCCTCAAAACAATACTAGACAGTCAAGTAGATCCTTATGTGCTGATTCAAAAAGATGTTCAAAGCTATAAACTAAAAATCATACAATATTCAAAACAGCATAGGTAATTTTTTGGGGTAAAAGGACAACTTTTTAAAGACCTTTAAAGTACACAGTTATTCATAAAAATGTGCCAATACTTTTTTTTTTTTTTAATATATTTTGTTGATTTTTTACAGAGAGGAAGGGAGAGAGATAGATAGTTAGAAACATCGATGAGAGAGAAACATCGGATCAGCTGCCTCCTGCACATCTCCCACTGGGGATGTGCCCGCAACCCAGGTACATGCCCTTGACCGGAGTCGAACCCGGGACCTTTCAGTCCGCAGGCCAATGCTCTATCCACTGAGCCAAACCAGTTTTGGCTGTGCCAATACTTTTTAATCTAAGATAGAGTCAAGTGCTTTCCATCTGTGCTACTTCTGAAATTTGCATACAGCACAGAGCATTACTGTTATATGATCATGCAAATGCCTTTCTGCTGTGAGCACTAAGCACATGCCTGCCACCAGTGGATGCTTAGCGTGTGCTTGTTTTTGTTTTGGTTGCATAACTGTTTTGCTTGGGAGAGCTAAATGTAAAGAATCTTTGAGTTGGATTCTCGTCTTCAATGGCCATAGGTCCTTCAACATATAATCTAACCTCTTTGGGCCTTAAATATTTCATCTCTAAAATTTCTTTATTGATGTAAGTGCTAAGCTACCTCCAGTTTACTTTTGAAACGTATAAAACAGAACATAAGTTTTAGATTAAGACTGCCATTTTCTCAGGAAATAGAGAAGGCTCATAGTTTAGGGTTTAAAAAATCAAGATGTAATTAGTACTGGTGAAAAGAGTCTGTGTATATTTCTGTAGTTTTCCACATAGCACTTTATAGTTATTTAATTGGGTTAGGCTGATGGAGTATGTAATTAGATGGTGAAGTTTGAATATTCCAAAAAATTCAGACCATTTTCATTAAGAAGCAAAGAAAATCAATATATTATGGTAGAATTTCTTATCTTTGAAATTTTATTTTTAATTGAATTTTATTTTAATAAGGAGTTTTTTGGGGTTAAAATCATGTTTACTTTGCTTATTATAGTTCACATAGAAATTTTTTGACTTCCCTTCTCTCCTTATGGTACAGGCTTCTTACAATAACTCTCACTCTGGTGTTTTCTTTCTTTATTCTTCCTTTTTTATTCAGCTTCCATTTGCTTTGCCTTGGTCTGTGAGAGGTAAAGGGCAGATGAGATGAATAAAAGGTGCCAGGGAGAGCCAATTTCAAATCACAAGTGGACTGGGGTTGGCAGCCTAGCTGTAACCTGGACAAATGACTATTGATAAAGAATTTATTTTTTGTCACCTTTTAGGAGAACAGAGGGTGGTACAGCCTTTTTATTATTTTTTTTTTATTTTAAAAAATGTTTTATTTGAAGCCTTCTTCATGAAAACTTCCAGCTGTCAAATTTTGGCACAGAGTGTGTGTTCATCTATGTGATAGTTTTTAAAAGAATCAATAGCTGTTTTTTTGTTTGTTTTGTTTTTGTACCAGAGAAGAAACTTTAGAAAAAGCATTAAGAAAGTTTTGTGTGCAGTCTTTGCAAGGCAACTTTTGGTGTCAAGGCATTTATATATTACTAGAGGCCTGGTGCACGAAATTTGTGCAAGGGGGGGGGGCGGTCCTTCAGCCCGGCCTGAACCCTCTTGCAATCCGGGACCCCTCGGAGGATGTCCAACTAATCCGGCAGTCAAACATCCCTCTCGAAATCTGGGACTGCTGGCTCCTAAATGCTCTCCTGCCTGCCTGCCTGATCATCCCTAACTGCTTCTGCCTTGGCCCCCACCATCACGGGTTCGTCCAGAAGGATGTCTGGAATGACGTCCAGAAGGTCGTTCAGCAGTCTGGTCTAATTAGCATATTACACTTTTATTATTAGATTTTATGTGTTGCTTTAATTGAATGAAGCCTTGTAAGCCGTTTTGAGGGTTCCTTGTGCCACTGTGTCAGCAATCCTTGTGTCATCTATACATACCCCTAATCACTCTACCTATGTGGTGAGTGGTAAGGAGAAGCAGTAACATTTTTAACAAGTGAACTTTGTGGCAGGGAAATACTCTGAAATGTCTTTTATTAGGGTAGCTTAAATAAGAACCTTGTTTCGGTCAGGATTTTTTGGTTGAAAGATTGAAACTTAACTCTGGTTAACTTCGGAAGCAAGGGGATTTTTAGAAGCATTTTGGAAAGCTCAAAAGAATCAAAAGGAAGACTAGAGAACCCCAGCTAGGGAAGAACTGGTTACTACTAAGGTACTACTAAGAAGTACTTACTCAAAAGAAAATCAGGATAAGCATTCCATAACAAAAAGAAAAAGATGTTGGGTGGCTGAATTTCATTGAATTGAAGAGGCCATTGATTATAAGAAGCATTGTATTTGATGTACCACAAGAAAAAAATTGCTGCAAATTGTAACACAATAGTTTATCTCTTAGAATTTTCTTATTGAAAGATCTTTGATTTTTTAAAAAAAACATCACTTGCATATTCAAAAAGAGAAACATGTAAGCAAAATAAATAGGTTTAAGGCATTGGGGGAGATTTTGGTCCCCATGAGATATCTGACAGTGTCTGGAGACATTTTTGGCTGTCACAACCTGTCAGGTGTTACTGGTATCTAGTGGGTAGAGGCCAGCAATGCTACTAGCCATCCTGGTGTACAGGACAGCTCTCACCTCTGCCCCTGCCCAGAACAAAGAATTGTCGGGCTCAAAATGTCAACATGCTGATAGTGAGAACCCCAGGGTTAAGATCTTCTTAAAAACCGGCTCACATTGGGTCTAGTTCTTCTGAATCACTTCTTGACTCAGGGTCTTGCTGTCCTTGTTTTTCCTCACATCATATTCTGTGCCATCAGAGCCTTGGCGACAGCGTTCCTGAAATGATTGCTCCACTGCTGTTCCTGGGATTTTTCCAGGCTGCTGACACCAGTTTTTGCAAATTGTGATGCTTATGCTCAAGTTCTGACAACTGGCATACAGCAGTGTAAGACGCTCTCAGGCATGTGAAACAGAAAAATACTGTCCTAGGGCTGTATTTGGTCAATACAGTTCATGTACACTCTGGACCATACATTTGTGGGATTGGAAATGACTTCTTGGGTGTCTTGCCTTACCTCCCATCTAATGCAGAAGCCTTTTACAACCTCTCTGATTGGTAGTGCCACACTCATTTAGATCCCATTCAAAAATCATTTAAACGGAAGATATATCATTAGACCATTTAAAATTAATCTGAACTCCTTTAAATCTCCACTCTTTACTATCAGACATGCAGTTGCTTTAAAGGAGTTTTCTGCTGGGCCACAGTGATGGTGCAGCTAATTCTAAAGCACTGTGACTGTATGTGTTGTATTCTCATTTCTAAAAACCATTTATTCATGAAATCTCAATTTATCTTAGATCTGATTCTGTTTTATGAGACTCTTGAGTGATTTGCTTAGTTAACAAAATCATGCCCCAAAATATCACTGACATAATATTAGTACATGCACTAAATGTTGAGTTTAATTTGGAATTACAGTTTTGCTTATCACAACATCTAATGGAGGGAATAGTTGTTTGGTGTATTGGGAGTCAAGAGTAAATTAAATGCTCATGTCAGCAGTCTGTTGTTGCTGTAACACTCTATCGTGTGTTTTGGATAATAGCTGACCATATTGTGTTGTAACCATAGCAGGCCAATATAGCAAGGACATAATATGCCCCAGTTTGAGTAAAGACTTTTAAAATGTGATTTGCTTCTCTCCTGTGCCCTGCCTCCAAAAGTCAGTCTTTGACAGCAAGAATAATGTGACTGCTTCTGAACTCTGACCTTTCGCATTTGGATTTCACCTCTTTACCTATAAAAGCAAGTGAAAGTGTTTCAATTTTAATAACTTTTCTTCAAGAAAGCAAGAAGAAGGGGAATACCTACTTGATATTGTAACTAGCTACACATCAACCAAGATTACTTGCTTGCTGTTTTTAAATGGACAACTGATGAGATTTCCCCCACTTTAAATTACTTGGATAATTACATTAGATCTTTGAGATGTAAGCTAATTAATTTGATTTAATAAGTGATTTCATAAAGTAGTCATAAATTTTATTAACTGTATGGGTAAGTTAGAATACAGTACAGTCCATTATTTTTTTTTCCACTTATAGCATGTATTAAGGGCTTAAAGATTTGGGGACTTTTTAGTTTCTTGTAGTAAAGGTGAAATTTATAGGGATGATACCTTCTGTTTAAATTCATTATATAAAAGAGTTCATTTCAATTATATGAATACATATTTTCTGCCTCTGGAGGAAAAAGCTAAAAAAGGAAAGAATCCAGTAGAGACAAACAGGGTTTGTGGGTTAGCACCACACTGGAAATACATAATATGGGAAATCGTCTACCTAATGTGATACAAATTACACAGTTATGATGAAATCACATGCCTTCAACCTGAACCTGCATGTATTCTCAGGTATATAGCACTAAAAAGAAGAAAAAGAGAAACCAACTTTCAGGGAACAAGTACTTTTTGATAACTAATATTTGTCAATGGCTTCTTGTAGAGTTTTGAAGTGAATAACAGATCAGTTAGCAGTGAGTATTTTCTCTTGGCACTTACAACTATTACAGGCAAATGCGTCTCATTTCTAATTAATTAATATTTGCAAAGAACATGGTTGCAGAAATTTGAGTTATAAGCCTTCAGTGACACACACCCTGCTGTGATGTGAGCTTACTTCCCAGTTCTGGTTCCAGTAGGAGTAGCGGAGACTTCGTTAGCATCATCTGCAAAATGTTCCTGCATGTACTCTGCCATATAGGAGTTCCTTCAGTATAAAAGTCCTGATATTTTAGATTAATTTTCTTATTAACCCCATTGTAGCCTTGATTTTAAAAATGTGTTGCTATTGTTTTACACTTGCATGTTTCTATTCCACTCTGCTTAAAAGTAGATAAAGACATATCAGTTCTGAAGGACACTCACACCGTAGCCTCCCGGTCCTTTTCACTGGAAGTTGATTGGAAGTGCTGTGTAGGTACCAGGCACTGGAATCGTGTGCCATCTGCTACTTTATCTTTTCCTTCAAGTGGCACTTTTCTATTTTTAATAAAGACAACTGCTTCCTATAACCAACAAATATAGAAGGTTGGATTACCCAGTCTGTTTTATTCACATCTCTTTACTTATTTTTCCAAATCCAATTTTCTCTCCTTTTCAGTGTTATGCAGTTGTAGAGTCCTGCCCTGAATTCAGTTCGAGAAGCTATTTTTATACTGTTGGAATATTAAACCTGGACTGGAATTAATCTAATTAATTCTAAGCATGCCATAGAATCAGCTTTATATCAGACTGTGACTTTTTTTATTGGTCGTGTTAGCAGCGGTGATGTTCAACCACTTTTTGTTCGGATGTTTCTTTTGACAGTAATTACAGCGTTTTCTCTTGTGAAGCATAGTGTTTGATGTAACTTGTGCCAAAGTTGGTTTCTGCCCTTGGAATTTTCTAGGAATAGGTTTCTGGATGTGCCATAGTTATAATAATCCTTGCTGAAGTTTCTCTTTTACTCAGAGCAATCTAGGGTAAGGGGAGAGAGGATTATAATGTACCCTATGAATAATTTATTATTCCTTACATAAACTATTAATGTTTATTGTCAGTGTTATCCCTGTTTTAAAAACACCGATGACTGAAATAGATGTATGTAAAATTTTTCACTTTGCAGCAGAACCAGAACTTGAATTGCATGGCCCAATAACCTTACACCGTTTGATTGAATCATTCTCTCTCATTATTTTGTAAATGTTTATTCAAAGGACACCCAACATGGCACTTTGATATAAAGCTGATTCAAGTGCCATCAGAGTATTGTTAGGACTAGGGATTTAGAGCTCTGTCCACCCCTTCCTCTTTTCCCTTCCTGGAGACCTGAGAATCATTCTTACCAGCTCTAATGCCTTGTCAGGTTGATTTTCTCTCAAAATTGGACACTAGAAGGGGTGGGTGGAGTGGCCAGATGTCCATTTCCTTGAGTCCAGAAGTCTGTATTTATGGGCAGTGGTCCACATTGTTTGGGCCTCACCCTGGCCGAGTCCTCAGTCCTGGGCCTTCTGGAAGCCGTCTGCTGATCCTGCTGGTAATGAATGCTGTGTGAGAAGGAGTGGAAAATGTGAGGTCCTTGTATGGCAGCTCACTATGGAAACAGTGGGGAAATGTGCGGAGAGGGTCCCTGTACATTTCCTCTCCTGACCTGACCAGCTTTGCCTCAAGCTGAAAAGGAGCCTAGGCAACATGGTTGTGAATCAGATGTAGATTTTTCACAGCATTGTAATGCCTCCTTCCAAATGTTGGCACATTTTTATGTGTAAGTAGTAATCCCTTCCCTGGTTGGAGAAAACGGTTAAAAAGAGAGTAGCTCATCTTAAGTTTTTGTTAAATGTTTTGTTGAGAGATGAAGCAGTTTATAGATGACACACACATAGAATATGCACATTGGGGTCACATGCTTTCTGTTATAAAAACCATTTCAGAGTACAGGACACATATGCCCAACTAAAATGAAAAAAATTTAAAGAAAAGGTAGTATTACGTTATTTACTGTTTTCTCAGTGCTGTTCTGAATATTTTATATATTTTAACCCATTTTATCCTCACAACATCTCTGTTACCCACTTTATAAATGTAGAAACTGAGAGGTAAAGACACTTGCCAAGGCCATATGTAGTAAGTGGTGGGTCCGGGACCAAAGTGGCCCTTAGGACCAAATTCTTGAGAATTTGTGCTTAAAGGTAATATTCTTTGTCTACAGAGGCTATAACTTACTATTGAACACTTGCTTGTGTGCACATTTTCAGTGGTGGCAATTTGAATTTCTTGTTAGCCTAAGACTGGGGACATTTTTCTTATTGCACAGCTGGGGTGGGGGCAGGCTCTGTGGAAGCAGGTGGTGCCGTGCCCCAGGAGCTTCAGATGTGAGTATCTGCTTCTGGTAAGTGAGGCACAGGTGTGCTCAGTGGCATTCTGCAGAGTTCAGGGGAGTAACACAGTCCTTCCACTGTGTGTGAAGCAATAAAGATGCATAGCACTTTAATGGATGATCGTAGTATGGAAATTTTGCATTTCTCCTATATTCATCCTTAGCCTGCCTGCCTGCCTGCCTGCCTTCCTTCCTTCCTTCCTTCCTTCCTTCCTTCCTTCCTTCCTTCCGGAGCCTTGGACTCATTCTATTATTTTGTATTGGTTGTGTTGGAGTATTGGTTTGTAGTATTTATTATTTATTTGCCTTTTGTGTGATAGTCAAAGTATTTTGATAAGGCACCACCTTTAGTCTAAAAGTGTACCTGTTTTTAAACCAGTCTTTAGAATTAGCTGCTGGGACAGTGTACCTCTGGAACTAGAATGTGGGTTCCTCCATTGACTACTGTGCAGCTGCAGCACAGGGACAGGTCATCAATTCTATACCATTTTCACTTGCTTCTTTCCTTCCATAGAGCACCAGGGAGCGTCACTGGGCTTAGACCATTTCCTTTGGAAAATTTTAAAGTTATTCCATTAAAATGCTTCTAGTGTGAAATTGGCATTGAGTATAAAGAATAAAATTAGAGGTTAACCATATAAATGTTTAAGATTATAATTTGAGTTTAAGTTCCTTCACAACTTCTTAGACCAGATCTCTTAAGTTCTGTATTTCCTGGTGCCATTTTGTGAATGCTAATGTAAAATTTCTTAAAAATCCATAAATTTTAATTTTGCTTTCCTGATAGGCTGATGGATTAAAACCACATCAAATAAAAACAAAATAAAAAAGTCAACTGAAACTATTAATTTAATATGGATATGCCTATTAATTTAAAAACAATACCCAACAGAGTTTCTGCAATTTTTATTATTACTACAGAATCTGGTAGGTTTGACTTAGAGAGGTCATTCTGTAAACGACTGAAAACATGGATGATTTGTTTAAAAAATGGTTACAAAAGAAATATACATCTACTGAAGAAATTAAAATAATACTGAATCATAAAAAGTTAATCATCCTCTGCCCTTCTAAAATCGTTCGCTACATTCTTACCCTAGGGAAAATGTTTTCCTAACAGTGTTTTACATAAATATTTTTTATACAAAACAAAATTGAAGTAATAATGTTGTATAACTTGCTTTTGTTTTTTGCACCCAATCATATATTGTGGTCTTGTGTATAGTCTATGCTGATCTTGAGTAGACTTTAGATCTGATAATATATACCATTTAAGAAGACTTTATCTAAGAAAAGTAATACTAATAGTAGTAATAATATATAATAGTAAGTAATCATATGCAATAGTAGCAGGTAGTAGTTTTGAACAGTTTCTTTGTCCCAAGCACTGGTCCAAGCCCTTTGTATGTATTAATCCTCATAGTAACCCTGTGAGGCAGGTTGTGATCTGCTGGTACCTGACTTAATATTTGGGGTGGTTGGAACACAGAGAGATTCATTTGTTTACAGTCACATAACCAGAAAATAGAGGAGTTGGGACTTGAACCCAAGCAGTCTGGAATCTGAAGCCACACTCATCATTGCTCTACTGAACTGTGTCTCAGAGGCTAAATTGAATTCCGGTCAAACAGTGATGGGTTACCTGTTATACATCAGTCTGAGCCTCTAACTGAGGCTCTTTTGATGTGGTTGACTGAAGATGTATGTTTTTCAGGTTTCAGTGTAGTCAGTTTTGCCTTGATTGTGGAGCTCATTAAATAAGGAATTTAGTTTTGAAAAGAATTCACAAATGAAGGGACCTTTTTGGTATTTTTTTTTTAATTCACAGGACTATATTTTGAAATAAAACTGTCAAACTACTGTCAAATACTGGGTGAAAAATTTATATTTCTATAGGTTTTTATGTAATATGTTAGAAATTGTGTATTTTTTAATGAATATAACTGTCAACTGTACAGTTCAGTTTGTATAAGACTGAAGAAAAGGAGCCCGAACTATTGTCCTGGTTAGTTTGTGTGACCTAAATTATTTGTCAGCCCCAGGTAGGTTTGATTTGGAAAGCACTTTCCTCAAACTACTGAATAGCTGGATGTTAGTCTAACAAAAATTGAGGGTGACATCAGGATTTTGATGACTGATTATTCTTTTTTAAAAATATGTTTTTGATTTTATTAAAAGAAGAAAGGAGTGGGAGGGAGGGAGGGAAGGAGGGAAAGAGGGAGAGCGAGAGACAGACAGACAGACAGACAGACATTGATGAGAGAAACATCGATTGGTTACCTCCCCTGTGCACGCACCCTGACAGGATCTAACCCTTAACCTGGGTATGGTCCCTGACCAGATATCAGTCTGGCAACCTTTGCACGGGATGACACTCAACCAACTGAGTCACACCAGCCAGGGCTGATTACTGCTTATTTTTGTTCCCTTCGTCTTGCCTTTATGTCTCTTCTTTCCCCCTTCCAATTGATTAGTCCTGGTGTCTCTACTTTTAAAATGTATTGCAAGCCCATTACCTCTCACCATTTCTATCCCTACTTAGTCTAAGCCAGTGCTTCTTGACTGGGGGGACTTTTGCCTCCACACCTCCATTGGACATTTGGCCATGTCTGGAGATCTTTCAGGTTGGAGGGTGCTCCTGGCATGTAACGGGTAGAGGCCAGCGATATGCCTAAGTACCCTACAGGCCAGCTATCCCACAGGACAGATCTCTACAATAAAGAATTCTTAGGTCCGAATGTCAGTAGTGCCGAGGTTGAGAAACCCTGCCTAAGTCATTGTCACTCTCACTTGGACTATTACAGAGTCTCCTGCAGGGAGCCACTCTTCTCTCCCGATTCTACTCTTCACCAAGCAGTGTTAATATATTTTGAATCATGGCAGTTTTTTTACTTAAAATCCTAGGTTTAGCTTAAAGTCTAAACCTTTCCCTTGACCTTCTAGTCCTCTTCTTCCCTTTATATATTTATATACTCATACCTCATCTCTTACCATCTTTCACTGAAAGTTTCAGCTACATTAGTGGCCAAACCTCTTTGGGCTTGCAGCTGTTCGCCTGGAATATTAGTATTCCCTGTTCTGCATGGCTGGCTTCCTCTTACTATATGGGCTTTGTTGATTGCTTTACCTAAATATTCTTTCTTTCTTGTCCCCTCTGTTAGTTGTCATTTCTGTCGACGGAAGAAAAGTCCAAACCTGTAAGAATTTTTATGAATTTATTTGAGACCAACTGACAACAATTGCTGGGAAGCAAAATCTCAATGGACTGAGAAATGCTCTGGAAAATGGCAGTCTTACTATTCATTTTATATGTCAGAATCAAAGGGGAATATGTAAAAGGGCTTCATGAAATTCATTGGTGGTAGATTATCAGGAGGAGAGAGAAAGCAAAGCGGGGAAATCTCTGGGATTGCATAAAAAGTAAAACAGATAGACAGACATATACTTCTTTTACATTGGTGGGTATAGGATAGTTGACATTTACAGCGCATCGACACGGCATGCGGGGGGCAAGAGACAATGAGGGGTTCTGTGGTCTCCTGTCCTGGTGGGAGGTTGTGCCCTGAGGGGTCTACAAAAAGGATATTACTCTGACATCTGAAGGTATGTTATCCTAGATCAGCAGTTCTCAACCTGTGGGTTGCGACCCCTTTAGGGGTCGAATGACCCTTTCACAGCGGTCGCCTAAGACCATCGGAAAACACATATATAATTATATATTGTTTTTGTGATTAACCACTATGCTTTAATTATGTTCAATTTGTAACAATGAAAATACATCCTGCATATCAGATATTTACATTATGATTCATAACAGTAGCAAAATTACAGTTATGAAGTAGCAACGAAAATAATTTTATGGTTGGGGGTCACCACAACATGAGGAACTGTATTAAAGGCTCATGGCATTAGGAAGGTTGAGAACCACTGCCCTAGATAAAAAGAGACAATAGACAGGCTCAGTTAAGGTAAAGATTGACCTTTGTCAGGAAAGATACTGGCCTAGGACATGACTATCTGCCATGACATGCAAAATTTTAGTTAAGTTTTACTCAGACCATCCTGTGTGGTTACTTGAGGTCTCTGAGTTGTAAGGCCTGCCAGGAAGGCCTTCCCTGAGCTTGTCAGGTTTACTGAATGGCCCTTTTCCATCCACATTTCTTTGCTTTGTTTCTTGATAGCACTTTATCTGTTTTATTGACTGCCTCCTCTACTGGAATGTAAAACTCATTGTCTGTCCCATAGTAAGTGTCAACAAGAATGTATTACTAAATTACAGCTATATTTTATGGTCGTGGGTAAGTAGATTAAAATGGAATAGAATTTGTCCAAAAGGGAAAAGAGGCAGGAGAATTCTGTGGCAACAGCAACTACCATTTAATGATTGCCTACTGTTTACCAGATGCTGTGCAGGTACCTTTGGTTATATTAACCCTGAACATCCCCAGAGCCTTTTGCGGAGGCCTGCCTTAGCTCCGTGGCGACCTGTAAGATGATGCCCCTCACATGACCCCAGGATCCAAGGCTGAGTGCCCCCTCAACCTGCATACACACACCAAACTGGGGTGCAAAATGGTCACTGTGCTTCCTGGGTTTATTTCACAATCAGAATGCAGCTCGGAGAGGCTGAGTATCTGCCCTAGGCTGTGTTACTGACAAAAGGCAGCGTCAGGATTCAAATACAGTTCTCTTACTCCAAGCCTCTCCCCAGCATTTCCTTTTCAAGTTTTATTGGCTCTTAGAAAACAGCTGTCTTCCCTTCTCGCAGGCTTAATTGGCTTTTCTTTTTTTGATATGGGGACTTCATTTTTAGCTTCAGAGGCAGCAATTTCTTTGGTTTCAGGTGACTTAGGCAAGAAGGATCTACTATTCCCTCCTTTCCTGCTTAGTAAGCATTGTCTAAAAGCGAAAAACTGATGTTATGAAAATATAGTCTGGGTTTTGGGTTATTTTTATTGGCAACCAAAAACAGACTCAAAATTTGTAACGAAACGTACAATGTAATATATTCTGTATGCATTCATATTTATGAGCCTGACCCTGAATGTGCTTTGTATAAGTCTTTGGGCCTTGATTATTGGGACGAAGTCAGGAAGTCTGTGGCTCTGGCCATGTACCTCTGATTAGTCCCCATGAACCCTGTCGAAGGCATTCCAATTTTCCTTCGAACATTTGGTGCTTTCAGTTCCAGAGGAACTGGACGCACATGGATTTATGTCGTGGGAATTTGCATCCTTTACCTACTTGGTTTGGTGACAGTTTCTTTTGTTGAAACCTGTGAGATCATCCTTTCTTCCCTTATTCTGCCTTCCCGGCCCCTAGGAATCAGTGTCCACTCGAGGCACCAGGGGAGACAAGAGACCCAGGGTGGCCCCCGATTGCAGATTGTTGTGCATTTGAATGTTTCTGTACCTTTCGAGAAATGAACCTTGTTGTCTGCTTCATGCTGTCTTGTATCTATCCTCCTCCTACCTTTACATGTTTTTTTCTTCTTTTTGCTTGATTTCTTTTTTTTTTTTCCATTTTCTAGCAGCTTGTCATAGGAATGACACACACTCAGCAAACTCAGCTTTAGACAGCTTTTTGAAGACAAGAACAACAAATTCACCAGTCAGGGAACAAAGTGAGAGAAAAATGAAGAACAATATTAGAAAAGAACCCTTTGGGAAGCTGCACAAAAAATGTTATATTAAAATCGATACCAGGGCTTGACCTTTTGTGGTACTGTATATTTTAAAGCCTTCTATTGATTCTCTTTTAATAACATGTTTATTCTAGTTTACTGACATAAGACTAGGGAGAATACAAAAAGAAAAGATCAAATTCTTTATTATGTTGGTCATTTAAATTTGTCTCAGGCATTTTTTATAGCTGACTAGTATTGTCTTTATGTATTAACATACTGTATCATTTTTAAACAGAATAAGAGGCTGAGAGATGTTATAAAAATGGCAAAGTGATTTTTAAGATGTACTTTTATTGAAAATATGCTGGCCTTGTGGTGAAATACAAGTGCGTCTCCCTGCCCTGCTTCCCCCAAATTAGAATTTATTGCTTTTCTGCATGTGTGTAGAAGACAGAAAGGTTTCATTTTGATTTTTTTCTCTAGTCCTGAAAACCATCAGTAGTCATGCTGAGTCTGGGAACATTTGGTGACAATTCTCTGCATAAAGTCAGCTGTTTCTTACTGCATTCTAAAGTCAGAATGTCCATGCATAGGAAATCTCCTCACCTGACCATTTTGACCAATCTTTCCATTTCAAAGACAGAAATATTCATTGCTTTTCACCGTGAGGGGTCATTTGTACTACCTTTAGGAAGGCAGTCCTCTTAAAGGTGTCGTCTGGTCATGAATTTATTGCACTCTGTTCATCTCCTCCAGTTCATTGGGAAAAAAAATTAATTTTCTAACCTCATTCAGATGATTTTTCTGAACATACAGATATTAAGAGGTATCCAGAATAGCAGGAAGGACTTGAAAGCTACACCTGGAAAGGTTATTCTGTAAATGGCAAATTAAATGAGATTCAACCTGTAGAACATCAAGTTAATAGGCTTGGGGAGATATGCTTGGATCTAATTCACGATTTTAATATAATAGTCCTGTTGTTTATGGGACATCTGATATCACATGTTGAGAAGCCAGACAGCAATTCCAGGAAGGCTGTAATGAATTAGAGGACATTTTGAAAGGGCAAATAAATTAATCAAGATGCTGAAAGTCACAGAAGATTGGGAGACGCAGAAGATTGCAATGTATTGTATCATTGTGGGGAGAAGGCTCAGCAGAGCGTGGGGCCCCCAAAGAAGTCCAGAGAGTTGCTCGTTACTTTTGGGTATTTAAATGCTATGAAGATCCGGAGTCGGCATCAGCTGTGATATAGTCATCTCTGTGCCCACCTTTGGTGGCCCCTTAGGCTGTTGATAAGGGAATTGGTTCCTGATTACTGACCATGTCCCCACCACTCCTGGAGTTCATCTCTGCTTGTTTCTCTTATCTTGTTCCATAGTCAATTCTTTATTGTAAGCTGGTGTTGCGGGGAAGCCCAAAAATCTAAATTCAGGATCGATTCTAAAGAACTGACACGTGGCCTTATTCAAATTTATAAGAGTTTTAATAGGAGAAAATTATATTCTTGGGCAAAGCAGCTGCTTGCTCCCAGTAGCAGCCAGCCGGGAAGAGATCCACTCCCTCCCAGGGCAGGCTCTCTTTTTTATAGGGGGTTCATAGTAAAACCTTATGGTAGGGAGTGGCATAGACCATCAGAAAGAACAATGCATTCATAAGTTAACAGTTAGCATCAGACAGTTATCACACTGTATACAGTCATTAACCTCTTTCCTGAGGCCTGACGTTTATCTTTCGGTGGCATTGCGGCTTTCTGGGTAGCCAGCCACATCTGAAGCTACAGAGAGTTAAACAGTTACAGAAGGTTAAACAGAGAGTCCAACATTTCCCAGACGCCTTTGCTGAGCTCCCCTCTACCTGGGCTGCGTTTCTATGTTCTCTCATCATCTCACCCATAATATCTTCCTAGCACGTTAGAATATCTATGGATCAAAGCAAAAGTCACATGATAGTAAAGAGAAGTGTTTTTTTTTCCTAATCACAAAAGTAATATACACTGTATAGACAATTAGAGGAATGCAGCTAAACAAAATGAAGAAGATAAAAGTTGCTATAATCCCACTAGTCACACAAAACCATTGTAAATATTTTGGTATACAGGCATTAACACATAAGGGAAAGTAACAGAAGTGGTGTCATATTGTCCTTGTCATTTTCCCAAGCTTCTTTATTTTTGTTCTTAAGATATATCATGAACTGTTTTGTCATTAGATGAATTCATGGCAGTTCACTATTAGACATTTAGTCTTCCCAACAAAATGGTTTGAAAATGTTTCACTATTATGAACACACAGTTTTAAATATTATTGTTATTAAATTTATCGGTAGCCAGTATTATTTCCCTAGGGTAAATTTCTGTAAGTGGAATTACTAGATCAAAGGTTATGTAAAATACTATTATTGTCAAATTACCTTCAAGAAATTGGGTTAGTTAACTACTACCAATATGAGCCCCTGCTTGTGTCTCACTGTTTGGGAACACAGTAATAAAACCATTGTTGTTTTATTTTATGCCCATGTCACGGTGCCTTATTTATCTATTCCTTTGGCAAGTATTTTCATTATTTCTAGATGGGTGGTTTTTAGTGTGATGGAATAGTCTTGTTGGTTTTGTTACTGATGGAATAAATGCCGTGAAAGTTTAAGCACCTGGTAAATACTTGCCAGATCATTTTGGGTTTTTGTTAAGCCTATGTAGTTTAAAAAAAACCCTCAATTTAAACTGTAATTTAATTTTAATAATGTTCTCTTGTTATCTGCTATAAGATATAAAAACCTGTCACTAAGGCCTGTATCCCACTGATGAGATACAATAGATATACAACATTGAGAGGACCAGCTGGTGGTCTCCGTTTGCCCCGGAGTGAAAATCAATGATATTTCTAAGCCACCACAGACCTGGCCTAAATGTGAGTTAGGTACCCAATCAACTTGCTGTATCTGTGAATGTGTGATTGTCATAAAATCAAGTGTCAGTAGAAGAAATAAACAAGCTTTGAGTTATTTGCAGCTTTATGAACAATGCTCTGCACATGATATGTACTAAATAAATAACTGTTGAATGTTGAATTTGACCATACTTTTATCTGTTGAAGGATAATATGTTTGCTTTTATACTTGCTACAAAAATAAATAGATAAATAATAAATGGAAAAATCAAGTAAATCTGAAGATTCAGATGAAAAAATGTGGCAAGTGAAGTGGATGACTGAACTCTAGGCTTTAAAAAATTACATAGCTTACACTTTTTTTCTTGATTCTCTATAATTACCTGATATTACATTTGTAATTAGCATAATTACATTATATGTTCTTCTTATTATTTTAAAAAATATAAGTAAATATTTTTGCTAGAACTTTTCTTGATTCCAGACTAATAGCAGATGCACAAAACTGTTTCATTGTTTAGGTTCACCTGGAGTGAGGGAGCCTGGAGACATACATGCCCTTCACTCTTACACACCACATAATGCCGATTAAGATAATGAAATGGCATGTTAGAGATAGAGATTTTAGTGTGTGCATGGATATATTTTGAGACAAAAAACAACCCAGAATTGGGAATCAGAAGACCAGGATTTTAGTCCTGCCGTTGCTACTTATTAGCTATTTGAGCATTTTCCTTATCTTTAAAAAATGAAAACTATTATGCAAGAGCAAAATCTCTCATAGTATTGTAGTGAAGATCCAATAATATGTTGCGTTTGCATTAGCCCCATAAGCTTTTGTAATAATGCTATTTTTAATAATAATACAAACAATAATGATTATTACCACAACTACTTCTATAACTATTAATCTTGTGAATTACAAATATTACTGTGGAGGTTTCATGCGTTCGTTAAACCAGCAGAACCCAAATAGACTTTATTCAGTTTGCTGTATCGTGGTGATTAGACTCCATAGATCACTGAACTACAGTGATCTATTTGGTACTGGATTTTAAGCTTTTCTTCATTGTAGAATACTATGTGTTTAAAAGGTTTCTCTTGCTTCTTTCCCAGCCTGGGTCTGGAAACTATTCCCCCTTTACATTACATTTTTACTCATATTATCTTCCTTGTGCTGCTTAATTACCCCAGTGTCTTTAATTATTCTCATTCTCTTGGACGTAAGTGATAATTCAAGTTCAACCAGGAGATAGGTTAGCTTGACCTCTATGCTGGATATTGCTTTAAATCTTGGGGTCGTTTCAGTTTTATTTTTACAGGTAAGCCAGTTTCTTTGGAACTTGCCTTTTGCTGTCATAGCTCATCTTTGCACTGCTGTCAGAAGAGCTAACTCTGGTGAATACACCTTCAGGAGATGGTGTATTCATTTGCCAGGGCTGCTATAAAAAAAAAAATACTGCAGACTGGGCAGCTAAAACAACAGAAATTTATTTTTCCATGGTTCTGCAGGCTGGAAGTCCAAATAAAGTGTCAGCAGGTTTGGTTTCTCCTGAGGCCTGTCTCCTTGGCTTGCTGATGGCCGCCTTCTCTCTGCGTTTTCAACATGGCCTTTTTTTCTCTAGAGCTGCGGTCGTCAACCAGTGGTCAGTGGACCACTGGTGGTCCGTGAGGTCCGAAAGTTTGGTGACCGCTGCTCTAGAGCACATCCCTGATGTCTCTTCTTCTTATATGGACACCAGTCCTACTGGATTAGGGCCCCAGCTTTCTGATTGCATTTAACCAGAATTACCTCTTTTAAAGAACCCATCTCTAAATATACTCTTATGAAGTATAGAAAGGACACAATTCAGTCCCTAAAAGATGGACAGATTGACAGATGCAAAAACTGATGGGTATGGTTTTATAAAATAATAATATGTTGCGTTTGCAGTAGCCCCATAAGCTTTTGTAATAATGCTATTTTTAATAATAATAATACAAACAATGATCAGAAAATGATCCTTATAGTAAATCTTTAAGATATCTTTCAGGTTCGAAATTCTAAGTGTTGATTTTCTAATGGAAGTTATTTTCATCAGGGCTCTCCAGTGATTGTGGCTTGAAGTTTTAAGAGGTGTTAGGGTTAGGATTTTATTGACTTATAAAAATGTCAGCTGTCCTTATTCATCTATTTTTTTTAAATCTAAGCAGTTAAGTTTGTGGGAGTAAAACAGGTGGGCCAAAGAGTTGCCAGTCAAAGGTGGCAAATTATTATGGGCAAGATGGTGTGTTGAAGTATAGAGGCTCTGCAAGTGTGGAATGGAAGAGTATCTAAATCTGAACTTGACAACTCACTATAAATTGTAGTGCTTTGTCATGGTAAGGAAGTTAAATTGGTCTTTACTGCCACATGGGGTTTGTTCACTGATGAAGGACAGTGACGGAACTATCATTTCCTCAATTATTAAAGTTTTGAGTTATGTGAGGTTTAACCAGTTTTATGTATGTTACACAGATAAAAATAAAAAGCTCAGTGGTGGTATTTGTTATCCTTAATTTTGTTTTTAAAAAAGTAATGATTTATTTTGTTTTCCCTGGGACTGACCCAAATCCAGAGAGTTTAATTTACCATTTAAAGCTCATTTTTAAAGCACATAGGTCGCCTGCTGTTTTAAGAGCATGTTTGCTAATTTTGTACTCCTTTAGCCCTGTAGACCTGGATCTTAAGGGGCTTTTTGAAAATTGCCAGTAATGGGAGTTTCAAGTTTTACAAGCAATTTTCTGTAAATCATGTTGCATATTGTCTTTGAAACATTTATCTAACACAAAAATCGGCTTTTGGAGATTCATCTTCATTAATTTTAATATGTAGATAGATTCTTAATGCTTTTAGGATTAATTTTTTTCAAAACTGTCTGAATTGACCTCATTCCCCATTTCCATACTCCCAAATATATATAAGTTCTTAGAAATTAAAAAAATAATTTATTTTTCATGTGCATTTTCAATGACTTCGCCATTTCATTTCCCTCTGGAATCTGTAATGAAACATAATAATGTTACTCATTTTCATTTTTATTCTTGTTCAATCTCTACTTAAACAAATCCTATATAATAAAAGCCCAGAGACCAAAACAGCGGAATGACCAGAATGACCAGAGACCAGAATGACTGCGGCCCCTCGCCCGGCCGGCCCTGCCCCCCAGTGGGGATCCCCACCCTGATTGGGGGTGTGGCCAGCCTGCAAACTGCCAATGGCCCTGATCACAGGCCAGGCCTAGGGACCTTACCCATGCATGATTTCCTGCCCTGGGCCTCTAGTAGTAAATAAATATCATTGCAACATTCATTGCCAACATTAGTGTATTGTATATCAAGGTTTCAGGAGGCATTATTGTTATGTGACATTTAATGGAAGGGCAATTTTAATAAGGGTTCTATAGACACTTGAAAAGAAAAAAATTATAAATGTGTTCAATAGCACTCATGCTCTGAGTTAATTCCATTAAAATAAGCTGAAAATGAATTAGAAATTAAAGCAGTGTTGTAGCCTCTAAGAGTATTCTTATATGAGTGGCTTTGTTTTTTATTTTTGAAGTGCTTACTTTCATCCAGGCTATCTCTCTATAAAGAATGCCCTTTGTGAACTGTTACATACTCCAAATAAAATTATTTTAGTAATAGGAAAGCCTAATGATTTCTACCATTATAGTAATTCCCACGCCACCTACATTATGAGGGGGAAAAACGGGCTAAAGGTTATGTTGTTTTGGAGTTATGTGATTTGAATGCTAGCTTTGTCTTAGTAATCTGAGATCTTGAATAGGTGATTTACCCTTCTACACCTCAGTTTCCTCAGTTTTGAATTTGGGTTAAGTAAGAGTGCCAACCTGATAAACTTGTTGTTGCATGAAGGTTAAATAAGATGATACATATAGTGCCTGGCACACCATCATTAAACAATATAAAATGCTTTTCTTACAGAGAACTCTTCTCCCTGAACTGAAGAGCAGTAGAATATGATGGTTAAGAGTGTAGTCTTGGGTCAGATGGCTAGGACTTGAATTCCAACTTTATTAGTTTGGAAACTACATAGTGTATTAACTTTTTCAGGGGTCAGTTTTCTCTGTAAGATGTAAGACAATAATAACATCTCCACCCTTGGGTTATTTTCAGGATTATTTTGAGGGTTAAAAGAGACATCCGCATGTAAAGTTCCTAGCACAATACAGAGACTCACACAGAATTATAGTAAATACTCCATAAATGTGATCTATCTTACACATCTATCCATGTAGTAGGGAGTGAAAAATCTCTGTCTAATGTTCTCTGCATGTGGCCTTTCTAATTTATTCTTGCCTTTATCATTTCAAGGAAGGTAGAAAGTCTATATTGGTGAAAATGAGGGAAAAACAAGCGAAATGAAGCTAGGTGAACTTTTTCTTTTTTGCATGAGCCGTTGATGGTCTTTTCCCAAGGGTGTGCCCATGTCTAGTTTCAGAAGTGCTAAGTGGGTGGAATGAGGGCATTTTTTCCTTATTAGATTACCGATATTTTAGTTTGAAAAATATTTCTTTATATATATACACTGAGTGGCCAGATTATTATGACTACCTGACGTTTGTAGGCAAATTAGCTATAATTTCACGCTGAAGTTGCTAGAGGGCCAGATCATTATAAATGTCTGAATAGCACAACATACCTAAGTATCGTTGCTGATCAAGGTCATCCTATCATGTTGATGGCGTATCCCAATGGAGATGGCTTCTTCCAACAAGACAATGCGCCATGCCATGGTGCTCGTATTGTGCAGGAGTGGTTTCAAGAACATGAGGGAGACTTTACCTTGCTTAGGTGCCCCCCACAATCACCAGATCTCAATCCAATTGAGCATTTGTGGGACAAAGTTAAAAGAGCCATCAGGCAGCTGATTCCACAACCATCAAATCTCACAGAACTGGACAGTGCTATTCATCAGGCATGGTGTCAGATTCCTTGCATCACCTTTCAACATCTCGTGGAGTCAATGCCAAGAAAAATTGCCGCAGTATTGAAGGCAAAAGGTGGCTCAACGGAGTACTGATGGGGTGGTCATAATAATCTGGCCACTCAGGGTATATTATACACACACACACACATACACACATATAACTTTTAAAATTGCTATTGGTGCTCAGTGGTTGGTTCTTACATATTGGTGCCTTCACTTTTTTTGCTTGCTCAGAAAATTATTTTTAAGGGCTGGGAAGACCCTCTGTGAAGTCCACAGGACTCTTCTGCTAGAGTATTGGAGTATTACACGGGAGGGAAAGGGGTGCATTGATTTTCTGAAAGGAGAGCCAGGTGATTCTCAGTAGTCAACTCTACTAATGTTGTTAAAGCCCTGAAGATAGTCAGTGGCATTCCACACAAATATGTAATTAAGAATTCTCATATAGCCTGGCTGGCGTGGCTCAGTGGTTGAGCATTGACCTATGAACCAGGACGTCATGGTTGTATTCCCGGTCAGGGCACATGCCCCTGTTGCAGCTCAATCCCCAGTGGAAGGCATGCAGGAGGCAGCCTATCTTTCTCTCCTTCTCCCTTCCTCTCTGGAAAAAATTTATATCAGGAAGGTAAACAACATGCAAGGGTGGTAGAGGTCATGGAATAGCAAGCTAAATATGACCTTGCAGAGAAAAGTTACATTATTGGTTAGTGAGGAAGATGCTATCAAAAGCTAAACATGGATCCACAGTGAAACAAGTATATGTGACCTGAAAATTGATGAGAGAGAAGTTTTAATGAGTATCTCTTAATTGCTTTGAAAATTTGGAAGAAAATTACCTACTTTGTGCCTACATATGCCTTTGAAACTTTTTGTAACTCTGTGCTATCCTATTGCTACAGGTAAATTATTAATCACTTGAACTGTGGTTGGTTTGAATTGAGATTTGCTCTAAGTATACAACACATACCAGGTTTCAAAGACTCAATATGAAAAAAGCAATACAACATATTTCTTTAATAATTTATTGTATTAATTACATGTAGCAATCATAATATTTTGGATGTATTGGGCTAAATAAAATATATTGTTAACTTTAATTTGATCTGCTTTTTTCACCTTTTCAATGTAGCTTTTAGAAAATTTAAAATTATATCTGTAGCTTGCATTATATTTCTATTAATCAGTGCTGCTCTAGCATATTTTATTTTACTAATACATCTAATTAATACATTTATTAACTTAATACTTATTAACTTAATACATTTGCATAAGAATGACAACATCACAAAGGTAAAAAATGCTAAGCCCAGTATCCCATCTTACTCCCCAGTGGTAACCCCATCATTAATAATATCTCTTGTATTCTTCCTGAAATTCTTCTAAGCATACTGTTCTGCCCTTAAGTACATTGTAAATTAGAGAATAATCACAAGAGCTACTTTAATTTAATACAGATATTTGGATTGGGGTGCATAAAAAAGTACCAAGTGAACATCTATCTGCCTTTTTGTCTTAGTTATTCACATTTGAGAAAAGTCTAATTACAGAATTGGTGCTTCCTTAAAGAGACACTATCATTACCTGCAGGAGCATCAGGACCAGTGCTAAGGAGGAGTTAATTAATTTTCATTGAACTTGTAGCGTCAATTCTTTTAAATAGTTTAACAGGAAAAAAAAAGACTCTTCACTGAGTATGGTGGCACTATTACCTGTTATTGCCAAACTTCTCACGTTTTCTTCAGTATACAGGTTAAAGCAATTTTATTTCCATTTTTTAAAAATAATGTTGATATAATTGCTGATCTTGTAAATGTGGAATAGAGTGAACTTAATTATGGCATAATATAAATGTTATGATATAAAGGAAGAAATGATACTGTGGTTAATGTTAGTATTGCTAATTTTAAAAAAAGTATTTAGTACACTATTCTAGGCACATAAATGCTCAATGAATACTTTAATCAAGAATTAAAACATGTTATATCAAATTGATTACTAGAGTACTGAGTATCACTGATAATGTCTTTTCTTCCTAATTAAGAAGATACTATATATAAACTATCAAAATATGACATTAAAGGAAGTATAAATATTAGAAAATATTTCACTTATATGCTTGGGTTCATTCTTTTATTATTTTTGCACTTATTTTTTCTCCTTTATTTGTAGAAACTAAATGAGAAAACATAGAAATTGCCATTGCTTTCTCTTTATTCTAAAAACCATGGTGATAACGTAGGTGAAGTGTTTTGTGCAGGGTCTTCCTAGAGGTGCTCAGTAAATGTTACATAGATTTTGCTTTGTTGACTCACATTGGTATAATGCTTTCTGTTTGACTTAGTGCTTCACATTATTAATTCAATTTGATTCCACAACAGTCATTTGGCATAGGGTGTTACTATGCCCATCTTCCTGAGAAAACAACAGCTCAGAGAGCTTGTATTGACAATTTCAGTATGTGGCAGAGTCTTAAACTCAGATCTTCTAACTCTAGGTTATTTACTATTGACATGGCTATTGTGAACTATAAATGCAAATAAATATTGAAAAGTCAGCCTGATTTTTATCTTGGGACTAGTATTTTATTTTAAAGCCATAGTAATATTAACATTCCCGTCCTTCACAGCTCTAGTTTTGGGTATTAACTGATTTTAGTAAGTCCCTTATACTTATTCTGAAGACATAGGATTATTTGCAAATGAAGCAAGTCCAATAACGTGTGCAGATTACCATTCATTAGGTTAGATTGACACATTGAACCAACTTCAACTTCCTCGTGTGATCCTTTAGATTAGACATTTCCCTTTATAGAAGATATGGAGATAAGTCTTTATGTGATTTGAACTTTATTATAGTTTCACATATTTTTAAAAAGAAGAATAATCAAATTGACATGTTGATGCAACTGGCAGATTTGATTCCTAAATGTGTTTGAATGCAGACTACCCAGTGTTATTTTTACACTAATCCTCCTTTTTTTTCTACCTCTTGGCACAGACCTGTGAGTTCCTAGTAATTTGAAAGTTCTGTTGAATGACACTTGATAAATGATGTGATGTTGTGAATACTGATAAGTACTAGAAATTCAGTTGGAGAAGCATCAATTTCACACCTGAGACCCCAGCTCAAAGTTTAGGTTAAAGGTTTGCTTGGAGGCTGTAGTCTTTTTCTCAGGTCCCCTGATAAATGCAGTGATTTCAAACCACATTTTTCTTCTGCATCAAATCCAGGCAGCACTCTGAATCATTAAATATTAAACCTTATATTCAAGAACATTATTCACTCATTAATATTGCATCGTGGCCTAAACTACATTGTTCAAAACATTTTTGGATGTTATGCAAGTCTGTCAAAATACATGAACAAACTTAGTCATGTTGAACTAAGCAAAAAAAATGACAAACTGTTTGCACCACAAACGTGTTGTAGTTTAATTTTTGTACAATGTAAGCATTTTAAGTTGGGATATTTGGAAATCACTGTAAAGATAAAATGATTGCAGTGGAAGCCAGATGGAATGAATATTCATCTTCCACGTAACATCTGCTATATATCTTAATGAAATTTATAGTTATCCCTGAAATTTTTCTTCCTTGACAGTATATATTTATCTTTTAAAATTATTTTAACTAGGAGTTGGATATGAGTTGGTACAATTCTAGCTGCTTATAAAAAGTGCATTATCTGATTCAGGGACCATTTTTCAGATCTCCGTGACGGCTATCATCTCTGCAAAATCGAAGCTAGATAGGCCTCCCGTGAACTTGGAGTAACCGGGAAGCTTTTGATTCTCGCCAGAGTGTAAGAGAGAGATGGAATTCAAGCCTTGCTCTCTGAGATAAAATTTGTTCTGGATTGCCGTGAACACATCTGGTTTCTTGCTGCTTCTCACAACCCTGTTAGTTCCAGCGAGAAGCCATAAAATTCTTCCCATGAAGGAAAACGACAGAAACATTTTTGTTTCTAAAATTGTTCTTTATTTTTTTTAAAAAAAATCAGGTCTGGTGTGATAAGGAGAATTCAAGTAGAAAAAGGTGTGAAAATACACAACTGATGAGATACATTGGTTTTTATGCAGTGGCAATAACATAGCCTATGAGCTTTATTGATTATATTGATTATATATGGTTATGTGGATTATTTTATACATTAGTGATTATTGACATTTAATGGGTTACAGTTTAATGAGGGAAATCAATGAGAGAGTGTAGGTTGATTTTAAAACATCCTTGCTTACCTAGATTTTTTTTTTTGCATGGAGAATTAATTAATTTTCCTATGATCTCTAGGTCAGAAACTATGTAAGTAGCCAATGGGCTCATCTTGAATGCCTATAGCTGTTGTTTCAAAAATGATAGAAATGGGTAATGTGAAGTTAATAATGAAGGTGGCTTCGTGAATTCCTGCTGGCTGACGGATAAATTATTCATTTTGTTAGTTTAGCTAACAGGGTTCGTTCTGTGTGGGATGGGAGCACTGTGTCAGTGAGTAATATTGCATCACTAAAATGCCTCAGTTCCGTAGGCCTGCAATGCAGTGGAAATTTAGAAATGATTGTTAGCATCGTGGAAACAGTTTTATTTGTATAAGCGGATGCGGTTTACCTAGTGATTTTGAAGATTTAATGTTATTAAACATTCTTGGAACATGTAGACAGTAATACACAAGATGTTTTTAACTAATGTTGCAATTCCTTTCCCTTGCTTTGCTTCCAAATGTTACAGCGTTTTCCTCTTGCAGGGCTGCCCCACAGTAAATAAATAGCCCATTTCAAAAGCCTGCCGAGCATACTCCCTCCTAACACTGCCACCCCAGTTCCTTTTCCTTCCCATTTAGAATTACATTGCTGATTTTAGGGGGTTTGGGAGCATCGCCACCTCTGTAACCACTGAGTTTGGGGGACTGCATTGGCATGTGTACCTTTACAAATCTCCTGAAACATTAATTTATTACCTTCTCAGGGAAAAAGGTCTAACACGAACCTTTTAAAATTTTTGTATCATGTTGTACACGATGTTTTGTAGTCATAGTAATGTGGTCCTAATCTTTAGTTTGTGCATCTTCACTGGGTGTAATTTTATATGCAGATCATACCTTCAGAATAGAGCGGAAGCTGTATTTCTCACCCTCGAGTCTGGGAGTGAGAAAAGGAAAGTGTGGAAGCACATTGCTGTCGTCTTCTAACCTCTCCTCGCCATGTGATGCCAGTACCTGTGTCTGCTTTTGCCGATGCATTAGGGTTGAGCAAAGGGCAAATTGTGTCCTGCACAAATGGATAAACGGCAGAAGGGCTTTGTTAAGGGAGGGCAGAAAGATTGGTCATGTATATTACTAGGATTTGAGTCGGAACACAGAACGTTTTACCTTGAGAGGCTTCAGCTAAGCAATCAAGATCATGCAGCATAGTGACTAGCACATGGGTTTTGGTGTTTTAAATCTAGAATACAAAAAATTCCACCACATACTGTTTTCCTACATAATTTTGAGCAACTTATTTACTTCTCTCTGCTTTTGCTTCTTTAGCTTTCCATGGCAAATAGTAACTACTCTGTGGGATTTTTGTGAGGATTTCATGAAATAACTTCTGTGAAACACCTGTTAAAATACCTGGTACAGCCCTGGTCAGTGTGGCTCAGTTGGCTGGGTGTCTTCCTGAGCACCAAAAGGTTGCTGGTTCGATTCCTGGTCAGGGCAAATGCCCAGGTTGCAGGCTCAATCCCTGGTGGGGGCCTGTGTGGGGGAAGCCAATAAGATGTTTTGCTCTTGCATAGATATTTCCCCCTCTCTCCCTCTTTCTCTCCCTCCCTCCCTCCTTCCCTCTCTTTCTCTTTCTCTCTTTCTTTCTGTCCCCCCTCTCCCTCTTCCTTCCTCTTTTTCTCTCAAAAAACAAAACAAAATACAGTAAAGTAAAATAAAATAAAATACCTGGCACAAGTAGTTCTCCATAAATAGTAGCTATTATAAATATTACTAGTTGAATATTTTTTCATTTAAATGGAATAAATTGCATGTTAAAATCTTCAATAATAAAATAAATTAAATGGAATAGAGAGTGAAAGGACCACATGGGTCTGAATGTCTTTTGTTAGAGCTGGACTATGGGCTCAGTCCTTGTTCTCACATTGTGGCCTCCATATAATTCACAAAAATACTTCTTAGTGTGTTTTCATTTCAGATGACTCCATTTGTTGTTTTCTTTTTGTTATTGATGTGAACTCTGAAGGGTAATTCTTATTTCTTAATGTATGTCTGTGATTTAATTTTTGAGTTGGAGATGGAAACTATCAAGGGAATGACCAGGAGTTACCCTCAAAAGACACTAGGGAAAAACCATACAGATTTTCACATTTTTTTGCTCTTTTTGTTACATATTTCTGCCATCTCATTTTATATTTAAGATGAAAATTAAATGAAATCTAATATGCTGCTTAGTGTGGTTTTCAGATCAAGGTGTTTTTGTTAGAATTTGTTTTTTCTTTAGTGTGATTTCATAGAAAGAAATGTCTGCTAAGGAATGAATTTTTAGCTGGTGAAGAGTGTCAGAGAGGCCTGAAAATGGATTGAATGCTGTTATCTGGGGAGAATGCACACTGGAGCAGGCATGGTGGGGTGCTGCTGTCCATGGTACTTATGTGCAGATCAAGGTGACTTTTAACAGATGAGCTTGGTCAGGGACAAGGCTCCTTCAACTCTGCGATATTTCTTTTGAGGTTACAGATGAGTTGAAGTAAAAATATAGTCATCTTTACTCAGAAGTGAGACTGATGGAGATTCTCTTTTAAGGCCTGTGTTTAACTAGCCAATAATAACAATTGTGATTGTGATCAATGATGTAGAATTTGATTCTTAAGAGGCTATTTATCCTCTTGTTGAGTGGGTTTCAAATGGTTTTTGAGAACAAAATTGGTTTTGCTGCATATACTGTTGGAGATGGGTTGTGCCTGTTTCCCCTATAACTTCATTCTGCTCCCAGCTTTCCAAAGGGACAATGCTCTTCCCTCAGATATGCTGAACTTACGGCCACCGGCTGTGCATCTCACAGCAATGCAGAGGAGGAGCTTGCTGCAGAGGCTGCTCCTGAGGTTATTACTGTGCAGTATTTAACCAAAGCAATACTCTGCAGTATAGGCAATCTGTCTATTCCTTGATTCTCTAAAACCTGCTCTTCAATTACCCCTCCTTATTGTCACTGAGCTGCAAAACTGGACCGGGTTCTGTCCCAGTGTAAAGTTGCTCTCATTTGATTGGGTGTTGGTGTCCGTAGTTCACATCCTGTATGTGTACCCAGGGAGCTCTCCTAGTGCTTATAGTACAGGCCAGCTATGCTATACCTCAAGGTTCCTTGTTTTAGGAAAATGGAGCTCTCATAGTGAAAAGACAATATAGGGAAGTTATTTTCATAAGAATTCATGTGCAGTGCCCTAGATTGCCCCATTCAGCACTTTAGATCAATTCTGCCCTAAAATGCTTTAAGTAGCCCTTTAATGTTAAGAAAAATAAAGATATAATAGAGAATTTTTAAGTGGAGAGGATTCTCGGGAGTTGGAGGCTTGAAAGCATCGCTACTGTCTTCTCATTTCAATTTCAGTCCAATTCCCAGCTGCTTTTTCTCAGAAGAGCATCTGATGGATGGATGTGAGCCAGTGGGTTAGTTCGGCATAGCATGAGGATCACCAGCATTGGCCCCAGTCTATCTGAATGTTCCTCAGAAAACCTTTGGGTTTCCATGTCCCAGTCAACTGGTCTGGGTGGGTAGTGGGTGGGAGATGGGAACAGGGAGATTTTTTTCCTAGTTCCCTTGACAAGGGGCTGAAAGCGTCTCAGCTGGAGGTATAAACCAGTGAGCCATTCAGTGGTACCTCCACTTAACACAGCCCAGCAGCTGGGCCTGAGCCTGGTGAGTAGGCAGATGAAAAGCAGCACTGGCCAGGAAGATAAACAGAAGAGAAGAGCACTCAGAAAAGGTGCTTCTAGCAAGAACCGTTGGACTATCTCAGTGTGTTTTTGATATTTGTAGCATTGGCAACCATCGTCACTTGGTTGTAAGATACATTAATTTTAAGGGGCATCTTGATTTCATAGATAGTGAAGCAAAGCGGGGGTGGGGAGGGGAATAAGCCCATGCACGGTATAGCTGATGAAATATACTAAATTCTGGTGGAGATAAAGGGAAGAGATAGAGGGGTGGTAATGGTGGAAGGATGTAAAACATTTTACTGAACTGAAGAAAGACTGGCAAATCGAGAGGCCTATTCTAGGAGGGACTGATGAGAAAAGATGCATGCCTAGTCCTAGGCTGCTCATGTTTCTGAACTTGAGGATCAAGAGACTCTTTTACATGCTTCCCGACAGAAAGAACCACTAATTTATGAAGGAAGAAGTTTAGGCTTTTCTTCTGCCAAACTGGAAACTAGGAGGTGGAATGACTTCTAGGGATTCCCGAGAAAAAGGACCGAGATCCCCAAATTCTGTGTTGAGCTCTCATTTACCTGTCAGGGTGAAAAAGAGACTTAGATATGCAAGGATTTAGAGAATTTATTAGTGTTATCAGCTAGCAGCCAGAATCCATTAAGGAGACAAAACTCATCAGTTATTTTTATAAAGAGAATTTAATATAAGAATTGTTAATGAGGTATTTGAGCTGAAAAGGCAAAACTCCCCTCCCCCAACAACAACACTAAGGCAGTGTTATTTAATAGAAACATAATCTGAACTATCTATGTAATTAAAAAATTTTTAGTAACCACATTAAAAAAAAGTAAAAGGAAATGGGTAAAAATAGTTGAAGGGTATTTCATTTCCCTCAATATATCCAAAAGATTATTATTTGAAATTGATTACCGAGGTAACGAGATATATTGCATTCCTATTTTCATGCTAAGTATTAAAAATCCAGTGTATAGTTTTTACTGACAGCATATCTCATTTTGGACAACCGCATTTCATTCCATATGTGGATAACATTTTTTGTACAGGACAGTGCAGCCTTAGGTGTCCCTGAGGTAGCACTGGGCGGAAGCAGTAGGAGTCACTAAGATATTTGAGTTTGGGTGTCCCTAAGATATTGAAGTTTGGAGGGCAAAGGCACTTTGAAATTGCAGCTCAGATATCTGAAGAGGGGTGCCTCCTGGCTGGTGGGGCTCCTGTCTCTGAGTTTGGAGGCAAGGCCAGGGGTTTGGGACTCAGATCTTTGAGGAGCCTACCAGTGGGTAGAGCTGGTGTCTTCAGAGTGCAAGGTACATTGTGGTTGCATCTGCAAGTGTGGGCAAACTGGATTAAACTGCTGCTGTGGTGAAGCAGTGAGGCCTGAGTGACCAGAAAGGCTTAGACAGCAAGCAGGACAGCAGCCTTTTCTTCCTCCCGCCTTGCAGTCGCCCTCTGGCTCCCTCTATTGGCGGAGCCTAACAGGGACCCAGCTGCTAAGCACAGGATAGAAGAGGAGTGTGATCTAAGAGTCATAGCTCAATATCTGACAGAGTGGTCCATCTTAGGAAAACGCTTAAAAGGACAATTCTAACCACATTACACATTAATTACAATGGAGATCTTAATGCAGAGAACTGCGGAGAGGAACGGAAGCACCCTTGGAGATCAGTCTTTGCATTGTGCACATGAATGATAGACCACATCCGAAGACACTAATAAAAGGTGCTAGTAAGGATTCTTGAGATTGAAGAGAAATCCTTGAAAAGAAAACCTAAAAATTGTATGCATTTAAAAGCACTGCACTCTTTCTTAGCTAAGAGTTGGGTTGGAGGGAAAAGTCCAAGTATTCAAATGATATCATCTTACTGAGTTTGCAGAATGTAGTGGTTGAGAAAATAACAGAAATTGTGTTTTTAAACAATACTGGGGGAAACGTGTGTGTGAATGTTCAGGAAGAGAATGATCACTCACTGCATGGAAAAATACCATAGATTTTTTGAGAGGGAAAGCGAATGTCTAGTAATTTGATATAACTGGGAAACAAGGAAAGGGAAAAAAACATAAAATTAGTAGTAAACATAATATAAAAGGGAAGAAAAAAATTAAGTGTATCAGTGTTTATGCTGTTAATAATTGTGACTGGCCACGGCTCCGTTTAAAGATCAAGGCTGCCAGATTATGTTAAATACACATCACACACACCGTGAGCTATGTGTTATTTGTATGACCTACACTTAAAACAAAATAATTTGTTTTAACCTTAATAAAGGTTAAAAGTTACTGGATCGACAAAGCTATACCAAACAAAAAGAAGCATCAGAAAAAGTACAGTTGAAGGTTATAAGCACTAAAAGAATAAAGCACAATTATGTAATGATAACAAGCAGTTTATAAAGACAACAGTCATTAACCTTTATGCATCACTCAAATGAGCAGTTCAGTATATGAATGAAAAATGATTAGAAATTCAAAGACTATTTGATTTAAAAAAATAAAGGAATTTGTGTTTGTGTAATCATTCTTTCCTTAAAAATGTATACTCTGGTCTCCATGGAGGAATGCGCTGAGCTTTAACATTAAAGTGTCTATCCTGAGTAAAGGGGGAGTGAGTTAGGGGGTGTGTATGTCTGACACGGACAATGCAGGGAGAGGGGGAGAGGCTGTATTTTGATTCAAGCTTGAAAGTCCTTTGAAATTGGAAAGAAGTATTGATTCTTTCCCTCTGTAAGTCTCAGAATGGAGAATGATAATGTCTTCTCTCTCTCTCTCTCTTTCTCTCTGGCCAAGTTTCCCCAGACTGACCAGTTTACCAAGGACATAATTTCAAAATATGTGTCCTGCAAAAATGTCTCCTGCATGAGAAGGAAACATAAGTGCAAAACACTGTAAAAGGCAGGCATGCTGTATGTTTTGTATACATAAGGATACTAAGATGCTGTGATTCTAAGATACCAAGATGCTGTACACTAAGATGTCCAGAACCATGAATATTGTCCTAGTTTCTTATCTTCAGGAGGGAGCCATCTCACACTGTCATCTGTCCCTGCTGAAGCTGCCCATCTGAGAAGGGGCCAGTGCTTGCCAGAGGAGGCGATGGTTTGCCCTGCTGGACCAATGAAAGGGATTTACCCCACAGATGCCTGCCTTTGACCTTAGTTCCTGTTTCCTGCAGCTGGCGCTGTGGCTGCCCTCCTCCAGCATCCAGCTGCAGCTCCATCCTGCGGGTGTTTGCAAGGGGGAAGGGTGTGGATACTTTCTAGACAAATCTTTGGTGGTAACAGGTCATGTAGGGGCATTAGCTCCCACTCCTTCTATAAAACTGTTCATTTTTAAGCCCTGCGATGTGGCACAATTTAATAGTGTGTGTCTCTATATCCCCACTCCTACCTTTATTAAGTTGTATTTTGAATATTGTGCCAATTGGTGTATCCTTTAAGATAAAAAGTTCATTATTTTGGTTTAAGATGTCTCTAGCCAGATAAAGAAGCAGCCGTAGGTCCCTGTAGTAGAGTGGAGACAGGGGTGATTCAGTGTTGTGTAACTTGGAGAGTTTAACTGTGAATTCCTAAGGGAGAAGGGGGTGCATAGGCCCTAGATATGTTGACATAACTTGTGAACTAAAATCAGAATTCTTCTCAAATATAAATGCATTTTTCAGTGCACTAGCAGAGAGTATTTGATAAGAAAATGGTCTCAGCCCTAGCTGGTTTGGCTCAGTGGTTAAAGCATTGGCCTGTGGACTGAAGGGTTCTGGATTGGGTTCTGGTCAAGGGCACAGGCCCAGGGTTATGGGCTCGATCCCCAGTAGGGGACGGGCAGGAGGCAGCTGATCAATGATGTTTCTCTCTTTCCCTCTCCCTTCCTCTCTGAAATCAATAATATATGTGTGTGTGTGTGAATATATATATATATATATATATATATATATATATATATATATATATATAATTTGCCCAAGGTCATAAGGCTAGTGAGAGGGGTAGCCAGACAGCCTTCTTTAAAATATATATTTTTTAAATCTTAAAAAAAAAGAACAAAAGAAAATGGTCCCAGAAAATGAAAGTCAGGTAGAACTTGTTCCCAAGTGAGAACTGAAATGGTGACTTTAGGTACAAAGTAATACCCAGTGTGGGCATGGTCAGTGATCACCTAGAAGGGGAGATGGGAATGGTTGGATTCCATCTGTGGGTGATCCTCAATAATAGTCGTAGGCTTCCAGTCCTGGGCTGAGTTTTCTTTTATCTGGCATCATTTTGAAGCTTTGCAGGAAAATCTCCAAATTGTGACTAAATTTTAGTGTGAATGAAAACAGAATCACTTATTCTTTTTTTAAAATACATTTTTTATTACTGATTTCAGAGAGGAAGGAAGAGGGAGAGAGAGCTAGAACATCATTGATGAGAGAGAATCATTGATTGGCTGGAGAATCACTTATTCTTAATGTTATTGTAGAAAAGAAGTTAAATCTTGCTTATTAAACTCTGAATGACATTTTAAATGATATTTATGGAAGTGTAGATGACCAGAATAAATGTCCTCTTGGCTACACCTCAGAACCAGGTCGTAAGCTGGTAACATACTACTGATTTACTTTATGGTTAGCTAGACTGCAGTTATTTTGCTTTCTAAGACAGGGTTAGTTATTGCTGAGTTACTGTTAAGTAAAGAGTAGCTGTGTTCCATAGTATTAAACTGTGCTCATTTGATTGTCTGCCAAAAGCCATATACTTTTTAGTGTCTGGGCTATAGTGGTGCATAAGACAAAGTTCTTATCCCATGGCTCACATTCTAGTATATACGTGTGTGTGTGTGTGTGTGTGTGTGTGTGTGTGTGTGTGTCTGTCTGTCTGTCTGTCTGTCTGTCTTCTATAGACTGCAGGCTGCAAATCAGGCTCTCTGGCTACACTTCTCACTAGCCTTGTGACCTTGGGCAAATTATAACTTCGGTAAGCCTGAGTTTTACATAGCTTCTCTGTACCTCAGCCTCCTCATCTGAAATACAGTAATCGATTTGATAAGGCTGTTGTGAGGATTCAGTGAGTTATACTGTACCTGGCACAAAGTAAGCATTAATAAATGCTAATTTCTTCATCTGTGAAACATAAATATTATATATAGATACATATAGATATATATTAATGTAATATGGTTATGTTAATGTACATCTTATGAATTTATTTTGAAAGCTCAATGGAACATTCCTTCCAGGATTTTAACTAAGAAATATTAAGCTTGCTATGTACTTTTATTTTTGTAAGTTCTTATTAATAGAAAGCAGTATATTTATTCTGTCATTAATTTTAATAGTCTTACAATTAGTTCACTGAATTACCAGTTCAGCTTTTCTGTTTAAAAAATGAACCGTAAACAGTATTTTGAGTGCTAGTTCAGCATGTTCTGACAAAGTATGATGCATTAAAATAAAATTCATCATTAGCATTAAAAATGACCTCTGAGGTTGTAGGCCTTCATTTTTCTTTTCCAGTGTTGGAAACAGTCTTTCTGAGTCAAGTACATTGCAGTACTTTGCAGATATTATCTGTGTATAATGGTCATAGTTCAATTTTAAATAAATCATTTCATCAAATCACTTTATCTCTAACAATGTCAGTTTTCCATTTATTCTCACCCATTATCTGAGGTTCTTATCAACTTTCCCTCAGTAATATAATGGCCTTATATATGAAATTATAAAGTAATTTTCCAAGCTAGAATTAGATAGAATTACTTCTGTGTCAACCTACATGAAGATAAATCTGAGTATTTATGAATGGCTAAATGAGCAGCATATAAGTTCAGAGAAACATTTAGGACCACGTTGGGAAAGGGCTGGTAATAACTTTGGCTCTGGCAACCTCTGGCCGGATATAATGGTAAAAAAGAAAAAATCTTGTTTTAGAATAATTATGAATAATACAGGGTTTTCAAACCGTCCTTGTATGACCACGAAGGTGAGTAATGTAATGGGAACTAATTCGTATAGGAGTTTACTTTCAGAGGTTTGAGAAGCTTGGCTTTGAGGACCAGATCAGATCATCTCACGTCTCCTGTGCCCTTGTCCACATCTCAGTTTTTCTCCTTAAAAAGGGGACATAGTAATGCCTCTTCCATGGAAGGAAATGAAGTTGAATATATAAAAAATGCCTTGCTAAAGTTATCTTTAAAATGCCCTTCCCGCCTTCTTAAACCCTTTTGGTTCTTTGGAATAAAACAATATTGGCTAGTTTTATGTAGAAACCGAAATATATAGAACTAGATTTTATATATACTAGCTACCTGTGGGAGCTGAATGTATATCAGTAGCTTATTGTTATTATTTTTTTTTTCATTTAAAAGAACAGGTTCTAATAGTATTCATTAAAGGAGATTTGCTTGGTGTTTAGAAATTGATTTTGCTGGTGTATCTTAAATCTCTCACCTGACTGAGGATATTCTAAGTTACTAGGGCCTGTGGTATAAGGGCAGAGCAGACTGGTATTTGTTTCATTAAGCTTAGGCAAGCTATCCAATTACTTAATGCAAATAAGAAAAGTTTACACTAAACTCCTACTACTTTGCTTAAAACTCTAGAGAATTTAAATGAGGAGAGATACGTATTTAAAGGAAGGAAATTTAAATGAAACTTATTATCACAGGCTTAATGTAGAATAATATTAGGCCAGGAGATCTGAGATAGTAAGTGGGAAATGCCAATAAATAAAGAGAATGTATTCTCCAAGATACTTGGCAAGTTTAGTTTTATTTTGAGATAATTCTTAAATCTTTGGCAACCCAAGTTAATAATGAAAGACTTATTTTTATCTCTTGCCTTCTCTTCACGGAATAGGGACCTTAACAGTGAAGTGCTGCCTCTCATTGTCAGTGAGCACTTGCCCTTCTTTCTCTTGCAGCGTGTTTACAAAACAGCCTGCTCTGACTATAGCTCAGCGTTGGGCGGTAGCTTTCAGTGAGGCCCAGCAAGCACGGTCATCCCATTCTGCTCAGAATGAGAGAGAAGTTGTTTGAACATCTACCTTTCATAGATGACCATTGAATTAGGGCAGCTTGGTGGAATATAAAGCTAAGGGCACTGAGAAGAAGCTCTGAAAAGAACTGAGAATACGAGCAGCTGTTCTTTGCAAAATTGTTGTGAAAGGATCTAAATGAATCAGTGAGAGAGGACACTTATAAGAAGAAAATGTTGCTGTAAATGAATTTCTTGGAGGGGAGAGTTGGGGAGATGAGGAGTAATACAGCTTAGAAATGTTCAGTCTGTTGCTTTTACTTCTAAAGTAAAAAAGGAAACCTCAACTAGTTACACCATTTATGTGAAACTCGGCCCTTTAGAATAATTGGAAAGAAAGCAAAACTGTCTTCTAAGTTTTTTTTCTAAATTGCCAAGGTGATTTTAAGCTTTAGTGGACCCTTTAAGCCTTGCATTAATTTTTATTAAAAACTGTGTGCGTTGTGTGTGTCCATGAGTGTGCTGTGGGGGATGTGCCTGTGTTTTAAGAGAGCTCCCGCTGTGTCCCTAGATCTGCCAACCTTTGGTCTCTGAAACAGCAGTCACAGAATCTAAGACACTGGGTTTCCCTATGCTGCTATGTCAGTATTAATTAGATTTCAATTCAAATATCAGCTCCCTCTCATATAATTTCACAGTATCCACACTTTGTATAAATAATGCTTTTTTTCAGAGTTTGAGCTTCTTGAGGGTAAGGACTGTCTCTTTTGCTCATCATTTTATTCTCAGTAACCAGAATAGTGTCTGTCACCTAATAATTATACAGAATTATATTATGTATATTGAATGAATTTGTGAATCCCATTTATTCTGACTTAGCATACAGTTTTATCAAGTAGTAGGAAACTCGAATGAGACTAGAAATATAAATGCCCACTGAGATAACGATAAAATTTGGAATAAACACTCCATAGTTTCATTTATTCCCTGCTATCACTTTTCTCAAGAGTTTTAATGGAATGGGGAATAATATATTTAATGTATGATGCTTGTAAAACTTTTAACTGAAAGGGACCTTAGGATTATATGTGGTTATATATATATAAAATATGTAGTTCAATCTTCAAATTTTAAAGCTGGGAAAACTGAGGTTTATTAAATTGTCCAGCTAAGTTGCTGGTAAGTAATGAGACTTTGTTCTGGGACCTCCCCTAAACTCCTAAAGATATAGGCCTGTTTATAAGGATAAATGAAAGTAAAGGTAAGAATTAAGAAAGGAAAATAATTTTCTTTTTAGTCAATTTGTGCCACTCCTAGTCTGTCTGCAGCTAAGAATCAAGCACAGTTAGGTATGGTATTCCAGAGGCTATGATAGCATAGGATAGAGAAAATCTTTTATACTGAAAATATTATAACATCCTGCTGTTTTAAGTGACTTAGTGTATTCTGGGATTAAATCACACTCGTGACAGTTAGAACATGGTGGGTTGGCCCTGTAGGGTTCAACTTGTCTAGTTGTTTCTAAAATTCTGTTTCTTCAGCTGGTTTTCATTTTTTGTCTGAGTTTGGAAATATGCCATCCATTCCTTTATGTATGGGTACATTCAAAAGTATTTGAACACTTATCGTGTGGCAGGGACTGTTAAAAGAATTGGGGATAGCCTGGCCTGTGTGGCCCAGTGGTTGAGCATCAACCCATGAACAAGGTCACGGTTCGATTCCCAGTCAGTGCATATGCCCAGGTTGTGGGCTTGATCCCCAGTAGGGAGCGAACAGGAGACAGCCAGTCAATTCTTTCTCATCATTGATGTTTTTATTTCTCTATTTCCCTCCCTTTCTTTGAAAAAACAAAAACAAAAACCCAAACGTTAAAAAAATGTGTCTATATTTTTAAAAAAGCATCAGGATATAGCAGTGAACAAAAGCAGACCAGGTCCTGGCCCTTGTGGCAAAGAAAGGCACGTGAAAGGATGGGGCTGCCAGGTCATTATTGCCAATTTTTGATTTTAGAAGCTCTTGACGATAATAAAAAGAAAACGGAACCTTTTATTGATGAAAAATTGAAAACAAAGATAGAGAAAACAAAGCTGTATGTGGTGAATTGGGAGATTTTTTCTTCTTTTCAGAAAATCACTGCTTTCTCTGTATTTCTGACCCCATAGTGGGCATTATTGCTGCTACTTACCTAACATGTTGATTGCTTATTCTGTCACAGGCATTGTGCTAAGTGCTTTGTGTATATAGAACCCTGTAAGGTAGGGATTATACCATCCATTTTACTCTTGAGAATACAGGACCCAGGGAGGTTCACTAAGTACTTACTCAGCTAGTAAGTGGTCGAGCCTTGATTTGGACCCAGGAGTCGGTCTCCAGAGTTTGTGCATCTGGGCCAAGTATTAAGTATTACAAGCTGAATAACCTATATTTTTTATTATGACAGTAAAGGTTTTTCTGCTCAGTTTTTTGCTTTTATTTATTAACTTGACAAAACTCATGATATTTCTTAAAGTTCAGCCACTTTTAACTCCATGTGTAATTAAAATTTGTGCCATATGCAAGAAAATGCAGAAAAAACATGTATTTATTATTAAAATATACTTTTTAAAAATGTGATATACCAAATATGGTAGACATGAGAAAAGTCTAGTGTATAGAACTCATTGTATAATGTAATTTTTATAGTCGTCTTCTATATGTATCTAAAGTGCCTTGTGAGCACAGTGCGTGCCATATAGTAGGTGACCCATAAATGATGGTAATTTTTAGTATTTTCGTTTCTACTTCACTTGTAAAGTAGGTAATAACTTTTACTTTCAGGTGATATGCTTTTAAAATACTTTAACAGCACAGGATGATAACCAGATTCAGTAACCTCAGCATTCATATGTGGACCTCTCCTTTTATGTATCTCCAGGATTAATTTGGGTAAAACTACATTTTGGTAATTGAGGGCTGAGGCCCACAAACTTCAGTATGCATCAGAATCACTTGGCAGGCTTCCTACAAGACAGTTTTCTGGCCACCCCGAGTTCTGATCCCAGAAGGTGTGGGGTGAATCTGAGGATTTGCCTGGCATTCTCCCGGGTATTGCTGGTTTGTGGATTGTAGTTTTAGAATTGCCACTCCAGGAGTGACATGACTTCTAATTATGGCTGTTCTCTTACAATCATACATGCCCAGTGAGTTAATGTGTGGAGTCATGATGTTGCTGCTCTTATTGTGAAATTTATTTTGATATGATACAGAGAAATTTGGTTTGTGTAAGTATAATTGCTCTTTATTGCTTAAGAAAAAATATTCTAGCAGTTGCTTTTGCATTAGACAATTTCAAAGTGCTGGTTTTAATTTGTTTCTATTCATCTTTATTTAAGAACACAAAAGCAAGCAGGTCTAATTTTTAGGGGGAGGAACGCATTACAACTTTTGATTTTAGAAGCCCTTGACAATAATAAAAAGAAAACGGAACTTTTTATTGATGAAAAATTGAAAACAAAGATAGAGAAAACAAAGCTGTATGTGGTGAATTGGGAGATTTTTCTTCTTCTCAGAAAATCACTGCTTTCTCTGTATTTCTGACCCCATAGTGGGTATTATTGCTGCTACTTACACAGTGATTTTATCTGTTATAATTGATATCTGAGGATTATAGTGTATCAGGATGACGTAGCAATTTAAAAATAGCAACACAAACTGTTTTTTTTTTTGCTCTTTTCAAGAATTATTTATTTAATTACTTATTTGTTTATTTTTCTGGCCCTCACCCTACGATATGTTCACTGATTTTAGACAGAGGTGTTGGGGGAAGGGGGACGGAGAGAGAGAGAGAGAGAGAGAGAGAGAGAGAGAGAGAGAGAGAGAGAGAGAAACATTGACTGGCTGCTTTCCTTTCATCCCCCTGCCTGGGGATCGAACCCACAACCCAGGCATGTGCCCTGACTGGGAATCAAACCATGACCTTTCGGTCCACAGGAGGATGCTCCAAACTACTGAGCCAAACCAATCAGGGCTCAAGAATTTTTTAAAATTAAAATTTGGTAGATTAGTACTGAGTTCCATTTGTTATTCATCATTTTCACTTATAAAGTAGGTTTCACTGAGAATTTCACTTATACCAATATAACAATTTTACCTTTTCTTTTCAAAGCATGGCTTAGACCTTTGGGGATATGATGGTATAGAGGGGTTATTCTCTCCATGAAGAAAAGGCAATCAGAAAATCTTTGTCCATGAAATTAAACTGAAATGTATGCTCATTTATCTGAATACCTTTATGTGCCAGGCTCTATGGTGAAGATCGGTGCCAAAGTAATTTATCTTTTTCATGCACAATGAGGGGTTTTAGTGGATTGTAAGTTAATATGACCTAATTGTGTGATGAGGTTTCTGATAAACCTAATGCAGTAAGATGCTTTATTAATAAAATTAGCATTGTGTGCAGGTTTTGGGAGGTACAGTTCTGCTGTTTTATTTTGCTAGACCATAGTGTTACATTTGGTTTAGAGCTAAGGGACAAATTGGAGCAGTTCCAGAGGTGAGGAGCCCTGCTGTTGGAAGGTCTGGCTGGTTTTGCATATGAGTATTGTTGGAAAATGGGAGTAATTCACTGGGTGGGAAGACATTTAAAAAAAATATATTTTGATTGATTTCAGAGAGGAAGGGAGAGGGAGAGATAGAAACATTAATGATGAGAAATAATCATTGATCGGCTACCTCCTGCATGCCCCCACTGAGATCAAGTCCACAACCTGGCCCTGTACCCTGACTGGGATTTGAACCATGACCTCCTGGTTCATAGGTAGATGCTCAACCACTGAGCCACGCCTGCTGGGCTGAAAAGACATCTTAATTGTGATTTGAGTTCCCTGTTGTAATATAAGATCCATGAGGACTGCAACATGGGCACCTTGTTCAGCACTGTGTCATCAGTGCCTCCTACAGTGTCTGCTATGTATTCAAAACAGAGTTGATTTTTGAGGGGAAGAGATGGTCACCTTCAAATAGTGGTCTTGTAGATGCTTGTTAATTAGATTTATTACTTATATCTCAGAGAGCATATGGTGGCATCGGAATTTTTAGGTGGCCAGATTTCAGTTTTACATAAGAAGAACTTTGTAAACTTCTTAGCAGTCACACTGGTAAACTCCATGTATTTTAATTCTGTTATTTTAAGTGCTCAGGGAAGAGCTGCATGGGTATTTACTAGAAAATACAACTGCTTTTGATAAACTGTTGTCCAAATGATTTCAGCTGTTTCTCTTTATTTAAGTATTTTATTAAAAATAATGTCAACTAATAAATGTTTTCTTTCTAATTTAGACCTTTCTTGTCTTTTCAGACTAAAGCAAAGCAAAGAACTGGACCGAGAGAGGGCTCTGGCCAATGAGCAGTTAACCAGAGCTATTCTCCGAGAGAGGATATCGAGTGAGCAGGACCGCACGAAGGCAAAGCACCTGGTGAGCAGGAAACAAATAGTGGAAATGTCTTGTCTACAGGAAACCTCTGATATTTGGGGAAAGCTACATCAGCTTTTAGAGTTGATAAAATTCATGTTCTCTTTGCTTCGATTTCCTTGTTTTTGCCTTTTACAAGTAGTTGGCAGTTTGCTGAGATTAACCACGAAGGACTTAAAAAGACAGGTAACTTCAGAATTATTGAAATAAAGTCAACACAGAGACATAGGTACATGCATGTTGCTTGAAGGGATAGTTTGTGTGTGTGTGTGTGTCTGTGTGTGTCCGTCTGTCCGTCCCTCCTTCCTCCCTTTTGATTTTATTGTATTGGAAATCTCTGGGGTGAGCAGCCTCGCTTGTTTCTGTGCTTCTGATGACTGCCAGATGTTAGTCTGGGAAGTCTCCAGCAAAGGTGAGGAAGGTTGGATCAGTCACTTTCTGGGCTTTAGAAAGGGGAAAACATCATGCAAGGGCTTTGAGAAACCAAAAGAAATAATTAAAACACTTTTTTTTTTTTTAAATTTAAAGAAAAGATGATATAGACATGTCTAAAAATAATTAGTAATAGAAGAAAATTTAAAAGGCATTCATCAATTTGTCATTATCTTGCAACCATTCCTTGCATTGGGTGTGTTTCCCTCTAGACAGTTCAAAAAAATGTTCTTATTGATTTTAGAGAGGAAGGGAGAGGGAGAGAGAAAGAAACATTGATGAGAGAGAGAGAGAAACATCAATTGGCTGCCTCCTGCATGCTCCCTACTGCAGATCAAGTCTGCAACCAGGGCATGTGCCCTGAACAGGAATCGAACCTGTGACCTCTCGGTGTCCTTAGTTTAGCAGGCATTTGGGAATTGTTGAAAATTTTAAGAAAAGGGCCAGTTTCTGTTCTCTTATTCTTTCTCTCAGTCCTTTCTTTGGGAGGCTAACCTTTGACTGTATACCAATACGTAGAAACAGTTAAAGGAAGTTAGCATGTAATGAATCCATTACTTCAGTGACTCATCCAGGATCTAGGCTGAATGGGTAGACGTGAAGCTGGAATGGAGGTGATGGATTAAGAAAGAAATGTCAAGGTACTGGCTGGTAGCCATCATGAGGGGCGCACATGTTGATTGGAACTGAGGCCAAGACATGCAGAAGGAGAGCCAGGGGGATGATTTCAGAATTAAAGGCAGTAAGTGTTGAGTAATTCGATCATTGATTATATCTGCTGTACTCCTGAGAGTCATCTTCACTAATGTCACAGCCTCCCAATTTGAGGGCCAGGAATGGAGTGGAGAGGGTTAATAGTGCTGATGCAGAAGGAAGGCTGGGATCGAGCTTCTAGTTTCTAGCAGGTAGAAGAATCCTTGGTTGGCATTTTTCTTTGTGCCCCCGTTTTTTTCTCTTGTCTTTGAAGCACTCTTTTCTCTACTTTCTTTGTGCCTAAATTTGGACATATTGTCATGTTCTTTTAGTTCAGGGAGATAAGATTGGGATTTAAGAACACATTAAACATACATACATGCATATGATAAAGCATAAAAGAGTTTTCACCAAAAAATGTCAAAATATAAGAATCTCTTATTTAACAGTAACTAAAATATTATGTAATGTATTGTAAACTTGGTTGGAATAGCTATCTTCAGCCCATTTTTCTCTTTGTAACTTGCAAATCTTGTGTATTACACACATGTATATTTTAGCTTGTTAAGCATAAGAAACTGGCCTTGTATGTTCTGTTTTGTTAGGTCTCGTTTTTGTGATTCTGGGGATGTAGAATACAGATGGCAAATTGCCACGCTCTCAACTCCTGCATTTCAGCATCTATTATAATATTAGCCAAATAAAGCCTCAAAGCCCTTAGGGCAGTGGTTCTCAACCTTCCTAATGCCTCGACCCTTTAATACAGTTAATCATGTTGTGGTGACCCCCAATTTCATTGTTACAAATTGAACATAATTAAAGCATAGTGATTAATCACAAAAACAATATGTAATTATGTGTTTTCCGATGGTCTTAGGCGACCCCTGTGAAAGGATCATTCGACCTCCAAAGGGGTCGCGACCCACAGGTTGAGAACTGCTGCCTTAGGGAATAAAAGTAGAATTTATCCAATAGAATCATCACTGAGTCAGAGGATCCTGCCCTGGCTTGAGTGTTCTCAGACATCTGAGTGACAGTTCCTGGCCACAGCAAGGTGGCTGCCTAACAGTTTTACCAAATTATCCCCTTCATTGTTATTATTCATTATTATAGAAGGCATGCATATTCATGGGTAAAGATCAGAAAATAAATGCAAAAAATATTAACCCACTTAAATTACCACTATCCAGAGATAGTTACTGTTAAGTTTCTGGTTTATTGTTTTTATATTTCTTTTCACATTCCACTAAGTCTCTATAAAACTTAGAGTATATGTATACATATGGGGATATGTATACATACAAACATAGGTGATAATAAACTTAGTCTTTTATAAATCATACAATAACCTTCATTTAAAAAATTAGACTATATGATAAAGGTCTTTCTATACCACTAAGTGTATATGTGTGTAGTCACTTGTAATGGTTGAATGTATCTAACTGGATTTTTCTTTGATTATTAAAATAATACAGGGATATTTTAGAAAACTTGGGAGATAGAAAAATTACTGAGGACCCAGCTCATTTGCATGAGGACAGCCATTATCAAAAAGACAGACAACAACAAGATTTGCAAAGATGTTGTGGCAATATAAAATGGCAGAGCCACTGTGCAAAACAGTATGGCAGTTTTTCAAAAAATTAAAAATAGAATTAATATGTTTCAACAATCCCACTCATGGCTATTTATCCAAAAGAATTAAAAGAGTGTCAAGGAGATATTTGTATGCCCATGTTCATGGCAGCATTATTCACAATATCCACAAAGTGGAAGCAACCCAAGTGTATAGTAGATGAATGGATAAACAAAACCATGGTCTATACAGACAATGGAATGTTATTCAGCCTTAAAAAGGAAGGAAATTCTGACACATCATGCAACATGGGTGAACCTTGAGGTCATTGTGCTAAGCGAAATAAGCCAGTCACAAAATGACAAATACAGTGTGACTCTACTTACATGAGGTGTCTAGAGTAATGAGATTTATAGAGACAGTAAGTGGAAGGGTGGTTGTCGGTATTGGAGGGGAGGGAGGAGTGGAGAGCTTTTTAATGGGTATGGCATTTCAGTTTTGCAGGATAAAGAGAATTCTGGAGATTGGTTGCACAACAATGAGAATGCACTTTATATTCTTGAACTGTACATTTCAAAATGGTTAAGATGGTAAATCTTGTTATGTGTATTTTACCACAATTAAAAGTTAGAAAAGAATTACTAAAGATGTAAGCAATATTGCACATATTTTTCTGTTCAAAATAGTTTAGGTGGACAATTTAATTCTAACATGTATTACTCCATTTCTTATTAACTAGATTATTTTTAAATGCTGGGTACCATCCAGGTTTCCAGATTCTGTGTCCCACCACCTTGTAAAATGAGTGGTGTGGGACTTCAGGCCTGCTATTGTCCCTTACTTTCGTGATCCTGAGCTGGGGAGGTGGGCATCCTCAGAACCATGATCCATGTAAGCGTCACCCCGGGAACGTTAGCATTGCTCTGCTGTGAGTGCTGGGCTCCCTTTGCTGCATTCTCAACCCTAATACGTGGGGCCCTGAGTGAGGGCCAAACATTGATTTGTTCTTCTTTATTTAGAACCCAAATGTTGCAGCCTGTATGAAAGTAAAAGGTTAGATTTCACACATTTGAAGGAATTGGAAAGCTGTCTTTCTGGAGAACTAGGGAAAAACACACACAAAACCGATGTGGTGTTGATACTGTGAAATAAAACGAACTCCTCCCTCCTCCCTCACCTTCCTCCACCCACCTGCAGTTGACACTTGGATTGCTGTCTTTTTAGATGTGAATCCAGGCTTTTCCTCCCACAGTTGTAGATGCTGGCTTTCTTAAAGCTCTTTGAAGGGCAAAGTCATGGTGGCCCTGTCGTTGAAGTTTCAAAATAGGATCAGATCGAAATTTTCCCCTTTGGAAGAATTGCTTTAGCTGGAGAAGCCGGTAAGTCCTGCTCTAGATTCAAGAAGGGTATCCCAGCCGCCCATTCTACCTCTCGGTGACCGGTACCAGTTTTCAATCAGCTGATTTCACCCCGAAGCTTTTGGGGAGGCAGTTCACTGATAATTTTATGCACAGAAAATGTTAATTAAAATCCACATTAAAGCTGTGCTTCTTAGGAGCAGGAAAGCACCTGCTCCCAAGAGTGAAGACTAAACAAGAGGAAACCTGTAAAGTTAACGCAACGTGACATTTTGTGTGATGTTTACGATCTCGTACAGATCAATCTAATATTTGCTGTGTCGTCAGATTTTTATTTTTTAATCACAGAGCAGGAAGCTGTATTTTTTTGACTTTTCAAATGTATTTGATTTCTTTTTACAATGTCAATTAAAATTTGATTGACTTCTTTTTCTCTCATTAGGCTGTTTTAACATTAGTCGTTCCTTATCACTGCAGAATTATGTTGTATTGTCTTTTTAAATTTAAACTTGAAAAGAAGCCCCACTTTACTTACATAAGGGGATAGCTACTGAAATATTCTGGAGTTTATACAAACATACATGTGAAATAATTTTCTTCCTCTTCGGACAGATGCTTTATTGAGTGCTTACTGTATGCTAGATACTGAAGATACAGAAATGAAGACAAAATCCTGTCCTTAAGGAATTCACAGTAAAATGTGGGAGATAGACTTAAAATAATGTTAAAAAGTGTTAAGTCTGTTATAGCGCCATGCTACTTACATTTTTGTGAGAATTCTCACTTTTGTGAAAGCAGGAACTTTTTTTTTTAACTCATTGCTGTTTTTCATTTATTCACATTCAAACTTATTTCACACATTCAGGTGCCTAGTATGTGCCATTGCCTAGCAAAGAGTCAACAGTCAGTTAATACTTCCTGATGAAGTAAACAAAGACTTGAATCTACGTAAGCCTGTAAGTGGGAGGAAGATTTCCTAGGCAAGTGGTGCCTGAGCTGAGGCCTGCAGTGAGTGTAGGAATGCACTTCACGGGGAGGAGTGGGGATGATCCAGCCTGTGACATTGCAGGCAAAAGCCCCATATGGGGACAGTGGGACACTACAAGGGACGGCTGAGTGGGAAGGGCAGTGCCAGGAGTGTTGAGGGATGAGGCAGAAGAAGTTGATTAAGGTCCTGAGTTTCATAGAACATAAGGTATGAAGGGGACAAATGAAATAGGTTAGATGGGCATTTTGATAGCTCATTCTAGCGACATGTGAAGGATGGACTAGAGGAAGAAATGAATGGAAACTGAGAAATCATTAGTCAGATCATTAGGTATTTTGGCCCCTTTCATTCCCCTCCATCACAAATTTGTTAAACACCTACTGTGTGCTAGGCACTGTTAGTTGCTAGAGATGCACAGATGAATTCAATCTGGTTGCTTTTCCTCACAGTCTCCAGTCAAGTGTAGGGTTTGTGGGAAAAAGCATTCTTACCTTCAGTTTTGTTTTTCTATTTATGCTATAATTTTGAATTTGTAAAAACCTCATAGTATTTAGGGAAAAAAAAAAACCTTACAAAATTAGGGCAGGTGAGTGCATAAATCTAGTTTTTGCAAATTTAAGCAACTCTTTCACCAAAATGTCACTTTTTCTTTCCCAGTTTCCTTTTTGTCTGCAATGTACCAGTGAAGCAATCAATAATTGATTAATTTTGTGCTGTGTCCTTTTCAGTGTTTTGTTTGTGCTTCAAACTGTGGCAGTTGAAATTTCATGGTAAAAGAGAAAAATGTTCTGAATTTGGGATATGGAGGGAAATGACTAAGTCAGAGGAAGTAGATAATAATACCACTGCTGCCCAGGTTTAAGTGAGGCCCTGCCCAAGGGCGAAGGATACAATTGGGGCTGTAATGTTGCTGTGATCAAGAAGGTTCATGCTCAGAAGTTCTGGGTAAAACAACAGTGAGTGATCATTTGGGGCTTTTAGTATCGTTAATTATGCAGGTGAATGAGTGACAGTGTAGCAGCCCTTACCCTGGGTTCTTTTATTGGGCACTTAACGAGAGTTAAATTTTATTTTATGTTTTGCTATTTTGGGGGGCGCAAGTTAGTACTTTGATTTTTAACTCCTACTAATGCTATCCCTCTGGTTATATTTGCTTTGTGCTGGTTTTCTTGCTATAGACCCTAAGCCCCAATTGTTTTGACATGCTTTGAGTATTAATTTGCTTTCAGTTCCAAAAATGAAGTTGGTGATTCTGAGTTGTGCTTTTGAAGACTATTTAAATATAGAGTTTCTACTTTATGTTTGGGGATCTGAGCCATTTAGATATATCTTCCTCAAAGTTATTGGTGAGAATGGGCCTGGGTCCATCTGCAAGTCCCTTTCCTTCTAACTCTTTCTCAGTTACTCTCTTATTGGGAAATTTAAAGGGACGGGGGAGCAGAGCGGGTAGCATCCTGTGCCTTCTGTGTGTTTGGATCCATTACGGTTTCCAGCGCAGAGCATCTGTGTGCCATCTTCTCTCTTTATGTCCTTTGTTACTATGTGTGGTCCTTACCTCCTGTGTATGTTAAAGCAGTGTTACTACTGCCAGCTGGAAGACATACTGCCCTGTGAAGAGACTGTTAATCAAAGATTGCTGGTCATGGAGTGCCAGGGCAGGTTCAGGTTTGTTTGCTTGCTGCTGCCGTAGAAAAGGAGAAACATGTTTTCTCTCAGTTTGCCAGCCCAGCCTTTGTTAAGAGCCCAGAGAAAGAATAGGACTGTTATTACAGATTTCAGGATTGCTTGTATACTGACAACTGAACCAGATGAATATATCTTTCTCAAATATACACAAACCACCCTCCCTCTCCAGCTCTGCCGAACTACCTGGGCCCTTAGTCCTACCAAGCAGCCTCAGAGAAGCGTGGTGGCATGCTGGAGGGTACCGAGGGGCCGGAGGGAAGATTAACTCCCACTGTCCAGTGAACACAATGTAGAGGTGACTGCAAGTTGCTCGTATTGCTTTTTTCCAAGGGACTGTCTCAGCTTGTATGACCTTGTTAACAAAGTGAGTAGAGAAGAAAATAGCACAGCTGAGTATAATGCTGTTGATGGTCTTGCCACAACAAGTTGTATTTAAAGACAGCTATGAGGAGCAGCTCTGCTTAGAATGTGCTGTCATATTCTCATTCTAAATGTACTTTAAAAAATGCACCACATTTCTTGCAAACTGATTGGCTCAAGGCAACTTTTGTTGAGCAGTGTCCTATGTGGTGGCCCTGCCATAAATAGCATATTGACATCCCATCACTTGGGTCATTACGGGTGTCAAGGTGAGGTATGGAGAGCACTGAGTAAAAATCCATGGGTAACGAAGGTGCAGAAAGCTAGTTATAATTCCATCTCTTTATAATGGCCTGGCATTTTGTTAACTTATTTGCTTCACTGCCTGGTCCTAAATGAACTGTCATTAGGGCTTTGGAATTTTATTGAACTGACACCATAATCTCTTTTCCTACTGAAGAGGCTGAGAAATATGGCCCTGAGTGTTTGCTTTAACCTGTAACAAATTAAAAGTTTTACATAACCATAGTGCAGTTCATCAATCCTTACAAATCTCAAATATGAGTTTTGCACAGTATGTTTTGAATGAGACTGTAAGGCACGTGTTCCTTTGTGTTCAACATCGATCTGTCCACTTTGTCTTCAGTGGCGAGGCTCACACTGTCACTTCTGACACAGCCCTGAGAATTGCTTTCAGCCTATTGTGCATGGGCCTGTGGTTTAGTGACTTCAGTAATAGCAGTAACATTGAATATGTGACTTAACTACCACGTGCAGTGAGATTTGCTTCATTTTTGTTTATTGGTCATTAAATTCTTCATAATGCTAAACATTCTCGAACAACTCTGTATTTATTTCCTTTAATATCCCTGTTTTTATTGCTAAGATATGATTCCTAAATGGCACTGAGTTACGCTCTTTTTGTGTTTCTTGATATTTGGAGCTGAGCCCTGCTTTGGGGGTGTGAGGGTTTATTTTCATGTACCCTGGGTTATTCCTTTAACGAAAAGACGTTCACCATTTTGTCCCGTTGTGCCTCTCTCCACTCTTTTCTTTACTAACTACATTTTAAGGATGACTTCTCCTGCAAATTACGAGGGGCAGAATTACTAAATGAAGTAAGGCCTCCATTCTCTCGAGAGCAGGAATCTGTTTACAAACCTGCAGTATTTATTACATACCTCATTTAGCTCATTCATCATTTTAATAGAAAAATGAGTCATTTTAGATGATTCTGAAATAATTCCGAGGTGAGCTACATAGCCCCAGGCAGAATATGATTTACTCAGACAGCACCAAGTTGTTTTCAAAACAATATAATGGAATGATCAGCACTAATAATTTATGATCACTTGTGGCAAACTTTATTGGATGTCTTTATTGTCACAGAAATTTGTTGATGAGATTAAATGTTTAGAGGAATTTTTGAGCCAACTTCTCTCTGTTCTTCCATCTTTTGTGACAAATGTTACAAAGTTCCACACTTAGCTATATGTCTAAATATTCTGCCTGCTTAAAACACTGACTGTAAATTTAATTCCACATTCCTGTTTAATATTCCCTTGATAAGAAAGAACACCAGTCAGTGTCACAGGCCAGTTTTACTGGAGATTATAAACCTACTCATATACATTTTCTGCTTTGACATTAAACATTAATCCTTTCGCTGTTTCCTTAGCCTCTGATTCTCAGGAACAGACAGAGCTCACCACCTGAATCCATAGTTTTGAACCCAAAAGGAATTAATGAAGTGTTCCCAGGTGCCGTAAGCTCATGAGCTTTATTAATAACCAGCATCACAACAAAAAATCGATATTTGTTTTTAGTACTGTTTATGTAAGTGAGAGCTTTCAGTCCATTGTCTTATGTGGTGTTAATGAATGCTTGCTATGGGTAGAACATCTAACATTCCTGTTAATGGATGATAAAACATGCTCAAAGAGACTGGGAGCTTGAAGGTTGCCCAGGGAGAGAGCTACCAATCAGAGTCCCCTGCCTTGGTGATCTAATGGGGGCACAATTTAGCAAATTTAGTTATTGTTGTGTTTTTAACCTGTAGTGCATTGGAGCCATGTGTTAGCAAGGATGTGAGGGGCCTTTTAGGGACAAAGCTGATATTACTACAGACATTAAAAAGGTAATAAAAATGTATTCATATGATAAGCACACACGTGTGAAGTAAAAGCATCAAAGCACAATGGGCCTGCTCAGCACAGAGGCAGACAGCCCTGGCCACTCTAGTAGGCCTTGTGTGTCGTGCTTAGTAAAATAAAATATTCATAATCCTATCACTGCCAGGGATTAAGAATAATCTATATAAGAACAAGGAATTGAGTAATACACGTTAGAATTAAATTTCCCACCTAAATCATTTTGAGTAGAAAAAGTTTTGGCACTTCAAGTTATAAATTCAGTATTCCCCAAAACATTTTCACCTGTGAATCTCTGCATTGCAGAGGATACTGGCTAGATGAGGTGTTATTACCTATGCTTATAAAGCCATTTCCAGTGTACTTATTAAAAAAAGTTTACTATGATCTGTTTTTAGGGGGAGGTTGTTGATATAGATACAAAAGGACTTGATTTGTAGTAATTACCTTGTCCTTATGAGAACACCAATTTATAAAGGCAGAAACTTCCCTTTTTTATGTGCATTGTAAACTTTTTTCAGGGGAAGTAAAAGATACTTTGACTATTTTTCTGCTTTGGATAATAAAGATGCATTAATATGTAGGCTGCTTGTTGAGAATAAAGATAGGCTTGTTACAATAGGTTAGTTTAAAGATTATTTTATGTAATATATTTTAGCATTGACCACTTTACTCATGCAGTGAATTAAACCAATTTTGTGTTTTATGTTTTTATTGAATTTTAAGAGAAATTGAAAGTGAAGATATTCCACAGGTTTTTTTTTTGTAAAGTCAACTTCTGAATAGAATTTTAAAAACTATGTCATTGACCATTTTGGAGATTGGTTAAATTAAAAAAAATGAAACAAATTTGGAACATAATTATATAACTATACATGTTTCTTAATAACTTTGGAAGTAATTGTTATTGACATCAGGTTAATTAATGTAATGGAAAGTTAGTTTATTTAAAAAATTGTAGCTTTTCCCTCACAGATCTGTAGAATGATAGGAAAGAACTGGTAACTAATTTTTCTTTGATTCTACTATTGTAAAATTAAGAGCTGAGTATAAACATTGCTAGATTATGCATGTATACTTTATTGCATGTGGTAAAGACATTTTTTTAGATTAATATTTTATATTGTGGGTGGGGAAACAATTTTTTTTTGGATATTTTCTTTCATGAACCCAAACTAAAAGCACTTAAATGCTTTCATCAGCGTCTATATAGATCTTGTGTATTTTATTTATTTATTTAAATATGTTTTATTGATTTTTTACAGAGAGGAAGGGAGAGGGATAGAGAGTTAGAAACATCGATGAGAGAGAAACATCGATCACTTGCCTCCTGCACACCCCCTACTGGGGATGTGCCTGCAACCAAGGTCCATGCCCTTGACTGGAATTGAACCTGGGACTCGTCAGTCCACAGGCCAACGCTCTGTCACTGAGCCAAACTGGTCAGGGCATATCTTGTGTATTTTAAACATAGCAGACACTCAAGTTGTATCATTAAAAACTGTCAAAGAGTGAACTCTTTTCTTATTTTTATACAGAGTTTTTGGAACAATAATTTAATCTGAAAAAGCCTTTTCTCTGGCACCTTCTCTAATCTCCTCCTCCCCCCCCCCCCCCCCCCCCCCCCCCGCCCATTCTGCTCCCTGTAATTTTAGGCAAATTGTTTTTTATTTTCTTATATTCCTTGTTTCTATTTGTTTACAATAAGTACAAGGTCGTGAATGTACTTTCCTTTCAAGTCTGTTACCTTGATGAAGAAATATATAAATACAGGAGTTCTTAGAATGCAAAGTTCTATGTAGTTATAAATTGATTTTTCATGAAGTAATTTTACTTTATGAATAGGTTACCAATTGCAAGAGTCACATCTATTTTAATTTTCTTTAGTTATTTAAAAAAAAAAAAGTCCACTTAAGAATAGAAAAATATTTAAGGTTGAAAGCCTCTATTTTCTTGGATAAATTGAATTTTGTTATTGAAAACCTTTTCTGATTAGTAGAAGTAGTTTAATTGTAGGCACAGTATTTAGTCTTAGATACTGCTGGCAATCACTATATTGAAAGGGTCAAAATAAGAGGGTGGGATCTTTCTGCTAATACGTGTTTGTTGGCTTAGAATGAAAATTCGACCTTTGATAGCAAATAAACTTAAATTGATATCATTAAAAATATATATATAGTCAAGTTAAAAGAAACAATAATTGGTCTATTGTACTTTATGCCTTTAAGAAATGACTATTAAACTAAATTTCTGTATTACAATGGATTAAACCCATGTGCTACCACCAAGTCAAAATATTAATATCTTAAAATGTTTGCCTTATTTCCTATTTCTTTCTTTTTTTAAAAAATATATTTTATTGATTTTTTACAGAGAGAAGGGGAGAGAGATAGAGAGTTAGAAATATCGATGAGAGAGAAACATCGATCAGCTGCCTCCTGCACATCTCCTACTGGGGATGTGCCCGCAACCCAGGTACATGCCCTTGACCAGAATCGAACCTGGGACCTTTCAGTCCGCAAGCCGACGCTCTATCCACTGAGCCAAACCGGTTTTGGCCTATTTATTTCTTATTTACTTCTTCAACTCATTAAAATCTTTAAATTTTCAAATTTTATGATTATTCTGTGCCCTGCCCATTTGTGCCATAATTTTTCTTTTTTAAAATTTAAATTTAATTAAGCTTATTGGGGTGACATTGGTTAATAAGATTATATAAGTTTCAAGTGTACATTTCTATGATACATGGTCTGGATATTGCACTGTGTGCCCATCACCCAAAGTCATATTATCTTTCGTCACCACATATTTGGCCCCCTTTACCCTTTCTGCCTCCCCACCCCCTTCCCTCTGGTAACCACCATAGTGTTGTCTGTGTCTATGAATTTCAGTTTTATATCCCACATATGAGTGACTTCATATGGTTAATAGCTTTTTCCAAATGACATATTTCACTTAGCATAATATTTTCAAAGTCTACACATGCTGTCACAAGTGGTAATATTTCATCTTTTCTTATGGCTGAGTAGAATTCCATTGTATATGTATGTACCACATCTTCTTTATCCAGTCATTGGTTGAAGGGCACTTTGGTTGTTTTCATGTATTGGCCACCATGAATACTGCTACATTGAACCTAGGAGTGCATATATCTTTGCAAATAAATGTTTTCAAATTTTTTGGGAAGATACCCAGAAGAGGGATTGCTGGGACAGATGGTTACTCTATTCTTAATTTCTTGAGGAACCTCCATCCTGTTTTCCATAGTGGCTGTACCAGTTTACATTCCCACCAGCAGTGAATGAGGCTCCTTTTTCTCTACACCCTCTCCAACACTTATTATTACTAGTCTTGTTTATAATAGCCATTCTAACAGGTGTCTGGTGCTATCTCATTGTAGTTTTGATTTGCATTTTCCTAATGGATGATGGAGTTAACCATCTTTTCATATTTGTTGGCTACTTGTATGTCTTCTTTGGAGAAGTGTCTGTTCAGGTCCTCTGCCGATTTTTTAATTGTTTTTTGTTTATTTGGTGTTGCATTGTGTGTGTGTGTGTCTGTATTTATTGATTTCAGAGAGGAAAGGAGAGGTAAAGATAGAAACATCGGTGATGAGAGAGAATCATTGATTGGCTGCCTCTTGCATGCCCCACACTGGGGATCGAGCCTTGCAACCCAGGCATGTGCCCTGACCGGGAATCGAACTGTGACCTACTGGTTCATAGGTTGATACTCAGCCACTAAGCCATGCCAGCCGGACTTCTTTATATATTTTGGATATTAACCCCTTATTGGAACTGTTGTTTGCAAATATCTTCTCCCATTTGGTTGGTTGTCCTTTCCAATCAATTTTTTGGTGGAATTTTTAGGGTTTTTTATATAAAGAATCATGTCATTTACAAAAATGGACATTTTACTTCTTCATTTCTAATTTGGATGCCTTTTGTGTCTTTCTCTTGATGGATTGTTCTGGCTAGGACTCCCAGTAGTATGGTGAATAAGAGTGGTAAGCATGGATGTCCTTGTCTTGTTCCTGATTTTAGAGGAAAAGCTTTCAGTTCTTCTGCTTGGAGAATCATTTTTCACCCTTTCACATAGAGTTTGTCTTTGTCTTTGCAGCTTAGATGTGTCTCCTAAAGGCAGCATATGGTTGGGTTTTTATTTTTTTTGATCCAACCCGCTACCCTTTGCCTTTTTATTGGTGAATTCACTCCATTTATATTTAGAGTAATTATTGATATGTGAGGATTTCCTATAGCCATTTTATTCTTTGTTTTCTGGTAGCTCTGTGCCTCTGTTTGTTCTTTTCCTTTGTGTTTTTTTCTTTGGTGACATGCCATACCTCTTTCCTCTTTTTTTTTTTCCTTTTTTTTTAAGTTGGGTGTCTTAGTTTTGGGTTTTGTTTGTGTGTGGTTACTATTAGAGTATGTAAAAGGAAATTTCATATAGTAGTTTCTTTTTCTTCTTTTGAATGCATCTGATCACCACCTTCCTTTGCAAATTCAGACCTTTATTCCTTTCCCTCCCCTTTTATGTTTTTGTTGTCACAAATTATCCCTGTTTATGGCTGTAAGATTGTTGGTGATCTTACTCATAGATTTGTGAACTTCTGTTCTTTGTTTTAGGTAGAATACCCCCCTTCAGTATTTCCTGCAATAGAGGTCTTCTGATGATAAAACCTCTCAGCTTTTGTATGTCTGGAAAAGTCTTTATTCTTCCTTCATATCTAAAGGATAACTTTGCTGGATATATTATTCTTTGCTGGCTAGTAATTTCTTTTTTTCAGTAGTTTGAATACTTGGTTCTTCTCTCTTCTGGCTTGTAGAGTTTCTGCTGAGAAGTCTGATGTTAACCTAATGGGCTTTCCTTTATAAGTTACTTCCCTCTTTTTCCTGGCTGCCTTGAGAATTCTTTCTTTAATTTTCGACAGTTTTAATATAATTTGCCTTGGAGAAGGCCTTTTTGGATTGAGGTAATTTGGTGTTCTGTTTGCTTCTTGGATTCGGGGATCTTGCTCTTTCATGGGTTTGGGAAATTTTTGTCAACTGTTTGAATAGGCTTTTTGTTGCCTGCTCCCTCTCTGGTATGCCTTTTATTCTTATACTAGTGGCCCAGTGCATGAAATTCATGCACATTAAAAGGGAATTAATTAGAGGAAATACTTTAATAATGCTATTTGCCCTTTCTCTATTATAGAAATGTCAGCGATGAAAGAAAATTAGTAAAATGAATTTGAAAATCTTCCTCCTGTCAGAGTCTGGGGAATGCTGCAGGACCCAGAGTCAAGTCCCTGCCCACCCGCGTGCACCTCGAAATTTCGCGAGACCCAAACCTGGCCAACTCCACCCCTGTCAAGCCCCGCTGGGTAGGGGGTGCAGCCTCAGGGCCCTGTCAAGCCCTACAGGATGGGAGGCACAGCCTCAGATCCCCCGCCCTGGCCTGGTGCCACATAGCCTCAGGTCCCTGCTGATCATTCATTATGAGAACCCTGCCTCCACTGTGGGCGAAGCCATCTTGTGACAGTGTGACGGAGTGAGGGTCAATTTGCATATTACAGCCTTTTATATAAGACTAGAGGCCCGGTGCACAAAAATTTGTGCACTCGGGGGGGAAGGGGGGGGTCCCTCAGCCCGGCCTGTGCCCTCTCGCAGTCTGGGACCCCTCGGGAGATAACGACCTGCTGGCTTAGGCCTGCTCCCGGGTGGCAGAGGGCAGGCCCAATCCCTAGGTGCAGCCCCTGGTCGGGCTCAGAGCAGGGCTGATTGGGGAGTTGGGGCACCGCCCCCTGTCATGCACAGAGCAGGGCGGATTGTGAGGTTGTGATGCCACCCTCAGTCACGCTCAGGGTAGGGCTGATTGGGGGGTTGGGGCACCGCCCCCTATAACACTCAAGGCAGGGTCAATGGGGAGGTTGCGGCACCACCCCCCGTCACGCACAGAGCAGGGCCAATCAGGGGGTTGGGGCGTTGCCCCCTGTCACACTCAAGGCAGGGTCAATGGGGAGGTTGCGGCACCACCCCCTGTGATGCACAGAGCAGGGCCAATCAGGGGGTTGGGGCACTGTCTCCCCCCCCCCCCCCCCGTCATGCACAGAGCAGGGCCGATCAGGGGGTTGGGGAGCTCCCCCCTCTCATGCACAGAGCAGGGCCCATCAGGGGGTTGGGGAGCTCCCCCGTCACGCACAGAGTAGGGCCGATAGGGGAGTTAGGGCACCGCCCCCTGTCACACAGAGCAGGGCGGATCAGGGGGTTGGGGCGCCACCACTGTCACACTCAGGGCAGGGCTGATGGGGAGGTTATGTCTCTACCCCATCACAGACAGAGCAGGGCCCGTGGAGGGGGGGGGCGGGGTTGGGGCGCCACCCCCTGTCACACACATCGAGCCGCAGGGCGATCAGGGGGTTTGGACGCTGCCCCCTGTCATGCTGATCTGGTGCCAGGAGACCTCTCGGCTCCGCTGATCCTGGTGCTGGGAGGCATATTACCCTTTTACTATATAGGATAGAGGCCTGGGGGCCGGCTGGTTTGCCCTGAAGGGTGTCCTGGATCAGGGTGGGGGTCCCCACTGGGGTGCCTGGCCAGCCTGGATGAGGGGATGATGGCTGTTTGCAGCTGGTCACACACCCTTCAGGGTGGGGGTCCCCACTGGGGTGCCTGGCCAGTCTGGGTGAGGGGCTGAGGGCTGCTTTCAGGCTGGCGGTTTTGACTGAAGCTCCCAACCACTCCTGTTTTTCTTTTTTTTTTTCTTCTAGGCCAGCTTTAGCTCTGGCTCTAGCTCTGAGGCTTCCGCTGCTGGTTTGTTTGCCGTTCTATAATCGAAACAATGTATAACTTCAGCTCTGAGATCCCAGCCGGCTATATTTGTTACAAAGTTTCAAACTGCCAGCTCAGAGGCCTGCAAGTCAGGCGGGGAACGTTGAAGTCTGCAGTCCCTGCAGCAAGCAAGCCTCATGTTCGCTTCCAGCTGCCTGGCTGCCGGCCGCCATCTTGGCTGACAGTTAATTTGCATAAGGATATGCTGATTAGCCAATGGGAAGGGTAGCGGTCGTACGTTAATTACCTTTTTTCTCTTTCATTAGTGTAGATTGCTCTTTCTGATGGAGTCAGATAGTTCTTGTAGAGCTGTTTTTTTTCCCTCTCAAGTCTCTTCTTTCCTCAGCATCATTTCTAGATTTCTGTCTTCAATATCACTATTTTTTTCCTTTAACTGGTCAGCCATATTTCCTGTGCTTGCTAGTTCATTCTTGATCTCTTTTATTGAGTTCTTTATCTACAGATTTTCTCTTTGGTTCTTTTTTAAAGCTTCAGTCTTTTTGGTAAAGTACTCATTTTGTTCGTTGATTTGGTTTCAGAGTTTATTAAACTATTTGTGTTTTTTTGTATCTTGTTGAGTTTTTTCAGAACTGCAATCTTGATTTCTCTGTCATTTAAAATACATATTTCCATATCTTTAAGTTTATTTTCTGTACATTTTTCATTTTCTTTCTGAGCTGCCTCATCATCTTGGTTATTCATGGTATTTCATGGATTTCTTCTCTGTCTAGGCATCTATATATGAGTGGCACTTTTCTAGCAGATTAATAAGAAGTCTTTCTGTTGTTTTCCAGTAGGTGGTCTTGAATCACAAAGTGTTTTGTTTTGTGTTTGTTTTTTTTTTTGCTCTCTTGCACTTCTCTGGCTTTTCAGGTCTCTGCAGGGTAGTGGAAAATGGCCTATGCTCCCTGGGTAGGTGAGCGCTGCTCCTAGGATCCAGTTGTTCTGATACCAGGGACCAACACCCCAACTCCATAAGGAAATGCAGTGACTAAAAGGGCTCCAATTTTGTGAAATCCCAGTGTTGTCTTCTGCAGCCAGACGTCTCCAGAAATGTAATCCCAATGCGTGCTGGTGGGGTGAGCTGGGGGAACCTGGCTGCCTCCTTTGTTGCTGTGCCCTTCCAGCAGTGGTGACCAGCAGACCTCCGAGGTGTCCGTTCTGTGCCTCCACCCGACCTGGGATTAGTCACAGAGTATACCTTTTGCTCAGGGAAAAAGTAGTACCAGTTATCGGGTTTGCAGATAATGTGCTCTGCAACACTACCTGAAGCGGGTGAGTAAGGGAGGCAAGGTGTGGGAAGTTAAGGGAAAGCAACCAGGCTTGATGGCTTAGTTTCTCTGTCTGGAATGCTGATTATCAGATAACCGTGGCTGCACTTCTGTCCTTGCCTGGGTCTTTGGCTCAGCCGCAGCTCCTACTGCCTTCTCCTGCAGGAGTTCTCACTCAATCTCATCTCTGTGCTACTTCTGGCTGAAGGGCCACAACCTGATTCTTCCCCTCTCTGAGCTGAATCCTGCAGTGAGCTCCCAGCTGCAGGGCTGTATCCGTAGTTCCTTTGAGTTCTTCTCCCTCTCACCTTCTCGGTTCACTCTCACTTGCCCATCTTTAAGATGTTTCAATGCACAGATCTCTCAAATGTGTTTGTGCATTGATCAGGGGTTCCTTTGTTGAATTATAGCTGTTCAAATTGTTGAATCTTCAAGGAAAGAGACCCAGGGGATTGTTCATGCCGCTGTTCTTCTGATATCACTCCTGATGTTCATAGTTTTTCTTTCTTAACCCTTCCCCCTCTCTCTGGCCTCATGGTAAGCTTGCAGCACATGGGCAATGGAATCTTTACATTGTTCCCATCATTCCTTGTCATGGTGATGACAAAATGTATTGAGTACTTCAAACTTTTTGAAAGCTTCTTGAGGAACTCAGTATATTATAAAGAAATGGGCCAAGTTCCAATCCTGAAGTCATCCAAAAGAACAAGTTCTAAATAATATCCTCCTTTAGAATACAGCATATTTTAACTGGGTACTCCCCGCCCCTCCCTTAGATCACCATTTTCAAAGTATATCTATGGCTATGCATGTGCTCTGCATGTACATTACAATATTGCTCCCCCCCGCCCACTCTTTTCTCTTCGATTTTTTTTTTTTTTGGTGAGCCTTGGGAACATGTGCACCAGGCCTGTAGAGTGACACAACAAAAGCAGACTTTGAAATAGTCAGGTTTTGTCCTTGTAAATGACATGGTACCAATGCATGCAGTGGATTGAAATATGTTCATCCTGACAGAAATCTTTTGCTTGAAGTGGAAAAGCCTCCCATTGATTCCAATCGCAGCATAGGTGGCTGCTGCGGGTGGGAGTGCCATGCCAGGACTGCAGGTTTCTCAAGCTCACGTCTGCAGATACGTTTGTTACTTGATTCTCAGCTTTGAGTTGATCATACTCTTGTCTTGGCATGCTCTTTTTCCAGTTTTCATGTTTTTCTGGCTTTTTCTCAAAATTTATGGGTAGGAAGATTTAGTTTTTTACCTGGTAAGTAGCAAAGCCTGTTTGAGTTCCCTAATCAATAATTGTAAAGTAACTAGAAATTGATCCATGCCAGTTGTAAATCCATCCATGCATTTCTGTTAATGTCTCATCCTAGAGAAGCTGTACAGAAGACATTTCTGTCCCCTCATCAATAAAGGCAAGGCACAAGCAGGCAGCTGGGTATTAAGGGATATCCTTACGGTGTCCACAGTTTGCTTCAAGGCAATGGGAGGTATTTGTCCAGATCTGTAGTGTATGCATTGCAGGAGCCTGGAAAAGGTTCTGGGATATGAGCATAAACTGGTTTGGGGACTCAGGTATCATCCTGCATGTAGGTGGAGTCATGATGTTTCTGCCAGGTTATGCCTCCCCTGAAATATAATTTTCACTGATTTAACATGGCCTCACCCTTGTCTAAGTTTGACTGGAAATTCTTATTTCCCCCTCTCTTTCCAGATAGAATTAAGTGGGGAGGGGAAAGTGCTGAGGGTTTGATTGGCAAGATCACATATCTGTTGTCTGGGCAAAAAGGATGTTGCTTAATATTTGGGGAAGAAGAGCCCACCTTCTCTCCTACTTACACAATGAGGACTCCGTCTGGCAGATTGCCCTCTAGTCGCGTGGAGATTTTATAAGGCCTAAGGTTCTCACTGGACAGGGCACTTTCACTTTGGGAGGTCTTTTCTGTGCTTGTAGATTGCAGTATGTCGTCTCCTTTTCAGTAGCTTGGGAATAAGGGAGAAATAAACAGTTGTCATATGATACAGTTCAAAACATGCTCCGAGTGACTGCAGATGATGGACTGTATTGCCTGTCGCTGATGGAATATATTGACGTGTCTGCACAAAGAATGTGCCCATCTTTTTCAGTCTTTAAAGGAAAGTTTTAATGATTGTTAATGTCCTGGGACATATTTACAGTGTGATGTTTAATAGAATAAAAGTCAGCATGCTCTCTAATATCTGAACAAACAGAAAGCTTGGTATAGGATTTTAAAAAATATATTCTTTTTTTTAAATACTTCACTGTGTTTACCTGATTCTCTTAATTGAATAGGCATTAATTTATCATATATAGTAAAAAATAAGTAGGCACCATCACTCGTTAATTAATTACTGTTTTTGAAAGAGTTATATATATACAAGGAAAGAAAAGATTCAAAAGATAAGAACGCTGGTGCCTTCCCCAGCCCGGCCCTGGTCTAGTAATTGTCTGGTTCTGGTGGGTGCCTGCCTCTCGCGGAGATGCTTGTAGCAGGTTTCTGCAGCTCCAGCACCCTTCCCAGTCATAAAGCTGATCAACCAACCCTCTGGTTTCCACACAGACGGTCTGCAGAAAGGGCCTGTCTTGGCTGGAGGTCCCATATGCCTGGTCTTCTTGGCAGATGTAATTCTTATTTTAAAGTGATAATTTGCCTTTTAGTTGGCTTGTCTCTCCAAACCTCTGAGGCTGTTGACAAATGAGGCTTCTAAATGTGCAGTACTAATTTCACCAAAGTAATTAATTCCTTACCTGGAGCCTTTTGACAGGTGGCCTGATGCGGTTCCCAGTAACAACCCCTGTGCCATGTGCCAAGCAGCTTCTCTTCTTTAAAACTGCAGTGAAGGAAGGGAGTTGAGAAGTATGTGCTCCGGAGGGCATGCCCCCGGATGGGAGCTACACCAAGCCATTGTGCCACGGTCCACTTCACCACTTTGCCCAGAACCTGCTGCTAGGGCTGCAGAATCTGAAGGGACTGTAGAGATCACCCTACCTCACCTCTTCCTTCTATTTGTGAAGGAAGTGTCCCAGGACTCAGGGATAAAGTGACAACAGATGGAGGATTAGCACCTAAATCTCTAGCTTCTCTGTCTGGGATGTTTTTCATCTTTCAGTGGTGATTATCAGATAGGCTCCAGGGAGTGCAGGCCAGAGAACACGAAGGCCAGGGCTCTTTCTACAAGTTTGAGCTGGCTTGGGGTTAGAAGCCCCACTGAGGCTGGGACAGCTCCCTTCTGTGTAAGCCAGACACACAGAGGGCATTTGGGATAGAATACTCTTCAATGGAGCTATGTGGAGGTATACTTATCCTCTGTGTTCCTTTGTATGTCACAGTTTTCTCAGGGGCCTTTTCTACCATTTACCTACCTCCTCCCATAAGAGACTGAAGCAGCTGAGCAAAGATTAGTGTCGTAACAGACAGCGAAACTGGGGCCTTATGCCATAATCTCTCTCAGATGCTAGGGGAAAGGCCCATGTCATTTGTCGGTTATCTGCCAGGCCACTGCTATGACAGCTGAGGTAGTAGCTAAATGTCCCTGGCTTTCTCTGTTCTTACCTTGAAATAAACAGGCAGAAATATGGCCACCGAACAATGATCATTCATAGACCCCATTGCATTATTTTAATGATATTTGATTGTACTAACGTGGGATTCTAATAAAGCTCTTATAATTTAAAACATAACTTGTCTATTATAACCAATCCCTACTGATTTAGCCAGAGTGAACTTTTTATTCTTGCTTTTTCCTCATTGTGTGTGTGTGTGTGTGTGTGTGTTTTGTGTATGTGTGCATGTCATTTGCATGCACACATACAGAAGGGTAGCCATAATATAGAGTGCCGTTTACAAAATATGGTAGTTAGGCTGGTCAGTGCCTCAGGAGGTGCCCCTGATTTCTTTTACCTCCTCATGCTGATCCCTCTGCCTGGATGTTCTCCTCTGCTTTTTCTCCTACCTCCTTCAGCCTCCTCATTTAAATTTTGCTTTTTATTTCAAAGCACAGCATAAATACCTCTTTCATAAAGCCATCCTGATTTTCTAATTCAGAAGCTATCACAACCTTTCCATATTTCTCAAACCCCTGGTTCCTAAGTCTATTACAGCTATGGCGATGCTATAATTTATCATCCAAACAGGGAAAGTGGAAGGAGGCACTATTAATTAATTATATCAGGGCAGCACATAAACTGGGACGTTCCAGGGAAGCCAGGATATATGGTCACCCTAGTTGTGACCTTTATTCCCTGTTTGAGTGAAGTAGGTCTGGTCAAGTTTGTTCATCTCCCGTTTTAGAATGTAAATTCCTAGGTAGGGGTAGGAGAGGCAGAAAAGAACCATGCCATTTCTGTTTTCGTTTCCACACAGGGATTCACACTCAGTAGGAGCCAAACAATATTCACTGAAATGAAATTTAGGCTGTTCACAATGCTTCTCAGAAGTTGAGCAGGCCTGCGGGAACCTCCAGGATAGCTATGAGAAAATCAGTCTGAATAGGCAAAGTTGGGGCCAGGGAGAGTCAGCTGAGGGAACTCCTGGGTTGTCCAGTAGTCTAGTTCTTGGGGCAATGGCCATTTGGGCCCATTCTGGGCTGCTGTGGCCAATGACAGGTCTCTTCTGTAAGGTGGAGCATGACCATGGATGATGTTCCTGAGTGCAACCATCTAAGGGGACCTAGGACCCTTGCTGAGGGTGAGGCAGGCAGGTGGCAGGGCCCTGTTCCTACATGTGGCAGTTGGTCGGTATCTTCATTAAACTTGAACACCTGGCAATATATTAAACTCAAAGCACTTGAGAAGGTTATAATCACTTAGCAAGGCTGTTAAAAAGTGGGTAGAGGACTCTATAAAGTTCTTTTATAGACTAGGTGTTTCTGACAGATTTTCTTGATGAAGCACCTACTTGACATTAGTTCATGGGTTTTGACCTTTGAATGAAGCACTGCCATTTAAATAGTCCTTTTCACTGTCCAGTTGGTATAATGAAGGGAGGTACTGAATATAATGTTGAGTTTATTACCACATGGCTCTAAATTAAGTAAATAATAGATACATTGACTTCTACTTTATAGAAGGCTATAAGAGACCTCTTTTGAATACTTCAAAGGTCTTTTTAAAGGTGCAGTATTTTACTGTCACCTCCCCTGTTATCATTATTCTTCAGTGCCTGGAGGTCAACTCCTGTTGCAAAGGTGGCCACTTGGAATCTTTTTGTGAGTAATGAGCATTTGGTTTTAGACTTCAATGGCAAATTGTTATTACAAACTTTTGAGCCTAGAGTATTATAACACTTTTTGTCAGACACTTATGCTCAGCAAAGTCTATAAGGCACTAGTTTATTGTATTTCCTATGAAAGTGAGTTTCCCATCTATCCATTTAGGGCTGCCTTGAGTGCTTTCTTTTCTGTAGTTAAAAATCCCTTAGGCTTGATATTACCTTCCTGGACAGGATTGTTTATTGTTTAATCCTTGGCTACATTTTCCTGTCCTTCACTTGCTCTTGTAAAATCTGTAGCTGATGTTAAAGCTCTGAATTTCGCCTCAGCCTCTTTTTCTCTGTCAACTGTGGGTACAGGTTGAAACAGAAAAGCTGTGATTCTAGGGTGGAGGTTCCCAAGTCTGGCTGGTCACCAGAGTCCCCATGCCCCAGTGGACTCAGGCTTACAGGGTGGGACCTGGGCAAGTTTTTTTGTTTTTTAAAAACGTGATCCTCTGAACTCTCATTGTGCATGGCTGATGCATGAGAGAAGTGAGGCATCCTTCTCTTACTGGTGCTGGGAGCCCTGTCTGTGGTGTGCCGGCTTTGATGTGAGCCTAGCAAGCTGTTTCTAAGTGTGCAAAGGCCTCAGTGCCTGTATTGATTTTCAAACTTCCACCACATTATCCAATATAAGAAAAGCCTAATATGCAAATTGACCAAAAGGCAGAATGACCAGTGGAATAACCGGTTGCCATGATGCGCACTGACCACCAGGGGGCAGGCGCTCAATGCAGGAGATGCCCCCAGCCCACAGGCCCCAGACCAGCCAAGGCAGGTGCCAGTGGGCTGCCCCCCTCCCCGATTGCCCTGCTGGTTGCCCCACAGAGGGAGGGCAGCGGCGGCGGGGGGCAAGGCCAGTGAGCTAGCCATGCCAGGCTGGCCAAGGCAGGTGCAAGCGCACTCCCCCCACCCCCACCCCCCCCATCGCCCCGCCTGTCTCCCTGCAGATCAGCCCTGATAATCAGCTAGGCCTAGGGACCCTACCTGTGCATCAATTTCATGCACTGGGCCTCTAGTGTGATTATAAAATCTGTACTAAACATGTCATATACCAGTCATATTCTTCATATTTTTGTTAGGATTTAAAGAAGCTATCCCCACCTTCCTTCCTCCTGTTCTTCGCCCTCTTACTGCCACTTCATTCTTATTTGGTCTGAGAAAAGCTCCAGCCTCAGAAACCTGACTTCTGGGCTCATCAACTCACCAGCTTGTGAGATGCAGCTAGTCACTTCCCATTATCTGAGTTTCAGTTTCCTCTTTTCCAAAATCACTGTGGCATCTTGTGGATCGCCCGCTCAGTGGGACCCAGTGGGCTAATGTGTGCACTCACTTTGTGAAAATGCAGCGCTGTATTGCTCAGTTCCCGCAGTGTCTGGATCAGTGTTTCTCCTCAAAATGGATGATCAACAAGCACCCTAGATAGGCTGAGACAGAAGAATCTTAGAGTAATGGTGTGTTTCCATTGCCTCTTTCCAAACTATTCTCTTCTTCCCCCTGTACCTCTCTGAGGCTAGGATTTCCACCCCTTGATTTATCCCTAGGAAATTTAGGACTTGGTCTGCTTTCAGTTGTGTCAAGTGTTGGAGACCCACCAGCCTGTGAGCACATGGAACTTTCTCCTTGGCCTTTTAAGTGGTTTAATTCCAATCACATTGGTAAAACAATATCTTACTACTTCCGATTTTCCTAATTATCATGCAGATAAACAGTGGGGATCATGACATTAGAATAAGTGAGTGGCTTATGATTTTTTGCCCGAAATAGAGGAACTCTTGCTGTTTCTCTCCCCCTGGAGCAAAGCAGCAGTAATAAATGAGCAAGTTCAGAGCACTTTATGATGGATAGTTAATGGGGCTGTGCCTCAGCCAACAGGCCTGTTTCCACAGCATCTGTCACAATTCAGAGTCATTAGCATACCTTTAATGGTTTCTTTTCAAAATAATTTCTACTAGGGCATTTAAAATGCATCAGGAAAAATATTGAGTTGTAGAAATGAGGAATTTTAAATGTAGACAAATGGTTTTCATTCTCTCAGATATAATTTTGATAAAATTGAGATACCACATAGCAACACACTATAGAGCACAACACAATTGACAGCATTTAATGTACTATCTGGGAATTATTTTTTCGGGCATTCTAAAGTAGTTCATTAAAAAACATATTATTCAGTAACAATTTTAATTTAAAAAATTGTAGGGTTTCTTAGCACCCCTGACCTCACTGCAGGCCTTCTACTGCTCTGTGCTTGCACTGTCCATTGGCTGACTGTCTTTCACACTGTTTTATGATCAATCATGGAATCGATGTTATTCTCAGGCTATAAGATGAAAAATGTTTTATTGGGTACATGTCATTTTTGTATAACATGGGTAAATATTAGGCTTGTTTATTTAGTTGTGAGGGAGAAATGTCAACGGCAGGTGAGAAGAAATCTTTATTAGACTTTTAAATATGAATGTATTTACAATGACATATATTAAAAAAATAAGTGACTTTCTTTACTTTTTAAACATGAAAGCCAAAGTATACTTGAGTGTGTATACATAGCTACTTGATAATAGTTCCTTATATTTGTAAAGGATCTTCTTTATTTAGATCTACTTGTTATGTGTTTTTTTTTTTTTTTCATATTTTATGTCTACAATAGCACTGTGGAGTAGGTAGGACCACATATTACCCCATATTAGGAGTAGCTGGCAACTTAGCTACTCCTGATTCAAATTGTGAACTTCCAGGAGGAAAGCCAGCATGGTTAAGTTTATACAGCTGACGATTGGAGGGGCCAGGGCTTTTGACTTGTTTTTTTAATCTTTTTAAAAAAAAATAAAATGTTTTAACTATTCTGTGATCCTCTAGAACAGTGGTTCTCAACCTTCCTAATGCCGCGACCCTTTAATACAGTTCCTCATGTTGTGGTGACCCCCAACCATAAAATTATTTTCGTTGCTACTTCATAACTGTAATTTTGCTACTGTTATGAATCATCATGTAAATATCTGATATGCAGGATGTATTTTCATTGTTACAAATTGAACATAATTATAGCGTAGTGATTAATCACAAAACAATATGTAACTATATATGTGTTTTCCTATGGTCTTAGGCGACCCCTGTGAAAGGGTCGTTCGACCCCCAAAGGGGTCGAGACCCACAGGTTGAGAACTGCTGCTCTAGAATGACTTTTATAGCCTCACAATATTAACATTTTCACACAACACTTTTACATCATTTTGGAGATACTTTTTTTCTATATTCTTTTCTTAGTACTTTGGAATAAAATAATTTGATTTTCAAAGATCCTAAGTCATGTTTGATTAACTCTAGGGTCTGGGTATTTTTTTAAAATTTGTTTGGAATATTTACACTAGATGAGGTCATTTATTAATTGTTCTAGATTTTTTAAAAATTGGACTCTAGCATTTTGAACCAGTTGACTGAATTGGGGAAATACGTTTTCCATTTCTGGAAGACATCTGACACATTTTTGTGTTCTGTAACATTTACTGTTAAACTACTTAGGCAAATAAATAAAAGTCTTTAAAAGATGGAACTCATAATTTTAAACTTAATGTTATTATGTGTTTGTGGTTAGTGCTCATCCATAGGGTCCAAGAAAGCATATTTTCAGATTCTAGTTCCTATTTCCAGACTACAGGACTGAGTGGGGGGAAGAGAGAAGTTGGGGTAGAACCCCTCTAGTTGAGGATGAGTCCTGGAAGGTGCACCCATCACGTCCCCTCACATTCTGATGGTCAGAACTTAGCTACCTGTCCACAACCACCATCAAGGGAAGCTAGAAAAATTTTTTTTTGCTAGGATGATAATGAGCCCTGCTAAACATCAACGGCCTTGCTATAGATAAAGATGACATGGATATTATGAGGAGTTATCAGTCTGCCAAAATCACATGGCTTTCAAAACTGATATTTGAGCTTTTCAGTGTAAAGCCAGTTTAAGAAGTGTTTAGATATTTAACATTTCTTGACAACTCCTCTGCGATTGAAATCATATTGAGTTTTTTTAATAGGTGGTAAACATGCTGTCATTCTTTATTATGATGTGTTAACATGTAGAGGAAGAAAGAAAAGAAAGTGGGAAAGGGAATAACAAAAAATTCCCAAATCTTTTCCAAGGCAGGATTCGAAAAATATCTAGTCTTTAAAAATGGATAAAGATAGCTATTTCCAGAACTTGTTAGGGAAATGGCATTTAGATCAGTAGCAAAGACATTCTTGAAATTCTTCTCTCATATTAGTGACACTCTTAACTTATTGAATAGTGGGGAATGCCATCTGTATCTCAGACCGAGCGCCTCGCTTAGGATTTACATTCCCAAGTCCAAGAACACTGTCACTGAGTTTTCCTTGTGCAGCTGTGATGGTAAATGAGACCGCGCACTGATGCCTGTGCTGTGGACTCATGAAACTAAGTCGAAGGCCAGATCTCACTTACAGGCTGGCATCTTAGCTACTCCTGGTTCAAAGCTTAGAAATTACAGTTCTTGGTGGGGGAGGAACAAGCATAAGTTCTCTTTCTTCTGTAGTCAGGCAGGTGAGACCTCTTTAAAATTTTTTTAATTGAATTTATTGGAGTGACATTGGTTAATAAAATTATATAGGCTTTAGGTGTACAATTCCATAATACACCATCTTTATATTGTATTGTGTGCTCACCACCCCAGATCAAGTCTCCTTCCATCTCCTTTTATTCCCTCCCCCCCTCCTCCCCCAGCCTTAGCCTTTTCTACTTCCCCTCTCACCGCTTTCCTGCTAGTAATTACCATACTTTTATGTATGTCTTTGAGTTTTTTGTTTTCTTCTGTTTTTGTTTTTTGTTGTTTTTTTTTTAATCCCTTCACCTTTTTCACCTAGCTCCCATAACCACCCTCCCCTCTGACAGTTGTCATTATGTTGTCTGATAGGCACTTGGTATAAATAATACTGCAGTGAAGCTAGGGGTGGATATATTCTTTTGAATTAGTGTTTTGGATTTCTTCAGATATATTTCCAGAAGTGGGATCACTGGATCCTTAGGCAGTTCCATTTTTAATTTTTGAGGAAACTCCATACTGCTTTCCACAGTAGCTGCACCAGTCTGCATTCCCACCAACAGTGCACCAGGGTTCCCTTTTCTCCACATCCTCCCCAGCACTATCAGACAGATGTGAAGTGGTATCTCATTGTGTTTTTGTTTTTTTATTGTTAACACTGTTACAGATGGCCCCCATTTACTCCCCACTTTGCCCCCTCCCCCTTCCCAGGCCTTTGCCACATTATTGTGTCATGGACTATGCATCTATGCATATATATTCTTTGGTTAATCGCTTCCAGCCCCTCCGCCTCCTCCCCTCTGAGGTTTGTCATTCTGTTCCACGTATCTTTGCCTCTGGTCCTTTTTTGTTCCTCAGTTTATTTTGTTCATTAGATTCCACATATGAGTGAGATTATGTGATATTTGTCTTTCTCTGACTGGCTTATTTCACTTAGCGTAATACTCTCCAGGTCCATTCATGCTGTCACAAAGGGCAAGAGTTCCTTCTCTTTTACAGCCCCATAGTATTTCATTGTGTAAATGTACCAAGTCTTTTTTATCCACTTATCTACTGATGGGCATGCGGGCTGTTTGCAGATCTTGGCTATTGGAAATAATGCTGCTGTGAACATAAGGATGCATATATTCTTTCTGATTGGTGTTTCAGATTTCTTAGGATATATTCCCAGAAGTGGGATTTCTGGGTCAAATGGTAATTCCATTTTTAATTTTTGGAGGAAACTCCATACTGCTTTCCATAGTCTGTATTCCCACCAACAGTATTCCAGGGTTCCCTTTTTGATGGCTGTTCTGACAGATGTGAGGTGATATCTCATTGTGGTTTTAACTTGCACTTATCTGATGATTAGTGATGTTTAACACTTTATATCTATTGGCCATCTGTATGTCTCTTTGGAGAAGTGTCTATTCAGGTCCACTGCCCATTTTTTTTAACTGGATTGTCTGTTCTTTGATTTCGAGTTGTATAATTTCTTTATAAATTTTGGATATTAATCTTTGTCTGATGTATCATTGTCAAATACCTTCTCCCATTCAGTAGGTTCTCTTTTCATTTTGTTGATGGTTTCCTTTGCTATGCAAGAAAGTTTTAGTTTGATACAGTCCCATTTGTTTATTTTTTTGTTTTCTTGCTGAGAAGATATGTCAGAAAAATTATTGCTATGAGAAATGTCCCAGATTTTACTGCCTATGTTTTCTTTTAGCATATTCATGGTTTTGAGTCTAACATTTAAGTCTTTCATCCATTTTGGTTTATTCTTTTTTTATGGTATAAAAAGGTCATCTAGTTTCTGGGGTATTTTTGTGTGTTTTTTTTTTTTTTTTTTTGCATGTATCTGTCTGATTTTCTCAGCACCATTTATTGAATAGACTATCTTTATCCCATTGTTTGTTCTTCCTCCTTTGGCAAATATTAATTGAGCATAAAAGCATGGGTTTACTTCTGACACATATTGACTGTTTGATTATATATATTCATTTGAAAACACCAAGTACTGTTATTTTCCTAGCTATTGTGGTGATTAAAAAGTTGTCAGTAAAATCTAGACTCTTTAAATACATTTTGAAAAGGGGTGATGGACCAAATGGAATTCTAATTACTTGATTCAACACATTTCTCTTTCATTTGAATCTTTGAAGAGAAAAGTGAAAAGCAGTATTATCCTTGAGAAATTCTCTCTCAGCATCTAAGCAGCCATTTTTAATTACGGAAAATGTCTTCAAAATCTGTTTTGCTATTTTAAAGTTTTAGCTGTGAGAAAATCAATTGTCAGTTGTGTAATGGAGGGAAAAAAATCTTCATGTATATATTATGTTGAGTAGACACATACGTTATTTGAACTTTAGTGGCTGATTTTTCTCCTTGAATTTGGTATCATTATTGGTCATGTGAACACCAGAGTCTCTGCTTTTAACCCATTTTTGCCTGTAGAAGTGTGACTAAATTTAATGAGAATTGTGTAAACATAAAACAAAATCACATATTTTGAGTTCTTCCTTCTAAAGGAGTCTCCTGTGGAAACTGATATTTATTCTTCTAGAACTATCCTTTTTCAGTCTCTCTCTAACGTCTGTTTCTCCCTTCCCCTCTTTTCCTCCCTCTTTCCTCTTTTCTTTCTTTCAAGAATTGCCTAAAAAGTACATTTCTTTTAATATCCTTCAAGGTAATAAATCTTCATCGGTTAAGAATAGATTTGATTTTTGGCAACAGCAAGAAGTCATTTGGAGTCAATGCTGTTGAGTGATGAAACTTGAATAACATTTTCATTTGGATACAAGGAAAACTATAAAGTAATGAGACCAATTTTCCTGAGTTTTTGGAAGTTCCAAAATAGGCAATCTCAAATTTTTATTCCAATAGAATGTGTTAACTAGTCTCATTATTTGATAAAACATTATAAAATTTGATTATTTATTCACTTATTTTTGTGTTTGCCCCTACCTCTTTTTCCCAGTGGCTGTGTCTTATGACTACTTGTGGGATTATGTTCATATTTTTATTTTATGATGGTAGTTCTTTTGGAGTTTTTACTGATATTTTTATATTATAGTTGTAATATAGTAATGAAACTGACACATAGGAGTAAATCAAACCATACTGAATGTTTAATTATAAAATTGGCTACCTGATAGATTTTTTTAACTTGATGTTTGACTTTTGAAAACTGGTGGCAAGGTTTTTATGCTTATCTGCACTAATAAAAGAGAACCATGGTAATTAGCGTACGACCGCTACCCTTTTCATTGGCTAATCAGTGAGTATATGCAAATTAACTGTCAGCCAAGATGGCAGCTGGCAGCCATGCACTGAAGCGAGCAGGGAGGCTCCCTTGCTCCCGTGACTGCGACTCCAACGTTCCCTGCCTAACTTGCCAGTCTCTCAGCTGCAACTCTAAGCAACTATGTACTATGTTGCAAATAAGAAGCTAAACAAAACCCCAGAAACCGGCTTTCATCCAGCCAGACCGTAACATTGTATCGATGTTTTCAGCAGCGAGGCCTCAGAGCTAAAGCTGGCCCAGAATAAAAAAAAAGAAAAGAAAAGAAAACAAGGAGCGGTTGGGAGCTTCAGTCACTCGCTTCCGGAAAACAGCCCTCAGCCCCTCACCCAGACTGGCCAGGCACCCCAGTGGGGACCCCCACCCTGATCCAGGACACCCTTCAGGGCAAACCAGCCGGCTCCCACCCGTGCACCAGACCTCTATCCTATATAGTAAAAGGGTAATATGCCTCCCGGCACCGGGATCAGCGTGACGGGGGGCAGCGCCCAAACCCCCTGATCGCCCTGCGGCTCTGAGTGACAGGGGGCGGGGCCACAACCTCCCTATCCGCCCTGCTCTGTTCATGACAGGGGAAGGCACCCCAACCCCCTGATCAGCCCTGCTCTGTGCCTGATAGGGGGGAGCTCCCCAATCCCCTGATTGCCCTGTGGCTCTGTGTTTGACAGGGTGCAGCGCACCAACCCCCTGATCGGCCCTGCTCTGTGTGTGACAGGGTGCGGCCCCCCAACTCCCCCCCCCCCCCCCCCACACACACACACACACAGGCCCTGCTCTGTGTGTGACAGGGTAGAGCCATAACCTCTCCATCGGCTCTGCCCCGAGTGTGACAGTGGCGGCGCCCCAACCCCCTGATCGGCCCTGCTCTGTGGGTGATAGAGGGTGGCGCCCCAACTCCCCTCCACGGGCCTTGCTCTGTGTGTGACAGGGTAGAGCCATAACCTCCCCATCAACCCTGCCTTGAGTGTGACAGGGGGCGGTTCCCCAACCCCCTGATCCGCCTTACCCTTAGCGTGACTGAGGGTGGCATCACAAACTTCCGATCCGCCCTGCTCTGTGCATGACGGGGTGGTGCCCCAACTCCCCAATCGGCCCTGCTCTGAGCCCGACCAGGGGCTGCACCTAGGGATTGGGCCTGCCCTCTGCCACCCAGGAGCAGGCCTAAGCCAGCAGGTCGTTATCTCCCGAGGGGTCCCAGACTGCGAGAGGGCACAGGCCGGGCTGGGGGACCCCCCCCCCCCCCACAGTGCACAAATTTTTGTGCACCGGGCCTCTAGTTTTAAGTATAATTGTCAAGTATATCTATTATCAATGCGTTGATATTATAATATCAAATAAGTGGTATTTTTTGTGCACTGTCAACTTATATTGCTTGAAAAGTATAACTTTCAAAAATAAATTGAGTTGTTCAGCAATTACACTAAACATTTGAGTCTTTATCTGTTAAATGTGAAACTTAATGGTATTTAAACTTTAAAAATTTGTGGTTTTCATCTGTATTTCTTTTGAATTTGAATGGCATTTCATAGTTTTAGACTATAATTTAGAAACTTTTTTATTTTTCATTCTTACTGGCCATCAAGTTTTTGTTTTCTTTCCCCAAACTTCTTGTACACAGTTTTAAAAGAAAGTCAGAATGTGATTGAATTTTTCTGGCCCTAGCCATGTACCTCAGTTAGAGCGTCATCCCAATACACTAAAGTTACAAATGTGATCTCTAGTCAAGGCATGCAGAAGAAGCAGCCAATGAATGCATCAATCAATGGAACAACAAATCAATGTTTCTCTTTCTCAAATAAATAAATATATTTTAAAAAAGATGTGATTGAGTTTTTTTATTAGGAAGAAAAAGAAATTGATACAAAAAGACAAATCAGTGTACTTAAATACTGAGATAATACCTTTTGTTTTGATTGTGTTACATGGTTTATGTAAATTTTGATGAATGAAGTTATGCCTTCAACTTTGATAAAACATAATAAATTTAAGCCTTTAGTTGTGATTAGCTGTACATATAAGAAAGTTATTTTATTAGGGTATCCTTTAGTCTATTTGTTTTAAAAATCATTTATTTTAAAATACCAACAGCCTTCATTAGATTTTCTAGTGTTTTGACAGAATTGTCTCACTGGTTCTTAAGAATGAGTAAAAGTTTATGCTTGTTTGGCAAAAAAATGCTGACTCACATACTCTTTGGAACAATAAAAATACTGATAAAAGTTAGTAGCTTGGCAAAAGCTTCAGGATGGCGTAAAAGTTACTCTATTTGAACATTAAAAAACAAACAATAAAATAAATAATAAAATTTAGATATTTCATATTAAAGACCTTATCTAAACACATAATGTTCACTCATTCATTTATTCATTTGATGAATGTAACAGGCTATAAGTTCAGTGATAGAAACCTAACTTTGCATTAAAATAGAATCCTATTTCATGGAACTCAGTCTGATTGATGTATACCAATTTTTACTCTGTATATTTATGTTTGAATAGGAGACAAATAATTTTTGGGTAGAAATTCTTGAAGTTAATTCTCAGTGACCTGTGACAATAAAAGACTTAACATTTGCCATTCCCAATTGAGTGAAGTGCCAAGTGACATGAGAGTTTAATTTCAACTGAGCCTTAACCCTCTCAGGTAAACTGAGCAAGGTCACAAGAAGAATGGCGCTCCAGGCCTTGTGCAGGGAGACCGTGGAGGTATTGGGGGTCAGTTCCATACCACCACAATAGAGTAACTCCAGCAATAAAGCAAGTCATAATATTTTTGCTGTGGAGGGTCTTATCTTCAATTTGTAAAATATGCAACATCTGTGAAGCGCAGTCACACCCGCTATTTCTGTAGTTTAAAACGACTGATTTTCTCAACAAGTATTTATTAGTGCCTACTCTGTGCCAGGCTTTTATTTTCACCAAATCACTAAAGTTTTTAGTTAAATTATTCCCCTATGGTTTAATGAGGATATCTTATCAAGACCAAATATAGTAATCATCAGCATTATTTTTTAATGTCGGATATAATAATATGTCTAGTTTTTATCCAGTTTATAATTATTAAATAGATGTTTGGACAGTGTGTGGCTACAGATGGTTTTGTTTATTATTTTCCATAAAAATGTTTATATGGCCTTTGTGAATCTGCCCTCTGAAGACATGCTACATAGAATCACCAGTGTTTATTAGTATAATTGCTAACTGGTGTTTCTTGATGTAGATTGTGCTATTGTTTCAAACTTAATTCAGAAAATCTATGAGCACCTTTTGTGTGTTGAGTACATTTAGTTGATCTTCAATATTTACCTAAAGTAGCTTAATATTTCTTGTTAAAAGTTCTTTAAAAACGAAATTTTATTTGTTGAGTTTGCTTAAATTGGTATTATATAAGTGATTGCCTGTTCTTCATATTAATGTTATATTTCCAGTGTGCTCTTTTGCCTTTTCCCTTCTCTTGCTTCTTATATATCACTCTTGAAGTGAAGAAGTGTGGAGTCATTTAATCACATATAGAGTATTTTAACTTTTAATAGGGAATAGGCATTCATTTTATTGCTTGCCAACCCCACTGATGTGTGTGTGTGTGTATGTGTGTGTGTAGAAAGATAGATGTGTGTGCGTGTAAATTTTTACTCAGTTATATTTATTTGACATATTGTATCACACCTAGGTTTTATCATTATCAGTTTTTAAAATTATTTATTTATTCTCCTTAGAAGTATCTGGTTATTTTACACCAAGTTCTAATGCAAATTTAAAGCTTTTTCTGATCTTTGAATTCTGTTCTCTTAGATGTATTTACCAATTCTTTTTTGTTTGTTAATCTTCACCAGAGGATATTTTTTACATTAATTTTTTAGAGAGAGTGCAGGGGAGGAAGGGAGGGCAAGAGAGAGAGAAAGAGGGAAACTTCGAACCTGCAACCCAGGTATGTGCCCTTGACTGCTAATCAAACCCATGACCCTTTGGTGCACGGGCCAACACTCTAACTACTAAACCACACCAACCAGGGCTATATTAATCAATTCTTGAACCAATACCACACTTGTAAAATTATTGTAGATATACACTTCAATAAAATATTTGTCAAGGCAATTTCCCAGTCATGACTATTAATTTTCAAAATTTTTTTATTGATATGATTTATCACAGTGAACATTAGTCTCTTCATTTAGTAGTCAAGCCCCTTTGTTATTCTTTGAGCATTAAAATACCTTTATGCAGTATTAGGAATGTATGTGTAAATAGGAATTTTTGTGCTTTGAATATTACTTTAGATAGTAGGTGGTTTATTCTGTAGAGGATTTATTTATGCTTATTCCTTATTCTTTCTTTTCTTTTCTCATTGTTTGCTTGAGTACCTTCTCTCTATTTGCTACCAAACTATTATTTTTGCATGGTTGAGTGTTTGTACCCTTGCAGCCAATCAAATGCCTAGTGGTGGACAACACATATATTGTGGGTTTTGCTATTAATAAATAACACTAGTTGTTAATTATTTATGTTCACCCATAGCTCTAGACTTTGTTGAGCTAACTCCTCCCGTTTTCATATGAAGAAGATTACGGCATAATGAAAATGTTGATCTTTTCATTGGACATTTGTGTCATATATTTCTCTCTCCATGTTTTAGGGATGTTGTTATACAGCATTTTCAAGCCTACAACACCAGTCTAGATCCCATTGTACCATTTTTAGCTCTTCAGTGTATTTCATATAGATACCCTCTTTTAATATCAGAAACACACAGGAGAAAGTGTCTGAAAATTCTTTGGATGTATAAAGCCATGGGACTCAATGATGTGAAATTATAGTGGATTCTTAGTATCTTCCGAGAATTGCAGTTATTAACACTGTGAGTAATTTTCTTTCTTTCTTAACTTGTAGTTAGAGAACAATTTAGAAAATTGATGCTTCTGTCAAAAATCTTGATGAGCAGGATACAGGCTACAACAGCCAGAACCCCACAACTTTTACTAACTGTGAAAAGAGGAATCTATTTTATACTCCATTAAACTGTTACAGATCATAAATAATTTATTTCAACCCTTGTTCTCATCTGTATCTAGGATGATCAACTAGTCGCTTTAAGGATGACTTCTGACGAATGTAATAGCCTCGTGCTACTGCCCACCTTCTCTCTTCTAGAAAGATCTGTACACCCTAGTCAACAAATGCAGGCCTAGAGTTGTTACAGGGATCCAGAGAAGCCACTTCAGGAAATCACATGACTTGGGGTGATTTGCTTCCTAGTCCTCCTACTCTTCAAACACATTGTTTTGGCCACGATTCAGTCTTTCAGAATCTATTTTCTCATCGTTCAAATGAGCATAGGTACTTTAGAGGGCTATTTTGAGAATTCAAAGAGATATGTGAAAGTGCTTTGTAAACTGTGATTTCTATACTCATTAAATTCCTATAGTTAACTATTCCTATACTTATTTTTGGCAGTATTAACAAGGATTGGCAGATCTACACAAAAATTTCACAAGTGGACATGGGAAGCCCAGAGCTGTTCTTTTTTTTTTTTTTAAAAAAATATATATTTTATTGATTTTTTACAGAGAGGAAGGGAAAGGGATAGAGAGTTAGAAACATCGATGAGAGAGAAACATCGATCAGCTGCCTCCTGCACAGCCCCTATTGGGGATGTGCCCACAACCGAGGTACATGCCCTGGGCCGGAATTGAACCTGGGACTCTTCAGTCCGCTGGCTGATGCTCTATTCACTGAGCCAAACTGGTCAGGGCCCAGAGCTGTTCTTGACCATCTCCCACCTTGTCCTGTTCTTTTTATAAGCATCTCTTGCCTCCCTGACCAGATTCCTGCCCTGTCTGATCACGCCACCACCACCCCCTCCACCCCCCGCCTCCAGGGAGTTGGCCAAAGAACAGTTGGAAAAGCAGGGGAGATGGTGTAATTAAAAAGAACAGTAATGAGTTTCTAATTTTTGGTGTCTCTAGACCAGCCGTGGGCAAACTACGGCCCGCGGGCCGGATCTGGCCCGTTTGAAATGAATAAAACTAAAAAAAAAAAGACCATACCTTTTTATGTAATGATGTTTACTTTGAATTTATATTAGTTCACACAGACACTCCATCCATGCTTTTGTTCCGGCCCTCCGGTCCAGTTTAAGAACCCATTGTGGCCCTCGAGTCAAAAAGTTTGCCCACCCCTGCTCTAGACACATAGGGAACCCAACATCACCAGGAAGTGGGCAAATGATTGGTAAAGGTGGAAGGAAGGTTGTAGGTTGTTGAGGGAGGATAGAGAGATAGGACATAAGGAGGTTGTGGTGGAAGAGATGACACCCATTTAATGTATTTCTTAACAAATTTGTTTATTCTCCCTCTGTCCCAGACAGTCCATGGAAGATGCAACAAACTCTTTGAAGGACGTAAATAATGGGGTCTGTGACTATAAGCTGTCACAGTAATCAGGGGGAAATGACTGCTAGCAGCAGCCTGGCACTGAAGGACGAGACCAAATATAAAAGTGGGAACTGTATTACAGTACCTCAGTGGTGAATATGCCCACAGGTGGTCTCGGTTCATCCATAAAACTGAAAACGCAGAATCACTTCACGCCTTTCCGTCCATTTGCCTGTAAGGATACAGGGAAATGAAATACCCTGGGGAAAGGTTTCCTTTACAGTGGGCCACCAATGTAATCAGGGATTTAGGATGCATGAAGGGATAAGCCTGGGTTAGATAAAAAATGCACTTTATTTCCCAGGGACGCCAGCTAATTGAGTTACACCCCAAATATTGAACCATCTACATACATACATATACATCTAACTTCGGTGTGCCGAGAGGTGTTAAATGGTTTGAAAACCGTAATTAAATAGCTGACATTGTGCTGCAAAGCCACTATAAGCATTGCCTCGTGTAGTAGTTCAGCGTTAAGTGCTAAAATTTAATCTGAGTAGCTGTGACTAATCTAGTCTTTATTTGTAACACATTGAAATTAAGAGGTGTATGTTCTCATTCATGTACTCTCTCATTAGCACTAATATTGCTAATGGGAGTGACAAATGTATTACGTTTTTGCCTTCTATCACTCACACCTTGTAGATAGCTAGCTCCGTAGAGGAGGTAGTTTTCAGTGTGATACATTTATGCAGCTGTGTGTTTAATAGTTTTCCTCAAAAGAGAATGTGACCATAGGGACTGTTTATTACCTGATGGGCTCTGGGGAAAGAGTTTGAATTAATCACTTTGAATCATAGAAAAATTATGATGACAATTCATATAAATGGAAATACCACACACTCATTTTTCCTATATGTCTTTCAGGCTTTCTTTTTCTAATTTATTAGGCGATTTCAAGGTTTTTTCCTCCACGCTCTTGACTTTGATGCTTAAATATAACCTCTTCATTCCTCTTCTCTAAATGTCCCTGTTTATTCAAAGAACTCAATATTTGAGTGACTGAATAGTTCTTATTATTTAAAGCCATGTTGAAGCCATCTTTTTGTCAAGACTCATCTCATTAAGGGCTGGTGTGTTTGGTTATTGTATTCTCTGCCACATTAGCAAATACTCGGCTTCCTTTGTGAGAGATGCAGAGTGGATTCTGCCCTGTTTTCTGGATCTCCCAGTGGTACACACTCTTACTAGTAAACACTCACATTAGCACACTCCACACCCAGGGGGAGCAGTGGTGGTGTCTACCCAGCTTCCCTCAGCTCCCCCAACACACACACTCACACTCACACTCCCACTCCTCACACACCCGCAGGGCAGCAATGGCTGTAGTTCTCACAGTTCTAGCTCCTCTTTGGGACACTACTGCTCTCTTCTCCCCAGGGCTCAGGAATTTAAGCTTTCCATCTGCAGAGGTGCCTCGTTGGAGACAGTGTGTGAGAACAGTTTGGAAGCCTGGTCACTCTGGCCTGTGGGGACAGCTTTATGGCATTCCTGCTTCCAGTCAACATGCATGCTTGCTTAGAGATGGTGTTATCCAGAGTGGTTAGGTTATTTAGGATTACGCAGTTTTTGTGGTACTATAGTTCAACTATATTATGGATTAGATAAGAACTTGTCTAGACTGGTCAGTACATTGATTTCTCAACACCAAGTTCCAAATGACCTTTTAGAACAGCCCATTTCTAAATTATACGCTGTGTATATTTGTCATTTCTTTATGAGTTGCTCAAATTGTTTCCATCAGAATCAGAAAAGGAGTGTGTGAACCCTTGCTCTTATTACCTTTATTTCTTTGGACAAGCCATTTAGCCCCCAGGAGCTTTATTTAGTATTTTCATCAAATGGAAATGATTAATTAGCCACATTATCTACTTCACAGAATGATCAAGAACATTATATGAGTCTAGGAGCCTAGTGCACGAATTCGTGCACCTTGAAAGGAACTGTGGGCCGTGAGGCTGCCATGGGCACAGGGGCGGGTCTCAGTTCATCCTCTGTGCCCTGACTCGCCCCTCCCACCGTAGCCCCTGGTACCGTCTGCTGGCAGCCCCACTCCCGCTCCTGCCCCTCCCACATGCTGATGCTGCCGGCCCTGCTTGCACCTGCTGATGGCGCTGAGTGATCAGGGCCGGTGCTGGCGCCGGCTGCAGGTACAAGAGCTGGGCAGAACCGCAGTGCACGGGAGCAAAAAATTTTCAGTAACCACCAGAGGCTTGCCTGAATGACAGCGACCGGCGCCCCACCATGGTCTGGCGCCCCTACTCACCTGCTCCACCATTCCGCCACAGCCGACACCCTCCATGTTCCGCACGAGCCCCCTGGTGGTCAGCGCACGTCATAGCAACTGGTTGTTCGGTTGTTCCACTGTTCGGTCTATTTGCATATTAGGATTTTATATATATAGATAGTGTACATGCAGATACTGTGTAAGTTGTTAGGGAGGGATATTTAACAAAAAATACAATATGGCCCTGGCCTGTGTGGTTGGGCATTATCCAGTGCACTAAAAGGTTGCCGGCTCAGTTCCCAGTTAGGGCACATGCCCAGGTTGGAGGCTCTATTCCTGGTAGGGAGCATGCAAGATGATTCTTCCTCGTGTCAATGTTTCTCTTTTCCTCTCCCTTCATCTCTCAAAAAATAAAAAAAAAAATTTTAAATTACAATTATGTAATATTTAATGATAAGAAAGATAGAAAATAGCTGTGTTTGGCAGGTCTCCAATTTTCTTTAGTTGCTAAAGGTATTTGCTAGGAGTTTTTTTATTCCTGTCATTTTATTACACCACTGGTGTTGTTTGGACGTAATACAGATTTTTAATGAAGTAATTTTTTTAATGGCAAAATGTTTATAAGTAAAGCACCTTACAGTAATAAGGTACTTCAAAAAGATGATGTCCTTTGACAAATGAAAGAGCAGCCAGCCTCTATGTAGCTCAGTGCAGAAATACCAGCCACATATTCATCATATTCAGTCTTAATCAGTAACAGTGTTCACTAACTTTAGGAGCTGATTTATATGTTGGGTGAGTTGCTATTTGTAAATTTTGGATTCTATTAACTAACACAGCTAATTGCCAGCCGAAGAATAAGCCTAAGATGTGCTAGAAGCTTTCGTAAGTAGGCACTGCTGCCTAGTGTTTAAGTCAGTGTGGAAAGGCAGGTAATGACATTATGAATACATTTATAATGCAGTCAATTTCTTCTGAAATGCACACAAGTATTATTACTTTACCAGGAGTCCGTGAAATATGATTTATTTAATGTATTTCAGCCCCCATAATATTAAGGTATAATTGAGATGCAGAGTAAAAATTTGCACGCAGTTAGTGTGGTATATGAATCATAGACTAAATTGCTAGTAATTTTAAGGACACTTAAAGGAATGGCGAAATTTATATAATGCATTCTTATGTTTGGAAAAGGTTAGACGAACAATAGTCTGGTTATTTTAGTATTTCATTCCTAAAAATAGGACTTTCATTATTAAACCTAAGATAGCCATATACATGATTAAACCCAAGTCCTTTTGAATCCACTTGCCATTACATAATTTTTTTGAGGGTTACCTTTTAACCTCTCATATTTAGCAAAGTGGTTGAGCAGCATTAAATTTCTGTAAAGGCCATAATCTAGTTTTCTTAAACCATACAACTGGATGAATGACATCAACATAAATGTTGCCAACATGTTTAGAAGGGAATCAGTTAGATGGTACTTGGAATTTTGATGATTATTGCTTTGAAAAGACTGAAAATCACAGGTCTGGGCTTTATAGTTTAATTATTTGCTTAACAATTGCTAGTGATTCACTAAATCACAAGGCTTCCAAACAAATAACATCAGTAACTGCTGCCATGCCTGAGCAACTCCAATTTTCTTGACAATGGCCACCAGACTGTGTTTAGCCTAATAGAAACTGAGTTTCCCAGCCAGCACTAGGAGTTTCCTGCCATTGATGAGATGCCAGCACACTGAGCGCCGTTTTCAGAGGTGACACCCCCGTCCAGGATAACTTGAGCAGGTTTCATCGTGACCGGTTGGAAAAGCAAATATAGTGATTATCCACATCCCCTTTCCATGCTGGATTTAATAAGTGCTGTCCAGCAGTCTAGGGCTTCTAATTAATAATTGGTTCTTAAGAACCAGCATCTGGTTCCTCACAGTTTGAATGGGACTAGGAAGCAGGGCACAGTGAAGGTGAAGGCCCTCCATACTTTTATGGGCCGGAGCCAGAACCGCTGGGGGCAGCGAGCAGAAGAGCTGGAGGAAGAGATCCAGGTGTCCTGGTGGGAAAAGCCAATTTGTGCCTCCCTTGACCTCCGCTCCCTTTCCTGGCTGAGTTTGTGGCGTTTCCCAGAGTACACTGCTCTTCCTTCCGTTTTGCCCTTTTGTGCCGGCAAGCTCTTGATTTCAAATGGATTCTTCCAGAATTAGACGAGTTCCTCCGTTTTTACTTATGTAGTAGCCGCAGTCCTTTGCTCACACGTGAATGATCTTAACCTCTCTTGTGTTGAAATAAAGGAGAAGAAACACATCAGACCTACATTTACTAGTAAGCAGTGATAATAAAGACTAGAGCGCTTTCTCACGCCGGGCACTATGCCAGGAACTCTGCGTACATGTTGTTATATTGTTACAGCATGAGGTGGGAATATTCTCTCTGTGATAGGAATTACTCAGGCTTAGAGAAGTTAAACAGTTTACCCAGAGTCACTGCGGTCAGTTTGGCAATAGACCCATGCTTTGGGCCACACGGCCACACCGCCTCTTTGGTATAAATGTCCACTCTTGGTTTAATTGTGAGCATTACTTATTCAGGTGAAATATGTTCCTTTTTGGTATAGGTGGATATTTAAAAATTTTTTTAAAATTGTGATCCATAATTTAATAATAATTTTACATGATGACCCAAAGCACACACATAGGTTAATGCAAACATGAGAGATAATACTCCTTGTGATGTATTCTATTTTATTATTTTCATCTTAAAATGCCAGTTGTGACCCACTGAAATGATTTCCCAGTGCACTCAGAGGTGGCAGCCTATGTTTGCAAATCATTGTGAGTCAGTGCTGGCCTTGTGGGGTTTATGCTGGTTCCACTGGTTTTACTCTTGCTCATATGCTGCCTTGGGTCCTTGCACTTCTCATTTTGTTAGCTTTCTAATTTCATGAGACCTTGAATAGTTTTGCCGGTAGGCATTTGTGAGCGATTGAATTCTGGGGCTGGAGTAATACCTGTCCTGAGGCTTGGAGCGCCTCTCCTTTGCCATTTCATCATGGCCCTTGGGGACCAGTGGAGTTTAGATTTCAGGGTTATATTCAGAACTCAACTTTCCAGAGGCTGCCTCGCTTTCTTTCTGAAGTTCTCTGGGCCAGGCGAGTTCACCGTGGCAGTGAAGGAAATGGAAGTAGGAGGATGTTTTCTTTGCGGCTATCCCTCTTCCATCTTGTCTCATGCTATGCTAGACAGAGTATACCAGTGCGCTCTAAATGGAATCCAAAAGATGCCGAAAGTCTCTTGTCTTTATCATCTTGCATCCTTTGCCAGGCAGACCTACCTAAGTATTAGCCAGAAGGCTCAACTCAGATTATTGTCCCACTAGTCTTTGCCTCGAATGAACGGGTGTCACAGGACCAGGGTAAACTATCCCCATCTTGATGTGCGGTGCCCATGGCATCCCATCAAATCCCTCCTTGAGCCAGCAAATTTGAGTGCCTCCCCTGTGCTGGAAGTCTCAAAGGTTACAGTGGGGGCGTGACACCCAAGTCGCTGCTGACTTTGTATATTCTAGTGGGGAAAACAGACAACCAATAAGCAAATAGATATATAAATATATGTTAATTTTCTAAAACACAGTCACTATTTGAGCAACAATAAGGTGTTAGAGAGTTGTGTGGACGGCAGCCTTTCTCCACTTACCCGGGCCCACACTCAGGGTTGTTAGTTTTTCCAGGACTTACACATCCTCCAAAGAAATCCAGACTTTATAAGCCTAAGACCACCACAGGGTTTTCGTTTGGGAGAGAACTGTAACTCCAGGGGAGAATGTGGCAAGGCATAGGACCAGTGCAGTGCGTAGAGCTGTGTCGTTGGCATCCCTTGCAGCTGAGTAAAAGTGCAGATTCCTGCCCTGGGACCTACCAAGGTAGGACCTGCACATTAACAAGACCTCCAGCAGAATCCTCACGCCCTGGAGTTTGAGAAGTACGGTTAGAATGGTGGTTTTCTACTTGGCTAGAGATACAGTGTTGGACACCATAAGTCACTCCCAGCAAAATGACATTTGGCCAAACCTTTAAGCATCTGCCAATGTGGAAATCGCCAGATGCCCCCATTTTACTCACTTCTGCTACCCCCAGTTCTGCAAAGCAACCAGTTCTGCCCTTGTGACACATCCTTTCCTGAAATTAACCTCTCCCAGCATTAATTCAGAAGTCTCACTGCCATGGTCCCGTCCTGTATGTATATCCCAGCACCAGACTGTTCTGTGTCCCTCCACATGGACCGGAGAGCCCTTTGCCTGTGGCTCTCGTGTCCAGGGACTCCCCTCGCTGTACCTGGGCCCGAGTGTGTAATAAACCTTTGAATTACTGTGGTCACTGGCTCCGCTGTGGTGCGTTTTGACCTCTATTATCTTTCCAGGGAGGGACCTGCAGACCCAGGTGTGGCCAAGTCAAACTAGGGCTCTTAAAAAATTAAATAAAAGGAAATGTTGGTTCTTAGACATTACTCCAAACCAATGAAATCAGCATCCCTGCAGGGTGGGGATAGACCACAGCATTTTTCTTAAGAAAAAAAAAATATATATATATGTATATATATGTGTGTGTGTGTGTGTGTGTGTGTGTATATATATATATATATTTTTTTTTTTTTATTGATTTATGGGAGAGGGAAAGACAGAGACAGAGAGAGGGTGGCGAGGGAGAGAGAGAAAGAGACGTCGATTTGTTGTTCCGCTTTTTTATGCGTTCATTGGTTGTTTCTTGGTTGTGCCCTGACTGGAGATTGAACCTTGCCGTATCGGGATGATGCTCTAACCAACTGAGCTACCTGGCCAGGGCCAAGCATTTTTTCAAATCTCCCAGGTGATTCCAAACACTAATCAAGGTTGACAACCTCCGCTCTAGAGAAAAAATATCCTTTTTGTTGTTTAGGCCCTAGAACTTTTGAGAAGCGACTTGTGATAAATTCTGACATGTTTTAAATGCCCATCGTTGAAATACACCGTTCTCATGCTGATGTGTATGTGTACAGCACGCTGAGTACAGCATTAGTATTGCCTGGTCTCATTCAAAACTGGCAGAGCTGACAGAGAGCCACCAGAGCTGAATTTGAGTCACCACAATGAGGTTGACGTCAGATCCTGTGGAAGAGATGTTGCAGCAAATGGACTCAGTTGATAAATGAATAATAGCATTTTTCCTTTTGAAAAATGACAGTTCCTTTTCAAGTTTAGGACATGTGTTCCTGTCACTGTCATCTAACTCAAATCAGAATCGGCTTAACATTTATGAAACTGATCAAGACCTAGGTTGAATGCGATTATGAAGGTGACATCGCTAGTCCAATACTTCCATACTCTGCAGGGTTTTTGTGTCGGCCTTGCTTTTGCCTTTAGCCTTTTCAGATGGCACAGGGCAGAAAGGATTGGCTGGGAGTCCCTCAAAGCCAGAGATTAAAAGGAATTAAGAGGAGGTGCTCTGCGGCTGGAAACTGGTTAGATGAAGGGACTCTCGAAAGATTTGGAGGTCCTTAGATTTTATGGAGTTTGATAAGCCAGGCTATAAGCTAGGGTGTGGAAGAGAAATTCAGGTGGAAAAATTGAAAGGAGGTCCCTAAAATTTTGTAGGATGTAAAAAAAAAGGAAATTTTTAATAGAAAAGGTTTGTGTGCTAATAATGAGCCTGATTTGAAATACAATCCTCCCAGCACTTTGATATTGTCTATTGATGGCCTGCCTTTGACGTTCAGACCCTGTGTGAGCTGGCCCAACGTGTGAATCCCGAAAAAAAAGGGAACAGTTGGAGGTGGCAGGTCCTGTGGTCGTGTGCCACAATGATTGGCTCCCAAGTTGCGTGGGCCAATAAGCGGTTCCTTCCAGAGTAGAGGCCGAGGGAAGCGCGTTGCTTTTGCTTTTGCTTTTGTCTTAGTGTCTGCATGTCTTTGACAAGTGAACAATGAAACGGACTGTTTGATTCCATACTGTCTTGTTTCTTTTCTCGGTTCCCTCCTGCAGTCTTTCTTTTTTATGTGACGTTACATGAGGTGCTTTTCACCTCCTTCCTGACCCTGGGTTCCCGTGCTCATTGGCCGCTCTCACCCAGGATGCGCTGTAATTGGCAAAACTGTAACCTGGTAGCAGCGGTTCCCTGTTTCAGTTTCCTAATTGGTGTCAGGGGCTGTGGTGGAGCCCGGCCACGGCGGATTGATTGCTAGACCAGCCGCTGTGATGGCCAAGCTTCCGGCTGGCCAACAGGTTTATTACTTTTGAAACTAAAAATTAAAAATGTTAAATATTTCCTATAGTGCTCATAGTGGGTCTGTAATAACATGAGCGATTTGTCATTAAGGAGCACTTTCCTTGTTCCCCAAAGGTCCCTTGAGTGTGCAGCTGACAATTTTGTTCTATTTTGTAACTCACAGCTGGCTGTTTTCTTCCCTCTATAATGCAGTGTGAAGCAGCATTCTATTTCACACTGCCTGCTGCCCAGTGGGTTTCTTCTTTTCAGAAATAATGCAGACAGGATGTTAAATGTGTGTGTGTGGGGGGGGGGGGGGGGGGCGGTTAGGGGTGCTTTGAAGGTACTCTTCTTACAGAACTGGACATTTATAAGCTCATTTACATTGGTCAGTGAGAATGTAAATTGTTAACAGTGAATCATAAGAAAAAATTGATACCAAGTTCTTTTTCAAAAGCGATTGCATGTAATTGACATTTATGTTGAAAGGATCACTGAGCGTTTAGTTAGGCATATGAGTGTAATATAATGGTGTTTACTCAAATTAATACCTGTATTTACAGAAGACTCCAAAAATTGCATTTTAAAATCCAGTTTTAATACTTTGATTATCATATTACATCCCAGTATAATGAAACAATGCAGTGATCTTAAAAAAAAGATGAAATAGTACCAGTGAGCAAATCTCTTTGATGTTTGTGTTTCATCTAATTTCTGTAGCCAGTGATTAATCATTTATAGCAGCATTTCTTTTGTACAAAAATAAGTTTGAGTTAATCTTTATCAAAACACATTGAGTAAAATATTATAAAAATACTGTCTTACACATTTTGTGCTATACTGGTTTTTTAAAGAACTTTCATACATATCACTTGGTCATTTGGATACCCTAAAGTTAAGAATCATTTTATTGACCAGGTGACTGAGAATCAAAAGTTCAGTCTTGATGGAAATCAGTACTTCCACATGTGACTGAGTCATGACGAGAGCCTGTCCTTAGGATTCCAAGTCCAGTGTCCCCACAGTGAAGTGCTGCCCTCTGTGTGCCGAGTGTCACGTTAGTGCTTTGGGGTCACAAAGATGACTCGGACTCTCCTGGTCTTGCAGTCTAGTCTAGTCTAGTCTAGATTGACGCATGCAGAGACAGAAACACAGAGTGCTAAAGGGCTGAAGGATAAATCAGGCTCTGGAGATGGGGTTGGGCTGAGGAGGGAACCTGCCATAATATCTTAGCAGAGTGAGCATCTGAGCTGGATGGAACTTTCCAAACGGAGGGATGAGGGATGTTGAAGGGTATTTGGCATCCAAAATGAGAGAACAGCTGGGACAACAAGGTGAAAGATAGTAGCAGGTAGGCTCTGTTTCAGGATGTTGACTAAATGAGTGTGGTTAGAACTGAGAGTGCTGGGTAAGGGAGGGCTAATATGATTAACAGAGCAGCCAAGCTGCCACTTTTGTGCCCACGTTGAGGCTGGATTAAAGAGGAGATAAGAAAGAGGGAGAGGTCTGTTAGGAATGTGGTGCTGCCTTCCCAATGGGGTGTATGTGTGTGTGTTAAATTGGGGGGTTGTTTATTGGAGTCAGCCAGGGCGAGTATAGATGGTAGACCTTATTGCTGAGGTTAGAGTAAAGTTAGAAGTGAGAGGTCAGAAGTGAGCTGGGACAAACCATAGAGATCACTTCAGCTTTGAAGACTGGTGGGAGTCACATTTCAGTTTAATAAACTGGTTTATTGCTGAACTAGCAAATAAGCAATTTTAGAGTATATAGTGAGTTAAGGACCCAAGTAACTGGGTGAGGCTTCCTCTTGCCTTTTTCATTCCTCACATAGCAGACCTAAATTTTGGTGGTCATTATAGCCATTATGGAAAAAGTAGCCACATTGGTGCTAATCAGAAGCAGAGATTCTTCGACTTTCTTATGCGAATCTGAGGAAGGCTCCCTCTCAGCCCTCAAGTGTCTGCCAGGTACCACAAGAAGAAAGCCTTCCTGTGCCTAGCTCTGTATTCTGTTTATTACTGTCTTATTGGGCCCAAGGTGGACCTGGCCGTGGCCTAGCCACGGAGTAAAAGGTTATGCAGTAGAAGTTCAGTGACTAGCAGGATGGTGGCAGCTTTTGATTGGGTTAATGGCAAGTTACTTTCAGATGGCTTGTTATGTATTTCCAAGACTTACATGTGGTCTGTCCATTCAGTAAATTGCAAACATGGGTCTGGAATTGAGAAGAGCAGCCAAGGATGGAGAGATTTCTGGGAATCATTCTCAAAGAGGTAAACATCTAGGAGTGGGTGAGATCTGCAAGGAATAGAATATGGAGAGGAGAAAAAAGAGGGCAAAGGCAGACTTTTGGTGAACACCCACCTTTAAGTGGTGAGAGGAAGCATTGCATATAAGGGACTACATAGGAGCCTTTAGCAAGGCAAGGGCAGATGAGGAGTGCCGGGCAGTGGGTGGGGAGGTGTGTCAGGTGCAGGTTCCAGAGAGGGCCAGTGGGCTGAGTGCTGACGAGAGGCCATTGAGTCGGGTAATTACTAGCCTTAGCTACCTTACAAACATGCATAATCACAGAGAGCATTGGAATGGGAGCCCAGATATCAGATGGTTAAAGAAGGGAAGAGCAAGAAGCTGAGGCAGCGATTATTCTGTCACAATTTTAATCTTTGAAAGAAAGGTGATATGCATTTTAAAGCATTCTTTAAAGAAACTAATGTATTTGAGAGTTGAAGGGAAGGAGCCAGTGGCAAGAGAAAAACTGAAATTGCAAGAAAAAGGTGGTAATAAATAGAGCACAATCTCAGAATTTTGGGAGAGGTACGTTCATTGGTAGAAAGTGTGTCTTTGCAAAGGGAAGGACACCCCCCTCCTATTCAGAGAGAAGGAAAGAAAAGGTGATGGTGGACGTTTAGGTGGGAGGGAAGGAAGTTTCCTAATGGCCTCCGTTTTCTCAGTTATAGGATTTACTGAGATTCTACGCTCTTCTGTGTGCTAGTAGATGCTGAGTTAGTTTATGCTTTAGAGTAGGGGACTGAGGCACCCCAAGATGAGTGAGGATAGATAAGACAGAAGCAATGGAATCCGCATCCTCATATCCTGAGCAGGTGTATCTTCATTGCTGGTCGGATGTTGATACCTCTTACCTGACTTAATTGCCCCTTTCCTGGCACATCTGACTCAATTTCAGCTTTCATACAGGCCTCTTTAGTTTTTACTCTTTATGTCTGATTTCAGTTATAGGTCTTCTTTCTGCCTTAGCAGGATTCCTTCCTAGTCAGGCCTCCAACTGAAGACCCTGGCCTAGTCTCTGGTTGGGGCTTGCTAGGCCTCTTCCGGAGCATGAGGAGGTTCTGTGCTGCTAAGAGAGAAAGGAGCTGAGGATGCCTTAGGGGTCCTTCTCTCAATTGTATAATCAGTGCATACAGTCATGTGAGTACATGGGTGAATACAAAGAGGACCCTTCAGGATACGGGTATCCTTGACTTTAGGGGTAGATTAAGACACTTCTTGGGAAAGATGGGACCTTGAAAAAAAAAAATGAAGTGAAGTCTTCAAGTTGTCTGACATCTTGTTTTCTATCAGATTCATTTTTTTCTTGCAGAAACATGCTTTTGAGTCTTTCTTAAGGCTGAGCTCTTCCAGTGCTTCTGAGATCTGTTCTGACGTTCTGACAGCAGAAATGGACATCCAATTCCAAGAATAGCCTTAAATTAAGGATTGCCAGTTTTAAACTGTTTAATAGATATGTGAGTGATAGCTCTATTTAACAGTGTCTTTCATTTTTTGAAAAAACAACACGCGTTTTAGAAATTCAAGCTGTTTTAAAACCAATTGCTTCCATGCCACTTGGCAACAGCTGTTAGACAGTGTTCGACATGGCCTGTGCGAGGTTCAGTGTTGTTGAATGAAGTTGTGTGTTTTTATCAAAATGCCAGCTTTTCCTGCCCTTACAGCTGCTATGAGTAGACTGTTTCACATCTACCTATCTGGATTGGGAACATAGTTGTTTGATGGCTGGTGAGAAGTCAGGAACGCATGGAGAGGTTCCAGAGACTTGGTGTGCACATTCAAAGCAAAGGACTCCGCCCGTTTCGCTTCATTTTGGTTCATAAAGGCAGCTGACGAAGGGGCCAGAAGGATCAGCAGTGTGCAGAAAAATCTGGGGGAATAGGCTAACTTCTCTTTCATAGGATTGGTTATAGTGGCCTGTTATCTGTATGTGGTTCTAATCTAGGGGTCATGGGCCTATACGTTATCCACGTGTAGATAACGTTTTAGTAAATGACTCCCTAAAGTTGTGTCATACTTAGGATTCTAATCATTGATTCTATATTCCATAATATATAGACTGTTCGTAAAAAGATAATTAGTAGAGATTGTCGATAAACAAGATGGGCACTGATATCTTAAGACAAAAATACTGTGTGTCAAAAGCACAGCTTGCAGCATGCAGTCACAGATGTCACCTCCTCTGCTTGTCTCAGATTCCTGAGTCCTTCTTCAACCTCTCCGATCTCCACATACAGTCTCGTCCACACCCATGGCTCCAGCCTTCCACTGGAAACCAACAACTGCAGAATCTCTTGCCTTATGCTGTAGTTTTCAACATGTAATATTTAATCAGCCTTCTTTTCCCACTTGCCAACTTCGTCAGAAACTGGTGTTTTCTTTGAGTGGGTGAGACCACCATCCCTATCAGAAATCCAGCTGTCCTCCTTCCCATCCCTGTCACCTTTTCCAAACTCTGCTAAAGCCAGTTCCTTATAACTCTGGAGTCCAAACCTGCTGCCACACTCTGTCCCCACCTTCGGGACATCTTGCCTGTCTTACTTCAAGCACATCCCACCTGTCTACTCGCCTCTTTGTTCCAAGTCGCCCATGGGCAGGTTCAGCTCGCATGCAACTGCTGTGCTACTCCAATGCAAGGAATCCTGCTGTGGCCCGCTGAGGCCTTAAGTAAAGCTGCAGGTTCAGTGTGGTGCCGGGCCCATCTTTATAGGCCGCCCATGCTTATTTTGGAGGCCTATCTCTGGCCATATTTCTAAGCCACTGCCCTGAACCATGGGTAGGTTGCTGAACCTACTGGGCTCTTTCATGCTGCCATCTCGCCATGCTTTAATGTCTTTGCCTCTTTCCCCCCCAACTCCTTCTTGAACCCATCTTTTCTAACACTTTTGTTAACGTTCCCACCATCCACTATGGAGTTTGTTATCCTTCCTTCCTGTTCCCGCTCCACCTTTCCCGTGGACGGTGAGCTCTTAGGGGACGAGGACAATGTCTGATCATCTGTTTCTCTAGCACCTTGTGTCATCTCTGTGTTCTTGAGTGTGCTAAGGGTGTTTGCAGTGCACAAATATTAACTAAATGACTTCTTCAGGATTTCAGGACTAGAATTAACTACAGCTGACTCTAAAATCTGACAAAAATAAGTCATGATTCAACTGACCAAAACTTTTGTGTTGGTTGAGTTAGCCTTTTTTTTTTTTTAAGAGTATTGATGTTAATCAGCTTGTTAATGTGGCTGGGTGCTGGTAGGTTGTGCCATAAGTGAAAAATATTAGCCACAGATTTTTTTCCAGAAATTTCTATAGATAACAAACTCAGGAACAACTTCTTCTTGCTATCCGGAGGGTGTAGCTAGGGAACTATGTCTCCTGTGAATAATGCATTTGATTAAGTTCAATTTTGATGTTTAAAGACATCAACTAGACAAATTTATTACTCCCCATATTTCTATCTTATAAGTTGCTGGCAAGCAGTAATGAAATTCAGTCATTTTGAAATGAATTCCAGAATTGCTATAGTGAGGGTTAATCCATGATGTACTGTGGCTTGTAGTTGGAGCTTTGCGCATAATCGGGTTCTTTCAAAATCATTCTTACTTAAATGAGAAACTGTCTCCCACTTATTTTTTAGAATATCTCCCCTTTCTAATGGGGATCAAAATGATTTTTCCCACATCCATTCTTTTTACTTGGCTCACCTCTCTTCACTCCATTATTGATATTTTTATCTCATAAAGATTGTTTTGAGAATTTATTTCTCTCCCCCTAACTTCCCACCCCTTTCCCTTCCGAACAGATAAATTCAAAGAAAGAATAGGCCTTCTTTCATCCATTATAAATGATTTTTCATTTGAGCATGTCATCTTGCTTTTTTGTTACAATGGAGATCAAAGGGGTCCAGGTTCACCACCAATGTTCAGCAGCTCTTTTCAGTGCTGGGCCTTAAAGAAATGGGATCTAGTTTAATTTGTTGCCGCCTTAGATCTTTCTCAAGGCATGTGGCACTCAGCTGTTTGGTATTACTGCATGCTGTGTGAGTGTGTGTGTGTGTGTGTGTGTGTGTGTTTTAAGAAAGTGAGAGAGCTGGATATTTGGAATTTCATGTGCTTTGCAATACATATCCCAAAGATGTACATCTCAAAGGAATGTATTTGTGTTGAAATATTATTGGACTATTACTTGTTTCTCTTTAAACCAAATTGGGAGTTCTTTGAAGATCCCCCTTTAACAATATCTACTTCACAGTTTGAACCTTGGTATCATTTGAATTTGGAATATTCCACACTTGCTTGGCTTTTATTGCTTTTTTTTAATAAGGCTAAAAAAAAAAAAAGGAATTTCGGTTCTTTACCTTGACCCTTTTAAACAATGACCTCTTCAGTTCATTGTCTCAGTTAGAAGTATTGGTTGTGTGAGAGGAGGTGAGATCAGGCATTACCTATACCTAAAACCAAGAAAAATGAATTCCACTTAAATAGCTGTGAGACACTGACAGATTTATAAATTAAAAACAGTGGAACCATTATTGAATACCCTGCTTTGTATTTCACTCTGTGATTCGAGCATTTCTATCACAAGGTTATTGTGAGACCAGTGTTGGGTAATGTTAGATCAAAACCTCACCACTCAGTAGACTTACAGTCTGATCATCCTCAGTGTTCAAATTTCTATTTTTTCCTAAAACCAGGCTTTTTTCCCCCAGTCTTATCCTTGTCACCTATTCTCCCCCTTATCACTGACCTTAACTCTCATCTAAATGCCAAATGTCTTTTGCTGCCATCCCTTATTTCTCCATTTTCGGTCTAAGTCCATTCTACTTCCAGTTGCATTGAATATCTGCTCCAAGATTTATAAGCCAGATGTTATTCTTACAGTTCTGATGAATTACATAGTTTATCAGTTTTGTCTGCAAAGGATTGCAATATTCTTCAGAAATTTAATATCCATTCATTTATTGCATAGAAATAATGAATATTTAAACAAATCATCTATGTATTTTTTGTGCTTAATTATTCCTGCTCCTTCTCTAAATCAAATTGAGCTTCCATATATCCATTTCTTTTTTATTGTCATTGGGTGGCAAAAGCATTTAAATAAATTTTTCAAGGACTAAAGGCAAAAAATGTTTCTGGTTGCTGAGTGGGTGTCTAGCTCTGTTGACAAGGCATAGTTGAGGAAATGTGTTTATGTGGATATAGAACTTGGGTACTGATTTTTGTCTTATTTTACATACAGTTTTATGGACGAGGATCTGAAAGTAGATCCTCGTGTAGAGTTGGGTCTACAGACCCTGACACCCCTGTTGCTAAGAATTAAAAAAGAAAATTTTATATGAGGTCAATACTATATTCTATTGGTTGCACTTACCAGAACTCTGGCCCTTGCATAAATGGAATAATTTGAAAAATATTTATCTTTCTCTGCATATTTTACATATTTACTTCTATCTGTGCCTAATCTTATCTATTCTATCCATATGGAAAAAGCAAGTTTAGTGTCCAGTCACACATAAATCTGTCTATAAATGAGCAGCTATACTCTCCAACTATGTTGAAACACAGACATTTAAAATAAACAAAACTATTAACTGAATTTTTGGAAAGGATTATTAATGTATTTTTTGTAACTAAACACATTTATTAGAAGATTCTCTTAATGCATTTGAACTTTGAATGTCTGCTGTGACAATGTCTGTTATGACATATATTTGAATGGTATGTTTTGTTCTCATTTGAGCAAGACATTATTCTTATTTTCTTGAATTAATCTTCTGAATGGCTCTTTCATGTTGGCGTTCCTTCTTGACCATTTTTAGATTCTGCCGTGTGTGGGAATTGATAAGTTTCGAATGTAAATTCTGTGTGAAAATACCTTAGCATGTTTATCCAGTAACAATCCCCACAACCATGGGTGGGGTAGGTTTGAAGAAGCAAGACTATTTGGAATGATGTTTCCTCATTATTGGCCAAGGGATAATGACAGCAAAGTAAGAAGTAGTTACTTTGTTGGTAGGTTTCCCCCTCCTTAAAATACAGGATAGCTATTTGTAAGTAGACTCAAGATAAAGCTGAGAGTTTCACCTGTGACTAAAACCCTGAAAGTGAATAAAATTCCCTAAAAAATGGTCAAACCATTTAAATGGATGGCAGACTCAATCAGAATCATTTCATGCTCACGTGAAAAAATGACTTATGCCTTTCAAAGCCATAATGGTCACTTGACCAAAGTTCAAATTTATCAGTAGCACCTCCTAGCAGGTTTGCTGTTTTTTCTCTATGGTATTGAGGAAGAGAAGTGGGGCTCTGGTATTGAGACCCCCCTGCATGAGTAAGCAGAGCACGGGCTGTGGGCCTCGTGTAGCTCACATGAATGAGCGGAACTGTAGTGGGCCATGGCAGTTTTCTAAACTCGAAGGCATTCTCTTTGCCGTTTGGGCTTTGGAGGAGGTGAAGTGAGTACTGATGATTAATGAGCACAGATGTTTAGTGGTAATAGTAGTTGTTTTGCTCAGGAGAGGTCCCTTTAAAAGCCTCTGAGCCGATTTTTGAGTCAGGAGAGATTGGTCAACCCCTTTCTTCCTTCTTAGGGTACAGTGCCCATGCCATACTTGCCCAATGTCTGCTTTTTCTAAAGCCCAGGCCAGTTCTCTACCATCTCAGGCAGCTTCACGTGCCCCAACTCTTGTCCACCAAGTTAACAGGTGCTCCCTTTACTTTCTACATTCTCTTTGGGAGCCTAAGAAAACTGATCAAGTCTGGCTCAGTCATTCACATCAAGGAAACGAGGCAGAAGTGGGGCAGCCCTTGTTGCTCTTTCCACGGCCTCTTTCGGGCTGTGGGTCCTTGGCAGTCATTTATTCTTGTGGAACTTTGTTTCCTCCTCTGAGCAGAGATGTGGCTTGATGGGAAGGCTTTCTCAAGTCCCCTGAAACTATAAAATTCTCTATCGAAGTCCTATGTTCTGTAGGGAAATTAGGCATTGCGCTATCCCCAGTGCCATCAACTCCTGAGGGGATAAGAAGTTCCCCTTAGGCATTACCTTAGGACCATTTTCCAATGAAAAATTATATTCAAAATTCCAAACAATTGCTTTTGAATTTTTAGTCTTTGGATGATGATTTATATAAGCTGTTTTTGTGCTTTTTGTTTGTGTGTCATATTGAATAAAAGACTCAAGCACTTCTTAATTTCAGTTTATTTATATATAAGTTAAGATTTTGACACCTCCTTTAAGCAATTAATGGGTTTATTTACTATTTACTTTTTCGATGAGCCTACTGTTCAGAGATTTGTAGATTATTAATGTCATTACTTCGGAAAAGAACTGTTGGGGGCCGGGGGGAGGGTGAGTACTGAAACTTGCCCTGTATTTGGAATTTACTTGCTTTTATTACATTTCTTAAATGAAATTTCAGAGCCTGGAGGAAAGTAGTGGTGTAAGTATACTTCAGGAATATATAATTGGTTTGATTCTTTGGTAGAGAAGAATTTTATAAAATTAGAGTATCATTATGAGTACAATTTAGCTTTTTTGCTTGTGTATAGACCCTCAAATCTTTTGAAAATTGGAGTCATAATTTACTCAAATATAATGATATTAAAGCTAAAATATCATTCAGGTTACATGTATGAGTATTTTCCTTCCCTTGTTCTGCATAATGACATTCCATGGTTTTTGCTTCTTCGTGCTGGTGGTTTATCATGAGAAACTGGAAAACAGCTTCTCTCTGAGGGAGCCCAGAGGTGGGTAGGACCTGCACTTGTTGTTTTTGCCCAAGGAGTACCCATTACTGGACTTTTTACCCAGCCAGTGCGTGTGGGCAACTGAGCATAAAAGAACTGTTGTTTAGAATCATCTTTCTTATAAGCACTCAACAAAGAAGCTGAGCTGCACTGGGATATATGGTATGAAACCTATTTTCATGATGAACTGCAGGGCCAGATTTTAAAAAAGATAATCTGTGACTAGCTTTTTTTTTTTTAAACATCCTAAGAACATTAAAAAAAATTGATGCATAAAAGAGTGCAACAACTGAACAGTGATTATATTTTTATATGGGGACCTGGCAAGTCTATGATGCAACTGACGTGCCAACCACGTGAACTTGTGTTGGAGGGCCATACATTGGGCTGCCACATTGAGCACAAAACAAACTGGCCCTCAAGCATACAGGAGCATTTCATCAATATCCTTAAGCTCCAAACTATTTTTGCTTCTCTTTTTCAGGACAACAAACCGAAAAGAAAACCAATAAACAATACATAAATAAAACACAAATTAGGAAACAATATCCTCTCTCTGACTCATATTTTTTATATTTAACAAGAGTAATAAATTGAGAGAACATATGGATGTTCATTGTGTGTTTGATCAGTTAGAAAACGGGCACTATATTTTCTCTGTTTTTCAGGAGGACTGGCATGTCAGTATAGCTCAGTGGTTCACAACCTTCCTATTGCCACGGCCCTTTAATACAGTTCCTCATGTTGTGGTGACCCCCAACCATAAAATTATTTTTGTTGCTACTTCATAACTGTAATTTTGCTGCTGTTATGAATCATAATGTAAATATCTGATATGCAAGATGTATTTTCATTGTTACAAATTGAACATAATTAAAGCATAGTGATTAATTACAAAAACAATATGTAATTATATATTCAATATGTGTTTTCCGATGGTCTTAGGTAACCCCTGTGAAAGGGTCGTTCGACCCCCAAAGGGGTTGCGACCCACAGGTTGAGAACCACTATACACTCATTTTCTTACCCAAAGTGTTGGGAGGACTAGGATTTCTAGGTCTTTTGGTTAAGACACCACGCTTTCTCTTAAGAGCAGGGGTCAACCAACTGTTTTGGTAAAGGGCCTGATGGTAAATATCTTAGGCTTTACGTGACGTACTGTATCTCTTGCAACAACTTACTCTGTCGTTGTATTGTGAAAGAAGCCGTGGACAATACATGAATGAATAGATGGAGCTGGGTTCCCATAAAACTTTATTTCTAAAACAGATGGTGAGCAATATTTGGCTCTTGGGTGGCATAGAACACAATTTGTCAAAGCTGAAATGGGACATCTTTACTCATCCAATAGTGGGCCACACAGAGTTGGGTGTGCACAAAATGCTCTCATTTGTTGTTCATAGAGGTATGAAAATGAAGTGAGCCAAATAGTAATATGCCTTGAGCGTCTTAGGTCTTTTCCTATCTTCTGCGAGTTAGAATTACTACAGACTGATCTTGAAAACATGAGACTGGATTTGGCCTACTTGAAATTTTGTTTTATAACTTTGTGGGAGGGAGTTAGATCACTTCTCTTAGGCTATGATTTGGAAGGGTAAACGATAGTTTATGTGGGAACTTCAAAGAACAAACCCACATAATTGCAATTAGCGTGAAATGAAAGATGATGTTGTTGGTGGTGGTGATGGTGGTGGTAGTGATGATGATGTTGATGGTATGGTGCTGGTGGTGATGGTGATAGTGCTGGTAATGATGGTAGTGATGGTGATGGAGGTGGTGGTGGTGGTGGTAGTGGTGGTGATGATGATTGTGATTCAGATACAGTATAATTCTTATTTGACCCCCACAGAATCTATTTAGTAGGTTAAACAACTTTCATTCCCTCATGGAACTTGTTCTGTGATGTCCACGGCCCACTGATGCTCATCACCAGTAGACTTTATGACATTTCTGTGCATTTCCTACCTAATCAGTTAGGTCGGATGCTTACTAAAAGCCAGCTGTGCTTCTTTGCAACCTGTTTCTGTCAGTTGTGTTTGTTATTACATAGATTAGTTAGATGTCATGTCAACTGTTACTATTCGTATAATACTAGTAATTAAAATGAGTGGTTTGGAAAGACTTGTAAAGGTGATTTACTGAAAACTTGCTATTGAATTAGGAATGTGTATGGGTAGGAGAATGTGGAAAGAACTGAGGGGTAATCTAGAAGGATCTTGCACCTTGATTGCTCTGTGAATGCCTTCTAGTTCTCACTCAACTTTAAGGAAATTGGTTGAAGTTTACAGGTAACCCATCATGAAGATGATAGGGAACCAGCAGAACCATTCTTGTATCAGGCTCATTTTTGTATTAGACAATTGGCAAAGAATTTGTACTTAGATATTTTATTGTAGTTTGAAATATAAAGTACACAGATACCTTTTGTTTTTCACATTGTATTCTAAAGGTATCGTTTACTGGTCCTGATTGTATCTAAGTGCTTCCCAAATGTGCCATACACTGCAGCAGAGCTTTACATAAACTCTGTTATTTAATCGTCACAACAGCCCATTTGAAGAGACTCCTATTTTCTTCACTTTACAAATATGGCATCTAAGAGTTAGATAACCCGTGTAATTTCCCCAAGCTCCTAAAACTGGTAAATGCTAAATCTGAGATTCTGTGTTCTTGTCTCCCTAACTATACCATCTCCCGTCAGCAGCCAATGCAAGATTTTGAATGCAATAAATCTTTTTGAATATAGTAGTTAGTAAGATCTTGTTATGAATCGGTAAGTCAGTCTTTATTAGAACCAAAACTGTAGGTTGTCAAAGAGTGGATTAGCTTTAGTTAGTGCAGGAAATATAGACAAAGCTTGACTTAAATCTTAACTATGTTTATGCTGCTTATACTGCATTCTGGTCCTTTTTCCCCCTTTTTTGTTTGGTTACATACCTACTTGGGACAAGAATATTGCTTTTACTTCTTAAAAAATGCTTGTAATTCATTTGATTCTTAAAAGAAAAGTAATAGGGCAGGTATAATTAACTTCATTTTGTAGATGAAGAAACTAAGGTCATTGAGAAGGATGTAGAGTTGGAATAACATAAAAAAAATCCATATAGCAGATGAAAAGTTGGATAAAGAAATATTTGCGGTATCAAACAGATATGTAGTTAAAAGAGGAGAAAGTTGAGGGGATTATCTTCTAGGATGTGGAGAAGTATGATGTGGAGGCTTACCATGGGCTGTTTTCTGGCTACATCTGAGCATTGGGTTAATTTTTTTTAAGGATTCAATTTCAGGAGGGGCGATTCGGTGTAAAGATGGGAACTCGCTCTGGTAGAAGGAAAGTATTGGTTAATCTTTTCTGTGGGATTGTATAAAACAGTTTTAGATTCTGTCCAGATTCAGAAAAATAAACTAGCCAACCAAGTACAGCCTTTACAGTTACATATATTTATTTTACTCCTAAAAAACAACAACACCAACAACAGTGAAATCATAAACTTGGATGCAGCCTGTAATATTTGAATGCACTCAAAATAAATTATATAGATTTTTATTGTTCCTTTCAATCTAGGAAAATAAAGAATGGTGACATAAAACAATGTGCTTAGGTAGAAAGAGGCTTCTCAACAGTTTCACTTATAGCAATTTATATCCTTTCCTACTGAGTGATTTAGTTATTATTCTTAATTCTCCCAAAGAACACTTTAAAAGTAGGCCCAGACAGCAATACACTGGTTAAGATGAAGAGTGGGAGAAGAGATAATGGAGTTAAAAGTTAGAAGTATGTGAAATTCAGGAATAAGAAGCATTGTTGAACTAGGTTACAGAAAAATAATTAGAAAAGTAATCAGTAGATAAGAGACACTTAGAAATCTATTTTAAGGAGGAGGCTCAGGAGTTCACTGGACTATCACCCACACGTGTTAATTCTGTAGTGTGAGATTCCAGAATGACTGCTAATTTTCACTTACCAGAGAAAACCAGTTTGCTTTCTGGGAGAAAATACTTTTTTAAAAAAATATATATATTTTATTGATTTTTTTACAGAGAGGAAGAGAGAGAGATAGAGAGTTAGAAACATCGATGAGCGAGAAACATCAATCAACTGCCTCCTGCATACCCCCTACTGGAGATGTGCCCGCAAACCAGATACATGCCCTTGACCGGAATCAAACCTGGGACCCTTCAGTCCGCAGGCCGACGCTCTATCCACTGAGCCAAACCCGTTAGGGCGAGAAATTACTTTTTTATATATCACCACAAAGCTTCACAATTTTATGTTATTATTTTTATACTGTGTCCTTGGTATACTTATGCTTAGAAAATTAAAAATTAGAGAAGCAATGAAAAGATTGGTGAGGCAGCACTATGAGCAGAGATGAAGAGAACTAAAAATATATTTGCTAAATCAGACATTTTAAAAAAAATCTAAAGCACTACTAATTATCTGGAGGGGAAAAAAAAGAGAGAAATCAGACCACAAGTCAGGTGGTGGACGTGGGTTAATGCTTAGGGATTTTTAGTCAGAAATACTCAACTTGACCTCTTTTGTACTTCAAAACAAGACGAAAAACCTCTAATACATCACATACATTTAGCTCACCAAGGATAAGAACAAAAGTGAGGAAGTAAAAATGAGGAAGAAGAAATAAGCAAAGAGAAAAATGAAAGTCTTGATACCTGGAAAGGTAGATAAAGGAGGAAAAGATTATGCAAAGTCCAAAGAAAACACCAGAGGAGAGAGAGCAAGGGAGCTGCCCTCAACATGCAATTCCAGCACGTTCTTCCTTTATCTGGTCCAGGCTTCTGTCCTCTAACATGGCCCAATCTGTTTAAAGGTTTGTCATGATTGCGATTGCCTTTTCCTGAGCCCAGGTTAAGAAGCCTGATCAAGCCACCTCTGTTCTTACCTGAAGTCCACTGTTCCCTGCCTCTCTCGCCCAATGGATGCCCCCAGAAGCTATGAGATATAAAGGACTTTCGAGTGTCTCGTTGAATTTATCTTTCTCTTCCCTATTTTAGCTTCATCAGTGAAGTTTTCCTCCTCATTTCCAAACTGATGTATTTAAAATATATTTTTTTTATTGATTTCAGAGAGGAAGGGAAAGACAGAGAGAGAGGGGGAAACATCAATGATGACAGATAATCATTGATCAGTTGCCTCCTGCATACCCCCTACCGGGATCAAGCCTGCAACCTGAGCATGTGCTCTGACTGGAATCAAACCATGACCTCCTGGTTCATAAGTTGACGCTCAAACTCTGAACCACATTGGCTGGGCTGAAAGGGATATATTTAAATATTCTGATTTATATCATTTTAGAGTCTCTGTCTACCCCTGTATGCTTACGTGTACACTCGCATGCACACACACACACACACACACACACACACGTCAAGTAGGGCGTACTGGGGTTGGCATAGCTACACCCCTTTCTCTTTCTTAGTGGTTTTGAGAACATTTGAAAGCTCATGTCTGGAAAAGGAAAATTGTTTTATATTTTGTTGAAATTTAGGACATATCTATCACAACAAATAAACTAGATCATACTTTTTAAGTTTAATGATTGTTTTTCCCATTCTGTGGGAATATATTTCCTGTTGATTACTTACATAATAGTACTAATTTCGGGAGCACCTTGATGAGCACAATTGTATGCCGAGGCCTAGGTGACTGAAGTTGTAATATCATTTCTGGATATTTGAGACATTGGTAGAGATCACTGTTCAAGGAAACTGACATGCATAACCCTTTCTGTGGATGGAGGCTACATCTTAAATTAACCAGAAGTTGGAGAGCTTTTTGCTGCTTATAGCCCTGACTTTCAACCAAATAACCATAGAAGTACTTTGTTCAAAAGCACCCATTTGGCCTAGATGGCTGCTCACCAGTGTGATCTCATTTTATAGTTGCTTCCGCGTGGGTCACAGTGATGTCACAGTCCTCTTCCCTGTGCTGCTGGCCGCTTGGCCCTAGCCCACTGGGGTGTCCCCCTGCAGATCCTGCTGTCATTAACCGCCCCCCCCCCCCCCCCCCACATGTTCAGTCTGGGCGTGCAGCCTGGACGCAGCACTCAGGGCAGTGGCTTATGCTTCTAACCTACTTCTTGAGGCATCTTAGACATCTGTTGGAAAGGTTGGTCTTGTCATTGGAGGAGAGTCTAGATTTTTACCTTTTCCATCACATCTTGCAAACCAAAGCCCTTAGATGTTAAAGGATGCTTTTAAAATCAGAAAATTAGTTTAATCACAAGAGAATACAGGTTACCTTGACTCATGTTTTAAAGGTAGCATACTATAAACAGCGTCTCAGTGAAATATCTGAGCAAATATCAAAATTCGATTATTTTAACATTTGTATCTAGAGCAATGATGGCGAACCTATGACACGCGTGTCAGAGGTGTCACGCAAAGTCATTTCTTTGGTTGATTTTTCTTTGTTAAATGGCATTTAAATATATAAAACAAATACCAAAAATATAAGTCTTTGTTTTACTATGGTTGCAAATATCAAAAAATTTTCTATATGTGACACGGCACCAGAGTTAAGTTAGGGTTTTTCAAAATGCTGACACGCCGAGCTCAAAAGGTTCGCCATCACTGATCTAAAGCCACCATGATTTTTCTAAGGTTGAAGATTTTATGTAGTAGTCTGTTGTTGTTTTTAAAATTAGGATAAAGGACTTAAAATTTAGTGTTAGGCTATAACATATATGAACATTGGTACTTGTGTTGAGCTGGACATTGGGACACTCCAGTTATGTTTTCCTTATGGCATCATACTTCTCCTAAACAGCAGATTTTCACATACTTCTCTTAAACAGCAGGTTAAAAAAAATAATTTCTATGGTGACTATAGTATTGGAAAGTTGCTAAGAGAGTAGAACTTAAAAATTCTCATCACAATACAAAGAATTTGTAACTATGTTGACAGAAGTTAGCTAGATTTATTGTGGTGATAATTTTTCAGTATATACAGATATTGAATCATTATGTGGTATACCTGAAACTAATATAATGGTATATGTCAGTTATGCCTCAATTTAAAAAATAATTGCTAATACCTCATGCCATATCCCAGATTTCCTCCTCTTCCATTAAATATGTTTTCTTCGTTAAGCAATTTTATTTTAGAATAGAGTGTTTGACATCTTAAATGCATCAGTGGCCTATCTCCAGATTCCACATTTCCAGTGGTATTTCTGTTTGGAAATTTTCCATGCCATGTCTAATGGTATGCATCGTGCCCATTCTTGCACATCTCCCCTGTGTTTCAGTTTGTGCTTCACTGTCCTCTGGCTAGAATTCATACATTGACTTTAAACGATCCTTAGAAGATGCTCCTGGGAACATAACTGCATTCAGCACCTGTGGGCCAGATTACCTCTCACCTGGATCCTTTCAACAGCCCCCTTAATGGTTTCCCCGCTGGCGTTCTCCCCTCTTTCCAATCCATCCTATACACCAAGACTAATCCTGTTACTGAAGTACTGTTTCCCTCGCACTCAAACACCTTTAGAGTCCTCCTCCATCCTCCCACAGGATGAAGTCCAGACCTCAGACAGCCAAGTCTTCCTGCAGCCTGGTTCCATTCCTTCTGGCCCTCTTTCTGTAATTCCCTCTTCAGCTGGACACTTGCCCCAGTCTCCTGTCTGCTCTCCTCTGTACCTCTGTTTATTGTGCCTTTTCTTATAGTGGCCTTTGTCTCATCCAAATCCTACTCACCCAGCCTTCAAGTTCCAGCCCCGCTGCAAAGCACTGTCCTTATATATTACCTTTCATTATGCTTGTTTGTTTATACGTCCTGTGCATTGCCCTCCACCCCAGTTTGTAATTTCTGGAAAAACATATCATTTGTAAGCAGGAATGGGTTGTTGCTCATTGTGTAGCTCTCTCTGTAAACTGGAGCTTTAGGACTGTGGTTTATTGTCAGTATGTGAGGTGCAATGGCCTATTATTGATTGTATTCTACCATGAATAGCACAGTGTCAGAAGCTCTTTCTAAGATAAGTTTCCCTGTGTGCTTGTTGGATAAATACATAGATACATTAAGTTTATTTTGTTCTTAAGACGGGTAAATTATTTTAGCATTTAACTTAACATGTGAGCATGTATATAGGGATTGGCTTATTTCTTCTGGACATGAAATACATCCCGAAAGCCCCAGAGTCATTCTGGGCTGTCATGACTTGTGTGGTTTGTTTAGATCATGGTTAGTGCTTAGTTAGAGCTAAGTTGGTAGTTGGTAGCCAGGGCATTCTTCCAACCAAATTGGAGAAGTTCTCCAGAGTGTTCCAGGAACTATTTGGAGAATAGATCAGTTAATAGTTTTAAGTTGCATCTCGAGGATGCAGGCCACCTCAGGTGACAGAAAGCTCAGAAGGACAAAAGATGCTCGTTGCAAAGATCAGCTAAGCAGCCTTTTTACAAATATTCAGCCAGTTGTCAGCTCTTCCTTGATCGTGCCATCATTACTGCTTGCATTCATCTGACAACAGGCGAAGAGAATAAAGGAAAAAGATAGGGGGACTTGGGAGGGATTTTCTTCTGCACTTAAACCAGGCTTGTCACACTGCAGGGGCACTGTGTCTGGTGTTAGTAATCTCATATGTCACTTGCAGTTTATTATTACTAAAATATAAACCTATTTCTTAGAAAATTTTGAAAATTTTTCAGAAGATTACAAAATGTCACTTAGACTCTTCTTTCAGGAAAGTGGTGGAGGGGTGTTAACTTGCTAAATGTCATTGCACTACTCGTTTTCAGTTGCAGATTAATAGCAGGTGGTGGCCATTTTTCAAAGCAAACAGGCTGTCTTTTTAGTTCAGTTAGAAAAAAGCACTAATTCTTTACTGTAGCCTGAAATATTTTGTGCAAGGTGACAAATGGCAAGGATGACAAAACATTCAATGTATTAGAAAATAGCTGGCTAATATTGTAAATTTTTAAAGGACCAAGCCATAACTTGGAGCAAAGTATTTCTTTTACCAGACATAATTGAGTTTCACACCTTGGCATTTATGCTTAACATATATATCTATTACTTTCAGTGAATGTATTTTCCTGCAGCTGTTTTGATTTGTGGTCTGTAATATCTTTGTCCACTTCTGCAGTACTCATGTCAGATAAGAAACGTGTCTGGAAAGGAATCGCATCTCAGAAACTCTGTAGATGGTCACCCATCACCCATGCAAATGTATGCTTGTGCTCCTGTGTTTGGTGGGGGGTAGGGGCCTCAGGTTGGTGATATGATGTTGGAATAATAAGAATTTTTGGTTTTGGACTCTTTTGCTTACTCACAGACAGGTTTTTAAGAATATTTGAGATATTGTTTAGTATGCCAACATGAAATGTGAGTCAAGGAAACTTGTATTCTATTCTTAGCTCATGATTAACTAGCTTTCTGATCTTATGAGAGTATAGTTATTTCACGATTAGATCTTTAATATCTGAGTACCTTGGATTCTAAGGTATATGCCCCTTTCAAATGTGTATATGGTTCTTTCTCCTTTTTTTCTGAGTATTTTTGATAGCCTATAAATATGGCATTAAATGTCATTAATGGTTTGTCATTAAGAACATAGTTTTGTATGCATTATACTTGCACTTGGTTTAAGAAGCTGGGGGGTGGGGGGGTCACTTTCTATTAAATTATCTTGGGCTGGAATTTGATCACTTAGCCCCTCAGTCTGAACAGTTGCTGGGACATTCTAGCATCTGATCAAATGATGGGTGAATGGAAATCATACTCACAGGAGGAGGATTTTTAAGCCAAAAAGATAATATATAATTAAAATGATAGTCATAACCATAAAGCACACAGGATATCATGTCAAACAATTAATAATACTCTGACTGCCCAGCAGGCAAAACCAAAGCAAAGTCTTGAAGTTGCTTTATGCTCTTGGGTACAAACATAGAGAAGGGTCTACCTGGTGAGAAGCGCTGTGTTCACGAGACAGCGCTTCAGGTGTGGATTTTAGGCAAGTCTCTTGTCTGCAACTGTTTGCTGTTGTTTTTTAGCTGTAAAAATACTAAAAACTAAAGAGGTGGATACAAAACTGTACTACTTCACATTGCTATGTGGTGAGGCTTTCTCGTGTGATTATGTAATTTCAGATCTCTAAAAGTGATTAAAGATGTTAAAAATTGTAAATTAACATTTTGACTACATCCATTCTTGAGTTTCTTGGTAGCAAAGTTCTGGTGAAAGTCACTCCCAGTGTTTGAGATTTGGGAGTCGTCTGCTTCATTGTGGTCCTTCCACACCTGTGTACAAAAGTGATGAGAACAAAGCTACGTCTCAGCTAGCCTGGCCCTTCCGGTTGGGGGTTAATGGCGTCTTCTCATCCCTTCTCAGCCACCTTGGCCCAGGACCTGAAGTGGCTTATTTACAGCCTATCCGTGGGCTCTGTTGCTTTCCAGTCGATGATTCATGGTTCGGGTGCATTCTCTTCTTTCCGTTCCTCCTATCCAAGACTTCTTTCCCTTCTTGCTTTGTCCAGGCTTCGGTTTAATCCCACAGCCTCATCTCTTAAAATATTTTCCTTGGTCAGGTAACCTGGAGGTTTTATACAGAGGATAAAGATTTTTTCAATTCCCTCGCTATCAGGTTTGGGGGAGAATGGGATGTTATAAAGGGCCAGGTACTTCTTCATACCTTCCTTACCAGTAGCCATTGCTGAGAATGATTTTAAAAAATAATTGTTATTATCCTAACACTTTTCTAAATTTAATTTTTCTTGGAATGCAGTGGAGTCACAGCTTACTTCAGGATTTAGTTTTAAATTATCATGTGAATTTTGTTTGTCAGTTCTACCTCAATAAAGCTAGAAAAAATAAGATGAATATTTGAGACAAAGATTTCTTTTGTTCAAGTTTATTTTTAAGAATTCAGCACTGGGAGTTCTGTTATTGGGTTAGTTGGTTTCTTTAGTCGAGCACTAGAGGAGATGTTGGTTTTCATTTGAGGATTTGTGAATGAAAACTATCTTGAACCAATAGAATTCCACTCACTGGGAAGAGATGAGTGAGACTCCTCCTCCATCTAGGAAGACCTGTGGAATGTGAAACTGACCTAGCTATCCCAGGCTTCCTTGGGGAGCAGGTGAAATCCTGCACTCTAGTTACTTTTTTCTCTCTCCCCACTTTAACCCCAGTAGTTGGGTTCGCAGAAACTATATGAGCACATGATGCGATTGCACTGACCTCTGCTCTCTAAAGCACCACAGATGGGATGAGGATGCCCAATTATTTTCTGAACTTAGTCATTTTGGGCAGAAAATGAGAGCCACTGGGATTTGGTGAGCAGCAGTGAGTTGAACTTGTTTTAGAAATGACCCCTTTCACCCTCAGTCTTACCTCTGAATCTGCCAGGTGGTCTGAGGTTCAGGAAACAGCCCAGTGAATATTGCTAAGCAACAGAGGGAGCTGAGCCCTATGGATCCTCCAGTCCTTGTAAGCCCACCACTGGTGCCGAGTCAGGCAGAGAGGGAGCGTCGCTGCTGCCACAAGTGACTGCCCCTGGCAGCCCGGTGTCACCCACTTGGGATATTTCCAAATGCTGGTTAATGTGTGCTTGTAGCATCCTAGCAATTTGGCGAATTTCCTCTGGCCTAGCGATAGAGTCAGTGCTGATTGGAGTAATAGAAAAAGTGGAATGGTAAATGTAATGCATAACGTGAATATTAGTACGATCTTAGGTATTATTTAGTTCATCTCCTTAAAGTTACAAAGAAGAAAGCAGTCCTAAAAGGGGGAGTAGCTTGCCAACTTCATGAGTTTGCTGCCAAACTAGAATTCTAGCTTCAATTGTCTGATGACTTTTCTGTTGCTTTTTTTGCTGCATAGGATTTCTGATTCAAATTGTACTAGTATTTCATAGGTCCAGTAGGATTTACTCAGCCCAGCCTACATAAGTGAAGCAGTTCTATCTGAAATTGAGGTATACAAACAGATATACCCCCATTTTTGGTTTGCTGGTTTACTTTCTGTTTAAACTGGAGGCTGACGTTTAAGACCTGCTTACAGTTCATTGTCATCATCATTTGTTTTGGGTTCATTAGCAGATCAGAGTATGTGGAAGCCATGGACATGTGCCTTCAGCCCTGTCTCTAAGAGAGAACTTTCTGTGAAAGGTGCCATCAGCTGCTTCAGCTTCGGGGTCCATCTGTGTTCACTCCCAGCCATGCTCTCTCCATGCTGACAGTCTGTGGGCCATTCTGCTTCACCCAGAATCCCTCCAACTGGCAGTCTTTGCCTGGGGCTCTCCACCAGCCTGGCCAAGGTTTTCTCTGAGCTGCACGGGTGTCTCATAGGTGCCAGACTACAGCATAGTCCGAGGCTCTCTCTGCTCCCACTCCTTCTAGCCTCTATCCTTACCCCTAATAAATCTCTTGTAATTCTGATTCTGTCTCAGCATCTGCATCCCAGAGGACCTGAACCGATATGGTACATAGTTGGCTCTGGAGACATTTTTAGAATATTTTGCATTAATTGTTACAGGAAATCTTTAAAAATCTCTTTATGTTAAGTAGTGTTGAAAGTAACTACAGATGTATGAGTGATAATTTTTACATTTTCTTTCCTTAAAGTCAAGCCAATGTGAAAAGAAACAAGGTCGGAGCAATGGGAAGTACAATGCCATCAGGAGTTAGGAGCCCAGGCGAACTGTCTCCCTGACCTTAAAGAATTCCCTTAGTCAACAAGGAACCTGGAGCCTCACTTACTGCCTATAAAATGAACTGGGTGATCTCTGGATTTATTTATTTTTTCTCCTAGCTCTGAATGTGGAATAGATTGCAAGAGAAGAGATTGACTGGCCAATTGGTCCCAGTAGTGGGAACATTAAATCCAAATTTAAATTGGACAAATACAAGCTAATACAAAGAAAAGGAATTCAGAAGTGGTGCAGTAATTGTCTCCATGTTGTTGTTCAATTTATTTGTCAGACCATTGATACAAATATCTTCAACAGATAGTGCAGTTTAACTAGCATCTCTATGTTAAAGTGCCTCTGTGCTTTTTAATCTCCATCCTAAAACAGATTATATATACATGCTTGGAAATGGAAACATTATTCTCCACAATATGGAATAAGAAGAGAGAGAAATTTTAGTGTAATTGCACCTTAAGTTACATAATCTCAAATGCTTAGTGCTCCTTCCCACCCTGGACCATATCAGCTGTGGTCTAGGGGTGAGAGAGAACACTCTGCTTTTACATGTGATGGTGACACCCCGTGGGTCATAATGCCAGTCTATTCTGCAGCTGAATTTGATGATAAAAACCCCTTTCTGCCCTAACTCCATGTGAACACATGGTAGTTTTATTAAATATGACCCTTTTTACTGCCTTTTCCGCTTGCAATTATAATTCTTCTCCGTATCTGACAGAGTCCTTATTTATTTACAGAACTCGGTCTTTTAGAACTTTTTTCTTTTTAATTGCTGAATTTGATTCAACAGGGCCTTTTCTCTTAGACTTGAACCATGTTTACAATTACTGTGTCTTTCATAAACGTGTAGTAGCTAAAGCTCGTGTCATTACAGACGATCAAGCTGCTCATTTGAGAACTCTGAAACCCTAACAGCTCGGTTCACGTTTGATGCAGCATTTATTTAATGTTTATGTGCTGGGTGTCATGATGGGTGTTTTTTTGTTTTTTTATTTTTTTCATGGATGATGAGCAAGAAGCATAGAACATGTGACACTGGACTGATGAGGTGGTACATTTCAGCACCTTTCATGGTGAAATTTCATGTTGAAATACGTTGCTTTGGAAAAGGGAATGCAAATTATAATGGAATCACAATCTGCCTGTTTTCAGGAAGGATATATACATTATTTAACAACAGGTTCATATTGTCCCTGTCCGAGCAGGAGAAATGTTAAACTATACCAGTTCAGGTCAGCTGATAGCAGTTCTGCCTGAACTGAACGCCAGCTGCGTAGATTTGGAATCGTGTATGTTCTGTGGACCTGGGTTCCATTCTTACAGGGAGCCAGAGGGCAGATAGAGCCATTTTATGCGTTTACTACTTAGGTCAAGAAAAATGAATTAACATTTCCAGTTTCTTCTCTCATCAGGATATGATTCACTACTTTACATGCAGGAGAGCAACTCTTGTTGCTTTTATTCATTTTACCTTCACAGCACAGCCCTACTACCAAGTTATAACCAAGTGATAATGCAAGCATCTCTCCAGCCCAATTCTACCATACAAACAGCTAGTTGCTGAGCAAAAGTGTATTAGCAAGCAGGTCCCAGATGGCTCACACAGCCCGTTCTGTAAAACAGTGAAGGGAAGTTCTCTGTTCCTTCAGTGCTTTCTTCGCAGGAAAGTCACCGGAGGCAGGTGAGGCTGTTGATGGTTGGCCTCAGCCAGCAAGCTTGTAAGCAGTGGTTCTCCACGGGGCAGTTTGGCTTCTGGGAGGGCAGTTGGCAAAGTCTGGAAACACTTTTGGTTGTCACAGCTCTTCGTGGGGGGTGGTCCCGGTGTCAGAGAGGCCAGGTATGCTACTGAACATCCTACAGTGCATAGGGCAGCTCTTCACAACCAGAAAGATCTGATCCAAACATCAGAGGTGCCGAAGGTGGGACTATCTGTCTTGTCTGTCTTAAATCAATGGCTGGATGTGGGACTGGAGAGGGTCTGGCTGAGGCTCTGTTCCTCAAACTAAAGCTGCAGGTTTTGTTCTCACAGCTCCTCACATTCCCATAGCCTGTCACCAGCAGATGCAGGAGTCTCTCTATAATATGTTGCCTAATCCTTATGTCTTGTTTATAGTTTTCATTCTACTAACAAGAGCCTATACCTAACACTTACCATGCTAGTTAATGAACCATTTTCACTAAGGAAGTCTCATTTCCAACAGTCACTGTGCTAGCTAGCAAAGCGTCATTGTTGATCAAGACACGGGTGAGTGAAGCCCTGTAGAAGCCACCTCTACTTTTTGGGCTTCCCATTTTGAGCTTCCAAGCAAGAATACTTGCTGATGTTCGTGGATTGTGGGTGGATTGTGGGTTCCCGAGTAACATGCTGGCAGCGCCTGGCTCAGAGCTTCACCGAAGTGACCTGAAGTAGCACAGACATGTCGTCCCACCCTCGTAAGCTGTTGTATGTGAAATAGATCACAGATGCTATGACAGGTTTGTTTCCCAGAAGCTGCGACTACAAACTCTTCCCTTCAGTGCCCTTTATGTCATTTCGGCTGCCTGTCCTGAGTGCTTCCGATGTAGAAGGCACAGACCTGGGTCACGCCAAAGATACACACCGAGAGGAGTAAACCTCCTTTCCTGTCTCAGGGAGTTTACAGTGGAGAAGGGAGCCAGTGGGTAACAACCAAAAGTCCAAAACAGATGTTGCAAAGTTGTATCAGGTGCTGTCATAGGAGAGACAGCCGGGGCAGGACTTTGCAAATGCTACGTTCAGGAAGTAGCCTTCGAAAGGGCTTGTCGAACATTAATGGGGGTGCAGTGGGTCAGTGCATAGTCACGCGGTGACTTAGCCGAGCAAGAATGGGCCTCCGGTCTCCTGAGTCCTCATCAGGTGGTTTCTAGTTATTGTGCTAATAACTTCTGAATTAAACCAGAAAACGGGAGAACTAATTTTTTGGCTTAAGTCTTTCCTCTCTAAAGCTATGGAAGAAAGCTTATAAAATTATTTTTTAAATTTTACCTACTGCTTAATTTTGCTGCTTCTGTCAAGTACCATGATCTGCACAAATGTTATGTGAGAACCACTGGACTATTTAAAGCAAAGCGCCACTAGGTTGCTCTCTAGGTGTGCCCACAAGTGGTAGAGGACATGCTCAGAGGGCTGTCCCAGTGTTATCAGTATGAGAAAGTTGACATGTAGACCAGGTTCTTGAAGATCTTTTGGAGAAGACAAAAAAAACACATACAACAAAACAGAAACAAATGGATTTGCTCACATCCTGGGGACTTGGGTATGAGTTCCAGATTTAGGAGTAAGAAGTCTATTGAAAGAAAGGTCTTTGTCTTTTCATCTCTTGGTCTCTATTCAACTTTTATCAGACATTACTGTGTTAGTGGACATAAGTGTGGTTTAACATTTCAAGCTGGGGTTTCCTCATTGCTTCTGCTTCTGCCTCTTAAGTTGTTGAAAAATACGCTAAATCTGACAATAGATTGGGTATCATTTAAGTTCATCCAGATGAGTTACCTTTTGAAGGTCACCTCCTGGTATGGTTTGGAAAACAGTGCTCCGCATATAATTCTTTGTTTATTAACATGATAAAGGCTCAGTGAACCCTAAGTGATTTCTCATTTATAACAAAGTCTAGTATGTAGCTAATTGAGTACATGGCTACTTTAATTATTTTGTTACGGCTAATTGATATTCACAGTGATCATGTTCTGCAGCTTCTAAATGTAATATCACCTTACAAGTTTATGGTTCAGCCCCCTTGGATATTTCAGTTCTCTGTTTAATGTCAGCATATAATTTTATTAGGTTCCTACATATTGTCCCTAATATGTAATTCTGACAAGTAATAAAGCACTTTTCCCAGCTCTTGTTTGCCTATGTGAATTGTAAGATGGATGGATGGATGGATGGATGGATGGATGGATGGATAGATAGATAGATAGATAGATAATCTTGTCTGCGATAGATAGATAGATAGATAGATAGATATCTTGTCTGCCACAGATTATCCATATCATTTTGAAAGGTTAAATCTTTCCCAGTCCATTATATTTGTGTTTAGATTTGTTACAAGATTTAGAATGACAGGAAATGAGTTATAAGGATTTCCTATTTATATTGATTTACAGTTCTTGCCTTTTTTCAATCCTAGTAATCTCTGGTTTCATAATATCATGCCATAGAAAACTGAGCTGGTTCCTGCTTTGTTTTCTACCTGGAGCTGTTAAAATTGAACCCTGACATTTCAAGGAACTTTGCCATTTAAAATGTACAGGCTTTTCCATAGCACAACATCTTTCCTTAACACGCCTTTACGTGGTGTGTGAAGTAACAGTACTACTTCTGAGCTAAGAGATTGTGATGTCACCGGGTTCCAAATGCCATGTACCCAGAGGGAGAGCTATCCCAGTCCCCAGGAGCAGCCAGGCCTAAGGGAGCTGAGCCACTATGTCAGAACATTTTGGCTATGAAGATTTTCCTGGGAGTGTACACAGGAAGGTAAAGTTCTACCAGCACAATATGCCTTATCCATAGTCCAAGTTGTTTTTGTTTTTGTTTTTCTGTTGACCTTTTTATATCTTGTTGTAAGCACTATCAAGTACATTTTCAAAATACGTCCTCTGCCGCTTTGAGGCAGATCTGCTTCTCCTCTTGAAAAAAAGAAAGCATAGGCAAAGATAAGTGGGTTTTAAAATAAAAATGTGAAACCAACAGTGAATGAAGAGAGGAGGTTGATAAGTACACCAACTTGTCAATCCTTTCTGAAGAGGCAAGTCTTCAAGGAAGGAAATCCATGCGTACTTCATTTTGAATCTAACTGCCAACAAGTCTATGTTCTTAAAGAAAACTTGATTTTTGAATTTTCTTTGTTTTCTGGCATATGGAACGTTCTAGTTTTCCATCATGACTCACATAAGCTCTTTCTGCCATGGTTTTAAGCCCAATCATTTCACCCCAAATCTAACAGGATCTGAAAACTAAATCAGGGCACATTTTGTCCGGTGGGAGGAAGAGCAAACAGGAGGTGGGGAAACTTTTGTATTCATTTTTCCTGAGAAATGATTCTGCTAGAACAGTAAATGATGTGTGATGCTGTTTGTGTTTATTTGTTCACTCACAGTGATTCTGTATCTGTTAGACTTGCACATAGAAGTCTTCTTCCCTTGCACTTGGTGCACTGCTTTTCCTTGGGTTGACTGTGACTCTCCATCCTCGGCAGCTATTAGCTTAGTCAATGTATTCCAGGCTTATTTAAGTTTTAGGATTCATATTGTGTGACTTTCGCTCCCAGCATCACATTAACTGTTTCAAAGCAATGTGCCATTAACGTGTTGTGGCCACGTCTCTTGCTTTGTTGTTCTCCCCAGCGATCTCAGACTATTGATCCTGCCGGCCATCTAGGGAAAGATTTATGATGTTAGACTGTGGTTGGGTGTTTTCTGGTCTTTGGAAGTAGTTCCTCTTTAGTGTGCCTATCTGATCTTCTGGTGTGTTGCATTAAAGTTTCAGAGATTACATTTGGAAATGTAAATGAGTGTGCTTTATTTAGGCTGCAATCAGCCCCTCAAAATTAAACTTGTTGGTGTAGCCCTCAGTAGGCTCCAATAATACTGTAGTGTTGAATTTTAAAATAATCTCACTGCACAACTGTACACGAACAAAAGAAACACCTAGTGCAAGTGCTTTAGGAACCATGGTGGGTCATGCATGCATTGAATGGGAGAGAGAATCAAGTGTTAATGCATTAAGGACTTAGGAGGTAAAATAGTTTCCATGCAGTAAATAACTCTTCACACTATTGAAACCATTTTTATTTTTTGTCAACGTGATTACTTAAGAGCTCACACTCTCAGCTTCATATATGTTTTCATCTCAGTCAGGAATAAATGTATGTGATATTAATGTTTAAAATATTTTTCTGATTATAGAAGTAATGATTGTTCATTATAGAAAATTTGGAAAGTGGAAAATAGTCCAAATAAGAAAAATATCCCACTATGCATATCATATCCACTGTTAACATCTTAGCATACTTTATATTTTTTCCATGTCTATATAACTAGACACTCAACTCTCTCTGTTCCTCCCTTTTGCCTCCTAACTCCTGTTTCTTAGCCAAATTTAGGAACCTACTATACATGCTATTTTATGGCCTGTTTTTACCCCATGTAATATTTTGAGTAAAAAAATCAATTATTCTATTAAAACATTATTTTTAATGGCTCTCAATGTTTGATCATTATGGCTGGACTAAAATCTTTATAATCAATATCTTGTTGTTTGTCCAAATCTTATTTACACACCCCTCTGTCATTCCCACTTTTTTGTTGCTGAAAATAATGCTGGCTGCATTTTCTTAGAGGTAAATCCTTGTATGCTTTTCTTAGTATTTCCTAGGATTAAATGCCTAGAAATAAAATCGGCCAAGTGATAAGCAGATCGACAGTAATAAAGATAAATACACACATACATCCATATATTTATATGTAGATATTTTCATAAATTCTAGTATGCTTTATTTGTATTCACTATGTAGTGAAATTCATTCCTTGCAATATTAGTTCCACAAGTTTTCCACCACCATAATCAAGAAGCAGAATAGTTCCTCACGTCAAAAAATTGCCTCCTGAGTGCCTTGACTACAAAGTATGTTTATTTTTTATTTAGAATATTTAAAGAAGCAAAATGAACTAGAAACCACCCTGCTATGAACTCTGTTGATATTTTTGTTGGTCTTTTTTCCCTCTTTCCTACAAAAAAGAAAAAGATCTTTTCTGTTTGTAGTTTTGTGGGGTTTTTTACTTAGTATATTTGGAGTATATTTATATTTAATAATTAGAGTGGGTTTTGTTTTTGTTTCTTTGCAATTCTAAATAACCCAGTTATCTACGTCTCAGAATATTGCTATAATTACTTAAGAGTTCTAAAAATAGTGTTTAGATCTCAATGAATGTGTACACTTTGTCTAATTAGATTTTGTCAAATTGTTTGAAAAGTAGCTATACCAGTTTACATTCTGACCAACTGTATAGAAAAGCCTGGTTTTCTATATTTTTATTAATATTATTTTATAATTTTGTAAGTTCGATAGATGAATAATGGTATTTCATTATTTTAATTTTCATTCTTTGACCTCTTCTGGGGTTGAGTTTTCTTTTTCCGTGTGTTTTTTTGTACTTTTGGATGTGATTTACCAGTCTATGTCATTTGTGGGTGGGGTAGAGGGCTTATTTTTTAAGTGCTCTCTATATTAGTAACATTAACTCTTACAGCTACATGTTGGAATATCTTTTCCTTTTTTTCTCATTTGCTTTTTATTTGGTTTATTGATTTTTACATTTTATGGAGGGTCTTATAGTAAGTCCATTCGTTTGCATTATTTTTTGGAGTGTCTGTTGAATCTAGAAAGGTCTTTTCTCTGTAGGTCAGATTTATAGTCGTGCATATTTTCTTCAAACTTAGCTTTGTTAAACATTTCCCATTTATTTTTCCTTTTATATTCCTGACTGATAGCAGGCTTTTACTGTGTTGTACCAAGGAGCTGTAGATTATGTACTTACATGTTAATGTACTTTTATCAAATCTTAATATTTTATTTGTGTGTTTTTTAATCATATGCTTTCACATACCATGATCTTTTCATTGAAATCTTCTATTTAAAATAATAGCTTAGTCACATTTAAGCAAGTTAAGCAAAGCCCTCTTTTCCCACTATTGCCTTCTTTGATTTGCATTTTAGGTAGATATTATGCATCAGCTTTCTTTCTGACATTAGGAAACAGCATACTTACATTGCTAAATAACTATTTGCTTGTTTTTAACATGCTGCAGGACATTGAAGTCAAAGTAAGTAGCAAAACGACATACAATGTGCAAATGGGTTCTCTTAAACTGAACGGAGTGGAAGTCACCTTTCTAGGAGTTGAGCAAGGTGATACTTGATCACCTTGCAAAAAAACAAAAAAAGTGTGTGGCCCAAGGATGGGAATGCCAAAATATATCCTTTCATGATTTCTTAAAATTCCTGGTCAAGTGTATATTCAGCATTCACAGATCAAAAAATATGTTTAAAACTTTCCTAACTTGAGGTGATATAGGTACATGATATAGAAAAAGGTCACTTAAACATAATGAACAAGATACAAACAATTGTTTGAAAAATGCATTATTTTACTAATCTAGAAAAACATAGGTAACCACCTTTGTCATGATTTTCAAGAATCAAAAATATTTTATTGTGTTTTTATTTTGTTAAAAAGACCATAAATTTAGATGTGGGAAAAAAGATTTTTAAATTAACTTCATTATTTTTATTATTATTGATTTTTAATTATTCACATAAACATTTATAGTAGTTTTTGGTCCTCTCTCTAAAGATAGCTGCTTCATAAAAAAGAAAATAGGACCAATACATGTATTTATATTCAGGTTTCACTGAGTAATTTAAGGGTTCCCAATTATAAAGTTTATGTATACAGTGTTGCATAGGCATTTTTTGTTGTTTAAGAAAGGTTAATAACCATCTGTCTTATGCCCAGATTAAAATCAAAGTTTTATTGTGTAAAAATATTAATGCTTGAAATTACTCTCCAAAAAGAAGTTAAATAAAAACTGTCTCTGCTGTATTATGATGCATTTGGACAAAGTAGGACACAGCTGTTACAGTAAAAAGAAAATGAAAAAACAATGCAGACTCATTCTTTACCTTTAAATACAGCAATCATCATCCTATTAATGTTTTTCTATGGCAGAGACCTAATAGTTTGCAGAAATCTTCCGCTTTGTGTACTTATTTCTAATGTAATTTATACTTGACTTTTGCTTTGCTGTTGCTTTTTCCTAATATAGTATATTCCTCATTTCCTTTTATAGGCGAGGATGCTGGAAGAGAAAGATCGAGCGATCAAGAGGCAGGATGCATTCTACAAAGAGCAGCTGGCTAGACTGGAGGAGAGGGTATGACTATTTCTTGTCATTGATTCTTCTATTACCACATCTGCAGCTTTCCTGTATATTTATTTAAAAATCAATAAATGAAAACTGTTACTGTTTTTCCTAGTTAAAAAGTGACCAGGAAGTGAAGAAGCCAAGCAGGGAATGTCATTTCTACTGTGATAGTTTTGAGTATGGTGGTGTTATTGGTTCATTGATGCATTTTACCACTCATAAACCTCCCTCAGGTATTTTTCCCTTAAATGCTTAGAAAGTGCATGGCCTCTAGGTTACACAGTAGAGTGCTACTCATCATCATCATCATCATCATCATTATTATTATTCATAGTTTATTTTTTTCCATTAAAAAATTTAAGTGAATATATTGGGGTGACATTGGTTAATAAAATTATATAGATTTCAAGTGTATAATTCTGTTAGTGTTACTCTGAACTCAAACATTGACTAAACTTGAGTTCGTTCTCAGAAATGATAGTGTTTTAATGGATATATTGTCTCTGTGAAAACTCACTTTCACTGCATTTGTGGCTAAGAAATGAATGTCCCTGTAAAGAGTGGTGGACAGGAGCCCCACGGGAGAGTAATTTCAAGCATTAATATTTTTACAGGAGCTGAATAGTAGGACTTAGGGAGAAGAGTTAGGAGGGGGAAGAGTTGAGGTGCCACCTGTAGTCGAAATGGACTTTGAATTGACAGAGTTGCAAAGGAGGGAATTAAGGCTGAAGCAGAAGGTAAGAATGGGACTTCGGGCATGTAACCAGTGCCCCTGTGCAGTGAAGTAGAGTTGCTTTGAGTAATTTCATACAGAGAACATGATGTTACCGAGTTAGCTTTCTCTCCCTTTGATTGAGACCCCAGCATTTGATTTGTTTAGAATAAAGTGTTTACTAATAAAGTAGGTAAAGTAAGAAGTGTATTCTTAAGCCCCATTCGGTATAATTTTTATATGTTGAAGATGTTCACTCATACCTGTATGTCACTGAACTCAGTGCTTCTTGAACATAGGGACCGATTTCTCATTCATTCAGCAGATACTTAAGTACCTGATGTGTATCAGGCCCTGGTCTAGTGCCAGAGATATATTATTGAAGAAAATGAACTAAACTTCTGTCCTCCTGGAGCCTAAATACAATGAAAACCCAGTATATATATCGTGTGGCAAACTGAGATGATGTGGCGAACAATAAAGCAAGGGAAAGGGCGACTCAAGGCCTAGGAGTATAGATTCGGGTTGGATGGAGGGGAGAGCCTGTGTAAAATAGGATGGCATTGGGAAGAGGTCTGCAGAAATGGGGGAGCCCTAGAACCCCGGAGCAGGAGCGTGGTTGGCATGTTTAGAAAGGCCAAAGGGTCATGAGCAAAAGAATATTCTGGCTGTTATCTTGAGCAAGAAGCAAAAGTCCTAGGAAGAAATTACAACAGCAACTCAGAAAAGGGACGGTGAAGGCTTGGGCTGAGGAAGGAAAGAAATGTGTTTGGGTATTTCAGAGGCAGAGCTGAGCAGATTTGCTGATAGTTTTGGTCATGATTGAAAGAAAGAACTCAAAGGTACTCTAGGTCTATGGTTTTTACATAGGATGTAAATTTACATAGGATGGATTCTCCACAGGGGAAGGATTAAAATACGGTTCTGGGTGTGTGAGGTGGAGGAAATCAGGTGTTTGATTTGGGCTATGTTAAACGTGGGATATTTTTTAAGACATCCAAATAGAGATGTTAAGTAAGCATAATGTGGAATGGCTTGGAGCAGAAGTCAGCACATTTTTCTCTAAAGGGCCAGATAGTAACTATTTTTAGCTTTGCAGACCATGTGTGGTTTCTGTCATAGCCCTCAGCTATGTGAGAGCAGCATAGCCAATATGTCTGTGCACAAATGTGACAGTGTTTCAGTTTATTGAAGTTTGAGATAATCTTCTTTTGACACTACCTTCCCCCTACCCCCACCCCCCACCCCCACGCGTCTGAAAATGTAAAACCTTTCTTATGGCTCCACTGAATTGACCCAGCGCTGTAGGATGCAGAACCGTGGATTAGAGCACAGGCTCTGACACCGGCTGGCTTGGATTGGAACCGGCTTTTACCTGCTCTGTATCTTGGAGCTCCTTACTGAAACTTTCTGTTTCCTCAGCTATAACATGAGGATATAATGATGCTACTTCACTAATTTGTTGAATGAGCCGATTTCATAGGGCACCTGTCCTGGTGTCCAGTGCGGAGTAACCACTCAGTGGTGTTTCCTGTTTTCCTGGACCTTCCAGAGCACCCTGCCTGCCATGCCTAGCCTTTGTTAGTGGAATAAAATGGGTGGGAGTGAAGGTCTGGAGATGATTTACTCAGCATCTGCTTTCTCCACACCCAGAGATGGTTTTCTTTGCCATCAAATATTACTGTGCTTGAATTCATGTATTTTCGAGTTTTGCATTTGTATCTTTTGAATTTGTTATTGATCACTGTTAGTGGCAAGAAAAGGCTCTGAGAAATATTCACCCATTTCTCGTAAGTTCACTGACTTGATGCAGGTGATTCTGGACTGGCGTGAGGAACTGTGGGGAGGTATTCCTGGCAGATTAAACCGGCTGCTCAGCAGCTGACTTGCTTTTGGCCTCATGTTAGGACAAGCAGTGTGATGATATCAAATCTCTGTAAGTAGTGTCTTCTTGTTTAGGCAAAATATAGGTGATTTTTCCCATTTGAAGATAAGTCTGGAAAGTACTTATTTAGGAATTTTTACAGAAAACTGAGAAGCACCAGTGAGCTGAGACGACTCCTGATGCGGAATAACCACATTACTATTAGTTAATACTTAATAATTCCATGTTTAATGGCATGTGGTCAAAAGGATGCTGGACTAGGGGTCAGAAGGCATGGCTTTGTCATCTGCTCATTTGACAATTTCCCTAATCTCTGTGGTTTCTGGTTGCATAAATTAGTGTGGAGACTAGTCTCTTCCTTGCTCACCTTTGTGAGTTATTGGGGGGACCAGATGAGCGGATGTATTTAAATCTTGAAAACTGGGAAGTGCTTAACACATATAGGCTGCTGCCATTAAAGAATATGTACTTGCTTTCCATTGTGTATAAGATATTAATAATCAAAAAATTACTCTATTATTATTCAACATCCTGATATCTTTGGCCCATTTCTATAAAATCATGTTTTTGTTTGTTACTGCCATTCCTAAAGCATCTACGTTGAAATTTGTCCATTTAGGATTTCATCTAGTAACATTTGAGCGATGTTTAGTTCCCCAATGATGAAGCATTTTCTAGACTTAATGCCAAGGGTTGTGCAAAGGGTTTTTCTTGCATTGTGATGGTAGTGAAAATACAGTGTCTACCCATTTCTGTTAGGGGATCTACACTCTGTGTTATGAAGGAGTAAAAGCACTGAATCCAGTAGTACATAATGTAAGAAAAACATTTTAATCTGATAACTTGCAGAATCGTCTAACTTACTATGAAATTCAGGTTACCTGTGCTTTAAGAGTGCATATAAATACATATTTTCTTTAATTTAACCAAATGAAATGATGAAAGCATAAACTAGATACCACCTGGTATATTATTAATAGAGAGGGGATGTGAGTCTTTTACAGAATCATTCCAAGGATGATTTTTAAGATCTCTGTGTCATCTGCCCATCAGCTGGATTAACAAACCCAGTAACTGTATATATTATCACTTTTTGATGGTTCATAATCTTATGACTTGAACTACTAATTTCCATTGACCTGATGCAGACTTCTTTTGAGAATATGACCCAAGTCCACCGAGCATGAGAAGCACATTCAGTTAGTGGTTCGCCAGTTGGATCTGTTTCAGTAAACTCTTTATCAATTAGATATTCCCTTGTGTGAATGGAGCCTTCCCCTCTCAGGTGTTTATATTGGCTAGTTCACCAGGTGTCTAAGATAATTTTCTCTTTCACTAACTTGTGAGGCATAATAAGTATAATTTAACTGGACACCAATTTCACACCTCTTAGAACCAGTGTTCCAGTATTCTCTACTGAGAAAAAAGGTCAAAGCCATTTGAAAGTTTTTCAGGTCCTTATTTCATTATAAATGTTGCCAGCGTTATTCAGCAACATTGTCATAGATGTGAAGTAAAGTTTGATATTTTAAGAACATTAGAGAATCGCATGTGGGTGTGTGACCTAACAGAGAGATTCAAGTGTTCATTCCCGTTGGTGAGCTGATGAGAGAAGTCTCTTAAATTCCCATGTCCCTCAGGCAGTTCTCTACAGACCGGTCTCTATGTTGCCATATTTTACGACAACTGAAATTAGTTATCTGTGTTTATCTTGTAAACTCCATGAGGGCAAAGGTCATTTTCTTATTTCTGTATTTTTCACAGCTCACATGTTCTAAGAGCACAGTGAATGAATCCTAGGTTTACTAGGCTTATCCCATAACGTTATGTCTGAGCAGTTAGTGTAAGTTTTTAAATAAAACAAAATGCTTAGTATCTCCTTCACTAATGATTTAAATCCATGAGAAAATCAAGTTTAACTTTGAGTATCTGGCTATTTATAGCAGCAGCATCCTAGTAGCTTACAGTAACATTTATTGAGCATTTGCATTTATGCTAGGCACTTGGCATAGATTATGTAATTTTATCCCCACAAATAATGCTATGCAATTGCCAACCCTATTGTTTAGATGAAGATCCCAGGGCTTCAAATAATTAGCCCAAGAATGTACAGCCAAAGCATGATCTGGACCTAGGCCAGCTTTTCCACCTGAGCTTTTAGCCATTATCCAGTCTTTAATATTTGCCAGTTCTGCACTCAAGAAGCTGAATCCTGCTGATTGTTTTATTAGTTCTTCGGATGGTAGGTTAGCTCTTTCTGGCTTGAAGTACAACTTCTTATGTCCTGATGTTATAATTTGATTAATGCTACCTCATAACCTGAAAGTGTTAAGCATTCAAAATGCATAATTTTCTCCCCAGGATTTGGCACTTCCTGGGAAAATTTGACCGAAAGGGAGGAAATAAGTCCTTATTATCAAGCAAGTACAGAGTGATACTCCCAAGGATTGTTTTAATATCTAGTTGTACTTCTTTTACTTTGAAGTAAGACATTTATAATCATTTGAGTAGTTAAAAATATTTCTGAGGCGTTCATTTGTTCATTCATTCACTCATTCACTCATTCATTTGTAGTATTGCTACAGGACAGTCATCCCATCCCTTCCCTAGAAAGAGAGCAAACTTTCTGTTACTTTTGATAAGTTATTTTGATGGTTCTTTTATTGGAGTCTGGATTGCCTGCATGTTCTTCAAGAGAATGTGTGTTTTCCTGTAGTCTGTTAGTCCTGCGGGAGGAAAGTGAGCAGAAGAGCCCAGATTCCCCAGGGAGCTTCAGGATGAAGGACTCCTTTCTCCGCAGACATCTTGGAGGCACGGGTTCTTTGATGATTCGTGTGTCTTGCATGCCTAACTTCTCAATTATGAACTTGAATTGATTTGCTCTACTGCATCCACTTTGCTCTTGGCGTTCATAAGAATGGTGTGGTTTGGCACAGCGTGAAGAGAGCTTTAAAAGCTCTGGTGGTTTGAGGAGCTGAGGGAGATCAGAGAGCTTAGTCAGATATAGTTACAGTATTCAGATCAACAGGGTATGGGATATGTATTGCTTTTCGTTTACAGGCTTCTGTAGATTTCAGCAGCAATTTGCATACATGCTGCAGTCAATCCCATACAATTAAGAAGGAGAGGGAAGTGTACAAGCTGGGCAAAAGAGAACAATGCAAAGAGGTTGGTGAAAAATAAATTATCATTAAGAAGAAATGTACTTTACTAGTTCGTCACCTGTGGAGAGAGTGGCTAATTAAATTCTAAGGTCATGCTTACATCAAGTGAGCAATTTTTAAAAGCCTTTTACTTATGGTAGGTGGCATAACTTCTATTGCATCATAAAGTGTCAGGCTCCTCTGTATGATTAATTGGCTTTTTTGATTGCTTGACTTCTTCCTTGTCAATTAGTACCTTCATTTCTATATTCCTCTGTGCAAAGCTTGGGGGAATAATAACACCAACGATGATAATAAAGAGAAATGACAACAGAACAGATTATTTTCAGCTCCGTGTGCTGCTTATGGGAAGAAATTATTATGCATTTCTACTACCAGATGAAGTCTGTCATTGTAAAAATATTTCATTGAGTGAAGCTGGGTCAGCCTTTTCAAGGGATTAATAAGGACACATACACAGACCACTGACATCTGAGATATTAAAACATAAACAGTCCTTTTTGGGGTAGGGAGATAACTTAAACTCAATGTATGGGATTGAAAACTCCTTGGATATTTTCCCCCTATTTGCTTCCTAAACAGTTGTCAGTGATTCTAGGTTGTATGGGTGGCTAATATACACTAAATTGTTGTGTATGCTTTGGTCATACAATGAGATAATAGCAAATTTAGCACAATAGTTAAAAGCATCACGTTCCGGTAGATATGCCTTCGTAGGTCATGCTAGTTTGCATTTGTCAACCTAGAGAAATGTATTGTTTTATGATATTTGCAAATTTTGTGCTGGCTTCCTCATTCACCTTGAAATCAAGGCAGATTCTCTGTAGTTTCTGTCGTTACCAAGAGTTTCAGAAGCAGACAAGGTTCTCTGCTCCAGGAGTTTGCACATTGAAGACCGTAGTAGCCAATGTTACTTTTAATTTTAATGATATTACAAATGACAGAGATGCCAATAAAATGGTGGCATGTACCTTGAGTTGCTCTCAATTTTTTTTTTATCAGTAACAAATAATGGTAGTTCAAATAAATGCCCTCAGATGTTAATTGTTAGGTAGAGAAGTGAATAATGCCCAGTATCACCGTATCTTTTGTTAATGTAATTGACACAGTTATTTATAACTTAGGTTCAAAGTCTGAACCCTTTGATACTCTTACCTGCTTCCCTAAAGGAAATTTATTATTGCAGATATTCCAAAAGTAACTAGCAAGATCCACTTTAAAAAAATTTCATTCTCTGAGGGGGAAAAATCAATACAGTATGTTGGAAATGGGGATCTTATCCTTAATTCATTATTCAACAAGTCCTCCAAACGCATTGGCTTTCTGTTAACCTCTCTGAATTTTCTAATGGGGAATGTGGCTTGGGTAACCTTGAAATGTTTTTTTTTAATCTGGCTTTAAGGATATGAGGCCCTTTTTTTTTCCCTCCTGGATAAGCATCCTATTGAAAGTGCATCCTGTTAAAATGATCCCCTTAACCGGAGCCAGTTTTTCTGTGCCGAAATTTAGAAGAAAGATTTGCAAATCATGGGATCAGCACTTAATTTGGGGCTCTCTTGACCATGTAGGCTGTCAAGAAGTATTAGCTTTAAGGTAAGATGAGAACATGGAGTACAAAGCTGTGAGATGATGGCACACAGTACACCAGGTATTAAATAGCATTATCCATCCTTTTTGCTGCAGTAAATAGGATTTCACTATTACGATGTGTCAGGGCTTTCAGTGAAATCAAATTTACAAGACACTAAACTGCCATCCTCTCTGCTGAGCAGCTTTATTCTGGGATCTTGCTTTCATATTAATCCTGTTGGTAGGAAATACTTGTACCAATTGTGCATGGAAATTATAATTTAATGATCTCTTCCTTTTCTCTATTCAGAGCTTAGAATGGACCACTGTGCTTTGCAGTGATAGCCCCAGGGCTCTGAGGAAGAGATAATATACAGTTCAGCTTTAAAGCCCAGCATTGCTTTTTTGTGAGTGCTTGTAATGATCATAAGTGCTAAGATGCCAACAATATGGGTTGCATACTTTCTCTACTCTGCACGTTTCTTTTACCTGGTGAAAGACTATGCAATAAAATAATTAGAGTCTGTTTACCATGACGGTTCTTTAAAATGATATGCCACTTGAATGTGGAAAGACAAGGTAAAAAACAAAGTGTTATGAAATCCAGGGAAAATTAATTCCACTTTTAAAGGTTCTGTTCATTTTGTCTAGGGAGGCTCAGCAGGCTGTTTTATTTGAAAACACAATTAACAGCCCCTTTCCTTTCTTTGGGATCTTTTCTTGCTATTGATAACGATGTTGCAGCCAGCAAGTCATTCTGTGTTTCCTTTGTATGCCATTGCAAATGGGCTAAATCTCTTGATTTTTCTTTATATCCAATTTTATAATTAGTGATTGTTTTGCTCCTTGATGTTTTGTTTATTTATAAATTTCAAATGTACTACGTTAGGCAGACCAACCAAGGCTTTTATTTCTTTATTTTACTGGCGAAAAATTAAAATACATAACTATTCTTTTTTTTTTTTTTTAAAGGAAATTGCAGGGATGGTGTAAGAAAATGCCCCTGATGGCAGTTTTATGTTCAGCCCATGAGCTAGCTGTGCCTCTGTAAGGTATTATGTTTCAACACATTAGCTTCAGTTAGGAAGATACATGTGGTCATTCACACATTTGCAAATAATATTAGCTCTTACGATTATCAAATCAGAAGTCCCCCACATCTGAACTTGGCATATAAAACAGGTTTGCACAATAAGGTCATCATTCAATGAAGGGAATCTAAAACCATTTTGACCTTGGTCATTCTTATCAGAATTTTGGAGGCTAGACAGAGTCCTTGGCATTCACTGTTGACTCAAAAGCACAGGCACTGTGCATAGATATAGTGACAAATGCAAACGGCACAACTGCCCTTTGGCATCTGGTACAGAGCTTTTAATTGCCATAGTGGGGCCACGGAGGCTGTGTCTGACTATTCTTTTCCAGAGCAGAAATGTTTTTTTGTTTTTTTTTCTTGTTAATCCTCACCCAGGATATTTTTCCATTGATTGTTTTTTAGACAGAGAGGGAAAGACAAAGAGAAACATCGATGTGAGAGAAATACATTGATTGGTTGCCTACTGCATGAGCCCTGACCAGGGCTTGGGCTGGGAAGGAGCCTGCAACCAAGATACGTGCCCTTGACTGGAATTGAACCCAGGACCCTTTGGTCTGCAGGCCAACACTCTATCCACTGAGCCAAACTGGCTAGGGCCAGAGCAGAAATGTTTTGTGAGGAATAGCCACTACTTTTGTCCCATAAAGGTCTAAATCCCTGGGATTTACAGGGAATTTAGTGGGTTGAAGAGATCCATCAGGTAAATGCTCCAATAGAGACCCAATGAACTAACTGGGTGCCTCAAACAGTTCTCTCTGAAAATAAATATTAAATGTGTAAGTTTCCTCAGGACCCTCAGTCACCGTGATAGTACCTGGCACATAGCAGGCATTCGATGACTTTTTAAATGAATGTGTTCGGGAGTGGGATGGGATCCATGCCAAATAATCTTGAGGAATGTCAGGTTTAACTAAGCTGAACATATATTTCTGTGGGCCTTCTCAGAGTTGATGTACATCTGGAGCTTGCAAGCTGAGGATACGGCATGCCGTGTTTCAGCATTACACTCAAACCACAGAATATTTTTTCAAGACATAAACTTAACACACATCTGAGATTTGCTGTGCCTGCATAGTGCCAGTAACTACATTTTTTTTAGTCCTTCCTGATGTGTATTCTAGGATGTAGAGGTCAAGAAGCCATCCATTTTATTGGTAGAGTTCCTAATTTTTGAGGGCTTCTGAGGACCTGCAACCCAGAATTGCCTTCCTTGCCTCTGAGTCTTTTAGGAAATACACCACAATATCTAGTTCTGTATTTATGTTCACATTCGCGGTTCAAGCTCACATTATTTCAGGCTCCCCAGAATTGGGAGCGATGGGTAGTGGGGTTTCACCAGGAGCCAGAGTCTTGCCTCCTCCTCCCTAGCAGCCTCTCCTGTGTGACCAGTGGGAGACTAGGATACTCCCAGGAGGCTTTCTGGCCTTAACATTTATTATGTAATTTCACTCTCCTTCCCCCAGTTTTCAGAAGATTTTTGGTGGAAGTGGGCATGGCCTTTGTTGTTTAGAACCATTAGCGTTAAGTAGCAGATTCTCACCTGAGTTTCTCTTAGCAACTTTTGTTTTTGTGTGCGTTTTTTATAAACTAAGCACCAGGAGTCTTAATAGTATAGTGGATCGTGTTCCACAGCAAAGAAAAATTACAGCAGTTCCCTTATCGGGTGTGGTCAGATGATGGATGCACTTAGTGTGCGGAAGTACATGGGCTAAATTCATAGGAGAGATGCTGAAAGGAAGGAAACAGTAAAGGATCTGTGGATGGGGCCTTACTCCTCCGAGAGGATGGAGAGAAAAGAAGGTGGCCCAAGAAATACTATGGGCAGAAATCAAAGTTGCAAGCCACATTAGATCGTCCAAGGTAACGGCGAGACCTAGTGTGATAGCAACAACAAGAGGAGGGGTATGGTATCTGAGAATGGTCCTCGTCTGGCTGCCACTGCCACTTGGACACTTGTGCCTCCCCCATCTTCCTTTGCCGTAACCCACTCCCTTTGCAAAATCATTTCTTCCCAGTGGATCTGTGAAGTAGCCCTGGAACCACTGTATCCACAGCAGCCTGGGGGCTTCATTAGCCTGCTGTTTAGATTGCATAGATATGCAATCTTGAGGCATAAATTTCCTGCAAATTTAAATTATAACTACACATATTATGAGTTTACTGTCATTTCCCCTCTCTAGTTTAAGGCCAGAGATATTCTTCTGATCCCGAGCTACTTGAACTTCAACTCAGTGGCTTGCCTAGGCTCTGTCTCAGAATTAACCTGAGTAATTAGTCTCGGAAATTCACCCATCACTCAACTATGATTAAGCCATAACTGCATTTAACCTCCCGTGGTTGTTTTTCATCCATTCCTTGCTGTTGCTCCCTGGGAAACCCCCACACTAGCTGATTGTCGGTATAGTCTTCTGCCCTGGATATTGGATATTTCCTTATTGGGGAATGTTGAGCACTTATATGTGCCCAGGAATCATGCATTGTTGGTACCTGTGATGCACACAGAGGAGCTAAATCAGCCACATGTACCTCTAGTATCTCATCTCTCCTCTTCGCCTGCTACCTCTTCTTAAGATCAGTATTTCTCGAAATTAATTGTAATGAACCTTGCAGGTGTCTTCTACTTTGTCTAGATGGACTATATGGTACAAATTAGAGTGAAAATAGAAGTAAGAGGAGAGTTGCTTGAGGCTGAGACCCTTAGCTTATGTCCTTGGGTAGACAGTCCATTTTTGCTTTTCTGTTTCTCTAACTCTCGTTAAAATGAAAATGTAACCTAGAACTACAGTGTGTCTGTGTTGTGCCCAGATTTCAAGATTCCCAAGAAACCACATCAGGGAGCCAATTCGATGCAAAAGCATAAGAATCTGTATTTCAAGCTAGCTTGGGCTCCCCATCCACCAGGCTCACTGACACCAAGGCAAACCAAGTGGCTGAGCAAGCGAACCCCGCCTGAAGACCGGTTATATAGGGGGGGTTGGAGTAAGGGGAGGAGAAAGAACTGTGCTCTGCCGCCTGGGTGTGGCTAGCAGAGTAGGACGTAGCCCCTACCCTGGGGCAACCTAGCCCTCGCCCTTTCAGTCTGTAGTTCCGAAAAAATAATACTAGTACTAAATTGTGAACTCTCCTCTCATGATGTAGTTGCTCTAAATTGCAGAAACTTGGCAGAAATTCCTAGAACTATTTGTAAAAATTCAATAGCATGTAATTAAAGACAGGGACTGCTATTTCACTGTTGGATACATTAAAAATTATATATCATTTGGATTTGACCTTGAAGTTGGTTCCCAAAAGAATAATGCCAGAAAGAGAAAAGGGTGAATATTTTTAGTCTAAATAGAAGCACAAAGTTATTTAAAGTAACTAACTATATTCACAGATATATCACTTATACTCTTGCTATTTAAGAATAATTATGCAAAAGATAGTTTTTGAATGAATATTACTTTGGAAGTAGCCAAATAGAAACATTTTTATGATTTTTATGATTATGATGAGATTCTGGGTTTCAAGCCTTGCTTGCTAGGCAACAAAACAAGGCTGATGTTTTAAGCCTATGCTGACTGACAATTAAAACCAGTATTAATACAAGAACCTGGATGCTGTATCAGTGAAATGAAATATTTATAGATACATAAAAGTTTATTGTTCCTCGGAACTTTAACATTCATGTAGTAGAGAAGTGTACTTTTCCAGGTAAGAAAACAGATTGTTTTATGTAGTTGGGGGAGTAGGGACAGTGTTTACCATGTCATTGTCTCATCAGATAGGTTCCAAAAAGTGAATGCGTATTTGTTTGTTTAGGTTCCTGGAACTAATTTTCGTCGCCATCCAAATATTGCAGAGGTGGCTGCAGTACAATGAATACTTGGGTACCATTCCTGAGGTTTTATGAAACTCAATCAAATGAACAGTAAAGTTTTACTAGCTTTGCTGATATCATGGTGCAAAGCAGGCACGCAGTAGTTTGTTTTTATGAATGCTGTATGGAATGAAAGAAATGTTTCATAGAACTCACCTGAATTCTTCTGTCAGAGGAAAGCACTGCTGACTTGCTCATTTGTTCCCGTGGCTGACGTTCATATACCCACGGTGTCGTAAAGCAGTAATTCCCAGGTGCTTGTCTCTTGGTCATTTCATGATTACCTGAGATACTCAGTAACCTCAGACCTCAGAATGTTAGACCTCATTCTGCTGCAACGGATCAGACATTTGGGACCCCTCCCTCCAGGGACCTCATGGTAAACTTTTTCTTAATCCTCACCCAAGGATATGTTTTTTTAATTTATTTTAGAGAGAGGGAAGGAGTGAGAGAGAGGAACATCGATGTGAGAAACATGAATTGATTGTCTCCCCCACACTCCCTGATGGGTATCAAACATACAACCTAGTTATGTGCCCTGCCTGGGAATTGAGCCTGCCACCTTTGTTGTCAGGACGAGGCTCCAACCCAGGGGTCCTCACACTACGGCCCGCGGGCCACATGCAAATATTGTATTTGTTCCCGTTTTGTTTTTTTACTTCAAAATAAGATATGTGCAGTGTGCGTAGGAATTTGTTCATAGTTTTTTTTAAAACTATAGTCCGGCCCTCCAACGGTCTGAGGGTCAGTGAACTGGCCCCCTGTTTAAAAAGTTTGAGGACCCCTGCTCCCACCCATAGAGCCATCTGGCCAGGGCCCTCATGGTAAATGTAATGACATTAAAGACAAGTGGACATGGATTCCAGTATTACACCTCCTACTTCTTGGCTCTTGGTCTTCGAGAAACACCAGGTAACCTGTCTCACCCTCAAGCCCTCATCTGTAAAGTGGCTTTTATAACATACTTCTCAAGGGCATCGAGCTGAAATAAAACATTGTGTGAATTTACACGGATACTGAATTAGGCCAGCACTAGCTATCACCATCAGACCCAGGCATCTAGGAGACTGATGATTACACGCTGCTTGAGGGAACTTGTTGGGGGTTGGGGGCCTGGGAAAAAATTTATCCATTGTTTTATATTGAATTTTGCCAGAAAGAATAGAATCATTGGCTCAATTGTAGAACTACTTTGTAATATGGAAATAATAAAAGGAAACTATAATTAGGCTTACATAATCGCAGATATTCAGAGCTCTTTAATGTACTCATTTTATTTGATAAAATGGGATTTCTCTTGTATGTATTTGGCTTCAAATTGGGGAGGTTACATCAGAGATGGTAACCTGAGCACTTCGCGTGTATCTTTCTGTCTTCCTACATCTTTGGACCAGAGGCTGTTGGCCTCTTTGTCCATTTAGTTAAAGTAATATAAGCCTAGCTGATGGGTGGGGAATTTTAAACAACAGTAAAAAAGAACTGGTCGAACTTTTACTTCTCATAAACCTTGAGGTACTATAATGTTGGAGGTCAGCTCCTCGAGACCAGGGACCGAGCCGTGTGGTGGCGAGGTGTGGGGCTACCAGCTTGACGGAAGTTGCTGGGTGTGGGGAGCACAGGAAGAGAGGACACAATGGAGTCCTGAGGGAGTACAGACACCCCTTCAATAATGTGCTGCAAGTACGTGTCTGGTTTTTATGTTTATTTTTTGTTTTAATCTTCTGTTGCAAGTCTCTGACTTAGGACATCCATGCAGGACATGGATTCATTTGTTCATTGTGATGTTTGGATCAGTCTGTTTAACAAGTAAGAACCGAATGAGTCTTTTTTTTTTCTTCTTCATCTTTTGCATTATCCATTGAAATTGAATGGATAGATGATGAGGAGAAGGAAGCATGGGTGAGACCAGATCATAGGTAGTTTGGGGGCAAGAACAAGAAGATGTGATAGAAAGTCACAGGGGTGATTCCTGGACAGACACTGCTCTTCTGATGGTGGAGTTTTACAGTTAAGAATGTGCCTGGTTACAGGGGTCTTTTCTTGAAAAGAAATGAAACTTTGATTTTGGATAAATTCTGCCTAAGAGGCAGAAAATATTTCTGGTGGGGTCATGACTTCAGAAAAATGGCAAAGGGTTGTTTATGTCGATATTGTAGATTTCATTTCTACAGAAAAATGTGCTACATCAGACTTTTTTGCAGTTTATGCAAGAGTCTTACATTAAAAGTACTCACTAAGAGCAAAATCTTTACAGCTTCTGCCTCAAAAAACAAACAAACCAAAAAAAACGCCCACAACTAAGGTTGGTTAGACCCCCAAATTATCGTTTCTTTATGCAGGTGTTTTATTTTTTAATCCCTTAAATCAAAGTATATTATAATGACTAATGCATTCAGTTGTATAAATTATGGGCATTATAAGGATTAAACCAAGTTCCTCAGTTGTGGGTGAATGCCTTTTTTTATTTGAATATGCTGCAGTTTAAAGATAAAGGCATACGCAGCTATTGTAAATAGGTCTTTCTTTCTCATTTTCTCTGTGGTATAAAGTATGGTTAAATACCTGCCAACTTGCCACCTTAAACACCCACACTGCAATTTTAAAAATTTTCCATAGCCTATTTTATATAATGTACTCTCTGGATCTTCCTACTAGTATTTGAAGAAAATCATTTTTCTTTTGAGAAAATTGCAGCTGTTAAAGCTTATCTATGTAGAAAAACAGGGAATGGGGAGATACTCTTTATACTTCATAATTCTCATTATTTACTTATCTTAAAAGCAGTAATAATAATAAAATACCATATACTTATGGTAAGTATATTAAGGAATTGAAATGTTGACTTTTATTTAACATATTTCTAGTGGTAACTTTGTTCATGGACATTTTAAGGGAGAGCGAAATGTGTGCAGATATAATAAGTGAAATAAAAATTCTAAAATGTGGCCGAAACCGGTTTGGCTCAGTGGATGGAGCGTTGGCCTGGGGACTGAGGGGTCCCAGGTTCGGTTCCGGTCAAGGGCATGTACCTGGGTTGTGGGCACATCTCCAGTGGGGGATGTGCAGGAGGCAGCTGATCGATGTTTTTGACTCTCTATCTCCCTTCCTCTCTGTAAAAAAATCAATAAATATATTTAAAAAAAAAAAAGAAGCTGAAGCCTTAATTGAAAAAAATAAAATTCTAAAATGTGTATTCTCAGAAACAATACCTTGCATGTTCCTCTGTCAGTTTTATTTATTTATTTATTTATAGAATTGCATTAACTTTATTTTTTTAAATATTACATATAATATTACATATGTCTCCCTTTCCCCCCTGACCTCCCTCTGTCCACCCCTACTCTCCAATACATGCCCTCACCACCGCCCTCCCCCTCCCCCCCCAATGTCTGTGTCTTTTGGTTATGCTTATATGCATGCATACAAGTCCTTTGGTTGAGTTCCAATTTCTGGAATTGATTTAGAATACTTTTAATTTGCTTAGATTTTTGTGAACTTTTGAAAAGTAATTATTGCCGTAACTGACAATATTTTTATTAGTTTTTTTTTTTTTATAAAGCAAGCCATTTTTCACCCTTGTTATAATTTAGAACCCTCTTTTATTTTCTTAGGCTTTGTCATGGTGAGCTGTTGCAGGCTCTCAAGTGAACTATGTGGGAGGCTCCATTGTGAACTCCGGGGGTGGACCCGAGAGGACAGCAGACAGAGAGCGCTTCCTTTTCATAGAGTTAACACTCTGTTCGTATAGGACAGTCAGTAACAAATACCTTTTATGTTAAGTGGTGATAGGTTTTATTTAGAAAAATAGCATAATAATGGAAGAGAAAACGCCAGTGTGTGGGGGTGGTGACAGATAGCGATCTTGTTTTATAGAGGGAGATGGCCTTGGGTTAGGTGCCGCTTGGGAAGGGTCCGAGCGCCAGGCGTGAGCCACGGCTGTGGAGGAAGAGCCTTGTGGTAGGTGCCGCTGAGCACCAGTTCCCCAGGTCTCTTCCTTGTTTCCATGCCATTTATGACTCTACTGTATTCTTCACTATCTTTTCAGAAAGTGCCAGCTTTGCTTTTCAAGTACAGTATCAGCCTTGCCAAGCCTGGCAGGCGGTGCTTATTTTGGTCTGTACTTTGTTAGCAGATCGGTTCTATGCTGGGTTCAAATGGCACTGATTTCAGGAGTGGTTCTAATCCGCGTTCTCCTGGAGGAATAGTGTAACAGGCACTATGGAGCTGGCAGGCGAATGGTGAAGTGTTTTTAAAAATTCCTTATCAAATGAAAATGTGCTGGAGTCTCCCTGTGCCTTTGTGCTCCCTTCCTCCAAGTCCCCAACTCCCCAATCCAAGTCAACAGGAATACGTAGGTGTTTGAAACCACAGTTATTGTGAGCGTATGATTTTGCCAGCACTGTGCAATGCACTTTGTGTCATCATTTTATTTAATCTTTCCGTCCATTCAGGACTTTTGTCCCCATTTTACCGAGTGGAGTGGGGCAGAGTAATGGTGAGCAAGGTCACAGAGACAGAACCCTGACAGTCTAAGCTTACATTCTCAACCTCTACACTGCACAGACTTATGGGAGGTTAGAGTTGGGATGGGATTGAAGTAGACGCACAGGAGTTAAGGAGGCCACTACCAAAGCTGAGCTGTATGTGGATTATGCCACACATCTATTTGAATAATAGTTGGGCAGAAATTCCCCCTCTAACCATAGGTGGGAAGTGGCTAGCCTGCCCACAAGGTTGGCAGAGCTGTTTCCACCACCTCCATGATCACTTTCTGGCTTTCTAAGTTAAGCTTATCGAAGCAGAAAAGGCCTTATAGCTACTATTTGTACCTGTCTTCTGTATACTGAGTCTTCAGTTTGGGGGTTAGTGTTCTTTTCCCTCCCTCTCTCACCTTTGAGGGAATTTCTCTCCCCACTTTTAGGCTCAGAATGCCCCTGCTGCCCTCTAACCTCCTACATGAAGCCTTCTGATCATTCTGTTTACATGTGATCTCTTTTCATAAGGCAGTTTTTATATCGCTATTGGAAAGCCAGGCTGCTTATATTCAATCCTGGCAGTACCACGGACAAGCTCAAACTGTCTTTTAACTAGAGGCCAATGCACAAAATTCGTGCAAGAGTAGGCCCTCACAGCCACCCCCTGCCCCCCACCCCACTGGTCAGTCCCGAAGGTCATTCTGCCTTCCAGTCTAATTAGCATATTAGTTCTTTATTATATAGGGTTACTCAACTTCTTTGGGCCTCAGTGTCCACCTCTGGAAAGTGGAGGTAATAGTACCACCCTGGTGGTGTTATTGGGAGGTCTAAATTAGATAATCTATAGAAAGCACATAGGTTTGTTATCTTAACTCCCTAGCAGATTCTACATGCGTGGAGGACAGAGGTTGTATAGTATAGATTTTTGTGTTCCTCACCTATACCTTCTTGTATAGAAAAGATAAAGAAAGAGTTTACTTTATCTCTTAAGGGCATCTTCCGAAAGTCTTTTACTTGGATAAAATAAGCAATGAACCTAAATTGAAAAATCTTATCATCCTGTGTTGTATAATAGAATCCGTAGGAATTGTTAACCCTTAAAAAACCTACATTGCTTTTTGTCTAAGCTGGTTACATAAGACATAACAAAAATAAAGGCAACTCTAGTATCTAGCATCATCATAGCTCAGTATAATGTTCTTTTTAAGGAAGTATCCTCTGCTTTGTGTTGACATCGCCTATATTGGGAGGAAGAACACAAAGTAATCTTGGGAAAATGGTATGCTGTGCTCCACCGGCTTCTGTGTAGTGGTTGAACATTTAAGGGGCTTTCAGTGAACTAACCAAGTGCATTGATGCATCCCTTTCTTCCACTGAGTTCACTAACTGTACCTAAGGCTTTCATAAGAACAAGGATCTCTTCTCAGTGGTAAACCAAGGCTCCAAGGTAGCAGGTGAACTTATCTGTGTTGCAGTCTGAATATCAGTGTGGCTACCCCGGGTGCTCTCAGCTCAGATTTCCAACCGATTTAGGAAAAGAACATGTCTGTATGAACACTTAGCTAGAAGATGTCACTGATCTGTAGAGATAATATTCTTACTTGCATTTATACTTTTCTTATCCTCAAAATGGTTCCACGGGTCTTGAGGCACATTTTAAGCAATAGTATATCAAGAAGGCTGAAGTTCTCTAACATACAAACTCTACGTGGGCAAAAGACTAACAATCGATTTTTCTTTGTGCGGGCACAGTGCTAGACGGTCCATGCTTTGTGGAGCTGAGGACGAAACCCCAGCTCGTCCGTATCAGAATGAGGATGATCAGGGCAGTGCTGGGCTAGGCCAGCTGTTGACGGGTTTTGTTAGTGGCTGACAACCGCAATGGAACTTTCCATCGCATTATTGCGTCTGCTTCTTGTCAAGAATGAAAGGTGTATAACAAAGGTTCCAGGGAAGTGAAGGCAAAGAGGAAAGAATAAAAGGAATTGAAGAGAGAAATACAAGGGATTGAAGACAGCTGTACTCTAAATGAGCTCCCCATCCTGGTGGGAATGACTTGCATCTCAGCCTGGAGAATTACAGACGGGCGTGCAGCTGTGCTGATGGAGTGGCTGCCTCAGAGGCCAGTCAGGTGTCTGTGACCCTCTGGACCAGTCATTTGGTCGGGATGAGATAGGTGAGCCTCTAAATGACATTCTTCTCCTTTAACTCTGATTCTTTCAACAAAAGGGCAGTTCAGTTTTTAAAACAAAGACCCTGAGACCCAGAGAGATTGGATGGCTTGTTCAAGGTCACAAGCAGTCAGACCACTTTTGGGAAGTGACCCCTGTCAACCAGAGGTCTCCAGCTCTGAAATAGCTGCCTTGTGGGCTCTGCCGGCTTCCCTGTCACCATCAGGGTTTTAGGCAGAATGAGAGTGTCACTTGCCAGGCGTGCTGTAAAGAAGATGCTTGCAAAGGATTCCATGACTCGTTGGTTTCTCACAACTTCAGATTCTGTGATTCCAGCTTAATAAGACAGTATTCCTCCCCTAGCTCCTTACAGAAATGGATCTTTAGGAGCATTTTCTTTTTAAAATAGCAGTTAGCTTTGCATCTCAGATACTTTACAGTATCATTTACCATGTGCATCATTTATTTGGAATATTAGTTCGCCAGCTAATAGCCCACAATTTTAGTTATGTATGAAGGGTAGTTTGGTGAAATAACTGCAGCTCCTCGATAAACCCGGTGCCCAAGAAAGCTTCTTGTCTCAGAGAGACCCTCATTTTCCCGGCTGTCAACCTGACTGATATTTTAATTTTTCTGCCCTGTAGAAAACTTCAGTCTGTTATCCAATAGATAAATGAATGAACCCCCAGGAAATGCAGCAGAATGTTTCCGTTTGCCAATGCAATAAATGCAGAAGCTAATAAATGTCTACTTCCATCAGGAAGAGGCGTGTAATGAGTAAATGATGAGAAAAGGAATTCGGGGAAACAAATGATCCACTCAATCTGCGATGACAAACAATTTCTTAATAACTTGGCCTCTAGTTGGAGAAAGGCCTTTCACCAGGCAGAGAGAATGCCTGTTGAAATGAAGCCTCGCACAAGGCCATTTACATCTAGTTGCTGATGGATTCGTCTGGTTACATTTGGGTCACATTGAGCAGTAAAGGCACTATTGAGACGCTGCCTGGTTATTGCAGACCTCCATGGCTCTGTAATTTCTGTAACTTGTGTGCTAGGAAAAGGGATCATTTCAAGGCCTAATTCACATTCCTAACCCCAAATTACATTTATATTTCACATTTGTCTCTTTAATAAAGGCCTTCTTCAAAAGCAAAGATCCAGTCTCTTTCCCTTGAGATGTGCTCACATCACAGGGATTCCACAATTGTGAACATCTTTCCTCTGGGTGAATATGCTGTTCTTTAAAGCACTTGCCGGACCTCAAGGCTCAAAGTCTCCAAGGTCTGCCTCTGTGGAAACGGACAGAATACAGGCTGCTTTGCCCCTCGTGGACGGCTGCATTTTTGCTCACAGGCCTTGTTTGGATGGACTTGCACCAGCAGAAGGCACAGCGTGATTAAGATGGGGGAAATGAGATAGGCCTTGGAAGGAGGACCGACAGAACCCACATTGAAGACATGGGAGAGAGACTCCACGCCAGAACGAAAGATCATTTGATGAGATGCATTTTATTATCACCCCTCTGTGGGATCTTTCTAAGAACGTTTCTCAGAAAAGTCACATGGAAAAGATTGGCTACCAAACACCAGCAATTTCCAGGGACAGATTTTCATGAATATTTCTAGAAGAAGACTATCAGATTGGCTCACTGCATCTTCCATAATTATCTTTTCTTCCCCATCCTACCTCTTACCCCCCCCACCCCCATATTTTTTTTATAAGAAAGACACATTCTGGCATGGTGCAGTACCACATGAATGAATGCATTTCTGCCGCAGAGCAGCGGAACCTTTAAGCAGTAGTAGGGTTCAGGGCCGTCATGCAGGAAAATGTTAATGAGTCCTCAGATAAAAGCTGGACAGGGGAGGGAGTGCGGGCCTTAGTGCCCTGGCAGCCTGTGCTGAGCCTCCTGGATGCAGGAATCCGTGCAGTGCTTTCCGAGGGAGAGCCATTATACCTGAAAGCTAAGACTCTTCAGTGTGCTCCTATTCACATGCATATTTCCATGCCAGATCTTTCAGAGGCCTCTCCTTTGAAATACAAAAAAGATAAACACGTCTTTGAAATGGATAGGTGATCCTGTTGCCACTTTTGAAATCAGTCTCCCTTTTATATCTGAGATTTTTAACCCTTAAATTAAGACTGGCTTTCCTATTCACCCGAGTAGCTTTGTATGCATTGCCAGCACTTGAGCGAACCATGTCACAGTTATTTATTCACCTCTGAGTTTGGGCTCTAAATCGATGAAAGGAAATTAAAACTTGAGATAGGTGTTTCATCTGCATTGGATCTTATTTTGCTTGGGTATTGTGGTTCATTCTTATGTGACTGACCATAGAGGCATTATATTAACAAGGAAAATCACAAATTTGTCAAGTACTGCATAGAGTCTCTGTTGCTTTGTAAGGAAGAAACTACAGTACTAAAGATTTCACACCCTAAGGCCTTACAGCCTGGACTTGGAGCATGAGACTTGGGCTATTTTGTTTGTGCACTTGCTACCTATGGGACACCAAGCAAACGTGTAGCCTTGGTCAGGTAACCATTCTTGGTAGGTAAAGTGAAGCCATGGCTTCTGACCTTTCTTCCTTCTTGGCTGTTTTATTTGTGTGTGTGTGTTTTTTTCCTTTTTAAATCAGTTGAAATAAATGGTTGTTGCCTGACCATGTTTGCTGTTGGGAAGTCCAAGTCTCCACAGCCTCCCAGCAGTTTGAACTCTGCTCTCATGGACCTGTGTTGACAGTAAAGGTGGGCACCCCAGAGCCTCAGCTGTTGTCTGGGCACTGTTTCACCTGGGTATCCAACCCTGGGGGTTGTGAACACTGGAATGGAATAACTACTTTTTAAAAAGTGTTCCCTTCCCCTAATACCTGGCTCTTAGGTTGTCAGTTATTATTTGGGTGAATAAAAAAATGAACATTGACCTGCTTAGCAAATGGCAGAATAATTTCAAAGACACCAGGAATAAACTGGGCTTTAACCTTCATAATTTAAAATAGATGTCCCCCTGTTTTAAAATCTATCTTATCTGCTGTGGCCTTGTGGATGAATTCATTTGTGGTTTGTGGAAATTCCAGGTTTTTGTGTGTTTTTTTTTGTTTTTGAGAAGAGCTGGTAAAGTTTGGAATATTACAAGAAACTGTTGTGTAATTGTCCTTTTTCTTAAATCTATTGACCAAGGACTAAAACTTAAAGGAATTTAAGTATCTTTTTTTTTTCCTCTTCAGGAGAGAAAAAAAAGCCTAAATAACTCATCCCTCCATTGTCTGGGTGCTCTATTACGTATGTTATCTGTCCTTTGTGGTTAAATATTTATGTTGCTTTTCATTTTTCAATATTATAAACTCTGTGGTGAAAAATTTCCTAGTGAAATTTTTCTAAACACCCATAATTAATTTTAGATATTTCTAGAAATGAAACTGAGTTAAACACATTTGAAGCGTGTTGCCATAAATTGTATACTCTTACTAGCAAATTATGAGGGAGCCGATTTCTTCACATACTCATCAACACGTGGTAATGTTTGTATAAACAAAAAGAAAACAGCCAATTTGATAAGGGTAAAATAAATGGTTTTACCAAATGATTTTGTCTCACCAATTTTTTATAACCTATCAACTGCCACTTTCAGGGACATGTATGTGCCAAATACTGGACTCGAGGCCTTGTTTTCCATCAGGAGATTTTGAAGAAGGGCATCTGCTCTTAGGTGAAAGTTTTGCTTAGAAAATTATTTGAAATGTCTTTGCTTTGGTTGAGTTTTGCATAGTGTTTCTCCTCGATCTCTGACAGTGCACAGTGGTGGGGACCAAAGTAAATCCACAGTGAGAAACTGTCATGGCTGCTAGTGCCCTGCCCCTTACCTGTGCCACGCCCAAGACTCTTGACTGTAGGCATTAAATGTCTGCATTAATGAGTCTATCTCAGAGGTGACACAGATAGCTTCGATGCATAGTTATGACATTACTTTTTGAAGCACAGGAATGCTTTGCCATTTCTATCGCTTCAGAGCACCCTCATTAAGGCTTGTAGCTGGTGAGCCTGCGGAGGTGTCAGAATGTTTTCATCATCTCCCTCTCTTGCAGAGACGGCACAATTTGGGACTCTGAGCCTGGCGGTGGCAGTCTTCCTTTATGTGAGCTGCTTATTTTCTGTAGTGTTGGGAAGGTATTGCTTCTGAACAAATAGACTTGATTCAGTTTGCATTTGCTGCTCAGCTGGTGCCAAGGAGCAAAGAAATCGACTCTATCAGGTCTGGGGAAGAGTTCAAAGGTTCGCCCAGTTTTCAGGAAACTCTTTCTTAAGTAGATTTTCTGGATCAGAATGAGTTATTGGTCCTGGCCTCAGTTATATTTTAAAAATTCAGGTACTAGGCAGAAAGAAGTGGGACGGAGGCAGGCTTTACCTTGGTTCCAGCCTTTCCGTCAGGACCCCTTTCTTCTCTGGCACGCCTTCTTCGCCCAGGGACTCGGTTCTTACTCTGCACACCTTTACCGTGGGAAGCACTCGTGGTGCCCCCACCTGTTTGGGTTTGAGTCCCTGTCAGAAAGTTAACTGATAATAAGCTCAAGTATTTAGTTTAGAGTTTCTCACCCTGAACTCCAAGGAAACCATCTGAGAGGTCTTCTCATCTATGAGAATCCTATATCATAAAACCCTACTGTGCAAATTGACCGAATGGCCGAATGACCAGTGGAATTACCAGTCACTATGACGTGCACTGACCACCAGGGGGCAGACGCTCAACGCAGAAGCTGCCCCTTGGTGGTCAGTGCACTCCCATGGGGAGCGCCGCTCAGCCAGAAGCCGGGCTCACGGCTGGCGAGCGCAGCACGATAAGGAGCGAGGGGTCCCGGAATGCAAGAGCCCCGGACTGTGAGAGGGATGTCTGACTGCCGGCTTAGGCAAACATCCCCAGAGGGGTCCCAGACTGCAAGAGGGTGCAGGCCGGGCTGAGGGACCCTCCCCCTACCCCCTGCCCAGTGCACGAATTTCATCTAGTCTTTAATATTTGATCCTGTTCTTTGATTTCTATGAATATGTCTATGATTAATATAATAAGACTAGAGGCCCAGTGCACAAATTCATGCACAGGTGGGGTCCCTCTGGGTGGCCTGCAGGGATTGGGCCAAAACCTGCAGTCCAATGCCGCCTGCAGCTCCTACCTGCCGCTCCCACTCATCCTGGCCCCGCTATGCCTGCCGTGGGCTTGTGCCCAATCAGTACCAATAGGGAGAGGCTCACGCTGCCACAGCAGCGCTCACCAGCCATGAGCCCTGCATCTGGCACCCTCCCAAGGGGAGTGGCCTGCAGGATCGGGCTGAAACCTGCTCTCTGACATCCCCCGAGGGGTCCCGGATTGCGAGAGGGTGCAGGCCAGGCTGAGGGACCCCACGGGGAGGGACTGCGGAAGGGCTTCAGGGCATGTCCGGCCCATCTCGCTCAATCCTGAAAGGCCAGACCCCAGCAGCAAGCGTACCTACCAGTCGCAACATCTGCCCCCTGGGGGGTCAGTGCATGTCATAGCAACTGGTCAATCAGTTGACTGTCTGCCCCTGGTGGTCAGTGCACATCATAGTGAGCGGTTGAGCAACCTTATCATATCATTAGCATATTACGCTTTAATTGTTTGTTCGGTTGTTCGGCCATTCGGTCTATTTGCATGTTGCCCTTTTATTATATAGGATTTTTAGTCAAGAGGATGGGCCTTACAAGTTTGAGGAACACCAAGTTGGATGTCAAAGCTTACTACCACCGTACTGGCGGGGGGGGGGAGGGGGGGGGGGCGCGGAGTTGGCAGTGTTTGCATTGTAATATGGAACTCTTAGAGCCAAAAGGACTACAAAACTGAAGGCAGTTGTCTTTGTGTGGTGTGATGGGTAGTGGTTCATATTTCTCTCTCCACCGACTTTAAAGATGTCTTCACCCTCATCCCTAGGGCCCACCACTGGGCTGGTCCCATATTAGCTCTTCAAGAATAAGTGCTTTTGGCTTGGCCGGTGTGGCTCAGTGGTTGAGTACCTACCTATGAATCAGGAGGTCACAGTTGGATTCCTGGTCAGGGCATATGCCCTGGGTTGCAGGCTCAGTCCCCAGTAGGGGGCATGCAGGAGGCAAACAATCAATGATTCTCTCTCATCACTGAGGTTTCTATTTCTCTCTGCCTTCCTCTTTGAAATAAATAAAAATACATTTCTTTTATAAAAAGAAGAAGAAGTGCTTTTGAACGAATGGATTTTAAGTCCCCCAGTCAGGGATCTGGAAAAGAGGGAGCTTGTGCTGTAAATCCTCAGGTGATTAGTGTAAAACTGTGAATGGAGATACTGTTTTCAGCTTTCTTTTTAGGCCGGTTTTCAAGAGGACGCTGTGTGCATAGGTGTCCGCAGTGAATGTGCTGAGCAATACCAGAGAGTTTGTTAGATTTAGTTCCTTTCCATGGGAGATGCTAGGAGAGCAAGCCTGAGCTGTGTTGTCAATACAAATGCGATGCTTTCTGTATAGAGCCATCCAGTGGCTGTGCTGTTAGCTGTGGCATCACCTCATCGAGCACTTCCCAAGTAAGACTTACGACCTTGACAATGACTGTCACATTACACAGTCCTCAGGAGACCGAGAGGTTCCTTTGCTGGGAACATGTAGTAATTTTAAGTTACTCTCCAGGTCTTGCAAGACATCATGGTAAATTCTCGTGATAACCCTTCTGATAGCTGTGAAATTGCCTGTCTCACCGTTGCAGAAGCAGCAGTGAGACGCGCAGTCACGTGGAGCAGAAAGGTCTCAGGTGTGTAATATAGGAGTCTAAGAGGTGAGGTAGAAGGGAGAGATGCTTTATCTCGGAGAGAAGAGCTACAAACAACAGAAAAGTGTAAGACCTTTTATGGATGTTACATAGAAAAGGATAATAGTGAGGAAAAAAATATCTTGTATTTAGGGTAGATCTCATTATAAGCATGGTTAATGGTCACTGTGGGCAGGAAAGGGTCAGAGAGTACTGTCCCAGTAATATCTAAATAATTTCTCTTTTTTACATGTTCTGAATTTAGGCATAATGCCTGTTGGAAATTAAGATATAATGTGTGTGTGTGTGTGTGTGTGTGTGTGTGTGTGTGTGTGTTTAACTTCAAGTGAAACAAGCCCATGGTAAAAACTTAAATTGTTATAGACGGCTGTCTGATAAAGAAGGAAAAGTATCTCATCCTCAGATCCCTTTCCAGGGGAAACAGCTATTTTTTGCAGAACATTCCTGGTTTTATGTGTACATATAGTGTACTTATTGTTTATAAAATATACTGTTCAAATTATTTTTTAGATTTCTGTTTTTCATACTACTTGGACCTCTTTTCACCCACATTAATACAAGTAGAATTCCTTTATTTCTAAAGGTTTTAGAATAAAGCTTTACAAGTGAAAAGATTTCTAATACGAAGCTTGGAATATCTGACCAAAAAAAACAACAAAACAAAAAACTATAGAAGGGAAATAAAAATACCTAACAATAACTGGCTATGAAGGGTGGTTAGAGATTCATTAGAAAAACCACTTCTGAGAAATAAAAAATTCCAGCTTAGTGGCACAGTAATTTTTTACTAATTATACCTTGATTTCTGTGATTTAAAAAATTTATGGCTGTCTCTACTACACCATAAGCTCCATAAAGGTAGGGCCATGCATCCTGTTTGCTCACCGCTATAGTCCAAGTTGCTGGCCTAATGTCTGGCACAGACCTGCAGTGTTTGTGAAATGATGACATGAACAAAAAAGGGAAGCAGAATGCCACCTGAGCATGCGGTACAGTTTGTTTAAATTGCCCAGGTGACAAAACTGAGGCCTGAGACAGTATCTCTAATGTATAAGTCATATAACTTGCATAGTGGCAAGGCTGCCAATGACTCTAGGATTTCTATTCTAATTACAAAGCTAAATCAAGAAAAACGCCTAAAACTCTAAGTCAAGTTTCTAAAGTTCCTGGAAGAAAACTAGAAATGCCAGCAAAAGCCCTGAATACCTTTGTGTGTCCTTTTTTTATCTGAGAAATAGTAAAAATGGAATGAAAAGGTAATTACAAAAGCAGTTTATTAATTTTGCCCAGGTGCCCAGGAGACAATGGGGTTTTCATGAGTGTGGTTTCTTAGAGATGGCAAGATTTGATGCTCGAGTTGAACATGGCTCTACAATTTTAATCCTTCCTGTTCTTTGTCGGAAAAGGAGAGGAGCAGAAGGAAGCAGATTTCTGAAGGAGTGAAAGTCACGCATTCCTGCAGAGGGGAAAGGTGCTCCCGGTGTGTCCCGGCATTGGACGTCATTAAAGTTACCTGTGAGGTGTACAAAAAGCAAGCATGTAGGGCGTAGTGAAGGTTTATTTCTGATGAATTGGACTCTATATGTCATAAAAGTGGAATGGCTTAAATTAGAAAGAAGGTTTTGTTTCTTATTTAATAGAAGTCTCATAGAGGTTGTCAGTCAGGGCTGCGTGGTGGCCTCAGGCCAGCAGAGCCCCAGAACCTGCTGTTTGGCTCCGGCACCCCAGCCAGGGGTTTCTCTGAGGCGGGTTCGTGCTGCAGGATGGCAGCCTGGAACAGAGAAAAGGCACAAGGGCTGAAAAGATTCCCTGCCACCTGAGGTCAGCTCCCGTTAGCAGCCTGCTAGGACGTCCTACACAACATTTCTGCTTACTGCATCTTAACTAGAAACAAGGTGGGACTTTTGGGTTGATTGACCATATATTTAGCATAGAACTGGGGTTATCTAAGGAGGAAGGAGAGATCTTGGGATAAACTACTGGTCGTAGCCTTTTCCACGGGGAGTCTTCATTTGCCTTTGCTGTAGAACTTAAGAGTCGGGATTTTTGATTTGTTAGAATCTGCTAAATTAATAATTTACTATTGATCACTAGTGATGCAGATTTGAAAAAAATAGGGTAGAGAAAAACTATGATACACTTACGGATGTACACAAATGGTCATTAACAGAAATTTAGAGATACTCAGGATAAATATCTAGCCTTTTGAGTTTATTGCTTCCACAAAACCAACAGCATTACTCAGTGTGAGAAAAAGTGATACAGTCTGATTCCATCCACTTGATCAGGTTTGTGCATAGTTGTGTAGCTAATTAGTGGAGATCCAGGCTCTGATGTTGGGTTGCTAGGGAGCCGAGGGTTGTTGGCAGGAGTGGCATTGTGAGCAGGAACCTCTCTCTGGCTTCCACAAGGAGAAGCCAGGCTCCATGCCAAGTGCTGAACGTACATTGTCCCATTGATAGAGTCGCCCGCAAAGATAAGGTCCTTGTTTTATATTGAAAAAGCGAGACTTGGTTTAAATAACTCAAACCATTCCTTGGTGAGCCTTTTAGAAACAGAATACGGAATCTGATATACCATGAATCTGAACCACTATTGGCAGTTTGCAAGTTATTCAAATATTAGCTTTGATTTTCCTGTCTCGTAGACAGCAAGAGGGAAGGAGATGAAAGGAGAGACCGAGACCGTGCAATCGGGATCATGGGTGTAAGGAGTGCCAATAACGCAAGGTTCTCTAAGATGCCAGCTCCCCTATCGCAGGGCCACTTTCTCACTGAGGCTTCTCAGATTCCTTCCTCCGCTCCTCTACCACCTGTAACAGGTTTCGGAGTATACCCCAGCGCAGAGGCAGTAAACTCAACTCAGCTGCCAGGCTTTCTGATGGACAGTTTCTCTGGAGAAATACTGAAACCACTAAATCAACTAAGTTTAGACCATTAGTGATTTTTTAAAATTCTATAGCTGTTACTATCGATTAAAAATTTTGCTACATTGCAGTGAGTCTCTTGATTCTGTCTGATTCTATAAAAAGAGCCATGAACTCTTTGGGGCCACCTAATGTCATTCAGGGCTCTGTGCCTAGAATTGTATCCATGTTGCATTTGCAGCATTTAATTTTGGTCCCAAATGCTTAGCTCTCATCTTGGGGGAGATGTACTTATCTGCATCTAACTAATTACATACAGGTTCTGGCAAAAGTAGGTTCACTGTTGCTCATATGGAAAGCAAAACAACAATTAGTAAATAATAATCCAAGAATAAACTCGGTTTCACGTACTCACAGCTGTAAATCTACTTTTGCCCCACCCTGTATTATAACAGTTCTGGGGGGAGTGTTACAACAAAAAGTGTAAAGGAGTTTGCTTTGAATCTAACTACTTAACAATAGGGATGCTCTTTTAGAAATTTTCAAAAGGAAGACTTGTGGGTGGTTGTCAACACCAGACCTTTGTTTGAAATAGCTAGGCAGGTAGAGTCACACCTGCGTTTGGGTGGGTTACAGGAGGGGTAGCGAGTCATGGTAATTCTAGATCAGCTTCGAGAGAGGAGAGCCCTCGTTCAGCCAGCCTGCTCACGTCCAAGGTCAGACTTGTTTCTCCTCTCTCTGACTCCTGCTAAGCAGGAGCAGAGCTGCTTCCGCCCTTGAATGGACAGTGAGTTGGTGTTACTCTCTGAGAACCAGAATTTAAATTGTACCTCAGTGTGATGCGTGACGCAGTTGTGCCCAGATCTGCGTGTGAAGCATTTTGTAAAAACTGACAAGAGCTAGTTAACAAACTTTTCCTATGACCTTTGGATTTGTTCTTTCCTTCTGTGCTACAGGTTTGATCATATTAGTTACAATAGGAAAGAAATAAGGTTCAGAACTCAAAAAGATTGCAAGAATACTATGTGTGCATGTTTGCTTTTTATCTAATTTAGACCGTGAAAACAGATACTTTTCAATCTAGCAATAATGTGCATCTGTGCATGTGCATTTTAAAATGTGCTTTTAAAGGGAGACTTTTCAGAAAGTGGAAAATGGCAACATATCACACATTTAGAAGCCTGGGCCATAGCCAGCCCAGAGAAACGTGGGAAGGATGCCCACTCTTGTTGATTCCCATTTCCTCCCTACACTGTCAAGAAACTTTGGTTTTGGGTATCAGAATGCCAGATGGGTATACCCCCCACACCCCAGATTAGAAGTTGAAGGGAGATGGGAAAGAAATATTAGGATACCTGCACCCAAAGCCAACCACACTGTTTTGTTCATGACTCTGTGCTGTTATTTCAACTATCTTAGCAGGTATGATAAATTGGCTCAATAAACACCAATTACACACTCCTTCCTCTCTTCCTTTACTCTAGAAGTGAGAAAACAAAAATACTGAATTTCCCAGCCTCTTTCACAGCCAGGGTTGTGTGTGATCTATAATTCTGGCCAAAGAGATGTGAGTGAAACCTCTGGGAGGCTTCTCTTCCCTTATTTACCTTCCTCTTCCTCCTTGAGACTGTGGGCATGATAAATGGAAGTGCAGTAGCTATCTTGAGACTGAGGATAAAAGCAAAATGCTAAGGGCGGCTGAGAAGGCATACAGAAAAAGGCCTATTTATTTGATGATATCCTTGGCACCTCCATCAGCTCTGGGTTTCCAACATCCAGACTTCTTATTACGTGAGAAAAATAAACCACTTTCTCGTTTAAGCGACTACTTGTAGCTTTAAATGTTATTGTACTGTTACTGCTGTTGAACACAGTCTTGAGTGATATTCATTTCCTTTTTACGTGGTAGAGCAGACTGGCCTGTTTGTCACTTTGTAGGAGGCATGTAATAAATGTAGCATCCCATTTTCTCTGTATTATTGCATCTACTTTAGACTTGTCTCTGTCCCATCCTGTTTTAAATAAAAGCAAAAGTTGGAATGCAGCTTAGCATTAATGGTGTCACTCTAACATTATTTCAGTAAGTTTGTGTGTCACGTGCTTTGCTGGGTGCTCTGAATATAATGGTGAGTGGGATGAGAGCCTTGCTTTTAGGGGTCTTGTGGGTGAGTGCTTGGGTAAAAGTCCGCGGTGCTGTGAGAATGCAGGGAAAGGGTATGAGCCAGTTAGCTTTTACTGTATAACAAACTACTCCAAACTCAGTGGTTTAGAACAGCCACCGTTTCCTTACCTCATGATTCTGCAGGTCACCACCTTGGGCTGCTGGCAGCTGGGCACTTCCGGTCTCGGCAGGGCTCACTCACTCGTGCTGAGTTGGCGAGGTGTGGGTGGTCTAGGCTGGCCTCACCCATCCAGGGTGGTTTGTAGTCTCTCCTTTAGCATGAGCTAGTTCTGAGACCAAGATCTCTACTCCTTCTGAACTCCAGTAAAACAACTTTTAAGTTAGCATTTGTGCCCTTTGTTATAATTATTTTTTCTTTATATCCGATGGAAAGCTCCATGAGGATCTAACTCCCCAAGATGAATATTATTGGGATAATAAGGGTTTGATTTTGTTGAATGAATAAGTAAAGGCTTAAATGAATTACACTTTGTCTATGTATAGATCTTTAGCATATTTGTGTTTATTCCCTTAGTTATGTGGTGTTGCCTGCTGGAGACTTTTCTTTGTTAGAAAGATTTATACACTGAGGGCAACAGGCCACTGAGGTGGAAATATGGAACATAAATAAAAACCAAAATTTTAAGTTGAGAAAGTATATGCTAAGTTTGCAGGCAATGCAGGAGCAGGTATTTGTGTGACATCCCAGGAGAAAATTTGGCAGAATGTAATAATTTTACCTGCGTTTGGCATTACACAGCAGAGGGGAGCTCACCAATTTATATCATGGGGGAACTCTTGCCTTTGTTCATCATTCTTGTTAGAAAGCTTAATATTTGTTTCTGATCATTTCGAATTAATTTGTACCCAGAATGGAATCGCCCAAATTAGTTCTTTTTCTTTGAAATGATTTTATTTTGATGTTGATCTTCCTCTGCAAAATCACTTAACAAGTCTCACAGCTTTCTGGCCTATCAAATTGGATGCCTACAGCAACTATGGCAGAGATAAGAGCTCTAGTATCACCCACATTTTACAGGTTAGGAACACTGGAAAGGAAATGGGGGGGGTTGGAGGACCTAGTAAGGTCACAGAACAGAACCACAAAGCACATCTTTCAACCTAGCGCTGGCTCTGTCTGGACATTACAGTTTCAATGCTTAAAATAATTGGAAGTGTTAATCAAGATGTAATTGCTTTGCCAGCATGTTAATAGATAGTTCAGTAACATAACACTCACTTGACAGTTCATCATATTCATGTGGGGAGTTTCTCATCAGGGTCAGTAGCGACTAGTAAGTGCCTTTTTACTGCCCTCTTTGTTAGAAGGGTTCAAAGCAAAGCTTAAACCAAACATGGCAAAAGAGCCTTCTTGGCTGGTGTGTGTTTTAAAGAAAAGCAAAATCTTATAAGTGGAACTGATAGGAAGGTGTGACACAGCCTAGAGTTAAAATACCTGAGAAGACAAATGGCTTTTTGATCTCTTGAGACCTACAGATGAATTAAAACCCCTCCGTATATAGACCAGTGCAGCTGATCACTCAAATTGCGATTTTTAAAAAAATGCAGAAGCAGGACACTTAGAATATTGTCTTCATGTCAGAAATGCACCTTCGTGCTTGAAAATGATAAAAAATTACAATCGATCCTTACAACTGTTCTGTTCATCTTTATTGATCAGGTGCAAGAAAGATAAATCACAGCCCAAATAAGATTATAGTAAATGTTAGCATCGGAGGGAACTGGAGGTTGATAGAGAGCCATTCATCATCTCAAATGGTGACCTGTCCATTCTGCAGCCACCCCGAGTCGGCTGTCTAATCACATACCTATTGATTTTATCTACATCCAACCAACCTGGATGTGACTGTCATTGGACAACCCAGATTGTTAAATGCAAAGGGGTCACTGGTGTGAAGAGGATTTCATTTTCATTTTCTCACCAACCAACAATGATTTATGAAAAAATAAACTACCCCCAGTCATGCATGTGAAGCCTGAGTGATTAGAGAATGAAGGTGCACAATAGACCGCTGCATTGTGTTCTTGTGTGTCGTTTGTACTGCCGTGCCTTTTGCAGGATATTTCATTGAGTCTGAAGGCTCCTGGGGTCATCGAGGCCACCCCCTGCAGGCAGGCTGCAAAGTAGCCAGCCAGAGTGGATAATTTTTAATCTTGCTTCCCCAGGAAAGGCGTTACTTTGCTATTACAACTTGATTTATGTTGCTTATGTGTTCATTCATGGAGTAATGGAAACATGTTTTGATACAAAAATTATGTCAATCCATCCCTTCATTCTTACTGATTAATTTGTTATAAATGTTGATGCTCTTGTGGTCACCTGGAGGTGATTGAACACATTCTACTCCATAGAGAATCCATCTTGAAGACACAAATACAGTGTAAAAGGAAATGATCTTTAATATCCCAGGTGGAACACTGGAATAATAGGCCAGCGTGATAGGCGTGAATTTCATTATTCAGTCTCAAGCATCTTTTGATCTTACAGTGATCGATTCCAAATAAGGGAGAACTAAATAATCCTTCAAACCTATGTTAGGAGTCTTATCAGAGGGATCAAATAATGATGAATTATAACTATGAGAGTTTACTCTGTAATTTAGATACCCACAACTGGATACTGGTACATGGAATTTTATAAGAATCCATTCCATTTGTGCAAGAAGTCTTTCTGCTACTGTTTGAGTGGCTGAAGCAAGAGCTCATGTGTTTTTTTGTCATTGTACATCTTGCACACGTTTTGTCCTCTTGAAAAGTGAAAACTCTGCTATCAATCTTTATCCACAGAGCTCAGAGTTCTACAAAGTCACCACTGAACAATATCAGAAAGCTGCTGAGGAGGTGGAAGCAAAGTTCAAGTAAGTTTTTTAAAGTATTATAATTACTCTTCTTGACAAGATGAAAGGACAACTTCATTGCTTTTTGAATAGAAGATCGTTTGGTGTGTAGCCCTCTGGATAACTTGGAAGTGGGTGGGTTGAGATGGACCCCTGTTATCTGCTGTAGTGGAATCCAAATGCAAGGACAAGACATTTGATAAAAGCTTGTTACCAACTCGATTTTATGAACTAAGGGGAAATAGAAAGCCATAGTAATAGAATTTTCATTTGCGGTGATATATGATAGGCTACCCTTGTTAATGATGGCAATATTAAATTGCCATTTCTATTAATAAAAACATAGAAACCATTCGCTTTTGCATAATAAAATGATGGGCATGTCCAAATTGGTGTATCCCCTTTTCTCATGTTTAAGCTGTTTCATTTCTTCACATGTACCTTGAAAGCATTTAAATCACAGACTTTACCTTACCCTTGATTATGAAGGGGATGTTAAACTGCTACCTCTATTAAGGTTCTGTAATTGATGGATCAAAGTGTCCGTGACCCATAGCTCTGTATTTTTCCTCTGCTGCCAGGTTTCACATTAAGTAAGGCATCATTCAGAATTTTCCCGAGTGTATAACTAGTGCTATTGTGTAACCTCTGTTGGTAGCAAAGCAAAAAAAAAAAAAAGGTGTTGTGACAGGTTTAGTTGAAAGATGGCATTGGGCTCTGACCTCCTTCCTTGCGCATGTTTCTGAGCATTTGATAAAATGATTAAACCACAAAGTGGAACGTTATTGCTTTTTGCTACCATGTAATTTGTGTGATAATGGATATTAGTGTTATTTTAATATTGATTAAAAATGTTTTTTAAAGATGGTTTGAGGTATATTCAAATACACAGAAACCTCCATTCTTCAATAGTGAATTATTTAGGGGCTGGAGGAAGAGACCTTCTAAGAATGGCGCATAAATCTCACTCTTAAAGGGTTAATGTGCTATCTTAAGAATTTAGACATAGAATTGCATGTAGACTTGATTTCAGAAGGTACACCATACAGGTATTTTTATGATTTTCTCTTCCCCCCTAATGATAAAGCAACAGTTTTTAACCTTTTTGTCTCAATACTATGAGAACCTTTGACTTGGTACCCTGGCTGTTTCTTCAATACAAGGTAATAGTTATACAAAAAACAAAAACTTGAGGTAAATCAAAGGAAATCACTTCTGACTAGGATGATCTAGGAAGTCATCATAAAGAAGATGTTTTAGATGAGGCTTAAAGTAGAGCTTTGGTGGAAAGGAAAGGTATTCAGAAGAAAAATCCACAGTTGATGCAGATCTTAGATAAGATCCTCACAAGATAAAGTTGGAAAGGTTGATAGGGTCATTCATTAGTTGTTGGGCTAAGAAGTGGGTCTTCATTTAGCAAGAAGTCTTTGACCAGGTGAGTACCTTGATATCTGTGCTTTTTTAGGAATATTAGTGAATGGGAGCTTTGATTAGAGGTATGAGAAACAAGAGCCAGAAGTACTAGATGAGAGGTCTCTATAAGTGAAAGAGAAGAAAAGAGACTGATGCAAAAAAACTCATTGAAAGATTAGACATGAATCAGTGATTGATTGGTGAGTTTGCTAGGGCTGCCATAGCCAAGGACTGCAGGCTGAGCGGCTAAAACAATGGAGTTTACTTCCTCACAGTTCTGGGGGTAGAATTTCAAGGTCAAGGTGCCAGCAGGTTGGTTTGTTCTGAGGCTTCTCTCCTTGGCAGGTAGAGGGCTGTTTCCTCCCTGTCTTCACATGGTCTTCCCTCTCTGCATCGGTCTCCTGAGTGCCCTCTCTTTTTATAAATCCCATTTGATTAGGGTTCATTCTATTTGAAAGGGCGAGGATTACACCCTCCATCTTACCCTGTGTCCTCCATTTTTGGGGTAGCCATGTGCTCAGGAAAGCACCTTCTTCCCGGAAGCCCAAGCCTCTGCTAGCCATGCCCAGGATTTCTTTAAACTAACCAATGACAATCAAGGGACGTGCATGCCATAGATATGACCACATCCTGTGTAACAAGTCCCGACTTGCGCCTGGCCAATCGGCAGGGCCCACAGTCATCTCCTCCCCTCACTCCACCCCCTATTAAAAACCCCTTTTTTCCCACGGGTGGACACTCTCGTCTCACCGTTGCGTCGGTAGAGGCTGGCAGCCAGACCCGGGTCTGTAATAAAAATAAAAGACTCTCTGCTTTTGCATCGGACTTGGCTGGCTCCCTGGTGGTCTATTGGGGATTTTGAAATCTGGGCATAACACTATTGACTTCATTTTAACTTAATGACCTTCATCCAAATATGCTTTCTAGCATACCATGCATCAGGACTTCAATATATGAATTGTGAGGGAGGGGACACAGTTCAGCCCATTCACCTGGAGAGAAGGGGCAAAGGAGAGGCTAGCTGCTAGACTCTAGCAGATGTGAAGATCAGTGGAAGCTGGATTTTCTAGAGAGAGGTAAAACTGGTTTTAGGGGAGAAGATTCTCTTCTCCCATGTCATTTAGCCCGGGCTCCTACTGGAGAATGAAAAGCTGCACAGCACACAAAAAGAATGTCATGAGGACTTACCTTCTCCAAGACAACATGGCCTGTAGGTTAGACTTAGTTTTAAGCAGAGCCTCAACAGCATTCTCTCTCTTATCTTTATAACAGATTATTCTTTATTATATCCTACTCTCTTCTGGCATAGTGAAGAATTTAGCCTTTTCCAAAGAAGGTCTTAGTACCCAGCTCCTGGGAGGTAACCTATAAAACCTTAGAATTTCCCAAGTGATAGAAGTGTCTTCTTAGTCCTGATGGGCCCCTCAGGCCATGTGCTGTCAGCCTGGCCCTCTGGGGAATTGCTGCTGGAGCCTGAATTCAATCATATGGGCAGTCAATTTAGTAAGCCTATGTCAAAGAGGCCCGAATGAAAGACCCTGAAGGGTAGTTGAACTTCTCTTGCTGATGCTATGTTGCATATTGTCAGGCCTCCATACCAGGAAGATAGCGACTCTTTGGTACAATGCAAACTGCTTTTTGAACCCTCCCAGACTCTGTCCTCTGTATCTCTTCCCTTGGTTGTTTCTCTGTATCATTTTCCATAAGTCATAACTGTGCATTCAATGGCTTTCTGTGAGATCTGTGAATCCTTTTAGCCAGTAGTCGAAGGTTAGGGTGGCATGAGGAACCCCTTGAATTTGCAGATGATGTAAGAAGTGCAAACAGCCCTGGCTGGTTTGGCTCAGTGGATAGAGTGTCGGCCTGCAGACTGAAGGGTCCAAGGTTTGATTCTGGTCAAGGGCACATGCCCGGGTTGCGGGCTCAATCCCTTCTCTCTCATCATTGATGTTTCTGTCTCTCTTTCCCTCTCCCTTCTCTGGAATCAATTAAAAAAAATACTTTTAAAAAAAGTGAGAACAGTTGGGGACCGTACCTCAGACTTTGTAGTTGGCTAACCCTAATACAAACAAAAACCCACGTTTTATATACTGTGAAGGACTTTTAAGAGCTAGTTTTTGCAGAGTAGCTTTCATTATATAATTGTTTTTCCAGCTTCTGCCTGCTAGACTGAGCTTCCTAGAATATTGTATTTTGATTTGCAGTGATTTCACTAGCTTCACACCTAGGAAGTGGTGGTGCTTGGGCTGTAAAGATGTATCTGTGCTCTTCGAAGGCACAGAGTTTGCTCAGCGAACTAGGTTTCTCCTCAGAAAGTTGGCCATCTCAGATAATCATCTCAGGTCACCACGACAAGGTCAGTCTCTCACGGAGCAGTGTACTGGAGTCCGTCCACTGCGTGACTGCAGCAGTTCCTCTGAGGGGCGAGCTTGGAATGACTTTGAGGAGAATTTAGTTCAGCTTTTTCTGATGGAGGGGTTCATTTGGGTGCATCTTGGTTACAGGAGTTGGAAGCTTTTTAAATTGCAACTATAAGGGTGAGTTATACACCTGATAGGGGGTCACACAAAATCTCTGTAAAGAGCAAGAAAGCTGAGAGCATTTGAGGCCGTGCATGGTGAACCCCAGTCACATTGATGCATCCTGCCATGAGAGATAATGGGGTTATTTTAGGGATGCTTAAATATTAACTCACACTCAGGCCCTGCGTTTATAGTTTTGGCAGTAAACCATTGAAACACTGTAGATTTAAGGGGATTTTTTCCCTATTTTATCAGTACCTCATTCCTTCTTAGAGCTCCTGGGTGGCTCATTCTCTGCCGAGTACTGAATGCACAGCTGTGAGGAGTCAGGAGGCCTTGCTAGCAGGGAACATAGAGTTCACCAGCGGAAACAAGAGGAAGGCGGAGTTTAAACAGAGCTTTTTACAGACACAAAGTTAGGTCTGCTGTGATGGGCTAATTACATCCCTAATATTTACCTTTTTTCCCCCAGGGGGAATTAAACAATTTGGAGATAAAGAATCTGTACTGTTTATTTGCCTGCAAGAACTTTTTGCCCATACTAGCTTTAAAATTTTAGCTTATATGACTCAAATTACTGAGCAAATCCAGCATATTTTACATCTAATTTTAATTCAACAGTTAACCTTTTCTTTTCCCAATCCAACCAGAACAGTCTTTATTAGCACTTTACATCACCTTTACCACCCTTTGTTATTATCTGTTAATTAGAGCAACTTATGGTGCTAGTGACTCATTATGGTGATGGTATCAGGTTATAGCTCAGCCTACTGAAAATTATGTTCTGTATTAATCCTTATTTTCTACCTTATAGGTGATTAATCAATAAAATGTCATAATGATGTTACATTGATAGTGCTTAGCACAGGTCTTGCACAGGTAAATGCCCAATAAATATTAGATTATTTTTATTATATTACATATTATAGGATAATATTTAGTTATAATATTATTTCATTATATCTACCTCAACTTATGAAACTATGCACCATAGGAGAAATTTCTGTATTTGTTTCCAAACAAAATCTAGAAGGTGTTGACTCGCCCTCTCTCCCCCTGAAACAACAATGACACAACATTAGAAAGAGTGCTCATCCTTAGAGAGCTCACAGTCCAGGGGTGACAGCACCTGCAGCACTTGTGACAGGATGGCACCGTGGGGCATATGTCACAGCAGGATGGACAGTGCCCGGGCCTGCTTCCTGGGCAGCCTCAGAACCCCCTCTCCGTTTGGAGTAGAGCCCGCACCATGCCTGCAACAGGCAGTGTTGTCACCAGTGTTACATGCATGCAATTTTTAAAATTTTTTATTGAAGAGTTATATTCTGTCTCAGAGCAAAAACTTTGCTTTAATACTGTAAGGTGCATTGCAGGTGTGCCATGCCGCAAGTTATTATTGAGGCACCAAAAGCCGTAGTTGTTGACCAGAGGGCTTGGAAAAATGAATGAATTTTTTCCATTTAGAGCATATAACACTGATATTTACAGGTTTTCTTGTTGAAACAGGCCCAGGGCATCTCAGGCGGTACGTAAGTATTGCCATAGCACTTGTTTTGATGTTCAGGTGCCTCAGAAATGTGTTCAATGTCATGATTTTGTGGGTCCTCCAGAGGTTTTGTTGTTAATATGCAATTAAACAATATTAAACAACATTCTCTAAATTATGGCTGCCAAGTACTGAAACTTAGTAATGAAATCAAATTACAAAAAAATTTCATGTAGAGCTGTACAAGATTCGTAAAATTAAAAATTTATAAAAACCAATATTAACTAAATATAAGGCAATATCAAAGGAGTGTGGAATATTTTTTTAAGTATATTTTATTGATTTTTTACAGAGAGGAAGGGAGAGGGACAGAGAGCGAGAAACATCGATGAGAGAGAAACATCGATCAGCTGCCTCCTGACCACCCCCTACTGGGGATGTGCCCGTAACCGAGGTACATGCCCTTGACCGGAATTGAACCTGGGACCCTTCAGTCCACAGGCTGACGCTCTATCCACTGAGCCAAACCAGTCAGGGCAGGAGTGTGGAATATTTTAAAGGCAGTGTAAACCTTGTGAAGACAATGTAATATCAAACAAATGAAAAGCATTATAATGACACTTTGTATTCATTCCCATGCTGTTCTTTAGGCCAGTTTCTACCTTTCAGAAAGGAAAAAAAAATACATTCTGGGAAGTGGCATGGTGCTTTCATTAGAGGTACATGTTTCCACGTGGCTTCCGTTTCTCCGAAGGATGAAGCGCTTGGAAAGCAGTGTGGTTCTATGCAACCGTAGGTGGAAGGCTGAGGACATTCCTGTGTGCCAGGTTATAGAAGGCACTTTCACGTTCATCCTTGAACAAAGTGGTCGAAACCTGACTTAAAATTGTACATTCTAGGCTATCCTTATAAGGCCTTAAAAGATTAATTACCCTGTGGAAGAAGTTTAGGCATTTTAGACTATCTGAGGAATGCTATGCAAAACTCCTACAGATAAAATGGGTTTTGTAAGTATTATGTACATTTAAAAGTTTTCCTTAAACTGTAAAATTGTTGGTGTTACTAGAGTTTCACTTTGGGAATACTGTTTTGTTTCTCTTTTGGGTGTGTGATTGTAATAGCTGTGCAGTAACTCCTCACTTAGCATCACTGATAGGTTCTCGGACTTTAATTGAAATACTGTATAACGAAACCGATTTTTACCATAGGCTAATTGATAAAAATGAGAGTTAAGTTCTGATGGCATATTTCTGGTCACCAAACTTCTAAAACTAAAAACAAAACCAACCTTCTGAAGACCCCAAACACTTCTAATATTAAACATTTCAAATAAATGTAACCTGTGCATTTAAGAAAGATTAATAAACACACGTAAGATAATGATTTTCCAACCAGTTCAGGGTTGTGGGTGGCCAGAGCCCATCCTGGCAGCGCAGGGTGCAGATTTGGGACCCTGCCCTGGATGGGATGCCCTTTCATGCAGGGGCACTCACTTTCCCCACCCCCAGTGACTCAACACTGGTCCCAGTGAACCTCACATGCACATCTCAGGGATGTGGGAGGAAACCAGAGTCCCCGGAGAAAACCCACATAGACGTGGGGAGAAGGTACAAACTCCACACAGACAGTGGTTCCAACCCAGAATTTATTTTTTCCCCTCATTATTGTAACAAAAAGACTGTGAAGAAAGTGCCATTATTCGAGGGCCAACTGTACTACAAATGAATTAGTGAAGCTGAGGGTGACACGCCAATGGTATCAGCAGGTGTTTCTCATGTTCTCTCTAATTATACATGTGGATCATGGACAATTTTAAGCAATGGTGTTTAAAGATCCTGCTTAATTGGCTGTAAAATAATTAAATAAGCTTTTGACTGGCAAATTTATAATTCTGTTAGATGCATAAGCCAGCGTGCCTGCATGTCAATGTGACTTCAGTTTGAAAATATTAGATTAATAGAACTAATTGTACTGCAAGTACAAAGTTTACTCTGATTAATCGTCTCAGAACTCTTCTAGAAGTTTAGGCAAGTAAATTTATGTTACTTACCTTTATGCTTAAACTTTTAATTAAAACTTATTTCAAAAGTTTGTGCTTTTCGGGCTTTCTATGCTTCTCTCTCCAGTTTTTCCAAAGTTGAGCTCCTGCAATTTTTCAGTGACTCCAGCTGCCTTATTGAATATCTTGGCTTATCAAAAAGATGAAAATTATATACTGTTGTACATGTATTTGTATCTGTAGCTGACAGGTACCCTGCACATCATCTCTAACACTTATTGATGTCTACTTATAACCTACTTTATGCTGCGTGAATGGCTATGGTATACCAAATGTACATGATAAATGTTTTATCTCTGATTCTCATTGATCAGCTTCTAAATGATCGAATGGTTTATCTCAGTAAGACACTAATTCACATTGATCAGATTCTAAATGACCAAGTTGACTTGGTTTCTGCTGAACACAAATTGTATTAAAACAACATTACTTGAACATGCTGCCTTTTCTAATGCAGGAGTTATGTTACCAGCAGTTACATTATAACTGGAGTTATTGCATTATAAAGATGTCTCCTTCATAATGAAAAGTTTACACAAGGAGAAAAGAATGTGATATTACAGGAGGAACAGGGCTTCGGGCAAGGATTGGGGCTTTTACTAATTAAATTCTACATTTGTACTGGGCCTTTCTTCCTCCTTTTTTAATTTGAAAGACTGCGAGCAGGAACTATAGCAGCTGCAGTGCAGGCATTGTATTCCCTGTGGTCCTTGGAGCCAGGTAGCATCGTGCTTAATTTAGTAAGAGACTTAGTTATTGAAGAGGCAGAATTCTGGGTAAAGTCAACAGACCTATACCCGCCGTGCTTACGCTTGGTTACAATAGCCTATTGAGAAGTTCCCGGCTATTTTTGTTGTGGTTTTGTTTTTTGAGCATCAGCTCACTGATGTCAACTGCTACAGTTTCAGGTACCCTCTAGAGTTGGTCCTGTGTGTTGCTGGAGGAAGGTTGCAATTCTGAAAAGGAAAAGCAGTGTTTAGGAGCTAACACTATACTTTGTATAGGAAGCTAATGGCAACGCCACATTCAGCTGAAACATGGCCTGGGTTCTTTAGAACAGTCCCATTCCGGGCAGGTTATTTATTACATCATTGACTTTTCCCTTTCATCTGTAACATGTAAATTGTAACTGCCACTCTCTTCAGGGCATTCAAGCTGAGAAGGTTTAAAAGTTATAAAACAAACACAAAAAATCAGTTGTCATTGATCCTTGTGTAAAAAAAAAATGATGTGAAGTAGTAGTTTCATTCAATTCTAAGACACTGGCTGCCATTTCAAGAATGTTCTAGATGGCATGGCAACCCCTTCTCTACCTCACTTGTCAAGTAAATCAGGGCATATGTAGAGAGTAGGCTGCCACCTTCCTGGTGCCCACATCCCAACTGCCTCACCAGTACTTGACAATATTGCTTATGATAGGCATGTATAACTGGTCAGTGCTGAGAAGAAAAGAAACTTTAGGCAATTAGTGTGGTTCTTTTTTTCCTCTTTCAGATCGGAGCCCTTCTAATCAGATCTAACTAGTTATTTTGTTTCATTTTCAATCCTTGGGTCGAATCAATAATAATAGTCTACATATTATTCTTTCTCTAAGGTAGCAGAAGTAAATGCCAAGAAACATGAGCAGCTCTTGGGAGTCAGGTTTCCATCTGCATCGTTTCTCTACTTCCTACCTGTTCCTCACAGCATTCCTCTCTACCCGGAGGTGTCTGCAGAAAGGGACGGGGCAGGTTGTCAGCTTTGATTGGAATACAGGGCTCACAAGAGCAGGTTCAGGGTTGTAAGCCATAGACAGTATTGTCCGTTTCACAAAGAGAACACACACTACACCCATCGCGTGAACATCTGTGGTTGGTCACAAGGTAAGGGGATCCCCCTGGAAATGTCCTCCTTCCTTCAGCAGTGAAGGAACCTCAAGCCGCCAGGGATAGTCAGAGTGGTCACATCCTGTCATAAATGCATGACCCAGAATTCTATTCTCTGTCCCAGCCAGGGCAGCAAGGCTTTGGGTTGCCCTGGGCATCTTCTTTACCTAATATAATCTATTTGTTAGTTACATGTAAAGTATCAAAACCAGTCTTGTTGCAGCCCTTAGGTTTGTGGCCATAAGCACCTGAATTCATGATTTGTTCCCTGTGAGATAACAAATCATTCTGTTTTCCCCTGCAGGAACATTAGCATTGAACTTTCTTCCTTAATCAATACAATCCATTAAGAATCTAGCATACCCTACATGGTTATATGAAATATTAATTACACACTGGTAGTTAGATAAATGAAGACTCTGCCAGAATGATAGCTTGTTTCTTTTCTTGTATTATAATATCTTAAAGGAGAACATTTTGAGTTCTAGGGTGCATGGAATTTTGGAATTCGTTTATTAAATCTTGCTTATTTGAGTAATTAACTAACTCCATAACTCCTGGTTCCTAAAAGATATTTCTAACTGGGACGGCTGAGTTTTTTTCCTCTTGCTGATTCTGGATAGAGTTCATTTACTTTTTAAAGGATCCAGTTGGAAATAATTTCTTTGATTTTCCTTTGATGTTTTCAAAGATGAGAAAAAATTATTTGGCTTTTTAAATGCCACTCGGCTACAGGTAGAAAGCAGTGGAGCTTGTAGGAAGGCCAACGAGACTTAATTATTGTCTGACTGATCCGCCTCATTCTTAGATGTCCAGGAAGACTTCTAGGAGGTAGGCTTTTAATTCTCTCTTTGTACCAAATTTACAGAGTGAACCATCTTACGTCTTGAGCGTGGTTAAAAATTGGGTCAAGTTATCTACACATAGGAATGGTAGCTCTTAGGATAGTCTCTGGGAAGTTGTATGGGTTCAGCTGTACTGTGATATCTTTTTTATGTTTTATCACTCCACAGTTGGATAAGCCTATTCCTAATGTGTTGCCTCTCCCTGCTTCCAACCAGGTAATTAACTTATAGATAAATGCATGTGGTTGTCCACTCATGCAACTAGGGGGTAAAACCAAGTACTAAAATTGAAACCAAACTTTCAGAAAAGTTGTATTTAAAACCTATTTCTGCTGCTCATTTGAGTGTATTATTACCAAATCTCTCTCATGGATTCAGTCTATCAAGGATTCCTAGGTCTGGCTCTTGATTTTTCTTAAGTGTCGGCAAACAAAATGCAAGAATTGATAACTTGAGCCTTATCATCATTAAAACATTCTGCTCACCTTAAGACACTCTTAAGTAAAGTTTAAAAATGGGCAAAAGACTTGAACAGACCCTGTTAATATTATTAGTTATCAGGGAAATGTGAATGAAAACCATTGGAATGGTGGAAATCCAAAACAGCTGACAGTAATGTTGTCCAAAAGGATGTGGAGAAACCAGCATTCTCGTGTTTTTCTGGTGTGGGTATAAATGTCTTGGAAAAACATGGTCAGTTTCATATAAATGTGAACACATTTGCTCTATGACCCGGCAGTTCCAGTCCTTGGTATTTGCCCAAGAGAGGAGAAAATACACATCCACTAAAAGATTTGCACACAGGAGCAGCAGGCTCTCTCCGTTGCTGGCCTTGAGGAAGCGAAGTGCCAGGAGATCAACACCTTCAAGGAAATGAGTTCTGCCCTGTGAGCCTGGGAGGAGACCCTGGGCAGAGGCCCAGCTGCCTTGTGGAAGCTCTGAGATAATAAATGGGTGTGTTCTTAAGGTGCTTAAAAAAAAAGAAAAAAGATTTGTACACATATGTTCATATCAGTTTTATTCATAGCAGTCAAACACTAGACACAACCCAGGTGGCCATCAATAAGAGAATGGACAAATGTGGGACATTCAGACAGTAGAATCCTGTTTAGCAATTTAAAAACACACGCACACCAAAAATTACTGATGCTTGTAACAACATGGGTGCATCTCAGAGACAGGTATGCAAAGAGGAGCCAGACAGAAAACAAGCCTACTGTTTGATCCCATTTATATGAAGTTCAAAATAGGGGCACTTAGTTTATCCTAATAGAAAGCAGAAAGTGGTTGATGGGGACAGAGGGGTCTTGACTGGAAAGGGGCACAAGCAAGCTTTCTGCGGTGTTGGGACTATTTGTTTTCTGGGTGACAGTTACACAGATATATATCATTTTTACTACAATACAAACACTTAAGTTTGTGTGTTTTTTAAATATTAATTATACTTAAAACACCCTGAATTTATTGTTAATTTTAACTAGGAGAAAATGCCCCAAATATTGGGAATACCCAACTCCTAACTGTCCTAGGTAAAATAAGTTTCTTCAGTTTAATCACAGTCTTAAGAAAATTATGACTTCTAATCCTATCCATGATCAGATTTTTCATTAGAATTTGAATCCCTTATCTTAATGTCAGGGCTATTCATTCAAGTGTGTTTCATTGCTATAGAAATAGGATTAATCCTTGCTTTATTTCTTTTTTCAAGAATTAGTCTTTTTTCCTGCCTTATTAAATTAGGTTTGCCTGTTATATTCTTCTTCTCATTAGCCTAAAGTCTTGTAGATAGGCCTGGTTACATTGTGAAAGTTATTTTTGATAAACGGATTTTAAAGGCAGTATTTGTAAATGAAACATGTGCACAGTAACTCTGGGACTTTTTAATGTAATCTTAGGCAGCAGTTTGTACATGCTATGTATTGAATCCTGGCCAAATGCTTGAAAACGTGTAAAAGCTCGCATCTTGGCCCTTCCCTACATGTTGAAACGAAAGCACACATGTTCCCATGTTCCAGTGCCGCCAAGCACACCCAGCTTGCTCACATGGCTGCCGGTGCTGTTTCCCGTGCCTCCTCGTTCGGTGGCCAGCAATTAGATTGTGTGTTCCTTTTGTGAGTGCGTGTGTCTAAATGCTGCGCATCTGCTGCATCCCTTGAAAATGGATAGATGCGCTCTTTAAGGGGAATCCTTGCTCCTGGCTCCTTTCAAAGTCACCCGCCACCCTCTCTGGATGAAGCTGGCAAGAAACACTGTGCAGTGACACATCTGGCTCTGTGCTCCCTTCTCAGTGTGTTAAACGTGCTTTGGAGGCGTCTTATAAGTACAAAGAAGTCAGTTATTTGCCAATTACTGTCTTAACACAAGAAAGACTGAGGGCTGCTGTTGGGCGCTGGGAGTGTGCGTGTGTGTGTGTGCGCTGTCCTTTGCTCTTTGTCTTGTTCTCTGTGCTTCTGAGATTACACAAATACTTATTTATTTGGGAGGCAGATCCCTCTATGGAAACTCTGAAGTCCAGCAGTCACACAGGCATATATCTCAACAAAGTTGCCCATGTGAGGGGCGCGTTCAGTGTGGTTTCTGATTGGGATTTTGAGGGTAGCATACACCTGTTTCTGCTTTCAGGATGAAAAATGAGTTGCCAATTACTGTCGACATGTTCAGACATGACACTTCATATGGTAGAAGCTTGCTCAGCCTGCTTTATGCTGGACCCCCAACTATGAAACCATCGGTTCTGAAAAGGGGGTGTGTTAGCAAGGAGGAGAGGGAAGAAGGGGATCCATCCTCGCTCCGTGTGACCGTGGGAAGGAGGCCACTGCCTCTCACCTCTGTATCCGGGCAGAGCTCTTGAACAAGATGAAGTGATCAAAGCCGGGTGCCAGCGCATCCTCGCAGTCTCATTACTTTGCAAGCTGCACGCCCAGATGCTGCTGTTCCGCATCAGGCCTCACTGACTTACATTCATAACACCTCCATTACAGCTCATTTGGTACCACCCGGAATTAACCAGTTCTTCCCTTTTCCTGGTGGTGTTTCTCCAATACAAAAGATGCGAACGGAAAGCTGAGCTTAACATTGCTGGGTGTAGAAGGCGTCTTGCAGGCATCCCGGTTCGTTGACAAGAAGCAGGAATCAAATGTTTTGTCACCACTTAAATCACTTGTGGTTTTCATTTGGTTGTGTGACTGTTGGTTTTTGGAAGTCTTGGAATTTGAAATATTGGGTTTTGCCAGTTTCATTGACTCCCCGGTCCTGGGAGTTCTTTGCAATTAGTGGGCACGTCCTCATTTGTTGGTTTCTTCCACCAGTGAAGAGCTCATTGACATTTATTTCAGAAGGTGTTGATGCGACGACTTTGCTTTGGAGAACTTAACCATCGTCAGTATCAACACAACTATCCATCAAAGGTCTCTGACGCTTCATGCTCTATGAGCACTGAGAACAGAAATCTGAGTATGAGTCCCAATCCTCAGTGGCCTTATATTGTGGAGATCGTTAGCTCTACTGTGGAGGGTCAGAACCTCATACAAGAATTATAACTTTAATATTTGTTCAAGAAAATGATTGAATATCTCACATATGTTCAGGTGGTTTCCATAAACTGAAATACAGAGAGGTGAAGAAAGCATGATGCATATACATGGGAGACAGATTAATACACACGTGACTAAAATGTGGTAAATGCTAATATAAGGGTGAAAACAAGATGCTGCAGGAATAGGGAGGGGAATCTGGATTGCAGGAAGAGGTGACTGGTGCAGGCTGTCTTCTCACCTAGAGGTTTTGTGAAGGTGAGAAGAAGGAGGATGGTTTTCATGCTAGCAATGGCTAGAATGGGCGTGGGCAGTGGTGGGATGGACTCTGAGGCCATCAAGGAAGGTTAGGGTCAGACTTTCAATGCCGTGTCTCGGAAGGCAGAGTTAATAGAGTTGTGAAGATTCAACCACAAGTTCTACCTACTTGGGAATATTTTTTCCCAATTACCCTTTAGATTATCACCGTTAGAATTGTCTCTTGAATTGGTCATTGTTCCTTGATGTCTTCTGTCAAATACACAAGCATAATATTTGGCACATATGTAAATATGTTTGTGTTTATAATATCACAATTTGCTATATCATGTTAATTACTAGTCTTATGTTAACTCTAGTGGCCCGGTGCACGAAATTCATGCACATTAAAAGGAAATTAATTAGAGGAAATATTTTAATATTGCTATTTGCCCTTTCTCTATAATAGAAGTGTCAGAGATGAAAGAAAATTAGTAAAATATGTATGAAAATCTCCCTTCTGTCAGAGTCTGGGGCACACCGTTGCCTCAAAATCACGGGAGACCCAGACCCAGCTGGCCCCACCTCTGTCAAGCCCTGCAAGGTCCCCTAGTGCTGGGCGGAGGGCACAGCCTCAGCTCCCCCGTCAAGACCCGCTGGGCAGGGGACGCAGCCTCAGCTCCCTCAGCTCGGTGTCGGGCAAGGGGCGCAGCCTCAGGTCCCCTAGTGCCTGGGTGGGGGGTGCAGCCTAAGGTCCCCTGACCCAGCCTCAGGTCCCCCAGCCCTGGCTCGAGGGCATGATGACCATTTGCATATTAGCTCTTTATTACATAAGATTATTAATATCCACTTGAAAAATGAGCTCATGTTAGCTGACCATTAATTATCTAGCAGAGGGAATGGGTCATAGAGAAAACAGTAGTTTTGATAAAAGGGTGGGGAGGATCCAGTTCAAGAAAGCTTTTTTTTTTACGGGATGTTGTCTGGGGGCATTTTAGCCGAGAAGGAGCCTTAGGCACTAGAGGAGCACTAAAAGCTGGCATGCTGGTTGGTCATTTTAGCCCCCTCCCTGCGGTCGATGTCATGGAATCCTCTTTGAATTGAAATGGTATAATATGAACTTTAAAAAATATTCCTAGCCATGAGCTCTTTAAATGGCATCCTAAGAATTCACATGGTACAACATTCTACATGTGTGGGAAAGAGGGTGTTAGAGGCAAATTGTATGTGGTTTATAAAGATAGCATTCATCTGGATGTATGATTTTTGGTTTATGTCTGTAACTGTGATTGTATGTACCCAAGTTATAGAAAATTAACTCATACATTGCTAGTTGATTATTAAATGAATCTTATAAGTATTCTTTCTCCTCTCCACTGCGTTTTGTGGTCAACTTTTGCCTTTTGATATCCTTCCTGTAGCTTGGTGTAGTGAAAATAATCTGAAAATTAAATTTATTATGGATATATTCCCCATGGTCCACACACATATAACTTCAACATATTCTTTGAAATAACTGCATAGTATTGTGTGGCATTGTTCTACCATAATTTAGTTGGCCCATCCCCTTCTGACAGGTACTCAGGTTGTATTTCAAATGAGTTTTTTGACTAGGTAGTGTTTTTTTCCCCTCAGGCTGCAGTGAAACAAGTTTACACACAGAACCTTAGGAACTGGTGTGTTTGTTTCCATCGCATGGATGGGGTTTGAATTGTGACCAGCCCTTCTGACGATGTCGTGTTGGGCTACTTAACCTCTTGGACTTTTTGCTGATGTAGGAAATGTATTATACTAACTCATAGGGTTTTTAGAAGGGGTGATGAATAATGTAGGTAAAGTTCCAGGCATGGAGTAGGACTCAACCCTATACAGGTTTAATTTCTTTAGCGATCTAGTGGGGTTAGGGTTGGCAAAACCCAGAGTACTTAACTTTGGAAATTGTATTACAGCAGTGAATTTAAATCTGGCCTCCTAAGTGGCCCCTTTTTTTTCGTAAAGAAAAGGAAAGCCCATTTTGTGAAAATTTTCAACTTTTTGACGTGTAATTTAAAAACATTACATTTTGGCCCAACCTTTTGCAGTTTTTGCTGGTAGTTTATAATTCCCCAGAGGTGAGTTGAAAAGATTAGTGGTAGAACTTTTTCCCATTAACTCGGGGAAAACTACAGAGCAAAAAATTGTCCTCTGACAGAAATGTCAATCCATACCTCTTGGAGCGTTTGGAAACTGAAGCTGAGAGCCGATTTAACAGGAGAATCGAAAACCAAAATGTATACACATCTTCACCTTTCTAACTGGTGGCAAGACAAGTGAAAAATATACTCTCAGAACTTGATGATGCAAAGAAAATAGGGTTGTTGCTCGGGAAAGTGCATTACGGCTAGGTCTCTAAAAGATTTGAGTGCTAAGCTTCTGGCCAAGTCCTTCAGAAAGCTGATCCTTCCTTATTAATGATACATCTGTTTGTACTTCCTACCACAAAATCCCCCCTTCGTATGATGTAGCATCTAGGAAGCAGATTTAAGAGAAAGGGAATGCTAACTAGGTCACAGATTTTGCTATCGAAGCTACCAAGAAAATAGGCTTTATGTCTTGTTTGAGATTCTTGGTCTTTCTGATTTGTTTTTAAAAAACAAATTAGGACTACTCTTAATTTTTCCATTCTATAATGCCAATATAGCTATCATGAGATAGTAAGTATCCATGTGAGCAAAAATTTTACTGGGCATAATCTTTGTAGGTGTCTTTCACAGTGAATGGATCTGTTCTAGCAAATTCTGTCTCTTCCTTTCTCAACCCCCACCTTAGTTTTTCTATCTGTGAAAGGTGGTGATCAGAGAGATATTATATAGGAATTAAATGAGGTTCCTTTATGCTCCTGGCACACCCCGAGCAGTCGATAGTTAGTTAATTATTATAGTCATCAATAGTTCAAGTTTCTCTTGAGTGAATTCCGTGTGTGTGTTTTAAATTGATGCCCATCATATAATCCAATATTTACTTCCCTAGGGGATAATTCCTAGACATATAAAATTGCAACTGAGCATATACCATGCCTCTAAAAACATGTGTTTAAAGACATATGTTTTCTGTCAAATCATTAACCAACACTTAAGCAACACTACTCAAAATAATAGTTCTATTTGAACTTGCTAGGGAGTACATAATTTAGTAGAAATGCATATGGAGGCTGTGCGTGCATGAATGCAGTTGTCGTTAGCTTATGGTACAGATCACAGCCTTTAGAATATTTATATTAATTTGGGATTAGAGGCAATTACATGTTGGCAGTCTGTAATGAACAAACCAAAGTTTTCCTAAACATTTGTTCTGAAGTCAGTCGCTTGGCATTTGGACCATAATTTTCCCCAGAAATAAAAATGACACTTGCGATTGTCTAGGTGAGTTCTTAGAAACCTGTTTGTTTAACCCCTGATTGTTTGTGTTAAGAATGAAAGGTGGGGGGGCGGGGGGGGATGAGGGGCAAGGGCAGCAAAAAGAAAAAAAATGCTGCATTTGTCTGTGTGTGTGTGTCATTTCCACTCTAGTTTTTAAAGGCAAACCTAGTCACAGGTATAGCCTTGTTTCTATGGGAAATGTAGAACTCTATAGAGCAGGGGTGGGCAAACTTTTTGACTCGAGGGCCACAATGGGTTCTTAAACTGGACCGGAGGGCCAGAACAAAAGCATGGATGGAGTGTTTGTGTGAACTAATATAAATTCAAAGTAAACATTACATAAAAGGGTACGGTCTTTTTTTTTTTTTTTTTAGTTTTAATCGGCCTGCTGGCCGTAGTTTGCCCATGGCTGCTATAGAGTGTGGAAAGGAAATGCAGAAACCTTGGCAAGAACAGCTCCCTCCCTATCTCCCAGTTCCCCTGGTCACTTTCAAGCTTTATTTTTTGTTTTACAGTGAATGAAATATTCTTTTCAAATGAAATCTTATGTGGAAACCTAACACAACTGATATGATGCCATTTTATTAACATAACTCTAATTTATCAGCTTATATACAACCTTATATCAAGAAAACAATGAAGCATATTTTCATGAATACAACATTTAAAAATCAGGGGGCTAAGAATTCTGGCTACAGTCTTACCATACATCAGCCTCAGCACCCAAAATTATTTATTTGGTTGCACAGGGTTGTGATAATCCTGATTTGCAGTGATAAGTAGTGGCAATTGATAATAGTTTTTTTTTTTTTTTAAACAGCTTGTCTTGCAATCTCAAGATATACTCATCCATCAGTCTGATCCATATGATTAAAAGCGAAATAAGTTTCTGCCTCAAAGCTGAATAATTGACAGTATCTAATAAATCATTATATAGAAGTTGGGATGAATACCCAAAACTTAAAATATTAAAGCCCAATTCTATGTAATAAAAGCCTAATATGCTAAGTGTCCAGTGACCAGTCGACTGTTCAGCCAATCAAAGCATATTATGCTAATGATATGCTAAGGCTGCTCAACCACTCGCTATGACATGCACTGACCACCAGGGGGGCAGACGCTTTGACCGGGAGGTTAGCTTGCTGCTGGGGTCTGGCTAATCAGGACTGAGCAAGATTGGCCAGACACACTCTGGAGCCCTCCAAGGTCCCTCCCCATCTGGCCAACCTCCTGTGTCCCTCCCCGGCAAGCTGGCCCCCGATCGAGACTGGAGGAGATGAGGCCAGACACGCCCTGGATCCCTCCCATGGTCCTTCCCCGGCCCTGCTCGTGCACCGATGGGGTCCCTCGGCCTGGCCTGTGCCCTCTCACAATCCAAGACCCCTGGGGGGATGTTGGAGAGCCAGTTTTGGCCTGATCCCGCAGGCCACTCCGTTGGGACTGATTGGGCGCGAGCCTGTGGCAGGTACAGTGGGGCTGGGATGAGTGGGAGCAGCAGGTAGGAGCTGCAGGCGGCGTTGGACTGCGGGTTTTGGCCAGATCCCCGCAGGCCACCCCGAGGAACCCCACCCATGCATGAATTCATGCACCGGGCCTCTAGTATGAAAATAACCTCTGACACGTCCTCAACCTCATCTCTCACCATCCTCTCTCATGAACCTCAAAGTTCATCATTAAAGGGACACCATGCCTTACATCTTTGTGCTTCTGCAGGTGTGCTCCTGCTGCCTCCATAACACAGCACACCTTCACCATTTCCTCCTGGCAAACTCATTCAGTGGGCAAGAGTCTTATATGTGAGTGCCTCTGAAGTCTCCCTTATGCCTCCCTTTCCACTCCTCCACCAAAAAAGAGGGCACAATTAATTGCTCCTTCTGTGTTCATGTAACTCAAGCCCTAATTATAATCCAAGTTGTATTATAGTTGCCTGTACACCTATCTCCCTTCCAGAGCAAAAGCCCCTAAAGGCATGAACTCAGTATACCCTGCCTTCAGTAGTACTCTCCCAAGGTGTTCATTAATATCAATATTGCTATTTACTAAATTGAATTAATCTGTTATAACATTTTTTCTTGCTTTTCAGCTCCTACTCTCAGAATGTTTTCACTGTAGAAGGGACCTTGAGTTAGTTTACAGTAGAAAAAACCATTGTCTAAAAAGCTAAGTAAGAATTACAGACTCTTGGGAGTTTGAAAGGCCCATTACCAAGGTTGTATATCAAGTTACCTTGTGTGAATCTCATTCCCGGGTGAAAGGAAACGTTCTTGAGGGCAGGGATTGTATTCTGTTCTGTTTAATAGGTCTCCCCCAGCACCTGGCCCATGTGCTGCACTTAGAAAATCCATGCTGGAATAAATTCATGCAGCAAATGAAGGGATTGTGGCTGTGTGACAGTCTGTCTGCCTAATGGTGTGATTTATCTAGTGGCTGATGGTCTTCATTACGGGCTGTTAATACAGGCTGATTTTTGTTGGACATTAGCTAATTGCCAGAGTGCATTTCCAATGCATGCCAGCGGGAAGGTGAGCTTTCCTCGTGACAGTATCAATCGGGTAGTTAAGACTATAGCAAAACACAATATAATGGAATATTGTTTATTAGATTGTTCTCATTAATTGGGAATTCCTTCAGTTCAGATTTCTGTACAGTGAATTTTTATAAAGGCAGGATTATTGATACATTAAAATAGCTTTATGACCTTTGCTATTTTTGAGGACTATATTACTTGTGTTAATGTGGACAGATTTATATATTTTTCCACAATGAAAGTACATCTCATTAACATTTTCTAGTTGAACTTGGAAACATGACATCTTCAAGTCAGGTAGCTCTCCACAAAGAAAGCTGGTTAGATACTTCATAACAAGTTATCGTCTTATGAGAGCTGACATGCCTGCTTTCCCCTGAGGTCTCTATTGTCTGCCATACAAGTCTGCATTCGACTTGGTTATAGGCATTTTCTGAGTGAGGCACTGATGGAGCCAGAGCCTAGAGGACACTCCTGTGTGTATACTTTAAGAAAAGTATAAGAGCCATTTCTTTTTCTGGCTGAATTAAAATGGTGGTGATTGTCAAGTTCCATTAACCTCCCTGGTCACCCCTTGCATGCATTAGTGACAGAGCCACTGTAATGTGGCACCCTCTTGCCACGTGTGGACACGGTTATGAAGATGGATAACAGTGCAGGCTCACTGTTAACTTTTGTTGTCAGGCAGGCTGAACGAGAAACTGTGGGTATTGGCTTTTGCTTTGATTTATGGAAAGGTTGCCACATGAAGAAGACATCACATAAAACAGCCCTGCTGGCAGCCATCTAATGCACTTGTAAGTATAGCAAATAGCGACGAACCCTCATTAAGTTCAGTACCCTCTCTCACTACATTCTGTACTTCTGACCGGGTGGGTCCCTTAGCAGCACAGTATCTTCCCGAAGGAATGGGCCTCTCCCTTGCTCTCACTTGGGTTAGCATACTTCTGCAAAGGCTTCCTCTAAGGGCAGCTAGCAGTGGGATGCTGGCTTAAGGGAGGATCATTATGTAGCTGACTTGATGGTTCAGCTGTCCCATGGGGACAGCATTGAGTAAATTACCTATTGGTTTTGCCTCGGGGCGCACGCGCGTGCACACTCTCCCAACAACCCCCATGGTGGCAGGGCTCTGAAATCCCGGCTCCCGAGGATCTGTAGTAGCTCCAAGTAGAAGCAGGTGGCTCTTCTAGAAAATGGCACCTATCGCTTCTTGCTCAATAGGACTTTTGTCCCCAAGGAGAATAGTCATTACTTTGCCTTGGTTTTTTAGTTTCAATGCACTTTGGTTTGGTGGAGTGTCTTTTATGCTGTGAAAACTTTCCTTCCCTTTGAAATCTTTGTTCGATCTCTCTAGTTTGAGTTGTGTCTTAATATGCAAGAAAGGCAGCTGTGTTTTTCTTTAAGCAAATATGAGGATGGGGGAAGGCGTCTGTTTATCCCTCGGACAAACACATTATGGGTAATGGCAAAAAAGGAAAAGTGGAGGGAGAAGCTTGGGACCCCAGAAAAATTACGTACATCTTTTCAACTCTCTGTAAAGCAGGCGAGTGCTATCCTTTCTATGGCCGCCTCCTGCAACTAGCATTTTCTCAAGAGCCCGCAGCTGTGGGGACCAGCGCGGAGCACACGCACGGGAGAAATCCCACCTTCCCAGGTATAGACAGAGAGCCCTGTGTGTCTTTTCCAGCTTGTCTGTTTTCCAGGCAAAGCCACACTTCTAGCCATTAGAACCTACCTCCATTTTTATTTTCCAGATTATTTTGAGGCCTTTATGTGCCATCTATCATTAAATTCTGGCAGGGTTTTGCCATTCTCTGGTCTTCTGCTACTTCCTTTATGCAGGGGGTCCTTTGTGCACGTGTGGGAGACAGGCCTGTCTTGAGCGATAGACTGAAAGAATACAGGCCGCAGCGTGTGCGAGTGATCCTTGGGAGCAGAACGTGGCCCTGGCCTGAGGAGGTTACGGCTAATAGCTCCTTGTTGCCTGGAAGGCTCCTGCTCCTGTTCCTGGAACGGCTCAGAGCAGCCAGGCAGTCCCGTCATAAGCAGAAAGCACAGGCAGCCTGGGAGAATCGCATTTGGCCCGTAACCTGTAACTGCAGGCAGTGAGATGCTCAGGAAGTCCCGCTCTGAGGTGGGGGAGCCAAATGATGAAGGTTGGATGCTAGATGGTGTCCTTAAGGGCTTTCTGGAGCAGGAGAGCAATGAAATTCAAAGCCAAATGAACGAGTGTGTTAATATATGGGGAAAGTACTCCTAAAATGCTCATGCAGGCATCCAGTGACTTTATAAAGGCACACGTTTCTGCTAAACGTGTGCCTTTATAAAGGAGAGTGGTGACAGTATCAGTCGGACCTCAAGTCAGCCTTAAAAACAGTCAGTTACCACCGGGGCTTAAACGTTAATAGGAACCTACTCTTCTTCTCCCTGTTCTTCTTCTCCAGGAAGTAAAGAAACAGACTGCTAAGCCCAGATGATTTTTGCTGGCTTTGCTTGCCTTTTAGAGGAATGTGGAGTGAGTCAGAAAGGGTTATTATCTGGTCTCTTTCTGACTTTCAGAAACCTTGGGTTTTGTACGGCAAAGTACTCCTTGGAAGGAAGCCAGGCCTCTCGAGAATTTCAGCCCCAAAACACTCAGCCTTCCCTGCAGGGCCCCGGGAGAGCAAAGCCAAGAGGGCCAGCCCAGCGCTGCCTCTATCCAGGGAAACAGTGCAGGGGAGGCCAGTGAGTCTGGTCCCAGGCACCAGCTCTGCCTGACGCAGTCACTCCCTGCAGCGTCTTGCTGAGGATCCGGGGCTGTGACAAGGCTCGGCCTGGAGCAGCATGATTGACTAGTGATCTCTGTCATTGGCATAGGCATGAGGAGCTGGCATTGTTCCTTTGTATGTGCTTCCTCTGCGTTAGAAGCCTATGTAAAAATCTGTTTAGCTGATCAGTGGCAGTGCCTCACCCAGGAATCGGAAGCCTGGGGAAAGGAAGAGGGAGACAAAGGAGTGGAAGAAGGCTTCCAGAGAGGCCGTATAATGCAATTTAGTAGCTCTTCTCTTTTCACTTTTCCTCCTACCGGCAGGTTCAGGGAAATGAAATACAGTGGAACCTCGTTTGTCGAACTTAATTTGTTCTGGAAGGCTGTTTGAAAACCGAATCATTTTTTCCCGTTAGAAATAATGTAAATTAAATGAATCCATTCCAGACCACATGAGTCCGTTTTAACCTCTTATGTACAGTACATGTCTAATGTACTGTTTAATATATAAACAATTTAAAAATAAAAAGATCATGAAATATAAATGAAAATTTAACAAAAAGGAAAGGAAATGTACAGTAAAAAGTAAAAATTTCACAATAATTATAAGCAGCAACAGAAAACAAACAAATAACAAAACCAATATCCTGAGATTTTAACAAGTGGTAATATGACTCATATTTGGGCCTTATCTCCTTCATTTGTCACCTGGGAGATACTGACTGATCACACAGGTTATCAGCATGAGAGGGTTGTCAGGTTGAGAAGCGAATTGTTCGAGATGGGAGACATAGGAGAAGGGAGGTTCCACTGTACCACAACACTGGAGGACTCTTTACTTCCTTCCCTCTTGTCCTGGTGTGGTTCCTAGTAGGAGAGTGTCTCTCCCTTGCTTCAGGCTACCTGAGCATCAGTGAGACTGTGACTGGCATTTGCAGGGACCTAAAAAATATCAGGGTAGACACAGCTGTTGGCAAATGTCCTTAGTGTGCAGTCATATCTGCCATTTTATTAGAAATGAATAAGAGAACATTTACACTCCACTTTGATTAGCATTTGTAATACATGCAAAGATATTAACCTTGAGTACATTTCAGAAATGGCGTCTCATGGGCAGAAGCCTTCGTTTACAAATAGGGCCATAAAGACTACAGTCAGATGACTTTTCTTAAAGACGGGGAGCAGCAGATCTCCACTTGTCAAACGGTTCTTCAGCCTAAACAGTGGCCCTTGCAGCCTAAGCTGGGGGTAAAAAGCGGCGCACTCGATGGTGCCTGGTAGAAATTCATATGACAATTGATTTACTCTCATGTTGAAAGTGTTACTAAAAGCCCTCAGTGCTTTATTTCATTGTGTGTGGTTGTAATAAATTTAAAAAAGTTATCTCATCACTGTGTCCAGTTTAGATGACAAAACAGTTACTCGGACCTTGACCTGAAGTTATCGTCCTGAGCAGCACCCCGATCTGCCTCTTTGGGACCCTCAGTCCTGAGATCGGCGGGGCTGGGTGGCAGCCGCTCCTGGCGGCCCGCCTTGATGGCATGAGGCAGATGCGCCTAAAATTTCTACTCAATGTGCTACATGGCCACAGCCATTCTGTGCCTCTTACTGTGACATGTGAAATGAAATAACAAAACTTCACATTTGACAAGCTTTTTACGTCCTCGATTAGTCACATGTGACTAACGTGTGAGCAGCACCCGTCGCGGTATCCGTTGGTTCTATTCTGTGCAGTGTTCCAGGTCTCACTTGTCCTCCACAAAGGCTGCATGCAGGCACCTTTGATTTCTGATCTGGGTTTCCTGGGCATCCGGTATTACAGAAAAGAGAATCCTTCCATCCCGTTCTCTCCCCGATCCCTGCTTGCGACCTGGGTGGCGGGGTTCTCACAGCCAGTGCCTGTGTGTCTTAAACCATTTGAAAGTGACATCAGCGTTAGTGCTCGCATATTCCTCACCGTTTCTGAATGTCCTTTGCTGGTTAAAGTTTTGGGGGGTGGGGCAGGGGAACAGATCTCACTGTGAATAAACTGAAGTGTTATCTGACATTTTTAATTAACACTGGCGCTTCTGGGCCTCCTGCTGAGGACTGCCAGCTCCTCTACAAAGTGGCATTTATGACACTGAGGACACAGAAAGCTGAACCCAGTCCCTGGCCTGAGTACTGGTTTCATGGTAGTAGAACTTCAGCCGTGCGCTGTTCATTATTCTTGAAATGTCCAACTTGTATTAGACAGGATGTTGTCACTTTAAAGCGAATTAAAGCAGTTTGCCATCGATGTCACTGAGTCCCCTCACTGCAAGTAGCAGCCCTGCCACCAGCAGTGGGCAAGTCTGTGCCAACCGTAATGACTGCACCTACAAGTCCATTTGTTCGCAGGGAGGACTGTTGCTCCCCGTGAGGACTTAGCTGTGGGGAAAAAAGACATAGAGGGTTATGTTACTTACACACCCCAGGCGGGAGGTTCGATTTTTAACAGGAGTGCAGCTTGTCATGCCTTACCCGCCACACAGGCAGGGGCCTCCTTTGCCACCACCCGAACACTCTGGGGGCACCTTCCAGTTTGCGAACAGTCACAACTCTCACATGGCTTATATTCTAAAACATGGATTCCAAGCTGGCTGTTTGAAAGTGGAAACCCATTTTCCTTCGGAAATAAGGTGATAGCAGTTAGGTTCCAGAATAACTTATGGAGTTTATTAGTTGAAATAATAATAATAGCAATGAATTAAAGCTTACTATGTGCCATGCATTGTGTTGCGAGCATGAGCATTACCTTACTGATGTTTACGGCAGACTTAGGAACCGATGGAAAAGTCGCGTCTTAGACTGAGCAAGTTGCTCCAGCTCCCATAGCAAGTGAAGAGTGGAGCCTGGGTTTGGACAGGTGTGTTTTAAATGCCAGATCCTGTGTTCACCATCCTAGCAAATGGCTAACGGAAAAGCAATGACTGTTCGAGCACCTAGCTAACGATGGTCATGCTGCTTTATTGGAAAAGCCGATCTTGGCTCCAGTGCAGATGTTAGGAGCATCTGTCTCCCAGCAGAGTTTGGCTCCTCTTCCCCACACAGCCACACTGGCTGACACGGTGGCAGTGAGAACTATGAGGGGGCCCAAGGGCTCCGTGCGGAAAGGTCTGAGGGGCCTGTGGACTTTGGCAGATTGTGTTAGGCACTGGGACTACTGCACTAAATGGGACATACCCTGGCTTTGCTCTCTTGGGCCTCAGGGTCTAATGGGAAAATGACTCCACAAGTGTAGTCGTGCCACACGCTATCGGGTGCTGTGAGAGCATGTCACCTGGAGTCACCTGTGGGAGTCAGAGTCAGCATCTCTGAAGGCTGAAATCTCCTTTCAAAAAAGAGGACTCATTCACTTGAACAAGTGGTTGCTGACGTATCCTATAAGACGTCTACTAAAAATTACTGGATTTGGCTCAGTGGCTAGAGCATCGGCCTGCAGACTGAAGGGTCCCAGGCTCAATTCCAGTCAAGGCCGTGTACCTTGGTTGCAGGCTCAACCTGGGAGGCAACCAATCGATATCTCTCTCACACATTGATGTTTCTCTCTCTGTCTCTCCCCTCTCCCTTCCACCCTCTCTAAAAATCAGTGGAAAAATATCCTCAAGTGAGGATTAACAACAACAACAAAAATGCTGGATTTGGCGCCTGGCCAGTGTGGTTCAGTGGTTGAGCATCAACCCAGGAATCAAGAAGTCACAGTTCGATTCCCAATCAGGGCACATGCCCAGGTTGTGGGCTGGATCCCCAGTGGGGGACATGCAGGAGACAGCTGATCAATGAGTCTCTCATCATTGGTGTTTCCATTTCTCTCTCTCTCTCTCTCTCTCTCTCTCTCTCTCTCTCTCTCTTTCTCTCCCTTCTTCTCTGAAATTAATAAAAATATATTTTTTAACAAGAAGTTAATTAAATAAAATGGGGTAAAATCTCAAATGCATTACTTTTCATTAGTCACATTTCCGATGATCAGTAACATTATGTGGCTGTGACCATTGTGTTGGACTGAGAAGGTGTGGAGCATTTTCAGTGTGGATGTTAGGAGCATCTGTCTCCCAGCAGAGTTTGGCTCCTCTTCCCTACACGTCACCCTTCTCCCACACAGCCACACCGGCTGACACGGTGGCAGTGAGAATTGAGAGGGTGCCCAGGGTGCAGGACGGTCTATCAGCCAGCCCTGTTCTGGAGAATGTTGCAGTGCCAGTGAACGTGACCTAGTGGAGAAGGAGGTGAAGACACAAGGAGGGGGAAATCCCACTGACAGCGGGCTATCGGGGAGGTAAGAACTGGACCCATGTGTAGGGATGGCTTTCTTTTTATGAGAGGCACTGTTCCTCTAAGTAGCAACAGAAAAGGTGCAGGTTCAGATCTTATGATGGGAAGAACAGGGAGCAAGCTCTTGATGTCTGTTTTGCTCAGTGAAAAATAGAAATATGAACAAGAGTGAAAAGGGTGAGAATTTTGAGGAGTTGGAGATAGCATGAAACATTCGTTGCAAAGAGGGCCAGAGTGAATTTGCCACAGAAATGTAAATACATTGTTGGCGGAATTTAGTGTCTGCTTATGAATTTATAAGAATTCGAGTTTCCCTGGTTATATGACTTTTCTCCAGAACCACTCAACTGAGAGCTGTAGTAAGGGACATTGGAAAGGCAGGCAGGCTCTTAGATTGGTGCTGTGTGCAGTGGCTTACATGAACACTGCTGAAATGGAGCCCTTTGGAAGGCGTGAACTAATGGAGCTCAGCAGGGTGAATCCAGCCCAGGACACAGGTCGAGAGATGCGCGGTTTTTTCTTTATGTGGGAATCACTGAGATTCCATTCCTGAAATACGCTCATGGATAAGGCCCATCATTTGGAGAATATGTATATGTAGTAGTTTGTTTTCTATATTTCATGGCTGGTCTTGTTAACTTAAGTCTTAGCAGCAGCCTATAGTGTTAAGCCCATTTGCTAAATCTTGCCGCCTCTGAAAAATGCTCAAATCCATAAGTAACCCCAAAAGGGGTTGCGATTATATGATGTATTGGAATTTAATAACTTCTGATGGTATCAGTACTGAATATTTTAGTTAATAAGAAAAAAGCAAACAAACAAAAAAGGAACATGCTAGCATTTTTAAATGAAGGAATAATGGGTATTCCAGAAATGCACATACAGTTTAATGTTATCATACACTCCACCTAAACTTCCACTGTTATTAGATATATAATGCTTTGGAGGTACATCCTTTATTTATAGGGTATTAAATAGGGAAACATTAGCTAATTGAATTCATAGTGTACTTGTCTTCCAAAAATTGGCGAATAGTGTTAGTCTGTGATTAGTTGTGCTTAAAAGCTAGAGATGAAGCAGATTATAAGTTAGCAACTCACCTTCTGAGTTATGCTTTCCCCTACCAGTCACCTTAAAAATATCTATTTCCCAAATGCAAAGAGACTTTCTTCTCATTTCCAGGGACTTTCAGGGAATTAAGAGATTAATATTTATAATACTCTCTGAGTTTCAAAGATGCAAAGTGACGTTATTTGAACACTTTTTAAAAACGCCTCTTTTTGTTCAAGCCCTTTGAAATGAATTTAGTTCCTGTGGAAACTTACCACTGTTGCGCACAAGTGAAAAATAAAAATCGGAGAATGGTTCTATAATTTGATAACATGGCTTGGGAAGTGGACATTAGGAATCTGTGTAGTTGTGCCCTTCGGCTATTCTACTGGTTCCTGTTAGATTATGTTTGGAAACAACCTTGCAACTGTCACTGCCTGTCCTGCACTTGGAGGCCAGACTAGGTCAAAGTGGTTTAGCCAAAGTTTCCATGAGTTCTTTTACTCCCAGCACCGCAAACAGACGCTTGTGAGGAGGCAAGGGATAGAAGTGTTTGGGAAGTCACATTGGTTATGGCAGGTGGAGAATCCCGATTGACTCTTAGGAGAGGTTGGCACTCATAGGGCATGTGTTTAGTGCAGTGGTCGGCAAACTGCGGCCCCTTGAGTGTGGCTCTTCCACAAAATACCACGTGCGGGCGTGCACATACAGTGCGATTGAAACTTCGTGGCCACACTCAAGGGGCCAAAGAGCCACACGTGGCTCGCGAGCCGCAATTTGCTGACCACTGGTTTAGTGGGATCATGTTGATGAGTTTGCAAAGGAGGCAGCCGAGGTGAGGGCAGGAGAATCTTTGGAGGTAATAATAATAGTCTATGATGAATTGACAGCTTAGCCTAGAGCAGTGGTTGGCAAACTGCGGCCCCTTGAGTGTGGCTCTTCCACAAAATACCACATGCGGGCGCGCACGTACAGTGTGATTGAAACTTCGTGGCCACACTCAAGGGACCAAAGAGCCACATGTGGCTCGCAAGCTGCAGTTTGCCAACCACTGGCCTAGGGTAATGATGGGGAAACTGAGGAAAGTTGGAAGTAGGATTTTTCAAAGTAAGAGCTACATTCTCAATAACTTTTTGTATATAGAGTATTAAGTAAGAGCAAAGGAGCCAAAATTTAATGCATGATGATGAACTACCAATATTGCCAGTGGTGGGGGAGGAGGGTGGATCTTGTTTGGATAAAAAAATGGAAATCAAGTAAGTTGAATGCATTCAGTTGATGTTTAGTCTAGAGATCTTAGAGTTTTGAAGGATATAAGAAGACGGTCAGATCTAGGCCTGGCGTCAGGTAGGTAGGGTAACTATCTGTGTGTGTGTGTGTGTATTACTGATTTTTTACAGAGAGAAAGGGAGAAGGATAGAGAGTTAGAAACATCGATGAGAGAGAAACATCGATCAGCTGCCTCCTGCACACTCCCCACTGGGGATGTGCCCGCAGCCAAGGTACATGCCCTTGACCGGAATCGAACCTGGAACCCTTGAGTCCGCAGGCCGATGCTCTATCCACTGAGCCAAACCGGTTAGGGCTATCTGTGCATTTTATGAAGAGCTGAAGTCCAAAGAAATCTGAGATCACACAGCTACTTTCTGATGGAAGCAACTGGAAAACCCATCCAGTCACACCCAAAGCAACAGGAGAACCCCCCAAAGAGGGAAGGATAACTTCACCAAGAACCATAGAAGAGCATTAGGGCAAAGACCTGGGCTTTGGGGATTACTCGCAATTAAGAGAGGAAGGGAGGTCGAGAGAGAGCAGTAAAAAGAGAAGAATTTCATGGATAGTTTCCAGGCTTTTCAAACCTCATGTTACATTTCACTCCCAATGGTTTGCCCTGTGACTTATGTGGGTATATTTTCTCACGAGGTTGCTGAGATAGTAAATTGGAAGGGCTTGTGCTGAAGGTGGACATGTTTGAAGGTATGTTGAATTATTTCAGTTATTTCCCAGTCTACATTTTTGTATTTTTGTAGAGTTAACATGTGGAGTTTCATGTCTGGTGTCTCAGTGTTAAGTTTTCAATCGGTCTTCTATTTGTGCCACAGAACCCATAGAAATGGATGTTAGTGGTTAGGCATCTTGACAGAAAGCAGACTTCCTAATAGAAATTCCTCAGGGCCTACAAAACACACACACACATTGCATTGTAATCTTAAAAATGAATTATTTCTTGATAAGTAACATATATCCATGATAGAAAATTTGAATATCACATGCAAAGTAAACCTCTTTAAGTCTGTAACCTCTTACCCAAGTCTCTTCCTTGGAAGCAACTGCTGTTACCAATTGTTGTATATTGCTTTAACTGTATTTTATGCACATTATCAGCATATATATGTTAAATGATTTTAAACTGGACTTTGAGCATATGCAGAGTAAGTAATTATAGTTGACCAATATCCATAAACTCCTATTTTTCAAATGCAGTTTCTATCAAGCTTTCTCCATTTTCCATTAACCATTTAAACCAGCCAATAATTTTACCACATGTCTGTTTTGGAAAGCAAGAAGGGGGCTCACACTGCACGTTCTAGACACCGGTGTGAGTGTGTGAGAACAAGACCTACAGCCAATGCACAGATATGCCCCTGCCTTAAGTACATTTACTTTATATTTGACCATGTGCCGTAACAGGAAGTACAGCTTGGGGGTATAGGAGGGTCTCTGGCCTGTTCCTTGCCGCCCTTGAGCATCTCCTGTGAAGGGGTCCCCTGCACCTTCTGAGACACCCCTGTGCACCCCATTTCCATGCCTGTGTCTGTTCTCTGTCACCAATGCCTGACACCTTTGAGAGGAGAATCCTTTTTTCCATTCCCTGCTCCCTTTCTTACCAAGAAGAATTCCCATACTCTCAGATGCCTCGTCTGGCTCCTGAGGTTTTCCACCAATCAGTCTCCTTCCACTCCTCCTGCACTCCCAACCTCACGTTTCAGATTCTGTATGTGGACTTTCGGTTTTAACCAATAGATCCATTCTTTCTCCTCAGTCACGTCACGTCTGCGTGTATTGGACCCCCCCCCCCCCCCACCCCCCGCCTGCTTTCTGCTCCTTTTGCCTTTCTTTAAAAGCCTGTTGAAAACTCCTTTTTTCACACAACCTTCTCTATGTACTCAACTTCTGAGCACACTTTTTTTTTTAGTGGCTTAACACAAAAGGCATTTATGGCCTGTCTCACAGTTCTGTAGGCCTCATGTCCAGGGGGTCATAACCAAGTGCTGTACTTTTAGGGTCTCACAACGCTGGCATCAAGGGGGCAGCCAGCGTGGGTTCTTGTCTGGAGGCCTGGGGAGAGTTTGCTTCCAGGTTCATGCAGATTGTTGGCAGAGTTTAGTTCCTTCTCCTGCAGGCATAGGACTGACGTCCCTGAGTCTTTGTCGGGGTTCAGTCGGGGTCATTCCCAGCTTCTATGGACCACCCACTTCATTGTGAGCACAGCCTTCCTTACTGCTGCACTGATGGGAATTCCTTTGTCTACTTATAGAACATGTCCTTGTCGAATGTGGTTTGGCTTTCTGATCTCTATGTAAATTTCCATAGGAATCTTTATTCTCTTAATGATGGCACTGCCTCTAACTCCAACCTTTTCTTCTCTTGTCCTCCACTGCCTTCCTTTCACTTTTCTGTCTGGAGTGCCTTTCCATCTCACCCTAACTGCCGAGGTTCTCCCCAGTCTTCAAGACCCGACTGCGATTTTTGCATCTCATCTGAGACCTTTTCCAATCAGCTCCATCCAATTCAATCCCCCACTTTCGTATTTTCCTCACTGCCTGGTACATGCCATTGAAGCAGCTCTTGTGGATGGCGGTCTCTCCCTCTGCCCTACACACACACACACACGCGTACATGCACACACACACTACCACATATGCACATGCATGCATATGTACGCACACACATGCATTCACACACATGCACAGCCTGGCATATAATAGGCACTCAGTAAAGGATATTGAACTGACATAACCCACGGCCTCCCTTTCTTTCCTGCCCATTTTCTTATTTACTACTTTCCTGCCATCTCAGTTCTGCCTTGTACATGATGCTGATTGATTTCAGAGAGGAAGGGAGAAGAAGGAGAGGGATAGAAATATCAATGGTGAGAGAGAATCATTGATCAGCTGCCTCCTGCACACCCCCTACTGGGGATTGAGCCCACACACATGCCCGGGAATCAAACCATGACTTCCTGGTCCATAGGTCGATGCTCAACCACTGAGCCACACCAGCCGGGCTATCTTACCTTTTAGAGATATAAACCTTGTAGCACATAGCCCAGATATGCCAAGGATACCACGGTATGGTGGAAAATAGAAATCGGCCAACTTATTGATTTTTTTTTTTCTGCCTCATACCAGATGCCTGACTTCAGTCATATCTTCTCAACTGAATTAATATTTCTTGTCAAAGACATTATTACTTGGAAAGATTTTCTGGAAAAATTTTTTACTAACATTTAAGTTGTGTTTAGCCTAAGTCACCAGATTTTAAGAAATTATTTATTAAACAAGAGTCAGATGGCCTTATTCTTTTACATCCAGACCTTGGCAGGGTGAGCCCACTTAGCAGGATCCCACCCAGAGTATGGGGAGGTGGGCAAGGTGCTACAGGGTTCTCTGTGAGGAATAGAGTAAGGGTCTCCTGCTCAGGAAAAGGAGCCAGGCACTGGGGATCCCCATTGCAGAGTGACAGTGCCAGCCAACCCCACCAGCCTCCACATTCCCACTCCTCTCATAAGTTTGCCCTAACTGCCCCATTATTTCCAAGTAGCCAATATTACTGAATAAGGAAGAAACATGTGTTGCAAAATTGGAAAGTTTTTATTCACCGTGTATTCTAGTGTGTTCTTGCTCAGATACTGGTGTACGTGAGGCCTCTTGGTCTAAGAGCAGTGTACCTTTGTGTGTACAGCCCTGCATTGTTTGTCTCATTTGGGTGGGTAACCAGAAGTCCTGTCTTTGGGATCTTCCTGGCTGAATGACTTTTACTCTCGGGATCCTAAAAACTGGAGGAAGACTGGCAGTGCTCTCCCTGCTTGGAGGTCACTGCCTCCTTTGCATCCACATTAGTGAGCTGTGGTTCGGACATCTTTCCCCCGAGTCCACAGTGGTTTAATATTACAAATATTTTTATAAATAGTCCTCTTTGAGGCCTTGAGTTTATAGAATAGAATTCTGTAGACTCTGTCTGAAGCTGAGTTTCTCTTTTTACCACACTCAAGTTGAATCTCCTGGTTGAGTGGTATGACACTCATGGTGAGTAACCATCTCCTATCAGCTTGATGGGTTCATTGAACTAAGTGCTGGTCCAGGTGTAGCCAAAGCCAGTGTTCCCTCCTCATAACAATAGAGGCCCCTCCGGTGTTTTTGTGTTGAGATGATACACAGCCTCACAGCTAGCATTCATCATTTTAGAAAATAAATGTTTAAAAAAGCCTTCTGGTTTTATGTTTTTATTTTTTAAGATTTTATAGCAAAGTGTCTGGAGACAAATTGAAGCAAAGAAAACTTTTGGAGAGAGTTGACCTCTGAAATGTAATTGTAGAAATTTGATTACAGCTCAAATAGCTACATCATTAACAAAGATGGTTAGCAGTTATTAAGAATGTCAGAGAAGCTTGAAATTAAGTCGGTTTTCAGATCTTGCATTGTTAGAGACTTTACATTTTATTCTGAGAACTAATATTAGAATATTGTAATTTAGGGTAAAATTTAAAATTAAAAAATGTTAATGTTAATAGAATACATTTGAGAAATACTTCCCTTATAATGCATTTTATAATAGCTTTATTGCAATGATAAGAGAAATGAGGATGTTATTACATATTTTTAAATATTGGAAATGTGCTCAGTAGCTTTAGTTTGTGTTGTAAAAGAAAAGCAGAAATCCTGACCACTGGGCTTAACATTGAAGGAAACCTTTAGTAGAGAATAAAATTAGAGGTCTTGCATTGTGCCACAGACATTAGAGCTCAAGATTTAACTCAGCATGGCAGTGTTGTGTGCCTGCTTTTAATGTGGTAGATACCGTTTTATGAGACCACCAGATCCCATGAAAGATGCATTGTCTGTCGCAACCTGTTGAAAATCAGAATTATCCTTTTAGTGCCAGCTGTTCTCATATCCATCCATCCATCCATCCATCCATCCTCCCCTGCCTTTCTCTCTGTCCCCTCTCTCCCCTTCCCCAGCTCAGGGTACTTACTGGTCCAAATATAGGAGAAGGATCCTTTTTTTATGCACTTATAATGAATGACTTTTGTGTGCCCAAGAGCTTTAGGAATTATGGCTGCTAACTGTCATTAATTAGAGGACTTCTCTGGTCTTCTGTGTGGGGAATGGTATGAGGAGAGCTGTTTCCATATTTTTTCTTTCTCTGAAGTTACCTTGTTATAGCCATTTATACTGGTCGAACTAAAAAGATGGTTAAGTAGTTTCCTTGGGAATATAGAGCTCAGACCCACATTGAAGAAGTTTCAAAGACATACAAGTAGGAGAGGCAGCCGCGAAACCAACAGCTCTAAACAAGTACTGGAGTATAAAACAAGAGTCGGGGCTCAAGGCGGGGGGCTCTGAACACTGCTGCTCTCCGCTTCATTTTACAGCAGTGTTTTCATTTCTCTTTGACCAATTAATTCATCTTACCGGAAGCTATTGCACAAAAATCACCAGAAACAATAGTAATAATTTATCGCCATGTTATTTTAAGCACTGAAAAATTAGAAAGAGCCTAGATGTGTATCTTTATTCTTTTTCCAAAGTTTCTCAGTGGGCCTGTCAGCATCATGAAAAAAATACTTGGCTATATTTTCTTAGCTGCCTTTTAAATGAATATTAGTATTAGCATTATTTTATTACATTAATACTATAACAAAATAGTATTGTAATCACATGTGAAAGGATCCATCAAGTAACCACTAAACTGGACTGTTTCATGTTTTTGTTTATTTGTTTGTTTTAATTTATCTTTGTTGTTGAAAGTATTACAGATGTCCCCTTTTTTTCTGCCATTAACCACTCTCTGCCCCCCCCCCTCCCCCCGCCCCAAGGCCTTCACCACACTATTGTGTGTGTCAATGGGTTATGCATATATACATATAAGTTCTTTGGTTAATCTCTTCTCCTTCCTCTGAGATCTGTCATTTTGTTCCATTCCATGCTTCTATGTCTCTGGATCTGTTTTGTTTATCAGTTTATTTTGTGCATTAGATTCCACATATGAGTGAGATCATGTGATGTTTGTCTTTCTCTGACTGGCTTATTTCGCTTATCATAATACTTTCCAGGTCCCTCCATGCTGTCTCAAAGGTGGATATTTTTCTTCATTGTTTTCGATGAATATATATTTTAAAATGTTGATTATATTTCACCAATTTCTTTTTGCTAAATGTGTTTTGGGATAGCTACTCTGTCCCTCACTTCTTTATTATTATTCTGAATTCTCAAATTTATATTTTATCTTTCTCTTAACATTTGTCCTTCACTGTTTCTTTCTAAATTCTTATTTCCATGCAAAGTAATTGATTTGTTTAAATGTCTCTTGCAGCGAAGATTTAATTTATCTTCTTAGGTATCTTGAAAGTCTGCCTTTTGTTATTTTTGCCTCATAGAGGCTTTTTCCATCAGCAGGAATGAAAGCCGTCAATAAAAATCAATTGCTGACACAAAGACTGTATGGAAGTTTACCATAATGCGTATTGGAAATGTCTTTGAAATCCTTTTCCTGAATGGAAGGTGCCATGGCTTGTGTTTTATGGCTTTCTAATGTTAGACCGTAATCTCATTTAGCATTTTCCCAAAGTGAAAATGTTGCATTAGGGCAGCATAACAAGCATTGCAGATCAATACGAGGCAGCGCTTTGCCCTATAGATTATTCCAAGAAAAATGTGCCAGAGTCTCCTCCAGGAACTGGGGAACAGTTATGTTGATCCTCCACTCCTTCCCCGCTTTCTGCCATCTACTCGCCAATACAGGTTGAAAAGTATACAAAAAATTTTTCAGATATCTTAACGCGCGTGCGCACACACACACACACACACACACACACGCTCACGCTCCAGACCACTGGATAGGAAGTCAAGGGCCCTGGGAGTGAGTAGCATTGATTTGTGGTAAAAGTATGTTTTGACACATTTCAAAAGATAAATAACTCATGGACTTTAACTTGCATAATAAATAGCTCAACGCAGGGAAATACTTTTATACAACTTAAATGACCTCTTTCTAAGGAGTTCATAGCATTAGATGAGTCCCACTGTGAATGTCTTTTTAAAAGCAAAAAGCCCCTCTTCTGTCTGATGTGCAGAGTGTGGAAGCTCATTCTTCACAGTTTTTTCTTCTAGGTAACAGGGAAGGGCTATATATCTGGTCAGAGTTGTTCTCGCCTCCTCTCCCCATTCCCCTTTTAAAGCTAGGATATGTTGGGCAGAGGATGTTCCTCAACACTAGGAGTATAAATGTGTTTATACTCCTGCTTTCCTGGGAACTAATATGGGCATTAGTCGCGTGTGTGCGAGTTTGGGCTGACCTCTTCGAAGTCATATTTCACTCAGCCTTTACCCAGATGTGTGTCTTGCTGAAGTCTGGGCCTCCTCTCTTGGAAGCACAGCTGACTCCTTTTAGATGCTGATGCTCACGGCAGGGGATTAAGGAAATCCATGTCCAGAAAAATCCACAGACATCTGAACTTTGAAATCTTAAAGAGAATTGAAACTCCTGGGATTGGATTTCAGTTCTCTTCTTAGATATTTGGCAGAGCAGTGAGGGAATGAATAAAAAAGTAAAAGCAAAGCTATGTAAAATTTGTGGGATTATTTTTCCCCTGTGTGTCTACTTTCCTTAGAGGGTAGTAAAAAGTAAATTCCCTCGGGGACCAGTAACGTGGTTTGCATTTCAGTTTTCTATTGTAGCAAAATATATATTGGTTTAGTGTGTTGGATAAAAGTAATGAGGAGACAAATTGTCACCCAGGGGTTTCCTTATTGATGAGATATAGTCCTCCTGTGTTCTCTAGGGGTTTTTTAGAATCCATTAAATTTAAAATAATGCTATTTCCAGATTACTATAGCAATGACAAAATTTAAATTTCAAAAAAAGAACTGGTATGAGAGACTGGAAGCCTTTTGTATTAAGTAAAACTAATTTGAAGAAAAAATATGAATTTCTAGATTAAAAGTGTTAATAGTATGTGTTTTCTGTGTGTTTAGTTCTTATAATCAAAGTTCCTCTACCATCTTAAGACTATTTCATTTTGGTTTGTATAATTCATTTGATTTATTTTGTTATTATCATTTCTCAAGTCTATATGATAAACTTTTTTGGAAGCACTTAAGCTAGGTACTGCATATTCACTGAAAGCAATCTAACTAAAATTTGAGATTTGTAACTATATATAATTAGTAAAATGTGAGCCTAGGAATTAAAATTTTTTTTTTCTCTCCACCCATTTGTATTCTCAACTACTAATTGCATGGCTTCTCTGAGAGGTATCCTTTTCAGTAGCTGAGGTCACAAAGAAAATAAGACAGTTCTCCTTGGGATTTGCATCCTAGTAAATGTAGGCTAGTAAGTGCGCATAGTGTACATAGACTATAGTCAGCATTAAGTGCCCGGTGAAAGACTGAAAGACGTTAATACAAGGTCAGTGGGGTTCACCTTAGAGAGGGGTAGACTCTACCATGATGGGAGAGGGAGTGAAAGCTGTATAGAGACAGTTACACTTAAAAGACGTATAGGTATTTTCCACATGTATGGATGGGAGTTTGGGGGCAGAGCATTCCCGAAATCAAGAACCACATGAGCTAAGATGTGAAGGGACACGTGAGAACCAAACCCGGAAATGGTTTGGTCAGGCTGCAGCACGTGGGGAATGAAGGCTAAAGAGTCGGCAGGAACCCAATGAAGACCTGCCGGTTGACCTTGCATTTTATTTAGAAAGCTGGAGGGAGAGAGGCTGTCTCAGATTTATGTATTAGAACCTTCTGGAAGGCAGGAGCTGGAGGTGAAAGCTGAGAGACAGAGAGTGCAGTTGGGAGGTCACAGAATCCAGGATAGAAATGTGCGGACAGTGTGTATGGGGAAAGAAACCAGAATGTAGGGGGTCGAACTTTGTGACCCGGTGGGTGTTGGGGTGGAAGAAGGAAGGTACGGCTCCCGGGCTTCTGGTCCGGCTGGCTGTGCCCAAGAGTATGAGCGCCATTTGCCTGGTCCGGGCTTCGGTCTGGCGGGAAGGTTTTAGTGTCCAGAGAGGTTTGTGGTTGTGTCAGCTAATGGAATTAATTTCAGAGAAATTGTTTACCTTGTGTATTCTTCAAGGTCGAAGAAAATGATTTCTCTTGAACTTTGTTTTCTACATTTGAAACATTTATCTTATTTAATGTTTTATACATTCTTTGGCCTCGACCTTTACTCTGACTGAAGACCATCTGCCTCAGCGATCCCTGTTTTTTTTTTCAGGCGGTATGAGGTTCACCCGGTCTGTGCGGATCTGCAGGCCAAGATTCTCCAGTGCTACCGCCAGAACACCCAGCAGACCCTCAGCTGCTCTGCGCTGGCCAGCCAGTACATGCGCTGTGTCAATCAGGCCAAACAGGTGGGTGTGCAGCTGCTCCCGGCACCAGTGGAAGCGTGCCCAGTGTCATGGCACAGTGGTAAGGATGTCATGGGCTAATATGTGTGAAAAAGCTTTATAAACCAAACTAGTCGTCATCATCAAGAATTGCCGTGACAAGTCGGTTAGGCTGTAATCAACTTCCATCCAGATGTTTGTAAGAGCCTGTATTCGCCTTGTGCTCAACTCCTTACTTTCAGAAAGAAAAAAAAAAAAGATTCTTACTACAATAATACTTTTCCCAGTCGTTCTGAACTTTTGTCCTCTATAATAATTGTGTCTTCAAGGTCATTGCTCCCTATTTCTGGGCCAATACTCAAAGCCAGCAATGAAGAATGATACAAGTTCAGGGGCCAGCAGCTTTGGGTCTATAAGCAGCAAGTAGTCATGTGGAGAGCCTGGTTTAAAACAAACAAAAAACTAAAACAAAAACTTACCATTCAATCTTCTACCAGTTGGTAGAGTCTACTCACTTGGCAGGGAAAGTGAGCCCAGGAGCAGGATTTAGGAAATATTTCCATCACTTTTTATACCAGAGCTGTATTCTTCTCTGGACCCTTCATGTTCAGAATAAGGTGATGTTCACAGGACATGTGTTTTCTCTCATTTATGTACTTTAGAATGCTCATGATGAACTCTGAAGCCAATTATCAATTCTGGCCGGTCAATAATTGCCTATCATTTAACTGATTTAACAGTTGCATGTAGGCTGTTCTGAGATAGAAATTGTTGGAAACCTTGATTCTTTCTGCTGCTAAACTCCCTGGAGTTGACGTTCTAGCCCAACTAAATCTGGTGCTTGAGCTACACAGCATGCCTTTCTGCAGTCTGATTTGCCGTAGTTATAATAATACCACTTAGCATAAATTTCTAACATCCCTTCTGATGGGAGGATTGGTATTACCTGCATAGCTGGGCAATAATGGCAATGCTAGTGGTCCTCCTCAGCCACGGTTTCGCTTGCCACAGTTTCAGTCACCCGCGGTCAGCCGCGGTCTGAAAATACTACATGCAAAATTCCAGAAGTGAGTGACGATTCTTAAGTTTTAAATTGCACTGTTCTGAGTAGTGTGATGAAACTTTGGGCCATCCCACTCCATTCTTCCTGAGACGGGAATCGTCCCTTTGTCCAGTGCATTCACACTGTACATACAGTACAATAAGATGTTTTGAGAGAGAGATATAGGGAGACCACATTCACATACCTTTTATTGCAGTAAATTGCTATAATTGTTTAATTTTATTAGTAGTTGTTACTCACTGTGTCTAATTTATAAATTAAATGTTCTCATAGGTATGTATATGTGTATAGGAAGAAACTATAGTATATCTGTGGTGCTTTTGTCTAATCCATTAGACAAAATGTGCATCCCCTGGAAGTACTGGAACATATTGCAGATAAGGGAGGACTACTGTTACCAAGATGTATTAAAAGCCTATGTTGTCTTTGAAAGCCTGATGGCTTGAGGCTTTTTTCTATTTCTTGCTCGTAGTGACACTTGTATAGCTCTTAATAGTACGCCCGGGATTTTTTTCTTTAAAGGTCTTCAGTAGAAATAATGTTGATGTTGTTGTTCGTACATTGTATTTGCAAAAGCAGCTTCTGATAGGCTCTTAACAAGCCTGGCATCCAATATTAATACCAACGGAGCATTTGGGACCTGCAAGTTGGCGCATGGGCTTTTCTGACCTGATATCAATGCTGTATGGAGGTGGAGGTGGCAGCCGGGCTAGGAATGGCCGTGATAAAGTGGATGTTTTGGGGCTGGTGTCTAACGCAGGTGCCCATCTCCCCAGCGTGACCTGTAGCATCACTGTAGTGGCAGCTGCAGAGACGTCTGGGGTATTGACTCCATCCTGCCTGTCTGATGTGTTGAATCATCCTCACATAGCCCCATGAGATCGATGACATACATCTATGGAATAAAACAAAGTTACCTTGCGACACAATCAGATAGGCCATGTGGGACAATTGAGAGTTCAAGTGCAGATCCGAGTTTATATCCGAGCTGTGTCTCTTACTAGCTCTCTGACCTTGGGCCTTGATTTTTCTCGTATGTGAATTGGGGCAATGTTATCTCCAGTGTTGTTGTGAGGATTACATTTATATACAGTATTCATAAATCTTATTGTTTCCTTTTCTACTCAGTTGTATATTTCATGCTGAAACCATCTGAATGGATTGGACAAAAGCATCAGATTATTAGTAGCGATTCCGAGACCCTCCTGTCCCCCTACCCAACCTGCAATATGATTTAACACTGTTTTCAGCAAACATCTTTCCAGCACCTATTGTTTTGATCACTCTTACTTTCAGGTATTAGGGAGTATAACACTGCTAATATTAAAAATATGTATGTCCACAAAACGTTTTTATCCTAAAATGGGCAACACTGAAATGGGCAAGAACCAAGAAACATTAATACCTTGTATTTCTTTCTATAGTACTTTAGATTTCAAGGTGATTTCACATCCATTCTTTTGTTTTTTTGGTGTTTGTTTGTTTATCCTTACCCGAGGATATGTTTTACTGATTTCAGAGAGAGGAAGAGGGAGGTACGAGAGAAACATCGATCAGTTTCCTCCCGAACGAGCCCCCACCAGGGATCAAGCCCGCCACCCAGGCATGTGCCCTGACCGGGAATCAAACCTTTCGGTGCACGGGATGACGCGCTAACCAACCGAGCCACCCAGCCACGGCCTCTTGCTTGTTTTTGATGACAACCTGAGATGTAAAGAGAGATGATTTTGTTCTCTTCATTTTACAGTTGAGAGAATTGAAACCCAGGGAAGTCATGATGTTAAATTTAACAACTAAACCAAAATATACCTTGCCATCAAAACAAAAAATTTAAAAATAGTGTTTGACTTTTGAGTTGGGTGCATGAAGGTGCATCCATCTTCCACCAATACAGATATAAGGCAATGAGGGAAAATGCGTACAGTAATCATGACTTGAAGGGAAACACCGTGAAGATCAAACTAAGTAGTTTGTTCTAGAGGCTGAGGGTAACCAATGGGGAGTGGAATTGCAGAGGGGCAAGCAAAGGGGTAGTTCCTCACAGCCCCATTTTAAATCCTTGCCAGAATGGCCACAGGGAGTTATATCGGCACTTGGTGTGTACTCTTACTCTGATACCACCTTTCCTTTTTCTCCTTGTCGAGTTAGTCTGAGTGCTGTCCCCAGCGCTCCCGTTGTTAGAAGAGTCTCTGACAGGACATCTGGTCCTGGTCATCTACTACAGTTCCTGCCTGGGCCCCCCCCCCTTCTTATGTTTCCTTGTTACATCCAAAGAGCAGGCTAGACATGCCAACATAGAAAGCACTGACCATGACAACAGCCCATTAGGTTGCCCTGTCCATTTCCGGTGTAGTGCATGAGTTTTCCCCTTGGAATAATTCCAACAGCCAAGTCCATTCCACTTTTAAATGACTCATAAGATGGGGCTTTCACTGGTGTCCTTGGGGCATTGTTCTGAGACTAATAGACTTTAATGATAGGAAGATTTCCGGATATTCCTTAGCCCTACTTTTCTCCTTTCTTAGTCATCCACGGATTCACATCAGTCTTTTTTCAGCTATTCTTGAACAGTTCCTCATGGGTTGACAGGAGACATTTAGACTGTTACTTCCAATATAATAAGTATGTGTCTTCACGGAGGTAAAGAGATATTAAATTGCTATAATTATTATATCAAAGACTTAAAAGCTACTGGCCAGCTAGATGAGATACAACATTTAAAAATGTAAGGGGATGTCAATTGGTAGACTTCTATGTCTTTTATTTCTCATATCTGCTTAGCCCCACAGCTTGTAAAAACTCCCTAAGATTGAACTACCTGCTCTTTACCGTTAAAACCCAATTCCCATTTAATCTTCATTCACCTACCTTACAGGAGACTGGAGGGAGGCAGAGGTGGGAAGCCAGTAGTAATTGTCCACTAGTGGCCCAAATGTGCCCAGGTGCTGTTTATAAAAAGGGTGTGTGTGGAAAGGGCTTGCTCTCAGAAGATCTGCATTCCTGTGCTCCGTGGGACACCCCACTCACTGTCCCTCAATTTGCTTGCAGAATCCAGCTCCTGGGGGGTGAGGGAGGTAGTGATTCTAAGCGTTCTGGCTCTGTCTCAGCCCTGCTGATACTGACAGAAACCTACGGAGCCGGCTGGACTCCTGGGAGCATTCTCTGGTTCACTGGAGGGTAGTTTGTGGGAAGTGCTGTAGCCAACACCAGCCTGGTCATGGCGACCGGGTTTTCAGTTGCTTCCTTGGGAAATTAAGGGTTGAACTAGGTGATGCGCGAGGGCCTTCCTCTGTTACCTAGGACAATTCTCCGTCCACCTGTGAGAGCAGGCGGCGGTGCACACAGGCACACCTGTTGGTGAGCACTTTGATGTGAGGAGCTGTGGCTCGTGGGTACCAGCAGCACCCTTGCTCTGGGGGCCTCCAGCCTGTTCGATTCTGCTGTCAGCCAGAAGCTTTCACTCCGGAAGCACAGCTGCATTTCCCATCGGTCTGCCTGTCGTCTGGCCTCCCACAGCTGCACCCTTTCCTGGGAAGTTGTACACCTGTCAGCCCCGGGGAAGCAAGGTGGCAGAATGAACTTGGGAGGGGGTGAAAACAGTTTCCAAGTCTCTCCTAAGTCAGTGAAGTGAAAAATGGGAATCTCAGCGCTGCCTGGCAGAGTGTAGGCTACTGGCTAATCAAGTGCATTCGGAAATGCAGGCGGAGTACCTGAGCCACCCTAGGCCCCTCTGGACTGCAGTGGCTTTCACCCTGTGTGCCACGGGTGGTGAGGGACTGTGAGGTCAGAGCAGAAGAGCCAAAGAAAGTCCAGGACAAGATGCAAGGGCCAGACCCAGGAGATGCCCAGAGAACAGAGGCAGGTGCAGCCCGGAGGCAGGTGATGGAGCCAGGCAGGAGTCGATGAACCATGGCAGAGGTTGAATTCAACAAGTGGGCCATAGGCAGGCAAGCAGCTGGCTGAAGAAGGAAGCCCCTCCCGGGTGTGTCTACTTCCCGCCGATCCCTCGTCCAGCTGTAGTGGGAACATGGGGTCAAGACCCTGATAAGTGAGATCCGAACATGAAGTTACTTCATCAAAGGCTAGCGCCTCCCGTCCCGGGTTAGCCTCCAGTTCGGAAGCCTTAGGCTCGGTGCACGTGGAGGAGGTTCCTGCGGCAGAATGTGCCAGCTTTCTTAAAGACACTGTAGTTTCTCTCTCTCTAACTTGGATTGTGTTAGACCAGGGCTCGAATACTGCCCCATTATTTGAGTCTGAAGAGGGCTTGAAAACATAGTGGTCGTTATCTCTTTAGAAATCAGAATTCTTGAAAGAAAAGCCTGGTGTGGTGCCAGAGCAGGCCGCACTTTATCATCATTTTCAGGCCAACTATAAACGCAAATGATTTGATAGACTATAGGCTGGTGGAACTAGACAGACCTCAGATCGTGTAACCTGATCGCGTCTTTTCACTTGGAAACTCAGCGCCAGGAGTCCCAGTGCTGTGTAGCTGGGGCGGAGTGCAGACCAGAATAGCTCAATCCTGTCGCCAGACCAGTGCGCTCTGCCCTGCAGGATCGGGTCTCACGTGCTGGTGAGCATCACAGTCACCTGGGGAGTTCATTTAAAACTCGCATGCCTGGCCCCGTCCCTGGAGATTCTGATTCTGATCTTGGACGTTGGAACTTTGAACAGGTTCCCCAAGTGACTGTCCACAGAGCGCTGGAGCTCACTGGCCTGCACTGCCCTGGAGACAACCTTTTCGAGGCCCTGCCCAGTCTTTGTTCTCTCTCTTTCGGGAGATGAGGAGCTGCCCCTGTCTGTCGCTGCTGACCTGATCTAAGCAGAGGTCTGATCAGATAGATCCTAGGGAGGAGTTCCTGGTTCGGCCTAGGAACGAATCAGAAGATGTCTTGGACAGAAGGCGGGAGCCCCTGAAAAAGTTCTCCTCTCTCCTCCCCTGACCATTGAAACTGTGGTGCCCTGGCTGAGGAGCCACGCCCAGTTTTATGGGCGGGAGGGAGGAAAGAGGCTCCCAGCCATGGTAACCCAGTGCCCTGGCCAGCCCACATGGTGACTGGACCCTCCCTTGGCTCTGCTGCTTTAGTCACCCTGCTCGTCCTCTGAGCCCAGGACCCCTGTCCTGTGCACTTGGTTCAGATGCCACAGACGCCCACCGTCAGGGAGCAGAGATAAAGCCTGAGGTTGACTTTTGGGAAGACCTGCAGGAGCAGGTTTTATATTGTTTGAGGGCTTCTTTATCAGCACCACCCGCTGGCATCCACCAGTCATCCAGCCGGGCTGCCCGTGCTCAGGGTGACACAGGGATAGGCCACATAGATTTCACGTCCTTCAAGGTCACCGCCCTTTGAATTTGGAGCCACATCAAAGCAAACTAAATTCCAAACTAAATTGTTAGCTCAGCCCCTTCCGTCATAGGAATCCTTTTCTAAACCACTTTCTGAGAGTAATAGTTGCTTTATGACCTTTCCTTTTTGAAAATCGGGGTTTAATAGAAGAAATGCTACCATGGTAATAGACTTCGATCTCTCTTAATAGGCATTTCTTTTGTAGTGCTTACCCTTCAGGTCAGGCCTGCAGTTAATGTGTCTGTTGTGGCAGCCAACTGCATAAACAGTTCGTTGCTTGTCACTGAATTTGAATATTACGCAGAGCATTATCATAGAAGATGTGGAACAAGATCTAGGCATAAAAAAGTTAACTTGTGTTTCCTCCAGAGCAGGAAGAAAGAACAGCCCTTGCTGGGGGGGAATCAGGCCCGATATTGAAAACAAAATGAGTTAGCTAATCAGATCTTCAGGTGGTCAGGAGCAGTACTTGTCGCACCGGCAAAGCTCGCTTTGTGCTTCTCCTAAATTGAATTTATCGATCACTTTTGCTTCAATCTCACAATCGTCTCATTCTCTCTTTACTACTCGCTCCATTCTCATCCACCCCCCACTCTCCCGTCCCTCCTCAGTAAAACTCGAGTGCACCCAGGACATGTTCCCCTTTTGGGTTCCCCATGACCCTTTCCCTGGAAGCCTTCCTGCTTCCCTACCCGGCTTTATTAGGGCTTTTGAAGTCTTGGCGAGACACTGGGGAAGCTCAGCCAGAGACTGAATGGTATCCTTTAGAGAAAAAGAAAACTATTTTTATTCTCTTTGTGGCGATTGTTTAGCAATCCAGGGTGGCCACAGTGTCTCCTAACTATATAGCTTCAGCCAATAGCCAACATGCCGCTGTAATTCGGGAACCAGTTGACAAGATTACTGTGTCACAGAACTATTTGAGAAACACAGTTAAGATCGTTTTAGTAAGTGGAATTGGCACACAGTCTCTGGTCTCCCGGCCCTGCTCTGTCTGACTGTGGGAGCTGCCGTGTCCCTTCCTGGGCAGCAGGAAGCAGAAGGAAAGAGCAGCATTGATGCGAACCCGGGCCTCCTTTGGAAATTTCTCCAGTTGTCTGTAAAGGGGTTTATGCAGGTCCCAAATGAGAATGATGAACAAATGCAAGGAATTTCTTTCTGTATATTAAGTCTTAACCATTCCTTAAATGAAGGAAGCGATTTTTTATAATTTGCAGATATTCTCCCCATTCTTCGGGAATTTCCTATGTTAATTTATGCGGTGGTAAAGTTATGTGGTGTTGAAACTCAGCCCAACAGCAGCTGCTTACAGGACCCATACAGCGACTACAGGAGGACCTATAAAGGCGGCCACCACGTGACAGACCCTGCCAGTCTGGGGATCCCCTCACCCAGAGGCCCTCGGGTCTGGGTGTTCGCAGGTTTCACTGCAGAAGGTGATACAGTAATCACTCAGGGTGTTTTACCTATTCATCTTTTTTAGAAATTCTACTTGACCTTGCATTTGTTAATGTCTGTGACGGAAGGGAGGCGTTTGGTACCACCTCTGCCCCCCTTGGTGGCAACTGAAGGCAGTTTGACAATATAACATGTGTGTAGACCAGCCCTGGGAGACACAGGTTTTCCCCTTGTGTCTTCAAAGAATCATCCATGAACCAACCGGACTGTAAAGCATGTGTCGGCATTTTGTGAGTGTGGGTACTTACTGTGTCTCCTGTTTGTTCAGAGTGTTCTTCTGGTGCCTTATGTCAGACCACACCAGCTGGGCTCACCTTCCCTCTTAAGGAGAGTCTGACATTCTTACCACCACCTGAGGTGGCTGGAAAATTGCCCTCTGTGTTTGGTTGGAGCTGCAGGGAGAAGAACAGTAAAAAGACCCCCCAGATTCTAGAATAATACTAACTGTAGCTTTAATTATAGTGGGATCACTGCTGATTATTTTGCAACAGTTGAAAGGGGGTACATTTGTTAAATAAAAAAAAACTTCCATGGCCTAGGCTTTATTAAAAGAAAGGGTTATTGAGCCAGATGCTAGCCAGAAGAGGACCGGATCCTGGGTCCATGGTCCACACCATCAGCAGCAGGCTGGATGGAGAAGACAGCAAGTCCCCCGTCCTGAAGTCCATGAGCCCTTTTATAATCGAGTGGTGTCTTGCGGAAGAAAGGTGTGATTTGTTTTGAGACAATTTACATTGACTACCGATAAGGCAGACGGGAAGAGATGAAGTGGAACAGTGCAGAGTCCGTAAGAGAAGGTACTGACTACTTTTGGTTGGTTGTGGGCCACGGTCCAGAAGTTCACGCACCTGCAGGATGGGGTGACTGGTGGTCGCAACAGAAGTCAGTTCACAGCTCCACCCTGCACAGGAATGTGAGCAGTCCACTGTTAGCTGCCCACAGCTGTGAGCTGGTGAACACACTGTGTTTCTCTCCCAGCCACTGTGATTTAATTTAGGACAAATCAGAATTTTTCTCTTGTTGATTATCATATGGTTGTCGCTATAACCGTAAGATCTAAACGGTAGAGCAAGGCCCAGCCATGTAATCTTGACCGGGCAGACAACAGCGTCAAGTTCCCATTGGCAAGTTAAGGAAAGCAGTGAGTGTATAACCCCAAAATGTAAAACGGCTTCACTCATAGAGTAATTGTTTCCGTTAATAATTCAATACCCGTAGATGGGCTCAGTATAGATCGGCTTTATACTGACTTCCGTTTTGTATTAATATATAATGTTGTGGCAAGGGTGTCTATGTATCTAGAATTTATAGTTTCCAGTCCATGTAGTTGGAGAAAGTTGCACTCAGATCAAGCCACAGAGGGGTGGGGTGGGGAGTGGGGAGGGGGAGGATGAGGATAAATGCGATGCTATGATGTGTGGCATTGCCTGGTCTGATTCTTCATGCTAGGTGCTCAGTTTTTAATTTTCCCAACAAGCACAGAGCTTCCTGAATGGTGGGCTGGAGAGGAGCCTCGCAGTCAGGTGTGGTTCCACAGCACTGACCTCTGCTGAGCAGCATTTGGCCTGGTTTGCTTAGTCCTTCCTGTTTTCTCTCGATGCAGCTGGCTCTCTGATTTACTTCCTTCTTGACCAGGCGTCCTCAAACTACGGCCCTCGGGCCACATGCGGCCCGCCAAAAACATTTATCCGGCCCGCCGGGTGTTTTTGCTGCCTCTGCCTGTTCTGCTTAGCAGCCAATTTGTCCCGGGCCCGCAGTGCGCATGTGTGGAATGTCTGAGGGACAGTGAACTGGCCCCCTTTTTAAAAAGTTTGAGGACCTCTGTGACCATGCCATTGTCTTTTTTAAAAAAATTCTTTATTGTTGAAAGTATTACATATGTCTCCTTTTTCCCCTCATTGCCTTTCCTGACCATCCTATGTGAGTTCTCTCCACACTAGCTTGCCTGCTTTTATATCTGATCTTCTTTTGTACCCCGTGGGCATGGACTTCTTAGAAACCTATGATCATTGAGATTCAGGGTGAGCCATCCAGTACTTTTGTGACCCACACACTTATTTGTCCTTCCACTCTTTCTGTTCTGTCCCTTTATTTCAGTCTTTTTTTCTTGACCTTAAATCTTCATCTCTAAAGACCTTTGACCTCTTTTCCCAAGCCTGCACTTCCTTCTAGACCAGTGGTTCTCAACCTTCCTAATGCCGCGACCCTTTAATACAGTTCCTCATGTTGTGGTGACCCCCAATTTCATTGTTACAAATTGAACATAATTAAAGCATAGTGATTAATCACAAAAACAGTATGTAATTATATATGTGTTTTCCGATGGTCTTAGGCAACCCCTGTGAAAAAATACCACGTGCGGGTGCACATGTACAGTGCGATTGAAACTTCGTGGCCACACTCAAGGGGCCAAAGAGCCGCATGTGGCTCTCGAGCCGCAGTTTGCCGACCACTGTTCTAGACATTTCTATGAGGTCATTCCAGACTCACAAGCCCCAAACTTAAGTCATCTTCCTCATTTCCAGTGTGTCTCCTCTCACTGATTTCCCGGTTTCTCTGAGGATCCAATCTCCCTGCCACTGAGGATCCACCACAACTTAGGTCTCACCGTCTCTTTTTGTTCCCATGTTTTTATGGCTCTCTCTCTTATCCCCTCCCTTGCTTGGTTTCTAATCTGCCTCCTCCCTGGTCTTTCTTCCTCCAGACTCTTCTCTGTTGGCTTCATTATGCTCAGGGTGTCAGGATAGCCTTCACTCTGGGCCCCTCTTACTTCTCTGGTATATCCTGAGCACCCACCCTTTCCTCTAGCCAGGCCTGTCTCTTTCCTCCGGCCTCCATACATATGGGCTTATTCCCATCTGAGTCTTTTCACTGCCTCCCAGCCTGGCCTGTCCCAGCCCTACGCCTCTTCCTTTTCTCTATATTCTGTCCGTCCTGCAGGATCATTGAGTTGCCTCTTCTGATTGCTCAGCTACAGAGCTGGCCTCTCCTGGGCAGAACCACTTTCCTGGAAGCATACTCAAGAAACGAGGAAACAGGAAGGAAAAAATTGCATTTGGTTGTATATTCTTTTGTTCTTCTTGAATTTTATACTGTTTGTGTGTATTATTCAGTGAAATAATTTTAGCACATATTTAGCAAATATGTTTAAAAATCACAAGTAATTACTCTGTGTCACACCTTAGTTTTCCATGAGCATGTATATTGGTTTCCCCATAGCACCTAAGTCAGTGCAGTGGGTACCTGCTAGGACCTTCGTGAAGGGCTGGATAGAAGAGATGCGGGAAGAAGGCATGAACAGATTAGAGGCAACCTTGGACCTGACCTAACTTCTTCTTACTGAGTAATTTCAAAACTAAAAGGAAAAAGATCACTCTTGCCTTTTTTTAAGATTCTTAAGAATAGAGAACCTAGAAACAGAACCTAGTGAGAGAACCTAGAGACAGAACCTAGAAACAGAACCTAGTGAGAGAACCTAGAGACAGAACCTAGAAACAGAACCTAGTGAGAGAACCTGGCTGAAGAATCTAGAGACAGAACCTGGATAGAACATGGCAAGAGAACCTGACCAGAACCTGGGACCAGAACTTGGCTGGAGATCCTAACAAGAACTTCGCTGGAGATCCTGACCAGAACTTGGCTGGAGTTCCCGGCTAGAGATCCTGGCTAGGCTGCGGATCAACTGAAAAAAAAAAAAAAAAAAGATTCTTAAGAATAGAGGCTGTATACCTGGCTACATCTGGTTATAGAGTTTTAATCTGATGATTAAGAATTCTTCCTGGCTAGGATTTATATATAGAAAATTCTAAAGAGTCATAATAATGTATTAAAGCTAAATTCAGTAAAGATGCAGTATACAAAATTAACACACAAAAATCAGTAATGTTTTCTACATATTAACAATGAATATTCTGGGGGGAAAAAAGAGATTGGTCACATTTATAATAGTATCAAAAAATAAAATACTGCCGGGCTGGCATGGCTCAGTGATTGAGCATCGACCTATGAACCAGGAGGTCACGGTTCAATTCCCAGTCAGAACACATGCCCAGGTTGCAGCTTGATCCCCAGTGTGGGGCATGCAGGAGGCAGCCAATCAGTGATTCTCTCTCCTCATTGATATTTCTATCTCTTTCTCCCTCTCCCTTCCTCCCTGAAATCAATAAAAATATTTAAAAAATAAAAATTAATAAAAAACAAATAACAAAAAAAATCATAAAATACTTAGGAATAAATCTATTTTCACCAGTGACGTGAAAGATCTCTACTCTGAAAATTACAAGACATTGATGAAGGAAACCAAAGAAGACACAAATAAATGAAAAGCTGTCTTATGTTCATGGGTTGGGAGAATTAAATTTGTTAAGATGCCAATACTTCCAAAAGTCGTCTGTAGATTCTGTGCAATCACTATCAGAATTCCAATGGTATATTTTTTTACAGAAATAATAAAAAAAAGAAATCCTAAAATTTGCGAAGAACCACAAAAGACTCCCAATAGTCCAAGCAATCCTGAGAAAGAAGAATAAGGTAGGAGAATTACACTGTCTGATTTCAAGCTCTATCACAAAGTTACAGTAATCAAACAGTGTGGTACTGGCATAAAAACAGATAAGTAGACCAGTGGAACGGAATTGAGAGCCCAGAAATAAACCCAGCATGGTCAACCAATATTTGACAAGGGGCCCAAGAATGCTCAATGGAGAAAAGACAGTCTCTTCAATAAATGGTGCTGGGGAAATTGGATATTCACAGGTAAAAGAATGAAACTTGACTCCTCTCTTACACTACTTAAAAAATTAACTGAAGTGGATTAAAGAATCAAATGTAAGACCTTAAAGCATGAAACTCCTAGAAGAAAACACAGGGGAAAAGATCGTTGACATGGGTCTTGGTAATGATTTTTTGGGAATCACACCTAAAACACAAACAACACAATAAAAAAACACATTAAGTGGGACTACATCAATCTGAAAAGCTGTACAGCAAAAGAGACCATTAAGAAAATAAAAAAAAAAACCCAGCATATGAAATGGGGAAAACTGTTTGCAAACCATATATCTGATAAGTAGTTAATATTGAAAGTAAATAAAGAACTCATACTACTCAATAGCAAAAAATAAAAAATCATCTAATAAATGGGCAAAAGACCTGCACAGACAGTTTTCTAAAAAAGATGTATGAATGGTTAACAGGTATATGAAAAGATGCTCAACATCGTTAGTCAATAGGGAATTACAACAAATGCTGACAAATATGTGATGAAGAGGAAAGCCTTGTGCACTGTTGGTGGGAATGTAAATTGCCTCAGGCATTATGAAAAACAGTATGAAGATTCCTCAAAAAATTAAAAATAGAACTACCGTATGATCCAGCAATTTCACTTCTAGGTATATATCCAAAGAAAATGAATACGCTTAACTTGAGAAGATGTCTGCACTTCCATGCTTATAGCGGCATCATTCACAGTGGCCCACGGCATGGACACAACCTCGGTGTTCATTGATGGAAGAATGGATAGAGAAGTTGTGATAATACACAATAGTGTAATATTTAGCCATAAAAATACACACCTAGGAAATCCTACCATTTGTGACAACAAGGACGGACCTTGAAGGCATTAGGCTAAGTGAAATAAGTCAGAGAAATACAAATACCATGATATCACTCATATGTAGAATTTAAACAAAACAGACCAAACTCATAGAAAAGGAGATCAGATATGTGGTTACCATAGGCAGGGCCTGGAGAAAGGTGGTCAAAAGGTCCAGACTTCCAGTGACGTAATGTACAACATGGACAGGAGAGCTAACACTGCTGTATGCGGGAAAGCTGTTGAGAGAGTTCTCATCACAAGGAGACATTTTTTGTTTTTGTTTTCCTTTTATTGTATCTATGAGATGATGGATGTTAGCTAAACCTGTTGTGGTGATCATTTCACAGAGTATATAAATCAAACCAATGTGCTGTGCACCTTAAACCTTACGCAGTGATGTACGTCAGCGACTCCTCACCTGCAAAAATAAATGGCTAAATAGATGGTAGGGGATGTTTCTGCAACATTTTGGGAACAGATACCTGGGTAACTTTGCCCAGCATCACAAGCTCAGGAGCATGTGCGTCCTGCCTGCAGTGGGCAGACGTTCTCTGTCGGGGAGAGAATCCCGTCTTCAGCTGAGATTCCTCTCAGAGCCCTTGGGGTTTAATCTCTGCCCTCTACACCTCCCTTACCGCACCCCCCCCCCCCCCCCCGGTCTTCCCCCAGTCCCTGTGGCCACCAGAGATGCTTCCATACATTTCAAATGACCGAGGAGTGAGATGGCACATGCACTGCCACCCCCCCACCCACCTCATGGTCCAGGCCTTTGCACCCCCCTCAGGGTTCAGCTGGATGTGGGCGGGGAGCGGTCATTTGGAGATTGTGCACGGTTAAGCAGTGGTGTCCATTAAAGGCAGTGATATTTTGCCCTAACTGGTTTGGCTCAATGGATAGAGTGTCAGCCTGCGGACTGAAGGGTCCCAGGTTCGATTCCGGCCAAGGGCACATGCCTGGGTTGCAGGCTCGATCCCCGGTAGGGGGTGTGCAGGAGGCAGCCAATCAATGATTCTCTCTCATCATTGATGTTTCTATCTTTCTCTCCCTCTCCCTTCCTCTCTAAAATCAATAAAATATATTAAAAAATTAATAATAAAGGCAGTGATATTTTGAGACCAGGAGGTGTATGCCTTGCTTTGTGTGTTTTTGAAGTCGATCTTTGGAAAACAGTACAAATGATACTAAGTCCTTGCTGCCGTTTTCTGGTCCCTCCTTCTGGGGGTAAAACTTACACTTTCTCTTTCTCTTGCAGAGCATGATTGAGAAGGGAGGATAAAAGCCACTTTCAGAACAAGCAAAACTCCGTCAACATTGATTCCAGAGGTGGTGGGACATATTTTTTCCTTGTAAGAAAGTAACCTGTTTAGAGAAAAGCCGATGAAGAGCAGCACTGGGAGCAGAGTGAACAGAAGTGCATCACAGTTATTCAACAAGAACGGAAAGCTGAGGCCTAGCTAGATCAGGGATCAGCCACAAAGGACACGCCACAGTGTTAGTAACGCCGGCTGTGATGACAACGAGTGGGCAACCCTTTCTACCTTTCGTACTTTCTGTCCAACTTTCTCTTCTGACCAAGCTCCATCACTTGGTGAACCTCCACTCCGGCAAAGCTTGCGGGTGGGACCAGGGATGAGGAGATGGGAGTGGGGAGGAGAGGGCAGGATACCTCCATCCAGGCCCTCGGTGCTGGCGTAGTATCCAGACTGTGCATGTTGGGCTTCTGCTTCCTTTCTCCCTTGACTATAAGAGCTGTTTCATTTTAACTTATGACGATCATGTAAAGAAGACAAAAAGGAGAGAAAATGTCCCTCTTTTACTGGAATAATGTTTATGATTACAAGTGAAATAAGGCATTTTTTATCAACATAAAGGCAACTTTGGCTTATACAACTGCTTCTCTATCGTGAATACTGACACCTGACTTCACTCACTATCAATAATAAATTTATTTTCTGATGAAGACTGGCATTGCAGCCCGGGCCTCATGTGCTTCTTTCCAGGGGTTGGATGGTTATGCTTATGGAAACTGAGTTGATTTATATTGTTACTAGTTTCCATGTGTGCTGTACCTTTCTCCCAAAAGCTGCAGAGCCTCAACCACACAAGCGCTCCTCAGGACTTGCCTCATGGTAGGTAGGTAGGTAGGTAGGAAGGATACAGTAAGAGCTTTTCAACCTGCGTGGACCTTCCTCCTCCTGGGATGACCTAAGCCATCCTGCCTGTGGTGAGAACGAGGTTAGCTAACCTTGGTTACAAACTTCCAACCCTGCGATCTATGAAAATGTTATTTTTAAAAAGTCAACCAACCTTGAGTGTTTTCCCTCTTTCCAGTTTCATTAAAGCTTTCTAATTATGTCTCCCTTTTTTACCAGAGGATTGGTACTTCAAGCCTGGATTTTGATAAGTTGGAAATTAGTATTCACACTGAAGCTAAATGGAAAGGTCTTTCCAGGAATAGATGGAGGAGAAAATGCCAAGGCTCCGTGATGTGATCTAAATATCTTCTGTTGTGTAGAATTTCTGTTACAGAGAGAAGTACTTTAGCAAAATAATTACGAATACAGGCTCTGGAGTAGGTGCATCTGTGCTCAGATTGTGACCCCGCCCCCTCCCCCGTGGGACCTAATCAAACCCCTCACCATCCTGAGCCCCTGATTTCTCAGCTGCTGGGGTTGCGGGTGGAAGAATCTGTGTAGACATACATTCGGCTGGGTCCAGTACATGTTGGTTTGTGTGATTATTCAGTAAACTGTTGTTTGGAGTTGGTGATGTGGGAAGAATATCCACAGGCCTAGATACCTTTTACTTCGAGATGGTCTTACATTGGGAACATTTCAGCCAACCTCTAGAGACGGAAGTGTGGCCCCTTTTATCTAAATCCTGAGTTGGCTCCATTTGAAGGCATCTCGTGGACGCTTGTAGACACACCTGTGGACCTGATGCTGATTCTGAGTGACTATCGACTCTCCCGCCGTAATTACCCCGAGGCTCTGTGGTTCCTGCTCAATGAAAGCTTTTGTTTTGAGTTGTGTGTTTTTTATGGTACAAAATAAGCTGATTTGTTTAAGAGTGAAGGAAGGAGCATTGGTTGCTGGAGGAGCAGCACATCAGGCCCTGTCAGGATGGCAGCCAGGTAACTACCTGGGGGAGAGAATAGGTACACAAAAACAAGTGTTTACAAGGTGACTTGCAAATCAGCTAACTCACAGATTCCCTGCTTTGTTTTGCAATTTAGAGTGAAGAAGTTGGCGCATCCCAGGCTGCCAGTCTTGTCACTGGCAGAGAAATACAGGACTGAAGAGCCAGGCATTAAAGCTGGTGAAATCCATGAGAATGGAAGGTGGTTGGTCAGGACAGCTCCCTCCCACCACGGGTGGTTAATGTATCATCCTGATAAACAGGATGGATGCAAGGGAGAAAGACTGCACTCGGGAGGAAATAAAAGGGTGAGACGATGCCTTTTTCTACACCTTCAAGGCACCTTGCTGTTGATGGCCTGACAACTCTGTCCAGGTTACTGTTAACTTCAGGACAACTGCTTGCGAAGAATGTTGTGCTTTTGAGTCTCAGGGGAGTTACACATTCCAAATAGTTTCTCCATTAAGGAGAACACACCTTGAACTGTAGGATAGCTCATGAAGCCAAGAAAAGTCAAGTTACTTGAAAGCTGATGAGATGTTATCACACTAAACAAGTGTCTGGTGAAAGAGAAGAAAGCTGGGTGGAACCAGCACAAAGTCCTCTCTTTGAAAGGCTAATAACTTGTTACAGAAAACTTACCAACGTGATGGTTTAGAAAATTACTGACTAATCCTTATTAGTAGCAGATGTGGACTGCTAACAGCCAAATGCTGCGGCTTGCTGGTCTACCAATGAGACGCCTCTACAGCAGCTGTATGCAGTATTTTGCTTAGAACTGAACAAGCGGCCAGATGTCTCATCATGTCTGCCTTAGGAGTTGGGAACCTGTGGTTCTTAGCTTGATATCTTTCAGCCCACAGGTATAACTGCTTTTGCCAGAAACCCACAGGATAATTCCCTCTCCCCCATTTCAGCCGTTAAGAGCTGACTTTTCCAAGATTTAAGACCTAGAGCCGTTGAACAATTGAAAGGGTAAGCAGTAGCTTCCTAGGATTATTCTGTTTTGAGTTAATATACTTGAAAGGCTACTGCTTTGAATGAATGAGTTAATATGCGTTCGTTCATTCTCTGTCGGTGCTCCCCTATGCCCCCAAGTTTTCATCTCTTTCTTTACCTCCCATCTGTATCTCCTCCTCTAGCCTCTTCTGTAATGGGTTGAGACCTTTCTCACCTTTCTCAGCCTTCCAAGGCCACTTCCTGGGAGGTAACATGGGAGTGTACAGTCCTGAGCTCTGGCTCTGGTTTCTGCTACTGTTGCCTTGGGATGAGTCACTTCCCCACAGGGTCCTAACTGCCCGGGGGTGCCCTGGTTCTCCATTATAACAAATGACTTTTGGTACTTTCTTTTCTTACCAGCCTCCTAAGTCGTAAACTAGTTATAGATTGAGAACTTCTTTTCTTTTTTCTTTTTTTTAAGATTGAGAACTTCTTATCTTTAGTGATTTCTTATTTTGCAGTTCCTAACTTATAAACCAGGTATATGGAGTTATTTTAATTTTCTGGGGGAAGTAACTTTGTATTTAGTTCTCTGTAGCCTTTGAGCGTGTTTTCCTATAGTTTGTGATCTTCATTAGAAAAAAATATGGTTTGCTGTCACTTGCCCTGGGGGATGGGCTGTATCCATTCTGAAATGTCTTCCTAGGACATGTAGCCAGTCGAGCCAATGAGACTACAATCCAGACCACCCCGAACAGGAGCCCGTGGTGCTTCCACTTTTACCTGCAGCATCTGGACAGTGCATATGCTGGTTAACTTACGTCCATGCTTATTTTTAAATTTACTATAGACATTTGCTTTAGCCTCTCTCTCCCACTGGGCCCTTAAAAGAATGCAAAGTTTTCAGGTGCCAGTTTTTTAACCTTCTCCTTCCCTTGACCCACTTAATGTCAGGTGCCAACAGCGACAGTAAAGGGAATTTAAGGGAGGGAAGATAGGTTACTATCCATGAGTGGAACACTGGCTCTTGGAGACCAAGGCTGCGTGGAGAGAAGGACTGGGCATTATTCCCATAAACTTCTTTTCATTTTCCAGCCTCTGTCATTTCGAATCCACTGGCACATGAAGAAGAGAGTCCTTTTTAATTATTCCAATTTAGATGATCTAGAGCTATATCATTTTAGCATCATCCCAGCCGGCTCACCACCCAGGGAGGTGGGGTGGGCAGTGATTTTTCAGGCGGTGAAATGGGAAACTGAGGGCCTCCCTTGTGTACCAAAGAGATCGAGTCCTGCCCGACCCGCCTCAGGAGCCCAGCTGTGCTGCCCAGCTGTGCTGCTCTCAGCACTCCCAGGGAAATGCTGGTTTGAATGGATAAGCGCTACAGGCAAAGGAGACGTGTTTCCCCACATCCAGAATGAGGGTCAGTTTGCTCATCTGACAGGGCCCCTTACTCTAAGAATTTTGGCCCAAGTACCAGATAGCTGCCGGAACTTCCAATTAATTACTTTACCTTCCAAAACCCAAAGTCATGGGCACCCTGTTTTGGGAGAAAATGACCAACCACCTAATTCATTTTGTATCCAGGTGATGCTTGAAGATCATGAAATTTCATATTTCATATCATATGCTCTCTCTCCTGGTGCCTCTCGCCTCAATGTTGCTGGCAGACCCCTAAAAAAAGAGTTGAATTGCTTTAAGGGAGACTGGAAAAGTCACCACCCAACTAAAAAAATCTACTTTTCCTGTGAGTTGTCTTGAACCTTCCTAATAGACCCCCAGCCTTCTGCAGACCCTCATAATATGCTTTGTTTTAGGGGACAGTCCAGTGCTAAACCCAGTTTGGATTCAGAAAACATGGTTCCCATCTGTATGCTTTTCAGTTAAGAAAGTTGAAAATTGAAACGATTAAGTTCAGTCCCTGAAACTCCCTCAAACCAAGTCAACTCTACCTGAAAAGCAGCTACGCCTCAATTTAATGCAATGCTTCAAACCACCAAAAGTGGGTTTGATTAGGTGAGGCCTCCATACACTTCAAAGATTTTCCCAGGCAGCAAAGCGGGGCTTCCCTCACCTCTGGTCCCCTCTGCCTCCCTGGGAGGGTCCTTACTGGGCTGTGGTCACTGTCACTTTGCATGAGGCCAGTCTGCTTTGAATAGAGCCCTGCCTTCAAAGTGAATGGCATTTCCATAATGGCTTTTAAGTGCAGATGTGGAGGCCCCAGAGGTCACTGGCCGGGATACTGGGTACCACTGTGCTCCAGCGGCCTTTCCTTTCTGGACTTCCTCAGGCAGAGGTAGTGGCCGCCTGGGCTGGAAAGTGGCCCATTTTGGAAGGAGCCTCCTGCAGCGCCCTTCTCTGTGGGGCGGTCCATTGGCCAGGCCGCTGCTGGGCCCTCATCCGTGCCCACAGCATGGTCGAAAGCCTGTGCTCATTCACTCCCTCCCCATCCCTGCCAGGTATATCAAATAGGGGTTGAGGACCAGATAACGGGCCAACTGCTCATGATCTGCTGCCTGTGTGTCCAAGAGGCAAGGGTAGAGCCGTTTCCGTTTTATCAGGCCAGGTTCCTCAGTCAGCATCAGGCCGCAGGTCCTAGCTTTGGAACTCCCTAACTTAATGTGCACCCAGACCTCAGAAGCGTGAGCACAGAGTCATTGAAAGTATCATTTAATACAGAGCTGAAGTGATGGCGGCATTGTATTCCCAGCTTGGAAGGCAGGCTGCAGAGCAGAGCTGGGGACTCTGAGCAGAGGGCGAATAGGATGTCAGCTAACCTGCTGGTGGGAGTTCGTTTAGAGTCACCTCGGTGTTCTTAGAGCGCCTTTGCAGCAGCCACATGCTCAATGTGAACCTAAAATAAAAGAGCTCACACTCCTCGCCCTCAGGTACTTAATACAGAGCCAGGAGAGCCAGTAATGTAGGCAGAAGGTATGTTTGCATTGGAAATGGACGTATCAGTGAAGTTGGATACCATAGAGAAGCAGGAGAGGGAATACGAATCACCATTAAGGTGATGATGTTCCAGGAACATCAGAAGTTAACAGTCCTGTGTATAACCACTTTGCACTTCCTCCTCAAGATAGCAGTGGCTTGTTCATCGCCTACTGATCAACTTGTACCACTTCGCTCCCCATTCCCACATGCCTGTGTTCCTGGGAGAGGTGGTTTTCAGCCATGGCACCTTGTGACACTGGTATTGCCTGAGTCATTCATACGTTAAATCACCAAATCAGCGTAGTCTACCGCTGTGCCCAGGCGCTTCCAGGAGCGACCAACGGCCACAGCCAAGGCCTTAACCTCATGGAGTTTGCATTCTAGGGAGGGAGTGGGTTGTGAACAATAATGTCAGGGAGTAATAAATGCTGTGCAAAATATAAAATCAGGGCAAAGGAACAGAGTTTGGGGAGAGAGAATAGGGCTTCGGGGGTTGGGTGGTGTGCTGTGTTATATTGGGCGGTGAAGACAGCTATAAGAACTATACGCAGGTGACATTTGAGCAGATTCTTGACTAGTTAGAACCATCCATATGAAGATGGGGGATGTGTATTCCAGGCTGGGGAACAGTGAAAACAAAGGTCCTGAGGCAGGAACAAGTTTGCTTTGTTAGTGGAAAAGCAAGGAGATCCTTGTGCCCTGAATGGCAGTGTTGGGGGATGAGTCCAGAGAGGTAGGCAGGGTCCAAACACATACAACCTTTTTGTCTTTGGTAAGAACTTAACGTTTTATTCTGAGTGTGATGAAAAACTATTAGAGGGTTTGGTGCAGGGCCAGCAAGGATCTGACTTACATTTTTTAAAAGACCACTCTGGCTGTTGTGTGAAGAACTGCCTGGGGTGGTAAAGTGGAAGCAGAATAGTAGGAGGCTGTTACATTCATGATGTAAGCAAGTGGTGGTGGCTTGGACAAGGGTGGTAACAGTGGAGACAGAAGTCATCAGATTTAGGGCTCCTATACATTTACCTAATGAGACTATTGCATTAGATGTGGGATGTGAGGGAAAGAGAGGAAAAGTGTAAGAATCCCGAGATTTGCCTGAGCAACTAGCTGAATGGTAGTACCATTTACTGTGATGGAGACAACACTAGCAAGGTTCGGGTGTGGGTGGGGAGGAATCAAGTGTTCAATTTTGATCATGTTAAGGTTAATATATAAATTATAATTCCTAGCCCTAGCCGATTTGGCTCAGTGGATGGAGCATTGGCCTGCGGACTGAAGGGTCCCAGGTTCGATTCTGGTCAAGAGCATGTATCTAGGTTGCAGGCACATCCCCAGCAGGAGGTGTTCAGGAGGCAGCTGATTGATGTCTCTCTCTCATCGATGTTTCTAGCTCTCTATCCCTCTCCCTTCCTCTCTGTAAAAAAAATCAATAAAATATATATTTTTTAAAAAGATTGACTTCATATATACACATACATGTTTACATATATGCTAATGAATATGATAAATACATCATATACAATATATATTAAAAAATTATAATTCCTAGTAGAAATGCTGAGTTGGCCACAAGGTATATGCTGGAGCTAGATATGAGATTAAGTTACCACTCAAGATGGTATTGAGCCTTGGCACTAATGTGTACTCACGTGGGGAGTGAGTGTGGAGAGTGAACACTGATGCTGCTAAAATACAGGATGGAAGAATAGCTCCATGACCTCAGCATAAGGAAGTATTTTTTAAAACAGGATACAAAAAATGCTAACCATAAGGGGGAAATGTTGATAAATTGGAATACTTTGATATTAAGAATTCATGTTCATTGTGACACTATGAAGACAGTGAAAAGGCAAGCCTTAGGGAAGATATCTGTGAAGCAGACAGCCAACAAAGGGCTCATATCCAACCATATAAAGAGCTACAAATCAGTAAGAAAAAGACAACTGAACAGGAAAATGAGCAACAGACTGAAATAAGCACTTCACAAAAAGTAAATCTCTAAGTGGCCAATAAGCGGATGAAATGCACTGAACAGCATTACTAATTAGGGAAATGCAAATTAAATTCACCATGAGATGCCACCAGACTGGCAAAAATTAAAAAGATGGAAAATAATGAGGGTTAACAAGGGTGTGAAGCAACTGGTTTCTAATATACTGCTGGTCAGAGTGCAAATTGGTACAACCAATTTGGGAAATGATTTGGCCTTATCTATTAAAGCTGAACACGTTGTCTTAGTTATAACAAAATTACCATAGATGACTGACTGGCTTATAAACAACAGAAACTTATTTCTCACAGTTATGGAGTCTGAACGTCCAAGATCTAGGTGTTGGCAGATTCAGTGTCTGGTGCAACCCACTTCCTGGTTCACAGATGGTGTCTGCTCACTGTGTCCTCACATGGTGGATGGGCGAGGAAGCTCTCTGGAGTCTCCTTTATCAGGGCACTAATCCCATTTGGGAGGGCTCCACCCTCATGAGCTAATCACCTCCCAAAGGCCACCTCCTAATGCCATGATACTGGGGATTAAGTTTCAACATGAATTTCCAGGGAACACAAGCATTTAAGTCTATAGTCAGATCCATAACCAGCAGTACCGTTCCCAGGGGCATAGCTAGAGAACTGTTCAATAGTGTTCATCATAGCTACAAGGTGGAAACAACTAAACGTACATCAGAGTCAAAGGACAGATTTAGTGAGGCATGTGGAATAGTATACAATAATGCAAATGAATGAATTCTGGCTGCACATAAAAATGGAAGATTCTCACACATTTTTGAACAAAATAATAAAGAATGTACATTGTATAATTCCACTCTTACAAATTTCTTTAAAAGGCAAAATAAGTGATAGTGTTTATGAGTGGATACTCATGTGGTAAAACTATAAGAATAATAAGGAAATGTTATTATGAATGGATAACAGTTACCTGTCTGGAGTTTGGAGGGGGTACTGATTAGAAGGAACACAAATGGGTCTTCTAGGGTCTGAGTAATATTCTGTTCTCTTTGCCAGAGTGGTTAATGGATCTATTTAATTTATGATTATTCAATGAGCTGTTCATTTGTTGGTATTTCGCTGTGTCTTATACTTCACAATACAAAGGACTGGAAATAAGTTTAAACAGGTTCAAGATTACCCTGCCTGGCTGGGTGGCTCAGTTGGTTAGAGCATCATCCAGTATAGCCAAAGATTGTGACTTCGATCCATGGTCAGGGCATGTATTCTCTCTCTCTCTCTCTCTCTCTCTCTCTCCCTCATTCTAAAATCAGTGAACATAACCTTGGATAAAGATATTAAAAAATATATATATTATCCCTGTGACAAAGTCATTTTCGTGCCCTTAGTAATACCTACTATCAACATTTGTTGAAGGGTGCTCTGAGCCAGGCATCGTATTGAGCATTTTATACATATTATATTTCTAACTGCAATCATCCTATAAATTAGGTACTTTTTAAACCCCCATTTTGCAGATGAGGAAACTGAGGCTTAGAAGGATTAAGAAACTTGCTAGGCGTCCTACAGCTAGTAGATGGCAACCCAGTTTTGTCCTTCCCAGAAGTCTGGCTCTTACTTACTGTGAGGTTTCCTCTTCACACAAACTCCTAGATTTTGAGGACAACCCCTGTTGATTGTAAACCTCCAAATCCTCTGTGGCACCTGGTCTGCGTTGTACAGTATAAGCCTTCGGTAAACGTTGAGTTGAGTGAATAATGAATAAAAATCGAATTCTTTTTGTCTGCTCCCTCCCAGATACTGGGTGCAGTAGTTGGAGATTTCTTGCCTGTGCAAAGTTGCCAAGGTTTCAAGCAGAGGGAGAAATAACAGGGAAGTCTCCTGCCTGTGGCCGACGCTAGTTTTGCTTGCTGGGGTCTGTCGGACAAATTCCCTGCTTCCGTTTTCACTTCCCCTGAGCGCCGAGACATCTGCCTGACACCTCTGGTCCCCACCTCGGCCTGCCACCCAGGAAGCCGTGGATGGAGGCAGCCAGGCTGTGTGCCAGCTGCTTCTGCCTCCAGAGGTGGCCCAGGTGCAAGCACTCCGCAGCCCCAGGTGGGCCAGGTGGTGCAGGGCACAGCCCAGACACGCTAAATAAAACTCCCAGGGCCACGTCTCCGCTGGTTTCCAAGGTCTTCTGAGGCACAGCCTTGGAAAGCAAATGGCCTGTTGGTCTGGATTGTCAGGCCCTATTCCGGGGTGATTTGTCACTGGTGGTGAAGCTGAAGCAGCTCCCACAGTGCGGGCACGGAGCAGCTGCGTGGGGCTCCATGAGATATCACCAGCTCAGCCCTCGCCACCTGCCTTCACTGTGTGCCCTTCTCCAGTTGCTAGAAGATGAAAAACAACAGAAAAAGAAATCCAAGTCTGAGCACTTTACACTAGTACTTTCCTGAGGGACTTTGACCACAATTTTGACTTGTTCGAAACAGCCAGTTACTTGTATGATCCCCCACCTACCCCTCACCTCCCCAAACTGGCTCCTCCTCCTGACTTTATGACACCCTGCCTGCCCACCCACCTCGTGCTCCCTTCACCTGGCCTGAAGCCCAGCCGTCCACGGGTGCTCCCTCACCCCTACTCTTGCCTGCATCCAGTACAATCCATTTGGACCTGACAGTCTTTTAGTGCCAGGAGAATTTGGGTCAATGCATTGTTTTATAAACAGCTCGGAGCCATGAAAACAATGTCCTGAGAGTGAGGATTCCTAGGCACTAAAAAGGTCAAGATTGTCTATGATATCCTTCAGGAAAATCTCTGTAAATCCACCAAAGGGCCAAGGTCTCTTTCTGCTCCCTTTCCCATCACCTTTCTCCCTAGAATGTAATAAATGATGCTTGGTGCGGCCCCCTCAGAGTCAGTGCCCTTCCTTACTGACTACACCTTGAGTCTGTCCAATGCCGGGAGGCCAAGTGTCCCAGGGAAAACCAGCCTTTCCTTCCAGCCCCAGGAACCAATCGTAGAAGCTGGTCGTAGTCATTCTACTTTCAGGGATTGGTTTAGGAATGGACATGTGACATAATTCTGGCCAATAGGATAAGAAGGAAGCTTTCTGGGTATTTCTGAGAAAGTTAAAAAGGGACATTAGTGAGGCTGCATCCTAAGCCTCCCCCCCTCCCCCGCCCCCACACGGTGGCCTTTGATGCTGGCGTGTGAGTTTCAGGACCTGGAACCTTGGTGCCCACCTGTGACCATGGAGTGACTGCCCCGAGGATAGAAGCCAAGACAGGGAGCTGGCAGGGATGAAAGGTGGAGGAGCCTGTGCATCAACTGAAGCTGTTCTACTATTTGGACTTATTAAGAGAGAGGATGCATTTCTGCTTTCCCTGTGTGGTGCAATCGGGCTTGCTGCTATTTGAAGCTGAAAACTTCCTAACTGATATGTCTGCATTTGACAAGTTGCAATTGCCCTCGCCCACTCCCTGCTTCCTTCAGGCTCCAACTCCAGGCTAGCGTTTCTCTTCGCAGGGCTTGGGTTTTTACTGATATTCTCATGGTCTTTCACTGAGTATCTTTCTCATCAAATGCTTCGTCAAGGTTAGACTTTTAATCTCTAGTTACAGAATAGGACAGTATGAAATGAAGTTCCTACCCAGGTACATCAGAATCATGGCAAATGGGCAGAGGACAATCCTCCAAAGAAGACATACAAATGGCCAATAAGAACATGAAAAGATGTTCAACATCACCAATCGTTAGGAAAAGGCAGCTCAAAACCACAATGAGATACTACCTCACACCCACTGGGATGGCTATGATCAAAAATGGACAAAACAAGGGTTGATGATGTGGAGCAATGAGAACTCTCACCCATGGCTGGAGAGGATGTGAAATGGTGCAGCTGCTTTGGCAAAGTGTGCCAATTCCTCAACAAGGAAAATGTAGACTTACTATTTGACCCAGCAGTTCAACCCCTGGGAACATGCCCAAGAGAAATGAGGGCATAGGCCCCACAAACACTTGCATGTGAATGATTATAGGAGCATTATTCATAATAGCCAAAAAGTGAAACAACCCAAATTTCCATGGAATGAATAAACAAAATGTGGCCTTTTCATACAATGAAATATCTCTATATATAAAAGCCTAAGTGACCATCTGACCATTGGACCATTCAACCGGTAGTTATGACATACACTGACCACCAGGGGGCAGATGCTCAATGCAGGAGCGGAAACCACAGGCATGGAAACATGGAACAGACTGATGAATCTCAGAGGGAAGTGGGGAGGGGAGAAGGCGGGAAGAGATTAACCAAAGATCTTATATGCATACTAGAGGTCTGGTGCACAGATTCGTGCACTGGTGGGGTCCCTGGGCCTGGCCTGCACCCTCTCGAAATCTGGCCGGTTTCAGCCTGATCCCCGCAGGCCAGGCCAAGGGACCCCACTGGTGCACAAATCCATGCACCAGGCCTCTAGTTAATTGATAAGAAGAAGTGAGATTCTGATGCACACTACAATATGGATTAGCCTTGAAAACATCATGCTAAGTGAAAGAAGCTGGTCGCACAAAGACTGTCATGTCTATTGATATGAAATGTCCATTTAGGCAAATCCACAGAGACAGGAAGTGGGTCCGTCGTTGCCAGGGCTGGGTGTTAGGAGGGATAGAGGGTGGCTGCTAAAACATTCAGGGTTTCTTTTTGGTGTGAAGAAAGTATTAGATAGTGGTAATAGTTGCACAATTCTGAATATACTAAAAACCATTGACTTGTGCAATTTAAATGGGTGAATTTTATGATATGTGAATTATATCTCAATAAAGATGATCGAAAAAGAAATCTAATTAAGCCATTTTCATTTTCTGAATTTACAACTAATCTGTAAAATGGGGAGAATAATATGGCCCTCATCAGGCTGATGTAATAACTTGGAAATCTGAAGTGCTTCATACAAAATCACTCTTTGGCACATGGCTTTAAAAACCTTGTATTATGTTGTACAAGCTAGACCCCACATTCAAAATGAGTTGTGTTGTCAAGGGCTGAATTAAGCAAATTTATACCAGTTTCTTTATTGCAGGACTTTTCAGAACCTTTCATTGTTAACATAATTTCCTAGGAAGGAAGGAGTGTATGTAATATTGCCCACACTTAACTATAGAACACCCCACATGTAAAAAAAAAAAAAAGTATGTTTTAACATTTTGCTGGGATTTAGGGTTCCCTGGAACCCCATTTGGGAAACACCACGTTCTATGGAGCCATCCAAGTTTCCATCTGGTTCACCTCCTACTCCTTAGCCAAAAATAGCGTAGGATTATGAGGCCTGGGGCTGATTGAGGAGCACTCTGTGGCTGTTTACTGATTTCTGTGTGAAGCAACCCCGGGTGAAACAGAGCAGTGGGTGTGGAATAGAACCTGGGGCTCAGGTCTTATCATGGCTGCTCACAACTGTGAATTTGCTTTGTCACAGTTGAGGCTGTTTCCTTGCCTCTGAATTGGCGATAAAAGCGCTGCCTCCCAGGGTTGTTGTAAAGAATAAAGACATTGTTTATGAAAGCGCTTAGTTAAATAGAAATGCTCTAGACGAGTAATTTTAAGGTGTTTATTAGTTATAGGAACAGGCCTCAAAACTGTAACCTTGTTAATATTGTGTTTTATCAACATGGCTCTCCCCGGGGGCTCCAGAGCACACAGGCCTCCCTCCCCTGGCCAACAGCATCCTCACGCTGTGGGTCTCTGAGAGGAACACAGGGACTCCCACCCTGCCGCACCCAACCCCTCCCAGCCACTGTGGGACCCTGTCCATTCGTGGAGGAGTCCCACTGCCCCAGGATGCTCAGCTGCGAGGCCGCGATGATCCCAGAGGGTGAGGAGCAGCCAGGGTGCCAGGTGCCTTCCCTCCCACTCCATCCTATCTACAGGGCTTCACTGAGCTCAGCCCTGAGGGAGATAACCCCAGAGCTAGGCCTTGGAGGCTCTGCCTCCTGCCAGGGGTCCTCTCTCCCTGTAGTGAGGCTGGGCATGGACCACCAGCCTCAGAGTCTCCATTTCTTCTTCGGGTCACTGGCATCCTCACGAGACTTTTGCAGACAAGGATGACGTCCAACTCCCAGCCCTCAAGGGGCTTGCATTTTCATGTGGGAGACAGACCCGCATTCTAAGTAAGAGCAGATGACTCTCTGATGATGAAGTAGCAGCTGTAAGGCCAGATGTGACCTTCACACACAGCCGCGTGGCTGCCTCAGCTGACCACGGCAAGGAGCCCAACTGGTCGTGGTGTGATGGTGTCTCAGCTCAGCCGCCATAGAACACCTCAGCCGGGGCCCACACAGCAGGCGGTTATCTTCTCTCAGCTCTGGGGGCTGGGAGGCTGAGGCCGGGTGCCAGCATGGTCAGGCTCTGGTGAGGACTCTTCCTGGCTATGGGTGCCGCCACCTCTCTGTCCTCACGTGGCCTTCTCTTAGTGCAAGCCTGGAGAGAGAGAGCGCGCTGTGGTGTCTCTTCTTCTTTTTTTAAATATATGTTTTTATTAATTTTAGAGACAGAAGAAGGGGAAGGGGGTGGGAGGGAGGGAGAGAGAGAGAGAGAGAGAGAGAGAGAAACATCCAAGAGAGAGAAACATCTACATCGATTGTCCATCTCCTGTACACCCTACTGGGGATGGAGCCTGTGCCCCGACCTGAATTGAACCGCAACCTCTCAGTTGACACTCAACCACTGAGCCACACCATGTCTCCTCTTATAAAGCCTCCAATCCTATCAGATTAGAATCCTGCTCTTATGACCTTATTTAACCTTAATTACTTGCTAAAAGCCCATCTTCAAATATACTCACATTGAAATTAGGACTTCAACACATGAACTTGGGGGACACAGTCCAGGGCAGATAGTAATGAGCCCAGGACTGTGCATTGTATTCCCAGGGGCCCATTACTGGACTATGCATTGGATGCAGAGCATCCTAACTATTGGAACGGCAAGATGTTAGACCTCTAAATGGAGTCTAGGTTACCCCTTGAGGAAATCATGACTCTCAGAAATAAAGTGAGACTCTCAAGGTCCCACAGTCCAGATCCTTGACTCCCTCAGGGACTAGCACTTTAAAATGTGATTTCTGGAATAACCGGGCCCACATAAGCCACCTGAACCCACTTCTGGGGCTGTGTTCTTCCCACATCCCAGGCCGATGTTCCCACTTGTTCTTGTTTCTTGTCAGGCCATTGGAAATAGGTTTTCAGCAGCCCCATGGTTAACTCTTGAGATGAGAAACCAGAACCTAAGCTATTCTCTCCCTACCACTTTCCCCTTAGAAACGTCTGGAGCCTTCAAGGAAACCCTAGGGCCCCTGGGCCACAAGCAGGAATCCCTTTATGCTAGCCCAACATCCTCATGGCAGAGACAGACAGGCCTCGAAGAAAGTGACTTCCCTAAGTCACACAGGAAGGTCAGAAAGGGATGGTCAAGCCTGGAACAGGTCCTTAGGAGACCCTGACCTCCCCTGCCTCTCAGAGCCCTTGGGTGATTAAAATTGATGTATTTTCAGCCACTGCTCCAAACAACTCAGTAGGTCTAGGGTGGGGCCCTGGTAGGGGGTTTGGAAGAAACACCCAGTGACTGCTGAGGCTGGTTTTCCGATAGCCAGGCATTTACATTCAGGTTGTGGCTGCAGTATTGCAGGCAGAGGTGAGTCCCTCTGGTGCACAGGCCAGTTGCCACTGGCTTTGCATGTCCTTCTAACACCAAGAGCTCTGTTCTGGACTCCACCGAAGAGCTAAAGGTGATTCCTCGAGCTGTTGGTTGTATCTGATCCCAGCATCACTTGCTAGACTCACCCAGAAGGTTCCTCACACATTCCTATAGGTGGAATGTGTGCATAAACAGTAACAGGTGCAGACAGGCGATCCTACTACCAGTGATCACCATCTGGATGAATGGACTAAAAAAAAAACCAAAAAAACTATGTGATGGAATTTTTTCCTTTTTGTTTGCTTATTTCTGGTGTCTTAAATACCGTGTTTAGTTTAAATACAGACATGATCCGAGCACAAATATTATAGGCAGAAAAGCCAGCACAGCACTGTGTGTGGAGACGGTGGCTTGCAGGTAGGACATGAAAATAGTGCTTGCTGCGCCCGCAGGTGTTCGGCTGCTTCTTGGCCGGTGTTACCTCGGTCCTCTACAGGACATCTCTGAAAAGTTAGCTTAGGCCTTTTAGAGAGAACTAACCAGAGGGGAGAGGTCAGATGGCTCAGGGTCATGGAGAGTTAGTGCCCGAGTTGAGATGAGAATGTGGACCGCACGTCTTTGCTCTGACCAGGTCTAGCCATGCAGGGAGCTGAGAAGGAGGACCAAGTTCATGGCCCCGGGATAAAGACCTAGGAATGGAACTCCAGCCACGTGGGCCTGTCTTTGCTATGATGATTAATACAGAGCATTGGAAAGGTAATGGTCTGTGTAAAGTGCTTGTACCTGCTTATTCACCCTGCACCTGTGGCCTGATGGGCTGAGCCCCACACACTCTCCACCCACCTGCCTCCCTCAGGTGCTCCCTTACCACCCCTGTCCCAGCCAACCATCAGTTCTGGCTTTTCTTGTGCGAGTGACGTGCGCCTCCCTGCAGCCGTGTTCTCCTTCGTGTGGATTCTCCGTCCTGCGTCGTGGGAAAGGAGATGCATGGCGTGAGCCCCCATGGAGTCCTGGGGTCTTCATCTGTAAAACCCAAGGGATGTCACGATGCCAGTAGTCCATAGGTTTCACACATTTGGTGAATTGCTTCTGACATAACACGTGTGGTCATCGAGGCAGCTGAAATAAGAGGCATTTTTAACTAAGTAAAGATGCCAGTTGAGCTGGTGTGTGATGGGCAGAAAGGAAGGAGTTGGCTAGTTCATGGGGCAGGAAGGATTCCGGGCTTACCCCAGAATTGGGCTAATCCTCGCATGAGTGTACCAGTGAAGAAGGCTAAGGGGCCGACCACGGCACCTCCTGGTGCCTGTCACCTTGACCTCTGCATCATTAACTACCAGCAGTGGGGATGGTGACCATGGAGCCATCCCCAGTCCCTTTCCTGGTCCTTCTGAGACCAGCAGCTCTCATTGTCAGAAGGACGAGTCAGAGTGAGGAATGTGGGAGGTGGTTGTAAAATGCTGCAGAGTTGAGTTGCGCTTCGAAACGCACCATGGGGGCAGAGCAGAAAAGAGGTTAAGCTCACCCAAAGAAAGCCGCTGTCCTCAGCTACAGGGAGTAGGCTCTTGCAATGTCCTTCATGGGGGCCTTGTTGCGGTATCCACTCCACATCCAGAGGGGTCAGCCGCATGGCCGATCGACCGCAGAGCCGCAGTGAGAACTCCGCACAGGAGGCTCAGGTGAGCTTCCCTGTGCCCATATTCCAAGCACATGTCACGCATTGTTGCTGGGAGGAGCCACGCCGTCCACACTTCACAGAAGCTGTGCACGTGGAACTTTCCTGGACTCTGCCCTGTGTGCCTTTTCCCTCAGCTGACTTTACTCTGTATCCTTTAGCTAGAATACACCATAACCGTGAGAATAACAGCTTCCAGTGATTTCTGGACGGTCTGCTGGTGAATGATTGAGCCTCAGGTGGTCTTGGGGACACCCATCTCCAAACCTTATAGTTGGCAATTATTCAGAAGGGTAGAATCTCTCACCATCTGCATGTCTTTCTAACGCTGGCTGATGTGACTAAGCTACTGAACACAGACTAAGTTGCACATGAAAGTCTAGAAAAAAGTGCTAGAGACACAGGCTCCCAGAGGCAGATGTCACAGCAGTGACAAACGGACTAGCTGGGCTCTCATTGAGACACTTTCCGCTGCCAGAATGAAGAGAAATCCCAAGTAAATATGCAACTTTAAAGTGTACAAATGGCCCAGATGACTGTAGTGCATTCTGGCTGGAGGGGAATTCTGATTTCTGCAGTTCAATGGGCATAAGCATCTGGGTAAATTGAGGCTGAAAAGGTGGGTTGGTAACAGGAAGAAGAGAAAAAAACAGACAGTAAGTCAGAAGATGGGGATTTGGCTCCTAATATTGGTTTGACTGCTCCTGACTTTGGAGAGGTGATTAATGTCGCCGGGTCATTTCCCCACTTGGTGTCTTGCAGGCAGGCATTCATGTATTTAATAGGATGATGCACTGGAGTCAGGGTACTGGGAGATGATGAACATTTGGATACTTTCCCTGGCAAAGGCTATGTGAGGGCTTGACTTACTGTACCAGCCAGAGTTATCTGTAGAAATAGGACCAACAGAAGAGAGAGAGGGGTGGAGGAAGGAGAGGTTGTGGTGTGTCTGTGTGTGTGTGGGGGGGGGGGAGGGAATGTAGAGGGAGGGGAGAGAGGAAGGAAAGAAGGAAGGAAAGAAGGAAGGAAGGAAGGAAGGAAGGAAGGAAGGAAGGAAGGAAGGGAAAGAAAGAAAGGAAGGAAGAAAGAGAAAGAAAAGAGAGATGACTTATTTTAAGGAACTGGCTCATGTGATTGTGAAGGCTGGCAAATCTGTAATCTGTACGGTGGCTGGCCAGCAGGGCAGTAACTCAGGTGAGAGTCCATATTGCTGTCTTGATGCTGAATTCCTCAGCAGGCTGGGAACATGGGCAAGTTTTCTATGTTGCAGTCTTGAGGAGAATCCCCTCTTCCTCGGGAAGTCTTTGCTCTTAAGGCCTTCACCTGATTAGACAAGGCCCACCCATGTATGGGGGATAATCTGCTTTACTCAATGTTACTGAGTCAGATGTTAATTACATCTTAAAAATAACTTTACAGCAATATCTAGACTGGTGTTTGGCCAAAGAACTTGGTGCCATAGCCTAACCAAGTCAACACATAACATTAACCATCAGACTTCTTCATTTAATGCTCAGAGCAACAGCATGAAGTAGGCAGCGATAGTAAAGAACAGCACTGGGGCTGGGTCTAAGGTGTTTGTGGCTCCATCTTCACATGATACCATCCTGTATCTTGTAGATGGTCCTTAAGATCTTCTTATTGGGACATTTTTACCTCTTTGTAAATCAACCAACAGTCTCCCTTTTCCTTACTGTCCCCATTCCCAAAAGAGTTGCTAGTGTTAACTCCTTTTTGTTGTTGTTGTTTTCGTTTTTTGTTTTTTTTTTCCTAACAAGGTAATGATTTACTGAGAGCCTGGAAAGCTTATCAGTAGCCAAAGACTTGACTTTGTGTCCATACTTTGCCAGCTACCTCTTAACCTCTAAGTTTGAATCTCCATCAAATGGTTCAGGGAATTCATCTATCCATTCACAAAGTCTATTAACTATTGATGATGTTCAGGTCTTAGGATGACTGGGGATGGAATGTGGTTAAGAAACAGATCTTTGTGAGTGGCTCAGTCTAGCCAGTTTTGAGATTATGATAAGACTAGTGGCCCGGTGCACGGAATTCGTGCGGGGGGGTGGGGGTGGGAGTTGTCCCTCAGCCCAGCCTGCACCCTCTTCAATCTGGGACCTCTCAGGGGATGTCCACAGGGATCGGGCCTAAACCGGCAGTCAGACATCCCTCTCGCAATCTGGGACTGCTGGCTCCTAACTGCTCACCTGCCTGCCTGCCTGATTGCCCCTAACCACTCTGCCTGCCAGCCTGCTTGTCCCCAACTGGCCCCCTGCCAGACTGATCACCCCCAACTGCCCCCCCCGCCAGCCTGCTCGCCCCCACCTGCCCTCCCCACTGGCCTGCTCACCCCCAACTGCCCTCCCATCCTGGCCCCTAACTGCTTCTACCTTGGCCCCACCACCATGACTTTGTCCAGAAGAACATCTGGAAGGTCTCCCAGTCTAATTAGCGTATTACCCTTTTATTAGTATAGATAGAGGCCTGGTGCATGGGTGGGGGCTGGCTGGTTTGCCCTGAAGGGTGTCCTGGATCAAGGTGGGGGTTCCTTTGGAGGGCAGGGCAGCCTGGGCGAGGGGCCTGTGGTGGTTTGCAGGCCAGCCATGCCCCCATTGGGGTGGGGGTCCCTCCTGGGGGAGCATGGCCAGCCTGGGTGGGGGGCTGAGGGCTGTTTGCAGGACCCTCCCTTGGCGGTCGGCCTGGGTGACTCAAGCCTCCCACTTGCTCTGGCCTGCTCCGTGGCCGCCACCCTCAGGCCCCTCCTTCAGAGGCCAGCCCAGGCGGGTGGGAAGCTTGGCTTCCTTCATTGCTGGGGGCAACCCAAGCCTCCTGCCCTCTTCAGCTAACTCTGTGGCCGCTGCCATCTTTGTCCTGCTAATTTGCATATTCTCTCCTGATTGGCTGTGGGGTGTTGTGAGGTACAGTCAATTTACATATTTGTCTATTATTAGTGTAGATGAGCCAATGTTTGACAAGTGCTTTTGATATTCTGAAAAGCTAGTTCTTAGTATGCACATGGTCATTGCAGCCACTGAACGTACAACCTTCCTGTGATTCTCTGAAAATGACATAGTCGACTTATTGTCAGTGTGATAGGGACTGAACATTGCATGTATTCTGAAAATTTATTTGCTTAAAAGCTTAATTGCTTAACCACCTGTAAAATCTCCGGAGCCCTGGAAGAAATGCTCATAAAAGATCTGAGCTGAAGCTCAACAGTGAGCATCACCCAAGAGAGAAAAGAATAAATAGAAATGAGGCTTTTTTTTTTTATGTGGGACTCATTTTTTAAAAAAATGCTGGTACTAATAATAAAACTTTTACTAAAGCAGAAGAACACAGCAGAGGAAATGATACATCGGTGAGCTTCTCATGCCTGAAAGACTTTTCTTATGCCTAAATGACTTGTTTTATTGGGAGAAATGCCTTTTCCTAAGGAAGAGGCCTTAACTAGGTACCTTGTCCTGTGATTAGAGAGGAACGGGAGCAAACTATTGTCCTCTTTCACCTGCAAGGTCATGGATGCGTCGTTGTTCTGAGGAGTGCCACCCTTGAGCTCAAGGGTTGTAACTAGAACAATGTTTTTACCCTGAAGTGTGTGAATAAGTAGAATATATTTTACCAATGAAAAGCAGTGCTGCTTCTTGACCAGTGATTTTGAAGAGAAACCGATGGAGGAAAATCACAGTGTTATCCACCCATGTAGGCTCTGCAATGTAACTGACCTGGAATGAAAAAGATCCTGGAGGGGCCCCAGAAGCTTAAGTTCTGGCATATGAAGGTCAAGGACAGTCTCTCCCCAGGTGTCCTTTTAGTGCTCACGCCCCTGGTACTATCCAAAAAGCTAACTGTCTACTTCCCTCTAGTTAAAGAGTCTCTCACTGAGCTGTTTAAAATTTATTATTATCGTAATTAAGAATGAAAACAAGCCATGGATAGACATGGTTTTCGTTTCTGTTTTGCCCCTTCTTCTTTCCTCTGGGCCTCAGTTTTTTTAATCTATAAAATGTTTAGGTTTTCAAATGTGGAGGTTCTACTGTTTCCTATTTCTTTCTGCTTCCTGGAATCACAGCCCAGAGAAACAGAACCAACAGAAGAGAGAGAGGGGTGGGGAGGGAGGGAGAGAGAAAAAGGGAAAAGAGAAAGGGAAAAGGACGGGAAGGAAAGAGGGAAGGAGGGAGGGAAGGAAGGAGGGACGGAAGAAAGGTGGAGGGAAGGAAGGAAGAAAGGGAGGAAAGAAAGAGATGGATTTACCTTAAAAATCCCCACTGTGAACTACTCCCAGTACCACTCGGGTGCTCAGGTGAGGGAAACGGATCACCTGAAGCTCCGTGCTGTCCCCGTGGCCACAGGCCCCGGCCATGCCTGGACTGTGTGGGCAGGGAAGGCGGGCAGTGTTTGTGAGGCCAGGCGAGGTCTAAGAGTTTATTCCCTCTCTCGGAAGTGTCTCTGAGACAAACATTTGGTGAGGAGGCAGGGGTGTGTGTGGAAAAGGGGGGTTGTCATGGCAACCTCGAAATGTGTGCGCTTCAAACCTGTTGATTTTCTCCTCTCTGGCCTCATGTCTTTTCCGGTGGGAGATGACAAATATTGGGAGTGGCATGGGGATGTGAGCGAGTTCCCACAAACCACCCTGCAGCCCCTGTCCTGACTCACAGAGGAGTGGCCGGCAGGGTCTGTCCAAGAACCAGCTTCCTGGACCTCTTGGGCTGTCTTCCAAGCACACGTGCTCCCAGGGGCCCATGGCTGCGCTCAACCCCTGTCGGATCTGTCCCTTTTCTGAATTCCCCCCAGCATGCACGTCGGTTCTGATGTGCAAGTATTCCTTCGGTTTCTCAGCTGTTCAGCCTGCACAGAACAGAGTAGTTAGCCTCCGTACACATGGTTTCTGTGCCGCATCCCGTAACCATGCACCTGCAGCACGGGAAGAAACTGCTGGAATGGCAGAGATCTGTGCACAGGTCTAAGGGTTGAATGAACAAGGAAATGAGGAAAGGGGAGGTCAGAGAGGGACTCACCTGAAGAGCCAGGTAGCTGAAGGGGAGTAAGGGAGGGGAGAAGGGGAGGGGTGGGGGAGAGAAAGAGGGTGGGTGTTAAGGGATGGAGGGTTCAGTGCTGCTCTGGAAGGAAGGTAAGAAAAGCAGAGACAAGAATAGGCACAGTGTAATTAGGGGAAAACTAAGGGTTAGTCACATTCCTGGTAACATTAGGGAACTGACTCTGGTTTCAGTTCCTGAGCACCAGGGCCTCCCAGGTAGAGGCTGCTGTGGGAGGGACACCGAGGAAGACCAGGTTCTGCTTTTTCCTCCAAGGCTCCTTCAGAGCCTGGGGCTGCGGCCCCGCTGCCCTGTCAGTGCCCTTTGTCCTAGCCCCAGGGACTGAAGACAGAGCTTTGGGGCCTCTGCTCCAGCCACCGCTGGTCTCCCCTTGACTTTGAAGAAGTTACTGAGCAAATCTTCGAAATGGGCTCAACCATTCCCTCCTCAACCACAAGCCTGTCTGTGCTGAGAAGACTGCTATTGTCCTGGCTGCTCCTGTCCCCTGAGCTGTGGGAGCAGGTCGCTGGCAGTGTGTGCTGGTCACACGTGACTCACGGGAGTCGGGTATGTGGGGCCCAGCTTCTGCTCGGGCCCCTCACCTTCTCTCTCAGACTCGCCAGCCAGAAGAAAGCTCAGGCAAGAACCTTCGTGTGTGGTATGGAGACCAGATTTGGTGTGTGCTCTACACAGTGCCCAGCAGATAAGAAGTATGTGTGCTAGGCATGTAGGATGTGGTTGTAGGACTCAGATGCACAGGTCTGTTTACTCACAGCCCCATGTATCTGCTTGCAAATGACCCGCTGGTTCCTGCCCCAGACCAGAAAATTACTTAGGAATGTTCAAAATACACTGCACTTGTCAACATGTTCTAAAAGCCAGTGAAGAAAAGGAAAATGTCAAGTTGCTTCCCAACTAATCTAAGTAGAATTTTTAAAAATGCACCCAATGGAAGTTATTTCTATCATCTCATTCTCAAAACTCTTCAATGGCATCCCATTGCCATTGGTAAGCAATTTGGATCCTGGCTGGACATTTAAGACCTTCCACAGTCTAGGGCCTAGTATTATTCATCTTTAAGATTATGACCTCCATTGCACATACCACAGAGGTAATTTTCGGTTGTATCCTTTTGACCGAGTAAAGAAATCATTAATTGGACAGATATATAGTTGACACAAACATCCAATTTGCATATTGGCCTGAAGCTGAAGGAAGTGAATTCACTTTTTCCACTACGATGGAATACCCAGCCCGGGCTGGGCTTGGCTCTAGCTCTGGGCATCCAGCAGGAACAAAGAAGCCTCGGTTCTTTCGGACCTTGTACGCTAGTGACGGAGACAGACCTCCGTGTCAGGTGGGGGAAGCAGAGATGTAACGCAGCTTGCGGTGGGAGTTATTGCTGGCCTCAGAAAGGTGCTTCTCTGATCGGGGTGTCTGAGCAGGTGCCTGTGTAAAGTAAAGAAAAGCAATGAGTCTCAGGAGAATGGTGTTTTCAGGCTGTGGAAAGAGCAAATCTAAAGGCTGTGAGGCAGGAGTATGCTTGGTGTGTTTGTGCAACAGCAGAAAGGCCAGTTGTAGTTGTGGTGGAGTGCGTGCAGGTGAGAATAGGAGAGGTGAGAGGGCGTAGAGCAGGGGTGGGGAACCTATTTCTGCCAAAGGCCTCTTGGATATTTATAACATCCTCCACAGGCCATATAAAATTATCAACTTAAAAATTAACCTGCTATATTTGATCAGACATTTAATTAACTCACCCCTCATGCCTTGGCAGGGCCAGACCAAATGATTTCATGGACTTTATATGGCCCGAGGGCCTGACATTCCCCACCCCTGGTGTAGAGCATTCTGGCCCTGGCAATGACTTTGGACTTTACTCTAGGTGACATGGGAAGCCACTAGAAGGTTTTGAGTAGGTGACATGTATAATTGACTTATGTCTTCAATGGTTACTCTGGTTGCCATATGCAGAACAGGCTGTGGAAGCTGGGAAACCAATTTGGAGCTAACTCTAATGGTCAGGTTAGGGAGAGTGATGGTTTAGACTAGGATGTGAGTGATGGAGGTGATGAAAATGGTGGGATCCTTAGACATTTTGAAGGTAGAGTTGTAAGGATCTGCTGACAAATCAGATTTGGAATGTGAGAGGGGAGTCAGTGATTTTAAGGATTTTGTATTGAACAATTGGGAAAATTGAGAATGAAGTCACTATTTATGGAGATGGGGAGAAGAAGTTTGGAAAGAGGTAGGGAGGGCCCTGACCGGTTTGGCTCAGTGGATAGAGCATCGGCCTGCGGACTCAAGGGTCCCAGGTTCGATTCCAGTCAAGGGCATGTACCTTGGTTGCAGGCACATCCCTAGTGGGGAGTGTGCAGGAGGCAGCTGATTGGTGTTTCTCTCTCATCGATGTTTCTAACTCTCTATCCCTCTCCCTTCCTCTCTGTAAAAAATCAATAAAATATATATATTTTTTAAAAAAGAGGTAGGGAGAGAGAGCCCAGGGTTCTATTTTGGATAGATTAAATTTATGGTACCCGTTTTGTAATTAGAGATATTCAGTAGGCAATTGGAATCTGAAATTCAGGGGAAAATTAGTATCGGAGAAACAGTGTTGGGAATTATTCAGCCTATAGATGGCTTTAGTGAACAAGGGCAGATAATGAAGGGAAGAAGTCTGAGGATCCGGCAAAGACTGAGAATAGGCAGCCAATGGAACAGGATGATAACCGAGAGAGGGGGTTCCCATGAGGCCAAGGAAAGAAAGCACCCCCAGGAGGAGAGAGAGTTCAACTAGGTCAGATGTTGCTGATAAATCAAATAAGATGAAGACTGAGACGTGGTCATTGAATTTAATGAGATAGAGGTGTGTTGCTATAGACTTAGAGAATTTAGATTTAGAAAGTCCCCCACAGGTCAAAACTATTCTGATCAATTTAGTAGGAACCACACATGTGTTCAAATGGTCAACTTTTCATATACAGGATTTGGAAAATGGGGCTTCACAACAGGTCATGAGACAGGGCCTGTGGTTTATGACCCGAGATGATGGCATGGGAACCACTATGTGATGGGGAAGTTAAAAAAGGCATAGGAGCACTGACATGGGTGGAGCAGAGTGTCTGCACCAATGGACCGCAGCCTCTCCGAGAGGTACCCTGCCAGAACATGGGAGTGTGTTTCTTTACCGAGACCCGCACATGTAACAGAGAGAATGAGCCAGAGGCCTTTAGAGACATGTCACAGTGGTGGAAATCTGTTGAAAAACTAAAGGTGTTCAGTTTAGAGGAAACCCAGGAGGGTCCCTAGCCATTTGAAAGATTAACTTTTGGAAGAGGGATCATGAAAGATTAAGGATAGAGGTTAAAGGATAAGTTATTCACTAACCTATTTATGAATAACAAACAACCCCAAAATATAGTAGTTTGATACAATAAGTTATTATTTTTCACAATTTTGTCGGTTGTTTGAGCGTTTTGGGTTTTGGGGGGCGGGGGCTGTTATGACTACAGTTCGACGGTGGATTGGTAAGGTTCTGGGCTCAACTGGGTTCTTCAGGTCATCTGGTCTTTCATCTTTAAGATGAAACTGAACTTCCTCACATGGTAAGAAATGGAGGAAGTATGATGGCCATAGGATACAAAATGTGGATGAGAATAAGTCCCTATTATTGTGTAACTACTTATCCCCAGATTTAGCAACTTAAAATAATAAACACTTGTTATATTACCCAGTTTCTAAGGGTTTGGAATCTAGGAGTAACTTAGCTGGGTGATTCTAGCTCAGGGTCTCATGAGGTTGCTCTGAAGCTATTGACTAGGGCACAGCCATCTCCGAAATTCTGTTTCTTTGGTATGGGGTGGGGCCACAACATTAGTAACAAAGAAACAATTTCCGGAGGATGAGGCCCAGAAATCAGGATTTTAAAAAGATTCCCAGGTGATTCTAATGTGCAGCCAAGGTTGAGAACCACTGCTTTATGGGGCTGGAGAATCCTCTTTCAAGTTCACCTGTGTGCATGTTGGAAGGTTCAATTCCTCGCTGGCTGTTTGTCAGAAGCTTCCATTCCCTACCACACAGGCTCCTCCCATAGTTATTCACAACATGGCAGCATGCAGCTCCCTCAGAGTTGGGAGCTGGGAGTGATGAGGAGGGAGGAGAGCAAGATGAAATCATAGTTTTTTATAACCGAATCTCTGCAGTAACACATCACCAATCCTGCCTTATTATTGGTCATAAGTACTACCTCTGGTACAATGTGGGAGGGGATTACACAGCGTATGAATACGAGGTAGTGGGAATCACTAGGGACCATTGTGGAAGCTGCCTACCATCAAGGAAACAAGACCTACTTGGGTTATAGAACAAACAAGGCTTTGCTGTTGAATTTAATGTAGTAAATGAGGAAAAGGGGGAAAATAAGGATGGCTTCTAGGTTTTTGGTTTGAGCTACTTACTGCAATGAGAGCTATTGGAAGAGACACATGTGGAGGAGGGGAGAAATCAAAGTGTAACTTTCAACTTCTGAAGTTTTCAAAGCCTTTAAGATTTCCAAGTGGACAAGTCAGCAAGAAGTTTGAATGAATGATTCTGGAACTCAAGGGACAGCACAAGACAGAAGATTAAGTTTACAACTCATAGCCTATCTATGGGATTTAAAACCAGGCACTGGATAAGGTCACTTAGTCGTAGTCATTCTCAACCTTAGTTGAGCATTTGAGTCACCTGGGAAGCTTTAATAAAATTTGACACCAGGTCATTCTCCAAATCAATTGAATCAATATCTCTGGGGGTGGCACCTGGCCATTGGTATTTTTAAAGCTCCCCAGTGATTCCAATATGCATCCAAGGTTGGGAACAACTGACAAGGGAGAAAATGCCAATGGAGAAGCCAGGACTCGTGCATGTGTGTGAGGGTAGAGGACGACTTAGTGTTCCAGAGAGAAAGTTCCAGAATACGGCACAGCTTCTTTTGCAGTGCCCGAGAATTGGTTGACTTTGTGGCTGAGCTGTTGACCAACTGGTGAGACCGTGCAAAGGGCCATCATCTATGGCCAACGGAGAGCATAGGATCACATTGGAATTTCAAAATGTAAAAGTTGAGTACACTGAATCCAGTTTGTAATGCAGTCGGGCTTAAATTAGACACCAAGTATTTACCAAGTATCCCCCTGGCCTTTTTAATTAGGGATAAAAGTTAAGCACATTTGAACCTGACATTCTTTAAAGGGTGGATGATTCTTTGCAGAGATGTGGCTGCATTCCAGCTGGAAGCTCCTGAAGTCAAGCTGAAAGAGAAAAGAGCAAGTCCCCAGCCCAGTGAACAATAATAACATGTTGGTCTTTGCAGTCAAAAAGATCTTGGGCAAGCCATTGTTAAATAGGTTTTGGAGGTATTTTTCCACCTGTGGGAATTTGTGCGTTGAGAGACCCATTTTTTAATTAGAGATCTCCATTTGTTACTCCTCATCTCTAATTTTTGCAGACTGGTGTTCCTGTGTGAGCAGATAACAATGGCTGCAGCTGTGTTCAGAACCCTGCTTCTTGAGACATTAACGCTGTGACCTTGATCTCATTAAATCATTTTTCATGACTCTTGACCAACCAATCAAACAGGCCAAATGGGGGCTATTGAGTCCATTGAAAGTAGACAGCATATCCCCTCACCCTATACTTGCACCTCACCGGGTTTATTTAAAAGCTATCACTTTGTCTATATTTCTATTTCAGACTATTAGGATATCAAAGGAATCCTAAATGCTCTGTAGTTGGGAATCCACAGTCCTCAGTTCAAGGTTTAGCTCTACTGCTTGTTGCCTATGAGCCCTAGAGTAAGCCACTTAGTCTAGTAAACTGTTTCTCCTCTGTAAATGGAGAGGACTCCCCCCCGCACCCCCCCCATGCCCCTTACCTCTTTCCTGAGTTCATTGTCTATAGAGAAATGAGTGATACAAACAGCTTTATCTTGCTGATGTAAAGACTCGCCATCATCACCATACCCCCTTCTCTGGGCAAATGCAGAAGCCATTCATCTGTCTTGGACATCTGGTTTCTTGCTTTCTCACCATCAGGCCTTTCCTTCCTTCCAAATCTCAGCACAAACTCACACTTCATCAGAAGTCCTCCCATGTCACCTGGATCATCTCTTTTGTCTCTCTCCAAAGCCAGAAGAATCTGGTGTTCTCTTTCAATTAAGTACCATTTACGTGTGTGTTTCTTCATAGATGTGTTTAATTTGTCCCAAGTGTTCATTCTTGGATCTGCACTAGATTGTACATTTTTGAGGAGTAGGGACTGGAGATGGTCTCAGCTTTGCAGCACTGACCAGTATGAAAGTTTATCCATTAATGTGAACTGCTAACTACTTTTTACATCTGATTTGTGTTTCTCACTGATCTTCACAAATCAAGATAATCTAGAAATCAATCAAGTTTGGGGTGTTTGTAGACATTTTCCTGCACTTACAGCTCAGTCTTTCTGTTGTTAAAACAATTCTTGGCTACTAGAGTCTTAATGATAATTGGGTATCAACCTGTGAGGGAAGGAATGGAAACATCTATTTTTGCCTTTCATTAGCACAAGCATGTCTTCATCAGCACACTCCACTGAGAACTCACCAGCCTTCCTTCTCTTTCAAGTCGTTCCAAGCCCAGTGACATTTGAAATGATGAGTCATTGTCTATATGTGGAGGCTGTTGTTCTGCATGCACCACTGTGCGTGCTTGGGTGCCATCCCAGGCCCTGAGGGTAGGCATGACTCTGACCTCTCTGGGGAGGGCATCCTGCAAATGATCCTCCCTGAGTTGAAAGTGACATAAAGCACAATCTGATAGTTCTGGAGCCCCCACAGGGATGAGAGAGCTCAAGCTGATGCTTTGTGGATTTTGCATAATGAGTGTATCTTGTGGACTTTTGTGGTACAGCGGAACCAACACAATTCTTACAGACTGGAGCCTGAAGTGGGATCTTGCTCTTTCACTAACTAGTTGTGTGATCTTGGGAAAGCCATGTTACCCCACTGAACCCCAAAGAAGAAGCAGGTTGAAATGGATCAGCTTAATTTCCTTAATGTTCCCAGGGTCTACGAAGTGTTATGAGATAACATGTCCCAGACAACAAAGACCTCACAATTCTTTCTTGGTCTCCTAATGTTTCTTCTGATCTGGAGAAGTGGTGGGGAGAGGGGGACTATTCTGGGGGAGCTTTCTGGATGTGTAACAGATACATATGTAACAGGTGGTGAAAGTGGATCAGAAACGAGAAGGTGGAATTCTGGAAAGAGGACAGAACAGTGGAAAAGAGGGTGTCGTGTTTCTCGCCATACTGCCATTGTTCTGGTCTAGTTGCAGATTTCTGGTCATTCTCAAGGGGTCAAGAGTCTTGCTGATTGCTGTGGACCAAATGCTTCTCCTCACATTCTTATGTTGAAGCCTAATGTGATGGCATTTGAGGCGGGGCCTTTGGGAGGTGATTAGGCCAGGAGAGTAAAGCCCCCATGACGGGATTAATGTCCTTATAAGACGAGAGAGAGCTGGCCTTTACTCTTCCGTGTGAGGAAGCAATGTGAGAAGATGACCATCTGTAAACCAGGCAGAGGGGCCCCCCATCACACTGGCACCCAGCCAGACTCCAGAATGTGAGGCATGTTTGTTATTTAAGCCGCCCAGTCAGTGGTGGTGGCTATGGCAGCCTGAGCTAAGGCACTAATATCATCCAAGACGCAGAGTGTTATCCTGCTTCAGCCCCAGTTCAGGGCTGGAGGGCCCCCCAAATCACTCAGTTTCAGAGACAAATACTTGTGGGGTTTTTGCCTGCTCAGGCTGCATTTCCTGCCCTCGGAGCCCCAGGTGCTGAGCCTTGGTCCTGGCACGTTCTAAACTTTAAGTAAAGGTATCACCCTGCATGTGTCCTCCTGAAACTTGTTTTTTTTTTCTTTCCTTTTTTTTTTTTTTTTTTGCTATGGATCCATGTTGAGACATGTAATTCTAGTTGATTCACTTTAACTACTATGTACTTTTCCATTATAAAAATATATCACTACTTATGTATTCTCTCTCTTTTTTTTTGATGGACAGGTGTGTTGTTTCCAATCTTTTTTATATTAAAAGCATAGCTACCGTGCATTTGTCTGCACATCTCCTGGAGCACATGGAGTTGCTGGGTCAGAGATGTGTGTAGCGCTATCTTTACTTGTTATTGCCACATGCTCTTACCGGGTTATAGTGCACACCCACCGCAGGAGAGTTCTCGTTATTCCAAATCCTTGTCTACAGCCGGTATACTCTAGACCTTTTCGCTTTTGCCAATTTTTTTGCCATAATGGCTATTTAATCTGGGTCCAGATTTTTAAGGGAAAAATTTAAACATGTCCACGTTAAAGTAGGATGTTTACGGTCTGTTCATAACGGGTGTTGTTTATTAGATGAAGAAAGTCTCTAGTCTTATTTTCTTATGATTTTTTTTTTAAAACCATAAAGTTTTGTCAAGTGTGTTTATTCTGCATATTTAGAGATGATCACCTAACATTTTAACCAATCGTCTAATGATATTAGACCCAGGGGGCTGATGTTATGGGAAATTGCGAGATGAGATAAAGATTCTTATCAAGACCAATTCCTTGCAATTTTTCAGAATATCACCTTCTGATAGGGCATCTTAAAGTCACCTCCCACAGTCAGAGGGCTGGAAAGGAATGCAGGTATGGTCATGTACAGCAAATGATTCATCATGTGCTAAGTGGGGATGTGCTAGCGTGTTGTTATAACTAGAAACTATTACCTAGAAGGACTAAAGAACAGCATGCTCACAATGGGCTATTTGAACAATATACGGTTATTATGGGCCAAGGCCTGGGGCTTGGATATATTTCTGTTAAGGTGAAATTTTCTTTGTAATGGAATTGGTTATAATGGGATTTGATCTCCATTCATCTCACTTACCCATTCTCCCTCTGGCGGCTTTGATAGCCTTGCTCCCTCAGCAGCAGTCTGCCCGGCAGAGTCTAAGGAGCCAAACATGCCTCTAATTTGTGACCCAAAGCTCTCTAACAGGGCTCTCCTCGTAAACCCCAGATCTCGTTGACTTACCACATGCCCATCCATCATCCATGGCCTTCCTCGATCTGCTCTCCCAAGGTGTTTATCGTCGTCCTTAGCCGATCTCCCTCTGAACCCTCTCAGCTTGTTTAGACACAACTTGCGTTCATCCCACACTACGGCTGAAGGACAGTTCCGTTCTGGAGTTTTTGCGCCCGGCTGGCATGCCTGCCACATCTGTCGGGGCAGGGTAGTAGTCAGTTAGAGGAAGATGCTAACAAGCCTGATATCATAGTGTTTTTTTAATAGAGGCACCTCTGCCATCCACCTTGCACCGGTGTTTTGAGTGTAATGAATGTTTGACCTAGAAGGAGGGCGAACATGATGAAATCCACCAAATCACCACTCTAGCTACTTTCAAAAGCCACGCCCAACCTAAAGCTCTCCTGGCATCCCCACCCAGAGTCACTCATCAGCATAAACTCAGGTATGATTGACAGGGCCTCCTTATGCATAAGGGACTCTCCTATCCCATAGGAAATGATAAGGGCTTCAGGAGCTCTGTGCCAGGAACCAGGGACAAAGACCAAATACATTTGTTGTTGCATTATAAAAGGAGCCAAAAATATCCTAATACAGCCATTTTCACTCCCAACCCTACCATGAGTGAGCGAGCGTGCCGGTGGCCACAGCATTGTCAACACAGTGTGTCACTGAGTTTGGGCCTTTTGCCACCTTGATGGTGATCAATGGAATCTCAGAGCAGTTTTCATTTGTATTTGTTTTATTCTGAATGAGGCTGAGCATCTTCTCATATATTGGAGAGCCATCCCTGTTTTGAACAAATAAATGAGAGGGAGGAGAATGGCAAGGTCTGGAACTTGGTCCTCCCTAGGAAAGGGGATGGGGGGATGTGGATCCTGCCAATGGGGACGTGAAGGGTCAGAAATAGAATGAAGGTCACTGATTTTTTTCTTACACATTTTTATTAGAGTTAATTCCATTTTCCTCATTCACTGCCGCCCCCAGGTCCACAGTGATCCTCCAAGTGACCCTCATACTCCCGTTGTTGGGACATCTCAGGTCCCTGGCGGTCCTGCGGGACCAGCTTTCCTAGGAGAGCTGAGTGACCCTGCCAGCACCCAGCGGTCAGAGCCTGCTACTCTGTTTTGTGGTCACTTTGTCTGGTGCTCTTTGGAGAATCTCAATTCCAGGTGAAGGGACCCTGGCCTCACCTAGCTCCTGTCTCTACCACACTGTTGACGTGGGGGGCGAGGACCCTGTGCATATCCAAGGAAAGAAAATAATCAGTAAGGCTCCTGCCCTTGAAACAGTACGAGGGGAGAGAAAAGGAGAGGAGAGGAGAGGAGAGGAGAGGAGAGGAGAGGAGAGGAGAGGGGAGGGGAGGGGAGGGAAGGGGAGGGGAGGGGAGGGGAGGGGAGGGGAGGGGAGGGGAGGGGAGGGGAGAAAGATGCTGTGATGTTGTAATGTTGTGCACTGATTTCACTGTCAGCCCCAGTTGGTTCAGATCCATTTATGTCCTGGGGCCCCTTGGTCCAGGATGCGGGGCTGAGAATCATGGGCTGGGGTGTCTCTTGGAGTTGTGACTCTTCCTGTCGGAGTGTAGTAAGGCAGGGCTGGGAGAGTGAGCTGTCCCTGGGAGGGGACCCCAGCTGCCCACACAAGGTGTCACACGTCTACCCCTGGAGGACAAGGAACTGGCCTGTTCCAGGGATAGATGAAGGACAGGAGCCGGTCCGCTTAAGGGAGCAGATGCTGCAGGGAGGGTGACTGGTCTCACCTCAATCCCCATGGCCCTCCGCCAAAGCTGTACCCAATCACAGGTGTCAGCATAGATGCTTGGCAAGTCAGAGAAAAAGTGCTCCATTCTCAACGGCTGTCTCCACTCTGTCCATTTCAAAGCACTGTTGGGCTGCAGCTATGGTTCCTATCTGTCTCCATTCCATGATTTTTTTTAACCTAAATTACATTTAACTTTATGTTTCTATCACCATCTATCCCCTCTATGCCCTCTTTCACATCCACCCCGTTTCCACATCTGTGAAATGCTAGTGAGAGTTTCTATATCAAAAGAATTTCCAATATCTCGAAATGGGGAGAGTTCTCCATGGAGCAGAGAGTCCGTGTGGAGAGTCGGGCCCAGCGGCCAGCCAGCATCTCCCTCCGAGTCTTAATACACCTGAGGCCGAATGGTCCCGAGCTGTGATGGATGGAGGTCGCAGGCTGCAGGATCTTTGGGCAGCAGCCTGCTAGAACCTGATGAACAGCCAACTCAGAATGAAGATAAAGCACCAGTGAGCTTTGATGGACGACAGACAAAGCCTGTCTTGAAATTGGTCTCTCAAAACAATATACAAACTAATACACAAATCAATGCAAAGTGTTTAAACTGCCAGGAAAACTCAGCCCATCTATCACACTTATGCGGAACCGGGGGCCATGGCGTTTGGCAATTGCCTGAGTCCCCAAGGCGCTGGGGAAGGAAACCGTCTCTGGGAACTGACAGCCCGATTCAGTGTCTCCTCCTGAGCATGGAGCCCTGCATGGCCTGGAGTGGTAAATGGGGAGGAATCCGGGCCCTGGCCATGCACCAGGGCTGGATGGGGTCAGCTGATTTCCTGTCGCTTTGATCCCCCACTGGCCACCCACAGAGGGGCCCAACCTTTGGGGTGGCCATTGCAACAGGGGCCCTGGGGTGGGGGTGGCTCCAGGCCTTGTGCTGGTGACGATGCACAAGAGTTGGTTTCAACTTGGTGACTAAGAGCCCATCGGACTGGAGACCTGTAACCAGCTAACACTTCATTTCTCATGTGTGTTTGATATACATGTCTTTATTTTTAATAAAAATTATATATAATTAAGGTGTAAAGCATGATGTTTTAGTATATATATTCATAGCGACATGATGACTACAGTCAAGCTAATTAGCACATATATCACTCACCTCACATTGTTACTTGTGTGTGTGTTGAGAGCACCTGAAATCTACTCTCTGAGCAAATGTTCAGCATTCATCCCACATACCTACAACTTTGTACCCTTCGATCAACATCTCCCATCTCCCGCATCTCCCTGCCCTTGGCAACCACTGTTCTCTCTGCTTCTGTGTACTTGACTTGTTCAGAATCCACACAGAAGTGAGGTCATACAGGGTTCCGCTTTCTGTGTTTGACTTATTTTACTTAGTATAATGTCTTCCAGGTCCATCCAGGTCATGCCAAATAGTAGGGTCTCCTTTTATGGCGAATAATATCTATCTATCTATCTATCTATCTATCTATCTATCTAAATGGTGAGAAAAAGGTAGATTTTCAGTTGTGAGTACACAAAGCAGAGTTTATTCTTGTATTATTATTTATTAATTACTAGAGGCCTGGTGCATAGATTTGTGCATCAGTGGGGTCCCTCGGCCTGGCCTGCGCCCTCTGGCAATCCTGGACCCCTTGGGGGGTGTCAGAGAGCCAGTTTCAGTCTAATCCTCACAGGCCAGGCAAAGGGACCTCACCGGTGTATGAATCTGTGCACTGGGCCTCTAGTATGCATATAAAGTCTTTGATTACTCTCTTCCCACCCTCCCCCTTACCCCCTTCCCTGTGAGAGTCATCAGTCTGTTCCATGTTTCCATGCCTGTGCATTGAGCATCTCCCCCCTGGTGGTCAGTGGTCGTCATAGCTACCAGTCGAACAGTTGAATGGTCAAACAGTCACTTAGGCTTTTATATATAGAAATTACATTATTTTCCATATGAACCACTATAAACCTACTGTTGCCCCACCCTGTATATATGTATGTGTGTGTGTATACCACAATTTCTCTCTTCATACATGGATGGACACTTGGGCTGTTTCCCTATCGTGACTGTTGTGAATAATGCTGCAGTGAACATGGATAGCTGTTCTTCATTGTCACTCAGCCCACTTCCCCTGCTGTCTGCCCATCTGGGGTGACTCAGTTCTTTCTTCATCCCTTGCACTGTCTACCTTGGGCTGTTTCTTCCATTGAAATCAAGGTCATAACTTTGTATCAACCTTATTTATTCTAGAAATGTTTAAACTGGTGTAGGAGGTGGATAAAGGTATTTATAGCATGGCTTGCAATTTGCAAAGTCTTTCCATGTACATGGTTGGTAGTATCTTCTCCATTTGACAGGAGAGGAGGCCGGAGGTCAGAGAGGTTAAATGCTGCGACCAGGCTGCCAGAAGGAAAACCCTTGTAGGAAATCGTAATCGCGCTGCATTTCTCAAACCCTTAACCACAGAAGCTGGCCTCTGGCAGAGAGTCTCTGTTCGTCCCAGCTTCCATGGAGGCTCTGGGGAAGGGTTAGCAACACCATCCTTTCCTCCCACGGTTATGGTTTCTGACCCGTCTTGGTGGGTATCAGCCATGTGGCAGCAGGGACGGCAGTCCTGGCCATCAGCCCCTGGACGTTGGTAGGCCAGGGATTTGGCCAGGGTTACAGATAGTTTGGTTACTTTTTAAGAATTTTACCCCTGGGAGTCAAAGCTGAAAGGACAAACCTATCTCCAGCCGTGAGAACAAAGAGAAAGGGTTGGGGAGCCCCAGCACAGGAGCCTATAACTCACAGGGACAGAAGAGCCCCCGAGGACGTCTCCCTCACCTTCCTCCCTCAGAGGAGGTCCAGGGAGAGGATGGTGGAGGTGGAGGAGGGTGCTCTGCTCCTGCAGGGGGTCACAGGGTGTCTGATCATCTGTGAAACCACTGTCCTGAGGACAGCCACGGTGTGGCAGCCTCCCTCTCCCCCATCTCGCTGGGCACTCCAGTCACTCCACAATCCCTGTGGCTTCCAGGTTTCCTTCAGGGGAGAAGCCCCAGAACGGTGCACAGCGGAGCGAGCAGCAGGGTGCTTGTAAACACCTGCTCTCTGCTTTCTGTCAACAGAAAAAAAACAACACCCCAAACTCTTATGTTAATAGACACACAGAATACGGAGGCTGAGCTCATTCCCAGGGAGGCCTCTGGGGACAGTGGCTCTCGTCTGTGCGCAGCCTTGACCTGGTGGGGTTTGTGGAGGCCCAGGCCTGTCCCACCAGAGTCTTTTTTTCCCTTAAATTATAGTAAAATAGATACGACATCAAGTTTACCATCGTCACCATTGGCAAGTGTACAGCGCGGTCATGATAGGAACATTCCGGCTGTTGCGCAGCCAATCCCCAGAACTCTTCCCCTCGCAGACCTGGGACTTCATACTCGTGAGATGACAGCTCCCACCCCTCCTGTCCCTGGGAACCACCACTCGGCCCTCTGCCTCTGTGATCCGAGGGCTCTAGGTAACTTGTTAAGTGGAATCACACAGCACTGCCTGCTCATGACAAGACATGCTATCAATAGGTTACGTTGATATAAATTGCAAGACATGCCGTAAATATGTTATGTTCATTGCTTAGCATCGCGTCTTCAAGATTCACCCCTGTTGTGGCATACATTGGGACTTCCTTTCTTTTTAAGGCTAAACAATATTAAGTGTACACCACATAGTGTTTATCTGTTTATTGGCTGGTGGGCACGGGGGTTGCTTCCGCCGTTTGGCTACTGTGAGTAACGCTGCTGTGAACATGGGTGCACACATGTCTCTCCGAGACCTGCTTTCAGGGCTGGGTGTACACCCACACGTGCAATTGCTGGATCCCATGGTCATTCCACCTTTAATTTTTTTAGGAACAGCCATCCCGCTTTCCACAGCGGCTGCCCCACTTTACATTCCCACCAGCAGCCACCAACCACAGAGGGTTCATGACATGCCTGTAAGCCACAGGGCCGCCACGGGAGGTGAGGACACAGGCTGAGTTATAGCCACGCCGGGCACATAAGTCAACCCTCAACCACACCACTGCACACGCTCCAGCCCAGGGGGTGGGGGACGGAGGCAGCGGAATCTCTAGGCCAACTCAGCTCAAAATTACACTTGTTCCACTTCAGAGCCTTGGATTTAAATGCAAAATAATTTCCCTAAATGTCCATTTGAGAAACAATAAAAGATTTGAGTAAGCTTTTCGAGTTGTAGAGCTTTAGGTGGTTTATAGGGCTAATTGCCTCACATCCTTTTTTCATTTCCTTTTTTATGATGGGAAAATTTTGAAATGCCTCATTCTAGGCGGGACTTGTTTTCTGAGGATCTCAAGAGGCTGCAAGGACCGTTTGGCTGCTCAGCTCCTTGAAGTCAGAAGATGCAGGGACTAGTCTTCCCAGTTAATGGCTGCTGTAAGGAGAGGCGATGCAGGGGACCCTTATTGGGGTGTCCCCTCACACTCTCTTCTCTGGGAACTGTGAGCCCCTCTTCCCAGCAGCCACGCCTCTGCTCTGTTTCTCTGCCTGGCTGGTCACTGACTAACAAGCTGCTACTGACCCACGCTGAGCCATTCCGATCCTTACAGAAATGTGGGGTTGTATCAAAGGCAGAGATCAGCAAACTAGCCAAATCCGGTCCACTGCTTTTGTAAATACCATCTTCTTGGAACACAGCCCATGCGCCCATTCATTACCTAGAGTCTGGGCAGCTTCCATGTGACTGTGGTTGAGCTGAGTAGTTTCACCACGGACTCCGTGGCCCGCAGAGCTGCAGAGCTTCTCTCTGGCCTTTACAGAGGAAGTGTGGTCTGAGGGAAAGGCCGTCTCTGGGAACGGCTGGGCCAGGGTATGTGAACTCCCTGTCTGCGAGGTGGCCACGTTCTGCCATGTAGACTGACGAGAAGAGAAATCAGTCTGTAGACAGAGAGAAAGAGGAAGCAGAGAGGCCTGGAGGTGGGAGATGAGGAGGAGGGCAAATCGCAATGGCCTCTGAACCCTCGGTTCTGTGCCCTTTCTAAGACTCCTGGGTTTCCTTGGTTACTTTCAAACCCTTGTGCTAAAAGCATCTTTTTTTGCTTAAGCTACCTCAATTGGTTTCTGCTTTTGGAAACTCGAGTCCTAAAGAAAGCTCTAGAAAAGCTCCGTGCCTCCCGCTACTCAGAGATCAGTCATGCACCAGCCCATCAAGCAGTCCAGAGATCCGACCTTGCTTCCAACCTTCCTTCTGAGCTGGCCAGCCTCTCCGGGCCCTGCCCTGGGAAGCAGGTGTGCACGAAGGTTGGCAGCTGAGCTGACGCAGGGAAAGGTTGCTGCTGAGGTGCCCAGGATCAGAGCCCTGTGCGTGGCCTCTTGCTCTTGACTGACAGCCACTGCAGGAGCTGGAGTGGCCTCCAAACCTCGTGCGCTGCCGCAGCTGCGGTCGGGGCAGATGCCAGAAGCTGCCAACCCTGGCCTTCCCGCCCTTGAACTTTTTGAAACATTCTTCCCAAGTCCACCTTGAATTTCCTTTTGCAACTTTTTAATAACAAAATGAACTCAAATGTAATCTTTAGTCAAACACTTCTTATAGCGGCTGCCTATTAGAGTCAAACACACAATGTCTGGCACATAGGACAACGGCAATCATAGTTCTAATCCAAAGTAGAATTCGAGCAAATTTCTAATGAGAGCTTCTGGTGCAAGATGGCGGTTTGAACACATGCTTTCATCTTTGTCACTTAGGTTTCACTGGAATAAAACTGTAAGTGATATCTGTCATGGCAAAGACTCTGGGGAGGAAGATTGCCCAAAGGCAAGAGAGCTTTACTTGTTTCTGGAAGACGAATGAATGGGATTTGGGATGCATGCAGCAGTCCAAAAAAAGCATAGCCTGGAATATAAGAGGGTTGCAATGAACATGGGAAACAATGCCTGTTAGAAACAAACAAAGAAAAAAGGCTCTGAGCTCAGAGTTAGCAGGTACAGTGCGAGGCGGGAACAAGAATGGGGCTCACAGAAGGGAGATGGCTGAGTTGGTGGGACACACCTGCCATACTTTGTTGCAGGTAACCTGGTGTCTGCTCCAAGACAAAGTAAAAAAGGTATGCCTCTAAATTTAAACCAGTCTCTGGAGAAAGCTAAGGCATCTAGTACAGATTTTGGTGTTCCAGAATAGAACCCACATCCTGGCATTCGGGAAACCCATAGCTGGACTGTCAAATTGGCTCCTTACCCACTCACCCTAATGCCAGACTGCCAGCCAGCATGCACCTCGCAACCTTTCACACACCCCACGGTAAGCTCCTGACGGAGTTCTAGGGTAGAGACCTGGTGAAAAATAGATTCCTTGAGTATCAGCATAATGCAGACAAAATCCCACATCAGCTGCCCAGTGCCTTTACGATGGAAAGATCACAAGAATTAGAGTAGAGCCAAAACCCAAAAGAGACAGACCATAATAAATAGACTAATAAATAGTGGACATTGAAGTAATTCTGAAAAGGATCTTATAATTTATACATGCGGATTCAAGAGAATGTTACACCCATAAAATAAGTAATAACAAAGGAACAGAAGGAGAATAAGTGACAGTTCAAAGGGATTTGAAAAATTTTTATTTCCAAAATAAAAATATTCAAAACAAGCTTGAACTATAAAGTCAACTGAATTGCATAGAATGTAGAACAGAAATATAAAGAGAAGAGAAATATTAGAGAAAAAGTAAGAGACATGAGAACTCATCTTGAGGTCAAACATAAAAGAAAAAAGAATCACAGAAAGGGAGAATACGTAAAATGGAAATTAGCAAAGAAATAGTAGAATAAAAAAAATTCAGGGCTGAATAAAGACCTTAATTTTAAAGGGCTCAGAGTGTCCAACAAAATAATTGAAAACCACCCAACACCTAGATACTGTTCTGCAAAATTCTAGACCAAGGATAACAGGGAGATCCTAAAATCTCCCAGAGAGATTGAATGAGCAACTCCAAGGAGCTAAATTCAAACCAGCAGCTGATTTTTCACCTATAGCCTCCATACTAGAAGACAATGCAATAATGTCTTCAAGTTTCTGAGAGAATAAGACCTAACTTAATTTTTTTTTTTACCCAGCCCAATTGTCAATTAAATAGCAGGGCAAAATAAGGACATTTAGTTTCCATGTACCCTTTCGTAGGAAGTTACCTGAGGATGTATCCCAGTAGCATGAGGACATAAACAAAGGAAGAGAACAGAGACAGGAGAGCTGCCCAATCAAGGAGCAAAGATACGAGGATCCCAGACAAGTAACCAGGCAGCAAGGATAACCAGCAGAGTAACCAGCCTAGAGGACACTCAGTCCAGACTGGAGCAGAACAGAGCGCTGTGCCGGGGAGAGGGTCTGAGGAAAAAGGCAACATCTTGTAGGTCATATCCTTGCAAGGATGAAAACCAGCGGTTCTCAACCTGTGGGTCATGACCCCTTTGGCAGTCGAACGACCCTTTTACAGGGGTCGCCTAAGACCATTCTGCATATCAGATATTTACATTACGATTCATAACAGTAGCAACATTACAGTTATGAAGTAGCAACGGAAATAATTTTATGGTTGGGTCAGCACATGAGGAACTGTATTTAAAGGGCCAGAAGGTTGAGAACCACTGCCTTAAACAATGCGCATTATTCTAGGACAAAAATAATGTATTTGGAAACTCCTACAAAAACAAGAAGCTGCACCTGAAAGTCATTATCCCAATAATAAGAAAAATGTATCGTGAAGTTTTAAGCAATTGCTGTAATATAAGGAAAGGAGTTGGTTGAACTCTATGCCTAGACCATTCTTCTTTGAGTGGCCTAGGGATTGTAACCTCTGACTTGTAGGGAAGGAATTAGTACAGTAGCCTACTTGTTAGGGCGGGGAACAATATGTATGTGGTAATGTGAGTGTAAACACTGTTTAAGAAAAACATTTAGAGTCAACCTGTGAAGCTTAGAAGAAGGGGCTGTAGTTGCAGAATGTAAATGGTAACGTTTGCAATTTAATGTGAACATTTATCTGAGAGTAGGTTGAAGAAGGAAGGATAGGAGAATAAAAATACTGACTGAAATTGATGGAAACATACATGGAAGCATGCTTTGTATGTTACTTCATGTTATGAAAGTAACCATCTATATCTATAAAAAATGAAACCACAAACATTGGGTTAGGTCTTAAAAGAGGGCAGTTTGAGCGAGTTGGTAACCCAAGAAGTGGAGTGATAAGTGCTACTTAGAGGAGGGCACGGCTTGGATTCTCTGGGTTTGCGGTTGGGTCAGGTGGGGCCTAGAAAGACCGTGCTCTAGGTTGGCCTCTGGCCAATCAGCCCTTCCTGCCTCCCAAATCCACTGGATAAGCAATATCACTTTCTGTTTACGCACCCAGCAGAGCAAAGGTAGGGAGCCTTACTTTACAGAGCTGGCTGGCCCTGCTTTTTCCAGCTCAACTGATGGTCTGTGCTGGTTGCCAGGCAGGTGTTCATATAGAGATGGAACATTCCACAGGGTTCCGTGCAGCCAGTGTGGCCTACAGGTACTGGCATCAGAGGTAGAGCTGTGGTGCTCTTTGGAGCCATGGGGCCTGCTCAGCACCACAGAAATGTCTTCCCAGCCAGTCCTAGAACCGCTGGGCGGTATTCTGCTGGTGACACCTGTGTGTTTGACACGGGCCCCGGTCTCTGTGGGTTTCCCTGGGAGATCCTGGTATGCACTGCAGTGGTGGTTTTTGTTGTAAAAAGCGGGCACACTTTAAGGAGGGAAAAAGAGCTAGCCAAAGGGTTTGCTGCAAGGTGAGCTGGAGAGTCGTATGAAGATTGGGCTAAAGGCACAAGCCTGTGCAGCACTCTGTCGCCTGCGGTGTGGTCAGTCTTTGCAATTACAGAAGCTGTGTTTGGCAGCACTTAATACAAATCAGAACAGCCCTGGCCGGTGTGGCTCAGTTGGACGTCATCCCATAAACCAAGAGGCTGCTGGTTTTATTCCCAGTCAGGGCCCCTGCCAGGATGTGGGCTTGATCCCCAGTAGGGGGCATGTAGGAAGCAGCCAATTGATGTGGGGTTTTTTTTCCTCTCTCTCTCTCCCTTCCTTTCTCTCTCTAAAAATCAATAAAAAATCAGAACGGGCCTTCACTTTCTTGGAAAAGGACAAGCCCTCTAAACTCTTTTTTTTTTAACTTCAGGGATGGGTAGGAGAATCAAAATGCAAATGGACAGGGTCACTGGAAGAAACAGCCAATCCCCAGAGACCAAAACAAAAGAGCACTTTGAATGCATCTCAGGACAATGGAGAACACCTGCAGAAGAAAATCAGGATGATTTGAATGAAAACTCGAATCTTACAGAAAGGCTAGAACTGTGTGCCAAGAAACCAAGGAAGGGAAGCGAAGAGTGAGGGAACTCAAGGATCAGAAAAAATTGCTTGAAATGGCCAAGGCACAAATGAAGGCGATCAGGGATGAGAAAGAGAGCCCGTCACATCTCTGGCGGAGTCCCTGGTGAAGATCACAGGTTCCTCCGCTTTCTGCAGAGAACACAGGATGGCGGCAACTTGGAATGAGAGAAAAAGAGTGAGCAGAAGATAGAGATCTCAGAGGTGAATTTGAAGAAAATCATGATCTGTTCATTTAAACGTGCCCTTTAAAGACTTGGAGAGCCCAGCTGATGTTGCTCAGTGATTGAGCATCAACCTATTAACCAGGAGGACATGGTTCAATCCCTGGTCAGGGCACATGCCCGGGTTGTAGGTTCGATCCCCAGTGGGGAGAGTGAAGAAGGGAGCTGCTTAATGATTCTCATCATTGATGTCTCTCTCTCTCCCTCTCCCTTCCTCTCTGAAACCAATAAACATATATTTAGAAAATAAATGAAAGACTTGGAGAAATACAAATATTATCCAAAAATTATGTGAAGAAAATCAAATGAAGGAAGAGCTCCCAGGACAAAGAACATCTCCAAATGGAGCAAGCAGCTTTGCAGTCTGAAAATTCCATCTTGAAAGTGAGATTCAGAAGCTTCTGCTAAATCAAGAACGTGCGATGCAAATTCAGAGGAAATCACTTGAAAAGGAGCTGGGCTGCTTAGGAACGGAGAAGAAATGCTCTGAGGTGCATAGAAACACGAACTACACAAAACAAAAGAGCAATCTGCACGGAAGGTGGCCAAAGACAAGACTTGGAAAGAACCACTTCCTTCTAGCAAAATCAGGTTCTCTTCTATGAGAAAAATGCTCAAAAATGTTCACAGCAGCAGACCACAGCAAGGCATTTGCCTGTGTTTTCCCCGTTAAAGTGATTTTTGATTTAACTCTTTTTAGCTTAACTGCCATTATTTAATTGATGCTATAAATGCTCTTATTAAAGTTTGATAGCATTAAAAAAGGTAATAAGCGCCCGTATCACTGAGAATGGATTGGTTTTAGAAATCGCTTCTAGGAAGGGAGAGGAGGATAATTGGAGGGTCAGGCCATCCGAAGCTTGAAGAGCAATTAATGACAATGACCCTGGGGCTCATCCCTCCTCACCACACACACTCTGTTCCAGCCAGGCCAGGCTTCAGCCACCCCCTGGGGGATGCTGGGAGCCCAGGGGACAGGGTTCCGCTGCTGCTTGGATTGTAAACTGTCCCTCAGTAGTCCCTGTCATATTTCCACCACCTGGCACTAGCTGTGTCTGTCTCCGTGCCCTCTTTACACAAAAGAGCACTCCTGCAAACTTTGATTTGGTAGCATGTGCACATTACTTGGAGAAAAAGTTAAGTTGTAAAAACAACCATTAATTGAGTTTCTACTGTGTGACAGGCATGGTAGTGGCTACTGAGGATAGCAAAGCAAACCAATACTTGGAGCTAAAACACATTTTGGATGATTGGAGATGTAAGGTCCATGTTTCATAGACCTTAGCTATTCATCTCAAACATTTGCCTGTGCTCCCACCTTGCACCCTTTGTCTTCCCGTGGAGGGAGTTCTTTGCTAGGGACCTGGGGGGGGGGGGGGCCTTTGAAAGCAGCCAAGCTTCCCGTTTGTGTACATCTCCCACTAGCCTTCAGGAAGTCCTGCCGATGGCCGGAGACTTGGAGTAATCTGAGGTGCAAGTTGAGAAAGTGCTTGGATTTAGTGTTGCGGGAAGGGTATGTGACACGCAAAGACAGAGTCTGAGTTTGCCATTTTTATCTGAGTGGCCCGCTTGCCTTTTGAGCTCCAGCACCCTTTCACAACAGAACCCAAAGCAAACCCACCAAACAATCCCAACCATTTTCGTTCAGGAAGAGTTGAGTCAGTTGGGGTCAGTGGGGCCAAGGTGATGAATTCAAGCCTGTGTTCTGAGTCCGGACATTAGTCAGATCCCTGGGGTGCAAGGACTCCGTTTTATTTACCCTAGAACCCCTCATGAGTGCCGAGCACATAGTACATGCTCAAAAAATTATTGTCGTTAAAAAGTCAATTTGTGCTATGTACTAAGATAAAAGGTGCCCCTAAATAATTCAACGATAAGTTTCTCTCTCAGCTATAAGATTTGGTGTTGAAGACATATAACATGTGGTCCCTCCCCCCAAAACTTGAGTGAATGAATGGACAGATGAATGGATGCCCCTGTGCCCAAGGGAACTCCTGCCGTAGAGGGCAGAAGTTTTAGTTACAGCCCCTCCCCACCATGGCGAAAACTACTCCAGCCCATTTAGGACAGAGTGGCGATACCACATATAGTATAAAAGAAAGACAGCCTCTATTTTATGGTCAATACCACTTCAACAAGATTAATTTCCTTTGGGGTTTTTGCCTCTGTATTTTAATGGCCTAATGTAGTACTCAACACACATTAAATAATGATTTTCTTCCTTCTCTCATTTTTTCTTTCTGTTTTTTTTTCCAGTTGCCACTGATTGATCAAATGTTTCACTGCAAAATGCCCTTTACTCCTCCCCTGCTTGCCCTGCAGCGGTCTAGCTTTATTATGCAGGGAGCTGGTTTGAACCAAAGCAAAGAACACACTCAGCCCGGGGCATAGGGCACAGGTGTTTAAGGGTCCCTGGTGGCCAGCTCCAAAGTACCTGTCACTGATGGGACTGGTTTCAGGTTGTCACGGAAAAGACGGCTGGAGGCTGGGCAGGCCACCGGTCAGGCTGGGACAGCAGGATCCGAAAGGGCTTTGGAAAGGACCAGGGAGGCCAGCTGCCCCATCCTCCTGACTTGGATGCAGCTGTCACCATGAAGTGACATATTTCCCTGCTCACGTTCTCCTGTTCAGATCCCACCCACGAAGCTGAAGGGAGGCATAGGCGTGTTTATTACAGTTGAGGGTGAAGACTTCTGCCCTTAGGGGCTGCAGGAAAGGATTTACCCTCTGGGCCCCCTGCTTTCCCATCTGCAAAGTGGGATTCCCAATATTCACTTGCTGTGGAGGGCAAAGTGTCCTGGTAAACGCTGGCCTCACCATCCACTGCACAGAGAACAGAGCCCCGGCCAAGCTGCTGTGCTCCAACTGAGCGACCCAGGTCTCAGCCCTGGGGGAGGGCTGCTGCCCGCTCAGGGGAAAGCCCTTCAGAGGGATGCTTTACGGGCATTGCTGAAGACAGGGGCTACTGTACAGCACAGAGACTCAAGGGCATTGAGCTGGAGGTCTCCATTCTACACGACAGACATAAATTACTGACCAGACACAGGCATTTCCCCTTTTGGTCATCACCCTACCATGAGGAGAGGTTTTATTTTCTAAATGATATATTGATCCGATAAAATTATTATTACATCATCTTTATTGCCCATCACCACTCACAGTGGGAGAGGCATTATAGGGAAAATGGATGGTCCCTCTGGGATGGGGTATACAGATGTGTGTGTGTGTGTGTGTGTGTGTGTGTGTGTGTGTGAGAGAGAGAGAGAGAGAGAGAGAGAGAGAGAGAGTTGTGAGAGTGTGTGAAGATTTCTGACAGAGGATGGGCAGTCCCATCAATATTAGTTGATGGAGTTGCAGCACTCACATACACTATCAAGCCTCTCTCCCGGGACCTCCTTGGGGGCTGCAGTGGAAATGAGCTGCTGTTAGGGAAAGGCGTGGGAAGGATGTAGTAGCCAAGGCCTTCAGCACTTAAGGAGTGAGACTAAAGGACGCTTGTCAGACTCAATACGTCTTCCTTAAAGCAGGGAGAATCTATCATGTGGAATTTGGGACATCTCTATATGCCATGCCAGGGAACGGGGCTACGGGATGGGGTGGTGGTGTGCAGGGTTGTCACTCTTTAAAACACGTTGATTGCAGTCTGTGGGGAGAGCCCCTTTTACTCAAGAACTAAGTAATGTAGCTCCAAAGAGCATGGGAAGGTGTCTTCTCCTGAGCCCCGGAAGGTAAAGAGAACTTCTCCAGCTCTGTGCACAGGCTACTATTCAACATATCTTCTTCAGTAACAGAATTGTCATCTCTCTCTTGTTCCAGAAAATCCATGTTAACACCTGATTTTGGTCCACAAGACACCTGAACTTAGCTTTCAAGGTCTTACACCTCCTCCACACATCTTCACCACACAATTATGTTTGCCTCTCTGTCCCCCTCAAACTCCAGCTCTGTTCCTTTGAAATGGTCTCCTTAGTGGTAGCCATAGATGTTGTGTTTGGTACCAAAATTAGGACTGCATTCTATCACAGCTCTATCTCTTACCACCAGTCCCTATCCTCTTCCAGCTTGTTTTCTCTGCTGTAAAGTTAGATAATAATGGTACCTACCTCCTTAGCCTACTACCTGCTCCACAGTTAGGTACTTGGCCAATGGCAGCTGCTATAATATGAAGAGTTCCATGTCATAGGATGAGTCTAAAGAGTTTTGGTGGTGATTCTGGAAAATGGGGTAGGTTCTGTAGCCAATCACAAATGTGTGATGAAGGAAAACCTCTTTGATAATACAGACAAAACCACTGGAAATTTGAGGCTGTCCTGGCTCAGTGGTTGTGCTATAGCAACAGGCTCAGTGACATTGCTCTCCCTGTGCACCCTTGCTGTCTGTTTGTGTTGAGCTTAATCCATCTTATTTTTACAGACTGAAGCATGTTTCACAGCTGGTGTTGGTAGCTATCATGGGAAAGAGTGATGTGGTTACCTGTTAACCTAACAGGGCAGTGGCCCTTACTGACATTGCTTCGTTGTTTTCAGAGTTACCCTAAAAAGCTCTGGAGACATGGTAGGGAAGAATGGAACTCTAAAGGAAGGAAAGCCAGGAGGGAACGGAGGGGCATCAAAGTAAGAGCTCTAGAGACCCATTATACACAAGCATTATCCTGGAAGTCAACACTTAGAGATACTAGTATCTAATGTTAAGTATTTTTCTCCACAATGGATGATTACCTCACAGCTAATTCATGTGGTGGTGAGAGTTTATTTGAAAAAAAAAAAAAAAAGAATAACAAACTCACAGCTTTAAAGATTGGATGCCATTGGAGCAGTGGTTCTCAACCTGTGGGTTGCGACCCCTTTGGGGGTCGAACGACCCTTTCACAGGGGTCGCCTAAGACCATCAGAAAACACATATCGAATATATAATTACATACTGTTTTTGTGATTAATCACTATGCTTTAATTATGTTCAATTTGTAACAATGAAAATACATCCTGCATATCAGATATTTACATTACGATTCCTAACAGTAGCAAAATTACAGTTATGAAGTAGCAACGAAAATAATTTTATGGTTGGGGGTCACCACAACATGAGGAACTGTATTAAAGGGTGCCGGGAGCCGGTCCATCCTTGCTGCTTGACACAGTCGCTGCAGAGAAGAAACATCTGCACAGCATGTGTTTCAAGGGACCTGGCATATATAGCATATTGTTCTTAATATGTTTGCTCTCCTTAGTGCCATGTGTTTTAACCAAGGTCACCTCTCTGAGAAAGGTTGTTTCCCCAGGTAGGGATTTTTCCCTGAGGTTAGGGAGGGGATACAACCCCTTAATTAAGTGTCAGGCGGGTAGTTAAGCTACATAATCTTTACTCCCTGGAATGGAGATAAGAAACGCCCTAACTTTGGAATAGAAATTGACAGGATTAAAATCGGCTGGTATAAATACGGATGTAACAAGACAATAATCATCAGATCCTAACCAGAACCTAGCCAGAGAACATGGCAAAAGATCCTGGACAGAACCTGGCTACAGAACTTCACTGGAGAACCTAGACAGAACATGGCAAAAGAACCTGGATAGAACCTGGCTAAAGAACCTGGTGACTGAACCTGGCTGGAGAACCTGGAGAACCTGGCTGGAGAACCTAGCGAGAGAACATGGCACCAGAGCTTGGTTGGAGATCCTGACCAGAACTTGGTTGGAGTTCCTAACCAGAACTTCGCTGGAGATCCTGGAGGGAGAACCTCGCTATGCTGATGAACTGAAACCAGTTTCCATGTCATTCATTCTTCGCCGACTCCGTCCACACCTTTGGGGATCCCTGGACCCGCTGGGGTTGGACCCCAGCAAAAGGGTCGCGGCATTAGGAAGGTTGAGAACCACTGCATTGGAGGGACCCCTTTTGGTGTTCTCTGTACCACATCAGTTTCATAGACAGAGGATCAGACACTTTCAATCCGCACCCGAGCCCTCATCCACTGGATCCTTGTGCATGAGGTTCCGCTATGGCCGACCTTAGCGAGGGCTGGAAGATTCCAGCATCCTCCTGCCAGGATGCCAGGCCCATGCGTTCCTCCCACTTTCCCTCTTCACAACCGTGATCAGGCTCCTTGTAAAGACTCTGCTAAGCCCACTGACACTGAGGAGTACATGACTGTCAGTCATTTAATGTTGCTCTGTCCCAACTATGGGTGCTTTCTAAGTTGAGGCAATGCCTTTATCCAAAGGAATAGTCTGTCATGGCAGAATCTCTGGCCTCAGGTGTATGCCATGGCTGGGAAAAGGCTCTGAAGAATGGATGAGTTAGGTCAAGGCTCTTCTCAGAATTTCTCCAAATTATACCACACCAGTGACTTTTCCTCTGCTGGTGGTGTAAGGATATAGCAGCAATTGTAGTCTGCAGAAAACCTGGGACCCAAAGAAAACAGGAGGTTTGGAAAATAGAGTCAAATCTTGTTATATAATAGACCACTGACATTCTTAAAGAATTTGGCCTAGTAGCTTAGTGAATTACCAAATTTTCGAAGGACACTAAGTTGTATAATTCCTACCCCCTCAGGTAGTAAAGTTTACTTGAAATATCTAGGGCCTCCTTCAGACCCATGGTGATTCTATAAAAATGGGACTCAGGTCATCTGTGAAGCTGCTCTCTGGCCGAGACCATCACATGGTTAGGCCTCTTCTCTCTCCTCTCTCACGTGAGGGGCTGACTGGCTTTTCAGCTCCAGGTTCCCACAAAGAAGCACAGGCTTTCTCACCTCCCCTGGGCTCCTGCCTGTGGATGACAAATGGAGACCAAAGCCACCAGCCACGTGCCCTGTTCGTGCACCAGGCTCAGAGGGCATGATTCAAGTTTGCGCCCTGGCAAGATGACTAATGGCTGCACATCATGTGTCATAAATTATGGGAACCGTCATGAATAGTCAAAACCATGAATGCTAAGCCCTTGAATGCCAAGGGTCTCCTGGGTTTATATCATGAAAATGACTTTAACACTCAAGCCTGACTAAGAAACATCATCCCCTGTCCCAGGGCTGCCTAGGCGAGGGCATGCTACCCTTTCATATTGCCTGCAGTTATTTTTTATTTACTGACCTCTGCATGAGCTTCTTAGGGCTGCCATAACCAAGTACCATACATGGCATCACTTAGAACACTGGGGACATACTGTCTTGGCTCTGGAGGCCAGAGGTTCAAACCCAGGCGTCGGCAGGGCCATGGTCCTCTGAAGGCACCATGGAAGGGTGGCTTCCAGGCCTCTCTCCCAGCTGCTAGGGGCCCCAGACATGCCTTGATTGTAGGTGGTGGTATTCTCTGTCTCTGCATCTCTTCCCTCCGTGCATGTCTCTGTCGTGTCACACGGCCTTCTTTTTGATGAGGACACCAGTCATGTTGGATGACATCATTTTAACTAATTACCTCTGCAACAGCCCTATTCCAAATAAGGTCATGTTGAGGCCCTGGGTGGTGACAACTATAACATATGAATTTGGGGGACAAAACACAACCCATAGCAACCCCATACGCTTCTTTTAGACTTCTGCTAATGTTTGTGGAGAGGTCGCTTTCAGGGAGTGGTAAACACCTAGTCATTTTAACCCTCAAGAAAGAGATAAATACCTAGTCTAGCTTGTTCCTACCCATCTCATCACACACGTGTGCGCACCCCCACACACCCAGTCACACAAGCACACACCTGGCTGCTTTTAAAGAGGCTTTAGCACCTCACCCCCATCACATGACAGAAAGCTGTGTTGGAAAGCCCCTGGGAGGCCAGAGCTGGGTGCTGAGGAGTAAAATGTGGAGGCTGGAAACTCCCTTCAAAGACCAGTATCCACAGCCCGAGGTCTTTGGGGAGAATGGAGACAAGAGTTCCGCCCTCTTGGCCTGTGCCCTGGCTTGCTGTGAGTCTGTGTCCTTGGGGAGAAGGAATATGATTGCCCTGAAGAATGAGCAAGTCCCACAGACCACAGGGAAATGGGAAACCAGGCACCTTGGCTGCGCAGACAGCCCCACCCGCCCGCTGCTTGCTGGGATGAATGAGCAATGAAACCAAAGCGTCTAGGCATCAAGCTGAGTCTGTTCCTGCTCTTTTCTTTCTTTCTTTCTTTTTTTTCTCTGAGGCTGGGAGGATGCAGCCCTTTTTAGGAATTCCCTCCTAGAGCTGCTCTTCAGAACCACAGAGCTGGGCCGGGCCCCCCAAGGACAAGGGTGCTTCTGTCCCGGCTTTGCGACTGCTCAGCCCCTGAGAATGTGGAGAGAGGTTGCTGGACGGTTTGAAACCTCAGACAGGCGCTTGGTGGTTAATGTTCTTCCTCAACCTCAAAGTTCTGTCTGCCAGAGGAAGTGATAGATTCCTTGGTTTGCCCTCTTCAACCCTCCTGTTGCCATTTACCTCCCATTCATAGCTGTGCTGCCAACAAGCCAGGAACCAGAACAGCCCGAGAGCAGCACCTTCCTCAAGGGAGCCTGGGCCACGGAGTCTGTCCTCTCTGCCCGCGCTCATCTGCCCTTTCGGGTGAAGCAGGTTGGAGGTGATGATGAGCTGAGGACCAGTTAACCGGCACCCCCAGAGCCTTGGCCAAAGCCGCCGCCTTCCCTGGGCAAAGCTGACGTGCCCGTCCGGAGGCCCTCACCCTCACTGAGCCGCTTATGTTCTTGAGAGTCTGGTGACGCTGGTTGGTCCGCACTCTCACCCAGTCCCCCTTGTGGCTGGGGACAGGGGTATCAGACACAGAGTCTCAGAATTCTCTCCATTGCACATCACAGATTTAGGGGAGGGAGGCCTGTCCCATAGGTGTGCAACTGCTCTGTGCTCCGTCAGGTGTCGTCTCAGACACAATCTCACTGATCCCTCACAGTGACCCTGCATCACAGGCCAGATCACCAGCATTTGCACAGAGGAGGCCACACAAGGCACTAGAATACCAGGGGGAGCTTACAATGTTCACTGACCACCAGACAGCATTAAATTAACCCACACACTGTTTGGGGAATCAACGGACCAAGGTTCTCTCCTTGAACAAACTTTGGTCAGGCTGCTCTGAAATCTCCTCTCAACTAGGCCCTGACTTTGGGCACTGTGTTGGTCTCCGACTTGTCCAATTTTAGCAAGAATCCTATTGAATCCATTGAACTAGATTGCCCTTCTACCCCCCATCTGATCATCCTACATTCTCATCTGGTTCCTCATCTTCCACCACCCATGCCAGGCAATGTCTAGTCCCGCCCCCCGCCCGCCCCCTCCGCGCCCCCCCCCCCCCCCCCCCCCCCGCAACCTGCCTTCAGCAAGAGTCCTGTTAGGTTGGTTTAGCTAGAATCCCCCCTTATCCCTGAGGCTTCCTCTGAGTAATTTTCCATCCACTGACCCCACCTTGCTCCCTGGCTACACGTTTCCACTTTTCCTCGTGGTATCGGGACTTGAGGCCACTCTCTCCCCAACTACAAACCCATTGCAGTGGCCCCCGTGGACGTCACCTCACTGTAGTGGGCCTTGCTGCCCTTTTACTGGTGTCCGGAAGGATTCTTCATTAACAGCCCCTAGGGAATTGCACGCCAGGCTCTTTGGGGTGGGAAAGGAGGAGGCACCCACTGCTAGGAAACCGTTCCCAGCTCGTGTTCCTGGCCCGGGGAACCTTGTAGAGATCTCCAGCCCATCGCTGTCATTGGTAGAGGGAAGGGAAGCGTTGGCTAAGCCATTCAAAGCAGCAGCAGGATTTGTGAACCAACGCACCTCTTTTGGAGGGTTAATTAGAAAGACCCCAGAGAATCCCGGTGCCTTTTGTGAGGATGATTTAGGCAGGCTGTGCACAGAGGGTGTTGCTATCTGAGAGAAAGGAGGACATAGAGCAGTGGTTCTCAACCTTGGCTGCACATTAGAATCACCTGGGAATCTTTGTAAAATCCTGATTTCTGGGCCTCATCCTCCGGAAATTCTGTTTCTTTGTTATGGGGTGGGGCCACAACATTAGCAACAAAGAAACAGAATTTCCGGAGGATGGGGCCCAGAAATCAGGATTTTACAAAGATTCCCAGGTGATTCTAATGTGCAGCCAAGGTTGGGAACCACTGACAAAGAGCGATTGGATGCCATGCCACACTGCTCCCCTCTCTCCTACGCGTCCCTTTGCAGCCACTTAAATAAGAAGCCTAACATTACTTGGACTAGCAAAGAAAAGCAACCTAGGCTTTCATTCCTACTTTTCTCCTTTGCTGAGAGCTTGTGGAGTGTAAGTCACCCCCAGTTCTTTTTTTTTAATTTCTTTATTGGTTAAGGTATTACAAATGTGTCCTCATTTCCCATTAACCCCCAACCTCCCCGCCCCCGCCCCCCACTCATGCTCTCATCCCCCTGTTGTCTGTGTCCATTGGTTTGGCTTATATGCATGCATACAAGCCCTTTGGTTGATCTCTCCCAGTTCTAAAACTAGACAAAACCCACTGCCCCGTGATTGCTCTGCAGCTTGCCCTCTGACTGGCCTAGGTTTCCGGCAATACCAATTCTCTCGTGATAACAGTCACCTGGGTGGCAGCCCTCATAACCCAGGCATTTCTGAGGCTCCAGTGATGTGTGGTGGGGCGACCTCTGTTTACAGTCCTCATGAATCTAGGCACAGGGGTTGCAGGAGCTGAAGACAGCAGAATAGAAACGTTCAAGCCAAAGCAGTAGTGTGAGGCAAGCAGGGGGCCGGGTGAACACGTGCATTAAAACTTCTGTACGCTTGGAACCCAACATGTTTACATGTTTACATGCGGGACTTGGCAAGCTAAGGCCCCATGGGCCAACTCTGACTCGAGGCCTGTTTTTGTACAGCCCCTTGAGCTAAGCATAGTTTTTTTCATGTTTAAATAGTCAGAAAAAAATCAAAAGAAGAATAATACTTGGTGGCAGGTAAAAATGATACCAAATTCAAATTTTAGTGTCCATAAATAAAGTTTTATTGGGACACAATTGGTTTGTCGACCTACTGGCTGTAGCTGCTTTGGCAATCTAATAGCAGGGTTGAGTAGTGACGACATCGACTGTATGGCCCAAAGACCCCAAAATATTTCTTATCCGGCCCTTAGCAGAGTTTGCTGACCCCTGGCTAAGAGGACTAAGAGGGATTTACATCCCAACTCCCATGCTTACAGACTGGTGACCTTGGGCTAGCTCTCTAGCCTTTGTAAGCCACAGGTTTCTCATCTATAAATGGAGATATTACTCACACCTGCATCCTGGGCTGTGAGGAGGATTACCTGAGACAGTGGATGTAGGAAAATACTTAGCAAAGAGCCTCGTGCAGAATAAGTGCACACGCATGGTTTGCTATTGTTACTCTGTTTGTACAGCTTCTCAAGGCAAAGGGTTTGGCACCTGTGATGGAGGAGCCAACTAACATGCTACTTTAGAGTCTGGAAAAGCTAAATATTTGCTTTCTCAGTCTCCTTTGCATCTAGGAATGGCCATATGTTCTAATCTGGCCAATAAGACATAAGTGAAAGTTTTCTCTGCATGTTCTGGGAAAGCTTTTGATTTCCTAATAAAAGGGAAGGCATGATTGAACATCGCCAATTTTCCATCTTCTTGCCTTGACTCTAGATGTGATGTTGGGAGCTGGGGCAGCCACGTTGGGCCGATGAAAGCATGATCAATAGAGTTAGAGAGACCACTTGCTCTGACATTGGTAAGTTGCTGAGTCAATGTCCTCAGCTACCTCTCTTCAGACTTTCTATTGTTTGAGAAAAATAAAACCCTGTTTGTTTAAACCACTTTAAGTCAGGTTGTCTATTACTTGTCATTGAAGACATTTCTGGTTGTTATGTCCTTTTGGAAGTTGAGTGGAATGAAGAGGAACCACGTGCCAGAGGAGGGTTTCGGAGTGAGAAAATCTGAAGTGACCAATAGATAAAGGGATACAAAGATGTACCTTCCAAGGAGTCCAGTTCAGAGACACAGACCTGCAGAAGAGAGACAGGAGCTCAGAGCTCGGTCAAGCTCAGCCTTGGTGAAGAGGAATGTCAGGGCAGGGACACATTAAGATTTCCTCAGCCAAGCTGATCGGGGGAGCAGGGCCTAGGAGAATTCCTGAGGCTGCTAAGCGGGAGAACAAGCTAATTAAAATATATATGATTCTTTTAATTAAAACGTACAAAATTCTAGAAAACACACATATGTTATATCCCTCCTTAGATAAGTGAGCAGTCTGAAGAGAGTCTGCAATCTGATCTGACTGCTCTGACGAAGGCCAGCCCAGGAGGCACCTGGAGAAGTGGAGGCTGGTCCAGAGAGAGGCAGTTCTCTCCTGAACTGGCCTTGAGCCCCTTGGGTTTCCAAGAGTGTAAAATGCCATGGCTTGTGGGAGGGGAGCGTAATAGAACTGGCCTCAATGAGATGGTTTCTCTTACACTCCCCTCCCACAATTTCCCAGCAGTCTTTGCAAGTTATTCTCCTTGGGTTAATCTGAGAAGGCTTTGTCAAGAAAGGGAAGTTTAGTTTAAATTTATGGCTTTTTATATATTTTTCTGTTTAGAGAGGTAATATATGTTCATTACAAAGCATTCAAATGATAGAGAGAATTATAAAACGAAAGGAAAACCACTCTGAAATCTCCTACCCCTCACCCTGCAACCAACTTTCCAGGCCTGCCTCCCTCTGCGCATATATACACATGTAATTAGAAATTTTACACAAATGGGATCCCATTATGTTGAACATGGTTTATTTTTATTTTCTCTGCTCTTTCACTCTCTCTTGCACACAACTTATTTTTTTTATTTGTGGAGTTTTTTCTTGTTGGTGACCACAGACATGCATCATCTTTTATATTGTCCACATCAGCTTTCTTTGCATGGCTCCTTGGGGTGGGGGTGGGGAACTATTGGGAAGGTGGGAAGGAGAGATCTGGCGATTCTCTGGCTGGAGATGAAGCCTGGGGTGCTGTACAATACACTTTTGATGGAGGTTTGAGGGAAGATGTAGGTTAAGTTGGAGACAAGGAGGCAGGTAAGAAAAGGCCAAAGTAGGTGCTCCTGGGAGGAACAGAATCTGAGCTTCTGCCTCCTCCGGACCCTTTTCCCAAGCACAGTATGGACTCATCCCATCTCTCCCTCCATGAGCTACGCAATGGACCACCCCTGGCTGCATGTCCACCTGCACCTCAGGACAGTCTCTGGTGTTCGTTCTGGTGGGCAGATGCCCTGGTGGTTACCTGGTCCTGCCTGAGGTGGTCAGAAGTGGGCACAGGCTTCGTGCCCCTGGAAAGCCCAGGAGGCTGCATTGCCAACCGGGCAGTGAAGTGGATACATGGTCCTGGCTCAGAACCGGCCAGGTGATGTTCTCCAGGCACATGTTCCTCAGTAAACAGGTCCTTTCAGAGAGCCAAATGGGAGCTCAGAAGCTTGTGTTCTGGACGTAGAACCAGAGCAGAAGGTACTAGAGAGTCATTTCCGAGCTTTCATGTGGAGGGGAGGTTCACTGTTTCATACTGTGAAGCCTGCATTCCCTTTACTCCTTCCTGTAACGGTCGTCAGCATGACAGAATGCATCGCCTGTGAGAGCGGGCCTGGAGGCCGCCTGACTGCACCCCCGGCTTCTCTACCTACCAGCTGTGTGACCTTGGAAACGTTATTTGACTTCTCTGGCCTCTGTTTCTTCACCTGTAACATGTTCCATATCACAGAGGCACGGTGAGTGTGCCTTTATGCTCAGGGCCTCAGGTGACACTCAGCTCCTACTCATGCTGCTGACCTGCTTGCCCGCCATCTCCTCCCCGCAGCATTGCTCTTCTCACTGGGCCCTGTGCTGGTCACGGCTGAGCCTTCCTCCCTGTAACTGCACCATGGCCACTGCTGGTTGAAGGAGCTCATCACGGTGCTCGGGTCTAAGTCCTTCCTGCAGGCACCGTGAGGGACACGGTGAATATGACATAGCGATTCAGGCTTCAGGACTCATCCGCAGCTCTGCTTAAATATGTTAATGAGAGCCAGAAATAACATTTCTGCACTAGCAGTAGGAGGCGGCCAGCAATAGTTCCGGCCAATGAGATAATGGACTGCAAGCAGATGTGAGTGGGAGCGAGATGGGGACCTCTCTGGAGCACAGGGGTGGGGGAGAGGGGATCTCCATCTGCCCCTCAGGGGGCCACGTGTTTCTAAAATACACCAAGCATCAGTCCCGGCTGATAACGCCATTTCCAGCCTGGCCGGGTTGGTGAGTGGTTTCTTCCTTTATTTAAAAAAAAAAAATTATCTTTATCGTTGACCCCCTCCACCCTGCGCCTGCCCACCCCCAAGCCTACCGCACTATTGTCTGTGTCCGTGGGTTATGCATATCTGCATATAAGTTCTTTGGTTAATCTCCTCCCCTTCCCTCCTTTCCCACCGAGATTCGTCAGTCTGTTTCATGCTTCTGTGTCGCTGGTTCTATTTTGTTCATCAGTTAATTTTGTTCATTAGATTCCACATACGAGTGAGATCATGCTTCCTCCTTTTAAATGAAGGGCTGCAGGGAGGAGACCACAGCTTGGGACTCCTGGGCCGGCTGAGGCTTTGGGTTCTACATCTCTTACTCTTCCCCTTGCCCATTGCGGTGCCCTGGCCCAGAGAGCCAGGTGGTCAGGCTGGGATTGGAGAAAGAGAGTCAGCTGGTGACTAGCCGGCCCTCTACATCAGCAGCCAGATTTTAAACCGAAGTGTGGTTTCCAGGACCGCCCCCCTCACCACCACCCCCACCCTCACCCCAGGTGCTCATTTCGCCCCAGTTGCCTTCTTTCATCAGCCCTTCTCTCCTACCCTTGGGAGGGGGAAAAGAAAAACTTTGCTTAAAAATAAAAAAAGCAAGTCCCAGTGAATGGTAGTTTCAAAGGGCAGACTCCGTTCCTGTGAACCCTGAAAAGGAACTGCTCCGCCAGATTCAGGCATGGAACAGTCTTCCTCGCCCTCCTCCATGGCCCAGACCCAGCTTGTGCTTTCTGGTATGTGGGGTGAGGGCACAGGACCTGCTTGTGGGATGTGGGGTGAGGGCACCCTTCTTCCTGCTTGCTCCCTATCTCTGTACCACCACAGCAGACCTGGGGCTGAGCTCTCTGCTGGGCTTAAGAGCCAGGCATTTCACACTCTCAGCTGAGCTCATAGTAAGATTTCTGGCAAAAGAGAGAGTAGATGTAGCTTCTGAGAATCAGGTTTCTTCCTGCCTGGAGTCCTATGATTCCGCGAATAACATGCATGAAACACACACATTTGTCTGATTTCCACCCTCAGAACACCATCCAGACATCAGGGATGCTGGATGCTGCACAGACCCAGCATATTTCAGAGATGGGGGCCCAAACTTGAGCGGGGGGGGAGGTTGGGATGAATGAGGCTGAGCTGCTTTTTTCCTAGATTACAGGAATCTGAGAAGTACTGGCTAGAGTCCGTCAGAACAGCCTGGGCCAACTGTAGCTAGCAGTGTTTTATTTTGCTTTAAGAAACGAAGTTAATCCACCTTAGAATAGAAAACAAGCATTAACCATACTTCATATTCCTCTAAATTCTCGTTTATTGCCTATCAATAATTATATACCTTTGTATATAGTTGTAATCAGTGGGTACCTAGCACTTTATGCTGCTTTCCCACTAAACGTAATTAATTCAGATGCGTGTTTTCCATGTATTGACATAGTTGCAGTTTTGCCATTGAGGTAGCGGTGTGACAGCCCAGTAAATGGATACCCATCCTTTTGTGTGGCCAAGCTAGTCCCCTCTGGCTGGACACTTGGGTTGTTTCCAGTTTTCACCAATATAAATAGAACCGGCTGCAGCATCTGAAGATGAAACGATGATGATCAAGAGCTGAAATGTTGCTGACTTTATTTTCATTGGCAACCAAATTTAGAGAAAGCCTCAATATTGTTCCTCCCAAATGCAGGAGTAATTAAGCAGCTGCCTTGAGGATGGCTGGATGATTTATAGGCAGCGAGATGCGTTCAGTGGGCTTGTCAGTATCCTGCAGCATTAAGGATACGCTTGTTAATTATCTGTGGTTAATATGATAATTTAGGAAAAACAACACCTATTAAGAGTTCTTCATTAAGCCAAGGGCTTCTTGGTTTTGAGCAAACAAAACCTCCAAAATTAATGGTCTTCACCTCTGCTCTGTCACTGGGCAGGGCAAGCAGTCCCATTTATGTTAACATCCTGACAGTCCCCGGGGAAAAAGAGGCTCCCTCCCCAAAACCCTCCTAGGCCCTTGCCCCTGCCTTTATGGTCTCTCTTTTCAGAGTTGCCAAATTAATCATTGCGAGACTAACTATAGTTTATTCCAGGTGTCTCAATAAACTTTTGCTCCATTAGAGGACTTGAGAGAAGTCCTAGGACTTCAATGGAGCGAGGGGCCATATTTCTATTTTGTAGATGAGGAAACTGAGGCCCAGGAATGGTGGGTGGCCTGCCTGCATCCCAGAGCCACACAGGGAACAGGCACGGGGGCCCAGGTCTCCCTTCTCCCATCCTAAACCCTGTCCTCTACCCTTTCAATGTGCCCTCACTCGGGTGAATCCATCAGACCAGGACCAAGAGCTATAAGGAGATCCTTTTTCCTTGGGAAGCATCCAACTCGCTTTAGTCCCCGAGGGGAAGGGAGTGGACCGAGAAAAGGGCAGCATAATGTGACACTGGAGACAATATCTGGAAGGCCCGAGGAGGAATAACCCTCAGCACCTGACCTCATCTTTATGCTTCAGTAAGTATCGCACGTAGCTCATGGGCTGCATTCAATCACAGCTCCCGGTGTCACCCAGTCATCCTCTACCGCCCAATCTTCATATTTCACTTTGGTTAGGATACTGCAAACTCCATTGACACCATCAAGGATAATTTTTATATATGGGCCTCTGCTGAGCCAGCATCTTGCTGTACAGATCCCCAATTATCCCATTTGGTGGTGGTGATGAGGGGGGCAGGAGTGATGGGGTAATTAAGAGAAAACTTTTCTAAGTAAGAAGCCCCTCTGTGAATCAGCGTGGCCAGTATGGAGGTTTCCTATTTTATTTTTTTAAAGAATTTTTTATTGACTTATTTTTGTAGAGAGTGGAAGGGGGGGGGGAGAGAGAGAGAGAGAGAGAGAGATCCATTGTCTGCCTCCTGCACACCCCCTCTGGGGATCAAGCCCGCAACCCTGGCATGTGCCCTAAGAATCAAACCAGCAACTTTTTGGTGCACCAGATGATGCCCAACCTACTGAGCCACACCAGCCATGGCGAGATCCCATATTTTAGAGAAACACCAGGGCATCCTCCATTGCATTCCTTTGGAAGGAGGAAGGAAGGGACATAACACTAATCTCTATGTATTAAGAATACAGAAACCTTCTGAATAAATCTAAGAGGTCTATGTTGTAATCCTTGTTGAACTGATGGAGAAAGTGAGGCTGGAGGAGGTTAAGTCCTTGGTCAAGGTCACCCAGGGATTAAACTGCAGAGTAGAGAGGACACTTAGAGCCTTCTTTATAGATGCTCTTTCCCTCACCTCAGGGCTGTTGGTGACTCTGACATTGATGTGGGCCCTCTAGAGGGGGGTGAGCAGGGCAACCCAGCAGAAGCCACAGGGCAGGGGCAACTTAGGCTGCCAGGAGGGCAGCAGCAGCCCGCTGGCACTCTGGGTCCATGCCCATGGGGTGTCAGAGGTGACGCTGGTTATGGCCTCTGAGGCTTTTCCCCCTGCTTCTTTTTGCCTCCTTCCAAGGCAATTTGGACCTCAAGCCTGGATATTGAGTATACATCCCTGTGTGGGAATAGAACACGCTTGGGGAAGAGGCAGATTGTGTACTAGGTTCTTGATCTGGCACTGGAATCCAGGACTTGAGGAGGCAAGAACTATGTCCACAGAAGGAAGGGAGGCGTGGCTGAAAGAGGTTCAGCAGAGGATGAAGAAGGGCAGGCACTGTCCCATCCTGGCTGCTGGGGGAGACTCTGGCTCAGGCACCATGTGAGTTTAACCCCGAATCTCCAGGAGCCCCAGCCCTTCCAGAAGCCCATCTGCTGTGTGCTGGCCACACTGCCGCCAGCTCACAGCCAGCCTCCCCTCCCCTCCCCTCCCCCGCCTGCGACAGGCAGGTTTCAGGCTGCCCTGCAAAGTGCAGCCCCAGGAAGCCTGGTGTCACACCTCACTTATTTCATGGTTCTGTGGCCCATGTGTCTTTCATCCACAATTCTCTTTTTTCACCCTTGACTGATCTGGCCCTCTCCTAATTCCAAAATCTGTTTTCCTCTCCCCACCCCAACCTGCCACTGACTTGGATCAGCATTACTATCTATTTCTATATTTCTTCTGTATTTCAGCCTTTTCTTCCCCTGTCATACCATTTCAGGCACGGTGCCTGGACTTGTGAATGGTGGTGACTGCCTGTGTCATGCCCTGTCTCACTAAGGTGAAGGTCCACCTCCAGGAAGAGGTGAGACCATTTTACTTCCTTAGTCTTGGTTTTGTCATCTGTAACATGAGATGAGATGATTATATCTAAGCTCCCTTGTCGCTTTAATATTATTAGTCGGTTCTATGGCTCAGGGGAGTGGGCTGATGTCAAATATTCACTCTATTTTAATCCATGGGAAAATAGTCAACTCCTAACTACCTACACAGAGAGTCTCTGTATGTCCTGGGGACTCCCCCAGGCACTTAACCACCACCAGGTCTGTGTGGGCTGAGGGGATGGAAAATATTGACTTAAACCTAAGAGAAGACCAATGCAGCAATGACCAAGACCCAAGGGCTGAGTGCTTATTGATTCTTTGATTTATGATCCAAGTGTGTGCTTCTCCCGCCCCACACCCCCTTTCGAGCATCCTTAAGTCTCAGCAGTAGAGCATCTTGCCCGAGCTCCCTCAGCTTGTTCATTACAGAGCAGGGACTGGAACTCGGGCCTAAGATGTCATTGAGCTTTGGTGAGGCAAAGCTTGGACCTATGGTGTTGGCAGGATGGATTCATCCTGGGGTTCTTGCTGGCCAGTTGGATACTTTGAACCAATTAGAAGAAGACTCCTTCTTCTAAGTCAGTGGTTCTCAACCTTCTGGCCCTTTAAATACATTTCTTCATGTTGTGACCCAACCCTAAAATGATTTTCGTTGCTACTTCATAACTGTAATGTTGCTACTGTTATGAATCGTAGTGTAAATATCTGATATACAGGATGGTCTTAGGCGACCCCTGTGAAAGGGTCGTTCGACCGCCAAAGGGGTCACGACCCACAGGTTAAGAACCGCTGTTCTAAGTGGATGTAGGCTACCCATTGATCGTGGCTTGAGGAGTCTCCATGATGGGTAAAACAAGACCATGTGCCATTTGTTTGCCTGAGATAACTGAGCTCTCTTACTCCCCAGAGGTCCAACAGACCTGGGCTTGCCATTACCCATCGGGCTGTATAGTGTCAAGTCTCCCCACCATGAGGACTTCCAGCCTGAGCCTGTGCTGGCCTTTGTCCTTTTCTGGATCTCAGCCTCTCATACACCCTTTTGGAAATACATTTATAAAATGTACTCTGAATTCTACCAACACTCAAAATAGAAACTGTACCAGCTGTCATGCTAGTTTACACTCGCTAGTTACACATGACTTAGAGTTCCCAAGCTTGCTTCTTCCATGAGTCTTGACCATGCTATTAGTTAAGTGCCTCAAAGGGCAGTGTTTTCCACTTAAAAAACCAAATTCTCAAAATGATTGGCCTCGAGCTGAATTACTGAATGTTTAACAAAGGCTGTTGAATTTTATTGACTACCAGATGCGTCTTCCTCAGAGGAAAGGAAGAAGGGTGGCTTAGACGCGCCCCTAAATAAAACACCCAAGACCCACCGCTGCCACCTTCCTGGGGCCCCTTTCCTCCCCCTCCTCCTCCCTCCCTGCCTCCAGCAAGGGTTCTGTGTGCCTTCTGGGGAAACAGTGCTTGGTCTTACTGTCAGTGATAGCAGATAGTGTGCTAAAAATTGACCTCTTAGATGTCTGTGCGGCTGCTTTCAGTCTTGAAAACATTTTCCTCATGGAAAAGAAGGGAAGTGAGCAACAGAGAGCTTTCTTCCTGGAAGGGACCCTGAAGGCATTTGGAAGCCACTGGGACCTCCCTTCCTTCTGTGCCCTTTAGCTCCACAAACCACTGCAGGGTGCTTTAGGTGGTGAGAATGAGGTGAGAGGATAGTCTCTGGGACCAGTGGAGGAAGGTGGGGTAGGTGGGGATCTCTCAGTGTCTGCTTTGGGGACTTGGAGCTCCCTGGTCCCAGGCCATGCCTCTTCCTAAGGTGTCGCATGAGACAACTGCAGGAGTTTCCCATTTTAGCTGCAACTTAGAATCCCTGGGAGCTGTGTAACACCGTTGGAGGCCTGAAATAGATCACAGTGAGAATATTTACACCATGGAAATTGGCAAATGCTGCAAATCAGAGCTTTTTTTTACTTTGAGAACTAGTAAACCAGCACACTACTGCCTAGAGACATGAAAATAATTGATCAGACTGCACACCCAGATCACTTAGACTAAAATCATTGTGTATGGAGACAAGGCATGAAGCTTTTTAAAGTTTTCCTGGTGATTCAGCCAAAGTTGAAATCACTGTTCCCACCTAACACTCCCATTTCACAAAGGAGGAATTGAGGTAAAGTGATTTCTCCCAATTCTAGCAGCTTCTGGGAAGTGAGTGAGTATCAATTCCTGGAATTTAGAAAAAACATATCATCCTCTGGAGATAAAAGGGCTCGCCTCTGTGTCCTTTTGTCCTGTAGTTTGCTGTCCTCCCTTCTCCCACATTCCTCATTTCTGTCCCTTCTTGCCAGGGACTAAGCTTGTCTTCCTAGGAACTGACACCTAAGATATGGTCTTTGCCCTCAAAGTCAGGCCTCTGGGGAGATGAGGTCACTGGGGGAGGTGGAAGGTGGTAGGGCAGTCTGTGACTGTGTTCTCATGAGAGAGGGGTGGGGTTTTCCATCTGAACAGTTGCCCAGAATTGAGTGGCACTACCACCAGGGAAGGAATGGGTCTTTGCTGCAGGGGATCTAAATATCATTCCCATTCTGCAAAGTCAGGAAAACCACCAGCTTGGAATTCCTCAGGGTTAAGCCTGGGGCCTGCCTGCCTGCCTGCCCTTGACAACTTCTGGTCCCTCTCTCCTAGGGCAGCCCCCTTACCTTTGGGACAGAGGGTAGCTGGGGAGGGCATAGTGGACCCTCCCTGCCCACCACACACACACACATACCCCCACGAGGAATTGAGGATAAAAATAGTTTACAAAGTGCTTTCACATGCATGATCTCACTTGGGTTGATGACCCTGGGCGCTTGAATGGAGAGGGAAGTGGGAGACTTGGGAATTCAAATTGCAGTTCCATTGTCTTGGGAAACCCTTTCCGGCAAAGAGAAGTCAGCAAATCCCTACCTTGCCATCCATCCTTCTCAGGCCGGGAGCATTTAGAACTAATTGAATCACTAGATTAGCTAATGTAGCCTCCATTAAGACGGCAAGATCCCAGAGGAGAGGTCATTGAAGAGAAGCAGAAAGATCCACACCCTGTCAGAGCATCGTCCCCGCCCCCGGTTCTCCTGCTGCAGTCCCAGCGGTCTCGGGAGAGCCCCGGGGCTGACTCCTTTGGACTTCCTGTGGCTGCATAGGATTTGAAGGCAGGATGATGTATGCCCTCCATTTATGCCAGTTCTTTATCCTAAGGAACCCAAAGTTTCTAATAGATGATGTGTTACTTCATCTGTGGATTTTCCTTTAGGGTAAGCTCTTCTGATTTTTGGGAAATTGAATCACAAGGTAAATAACTGACCTCCCAAAGGTCATGAGGTGGGTTGCTGAAACATCAGATCTACTGACTTTCTTTCTGTCCCTCCAAGAAGGGATGGTGGTTGGATTTGCTCAGTCATTCGGTCCATCTGTTGGACGCCTGCCAGTCCCTGTGCTAGCAGCTGGTGGGGGCAAGGATCAGTCAGGCTGTCATGGTCCCTGATCTCATGGAGCTTACAGAATGGAACCGGGGTACTCAGTTCAGACTTGTGGAATTAATGAACAAAGGAGAATTGGTCAACTTGGGACAAACATTTTTTCAATACTCCAAGGCGAATGGCAATCCCCCTCCCCCAAATGGGCCAGGGATGAAAGATGCATAATGTGTTTGCTGTTGTAAGGAGGCTGAGGTGTTGCCCCTCCCTCCAGAGCCTCTTACTGGCATCTCATTCAAATCTGAGGTCTTTGTGTCCTCATATCATCTTGTCACACAACAGGTGTGGGCAGTTAGAGGGTCCCCACTCATCTCTAAGCTCCCTTCCCACCCCAGTGCACCATGTGTCCCACGGAAGGACGCCTCATCTCACTGTTAAAGCTTCCTTTCCTCCACTCCCCGCTCTGTCTTCTCCGCCCTCCTCGGAGTCCTGCCCCAGTGGGGTTCTCATGCCTCCTCAGGCCCTGCCTTCTAGCCGGCAGTGTTTTAAGTTAACAATGATTTCCTCCAAAGAGGCTTGATTTCTCTTTTTGAAAAAGTAATGCTTTTGCCTCTTTCCACAATAATATTTCACTGTGGGAAAAATTAGACAAGACAGAAAAGCACACACAAAATGGGAAAAATCATCTGCCACTCTCCAAGAATAACTATGTGAACATTTTGGTGAATTTCTCTCCAATCTTTTGAATATGTATCCACACACATACATATATACATCTATATGTTTGTTAATGTATATTTAAACACACACATATATTTACATATATAGTATATACGTATATGTGTGTATAATAATATATATAAATGTAATATTATATATTAACCCAAGCAAAACAAAAATGAGGTCAAATGTTGAGAGGTTTTCTTTTCAAAGAGAGTGGTTCAAGAATGTACAGGGGACCGCTGCATTGGGGGTCGCCATGGCCCAGGTGCCTCTCCTTCAGCCAAATGATACTCCAGCTCTCAGCAGGAAAGCCCTGACCTGGCCATCTCCGTGCAGGGGGGCAGTGGCTGCATCCTGGAGAGCCACATCCTCAGGGGCATGCTGAGGGCTGACTCTAGAGTCTAGCCCAGGGGTGGGCAAACTTTTTGACTCGAGGGCCACAATGGGTTCTTAAACTGGACCGGAGGGCCGGAACAAAAGCATGGATGGAGTGTTTGTGTGAACTAATATAAATTCAAAGTAAACATCATTACATAAAAGGGTACGGTCTTTTTTTTTTAGTTTTATTCATTTCAAACAGGCCGGATCCGGCCCGTGGGCCGTAGTTTGCCCACGGCTGGTAGCCCAAGCCAGGCAGATGCAGCTTCAGTTTCCTCACCTGTGCAGTGAGGATAATAATGGTCCCACCTCCGAGGGTTTGTGTTTATATCTGAATGCTGTGCCGGAGACAAGGAGCTGGGTGCAGGGAGATGCTCCCAGGAGGCAGGAGTCTCAGAGAGAAAGAAGGCAGGCCAGCTTAGAGAAAACCCACAGTTGTCTGGGAGGCTGGGGCACTTCCCGCCAGCTCCTGTTCCCATTGGCTCAGAGCTGACGCAGGGACAAAACTCCCCTGTGCTGCCGGCTGCTCCTTGCTTGCAAGCCAAACCCATAGTGACAGAGAAGGGCCTGGGGCAGACAGAGGCCCCTGAGGGAGGATGTTGTGGTGTAAGTCTGAGCTCACCCCAAACTCTCCAGTGTGGCTGTGGCTGAAATCAGAGGTGGGCCAGCATGCGATTAGGGCCACGGGGCTTCTGCTGCATCCCCTCAGGCCACTGTGGCCTCAGGCTGAAAAGCCCAGCTCACCATCAGAGGAGAAGGGAGGTAGGCTCTGCTGCACACACACTGAGCACCAGGAGGGAGCTTTCCAGGCAGTGATCTGCGGAGGCCTCTGATGGAGGAGGGAGAAAAGAGGCAGGTGGGAGGGGAAAGGGGAACACTTCCCAGGCCATTCAGCCTCCTGAACTGACATTGGATTGCACTGGAAAGAGCTCCCCTCTTCCTTCCCTCCCCCTCTCTCCACCCCCAAACCCCCACCCCCAGGAGCTGCTGGCCCTGGCCTCGTCAGACACCCCTCTGCTCACTCTTCCCAGGAGAAGGTGCACATTAATGTGGCATGTGGGCTGTGGGCTGTGGGCTGTGGGCAGGGAAGAGGCTGGGGCTGCCTGTCTGCCTAGTCCTGACTCTGGCCATGGCTGGAGTCAGCATGTCTTTCCCCGTGAGGGTGGCAGAGCATCTTTGACATTCTGGGGCCCATTGTTGGGGCAAACCTATTCTGGGCCTCAGTTTGTTCAGTTGTAAAATGGGCACAAGGTCAGAATAGCTTCTGACCTGTTAGCACTAATGAAGTTGAGCCTACTCACACTGGCAGAGCCCATCAAGGACACCCCTACCCCATGTCTGTATTGGTGACATCTCATTGGCAGCTTAAATAGGTGTGCTGGGAGTATGGACAACAGGTAAGTGGGAAAAGGCTACAAAACAGGACTCTTTTATTTGGAGAGCCAGCGTTAAGCATTTGCCAACACACGCTGCGCTCCAGGAACTCCATCCATTCTGCAAGGACCTGGCAGCATGTGATCCCCATTCCTCCCTGGTCGCCCCTAAGGGAGGAAATGGGCAAACACTCCCCTTTGTGTTCAAAGGCAGAGGTGAGGTGCAGAGTCATTCGGGGACCAGGAAATGGACTGAAGGAAGCAGACACCCACTCCTATACTTTTTCAATCATTACCGCTGCATCTTGAGTCCGGCACCTCTGCTCCCACCTCACGCACCTGCAGCTGAGCCTTGGTTTTACATTTGCAAACAGGGATAATAACACCCTCAAGAGTTAGCCTGACAATTTGTTGGGGGCTCAGCATAAGACTGGGATAACGTAGGAAGCATTTTGTGAATGGTGAAGTGCCTTCACCAGTGCAAGGTGACAAGTATTTAAAAAATACATTTTTAAATGGCAGTTTACATTTCATCTGATTTTGCGTTAGTTTCAGGTGTACAGCCTGGTGATAGGTTATTTTGACTGACTTTGAGAGCAGCGCTGTGCCCATCAAAAGGCGGCCCTGGGCGAAATCTCACCGGGCGGAGCCCCTCAGACACCCTGGTGGATTTGTTTCTTCTCTCTTCACTTTACATGTATGATTCCCAAGCACTTAGCTGCCTGGTCCAGTCACGGGCTGAAGAGTGCCCTCTGTCTCCTGCTCCTTCCCCCATCCCTCCAGCCTCACCCATCAGGGGCCTGCCTGCCACCAAATTGCCACGCCAGCAATTCTCTCAGCCGCTTAAAAGGCCATCAAGACAGCATCAAACTGCCTGTACGTGCTCAACCCAAATGCTTATGGAGCAGAGCCCAGAGTGGGATGCTAAATTGGATTCTATCAAATCAACATCAGCTGCGTGCAAGCCGCTGATAATGAAAGGCTCTTAATGATGGCGTTCATCGTTCATCGCTGCAAGGTGACTAAGAGCTGAGAAGCATGGCTGCTGGCTCAGGCTGGGTGGGAAGGAGGCGCTGGGCACAGTCCCTGGGTGGACGCTGGCTGGAGGGAGGGAGGAAGGAAGGAGGAGGCAAAGAGGGAGTGTCCTCCATTCCTAGAACAGGGATGGTTGTAGGAAAGGCATTCATAGTCTCCTTGTTATTTTACACAAGAAAACCCAGAGACACATTGAGATCACGGAGGTAGGTCCAGCCCAGATGTGGATACAAATTCTAATTCTGATCTGGAAGCGACGTTCCCATCTCTCCCTGCCCCCCACACCACCCGGAATGGTGATTACTTACAGAAAGGAGGAGGCCCCCAGTAGGCATGGCTCACTGGTTGAATGTCAACCTATGAACCAGGAGGTCACAGTTCCATTGCCGGTCAGGGCACATGCCTGGGTTGTGGCTCGATCCCAAGTGGGGAGGGGTGTGCAGGAGACAGTGGGTCAATTATTCTCTCCCATTATTGATGTTTTTTCTCTCCTTTCCTCTCTGAAATCAATAAAAATATATTTAAAAAATAATACTTTAGAAAGGACGGGGATAGCAGAGTCTGCTAGGCATTTGGGCCTGTTGATTTCTATGCCCTCCTCTACCTTTCCTCCAGGCACACGAGCTGCTTCTTCCCTCTTCTTCTGCGCCTGTGTACTAACTAGTTCCTGATTGCTGCTGGAACAAATTGCTGCACACACAGTGACTTAAGTGGCACAAATGCATTATCTTATGCTTCTTAAGTCACACGCCTGGCATGGGTCTCACTGGGCTGCGTTCCTTTCTAGAGGCTCTTGGGGGATCTTCTTGCCTTTTCCAGCTGCTTGCTTGACTCTTGGCCCCCTTCCTCCATTTCAAAGCCAACATCAGCTCATCTCTCTGACCCTTATTCTATCTAGAGCAGTGGTTCTCAACCTTGGCTGCACATTAAAATCACCTGGGAATCTTTTTAAAATCCTGATTTCTGGGCCTCATCCTCCAGAAATTCTGTTTCTTTGTTACTAATGTTGTAGCCCGACTCCATAACAAAGAAACAGAATTTCTGGAGGATGAGGCCTAGAAATCAGGATTTTAAAAAGATTCCCAGGTGATTCTAATGTGCAGCCAAGGTTGAGAACCACTGACTAGAGCCACATGCTGCTCTGACCACAGCCAGGGAGAGCTCTCCACTTCTACAGACTTGACTGGTTAGCTCAGGTCCACCTGGGTAATCTAGAGTATTCTCTCCACCTCAAGGCCTTTAACTTGAATCACACCTGCAAAGTCCCTTTTGCCATATAAAGTACCACATTCACAGGTTCCGGTAGTGAGCAAGTAGACATTTTTGGCGGGTGAGTGGGGGCATCATTTGCATACCACAGCATATGTAAATTGAAGACTTGTTCCTCAAATTCCTTTCAGTCGGCCACGAGAAGTCGATGCCGTGGAACCTGTGTCTGTGAGCATCACTGCCAAGGTCTGTTCCAGCTGGGATGGGTGGGGAGAGAGGCCTATCGGAGCAGGGCTGGCTGGAGTCTCTTTCCTACAAGTAGTAATGCCGATGATAGTGCTGGACATTTGTATAGCATTTTATTGTTTTCAATGTGCTCTCAAAGACATAATGAGAGTGGGTAGTATGCAGCTGGCTGGACAAATGAAAATTTGATCCATTTTGCAGAGGGAAAAACTGGGGCTCAAGATGGGCCAGGGATTTCCCCAGGGTGACTGGTGGCATCATGACCAGGATCCAGCACTTTCCATCTGTAGTCCAGGGCTCTGCTCAGTCATACAGAGATGGTGAGAACGGCTCGGCTTGGATAAGAGATCCGCAGGGCATGGAACAGCAGGAAGCAGGGGACAACGTCAGCCTCAAACTCCCATTGCAGTTCTCTGCTTTCTGGGCTTCTGGCTTGCTGGCCCGAGACAGGGTTTGTTTGCTCCCTTGTAGAGAAGGTTTATGTAGCACCAGTCACACTCCCTCACTGGGTCCTGCATGGTGTGATCGCCCACATGCTTTTAGAGGCCATTGGTGAGCCTTTCTGCAGGCTTGTATTGTGACCAGCCTGGGAACTGAATCTGGGGCTTCAGGCTCAGCTTTCCTCTGACCAGCTGACTCTTGACCAGTGGCTCCAAGGACAGCCTCCCACACATGGCAGAGTGGATCTTTGTGAGTAGGCATAGCCTCGGCCCTGAGAATCTTCTGGGTTAGATGGCACTGACCTAGATGCATGCTGGTGAGCATGGAGGTAATGTGTCCACAGCATAGAAAATCATTGCTCCAGGCATCTCCTCCAAGGGGGACCCAGCTCTAACTTTGGTGTCACATCTGCACTTAGAGTTTGCAGGTATTTCTGAGCACATGACATGCTCATGTGTTGGGCACTCTGTCTATATGCGTCCTGCCTCTAACTAGCTTGTACCCCAGATTCACCCTCTGTCCCCACTTCTGCCTGGAGGCTGCAGCTGCTCATAACTAACTGTCCCAAGGAGCCATGGGGACGAGTAGGCTCTGGAGTCTGGCAGCAGTGGTCTTGTGCAGTTTACTTGTTTGAGTCCTAATGTTCTCACCTGTAAATTTGGATAGTGACAATCACAGGTGTTTACTGATTATTTATTACTAGAGGCCCGGTGCATGAAATTTGTGCATGGGGGGAGGGGAGGGAGGCTCAGCCCGGCCTGCACCCTCTCGCAATCCAGGACCACTGGCTCCTAACCACTCTGCCTGCCTGCTTGATCACCCCTAACTGCTCGCCTGCCTGCCTGACTTCACCCCTAAAACTCAAGCTTCTTTTTTTTATTTTTAATATTTATATTTCTTCTTTATTTTTTATTTTAAAATTCAAGCTTCTTGAGAACATGAGGCATTTTACATTATTCCATATTCCTTACAGAGAGCTAAGCATGGTAAACACAGCAAATACTTAATACTTATGGGCTTCTATACAAACACTTTCCAACCAGGAATGTTTTATTTATTTTTTTATTTTTTTTGAATTAATAAACATTTCCATCTTTTATTCATAAAACTAATTCAAACAGCAACAATAGATATACAGAGCCACATATCAATAACAAACCAGGAAGTAAACAAAATATTCCAGAGACATCTTGAACAATTTTAAAGGAATACACACCAGGCTAAAAACCTACAACTAAACCGTGGTTACACAACAGGTTACATTTATTCCTGTATTTTCTCAATAAGTTCTTCCTTATATTTGCCTTTCTCTTTTCCAACTTGTCGAGATTTGGCTTTGCATTCAGGAATTTTTTTCTGATCTTTGTCCAGTTTTAGCCTGGTGGTACCACCTTGCTGGGGTGAATGCCCATGTGGACAGTTGTGCCGTTAGTCTTCTCATGCTGCACCCGCTCGATGTAGATGACATGTTTGTTTCTGTACATCTGCACTACCTTGCTGACTTGCTGACCTTTGTAGTGTCTTCAAACCACCTGGACCTCATTGTCCTTGTGGATGGGCATGAAGCAGAAATTGTACTTCTGCTGTAGCTCCTTGGAGAGTGGGGAAAACATGATCTTGTGGCACATGTGCAAGGGGGCATTGAAGTGGCATTTGCGGTTTTTGCTGCAGTCCAAGCTCACGAAGGGGTTGAACTTCATGGTGACCATCTGGCACCGGAAGTGCTCCCCAACCAGAAATGTTTTAATAGGCAGCCTCCAAAAACTTGAACTGGAAAATCTAAAAGTAGAGTGCTCAGATTTCAGACATCAGGTGCTATAGCAGGATTTCTATCTCAATTAAACTCTAATTCTGAACTCTCAACAGTCTGGACCAGCGGTTCTTAACCTGTGGGTCATGACCCCTTTGGTGGTCGAACGACCCTTTCACAGGGGTTGCCTAAGACCATCCTGTATAGCAGATATTTACATTACGATTCATAACAGTAGCAACATTACAGTTATGAAGTAGCAACGAAAATAATTTTATGGTTGGGTCACAACATGAGGAACTGTATTTAAAGGGCCAGAAGGTTTCGAACCACTGGACAAACTGCCCTTCACTATCTCCAAAGTTTCTTATCCATCACTATCCCATTTTCCTCCACTTCAAAGCAAGTTAACAAACAAAACCTTTAATTCTGATCTTCCTTACCGCAAGGGAACAGCAAACCTCAATCGAAATAATTTCCCGACAGAAGTCTCATCCAAATACTGCGAAACTGAGGACTATAGGACTGACTGTGCACATGCGCAATCACAGGCTCACGTTCGGCGTGTCAGCATTTTGAAAAACCCTAACTTAACTCTGGTGCCGTGTCACATATAGAAATTTTTTGATATTTGCAACCATAGTAAAAGACTTATATTTTTGATATTTATTTTATATATTTAAATGCCATTTAACAAAGAAAAATCAACCAAAAAAACGAGTTCACGTGTCACCTCTGACACGCGTGTCATAGGTTCGCCATCACTGTAACTAGTGGCAGGCGCCCAGGCATCCTCCACAATCCCACAATCCTCTGGTCACATACTTCCGGTTTTTCTAGCTTCTCCTTAAGTGGTGTTTCCTTCAGTGGCGTTGCAACGTCCAGGGCCTCTAGTTGGAGAGGATTTTTCTGTTTTGACGTTGATAGCTGTTTACTCTTTGGAATCAGTGAAGTTTCGGGAGTATTGCCGCTGCCATGAACATGTCAGTCCCAAGCGCACTCATGAAACAACCGCCCATTCAGTCCACTGCTGGCGCCGTCCTGGTTCGCAATGAGAAAGGTACTGTGCTGAGCCGTTTTCCAATCGGATCTTCCTCTTCCTTCCCCAGCACACTCCAAACCTACTCCTGGCAGACCTCCCCTACCCCACAGACCCTTAAGACCCCCATCAAACTCACACCCTATCGCATTGCCTAGGGGTGCCCCTAACTGCTCCCTAGGGGGCGGGCCAGCCTGGGCGAGGGGCCGTGGTGTTCTGGTCTCTGGTTGTTCCAGTTGTTATGGCGTTATGGTAGCTGGCTTTATATACACTGAGTGACCAGATTATTATGACCGGCCAGATTATTATGACCACCCCATCAGTACTTCGTTGGGCCACCTTTTACCTTCAATACTGTGGCAATTCTACTTGGCATTGACTCCACGAGATGTTGAAAGTTGATGCGAGGAATCTGACACCATGCCTGATGAATAGCACTGTCCAGTTCTGTGAGATTTGATGGTTGTGGAATCAGCTGCCTGATGGCTCTTTTAACTTCGTCCCACAAATGCTCAATTAGATTGAGATCTGGTGATTGTGGGGGCCACCTAAGCAAGGTAAAGTCTGCCTCATGTTCTTGAAACCACTCCTGCACAATACGAGCACCGTGGCTTGGCCCATTGTCTTGTTGGAAGAAGCCATCTCCATTGGGATACGCCATCAACATGATAGGATGAACTTGATCAGCAACGATACTTAGGTATGTTGTGCTATTCAGACGTTTATAATGATCTGGCCCTCTAGCAACTTCAGTGTAAAATTATAGCTAATTTGCCTACAAACATCAGGTGGTCATAATAATCTGGCCACTCAGTGTATATATAGATGTGCCAGGAACTGGTCAAATTGAAGTGATGTTTACTTTTTCATAGCTCATTTAATCCTCACAATGACATTATGGTGGTTAATTTTATGTATCAACTTGGCTAGGCTATGGTGCTCAGTTGTTTTTGTCAAACCCCAGTCTAGATGTCACTGTGATGGTATTGCTTAGGTGAGAGTGCATTTAAATCTGTAGATGGTGAGTAAAGCCGATTACCCTTCATAATATGGGTGGGCCTTATCAAATCAGTTGAAAGACTTAAAAGAAAAGATGGAGGTGCCCAAAGAAGAAGGGATTTTGCCTTCAAACTGCTCTTAAACTCAAATCTGCGATATCAGCTCCTGCCAGAATTTCCAGCCTGCAGCCTACCCTGAAGATTTCAGACTTTCCAGCCACCACAATCATGTTAGCAATTTCTTAAAGTATCTCCCTCTATGTTTATCTACATATTTATTATCTATTTATCTATATCTGTATCTGTATATCTATTTCTCTCCTATTGGTTCTGTGTCTCTGGAGAACCCTGACTAATACAGTAATTATGAGGCAGGGAATATTATCATGTCATAGATGTGTGAATGGAACAGAGTATTTGCCACCTGCAACACACTTCTCTACATTTCCCAGCCTCCTGCACATTGCAATTGGTCATGTGACTAGTTTTATCCAATAGAATGTGGGCACAGTGATATGTCAGAACTGCACCTGCCTTGGACTTCTCCACCCTCTCTTTGTGCTTTGATTGGCTGAATGGAGAAGACTCAGCAAAAGTCTCCAAGAAGAAACCACTAGATGTCAGAAGCTTGAGTCCCCAAACAAGCCCATGAAAGAGCATCATGAATTTGTGACTTGAGCAAAAAAAACACACAACTTTATGATGTTAAGCTACTGAGATTTTCATTGTAGCAGATAATCTACTCTAATATACACTCTCCCAGATGGCCTGGCCAGCAGGGGAAGAGTCAGGCAAGCCAGCTTGCTTAGCCACTATCCTTCCCTGCACAACAGCTGCCTTCTGTTGTTGTTGTGAGGGGTAAGTGAGATAGCATGCAGTAGGCTTGGCACATGGTAGACTCCCCATACAGTATAGTTATTATATAGCAAGGTTTTATTTGGGCCATGGATTTGACAGTGCCTCTCACAGTGTCACTGTGGACAAAATAAAGATATGGGCTGAATGGTGGCTTCCTCAGTGGTTGAACAATGACCTCCAAGATGTGTTGGTTAATAAACCAGGAAATCCCCAGTGCTGGGTCACAGGAGGCTTGTCCATTTCCCTAAAGAACCATACAGTGTGCCTGTCCTTTTTGACATTTTATCTTCAGATACATGGTGACATAACAGGCATGCTTAACAAATTGATAGATGGAACAAGGATAGATGAGGGAGCTAATATGTTGGATGACAGAGTGAATATTCAGAAAAGGTCTGGGCAGGCCAGAACAATGGACTGAAACCAATAAAATAAGAGATAGGAGGGACAAATCAAAGTTTTGCCTTAAGTTAAAAAACTGACTGACTGAGGACAGGATGAGAGAGGCTCGAGGCAACAGCGGCTCATGTTGAAGTCCTGAAGTTTTTGTTGTCAGTCTGATGAGTCAAGAACATGGCACACTCTTTAAAAATGAAGAACATTGAGGCTGCATTAATGGACGCATCATGCCCAGACTTTAGTCATTCTCTCTGCAAGTGTATACTGAGTGTGTAGTGTATGCTGGTCATTTGTGCTGGTGCTGGGCATAGAGCAGTGAACAAGACAGACAAGCCCTGCCCTCATGCAGCTGACATTTAGGGACATAATTATCCTGAGCTCTGTGCTAAGTGGCTTTGACAGCTTCTTCCTTCACTTCCTATATGCAACTGGATGGTAAAGAGCTTAGAAACCATGTGATATGGGGAATAGTCCAGTGAACTAGGAATGCTGGGATTTAGAGAAGCTTAAAAAATATGCAGGGTTGTTCTACACAATTGAGTGTTGAATAAATGCTATACTTTTCAGAGAAAGAGAGAGAGAGAGAGAGAGAGAGAGCGCGAGCCAATGGCTAAGAAAAATGTCTGATGTTTGTTGAGTTCTGAGTTAGGACCTGTACACTCACTCTTTAATTTAATCCTCTCAATGGCTTTATGAGAGAGACACTATTTGATGAGGAAACAAAAGCTTAGAGAGGTTAATGTAACATTTTTGAATGATCTCATATGCTTGCAAGTGGTTAAGATAGGATCTAAATCCCATCTGTCTGACTCAAAGTCCTACATCCTTTCCATTCTCCACCGTGACCCAGATTTCACAGTAACATAGGGAAGAAGGTTCTGCCAACTGCAGCTGGACCTAAGTGGACCCCAGTGTACTTCCTTCACTGGGAGTGTCTTAGCAGGAGCAGGATGACAGCCTGGGATGCCCCACAAGGACCCTCTCCATGGGTCCCTGTGAGGTAGGAAGGACGGGGGAAGCAGGGTGAGTGGTGAGCCTTTGTCTTGGTCTCTGGCCTCATCTGCCATACTAACTTCTGCCCATCTTCCTGACTTCAGCCAGAACATCACTTTCTGTAGGAAGCTGTCTCTGATGCTCCACACTGTGTTAGGTGCCCCTAGTAGAGCCTCTCCTGGCCTTCTGCCCTCTTCATGGGAGCACTGAGAACTCCTCCCACGGGCTGGTTCAGTGACAGCCTGCCTTGATATACTGGAGGCTCCATGTGGACAGGGGTAGGTTCTATCTTATACCCTGCTGGGTCCTCAGTGCCTCGAACACAGTAGATACTCCATAGAGGCTTGGAGAATTCATGACATCTTCTAAGATCTGGTGATGATTTTGGTGCCATGGAAACAGCCAGTGTCCATTGGGTTTTCCATATCGCCTTCTGTTTTCTCAGCACTAAGCTGGGTCTGGGACTGGGACTGGGCTGGGTGTGTTCAGCATGGGAATGGGGCAGCAGAGAGCGGCATGGCCACTGGCCCCAGTCCCATAGTCTTCTCCACTGTGCTAGAATCCCAGGGAGGTCATGACCCTGGAGCCAAGCCTGGCAGAGGAGGGGTAGCGAGCTGCCCAGTGACCTCAGCGATGTCCAGTTCTCTTTGTAGATTGGGTTATCAGGCGCACTTCCCCCCTCTCACAATATCCCCGGGCCCTGACCTCTGTGGACGTGGGGGCTGCAACTTATTACCCTGCTCATCTGTGTGTCCCTGGCTCAACTTGCTGACCAGCAGGCAGTGGAGAAAGAAGGGGGTTAACCATGAGCCCAGCATGGGAGCGAGTGGAGGATGATGTCAGCCAGGCTGCCCAGCAGAGACAAAAGCCTCTAATTGCTCTCTTCCTTCTTGTCAGAAAGCTGACTCCATAGTTACTGTAAATAAAGGCCTATGGAGAGGGAGGAGCCAGCTAATGAGAGAGTCCTTGTTCAGTGGTGACACATGGGAGATGAGTGACAGCCCGGGGTCCGGTAACTGCGCCCTGTCCCCCACCCTCTGGGGAAGGTGGAGAAATCCATGAGATCGCCTGGCTGAACAGGTGGGGAGGGGTCAGCAGGGCTTGTGGTCAAGTTGCATTTGAAATGCCTTCATGTGGCAGGAGCTGGTCCCCTCTGTGACAACGCCCAGGCCCTCACTGGGAGAATGCTCTGTGGGGAAGAAACTGGGCCTTGAAGGTTGTGTTACTTCTGGGGCGGATTTTGAGAGCCATTTGGTGTGCAGGGGTGTTCTGGATATGGGGGTCACTCTATCTTCTCCTACAAATGTGTCATGATTGCTTCCAATTGAGCAATTTCCCTTCCAGACCTGCCTTAGAATCAGAACGTTACCAGGAGCAGGAGGGAGGTCTGTTCCTCATCCATTTGTAGTTGGGTCTTTCTTTGGGGCATAATCCAAAGGAATGGATTAGTCCCCAGGGCAAGGGGCCTTCACCACCTCCTCAGTCATCAGCAGGTCCAAGATCTTGTAGAAACCGTCACAGGCCTGTGCACAGCAGCGCTCTTGTAGGCTCATCTCCCCACCTTCCCTGACCACCCACATGGAACCCATACTGAGCCATCCAGCTTCCCCATCCCCACCCAAATTGTCATCCTTTCTCCTTTGCCTCTTCAAACCTTGCCTCTGGCCCTCTGTAAGAAGGCTTCCTGACTTCTCTCTCTCTCCTCTGGGCATCCCAGAATGAACTGCTTTGACCCCCAATTTTAGCATCTACTTGAATATCACCTTGGCATGGGAGCTGCCAGTTCTGGTTTGGAGCTTTGCTACCCCTGGTTGTGGTCAAGTCAGGGACTGCTTGTGTAATTGTCTTGTGTCCACTATAGTGTTGAGTTAGTTTTCAGAAGGTACTTGCTGCACTGAATTAAATTGAATTTTGGTCAGAATCCTCATGGGAAGACTAGACTTTTCACTTTGGCCTATTGGGGTGACCTATGTTTTTGACAAAACAGGTGGAAAAAAATTAAGTCCTAATTAAGGCTCCTGGAGCCCCTGAACTCAGAGGCAAACATGGGGTCATTTTGGAGGGGAAGCCATCTGAAGACAGAGGGTGTGTGCCAGGGCGTGGTCCCCAGCTGTGTCTCCCGAGAGGAGCTTTGTGAGGATGGGGTTCTCAGGTCAGGTGGCTTTGGGAAACAGTATAAACCAAGTTAATCAGGTTTGTCTACAGCAGGACTTCTCAGGTCCTTTAAAATATGAGTGTGCATGTGGGCCTGCAGAAGGCCCCTATGGTACATATTGCCTCCCACACTGATGTCACCCTGCAGTCACCTTTGGGGGAATCATCTCCCAGGACCTGGGTTTCATTGCTCAGTCTTCGGGAACCCCTGTGTGCATGGGGGTTCACCTAGGGGACTGCAGGATCCACACCCTCACTCTGGGGTCCAAGCCAGGAGGACTAAGTGTCTAGGGTACACCGGTCCCTGGGTACCCTCTGGCCATCCTGTTCTGGTTCCCACTGTGGAGTGCTGTGGGCTCTGCCCAGTCCCAGGTCAGCCTCATCTTCCTGTCTCCACACTGCCTGCCTCTCAAATCTAAAGGCTCTTTATCTTGTCCTCTGAGCTTCCTGTTCCCTTGACTCCACTCTGGCCCCTGTGCTCTAATTTATTCACAGTTCCATGTCTCTGCCCTGCTGATGTCAGCTACTGAGCCATCCACACTCGGCCGTGCATTATTTAAATCTAGACAATGTTCTGGGCTTGAAATGAGCAGGGAGAGACTCAATATATGAGCCTTGTGTAGATTGTCTAACTCTTTAGAGCTTCAGAGGGCATTGCAACCATTAACCAGTGACTCTTTCTTCATCTACAAGAACATACAGCCCAGTGGGCTGAGGTGGGAGGCCTTGGCTATAGGGTTACAGATGATATTGACCCTGCCAGTGGCTCCCGAGGACACCCGGGGAGGTTAGATCACCTGTATGCTGATCAGAGCTTTGCTACTAACTACCTGTTCTCTTCCAGTGAATGTCCTCCTCTCTGGCCATCTTGTCCCATCTGTGAAGTGAGGGCACCGGACCATACGGCCTCTGAGGGCCCTTTGTACACACACCTCCCTGCTTCTCCATGGAATCAAAGGGGTAAAGAGTGAAAAGCAAGCAAATTGCACATGTCGATGTTTTAAAAGTTACAAAGAGCAGACCTACCACCCAGTGAGTCCATCGTTTGCCATCATTTTGCAGCTCTAGGAAATCTTAGATCGCCCCACGCAGAGACTGTTTAAATCCCTTATATTTATGTAGCAGCTTTATTTCCAAAGTCCCTGAAATACATTTTCACATTTGGCCTTCACAGAGTATTTCCAGAAGGTGAATTGAGGGAAGTGAGTACTCCAGTTTACAGTGAGGGAGACTGAAGCCCAGAGAGGCAAGTGCCTTCCCTGAGTGGTCCAGCTGCAGGGCCAGAGCTGGAAATTCCTTCACTAGGAGACCCACCAAGCTGTCGCCGAGCTCTACATAGTCAAATGGAACCCACTCCCTTTTCTCTAAATCTTCCTTCTAGTCAAACCCACCCAGTATCATCCAGGCCAGAAATCAGGTAGCCATGCTTTTGTGACTTGGTCGTGACTTGCAGCCAATCAAGCACAACCTCCCCTCCTGAGGCTTTCCCAGATCCTTCCCCTCCTCTCTACCCTACAGTCAGTGCCCCGGGTCAGACCTCCACCTTATCTCATGGGAACTGGACTCTGTCACAGCTTCCTTCCTCAAATCCATTCTAAAATTTAAAACTGGCTACACCCTGACCCCTCAAGCAGAGTTGAGAACCTTCGGTGGCATCATTTTTGGTTGGATAAGGTCTGTGTTTTCCAACATGGTGCATGGGAACTGCTGACTTCATCTTGTACATTTATCTGCACTGTACCCATGCTTTCATAATGCTGGATCCAGGGTAATTCTCCAAGTGAGCCACACAAGTTTCTACCTCCACGCTTTTGCTTATGCTGTGTTCTCTGCCTGGAACAACCAATGTGGTCCTGCTCTCTTCTTGGCTAATTCCTGGCCCTTGTCCTTTAAGGCTCAGCTCATGTGACATAAGGATGCCCCTACTGGTCCCGTGGCTGCACTAGGTGCCCTTCTTCTTTCACGTTCTGTCCCATACTTTCCTCCAGCACGATGTTCACATATCTATCTCTACTGTAAGGCGTCCATTTCTTGAGAGCAGGGGCCATATTGTATTCATTTACCTTCAGTGCTGCTACTACAAAGCAGAAAAAAGTATGTGTGTGGTGGGGATTTTAGAGAAAACACTACCTTTGTTTTCATTTTCAGAATAGTGGTGGGGAGCAAAATGCCCAGGGAGGCAGGGTGTGCTCCTAAGACGGCGTCCTTCTCTGTAGTGACCCAGCCGGTCTTTTCCTAAATGCTTCACTGAGGTGCAGATGCTCAGTGAAGGTCAACCCTATCAGCTCAACAGTTTCTCTGGTTCGGAGTTCAAGGTCGTGAACTCCATTCCCCTAAGGGCCTAGAGGAAGCCTCTGTTCCAAAGCCACAGATGTTCACACAACACTGAACAGTCATTTTGGGAATCTGTGTCCTTGACCATAAGCAAGAGCTGGTGAATGATCATGGAGAGACCAAGGAAACCCATTCTTTCTATGGGAGAGGACACACATACCACTCAGGCAGGCCCTCAGTGTCACCGTCTGCTTGCCAGCAATGTGGCAGAGGAAGGGGGACAGAGAGAGACTGCCATTTCAGGGAAGCATGTGTGTGTGACTCTTGTTTTCCCTGCTGCTCAGGGAGAGTGAATCACTGTTGGGACAGAGTCCAAGAGCAGACAAGGTCTACCACGGGTAGCAATCGGTTTTCCCTCCCACGAGGACACTTCATCCCTGTACATCCATGGGCCTAACAAAGCAATCACTGCCTCCCACTGTTTCAATCTTTTACTCAATCACTTAATTATTTCTCAGGTCCTGGTGGCATGGCCACCGCCCAGGTAGTAACCCTGACTATAATTGCCCATCCTATTCTTCACCACCGTACCTCCTGTTTAGAGTTCTTAACTGGACCAAATTTTACCCGTCTGCTTGCTGTGGGCATAAAAAGAACCGTGGGCTTCTAATCACTACCTGGGGCCTTGGAGCAGCCAGCCATAAGCTGCAATATCTGCCCATTTATTCCTGTTCATTCAATTGGCTTCAAATTGCTCAGAACGAATTCTTGGGCTGCAGAAGAAGCTGTGCAGGCTTATTTTCATTAGAGTGGACACTGAGCAGGGGGAGAGGGAGAGAAAAAAGGAAAAGAATAGGAGACTCTGGTGCCAGTTTTCTCTGTTCCCCACCCTTTATCTTGCCCTCCAGCTCCCCAGCACATAATCTCCCCCTTTATGCAGGAACAGGCCAATCCAGGTGCCAGAATCTTCTGCTGATCCTATTGGTCCAGACTGCTCACCCTCATTAAATATATGACTTAATGAATCCATGATGGAAGGAGATCTAAACCAGTGCTCCCCTCCAGCAAAGAAGGGGAAGTTGGAATAAAGGAGGAGACACTCTAATGATCATCATCCTATCTCTCCCAGGGAGGAGCTGGAGGAGCTTGGTCAGGGGGAGACATGGTCCTAGAGTGGTCATTTGAACATGACTGCAGAGTCAACTGCATGATGACCCCAAAATATTAATAATTTCCTCCTCTTACCATCACCACTGTTCTCATAGGACCAAGCTCCACCTTGGGCTGAAAGGAAGCCCCAGGTCAAGGCAACTGATTTCCTGCCCTGTGTTCTCACTTGATCTCTTGTCTTACTGTTCCTATTGTCTGAAAGCTTTCAAGGATGTCTGATCTGAATCTTTCTCATATAACAGATGACTATTTCTTTTTGATTTGTATTCCCCTGGTTGTCTCTGTCTACAGCTTTTAACCTTGAAGTCAGTTATGAACATCTTATTTTGCTTTCCTTGGTCTTTCATTCTTCAGGCCAAATTATCCCAATTCCAATATCATAGAATCATCTAACTTAAGAGCCAGGAGGATTTCCTTTACTCAACTCTCCTCAGATGGACTTCATTGCCTGTTATTTCTTTTGAATATGAATGATTTCCTCTCGATTCTTTCCAATGTCTCTGCAAGACCTTACAAATGTGGGTAGTCAGCTTCTACTTCTAATGGTCCATGCAGGTCTGAGGGCTGAGCAGGATACTTTAAAGAGGGGCTACTGTTCTCTCAAGTTTTCTGTCTAGAGTCAAGGGATAGGCAAACTTTCATCATACCTAATTTTCTTTTTTCTTAAGGGGAGAGCAGAGGGGACTAGTGGAAGTATGGATTTTCAGAAACTAGTTCCCCATATAAGCGTCATGAAAGGAGGGCTTTCCAGAGCAGGTGTGGCCAATGATAGAAAGAATACTGGGTTTGTATCCAGGATGCTTGATTTCAAGGTCAAATTCTCTGGCATCCAAACTTGGGGTACACACTGAACAGCTGTCATGCTCAGCCTCGCAAAGATAGTTTTTGGTTTAAAAAGAGTTGCCACCCATCCGGCAAGCTCGAGTAATCACTGGCAAAGAGCTGGGCCACAGATTCTGCAGACCTTGTATCTAGATCTGGTTCTACTCCAATTCAGACAATGTGTGACCTTGGACAAGTCACTTGATTCTTGTCTTTCTGTAAAATGGGAACAACACCCCACCCCCTTCCCTACTGTGGCTGCATCCTCTTTCTGCATGGCATAGCAGAAAGGATCCTGGATCTGGAGTCAGGCAGTTTCAGCTCTGCACATAAGTGCCTTGGGACGTCAAGCAACACTTGTAACTCTATAAGCTCCAATTGCTTTACCTGTAAGATGGGTTTAATAATATTTGGCATGACAATAGGGATTTGTTTGATTCAAATGAGATAAAAGTGCTTTAAAAGAGGAAAAGTCCCATACACAGGTAAAGTAGTGCTAATGGTGTGGACATGTATAGAAAATTTTATGTGAAATACTTTGAGTTCTTTTTCATCACAAAGGATGTGTGTAAGTTTTGGTAATTGGAAGTTCTGTGTTTAGTAAGGAAGTGAGCATATTCTTCAATGATGCTCAGGCCTCCATGCTATCATTATCGTCTTCATTATGTGTTGACTCTTGGAAAAAATGAGATATTAGGACTTTCCAATTCCTTGTCTAGTCATTCCTCAAGTCATCTCCAAGGAGGACATTGTAGGGAGGGTAGAAGAGAGGAGAATAGAGTGAAGAGGATAAAGCCATCTTCCTATCCTGGCATGCTTCTGAGTTCACCAGCAGTTCCCCTAGGCAAGCTTAAAGCTACAATTGGAAGGACCCATTTCTTAAAAAGGCTTGCTTCAGGACTGGGTTCTGAAAACTAGGTCTGGGTTCTACCCGAGTCATGGGAATCGTGGAAATTTTGCTCTAGGGTTGACCAACGCGAATTCCCCAGAGAAAGCTCCACATGTTGTGGATATTTCATATGGAAAAAGAACCAGGCTCAGGGTGTGTACATGGACAGAGTTGCTTTGTAAGCCATTACTAGCATGACAAAGGCCATGATGGTGCCTGCCTGTGCCTTTGCATTCAGGGGTGTTCAGGTCTGACATATATCATCACATGGATAGGTATCTAGGCTATTCTTTAAGATCTTCTGGGGGAGTCCAAAATTGCCCTAGGTAAGCCATACAAATATTAGCAAATATTTGTATGACTTACCTAAAAATCTGGGTCCATATATTCTTTTCCACAATTTAAGAGAATTCTCTTGGGTTCTCACAAAGGGGAAAATAAAGTTTGTTGACCTCTCTTTGAAGATAGAGGTCAATTCTTTTCATGGAAACTTGTTCTCAAGTCTATTAATGTCAGGAATTGTGGAGGGTTTGAGGTTTTACTCTACTTGTAGCCTATTAAGTTAGCCTGTTATTATTTTAAGTTGGCAGAAGACATGAGATTTCTGGATCAGAGATGAAAGACTTTATTACTCATAACAAAATAGTAGCCACATAGTCAACACATTTGTGTCTTGTGTCTTGGTTCCCTGAGCCCCAATTCCTACAGAATGGGAATGAATATGGCCAGATGACACCTGTATACACAGTGAGTTCCATAATAGGAGAGGAACCCTGAACTTAGGGTGCCCAAATCCTATATAGTAAAGAGCTAATATGCTAATTAGACCAAACAACAGAACGACCGTCCAGATATCCTTCCGGTCAACTGTCCAGACGACCTTCCAGACAAAGCCGGGGATGCAAGGGCTGGCCAAGGCAGCGGGGCTGCGAGGGCCAAGCCCCTTGCATGAGTTTCATGCATTGGGCCTCTAGTCTTTTATAATAGGCAGTAAACATGCCTGCACTTTGCTCTGGAGTGAGACCCTATCTCTATCATCCAAGGTTATTTGCAGCACAAACATTCTTGAAAAGTGGTCTGGAACAAAGGGCAGTCTGCACCCTGCTCGCAAGATGTGCAAAAATGTGAGGGTCCATGGAGAATGGTCTCCCAGTATTTATCAGTTTTATTATTTAGGTGAGAAAATTCCAGTTTCCTTAACCTTTTGGCCTAATTTCAATTTCCCAACCCCTTTATTTGTTAGTCAGCTATTCCCCAACTGGGGCTCCGGCTATCTTTGAGTTCTGTGGTTTTTAACCTTCCAGCACAGCACCACCCGAAAGACCTGAGGCTCTGCCTTAGAGAATTTCCTGAAAGAAGTTTACCTCCTTGTTAGGGGCCCAAGGAAACTGCACCTGGAAGACGGATTGCTATCCTCTCTTCAGTCCCAGAAAGATGAAGACAAATTGCAGGAAATTTAGAGACAAGTAACTTAGGTGATTAGAGGTGATGTCAAAGGGAAAGATGAAAAGCATTGCACATGAAAGCGTCTGCTGAGATTTTGTTGAATAAATTGGAGGAAGGGGAAGTGGGAAACTTTCATTATCTGAGTGAGTAAAGCTGAAAGTGCCTTTCTGGACACAGACCTCTGACTCTTCCTCCCAACTTTGACTTCTCAGTATCAGTTTCCTCTCTTATAAAACTGGAAAATGGTATGCTGCTGTTGGCAATTAAAGGACATAATACATATTAATCACCCAGAGAATGCCTGCCACATAGAAGGAGCTTGAACAATATGTGCTGTTTTAGTAACACAGAAAATGAGAGCTAGAAAGAATTAGCCTCATACTGTGCTTCTCAGTCTACAGAGGAGGAAACTAAAGCGCAGAGGGAGAGGCGATGGATCCATGGACCCGAAACTGGTTACAGGAGGAGTAGCACTAACTAGAAGCCAGGTCACCTGACATCCCACTTGGCGCTATGCAGACATCAACTTCTTTTCTGTTGGTTTTGTTTCTCAAGTGAAGGGGTAATTTTCTAAGCCAAAATTAACCCAGAATATTTAAGACATAAGCATATATTATGGTTGCCTATTATTTTAATGTGTTTTAATTGTTAATGTCCACACGGAGAGAAAGTAGATACAAACCTCATAGGTTTCAAGTTCTCCTTCTGAGTTCCTTAAAAGAGAGGGGAAACTGCACTTTTGACAGCTTTTCTGAGATGAAACACAGTTCTTCTTTCAAATGTCCCGGTGAAGTTCGTTTCGCTCACTTTGGAAACTGACACCGAGGGATAAATGTGTACGAGCTTTTGTACTGGAGGCCGAGCAGGAAAGCCACAAGTTCCTCATTTTCCAGAGTTCTCTTGGAAGTGTCAGTAGATGTGGCTGAGAAAATTTATTCCAACTTCCACAAATAAATTGTTTCCTCTTATCACTTAAATTAAGGCTGCTAACGCTTCTGATACATTTATGGGTTGCTCCTTCTTACATGTGCCCTGACCAGAGATTGAACCTACAACCTTGGTGTAGCAGGGCTATGGAGTCTAAACCAGCGGTTGCCAATCGGTGGTCCGCGGACCACTGGTGGTCCATGAGGTCCGAAAGGTTGTCGACCGCTGGTTTAAGGAAACCTTTGGAGCAGCGGTAACCAACTGAGCTACCTGGCCAGGGCCACAAGACATTTAAAAAAATCAAGTTACATTGATTAAAGAGTGATTATTTCCCTATCTTACATTAATCAAAATTAACTGCCAATCAGAGCTCTGCATATGTATATGACCATTGCTGTCCATCTGTATATGAGCACTGTGTTGAAATAATTCTAGGGCATAAATTGCAATATGTTTGTTTATTTTTAATTAATTTATTTATTTACTCATTTATTTTTAGTGTGCCTAGGCAGACTTATCTTCAACAAACAATTCCTGTTACATTTTTGGAAGTGTTGAAAAGAGTTTAAAGATTCCCATTATTATTTTCTAGAAGTGCTAGGAACCACCACTATCAACTATAGAATGAAGAAGAAGAAGGGATCTTAAGAATAATAGGGTCCAACTTCTACTTTATAGAAGAACCTGAGGCTCATGGGTTGGGTCGCTTGCCCAAAGACCCTGGCAGAGGCCTCTGGGCATGGTCCCAGTCCTATTGATGCCCCTGTGTTCTGGGAATGGCTGGAGTACAAGGAGGAGGCCCCAGGACCATGTCTGGGCTGTCATCCTATTCTGGTGTGTCCCTCCTGAGATAGACCTCGGAGACAGTTGCTCTCAATCCTGGTCTAAAGCTGAGTTAATCAGTCTCTTCCTTAAGCATTTGGTATTGGAAGCAGAGACTGGTGGGTTGGTGAGGTAATTCTGTGAAGGGCAGCAAGATTGGAAGGAATTTCACATTCTCCGGATGCTGAGAGCCTGGAGTCATGTTTATGCCTTCTCTTCATGCATCTTGTTGTTCAGCTCTTTCTTCAATTTCATAAGTTTCCCCAATGTCCTTCCAATGGATTCTTCCTAAAAATAAAGATCATTTAGAGTTTATTTCTGTTGCTGGCAACCAAAAGAACCTTCACTAAAAGAGACGCAGGAGTTGTAAATGGCAATTCTGACATTAGAACCCAGGTCTCAGGACTTCCATCCTAATACTCTTTCTTGTACAGCATGCTGCAACTCAAAAATAATCTATACATCCTTGGTATAACTCATGCTTTGAGTAATACAGTAATTATTAGACATGGGAATTTCTAGGAAAAATAAGCAACATTTTTTTTTGAATCCTTATGGAAAGCTCTTTTTTTTTTTCAAATTATGACTTAGAGAAAACAAAAATCACATATATACCTGAATACTCTATTATGTTAAATGAGAATAATGGGTTCCTCTTACTTTGAAATGAGATCCCATTGTAACACAACCTCTAGGGTAGATTTACCAGAGCATTCATATACAAAATAGAATGGCATCCTCTGAATGTTTAAATATTCTTTCACTGGCATGTTTCAATAATACCACTTTGTTTTCTATGAGTTCCTAGAGGGATGCAACCCATCGCACTATAGACAAATGAAGATGGTTCTCTTCAAGGTTGTGAGGGAAAAAAAATAAGGACTTTCTATTTTACTACTGTTCCCTTTTTATCAATAGAAACGCCAAGGCATTGAGCTCATTTAATTACTGGAGGTCCATGAGGGGAGGAGGAGAGGGGTCAAGCGATGCAGCAGAATAAAAACTGTTTGCTGCTCTCCATGCTGAGGCTTAGCTTCTAAGAGTATTTTGAATAAGAAGAGAAAGGTAGTTTGTGTGTTATTTATTTTTATCCTCCCAGTGCCTAGCACATGAACAGGTCCATGATAAATAATGAAGGAAAGAGGAGAGGAAGGCAAGAGGGAAGGAAGAAGGGAGGAGGAAGGAAGAAGGCAGGAGGAAGGAAGGAAGTTTTGTGTACATACTTGAAAAAATGTAATGCAATGAAATTCAGGTGGGTTAAAATTTTGACTTTTAAACATTTTTTTTTTTTTTTTTTTGAAACGTGGGAGAATTATATCAGGAAAGGGCAGGAGGGAAAACTAAAAATGGCAAAGCTGCTGGGAACTTCGACCTCAGGAACATTCTCAAGCAGATGAATTTTAGGAAAACATACAGGTGGAAGTTAAGGTGGAAATTGATTTGCTTAGAGCAGCCGCTGGCCCTCACATCCACGGAAAGCGTGGTGTCCCCTGGAAGCTCACGAGGCAGTTTGCAGACCTCCGCTCTGAGCCACCGGGATCCCTTGGACAAAAGGCAACAGTGAACTTCAAACTCCATCTCCTGCTCTGCATTGCTGCTTTCTTGTCATTTTGGCCTCTAAGGATTTTCCTTACTTTCCTGCTATGTCAGCATGTTACTGTTCATTAAGGAAGTTAATAAAAAAATCTGAGTATATAAAAAAAGAAACTATGACAGTTTATAAATTCAGATCAGCTTCTGTTTCAACCACAGTGAGTGCTCCTCTGCGAGTCTGAAATCAGACTCTCCAAGGGCCCGTCGGACCAGTACTTTCATTGCTTGCTGCCTCAGTTTCCCTTCCAAATGAGTATTTCTTGGTTGTATTCAATTTTTTGTTTAATTTCAATTTTGCTTGGCCATAGCAACCATATACCACAAACAATTCAAATTCATGCCTTAATAGAATTGCAAATCACATTGGATGATGGACTTCCTGGGTCAAAATAGTGCAAGGTAAACCCGCCAATGACACGGCTCTGGCTGCTGTATGGAAGCAGGTTCCCATGGGCTCCCACCAGAGTCAGGCCCATTTAAACCTCTGAGCTGCTCTGTTCTGTGATAAAGGGAAGGAGGCTCCTCACTGAGATGTGAATCTCTCCAAGAATTCTTTCTGGAGGCTCTGGGATGCACCATGGAGGCCGGGGAGCCAGCTGCTCCAGCTTCCTGTCCTCCGAGACAGGGTGGTGCCCTGGCTGTGGAAGGGATGCTGGTGTTGGGATCTTTGTAGGGGCGAAGCAGCAGACATGCGGAGCCCGGCAAGGGACATGCACAGGAGCTAAGCCAGAGAGGCCATAGCATCGGCCAAGGCCAAGGTGATAAACAGTACTGCGGCCAATCTTAAAATCACTGAAAGTGGAGAGGGAGGGGGGCAGGGGAGGGAGAGGGTGAAGCATCTCAGCCACTTCCTTTCTGGTGTGATTCCCGTTAAGCATGTCAGACAGAATCATTCTGTCAGACAGAGACAGACGACAGGGAGGGGAGAAGAAAAGCAATCACTTTTCATAGTTATTGATTTCCTTCAATGATGGTGATGGAGGGGGAGGGGTCAGAGGAGAAAGGGTCACCCTCTAAGGGTGAGTGGGTGGCCATCCACTGTGAGGCCACTGAGGTCGTTGGACTAGACCCTGCCCAGAGAGTCCCCCAGAGGATGTGGGAGGGGATGTCACTCAAGTCTACCCAGGGTTGGCTGGAAGGGCTTGAAATGCTTATTTTAATGTTCGGAGTTTGAGTTCCACCTAGAACGATTAGACCCCTCCCCCCATTTTAGAAAAAAATGGAAAAATGCACAATTTCACCAGAGAGTTACAACCAGTCCGATCTCTTCTCTGCACACGGTTTCTATAGCTTTGGTAGAGCTTCATGGACTAGATTGTATATGTTGCCTTTTTTTTTTTTTTTTTTTTTTTGCTTATCCATAAGTGCATTTTACACATTATTATAAGCACTTTACTGCATGCTTTGAGAAAGACTTTTTTTTTGGCATAAAATAATAGCCACTATAGAAAATTTGGAAAAATACAAACATTATAAAAAGGAAGTAAAAGTACTCATCCTTTCAGCTCCCAGAAATGCCTCCTTGTGATATTTTACTGTATTTTGTCTTAAGCTTTTTCTATGCAAGTATATATACATTTGCTTCCTAAAATTTTGAGCATGAAGCATATATAGTTTTTTTTATGTTCTGCCTTTTCACTTACATTATTAAACATTTTTAAAAATCATGATTTTTTATGTTTGTACAAGATTCCATTGTATGTGTACACCAATCTTTATTCATCCAAACTGATGTTATTTCCAATGCTTTGGTTATTATAAACAACCCAGTGATGCTTTCTTTACATCTGTCTTTAAATTTCTCTCTCTTTGGTCCCAGAAGATTATTTTTTGGAGGTGGATATGGGTGTTTTCCTGGCTTCAGGTAGAAACAGCCATTCTCACAGCCCACAAAGCTCCACTCACTCAATGTCGCTGAACTTGGCTCAGACCTGTGGGCAGACCCCAGTGCTCGTGGGTGAATCCCTCCCACAGCCCTCATCTTTTATTTTCTTTTTGCTTAGTTTGGTTAAGTGTTTTTTTCTAGAGCTTTCCTGTCTAATATATTAATACACTGGCTCTATGTGGCTCTACAAATTTAAGTTAATTGCAATCCAAGTAAAATTTGAAATTCAAAATTTTGGTCACACTTGCTACATTTCAAGTGCTCAAGAGACCATGGGGCTCATGGCTACCATGTTGGGCAGTAAAAATATGGGACATTTCCATTGTCACTGGAAGTTCTGTGGGACAGCACTCTGGGCCCTTCACACCTGGTTTACCCCTCCTGGGGTCATGTGCCACCCCTTTCAAGCCCTCTCCCTCGAGCAAAGTTTGGGCTTCCAGCCATACTAATGATCCCCGCATCCTTCCCCACAGGCCCTGACTTTAGCTTCTCCAAGTCAGTCTGATTCATAACTTCATTTCTGCACCTGAAGGTGGCGCTTAGAGCAGTTCCTTTTTGCTCTAGGTGAGTGGGAATTTATGAAAACACGAGTAAGCTTCTCTAGTCTGCCCCTGGGCATTTTGGGACTCGGTGAGGAAGAAGAGTGAGACCGCTAGCAGAAGAAGGGGTTGCAGTTTTGGGCCAGCTGCACCCCCTCTCCTCACACAATGGACAGACAGTTCTGACCGTGTGTCCAGGCAGGTTGACAGCAGCAGCTTGGGCAGAGTGAGGCCTTCGGCCGTCGCCTCCCTCTGATGACCATCTAGCTGTCATCAGACTCCTACAGGGAGTGGCAGGCAAGCAGTGACCGGAGGCTGATGCATCGATGGGAACCAGGGGTTCCGGGAGAGCAGCTTAGACTCACCAGGTAATTGAGAAGGCGAGGGCCTGGGATACACACCACTGCTTGTAAAAAACACAGCTCCAGGCCATTTACATTCACATTTCAGCCATCCCAGCATCCAGTTCCAAACTGCTGCCTTCCAAACAGATGACATCAGCCAGCTGTACACAAAGGCCCTCGGGCTTTAATTACTTTGAAGGACAGCCTGGTGGCCAATGAAAGCCTCATTACAAACTAATATGTGCTTGGGAGGCAGATTGTAGACCCCAGAGGAGATTGTGTTAAAGCCCCTCCCGAGATAGGCCCCCATCCCTTGCTCGCTGCCTCTTCTCAGAGGCATCAGCTTGGTGGGGGAGGCAATGGAGCCATCTCAGATTAGCTGCTAGGCTCGCATCTAGAACAAGGGCAAGGACCATGCTTGTCTTGCTCAGCGAAGAATCCCCAGGGCAGGCACAGTGTAGCCTTGCTTGTGTCACTCTCTTGGCAGTGAACGTTTGGGTTGTCTCAAGCTTTTGATCATCATGTTGTGATTGTGGACATCTTGTACTCTGGTACGCATGTGCAAGAATTTCTCTAGGATGTATATCCAGGGGACAATCTCTTGCTGGTGGTGGGTGCAGTTTTAACTTTCGAGATGTTTCTATAATGCTTTCCAAAATGATTGTATTAATGTAGGGTTCCAACAACAGAGTTGGCATTGCTCTTCAATCTACCCGGAATTGATTTTTAAGGGAAATGAGAATAGAAATTCATATATTTCCCTCCTTCCCTCCTTCCCTCCTTGCCTTGGATAGTCCTTGTCTTGGCACCATTTATTGTACATTCATCCTTTCCCCAGCGACCCGAAATGCCCTTTCTTTATCAAGGATATGGGTCTGCATTATAAATCTTGAGATATGGCAAGGCAGGTCTCTGTACTTTATTCTTATTCTTAAGGAGTGCCTTTCTCTCATTCTTAATAGTCCGAGGAAAGATGGTGGCGCCAATGCCCCAGATCATCAATACCAGTGACTTGAACTTGGACAGTTTGTGGGTGAAGCTTGCTTATAAATGCTGCACTGCGTAGACTAAGTCAAAAACATATGCCTGTGAGTCTGAGGTCCCCTATTAAACACAGGGAATCTGTCTTTTAGTCTTGGGCTATACTTTCAATACCTTCTAAGCCCCGAATTCCTGAGACAGAACCGACTGACGTGAATGTCAGAGCTTACCAGGGACAGGAAAGATATCATGTCTGGCTTGTAAACCAGATGCACTGTGTGTGCAAGTCCCAGGAGGGAAGCAGCACGGTCTCAGGATGGCTTGCAGACCATTGTGTTGTGCTGTCACACATTAGGAGGAGAAAATGAGGCTGGAAAACTCCACCTGAGATCTTCTCTGCAAAGTGCTTTTTCATCAAAGCCACTGCTTCTTCGCAGAAAAACTCTAAGATACATTCAGGGAACGTCTCTGATGTAGAAAAATCCGGGGTCAGAGACATTGAGTGAGGGAAGCTTTTTACTTAATTGAGCACCTAGTATATGACAGGCACTGTTCTAGGCACTGACAGGGCCCTGTATCAGACAGACAAGTTGCTGACATTCTAATCAGGGGAGACAGGCAATAAGCGAATAAGCACATACATAAGATAATATTAGATATGGATAATGCCAACTACGGATGAAAGCTGTACGGTTCTCAGGGAAGGTTACTTTGAGGAGGAAGGAATGGCAGGAAGGAGTGGCCATGGGAATATGGGGTGGGGTGAGGTGGGGGTCGAGTTGTCATCCTGGACCTCCTGGTGAGAGGTGCTATTTTGGGGACATGGAGAATACTGATGAGACTGGAGAATGAATAGAGGGAGGAAGCCGTATAAGATAAGGTTAAAAAGATGGAGAGTGGCCTGATCCTAGGGGGACTTGCAGGCCATAGACAGGAATTTGGATTTTATTTTAATAAGATTTTATTCAATTTTATGCTGATTGAATGGGTAGCCACTGGAGGGTTTAAACAAGGAGGTGATGTGTTATGACTTAGAATTGAGAAGTGATGACCTTCTTCAAAAGATGAAACAGCCCTGGCCAGTGTGGCTCAGCTGGTTGGGCATTATCCTGTGTACTACCAAAAGTTGCTGGTTTGATTCCCAGTCAGGGCACATGCCGGGGTTGCACTCAGTATCTGGCAGGAAGCAGCCAATGGATGCACAGCTCTCACATCGATGTTTCTCTCTTTCTCCCTCTCCCTTTCTCTCTCTCTAAAAATCCATTAAAACAAAAGAAAAGAAAAAGCTATTAAATTCAAGTTTCTTTCAGTCTAAGTTATCTTAAAAAGTGGAGAGAGAGAGAGAGAGAGAGAGAGAGAGAAAGAAAATAGGTATTTGGAGACTGTGTAGAAAACTCAGACCACTCAGCTAAAAAGCAGCTAAGTACCAGCACCGCTCCCCAGGCTCAGGGATCTTTAGTGTCGTCCATGTGCTGCCTCCATCAGTCCCTGTCTGTTGGTCTGTGTCTTTGTTTGGCTGGATGCTCACAGCAGGAAGCTCAGAGGCATTGCTGACTTGTTTGCCAGGAGGGATTTGGGACCATAGGAGAAGAATAATTTAAGCATAATTGGCTGTGGATTTTTTTTTTTAAAAATTTTTTATTGATTTTTAGAGAGAGAGGATAGGAGAGGGAGAGAGAGAAACATCAATGTGAGAGCAAGACATCCATCAGCTGCCTCCAGCATGCCCCCTACTGGAGATTGAGCCCACAACCCGGGCATGTGCCCTGACTGGGAATTAAACCTGCAACCTTTGGTGCACAGGATGACACTCAACCAACCGAGCCACACCAGCCAGGGCTGGAAGTGGATTTTGAATGCCTGTGTTTATTATATCATGCCTATCTCTTATAGAGGGTTCTCTTGGATCAATTGGAATATTTATCAAGGAATTATTCAATTTTCTATAGAATTTGGAGTATGGTTTCCCCCAGGTTTGCTTGTCTCTGATTACCCTCTTACAACATCAGGGTCATTCTCCTGAGGCCTCTGATTTTCCCTGAAATCCAGCCATCAATGTTTTCCCCTTTCTTCTTATGGAAACAATACCACAGCCAATAACTTGGTCCTTCAACGGGGACCTGTTGATGGAGCAGCTGGGCTCAACTGTCAGCACCTCTGCTCCCTGTCCTGGGAGAGCTGGGGTGTCTTCTGTGTTCTCACAGGCGGGATTTCACTCACCAGGATTCTCATAACCTGCCCCCTTCACCAGCCCCCGTCCTCCCATTGACTGCGATGACTTTAGGAAGCTGTCTACCAACATTCCCTCTTCAGAAATGCACATTGGACTCTTCCCGACTCATGTTCTAGGCTGTCTAGCGATGCAGGCCTCCATCACTGGGCCTGTCCTTGAGTTGTCTGTGGTACAGAGAGCCCAGGACAGGACGCCAGGAGAGCTGGGTTCTCCTTGCCACCTGCTGAGTGACCGTGGCTGAGGAGGCACACCTGGACAATGCAAGGATTGCCCCAGACTTTCTCAAGCTGGTCTGTGGGACCCCAGGTCTCTCTCCATAGAAGCAACTTGAACTTTATTCAAAAATTATTTTTATGGCTGTAATAGAAAAACACAACTCCACTGGGTTATATGCGAAGTATTAACGTATTAAAAGCCAACATAATTTGTTTTGCTAGGCTAACTCATATTGCACAGACCTTAGAACAAAGCTTTTTCTGCCATCTGTGTGCATATACACACATATTTCACTAGTATATACACTGTACATGTTATTTATTAACATGTCATTGAGTTAGAAGGCTGTAATTCTGCACTGATTTGTTTCAAATTCAGGCCTTGGCATGTCTGCACCCAAAAAAATAGCACCAGTGAGACATTACTACAGCACATCCCCTCCGCCCCTCCATGAGCAATTCACCACCAGGCGAGGCTCAGATGCAAGTGCCGTAGGCATGATGCCCTTGTCATATGTAACCATCAGGTGCACGAGGCAGGGTAGAATGTAATACGCTGCTTTGTGGTCATATAGGCTGGGCCTGCCTTTTATTAAATAAACATTTTATTGTGGAATAATTTTAGGTTTCAGGAAAGTTGCCAAGGCAGCGGTTCTCAACCTGTGGGTCGCGACCCCTTTGGGGGTTGAATGACCCTTTCACAGGGGTCGCCTAAGACCATCAGAAAACACATATATAATTACATATTGTTTTTGTGATTAGTCACTAAGCTTTAATTATGTTCAATTTGCAACAATGAAACTGGGGGTCACCACAACATGAGGAACCGTATTAAAGGGTTGCGGCGTTAGGAAGGTTGAGAACCACTGGTATGAAGAGTTCCCACTTACCCTTCATCCCATTTCCACTGACATTAACCTCCTACATCCCATAGTGCCATGGACAGAATGGGGGAATGAGCGTTGGTGTAATACTATGAACTGAACCTCAGACTTTCTTCAGACTGCTCCAGTTCTTTCACTGCCGTCCCTGCTGTGCCAGGAGCCAACCCCGGATTCCAGGTCACATTTGGTTGTCTCCTCCACTATGTGACACCTTTTTATTCTTTCCTTGTTTTTCATGATCTTGACAGTTAGAAGAGTTTCTCGAGGCTAACTCCTGTTGCATGGAGCTTAGAAAAAGTAGAGTCTCCCTCAGTTTGGGTCTGATGTTTGCTGGTGATTAGACTGAGGTTGTGGGGTTTGGAGAAGTAGATACCATGGGTGACCATTTTCATGCACAGGCTCTTGCCCACTAGTAGACCGATCATGTTCCCTCTTCTTGAGCAGGATTGAGGAGGAGGAACCCAGAAGCTGAAAGCTCTAGTGATTCTGCTTTAATTCCCTGGAGAGATAGGGGAAGGGTTGGACAGAGGAGGCCCCTCTTTAAGAATCATCGGGAGTGCTGAGCAGTGTGACTGCTGGGGGTGTGAAGGCAGAAGGAAGCTGGAGAAACAGCTTAGGCATTCCCCTGTGACCTTGGCCGAGGCGCCATGGGAAAGTGGCCAAATTCTGTATTTTATGTCACTGAAAAACTGGTGAGCATTAGATAAGGGGAAATGGTCTGTGAGTCACTCATCTCAAGAATGAGGAATGACTTAATACTATTGGAAACGGATAGCAAGTCTGATCAGAAGGATAGTCATGGCGTGTGTGAGTGTGTGTGTGAGTGTATATGTGACGTTGAGGCTATGTGTATGTGCAAATGTGTGTAAAAGTGTGTGTGTTTGTTTGTGGAATTAGAAATGGGTTGGAAGTTAGGATTGGAAATTAGGTCCTAGTCCTATCCTGGGTTCTGGTCCCAGTTTCCTTACATCCAATAACTCGATGTTTCAATTTCCTCTATCCATAAGATGAGGATAAGAATATCTGTTCCTACCAGCCCCACAGAGTCTCTGTAAGAAAGCAGTAAGTGCAAACATGCCTGGGAAAACTGTAAAGCGATGACACATAGGAGGGTATTGCCATCAAGGAAAGCAGAAGGAGGAGAGCCAACAGTTATTGGTCAGAGAGGTCGGGGAGAGCAGGGACTGGAAAGAGTGGGAGGCTCCAGAAACACAGGCTCAGTTAGCAACGAGAGTAGGAATTTTGTACTTGAGTCAGTGCCTTGCCTTCCAAGGTCAGAAGGCATTCTGTGTAGGCCTGAGGACTGTGGACTTGCTCCTGGTCTTTGACTGCTGGTCTTCCAACTGCTGGCCTGACTTTCATTTCTGGCACTTGCTGCAGAGGTACAGTATATTATAGACCAATTAAGGCTGTTAATGATAATGGCAATCCAGTAAGTAATCTACAGTATTATCCTGATCTATCTCTGTCACCTCCTGTCATCAGGCCATTAGGGTGACAAGCTCCATAGAACACAGTGATCTCCCTCTGTCAGGCCCCTGGAAGAGCTATGAACTCTTAGGGATGAGCCATGGAAAGGCATCACCGTCGGGCCAACCTGACCAAGCTCCTCCTCCATCCAGAGTATGTCCTCCTCAGGAGACCAGGACACAGGGAAATCTCCTTTTTAATGCTCCCCTCTGCTCCCCTAGTAATTTTGCAGAGACAGGGCCAAGAAATGAGGACCAAGGAAGCAAGTAGTGTAAGACCTGGTACCCAGTCATGGTGTGGACACTTAGGAACATCCTTAGCAACAGGCAGCTCACCTTTGTGGCCCATGTTCAACTCTGCAAGCTGAGCCACACATAAGTGAGAGGACATTCCAGTTTTCCCTGGCCCATAGGTACCAGATGCAGGCCCTACTCAACAGGAAACATCTAGTGATCTCCCTGCATCCTCCAGTTCCTGGCTGCTACATCCACCTTTCCTTGCCTGTGACCTGGTGGGCACACAAGGTAGGCGGCTGGTTAGGGGAGGTGACAGGGAGGGAGGTGAACTTTGGGATTTTTACCAGTAGACATGACTCAGAACAAACACCCTCTCCATTGTTCAAAGGCTGGAACTGGGAGGCAGAAGAAGGGAAGCCTTATCACAGAAAGCCCCAGTATAAAGCACTTCCTTTCATTCTCAGACATTGATTCATCACCTTTAATTTTGAATGGGGACATGCATATCATACATTCTTTCAAACCACAAATCAACTGCCATCTTATGCTTCTTCATTTTCCTCTTTAAGTCTATCATGGAGGAATTATGTATCTACTTCCCTGGCCTGGACGCTGAAAGGAGACCAGGATAACAAATGTCCTATTAGAGCAAATAAATGTTCTCCGTTGAACTGAGACATGCCTTTCGGTCATCCAGCCACCCTGGTGGTTCAGCGGCAGGAAGCTGTGTAGCCAGTTGGGGCCTGGGTGGCTGCTGGGGGAAGTTGAGGAGGAGCTGGTAGTCAGGAGTGCTCCGAGGTGGCCAGGAACACAGAACACAGGCCACCATATACTCTCATCTCAGCCCAGAACATGGCCAAGTCTGTAGGCAGACAGTGGGCCAGGGAGGCTTGACAAGCTGCAGGGAGTATTTCTTGGTGATGTTAGTAACATTCTTAAGTTATAGCAATTTTGAATGTTGACCATTGAGCTAAGCACCTTGCAATAATCCCATGATGCATTGCTGCCATCTACATTTTATCCAATAGGGGAGGTTGTGTGACTTGCACCAAGTCGTAGAGGTGGGTTTGAACCACCCTTTGCTTGGCTCGAGTCCTTGTACTCACTTATTCCTCTAGACCAGGGGTCCTCAAACTTTTTAAACAGGGGGCCAGTTCACTGTCCCTCAGATCGTTGGAGGGCCGGATTATAGTTTAAAAAAAAACTGTGAACAAATTCCTATGCACACTGCATATATCTTATTTTGAAGTAAAAAAACAAGACGGGAACAAATACAATATTTGTATTTGCATGTGGCCTGGGGGACCTCCACCATTAGCTAGCAAATATGGCAGCTAGAATTGAGACACCCTTTGCTGTGACTACCATGGTGTTAGGAGGCACGGTGGGGATTTCCAACTAACACATTCGGGTTCCCACCCTCCGGGGGCTTGCACTCTTTCTCAAGTAGAATCCTCATGTGAAAAGACTGGAGAATGAAACCAGACAGAATCCTGAAGGGGCCTGGAGGGACCTGGGGGACCTCCACCATTATCTGTCTGCATACAAACCTTACCCAAAACAGCCACAGTCCCAAACGAGCAGCCCTTACCCTTAAAGCATCTTTCTTCTTCTTAATCTTACTCCTCCTCCAGTGCCCCCTTAATAGGCACTGCATTTTCAAGATTCAAATATAAAAGATTACAAAGGGCAGACCATTATAATTCTCCCTCCATCCCTATCCTCAGCCACCCAGTGTCCTTTCTGGATGTAGCCAACTTTTCTAGTTCCTTCTAGATCCTCCCAGAAACAGTCTAGCACCTACAAACAGGTGCAAATCAACTATTCTTTTTTAAAACACAAATTACATCACGTTATACTCACTGCTTATATATCAATAAAGAGTTCCACATCCTTTTTCTGCAACTCCTGAGAAATTCTGTTTGGGTGCACCATGATTTATTTAACCAGTGCCTGACTGATAAAACATGAAGATTATTTTTAACCTCTTGCTATTATTAAAAATGTAGCAATAAATGACCTCCTTACACTCTGTTGTGTGTGTAGACATGACCCAAAAGGCAGGACCCACAGGGCCTCTGCCTGGATCTCCACGCTCGAGTCCTGCCCTGCTCTCCTTCCCTCGCCACTTCAGATCCAAGTCTGTCAGCCCTCCTCATTGCTTTCTTCAGCCTCTAGGCCTCTCAATGCTGCTCCTTCTCCTTGGAAAACCCACTTCTCCCCTGATGACACCCAAACTCACCTTTCGGGTCAGTTTGAGAAATACTTTCTCCAGGCAGCTCTGCTTAGCCTCAAAACACACTGTCATCAATCACTTGATACTACACAGGCTGGCCCTAAAGTCTACACAGTTTGGCATTTTAATAAATTCACTTCTATGTATGATATAAACAGTTGGCAAGATGAAACAGAGAGGGGGTTTAATCATAATTTACCATATTTAATTACAGGAAGGTTGGCTTTTGACATATCCAACATCATTTTAGATACATTTGAATATAACCATTGCAGATGGCATAGTGTTTACTACCTAGAAAATTAAAGAAAGAAATGAGAACAAATGAATCATTAAAAATTTCATTGAAATCTTGAGTAAATTCCTTTTCTGTTGCATTTTGCAAATTGTTTATACATCATATGGAAGTGAATTATTAAAAACTCACGCTGCACAGGAACTTTTATGGATGTCCTAATTAAATTTGTCTTACTGCATTTCATCTAACACATACACTCTTTTGTCCACATGTAACATTTCTGAAATTGGATATGCCTTACTATTAATACTGTCTTGCAGTGCTGTAGCTTGTGCAGCAGTCTCGATGCTGTTAGCATTGTCTGAGCAAGCACAGATGTGATCATGGTTGTTCATACTGTCATCACTTCAGCTGAGGTAGGCACATTATTGACATAACATGTTTTGAGTTTAATTTATATTGGAAATATCTTCAAAAAGATCACACTCTGATTTGGCATTAAAACAAAAAGTTTATGCAGCAAGGCAAGGAAACAGAACAGCAGGTTGTCAATTTGATATTAGCAAAGCAAATTTTTATCATTGGAGAGGTAATATTAATTCAATATGTTCTTGTAGTGTAACAATAAAATGCTTCACAGACTGTTATAGACTTAATTGTATCCTTCCAAAATTTATATGTTGAAGCCCTAACCACCAATATGGGTGTATTTGAAGATGGAGCCTATAAAGAGGAAACTAAGGTTAAATGAGGTCATAAGGGTGAGGTCCTAATCCAATATAAGTGGTGTCCTTATATTGAGAGGAGGAAGAGACACCAGTGATGTATGCACAGAGGGAAGGCCATGCGAGGACACAGCAAGAAGATCCTTACCAGAGAAATCAACCCTGCTGGCAGATTTGATTAAATATGATGCCATATATATATATATATATATATATATATATATATATATATATATTCAGGCTGCCATAAAAATATATCACGACTGGGTGGCCTAAACAACAGAAATTAATTTTCCCATGTTTCTGGAAGCTGGCTGCTGAAAAATTCAGTTTCTGGTGAGGTCTCTTTTTCTGGCTTGCAGATAGTCACCTTCTTGCTGTGTCTTTACATGGCTTTTTCTCCGTGTATGAATGGAGAGAGAACACTTTCTCTTCCTCTTCTGATAAGGACACAAATTAGGGCCCCATACTTATGACCTCATTTAACCTTAATTACCCCTTTAAAGGCCCCATTTCCGAACACAGTCACATTGAGGGTTAGAGCTCTAATATGAATTTGGGGGGGGGGCACAATTCAGTCCATAATACAGTGTTACATATTTATTTGATGTAAGTCTGTCCTGCCGATTGAAAGATCTCTGAGCACCATAGTTTCTTTGGTCCATTGTCAGCTCCATGATGACCATGTTTTCTTTGGTTATCACCGTTCCCCAGCTCCCAGCACATGGTCTGGCACACCGCAGATGCTCCATGAATATATGTCACCCCACTGACACCTGTTCATGGTACTCTCCAAGAGCTGAGCAGTTTTTGCTCTGGGATGGAATGTGAGAGACCTCCTGTGTATGCTGGTGTCAGGACCAACTCTGGTCAGTCCTAACTGCCCATCACGAATGACAGTGCGATATAGACCATGAGAGCTTAGCAAGCATTCGAGGTGTAGTCAAATTCTCTCAAATCACAGACAAAGAAACTGAGCAAAGTCTTCCCCAAAGCTCATTAGGGTCAGGGCTGAGGCTGGAGCTCAGGTCTCCTCTGCAGGCCCTTTCCACCCAAAACTCTGCTTATCGGACTGGAAATTCACACATGTCACATGAAACTCGGTGCCCTGGCCCTGAGACTTTTGCAATCTGATGTGAAGAAGTCAGGAAATTTGTTATTTGAAAAGTGCGTGTAGTTTTTTATTTTTCTCTAGCTGGAGATGAAAACTTTAATATTATTTTTGGGAAGATTAGTCCTTTGTTCTGCATGACATAACCTAAGTGGCCCCTTTGGTTATATAGAGCAGCACCCCTCACACTGGGGAACCTGGAGGGCATTTGGTGGCTAGGATGGGGGTAGGGGGGCAGTAGTGTTTGAGGGAGAGGCTGAAGGGCAAACATTTCCTTTGTCTGAGTTCCTGCTTTTCCTCATACAAGTAAATGGTGTTAGTGTATTTGTTGTCACAATGGCGAGGAGGTCGGGGAGGCTTGGAGTTATTTTAAGGAAAATAGAAGAGGAGAAGCAAAGACTCAAGAGCATGAGGTTTGACCTTCACCTTGGGCTGGGGATGGAAACTGAGGCACAGGCTACTTTGCTATAGAAAATGAGCACAAAGGCCTAAGTAGCAGAGGAACCCTCCCTGCCCCTTCAGAAGGGGAGCCCACCCTGGAAACTCAGGATTGGAGTTTGGATATCAGCACCGGGGTGCCCAACACTGGGCCCCATGCAGCACTCAGTTCTGACATCACCACCCCAGAGTGTGAGCTTTGACAAGGCCCGGGATGCAGCAGGTTGCTGCCTGGTTGCTGCCCGGCAACACCAACACCAACACCAACACCAACACCATCACCATAGAGCACACGGAGGGATGCCCACCAGAACCAGGAGGTACTGGACACACAGACTCGGCTTCCCAGGACCTTAGGGATAGTTGGAGACTTGAACAAGATGGGATGTCCTGCTTGTCAGGCATGCGGGCTCCGAGGCATTGCTGTCTGCACTGAATGTCAATGAATGTTTGTCCCTGCGGCTGAGACACTGCAGTTACACACACCAGAGCATCTCTTGTTCCCTCTTAGCTCAGAATGCATCCCTAGCATCATTCTTTTGTCTGTTTCCTGTCTCATTATTGGGGTGACAAGGGTAAAGGAGAGAGGCGTGATACTCAGTAACCATGGGCACATATTCCCAGTGTCATCTTTTGTATGAGTTTTATCCAGACTGTCTTACTTGGTCTCCAATTGCCCCAGACCTAGACTCGTCCTGATGGGTGTGACCTGCTCATGACATGGGCAGCAGGGAGGGACAGGCTGTGCCTGGTGTGAGATCTACCCTCAACAGAGGGACAGAGGTAGGGGAGACTGAGATGCAATCTCTTTCAATGGCCGGGGGTTCCTTGGGTACAGCTGCTATGGATGACAGCAGAGCCAGCTGACTAGGGGGCTCCAGGCGAACTCCAGGACCAAAGGAGGCTAGGGGATCCCCTGCTTAGTAGGAGTATTTGAATTTAGGAGTAGGGACCAAGGTGAAAACTTTATAGTGGGAGACTAAGCCACCTGTACGCGTTCTGTCCCAGGATCTGGGCAGAGGGTGGGAAGAGAGCCCCAGGCCTCAGCCTTCAGGAGAAAGGAGGCAGAGACAGGGGATAGGAGGGAAGGCCCAGCCTCAAGGCTTTGAGGAGTCCTTTCTTTATTTCTATTTATTTGCTTCTTTATGTATCTGTAGTGCCAGCATAACTACAACATAGTGGTAAACTGAGGTACAAGCCAGGGCAGTGCTATTGCTACCAAATCTTTGTCGCAGCCTGGAAAGACAGGCCTGGCCTGGGTGTGTCAGCCTTTCTGAATCTTTGGGAACAAAAGGGGGCGGAGGGCGAGGGGGCACGAAAGCAGGTCTTGGGGTGTCAGTGCTCATCTCTTCCTAGTTCAAGAGCACGCCGTGTCTCGAGACTCCTGTGGCCTTCCCCTGTGCAGAGTGTGGAAAATTGCATTCTTGTGTGCTCAAGGTGGCCGAGGGGAGCCTGGGTGCGGGGCTCTGTTCTTGTCTCTTTGTCAATTCCTCCGTGACAGCTGCAGACCCAGGAACTGCACTTCAATTACGTACCCAGCAGGTGAGGGTGCTTGGACAGGGGCCATCACGTCAAGATCAAGGAGGTAATTCATCCTTTTACACCCACGGATGGGGATGGAGAGAGGATTGTGCATACAGATTGTGGCTTTGGTCTGAGAACAGGGGAGGAGAGAGCGAGAGAAAGAGGCTGGGGTGAGGTGGGGAGAAGGGCGAGGGCAAGGGGGGCTAAGAGCTGAGAGAATGATCAAAAGGCTCTTTGGAAATGAATTCCTACGACCATCTATCTCTGCATTCTCTCTCACTCTTCCCTGTCATTCTGGGCATTTCCACAAAGGCCTGTTTCTGCATCACACTATCCCAGGAAAGCAAAGGCAGTTGCTTCCTGGGAGGGAGGAGGTGTGTGTTGGGGCTGCTAGACGGAACAGAGTTCTTCCCACCTCCCTACCTCCTGCATCCATTGGGTTCAGCCAGTTGTGGTCTTTGTAACCTTATTCAAATACTGAAGGTGAGGCTTGGCTAGGGTGCCCCAAGGGAGATGTGAATGATTCAATACCTGAGGCCAGTTGCATTTTTAGAAGAGAATAAGTCACAGGAAGTTGCTAGGCTGAGAAGTCTTTGCCCAAAGAAGGCCGCCTTATTGGGGTGTGATGGGGAAAGACTGCAAGTGGCAATGAGGTGAACACTGACCTTCTCCGGTTTGGGGGATTCAGGAAGGCAGCAGCCAGAGCAGGATTTTGACAGGTGAGCTATCATTCCCACCTCCCTGGGCTGGGAACGGCCTGACAGTGAAGTCAGGTGCACCAGGGTGTTTGAGTATTTACAAGGTGACCATGGGATGGAGGGGAAGGTATAGGGCTATAGCCATCGGCTGCAGAGTTCTACCTCCCCTGAGGTGTGATTCCTTGGGAGGGTGTCTAAAGCTCAAACATTCCTGGATAACCCACTTCTCTGAGGCCCTACACCTTGAACATCAGACTCTAAGGCAGTGGTTCTCAACCTTCTGGCCCTTTAAATATAGTTCCTCATGTTGTGACCCAACCATAAAATTATTTTCGTTGCTACTTCATAACTGTAATGTTGCTACTGTTATGAATAGTAATGTAAATATCTGATATGCAGAATGGTCTTAGGTGACCCCTGTGAAAGGGTTGTTCAACTGCCAAAGGGGTCGCGACCCACAGGTTGAGAACCACTGCTCTAAGGGGATCTCTCCCAACCCATGGAGCTGGGATTCAGGTTGTCAGAACCTCAGCACCCCTCACCAACTTCAAGAGGCCCCCTCTCTCCTCTGCCCTGGCCCTGTCTCCAGGATCCCCTGCTCTGCTCATAGCTCAGGGAATGTCACTGAAGAGCCCCAGCTTTCTGGCTCTGAAGCCCCAGTTTACCTGGAGTTCTCCTGCAGTCCCGAGCCAACCTTGGTCTTACACCTGAGGCGCCCTCCTCTCCCACCCTTATTGCAGAGATGTGGCTTCTTCCTCACATCTCCCGCCGCACGTCAGAGCTCTTTACAGAGTGACCAGGTCACTCCTGAAACTCAGCCCCCCCCCCCCCCCCGAGTTCTGGTAGGAGGGCTTCTCCTAGCAGAAGCTGGGCACCCTCTTCGCCATCCCCCAGCCTCCTGGAACCATTGCATCCCATCCCTGCTGCTTGCAGATAAAGACATGCCATCCTCTCTCTAAAAGTTGCTAGAAACAGTCATTCCAAGATTCACTTACCTATTTCGAGTTCAATAACCTGGCACTCAGAAAAATCTGTGCTGTCAGATGGGAAGGCTGAGACTTCTGCTGCTGCTGTGGTTTGGTTTCACACCCCCCTGAGCTGGTGGAGGGTTTGGGGCCAGCCTGTGGAGGCCTGGGGCGAGGTGCAGCACCGCCGTCAGAAGGAGCCAGGCCTCGTTTCTTCCTCAGTCCTCCATGAAGACTTTCTTAGCAACCTCACCTCGCGGGGTTTGGTTGCTGGGAACACACACCGCCATGTGTCCTAGCTCTTTGTTATCTGGAATCCGGCACTCTTGTCTTATGATGCTTCAGAACTGGGGTGTATCACCTCTCCAGCTAACTAACAGGTTCTTGGGACAGGGACCATGTCTCACCAGGCTCTCTATCTACAAATGTACGGTTCAAGGAGTCTGTTCTGTGCCCTGTGCTGTGTGGGCATCGAAAGTGCAAAAATAAGTATATGACCTTTGCCCCTAGAGAGGAAGCTCAGTGACCGCCATGATCGAGCCGCACACGCACATCCATGGGACCTCGCCGAGGCGTGAGGTGGTAGCCAGGGAGGGTCCCAGAGTGGTTTCATGAGAAGCTGAGACCTCAGTGAGGTCTTAAAGGTTGAATGGGAATTAGGTGGGACAAGGGAAGTGCAGGCCAGATGGAGAAAACAGCCCAAGCAGAGGCCCAGAGCTACTTCTCTGCTGTCTAGAGTGAGGTCGACAGTCCTGGAGTATTGACCATGAGGTAGGGAGTAGCATAGGATGGCGTGTGTGTGTGTGTGTGTGTGTGTGCACGTGCGCATGTGTGTTGAGGCACTGTTGCTGTGTGTTGGTGGCAGGAGATGGGGTTGCCGTGTGTGCCATGTTTGGGTGCCCTGACTTGATTCTGTTGGTGACAAATGAAGAGGGATAAGGGAGGAGGTGAATGACAGGGGATGCATATTGGAAAGCCTGGGCTGGAGGAAGACGGATGGGCGGTGGGGTCACTGGACATACCTTTGCCATGATTGACCAAAGAGATGATGAGAGCCTGAGTCAGGGAATTAGCTGGGGGAAAACATGAAACATATTTAGGAGGTAAAATTGTCAGGACCAGAACCTCATCGTTAATGATTCAGTTATTAAATGAATACTTGTTGATGGCAGCCCCAAACGGAGGAAGAAATAATAAACACAAGAATGAGAACATCAAGCCCCACCAGTTTCTCAGTCACCGTGAACAAATTGTGCTTGGCCTCCTCGGTCTTGGGCAATTAACTACCCCATTTCATTGTTAGACCTTTGATCTTCGCAGCCCACTCACAACACTGGCTTCATTGATTTTATTTCTCTCTCTCTCCATCTCTCGCCCACCTCCCCCTACACACTGACTGCTCTTGGCCCAGGAATAATTGGGTTGAAGGGAGCGTGTAAAGTCTAGTTAGGATGGAGGGAGCCTCAAATAGAACCAGACACAGGATTGAAGCTGAGGGTCTGTGTCCCTCTTCAACCTCCCCATACCACATGGACATAGAGACTCGGTTCTGGGTCCTGGGGAAATGGATCACGTGAGCTGGTCCCTGGCTTCAAATGATGTGAAAGGATCACTGAGGGCCCCAATAGTTTTCACTGGTCTTTAGCAAAATGGGGAATGCAAGGGGAATGTATCATTTTTCACAAGTCTAAATTTATTTGTTTAGATGTATGCTTCTTTCCTGAGATTATCTTTTTCCCATTTTGCAGTGTTAACAAGTCATTTAAAAATGAAATGGTAGTGATAATAGGATTTATTTTTAATGTACTTATCTGGCAAAATATAAAGTTGGCAGTTCTGTGTTGATCTCCCCTCCCCCAAATCATTTTTGAAAATTTCCTGGCATCTGAAAAGTCAGAGTCTGGGAGCTGTAGAGAGAGAGGCTCCATTTCTACTTCATGAGGTGGTGTCATTGGTAAGAGCCTGGCAGGCCCAGGACACGCCGCCACAAGCATGGCCCCCCCGGCACAGTGACCACGTCAAGCTGAAGGAGTCTGGGAAATAGCAGGTGCAGGAAGGACTCTTTGACTTCCCCCCAAAGCAGGTCATAGACCAGTGATGACAGACCTTTTGAGCTCGGCGTGTCAGCATTTTGAAAAACCCTAACTTAACTCTGGTGCTGTGTCACATATAGAAATTTTTTGATATTTGCAACCATAGTAAAACAAAGACATATTTTTGATATTTATTTTATATATTTAAATGCCACTTAACAAAGAAAAATCAACCAAAAAAATGAGTTCGCGTGTCACCTCTGACACGCGTGTCATAGGTTCGCCATCACTGTCATAGACCCTCATGTGAGAAAGGTGCTCTCTCTGTATCTGGAGAAAAAGGGGCAACCTTATTGCTGAAGATGGAGGGATGCCCAGAGGATTCCTAACAAATGGGCCTGGCTAAGTCTCCCTGTTTGCTACTCTTAGCTCATACCCCTTTGTTCATCACATCTTCCCAGGGCTCTTCACTCTCCATCAAACCTAGTATAAAAATATCCAAGTTAACCATGTTTTTGGTCTCCACTTCCTTACGCAGGCCCTGGTGCATTAAATAACTGTGTGTTTTCCTCTCATTCATCTGTCTCATTACTGAGACCACAGATCCAGCTGAAATCCTAAGGCAGGTAGCAGAAAGAAAGATATCTTCCCTTCCCTACCGGCCTAAATCTGGAACCCAGCAGCCTAGGTTCACACTCAGCACCAGCATTTACCAGCTGTGTGAATCTGGGCTTCAGGCTCCTCCTCTGTGAAATGGGAATTATATAATCTCCCTCGTAGGGCTGTGAGGAATAAGTGAGCTAACATGTATTCCCTATTATTATTACTTCTAAAGTTTCCGTTAACGATGGGATCTGCTTATCTACCAAGAATTTTAATTTCAGAAATTTTACCCGAGACTTGGAATGCTTTCCCCCAGCTGATCAACCCAATCTCTCTCATATTCCTGTGCCTTTTGGGGGATTTGGTGAAAGGAGGAGGCAGAAAGAAAAAGAGATGGGAAGGAGAAATAGGTGAGAAGATGCTCTGGAGGTATGTGCATGTACTTATGGGGCCAAAATAAAAGACTCAGAAAGGAGAACCTAAAGGACTGTTGCTAGCTGCCTTCTTTTCCTAGAAGCTGGTTAGCAGTTGAAAAAAAAAAAAAAGGTATTAATCCCAGTGGGAATTCCTCCCCTGCAGTGGTCTCTCATGTCTCCTGCTATAGAAGACAGGGAGCTGCGTTTACATGTATTCACCCTGGGATGTTGAAGACTCTCCGTGACACCTCTCCCAGGGCCCTTTGCATAGTGAGAGGACAGTCACTCAGGGAAATCAGTCTGATTAGTAGAAGATTGCTTGTTTTAGGGGACTGTCTCTTTATCGCCTAAAGTTGAAGTGTCTGTGCATGCCCCCCAGTGTAAGACTAGCCCCAGGAATATCCAAGAATGTAGCTTCTAGCATTGGCTTGGACAAGCAGCATAGATGTAATCTTGCCAGGAGGCATGAGGAGGGGTGGGTGAGCAGCAGGTGAGAGCATGGGGCAGGGAGAGGTCCAGAGTGAAGACACCTCAATGACAAGGCTCATCCAGGGACACAGTCACCCTGGGATCTCAGGGCAAATGATCAGATGTAAGAGCATTTAGAGAAGCTCCCAGGCAGGGGTACATACCACCACAGCATACTCACAAGGCTGCAGTCATTCCTCCCTCTAGAACGTGGCTTAGCTAAATGGTCTATTTGCTACGCCATATGCCCCCTCCACACTCCCTATCCAAATGATACCCTTCCTTGAGGATCATTCAGTTTAGTTCATTCATTAACCACTTATTGAGTATCTTCTAAGAGCCAAATACTGTGCTTGGTGTTGAGGACACAGTAAGAATAAGGGCCGAGCCTCTTAAATTGAGGTATGTGTCTCATGGATGCACAAAGCAATGAGATTAACATGATGTCTTCCCAAGGATCAATTTTACTTGAAGCTTGGGGAAGGAAAGTAAAGGAAAGCAATTTATATGCCAATAATTTAAAATAATATTCTTATATTAAAATAAACATCTATTATGGAATAGGGGCAAAATTTGCATATTTAAAAAAATAAAACTTGAGCTTTCAAAGAAATTTCATGCAAGTGGTTGACTTCTTTGGACTCCATCCCAGGAACTCGGGAGTACACATGTTAATGCTCCTCTGCCACTGCGGGTGCCCTGGTGGGGAGGCTGAAAGTCCTTCCTGTGTGTCATGGGGAGAAATGGAAGGGTTTTAGTTAGGGAAGAGTCATAGCAAAAGTTTCAGTGTAGAAATGTCAATATCAAGGAATACCAGGTACACTGACAAATCCAACTCCTGCATTTATTTTATTTCCTTGCAAAACCCCACTAAAATGACCATAAAAGATTAGAAAAAAAGGACAAAGGAAAAGAGAGGAGATGACAAAAGGTAAAATATGTCCACAAAACTATGGGAGCTAGAATGCAATGGGCTGTGACAAATGATGTAGTGCAAAGAGAGCTGAAATATTGTTGGGAAGAAGCCAAGAAGAAGCAAACTGGTTTGAACAATGAACCAGGAATTTGAGGCAATGAGTGGTTTCCTCTGAGGTCCTCTGGTATAGACTGAATGTGTCCCCCCCCAATTCACACATTGAAGCCCTACCCCCAATCTGCCCTGGGAGATATCCCTAAAAGCCCAGGGAACTTCCCTGATTCTTTTTGCACTTTTTCATAGCACTCATTTCAATGACTTAATCCTCACTATGTTGTATTAGCATATTGATGGCTACTGTCGAAAACCCCCAAAGCTCAACCATGATAGAAGTTTGTTCCTTGCTCACATTAAATCTGAAACAGGTGTTCTGCATTGGTGGGTTTCTCTTCCCCAAGTGGTTATTCAAGGTCCCAGGCATCTTTTCTCAACATGTAGCTTCCAGGCTCACCATGCCTATTTGCATCAAGCCAGTGCAGGGGACCAGAGCAGGGAGACAGCATGTGGAAGGTTTTCATAGGCCCGTCAGGAAGTGGTACACATCACTCCACTTATGTTCCCATGGCTGGAACCCAGTCACAAGGCCTTATCTAACTGCAAAGGAGTCTGGGAAATGTAGCCTAATTGTGTGCCCCAAAGAAGAGATTGGTGGACAGCTAGCAGTTTCTGCCCCTACCAGCTGCTTAGGTTGTGTCTCCCTGTTTATAGGGGGATAAAAATAAAGCAGTGATGAAAACTGTCTTAAATAGCAGCAACATAATTGACCTTCAACATTCCAAATACACGGGGCAGAATAAAACAACAGTGGGAAACTCTTCTCACTCATCCGGCTGGCAGTCATTTTTAAGTTTGATGGTGAGGGCAGGCGTTTAGGGAAACCAGTTTTCTCCTCCAGTGCTTCTGGGAGAGCAGATGGTACAAACACATTGAGAGTTATTTGTCAGCATTTATGAAGACTTCATAAAGTGGTCATGCCCTTTGACCCAGCAATTCCATTTCTTACTATCTTTTTTAGAGTAACATTCTTAAATGTATACAGTGAGGCACACATAAGATGCCTATTGACAGCAGTGTACATAAACTAAAGATTAAATACCATCAAAATGTCCAGCAGCAGGGCACCAGGTAAGTGAGCTAAGGTACACTAGTATTGTGGAATACCACAAGTGGTTAAAACTGTAAGGTGGGTTTATACAGACAGACATGATAAGGACTTTAAGGCATATTCCAAATGAAAAAAGCAACTCACAGAGCAAAAGGTATCACAGTATAACCATTTATAGAAAAAAAACAAGAGCAAGGTAAAACTATAGATGCCTCGATACATATGTATTTATATGTAAAATATACAGAAAGATCTGGAAGAAAACCAGGGAAAAGTTGTCACCTTTGAGGAGTGCACTGGGTTTGAGATGGTAGTCAAGGGGATTTTGGTTTTTACTGTTTGAATTTTAATTATTATAAAACATCGTTAATGTACTACTTATGTAATAAAAATACGTTAATAAAAAAGAAAATAATAACTAAAATAAGAAGAAAAATGAAAAAGCCCAGTATATTGGATTTTGCAAATTAAAAAATGTTATCTACACTAATAAAAGGGAAACATGCAAATTGACCGTCCCTCTGCTATGACCACCAGCCAATCAGGGTGAGTATGCAAATTAACCCAACAAAGACGGCGGAGGCCACGGAGCTAGAGGCTTAGGTTGCCCCCAGTGATGGAGGAAGCCAAGCTTCCCACCTGCCCTGACCGCCGCTCAAGGAGGGGCTGGGGGCCTGGGTCTCTGGGGGACATGGCCAGCCTGAAAACAGCCCTCAGCCCCTCACCCAGGCTGGCCAGGCACCCCAGCGGGACCCCACACCCTGAAGGGGCTCTGGCCAGCCTGAAAACGGCCCTCAGCCCCTTACCCAGGCTGGCCACACCCCCATGGAGTAAAAGTCCCCACGGGGGCGCCTGGCCAGCCTGCAAACAGCCATCATCCCCTCACCCAGGCTGGCCAAGCACCCCAGCAGGGACCTCCACCCTAAAGGGGGTATGGCCAGCCTGGGTAAGGGACTGAGGCTGGAGCAGAGAAGCCAAGCCCTGGGTCCCGGGTGCCGGAGGAAAACCAGTGCCAGCAGCCAGGGGAAGGAAGGCCTATTGCGTGAATCTTCGTGCAACAGGTCTCTAGTTTATTATATTTTATTGTTATTCTAATGTTTAAAAATTTTGTACAAAACAACAAGAATCCTCCCACAAACCTTACTCAGAAGCAGGTCAATTATCCAGGGTCACCTCCAAAAATCACAGGAGAGCTTGGGACTGTGACCTCATGCTTAATGAGTGTGTCATTCAATCTTGCATGTTTACCAACATCAGAAGAGCTTAGGCAGGAAAAGCTCCGGAGTGCTGTTGTTGTTCAGTCATTCTCAAATGACGCTCCAACTGGAGCGAGAGGTTCCCTAACAAAAATGAAAGAGTAGGTCACAAATATCTCTTTTGTTTTCAGAAGGTTTCAGAACTGTACCAGGAACTGAAACAGCACAACAAATGAGACAATCCTCACCACTTCCCTTGTGGAGCTTCCAGCCTAGAGATAGTTCCCAATTTACAGAAAACATTCAGTGAATGCATAGAATTTTCTCCATTTTCAGTTTTTCTCCTATAATCTTTTCCTTTGATTTTGGTGTTACTTCTATACCAGCCAGCACAGACAGCTGCAATAAAGATGGACCAGTAGCAAGTGGGTATTAACAGGGAAAATCAGAAATAGTGGGGTTTTTTTTTAATGTTTCATTTGACAACGAATCTTTTTGGACATGTATGCCTGGTTGTGATATTATGTTTCCTACATATGACATAATCAAATTTATCTCATAGTAAACACTTTGTCTTTGATTTGTAAAGTGGAAATTAAAAATATGAATATCTCATGGGGCCACATATCACAGAGCACATCGTGATTTCTAGGCTTGGAAACAACCTGAAAAAAATTGAAAATCACCGATCTGTACTTTGATTGTTTTGTAGGGTTGTTCATTTTTCCTAAGGATTCAAAGCATGCAGGAACTGTTCAGAAGTTTTTCTGAGATTTACGCTTCTCTGACATTTTCCTGGTGTTGTGAGTCATTTCCTCTGAGCCACAACTTGTCTAGTCACAAGGCAGTGTTTGGGTTATGGAAACACAGCCTAATAAATTTTTTAAATTTCCAAATAATATCTGTCTTTTCCTTGCCTTTCTTAATGCCATCCACAGTGATGCTTCTTAAATGCACTTTTCTTTCCCAGCCACATTTTCATGCACTATAGTTACTCAAAAACGCACAGAGCAATAGGTACCACAAAAGGTCCTCCCAACACGAGCCTTCTGCTTCTTTTCTCTCTCCTCCCCCCTTCGTCACAATTGTGAATCATAAAAACCCGAAGCACTGGTCTGTTTGGAGTGAGCTTGTCCTAGAGGAGGGAAGCAAAGACCGAGCCACTGGCAAAGACTGAGAAGCAGCAAACGTAGGCCGAACTAAAGGGCAGTAGGGAGCAAAAGACGGAGAAGAGTCATAGGTTAATAATTACTGTCCTTTCTCATATCATCTAGTCATTCACTTAGCCAATAAATATTGGTTAAGCACCTGCGAAGTGCCAGAGCCTGGGGACAGAAGGGTAACCAGAACGAACACAGCCTCTGAGTTCATGAAGCGTCACCTTGCGGGACATGGGGAAGAGCGGGAAGGCACTTACAGTGCACAGGGTTAGTGCTTGACCAGCAGTGCAGGGAACTGTGGGAACTCATGGGCCAGGCAGAGGAAGTAGGAAAAGCTTCCTGGTAAAGGCCACGTAGCTCACCAAGAAGCTAGAGGCTGCTAGCAGTCCACTAATATCCCTTCTCCCCTTCTTTCTTTAACAATAGCATGTCCAAAATTTAGCTGGTCAGTGGCCACTTAACTAGAGACTATATTCCTGGCCTTTCTTGCAGCTAAGTTCAGCCATGTGACTAAATCCTGGTCATGAGATGTGAGCAGAAGTGATGTGTACCACTTCTGGTTCATGCCCAGAAGACGAAGGCTGTGCTTTCTTTCTCCTATTCCTGTTGCCTGGAAAGTGGGCCTGGAGGTGGTATCAGGGGCAGCCATCTTAGACCTGAAAAGGAAGCTCAATGGTAAAGGTGGCAGAGGAGAAAGGTAGAATGAACCAGGAACAATATTGTGCATCAGAGATGCCACAGACCATGACCTGTGGACTGTTATGTAAGAAACGAAAAAAATGTTCTGTTAGTATAAGTTACTATTATTAGTCTCTGTTAGGACAGCTGAACCAATACACAAAGCCAAATATCAGCTTTAAAAGAGAATTCCAAATTCCTAATCTCCTCTTCTTAACCACTTGAGATCCCATGGTGTAACTCAGGAGCAGTCATTGTGGCAGCCAATCTGGGGGGATTGGGAATTGGCTATCAATGTTTTAGATTCAATGGAGAGGTAGCTTCAGTGATATAGGTACTTTTACAATCTAATTCCCCTGAAATTTTCTTAAAGACAGAGATCCACTGCCTTAGGAGCTGAAAGAGTAGCTTAAAGGAGAAGGATTTATGTATTTGAGTGTTTTTCTATTAGGAAGACACAGGACATGCAGCAACCAGGAATCCGGAGTCATTTTTCACTCTCTGACTTAGAGATCTTTAGCCCAGTTCAGGGATGGACTTTGGATTAGAATGGAGACTGCCCATCAATTCCTGGGCAAGTCTGCACAGATGGTGCCTTTTGGACTACAGGTTTGCTCTTTAGACTCTGGGCCATTTCTTACATCTTGACCCTATGCTTTGCCCAATTACCTGCTCTTCCTCCCTCTGTGGCACTCAGGCTGTCACTACCAAGGAGCACCCTCTCAGCAATGCCATTTGGGAGAGTTCAGCTCTCAGAAGCAAACCCATGTTCGTAATGGCATCTGGTTCTTCACAAATAGTAAGTATCAGGTAAGATAGGTTAGTTTTTGCTGCAGTAACAAACAAGTCCCAAATTTCAAATGCAACATGACTTAGCAGTGTCTGCCCATTTAACCACATCGTGGTTCCAAGATGACCATCTATGACACTACACTTCAACAGGAGGCATCAGGCTTTTTTTCAGGCATGAGAAGAGAGGACATGAGAATTATGGTTTGTGAGGCTTCCAAGCAGAAGTGAGCTTTATTGGACATGCAACTCATGTAGCCAGTTCTACTTTCAAGAGCCGGGAAGTACAATCCTCCCCTATGTCTGGAAGGGAAGGGGGACGGGAAATATTGGTGAGTGGCAGCAATGCTTACCACATGGGTGAGCACAGTGAGTTTTCAAAGCAAGTGTGTTCCCCAGAAGGTGCTCAAGATCCCCCAGTGGGAGGAGGAAGACATAGTGGAACTTTCAGTTATATTTATTCTTTATCTTCTCCTTTTAAAATACCTATTTTTGAGTATGTCTACTGTATCTATTATAATGACTATATTTATTTATATGGTGAATAATGCATATGTAGTTGTACATGGTTATAATTTGTAAGTAAATAAATATGCATGTAACGGGGGTGGATGCTCAAAAAAGTTTTGTGGATGGGACAGGCAATCATCCACTGAGCCAGAGAACAGGACCCAAAGACCCTTTGAGTGCTGAAGGCTCTTGGAAAATCAGTTCCTGGAGACCTTAACCCCAAGGTGACTCAGTTTTCTTGGTTGTGAAATTCTAATCATGATTCCCTTTTTAAAAGCTAGGATGGATACCCACTAGGTCCTTAGAGAACAGAGGCTAAGACAGGGTAGAATTAGGCCGAATACCTCTTTCCCTCTCTTGCCATAGCCAGAAAATGCAACAGCAGCTGCAGTGCTTTGCAGAAGGACTGCAAAGAGATGTTATGCATTCATGACTGAGTGTGGTGCATGGCGTAGAGTGTGGTGGTGCTCGATGTCACGTAGAGCTAAATGCTACCTCAGTCTGGAGAGCCAAGAGGAAAAATGACAAGGGAACCCACATGTGACCTGCCTTGCTTTCCCAGAGTAGCTGAAAATCTCTGCAAGTTTCACTCTAGGGCAGCGGTTCTCAACCTATGGGTCGCGACCCCTTTGGGGGTTGAACGACCCTTTCACAGGGGTCGCCTAAGACCATCAGAAAACACATATATAATTACATATTTTTTTGTGATTAATCACTATGCTTTAATTATGTTCAATTTGTAACAATGAAAATACATCCTGCATATCAGATATTTTCATTATGATTCATAACAGTAGTAAAATTACAGTTATGAAGTAGCAACAAAAATAATTTTATGGTTGGGGGTCACCACAACATGAGGAACTGTATTAAAGGTCGTGGCATTAGGAAGGTTGAGAACCACTGCCCTAGGGGAAGAGTGTTGCTGGGTAAGTCTGTCTGATGGAGAGAGGAGGAGAGAGAATAAATGTGTGTGTGTTTGTGCATACATTGGAGGAAGCTGACGTGGACAGGGTCTGTAACTTTTTCTTCTTTCCTCTGGTTAAAATGGGGTTTCCCAGCTTTGGGACATGGAAATAAGGGAGGAAAGACCACAGCGGGGGAAATTGGTGCAGGGAATAAGGGACAGGTGCCATGGGGAGAGGTGTGGTGAGAAAGTGCCAGAAGACAGGTCTGAAAGTAAACACTGGAAATGATTATTTGTTGTATCTGAGCCATGAGCAGACCAGGAAATGAAGGACGGTATGCAGAGGCCTTAGAGGACGGCTCAGACTAGGGTACACTTGATCGCCTGCGGTGCAGGAGCCACCCCGGTCCCAGTGTCCTCCACTCAGCAACGGACATGGGCTGCCTGATGTCTCCAGCCGGGCTTAGAGGTGGGAACTCAGGGTCAGTGCCTAATGCAGCAGCATCTTCCCTTAGACTTCTCCCACTCCATCCCCCTCCCATCTGTGCAAAGGACACCGTCGGTCTCCCAGACATCTAGGCTCAGACCCTCAGCCTGCTTCCTACTACCTGCTTCCCACTTAGTCAGTTGTTAAATTCTGGCAATTTCACCTCTCATGCTGATCCTCTCCGCATCCTCACTGTGCCTTCTCCCCAGGTCAGGAGGGAAAAAACATTGCATATATTAGTTAAACCCTGTACTAATTATATTTCTTAGGACTTCTAAGTCTTCAGTTGCATGCAACAGAAACCAGCATTCTAGAGCAGAAGAGAGAGGGGGAGAGAGTTTAATTTAAGACTAAGGGACTTCCCAACTCCTATCCATCCTGCAAAACCTCCCTGCAGTGCTGCCCTTTGAAGCTCCATGCCCACAGACAGCAAGAACCTGTACACCCTCAGAACAGTTTAACTCTTTTTTCTTTTTCTCTTTTTTAAATACACTTTTGGCACTTTAACCTTTATTATAATTATTAGTATGTGTGTTTTATCTCCTATATTATATTGCAGGTCTTTGTGATTATATCTCATTTATTTGTTTATTCCAGGTATAATTGACTGAAAATATTAAGTCTGAAAGTAAACCACTCTTGTTACTCATTGGCTTTTGTGAGCTCAGGTGTGGCCTTTGCCCTGGTCTGTGTTCCAATTCTCTCCTTTACCCCCTTACCAACTTCCTCACACACTGTACATGCACTCTCTCTCACCTCCATTATTATATTCATTCATTCATTCATTTGTTAGTTCGTTCATTTATTCATCAAACCTTTAATGGCACTTTACTGTGCCAGGTGCTGGTTAATATAGGTGAATAAAGAGACGCGTTCCCTACCTTAATGGGGAGAGTGATAACAAAAGTGAATAGACTAGTATATACTTATGAACTGTATAAGTAGAATTCAGAAGAGGAACCAGTCAGCGGGGAGGCAGGTGGACTCAGATGTGTGGTAGATTTGAGTCCATGACATTCAAACAGAGGGTCAGCTGTGCACAGAGCAGAGGAGGGCCCGGGCAGAGGGAATCTGGTGTGGGAAGACCCAGGGGGGCAGGAGGAGAGTTGCATGAGCCAAAGGACATTGTCTCTGCAGTTCCAAGCTTTGGACAGGCCAGAGGAGACACTAGTAGGTCAGTTTCCTCCCTGTGCTCTGTTTACTCTATGGATCCCTGGGAGCATCACACAGTACACTTGACTCAAAGTCTCTCAAGATGCCTTTCAGCAAAGCATCAAGTTTAATTCCATTGCTTCTTATAGTGTTACCCGAAGGTGAACAGGTGTAAAATCCCTGCTCTTTCTGTATGAAAATTATGTATACAATCTAATTTAATGCCCTTTTGATATGTACCAGTGGTGCTCATCCAGGGCAGGGGACATATGGCATTGTCTGGAGACATTGTTGGTTGCCACAAGTGCTGGGGGTGCTGGTGGTGCTATTGGCATCTAATGGGTAGAGATCAGAGATGCTGCAAAGCATCTTATATAGAACAGCTCACCATAACAAAGAATTGATTGGCCCAAAATGTCAATAGAGCTGGAGTTGAGTTACTTGATATATTCATAGTTAGGATCAACACTTCTTTCCTCAGATGGAAAGCAGAGGCTGCCAGTTGCCACCTTGTATCCAGTGTTTCCTTTCTCCTTAGTAGAAAAAGCGCATTTTTTTTCAATGTCACAATGCATCTGGCTAAAGGGTGCTATTTCCCAGCATCCCATACACTTAGGTATGGCCACAGGGCTAAGTCCTGGCCACAGAGATGTCAGCAGAAACGTCTTGTCCTTAGGGGATGGTTGTGAAAATGGAGCTGAGTTGCTTGCAGTGGTGTCAGGGGGTCACTGTGCTCTTGTTCTTCTTCCTTCCTGGTACGTGGAATGTGGTGTGATAGCTGGAGCTCAGACAGCCATCCGGGCATCCCAGTGACCTTGAGGATGGAAGCCAGGAAGTGGCCTTCAGGTGACCTTGAAGATGGCAGAGCACAAAGACAGAAGGAGCCTTGGCTCCACTAGCCTCATGGGGCCCCTGGACTCCCTCCCTCTCGACATCTTTTCCATGAAAGAATGAACCTGTGTGGAAAGCCTGTGATTTGGGGTTGCCTGTAATATGTGGCTGAGCCTACTTCTTGCTGAGCCACAGTCACCAAGGAGACGGAAGGTCCATGGCTCTTTCTGCTACATCTCGGGCCTCCACAGGCATCTCCGCTTCCCTGTGGCACTGGTCCCCTTGCACTCCAAACTGTCAGCCAGCCTCACATGCAGTGTTCACAATTGTTCAAGTTCTCGGCCAGACTCTACCTATGGGGAGATTTGCATGTAGCCCATCTTCCAGGATCACACCCCAGGTTGTTTACCGAATTCCCCGCCTTTGGGTGTATGTAATGTCATGGTGCGGGCTCTGCACAGTAGCCTCCTTGCCCCCTGGTCCCCACATGAGATGTTCAGAAGCTGTGAGCGAGTCGAGAACTGAGGACTGAGCACAGGTGGCACCACGTTGTCACGTTTGAAGTCTCGAGTTCTGTGTGGGAGCCTGGATTTGGAAGCGCGAAGACGTTTGCCGCAGGCTGGGGTTCTGATGCGGGGTGGAGAAGTAGCTGTGACTGTGAGGGGGAGAAACACACTTGCCATTTCTTCGGGGAAAGATAAGTCATGCAACTTCGCGGTCTCCACTTCTGGGCTCCTGAGAGCAGATGTTCCCGAGGAAGGCTGGTCCAGAGGCGACATATTTAAGTTCGCAAGCACCACACATTTAGATGTTAGACATTTCAGTGTTGCTAAAGAAAACCACCCAATGAAACAGCCAACTTTCTCTCTTAGTTTTGTCAAAGAGTGACTTTAAAAAAAAATTGAACTTGGCTGCCGACAGTGGGACGGGCTCATTTGCCAGTTTCAGGGATTGGAGAATGGGGTGGAGGTGTGACAGGCTGGCGGAGGAGTCACAGGAGGAGGTGACAAAGAGGGAGTGCCTGCAAGCACAGGGCAGCCTCCTTCTCTTGAGCGACAGGCAGGGGATGCTCCAGGGGGCCAGGCACACTCCTGCCCACCCACCTCCCAGGTGGCCAATTTCTGCTTCTCCAAGAGGTGCCACTCCCACTCAAAGGGGCACCCACCCCTCTGCCAGGGGCCTTATCCCCTAGATGTGCAGCCTTCGGGAGGGAGAAGTGGCAGGAGACAGCCGGAGGTAAATGAATGGGAAGTACTTCTTTGGATTAGAATGAGGAGGCCGGGTTAAATGATGGCTTTGGGTAAATTGCTTCTCTTAGCCTTCTGACCCTTTTATCATTTCGGCACGTTTTAGTTTTTAAAACCTGGCAGGGGGCCGGATGTTGGGGGAGGCTGTTACAGAGAGCAGGGAAGTGGAGCTTCAAGCAGCTCTATCCTAGCTGTGGTGCGAATAAGATGAAATTCAGCTTCGGATTTTTAGCAGCCTGGGGAGGAGGGGAGTCCTTACTGTGGGTTGGAAGAGTTTCTTTTGGAGGCTGAGGAGGAGAAGTTGGGGACAGTCCCGCTACACGCCTGCCCACAGTAGCAGCACCAGCCGCAGCAGCAGTAGTAGGAGCAAGCCTGCCACACAGACAGCAAAGCGCCACTTTCTTTGCCGTGAGGGCTCCAAATGCCAGTGCCCTGGAGGGGAAACTGAGGCCCTGAATATTGCCGTGATTGTCTCCTGTAGCTCAGCAATTCTCTGGGAAGAGTGGGACCAGCCCGGGGCCCCGGCATCTCGTTCAAGGGTTTTGTCTGTGTGATTGATTTGGCTTCAAATACCACTTTCTACTCTGGTACTTGGACATGTTCCATGAATGCCTTGCTATGTGAAGCTCTTTCTTAAAATAGAAAGAGGATAAACTCATCTGAAGGGATGGAAGGACCTTGTGAAGAGAACTGGGCATAATTACAAGTCACCCTGGTTTCACTAGTTCAAGCAGGCAGATGGTGGATGGAACCGGAGCCAGACAATTTGCACTTACCAAATTAGCACCCGTCTGTTCGTCTGCAGGAATGGGGGGGAAATGGGCATCTCTCTTTTCGCCATATAAGGGAAGTAAAAACCAGTGCTCACCGAGTGTAGGCCCTACGGGATGTAGCGACAATGTGATCCAAGCTGCCCTCTATCCACCATAGGCTTCCCCCTCCCACTGCCAGTGGGAGGTGGCCCAGAGATGGCAAGAACTCAGACTGTGGAGTCAGACAGTCATGGGTTCAAATCCTGGCTCTGGTACTTGCCACAGCTAGTGTGGCCCGGGGCAACTGAACCCTGGGGACGCTGTTTGCTCACCTATACCAATAGGGATAATAATCATATCTATTAATCTGATGCAGTACATCCCTGCAGGCCTCCCCATGAGCACACACTTCGGTCAGACTTCCCTGAAGGAAGGATGGGGCTTTACACTGCCGGGCTCACAGTCACATCAAGAGCATCCCACATTCTTCGAGGGGAGCCATTGGCACAGTCTCAAAATGGGCAGTTTGTCCTTCCCCATCCCCTCCACCAGCCATTGCTGGGTCCCCTACTCTGTGTCAGACCCTGACCTGACATTGGGAGACCGCCCTGACCTGGCACTGGGGAGACAGCCCTGCCCTCAAGGATTCAAAGTCTAGAAGGGAAGATAGATATTTAATTAAACAAGTAATTTCTATAAAACTTTAAAAATGCTATCATCAAAGTGTGATGAGTCCCACTTGCCATGAGGCGGAAGGTGGGCAGTGTCAGACCCACTAGGAGTGTTTGGTTGTGAGCCACTGAGTGAGGCCTGGTCTGACCCTGAACTGGGCCTGGAGACAAGGAGGGTTGGGAGTCAGTGGAGTGACTGCTTCAGGTTTGCACTTTGGGAAGATCAGTTTGGCTACACTGGGGCAACAGGAACATGAGAGGCCAGAGTGGAGGCAGAGAGGCCAGTTTCCGGCTATTACAAGAGCTGGAAAAGCCTTTACCAACGCAGCGACAGAGGGACAGACTGAAGTCACAGAGAGAAGAGAGGCTGGGCAGTCTTGGTGAGGACTGGATGTGGGGGTGAGTGACAGGGGGCTGGGGATGATTACCTATTGCTTTCTTGGGCAATTAGAACCTTGGACCAATGGATACCACTCCACAGGAGAAATCACAATGGCCTCTACGTAGTGTTTAACGGAAGTGAAACGAGTCCCATCAGCTAAGGATGGCACTGAAGTATTTCCCAGGAAAGTGTTGGGCAGCTCTGCCCATCTATAACCTCGCTCCATTTCAAGGCAAGACCTCTGCTCAAGCTGCACTGGCTTCCATTACAGTAAATCACACTGACACAGCAAATGCAGAGATTTGCTTTTAACAAAGGTTCATGTCTCATACACACACGTGCATACAATGCACACCTCCCTAGAGCCTGACTCCACTCAGCAAGCAATGCCATCCCACTGAGCACACATGTAAAGCTTGATTCACTGATGCAAACATGAGTGAGAGAGGACCCTGCCATCAAGGAGCTTACATTCCTGGGGAAGAAGCTAACTTATATCACAAGTAATGTAATACGAGATGGAGTGAAGGAGCCAAACTTAATGTTTAAGCAAAGTAGCACCAAGGACAGGTTCCCAAACGGGATGCCCCTGCCAGAGCCAGAGCCAGGCCAGCTGTGTGAGACTCAGCTGGAAGCTCTTATAAACAGGTCTAAGCAGAGCCCCTGAGCACCAGAATTTCTGGGAGAAAGCCCCAGGAATTGGTATATTTAATAGACAAGCTCCCACACATGATTCTGGTGTTCTTAAGGATTGGGGAAATAGGGAACTATGCATAACACAAAAGAAGGCACTAAAATAAACCTGTAAATATTGATTACAAAAATTTAAAAAAAAAGAATCTGGAACTAATTTTCTCTTAGGGCACTTAAATTATAATGTGTGTCCTTTGTTTCTCCTTTGCCATTGGACTGGGTGTTCCCTGTGTGCAGGTGCTATGTCCTTTTCATTCTGTCTATACCTATCAGGTTAATACAGAATAGGGTTCCAAGAACCTTTGAATTAATCCTATATAATAAAAGGCTAATATGCCAATAGACCTAATGGCAGAACAACCTGTCGCTCTGATGTGCACTGATCACCAGAGGGCAGATGCTCAATGCATGAGCTGCCGCCTGGTGGTCAGTGTGCTCCCACAGGGGGAACACTGCTCAGCCAGAAGCCAGGCTCTCGGCTGGCAAGAGCAGCAGCAGTGGCGGGAGCCTCTCCTGCTTCCGAGGCAGGTGGATATCCCCCAAGGGGTCCCGGAATGTGAGAGGGTACAGGCTGGGCTGAGGGACCAACCCCCCCCCCCCCTCCAGTGCATGAATTTCGTGCACTGGGCCTCTAGTATATTGATAAATGAATGAATGAATGAACTCTTCATTCTACCTTGTACTGGATACCTCTGAGGGAGACCATGTGCTCAACTGATTTGTTACAGTTTCCAGCATGGGGTCTGATAGATGTCTGTCAAATCCATGGGATGATGTTGATGATAATGATGGTGGTGATGATATTGATATTGATGATGCTGGTGGTGGTGATAATGGTGATGGTGATGATGATAATCATGATGGTGATGATGGTGATAATTATGATGGTGGTGGTGATGGTGATGATGATGATGATGATAGTGGTGGTGGTGATGGTGATGGTGATGATGATGGTGATGGTGATGATGGTGAGGATGAATTTCTTGGATGGAAGAAGCCATAGGCTCAAGGAACATTTCCATTACACTGTTATCATGGCTCTTACAGCTGGCGAGGGGCCCCATTAAGGTTCTTCTATCAAAAGAAAATAAAACTCCAATCCCCTAAGCCTGGTTATTACACTTCAGAACTACCCATCTTTCCATCTATAACATTTTCCTTTGATTCCTCATCTGCTCAATATAGATTTGTAGCCACTGGCTGTTCTGTTTGCTCTGTGCTGGTCCTGCTTGGTGAAGCAGGAAGCGATCAAGGGTTGGTGGAAGGAAGCAGAGAGGCAGCGTCATCCTAGACAATTTAAACCACCCAGGCAATTTCTCCAGAATTTTAAGCTGTGGAATGTCTTATAGGCTTGGAGGGCACGACTCCTGTGGGCCTGAACAGGCCAACCTCTGGGAACTGGAACGGGTTTTCTGGTTAAGTGGATTATAAGAATCCTTGTTTTGGTTATTCTTGTTAACCTCCTTTTCAAAGGCTCTGGTCTGTTTTCCTTCCTTAAGCTGTTTGCACACTGAGCACTGTTTACTCTTGATTCGTGATGCAGAAAGCATTCAGGATCACGATTCAGAGTCCCCATTCCAAATGCCAACTTTTATTACACACGACCACAGGTGCGGAAGGCTCAGGGGACGGGTAAATCTCATTCCAGGACACATTCTTGATTTTACTTGGCTAACTTCCACATATCAGCTTGTTTCTTGTGATTGACTTCTTTTAAAAGTTGAAGACCACTAATTCTAAATATACGAGGTTTTGAATTGCTTCCTGGTTAATGAAACTTTTACCACATCTCAGATGCTGCCCCTTCCCTATCTTCTCTCAGGCTGAAAGTGAGACATGGCCGGGCAGATCAGGAGAGTTGAGCATAAACTACGCCCAGCTCTATTGAGTATTCCCTGTGTGAGTTTGGATCGACAGTCAGTTCTGCTATAGCGATTGTTTCAGAAATGCAAATTCGTTCCAATGCAATTGATGTTGTAGGGAACAATTTGAGCATAACACAAATTTCATGTTTACTTATGTGTGATTTAGCCTGGGAGAAACACTGGGGGAATGCAGAAAAGTGCACACAGCTAGTCCTGGCCAGTGTGGCTCAGCTGGTTGGAGCATTGTCCCACGCACCAAAATGTGGCAGGTTCGATTTCCGGTCAGGCACATACCCAGGTTGCAGGTTCAGTCCCCAGTTGGGGTATATACAGGAGGTAAGTGATCCGTGTTTCTCTCTTTCATTGATGTTTCTCTATCATTTACTCTCTCCCTCTCTTCCTTCCTCTCTCTCAAATCAGTAAAAAGAAATAAAGGAAAATAAACATATCCTCAGGTGAGGATTAAAACACACACAAACACTAGTACATGGCTAACCAAGCAGCATAGAAATGTACAGAATGCACACCACACGCTTTAAACACTTCTGGTTACCTAAGTTCACTCACCATGCTTTGAGCCACGCCCATTCACATCCTTTGTTACAACTTTCTGTGGATTCCAGATCACCTTCCTTGTACAAGGTCACAGTAACTCATAAGCCGCAACCTTTCTGGAGCCAATTTTCACAGGCAAGCATTGGGACATTTTTAGATAAAGTATCATGTTTACTGTAGTATTTGTGAATTTTTAAAACCATTTTACATGTGTAAAATTGAGCTACCATTTTTATGGGAGTCGTCTTCTTCTTCTTCTTCTTCTTCTTCTTCTTCTTCTTCTTCTTCTTCTTCTTCTCCTTCTCCTCCTCCTCCTCCTCCTCCTCCTCCTCCTCCTCCTCCTCCTCCTCCTTCTCCTTCTCCTCCTTCTCCTTCTCATTTCCTTCTCCTTCTCCTTCTCCTTCTCCTTCTCCTTCTCCTTCTCCTTCTCCTTCTCCTTCTTCTTCTCCTTCTAGTATGGGGTTTATGCCTCTAACCCCATCTTTCCCATAAGTGCTGTGGTTTTCATTGTGCAATTGTGTGCTTCGTGGTGATTCTTAAAAACACATGTATTGCATAGCAGCAAGCCTGGCTGTAACTGAGGGGCTGTGAGCCTCATGCCCACCAGATGAGGAAGGAAGATAGAAGGGACCTTGCTAGATGTGAGAGTAACATTTGACCTTGGCCTGGGCCACTTTGATTGTTCACCAAAGATACATTTATGAAGGACATTTCTAAAAAGGTGAAGTATATCTTCCAGTTAAAATAAGTGGAAAACTAAACAAAATTTTAAAATAGATATATGAGGTGGGATCACTTCAACTTTACATATGTGTTATCCAAAGCACAGAACACATGTCCCTCTCTCATATGCATAAAATTTCTCTGTGAAATGTAGGACATGTTCAGGGATGAATAAGGGACAGGATTGGCACATACTAAGTCCTTCCAATGGAATAGATGCACTACATACATTATCTCATTTAATCTTCACTCCACACTAGTCCCATATTCTTCAAGTATTTGTCGGAACCCTGCCATGTTTTGAGGACTAATCTGGGTGTGGTGTTGTACTAGTGAACAGAACACATGGTTGCCCTCTGGTAGCTGGATGCTAGTGAAGCGAAATACACAGAAACCAGCCAATCAGCACACACTCGGCCACCAGGTGGAAAGTAATATGGAGAAAGGTGGTGTAAGGGAAGGGGGGACAGAAGGGATGACTGAGGGGCCCTGAGCAGGGAGCAGGCTGCACTGTCATCTCCATTTCTACAGGTGGGGAAACTGAGGTAGAGAAGAAAGGGCCGAGTGCTCAGAGCCTTCAGACCATTTGGGAGGCCTGGGGCGGGGGGGGCGGGGGGGGGGCGGGGGAGGAAGAGACGGAAGTGAGGAGAGAATTTGTCCCCTGGTCTGCAGGGTGAGGCAGAAAGCATAGCGAGGGCTGGACTGAATCTAATTTTACTTCAAAGCCCTTTTTTTTTTGATGCCTCAGCAGTTTCCACCGTTTAAGCTTGAGCCTGCTAAAATACAACTTCCCTCTCTTTACCCCAGACTTGCTCAAGCTCTGGGAGGTTCCTCTGATGATGACTGTGTTCGTTTCCCAGGGCTATGTCTAAAGCAAAACTCCACGTGGTTTCGTTTAGGCTCACACCACAGTTTCACTTCTGACGCCAGAGGTGTGGGTTTTCCATACATCGAGCAATTCTCCAACACCAGTGGGGTGTCCTACAACTCACTTCAGCTCTGGTCCTCTTTACCTGAAGGGAGCGTCAGACCCCACAAGTGGAGGGCTCAGTCCTGCAAGACCGCCCTCACTTCAGACACAAGTCCCCATTGTCACTGTCCTGACTGACTGTTACATATTGGGGTTCCTGTGACCCCCTCCTTGGGTTTGGTAATTTGCTAGAATGGCTCCCAGAACTGGGGGAACCATTACTTATGTTTAGCAGTTTATTACAAAGGTATAATAAAGGCTACAGATGAGCAGCCAGGCGGAGAGATACAGAAAGGGAGGCATGGGGAGGAGGCAATCCCAGCACCTTCAGCAGCCCGGAAGCCCTTTTGGGATTTCACAGAGGCTTTATTGCATAGGCAGGGTTGATAGCTAACACAGTCTTCAGTTCTCTCCTCTTCCAGGGGATGGGGATGGAAAGCTCCAAGCTTCTAATCAGGTCTTGGTCTTCCTGGTGACCAGCTCCCATCCTGAAGCCGTCCAGGAGCCCACTGAGAGCACCTCTTTAGAACAAAAGATGCCCCTATCGCCCAGGAAATTCCAAGGGACTTAGGAGTCCTGTGTCAGCCACCAGGGTCAAAGGCTAAATAACAGGACAAAAGATGCTCCTAGCACTCTTATCACCTAGGGAATTACAGGAGTTTTAGGAGCTCTGTGCCAGGAACTAGGGGCAGAGGTATATGTATATGTATATGTATATGTATATGTATATGTATATGTTTATATATGTATCTATATTTCTATTATTTCACAGGCTGACATAAAGCTTCACAAACTAGGTGGCTTAAAACTATAGAAATTGTCTCAGCCCTAGAAGCTAGAAATGAGAGATGAAGGCACAGCAGAGTGTGGCCCTCTGAGAGCCTACAGGAGGCGCTCTCCTACTCCGGGTGGTGGCCCTCAGGCCTTGGTGCTCCGTGGCTGGCTGCTGCATCGCTCCAGTCTCTGCTCCATCTTCATGTGCTATTCTTCCTGTGTCTCCTTGTCTAAATTTCCTCCTTCCTGTAAGGACACTGGTCCTATTGATTAGGACCCACGCTAATGAAGTATGGACTCATCTTACCTTGATTTCATCCGCAAAGCCTATATTTCCAAATGAAGTCACACAAGTACTGGGGATCAAGACTTGCACATATCTTTTGAGGGGACACAATCCAACCTATTACAAATGAACAAACCAAATCCCAACTATTTGCCTGGTTTCCTGTGTCCCCAGAACTGGCTAAAGCTACCGATGTCAACTACCTTTATAACTAGCCCTCCGTGCATAGTCACACCTCTGGGCCTTTGAACTGCCCATTATCTACCATGTCCCCTACCCATTCTTCAGGGCCAAAGTCCAGCTATTCCTTGTCCCCCAACCCCTTCTGGTTATTGCTCTATGAGCTCATCCTGGATCCCTTCTCTGAACTCTCTCAGCCGCCACTCAGACATGGCTTCATCTGTGCAGCACATAACCTAATCTAGGCCTAGTTCGAAGGCTACTGTCTCGTCTGGTTAAGAGATACAGTGCATGGACCTCGGCTGACGCAGCATGGGTTGAGATTTAGCTCTGCCACTTCCTAGCTGCGTGCCCTTGAATAAATTACTTCCCCTCCCAGTGCCTCAGCTTCTTTGTCAGTAAAACGTGGATAATAACAATGCCAATCTCAGAGGTTGCGGTGGGAATTAAATGAGATGATTCCTGTGGAGTGCTCACTGTGGTACCCGAACTTCAGCTATTTTTATTGTGAGCACCAGGGAGCTTGCCTTTGAAAAGTACCCTTTTCTTGGTTGGTGCTGTGGCTGGGCTGCTGAGCGCTGCCTTGATTGGAGTCAACCAAAGAAGGGCCACCAGGCTGGGACAGGAGGGAAGTGCAGGACCTCGTGGGCTGGGATCCAGGAAGTGGCTGCAGTAGAGTTTGGTCTGGGCAAGGTCTCGGCCAAGGGGCGGGGATGAGAGAATGGCCATCTGCACATAGAAATAGAGGCATGTCATGGTCCCTGCCCTTGTATAGAGACAGTTTATCAAATGAATGAATTATTGAGTAATGATAAATATGGGTCTAAGTTGTTACAGAAGGAGATATAAATAAGATGGGATTCCCAATAAATAATTGTTTCAAGTCAGAGAGCAGGAGCATAGGGAAGAATCAGGCATTATTTGTCCATTTCTCTCATTTTACACAAGTTGGTGTTTGCTGTTTATTGAATAACAACAGTTTACCAGATTATTAAGATTGCTATCAATTGCATGTAACAAGAACCAGTTCAAGCTAACTTTATTTAATAAGAAAGGAACTTAATGATGAGGCTATTGGGGTGTGAGTTCATGGAGCCCAAGGGCAGAGATGAACTAGAGGCAGGGACTGGAAAGTTGGCTGAATTTTGGCTCTTCTCCTCTCTGTATATGTGCCTCTCTTCTCATTTGAAGACCAGCTTCTCCAGCTGCTTGCAGGGCGCATGGTCTCCATCAGAGCTCATGGGTGTTTAGGGTCCTCTGTCCTGAGGGAGACCCATCTCTCATCCCCCGTCCAATACCGAATCTTGGGGTAAGGGACTCATACTGGCCTGCCTTTGGTTAGGTGCCTCCACTCTGGAACTCAGAGTCGTACTAGATGCAGGTATCCTGGCAACCACGGGATCCTGGACCGTGCAGATGGAGACACAGGGGGACTTCTCTGCAGGGATGGTGCACAGTGCTGGACACAGCTGGGCAGATAACCCATCAGAAACTAATGTAATCAGATAGTCTGCTGTGCACTTTATATATGTTACCTTTTAAATCCTCATCACAACCTTGCAAAATACGCATTAGTGTTCCCCATATACTGGTGTAGAAACAAAGGCTTGGAGTGATCATGCAATTTACTTATCAATAGGTAGTTCATACAGGGTTTTAATTGAGGTCAGTGTGAAACTAAAGCTCAAAATTAAGTGATTTGCCCACGACCAGAATGAATTGGTAGCCAACGATGGACTAATTGGTGTGATATATTCTAAAAAGTATAAAACCAAGGAAAACCTATAAATAGGCTCCGGCCAGCCTCGCAGCTGGGAGTCGAGTGCACTTGGTGGCAGTCGGCTATCCCATCTGCCAAGTCTGCAAACAGGCCCTGCCTGCCCATGTGCTGTATGAGCTGGGCCCAGGGGCATGAGGGCCTCTCCTGTGGCAGAGACTACACTTTCAGCAGGGGCCTCTCTACCCAGGATATTTACCTGCAAGGCTGAATCCTGGCCTCAAGGTGGTCACAGAACTGGCATGTCTTGGGACTGGGCTCCTGCGCCTCTTCCTGCAGCCACAACTGGTATCAACATACTCTTAGGGAAGGTCAGTGAAGCTTCTGCTCAGAGACCAGACACAGTGATTGGATTATCTGCAATTCAGGGCCACAGAGTAGCTGGGCAGAAGTGATTTACAGGGGAGTAATTCCCAACACGGGATTCCAGTGACCTTATCAACCAAGAGACTGAAGCAGCTTGGCTCCTCTCTTTCCACAGTGGAATTAATTCCACCAAACTCTCTACAGTCCATTTGGGTTTTTTTTCAAGAGAGAATACAGATCCCAGTGGTCTGTGCTGGTTCTTCAAGACATTTAAACTACTAATCATGTTAGTGTGGGAGCTACTTGAAGGAAGAGTAGCTCTGAGAAGAGTAAAAACATGGAGTAGAAAAAAAGGAAAACATTTCTAATACTTTCATTTTGAGGCTAACAGCTCTTTTCTGGGTACTGGTGGGATTTCTTTTATTTTGTATTGATGGATTAGTTGTAAGTGGTTGATGAGCATATGTATTGGGAATTTGGGGTTATGGTAGGGGAGAGATTTTCTCTCTTTCCATGTTTCTTCTGGCTCATAGAATTGTACCAACACTTTCTAATAGCATCAGGAAGACTCATCTTTCTACCTCTTGCTGACAGGTGATAGTGCGACATTCTCTGTCCATGTGTCCCCAGGGGCAGGATCTGCATCAAGACTGAGTCCCATGTCTCTGGGCTCTCTCATATGCCCTTGTTGCCCGTGATAACCATCCAGGGCTGGGTACATGTGTGTGAATCTCCCCTGTGTGTGAACACCAGAGTCAGAGTTGGGGCTTGGAAAGAAAGAATAGGAAACTTCTGCTGGTCTTGGATCTAAACTGTGCCCTCTATTTTACCAGATAAAAAAAAGCATACAATTTTTTTATTCCTGTTTAACTCCTGTCCAATTCTATATCTTAGTTGATTTTGTAGTCAGAGGGGAGAGGTCCTGCGAGCAGCTGTCATCTCCTCAAAGGCCAACAGTCCATTTCTATTGAGTGGCATAACTACTAACTGTATTAGTGACCCTGAGAGCAAGTGCTTTTTTCATAAGGAGTGCTAAGTGGTGTCTAAAACAATCAGCTAGGGGAGGACTGGCTTTCTGGAAGATGACTGGGGCAAAGAGCAAGGAGGTTGGAGTTAGATGAGCCCAGAACTGAGTTCTGGTTCCTCTCTATATTAACAGTTGACCTTGTGAGGTTATTTTAAGTCTCTGACTCTTATATTCCATAACTTCAAAATGGGCATCATAAAGCCCATTTTAAAGTCTACTGTGATGATTAATGATAATAGCCAGCAAGTAGTTATTGAGAGCTTATTATGTGATAGGCACTGTTGAATATCTTGATTATATCATCCTTATTAAGTAAAAATGATTTTAACTCTTTTTACATGAATCTCATGGACACAAGTTACTCACCCAAGATCACATAGCTAGTAATTGCACTGTACTGCCTTTCAACTGAACCTGGGATTCAATGAGAGATATATATGTGAAAGTGCCAGGTACAATGCCTGGCACAGTGCCTGGCACATAAACAACTCTCAGTAAAATCATCTTATTCCTTTTTCTCCTTATTGGTGAGATGCCTGGTCAGAGGTTGCTCTGGACCTAGATTACATTTAAGAGCATAAAGCCATCCTAACTCCTTTGAAACCCTCTCTTGCCTGCCAATCCCCAAAGTCAAAGTTAAGCTCGGACATTGGATTCTTTGCCTTATTTATCCAGACCCTGGTGTCCTGGGGTTATAACCCTTGTGTGGACCTAGAACAATCTGTCTCTTTTCTGTATGAGTCTGGGGTCCATGCAGGCTGATGTTGATGGTGGTCATTGATAATGATACCACTTAAGAGAGAACACTCCAAGAAGCCCCTGGTAATAGCAAAGAGACCATAAGACATAAAGAAGCTGGTAATGAGACATAGGTGGCATGGTCATTTGATTTTACAGTTATATAGCATCTAGGGATCATCCATGAAGTTTGCTCTGGAGTATGCAAAGTCATGCTGAGTGTGGACCCCAAATCAAAACTCACGGAGGATCAAGAAAATCAGTACTTTAGAGTCAAGGTCATTAGTCACATAGAGTGGACAAAGCTTTTGTATTTTTATTTTGTGTGTGAGCTTCTTGAAAAGAACTGCCAGCCTGATTGCCTAGTTAGCCAGAGAGTCTAGTCTGAGAAGGAAAACACCAGAGTCTGAAAAAGTGAGGTTTACCTGGAATTTTCCCAGGCAACCAGGGGGGCTACAAATTATTGGGAAGTCACCTGAGAAATAATAGAGCGTTCTATAATAAGGACCCTTGAGATGAGTCCTTTTCTAGTTGGTTTAAAAGAGGTTTAGAAGAGGTAAAATTGGGCAGTGCATTGAAATCTGAGTAAGAATGAGAGATGAGCGTGGTCTGGGCTCCCTCTCTGCTTTTCCTAGGTGTGAAATGGGGATTTTAACATCTCCTGTCTTAGGTCTGTATTGTGTGAGGAAGGACATGCTTTAGAAAAGGGTCAACATGTACCCATTGAGTCAGTTACTAATCTAATGCTACTGTAATCAGTTAATATGTTCAGTCACATGTGACAGAAGCCCCTTCCCACCAAACAACTGAAAACAGTGTCGTAAACAAGAGAGGAGGCCTCTCTCTTACAAAGAAGTCCAAAAACATTCCTCAAAGGCTGCCATGGATGGTCCTGGTGGGAGGAACCCAGACACTTTATCTCATTTCTCTGTCATGTGGGCTTCCACCCAGAAGGTCACCTCCTGTTCTGGAACCCCAACATTTGTATCAACATCCCAGAATTTGAGACAAAGAAAGGAGAAGAGAAAAGACCCATCTCCTTTCCAGAAATACTTTCCTCAGCTTGGATCCACCATTTTCACTTATAATCATGAGCCAGATTTCACTGTGTTAATCGGCCAGCGCATACTCACGTGGCCTTGATTCCAGATGGTGTGTGCCTCGCTAAAATGAGGGGTTCTGCCACGGAAGAAGAACAGGTTGGAGGGTCACTAATACCACTAGTGGTTTCTACCACACTATCAGAAATGTCTTTTATTTTTCATCAGAAGCTCAATTAAATGACCTCTGGGGGTTCCTTTAGGGAAGGGTGTATTTACTGAGGCCTCTCATGTGCTAGGTGGTATAGTGGGTTATTTGAAGACTATGAAGATGGAAGAGACATTATCTAATCTCAAGGTGTTTACAATTCACTTATTCAATAAACATTTTATAAAAAGCTTCTATGTACTAGGTATGTGCTCAGGGTAAAATATAGTAAAAAAAAGATGTATGGTGTTTACCCAAAGAAACAAGAATAAATGAAATAATAAATCTAATAGAAAAATTAAACATGAAATTAAAAGATTGGAAAAGATTAACAAAACCAAAAGATTTTGGTAAAACGGAAAAGATTCTTTGTAAAACAGACCTCTGAAAAACATTGATGAAGACATAAGAGAGAAGATGAAATAAATAGTGTGGAATGAAAATAGAAATAACTGTAGACAGAGCAGAGATCAGAATAATAAGCACATTAAGGATCATACTAGATGTAATGGATACATTTAAATAAAATAAAATGCCCAAATTGGTACAATAAAAAAATTAGAAAAGATCATTATACCAGTAAGTATTTTAAAAAATTAGAATGGTAACTTCTTATGCCTCCAAAATTCAGACTCAGATAGTTTTTTGTTTTTATTTTTATTTTTTTGAGAGAGAGGAGAAGGGAGAGAGAGAAAAAGAGGAAGAGAAAGAGACAGAGACAGTGCCTATCACATAGACAGCTCTCAGTAAAATCATCTTCCTTTTTCTCCTTACTGGTGACATGTCTGGTCAGAGCTGCTCTGGATCCAGCTTACATTTAAGAGCATAAAACCATCCAACTCCTTTGAACTCCCCTCTGGCCAATCCCCAAAGTTAAGCTTAGACATTGGATTCTTTGCCCTATATATCCATCAGTCGGTTGCCTCCCACATGCACCCTGACCAGACCAGCGATCTAACCTGCAAACTTTTGGTGTGGTGTACTGGATGACCATCCCACCAACTGAGCCACACCGGCCAGGCCAGGCTCAGATAGTTTTAAAGTTTCATTCTACCAAACTTATAAGGAATAGTAAATTTCTACTCTGTGTGTGTGTGTGTGTGTGTGTGTGTGCGCGCACGCATATATAATGAAGCATATGACATTATATATTTATGTAAATAAAATTCCATGTGCATAAAATATATGTACTTTATAAATTGCATATAAACATAAGAACCTCATTAACTTCATTAGAGTGGCAGCCAGTTTGGGAGTGGGGAATAAAGGGAATAAATGCAAGCATAAATGAATGAGTGAATGGAGAGAGACCATGCATGAATGAATGTGTTGTGAACTAGGAGTATGGTTGACTCAATTCTCTAACCTAAGGTCTAGTAGAATAGAAGAAAAGAAATGATCATATTATGATCAGTAGAGCTTACAATTTAGTAGAAGGAGATAGACATATTCATTTAAAAAGTGGAATAAAGTGATTTAGATATTTTAGAACAATTCTGCTCATGGTAAAGTAGGGGACACAAGTCATGGTATAGTAATTTCTTCCTGGGTGGGAGCTAGAGAGGTGAGATTGTTTAGGAGACAACCCTATACTAATGAGGGAGATAGGCATGGCATAAATAAATAATAGAATTCAAAGAATGATAGAAAAATTAAAAGTGAATATTGAAAATATATCCAATGGGACTGCAAGGCAAGGGATGACAATCCTGTGTAGGGAGTAGAAGAAGACGTCCTGATACCTGAGCTGAGCCCACAGAGCTGGGCAGCCAACCCAGCCAATCAGCCAGTCTGGCCACATCCAGGTTCAGAAGATGCTGATGTTGGCTCTGGGCTGTCCACAGGCCCAGGTGAAAGCCCTGCACAACATACACCACATACAGTGAGTGTGACCCGAGAACCAACCAAACGATGAGCAACAAAACATAAAATTTCATTTTGCTTCCTCAACTAAGAGGTGAGTCCCTTTAAACCAGGTCCCTGTGCTGTTTTTGTTGTGTGTGTATGTGTGTGTGTGTGTGTGTTTTAGAACAGCGGTATTTAGATTCTGCCTCCGAATTTGCAGATGTAATGAGATGATTTATCATGTAAAATTATTGCATGATCATCAAAAAGTAATGAAAGTTGTCACAGCCTCTCTTCTTAATGGTATTTCTCACTGACCTCCTTCCCTCTACCCTGAAAGCGAGTCTAGGAGTCTAGCATGGAACCAAGCCAGGGATCTGACGCTGCTTAATTCACCCAGGCAGTCAACCATAAACACATTTTTCAGAAGTAAAGACAACTTCTGTAACTTTTTAATTAAAGCGTAAAAGCCCTTATTAAAGGGACATAAATCACGGAGAAACCTGTAAATCGCTGTAATCTTCTGTGGCACTGCACGTGTGTTTCCAGCTGTGTTCACTCAAGCTCAGAGGCAATGGGGTCTGGAGAGGCCCGCACTGCTCTCGGTGGTCCTGGCGCAGCGACCAGGCAGGGCCACGGTGGGTTCGCTGGCCTGGAGCCCGCACCGGGTGCAGAGAGGGACCAGATGAGGCTGGAGCAGGAGCATTCAGCCCTGTTACTCTCGTAACCTCAGGTCACATTCAGTCTTTGATAAATCAAGATGACAGTTGTCTGCAGCATATAGAGGGACAAGTCAAACTACACCATGAGGAAACAGACAGATGGGGATGTTGGGAATGTACTGTTTCTTGGTTTTATACTGATGCGGGCTTCAGGAACAAGGTAGCTCTTCGGACTCTACTCTGAAACACCTATGGTTCATCCACCTGGATCTGAGGACTCAAGACTGAGAGCATAGCAGCCCCCACTCTCACGGAGCTGTCAGTCTGGCATAGGGGACCGATAGACTGATAAAGAATTAGTCCACAGTGTAATGATCTCACACAGAGGCTGCTGACATGCACATGATCGGGCCTGCCACCGTGCCTGGCACCATGCCTGCCACCCCCAAATATTTGGGACATCTTGATCCTTCTTTCTCTGTGTAAAGATAGAAACAAAAACATCACATACACCTCGCACTGGTGCCTATTGTTTTATGAGGCGTTGGACACAGCCCCTGGATGCTGGGGGTCAATGGAGGAAGGTAAGGGACTTGTAGGTCACAGAACCCTTTGACTGGTAGATCCACTGTGGAACTCGAGGTGATGACCAGGGTCTAGAAGGGGACTGAGTCTCCAGGCCCCACGCCCAGCGAGGATATACTTGTCAGAGTAGAAATGTCACTGGACTAGATCAAGCATCTGCCAGCTTTCCAGGCCCTGGATGAGGAGCCTCATTCTCCCAGGGCTCGGTGGCTGTCAGTAGGGTGCGTGTGTGGTATGGAGATCTGCATGGGGCCAATTACAGGACCAGCCTATCCACAGGGCCAGAGACGAAAATGTCCCTGGACCATCCTTTCTAACATTTTGAGCACTCCTTTTGTCAAAACCGAAAAGGCCTTTACTATAATTTAGAGAGAGTAGAAGGACCTTGGAGATTACCTGGCCTCATGGTTTTATAAGTGCGCAAGTGCGCTGCCAAGAACTTCTGGGACTCTGAGGAAGTTCAAGTTCAGGTCTTAGAAAGTCACAAATCTGCTCCAACTCACTCCCCTTATAAAAGATGAGTGCATTAGCTTCCTAGAACTGCCGGAACAAAGTATCGCACATTGCATGGCTTAACAGAAATATATTGTCTCACAGTTCTGGAGGCTGGAGGTCTGGGGTCAGGATGTCAGCAGAGCGGTGCTCCCTCTGAAGGCGCCACAGAAAGATCTATTCCAGCCCGCCCTCTTAGCTTTTGGGATTACTTGATTTATGGCAGCATAACTCCAATTATGGAGACCATGGCATTTTCCCTGTGTGTGTGTCCAAGTTTTCCCTTGTTCCAATATGACCTCATGTTAACGAATTACATTGCAACGTCCTATTTCCAATTAAAGTCACATTCTGAGATACTGGAGGTTACATGAGGTACATGAATTTTAGGGGGACACAAGTCAACCTGGACCAGTGGCAGAGGCAAGTGGGTTTGCCTCAGCTGGAACAGACTTGCCTGGTGCAGACACCCAAGTGCAGGTCCGGGTCACTGATTCACAGTCAAGATATCTTCTCGTTATTGCAAACTGTTTCCTCCCTGATGCTCAGACTACACGGGGAGCCAAGCAGGCGTTCCTTAGTCCTACTGTAAGAGTCATTTGCCAGTTTGGGGGTGCCCATCATTCAACCCCTATTCATTAGCACCTATTTTCCTTTTGGGGTGTCCCCTATTGGGTAGCACTTTCTTGGCAAAAAGTACTGTTCCCACTCTGGGAACGAAAAGAGCAGACCCTCCTGTCTCCAGTGAGCCAGGGTGGACACATGAAGTAGACTCAGCCCATGGGAGCATCCTCCTGGGCCTTGTCCCGGAGTGAGTGATGCCGTGTACTATGAAGCAGCACCAGGTACATCACTCCTGCAGGGGGCTCCCTGGGCCTCCTCCTGGCTCATGCCCCAGAACTTCCCACTCCTGTCAGTCCCTGAAGTCCTTCCACTGAGTGCCACTTCTGTTTGAGAGGCAGAACCCGTTTCTGCTACCTATCAAACAAGCTCTTACTGATGCACTGGGTGTTACCAGTTACCTGGAGAGTTGTCACTACATTTAGATTTTAGAAGGAATCAGGACCCATCATGCGACCCAAGAGATGACGTAATGCCATTCTGTGGGTGTTTTTGGACCCAGGTCTGAGCTAGGACTTCAGACCTGTGCTCTGCAGGTGTCACTAACCCAACCTGGGTGGGGCAGGGTAAGCAGGGAGGGAGGGACGCCAGCCAGCCGGCTGTCACAGGCCACTCTGTATTCCATAAAGGCTCACACTGCGTGTCAATTGTGCGCTCAGCAGCTTCACCAGTGGCAGATCACAGGGCCCAACTATTTTATCTTGTTAAAATTGAGCCCAAACAAAACAGATAAGCTCCATATCATCTCTCTGAATGAATCCAGGGACAGTTTATCTTCTGAGAGGTTTGCCAGGGTGCGATTTGTGACACCGCAAACATGTGTTGGGCGGGCCACTCTTACTAATTTAATTTGCTTTCAGATGTGTGCATGCAGGACCTCCTGTAAATGGAATTATTTGGAGTATAGCATCCAGGCAGTGATATACGGGGCACACCAAGGCCTCGGGTTTCTGTGCGTGTGTGTGTTTTTCAGGGCAAGTAGGGGGTTTATTTTTGATTAAGTGCCTTAGCCTTGCTTTGGTATTTATCTTCCTGCGGCAGATCCAGTCACAATGTAATTCCATTAGCATTATCTCTCAATTCGTGTGAGAGGGGCTCCAGCCAGGACAGCCGCAGCGTAAAGGCCTACAGTGTTCAGGGGGCTTATTTCTTATTTCTTAGGCAAGTCTTCTTCCTTTATCAGCAGCTCATTTAAAGGGAGTGAAAGGAGAGCAGTCAAATCATTAAAAGTGAGACTTTAACATGGGTTTTTAAAGGCAAACCCCAAAGCTTTGGGGGCAGGGCGGGGAAACGTTAAATTAAATACGTGAACAGTGCCTTTGCAGTTAGTATAACCGATGGGAATGGATAATATTCAAGGGCCTCATATATATATAAAGGAGTCTTTATCTTTGTGCTTTTAATGAGAAAAGTGATTTCGATCAGGTGTCAGGACTCCTGGGTGTATTCTAGCTGAGCCACTAGGTGACCCTGTGACTCTATTTCTCCACCTGTGCCCCACTCGGTCGTTGTCTCTTGCCCATCACAGAGGTGATGCTGGGAGGAGGAAAAAATCTTCTTAAAGAGCCTTGAGTACCTGCAAAGACAGATGCACTGGGTGTTACCAGTTACCTGGAGCGTTGTCACTACATTTATTTTAATTTTAGAAGGAATCAGGGCCCATCATGCAACCCGAGAGATGACACAATGATATTCTGTGGATGTTTTTGGACCCAGGTCTGAGCTAGGACTTCAGACCTGTGCTCTGCAGGTGTCACTAACCCAACCCGGGTGCTAATGGGAGGCAGGGGTCACAGGGAGAAATGAATTGCACAGAAAATCCCAGAATCTCATTTGAGTTTTAACCTCCTGGGGGGGGCAGGGGGGGAGAGCTTTACTTCAGGAGCTGCCAGTCCCCTCCCTGGCTTTGCTGCCCTTTCTCCGTGCCCTTGTTCACCCCTTCATGGAAGCGACCACCAGCTCCAAACATTCAAAAGCTAGACAGCAGGTGGAAAGAGAAGGAAATCCAGGGGTTGGGAGGCTGCGTGATAACGGCTCCTGGGGGCTGCGCGCATTGCACGGTGCTTGTAATCCTGTTTTCTGGGAGAGGGATTTGAGGCGGGAAAAGAGTACATGATACGCAGCATTTTGAGAATGGATCGGGAGGGGTGGTGAGATGCCTGACCTTGCCATTAAGAATTGCAACCCTAATACATCTGAAAGGCAGCTAGGGGCCAGACTGGGTTGAGGGCTCCATCTACGCCCAGTCCTGGGCTAAGTGCTTTGTATGCAGTATGTGCCTTGAAAGGTGTTTCCAAATTGTTTTAAAAAACGTCTGGACCCTTAGCAGTAAATTTTGTGAGCACTCCCAACACATGCACATGTATCTATGTGTAAGTTATCTAGACGCTATTGTTTAATGTATTGTGTATATTATAATGTATGCGCAACTGTATGTATTTTAAAAAGAGTGAGAAAAATGAAAATACCCAGAGGTTATAATGTGTACACTCTGCATCCCCAGAGAGTCTTGGAGGTATGCCAGGTGCTCACAACCCACTCTGCCAGTTTCTGCTCCTCACAGCCTGCCTGGCAGGTAGGTATTGTCACTTTCCACCGAGTGTGACCCAGTGTGGCCAGCCTGGCATGCAGAAGCGCTGTAAGATTTCACCGGCAGAAGGGAGAGCCCCTGCCACCTCTACTTCTCTCTTCTGGTCTTACATACAGTGGTTCCCCCGATCTACTGTTTCATTTTCCCTCGTTTTAGTTATCTGTGGTCAACCGTGGTCCAAAGATATTAAATGGAAAATTCCAGAAATAAACAATTCATACGTTTTAAATCGTAGGCCCTTCTGAGGTGAGTGATGAAATCTCACACCATTTTGACCCAATGTGACTCATCCCTTTGTCTGAATTTCCATAAATTAGATGCTTCTGCCTGTTAGTCACTTAGTAGCCAGCTCAGTTATCAGGTTACTGTGGTGGTACAGCTCACATTTAGTTTAATGTTTAATATTAGAAATGTGGGGGTCTTTATTTAGAAGTTTGGTCATGTTTTTGTGACCAGAAATATACCATAGGAACTTAACTCTTGTTTCTATCACTTAACCTGAGGTAAAAGTGGTCTCATTATACGTTGTTTCGCTTAAAGTCGCCATTTCCAGGGACCTATCTACGATGATTGAGTGAGAATTTACGGTCTAGGAAGAAATGGAGTACATATAGGGTTTGGTGCTGGCTTTGATTTCAGACATCCACCGGAGGGACTTTGAGTGCATGTATTCCCCATGGACAGGGCACGGGGGCCATGGCATGATTATGTGGAGAGTTTGCTTGAAGCTGATTTTGACCATGAGGAAATGAGTCTAACAGCAAAAGGCAACTTGCTAAGGATGAGGCACAGAGACTGGGTCTTAGATAACCTCACTGAGTCCCTGCCCTAGACCAGGAACCACCTACCTCCAGGCTATTAAATGTATTTACTGCTTAAGCAGCAAGATAGGTATTTTCTCATTTGCAGACGAAACTTCCTAACTACACAGTCTCCATTTCTACTATTGTAATCAGCATCTTCCATCCTCATTTCATCACTTTGTCAGTTTCTTTCTGCTCCTCCGTCTACATAACTTTTATGGAAACAGGCTTGGTCCACATGGCATAAGAAGTTCTTTGACCCAAAGACCTTTCTCGAGCTGTGCATTGTTTTCCTAACTCTCTTCTGTTTTCTCTCTCCCGATTGTATTACTCTGTGTGTGGTTGGGTGTTTATAAGGGCTTGTTTCTTTCCCTCGCACGGTTCTGCCCACACCGGCCCATTCACGGTTCCCAAAGCTTGTCTTCTTTGGAAGCCAGTGTCATTCTTCCTCTAGGTCCTACCTCAGGGCCTGTGTACTGGCTGCTTCCTCTCCCCACATCTTTGCCTGGTTGGCTCCTTCTTGTCCTCAAGTCTCAGCCCAGATGTTACCATCCCAGGGACGTCTTTTCTAACCTGTGTACCTCCACCACGGCAACACCATTTTTAATATTCTTCATAGAACTAACCTCTATCTGAAACTATCTTGTTTGTTCATGTAACTTGTTCATTCTTGGCTCATCCACAGTGCACACTGCACAAGAACAGGGACCTTGTCTGTCTAAAGTTTCATTTTATCCCCAGCGCCTAGAATGGCACATAGTAGGAGCTCAAAATATATTAACAGAACACATGGTAAAAGAAAGTGTATAGGGAGCTCCCTTTTATGTTAGAGCAGATGCTGCCCAATTTATAAATCACTGAATAAAGCCAATAAGATCATTAAAAACTTTTTAATAAAAAAAATAAATGAATGGAGGTGAAGGACCCACTGATGAGAGTCCCTGGTTCTGTTCTCCAGCAGAACATTTCAGGGTGTCTGACATGGGGACACTAAACCAAAGCGATCAGCAATTCTAAGCAAGTGCTGGACAAACATTGTACCATCATTAACTTTCTATACTTTGATATTCTAACTTAGAAGAACATATATTAACATTCTTATTCTCAATGTGATGAGACTTATTTTGAAAACATTCTAACCACAAACACTATTAATAAAAAATAATAGTTATAATTTAAGTATAGTATTAGGATCTAAATCAGGAAGAATTGCTTTGTGAATTGACACTCCCTCCCTTATAACCTCCCTACCTAGCAGAAACCTATACTCGCCTAGAGAACATATTGCTGCCCTTATTTGTTTACTGTTTTGTTCCCCATTCACCTGAAAACCCCCGAGGGAAGGGACTATGCCTGGAACAGCTTCGATCCAAAGCACAGTGACATATGGCAGGTACTTCATAAATGTTTTTTGAATGATGATCCTAATTTAATGTGCGTTACACAAGTATTCCCTTGGCATAGTTCACTCTACAATTACAATGACAATAAAAACCCCCCCACAAACCTTTATAGTCCCATGAAATTCTGTGATATCTGGGTTTGGTCTTTGGAAGATATCTTTATCATTGTTACCATCATTATCATTTCATTCTTTCTTACTTTCTTAAGATGTATTCTCTCTTCTCATAGTTTTATGCCTGAATAAGCAGCAAAATCAAGAAGGAAATTATGACCTTGCCTGAAAGTCATCGATAAAAATCACTGGAAAGAAAGGGGTAGAATGCTTTAGTTTCATTTGTAGAAGAAACTGATGAGTGTCAATAATACTGACAATAATATGGAAGGAGGCATAATTACGAATGGCAGAGGGAAATTTAGACTGAAAGTTTGGAACTCCCACAGAAAACACACACACTCCTTCCTGCACAGAGAGGGGCATTTGATGGGAACTTCCCCAGGGGAGAGGTGAGGACACTATTGTTCAAGTCATTTAAGACAAACCGAGGATGAAAGGGCAGTCATTGCTTAGAGTTTGTGGAATGTCAGCAGTGTACTTAGATATAGGACAAAAGCCTGTCCAGCCCCCAGGTTACAGTCCATGGGCTGAGATGACACAATGGAGCCCATTATCTGTCACCTCTCTGAGATAGTAGGATCTTTGGTCTGGTTTTCAGGCCCTTAGTAGTGATAGAAGCTTCTGAGGCTAAGGTGCAAGGAACAGAAGAATGGCAAGGGTTACCACTGGAGTAGGGCGAGGCTGCCTAGTGGACAGAAAGACAAAAGCAAGCTGGACACACAAAAAGACTGAGGAGTCGGAGAAGCAAGGAAAAGGGGACAAGTTTGAAGTCCAGAGAAATTGAGCAATTCAGAGCCCTGGATTGTATGAGCACCCAGTGGGCAAAGGGTAAGGAAAATTGCCCACACAGGCCTGCACTGGGCAAGGATGGTAGATCTGGTGAATGAGGTGCGCACTGCTGAGCAGAGAAGAGGCAGAGCTTAATTTGGCTCTGGGTCTGCTCATTCCCTTCTCTTCAGTCTTTGATTTGATGATATTTCTGACTTCATCACTGACTTTTCTTCTTTCTAATCGTCTTAGGTGAGACATTGCTTATCTTCCCTAGGTATATCCTCCAAAGCAGTCAGTTCAATTCAGTCAATACTTACTGAGTCAAAGCAAAACAAAACAACTACAACTGCAGACCCTTAGAGATGGCAGAGGTCATTGTGAAACAGGAATTTTGGGGGTGAAAAAGACAGGTTTTAGGAAATTTGAGAAATTTTGGGAATTAAGGGGACCATGGAGGAAACCCAGGGCTGCAGAGCAACAGAAGGTACATTTCCATAGAATAGGGGAGCTGAAAGGCTTCAACAGGTACATTTCCATAGAATGAGGGAGCTGGGATCAGCAAAAGGTCTATATTTACAAAATAAAGAGAAGGAAGCCCTTCATCCAGAAGGAGAAGAAGAAAGCCCAAAGGGAATAGGAAAACAATAAAGAAGGAGGGGGAGGTGGGTGAGAACCTCACATGTCCTATGTGAGGTTCAATCTTGAGTCCAGGAGTTACTATAGTAACCAGTCCAAGGGAATAGTGACCAATTAGAGGGGATATCAAGGCACCAGGATCTGCAGCCTTTATAAGCCATAGGGAAAAAGAACTCAGTGGGACCCTTTTCCCCTCCCTACATGGGAGTCCATTCTGTGGGACTCTTTCCCTCTCCTCACATGGGAGTCTGTACTTGTTCTTCAATAAATCTCCACCTTTGCTATACCACTCTCTGTCCGTGGGTTCGTTCTTTGATTCCAGTAGACAAAGAATCCGAGTTCCAGTCCAAAAATTCCATTTCAATTGCATTTAAACTCCAGTCTTCACCTAAGAATTGCCTAGTTCCTGCCTGAACACATCAAGTGATGGGGAACTCACTATCCCCAAGGAAAACTATTCTGTCTTCAGAGACCTCCATTAGAAAAATATTCTCCATGCTGGGCCAAAATATCCCTACATAAGATAAATCCTATTCATTGACCCTACATCGATATCTTGAGGTTTTAGGAGCTAACGCAACAGCTCTTCCCCCTGACAGCTCGTAGGATATTGGAAGCTGTCATATTCCCTTGAGTATAAATGTATCTAAGCTGGACATCACCATTTCCTTTTATTGCTCCAAATATAACAGGGTTAAGTCCCTTTTGAGGTTGGCCACTCTCTCTTGAGTGTGGTCAAATTAATCTTAAAGTGTGTGGCCTTAATCCTGGTATGGTTTAGGAGAACTAGCACCCCTTTCTTTGGAACTCCATTCTCTATTAATATACATTGCACTTTCATTGACTTTCGCAGCATCTCACCATTGACTCACATTGGTAGCTTATTGTCAACTTTAGCTTGTACTTTTTAAGAAAATTGTGGTCACATCTTCCTCATCCTGTTGCAAATTTGTTCTCTATATTCATATGTAGGGCCTTGGTTGTACCCATATTACACTTCATTTTGTTAAAATTTCCCCCTAATTTCAGCACACTAAATTACTTTGGAATTCAGATAGTATATTCTATGTTGCTAAGCTTTAATCATTCACTTGTAGCCTGAGTAAAACAGAGGCTTCTTATTTTTGCTTTAAGATCCATCACAACTTGATGATATATCCAAGAGAAACGCAAAATCAACCTGTTCCTCCAAGGTCCCCATCCTCACAGCCTTCCCTCTACATGGCAGCTCTCCTCACTTCCCCTCCCCTCCCAGGCTGCTGTTCCATTCTTCTCCCCATTACCGAACCCTTTTCTTTCTGGAGAGCTCCCTACATTTTCAAATGTAGGTCAGTTAAGCTTCTCTCACATTTCTCAGCCCTCATCATGATGCTCCAAGTCAACACCAAATGACTTATCAACACCAAATATGCCCAATACTAAGCAAAGGTTTCTTTCTCCTTAGAAAGGAGGAGGATTGTCAATGCGTATGTTTAATATTTTTTGTTTATTGTAGTCATAGACAAATTTGATGACCGTGCCTCCATCATCTTTATCCAAGTTATTAGTAAATCTGTTGAACAGGATTAGTTTGAGAACAGAGCTCTCATACATATTCCAAGAAAACTTCCTCCAGGTTGTCTTTCATTCATTAACGAACACCTCTGGGGTTTAGCTATTAAGTCAGTTAATCCATCCAGCCCACATTGCTCCATGTTCTACAAGGGTTTTATTAAAGCGTCTATCAAAAGCCTTGATGTGATTCAGATATTCTCTTACGTTTCCTTGATCTAAAGCCCTCCCCACCTTGAATTATGGAACCAGGACAGCCTGGCAGGGTTAGTCCTTTTGCGATCCCAGGCCTCTTCCTAGTGACCACCATGTCATTTTCTAAATAATCACGTGTCTACTTTTTACTGAACCAATGGACAATATCTGGGCCAAACTCATTTGTATTTTTCAGAACTTACATTATTTTCATTTTTTGCAAAACACGTTTGGCATTTACCTGTCTCTAGTCTTTCTTCACCTCTCCCCGCAGAGTTCTTAATGATATTCATAACTCAAAATGAAGCTTTCGCCGTTAATATCTAAGTGTTTCTTGGCATCATCATATTTTTAGCCTGTACCATTTGTAGGTGTTAATGACCCCAGTGTAGAATAATACTGCCTTTGACTTGGTCTAAAGCTTTAGCGTGGAAAGGGTGTTCTGGGTCATCCTTGGAACCACCCCCCCTAATCAGTTAGTGCCAAGTAGGATGCTGGCTGGTCTAGGAAGTGAGAGAGGAGGACTCATTCTCTGGATGCTTATCCCATCACGCCGGCAGACAGGCTGCTGTGTGACCTTCATGGCAGCCCACAACGAGGAGCAGGATGGAGCAGATAGTTGGAGACTAGAACAAAGGCAAGCTTGAATGTGATACAGATGGGGCGGAGGAGTGGTTGGCTGGATTCGAGAGGAGAGAGAGAGTGGAGTACTAGTGATATGATGAAAATGCTTTTAGCAGCAGCATTTTTATATTCCTTTTTAACTAGCTTTAAAAAATGGAGCATGTAATACTTGCACATGGTAAAATGTCGAAAGGAACAAAGGATATACAATAACACAACGAAATATATATCACGTTGGCTCCCACTCTGAGGTGGCTGGTGTAAAGTTTTTTATGTATCCTTCCATAATGTTCTATGTATATATAAGCTTATCTAGATATGCACACTATTCTCTATATTCAAATATATGCAAATATATACACAAATGCACCATGATGCATTTTGTTATTGTTGTTTTTTTTTTCCAGGGCATAGATTATATAGATTTAGTTCATTTGTGTAAGATCTGCCCCATATTCTATTATATGGGTGTACCATAATTTTAACAGCAGTGCATTGAGGGAATGAAAATAGAGTTGTTGCCAGGGTACTAATCTCAAGTTTGAAGTGGAAGGAGTAAACGACAGTTGTTAAAAGATTTACATTTCAGACTCCTAGGTTCCCTGAGATATGTTCCTTGAACCCCCCTTGCCTCTGTTTCCCAGCAGGAGATCACTCTCCTCCATGATTCCAGTGTCAAAAATAAGAGACAAGGCTCCTTAAATGTGGGACTTGGGAAAAACAGCCAACAGTGGATGGACTAATATTTTCTTATCACCTAGCGGTGGGATGTGGGTGGAAAGGAACCCTTCTTCTGGACTGATGTTGGTGTGTTTGCTGGTGCCCATGAATAATTAACAGAGCAGCTAAGCTGGCCTGGTCCGGGCTGACCCGTCTTACCCTGGCCCCTGGCTGGCCCTGCCCAGTGAGGTGCCGGTAAATGGTTAACAACTGGCTCTCCACAAAACGAAAGCCCTGGTTTGTAGTGTGTGCTGATTCCTATGCTGTACACACTCTCCCATGGCCGGTTTCCAGTGACCAGGCTGGCATTGCTGAGTGCAGATGTGTGTGTGTGGGCGGGAGTCTGCATACTGGCTCTCTCCAGCCCTTAGGCTGCCACACATCGCTGTGGCCTTGGGCTGCGAGGGGACTCCACAAGGGACACCAGCATCTGCAAAGCCTGTAGTCAGCAGCGGTGCTTTGGGAGGACTTCCTTTAAAAACAGAGGGAAGAGAATGGGGCCAGGAGAGAGAGGCCAGGCGAAGAGTCCTGGAGGGGATGTTAGGGAGAGAAGAGGGCACCATGGACCTATGCAGTGTTTCAGGAAATCCCCGAGGCATGGCTCTCCTTCTACTCTGCCTTAGGATAGGCAACTCCTTCCCTTACTCTTCTTCCTCATTGTTCCCTTTCTCCCGCCTCCTTTCTTCCTACCCCTGCATTTGCCAGGCCCCACCGATGACCCTTGGGCACTGCTTTCTCCAGGAGCAGCTGAAGGCTGAGAAGATCCGTGAAGCCCACGGTGATGTGAGCAAGTCCCCATGAGACACTGTGTGGAAGGGAGACTGCGTGATCAGCTTCCAGCGCTTCTGTTTCCAGGTCCTTCCATCAACAAGAAGAGATCGTGACCTCCCTCCTGTCCTGAAAGCATGAGAGTCAGGCTCAGGTGTAGAGAACATTTTTAGCATCATAGAGACTGGTGCTCACTGGAGTGCACTCAGTCTGCCCTCCAAGAGGCTCCCTGTGAGAAGCAGGGGAGGGGACAGGCAGCTTGTTAAGATGACCAGGATCCAGCACGGCTTCCCGCCTCACCGCTGGGTGTCCCTGAGGCTGACACCCTGGAATGGACCCCACCCAACTAAGCATGAGTGATGGACTTGAGCATTCCAGCCCCCAGGAGGGCTTTCTCATGTCCCTTCGCCCATTGAGTATGCTAAGAGGCTTGGCGCAGGAGCTCTGAAGAGAGTTCCTGGCAGGGCACGGGTGCCTCGTCCTGCCCAGTATGACCCATACTGTGCATTAACCATGTCCCCCTCCATGGTTCTTATTCTGAAGCCACGTGGGCTCAGATAATAAGAGGAAGAGGCTAATGAGGACAACGTCAGGGGAATGAGCCCCTCTCTGTGAGTCACTGTCTTCAGTATTCATTGCTACCTAACAAGTCTTCTCCAAATAGCTGGCAAAAAACAACGTCTTGTCTCTGTTCCACAACGTCTGGGGCCTCAGTTGGAAGCCTGGGCTGGGGCTGGAAGACCCTCTTCTCAGGTGGCTCACTCATGGGATGGCAAGTTGGTGCTGGGTTGGTGGGAAGCCTCAGTCCCTCTCCCCAGGCCACTTGAGGGTCCTCCCCACATGACGGCTTGCTTCTCCCAGAGACAGTGATCCAAGAGACCACACCGGAGCTGCCATGTCCTTGATGACCTAGCTTCGGAAGTCACACACTGCCACCCACATCAGCTCTGGCTCAGTGCGGGAGCGGATTGCATGAATGCCAATTGGTGAGGATCATTAAGGCCATTGCGGAAGCTGCTACCACAGTCACTTAGAAGGTTATCCTCAGACCACCTGGCAACCAGCAAAGGCATGTACGTTACCAGACAAGAGTGTTCAACCCACCTGCACGAACCCAGCTTCAATACAAGGCAACAACTTGCGGCCCTTGTGCTCTTTGTGCCCCAGTCAGAGGGGCCAAGGGACTCCCCTAAGCTACTCAGCAAGTGAAACCAAGACAGAGCCTTCATACAGGAGCCACAAACCGCATCTAGTCCTGGAATTAATGCACCCCGTGGGACCACACGTCTCCTGGGATTGAGCCCCCAGGAAGTGCCACACTGAAGTGTTCACATTTTCTTGTAGCAGATATGCAACTGGCCAGAGCTGGGTCTCAGCCTCCCCACTAACTTCTCATTCCTACATTTGAAAAGACAAGCTTGTTCGCTGAAAGAGAAGGGAGCCTTCTGGAGAAGGGTCTAAGGGACGACTGGGAGTAAGACTAGGACCAAGAGAAGCGTGGGAGCTGCTTTAGGGCCCAAAGAAGCAAGATTCACACTGTGTATGAGTTGGGGCATCCTCCCCAGCTTGGCACTAGCTCCCTGTGTGGCCTGGAAAGTAACAGTGAGCTGCAGGCAGACTGGGTGGCGTCAATGCAGAGAAGCTCTTTTATCAAATGGCTTGTGGGCTGTGGACTTCCATGACAAGACCCACGGAGAATGACATGATAGACTTGTTCCTGAGCACGGCCACTCCTGGGCGTCTCTGACATAGGGGAAGGGGTTGTCAGTGGTAGCTAAGTCTTGCATGAGGGGGAGAAGGCTGGGAGCTGAAATTAAAAGGGTCCTATTGTCGTACCCCTGCTAGCACACACTGGATAGGTCAACTAACAACACCCAGCCACCAAGTTCAAGGTACAGTTAGGAACTGTGGTGGTGCCCCTCCTTCAAGGGCAGTCACCTCTCCAACCCTTGGGTTAGTGGCTGTCAACCTGTGGGTCGCAAACAATGAAAACACATCCTGCATGTCAGATATTTACATCACGATTCATAACAGTAGCAAAATTACAGTTATGCAGTAGCCACGAAAATAATTTTGTGGTTGGGGGTCACCACAACATGAGGTACTGTATTAAAGCGTCGCAACATTAGGAAGGTTGAGAACCACGGGCAGAGGCTTACTTAACCCCCTTAGGAAACAGAAGAAAGAAGAACCTTGTTTCAATGGACTGAGAATCTTGAGAGCAGCTGTTATACCTCGAAATGGCAGCTTTCAAGGAGGATGCAGATTGAAGGCTCCTGGTGTGTGCAGTGGACATGTGGTGACACACCCAGAGAGCAGGGGTGGGTGGAGACTTGGGGCCCTCCTTTCTGCCTGCAACCCTGGCATCAGCATCTAGCCCTCTACCCAGGGCTGCTCCCTCCCAGTCTCTGCCATTGGGATAGATAATGTTGATATTTCTGCTCTCCTGCAGGTGGTGCCACAATTTAGGTTTTTAAGCTGTTGACTGGTGCTGTTTTCATCCAGGGCGCTGGGCTCTGTATAAAACCCAGCCCTGGGGCCAGCTCTTGGGGGGAAAATTCTCTATAGCACCACCAGGCTCTGGTGATTTATTTAATGAACAAATCTGGCTTTTATCAACTTAAATAGCAGTTCTGTTCCTAGACTAATAAAACAGTGGTAGCTAAGTGAGGGAAACTTAAGGATTTCTTCTCTCACCCATAAAATCTGGCCCTTTTATATAGCTGTGAGAGATGAGCCAATATTTCCCCCCTCAAACTCCTCAGTAAACCACAACCGAATTGCCACAAAAACAGCCTCTTTGGAAATTGGGCTTTACAAAACAATATGCCGGCTAGCTTCTCCCTCATGTGGCCATGGGGCCAGCGATGACCTACCCAGCTTCCCCATTGGGCCAGGGGTATGGTGGGTGACTTACAGACCCACTGTCAGCAAGGGAGCACCGTGTCTCTCTTTGCCCCTGACCAGCTGGCAGAGGTGGGGGAGGTGAGAGAGCCGGAAGGATTGTACCTAATAGCGATTCCCACTTTGAACTGTTAAAGAGGCTGCCTTTCCCAATGCCTTTCATAGCAAAGAGCCAAGACCACAGAGGACCTTCCTGCCCTCACTGTATCGTGCCATTTAAAAAAAAAGGAAAAAAAAAAAGATGTCCTGAAAAGCTGTGCTAATTCCTTATGTGTATATTGCACTTATGTGAGAGTTTCCAAGTGCATGAATAGATAGCATCTCCTTTGAATGTCAAGATCTCGAAAGGGTAAATGGGTCAGGTGACAGGAGAGAGAGTGCCCCAAATTACAGAACTGCTAGACGGCAGAGACAGGACGAGGACCCAGCTCGTCTAACTTCCAGCTCCTACTCCTCCCACCCCATCCACCCCACTCTTCAACTTTGGGAGAAGATTCCAAGGGGCTTGGATTTTTTTAAAATGATGATTAACAATAACTAAAGGGAAATCGGGTCCCGCCGTGTCGCTAGCGTGGCCCTGCCTGTTCTTACTTACAGTGACTTTGTAACTGCCCCTGCAGCACCCCTTTCACCCGGTAATTAAGTGGAAGGGAAGGGAAGGAAAAGGCAGTTGGCCATATGGCCCCACTAATGACAGGAGAATTGGCTGGGCCCCTCACCTGCGTATTGTTGAGCCAGCTATTTGCCTCATTTCTTCGCTGTCATTGGGCTCTGTTATTACTCTTCAGGCACCACATGGCATTCATTTCTCTGAATGAAAATAAATGACACCACACACCAGGCAGGAGATAAAGAATAATAAATATATTTTATTTGCCACCTCTAAAAAAAAGTCTTTGACTTCTCATCCATCCATCAGAAAAGGGCTCACCGGCTATATTCACCCATACACACACATGCATGCATGTACACACATAGGCTACATGGGGGGCGGGGATCGAGCTGTATTAAAAATACATGCTAGAAATGGAAGCAGAGCTGTTTGCTCACTTACCCCCTCCCTTTCAGCATTTTTATGGCATACTCTGAAAGCCAAGTGGCACACAGACATTTGAAAGGTCTGCCCCCCGCCGCCTCCTCCCCGCTTTTATTGAACCATATCCCTTAAGTAACCCATTAGGGTTTTTCATGGTGTGATCTGGGCTGTCACCTCTGGGAAAGGCCTGTGAGGGTCCCATGAGCAGTATTAGAAAAGATACCTCAAAGCAGGATCAGCATAACAGCCGTATAGGAGCCTGAGTATGGTCACCTTTAGCTCTGTATCCTGGGTACCAAGCTTGTGTCCACCCGTGTCAGTCCTGCCTAGTGAGACACTTGGTCCTGGGCTCCCTCCTCCCTGGCTTAAGTCCCAGAAACAGCCCCATTGAGTTATTTTGTTATGTTGTTTCTCTGGACTTCCGAAACTAACCTGATATTGTGTGCTTTATCTAGAGCCTGGGATCCAGGGTTTCTGAGAAAGAGGAACCGGATCAATGTATTAACACAACCTAATAAGATAACTCCTTGCTGCTCTCTGGGCCATGCAGTACTCAGCAGAGAAGCAGAGGCTAAAAGGGCTCCACTCTGTCTCCTGGAAACCCTTTAACCAGACAGCGCATGTCTGCTTCCCTCCACCCACCTCTTGCTAGCCAAGCTTCAGCAAGGCCCTATCTAGGTGGGCCCTGCCTGACCTGTGTGTGCGGCCCACCTCGCTCTTGTAACGCCAGACAGCTCACAGCTCCTTTTAATGTCTCCCCAGTTTACAACTCTGATTTCTGTGGAAACATAACCACTACAGGAAGGTGTAGGAATTTATGCTCTTGTCAATCATTTCCACCTAAAGGAAGATTCTGAGATGTTTTGATGGGAGGGACAGTAGTGGGCAGGAAGTTGCTGGGTGTGGGGAAAAGGAAAGTGGAAGTAGAGAGAGGAGAGGTCGGAGGTCAGACACCAGTGGCTCCTTTAGAGGGTCATCCTTCACTGCTGCCCATTCCAGGAGGTACTTAGGGGACACAAGTGATGGTGCCTCTCCCCTGGGACTATGGTGGTGGTGGGGGGTAAAGGGGTGCATGAAGTTGGATACATAAGAGTGGGAATCCCTTAGGCTTCTCCTGGTGGGAGGGGCGCAATCCTAGAAGGATACTGGCAGAGGTTTCCCAGGCGGTGATGCCCACACCCCATCCTGACCTTTTTCTTTGGACTTTTGAAACTGCCCTGATGTTGACATTGTGTTTTTGCTGTGGTGTAGAATCCTGGGTTCCCAAGAAGAGAGGAGCCAGATTAGCCTCTAAATATTAACAAGACTAGATAAGTTAGGTTAATCTACCAGACAAGCTTCGGTCCTTGGGTACCTTAGGGGGGGGTGTTGCCAACCCGGGGGGGGGGGCGGGTCTTGGTGGGGCGATAGAGCCGGGCTCTGATCACGAATAGGTACGTACACCTGTGTCAGCTCTGAATACTCCGGGGTCCCTGGGACTGTCGGCGCCACGAACCTGTGTGTGCCTCATTGCGAGTGCGCGCCCTATGTCCGTGTCCCCATGTGTGCACCCCTTTATGTCCCACATCGCCACTGGCAGGGTCGCTCGGTGCGGGCTAAGGGGACCAGACCGTGTCCGCCAACGTCCGTGCCCAGGAGCGCAGGCCAGGCGGGCGGCGGCAGGCGCAGAGTGTAGGGAGTCGCCCCCTGCCCCCTCTGCCGGCCGCTCGAGGTCCGTCTAGATGTCAGCCGCGAGCTCCCAGCCAGCCAGAGCGAGCCAGAGAGGGAGCGGCGGGCTGCGGGGAGGGGAGAAGGCGAGGCGAGGGAGGGAGGCAGGGAAGCAGGGAGGGCGGGAGGGAGGAGAGGAGGACCCAGAGAGCGCCTGGCAGCTGGAGTTTTTGCAGCGCTTGGCCGGGCTTCAATGCACAGCAGCGGCGAGCCGCGGCGGCAGCAAGCAGCCCGGGAGCTCCGGCAGCGGCCGAGCCAGCGGCGGCCCCGCTCCCTGCCCCCTGCAAACTTTGCGAGCAGCCCGCCCGGGGGGCCGGGGGCGCGCCCGGGAGGCCCGGCTCGGCCCGGGGCCGCGCTCTCCGCCGCCGCAGCGTCAGCCGCCAGTGCCGCCACCGCCGCAGCCCCGCGCCTCCCCGGGGAGCAGTCGGCGGCTCCCGCGGCCCCCCAGTCCCGGCCCCTCGGCACTGCCCGGCCAATCCCCCGGCAGGGGCGGGGGCAGCAGCGGCGCGGCCGGCCGCGGGCTGCCGGGGGGCGGCCGCCGCTGCCCAGGGAGGCGCGCAGAGGCTCCGAGAGCGCTCCCCGGCGGGTCCCCAGCGCACTCGCCGCGCCCGGGCAGCGGCCCGACCCGGCGAGCATGGGCGGCGCGGAGTGACGCCGCCGTGCCCGCTTGGCATCAAGGACATTCAGCCTGCGGGGGTGGGGACGAAGGGGGACAGCCCCGTGTCGCCACCGCAGCCCCCCAGAGCCACTACTGCTGCTCAGGCTCCGGGGTTGGGTGGAGGAAAGGGGTGCTTGAAATCGATCCACATTTTCCGACCTTTTTGTTGGACATTCCGCCCACCTTGGAAGCTGAAAGAGGAGCTGTCAAGCCTTGCAGACTCTGATTTCGTCCTCCGTTTTCCTCGTCTCCTCCCGGGTTCCCCGCGCCTCGGTGGAGTATTTGCGTTCGGGCTGGGGCTGGAGGAGCAGCCACACGCGCGCACACGCACACGTTCAGAGGAGGGCGAGAGGCAGCGGCACCGGCTCCATCTGCAGTGTCAATGCGGCGCTCCTGCTGAAGGAGGCAAAGCGACGCTTCCAGGTAAGGAGCCGGCGAGCGGGCGGCGGGACAGCGCGGGCGGAGATGCCGGGCTGGGTCCTGGAGTCCTCGGCTGCTCCGGAGCCAGTCCCCTGCACGCACGCACACACACAAATACACACAGGCACACACCGCGCACAGGCACCTGCCCGCCTCGCACCTGGACCCCCGCGGAGGTGCCGCGCAGCCAGGGCAGGTATTTCGCGTGTGTGTTCTCTGACGCTCCCGGACCCAGACTTCTGTTATCCGGACTCTCCGGGTGGAATTCTGTGTATGACTGCCTCTCCCTCCCACCGGACAGGGAGATGTTGTCAGTCCCCAGCCTCTTGCATCCCTAGCTGGTTTTAAAAACGGAGAAGTGATGGGAGATCTTGCGGACCCTCTCAGTGTGATTTCTGCTCCGTGGCCTCTGGACACCTTGGGATCTTAATGGTATATGGACCGCCAGGTATTCAGACAGATTTGGAGAGCGAGGTGCCCCAGCGCGCGGGGAGGAGGCCACAGAGGCGGATGGGGCTGCGGTTCTGTAGGGCGGTGCATGTGAAACAGACTGCGTTTCCCCAGTAAGAGGCAGCACAATCGCTTTTCTGAAGCGTGGCACTGCTTCCCCGGGAAGGCATGCGCCGGGGTTTCGGGCTTAAGCGCCGATTGGTGTCTGTGTTGCCTACCAAGGGAGGGTGTTGGGTCACATCTTCCATAGGAGGTATGACCTACTCATGTCTTCGGTCCTGGGCAACAGCAAGGCGACAGGGCGTAAGGACACAGGACTGGGGTATCCCCTTCACCTCCCTCCCCGTGCTCTGCAGGGTGCTGGAAAGATCACCCGCCTCTCTGGCTAACACCTGCCACATGCCTTTCGATGTGTGTGTCTGAGGGAAAGATCTAGGAGTGAGGCTCCAGGAGGGCGCAGTGCAGGAAGGAAGGGAGGAGGCCTCCCCCCCCCCCTACGACGACCTCAGCAGTGCCCACCCCATAAGGAGACAAGGCGTTCTTGGGTCTGCCTCACTCTCCAGGAGCCTGTGGTTCCAGGTTTTAGCTCCCGGAAGCTTTTCCTCACCTTTTCTCCCTGGATGGAGTTTCATAGGCTGCTCATTTTCAAACTTTTTCTGGAGGAGGTAGGCGGTGGTTGGGCTCCAAAAGGGCTTTTCCACAGGTTCCATTTGGGGGGGGGGGGGGGTCAAAGAGCAATTCATTCAGGGCTTAGTTGTTGAAAGAAGAAGAATGTGAGATCCAAATAAAATATGATTTTGGAATGGAACGTAAATAGAGCAAGGTCCCGCGTTTTCTATAGCTTTCTCCTGTTGGGGTACCTTGTTGGTCATCCTGGAAAGAAATGGAATAAGCTTGCACCCACTCTACAAGATGCTATGTTCAGAGTGTCCTACAAACCCACCCGCGGAAAAAATACTGCGTTGGGACTCTTCCAGAACATGAGAGGAAAGAACCAACACTCTTTCAACAAGAGGAACTCGGTGCTGGCCACTGGCTTTGGTTGATTCTGTAAACCCCAAAGATGGGTGCTGAGATTAAGGGCTCTCTCCACACCCCCACCTCTGCGATTTTCAAACTCTTTCAAGCTACTGGAAAGGTCTCTGGCCGGGCTGGGGAGGAGAAGAGCAGACGCCCCGGGAGGGAGATTGTATTCCGGCTGTGTGCTGTGTGAGCTGCCCTTTGATTGATTGAAAAGGGTAGATGGAATAAAGCGAGGCTGTCACAATGGGGAGAACCCAGTAGGGGGAAGAAACATTATTTTCCTTTTAAGAATGGTGGGTGTGTGTGTATTCACACGCGTTCTCTAAGAACCTAGCTCTATGCGGTCCAACCATAGGTGACGGATGGGATGGGACCCACCCCTGTCTTCCGGGCTGTGGGAGAACTGGAGCAGTTTCACAAGCACGTCCCTTGAGAGCGTGGTCGGGGAGGTCCCACGTATGTGTAGAGCAGCACATGGTTTTCAACAGAAATAGTGAGCTCCAGCAACGGGGGTGGCTCCCAGGTAAACATTCCCCCATGGGACCTTGAAGGGGCAAAAAGATGGGGTACAGAGCTTCCTGAAATGTCTGTGCCTCTTCCACATGTCTGCTCCCTCTCTACCCTCTCTCCTTTCTCAGATAGTTGCAGCCTCAGGATACATCATTTTAATGTAAAGCCAGCAGTCATTATGCTGCTTATAAGCTAACGGTTTTTAAACATGGTTCAAAAATCCCCACACTTGCTGCACTTGGTGCTAGGTACCGACTTGGTTTCTAGGACAAAGCAGGCATTAGTTAACATCTGTGTAAAGCTGCGTGTACAGCATCCAATTTCCCCCAGACTCTCCAGCCAGCCCTGGAGCATGTCACATTGTCACTCTCCCTCTCTACCACGCCTCTGTGGTCTTCCTTTTACATTCTCCAGGGTCTTCTCACTCTGGGAGGAGTTGCACTAGAAACCCCCCAGTGGCGAATGCTTCCTTTCTGCAGAGCTTTGCTGCTGGTGGGCTGGGCTCTAGGCGGCTCTGCTGTGAGCAGGAAGCATGGGCTGCCCACAAACTGTTCCTTCTTGCTCACTCTGGTGCTCGCTCTGGCCGGTCTCTGTCCTCCCAGGACTTCATCCTGGATGCCCACCGGCGCTCTGTAAACATTTCCGGAGGAACCCGAGGCCGCCAACTTGTTTCCTTTCTCTTTCTCGGCATCTCTCCATCCCTGCTGCTCCCTGCAGACAGGGAAATCTCCATCCCTGCATGGCAGAGTCTGCCTACACTTGGCCCCCTGATCCTGTTAATCACAAGGAGGGCTGCTGGGAATGCAGTGGGGCTTTCTAGGGAGGCAGCCATCCCCAAGTGGGGAGGGAGCTAAGGGGGCGGGGTGATTAACTGCTCTTAGCTCCTAGTTCTCACCAGGCTTCCATGCAAAGAAATTGCAGGCAATCTCTCTCCTCCTAGCCAGCTAGGAGGCATTTCTTAGCAGCTTCTCCCCATCCTCATTCAGAGAAGGCACTACATGATAGTGCCACCTTGGAGACCTGTTGGAGTAGCTTTACGATGGGCGGTGGAGGGCGGCAGCCATACAGGAAACCTCCCATGATTCCGGCTGTGATTCATCTGTGCAACAGATGTCATTAATTTTCAGGCTCGCTTCTCCTCTTCGTATTTGTGTCCAGTGCTAACCAAGGTGAAACTGGTTCAGACCGTGGGGCTCCTGTCCCTGCCTTGGCACCCCCCCTTCCTCCTTCTCCACACCCCCTTCCTGCCTCCCCCACCCCCACCACTCGCTAATCCACCTCTTGGCTTTGTGCGCACATCCGCCAGCCCATTCGCCCTCAAATTTGTGGCACTCCAAGAAATCAATATGACATGAATTTAACGACAGCTGGATGATTAAGTGTTATTTATATTTAAGAGCGGCATTTTAAAAGGACGTTGTGCTAATAAATCAAAGGCTGGTTGGGGGATGCACATGATTAGGGTAATTGCCCTATAGGCTCTACTGAGCAATGCTAGGTCCGTGCCCAGCCCTGGGGACAGCACCTCACCCCGAAGCCAAAGCCGAAGCCGGGAGCCCCGCTGCTTCCTACCGGGAACTCCTACCAGATCGCCTCCCTTCCTGGGGGCTTACTCACTCTTCCTCCTCCCTCCTCACTGCCCAGGCTGCAGCCAGCCAGTCCCGGCAGGAAGGTGGAGTCAGCTGGGAGACTGAAGGGGGCTCTGCAGCTAAGTGGTAAGAGATGGATCAGGAAAGGCAGGCAGGCAGGGGGTCCTAATTCCCGAGCAGAGTCTGGAGGCAGAGGGAGGAGGCGGCTTCCCGCTTGGTGAGGGCAGCTTGGAAGAAGAGTTTCCTGAGTCCCTGGAGGAGCCGCTGACCCCTGGCCTACAATCCTGTGGCATCAGTCTCCCCAGGGAAGGGGCTTTGTGGACATTAGGATTTGTCCTTGTGAAGGTACAGGATGGAAAAGAATAATAATGATGATGGTGGTGGCTAATATTTATGGAGCGCTTACTCCGATGTAAGTGCTTGCACAGGTTGGCCCTTGCTTCCTCATAACAACCCAGAGAAGTAGTTACTCTTACTCTCCCACTTCCTCCACGAGGAGACTGAGATGTGGGAAGGTCAGAACTTGTCTGAGATCCCTCAGCTGCTGGTGATGGAGCCAACTCCAACTGTAAGCAAACAAACGGACCCCCTCCTCATCACTGTGCTGCGTGCCTCCCTCGCACATCTGTGTGGGGCATGTTGTTACCCCCCTGGGGAGGTGTAGGGACGTGTGCCCGGGGGAAGTTGAGAATGCCCCGCTTTCCCTCGGGACTACCTCTGTGACCCGAGGTGAATCTATGTCCTCTTTAAACCTCAGTTTCCCAATTCATCAAAGGGGGCTGAGTCTTGTACTCACGAACTCAGCCTTTCTGGCCTCAACATTTTAGGAAAGAGCCACAGGTGAGCTTCTAGAGGGCAGGTGTTCTTTTTCCTCCAGAAGAAAAACTTTTCTATTTCAGACCTTAATTATTTGGCTTCTCCTCTACATGAAAGTGAGTGAAGGTTCTGCCAAACTTGAGGTTGGCTTTTCATCACGGCCCTTTGGGGCAACAGGAGTGGCTGACACTGTTGGGCGTGGAGTCCCGCTCAGACGTACCCCAACAGGTGTGTGCAGGTGTGTGCGAGACCTTAGTTATCCCCGAGTTGCGGGTGAGGCTTGGCTGTCTTCCTACCTCTCCTCGAAGGATTCGCAGCAGCAAATTGGATTTTGGAATATTGTCACTCCCACACAAAGCAGATCACTGGCTAAGAGGATAGCGTCTCCACAGTCGATGGGCTGACGGCAGACTAGCTGAGTCAATTCCTGAGGTCTCACGGCAAAGAAGAGGCCGCCCAGGAAGAGGTCACTGGAACTGCAGGGCAGGGAAAGCCAGAGCTACTCAAAGCTTCCTGGTCTCCGCTCAAGGCCTGTTTCTCACCTGGCATGCTCCTCGCACTGGTCTTGTAGGAGCCCAGCTGGATTTCCCGCGTGGGACTGTGGAGCGTAGGACTAGAGGGCGAACAAACCACTCCTTGGCTTTGGCCCAGAGGTCAAGAGGAGGGGAAGTGTACAAAGCAGGGTTGGCTGATTATTTCTCCCCTTGCGGAGGGAGTAGACTGGGAGGGGAGGGCATGTCGGGGCAGCAGCCATCGGCTTGTGTAATTGAACCAGACTGCATGGAATGTCAGCTCACCTTGCAGAGATGGTTTTTAACAGGGGAACATACTGGAGTCATCTAGGAATCGGAGAAAATACATACCTGCCTGGACCTCATTTTTTCCCTCTCATTGCAGACCGCTTCCTGAAGGTGAACCTAAAATAGAGCCGAATTTCCCAAAGCGAATTCTGTGGGAGTGAGTAGATGTTACACACACACAGTTTCCATGGCCAAATAAGTTTACCTTGAGTGTCAAGCAAAGCCAAAGAGGTTCCTTATGGCAGGACTTCTCAGAGCCTTTAAACACACTAACATGGATTGTGAAACCGCAAAAGGTGGATATCTGTGTAGTGACCCTGGGAATCTACTGAAAAATGCTGGACTAAGACAAGCACTTTCATTTGTCTGCTCTTGGTTGTGAATAAAGGGGGGTGAATTCTACAATTTAAAAATTCAGGGGAAAAAAAAGAAAATAATTTCAGGGGAACTTTCATGTTGCACACACAAAGAACTGGGCTCCGGTGATTATGTAGATACTAGGCTTCAAGTGGATTTTTAAAAAAATATATATTTTATTGATTTTTAGAGAGAAAAAGGGAGAGGGATAGAGAGTTAGAAACATCAATGAGAGAGAAACATTGATTAGCTGCCTCCTGCACACTCCCTACTGGGGATGTGCCTGCAACCAAGGTACATGCTCTTGACCGGAATCAAACCTGGGACCCTTGAGTCCGCAGGCCGACGCTCTATCCACTGAGCCAAACCGGTTAGGGCTCAAGTGGAATTTTTGTTCATGGGCAGAAAGTCCAAGTCTATGCTCAGTATCTGCCCCTTGACCTTCCAAGGCAGCAGAGAGGCTCTCAGACAGGAATGAAGTCCAGCCAGGTGCATGTTTCTCAAGTTCCTAGGCAATTCTTGTCTCCGGTGTGCTCCCCGGGGTAAAAAGCACTGGTGTTGTGGACAAATAGATGCAGATAATTCCAACTCTCACTTACCAGCTAAGAAATCTTGGGAACAAAATCACCTTCTGTTTCAGGATTACCACTAATAAAATGAGGGGGGTTAGTCCAGACCACTGATTTAAATTTTTTAAAACGATGTAGGCAGGTAGCATTCTTCATTCAAATGAAAATTCATATGGGATTCTAATGCACAGAACAGATGCAAGAAGGACTGTTTGGTCAAAGCTACAGGGGAGCTTGGGGCCTTGCACCCTTGGCCTGTGGGCCCCTCTCCCCAGTCTTGGCCTGGGTTCCCTAGAAAGCAGAGCCTGAGGCAAAAACTGAAGTGGTAACACTTGGTTGAGGGTGGAATCCCAGGGCAGCAAGAGGGAAGGGAAAAGGGAGGAAAGGTAGGGAAGGAAGAGAAACAAAGAATGTATTCCCAGGTGAGCCACATCTTCCCGAGGAAGCACGGCCGAGGCTCAGTAGCTCAGCCTGGAGGACAGGCGTGGCCCGCATCTGAGGCTGGATCCTTCCTGTGCACTGCAGCGCCTTGGGTACCACTCACCCCATGAAGTGGGACTTCTCCTCACTTTGGGGTTGTTCTGCTATGTCAAACTAGAGCCTCTGTGATTAGGCCCATGGGCTGGGGCATCCCTCCACAGCGGGTCTGATGGTGCTACACCTACAGGATCCATTCTTTGCCCCAAAGGAAGAAAGGCTTCATGAACTTTAGGACTGGAGGAACAGTTTGAGGCATCCCTAGGGCCACTATGGCAGGAAGTGGGGCAATGGCTGAAGTCCAGAATTGGGGACGGGGTGGATGTCAGGTGGGGCCAGGTAGATCTGAGTGGGTACACAAATTGGGGGTCTGGGATAGAAAGTTTCATACATAGTTATTTTAAATATATAAATATATATATATATTTTACTATATATATATTTATTTTACATATATATTTTTATTTTATATATATATTTTTATTTTATATATATATTTATTTCATACATAGTTATTTATATAGAGAAAGGGAGAGGGAGAGAGAGAGAAACATCAATGATGAGAGAAAATCATTGACCGGCTGACTCCTGCACATGCCCTGCTGGGGATTGAGCCTGCAACCTGGCATGTGCCCTGACAGGGAATCGAACTGGGACCTCCTGGTTCCTAGGTCGATGCTCAACCACTGAGCCATACATGGTTTTCAGAGCAGAGTCAGATAACAAAGCAGGGCTAGCTGTACCAATAAGGCAGTCAGCCCCCAAATTTCTGACTCTGGCCACACTAGCAGCCACACCAATAGTTACCCAGCTGAGACCCCGAACAGAAACCACATTCAGAATGGGTTTCAGTCAGCTTTCAAGAGGCTTTCCTTTCCTAGCTTTTAGGGCTGATTAACCAAAGGTGTGCCTTCCACAGGGTGTTGTGTGAATGTCGCAGGCACTTCTGCTGGTGATGGCTGAGGGGGCAGGTGCAAGTAACTTCTGCCTCTCTCCTTGTTTTAAAACATAAGCATTGAAATATGAAGCAGCAGGGGACATTTCTGCATAAAATATTTTCCATAAGTAATTGCCTCCTCCTCCTCTTCCTCCTCCTCCTCCTCCTCCTCCTCCTCCTCCTCCTCCTCCTCTTCCTCCTTTTTCTTCTTTTTTACAACTCTTGTGCTCTGAAGCCCCTCTAGGGTCAAGGGGGCAAAGGACAGATGGCGGCACTGTGCCTGTGACCCCTTCCCCGCTCTCTTCGCCATTAGATACTGACTTTAAATGCACTTGCCTAAATGTTAGCTGCCGACTGATGCGAGCAACTTTCTGATTCCCAGACATGTGTCTGCGTTCGCATGTCTGCCTGAGATTTTTGGCTCCCGAGGGTCAGGACCAGCCCCTGCTCGAAGCAGTCTCTGGTGTAATCAGGAACTTAATTCATGCTTTTAAATAATGGCAAGGAAGCTGTGGCTCGCAGTAGTGATGATGACAGCATGGAAATGATTTCTTTCTCTCTGTAGAGGAGAGGGACCCCTTCTTACTTCTCTCATATACTCGGTGCCTAACCTAGGGCCTAGCATACTGGAAGCAATCAGTAAGTATTTGCTGAGTAAATAGAATGAATGAGTGGAGATGGAAAAGGTGGAGACAAATGGCCTGTACAGGACAACCCTGGGGACTGGGGACATGTGAACCAGCTGCTGTGGTGGGTGCCTGCTGTCCAGCAGGGGCAGGGCTGGAACCGGCTGAGCCTGTCAATCACCCTAGAGTGTCCTGGGTGCTAGTGGTTGGGGGGCTGGTGGAGTGCAATGATCTATTCACATTGATTCACATGGAATTGATTTGTTGCTTTTCACCTAAGACTTGCTCTAGGTTTAGGTGCCAATAGATTGGGAGGGACAAACAAATTGCGTTTCCCAGAGCATTCTGAAGCCCACTCTCTCCCAGGAAAAAGCATTCCCCTCGCCAAGTAAGTCTTACAAACACCTTATGCTCCTCCTCTTGGTGATTCAAGATGCACATGAAAGGCTTAGGAGTCCTGCTATAGACAAACCTATTTATTCGTAGCCAACCATTTTTCAGCTTATTTGGCGATGGGATCCCTTTATGTGGGTGTATTTAAACCTGGAACTGGTGTTCAACAGAAAGCATTTTGGGAGATGCTAGCCTACAGCTTGGAGCTTTCAGGTTTGAGTTTAGTTTGGAGGATGCACTGTACTGTTAAAACGGGGATCTGAGTGGCCCAGTTTCTGGAGGGACAGGCTTCCTCTTTTCCTAGACATTTGCTTTTGAGGATCTCAGAAATGGCTGTGAATTGTGATGAGACTTTAGTGACTCTGGTACCTTCTAAAGCAGCGGTTCTCAACCTGTGGGTCGCGACCCCTTTGGGGGTCGAACGACCCTTTCACAGGGGTCGCCTAAGACCACTGGAAAACACATATATAATTACATATTGTTTTTGTGATTAATCACTATGCTTTAATTATGTTCAATTAAAATACATCCTGCAACAATAAAAATACATCCTGCATATCAGATATTTACATTACGATTCATAACAGTAGCAAAATTACAGTTATGAAGTAGCAACAAAAATAATTTTATGGTTGGGGTCACCACAACATGAGGAACTGTATTAAAGGGTCGCGGCATTAGGAAAGTTGAGAACCACTGTTCTAAAGGGATCATTTTAAGGAGTGTGATGGGAGCTTTGACAGGTTCCTGGAAATGTTTCCCAAAAGTAGCATTTTTTTGGTAGCACATAATAGATCAAGGTGGATGTTTGCAAAATACGTGAGTAATGACATTCACCATCACAATATATATTTTCAGCTACACTTGTGGAATAAGAGGCTTCAATATAACTGGCAAAGATAAATGTTTTGAATTAACAAAGCCGGTTGAGTAATTAAGACACAGCTCCGTAAAATGTGGATGGTTGAAACAAATTTTCTCTCAGGAAAGAAACTTTGCTACCCTAGAGAGGCTGAAGGTTTCTAATTAGACTGTAAATCCATGGTTACCCACCATTGGGTAGTGACCCGGAGAAGTAAAGTTAGGAATTTCCCATGGAAAGCATTTCACCAACCCGTATTCATCTTACATAGGTAATGATGTGAGTGTGTGAGAGTTTGGATGGAGGTGGGGTATCACCCCAGGGGTATTTGGGTTTGGGTCACCTGGGACGTTGGCTGATAACCCACATACCCAATTACAGGGCCGTGGCCATGCTTTGCCCAAGCACTGTGCTCCTTTCCAAAGTGAATAACAGTTGCTAACACACACTTCCTAACAAAATTCCCCTGGTGCCCATTCATAAAGCATTGCACTGGTGATTCTATCAGCATTAAACTGTTTGGTGACTGAGTTTAGAATTATAGGAATCGTAGAAATGAATTAGCAGTAAATCAAGTCCCAGCTGAGTTCTAACCCAACTGCAGTGAGTTTTAAATTAAAAATATCTTGCTATGATGAAGCGGTGGTAAGCCAAGCACTGGAGCTCCGTCACTCTTGACTTTGGAGAAGGGCAGCAGTCACCCTTTGAAAGGAAAACCCTGACAACAGCTTGTATTGATTCCCAGTCATGCTGGGAAATTGCCACTTCATTTCTTCTTCGTAAACTGTTGGCTTTCATTTTTTTAAGAAAAAGGAATCCTATTTGCAGGGACACAGCAGAGCTCTGGGAACAGGGCAGGTGGGAGAGGGCTCAGGCCCAGGGGGCACTATTCATCGCTTTCTCTTTGGTTCCTCTCAGGAGGAGCTATGAAGAAGAGGCATTTGGGTCTGCGGGGGTCGTGTGGCTTATTTTCCTGCTCGGACCATATTTGATTCTTCTTTCTGGGAGATCTGTACAGAAAAACAACAAAGAGAACACTGCAAGGAGGCTGCAGGACTGTCATGTTGCAGTGACAATGGTGGTGTAATAGGAAATCACTTATGTAAGTTACGGTGCCCGCTGAATGGAGCTTGTCGGAAGTGTGGCCACAGCTTCTCAAGGCCTATTTTTTTCCTCTTGCAAAATAAACCCGAGGTTTTCCTTTGCAGAGCAATTGAAGAAGTATGATGTACTGGCCAGGGATAGGGAGACCCAGCTGCTAATCCTAGGCAGGTCTGCGGAATGTCTTCCAGCCTGTTCCCTCTCAGGGCTAGGCCTCGATTTTTCTTTCTTTAAAGCCAAAATAAGCCCTTGCTGTCCAGACCTGAAGCCCAGGAGGGAAGATGAATGTGGCATGCATGCTAAAGGGCCAGGTGAGCCTCAGAAGGAAGATTTCATCTATACACAAGGTCAGAGAAATTCAAGAAAGAGAGGATGAAGTCTACGCTTAGGCCTCTGACCATTATGCCTCTACTGTTCCTGCTGGTGTGGCAAGGAGCTCTCAGAGATGAAAGCAGCTGGCACAGGTCAGAAAGGAGACTGCACAGGGGGCAGCAGGGGATTGTGGGAGAGGATGGTTAGTGCAGGGTCTAGGCCTGCGTAGGAGGGGAAGTCTGAATTCTGGTAGTAGTGGTAGGTTAAGGGGGGGCTGTTGATGAAGAAAAGGGACTGTTATTTCCCTTGATGCCTATCTTTCACTTTGCTCTATACATATATAGTTACATATTATAGTTAGAGAGGTAGATGCTATGTTACAAAATCTTTAATCAACTAATCAATTGATCAATCAATTAGTAAATTTAGTCAATACTTATTAAGTGCCTACTATGTGCTATGCACTATGCAACTATTTGGTTATAGTGAAGATGAAAGATCTAGTTCCTGCCATTAGGGAGCTGCAGCTTGGTGTGGCCACAGCACAGATGTGAATAGATCATTTAAACATGCAGTAGTTCAAGGCCAGCCTGCAGTAGTTCAAGGCCAGGTTGCAGTAGTTCAAGGCAGAGGTAGGAGGTGGGGCTAGATGCAAATGCAGGTAGTAGCTGGGCAAGGACCAGAATAAGTGTCTAGTGAAGGGCTTTATATGTCAGGGATTTCCAAATAAGAGAATCAACAAGATGAGATTTGCATCACAGAAAAATCACTATGGGGGCCACATGGAGAAAGAATCAGAGTGAAGCCATTATAGTAATACAGGAAACATGGGAGAAAGCTGATTAAAGGTGATGGCAAAGGAGAGAAGGGGACTGATTTGAGAGGAACCTTGAGTTAGAGCTGACAGATGGTAAATAGGGCAGTGAAGGTGGAAGGGGTAAGGGGTACTGCCCAAGCTGGACACCTGGTGGAAGGTGACACCATTCACTTAGTTAGAGATTTCTAGACCAAGACTCAGTTGAGGTGGAGTGGTGGGAGAATATGGTCTTTCCTGGACATGTTGAATTGAGGTGCATATGGGATTTTCAGGTAGAGGCAACCAGGAGGCCAGCAGGTATTTGGCTCTTGTGTTCCTGGCAGCTTCATCTCAATGCTACTATGGCATATTTACTTCTGATCCCATTTGTAGACTTGGGAGCTCATTTTGGGATCTGGCAGAAGCTTAGTAAAGTAGTGAGAAGACCCACATATAGATTTTTACATTTTTCATGTGGCTCATATTGTGAATTAAATATACTGTCTTGAACATTTTGCTTGAGATTGTTCTGAAAATATCCAGGCATTCACCTTGCCTTAGGACATCCTCACTCTTTTCCAATGGAAGGTTAAACTGTACACAGACGATTAAGGAGCAAGATTAAGGAATAACGGCAGATTTAGAATTCAGCGATGGAGAATGACCAGGCCTTTGTTCTGGGTATTAGCTCGTTCCCTTTCTTGGCGCGTGCACCCCATTTTCAATGAGCACACCCTCAAAGTAGCATGGTCTGTGGAAAAAGCTCCAACTCCATGAGATGAATGAAAATTTGACCTTGCCCTTTAGATATAATGTCTTGATTGTCTGGGTGTAGGAACCAGCCTGTACAATCAAGGCCTCCATGTAGGATCTCGCCAGTAGATAAGCTTCGCTTGGTCCGAAGAACATTGGAGAAACATTTGTATTATTTGAATGCCATTAGGTGAGGGTGCCTCTCCAGGACCCTGTTGTCCTACCTCTGCTTCACACATTTATGGTGAAGGCATTTGCATTAAAATGCCAGCAGCCTAGTACCTAGTAGGCACCCAAACAGTGCCTAATCGATCTTCCTAATATGTGGGAACAAATAGATGGGTTAGCCTATTAGTGTCAAGTGCTTTGCATTCTGCAGGGAAGCTCTGTAACTTATTAGCCCCTATTCATGGCGGGAGATGTAGAAGTGTCTGATAGCGAAACTTGTAGGCGCTCTGAGCTCTATTAGTGTGTTCATAGCTGGAATCTCTAGCAAACAGGCCATTTAGTTTGAGCAGAGTATGGAGAGAGAAATGCCCAACTCCTTCAAGTTTACCCAGACCTTACCAACCCCCAGGCTGTGTCGGGGGTGTGGGTCCTCAGACAGTGCGAGGTGTCTGACGGTCCTGGGCGCAGTGTAGACCAGCCCTCTAGGATGAGGGAACTCTGGGAATTCAGCCCCAAAGAGTGTCTTTAGCTGCAAAATTGCAGTGCAATTTCAAGGGAAACAATGGACCTACTCTGTTCTCTGGATTGCTTCTGGGTATCTCAGAGCTGCTAATAAAAGTGGCCTGTACTGTGTGGGCTCTCTTGTGGAGAGGGACCAGGGGCAGGGAAGGTATTTTTGAAGAGTACCACAGAGATGACAGGGTTTCTGTTCTTCCCTCCTCAAGCCTCTGTACCCAGCCCTTATTCATTTTATCAACTGCACTCAGTGCCCAATATATTTACACAGCTACTCTTGTGGTCTCAGGGAACTCAGCAGTTTTTCCCACTTTATCTGGTAGCAACTTGTTTCCTTAGTAGGGGGCAAAGGGCAGGACTGGGGTCCTAAGAGAGGAAGTAACGTAATCGCAATGAACTGTGGTCAGAACCAAAATAGAGTAGTCCCCGCTGCCCTGGGCGGTGCTTGGGCGTCATGGCTCTCTCCGCTAGGGGTGGAGAGCTGAATGCTCTCAAAAGCTGCCTCCGAGTCTGGGACAAAGGTAGGGAATCCCCGTTGCCTCTGCTTTTCTATCACCTTGCCTATTATGTGTCCTTGTAGAGGCTTCCCACTGACCAGCAGGTTATCAGATGTCCTCAAAGGAGATTCTGGTTTTATACTCAGATGAGAAGATCCAAGGAAGGAGCAAATGCTAGAGGTGCTGACCGTGTGCCCGGGGTCAGATAGGACAGAAAATCTTGGCTGTTGATGGCCCCCGAGCTGGGTGGTAGGAGAGAGCAAGCTTTGCTAAGCCCAGGCCTGATTTCATGAAGAAGGTGCTATAGCTCATTTGATTCTCCTTCATTCCTTCTTCCAGGACCAGATTCTAGCAAGACCAAATGCTTCTTGACAAATACTTGAAAGTAAACGAACTACATATGTTTAAAGGCTGTATTTATATTTATGGCTGTCATTATTGAGTGAAATGGTATTTTCTTGGCATCTGGGATTTGAGATGTAATAGTTCTCTTGCTTTCATTTGGTTAGAAAGGTTCTCACCGACACAGGTTAGAACAGTCCCTGTTTGGAGTGTTCAGAGAGCTCCAGGAAAGAGCTTGAGGAATAGCACATGGCCAACTAGAGAAAAGTAACTTCTGAAAATGTCAAATCACACTTCCCCAGCACACACTGTTTGAAAAGAATGGCATTTTTATTCCACAATTTATATTTTCAAATTTTAAAAATCTTTAGGCCTGGAAAAACTTTTACCAGCTAACAAATTTTGCAAGTAGCCTTGTCCACATTCCAGATGTTAGCCAGGCCCGGGTATTTTTGTGTCACGACAGTGGTATACTTAGAGACTCTCTGCAAAGTCAGGCTGCCAGGAATGTATTTGTAAACTACAATTTATTGACTTGCATTTTTAGCATTTACATCTCATATTCCCACTGGCAAGCTTCTTGAAAGCCGGCAACTGTCTTATACACAGTTGGAATTCCCTTAGGATCCACTATTAGGATGGCTTGATATTCTTTTCTTTCTCCCCACCTTAAATTTGGTTTTCTGAGATTAAAAAGAGGAGTGCTAGAATGGTCTGACAATAGAAGGCATCATACATCCAGAATCTCCTGAAAATCCAATGGAAGAGGGAAGCAGCCTCATCGCAAAGTCTGTAGGCAGGGATGGATGTGCGCTGGTGATTAGTCTTCTCTTTAGTCGTCATTGCTCACCAATGGGTTGTGACTAGAGCATCTACTGAGTCTCAGTCTTGAGCACAGACTTACCATATTGTCTGTGAGGCACGTAGGGACTGCTGTTACTTCCTTTCCAAAATGAAAACGCTATTAAACTTGGCTGACTTCCTGTTGTCTTTGGCCAGAAGGTTCTAAGGTTTCACAAAGGTGAAAAAAATAAAAATGATAACATCAAAGTGAAATTGAAGGACATAAAGAGATTTTTATTTAAAGGCACAAACGGTTGCCCCAGGGTAGTTGATTGACTGCTTTATCCGCCCCCTCCCTTCTATCTTCCTTGAAGAAAATCTTAAATTTCAGGTTTTTATCAACTCTCCTTCCACTTCTCTCTGAGCCACACATCTGGGCTGTGCTGGCTAGTGGGTGTCTGCAGGGATGGGACAACCCAGTTTCGGTAGCACATGATGGAGACCTCTTTCTCTTTTAATTACTTTCCACATTGATTGACAGCTCATTGCTGGTCATGCATATCTGACATTGGGACAGATGTGTGCAGAGGGTCAGAGTCTGCAGGAAGTGGGGGAGTAAAGCTCAGTGTCAGAATTCATCTTATATCAGGGTTGTTGGTCACAGGCTCCCCTAAGCTCTAGGGGCAGCCTCATCCCACTGCTGGTTCATAACCGTTGGGTCTCTAAACTCCTCCCACCCTCAGCTGGTGTATATTTTACATGAAGTTTTGCCATCTGGTACTTTATCCATTAATATTTTTTGAAACTTATGTTTCTCACATCAAATTCATTTTGGGGTCCAGTTTGGACCCTGTTCCAGCCTGCTCAGATAGTTTTGAACCCCGAGTCACTATCATCAATAGGGAAAGCCTTACAGTAATACCACATGATTTCTCTCATAGTTTCTCATTGGACCTTCCTAAATTCTAGAATTTGTCATCTGCAAATTTGATAAGTGTGACTTTCAGTCTTCATTCAAATTACTGGTAAAAATGTAAAGCTGCATAGCACCAAGGACAGAACCCTTTGGCGTGGTATTTCCTGGAGAGCTTCCCTTGTAGATTTGACAAATAACCATTGATTAAGCTTCTTTGGGCCCAGAAGCAATGGAACATTGAGGACCCAGTATAGACTTTGGAGGCAGACAGACCTGGCATTGCAACCTGGCCATTCCCAATGATCAGATTAATTGGGGGCTCAGTTTCCAATGATTACAGGTAGGTGAGAGTTTCCTTCTCCACAGTCTTCCGAACAAGCAAGTGTCATATTTGATTCCACATACCTACCAATCTTTATTAGGGAGCAGACAAAAAAGCAGTCACACAATTTGTTCTTGAAGCTCAGTGCAGACCCGGGTTTCTAACCCTACTAGTGCCAGAGAAAGGCTTTGCAGATTTGTTGAGATAGCAAGTCCCCTCAACCCTGAGGGTGTACACGTGGGACAGCAGCAGGCAGAGCCCGGGGCCAGCCTTCTCTGGCCCCAGGGTATAGTACAAATATTATCATTTTCTCTGTATGCTGGGAAGTGAGAAAGTTTGGGAAGCACTGCCTTAGTGACTGTCTTAGTTCAGATGGGTGGCTTAAACAACAAACATTTATTTCTCATAGTTACGGAGACCAGAAGTTTGAGATCAGGGTGCCAGCATGGTTGGGTTATTATTGAAGGCTCTTTTCCTGGTTTACAGATGACCATCTTCTTGTTGTATCCTCTCATGGGAGAGAAAGGGGGGGCAAAGGGGGGGGAGAGAGAGACATAGATAGATCACAGATATATAAATAGATCAAGTCTTTCTTTCTTCTTATAATGACAATAATCCCATTCAGGAGGGCTCCACCCTCATGATCTAATTACCTTCCAAAGGCCACACCTAATACTATCATATTGGGGGTTAGAATTTCAACACATGCATTTTTTTGGGGGGGGGGGCAGGATACAAACATCTATATTATAAAAACCCAGTGGCCCTAATGTTGTAATGACCAAAGACTGGTGTAGGTGGGTGGGGCTTAATGGGAGCCCTAGGCCAAGAACGGAGCCACAGGGGGCTCTGGACTTGCCAGATTCTTTTGCCCAAAGGGCAGAGGTGCCTGGACAGTATTTCTAACCAGTCATCTGTATCTGTCTTTGACATAGCTTAATGTCCCATTGAAAAACCTTTCCTAATATCTCTTATACTCTTTAATAAAACCAGGAGTGCCAATTGAGATAGTGTAGTTGAAATACCCAGGGTGAACTCTGATGTAGATCTTTGAAAAGCGAACTCACCAACCCTGGAGTATGCGTTTTTCATGACAGCACTTCAGAAGTTGACTGATCATTCTTGTGTGTAGATTAAAAGTAACTTACATACATTAAGCCATACTGTTGAAGCAGAAGTATTTTAAAGTCAATTATAGACACCATCAAACCCTGGCCTCTTAGCGGTGTGACATTGGGCACGTTACCTGTCTTCTCTGGTGTTCAGGCTCCTTATTATTAGAAAGGTAAAATAATACATGACAGGACTCTTGTGACAATTAAGTGACATGATACACACAGCTTGGCACATAGTACATGCTCATTAAGTGGAGGCATTGTATTGTTGAACATTATGGCCACTCTTCAGATACCTAAAGCATGTGAGTTATGCTTCCTGCCACTCTGTGTTGGATTAAAGCACTTCAGTTTTCTTGTTTTACAAATAGTCACATCTGTTTGTAACATGGGCTTCAGCGGGCCTGCCTCCTGGAGGTTCCTCAAGCAAATGGGAAGAGAAGGAGAGCAGGTGGCTGGTCTCGTGGATCAATCTTGATCCTCCCTCTAAGTAAGACTTCTTTAAAAAAAAAAGTAAGATTGGATGTAGAGATTCCTTCATTTTTGGAAGATCCAGAATTTGCCTGGAGTTTAGATTTAACAAACATGTTTATAGATCCAATCTGCACTCAGTTCAGCCATTCATTTTGCCAGTGCACACATGTAAACATACATTGTTTTCATAGGACCTCCATTGATATCTTAAATAATGTGTTTTTCTTGCCAGGCGGTGGCGATGGTTGCTGGTTTTCTCAGGTTTACCACCCAGGACTCTAGATTTGGTTTATGGGAAACAAGTAGGAGACTCTTGGCTTTAAAGCAAGGCAGTGACTACCCATTAGTGAGTAATTATTGCCTGGAGCCTACATGATAATTACGTCAAGCATTGCAGGAGGGGGCATCTGCTAATGTTTGCCTGTGGCAAAGTCATAAAGCTAGAGTGGTCCATCCATGGTCAGAGGGGTGGGTCCAGTGCACATGGCATTGACATACCTGGATGCTCCCCTGTATCCAACAGGGGATATCATGAAAACAGCCATACCGCTGTCCTCAGTTCCAGGCCCTGGTTTCCTGGGGAGATCTCCTTGAACTAGATAGGCAGGGCCTGTGTGGTTTTCACTGTGTGTGTGTCCAGTGATCCAATCAGAATCCTTTGCCCTGAGGCACCCTGGTGGTCAGAGCATGCCCAACTCCTCCAGTCAGGATGCTGATTGGCACCAGGGGACTTTTCTAGCACCTCTTAAACCACACAGGGAGGTTCCTGACCATCAGATCTGTGTGTTTCGGCTTGGGTCTGCGGACAGTTTCCTCTGACCCCTCCTGCATTTCATTTCGTGGACCTGTCAGGAAGCTCTGCCCCGAGCTGATGGCCCTAACCCTTTGGCTTTTCTGACGGGTCTGGACAGGTCTGGGGGAACATGGAGATCCTTGCAGTGATGTTATGAGCCTCCTGGGGCAAAACACCATTAGTAGTAATGTGGAAAATAGCTCAAGGGTGTCAGAGAGTGCCTCCCCCGTGTCCACACACTTCCTTTAATCTGTCTCCTCAGTCATTCCAGGAAACGGGCTGACCCCAGGGCCAGCAGTCACAGGCCTCAGCTGGGGTGGCAGAAACAGACCTCAGGTTGCAGACTCTGCTTCCAGATCATCGGGCTGTGGATGTGGGGGCCAGAGATAGGTGTTCAGAGCAGCAGGTTTTCTGCTCACGTGGTACACCCAGAGGATTGGCGTTTCCAGGAACCAGAATTAAGAAGAACCTCATTTTCATGGCATGGTGCCCCACAGCACCCCAGAAACCCAATCCACAAATTCCATTCAGGGCTAACAAACCAATCCCCTGACTCCGGCAGGGCAGGACCATCCTAAGGGGGTTTGTTGTGGGCAGTGCTGGACCCAAGGCAAGATTTTTTTTTTTAGTCTCTTTCATCTCAACACAACTTTTACTTCAGCTAGTATCACTTAGCACAGTGATGGCGAACCTATGACACGCATGTCAGAGGTGACACGCTAACTCATTTTTTTGGTTGATTTTTCTTTATTAAATGGCATTTAAATATATAAAATAAATATCAAAAATATAAGTCTTTGTTTTACTATGGTTGCAAATATCAAAATATTTCTATATGTGACACGGCACCAGAGTTAAGTTAGGGTTTTTCAAAATGCTGACATGCCGAGCTCAAAACGTTCGCCATCACTGACTTAGCAGGTGATGGGGAAGAGGCTCAGGCACCTAATTGATTTTGTACCGAAGGGTGTTACTCCTGATGTTCATCTCCAAGGAAATGGAAAGCCAGGTTTCTTTGGTTCAGAGTTTTGGGGCTCAGAGGGGTGTCTCCAGATAGAGGAAATGCAATTGGCATGTCCATGCTGACCTGAGCTCCAGCGGGTAGGGGCTGCAGGGATAGGTGAGGAGTGGGAGTTTGCAGGTAATCAGATCACTGCTTCAGCTGGAAACCTCAGACCTTTCCACCTTCCGGAGCCTCCTCCTATGAGGTGTGCTGCAGGAAACGGGGCTGATGAGGAGCAGGGCCTGCCCCATGCCCATCCCCGGGTGTCTGGAGCTCCAGCCCCTTGGCCTCCCAGCGCCTGTCTCCTGCAGCAGAGGTACTTCCAGCGACTCTGTGGACCAGGATTTCTGAAGGGGAGGAAGACTAACAAAGAGCCTCCAACAAATCACTCCGTCATGGCTTCTTGTTTAGAGCAAGGTTTGCTGAGAACTCAACCAACCCTTCTTGCTTGCTGTAAGTAAAGGTCTGGGAGTCAGACCTCCAGCACGGAGGTTCTGGGTACCTTTGCCAGCCTTGATCTGGATGTGATCTCTGAAGGGCTCTTCCAGCCCCAATTAAGGTCCTTCCTGCTAGTCACATTAGCTCTCACCAGGAGCTTTCCTGTCTAGGGGCGGGAGGCGGGGCAAGCACTTAGCCTCAGTGCGCTGTCAGCTCTGGCTGCATCTCAGTTGCATTCGGGGCATTGATTTTCCATGTCCCTCCTTAGAACCTGCTAATAGGATTCTTTCCCTCTCCTTCCCTCCACCCCCTTCAACCTGGCCCGAATCCTGGTCAGACCTTGATTACATGTCTCATTGATTCCATTCAGCTATTTATTAATGCACTAATTAGTATGTTCATGTAAAGGAGAGTGACACCGCTTTTTAAACATAAATGTACAGAGGTGCAGGTTAATGGAAATTTCTGTTTATTTAACATTGATGTCTGGTGTGAAGAGGATTAGTTTTGGATGTTAAAGGGACACAAGGGTTTTTCTGGGCCTCAAATCACTTTCACTGACAGTCACCCTTTGAAAGGTGACACCAGGAATCACATTGCATTTTCCTTCATGATATTCGGGCAGGGAAACTAGAGGGTGACCGAGAGGATGTGGGACAGGCTGCACAGTCTTCCGCGGACAGCTCTGATTGTGAATGAGGATGGCTGTCGTCATGACAAAAACAAGCGAGGCACACTCACTGCTCTGTCTTTAGGGTTATCTGGAATTTTGATCTTGAAGGTCTATGAATGGATTAACAGTGTTAATCTATCATAGCCTTATTCTGTTTGTTCTGGAGTTGCTCACAAGTGCTATTTTAGGCAAACTCTTCAATAAGCCACCCCCGAAATGACTGGGTTTACACATCAAAGACCAATAATGGTTAGTATGTGGGTGGAGTTTGCTCTGTGCCATCATTCAGGAGCCCAGGTTCCTTCCATCTTGTGGCTTCCCCGTCCCTTGGGCTCCTTGGTTCTCCTCTGGGATGACTTCTGGATCTGGTTAGAAGAAGAGGAAAGAGTAAATGTGTGAAGGAAGTTACAGAGCTGGCTTGAAGACCTGGATGCACCCACACTCACTGTCTCCAAGCCCAGCAGTACTGGGATTGGACACTGAGAGCCTCTCTTTACATGTGGAGCCAAGTGTGGCTGCAGACCAGCCCAGGACAAGGCAGGGCTGAGTGGGCCTGCAGGACGCTGCCAGTGGAGGAGAAAGTGTGGGTAATGCTACATACCTTAGATCAAGGTAGACTTTTCCTGACAGGTATTTTCTAAACTGGGTGGACAACAAAAAGGAGTTGTAAATTATAAAATGAAAAACAAAATTAAAGCAAGTAGAAGAAAAGTTCGTAAGAGCCTCAAGGGAGTAGATTTGTGTTTTGGAAGTTTCTGGGGGAACATTTTCCCTTTGGTTGGCCAGGTGTTGGGCTCCTTGGATAGGGACTAAAGATGTCTTTGTGTTACAGGGAGAAAAGCAGAGTGATGCACATGGAATACTTCTGGCTGCTGGGGAACCATGTTATTATGGGATGGGTTGGTTTAGAAAGAGAGGAATTTTGAGAAGATTCAGCATTATGCATTTTTCATGCCCCAGTGTTACAAGAGTGAGTTTTAGCCAAAGGCACCATTATTATAAGGTATAGACCCTCCATTTACCTTTTTCCCCAATGATCTTGTGCTTCTTCTCCACACCCCCAAAGTTCATGGCAGCTCAATGTATAGTTCCAGCATCTTTCATCTCACTCCCACGTCATACCTGGCTGCCCAATGATATCCTCCCTTAGTAAGAGGGGTTAAGTATTGGACCATTGTCAAGGATTAATGTCACTTAGGAAGGTGGCACTAATTGTGCTGGGGCTTCTGTGAAGAAGGCTGCAAAAAGGCACACAGCAGTCTGGCAGCATCTGATAAAACAGAGACAATTCCCGCTCTGCGAATGTAGCTCATGGAAATGACAGCACTAATATGTAAGGTTGTAAGTACAAAGATGTTCAAATGGCATCAATCTTTGCGCCAAAAAAAGAGGGATGCATTAAAGTAATTGCCCATTGATAGGGGAATGGCTAAGCAAATACACCATGGAATGTTATACAACCATTCCAAAATTAAATCACCGCTAAACCAGGTGACTTGGAGGGTTTCTGTGAGGCATTGTTGAGGGAGAGAGTGTGTGTAACAGGATGACTCTATGTGTCTTTGAGTCTGAGTGTGGAGAAACACATGGAAGAATACTCAGGCGTCAACATGCTCCTGGAGAAGGGAGGTGGGAGGGGTGGGCATCGGAGGAAGAGGAAAGCCAAAATAAAATATGACTTCAGACTTCTTTTGTGCTGTAGGATCTGGGTAGCGGTGAAAGGGGTTGGGCAGAGAAGTAACCTAATTTTATTTAGGAAGATCACAGTCTTAGGGGTATGGTGGAAGGTGTGGAGGGGGACGGGGTGAATCGGTTAGGGGCTATCACTGTAGTCCAGAGAAGAGATGACAAGAGCACTGGAGTCAATGGGAGTGAAGGGAGGAAGGGTCCAGAAGTAGGTCAGAGGTTAATTGCCTCCTGCAGTTAAAAAAATGCTGTCTGACTCCCCAGTGTTGCACTCCCCCTAACTCCAAAGAGAGGTAAGGTCATAATTCTGAATAAAACTTTTCTGATGGGCTAAGGTCAATGAAGGGAACCAGAGAGTAGCACACAATGTGTGGCTGGACTCCTTACTTAGGAGATGTCTCATTCCTGGACATGCTGCCCTCAAAGGAAGGGCTCGTCCGCATGCTGTGGGGTGGGGTGCTCTGACTCCAATTGAAGACCCACATTCCAGCCCTCATTTTCTCTTTAGAAAATGTGTCTTCTTTTCAGGGGACACCTCCCCCTTGGGTACAGGGGTAGGTTATCACCTAAGGCACCAAGGGGGCAACAAGAGCAGAGCATGGTTGTCCAGCACTGGTGTGGTTCCCAAAGTCGGGGGCAGTGCCCCAAGTTGCACTTGGCTCTGAGCTCAGCCTCTCCCTCCTGGTAAAGTGAGGACCCATCCACCTGTTCTTTCTTCTCCTGTTTCTCTACCTGACATTCAAACCATAACTCACATGTCCCTCCATGGATATGAGCTGAGCATTTGAAAATAACTCTCCAAACAAACAAACAAATAAACAAACAAGGATTATTAAAGATATAGTAGTAACTTAATCCAAATAGCAATTTGCGTGACTGCTGAGGACATCTTCCTGCAGTCAATGTACTTCATCATTTTTCAGAATACCAAAGTGGGTGTTCATGGAAATGGTTTTCCCAGAATCAAGAGAACCTGTCACTTTTAAGGTTTTTCCAGCATCTGTGGGTTCATGTTTCAAAAATTATAGGATGGACAAAATTTATCAAAGTCACTGGGGTTGGGGTCCAAGCATCATGTGTTTTAAAATTCACCCAGGTGATTCTCATGTGCAGCCAAGTTCAAAGCCATTTTCAGTGATTGAACTAAGCAGTTCAGCTCTGCCCCAGACACCTCAAAGGAGTGAGTCATTAATAAATAGTTTGTGAGTGGGGAGATTAGGTTTCTTGGAAGTCCAGTGTTCTTAAGTGTGGTGATGTTGGGGTTCCTTTCACTCATGCAAACTAAGAAAAAAACACATTAGCGTGTGTGCCCCATTGCTGGCTTTGGAAAAAGATAGGTTGGGTACTTATTGGGAAGCACAATGGGATAGTCAGTCTTGGTCTTTGGCAAGAACATGCCCAAAGATGAGTTACAATTGGTGTTTTGGGAAGGGTGGTGGGGACAGACCCTAGACCAGGGGTGGGCAAACTTTTTGACTCGAGGGCCACAATGGGTTCTTAAACTGGACCGGAGGGCCGGAACAAAAGCATGGGTGGAGTGTTTATGTGAACTAATATAAATTCAAAGTAAACATCATTACATAAAAGGGTACGGTCTTTTTTTTTTTAGTTTTATTCATTTCAAATGGGCCGGATCCGGCCCGCGGGCCGTAGTTTGCCCACGGCTGCCCTAGACTGTGTGCTGTCCATTCAGCTGCAGCCTCTCTCACTGTCATCAGTGTTGTCTATTTCTAGGTCTGTGCCCCTCTCCCAGATTCTCCCCACCAAGCAAAACCCCCAAAGGTATGATGGGACATTAAAAAACAAACAACCCCCTCCCCCCAATACCTTACATGTCTTTAAAATTGCCCTAGACTCATTAGCTTATCATAAAAATCCTTTCTCAGTCACCTCGAAGTCAGAATTTAAGTCTATACTGAATTAATTTTTCATTAGGATTTAATTTGATTAAAGAGGAGGGCTAGGAGAGTCTAAAACTCCACTTTCTGCTACAACCACTAAGTGCTGTTCAACCACCGGGCTCGCCAAAGCCCTCACCAGCCCCACCGGATTTGGGACCCAGCATTCCTAGAAACTCTTTTGAGCCCTTCCAAAGCGAGGTTTTGTCTCTCTTCAAGCTCTCCCCATCCGTGGCCCGGGAGTGGAGCCACCCATTCAAAGGCCTCTGTTTGGCTGGGTGTTTTCTTCGGTTTCACGTTTTGTTCAACAGCATCAGATGTGCTCATGCTCAGACTATCCGGGGCCCCTGTGTGCGTCAGTGACGGCTTTCTGTCCTAATTTGGTCACGGTGATTTGGGATCTGTAGTTGTGGCTACAAAGAGAGGTACTCTCCAGTTTCTTGTCATCTCCCAGGCTCATTTGCAAGCTGGTGCTTGAGGCTAAAATATAGAACAGCCCAAAGAAAAGAAATCCAGGCTACCAACAAACTCTCCTGTTACCTTCAGCGCTGATTTGATTCTCCTGGTGGGTGTCTGTGGGGTCCCCGTGGCTTTTACTCCTTCCCTCTTTTCTCCATCATTCTAGAGTTTCTGTCCGTTGGTTCTTTTGCATGGTAGACAGATGAGCCAGGGTGTCCTGGAGAGCTCTGCCTCTAGCAAGGCGAATAAGGAAGAGCCCTTTAATAGCTCCCAGCCTCTCGACCTCTGCCAGCCACTGCATCCTCACCCAGGCCTGCGTCCATTCAGGAAGACCCTGTTAAAGGGACTGAAAGACCTATGTTGGTATGAAGGGGGCATTTGTTAAGTGCCACTCAAAGACCTAGAAACTTAAGCAGAGGTGTAGATGTGGAAAGGTAGAAGGAAGCAACATGCTATAGGCTTAAAGGTTAAGGCTCTGGATCCGATTTAGGTTCAGTTCACATCCCACCACTTCCCAAGTTGGACAAGTTCCTAAAACCTTCCAGAGGCAACGTCTTCATCTGTAAAATGGGATGGTGATACCTTCTTACAGGGTTCAGCACCAATGTCTGGCCCAGAACAAGCACTGGTGAAGAACGAGGCCTACTGTGTCTTCCTTTTGGAAAGGATTTCAGCTTTAAATTCTCTTTGAGAACTGGAATTGGGGGAAATGTCACTGGAGCTTGCCTGCTGTAATTCAGTTTACTGTTTCCAGAGAGAGAGGAAGTATTTGAGAAATAAATGTATTTTCAGGCCACTTGTAACAAATTGGCATACTTTGGGGCTCCCTTTCCTTGAATAGTGAAACCAGATGGGCCAGTTTGGCATTTAATTTGCATATTTTCATTTTGTGAGTCTCATGGGTAGAACACGGGGTTCCCAAGCCCTGCTTATCCTAGGATTCCACTATGGAGGCTTTGAAAAATTATAGATGCCCTAGCCTTGTCCCAGGCTGATGGACTCAGAATCTCCAAGAGTATTGGGAGTTGGGGATGGAGATGGAGAACCTTCTGAAGTGGGTTTCAAGGTGGATCTGATGGTCAGTCCAGCTAGGAAGCCCAGAGCAGGATCACTGTTACTAGAGTTCCAGTTCCCTAACGGGAACTGTGTTTCAGAATTCCCATGGATGGTGTCTCTTTCCCTTCGGTTCTCCTGTGTATCTTTAAAAATAACTCAGTGTTATTGAAAGTAAACTGTAATTGAAAACATTAAAAGAAACGCCTCAATATTCAAGGGGTTATCAGCTATTACCCACTTCTGTCCCTGAGTCTAAGTGAGTATCTGGCCCTGAATTAGTAGTGGCCCTTTTGGAGCATGATGGTACAGCGTTCTGGAGATATTCTTACGGATGATTCCATGGGATTCTTCTTTCCCTGGGACATTAAATTTGACCTATGCATCGGATTTCACTCTTTAGATCCTATACCCCAGCAGTGATGTATGTTGAACCCGCTAGGGCTGGCTAAGGGGCATAAATGGTGAAGAACCCCTCAAGCAAATCCATGTTGGTGTGGTTCTGTTTTCTCTTCCCTTTTTCTTTCTTATCTTCAAACCTTCTTGTAAGGTGACCCTGGGGGATGTGAGAGGAGGTGTAAGAAAAGCATGAGGTTCTGTGTGGCTGTGGGTGTCCCCCCTGCTCCTTCCTTGTCTCCTATTCATTTTTCTGCTTGGGTGAGAAATGGTAACACACAGGCCACCACGCTCAGGGGCTCCTGCTAACGCTGGAGCAATTGCTCTCTGCTGACCTCACCAGGAAACCGCTTCTGGAAGGGTTCGCTGACTGTCTCTGAGTCACTGCAGAGAGAACAGACTCGAGGAAATACACAGGGTTGCTTTCCCTATTCCCTCTTCTCTTCCCAAGGATGGGTTTTCAAGTTGTGAGTGATCCTATTTGGGAGTGATGACAGTTTTGTTCCTCCTATAGATTTTGGGATTCAAGGGAGGGACATAGGAGGTTGGCATAGCTGTTGGATGTCAGAGGCGCCTCTGCCCTTCTCAGGAGTAGATGCTCTGAACCAGGAGGGTGTGTTCCCTGTGGGTCTGTCCCTGGCCTGACGATGGGAAAGTGAGACTGGATTACCTCAGAGTCTTGAAAATAGAGGTCTTCCTCCGCTCGGGGAGGAACCCAAGAGCTGTACTTCAGTAGACCAGGAGGCTACTGGCTCCTTTAGCATCTGAGGGTTGACTGATGCTGTCTGAAGATAGGAAGGAGAGGGTATTTCAAGGCGTGGCTGAGAAACACCCTACAGATTAGTGACTCTCAAATCGGTCCTAGCCCAGCGGTTCTCACACATGACTATTAACTGGAAAACTATGAGCCAGATCACATTTGTGTTTCATTTAAGCGCATGGAATGTTTTGCTGTGGCCAACATTTAAAGATCAAGAGATTTCACTTAAAATGTGGTTTTTGCACGTCTGTGGAAATATGGGCCTGTATTCCCACATGGAATCTGAGAACAGTCAGCCTGTATCCCCACATGGCAACAACTGGAGGGAGCTCGGGCTACTTCTTAGGGGCCACCTACTCTCCTGGTGACAAAGCTGCATGCCCCTCCCAGCCCCTTTGTTCATTTGTGTCATTTCCTCACTTACCTGGGACCTGGGTTGTCTCTTGAGTTTGGGAACCCTGCAGTGCCATAGGACTCAGGTAAAGATCGGTTAAAGTGCTGGTCCCCTTCACCCTCAAAGGTTTGAATCTCACGGGTGTGATTCTGCAGCAGTAAACTACATATTGAGAGATGTCAGCCTAGAGCTCAAGGCACAATTTCCAATGAGGGTGAGTGTGTTCTCCACAAAGAAGTCCAGGCCAATCCCGTCAATTCAGGATAAGATGCAGATGCAGGGATTGCAATCTTTTTCCTTCTCTGCAGCCCAGGGGTCTCAAGTGGTGACAGAAGATATGACACACAGCTGAGTTCTGTTTTTCCTCCCGTAGGTATGGGCTTAAGCTGCTTCCTTCTTTGTGGCTGTACTTAGTGAACAAAACTCGCCTCTCTGAGACTTGTAGGAGAAGCAGAACGGTCACCCACTCCCCACTCACTGCTCAGAATGGAAGCCCGGCTCTGGGGCCAGTGGCTGAGAGCCGGAGAGTGACTTCCGAAGACTCAGGGTGGTGGGTCCTGAAGTACAGCCCATCGAGGGCCAGAAGCCAGCAAAGGAGGAGGGAGCAAAAGGTAGATTTGCTGCTTCCTTCATTGGCTAGGGACTTCTGGAGGAAATCCTCAACTTTATCTGGGGAGATTGGTGAAATTAGAGACAATTTAAAAAATATATTTTTATTGATTTCAGAGAGGAAGGGAGAGGGAGAGAGAGGTAGAAATATCAATGATGAGAGAGGATCATTGATTGGCTGCCTCCTGCATGCCCCCTACTGGGGATCGAGCCCACAACCCGGGCACATGCCTTTAACTGGAATCGAACCCAGAACACTTCAGTCCACAGGCTGATGCTCCATCCACTGAGCCAAACCAGCTAGGGCAAAATTAGAGACAATTTAGACTTCTGCCATATATTCACCTTCAAATATTTCCTCTGCAGTGTTGCCATGTTTTTATTCTCAAGTTTGGCTTTGGGAGTAGGCAAGGTATTATTCCTGAAGTTGTAGCTAAGGGAAGGGACGCCAGGGCCTTAATGGTGCTAGAGCAGGGGTGGGCAAACTTTTTGACTCAAGGGCCACAATGGGTTCTTAAACTGGACCGGAGGGCCGGAACAAAAGCATGGATGGAGTGTTTGTGTGAACTAATATAAATTCAAAGTAAACATCATTACATAAAAGGGTATGGTCTTTTTTTTTTTTTTTTTTTTTTTAGTTTTATTCATTTCAAACGGGCCGGATCTGGCCCCTGGGCTGTAGTTTGCCCACGGCTGTGCTAGAGCATTACAGAGGGAAAGTGGATAGAGATCTAGCTGAGGCAGGTGCACCTATCTATCTGGGACAGTTGTTAAAGCCACTGTTGGACTAGCTAGTGCTGGCTGGGTTCATCAAAGGGGATTGGTCACTTAGCACTATGTAGTTCCCAGGATTGATGGTTACTAACTTTCCCCTTCCCATTCCTTAACCTTAGCTCTGAATGTGGAAAGTCATGACATCCGTCAGCAGAAACATCCCAGCCACTTCCTGCTGGGTTCCACAGGTGCTGCGTGGCTTTGTGGTGGATGGTGTGAACCAACCAGCCAAGCCTCCCCCTACTCCCCTAAAAGTCTCGACTTTGCTTGGCCTCCTCCACCCTAGTACACTTCTCAACACCTTCATTCCAACGTATTTATCGAGTGTCACCTGAGCACAGGGCAATGGGTTGACCCAATGTTTTTCTAGCTCTTTATCGAGTATTTATCAAGTGTTTCCTATAAGCCAGGCTCGGTGCCAGGGACCGGGGTTCAGTGGGGAATCAGCACATACAGCCCACTCTTGAGGTCTCTGCCTCGGATATTTTTTGCTCAGGTCTCACTCAGGTTTCCAAATCCTCCACCCACACCTACATCCGACTTTCAGTGGGTTATAATAGGCTGCCCACGGGAGCCTAAGAAGTGATGGCAGGAGGTGGGGCCCTTTTGGGAGGATTAATAGGAACTTTTTGGGATGGACAAATGATCCCAAAAATACTGGGAGAGGGGTCATCATATTCTTGAATTCCAGGTCTGGAGGGCTCAAGGGGTCCTGGGATAGGACAGGAAGAGAAAGGACATTCGCCTTTTGCAGATAATATTGATTTGGTGCTGATGATTAATAAAAGAGGAGGAGCCAATTGTTGTGTATGTGTGGTGAGCTTTGCCCAGTGTGGCTTACTGCTCTCCTTCCTCTGCAGCACAACTTCAGCTCAGATCGATGCCACACTCGGTAATTTATTTATGATATTATATGGCCCTTCCTCAGGTAACATTTTACTTTTATTTTATTTCATCTCCCAGATCCCCACAGTGAAAGCAGAAGTTATTTCCTCACGGGCAGCTACCTTTTGACACTCATTCATATAAATGGAAGTGAGGATAGGGAAAAATACCTATAGTGTGTGGCAGACATCTAGGCCAGGAGAGTCATGGTGATAGTTTAAAGGTTCATATTTCCATTGGATTCAGCCTCTGCCTAGAAACCTGGAATGTTAATCGTACTGGGCACCTTTCATCACTCAGTGGATCCAATATAGCGAGTCCTAGGAGTCCCCAAGGCTGACCTGTCGTGTGTTGATGGGGTGTGTACTTCTCACCCTCTGCACACCTAAGTCTATTTCTGTGTGCTTTTATTTTCTGTGGAACCCCCTGGCTTGTGTCCTGGATGCCTGAGAAGCTCTGGTTATTAACAGAGGGTCTTGAGTTTTCTCCTTGCCCCAAATAAGAATGTGCTCTCAGCCAATGTCACTTAAAGAATCTCTGATAACACAAAGTAGGGTGATCTCCCTCTCCCCGAGGTTGTCCCACCTACATGATCATGTGCAATGAGTGGATGTATTCCAGTGGCAGGTTTTTTATTCTCATGAAATTATCTCTCCTCTGGGAATGTTGTGGGTTAAAGAATTACCACTGCCCCATCTTCCTAGTCTCACCACCAAACCTTAGTTCAGATATGTCTGCCTCCTCTCTACAAGTTTAATAAAGCCTGTTAATTTTCCTTCCTGATTTTTGGTCTTGTCCTCCTCCAATCTCTTCAGCACTTAAGTGCCAAATTCATCTTCCTCACCCATAGCTCTCAGGTTACCACTCTTTTCCTCATGAATCTAAAATGGCTCTCCATAAATTATTGGACATATGTCCTCTTTACCCTAGGTTATCAAGGTTATCCATGTTTTAGAACGAACCAATACTTCCCTTTTTCTTTTGCTTCCTCCCTAACATAAATCCAGTGTTCTAGTCAAATCATGTGCAGTCACATCTGTATTATTGTGCTTCACTTTATTACACTTCACAGATGTTTTTATCAACACTGAGGCAAGATCCAGTACTAGCAAAAAGATTACGACTCGCTGAAGGCTCAGATGATGGTTAGCATTTTTTAGCAATAAAATATTTTTAAATGAAAGTATGCACATTTTTAATGGCATAATGCTGTTGCACGGTTAATAGATTACAGTACAGTATACACATAACTTTTATATGCACTGGGAAACCAAAAAATGTGTGTGACTCACTTTATTGTGGCATTCTCTTTACTGCGGTGGTCTGGAACCCAGTAGCTCTGGGGAATGCCTGTACTGTTTGCGGGGCTTTTGGTAATGGAAGAGTAGGTAATTCAGACGGACCCATCCCCCGTAGACAATTTGAAAAGTGGGAAAGATATTTTCACAAGTGTGCTTCAAGACATATAAAAGCTAGCAAGGTGGTAAATATTTATAAGGCCAAATTTTGGAAGAGAATAGAAACTGAAAGGTAAGATACCAAGGGGTGAGACCTTCTTCTAGTTTCTAAAGAGGCCACTGAAGCTTGGGAATTGCATTTCACAGCCGCAGTAGGTTAGGGGACAAAAGCTGGAGTTCAGGGCCTATCAAGGTGGGTGCATTTTGGGTTAAGATTAGAAGTAAACCAGCCCTCCTTTCCAAGTTCTAAAGACCAGCTTTGAACCATTTGAGAAGCTGAGAGCAATATCCACTCCTGAAATGGGATCAATGTTAAATTGTATTGCAAGGAAGTCACCTGGCAGAGGCATTAGAATGCTCTCTGGATGAGATAACAGCCTCCTAGTCATCAAATTATTCTTGCAAACAAATCTTTGAACACAATGTCTAGTATACAATCAAAGATAAGTTGGCACGTAGGAAACAAGTCCACATGAACAAGAATCAGCAGAAACAATAGGTTTTCTGGGTGCTGCAAGGATCAGGCACTGGCTTTAACTTGCTATGCTTACTATTTTCAGGTAGAAATAAGACAAGATTACAAAACCTGGCAGCCAACTAGAAACTATAAAAATGATAGAGTAAATTTGAAACAAGAACCGAAAAGAAATTCTAGAACTGAAAATACAGCAACTAAAATGAAGAATTCAATGGATGGATTATAAAATAATTTAGACACAGTTTAAGAAATAATTAATAAAGTGGGGACAAGGCAAAATAATCTGAAATGAAGGATAAAAAATACAGAGAAGCAGTTAAGAGACGTAGAGGATACCGTGAGAATGTCTTACCTATTTAATTAGATTTCCACAAAGAAAGAGAAAGAATGGGGAAGAAGTATTATTTGAAGAAGTAATGACTGTTAATTTTTTAAAACTGAGGAAAAATATCAATACACAGATTCAAGGAGGCCTACATACTCCATGAAGGATAAATAAAAAGAAATCTACATCCAGACATGTCATAATAGAAATGCAGAAAATTGAAGACACATCGTACTGTTTATTTCCCAAGTAAGCCCCCAATTTCCTTGTATCTGTACCTCTGTGTATACTATCCCCCTCTCCTTCATTGTCCAAATGTCACCTATTATTTATCAAGTTTTATCAGATAATCCTCCTGTTCTTACCTTCAACCAGGTTTAGAATTAAAATGATCAAGAATACTTTCATGTCAACAATATTAATACTATTTCCATGACGTCTGCTACCATCATGGAACACTTATTTAGTTCCAGGCATTGTTCTTGGCACCCATCACACATGATCTCATTTAGTCCTCATAAACTCAGTAGAGGTTTTTACCCAAGAAAAAAATGAGGCCACCCAGCTCTCCTCTGAACTTTTATAGCATTTTACCTGTCTTGTAGCATTTATAACATTTTTCCGACTGTAATGTGTATGTGACTCCCACCTAGGGGAGGAACCTTCTCTTCTCTTTGCGTCTCTTACTGTGCCTACCACCTAGCTTTGCACATGCAGAGTAGGTGCCCGTTCATGTATTGAGTGAGTCTTACCACGTGGCTTGTCCTCGAGATGCCTTAAGTGCCGGTGGATCTGTTAGAAGTCTGAGCAGATGCACCGTTGGAAGCTGTGAGCCCCTCCCCGCACCGTATCATCTCTGCCTGCCTGAGTGACTCCCGCTCACACATTAAATCGAAAGCAGTGACCGATGCTCTAAAGTGTCCTCGAAAATGGTACTCAAGTGTGTAACACAGCTATTCCACTGATGTGGGCAAGGTGTTTATGGAAAGGCTGTTTTTCCTTTGGAATTGGAGGGGGGGGGTTTGAAACCAGAAGGCATTATATGATACTTGCATGGATGTCCAGTGAAAAATGAGAAGAAGAAAAAAAACACACAAACCAACCCAAACCTCCTCTACTAGTTACCTCCATCTCTATCAAGACATCATCTCCCTGGATATTTTCTACATCAAGCCCTGTCTCTTCCATCAGCATCCGCAGATCACAGCGCATGACCCGGGGCCAGGAAAGTTGAAGCAGGAGCAGTCCAGAGCAGAACGAATAATTGCATTCCAGGGCTGGCTCTCGCTGGATTTGCTCGCCACCTCAGCTTGACAGCTTAATGGTTTGTGAGAGAAGGAACATTTTAGCACAGCCCGGCTCTGTGTCTTGTGGGGAGGGGCTAACTGGTGAAAGCGCCGGGTGAAGTCCCTGGAGCAAGGGGGCTGTGCCTCGGAAAAGCCGTGTTAAGTTAGGAGAAATGGCCAACTTCGTCAGAGCCACACTGCCACTGCTCAGGCAAACGGTGATTTGTGTCGTACGTATGCTGCTGCCGCTCTGTGCCCCGCGGCTCTCAGCCTGGGCACCTTTCCACTGGGCATCCTTTGAAATAAATGTTGATTTTACTGATTAAATCCGCTGCTTGCATATTGACAGCAGGATTTTTTTTTTTTACTTTCTGAACAGTGGTGACAATCTACTCCCTTTGTCTCCTCCTTCCCCTCTCTCAGTAACAAATAATAGCACCAAGTCCTTAAAGCAGGCCACGCCCCACTTTCTATCTCTGGATCTGGCATCCGCTTCCTCTATGAGCTTTTGGAGAATATGGAAGAATCCTCAAATCCTGGAAAATGTTTGCCTGGGTCATGTAGATGGAGAGCTTGTCTAGGTGTGGTTGGGGGTGTTACGCTAGAGGCTTCAGGCAATTGCCTATTGAAGTGAGAAAACAAGATGTCTAGAATGAAAGCTAGCCTTCACAACTCCCAAAATAGGAGCTCTTGGGAATGCAGCAGGAAATGTCTCTTATGAACAAGTCACTTCAGAAACTCTCTGAGCCTTTAGGGTCCTCGCCTATTGAATGTTGATAGTAGTAGGACCCATCTCTTAGGTTTAGTAGGAAGATCAATATGAGAGGATATTTGAGTGTCTACAATGTGGTAGGCAATTCGCTGAGCACATTATATGCAGCATCTCATCTAATCTTTGCATCCAGCCACCCAAAGAAGTAGGTCTCATTTTTATTCCCATTTTACAGATGATGAAATTGTTGTTAGTCCCACCTTATGGACACAAAGACTCAAGGTCATGCAGATAGCTGGATTGTAAGTTTGGCCAGTGGTTCTCAAACTTCAGCATGCTTCAGAAGCTCCTGGAGGGCTTGTGAAAATCACAGATAACTGGGGCCCTCTTCCAGTTTCTGACTCAGTAGGTTTGGGATGGGCCTGAGGATTTACATTTTTTTTTTAATTTTTTATTTATTTATTTTTAATATATTTTATTGATTTTTTACAGAGAGGAAGGGAGAGGGATAGAGAGTCAAAAACATTGATGAGAAAGAAACATAAACCAGCTGCCTCCTGCACACCTCCCACCGGAGATGTGCCCTCAACCAAGGCACATGCCCTTGACCGGAATCGAACCCCGGACCCTTCAGTCCGCAGGTCGACGCTCTATCCACTGAGCCAAACCGGTTTGGCGGATTTACAATTTTAACAGGTTCTCAGGACCCCTGATGCTGTTGCTCTGGGGGCCACATGTTGAGAAGCAGAGACTTGAGTCTCCTAATTTAAAAGTTCCAAGAATTTGCAATATATTGTAAGCTCTAAGAAGGCAGGTGGGGAGTATGCACCCCTCTCCCCCCGCCCCATGCTCACACATCAAAGGATTTTGTATGTTCTGCGTGGCCTTGGACAGGGAGCAATCCCAGGGGCAGGGGACAAAGTTTCACTTGAGTTGTAGCTTCACTGTCAATCTGTTGAGGCTCTCCTCCTGGGATGGAGAAGTGGGTCCTAAGAAGGCACTAATGAGGTTTTTGAGCCTTGTAGTAGGTGAGAGAAGGGTAGGGTGGGTGATGGGGTGTCCGCGGCCACAGGAAGATAGGCAAGGGCTGGGAGCTTGGGGAATCCTACAAGATGTGTGTTATTATAGGGTTAGTGACTTGTACTCGGGAAATTTAATTATTTCTACGGTGTTTGTGTTTTCTATGACTATCAGATTTTTATTCTCCTCCCCTGACAATGTCAACCTGTGCAAATAAGGACCAGGATTTATTTCCTGCACGTAGGCCAGGGTGTTAGGAGGGGACCATCATCTCCCTGTGTCTGGTCCTGATGGTGGCAGCTGGGACCGAAGCAAGGGAAATGCAGAGAGGCAAACAGGGGGCAGGGCAGCTGCAACAGCATCCGGGCTTGCTTGGTCCAGCTCCCCTCCCCACCAGGAGGTCCTTCCAATAATAGCATCATAACCACCACTCATAGTTATTGATTGCTTACTGTGTGCCAGAGCTTATGCTGAACACTTCATAATAGTCGTGGCGGGGGGTGGGGGGGTGGGGGGGATGGATCCTATTTTTAACTTTGTTTTGTAGGTAAAAAAAATTATGTTTGGAGATTCAGAAATTTGTTCAGGTTCATGCAATGAACAAGTGACAGAACCAGACCTGAGGCCCAGGACTGCAGGAGGTGAAGCCCATGCCTGCAATCCTTTCACACGAATGCTCAGATGGAGCCTTGGTGCCTGCTTTGTCTGAGCTAGGGAAGGCCCTTTACTCATTGCAGAGATACTTCAGTTCCACTCACCCTGCCCAGAAGCAGGTACTTCCTAAGGCCTGTGAGCTGGTGATGCCCCAGGCTTCAAACCAGCCTCCGCCCAAGACCCCGCCCTTAAACCTGAGCTGGTCACACAGACTTACAGGGTGAGTGTCTGCCTTTGGGAGCAGCAGGACCCCTCTCTTCTCTTGTGGGGCTGCGGTGTGGATGGCTCCTGGAGCAAAGGCAGTGGTGGTGCCGCGGCTCCTGCTGCCACCCTGGTGTGTGCAAGCCTCGCGCAGGTGTCTCCTCCTCCGTGTGGATGGCCACCCTGGGAGAGCTAAAGAAGGGGAAGCCAAGAGAGGACAATGACTATGTGACGTCTTTTCTAGAAGGAATTGAAATGCATGCAGGTCCAGGCCAGGGTGGGATCGGCAGTGTTCTGCCTCCCACCGAGGATGGCTTCTGTGCTGGGGGATTTTCCCCTCTGCTGGTTTGATAAACGAATCAGGGCTGGTGTCCAGGCCGAGCATGTGGGTCGCAGCCCCCACTGCCCATGCAATTCCCCATGAAATTGACAGCAGAAGCTACTGGCTTGAAGGAGGGCTTGATCCAGATAAAGACTCTCTTTATTTTTCCAGCTCCCATTCTTATCAGAGGTTTCCTGTCATTGTGGATTTGACACCTCACTCTCTGGGGGCTTTGGCCTCATGACTCTCTTTCTGTCTGTGCCCCTCCCCCCTTTTTCCTGTGCAGCACGAGCTATAGATGGTGTTGGAGTGGAGGCCCCTGCCCTCTGCTGAGGCACATGACCCTCGTCCCGGGATTCCCTGCAGTCCTGTTTCAGGGTGTCTGTCCCAGTGATAGGGAATCCCAGCTAAAGCCCTTAAAAAAGGAGCGTGACGTTTTTGAAATAGTACTTTGGGTGCTGAAAATGACCTCATTCAGAGCAATGAATGGACTTAAAGGGTTAAGACTCTTTCAAAAAGGCTGGCTTGATCATTTCTGGCCAAAAGGACCACTCAGTCTTATCACTGGATTAGTAATTACCATCAGAGCTCTCCTGTTGAGGATTGAAATCTCTGCCTATGACCTCTACTTACAGGCCCGCTTTCGGCCCCCTGGAATAATCCAGAAAATGCACTCTCCCCTCCAGGTGGCAGCCCCCAAGGTCCGCTCACCCATTCCCTGCCCTTCAGGACTTCCTGGTCCTCTCCAGCTGCCTGTTTCCTTTCCCTCCTTCTCATCAGCCTCATGCCCCTGAGTCAGGTCACCTTTGGAACCCTCCCTTGCAGAAAGAGGAGTCTGAGGCTCAGAGTGGGAGCTCAGCAGTTCATTCTCAACAAATACTCCTTTTTTTATGAAACATTCTTCTCATGAGTATCTCTTTCTCCCCTGACCTCTCGGATTTAGGACCTTGGACTAGTCCAAGTCAACCATCACTATACGTCTTCTCCTCCTTGGGCTGGCTCTGGGTTCCAGCCTTCCAGCCTCTCTCTGCAGCTGCCTCTTGGTTGGGTCCTCTGGGCTGACTTGCCCACAGTCTGGCTGCCTAATTAGTCTCCAGGTGTCTGGAGCCCCGGTGGAGCAGCCTGTATCGAGCAGGCTTACTGTGGGGAGAAGGCTGGCTGTGCTGGGGAGAGGCAGGGTGGGGGTGGGGGTGGGGCCCTAAAGAGGCTTTTTCCAGAAAGCTTCTCCTTTCTGCTGCATCACACCAGGTTCCACTTGTTGAGGTGTGTGCAGAGGTGTGGTAGGAGCAGAGGGTAGCTTAGTCCTTCCCTCTGAAATCTGCAACTGCTCCCCAGGCCTGGACCAGCAGACAGGATTGGGATGAAACGATAAGGATTCACCTCTCCTAGGGAACAAAAAGAGGAAAGGCGGGGCTTACCGGGGAGAGCAATGTGACACGAGAACGATGGCAATAAAAGTGGCTAACACTGATGTCACAGCTGCCCGAGCCCTGCACTGATCCAAACATTGGCACTATTAGCTCACTGAGTCCTCAATAAAGCCCCATGCAACATGTGCATTTCACACAGCAGGGGCCAAGATGTAGAGAACTTGTCCAAGGTCACAAGACAGATGTGAAGTCTTCTCCAAGGTCGGCACTCACGATCGCTGTGAAACGTGCCCGCTGGCTGGTCTCAGCCCCGAGATGGTCTTTACCAAGAATTGGATTTTGACATTCGTGAGAGTGTGACCTCACCCTTTGTTCTCCTGCTGATGCCCACAAGCCAGACCACCATCCCTCCTGGCCCCGGCCAGCCCAGGGCAGCCCTCGGCCAGGTGGGGGAATGGTCTGCAATGTTTTGGGCATGTGTTTGCCTCCATTAGGCAATATCTCAAGGGAAATCAGCACTTGTGGGAGGTTCATCATTAATGATGGTGAATAGCATCTAAGTGTTAGTCTTCCTAATCATTTTGAATTTTTTGTTTGAGAAGGGAGTGATTTCTGGTCTGGTTCTTTGGTCCTGTGCTTATAAAGTGGAGGATGAAGAGTTTGCTAAGAGCAGAAGGATTACATTTTCGAATAAAAAAAATCAATGACTAGTGCTTTTTACATTATTTATATTATTTTCTATCTATACTCTCCTTACAGGAATCTTTTAAAGGCACTTGCCCACTTTTTAAAACACTGGATTGTTAAAACAAAATAATGCAGTAAATCATAAACCCTCTTAATTGGCACAGACATGTGACAGTATCTTGCAAATACTGATGGAAAACTAAGGTGTGAGGGGACCACATCAGTCCCTCGGCATCATGGGAGCCCTCCTCTGCCTTCCAGACACCTGCTGTACTCAGTTGACCTACTAACCCATGGGTGTGCCAGTTCTGTATACCCAATGCTGGAAGAGCTGTTATCTTTCAAGATAAAATTATATTTAAGTGGAAGTTCTGGTATTTCCCCCCCATAACTCCTTATTTTGAAGAGAGCACTAAAGTTAAAGCCTCTGAGCCAGTCAAGCCAGCATTTTCCCCACCTGCTGACTCCTGGCTATCCACACCCTGGAGACTCAATTCTTCTCCCTTTGCTCTCTCCATGCCTCCCCTTTCTGCCTCTCCCCCCCGCCCCCCACACTGCTGCATCTGTACTCACGTACACACTGCTGTGTGTCCATGGGCATGTCCCTGAGGCCCGGCTCTCACCTCTGCACCAGGTGGTAGTATGTAGACACTAGGGTATGAGGGCTGGGACGGGAGGAGCCCCAGGCCATGCTTCTCTCTCTGGAAGATGAGTGCTCCTGCTTGACTGGGACTCCTAGAGCAAGGAGCAGGTCTAATGCTGGAGGAGTAAGTAGGACAGGTGGTCCTGTGGCAGGTTACCTGGGGAGCCCTGGATTAGGGTCTGGGAAGAGATATAATTGCTGGTGGATCTCACTGGGTATCCCTGTTCCAGACAAGAAACAGAGAGAAGTATTGTGTCCTTTCTTGGTTTATGCTGACCAGGTTTCTATTTCAATATGAGGTCCTGCTCCCCTCTCCTCTTCACCCTACACACACACCAAGCTGTGGCTTCCTTTTTACTGGCCTTTTCCTCCAGGTAGGGTCGGCATGGGTGTCATCACAAATGGCCATTTTGTTCCTTCAGCATCTCCTTCCCCCATCAAAGGAATGTCTCTGAGTCTCATTGCTTCTGTGGCCTGATGAGTTGCCAAAAGACAAACAAAAACCCCTCACTCTGTCCTTTAGAACAACCACATACGGGTCTGGTTCTGCAGGCAGTGGGCCTAAACCAGAGTTCTGGAGCCCCTAGATGAGGGGTTAACTTGGTCTTGTTCAAGGAGATAGGTTTGTATGGGGTGATGGCACCCAGGCAGGCAGCCCTTGGGGGAAAGGAGAGGTGCTGATGGCAGGTGGGGAAGGGAGTGAGGAGCATGCTGGGCCTGCAGCCTGTGTTCGGAAGAAGCTCTCCGGACTAGCAGAGCAAAAGGAGAACAGAGGCCCAGAAGTATAAAATGAGAAAAAGAAAATTATTTCCTTGTGGAACCAAGGATTTTTGTTTTAAGTAAGCACACGGGACGCCTAATGTGCAAGGGATCTTTGAATTGTTAGAAGATGCTTTTGGGATGGAAGACTTGGCTGAGGCCTCTGTGGACTTGGGGGAACTCTTTGAACAGGGATTGTCTGGAGACCCTTCTCCAAAACTCAGTGGCTGCTTCACAGGGCAAGTGAAGACACATTGGAGGCCTTGCACCCAGCTAATTCCTGAATTTATGTCCTGCCCGAGGCTTTGGCTACCTTTGATGGAGGCTGAAAGCGCTGCAAACAATGCTCTAGGGTCCATTTAAGCTTATATGAACCTGATCATTTCTTCTTCCAGCTCCTGTTGGGCACTTACACTGTGCTCAGTACTGTGCATTGGACTATTAGTAAGAAGCATACCTTCACCTCAGTTGGACTTATTTAGCAGCAAAGTGGCCGCAGGTATAAGCCCAATAGCAAAGGCAAAGTGGGAAGCGGAGCTCTGATGTTTGCACACCTTGCTCTGGAAGTCCAGGGGAGGAGAGAGAGTCCTTTGGGTTGGAGGAGAGGAGGTGTTTGTGCTGGTGGTAGCCACTTAACATGGAGCGCCTCATTTATTTCTCACCACAGCCTAGAAGGCAGGTCTTGCTGTCATCCCTATGTTATGGTTGAGGAAACTGAGGCCTAAAGGGAATTAATAATTTGTCCAAGGTCAAATTTGTAAGTGTAGAGTTAAGGAATGAAGGAGGAGGGAGGGGAAGGGACTCTCAGGCCAAAGGAACACCTTGGTGAAGGCATAAAAGCAGGGAAGGACAGGATATGTATGGGCAATGGAGAGCAGTTCTACTTGAGAGGAAATGATGAAAGCCAGATGGCAGAGTATGAATGTAAGGCTAAGTCTGTCCTTCATTCTGTAGGCAATAGGGAGCCACTGAAGAGACTTGAGTAGCAGAGTGTCATGATCAGAGCAGACAAATGGTTTTGAAGGAGGAAAACCAGGAGATGTGTGGAGCATTAAGAGGTGACTGTAGCAGAACAGGTGAGAGATAATGCAGTGGAGTCTTTCTGCTCTGGGCAACGCAGGTGAGAAAATTTCCTTTCAAGAGATAATGCCCTTTCATTTTGATAAGAGGCAACTGATTTCATAAGAACGAGGGAAAAGTGGTCCATATTCCAACTCTTTCCAACTCCATCCACGTATTTGTGACTCTAGTTATTTCTGCTTCATCCTTTTTCTGTCTCCTTACTGGATTTTTTTTTTTTTTTTGACACGAATGCCCATTATTTTTTAGATTACTCTGACCCCAGTTTATTGGAATGAATAAAACATCTTTTCTGTCTTCAGACATATATTCACTTTGAGGGAGGTGGTAGGTGAGTGCAAAGTTGGTGTATGGAGACATCTAGATCACTGGGAACAGATGTTGTACTGTAGTGAAAAAAGCACCAGCACAGGTTCTAGGTCTGTCAGTAACTCCTTTTGTGGTTCAAGGATGTGTGATCTCTGATTTTGAGTTTCTGTACCTGCAAGCTGGGGATAATGCTGCTTAAGCCAGTGAGAAAAATGAGATGGTTTTAAGAAATATGAGAGTCTGTACATCAGTGGTTCTCAAAGTGTGGTTCCGCAGGCCAGCAGCACCAGTGTCACCTGGGAACTGGCTAGGAATGCACATTCCTGAGCCCTGCCCCAGACCCACTGAATCAGGAAGCTGGGGTGGGCTCTCCAGGCTATTCTGTGGTGCAGGGTCAGGTTTGAGAATCACTGCTGCTCATCATTGCACAGAAGTGCTCAGGCTCTTATCTGAACTCTCTGTTGGTCTGTTACAGCGGTTCTGAAATCTCAGTGTCTTCCCAGTTCCCTGGAGGCCTTGTTTACACAGGTTCTGTAGGTCCTGGGTGGGGCCCAAGAACTTGCATTTCTAGCAAGCTCCCAGGTGAGAACCCCTGCTTTGTTATACACTAGCTTTGTGGCCTGGGGCAGGTCCTAGCTCTCTCTGTGACTCAGTTCCCTCATCTGTACAAGGGGGATCATAATAGTATCTACCTTATAGGCTGATATGAAAAATAAATGAGGTAATTCATGTCGAGTACATAGCGCATTACACCTCAATCAACATTCTTCTTGTGAATGAGTTTGTAACATGCTTTACGAACAGAGAAGGTCATTGTGAAAGTTGATGGCAGAAGACTGTGGTGGTTCTATTTTAAAAATATTTTTTTTATTGTGGTAAAATATGTAAAACAAAGTTTATCATTTCAAGTGTACAACTCAGTGGCATTCATTACATTCAATGTTGTGCATCACCACCATCCACCTGCAGAACTTTGTCCTCTTATTCTGTCCCATAAGCAAAACACCCCCCATCCTCCCTCCCACTAGGTCCTGGTAACCTCTCATCTACTTTCTGTCTCTCTGAAGTTGCCTTTTCTAGACATTTCCTATAAGTGGAATCATACAATATTTGTTCTTTTGTTTCTGTCTTCTTTCATTTAGCATGTTTTAAAGGTTCATCCATAATTGTAACATATATCAAAACTTCATTCCTTTTTATCACTGAATAATATTCTATTGTATGGCTGTACCATATTTTGTTATCCATTCCTCTGTGGATAGTCACTTTTTGGCTCTTGAACATTTGCTAAAATGAACGCTGGCAATATCTGTTTGAATCTCTGTTTCACTTCTTTTGGGTATATACCTAGGAGTGCAGTTGCAAGATTGTATGGTAATTCTATGTTTAGATCTTTGAGGAACCACCCCCCTGTTTCCACAGCAGCTGCACCATTTTACATTCTCACCAGCAATGTTCGAATGTTCAAGTTACTACACATCCTTGACAACCTTTGTAAGTTTTTATCTGATTATAGCCATCCTGCTAGGTGTAAACTGGTATCTCTTTGTGGCTCCAATTTCCATTTCCTTCGTGACATCTTTTCATGTGGTTATTGGTTATTTGTATATCTTCTTTGAAGAAATGTCTCATTAAGTCATTTGCCCATTAAAAAAATTATATTTATTTTTGAAAGTATTACAGATGCCCCCTTTTTAACTGGGTTGTTAGTCTGTTTGTTGTTGAGTTGTAGGACTTCTTTATATATTTTGAATGTTAGACCTTTATTGGATTTATGATTTGAAAATATTTTCTCCCACTTTATAGGTTCTATTTTTCAGTCTATTTTAAAAATTAGTTTTATTGAGGTATAATTGATATACAGAACACTGCATATTTAAAGTACATATACAATTTAATGAGTTTTGACATGTGTAAACACCTGTAAAACCATCATAATTAGGATAATGAACACACCCATCAGCCCTAAAGCTTCCTTACAACCTTTTGCAATTCTTCCTTCCTCTCTCTATATTAGTCTGTTACTAATAACTCTGGAGATCAGGGGTCCTCAAACTATGGCCCGCGGGCCACATGCTGCCCGCTGAAAACATTTATCCGGCCCGCCGGGCGTTTTTGCCGCCGCTGTGTGCATAGGAATTTGTTCATAGTTTTTTTTTAAACTATAGTCCGGCCCTCCAACGGTCTGAGGGACAGTGAACTGGCCCCCTGTTTAAAAAGTTTGAGGACCCCTGCTCTAGATACTCTGTGGTCAACACTAAGCATCATGGGAGGATACCAGGCTGGGAATCAGAAGACCAGGCTCTGGGTGCTCTGACTCTGTGGTCTGTGGGTGCTGATTTCGTTCAGCCTCCCACCTCCCTGGTTTGCTTTCTCACCCACACATGGCAGGGTTCGGCTCTCAGCCGTGCCCATTCCCCTCTGCCTGCATATTAGAATAACCTCTTGGGAAGTCAGTGATTATTGCCTTTTTTAAAAAGCAGCATTTTGCTAATTATTTTATAATTAGTTTTGAATAATTATTGCTTTTTAAAGGATACTAATGTCTATCCCACATCCTTCGAAAGAGACTTTCTGTGGGCGGGATCTTGAGGTCTGCGCTTTTTAAAAAGCTCCCCTAGTGATTCTGATGCACAGTAAGATGCAATGATTTCCAACACAGCCTTCTTTTCCAGAGTCCCATGGTTTATGTATCACTTTGTAGTTTTCATATTGATTTCAGTTTACTCTTTCAAAAACATCAGGAGATAGGTAAGAAAAATATAGCTTTTTTAAAGACAGGCACACAAATGTATGGAGTGAATAAGGGACTTGAGCAGATAGATGTAAGGCAGAGAGGGGACTGGAAAGTTGCTTGTGTTTCCATTACTCCCTTTTGTTGCTGTTAAACAAGGTGACACCAACATGCAGCAGGTGGTGGCCAATGGTTTCCAAGGCAGGGTCTCCTGGGGTGGGGTTAATACAGACCAGGGTTAGTCCAGATTCTTAGGAATAACTCACTTTAGTTCCCTAGGAATTGTTTTGAATAATTATTGATTTTTAAAGGATACTAATGTCTATCCCACATCCTTTGAATGAGAACTTCTGTGGGTGGGAACCTGGGGTCTGTTTAAAGTAAAATGACACCTTACTCATTCTAGTGGAGCCTGTTCCTGTCTAGTTAATGAAAGAATGGTGGTTACTCTGCCAGACCCCCTCCTTGGCCTTCATGGTATCATGATATCAAGGTTATAAGAGCACATCTGTATCTTGAAGGTGTCTGGAGAGCAATCTGTACCCTGAAGGTGTCCAGGAGCACATCTGTAAGCGGAGTCAGTGAGATGCTATCAGGTGCTGGTCACAGAACCCAAGAACAGTGTGAACCATAAGTCAGTGATCATCTCACATGAGAGGACCACAGGTTGGTGGCTGCAGGACTGGGTCCTTCAGTGACTCAACAGCATCATCCTTCTCCAGGCGCCTTCTTCTCCCTGCTCAGCCTTGGTAGCATAGCTGATGTCCCCCCTCATGGCCAGGAGAAGTCTTCGCCAGTGACGGCACAGTGAGTGGTGGACATGTAAGGAAGAGAGTGTTTCTTCACCCGAAGTCCCCAGCAGGCCTCCCGTTTGGTCCAGCTGGCCAGGTTTGAGTTCCAGGGCAGTTCTGAAACTTATCACTGGCAAGGGGAGGAAACCACCGTGACTGGTTTAATCTAGTTGCAATTAGCCACCGGAGCTCAGAATCACCGGGTTATTCCAATCATGACGGAACCCCTCCTGAGGTGGGACCCCGTATGGAGGGTAAACTGCTGAATAAGGTTGGGGCACACCAGCAAGAAAGAATGAATGGAGGGTTGGCGGCCTCACTGGGGGAGCATGGGATCGAAACCAGGGGGCTGGTGTTTTGAGAACCCTGTCAGCCGAGCCATGGAGAAGCCCGATGACGGTCTGCTGTCCCTCCTCTGAGAACGTTCCCCGTGAACCACATTCTCATCCAGCAGCCACCACAGCTTTCACACTCGCCCCTGGCTGCTATGCTTTTCAGTCGTGCTCACTGATTTGCTCTGTACTCCAGGCCGACCACCCCGAGCTGGTTAACACCTCTTCATTCAGGCTACTTAGATTACAGCCTTCTTGAGTTACATTCTCATCTAGAGGAAGAAACTCTGTCACCCTGAGTGGGCTTCAGTTCCCTGCTCTCTCAGCGGTGACGTGGGAACACCGTGCCCCCTAAGGTGGCTTCTGCAGATAACCGGTGCTTCCGTGCGGATGTCTTGATCATTACTAAATTAACTCTCAGAAGGTCACCTTATCTCCTTGTGCCAGGGCTCCTTGCAATAGCCTATGTGTGCAGACTCCATCAGCCGCCTCCCAGGGCTGCTGGAAGCCCCTGCACAGCTCAGGGCAGGGAGCACCTTGGGAGGAAAAGGAATCCGGACCCAGCAATACGCTGCAGGTAGAATGAGGGCTTGGTTTGGTGTGGTTGGTGTTGATTCAGGAGGGAATACAGGTCATTGGTCGGTTGCCTCATTGATCTTCACAGGCTGAGCATTGCGCCTCATTGATTTTTCACTGCTAACTGAGTCTTGCTCATCTGTTCACTTAGAGATTGCTTCATTTCTTTTCAATTCATTTTTCTGTGCCATTTGACACTTCCCCACATTGTATTGTCCTAACTTGCTATAGATCCGATCATCTCTTTCCCAGAACAATCTTTGTGACTTTGGGAAAAGCCTTTTTTTAACTCCTCTGAGTCTCAATTTCCTACCCTGCTAAAGGGTGATGAAAATTTCTGCCTGAAGCGTCTGGAAGCTGGGAAGACATTTGGGAGAATGGCTCCTGGGAGGTGGCGGCTGATTTTCTCAGTCAGGGAACTCTGGCCTCGCCCTGACTTGGCAGGGGAGGAAAAGCCTCCTCTTGAGGAGGGGCCCTGAGTCCTGCAGCCTCAGCTCTCGCCCAGAGCCCCGGATGTCTCCTGCCAGTCACCATGGCTTCAGCCACGCTGGTTCCCAAGGATGGGCTGCATCTTCCGTGTACTCTCAGCCCAAGTCAGAGCCCCGGATGTCTCCTGCCAGTCACCATGGCTTCAGCCACGCTGGTTCCCAAGGATGGGCTGCATCTTCCGTGTACTCTCAGCCCAAGTCTGGATTTACAACTGTCCATTAATGTCTTAATAACACAGCTGAGAAAAGGCTGGACATTTCCACAGGACTTTGCTGGGAGCCAGGGGGTAATAAAAGGGAAATAGAGAGTTACTATAACGAGTCAATGTGGCTTCCAAGTTATGGTTTATTTGGCTTCATCAGTATGAAGTCCCGGTTTAACTCCTATTGTGCCACTATGCAGCATGTTCAGTTTTGATTCCTAGCTAGACCCTCTGGACCCCTTAGTGTTCAGTCATAAAGACTGAGGTCCAGAGAGTGATGGGAGCCCCCACTGCTACCTGTGAGGTGTGTCATTAGTCCTAGGGACCTGTTTGGGGTGCCACGTCTGACACCATGAATATTTACCCCTTCATCAGCATAGACTTGCCCCACAGGCCATGGAAGAAGAGTTATTATCCCCAAATAAAACAGCAGCCCCCATAGGGCACCAGCAACACCTGTGTTATAGGTAGGGAGGCAGAGATGTATTTGGGCAAGATGCCTTTAAGTGGAACCACTCTTTGCATGTGAGGATGGTAAGGACTTTGAGCCTGGGAATGAGCTAGGGATGGATGAAACAGAAACCCATACTTTGCTCAGATAGACTTATTTTATGTGTTTCCTTTCCCTATATTTATTCTGTTTTGCTGTCGGGTTTCAGAAAATCATAGAGAAAATTGCAGCCTCTTTCAACTGTGCTAAGAGGAGCCAGGAGAAGGGAGTTGTAACAGACTTGCAGGCTTCTGCCAGGAGGTTGAGAGGCGATGTCCTGTGGGCCATACAGATGGTGGACACCATGAGTGGGCCTTTAGCAGAAAGGGGAACTCATGGGGGTCAGAGTCCCTGCCACTGGTTCTAGCTGCTGCTCCTCACCTAGAGACTTTCCTTCTAGACCTAAATCTTGGAAGCTTTCTTTCAGTAGGTAAAGCAAAATTACCTTAAATCTCTCCATCTACTTGATAGAATTTAAAAAGAAACAGTGAGAACATAGATGCAAGAGCGTTGTAAGGAATGGAAGCCAGCCTACCACAACTCCCAAAGTGTGTGCTGGGGATATTCTTTGGCGTTAAGCAATAAACAATAAAAAGGCACCTTAGTCAGACACATCTGAGAAGCCCTGGTTAATAAGGCATCTCATAAACAACCTCTCAGGACCTTTAATAAGCTAATGTGCCTCATGGCTCTGGAGGAGGGGGACTTGGTGTTTCCTAAACTTGCTTAATCAGGAACCCTTTAGGGCAGAGCTCTGGGAGGGATTAAAGTTCTTCCCAGGGGCATGTTATTCTAACTGTGTGAACCTGGAGATGCCGGTGGGTTAAGGGGGCTTTCACTCAGTACACTTCGACAGTCATTTGTCCACATCACCCCATTTTGTCATTTCTTCCCATTCTCACCAGTGTGCATGAAATGGCACCTGTGAGCAAGAGTTTAAAATCCAGAAGTTTCTTTCGGGAGTGATAATCTATTTTTCTTTATTAAAAATGGTCTTACTTCACATGCTACATCACGGGTGAACCTTGAAGACATGCTAAGTGAAATAAGCCAGACACACAAGCACAAGTTCTGTGTGATTCCGTTGATGTGGGGTTCCTAAAGTATAGTAGTCAAATTCATAGGGACAGAGAGTAGAATGGTGGTTGCCAGGGACAGGGGGAGAGATATTTGGGGAGTTATTGTTTAATGGACACAGAGTTTCAGTTGGGAAGATGAAAAGGTTCTGGAGATGGGTGGTGGTGATGGCTGTACAACATAGTAAATGTACTTAATGCTAATGAACTGTACACTTAAAAGTTGTTAAAGTGGTAAATTCTACATTTTACCACAATTTTTTTAAAAAAGATCTTGTCTTTCATCTGAGTTATTTTGGTCTCAATCCAATTTCTTTCAGACTCTGGCCTGCAGAGTCTGAGCAACTGGGTGCCCAGGCTGCTCTTCAAAGCCAAGTGAAGAGAGGCTCCTTGTTAGTATGGGACTAATGCTGAGCCCCTTGCCATGTTCCTCCTTTAATATTATTAATTTTGATTGGAAACTTAGGAAGTTTATAGCTCAGCCTGTCTTTCATAAGCATTTGCAATTTGAAGTTTTGATACGATAGTTCCTCTTTCACACACAAAAATAAGTGCAAAATGCTAGATCCCTAAGGAAAACATTTTCGTTGGTATCACCTTCTTCTAGCCACGCTCCCTGGTGCAACCTCTGCATCGAGGAAGGAACTGCCACAGCAGAGGCCCCGATGGCCCCCGAGCTTTCTGCAGGCTGAGGCTCGGATCTTAGCCTCATTTCAGATTAGTTGCTGGGATCAGTTTCTCATCTAGAAAATAAGGATAGCGTTGGACCCTCTTGGGAGCATTTAAATGAGATGCCCTATGCAGACCACACAGCTGGGTTCTCTGTAAACCACTTCCCTCCATAATTCCCTTTAGGGCCAACCTGGGTGTGGCTGGCTCTGCCTACAACCTTGCCCTTGGTGTCTCAAATGGAACTCTTGACTTCTTCGCTCCCCTGCCCTGCTCCTCCCCCGTCTTCCCCATGTCGGTACAATGGCATAACTATCCACCCAGGGGCTCTAGCCAAAAGTGAGGAGGGACTACGAATTACCCTCTTGTGCTCCTTCTCATTTCCATAGTCAGCAGCAAGCCCTGTGGAGCAATGTCTTCTCTGTTTTTACTACTGGTATCTGATCCAGGTCACCAGCACCCTTCAGTGACCTCCTGCAGATCTCCTCTTCCACCCACTAACCTTTCTCCACCCACCAGCCAGACTGACCATGTCACCCCCTTGCTTAATACCTTTTTTTGTGGCAGTTTCGTGTGGCTCAGCACTTGAGTGTCGACCCATGTACCAGGAGGTCATGATTTGATTCTAGTCAGGGCATATGCACAGGTTTCGGTCTCGATCCCCAGTAGGGGGCATGCAGGAGGCAGCTGATCAATGACTTACTCTCATTACTGATGTTTCTATCCCGCCCCCCCCCCCCCCCCACTCTCTCTCTTCCTCTCTCTGAAATAAAACAACAACAATAACAAAAACACACACTCCTTTTTGTGGCTTCCCATGCCATTTGGAAAGAAGTTAAAGTTCCTTCCCAGGGTTTTAAATGCCCTCCCTCTGTCCCCTGCCTTCCTCTATGAACTCGTTGCTCACACTTCCCTGCTCACTCAATTTCCTCCAGCTCCTCAGCCTTCTGCCTTTTCCTTGCCGAGTCTGCTCCCTCCTCAGGGGATTTGCACTCACTTTTCCTTTGGCCTAGGGTGCTCTTTTCCCAAATTTTTGCTTGGTTGGCTCCTCCTGGTCATTTATTCCCCCCAAAAGCATCACCTCAGGGAGACCTCCACTGGCCACTCCAGCTGGGAACACCCTGTCCCCACAGGTACGCTGTATCAAAAGACTGTGCCTTCTCTTTGAAAGATCTCAACACTCTGTAAGCCACTACTTTTCTTGTTTATTGTCTGTCTTCCCCCCATTAAATGTAAGTTCGTGACATCAAAGACATTATTCATCGTGTTTCCTCAGAACATGGGTTCCTGGAATGTTAGTAGGAGCTGAATAAGTGTTGTTGAACAAATGCACGGATGGGCTTGGGTCATCTTCCCTGCTTATTTCTTGGTCCTTTGTACCAACCATCCCTTGGCCCCCCAGAACTTGTCCACTTGTGCCATTTCCTTGGGATGAAGGCAAGGGACCTTTCTATCGCATGCAAGTTATCAAGGCTTATCAGGTGACCAGAGTTCAAAATGGTTTAGTTTTTATATTCTAATAGGCTGGAATGCCTTGCTCTGCTTCTAGTTAACAACTGTGCCTTGGTCTTTGGGCCTTCTAGAGTTCTCCCTCCCACGTTGGATACACATTCTTCAGTGGTGACTCTGATGGGTGTCTTTTCAGGAAGTATTCACAAGGGAAGTATTGGATTTTCCAGAAGACCTGGGTGGTAGACATATGAAGGACATGGCTTTGGGCAAGTTTATGAAATGCTCTGAGTCTCAGTGGCCCCATCTGGATGACAAAAATCATGGGTTGGATACCAATGGATAAGTATTTTTGGAGTCATGAGTGTTTATTGCATATGAAGGAGTTTGTAGAAGGCAAGGTTTATACACAAATGAGGGGTGGTGCTGATGGTGGAATTTCAGGCTGTGAAGAGGAGGAGGTGGCTAGAGCTAGTAGATGTCTTACCATCTGCATGGAATACTCTGTGTTTCTGTCCGGTGAGTGATGATGTATGAGAACTTCCCAGTCTAGTTAAAAACCTTTAGGTTTGCAGTGGATTTGATGGTCTCTTACACCTTGGATCTATCACTTACCTTCTTGTGCCCTCAGTGACACAGCTTCTGAGAGGGGGTGTTAGCATCTAACATGAATTCTTTCGCTGCTTGGCCTTGCCCTGGGCCCTCCAGTAACATGCCTGCCTCTATATTCTTGTCACCCAGAGAGAAGGAGGCACATCCAAGGCACAGGGGTGCCGTGGGACAGAGATTATTTCCAGACTTTGAGATAGAGAACCCCCTATTCTGCTCCCTCCTTGCATATGTCCAGGTAGGAGTGCCTGGCCCCCAAAACTTTGTTTTCGTCATTCTGAGCATTTTTTTCTTTTAAGGAGTGACTAAAGCTCTCTATTTGGCTTCCGGCTGCAGGGGAGATTGCTGCCAAGATATGCGGCATGCAACTGAAATATGTTTTGTATTTTATGGACTTTGGCTCATTATGGAATTAAATAGCATTAATTACATGAATATAGAGCAGCAGGGCAGAAACTGTTCACTTCCTGATTTGCCCTGAAATTGAGAAGGAAAGGGAGGCGATCGAGGAAAAGGAGAGGGCGGGGCAGAGAGCCTCCCACTGGACATTAGGTAGCAGAAGTGCTGCCATTTGGCCCAAATGTGCCCCAAATCGCCTGCTACCTCAGGTATGCTGCGATTACTGGCTTCTTTGCTTGAAGACTCCATGGGTTGGGAGGTGGGTGGCTGGGCTTTGAGAAGCAGGTCAACCCTGAGGGGGACAGCAGTGGTAAGGGTGGAGCCGGGGAGGCATTTCCAGCAGAGGGGTAACTGGGAGAGCTACCGAGGCCCAGGATCTGAGAGCAGTGGGCCCTCAGCTGGGTTCCCCCGACACCCTGCATTTACCATCATTTCCAACCCTATTGCCTTTTTTATTTTTTTCAGTTAGAAAAGTCTAGTTAGAGATTTCACACCAGTCTAAGGAAGGGGCTTTCCATTTCTTTTCCATTTCTTCTCTTGCTAAGGATAGGAAATGAAATGGGCCAGAACACCTTATCACGGGATGTAAGTGAAGCCCTTTTGTGAGTGAGGAGGCTTCAGGGCGTGGACACCTCTTGCTGACTCTTCAGTCACCTGTCACTTGTAGAGGTCCCCAGAGGCTGGAAGAAGCAAAGATACCTCCTGAACTTACCAGGATCTGGCTCAGTGAATTGGGCCACCACCCGAGCAGACAAAGTGTGCCCTATGCCAGCTGTCCTTATTGGAGAGAGAAGGTGGGGCCAGGAGTGTGACTGAGCCCACACACCACATGAGCGCCGTGTTCTCTGAGGGCGGCTTTCCCAATGCACCTGTAGCTGTAGGCCACTAAGAAGCCAATTTAAGCAAAGATGCAGAGCCTCAAGAGAAACCTCAACACCAGTCCTTTGTTTTCCAGTAAATACCACCCCAAGGGGTCAGAGTCATCACCATTCCATGGTTCTGCCGCCAAAGCCACCGGGGAGCCCTCCCCACATGAGTGATGGCCTGTGTTTCCTGGAGCCTGGAGCACTGCACTCTCATGTCTCCTAGACTTAACCCAAAACAAACTCAGTCGTCTCTCCTCCCTCCTCGCCCTATGTCTAGTAACACTGTTTTACAGATGGGGAAACTGAGGAAAGAAGGGCCGCTTCTTAGTAGGACTGTGGCCTTAGGTAATCATCCCTGATGCCTGTAGCGTCCTCACCACAGTGACTCAGAGAGGGAAGGCTTTTACGGATGCCTTCGGTTGACACGTCAATAGGTGTGAGCTAAGACCTCCCACCTCCTCCTCTGACCGTGAAAGGAGAGGAGAGGACTTGTCTGAGAGAGATTTGTTTGGGTGATGCCCACGTGACTAATGCCAGGCCAACATGGGGGAGTGTGGGAGCTGGTGTCTGGGAGAGCTGCGGGGCCTCTATTCAGTGCACTTCACCCCAGGCCTCCTGCATGTGGTGGGGCTGCATGGAGCCATGCCTGCCCCAATGGGTGCTGGACCAAGCGCTGCTCTGTCCCCTTAGTCTCAGGGCACCAAAAGTGATGGCAAATGCTCCCTTTGCCCCATTCGGTGCTGTCCCTCCATTTCTGCACACCCAGAAGCCAGTGGGGATCCGTAGAAGCCTGGCAGCCAGCCTTTTCTCCTGGACAGGACATTCCTCATGGGCTGGGCCAAGGGCTGGGGTAGGAGAGAGTGACCACACTGATGCCAAGTCTAGCTGGGGCGTCTGACCCCAAATTCAGAGCTGGCCTGTTTCTTTAAGTGAGACGCTGGAAAGAAGTTTATGATTTTGTCCTCCCAGCCCAGGCTGCTATTGAGAGTGCTGTGTTTTTAAAGCCTCACAGCCAGACTTGGAGTGAAGAGAGTCATTGCTTAGCGACTCCCCTACCCAGAGCTCAGCGCCTGGAATATAAAGGGCCGCCGTGGTGTAATAATAGAGTTCCATCGTGGGCTGCCTGGGCTCGCTGAGGCCCAGGCTCATCTCTGCTGGGAACAGCAGACTTGGCGAGGGAAAGGTGGTTCTGCACCCTGGGGGGTGCCCCTCACGGCCAGGGACAGGGAGGCCTGGGGGAGGGGACACCAAACAGAGGGGACCTCAGGGGTCCAGTGAAGGCCTAATCTCTGAATGGGGCTACTCACAGACTCACCCTCCTGCAGGCTGCTTCCAAAGGCTCTGTCCATGGTAATAACATTTCCCCAGGCCCGGTTAATAAACTGGGAAGTGAGGATTAAGAGCTCTGAGTAGCTGAGCTTGGTGCTGAGTTTCCCAGGGACCAGGCTGGTTGCCTGGTGGCGCCCAGACTCTCAGTCTGGCCCCCCATGGCTCTCTCTTCCCCATCCTTTTAGGCCCTTTGCCAGCCCTACCCCCAACCACCAGTGTCACTGTTCTTGTGCTCAAAAGACAATAGTACAAGCAAAGGAACAGTGAGCAGACGGTGCCCCAGCTGTGGTTGCATTCTGGTTTTCTGCTGGGTGATGGCCAAGCTGACCCCCTGAGTCCCCCACCTGCATGTGAGATTGTCCAGAGACAGCACTGTGACCTCCTCTCGGGAGGACGGTTGCTGTGACTTGGTTTCCCCCACTAGTGGTAATGATGGGTTGTGCTATGACACCCACACCCTCGGACACTTTTCCTCTTATGAATGTGGCACTCATTTCTGAGACAGTGACAGGAAGTCAGGTGGGAGGTGAAGCAGGTGGCAGGGCTGCATGCCCATCGTGGGCTTCAAACTGCTGCCAATCGCACAACTGGACCGTAGATGCTACAGGTAAGTATCGTTCTCCTGAAAAAGAAATAAAAAGATAATTCATGGTTCCCACTGCTAGAAAACAAGAATTTAAAATGAGAAAAGCAGACAGGAAAAAATACTGGTTATTTAATGATATTCTAAATTTACAAACTACACATTGGAGTACGTCTAAAAAAGACACTTGTCCATTTTGCTAATTTAGATCAACGAATGCCTAGTGTCTCTTGGATGAAACAGAAATGTGGCCTGTGCTATGTCACCCCCCACCATCCTCAGATGCACACATGTAGTGCCTCTCTAGGTCTGAACCTTGGGAAGGGTCACTGAGGAATATGAAGATTCTCTGTCCAGTAGATCTCAGCATGGTTGTTTCCCACCTCTTTGGATTTGGTGACCTTCAGTCTGGCTTTGGGAACAAGGAGGGGGCTGTTGATACCTAAAGGGGAGTTTCCCTCTGGGGAGCCTGATGTACCGGGATCCAGCCCCCAGGCGGCCAGCGTCAGGACTGGGTCCTGGCTCTGAACAGCAGCATGCTGGCTGCGCTTCTGCCTATGCTAGTTAGGGTGGTGCCGACCACTGTCTGTCACACACAAATCTACTGGTTCAGAGCCTTGTCCCAGTAATGGCTTACTTCTTGCCTGATGTGGATGTCCCTGGTTGGTGGGTGGGCCCTTCTATCTTGAGGCCTCACCACCCCATAGGGCTGCAGAATCCTCTTCATCCAGCAGGTGAAAGGACCTGTAGAGAAGACACACCCAGATTCGTACCTGTTTTGGTGTGGAAGTGTCACTGTGATGCTCTCTCACTATTCACACGGTCACACCTGGATGGTGTGGACATGTAGACTGTAGCTAGTGGCCAGCTCTTACAGACAACCTCACACCCACGGCTGCATGGATGGGGATGCACACGTTTTTGATGGATACGGAGCTTCCTGTTCCTGGGCCTCACCTGTGCGAGATGAAATTGCCTGTAGTGCAGCACTGTGGGGGAGACAAGGGAAGTGACGAGGTTCCTGGTCTCTAGGAGGGACTGGCAGGTGGAGCTCTGCAGAGCTTTCGGTGACTGGAGATGACCTCAGAGGGCACTGTGGAGGGCCCTTGATCAGACTCTCAGTCCCTGGAGGGCAGGGAACTCTTCTCTGAGTTGGCATGTCTGTACCCTTTGCATCCACCTCAGAAATTGGTGGAATAAATGAATGCATGCTGACTTGTAGCAACTGTCCTCTGCATTGTCCAAGTTTCCCTCGATGCAATTTTGTCTTCAGGCCCAGCTCCTTCTCCTCAACAGGCCTGCACTGATTTCCTGTGCTGGTTGGGTGCTGGTTCCTGAAGTCTTATTTGTGGATTCAAGGTGACTTGTTATGAAATTCCAGCTGGTGGACCACTGATCTCATTGTAAATCATGCATGAAATATGTTGTCTCTGTGAAGCATTCGAAGATATGCTTTACACAGACAAAATTGAATATTTGAAGTACTTATAAGGCCTGGATTAGAGCAGGGTAAAACTAGCATTGCAGTTTGGTCCCGGTTTGAGCGAGGTGGCCCAGAACCAAGATTTAATTTGTACTTCAGCTAGGTGATCCCAGCTGCCATCTCATATACTCCACTGTGGAGTAGTCATTCATCATTCATTCACTCATTGTTCATTCATTTATACATTTATTCATCCATTTATTTATATGTTCCCAAACATTCATCACATACTTCCTGTGTATCAGGCTCTGGCTTGGGAATGAAGAGAATAGTGGTCAAAAATACATAATTTCTTACCTCTAGGAGCTTATGGGACAGCATTAATGTGCAAATGCAACAGAGTTTTAAAATGTGAGACTCTGGTGGGCACTGGTTCCTGCACTAACACATAGTAGGGCCATCCTAGACCTCTGCCAGGGTCAGAGTCCGTCCTCATTTGAAGAATGAGTCCCTAGATGAGGGGGCTGGGGGGCAGGGTAAGCCACCTGTGCAGAAGACACAGAGGCATGAACAGATGGAGAGCATCCCAGGAGACCTGCCAGCACAGCCCTCAAGGCAAATTCTGGGCAGACAGGGGAACATTGTGTTTGGTTATGAAAGGTAGTAGACACACCCAAAACACACACCGAAAGCTCACCTGGAATAAAGCCTCACTATTTGCAAAATTCTAATTTGTCTCTGTGAGCAGTGGGACTTGGAGATCTCTTTGGCATGCTTACTTCTTCCTGTGAAATAATAATCTATTAGTGAGGGCGTGGTGAGAGACACTACTCTTTTGGCTAGATGGCTGGATTTTTATGGGTTAGGATTCTTTCATTAACAGGTGTCAGAAAACCGAATCCACGTGGGCTTATGCAATGGGGAAAATTTGGCTCATGTCACTGGAAAGTATAAGCATAGAGCTGGCTTCAGTGCACATGATCTAGACATCTATATGACATCACCGGGACTGGGACCCAGTGAGCTCCGTCCTCTGGCTCAGCCCTGTGCTCCTCAGTATGCTGGCTTCATTCTTTTCAGGCTCCTGTCCCCACCTCCCACCCCCATGGTTACAAGATGGGGCCTGTATTTTTCAGGCCCAACCGCTCCAAGATTTCATCCAATGGAAGAGCTGGGACTTTTCCTCTGCACTCCCATCCGAAGTCTTGTTGCCTCACAGAGATTCTGATTTGTCCAGGGACCTATGCCTGAACCAATTAGTGTGCCAGCCCAACTCCTGCTCTGTGCTGATTGGTGTGGGCCCAGGTCATATGTACACACATGGAGAAAGGGTGGAGTTAATACAGCTTTTGGGCTGAGAGAATGTGAAGGGATGGATAAATGCATGGTAGCAAAAAACAAAAGATGTCCATTATCTCTAATAGTGTCTTTTAAATTATTTTTTTATCATAACTATATTAGTCAGGTTTCTCCAGAGAAGCAGAAATCACACACACACACACACACACACACACACACACACACACATGGTGGGGAGGGGGAGAGAGAGAGAGATTTTAAGGAATTGGGTCATGCAATTATGGAGGCTCCAAGTCCAAAGTCTGCAGGGTGGGCCCGTGGACTGGACACTCAGAGGAGAGCTCAGGTTATAGTTCAAGTCCAAAGCTGTCTGTAGGCAGAATCCCCTCTTGCTCAGGGGAGGCCGGACTTTGTTCTGTTCAATCTTCAACTGACTTGATGCCACTCACTCGCATTACAGGGGGGAGGCTGCTTCATCAATGCCCACTGGTTTAAATGTTAGTCTCATTCAAAACATTCTTACAGAGACATCCAGAATAATGTTTGACCACATATCTGGACACCATGGCTCAGCCAAGTTGACACATAAAATTAACCAACACAATGACTCACAGAGAGAAATACATTTATGTCACACTCAGTATGTACATATACACGGATGGCTGAGACAAAAGTCTCACTAAATTGTGCTTATCTTCAAGGGCATGCTCTTATTTTTCTCTTCTATTTTATTTCATTTAAAAAGCATGTGTGGCCACCCAGTTGGTTTCTGGATTTGTCATGGGTGTAGAGATGGGTTTTTGAAACATCTTAGAATATGCTTTCCCAGCGTTCTATTGCTCCATAGTAAGTGTCCTGAGGGTTAGCACTCTGTCCAGCGGGTCAGAGAAAGCACGGTGGGCAAGTAAGGGAGACTTGGAGAGCTTCCAAAACCCCCAAGTGATTGTGTGTGACCTCAGCCAGGACTTGTGCCTGCTCATGCCTCAGTTTCCTTATCTGTAAAGCAGGTATACTTAGGAATACCTCTTCAACCTACACCTGCCGTGAACAATAAAATCAGAACACCGTAATGTCTGTGAAAACACCTTGCAAACTCCAAAGTAATTCTGTGAGGTAATTGCCAGTTTAAAATACTCTGTCATCACTTTCTTCTCTACCATCAGGGATCCGAGAGGATGGTGCTATTTCATGAAAATTAGTTTGAGCTCTTCAAAACCTGCCACATAAAACAAAGACAGCTCCAATTTCTTTAATCAGAATGATGATCAGCTTCTAAAAATGAGTCCGTCTTCCCTGAGATCATGCAGAATTAAAATCTGATTTCAAAGAAGGGAAAATTGGAGTGTGTTTGGGTTTGATTCACAGCCACTGAGCTCCACTGCTTTCTCACCACTTTCCCACGCTCCCTGATTCAGTGAGTCCTTTAGGGGCAATCTGGAGATGACTCGGTCCCATTGCTTGTCCTTAAGAACAAGGGTTGGGCTGAATGCTACCTTGAAGACTTTGTTTGAAAACCAGCTAATTGGGAGCTGGAGGGCAGGGTTGAGGGTTTCCTAGGACGAGTCACCACTGACGAGGATTGGTGTCCTGGAGTGGAAACCACCCTGGAGCCCCAGCTTTGGTGAGATGGAGCAGCCTCAGGCAGCTGGGGCCTGGGCCTGGCCGCTCTGCTAGGGGGCCTGGAGCTGGGGCGGGAGGACAACTCGCAGGCTGGGTCATCCCCAGTGGGGACTCCAGTGAGGCAGGCTGGAGCTCACATCCTGGCCTGTTTCCTTCTCTTCCATTCCTCTGCTGTTTGTTTCCTAATCAGTCCCTTTCGTGGTGTATGAAATGAGCGGCTGCTTATTCCTATCGCACGTTATTGTTTTCTGCGGGTCCCCCACCCTCTCAGGCGCAGTGATTTCAGCATCAGATGAGGGCGGTAAGTGTTTGAGATGCATAACTGTGTCTCATTTCAGTGCCTAATAGAAGATGGAGAATGAGCCCTGGCACCTTTCTGCTCAGTAAATTCATAATTACAGGCTTCCCCGTCTCGCCTCTCACCAACCAGAGAATTGCTGATTGGCTTGTGGGTCTGTGAGTGTGTACAGTAAGGAGGGGCGTGGCAGGCACACTTTCTAGGGTGCTTGGCAGTTTCTGATATAGGGACTATGAAAGTCCTCTCTCGAGGGTTGGTGTCGAGCCCTGACCTTCACCTGCTCCAGCTCGGGAATGAGGGCTCCTGGACCTGCTGTAATTTGGGTGTTGGCAGCGATGTCCTGAGAGCTACCAGCCAGCAGAGCAGATGGCACCCAAAGGGCTGGCTCCTCCAAAGGCCATGGAGCAGATGCCAAAGTGGGTTCAGATAAAGTCAGGAGAGAGGCCGTGGGTCGTGGGAGCACTGGACAGGGAGTCCAGCGACCTGAGCTTAAGCCCACCCCACCTTGAACTCACTATGCGACCTCGGCAAGTCATTCATTTCTCTGGATCTCAACTTCCTTGTCTCTAATATCAGGGATTGGGGATAATTAAACTGGAATATCGCTTTCAGATTAAAAAAAATCTAGATTTTTCTCTGATGCTTGGATTTGCGCAGGCAATATGAGATGAACCATCCAGACCCCTCAGAACTCTAATTGAGATGGTACATAGGCACCATGTCGGTATCATAATCCTAATCCCTTTACTCTTATTTAAATCTCATCAACAATGATCCTTTTTTTCAGCACTTATGTATGCCAGGTGCTTTCCAGTCACTGAGGCTTTTAGAGGTAAACAGCAGGGCCCACCTGATGGGTGTTACCTGCCAGGTTCTGCCCTGCGGGTCCCAGGGGCTTTGCTTTTCACCTACAGAGCCACCAGGGAGGTCCTCCTGGCTGATGTCCTGGATTTCTGTGTTTGGGGATTTATCTGAATTAAAACAGGCTTCCAAGTACTCTGTATGCTGGGCTCTGGAATTGCATGTTGCTAGACAGATGCAGTGATACAAACCTGGGTTTTAATTCAAACTCTGTCACTTATTAGTCACATGCCTTTGCGGAGCTGAAGGTTCCTCACCTGAGAAGCAGGTAAAATAGCATTGACCCCAGTGAAGAGCTGTGAAGCTAAAGGAGGTGAGGTAGTCCATGTGCCAGCATGGGGCCTTGGGTGTGGCAAATGGTCCACAGGTAGTGACATTCTTCCTTGCTTCCAGCCTCTCTTTCTGCCAGTCCTTGACCTTCCACTGTGTGCCAGGTGCTGGTCGGGGGGTGGGGGCGGGGGGGGCTATGGGCACACTAGTGAGCAAGGCAGGCCCTCCCTGCCCTCAGGGAGCCCACAGCTCTCAGCTCCAAACTCAGTTCCTTCTGCAGAGACTAGATGGAGAGGAGTGTGGAGTCTCGTTTCTGGGGGCCTTTGCTCTTTCCTTGAAGTGTCTTTACTTAATAACATGCACTTCAGCCTCAGCCTTGCAGGGATTCCCAACAAAGCTCGTGGCTCTCTCTTTCCAGCCCTGTTTCTATCTGATTCTCAGGAACCGGGTTCTCCAGACAGACCCTTCCTGGTGTACATCCTGTTTGATAGGCTATGCTGGCCCCTATCCAGGGCAGCCTTTCCCTTCCAGCTCTGCATGTCCTCTCCAAGTTCATGGCTCAGCCCCAATGCCACCCCCTCCCAAGGCCTCCTACAGCCTTCTCATGCTCCCCCACCTCATGTTAGAAGTCACTTTCTTCATGCAAACTGCCAAAGTACTCTTGTTCTGCCACTTAGCTCTTCACCATCTGAGTAACTCTGGTTCCTGCGGTGGGCGCCCGGTCCAGCCTCAGCCGTCCTTGGATTCCATGGTGTCTGGCATGTCTCACGGGTGCCCTGAGCAAGCATTTTCCACATGGAGGGATGAATGAAGGCCCTCGGCATGCAGGACTGCTGTCAATTGTGGGGTGCACCGTCTGCCAGAGTCCTCTTCTACTTCCTTGGAAGACCTGTGTTTTCACTGGGATTTGAGCTAACAATGTCAAGTCTGCCTTCTTCTTTCTTCTCTCAGTTTCCATCTAACCTCATGCTCTTTCTTTGCTGGAGGGGTTTCAGTTGCTCAACAGTTAACCTCTTCCTGTGACCTGTTTTTGAGATGTTTGGGTGTGAACAACACAAATTCCACAAACTGAGACACCTCCCAAATACGATGTAGGCCATTCCTGCCCTGATTTTGCCCCAACTGTAAGGAATATGAAGCTGTCCTCTGGGCTCACATGCAGAAAGCATCTCGGGTAGGCATCAACGAGACCAGTAGGATGGACAGCTGTCTTGTCCCATGGGGAGTTACTTATTTATATCCCTCCCGACCACTCCTTAAAGCATTTGTTCACTCCCTTTCATGAGAACCTTTCAGAGGAGGGTCCACTGTGGGAAGCGACGAAGGTTTGTCTCATTAAAAGGACACTGAGGCTCAGAGCCGGGCAGTGTATCCAGAGGACCTGGCTACTGCCAGTGTGAGAAGGGCTTTTTTTTTTTTTAAATATATTTTTTATTGATTTTTTACAGAGAGGAAGGGAGAGAGACAGAGAGCCAGAAACATCGATGAGAGAGAAACATCGATCAGCCGCCTCCCGCACATCTCCTATTGGGGATGTGCCCGCAACTGAGAAGGGCTTTTTATTTGGGCGTATGCACCGTCCATCCACCAGGTTGTGGGGGAGGGACCACAAGAAGCTTCCCCTGCAGTAGGTGCAGACCTGGAAGGCCAGGTGGCAATGGACAGTGTTGTTTGAACTATTGTGCTGTGTACAAACAGGAAGCAGGGTACATCCCCATCTGTGTCTGGCTAACCTGAGATGGTTTGCTAGTGAAGATGAGAATCTGCCATGGACTTGTACAGCCAGGTTTGAATCTACCTCTACCACTTTTAGCTTTGCCAGTTACAGAACTTTCCCAAGCTATAAAGTGGGAATAACAATACCACTAACTTCAGAGGTCTCCGAGTCAGGGTCCTGGCAAGCAACAGTACATGCAAACTCACTCGCTCGTACAAAGATTAATACAAGGGCTCTTGCCAAAATTGTGGCTCTTAAGAGGCAGGACAGTGGTAGGGGTGGAAATAGTGAGGCCCCTATAGGACCAAACAGGGGTGGGAAGTCGGTGGTTCTCCGAACCTGGAGATAGAGAGTCTGGGTGGAGAGGCTGACCAGGGCACTGTGTGTGACCTGTGGACAAGGGTCCCAGCCAGTGCATGTAGCCCACCTCCGCTCCTCCTGTCCTCTCCCCCTTCCTCCAGCCTTCTGCCCATGCTCCCCGCTGGCTGCACCTCGCCAGGCCCAAGGGCAAGGAGCCTGTGGTTGGACCTCCATGCAGATCAGCCTCCGGGTGCAGAGAAGTGTGGGGAGAGGATCTGGAGGGGCAGATGGAAGATCTCAGCACTGAGAGTTTTGTTAACTTGCAGTTTAAGATTAAGATTTATCTCTGGGAGGTGCTGGACCAGCAGTTCTCAACCTGTGGGTTGATACCCCTTTGGGGGTCGAACAACCCTTTCACAGGGGTCGCCTAAGACCATCAGAAAACACATATATAATTACATATTGTTTTTGTGATTAATCACTGTGCTTTAATTATGTTCAATTTGTAACAATGAAAATACATCCTGCATATCAGATATTTACATTACGATTCATAACAGTAGCAAAATTACAGTTATGAAGTAGCAACGAAAATAATTTTGTGGTTGGGGGTCACCTCAACATGAGGAACTGTATTAAAGGGTTGTGGCATTAGGAAGGTTGAGAACCACTGTGCTGGACAGTTACGGTACAGTCAGGCACTCGGCAGTCAATGGCCATTCATCGTTTTCATCACTATTATCATTGTTAGCATCACTATTATTTTTACTATTATTGTTGCTGAAATGCTCTCCTGTGGCTGTTGTCACCAGGTCTGACTGTCCCACAGCCATGGCAACCATGTCCCATGGCCTCTAGCTTCTCCCAGTACAGTTCTCTGTTTCAGCTTGAGCAGAGTACTTTGGGGATCCCCCTGGCAAGCTATGGGATGAAGCTGAGTCACTGTCATTGTCATCCAGCATCACACCTTTCCTTTTCTTCACAGGGACCCTCCACTCCTGAGTCCTGGCCAGCCCAGGAGGACGCTTCGCCAGTGCTCCTGTGCCACGAGGACCCGCGTCTGAAATGAGAGCCATGCCTTGGAGCTGGACTTGCCTGCTATCCCATCTCCTGATGGTGGGGATGGGCTCCTCCACTCTGCTGCCCCGGCAGCCACCCCCGCCACCCCAGAAGCGGTCTTTTGTGACATTTCGCGGGGAGCCAGCGGAGGGCTTCAACCACCTGGTGGTGGACAGGAGGACAGGGCACATTTACCTGGGGGCCGTCAACCGGATCTACAAGCTCTCCAGCGACCTGAAGGTCTTGGTGACCCACCAGACAGGGCCGGACGAGGACAACCCCAATTGTTACCCACCCCGCATCGTCCAGACATGCAATGAGCCGCTGACCACCACCAACAATGTCAACAAGATGCTCCTGATAGACTACAAGGAGAACAGGCTGATTGCATGCGGGAGCCTGTATCAAGGCATCTGCAAGCTCCTGCGGCTGGAGGACCTCTTCAAGCTGGGGGAGCCGTTCCACAAGAAGGAGCACTACCTGTCGGGGGTCAATGAGAGTGGCTCTGTCTTTGGAGTGATCGTCTCCTACAGCAACCTGGACGATAAGCTCTTCATCGCCACGGCAGTGGACGGGAAGCCAGAGTATTTCCCCACCATCTCCAGCCGGAAGTTGACTAAGAACTCAGAAGCGGACGGCATGTTTGCATATGTTTTCCACGATGAGTTTGTGGCCTCGATGATTAAGATCCCTTCGGACACCTTCACCGTCATCCCGGACTTCGACATCTACTACGTCTATGGCTTCAGCAGTGGCAACTTTGTCTACTTTTTGACCCTTCAGCCTGAGATGGTGTCTCCCCCGGGCTCCACCACAAAGGAGCAGGTTTATACATCCAAGCTCGTGAGGCTCTGCAAGGAGGACACTGCCTTCAACTCCTACGTGGAGGTGCCCATTGGCTGTGAGCGCAGTGGCGTGGAGTACCGCTTGCTTCAGGCTGCCTACCTGTCCAAAGCCGGCGCCGTGCTCGCCCAGACCCTCGGAGTCCGTCCAGAGGACGACCTCCTCTTCACTGTCTTCTCCAAGGGCCAGAAGAGGAAGATGAAATCCCTGGATGAGTCGGCCCTCTGCATCTTCATCTTGAAGCAGATCAATGACCGCATTAAGGAGCGGCTTCAGTCCTGCTACCGGGGCGAGGGCACGCTGGACCTGGCCTGGCTCAAGGTGAAGGACATCCCCTGCAGCAGTGCGGTGAGTCAAGGGAGGGCCTGTGGGCTGGGATGATGCGGTGTGGAGGGAGGACCCTAGCCTATGGCCTTTGAGGGGTATGAATCATCCAGGCCATTTAGCAGATGGGACAAGTATATCCCATATCTGGGTCTCACTGGACTCAGATCCTCACCAGCTCAAACCTGCTATGACTATGCAACTGAGCTTATAAAAGTCAGAGCTGGAGTGAAAATGTAGATTTCCTATCAGGGCACTTTTCTCTACCGGTTATTGGAGGGAGTGCTAGGGATAGGCGGGATTATGTTACTTACATGTTAACACGTGCACCAGGCATGGTTGAAGGCCAGTTATCATGTACTGTAGGACAAGGTGTGTGCCCACTTTCTTACCAACCACGACAGTGAATCATTTTCCTGGGAGCTGAGAATAAACCATTACTGGGAGCAATGGTGTCAGTCATTCTGCATTTGAGATGGATGGGGAATTTCAGGGCGCTATGGTCTCAGCCCCTGGCACATCTTTAGAAAATGAACAATGAGAGCAGAGTAGGGTGAGAGTCCAGTGAACATAAAGGGGAAGGCAGGACTTGCTGAGAAAACTGTATTTGTTAAGCATCTTCAGTGCCCACAGCTCCACAAAAGAGACTCGCTACAAAGTCAGGGGGCAGCCCAGGAAGAGCTCTGAGGGACAGTTGTGCTGGGGGAACTGGAGGAAGGGGGAAGGGACAGTTGGTGTAGGAGGCCGTCCTGGGGTCTGAGGGCCTGAGGGACAGACCGGACCTCAGGATGCTGCCTTGCTGGGTGATCACAGGGGCAACTGGTGACACAGCCTCACCCACTTGTGACCCAACATGAAAAGCATCTGTCTTTCTGTGGCTCGACTTCTGTTCACCTTTCCAATGGTCCAATGTTTTTCTAAATCATTCTTCAACTGAGTTGGATGGCTCAGCTATTGACATCACCTATGCCCCCTATCACTCTCCTTTCCATTTTTCTCTTTATGGTCCCATTAAAAAGTTATGAGCCTAGTTGGAGAAAATCTAACCTGTAATCTTAATGAGGAAAGGAAAGTTCACACATCAGGTGGAAGTGTGCGTTTGCATCAGTGTGATCCTGATGTCTAGTCAAACCGTGGTGAAATTCCGTATTAGGAAATGCATTTGGGTTTATTTAAAAGTTAAGTTCCCCTTCATACCACTTGCCAAGCTGATCTCAGAGGGCACGGGTACCCACTCCATCCAGTATGTGTCTCTAGTGATTGGGATTTGGGGTGGGTAGAGGAGAGGGAGGAGAAAGGAAGAACTTGGCAAAATTTGGCCTTTGGTGCCCTAACATTTAGGCTTAGACTGCTTTCCAGCGGTGAGTTTTCCAGGTGCCTGGGCTGAAACTAAAAGATGCCATTCCTCCTTGGAGGCCCTGAAATCCAGGACACCCCTAGTGTCACAAAGGAAATGGGAGAGGTACTATGGGCAAAAGAAGGCAGCAACAATTGACAGTCATGGCCAGGCCAGAGAATCGAGTGGACCCTTCTGTATCTGCTGAGCCCTAGCAGGTGACATATCCTTTGGATTCTCTGGTTTGGGGCACTAGGTAACCCACTCAGGAGAGTCTGTAAAACAGGCTTATGAACTTGGGGGGCCTGGACTGCTCCCAAATGAGGGCAATGAATGACAGTCCAGATGCTTGGCTGTGTATAAGTTTATTACACACTCAAACATAGTTCCCGGGAGATGCATTAGAATGTTGGCATGGACACGGATCTTAGAGATCCTGTAGTCTAAACTTTCATTCCACAGCCCAACCAAGTTAATGAATTGTCCAAGGTCAGACATCTTGCGGGGGAATGGCAGACCCTTGAGGATGATCCTCTTTCCTCTCTTAGCACCACATTTGCACATATCCATGTGGACACATATGTACAAACACATGTGTGCACATATACAATAAATACCCTCATGAGCATGCAAACATGTGTCCTAGGTTAGAAAATGGTACATTTATGCTGTGTGCTTACTAAACTAGTTCTTTTGAGGTCAGAGGGCTTGGCTATTTTTTCTGTAGACGTTCGTTTGTAAAGAACTTGCTTAAACTGTCTTTTGGGTAGTAAAACCAGCTGCAGGGGTCAGCCTGGCTGCCCATGGGCAGGAGTGTGCCCCACCCTTGCTCCCTGCCACAATATAAAAAGTCAAGTTCATCATGGATGTCTGCAGAGCTGCAGGTCCCAACACCGCACGGTGGCCTTGGAGAGAACAGAGGGAAACAGCTTTGCAAGACAGGCTAATGCCAGGACTGGAGTAATGGAGCCAGATAACAGGCTTTTGATTTTTCTTTGGCTTTAATTAGCCCTTTCAAGTAAGAGGCAAGTTCAGGGCTGAGAGCAGAAAGGAGGAGGCCAGAAACTGCACACAGGGCCGGGCTGTCTCCCCAGCCAGTCTGAAAGGTCACGCCGGCTTTTAACGTGCAGTATCAGTTTCTTTTGATTCGGCCAATCCTCAGGTTACCTTGCTCTGGAGCGCTCAGCTGCAATTCATTTGGCCTCAGCGGAGACCACACATGTTTCACGTGCCACCAGCCAGGCCAGGCTCCCCAGCGTCCCACTGAGGAACCCTTGTCGGCACACTGTTGGCAAACACAGCCTTTCCTTCACCCATCCCCGCAGCTGTTAGGTCCCTCCTCCTTTCCCCTCCTGCCAGGAGGCAGGGATGGATGAGGTGGACCCTGGAGTTTCTTTGTCTCCCAGTCCAAGATTCCCTCGAGGCTTGCAAAATGGAGCCCATCTCTGATGGCCTCCTCCAGTGGCGGCTCAGCAGTAGAAGGATGGCCCTGGAGGTTGGCTTTTAGGACTTGTGTTTTGCAAGGTCGGGGTCTCCTGTGGGTTTTATCATAGTCACAACTCAGAACTTGCAAAGGGGGTGTGATTAGTGGTTCATTCCCCCGCCCCTTCCCGCCCCCTGTGCTCCTGTTGTTAGAGTTCCCTAAGCTAGAATGTGTTCCCTGGGATGTCCTTCAGGCTCTTCTGATCCCTCCCATTTCCTGGGACCCACACTCCTTCCCCTGAAATCATGCCTCCAAAGCTCAGAGCAGAGAGCAGTGTAAGCCCCGGGGCCCCTCAACCCTTCACTAGGTCTCCACTGCCCTTTGATTATGTGCAGGGATGATGGGTGGAGCTGGGAGAGAATACCTGTGTGGCTTGGCCTGCCATGCCATGGGGCATTCTTGGAGCTGTGTGGTGGGCCACAGCCTGGGGACCAGGCCTAAGAGAATCCATGGACTGTGAGGCTAGAGCCTCGTTCTGCAGGTGCCCAGAGAGCTCCCTGTTTTTATTTCAGGTGAATCAGGAAGGCTGGCTGAGCCCACCTCTGAGTTAAGGGCGGGGCCTCCTCCTGGGACTGTCACTTTGAATGTCAGTGCCTGCTGCCAAAGCAAATCCCTGAGTGGGCGTTGGGTGTAGAGGCTGGGGAAGCAGACCCGTGTTTCTTGGTCCTGTGGGGGACCTTTGGGGTGAGGAGCCCATACCTAGCCCGTAGCTTCTGTCATGTGCCAGGACCCCAAACAAGCCAAGGGTACAGCTCCCAGAGCTTTCTGGGGAGCTCTGACACCCCTGACCTGGAGTTGGCAGCCAGGCTGGGCCAAGGTAATTGCTTACCACATGGGCCACGTGGCTGGGCATCCCAAAGTCCCCCAGGCATGGCTATCTGTTCCTCCTCAACCTTTTCCCAGCCTTCTGTGATAACCTCACAGAAAACCAGCCTCAGTCTCCAAATGGATGAATGAATGGATGAGGGGACGAAGCATTTATTAGGCCTTTGGCCATGTACTCATACCTGGTGGATGCCAGGAATCATGAAATGATATTGGTCTCCAGGAGCCCAAGAGTCTAAGACTGAGATGCACCCACGCAGGTTGTCATGGTCTATGTGGTGGGAACAATGACTGTGGTCCTGGGAGTGAGTGATGTCATGCAGATGAGGCTGGATGATGCAAAAACCAGCTTCTTAATCTTCCCCTCAAGACTTGCACTTAGAGTGACCTTCTAACCAAAAATGTAGGTCTTTGGGGGCAGAAACTCTTATCCAGAATCTTCGCCTCACTCCTGCCAAGCCCCGTAAGTGGAAGCAGAGAGTGGCAGCCTGATAATCCCACTGCAGGGGTGTGCATGGTGCTTGATGTTTACAAAGGGGTTCATCACCTCCTTCGTCCTCTCAGTAGTGCTCAGGATGGTAGAAAAGGCAGCCTTCCTCTCCAGGTGAGGCAATGGAGCAACAGAGAAGTCACGTCCTTCACTCACGGTCATGTAATTGGTAGACGAGAACCTGCTGTCCATCCTAATTCTCAGCCGGCTGCTTTTCTCACCGGTGTTACTCAGTGGTTTCCCACCGGTGGCACCCCGGGTGGGCCAGTTCACTGCCTGGGCATCGCAGGGCATTTGCAACCCTGGGCACTAGAGAATTAAGTGCCTATGGGGCTCCCCACACTGCAAGAACTAGAAAAGCCTCTCACCTTTCTACCTGTGGGAAACCACTGTGAGACCGAGTGCCTATCTGACTTTGGAGGTTGCCTGCCAGCCCAGCCAGTCCCACCAGGTGCTCAGAGGCACAGGGGCTGAGCTCTTTATGCTGATCCCCGAGCTCCATTTCATGCCCAACAGTGAGGAGTAGTGAAGGAGAAGAACCCCATGCATGGGTGCTGTCACTCCGACACCTATATTTATTGTTTCTCAGGCACAGTGGCCCTGGAAGGGGACAGGGTCATCCCCCTGGACTCAGGCTGGCCCCCCGTCCCAGCCTGGTCGGTCACTCAGGTTCATCTGGCGCCTGGGATCCTGAAACTCCACGAGAGTGAGCATCCGGAATGGGCAGGCGGTCATCCCAGGCTCGGGGTGCTGGTCTCTGCCAGTCTGCTTGGGGTGTTTTCTTTCCCTGTCAGCAGGAAGGGCAGCTCTGAGTAGATGGGTGTATCCTGTTGTTTATGGCTCTGAGCAAGGTTTCTCTTTCTGCTCAGCCACAGTCCTGTCACAGACCAGGAACTCCCCCTCCTGCTGCCCCAGTCCTTTCTATGTCCACTACATTGGCCGCATGTGTTGCTCCATTTACACACACACACACACACACACACACACACACACACACACTCTCACACTGTGGCACACTAAACATGCATGCCCTATTTCATGCTCAGGTCCCTGTGAGAGCACACATCACCAAGCCACCAAGCTCCTTTCACAGCAGCCCAAGCACTTACCCCTCACAGCCCACTGACCCCTATACTCCTGACTTGCAGTTTAGCATTTGGGGGCTACCTTATCACAGCCTGATACTTTAGAGAATCAAATCTTTCCCCTCTCCCTTGGAGATGGCTTCTGTCCTAGGTATTAAGGTGAAAAGCACACTCACCTTCCTGTTTGGCCATCAGGATTTGCAGTGAAAGTCACATGCCAGGCAAGTATGCATGGTGCCTTGGGGTACAGGATGGTGGCTGCAGCCTGGGTGGTATCTTGGGCTGAATGAGAGGAAGGGGCTTGAGGTTGGCCTCCTCGGCTGGATGTGTCCTCCCATGATACCACCCTGGAGCCCATCGGGTCATCAGAGAGAGTGTCAAGACCCAGGAATCCCATATGCAGAATGCTAACACAGAGAACTGCCAAGAGAACTCAGTGTGAGGTTTACTGAGTGACGTGTCAGGATGTGGGGCCGTGCAGTGCCGAGACATCTACTTCATTAACCCTGACATGGAAGTGTGCACACCTACAAAACACTCATGTTTGTACACACATTCTGTCTGTCTGGATACCGACTCAGTTTCTCATGGTGTCTGTCTTCCCTCTCCTTTCTGTCTGTCTGCTGTGTTTCACTGTCTCATTACACTCATACTCTGTGCACTCTCATCTCGTAGGCTCCCTCTAGCTCTCTCTGTCTGTGATTTAGTCTCCCTCGCACCTCCACATCACACGCAGCAGCTAATACAGGAGATCTCTCTCCCACTTGCACACATGCACGTGCAAACACCCCACACAGTGTGCGATCCCTCCCCAAATTGGCAGTTGAGCCTCTCATTCAATCAGCAACAGTCCAGAATTGCATTTCTTGACCTTTCCTTCAATTCCAGCCATCCTCACAGGGTGGCGTCTTGGCCTGGATCCTGGTCTGAGAGGTTGGACCTTGGGTCTGAGCCAGTCCCAGCCCCTGAGATGTCACTAGGCTGGGAGCAGCTTCCCCTTTGCTTTGAATTACACATGTCATTTTCAAGAAGGAGGTGATACAATAATATCCCCTTTAATAAAGTGTGCCGGGACTCCTATGGAAAGAGAAATACATAGACATTCATAAATAACGATAGACACCGAGCACCTTCTATCTGCAGGACACTTAAACAGCTTTGTAGCACCGTCTGTATATTCTCCTTTGGTTATAATAAGCACAGCATGGGATTGAAAGGGACTTAATAATATTGTTGTGATTTCATGCTTACATCTTTTCTCCACTGGTATCTGATTTAGAGATATATGCGCTGTGCCTCACCCGGATGTTATGCTCAGTATCTCAGGCCTGGAATGTGCCCATTTGCCTCCCTTCCCATCGGGCACACGTGGTGGATGCCAAGCGGAGGCATTTGAAGGAGAGGACACATTTCAGGCCAGACTCTCCCTGCCGTTGCCTTTAGCGTCCCTTCGTTTTTGCAAGACAGAAGGGAATGACCAGGCATGGGCACAGGGCACTTGCTACTTTTCATTAACAAAGTTAGTGGAGAGGGAAGAAAGACAATGAAGGGAGTTATCCCTTCAGATGCTCAATTTACATTTCCCCCCTAATGGATGGGCCCTACATGCTGTCCACGCATAAGAAATGGGATCAGCGGGAGAGAAGAACGGCCACATCTTTCCCTGGTCTGGGTGTCATTACTGTGTCTCTGTCAGTGTTCCAAAATATAATGGGATTTGTTCAGCTGATTTATCCCACATGCAGGCAGCATTATCCAGACTCACACACGGGCCTGAGGAGCAAGAGGGGAAGACGCTCAGCAACGAGAGTGGGGCTAATAAAATTTATTCGCACTAACAAGGGAATGACCTACCCCATAATTCAGCCTGGCGAGCGGGCCAGTGCTTCCCAGTGCCCGCCAGAAAACACACAAACTCAATCATCGTGGCATGCCCCACTCCAATTACAGTCCTAGTGGCGGCCGAGGTTGTCTGCTGGAGACTGGGAGGGGAGTGGGAGCGTGGGACTGATGGGCTGTGTGGGATTTCTTTGCCCTTGACAGATGGCCAGTGGGGACCGCTGAAGCTCAGGTACCAAAGGAGAAGGGCAGCACCCAAGTGGGTTTTACTTGGTGCTCTTCCCAGTGCCTTCCCTGGTAGTGCCATGGTCCAGGCTTAGCCACTGGACTAGTTCCAGCGTGGTGGCCATCCGCAGAACTGGGCTAGTGGAGTTGGGTCCTGATGCTCTTGCTTGGCCAGCCTTCTACACTGGTCATGGTGTCTTGGCCCGCTCTGCTCGTCAGAATGGGGAATATGGGGCTCTCAGCAGCTGAGCTGATGAGGATGAGAAGGTCATGGGATCAACCCTGGGATCCTGAGTTGGAGCTGCTTTGTGACTGCTCTGCTCAGCAGCTCCTGGGGCAGGGGAAGGTGGGGAGGAAATTGTCTCAGCTCATTGTTGGTCACAGACAGGCCTGCAGAGAGTGCCCTTGGTGAATGCCCCTCCCCTGGGTAAACAGCTCAATTTATGGCATTCGTTTCCTGTTAGAAGGATCGGGTTGTTATTGTGATGAGTGAAAGGCCACTTAGGTATCTGTTGGGATTGGGCCACAAACAGTTTCAAAACACATAGAATTACCAAAATGAGTGTGCAAATAGGGTTGCTTTTAGCAAATCACTTCCATGGTTCAATGGGTAGTTAAATGCATTCCTTCAATGGCTGTTTGCCTCAGAATCCACACACACACACACACACACACACACACACACACGAAGCTCTTAAAGCACCATGACCTTCTGTATGTAGGTATCGGCCATATTTGTGATGCTTAGAAACCAGGTACGTGCTCTTGGGAACGTTGGTGTAATTTGTTGGGTTGTTTTCTGTCTCTGAGACACTTTTCATGAAGCCCCTCCAGAAGTGTGTGTCTGGGCTATGGAGGCTGTGCTTTGCTGGCTTCCCCTCTCTTTCTCTGTACACATTTATTTACCTACAATCTCATTGAAAAAGACGCAATGTAGAATCCTCCTGAGATAATGTGTTGGTAACGAAGTGGGGGAGGCCTCATTCCTGTGTTCCACGTTCGTGGCTGTGCTCACAGCCCGGTGCAGGGCCAACCGGCACCTGTCACAGGACCGCCCCGGCTCTCAGGAGAGTTCAACCTGTGGGATTAGCGTGGGTCATGGGCAGACCTTTGGGGAGGATGGGGGCTCATAAAAGGGAAAGGGAGGTTTATGCAGAGCGGTAAAGCCATTAGGGGACCGTATAGTTTGATTTTATTTCTTTCTTTGCTACAGAACTAGCACTCATGCACATGGGACTGTTTTATGAAGTAAGAGGCTTTCTGATGAGAGCCTCCTCCCCAAGAGGTTGCTGCCTCTCTGAGGCCTCTCCCTGCTGACCTCTTCCCCTGGAGGGTCATCTGTGTGCATCAGGCCTCCTGCATTCATGAGCACCTAGGGGTCAGCGGTCATGTTTGAGATATGGCCCCAATAAGTGGGTGATCACTATCTCCCTGTTCTGCAGAGCTTACAACTGGAGTCCGTGTAGAGACATGAGCTACCACCGCTGATCTGATCCGTATCTCGGTTCAGAGAGAAATCCCACTGATTTTCCATTTCCAGCGGAGGTCTGCGATGGTCAGCTCCTGTGTGTGTGAAGTGTAATTAATTAATGGGAAGAAATTGAGGCTGCTGAGCATGAAGAATCTAAAGACCTTCTCTTGTCCAGGTCAGCAGGTGCCTCGTAGGTGCCTTATGGGCTTCCCTCCTCTTTTTTCTCCTAACTTGTATTTCTTTTCAAAGCTTCATCTCTCACTTTCCCTTGGGACAGATGGGCTCAGGAAGGGAGGGAGGAAGGCCAGCTCTCACGATTGCCCCTGAGGGCCTCCTCGCAGGGGAGAGTTAGTTCCTTCCAGAGGTCACGGAGGTCAAGCACTCCCCCTGGACGGCAGGGGAAGAAGTGGAGGCCTGACTCTTCTGTGCAGTCTCTGATCCTGAGAATGGGTTTCCCTGATGCTGGAATAGTTTTCTTTGGGGCCACCCTCTTGCAACCCCAGTGGAATCCCCTTCATAAGTTCAGTTTTTCCTTCTGGACTGGAAATTTGGGGTTCTGGTACCTATTTTCTCACAACTTGATAGCTCCCGGGCAGGTGAGGGGGACATCATTTCACTCTCTAGGCCTCAATTTCCTCTTCTGTAAATGGACTATTGGGTTAAGATCCTGAGTCATTTTCCTCTGGGAAATAACACAATGTGTGAGAGAGTGGCCATGTACGATACTGGGCAGAGAGCTCAGAAGTGTGCCCACAGAGCCTTGCTGCTCCCCAGGCGGGGGTGGGGGGGGGGGGAGAGGGGGGCTGCCCTCTGTACGCCCAGCACCGGGTCTGTTACTGATGTGTGTCTGATCTTGGCCCAGGTCTGTCTCCCAGACTAGGAAAAAGGAGAAACTAAAATATTTCATCTCTGTATTTTTGGGTCCTCACCTACTGCTTGGTGCTTAGTAGGTCTGTCCTAATTGTTTTTAAACAAATTAATGAGAGAGGAACAGTAAATAGTGTTGACTTCATTTAGTGCCTCAGTTACCCCTAATAGAAACAGGAGTTTCAATAGCATAATAGACCAAAAGTTTGATGGAAAAGGCCTAACTGAAGGCCCCACAGTGGGTGAGCTTGGGCCAATCTCTGAGGCCTTCTTCCCCTGTCTAATAGTCTGGCCTTCCAGCTTTGGGGGTGGCTATGGGGTGCTTAAGACTCCTGTGCATGGGACTGGATGCTACTTTTGCCTTCAGGGAGGGCAGGAGTGCTGGCTTGCTCCCCGATAGAAGGACTCCTCTCTGCTGGACCAGGAGCTGCCCATGAACATTGGGAGGACCGGGTCCAACTTTGAATTTTCTGTTCTGGGCTCAGAGACTGCTGCTGCTGACCCAGAGCAGCCGGCAGCTGCCTCTCGGTTGGAGGAGTCAGCTGCGTGGTCTATACCCGCTGGCTCACCCGGTTGGTCTCCTGTGGATTAGTTTGGGATATTTGTAAATAGTGATGCCTCGGGTATGAGGGGTAGCCTGTGGATGTGGAAGAGACTGTGTCCCAGAACTGAGCTAATTGGTCCACAGGGGGCTGGACCTGGTGACCCCTAACTCATTAGCACTGCATTTGGACCACTGAGCTCTGGCCTACTTCTGACCTTTCCGTAATAAGGACTCACTGTGGGTTTCTGCAAAGGTGGGACAACCAAGGTTGGGTTAAAACAGCTCCACTTGTCAGGGGAGGGGCCATCAGGAACCAGCCCAGAGGCCATGCTAGCTGGGGTGAGGGGTGATTTCAGGGTCAGGTCTGCGTGCCTCCTTTTCACCTTTGGCCTTCAGGATGCAGTGGCATGGTGTCAGGTGATGCTGGTTTTTATGTGTGAGTCGTGGGGTCGGGGCATAGTGTTAGGAGATGATTCAGAGGGCTCCAGAGGAGATGTCCCTGTGGCCCCCCAGGTCTGCCCCCTTCTTCCGCCCTTCCCCAAGAGTCTTTGCAGAGACCACCGGACACTTCTGGGGTTCTCAGGTGGCTGCTTTGTAGCTCCACCCTGGAGCATGGGCAACTACCAAAGAAAAGATACTGACAGCATTTAAAATCCCCTTTCCGTGGAGATGATAGAGCTTTTCAGAGTGCCAGTCTCTGCAGAGTGGGAGCAATTTCCCTGTAATTGGTAAAGTAACCGTAACTGCTCTGTCATTTGTATGTGGCGACACGTAATTGCACAGTAACCTCTGCCGCTGTGTGCAAGGGAAGCACGGTGAGCTGTTAGATTGTAATTTGGAGTGTCAGTTCTGGCTCCCCATGCCACCTCCACCCCTACCCCTCAAGGAGGCCCTGGGGGAAGCCGCCATGGGCCTCTCCACATCCTGGTCCAGTGGGTCCTACTCCAGAGAGGGAATGCTTGTCACCTGTCATTCTCTTCTTGGCATGGGCTTCATGACCTCAGCTAGGAAGAGACCTCCATGGTGAACCAGACCAGTGCTTCTCCAATGTTAGCGTGCAGCAGAATCACTTGGGAGGGTGTTAGGATGCAGATCTCTGAGCCCCACCCCAGTGTTTCTGATCCAGTAGGTCTGAGTGGGGCCCAAGAATTTTCATTTCTAATGAATAGTGCTAAATCTTCTGGATCTTAGACCATTCCTCTGCTCTTCCCTTCAACCTCATTGATCTGATAGATCTTTAGGAAGTTCCACCTTTGCTATTTCATCTTGATAACATTAGCTCCTTTCATCTTGATAACACCTCTCTGAGGTAGATGTGATGAATTTCCCCAGACGCCAACTCGCCAAGGTTGTTTGAATTGTCTGTGACAAACAGTAGTAAGTGTGAACGCTCCCATAGCCCTTATGAAATGCCAGACATTGTCCTACATGTACTAAACCATTTACTCCTCACAGCAGTATATACTAGTATTACTGTCCCATTCTACCCATGAGAAACTGAGGCACAGAGAGCTTAAATAAGTTGCGCAAGGTCACACAGCATTAAGCGGTAGAGCTGGGATTCAAACCTAAGCATTTTGGTTCTAATTCCAAAGTGTTAGCCATTGTGAAAGTCAGGCTTTTATTTAGTCACCTATCCATCCATTTATCCATCCATCCATCCATTTAACACATATGTTTTAACCTACTATGAACTTGCAACTAAGCTAAGGGTACAAAGATGCATAAAGCATGGTACCGTCCTTGTGCGCATGGGCCCTGTAATCCAGTGGGTCACCAGTCTTAATTTACGACCCATGTATCCCATGAGGATATTTGTGGAAAGCAGATTTGGTATCCTCCTGATTGGGGTGGAGGGGCCCTGGAGGGTGTGGCCCTAAGACTTCAATATCTCTTCACAGGGTTGCCCAAGTAGATACCACATATATTCCCATGAAACAGACCCTATTTCTTTCCTTTGTAAGAATGAAGTTGCTCTCTAATAAACAGTCATTATAACAGTGGCCACAGCTCACTCATGGGTATTTGTGGTGTGGTGGGAGGAACGGGTGCGATGTGGGCCTGCAGGCGAGGCTGGGCTCCTGATTATAGCCGAGGTGAGTCCCTTCCTGGCTCCTCTAGCCGCTGCTCTAATCTTGCTGTTAATGGGGCCCAGGGGAGAGCTCAGCCAGGGCTGGAGCAGACACTATCCTCTTGCTTGCCCAGGGTGCTCAGGAATCCATGCCAGCCCTCACCTGTGGAAGCTTTCTTCAATTAGCCTTCCCTTCTAGGGCCCACATGTCCTGGCCTCTGCTCCCTATACCTTGGCCTCCTTGAGTCTGTGGGCCCATGGGACCCTCTGCCTTCTCCTCCCAGTGCTGTCATTTTCCTGCAGCTGTAGCTCAGACCTGGCGGGTTGTGTCATGGAGAGCCGTGCTCCAGTCAGGAGGCACACGAGGACCATTTCCAGCTGCCATGAGACCCCTGTTCCAGGCAGGATTTCCATTGAAAAAATTAATGTGAAATACCAGCTTGCATTGATGGCATGCTTTCCTGTTTATCATGTGCCGTCACACCTGTTATCTCACCTAGACCTCACAACGGTCCTGTCTTGCAATTTTATAGGCAAGGAAAATGAGAATCAGAGAACAGGAGAGGCCGATACCAAGCTGGCTAGTTGAGAAGCTGCTGAGCTGCTATGGAACCCGAGACCTATGTGCTTTCCACTACTTCAGTTCTAAAACTCCCTCCCCACTGCCACAGCTTTGAGGAAACAGTAAGATCACCTCATGCCACAGCTGAGGGACCTCAGCAGCCATGCAGATCTGGGCTGCGCCTGTCAAAGGCCCCAATCACCTTTTTATTGCCTGGCATAGGGGAGCCTGGGGAGAAAGCCACCATTGTCCCTGGAATGCAATCCCCACGTTAGGAGCCCCAGCTGCAGTCTTTAGAAGCTGGTGATGACACCGGGAGGTAGGCAGTTGGGAAGGGATGACTGTCTACTATAGGTGAGGAGACTGAGACCTGGCTCCTGGCAGGCCTCAAAGAGGTGTTAGGAACTGAAGATGGCAGAGCCCGGGCTGCTAGGCTGACTGGCTGAGCTGTCCTCACTTCCTTCTGATCAAAACATCCCTCTCCCAGCCCCTTGCCGTGCCCGGTGCCACCGCAGCAGGAGCTCACAGGTCCCTGACTTCCTGCCTCTGAGCAGCCAGTGATTCAATGATGCAGGTGCTCAAATGCATACTGTCTCCTTGTAGGTGGTTGTTTATTTATTTGATTGTGTCCTGCCCAGCCAGGGGGAAGAATGGTTTTCAGTAACCAACCACTCAGAAATGCAATCCTGGGCCAATGAGGTACATGTTTGTGCCAGGGGTGGTGGGAGACTGGGAAACATGGGCTGCTTTGCTCCCTGACTCGGTTTCCCCCTGTGCAGGGCAACTAGTCATCCAGCCTCATCTATTTAGAAGATGGGTCATGATGGGCAAGGCACATTTGCTGATGCCAGAGGTCCCTGCCGCCCAGTTTAGGGTTGAGAAAGTTGGGGATGAGTCTTCTTCATGAACAGGAGCACACAAGGCCATGAGGGTTCCTAGCACACCCTCGGCTGCCCTTGCAACGCCAGGCAGGTTACTGCAATGATCCAACAGGGAGAGGACATTGTCTTCCCTTGGCCCAGGTTTTTCTTCCTCTTTTCTGCCCATCCCTTTCACTCTCCACCACTTTCTTGCTCCCCATTTCCTCATTTCAGTGAAGAACCAGAAAGATCAGACTAGACCTTGAAAACTCGCTCCTAACTTTGATTCCTATAATTGTTGTTATTTTTTAGAGCGGGGGGTGGAGGAGGATGTGTTTGGTCTGGGGTTATTGGACCAGACCATGCAAGAGAGACACAGGTGGTCCGAGGCGTGGGGCGGACGCCTGCAATGCACAGAGCCTGCCGGGCCGGCCCAGGCTCACCCTCCCTGGTCTGACTGCCCCCCCGCCCCCACACCACGCTAAGAAGAAGGGGAGATGGCAGAGAGAGGATTGAGATGCAGCACGTTGTCTTCCCCAAGATGGACAATGCCTGTCCCCCTTCTTCTGGGAGGGAGCCGAGGGCCCCGCAGCCCTGAACAGCTCAGAGTTGGCCACGGTCACACAGCTCCTGGCAAGAGCCTGCCCTCCAGTTCTCCAGATGCCTCTCCTTTGGCTGGACTGAGGCCTTTAAAAAAGTGACACCTTGTATTTTATTTTATTCCTTTTTCTGAAAAGTCCAAAAACGTTTACAGGCATGGGCTCTATAGGCTTTATGGAAGCCCATCAAAAAGCAGGGGTTGTTTCTTCTATCTTTATAGAGCGGAAAATAAAAGAACAGAATATGGAAAAACTCTTCTAAGACCACACAGTTCTCCCCAGAAAGGGGAAAATCCAGCGTAGGCTCCTAGCGCCCAGGGGAGTCTATGCCACACCGAAGCTGGTTGGTGGGTTGCTGGGGCCTCCTCACCAGCCGTAGTCAGTCCTCACACTCTCCAGTAAGTCAGATCCCAGCTGGGACCCTCTGCTTGCGTGGGGACCTGGAGGCCTGGAATAAAACAGTGGGAATGCAGCTGAAACACTGGGAAGGAAACCAGCCTGAAGCCTTTCCTGTTGGTTCCCTGAGTCCTGAAATTGCCCTGGAGTCAGGAGCAAGAGTTGGGTCAGTGTGTGCCATGGGATATCCAGGGAATATTCTCTTCAAGGAATGCTAGTAGGTGTTCCGGTCTAACATGGTTTAGGAAATAAAATGTTTGGGAAAGGATTAGAGAATATTAAACATATTTCTTCTTAAAAATACTTCATACCTTTCCTGTAACTAATCATTGTGAATGCCTGACGTGGTGTTAGAATGTACTGTTCCTCAAAATTATGTGCCCAAGGAACCCTTTTGTGATAGAACATCTTAGGGGTTTGGGTTCCACTGAAGATACTTTGGGAAATGCTGGTGTAGGGATGACAAGGCCAGGGCTCTGAAAGAAACAGGGAGTCTGAGATTGATCAGCGTGAGGCTCTACAGTGGCTTGTTGAGTTCATTCACAAACTTTCCATTCCTCCCACTTCCCCTTTCCTGAACCTACGGTCTGTACATGTCTTTGTCATAGCCTTGCCATTCGTGTATTGATGTTCCTAATTCTCCATTCTATACTTGTGAGTCCTCATCTGTGGGGACTCTTTAACAGCAGGTGTGTAGAAGTGGAGACCACATCCTCCTGATGCCCTAACCAGCTGTCTGGAGCCCATGCTCATGGGTGCTGGCCCAGTGCTTTCTGATGTGATGGTGGCAAAAGGCAACCTAAGCTACTGAGATGGCGCCTGGAGTGATTGCAGGTGGGGTGGAGAGACCATGGGAGTGTGGTGAAAAGAGACTCTAAGAATTTGTGTGTGTGTGTGTGTTTGTTTGTTTTTTTGCCATGGTCCTGAAACCTACTTAGATAACTGTTGACACGTCATCTAGTTTCTTCTGGACTGAGTGTTTCATGTAAAAAATAGGGATTTATACCATCTCTATGGATTCTTCTAGCTCTGTAGTTCCCTGACTCAATACCTCTGCAAATCACCCCAATGCTCCCCCCCTAATTTTTCTCCTTTTTAATTTTCAGCTCTTAACTATTGATGATAACTTCTGTGGCCTGGATATGAATGCACCCCTGGGCGTGTCCGAGATGGTCCGTGGCATCCCTGTCTTCACGGAGGACAGGGACCGCATGACTTCTGTCATTGCATATGTCTACAAGAACCACTCCCTGGCCTTCGTGGGCACCAAAAGTGGCAAGCTGAAAAAGGTAGGAACAAGGTGCACTCATTTCAGTTATGGTGAAGACTGTCTGTCCCCGCTGGGCAGATGTTATCTCGTGCTCTTTTGCCACCTTGGGCCTGGTGGGTGAGTGTTGCAGGTTGGAGTTAGGAGATATGTTGCTGTTGAGGTTATGAATGATCATCTTGTCTCTTCTCTGCCTTTGTACTACAGTTGTTGTGGGAATCAATCACACTGGGGGAGTATGCATTCACCTCTTCCCATCCAGCCTCACTAGGCCATCTTAACTGGTGTGTGTGCTCTCTTCAACTTGGGTTTGTGCCTTAGACAAGAGCATAATAGGCCTGGTTGGTTGGGAAGGTGCACAGAGGTAAGGGAGGTGCCTGCTCCTCTTGCTTCAGCCCTTCTGGCTTACACTTCCATCTGGAATACATTCAGGGAAATGGAGGAAAGTGCAGGACCTATTGCAATTGCTATTGGGGCCAAGAGCCAAATTGTGGGCCAAGAGCCAAATTGTGGGACAAGGAAATGTAGGATGTTGTGGTGCACCTTGCAATTGCTTAAGGTGGAGTAGAATGGTGTGATCTGGGGACACGAGCTTTCCTCCTCATTCTTCAGAGACCTGCTGGCTTCAGGAGCACCTGGTGATGGTGGCCCATCAGCAGTGCTGGGGCACCTGTCCATCCAGGACTAGTCCCTCATCCAGCTCTGCTCAGGCTTCTTACCTCAGTGAGTTGGAGCTGGCTCCCTAGGGTGCCCTCCTTGCTTGGACTACAAGGCTTTCTAAGACTCTAGGCAGGAGGTCCTGTTTTGTGCTGGCTGATAATTGGGCTTCAGTCTTGTCCCAGGGAAATATTGGTGATGCCATGTGGAGCTCCTGCTGGTCTTATTTTGATTTCCATTGGAATGTGCTGGACATTGTGTGATTCAGACAGATAAAGCCAGCACTAGCTGATCTGAGGGAGCCTTGATCCCTACCTTCTTGTTCCTGTATTTTCGGGCATTTTCTCAAGATGGTCAAGGGGAGACATTCCCTGCATATCTAGAAGGCTGTGCTCACTCTTCCATCCTACTGTGTCGCAGCCCTTTTCAGCAATTATTTATTTCTTTAAATGGTACAGACCTGTGGAACAGGCAGTGGGTCTGGGCTGTGAGAGTGAGGAGGTGAGAGACGGGGAGCAGGGTGTGCGTGAGCTGGGGGATGAGTGTACAGTAGTTAGTGGGTCATATCTGGAAGGGAAAACAGTGTTGGTGAAACGCTATGCGCGCTGCAAGGAGGATGCAGGCAAAGCACCACGCATCTCACATTGCCTCTCAAGACCTAACACATAGCAAGTGTCAAATTAACAGATAATTTAACCATCGTCTACATAGCTTTAAGAATTATATTTTGTCATTCCCTGCCTTTCTGTGAAGAGTATATTAAACACAAATGAATGTTTTCTTGCTGCATTGGCCTTTTGGTTGTTGATTACTCATGTATTGAGCTGAATGCCATGGACGCCCAGAGACGATGCTGCAAGGCGTAGGTGTGTTGTCGCTGCACAGCTCCTGTGTCCGTTGCAGCCTTCTGGGTTTTCCCTCTACTCTGCCCTGTCACTCCTCACTTCCGCCCGCTGTCAGGCGTCCCGTCAGGCGTCCTGGTTTACTCCAGTGCCTTTCCTCCTCCTCCACCTGCGGCTTCCAGCTTTCAGTGGTCTAGGAAGGCAGATCCCCAAACTTCCTGGAATTGTGTCTACTCAGCCTCTGAATAAACCAAGAAGGTGCGTGCACGACCTTCAGACCACTGGACTTTGAGGACATTTCCTTTGGCTGCTCCAACGACTGCATTCTGCACCAGACTCAATGAGTTCGGTTTGCTGGAAAAGTGAATTTACAGTTTAAACGGTGAATTCATACATTTGGCCTGCTTTGCCTCTCAATGGCTGAATAAGCGGTATTGAGAATAAAGAAGCAGGGCAGTTTGGGGTGCTGCAGCTCTTTTCTCTACTGAGCCCAATCTCAGTGTAATGGAGAAGTAACTTACTCTAAGACACTCAAAGATTCCCATACCCCAAATTTCCTACCAGGTGCCAGAGGACCACTGACTTGCTGGCAAGATCAAGCAAACCCTGTAGAAGGATTATTTTTGCTATTGTCTGAGCAGCTTGGAATATAGTGTCAGTGAAATAAACGTTGAGAGTTCAGTGCACATAACAGAACAGGCAGTTCTATTCCCTTGGGGGGGGGGGGGGGCGGGCGCGGGCATGATTCCTGGCCATGGCTGCATCATAAACCCAGCACAGCCAGCTTGCAGGTGTGTCATGTAGGTCAGAGTGGGGGCTGGGGCTGATGGGGGCTGGCTCTCTCTTGTGGGAGCCTGTATCCTGGTGGGGGTGTCAGTGTGGAGCACATCTTCATGACCTTGGGCTGAGGACACCCCCGGAACCTGGGGGAGCAAAGTGCACAGAGACCACCCTCAGGGGGCAGGCTGTGGGAGAGCCTGGCCTTGATGTGTTCCCAGATGTCAGCCAGCCCAGCAATGACAGGCGACACCTGACCAGCAGGCTTTATAAACTGTGGGCTGGCATTTCCCATTTTTTATTTGGGGAGGGGTTTGTTTAAGAACAGTTCCGTTTCAGCCACCTGGGATATTACATTTAATTTCCAGAGCAGTGGTGGGACTGGTGAAGCATACACATTTGAGAGGTAAGAGCAGAGGTTCATGGGGGGCTGGTGGGGGTTGATGAGCCAGCAGCCCTCCTGGGGAGGCCTGGCCATCAGAACAGCCAGCCTTTCTGCTCCAAGGGCTCAGAGGGGCAGCCACTCTAACAGTTTTGCTGGAGCCCAGCTCCTGCTGCTGCCGACTCAGCAGCCCGCCCACGGGGACAAGGCTGAGTTGGGAAAGGAAGGCTGGCCCGCCGAGTCTGTTGTTTGAAATAATAAAAAGCAAAACTGGCCAGTTTATTTATTTTTCCTAAACAATAGAATTTCCCACCACCCTTGCTCGCTGCGCACCACTCCCCTTTCCTCATAATCACTCTGCCTTGCTTTTCCCAGAGGTTATCAGGACCGCAGTCACCTCTGGGCAGAGGCCCAGCCACGGAAAGCTCTGGGGCTGCAGGATTCTGCGGGAAGGTTTGTGAGCTGCCGAAAGTGAGAAGAATGGAAATCATACTGTAGCTGTGATTACAGAGCTGGCTTCTCTGAGCCCCGTAATAATCTCCTGTGTGTACAAGGGCCTTGCAGAGTTCTTTGCAATATGACAAGGGACTCAAGGTAGGGAGGGTGGGCGAAGGGCGCTTGGGGGTTTGCTGAGAGGTAGGGAGTTTGCTGTGGGTTTCCGGGGTCCAGGAGCTAGACTGTAGCTAGCCATGGGCTGTCCTCAAAATTACTGACTTTTTGTGTTGTTTGAAAGCTGTGGGTCCCCAGCATTTGCAACCTTGCCTCCAATGACCATAATTTCACTCCTTTAGTGCACACATCACATAAGGCAGGGGGAAAGGAGGTGAGGAGAGTGCCAATTTAAATGTCTTTTATGTTTTCTGATGTGTGTGTGTTACGGCTGGTATTGGCAGCCTTTCCCATGGTGTGTGTTAAAGGCATGTGCTGTTAAGAAACATGGCATATGAATGCTACAGTCATCAGGAGGTGCCTGGGAACTTGGAAATAACCAACAGACTGTTAAAATGCCAATGACAGGTAAAAATCTTAAGGCAAACACCATCCCAATGTGCTTTAGGTTGTCTGGATAAATCTGGAAACCTTTGACCCAAGTTGGGGTGGGTAGGTCAGTGTCGCCTCTGAAGGACAAGATCTCTTTGCTTAAGTATCTCAACCGGAACCCACCCCTTCCTTTTTCTCTGCTTTTTGCTTTCCTACCACTAAGTGATCATATTTTATGGCTGCTGTTCGGCAGTAAATTACTGCCTGACATTAGTGGGAGAGACTAATGTTCATGGTGAACCAAAGCATCATAAACTTCCACTTGAGGTGTGATTGCTCCTTTCATTTTGTGACTGCATCTTCCCGGGGTGTTTTGCAAGGTAAACTGTTCACAGCCAAGGGGCTGAGCACACTGTGGATGTTGGTTAAGCGGAAGTTGGGCTGGCCCTGCTATCGGCTTCTGGTAGGATATGTACGGTGTGTGTGTGTGTGTGTGTGTGTGTGTGTGTGTGTGTGTGTGTGCAAACCATAGCATACCAGCCTCTCTTGGTAGAAACTGGGTGTGTGTCAGCCTGGAGAGTCCAGAGGAGAGGATAACTAAAAAAAAAAAAAGCCATTCCTATTGGGAATTGTCTTACAGATTAGTTTAATCGTCCTAATTTATTTTTTCTTGAGGTTGTTTTGAAATTGATTTGCCTGTGTTCCATAGGCCCTAAGCACAGAAGTGGAGTGGGGGAGGGGAGACCCACCTGGGCCTGTGTCATTCTGACCATATGTTCTCAGGAATGGAGTGTGTGTCTGTGTGTGTGTGTGTGTGTGTGTGTGTGATGCTTGAGTCACAGAGCAATGTTAGATCTGAGATGGGCAACCCCTGCTTTGCAACTTCCTTAATATATCTGAAACTTTTCCTGAATATTCACCTGGAAATGTGAATGAATTTTAACTGAAAAGAAATTCCTGCCACAGAAAGTGTTCCACGTGGCTGGAGGGTCACACAGCCACATGGAGACGCAGTGCTGGACTCCAGCTGCCGGGGAGCCTGGGATTAGAGCAGAGGCCAGTGTGCTTGGTGCAGGCTTTGGTCAATTAGCTCTGTTGCTGTGAGTTCCTCCAACCAGAGTGCCAGCCGGTCTGGGTGTGGTTCGACACCAAGAAGAAAACAACAGAATATGGGCGACTCAATGTTGGACAGTTTTCACTGTGGGAAAAGACCACATTAGCACTTTTGTTTGGTCATTTTTGCCATGTTGTTTTTGTATTTCCCATGCCTGGTTTTGCAAGTACAAAGCCTGTGTAGACCTTAACCTGTGGATTAAGTGAGGGGGAGGCTGAGGTTGAGGTGCTGGGGACAGAGGGCACCATAGATGTTCCAGGGGTGCTGTCCTTCTTCCTCTGATCTCACATCTCAGCAGGGACAGCAATGGCTGTTCTGTCATCATTCCTGCAAGCCTGGGGAGCCCAGGACTGGCCGGCAGAGCAGCCTGATGTCAACCTGCCCACTTCTCATGGTCCTCCTCTGCCTTCTTTTGGCTTCCTCTGCTGGGTTTTAAGCCTTTTTGTGCACGATTACCTGTGGGTAGATGTGGAGAACAGCTAAGCTGGTGCATGTCCTCTTGGGCAGATCTTACATTCTTGAACAATATTAAGCCCTCACTCAGCCATCCTTTTTATGTCAGTGTATCCCCATTGGCACTATTTTTACTACAATGCTGTTGGATTACCCACTGTCCCTGCCTGTCTCTTGGGGGGACAAGTGGTCACTCCGAGCTGACCTGAGCAGGCATGGGAGGCGTCCCTCTCAACGCTGCTGGAAGTGTCGCTGGAGCACAGACTAATTCTCCTCCTGGGCCCTCTTGAAACACACTTTGCGATCCCCAGAAAACATTACTTCAGTCTATTTTCTAAATTATCACTGCGAGCACACATGATTTAAGGAGATTGTTTTAAATGAGCTTTGTCAAGTCAAGATTTACTGATACATGTCAGACACTTTTTTGAATCATGTGTATATCTGTATATATATATATATATATATATATACACACACACACATTTGTGTAGAATGATCTGAATCATAAATTAAAATGCAAAGACATTAACATTGAAGAAAGTGCTTCAGAAACACCCCAGACCATAGAATGCACTCAGTCAGCTGATGCTGAAATGCCAGACACGCCGGAGGAATTTATCCAGTGACACATGCAATTGAAGTAAAATATTGTGCGTTACAAGAACATATCATTAAAATGAAAACTAGCAGCATATCAGGAGTCTGGCCATGTAACCAAGACAACAAAGATGGGAAAGGATGAAAGACATGATGTACCAGAGGAAGAGGGAGGAGGCAGAGGCAAGAAGAGGAAGTGGCCCCCAGCTGTCAGTGGTCCCCCCACTGCTGGCTCGTTCTGGTTGGATCTGGATCGGAGGAAAACAGAATTGTCGTTGATCTCAGCAGAGGCTCTCAGTGAGGACAGGACCAGGGAGGTCTTCATGCCCTGAAATCATGGAGGCTTCCTCTGCAGCCACTTTGATGGGGAAGGCAGTGGCAGCTGGACCGACTCAGAGCCGACCAGTTGAAACTCCCATTAGGGGTCTACTTGTTCTCCAGTGACTTCCTGTGGATGTGGCCATGCCACTTGTCTCTTGGGGGTATCATGCTGTTTTTTTCTGGTAGCCTTGGCCTCTCATAGAGGCATTCACAGTGACTTCTAAAACACCTCTATCAAGTCTTCCACATTCACTCCATACTTTCTATTGCAGCCCAGGGGACACAGGTATATGAGTTATGGATTGCTGTGTAACAAATTAACCCAAACATGGAGAATGTCATAGATTCTTGGGGCAGGAATCCCGGCATGGCTTAGCTGGGTCCTCTGGCTCTGGCTTGCTCACTGACTACAGTCAAGGTGTCCCTTGGGAATGCAGTCATTTATGGGCTCAAGGCTAGAAGGGGGGGAGAATCTACTCCCAATGTCATCCATGAGGCTGTTGGTGAACCTCAGGCCCTCACGGAGACATTACTCCCTTGCCACATGGGTCTCCCCATGACAGCCACTCACACAACACAGCAGCAGAGAGAGGCAGACAATGAGAGAGGGCGTGCAAGAGGAAAGCCACAGTCTTTTTGAAACCTGACTTCAGAAGTGACACCCCATCACTTTTTCTCTATTCTATTTATTAGGACACAGCAAGTGGGCCAGCCCACACTCGGAGGGAAGGGCTTCCACTAGGTTGTGAGGACCAGGAGGCATGGGTCTTGAAGGTCATGGTAGAGGCTGCCCGCCACATGGGGTCTTTGTTTATGGGCCGTCGAGGGCACCTGAGCCAATGCTCCGAAACGTTAAGTTGACTTCAGTGGTGTGGGAAGGGGCACAGCCTTCTCAAGGACAAAAGTGGCCCAACACTGAATCCTGTCCTCCAGGTCCCTGAGGTTGTGACTGTGCAGGCGTATCAGAGAACCCAGAGGATAGATAGGAAGGTGTGCCATCCCCACAGGGCCAGCAGGTGAGGAGCTCTCCTCAGCAGGAGGCCCGCGAGCACTGAACAGCAGGTGCTCTGTTCGTCCTAGGGAAAGGCTGGCTTATGACTTGTTTGAAGTCAATGACTGATGAGAGCTCTGCATGACCATGGGGAATCCATGCCCCTGACTTTGGCCTCTGTTGGGAACCACCTTGCTCTTTAGGAAGGGGTCCTCTTCCTGGGAAGTGGAGATGGCAGGAGAGAGAAGATGGGAAGGAAACTCTGTGCTTCCAGCACCTGGGAGGGAGCAGGCACTGTTCTAGGTGTTTTATGTGTGCTCCGTACATTGATTATCTCATGTAATCCTCTCATTGCCTCTCAGGGTATATACTGCCACCTCCATGTTACACACAAGGAAAGGGATTGAGTAACTCACCAGAGGTCACAGGATTTGATCTAAGGTCTGCCCTTTGACTCACTTATATAATAATTTCAGGGACTCTGCTGGAGGCTTTGCTTTCGGGCTGTGGGTAAATCTTAGCTCCACAGCCGTGTGAGGATGTGGTCACCTGGCTCCTATTCCTGTAGCTCTGCATGTAGATGGCCCAGCCACACTGAGGACACAGGTTCTCCAGCTCAGCCTTCCGCCATGGTCTTGTCGATTTTGAATCTTCCAGGGCCCTGGCTAAATAATCATAGGGAAGAGGGTCCCACCGACGTGGTAGTTCTTGCATCACCAACCTCCCTCCACGGGAGGGTGGGAGGTTTTCTGGGAAACAGACAAGCTGTGCTTTTCTACTCACCACTGACCTGCCTCCTGGGACACACGCGGAGTGTTTCTTTGCCTTTGAGGTTCTCACTAGAATACTCTCTCCCATCTGTATGTAGTGGTTCCTGATTCTTTTTCCTGTTGCAGGTCATCCAGGGTCCCTGTCTTTACTCATTTGGAAAATGGCTGCTTCTACTTAGGCATAACCCATAACTGCTCTGCAAGCCCTCTGGAGCAGGGACCTGATGGTACCATCTCCTTATGAGCCCTGGGTCTTTTTTAGCTTCTATCCCCACCAGTCTACCTAAACTTCTTCTTTTTCCTAAACACCTATCCCCTTACCCAAGCTTCTTGGCTGTGCTCTCAGTCCTGTACCTACTCTCTCCACATTTACCCTCTCAGCTCTTGCCTTTTACTTCCTGTCATTATGTAGCATTGTATTCTTAATTTATGATAACCCAATCATAAACATCATCTTGGCCAATTTACCCAGGATGATTGTAAGTCCGGAGGCAGCTCTGGCTCCACAATTTCTTTATAGATTTAATGACTTAAGGGACAGTGTGATCATGAAGATTGGCTTGAAAAACACTGATTTTTAACCCTCAAACTCCTTTTGTAGACTACCAGTTTTTAGGCCCACATGTCTTAAACTCCCATCATATTGATAACACAGGAGGAGTCATTGAACATCCATAACCGTGCAAAATGACATGAATTTTTTATGGCTGCAGCGATTTTGAGGGCCTTGGAAATCTTAGATCGCTCATAAGAAGTTGCCCTATAGGAAATATGCTAGAAGGGGCCTTCTAATCCTTTCCAAGCTCTTCACCTTCTATTATCAGATAGATAGGACCTGCACATACACATGAATGACTGTGTGCCCCTCCCACACATGCATACACACTCATATACACTCATACACATACGTACGCACCTCACCCCCATGTACACCCACGCACACCCTTGCTCGCACACTTGGGAGCCAGGCGCTTCTCTTTGCACTCGAGCCTGGAGCTGGTGCCTCCTATGCTCTGCCCTCTTAGACTGAGCCTCCCTGCTTCTTGTTCTCTCTGGGAAATTAGCAGCACACCATCTAATCAGTTTACCTCTGACTCACCCACTTTGGCTTCCAGATGATGACAGAGTAGAGCTATTTAGCTGTCAAATGCTCTGACTATTGCCCAGATGGACAGTGCCTCAAACACCAGAGCGGTGCCTTTCTCCTCTATGTGGAGGTAATGAGTCTCCCAGTTGCTTTTTAAAGTGCTTCTTGCATCTGCCTTTAATTTTAATGCCTCTTGCCTGCTGACCTTGCTTCCCAGCAGCCAGCCTAAGTGTGATTCCCATAATTAGCTTAGTGATAATTTAATCTCTCTGCTTTGCATTTGTTTTGATGGACTTGGGTCTGGGGACAGGGGAAAAGGGACCTTTGCACCTTCCTTGGCCTTTGTTTTTGACTGGACTCTCTCTGTCCAGGGCAGGAGCAGATGGGAGTAGATGGCTTGGGTGAGGGGATATAGGGAGAGAGAGGCCCATGGCATCATGAGTAGACTCTGGATAGGGAGCTGAAATAAAACTCTCTCTTTATTCCCTTTCTTAAAGGGGGTTCCCTTTCTTTGACCCTATTTCTCCCCCAAAGTAGGAAGGCACGTGAGTGTGGGTGCACATAGCACTTTAAGATGCTTAGGAGAGGAGCAGCTTGAAAGTGGGAAAACAAGATACTTCCTCAGTGGTCATGGCAACCATTCTCTTAAGCCAGAGGAAGGTGAGGAGCAAGGGGAGCCATTGAATGCCACCCTGCTGCTTCCCTCCTCCACACCCAGGCACCCCTGCAGTCTTCCAAGCCAAGTGTCTGCTCAGGTCCTTATCCGGGGTGCCTGTGTCTCTAAACTGTTAAAAACCACACCTGCATTTACATGAAGAGTTAGTTGGAACCGACAGCCAGGAAATCTTGACTTTGTTGCTGGCTGCACCTCTGATTTTGGACAAGTTGTTTACTCACACATATTTCACCTTTTCAGCAATAAGCATATGAATGCATGCTCACTTCATCTCTCTTATGAAAGGGCTTCACATCTGTGGAGCATTCCTTGGTTTCCTAGGAGGAAAAACACTAATAGAAATTAAGAAGATGGGAAGGATCATGTGACTTTCTGTGCTCAGTAAACACATAAGAATTGCCTTCAGACTCCATGGATGTAAACAGCCACATGACCCCAGCCGGGGAGCGTGGAAGGCCTCCAGAGGTGGGGGTCTCCAGGGGAAACCTTGGCTGCTCCAAATAGACATACTAACCAGTCCTTGTGGGGTTTAACCGTGTGCATGTGTGCGTGCATACACGCCCAAGATCTCTGGAAGAACTTCAGGAAGCCCAGCGAGATCCTTGGCTACTCACTGAGCTCCCACCACATGTGAGGTGCTGAGGAGAATGAGCTGGGTGCGGAAGGGGGCACAGGCAGGGCGCACTCAGTTCTGAAAAGCTGGGGCTCTCTCCTGCCACCTCCTGCAGCCTGGAAACAAGGTCTTTGATTTATGAGCTAACATTTAATTAAAAGAACAGCAGAAAAAAAATCTCATTTTGCCTCTACAGGATAAATGGTTCACAATGTGAACTCATGTGTTTCTTTTCCAAACCCCCCTGAGCTGCACGAGCGTGTGCGTGTGTGACGGGACATTGGCCCAGTGCTCTGGGTCCCACCCCTCGAAGGACTCTCTGCTCCCATGGCCGACCCAGCCTCCCTCCCCGCGTCCTGCTGTGCAGCCCTAACACCTGCGTCTTGGTGTTGGTTCTTGCCTGTATTGCAATTCCTTTTTGCTGATTTTCCTAACATCTTTACTTAGAGAGATCCTCTCAGTTCTGCTCTAAGTGGCTTTTGTAGAACTTTTCTTTCTTCAACCCAAGGTGGTCACCCTCAATTCCCAGTACATTTTGATTTATTTCTCTGACTGCCCCTCATTCCACCCTTGGGCACTTCCCAGGGTAGACGGGACCAGACTTTAGCCCTTGTTCTCAGGAGTTGATCTTCTCTAATGTGACAGAATCTGACCGAGCTGACCCCCTCTGCTGGGATGTGAGCGTGGCCTTTCTTATGTGACAACACTTATGCACCATCACTGTCCGTCACCTTCACCAGTGTGGTATGGACCTCTCTTTCCTGCAGGTTCTACTTTCTAGAAGTACCGATGCTTATTTGGTATGTGGAAAAGTATTTCTTCCTATTTGAGAGGCCTCGAGTCCATTTTCTTAGCATTTTTAAACCTTCCTCCATCAGGCAGGTTCGAGCTACAAAAGCAGGAGCCAGGGGTTCTCATCCCAGCCAAGGACCCGCTCACCACTGCCCTCCTGTGATTTCTAAGCACCATTGTAGGAGTCACTGTGACCTATTTGCTCCAAAGCATAAAGAATCTGACCATGAGAAACCACAGGGGACCTGACCAGCAAAAGCCTCCAGCTAAACAAGCCAGCAAACCAACTGCAGGGCCTCAGAGAGGGGGCTTGAGCCAGTGGCAGGAATGTGGGTTTGCACTTGTTGACACATTCTCAACCTTCTCTGCTGGTGACTCACTTCAAGGGACAAGTGAAAATCACCCCCACCCCCTTTGCAGGGCTTCAGGCTTATTGGAAGTAAACAACAGTGAGCTGCGCTCTCCCCCACCTTCCGCCTGCTGACACATTTAGAAATACTGTCATGTCATGTCCTGGCATAAGCAGGAGGGGTTCGAGGGGACATGAGCACCATGACCCGATTAGAATGTTGGTTCCTGCTTGCCATGCATTTCAAACTGAGCCTGTTGGAGTCTGTAGACTTGCCTTCAGATGCCTGCTCACCATACCTGGGGGCTCGGGGACCCAGGAGAGCTGGTGGCAACGCCCAAGGTCCCATCAGCCTGGCTGTCACCTGCACCTGGTGAGCTGACAGGAGGACCCCTGTGCCTCCACCTACATTATGGGACCAGCAGTGACGTCCACTTTCCACCTTGTCAGAATGATGTTGCCCAGAGCGCTCTGAGGCCCTGGGGCTGTTCTGCAAGATGAGATCATCGGTACTAAATTTGTCTTTGCTGACAGCCCACAATTGGGTTCCAGGGCCCCTGGCAGGCTTGGGAGGTAGTCGGCTGGGAGCGAGTCCCGAATGTGCCTGGCTCCTACCACCACTGCTATCTGTCGAGAGGGTCTTCTGTCTCCTCTGATAGTTCTCACCTGTCTCCTTTCAGCTTCCCAGGTTCCCTGCTCTAAAGATTTGCTTTTGTCCCCACTTCCTCAACTTGATCCTGGTGGCTTAAAGGGCCAGCACAAAAACCAGGTTAGAGCGGGTGCCCACACTGGGTGAGAAATGGCACCCGCTTCCTTGTTTGTTTTCATGTGTGGACAGTTGTCTTGCATCAAAAGCACTAATGGGAGTGGTTTTGCAAGCCCACCTGTGGTGACATAGCAAAGTTGGGGACCAGAGCCTGAAAGAGCCCCTGCCCTTGTCACACTCCCATGATTTGTGGTCTGTTGTTCTGACAAACCTGGAACTCGAAGGGTCCCAGGAACTGGAAACAGACTTGGGGGTCCCATGAATAAACCAGGGCCATTTGAAACTGGAGGAGAGGACAGGCTGCTGCTGTCTTGGCAGGGGGCTGGGCCAGGTGCTGCAGAGAAACAACAGGTGAGGCGACTAGAGGACTCATCCAGGAGCACCCGCAGAGAAGTCAGCTCTGGAGGGAGGCAGGGAGGGGGCAACAGACACCCCATCAGGGTCAGCTGTGTATTGGTTTCCTATTGCTGCTATAGCAGATCACTGCAAACTTAGCAACAGGACAAATGTATTGTCTGATAGTTCTGTGGTTCAGATACCCACACAGGTCTCACTGGGCTAAAATCAAGGCCCAGCAGGGTTCCATCTCCTGCAGGTTCTAGAGGAGAGTCTGTTTCCTTGCCTTTTCTAGCTTCCAGGGGCTGCCCACATTCCTGGGTCATGGCCCCTTTCTCCATTTTCAAAGCCAGCAACCTTGCATCTCTCTGACCCTTCCTCTGTAGTCTGCTCACCTGCTAACCACAGCTAGGGAAGGGCTTCCACTTCTAAAGCCTCCTGTGATGAGGTTGGGATCACCTGCCTACTCATAGGCAAACGCTGGCTCTCTGCAAAGATGGAAATCACTGCTTAATCAGTCAGGGCTCCATCAGGAGGGGATGGGAGGATGGAAGATGAGAAAAAGCGAGCAGCTACTAGGTGCTGGGCCCTTTGCTACCATAAAACACTTTATTTATTTATTTTTTGTCTGTGTGCATTTTAGAGCTCAATTTGGCATCCCTACCAAATATCCAGCTTTGCGTAGAGTGAGGCTGGGGCATAAGGGGAGTTTGGGGCTCCAGAGAAGAAACACTTGGTAATAACATCTTAGGTCGCCTCCACCCCCATCCCCACCCCCACCCCCACCTCCACTGGACACTTCTAAGCCTTGCCTGGCCTGTGTTCTGAGCCTCAGAGAGAGTGGGCCTTTCTTCTCACTGCCTGGAGAAATCCCTGAACGTGCCCACAGGCGTCGGTGCTTACAGGATTGATCTCAACCGGGCTTGTGAAAAGGAACAGCTGATGTGTTATGTAATTCCTTTTCTCTTCAAACGTGTGTGCAACAGTGTGAGCATAAATGGAGTGTGGGGGAGGGGTTGTTCCTGGAAAAGCTGAGAGGACCTGTTTGCCATGTTGGACGACTTATTCTAAAACAGTCCTCTGCCTTTCTCCTCATCTCGCCTGCTTCTCCCTCCTGCAGGGAGAGGGAGAGAAGTCCCGGGCGGCAGCTTGGAGAGGGACACTGGGAGCTTTGTTCTGGCTTTGGAGAGCCTCTTCCATTTCTCACCCGAAGGCCAGGACTTCCCCGTCTGACCTCAGACACTTCGATTGTTGAGATGAGAATTTTTTTTTTCCTTCAGAGTCACTGGGATTGAGTGTGCAAACCAGTAACACTGTTGGGAAAAATTATTTGTGTAAGATATGTGTGATGTACATGAATAAACATTAATTTACAAAGTGATAAATGGGGACAGTTTTTAAATACTCTTCTAAATCTGAATTACAAGTTTTCGACAACATCGGATGTGTGTCTTGTAGAGCATTATAGTTTGAATATAAAGTTTTTCTATCTTTGTCATAATTACTTCAAATTTATCTTATACCCATTTGTCACCAGACCAGAGTTTTCTGCTGCTTTTTTCAGAGAATTAAGAACTAGGAGGGGATATTCCAGCTCGGTCACCCCAGGATAGCTGGGGGAGCACTGCCCGGATACCTGGGAATCAGCCAGTGAGCCGGCTGCAGTCTGGGTGTGTGAGTGTGTGGATGAGCATGTGAGAGCCTCGTGTAATTATCTCTGATGGCGTTAGAGGGACAGGTGTTTCATTAATTTTGAGGGATTTGGCACGTTTTCACTACGCCGTGGTGGGATGCTGGCATTCCAAAGTGCGCTAGCAAGGATCCCACTGGCAAGAAGCTGTATTTCTCAGCGGCGCTGTCATCCAGGGCTGGCGCATTTCCCCACTGGACACCACTTCCTGAATGACGAGATCATTGAAAGTATCAGAGACCCCAACTATGCACTCCCATGCCACCTGTAGGGACGCTCTCTCAGGCCATCCTGGGAAGAGACGGAAAATATGAGTCCCTGGTTCACTGCTTTTTCATTTTGGGATTTTGGACAATTTCCTTGCCGCCCCTCTGCCCCCTCTAAGAGTTAATTTCCCCACTGTCTATTGAAGACCAGAAAATGTGAAGCAAACGTGTCCTTGGGGAGAGCAGACCACGAGTGGACCAGTTTCTTGAGCCTAGGACCAGTGAGCCAAGTTGGCCGAAGCTGCAGGAACAAGGCCAAGGTCTTTCCCCTGTCTCTTGCAGAGGGACAGCAAGCGACGATGGCTGGTGACCTGAGGCAGAACCCTGAGCTCTTGCCTAATGGGTCGCCTCGGCCACAGGAGTGTGTGACGGGTTCAGCCCAGGAAAAATAATGCAAGCCCATGGCCTCCCCATTGCAGGCCAGTGAGCCTCACAGCTCTTTTGGCCCCAAGACCAGCCATTCTGCAAAGCTGTGGGGATGGCCCCTGCGAGGGGGCTGGGAGCTCCTTCTCTTGTTTGGTTACTTGAGGAATCAGGAGACAAGTGGGCAAACAGGAAAATCAGGGCCTATGGGATCCCAAGCCCCTTCTCCACCAGTAACTTCTCAGCCTGTCTTGCAGCTTTTGCATGTGTGAAACAAGAAGTGGGTGGTTTTACCTGACAGGGCTGTTTGGGGAGTTGCTGACGATGATGATGGCCAGCGAAGCGGTAGTGACAGTTCAAGTTTCTCCAAGAGGCTGAGACATGGTCCAGGCAGGTGATGTCTCCCACAGGAGCCTCCTGCTAACGACTCAGAAAGCCAAGAATTCGTGAACAGGCAACTGCCTCCATGATCATACTTATTTAGACTTTTTGATAACGGGTTTGACAGTTTCACTGTAATCTATGAAAAGAGCACAAAGGGAGATCATAGATAATGTTTACAAAATTTAAAAAGGAGGAAAATGGAGGGATCAGGGAAAGAAAAGATGGAAGAGATGGAAGTGGGAGTGACACCTGGAGAAGCTTGCTGTTGGATGCCGATCGCACCTTCCTGGCACGTTGGCTGCCTCACTTTCTCGCCCCATCCTCCTCAGCCAGTGGGGCTGACCCCAGTGGGGCTCACATGCTTGCTAAGTGTGGGCACTGATCTGGTGATGTGCATCTGTTCATTCAGTCAGTCCTCAGAACTGCCTTACCAAGTAGACATGCTTGCGATTGCCAAGGAAACTGGGGAAAACTGAGGCTGAGAGAGGTTAACTAGGTGATCCAGGATGGCCTGATGAAGGCCATGGAGGCAGGATCCCACTGTAGAGTCTGGCTCCCAAGCCCCTGCTTGTCTCAGGCTGAGCAGAGTGTGGCCATTGCAATGCCTGTGGGAGACCTGCAGCCTCCCAGAAAAGTCAGGTGTTACCCTCTTCTTCTTCCTTGTCCCTTGGGCTGATGTAGGCTCTCTCTCTTGCATTCTCCTGGCCCTAAGATCTTGGGTAGCTGTGCAGTGATAGATGACTCCGCCCTGCCTATCTGGTTGCTGGCTTCAAGCTTCTCCATGTCCCCGGGGGAGAAGCTGGGCCAAGCTGTTCCTTACTCACTGACCTCCCGGGGTTTCCCAGGTTGAGACCAGGTCCCCTGGCCCATGTGAGCAACTGCTTTTGCCCATGTGCTCTCTACACTCTTTGAAGAGGATGCTCTTTAGTTCTAAACTGGCAGCTCTGCTTCCTGAACCTTCTCTTTTCCCAAAAGTGTGCATTTCAGAGTAAGCAGATGGCTTATGGGTGCTCTTCCAGCCCCCTCTCCTCCCCTCTTGGTGTTTCTGCTTTCTTTCCTTCCCCCAAACCTTCTGCCCATGTCCCTCCCAAATCTGTGATCGCACTTTGCTCATTTGGGCTCAGGCAGCCTGAGCTGACACTCCTGGTCCCAGGGCCCTAGCCCCATGGCCATGAGAGAGGAGGAAGGGCTTTTTCAGTGAATGGGACAATTCCTTGTCCACAGGTGCAGCAGCCACACACCCAGAGAAATTCCAGATGGTGCTACTATTGGTCTACATTTTCCTTTAAGAACACATTGTCATTATCTGGGTGGGCGAAGAGGCTCAGAGGTGACTTTGCTTCAGTCTGGGGACCAAATCCTCTTCTTTCAGACTTTAGGCATGATTCTGACAAGCCTCTGATTTTGAAGCTTTTTAGACAGAGAAATTTTTATTTAAATAAAATCTTACATGGAAGTCTAACAAAACTGATAAAACTCAGGTCAGGCTGAAGTGGATGGATGGGTAGGGGAGGTGAAGAGGGAAGTGTTTTCAGAGCTTCCCTCTCTGTCCTCCAATGATCCCCAAGACTCCTAGACACCCCAGGGAGCCCCACAGAGCTCAACTGGAAGCTCCCAGCCAACACAATTGTCCTGTAGGGGGTCTAGACCGAATCATGTGTGTCCTGTGTTGTTAGGGTGAGGTCTGGGGAGTGGGGGCAAGCATGTGTGTAAGAGAAGGCAAAGAGAGGGGGCCTCCTGCTGTTTACCGTTACACCTCCCACTAGGTGTCACCTGGGCCCTGGGATTGCACCTCGCCCTGAGTGATGGTCCTTAAAGGGAAGCCAGCCTCAGGAAATCCTTTGAGTGTGACTGGGCATCCTCTCTCTTTACCAAATATCTCAGAGTTTATGAAGCAAACGGCTTCTGGCCAGGCCACCTTTGTCTTTAGGACTAGATACTTTAATTTGAGATAGGTGCTGGCCCCTGGCGTATACTGAGCATGTGGAGTAGAACACCTGTGCTACTGGCGTATCTTCAACTTGCTGAGAAGGTGCCGCTGACTCGTGGCTATTTTCCTTTCGGTAATCAATAAAGGTTGTGTTGGCAAATGTCACCTGAATCATCACTGCCACCAGATACTTAGGGACCTCCTCTCACATTTGAAACGCACATCACGATTTGCGAAGTCCGTGCATGTATTACCGCACTTGAATGGCACACCTACCCGTGAAGTAGGTGCTGAGAATAGATTCTCCCTTTACAGATGAGGAATCAGCACAGAGAGGTTACCTGACTCCAGCAAGGACACACAGCTGGTTAGTGGCAGCGGGGAACCCCACAATCAAATCTCTGCTCCGAGTCCAATGCCACGTTCACTCTTCCAGGTGCCTTCTGGCGACACAGCTGGCAGCTCAGGTGGAAAGAGGAGCAGGTGGAGAAAGGCCCTTAATTCTAGCGGGTTCTCTGCGGGCTCTCCAAAATCTCCCCTAATATTCCGGCTTGCCTCGCTCTCCCTCCTAGTGAGCTCGAGCCGGGATCTTCCAGTGCACAGCCCATTGTTATTTTTTGCAGCTCAGCACCACGTGTATGGCTATTTTTATCCTGTACTAGAAACTATCAAGTGGGGGAGAAATGTTAATTGGTATTATTACAGCAAACTGTGTCCTAGTAACATTGCAATTCAGAGGTAAGCGCTCCCCTCCCCACCCCTACCTTTTAGGGAGAGACAGGGATTTATTCATCTGGCTGACAGCCAGCACAGGTCTCTTTGGCTGGTGCTGGGCCTGTGGGGAGAAGCATCCAGGACTCTGACATACACGGGACAGGCCGCTGGCCTCCACTCTGTGGTTAGTTTCTCCGGGAAGGATGTGGGGGTGGGTGGAGTTGTGATGCATTTGGTTCTGTTTCAGCCACTGAAACTAGATTGGAGGGATAGTGTGTCTGCTCAGGAAGCTCTCGTGGGGCGTGGCTTGCGGGGCCTTTGTGAGAGAATCTGGGGCATTTGTATTCACCGTCCAGCTGAAAGTAAGAGATAGCGGCCCGCACAGTTGTGTCCTCCTAAGCCAGAGCGAAGAATGAACAGATTAGAAAATAATAGCAATGAAGTCAGACAAGTTTTGCCAAACTTCCAGAAAAAAGAAAAGAAAGGGGATTCAACAAACAGGCTGTTCAAACCCTGACAGCTTTTCTTCCCTGCTGTGTGACCTTGGTGGGCTTCTCCTCCTCTCTGGCCTCAGTTGCTCCATCTGTAAAATGGGATGGGTAGTATCGACCTCTCTGGGCTGTTGTGAGGATTAAAGCCCATGGCCCAGAGCACGTGGTGAGGACTCCATACAGGAAAGCTGTTATGGTGAATTTTTCTCTCAGGAATCCTGAGAATCCTGAGGGCTAAGAGGATGCAGGAAGCAGGGCAAGATGGGAAATCCAGGTTCCAGCTGACTGCTTGAACCCAGCCCAAGGCACATAATATCTTCTACATCCTCCCTACCCCCTTCTCTACAGTGGGAAGGATAATCAGGTCGATTTCATGGCACCCTACGACTCTCATTTTTTTATAATGCTTTTTAAAAAATGGTTCTATATATTATAGAAAATATAGAAAAGAATAAACAAGAAAACAAAAATCACCTTCAGAAAATTGTTATTGAAACATGAGTGCATTCCTGTGTCCTTTTTTCTATAAACATGTACTTTAAATATATACCAAGTTGAATTAATGTAACATACATATTATATATATTTTGTATCATGCTTTCCCCCCACTTTTCATTGTGTACCTTTCTCCATGTGATGAAATAGCAAATGTGATTTTTAATGCCAGCCTAGTATTTCATAATGTAGTCCTTAGACCCTTACTCTTCTCCTTTATCCTGAAGCTTTGGGTTCTCTTTTTTTTTTTTTTAATATATTTTATTGATTTTTTACAGAGAGGAAGGGAGAGAGATAGAGAGCTAGAAACATCAATGAGAGAGAAACATCAATCAGCCGCCTCCTGCACATCTCCTACCGGGGATGTGCCTGCAACCCAGGTACATGCGCTTGACCGGAATCGAACCTGGGACCTTTCAGTCCGCAGGCCGACGCTCTATCCACTGAGCCAAACCGGTTTCGGCTGGGTTCTCTTTTTAATGAATTTACTTTCTGCTCCCACCTCCCGCCCCCTCCCCCCTTTTAAGCTCCTGTTAATTTTTGCTCCACAAACAGGGTTTCTCTTCTTTTCCTCCCTCTGATGATGCAGAAAGTATTAATCTATTTTAACGTAATAGTGGTTACCCTAAAATTTTTAGAAGCATGTTTAAACCCATAAATGTTGAAGTTAAGAATTAAACAGTATGGTTTTATGTCCTTCCCCTTGCCCCATTTTCCAGTATTTGTTAATATGACCCAGGACTTCGTATTTTTACATCATGATAATTTCAAAACTCATTTATTCCTTTCACACTTTGTTTTTGACATCTCTACCGTTTTATAATTGAAATTATACTCAGTAACAGCTCATCATTGCTCACGGATCTGTCACATTGCAATTCCTCACCTGTGGGTTCTTAATTCTGATCTGTCTCTTGGTAGATCAGCATTCATCTTTCAGACAATTTCCTTTTCATGGAGGGAATGCTGGTAATGTAATTTTTAAGCCCTGGAATGTCTGAGAGTGTCATTCTGTGGACCTCACATGTAAATGACAACCTGGTTGAGTATTTTTCTTCTCTCCAAGTTGTTGAAATTACTCCATTTTCTCTGAGCAATGAATATAGGAGAGAGGCCCGAGGCTGATTGGATTCTGATTCCTTTGTGGGTTATCTTTTCCCTTTGGCTGTCTGGAGGTTTATAGAACTTTCTCTAGATATCAAAGAGGTTTATCAGGATGTGTATACGTGCTCATTTCATTTCTTGGGCATTGCGTGTAAATATGCGTTTCCAATCTGCAGCCTCAGAAAAGGCTTATTATTATGATCGTCATGTTTCTGTCTGTGCCGTTCTCTCCTTGGAGGATTCCTTGTATGCGCGTGCTGGAGCCCCGGTTTTGTTGTCCGGGTCTCATATGTTTTTTCTCATTACCATCCAAGTTCTGGGGAAGCTTTTGAAGTGTATCTTTACTTCTTCTTTTCTTTTATTTTTCAATTACAGTTTACATTTAATACTGGTTTGTTTCCGTTTCAGGTTAGACAATTGTATACTTTAGAACAGTGCTTCTCAACCTTCCTAATGCCACGACCCTTTAATACAGTTCCTCATGTTGTGCTGACCCCCAAACATAAAATTATTTTCGTTGCTACTTTATAACTAATTTTGCTACTGTTATGAATCGTCATGTAAATATCTGATATGCAGGATGTATTTTCATTGTTACAAATTGAACATAATTAAAGCATAGTGATTAATCACAAAAACAATATGTAATTATATATGTGTTTTCCGATGGTCTTAGGCGATCCCTGTGAAAGGGTCCTTCGACCCCCAAAGGAGTCGCGACACACAGGTTGGCGACCCACAGGTTGAGAACCACTGCTTTAGAAAGTGATTTTTTTTCTTTTACAGTATGCTTTCTGCCACTTACTACTTTAAGTAAGTTTTTAATTTGCCATTCATTAGACTTTCCTGACTCCAGGTCCTCTTTCTCGATCAGATGGAGAGGACTCACTATGGCCAAAGTCTGGATCTGGTTCCGTCCATCCTTTATCGTCAACTGCTGTGGGAAGCCCAGTAGAATAGTTGCTGAAGAGAGCCTGTGGTCCTCAAAGCCATTATATTTTACTCTCTGCTCTTTTAAAGTGAACGTTTGCTGATCCTTGTTCAAGATACTGTTCACTTTGATTTTTAGACAAAAGTCCTCTTGAATCTCACTGAAAAACAAATAGGAAATTTCCACAAACATTTCGTTTCTCTTTATTTCTTTATAGTAAATCTATCTCATAGGGAGATATGTCTTGTGAGTCCTCATTGTTATTATTTTATTTGGGGGCCTTTAATATCCTTTCTGCTATTTTTTCTGTGTGTTCAGCCTTAAAATGCGTTATATGGGGAGGTATGGTGGATCTATGGGAAAATGGTGTAGGCTTCGTTCTGAAATGTTTCTAGATTTTCAGTACGTACCTCCCTCTCTCTTTCTCAGTCTGTGTGTCCATGTCTGTGTTTCACTGAGAAACAAAATTTATCCTCATGGTCAGTGATATGCGAGATTAACAGAGGGTAGGATTCAGTCTTACAACTTTATTCCATAAAGAAGGGAAGGAGAAACTGGGGCAGAGAGGCTGTGACAGCATACACAGCACTTGGGGTTTAAACACTGCTTCTTGCTCTGAAGCCCCCATGCCATTTCTCGGTCCACAGCCCCACCTCCGGTTGTCCTGACCTGACCTGTTTCCACCTTGATGAGACCTCACCCAGGGTCCTTTGGCACCTGACACTCTGGGAAGGCTGTGACTGTCATTCGAGAGCTCGATTGAACCCCTGGAAGGGAGGGCTAGCTGTGCAGCGAAGTGTTCTCCATGTAGCTATTTTTTAAAAATGCTTGGAGAATTTATGATTTAAATTCTTTTTATGTTGCATCTGAATTGCACATGGCTGCAAGTTTTCTTGCTATTGGTGGCTATTGTGTAATTCCCACACTTGGACTTTCAGAAGCAGAAGGTGAGAATGTCTATCTGCCAAAAGCCGCACTTCTCAGAGGACATACATGTTGTATGAAAGGGGGACCCTTCACTATGTGTTCTCACAGGCCAGCGGGATGTGTGTGTGTGTGTGGTGTGTGTGTGGTGTGTGTGTAAATGTGGTTGTAACCACGAGGTTTGGGAGCACTTCTTTGTACAAACATGAATTTGAAAATCAAGCATTTTTGCAATTGAGGCAGCTCCAATTTTCCGCACTTCTGGAAAGGAGATTTGATGATTTCATTGAAATTAGCAGATAATTTAAAAATTATTTCCACTTTGGATTGGATACCTTATAGCAGTGGTTCTCAACCTTGGCTGCACATTAGAATCACCTGGGAATCTTTTTAAAATCCTGATTTCTGGGCCTCATCCTCCAGAAATTCTATTTCTTTGTTATGGGGTGGGGCCACAACATCAGTAATGAATCTTTTTAAAATCCCGATTTCTGGGCCTCATCCTCCGGAAATTCTGTTTCTTTGTTACTAATGTTGTGGCCCCACCCCATAACAAAGAAACAGAATTTCCGGAGGATGAGGCCCAGAAATCAGGATTTTAAGAAGATTCCCAGGTGATTCTGATGTGCAGCCAAGGTTGAGAACCACTGCCTTATAGTAAGGGCAGAGGAGCCTCCCAATTCACATCAGTCCTCACCTGGCCCCCTACCCCCAGGTTTACCTGTGATCTCTGTGGTCTTTGCTCACATGGGCTGTTGTTAAAAAGCCCTGATTCTTTGACATGCCGATTGGCAGCCGGAATGTCTGGGGAGTGGGAATATGAATTAAAATGCCTGAAAGGAATATTCCCACATAAAACCTTAGGGTTAGATCCGCATCCATTTTTTCTCTGGGGCATCACGAACACCCTCTGTGCTGCACCGGAAAGAGTCTTACAAACTCAGACTCTAGCCCACTTACTGCCCTCCAGTCCGTCCCTGGCATTTCTCTCCGTACTGCAAGGAGATATCGTTCCGTTTCACATCAGCTGCATTCCCTTTGCTCCCAGCTTCTCTTGAATGATCAATTATGGCCAAGGAGGTTAAACTCCAAAAAAAAGTCTTTTTCTAACCAAAATAATTTATTGGTGTTAAAAACAAGAACTTCTTACAGTGCTTGCCCTGTGGTTTCTCATGCAATTTTTAAATTAGGGGTTCCATCCCAGAAAACTGTCTGCTCAGAGGCACGTGTCCCCCGAGTTGCTGTCTTTGTCAGACGAGCAGCCCCAAGGGTCAGAAGGCGTCAGGGCTGGGCAGCAGGAGCAGGTGCGGCTGGGCTGCGTGCTCTGGTTTGGCCTCACCTGGACCCGCATGGATGTATGTGTTTACACTTTACTAAGCTGCATATTTCAGGGCTGTAATTGCAGCTCCTGTCTCCACAACATTGTAGACTTGAAGGGAAAATGAGGGCTTTGCACGTTGCCAGGATGTAATGATGGTAGCAGGCGGACCTTGGCCCTCCCGGCATTCAGGCCAGCTCTCCGCTGCAGGCGGCGTTGGGGGCGGGTGGGCTTGGCACAGGAATCATTTCCCAACTTGGGTATCGTGGGTGACTTTTTACTGAACTGTCATATGCACACAGGAAAGTGTATATAAGTGTATGCCTTGGTCAGTGTTCCCAGGCTGAGCTTCTCCATGTAACCTGCACCCAAACCAATAACTAGGACATTACCATTTCCCCTCTGAGTCCCTTCTCCCAGCCTCCCAAGGGCCGCCACCCTCTGACTTCTCACAGCTGGATTAGGTTCTCCGGTTTGTACTTCACAGAAATGGAGTCATGCAGCACCCCCGTCGCCCATGTTTTATTCATGTTGTTTTACTTTCTGGCTATGAGATTGGTCCATATCACTGCATGTAGTTGCAGTTTGTGCATTCCTGTGACTGCATAGGGTGGGGCAAAAGTAGGTTTACAGTGGTGAGTAGGTGACACACCATTTATTCTTGTATTAGTATTTAGGAATTATTGTATTATTTTCCATATGAACAATACTTTTGCCCCACCCTGTATTGTGTGACTATACTCAAATTTATTTTTCTGTTTTATTGTTGATGAATATTTGAATGGTTGCCAATTTTTGTCTTTTATGAACAGTGTTGCCCTTAATACTCTTGTGTTTGTCCTCTGGAGGCCTTATATATACATTCCTGTGGCAAATGCACGTAGGAGTGAAATTCCAGGGTCATTGCGTGCAACCAGCTTTAGTAGAAACTGCCAAATGTGGGCTAGATGTTTCTAAAGGAGATTTTAGTTGTAGCAAGCTGGCTAACATTTCCCTTCAAAAACAGCAAAAAGGGGGTAGTCTTTCCTTTTTAGGCAGCACATTGTGGTGAGTTTTGGAGGAAGATATACCCTGGGAATATGAGGCCAACAAGTATTCACCAGTGCCCATTGTTCTAGGTGACAGGTGGATTCGTTTCCTAGGGCTGCCCTAACAAATTACCACAAATTTGGTGGCTTAGAACAACACAGACTTAATCACCTGCAGTCCTGGAGGTCAGAAGTCCAAAATGGGTCCAAACGAAGGTCTGGGCAAGGCTGTGGTCCCTCCACAGGCTCTAGAGGGGAGTCCCTGCCCTTGCCTTTTCCAGATTCTGAAGCTGCATTTTTGGCTCATGGCCCCTTTCTCCCTCTGCAAGGCCAGCAGTGTAGCATCTCTAAATCTCTCTGCTGTGTCTTCTCATGGCCTTCTCTTCCCTGTAGTCAAAGCTGCGTTACCACCCTCTTACAGGGACTTGCAAGTGCACTTAGGATCCGCCCAGATAATCCAGGACAGTCCCCTCTTCTCAAGATCCTTAATCACATCTGCAAAATCTGCTTTGCCATAGAAGGTATTATTCACAGGCTCCAGGAGCTGGGAGCTGGATCTCTTTGGGAACCATCAGTTAGCTTCCCACACGGGGAGATACCATCATCTCTAGCCTTTTACCGTGTCATCCACAGAACCTGCCTTCATGAAGCATCATCGCCTTACATCACAAAGTTGCCTAATAGTTCTGGTACTCTCTGTGATTCTCAATGCATCATGGGTAAAGGTCGATGGATGAGGTCAGAAAAGTGTATTGAAAAGATAGATGGCAATATTTGTTTCTTCATATTTAATTTACTTTCAGTGGTAACAAAGACGCTTAAATGTATAGGAAGAAAAAAAAATCAAAATACAAAACACCCTAAATGCAATGATTGGATCTTGGAACAGAACAGGGACATTAGTAGGAAACTGGTAAAATCCAGATATAAGACTGTAGTTTAGTAAATTTTATTTTAGGAGTTATGCCATGGTTGTGCAAGATATTTACATTAGGGGAAGGTAGGTTAAAGATGTATAAGGACTCTCTATATTATTTTTGCAGCTGCTCTATAAACCTCAACATACTTCAAAATAGTAAGTTAGCAAAAAGTGCAAGGCACTCAATTAAGTACCCACGGAAGAAAAGCTCTAGATTCCATCTGTTTGTGTGGCATGGGAGACAGGGTCTAGTGTTGGCAGAATGAATTTAAATGACCCAAAAGGTAATGATGAGGTTGAAGAAATGTATACCCATTGTAGTATGAATGAAGATTGGTGAGTTGTGGGACATATAAGATGGTTTTTCTCAGTGGAAACATATGGATCAACTTCAGTTCCACCCAAGACCTCCCAGGGGGAGCTGGAGCTGAGGGTGGTCCTGGGGTGTGAATGAAGAGGGAGTCCTGTCCTCAGCCTCTCTGATTGATTCATCAACTCCTGCCCATCCTCCCCTCCTCTCCTCTCTTCCTGGCCCCGTCTCAGGGCTCAGTCTGTTAAGGACTCCCCAGCGACCAGCCAGCTCACAGCTGAGTTGTTATCTTCCCCGTCACACACTTATCTGGGCACGGTTAGAGCTCCCTAATAAAATTTGTCACTGGCTTTAATCCCATCACTGTCCAGACCCGCTTGATTAGCCCCTCTGGTTGTTTTGGCTTTGCTTGTACCTCCAGCTTCTTCCGAGGAAATTGGTAGAGATAGGAGCTGAGAGAGAGCTCGGAGCCCTACAAAGAGATCAGAGAAGAAGCAAACCAGGACCCTCAACGACTTTTAACCAGAGACAAAGGGCTTTGTCTCCCTCCTGCCCTCTGGTTTCAGGCTCATCAGGGACAGAATGGGAGAGGGGGACCCCTTCTCTTGTCCATGCTGTTGGCTGCAGAGGCTGGCCTCGTGTCCATTCTCCTAACAAGTCCACATGCCCCCACATTCCTCCTTGGCCTCCTGAGCTGGGGAGAGGGAGTGACAGACAGAGCTGGGGAGTTGGAGGCGTTTAGTCAGCTCATGGGATTCCACCCCCACACTGGATGTGGAATCTCTGGCCACATTCCCTCCCCTTTCCCAGGCCCAGTGACTGTCCTGGCAGGCTTCTGTGATTGTGGAACTCTTCACAGCTGCATGCTTCATGCACAGTGTTGAAGCCCAGAAAGAGCATATGTGGAGAATGCCGCGGGGGAATTCTCTAAGGAGCACTTTCATTCAGTAGATATACTGCGGAGCTCCCAACAGACACGTAGACTGTGCCCTAGGGCGTGTCATCCACAGAACCTGCCTTCATGAAGTATCATCCAAATGCATGAAGATGCATTTGGATTTGTTGCATCTCCAAGCATAAATGTCAGCAGGCCCCTCCCCCTCTCGCCCCCTGCTGTGTGTGTGGTATACATGGGCGCATTCTTTCGTGAGCCGGCCCTTCCACCCTTCTCTTCCTGGTCTGCTTTGCCGCACAGCTGTTCTGTCTCCCGCTCATTCCTCTGCACCCTCTTGAGCCAGATGCCCCTCCAGTTCCTGAAGGTAAAGCTGTTCTCTGTGAATCCTCATGCTGCCTCAGCTCTATAGTTCCCCTTCCTCAGCCATCAGGGTTTCCTGCTCTCTCTTTGGGCACCTGCCAGGAAGGAGGCAAACACTGCCGCTCCAAGTACCTGCCATGCAGACAGAGCCCAGGTGGGGCTGGAGGCAGGTGGGCAGGCGGGCAGGTGGCCCGAAGGCAGACAACCGGTGCTTCCTGTCAGAGCCGCCTGTCTCTCTGAGGTCCTGTGGCCTCTGTGGTCAGGAGGTGGCATCTCTGCAGCCTCCAGTTCCAGCCCAGGGCACAGAACCTGCCCTGCTGGCCAGAACCAGCCCCTGCAGGGGCGCTGCAAGAGATGTGGAAAAGTGGACAGCTCACAGAGAGAACGGAGTACATAACAAAGTACCATAACAATGTACCATAGACTGGGTGACTTAAACAACAGAAATTTATCGTCCCAGTTCTGCAGACTGGAAGCTTGCGTTGGCAGCGTTGGTTCCACCTGAGGCCTCCTCCCTGTGTCTGCACAGGGCCTTTCCTTTGCCCTGTCTGTGTCCACATTTCCTCTCACAAGGTCACCATTCATATTGGATAAGGGCCCATCCTAATGACCTTATTTTAACTTAATCACCTCTTCAAAGACCCTGTCTGCAAATATGGTCACATTTCAGGGTCCTGGGGTTAGGACTTCAACATATAACTTGAGAGGGAACAGTTCCGCCTGTAGCCAGGTCCCTCTGCCTCCTCTGTAGGGCCATTCCCAGCGGCTTCAGGTGGGAGCCGGGATGCCTCTCACAGAGCCCGGCTTCCTCCTCTACATGGGCGATGAGGCAGCTTGTGGTTTGGTTGTTTGCAAACTAACTGCAAAGAAGACGGAGGGTTATTTTATTTGGGGGTGATCCTTTTACTATTTATAGATAAGGAGAAGGCATGAGAGCTTATGTGGAGAATGCCAAGGGGGAATTCTCTAAGGAGGACTTCATTCAGTAGATATACTGTGGAGCTCCCATGAACAAGAACTTTGGGATGAGACTTGATAGTTGAGTGGCCGTGGCCAAATTACTTCACCTCTGGGAGCGTTTTCTCATCTGCAACAAGGACTGCTGTGAGGATGAGGTGAGATGTGCAAAAGATGCCCAGGCAGTGCCCGGCTCGGAGCAGATGCTCAGAACTTCCTTGCTTCCTTTACTTCCATTGCAGCATTGATGCTGCTCCCATCTCTGCCAACAGGAAAGTGTGGTGATGACAGATACCCCGAACCCAGTGGGCTACTTGGCACACAGCTGCTGTCTGTCCACTCAAGGGAGCCGGGACCTTGCCGACAGCTCGGTGCAAACCTACCTCTGCTGTTTCAGAATAAACCACACTCAGATGCCACTTCTGCTGATGGGGGTCAAAGACAGAATCTCTGGGCACAAAGAGTTGTATATTCATGGGCAGCGATGCCCAGTCTGAAGGAGAACTTTGAACACAAAATCTGGAAAACTTATTGTGGGCAGAGGGTGGAAGCAAAAACTGGAGTCTCTTTTCCCTACAGGTGTGGCTCTCAAACTTGAGTGTGAATCCGAATCAAAACACAGAGTTTCTGATTCAACAGACCTCAGGCGAGTCCTGAGAGGTTGCATTTCTAGAAAGTGCTCAGGTAATGCTGCTGCCTCTGGCCCAGGGGCCACCCCTGGGGGCGCACGGACACAGCATTTGGTTAGGGTCTGTTCAGGGTCTATATGCCCTTACCCCAGCCCGTCCTGTGTTCGCTGTGGTCTTGCCTGCCTTGTCTGATTCTCTGCTCTCATCCCTGGAGAAGGGCAGGTGTGTTGAAACTTCTTCATTGTTTCCCTGATTTACATATGCTTTTCACCTCTTAATGAGCAACTATTTCTTTGGCCCTCATCCTTCTCTGCTTCTTGCTTTTCTTCCCCTTTTCCATATGTGGGCCTCCACACCTCTCACCACGATGGAGGAGCAGGCCTTGTTGTGAGTTCCCTCACTGAAGCCCAATTAGGAGGAGGCAGATGCACAAGGAGTGTGTTTTCCATCGCCTCCCTCATCGTCTGTACCCCCATGTGTCTCTACCCCATCATATCAATTCCCCGGCCCCAACACCCTAATCACTTTGCCAGAGTAAATAATTGCTGGTGTGTGGTGACCCAAGGTCAGGGCCAATGGAGGAATGTAATTAGAGCCTTCACTCCCCACCACCATGCGAGTCGCCTTCCAGCTGATCCTTGAGTCTCTGATCCCTCGGGCTGATGCTCCTATCCTCCTCCCCACCCTACTTCCCCTTTTGAGCCCGAAAGCTTGGGTTGGAGCAGAACAGTTGCTTATGAGCAGATGCCAACGCTGCCTTTCTTTGAGTCTCCCCCACAAAGGTGGGAGTGGGGGGTGGGGGGACAGAAGGTCCTCTTCCAGGGAGCTGGAGCACGGCCCTCACGGCCCTCACAGCCTTCACAGCCTTCACGGCCCTCACGGCCCTCACGGCCCTCACGGCCCTCACAGCCCTCACAGCCAACCTAGGGCATGTGAGCCTCTGATGACTGTTGCTGGGCGGGTTGTGAGATAAGAACCTTGGTCTGTGCTGTGAGTTTTTGGACTCCCCCCACCACATGGTCACCACTGCTTTTCCTGAGTTAGAGCATCTTCCTTCCTTCCCTTCCTCGCCTTCGGCGTCCTGCTCATGTGTAGGCGGAGATGGGCACGCCGCAGCTTCCTGGGCCGAGAAGGCCTGAGTGACTTGGAATGTGGCTGATGTGGGAGGCAAAGCCTTGCCTTCTAGCCCTGCCTCTTTCATCTCTGGATGCAGGACTGATGTTCCTCTCTGCTAAACGCCTGGTGCCGGGCGCCGTGCTGGCAGGGATGATGACAGATAACGGCTTTTGAGTTCTTTTGGAAATGTTCCCCGGGCCAAAGCAGGGGAGGAAACATCTTCTTGCCTTTACTCTGACTCCCAAAGCTAAGCCAGACCCCAGACAAAAATAAAGTCGTGACAATCCAAGAGAAAAGGCCAAGAATCGTTTGTGTGTCCCCCAGCAGCCTCTGTGGAACGGGGAAGGGGTCGCTGGGGAAGGAGGGGCGGGCAGGGCGATGGGATGTTTCGGTGCGTGACGCATGGAGCCTCACTTTGCAAGAATGTCCGGGCTGAGCCTGGGGGAGACAGAAGTTTTCTTGATTAAGAAGAGGAGGCTCATCAGCTCTCATCTCTAAGAAGGTCATTGCCACTGTAACCTTGCACAGCCCACATCCCAGCTCTGGGCCTGTGCTGAGCCTGCCTAGTCGTTCTGGGCCACCGAGGCAGCTGAGGAGACGAGCTTGCTCTCTCTTAGAGCACCCGGCTCGGCCTCCCCTTCTGGGGTCCCGCTGAGTCCAGGAGCCAAGCCCTGGCCTCCTCCTCCTAGCAAACTCTCTACAGGCAGGAATGTGTCCGTGACTGCTTGTTGCACTACCCTGTCCCCACCGGACATATCAGGCACAGCTGATGACAAAATACAAGAGTCCGACAAAAATGAAAGTCCTCTTCTTGCTGGAGTTCAGTGCAAGAGAACCCGCTTTAAATTTTTGATTTGGGAGCAGGCTTCTGTGCTGCTTAATACTTGTTTTTATGTCTATTCCCATGTGTTGGCAAATTTCCCCCCAAAATTCTGAGGACCAGAATTGTCTGCCCATTTGTTTGTTTGTTTGTTTATTTATTTATTTATTATTTTAAAATTTTAGGTTGCAGGCTCAGGGCTATGCTCCCTTTGGCTTTTATTTATTTAGTTAGTTAGTCAGTCCTCACCAGAAAAGATTGTTTCCATGGATTGTTTTAGAGACAGTGGAAGGAAGGGAGGGAGGGGAAGAGAAAGAGAGAGAGAAAGAAAAAAAATTTGATGTGTTGACTGCCTGCCTTTCCCGCACACACCCTGGAAACCAAAGTAGGGGATCGAACCTACAACTCAGGTACATGCCCTTGACCGGGAATCAAACCCGTGACCCTTTCGGGCTTAGGGCAATACTCTAACCACTGAGCAACACCGGCCAGGGCTGTCTGCCCTTTTAGACTCTCCTCGCCTAACACCTCCTAAGCCGCTCAGAACATCCGTTCTTGTTGGTGGAGGTGATGCTGATCAGGAAGGCAGTGGCTGCTGCCTCTCACTCCCTCCCTGTGGTAACCCCAGAAACTTCAGGGCAGGTACAGTGAAAAGGAAGCCCAAGGCAGGACCTCAGCCACAAGGCTTGGGGGTAGACTCTCACCAGGGGAGGACTTCCAGGCCAGCGCTGGGGCGGGACACAGCTTTGGAGGGGGCACCCTGGTCCTGGGGGTCGGGCCTGGCTCCCCCGACCTCCCTTTTCTTCCTTGCATGTCTCCTGTAGGTGTAGTGTCAATTGCCCTTTAAAAGGAAAGGGAGCATGCTTGTGAGTAGAGGCCTATCCTGGGTTAGCAGCTGAGATCTTTGGGTTTGTATAACCCGTACCTTGAGTGTGTGGGTACCACGGAGGATGTGACCTTGGCATTTTCCCCAGGCTTGCATCATCTATTTTCTGAGGCCTCTAAGCCTTGGATGATTGAGCTTTCAAAGATTTGGCCCCTGACTGGTGTCCTGAGCCGTGAAGCAAGAGTCTAAGAATGGACTTAACCTGAGCCTCCAACTTGCCCAGAGTGGCTCCAGGCCAGAGTGGAACAAAGTCCTTACTCAAAGACATGCAGAGATTGTTCTGGAATTTCAGGGAGAGGGCTGAGAGGCCCTGCCACAGGGGTTACAAGTCAAATTCATGGGGGCACCATGGCTGCCCCTGTGGCCATAGGCTCTATGGCAGTTTGAAATGGCTCCTCCGGCTCTGAGGGTGCTACAGTGAGGGGAGGGGCGGAGGTCCTGGCCTTTCAGGCCTCCCCAGTCAACTCTCCCTGCAGGGGGAGCAACTCTCCTCAGCAGCCACGTGATTGGAGGAGCTGGGGAGGGGGTGAATTGAACATGATCAGTTGCCGCTGATAGGACAGTAATGAAATTAATGGGCTCTTAGAGCTCCCCCATTAACAGCGGGGTCGGTGTGTCAGACCCATTTACTGGATCAGTCCTCCAGATGCCAGCCCGGGACAGACACCGAGCAGCTCACTTGTCCTGCCTCTGTCTGTGGGAAGACCTACCTACTCCCCAGAGAAGCACTCTTGTCCCTTCTGGAACCTCTGCGCCAACTCACAGCTGGAAAGTATAAGACCGGGGTTTTGATACGGTTGTTTCTAAGATCTACAAGAGCTGCATTATGGATCAGCGTTATGTAGCTGCTTTGAGCACCAGAGAGCTCATAGCCTCTGGGGTTTCCAACCCCATCTCTCTTAGTCACTCGCTGTGTGAGCCTCGCCTCATACACAGTCTGGATGGGTCGGTAACGTGGACGGATCTCATGGAACAGTTCGCTTCCTTCCTCGAGGAGGGAAGGAATTCGAGATGAAAAACAGGAGCTGGTATCCAGGAAGGAAATGGACAGTGTGACAGAAGGCTTTTTATCCGGTTTCCCCAATCTGGAGTCACTGGTCTGAGGCCCGAGTTGAGCTTTTGGAGGTGTATGAACTCTGTAAAGGCATCTATGAAAACAATGGGTGAGAGAGCATTTTCCGGAATCTTTGAAAAGTGTCTCAGAGAGGTCTTGCCCCCGCTGGGGGAGCACCCACTGGCAGCTTTGGGTGGGAGCAGCCTGGATGTCAGCCATTAGATTGGGGAGGATGGGTCTTCCCTTACAAGTGCATCCTGGTCAGAAGTCTTGATTGCTCATCCAGGGACTGAGGCAGCCTTGCTTCTTATTCTGGGTGAAGCAGTGAGGGAAGGTGGAGAAGCAGAGATGGTCCTGTGTGACAGAAGCCAGAGAAGGACACATTTCCTCACGCTCTGTGGGAGCAGAGCTGGGACTGTGAGACCAGATGTGTCCTCTCATCTCCCTGGGCGCTGGTCTCCCTGCAGAGGACCAGCTGTGGGGAGATCCCTGATCAGGAAGGAGATTTGGGGGAGAGGGCTCCTCTGAGCTTCTGAGCCACTTTGAATATGGACCCAGCAGTACTCAGTTTGTTGTGTTAGCCTGAACTTTGTGTGGCCCTTATTTGGGGGCATTCCAGGTGCATCGTTGAACATTGTGACGGGACCAGGTAGCCAGCTTACTAAGAACCACAATCTCAAACTGTATGGCTCTAAGGCCAAGGGCCTGGACAAGGATGGAGAAGGAAAACAGTCGACTGGGAAAATGATAATGAGATAGAACCATAGATACCATGAGCTCAAGAGAAGTTACAAGGTCCAGCTTATGCCTAAAACTGAGTGTCTGTCTGTCTAGCCAGCCACTAATTTTCACCTCATTAGACAAAGGGGATTTAAAAATCTCGACCTCTGATAATAAGCCAGTAGTTTGCCACCGATTCAATGAATTAACCAAATAGTTTTGAATTGCCTGCTGTGTGTCTTCAGTACTTTACCCGGTACTGTCGAGGCACCGTCTCTGCTGATGACCTCATCAGTTAAGTGGGGAGAGCAAACATTTGACAAGGAATAGCTGGAGAGAAACTTGGCTGGGCTATGTGTAAACGTGCATCTAGAATTCAGTCTCTGGTCAAGAGCTCTTTGCTGGTTCTCATATCTCCAGCTCTTAGCTTCTGAGAAATGATAGAATCAAGAGTCCCACCTGCCTCTTCGACTTTCCCCATTTTATGTCTGAGGACATGACCCATATTTGTGTCCCTTGGGGAAAAAGTAGCACACAGATGCAGAGGGGATGAGGCGGTGCCTGGTTTGAGAGGTAAAGGATTGTTAGGTTAGAGGTAGCTCTTTCCAGGAGATTAAAGAGTGCATATTTCTTGAGTTGCCTTTCATATCTTCCACCTTGCTCCACTCTTTCTATGCTTTCTGCCTCTACCTAAGCTGACTATGCAACTGGGCAACCTTTTTAATAAACCCCCAGTTCTGTAGGGGGAAAAAAGCCTTGATTTATAGTATATGCCAATTTCTGTGGTGTCAGTATTACCACCGTGGTGAGCTCAAGTTTGTTTAACCAGATTACAAAATTCCTAACAATTTAGCCATCAGCCATCCTGAGCTGTCAACAGCCAGCTCCAGCACACCCTGGAGCCCTCCCTGTCAGCTGGTCATCACTGACCACCCGGTCTTATTGGCAAAATGGTGGCTCCACCCATTGGGGGCATCCATTGGGAACGGGAAGTTCAAGGAAGAAAATGTAGCTTATATGATACCTGATAATCCAACACAATTATCAGAGCTAGAAATGAAGCATTGAGAGAGGGTCTGTGTTTTTGACATTTGCTGTGTGGCCTGGACAGAAGACTGGCTTATTTGACCTCTGAGGATTATTAAATCCGTTTTTAGAAAGCTTCTAAATATGTGAAGTATTCTGATGGGTTAAGGATTAGGGCCCCTCTGGGTATAAGATGGTATCCTGGTCACCTTTCCACCCTTTTCACTGAGCCCATTTTCCTCTTATCTTCCAATCCATTTTGCTCCAAGGTAATCCCCTTCCTTACCCACAAGAAGTCAAATGACCCCGGTCTGGGTGAAAACATCAGTCCTTGGGAGGTCAAAGGGCTGGTCCCACTTCACAGGAAGATCCATTCCTACAGTTCCCACCGCCTGTCCTCATGCTGAGTGCCCTGCAGGATTGAGAGCAGTGTACGCCCAGCAACTAGAAAATGGGAAGAGGGTTCAGGGGGCCCTGAGTCCTGGCACTGCAAGCGGGTAGGTGGGGAGGAGGCCCAGTGTAGCTTCTCCCGGTGATGTGCTCTTCCACCCTGGGCCCTACTGGGAGGCTGGCAATCCAGCTGAAGCACTCCAAGGGAAGATCAACCAGAAATGTCAGCCGGGCAGTGGAGCGGGCCAGAAAAATCAATGCTGAATTCCAGACGCCAGGAGGACAGGAAAGTGGGGAGGTAGAAGGGCCAAATGAGAGCATTTGTTTGCAATTCTAATGTAACATATCAGCAGATCACCAGGCAACGATGCCTAATGAAAATGCACGTGATGGATGTGGGCGGATGAAGAGAGGAAGGGAGGGACGGGAAGTCCAGGCACGGGGCCTGCTGAGGAATGTAAAGGTGTCTGCGTCCACTACAGCCTCATGCCAAGGGCCAGGGCGCCGGGACCAGCTAACCTGGACTGAATCCGAAATCTGCCACCTAATTTTTCATGTGGTCTCAGACCAGTTACCTCAGCTTCTTGCTCTTCCTTTTCCTTCTCTGTACAGTGGAGCCATTAGGAATACGGACCAGGTAGGGTTTTTTGTGAGGATAAAATGATGTAACCTGGATAGTTGATGCTTACTCCTTAGACACAGCTATTATTTTCTTTTCTTATAGAAAACACCCATTATAGGGCCTGGTGCATAAAGTCCATTTCCTTTCCCCTTGGGGCTAAGGGAGGAAGAGAAGGTTAAGGGAGGAGGAGAAGTTGGACTCAGCTGTCACCGTTCGGGACATTTTAAGGCAGTGGTTCTCAACCTTCTGGCCCTTTAAATACAGTTCCTCACGGTGTGACCCAACCATAAAATTATTTTCGTTGCTACTTCATAACTGTAATGTTGCTACTGTTATGAATCGTAATGTAAATATCTGATATGCAGGATGATCTTAGGCGACCCCTGTGAAAGGGTCATTCGACCGCCAAAGGGGTCGCGACCCACAGGTTGAGAACCGCTGTTTTAAGGCCTTCACCAGGTTTTCTCTCTGAGCCCCTCAGAAGGAATCGACAAATCCCACCCTTTTCTGATTCTGCTATCAAATCTCCCAGCTCTGCCATGTGGGGCAGGTAGTTAGAGGCCGGGGTCTGGATTTCTCCACGTGTTAAGTGATGGTAACAGTGCCTGGCTTACTGGGCTGTTGTGGGGTTGAATTCAAGGTATGTTTGTTGTTTTTACCTCCCCCTTGCTGACAAGAATGAAGTGTACTCTCTAGTCTGAGCGTGCTACATGCTGTGTCTCATTAAACCATAAACAACTGTAAGGAGTTATGCTGTTCATTTATGGCTCAGGGAGATGTGGGGTCAGTCTGACCTGGTGCACCCAAGACCACACCATCCGTCTTGGCCTGGACCCTGGGCACCCTGCTGCTGACTTCTCTTCCTCTGAGCTGGTGAGCTCTTGTTAGCAGGGTCAGAGCTGAGTGGGACCAATCAGGGAGACATTCGCTTAGTGTTCAGGGCTGGGCAAATGAACCTGTGAGTTTTTGCCCTTTAATTGTGGCCTTGGCCTTGATTTTACCACATTATCCTGGGAGCCTGAGAGGCTGTGTCAACCATAGCAGGAGGCAGAGTCTCAGGGGGACCCAGCAGCATTCCCAGTGGAAGGAGAACTCCCCAACATCCTTCAGCACCACCCAGAGCACCCGACCCCACTGGAAGGGGTTGGCAGAATCTCTGAGGAGGTCCTAGAACTTTTAATCGTCCATTCTTTCTTTCCTTCTGGGCAGTGAAGTGAGGGACTCGAACAGGTGAGATTTAGCAAATCATACATTTGCCCTCTTTTTACAAAGTGGCATATTTTCAAAGCATTTTGGGTGTGAAACAGTGCTATTATCTTTCCAGAAAACCCAATTCCAAATGTGATGGTATTTGCAGGAGGGGCCTTTGGGGAGTGATTGGGTCATGAGGGTGGAGCCCTCATGAATGGAATTCCTGTCCTTAAACAAAAGACCCCAGAGCAACCTCTTGCTCTCTGTCAGGTGAGGACACAGTGAGAAGACATCTATGAACCAGGCAGTGGGTTCTTACCACCCAGTGAATCTTCTGGGGCCTTGACCATAGACTTCTCAGCCTCCAGAATGGCAAGACATAAATTTTTGTTTATAAGTCACTCAGTCTGTGATATTTTGTTATAGCAGCCCAAATGGAATAAGATCCTATATAATAAAAGGGTAATATGCAAATCAACCGAACGGTGGAACAACCTGTCGCTATGATGTGCACTGACCACTAGGGGGTAGATGCTCAATGTAGGAGCTACCTCTAGCCCGCCTGATTGGGGCCTGCTGGACAACCTCTTGGCTCCTTCCCCCGGCCGGCAGGCTCTGACTGCCCAATGGGGAATGGGGAACCGGGGGTGGGTGGCAGCAGAAGCAGGCAGTGCCAGGCCAAGGCCCCTGCCCCGCTGGGTGCCCCATGTACAGAGGGAGACCGGCGTCAGGGGACGGGCCGGCGAGTGGGTGGGAACGGCCAACCTCTTGGTCCCTGCCCCCAGCCGGCAGTCTCTGGCAATAACGGGGAACCAGGGGAGGGTGGTGGCGGGGGGCGGGGTCAGCTGCCAGCAGCTGGGGAAGATGGCCCTGATCGCAGGCCAGGCCTTAGGGACCATAGCCGTGTACGAATTTCTTGCACTGGGCCTCTAGTATTGCAGTAATTGCTGATTCACACCATGGAGGTAAGTCTCATAGCTATCCCCGGTGGCAACAGACAGCTAGATGTGTTGTGGGTTTGTGATGTGTGCTTTGTGGATGTGGCCTACAGGGGTGCTGGTGAGGGCTGACTGAGTGGATACCCAGGCAGGCACGCTCACTCAGCTGCTGTGAGGAGAGGGCTCTGAAGACCAGAGAGAGAACATCAAGACGGTATGGGATGTGTTATCTCAGATAAAATTCTTTTGCTCTGCTTCAGAAATAATATAGAAGGAGGAGCAGGTAGCAGGCTTGGGATTAAACTAGAAGTCAAAGGGTAGATGTGGTGAGGTGGTTTCGTGGCCAGATCAGGAAGTTAATGAAACCAAACTTAAGGAATGTTCCTTAACGGTGCTGGTTTCCACTCTGTGGGAGTGGGAGTGGCAACTGTCAGGTTCCTCTGTGCTTCTGGAAAAACGATTCACACGGATGCTCTGTAGATGCTGGGCAGCAGAGTCCTCAGTGAGGGGAAGGCAGGGGACGGGCCGTGCGTGATTGACAGACTCGCTCAAACCCCACAATCCTCCCTCTCTTACCAACACAAACCTTAACTCAGACGTGCACCACCTGCCTGGGTGCCCGGAACCTACTTCCCTTTCCCGGGTGCCACCTGCCATTCAGGATGCTCACATGGTCCTCTTTGTCAAGAAGGGAGTTGGTTCCTGAGAACACCTGAGAAAAAGACATTGCTAAGAGGCTGAAAGGGTGTTTGGTTTGATTTCCAAATTCAAAGGAGACAAGTATGTGTGGGAGAGAATTTCAAAACAAAACTTTCAGATTCTGGGAAAAGGTATCAACGAAGGCTGAAATTTAGCAAGATAATGCTCTGATGTTTACCTAAATGTTTTAGCTCTGGCTCAGTCTGTAAGCAGGGCACTTGGGGAGAAGGAACCCCTGGAGTTCACGGAGGGGGTGTGGCTCAGTTGACACCTGTTTTAATTCACTGAACAATATTGAAGGAGTCAGCCCGGCCAGTGTGACTCCATGATTGAGCATCGACCTTGAACCAGGAGATCATGGTTTGATTCCCTGTAAGGGCATGTACCTGGGTTATAGGCTTTATCCCCAGTGTAGGGCATGCAGGAGGCAGCCAATCAATGATTTTCTCTCATCATCGATGTTCCTATCTCTCTCTCTCTCTCCCTTCCTCTCTGAAATCAACAAAAAATGTATTTAAAAAAAAAAATTGAAGGAATCCAACAGGTCCTCCTCTGCTTGTCGATAGGGTCAGTCTGTTATTGTGTTTCCTGGAATGGAACCACACGTGTTTAAAGAGAAGCTATGCCAGAGACGTTTAATTTGAGACAAGTGCCAATTTAGAAAATGAAGGGGAGCCCTGGAGATGCCACATGTTGGTCTTCGGAAATTTTCTCTGCTGAATCCTTCAATGGCAATATTTTCCTTTCCATGTAACAGAGAAAGGATACAGACAGAAGGTTAATTAGGGGGATGTATCTAAAGGAAGGCTGCACACAGAGCAATCCAGGGGGGACGCGGCCATGCCCACCAGTAGCATCGTCATCAGCAGCCTTGATTCCTATCGATGGAGCCCACACAGGGAGACCGACCACGAGCCCACTGGTGGCTGGAAATTGATGGTAGAAACATCCAGGCTGCAAGGGCATAGAAGTCGTGGCCATGAAACCTCCAGTTTCTCTTACTGTTCAGAGGGAGGAAATAATAGCGTTGGGCTGTGGGAAGGAAATTGCCCAGCTGCCTTTCCCTTCAGGCAGTGGGATGCCTCTTCTGAAGGCTTAGACTTTAGAGCGTGACCCAGAGCCGCCCAAAAGAGAACGGGGTGTGGAAAAGCTGCTGCTGCTGCTGGCATTTGTTTTGCTGTACAAAAATGGCCATAAAAAGGGAGAGGCCCTGAGCACTGGCCAAGGGATATCTCTCAGGTGGGCCAAACTTCCTGCTCTCCCACAGAACGTGAGGGCGCTGGGCTCTGGGAGACACAGAGCTGTGAAATGTTCCCAGGACTGCAGCCTCCTTTGGCCAGTCTCCTTAATGGAGACGCCTGGATTGGGGGTCAGACACACCTGGGACAGCACAGGCCCAGCCAGTCAGAGCTGGCGCTGTTTGCAGACAACCCAGAGCACCCTACTAGCACCACTGGCCCAAATGTCAGTCCTGCGCTCAAGCCTGTCAGATCTGGGCAAGGTAACCGAAGGGTCGCCGAGAAGCAGCCACACAGACGGTCAGGAGGTAGAGGCAGTGCTTCTGGGGCCACCTGGTTCCTTGTGGACCACCTGCCTTTCACACTAAATTGTTAGCCCCGGGAGGCCTGGCGCTGTTTGTGTCTTAGTCGGTGTTCCAGGCCTGCCTGGGGCCTGGGCAAAGTGCACGCTTAATAAGTACTTACCAAATCCCAGAAATGAGTTTGCGGAAGGGGACTTCTCTGAGTGACAGCATTTGGGAGGATGGAAGTCAGCCTCTAAAAGAAAAAAGGAAAAGAACGGAAGATTCCCGTGGAGAAGCAGCAGTTTGGAGTCCAGAAAGAAAACGTAGGTGGTGAGGCAAGCTGCCCATTCCAGAAAAGTAGAAATCTTCAGGCATTCCCAGGAAGAGAGGGTGGAAGGGACATCTGCTACAGCTTCTGAAAATGCGCTGGGTGCTGCGGGTGCTTCATGTCCATCTTTCCCGGTTTCCCCCTGGTTTTCTCTGCTTGCTCACAGTCACTTTCGCACACGAGCTGCAGGCTCCCCAGCTGCTGTCCTCTGGGACCTCCGTGGCTCTGACCCTGAAATCTAGGCTGGTGACACTAACATGCTCGCTTACTCGCCAGCTTGTTGCTCCTGACTGACCACGTTTTCTCTATCCCTCCACACAGGGGTTTGTCCTCTCTTTGCCCTTGGATCTCCCAGGCCAGCCCCCAAAGCCAAGTATGACCATTTGGGGCCTGGAGCTCTTCCCCAGATAGGATGAGTAGATAGACCCCCCAATATCGGAAGATTTGGGGCCTTCTTTTATCCTCAACTATGGCTGAACGTGACTCAAGGCCAGGAATGTCACTTGCATGCAGTTTCCACCGAGAGCACGGGTGACATGCTACTTGGTCGGGCACTTGGTACTCCTGGCCCTGAAGAACCTCTTCAAAGCCTACCCTGGGCCAGCCTCTGGCCTCATCCGCCAGGTCGACCTTGGGGGTCATGCTGCTCTGACACTCAGACTTTTCTGGCCTTGGGCATATCCTTCTCTGTGAGACCTTGGTTTCCCAACTGGCAGGCAGGCAATAGGGTCATTATTTGACTGAATAGGTTTTTCTAAATGTGCTAGAGTCAGGATATATATAAATATAGATATTGATATAATAGATATAGATGTATAGATATAGATACCTATGTTTCATAATGTATACTTTATATGTTTAATATGAAATGTAAAATGGCGTAAATAAACTCCAAAAGCATCATTACTACCTAAAAAGGTAGAGCTTAGGGGAAGGAGCACACAGACATGCACCGTTCTCCAGCCTTGGGATCACGGGCAGTGTCCTGGGCTCCTGATCCTGTGTTCCCAGCTCAGCGATGTCCGTGGGAGGTAAGAGATTCTGCTGTTGTTCTGGGTTCAATGAGAACAGCACTTACAGAGAACACATTCTATTCTGAGCACTGTGCTGGGTGGTGCAAACCTAGAAAGAATTAACCGTGGTGTGAGGAGCTCCCAGCCCCACTTACAGCTCAGTCTTTCAAAATACTAGGAAAGGAAACAGCTTGTCCAAAATACCATAGCAAGTTCAGCAACAAAGCCAAGTTTAGAAATCACTGTTGGAATTTGCATTTCGTTGCAATGCAGGTGAGATGCAGCCCCTGGGGCAGAAGCCAGCTGAGTTCTAGCTCTATCCCTGGCGAGAACTCACCCTGTGAACTTGGGCTGTAACATTGTGGTTTAGCCTGGAAGGAACCTGGGTCCACTCTCCCTATGATAGAGCTGAGGAAGCGGAGCCTTCAATACGCCAAGTCTTAGATTTTCCCCAGGTGTGAAATAGACATAAAAATGGGATGCTCACCTTCCTTACCTTCCATGGACTTTAGGAAATAAAATGTGAGAGCAGCTGTCAGAATATTTTGGAAAAGTAAAAAGGGCATGGCTATCTGCCTCTAAAGAGGTATCGTCTGCTTATCAACCTTCCCTGCTCTCACTCCCTCGTGTTCCAGGTGCCCAAGTGAAACCCTGCAAAGCCCAGCAGGGTTGCTGCAAAGACAGTCAGATACAATCTTTAAAAACATTTTACTACTTACGGGCAAAAAATCCCACAGCAGCAGCTAGACCCTTCCTCCTGAATAGTTGGCTCTTTCCACGAACAAGCGCCTGATAATTACCCATCCTGGTGAAATATTCGGTTTATTCTAAGAGGTTCATTGGAGGGCTTTTAAAAAAGGAAACTGTAAAAACATCTGCTAGCAGCTTTGTTTAGGGGAAGGGAGGAAGGAGCAGAAAGAATTATGACCACACACCCTAGGAATTGTTGTCGTATTAAACCTGTGTTCCGGGAGTGGACAGTTTTTTTGATGCAGTTGGGCCTCTTGCCTCTGGACAGTGGAATTGCTGTCTTCTGCCACAGGGTAGATGGCCTGTACGGCCTTTTAAGCAGTTTCAGGGTGGTTAGTTTGAAGGCAGCAGCGCGTGCTGGAGAAGGCAGGCGGGGCTTGGGGTGGGGAGAATGTATTTTCCCAAGTTGACGGTTGCGTGTCATAGTGTTATTTGCTGTGTCATGTTGATCTGGTGCGATTTGACAGCTGCGTGCGAAAGGCAGCAACCTCAAAGAATTGCGAACTGCCTTCCAGGTGTTTGTCTGTGCAGCATATGTCTGTGGGAGGCGGCAGGGAAGGTAAAGCAGGGCTTCCTTTCAAACACGGGATCCTGGCATTTTCCTGCAGGTTGAAGCTCAAAACTTTTACGGTTGCTTCATTGTGGGACATGGGAGGATGTCACTGACTTTCATAAAGATAAACGTGCGTTCTGTGGTAGCAATGCACAAACCCCACACATGCGTAAACACACACACACACACACACACACACAGAGTAAGATTTTCTAGTTAGCTCGCCAGAAATGCATTATCTTAACACTCGAGCTTCAGAAAGCACCCACTGCCTACTGGCGTTAGGACATTTTCTGGGGTCAGGAACCAGATGCTTCTCACCCTGGAATCCTGCAGTCAGCAGGGCCTGGAGGGACTCAGGAAAACAGGTAACTGCGTGAAAACATCTGCTAGTGATTTTAGGGGAAGGCAGAAGAGAGCAGAAGGAATTACTACCCAGAACTTGGGTTGATCACCTTTGAGTTCAGGGCTTGTCCCTTTAACCAGTGCTTTGCAAATGCTTAGGTTCCAGAAATTGTTTAAGCAGCAGAAAATGCCCCTTCTCCCACAAACATCCCCAGCAAACGTGTCACCTAAGGTAAATAGGAATGGTAGTTAGGCATTGATATACGCCTATGCATGGGTCTATGCTTATGCATGTGTATGTATGCATATATGTGTGTAGATATGTGTGTATGTGTGTAACATGGATAACTAAATGCAAGACATTCATATGTTCTAAAGCACGGCGGTCACACATTCTGAGACACCTGTCTGCAGACGGCCTGGAGGATCTTCAGCGGCTCAGAGATAACTTCTCTCGCAAGGGCTGGCCTCCTTGATTGCTGAGCCTGAGCGAGGTGGGCCTGTTACATCTGTGGGCCATGTGTCTGAAGCTCCGGCACCTGCCAGCGGAGCTTCAAGTGTCAAGGCAGCTGGAACCGGCAAAAACAGTTTTCTGCTTCTCAATTCCCCCCAGGCTAGAGATAAAATGAGAACTGCAGTTTATGAGTGATGCCAGGGCTGTTGAATGAACCAGGGGCGGTAACGCTCTGGACGATAGGAAGAACACTATGCGTGGTAATAATGAAGGTGAATGCTTGCTGCCTTGGACAAAGGGTTTAAAATGGGCATGCCAGTGCCTCTCAGGGCTGGTTGAAGAATTAATACGTCTGCTTGTTTCAGAGCATGATGGCATATTAAACTGTAGACAGCATCCTGTTGAAGTTTTTCTGCTTGCTATCCAGCAGTGGCCAGTTCATTTGGAACAAAGCTTGTTGTTCTGATGTTCTGACAATCGGTCATAAGGAAGATTGAGGGGAAAAACCACATTAGACCAAAAAACTATACGGAATTGTATTTTTTTAAAAAACATCCATTGAGTTATTCATAGGTGTTGGGCATTGGGCTAAGACAGGCCAATAGCTAGCAGGTGGGAAAAAAAGGGCCACTACCACAGCCCGCTGTCAGAGCCCTTGCCTTGCCATTATACTATGTGACATTTTACAATATGCAGGAGGCTAATATTGAGGTTATCTGGCTAGAATCATCACCCTCTGCTAACATTCATCATGTGGTTCCGAAGTTAGCAGTTCCAGGTTTAGCTGGGTATTGTGAGCACTAGCTGTATTTCAAATAATAATGTCATGTATGCAGCCCCTCCTACTTTTACTATGTCATTTCAGACCTTAGATAATGAGGGGCTGGGACATAATAAAACAAATGGACGTTTATTGAGCACCTGCTGCATGCTAGGCGCCTGCCTAGTGCTTTATCCATAGATCATGTCCCTTCGATGTCTAGGTACACACAGGTGCCTTTGGCGTGTTGTGTACAAACCCGCACACATGCTTTCCTATCTGTAACTGTTGCTGAGACTTTCTTTCCTGCAGAGAGTGTACCAAAGGCCAGCTTCGCCAAGCCACGGCCTCCCCCACGGAGGGCCCCCAGGCCAGAACTGACTCCTTCTGTGGGGATGAGTGTCAACCACCCACAGCGACAGCCACACAGTGAATGTGGCTCCCACCACCACAGCCCTCCCTCCATGGAACCCTTGCTTCTTCTTGGCTCTTACTAACTCCACCTTTCACTCCTTCTCCTCATCTTGACTCCCTTTCTCAGTGGGACCATGGTTTCCACCGGCTGTGAGTGAGCCACGTGGTTAGTCAGGCTGCCCTCTCTAAGCCCCGGCCCTCCTGCCTGCTGGCACTACACCGGGCGACAGGAGAGGCTTTGTGTGTGTGCCCATGTCATCGCCATCACCACCTCTCAGTTTTTTGGTATTTTCAGATTGTGAGCATTTAGTGGTGTGGGTCTCTGTGTCCTTTGCATGGGGAAAAGTGAAGAGAGGAGGAGCTTGGAGAATCAATTTGGGACAGATTTTTGGGTGCAGAGGTATAATTCGGGCAGCTTTTTGGACTCATATCCAGCCCTTCTTCCATTTGTAATCTCGAATTGCACACAGTTACACGGACCCCCCCCCCCCCCACTCTCACATGCACACCCACACGCCACCAATTATTACGGTCTCATTGTTCAGAACGCGTGTTTATGCGCATGCACACAGGCACACACTATGTTCACGTCCCTCCCTGCTCAATTCCTGCCCCTGGGGAGTCAGTTTCATCAGGCCCTTTAATGATTAGACTTAGGACCATGAAGGGAGAGGCAGCGATCTGCTTTCTGCTATTGGCAATGACCTGGGCTTTTATGCTCTGTGTCCTGACCATTGTGCTTCTGGAGAGTCTCTTCGAAGAGCAAAACAAAGAGCTGATGCTAGTCAGTGGGCCACCTGAATTGGATTCTCTTCTCCACGGGCTCACCTAGTAGACTTTTGCATCTGAGGACCCAGGGAACCAAGGAAGGGGGAGCCTGGAAGGAAATTACCCAAGCACATTCTTTCTGCGTCCATAATGTTGAGTCCAAAGCCAGGATGGGCGCTATCCCTGAACAAGTCACACTTTTGTGAAATGGAGCACCCAGGGACACTGCAGCCAGGAAGCCTAGCAAAACCCAAGCCAGATGGCACCACACATCCCTGCAGTGGTGGCGTCCAGGTGGCCAACAGTGCAAGTGTCCCAGCCCCCAAATACCCATCTCCATCTGAGGGGAATGGTGGCTGTGAAGTGAGCACCCAGAAGCACATCCCCGCTGGAGGGAGTGGGCGGGGATTTTAACAGGTCATTCCTAGCTTGTGGCCGACATCCGTTAGCCTCTTCCTCCACCTCTCCTGTTCAATGACCTCTTTTTTTTTAAAAAAAATCTTTATTATTTACAGTATTACATGAGTCTCCCTCCCGCCCCATTGACCTCTCCCCCGCCACCTCCTCACCCAAGCACAAGCCCTCACCCCCCTACTGTCTGTGTCCATTGGTTTTGCTTATATGCATGCTAGAGAGCATTATGCTAAGCAAAATAAGCCAGTCAGAGAAAGATAAATATCATAGGATCTCACTCATTTGTGGAATATAATGAACAACATAAACTGATGAAGAAAAGTAGAACCAGAGACATAGAAGCATCAAACAGACTGTACAACCTATGAGGGAAGGCAAGCGTGAGGGGGAAAGAGATCAACCAATGACCTTTTTACTGACTTCTGTCCTAGGCTGATTTTAGGTTTCCCACTGTCTCTTGGGTCATCAGCTAAAATTCAGGGGCCCGATTTTCCATGTGAAAACTTAGGGGAGATTTGACTGGGACTTTTTCTCTGGAACTTTCCGAGCTTTGGAAATTGGGGGGACGATAGCTGTGCTTTGACTGGGATTTTTCCATCCCTCTGGCTCCTTCTTCTGTGTTTGGGCGCAGGTGGAGAGCTGAAATTCCTGAAGCCGTCAGCTCTGTCCCCATTGCTCACAATCTATGGGGCGAACCTTCCCCCGTGTCCTGCTCCCGGCTCCAGGGTAGCCAGGCGAAGTAATTATCCTGGACAGCTGCACGGCGCTCATTGCCATGGCCTTACCTCATCAGCCCCCCGTTTTTCACTCTAGCTGCTTAAAATATAAACCAGACCCCTCGTCCCCCAAGACGGGCTCCTTTCAGAGCAGGACCGAGTGTGGTGTGTCATATGTCATCTGATTTGCAGCGTGTTTGGGTGATTGCCAGATGGGCACAGGAGGCGGGAGGGGCAGCTCTGAGCATGCAGAGGGACGGGAGTTCAGTTTTCTGGGGACAGTCTCCAGGCTGACACCAGATCCTGCGGGTGACTTTGACAAGTCGTTCACCTCTAAGGCCCCATCTGTGGATTGCAGGAAAACCTGTAAGTCACCAATCATTTTCAGGGAACTAAGGTGTCTGGAGTCTGTGCGGAGAGCCCCTCAGCCATAAACCCTTCCCTGCAGCATAACTCTAGAAGACCTCGGGGCACTGTTCTCTCCATCCCCAGCCCTTGGAGCAATGGCTGGCAGCTGCCTACTTCCTGCTGAGCACTGACCCTGTCCTCTGCCTCCCAGCTTAGAGCTTCGCAAGAGAGGAGCAAAGAGAGAGCCTTGTGAGGGAGGAGCAAGGAGAGAGCATTGCAAGGTGTTGGAAAAGGGAAGGGAGATGGGTACAGGCTCAGCCAATGTGCCTGCAGGTGGTCCCACCGGCATGCTGGCTGCAGCCGTCACATGTCACCTGGGTGCTCAGAGGCTCATCAGCACAAAGCTAAGCAGCCCCTTACACATACACAGACAACTCCCGCACTTCTGTGAGGCTGCAGCCACGACTCTGAGTCTTCCTTCCACTTTCCACTCTTGTCAGCACCCCTCACCTTCCTTTCCCTCCTGAACAAACATCACCCTTTAAGCTCTGACCTCTCTTCCCTTCATAAGGAGAGTGGGGTAATTGGGGGGTGTCAGTGGTCCTCCTGCCCGGGGAGGACCCAGGCATCACGGAGTTGGGCTGAAGGCTCCATCCACAGCTCTGATTAGAACAGGCTGCAGTTTGAGCAACTGTAATAAGGAGCAGTTGCCATGGAAACCGGCTCTTGATGTTGTCCAGATTTCAGAATCTCTCCCCTCTCCCCACCTTGGTTATTTTCCTGCCTTCCCTGTTTCCCCCCCGAGGCTATTGCTACTCGTTTGGCAGGAGTTTGTGGGCCCACAACTGAGTGAGGACTGCGGATCTCAGCCAGTCTCTGCCATGCGGCTGCCCTTCTAAGTGAGGACATGGCCCTGCGTGGCCAGGAAGCCTGAAGCAAGGCATGCACACTTCCTGCTCCAATCTCAAAGATTCAGGCTGGTGTGTTCACAGGCCAGAAGCGTACTAGTAGTTGCAGCCCTGAGCAGTGCCCCTCATGCACAGAGAGGGGCTGAGGAGGGGTGGGTGGGCTGGGAAGCTGGGGCTCAGTTCACCTGCTCCCTAGTAGAAGCCCCAGAGCAGCAGGGTGGGGCGAGTGTGTAGTGGGGGGGAGAGGTAGACTAGGGCTCCTCATCCAGGTGAGAAGTCAGAGGGGGGACTTTGGTTTTCACCACCTGCAGGGCAAGAAATGCAGGTGTGCTCACATGTTCCGTCTGCACAGACTCATCCTCTCACTCCCCTACACCTGCACTAGTCAAGGTCATGCTCAGATAGCCAGGGGTCGTCCCAGCCAAGCACAGCATGCTGTTCTGACTATTCATGGGCTGTGTGCCTCAGTGTCCCCAAATGGAGATCATGCCCTTTGATCTGACAGCATTTGTCCCAAGGATGGTATCAGGCTAAAAAGAGATAACAGATGACAAGCTCTTTGGAAAGAGCAAGTCTTACACAAAGGAAAGGAGTCACTGGGGATGGGAAGCCACGCCAGATAGAATCGGAACAGTGGGTTTTGACAAGGGCCCCACATGGGTCTATGTCTTGGAGAATGCGAACTTCTAGTTTGAGTTCTGCTACATTTCTGGGAGAGACACTGAACAGTGCCTACAGCCTGTTCGCCCCCCTGCCCGCCTTCCATACCCACAAGCTGGATAACGTGGGCTGGGTCCAGGGACAGACAATGTGGATACCCACTGTGGCCAGAAAACCATGGCATTGGGGGTTGGGTGCAAACTGTGGCCAAAAGGGAGCATTGAAATTCAATGCTGAGAGTCAGAGCTGATGCCAACAACAGAGCTGGGGAAGGAGAGGGGGAGAGGAGAGCAAAATGTCAGGAGCCAAGGAGATGTGGGGACAGAAGGGGAGGGAGCCCAAAGTGGGCAGTGTGTGGGGTCAGGCGAGGTTGTGTGGGGTGAGCAGGTGGCTGGGGGGAGAGGCCCAGGTTGGGCAGTTACAAGTAAGTGCACTAGAAGGTGTTCACAAGCCTTTGTTGATTGGTTGACAGTGCTCATCATCTGTAGAGATTTGCGTTCTCATCTTTTCCTTCTGTGCATCCGTAGCCTGGACTCTGCAATATTGGGCATTTGTTTCTGATTTTCCTCCTGTGCCTACTCAATTGAGTTTAATGAGGTTATGGAGGGAACTTTCCAATATGGTGGTTCTAGGACTCAGGGAGATGCTAGAGGAGACGGTAGTCAGGCAGGGATGGCCCGAGTCCTCTCCATAATTTCTCAAGAGATCAGAGGTGTCCCCTGTAGGTACCCAGGTCTTGGGGCCTCTCCTTCCAAGCAGTAAAACGTGCCTCGCTCTGAGTCAGGGAAATGGCAAAAGGCAGGGTGGTGTCCAGATGATTCTCTGTTCTCCAAACAGAGAGGAAGCTTCTGACGCCAGCCCACAGCTCTCTTGTTCAGTGGTGTTCGTGCTGTCTCCAAAGGGAAATGAACTCTGCACATGAAGCTCAGAAAAACACCCTAGTTAGAGCCGTTCTGCCCGTGGTCACGTTTCCTCTTCCAGGTGTGTTTTATTTGTTGTCCTTTCACAGGCAGTCGAGTGTCCAACCCTAACTAGCAAGGTGGGCACCAAAGCCTTTGTTGGGGTTTAGAACAGAAGCTGTTCAGGATGTCCACTTCGGGGACCCCTAAGGCATGTTTCTAAGCATCACTCCAGCTGCTATAGTAGAAGGGTGGCATCAAAACAGTTGATTTAGTAACACAGGTAACATCACAGAGTTGTCGGAAGTGATGAATGATTTTCACAGTCGAAAAGATTGATTTATTTTTTCAAGACTTTTACTCTGGTGAGGGAACATCCATAGTATTTTGGAAATTAAATATAGCTCCTAACTTTGCCAACCCAGTCAAATGCTTCAATCTTGTCATTTTTGCCCCTGTTGCCCATTTGGTACTGGTATCAAGCACAACTCGAGAGAAAAATTACAGACATAAGAGCAACTAATGGAATGATCTGCATCAACGATGCTATGACAGCAACTGATAGAAGAGACATGGGGATTGTAAGAGTGTGTTATAGTTCTTTGCAGAGACACTATGGGGGAAAAACACTGAAAGAAACTCCAAAGACCCAATTTGCATTGCAGCAATGCCATTTCTAGCTGTGTGACTTTGGACAAATCGCTTAATCCTCATCTGTAAGAGGAGTGAAATGAGGCTACTCCCCAGGCATGTTGAGAATTAATTGAGAGAATGTATGTAGAGAGGACTGTCCACAGGAAATACTCTCTCCTCATGATCCATTCCTCGCAGCCTCCCTCACTTACCCCTTGCCTCAGTTTTTCTGTCTGTTAAATAGAGACAGGACTTCAGCCTTTCCCCACCCCACACCCCAACATACACACTCCCTCCCTGGATTGCCACCGTATATGTGAAGACAGGATAATAGATGTGAAAAGCTTTGAGTTCCTTGAAACCAAGGAGTGGGATAAATACCCTGTATTGATTATGATGATTATATCTAGGACTAGAAAAATATGATTGCCTGGTTGCCAGTAGCAACCAGATGGAAATGCAGAAGTGTGGAGAGGGTTTCCTGGGAACAGAGTACATTTCTTTTCTTCTTTTATTAAATCCCCATTTCTACTCCTTCGGTCTGGCATTCCTGCTCTTGGGAGACATGGTCAATTGTCAGATGGGGTCTGAAGGGAGTTGCAAAGAGGACTGACTGAGGGCTTCCTTGGGAATGCAGAGTGGCTGGTGAGTCTTCCTTCAGGTCATGTTTCCCCCTTTAGATGCAGAGATGGGAAATCCAGATGGTGGTAGGGAGTGGGGTGGGTGGCAACTGGACCAGGGAAGAGAAGAAACTGGACCATGTGGAGAATCCCCGAAGGAGAACCAGGAGCCAGCTGAGAGTGGGTAGGGTAGAGCCACCACATAGGTCCTGGGGGGAGTGTGGGGAGGTTCTGGGTTTGGTTAGATCCACTTCCTCCCCCCAGGTCCAAGGCAGGCATTGACTAAGAAAAGAGGGGCCCCATCTTCATCTAAGATGGTGGAACAAAACCTCAGTCACACCATGGAAGTCCAGACTCCTGTGCCTTTACACCAGAAGTTCCAGGCGCTGGGCTACACAGTCTGTGTTCACCACACATTGTTGCATGTACCCTCATTGACCTGCTGTCTTTGTTTACAGAGTCTCACGGCCAGGGAAGGGTGACATCAAGATTGGAGCTCATGGCTGCCTACATCCAAAGCCCTGTGCTCTTTATGCCCTGATGCTGGTCATTTTCCGGCGGGTCAGAGGCCAACTGAGTAGCTGGTCACCAATCTTGAGTATGGACATGCCTGCTTGTCAGAGGCCTTGGCTTGAATCCTGTGACACCCTGTGTTCTAAGAAAGCAATTGGCTCCTGGGTCAGGATTTCCTCCTTGCCTCTTTCCCTCCCACAGTGTTGGGGCTGTGAGTTTTCTGTAGAGCATATTCACATTCTGGACAAAGGTCCCATGTAGAGCTCTACAGTTCTGATTGCTGGCTGCCACTAGCCGACTCTGGGAAGTGACTGCGAAGGTGTATGTCAGCTTCCCAAGGATGTGGCAAGGGCCCTATCATCCGGGGTTTAGAGATGAGAAAGGAGGGAGGCAGGTGGGGATTGTAGAATGCTATCAGCTACCTACCTCTCTGCTGCCGCAAAGAAGCTTGTCTGGCTCAATTGTGACTCCTGATGTGGACATAATTTTCCTGCTGGTCACATATGGAAACATGTAATATTTATCACAGCATGCAAACAGCATTTTTACTAGTTATGAATTTACCTAGTATGGTAAAGTTATTCTGGTAAAAAGTAACAATAATAGCTAATGTTTATTGAGCATTATAACCTATCTAAACTTTACAATGTATAGCCTATGTATAACCTCATATAAACTTCACAATGACCCTATGAGATTATTACTTCACTTCACAGGTGGGGAAACTGAGTCCCTGATAGGATTGACCATCTACAGTACTAAGTACTGGTGCTGGATTTGAGTCCAGCTTATCTGACCCCCAGGGTCTACACTCATAACCACAATCTATATTAATAAAAGCATAATATGCTAATTAGACCTGACAGCTGAACGACCTTCCAGACAAAGCTGTGGCAGCGGGGGCCGAGGCAGAGGCAGCCACCATGGCAGGCAGAGGCCCGGGGCAGAGGCAGTTAGGGGTGATTAGGCAGGCAAGCAGAGTGGTTAGGGGTGAGCAGGCAGGCAGGCGAGTGGTTAGGGGTGAGCAGGCAGGCAGAGTGGTTAGGAGCCAGCGGTCCCAGATTCTGAGAGGGATGTCCGACTGCCGGGATCAGGCCTAAACAGCAGTCAGTCATCCCCCTGAGAGGTCCCTGATTGCGAGGGGGTGCAGGTTGGGCTGAAAGACCCCCCCCTCCCCTGCACGAATTTCGTGCACCAAGCCTCTATTCACTTTATAAGTCTTATATCATCTAAGGCCACGCTTCTGCCCCTCCAGTAAACTGGCCAGACGTGTCTGCTTCTGTCCTAGTTCAAGGTTTCTTTAAATGGATTCCTTGCTCACTTCAGTCCTCAGGTACTCTGCTGACATATTAATTTTCCTGATCTCATTGCCACTCAACCACCTCTGCTCAGAAGACTCAACACCTCCTACCACCTACACAAGCTTTAACTCCTTTGCCTGACATTCTGGGTCCTCCTGATCTACATAATGCTTCACTCTGGGCTCATGGCACTCATTGTTATTCCTCTGGCAGCGCGCATGAGTCAGCAAGCTAAACTCCCCATGTTCTTACAGACGCCATTATGCCTGAGGCCCTTGTTGTTATTCCTTCTGGCTGGAATTTCTTCTCTCCTCTCTCTCTGCCCCAACTGCACATTCCCAAATCTCACCCATCTTGTCCAGACTAGCTCCACTGTCTCCACTATCATTGGAGCTTTCTTGACTTTTCTCAGCTGGGCACAATTCTCCCTCCTCTCAACTTGCATAGGAAAGATCTGTCTTTCTTATGCCTCTAATCATTTTCATCTTGCACATGAATTCATTTACCCCAGTTGGGTGCTGGGGATGAAAGAGGAGTAAGTCCCAACCCTCAAGGTACTAATTACTAACTGCAGGGAGACCTGGTGTCAGAATGTGTGTGATAGCCTGTGCCCAATTGTAGAGTAGGTATTCAACATAATACATTTGTTTCAAAGAAATGAAGATATGTGTACTTCCTAATGCTGAAAGGAGAGGCAGTAGAAGGACATGTTGGTAAGTTGGGTTGTGCTGCACAGAAAGCCAGGAGGCTGGTCCTTTATTACCTTATATGATAGAAGACCCTCTGTCTTGTGTAGAGAGGGGCTCATTGGAGCACAATCTCCCTTCCATTCTCTTCCTGGGAGGGGTCACTTGCCTGGCTGGGGAAACCTCTCCTCTTCTTGCCCAGGTGCTCCTGTGGGCCTGGTGCTCACAGATAGCGGGGATGACTTGAGCAAGCCTTGTAGAGTGATTTTCCTGAGGGCTTCCCATGCTGGTGATAGCCTGGCCTAGCATGCCAACTTGACCCAGCAAAGACCACCCAGACATTCCAAGTTCCATGTGAGTCCATGCAATCCTGTTTACACTCTGGGTTTGGAGCAATCAGACCAACACAGCATCTCTTCAACATGCTGGATGGAGCAGGGTCAGCAGCCACAATCCACGGGCCACATCTGGCCCATCTTCCGCTTTTATACAAGCCAAGCATGGTTCTTACGTTTTTTAATGGTTGGGGAAAATATCAAAAGAAGAATAATATTTCATGGCATGTGAAAATTATATGAAATTCAAATTTCAATGTCCACAAATGACATGTTGCTGGAACGCAGCCATGCTCTTTTGTTTACATCTTGTCTAGGGTTGCCTTCTTGCTGCAACAGCAGCCTTGACTAGTTGTAACAGAGACCACATAGCCCCAAAGCCCAAATATTTACTCTCTGGCCCTCTGCAGGATAAACTTTGGAACCCTGTGCTAGAGGACAAAGTTCTTCCTCTACCCACCCTTTTCAGTCAAGAATAAAGGACTTGCCAGCTCTCCCAGTGTGTAGGGCCAGTTAACTGCTGGCCCAGTCATCAAAGGCCTGTGTTACGGGGCCCGCAAAGGGTCAAAGCACCAGCTGGGGTTTTGGAATCCTGAGTTCTGTGTGGTTTGGGGTAAGACCTTTTCCTCTCTGTGTCTCGGTTCCTCATCAGTGTGGCTGCATAGTCTCTAAGGCCTCATCCTCCTCCCAGGTGGACACAGCTCTCTGGTCTACCTGTCCTGCAGAGTGGTCTGCATTGCATTAGGATGGCTCTTGGCCTCTCTGACTCTTCCTCTGAGACTTTGGCCTGGAGGGCAGTGCGGGCCCTGGCTTGGCCAGCAGTGGACACAGGAGCTACTTTCCTCCTCCCATCTCCGGCTCCCGGCCCTTGTACCCTCACTCTTCACCAGGAATGTCATCTCCTTCCTCGCATGGATCGTGTTTGGACTCAGTTCAGCCTTTTTTTTTTTAAAGCGCCTGAGATCTAGACGGACTATAATTATGTAATTCTTCCTTGTTATGCTTTCTAATTGTTCTAGGAGTTGTTTCCTAAACTGAGTGGAAACAATTGCAGGCAAGCAATGGAGTGGGAGGTAGATGAGGACCCGGTGGCTGCCAGAGCCGGGCTGTCTGCTGGAGGCTGTGTCTGCACTGGGTGGGCACAGTGAGAGAATAAGGAGGGCCACCCCTCACAGCTCTTGTGTTTGAGAGGTGGGGTGGTAAGAAGCACTCATTGGGGTGTTTGGAGCTTTGGTTTAATCATTCATAAATAACTCTCCCTCTTGCTCCCAGGCCCCATAGGCCTGGCTATGTTTTCTTTCTCCGCTGTCTCTGTGACGTGGGTAGGGCTCCCCGGGGATTCTGCCAGTGGCAACAGGGAGCAGGGCTGTACCCTCTTGGCATGGAATTGTTTGTGCTTTCCTGATAGAAAAACAATTGCAACATTTGAGCCATCTGTCACTCCCTCCCCCAGAAAGCCAGGAGGGCAAGTGGTGGTGGGGAGCACAGGGGGTTTCCTGCTGACTCAGGCCTGAGCAGGTGAACTGGGGCTCCTGGTAGTGTATCCTTGCGAAAGCAGCAAGGGGACTACCTTACTTGGGCCAGAACCCCAGGAAAGAGACTCAAATAAACGTTTCTTGGCTCATCCCTGCTGAGGGGAATGTGACCCCTGACAGCACAGTTCTTTGTCCCCCATGGGACCAGGCAGAGGACAGCATGGTCAAGGCCCTTGGGGAGCACTCAGGGTCATCCCCGTCACCTCGGGTCCTCCTTAGATGCACCTCAATTTCTCTGTCTGTGATGACAATGTCTTCCCCTCCCCCATTTCTCTTCTCACCTACTCTGCAGAAATGTTATGAGATGACTTCTAATAAAAACACTGAGTTTCCTAGAAAAGGAAGACTAGAGGGGCTGGGTGGAGGGTAGTGGGGAGGCCTACCTTGCCTTTTGCTTAACGAATTATTAACATTCACAAGGTAGGGGACACTATCATTCCCATTTTCCTCGGAGGAAACGTTTGAGAAACAAGTATGAAATTTGCCCTAACTGGTTTGGCTCAGTGGATAGAGCGTTGGCCTGCGGACTCAAGGGTCCCAGGTTCGATTCCAGTCAAGGGCATGTACCTTGGTTGTGGGCACATCCCCAGTGGGGAGTGTGCAGGAGGCAGCTGATCGATGTTTCTCTCTCATTGATGTTTCTAACTCTCCCTCTCCCTTCCTCTGTGTAAAAATTCAATAAAAAAAAAGAAGTATGAAATTCAATGCCACAGCCTGTGTGACGCATCTAGTGTGTGACGTACTGGAGAAGGCACTGGGTACAGACAGTGGAGTCAGAGTCCTTCCCCGAGGACCTTGACTTTCCGAGTTCACAAGGATGTTCACCCCATGCTTGAAGTCAAATACGTCTGCCCCCAAGCTCTTCCCGCCAGACCCAGAGCTGCCCATTGAGGCAAGGCTGGTTTGCTTGGAGGATTCAGCTCTGTCACTTCTGGTGGGGGTGGAGTTGGGGGCGGGGGGTCTCAGGATCTGTCACTGGAGCGTGTGGAGGGAAAGCCCAGGCTGTCCATTCTGCTGGGCATCTCTCTCCTCCTTTCCCAGCCCCTGGATTCAGTATGAGGGCTGCCTGTGGAGTGCTGGGGACCCAGCATTTGCCACTTCCTCTTGGTCCTCCAGGTCCTCCACCCAGAGCACCCCAGCTCACCAGCTGTTTTTAAGGCCCTGAATCCTCTCCTCCCCACATGCTGTTCCTGCCTCAGCAGGGGCATGTCCACCTGGTACCCCCATTTCTCTCAGGGCTTAAGGTCTAGGGTCAGGGGTAGGAAGAAGCTCTGTAGCAGCATCTCACACTCTGGCTGCTTCTGCCTCCAGGACTGCGTGAAGCGCCTACCCCTTAAAGCTGCTCATTGCCTGCTGTCGGGCCTCAGGGCTCGCTGACTGGTTTCGGTGCAGAGCCCACTCCTCTGCCCCATTTCTCCTTCAGTCGGCTGAGGTCGATCCCACGGCGGTGAACATGCGTGGGTCCAGCCCTGGCCTGTGTGGCCCTGGAGTGTGACCCTGGGGCCATTGACCTCAGCCAGCATTTCTCAACCTTTTTTTCATTATCACCTCTCCCTCTAGGAAAAAAAAGTTTAATTCTCCTGAAACAAAAGGTATGTGAATTTGTCAGGTAGGGCTGAGCATTGGATATTATGAAATGTTACAAACCATTGTAATATCTGAGATTTGTTGCCTTCCAAGTGTCACCCTGTTGGGGGCGCTGTTGCCCCCATTGAGAATGCATGCTGTGGGCTTTCCAGAGCAGGTTTCCAAACTGTGTGTAATTTCCCAGTAGTCTCCTTCAACATACAGAAACACGAGTTTAAATGAATGAAAAATATGTTTACAAGGACTGAGTCAGACATACAAATTTGGTACTAAATCTACTGGAGCGAATGGCTTCCCATTTCTGGTTCTCTCTTTTTCCATTTTTATAACTCAGACACCTGCATCTCCTCGCTCAATGCACCAGGAGGCCACACGTAGGGTCAGGCAAGCATGACCGTGGCCACACATGTGTACCTCACATGGGATCAGGGGTTCAGCAAGACAACAATACCTCTCTGCTCTTCCCTTAGCCTCTGCACTGCAACCCAGCCAGGGGAGGGGTGCCCCTCATGGGGGAGCCCACCTTCCCATTTGGAAGCTCTCCTTCCTGCTGTGTCATTGTGGGAGCATCACAGGGGGCGAGTGGGTACCTCAGAGCCCGGTGCCTGCACCTTGGGAAGTGTCTTCTTAGTTTTGGGACGAGGGAGGCAGAGGCCGTGGAGCAGGGTGAGCCTGCAGGAAGCTGAAGGGCTGCAGAAGCCCCGTGGGCCTCCCGTTTGGAACAGGCTGAGTGAGCCACATGTGCAGCCCAGGGCCCCGCGCCAGTCACACCGAGGCATCAGGCGTCGTTTAACGGGAAACCCAAATGAGAAACAGACTTCTGGACCCCGGCCGCGGTGGCTCCTGACTCTGTTTCCTCCAGAGCTTCTTTCTTCTCTAGCTTTGTCTTCTCACTTTGCTCTGTTTGGTCTTTCCTTCTTGCATTGGGTGTCCCCTGCAGGCCTGCCTCTCACTGAGCTTAAAGGCAGGTACTCCTGAGCCAGGCAGGACTTGAGGTGGGGATGGAGGGAGGGGAGCAGGGAGGAGGGAGAGAGGCCCCACACTTCCAGTAAGTAGACATTAACCCTTCACTGGCCCAACGAGGTCAGCCAGCCACTTCCCTCCCCTTCCCACCAAGGTCATAAAATCCATTTCTAACTTTTACCAATTCCCCTGTTAGTAGCAGAAACACACAATTAGCTTTAAAAGTGTCTCCAAGCTGTGGCCAGTTAGAAATTTATGACTTTTTTTTTCAAAAAAAGCTTTCCTTTAAAGTGGCTAATTAGGTGTATTTCTCCAATGGTAATTTTGAAAATGCTAATTGGTGTGCACTCTGGAAGGAGGAGAATAAACTTTCCCCTTTTATTATCGTGGCTCTAGGGAGACATAGAAGAGATGGACAAGCCCGAGCAGTCGGGGGCCTCCAAGGACAGGGGCCAGGCGCCGGCCCTTTTATGGACTTAGCAGCCAGGAGGGGGCCAGGGGCCGGGAGAATGGTTTTCTGTGTTCCAGACAGTTTCCTCGGAAGGAAGGGGATGCGGCACAGCAGGTCTGGATGGGTGGCTGGGGTAGAATGGGCAGCAGTGGGTCACTCACCAGGGTGCAGTGTGCCCTGGGGTGGGCCTGAGAGAAACCTTCACAGTGGCTTCCAAGGAGGATGGGTGGGTGGGGGAAAGTGTGTGGAGGGCTCACCCAGCCTGGATGCTGCCCTAGCACAGAACCTGACAGTGCCCAACCTCACACTGGCACAACATGCCATTTGGGGGTGGCTCGCTCTTCCATGGTCAATTCCACACTGAACCTAATGGGGGCAGAGTCCATAGTGTAGTCCAGTCGTCGGCAAACCGTGGCTCGTGAGCCACATGTGGCTCTTTGGCCCCGTGGCATGGGCCACTGTACGTGCGCGCCCACACCTGGTATTTTGTGGAAGAGCCACACTCAAGGGGCCAGTTTGCCTACCACTAGTGTAGTCTCACGCTGGAGCAGGGGCAGGTCACAAGGAACCCTGGGGCAGGAACACCGCAGGCAAAGATGCCATGGCCTGGGGTACCACCTACCTCCTGACTTGCCGGGCAAGGAGCAGGTACACAGGATTGGGCCCATGGAGGGATGGAGGGCAGGACAGGATTGTGTCCTGTGGAGGGATGGAGGGCAGGGTGGAGTCACACAGGATTGGGCTTATGGAGGGATGGAGGGCAGGGTGGAGTCACACAGGATTGGGCCCGTGGAGGGATGGAGGGCAGGGTGGAGTCACAGAAGATTAGGCCTATGGAGAGATGGAGGGCAGGGTGGAGGGATGGAAAAAGACCTCAGTTTGACTGGGCATCCTCGGAAGGTGATGCCCCCATCCCTCCTAGTTGGGCAGTCAGCAACTTCCCCGCTGAGCTCCTTCTTCAGCCCCTTCAACCACAGCCTGTCTTGGGACTTGGGAGTTGGCAGTGGGTTTCTTGGAACTGAGAGGGGGCAAAACGCAGTCCTAGAAAACCAGGGCAGCCCAGCAGCAGCTGTGTGTGATGCCACCGCCTTGCATTTCCATGGCATGGGACTAGCGAGGCTCCAAGAGAGGGTCAGGGCTCCTCCCCTTTGGTTGGGGAGTTCACTGGTGAAGAGGAGGCTGGCTGCCTTCCCTCTGATTGCTTGGCGGCTCTCCTTGGAACAGCTGAAGTAGAGGAGGTGCCCCAGGCAGACCCTGGCTCTCATGCCCAGGAGGTGGTCTGGGGCAGTGCAGCTCTGGGGGTGGGGGGTGTTGCCCCACCTGGCATGGGGGTGTCTGGGGTGAGTAGTGCATTCCCCCCAAGCACTGTCACGTTTTCCCCTTAGCCCAGACGCTGGTGGCTCCAGTGCTGCCATCCCCAGGCGGGCGTTGCTATGCGAGTAACACGATTATGGAGAACAGGACGGAGATGAGCAGAGCACGTTCTGCAGCAGGGAGAACGGGAGGGGAGACATGTCACTGTCAGATATTTTGTTATCGATCATTCAGGGAGGAGTAGGATTCTTTAGAAGCCGGTGCTATTACAGAAGGGGAAGTGATGAACAGTTCAACAAATTGCGCAGTTTTATTTTTCAGCATTAGGTGTTATCAGGGATTTCTCACAGCTCACCTCATCTCTTTGGCTCCATCCTTGTCTCTAGGAAAATCAGATGGAAGTGTGACTGGGAGTCTAGCCCCGAATCTCTGCAGCCACCTCCCTGCTCTTGCAATTTATCTGTCGGTACAACGGGAGTGGTGCCCCTGCACTGTCTGCAGCAAGGGACAGATTGGCAGGGGTGGGCGTGGGAGGAGTGGGGCCCCAGTCCTGACTCCACGTTTCCTGGCTGGGTAAGCTTGGGAGGATCCCTGCACCCCTTCATCTTTGGTCTGTTGAGAAAAATAAAATGAAATAATGCGCATATTATGCGAAATGGAAATATAGGTTGGATAGAATGGTTATAAAAGAGAAAGGAAATGATAGATGCAGAGGGTGCTGGGAGCGTGGAGCCCTCGTGGGGCAGCTTTGATTTTAGTACTACCCCTTCTTGGATAATTCCAATGTTCACGCAGGAGGAGGCTGGGGAGTCTCACAATGAATTGTGAGCCACCCCAAGGATCTGGAGGGGCAGGATGATAAATGTTCTTAATCTGAACCCACTACCTGACCCAGTTTAGTCTCCCCACCTCTCGGAAGCCTGGCTCTTCAGGCCACAGGATGGGTTCCCCAGGTGCTTAGCCACCTCATTCGTACATCTTCTGGGGTTTGCAGAGTTTTTAACCTTTCGGATCCTCTGTCCAATGGGGTAATAACACCCACTTTGCAGGGTTACTATGGGGACTCAGCACGTGTGTGGCCAGGAGCTCCGGGACCAGGGCTGGTTTCTTGGAAAGCACTCAATGAATGCTACTTCCCTTCCCTTTGTGAACGCAGTGGCCAATAATTGGCAACTGCACGTTGGACTAAGCACATCACTAATTACCTTGAGCCATAAAGGGAGACAGAAAGGGAGCGAGAGCCAGGCCATTAGATAGAACCAACATGAATCCACCTCCAAATGGGTTTCTGATGGACGATTAGGATGGGTCCTTATTGGAATGGCTGCTTGGGAGCATGGGAACTCGCAGATTTTGGAGGCAGACAAACCTAAACCTGTTTTTGATCTCAGCTTTATGATATACCAGCTGTTTGACTTTGGGCAAATCACATGTCCTCTCCGTGCTTTTGGATGTACGTCCACCTGTGGAAGGATTAAATGTCACTGTGGGTGATCCCCCAATATATGTTAATTTTCTCCCTGTCCTCCTCTCTGAGGTAGGCTATCAGTTCGATCTGGATTAGGCCGAAGATTGTTGTAAATGAAAATCCTTGAATCACACACGTGCACATCCGTGCGTGGCCCTGGGCACTGGGGTCCTAGTTCATCCTTGTTTCCCAGCCACTCAATGAGTGTCAGCATATGGTGAGGACTGAGTGCATTAGTTCTCCAAGTATTCACGTTTGTCTGTAGCCAGGGGTGTGTATTTGACAACAACTCCCCCACGAAGGCTCAGAGCCCTTTGAAGGCTATGCCTCATTGTGGGGAAGGTGTTAGGGCACTATTTGTTCTGCTTCACAGAGAAGGCCGAGGGGCAGAGCTTGCCCAGGTCAGGAGAGCAGTGGTGTATTTGACATTTGAGTCACAGGCCCTGAGCGTGGTACTTTTTGTAGTAGCTCAATTGGTGTCTCAAAAAGAGGTTCTGGGCCCTAGCCTGTTTGGCTCCGTGGATAGAGCGTCAGCCTGTGGACCAAAGGGTTCGATTCTGGTCAAGGGCACGTACTTGGATGCAGGCTCCTTTCCAGCCAGGGCCCTGGTCAGGGCTCGTGCAGGAGGCAACCAATTGATGTGTTTCTCTCACTTCGATGTTTCTCTCTGTCTTTCTCTCTCTCTTCTACTTTCCCTAAAAATCAATGGAAAAATATCCTCAGGTGAGGATTAACAGCAACAACAACAAAAAAGAGGTTCTGGGGTTCTCTGGGGGGACCTCCAGGTTTCATTTGAGACATCAGGACTCGGACTGTGACCCTGGAAATCGTTAATTGTGCTAATAATAACAATTATTATTATTTTGACCACTAAGTTCTATCTTTGTTTTAGATACCTTGCATCTTTCATTTCATTTTTACAACAGTCGTTATATATAAGATAGATATTTCCATTTTATAAATGGAGCTCTGACCAAAGCCTCTAGCTAATAAACTGACATAGCAGCTAAGATTTAAATTCAGGATATCAGCCCGAAGTAGAGCCTGCTCCCTCTCCCTGAAACCACACTGGGGGAGTGGAAGAGGGAGAACAGGATTGGGGAATGTCCTAAGTCAGTGATGGTGAACCTTTTGAGCTCGGCATGTCAGCATTTTGAAAAACCCTAACTTAACTCTGGTGCCGTGTCACATATAGAAGTTTTTTGATATTTGCAACCATAGTAAAACAAAGACTTATGTTTTTGATATTTACTTTATATATTAAATGCCATTTAACAAAGAAAAATCAACCAAAAAAATGAGTTCGCGTGTCACTTCTGACACGCGTGTCATAGGTTCGCCATCACTGTCCTAAGTACAGAGAATGACAAGGAGATGCAGTGAAACCCAGCTGCAGTATTGCTTGGAGGAAATGTGAACTGTTTGCTTAAATTTTGTCCTGGGTTAAAACAGGGAAAGGCCCATTTAGGCTTTTACCTCCTAGAAACATCAAGGACTTGCCTTTAAATTTTAGTGTTCTCTTAATCAAGTCTAAGAAGGGAGGACATTCTGACACTTACTACTACATGGATGAACCTTGAGGACATCATGCTAAGTAAAATAAGCCAGTTATGAAAATACGCCGTGATTCCACTTATATGATATCTAGAGTGAATTCATTGAGACAGAAAATAGAGTGGTGGTTACCAGGGCCTTGGAGGAGGTAGGAATGGGGAGTTGTTGTTTAATGGTTATAGAGTTTCAGTAAGACCTGGTTGCGGGGGGTGGGGGGGGGGGTGGGGGTGGGGGTGGTGTGCAGGGTGGAGGGGGAAAAGGGGGACATCTGCATTTACTTTCAACAATAAATATAAATTTTTAGAAATGGTTAAGATGCTAAATTTCATGTTATATTTATTTTACCACAATTTTTAAAAAAGTGAGTGTTGTTGTTCCTATTCAGCTACTTGGAAGTGAAGAGCCTTTGGTTGGGCTGGGGCCTCTGGGATGGTGTCAGGCTAGCTGATGGGGCCGTGGATGCCCGAGGCCGAGGGCTGGTACCGAGGAGCACCTGCACATGGGCGGGGAGTAGATTGTGCTCATGAGCCAAGGAAATGTTTGGAAAGAGGAGAGGCCCCCCTCCCCTCCCCTAGACCAGCAGCTTCTGGAATCTAAGTCTCACGGAGAAGACAGACAAGCACAGAGATATTTCAACGCAGTGTGAAAAACCCAGGACACAGAAAACACATACTATCTCTGAGGAAACCATTGTGGGGGAATCGGGACTATTAATTGAATACGTTAGACCTCAGACACTCACACAGAGGCACAAATCAACATGAGTTTGACCTTGACTCATGGGTGGCTGTGGCAGGGGTTGTTGGAGCTCCCTACACTCCATCCTATCTTAGATGCCGAACCTTTGGGAGAGAGATTGTTTGACATTGTATGGGCTCCAGCTCACGGCCAAGTCTGAACCACCCTGATTTTGTCCAACCCATGGGCTAAGGATGGTTTTAACGTTATGCAATAGTTTAAAAAAATCAAAAGACAAACACTATTTCATGACACATGGAAATGACATGAAGTCTGATTGCAGTGTCCACAGTGAAGCTTTGTTGGCACACAGCCACACCCATGTGCACTGCTGAACAGCAGAGTTGTGTATTATGGTCGGCAAAGCTGAAAATATTTCTTATTTGGACTTGACAGAAAAGTTTACTGACCCCAGTCTAGTCCAGTACTTTTTCAAACTGTAGGTCATAAACCATGACCCAGTCATGAATCAACTTAGTGGACCATGATCAGCATTAAAAATGAAAAAAAAAAAAATAGAAAGGACAGAAAATATCAGAGTCATCACTTGTGAGGCATTTTCCTCCTTAAAGATCATCTTTCCTGAAGCTCTTATTTCAACGAAATATGCGTGTGTATACTTAGTCATGCTGTGATGTCTCTCATTTGGGTCTTGGTTGAAAATGTTGAAAAGCTACCAGTCTTGGTGAACCTAGGAAATTCAGGGTTGTTCACCCACTGGATAACTGGAATAAAATTTGGATGCCTGTCTCTCAGCATATCTTTGCTTGAGGGCGCAATTGTCTATTTCTGCAGCCCAGGCTCAAACTAAGCTGGTGGGTGCAGGGTTCTCTGCTACATTTCTGTCCCCAGGAGCACACTGTTGCCAACAATTGCTGATGCCTGACCCCAGGTATGGCTGTTTCCTGCCAATTTTCTCCTGCTTGGAGAGGGAGATTTCCATTTTCCCAGAGGGCAATGAGTGAGGAATGTTCACTCTTGGGCAAAAAGAGAAAAACAAGCAAGGCCTGAGGCCAAGGACATGGAATTCCCTTTCTGACCCCTTCGATTGATAGTCGATACCTAGTGACGAGCGAGCGACAGCTCTCGTGCAAGGTGACATGAGGCAATATCCGAGAAGGCTTTGTGTTTACAAACATATTGCCAAAAGTGTCACGGATATAATTGAAAAGCATCACTAGCGATCAATGGGAGCGAATCACCGGCCCCAGCCATTAAAAAAAGAACAGATATCCAGGCGTGGAGGAAGTCAAGGGGAAGCATCTATAGGGGATGGAAACACCGTTACAAACCTCTCCCTCACTTCCACCCCACCTCCTTCCCTTTCTTACTCTTTGTTCTTTTTCCTTGCCCTCTGCAACTCTACTGGCTCATCACTGCCAATTTTTCTTTATACGATAGAAGGAAAACCATTGATTTGTACAAGAGCATTTGCCTTGGTCTTCGCGGCAGAATTAGAGCAGAACTACCTGCTTTCCTCTTCCTTTCCCCCAGCTGTGCCGTGTGTCTGTTGAATTTCAAATAGTGAGTCTGTGAACAAGTGCTTAGCCAAGCTTCATATTCTCAAAGCCATTAATCATAGGTACCCTTCATAAAGGCCTCAAACAACCAGATAACAAAGGTCATTACGATGGATATGCTTTGTTTGAAGCAGACTATTCCAGGCCTTAAATGCTAAGCTGGCTAGGGTCCATCGTGGAAGGCCAAGGAGGCACTCTCACCAGGAGGCTTTCGACCCTCCCCTCATGGTGGAAAACAGATTGCACCATCCTATAAAGCAGGAGCAATTGCTAGGTCAGGATTGTAAGAATTTGAGGTGCATACACCAAAGTAATCCAAGGGACCTGTGTAGGCGTCTGGGATGGAGAACTTTGGGGGCAGGATGATGAACCTTGATGGACAGTGAGGAGGACCCTTCTTAGAGTCAGGTCACTTCAGGAGAAAGGGCGTAATCCTTTTTAAAAAAATATTTTTATTGATTTCAGAGGGGAAGGGAAAAGGGGAGAGAGATAGAAACATCAATGATGAGAGAGACTCACTCATTGGCTGCCTCCTGCACATCCCTACTGGGGATTGAGCCTGAAACCCAGGCCTATGCCCCGACTGGGAATTGAACCCAGGACCTTTTGGTTCATGGGACACGCTCAATCCACCAAGCCACCACAGCTGGACCGTAATCCTTCTTAAATAAAAGAAAATAACCGAAAGCAGCAGGCAGATGGTGCTGGTTACAGGGCTGCAGAGGAGTCCAGGGGACCAGGCATCCAGAGGGCAGAGTGGCCGGGGGAATTTGGCTGTGGGAGATCTCTGATTCTCTCAGTTCCAGACCCTCTCATTCTAAATCACCTCAAAAAAATCTTAAACATGAGAATCAATGGGTTAAGGGAATTTTGTCCAATTAAACCAAAATGAACCCCAAAAAGAGTGAGATTTTAGAGGATGAGTATCAGGCAGTTACAGAGCAACCAGTGTCACCACAGGACCGAAGGAGGTAGACACGGGACCCAGTTGGGAAGAGAACAGGGACCAAGGACCAGGGTGCAAGCAGCCTTCCCAGGCATGAAACAATAGCAGACTGCGTATGAGCCAGTGTAACAGGTTTAGTGTTGATTCATTCACCTTTCTCCCTCTCATTTATTCATTCATTTATTGTATTGGTTGTTTATTATATGCCAGGCATTTTTCTGTACATTGGGAATTCAGATTTAAAAGAAACAGATATAAAATTTCTACCCTTAAGGTATTTTTGAGTTAAAGCATTACTCATTCCTTAAGGCTCCCCCACAGCCCTGGTCGGCAAGTGAGTGAGATGTCAGGAGGATGGATTGGCCTCTCACATGAGATAGTAATGATCTTTGAAGGCAGAAGGAAAGCAGGGGTTTCTGGAGAGTAATCATAAACTTGGCCTAAGAGAGAGCCTGCAAATTTCCAGTGCAGGCATAATGGTATCTGGCAACATTCCCTGGGAGCTTAGAGCTCTTCTCTGTCCTGGTAGAATTAGTAGGATACACTCACTCTTTACTATTAGGTCTGAATTGCAGTTGAATTTGTTTTACACTCTGAGATATTTTCTCCTTTTAGTGGTTTGTGGAGAAGCACCCGTGCTTGTGTGAATAGCAGTGGGGGTGGGGGGGGGATGTGGTACCAGTTCATAAAATGGTCCAAGGGCTTTTAGACAGGTGTCATTCATCCAGCCAGCCAGCCAGCCAGTTAACCTACCAACCAGCCATCCAACCAACCAAGCAATCAACCCTCCATCTATTGACATCCATCGGTTTACCTGAGAAGTATTTACTGACGGCCCCGCAGTGCGCCCTAATCCATGCCTAGGGACAGATGTGGGAACAGAGTCCTACTTGGCTGCTTCCTCAGCTCCAGCTTCCCATTTGTCGTTTTAGTGGCTGCTCTTTTTCAGAGGCCCAGCTTCTCCTTTATGACAGCCTTGTGCCGTCATAAGAAGGGAAGCTGCAGCAGTAGGGGTAGTGACAGTTATTGCTCCCAAGCAAGACTTACCTGGTAGGAGTCAGAGTAGTGTGAGATCATGGTGGTCATTGCCTTGGGGCACACAGCTCAAGAGGGATCCAGAATGAGCACAATGGGAAGGACTCAAGGAGACAGCTGGGTGGAGCTGAAAGAGCCCTGGACATACCTGACTCTATGACCTGGGGCAGGTGGCGTCCCCATTGGTTACTGGCCTCATTTGTAATAGGAAGGGGTTGGACATTCTAATCCTGTGACTTGGAGTAAAGTCTCACTCATTAATGGCACCAACTGATGGATCTGGGTTTTGCTGCTCTCCGCTGTCTTCTTTCCTTGCTGCCCCTTTTCCTTTCCGTTCTAGGTCTGATCAGCTCACAAGTCAATGCAGTCCTTCCTCCAGCTGTTTTTCCTGCAGAGCATCCCATTTTGCCAGCATTTTGCATTATCTTCTGACTAAGAGTGATCCAATAGAACGTTCAGTGATCATGGCAACATTCATATGGGCGCCGGTCATCGTGGCAGCCACAAGCTGCATTGGCTATTGAGCGCTTGAAATGTGGCTGATGTGAGGAGGAACAGGATCTCAGATTTTATTTTATTTTAACTACCTTATTGGACAACGCAGCTCTAACTTCTTTTCCCAGCGCTCTTTGGTCATTATTGTGCTTGTCTATTTCTTCTTTTTTTTTTTTTTTTTTTTTTTAAATATATATTTTATTGATATTTTACAGAGAGGAAGGGAGAGGAATAGAGAGTTAGAAACATCGATGAGAGAGAAACATCGATCAGCTGCCTCCTGCACACCCCCTACTGGGGATGTGCCCGCAACCCAGGTACATGCCCTTGACCGGAATCGAACCTGGGACCCTTCAGTCCGCAGGCCGACGCTCTATCCACTGAGCCAAACCGGCTAGGGCGTCTATTTCTTCTTAAATCATGGTTAAGGGCTTGGTATCCATAGCCAATTTTCCCATAACCATTCACTAGTTTCGAGGCCTTGGGCAATTGACTTAACCTTTGCAAGCTTCAGTTTTGTTCCCTGTAAAATGAGAGTACTAATAGTCCTACCAGCTAAAATTATTGTGTTAACCGAGGTAATGAATGTAGAGCATTTAGTACAGTGCCTGGCACTTTGTAAATGTTATCTAAGAATGAGGAGGAGGACGAGGAGGAGGAGGAGGAGGACGAGGAGGAGGAGGAGGAGGACGAGGAGGAGGAGGACCAGGAGGAGGAGGACAAGGAGGAGGAGGAGAATGAGGAGGGGGAGGAGAAGAAGGAGTGGAGGTATATTTCCATCTTCCTTGTCTATTAGAGTGAAGTCTTGAGGACTAAGACTAGCCTTTAGTTATTACTACTTAGCATGTGGAGGCAATACTGTCTCCCCGGCTCAAGGTGTCCTTTTTATTTGACTCCCATTTTCTTTGCCCAGCTACCCGTCCTCTTGATACTTCTGTGCTTTGCACCAAACCATATACAAGCCTCTTAAGAGCACCTACCCTGATGTGAGCTGAGTGACTGTCAGCCCCCTCACACACACACACACACACACACACACACACACACACACACACACACACACATAGTTCTTACAAAGCAGGCGGGCCTGCGATTTCATTCCTTCAGACACATCTGGGCCTGCTGCCTCTGGCTCCTTCTCCTTTGGGCGATGGGGAACAGGGTGATGACCCCATTAATTCCAGGCAGGCCCTTGTTGCTCTCCAAGTCTCCAACTCCCTTTGGACCTTCCCTCTGGCCAACTCGATCTCCCAAGTGACATTTCTCAATCCTGCCCCAGGAATCAGATGTCTAAATAGCAAATGAAAAATTAATGCCAGTGGCCACGATTGGGGTGTGAATAATTTAAAGGGCAGAATAAGAGCCAGCTCTGCTTACCAACAGGGCTGCGTGGGCAGAGGTCAGGGAGAGGGTAAGGGCCACCTCTGGGCCAAGGAGAGGAGGCTGTGAAGTCTAATGAACTGATCTGGGAGAGGATTTGCTGTCATTGGTGTTGGGAAGAATTTGTAGTTACAATGAGAAAGCAGGTCCTTTTGCATTCTTATCCATACAAGCGGTTGTGGGTTTCATGAGAAGTATGGGCAGTTTTCCAGGTGGGAACCGTGATTCCACGGACATTATAATGCCAGGGATTGCCCATTGGGTGAGCATCCTGCCACCTTCGTGATGAGGACCACTCTCACCGGTGTCTCTGTTCTTGCTGCCACCTTGAACCTGTTGGGCTACAGGAGACCACATGACTAGGACATTGGTGGAATGCCTCCTGGGGACATGGGATTTGAGGTGAGGAGGGAAGAGCAGCCTGATGTTGTGAATTGAGTGGCTATTATATAGACAGTGTGGCTCTTGTCAAGGCAGGAAACATTTGTGTGGATATTTCTTCTCTCCCTACCACCTTGGTCACCTCTGTGCTACCCGAGCCTCCTGTTTGGTTTACCACAGTCTCTCCTCTGGTGGTTTGGGGTTTGATAAATATTTTCCCCTCTGGAAGTCTTTAGCAGTGCAGCAAGAAGGTTACATGATGGATTCTCCCCATCACTTAATTGAAGCCATAAAAAATGAAAAGAGAGCTTCCAATAAACCAAACCATTACTCACTGGTGGATGGAGAGGGGATCCCAGAACTGGGCCCTGGGAGGCACAGCTGGGAAGGCCTCCAGCTGACTGTCTATTATGATTATTAATCACAACGGCAACAGGGTTCACCTGCACGGAGCTTCTTAATGAACTTGGACTCGTGTCCTTACAAGGTTGCAGCCATTATAGCAACCCGGGCCTTTGCATTTCAAATCCCTGAAGGCTTAGGATGGATGTCTGAGTGGGTGCACTTGTCCCCGGGCTTTCCAAAATGATGAGGTGTGTGCAGTTGTATGTAGGTCTGAACACTGGAAGGCAGAAAGCTACACTGTGGTGACTGGGAGGTTCAGGTGGCTGATCAGAAGTGTAAGAATAGAAATAGCTGTGGCTGGGTGCATGCCTTGTGTGCCTGATTAATGATTATATTCTGTGCATGGGGTCATGAGAGTTTTGTTTGTGGTTGGTCAATATGAGGTGGGAGTGAGACGTGTTGATGGGAGTGAATGTATGTAAGTCAAAATAGCATCATCTCTATAGGGATTCCATATATTAAGGTTTCTAGGTGGATTACAAGCAAGAAAATCTAGAATTTATTGTCCAAACTAGAGGAGTTTTGAAAGTAAAAGGAGACATCTTTAATAATAAAAGTGTAATATGCTAATTAGACCAGACAAAACCGGTGCGGGCAGAGGCAGAGGCGGCGGCTCTGGCTGTGGGGTCCGAGCCCCTTGCACGAATTTCATGCATCGGGCCTCTAGTTATTAATATGTTACCTAGACCACTCGCATAAACCAGGACAGTTTCAAGCAACCAGAGATGTGTGGTAACTGCATTGTAAAGATGACTTTGGGGTATTTTCCATTTGTTTGGCTTCTAGTTGAGCTTCCTTTGCAGGTGAGTCTGTCAGAGCTTTGAGAAGAGGCAAAGCTCTTTGGTGGCATAATAATCACTGGTCTCTACCCCATACCTGCCCCCTGGTGGGAAAAGCATCCTCATGGACCCTTCCCAGGCTTATAGTGCCAGTATCGGAGATGTCCTGGTTCTGTGTTCATGCCTTGATACCCGGGGGACTTTGGCACCCACTCTATGACCCTGAGTCACACGTGATGGAAAGCACAGCCAGCAAACCTGTGGGCTGCAGCCTCATGCTCTGGGAGGGACTGAAGTGCTCTTCCAGGGAATCCTCCAGGTCGCAGTCTAAGGGTGTGCTGTGTGTGCCCCTGGGTCATAGTGTAGTCAGTCAGGAGCCAGGCTCTGTTCGGTCTGTCCTACACTTGGCTCAGGCCTCAGTTTACCTCTCTACATGGGAGTCAGGGGAGAACAGTATCTCCTAACAAGAGTGTGACTGTTGGAAACAGCCTTGGGGACGAGAGAAACATACCTCCTTGTGCTGTTTCCCTCCCTCCTTCTCTCCCCACCCATCAGCCCTGCAATTCTTTCATTTATCAGATGACTTTGCCTCTAAAGACCCTGGACCTCTGTTCCCTGGAGCCATTAGTTCCTCTGTGTCAGCTATAGTTGCCACCCTGAGGGTGGGAGGGAGGGTGAAGAGAGCCCCACCCAAATCTCAGCAGGTGTCCTCTCCACAGGGAGGTCCCTCCCAGTTTTCTTACCATCTCACCTGAGATCAGCAGCAGGTGGTGGGCTTCTAAGATCACACCTGAAAGAATTCTGTCCCAGATGCTTTCTGCAAGGAACCTCTCTCCCACCTTCTCCCTGAAAACCAAGAACTCCCCGAGCCACAGGCAGATGTAAACAGAAATTAATCCATTTGCAAAACCTCAACATGTCACCTGATCCTTATCAGGGCCTCATAATCGCCTCCAAGGAAGATCTTATTATATTAAAAAGCGATTGCCCTCTATGCTGGTCACACTAATAGATTCTGTGAGATATTCACACCAGACTTTGCTTTCAGCACATGAATGCCAGTCTTTGCCTTCTGCCTCTCTCTAAGCCCCTTTGTGTTTGCACAGACCTGCAATTCCAGTTTCCTGCAAGGTCTCTGCTAGATGATAAGCTCCATGAGGGGATCTATCTTGTTGAATGTTGTACCGCCAGTATAGGAAGAGTGTTTGGTGTGCAGTAGGCATGCAATTTCATCCATCTGTTTAATGCCTCCCTCCCTCCCTTCCTTCCTTCCTCCCTCCCTCCCTCCCTCCCTCCCTTCCTTCCTTCCTTCCTTCCTTCCTTCCTTCCTTCCTTCCATAAATGGAGCCAAGCTCTAGAAGGGGAGACAAGACCCCAAACAAACAACAATAACATAATGACCAGTAGTTATAAAGGCTTTGAAAGAAATAGGGTGTTGAAATAGAAGATAATCAGGTTGGGGGAGGACTGCTTCAACAGGAAGGCGGTAGTATCCTCTCTGAGAGCTAAAGGATGACAAGAGGTAGTATCCTCTCTGAGAGCTAAAGGATGACAAGGAGCCATGAGTGCAGGTGAGGAAAGCTCTGCTTGGGTTGTGAGATGGGGGAAGACCTGAGCACCTTTGAGAGCTGGGGGATAAAAGCTTGTGAAAGGGGGCACTTGTTGGGTGTGGAGAGGTTGGGAGGGGCTAGAGATTGCAGATGGCTGAGGTGGTCAAGGCACTTGGGGATGTGAGCGGTGGGATTTGTCATCTCGAGGCATGAAAATATATATGATCAGAGAGGAGCAGCTGGGAGGTCTGTGGTGTGAAAATGAGAAGTGAAGGAGGTAAAGAATGACATTTGAACAAGGGATGCTGGGCAGTGGGTTGGATACCAGAATTTCTGGGTCTCCTTTTCTGCTCCTTGACACATCATTTGCTTGTGTCTCCTGTTGCTCTGCGTGTATGAGGATGGTAGGACCATAAACAGGGCGTCCAGCATGTGACTCTTGCTCAGATTGCGACAAAACTTGAAGTCAGGGCTTAGCTAAAGCCTGTGATGAACTGACAAGGCCCAGGTTTCAAAAAGAACCACCATGACAGCAGTAGCCCTTCTTACCTTTGGGCCCTTTGGAGCCAGTAAATTGAAAGCAGTTTTCATTTGAGATAGATTTGGTGGCAGGAGCCAAGCCCATAAAAGGTCCTTCATCAGTTATGGGCTTGTTAAAATGAGCATCAGAACTGGATTTTGATGAGGGATTTCAGGGCTGAGGTCCATGAAGGCTTGGAGAGGCACAATCCGATGGGTGGGAGTTGCCTCCCAGAGCCCGGGGCAGCGTACCCTGTGCAGAGGATCTCTCTGCTCCAGGGGAGCTGGGCCCTCCTCTCAGCAAGGGGCGAGGCGCGAGAGGTGTTTGGACAAGTGGGGCAACTCCTTCGTTAGAAGTTCAGTGTCCCCTTTCTCTGTCAGGTCAGAGTACCTGCAGGCGCAGCATATGAGCACAAGCCTGCTTCTTCATTCTCTCTGTTCCTAAACGTTTCCTTGCATTAAAACCCTCCCCATTCCTTTATCCACGACGGCCAGATCAGATCATCAGCGAACACAACTGGGATACCCGCCAAGGCACCAGGACTTTTTCTACCCGATGCTGCTGAGCCCTGGGCTTCGCCTCCGGGTCTGCTATCTCCTGGGGCTCATGTCTGAGGGTTTTGGCTCTCAGCGGAGTCCCTGTTTGGCAAGGATGCTAGCCTGCAATGAAGGATGGACAGACAGGTGGATGGACAGTCAGAAAGGGAAAAACTTACAGAGAAGAAAAGGCAATGCTGCCGAAGCACTTCTCCGCTGATTGGAATGGAGGTGACAATCCTACGATTCTCCTCTGGAGGGAAGAAGGCTAGGCTGGGGGTCTGTTCTCAGCCATGTGTGTGGCAGATGGAGTGACGGGCTTTGTGCTTCCTCCCCTTAGACCAGTGGTTCTCAACCTTCTGGCCCTTGAAATACAATTCTTCATGTTGTGACCCAACCATACAATTATTTTCGTGGCTACTTCATAACTGTAATGTTGCTACTATTATGAATCGTAATATAAATATCTGATATGCAGGGTGGTCTTAGGCAACCCCTGTGAAAGGGTCGTTCGATCGCCAAAGGGGTTGCGGCCCACAGGTTGAGAACCACTGCCTTAGACAGAGCCACTTCCTTCGGCCTCTGAAGATGCCGTGTGGGAAATGTGCTCACTGCTCAGCAGCTGCTTGAAGAGCTCCAAGGATGGAACTGTGATGCCTATGTGACACAATGGTGTTGGCTCACTCAGGACTTGCAACCCACTCTCTAAGGATGAAACAGGAGCCCTGCAAATACCTTAGGGGCGCCAGGCAGAGGGATACAGCCCACCTTTCCCCATCTGTTTGTGCATCACTGCTGCCATGTCATCCCCCCCTCCCCATGCAGTAGGGACAGCTTGGTGATCCAAACCAAAACGTGTCCTTATTACTCTTCAACCCCCCTGGTTATCTCATACAACTCTCCCCTCATGGATTTACAGTCTTAGCTTCTCTCAAACCAATGGGCTCAATTCAGGAAGAGGGAGCAGGAGATAGGAGACTTAAAACCATGGTCGGCAAACTGTGGCTCGAGAGCCACATGCGGCTCTTTGGCCCCTTGAGTGTGGCTCTTCCTAAGCCTTAGGAGTACCCTAATTAAGTTAATAACAATGTACCTACCTATATAGTTTAAGTTTAAAAAATTTGGCTCTCAAAAGAAATTTCAATCATTGTACTGTTGATATTTGGCTCTGTTGACTAATGAGTTTGCCGACCACTGACTTAAAACATTTCATCACTAAGGGCATAAAGCCTGATGCTGAGCCATGATCCTGGAGGCCCCCTGCTGGGTGGGCCAGGCATTAACCCTTTAGGTGTGGACTCTTGACAGGTCCTTGTGAGAGGCCCTAGGGCAGTGGTTCTCAACCTTCCTAATGCCGCGACCCTTTGATACAGTTCCTCATGTTGTGGTGACCCCCAATTTCATTGTTACAAGTTGAACATAATTAAAGCATATTGATTAATCAAAAAAACAATATGTAATTATATATGTGTTTTCTGATGGTCTTAGGCGACCCCTGTGAAAGGGTCGTTCGACCCCCCAAAGGGGTCGCGGCCCACAGGTTGAGAACCGCTGCCCTAGGGGGAAGAGTGATGGCTGCTGGGATTGCAATGGGGGAGGCCTGGGAAGGCAGTGGCTACTTACCAACGAGTGTGGAAATATTTGACTATTTTAACATCCATCCTACCTGGTGCACACTGACTCTATATCACATCTAAGAGCAAGCTGTGTTTTCCCTGGACTGTGGGAGGATGGCCAAGGTTGAGAGGAGAGATGCGGTCACCTGTAGTTATCCCGTTGTGGAGTTGCTCCTTGGAAGAGACCGGAGAGATCAGGCACCTGCCATCCAGGTGGGAAGCTGGTGCAGCCTGTGGCTTCTCATTTCTTCTCCCCCCGTGAGCCATCCAGGTGCTGTGAACTTAGGAAGAGAGGGACAGGCTTCAAGGGGTGACAGGTAACATCACCGAGGAAATGGGACTCAGGGACACGAGACAATCACACCACTTGTGCTCAAAATAAAACTTTTCTGGAGTTTGGTCAAGGGGAGGTGCCTGGGGGCTAAGCTCCCTGGGAAGGTTGTAGGGTGTGAGATGTGTCCTGCTGTCCCAGGGAGGGTCATGGCGTCTGGCCCAGGCGCTGGGGGATCAGCTCCAGCTGGGCTCCTGGATGGAGACTCGGTGCTGGGGACCCGCCTCCCCCAGCCTTGCTCCTGGCTTCACAGCCCAGCTGCCAGCGACCCCCTCTATTGGGATGTTTGGCTCCAGATGTCCAAACCCAAGGACATCGTGTCAGCATGTTTCCCCACCGACTGCAAAAGAACAGCTGCGTCTTCTAGGAGACCCTTCCAAGCCCGTCGCTTGTTAGGATGATTATAGTATTTTACTCATGAGATGGTTACGCCTCTTGGGCCCTTTTTGAGATCCCATTGTCCAGCACAGGGCGATGATGATATTTTGAGACAAAGACTGTTAGAGCAGAATGGGCTTTAGAAATCGTGTGATCTGACCCTTACACAGAGATGAGGACAAGGTGGGGGTGGGGGTGGGGAGAGGGGTGTTGGGCAGGGGTGGGGAGGGAGGCAGGCAAGCAGAAAGGTCTGGGGACTTCCCCACAGTCACCTGCAGAGAAGGCACTGGAGCTTCATCTCTATAACGTACCTTTTTGTTCAAAGTTAAAAAAATGAAAGAAAAGTATTATTTTCATTTGGAAAATACAGAAATGTGTAAAAAGAGAAAATACATACCCAGAGTGCTACCCACGGCCATTGTTCATCTTTCCTTTTAATTCTTTTTGAATTATTTTCCCTAGTTACAGTGATACCCTATGTGCATTTTCACTGAATAGCCTGGAAAGAACACCATATACATATATGTGGTTATATATATGAAATATGCATATACATTTATATATATACATATTACATATGAAAATACATTTATGAGAAAGTCACATACATATATGATTATATACATATACATATAAAATCATATATCTATGGCTTTCTTTCCGGCCTATTCAGTAGAACCTTGTAATGCAAGTAATTTCCCCACTTGTTGTAAACTGTTCATAAACATAATTTTAAACATGTGTCTAATATTCTATCACGTGAACATGCCATGATTTACTTACCCACTGTTGTACTGTTTTATATTTAAGTTCTTTCTCATATTTTCAAATTAGTAATAATGCTAATATAAAAAATGTTTGTGCATAAAAAATGTGCTTTTCTTCTTTTCTAAATCCCTGTATTTCCGATGATTTCCTTTGGCTAGAGTCCCAGAAGTGGTGTTTCTAGGTCAAAGGGTATAAACATGTTAAAAGATTGGCTATCTATTACTAAATTGTTTTCCAAAAGTATTGTTTCAATTTATGTCCCCACTGGAAAGCTATGAGATCTTATTAAATCGTTGCTAATGTGGTAGACAGTCCTCATTTGTGATGTGAAAAATCTCAGCTTTCTAAGTTCAAGTGTGGCTGTGAGGCAGCAGAGGAGGTGATGTGATAAACAGCTCAGTGAACGTTTTTGAAAATTCAATAAAGCCGTGGGTCTACCCTAGAAAGCAAAGAATTGGCCCCACGTAGCCCGCTGGCTTGGACCAACCGCCCCAAAGTGATGCTGGCCCCCCATCCAGGAGAGATGTATTAAGATAGCACCCCCATCCCCTAACTAGGAGAGATGTATCCATATAGCCCCAGGAATAAAGAGAAAACAAAGTAGATTGGTCCCTGGGTGGGGGTGTGCTGGAATGTGGGACCTGCACAGTCCACATGCTCATGTGTGTGCCTGCAGAGGTGTGTGTGTGTGTGTGTGTGTGTGTGTGTGTGTGTGTGTCTGTGTGTGAAGCATCTCTATCCCTGGAGGACACCAGGGCGCTGGATCAATGGACTACACGTCTCACAGTAGAAAAGGGGACCGATGCACCCTCCTGTGAAAATCACTGGGTGGCTCGTTTGGCTTCTCTGATGATCCGTGTCAGTCCATCCCAGCCCTGCTATTCAGAGGCCCAGCAGCAGGCCCAGATGTCCCGTAAGGGTCAGGCTGTTTCAGCCAGGCTCGGGGAGAAGGCAGCTGAGATAATGAGCTCCTGCTCCTCACCGGGAGATCTGGCGGGCAAGGGGCCACACAGAACAAATGAGCTTGTCAATATCTGCCTCTCTAGATCCACCCGTCCAGGCGGTGAGCGTGGTATTTCTAGAGCCCTCCGCCCACCGCTGGTCCCTAAGGATCACGAGGACGCCAGGGCAATTGGCTTTGATGGAAGTGATATCTCACTGGGGCTAGTTTTTCTTATCTTTAGAAAAGGGAACATTTTTAGGTTTTTCTCTCAAGATCCTCACCCTCTCTGCCTTGTTCCTCTTGGCACATGCTCAGTGTTCTCTGCTAATGCACAGGGGAGGCGGGTGAACCCAGGAGGACTGGGGGCGTGCCCTTCTCACTTCCACTCGGGGAGAGCTTTCGTGGGATGCTGGGGCTGGGGGACACATCACCCGAATTCCAGCCCCGACCTCAGTGAGCTGTGTGACTCCAGGCAAGTCACCGACTCCCCTGGCTCCTGCTCCTCTCACTCGCACAACGGGAGTCTGGATTGGGTGAACTCTGGGTTTTCTTTTACGTTTTACACATATGTAATAGATAAAAATGAAGTAGGCCTCACTGAGTGACATTTCAGCAAGAAGGAAGCAGCTGCTCTGAGTCCAAGAGGCCTGACAAGCATCCTTCCTCTAGCTGTGTGCTCAGGAGGCTCCTGATGTCCATTAGCATCAAAAGGCAGGCGGGAGCGTTCAAGGCAAGGAACAGGTGAACTGGGAAGGGCCTGGCTTGCTGCATTCCTAAATTTCCAGAGGTGAGGGGGAAACCTCAACTGGAATTGTTGAGTAACCAACTGCAGCTTCAATCATGTCACACAGAGAAACTCGTGGACTCCTGCGTGGCAGGAGGAGTGTGCCGCCTCTTTCAAATCAGTCGTTGGAGTGATGTGGGAATCGTTCCCTGCAGTGACCCAGGCATCTGGAAAGTTCTGTCCCCCCTGTACTTTAGCCCTGTGCATATCTGCTCTCTGGATCTATCAGGCAGTCTGCCCTCTGCAAACTGGGGTCTTTGCCTGCAGTGTAGCCAAGTTGAGTCCTTGTCACTTTCCCTCCTCTAAAAAGCGCTTTCCCAACACGCGTCACAACCTCTTGGTGTGCCACTAAGTCAGCTTAGTGGCTGCCACCAGCAATGTCAAACATGGAACAGAATAAGAAAATATCAGAGTGCATTGCAGGTAGCAAGGGGAAGGCATGTTTTTTCTGAAAACTTTTGTTTTATCCTGGTTTGCGATGTGAGTAAGATCTGGGTGGGTCTCAAAGCAGTTAAAACTGCTCTGTGTGGGATGGAGAGTCTGCGGGGAAGGCATCAGAGGCTCTCCGTGTATGTTCCATGCTTCACGCGTACGTGTCATGACAGTTACAAATACCAGGGGGCTGTGCAAGCGCTGGGCCGAGGGGCCTGGGGTGTGTCCACTCAGCCCACGGGCTCCTGGCTGCCGAGTGGCCCGGACCTCAGACCCTGGAGTCCTGCCGCACTAATGCCTCCTCCTGTGGGAGGACACATACCTGTCACCGGTCCTTTGGAGGCCGGCAGGTAGCTCTCCACTGCCCTCTGTCCCTGCTTCTCTGGCTGTTTTCAAAACTGAGGAAGTGGAATCAAGGAGGAGTAAAGTCAGAGAGAAGCAGCAGCGAGTGCTCAGCCTCAGGGTGAGTCCTGTGTGGCAGGAATGGGGTCCGTGTGCCCAGAATTTAGTAACTAGAAGGAGCTGTAGAAGCAGCCTGGTCCTGCCCCATCACTTTGCAAAGAACCTGATGCGTGGTGAAGTTACGGGCAAACAAGCGCAGTAGCCAGTGTGAAACCCAGGTTTTCAATCAGCAGAGCTCATGTTCCAGCCCCCACCCCTACCCCCACCCTCACCCCCATGTGCTGCCCTCATCCTGGCTGGAGAGTTCGTACTTTAGCAAATGGCTCTCGAGAGTTTGGGAGTGAAAATATACACCCCTCAGAGGGGAATGTGTGTAATATCTCCCGACACACACACACACACACACACACACACACACACACACACAGACACACGCACACACACACACTCACCTCCAGCTGCCCCCTCTTATCATCCCCTAATGTTCCCTCAGAGCAGAATGGCCGAGTCAGGTCCTATCCCAACAAGCAGGGCCAGCACCGGGGTGGCCGGAGGGTGGTGTTGGGGTGACAGGGCAGCCACTAGCCCCTCTCCCTCTGCATTGCTCCCTAACACAGACGCAGTAGCCACATCGTTCCACCCATCCACACCTCTGGCCTCAGCCAAGATGGAATAACAATAGAGAATAACAAAACAACAACAGTGGCCGTAATCAGAATAGTAATCATAGCCTATACCAGGCACCTACTCAGGCACGGACATGAATATTCTCAATCTTTACCGCTAGGAGGTGGTGCTTTTGCTATCACCTTCTTTAACAGTAGACACAACGAGGCACAGGAGAGCTAAATAATTCATTGTCACACACTCCTTAGGATTCTAGCCATGCTGCCTGGCTTGCAGCCCATTCCTAACCACTGCTCTACCCCTGGCCCCGTTGTGGCCCGGTGCACGGCCCCGGGCAGCATAACGGGGCCTGAGCAACCTCTGCTGTAACCGCAGCACAGCCACACTGGCCGTGCCCTGTCCTGGTTCTGTCATCCCATTCGTCCAAGGACACCTGCCGGCACCTCCCTGGCTGGACTGTGAGCACAGGTGTGCAGCAGACAGACAGTAGGTGGATGCAGGCCCCTGCTCTCCATCAGCCGCCTCTTGTGCTGAGGGCCAAGGGGGCCAATGTCTCGTCCCCCAGGGTTGAGCAGTGAAGTCACCGGGGCTAGTCTCCCATAGCTCAAGGGAGAGAGTCTTCCAAAGGATTTTAGGGTGAGTTTTTTGCAGGATGGGACCCCCATGTACAACCTCAGGTTAGCCTACTGGAGGGTTACATAGGGTTCGAAGCTATTTGGGGTTGGGCCTCCAGGTGAATTCTTCAAGGGGAGGTGACTCACATCACATCACAGGGAATGACTGGCCAGCTACAGAGCTCTCACTCCACTTAGCTGAGTGCTCAGACCTGCCCGCCGGCTCCGTGAGTCCAACCCTCGGGGAAGCCCGCATATCTGCTGCATGCTCACTGCTGCCCTGGGAACTAAAAGGGTTTCTGGAGGGTTTGACACTGGAGCCAAAAGTCTGCAGGGTGGGTCCAGACGGCCACCTTCTCCCCCCAGGTCCCTCAGGTTCTGCCCCACCCACACTGGTGCCCAAACACCTGCTTCCTTCTCTCTCTGCAGCCCCCTCCCTTCCCCAGAGGGAAACAGCAAGCTTACCTTTTGGAGTTTGCATTCCTCTGTCATCACTTTCTGAAGGGGTGGGGGGGAAGGTTGTAGAGAAAGAAGGAAAAACACTAGGCAGGGGCAGAAGTCCCCATTTAAACCCCGGCTGATGCGAGAATGCAGCTGACACAGCAGGAAAGCCAGATTAGTAACCAGTGAGAGGGAGATGATTTATGTGTTATGCCTGGGGACCCACAGAAACTTCCAGGTGTCACCTGGGCTGCCCAACGATCTTTAGCAGCAATTAGTGCTGGAGACTGTCCCGAGGCCCCTCCCCTGATCTGCCTGCCTGGTTTTAGGCTAATGCTTTTATCTACTCCCACCTGCATGGGGGCATCCAAAGCGTCTCTTCCCTGCCTGACTTCTCAACTTTCACCTTCGGATGAAAACAGGATCCTGCATCCCTGAGAGAGAACACAGAGGGCATGCATGGCCCCGATCAGGATGCCTGGGCTGCAGCCTCCATGCCCTTCCCTGCAGCCCTCGGGGCCACATGCATGTTTCCAGGCCTCTGAGTTTCAAGGCAGAGATCTGGGGGCTGTTGAGCAGGAGAGAGCGCTCTTCTCTCTTCTCCACTCTGAGCCTGGCGAGGTGGGCATGGAGGGGAGGCTGCCCTGCCGGCCTGCCCCATTATGGGCAGGCCTGCCCTCTCTGGCTTTGGACCACACAGAACAAAGGCAGTGCCGCTGGCGGAGGAGATGCTCAGGGTCAGCTCGCAGGGAGGAGGTTTCTGGTTATTGCATGATGGCGTCGTGCACTGGGTCAGCTACGGGGTATGTGTTTCATTAACAAGCTCTTTGGCACTAGCTACCTGAATGGCGGGTCAGTGGTTTGAGTGCTCAGCCCAAGAAATGAAGCAATGGGGTCAAGGACAGACAGCACTCTGACCGAGTGGAGCTGGAGTCCACAGCCAAACCTACTGTGTGCAGAGCAATGGCACTGCAGTCATGATGCGGGAGGCGCTTCTCCTGGCCTTCCTGTTCATCCGCTCGTCTCAACAACTGAGCCCTTTGAGAGCAGCCTGCCCTTTGCCCTGCATGCCTGGCAGGCAGTGGTGGGTGCTACAAGGGACAGAGCATGCCATAGGAGGGGCACTGGAGTTTTGGGCAGAGGGCATTCTGTAGAATCAGAAAGGCTAGCAGCCACTCCCCATTGTACATGCAACTGGGCAGATTGAGAACAGGCCCACGAAAAGGCAAGGAGAGGCTCTGCAGGGCTCGGAGAACTTGGGCTGGAGCATCTTCAAAGCCTTTCTCCACCTTCACAGTGGAGCCCCGGCCTTCTTCTCTTAGATGAGTGCCGGCTACTTTATATAGATTCCTGTCTTCCCCCTGCTGTTGGGGTGTCTGTCACCTTTTACTTGTCACTGTTGTCGCTGGTGCTGCCTGATGCCTCACCTGTTCAATGTTTTCTTTTTTAATTTTCTGTGAGTTTGAAAATGAATAATCTAGATTATTTTACTTGTGTGTAAAGTAAGAATAAAGAGACATTGAGGGATTCAATGAGAGTACTCAAGGGACTTTCTGAGTTTCGTACACTAGCTTTGGTGTGTACGCACTGAGATTTCTATGTTAGCCCTTCCCAGGTCATTTTGGTGTTTTCTAGTGCTTGGCTGGGTTGGGGATATCTAAGACCAGCTGAAGTGCTGATAGGCATGGGGTTATGAGCATGAGGATAACTGCTCACTTTTATACACATTCACACTATCTTCTGAAGCCTCTCCGAGTTCTCCACATTGTGGCTCCCTGAGAGATGCCAGGTGTCTTCTGAAGAATTGTCTTTTCATTGACAATTACTCTTGAAATTTGCAAGGACTTACAAGCTGGTTCAGGTGGTTGAAAAATCCACTTTCCCAAGGGCAGCGATAGGGACAATTCATTAGTGACCATTTTATCCACCCTTACTCCTCAACCGTGACCAATTTCAACCCTTCTCCTCCTCCCCAGGATGGCCACACCACCTCCAAGCCCTTCTCTCTGGCCTGGAATGCCCTTTCCCCGCTCCTCTGTCTGAGTTCTCCACCTCCGTCAAGTCCCGGTTTACTCCCGCTCCCGCATACTACCTCTTGCCCTTTCTCTGAATGCCTGTAACTCTAGCAGCTCATGTGTTTATTCAATGGGTATTCATTGAGCCTTTGGTACAGACGCTATCCAGATTATTTCCCAATTTCACCTGTTTGTCTCACTTACTCTACCAGCATCTCCGCGTCTGGTTGAGGGTTCCCAACGTTGGCTGCACATGGGTTTACATGGAGAGGTTTGGGAACGCCAATGCTAAGGCTGCGCCCTAGATCATTAAATCTGACCCCGGCAGCACCGTCTCTTAACTTTCCATTTGAAATAATTGTGGATTTGCATGTCACTGAAAGAAATTGTACAGCAAGGTCTCTTATATCCTCCACTCCGTTTCTCCCCATGATAATGTTTTTATATAACTGTAGTTCAATGTCACACGGGACAGTTGACCCTGATACAATCCACCAAAGTCACCCATTCAGATTTCACTAGCTTTTTGTGTGCTCGTGTGTGTGTGTGTGTGTGCGCATGTACTTAGCTCCATGCAATTTTATCACATGCATAGATTTGTGTAACTACCTTTTGACAGCATCATTTTTCAAAGCTCCAGGTGATCTCAGTGTGACCAAGGTTGAGAACCATGCTCTATGAGCAACATTGAGTTTGCATTTGACGTGCCCAGCAAGTGATGTTCCCAATCTCCTTTCTTACTTGGAGTTTCTTCCCCAGACGTGCAGCCAGTCCCATAGACACGCGAACCCGCTGAGACCCCCCGGCTGCACTCACCCTCCTCCAGCCAAAGTTCTCCTCTTTTCCCTCAGCCGGAGACCTCGCATTGGGCTGGCGTGTCAGGTGGCTGGAGCCCTCCTCTGGCCTGCCTGCACAGATAGCTATTTCCAGGGCTCAGGAATGAAAATGAAAATAGACCAAACAATGTGACAGTTTTGTGCTGCTATTTTTTCTTCCATGAACAGAATGTTCAGCATTATTTTTTTCTCTTTGTGCAATACTGCAAGAGAGGAGTGCTCTGCCCGGAATGCTGGCTTATGCTGTTTATGAGCCCGCAGCCTGCAGCAGGCTGTGCACAGGGAGCCTGGCCTGGGACTTGGAAGGTAACCGTGTTGGGAAGGAGTTGGCTCTGGCCACATCCCGGTGCTAATTAGGCTAGGAAGGAAACGGGCCACATGCATATGGATGGTCCTTCCTGTAGTGTCTCTTTTTTTCCGGAAGCCTTGTGACGCCTTTTGCCTGAAAGCTTTCAGGAATGGCCTGGCCCTCGTCTGGGAGCAGGCTGGGAAGGAAGAGTGAGGGTGTCCCAGGCTGGATCACATTTCATCTCAGAGGTCATCTACTGAATAGCTTAGGGGAAAGATAGGTAGGTATCTTTGGGTCCCAAGTTTGCTTTTCTCAAGACCCTGGAATTTGAGGGCTGAGATGGGCTGGCAGAAAGCACAGTAGATTTTGAGGCTGGAAAGTAACAGGGAAATGCTCTTTTATATCCTGCTAGGGATAGAAAAGTTCATAATTGTCAGTGTCATATGGGAGCTTAGAGAGAGGGGAGCCCATTATTTCCTGGGAGACTTGATTCTGAGGACATTCATTCTTTCTCTTATTTAAGAAACATGTACGTGATCGCTTCGTAAATTACATAACTGCCTTACTGCTATACTGTACAGCTGAAACTAATATAAAATAAGGTTGAATGTCAATAATAATTGAAAAGTGAAAAGATGTAAAAGAAAACACATATATAATCTTCCTTTCTGTGCTGCATGCTGAGCTTTGTTCCGGGGACACAGAGACAAGTAAATAGATGCTCGCCAGGCCTTTGTTTCTCTAGATGTGGCTTCATCTTATTTATTTATGTGTTTCCTCCTGGGATGAGAGGTGACTGGAACTGGGCAAGGCGGGAAGTTGATCGAGTTGATGTTATCCATTTCACAGATGCCCAGGAGGTTTAAGTGCAGAACAATCAGATTTTAAAAGCCGTCTTCCTTGTTCTTCATGCCCCATGGAAATGTTCTAGGTTTTGATTGGGGTGTTGGTTACACAGGTGAATACATTTGTTAAAAGCTCATCAGAGTGTACACTTACGATCTGTACATTTCACTGTGTAAATTTTACCTTGAAAATCACATTTCGAGTGGAAAAGCAGCAGTGAAGCCACAGTTCGGAGGAGGCAGTTTTAATCAGGAAGAAAACCCAAACTTGAACTTTTACCCTAACCACCATTTCAGGGGCTGGTGCCCAGCAAACACCGTGGCCCGAAGCCCCTGCCCTCTGCAGTGCCAGTGCGTGCCTTTTGGGGGCCTCCCTCCGCCCTGGGCCTGGGTGTGCCTGTGCCTGCTTCTGGAACAGCTCTCTCACACTCCCATCGGGCCAGCGTGGCGCTGCCTCCCCCCTGAAGCCTTCTTGGATCTCTTCAGTCAGTATAAGTAACCTTTGCCCTTTTTTGCTTCCCCTGAATTGACTGTCTTAAGATAATTTGACCTTTTATTACTCAGTGTCTTTTATTTTTATTTACTATATTTAAAGAGCCAGGCACAGAGTAGGTACTCAATAAATGGTCACTGTTATTGTGGTTCTATTTTATGCTTCTGATCAGTCTCCCTAGGGTCTGTGTCCTTGACTGATATACGAGTCCAGCGGGGGCAGGGCCGTGTCCCTTTGGTGGCGAGCATGGTGCTGGACACGTGTGCTCATTGAAATCTTTACAGATGTGTGAACTCCAGGCAAACTCTAGGCCAGGGGTGGGCAAACTTTTTGACTCGAGGGCCACAATGGGTTCTTAAACTGGACCGGAGGGCCGGAACAAAAGCATGGATGGAGTGTTTGTGTGAACTAATATAAATTCAACGTAAACATCATTACATAAAAGGGTACGGTCTTTTTTTTTTTAGTTTTATTCATTTCAAACGGGCCGGATCCAGCCTGTGGGCCGTAGTTTGCCCACGGCTGCTCTAGGCCCATGTATGTGGGGACTCTGACTACATCAGAGACATGACTGAGGAACATTCTAGCAGAGACTTCTGGACTTAGATGCAGCACCAACCGGTGGCTTGGGGAGGGAGGGCACACCAGGAACATTTCTCCAGCCCCACACCTTCGAGACCTGGAGAAAAGCCTGGCACAGGAGCAGAGGGTGTGGCCCCAGAGTATCTGTTCCTTGTGGATGGTCTCTTGAGTCTCCTGTGGCACCCCAGGGTGGGGCAATGAGATGCCACTTGATGACAACAGCCCTGCCTTTCAAAGTGACAGTCAGCAAAGGGGCCGCATGACAATGACACCTGCTCATCAGCCCCGCCCACCTGGTGTCTGCTAGGGCTGGGCCACCCTGCTCATTAGGTTCAAATCTGTCCCCACCAGCCTGCCTGCAGCTGATGCTCATTAATCCTGGAGCCCCGAGCCTGGTGGGCCGAAAGAGGCTGAGCTTTTAGAGCCATTTATGGCAATGGCCTTGGCGAGAGGTGCTAGATTGATTTATAATTGGGCTGGGGGGCATCCCTGTGTCCCTAGGGTCCAGGCTCCAAACTAGGCCAGTCCAGGAGGGTGGCTGTGGCTCACAGGCTTTCTGAAAAGGAGCGATGCAGGGATGAGGTTTCTGCCAGGCCAGCATGTGGCAGCTCCGATTCCAACACACCCCAGCGGCTGCCCGGCTCCCCCTTGTCCCCACCCCAGCATGTGTTTCCTTGTTTGGGAGACTCAACAGAACCTGCCCTCGTGAGGACACGGTACCCTAGGGAGGGCAGGACACTTATCAGGGTCTTCACTGGCTGACACTGGGAGTCAGCCTTCTGAACCACACAGTTTTACAGGAGAATAACAATATGAAAGCAGCAGGTGATAGGATTGCTTGCTTACCATCGCCTTGGCATTGAGCTGAAGGCTTCATGTGTATTATGTCATTTAATAAGTAAGAACTGTTACCAGGCCCATTTTGCAGATGAGGAAACTGAGGCACGGAAGGTTAAATAACCTGCTCAAGGACACACCTGCATAGAGGCAGAGCTCAGCTTTGGACCAGGTAGCCAGGCACAGCACTTGGCCAGGCTGGGTCTGGTGGGTGTCAGATGCTGGCAGCCTCCACAGGGACACGGGAGGTCCAACCTGATGGAAGAGAAGGTGGCTGGGAGTCAAGAATTCCAGTTTCATTCCAGCTACAAAGCAAGCAGCTGTGTGATGTTAAATATATCACCTCCCTGCTCTGTGCCCTCAGCCAAAGCGGCATACTATAATGAGTTGTTGTTAAAATATAAAAATACCAGCCTGCAGCATATGTGAAAACACTTAGGAAAAATGAATAATGACAGCAGGAAGGCCCTACTATAGGGAGCGTCCACCCAGAGGACAGCAGCACATTTCGGTGGCGGGACAGTGGGCATCTGGGGACTGGGGGCTGGGGGCTGTTTCATCCTTTGCCAGGGTGAATGCTGCAGTCTCTTCCTCTTCTTTCCCGTAATGAGGAACATGCAGGTCCACTCACCTGTCTGGAGCATCCTTCCTCCCTCCTGGCACAGCTTCCATGAGTGTGGGAAGCTCCCCTCACTCCCAGTCCCCCAGTTCTTCCTATTCCTTCTTTCTCTCTCTCTCTCTCCCTCTCTCCCTTTCTCCCTCCCTTGTCCCCTCCCTCCTCTCCCTTTTTCTGCTGGTTCATGCTCATCAAAGACAGATTTTGGTATCCAAACTGTGAGCCCAACTGCCTCCATTGCTGCAGGTTTCAGAGCAGCCACATGAAGGTAGCGCTTTTTATGGCACCAGAAGTGGCTGATGCATAATTCAACAAACAATCCAGAAATGCATCAGAATCCAAATTACTCACATCAGAGGGATTTTGATGTTAAACACCATCTCTTAAAACCCTCTCCATTCATGCCCATCCCTGCGCTTTTATCTTGCAATGTTTGTAAAAATTTGGGGAAGACTGGGCTGTGGAAGGGAGTTTCAGCCTTCGTCCCTGGGCCAGCTGTCAGTGGCAGGTGCATGGGACTGGGTCTTGAAGCTGGATTCCCCCAGGTCCCAGGTGGGTGTGGGCCAGGCTAGCCTGGGCGTCTTCAGTCCTTCTAGAACAGTGGTTCTCAACCTATGGGTCGCGACCCCTTTGGCGGTGGAACGACCCTTTCACAGGGGTCACCTAAGACCATCCTGCATATCAGATATTTACATTATGATTCATAACAGTAGCAACATTACAGTTAAGTGGTAGCAACGAAAATAATTTTATGGTTGGGTCACAACATGAGGAACTGTATTTAAAGGGCCAGAAGGTTGAGAACCACTATTCTAGAAGGTTCACCTCCCACAAAAGCAGGGCCTGCCCTGAGGAAGGCAGCCTCCCAGTTGACAGTGGAGGTGGAGAGGCTGGGCTGCATCCTGGTGAAGCACGTAGGCTTTGGAAGGGGACACTGGGGTGCAGTTTGGTTCCGGTGCTAATCACCTGTTTGATCTTGGGTGTGTTACTTGACTCCATTGTTGCCTTTCTTTTCTTATCTATAAAGTAGTGGTTCTCAACCTTCTGGCCCTTTAAATACAGTTCCTCATGTTGAGACCTCCCCAACCATAAAATTATTTTCGTTGCTATTTCATAACTGTAATGTTGCTACTGTTATGAATCGTAACGTAAATATCTGATATGCAGGATGGTCTTAGGTGACCCCTGTGAAAGGGTCGTTTGACTGCCAAAGGGGTCGCGACCCACAGGTTGAGAACCGCTGCTGTAAAGGGTGGGAAATAATAGTGTTCATCTCACAGTGCTGTTGTGAAAACTGGAGTTAATATGTGTGAGTGCTACATAAACATTGGATATTATTATTATTATAGAAACGGCCATGGATGTCTAGGGAACCCTGGGGTATCCCCATTTGTTTCCTGGGATCTCCACATTGCAAAGCACTCGGTTGCTGCCCATCAGGGCCCCATAACCAGATATGAGCTCTTTACTTGAAAGCGCCTGGCTGCCAGCAATACTTGGGAAGTAACTTCGTGCCCATAGCTCACTGCTGCATTTCTCAGCGTCTCTCCGGGTTCTTCTCTCCCAAGATTTTTATTGTTTCCTCTTCACATAGGGCCTCCGAATCTGAAGAAATTTCCCATCCATCTCGCCTACACCTCCATCCCCCTCTCTGCGTGTCAGCCACCAGCCAGCCTAGTCCTGTCCTCAGTGCTGCCACTAGCCCCTGTGAGCCCTCTGCCCTGCATCTTGCGGCAGACACACTGTGCACTCGCTGAGAGGCTGGAGGGCTGCTGTGGCGGCCTGCTTTCCAGCCCGGTCCTGAATGCCTGAGTGTTGCCTTCGCTATTTCCAGGAGTGAAAAGTGGGGTTATCTGATCGATAGCCCTTGTGGCTGCTTATCAGTAGCTGTGGTTGTTGCCCATTAGCTGTGGGGCTGCAGATAGGCACAGTTTCACCTCGGCTGACTGTGCAGCCGGCCCCAGCCCCCTGGAAGGCAGGGCTGTATTTTAGGGGATGTGGGCTCAGGTCCCCGGAGGCTGAGAATTCCCAGAGCTGGACCCATAGCTCACTGGGCTGGCTGCTCTGAGCCACAGATGGCCAGGGAGGACTCTGGCTCAGCCGAGGGAGATTGTAGGAGCGGAGGGAGGGCAGGAGTTCAGAGGAGGACTGAAAACGCAGTGGGTGGACCAGCTGCTTCCTGGTGATGAATCCCAGGGCAGGGGCAGTGGGAAGTGGGGAAAGCACTTCATGGATCCTCATGATTACTTCCTCAGTTCAGTGTGGCCCTGCTTTATACCAGTTCAGTTTAGTCTTACTTCCATGCTGCATGCAATGTGCCTTGTAAATAATGGCTAACTTTTGCACAGAGAGGTGAGGGAATTCACCCAATGTCACACAGCAGTTTAATGGTGGAGCAGAAATGAGGGTGCGGTTCTCTTCTTTCAAAGCCCTGTACACCATCCTGAAAGCAAGGCTCTCCGACTCCGACTACAGGGACACCCAGGCTCAGAGGGATGGAACAACTTGTCGAGTGTCACACAGCTCATTAATGGCAGAGTTGGGACTAGAACCCAGGTTTCCTAACACTGAGTCTATGTTTGTGTCACCTCTCACCCCTAATCACTTTCGCTGGTCTCTTCACCTGCTCTCCTCATTAGCTAGGGAGGAGGGTCCTCCTAGGGACTGGCATCTGCTTGTGCCATCTGCACCGAAAGCGGCCTGGGTGTCTCAAGGGGGTAGCATGGAGGCAGCCCTACAAGCTGGGCATCACTTCAGAGGGAAGCCAGCCTCTCCCAGCACACAGGCTGAATGGAAGAGCAGGCTTTGCACAGCCACAAACTGCTCCCTACTCTCCCCCATTCCCCCATGCGTCCTGGGTCTCAGCCAGGGCTTGGAACTAAATGCATTCTGGATGGCTGCTAGCCAGACAGACACCCAGGTTGTCAGGGGAGTGGGGAGGGTCAGACAGAGATGCCAGTTAGCATGAAGGGGGGAAAAAGAGGATGGGTGTAAATTAGTGGCCTGTGTCTCAAAAGCTCTGTGCCCGGAATCTGTAATGGGCCTCACCATAAGTTGGCTGAGGATTCTAACCCTCCTTCCGAATTCAGCCCCACCTTTCCCGCCACACACTGAGGCTGGCACGGGTCAGTGTCCTGGTACCTCCCACCCTCCTAGTTCCATCCATGCTGAGCTGGTTGTAAGCCTCCCATGGCGCTAGGCTCCTCTGCTCCCACGGGCAGTCATATGCCTCTTCTGTGGACCAGACAGCACCTCCACGTCCACGTTTGGATCTCTCCTCCTAGTCTGGGGGTTACTAGAGGGTCAGGGCTGTGTCTTGCTCGCCTCTGAATTCCCAGCGCCGAGCACAGCAGCACAGGGCAGGTGCTCAATAAATATTTCTCAGATGAATGAATAAATAAGTGCATGAGTGTTTAGCTAACAAAATTAGGACCTGAGAGAAGAGCTGACTGGGGCTTCTTCTGGCCATAACCAGCCCTGTCCAGCACTGACCTGTGGGACTGCTTGCTCTCCACATGTTGGTCTGACAGCTGGGTCAGAGCCCAGTGCACCAACTCTGACCTGTGGGCCCTTGAGGCTAGAACCCATTGGATCAACTACTAAGCACCAGGCAGCCTTGGGCACTGGGCTGATAATACAGTGAAAGCAATGGTTTCTCTGACCTTGAGGGGATCGCATCGTGGTGGGGGGTCCAACACAGAAACTACCTGTTATAGGGTTACAACAGAGGGGTTCACCAACCGCTGGGGGAACTGGCGGGAAGGGAGGCTCTCCTTGGGAGCCTGGGCTGGGTTGGGAAGTGGTGCTGACGAAGAAGGGGAGATGGAGCTAGACCTGGAGGAGAAGGCGAACTTCCCAGACAAAAAGTGGGGACAGGGAGAGAACAGCACAAGCCAAGAGGGAGGAGTGAATGGACAGCCTGGATGGGGAACAGCTGTAGTTTTATTTGGCCAGAGTGTGGCCTGAGGAGGGTGGGCACGGCTGGAGAGGCCATTGTGAAGTGCCTCCCTGCTAACCCAAGAAGAGCTCCTTCCGTGGGCCCGGCCGCCAGGCAGGTGAGAGGGCCGGCATGTCTTGAGACTGGAGGGTTTCCTGGGAGTGATCACATCTTGTCCATTGACCAGCCCCGGGCCCAGCAGGATGCCAGCGTCTGTTTCCACGCCCTGGTTCCAGGCACCTGAAACTGTGCGGTGACCAGGACAACCCTGGTTTGCAGGAGCACGCAGCCTCCACAGTAGGGCTCCCCAGGACAGTCTGGAGGAGGCTGAATGCTGGCTGTTGCCACAGTAACTGCTGAGAGGGAATGCGGCAATAGGAGATGCCTGACTCCCCACCTCACCACAGGAGGGCCCTGAGGCCAGACGGGAGCTGCCAGGGCCTCTGGGCACCTGTGCCTTCTGGGCATTGGCTCCTCAGGTGACAGGTGAGGCTCTTTCCAGCTTCGAGAATCAGGACTGATCTTGGAGACCTGGGAACTCCAGGGAGTGGTTTCCCTGGAAGCGTCAGAGGACAGGCTGGGAGAAACATCTTCATCCGTGTCTTAGAGGATGAACCAGAAGACAAGTTACAGCCTAAGAAGAGCAGGTTCACAGTCAGGTGCTGAAAGAGGGCTAGTTGGTTTTGTTTTGCCCTTGGTGGGCTCCTTTCTTCGTTCACACCTTCACTTCTCACGCATTCCCGTGTTTCTGTGGTGAATAATTATTGTGTCCGTTGTGCGCGGGGCATGGGGCTCTGCCCCTGGTGTTCCCCTGTGCTCCAGTGGTACATGATCACCTTCCCAGGATGGTACCCATGGGTGGGAGGACAGCAGAAACAAGGTCTGTCTCCCATTGCAATGCTCAGATGGAGAAGGACAGGGTGGAAGGGAAGCGTCCTCAGACTGGCGGCTCTTGGGAGAAATGGCTCATGCTCCCTCTCAAGGCTCATCCCCACTCCACGGTCTCCTCTTTCCTTGGCCTTTGAGTTGCCAGGAAAGATTTCCCCTTTTTACTATAGGCATCGTTTTCGGAGATGAAAACACAGAAGGAGGAAGGGAAAGCCTTTGCCCGTCTCATGCCCGCCCGTGTGAGGAAGTAAAGGGTAAACTGGACTCTCAGGGAGTCCCACGAGCATGTGGATTGCTGGGTGTGGGCAGGCATTTCTCAGGAAATGCTGCTGGTGGGGTGCTGCTTGTGAGAAAGGGGGTGAGAATGCATGGGTCATGCTGTGGCTCACATGAGCTCACTCTGTCCAAAGGAAAAGTTAGTGCTGGCTGTATGTGCCACTGGGCCTTTCTGTTTGAGTTCGCTGTCACCTCCCGCCAGGGCTCTGGGGCGGCATCACTTGCTTGCCACAGCTCCTGAGATTCAGGCTCCTCTCACATGTTTAGCCCTTGACATAAAGAAGCCCCACTTTGAATCACAGAATACTAAAGGCTGATCCTCCCTAGAATGTCCCAGAACTGGAAGGAAGAAGCAGCTGACCTGAGAAGCCCCGGGCTTGAGTGGGTCCTGAATTCACAACCCTAAGGTCATCTCAGTCCTGCTTTGGGCCCCCTGGAAGCCCATGTGGCCCCCACAAGGGCCCCGAGGCCTCTGAGACCCTTTAGAGAAGTAATAGGGCAAAACTCCTCATGACTTATTCTCCAAGAGAGTTGGGTGGCTGGACCCTTTAGTTGGGTAGATGAAAATACATGGTCAGGACCGGAGGAAATACATTACCAAGGGGACCATTTTTTTTTCTGAACCCAAACTGATAGTTGGGGTGGACTGTTAGAACATAATATTGAGTACCAACATTGTCTCCTTGATGGAGTATCTGGGGACTGGGATTATATGAGTGCTTGACTCACAAATCACTGATTTCCTCTTCATTATCTTGGGCAGCAACACAAACAAGCTGGATAACCTTGGGCAAGACTCTCAGCCACTTAGGACCTCGGCTTTGAGGGTCTCCCGACTCTGAGAATCGATGATTTTAGGTAGGAGAGGAGAGGACTCTGTAAGGCTCAGACTGACGTGAGAGTAACAGTGCAGGTGGGATGCAAAGTGGTGGTGGTGGCGGGGGCGGGGGGGGGGGGGGGGGGGGGGAGCGGCGGCACTCAGAAAGGGGAACCTAGGAATGGCTGCACCAGAAAAGAATTTCCCTTCTTACAACAGGCATTGTTTTCGGAGATTAAAGCACAGAGGGAGAAAGGGACTGAAATGGGGTTTCCGGTGAGTCAGTGCCAATCTCTCGTGACGCCCCTGGTTGTTGGACTAATGGGGCTGTGACTCCTGTCCTCCTCACATGCAGGTTCAATGTGTTAATTAAGGACTGAAGCTGCTCCTCAGCAGGAATTGATTGAAGCCGGTCTGCAGCCCCAGACAGAGGCACAGACACGCTGGGCTGGAGAAGGGGGTGCAGAAAGCAGCGCCGGGGCTGCCAGCCTCCCTGGCACTCTGCTGGAGACAGAGCCGGGTGCAGAGAGCCCGTAATGGCCAAGCAGATTAGGAACATGGTTCTGGCGGAGGGCGCAGAGCCCTGGGGAAAGAATCAAACTCCTTGCAGCCAGTCAAGCAGCTAAGCAGACAAGATCTACATAAACAGGCGCTGTCTCCAGTACTCCCTCCCTTCCCCCCTTCCCCCCTTCCCCCCTCCACTGCGGAATCAGGTTGTCTCCTTCAACATCCTGACTGACCTTGGACTCCCTACCTGACCTGGTGAAGCACCAGGTTTCTCAGTATCAGATCCGCAAACACCTCTCGCCCTTGGTGCCCACTCTCTGGGCCTCTGGGCCCACCTTAGAGCCAGCGAGCAGGGCAGTGTTCTCTGGTGATCCAGCCACAGATGGGCTCTGCAGCCTCTCGGCCTTTCTTCTCCACCCTCGCCCGGTCGCCCAACACCCAGGAAATCTTCAGCCTGAAGACTCTACCGAGTTTTACACTCACCTTCCACTCTCCAACTTAGTCAGGATTAAACATCCCCTGCAGTCAAAGACGTGGTATGGCTGGATGTGGAGAAAACATTTGTAATCCATTAAGGTGCGAGCCTGGTCTGTTCCAATGCTTCTCTGATTTAAACATGCACTGGGACAGACTAAGTTCACCGGTTAATAGATCACACATATTTAATTTTAAATCACCTGAAGATGATATGCAAATGCAGATTCCAATTCCGTAGCTGGGGGGGGGGGGGGTGTGGGGGAAACCCTGAGCTTCTAACGATGCTGATGCTGCAGGTGATGCGGGTGAGCTTGGTCCTCGAACCACCCTTTGAGTAGCATAGGTTTAGGCCAGTGCTCTTCAACATGTGGTCTGTGGACTATTTGCTAATGGTCTCTAACAGGATAGGTGCATACACTGAGTGTGAGCATTTAGAAGTTTATTTAGCAATCAGTATTGCTGTAACATTGCAGAACGAATTTGCATTTTGCATTTTTTTAATTTTATTTTTCTAATCATTTGTGTTTATGGTGGTAAATGACAAAAGCATCTGTTTACAATGTGTTGGAAATTTTACAGGATGGCTGTTCAGCACGGATAGTGTAAGAAGCAATGGATTAGCTGACTCCTGACACACTGCAGCTCATGCACAAAAGTGTCCTGCTGTGAGGACTGACCCTGGTGGCACGCGGTCCCTGCAGAGGCCCCTCAGCCAGGTCCTCGCGTTTGCTCACCTGGCCTGTTTTCCAGGCTCAGCGCAGTGTTTTCTTTCCCAGGCAGGATTCTGGGTATTTCACACAAAGGTTGAATGTATCAGGGGAGCTTAGCCTCTGATCATGCCAGGAAATGCCAACTAAGAAGAGAGATTGGCAGCTGGGGAGCCTCTGAGGGCGCAGGCCTGGGCAGCCCACTCCCTTCGTCCCTGAGCAGAATTTGACTCTACTGAGGCAACCACCTGCCTCACTTCTGAGAAAGCAAAAGCCCAGCTGCAAACAGGCCAGTGGGAAGGCTTCCTGCCTTGTGTGCCCACAGGGGAGGGCTGGGTGTTAATGAACCCGAGTGCAATCACAACAGGAACGGGGCCAGCTGGAGCCCGCCCATGCTTGACCCGCGGTCATTTGGCAGGGCCCAGACTGCTGGAGGAGTGGTCACAGACGAAAACACAGTCTGGCTTTCTCCCTGCAGAGGCAGTCTCTGTTGTTCTTGGCCCACGGCGGGCTGTCACGCATGCTGGACAAGGCTTGTGGGGATGACCCCGGGAGGCAGGGCGGGCAGGGCTCGGTTCATGTCTCACCTTCTTTCTTCCATCCCACACCCTTGGTGCCTGGTCCAATGTTGGGAGGCTCATGGGCCCCCAAGTCCCCACCAATGCCTTTTCATGGGTTGCTTTTATGTAGATGAAGCATGTGGTAATCCCTCAGCTAGAGAGGATCTGTGAGACACCTCACCATCTTTACTAAATGTTCATTAGGTTTGAAGAGCACAGAGAAAAGGGGTTGATATGGAGTAACCATGTGTTGAATGATCTTCGTACGTCCCTTGGAAATCAGCCACTTCGGTGTTCGAAAGGGTATGATTTCAGCTAAGCTGGATTTAATTGAGTGGGTAGATTTTGATTGGTGCCTGTGATTTATGGGGTGACCTGAAGCTGCTTAACTTTCAATTTGTGTAATTGGTTAGTGAGGTGCTAGGTTGACTATAGGAGGACCTGTGAGAGAGAGAGATAGAGATAGAGAGAGAGAGATCACCTTTGTATAAAAGAGGGGACCTGTTAAGGTGGGACTTTTGAGCTGTTCTCCCAGGGATGGGGATGAGCTCACCTCCCCTGGTCGCCCCCCTTGCTGTATACGATAAATGCCCACCTTCCTGAGACAGGCGCCCATAGCCAGGGATGGTGTTCAGGGCCAGGGAACCAAAGCAAAGCTATTTGGTTGATCTACGCTTTGGACCCATGACTGTGGCCTCATTAGCCCTGTCCCCTTGCCATTGAGCCTCTTAGCATATTTTGTGAAAGTGAACTTCAACACTCATATCTATAGGAAGGGGAAGAGGAAGAAGGGCCTGTGTGGCCACATCTCCCGCACCGTGGTCCAAGCCTGTTAAGACACTAAGAGGATTCACCTTGTTTAGCTGCCTGGTACTAGCCTCTTCCCTACCCCTCAGCCACACATGGAGCCCCAGGTTCCTCAAAGTAAATGCCCAAGGCAGCAATTACTCTGCAAGCCCTGCTCTCTAGCTGGAATAAACCGAGAAACACCTGAGAGCTGTGTGTGTTTGTTTAGCATGTTGTCTGCACTGGATGTTGGGAAATGGAAAGAGAGGAGTCAGCATCTTCTCAGTGACCCCAGCCAGACATTACAGCTCATCTCCTGCCACCCAAGTCCCTGGGGAAGGAGACTTCTGAGAGCACCTGTCTAGTTAGCTTGGTTGGATAGTTGGTCTCTCTTTGCTGCCCCAGACACCCGGTGGGCACTCCTGCAGCTGGAGGTCAGGGATAGCTAACTTCCCCTGTGCATCACTTGTGAGCTTCAGCAAAACTAACTGACTCCCCCACCGGAATACAGCTATGTCCTAGACCTTGCTTACATCTTTCCTGATACAAGAGGATAAGTTCATGTTTATTTCTCCACTTCTACCGTCAAAATCACCTGGATACTCTGTGTGTGTGTGTGTGCCTTACTGTAGCATTAATAATGAACTCAGTGCTCAGAACTATACCAGTCTCCGTAGTAAGAGAGAAAGTAGGCACCAGATCATGCTAAGGCTGATCATATGTGCTAAAAAGCTCTGCTCGCATCTGGAGTAGGAGGGAAGCATGGGAAAAGCTAGTCAGTGTCACTTAGTCCCTTTCCTTAAAATTTGGGCTGGACTGGGTATGGCTGCATCTCCTGCATGACCAGTATCCAGCACAATCCCATAATTCTCAATCAGAAAGGCCAGAAGGAGAGGGAGTGGGGAGAGAAGGGGAGAACACTTGGTTCCCATGATTTCTACTAGTTCACTGGGAAATAAAATGTGGTAAAAATGCATGCAGGCAAAAGGCACAGCTAGAGACCGATGTAGTAATCTGAATACTTGAACAGCAGTGAAAATCCTGCAGATTCATCCTCCTGTTAAGAACCCCATACTGGCCCCCAGTGGTTCCTGTGGGATGCTCGGTGGTGCGGGGATGGGTGGTCCAAGGGTCCCTGGCTTGTGGGAGGTGATGGGTCAGGGGACTTCTTGAGAACCTCTGTCTGGGTGGCTGCTCCCAAGTTGGGGCTGGAAGTGAGTTCCAAAACTAGAGGTTTCATGAAAGGGGTACCTGCTCTGGGCCACACTGTCCCTGTGTGGGGTTAGACCAGCCGTGGGCAAACTATGGCCCACGGGCCGGATCTGGCCCGTTTGAAATGAATAAAACTAAAAAAAAAAAAAGACCGTACCCTTTTATGTAATGATGTTTACTTTGAATTTATATTAGTTCACACAAACACTCCATCCATGCTTTTGTTCCAGCCCTCCGGTCCAGTTTAAGAACCCATTGTGGCCCTCGAGTCAAAAAGTTTGCCCACCCCTGGGTTAGAGGCATGTGACAGGCCATCTGAGCCTGCACAGGGACTTACAGGTAAACAGGGACTTGGAAGGAGTCGGGAAGCATTGTCAACAGCCCTTCAGAAACGAGCCCACGTGTGCGCTGTGAGACTGGCACTGTTTGCGTTGAAGCTTGGCTGCTGGGAATTCTAACTGGTACACACTGTTGGGAAACAGTTAGTAAATATTTAGCAAGAGCCTTGAGAAGATTCAGGCCCTTTGAACTAGCGATAATTTTTTTTATAGGAAACAACTCTAAATGGTGCTAATCACCAAGATACATATTTCAGCATTGTTTTGCTAAATTGGAATAGATCTAACTACCCGTTTATAGGGGGATGGGTAGGTAAATTTGGCATATCATGTAGCCATTTAAAATGTATTTTATGAAGGCCAGTATTGTAACTGATTCTTGTGTGATAACATTAAGTGGAAAAGCATGATACCATTGAAACCTTACAATGCACGCAACGAAAACTGGAAAGACTTCCACCCAAAATGCTAACAATAGTTATGCTTGGAAAGTGGCACTAGATGTGATTTGTTTTTTTCTGTTTATCTACATTTTTCTAAACTTTTTTTTCAAGGAGAATGCATTGCTTTTAAAATGGAAAAGTAAACATTCTTAAATAGAAATAATCCCAAAGAGTGTTTTAAGATAGTGTCTAGGTCTGAGAACAGAGAGAATTCAAAATATCAGTGTTCAACCAAAGGTCTGCAGCCAGCCAGCCAATTAACTCACTGGGGACGGGTCTGTTCCGGGTGGCTCAGTGGTTTGCTTGGTGGCTGGGCCATCTCATCACACGTGCCGTGAGAGGGCCTCAGAGAGGTGGTGTGTGGCTAGAGGGGTCAGCATGAGGCTCCCCCCGCCCCCAGTCCACTGCTGGGACAAATCCAACTAGAATGAAGGGCTTCCTACGAAGAATGCTTCCTGTTTTGAATTAAGGATGATACAGAAGTGCAAAGGAAAATTGTAGCCCAAAAGAACTTGCATTCTTATCTAGGAGCAAAATACCACTAAGACACAAAATAGTTCATGAGCATAACTGCACTGTATACACATAGTATATAAATATACACACATATATGCACATTCGTATACGTACTGCAAATACTCTATCAAATATATTGAGAGCTCTGACAATATGTGATAATTGTGCAATGGAAAATAAGTACTTAGGTGGTGTGTTAGTAGCATTGTCTTTGAATACATAGGACAGCATATCATTGCAGATAATTCCAAAAGCAATAACAATGATTACAGGCCACACCGATATACTCTCTGTCATTAATGAGCTGATGCTCCAGCAATTTCCATTTGCAAAAATGTCACACATAGCAATTTTTAAATCTTGATTATTTTGCCAAAATGGAGTAGGCATGCTTAAGGGCGAATATCTCCTGGAGGCTTGGGAGACCCTGCCACAGGGATCTTGTGTTTGGTTCTCACCGGGATCCCTCCAGGTGAGTTTGAACAGCCCTCCTCCTCCCTCCCACTTCACTGGGCACAGAGCAGGCTGCATAACAGACGGGAGCCAGCAGCAGCGTGTTCTCGCTTCTGTGCTGCGCTGCTCAGCTGGTCAAATATTGCCTGGGCAGCAAGACAAACAACCGCGAAAGGCGCTTGCTGGAGTCTGGGACGTGTTCTGTTCCCGGAGATCAGCTGTGGTCTTAACTCTCTTCCTGCTTCCTCTTCTTGGATGTCTTGGGGCTTCAGGGAATGAAGGGAACTTCAACCTATTTGCTCAGTCCAAGAGGACAAATGCAGGCGACTCCTTGGAGAGCACACCTAGGGGTCCACCCTTACATCCTGTACAGAAAAGAGACCCCTGACTTCCTTTCCCCCTTCTCCCTCGTATTTCCTCACCCTGGGATTTATTTTGCTTTTTCTTCCTCAGAGCAAGCAAGCAAATAGAAGTGTGAGTAATTGATTGAGAGAAGCTGCAATACTAATACTAGTAGTTCTGGTTGGAATCTCTCTCGTCCAGGAAGCCTTGGGAGGTTCTGAGGGGAGGTGATCCGAGTGGCAGCCAGGCCCCTCTGGCTCCTGCCCTGGAGGGGCTGCAGACTACAGGGGCGGTGGGGGGGGGGCACAGAGTGGCGTGACCACCTGGCCATGTCGGGGTCCCCTCCACTAGAGGCCAGTGTCCTGGGAGAACGGTGCACAATCGTGGAAAGTTCTCTGTTCTCGTCTGATTTGGTTCACACCAGCTGGGATTTACACATTCACCCCAAAGGTGTGAGAGTGAAAAAGAATAGAGCTAGTGGTGTAAATCCTTTGCCTTATTAATATCGATGCCAGACGTTACCAGACTGTGTTCAACACAGCTGTAATGCCACTTGAAACATAAATGCCTATTTTCATGTGAAAGGTTCTCTGGTCAAACTGGGAAATGCTATCTAGCCTCCTGTTGGAGATTTGCTGTGCGCCTAAGTATATTAAAATGCCTGAGACGTCTAGCAGGAAAACTTCATTTGTATTTTGCACTTACTTGCTCCAAACTTATTTGGCCATGGGAGCACATTCTGGATGACCCTTTTAAAACACACACACACACACACACACACACACTCACACTGCAGCTTCCCCTCCCCCACCCCATACATAATGGAAGACACAGTGAGACTGGAGATGTAGGTCTGAATGCTGTTTCTGCTTCTTGCCAGCTGAGAGACTTTGCAGGGGTCTCTGAGCTTGTTTCCTCATCTATAACAAGGATTAAAACCAACCCCCAGTTGCACGTGTTATTGTGTGAAACGATGCCTATCACAGTGCTTGGAACCTAGGAGACTCTCTCTGATCTCATATTGAAACTGAATATAAATATAACCCACAGCAGATAAAATTACCTTGAAGCTAAGCAGCACTGGTTCAGATCCACTGCGGAAACGTGAGTATCCAGCTCAGGAGACTTCCGCACTGGCCTGGGTAACCTGATCTCCTGCCTTCTTCCTAACCTTGGTTATAAGAAGGCCTTCCTGGTACCCCACCAAGTTCACTGTATTTGGAATTAACGCCATTTCCCCCTGAGGCAATGGCTGCTGGGCCAGTGGCATCAGCATCACCTGGGAATTTGCCAGACACACACATTCCGGACGCAGATTACAGAGTTGGGTTCTCTGGAGTCGGGGACCAGCCATCGGGGTTTTAGCAAGTTGCCCAGGTGATGCTGATGCTCACAGGTTTGAAAACTGCTGCCCTAAAACATTGTCTACCTTGACTTTGCCAAGAACCATCAGCGCTCACTCCCACATGCCTTCTCCTGAAACTTACATCTGTCCTAACTCCTTCTCAGCCTCCCTGTGGAGGACTGCTGTCTATTTCCTCGGTTCTCAGCATGGTGGCAGGTTTCTTAAAATCAGGGCCATGAAATCTTCAAGGCTGGCAATTCTTCATGCTTAGGCTCCCGCTGCAGGGCCACATCACCTCCTCTGCTCCCTGCACGCCTCACCTCACGTCTCTGGGCAGGTCCTGAGATCCACCCATCTGTTTTCCGCGCCTCGTTCCTGCCAGGGCCCAGGCAGTTGAGCCAAGAGGGCTGCAGTGTTGCAGCGAAGCCCTCTGGGAGAAGTGTTGGATAAATATGCCTCCGGGTGTTACCACGTGCCTGGCACCATCCTTTATGCTGACCTGACCATAACACTGCAAATTCCACAGGCTGCTATCTGCAGGGAGTTGGGCAACAGATAACAACTGCCCGGGGGGTTATTTCTTTGGTATTTTAGTTCATTAAAAGTTGTCTGTGGTTCCCAGAAGGCCCAGGGGGTAGGACTGTTTCTTCTCCTGGAATCCCATATGGGCCAGTTTCAGCAGCTCTCAGCCAATTCCCAACCCATAGGTAAGTCAACACCTTTGTATTATATGATGAGCCCTATCTCAGTGTGCATGTGTGCATGCATGTGTGTGTGTGTGCATGCATGTGTGTGTGTAGGGGAGATGGTAGTGGCTGGTTCCAAGATCGTGTGCACAGTGGTAAAGGTCAAGCAAGAATTAAATAACTGCCTCCTACTTCAAAGGCCTTGTGTAGTGTATAGACCAGTGATGGCGAACCTATGACACGCGTGTCAGAGGTGACACGCGAACTCATTTTTTTGGTTGAGTTTTCTTTGTTAAATGGCATTTAAATATATAAAATAAATATCAAAAATATAAATCTTTGTTTTACTATGGTTGCAAATATCAAAAAATTTCTATATGTGACAGGGCACCAGAGTTAAGTTAGCATTTTTCAAAATGCTGACATGCCGAGCTCAAAATGTTCGCCATCACTGGTATAGACTAAGGAGGCCAATCTACTCGGTGCTTTCTTGTGTTTCTCGTGAAATTTGCAGAATTAATATGAGGAGCTATACCCTGTGTTTCAGGAAGCCTGGGTTTTAATATTGACTTCGTCACCGACAGTTTGTGACCTTGGGCAAGATCGTTTCTCCATTTATTTACTTGCTCTTTCCTTCAACACTGGGTTAGTGCTGATTATACTCCTGGCCCTCTGCTGGTCACCTGGTCACATCAAAGAGTAGAGCACAACCTCTATTCTGGAGAAGCCACAGTCTAAGATGTGTGTACGCGCATCATGATGCAGAGAGCAAGGGCTTCCAAGGAGGTATTGGCAAAGTCCAGTGACACCCAGAAGACAGACACAGATGCTGTGGAGAGAGAGATGCTTCTAGAAGCTTGAGATGTTGCCTCCATTTCTTCCTTCTGTCAGTGATTTTGCAAAAGCCAGGTCTCTTCAACAGTCCCAGTTCTCTCCTTTGCATCAGAGGCTCCCAGAGTGAGAAGAGAGATGGAAGGTTGCCTGGTTTAACCGCTTTTGCGATGCTTACATACTCCCTCCTGCACAACACACCCACCTTTGCCCACACACAACAACCCAGCCGAGTGTCTGTCCAGACTTCACGTGAACATCTAGCCATGGGGAACTTCTGCACCACATTTTATGGACATCTGTTACAAACAAGAGAACTAATGGCCATTTAAGAACTTTTAAACAAGAGCTACCCATTTCAGAATTGTCTTGGCTGCCATCTTGGTGTAAGGTAGAGTAAGTTTCAGCCTGAGTGAAAATACCCTGGAGTGGAATTCTAAAGTTCAGTGTCTCAAAGAAAATTGGGAGTGGGAGGGGGTTTTGAATATTCTAAATCGTTCTCACCCTCCCCTTAAGCCCCATTTTACAAAGAGAGAGCTGAGACTAAGAGAATGGAAATGACTGGCTCAGGTTCGTTACTTTACCTTGGCTGCTGTCCGTGACACTTCTCGGAATGTGTGGTCATTTTCTAGAGAATGGGGAGCTTGCGAAGGTACTGCTCTGGCCTCTCGTAGTCAATGATGGGTGAAATCTGCAGAAATACGTCACTGTAGTGGAGTAGGGACAGCCCGCAGTGCAGCATGCGGCATGCCTCCCCTCAGACCACCCCAGTCTCCAGCGGCTGCTCCATATTTAGAGAGGATTGACATTAACCCAAAAACTCAGGGAGTGAAATCATATGGCACTCGTCTTTCTCTGACTGACTTATTTCACTTAGCACAATGTTCCCCAGGCCCATCCATGCTATCACAAAGGGCAAAAGGTTTCCTCATATGTGGAATTTAATGAACTACCAAGCAAAATAGAGATAGAGGCATAGATAGAGAGCAGGCAGACAGCTCTGGTGGGGGATGGGCATTGGAGGTGGAGGGTGGAAGGATTGAGACAAAAGAAAAGAAGAGAGAGAACTCACGGACATGGACAATAGTGTGGTCATTGCAAAGGTTAGGGGGTAGGTGAAAGTGGAAGAGGGCATAGAGGGGATAAATGGTGATGGAAAAAGTAAAATAACTGAAGGAATATAATCACCCAGAACTTACTGTATGCCAGCCAGGTGCCATAGGTGGCGAGAAGCTGGAACTCTGACTAAAATACTCCTACTTTTGGCTCCGAAGCACATCTCCAATGCTAAGTGGGAAGGATGACTATTTCCGTGGCTTGAGAACACTCTGGCACATGAGAGGAACCACTTCTTCAGTGTGAGACGCTGAGCGGAACAATTAGTGCCCCTGGCAGGTAGCCTCGTGACTCGAGAATAACTTGGTGCTCTGGCAGAAGCTAGGTAATTGGAGAACTTTAGTGACAGAATGGATGGTTCTACCAGGAGCTTGGGGTGGGGGGTGGGGGCGGGGGGAGGACGGGAAGCCAGGATGGAATCTCCAGGAGTTTCTCCTGCCTTCTCTTCCAGTCCTCAGGGCAGCAGGGCTGTGTTGGCAGAAGTTGGCGGGTTGCCCTAAAGGCCCTATGGGCCCCTCTCAGTCTTGGCTCCCCTCTCAGCTACCCTCCATGTGGCCCTGAAGCCTGCGTGTGGTCCTTTTCTCTCCTGTCTTCCAAGACGGTGCTAGACATAGTGCTTGCCATGCCAGCTCTCTCAGCTGCTCCCCTCCTGGCCCAGGTCTCTCTCACTCTAACCGGTACCGGCCGCCTGCTCACAGAGGCCTCCGGGAAGCAAAGTGATTTTCAAGGAGAGACGGACCCTCCTCTGCTGGTTCTGAACTGGTGGCCATTGCAGGGCCCGGCCCCGGGGAAACCAGATGGTTTCTCCAAGCAGCGAAGTGCTGAGGTGGGAGGGGCGCGACAGTCGCCAGGAGGGAGAGTGCTGGATGCCACAAGGACACAGTGGGGTGACCCAACCAGATGTGTGGGTACCACAGGTGGAGGAAGTCCTGTCTTGCATCTCAGTTTTTCTCCCTTCATAGAAATGATCACCCAGCTCTCTCATTTCCTTTTTTAAGTTTTGAGCTTGAAGCCGCTTGTGTCTCCAAAAGCTCTGTGCTCAGCAGAGAAACACATTCTGTGGGTGCCGTTCCAGGAGGGTCTCTAACCCGAGGCTGGGGGCATTCCGCTGGGGAAAGTGATCTTTAGGACGGAAATCATAACAAGAGGAGAGAACTTATTTATTTTTGGACCTGGCCGTTTTCCAACTGGGTCCCAGTAAACAAAGCTGCTGGACTGCTGTTTTATAACATAAGCATCTCAAATTCACCAGTTTTTCCCGAATAGCCTTTCCCAGCCGAGAGAGCGAGAGAGAGAGGTATCTTCCATTGTCTCATAGAGGACATCTGGGGAATACTATGTAGAATTTCTTCCCTGTGTTTTGTTTTTTACAAAATTCATGAGGCTGGGAGAGGAGTTTTTGCTGACATTTATGTTTGATGAAGAGAGAGCAATGCAGCAAGATGAGCTTCTCAGCGAGCAAACATTGCCTGTGGCACTTCCCACTGAAGGCAGGGAGACGATTAACCCTGTTTTGCACCAAGAGCCCAAGGTTGACCTGGAGCGACAGAGGCAGGCACAGGGACGCGGGTGCAGGGGGGCGGGCCGGTGACAGTCAGCCTGTGCCCTTTCTAGGACAGTCACAGGGACCATTTCTTCGGATCCCAAACCAGACCAAACCCACGGCAGGGCCTGCTGGATGAGATCAGAGGCGGTGGGTGCTGCCTGCACCGTAGGCTGAGGCGTTAGGAGGCAGGAAGTCTCTCCGGCCCCCGCCGTGATGGATCGGGGCTCCTGAGAAATGGTGATCACCGAGCAAATTGCTTCACCGGTGGAGACTTAACAGCAGCAATTTCGTTTCCTTATGGCTGCTTCTTGCCAAAAGCACCTTACCTAACACCATCGTTTATAGTCACGGAGTTTCAAGGGCCTTAAAAACAACAACAGCCTTTAAAGGAAGGCATTTGAGGAGAGCAGGGTCGAGTGTAAAGGGGGGTTGTGGGGACCCAGAGCTCGCACATCAGGCCCCTGCGTGGAGCCACGGAGAGTGGACCTCCTTCCTCCGTCCCCCTCACCGCGGTTGGTTAAAAACTCCAAGTACTTTTCAGCAAACTTTGAACCACCCCTGGGCCAATGCCGGCATATGTGGTGGTGAGTCTTAATGCCTTTGCATTTCTGTATCTCTCCACAGTCTGACCTCAATCTCATCCTCACAGCAACACTGAGGCAGGCACAGCAGGGGGTCCACTCCTATCTCACAGATGAGGACACGGAGGCTCTGCAAGTTTCCGGCATTTGTCTGAGGACACACCATAGAACCAGAGCTCAAACCCTACGGTCCACCCTTTCCTAACCCATGAACTGGAAGGAAAAATATCACTCCTTGCCCCGCCCCCTTGTTTCCTGTTCATTTTTTTTTTCTAAATTCCATGCAAGGTTCCCACACTCCAGACTTACACTCCAGCAACTCTAAAGTGTGTTTTTCCCCCCAATAGGCCATGCTGTTTCCCACCCCCCCTCACTGAACACATTTTGCTTTTTCTGTTTTCGGCATTTCTTTCAGCCTTTTGACCATTCTCCCTACTCCTTCTCAGCTCAGGAGTCACCTCCTCTTGGGAGCCTTCTCTGATTTTTCCCTCCCTTCCTCCTCACCCCAGAAGGAGTCACTGTTTCCTGGGTTACTGCTGGGCCCCTCAACATTTCCATCTTTGCACAGATACACCCACATCTTTGCATTTGTTACGGTTATTTGACTGTCTTTCTTTATAGGGGCATTGACACGTGTCTCTGGGTTCCCGGGGTGACACACTGAGTGTGCACATAGTGTTTGTGATGAATGGAGTTGGGGGCTGGGGAACCCTATCCACAGGAATTTTCCTTGACCCTATGGAGACTTTCCATTTTTTTAGGGGGACAAACAGACTTGGGAGCTCAGAAGGTCTCTGTGTTTAGTGATGAGTCCTAAATCCTTCCACGGACTGGGCCAGGGAGGAGCTGGGAGGGATTTGAAGCTCTGGAGAAGGCTCAGAGGCAAGGACCAGGCGGACAGGGAGGTGGTTAGCACCAGGCAACACGTGCCTGGAAAAGCCGAGCTACACAGACTGGCCCCGCGCCTTCCTGTCAGTCCTGCCCAGGCCTCCACAGGGGCAGGGGCATCAACACCCGAGGCCTCACTAAAGTGCACGCAGGACACCCAGGGCGGGGATGGGTCCTCTCCCCGGCACACCTCGGCACGCTGTTTGTCAGAGTATCTCGTGATACCACGAAAAGGGCAGAGAGCCCATCTCGGGGCGGAAATGAACTTGTCAGTTAATGGCCATAACTGACGCTTGGTGTCTCCTCCCTCCCCCTCATGTGTTTCTTCCCTGGAGAAAGCTGGAATTTTTCTGTGGATTTAAGAGTAAGCGTGCCTGCTCGAATTGCTAATCTAATTCCTGGGTAAAAATGATTGCTCTCTGTTGGTGCAAGCCCCTCACACAATTTTGTTCAGAAGTGAAAACCACGTGGCTAGTCATGGCGGTTCTGTTTGTGTGGGGTTCGGGTTGAGGTGCTTAACAAGTGGTACTCCATCTGCAATAATGGAAGAAAGGCCCAGAACCCACACCAGCCCTGTCGCCCACTCTGGGCGTGTTCACCCCTGCAGATTTCTGACAGGTGCAGAATGCTACCCACCAGCGACTTCCCATTATGAGCTGCTCACGCTCGCCTCCCCTCCGGCCGCTGCTGGCTCAGGCCTGGCATCTCCAGGCAGCGTCGCCTGGGACATCCTGCTCCTCTTGTGAAGGAGTCTGTCTTGGGGTCCTAGGGGCTATGGGTGAGCCCCTCAGTACTGAGAGGGAGACCCCCGAATAGATGAACTCGTCACAGTCCACTGGTCCCACTGCACACCCTCGCCAATGCTGAGGGACCTTAGGAATCAGGCGTAGATTAAAGCCTCGGAGCCTTTCCAATGCAGATGCCCGTGATAAATCACATGCTGGGACCGGGCCCCTAACTCCTGGGGTCCACACTGACTTAATAAGGACCAGGACGAGCTTCTCCTCCCTCAAAGTGGGAACGCACGGGAGCCAGGCTGCCACCCTTGCCTGGCCCAGGTCGGCTTCAAATGATCGTGATTATTCTCTGATGTGCGGTGTGTTGCTGGACCGGCAATCAGTTCCAGCTGCTGGGCCGGAGGGGTGGGGGGGCCCGCCACCTGAGCCTCAGGTTGGAATCATCTCTTATATCCCCATTAAGCTCTGGGCCCCTGCCACATGGAAGAGTTTAAGGGGAAAATGAGATTTTATTAAAGCCAGGGGACCTCCCTGACGGAGTAGAAAGCCCAATAACAGCCGTGAGGGTTTCTTATCTCATATGAAAGTTTTTCATTTTCCCAGATTCCTCTCTTTTGTTGCCGCTGGACGGCCCCTCCTCCACCCCCTCATTTCCATGGGTGCCTCGTTATTTAAAACCCCTGCGAAAACGCCAGAAAGCAGCGAGTAGCCAAATCATCCAACAGCTTTTTCTCCCCCTAATGAAGGCCAGCGGTTTCGTGCGTATGCGTTTTATAGTCTGAATACAATGACTTCAAAAGGCTCCTGAGTTTCAGAGCAATAATGTGGTCTGGATTTCTGGGGGGAAATAAGACAAGCCAGAAAGGTGTGTGCAATATCTGTGTCTCTTGCGACCCAAGCAGGCCAAAGCTGCCACCGCGGCCTCGGCAGCTCACTCGGAGTGCTTCTGGAACTCGGCAGCCTGGGCCCAGAGACTCCTAGTGTGTGCGGAATGGGGGCTCTTTGTCTCCCTTCCTCTGGACTTCTCCTGCAGGTCTCAGGGAGGACATCATTAGTCTGAGCTTGGCCAGTGGCTGGGTCACCTGTTGCTGGGGCCAGGGATTAACTCAGCAGTGAAGTCCAGCCAAGACTGGCGGGTAGCCAGGGTCAGTCCGCCCACCCCATAGGCTTTCTCATTACCTCCACTGTCTGGCCGCATCAGGTCCCGGCCACTTTCAATACTTAGAATTCTTGCCCATATGAGATGAGGATTAATAATTTACCAACCACATAGAATTTTGAAGATTTAAGGGCATAATGGATGCTCAGCCCTTAGGAAAGTGCCTGGCAATGATAAGTACTCAATAAGTGTTTTGTGTTTTGTAGTGGCATCGCATTAGAGTAGTTTATGATTTCACGAGTAGATGTTTAAGAAATGCTACTTTTTTTAGGTCCTCCTTGCTCCCATGCCAAGCTGGCTCCATAGAGTATCTTCTTTAAGCCTTCCAACCTCCCTGTTCATAGGTGAGCAAGTTGAGGCTTCGAGACCTTACACAAAATCATGCAGTTGGCGAGTGGCAGAGCCAGAGGTTCATTCCTCAGGTATTTATCAAGTGCGACCGCGTGTCAGACACTGTTCTAGGCTCTGGAGATTTGAGCCTTTGTGGTCTGATTATAAAAGCCTCATCCTTTCTGTGCATCATCCTGATTTCCAGTCTGTCAGATACGAGAGGTGATGGGTAATGTCCCCTAACCTGGGAGGTGCTGAAGGCAGAGAAGAGTCTGAGTTGGCTCAGAGCCTCTAGTCCAGCGGTTCTCAACCTGTGGGTCATGACCCCTTTGGCGGTCGAACGACCCTTTCACAGGGGTCGCCTAAGACCATCCTGAATATCAGATATTTACATTACGATTCATAACAGTAGCAACATTACAGTTATGAAGTAGCAACGAAAATAATTTTATGGTTGGGTCACAACATGAGGAACTGTATTTAAAGGTCCAGAAGGTTGAGAATCACTGCTCTAGTCCCTCTGAAGGCAGGTGTGCAGTAGCTGAGCTGAGGTCATTGGAGGAGGGGTCTGCCATGAGCCTTTCTCACCCATTTTAGGAGACCAGCATCCACAAATCCCACCAGAAAAGCCACACAGGTGTCAAACACACCTCCCTGAAGAAGAAACAGCTTGAGGAAATGAGCACAGACCACGCCACGTGTGTGTTCAGTGTGGTGAGACCGAATGCCACGCAGTTTGTTCTGGAAAAGTTTAAAAACCAAAACAGCAGAGCCACTCAAGGCTAGCTTCTCCGACTTCACCATTCATTTCTGTTTCTTTTGGTTTAGAAACTGTAAGCTCTTTGCTGGCAGCAAACATACCTTTGCTCAACACCTGGCCCCGTAGCCACCAATGGGGTGCCATGTGGCATGTCACGTGGACTTAAGTTTTCCCAACGCATTCCAGTGAGCCTGTTCACACTGGATCCCGTGAGCTGTAAGAGCCAGGCTGGGGCAGAAATAACACGGGCATCACTCTAGAGGCAATGATCAACAATAATTAAACAGAGTGCTGACAGAGATCATAAAAAAGTTGTCTTTGGCTCTGGAATGCACAGTAGCAGGTCTTCGCACCAGGTTAAACTTGCCCTCCCAGTCCAGTTTCCCAGGGCCACTTCTCTGTTCATTTATGGGGACTCAAGCACTCTTCAGCGTCTGGGTGTGCCCCAGACTTTGTGTGAGGGGGGAAGGGGTCAGAGGGGACAGACTAGGGAAGCCCTAATCACAGGCTGTGATAAGGGTGTCACTGTCCCTGGTTGATTCTTTCATTTCAAGACCTGCTGTGACAACCTCTCATCTCCTCCCCGAACCCAGCTGGGGGCTCCCTACGAGGGGTCTGCTCACCCCAGGGTCACTGCCACTTTGTTGTTGCCATCACCCTGTCAGTGCCTTGGCTTTATGAAATCCTCCAGGAGGACGCTCCCCGCCCCATGCTTCCTCCACAGAGCTGTGTCCAGAAATAGGCTCTCCCATCTGAGGTCCGCGAGAGAAATTTCCACCAGAAGGGATGCAGGACCCGAGAGGTTACAGAGCAGGCAGCTGACCATGGTGGGGCCACTTTTCCTTTGAGGCTCACAGGGCTAACCCCAAGGGGCTCATGGGGCAGTTTTGGGTAAACTATTTTCTCATCCACTCAAATGGCCCTCGTCTTAACTGTCCATGTCCTGTTCTTCTCTCATCTTTGTGCCTTCTGTATACATAACACAGAGGCAAGGACCATCCTTTCTCTCTCCCAACTTGTCTCCCCACCCCCAACTCCAGGGGCACATTGATTTGCAGCCTAATCCAAACCCCTGTTCTTTCCCCCTGGGACTTCCTTTCCATGCTCCTGGTCCTCTACCCACCAGCGTGGCCGGCACTCATTCAGGTGCGCCTACAAACCAGGCACCAGCTCTCACTACCTGCCTGGGGCATAGGGTCCCTCGGGGTAAAAACGGGCCATCAGTGCCTGGGACACAGTGTGCCCGGGCTCAGTCATAGCATCTGTGGCTGGAGCAGGGCAGGGAGAAAAGGCTCTAAGAATGAGTCGACAGAACCCAAGTGAAGAATCTGCTACCTGCAGGCATTTATTTATGTTTTCTTATGTTAGTGATAGGAGAGGAATGGAAATAGGCAACACACACACACACACACACACACACACACTCCAGGAGAGTTGGCACTGCGAAATACAGCAAAGCAAGGCAAATTTTGTTAATTAGATGCAGGTAATTTTTAAACAAATGTGCAGTTTTATAAAAGTTATTTGCAAAGGTTAAGAATTCTGATAAAGGCGGGAGGGGGTGCGGCATTCGAGAGGCTGCATGCAGGCTACGCACGCGCGCATGGAGACTCCTGGAGGCCTGGCTGCAGCAGTAACCCCGCTCCCAGGGGGCCGCCTTGGCTCCCCTGGAGCCTCGCCGGGCAGAGTCTGTGAATACAGAGTGATGTGCAGTCTCTGGATCCGCCCACAGAAGCGCACTTTGGGCAGGATGCGTCTGTGTTTTCTACACTCTAGTTCTCACACAGGGTTAAGACACCCAAGTCGACTCTTACCACTTCAGCATCCAACTCCTGGGCTTTCCTGCTGGGTGCCATGCCTCCAACATACACCTCTCCATACCTACCTCTCAGATGAGGTATCAGGATCATTCCCCCACGGAGTCTATAAACATTCCTGTCTTTGATGAGCTCATTGTTCGAAGCAATGGTTTCGGGGCAGACACGAGGTGCTTGCTTCCCGGCTGAGCCCATGGTCAACACCAGGGTATGTGCTCTTTCTGGCCAATGTTGCACCACCCAGGGCTTCTCCATTAGCAGAGCCAGTGGGATGACTAACCTATCCCCCAGGAAGGCTCCTGGGACGGTGGCTGGGAAATAGGCGCTCCTCCATCCTCACCAGGCCTGGAGCTCTCTGCTCAGCTCTGCTTCAGGAAGCCACATCTTGTCAGTTTTGCTGAGAAGCGGAAAACATTCGTATGATATCAGCAAGGGGTCTGGTGCTGCATCTTAGCAGGTTGCTGGCGCCTGGGTGGCTCTGGGGGCCTGAGAATCAAAGAAGGGCTTAGGCCACTCAGCTTAGTGCTGTCTTGGCTGCTGATTTTGCCCGAGGGGAAGACAGAAGTTGAAAGGAGCTGTCTTGGTCAAGTGGAAGAGGCACTAGGGACCCTCTCATCTCATGCTAAAGGGCTGGGAGAGGCCCTGGGCCCCTCCGAGCAGCCAGGCTCCTCAGGCAGGAAGATCCAGGCAGGTAACCCAAATGAGGAGCGGGACGCCTGGGATGCAGATGGAATGATCTGATTAGGGCATGGGGGCTGGGCGGGGGGTGGATAGAAAGGAGGAGGGCCAGGAAAGCCCCCTCAGGTGGTGCTGAGAGCTCCCTGCAATCCTCAGAATGGAATGTGAGGCGCATGCAGACGCATTCTACAGACAGAATGCTGGCCCAAGGTCGGTGCGGGAAATGCAATGTCACCACGTGGCTGGAGGCTGGCGGTGCAGGTGTCACTCTGGCAGCTGTGCTGTTTGGGGGCCTGGGCTACGCTCCTTCAAGGCTGTGTGGGGCTCCTCAGCAGATGTGCGCATGTCAACTCCCCTCAGCCTAGGCCTTGTCTGCAACTGTTGGCTGGGGTGGGCAGAGCAGAGTGAGGTGTCCTTGGAGAGGCTGAAGGAGCCATACCTGAGCACTGCCACACCTGAGCCCACGTGACAGGGCGGGAGCTGCTGAGCACCCACCCTGGAGCAGGGGCAGGGGTGACAGGAGAGCTCAGGGCCTGGCTCCTCCTCTGGTCCCCGGGTTAGTGGGGTGCCCCGCCAACTGGACTTGGGCTCACACAGCTGCTCCTCTGGACTCCTGACAGGCCCAGAGCTGTTGGCAGGAGGGAGAGTGGCAGGGAACCGGCTTGTTTGGATGTGGCCACTCCCCCCCCACTCCCTCCCCCTCTGTTCTTTTCTCACAATGTTGTATCTCCTGCTGCTTTTCTTTTCTCTCAGACCTAACAATTGATCAGTTTTTGCATGCTAACTTAAAAAAAACAAACACAACTAACTAGCATAGAATCATCAAACATGCTTCTATTTTACTCCCTTGTTTCCTTGGCCCTCTCTCCTGATGAAGGCAGCCGGTTCCCACCTCCATTGATGGTGCTAGCAGTGCTCACTTGGCTCAGTCACCGTGTTGTACAGCCCATTTCCAAGACGTCCTCCTCTCTGGCCCGGCCTCCTGACTGTGCGTGCCTGTCTTCTGCGTTATTATAGAAGTCTCCTTGCTATTCCTCTTTTATGATCGCCGTCTTCTGTGGAGCCTGGAGAATTAAGAGAAAACTGTCACAGTGGAAAGAGAGGATGCTCTGGCCCCAGGCCGGAGGAAAGGCAGTTCTGCTCCCCACTGGGGTCAGCTCTTTAGTCTGTGGTCCTCAGCTTTCTCACCTAATACTATAGGGTGTCCCAAAATTCGCGCAAGAAGTAATTTAGATAGAAAACACAGGTTTATAATTAAAAATTGTAATTTTTTTATTGATTCATAAAGTATACAGTATAGGGTTATGTATGGAATAGGATATCAGGTAAATGGCCTCCACAGCTTTGCTGGCACATACGCAAATCCATGGTCTTCATTGGTCTTCATTGTCCCTGCTCCTGGGCCATAATTGGTACTTGGTAATGCTTATCAAATTGAAGGGATTGAAATCAAAGGGCAACAGATATTAGAATCTGATTCAATAAACCAAGTAAAATTAGGTTTTTATTTTTTGTTGTTGTTGTTAATGCTCGCGCAAAATTCAAATCTTGCATGAATTTTGGGACACCCTATACAACCTGCACTGCAAGTCTGTCCTGAGGACTGGATTCAAGTCAATTCCATTAACAAGCCTGGCTTCTGGTGGCTATTCAGGGCCCGCTACTGCCTTGTGCTCATCCCTTCCTTCCCTCTCTCTACAGGTTCCTGTGGACATTTACTGTCCACGGACATGCTGCTTCCATTTGTGGTCCTGGGTCCCAGTCAGAGGGGTCCTTCCTCTGGACCCAGTCATCTGCAATGATCCCTCCAGATGGGGCTCATGATTGTCTCCCCTCCCCCAACTCATTATTCTTCCCTATTTCTCCATCTTCATCCCGCCCTATATGACCCCAGCAGGGCCCACTTCTTGCCAGTTCCTCCTCCATCATTTTTTCCTGAGATCTCCATCTTCCTTCCTCTTCCTTCTGCATCTCCTTCCTTCCCTGCCCCCTTGTCCCCTGCCCATGTGGACGTGTGTCCTTCTTGAGGGCAGTAGGGTTCACACCTGAAGCAGGCATGTGTGGGGGTCGTTCAGAAACACCTCCTTGTCTGTAGCAGAGCCACCAGCCCACCCTCCCTAGCAGTCTCTGGTCCTAGGCAGTGGAGGCTGTGTGGTACCCAGAACCTAGCCACTCTCCCCACCCCCTATAGACTTCCATCCCCTGCACACAGCCAGCTGGGTTATTGAGTTCCCCCATCTCTCTTTCTCTGTAGCCATAGGTAGAGGGCCACAGCTAGCCAGGGTTTCATTCCTAGGTAATTTAGATTTCTCTTTCTTGCCTTATTTAAAGCCCTCACCACCATATCTAGTCAAGGTGTCTCGATTATTATGCCAATGAATTTTCTAGTTATAAGTGGCCCTTTGTTGGACTCCCTTTTCTGGAATACTAGCCATTCATCTTCTTCCCAGACCCCGATTCTTGATTTCCTGGAAAGCCCCTATCGTTGGAGTTGGCTGGAGAAAGAGATACTTCTGATTTCATTCTCTCTTTTTCTTAAGGTAAGAAAACTGAGACATAGAAAGCACAGGGTCTGTTATCCTGAAAGACAGAGCCCCTGGGCCCTGGAAGTGGGAAGAGAACCAAAGCTTCCTTCTTCAGGAACTGAACAATGCTGTCTAGGTCTGTGAGCAAGATGAGCGTGCTTACGGGGTCAGCCTGGCCATTCCCCCCACATTCATCCCTGATTACAGATTTCTTCCACTCTCTCAGCATGAAGCTCCCTGTAACCAAACAGGCATATGGAGCCAGGTTCACAACTTCTGCTCCTCTCACTGTTTCCTCAGGAGTGGCCTGGCCCCCTGAGAGGTGGAAAGGCTCCCAGGGGCTGGGGGTACAGGGGCCCACCTCCTTGCTGCGGGATATGACAGACAGGAGCCAGGCCCACCAGCTTCCCTCCTTGTCATGTGCTCTGTGAACTTGTTTCTTAAGTTCTCAGAGGAACTGGGTTTGAACAGTTGCCTGAGGGATCCAGGTTTCTAGGAGGACCTGGCTAGGAAACAGCTCCTCGCTGACACCTGTCCTCTCTCTCTGAATCCCCACCTCCTCCACGGCCAGGGCATAGGAGACCTGGGCTCGGCGCTGCCTTCACCCTCTGCCTCATGTCAATGGCCCCCTTTCCTTCCCTGGAGTCTTTCCCATCAGTCACAGCTCCAGAATCAGGGAGCCATTAGTTACAAAGATTCTAGAAATGAATCTGTGCTAACGTTTATTTAAGAGATGAGGACACACCCAAAGGGGGTATGGCTTCCTTAAGACAGAGGTGTGTCTAGGATCCAGTTTCCTTGGCTTCTAGTCCAGCACTCACCATCAGCCCCCCAAGGGCCTCTGTAAAGGTACGGGGAGCAAGGCATGGGAACACTCAGAAGGAGGCCTTCCCCCGTGCACCCAAAGGGGCCATTATTAACTCGTGTTTTTTAATTACCTCACTACTGACCTCTCTCAGCTTGATGGAGCAGTTCAATGAGCCAGAGGCAGATTTCGATAAGAGGAAGCTGCTGGTTTGATTCCTAGACCTTCAAATTTGGTGAGAAGCCATTGCCATCCTGCAAATGCCCACAGCCAGCACTTGGGAGCATTGCTAGGAAGGGCATCCAGGCAGTTAGACATTCGCCACAGAGTGCCATCTTCCGCAAGAGGGCCCCCTCTGCTGGGAGAGATGTAACCCCTACAGCTCACATGTGCTCTTATGCGCCAGGCACCTTGTATCACTGAATGAGATAAGGCAGGCATTCTTGTTTATTTCAAGTTCTAAAGATGGTGAGGATGAAGCAATGTAGTAATTATAGTAATTTCTCTGAATTCACAAGCTAGTAAATGTCAGCCGTGGGAGTCAGCCGTGTTTCTCAGATCCCAGAGCCTACCTGCTTAACCACAGTGTTAACCTATGAAGATTGTGCGGAGAAGTGTTCTTGCTCCACATTCCCAGAGCAAGACCACGAAATGGAAATGGGGTAGTAAGAAAAATTCCTGCTGGTTTGGATGGATTTGCCAGTCTGCTCTAGGCAGGAGTGTGGGCTCAATACCCTCGGGGGGGCCTTGTTAAGTCCAGTGTCTTCCAGACAATTTATGGAGATAGAAAAAGCCCATCAAGCTAGTGGCCATTCCCGGATGCCATGGTGTCCTGGGCTGCGATGTGTCCAGAAAGCTCGGCCTCCTATTGGCTAGGAGCTGGCGTTAAGCCTCTGTCCAGTCACAGGGAGGACAAGCACTCTAAAGCTTTGTATTCTGGTTGCACCAGCAGCCAGGACCTTGTGGAACAAAGAAAGGCACTGCATTTTTTTTAGCTTATTATTTGAAAGCTGCGTATCTGTCATTTGCTCCACCAAACAAGGTCTGTGCATAAATGCGGCACCAAAATGCTAAGGACTTCCTCCCACCATGGCTGCCCATCCTCCCACTTTTCCCTCTCATCGCTATTCCCATGGATGGGGCTGTGTTTCAGGGGGCCTCTGAGCCATCCCCCCACCAAGGGAAACATTATGCTGATGAGTGGAATGTTCTTTCGCATCCCAGGTCTCTGGTCCTGGCCCAGAAACCACGTGCTCTCTGCACACGACGCGAGATGCTGCTCCTCTGTCCTGATGCTTTGGGGACTGAGATGGTGTCAACTGCAGCCGGGCAGCAGCAAGGGAGGGGGTGCCCCATAGTCTTGGCCGGGCCCAGGCCATACTTGGTCGACATTGACTTGAGTTGGATCCACCTTTATTTCTTTGTGATCTTTCAGCTTCTCCACGAAGTCTTCCAAACAGGCATCTCTAACTGAAGTTTAAAAAGAGATAGTGACAGAGATAGTGGCAGTTCCTCAAAATATTAAAGTAGAATCATCAGGAGATCCAGCAATTCCTCTTCTGGGTACACACCCCAAAGAACTGAAAGCAGGAACTCAGACAGATATTTGTACACAGCAGCATTAGTCGCAATAGACAAAATGTGTAAACAACTCAATGTCAATCAACAGGTGAATGCATAAAATATGGTGTATACAAACAATGGAATGTTATACAGCATTTAAAAATGAAGAAAGTGCTGACACATGACGCAACATGGATGAATCATGATGATATTATGCTAAGTGAAATAAGCCAGACGGACAAACACAAATGCTGTATGACTCCACTGTTGTAAGGTACCTAGAGCAGTCGAGTTCATAGAGACAGAAAGTAGAATGGTGGTTGCCAGGGGCTGGAGGGAAGGTGGAATGGGGAGTTATTTTTAATACAGAGTTTCAGTTGGGGAAGATGAAAAAGTTCTGGAGATGGATGGTGTTATGGCTGCACAGCAGTGTGAATGTACTTAGTGTCACTGAACTGTATACTTAAAATTTTGTTAAAATGGCCAATTTTGTGTTGTATATATTTACCACAATAGGAAAGAAATAGCATATGTGAGCACATGCAAATTACAAAGTCTATATACAAAGATAGATTTTCCAGCCATTAGTATTATTTTTAACTAGAGGCCTGGTGCACGAAATTTGTGAACTTGTGTGTGTGTCGGGGGAGTGCCCTCAGCCCGGCCTGTGCCCTCTCACAGTGCAGTCCAGAAGCCCTCAAGGGATATCCAACTGACGGCTTAACACTGCCATGGAGGTGGGAGAGGCTCCCACCACCGCAGCTGCACTCGCCAGCTGTGAGCCTGGCTCAGGGCTTCTGGCTGAGTGGCACTCCCCCTGTGGAAGTGCACTGACCACCAGGGGGCAGCTCCTGCGTTGAGCATTTTCCCTGGTGGTCAGTGCATGTCATAGCAACTGGTTGTTCCAACGTTTGGTCAATTTGCACATTAGCCTTTTATTATATAGGATTGCTGCCTTTGGTCACCTCTTCAAGATTGGTGTAGCAGCACTACCTTGTAGAGGGTACCCCTTCCTGCAGGTGGCTCTGCAGAAAACATTTAAGATGCAACATATGAATTGAAGCCCTCTCAATCACTTGCACCTCCCATTTTGGTCTGACTTGATCATGCTGCCAAGACCTCTTCATTGTCTCTTGCCTTCTGTGGGTACCAGGGGAGGGGAGAAGGCCTGGGATTGAGAGACGGTCCTTGATGACCTAGTGGCCTTTTAAACTCCTTCTTGTTACATGCTTCTGGTTTTTATTTGTGGGTGACCTGGGCTCAAAGCTGTTCATACCTCACTTCAGATCCAGTTGAGTTATTGATGCAAGTGAAGAAAAAAAGGAAGCAAGATTGATGTCAATTTCTCTTCTTTTTCCTTTTCTAATGTTCTTTACTTTGAAAGATCAAAAAAGGGCCAAACAGAATTTTTTTACCACCCCCCCCCCAACATAATAAAATACAGGAAAGAAAATTCCAGCAAACAAAATTGTTCTCAGACATCTTTTTATTTTCCCTTTCAGTGGCTTTGATTTAGGTCCTATGGCTTTAATCAAATTGTTCAAGGGGGCACAGAAATGATTTCGTTAAACAAATTCCTTGCCTCACTCACTCTTCCTCCTTTGGCCCCACTCTCCACATTTTTTGCTATTGTATTTTATTAATGTGGGTTGCAAAAGAATTCTCCCAACAAAGGAGTAAGTGAGGAATGGAGAGAATTTTCTATTTTCTGACCTAATAGCTGAATGTTGGCTCAGCCACTCTGCAGCTGACAGACTGTTCTCCAAACCCAATTGTCCCTTTTTTCCTTCCCTCTTTACTAAATTCATCCATCACTCTGGGCAAAATAAATAAAAGGCCCAATGAACAAATCAATCCATCCATCATTTTCTATGAGCTCTCAAGGCACCTACAGTGGTCACCAAGTGGGTTTCTGTTGTCACAGCAGTGAGTGCTCACACCAGGCATGTTTGGCTTCTGTCGCTGGATGACAGTGAACAGCCTCCATGGTTGTCATCTTTGCCTTATGCCTATGTGTCTCCCAGCTCCTCCCAGTTTTCCTTGAAAGGTTCCTTAGGAATTCACATCCAGAGTGTAGCCACAGCCCGCCCTGTGGGGATCATTTTGGCTGACTCCTTGGGGAAATGGGATGGCATTGAGGACCATCCACATTAAGGTCAATACTTGGAATAGGCTACCAGGCAGCTTGCAGTAATACAATATATTTCACTCTCTCTCTGCTCTATTTAGCATTCATTCTGCAAACATTTAATGCGCAATTACACAGGGTTAAGAACAGGGCCAGCCACCAGGGATGAAAGGCGACAATGACAGGTGTGGCCCCTTCTCAAGCCATATGTACTCTGTAGACTGATTTAGAGGGGCAGCGGCTGGACAGCGGTGGGTGTCCAGGACTGTGCATGCTAAAACCAGTCAAAGACTGAGGCCAGCGCCACTCTCCACCTCGCCCCGCAGACCGCTGGGCCGTATTCTAAGCTCCAGTGTGGGCAGAGGCACTGCCACTCCTCAACCATTCTACAGTGGGTTTGGGCTTTCCCTTCCAAATCGACTCATTTTTATATTTTTTAATTTTTAATTTTTGGTTGAGGGTTACATCATTTTGTTCTAAAGGCTATTGCTAAGCTTGTCAAGAGTATCCAATCTGCTGCTAAAGAAAAGAAAATTCAGGACCCTTACTGCTTTCTGGCCCCATAGATCTGGCGAGTAAGTATCTTCAATCCGCATTTTTAGGGAGAGCCTGGTCTTCGCAGTCTTACCTGTCTCAAAGGGATGCCTGGGACCTAGTGGGGTTGGAGGGGCGGGGGAGGGGCGAGGTGGGGGGTGGAGAAATAATTGACAGAGCATATTCTCTCAAGCCTTCTCAGAGTTCATTAGGAAGGCCTGAGGGGCAGCAGGACCTCTCACCTCTGTTTATGGATGAGGGGCAGGCCCACCTAGAGGTCCTGACCCTGATTTCTCTCTGGCCTTCGGAGACCTTGAGCAGCTGACCTGGCAGAAGGTGAGCTGAGGAGGAGGCGGCATTCGTGACTCTGGGGTATGCAGCAGTGGTCCTCAAAGCTGGGTCATTTGGTGGGATGAGGAAAGGGATGTTGTGTTTTTAATATCAGGCCCCTAAAGGAAATATATTTGTTAAACATTATAATTACACTTCAGCCTCTGAACTCCATGGTAAATGAGAACTCAATAGCAATTGAGAACTATGTATCAATTGAAGCCACACCGAGGCCCATTAGTGTTTATAAGGCAGATAAGTATACATCTTGATTAGGTCACTGCTCCCAAGAGGGTATGGTAGGTTCCAGGATTGCCCCCTCCCTGAAAATAATGCCATAGAACTGCAGTCTCCCTTCCTCCTTTCTCTTAGTCAAGGTGACAAGGTAAAGATATAGATGCACACAGCCATACATGTGCAAGCTTAGCTCCATTTCCCTCTCTCTTGTCTTCACACTTAGGGACACTGACATGTGTGAGCCTGTGGCCAGCATCGAGGAGATCAGAAACCATAATAATAATACCTTAGGTCTATATTATCCTTTATTTTTGGAAGTGTATTTGCATGCCACAATCACGTGATATAGACAGTATTAGAAGCCTTGCTTTTTTTCCCCTTCTGATCTAGGAAGGAGTTGGACTAAAAAAGAAGAGAGAGAAAAAAAAAAGAAGAAAAGCTCTAATTTGAATCTATTCACATTATCCTTTTGTAGCCAAGGAGACTGATTCTGGGAGGTCAAATGGCTTTCTCAGGGCCACCGGGCTGGTTAATATGCAGGCTAGGTCTGGAGCCCAAGCCTCCTGATTCTAGTGTTTTTTCCTCCTTATGACCCTAAACCCTTCAGTGCACGCTTACTGTGTGCATGATACAGCCAACTGGTGCTTATGTGACCTCTGAGACCCTGGCTACTCCAGGCCCTACCTTGTTGGGCTAGCTTGTCGGGTCCTCCTCCTCGGTGCCCTTCAAGGCTTAGCCTTCCTGCTCTGTCCTGAAGGAACCCCACCCTCACCATGCTGCTGAGGATGTGCCACTGATGCTCCTTGCCTTAGCTCCTTTTACCTTTTCTTCACAGAACTTGCCACAATTGTTCTGCAAACATTTAATGCATAATTATGCAGAACTCATTGTACATGTGTAAAAAAAAAAAAAGGCCTGTTCAGGCGGCATGTTCTCACCGTTTATCTCTAGCACCTATCAAAGTTTAGGTATGAAATTACTATTTGTTGAATGGACGTATGTGTTAATTAATCTACGGTGAATAAACAATGGCCTGAAACCTCTGCAATCGCCAGACCTAAAGCTGCTGCACTTCCCTTCCAGAGAATTTAATAAAACACCATCATGCTCCTCCACATTATTTGGCCAGTTGCTGTTACACCTTGCGATCCTGCTGCTCCCAGGTTATAGCGATGTGTCTTCCCAGTGTGTGTGGGTACTGCCTCAGGATCACTTGTTAATATAAAGGGCATCCTTGAAACAATGGAGCTTGAATGCCCCCTGGTTTTCAGATGAGAAACCTGAGTCGTAAACACTCTGTACAGATGACAGGCATCTGGGTTAAATTGGAATTGGAAAAAGAAAAGGACTCCTATATTTCAAAATATGTGGATAATGAAATAAACTTCTCAGTTCCTTTCCAGATGTTTGATGCCACATAGATGCAGCCACAGAAAGACTTTGTTTTGGAGTCTAAAGTAAACAAATTAGTATTGGCAGTATAATTGGAATGTTGTTCACAAATCTTCATCTCCATTGAGGTATGCTTATGCCTGGGATATATATATATATGATTGTCCTTCCCTCTGAATAGAGTGCTCTGTGTCCAGCCACCTCCTGCTTCTGGCATGGATTCCCCTGTAATTCCTTTCTCTCACTTTGGCATAACAAAATCTTTACTTTAACTCAGGCTCAACCCAGCACTGTTATTTATTTATTAGAGCTTCCCACAGAGTTCTGAGACCACCGAGCCTATGCAGAAATCTATAAAAACACGAGAGCAATTTGCAAACACTGCAGTAAACTCCCCCTGAAGAGTCTGCTCATCGGGAATCTTAGACTGAAAAGTAGGTTTGTGTTGGAGGCGAGGAGAAGGCCAGCTTTCTAGGAATTGAATGAAGGGGGAGATGTGAGGCCCTTCATTCTTTCATGGAAATATTCAGCACCGGCCACTTGCCTGAGGTGAAATGTCCAAGGCTCTACCTCTTACTCACCTCTTCATGGCAACCTGGGTGAGAGACAACATCCGGGAGGAGAGGCAGTTTGGTGTCTTAGTATCTTAAGATTCCAAACTGGACATGGATCCAGGGCCAACCTATTGCACAACTCCAGGAGGCATGGTTGACAAAAATGTTTGACTCATGTCCCCAAGAGCCAGGCAACCCAGAGGCTTGAAGTTACTTCCCTTTGCCTGGGTTCTGAATAACAGCAGCTTTTCAGACACTTCTGAGCACCAGAAGAAGGTGAAAGAAGCCCTTTGCTGAGGGGGATTGCAGAGGTGAGAAGGATGTGAGGGAAAAGGGAGGCAGGGAGATGCAGGGCACAGAGCTCTGCACTCAGTGTATCAGGTGGGAACAGCCACGCCCACAGCGCTCTTGGCTGAGCAGGGCTGGCACACCCAGCAGCCTCCTCTCTTCACCCCTGTGTACCCAGCAGAGATCCTCATTCCCTATGGCTGCCTTAAAAAGGGCTGGGGAATTCTGCTGTTTTTTAAGTGGAAGCATCTCTGAACACAAGTACAGTTTCCAGGCTTTTGTGTGTGGAAGAGACTTCTGACTGGCAAACATCCCTTCCCTGCTATCAGCCTGTCCCATTCGCACACCGCATCTGTCGTGAGCAGGGATGCTGCTATAGTGTTAAAGCCCTTGACACGGGTGGGTTCACAGCCGCCCCTTGGGAATCCTTCTTTCCCTGTGTCCCTGTCTTCTTCGTTTTCTAACGTGACTCCCTCATGGAGCATTTTTGACCCTTTAACATGGGCTAGAAGGAAGAACGGGTAGGTTACCGTCACTCCTATGAGAGCCTCGCCTAGAGAGAAACAGTTCTACTGTAATTCAATTCTGCCTCCATTTTTTTTGTTTGGGTTAGAGCTTTGGTAGGTGCTCCGTTTGACCTTTAAAATATCCCCTTTGCTTGCCTCTGGATTTCTCAGGGCTCGGTGAAGATATGGAACTAATATTTCCCGGGCCAGATTAATTATCCAGCTGTGTCCTTGTGATTACTTCTGTAACACCCCCATGCGGGGTGCACGTCTGCTGCAGTGGCCAACAGCAGAGGACTTAGATTTGACTTGTGAAACGACCAAAACAACCACGGATGATAAAGAAGATTGGGCTACTCCCTTGCAAGGGTTTGCCCTCATATGGTGTTCTAGGTTCCAAATAGGAGTGAGAGTACGGGGATATTTAAAACATGAACCTTTCTACTCTTGTTTCTTAAAAAACAGCATTGACCAAATGCAGGAAGTTCATCTTTAATATCACTGTTTATAAGCTGCTCAGAGATGTTTGCCATGGTTCTAATTGGCATCATTAAGCTTAGGTGACATTATTAATGCAGCTGATGAAATTGCTACAAACCTGTCTTCGCCGTTTATACAAACAGCAGCGTCGGAGCTCCCGAGTTCACACTTGAGCACCGGAGTAGGAAAACAGGCCAATGGGAGGAACATTGGGAAGGAAAATGGAGCCCTGGTTTCTCACCCATCTGTCATCTAAGAAGATCTGTTTTTCCTTTCTTATGCTGTTCTTTCAAGAACTGGACGTCCTGATTCTGTTAGTGCACTTTACTAGTAAAAGGGATCCGAAAATCTCTCCCTTCTTACTCTCCCTATCCCTGAATTCCTCCTCCTTCCTCCCTTCAAGTCCTACAACAGTGACTTCTGCTGTGCTATGGCCATTTCTCAGCCCTTACCATAGTCTCCCTGGCAACTACTCTACCACTTAACTAAATGATTACCTCCTTCTTTAAAAAATTATTGTAGTAAAAAACACATAGCATGATATCCACTCTATTCACACATGTCTAAGTGTACGGCACAGCATTGTAACTCCACGTACCATGTTGTACAGCAGGTCTCTAGGACTCGGTTCTCTTGCAGGACTGAAAAGTTTATACCCATCGAACAGCAACTCCTCCCCTCTCCTCCTCCAGCCTTGGCAACCACCATCCTACTTCCTGCTTCTATGAGTATAGCTACTTTAGATGCCTCATGTAAGTGGATCCATGCATTATTTGTCCTGTGATTGCTTTATTTCACTTAGTATAATATCCTTAAAGTTCACCCTTGTAGCATATGACAAGATTTCCTTCTTTTTAAAAAACTGTATATTTAGACCACATTTCCTTTATTTGTTCATTCATTGGTGGACTTTTAGTGTTTTTGTTGGTTTTTTTTTAACTAAATTGTGAAGCAGTGCTACAATGAATATAGGTGTGCAAATATTGCTTAAGAAATTGTGTTTAGTTCTTTTAGATAAACTCCCAGAAGAGGGATTACAGAAGCATGTAGTAGCTCTATTTTAATTTTTGACCTGCGTACTGTTTTTCATTGTGGCTGCACCATATTACATTCCCACCAACAGTGCACAAGGGTTCCAGTTTCTCCATCTCCCCACCAACACTGGTTATGTTCTGGTTCTTGGGGGTTAGGGACCTGTTTGTTTTGGTTTTCAATAATGGCCATCCTAACAGCTATGGGGGGATTGTCTCACTGTGATTTTGATTTGCCTTTCCCTGATGATTAGTGATGTTGAGCATTTTTTCACGTACCTGTTGGCCATTTGTACATCTTTCCTAGAGAAATTTCTGGTCATGTGCTTTGCCCATTTTATATGGAATTATTTGGGTTGTGGTTTTTTTTTTTTTGTTATTGAGTTCTAGGAGTTCCTTATATATTTTGGATTAGTTCCTTATATATTAGCATCTTATCAGAGATATGGTTTGTAAGTATTTTTTTAAATCAAAACTTAGATTACCTTTTCAGTCTGTGGATTGTTTCCTTTGTGGCACAGAAGCTTTTAGTTTTATGTAGTCCTACTTGTCTATTTTTGCTTTTGTTTCCTGTGCTTTGGTGTCATATCCAGGAAATTATTGCCAAGATTAATGTTATGAAGCTTTTCCCATATGTTTGCTCCTAGGAGTTTAATAGTTTCAGGTCTTACATTTAAGTCTTTAATTCATTTTTAGTTGATTTTGGGGTCTGGTGTAAGATATAAGCCCAATTTTATTTTTTGCATGTGGACATACATTGTTTCCAACATCATTTGTTGAAGAGACTGCCCTTTTCCCATTGAATTGTCTTGGCCCCCTAGTTGAAGTTTATTTGACTATGTATGCAAAGGTTATTTCTGGGCTCTCTATTCTGTTGATTGGTCCGTATGTCTGTCTTTATGTCAGTACCATACTGTTTTGATTACTGTAATTTTTTGTAATATAAAAAAAATCAGAAAATATAATTCCTCCAGATTTGTTCTTCTTTCTCAAGATTGTTTTGGCTACTGAAAGTCCTTTGTGTTTGCATATGAATTTTAGGATTTTTTTTCTACTTCTGCAAAAAATGCCATTGGGATTTCGATGCAGATTGCACTGAATCTATAGATCACTTTGGGTAGCATGGACATTTTAACAATATTAAGTCTTCCAATCCATGAGCACTAATGTCTTCCTATTTACTTGTGTCTTTTTAAATTTCTTTCAACACTTTTTTAGTAGTTTTCAAGTCTTTCACCTTCTTGGTTATGTTTATTCTTAGGTATTTTATCCTTTTCCATGCCATTATAAGTGGGATTGTTTTCTTGAATTCCTTTTCAGGTAGTTCATTCTTAGTGTATAAAAAACACAAGTTATTTTTATATGTTGATTTGTATCCTGCAACTTTGCTAAATTTGTTAGTTCTAAACAATGTTTTGTGGAACTTTTAGGGTTTTCTACATATAAGGTCAGTCATCTGTGAACAGATAGTCTTCTTTCTTTCTAATTTGGATGCTTTTTATTTTATTTATTTATTTGCCTAATTTCTCTAGTTAACACTTCTGGTACTGTTTTTAGTAAAAGTTATGAGAGTTGGCATCCTTGCCTTGTTCCTAACCTTAGCAGAAAAACTTTAAGTTTTTTACTGTTGAATGTGATGTCAGCTATGAGTTTGTTGTATATTGGCCCATATTATATCAAGGCAATTTCCTTCTGTTCATAGTTTGAGTGTTTTTATCATGATAGGGTGTTGAATTTTTCAAATACTTTTTCTTATCTATTAAGATGATCATGAGATGTTTATAAGTTGTTCTTTTGATTTTTGTATGTTGAATCATCCTTGCATTCCAGGGCTTAAATCCCACTTGCTCATGGTGTATGATATTTTTAATATGCTGTTGAATTTGGTTTGCTAGTATTTTGTTGAGGATTTTTGCATCTATAATCATCTAGGGATATTGGTCTAGTTTCCTTGTAATGTCTTTCTGGCTTTGGTATCAGAGGAAAGCTGGTCTCATAAGATGAGTTTGGAAATGTTTCATCCTCTTCATTTTTTTTGGAAGGGTTTGAGGGGATTGGCATTAATTCTTCTTTAAATGTTTGGTAGAATTCTCCAGTGAAGCCATCTGCTATGGGTTGTCATTGTTGAGGGGTTTTTGATTATTGATTCAATCTCCTCACTAGTTATGGGTCTCTTCAGATTTTCAGATTCTTCATGATTTAGTCATGGTAGGTTTTATGTTTCTAGGAACTTATCCATTTCCTCTCTTTATCCAATTTGTTAGCATATAATTGTTTATAGTGTAGTCTCATAATCCTTTTTATTTATGTGGCATCAGTTGTAATCTCTCCTCTTTCACTTCTAATTTTCTTTGAGTCTCCTGTCTTTTTTTCTTAGTCTTGCTAAAGGTTTGCCAATTTTGCTGATATTTTTTTTTAAAAAAAAACAACTCTTGGTTTTACTTTTATCTATTTTTTAATTCTCTATTTTGTTTATTTCTACTCTAATCTTTATTTTTTCCTTCCCTCTGATAACTTTGGGCTTGTTTGCTCTTATTTTTCTAGTTATTTTTCTGAGATCGTATCCCCTTCTTCTTCAAATATGTTTCCCTTGGCCTCAGAGGATCTCTGTCTATTTCTGTGTGTCTGTCTGTCTTTCTCTCCTCTCTCCCCTTGACCATTGCCCCTCTCTCTTTTTCTCTTCTTCCCTCTCCTTCTCCTGGTCTCTCACTCTCTCTACTTCATTGGTTGCTCCTTCTAAGACCCCTATGCCAGTGGTCCTTATCCTTGACCTCTTCTTTTTTCTAACCCACTACCTAGGGGGTCTCATTTAGTTTCTTGTCTTCAAATACCATCGAGACATTGGTGATTTCCAAAATCATATCTCCAGCCTCATATATTTTCCTTGAATTCCATACTCCTATAGCCATATGCCTTCTCAACATCCCCTACTTGGCAGTCTAATAAAGATTTCAGACTTAACATGCCCACCATCAAACTCTTGATTTCTCTGTAAAATCCTATAAGTTAATGGCAATTCTATTCTTGTTGCTTAGACCATACTTTGGAGTTGTCCTTCTTTCCACTCTTTCTCTCACATTCTACATTTAATGTGTTACAAAAGTCTACTGGATCTGTCTTTGAAATACATGCAGATGCTGACCACTTCTCACCATCTCTTCTGCTGTCACTTCCGTCTAAGCCACAGGTGTTTCTTGCCTGGACTGTTGCAATAACCTCCTCACTGGTCTCCTTGCTTCTCCCCCTCCCCCACCCCAGTGTCCATTCTCAGTACAGCAACCAGAGGAGACCTTTTATTTTATTTTTAAAAAAATTTTTTAAAAATATATTTTTATTGACTTCAGAGTGGAAGGGAGAGGGAGAGAGAGATAGAAACATCAATGATGAGAGAGAACCATTGATCGGCTGCCTCCTGCATGCCCCACACTGGAGATTGAGCCCGCAGCCCAGGCATGTGCCCTGACCATGGATAGAACTACAACCTCCTGGTTCATAGGTCCATGCTCAAACACTGAGCCACACTGGCTGGGCCAGAGGAGACCTTTTAAAACATCAATGGGATCATGTCACTCCTGTGCTCAAAATCTTCCAGTGGTTTCCCGTCTTAATCAGTGTGAAATCCAGGGTTCTTACCGTGGCTCTCAAGGTCCTTCACTGCTGGCTTCCTGCTCTTTCTCCAAACTCAACCCCTACCATTCTCTTCCTTGCTCAGTAGTCTCCAGCCACATTTGGCCCTCTGGCTATTTCTTCAACATGTCCTATAGACTCCACTGCTGAGTCTGCATCTTTGGTTCCCTCTTCCTAGAATTATCTTCTCTCATATATCCTTCCTTCCTTCAAGCTCCAATGTCGCTCTATCAGAGAAGCCTTCCTTAACCCCATTATATAAAGCAACCCACCCCCCTCTCCTGCACTGTCTACCCCCCTTTCCTGGGTTCCTTCCTCACAGCACTTATAAACACCTGACAGAGGTGGTATTTATATGCCTATTTATGATTGTTTTTCTTCTCTGCCACCAGGATATAAACCATCTGAGAACATAGATTTTTCTCTTATTTGTTGCTGTATCCCTTGTGCCTAGAACAGTGCCAGATGCGTGGTTAGTGCTGGATAAAGGTTAATTGAATGAATGAAAGAGTGTGTTGAGCACTTGATGGTCTTATTTGTCTGGATATTATAGGGAATTTGAGATTGCCATTGGGTGTAATTCTTGCTCATAGCCAGTGGACCTCTCCCCTTCAGCTAATGAAATCTGATGTCAGCTGTCTTGGGGATTTATCAGTTAGGATGCTTCCATTGCAACTAGCAGAGACTGACTTGGGTCCTCTTACTCAAAAAGATAATTTATGGAGAAGGCTATCAGGGCCTCCCAGATTGATGGGGAGCTGAAGGAGCAAGCACGGACCAAGTGCAGGAATGGAGGCACCCTGGCAGCTGGAATCATGACAGCCATCTTTTAGCAGGAACAGTCTGCGTGATGTGCTGTCCTTGCTGTGATTCACACTGTCATCTGCATAATTTTGAGCCATGCACATTGCTGCTGGAGAGCCACAGTCTCGGGAGCAAGACTCTGTTGACCAACCCATGGCCCTAAATGACAAAGGAAATAAGAGGACTCTTTCTGTTTCCAAAATGTGGGCATTGGGTCTGCCTCACACTCAGACCTCCTTTAATGGGGGGTTTACCCAAAGGACGAGTGCTTGAATCTGGACAACTCCCAAAATAAGTCCAGTAGAGGAAGGCATGCATTTGCTTGATCTTTTACCAATCATCGTTTCACAGCCACTCAAAGACTCATTCACCCTAGAACCATACCATTGCTGAGAAAAAAGCTTGGGCACTTTCTCTACATTTTCCTGGGTCTGTCAGCAAGTTGCTTCCAGGAGGCCTTTGTGAAACGTTAGACCAGTTCTCTCCTCTCTGACTTTGCCCCATCTGCACATGCCGGTTGCTAAGCAGAGGGAGGAGCTAGAATATCTTCCTTTTTGAAGGAAAAGAATCTCTCTCCAAGAGCTTCCCTTGCCCAGATTAATTTAGAACCATCTGCAAAGCAGGGCTGCATTAGGGACACACATATACGTGTGCAAACAAACATGCCCACGGAGCCAGGCACTGAGCAGCCTGCCCCTACGTCAGTAACCTGCACGTTAGTGCTAAACTGATGATGATGACAATGCATTCTGATACAAAGTTATTTTTATTAAAGACTCTAGCCTACCACTCTCCACCAACTGAATATTCTATTCCCTGATGGGAAAAGAAGGGCTATAGTGGCAGAGCAGTAGAAATGTGAACATAAAGCCCTGATAACCAAGCCCTGGAAAGATTCTAGACCCCAGTGGATTTCAAGTAACTCTTCTCGCCCTAATTGCGAGGACCATGAGTCCATAGGATACAATGCATGTTTGTGGATTTGAGCTCACTGCTGGTTAAAACCCCTTACTATGCAAGTGCTCAGCAGTGCGCATGAGCAGGATCACACACACACATACACACACACACACACACACACACACACACCCCACATCCTCACAGGCATGCACAGTTCTGGCTCTAATGATTCAGATGCCATTAATGCAATCCCACCAGGATGGCTGCTCCTTTGATGTTCCCTTGGGGAACATTCCAGGAGGTCCCCACTCTTACTGATGTGGAACTCTCTGGGGGTCAGTGAGCAATGAGGACATGTGTTGGGGTAGAGAAGAGAAAAAAAAAAAACCTTGGACTCAGGCGCCATGAGGGAAACAGATCTGACATGAAAGAGCACAGACATGCAGGAGACGCAAAGCCCTCGAGAAGCACAGCAGACTTGGTTAATGCAGACTCAGAGGGCCTTCCCTGCAGAGAACAGGATGGCTGGTCCCCACTGCAGGGCCCAGCTGATGCTCCCTGTCCTTCTGCCTCAGTTTCCCACCTTGATCAATGGGGAGTACATGTTTTCTCTACCTCTTAGAGATGGAGCCAAGTCAGTCATAGACTTATTCAGTCAAATAAGAACAGTAGCACAAGCTGCTAATTGCAGAGATAAGATCATGTTTGTTTCTCTTTGTTTTATAGTAAAGTTTCCCTCCAGTTTCAGGAAGTATAATATATCCCACTTACACTGAACTCCCCTGATAGATATTTTAAGGTGTATTAATAAGTATTAGTAGGAGACAGCTTCCTAATGAATATAAAAAGAGATTCAGTTTGTAAATACTACCTTTACAAGCAACTTTCCTAGCATACATCCATTGCATAGGATTAAGTACACAAACCTGTGATTAAGAAATAACGATAAGATAATAGCAATTAGCATCCTACTGATGCTAAGCTTATACCAGAATAATCAGCCCTCAAATGTGAGTTAATAAGAGCATAAACACATATTTAAGAATGTATCTAAAAACAACTTAGAAAGTAATCACCAAAAGTATTCTGGGATGGAGCCATGAAAGGCAGGCCAATAAATCTCTGCCAGCTACCAGACGTTCTGTTATTTGGTAAAACTAATAATGCAAACGTATTGCTATAGCGGAAACGTCATAAAAGTGTAGTAAAAATAAACAAGCACATGGCTCGGCAGAGGAGCTGAAATGGAAGACATGGAAGGAAAGCCAAGATCGTCTTGGCAAGGGGAGCAGGCGATGTTCACATATATTAGTGGGAAATCTTAAGGAATTGGGGAGTTTTTTTTTTCATGTTTGAGCAATATTTTGGGAAGTGGCATTTCATACATACTTGTCTCTCTACCAAGTTCTCTCTCTTCCCAATGTTATTTTGTAAAGTACTTGTCTGGTGAGGTCTGTTACTGTTATGATGCCTTTTAGTAGAAATATTTGACATTTTTAAAGCAAAGGGAAGGGGAGAAGGCACGAGTGTGATTAAGCCTTGTACTCATCATGTACCTGCCTTGCCTCAATTAATTCTCAGAACAAGGCTGAGTGGAAGGAAGGGGTTGATCACGCAGCCTGGTGGGTCTGTGTGACTCTGGAAGCCATGGCCTTGACCATGGCACTTGCTACATCATATGCCTACGTCTCATCGGAGCCTGCAGAGCATAAAATGAGGGGCCTGCTACAGAGCGCCATTCGTTCGGAGTGTCTGGGGCCCACTGCCTGCTGGGTGGATGTTCATCTCCCCGGCCACTGTGTGGAAGCCTCCCACATTTCTGTCCCAGTCAGACTCTACCACCTGCCCCTGAGGGGCGCTCCAGGATCCGCCAGGGGGAGTTAGTTGCCAGAGTTGAGCAGTTGCAGTTGGGGCAGGAGATTCAAAGGCCCAGGCCAGCACTGCTTTCAGCCCCCAAGTCCCCTCTTCATCAGCACCCCATGAGGAACCCCAACACCTCCCACTGTTGGTCCGCCTGGTCTCCACAGCTGCCTAGAATCGGTAAGGCAAGGCCACTTCTCTCCCTGGCACTGTACTCACAGCACCTGAAGTGTGCTGCCCGGCCTGGGGAGCACCCACAGCTGTGAGAACCAAAACCCAGCAGCCCATAATGGGCACACATATGCACGAGAGGGGCTGCTGGGCCTCCCAGTAGTTGATCAAAGGAGCAGGAGAGACAGGAGGAAGAGGAGGCGGGGTAGGAGGGGAACAGCTGTGTGCTGGATCTGAATGGGTTACAGGCCTGCGCGCCCCTCGGATGGCCGCCAACAGGGGAAGTGGGAAAGCTGTGAGGAGAATACCAAGTTTCTCCTTGCAGGGCCTATTCCAGCTGAAAGCAGCCTCCTCACCCTTAAATCCAATTAAAGACCGATATTATGTCAGTGGAAATGTATGCCAATCCTAATATAGTCTAATAAGCCTTAAAATAGCACTCTGTAAGTGGAAAGCCCTGTGGTTTAATTTGATTCACAGCCTAATAACAGTCTTAATAAGAGGGAATTGGCCCCCTTCTATTTTCCAACTGGTCTCTGCATGCTCTTTTCTTCCCTTCTTTCTTTACCTCCTCTTTCTTTTACTCTGGAGCTCTGTCCAGTGGCAGAGTGAGGTGAGAGTGAGGGGCAGGTGGGCACTTCTTTTCCCTCAGAGCTTCTGGCCGAGAGGCTCCTGGCTCCTGCTACTCGAGGGACCTGGTTCGGGCATGGGGCAGGGACTCCACCTCCTGGGTCCTTTACTTGACTCACTTCTGCCTAGACAGGCGCCTGTGTTTTGCTTTGCTGCCTTCCATTGGCAGTGGGGACATGGGTGTGGGAGTCCTCAAGGCATATGCCTGGGATATACATCTTTGGATGAGAGGAGCCTCATCAGTCCCTTCTTCCTGGGCCTGGGGTCTTCCCTCCCAGGATGGTGGAGCCAATGGCCATGCTCACACATCCACCACTGGAGATGGTGAGATGGATAATGATGGGTAGGTCTCATGAACACAGTCCAGAAATTGATGCAAAGCCCCGTTTTATGGATTCTTGGTTCAATTCTTGGGAGAGCAAGGAATTCCCAAACATTTGAAAAGCAGAGTTTTCGCCCTGGCTGGTGTGGCTCAGTAGTCGAGCGTGGTCCAATGCACTAAGAGGTCACTGGTTCAATTCCCAGTCAGGGCGCATGCCTGGGTTGCAGGCTTGATCTCCAGTAGGGGGCATGAAGGAGGCAGCCGATCAATGATTCTTTCTCATCATTGATGTTTTTATCTCTCCCTTACTCTCTGAAATCAATAAAAATATATTTAAAATAAAGAAAGAAAGAAAGAAAGAAAGTAGAGTTTGGGGATTTAGTAAACTCTTTTTTTAAATAGTTGCATTGAGATATAATTCATATTCCATACAATTCACCCATTTAAGGAGGACAATTCAATTAATTTTAGTATAATTACAGAGTTGTGCAGCTATTAGCACAATCAGTTTTGGCACATTTTCATTACTCTGAAAAGAAGCTCCACAACTGCTGGCCATCACCCGCTCCAAAACCCATGCGTTCCATCCCTAGGAAACCAATAATTTCCCGTTCATCTCTACAGATTTGCCTAGTCTAGAATTCATATGAATGAAAGCATACATTATGTGGTCCCTTGTGTCTGGCTTCTTTCACTTAGCACTGTGTTTTCAAGGTTCATCCATGTTGTAGCACATATCAGTACTTCATCCATGTTTATCACTGAATAATATTCCATTATATGAATACAGCACATATTATTTATCCATTCCTCATTTGATGAACATTTGAGTGGTTTCCACATTGGGGCATTTATGAATAGTTCTGCTATGAACATTTGTGTAGAGGTTTTTGCATGGACCTATGTTTGCACTTCTCTTGGATATATACCCAGAAGTGGAAATCGGGATAATATAGTAAAATCGATGCTAATTCATCTGAGGAGTTGTCAGGCTGATTTCCAAAGTGGCTGCATCATTTACATTCTCACTAGCAATGTGTGACAGTCCCAATTTCTCCTCATCCTCACCAATAGTGGCTATTGTCTTCATTTTATTATAACCATCCCAGTAGGTGTCAACTGGTATCTCATTGTGGTTTCATTTGCATTTTCCTGAATGGATTGAATGTACTCTTGGTCTAAACTGGGCTGTGAGTTAATAAACAGTGAATCATGTGCTCTAACCTCTGCTATGGCGATTATTACCCAGATAGTCTTAAGCAGGTAACCTAATTTATGTGCATCTCAGTGTGTAGATATGTGAATTTTAGGGTGAGATACCTTCTCCACTGAGAGAATATAGGGGAAGCAAGCAGCTTACAAGGGATCCGCACACAGTACATCTCCTCCCCTCCCCCCAATCCTGATCTTTGCACCTCCATTTTTATGCTGTTACAATGGGAATGATATTTATACTTGCTCCACCAATTTTACAGCAAGGTTGAGAGACAGAATATAATTTTAAAAAGAAAAGGAGGGTGATGATGGATTGAGTTGGGACAAAGGAAAAGGGCGTTTGATGCCAAGATAAAGAAATTGGAGTTTCTTTAACTAGAAACCAGGGGTGAGGAGTGACATAATAACCATCTTCAATCTGAGAGGGCTTATTATGTGGAGGATGGTGACCAGCTGTTGCCCAGATCCACTAAGGACATCAGAAGGAAAATGCATTTAAACTGTGGGAAGCAGCCTGTGGCTTAGTTATTAAGAAGAGCTCCTTCGCTGTCAGGGTCGTGAAACATTGGAATGGGAATTTATCAAATTTCCTGTCCCTGAAGGCCTCCCCAAATATGATAAACTGCATCTGGGAGCATGAATGAGGTGCCCTGAGGCAGTTCCTTCCATCACAAAAGCGCTGTGATTCCTGGCAGTGCCCACCCTGGACAGCCCTCCCTGAGGGACCCCTAGCCGCCCACATAGTGTTGTAGGGATCTCTCCACCCTACCCCACCCTTTCATCCCACTAGCCACACACACCCAGCCCCTGTTTTGGCTGGGTCCAGTTACTCTCTCTTCTCACCCTAAACGGTGTGGGGGAGTTGCTGCTCTCTACTTCGGTAGTGAGTGCTGTGGTTTCTATACATAACCCCAGCTCATAACTTCTTTGGCAGCTGCTGGGTTGAAAGGTGCTGTTAAGAGAGGGGGAGGAAAAAGAGCTAAATAACCTTTTATTTTTAAATCTTTCAAAAAAAAAAAAAAAAAAGCTCAAATGTTTGGTCTTTTTATAGGATGTCTCACTGTGGCCATTATTGTTCTTACCAGATCTTCGGGGATTGAGCACTTGGCTAGCTACTCCTGCGTTACAGGTGTGCAAACCCAAGTGCGAGGTGGGCAAGGCATATCCTCAGGGCCACAGAGGGACTGTCTCTGACCTGGGATGCTGCTGCCAGTCGTCATCCTGCCGGTTCTGTCTGTGCTTGGGCATGATGGGAGCTTCCACAAAACCATTCCACCTTCTTCCCATAGTACAGTGACCATGGTATGGTACACCCCAGGGCTCCCATCAGCCTGAGCTCATCAGGGTAACCCCATCTTCCTTAGCTCACAGCGTCTGGTTCAGATAATTCTAAACCAGTAAATGTCCAGAATTTCCTTGGCTCCAAGGGCTGAGGGCTCCCCTGGCCCACCTTCAACCCCACACCCCATATTTTGGGCTGGGCTTGCTTTGCACTCTCATGGTGGTTGTGGCACACCTAGATACTGATCTTGTGGCCCTGGGAGCCATCCGGAGAGGCCTGGGCACCCAGAGCTCCAGGTGCCATCTACCTGCCTCTGAGCCACCTCTCCAGTCTACCTCTGTTACAGAAGAAGTGATGCTTACAGAAGACCGGAGAAAAACCAAGCAATGCCCAGAAAAATGGAGTTAAACTGTTTATTTGCCAGCAGGCCCAGAAGGAGATGTCTCCCAAATCCCAAATCTCTGAGCAAAAACATGGAGGAAGCTTTCCTTATTTATATCTTTCCACCCCCTTTGTCTCCCAAATAAGGGTTTTTCCAGACCTTACGTCAGATGACTAGCCTTCAAGGTCAGACAGCCAAATTTATCTTCCCTATTATTCAAGTAGCTAGAAAGCAAAGTTAATTTACAGAGTAAGGGGCCATCTAAAAATAACAGAATTGACTCACAGAATAAGGGATCATCTAATAGCAGAGAATTTCAAACAGAAGTTTTTATAAAAATAGAGGTTAGCCTTCTCACCTCAGCATATGCTACCAACATGACATTGCTGCATGCCTCAGGATGTGAAAAAGGTGGGGAAACTGAGCAGGAGAGGAGAGGTTTGGGATGAGAAGGGAGGCAGGCATTCCTTCACCGCTCGGTCAGCTCAGGTATTCATGGATTTGTCAGCTGTGTCCTTGGATGGGGCTTCCCTCAGGGTTGCAGGTGGACTGCTAGCAGCATCTTAGGCCTATGAGGTCACTGGTCACTCTCTTAAAGATTAGGAAACTGAGCAAAGAGGTTTTCTGGGCAGGGTTATACATTTAGTAAGTGGCAGGGCCAGAGTTTGAACACGACTTTCCAGTTGACTGATGTGCAGGTGGGTAGATGGGCAGGTGCATATCTGATACCTCCTACCTCCCCACCCCCATGAATCATTTCTCCAGCACCAACTGAAGGGAAAATTGCACAGCAGATTAAACTGCCACCTCCTTTCCTTTGATCCTTTCTCACACATCTGTCCCAGAACAGCCCTACTGCGAACTGATGGTGCCTAAGTCATTGTGTCCAGCTACCTGTGTCAGAGATTTTCAGGGGAAATCTGGTAACAATGAAGTGCCTCAGGGGGTTTGGAAAGACTGGAAAGGGGGAGGAGGATAAAGTGAAGCCATTTGCAGAGACCAGGATAGCTCTGGCTTGAGAGTTGGAGTCTGGGAAGGGGTCTAGGCTCTGCCACTCTCTGTGTGATCTCAGCCACCGCCTTCCCTCCCAGACCCCAGATGTGGTGTGTAGACTCTTCTGCAAACATACGTTGTCTGTCACCCTGAGTGACCGGCTCAACACTGGACCCTCACACTACCTCTCCTTCTGTGACCAACCCAACTTCCTGGGTCCATCTTAGGTGACTCTTTTTAGAGCAGCAAATACTTTTCTCCAGAAACACTGAGCTGGCATTGATTTGGTCAGTTTCCTAGTCCCTCTCTGGATTCTTTTGTTCCCCTTCCCCCCTCCCATCACATATACTCACCCGCAGACACACACGGACAAACAGGCCTACGCTTAAGAGAAACTGAACTTCCTTCATGTCTGGCTTAGTTTCCAGATGATGAAACTGGCCTTGGGCCTGGATGGTTGTCATGGAGACGCATCCCAGCTTCCCTCCCCACATCAGCCCTTGAGCTCTTCCCAGCAACCTTTCTGGGCTAGAAAAGAAAGCTCCGGCTTTGCCCTCTCTCCCTCTTTCTCTGAGTGCTTTGATGCCACCTAATCCAAATCATCCACCAGGGAGGGGCAATGGGCTGGCAAAGAGGTTTTTTATTTGGCTTGTTTTGTTAGCTAATTATCCCAAGGGGCAATTATCCCAAGGAGAAAAGAGAAACAATGGAATCCGGGTAACGTCCGTGTTGTTTATATTTTATCATGTTCTCCCAGGTCAGCAGAGGGACGCTGGTTTCCTTGTTCCTCTGACTCTTCTTGTAACGTCATCTTCCTCCTGCTGTTCAAATCTCACCACCTCTTGGTATCACCATAACAAACACCCCACCTTTTCAATCAAGGCCCCAAATACAGAGCTCATCAATACCTACCTGAACCTTTGCAAGGTACTTCCTCCAGGGACTTAGACTGGCTCACATTTCTAGAGAAATCTGTGTGTGCACACACACGTATGTGTGTGTGTGTGTGTGTGTGTGTTTGTGTAATTTATCCAGAATTGATTTCTAAGCATCTCAGAGGACTTTAGCCAGTGCCTTACATAATCCTCACCACTTTCAGTAGCAGAGAGGCACCTGCTCCCGCCGCAGTGGGCCGATGAGGGAGACTGAGGTACAAAGTACATGAAGGATGGCATGTCCTTTCAGGGAGTCCACGAAATTAAACAGATTGAGATCCAGGGGCCCAACAGGGAAAACAAGCTAGGTTCCCGGATTGCTCTGTGGCCTTCCTGGCATGCACGGAAAACGCTTTCCACAACTCTTCACGGGACTTGCTTTACAGAGAGGGGTGGAGCTTGTACTGGCTGGGGTACCTGCTGCCTGGGTTTTCATCCTCCTCCTCCTCCACCAACTTGACTAAGTCACAAAATATTTTTGAATTCGGGTTTTAATTTTTTTTTGCTAAAACATGGAACTAAAATGCCTCCCTGCCTCCCTCGAGGTGATCCAAAGATGTGAAGATACTTTGTAACCTTACAGGCATGATAGAAATATTGTTTAATTAAAGCTGCGAGTTATCTCATTTGGTGCTCCCAACCATTCTATGAGGTTAGCATTGTTTCCTGAGGTTCAGCGAGATCAAACAACCTGCCCAAAGTCACCCAGGTAGCAAGCAGCAGTGTCTGGACTGCTGACTTCAACTTGAGCCCTGTTCATCAGCCCACAGCTGGCCGTGGGAACGAGGTTAAACTGGTGCCTAGACTCAGACCCAGAGAGAGGGTCATTTCAAGGTCATCCCAACAAACAGCCTGCTGTACCAGCTCTGGAATGATATACAGCTCCAGTGACCAGGAATTACAGGAGCCTTATGGCTCATGGAGCAGATGGGGAAAGAGGAGAAAGGGGTAGAGTGGGAGAGGAGAAAAAGTGGAGGAAAGGGGTGGCCATGTGAGCGCCTGTGCTGCAATCCTTTGAGCCCAGAGAAAATGTGTGTCTTTATCTTTGTCTGTGCAATTTATTGGCCCAGCTGGGCTCTTTCGCAAGGCCGGGCCTGTTCTGGCGCTGCCAGAGGAGTTACTCCTGGGGTGAGACACTGGAGCCCTGGGGCCCTTCCAGGAGCACAATGTAGTCATGGTTATTGGGGGGAAGTTCCCAAGTGGGGTTGGTGGCAGGGCCCAGAAGATTTAGAGGGCACAGCTCCGTGGAGTTCCCAGAGCAACCGACTGACCTGAACTCATATGTGTTAGAAGCATGGATTATAGCAGTGACGGTGAACCTTTTGAGCTCGGCGTGCCAGCATTTTGAAAAACCCTAACTTAACTCTGGTGCCGTGTCACATATAGAAGTTTTTTGATATTTGCAAACATAGTAAAACAAAGATTTATATTTTTGATATTTATTTTATATATTTAAATGCCATTTAACAAAGAAAAATCAACCAAAAAAATGAGTTCGCGTGTCACCTCTGACATGCGTGTCATAGGTTCACCATCACTGGATTATAGCATTTCCTTCCCCACGAGTTCTCACAGATGTTCTTCTTGATGCATTCATTCCTTCAGTCATTAATTTGTTCATAAGAAAACTAGGCAATTGTTATAACTATTGATGAGATATAGCATGTCTTTCTATATGAGAGTTCCAGGTACTGGGTCATTTGAGCTTTCCTGCCCGCAAGAGATAAGCAAGAGCAAAATGTTAACGTTAATTACATATAACAAGCACCATGGATGTCAAAGTTATTATAGTTCACCATTACTCAAATAACTTTTTGGAATTGTTCATTTATGAAGTTAATGATGATGTTTTGGAGTGTTGATTTCACAGAAAATTTAATCAATGCCATATATCTATATCTATATCTATATCTATATCTATATCTATATCTATATCCATATCTATATCTATATATCTATGCACACATTTATACATTGTTCATTTCACCAACATTTAGCAATTGCTGGTACCTATTCTGTTGGGAGAAATATTAATTATGTACAAATTTCCAGTGATAAAGCTGAGGTAAGATGCTCCAGAGAGCACATGGAATCCACGGTGCTCCTCATTTCTCTTCTTAGGGAGTGGCTCTCCCTGCTTTGGTGTGTATTGCTGTGATTTTAGATGCAGGATGCCTACCTGCTTTGGAAGTGTTATTATCCCCCAGTTCCACTGAAACTTACCATTCTCAAGTTGACACATACTTAAATTATATATAGAAAGTAACATGACAGCACTTGGAAGACAGAGGTAGAAATACAAAATGTTTTCATGAACATCTGTTGGGAATCTGCACCAAACCAATTGTGTGGATAACTGAGCAATATAAAGAGTAGAGGAAAGAGAAAGCCACAGACGGGCACTGAGAGACAAGGTGAGGGGTTGGGTGCTCACCCTCATTTGCAGGGGCCAGTGCTGATGATTCTGAGTGCATGAAGTAGGCAAGGCCTGTGGTCTGTGCTCTATGGGAGCTGAGCCTCTAAGGTGGTCCTGTATTGCACGGGTCTCCTCTAACCACCACCACCCCCCCCCCCCCCCCCGCCCCCCGAGAGCTCAGAGTTCTTCTAAACTCTCTGTCTTGTGAAATGAGAAGATCATACCTGAACAGTCCTTTATCTCTTTTTGGCACACATGGGAAACGGTCATTTGTATGGGGCACACGGAGGGTCCGCCAGGTGGCACACGACCGCCGCCACAAGAGCCGAAGGGAAATACTCGTGCCTTGAAGCACCCGCAGCCCCTTGATGGCATGCTGTGTTGGGATGTGTTATTCCAGGCGGCTTATCTCACAGGTGAAAGGACAGGTGCTTTCAAGGAGGCATGTGATGTGTTCTCCTGCCTCCAGGCAACACAGCATCCTGATAAGGCACAAGCTGGCTGGTGGGAGTGAGGGCGGAGGGTGACAACTGTGTATCTAACTAACCTGTTAGCAGAGAGGTGGTGCCTGCTTGTACACTTCACCCACCCACTGTGGGTTCTGAGGCAAACCTCGCTTTCCCACTTGTCCTCTTACTAGTGACACTCTCTAAGCCAGAGGACTCTGGGAGGACGACTCTTCCCTTTTCCAAGGACAAAAGTTTCAGGATTCTAAGCTCCCTGAAAGGACAAGGCAGTAATGATTATGAAATGGGCCATTTGAAAAGGACTTTCCAGACAGACACTGGAAGGGGAGCTGCCAGAAGCTGGGAAGGGAAGGGAGAGGGAGTTATTTTTCTATGGATGCAGAGTTTCAGTTTTGCAAGATGAAGAGTTCTGTGGATGGATGTGCCAGTGGTTGCACAACAGTGGGAATGTACTTAACACTGCTGAACTGTACATTTAGAAAAAGAATTAGATGACACAACTTCTATGTGGATTGTACTATAATGAAATTTTTTAAAACAAAGCACTTCCCATCGAAAGAGTTCACCCTATCAACTCTTTATCATTTCAAAGTGGCTTTCTTTCTTCTTCTTCTAATATGTTTTTCTAAACCTGAAAGTAATCTCACTCTTTCAAATGGATCTTCAGTGTAGAACTTGGAATACTGTTTCTCTTACGTTTGCCCAGGAGACTTCTGCTAGATACTAGCTCCTCAGTCCTCTCATAAACATCCTCTGAGGAAAAACACATATCGGTTCAGTCAGGCTCCACCAGGCTCCTGTCTCTTGAAGACAACTTGAAAAAGTCAGGGGTCACCCTCAGTCTAGCCCTGTGATGTGACCAACAGGAGCACTGGCCTCGCATCTGTACCCCAAAACATCTCTGAGCCAGAGAAACAGGGCTCTAGCTTTGGACTGTGCTCTCAAGTTTATTAAAACTCTCAGTTGTCCATAGTATAATACTCCAAAGCCAGCTTCATTTATAATAACAACAGCAACAATCACAGAAGCTGCTGTGTTATAGCCAAGATGAATCTGTCTGTTACTCATGATGTTCTCAGAAGCTTTATTTGTCTAAGCATATTATGATGGCTCATGAATTCTATTGTTATTATCAGCATGATGATTCATACCTTTATCCAATGTTATTATTTGTATCGAGTTGCCTTTTTCTTTAGTTTTTGGTAATATCTTAAAGGCTTTGTTTTATTTATAATCATAAATTCCCTAACAGCAGGGGTAAATTTTCTGGTATGATGGGGAAGAGAATAGTAAGAAAGGAAGACTAGAGGGTCTCTTCAAAGCTGTATTGATGCTAAAGGAAAAACCCAAGATGGATTGATTTATTCACATCACACGCATTTACTGAGTGTTTGCTTCATGCCTCGCGTGATGCTGGTGCTCTGGCCATGGACGATTAAAAATGGCACAGTAGTGTCACCCAGACCTGGGCTTGAGTCCCATTTTGATTAAATAATATTCTTAGTCAATAGCTTGTGTGAATTTGGCAAAGTTACTATCTATATCTTATTTCCCTCATTAGACAACAATAGCACCCACTTGCATGTGAGATGTGTGTGGTATACACTTACATTATCTGGCATGAATACTCATTACATGTTAGCTGTGGTTGATTTATCTTCCTCAAGGAGCTCATCACCTAGGAAGAGAACCAAACCCTGAAATATTCAGAACTGTGCTTGAAGGGTAAGGGCCTCGATGAAGGTAAGGACTTGTGCAGCCAGAGAGGGGAGACGGGAGCCTCCGGGCTTCCTTCCAGGAATAAGGAGCAGTGTCAGCCCTGGCCCCAAACCAAGAAGGGGGCGAGTGTGCCACGAAGGAGTATCGGGTCTGGTTGAGTGCTCGTCCATGGAGGGGGGTCTGGATGTGAGGCTGGAAATATAGGGGAGCCATTCTGTGAAGGGCTTGGATGCCATCATAAGGGATTTAGAATTTACTTATTTTAACAATTCTGAGACACATTTTCACTCCCATTTGAACATCTCCCAACTAAATGCATCTTACAATCAATGTGTCATAGTTAATTGCCATCATTTTTTCCTTTCTCAGTAGTACACAAAATTATAGTGTGCCGTGCAACTGGTGCCTCAGATTACATGAAATATGAAATGTCAGAGGCTGCAGGGCCCAAGGCCTAATTGGAGAAAGCTTCATGTTGCTATTGTCTCCTTTCCATCCCAGTAACTTGTCTAGAGCTAGTAAATAAATACCCAATTGTGCTCAGTTACAATTCAGTGCTGATAAAGGACATGACTCCTCCCAACTGTTAGCTGTCATTGTCTCAGCATTGGGTTGAGTGTCTCCTCTTCCCGCGCCCCCCCCCCCCCCCCCCCCCCGCCCAGTATGAACTGTCTTTCTTCAAAGTGCCACCTGTGGAAAATAAGGTGTGCAGGAAAAGAAGCAAATCTGCTAAGAAAATGTGCCGCGTGTTCCAAAAACAACTTACACACGGCACCCAGAAGCCCACTTTCTTGCCCCTCGCCCAGACGTGTCCTCATGCGTCTTGCTAGGTTCTCCAACTTCCTCCAAGTCTGGACCTCGCTGTCTGCGTAACTGCTGTGGGTTCTGCAGAACCTAGGCAGGAAGCTGGTCTTGAGGATGATGCTATGGAGAGGTCTTTATTGTTTTCAATTTCTTGATTCTCTGTGTTTTCCCATCTCTCTTATTTCTTTGCATTCTTCTTTAAGCCCCACTTTCCCGCTTCTCTCCACTGAGCAGAGCTATCCTCGAGCACACCAAATTCATGGCTCACCTGTTGTGGGGACAGGGACAGGGAGGCGGATGGTGAACAACCTGGAGATCCCATCCACTGATGCTCAGAACTATCTGAGCCTCATCTACATACAGAGGACACAGAAGCCCCACCCCTCTTTGGTGGTCCAGGCTGGTTGCCTAGTAACAATGCCCACTGCTCTTTTCACACTTGTTCCTCATCATAGCCTCTCCTTCTCCTACTTCCCTTCTGACAAGTCCATGAAGTTCATTTTAAATCTAATTTTAACTTGAGTAAGCAATATGGTGAAGAGGGGTGAGAGAAGTGTGTGGTGTAATTTTCCTTGGATACTCAACCCTTGAACTTCAACCAGGCCACTAAGGACTCTGAGTGGGCCCCACTGAGTTCACAAACTTAGCTGTGCCACAGACTCACTGTGTGGTCAAATGTAGACGTCACAGACAAGTCTTAGAGAGTGGAAAACTCCACCTGGAATCTGCAGGGTCCAGAATTCCACTCTATCATCATTTCCCTGCTTTAGCCAGACAGGGAAGCTCAGTGAGTATTTCCAGTCCAGGTCCATATTATTCATCATATATGATGTGTGTACATTATAGTGTCTGGTGAAAAAAAAAAGTCTTCATTATCAGGTTCAGCGTCTATGCTGGGTCCTTCCAGGGAAGATTCATTTAGAGGCTAGAATCATTTGGAAGCTCCCAGTAAAATTCCTGTCTTCTACAGTTTCATCAGAATAAATCCTGAATGTAGACAGTATATGTAATTCAGCATCTAACCAAGTGTAGGGGGAGGGGGGGCGGTCTCAGTATTTGGACCCAACCTAAAATGATGGAAAACTCAGGCCTAATCCATTCCAATTATTGTACCCTGGGGGGTTATATTATTAAGGTTTATTTATTTATATTTAAGCAAATACATTCACAATTGCTACTTTTCACAAAATGGAATGTACGCAATAAATATTTGTGAAAGGAAGAATGGAAGGAGTCTCTAGCTCAATGGTTTTATTAAAATAAATCTTTTCATGGGATAAAACATGGAAAATTGATCTGCGGAGTATATGATTGAGAATTGATATTAAAGTTAGATTGAGAGATCCTTTTATGAGGTACATTTTTGCATGTCATTTACTGGCATGTCATATTGGGAATAGGGCAATGGAGGAAAAGTCGCGGATCTGGCCTTCAGAATTGTCAGGGTGGGCAGGAGCTCCGACGTTAGGTCCAGCTCTAACATTCTCTGATTCCAGGTGTTAATCACGTCCTTTCACTGGGTCTCAGTTTGTCTGGTCTGCAAAAGGACAAGGACATCACTCACTCTGTGTTTACCAGCTGAATAGTCACCTGAACCAGAACAGAGTCCACGTGGGGTCCTGCTCTTTTCTGGGCTTCTCAGCATCTGGAAGAAGCTGTGTCCCCTCATGGAAAGCTCTGTGGCCTCTGTTCCCCTTCTTATGCCCTCATATCCTCTGAAAGGGCACTGGCCTGGAGAACAGGGATGGGTGGTCCATGTCCTCTCGCTGGCAACGGTGTAAGCCAGCCTTCCTCCCTCACTTGCCATGGGGACAGCCCTACAGCCAAGTGTCACTTTAGGATGCTCATAAATGTGTCTTAGAGAAGCAAAGGACTATCTTCTTGTCCAGAAGATGGGAGCTAATTGCCCGATGAGGGGAGTGGCGGTTGGAGTCATCAGACTCCATAATTATACTTGAAGGCAGATCCTCTGTTCTTGTTCAGTGTTGTGTCCCCAGAGCCAGACCACACCCCATCCCCCATTATTTACAGTGTGGTCACTAAGAATTATTTGTTGAGTTCTGAGCATTATCGGGCATTCCATGGCTAGACTCAAAGGCTCTCTGGCTGCCTGCCTGTAGGACATCCTCATGCTATTTGGAGGAGGAGGATGTTACTCACTGTGTAAATATCTGAGCAATTCCTGCACCAGCAGCATTTTTAAGAAATATGCCCTGACAGTGGGGAGAACTCCTTCTGACCATTTACAGCATCAGAGGCATTCTGCTTCTTTTTTATGCTGTTTTCCATAAAAGTGAGATTGGCACTTGCTTTTCACCAATTGGTTTCAAAACATCGTGAGGTCCTAGAGTTTGGGGGGCCTCACTGACTAGCCAAAGTGTCACTGCCTCGTTTAGAGGCCAAGAGAAGTGTGTCTGTCCAAGTACCTGGGGGTGTCGGAGGTGGCGTGGAAGCGGCCTCCTGACTGGGAGTCAGGTGCTCTTTACAAGGCTCCCAGCACCCTTCCGCCCGCAGGCCTTGCCCTCACCACAGTATGCAGCTGGGGATCTGAGGCGGGTAGAGGATGACCGTGTCGGTGAATTTCAGAGACCTCCAGTTTGGAGGAGAATACCTAGATTCCGGCTGTATGTACACCAAGAGTGTGATGAGCAGCTGTTCTCTCACCAGGGCCGGAAATGGACTGAAGTGCTCCAGGAAGGACTCAGGGCAGACAATCAGGAGAACTGCCTGGCTCTACGGACTGTGCTAGGGCAGGTTCTCTCAGCCACAGACTCATTTAGCTGTTGAGTGGCTTTCTGTGCTCACACACCGGTTTTCTCCCAAAGGGCGAGAGCAGCCCTGTTAGTGAGCAGGACACCTTTGCCCAGCCTGGAAATGTGTTATAAGCACAGCCTCAGATCCCGCTGGTGGTGTCATTTGGGATCCAGCCAAGCCTGCCAAAACCACTGAAGCCGTCTACGTTGGCTGCCTTTTCTCAGCAATAGGTCAGGAAGAGAGGGGTCCAGCTCTTAAACCTTGTTCCTCAGCAGTGGGCTGACCTTGCTACTCCTGGGGTGCCGTTGATTGCAGAATCCCAAAAGGTGGTGACATTTATATAAAAAGAGAATAAGACCCGCCGGTGTGGCTCAGTGGTTGAACGTCAACCTATGAACCCAGAGGTTATGGTTTGATTCCCAGTTGGGGCACATGCCCAGGTTGTAGGCTCCATCCTCAAAGACCAGTGATTCACTCTCATTGATGTTTTTACCTCTTTCTTCCTCTCTTTTCCTCTCTGAAATAAATAGAAAATTTTTTTTTGAAAAAAAGAATGAAACCCATCCCTTTGCATATGACTGTCTATTTGCACAAGTGTGTTGAACGAGTATGAATATGTATATCACAGGTATGTGTGCACTGTGTCAGCTGTATATTTCCACACATGCATCTGGGTATTCATGTGCATAATTCTGTGTGCTTCCACAGCCAGGGGACATAATTCTGTGTGTGTGTGTGTGTGTGTGTGTGAACATGCACACCTGGCCCTTGTCAGCCTTTGTTTCCACATCATCCAGGTCTGCAAATATGTACAGGTATCTGCAGCACATTTACAAATGTCCATTCCATTTTTGCCCGGGCTGTTCTCCCTGCCTTTATGGGAGAGAAATTGTTAACCGTTGGCAGTGCAATAAAGAGAAACTGGTTCCAATGGAATGTTCCCTTGCCCTGCAGACACATCGCCACCGCTTTTATGCTGCACATTACACCGTGGTGAAATTTAGTTAATTTTATGGTTTGTTATTACAACAGCAGAGTGGGTTGAGAGAGGCAGCTTTTGTTGGCTTCTCGCCCCCTATTTCCTGGGTGTGAGGGGAGTGAGTAAGAGCAGGAAGCTAGCAGTGGTCAGAAACAAAGTCCACACCGAAGCAAAGTGGCTGCTCTAATTGGCGTTTAACTTCTGTAACTACAAGAATTAGTTAATGAGTCAGCCGAGGCTTGGCTGCTGCCCTCAGAGTGTACCCTTTGGTCAAAGAATCAAGAGGAACGTTCAGTGAACAACGAGAAAATAAGCAGGTGCTCAGCTCTTTTGCTGAAAAGCAACACATTTTGGTGAAGACAGCTCTGCAGTCTGAATGCTCTGTGCTCCGTTCCTGGCTTTGCTCCTTCATCTCTACCTCAGTTTTCTTCACTGGACAGTGGGGGAAGAGTCACGTCCACCCTCCGAGGTTCCTGGGAAGGAAGCACCTGGGACATAGTAGGTGCTCAGTAAGTGCTCCTTCCTCTTCTAGCTTCTGTTCCCGAATATCTCTGGAGGCGAAAGGAAGTCAGAGAAGTTGGAGTTTAGGATTAGACTGAGTGCCCAATAGGAAGGGATTCAGGATACAAGTGATAGTGCCTGTCATTTTTGGACACCGCCCCCCCCCCCCCCCCCCCCTCCACACACACAAGTCAGGACATACAATCTGAGAACTTTGAAAGGACTATTCTGGAAAATCGACAACAACAATTGGGGGTGCCTGGGTCAGCTGTTGGGCACCTTGAGTGTGAACATGACTGAAACCACTGGCAAGTTCCCTGGAAGGTGTGCCGCCAGTCATTCCGAATGAGGCAGAACTATTAGCATTCTTATTTATACCACTAATGAAGCTAATTGCATCTCCCATCTGAAACAGAGCCGGTGTGGTCTGGAATGCTTGGAGAGCAGAAGCTGTTTCCATAAGAACATGGCTTCCCTTGTTGTTCTTCTCAGCTGGGTCCTTGGATCCTGCCACCAATGGTAGGGCAAACAGATGACAAAGAATATGTCAGCCCCACTATCATTCCTCCAAGGCCTGGCACTCCTTCCCTGGGCTGGGAGGCTGTTTCTCTCTCTCATAGAAGCTCCCTCTTTCTCAGCAGACAGGAGCCCAGCAACTCCAACTGGTCTTGCCAAGTGGCACGTGCTGGGTAGAACACACCACCGCCCCTGCTTCCCTCCTGGAATGGGGGGAAAGTCCTGAGAGAGTGTGACTGAACTGATACGGCAAAGACTTACAAATGTAGGTGCCTGGGGTAGCTTGTCTTTCCCCATGGATTCAGCATCTCATCTTTGGTAGCCTGTTTTCTGGAAGCTTCTTTGCCCTGCCCTGTCTTAGAAGAGCTCTGAGCACACTGACACGCCAGACATTCTCTGATGGTTTGGGTGAGAGAACCAACAATGATATCTTTGTTTCCTGAGTTGAAACTCGTTCCATGGATAATGTCAGAACTCATCAATTTAATATAGGCTAGCCTTGCACTTTAATGCAAAAAAAAAAAAGTTTCTATTTTGGCCCAGGAAGCCCCAGAATGAAAGCATTTGAAAACAGCCGAACAAGGCTGACTCATTTAGGAGCATTAACTCATGTGCTGTGGGGCAGTGAGGAGACGGGGGCGGGAGGAGGGAATGGACATCCTCCGGGAGAACACAGGCTTCTGAGTCATAGCTTCATAGACTAATTAGATTTGGACGATATTAGCAATCACTGAGCTCCCTGATTATACAAAAGGGAATGCTATTTTCTATTCTCCCTCCAGACTCAAAATACTCACCATCTATCTCCAGCCCTCACCTCTGATAAAGCTCATGGTCACACTGGGAGGGAGGGGTGCTGGCGGAGCTGCTGTTTATGAAGTCTGTGCCTAGGAATAAGTATTGCAGTTACTGAACCACAGATTTGGGACAAGGGTGATGGATTTTCAACAGCTTAAAAAGCAACATGTTGGTCTTCCCAATAAAACTATGCTGAATATAATGTCTTCAAAATTATTTTGAAGCAGTCACAATCTCTACAGTCCTTAGAGTAATTGTCCCAAATATTAATCTATCAATATAAATGCTCATACATTGTTTCATAAAAAGATCTGGTAAATAGAACAACAAAAACAATGGACAGTACTGCATTTTTTTTTTTTTTTTTACATAGGTGCTTTGTAATCTGGTTTACCTTACAATTGGAAAATTAGACTCTAATGAGAATCATCCGTCATATTCCCTTTCAGTACTGATGTCCCGGGCATGGGGCAGTGGGGTCTCTGAGGGTAGGTTTGAGAAATATCAGGAAGATCATTTCTCTTCTCATCCAACATCTATTAATACACGTGAATGGAGAAGGGCTTCACATGCCCCCCCCCACCCCGCCCCAATTAGACATGCTTAACCCACAAAACCCAAACCTGATTCTGGCCCTAATGTAATGAGGGACCCTTAAATCTTGACTTTCTCATTGTTTGCAATCAGGCCACAGAATCTGAGGTTCACTATCTAAAGTTAGCAAAGGTCTCATAGAGCATCAGTGAACAAGTCTTAGTAGATCTACCTTTTGTGTTTCTTAAAGACAATCACTGAGACTGTTCTGTGGGCAGAAAACAAACAAAAATAACAACACAGCTCTCTACTTCTCAACTCCTCGCCATTTTAATGAGCCACCAGAATGCCATTAAAGAGATTCTAAATAGTATAAAAAGTTACAGAGGTTATAAAATCATCACAGTTATTAAATGCATTTTATTAGGGTAAAAACATTAGCTAAACATCTATACAAACACTGCTGTTCTCAAAGCACCTAATAAACAGGGAAGAATTCGGTCCTACAGGGCCCTGGAGAGGGATGTTCTCTGAAGCAGATGTGAGAGGGACGATAGAGGGGCTGAGGTTGGAATGAGTTTGTGCTGTGGCAACAACTGGCCCTCCTGCCAAGTGCTGCTATCAGTATGTGTGTGACAAGGAGGAAGGCACGGTGGTGGCAAAGCCTTAGACACTCTCACTGGTACGTCTCCCCAGGACCCCTGGGAAGGGGTCACAGTACTGGTTCTCTCACTGGAGGGGTGACACCTCTCTTCCGGAGCCCCCAAGCTGACTCCCACCACTTGGCAGTCCCACCCTCTGGGAGATCACCCCTTGAAGACCCCACAGTGGCCATGGCCCTATAGCAGTTGAGAACCACACACAGTTAGGCAGCCTGGTGATGCTCCAGCCACACTGCTCTCACCGTGGAGATGTTACATCAGGAACCATCAGGGGGACCCCGATGCTTCCCCTTCCACAACCCTGCACCCCCCCTGCCCCTGCACTTACCCTTGCTTGGTGCTTGGTGCTTGGTGCTGTCCTCCCTCCTCCCCAGTTTCCCTGTCCTTCATCCTTGCTGAGAATCCAGGAGAGCACCAGCTCTGGGCTGGGAGCAGGTGCAGGATGGGGAGGAGCTGGGGGAGCCCATTATCGCTCCGCACACACGTTGTCTAATTAGCATCAGGCTGGGAAACCTGGTAACAAGATGGTGCTAGAGACCCCTCCCCGCAACCCCCCACCAGGGGAAGGCTGCCCCAGGGGAACAAGTGGGGGAGGGCCGGGCGGAACAAGTAGACAAGGAGGATATCTGCCCCTCCTGGTTTCCAACCACAAAGTTGGAAACTGGTAATGTCCTTTTGGGATCATGGAATCCAATGACTTTTAAATTATGGCGTGAGACCCATTAATGTGTCATGAAAGCAATTTAGTGGGTCGTAACCAGCATTTTATTTTTTAAAAAGGGAAAGTATCAGAATGCATGTCACACATAAATGGAACTTTTCCTTCAGTTGTCTATGAGCCGCGTGTCCTGAGTGGCAGCGCATTTCTGATTGTAAGTCTCCAAGGAAAAGCTAGAGAAAGGCTATGGCAGCTGGGTCCACCCCGCTTCGCTCCGAATCCTCCCCCCCCGCCCCCCCCACCCCCAGGTCCTGGAACCCGTGAGAACCACTCGGTATGTGAAGATTTTAGTTGGAGAAAGTGCCTCACCTCCGTTGTCCAGCCATGGACACGCCTCACTTCTAGCAAGTCCTTCCTTGCTGTCCAGTTGACACTATTTCTCTCACTTGGTTATAGAAACCTGACCACCTTTTGTATAATAATCCTTAATTACCTTCTCTAACTAAGGAATTCAAAACCCCAGCTCCTCAGATAAGAACTGTGCACATCTCTCCCTCCTCCCCCCACTGACCGCTCCTCAGCCACCCTTGGCCGAGGCCCCCACTCGGGTTAAACAAGACAGGAGCGGATATGTTCTTACGTCCAAACCCAGCCGTAAAGATCAGGTGTCACAGAGGACAGTGGGAGGAAAGAGGCCTCCGGTTTCATGGCAGACCACGCCCAAAAGGAAATGGAAGAGGCTGTGTCACAGGCCAGCATCAGCCGAAGTTTCAGCTTCAGCAACAGGAACGTCCATTCCTAGCCTCGGGGTCGTAGTCGTCATGTCTTCTCTACATGCCAGGTGGACACACTGGTTTTCTTTTTCTTTATAATATATTTTATTGGTTTTTTTTTTACAGAGAGGAAGGGAGAGGAATAGAGAGTTAGAAACATCGATGAGAGAGAAACATCGATCAGCTGCCTCCTGCACACCCCCTCCTGGGGTAAACATCCAGCCTGCAACCAAGGTACATGCCCTTGACCGGAATTGAACCTGGGACCCTTCAGTCTGCAGGCCGACGCTCTATCCACTGAGCCAAAGCGGTTAGGGCCACACTGGTTTTCTTCCACTCCCTTCCCAGGGCACGAAGGCAGAGGACTAGTCAGGGACGCTGGAGGCTTTTGGAATGTCCACTTCATTGACCATAATGTACTGTTAATACAATAAATGTAAGTGGTTGAGGGGAATAGAAATGATCTAAGCGTATTTACACAGAAGCTATAGGTACTGCCTCGAAGCCCAGTGCTTTCCCCAAGGTCGCCCGGAATTCTGGGGCTGACAGGGTGTAGAATGCACATCTCCAGGTGCCCCTGTCACTCTCCTGGATCCTTGACTGTCACACTGGTTCCCGGGGCCCTGCTCCTTGTCCTGCTTCTGCAGGCACCGCTCCCAACGATGGTGCCAGGGCAGGTAGGATGAGGCGCTGGAGCTCTGGGTCCCCTGTGGGAGGCATGCAAGGAGAGCCTGAGAGCAATGAGCACATGGTTGTGAGGAGAGGTCCTGAAAACTTGAGGCTATTACTTCTATCGTTGTTATGATTAGATGTAATGGCTGAGTGAGCCATGCACGTGGCCCTAATAGAAAATTGCTCCTGACAACTCTCCATGGCCCTGGACCTAGGGAAAGGCAGCTGCGAGAAATGCTCTCCCCTTCGCTGGGGAGCAACGTGTGCCGGACTCAGCCACGGGTGGCCCGGGTCCCCGAGCAGCAGGGCAGTGCATGCCATACCTTCCTGGGGTGCAACTCTAAGAGGGAGGGGTGGGGGCAGCGAGCAGGGAGGGAGGCTGAGGCAAGCACTCTGTCCTTGGCAAAGGCGAGGCATAGGGAGGGGCGGTTGCTACGGCTCCTCTGCCCCGCCAGCCCTGTTGGCGAGGTTCAGGGACTGGGGCAGTAGAGGCCCCCATATCCATCTTCTTCCTGCTCTCATCCCAGTCCATTAGGACTGCATCTCTGCCTCCCGATCGCTCTTCCATGCTATTAATTTGTGGTTATATTAATTCCTGCTCTTATTATACAGCGAGGTGATGTAGAACAAAGCTTCTCATTAACATGGCCAAGGACTTGTTGCCACTGCCAGGATGTTCTGTCCTCCCCCACCCTGTCCCACCCCAGTCTCCACTCTATCTTGACACCAGTGGAGCCTTGAACCTTGGGAAATGACTGATGGGCAGCAATTTGGAAGCCCAAGGTGACTAGGGGGTCACGGTAAAAGGAGCGGCTTTGCTCTGTCCCTGCCCCTGGTTGCCCCTCCCATTTATTTAAAATGTCTTTCTGTACCTTCAGCACTCCCTGCCACCCCGTACGACAGGTGTCTTGGCTGCTTCTGTGATGACCAGGAGGCCTGGTGCACCAGGTCACTTTGCAGGAGGACTGTCAGGGTCAGTGGTGCTGTGAGTACAGACATGTCCATCCTGTGAGCCCAACCAACTCACACCCAGATCAGACCCACAGCTCAGCCAGCCCCAGCCCCCATGTCATTCACCTAAGAGTTTCCACCGGGCCCCTCGCCTCCTCAGACCCAAACATGGGCACCTTGGACCTGGAAGGGGTCCCCAGTAGGGCCCCCTGGCTTCCCCACATCTCTGGTTTCACGTGTTCCAGGGCGCTGTGGAGAAATCCTCCGCCCGGCCCCAGGGCAGGCGGCAGGCTTTATTCTTAAGGCTGGAGGAGTTTTTCCGCCCTTTCTCTGTTCCTGTCTCCTCTGAATCATTCATTGGAGAGAGGGTTATATTTCACTCTGAGTGGCGATTACTGGAAAATCGTGAAAGCTTCATTCTGATGGTTCCTCTCCACTGTGAGACAATCGATTAAGCCCTGATGGGAGGCGGCCAGCCCTGGAAGGGCTCTCCCTCCTGCTTCATTTTCTTTCCACCACCCTCTCGGGCACCTTTTGCTCAGCCACCCTGGATGCCTTGCTGTCACCCAAACACTGCAGGTCCTTGCCACCTCTAGTATTTGCACATGCTGTTCCTTCAACTAGGCTGTTCCCTCTTGTTTCCATCTGCAGAATGCCCACTCCTGCCTTAGGAAGTAGCTCGGGGGGGGGGGGGGCATGGGTTTGCTCTGCTACCCTTTCTCCTGCCTTCACTCTCTAGGTTTTTAGTCCAGCCCTCAATCCCCCATGCAAAGAACCCTCCCCAAAGAGTTATGTCTCATATACTTATGTGAACTCAATGCCCGGCATCGCCCCTGGCTTCCTATAAGCTCAGAAAAGATCTGCCGAGTTGAAGGATGGGATCCACTCTATTTTGAAAACAGAGTCTTCATCACAGGGCTCAGAGCAACAGGGTCAAAGTCACCAAGTCAAGATTCAGAGGCAGCAGGACTAGAACTCGGGAACCCTGCTTTCTGGCTAGTATCCCACCACTGTCTACATTGCCAAAATTCCGGAGTGCATCCAGAGGCCAGGAGCCAAGCCACTTGTCCCTCCGTGTCCTGCAGCCCCTTGAGAATGGCTGGTGCAAAGGGCTTTGAATTGTTATTATTTTGGTAATTAAAAACAACCGATGGAGCTAAGGCCCGTGATGCAAACAAGGAAAAGCAGCTGGAATTGGCTCCGGGCTCTCGGGAAACACTGCCACAATTAAGGCTCGTGCTTAATCGATTCTCTCTGGCTTCTGTCAGGGCAGTGTGTGACAGTCACTGGACCGCTGGGTATGGGGCTGTAGTGAGGGCAGGCAGGCATGGACCGAGCACCCTGGGGCAGGATCTCGTGGGGGAGCAAACAGGAGGCACTCACCATCTTCTTGTGAAAAGGGAAACAGGCACCCAAGACATAAAATGCGCCTAAGAGGCAGAGTGAGACCCAGGTGAGGAAGGCCTTCCGGAAGAGGAGGAGGGCTGCATGGACTAGGTGAAGTTCAAAGGGTGATGCTGGAGCTGGATTCAAGGGACAGACTCTACTTGTAGTGAGGGAAGGCTGGGTGTTTTGACTCTGCCTAGAAGTATCATGTATGGGCTGACAATAGGTATCCTTTGAGCTGAAGTTCCCAAGTTGAGCGTGCATCAGAATCAGGGGGCGGGGAGGGGGGAGGCGGGGAAGGGGGTCTATTACAACACACACTGCTGGCACCAGCCCTGGAGTTTCTTATTCTCTCTGGAGTGGGCCCTGGAATTTACACTTTGAACAAACTGAGTGACGCTGCTGCTGCTGGCCCAGGACCCCTCTTTGAGAACCAGAGCCTTAGACAAACGAAATTGATCTTACCCAGCAGTCTCAGGCCAGGGGTTGGGTCTTGAGTAAAGACGTACCCTCTCCTCATCTGCAAAGGTCTACCTGTTCAGGTTGCCATGAGCACGCCAGGGAACAAGGCAGGTAGTAATTTTCATGGCTGTTACCCGCGGCAACTTGACAGCTGGTTTCAGACACGTGTTCACGGGGAGCCCTGGTTCTGAATGTGCTCCACTCCCCTCACTGAGCCAACCATCTCTTAAGAATGGGCGGCTGGTGGCCCAGGAGAGAAGGTGAGTCCCTATACAGACCACCCCAGAGGAGGGGCGCCCTCTCCCAGAAAAGCCCTCCCCCCCTGAGGGGAGTGCCCTCTGCCCCAGTCATCAACAGTCCTCCTCCTCAGCCGGGGCAGAGGTGAGGGCTTTGTTACCCTGAAAGCAGGAGCAATACTGCCTAGTCCTACAGGGGTGCTGCCAGCAGCAGGGGGCCTGGGAGGATGAAAGTGCTGTGTTTATCCCACATGTCAGCCCAGAAAGCTGAGGCTGATGCCCAATGATACACCTGGACCCGGAACCTTGACTCCTGCTCTCCCTCTCTGGGCCCCACCCTGTGAGCTGCTCCCTTGACCCTCAGCCCATCCCACTCCAGCCTCAGGCCCACTCTCCTACCCCAGCTTGCCCAGCTGGTGCCAGGAGTGCAGTGTAAGCAGCTCCTTATGGACCTGCCTCCTGAGTGAGCTTTGGAGGCTCTGGTTGGTGGGTGTGCCACACGGGTGGGGTAGGGAGAATCAGCACTGGAGAGATGTGCATGGCATTCCCCTAAGGACATAATGGCCTTCTCCTACAAGCTGACTTTTAAGGTGGAGAGCACCCTCCCTCAGGCGGAGGAAGGAAGCTATTCTTTTCCAGAGTGATCTTCTAACTCAGCGATTCTCAACCTGTGGGTCGCGACCCCTCTGGTGGCCAAACGACCCTTTCACAGGGGTCGCCTAAGACCATCCTGCATATCAGATATTTACATTACGATTCATAACAGCAGCAATATTACAGTTATGAAGTAGCAACGAAAATAATTTTATGGTTGGGTCACAACATGAGGAACTGTATTTAAAGGGCCAGAAGGTTGAGAACCACTGCTCTAACTGGTGATCCGGAAGCTGGGGACTCCTGGATGCTTCACAGCCTTTCTGGGTGCTGCCTGGCTTTCCTCAGACCCTGGGGACTCTGCAGGGCCGATCCAAGCGGAGAACACACCCCCTCTTATTCTTTCCTCATCTCGGTTTGGCTGCCAAGCAATCCTCTCTAAGCAACTTGGACCCTTTATTTTCTCCGAGGCCAGGACTCTTTTGAACCTCTTGGCTTCTGGTAATAATCTGTCCCCGAGTCAAGACCCCACGCCCACGGGTCCTTGTGCAGAGCCCACTGGACCAGAGGTGGGAGATGTGGAGTAGGGTTAGGCCGCCACTCCCGCGCTGCTGCCCTCAAGCATCCTGCACAAAATGCCCCTTTTGTCCAGCCCTCCCCCAAACCTACGAGCCCCAGTGATGTCATGAGGGGGGCTTGGTGGGGAGGGGAGTTACATGGGCCAAGAGGATCAGAAATGCAGCTGAGAAGGTGGCTCAAAATAGTGCATGGAGAACAGGCGTCTGCTTGACAGGCTGACGAGGATGTGCCTGGAGCCAAACACTCCTCTTTGAAAGCTCTGTCTCCTGCTAATTATGGCTCTGTCAGGAGGAAGAGAAGCCAGCGCCTGCGCGACCCCAGTGACCCCTCACTAACGTGCAGAGGAGAAAGCAGAGCTCAACCCCCACTAGCAGGGGCAGACGCCTCCTTGAGAAGACATTTACCCCCACACCCCTCTTTGGCATGGAGACCAGAAGTTCTCTTTGCCCGGCTGTGGGTTTCCTTTCAAATGGATAAGTGAGCTCACCTGTGTCCCCAGCCACGGCTGGTGTCCCTGCTCGTACAGCCTAGTAGACAGAGCAGGGGCCTTCTCCTCCTCCAACAGGTGGGTGAGCTGGAGGACTTGCTGGAAATGTCTCTGCTATCAGGGACTGGCTTCATGCCTTTTGTTTATATGCAGACCAACATGAACCACCTGCTCTGATAATTATTTTAAAAAGATTTATTAACTAATACCAAAATTTGTTTTGAAAAGATTTAAATTTAGTCTCATTTGGCAACCAAATCATTCCAAGGTACCATTGTTCTTTGCTGGCACAGAGCACTCATGTCTGGGCCTTGAGGAGCTAGAGCACGGCAAGCCCTCAGTGTGGATTCTTGCATGTGTGGCTGGTGGATTCTTGCATGTGTGCTACAGGGTAACCAGTGAAATTTGTACAGAGAGGGCCTCAATTTGGGGTAGGGGTGGGAATAGGAGGCCAATAGAATTCGATCATTAATCATCATAACCTTCCTTGAACCTTCAGATAAAAGCCATATATATATACACACATATATAGTGATTTACACAACTGACCTCTATCTTGGCACTTCTAACCCCTAGATTGCAGCCTCCCCCCCAGGAATGTCAAGCTGTGGATGCTGTAGTCGTGAATAGATGCCAGGGGCCATCCTTAGAAAGTTGATGGTGGACTGAGAGCCTGGGCTTGCATGGCTGCTCCCTCCCTCCTTCTTTCTTCCATTTTTTCCACATTCCCTTCCTTCCACAAAACTTACTGAGCGTCCACTCTGTGCTGAGTCCTCCACAGACCCTGGAGGAACAGTGGAGAATGAGACAGACATGGTTCCTACCCACAGGGAGTGCAGTGTACGGAGTAGTGGTGCGCACAGACACTAAATACACAGCTATAGTTTCAGGTTGCCTTATAGAGAAAAATGAAACTGGGCAAGGGAATGGAGACAGATCAGGGTGGGAGTTATTAGAAGTGGGAGATCAGAGAAGGCCTTTCTGAGGAGAGATGACATTTGAGCAAGAGGACTGTAAGAAGTGAGGGAGCAGCCATGAAAGGTTCTCTGGGAAACTGTCCCAAGTGGACAGAACAGTCCTGAGGCTGGAGGGACAAGAGGGAAATGAGCTAAAAGAGAATGGGGGTGGATGAGTGTAGAGAGCAGGCCAGATTATGTAGGTCACAGAAATACCTGGGACCCATTATTCAAGGGTTTCAGTCTGGATTCAGAGGTTTATTAGTTCTCCTGTCCAGAGAAGTAGATGGATAGATAGATAGATAGATAGATAGATAGATAGATAGGCAGATTTACTATAAGGAATTGGCTCATACAATTATGGAGGCTGAGAAGTTCAGTCTGCAGGGAGCAAGCTGGAGACCCAGGAGAGCCCATGGTTAGTTTCAGCCCAAGTCTAAGTCTAAAGGTAGGGACTGATGCCCTAGCTCAGAGAGAGTGGGGCAGAGAGAGAGCATTCTCTTTTACTCTGCCTTCACCTTCCATCTAGGCCTTCACCTGATTGGATGAGGCCCACCCACTTTAGGGAGGGCAATCTGCTTTACTCAGTCTACGGATTCAAATGTTAATTCATCCAGAACACCCTCACAGACACATCCAAGATAATGCTTAACCTAATACCTGGGCACCCCATGGCTCAGTCAAGTGAACACATGAAGTTAACCATCACACAAGGTGACTCAAAGCAAGGCCTGTGGAAGCCGAGAGGGACTGGGTAGGTGTGATAATAAGAAGGGGTGGTGTCTCTGAGAAGTCAGCCTCTGTGACATCCACTGCTGGCCAGGCCCTAGAAGTGAAGGTGGGTGGGGGCGGGTGTGTGCGCTGCCACAACAGTGTTCAGCGCAGGTTGCCTGTCAGAGGACCCCACCAGAACCCCACCTGGAGAAGAGATGGCCATGTCCTGTTCTCTATGGAGGGTGTGTGTTCTCGATTTCAATCTTTTCCCTGAGTACACGAGAAAGGCTCATAAATTGGTGTCTGTTTCCTGTCCCCCGTTACCCAACACTCAGACACCTTTCAGGAATCATCAATGCTATGTTTTGGGGCAAAATTCAGCTCTCATTCATTTTCTGATGCCCCTGCCATCCTGCAGCCTCCAGAGATCCTTCCAGAATAAATTTTGAGTTCAGGCATCTCTTCCATTAGGCCTGGGGAAAGACAGTTTAATCTGAAAAATTACTTTAGAGTTATCAGAAGTGGCTCTCCAATTCTGAGCATTTTTAATAGCCCACATGCATTCCTTTCCCAACGCAAAGCAGAAAGATTTATTCTGGCCAGTTTATCCCAAGTAAATCTTGAGTATCTCCATTTTACATTTTAACGAGAAACAAGCTCTTTATAATAACTGCTCAGATTAAACTCCAGCCTACTTTCAAACCATTAACCTGAAGGAATTGTAACGATAAATTAAACATATTAATGAAGCTGTACTACAAGCTCAAAATTTGTTAGGTAAATGGTAGCGTTACGAACAACCAACTTCACTTACCACAATCTGTCATTGGAGGGGAATGAACTAAAACAGTGATTACCTGACATGGAAACCCTGCCAGGATCAACAAAAACAGAAAGGACTGTTAACAGGAAATGCAAATCTGCTAGGACATGTTCACAGGAGTGTGGAGCCTGGCCGATCTTTTACATTTTCCTCTTCCCTTCTCCCTCCTCTCCTTTCTGCTTTCTCTTCCTCTTCCCGTCCATCCATTCTTCCCTTCACTCTCCTCTCAGGGGCATCTTAGAGTCCCAGTGTGGGGTTTACTAGTCCACATCCTTGGCCTCAGTTCTCACTAACTTTGTGGCGGGAGCCTGGGACCAAACTTTCTAAGGATGGCCCCTGGTGACGGTATAAATTTCTGCAGGGCCCATGTTACTCAGTACTTTCCTGTCTCTGATTGTCCCTGCGCGGCTCAGCACAGCCCAGCTCCTTCCTCCTCAGTCCTCAGCGCCTTGTGATTAGTTGTGGCTGAATTAGTTGCACCTCTTGTAGAATCAAAGGACTTAATGTTTGAAGGAACCACAGAGATATGAAGCTCTCACTTCCACACGAGGGAGCTGAGGCAGAGGGGGACACAGTTTTCCCACAGGCACCCAGACACTAACCTGGCCAAAAAGAACTCGTCAGTCTTCTCAACATGACTTACCTGTACATGGGATCACACATGTTTCAATCCTGGGCACAGAGTTTTTTGCAGAACCCAGTGGACTGAGTGGTCACAGTCTGAGATGGTCCGTGCCATAGCAGGGGCACATCCACCCATGGCCCAGAGGAGTCCCTGGGCAATGCTACCCTGGAAAGCAGGACCTGATTTGGAGGGAGGGTCTGCCTAGAATTGTCATGAGAGATTTCAGATGAATCCTAGTTCTGGCCTCTGGGTTGGGGGTTCGGTGTTGAAAACTTTGGGGACACTGATGCCTAACTTCTCGGATCATTGTGATGATTAGACGAGATGACACAGTACAATCCATTCTGTGGAACTAAAATCTAAATGGGCCACATGAGCTCGCGGTGATTATTACTGGCATGTCAACACACCCCTTTGTCACATTGTCTGAAAAAGAACCAAGTAAAAATTAATTATTTCTACCATCAACCTCCCCTCTGCCTCTTCATCATAGGTAAACAAAGGCAACTCCCCAATCTAGGAGTGGGGTGATGAGAGAGGGGGAAGTGTTGGGACAGGAGAGAAGCCAGAAGAGATGAGAGGGTTGTCTGGGGAAAGAAAGCCACTAGAGGAGAGAGGAGGAGGTTATTCGCTGTCTTCTGCTGGGGTCAGAGTCTGAGCCTTCTGTTGGCCAACTTAATGCAGCTGGTGGACCCTAAGAAGCCGGCATTTGGAGAAGACGGGTCCTCAGGCTCCTGAGCTGTTGCCGGGGCTGGGGGGGGGGGGGGGGGAGGTACACCCAGAGGGGGTACAAACCACAGTGTTAGAATATTGGGGTTTCCTCCTCTCACTCCTTCACTCCTCGACCCTCCAGCTTCATGTTCCCACCAGGGCATGTGTCTGTTGGGTTTCATGAATCATCTACTGGCTCTCAGAGGTGTATACATACAGGTGATTTACAGCCAGATCAGAAGGGTGGGAGGGAAGACGAGCTGGACAAGGTGAACTGGCGCGATCACAGCTCAGTGGCCACCTGAGTTATGAGGCTCCTTCCACAGATCTCTTCCCTCCATGAATTTCCACCATGTCGCCCAGTGTTCTTCACTGGGGCCAGAGGAGAATTCACCACATACATTACCCCCACCTCACCCTTGTCTTTCTCATCAGAAAGCCCCTTTGGCTTACATTGTATAGAGGGGACCCCCGAGAGATGATGCATCAACATTCCTATTTAAAATAAATCGAACCCCAGAACGGTGACATGCAAACCCAGTTTTGTGACAGCCCATTCTTCTTAGGTGTCTCTGGCTCATTTGAAGAGTGACTCAGGGATCCCCAAAGCAAAATAAGTCACAACAGTTTCAACATGCATGTAGCATATGATGTGCTTAAGAAGAATGGGTGAGTGTTTCAAACTAAATGAGCAAGAGTGATAGAGTGAAATTCTGAAATGGCCAGGCCTGGAGAATGTGTGAGCCTGGAGAATGGCCCAGAGAGGCTGAAATCGAATCAGATCGCTTGCTGGGAGGGTGCTGTGGCCCAGGACACACAGCCACTACCTTCTCGTGTGATGAAAAGAATGGGCCTCCTGTATCCCGGGGCTCCATCTAGGAGGATGGAGATGAATAAGGCAGCTTTTTTAGGAAATTTGAACTCAAGCCTTTGTCTATCTGATTTCCACACGAAATGCAAATTGTGTCTCAGACCAGAGTGCGGGCATGCAAAGATTACCTGATCTCTCTGGTGTGCTCCTCTCTTACAAACCCCTTTCCTCACTGCATTGGGTGTGACTGCATTTTCCCCCGACTGTGATTCTACTATAATGGTGCCCAATTTGGTGATTAGAAAAGTGGCATGGAAACTGGGTAGGAATCTGCTTAGACACCAACACAGTCAGATAGAGAGACATATATCAGTCTCTGCTTGTGGCCACCCCCTTCTGGCAGTGGAGCTCTAGGGCTTCTTACATCCCCTGCTCCACACATTGGCCTCTCCATGCCCAGCTGGGTCGTCTCTCCAAGGACGTGTAACAGTGCTGGGAGGTTGGTCACCTGCACACAGGCCTCCCCAGGACTCGCGCCTTGGCTCCCTCCAAAGCCCTTTCTGCACCTCCCCAACCCCCAACCCACAAAAATCTTTAAAATCTTGTCTTGAACGTTCACCAGACTCCAGCACATGTCCCCAGGGCTTCCCCCTGCCTGTGGATCTGCCGTTCTGCAGGTCTGTCTGCTAGTGCCCACCAACTTAGCAAACGCACATGGCGCGTGAGCACTTGGGCTGGGCTTTGCTTTGAGCGAGCACTGCCATGGTGTCCGAAATGTGGAGAGCAGATGTCAGAGGTGACCCGCCGTCTGCTGTTGATGGGAGTTGCTCGTTCCCCAGGTGGGGGAATGTGTACAGAGACTGTCACAGCCCGTGCACTGAGCAATCCAAGAGGTTGTCACTGGTATCTCTCCGGGAATTGGACCATGATTTTCTAAAAAATAATAAAGCTTGCCTAGAACACAGACACACTAAGGTAGCTGTAGAACTTACGTTCGTGCAGTTCCTGGGTTTGACATCCTTGCCTTCAGCAGCTTGGCAGATAGAAAAATAACAGTTTATTTTGTGTGTGATCAGAACTAACTTAACCAACCCCTGCCAAGCTCTCCTCTTTGTCAAGAGAAAGAGCTGGAGGCAAGTGAGGGCCTCGTAAGTGTGTGTGAGGCGTCAGTGGGACAGCCAGGTGAGGAGAGACAGCGAGAGGGGAACACAGAGGAGCAAGGAGATTTGGGGCAGCTAGCCACAGCCGGGTAGCTGATTGCTGCTCTCTGTAGGGACCCCTTCGCGTGCCCTTCTGCTGGGGCTGTCATTCTCCCCTTTAGTGAGCCTCTCGATTGCCTGGAGGCCTTGTTATGGACAGATGGCTGGCCTCACCCTCTGAGTTTCTGATTCCGTGGGTCTGCAATGAGGCTGGACATTTTGCATTTCTAACCAGTTCCCAGATACTGCTGATCTGGGCCCACACGCTGAGAAGCAGGGAAGCCAAAAAGCTGACTTGCTTTAAACTCTTCTAATCCAAGAAGTCACAAGGGGCTGTGTGTGAACTGGCCTCTCCTCCTGTGCCCACTGAAAGAAATCCCTTTATCCATACGAAGTGGGAGGGGAAGCACTGAACCCCTAAACCTGCTCTCTCTTTCAATCAGAAGGCAAGGGGAGCGAGGAGTACTTTCAGTCTGGGGTGTGGTACATTGAAGTGTATGGCCCCAAAAGAAATGCTGAATTCCTCACCCCCAGGATCCGTGAATGTGACCTTATTTGGAAATGCAGTCTTTGCAGGATGTGACCAAGTTATTTGGATGTCTTGCGGGTCATGCTGGAGTAGGCTGGGCCGTAAGCCCAATGGCAGGCGTCTTCATGAGAGAGAGGAGGGGGGATTTGAACACAGGAACGGAGAGATGCAGGGAGACTGCCACTGAAGATGGAGGCAGAGGCTGGACCTCTGCTCCCACAATCAGGGAGTGCCGAGGATTGCCGGCAGCCACCAGACGCTGGACCAACCAAAGAAGGGTTCTTCCCTTGAGCTTTCAGAGGGAGCATGGCCCTGCCAACACCTTGATCTCAGACTTGGAACCTCCAGAAGTCTGGGAGAATACCTCTGTGGTATTAAGCACTCGATTTGTGGTCATTTGTTAGGGCAGCCCTGCAGACTAACCCATAGGAGCTTTGGAGTGTGATACCTTAGGGACACCCAGCGTGACCACATTGGGTGGGTCTGACGTCTGCTGACTTACAGGGACGTTGCCCTCTCCCAAGCTCACCCCCGGTTCAGCCTTGGGTTGCTCGACTGTGGAGCCGGGCTCAGAGGCACCAGAGGAGGGAAGCTTTGCCGGGACGATCGAATTGGGTGGCTGGGAAGGCAAGGCCTGGAAGTGGGGAGGATGGGGTGTGGCCTGCCCTGCACCATTGCAGCTGAGCCCTTGACCATGAAGTCAGAGGAAGGTGCTAGGCTTTTCAGGTGTTTAGACAGAGTGAAACGAAGGTTAGGATGACAGCTAGCCAGTCTGAGAAAACCTTCATAAGGAGCAAGAGGTCCAGTGACCGTAGAGCATCCAGAAATGATCGAGAGGGAAGAGAGGAGCCATCTCTCTGAATGCAGAGATGCACCTTCATGGTGGAGGAATGCAGTGGCGATGTTTTGAAGAATCAGAAACAGGTGGAGGGAATTAGAAATTATGTGAGGCCTGAGAACAGATTTTAGTACGAAGAAGCCCTCATCACAGTACCTGTAGTTGTATTTCTCAATTTAGGGATCCCTGGTCACTGCATGGGACTCACGCTGGTGCTTTATTCGAAATACAACCTCCGGGGGCCCCACCTTGACCAAGCTGAGTGAGAATCTGAGGGAACAGGACAAGGAAGCTGCATTTTCTCAAACTCCGCAGGTGGACTTTATGCAATGAAGTCTGGAAACCATTGCTGCAAAGGCTCCGTAAATGTTAATGGGCCTTCTCTTTTCTAGATAAAATTAGGGGAAGTACAGATAAACACAAGAGACAGGGAGAGGAGGGGGCTTTCAGAAGAGTTTTTGGGGTAGTTCTCCCCCAAATTGTCTTGCCCTGGATCTCTGTGTGGGCCACCTGGGGGTGCCTGTGGACACACAGTTGGGCCAGTCCTGGCCTGCATTGCAGGACCAAGTGCCACAAGTGGAATCACCAGCCTGTCACAGCTCTGCCACCTACCGGCTGTCAGAGGAGGTACAGAATTCAATGTAGAGTTTACTCTGGTTTAAGAGCAGCTTGAGAAAAAGCACACTCACCAGGGAGGGCCCCTCTGGCCCAGAGTAGACCATAGCAGCAGCTGTTGGCTCACCTGTTGTCACAAGCACGGATGTATTAGATTTCTCCATTCAGGAACCGGTGAGATGGGGGGCTTGGAGTGGGGGAGAAGAAGGAAAAAGCAAACTGCAATGATAACCAGAGGTTCTTAAAAGACTTCCTCTTCCTCCTTCCTTCCTGTTTTCCAGTAAAGAAGCAGGAGGTAGTCAGTGAGAGTGGTGGAAACACTAGTTCTACAGTGGGGGTTGGGGGAGGTAGGAGGCAAGCATCTGGGACTTCCTGGCTGGGCCCAGGGGAAAGCGGGGGGAAGAAGGGTGTTGAGCAGAGAGGCTGTGAGCACTGACCCTCCCTCAGTGGGGCCCTCCTGGGCACAGATTGCTAATATACCCTTCCCTTGAGGTGGGCTGCTGGTCTGAAGTTCAGTGTTTTCTGCCTCAGTTTCCCCTTTAGTGAGCAGAGCGGGCTGTGGCATGAGGAAATGGATGCCGTTGCCTTCAGAACCCTGCCAGGGTGTTAGGCCTAAGTCTGATCTTCTCTGGTACCCAGGAGGCAGGAATGTGCTCCTCTGTCACCTGGCTGGCTAAGAAGGACTCCAGAACCCCTGGAGCTGCCCCCTGCCCACCTGCCCTGCGCCCCCCCCCCCCCCCCCCACCTGCAGTCCCACTTGTTGTGAGCAGAATGAACTTATGACCTTGCCTGATCTGGGGCCATGACCTTATGTCAAAACCACTCAGGGTTGGGTTTCATTGACCGGGTTACCTCAGGTCCTCAGGGAAAACAGATCAACAGATCACAGCGTTCCCAGGAGTCAGGATTCTCACACTCCCTGAGAATTCTCTCTGGCCTGCTAACTGCCCACCTGCCCACCCCCTTCTCTCTGCCTGGTGCTTTCTTGTTTTCCACCCCCTGCCCTTGGCTTTCTTTCCTGCCCCTTTCTGAAGCTGCCTGTAACCTGAGCCAGCTGAGGGAGGGAGCGGGGGGGGGGGGGGGGGGGGGGGGGGGGGGGGGGGGGGGGGGGGGGTCCCTGGAGCTGGTATCCAGGCAGTGAGTGTTATCCTTTGCTGTGGTGTCCCACTTCGCTCTTGCTGCACAGGACTCGGTCATTGTGTAAACCACTGTGGGCGGCAAGGAAAAGCAAATGGACGCTGAATGGCACAGAGCTTACGCAGTCAGGGCGAACTTTGGATCTGGCTCTACTGATGCAATCCAACCCCATCCAACACAAAACAACACAACACAACACAACATAACACCACCCAGCCCAAACCAATCCAACTCAAACCAACACAACACAATACAACAGCACGCAGCCCAAACCAATCCAACTCAAACCAAAACAACACAATACAACACAGCTTAACCCAGTCCAATTCAAATCTAACCCAACCCAACACAATACAATCTAACACAACACAACACAAAATAAAATAACTAAGCTCAAGCAACAGGCAGTGTTATAGCACTCTATTTACTCATCTCCCTCTGCTTTACAATCCCCTGCCTGCCCAGGTCACATCCCTCCCTAGCTTACAGGATTGTTAACAGGAAGTGAACGCCAAGGCAGCATGGTGAAGGCAGTAGGCTCAGGAGGATAGAGACCTGGTGGAACTACAATGGTGACATGAATGTGTTTAGTCGTAATATCTGGGTTTCATTCTTTATCTGTTGAAGGGCTGGGGCCTGAGGACACTTTACTAACCTGGCTCATCACACAGATGTGAGTTAGCACTGAAATAGTGGGCACGAAACCCTTTTTGAGTTTGAAGTGCTAAGCTATGGTTAGAGGAGTAACTGCTTTATAGACCAAAGTTAAATCTATGTTTAAAAGCTTGGACTGGGGGCTGGTGAGAATTTGGGGTCTCTACCCCATAGCAACCCCATCGGGGAAGTGCTAAAACAAAATGCTGTTACTAAGTCCACCATTTCCCATGACTCTAAATTGGTCGATCCCATTTATATTAAGAGTGTCAAAGCTTTTCAAAATCTAGTTAGAGAGTTTGTTGTGAAGAAATGTGTTGTTCCCTTAACCTCGTGGTCGGCAAATTGCAGCTCGTGAGCCACATGCGGCTCTTTGGCCCCTTGAGTGTGGCTCTTCCACAAAATACCACGTGCGGGCGCACACGTACAGTGCGATTGAAACTTCGTGGCCCATGCGCAGAAGTCGGTATTTTGTGAAAGAGCCACACTCAAGGGGCCAAAGAGCCGCATGTGGCTTTCGAGCCGCAGTTTGCCGAGCTACAGTTTGCCGACCACTGCCTTAACCCAAACACAAGAAGTCGGCTATAAAAGGAGTGGATGAGCCCTGGATGGTTTGGCTCAGTGGATAGAGCATCAGCCTGTGGACTGAAGGGTCCTGGGTTTGATTCTAGTCAAGGGCATATGCCTAGCTTGTGGGCTCAATCCCCAGTAGGGGGCATGCAGGAGACAGCCAATCAATGATTCTCTCTTATCATTGATGTTTCTATCTCTCTCTCCCTCTTCCTTCCTCTCTGATATATATATATATATATATATATATATATATATATATATATATATATATATAATTTTATTTTATTTTTTTTTAAAGGAGTGGATCAGTGATTCCCAAAGTGGGCGCTACCCTCCCCCCGCCCGCCCCCGCCCCCCTGTGGGCGCTGCAGCAATCCAGGGGTGCATTTGTTTTAACTTTTTTTGTATTACCTTTCTATTCTGAGTTCAATAAATAGTTTCATAATTTCAAACTTCAATGTTTCTAATTTACACCTTTCTTTACTATATTTTACAAAAAAGGTAGAAACATTAATACATATATCTTTCTGTTTAATTGCTATTAAAATTTTAAAAAAATTAATTTCCAGGGGGCACTGAGTAATATTTTTTCTGGAAAGGGGGCGGTAGGCCAAATAAGTTTGGGAACCACTGGAGTGGATGAATCAGTATGATCCACCTCCCAACACAAAGTCAGCAGCCACACTCGCGGTGGTGGAGAGTGTTTTGTATTTTAGTTGTCTGAGACAATAAGCAGATTCTCACCTTTGTGAAAGGGATGAAAATTCCTCTTCACGGGTCTTGTAGCAGGTTCTCCACATTGGGAAAGAGGGGTAAAGATGATTCTCTGTTGTACAAAAGTCAGCTTATATCAGAAGATTACACTTCCCTTTGCCTGCAGATTAAAGCCCAATGCTTTGAAGAGCATTCCAGCCTCCCTCTCACCATGTCCCTCTGCCCTGGCCACAGCCAGCCTCTCCTCCATCCCTGCCATTGCTCCTGCCACTGGTCCCAGGATGCGTTCTTCCTCGCAGCTCCTTCTGTTTGAATACTACTCCTTTAAAAGTCAGCTCATATTGTCACCATTCTGCCAAGAGCCCTCCTCAGCATAATGATTCTTTCCTTACCATGGCCACACGCAGCCTAGTATCTGTATGTACTTCACTCAGGAGGAACGTGGTGTGTAGGGCAGGGCAGGTTGGCGGAAGATCTGATTGAAAACTCTCAGTCTATCATTTGTTAGCTATATTGACGTTAGGCATGTCATTTAATCTCTCTGAGTCTTAGTTTATTTACACATAAAATGTGAATAAAAATAACTTAATCTCATCAGAATTGTAGCTCACATATGAAATCCACAAGTGTTTCTTGTGCACCTACTATGTGTGCTATGAATGAAATTGGAAAATAAATGCAAAACTGCCTTCTAAGTTGTGTTTTATATCTTTGTTGTTTTAGACGAGAAACCCTTGACGGTGGGCACCAGCCAAATTCCCTTCGAATCCTTTGTAAGATTCCCTTTGAGTCCTCTTGTAATGGGATTTCACACAGTAGGTGCTCAAGTAATGTTCAGCAATGGTGTGAACTGGAGGAAATGAGACTCCCACAAGTGGCACCTGGCAGGCCAGTGTGAGAGCCGCTCTGGTCCTCTGTTTCCCAGGCTTCAGTCACAGAAATATCTCCCTTGTGCCCAGATCCTCTGACCTGTTCATCCTCGTTGTCAGATGAAAAACTTGGGGAGGGGAAGCTGTGGAGCAAGAACACAGTGTTCCACTGGATAAACAATATGCTTGGGAGGGTGGAGGATAAGATTATTCTCAATTACCTGACACCTTTACTTATGCAGTGCCTGTAATAATAATAACAATAAATCTCTCCAAAGTGCTTGCAGTCCATTGGAGGCTGAGGGAATAATTGCCTGCTTAGAAATCCAGGAGGAAATTAAGTGACGCGAGACAATTTTGTGGCTGGCTTCTTTTTGCCTCTCTCACTGGGCAACACAACAAGCTGACATGAGAGAGCCCTACATGGCTGAAGAGGAAAAAAGAGGTGTTTCAGTCCCGCTTTTCCTGGCCTACCTTGAGGGATGGGAAAGAAATAATGGTCAATGGACTCCAGTCTACAGACCTGGGATGTAGGAACATTCTGATCTGGGCCCTGGAGTCAGTGGGCCACCTCTTGGAGCCTGGAGAGTAATGACCTGTTCAATCTTCTTCTTTGCTGAGATTTCCCAACCCTCAGCTTCCCCACCCTTCCCTTCCTCCCTGCCATTGCCTCCTTTTTCCCTTCCAGCTATTGGGGCAAACGTTGGAAGGTCCCACAAAGCAGAAGGGAACCAGCGACCCCTGGTGGTGGGCACTGGCATGAAGTCGACCAAAGGAGACCAAAGGGAAAGGTCTGTAAGGAGAGAGGGCTGACCCACATGCTCAATGCTCAGTGCCCTTCGCTGGGTTTGGAGTCTTGGATCAGTGCAGATTTGTGTTTTTTTTTTGCAGTGATAGATAAAGTCAGATTTTGTAAATGACATAAACTTTGGAGAGAAATTCCTGAACCAGCCCTAAGCAAAATTGTGAAAATTGTGGTGCAAAATGACACTTATCTTTAGTTCCTCAAAAATGTTCCCTATTTCTCCACCCCGAACCATCCTGGTATGTGTTTTCCTCCCCATGAGCCTTTCTCTGGGCACCCCTATTCTCTCTCATCATGGAAGAACTGGAGCTAACAATATACACAGCCTGTATTGTTGAATAACAGGGACCTGAGAGGGCATCTAAACTTGCCATTTTTGCTGACGCTTTTTGAGAGATCAGGAGGCTCAACCAGTGAGACAAGACTCATCTGCTGACCTTTTCCAGCCCCAGATCTTTCACTTCACCACATGCTAAAGGTTAGCTTTCCATTCTTCATCAGAACATTGATATCTCAAAAGATGCTTAATGTACAGTCCCTCAAACGCTGGAATTCAAGGATGGTGGTGACTGTAGAAAAGATTCCTGCATAGGCATGTATTTCGCATGTTCCTAAAAGTGACTGCCTATTTATTTGTAAGTTTGCAGGTTAAGGCATGGAGCCTATTTAAGCAACCGGGCTGGGAAATAGGAGAATGTCCTCATTTCTCAACTGAGTGAGCCCCTCATGGTGGCTTGGGACAACATGAAGGGAAATGGAAAAACGTGACGTTGTGGCCCTCGCTTTCACCACTGATTTTCCAATCTATATTTTGGCATCTGTGACATGGGCCAGATTTGACCCTAAGAGAGGGTGAGGGCGTCAGTCTGGCACAGTGGTCTAAATTCTGGATCTGGGAACTGTTTCTGTGTCAGGATTTCACAGTCCACCTCTGTAATGGCAGAGACCAAAGACAAGCCCTTAGCAATGACCTTCTACCCAAACACCAGTCCTGAATTTCCAAAGGCAACTGGTCACAGTCAATTAGCCATGACTTTACATCCCCAGACTCAGTCTTCATCTTCTCATCTACACCAGGCTGCCCTCCCAACTTGCTCCTAGATCCCGCCATTCCCTTGGTCATCCAGGTATGACAAGCTCGAGTGGCCACTTATTCTTCAAGCACCATCGCCTTCTGCCTCTATTCTTCTCCTCAATACCCACTGCCTGGAGGCCAAAATGAACATCACAGTTCTTACTGCCATTTTATTGCTAGTGTCTCCCTGTCTACACCATCCAATATCAAGGATTATGTTCTGGGAACATGCAACTTCCTGTAGCAGAAAGTCTTATAAAGGCGAATTATTTTCATACGGTCCCAGGCTCCCATAATGCAATACATTTTATCTCTTAGCATAGCCTTACAATATATTAAACAATACTTCAGATGCATTTCAGAAATAAAACTTTGTGTAACCATTGTGAACTTAATATTGACTCTGGACTTGAGGAAAAATAATGAAAACATCAGAGTATGTTCCTGGGTGGAGCAGATAGGCAGAGGGGAAGGTTGGAGTTCAAGCACCATCGCCACCCACACCCAGGAGGCCAGAGGCAGGGGGAGGTCCAGGTCCAACTCCTGCCTCAGCACCATCAAGAAAGAATGAGTGTTACTTTCTCTACTGCAATCTCAGTGTGAGACTCACAGGACACCAAGACTGGCCTCTCTTCCTTACCAGTGATGTAACCGGGGGACATGAGTTATGAGAGATATGTCCTCTGTAGACCTCCTGTGATAAGATCGGGAAACTCTCCTCTAGCCCTGATTAGGTGGTATGATAAATGCTTTTCATCTACCAACATATTAATCCTTCACATCATCCTGTTATGCACTGTTAGCCTTTGCATTTTATGAATGAGGGCACGAGGGGTTGGAGAAGTTGACTCATTTCCCAGAGGTCACGTAGCTGGTTCATGGCAGAGCTAGGTTTGGAGCCCATGTTAATGGGTCTGGAACCCGTTAACTTCATCACAACAGTATATATTTTCTCGTGAAGCCCTGAAAATAACATCGGGGCAGAGTAAGTGGAGAAATGAACATACTACTATGAATATGTGAATATATCATTAGCATATTATATCAGCATATGGATTCTTAATATTAATAGTCCAACCACTGATTCTCATGCTCTTGTTTACTTCTGCCTTGGCCTCAGTTTCCACATCTGAGAGACAGCTCCCATGGGAGCGAGAGTGGCGGCTGCGGCTTCTGCCCGGTGCACAGAGCTGCTAGATCAATAGCTTAATTGCTGTGAAACGCACGGGCCTTGGCGATGCCGTATAAATAATTGTAATAACTATGGCTGGTGACGGAGAGGATGGTTTTCCAATATCTTACTTTAAAATGCATTTTTCTGCAATTAGCTCCACATGCTTCTGGCGGAACGAGTGTTCCATCCGGGGGCACTGATTTTTTTTTAAATCTTTTTTTTTTTTGCTTCAAGGCACTTCAGCTTTGGCACCTCCCACCTTTTCCAGACTCTCCCTCCCTGGGATCAAAGGTCACCAGGCTGATTTGAGGAGTGTCTTTAGGCCTCTCAGCTGAGGACGGGGGCGGCTTAAACCCAGGTCTCTGTGGTTTCTCTGGGATGAAGAGTGGTCAAAAGACCCTTTGTAATATCACAGCCAAACCCGCTGCTGGCCCCAGGGCCCCTCACTCTCTGCATCTGTGCGTCCGAGCTCTGTCTGGTGATGTCATCCCCAGACAGGGACGCCCTTCTCCACTCCAGATTCTCAGCCGGGGAAGCCGCTCCCCACAGCGTCTCAGGGAGGGGGCTCTCTGACTGCAAACCATTCACATGCCTCACCCCAGGCCTCATGAATTCCTGGGTCCTCATTTGAAATAGTTTCAAGTGTTTCTTTCTCGGAGTAGCTGCTGTTAAAAAAAAAAAAATGTGAGCAGTGGATGCCGGGAGACGCTTGGGGAAAGAGGGAGAGTTAAGTATGATCTGTGAGATAGCATGGATTGACCTGCACGCGCCCAAGAAGCGCCAGTAATTGTTGATGAACATGGTCAGTGTGGAGAACACCACCGACGTTGATGTCACTTGTTGCTGAGGACGGGTTTGAAGTCAGAAAACTTCAGCATCAGTCTGGGCTCCACTCGCTGGCTCTGTGACCTTGGGGAAGATGAGTAAGGCAGGCCCTGCACACTGGCAAGGGAAGAACAGCCAGCAGGAAATACCATTGGAGCACACGGGGCAGCATTGAATCTACACTGGGAGTTGGTGGGGAGAACTCCCAGCATCTAATGATGCTGAGCTGAGTCTTAGAAAGCATTGCATGCATCCCACACTTACTCCTGGGACCACACCGAAGTTCCAGACAGCCCAGCAGCAGGGGCTACTTTGAAATCCTGCTATAAACCCCAGGCTAGCAATACCTGAATCCCTGCCTGTCTCGGCTTTGCAAGTCCACCGCATTGCACTGACCTCTGGCATCCAGCCAGAAGCCAGGGGCACCACCCTGATCACCCTGCTTTCCCAGAGGGGTGTCCTATGGTCCGTCATGGGGACTTCTTTCCCTGTTGGAGAAATTGTGTGCTTGACTTTGGGGTTTTTTTGAACTAGGTAAACACAGGCTACTCTTAGCATCACAGGCACAGCTGTCCTTGGACGGTGCCCACAAAAGGGCTGGTGACCCAGCTGCTGGATGAAGCTGCAGGGGAAGGGCCCAGAGCAGAGCTCATCAGAGAGAGCAGATATTGAGGTGAAACACGCTTGCCTGATGCTCCCTGGGTTATTTATTTATTAAGAAATTTGCAAACTGTGCCTAGGGGCTGAGCAATGGTCCATGGGGCAGCGCTGACTAGTGTCTGATCTGGGGGAACCACACAGGGCTCGCTGCTGCAGCTTTGGCCCTTGGTGTTAGAAAGAGGGCTGGTGGCTCTTTAAGAACAGGATACAAAGAGAAATTAGCTTGGGAGAATCTCTGAGGAAGTTGGACCCTTTTGATCTTTTTTCATTCTGGATGGAACTCATGTGTTCCTTTGTTCGTTTACTAAGCAGGTATTAAGCAAGTCTGGGGGTCACAAAGCTCTTGGGGGCCTTGGTAGGGAGGCTGTGCTCTGCTACATTCTCACCACCATCACACGGTCTTTGTCGGCATCCTCACTAACTGAGCACAACTCCATATCGACTAGCCACAATCAACAGTCGCATGCCTGTATGACTTTCCACATACCAGGCACTTCAGTAAGAGCCTCTCCGAACCCACCTGATGGGCCTGACAGCAACCTTGAACTCGGAATTCTGAGCCCCATCTTTCAGCTGAGGACATGGAATACATCTTTCAAATTCTGCCTGAATTTGCAAACATTCATGAGAGAATCAGGACGCCAGCTGAGCCGGCTGCACCACCCTGTGCTCATGCACTTTGCTGCAGACCCGTCTTCAAGGTGCTGACACTCTCGTGGCTGAAACGAACACACTCAAACCCAGAGAGCCAAGAAGGGCAGCCGTCCACACAGGCCGAAGCACACGCCAGCCGTAAGGGCTTCTGCTGCGGTGGCAGGTGGCGTGACAGGAGGTGGTGATCAGAGTGGGCGGGGGTTATGGAGAAGCCTCAGAGGAGTGTCCTGGCCAGGCTGAGAGGGACTGTGGGTGTGGGTTGGCTGAAAGGACGCAGAGAAAAAAACTGCAGGGAAGAGAAGAGGGGAGGGAGGTGGTGTAATAAGGACCCTGAGAGAGGACTCCCTCATTCTGCTCCTCAAGGACATGGGCCGGGCAGGCACGACCATGTGGAGGGTTGAATGTGTGCAGCTGCTTTGGGCGGTCGGTGTCCAGTAGCTATTGGGGGGAAGGGGAGGAAGATGAGGTGTTCTGAGGTGGTGGGGGTGGGAGGCTGGGAGCAGGCCTGCTCTAGGGGGTGATGGCACTATGCAATGGACAGTCTGAAGTTGGAAACGATGGGGTGAGGATGAGAACATGGGTCCGAGATGGCAGGCTTGATCCCCAGGTGGAAGGAGGCTGGGGCTTGGAACTGGAGGAGTGGGAGCTTGTGGTGAAGTTAAAACCTGGGATGTGAAGGAGTGGGGGAGGGAAAGCAGCTTCTGGGCCCGGGAGAAAACACAGACAGGACCTACCTTCCTCTTTCAGGTAGCACGTAACTACTGAGGCTGTACTCTGCCCGGCTCTCTGATGGAAGCTTCCATCCTCCGAGTTAGGACCTGACCTGTCAGGACGCCTGGAATCCTGTAACAGCTCGCGCCAGAGTCCACCCCCTCCAGCCCTCGCTCTGCTTCTGGTTTCTGTGGGCGCAGCAGCTGGACAGGGGTTTTCTTCTTGTTACCGTACAGCTGCACGCAGCAGATGCGGATGCCTCCCCAGAGGAGGCGAGACTCCAGCAGGAGAGAAATGCTGATGCACACGGCTCCTGGCACTCATGGCACACCTCTGTCATTAACCCATTCGTGACTCCAACAGTTGTGGGGGTACAGAAGAGGAGATACCCCCCATCTCCTAGGAGGGCACACGGAGCCCAGGGAATGTGGGGAAGGCAGGGGCATGGAGATGCGCCACCCGGACCTGGTTCTGGGTCTGAGACTCTGTCCTAGTACCATGTAAGGCCACTCCTTCATCTCGTGGAAATGGATCCTGCTTCTCCTCAGTGTCATGCAGCCCTGGCTTTGCTTTCTGCCCTGGATGGGCCCTCAGAGACACCCCTCCTCTCCGTGAGGCCAGGCTGTGGTACTCCCTTTCCCTGCTGTGGCTCCAAACCATAGGCGAGAAGCCGCATTCCTCTTTCTGCCTCCGGTGGCTGGCTTTCTGAGTTACACCCGAATTGAACCAGACTTGGGGTTTCCTGGACAATTTCCCCAGCTTCGGGGCAGCCACATGCAGGTCTCTGGGTCCAGGTTGGTAGAGTGTCTGTGGCACAGACCCTTCCAGGCTGTTCCCTGCCCTCTGTCCAGCATGGCCTTTTCTAGGCTATTTCAGATGGCCCAGAGCTGAGCTGGGGATCCTCTTCTCTCTTTCCAGCCTTGAGCTGACCTTGTCAGGTGCTGGGAGCCCAATCTTCAGGCCACATGCTCATCGGAGTTGGACAGAGACCGTGGGGATCGATTCATTTGAATTGCCTCCATGGAAATCACTGGGCACATTTATGGAAACTTAACTATTACTCCCTCACTCTGCTAAGAGTGAGGTATTATCATATCATATCGGGGTATTATCATATTCCCATGATACCAATAACAATGAAATATTGTTATTTCTGTTTCTCATCTGAGGAAAGTGAAGCTCAAAAAAGTTTGGAGGTCTTCTAAGGCCACACAATCCCTAAGTGGCAGAGATGGGACTCACCCCATCTGCTTAACCCTTCGCTCTGTTGCCCACACACCCCCTCTCAGGAGCCAGCGGACTCTGGTCTTTTGTAACATGAATGAGTGTGTTCCCTCAAACACCAGGATGAGCTGATGTGTGTAAAGCACATGGCACCTGCTTTTCTGGGAGTGGGAGCAGTCTCTTTCGTGCCCAGAGGAGCATGGGGAATGGCCCATCAAGGCATGGGGTGGAGGCTGCTCGCATAAGCGCTGCCTCCAGGGCCGCCATCTGGCTGCCCCACCAGGTTTCAAACCCACACCTTGCACATGCGTTCTCGCCAGTGAGTCTCTTCGGGAGGGTGCACCATGAGGGTGCACTACTTTGCGTTTGAAATAGGCTGGCCTGAACCTTTTTCTGGCCCTTCCTTCCTTCATATCAACCATACCGACTTCCCTTTCTATCACTTCACTACCTTTCTTTCCTCAAGTTGTATCTTAGTCTTTGTGTCACCATTCAAGCAGGTGGGGGAGGGACGGAAGCCACTGTCCCGTTTCTCTGATCTGGACAGCGCATGGCAGGGAGCCCTAGCGGCAACCGGGAGACCGTCATTCGGCTTTAGGCATGTGATGTGAACCAGTGGGGCCCACTGTCCTGACAGGGTTTGGTGACAGGGCACAGGATTTGTGCACACTCAGGGCCTGTCTACTTACTTGTGTTTACACTCTTCGCGTCCTCTCGCTCCTGGCTGGAATCGGGAAATGGAAATACAATGCCCCGTTGTGCCCTTCTGGGGCAGCTTCAGCAGCGTGAACACAGAGCAGGGGCTCTGCCCACACGCTGAGCCCTGGGACTCAGGGCAAGGAGGCGGGGCTGTGGCATGTGGAGTCCACTCTGTGGTGAAACAGGGCGCCAAGGCCATTGGGGTCTGGGTGTCTGTCCCAGCTCCTCTCCTGCGCTGATCTCCCAGTTAGAGCATCCCCTACTATCTGTGCCTTCGCTGTAAAATCAGGATGAATTAATGTTGATGAGTAGCTTGAGCATTTCCGTTCGTTCATTCATTTATTTTTCCGGCACCTACTATGTGGTTCAAGCATGTGGGGCACATCAGTGAACACAGGAGATAAAGATCTCTGCTCTTGCGGAGTTTACCTTCTAGCAAGGGAGGTAAACACTGACCATAATAAATAAGTCACGTGGTGTTTGAGAAGGTGACAGAGGATGTGGGAAAAGGAAAAACAGCAGGGATCGGAGATTGGAAATGCCAGAGGAGAGGGTGGGTATGGTTTTAGAAAGGAAAGCTCTGGGGGAAATTCAGGTGACATTATGGGTGCAGTTTTGTTCCCAGATGCTTGGGGTTCTGAATAAGTGAGTGCCTGGGGCATGAGCGAGCTGCCCTGGGCAGGAAATACGTACACTTCGAGCCCCTGGGAGTCAGGGGGAACGTGCAGCTCGTCCCATCCATGGCCCTGCAAACTGGCAACACTTCCACACAGGGCCCCTTTCCCTAGAGAGTGTTCACTCCACACCAGCGAGTTGCCAACATACCCACACTGTGACAGTCTTCCCGCCGGCCTGCCACTCCCTTCCCGGTTCCTCCTGATCCCAGAGGAATTGAATCACCTGCCCTCCATCACTTCGTCATAGAATTGTGAAGGGGAAGTTCGAGAGTTCAAACGTTTGAGGCAGAGACAGAGAGGGCCGCATGTATGTCTAATTGTTCCAACTATGGCAGCTCAGGCTCAGAGTTCGGCATTCGTTCATTCACTCATTCATTCAACAAAGGAGCACCTGCTGGCTGCGGATGCTGGCGCTCTCTGGCAGCTCATTCTCCCTTCACCTGCTTATCAGCCTGTGTGGCAAGGCGCTGACCGATGGTGACCAGGGTTATGGCATTTCACGTTGCTGGGGCCGACTGAATGAACAGTACAGATAAGATCCCAAAGGCGCTTTATTTTTCCCTCCCGAGAGACACCGTGACCCATTAGTGTGCAGAGAAGCAGGCCTAGTCCTCACCTGTCCTCTGCCTCAGCAGGGGGCAGGTCAAGGCCAGGACAGCGAGCAGGACACAGGAGAGAGCTGGAGTTGTGTGCTCAAGGCTCTGAGAGGAGGTGCAGGGCCTGGACCCCCCCACTTTCTCCTTGGGCACCTCACCTGTCTCCTCTTGTCCGCACCCCCACTCCACTACACCATCCCCATCTTGTAAACGGGTTGGTTTGCAGGTATCTGCACAGGAGCCCTGTGGCATTCTGAGCACTTCAGAAATTTGCCTGAGTGAGGAACAGGCCGAACTTGGGCTCTGGTACCCCTTGAATGTGGGGCGCGCCTCTCCACAAACCCTGCCACCTCTGGTTCTTTGAAGGAGGCCTAACCTCCTGCCGCCCACACCACCAGGTGGTTTGAGGTTGGAGGGTCTCGGTGAATTCAGAGTGGCCAGAAGACAGTAGCCTCCAGGTTTAATCTCTCTCACCCTGCACCTCCAGTCACCTGCTTTCCCTGATTGCTAGATGAGACACCGTCATCACTTCCTATACCTGGGCCCAGCCCAGAAACCTGGCCAGTGCAGACCTTGACCAGGAAGTTCGGGGAGGAGGTGAGCAGGGTGAGGAGAGGAGGAACCCGGGGGTGGCCTGCACCTTTAAAGATAAATAGCACTGTTTGCTCATTAGGGAAATTATTTCAAGCAAGTCAGCAGCCAGAACGCTCTAGTGCAAGCATCTGCCTGCTACTGGGAGACGATATTTATTGTTCAATCCTTCAATGGATGTAAATAAACAGCCTGGCCCAGATAATGTTCCCATAAACAAACACGCAGCTGCCAGGAGCTCCCCGGATGGCTGACCTTTGTGGAGGCCACCCTGCTGATGTTTTAATAGCAGTCTGCCTGGCAGCGCAGGCACTCACCGTGCCAGGGCGCCAGGGCTGGGAAGAGGTGCCTGCTGGCTGCTGGGAGGGCGGGGACGGGGCGGTGCTGCTTGGGAAGCTCCCAGGCTGGAGACCCAGTGCTGGGGAGGGCGGGAGGGAGGATGCCTGTGTGTGCCCTAGGGCACATGTGCCTGTCCCTGGTTGGCCACATGGAGGGGATGGCGTGAGCTCGCTAACCTCTTTGATGGAGGTTCTCCCTGTATGGGCAGGACTGATGCTCAGTCGTATGTCCTGGTGTGGCCTTATCTTTACTGAGGTGCAGTTGACAAATTACAGTTGTGTATGTTTAAGGTGCAGGACTGGATGTTTTTATATACATAGACGCTGTGAAATAATTGCCACAATCAAGCTCATTAACATATCTATCACCTCACCCAGCTGCCATTTTCTTTTCTTGTGAAAACACTTAAAACACACCGTCCTAGCAAATTTCAAGCCTACAGGGCAGTACTGTTTACCATGTCGGAGTCTGCGTGTGTCGGACCTCCCCAACTTACTCAGCCACAGCTGGTAATGTTCATTCGCCCGCTTCCACATCTTGACGATTGTGAATAACTCACCAGGTGTTAAATAATGAAACACTTCCCTGGGACTGGCACTTAGCTGTGTCCCCCCCGCAGCCCCAAGAGCCCACACTACCTAGCCCCACCCTCCCCCATTCACACCATCAGTATTACCTGGTACAGCTGGGAGCCTCTAAGAAAGACCCCCACCCTGATCCCGCAGCAACTCTTCTGACCGACTGGTCCCCTCCCAGAGCAGTTGCCTAATGTTTGACTATCATCCAGGGTACAGGGGGTTCTTGCTGAGTGACAGCCTAGATCAGATCCCGGCCCACACGCTGTGCATTATGGCTTCCTTGGACTGATGGCGACCATACAGCCAGTGGGAGCTTACAGCCAGCGAGCTCCAAAAAAGTGCAGATGATGGGGTGTTATGCTCTAAACTGAACGTCCTAGGAGACACAGGGTGTTGTGGCAGGGCAGAGGATTGGGCCTCTGTACAAAACTAAGAACAGCTGAGAACACCCCTCGGAGGATAGTCACCAAGCCAGTAATCTAGAACTGCACTGTCCACCCCAGTAGCCACTGGCCATGTGAGGCTGTCCAGCGCCTGAAGTGGGACTGGTCCAAATTGAGGTTTGCTGTGAGTGTGAAAAACATATACTTAAGGTTTCAAAGATTTAGTATGAGAAAACGGATGTAAACTATCGCATTGACAATTTCTTATGCTGTGTACATGTTAAAATGCTAACATTTGCAGACACTGGATTGGATAGAAATAGATTATTAAAATCAGTTGTACCTGTTTATTTTTGTTTTTTTTAGTATTGTATAGTGGCCCACATCTGTGGCCAGTGTTTGTTTCTGTTGCCCAGGCTCTTCTAGCAGAAGGTTCCACTGTCCCGAGGGGAAGCATGAAGGACCACCACCTGACCCCAGAGCAGTCACACTTGTCCTGCAGGACAGTGCTGCGTGAAGGTGGCCACAATGCCCCCTGACCCCGCTCTTCATGCTATTACTTTCCCTCCCCCGCCAGTATGTTGTGTCTATCAGATCTGCTAGGACCACCCATTTCCTTACTCAGCCCAGTCTTCCTAGTGACTTGAGAATTTTTCTCTAAGGCGGCTTTTGAGTGAGTCTAATCTCACCCACTATGTATTTTATTTGCCAAACTGTCATGGTTGGTGGTTGGTGGAGCTATGTCATGTCGGTAGCCCTGTTCTCAGAGGGCATACACATGCTCCCCAAAGCTTCCTTGGGCTGGGCTGGTAGTTCCTGGCTACACTCCAATCAGCCAGTCAGATCTCCTGGGAAGAGGGCGTAGAGGTCCATGAACACCCTTGTAGCTTTCCCTCTTGGCCTTATTTGTGTGAAACCTGGGCCTCCAGGATTGAGGCCTTCCAGAGGCGCCACTAATTGGCAGGCTCCGCTTTTGAGTTTGATTATTTTAGATTCCACATCTAAGTGAGATTCTGCAGTATTTGTCTTCCTATGTCTGGCTTATTTCAGTTAGCACAGTGTTCTCCAGGTTCATCCTTATTGTTGCAAATGGCAGAATTTTCTTCTATTTTAAAGTTGAATTTTATATATATATATATATATATATATATATATATATATGTATATACATACATACACACACACACACACACACACACACACACACACATATATCACCTTTTTTATCCATTGACATACATTTAGGTTTTTCTATATCTTGGCTCTTATGAATAATGCTTCAGTGGATATAAGAGTACAGATATCACTTTGAGATATTGATTTCACTTCCTTTGGATATATATGCAAGAGTGGAATGCTGGATCATACAGTAGTTCTTTTAAAAAATTTTTGAGAAACCTCCATACTGTTTTTCTTAGTGGCCGTACCATATTATATTCTCACCAATAGTATGAAAGGACTCCCTCTTCCCCACACCTTCACCAATGCTTGTCAGTAACTACTTAATGGGCACCAACCAAGTCTTGGGTCCTGTGCCAGGCAGCGGGGCTGCTGTGCTGACTGCACAGGCATGGCCTCTGTCCCCAGGAGACTCAGTCCCAGGTCTATGCACCCCCGTGCAGCTCCCGCGGCAGTTCATCTCTATCCTTGGCCTTGGCCTTCTTGCTGTCTCCAAGAGCTTAAAATATTCTGCACATTTTCCTGTTCCCTCCTCCAGACCACTTATAAGAAATGACAATAAGACTAGTCATAACACCAGTGCTTGGGGAGTCCCCCAGTTCCCACTTCTCCACACAGAAGCGTGTCTTTTCTGTCTCTAACTCAGCCCTTTCTCTATGGCCAAACTGCCCAAAGTCCCACAGAGACTCATTATTTTTAAGTACCTTGTAAATGTGGAACCTTGTCAAAGGCTCTTGGAAAATCTACATAGCTAAGAGGCACGTGCTGAGCTATGAATCAGGAGACCTGGGTTCTAGTCCTGAACGTCATTGGTTTATCCTGGAATTTGGAGCAAGGCATAGAACAGCCCCAGTCTTGGTTGCTTCATCGGTAAAATGAGAAGGACTATGCCGGCAGTCAACATCATAAAAATTTTACAACCGTCAGATGAAACACTGTTATTTAGGAATGCTTTGAAAGGTATAAAACAGAATATAAGGGATCATAATTTTGAAAATTTACAACAGCCCCTTCTTCATTCACAGGCATGATCCTCTCCCAGAAGAACTCAGCAGCAGACAAGGTCCCTCCGGCACCCCCAGGGCAATGTTTATTTAACACCATCTACTTTCAATCCTTGAAGGGATTCAGGTTTATCTGACCAATAGTGTAGTATGTAAATGCATAGAAGCCGGGACGCTAGAATCAGTCAGACCTGGGTATGGGTCAAGGCCATGCCATCAATAACTGGGTGACCATGAACAAGTTATTCACCCTCTCTGTACCTCTCCTGTAAATGGGGTTATATTAATGTTTATCTCATAGAGTTTTGAGGTTTTTTTATTAAAGTGTAGTTGGTATACAATATTAAATTAGATTCAGGTGTACAATATAGTGATCCTACATTTACATAACTTAGGATGTGTTCACCACACTAAGTCTAATAACCATCTGTCCTCATGCAAAGTTATCACATTACTGTTATTATGATGCGATTTTAGTGGGAAGGTAAATGCAAGCAGAATGCTTAGCATTGTACCTGGCACTACTGAGTCTTAACCACTCTTGTTGCTCTTGTTTTTGTAAGAGCCCAACCACTGGCAACTGGCCCATCCTACCTAAATTTTATGATTGTCCATCATTCAGCAAATCCCATTTCAAATGCCTTTTACCTGTATTTTGTGTGAGATTCTTTCAGTTTTCCGAAATAAGTAGTGGATGGGGTGGGGTGGGAAGAAAGGGAGACCTATCTTTCCAAAAACTGATTTCCTACACAGACAGAATGTGGAAGAGCGGCTATAACTCTATCCCGTCCCCCTGGGGAAGGCCAACCTGTGAGGACTCACTCCCTAGTCAATCCCTCTGTCCCTGCTTTTCTTCGGATGTCCACCTACATCCAGCACATCACCTCGTCCTAAAGAGCAGGGGAGTTGGAACTAAATGATAAAGAAGATCGCTCAGGCACGAAATCCAACTTCCCTTGGGGAGCCTGCTCCTGCCAGCGACCTGAGGGGACTGGAGACCAGCCAGGGTGCTCAGTGTCACTCTTGTCACTCTCCTGATGCTGCTCCAGAGGTGACTCGCAGCTGGAGGTGAAGCCTGGCTGGGCTGGGGGCCAAGGCCATCACCGTGCAGTCAGACTTGGGTGGTAATCTCAGCTCGCTCTGCATGAGCTCCCATTTCATTCAGATTAAGTTGGGAACTGGCCAGGTAGATGCCTGGTGGCTGGGGGAGCGGGCACAGGAACAGCAGGAGGGTTATTGGAATTGGAGGCATTTTGATTTTCAGAGCTAAACAGATCTCTCTTTAATTCCTTTACTAGTTTTTGGTGGTTGGTTTTTTAATGAGCTTAATGGGAAATCAGCAAAGAGGAGTTTTAATTTCATCAATGCATTTCTTCACTTTTAGAATCAATATTTGTCAAGCTCAAGTATGTGGGCATCACTGTCAGGAATGACTGGCGAAAGCCACTGGGATTGTACAGAGCAGAGACAGTGACCTCAGCTTCCTGCCTCAGGTCACACCCCAGGAAGGATCTGTGAAACTCAGCGAGGAACATGCCTCTCATGTCAGAGTTCTCTCCCCAGATTTTACAGCCCAGGCCAGGTGTTAGGTCTCATTTTCCTCATCTATGATCTGTATGTCAGTTAGGATTTTGGATACTGAAAAAGCCTTTTTATTACTTTAACAATAAGGACATATCTTGAGTAACAAGAAAGTCTTGACATAGGACTTTGGGGTTATTTTGATTCAGCGGCTCAGGAAATTTTTTTTTCTATCTCTGCTCCTGGCCTTCCCTGGTTCCAGCTCCCCTCCTTAGCACAAAAGCGCTGCCTGCAGTTCTTTGGGCTCCTGTTTCTCTGACCCTGTTGAGGGTGAGGAGATACCCTCTCTTACCCCATCATGAAACACAGTCCTCGCTTTGCTCTGATTGCACATGTTGATTGGCTGGGCCTGCTTTCTCTCCATCACTGTGATAAGAGAGTGGGATTAAATGGACTTGTTTATGACCATCAAGGACCCCCACAGCAAGCAGGGAGTGGGTCCAATCCCACCTCAAAGGTGAGAGAGGGTAGAATGGGTGCTGGAGGGGTCATGCAGGACATGACAAATCAGCACTAAAGTCATAAGATTGAGAGGTTATGTCAATAAGGAATTATATGAAAAACCATCTCCCTGTTGTCTAGGAAGGGCTTAAAAATAATGCTTAAGAGTAAAACAAATAAACAGACGGAGCCTGGGACAAACCTAAAATCACACGTGTGAATCACGAAGTACCCTGGTGTCAGAGTTCAGTGAATGCAACAGAAACGAGAGGCAGCCACCTTTCAGGTGACTTGATGGGGTAGTTGCCATTAATGTGGTGTCCCTGCTATAATTTAGTTCCTCTGAATAGCTCTCCTGTTCTCCTTCATCTTATAAGAGGTCAAAAATTAAATACTGAAAATTAAAAATAAGAGTACGTAGTGGGGATATTTGGAATGTAATTTTTTCTTTAGTGGTTTTTTTTGTTTGTTTGTTTTGTTTTGTTTTTACAGAGCCTTACATGGTATCTAATCAAGTTTGGTGATCTCCTAGCTCTCGCCTCTCCTGTTTCCCTTCCTGCTCCCCTCATCCTTCTCACATTGTTGACAGTGTTTAGTCCTGACTTATGTGGGTGGCCCTCTCAGCACTGGGTAGTGACCCTATCAAATCTATCAGCTCAAACGTGTGATGATTCTGATTCTAGAGTAGGAGCCAGCTTTTCTAGACCTGTCCTCCGTCATGGGGGATATGGGCAAAGCTCTTTCCTGGCTGTCCCCACGTTGTCCAAGCAGTTCCAGGAAGGACCTGTGGATGGGCCAGGACAATCTATCTGCTAAGTGTTCTTGTTCTGGGAAGACTGAGGATGACTCATGCCCGAAGCACGTTTTCCTGGAATGTCCACACCCCTTTCCCTGGGGACACAAATAGCACCTCTAGGAGGTTTCAAGACCCTGCATCTACACCAAAATCTGAGACATGAGCCACTGGTTCAATGGCCAGAACAAGCCCACTCAGTGTAAAACTTCTGGGTTCTCCTCACCTGGTTCCCTCCAAGGCACCACAGGGATAGCTGGGTACCAATGTCTAAGAATCAGCTCATGTTGTTTCACCCACATATTTTCTGTTCGCAAATGTGGCCAATACTATTTATTGCCTTTCTGTTACAGAATGACACTCTGCTCTGAGGCAGCTTCCCCAATCCCAGACCCACTCCCCACTGCCAGCACCATCCTCTTCTCCAAAACTTACCTGAGCCACAGGGAACCAAAGAAAAGAACTCCGGTTTTTGGTGAAGCGTGGTGTGGTCCCCCAGTCCCCTCTTTTTGCCATTCCCAGCATGAGGCCGTGGTGAGCGGTGTCACTCCTGCTCTTTTGGGCCTGGCCTCTGGGCACTGTGGAGACAGAGCTCACTGCCTCTGCCCAGGCTGTCGGAGGGTCTCGTGGCTGAAGTGCCACTGTGAACAGGGCAGGATCTGAACTCACCTCTGCTCTCCTCCCCTCTCTCCGCAGATCCGGGTGGATGGACCCAGGGGCAACGCCCTCCAGTATGAGACGGTGCAGGTGGTGGAGCCGGGCCCTGTGCTCCGGGATATGGCCTTCTCCAAGGACCACGAGCAGCTCTACATCATGTCAGAAAGGCAGGTAAGGCTCTCTGAGCTCTGTTAGACATTTGTCTTGCAGCTAAGTACTAGCCTGTGGCTCAGCAGGAAGCTACAGGAGGCTGGTTGCAGGGAGGGGATTTGATGTACGGCTCAGTGTGTATTCTTTCGGTTATGCTGCCTGAGGACTGAGGCTGAGTGCGCTGAAACAGGGAACAAAACATTTCAAACATCAAAATATCTGCGAGTCTAGACCAAACCCACTAACCTCAAAATGATGGTGTGTATAGGTTCTGGGTCAACATTGACTCTTTCCTGAAGACACCAGGTGCAGATGCCCTAGTTTTTGGTCCATATTTCCCTACACACTGTATACTCTCCTACCAAGGTCACCTTCCTAAACTCTGGACGTCTATGGTGGGCAAGGATTTGTTTCCTAAAAATCCTAGTTGAGGGAACATCATGGAAGAACCAGATGGAAGGAGATTCAGAAAATAAGGGCATGTCCTCAGCCTCCTGGTGTGCCTTTAGCTCTCACATGGGACCTCCAACAACTTCCATAAGGCGACACCAGGCAGGATGATATGGTGCAAGGATTACTGTTAGCTGATACTGGTTAGAAGGAGCAGTATTGGGCTTGCTTCTGGAACTCAGCTAGAACTAAGTTCTTCAGGTCATAATGAGACTCTATGGCTACAGCGGGCAAAGGAACAAATTTCGCCTGGGAAATTCCATATATTTAAGAGTATTTCCTGGAGTGCCCTAAGTCACTGCCCACAGACACACCCACCCCACAAGACACACACACCCCAAGTGTGGATTGGCACTGCCATACCTCTGACCCTGTTACCTCTATGTGGGATGAGTCATTCCTAGGAGCTGTCCCGTCAGCCCATGAATATGTATGTGGCAAAGGCAGCAACCATGAAGGGTAGATTCCCCCCTCTTATTCATCTTCATTAGTGAGGCCTGAACTCCCCAGAGGACCCTGCTCACAGAGTCGGGATTGTTCCTCCTGTCCCCTCACTGCACAGTGAGGGAGATAAATACCACATTATGCCACCCACAGGGCTTGTGCATTATGCCTTGGCAGCCCACAGCAGCCCCACCCTCCCCAAGAGCTCGATGACATCTTCTCTTGGTGTGGGACTCCCCATCCAGCCACACTGGGGCCCATTGTGGTGCCTGGGTTGAGGCTGCCATGTCTTGGACATGGCCTGACATAGTATCGAGAGGGAAGCATTTTACCCCAGGAGTCAGGACTGGGTATGAGGCTGCTCCTTTGCTTTCACTTCTTGCTGCCTTCCAAGGGGGGCCCCACTCCCCATTCCCTGCCTACCTCCAAGTCCCTAGACACTGAGATAAGCAGCTTTCCTGGGTGAAGGAATCCTTTGGAGAAGGCCTAAGATCTCCATAAGGCATTGAATATTTCAGGATTTCTTGCCTGATCTGAAAGCCAGGATTTCTGAACTTGGGACTTAAAACATGGAAGGGCTTCCAAAGATGGGAACTATAAGCTATGTGGCGTCACTTCTGATAACTGAGTTGGGATTCTGAGCTCCTTGTCCTTGGTCATTCTGAGAGTGTGGTCAGTGGTTAGAACCCATCCAGGCTGGGTAGTGAGGCATGCTGGGAGCTCTGGACTGTTGGGAATGAAAGGAAGGCAGGAATGGATAGGATCAGGACATTCATATTCTGGAGCTGCTCGTCATAGAGGTGGAGGGCTGCCTGCTACTCAAATCATAGTCCCAAGGCCCTCAACTCTAGGGCCTACACTGGTATGCAGTGGGTTTGCAGATTCATTGTAGGGAGCGGTAAGGCAGCACAGTGGTTAAGTGCACAGGTCTTGGTGTCAGATACCTGAGCATGCACCTAGGCTCCACCACTTACTAAGCATGATCTCAGGTAGTTCCTTAAACTCTTAAGGACTCAGCATTCTCAACTATCTTTATTCCCAAAACCAAATGATATAACGCTCGTAATAAGCACGAACCACGCCTGGAACAGAGTATGGGCTTGCTAAGGGGAAGCTCTTCTTCTTACGATATTGCAAAAGGAGAGTCTGGGCATTGGCCATGTTGGGAGTCAGGCAGGTGGCAACATCAAGATTCTGGGTGGTTTACCAGGTAGGAAGTGCAGGAATCCAGGTCAAGGCCAAGGTGGGCAGGGAGCAGAAATCTGGTCCCAGGAAGAACAGGTCAAGAACCCGCAGCCTACTTTACTGAGTGGACATACCGAGTAGAGCTCGGGGCAAGAGCTCCTTGGCAAAGGTACTGGAGGTGGAACCGCAAGCCCAGGGAGTCAGGGATGATTCCAGCCTCTGTGGCTGTGGGTGGGCGCACTCATAATGGGTCAGACACTTGTGGAGCTGAGTCTGCAGACTAAGGGTAGGTGCTCAGGAATGATGTCTGCTCTGCCCGGAAGGTGCTTCCCTTTCTCATTTGGCTATTTTTTCCTTGTCCTTCAAAACTTACCTCAGTTGTCACATTCTCCAATGAGTGATTCCTGATCTGTGGTTAGACACCCCTGTGTTCTCTCTTCCTAGTCTGGGCTGTGATGATGACTTCCTTGTTTTTCTCCCCTAGCAGACTATACAGGGCAGCCTTATATCCTCTTGGTCTGCCTAAACCTTACCTAATAGGCCCTTGATAAATGTCTGATGAATGAATAAGTGAGCGAATGAATCCACAGTGTCTTCATTGAACCATAATTGGAAAAGAGTGGGACTGATAAAAATTATTTATTGCCTCTCTTAATTTCCAAGTTTGAACCTACATAATTAAAAAACTACACTTCAGATAAAGAAAACATCCCAAACTCCAGTCGTCTGTTTATTACTGCCATGACTTTTGCCCTATCCTGAACTATTTTTTTGCTTAGTTTTTTTATTTAAATAAACTTACTATTTAAACATAAATAATCTACTTTAACCATCCCTTAAACAGTAATATTATAGATCTGACATGCTAGTCATATAGTACAATACACCTAACTGTGATATTGTGATATGTAAGAAGTATATATTTGGTCTTCATCCCCATTTCTGGCACAGTGCTTCCAAAACCTTTGGAATTTCTTAAATGACAAGCAATGGGAACATCTTTTGTTATAATACTTGGTATCTTGTCCTTCAGAGCCATAAAGAATGAATTGATGTCTTGTTATTCCTAAGGAGCTTCTTCTCAACCTCAACTGAGTTTGTGTGAATGAGGTGATTTTTTGAAAGCCCCTAAAGATGGGGGGCTGGTTGCTAGGGGAGCCAATCATGTGATTAGAGGGTTGGAAGGAGTAAGGACTGTGTAACTAAGAGAGGTAGAGAATGGAGTGTGGTGCATGTGTGTGTGTGTGTGTGCATGTCTGTCGCTGTCTGTGTGTCTCCATCAGCCCTTTTCTTGCTTTGCACATGTCTGTGTGTTTGTATATGGTGAATCTTTACTACAGCTCTAGGACTCCCAAGGGAATGTGTATACACACTGAAACACTGTGATCAAAACCTGCCAACCCGACAGGAGGGGAGTGAGAGGAAATGTCAGCCAGTAGATAAGTGGGGAGCTGACGCGGCCAAGCTGGGGTTGTCCTCAGCTGCCCCGGAGTGACCACCCCTTCCCGGGAGAGAAGCTGCCCTGCACACAGGGAAGCTCTTCTTTGATAGGCCCCAGAGCAAGTGGCAGATTCCCAGTCAAGCTCAGCCTCTGCCATTCCACACATCAGCTCTCTCCTGCCTGAAAGCCAGAGGCCCCGAGCACATGTGTCTGCTTGTGATACACACTTTCAGTCATGTCTGGTCCAAAGCTGACTTTCATGGTGCTCTTGTTTTACTGACTCTGACAGTGGGGCTGCTTCCAGGTGCCTGGGGATACTCACCGCCAGTCCTCAGGAGCTGGTGGCACTCAAGTTCTAGCCGTGATGCCTGCAGGGGCTGAGGAGGTGGGTCTGGAGGTGGGCCCGCTGGTCAGAAGGCAGGGCCGGGTGGGCAGATCTTCTTGGCTCCTTCTGATGCAGGTGTTCCAAGGACCTGAATGTCCATGACCCACTGTGGGTTCTTGACTTCACACAGGAAAGACTTCAAATACAAGCCAGCATAGAGTTTAAAGTGAAAAAGAGTTTATTAGTGAAGGAGTGGGAGGGAGAGAAGGCCACTCCATAGTCAGAGCAGCCCCTCCCTAGAGGGACTTGCTTTTTCTATTGAGACTCGTTTAATCGAGGGGTAGGGCATGCAATAAGGGCGGAAATTTTCAGGACCTTCATGAGAAAGGAGTGGAGACTTCTCAGAAGAGCACAGTTGGCCATTTGTGTCCTTATATGGGCTTTCTGTTTCCAATCATGGCAGCAGGGGTGTGTGGTTGAGAATGCTAATGTATTACAATGAGCTAATGTATTGCGAGGTGAAATTAGTCTCCAGGTTGGATCGAGCTGATCTTTGGGCTCTAAACCACAAATATGTCTTACTATTTCCTTGATAGTCCTTGTAGCCCATATCAATTACAGCCATTTCACTGGATACCCTGTCTCACTTCCAGCATAATCCAGTAGTGAAGGAGGGAGGGCCATCTGGCTTTATAATGTATCACCCAGGCCTGATTCATTTATTCACTCAACAAATACTCAGTAAGCACCTACTATGAGCCAAGTGCTACCAGAGGCATTGGGGAAACAAAAATGAAGAAACAGAAAAATATTTCTGACTTTAAGAGCCTATAATTTTAGCAAGAAGAAGTGGCAAAGAAGCAGTCAACATACTAGAAAAATCATATAGTCGGTCAGCAGGTGACAAGTGCTATGGAACAAGGAAGTGGAGTGGGGTCAGTGGGATCTTGGAGGGTTGCAATTTTAAGTGGAGGGGTCACTGAAGGCTTCCCAGAGCAGCTACGGGGGCCTCTTGAGGGTACCTACCCCTTGCCTGTTCTTTGTGGGTTTTTTAGGCTCTTTGTTGGGGTTGTGAAATTGAGAAGATGGTGAAGCCTGAGTGGTGGGTGGGAATTGGGGGAGGATGCTTTTGTGACTGTGATTTTTTCCATGTTGAATTTCAGAGGGAAGTTCAGTTCAAGGGAGGGTGGTACTGTGGTCCAGGGCAGGCTCTTGCAGTTTGGGGTTTAGACTCCTAACTGGATGGTGCTGGGTCCCCTGTGTGATGAGGGATCTGACAGCCTCATATCCTTCCCATCCCAGCCTGCCTCTCGGGGGGTCTGAGGATTCTGAGGTCCTGGTGTGAAGTCTGACATCTCAGAGGTTGGCCCACATTGTTCTCATGGAAGGTGCAATTTTGGAGACAGTGTCTGCAGCCAGAGGTGATGGGCCCAGGAAGAATGATTCTGTTCTGTTGGTGCTGGGTCCCTGAGCATGTCTGTTGGAGATGTTTCCGAGGTGACATGGCAGTCTCTCCGTCATCTGCCTGCCCCTGAAGGGGGCTGAGCTGTACATTCCAGTTTGTGTTTGGATGGGTGACACTATGACAAGCCCATTTGGATGTGTGCTCCTGGCACCCAGACCTGGCTGTTCTGATAGCTCCTGGGAGATGGAACTCAAAGCAAAGGCCTGAGAGTGAGTGACAGGGAACAGAGCCACCTCAGACTCATAGAAAGAAAGAGGCTATTGCAGTGTTCACCCAATTCCACTCAGGTGGATCTCAAAGTTTCCGGTATATCATGACGGAGGTGTTCCCACCTCTCCCTTCCCTCCCAATGAAGGCAGAGTCTCCATCCCCATCTCAGAACTGGTGGGACCAGCAGGGGAAAGGACCTCCTGCTCCGGTTTCCCACACTCGGGTGCTAGGATCTGGATGCTCCATTGCACCTTGAAACCCCTAGAACTGGAAAAGCCCCCAAGGCTTATCGGGCCTTTCCGCCCTCTGATTAATGAGCAGACTGAAGCTCAGAGAAGTCAGTGTCTTGTCTGAAGTCACACAGCAGGTTGGGAGAGGAGCTGAGCTAGAATGCAGCTTAGCACCTATTGCAATGTCTTCTCCAGCCCCTCTTGCAGTGAGGAACATGGAGGTCTTTGTGGGGCAAGAGTTTCCCTTTATCTCCAAGTCTTCCCAGCAGGGGATTATGTACCCCTTTCCTCAGCCTCCAAAACAAGCTAAGAAAACTAAAGGACTTGCTGGGGGTGGGGTAGGCTGAATGGGGTGCATCAGCCATGACAGTAAGGGCTCAAGGCTGCCCTCACTGCTCATGAAGGAGGCTGCATGGTTTGTTCTTCCTTGGCTCCAGCCCCTTTACAACATCTATTCTAGCGCATCTTGGGGCACACAGAGCCCCAGATACAACCAGTCCACCCCATAGAGAGAGTAAGCAGAGAAGCATGCCCCATCCTGTTCCTACAGACACCCGCCTCCTATCTTGTTCCTACAGACACCGTCCCCCATCCTGTTCCTACAGACCTCTCTAGTGCCCACTCATATAGGCATGAAAGTCTAACATCTGCCCGTGATGGAGTTTAGTAGCCTGCCTGAGAGGAAGAAATGGCAGTGGCTCGACATTTCTCAGACAGCCGTGGGGGTGCCTGGGATCACCAATGTGTGCAGGACGGAGACCACAGGTAGTCGTGAACAGTCATGAACTTGGGTTTTCATCCGGGCCCTCTGCTCACCAGCTCTGCCTCTGAGGTGAGCCGCTAGAGCAGTTTGTATTTTAGTTTCTTCATTTGTGAAATGCAAGGCAGATAAAGTCTACCTTTCAGGGCTTTTTATTATTTTTTTTACTTTATGCACAAACCAGTTGTGTCTTTTATTTAATGTTATTTTTTTATAAAATTTTTCTTTATTGATTAAGGTATTACATATGTGTCCTTATCCCTGCATTGCCTCCCCCTCCCCACTCATGCCTCACCCCCCTCAGCACTTTTAGGATTAAAGTTAGTATAGGTAAGGCATGTATGGGCTCTTAGCAAGTTCAAAGTTATCATCATTATTATGTTTGCTAATACTCTCAGGAAACGCTGAAGGCCATTTCAGCTCTGGGTGCTGGCTCCCCCTGATTCCCTGGCACCCCTCATGTGTTTGGAGCTCCTCAGAAAATACTAAGGCTGTATGCTCCCTTCACACCTATTAGCACCGCCCTCAAGGAGACTGGAGGGCCTGGAGACTGGGGCCTCCTTCCCAAGCCTTTGCTGGGCTTCCTGGAGTAATTCTCCCTCAGCTCTGGTGGACAGATTTTAGTCCGTCTGTGTGCAGCCCCACAGGCTCGAGACTGTCACAGATACAGACCAGGCAGCTGACTTAGCTTCTGGCTCCTCATGTATCAGGACTTCCCAGCAGAAGGGAAATGGCTTGTTCCCCTTCTCTCTGCCAGAACAAGAGAAGAAGAGGGAATGTGTAAAGGTGGGGCAGGGGAGGCTGAGGGAGCGGGTGGAGTGGGAGAAAGGCAGGGAATCTAAGGGCAGGTGATCAGGGAACAGCCTTGGTAGCTCTCTCATCCTGAACCCCATTAAGCATCTGTCTCCATCTGTCTCCGGCAATTGCCTGGCAGTCAGATCAACTCCCCACTCAATGCCAACGTCTCCATACTTTCCGGGCGCTTGAAATGCCATTTTTAAGACAACTGCCTGCAATATTCCACTTAACAGCACGTGAGGAGACTCCACCACTTGGGCAAACAGGACGGGGGCTGGGTCTCTGCCCCCTTTCAGCCCACCCCTACCCCCATGTGTGCTTATTAAGTGTCCACTGTGTGCCCAGCACAGGGCTGGACGTGGTGCAGAACAGAGAAGAGTAGAAGGAGGCCTGTCTGGAAGCGCTGTGGGGTGAGATGGGGTCACGCTCCAGCTTGCAGGGCACTGAGAATAAAATAGTCCACTGTGGAGGTAGCCCTGGAACCCAGCATCCTGGTAGAGTTAGGGCTCAGGCGAAAAATGATGTCAGCTTGAAAGGATGGAGCTCCAGGGATGTTTCCCAAGACAATCCTCAATTCTGTTAACCCCTTCTTGGCTCCCACCTCCTCTTACCTGGGTGGGTGTGGGCGATGGAAGCTGACCCCCACAGCCCTGCCCTCTCCCCTGGAGGCTAATATCTGAGTGAAAGTGGCTCACATTCCTGAGGATGGACTTGTGCTTAAGTTCTGCAGAAAGAGAGGCTGGAAACATTGGGTACTCAGTTGACTACCCATGAGACACTTTCAGAAGTAAATAGAATTGTGTTAATTTGTGCCATTATGCAAATGACTAGGTAATACCTATATGCAATATATATATATATATATATATATATATATATATATATATATATATATTGGAGAAATATGCAAATTAACCAAGATGCTGTAACTGGTCCACCGGACAGGAGGAGGTTGCATGTGCTGCGTCAGGGGCGGGGTGGCAGGGGCCTCCGTGCCTGCGCTGGGGGACGGTCTGATCAGCAGTGGCCGTGGCTGCTTCAAGGACTGGAGAGGGAGGCAGGGCTGGACCGGCAGCAGTCATGGCTGCTGCGGGGCCAGGGGAGTGAGGCAGGGCCATACCCGCGACTCGAGGGTGGGTGGCACTGTGCGATTTTCGAATCGCTTGCTGGGCTCCTAGTATAGGTATAAAAGGTGAAATTACAAACGGCAGAACTACGTCTCATCTGAGTCTCTTAAGTGCATTTCGAATATTATGTATAGACAATGGAGACATGAATTTGAAACTGACTCAGACGGTGCGATCATTTCAAAGGAACGTGTGATGATTGAGGGGGAGACTATCTGGATATATTTGCTTAAAGAAAGTTGTGCAAGGCCACGAAGGAGTGGAGAAACAGGTTGGAAATAGGTATATCCTCCTCAGAAAGGATTCAGGTGCAGAAAGCTATCCAGCTCCCTGCTGGGTGACCTGGAGGTGGTTGAGGAGCCACCAGCCCTGGCTTCTGGTCCTGGCTCTGTGACTTTCTAGCTATATGACCTTGGACAAGATATGTAACCTCTGGGTCCTTCAGTTTTCTCAACAGTAACATGGGGATATGCTAGTGCCATTGCCTGAGTGGTCCAGTGAGTAAATTGGAAAACATATATAATATTCTTAAAAAGTGCCTGGTGCAGAATGAGGGCTCAATACATCTTAGCTTTCATCTTTACTATTTTCAATATGCTGGACTATTAGAAGGGTGTCTATATTTTATTTAAAAACATCACCTATAATATTTTTACTTCCATCATTTATAAATTCACTCCTATCTCCTCTAGGACATATCAGGCCCTTAGAGTGACAGGTTTCTGGTACTTAGAGTAACAGAGGGCAAACCGGGTGGCCCCCAGCAGCCACACTTCCCAGGCAGCTGAGGGCTCCGTAGCTGCTCCAGTGAACTGTTTGTGCCCAAGTTGCTTCCTTGAGACACTGCCTTTGACAAGGGTCACCACTAACCCTGCTTACCCTCAGGGTAAGAGAAGAGGCCTTATCCTCTGACGCCACCTTTAATGAACAAAACTTTCTGATAAATGCTCACTCGTTAAGCTGAGGGCATCTCAGGACACAAGCAATACACACATGAAGTAGGACATGAAACGAAGTCTCCCCCCTGGGTCTCACCTGGGTATTGCTTTAAGCAAATGCCATGAATGATCAGATGGGGCAAGGGAAGAAGCTATTAGAACTTCTATTTTTTTCTACTTAAAAAAGTTAAGCTTTACCTATGTTTAATAGACAGTTGATACTGGATATTGCTTCCTGGCCTTGGTCGCTATGTCAGCCATTCATGTGTCAGGAGGGAACTAGGGGCATGGGAGGGCCACATCTCTGAGGGGTGGACACAGGGTTCTTACTGCCTGGCTCAGTTTCAGTGCAACAAACTGGTGATTTGCGTATGACAGGTATTATCAATATTGTGAAAGCAATCCTTTAAATAGAATCTTTACAACACTTGCCATCAGATGGGAGTGACCATGAAAATTTTTTGTGTGGCACAGGGGTTGGCTGGCTAGGAAAGCATAATTAAGCGTTTTTCCCTTTAAAAGAACCACAATGTTCCACATTTGCTGGCCTTTTCAGTTCTAATGAGCAGCTGTCAAAAGTATGCCACTTTACTGATAACTTTGAAAAATTACCCACTTCTCCTGCCCCTTCAGTTAAGGCAGTGCATTAACAATGAGTTAGAAAGTAACTACTTTCAGAAAAAAATATGGCACGGAGAGACCCTTTTGGAAAGAAAAAAAAAAAAAAGGATGTTTGGAAATATTTGCATCTTTATGTGATTTTGTTGTTGATATGACTAAGCGTGACACTTTAAAAACTCATCTAAATTTTTTAAAAACTTGAAAACAGAATTTTCTACCGGCCTGAAAATCTTCCAAATGGAGAATTTCAGGGAGTTTTGACCCATTTGTTTAAAAATATAAAAATTTAGCACCGTTCGATTCGTTGAAAGAATAGCTGATTGACATCAGAGAAGATGGAAATCTATTAGCTGAATTTCAACTGCAATCTTTGCATAATTGGTGCATGAGACTGAAAAAAAGTATTGTGGTTTCCTCAGCTGAGCCAACTGCGCTTTTTGCATCTCTGTGCCTATGTGAGCTGTCTTTTCCCGTTAAGACAGCCATTAAAACAAAGTATTGAAATAAATTGAACCTTAGACCTCAGAACCCCATATCAGTAAGTGTTAAACAAAGATTTTCAAAAATAATGAAGCCAATCCTAACACATCAGTCTCACAGCAAAACATTTTGTATCATTCATTAGTAAGATAAAATAAAATAATGCTATTTTATCTCACTTCTTTAATTCCTAATTCCATGTATATTTGATAACGCAAGTATATTAATAATAATATATATTATTTGTAAACATTTATAGGTGTTTTTTGTAGGTTCATGCTCAAAATTTTATTTACTACAGGGTGTGCAATTAAAACTCTTTAGAGACCTACTGGCCATTGGAGTGTGTTAATTTGCAGCTACTTCATGTGTAATCTCATATCCACCTCTGCCTTTGACTTTCCTGTTTCCTTCTACAACTATCTCTTTTGTACTCAGGTGATTGTTGTTTAGGCCCAGCTCAGCAGTCCACTGTGTGCAGGGGTATCGATGTGGGAGGAGACAGGGTGGTTAATTTCTTTATTTCTGGGGAATTTACCCAATGCATTCTAAATCTTTTGGGGGCCCAGGTCCCTGGGCAGCAGACAGAAATTTTTCTCTGAGAGCAACCCTAGTCATTTGCAATGGTGCTGAGAGATAAGGAAATCGCTTATCGCTCAGACAAGCAGATAGCATCCTGATGATTATGGCCGTTCAAGCTGACAGGGAAGATTCCTGTCAGAATGGCCAGAATGACTGTGGAGCTTGCGAATAGTCACCCAGACATAAACCTGCCAGTCCAGAGTGAGCCTTTTGGAAGGCTGTCTCCCATTTCCCATCTTTCCTCCTTTGTTTCAGCTCATTCCCATTCTTCCCTTTATCCTGTTTTTTTTTTTGGCATTCCTCCCACCTTTCTCCTTATGTTTATCTCAATCTCATTCTTCTCCACATTCACATCCCATTTCCCCAATTCTTGGGGGAAGAGGGGGAGCTGGAATGGGGTCAGGCCAGTGTTTTTCAAATTGTCGGTCATGACACATTAGTGGGTCACGAAATCAATTTAGTGGGTCACGAAATCAATTTAAAGGGTCATGACCAGAATTTTTTTTAGTGGCAAAGAATAAAGTCGAATAGAACAGTGTCCATCAAGTACAGTAAGGATAGGTACTATTTGTGAAACTATGCATGTCGGTGTATGTGTGTGCCTGGGTTGCAATGGAAAGCACACCTCTTGCCAAGCGTCATGGTCAAATGAAAGCCACTGGTCTCGGGGATACCGTGTTGCATACACTGGCAATAAATTGACTTTAGCTTTGAGCATCCCACTCATATGTCAAGTATTTCTAATAACATTATATGACCTTCCACTAGTTCCTATTCAAGTGATCTCTCAATTTCAATAACTTGGCTTCAACAATTACTTGGGACAGCTTAGTGTGACAGCTGTGGGGTGGTGGATGGGGTTGGTCACAGAGTAGGGCTCATTGGAATCCAGGCCTTGACTTGTGAGACCCGGACTTCTGAGTCAGTTTTCTCATGTATGGACCAGGTCAGTGCTTTCCTACCTATTCTTTTGTTAAGGCACATGTGGAAAACATATTTTTACAGCTCGATGGGATGTTGGAGGTCTCCTCATGACCAGAGGGGACCAAGTTCTGGGGAATACTGTCCTCTAGGCATTTCCCAGCTTCCCCAGGGGCTGAAAGAATAAAAATTGTAGCACATGCCCCGGCTGGGTGGCTCAGTTGGTTGGAGCATCTTCCTGTACTCCAAAAGGTTGTGGGTTTGATTCCCAGTCAGGGCACATACCTAGGTTGTGGGTGTGACCTCCAGTCAGGGTGCATACAGGAGGCAACCGATCTATGTTTGTCTCTCAGACCAATGTTTCTCTCTCTCTCTCAATACAAACATATCATTGGGTGAGAATTTAAAAAAAAAAATGGTAGCATATAAATGGCCCATACATTGCATCCCACCACTCACCAGAGTGGAAGCAGTGCCTAGATGACCACAGTTGACAAATAGGACTGGAAATCCTTATTCCTGCAACTCTATGTGTGTGTCTCCCTACTTGGAACATACAAAGATGCACAAGACATCCATGCTCTCTGGAGCCTCCTATTTAGCGGTTGTGCTCACCCCCTGCAGTTTGCAAGAAATACTGTGTGGTACAGCACCAGCTGAGTCATGATTGGCTCTCTTTTGCAGTGGCCTCTCCTTGCCTGGAGCCCTGACACTTGAAAGTTTCTTTTCCCCCTGTGGGAACCGAATGAACCCCAGAATTGCCTTGCAATCTTGATATTTCTTTATGGGCATAAACCTAAGGCAAATCAAGATGAGAAGAACAAACTTCAATGGCTCTTCAAATGCCAAGTCCTGGTGCATTCACTGTGTGCACTGAAGGGAGTGAAACTAATTACTGCCTTCTTAAAGAGCTGAGCACCGGTGGATACGCCCTTGAAAGTGGCCAGCAGAAATGCTTCTTGCAAATCAGTCTCTCTGCCAGAGCCTTTGCTGCCCGAGGACCCCTGCCTCGGGCCATTAGCGAAGAGGCTGGTCATTATTAAGTAGCTGGCATTGACTGATGACACCAAGCTTTTTTTTTGGTTGTGCATGGGCTGTTGGCGGGCTCTTAGTTGACCCCTGGAATTTGGAGTTTATTCTGCCATGAAAACAAAGAAATAAATGAGAGGAATGAGCAGAGGTCCTCATGGTTAGACACATTGGTTAAAGACAGCTCAACAGTCTGGTCTGGCACTTCCCCAAGGCCACACCCACCAAAAGAATCTAGTCTTGTTAATACTCCAGAGTAATGGCACCACTCCTCTCCAAACCAGGAGAGAGATCCCCTGCCTCACCCCCCACCCCCAGGGGCTGGTACCACAGAAAGGGATGGTGTCTGTACAACATCTAACACACTGGAAAAGATTCAGTTTCCTTTTTATGTAAGGGATCCATTCTATAAAATATGCTTACCTGATAGATTGTATGTTATAAGTGCCATAGGAATCCTCTGCATAGACAGTAACTCTCTTAACAGTTATTTACTTTGTCAGGTCATATTTGCCTTTTTTTAAAAAATATATATTTTATTTATTTTTTACAGAGAGGAAGGGAGAGAAATAGAGAGTTAGAAACATCGATGAGAGAGAAACATCGATCAGCTGCCTCCTGCACATCTCCTACTGGGGATGTGCCCGCAACCAAGGTACATGCCCGTGACCGGAATCGAACCTGGGACCTTTCAGTCCGCAGGCCAACGCTCTATCCACTGAGCCAAACCGGTTTTGGCTGACTTTTTTTTTTTAAGTGAGATGCCATTGTTATCAAATGGTGTCCTTTCAACTCAATTCAACAAGCACATGTTGTTGACCTGCTAGAGAGGTTGGCAAACTACCATCCAAACCTGGTAGTCAACTTGTTTTTGCAAATAAAGCTTTATTGGAATCTTGCCATACCCATTCATTTACATATCATCTATGGCGCTTTTACTACAATGGCAGAGTTGCATAGTTGAGACAGGCCACCTGACCTCTGCCAACTCCAACATATAAACTCTCTGGCCTTTTATAGACTACTAGAGGCCACGTGCATGAAATTTGAACATGTGTGCGGTTCCTAGGCCTGGCTGTTGATCAAAGTGCAAGCATCTGGCTTGGAAGGGCAGGTTCCAGCTGACCTTTGGGCCCTGGGCAGCACCTGGGGCCCCCAGTCCCCCGCGTGCCCCCCTCCACCTGAGTCATCGGGCCCCTGCCCGGCTCCCTCAATGCCTGAGAGCCGGCCACTGGTTGCTGTCTGCGGGGTGATCAGCAAGGTAATCAGGCCCCGCTCGCACCTGCCTTGGCCTGGTGCCGCTCGCTCATCTGCTCCACCATCCTACCACGGTCCCACTCTCATTGGGGCCCATCGGGGCTGGCAGTACCTCCACTGCTGCCCGCTGCCAGCCTCGCGTCGCCAATGCCTGCCATGTTCCATGCCGCCCCTGGTGGTCAGTGCACATCATAGCAAGCTGTCGAACTCCTGGTCGAGGGTACAATTTGCATATTAGGCTTTTATTATATAGCATAGTGTTGTTTCTCCTGACCTACTATGTGTTAAACCTCAAGGTCAGGGAACAAAGGAATGGGTACAAAAGAAGTCTGGCAAGATCCTTGCCCTCAGGGAGGTTACAAGTTCATGGGTGAGAAGGATCTTAAACACATGAAGCATAAATCAAGAGTTTTTGGTTTTTGGTGCAGCCACATAGTATGTGTCCTCACCCCTGGACCTCTGCTTCCACCCTGTCCAGGATGCCCTGCGACTCATCTCACCAGGGAAATTGTGTGCAGGCTTCAAATCTGCGTTCCACCCTGAGTCATCCTCCAGACCCTCCAGACTGTTGGTCTTTGCAGCCAGAAGGGACCCATGTGGCGATTTGTAGTGTGAAGATGCTCAATATGCATTTGGTGCATGTAAATGAATCCTCACACTGATCTGGGGAAGATGGAAGAAACCTACCTGAAATGACCTTCTTTCTCTTTACCAATTAAAAAAAAAAATCCCTACGGAGTTTGAACTAAACTCATGAGATTCAACTCCCTACACAACACCTCAGGCCAGGACCTTGCCTTTGGCTTTAAGCCAAGTCCAAGGGTCTCCAAAATAACTCAACCAGTTTGGAAATTGACTTCTATGCAATTCTTCTATGGAGAATATCTGTACATGTTGGTCATATAGGGGAAAAGAAGCCAAATAACATATTCCTCTTCTGCTTTTCCTCTAAAATCTCCTAAATCCCACCTCCGCACAGAAGGAAATTTTAAAAAGTCAAAATGAGAACAATAATTTTATGTGACAAGATTATTTATATGGCTGTTCTTCCCGTGATAAATCCATCCAGGGGCTCAGCACCTCCTCCAGATGCCAATTCATAAATCAGGAAATGCTATTACCCACCGGCCATAAAAAGCGAGCCCACCCCAGCACAGAGGACTCATTTCAGAAGTGGCTGCCCCATTTCATGGCAGAAATGAGTTCAGAAAATCCACCTGGCTGTCCAAAGGGAGGAGAAATGTCTTTTATTTGATAAATAATCAGTCTTTCCTTCCTCTCAATCCCTTTCCCCCTAGATATATATAGAATTAATGGTACAGATATATGCCGTCCCACAGAAATAATAATAACAAGGCTAACTAGATTGAAAGAGGGCGAAGGGCAAGAGTGAGCATGGTGAGAAGCCTGCAGACTTCCTGGGAAACCTTTTATACCAGTTTAGATGTAGCTCATGAATAAACTGCTTGGAAACAATTTAATGAGAGTCCTCCTTTCTAGGCATCCCTCCTGCAAGCACCCTTCAAGGTCAGGCAGAGAACCAAGGAAAAGGGTTGGGAAGGAGGGAGTCATTGCAGAAATGGCTAGAGGGAGTAGGCAAAGTCACTGGATTTGCTTGTGGTTCCTCCAATGTAATCGTATACACTTCATTTCTTTCTTAGTGGATGTGTGTTGAAATGGGAAGGGGATATAAAGAGAATTCAATAAAAGAGAAGAAAGGAGGAGAGAGAATGAGAAGGAAGGTGGCAGGAAAACTCATCAGGGGCTACATGGTCACAGTCACTTGACAAGTAGGCAAGATACAGCGGTAGACAAAGCACATGATGCCCACACATATTTGCAGCTGACATTCTAGAGGGGGTGGGGACAGACCATAAACAAGTCAGCAAATAAATAAGCAAGATGATTTCTTTTAGTAATAAGTGCTATCACTGAAATAAAACTGAGTTACATGATACAGAGAAGCTGAAACTAAGAATGGGGCGAGGCAGGTGCAGACTAGGTGGCCCAGGAAGCTCTTTCTGAATTGATGACATGCGAGTGGGCCAGATATTCTACAGATATTCTCCATAGAAGAATTGCATAGAAGTCAATTTACAAGCTGGTTGAGTTATTTGAATATCTGTGAGGAGACCATTCTAGACGAAGGAGACAGCAAGTGCATAGGCCCTTGAAACAGGATGCAGTTGGTACATTCAAATAAAAGGGAGTCTCTATAAAGATAGAAGTCAGGAGCAAAGGGGAGCCCACACAGATGTGCAGGGGACAGATTTTGGAATCTGCGAGGGCAGTGCTAGCCCCAGGTGGTGGTGACTAATTTTCTATCCAATTCACCCATTATAGTAACAGTCAGTGCGTCCTGCAAAAAAAGGGGAGGCACCTTCCAACCTTTGCTTATTGCCTAAACTGGCCTTTGCTTGGGCATCTTAGTCCACTAGCACCTCAAGTACAAGAGAGAGAGATGCTCCATCAGTAAACAGCAATAACGAAAGCTAATAGTTACTGACTGCTTTGTGTTATCCCAGCAGAGTTTTGGGAGAGGGATTGTGTTTTGTGTTTTGCCAGCTTAATTGAGGCATAATGAACACACAGTCACCAAGTTCAAGTGTAAGGTTATATGGCAGTGATGAAATAGTTCTGTATCCTGATTGTAGTGGTAGTTGCATGAATCTATACATGTGTTAAAATGACAGAACTATACACACATTTTACAACAACATCAATTTCCTGGTTTTGATATAACAATTTTTTTAAGATGTAACCATTGGGGGAAATTGGATGAAGGGTACATGGGACCTCTCTGTACTATCGGTGCATCTTCCCATGAATCTACAATTATTTCAAAATGAAATGTTGTTTTAAAAATTAAAAAAACAAAATCAAAATTTTAAAATGTAGAAGGAAGTCAGAAAATATTTTAAAATATGTTGTGATAATACGTTGCAGAGAAGATCCACTATTGGATACAAAAGTTAGTAACATTTAGAGGAGAAACAGGATATTTGCATAGTCCAGCTATTTCCTCCAGAGTATTTATTAACTACAAATTCAAAAATAGTAACTTCACAGTGGAGAAACCACCTAAGCCAAGGGATCAAGGTTAAAACAATCAGTCAGAAGACATAACAATATCATGAGCCCCTTGATGAGATGCACCGAGGATACAGTATTGGTTCTGTGACCCTGGAGTAGCCTCCCGGAATCTCAGCAGTGGGATCAGTACCTGAAGATCTCCACCACAGAACACTTATCTATAGATGGAGGACATGCCTTGGCAGCCTACTGGATTCCATAAAAATGATCACCCGTTCATTAAAATATTTTAACCGTACATAACAACCACTTCTTCAGAGAATAAAAGAGAAACTCTGTTTTCTAACGATAGCCATTTCCTGAATTTATTTTAGTCTCTGCTACTAAAGTTTCATAGAGCCTGGCTTGGCAGGCCTAATTCGACAGAGAGCCCATCCCACACTCTGTAGGGGTGGAGAAGATGAGGGACTCTTGTGGCTTGAGGTTCTGCAGGTGGGACTCCTGGTATCCTGGTCCTGCCTAAAGGCCCCTCCCTGGTCTAAGATCCAGGACCTGACCTGTCTCTTCACATTTTGGACCTTTGTGGTTAGGTGTAATCTAGAGTGATAGAATCCTGCCCATTTCACATGCAAGGAAAACCAAGCCAGAGTCTCATAGCAAGTCGTGGCTGTGGAGAAGAAGCACATCCAGGGTGTCCCAGGTCCTTGGTCAGAGCCACAGTCATCAGCTTCCTGATGCTACATAGTCATCTGCCTTCCCACTCCTCTTGGCCTCTAAACCTGGGTTACCAGGCAGCAGGAGAAGACCCCAGCAGAAAACTAAGTGTACATTCAGTTACTCATCACTAGAGCTTTCTATATATCCCAGAACCAAGGCCTCGGGTAAGAGGATAAAATGAGAATTACACATGTGAGTTCAGTCAGCAAAGCTGGGTGCAACTTTGAAGGCTGGAATAGCCTACGATGTTGTGATTCTAGATACAAAGTGACAAGACACGCGTGTGTGTTTGTGTTTGTGTGTGTGTGCACACGCGTGCGTGCGCACGTGCACCTATGTTTAAAAAATCTAAGGCATGAATTAAAGAATGTCAGGTATAAGCTTAGTGTATTGAATTTTCCCCTATTTTTAAGTCCCAATGTCTCTTTTCAACAACTCCAGCAACACAGAAATCACTTAGAGCAGATGCTGTCTGCTCCATGAGGATTTAGACTCTGCAGAGATGATATTACCCCCTCCTACCCTTTATATAACTTGATTACTTTGTAGTCATTCCACACAGGCAAATGCATTTATTCAATCATTCATTTGCCAAGCATTTGATTAGTTTCCACTCAGTGCTAGAAACTGTCCCAGACAAGAGAGTTGTGGAGTTAAATAAAACACAGCCCTTCTTCAAGGAGTTCATGATGTATTGAAAGTCATCATATAAACACATAAATAACAATACAAGTTGGATGTGACAGCAGAAATGACTACATTGTAAAGAAGTAGCACGGAGAAGGGAGTGATGAAGAAGAACCGGAAGGAGGTTTCAAGGATGAATAGGAGTTTGCAGAGGGAACCAGAAAAAAGGGGGCCTTCTAGACAGAAAGAACAACATTGCAAAGTCAAGGAAGACTTTGAAACATTGTGATATTTTAAGGGAAGCTATACACGTTTAATGTTGTTGGAACAGAAATTAAGATGGATGATTGGTGAAAGCTGAAAAGTTAGGCAGGAATGAGACCATACTGCATCCTATGTGCCATACTAAAGAAACTTGGATTGTACTTCAGAAACATTAGCAGTTCATTGGTGGGGATCGGGGTTGAGACCGTGGCAAACTTGAGTGTGAAACAGATCGCTCTGGTGGAAATATAGTGAACAAACAATAATTATAAAAGAAATCCAGAGTTACAGAGAGCAAAGAAGAAGTTTTTACTGTCACTGTGCCAGGTACTTATTTAATTTAATCTTTACAGTACTGCTACAAAGTAGTTGTTTTTATTTCCATTTTACAGATGAGAAATTGAGAGGTTTGTAATGTGCCTCAGGTCACCCAGCTGCTAAAAGGTAGAGTGGTGATTATAATAGTTTCATCAGAAGTAAGGGCCTGATTTAAGGCTACACAAAGGTATAGGTTTAGGGATGCTCGGGAGGTTATATAGAGTTAGAGATAACAGCATGTAGGGGAGGCTGAAGGAGATAAAGACGTTTAAGATGATTCCTGGAGTTCTCAGCCAGTAGAAATTAGTTGTATGATGATTTGTGGACTCAGATAAGAAATAATACAGGAATAAAGCCTTTCCAAACTCTCAGAAGTCCCCTCTCTTTGTAACAGGTGTCTTCCACTTGTGCTCTGAATCCTACCCTCTTCAAACATACAGGGGGTTTCTGTCCACATATTTTTATCCTCTATTTCTTCCTGGTTCTTGTACCTTCATTTTAAATCAAGCTCAAGTTTTGTTTTTCTCTTTTTAACTACAGTCCTATTTCCTTCCTGTACCACCAAATACTTGGTTTCTATGTGCCTAGAAGGAAAGAACCAGCTATGAGTGAGCACTACTTATTTCTTTCTGCCACATTGAAAAGGTTCAAAGAATAGTTTCCTATAATCCATAAAATTCCATCCTCTAGTGTTTGGACAAGTACTCCTTTAGTTTAACATTGTCCATCGATGGTTGAGAAGTAACTCTACTCAGAGCCAGGAGAAGCCATTAGTTTATGTGGTGGAGGCACTTCAATTGATAAAATTCTGCAGTGCTAGATTTCAGCACCAGAACTTGAGGACAGCTCCCCATCTTTGTAAATGCCTGCCTGGCTATCAGGTTTCTCAGCAGCACTGATTTCCTGAATGTCCATACAGACATAGCCAGATTCACAGTCACATATTTCAGTTAAATTCCTTTTTACTTTAATTCCTCTATCCTACAAACCTGAGCAACTTCTTTGATGAGCAGGAACAGACCATCAAACGCCACGCTCTCTAAATATTAAGTGACAGCCTCTACTCTCTGCACCTACAAGGCAGCACTGCCTTTAACCCTAATGAAACTGCCGAGTAATTTTGGAACCATGGGGAAAAGTCTGGCTCTAGCCCCCAGGAGATGTATTGAATAACTTGTTTCTCACTGACCTCAATCGGCCTATAATTTCTAGACATTTTTAGCTAGCATCTGTGAATCTGTCCCTCTCTCTGGGTTCTTATTTGGAAACCATTCCTGTGATGCCTATAACATAAGGAGTCACAGGCACAGCAATTACTGATGAAAGAAATTTACATGTGGCAGCTCCCTCCATATGTGGTATGGGAATTAGTAAGCATTTATTTTATGGCAGAGTAATAACCAAACTGTAGGTAGAGATATGTCCTTGTTTCTCTGTATATACATAACTCTTTACACATAGTATTTTCTCTCCAAATACTAGTTACATTTAGGAGGATGAGTTCAGCCCTCAGAAAACCCACGGGTGAACACAAAGGGTTTCTGAGCATGCTGGTGAACTCATTACTGTCAACCCCTCGAGCACGTTTCTTTGTGATTCCCATTAAAGGTGGGGTGCTCAGCCCTGACTTCCCACAAGGTGCTCAGGGCAGCTCCTGCAACCCCCTGCAGGCCTCCCTATTTGCCTCATTCTTTTCTCCTCTCTCTAGTCATAAAAACATCAAATGTCCCAGCAGTGTGTCCCTGTCCATCCAAACCTGACAGCATCTCAGGGAAAAGGACAACAGATGAAGCCACTCTCAGAAAAAAAAAATTATAAAAATAAAAACCACTAAGGGACCATGTTTTTGGAAGGGGAACAGTTGGCAGAAACAAACTGCCTTTTTGGCAGGAAGAAAAAGTGTCAGAGCCACACCACTGGGTCAGCTTTTTGTTATCTCGACAGTAGGATCAGACCTCCACCATTAGATCATACTGGCCTTTCCAGACACACCTAGCCCATCATCAGAACGCTGGCCAGGTTTGAGGCAGAGCTGATGGGGTGTTCCCTTCTGCTTTAGGCATTGCTCTTTCTGATTTGTAATGTTTGTCCACCAGTCAGCACATCTAGACACATTCTGAAAACTAAGAACATAAGCCAATAGAATAATAATACCTTGTATTTATCTAACACAAAGAGGTACTCCAAGTGCTTTACCAACAGCATCTCACCGAGACCCCCTCAGCTCTCCATGAAGGGTTACTCCCTTTGCTGTAACTGGGCATGCTGAGACTTCAATGGGTGACTCAGGGAGGGTGATGTGGTGCTCCTCTATTCCACCACCACACGTTCACCAGCCAGGCCAGCAGTTGACATGCCTCACTTGACTGAGGATGCAACAGATGACACCCAGGAGAAGAGGGCAGCTTGCTTCCTCCAGGAGGCACCTGCTGTCTGAATTGTCCAATGGGAGTGGAGTACTTCCTGGGCACCTTCATGTGTGTATGGGGCAAGAAACATGAAGCAATTAGCTACTTCTTTTAGCAGCCTGTGGAGTGGTCCCCTCAACCCCACAAGTAAATAAATCCTATTCCTCTCCCACTAGGCACACTTGCTTTGTTTCAAGTACTTTTTCATTAAGTATTTCATGACCAGATCAATGATCCAAATATATTTCAAACTCATGATGAACCTGATGAGGATAAAACAAAGGATTACAGATTGTAGGCTTGGAGCCAATACTATACCTGGAATTGAAGAAAGTGAGGCAAATGGGGGGAATGGTCACAGTGGTCCCATGGCACTATAGGTATCCCTTCCTGAGGCTTTATAAAGGAGCTTGTGGCAAGCACAGAGTAGCTCCACCTGCAAGGAGAAACCATCTCATACATGTCCTTGTGTAATAAATTCCTTTCCCAAGAGACCAGGGATATCACGAAAGGTGAGGGAGTGATATCCTTGCCAGCCACATCGTATCTCAAGGCCCCACAAACCACAAAGTAGCACTAGAGGCTAGAGAGTTAATAAATTATCCTTCCAGTCGATTGCATTTTTAATCAGGGTGTGCACCATGATCACTAAGGGCACTTGCTTACGGGACAAAGCCCTAGTATTTATCTTGTTTTAATTATATTAGAAAGTAGTGATATTCAGTTAACCAACTAATCAAGCAAACCAATCAATATTGGTCCTGGCAGGATTCTCTGTTGCCCGGCTTCTTGTTCTGGGTAGTAGTCTATGCTTTAGAGTCAGATGGAGTTAATTCTTGGTAGCCAAAGGCATACTGCTGAGAAGTAGGCAGCAGCAGACTTTGGCTATGGGCAGGATTCAGACTTTAGACATGGACAGAAACCTCTCAAGTTCATTCCCTTGCCTGATATGGTGAAGATTTGTAGCAACCTTCTTTTGGGTGAGATGTCACATTATTCGTTCTACCATGTACGTTTGATTTCCAAGTACATATCAGGAACCATTTTCTCCATCCTGTGAATTAGAGGTCTAAGATCCCTATATCCTATAACAAGTCAATGGGAGAACACTAAATATTGAGCAGATCTGATCATAAAACAACAGCATGCTGTGTATTGTGGTATTCCCAAGGACTGCCAGGTTGTTCCTAACTATGCCAGGTAGTCCTAACAGCAGGTAGACCAACCTGGAAAGCCTCCACCAGGATCTTTGGGGTATGTATGTCTAGACTCGCGAGCATCTGGGAGACACAGTGAGTCAAGAACAGAGCTGCTCTCAGGGTAAAGGCTTGGGGAGCCAGGCACAGCCCTTTGCCACATTCACATGTGTCCAGAAACATCTGTCTGTGAGACCACATGGTTGTCCAAGGTTAGGGAGTGGTTGGTGGCCAGAGAGGAAAGTGCTTCCCTTGGGCTATGCTCATTGTCCCTCCACCTTCACCAGACTCCTTCTAAAGACACACCTGGACCCAAATGCTCAAGTAGCATTTCCCAAGGTAACCTGTTGACTGCAATTTGAGCAGCATTGCCCAGTAATCTGATTATTTTTCCAACTTGTAGGGCAGGAATCAATATAGAGTTTACCTCTGGATTCTCCCTAATTGGGTGGTTTTGCTATTCATTGGGTCCCAAACCCTGTGATAGTTTCAGTAATTCCCAGCCTTTGCAAAGCTGAGGATGTCAGTAGAAACATCGGTACTTGTCTGCTCCAGATGAGGATGGCATTGGAAAAGGAGGAAATGTACAGAGGATATGGGGCCCTGAGTTCCGGAATACCCATCCCATTGGCTCATAATTGCTTGACAGGCAGCATAGCCCATACACAAGTTCAATCCCTTTGCATACCAGTCCGTTTATCCTAAAGAGGGAAGTTGGTCGGCTTGAGAACCACAGACTGCACCCTACTGATGTCTTTTCAAATACATGAAAGTTCTTAAGGCATCCTCCAAAGGAAGGTAGGAATCTCTTGGTGCAGCCAGACAGCCAATGTGTTTGCAAGAGGGATAGCACCTTGCTGGTTGGAGAAACCAGCCAGCAGTAAAGTTCTTGCACCTGTGTGGGCAGCCTACTTCCGGATGCTTCAGGTGAGCTAAGAATCAAAGCCTGATTTCCAACACACGGCTGTGGCTGTCCGAACCTGTTAGTTATGGAAAAGTGAGATGTTTCACACTGAGATACATGAAAAGGAAAAGAATCTTAAAACTGCTATTTGCTTTCAAACATTTGATGAGTTTCAGTTCATTAAGAGTTTTGTAGCCTTGTTTATTTAATAAGAGTAAATGGGGCTCTACTGTCACACAACAATGAGTAATTTGAGACGGCTAGAAAAGAATAAGAAGTAAAATAGTCATTACCTAGCACAATGTTTAATCAAAAGATGCCAGGAACAGGTACTATTTCAAAGGTTGGAGATTTCAAATGCACAGTGTTTGACTCTGGTTGGCAGGCTTGGAAAATGGACATAGTTGTGATAATTGGCTCTGATGGAATTGACAAGTCAACCCCCACACATACACACACATACCCCAACCTTCTCTTTGTCCCTGGAGCTGAATTCAGTTTGGGTTCCAGCCCAGGGAACTTTGGGGAGCAAGGCTTTGTCATGACACTTGAGGTCTGCTGAGCCCTCATCGATGTGGAGTCAAGGTGTTCTTGACTTTGAACCATTCAAAGACCATTCATTTTGTAATGAATTTTCTCCTTTTTCTTTTCTCATCCCTTCCTATGTAATAGTTAGGACTTCTGTGCGTCTCCGAGTAACCCGCTCTTCACTCTCAAGGGTATGAAACTTGGTGTAGATTTCCCAAGCCCCTTTGGCTGCCTGCATGTGATGATTGCTCGGGATAGTCTTGTCCTTGTAAGTAGCCTGGCAGGATCACAATGCACATTTACGGCTATGCCCTGTGCTTTTCTTCAAGGACTGTCCAGCTCACATTTCTATCTGCCAGGGTCTATGCATACCTGCCTCAGCTATACCAGCATTTAGATTGGGAATCAGACCCCACTGATTTCATCTGCCCTCTTCTGGCTCAGTTCTATGCACAGAACTGAAAATGATCCCAATCCTAGCCTATTACTTTTTTCCTGCCAGCCAGTCCTTTCTACATAGCACCCCACCTATAGCTACCCAACTCTTAATTGTTTAATTCATGATGCCAGTTGACCATCTGAAAATGCATGATTTCAAAGGCTTCTCTTTGACTTTTAAGATGCTCTTTTATCTGACCTGACTAGTATAGCACATTACTTAGCCTCAAATAGAGACCCAACAATGCTTGATAATTGATAAGCAAACTATTATTTGAAGAAGTATGAAGTCAACCCATTTAATTTGATCCAGATGCTCAAGAATGGTTTCAAAGTCCCAGTAAGGCTAGGCTGAGTCAGGCAGGACTCTGTTGATTCCAACCACAATTCAGAATCAACACCCAGAACTTCCCAGAGTTAAGTTCCTAGTAAGTGGTTGGTTGGGACCCAAACTCAAGTCTCTCCAGGCCTTTTTCTACTATACCAACCTGCCTCCAGCTTCCCCCACTCAATGTATTGCTCTTTCAGTCATGATTAAAAGCTTGCTGTTTTATATATGTCTGGGATCTGGTTTTTCTAGTGACATCAAATAGGGGTGTGCAAGGTATTTCCTATAGCCAACGGGTGCCCAAAGAGCAGGTGGCAGTGCCTCAGGGGCATTGGGATCCCAGTAGGGCCAGCATTTGGGTGGTGTTAGAAACTCAACCCCCTTGTCTACAGCAGAAGCAGAGAGTGTTGCTTATTTTATGTGTCTCTGATAACCAGACCAACCCTAAGAGAGGGCATACGTTGCTCTTTTGCAGAAGAAATTAGTGAGGTCCAAGTCCAGAAAATTCATGAGCAAGATCGGGTTTGAGCCAAATTGCTTCTTGCCACTATTCAAGCCCCACAATGGACAGTCACCCCACAGTCATCTCTGGGCTCTGTGGCTGTGTCTTCCCAAAGATAGAAGCAATTTTAGTACCAGGTGCAGAGAAAGTAGAGAGACCAAACTCCCTGGGACACAGTTCTGTCGTGATATGGATTCCTCAATAGCAATTACCATAAGCACCAGAGCTTTCAGTTTCATTAAACCTATTCTTCAGCTTGGGGTCTATGTCTGGGCTTAGCTGCTTTTTCTTCTTTCATTTTCTTTCTTTCTTTTTTTATAATGTTCTTGCCTCCTCGGTCTTGTATCTCAGTGTAGCGGGATATCTAAAATGATGATGAGTGGATGGAAAAAGAAAAATGATTTCTCTTCTGGTGCCTTAATGGAAGGAAGTGAAAGAACTGAATCAAGAAGTTAATAGTTACTATCATTTATGCTCCCTGGAAAGCTTGATACAGGCGAACTCTAAATTATCTTTGCTAATGGGACAGTGGTAGCAAATGAAATGATACCAAGGATCTGTTTAGTACTTGCCATCTCCCAAGTGCCTCTCCGCGCAATATCTCATTGAACCTGCCCAGCCACTCTTTGAAGTTGCCATTATTATCTAACGTAACAGACGAGAAAGGTTAAATGACTTCTCAAAAGTCACACAGCTGATGTGTGGCACAGTGAGTCTCAAATCCGATTTAAAAATTTAAATTTGAAGCCTCTGCAATGACTCCATAAGCAATTCTACATTCTCACTTAGGTGTCACTTCTGATTTTCCCTCCCACAAAGTCAATGCAAGTAGATGGCCAATTTGGTATGTCTTGAGTGTTGTCCCCTTTACGTCTTTAGGAAGAGATGCTGAGGAGTAGTAAAATATTCCAAATGAGACTTCCTGTGTAAAATGCTCTCATCACAAACAAGGCAGGGACTTTGATCCCCATTTTACAGGGAAGAAACTGAGGCTCAGAGATATTAAGGAACTTGCCCAAAGGCACTAGGGCAGCCCAGCCTGCGCATAGATGATGTGCTGGGTGGTTGCAGGCCTCGTCAGCTGAAAATGCAGTGGATGCCCACTCCCTGGCCCCCCTGTGCCAGGATGGCAGGGAATTTAGGTGGCCAGAGCACATTGGGCTTGCTTGGGCCTGCAGTCCTATTACAAAAGCCACTTGTAGCCCCTGTCCCACTGGTAGCGGGCCAGCCACACCGGCCTGCCCTCCATGCAAACTTCCTGTTTTGTATCTCTGCTGCCTAAAGGTGTGAGAGGCAAGAACAGGAAAGCCCTGACTCCCAGTGGGATGTCCAGCTTTCTGTGAAGGCTGCAGACACCGACATCTCTGCGGCCGGGCTTGGCAGGAAGCTCTGGGGCGTGAGATGAGCTGCTGGATGAAGGAAGTGAGACTCATCCCACCTCCCAAGAGCCAGTGGCTGTCTGTTAGCTCCGCCCAAGCTTCCAGTTGCAGAGTCAAACAAAGGTGTATGGACCCCTTGCCCTTAGCTGGAGGTCACAGGTGACAAGTGACCTCTAGGGCTCAACAGCCCCCTGATGCTTTGATCCCCTTCCATGCAGAATCTTCCCCTTTCTCTAGGTGTGTCGTTGAGCTCATGCCCTGGATGGCCATGGGAAGCAGATGGTGCCCCTCTCCTTAGAGCACATTAGGGACAATCCTAACAGCAATAGTCATTGATCAGTTAGTTAATTTTAGAGGCTCATCTCTGGGAACCTAGTACACAGATAATGCTGTGCCCTGTCTTCCCATTTGTGCAACCGGCTTATTCAGACCCCAGGCATGGCGGCAACTCAAAGAACAGTCCCCCTCCTAATTATATATCATTCCCCACCTCTGGGAAGGGGGTGGGAAGCCCACCAGGGTTTCCTGTCAACGGTTGGGCTGGAAATCAAGTTACAACTGGCACGATGTGTATCAGAGCATCTCGGCTCCCATCCATCCGCCCAGGGTGTTGATAACCCACAGCCCAGCGACGGAGATGAATATGGCAGCCGGGGCAGGGCAGCCCAGTGCAGTGAGGCAGAGGGAGAGAGTGACTTATTAGCCCTGCTCCAGGTGTAACCTTCTCCCCACAGCCGAGCCGGGGCCAGGATGATTTATTGGTTCAGTAAACGGATTTTTATAATTAAAATTGATTTTCAATTTTAGCCTGGTCTGGAAGGACTGGGTCAAGTTCAGGAGGGAAAGGGGGTAATCTAGGGAAAGGAGAGGAAATGTGCTCTCAATTTCCCATGTGTGTGCAATTGTCGAAGCAGGAGGAGCCTCTCATTTTACAGGTGAGGAAACAGCCATCTGGGAGGCTGACTGCGTGGCCAGCCTCAGATGAGAGGTCAGGCAGAGCTGGGTTTTCTGGCTCCTGAGATGCACTTATGTCCCTGGGACCGTGAGTGTGTGCGCTCACAGAGCCCATGGACTGTGGCACAGGTAGTGCACTGCACAAGGACATTTGCTCGAGGGGCTGTGTGCTGGGCCAGGCTGCTGCCACCCAGAGGATGTGTCCGCGGCACCATCTGGACTGTTTTCTTAAGGGTCAGCTTTTGGCCACCTGCAGCTGCTTGGGTCCTCTGGATGGTGCCCATTAGACCCTCCTCTCACAGTCCAGGGCCTGGAGGCTACGTTGGGCTGTTCATTGAAAGGCCTTACAGGCTCCGCAGTGGACGGTGGAGACACTGAGCCGTCCTGTGTCCAGCCAGTGTAACTGATTAGGCAGGAACTTGTGGCCCAGGCAGTAGCAGAAGCACATTTATAGTTTATAGCTGGCACAAGTGTGTCTGCATATTCAGGAATACACAAGCCTGGGCAAATCTAGAAGACTTGGCTGATGTTGCTGATTTTACCACACACGCACGCTGCTCTGGACCACTCCCTCCAGGGAAGGCCCAGTTGACAGACAGAAGGTGAGTTCCATGTCCCTTGTTGAAGTCCACTTCGTATCCTCCTTCTGTTCCCGCCAATCACAGCATCACAGTCTCGGGACTCCAAGTCCACCCCCAGCCCTGGCTCTCTGTACAGGGCCTCAGCTTCCCATGGTTCTGGTGGAGGCAATTCTGGTCCCTGACCCGACCTGTGTTCCCTTGAGCATGTCATGTCTGTCTGCATAAGAGAACAAGGGAGGATACATGACTGGGGACATATTCTCTTAAAAATGATAGAATAGTTTGTTGCCTCTTTTCCTAGCTCAGTGTGTGTGTTTTTTAAATAGACTTTATTTTTAGAATAATTTTCATTTCACAGCAAAATTAAGCAGAACGTGCAGAGGCTTCCCATATTTTCCTGCTCTCCGCTCCCCAACACAGACTACGTCACTATTGACCTCCCTAACGAGAGTGATCTATTTATTATAGTTGATGACCCTACATTGACATGTCACCATCACCCAAAGTCCATCATTTAGGGTTCAGTCTTGTCATACATTCTAGGGGGTTAGACCAATATATAAGGACATGTGACCACCACTATGGTATCATACAGAATGTTCTCATAGCTCTAAGAATCCCCTGTACTCCACACACTCATCTCTCCCTTGCCCCGACCCCTGGCAACCACTGGTCTTTTCACTGTCTCCATAGTTTTGCCTTTTCCAGAAGGCCATGTGGTTGGAATCATAGAATATGTAGACTTTTCACATTGGCATCTTTTACTTAGTAAAATACATTTAAGGTTCCTTTATGTCTTTTCATGACTTGATCGCCCATTTCTTTGCAGCTTGGAATAATATTCTATTGTCTCATGTACCATAGTTTACTTATCAATTCACCCACAGAAGCACATCTTGGTTGCTTCCAAGTGTTGGCAGTTATGAATAAAGCTGCTAGAAACATCCACGTGCAGGTCTAGTTTGTTTCTATCTGCCTAGCTGGACCACCACCCACAGGCAGAAGACCTGAATCCAGACTGGTAGAGAGAACTTGGGAGAACACGCCTCATCCCACAGGTGTCCCGCCCCCGCCTGCACTCAGAAGGGCCTCAGTTCTGTCCGCTAAGGATGGAGGAGGGGCCTCATTAGAAGGCTAAGTAACCAAGAGATGTAAAGAATGCTCCCACTCCTTAGTTTTTGTAATTAGGAACAGATTATCATGGTACACAAGCAACAAATTAGATCACCAGTACAGGTAAGCAGCTTCATGCTGCGTCAAACTCTTTCATACGTCACCTCTAATTACATGTAACAATGTGCACAATTCTTATGGTTTTCCCTTGGAATTGGGTGTCACTGGCAAACACGTTGCATAAATGGCTGAGATGAGTGCTTATATCCAACAAAAGGCTGGATGAGGCAGCCCGAAGATCTCCTCCAGTGCGGGTTGTTCTGCTCTTTGCATTAGGTTTGAGCAGCCAAGCCACGCTTCCTTAGCTACTTTTCTCTTCTCCCCCCGGGTCTCCTCGGAACTGTGGTCTGCATGGGTGCAGTTGCCTTTTCCAAGTGTTACAAAAACTCTAAGCTTCACTTCTACAATTATGCACAGGTGAGGGTCACCTGGAGACTAGTCACAGGGGACGGGGAGGAGAGCGTGGGGAGAAAAGGAGAAAAAGCTGGTTCCAAAGCCAGAGGTTGTGGTCAGTCAGGGTCCCTCGCTCCTGGGGTCACTGGGAACACAAGACTCTCACTCCTGCCCCGGCTCTGCTCCCAGGGAGTAGCCTTCAGCAGCCACCGCCAGGGACAGCTCATGCAGACTGAGGTATGAGTGAGTGATCCTGCCAAGCAATGTCTAATAAAGAGTAAAAGGGGGAAGAAGAGGAGGGAAGATCAAATGAGGGGCTACTGAGGGGTGGTCAGCCATGCCCATGCCATGCCCCATGTTCCCTGTGCCACCCTTAGCCCAGCCTCCAGCCCTCCCTTTAGGGTCGTGGCACTCTGGCCTGTGTTGGTTCATATCCCCTTCATTCCTTGAAGGAGCCATGGACAGAGAAGCACTGGGTGTCTGTGGATTTTCTGGGTCTGCCCTGTGTTTAGGAAGCTGAGTTGATGGGACCAGCTGACAGCACAGAGGCCAGGATGGAGCCTCCCCATCTACAGTCTGCAGTTCAGAATTATTCCTTGGCCCAGTGGGATGATCACTCAGGGAATGGCCTCGAACAGGTGACTGGGTGACTGAGTGACTGGGTCAGAACAAGCCACCCACCCGGTCCCAGCGTGCTGTGAACAGCGTAGAGTGCAGGTTATCCTGATGTGTCAGCCAACCTGTGGGCTCAGGCTGTGCCCTGTCCCCAGACGGTGCCCCTGAGCTCCAGGACATAACGTGGACTCATGCTGAGCTCCAGGGAGCAGCTGCCCCAGGACTCAGGTCAGCTCTGAAGTCTCCAGCCCCGGAGCCCATGAAACAATTCCATAATTGGTAAAATCTCATGAAGTCAGGCATGCCATCCCTTCCCCGCCCTCCAGGGTGGCATCATACTGCACTGAGCGACGGTTTTGCCAGGCCCAGATGAGAGAAGCCTTATTTGGAGACGCAAGGTGTACGTGTTAGACAGAACTTCCATAGAAACACGCTGGCCAAAGAGCAATTCAAAGAGGGATTTAAACGGGACTCTCCAACCCAATTCTGCCTTCATCAATTTCCGTGATGCTTGGAGCCGGTCCAGGCAGCTGCTGCTCCTCACAGAGGAGTTACGGCCACTTGGCCCTGTGAGAGTAGATCCCAAGGGAGACGGAGGCCACACCAACTACAGAGCAGGTGCAGGGCCTGCACTCAGGGCATGGAGACCCGGCTTTGCCGCTCACTGGCTGCGTGACCTTGAGCAAGTCATTAAACCTCTTGGAACCTGTGTCATCATCTGCAGAATGGAGACTGTCATTGCTGCCTCCTCAGGCTGTGGAGGTCACATGCATCCTGCCTTTGGACTTGCTTTATACATTGTGAGGCCAAGTACAGCGACCCAGTGCTCTCGTTGCTCCCACTCCACCCATCTGTGCTCAGGAGTCTCTAACCTTCTGCATTTGTCAGACCCGGGGGAAGACATACAGCATCCTTAGAACCCAACTCCCATGCTCCCTATAGCCGGGGCCAGTTGTCCCAGCCCCTGCCCATCACCAGGGTATTCAGTAGGGGATGAAGACAGGAGTACAGTGCTTTGAGAAAACAGATGTCCAGATTCTGGCAGTTCTGATTTTGTTGGTCTGAACTTTGCCTAGCCGTCAGCACTTTCTAGAAGCTCTGCAGTTGATTTCCACACTCAGGTAGCTTGGAGCCTTTGGCCTAGACTCAGCCTCTGCCCGTCTCGCCTCTCCGGCATTTGCCCGGGTTCTCTGCTGCAGCTGCAAGGTTCCCTGAGGTGGTCTGCACTCAGCACATGGTGGCATGGGAGCTTGTGAAGAGAGTCCTCCTCCCACAACCAGGCCCCCACACGCCCCACACTCTGATCTGGCTACGTTCACAGCAGCAGCCCAAGTAGGCTTAATGGAGGAGAACAGCCTTTTAAGTGAATGCCGCTTACGGCGTGCTACCTGCCCGGAATTGTCACATTCTGTTTCCTTGCTGCTGCGTCAGTCCTGCGTCCTGCAGGTTTGTTTGCAAACTCAGCAAACACCCTGTGCTTCACGGTGCCTGGAGGCTGCTTCCTCTGGCCCCGTCACAGCAGGGGCCGCCGGACTCTGTGCCAATGCCCCCATGCTGGGCCTCGCTGCCCGCCCCTGGCCTGCCAGACGTGCCGGGCCAGCCGATGTACCCACATGCCGACACACAGCACGGCCTCTTGTGCTTGGCCGGGAGCCAGCACGATTTCTCTCCCAGCCCCACAGCCCACTTTGGATGATGCCTGTTCCGAGGTCAGGGGAGAAGCCAGCCACATAGATTATAAGGGCACAGATAACCGCCACCTCATTCATCTGCTCATTAGAATGGTTCCCTGGCTTCATCTAACTTCCCCAGGTTCTGTGGGCAATAACAATAATTCAGGTGTGGGTTTTTTCTCCTCTTCCTGCCCTCTGCTTTTCAACAGCAGAGAAACGGCTGTTAGACAAGCCGGAGAGGGGAGAGGAGCAGGAAACTGGTTGGAGAGCCAGCCCCCTGAGGTCCCCGTGCAAGTTCCCTCGAGTTCCAACTCCTCTCCCAGCGAGTCTGATAAGGTAACAGCGGCAGAAGTTCTCAGCGATCACAGGGCACATCTGGAAACCTTTAAAGTTGAACTTTAAAGTTGAACTTTTTATTTAGGGGAACTTTATCTGTTCCAGAAGGAGAAGCAAGCCGAAGGGCGAGCGAGCCATGGCTGTCATCACCTTAATGATAGCTGCCATTTATTTGGTGCAGATGCTCCGGGAACCGCGTTGAGTGTTTTACACGTATTATATTATTTAATCTGCATAACCTTTTGGAGGCTTGAAAATGTTAAGTGCCTGACCAAGCTATTAAGTGGCAGAGCTAGAATCTGAATGGCAACCCCTCAGATCGCAAAGCCCAGATCCGAACAGCTGCACTGCCTGCTCCCTGCTGACCCGCCACCCCCGCGGGCTCTCCACGCCCAGCGCCCTCTCCCAGGTTCTCCAGCCGGGAGCTCGTCTGACATAGGCAGTGACGTTTCACATAGGGGCTGTTCATCGCTGTTACAAAAAGAGAGGGTGGCTGAGGTTCCCGGCCTCCCCCTGGGCCACACCATACCCATCCATTGAGAATGGGCACACATTAGCCAGGAACTGACAGCTCCTCCCATCCCACTCCCACTCCGGGCTGGCAATTCTTTCTGACCTCACCGAGTCCTTGGCTAAATATAGCCCTGAGCAACCGCTTCTCATTTTGGAGGGGAAATCTATTCCCAGCCTCAGCCTGATGCAGCTCAGATGGCCCAGCTGCACACAATGAGGAAGGGACGCAGCCTCACCACCAGCACGCACCTCTCCACAGTGAACCTCCTAATGGGAACCCACTGGCTCACGGCTACATCCAGTGGGGCCAGCTCCTGGCCGTTGGGAGTGGGAGCCTCTGCCTTGCTTTCTCAGCTCTGCCACCTGGAAACCTGAAGCCTGAGGCACAGCGGAGTCCCCTGCGTGTACTGTGGTCCCAGTTAGAGAAAAGTAAGAATGGACATTGCCAGACACTGACTATGTAGCAGATCTGTCACCCAGCAGCAGGTAAAACCTTTATTATCCCCACATGCCCAGGAGGCATCTGAGGCTCAAAGTCCTAAGTAACTGGCCCAAAGTCACACATCTGACAGGTGGCTGAGCCAGGATTTGAACCTAAGACGGGGTTCAAAGGCCGGTGCTCCTTCTACCCCATCGGGCCGGCTCAGTGCAGCCACCGCACCTGTGCAGCCACCCCTTCCTCACAGTTGTTCCTGTTTTTTTGTTTTGTTTTGTTTTGTTTTTTAATATATTTTATTGATTTTTTACAGAGAGGAAGGGAGAGAGACAGAGAGTTAGAAACATCGATGAGAGAGAAACATCGATCAGCTGCCTCCTGCACATCTCCCACTGGGGATGTGCCCGCAACCCAGGCACATGCCCTTGGCCGGAATCGAACCTGGGACCCCTCAGTCCGCAGGCCGACGCTCTATCCACTGAGCCAAACCGGTTTCGGCAAAATTGTTCCTGTTAATGATAGACAGAAACGGTGATAACAAACACTGCCCGCATCATAGCTGAGGATCGCAAGTTGTGGCAATTTTCTTGCTTAGAAACAAGGTACATTTCCATCTGATGTCATCTAACATTTTCAAGATTTCAAGAACTAAGGAAGGGGCTGCCCTGAACCTTCCTATTATTCAGACAGAGTAAGTTACCAAGACGGGAATACAATGGGGGTCGATCTTGGAATGAAATTTCTGGAGGCTTTTCCAGCCTTAAGATAATTAATTATGGTGGAAGCTTCCAGGTAGAAAGGACAGTAGAGATCCATTTATGCCTGAAAAGTGACAGCCTGGGAAGAGAGGACACTTGCCAACGTCTTTCAGCAAGTGAAGGCCAGGTCCGGGTGAGGGCCAGGTCTCAGGGAAGCTGAGCGGACCCAACTCCACTGCACGATGGAGTCTGAACCCTGGGACGTGGAGCAGAGGCACGCCTGGTCCTCACTTCCCACTTAATCTGCCTGCAGAGAGAGGGCATCCTGTCTGTTTTGGGTGGGGGTGAGCTTTTCCTGTAGAAGGTTCCAGGTGGATAGGTGAGGTCACTCAACTATCAGTTACCTTCTCAAATAAGGACCTCCCCCTGCTATCCACCACCCACCCCCGGTATGCGCTAGTTAAATTTGCAAGGAAAAAAAACCCTCAGTGGCCCAGGGCACAGCTCCCAGGTGCTGGTCATCCTTGGGCCGACCCACAGGGACAGACCAATCAGCCATGGACCCTCTCCCTAGTTCCCAAACGTTAGAAATCATGGTTATCATGAAACATGAACACTTTGACCCTAAACTTAAGTTGGGGCTGACTAGCCAATTTGGTTTGAAAGACTAAACTTAATGCATCGTTTGAAAATTACTTTAATGCATCTTTTGAAACTTATTTTCATTCCCAAGTCAAAAATTTTTTAAATCATACCCTCTTTATAGAAAAATTCAAGCTCTCTGGAGCTGACCACTGTTAGCGGTTTTATTGCCTCTCCAGAAGTTATTCTTTACACAAAAATACGTAAGAGTGTATATGAATACATAGCTACAGAGTTGTCTTTTAAAAATAAAAATTGAGTCAATGTACTTTTCTGAAAATTGTTTTTTTAACGCAAAGATGGATGATGACTATCTTCCCATGTCAATGATGCAAACCACACATTATGTCAGAATATGGACGTAGCACAATTAGTTTTACCAGTCCCCCAAGGATGGGCATTTAGGGTATTTCCAAATAGTCATTATCGCATATAAAGCTACAGTGAACATTCATAGCAGTGCACCTGTCCCCAGGTGCTAGGATTTCTGCAACAAAGATTCCAAGAGGAAGCTTGCTGGATAATTTTAGGTTTTGTAGTAACTATCCGATTATTCCTCAAAAAAATGTGGTATCAATCCAACCCCCCACCAACAATCATAAAGCATAAAAACCCTTTTGCAATGCTCCCATTTTAACTGTTGTCCTTTTACATTTGAAGAACTACTGGAAAACACCAGGGTGGCATCTCTTAATGAGGAAGACACATTATTAGTTTGTGTGGGCAAAGATGACCTATGTCCAAAGATACTTAGCCATCAGAGGACCTGCTTCCTCTTTCCCAGGAGCAGGCTGGGTCCCTGGCCCCACAAAGGGGAGCTCACATAGGTTTGGGAGAAGTAGGTGGCTGTCTTAAAGCAAGGAGTGAGGACAGAGCAAGAAGGTGTAGGTTTCTTTAGGCAGCGGTGGTGTGTGTGCCTCCTCCTTCCTAAGCCAGCAGCACAGGCTTCCTGAGAAGGGGCCTTATGTTGCTGGGACCTAAAAGTCTCCCCCCTGAGGGATATCAGTTTCCATCATTTAGTACCATGATTTTTCCCAGGGTCAGCTTCCTTTTTGAAGGAAGATGCTTGTCTGCGATCCAAAGGCGCCACCTACCCAGACAGGGATCTGTGCAAGGAAAGCCGTGTTTATTTGCAAACATGCTCCCGTGGCCATAGATTTCTGCAAACACCACCCCTGCTACCAGGCTCGCACGTCTGGGTACACACCCTCAGGCTGCCGTGCACTTATTCACATCGGTGTACCGTTTGCACACAACCACTCTGGGGACTGCAGCCAGCCGTGCCCTTGACAGGAGGAAGTTGGAGGAAGGGTTGGATGCTGGGTGAGGAGAGAGGGTCCACCTGGCCTGCCCTGCCACTTCCCACAGACAGTCCTGCCAGGGAGCCAGAGGGTCCCTGCATATGTCTCGGAACTTGCTTGGCTCAGCTACCGGCCTGGATTGAGGTGTCGCTGTGCCAGCCCCGTCCTTCCCCGCCCTTTTCTCTTTGGCTGCCGGAACAAAGGCCTGCCTTGAGCAGGCTGAGATGGGGACACTCAGCGCCAGCAGATCCCTGCCCCAGTTCTGTTGGGCCAAGGTCCCTGTTAGCACAGCTTGGTGAAAGATGGCTGGAGAGGAGCAGCGGCACTTAGATCCCCAGGACAAAGGCTTTTTCCCACCTGCTGGGCCTGGGTCCCAGGGGGTGTGGGTCCCAGCGGCTCCACCTCTTCCTCCAGCCCTGACCCTAGGGTTGGGTCAAGAGAGAGCAGAAATCTGTATCTAGGGAGTGGGTATCAGAAGAATATTGTTGGTGGCCATGTGGCTTTGCACAAAAACCTCTGCAGTGACTGAGGTTCCCTAAAACCTAAGAGGACTGGCAGCTACATTGGTTCGTGTCCCTTTTCACTCGTTAACTCTGTGAGTGCCACAACACTCCTCCCATCCCAGACACCCTCTAGCCTGCATGTTGGTGGGTGGCTCTCTGGGCAGGGTGTGGCTGTGGCTGCCAGTGTCCTCTGTCAAATGCACTGATCAGTTTGCCCTGGAAAACTCACCTTGCAATACCACAGTTCCGGAGGTCAGGCCTGCAAACCCATCGTGTGCCTGTGAGCATCAGAGCCCAGAGAAGGGAGAGAAATTGACATTTACCCTAAGAAATGAACTTGTGGCAATAATCCAGAAATTACAGATTTTACGGTAGAGCCAAGATTGTTAAATCCATTATCTCCATGAGGTCCTCAGAATATGTTAGAGATTGTCAGGAACCAAATTCATTCCTTATTCATCCCTCATTCCTCATTCATTCATTCATTCATTCATTCTTCCATGCCAGCATTCACTCCCTTGCTCATCAATGTTCACCTATGCCTGGACTGAGTACTAGGAGTGGTGGGATGAGGAGAGGTGACTTCACACAGCTCTCCCTCCTGAGGGCATTTTATCTGAGAAGAATACTGGAACAACAGACAAAGCATTATTGGCATGGTTTTATCTCCACCAATCTTCAAAATAGCCCTTCAGGGTGCTTACTATTATTCTCAGATGAGGAAAAGGGGGAGGTTAAGTTGTCCCAGTCACCCAGGAAGTGGCAGACCTAGGATTCAACCTCAAATCTCTGCTTCTCACTTGGACTGAGATAAAACTATTCCAAACTCTCTTTTTCTTCTCAGCCACATTTGAAAGAGGCAGGAAGTCTCCCTGGAAGAGGAGGGCTGCACTGAGACCTGCTGTCGGTCTCTCTTTAGGGCTCCTACTCAGGGATGGGCCTCCTTGCCCACAGGAAGGGGCCCCTCAGCCACTGAACTCAGCCAGACCTTCTTGGTTTACAGTAAGCAGCCTGCAACGCTATGAAATTTCCAACCCAAAGACCTGGTTTCAGTGCAGGGACCAGAGGTTTCTCAACCCGCTGGGCTGCCTGCAGGGAGTCTGTGAGGCAGGCTGCAGCCCCAGCTTCATTTCAGTTTCCACCCTTGCCACCACCCTGCTGTGTGACCTTGAGCAAGCGGAGCCTCTCTGGGTTGTGGCTTTTCCATCTGTGCAATAGAAAAGGGGTTGCTCTCTCGCTTGGTGAGGGGCATGGCTAATAAGGACCATGTGCCACTGTGGTGCAGCCCACACTGGGAGGAGCGAGGATGGGGTGATTTCTCCAGGCTCTGCAGACAGCATGCTGAGAGCTCCTCTCTCAGCTACTGCCATTTGCTAATGAGAAGCAGCATATGTTGATGATTCCGGCATCGAGGCTTGCTCCTTGGCTGTCCGAGTTTGCAGAGCAAACTGGCTTCCTATTAGGCATTTATACTTATTAATAGCAGCAAATTGCAGCCCTTCACAACATCTGCCACTTTTCATTTGCAAACAGCTTCCCAGGCCATTTGTATTAGTAGTATTTTGTGGCCAATTCTCTGAGGCAGAGTAGGCCTGAGTCCCCCTGTCTGAAAATAAGTCAGTGGATACATAAGGAGGGGAAAGGACTTGCTCACGGTCACCCAGACACCCAGAATGAATTAGAACTCAGGACCTCAGCTCCCCAAGCTTTGTGCTCTCGGACTATTGCCCTTGCTGTTCTGAGTATCGATGACCTTGACCCCAGAATCCTAGAGGCATGTGTGGACAATGGTGACAGCCAGGCCACTGCCCTTGACCTTGAGCACCAGTCTGTTCTCAAGTGAGGCCCCTGCCGCATTAGCCCCACCGCCAGGAACAAGCAGGAGGAATTGCAAAGTTCAAGGCAAACCATTCTGGAGGAGCTTTTATTCCTGCCAAGAAGATAAGATGATTTCCAGTCTGGGCAGCCAGGACGCCAGTACAGAGGGTCCTGTGAGCATCTGCGCTTCCAGTCAACTATTTACGTCTGCAGAACTGTGTTCTCTTTCCAGAATCTTTTCCGGCACTTTACCCAGGGGCTGAAGCTCCCTGAGAACTGCAGGTGCATCGTCACAGCATTAAGAGATCTTAGTCAGCATGGGAGATGCTGGGAAGAGTCAACTATCATGTTTGATCCAGTTTTTAAGACTCTCCCCACCTTGAAACCAGGTGTACCTGGACCTATGTGGTACTCAAGTTAGAAAGAAGCTACCACACTGCACCTTTACCCCTCCTCCATTTAGTCTTTCCCTCTACCTTTCCCAGGACTTTGCACCCTGGTGTGACTTTCTGCCTAGCACTTGTGTATCGGTTAGCTATTGCTACAATAAAGCTGTGTAACAAACCACCCTCAAACTCAGTAGCATACAATAAAAAGCATGAATTCTCATACTCAGGGACCTGAGAGTCATTGCATGTCAGCTGATTCTGGCTAAGCTGGGCTGCGAGGTCCTACTTCAAGCTGCTCCTCCAGCCAGGCTTACCTGCTCGCTGTGGGCTGGGCTCAGGCCTGCCCCATGTGTGTTCATTGGGGCCAAGCTAAAGAGGAAGCAGCTACATGGGGGAGCTCTTTTTATGGCGATGATGGAAGCACAAGGGACAAGGCCAACCTCATAAATATGTCTCTAGCCTGAGCCTTGTACTTGCTGCCATTCTATTGACCAAGGCAAGATCTGAGGCCAAGCCCAAGGTCTGGGGCTGGGAAGTGCAGGCCACCTCTCCATGCACCAGGAGGCCAGGTGCGGGTGGTGGGTTGGGATATAGGAGGCCACTTTAACAGAGTGAAGAGTTGGGGCTTGTACTACAATCTGCCAGAGCCTGGGACCGGACTCCTGGCCTCTGCCTCCCTTGCCAGTCTGCACATTCAAACATACCTGCCACCTCTGAGCCAAGAGGAGGGGAATCATTGTGTTCCAGGCACAGGGAGTGACTTGAAACAAGCACAGCGTTCTGAGCCACTGCTCACCTACCACAAGTCCAGGCCTGGCAGTGAGAGGTTTAGAGGCCATCGTGGGGAGACAGGGGCTCTGCAAAGTCATTTGTCATATTAGTCCCCTGGGGAGAAAAGCAGCCCCAACTCAGCGAAATGAAGGCTGGACTGGTGACCAGAGGTCATCAAATGAGAGAAAGGCCCAGGAGAGGCTTGTGGGGCTCACGAGACCATGACACCGAGATCCATGTGCACTGCTGAGTTCATGTCCTGGGAAAGGATGGCTTTCCCCAACTCGACTTGTCTCGGGGACAGAAGGTAGGACAGCAGAGAGGGATGTGGCACCGGGGCGGCATCTGTACAGCTAGACAGCTCCCCGGCAGCGTCATGGAGTTTCTTAATGGGTAGTCTTGTCTCTCTTTTTTTCTTTTCTGACAATTTTGAAGGAAATTGGGTACTTAAGAAGCCTTTGGACATTTAAATTAACTCCCACCAGCAGACTCAGTGTAGCCACTGTAGCATTAGCATCCAATTATAAGAGGAGAGATGGAGCAATAACTCACATTTTGACCAGAATGTCAAATGCTTAAACAAATTAGAGGTACACACAGGAGCTGTATGTTCTGTCCATGGAGCATTTCTGAATGTAATCAGCAGAGCAGCAGGCCCCCTTTGCAAAGCTAGCGGCACAGGCAGAGTGGGACCCTATTGCTATAGGAAAGCATCTTTCAAAATATCATGGCACCCAGGCAGGGACTGGACAGTGGGGTCCAGGACTCAGGGTAACTAGGAAAATTCCTCCAGCTGCCCCGAGCACACCCAGGCCCCAGGCCCTCCAGGCCAAGGGTTCCTGTTGATCAGAGTGCAGAAGCATACGCAGGCCAGGCCCCGGGGTTGAAATCCTGTGTGAATCCTTTGCTGTATTCTCAGTTTCTCCTTGTCTTCCTATCCCAGGCCATTGTTTTGTAAACTCATGGCCTTGGTCATGGGTCTGGACAGGTGAGGGGTAGAGATGATGGTTCTATTTACAATAGTTCAAAACCGGAAGAAACTACGCTCTACTAAGGAAGTGTACCTTGGTGGCAAAAGGATAAAGCAAATCAGTGTGATTCCCAGAAAGGCAATGATGGGGAAAGAGAGGTGCGGAAGGGGATGGACAGGCAGGGGCTTCATGATCGTACTGGGGAATGAGAAATGACAGCACAGAGGATGCGCAGTAACAGGAAAACTGGCCGAACTCTGGGGCCCTCTGACTCACAGGCACTATTTGAACTCTGAGCCCCTCCTCCCCGGGCCTCCTGGAAGGGGTGGGAAGTGTGGAGTGGTCCTGGATAGAACAAGGCTGTGACATTATTTTTCCCAATCAGGACATGAAGGTTCAGCGCTTGAGAATGACAGATCCGGTTATACAGCAATACACGATAAGAGACATTCATCCGAACCCTTTTGTCCATTTGAGATTAAATGGAAAAGAGTCATGATGCCTATCTTTTCACTCAAAGATCTCAGAATATTTCATAAACATGAATTTATTAGTCTACCCAAAGAAAGCGTCTTCCCCTTGACCCGGGAAGCTGAGCAGAGAATAGGTGTTCTCACATCTACCCGATAGTTTCTTCTTAGATTCTGACATAACATAAAATTTACCATCTTACCCATGTTTCAGTACTCAGTGGCGTTCGCACTGTGCTGCAGCCATCACCACCATCGTCTCCAGAACTCTTCATCTTCCCCAACTGAAACCCCCTGCCTATTAAACACTAACCCCATTCCCTTCCCCAGCCCCTTGCAACCATTCCTCCCGTCTTCATGAATTTGACTACTCTAAATACCTCATATAAGTAGAATCATACAATATTTGTGTTTTTGTTACAGCCTTATTTCACTTAGCTCACTGTCCTCACGGTTTATCCATGTTGTAGCCTGTGTTAGAATGTCCTTCCTTTTTAAGGCTGAAGATATTCCATTGTATGTATCTACCACATTGTGCTTATCCATTCACCTGTCAATGGAGATTTGGGTTGCTTCTCTTTTGGCTGTTGTGCTGCCGTGAGCACTGGTGTGCAAGTATCTATTCAAGTCTCTGCTTCCAATTCTTTTGGGTGTGTAACTGAGAGGTGGAATTACTAGATCCTATGGCAGCAACCTGTGGGTCGCGACCCCTTTGGCCGTCGAATGACGCTTTCATAGGGGTCACCTAAGACCATCCTGCATATCAGATATTTACATTACGATTCATAACAGTAGCAACATTACAGTTATGAAGTAGCAACGAAAATAATTTTATGGTTGGGTCACAAAATGAGGAACTGTATTTAAAGGGCCAGAAGGTTGAGAACCACTGTCCTATGGTGATTCTATGTTTAATTTTTTGAGGATGTGCCATACTATCTAATACATTTTTGCACAAAGCCAGTAGAAAGTGTCGAGGTGACTACATGCAGACCCTTAACCCTTCCACCCCAGGAGCCTCCTTCTCCCCAGCACAGTGTAGGCCACAGGAAAGTTCTGAGAAGTGGTGAGGCTCCTGTCCTGGAAGCAGCGAAGGAGCTATTGCAGCCACGTTAGTCAATTCTTCTCCTGGAGTCCGTGGCCAGGGGGCACACCTCAGTCTTTTGTGGTCTCTGAGACCATCCATCACGAGGATAGCTCAGTCGCGTGGCCATCTGATTTGTTCTCCAGGCAGAAGCCCCCCTCCATGACTTTCTTTTCTCACCTCTTCCTGTGGTTTGAATTCCCTCACTCAGTTAATTAGCATGCCTGGCATTGTAGCTTAAGACTTTAATCAGCGTGGGGTGCTTTTAATTAATCGTGTGTGTCTGCATCTGGAGTGGTTTGTGTTCCAGGGTCAGGAGAGGAGCCAGAGATGGGGGATGGAAGAGGAGGCTTTGCATGGTGTTCGGTGTGGGTAGAGAAACTAGGTATCTGGGGAGAGAGAAATGCAGTGGCAAGATGGCTCAGGAGCCACCTGACCACCTGTGAAACTTAGGAGCAATGCGCAGCCAGTAACCAGAGCCATTAGGGTACAGAACTGCCCCGAGATAGATGGTGGACAAAATCTAGTTTTGAAAGTGTCAGGACATTTCCTGCTGGTTTTCAGAATTACCTGTGAAGTGGGGAGTGAGACAATGCAACAATGAAAACGTGACTTTGGAGATTTCCCTGGGCCTAGCCTTCTTCAGGAAAGTCCAGGAAGGGTGAGGGGCTGGCATCTAGTTCTCAAATAATAGTGACCTTTCTACTTGGTCTTTCAGAACCCTGCTGGCTCCCCCAGTTTTAGCATCCATGCTTTAAAAAAAAATGAAAAAAACCTCACTAGAGTTCAGCAGAGTAATAAAAAAATGGCTGAAAACATAGATAGAAAGATCCTAAAAGTAAAGGTTAAAGAAAGTTAAGTTTCATTAAAACTGCACAGGGGTCCACCTAGAATCTAGGTCCTAGATGGAAAGCAAAGAATGATGCTTAACTGTTACAGTAGCCAATAAGAGCACTTAAACAAGTCCAGGAAGTGGGGATAACCCCAGAGTTTCATCCCAAAGATGAAGCAATGGACAGTGTAGGGGCAGACACCACAGTTCAAGGAGGAAATGATGTGTTCAAGATATAAAAGAAGAAAACTTTTTCCATACCTACTCAACTCCTGACCGAATTCAGGAGGCCAGGAAGACTGTCAGAGCAATCTTCTGTGATGTGGGAGAGAGGTAAAGTGGCATGTCATGCAGAATGGGTATTCATGACACAGATAACAGCAATAAGCACTTGTAACATGCTTGATCCGGTACAAAACTTCAAACCTGTTGGGTCATTGACCTGTGCTTCGCAAAACTCTATGAATTAAGGGGGGATTTTTATCTCCATGTTTAAAGATGAGAAAAATTGAGATTCAGAGACAACAGGATCTCATTGCCAGACTAGGGTGAAGCCAGAATTTGAACCTCGCTCTGCAGGCTTTCACACTCTTTCCAACCAAGGGGAAATGACTCTTGCTCAAAATCCAGAGAGAAAGGACTTTACAATTTCAGATATTGACAGTATTAAACACCAGTTGCAAGATATTTTTAGCAACCTGAATGCAAAGGCTTTGAGAATGTCAGGTTGGCCAAGCAGCTGGCTCTTTGTGTCGCACACCCCAGAACCCCATGGCACAGCCATCCAAGACAAATTATAGAACAAGTTCGTGGGAGAAACTGGGGAGGATATTAATTAAGTTTAGACCAAGAAAATGCTTTCGATTGAACAAGTCATGATTTTCTCTTTAAGACCAGGCCAAAAAAAATAGAGTGCTAGACAAGCAGCTGGAACAGATGAAAATATTATTATGTACTTATGTTACCAACTTTCACCATCTATGGCCCCTTTTATTACCTTTTTCCCCCTCCAGGCATCATGTTTTGAAAGATTTTTGCCTACTAAACAAAGTGAATGTATTAAGTAATAATATATTTCCTATTCTTAATATAGCCCATACATCATTGGGTTCGAATACAAACAGAAAACAGCAACAATTCAATTTCCATTAGGCTTTTGGAAATATTGAAAATAGCTTGTGGACCTCATTACCATTCACAAATTCCTATGAGTCCAGGTACTTTGGGCTGGGAACCATTATTTATTTGCTTCTATGACCAGCACGTAGATGCCCTTCCAAGAGGTATGGGAAGAAATTGAGGGGGCAACGGGAAGAGGGTGAGTTCCTGGCTGTGTGTAGAGTCAGTGGGGTAATTTGTAAGAAACTGATTGTCAGGATTAATTACACAAATGGCAAGGGTGTCTGTAGGTAGAGCCGAGGCATGACTCATGCTGATCACATAAGTGGTAATAAAAGGAAAGATAAAATCCCCAATGTGCAAAAAAGACATCTGAGAATGTGGAGAAAGGGCCCCCAAGGCCAAGGGCAAAGCAATAAGACTGGAAACAGGAAACTAAAAGGTAACTTGGAAGAAGTGAAAACGCAGTGTGGTCGTTAAAAATGCTCAGTGTGTACCTGAGAGAAATGAAACAAAGCAGAAGGTATATAAAGGGAAAAGGAAAATTAGGGGAGAAAGGAAAACGAGATCATGTGGGATTTAGAATTCATTATTAATTAAATCCCAAAGGGAGTTTCGAGCCTGGGCAGGCTCTGGTGCCAGTTCGCTGTGCAAGAGTTACAAGTCGTCCCTGCCAAGTGGTACATAATTTTGTGGAGGCAGATGCCCTGCAAGGCAGCAGGGAGAACACAGACTCCGCATTTGCTCGGCATGCACAGAGGTGCCGTCAGGTCAGCGGGGTTTACTGCTCAGGGCCTGTTGTCTGATGGCAAGAAATTTTAAAAGATGACCACATCACATTCTCTTAGTTTAAGTTGAAAGATTAGGTAAGAAATCATTGCAATAAAAATGTATCCCAAATGGAAAAGGATGATTAAAAAAAAAAGTTTTGTAAAGAAGAAACTGACAAAATGGAGAATTAAGGCCAAGGCTATATAAAAAAAATAAATAAGTAAATAACATTCCATTTACTCCTGTGGATTGGTATTAAGTGCCTTCTATGTATCGGGCCCTGAGAAGTCATGTCAAAGGGATCCTGGCAAAGCTACATCGGAGGACAAAGAAAGGAAACAGATCCCTGGGAGCAGGCTGGCAATGGAGGCGTTTGGGCTCAGCAGCCGTGTCACCTGGAACGTTTACATTAACGAGCGGCTGGTGAAAGCGAATGTAAAGTTTTGGAGTTGGAGAGGAAGCCTCTAATCACGAAAAGGTGTGGGTAAGAGGAGAAAGAGCAGCAGCTGCTCTTTAAAAGCACCAGAGTGAAAACTGAAAAGCTCTCGGAGCCAGTTGGCCAACATTATGAGAAAAAGAGTAGGCAGGTAATAGCTACAGAATGAGTTTATTGCACTTTGTTCAAAGGCATGGAGAGCCCAGCTGGTGTGGCTCAGTGGTTGAGCGTAGACCTGTGAACCAGGAGGTCACAGTTCGATTCCTGATCAGGGCACATGCCCAGGTTGGGGGCTCTATCCTCAGTGTAGGGCTTGCAGGAGGCAGCCGATCAATGATTTTCTCTCATCATTGATGTTTCTATCTTTCTCTCTCTCCCTCTCCCTTCCTCTCTGAAATCAGTAAAAATCTTTAAAAAAAAAAAAAAAAAAGGCATGGAGAAAGAGAAAGTGAAGGTCTTGGTGGTGGGTTCAAGATCCCCTGGAACCACAAAAATTTTGAAGGAGGAGGGTGAGAAGAAGGCAAAATACTTTGTGGCAAAAGAGATACAAGACTGGGGAAAGAATAAACATTTGAGTTCATGACGTTGATAAGAAACATATGATGAACTGGATGTTTGTAGAGATATTTTGGGGTTTCGGTGGTGAGGAAATGTACATGTAGACAATATAAGTATATTATATAACAATTTAATCTGACCTGTATGCAGTCGATTCCCAGAGATTTCTAAGAAAATAACAGGTGGCTATCTCCCTTGGGCACTTACGCGGCCACCTGCTCAAATATGATCACGCAAGGTCCCGTTCGGTTCTGGGGCTCTGGACCCTTCATGCTCCGGCACTGTTTTAGGTGATACACCTGGTAGACTGCAGCCTCTTTCTGGGGAACGACTGAGTGTCCGGCAAAACCTTGACCACTCTCTCGCTTGTTGTCCTGTCCCAGCTCACCAGAGTGCCCGTGGAGTCCTGTGGTCAGTATCGGAGCTGCAGTGAGTGCCTTGGCTCGGGTGACCCCCACTGCGGCTGGTGTGTGCTCCACAACACGTGAGTACCGCCTGCAGCTTCCTCCCGCCGCCCCCTTCCCCCAGCACGTCTCTTCCTCATCTTCTCTGTCACCACTCCTTCCTTTCCATCTCTCTTCTCTCCCTGTCTTTGCTGATTCTTTGTTCCTTGTATCATTTGAGAATTTTATCTTCCTTCTTTTGTTCTGATTTCACTTTAAATCGCCAAATTCCCATAAGACCTATAGAAATGGCAGTGTGGGAATGGTGACGGGGCAGGCTATGGAATGAAGCTGGAGGGCTGGACGGAGGTTCGGACGTTTCTGACCGTGACTTGACTCTAGGTTGACATTCCAGGACTAAACGGCAGGGAAAAGGCATTGGGCCTTTTCCTCAGGGGCCATTCAATCATGCGATGGATCCATACTATCCATGTAATGATTCACATCCACCTCACAGATTCTTTGATACCCAACCCCTGAATCTTCTGGTGCTTGAGACTCTTCTGGTTCAGCTCAACTGTGTGGTTCCCTCTGTCGTCAGCACTCACCTGGCCGCCAGAGCACCTGGGCCTGGGGTCACAGTGAAGCCCTGTCCCAAGGCTGGGCACTCTGACCTTGTACATCTTTTGTGCTGATTCCATTTTATTCTGTAAAAGTGGGAAGAGGGCAAAGGTATGCAGTGGAGGCAAAGGGTAACCTGGTACATGAAATGAGTATGGGATGTAGGGGACAGACAACCAACCCAGACATGTGGGGAGATTGAAGGCCTTTCTTATGGGGTCCAAAAACCCTTGGCATCACTGACCGGAGAAGCCAACGATAGGTGGATCCCACTCTGATAGTGTTGGGTCCCAGTCAAACTGTTGCCGTTGGAACCCCAGGTTTCTAGTCAGCACTTGAAGCCTGATGCTCTGTGAGTTGGACATAAGTGCCATAAACTAAGGAAAAGGACTTTAGCCTTCCTGCTTCATTAGTCGCACTTAGTCATTTTCAACTTTATGAATAGCAGGACAGGATCCTGCCCCCCACCCCAAGGAGTTCCTCTGAAAGTTGGAAACACCCCCCTGAATTCTAACACATCCTCTCCAAGGACACAGGCACACTCATAGCTGGGTGACATTCTTGGGCATAATGAGCCCTTGAGCTCTTTAAGAGAAGCTCTGAAATCCCTCAGGTGTGGTGTGGCGGGGGAAAATGGAGACAACTGACGTGCACTGGTATACACATAACTCAGAGCCGATCAGAACCTGGTGCCGAAGCGTATACAGAGTTTACAGTAACCGGAAGCAGTGGAGCCCAGAGTGGCTCATGGCAGAGGATGGAAGAGATTGCACTGAGAATTCAGATCAGCTCTGACAACCCAAGAGAATGCCTAGATCAGCGGTCGCCAACCCGTGGTCCACGGGCCACTGGTGGTCCGTGAGGTCTGAAAAGTTGGTGACCGCTGGCCTAGATGACACTTCCTAAGGCAGAAGGGAGATCATTTTCTTTGTCCCACACAGTGAGGCCTCTCAGAAAGGGACCGGGCTCCAGGCCCATTGCTTCCTCGGGACCGTAGGCCAGCTGGCCTTCTGTTTGGCCGAGGCTGGCTCAGCTGCTGCTGGCACAGGCACTCACATCTGGCACTGTTCAAGGACAATCAGAAGAGCTGGCCCCTCTCTGATGCCCTATGCCTAGGGGACCCAAAAGCAGGTCTCCGTGTCAGCTTTGATCCTGCCCGTTGACGTGGGAAGCCCCACATGGCACTGAGCTGCCCACCGCCCATCCTCCCATCCCCTGACCTGAGTTTAAACAGGAATGAGGGGAGGAGATACCAGAAACTACTTCCTGCATGGCCTCAGCTTCCCCTTTAGTAACATAATACCTGCCTCCTGTCAAGTGATAGGAAACAGGTAGGCTGGGGACAAGGTGAAGTCCGGACAGGTCATGAACGAGGCCATCAGCCTGCGCTGGGAAGCCAGCATGACTGCTGTCATCGCGGCTTCAAGAAAACAGCCATGGGCAGGAACTTTGGGCATCTTCCACCAAGTCCGAAGTCCATCCTCCTACCCCCACCCCCACCCCAGCTGTGCAGCACCTGGGGCAGCATCCCAGCTCCTCATCTGTGGATTGGAGATGATGATTCCTGACCTGCCCACCTCCCTGAGTCTGAGGGGAATCTGATGAGATCATGGGGGTGGAAGGGCACTGGGAACTGGAGAGTGTGACATGCAAGGTGAGGGTGGGACGGGAATCTTGACACAGTTGGAGAAGAACTGAGAGCTCCTGGGGGCCCTGCCTCTTATGACCTTGGTTGACCCCCATTGTTTTTCCAGATGGCTCTGCTTTAATTGCATCCTTTCCTCCCCAGTGGTCTCCCAGCCTCCGACTGCCTTTCTCTGGTGGTGGATGCTCCTGCTGCCTTCCTCTCGCCTCCATTAACCTGGCGGCATGTCTTATCCAGGTGTACGTCGGGACAGCCCTTGTGGAGCACAGGCGCCCAGAAGGCGGAGGCTGGGCAGTGCTTTTCCCATGCCTGTTACTCAGCGCTGCTGCAGGGGTGCCCCTCCCCCCGCAAATGCCACTGTGGGAACAACTTTGTGAAAGTTGTGCTGGACTCTGGAGGGAGGACTGTCATAGAAATCAGTGCAATGTAGCCTCGCTTTGTGCAGACATGCTATGGGGCTTTGGATAAGAATAGCCGATTCTCATGGCTCCTGGTATTCTATAAAGTCACCTCAAACACCCAATCCCTGAATACTGAACCATCATCGCTCCTAGGAGAAACACAGAGCTAGGTTCCTATGAGCCTCCGGTCAGTCCCAGCATTTTTGTCTGCCCATCAGTACATAACCATGTTTTATGTATGTTTCTGTTTAAAGACACCTTATTTAATATACATTGTTTCATTAACCTTGAACTCACAGCCAACAGCATTATAGTCTGGGCCTGATGGAAGCGTTTATTTTTTCCATAAGACACATACCAGCCTTCTCCCACTTAGGACCAGTGGGCAGCACTTCACCATGATACTTGGGGGCCATTTAAACAGCAGAATCACCAAGAAAAGTCACAAAATGTGAAAAACATGACACTAAATAGGGCACAAAAAATACATTCATACTGAGAGCTGAAACAAGAGGGCAGCAGGGTGGCCTTGTTGGACCTCTGCTGGGGGCGTCTGCTGGGGGCCACTGAGATTTTCCTCTGCTCTGCTCATGTTTGGGAGTGACCTTGAAAAGGCTGCAGTATCGATAGGAGGATTATAACAAATGTTAGCAAGTAGGCAAATTCACAAGTACAGAATCCACAGATGATGAGGACCGACTGTGTCAGACACAGTTTATAGAGAGGAAGCACCATATGTCTCACAGTGACGGTGGTGTGAGGCTAAACGGAGGTCATAAAGGATATTATGAAAGCTCCTGCGGGCCTAGGTGCTCTCTGTGACCTCGGGCCTCCAGGTTGTGTGAAGACCCTGGTGTGGCGGCTGAGCTGACATATCTGCTAAAGCCCAACACCCCTGGGAGGATGCAGCTCACAGGCACCTCTAGGCCAAGGCCACCCACCCACCGTGATGCTCAGCACATCCATTCGGCCTCCCTAGCAAAGTGAATGACCAAGGAGAAGCCCTGGCCTCAGGGCTGGGGAAGAGTAGGTCCCTGGGTCTTCTGAGATGCTTGAAATCAGGATGTAATGTTTAAATTTATAGAGTGTGACCCACGGGTCCTAAGTGCACAATTTGAAAAGTTTTGACAGATGCAAACACTCAGGTAATCCATACCCCATAGAGATATGCATTTCCTTCCTCCAGAATGTTCTCTCCTGCTCCTTCCCTTCCTTCCCAGTGGGCCTTTCTTCCCTACTTCTTAAGTTTAGGTCAAAGCCATTGCCTCTGCTGATATGCTCTCTTTTATTTTAAATGGATGCCAACTGGACAGTCCTGGGTAGGAGAGGTGATGAGGACATGGGCCAAGCAGGAGAGGAGAGAGGCTGCAGCCAGCAGAGCAGGTGCAGGAGGTACAGAGGACCAGAGAGCCTGCAGACACTTACTCTGAGCACCTCACTTTGCTAGGAAGGGAGCATGGTGAAAATGCAGGGGTTTTCTCATCATGGGAGTGCTGAGGCCATACCACAGACCTGTCCACAGGCCTCTCACACTGACCCTGCCCCCTCTGTAACAGGGGACTATGTGAGACCACCTCTGCCCTGGATCTGGGGATGGGGGAGAGGGTTGCCGTCTGTACTAGCATCAGCACGTTTGGTAGGCCCACGTCATGGACGAGACCCTGTGCTGAGTGCCGCAGAGCCCAGAGAACATGCCTGTCAGGAAAACCAGGGCACAGAGCACCATGAAGAGGGCTCCTTCAGGTCACAAGACAGCTGTCACTTTTGCCAGCTTTCCCCATGGTTGTAGGAATAGGAGAGTGGGAACTCTGTGGGAAGGGAAAGATAGAAGGTGTGTGTGCGTGTGTGTGTGTGTGTGTGTGTGTAAGAGGAGTGAGAAAGAGAGGGAGAGAGACAGACAGACAGTGACAGGAATAGGAGGCGAGCGCTAGAGCATGCACAGTTCAAGGCGGAGCCCCTGCTAGCAGGTGGCTGTCGTGACTGAAAGGGCTGTTTGTACTACAAGGGCACAGGTGGGTTACAGACTAAACAGGCTTACGAAATGCTCGTGTAACTGAAACCCTCCCTCCAGTTACTCAGTCCCAATTGTCTTCAAGAGCTGGCCTGCCAGCCCCAGCAGCACAGAGGGTCACCCTGCGGCCCTTCTCACAATGCCTCCGGCTTACTGGTGTCTAATGGCAATAATAGCTTCAACAGTCTTGGTATTTATTTGTCCATGAATCTTGAGCCTTAATTCCCTGGGCATTGATCTTGGGCCTAAACCTACGTGTTCTGACTTGGATGAAGGTAAAGGAAAGCCAACGGCTCAGCTTGCCTTCACCTGTCCTGGGCCTGGAGCCTTCCCTCCAACCACCAGGCTTGGCTGGTCCCCAGCTCCTCTTTATCTTCCCCTCCCAGGCCCAGGCCAAGAAGCCTATCTCAGTCCAGCAGGTAACGGGATCCACGGCAGACCCAGCCGCATCGATTGGCCCAGACGTTACCTTTCTGAAGAAGGGTCCTCAACGTCACTCCTGGGAGGCTCATGTAACCCAAGACATCAACAGGGGAAGATAGGATCGGCTTTTATAAAGTCTCTCCCTTGCCCCCTGGTGACCTCTCCTCTTTGCAGATTTCTTCTGTTGGAAGAATGCCCTCCCTGGATGGTTGGCACAGGTTACTGTTCAGTATTCATCCCTTTTATTCTTTATACTAGAAGCCTGGTGCACAACATTCATGCACTGGGGGGGAGGGGTCCCTCAGCCCGGCCTGCAACCTCTCGCAGTCTGGGATCCCCTAAGAGGTCCTTAGTGCTGTCGAGGAGGTGGGAGAAGCTCCTGCCACCACCGCTGTGCTCTCCAGGCATGAGCCCGGCTTCTGGCTGAGTGGCGCTCCCCCTGTGGGAGCCCACTGACCACCACAGGGCAGCTTCTGCATTGAGCATCTGCCCCCTGGTGGTCAGTGCATGTTATAGTGATCGGTTGTTCCATACTTCAGTCTATTTGCATATTGGGGTTTTATTATATAGGGTAGTTTCTGCCAACATGGAGTGAAGGAAATAGAAGGGAAGGGAGGGGAGGGAAAGTGCTGCTATCCAGAGCAGAAGGATGGGTTAAAACTAAGAACCTGTCTGTGGACAAACTCAGTCTGGGTTCAGTTTCCTCAACTATAAAATGGCAATGAAAGAGCCATGTTACAGCCGTGGTATGAAAATTAAGGGAGAAAATGTTCATGCAGGCCCATCACAGTGCCTGTAGGTAGCCCCGATTTCAATGACTGTGTAAGCAGAGCCTGTGGGTCAGATCCCAGGGCCTCCTCCCTCACTGTCCTCCCCAGAACCAAGGGCTGTGGCTGGCTGGCTGGGACAAACTCAGAGCTACGAAGCCTTCTGCTTGGACAATTCCAACTAGCCATGCCACTTAGGCCATCTTCAGTGGCCCTGTGTGTGGCTGCTCATCAGCCACCTGGGAAAGTGCAAGGAGAACAGCTTATCCCACAACCGTGGCTGAATGTCCCCTTAATAAAGTACAAACTGATTCTAAAATGCAAATCCTTCCCAGCTGCTTCTTAGTATATCCCAGAGCCTGGTGTCCCAGGGCTACTTAACACTAACCTGCCAAGTCAGTGGCCTCTCCAAGGCTGTTTGCAGAATGTCCACACAATCATGAGGGGTTGTTAGGATCCAGGCCTGCCCAGAAAACTCTTCCCTGATCCAGAGGAGAGTCCCAGACTAGGTACTAGTATATTAGGATTCTGCTCTCTGTGACTCAATAGATACGCAGTATGGGTTAAGGAAACTTGCTTTTTCTCTCGTCACCACTGCCTGCTCCCCCTCCTCCCCACATACATGTAACACATGCTTTCACGGCCAATGATGGTAAGTCAAACGTCCATCTTCTCCAAGGAGCTAGGAAAGCCCTGTCATCGTTGCGGGCTCTGAATGTCCCTCCCAGTCTAAAGACTGGGCTCCCTCAGGACAGCCTGAAGGGCTGGGCTACCAATGAGGCTCCAAGTGCAGATGTGCACAGTCATGTGCCAGCATTCGCATAGCCTGCCCAGTCGTGCCACCCTGGGCCGCATCAGGTGGGTGGCCCACCTTGCACAGAGCAGAGTGTCCCCTGCACCAAGCATGAGGACCTGGTGACATTAACAGACACGAGAGCTCCAGGCTGTTGGATACAGTGTAGTGTGAAAGTTTATCAGAGTCAGTCAGAGCAATTGTTGGATGTGTCACAAGTAATAGACAGCATCCTCCTTATTACCAACTGGACTATGAAGAGAATGGGTCAGCCTGCTGTGATGCGCCTTTGCTTTCTCCTGCTCCTCTGCCCTCTGTCTCTCTCTGTCCCTCCACTCCTGCTCTTCTCTCTACCTCTTCTCTCCTAACCACCCCTCATCCTTAGTAGAAATAAACAGGTCTGAATAGCACTACCTACTGACAAAGAGAGAAGCAGCCCCACTCCACTTTCTCTTTTGGAAACTAATTTCTCTTCTCAGAAAGAAAGAACCTCTCCAGGTCCCTGTTACTACTGTCTGGGGTTGTGTTCAATGGATCATTCATTTGAGGAGCAGCTGAAAGGAAGCCAAGGCACGACTCCATTCAACCTGGGACCCAGGGCAGAGTCCACCATGGGGGTGGGACAGAGCTACCTGGTTGCTACATAAGCCCAGATAAGTTCTCTTGGGCCTCCACTGGCCTCCTGCACCTGCTGGTTCCTGTGAGGGCCTGTGCCCTCCTCCTGCTTTAGTGACCTCACCCATTAAGTGAGGTCCCGGAGGCAGGTGACTCCAGCATCTGCTGCTCTGGCTTTGGATCTTTAGAGAAGGTAAAGGGTGGTGAGGTCACTTGCCAGCAGCCGATGATAGAGGGAAAATTATAGTCTAATTGTGGTCTTCGTGTTTGGGGGTTTATCCAGGAACAAACTAAATAGTTAGGTTGAAATCGTGGAATCAGTCACTGGATTCTAGAATCATGGCATTGAAGGGACTCACCTGGTCCACACCCTTCATATAAGAAACCTCCTACACACCCATCTGCCTAGAAAGGTTCCCTTCACTATCTGGTCCGCTTCCTCTGAGAGCGCAGATGCCGGTCCAGTTTCTGCGGGAGTTCCTGAGGAGAGCAAGGATGGTGATCTTAGGAAACCTGGTCTCTTTCCTCGTCAGGGTTCCCAGATGTGGAGACAATGACCAAAGAGCCCTGGGATCTCCTACTTGAGTAAATGTTCCAAGTCCTCTTAACTTTTCTATGAAGCTCAAACACCTCATGGTCTAAACACCGACTCACCAATGGCCAACTTTCAGCACCGGCCCTGACCAACATGAAATGCTAAGGTTTAGGGGTCACCTGTGGGGAGAAGCAAGGAGCAGGTTCTGGTAAGCCAGACTGGTGGACCCATGCCAGAGGATGGGGTGAGGAGGTGGACTAGCACCACCAGGTTGGAGGCTGGCCCAGGCGGGACTCACAGAGAGCCCTGTTTCCAAATTGAAATTCACTTGCTTGGTCGGCAGCACTGGGAGTTAATATCTCTATGACTGTATTTAGGAATCAATTTCTGGAGAACTTAATCACCACTTCTTTCCCTCTCCTCACCCCCTTCCTTCTCCATCCTTTGCCCTTCTAATTTTCCACTTGGCTGGGAATTCCCCGGCAGTGCAAGTTCGGGCTTAGGGGAGGGTGGAGGCAGCTGCTTCATTAGAGAGGATAATCTCATTGGAACCACTGACTTGAATAATAGCTCCTCCGAGGGACCAGGGCCATTGTCCCCAAGGGCTTGTCGCACCTTTGAACTGGGGCTGGAAAGACTATGCAGAGAAAGTGGAATGAGGAAGGGAGATAAGAGAAGGTTGACAGGGCCAGACTCCAACTCTGGGGGCCCGGTGTCCTCTTGGGGCCTGCTTTTTGCGTGTCATCTGTGGGTCTGTGTGTGGGGTAGGGTGACAATGGTGGTGGCAGGGATGAATATCTGAAAACTCAAAGTCATAGATAGCATGCACTTTTTGCATCCTTATGACATTTTTGTCACGCCTGGAAAATAGGTGACTCTGCATCTTCCCTGACCTTCAGGGTGCTCCCACAGCGGAACTGAAGGGAATATTTAGGGAGTCCTGTTGTAGGTGACATCTAAGCTGGCCCCAAGAACCATGAGTTACCCTCTACACATGTCCTCGCTCTCGCCTGGCTAATGAAAAATCGGTCCTGGAAGAGCAGCAGGCCGTTCCCCTGACAGACCCCATGGACCTCAGAAGAAATCCATCCCCTCCTTCCCATTATCCTGTCACATCCAAGGTCAATTGCCTGTGCTCTTGGACATTTGCAGCCTCCACCATCATGGCACTAAGGGATAGTAGAAATGTCAAAGCATCCCTGGCACTGACCTAAACTTGTCTTTCCACTGAGAGCTGAGTCCCTGATACCCTGTGGCAGCTGGCAAGAAGGCAGATCTACAGCCCAGCCCATCCTCTCTCCCTTCCCTCCCTCCTGAGCTCTGGGGCTCCTTCTCCCTCATTAAGAAGGAAACTGCTATAGCTATCCCCTGTCTTTCTGTCTTTGGTTTGCCCCGTGGCCAAGTCTGGAAAAAGATTGGTGGGGATGGATGAGAAAAAGAGAAGAGATGGGATAATAATACTAACAACACTTATTGTGGGCTCCTTATGTATGAGCTATGCCCTGTTCTCAATGCTGTACTTGCTTAATCTTTCAAGCCTTACAAGAACCCTCATAGATAGGTACTGTTTTGTCCCCATTTTACAGATGATAAAACCAAGGCACCGAGAGGTTAGGATGGGATGTTGCAAAGTGTAAGCTATACGTGGCTGCCCTGGAGACCTAAATCTGGGGGAGATGATGAGTATTCATTTGGGGTTCCCAGGAGCATGGCAGGATTCAGCCACGTGAACTTGGGGAGCCGCAAGTCATGCCAGTAGAACTTGTCTTGAGGTCCCCCGGCCAGGTTTCTTTGTACCTCTGAAAGAGAGATCTGGAGCTCTATTTGGTCAGTCCAGGTGTTGTTTGGCCTGAAAGCAGCCTTATTTTTCCTCTCTTCATAATTTAATCAAAGGCATTTTTCAGACCTACTGATTGCTCTTGGAAATAAGAACTTCAAAGTTGGGGAGTCGGTGAATAATTTAAGCCTGTACCAGCGCTCCTAGCCTGCCGCTAATGGGAGTAATACTGTTAATAGCGATGTCAGTGCAGACACCCTGGAAAAGTCCATAACATTAGCTTAATGGCTGGAGGTAATGAAGTCCTCCCCGAGAAGCTGGCCTGGTAAATTAACTTCCGACACTTTTAGGCAGACGCCCTTGTTGCCATGGGTCCACTAGAGCAGCCCGGGGGGTACCATGGAGACAACCACGCTCATGTCTGACCTTTCGCTCTTGGGATGGAAGTCCTGAAAGGTCCCGGAGAACCTACAAGTCCCGGTAATATTCCAAGTGCTGCTTCTTAGCGGCAGGCAAACAGCGAGCAGCCTGGAGAAGAAGGCTGAAGGGCAACTTTCAATTGCCCAGAGCACATGAAAGGAGCATCAAGCTGGCAGGGAAAGTGGGTTCAGTGTGCAGCAAGGGCACTGTCCGTCAATTCTTAGTCTAGCATCTCCGGGGAGGTCAAGCATGGTGGTTAAGAGGGGAGACTCCAGCCCTGGCCAGTTTGGCTCAGTGGACAAAGCGTCAGCCTACAGACCAGAAGGTCCCGGGTTCAATTCTGGTCAAGGGCAAGTATCTTGGTTGCAGGCTCCTCCCCAGCCCGGGTCCTGATCGGGCCTTATGCAGGAGGCAACCAATCGATGTATTTCTCTCATGTAGATGTTTCTCTCTGTCTTTCCCTCTCTCTTCCACTCTCCCTAAAAATCAATGGAAAATTATCCTCATGTGAGGATTAAAAAACAAACAAACATAAAAAGAGTGCAGACTCCAGTTCATCTGGGTTCACATACAGGACCTCCAATTAGCTGGTGACCTTGGACAAGTGACTTACCATCCTCTCTGCAGTTTATCTACAAGGTGTGGTTCTAAAATCTTACCTACCTCACAGCATCATTAAGGGACTTAAGCGACATGGACTGAAAGCCCCTTACCATGGTGCCTAATAAGCACCCGGTGACTTCTAGCAGGGACTGCATTACTTAGAACTGTGTTTTTACTCCCACCGTAATCATCCCATCTATTCTAAGCCATCCTTTTTGTCCCCGTGCCTTCCCTTCTTTCTTTAGTCCACCCCATTCAGTGACTTCTCCTTTGTTTGCTGAATTCACCTCTCAGATTCTCCACTGTTAGGCCTTTCTTCTCACTGAGGCCAAGGTGTCTTCCTTCCTGTCTGAGGCTGGAGGAGAGCCCCCCACCCCCACCCCAAGCTTTCCCTGTGCCTGAGAGTCACCCCAAGAGCAGCTCAGGTGTCCAGGTGCCTGTCTGTCCTCATCTTTTACCACACACCTCACCTGTCTGCTTTTGGAAGCAGATGTTCTCTCCTTAATGTCTCCTTCCCATGCGGGTTCTATATTCCTGGATGTCTCATTTCCCACTAAACCCCTTGTCCAGTGCCCTCCTGCCCTGCAATAGCCCCGACATCCACCTCCCTCTGCAGAGTCTATTCTCTTTCACTGTGGAGAGCAGCCACCCGGGGTGCTGACCTGCCATTCTCTCTGAGGACTCTCTTTCCCTCCCGCCACAGCAGAGTCAGTTGTCCAGAGTTTCCAAATCCTGGCCACTCAGCGAAGCCACACGTCCACAAGGCTGGCCTGGCTTGGGTCAAATGCCCTGCAGGAAACTCCCACTGGGAGGCGGGATGGCCTGCCCCAGTGGAGAGCCCAAAGCGCCTTCCCCATGTGACGAGTGCATTTGGGGGAGGGCCATGACTGCTATGTGCATCATTCACAAGGTCCCATCAGTTAAGATTCTAAGATCCAGGTCACCCTGGATGGGGTCCACCTGTGACACAGTGCACTTTGAACAGTCAGGACACTAAGCAATAGCAGCAGACCTCCTGTGGCAGTCTCTCCCTCCCCCCTCCCCCCCCCCTCCCCACACACACACAAACACACACACCCGCCCGTGGAGCTAGGATTCCGATCCAAAGCAGCTGGGCTCCAGAGCACACTTTGAACTGGTGCCCTCTGCTCCTTTGATCCTCCCCTTCCCCTCCCTCCCACCAACATTTACCTCTATCTGCTGGGCGTGAGGATACAGAGGATTCTAAAAGAAGTCAGGCGCCGTTTCTCTCTTTGAGCAGCTCGTGCTTGGCAGGCGAAGGCTGCACTCAGCCCAATCATTGTCATGTAACCTACGAAGTTTAAATCTAGATGGTAGGACACTCCAAAGTGCCTTTAGCTTTGCCTGGTGTGGGGCGGGGTGGGGGTTGCAGGTGCACAACAGTTGAACCGTGTCTGGAAGGGTGGGTAGATGTTGGACGGGGGGAAGTCGGGGAGAGGGCTGCTCAGACAGACCAGCTGACGTGCACAAAGACAGGGAGGTCTGAAAGAGTATATTATATAGTGGACAGACAAGTCTGTTTGCCTAAAGAGTGGGGAGAGTGACAGGCCAAGGGTGAGGGGGGAGGTGGGATAGGGGGGACTTTGGGACTGTGAGTGGGGAGGAGGTGAGGGGACTTTAGGATGACTCTCAAGTCTTTGCTTTTGGCAACTGGTTATGAGAATTTCCATCTCTATCAAATTTGGGCATGATGGGGAGGACAGGCTGGAGGAAGGAAGCAAAAGGGTCAGTCCTGGGTACGCTGAGTTTGGACGCGCCCAGGGAGCCACTGGTGATGACTGGCCTCGGGTCAGCCCCTGGACCAGGCACCTTCTCCTGAGCCCCTCGGTCTCTCCTGCAGGTGCACCCGGAAGGAGCGCTGTGAGCGGTCCCGAGAGCCCCACAGGTTTGCCTCTGAGATGAAGCAGTGTGTCCGGCTGACCGTCCATCCCAGCAACATCTCTGTTTCTCAGTACAATGTCCTGGTAAGGACAGTAAGACCGGGACCCAGGGATGTGGGAAGAACCCTCTCCCCACCAGAAAGGGCCGCAGCCCAATGCCCCTAGCGAGGCCTGGGCCCAACCTGGCCAGCAATGCGGTCTGAGAGCAGGGCCGAAACATTACAGAAGGTGCCCCTGGGACTGGAAGAGGCGGCAGGCAGAGAAATACTGATCCTGGGGAAGAGGCTCTATGCATAATGGGCAGAAAGACAAGGAGAACTGTGATTACAACCATGATCCAAAGGGTGACCGAGAGAGGGAGGGTTAGGGGAGCAGTACCTTTGTCTGTAGGATGGGAAGGATGTGTATACAGAGGGAGACAGGGGTGTGATGGCTCCCGTGTTAGTGCGCTGGGCACTTGGTGGTTGGCATTGTCATTTTTCCAAACTCTGGGATGATGGCAGAGGAGCTTGACCAGAGGTAGCTCCGTCTGTCCATCTTTCTTACCCCATGCAAATCCGGAAGCATCCCTGGGGCCAGATCCCTTCACATGTAATGAAGCTTCTTTTACCCACTCTCTTTACCTCCCACCGCCTTCTCTGTATGCTCTTGTAATAAATTGGGTCTCTTCTCTCTATCAATATTGCCTTACATTTTTCTCTTTTCTTTCTCTCTGGTCTCTCTTGCTCTCTCTCTCTTTCCTCCTTTATGCCACGCCCTTCTTTTCCCCATTTCACTCTCCTCTTCCTCTGCTGGGCTGTTCACAGCTGGTCCTGGAGACGTACAATGTCCCGGAGCTGTCAGCTGGTGTCAACTGCACGTTTGAGGACCTGTCAGAGATGGATGGGCTGGTGGTAGGCAATCAGATCCAGTGCTACTCCCCGGCGGCCAAGGAGGTGCCCCGGATAATCACGGAGAACGGTGAGTAGTCCCCGGAGGCAAGGCTAGGTGTCATGGCTCACCTCCCCGCCGCCCCCCCCCCCCCCCACACACACACTTGGCTGAGAACTCAGGACAGACATGGGAGGGGGCAGGGGGCAGGGGCTGAGGGAGCCTTCAGCAAGGGAGGGCCAGAGGAAGGGGTGTGGGTTGGTGGATATGTTACAGGAAGAGAGGAGAGATGCCATTCACTGCCCTTGGAATTGACTATTGAAACCAGGTGAGCATCGAAGAGCCAAGCTCATGCTCAGTGAGAGCAGCTGCAGAAGGTGGGTGTCAGGGCAGCAATTCAGTCAAGTTCAAGGTTGTACTGGAATGCAAGAGAGCTGTCCTGGAGGGGCAGTGGAGGAAGGGGTAGGGGAGGTCACCTGGCTCCTTGCCCCCTTCCCACACTGCTGGGTCTCTGCACCCCCCCCCCCCCGGCCCTACCTTCCCAGAGCTGCCTGTTCGTGGCCAGCTGCACTGGGAGGGACGGGGTGGACAGAGGCCCAAGGCTGGTGAGGGACAGACCCTGCTGGGTAGATTGATTCCACCTTGGCCCTCCCATTTGGGCTTGTCACATTTGTTCCGAGCTGATTGATTAATGAGGCTCTCGGGGAAGCACAAGACCAGGCTGTAAGTGGGGGCCTGGGGTCAGGGCTGTGAATTAAACATGGGCTCCAGCTCCTCCCTGGCGCCAGCTGAGGATCCCAGGGCTGCCTGTCTGAGTGGAGCCCTGAGTCCACCTGAGGAGGGGCACTGGGACAGGATTTCTCTTCACAGAGATGCAACTGTGCAGACACACACACACACACACACACACACACACACGAAAAGCCCTTACGTGGTTTGTGGTAGCATTAGTGAGAGGCGACACATTTCTCCTGGTGGCTAATCAATGTGTATGTAACTCATGAGTCTGGCATGGACCTCCTGTGTGTGAATGAATGCACATTCAAATACCTGTTAGAGTGTGTCTGTGTATGTGTGTGTGTGTGTGTGCATGAGTGTGTGTGTATGTGTGTGTACATTACAGAGAGCAAATGCAGAGTGGGTGCCAGAGGTACAGTGTGGGAGGAGGAATAAACCAGAACCATCATCTGCAGCTGCTCTTGGGGTTGTCCTGGGCCTGGGCCTGTGGAGTCAGAACAGTTAGAGCCGGGAGCACCCCTCAGGTCCAGCAGGCTCCCCTTTCCCAGGGTGCATAACTGTCGGTGTGACCCCAACACAGGGCCTTGCCCTCCCCCTGACCTTGTGCTGGCTCTGCCCCACAGGGGACCACCATGTCGTCCAGTTGCAGCTCAAGTCAAAGGAGACAGGCATGACCTTTGCCAGCACCAGCTTTGTCTTCTACAACTGCAGCGTCCACAATTCGTAAGTGCCCCAGCCTCACTCAGCTCCCTGTTCCTGGGGTCAATGTTCATCCAGAGATAGAAGAACCCACCACCATTCCCAAGGAGCTCCTATCTAGGGACCCTGCAAGGAGGGCCTCCTTCACCCCCAGAAGCTGACAGGCCCCTCCTCTGGGACCCAGGGGTTCATGGAAAGAGAGTAGAATGAGCAGAGTGAGACCCTGCTGGGCAGGGAGCTCCTAACCCCTTGCCCATACATCTTCTCTGGCAAAAATCTGTCTCACCTGATACACTTCCCCCATCTGTTGAGGAGGGGGCACATCTCACCTGAAGCCTGGTGAGAGGAGGGGTCTGATTAGGGAGCGAAGCCCCATGTCTGGGAGGGTGGGTAGTCCAACGAGTCACTTTTTGCTCAGCTCTGCACAGGGCCCTCAGGCTGGGTCAGGACTCAGGCTGGGGGCTCTGGCCTGGGGCCCGGCTCCGCCCTGTTTGTAAAGCCTCCCTTCCCAGGGGCAGGTGGGGGGCAGAGGCTCGAGCTCGGAGTCAGACCAGCTGGAAACGTAGCCACTCTGTGCCCCAGTGTCCTCTGGAATGGGGAGGTAGTAGTTCTTCTGGGGATGTCACTCAAATGTTGAATCGCCAACATGGCAAGGGCACTGTCCCTGGAGAGCAGTTGCTGGTGGGACAGTGCTGGTTGCTGCCCTGCCCCTCGGCCTGCCTGGCCCACAGAACAGCTGCCGTGGCTGGAAGAACTGGGACCAGGAGAGCAGTCAGCACCCTGTCTGGCCCATTCTTTGGGCACTGCTCAAAGTTTTGCTGTTATATTATTACTTCCTTTCTAAGATGTTGGAGTTGGAAAAGGTACAAGTCATTTTTTTTCACCATAGAAACCTTTCTCCAACCAAAATTAGGTGTGGAAACCCAATAAACATAATAAATTTAAGTAGGAGCTGCTGTGGGTGAGCATGGCGGGGGCCTGAAGCCCTCTGTTTAGGAAGTCCACATGTCTGTTTCCTCACACAGTCCCAAAGAAGTTCTGTGGAACCCCCAGGGTTCCATTGAGCACAGTTTGAAAACCCTGCTTGTTTTTAAATGCTGTTCTATTTTCCTCTCCATATAGGACAAGCTACTTCACATAACCAAAGTCATTTGGGGGACAAGTGGGATTTTAGGGTTTAGCCATCTGATTATGGCAGCCTTTGAATCTGAGCTTGGCTCTCTTTGGGGCCCCAAGTAGGAGGCAGCCAGACCATCCAGCCAAAAACAAGTGTTTCAACACCAGGTTCTTTGTCTGCCTCTTGCCTCAGGACTTCCCAAGGCTTCACCGCTTGCTGGCCTAATCCCTCACTCCCCTTTTGCCCCTGTAAGATAGCAGAGCAGTAGATAAATCCTGTGTGAATTTCCAAGCCGTCCACAATGTGAGTGAAAGCATGTACTATGTGCAAGGCAGTGTGTTGCTCTTTAGACAGGTAATCAAAAATTAGTAAGACCCAAAGACTTGATCCCTGCCCTCCAGCAGCCATGCCTAGTGGACTAGTGGATGAACTGGAAGTGAATAAGCAAAATATAATGCAAGGCCAGGACTGCCCAGAGACATAAACCAAGGGCTTGGTGGGGTAAAGGTCCAGTCTGACCATTGGTCAAAACAGGAGGAGGAGTGGCCACATGGAGGAAGGGAAAATGGTACTCCAGGTGGAAGGATGGCACAGAGAGAGCCTGGCATGGCAGAAGCACCCAGCACAGGTGGGGTCATGGACCTGGACACCAGGGAGGCAAGGCGTTTGGGGTTTACCCTTTGGAAGAGGGAATCATGTTGGGGTTTTGAGCAGGAAGGAACTTCTATAAAGTTGCCTTTGTTTCCTGGGGGTGAAGTGTAGAGGTGGGGTTTCCATTCCGCTGAGGACAGCCTCAGAGCTTCCTTCCGTCAGGGTGGGTCCATGTGGGTGCTAGTCAGCCGAGAGCCCGGAGCCAATTTGAACTAAAATTCAATTTCTTCCTTCGCTCTCAATTTCGTGGGCTCTCTGGACAAGCCCCTCTCCTCCAGGCCTTATTGTTCCCCAATTCAGCAAAAGTGGGTGCCATCCTATAAAAATGGAAGGTAGTTGTTGAGGCCCTTGGGGACCAGGCTTGTCAACTACATGAGTGAGAGAGAGGAAGCCAGAGATGCTTGGCTGGCTGAGGACTTGAAGAGAAAAGGGATGTGTTTGTGTAAGATTTTCCCTTCCTCAGTGTGTGAGGGTGGGTTCTCTTACTACTAAAAATGTTTTCCTAGACCCTAGAGTTTAGGACCTCTATTTTGGGTTCACCCAGGTTCTCTGATTTGTGCCTCTTCCTCTTCTGTGCCAAGGTGCCTGTCTTGCGTGGAGAGCCCATTCCGCTGCCACTGGTGTAAATACCGACACATCTGCACCCACGACCCCAAGACTTGCTCCTTCCAGGAAGGCCGAGTGAAGCTGCCTGAGGTAGGGCCCAGAAACCAGAGTGGAGAGTGCTGCTTGCTGTGAGCAGGGGACACACAGGCAGGCCTTCTCTTAAGAAGAGAAAACAAAGGCAAAACCCACAGGATCACCCGCTTGTCCCCAATCCCTAGTCTTAAGGGACCACGTTATGAAAGCAGTAACAAGCAAAGCTCTGCGCTGGGACCCGGGGGCTGGAGGTCAGTCCTGGAGATTCAGTTCCGGACAAAGGTGCATTCAGGCTGCTCCAGCCAGGTGAGTTCTAGAACAAGTCAAGAGAGATGAGTATGTGTGTGTCCTGGAAATTATTGTAAGCGCACACAAAATTGTGCACAGGTTCCTCAGAGCACTACACAGAGCAGAACTGAGATTTTTTTAAAAAACATTTTTAATAAAATGAAAAGAAGAGAATGAAAGGATGGTCTCCTTACTGAGAGTGGTGGTTCTCAAATTGTGTTCCCCAGACCAGCGGCATCAGCATCACCTGCGAAGCTGTTAGAAATACCAAGTCTCCCAGCCACCTGGGTGAGAACGTCCGGGTGGGGCAGGGGACTCGGTGCTTCCGCTGCACAGGCCAGTTTGGGAATCACAAGCTGGAGTTGGGCTCCATGGCTAAGATGCTGTGTCTCTTTCCCCTCCGAATCCTTATTCTTATCCTTGAAAACTGTTCATCACTGCAATAGAAATACTCTGTGTCTCTGCTGTTACCTTTCTTAGAATGTAAGTGTGTGAGCAAAGACCTCAAAGATAGCGGTATAAAAACACTTTGCAAAAGTCTGCTATTGTTCGAACGGATGGTGCTTGTGTGACTCCCACCACTGGGCCAGTGGTTCTGAACAGAGAGGTTGCTTTAGGATGCTGTGATTTAGAATACGCATAGATACACAGATGAAGGGGTTGTGGGAGCCCCCAGACATAAGCCCACCTCCCCTTCACTCTCCCATACAATGGAGTTTGTCTGTGGCTGGCAATGGTTGCTCTGGATTCCTAATCCAGAAAAGAGACCCAGGCAAAGGTTGTCCCTTTATAGAGAAAAGGAGGAAAGAGGGTACATCTTGGCTTTAAGAAGGGTGTGAATCGAATGTCGGTGTCAATTTTCTGCTCTTCTTTCACTAAGACTAAATGGATCTAAAGCTAATAGGACAGATATGGGTTAACAGCCAATGGGCCCACCCTTGGCATAAAGACCCTGATAAAAAGCTGGGTTGTGTCCCTGATCCTGGGCCTTTATCTCGGGGTGTGGGGCCAGGAGCAAAGTGTTGGTTCACCCACTTGGACCAGGCGCTGAGAGCCTAGGAAGCAACCTCTTATTTTGGTCAGAAACCTGCAAGTTACTGGATGGGAGCGTAGACACGGGTTTCTGCTTCTCTCCACTTCCAGACTGGTGTACCTGGCAGAGGTTTCCCCTGTGGAGAGGCCCAGGAGGAAAATGAAAGCAGAGGCATTTGAGCTATCTGGCAGATTTCAAAGGCCCCTAATCATTTAATTACTCTGAAGGAGGTTTTCAAATCTCTGCTTTTTCTTTCTCATTTGCTGCTCTCGTCCCAAGTTTCTTTTAAATATATAAAAGGAACTTGCATCTGCTGCTCAGAAAGAGGAAAGAAGAACTAGGAGAGAATAAAAAAGAGCCACCATGTTTCCCAGGGCAATGCAAGGATCCCTACAAAAGAACGAGTCTTCAAGGATTCAGGTTGCCAGGCAGGCACACCGTCCCATATGTACTTGAGACTGGCAAAGGCTGCTGGGAGTACTTGGTGCTAGGACCCCCAGGAGAGAGAGAGGCCTGAGGTACATGGCCATGGAGGGGTGTGGAGATGGACTGACCTTCCAGGTTGACCTTCAGCTCTTCCCGTTTCACACGAGCCGTTTATGGTGAGCCTGGCAGACCCCTGCAGTGAGAGGCTCCAGCGCACTTGGAATGGCCATGCCTCCCTTACACATTATTGAATGACATTGACTTTGGCTCCTCTTTTTATTGGATATTTATTCTCAGAGAAGGAAATTTTAGGCTGTGCTTCTGGTCCAGGCTTGCAGGCTACCTTCTATCCAGCTCAATACTAGGACCATTTCGAACATAACAGAGGAGAAGCCCGCGTTGACCACCTCATGATGGTCATTGGAACAGCATCTTCCTAGAGAATGCACCAAAGGGGAAAAAGTTAATAAATATCTGTAGACTGTTGACTGGTCTAGCCATTTTGGGTCAGTGGAAGGAGGTTATTGTCTTCAAGCTTAAAAGAAAGCTTGGAAATATGGTGAATTTTTTTTTATGTTGCAGTTTAGTTTTCCATATTTTTTTTTCTGGGAAGAAATCATAACCAGAATAAGGGTTAACAAAGAAAATCACACATTTGAAAGGTGATTCTGTGGAAGAGCCTGATACAAGTGTCCCTTCTCCGCAGCCGGGGGGAGAGCTTGCTCACAGCATGGCACTCTGAGCCCTTGCTGGGCAACACCATTCATCCTTCATTACCCAGCTCCCGAGCATTTCCCACATGCAAGGCATTGTGGGAGGCTTAGAGGTATATAAGAAATCTGCAAATCTGTATTTAGACAAAGAGCCACTGGTCACAGGATCTATAATAGTAGATGGGAATTAGCTGGAAAGCATCTAAGAGAAATCCATGCCCACAAAGTGGTCTCATTGGGTGAGCATTCCAGTGCAGGCTTAGGTCTCCCAGTGCTACCAACAGGGGCTCACTCAGCCTCAGGCCTGCAGCCCCTGGGCCATCCAGGTGCAGACTACCCTCCTGGGTGAAAGTGAGACCCAAGTCCAGTGGTTCCTGTGGAAGTGCCTGGGTGTTCATTTCCTTTTAAGTTTGGAGTGTGGGGACCCAGACAGGGTCCTTTTGTTGGCCATCGGGGATGCTGCCAGGTGCCTTTTCATCTACCCAGCCCCATCCTGAACTCCCAAAAGGCTTTTGTCTGTGCATCTTCCAGTTCCAACACAGGCTTTGTTGACTGTCACCGGGGATGTTGAATTACCTTTATTATTTTCTGAACAAAGAGTGCATTCAGGTGAAGTTATGAGTCTGGAACAGACAATTGGTCAATCATTGTTGTTATTATATTAATGGCATGTATTCTAGCATAATTACAATGATTAGAAGTAGAATGACCAGTAACATATGTCCTTTGTAGTAACTGTATTCCAGTGAAAAGGAATGATTGTGTTTCAACTAATGATGGCATTGTGATAACCACCCTGGGTCTTTAGATCAGCCGCCAGATCCTGGGCACCAGAGAGGAGGGAGAGGAAGGCGAGGGAGAACTGAGGTGGATGAGAGGGTCTTCCTGCTCTCAGTCCTGTTCCCCAGTATCTGCTGAAACTCCTTGCTGCCCATGGAATGGCCTTTCACCGGGCAGCCATGGCCAGACCCTGCCCTCCCCTCTATCTAATGCAGTGGTTCTCAACCTTCTGGCCCTTTAAATACAGTTCCTCATGTTGTGACCCAACCATAAAATTATTTGCATTGCTACTTCATAACTGTAATGTTGCTACTGTTATGAATCATAATGTAAATATCTGATATGCAGGATGGTCTTAGGTGACCCCTGTGAAAGGGTCGTTCTACCACCAAAGGGGTCGCGACCCACAGGTTGAGAACCGCTGACCTAATGGGAGGAGTCACTGGTCCCCAAATGGCTTTGACATTCCCAGGCCCCTCCACCTGCTGACCTGAACACCCCATCAGGCCCACACACGTAATAGCAGTGATCTGTAGGAAGCAAAGGTGAGCATCCACGGAAAAGCAAATTCATTGACAAAAATGTGTCCTAATGGACTCGCTTACTGTTATCTCTCATCTAAACTGAAAAGCAGAGTGAGCTGCAGCTGGACGGTCTTTGCCAGAAAGGCAGAGCACATCTGGCCCATGGGGCCCGGGCTCAGAGGAGCTTCCTGTAGCCCCTCTCTTCTTGAAGTTCAAGCAGAGTTTACTCCAGAGAACAGCTGTACGATCAGAAGAGGCTAAATGAATTCTATTTGATTTCCAAAGCTGTGCTTGAAAGGCTCTCCCAACCTCCCTGACCACACCACTGCCCCTAAGAGGACATCCGTTATCCAGAACAGAGATTGTGAAATCTGCCGCACCCAGGGGCCAGTCCCCTCCAGGACTGAAGAACTGGCAAGGCGACGATGCCAACCCCTGGGCTACTGCTCGCTCCTGGTGCTGAGATGAGCACCATTCCCTCAGGGCGGCCAAAGGCACTCACCTCCCCGCAGGACACAGGGGAGTCCTTGCAGAGGAGCCATTCCTGGGACCCAACCCAAAGGCACAAAACCACTTTGCCAAGCCCTTCACCCTCTGTTGAGAAAAACAGCCAAACCCAGCTAAAGAACTTGCTTCTGATCTGTGCGCAGCCCCCACTCCAGGTATTCCATTACTGGGTTGCCATTTCTCCAGACAATTGCACTTTCCATCAATCTCGTCTGCCCCTCCCCCATTAAGGTTATGGGTATTTCCTTTCTGTATTATTACTTTGCTTTCTCCATAAACCAGCCCATCGTATATCATGCTAATGGCATTATGAACTTGGGGAATAGCAAGAAAATATATGGTGCGTTACATTTTTGTATTGGGCATCACGGGTCTGAGAAGGTGAGTGTAAATTTTGGGGGTTGGTTGGGGCTGGAGCTGGCTTGTCTTTGGAATTGATGGGGGTTGAGGTGACATGGAAGAGAAAGGTGACCTACAAATCGCTTATTCCTTAGCTGCCCCTAGATGCTGCCCCAACCCAGCTCTCCCCACCCCCCACAGCACCACAGTCCCCCAATCCTGCTGTAACAAAAACTAGGGGAATTAGAGCCCCTATCTTATAACCCCACTGAAGGCTGTAAATCCATAGCCTGCCACTCCCTCCACAGGCAGCACCAGCCCTGAAGGCAGCCTTTTCCCTCCCAGCTCAGCAGCAGTCTTTATGTCCTTGTTCAATTATTTAAATATGCAATGAGACCTCGTGTAAAGCAGCCATTGACATACTGGACATGGTAGACTGGGAAGCATCCTTCTTGCTTTCGTACTTCGGCTTGGTGTTCCTTCTCAGTTAGCAGTGGAGACCGCAATATGCACGGGGCTGGACAGGTGACCTGGAGCCCACCAGAGCTGCCTCCTGCAAGCCAAGACATTGAAGGTTTCCTTGTGCCTCAAGCCACTGCCACTCCCCACCCCCAGTCCATTCTTACAACTGCAGAATGTAGCCACAGGCAAAACAGCCTCTGAGGGAATCTGGTTCTCACTTATGCGTTTGTCTCCAAATCATCTTGCTAAATGCAGGTATTTCCCACCCTCTGAGAGGGAGCTGGCCTTTTCAAAGGATAGTTCAGAGAAACATCTTTCTTGAAAAGAGAAGGGACGTATGTTTGAGGAATTCCAGGTGGGGACTGGATTATCATCTGGGACGAAAGTCAGATGAGTAGGTGTAAGTGCTTTTGTTCACTGTCATTGTGGGAACGGAGTAGGTAACTGATGTCCTGAGTTTCTCTATCATGAACACGGGGGTGGGGGGGATCATATGCGTTGTGCTATGAAACAAGAGGGCACATGGGAACATATGTGTCAGGGGATGGAGGTGGCAGAATGCACACTGGACTGAATCCTTATACCCCTTGTAGCATGTTAACCATGTTCACTGGAATCATAACATCATACTCTGTCTACCAGAGCCACACCTGCCTGTATCATGGTACCAGTTCAATATACCAATTACTATAATATTAAAATACTTCCCTCCTGGTAGGTAAATAGCCACTTCCAGGAGGCCCTCTGGCCCACAAGTCCCCAGCCCCTCCAGCATGCATTCAGTTGGTCAGTATTTTGAAAACCACACTTTGAGCTAGTGCAGCAGGCACCATTATCCCCATTTTAGAGATGGGAAAACTGATTGTCCCAGATCATCTATTGGGTTATTAATAGAACTGGGACCATAAAAATCATGCAATCCAAAACTGCCCTATGGGGTTTAAGGGACTTGCCCGAGTCCACATGGTTGCCTGGTGGAAGTATGCCTCAGAGCATGTAAAACATGCAGCTTCAGGGTGTCACCTCCTGTTAGGAGAGCAGTGGACAGAACTGGGACCTCCCTACCTTTCCCTCTTGTGTTTGGGGCCCTTGGAGCTGTTGAAATGGTCACACTTCACTGCAGATCTGAAGCCAAGAATGGCGGAATAAGCTGGATAGCAAGAGCATGGGGTGTGTGTGGGAAACACACGGGCTGGAGCAGGGGAGATGGATCCTTTGGAAATGAGGTGGAAAAAGAGAGTTGGTGAGGGCCAAGGTGCAGCCTGAACTGAGGGGCAAAGATGAGGCAGGACTGCTCGCTCGCTCTGTGCCAGCCACTTATATATGGCAGTTCACGGACTCCCCCAAATGCCCTTTGGAAGAGGAGTGGTTAATCCACATGGTTGTTAGGTCAAGCAATGATTGACTGACAGTAGCAGGAGGGAGACAGATTTGTCCTCAAAGGTACATGATTCCCCAACTCGGCTCCTTCTAGTTAAGGAAGCTCCAAGGTGAGGACAAGGGGTGGCCAACCTGAGCTCCTGGACAGTGGGCTTCAGACAGGAGACGTGGGGAAACATGGAGGTTTCTCTGAAATTCCCAGGAGAAATAAGCGATTTATAGGTCACCTTTCCCTTCCATGTCACCTCAACCCCCATCAATTCCAAAGACAAGCCAGCTCTAGCCCCAACCAAACCCCATTAGACCGAGGGGTGGTCTGTCCTGGGATCTCAGCATGAGGCAGGGCAGGATCTGGGAGCTGGAGTGGGTGGAAGGGACAGCTGTCCCTTCATGCCTGTTGCCTAAGAAAAACTTGCCATGTTACATTTCAATTAGGAGGGATTCCAGGGTCAATCAGCAGTGCCACCAGAGGAAAATGGGCCCTGCCCAGCCCTGGGCCTCTCCAATTATTATTAATGAACTTACTCTCAGAGCTGCCAACCTTTTTATATGCAAACTAAGGCTTTATGGGGCCACTGACAATCAGGACTCATTAGAGAACTCATAACAAGCCTCAGTGAGAGTCTCACAGGGGGAGAGAGCTTGTGCTTCATCCTGTCTCCTGGACTAGAATCAGTGCGCCCCCAGGCAAGGTTCCAGGCCACCTCCGAGCTCCCCAGTCCTGCTGGTCTCAGGGAGATCCTTGCTGGCCCACCACCCCATCCTGAGGTGCTCCCACCCACTGGTAGGAACTGACCTCTTTCATTAAGGGGAGAAAAGATGGGTGGATTGGCATCTGAGTTTGTTAGCTGCCAGCACATTTGCTGACACTGAGCCATTATTTTTCCTCTCCCTGCCTCAGTTTCTCCTTTGCAAAGTAGAGGGATCCATTAGGTTGGTTCTGAAGACTGTCAGGGTCTAGACACCCTCAGTGCACCGTTCACGAGCAGCAACATTTAGCTGTGGGACATGGAGGTGCGAGTGCAGCACCAGGTGCAGCCAAAGACTCCCCCATGCAGATGTGGATGGAGCAGGAGGAAGGTCAGGCTCGCACATGCTCTGGGGGAGGAGGGCTGCCCAGGAGTAGAGTGAAGAGGGGAGTCAGGACTGGCCTGGACCCTCAGCTCGAGAGATTGTCCCTCCTGATTCTCCAACAAGCCCCGTTTCAGTCCTGAGCATCACCCTTTTCACAAACTTGCTCTTGTCTTCTGTGCCCTGCACTCTCATCTGGCTGGAGGACGGGTGGGGATGGCAGTTGAGACAGGGGCACAGGATGGAGCTACCAAGACTCCCTCCGCATGTGGGCCTCAAAGTCTCTGGGACCCATTCACTCCAGAGCCTCAGGGTCTGGTGCTGGTTCAGCCGCCCCCCCCCCCCCCCCCCCCCCCACTGCCTGCCTCCCTGCTGCTTCTCTTTAATTGTGGTAAAATGTACATGTCAAATTTACCATCTCAGCCAATTTTAAGGGTGCAGTTTAGTGCCATCAGGTGCTTTCACATTGTTATTCACCATCCATCTCCAGAACTTTTTCATCTTCCCCAACTGAACTCTGTACCTATTAAACAAGAACTCTCCATTTCCCCATCCCCCAGAATCCACCATTCAACTTTCTGTGTCTGTGAATTTAAGAACTCTAGGGAGCTCACATGGGTGGAATTGTGTGATATTTGTCCTACTGTGACTGACTTGTTTCACTTAGCATAATGTTTTCAAGATTCAGCCATGTTGTAGCATGTTAAAATTCCCTTCCTTTTTAAGGTGAAATAATATTCCATCATATTAGACATCACATTTTGTTCACCCACTCATCCACTGATGGGCAGGTGGGCAGCTCCCCCCTTTTGGCTATTGTGAATAATGCTGCTCTGAGCATGGGGTTGCCAGTTAGAGTCCCCGCTCTCAGCTCTTTTGGGTGCACACCCAGGAATGATTGCTGGATCTGCCGCTCTCCTACCTGCTCTTCAGGATAAAGGTGAGGGCAGCCTGGAGGTGGGGAGGGGAATCAGTTTAACAGCCCTGGGCCTCAATCCCCTGAAGCCAGGCTGCAGGGTGATCAGGAAGGACAGCTAAGACCACTCCAATCATGGCATCAGGACTGGCTAGAGCTGAATGGGTCCTTGGGTTCCCTCCAGTCGACAGATAGGGAAATCGAGTCTCAGAGTGGGGATGGGCTCTGCTTAGGGTTCCATAGCTCATCGGACACTCAGCAGGCCCTGAGGTCTTCCCACCCCCACTTTCAATGACAGAGGGGCTCACATGTGCTTTCAGACCCAGGAGGGACAGCTGCCAAGTTGCCTGATGGCCTCCCGCCTGCCCTCCCCCACAGCCTCCTTTGTCTCTCTGTGCTGGGGAAGGTGCCAGGGTGGGGGCCAGCAGCCTCTGCTGAGATGTGTGTGCCATGCTTTTGATGGCCAACTCGCCCCCAAAGTGCCACAGCAATAGGAATCAGGCAATGGTGGACTTGCCTGACACAGGGAGCCCAGGCCTTGCTGGTATTTACAGAAACCCTCACTCTTGCCCATGCCACGCAGCCAGGAATACTGACTTCTTCCACCCAGCTCTGAGAACCCAGAAGCAAGCCAGCCTCCACCTCTCAGCTGGGCAGAGCATCACATTTGCTTTATGGACCCCCTTCTCTTCCAGCCCTCCCTGGGGAGAGCTGACTGCCCCAGGGACACGGGGCCAGCGATCCACTGCCTCCATCCCCAAAGGTCCTCGGGGCAAGCTCGGCTCCAGGATGGGCATGCCCATTGCTAGCATCTGGTCAGCGTGTATCTGCTCTGAGGGGTGTTTCCCTGGGCTCAGGGCACCCCAGAGTTATGTCCGAAGGTTCCGGATTTAAAGGGTCTTGGGGCCCATTCCAGAACATCCCAAATGCCAGGCTCAGCCCATGAATGGAAGGCTCTGCCGGATCCTCCTGCTCTGGCCCAAGCTCCCATTCCAGAGCCGCAGCCAGGGCGTTGCCTCACTCTGATCTGCCCACGTGGTCCTTCTTGGCAGCCTGAGACTGAACATGGGTTCGGCAGCCCAATGGGCGAAGGGACACCCAGCTAGCCGCACTGTGTCTGCTGGATAGGAGGGGTGCCCGAGGAGGCCTCGGGGGTGTCAGAGTCTGGAGGGCATTTAAATGGAAACTGGAGGGCAGGGACAGCCTCGGAGAGAAGTGGGCTCGAGATGGTGGCTCCGGGACCGGGATCTCTCAGTCCCCTTTTCTCCTGCAGAGGCCGGGGGTGGGCACTGTGCCCAGGACCGTTCAGGGTGTGTTTGTGGGAGGGAGGAACGGGGCGAATATGCGGGTTAGGTCTGGAGAGGCTCCAGATAGGCGCCTTTGGCACCTTTGGCTTCCTGTTCCCGCCTGAGTCGTGCTCTCTGTCCCCAGGACTGCCCCCAGCTGCTGCGAGTGGACAAGATCCTGGTGCCCGTGGAGGTGATCAAGCCCATCACGCTGAAGGCCAAGAACCTGCCTCAGCCGCAGTCCGGGCAGCGCGGGTACGAGTGCGTCCTCAACATCCAGGGCAGCGAGCAGAGGGTGCCCGCCCTGCGCTTCAACAGCTCCAGCGTGCAGTGCCAGAACACCTCTGTGAGTGCCAGCCCTGTCCGCGGCTCCACCCTCCTCCCCCATCCTTGTCTCGTCCAGAGCCAGATCCGCTCAGCTCTGCGGGGCTTCCCCAGACACCCCCAAACTGCTCAGCTTCTCCCCACCCTGCCCACCACCCAGTGAGGGCTGGGCTCCAGGTCACCAGTGCCTGCCAGAGCTGTGGCCCTGTGAGGCCAGGAGAGTGCTCTGCCCAAGACCGGGGCTGAGGGGAGGCGATTTGGACCAGCCATGGGGCTGCTGAGCACTGTTCATGGGCAGCGACTGGCATGTCCACTCTCCATGGAGGAGCCCTGGGCCCCGCCTTCCTGTCAGGGCTGAGCCGAGTGCCTCGTGTGAGCCACAAAGGCCCCACTGCCTTCACACCGGCACTGAGGCTGTGTCCCAGCACAGGAGGCTTCTGAGACAGATACGCACCCACATGGGCTGCTGGAGGGTGTGTTGCTCTGGTCCGCACAAACCCTACCCCCTGAGGAAATCCACACCAGGTCCACGCTCGGCCGCCTCCTGATTCCTCGGCACCACACACTGAACCCTCTCCAAGCATCACTCCTGCCATCACCTCCTCCCCGGCGGGGCCTTCCCAGCCAGGGCTCTGCTTGCTCTCACTGGCTTTCTGGGCAACTTCTATGCACCCAGAAGCTCAGAGACAAGGATTACACTTGGAGACTTGTGACATTTTCACTGTACAAAAGAGCAACTGGAGGCCCAGAAGCAGGGGCAGGTCTGGGTTTGTGGGGCTGAAAGTTATACAATTGGGGGACCCTCTTTAAGAATTAAACCTAATAACTGCAAGAGTAAATGCACAGGCAGCCTTAGAAGGGGCTGCAGCTCCGTGTGCCTTGGAGTACCACCCCCCCCCACCCCCCTCCCCACCCCCCCACCCCCCGCCTAGAGGGTAAGTGACATGGATATCATACAGCTACAGCTGGTGAGTGGCCGGCCAGGCTTGGATTCGGGATCTCCTCTTGTGTCACACGGCCTGCATTCATCCTCCTCATCACTTCCGTGGGGAGTGTGACTGGAAATGTGATGCGAAGCAAAGCATTCTGGGGGAGCACTCCACTCTCCCTACGGGAAGCCATTTAGGGTCAGTGGCCCTCAGAGAGGCCCACATGCTTGCCCAAGGTGGCTCAGCATGACAGAACTGAACTGACCACTGATTTCCCAACCTCGGAAACCCCAGACCACAGCTCCCCTGGCGGCCGGCCTGGCTTTCAGATTTCTGCAGTGCCCCAGATTAAACCTGCAAGCAAAGGGGATATTAGACACCTCCTGTTTCCTCCTAAATCCTGAGGCCAAGCAGACTAGCCCTAAGGGTTTGGCTCAAGTGGTTCTCCCCCAAATAAGCAAGTCCCTGGGGGAAGAGAGCCTGAGCCCCACGTCTGACTCAGCAGAAGGCAGCTGGGGGTTTCGGACCACTAAGAAAGCCGCCTCGTGCCCCGGGGAAGCTGCCTCAGAGATCCAGGCCTCAGAGGTGTCAGGCAGGAGGGCAGAGTCTGCGGCCTCTGATGAGTCTTCAGTTCCCCAGATGTCACAAGGCTGAGCCCCCGTGCTTCTGCTAACTCGGTTAAATAGGCCAGCGTAACCCAGATGACAGCCTGAGTTGGTCCCATAAGCCCCTGGGTCAAAACCCCGTCCATCCTGGGGGACTAGCGAGTTTCCCAGTGGCTCTGCCAGAATTGGAAGCCGATTATGCTCAGATTAACCTCAGCATTTCCCCAGCCAAGGCCTGACTCCATGAATGAGCCCTCTGGGGGTCCCAGGGAACTCCCTGAATGTGGGGGTGAAACCAAAGCCTCCTGGGAACAAGGGCCCTAAGGGAAGCCCAGCGGCCCTGACAGATAGGGCTGGGTCTCCTTAGGGCAGTGGCCCAGGCCCCGTGGGCAGTACCAATGCGATAAGGAATGGCAGTCAGTGCTGGGTTCCTAGCATACCCCTTGATCAAAGTTTGAGTGAAAATTAGCAACTGAACACTTTATACCCCAGCCTTGGTGTTACCCTGTGAGCAGAGGCTGGACTGCATCAGAGAGGGTTGTGAGAAAGTCACGTTTCATTGCCTAAGTGAGCTCTCTGGATGGGGGAGGATGGGAGAGGTTCTAACAGAGAACCCCCTGGTCTGTGATGACAGAGAGGTGGGTGACAGAGAGGTCTCAGAGAGCAGAAAAGGAAAAGAGACACAGGAAAGCTTGGCATGGGCGTGATGCTGGGCAGACAGGTTGCTTCCAGCCCACTATTTGGGGACAAGCCCCGGGCCAATCACTGCAGCCCTCAGGGAGCCCCAGGGAGGACAGGGCCACTCACAGACAGAGTTGGAGGGAGGACACTGGGCATTCTGGAGTAAGTGGGCCACAGCGGCAGCAGGCTGGCTGCAGTGCTGGCCGAGGTCCTAGGCCCCAGCCCAGCTTCCACAAACCCACAGTGGCTTCCCATGTTCTCTTGGTGCCCCAACTTACCACATGCTAAACAGGGGTGGTGAGGCCGATGGGGAGGTGTTGTGCCCTTGCTGCCTCCTGGAACACAGCTGGGAGTTGGTCTGCTGGGCCCTCTGGGGTCCTGGACACAGATGCATGGGCTTCTTACGTTGTTCAGATTTTTTGTTGGCTTTTCAGCAAAATACCTCAGAACTCAGAACCAGAGAATGGTTCGAGGAAAGCATGTCCAAATTGCACAGAGGTTTTCTTTTTGCTTCAGGAGGTAGAGAAATGGAAGTTCACACTTTCCCAAGGTCACGATCAAGGTCGTCCACTGGCGGAGCCAGACTTGATTGCGACACTTAACCTCTTGGCCCTTGGGAGCCTGAAATATTCTTCTCTCGGCTCTGGACTTTGTGCAGATGAACTGCCCACTGATTGCAGAGAGCTATATAAATGCTAAGTGCACAGGGGTGGGGTGCCAGAGAGGATGGGAGCCAGTGGTCTGGGCTTCCCCAGCTGTCTGCCCACCTCCCTCTCCCTGTGGGATGCAGGTCCTGGGGGGGAGAGGGTGTCCAGGAAGGAGAGTGGCTTCCCTAGAGACCCAGGGAGTGGTGGAGGGTTCATGATTTCTATAATATTTAATAATCAAGAGAAAGGGAAGAGAAAGAGAAAGTAACACCCAGCATATTTGATCCTTACAGTCTTTTTTATTTTCAGTTTTCTTTGGGAAAAAAATGTGGGTGTACACACAAGTACATCTGAACATACAAGCATTCTTGTATGCATACACCTCCATATGTACCAAGTGTCTGGTGCATAAACACTCAATAAACAGCTGCTATTATTATTCCACATAAACATAAACACAGGGAACACAAATGTATTTTGCACAGCATCCCTAACATTGTGTAAATACTATACTCAGTAATACTTGAGTGCTCATTCCACTCGACAGCCCTGTGCTCCGGGCCCTGGAAGGCTGTCTCAAACCCTCGCAGTGGCATGGGCGTGATGCTGGGCAGACAGGTTGCTTCCAGCCCACTATTTGGGGACAAGCCCCGGGCCAATCACTGCAGCCCTCAGGGGGCCCCAGGGAGGACAGGGCCACTCACAGACAGAGTTGGAGGGAGGACACTGGGCATTCTGGAGTAAGTGGGCCACAGCGGCAGCAGGCTGGCTGCAGTGCTGGCCAAGGTCCTAGGCCCCAGCCCAGCTTCCACAAACCCACAGTGGCTTCCCATGTTCTCTTGGTGCCTCAACTTACCACATGCTAAACAGGGGTGGTGAGGCCGATGGGGAGGTGTTGTGCCCTTGCTGTGTCCCACTGTGTCCCACTGTACAAATGAAGACACTGGGACGTAGGTCATTTGCCCACAGCTGGTCACTGCAGAGCCACATCATGGCAACGCGCGCGCGCGCGTGTGTGTGTGTGTGTGTGTGTGTGTGTGCGCACGTGTATGAACAGGCAGATAGTACAGTTCTGTGCCCTGACCTCTTCTCCCACATGGACACATTTGTAAACACAGACACACACGTGGCTGATGCATAATTTCCTGCCTTGTTCTGTGAGGGACTTCAGGTCCTTCCTGAGAGGGGCCTGAAATTTCTGTCCATCTTTGTTCAACATGCCCCTGGCCATGAGCTGTTACTCCCTCTTTGAGTGCTGGGCAGAGCCTGGCCGAGCCAGAGCCCTCTAGCCCGCGGCCTGGGCCACCCTTCCCACACTCCCCCATAGGGCCACGGAGGAGGGAGATGGGAAGGATGGGACGTGGAGCTTAACTAGGGGCGGAAATGAGAAGGGAGGTCCGGAAGGGAGTTTCTCCCTCTGTCCCCCTCCACATCTCTCCACCAGCAGGAACACTAGAGTTGTTTATCCAAAGTGCTCCCCATCTCCTTAGCCTCCCTCAGCAGGTCTGGGTGGGGCCCTGGGACCTGCCTTCCGTGGCCCCTAGATGATTCTGATGAAGGTGGGCCAGGAGAACTTCCAGCCGAGTAGAAGAGATTTTGTGAGAAAACTCGGCACCCAGCCTGACCCAGACGCAAAAGACAAACCTCTGGGGAGTTGATGAGTGAGCTGTGTGGCAAAGAGCTTATGAGTCAGCAGCTGAACTCTGAGCTGATCAAAAAAATCCCACTGTTTTTCCTGCAGGGCCAGGGAGCTTGGCTTTATTCTCTGGCTTGAGCCCAGACCCTGGTCCAGGCCCAGGTGTCCTCGGTCACAGGGAGGTGCTGTGACTGGGTGGATGGTGTGAACCACCATCTCTGTGAGGAAACACTGACCATGGCTCCTGGCTGGGCATACTCACCAGGGAGTTAGTGAGAAATTTTGGAGTGTCGGGAGAAGGCTGGAGAAGGCTGTATGTTGCTGCATGAGGACAGCTCAGCACATTCACATTGGAGCACATTCTGGAATTCAGGAATTTGGGGTGATTTCTCAGATTAGGAGCCTAACTTCTTTAGAAGCCTCTACAAATTGCCTACAGAAGCAGAGGCGTAGGTGACAGACTCCCCAGCTGGTGTGTCCACAGGTTCTGTGGCCCCCTCGCTGGTGAAGGTGCTGTGCTGGCTCCGTGAGGGAGCGGTGGCTGCCTGTCATAACCATTCACACCCCCACGGCCCAGAGAGCCAAACTTTAACTCTAAGTTAAAAGAGCCTGTCGCCCTAGCTGGTTTTGCTCAGTGGATAGAGAGTCGGCCTACAGACTGAAGGTCCCAGGTTCCATTCCAGTCATGGGCATATGCCCGGGTTTCGGGCTCAATCTTCAGTAGGGGGCATGCAGGAGGCATCCAATCAATGATTCTCATCATTGATGTGTCTCTCTCTCTCCCTCTCCCTTCCTTTCTGAAATCAATAAAAAATATATATTTTTTTAAAAAAGAGCCTGTCAAACAAGTCCCCTGGACCAGACCTTCCAACAAATCACCAGACCTCAGCTCTTCCTGCACAGAAAGTTGCTCAGTTCCCTGCCCCCATCCGCCCCCGTGGAGGTAGTCTGTGTGGTGATGAGAAACACCAGGGAGAGTTGGAAATGCTGCTGGGCAGGCTCTGAGTTCGGCAGCCTCCCCTCTGGGGATTGAGAAGTGTCTGCTCTCAGAAGGCAGGTTGGGGCTGGCACGCCCGGGGACTGCCCCTCCACCCTCCATCCCTGGCAGCACTTCTCCCTGCACTCCTCCCACCTCTTAGCACCACAGTCCCAAAGGCTGGGACTCTGTTAAACTTCCTGGGGGAAGGCCAGAGGATGGACAGGCCTCTGCGGAAGGTGGATGAGTAGCTCGCTCAAAGCTGCTCCGTGGACCTGCGTTCCAAATGGGTATCCCACCCAGCCTGGCCCTCCCCTGCCCTGGCTTCCTGAGTCCTGTGCCCTGTCCTCTCATACGTGCTTTCCCACTCTGCCCACCCACAGATGTGCAGGCCTGTACGCATGTGCTACACACACACACACACACACACACACACACACACACACACAATCAGGAACAGCTTCTAGCCCCGTGTGCTCCTCAGGGCCCCAGGCTGAACATCCAGCCCCTCTAGAAACCTGTGTCTCAGCTCTTTTCTTTCCTCCCCAACCTGCTGGCAGTATTCCTACGAAGGGATGGAGATCAACAACCTGCCCGTGGAGCTGACGGTCGTGTGGAACGGGCACTTCAACATCGACAACCCAGCTCAGAACAGAGGTATGCAAGGTGGCCTGGGTGGCGGGTGAAGGGGAGAGCTACTCTGCACTCGTGGGCAGGTGTCATTCGTCCCCCATCCTCTGGCCTGAGCCTGCCCTCCACAGCCTCTCCACCATCCCCACTGCTCTGTGACTTGTTGGGCACGGGCCCAGTGTGGACAGGTGGCCCCTGGGAGAGGAGGAATGAGCAGGGCTGGCTGGAGGGAGACTGGCCTTCCCAGTCCAGAACCATCACCAAAGGGAGGGACTGCACTCCTTGCCACACTCCCCGCCCCTCCCAGCCCGACCCCAGCCCACTCTGGCCCTTTGCCTGCAGTTCACCTCTATAAGTGCGGAGCCATGCGCGAGAGCTGCGGCCTGTGCCTCAAGGCGGACCCTGACTTCGAGTGCGGCTGGTGCCAGGTCCAGGGCCAGTGCACCCTGCGGCAGCACTGCCCCATCCACGAGAGCCAGTGGCTGGAGCTGGCGGGCCCCAACAGCAAGTGCACGAACCCCCGAATCACGGAGGTAAGCCGCTGACCAGGGGTCCTGCCTGGGCCTGGGCCTGAGGCCATGCCTGGCCAAGGGAAGGCGAGAGCAAAGAGAGGCCCCACTGTCCAGTTGGAGTCTCCATGGAAGCTGTGTTAGAAAGGACTCGAAGTCCTCACCACCTTCCCTTTGTCTCTAAGAGTCTCTCTTGGTGACAAAGCCATGACACTCCATCAGCAGCAGGCTCACCAAGCAGTGATTCCATGACAGAGGCTGTGTGGGTGAGGGTCAAGGGTTTGAGTCCTGGCTCTGTAGGCTCATTGCTGGGTAGCTCAAGGCTAATTCATCACTGTCTCTGTGCCTCAGCTTGCTCACCTGTGCAATGGGTCTGGTTGACCATCTATCTCATAGTGGAGTTATGAGGATGGTATGAGCGAATCCCAGCCTACAGGGATCTTCCCATCTTCCTCCTCCTTTGTTCGTCATCATCATTAAAATCATCGCTGTCCATGGCTAAGCCCCGGGAGTCACTGCCCCTGGGGTTCATTTAGGTTGCCCTGTATCTTCACCTCCCCACTCCACATTCCAGCCACCCCTCTGTGCCCCCACCCAGAGCCCTTAACAAGAAACCACTTTGGCAGGTGTGACTAACAGGGTGTCTGGAAAAAATGGGGGGACTGGCTTTCTTCTTGGCCTGAGACCAAGAAAATTGCAGGGAGGAGATGGCAAATTAACCAAGTGTCCCTGAGATGAAGGCTATTCACCGTCTCCATCCTGGCATCGGCCCTCCCAGAACCCAGGGAACCAAGGGCCGGGCCGGAGATCAAACTCCTTTCTCAGGATGACAAGCTGGGGCTGGAAGGTCATGCAGCTGCTGCCAGGTGCCAGCTGCACTTTGAGGCCTGGCTGAGCAGGCATTTGGGAAGCACAGGGACTCCCTCTTCCTGCCTTCCCTGTATCTGCCCACCTCCCTCACACGGAGATGGGTCTCCGTCTCCAAAGAGCCTCTGTGTCCAATGCAAGGAGAACACGCATGTGCAAACCCTCACACTCATGTGCACGCTCATTCACAGACATGCACGCCTACATGTGTAAGAAGCAGGAAATATCTTGACTTTTGTAGGTGAACAACCCCCCCTGGCAAAGCTGCCACCCGGGGGCTCCCCAGCCTAATTACCCTTTCCCTTTCCCACCTTTCACTGTCCCCCCAGATGGAGCCCCCACTTGGGGCCCTCAAAGGGGGAGAGAGCAGGACTTACTAAGAAGTGGCCTATCTGAGCTCTTTCTTTCCATTGTGATCCCCTTGACATTGGCCAGGATCCAGGCGCTGATGTTCCGAGGCCCCAGGAATGGGAAATGCGCCTTCCTCTGTCTATCAAATGCCAAGAAAGCCTGGCACGAATGTCTCTGCCAGCAAGGTTTCTACTGCGGGAGGCCACAGCTAGACCGTGTGAACTGGATGGAGCCCCTCCCTCAAAGCAGGCCCTTGGTTGCTGGAACTTAACATTCCAGTCATGGGTTTTAACACCGAAGGTGACATCTTTGGAGGGAAAGCTGGACATTTCGGCCAGTGTATGAGGAGAAAGTCTAATTAAATATCCCTTAGAAACCAAGTCAGACAGTGAAGGTAAAGGGGTTGTGACAGGTGCTCTGGTAACTCCGTGAAGATGCTTGGGAGTTGGAGTTTGCAGTACAATTACAACTCAAGAAACAAAGATGCTGCTACTGGAAAGTGCACAGGAGAAGGGAGATGCTGTCCCTGCTCTCAAAGGCTCCATCTCTGAAGAGGAAGCGGGTGGGGGATGGAAAGATGGGAATCAGACACAAATGTTACCATGAAAGGAACACAAAGGTGCCTTAAAATTTCATTTGGGGGGAGGGGAAGGGACAAGAGAAGGATAAGGAGAGAGAGACTACCTGGTTATGGAAAGTGACCTTAGAGAAGGGTCTTAGCTCCCATAGTGTGGAAGGTGTGGGTTCACGGGAGGGTTACTCATGTAGCTTGAGAGTGCAACCAACACAAGCAAACGCCCAAATGCTTTAATCCCCATTTTCAATGAGTTACCCAGTAACTTTGCGGATCACGTTCGGCTCCATCTTCCATGAAATAGGAAAATGAATGAGGGTCTTTGATCACTGCTCCTGAAACCACACCCAAACCTGGACTGCTCTGCCAGAGCTCCTGCCACTGGCAGTGCCAGATCCAGATGCCCTGGGGCACTTGGACACAGCTCAGGAATCGGGCAGAGGTGGGAAGAGCCGTTCCTTGGCTTATCAGCAAGGGGTGATGGCTTCCTCTTGGTGCTTGCCAAATCACCATGCTTCTTCCCTCCAGATAATCCCAGTGACGGGCCCCCGGGAAGGGGGCACCAAGGTCACCATCCGAGGAGAGAACCTGGGCCTGGAATTCCGGGACATCGCCTCCTACGTCAAGGTGGCCGGCGTGGAGTGCAGCCCCTTGGTGGATGGCTACATCCCTGCTGAACAGTAAGTGGACGTGACCTGAGACACAGACAGGTACTGGAGGGGAGGGAAGATAAGCCAACAAGAAGGGGTCTTAAAGCTTATGGAGGTAAAAGGAGAATGCCCTTAACATTCTAGGGTGCTGAGGTGGGACTCCCACACCTGGACCAGCCAGATGCCATATTAGGGGAAGTGTAGAAAGGGGGAAAGGCTGGGAGAAAAGTGATGGTTACCTCCTTGGGCTGTGGGGGTGAGTAGGAGTGAGTTAGAGCAAAGTTAAAATCTACAAGAGAAGTATGAGTTCAATTGCTTACCCCAACTCCCTCTGCTGTCCCTAACTCCCCATGCATGTCCATACCGGGAATCTTGTGCTACCCTGTATGTAGACAGAAATGAAACTCCACACTCCCTTGCAGGGCTGTGGGTACTTTGGGTAGTTAGTTTCTCTTTTCAAAATCTGCTGGTCCACTGAGAGGGTCATTCAACAACCTACCTGGCCTCTAACCTACCTGGTGGAGGAGGTTTGCAAGTCACATATTGCCTTGTAAATAAGTAAACACAATTTTCCAGCACAGCAAACCTAACCATGAAATCTTACCAGCACAATAGAATCCATTTATGCCATCTTTGCTGCCCCTCCAGAGTGAAACCTTGCCACCTGTCCCATGGACATAAGTTGCTGACTCTTTGCAAGGCCTCCCTGAGCTAGGTCAGTGCCCTCTGTGGTTCTGCTTACTGGATCCTGCCCGGATTCATTGGTTCTGGAACCATCAGTACCACCACCCTCAGTTCCTCCTGAGTTCTATCTGGTCTTCCGAAGGTGCTCAGAGTAGATCAGATTATTGAAGGTTTCATACTTAGAAGCACTCACCTCCCTGGTCCATCATCATTTATTTATCTGAAGATCATTTTGTGGGTCTTTCAACTTTCTGACTTCTTGCTAGGACAAAATTGGCTGCTACCATATAGTGAGATTTGAGGAACTTTGAAATCTCACTACTTGGGACCTGACATTAAAAATATTATAAAGCCCTGGTTGGTTTGCTCAGTGGTTAGAATGTCAGCCCATAGACCAAATCAATGTGTCTCTCTCATGTGGGTGTTTTTCTCTCTCTCTCTCTCTCCTCCCCCCACTTCCTCCCTCCCTTCTTTCCACTCTCTCTAAAAATCAATGGAAAAAATATCCTCAGGTGAGGATTTAAAATTTTTTTTAATATACTAAAGCCACACTATTGAAGTATTATGGTACTAGTTAGATCAGTAGAATCAGATAAACACCCAGAAAAATAATCCTGATGTATAAATATGTAGTATGTAATAAAAGTGACATTTCAAATCTGCAAGGTAAGGAAAGATCATTCAGTAAGTGGTGCTGGTTAACTCCCTGAAAAAAAATCAGATCTTTACTTCACTGTATAATCTAAAATAAATTCCAGACAGATTAAAAAGTTAAGTGTAAAAATGAAACTGTGAAAGGATTACAAGAAAACACAGGTGAGAATTTATCTAATTTCAAGAAAAGAAAGCTGTTCTAAGTATAACTGCAAAAGAAAAATTATAAAGGGAAAGATAAGAAGATTTGAGTAATAAAACTTAAAGCTTGTGCCTCAAAAATCATTGTAAGCAGAATAAAAATATGAATGATAGACTGGGTATATGTTTATACCCTATTACAGGTAAGAGATGGTTTTATAAATAAAAATAAAAGAGGTTTTACAAATAAAAGGCAAATATCACAAAAGTGAGCAAAGAGCATCCAAAAGTCATATAAAAATGTTTAACATCAGTAGTAATCAATGAAATGCAAATTAAAACTAGGAACAATGTTTGAAAGCCAATGCCCAGAGCAGATGAGAGGCATGACAAATAGCATATTCCTACGTTCTTGTCAGGAGGGTAGATTGGGATGAACTTTCTGAAAAGCAGTTTGGAAATGTTAGTCAGAAGTCTTTAGCCTGGCCATATTACTTCTGGACCTTTCCCTTCATAACCAGAATGCACAAATATTTATTTGCATAAATGCTTATTTTGGCCTTATTTATAATAGTAAAAATTTAGAGGCATTTGTGTGTTTGACAATAGGAAATTAATCAACTCAATAAACTCTTTTATATGCATAAGACAGTCAACTACAGAGCCATTAAGTCTAATGCTGTGGGAGAATCATGATCAGGAGTACACTCGAGGTCTATTAAGGGAGAACACAGGTTACCAAGCAGAATGTAGAGTTTCTAATTAATTTTATGAAAGAAAATCAAATTGGAAACATGTTCACAGACATGTGGACAGTGAATATTCCTGGGTGAGGCAGTTGGGGGGTGGGTGTATGTATGGCAAGTGCTTTTATGTACTTTCTATTTTTGACACTGAACAAGTATTGATTATGTTACCTTCACAGAAGGGCGTATATTTTTGCTGGACTCTCACCCAGAAGTTCTTTCTAAAAGAAGCACAGAACCCAGGAGCTATAAAGTGAAAGAAAAAGCAATGGACCACATAGCCACGTTTAAACTTTAGGCTTTTGGGTGGCAAAAGACATCATAAACAAAATTAAAGCAGAGGTGACCAACGGGGAGAAGAGAATGTAAAATTTACTACAGACAAAAGTTAATGCTCCCAGCTCAGCAGCTCCTACAGAAGGGCAATCTATTCTCAAAATGAAGAGAGGGCTTCAGACAAGTCAAAGGAAAGACTATGCAAGATTAAAACACCCACGCATGTATTAAAACACACATGCATGTATGAAAACATGGGCACCTTCACTAGTAAGCAGGGAAATGGATGATGGTACAGTCACAGTGTGAAACACTGTGAAGCTGTCCAGGGCAGAGTTGTGTGAACAGTGACATGAATGAAGTCCATGCTGTATTGTTGAGTCAAAAGACAGGTTAGAACAGTGGATAATTAGGTCTCACTTTTATATTTTAAATCATGTATATGTTTCTTTATATATATATATATATATATATATATATATATATATATATATATATATATCAGGTCTAGTAAAAGGCCTGGGAGACTATATATATATACCAAACTTGTAGAGAGGTTAGGAATGAAAAAAGGGACACTACTTTTTTATTGCCACACTTCTGTACTATCTCATTCTCAAAATTCTCAAAGGGCATGAACAAATTTTGCAATTAAAACAATAAAAATTTATAAAAAGGGGGAAATGTATGACTCCCCCCAACCACAACATGCATGTCTGTTGGCCTGCCAGGCCCCCGGCTGGAACCGGGAGCAGAAAGCCCTTGGTGAGGCAGGCCATGAGTTCCTACAAGGACCTGAAAACCTTAGGTCTACTCCATGGCTCCTGTCTGGCTTGCTGTGGGTCCTTGGCTAAGTCACTGTACCTTTCTGGTCCTGCCAGCTCTATCCACTAAGCCACTTGGCTAAAATTCACAGTAACTCATAATTGAGTGGACAATTCATGAATTAGGAACTAAGTGTTGGGTCAGAACCCTCCCCTAGGCTCCCCGCTTTACAGAGGGCCTCCAGGGGACCCCTGAAGATCATGTTTCCTCATTCCCTGAGGACCCAGCAGGAGCCCCTGAAGGAAGGAACCTGGGGTGTCTTTCACCTCCTCCCCTGCTCATCCCCGAGATCCTACTGCAGAGAATGGGCCAGGGGTCACGGCTGGGAGTCCTGCGACTGTCCTGTGACCCCCTCTCCTCCCTGCAGGATCGTCTGTGAGATGGGGGAGGCCAAGCCCAGCCAGCACGCCGGCTTCGTGGAAATCTGTGTGGCCGTGTGTCGGCCCGAGTTCATGGCCCGGTCCTCTCAGCTCTACTACTTCATGGTGAGTCTTGGCCACCTGCGTCTGGCCAAGCACAGGCCACAGACCTCATTACCGTGATCACTGGCCCGTCTAGACCTCTGTGGGCAAACCCAGGCAGCACCGGGGAAGATGCTCTGGCCCCACCCCAGAACCCCCTGCTGAGGGGCAGTGTGGCATGGAAGGTGAGAGTGTGGTCCTGCATCAGGACTCCTGGTATGTGAGCACTGTCCCTGCCACTTACTGGGTGAACCTGGGCAGGTTGCTTAACCTTTCTGTGCCTCGATGTCTTCATTTCTAAAACAGAATGACAATAGTATCTACCCCAAGGTACAGTTGTGAAAATGACATAAAGTAGATGTACCACTTCCAGTATCAATTCCTTTATGATTTCTGCATTTGCTGCCGGGGCTCCTGTGCCCTGCCCTGTACACTGGCACCCGGCACTTCCATCCCACCATCCTCACCCGTCCTAGCTTCCCCACTCACCAGCATCCCTGTCCCGTGACTTCCCCAACCCACCTCGTTATCCCACGTCTCACCTACACCCCGCTCTGCCTTCCTCTTCCCACACCATTACCTTTCCCACTCCCACATCCCTTACCCCTCCTCTCCCTCCTGTAGCCTTCACCCAGCCCTCCCCTCCCTCCAGCCTGGACTCTCCCTGGCCCTGCACAGCTGCCTGGCCAGCGCCTGGCCGTCCTGGGTGAGAGGTTCTGTGATGACAGGGATGCTGGAGAGCTGAACACAGCTCTTGCCACAAATGCCCATCACTTTCCAACCTGTTTGACCACCCAGTTAACTGCTCAGGTTAATGACAGCTGTGAGGGTATAATTTCCTCATGATGTGGAGCTGCTTTGGGAAGCTGGAAACCTGAGGAATGAATTTTATGTCTGAGCATTAAATGGCCTAAAATTTGTCATGGGGACCCAATGTCCTCCCTCCCTCCCTCCCTTCCTTCCTTCCTCCCTCCCTCCCTCCCTGTCCTTCTTTCTCCTTCATCTACCTTCCTCCTCTTCTTCTTTCTCCATTCAACTGACAACTGTTTATCACCCTGTACAATACCTCTCACAAGGTATTTATTTGAGAGATGCTTGCTTAGTTGATTGAATTTTTTTATAATGATAATAATTTGGTGGCCCTGGTCTGTGATGAACCAACTCTCACACAGCCCCTCCCGGGGAGTCCCGCAGTCTGTGGATGAGCTGAGACGGAGGACTTGTGTGTACATATGAACGGGAGGGGGCCACCTCGGAGGACTGGGCCCTGCTCTGTGCTCCCCCCGCTCTGCTCTAAAAACCAGCTGCCCTGTGAACAGCCGGCTATCACTAAACACACATGGAAGCTCAGGGAGAAGTACATGCATGTAATGATCCAGTGGGGGTGCAGTTTCACCTGTTTGTTTCAGGTTTGAACCCCACCTTCTGAAAGGATTTGAGGGAATTTCAAGTTAAAACCAACACACTTTGAGACAAGTGATAAATATACATATGTTCATATAGAAAGTATACACATATGTTGCATATTATATATATACTAGAGGCCCGGTGCACAAAAATTTGTGCACTCGGGGCCGGGAGGGGGGGGGGGGCCCCAGCCCGGCCTGTGCCCTCTCAAAGTCTGGGACCCCTCTCGAAGTCTGGGACCCCTCGGGAGATAACGACCTGCTGGCTTAGGCCTGCTCCCCGGTGGCAGAGGGCAGGCCCAATTCCTAAGTGCAGCCTCTGGTCAGGCTCAGAGCAGGGCCGATTGGGGAGTTGGGGCGCTGCCCCGTCATGCACAGAGCAGGGCGGATCGGGAGGTTGCAATGCCACCCTCAGTCACGCTCAGGGTAGGGCCAATTGGGGGGTTGGAGCACCACCCCCTGTCACACTCAAGGCAGGGTCGATGGGGAGGTTGCGGCGCCACCCCCTGTCACGCACAGAGCAGGGCCCATCAGGGAGTTGGGGTGCTGTCCCCTGTCACGCACAGAGCAGGGCCAATCAGGGGTGTTGGGGCTCCATACCCTGTCAAAGTCAGAGCAGGGTTGATCAGGGGGTTGAGGAGCTCCCCACTGTCACTCACAGAGTAGGGCCGATAGGGGAGTTGGGGCACCGCCCCCTGTCACACACAGAGCAGGGCGGATCAGGGGGTTGGGGCGCTGCACCCTGTCACACTCAGGGCAGGGCCAATGGGGAGGTTATGGCTCTACCCTGTCACACACAGAGCAAGGCCCGTGGAGGGGGGTTGGGGCGCCACCCTCTATCACCCACAGAGCAGGGCCGATCAAGGGGTTGGTGCGCCGCCACTGTCACACTCGGGGCAGGGCCGATGGAGAGGTTATGGCTCTACCCTGTCACACACAGAGCAGGGCCCGTGGGGGGGGGGGGGGCGGGTTGGGGCGCCGCACCCTGTCAAACACAGAGCTGCAGGGCAATCAGGGGATTGGGGAGCTCCCCCCTCTCAGGCACAGAGCAGGGCAGATAGGGAGGTTGTGACCCTGCCCCCTGTCACACACAGAGCCACAGGGTGATCAGGGGTTTGGGCGATGCCCCCTGTCATGCTGATCCCGGTGCCGGGAGGCCTTGCTGCTCCGCTGATCCTGGTGCCGGGAGGCATATTACCCTTTTACTATATAGAATAGAGGCCTGGTGCACGGGTGGGGGCCGGCTGGTTTGCCCTGAAGGGTGTCCTGGATCAGGGTGGGGGTCCCCACTGGGGTGCCTGGCCAGTCTGGGTGAGGGGCTGAGGGCTGTTTTCCCGAAGCAAGTGACTGAAGCTTCCAACCGCTCCTTGTTTTCTTTTTCTTTTTTTTTTATTCTGGGCCAGCTTTAGCTCTGAGGCCTCACCGCTGAAAACACCGATACAATGTTGCTAAAGCCCGGCTGACTGAAAGCCGGTTTCTGGGCTTTTGTTTAGCTTCTTATTTGCAACATAGTAGATAGTTGCTTAGAGTTGCAACTTAGAGGCCGGAAAGTGAGGCGGGGAACGTTGGAGTCCTCCTTCACTGCAGCAAGCAAGCCTCATGTTCGCTTCCAGCTGCCTGGCTGCCGGCCGCCATCTTGGCTGACAGTTAATTTGCATATACTCACTGATTAGCCAATGAAAAGGGTAGCGGTCGTACGCTAATTACCATGTTTCTCTTTTATTAGTGTAGATATATATATGATATATGGAAATATGTGCTATTCCATCAGAGTTGAGATAATGAGAGGGAGAGAGAGATTGAGACAGGGAGGCAGAGACAACCTCAGCAGGTATTGGGGGTATGGCCCGGCACCCCAGCTTTGGGCGTGAGGTCTGGCTCTGAAGTGAGCTGGCAGCGTGGTGCAGGGAGGCCGCTGCTGCATGGCCACAGCAAGCACTGGGCTGGCTTGGCTGCCCCACACAGTTCTCGCCCCGCGGTCCCCTGGAGTGACGAGGTTCACAGTGCCAGGACCAGCACTACCTCACTAAGCAGCTGCGTCCTTTGGGCCTTGGTTTCCCCTGCCCTGCCTCCAGCCAGGCCTCCACCTCTGTGACCAGCCCAAAGGCCCCTGCCCCTGAACGTCCTGCCATCGCCTCCCATGGCCCACCCAGGCATCAGCTCCACAGAGAAGGTGTCACCCCCACTTGCCCATTTCTGCCCGAGGCCTGTCACCCAGGCCCACAATGTGGATTGTGACCCGCTTCCTCTCCTGCTCCATCACCATGTCCTGGAGTCTCACTTCCCCGTTCCGCACACCACCACAAGGGCCTCCTTAAGTCCTTGCCTCTGTCTGAACCCCTTCTACTCCACCCACCCTGGCGGAGTACCATTTTCAGTACATCAGCCCCGCCTCATGAAGCGCCCAGGTGCCCACTGCCTCTCGCTATCTCCCATGTTCCTTGGTCGGGCCGCCCGGCCAGCCAACACTAACTGCTCCAGGCTTTGTGTGGCTGGACTCCCTGGCCTGCTCCGTCTGCTCCCCTGCATGGCTCTAAGCCACAGCCTCCCATTCCTCCTGCTCATGACCCAGTCCTCATCCCTCTCCTGGGCGGGTGCCCTGCTCCCTGGGACCTGGCGTCCACCTGCACTGGCCTCAGTGTTGCCCGCTGGGGCCCTGCCCCTCTCGCAGCCCAGACAGTCTTTGCAGATGAAGCCCAGGCTGTCAATTTCTTTGCCAGCTGCCGAGGTGCTTTATGCAAAAGGCTCTGGAGCCCCCAAGTTAAATCACACCCTGCAGCTGGGCAGAGAGCTGCCCAGGAGACTCGCTGCAGCTGGGCTGAGGACCCCTGGCCTAGGCGTAGTGTTTATTGAGTAGCCGCCACGTGCCTGCTCATATCTGCTTTCGGGCTCAATTCTCATAACATCTCTGTGATGGATACTCCAGAGCCCCTTCTGCTCCCAGGGAGGGTCAGTCTTGCCTGCTTGATGGCTCCTACCTGGAGCAGGACGCGGCTGGATGGCAGATATTAAGACGAGGCTCCGTGGAAAGAGCCCGTGGAAAGGCAGCATCTGCACAAGGCAGAACAGTTTTCTGTGTGGCTCCTGAGTAGTGGGAGGCTGTCCCTGGGATAAGGGATGACAAGGAATGCCCCAGAAGGTGGGAGCAGAGGGAGGGGGAGAGGAGGGGTGATGGGGGGAGGACAGGTTGGCAGGAAGGCCGGTCAGGAGGGAGGAGAGTTGCTGCCAGCAGGTAAACGCATTGGCCCAGTGGGTCCCTGGGACTTGAACATTTGTGTCGCTTTTCTATTGAGGGGCGTCTCTGAAGAACTGCCCTGTGCTACATGTTCCCTGGGGAAGACTTTCAAGGAGGAGGAATGGTGTAGGGATCTGTCTCCTCCCCAGACCCCACCTTGTATTTAAGGGCCCAATAGTTGGGGCCTCCCCACAGAGCTTCTGGGGTTCAGAGAGGGAACGAGGGGCAGAGGGCCCATTAATCTCACCAGGAAGTTAGGAAGGGACAGAATGGCCCTCATGCTCTCTGGCACCACAGGGCATCTTGTAGGTGGAACAGCCTGGGCCCCACAGGAAGCCCGTAGCTCCTCTGGAGACTGGATTCCGCCAGGAGGCCCCTTCCCAGGGCCGAGGCAGGGGTCAAGTTCAGGTCTCCCTCAGTTTCCCTCCACAAATCAGGCCAGACTTGGTGACACATGTGGCCATGTCACAGGTTCAGTCTCTAGAGATCTCCCTGGAAAGAGTGCTTTTCCCTTCCCCTGACCTCCCGCTTGGGAGCCCAGTGAAGAGGTGACAAGTAAGGTAGGACTGATTCCCCTGCAAGCCTACCTACGGGTGAAATGTCTATGGAGCCTGTCTTGAATGAATAAGAGCTTCTCACAACTTTAAAACACAGACATCTGCATATGCATCTCTATGCTTTCCTCTCCCTGCTCCCCCCTTCCTGCAAAAGCCAGCAGGGTTACTCACTTCTACCCCTTCCAAGTCCCCCCCCACCACCACCACCACCACACACACACACAGGCTGCCAGGGAGCCTGTTCTCCCTTCATCCCATCTATCCTAACTTCCCTGGTTTTGATTATATCTCTAAGCATCCACCAACCCTCCTTGCCTTGCAGCCGCTGGGTGAGTACGCATGTGCTATACACACACACACACACACACACACACACACACACACAGTCACAGTCAGTGGGACCTCCTGTTACAGACAATGGGGACAAAGAAACCATTTGTGAGAGGTGACACGGAGTTATGGAACCAGAAAACATCAGGCACCTTTGAGATAACCACTGTTTGACCCAGCTCCCTGATACTGTGATCAGAGAGGGTAAGTGACTTGTTCTGAGCCAAACAGCATGATCCAGGCAGAACGGAGAAAGGAAAACTCTTTCCACATGTCACTGCCCCCCTGCCCAGCTCTCCGGCTGAGCCAGTGGCAGAGGCAAAATAAAGCGTTCCTGGGCTTGGTGGGTGCCGTGGGGATGCCAGGCCCAGGACCTGCAGGGACTGGTGAGCAGAGCGCTGGGTCGGACATGGAGTGCAGCGGTCAGCCTGCGCCCCTGCGTGTGTGACCTGAGCTTTGACTTGGGCATCACGTTCCAGGCCCGGAGCTGTAGGCTTCTCTTCTCTGGTTATGGATCCAGGCCTGTCTGTGGGGAGGCCGCCTGCCAGCTCCTCCGAGGGAGCGAGGGAGCGGAGTGGGTTCAAGTTTTGGTGCAGAATTCTTTGAGAGGGCAGGGAGTGGGGGCCCAGGGAGAAGGAAATCTTCATTTAAATGCAGATACAGGCTTCTCACCTGGGACTGAAGAAAGTTTTTCCATTAAAATGCTAATGAAAGAACACATTGCAACTCCAAATCCTCAGCCACCACCAGTCCCCTTGCCAATTGGACTCCATCACTGACCAGTCTTTGCACCCCCCCTCTCACCCCTCCCCACACACCTCCTTTCCCTGGGGCCCTCAGATCCCATTGCTCTGGCCCTGGGCACTTTGGGCTGAGTCTGAGAGGTCTGTGGAAGGGGCAGATCACCTTCTGAAAGCAAATGAGCTTGGAGACCGGAGCGGGGGTGGAGAACTGGAGCTCTGGAATCATCAGACAGGTCTCAGTTGTGCCACCTTTCAGCTGTGGGACCTTGGAAACTATCCCTAACATCTCTGAATCGCTTCTGTAAGATGGGTAATAATACACATCTTGTAGGATTGACTGAGTGATCAAATTATTTATATGTATTTAATATAGTTAATTATTTATAGATATGAAACTATAAAGCCTGCCACTTAAAAAAATCAGTACATAGCAGCTATTATTAATAGTATTACTATTATTAATATTGAGATGCAAACTCCAGGAGCCAGATGTTGCTTGTCCACACAAACCTAAAAAAACTGTGCAGGCTCTCTGGGAGGCCACCCTGTATGGATTCCAGAAGGTGGCCCGGGGCGTGGGAGCTGCCTCAGGCCTGCGCAGAGCCTCCGCGGCCCGTCCCAGTTGTGTCTCAGGCCAGATCCTCTCCTACACAGACGCTGACTCTCTCAGACCTGAAGCCCAGCCAGGGGCCCAGGTCCGGAGGCACCCAGGTGACCATCACCGGCACCAACCTGAACGCGGGCAGCAATGTGGTGGTGCTGTTCGGGAAGCAGCCCTGCCTCTTCCACAGGTAAGCGCAGGGCAGACTTGGGGTGCGCAGCCGGGCAGCAGGCTTCCTCAGGCTAACCTCTGGAATGGCCGCCACCTCCCTGGAAAGTGGTGCTCCCTTCGGGACAGGGCTTTCTGGGCACACCTAGCTGTGGGTGTTTGGCTCAGTCTGCCAGCCACCCTACCCCTGGATAGGCCCTTGTGCTGTTGCCCACCATTTCACCTTGGTGCCCCATACTGCCCCCTGGCAGAACCCTGGGGTTCCAAAGGACACGATTTGGAATCTAGAGTCCCTTCCCTGGGGTTAGCTTCTCATGGGCTGCTACAGAGCCTGCGGGGACTGCTGAGAGCTGACAGGGGCAGCTACCCCAGCTCACTCCACTGTGTCTCCAAAGGCAGCCCGTTTTCTCTCCCCTGGTCCCACCATCCAGTCCCAGAAGGGCCTGCCTTTCGTGAGCCAGCAACCTGGGGGACAGGGAGGCGGGAGGTGTGTCTAGTGAAGGACTCTATGAGATGTGGCAGCGGGCCGGCTCCCCGTTGGAGAGAGGTTCTGCAGAGAGAGGTTTTCCCAGGATGGAGCTATGCCCAGGGCCCTGCCCGTCCTGGACAGACCTGGCCAGGCCTTGATGAGCGATGTTAACGAAAAGCGCATTGTGACACTTGTTGGCCTGGTGAAGCCAGTTCACTGAGGACTGTTGGAGCAGGTGTCAAGCTGTCACAACAGAGGAGAGAGATGGGGCTCAGCTCCCCACACAGCAGAGACAGCTGGACATTTACACCCAACGGCAGGGGGAGGATGATCCTTACTAAACCAACGTAACAGGATTCTTGCTGAAGGCTAGCCAGGGTGATCAGATATCAGGGGTGAAGGATGAGAAATTTGATCAGATAGATAGCAAGGGTTGGGGGATTCTTGCTAAACTGACTTAGCAGGACTCTTGCCAAGAGTGGGGTTAGGCAGGCAGGGTAGAAGGCAAGGCCCAAGGACGAGGCCTAGGCAGAAAGAGGGCTCAGGAGAGCCTGTCTTTGTCAGTTGTTCCCAGAGGTTTATGTCTGAATCAGGGCTCACCATTGCCTCTGAGGAGCCTGACAAATGGGTCTGGAGGTGAGAGGGTGCTGACCTGGGACCACCTCCCTTCCTGGACCCCAGGAGCCCAGCTCCATGTTTTCCCTCCCTCCAGGCGCTCTTCATCCTACATCGTCTGCAACACCACGTCCTCAGAGGAGGTGCTGGCGATGGAAGTGACGGTGCAGGTGGACAGGGCCAAGATCCACCAGGACCTGGTCTTCCAGTACATGGAGGACCCCACCATCGTGCGGATTGAGCCGGAGTGGAGCATCGTCAGGTAGGTGCTGCCCAACCTCGCTTTCCTTCCTCGACTCTCAAACGCCAAAGAGAGTTCTGAGGACCGAGTCCTGCTTTGGGGACTGATGAACTGGAGTTGGCTCCCTCCTTCCCCTGAGGGCACCTCTATGTAGGACCTGGTGGCCAGGCTCTGACCAACAAGACTCCACGGCCTCTCATTTGAGGATGGGTGGTGCACCTGGAGGCCATGTTCCCATCTCACAGTGACTGTCCGGGGGAGGTGTCAGTCCTACTCCTTAAACCTCGCTTCTGGCAAATATGGACAGTGATTCAAATCCTGCCGAGGAGCGCGGGAGGAGGAGTAAGGTCCGACCCAGCTTCTTCTTGGCCTGCTCTGGAAGGCAAGCACACCCCGACCTCCAGGGTTTGGTGAGGAGGTCTATCCTCTGCTTCTGTGGCCTCCTGTGTCTCAGCACCTATGACCTCTAGTTGCCCGCTGGCTTTGCCCTTCCCTCTGCTGCACACTCCCCCAGGGCAGGGACCTGGTCTTGATCCCCTCGCTTTCCCCGTGCTCCGCAGGAGCACACAGAACATGTTTCTTAGACGAGGGAGCCAGGCACGATGCTGCTACAGAAAGACCCTCCAGTGCAGTCTCTTGCTCAGCCAGTCACAAGCTGACTTGGATCGGTTGCATCATTTCCCAGGGTCTCCACCTCTTGCGTGACTCACCTGGGACTTTGGAAAACCCCAGGACCTGGGTCCCTTTCAGTCCTGGCTTGGTGGCGCCTGGAGTGGGGGTTCGCACCACAGGAAGGAACCTCTGGCAGGCAGCATGAGTCTGCTTTGCCAGGCTCTGCAAGAGGGCATCCCGACAGCAAGGCCCCTGGTGATAGTGGGGAAATGGCTGTACCAGGGGCCACGTGGGGAATGGAACAGGGCTTGGGTCAGAAGGAGTGAGCTCAGCCCAGCTCCACTGCTTACCACCAGGTGACCCTAGGAGTCACTTAGCCTCCTTCTGAGGGCGGCTGAGAGGATTAAGGGGTGCAGATGCACAGCATGCTGCCTGGCTCAGCTCCCTCTTCCTCCCTGGCCCTCGGTCCTCGACCCTCCCACTGTCTGCCGGGGGCCAGGGGGGAGTGGAGGGCATGAAGATGTGGTCTCCACAAGCTGAGGCAGGAGCCAGAGACCAGTTCAGTCCAGAGAACAATTCTTGAAACCAGGAGTTAGCAAACTCCAGCATGGCAGCCAAATCTGGCTGTCCATCTGCTTTTGAAATAAAGTTTTATTGGAACACAGCCATGCTCATTTGTATATGTTTTGTCTATAGCTGCTTTCTCACCACAACAACAGAGCTGAGGAACTGTGGCAGACCACACGCCTGGGAAGCCGGCAGTATTTAGTCTCTGGCCCTTTACGGAAAGAGTTTGCCACCCCCAGCCTTACACCCAAGGAAAGGCAGCATTTCTGATATGGGACTTGGTTGTCCTCATCAGTTTACTCTCTAAGGACCAAACCTAATGAGTTTTAGCCATGATCTTAAAGCCCATGAAGCCAAAAGGCACGGAGAAGGGACATGGCCTGTAAAAAGCGACTCCAGGGTTTGCCCCCGGGGCCTGGTGAGTTAGGAAGTGGGCATAGCCCCCTGTGCCTAAGACAAACTCTGCAACTCCCTGAGGAATTCTCAGCCTGGTTTAACTCAGTGCTTCCTCCTGTCACCGTCACCGAAACAGGTGCCATCCTTCCTGCTGTCATCAACGGGGGTGGAGCATGTTCCAGCGGCTCCAGGGTTTTGCTGCAGTTGAAGCCCACACTGGGGTGGGCTCTGCAGACTTCCTCCCTCTGCATTGCTTCCATCCTGGGCTACTGAGGAGCAGTGATGGGGGACATTGGATGAATGTGTTTTGAATTAATTGAGAAGATCAGGAGATGGCTGGATATCAGAAGCTCAAACACTGCCCTGGGTTTCATGGGAATCTTCCTGCACACGTGTGTGTGTGTGTGTGTGTGTGTGTGTGTGTGTGCAGCCGTGTGTGTGAGTGAGTGTTGGGGAGGCAGGTGGAGGCGAGAGAAAGGGGGTGAAGAAACTGGGAGAGTAAAGGAGGGCAGGAGGCTAGAAGGTAGAAATGAATGGTGTCCAGGATTCTGTACCCACCACGCTTATAACTACTCAACCGTTGTAGGTAGTAGGATTCTTCTTGAAGATACTCCCTTGGTTGTGGGAAAGCTGATTCCTCCCTTTCCTGTGAATTGTCCCCAAAGAAGATAGCCCCTCTCTCCCATGTCAGCTTCTTAGCCACCCCAAAAGGAGGACACTGGCACCCAAGCTGCCTTTGAAAAGCCACACAAAATGAACCTCCTGACCGCCCATCCTCCTCCTCCAGTGGACACCCGGGTGTGGGAGACTGAGTCCAGAGCATGTCACCTTTGCATTCTGAGAGGGGGCTCCTGCCTTCCCCAGGTCTAAGCCGGCTGCAGCCTCTGCAGTGGAAATTGGTGGTATGGTTGCCCTGGGAAGGAGGCTGTGCTCAGGCCCTGGAGGGTCTGGTGGGGACGGTCTGGTCCACTAGGCCGAGGGCACTGTGAAAAATTTTCTGAGACTGGTGAAAGCTGGAGGAGGAGACCGCAGGGGCTGCAGACGAGCAGCTGGCCGGAGGCTGGAGGCCTCGGGGAGCCAAGAGGTCCGAGTGGCAGACCCGGCCTCCACAGGGTGTCCACGCTCCGAATGAGCTCAGCGCAGGATGGCCACGGACATCTGGCCATCACTGTCTTTGCCTTGGCTGCCGAGAGCTCCTCCTCATTATTATGCAGTCAGCTCGTCAGCCTTGTCCCCATGAACGTTGTCATGCCGACTGGCTACCGTTGTCTTTAATGTCGAAGCGCAGCCGGAGTGGTCATATCATAGTCGTCTCTCAGTGCCATTGCTGCTCCTGTCCCTGTGCTCACACCCTCCTTCTCTCTTCCCGGGCAGTGGGAACACACCCATCACCGTGTGGGGGACTCACCTGAACCTCATCCAGAACCCCCAGATCCGTGCCAAGCACGGAGGGAAGGAGCACATCAATGTGAGTCTGGGGTTGGCAGGGGTCACGGGGGCTGTCCACCCAGCATGTCATGTCCCTACAGGGTGTGGGGCTCCCCGAGGACTCAGAGAGGCCCACCCCGGACACTGATAACCCATTTTGTGTGATGCCCCTGAGCAGGATGAGGGCATTTTCACACCTTGGGGTACAGGCAGGGAGGGCCAATGGCTTCTAGGGTGTATGGAGCTTTATACGCGTTCTCCTCTAGCCTTCTGACCCCCAGTTCTGCTCCTTAGCTTAGAAATGCCCTAGTCACTGCCATACTCGCCACGGGCAACGTGGAGCGAGGTGCCAGCTGCAGAACATATTCCCTGAGCGCCTAGGCTGTGTGTTCCTGGCTGCAAAGGATTCTGACTCAGGCATAACTGTCCGCATGGCAGCATCGCAGGTGGCCCGGTGGGTGCGGGCGGCCGCGTGCGCGCGTGCGTGCAGATGTGCGGCTGAGTCTCCCTGCCTGCTCCTCCGCAGCTCTGTGAGGTTCTGAACGCCACCGAGATGACCTGCCAGGCTCCGGCCCTCGCTCTGGGGCCCGACCACCAGTCTGACCTGACCGAGCGGCCCGAGGAGTTCGGCTTCATCCTGGACAACGTCCAGTCCCTGCTCATCCTCAACAAGACCAATTTCACCTACTATCCCAATCCCGTGTTCGAGGCCTTTGGTCCCTCGGGAATCCTGGAGCTCAAGCCTGGTACCCCCATCATCCTGAAGGTAGACTGAGGCCGGGGGTTGGGGGTGGGAAGAAAGGCGGCTGCTGCCCAGGAGAGAGGCCAGAAGCCTCGGACTCCTGCCAAATTTTGTGACTGGAGTCCCTCGCTCAGACTGTTATAGCTCAGAGTATGCAAATACTCTCTCTGAGTTTGTGCTGAGTGGCTCACCCCCCTTACAGGCCATGGAGACCTGGTCAGGGCAGCCAGACCCACACTGGCCATCGGACTCCCGAGCTTTGTCAGATGCTGGGAGGTCAAAGGTTCAGACTGATTCCTCCTGTGCAGCCTTTTGAGAATCACAACATAGGGTTTCTTTGGAGTGTGGATATCGACCTTTCATTTTAACTGCTATGGCAATTTGAATCCACCAGGAGTGACTGACAACGGCTCTGGGTTGAGAAGGATTCTGAGGCTGCATTTGGGATAAGCTGAAAAGAGTGTCTTGATTATTGCTGTCCCACTGAGAAAGGGGGGATGGTTGTGTACGGGCCACGGTTTCTGTGGAGTTACTGGGGAAGGTGGCCTCTCCATCAGCTCACCAGCAGGTTGGAAACTCCGGCGGGAGGACAGGCAGCCAGCAGTGGCTGTGGCCCTGACTCTGAGGTGGGAACTGGGTTTCCTGTCCATCCAGGGCAAGAACCTGATCCCCCCCGTAGCTGGGGGCAACGTGAAGCTGAACTACACCGTGCTGGTCGGGGAGAAGCCATGTGCGGTGACGGTGTCCGATGTGCAGCTGCTCTGCGAGTCGCCCAACCTCATCGGCAGGCACAAAGTGATGGTGAGGCTGCGGGCCCTGTGGGCCGCCCAGCTCTGCCCTGGGCCCCCAGGCATCCTGGGAGGGGAACTTGGCCGGTTTCAACTTTCCTCCAACCTCCCCACACCCTATTCCTGCCCTGTCTTTCTTCAGACTTCTTTTTCCTATACTGTCATTCCTTCCATACTGGCTGGAGCCACGATGAGAGCAATGCAAGTCACTTTAAATAATGCGCTAAATCACTCCTTATGAGCAGGAAACACTTCCAGAAAAGGACCCTTGTTGGCCTGGGGAGGTCCCCGATATCACGTCTGTGCCGCAGTCACCCGTCCTTACAATGGGATGAGTGACGTGAGCCAGTCATTGATGTCATCATGTCACACTATTTAGATCCCAGTTGTGTGCCATTTCCTTTGAAGATGCCTGTGTTGTCTCCTGGATAAGAGGATGAATTTTCCCGCTGTAGGGGTGCCATGCTAGCTATGCAGACCCCCTCACCCAGCCCCAAATGCCCTCTCGGCTGTTTTCACAACCAAAGATGCTGCTGCTCCCCGGAGCCATTTCCCTCGTGCCACCCTGATCACCAGTGCACCGGTGACTCGGGGCTGGGCCCTAGGATGCTCTGTCCCCACGCCCAGCTCCATCTCGTCCACTCTGCCCCCAGGCCCGCGTCGGCGGCATGGAGTACTCCCCGGGAATGGTGTACATCGCCCCAGACAGCCCGCTCAGCTTGCCCGCCATCGTGAGCATCGCCGTGGCGGGTGGCCTCCTCATCATCTTCATCGTGGCCGTGCTCATCGCCTACAAACGCAAGTCCCGCGAAAGCGACCTCACACTGAAGCGGCTGCAGATGCAAATGGACAACCTGGAGTCCCGCGTGGCCCTGGAGTGCAAAGAAGGTACTGAGTGGCCAGGTGGCTGCGGCTCCACACTGGAGGCTGGGTGGGCATGCGCATGCATGTGTGTGCGTGTGTACATGGGTGGCTCACACATAATCGGTGGGCTGGGCAGCAGTGGGCAGTGCTGGGGACTGGGTGCCCACCTGCAGAACTTGATCGATGAGCCTGTGCCCAGACCAATCCCATATCCTAGCCAGTCCCCCCAGGGCAAGGCCAGCTAAGCTAAAGCCTCCTGTCCCTCTTCCTCAAGATGTCCCCTGCCTTTTCCCCCAAGTCAAACTGGGATCATTTCAAATCCCACTGGAGCAGTTTCCAGGCCAGAATCCTGGCCCGTGGGTTTTGTGCTCCCCGCTCGGGGGGCCTTGATGGAACACATTCCAGCAATCTTCAGCTGTCTTCCTAAAGGAAGGTCGGGCTGCGGGGCTGACCTGAGACTTAGAAGGAAGAGTGTTTCACAGCTTGTATTTTAAAAAGTTACCAACGCGCCATGAACTGAATCCAGCTGCACTAAATCTCAGAAGGAAAATAAGGAGTCAGACTCTTGTCACCCCTAGGATATCATTCTGTGAGTCACCCGGGAGGGGGGAGTGGCTCCTTGCTGTAGGTTTATACACGGAAGTAAATTCGGCCTCTGCCTGGGGCTCTCTGATGGGAGGAGGGTCCACTCCATCCCCTCTCTACATCCTTTTGCTGTCAACGCACATCCGCCTTGTGGGACTGTTAATTACTGCCTTTTATTATATTTACGCTGCTTAATTTTTTTCTCCGCAATGTACTCTTTCCTCTAATTAGGAGTAGTGATTAGAATCTCTTTTATGTGTGGCAGGCGTGAGGCTTTGAGTGTTGGAGGCACTTGGTGACTTGAAGAGAAGCTGCAGACTGATAAAAAGCCAGGTCCCTCCCGCTCCTCCTCACCAGATGAGCACCCCAACTGGGAGGGGCTATGAGGGCAGGGTGAAGCCAGGTTCCTCTCTGAGAATGTTCCAGAGGAGGAGGAATTAGCATCAGACAGGGAGGCCAGCTGAGCATCAGCGGGGGTGCTAGGAGAGCCCTAGCCTCTGCTCAGGGGAGAGCCATCCCATGTGGGCAGGGAGAGAGGACTAGAGCAGCATGGAGGGTTTGCCTGAAGTACTTTCCAGGGGTGCCCAGGGCTGATTCTGGAATCTTTGCAAGGCAGGTTGGGTCCAGGAAGGTGACTTCCTGAAGACTTGGCAATGAGCTAGGACATCACCTGCATACACACTTCTGACAGTGAGCCAGGACAGCACCTACACACACACTCAGAAGAGGCTTGGCCTGGGCCCGTCACAGGCCTTATCTTCTGATATAACACACACACACACACACACACACTGACATATGCACTCAGATGACCACTGATGCACTCTCACCCATACACTCAAGCACACACACTCACACTCATGCTCATGTGTGCATTTCCATGTACTCCCACAAGTGCACATGCATGTTCTTCACTCAGGACATACATGAGTGTTCATCGGGACTTTGGTGACAATACTTGCCAAAAAGGCTCACTGACTCCCTTTCACAGCCACATGTGAACACACATTGCTGTCAGTTTTGCTTGGATGCATTAGGGTTGCTCTGCTTCAGAGTCACTTCTCTTGACAAGGACCCCCTGTGTCCATGTGACCAGAGCAGAGGTGCAGGAAGAGAGCAGCACAGGAGCCACTCCATGGTCCCAGTGGCATCCCCGTTGTTTGTCAGACAGGAAGCATTGGTGTCCTCACGCCCCAAACCTCAAGCTCCACAGGCCTGCAGTCAGCTTGGCAGGAGGCGGTGGGTTCCAGGACCTGGGGCAGCGTGTTGTGTTCCCGGGGTCACCAGAGCCCACTGGACACAGGGCTTGCTTTTCCAGGGCAGGGCTTGTGAATCTCTTCCAAGTCCATCAAGTAGTTTCGCCTATTCTTGTGTTTGTATAAACAGAAAGAAATATTGTTTAGTCAACATCCACTGGCCGTTCTTCTTTGTTAGCATGTGTTAATCCATTCTGGAGTATGCACACACGTGTACATGCGTAATTACATGTGTATTTGTGTGTGCATGTATGTGTGTATGTGTGTGCATGCATGTGCTGAGAAGAAAGGCAAAGCAGGGAAGGACTGGGTACATTACCTCTGACTTCCTCAGGTGGCAGAGGGCGGCCCAGGAGATGGGCTCTGCCCAGGACAGGGTGCGGTCATAGCTTTGAGGCTGTGTAACCCTCTTGCCCTGGACTAGAGGGCTCTTGCAGCTTCGTGACTATCTGGAGACCTGAGTTGCCTCCACAGACAGCAGTGCCCACACAGCTCATACTTCACCAATGAGTAGCATCAACTTGTGGAAGGAAGGACAGAGACCCACTCTGAGCATTTATATGGAAGGAATATCTTAGGATGGCAGAGCCCCATCCGGCTTCATTTGGTGGTTTGATGGCTCCAGTGACCTGCATGGCCCAGAACTGGGACTCAGAAGAAATTGTCCTTAACTCTTAAAAGGACTATCAAACACAGAATCAGAAATAGAAACTCCTCCTCTCCTCTCTCCCACCCACCATGCTTCTACGGTCCCTGGCCCCATGCACATTTTTTAAATCATCGCATGAGGTTCTTTTTCTATTGATTTTTAGGGGTAGTGGGAGAGAGAGGGAAAGACAGAGAGAAATATCGATGTGAAAGAAAGACATCAATTGGTTGCCTCCTGCACGAGCCCCGACCAGGGCCCGGGCCAGGGAGGAGCCTACAACTGAGGTACATGCCCTTGACCAGAATCAAACCCGGGACCCTTTGGTCCACAGGCCAACACTCTATCCACTGAGCCAAACTGGCTAGGGCCCCATGCACATTTTGCAAACCAAAGCCCTCTTCTTCAGATGGGGAGGTGCTCCTGGCCCAGCAGCAGCACAGATCTGGGGATGGCCTGCCCCTCACCCATGCTTTGGAAGGAATTTGGCCCAAGACAAGCTTCCTTGGGATGCACATTTCTCCCATGCCTGTGTAGCTCACCCCTGCTACTTAAATGAAAATGTCCCCTTTTCTTATTCCTGCACATCTGAGGCCCATTGCGCATGTCCCCTGGGGCCTGAGTGAGGGTTCTGAGTGTCCTTTGTTGGGAGTAACTCTTGGGCCTGCCCCTCCCAGAAGTCTCACGGGCTTCTCCTTGTGGCAGCCTTTGCTGAGCTGCAGACAGACATCCATGAGTTGACCAGTGACCTGGATGGAGCCGGGATTCCCTTCCTGGACTATAGAACCTACACCATGCGGGTGCTGTTCCCAGGAATTGAAGACCATCCTGTCCTCCGGGACCTCGAGGTGAGAAGCCGTACCCATGCCCAAGGCCTTCCCCATCACGGTGTCAGCACAGAGAAGGGTGTTGGTGACCTTCAAGCCTAGCTGCCTATCCAGAGGTGAGAAAGCTGAGGTCAGGGAGGGGATGCAAGTTGCCCAGGACGCCCAGTTGTCGGGGCCCACTGGTCCCTCTGGAGGCAGTGGGGCTGAGCCAGGAAACCTCAGAGCAGAGATGGGAGTAGGGCTTTGGGACTTAGGGGTCATGCATTCCTTTAGAATTGAATGCAAGTCCCTCTCCTCAGAAAAACTGTACATATTCACAGAAATAAGAAATCTGGCAAACAAATGTTGGGAGTTCATGGACCCTTATTTAAGGAACTGCGATATGATATGATGATTTCACCACTTAGTTGCTGCTCAATAAATCTGTGTGGAAAGATAAGTGACGCACTGGGAAGGGAAGCGGAAAGTGAACGATAAAAACCTAACTCTCTTTTGTATTGGCAGGGACCTCATCGTTTGAACATTTTATCCCTCTTCCTGTCTAGCATAGGATCTGGCTTATACATATATTCATATTACCCTTTGTTCTGAAAGGGATTTGGAATAAATTATAAATATAAGTACTGGAGAAAAGTGAAAAATATAAACAAGGAAACCAGGGCAAAATAACCATAAGGAACAATCACTACTATTTGACTGCTGACGGGTCCAGTTTTAAATACTTTACTGCGTGCATTCGTTTAGCCACCCAAGAGCCCTCTGAAGTAGGCAAGCTCCTAATACAGGCAACAAAACTGAGGGCCCAGGGCACTTTGGGAGGGAGCGGGCCGGGGTTTGAGTCCAGGCGGTGAGGCGTCTGAGCCGGCCTCCGACAGCAAGCCCGCACACCTGACTCCCGAGGTGCTCCATCAGTGTCATGCCTCACGGCTCTGGATACTTATTAGGATGGATGGGAGGTTGTGGCCGAAGCAGCAACAGAAAATAAGACTAGTTCCGAGATTTATATTGTCCATAAAATAAAACAGGCCCATCACTCGGGAGTTGAGCACTTTCCCAGGTACTGACCGGAGGGAATGTCTACAGGATTCTGCAAAGGGATGGAGAGGCTGGGCCCGTTATAAATCACACATGCCCTTCCATGGCCTTACTCCTCGTCTGGATTCTTAACATTTCCCCTTAAACCTAAATATTCTCGAGTTCCCTTGCCTTTCTCACGAGGGGAGACTCTCTGATCCCAGCCTCAGCTCACAAAGGAGTGAGCAGCCAGCTTTACCAATGTCCCTGAGTGGGAGCCCACGAAATAGCTAATTGCTAGGCATGGGCTCCGAATCTAGCAGGTTACACAGCTTTGTTTTTTCATTGTAGTAAAATAACCATAACATAAGATTTCGACCATTTTTAGGTGTCCAGTGTGGCGCCACTAAGCACATTCACACTGCTGTGCAACCATCACCACCGTCAGCTCCAGAACCTTTGCATCTTCCCCAGGAAACCCTGTGCCCATTGGACAACCACTCCCCATTTCACTCCATGGTCGACCTCTGTCTATGAATGTCACTACTCTGGGCACCTCATACAAGTGGAATCGGACAGTAATTGTCCTTTAGTGACTTCTTTATTCACTTAGCAAAATGTTGCCAGGGTTCACCTGTGTTGTAGCATGAGGCAAAATTTCTTTCCTTTTTAAGGTGGAATCATAGTCCATTGAATAGACCACATTTTGTTTATCCAATCTTCTGTCAATGGGCCCTCGGTCTGCTTCCACCTTTTGTTACAAATAATGCTGCTAGGAACACGGCGCAAAGATATCTTTCTGAGACCCTGCTTTCAATCTTTGGGTATATATCCAGCACATACGACTTTTCCATTTCCACTAAACTCACGAATTAATTGCTTGCAGGCAGAAATTAACTTCCACTGTTCCACATTAGCCTGGGGTATGTGAGACCCAGCACCCTACACTAGACCCAGAGATCTTGTGTGGATCGTCATTTTCTTATTTCTTTCCAACCCATCTTTGCCACCAGCATAGTTTCTCCCTGTTTGGCTTCCTGAGAATAGGAACATTCCCAGGGAGGCCGCTGACTAATGTAAAGCAGTGTTTTCTAGCCTTTTCAGCTGCCGACATACCTGCCCTGCTGGTTGGGCATGAGTGGTGGATGCATGTGGACAAGAAGGTGTCTTTTGGCTTCAGGCTGTCCCTTTGGGACCATCTGTGTAAAATTTGGGCATTTGGGGAAGCGGCTGCCCAGGCACTGGTCACACACCAATCCTTTAGAAACAGAAAGCAAACAGTAACCATTTTCAACCTATCATTGCCTCCTAACTCTACCTTATTGGGTTACAATTAAAATTTACTATCCAGTTTTATACTCACAGACTTCAACTAAATTATCGAACCATCTGGTGAATAAAGAAAGCCTTGTTGCGGAGTGGCATTTGGGTAGGGGGCAGGGTAGCAACGTTACAAAGGGGAATTGTCTGGATACTCCTCACCGAGACACTTCACTCCCATCTCCCCTGTTGTAAAACGGGGACTCGGTGCCAGTGCGCTAGATAGCCGGTGAGCCAGGGAGAGGGATCAGGAGAGAGCAGCCAGGGAGGTAGGAGGGGCAGGTAATAAAATTTAAGTGCGCCCCGTGTGCGCCAGGCACTTTACATACATTATCTTACTTAATGTCCATAAAACATTATGACACGTGCGCTCATATTCTCATTTTATAGCTGAGGGAATAGAGCCCAGAGGGAATGGAGGTTTCCTGCACGTGGGCCAGTCAGTCTCTGTGAATCCAAACCCCAGGCTGCTGACTGAGACGCTGGCTCTCCATGGGTCTCAGGGCCCAGCCATGCCATCCAGAGGCGAGTACAGCCATAGTGGGAAGTCCAGGGCACGTCCTCATGCCGGAGGTGCCATCTGCTCAGCCCTATGTGCCCTTCTTCCTCTCCAGGTGCCACAGTGCCAACCTGCCCTTGGCCCCCTGCCTTCCCTGGCCAGCCTGAGCCACTGGGAGGCCCTGCCCGGGAGGCCGCAGAGAGGACTCAGAGCTGGCGTCCAGTCACAAGCCAGAGTAGGGTAGACCTGGCCTCAGATGGGGAGGATGGAAGCTGCTTGGGAGACTGACAAACTTATAGCTGGAAACCCAGCATAACCTGCAGCCACTGGCCTTGGCACAACCGCACTGTCTTCTCTGAGAAGCCATTAGCAGAAGCTGGTAGGGGCACACTCAGCCTTGCAAGATCATTAGAAGTGCATGCTGTTCCGGGTGCCAACACTGCTCGTGGCACATGGTGGGCACCCAGGAATGGCATTCCCCATTATTATTAGGACACGTTGTGGAGATGCTGCTCTGAGGGGTTTGATGGGCAAAAGGAGTAAAGTGTGTGCAGAGGTGTGCAAGGGGACGGTCACAGAGCGGGGGGAGACCATGGGAGACAGACACCTGCCTGCTGAGCATATAGGCCCAGGCTGATGACAAGGTGAGGCGGCCATGTCTCCCTGTCTTTCCCTTGTCAGTACCCATGAGTGGGGGGTGGGGGAGCCTGGCAGGAGGCCAGGTGAGGCCTTGGGGAATGAGGGGTTGGCGAGGATGAACTGCAGAGGGCCCTGGCGCCCAGCTCTGGCAAGTTCCCATCTCTCCTGAGAACTTCCTTCCCACAGGGTCTTTCACATACCAGCACCGCAGCAAGGGCAATGACAATGGACTTGGGAACACGCATGAGCTCCCAGCTGTCTGGCCTGTGGGAGCGGCGGATGCTGGCTGGCCTCCTGGGTCTCAAGGAGAGTGTTTCTCACAGGATCAGGGGTGGGCCCCCAGGGCTCCGCCACGGAAGGAGGCTTCTGGCTGACCAAAAGCAGGGCCTGGCTGTGACTAGTCTCTGCCTCCAGCCAGCACCTTACCCTAAGGCCAGACCCAGGAGGTTCCCTGAAAGAGCGGTGTGAATGTTCCAGCTCCGCTTCTGCCACCTTTTCGGTCCTGGGACAGCCAGGGCTTTCTCTGCCTATCTCTCTGCCCCAGTTTGAAACCTCTAGGGTAAAGCAGGATAAAACTGCTGCCACTCCGCCACTCGACTGTGTGTCAGGCGAACACTGCAGGCTTTCCACACCTCGGGTCTTTCCCTGCTCCCGGGAGATGGCAGGACGTGGCGCCGATGCACATCCCAGTTCACAGCCTGGCTCTGACACTCCTCTCTGTCTGGGGATCTCAGGGAAGTCCCTTAGCCTCATGGGGCCCAGGGCAATACGGTCCTGCCCTCATAGGGTGTGGTGTGGGACCAATGGATCAGTATGCCATGCTCAGCATAGAGTGAGAGCCATAGACACATTAGCTGCGACACCTTTGCTTTGTTGTTGAAGAAACTGGCTCTACTCAGGGCCCCACAACTGGTAAATGTCTGCAACAGAGCAGACCCCAGCTTGACCGACTCTGAAACTGTGTCACACTCACTGGCATGTTACATACATGACGACCCTTCCCAAAGACCTGAGGCATCTGAGCCATGGGCGAGACATGGCCCTCAAGATGTGGCCTGGATGGTGCCTCCAGCTCCCATCTCCTGCACCTCAGCCCTCCAGAGATGCCTGCCCTGTGCTCTGGGGCGGCTTCCCCTCCAGGGCAGAGGCTGTGCCTTATGTTTAAGTAAACATCTTGTTCTAATGCAGTGGTTCTCAATCTTCTGGCCCTTTAAATACAGTTCCTCATGTTGTGACCCAACCATAAAATTATTTTCGTTGCTACTTCATAACTGTAATGTTGCTACTGTTATGAATCATAATGTAAATATCTCATATGCAGGATGGACTTAGGCGACCCCTGTGAAAGGGTTGTTCGACCGCCAAAGGGGTCACGACCCACAGGTTGAGAACCGCTGTTCTAATGGGTGTATTTACACAGAGCTACGCACTCGTGGTCCGAACAGGGCTCTGTTCCCCTGAGTGAGCACAGCAGTCCAGCCACCATGTAGATCACAGCCAGAATGCCACCCCTCACCCCCAGAGTCCCTCTTGCCTCTTCCGTCACAGCCACCCCCAGAAAAAAAGCATTTTCTTGCCACCATGGATTAATTTTATTTATTTTTTAAAAATATTTATCTAAATGGTATGATACAGTCTGCCCTCTTTGGGGTCTGACTTTTTTCATCCAGTGTCTGCAAGGTGCATCCCTATTCCTGGGAGTGGCAGTTCACTCCCCTGGCTGTGTGGGACTCCACCGGTTGAATGTACTGCAGCTCCTCGAGCTGTGCTATTGCTGCCGGGCATCTGGCTGTGCCCACCCTTGTGCATCTCACAGTGGCGTCTTCCCTGGCTGGTTCAGCCGTGGGCTCATGTTTGCTGAGTGGATGGTACACCCTTCAACCTTTGCATGGGTCTCCCAATGAACAGAAGATGCAGACAGGAAGATAAAACCTTATCCCCCCCCCCCGCCCCCCCCCACCCCACCCCCCCCACCCCCCCCCCCGCCTTCCCCAGGATGGAGCAGTGTCTCGGGATGCTAGGTATCGATGCTAGAGTTAGGGAATGCCTGAGAGACTGTTGGGCTGAATCTTCCCATTCTTACAGGTGCATGAACTCCCCCCCCCCCCCCCCCCGCCCCTCCAGAAGTAAAGGACTTGCCTGAGCTTGCACAGGGGGTGGTGTCAGAGCCCATGTGGAACCCGAAGTCCTAGCTGTGTGGCCACTGGCCTGCCAGTTGGACCCGTGGGTCTGGAGATGGGCCAGCATTAGGTCAGCAAAGGCTCAGGCCTGTGAACCATCAGTCAGGGTGCAACCCACAGCAGCCCATGTCCCGGAGTTCCCACCAGGGCTGCGATGGTGGGCGGCTGTGGTGTGGGGTGCCTCCTCAACTCCACAGCACCATCAGGGAAGAGCTGAGGCCACTGAACAGGCAGATGTGGGTTCCAACCCCAGTGTCACCATTACTCGCAGTGATGTTCTCTCTGTGCCTCGCTTGGTTCATCTCTAGAAACAGTGACCCACACGTGAGCTGTGATGGAGCCAACTAGCTACCTGGCACAGTGCCTGGCACTAGATAGGGATGTGACTGCATTAGCCAGGCTGCAGAGGGTAAGTGGTGGGGTGGGATGGTCAGCAGTGTGCACAGCCCATTCTGTGGGGGCATGACTGGGCCCTGCCAGCCTCGCCCTCACAGGTGGCAGACAGAACCCGGTCTCCTCTGCAGGTACCGGGCTACCGGCAGGAGCGCGTGGAGAAAGGCCTGAAGCTCTTTGCCCAGCTCATCAACAACAAGGTGTTCCTGCTGTCCTTCATCCGCACGCTCGAGTCTCAGCGCAGCTTCTCCATGCGCGACCGGGGCAACGTGGCCTCGCTCATCATGACGGTGCTGCAGAGCAAGCTGGAGTATGCCACCGACGTGCTGAAGCAGCTGCTGGCTGACCTCATCGACAAGAACCTGGAGAGCAAGAACCACCCCAAGCTGCTGCTTCGGAGGTGAGAGGCGGCTGCGGGTGGCCCGGACGGCGCAGGTCAGAGGGCTCCTACCCCCACCCGCCAGGCCTGGCCTTTGCCTGCCAAGGAGACCAGGGCAGAGCTCCCAGAAGGAGTAGCCAAGTCCTCCAAGGTCAGGCTACTTGGAGCACTGACTCCAGGCTTTCTCGGATGCAATGGGCCTTGGCCTGCTCAGCTGCAAAGGTTGCTACATGCGACTTGCTCAAAGGCTGGGTGCATCCCACACCTTCCTTAAAGAACCTGTCCATCATGTAACTGGCCACGGCCCAACTGCTCACCCTGTTGTGTTTCATCTGCCCGTATATCTGCTCTCCATCATTCTCTCTCTGCCCTTTTGCTCCCCTGATTTTGCCCCTTTTTCACTGGAATTCTTTTCTTGTGGGATCTTTAGAGGTCATTTTCCATCCCCTGGCTTTGTCCAAATCAGAACTTGAATTAGGAGCGATACCCCAAGGCCGCTCTGGGAACCCACCCCACCATCTCATGATGGGAAGTTTGAGCCCCGAGCCACTTGCACTGCTATCTATCTGCTTGTGATCACTATGAGCCACACGTGACTATTTAAATCCAAATTAATTAAAAGTAAATAAAATTAAATATCACCCGAGAGCTATTGGAGATGCAGCCAGCATCCTGGGTCCCTTCCCACACTCGGTGGAGCAGCGTCTGCATTCCAACGAGACACCGAGGTGATCTGAATGCGTAGTAACGTTTGAGAAGTGTGGTCCAGCCCGTGTGTGAATTAAAACCCTTCAATGGCAACTTGCCTGATGCGTCACAGCAAGGATTTCCTGGCACCTATTCTAGGCTCTGCACAGTCCGGGGTCCACCGCTCACGCAACTGGTGCCTCATCCTGGACCCTTGAAACCCAGTGGTCACATGTGAATTGATAGCGAGGTCCCGTAGCTTCCACCTTACAGGAGTTAGACCAGGGGTGGGCAAACTTTTTGACTCGAGGGCCACAATGGGTTCTTAAACTGGACCGGAGGGCCGGAACAAAAGCATGGATGGAGTGTTTGTGTGAACTAATATAAATTCAAAGTAAACATCATTACCAAAAGGGTACGGTCTTTTTTTTTTTTTTAGTTTTATTCATTTCAAAAGGGCCGGATCCCGCCCGCGGGCCGTAGTTTGCCCACGGCTGAGTTAGACCCTCTGACTCTATCCACGCTGCCATTGGCACTTCCCATGCACTCGAAGGCCTTTTCTCCTTTAGGCTGTTATTCCAGTGTCTTTCGCCTTCCTGTAGAACCTACGGAGTAGACGAAGATGGAAAACCCCCATGTCCGGTCCTCTGCCTGGACCACCATTTACTGGCTGCCTCCCGTCCTTGTTATTGGTCTAGGGCAGGACCTCCTGCTTGGTCCCGTGCATAGATGTGGCTTTCAGAGTGCTGACCCCAGGCTTTCTCGGATGCAATGGGCCTTGGCCTGTGCAGCTGCAAAGGTTGCTACATGCGGGAGCAGCCACACAGCTTTGGGAAAAGCACGGCGGATCACTTGGATTTTTGTTTTGCTTCCACCATGCAGCTCCCCACCGGCATAATGCTGGGGTTGCCAGGCCTGCCAGAGCTCCCGGGGACATTTCCGGGCGTGGTCTAGCTCTGTGCGTGTGCCTCCTGCTCTTGTTTTCTGCTCACTCTCTCTCAGATGCCCTCTCTCCCCTCTGCCTGCCTTCGCCGCCTTTCTTCTTGCCCGTGGCTGCCCCACTCCTTTCAACAGTCTTACTTCTGTCCTTCTCTCACCTTCATTGTGTGCCGGCAACTGCCCAGCTGCCTTGGGATTTTAGTTATTAGTATCTTCAGGTGCCTGCGACTTTCAAATCTATGTAGACATGCCTGGATGGGCTGGTTTCTCTTTGGAGCTGGCCACACACGCTTAGTGCAAGGTTGAGTATAGTTTGTTTTCTCTAAGTGGATGCAACCAAAAGTGGCCTTTGGCCAGTAACACTGCTGCTGTGTCTTCACTTCCAAAGTAAAAGAATAAATGGACTTGGGTAGCAGCATGAAAGATGCAAGTTAGACTCAAGAAGGAACTTTCTGTCATTGTACATGAAACACCAGAAGGGTTCCCAGAGGGAGTTCCAAAGAACATGGAAGCCTTTGAAAGGGGACCATTCTGGCACCTCTTGGGATGAGCGAGGCACAAGCTGCTGACAGCTCTGAGTCCAGCTTAGGTGAAGGGTCAGTCCAATCTGGCCTTTCTGCCAGCACCCCCTGCTCCTGCCAACTTCCTTTCTATCGTCTGCCAAATTAGAAACTCCCAGGTTTTCTGTTTTTCTTTTCTCACCCAAATGAACTATAAAGTTCTCTAAGGCCCAATGTGATCACTATGAGCCACATGTGACTTATAAAATCTAAATTAATTAAAGGTAAATAAAATGCAAATTCAGCCCCTATGATACTCTGGCCGCATTTCAACTGCCCTGTAGGCACATATGCCTGGTGGCTATTAGACAGCAGAGAGAGCGTTTTTATCATCGCAGACAGTGCCCAGCGCTGCTAACCTGTTCCCACCAAAACCCACCAGGAGCCCAAGCCCAGAGCAGCATCTCCCAGCCTCGCAGGCAGAGCTTCTCTTATCGCTACGGGGTGTCTAGGAGTCCGTGGGCTCGGTATTCTTTAGGATCTCGGGATTTGATCCAAAAACCTTAAGCAGCAAGACCCATGCAGACTTCTTCCCCTGCCTTCCCAGTCTTGGGGTCTGACCGGCTGCTTCTGTCTTTGTCTTCCTCTGCTGGCCCCCTCGGTGGCGGGTGACAGGACTGAGTCAGTGGCCGAGAAGATGTTGACCAATTGGTTCACCTTCCTGCTCTACAAGTTCCTCAAGGTACGCTTGGCTGTGGGGGTATCTCTGGCCTTGCCCCTGTTTCCCCACCAGCCTGGGCACCAACCTGCCTCCTCCCCAGCCTGCCCCATTTCCCTCACGGCCCCCAAGTCTATACCCCCAGGGGCCTGGCTATTAGTACCCCAAAGAAACACAGTTCCCCTCGTCACTGAGGGAACGGGCTCCTGACATGTCGGAGACAGCCTCGCAGTCAGTCCCAGCTCGAGGGACAGGTCCCGCAGGCTGCTTCTCGGGAGCAAACAGAGATGAGCCTCTGAGAGGTCCCTGCAGGAGCCATTCAGCTAAAAACAATTCACCCCCACTTCCTGCTTTCCCTCTTCCTCTCCCTCCTGCCTCTCCCAGCCCCAGACTGGCTGAGGCCGAGAAGGGTCCCAGGCAGGTACAGCAGATAAGTGACAACGTGCCTGCGAGTTGGAAGAGCTGCCCGACATCCAATTACTGACTTGTTTGCTAAGGAGGTCACAGCACTCAGGACTGACCTCGGTCTCAAGATGGGGCTGCAGAGAAAGCGGGTGGAGTGAGATGGGGCAAAGGGCCAGAGACGGGGTGAGAGGCAGGAAGAGAAGAAGAGCTGCAGGGCGGTGGCGGGACAGGGAAGATGGGAGAGGACAGTGTGGGCACAGGAGCCCGGGGAGACGGACCTCTGAAGGCGAGAGTTGAAAACCCAAGAGTAAAGCAGGTGGGAGCAGGAGGAGAGAAGCGAACCAGAGGAGCAGTCAGCAGCCCTCTGGAGAGGCAGGGGCCATGGGAGCCTGGCCCCACTCACCTGTGGTCCAGCGGCCGCCCAGCATGGTTGTTCTCCTCGCCAGGAGTGTGCCGGGGAGCCCCTCTTCTCGCTCTTCTGCGCTATCAAACAGCAGATGGAGAAGGGGCCCATCGATGCCATCACGGGTGAGGCCCGCTACTCCCTGAGTGAGGACAAGCTCATCCGCCAGCAGATCGACTACAAAACCCTGGTAAGCCAGCCCCGAAGCCTTTCCCCTGGGCCCCGGGCAGCGGGCTTTGGTCTGCCCAGCCCCTGCCCAGCAGAGGGGACGGTGGAAATGCTGAAAAGCCACCTCTCCAGGTTTTCTCACTGCAAGGGGCCAGCCAGCTGCTCCCCCTGTGCTGGTCACCCCAGATGTGCCACTCCGGGGCACCTGGATCGGGGACCAGTAGCTCAGACACACGTAAACAACACTTCAGCAAAAGTCTAGTGGGCTCCCGGGCCAGTGCCCTGAACCGTGGGATCCTGAGCCCCTGCCAGCTGCTGTCTGACTGACCCCCCTGAAGGAACGCCTTCTTTCTCACCCATTCTCCCGGTGAGGAGAGTGGACACCTCCACACAGAGAGCAGGTGGGGGCACGAAGGAGCGGAACCCGGGAAGAGCTCCTCCTAGTTCTGAGGCCCACCTGTGCCCACTGGTTCAAGTCAAATCTGCACGTGCCCCGAGCTGTGGAATGTGAGGCCAGGGGAGCCTAGTGGTGGAGGCGTTGTCCAGGGAAGGTGGGGATGCCCTCCGTGGAGGTTAGACCTCACCTCCTGACAGAGACCTGGGAGACCGCAAAGCTCAGCTTGTAGGAGCCCGGGGCTTGGAAACAGGCAGACCCGGCTTGAAGCCCTGACTCCGTTTCCGACTAGCAGGGTGGTTTGGGTTCATCTTAGTCTCAATCTCTCCAAGTCTGTGTTTCTTTATCTGAAAAAAAATGGGGATAATACTAGACCCTGCTAAAGCAGAGATGACAATAGTATGCAGCCCCGAAATTGTGCGGAGGATAGAATGGGAGAGGAGGGGGAGGCGCTGAGCCCGGGGCAAGCGCTCCCTGCCGCCTTGCCTCGCTGCCACCAAGCCCGACTGCTGGCTGCCCGCTCCCTCCAGGCCAGGGAGCCCTCTCTCAGGCATTTTAGGAGAGAGCTGTGATCTCCCATCAGGCCTTCCCTGAGGAAGGGGACAGGAAGTGGAAAGGGACTGAGAAAATAAGAAAAATGTCGAGTGCTGGGGGGTGATGCTCACGGGGTGACCAAGAAGGAAAGACAGAGAACAGAAGATTTAACATGCACTGTGGGGGGATGGGGCACCTGGCAGGCCAGGCTGGGCATGGCAGAGCCAGACGTGAGGGTCGGCGAGCCAGGGAGAGTCCCAGACACAGAGGCCAGCTGGGGGGACTGTCCCTGCCGCTCTGAACGAAGCCGGTCCTGCTGTCTGAGAGTGATGTGGCCGTGATGCACCTGTTACTCCATCTTCGGAGGCCCTGGGAAGCCCAAGAGCATCCCACAGACTCGCCAGGATTGGCTCAGTTGCTAAGCTTTAAAGAGGTAGCGTGGGGCCAGGGCCTCTGCTTCCTGCAGGCCTGGTCTGCTCTGGAGGAGAGTGTTAGAGGCTCCTATTAAAATGGGAAAGGGGAAAAAATCCTTCCAAAAACAGAGACTTGAAGAGAATTCTTAATGAGCCAGAACTACTGTTGAAACATCTCTGCTGGATCTCTCCCCGTTCACTCCCTTCCTTTCCCATCTCATCAGTGGCTCCCAATATTGCATCCAACACAATGAGCTGTAGGAATGCTCTGTGCCCAAACCGCAGGGTCCTCTATTCCATAGGCCAAGGTATCGTTAGCACAGCTGGCTCAGGCTCGCTTACACAGCACGTGGGGAAGTCAGAGGGGGTCAGGGCAGAGCATCCAGGAAGGTGGAAACGCTGGGAAGAGGCTCTGTGAGGATTGGGGGAAGAAATTGCAATTGTTTTGCCCAGAGAAGAAATTTGGCTGCAGGGAGATTTAACAGCCACCTGTAGGCCTGTGAACGGAAACTCCCACGCACAGAAGTGGGAGTAGCCCAGAGGCTGGTGAGGACTGGAAAGGAATAAAGTGTTAGCAGCAAGGGGTCACAAAAAGAGGGGAGGTCGTGGGATTCGGCAGTGGCTGGGGGAGCCCAGGGTGCTTTGGGCCAACTGATGGTGACCTTGTTCTTGGCAGAAGGGATAACCACAAAGAATGAGACAGCTGCTGATTGGCTAAGGGACATAGTATTGCTTATAGCAGCTGCCCCTCTTCAGTGCTGAGTGATTAATTGTATTGATACTAGAACTTAGACTAGGGCCCTGCTGCTGGGAGTGCCCATCTGCATCACCTGGGCGCCTGCTAGATGCTCACCTGGGAGCCTGCTAGATGCTCACCCAAGAGCCTGCTACAATGCAGAGTTTCAAGCCCCATCCTAGACCTCCTGAATCAAAGTCTGCATTTTAACAAAAACCCTCACCCAGCAGAAAAAAAAACACCAGGAAGTTTGCTCAGAAACTAGCCAAGGGTCATGGGAGTGGCGGTGGGAAGGAAACTTATGGCTGGAGCTGTGGCTTGGCCGTTGGCTGGGAATTCTGTCCCTCAGTGGGGCCACTGCTGCTTCTCTGCCTGCCCTGAGCTCCATGGAGTTCTCCCAGGGCCCCCCTGAACCCTGGGCAAGTGGAAACGTCAGGAGATCATGCCCAGGTGACAGCCTCTCCTCTCGGTCTCTTGGCGGAGGAGGCCCAGAACAGGCTGCATCGCTGCCTGGGGCAGGCCCGGAACACAGGACAGCAGGGAGCCAGGGCACGGAGCAGCAGGCTGTGCTTGGCCACTGAGGGGGCAGGGAGGGTCCAGAGGCTTTTAAAGGACAGGGTGGCTGGCGAGGGCACTCAGAGCAGCACATGGTTGGTTCAGAGTTCCTTCCACCATTGTTCTCCGTTTAGGACATTTTGAGAATGAGAGTTTTGGTTTTACAGATTTAGGAGGATTTTTTTCTTCTTCTTAATGGAATAAGCATGTTCCTATTTGAGCTCATAGCAGTCTGGTTGCTAATGAAAGGCAGGCATCCAGGGGCCAGGGTTCTGATTGCCACCACATGGAGTGAGGGTGAAGGCGTGAGGGGGGGAGGCCGTTGTCTGAGTCTGCAAACCAGACGTGCAATTGGGAAATGGTTGGGGTGGGGGGTGCAGTGAGAGTTCAGAGGAGGAGAAGCACAGGGGCTCGGGCAGCAGGGTTGGAGGGAGGGTACAGGTGCCCAGAGTGGCATGGCCACTGGACAGCCCCTGTGCCCCACAGCATTTGCCCACTCCACTGTGGTCCCCCGGGATCCCCCACAGCCTCCGCCATGCAGAGCGAGCCTCTGAAAACAGCAAGGGAAAAAAGGCCGCTGGAAACATCCCGGAAGTTTTTAAAGGAAAAGATACAGTTTGGTGCTTTAAGCAGAGTCTTCGCTTTTCTGACTAGTTCCAAAAGGAGAGGTTGAGGTCCTGAGCCAGGGTAGCCTCTTCCCCTAACACAAGGTTTCAGGGGTCTCAGGTGGCCTGAACCTGAAATGTTTTATGAGCCCCAAACCCTCATAAACCCGAAGCTTATGAAAACTTGAGAGAAAGGCACCAGATCCACGTTAGTGTGAGTGTGTGTGAGAGGGAAAACAAGGAAGAAAGACTGACACACACAGATGGGGGGCGGGTTCAGCGGTGGGTGAGAGTTTGGGTGTGCACTTGAGAAGGTACCTCTGCACGTGTGTGTGTGTGTGTGTGTGTGTGTGTAGAGTGCACGCATGCATGCATTAGTGTCCATTCTCATGCAGATTCCCCCTCACTGCCTCCTCCTGCTTGGACATGGTTCTCTCTGGAAAAACATCAGGATTGTTCAGTGTGCAGCTCTACTCCTACAATGACCCTGAAGTCACAGCACCTTCCTGCTGCTTGTAGGACTAGAAGGGCAGAGGGCTTGGTGGGAACACAGTTGGGCCGGGCTCTCCCAAGCCCCCTCCGGTCCAGCCTGCAGAGGGGGAGCTGGTCAGGACAGGGGCCCGGGATGCTGCAGGGACCCTCCAAGCTCTTCCTGCTGCCCACCCCACGTGTTTCTCTCCCCCTCCCCCAGGTCCTGAGCTGTGTCAACCCAGACAACGCCAACAGCCCTGAAGTCCCAGTGAAGATCCTCAACTGTGACACCATCACTCAGGTCAAGGAGAAGATTCTGGACGCCATCTTCAAGAACGTGCCCTGCTCCCACCGGCCCAAGGCTGCAGATATGGACCTGGGTGAGTGGCTGCCCACCCAGGGCTGTCCTGTGAGTGGTTGGAAGCACCTCTTACTCGATGGTGGAGCCAGGGTTCAGGGGATCTCCTTCGTGGCCACTTGGTGAGCAATAAGCAGAGAAGGGCTACAGCAGCCGTGGGCAAACTACGGCCCGCGGGCCGGATCCGACCCATTTGAAATGAATAAAACTAAAAAAAAAAAAAAAAGACCGTACCCTTTTATGTAATGATGTTTACTTTGAATTTATATTAGTTCACACAAACACTCCATCCATGCTTTTGTTCCGGCCCTCCGGTCCAGTTTAAGAACCCATGGTGGCCCTCGAGTCAAAAAGTTTGCCCACCCCTGGCCTACAGTCTGCTGCCGTCTGACAGCCTGGGGGGTCTTTTGAGTAGCTGAGGGTGGGCGTGGAGGTATCCTATCTGCAGTGGGGAGGTTTTAGTCGGAGTCTGTGTGGTTCAAGGTCTTGCCACTGCCTTTGTTGTGCCCCCAGGCTCTGCCCTTCCCTCTGTTCCGTGCCTGTGCTTTTTGCTGACTACCCGAGGCGTGAGGGATCTGGGTCAGTGATGGAAGGAGGAGGAAAGAATAGAGAAAAATGAGCTCTGGCACCTACCGGGGAGCAGGGTGACATTTTATTTGAATGTTCCACGAATAGATCGCATAGCCTATATAAACAAGGGCACGCCACGTAGGGCCAGCTGTACTTAGACCCAGTTATGAACTGCCTGCCTGTTTAGTACGCTTTCTTCCTGGGAAATCCTAGCAGGGAGCCCCAGGCTCCAAAGACACCTGCTGAAGAGAGGCGGTGTGGCTCCTGGGTCAGCATCAGACACACCTGACGTGGAGTTCTGGAGCTGCCGAGTTCCAGCTGTGTGACCTTGGTCAAGTTACTTAACCTTCCTGTGCCTCCGTCTTCTTGTCTATAAAGTGGAGATAATAGTACCTGCCTCGGGATGCGTGAAAAGCCTCTGAGTGCAGTGCCGGCCCCAGTCACTGTTGGCTGCGGCTAGGGCTGCTTGTGAGGATAATACTAGTGAGGCAACGGTCCGTGTCTGTTTGTTGATCCTGGGCCCGGACAGGAAGGCTTCTGCGTGTCTGTGCTGTGCCTGGGGAACCGTGGCAACATAGGGGTGGGAGGACCTCCAGAGGCCGCTAATCCATCCGTCTGGCCTCTAAGCTGGCGTCAGCTTAGCCATCTGAGACACATGGGCATTTGCGCTATTTTCTAAAACCCACAGCGAATCCTCACCCTTTCCCACTGCAGTGCCCCACCCAAATGCTGGTGCCTAAAGACGCAGGACCAGGAAGTTCTGCTAACTCGCCTCAATTCTTACTGCTTCACTGAACCCCTCTCCTCTTGCTGGGCTCCTGGCAGGGTGTGTGGGGTCCTGTGCCTAGAGCCCTGATGCCCGGGGAGAGAGACTGGGCAAGCGTGTGCTCTCCTTCACTTGGGAGGTGTCTCTGAGAATGTTGTTTCTGGAGGGAAGGAAGGAAGGGGGGAAGGAAGGAAGGGGGGAAGGAAGGAAGGAAGGAAGGAAGGAAGGAAGGAAGGAAGGAAGGAAGGGAGGAAGGAAGGAAGGGAGGGAGGGAGGGAGGGAGGAAGGAAGGGAGGGAGGGAGGGAGGAAGAAAGAGAAGAAGGAAGGAAGGATATGTAAGAGTTGGGGGTGGGGTGGGTGAGTGGGTCCATATGTGTCCTGGGGCACTGGTCCCTAGAGTCAGATTGGACATTTGAGTCCACATGCGGGTGACTCTGTTGGCATGAAGATCCCATGGATGGATGACGTGAAGGGGCCTGTTACAGAAGCCATGGGAGAAAAAATGGTCACTGACAAGGAGGACCCTGTGTTCCCCATCCCCAGGCAATTCATTCAGTGGCTGCTCCATGATGGGTTTCCCAGGTAGCACCCAGCATTCTGTTAGCTTTTCTGTGGGAGCCATGGCAGGGCCACCCTTGGCTTCTCAGTGCCTCTCTCTGCAACCTGGGTGGGAGGGTAATCCTGACATAGTGAGGCCAGCGCAGAGCTGCTGGGAACTTTGTGCTGGGAGGTGAGTTTGGAGCAGGGAGGTGGTGCTGGAACCCAGAGGCCCTCCTGCGTGCGGTGCTGACAGAACCCTGTGCTCTGATGCTTGGGGATGGGGGCCTCCCCACGCAGGTGGGCACCAGGTGTGTGTGTCAGCCTCCGCCTGCGGCATCGAGACAGCTTCCGCACGGGAACACCTTCTCCCTTCCCAGTGCAGGGCAGGTGGGTGGGGAAGAACACAGGCATCCCATCCTGTCGTGGCTCAAACACCTGCCGGATCTCAGGAGGGATGGAGCCGGCGTCCTTCAGCATCAGCTCAAGCCCAAGCTCAGGGCCCCTCTGAAAGCAGATCCAGGGGCCACCACCTCTGCGCCAGTTGGTTTCCTGGGGGGAGACCCCTTCATGGCTGGTAGATGCTGCTCAGGACCAGGCCTCCCCACCCTGTTAGCTTTAGAAAATTGCTTTCTTCAAAGGTCTGGGGGTGTGGGCCCCGCAAAGCAGATGGTTAATGGGAAGATCTCGGCTTCCCACACCCACAGTGGTAAAATCCTGCAGTGGAGGTGGCCGCTCCAGCTCAGCCAGGGCCCTCCTGCCGGCCACCTTGGGTGTGGGCAGCCTGAGCCTGCGTGCAGCCAGGACCTGCCTGAGGGTTGCACCTCTGCAGCTAGGGCTGCTCAGGCAGGGGAAGCTGCCTGCTTCATAGGGGGCCAGGCCTCCTGGGTCCCAGTGCTCACGACAGTGCTCACACCACAGACACCAAGAGAATAAAGTGCCACCTCCTATCGCAGGTGCTGGGGGAGGACCCAGGGCCAGCCTGGGGGACAAGCCTCCACAGCATGGACAGATGAAGGGAGGAGGCCAAAGAAGAGTCCCCCTGGGAAAGGGGTCATGGTCATGCTGAATCCTAGCCACGGCCGCATGATGGGTGCTCCTCTGAGAAAAAGTCCTTTCTTCTGTTAAATCCTGCATTTGGAGCTGCCCCCTCTCTCTGGCCCTCTTTCTGCCACAGCCAGATCACGTAATAACGAAAGCTGGGCCCCTCAGAGACCCAGATCCTTCTTCCGCACAAAGACTCAGCCTCCAGACCCCCAGGGGAAGAGCGAGGCAAGGAGAGTGGTTTCCATTCTGTAGGTGAAAGTACTTTGAAAGCTTAAAGCAATTTACAAATGTAAGGTGTGATTGTTGTAAAAAAGTAATCTATGCCAAAGGAATGCATAGCAGGCAGGCAGGGAGGGGCTGGCTCAGCCACATGGGCTGGGCAGAGGCAAGGCAGCCAAGCGTCCCCCATCCTCATTGTCCCCAGACCTCCTCCTCCCATAGCTGAGGGCATTGGGCAAAGACTGCCTTCCCCTCCTGAGATCAGCCCCCTGCAAGGCAAGGACACCTGTCCCAGGCCAGCTCAGAAGGAAGCAAGGGCATTTTAAATTACTCAGATAATTGCCCCAAGTAACTCCAGTCCTAACACCACCACCACCCCCCCCCCCCCCCCCACCGCCTGCCCCCATCTCTGTGGCTCCCGGCCTGGCCTAGCCCCTCAGTCCTGACGCTTTTATTCTTTGATCCTTAGACTGGAGGTCTCCCACTCCTCCCCCCACCCATTCAGCAAACTTTCCCAGGCTCTCGGGAACCCAGATGGGGAACAATCTTAGGATTCTCCAGAGAAACAGAGGTGTATAGATAGGACGTGCATAGGAATGTATAGATAGATAAAGAGATAGATAGATACATACATACATACATACATACATACATAGTTTTTAAGGAATTGGCTCACTTGGTTATGGAGTCTGAGTCCGTTCGGGCTGCTATGACATCCCACAGACTGGGTGGCTTATAAGCAGCAGCTGGCAGATTTGGTGCCTGGTGAGGAAGTTGGCACCTTCTCCCTGTGTCCTCATAAGGCTGAAAGGGCAAGGGATCCTCTGAGGTCCCACTGATGAGAGCTTTACCCTCATGACCTAATCACCTCCCACAGGCCCCTCTCCCTCTGTCACCACATTGGGGGTTAGGATGTCAACATGGGGCTCTGGGGACACAGATACCCAGTCTACAGCAGGGAGGCTGGCAAGTCCAGAATCTGCGAGGTGGGCCAGCTGGCTGGACACCCCGGGAGGAGCCAGCGTTGCAGTTCAAGACCAAGCTCCCTCTTGCTGGGGGGGGAGGCCAATCTCTTGTTCTCCTGCGGCCCTCGCCTAATTGAATGAGTCCACTCACATTATGGAGGACAATTACTTTACTCAGAGTCCACCAATCCAAATGTTAATCCCATCTAAAAAATGATGATTTTCCTCACAGGAAATCCAGAATAATGTTTAACCGCATAGCTGGGTGCCATGGCCCTGCCGAGCTGACACATAAAATTAACCATCACGGGAGCCAGAGTGAAGGACACGGGGCCCACCTTCACTTCAATCTGCTGGAATTGGGGGGGAGGAAAGATATCACAGGGCAGGGCATGGGGACTGTGCTGGACAGATGGGTCTCTGGGAGCTCTCAAAGCACAGTGCCGTGGGCGCCCCCTCCGCTATCCCTGAGGTGTATATCCCTTCCCACCCACAGGGATTGGGTACAGGTACCCCCTTGCACTGCTAAACTCTTCAACCAGCATATAGCATCATAAGAGGCTACCTGGGGCACCCTCTGTGCCTGGCATGGGGGTACACCAATGTAGCAGAAGGCAGGACAGCCCTCTTTCTGAGCCTTGGGAATCTTTTGTCTCCTCCCTGGAGGAAATAATTGGTACCATTCGCTTCCATTTCGAAGGAGGAGAATCTGCAGCCCAGAGAGGCACAGCACCTGGGCCCTGGTCACACGACAGGGAGGTGGAGGGAACACCCATGCCAGCCCACGCCTTCTCCTCCGTGGGCCTTAACCTCCAGAGATTCCTCAGGTTTAATGCAAATGCTCTATCAATAGCCCCCGGGACTCCGCCACCCCCTCTGTCTTGCCATTCAAGTCCTGCTGAAAGGATATATTTTTTCAAATAAGTAATTCCTGTATGCAATAAAAAGATACACTATCTTCTGAGTGAAATATAAAGAGTTCACAGCAGCTGTCTCCCCAGTTTGCATTTTCCGCTGCACCTGATGGGAAGCACAGATAAAGATAATGGGATTTTTTTTTTCTTTTTTAGTTCACCTCCCTCTCTCCCTGCAAGGTGGAAGTGTAACAAATTGGATTGTGAGTGTCTGTCCTTTGTGCTTGGAGCCTGGAGCAGGGCACCGGGCTGCAGGGCAGGAGTTGCCAGGGAGGTCGGGGCTAGCAATTTTCTCCTGATGCCATGCACATGAATACCAGGGTCACCTTCCCTCCTTCTTCCGCCCACCACCTGCCTTTTAAATTCTTCTTTTACCCAGCACACTGCCCAAGTGACACTAGGGCCTCTGTGTTCTATAATCAAGAATATTCATTAAGCTCTAGCTCATCTCTCTTAAATCCAGTGGCGTAGCACAACCTTCTTCCTTGAGCTCCGGACTAACCCACATAGCAACCCTAGCCAGTGCGGGCGCTTTTCAGTTTGCAAAGACCTGGAGCCCAAACTGCTGACGGCACAGTTCTATTTAGGAATTTCTTCTTTTAAGCACCCCGTGTCATCGTTCAATTATTTTATGTTTTAGAACTGGCTCAGACAATAAACTTTTTTTTAACAAAGCCTATTTAGATGGGACAGCCTCCGCTCCCACGGCAGGTTTGCAGACCTTGTTTGAGGTCACGGCCCTCTCAGCTCTCCCGTGATGCATGCCCCTGTGCTTCCGCGTGGCCAGGCGTTGAGGGTCTTAGGCTCTGGCCGTGCTCCCTGGACTCACCTGCTAGCAGGTGTGCAGCAGGATATCGTGTCTCCTCCAGATTTCTGCTCAGGACCCTGCTTTTGGAGGGAGAGCTGGCTCTGTGCAGAGTGGCAGGTGCTCCTGGTGAGAACCTTCGCTCTTGGCCCCCAGGTGAGGAGGGTGGCCTGGGTGGAACACAGGCATCTGGCTCTGGAGTTCCTCCCTCTGGATCATGAGGGTTGACTCCGCCAATTCTAACCAGCCTGTGGGCATCTCCTCCCTGCCTTGCCCTCCTAAGCCAGCCCTCCTAAAGCTCCCTGTGATGGGTCTGAGGATAGATGGTGGTAGGAAGACTGGACCAGGGCTGGACAAGTTGGCGGGGGGGGGGGGGGGGAGGGGGGGTTGCTGCAAAGCTTTCTGGGTCCCCAGCCTGGCTAAAATGAGGTGCATGCACAAATGTGTGTGCTTGAGTGTGTGTCCATGAGTGTGTGCCTACATCTGTGTGTCTGTGTGTCACGCACACACACCCACCATGCTCCTGCCAGCAAGCACAGGGCATGTGGGTCTGAGCTAGTGAATTAATGTGTGCACCTCCGAGAGGGTTTGCTTCTCAGGGTAGCATCTGCTGGTGGGTGGGGGACCCTCCAAGAGCTGGGCCAGTGATGTGCTCAGTTCCAGTATCTCCTTCCAGGGTTGGCTTGCAGATGAACCAACCCCCTCTCTTTCCCTAGACACCTTCTCACAAACCCAGGGCACACCATGGAGCCCCAGCTCCTCTCCCATGTCAAATCTCCAAGCATTCTCTCTGGTCTGTCTCCTGGACATCCCCTACAACTCCTTCCCCGCCCCACTGCCTTAGCCCAGGCCCTAAGGCAGCTGTCTTAGGTGGGGCTCCCCACCTCTTCTCCTTCACCCTGTCTCTGTGGCCCTCAGTTCAATCCCAGACACCCTAGCATGGTGTGCCAGATCGTTCCTAACTCATTTCCTCTCTTGTGTGTGCCTCGCCAGCCTCTTCCTTCCACTGCCTCCACATGCATGGATCCCTAGACGTGTCCCATAAATGGCACCTTTGGATCTGAACCGCTGTCCCCAGCACTCAGCTCTGGCCACCTCCCCACCCATGATCCTGCAGACCCTGCTCTTCCTCCAATCACCTGAGTCTTGATTCATTGTTCTCCACACAACATTGCCCACAAACCTCAGCCAGTGGGCAAAGCTTGTGTCCACCCACCAGCGCAACTTGGCTTTGCTGAAAAGGAAGTTCTATGTCCAAGCTACACTGCCAGTGGTGCCCCTGGGTTCCTAGAGCTCTGAGTATGGAGCTGCTTGGCAGAGTGAGCAGCGGCTGGGGATGATGACACGGGGTCTCTCTTCCCAACCTGTTTCTTTAACTTCCAGTCACACAATTAGAAGAATGAGTGGCGATAATTTAGAGAGCGTTTATTTCTGGAATGGGCATGGCTTCTTGTGATTCTGAGGACTTCAGACCATCCTGGGTCCCCGGTTGCTAAGAGAGTAGCTCTCGGTTCACCTCTGACTTAGCTCACTGTCTGCCTGCCATGGACCTCTTTTCCTACCTGGGAAAGGGCCCCATCACTCACTCACACACTCTTCCCCTTCATCTGTTCACCCACGCAGTCACTATTCCTTTAAGAAACACGCATCCAGGACTTGTTCTGCCCCAGGTGCTGGGCCAGCCCTGCTGGGTGGCCTCTAGCAGCATCGTTTCTGTGTTCCAAGGACAGGCCATCGCTCCTTAACTGCTCCGGGTGCACATGGCCACGCTCTGCCCTACTTTTCAGTTGGGGGCAGAGAGGCAGTCTGACTTTCGTTTGCTTACATAATAGTGGACACAACCCAGAGCCAGGGCGGCTGGGTACAGCCACACAGGCGGTTCACTCCGACACTGCGCGCTGCTCAGCTCAGGGCGGTTATGCAACAGGGAAATCCGCCCGGGGCTCCAGAATCCTCTGTCCCTGCTAGTCCCTCAGGCTGTGCGGCTTGTCCAGATTGCACTGAGGTACCGGGCTCCATCGGAAGGGGTGCCAGTGCAGCTGCTAAACCAGACGCTGGCCCCGGCTGGTCCCGCCCCGTCTGGTCTCGGCAAGGCCCACAGCACTTCAGTGGAGGAGACCCCTTCTCCCTTGGGCCCAGCCAGTGGGCTTAGCATTCAGCCTCATCCCCGGCTTTGCCTCACGACCCCATGCAGGAAACGCAGAACACTGACTTCTGTGCCCCAATCTGCCGTGCTGTCCCCCACCCCGTGCAGCCCTGACTTAATGGCCCTGGCACCACTCCCCAGGCAGCAGGGACACCCAAGAGGCTTTGTCTGTCAGGCCCCACTGTGTGACTGGGACAAAGCACACCACTGCCGTCGTCCTGGGCTTCACCAGCATCTGAGTGAACCGCCTGTCAGCGGCCCAGCCAGCTGGGAAATATTCCTCCTCTTTTGTCCCAGCCTCTCAAAAATACGTGCATGCATACATCCACACAGAGCCACGTGCAATTTAAAACCCACACAAATAAAACAGCACAGCAGCAAGCAAAACACTGGTGACCAGGTGCCTCCCTGGGGTGTTTCCCCTGTTGCTCACCCCCCTACCTGCCCCGAGGCCCTAATCGCCAGGACCAGTTCCAGCTGATCAGCAGCAGCACTAAGTGATGGGCGGTCCCCAGAGGCCCAGCAGGGCCCCGCTCGGGTGAACACAGGTGGCATCCTTATGTTCTCATTCCTGGGACAGTTGGACACCACCTGAGGCGCTACACCAGGCAGCGGGTGAGCCCAGGAGCGGGAGGCCAGGGCTTTGATATCAGGAGCATCTTTGCTACGTCTGAGGGCAGACAGCCTCTCTCTGGGCCTGTTTTTCCATCTATAGCACTGCCCACACCAGGTGAACAAGGCAGGAAGGAATTGGTGCTCTCCGTGCCACCAATGTGGCTGGTCATGGGCCCACAGCTCAGCCTTGACCGGAGCGGAATGGAGGGAGGGTATCCGAAATGTGTCTCTCTGGGCCAGAGGAAAATCCATGGTGGGGTCAGGCGAGGACTGGGTAACTCGTTCCAGCCCTAACTGCCCTCTGTGAATCCCAGACTCACACGGCTCCCAAGTGTCAGCATCTGGGAGGTGTGGAGGGCAGTGTGGCTGCCTGGAAACCAGACGCCTGGCTTCCTGGCTGGAACACATGTTGCACTGATTTTAAAAGGCTGTTTTCCTTTCTGGTGTGTGCGTGTGAGCGTGTATGCATGTGCGGGTGGGTGTGTGCGTGCACATGCGCCAGAGCTTGGTGTGTCTGGCATGTCCCCGGTCTCCATCCCCAGGAGATGGGTGCCACGTGTGCGATGGGATGTGGTTGATGAGAAACAGCCTCCTAGTTGCCCATGTGGGATCCATCAGCCAGCCCATGTGTTGTAGGTGTCGGGGCCCATGAGGAGAATGTGGGGGTGTAAGTCTGTGCCTATAACATCAAATAATTAGGTGTTGGGTAGATCCCCGAGATGCTGTTATCCACATCAGCTCTGGGGATGGGGCTGTTTCTGGCATGAGAACAGGTTCCGCTGGCCTCTCCACTCCGATTCACCCAGTCTCCCCCCCACGGTGACCCGCCTTCTGGCTTTCAAGGGCAGGACACAACCCTGGGGTAGGAACAAGGTGAACAGTGCCGCACCTGCAACCCAGGTCTCTTAGCTCCAAGCCAAGGAGCGTGTGGCATGACAGTGCCATTGCATTGGCTTCCTGCTTTCTTACCTGCTTCCACCTGCCTCATTCACTCAGCCAAGGTTTACTAAGTATCTGCTCCCTGCAGATGTGGCCACTCCCAGAGAACAGGTGGGCAGGGAGGACAGGTGATGGCATCCCTGGTCCTGTCACATAGTTTTAGGGATGAAAATTAGAACTGGGACTCAGGGCCCCTCTGCACCAAAAGCATCTGCAACCCTTGCTCAGGGAGTGTCTGCCAGCATTTGTTGTCCAGGGTGCCCCTCGATAGGGCTGTGTGGATGCCCACACAGGGGTCCTCCGGATCCCCATGGGAGGGGCCCGAGGGCCTCTCTGAGCTGCCGCTGCTCCCTCCGCAGAGTGGCGACAAGGAAGCGGGGTGCGGATGATCCTGCAGGACGAAGACATCACCACCAAAATCGAGAACGACTGGAAGAGACTGAACACGCTGGCCCATTACCAGGTGTGGGGGCTGTGGGAGGGAGGAGAGGCTGGCCACCAGGGCCCAGTTCCCTGCCCTCTCAGTCCTTGGATAGCAGGTCCCCAAGGCTAGACACCCAGTCCCGATTCCTCCTCCCAGCACCTCATGTTTTCCAGTGACCCTGGAGAAATGAGGTCCCCAGCAGGAAACCCTGACCTCCTTGGGGACAGGCACTGATGGGCTGCTTTCTTCAGGGCCTGGGTGGTCCTGAGAGAAACATCTCCTAGTCCCCACGTGGGACCCCTCCACAAGCCTGGGTGTTGTAAGGGGAGAGGGGGTGCTAGTGAGAAGCTCTTGCCAGAGTCCCCCCAAGAGTGAGTCACCACACAGAACACTGTTCAGTGTCCAGATCTGTCTTGTTTTGTGCAAAGGAAAGCCAACAGCCTCCCAAGTCCCCTAGTTCTCTGGCGCAGCCCGAGTTCATCCTGGTGTGTCCCCATCTCCCGGGGAGGCAGAGCTGTGCCCAGCCCTCAGGAGCCTCTTCCCCGCAGGTGCCCGATGGTTCTGTGGTGGCTCTAGTGTCCAAGCAGGTGACAGCCTACAATGCAGTGAACAACTCCACTGTCTCCAGGACCTCGGCGAGCAAATATGGTGAGTCCCTGGCATCGTCCTGGGGAGAGAGGGTGCCCTGAGCAGCTGTTGTCACGTTGGCAGTCCTGCTGGAAGGCATGGACCCCCAGGGCAAGGATCTGGGCGAAGTCAGATTGGGGGGGGCAAGGAGTTGGGGGGATTCAGATCAGTGGGGCAAGGAGCTTGGGGGAGTCAGTCAGGGGGAAGTAGTTGGGGGGAGTCAAGCAAGGGGGAAGGAGCTGGGGGGAATCAGGTCGTGGGGGGCAAGGAGCTGGGGGGAGTCAGTCAAGGGGGGGAAGGAGCTGGGGGGAGTCAGGCAGGCTGCCACAGAAGAGGAGAGCGGGTTGGTAAGGAGCCCCTGGTTCAGGTGCAGGAGCAGAACTCACCCCCTAGAGCAGGAAGGAACTCTCACCTTTGCCAGCATCTTAGTCAGAAAGACGCTTTCACTGTGTGATACTCATTATCGTGCGTCAAGTTCATAACAATCCAGTGGATTAAATAATTATTATTTCCCCCTATTATGCAGATTAGCAAATTATAACTCAGAGGCACGGCGGCACACTGTGTAAAGGTCACGCTGTTATGAAGCATTTAAGGGAAGGTACAGGCCCAGGTTTCTGGTTCTGAGGTGGGGGTGGGGGAGCACTGGATGTGGCCTGGAAGCCCAGGTGCCACCCTGTCCCGCCACCTTCTGAGTGCCTGAGGGCCAGCTGCCTGACCACCACACGACCTTGTTTTCTTACCAGCAAAACAGGGTTTGAAAAAACTACCAAAATGGCAGGATCATTCTGGAAAATCAATAGAACATAGAACAGTGCCGCACACAGTAGGCCCTTCATCGTCTCTTCTGCGCAACACTCACATTTCAGCAAATAAGGGGGAAGAAGTGGCCCAGGCCAGAGGGGAGCATGCAGGTGAGCAGCTGGCGAGACAGCTCCGCGGCTGGTCTGGTCATTAAGGGAGACAGGCTACCTGCTCTTACGCTGGTACTTAATTGGCCACTCTGAACGCATCCTGAGACATGACTTGAGAACTCTTACCAGGGAAGTGGAAAAGAGGACAAGCTTATATTTTTACAAGTTGAACAATTCCGGGCTGGCGAGATGCAAGTGCAGGAGGAAGGGAGCGGAGTGGGTGAGGTAGCCACAGGTTTCCCGGGGTGCCGGGGGAATGGGCCAAGCCGAGGCAGGGGGACAGGCAGAAACCCGCAGGAAGGATGGGGCAGTAGTTGGCCTCGGCTGCGGCAGGTGCGCTGTGAGTGAGGAAGGCTGAGTGGCCTCACATGCATGGCCCATCGCGTTGGCAGAGAACATGATCCGGTACACGGGCAGTCCCGACAGCCTCCGCTCTCGCACACCCATGATCACCCCCGACCTGGAGAGTGGAGTCAAGATGTGGCACCTGGTGAAGAACCACGAGCACGGGGACCAGAAGGAGGGAGACCGGGGGAGCAAGATGGTGTCCGAGATCTATCTGACCCGACTACTGGCCACTAAGGTATCAGACTTCAGGGGGGGTGGGAGGCATGTGTGAGTACAGTAAGGGACTTCACCCCCTTCCCTCCCCCCCACCCCAAGCTGCCTGAGCTGTGAAAGAGCCAGCATTTGCACCAGGACCCCTCTACTCATGGCAGGCACTGGCAGCACAGCACGTCTTCCCAGCACAGAACCTCAGAATCATTCTCACCCGGGGCTCCAGGCAAACTCCACCCACACATCAGTGTTGGCGTGCCGTCCGAAGTTTCCTTTCCTTCTCTGTGTGGTTCTCACGCACAGAGGCCGCGTCTATTCACGTTCTTCCGCCACCCTCCTGAAAGCATGACTCCTCTCTGGGTGTCGTACAGTCTGTAGTGATGGAACATGGGGCCCATTGGTGACTTTCCGGGCACCAGTTCTGAGCCTGGTTCTGGGGACATTCTGTGCCGGCCATTAGTCTTTCGCCCGGAGGCTGGCCTGGGCCCTGCTCCGTGCAGAGCCGAATGGGTAACTGATCGTTAGCCGGAGTGAATAATGCCCAAACCAAACCAGCAGATTGTGTTTGTCTGCTCTGACCCATGAGTTGCTCATTAGCATTTGCAAAAAGTGCTCAAATAGCAATGCCAAATGGTGTTCAACCAAACCGCGTTTTGGCAGAGGAAGGCTTAGTTAGGTCCAGTCATCAGTGGTGTATGTATTCCCCACGTGCAGCGGAAATGGAAAGCCGTTAGAGACAGAGGAAGGGGGTGGGGGAGCTTTAATGCATTCCCCCATTCCACCCAAGCTGGCCCGGCTCTGCCCTGTCCCCGCCGCCCCATGAGAGGCAGGCCAGGAAGCCACCCCGAGAGCTCCCTGGGGGAGCCGTGTGTGAACCCGTGCCGCCTCCCCAGGGCACGCTGCAGAAGTTCGTGGACGACCTCTTTGAGACCATCTTCAGCACGGCGCACCGCGGCTCTGCCCTGCCCTTGGCCATCAAGTACATGTTCGACTTCCTGGATGAGCAGGCTGATAAGCATGGCATTCACGACCCGCACGTCCGCCACACCTGGAAAAGCAACTGGTGAGTGAAGGGAGAGCAGAAGACAAGTCGGGGCGGGGGCGGGGGGAGGCCAGCCGAGCCTAAGGTGGCAGCCACAGGCCATGGTGGTCGCGGGCCACCTTCACCAGCAGGGACTCGGTGCAGGCTCTCTCTGGGCCTCCCACCCCTCCTACTGTTTTTGTGCTCACTTCTGACTAGTCAAATCATCCTTCTTTCCTAGCAGTCAGTCAATTAAAAAACATGTATTTAACCAACTAAGTGAGCAAAATGTAACCTGCCAAATATCACAGCCAGGTGGCTCTGACAACCAGGTGCCTCCTGTGTGCCTGGCCTTATGCTGGGCACCGAGGGTACAGGGACCATCAGCCAGGCCCCTGCCCTCCGGGGGCTGAGACGCAGGTAAGAGACAGGTAGGCAGCTGTTTGGATCTGGATTGCAGAGGGCGTCACCCAGCAGTGACTCTTCGGCAGGCTCTGAAGAGTATTTCTGTTCTCTTCAGGAAGCGGTGGGCTGCCCTGGCCACAAACTCCTTTTCCAAACTCCCTGTGGGGCAGAGACCTTCCCATCACCACTCTGTCTGCCCTGAGACATCAGGACTCTAATTGCCACTCCGGGTGTCTCCACTCTGGTCTCTCTCTCCTTCAACGTGCAGATCCTTCCCCTCGGTCTGTGAGCGGTTCGTGTTCCAGGTTGAGACTGCAAGGTCAGACATCAGGACTCAGCGCCGGGTCTGGGACCTTGCACAGAGCACAGACTCGATAAATATTAATGAAGGTGCAGGGCCATGATGGTCTCTATTTGAGAGTTCTACGCACCACAGGCAAACAAAGCGGGCTCGTCGGTTCAGAAGTGCCTCCCTGTAGCTTTTAAATGGTTCCTGTCCCAGGTTGTTCTTCCCCAGAACAACATTCTCCCAAAGCAGCACAAGCCTGCTGGCCAGCACCTGCCACCTGCTTGGGCTGGCGTGGCGCTAGGGCACAGCTGGGCACCCTGACATCCTGCCCGGAGCCCCAAACCAAAACACAGAGGAGGGCAGAAGTCAGCCCGTGGTACTAACTGGTTATTTAGCCTCCTGACTTCCATACCTGAGGAATAGTGTGGTCTCCACGGGAACAGGAATCAGGCAGGGTTGGGCCACACAGATTTCCAATGAGAGATCGCCCATCACGGGCTTTACCCAGCCTTTCTGAAATGAGACTCTGAGAGTGGATTCCCCATTCAGTGCAGCAACATAGGGTGGAGGCTGAAAGTCCCGCCTGGTCTGGTCTCCGGTGGCACAGGGCTCAGCTAGGGACCCTGACAACCAGCCAGAGCCTGACCATGAACCAACCTGCCTGCCTCTAGGTGAGGAAGTGTTTAGCCATCGTAGGCAGAGCTGTTCCGAGGGGCCCGTCCCCACCCACCAGATTTGCTCCTCTCGGCCAGTGTCCCCACGTGTCACTGTGTGAATGCCAGCCATCTTCAGAACCCAGGAAATGCTCTGTCCAGGCATCGTGGACTGGCTGGGAGAGCTGGTGTCTTCAAAACATCCCTACATGCCCTTGTAGCACATTATAGTAGGGCTCCTGAAATAGACCTGAACTGTGTTTCAGCCCATACCTCCTGCTGGGTGAGCCACCACAGGATGTCACAATGTCCTGGGTGGGGCAGTTCCCCCCTTCCAGCCAGCTCTTCCGAGGACCCGGGTGCTGGGTTCCCAGAGAACTCAGTCCCCACGGAGGAAAGCTGGGCAGTGGGCGTGGTCCCAGGCTCCGGGTCCTTCACCAAAGGCCACACCCTGACCCTTCTCATTGCTACCCAGGCAAGCAGGAGTTAGCCTGGGAATTATGAGCCCTGCGTATTGACTTAGAGTTAATTGTCCCTGATTGAAAAGAGATTGATTCTTTATTCCTGGACAAAGTGGCAACTCTCCCCACCGCCTCCCTCCACGTGCCCTACCTTCTCTCTTTTAGATAAACCTCCTGCTCATTTAGCCTGAGTGACTGCAATCAACCAGAGATGAGTGCCACGGCTAATGTTAATAATATGCTAATATTTCATTAGGCAGGAGACTCCGTGTGGGGCCCTGGCTTCCTGGTCTGACTTGCCTGTCAGCACAGCTGGCTTAGGAGAGGGAGTGTTGGGGAGAAACAGCCAAGCAGCACACATGGACTTCCAGAGTCCTCCTCCGGTGGCACTTTGGGAAACAGGAAGATGTGGACAGGAGACTGTGTTGGCCGGGCAGCCGGGAGGCCTTCACCTGGGCTCTGAGCCCAGCTGTCATGGTCTCCCCTGTGACCCCCGACTTCCACCCCTGTCATGACTCTCCGTGCTGTCCCTTTATGTCCTACCTGAATTTCCCAGGATGAAATAGGTGCCACTTAACACTGTCAGACTCAATGCTGCCTGCCTGCGCCCTGCGATGTACTTTGTAGGAATTTACATTCTTGTTGATGGACTGGCTGTTTCGAATGTGAGGTCTGGCTGTGTCCGTAGCATTTGTTGTATGTATGTACTGCCTGCTGGGAGATACAACATCTATAGAAATGTTGTACCTGCTACATTGAAATAATGTTATTCAAAGAGTTTAAGTTCTAAGAGGCAAGCCAAACACATAGGAACGTTCTAACCATTACCAACGGTGAGAAGAGCAACCAAAACAACCGTAAAACATCAGGGAAGTGGCAGGAGGTGAAGAGGTGGGGTAGAGGGAGGGAATTCACAATCCCTCACTTGGTGCCCCCTGCTCCCTGACCTGTGTCTCAGTGGCCGATGGCGGCACAGAATCCGAGAGCCAGCAGAGGACAGCCCAGAGGGCGGGTGGGCAGGGTTCTCCTGAGACCCTGGGACCCTTCTAGCAACAGAGAGTGGCTGACAGTGACCAGACCACCAGGCACGGTTTTTCTCCTCTTTGCCTTTGGTTAGCTGAGGCCCCTCCCAGCAGCACTTCCCCACACCTTCTCCCAGGCCGCATCCGGCGAAGGAACACCTGTGCACCTTTACAGCTCAAACCATCAAGGGCCATCCCCCCCATGGAGACTTCCAGACACATCCCTCTGGGTGGCCCTGATCACGCCTCCCTGAGTCCCACGGTGGGCTCGCCCATCCTTCCGTTCTAGCGTGGACACTTCTCAGAGCACGTGCTTGCTGGCGTGTCTGACTTCCCCAGGAACCCACCGGAATGCAGGTTCTTGAGGACAGAGGATGTGTCTTGTTCACACTGCATCCTCCGTTGCCAGCACGGTTCCTGGGGTGCGGTAGGTGCCAACTGGGAGAAAGAGGAGAAGGAGGGGACAGGTGGGGTGGATGAGGGGCCGTGAGGGTGTTGTTTTCTAAGTGGCCAGCTTGGAGATGAGAAGCCCATTAGCTCCTCCTAAACTGCTCCCCCTGGCATCTCCACTAAGTAGCAATAAGCTGATGTTCTGGGCAGGGAAGAGGGGTGTGACTTCTTCCACACCCTGCAGTAGATGGCAGAGAATAAGATACAACGCCTAGATTCCAGGCTGTTCTTAAGGTTCGCCTGTACGCGGCATAGGGGACAGACTGGAATGGAGCGTCAGAAAGCCCACTGCACAGCGCCCATCGCGGCTCCTCCGACCCCAAGCCTGTGCTGTGAGGGACGCTGAGCCTGCAGCCCCGCCTGGCATCACTCCCTCCCCAGTGCCCGTCCACACCGTCTCTCTGGATGGTTAGCCTTGCTGATCCTCAGTTTCCCTGCAGGTAGATTGGTGGCATAGAGACGGCCCTTAAGAATGTCAGTTCCCAGCCTCTTCTCTTTTTCCAGAGAGCTCTCCGGCCACGCTACGGGCCCGCACCCCCTCTCCCCTGACTGTCTCCTCTTCCCTCCACACAGTCTGCCACTGCGCTTTTGGGTCAACATGATCAAGAACCCCCAGTTTGTGTTTGACATCCACAAGAACAGCATCACGGACGCCTGCCTCTCCGTGGTGGCCCAGACCTTCATGGACTCCTGCTCCACGTCGGAGCACCGGCTGGGCAAGGACTCCCCCTCCAACAAGCTGCTCTACGCCAAGGACATCCCCAGCTACAAGAACTGGGTGGAGAGGTGAGTGCTGGCAACTTCCCCTGTCTAGGGGTCCTCCTCCCGCTCCACAGTGGGCAGGGCTTGCAAAAGCAGGTCGTTCACAAAGCCGAACCCCACAGTTGCAGCACCCAAACCCTCACGCACCCCGTATTGTTGGCTGAACAAGAACTAAGGAACTTGGCTAGGAATTTTCATGGGGCTCTGCTCCCCTGCCTGGAAAACCCAGATCTTAGTGGCTGAAATATTTTCTAGGCCCAGGAAGGAAATATAATCCCTTGCTCTAATCCCACCCTGCCAAAAATAAATAAATAAATAATAAAAATAAATACTTTGAGGACTGAATAGCTTCTTGCCACAAAAAGGCTGGAGGCCTCTTGCCATCTGCCCCTGTGCATCTGGCAGTCCTGCCAGCATCCTATGGGATGTCATTGTCACTCCAAACAGTTTCTCACTGTCCCAGTCCCTGGACTCTCTCACCATGAGCCCTTCTGCCCTGGGCCTTGCAGTACATTCTTGGCCATCACAGCCCTGATCTGCTCCGCCTCAGCCAGTGCACCTGCCACTGAGGGCCACCTGCAAGCTGTGGAGCAGGGTTGTCTGGGTGCAAAGCTCACTCCCGGTAAAGAACACTTATAGTTCATCTGGGCCGCATCAGCTCCCTGTGCCAAGCACCTGAGCTAAGCAACCAGATGACGCTTTACTTACTTAATCATGACACTAGCCCTGGAATATGGGGTCAGGATTTACAACCTCATTTTGTGTCCATGAAGGTGAAGAAATGTACATACAGAATGGCTAAGCAATCAGCCCAAGATGACGTAAACGTGATCCCCAAACGCAGCTGACTCCCAAATCTCTTTCCTATTATTTATGATACTTTTAGACAGGGCCTCTGCCAACCCACAGGGTGTGCTGTGTGGATTAAGGGAGGTGCCCTTCCTACCGGGGCATGTGGCCCCGGCCAGGGTGCGTGGTTTGCGCAGGGAACAACCTGCACAGCCTACAAGACAGGCCTGATTTAGAGTCCCTCTCTCCTTTTCTCAGAGGAGCAAAAAGTTCAAGTTTGGTGCCTTTTCAAAGAGTAAAAGAGACCAGAAATTGTTCCTGACTTGGTGACCAAAGACAAAATGTATCACTTCACCATGGCGTTGAGACATCATACTTGTGCATGGCCTTCCCTTGTGCAGAGGAAATGACAAGGCGGGTGGGTCCTGGCCACCTCAGTAGCAGTTCTCCTAAAAGGGTTGACTCCTTTTCCCTCTCCTCTCTGCTCTTTGATCTCCCCCCTACCACTTCCTGTTCATGCATGTAGTGGGCATGCAGTCCTGGCTGGCAGCGAGAGAGCTAACTCTTTTGTTCTTGTATCTGATTGTGTCTGAGTCACCAGGAGAGGCTCTTACCGCCCTCTACATATAGACAGTGGCTCATTCTTTGACAGTAGACCTGCCAGGAGTAGGCCCTCCTTTGTGGTCAGCTGGCTCTTTGGCAAAGAGAGAGAGGAAGAGGCAGCAGCTGGGTTCTTGGTTATCCCTGCACCGTTGCAAGGTCTCTGTGATAGGACCACTGGCAGGGAGGAAGGGAGCAGGGATGTGAAGGGCTGGGAGCATTTCTGAAACATCTGCATAGAGGACACTCTGGAGCATGGCCTGTTGGGTGGAGATCAGAATAATGCATGCACCAGGCTAATGGGCTCCCTTTCACTTGATGTTAAATGAGATTTGTGCCACGCAGCTGCTATGGGTCATGAGTAACCCCAGTTCATTTGGTTATTTTTAGGAGTGGTTGTTGGTTTCCACTCCTTATCCCACCAGTTTCTTAGCAACCAGTGTCACTCTCAGGATAGTCATTTTTCTCTTGCTTGAGGTCCCAAATCCCTTTTCCTCTCATTCTGGGATGAGGGTACAAAGATGGAGGGGTGAGGAAACCATATGATAGGTCTGGAGACCAAGCTTCTTGAACTTGGTGAGGAACGGATCAGTCCTACTCTCACTCCCGGGAGACTGCTTCTGAGCTTGTCTGGCTCCCTGAAAGGGACTCACTCAGGACCCAGCAATCCTGGTCTCCCACTCAACTCTCACTCCCGGGAGACTGCTTCTGAGCTTGTCTGGCTCCCTGAAAGGGACTCACTCAGGACCCAGCAATCCTGGTCTCCCACTCACCCTTCCACGGGCACTGGCAGCCCCCGGTTCAGAAGAACAGTGGTAGAACGCCCTCCTTCTGTGGCCGAGGTCCTCCCACCTCTGAATCACCTGCCCAGCTGCTGTGAGCATGCAGACAGCCTGCACGGGACTCAGGCCCCGTAACTCACCGCACCCTCCACACGTTGGACAGGCCTCTGTCCCGTCCCATGAAGAACCAGGGGTTCCCTGGCCACCCTCTGTACATAAGGGGTAGAAAGCATATGGATTTAGGAGGCCTCTTCACTCTGTTGGTTGAACAGCCTGGATGATTCTATCACATTTCTGCTGGTTTGCATATCCTGGAAGTTCATCCACCTGTTCTCTGCCGCATTCTTCCACCCCATTTCTGCCTCCAAGTGCCTTGCAGTGCTGATGGTTGGGGGCCCACTGCAGACTCCCAGTCTCTGCTGCCTCCATCCAGGCATTGGGGCTTTTGCCGTGGCCACATCTAGAGAAAGAAGACTCTCTTGGCTCCTAGCAGCAGTCAGCTGCTACACTCATCTTACAGAGAACTCAACCACGCCTGGTGTGTCACCATCAGTTGTCATTTCATCACCAATAGCAGAAAACGTTCCTGTTCGGTAGTAATTTCCTCTCGTGTTAAATTGGAAGAGCTTCAAGGTTGTCCTCGCGGCCACATCAGCCTCGCTTCCTTGCAACCACAGGCTTTCCTGTGGGAATGAGTTCAATGGCCCACAGCTGGCCCACTGGGGGGTGGACGAGGGGCGTGTCACACACAGGAATGCCATCGATCACAGGTGTCACCGCATGGAAAAGGTTACGAATTTTAAATATTTAAATATGCCTCCTAAGGAAACCATCCATTCACAATGCAAAGCTGTGACAGTTCACCCTGGGAGCAATACTGGCGGTAAAGTATAGGCATTTCATTAACTTGTTCATTAATCCCCGGGTCAAACATTTATGGTATCCATCATGGCTGCATTGGGCACTCAGGAGAGATTAGACTTGATCCTTCCCTGTGGCTCTCATGGTAAAGGACACACGGACAGGCACTGGGAAAGCCCCACAAGCCATAGTAGGAGCACTCGGGGAGTGAGGTCAGTGAATGATTCACAGGGAGAGACGTGTGTGCAGCCACCTTAAAAGGCAAGTATTTCAGGCACATCAGAGCATCAGGCCCCAGTGTTTTTCACATCTGATCTTTATCCTCGAGGTGTTTAAAGGGATGACAACACTTAGTTCTTCTCTTAGAATTCAGGGCTTGGAGATCACCTTCTTGATCCCAAAAGTAGAGCTGAGACATCCACCCTCACACACCAGGCCCATCCGGTAGAATCCCATAAATGTGAAACCCTGCAGACTGGCCAACAGCGAAGGATCCAACTCTCTGGGGTCCTTCCCTTTAGAACAACTCCCCAAGGACTGATTTCGGGACCACAGGGTGCAGACATCCACCTGGTATGAGCAAATGCAGAGAAGAAAGCTGGCAAAGGCCAATGATGGGGCCTGGACCTCCTCAGTAGGTTTTGGCCAACCTGCCAGGGCCTGGCCAGCTCAAGGACCATCCTGGGGACTTTCAAACACCCATCTCTTCTGAAGAAGGACTCAGCTGCAGGCAGAAATCCCATAGGAGCAAGTTCATGTACAGGGACCCAGGCTGACCTTGCCCTTCCTCACTGCACAGCCAGCTGACAAGAACACTCTTTGAAGTTCATTACTGGAGCATAATTGCATTCTTCACAATCAATAAGGCTGCTCGGCGGCAGAGCCCAGCACAAGGACTGGCACAGCAAGGACCGAGGAAGAGGCAATTGTGCACACAGCAGAGAGATGCCAGGGCAGGGTCATTATCAGGTTCAAGGGGTGCTGTCAAGAAGGTGGGGCCGGGCAGTAGGGAGACGGCAAGTGCCAAACCCTGCAGGCAGGATGGGCCCACTCAGCACCAGGCAGGGCCGGGAATGAGAATGGGACAACAGTTCCGCAAGCCCCACATTCATCCAGGGCATTGTGCTGTTTGTTGCTATGATTGAGGCCTTGCTGAAATAGGACATGTAGTCGATCCGCTGGTGGGCTAGTATATGGCCCCAGACAGGCACTGGTCCGATCCAGAGCCCTCCACACAAGCAACAGAGGAGACATGGGGGCTGCTCAGTGCGGACTTGGGAGAATAAGTGAGGTGGAGCCAGGTGGGGCCAGGTGGGGCCATGGGCCACGACTTCAGATGAGAAGATCAGAGCCCCTGCCCTCTGCCCACTCTACTCTCAATCCTGCCCCGCCCCCCTTTCTCACACAGATACACTTTCTAAATATTCCCTTGGGAGACATGGACTGGGCTTTCAGTGTGCTACAAGCCATTGCAAAGGGACAGAGTGTGGACATCTGCTGTCTCCATGGAGACGTGGTCACCTACCCCAGGGACGAGAAAGGCAGCAGGGGGAGCCCTGGTGCTGTTTGCAAAAAGCCTGGCAGAACCATCCATCCACCTGTGGAAGGTTCACAGGCAGGTAACAGACACAGCAGGAGTCTTTGCTTGTGCTGACAGTCCTGTCCTGTTGGGGGAACCTGAGTTTCCATCCTGGTCAGTCCCTCTGACTGCCCAGGGGTGACAGAGTGTTACTGCCTGGAGGGACCTCTGGACCTGGCTGTGTGAGCCTGGAGCTCGGGTCATTTGTTCATTTCTTACCATTAGGACCTGAGAACACAGCCTGACAAACATACTTTGCTCAGTGAGCATGGAATCGTGAGGGGACAAGGACACAAATCTCCTTGGGAGTGGCCGGGCTGGGAGCCACCGAGTCCCCTGGGTCTGCGCTATGAATTAGAACATTGGCATTTATTGTGTCCCAGCAATAGTGGCAATGAAAGGCTGGAACTTTTATACCTGGGATGCATTAAGTGGCCCAGAACCTTAATATCTGAGGATTTCCTGGGTGGGTTGCAGGCCTGGAGTGGGCTCCCTGGTGCTAACCGAAGCACAGGAGCCAGAATGAGACAGGACCCAGAGCTGAGGCCCAGACTCACGAAGATGAGGAGGGACCAGGGAGCAGAGGATCCCGCCCTGAAAGAAGCCTGTGACCGATGGAAGTCCAATGAGATGGGGCAGGACGGCCTCTCCTGAGCCCCGGGCTCCTCTGAAAAAGGCCATTTCATTAAGCGCTTGTCCTGGTGCCTATCTCGACAGCACGTCATGGGCCAAGACCTCCCACCAAAATGCAATCAGTTCAACCATGCAGTTGGCGATTGTGTCTGTGTGGTGGGTCCCAGAGGGATGGAGTTACTCTCCCACCAGCCTGTCCCTTGCCAGAGGGCACAGATTTCATCTCCCTCTCACTGCCTTCCTCATTTTCCAGACAAAACGACAGGTCCTCAATCACAGTGCCACCGTGGCTCAGAGCAGCGGCCATCCTGCCCCACCAGCCCAGGGATGCCCGGGCAGCCAATGGAACTGTCATTCCATGACAGGCCCTTGAACACGATGCCAGCCTATCACCCAAATCCTAGACACCGCTGGGGAGCAGTGGAGGTGGGGACCAGGACTGATGGGTGCATGGTCCATGCAGTGAGGGTGTGGGAGAGATACAGGGCTGGTGTCCTGGGTGAGACTGTTCCGGAACCTCTAAAGATGTCCCTACTCTTACCTGATCAAGCCATGGGTCCTGGGAAGTCCCAGGGCCTGTCATTGTCACCCACACTTACACAGGTGAGAGTGGGTGCCTCTCCTGACACTGTGTCCCCAGATGTCTCACTTACCTCCCCTAGTCCCTGCCCTGGCGACTGTCCCCACCCCTCTCTATTGTAGGTGCTTGGGCTTGTTCTCCCAGCACCGAAGGTCCTGCACGCCTCTGGGTGTGTGGGACTCTGTCTCCTCATCCTCCTGCTTGTGCAGCTACCTGGTCCCTGTTATGTGGCTCGTCACATGCAGAAGGTGCCTGGGAGAGGGTGGGCGGGGCTGTCTTTGGGGCAGTGGGCCCTTCAGTTGCTCATTAGGAAACTGCACAGCTCCCCTCTGGCGGAGAGTTGGGGTTTGCTGCATAAAATGTCAAATTGCAGAAATTAAAAATGTAAATGCTGGCATCTAATTAACCAGTTGACAGCAGTGCACAGCTGCAAGTGACAGTGACTGATTGCCTTCTGCCAGCCTCAGTCCCCAAGCAGCCCCAGCTCCTCCCGGTTAACCCCAGGAGGGAAGGACATCAAGGCAGAGCAACTGCTTGGAAGAGCCTTTGGGGCCCGTGGAGGGACCTCTTACGTGTATGGAGGGGGTGCCAGGGGGACATGAGAGACTTACTGGACCTCAATGGGAGCAAAACCAGTGCAGAAAACAGCCCCTCCTTTGTCCTGGTCCTACCCCTGTGCACCCTTTGATGGTGTCTGTCCACTCCCTACATCCCTGCCTCTGTGCCTCTTGCATCCAGAGCTACAGAGGGCTCTCCTGGGCAGACCCAGCAGCCCAGATGGGAGAGCACCCACCATGGTCCCCTGGGGTCACACACAGGCATCGCTGGCCCAGATGATGCTGGTGGTGTCCCTCTCCCCTCCTCTCCACGTGCACTGCTCCAACCCCTTTCCTCCCCACCCACCCCGGCAGGTATTATTCGGACATCGGGAAGATGCCGGCCATCAGCGACCAGGACATGAATGCATACCTGGCCGAGCAGTCCCGGATGCACATGAACGAGTTCAACACCATGAGCGCGCTCTCGGAGATCTTCTCCTACGTGAGCAAGTACAGCGAGGAGGTGAGCCCCACCCTGCTGCTGGGCCAAGAGCCCCACCCCGACACCTCCTGCCTCTGCTGGGAAAACCCTGCCCCAGGACTTGGGCTCCCTGCAAACACCAGAAACGTTCCACTCTGTCCTTCCTGCATGAATCCGGGTGCTTCTCAGACATACAGATCAAGTCGCTGTTCTTTCCTTTTCTCTTTTGTTCCCATTTCCTCCCTGCCATTCCCTCCCTTTATTTTTTTTCCATTTCTCTATTTGATCTAATTTTCTTTAAACAAGCTATTCCCCTTCCCCATGGGCAGGCCATATGGTATGGCATGGTCTGGCATGGTCTGGTGCGGTACAGTATGCTATGCTATGCTATGCTATGCTATGCTGTGTCACAGTAGAGAACAGGATAGATGCAGAACAGAGTCGAATGGAATCTGTTTTTACTTGCTATGCTCCCTGCTTGGAAAACCTTACCGAGGTCACTGCCACTGCAGACACCACCTTCTTTCTGCTTGTACAGGTGTTTATGGGAATTTTCTTGGTCATGCCAACTGAGACCAAGGGTTCAGGTCCAGGTTCCCTGTGTCTGAGCAGCAGGATGGACACCCTCTCTATGCCCTGGCTTCTCCCCCTCCTCCCAGCCTCATCACCCAGAGAGGGTCTAGGAATCCCAGGTGGAGGCAGGAGCCCCAGCAGGGTGCAGGGCCTGGGGTCCTTCGTAACCAGGCTATGAACTTCAAGTGTAGGAGCAGCCCAAGGCAGGCAGCTGGAGGGAGGGACCTGACGCCAGCCTGCGGGCCAGTGCTGGCCCAGGACAAGGTTGGTACCTGTCTGTGGCCACACGACAGAAGTAAGAACGATGTAGAGTGTGCGCTGTGTGAGTGCAACGGACTCATCTCGGAAGGAGCAGTTCCTTAGTCTACAATGCACTTGTCTGCTGTCGGGGTTAAGACACCCACCCTTACGAAACGTTGGTGCCAGTAACTGGTGATTCTTGGCTATGTAAGAAGTTGTTAACTCTTTTGCTTTCTCCCCAATTAAAAATACATGAAATCCAAAGCTCAGGGAGCCTTCCCCGTCTCTCCTCCCCTCCCCCGAGCTGCTCCCTTACCCCCCTAGCCCCTAGCCCCAGTGGATTCCACCCCTGTGTGCTGTGCACCCCTCCTGGAGCAGGCATCCTGCAATGAGTGCTCATGTGTGTTGCCTGACTTCATCCTCTCCCCTGGAGCAGCCCAGAAGGAGCTAGTAGTTCCCACATTGTACGGATGAGGAAATGAGTAACAAAGATGGGGTTCAGAGAGGTTACAGGTTTGTTTCATCCCAGGTCACCCAGCTAGAAACTGGCAGACCCCTTATTCAAACCCACATCTCCTGAATCTGAGTCAAATTTGAACACTTCTCTTCCCATGCCGCAAATGCTCGCGGCCATTGTCCCCCACCAACCACCTGATCTCAGGAAAAGTTTTGGCAGATATTATCCATTAGGTGTTAATGACCAATAAAGCTTAAGATATAGTAAGCTCCTAGTGGCGTTTGTTTCTTAATAGACCAAGTGAAGCCAATGAGTTCAGGTTTTCCTTTATTGGGCAGGGAATTTCTTAATATCTGCAAAATCACATTCCCCGAGATGCTGGTGTCTGGAGCTGTCTGAGGGGTAACATGCAGGTATCTGGAGCATCCTTGCGCAGGTGTCTTCTGCCCACTGCCAGCTGTCCTACGTGGGCAGTAAAATGTACCCGTTTATTCAGACGTGCAGATCTGTGTGCTGACATCCTGTATTCATTGGCAAACAGGTGCCCGGACATTGTCCGTGTATCCGAGTGGCCTCCGCACTCCCCATCCCTGTTACTTAGGCTGTCTGTCTACCCAGCAGCTTCATGTGTGCAGCTTCACATGCACACGTTTTCCCACATCTCTGACTATGCCCCCCGTCTGTGTGCACCCTAAGAACACAGAACATATACATACCAATGGTAACCTCCCCTTTCTCGCCCCTTCCACAGATCCTCGGACCTCTGGACCACGATGACCAATGTGGGAAGCAGAAACTGGCCTACAAACTAGAACAAGTCATAACCCTCATGAGCTTAGACAGCTGAGAACCGTCCTTCCAGGGCCCCCCCTGGAGGGAGGGACACACCAAGCCGTGCCTCAGTCTAGATTATCATCTTTACCAAGTGCAAGTTCCAACTGGCGTCAGCAGCATCCCCTGTGCAGCACTGTCTCTCTCTCTCTCTTTCTCTCTATGCCTCTTTCTGTCTCTCCCTCCTTCCTGGATCCCTTCTCTTTCAGTTGCTTGGCTAATACACTTGAATCAAGCCACCAACCCTCAGCTAGTCCAGGATGGCCAGTCCCGAAGAGAGGGACTGGACCAGAAGATTCCAGAGGGGGCTCTCTTTCCCGGCTGACCCCACGCATCAGCAACAGGGCCCACAGATGGATGAGAAGCCATGGATAGAGGACGTTTCTATGCTGCTACTTCACCTTCCACTTCCTGAGAGCCCCACATCGGTCTGAACCTTGGCCTAGAGAAGAGACAGTGAGCTCAGTATTATCTTCGCTGGGAAGACATCAACTGGCTCTACTTTCCCACATTTCCATCCCCAAGGGGTCAGTCAGTGGTATGATCCCTTTGCAACTGTGAGAAGAAAGGCCACACCTCCTGCATATGACCAGAGTTGGGGGCAGGGGCTGAGGAGTTGGGGGGTGCTCTGTGAGCTGTCCCTCACTTGTTAGATTGGCATCCAGAGGCCTCCTTGTCCCTTCTAGTCTTCTTGGAGTTCTTCCAAATGCCCATAGGGACCTGCCTCCCAAGTCTCCTCCCCTGCCTGTGGAAAGCCAGACAAGAGAAAGAATAGCAGTTACATTCCACCATGGGGATACTCCTAACCTTCTACTCTGGCTTATAGTGGCAGAAATGTAACATGGAGGGCGAGAAGAGGAGGGTTCATCTACCCTGGAAGCAGAATTTGTTTTCCATTCACCCCCAAGTGCACGTGAATCCCAACCATAGTCACCGGTGTACCATTGCCAGGTCCTCGTCTAGAGAAGGCACCTCCATCCCCCTTGGTCATCACTCATTGAGGGTCAACATAGAATGCAGAGTGCATCCAGGAGATTCTACCTCCAGCCGTCTCCATGGCTCCATCTCCACCACGCTTCCTGACAACTCTCTAGAAGGCTGGGGCAGACAGCCTAGCCTCTGTCACCCTGCAGAATCCGCTGCCATGGCTTTATGGGTAACTTTGTCACTGGACTGTCCAGACCTCCTGGGGTATTATTTCATCAGCATCTCAGTTGTCTCTTCAGTCACTTGCCTCCCTCATCTCTTAGCAGCCATCACTGAAGGAAATGCACTTACGCACAGCCTCATGGAGACCAATCAAAATGCCAGCCAAGCTCAGCCCCTGGCTTGCCAGGTCTGGGAGGACCAAAAAGTCAAGCTGAAGGTCATGGCCAGAAATGGGATGAGGAACATACAACTGACCTCAGCCCTGACATCTGTCTGTCCATCTGTCCCTCCATCTATGGATACATCATTTTAGCCAGCCAGGTAGATATGCATTCTAGATGAGCATGGACTACTCTGAGAGATGCTCTGATGAGAGTCATGGAAACCTGGAGTCGTGAAGGGACCTTGGAGGCCACCTGTTCAAGTCTCCCACCACCAGCGAGAATCTCTCCTGGCAGCCCTGGTATCCAGTGGTGCGAGTCTTCCCTCACATCCGCAGTGTCAGACATCATTCCTTGTCATCCACCCAAAGGAGCCCCACGTGGAAAGGGGAAGGAACCACATCATTTCCAACAGCGTCTATGGAGCATCTTGTGCTTTCAAGAAGGCTCACCCCTTTGGATATGAATATGTGTGCATGTGTGTGAGCTCACACGTGTGCACGCGTATGTGTGTGTATGTGTGTGCACCCCAGCAGGCAGAGAGTTCAGGATTTCTTGTCCTGTGTAGGGGGATCTTGAAATGTTTCTTACCTTCTCTACCCTTGCTCATCAGTTCATCCTGTACCTCCAGGACATTTCAACACTTGCTTTCTATGCTGAGTGCTGGTGAGTGCAACGAGAGGTCACCTGTCCATAGGAAATCAGGGTGGTCACAGGCTGAGAGAGGCCTGGACGTGACTGGGGCCAGGCAGTGGTGACCCAGAGCAGGGCATCACGTGGCATCAGGGAGGACACATGGTGGACAAAACACAAGAAACCTAACAGACGGGAAGAGGGGAATGGGGAAAGATGCATGTCAAGGGGGGGAAATAACCAAAGGTTTTGGCAAATGAAGTGCCAGGTGAAGAAGCATGGGATTATGGAATTTCTACCCTAATCATTTGATTTTTCTCCCAAGAAGCCAGGCGCCCTGGCAGGCCAGGAGGGAAGCATGTGGGAGGCGGGCTGAGGAGGCAGCTCGGCCGCTAAAATATTTTTGCACATGTCAAGGATTGGGGAGTAGAGAGACACAAACATATTTAACACAGATTTGCTGAATGGAAATTGTGAGTGTGTGCGTGTGTGTGTGCATATGAGTGTGTTTTTACTTGTTTTTTAAGTTTTGCACAGATAGAGAAAAAATACGAACAAGCAGAAAACAAAGACTGTTACCATGGTTCTGCTGAAGCCTCTATTTTTTACTGGGTTATTATTATTGGTATTGTTCCTTTGTCGGTACAGACTTTTCTTTCCACGTTTTTGTTTTAAGAGAAACTTTGAACACCTCAGAGAAACATAAATGTCAGGAAGAAGGGGAGAGAAGAAGGGACGGACTTGCTCGCTCTCCTCGTTTCTCCGAGGGAGGAGGCCAGGCAGGTTTTACTTGACTTGGTGGAAGGGTTGTTGCCGGTGCTTTGTCTGCCCGCAGTCCTGGTAGCCTGCGTGGGGCCTTAGGGACGGAGAGACAGGACAGCGTCACACAGAGCCACAACCCATCTGGCCTGGCCCGGCCCGGCGAAATTCTTTCCTTTGGCTGTTTGTCTGTTTTCCATTTCTTTGTTTTGGATTCTTGTTGCACGTGTGATAGGCTTCAAAGCAAAGGCAAAGCTGTCCTTTCCCTAAATCTTTCCAAAACTGCCCTTGGGATCCTCATCTCTCGGGAGGCCAGAGAGCTGCCTAGGTGGCGTGGGGGCCGCACGCACCCACGCAGGCCTGAGGAAGGGAGGTCCCCTCACGCCTTTCCTCTCTGGCACAGTTCGCTAGCAGGGTCACGGTTCTGTTTAAGGTGGGACCTTTATATGATTCCTTGAGTCCTGGGCAAAGAGCAGGGGAGAAAAGGCCCCCCTCCCCTCCCCTTGCACCTCTCCCCCACCTCCCTCCCCTGGAAACCACCAAGGTCAAAACTGTACCAGGAGGAGACACAGTCAAAATAACTGGCCTGGTTTAAGTGAGGCCTGTAAACTGAGGACAGATGAGCTGAGGGCTGGTAGGGTGGGAAGTGGGGGAGCTTTGCAGGGTCCTGAACATAAGAGAATGGGTACATAGAAGCTGCAGATGGATCATTTCTAGGGGGTGGGAGGCACAAGTCCACCCAGGTATAGGGTTTACCATGCCTTGTCAAGAGAGATCCTGTGTTTGTTGGTAACTACAAATGGTGCCATTGAGTGAAGTTGGCTATGGTGTCAGTGACTTCCTCAGGAAAATGTTTTTTCTTGCCTTCTTTTTTTAAAAATATATTTCTTTATTGATTTCAGAGAGGAAGGGAGAGGGAGAGAGAGAGATAGAAACATCAATGATGAGAATCATTGATTGGCTGCCTCCTGCACGCCCCGCACTGGGGATCGAGCCCACAACCCAGGCATGTGCCCTTTGCCAGAATCGAAACCAGGACCCTTCAGTCCGCAGGCCGATGTTCTATCCACTGAACCAAGCCGGCTAGGGCTTGCCTTCTTTCAACGTGGTTTTACATTTGGAGACCACACGAATGTCCCACAGGCGAAGGTGCATCCACGCCCCCAGAGTGACATGCACACCTGTAGGCAGCCCCCTCCGAGCATGCGGGCCGGTGAGTGAGGCCTGAGATGTTTGAGAGAGAGAGAGAGTCATTTTAAATCAATCCCAAAGTTTGAGGCAGACTGTCCGGGACTGTGCCCAGCGGTGAGGTCTCTGACCTTGTCCCCTCAGGCCCAGCTCTCACCTCCCAGCCGGGGGTTAATGTCCATGTTCTGTCCCAGAATCCACCCCCCCGCCCAGTCACGTTCCCAAGCCAAGGTCCTCGTGCTCATGTCCCCCCTGCATGTCTGGCTTCTGAGTGAGCCTCCCTTTGTCCCTCCTGCCCTTCCTGCACGTGCAGCCTCTGCCCCAGGGCCAGTGTCCACTAAAGTACCAGAGCCACTGAGCCGCTCATGGGTGACTCCGCCCTCACAGCCCAGCCCTCTGACTGCTTCGGGCCCATCTTCCTCCCCACGCTGCCTCCTGAGTGGTGTGAGGGGTCGGCACTCTCATCCAGCCAGACCCCCTCAGACCCCCAGCAACCAAGACCCGAATGACCTCCACTCTGGGTCCAAGGCAGGTCCTGCTGATGCTGCTTTGACCTAAAAGGAAAGCCCTTTTCCCATCTGTCTCCTTTCTAGGGACTTTCAGGGGAGGGGGAGGGACACACATTCTAGGCTTCACAGGATGCAAAGTCAAGTACTTAAGCTCATCTCGGAAGGTTAAAGTCAATCATTATTCATCAAGAACAAACATTCCCGCCTCCCAGAGAGCCCGGGATGGAGGAGGGGAGGCACAGAGGTCCATGGCATTTTCTCCTGGCCCTTCCAGGCATGGCCCGCCATGGGAGTCCCAGCTCGCTCTCTGAGAAGCATTTCTGTGAATAAATAGCCTCCAAGTACCAGAGTCCCCACTGTGCCCTCAGAGAAGACCCCTCCCCAGCCCCACCCCCCCCACACACACCCAGGCAGATCCTGGCTCCCTCCTGGCCTTCCCTCCAGAGTCCGAGTCCACCTCCAGGAACCTCCTCCCTCCTCTCAGCCCTCAGGACAGGTGACAGAGGACCCTGAGCCCCAGCTCCTCCATTTCCTTTAAACTGGATGTGACCTGCTTATTGGAGGCTTTGTAGCTGTTTATTTTTTCTCTATATATTTTAAGTGTCGGAGATTAAGGAGGGAGCACAGGTATGGATATAAAGTCCAAATTACTAGCGGGGAGGGAGAAGCGAAACTGTACCTGCCAGTTCGAAGAGGGTGAGGAGAGCTCAGGGCGGGGGATAGGTGCCCCGTGTGGTTACAGAACTGTGCCAGGACATCTCCGGGCTGTGGCCATGCCAGGGCCAGCGTGCCCGCGCTGCTCAGATGCTCGGTGCTTCCCTGCCCCTCTGATGGCTGAGTCGGCAATGCCACCCCTTCCCCCTGCCTCCCGCTACATCACTGCCATGGGTGCAGCAAAGGAGAACCACAGGGGACAGTGAAGAGGTGGCCCCACTGGGAACCTCTCCTCCTGGTGCTCGCAGGTGGGCAAAGCCTCCCCCAGGAAGCTAGGCACCTGGCCCTCTGCGGAAAGGAATGTCTGCAGGAAAAGGCTCAGACCTTCACGAGAGACCTTTTTCTTTTTTTACTAAAAGTCTTTGCTTCCCAATAAAATTATTTTTTATTAGGGAGAGTATCCAACTTCATAAAATATATAGGACTTTTGGGTTGTAAAAGTAAATTAGAGTCCAGTTAAATTCCTTGAGTAGACTAGTGACTACTCCAAAGCAAACCTAAACAAAACGAAACCCTGATGAAAAAAAAGAGCTTTCAATCTGTACTGGCAGAGAGAGGGAGCTGGGCCTGGGCCCGGGTCAGGTGTCCTGGGTCTGTGACCCCACATTCCCACCCCTCCACCCCTGCACTCTGTCCGGCTTTGGCTCCGCTGCCCCTGACGCTGAATCCTGCCCTTTTCTCCGCTGCCCCAAACTTCAGGGAGACCCTGCGAGAGGTTGGTCATGGAGAGCCCGGCTCCTCCTCCAGAAGGCACATGCTCTTGGCGAGTACGCAGGTCTCCGCAGCTCATCTTCCATGGGGCTCTTTCCCTGGCATTAGAACTCCTTTTGTTAGTATCTTTGATCTTCCAACTCAAGCACATTTTGTAGAATTCGGAACAGAGGGTATATTAAGATCAATGCAAAGGGCACTAGGAAACCGAGACCGCTTTACAAAGCAGGACTGGTGGTCCCAATTCAGACCCGTGACCAAGACGGTACGTGTCCCCCGTGTTCTCCTTCCCTTCCCCAATGTTCCCGTCAGCTTGTTGGCTCGTCAAACCTTCCGTTCTTTAAAAAGAAAAGCTAGTTTACCTCAAAGAATCTTGTTTCCTTTTGGAAACCAATGACTTTGCGTTTTAGAGTGGACAACGCTCCCCTCCAAAAACTCCCTGTCTGGACACGGTGGCCTCGAGGCTGGAGGTCCTGGCTGAGTCATGGGTCGGCTGCACTGACCAATAACAAGAACCCAGGCCCTGAGATGGGGAGAAAGGATTGGATGCAGCTGCCCTCCCCACCTTACTGATAGGGACCAGCCTCTCTCTTCCAGCAGGGTCCTGCCAGGTTGCCATAGTGACCAGGAACTCCAGGGTACTACAACAGACAATGGCTCAGTGAGCCAGGCAGCGGGGAGAGGAGTCTGCCTGGTCAGATGACCTAGAGTTAAGTCTCCAGCACTAGAGGGAAGAGGAGGAACAGGAAAGGATGAATGGGTGGTTTAAGGAACAGGCAGGAGCCTTTGAGTCTCAGAGAGAGGCCGCTGAAGGAGGTAGGGCAGGTCGCTCCTGCCTCAGGCACCCAGTTCCAACCCCACCCCACTTCTGGTTCCATAAAGCTCCCACCTTGAACACTGAGCCTGAGAACAAAGCGAAACATATCTCTAGACAACAGTGTTATCATGAGCCTCAAAGATAGGTGGGTGGAATCTATTAGAGGATGAGGGTCTTCTGGTTTTGATTTTTAAAGAAGAGTATCCTAGTAAGATTTAAAAAAAAAAAGATTTTAAAAAAAGTTTTTAAAAAGGAAACCTATGCTATTTCAATTGGAGCCCAGTTGTAACTTGGTAAAGGCAAGCTCCTGTACCTTTGTTATAATTAATTGTATACCTGTGTATGTAAATATAAGGCATTCCTATTTTGCAGTTCAGAACAAAAAAAACTTATTTGTAATATAGAATAAAGTTTATTAAAAAATAATAAAAATGCAGTTTGGAATTTGGGGTATTTGTTTTTGTGACTGGCTGGAAGGGGGTGGGGAGAAAGTGGTGGTTGTAGAGGTATGGCTCCTTCTCTCTCCAGTCACGTGCTGTCTAAACTCCCTCGGAGGCGCAGCCTCTTACTAAAGCCTCTGTCCTCACTTATGCAGCAGACGCGTCCGGAAGCAATGATGCTTCAGGTCAGGGAGAGCCAGCGTGTTGTTCCCAGCCAGCAGACTGCACTTCTCCTAAGACCATCCTGCATATCAGTTATTTACACTACGATTCATAACAGTAGCAACATTACAATTATGAAGTAGCAACGAAAATAATGTTATGGTTGGGTCACAACACGAGGAACTGTATTTAAAGGGCCAGAAGGTTGAGAACCACTGTCTTAGAGGATAGATTCAGCCCTCCTGAGAGCTGGCTCTGGGGAGACACAGGTTGCCAGCCCTGCTTTAAGTCTTCTTGGCAAGCAACACCTGATGAAAATGACTTCATCAGTCCCCCTTCTCTATTTTGATAGAGTGTGGAGATCTTGAACCCAATTACTGTCTCTAGGGTAGAAATAGGAGAGGGAGAAAAATGTGGATGGGATGGGTGGTGGTGGAGGAAGGGAGGGAGACAGCACTTCTACCTGCCCACACTTCCATCTATGGCTCTTCCATCTATGGTGCGGGGCGGGGAAAGGGAAGCAAATGCAGATGGGGCAGCATCAGCCCAGGCCTGCGCTCAGGAGAGCTGTGGCAGATACTTGCCTCTCTGAGCCTCAGGCGAGTGGATGGAGAAGGCTGAGCTGGGTGTCTCCATGAAATTCCAGTGTCCTCGTTATGCAAAGTGAAAGCCAGGAGAGAAAAGGATCAGGGAGAAAGCAGGTCAAGGAAGGAGAGATAGAAAAGTAGAAAAGTGAAAACAGGAAGAAAAGAGGTAGGAAAGGAGTGTGGGGAGATGGAAGGCAGACCATGGGAACACCCACTGCTGATAAAACCTCCAGCATGTCCTCCCCTCCCCTGTCTCCCTGCTGGCTCCCAACCACTACCCTTGCCTGAGGGAAGTGGAGCGTGTTCACTCCGATGGGACCTCTGGGGCCACAGAGAGCAAGGTCAGGAGGTGGTTGGTGAGTGTCCACAGAAGTTGAATCCTAGCCTTGCGCGCAGCACGCCCCATCTTCCACAGGAGCTCCCTTCTGAGATAGGAGGGGCGACCCAGGAAGGAGCCACACTCAGCACAGGCACTGGGACGCCACGGCCTCTGGAAGACGCGCCAGCACAGCCGGTGATGAGAGGCCACCTTCATCCTTGGGACAACCTGGGGACAGACGACACCTGCGAGGGGAAGCGGGAATTAGGGGTCCTGACCCAGCACACAGAATGGATTGAGACCAACAAAGTCATTTTTTGTGTTTTCTTTCCGTAGTTCAGACTCACAAGGCACATGTGGTTCATGAACAGGAGATGGGTCCCCTTCTCCTGAGTAGTGAAGCATCTGCGGGTGACAATGACCTCATTGTGAAAGTTCAGACTGGGATTCCGCAGGTGGCTATGGCCCTGCCACACCCTCAGGCTCCCTCACCTGTGATCTCAGGCTGTATCATCACAGCCACCATGACCTACCCCTTCACTTCCCAGTGATCGTCTTTCCTTATTTGTAAACTGAAGACAGTTCTAGCTGTCTGGTGAAACCAAGGGATTATGGGGAGGGTAGCTTAAGATAACTAAAGTGGAAAAAAACCTACAGTGCACTATGCAGGGTCACACATACATGGGGTATCATTATTAGTCATAAGGGTGATATTGTACAAACAAACCGGCAGATCGCACCTGGGCCCTCCATAACACACTTAGAGTGTGGGCTATATTAGCCACCTGGGCGGCCACAGCAGAATACCAGCTGAGTGGCTTAAACTACACACATTTATTCTCCCACAGTTCTGAAGGCTGGGAGTCCAAGGTTGAGATGCCAGGATAGTCTCTGGTGAGACCTGTCTCCCTGGCTGCACAGCAGCCTCCGGTCCTCACAGGGTCCCTCCTCTGTGCCTGTGTGAGATCTCAGCTGTCTCTTCTCATTAGGACACCAGTCCTGGCAGATGAGGACCCTACACTTCTGACCTCACTTAACCTTAATTTCTCCCTGAAGACCCTATTTCCAAATTCAGTTACATTGGGAGTTAGGGCTGACTATGGGAGGGACACAGGTAAGTCTATAACAGATGCCTCATTTATTCATTGCCCAAAGTAGATACCTAACACCTTTTGAAATACAGTGGGGCCTTGACTTACGAGTTTAATTCGTTCCGTGATGGAGCTTGTAGCTCAAATTACTCGTATGTCAAATCAAAAAGTGAACGAGTGAGACACGTGATGCTGGGCTGATGTTGTGGCGTTCACTGTGATGTTCGCTGCGCCAACTAGCGGTGGGGTATCTGAAGCTGGCTCGTAACCCGAATTTTAGCTCGCAACTCAAAGCAAAAAATCGGCCGAGAGATGGCTCGTATCTCGAAAAACTCGTTCGTCGGGACACTCGTAAGTCAAGGCCCCACTGTATGTATTTGTTATTGTTTGACCGTGAGATTGTTGAGGGCAGAGACCATATCAGTTGAATTTGTGTCCAGCTTCATACGTGTCCAGCACAGAGCGAGTGCTCTGTCAATCATAAGCAGGTGGAGGGAGGGCAAAGGGAGCAGAACTAGGAGGAAGCAATCAGCAATGAAGTTGGTTATGGGGTTAATTTTTCCACTGTGACTAACATGCATTTCCCCCCCCCCATTATTTTCCATATTAGGCCACACCCCTCCATGCATATTTTATCTTTAGAAAACAATTCCTTGAGTGGCAGCTAGTGGCTCTCCTTTGCAAGTGAAGAGAGCAGGCACTGAGGGCAAAGCCTCTCCCTGCTTTGGTAGAGTTGCTCCTGAGGCAGCAGAGAAAATGGAGGCAGGGAGGTCACCTCTGCACCAATCACCTTCTCTAAACCTGTCCTGCTTTTGTTTTAACAAAACTCCCACCTTGAACACTGGCCGGAACCTGCAGGGCTGCTGGGAGTATCTGCTAAGCTGAAAGCAGGTGTGTGAGGTTGGGTCTGTGCATAGGGACTGCGTCATCATTCAACAGTGCCTGTTCCCACTCCCTGTATGAGCACTACAGCTTCCCACCTCAATGAAGGCACCCAAGTCACCTTCTTTGGGCCAATGAAATATAAGAACTAGTGATGTAAGTCACCTGCAATGCTCCATCTCCAGGGGCCACAGAGTGAGGACAATGATGACATGGACAGAGGCATCAGATGACCCTGATGGTTACGTAACATGAGTAAAAAAGAAATTTTTGCCATTTTAAGTCACTGAGGTCTGAGGGCTCTTTGTTACTGCAGCATAACCTAGACTTTCCTATTTCCAAAACCAGATAAAGACACGGCAAAGAAAGAATAGGCCAATATTCCTGATGAACACAGATGCTAAAATCTCAGCAGAATATTAGCAAACTGAACCTAGCAATTCATTGACAAGATCATACATCACGATCTAGTGGGATTTATTCTGAGGATACAGGGTTGGTACAATATCCACAAATCAATAAATGTGATAGACCAAATAAACAAAATTAGTGATAATAATCACATGATCACAGCAATAGAAGTAGAAAAAGCATTTTATAAAAGCCAGCATCCATTTATGATAAAAACTCTCAGCAAAGTGGGAATAGAGGGAATGTAACTAAGGTAATAAAGGCCAAATATGACAGATCTGCAGGCAGCATCAAACTCAATGGACAAAAACTAAAAGTGTTTTCCTTAAGAGCAAGATCAAGACAGGGATGTCCCCTCTCACCACTCTTATTCAACATAGTATTGGAAGTCCTAGCCAAAGCAATCAGACAAGAAGAAGAAATAAAAGGCATCCAAATTCATTATTTGCAGATAACATAATACTCTAGAGAAACCTAAAGATGTCACCAAAAGATTACTAAAACTGATAACTGAATTTAGAAAAGTAACAGGATACAAAATAAATATCCATTTTTATACACCACTAATGAACTATCAGAAAGGGAAACTAAAAAAAAACAAAAAACAAAAAACCCACAATTATTTTACAATTGCATCAAAAAATAATAAAATTCCTAGGAATAGGTTTAAAAGACCTATACTTGGAAAATTATAAGACAATGAAGAAAGAAATTGAAGAAGATACAAATAAGTGGAAGCATAATATCATGTTCATGGATAGAAAGAATTAACATCATTAAAATGTTCATACTACCCAAAGCAATCTATAGATTCAGTGCAACTCCTATCAAGATACCAATGGTATATTTCACAGAACTAGAACAAATAGCCCCAAAATTTATATGGAACCACAAAATGCCCCCAAATAGTCACAGGAATCTTGAGAAAGAAGAACAAAGATGGAAGAATCATGCTACCTGATATAAAACTATACTACAAAGCCATAGTAATAAAAATGGCATGGTACTAGCATAAAAACAAACACATGGATCTATGGTACAGAACAGAGAGCCCAGAAATATCAATGCCTTCATTATCAATTAATATTTGACAAAGAAGGCAAAAACATACAGTGGAATAAAGATAGTCTATAAACGGTTGGGGAAATTGGATGGATACATGTAAAATAATGAAATGAGATCATTTTGTTACACCATACACATGAATAAACTCAAAATGGATTACAGACTTAAATGTTAGACTTGAAACCATAACAATCCTAGAAAACATAGGCACTAAAACCTCAGACATCTCTTGTAGCAATATTTTTGCCAAGATATCTCCTTGGGAAAGGGAAACAAAAGAACAAATATACAAACAGGACTACATCAAACTAAAATGTTTCTGCACAGCAAAGGAAACCATCAACAATATGAAAAGAAAACCCACTGAGTGGGAGAACATAATCGTCAATGATACATCTTATGAGAGGTTAATATCCAAAACTTATAAATAACTTATACACCTCAACACCAAAAAAATCCAATTTAAAAATGGGCAAAGGACCTGAATAGACACTTCTCCTACAAGGACATACAGGTGGCCAGTAGACATGTGAAAAGATGCTCAACGTCACTTAAAATTAGAAAAATGCAAATTAAGACCACAATGAGATATCACCTCACACCTGGCAGAATGGCTACCGTTAATAAATCAACAAACAACAAGTGTTGATGAGGATGTGGAGAAAAGGGAACCCTCATGAGCTGTTGGTGGGAGTGTAGACTGGTGCAGCCACTGTGGAAAACAGTACAAAAAATTAAAAATGGAACTGCCTTATGACCCATGAATTTCACTTCTGGTAATGTAGCTAAAGAAACACAACACACTAATTTTAAAGAATATACAGGGGAGGGGAAATGTAGCTTTACAGTTGTTCACAGGAAAAATAATACAATAATTAATAAAAAATAATGCAAGAATAAACTCTGTTTTTTGTGTCCACACAGCTGTAAACCTACTTTTGCTCATCCCTGTATGCACCTCTATGTTTGTTGCAGCATTATTTATAATCACCAAGGTTTGGAATCAGCCCAAGTGCCCATCAGTAAATGAGTGGATAAAAAAGCTGTGGTGCCCGAGCTGGTTTGGCTCAGTGAATAGAGCATCAGCCCCTAGCGGACTAAGGTCTCTCTCACATCAATGTTTCTCTCACTCTGTCTCTCCCCCTCCCTTCTACTCTTTCTAAAAGTCAATGGAAAAAATATCCTCAAGTGAGGATTAACAACAACAAAAAAAGATGTGGTACATTTACACAATGGAATACTACTTGGCCATTAAAAAATAAGGAAATCTACTAATCATCCGAGAAATGCAAATCAAAACAACAATGAGGTACCATCTCACACCTGTCAGACTGGCTATCATCAACAAATCAACAAACGACAAGTGCTGGAGAGGATGTGGAGAAAAAGGAACACTTGTGCACTGCTGGTGGGAATGCAGACTGGTGCAGCCACTATGGAAGACAGTATGGCGTTTCCTCAAAAAACTGGAAATGGAACTCCCATTTGACCCTGTGATCCCACTTCTAGGAATATATCCCAAGAAACCAGAAACACCAATCAGAAAGGATATATGCACCCATATGTTCATAGCAGCACAATTCACCATAGCTAAGATCTGGAAACAGCCTAAATGCCCATCAGTAGATGAATGGATTAGAAAACTGTGGTACATCTACACGATGGAATACTATGCTGCTGTTAAAAAGAAGGAACTCTTACAATTTGCAACGGCATGGATGGAGCTGGAGAGCATCATGCTAAGTGAAATGAGCCAGTCAATGAAGGAAAAATACCACATGATCTCACTCATTCATGGATAATAGAGACCATTGTAAACTTTTGAACAATAATAGTTACAGAGGCAGAGCTGCCTCACACAGATTGTCAAACTGCAGCGGGAAGGCCGGGGAGGGTTGGGGGGCAGGAGGGAGGGGAGTAAGAGATCAACTGAAGGACTTGTATGCATGCATATGAGCATAACCAATGAACATAAGACACTGGGGGCTAGGGGAAGCCGGGGTATTGTCAAGGGTGGGGAAAAAAAGGACACATATGTAATACCCTTTGTAATGCTTTAAGCAATAAAAAAAATTAAAAAAAAAATTAAAAATAAAATAAAAATATGGAATCTTAAAAATAAATAAATAAATAAATAGATAAATAAATAAATAAATAATAAGGAAATCTTACTTTTTGCCATAGCACGGATGGCAATACAAAGGGTATTATGCTAAGTGAAATATGCCAGTCAGAAAAAGACAAATATCATATGATTTCACTTATATGTGGAATTTAATGAACAAAATAAACTAATAAACAAAGTAGAATAGACTCGTAGATACAGAGAACAGACTGATAGCTGTCAGAGGGGAAGATGATTAGGGTGTAGGTAAAAAAAAAAAAGTGAAGGGATCAAGCAAAGGAAAACAAACTCCTAGACACAGACAACAGTATGGCAGTTACCAGAGGGAAAAGGGGTGAGAGGAGGTAGAAGAGGGTACAGGGGGATAAGTGGTGATGGAAGGAGACTTGACTTGGGGTGATGAACACACAATACAGCATATAGATGATGTATTATAGAATTATACACCTGGAACCTATATAATTTTAATAACCAATGTCACGCCAATAAATTCAATGAAAATTAAAAAATGAAACCCTTAGTGATTCTCTGAGAGCAAGATTAAAGTCATTTCAAAAAGTGTTTTCTAGGTAAGAGCCCTCAATTTCCTTCCACCTCTTCATTTCTCCATTATTCCCACCACCAACCACGGTGGCTGCCTTTTCTCCTCCTTTCCATTATTCACAACGAAAAGCAAGTTTTTATTCCACCTTGAAAGTTGTGACACATGTGAGATGAGGAAAGAACATCACAGCAACACCTAGACGGGCATGTTCGCGAGACTGGATGCGCCCACCAGCTCTGTGACTCATCAGATTCACAGATGACTCCTCAGAGGGACCTGTTGCTATTGAACCTTCGGCACCTCCTGCCTCTCTCTTCTGTGCACCTTCCCCTGCGCGGCTGTAGCTTCTAATTGCCTGTAATGCACTGCTCAGCACTTTATCTGAACAGAAGCAATGCCAATATGCACGTGATCATTGTATTCCCTAACAATTGCAGCTTTTTTATGTCCTGTCTCCTCCATTCAGTAATAGACTAGGTCTTACATTACTTTTTTTTCTGAACTCAACGCTGGATACATAGTAATAAGATAAATATGCTCATTATTTTCTCTAAAGCACTGGACCACAAGATCAGGTAGCCGAGCACGATCATGTAAGGAAACCAAACGTATCCTGAAGACAAGGTTTCCTCAATGATTTTAGTCTTCCGTAGCCTATCAATTAAAACCATTAGGTACCTTCACAGACAATGGTGTTGTGATGGCCAGAGTGGGGGGTGGGGGTGGGGGCTGGGTGGAGGTGAGCAAAGGGGGGGATGGGGAACATCTGTAATCAAGTCAACAATAAAAATAAAGTGGGGGGAAAAACATTAGGTCCCTTCAGAAAATATAGTGTTGATAAGATATTTGGAGGAAATAAAGAAGAGAATACAAGTGTTGGGCAGGACTGTGACCAGATTCAGTGCCCTTTAACTGAGGGACGTCACCACCCAGGCCACAAAGGACTTCCTCAGAGAGAGGATTTCATAAAGTGAGTTGATGTATTTATATCACACACATTACCTCATTCAGTTCTCAAGATCCAGCAGCTTTGTCCAGTAGTTGTCTTTACTGCACCCATTTTATGGATGAGGACACTGAGGCTCAAGGTAATATTAATTCCAGTCCCACAGATGGTAAGTGATAGAGGTGACAGAGCTGTGGGCATAGGTTTCTCTGATTCTAACGCTTATATTCTTGATCGTGCTATATTACAAGGAACTTGTAATATGTTAAACTTCTCTCCTTTCTCTCTCTTTCTATCTCTCATTGATAGATTGATTATCACCATAGCATTGGAAATGCAAAGGACATTGCAGAGAAAAGGAGCAAAGTTAGGCACTGGGTTGCACTTGTGAACTCAAGCAGGAATAGAATAGAATTTGAATGGAAATTTAGCCAAAACATTTAGGGACTGTCATTCACAGGGAAGAGACACCAGCGGGCTTCCTGATGGGATGCAAAGAGTCACAGAGGAATCGGGATCAAATCTCCAACATCCTCCTTAGCTGTAGGCTGCAGCCTTAGACACGTCGATTTACATCTCTATGCCTCACTCCTCTCATCTGCGAAATGATTTGTGAGAAAATTGTGAGAATTAAGTGTAATCAGTCTGACACATAGAAAGCACACCTCAAGAAAGGTAGCTTTTTTTAACAATGAGCCACTGACTTGCCATTGAAAACATGCTTCTTGTGGCTTGATTGATTGATGATTGATTGATTTTACCCTGGATGTAACAGAGGCCGCCGCACATTGGCAGCCATCTCCTCCTCCTCCCTCAGGCACATCATCCCAGCTGGAGGAAGGTCAGTGCCAGCTCCCTCCGCAAATGGCCTGCTCTCAGCCCCAGTTCTGCAGCCCAGCTGTGTGCTTGTTGCCTAATGAGACTGATGGTCATTTTGTAAAAGCGCCACATCTAGACCTGGCCCAGGCAAGGGAGCAGCAGGGACCCTCTTGCCACACCGCCTCCTCCAAAGAGAGACCAGTGTCCTTGCAGAGCGTGCCTGCCCCATGCCCCCAGGGAGCCCCAGAGCCCCTCCGTCTGGTTTGGGGTCCTCCTGGAGTTCGGCTGGCCGCCTCCCTCTTGGCTCCTTGGAGCTCACTTACACAGACGGCCCAGAATTCTTAACGCTGAGGCCCAGCTGCCAGCACCCAGCCCATAAACTAGCCTGACTGCCACCTCCCCCCTGGTATTCCCCTAAAGGCCCCACTTATGGCCTCTGCCAAACAAGTCTCTTGTCTCTGGCACCCTGATTGGCCCTCCCGGGGGCCCCCGACGCAGAGCTGGAGGAAAGAGCAGGCCCGGTGAGTTATGAGGCTGTAATTCCATCAAGGGCTTCTGGAGAGATCGTAAACTCATGTCCCAAGTCTCCCCATTCCCTTGGCCCTTTTCCCCCAGAGAGATTTACGAGCCTATAATTCTGAGGTGGGACTGCTTCTTATTTCACAGAATCCAAATATTTTCCTAAAGCAACATCAGTCCTCTTGGCTCCCAGCAGCCTCACCCAGAGCTAAGGAGCAGCAGCGCCGTCTGCCGGCTGGAGGCCCAGGAAGCTCCTGGGGGTGCCACAGACTTCACCCCTTTCCACCTTGGAAAAGGAGGGTCACATCTGCCCTGAGATGGCGTGTGGAAACCCAAGTCATGCCTGAGACCAAGTGGGTATGAAGGGACTCTCTGGGGGTTCAGGGACACACAGATGTGGGTCAAGAGGGACGTACGAAGCCTTGGCTTCCCTGGCTCCACAGATCCGGTGGACAAGTTATTTACTGAGCCCTGGCTGACATGGCGCTCGCTACAGATCCTGTGAGTCACATTGCCAAACCCGGTCTCTCTCTGTGGCCATGTTTTTGCCCTTTTTTTCAAATACCGAAGACCGCCTGTAAATGTTCCCGCCCTCACCGCAGCCCCTCCTGGCCCAACAGCATGCCCCCCAGAGGCCCATGGAGGGTACCATCACCAGACATTATCGTTTATATTTACGCTTTCATTGTCTGTCTCTCCCATTGGAATGTGAGCTTTGTGGGGACAAGGCCTCTCTCTGGCTGGGCTCGGCTGTGTCCTCAGCCTCTGGCATAGCGTCTGGCCCCAAGCAGAGCCCTGGAAGTGCTGTTGAGTGAAGGAGGGAGGAAGAACCGGGCACATGCTTGGACATGGAGGCGGCTGGGTGGTCTGCAGCACTGGTCCCAGCCAATGGCGATGAGACGGCCCTGCCTCCAGTCCCAGCCCCAGGCCTGAGCAGGAAGGGGAGCAGGGCTGGTACGAGAACCTTCCTGCCCCAGTTCCCTGAGGTCCAGGGTGGCTTTGGGTGGAGGCCCGTGGACAGTGGGTTGCACGGTGGAGAGAGAGGGTGATTCTCTGGGAGCTGGCACTGGGCCGGGTCAGGGAATGGGACCCGAAGGGTGATTCTTCCTGCCAGCTGGGCCGCGGGCCCTGGTCAGTCTGCCTCGGTGCCCTTCCTAGGAAGCCGCCACAGTGGTTCCGTTACTGGGTCCCCAGGGCACTGTCCCTGGCTCCAGCGATGCAGAGTAGCGGCCACCCTCTGGAACTCAGACTCCTCTAGGACCCAGCATCCTCCCCACCTGTCTGACTTCTGCCTGTGCTTGGCTTTTCCCTTTAAGATCTGCTCCTGTTCTCCTCAGTGGTGGCTGGTAACTATGGAAACTACAATTAGGCTGTTTTGCTCAGCGTTTCGAAAAATTGCCAAGTGCAGACAGCAGCCGCCCCTGACTTATCAGAGACCCACCCGAGCTCTTCCATATGTCCTTGGAGGACATTTAAGGAAATGAGCCTCAAGCTCTCTGTGATGAAAGACCAGTTTCTCTTTGGAAAAGTTTCTAATTCGTCGCACATCCATTGTTTTTATAAAGTGCAATGAAAACACATTAGAAAAGTGGAAGGAAAAAAAAGATTTATAGCATACAAGCCCCAACTTTCTAATGGCACGTCCAACAGGCATGAGCACCCCTAACAGTATTAGGTCCCTGGACATATACTATTGATTTCCATGCTGTGGCATCGTGAGAGAGACCGTGTGCGGTCAGGCTGCAGCCATGGACCACACCTGGACAGGGCTGGCTTGGAACCTCAAGAAGACGGTTGGGGACACCCCCCAGGACCTGTCCCAGTCCAGACGCATCTCTGATCAAGCCTGCTGACCCAGTCCAACTCGATTGTACCAAGCTTGCCTCGGGGTGGGAGGTGGGGTTTTCCTGGGGAACACTGACAAGCTATGGAAATGTCTACCCTTGAACCTGAGCAAATGTGTGTGAGGGAGGCAGCTGCAGAGTCCTTGCCATGCCCAGAAGTGCTCCCCAAAAGCCAAGAATCTGGGACTTGGTCACCAACTCTGAGAGGTTTTCCATCCACCCTGGACCCCAGCCTGGGATGTGATGGCAACAAACAGGGTCACTCAGAGGGCGTTTGACAGTCGCACTGCCCTGCGAGTCACCAGATAACCCCACCCCTTTCTCCACGCTTCTCTAGAGCAGAGATGACTGTTTGCATGACCCAGGGGGACATTTATCATTTTTCTAACCCCTTTCCCTTTTAAAAAAAATCGAGGCATGCTTTTTTATAGCAAAGTGCACTAATATTAACAGTTCATCTCCAAGAATATTTACAGTCGTCTACCAACCAGATCAAGCTAGAAAACACATCTGTCTCCCCAAAAAGTTTCCTCACGATGCTTCCTAGTAAATACTCACCCCCACACCCAAGGTAACTACTATTCTGACTTCTATCTCTATAGGTTGGTTTTACATGAAATTTCATCTAAAGGGGGTCAAAGTGCATACTCTTTCGTTTCTGACTGATTTCACTCCATGCAAAGTCTGTGGTTCATCCGTGCTTGGCCTGGTACCACTGGTCCTTTCTCACCGCTGTCTTGTATTCCACTGCTGCCGTGAGCATGCTTGTGCAGCTCTTCTTGTGCACACGTGTTTTATTGCTTTCAGGTGAATCTGTAATAAGCTAACTGCTGGATCACAGAGCGGGCATCTGTGTGGGTTTTTAGTAGACACCGGCAGATCGTTCTCCAAAGTGATTGAGAAAATTGCACACTTCCATCAGAAACGCTGGGGACTCAGGTCGCTGCACACCTTCCCAAGACATGGTTTGTCCTACTTTTCCAGTGAGCTGCTCTGCTGGGTGCACAGCGGTGTCTCAAAGTGGTTTTAGCTTGCGTTCCTCTGATGAGTCATGATGTCAAGGACCCTTTCATATGACCATGGGGCATCTGGGTATCCTCTTTGGTAAAGTACCTATTGACTCTTTTGCCCTTTAAACATCAGATTCTTCATCCGATGTGTGACTATCTCCCTCCAGTCCAGGGGTTATCTATTCACTTTCTAAATATGACTTCGATGGGAAAAAGAAAGGCCTTACTTTAGTGTAGTCAGTGTAGCGCCCTCCTCTTTCATGGTTTGTATTTCCATGCACTGCGTAAGAAATGTCTTACGTGCCCCCAAGGTCATGAAGATAGTCTTTGTTTTCTCCTAGGAGCTTGCTCAGATAATTTGGGGTCGTTATGTTATTGCAGTTGGTTTTCATGTTTTCACCAAGAGGATGTTTCCAGCTTGCACGCAGAGGCCCTCTCAGCAAAAGGAAAATACAACCTCTGAACATCCACCTAAGGCAGGAATGACTCTGCTGCCTGTGAGTCTGGGAGGCACAGTGTGATGAGCTGACTCCGGGCCCCTAGGGAGTGGAAGGCTGAGGGGGGCTGGGGGGCGCGCAGGAGGCGAGCCCCATGGTCCAGCCGGCCAGCTGAGATGAAACTGCACCTCCCTCTGTCCCTGACGGGTGCCACACTTTGGAGTAATGTAACTGATATTAATCTTTGTTGTCCTTAACAGGCAAGACCTATGCACAACACCCAAGAGGCACAGAAGGGCCTCCCTCCTGCTCATGGTCCCCAGCCACCAGTCCCCGCCCCAGCGGGCAGGGCCCTGTCCCTCTCTCCCTGTCAGGGCAGCCCAGGCAGACTTTGCGATGCAGTTACTCAGCTTGATGTTTGTGGGAAACACAGGCTTGAACTCAGGGAACAATGGCGTGAGCATCCGCAGCCTGTCTCCCTACATGTCTAAGCCCTGGAAGCAGGGTTCTGGCGGGGCTTCTTGGGGGCATTTTCTCACAGGACAGAATGACAGTGCCTTAGGTAAAGAGAGGAGTAAGACAAGAGAGCGGGAGTGGAAGGAGGAGGAGACTGCTCTGCATAACAGCCTTCTCCCAAGGCCGGGATCCAGACCTGCGAGCTCTCGGCTGGTTCTCGGGGACCCACTGGCCTTGGCCGGGGCTGCATGGAAGCCATCCTCCCATAGCTCAGGCCTGGGCCTCATCCTGCATTAGGGGTCCTCTCACTGCTGCACTGGGGAGCTCACCAGTGCACACTGTGCAATCTTGGATTCATCTGAAAGTTTCTTCTCTACTGTTAAGTATAATTATCGCGCAGACTGGAATCCCTTCCCACACAATTGCACTGAGAGGCTAACTCTGCCTTCTGGAACCAAGATAACAGTCTGAAGGAGCAGTGGAGGATGGAAGGGAGCTATACAATGAAGCCAACTTTCTAATCCTGGATGTGTGAAAGCAAAGGGACATTTGGGGACAAGGCCTCTGGGAAAGGCAGCCCTCCTGGCCCCTATCACGGTGGAGTGTGGGAGTGAAGGACAGGGTGCGAGTGGTGTGTGGGGGAGATGGGTTCATTCAGGCCAGTCCTGCCCCTGCTGCAGCCCCGGACACTCCCAGCAAAGGCTGTGCTGTAGAGACAGCCACAGAAGGCATTCCTGCTCCCAGTGCTACTTCCGGTGGTCCACTCAGTGTGGAGGAAGTTTGCCTGTGACCCCCTACCTCCCCCTGGAAGAAGAGTTTGATGAAGTTGAGCCACAGACGGGGTCAGCATTTTCTGTGCCTTCTCCCCAAATGCACCATCTTCCCTGTCCCTGCACAAGGTGCAGCCCTAGACCCTTGGTCGGCAAACCGCAGCTTGCGAGCCACATGCGGCTCTTTGGCCCCTTGAGTGTGGCTCTTCCACAAAATACCATGTGGGGGCGTGCACATACAGTGCGATTGAAACTTCGTGGCCCATGCGCAGAAGTCGGTATCTTGTGGAAGAGCCACACTCAAGGGGCCAAAAAACCGCATGTGGCTCGTGAGCTGCTGTTTGCCGAGCCGCAGTTTGCTGACCACTGCACTAGACCATCGGAGGCCTGGGCTTGGCCTTCAGAGCTCACAGAATAACCAGCTAGACCATTAGGAGCTGAGGGTTAAAGAGATGACTCAACCACACTCTGATGATGGCAGAAAGAGATGCTACAGGACCATTCTTGATTAATTGCTAAATGGGCAGTGAACGTGTCATTGCCACAGGAACTCCAGGATGGAGCAGATAGCAAAGGCTTCTCAGCAGCTGAGATCTGAGGTGTACTGTGGAGGGAGCATGAGTTGTAAATAGAAGAGAAGAAGGTGATTGAGCCACATCGGAGAAAACGAGCAGTCACCCCAGAGCTCAGAGAACCTGTCCCCTGCCCACCCACGTCCCCTTGACATCTGGGAGACATCAAGAGCTGTCCGGAGTCAGCAGCTGGGGTAGGCCAGGGAGTAGAACGTCCGGTTCCCTGCATTGGCCCCCATTACGCCGCCTGGAGTCTTGCTCTCTCCCATTTGCCCATTCTGCCCCTGTCAGCTCCCCATCCTGGAGGGGGTGGCGGGAGGAGAGGGCATCACAAAGGCCTGGTGCGAGTGTCTGAGGATGCCCCTCCAAGTCCCTCTTTGTGGTTTGATGCCCCCCAGCCCTCCCCTTCTTCTCACTTGCCCTCCGCTAAGTGGCATAAACGGTTATTGCTGCTCCTTTCTTCTTCTTGTGCCCTCTCACTTCCAGGAAAAAAATACAGAAGAAAATTGCTGCTAATGTTCTCTCCCCTCCCTCCATTAGAGCCGGCGCTCATAAATATTGAAGAGCCAAGCTCCGCCAAGCTCCGAGACCATTGTCTGCTGGCTGCTCCCACCCCTCCTCGGTCTCCCAGCGCAGCGCCTCCCTGGAGGTGCACAGAAGGACCTGATGGGGAAAGGGCGGGAGAGAGGGGGGCTCCTGACAGCTGGGCCACAAATGGGCTGGGAGAGTCTGGGCCTGGCAGGGGCGCCGGGAGCCCGGAGGAGAAGGGTCAGGAGGCTGCAGCCCTGTGCCTGACCTCAGGGAGGTAGAGGGCAAGGCAGGGACCTTGAACGGGCACTGGGCTTCCCTGGAGCCCAGTTTGGAAAACAAGGTACTGGAATCAAAGGGCTCTGATATAGACGGAGAAAGAAAACTTGCTCACACCCTCCCAGCCCTCCCATGGGCACGTGAGGTCCTGGGCTGCGGGGACAGACTTGGGTGGTGCTGGTGAGCTCTGCTGCCCTAAAGCCCTAAGTGAGGGCACCCCCAGACGTAGCGGGGTGGTACACCCAGCTACTGTCAGCCAAGCTCCCTGGACTCACAGACCCAGGAGAGAGGCCAGAGCACGGGCAGGGGTCAGGACGGGGGGGGCTCTTAGTGACCATGCTCGCCCCCAGAAAAGATGGGATGGGGACAGGCTGACTCATGGAAACCAGGCCCCAGCACCCCACAAGCCTCTCCCCAGCTTGACACGATTTCCTAGTCCTTACGCTCGTGCAGCTGGGATTTTCTGCTCCGAAGCCCAAAGCCACAGACCCTCTCCTGAGATGCTCCTGCCCAGGGCCGCCCGCTAGACAGCAGCGCCTCCTTGGAGGGCAGGTGTGGAGCTGTCAGGACGCGCACTGAACTCCCATAAATCAAAGGGCCCGGCCCAAGCTCGTGCCCACATTAGCGGAGCATAGATTACCATATAAATTGGATTTTACTGCCATTTCCAGCTTTCCCTTCCTAATTTACCTTTTCTGCTTCCCTCTGCTCAGTGAAGCTCTCTCAAAACTCTTCTTTTTCTGGAGGAAGAGAAATCCTTTCTGATTGGACCCCAAGTCTGCCCCACCCAGCCAGCGCGTCTCTTTTCTCACCTATCTGGTCCCAAACGGTGGTGCCCCTGGACCGTGCCAATGGACCGGATCTGAGTTGGCCTCATCTGTGGGTCCCAAAGCATTCGTAGTTTCTAAGGTGCTTGCCATCTGCTTTGGCGTTGCCAACCCACCAGTGCCTGTCTTCTCAGCTTGGATGATCTTCTTGATGCAAAACATAAGGTTGCTTTGCCCTACACAGACTCGGGTTTCCTTGATTTAGCCATGATCAGGGGCAGAGGGATTTTTGCCACCGCCATGGCCTTGACCTCTCCGTCACCAAGCTATCTGATGCAGCCAAACGTTACAAGCCACCTCCGCCCTGAGGAAAGAAACATGGCCCTACGTCACACGTGGGTGACTGGAGGCGGGCACCAAGAGGACCACCATCGCGGAATCCAGTACCACGTGCACAGGACTCCGATGGTGCCCACTCCGTGCCTTGTCCTCTCCAGGCTGCAGGGGCCGTGTCTTCTCACTGAAAGACTGAAAACTGGTGCTCAGACTCATGGCTGGGTTCCCAGAATAAACAAGCGGAGTCCTTGCCCATCGCCCACCACCTACCCCTTTCCCATCCTCAGCCATAAAGGGCCGAATGCTGGCCCTGGAAGTCAGGGTCCCGGAGGGAATGCTAGCCCCGATCGGAAGAATGTTGAGCCTCAGATCAGTGGCTTTTTCTCGTGCTCACTACTAGGCAGGCAGCTCAATTCTCCCCTTTTTGCAGTAACTTTCACTCTTACTCTGACCCACTCACAGCTGCTGGAGAGAGATGCTTTTCTCCCACGGCCACTTCTGTGCTCCTGACTTGGGTTTCTGAGAAAAAGGAGGTGAGGACCCCACAGCTGGTGGTCATTCTGCCTTGGCTGCAAGAGTTCCGGTGGCACAGCCCCAGGGAAACCATTGAACAAAGAGGTCCCTGGAAACTGACCAGTTAAACTCTAGGATACGTGACCCTTAAAACAAGTGCAGGCAGAGAGAGGAGCTGGGGAGAAGGAATAGCACAGAAATGAGTGTTTTGCACATGCAAAGTATTGGAAAAAGCAATGTTTGTGTAGAGTAGAAAATGTACTAATATCTCAATTGATCATCTCTCTCTTGCCTTCAGCCCTCTGGTCATCCAGACCTGCCTCTGTTTATCTCCCTACCCCACCCCATGTACACACATGAACACTGACCAAGCTCCCAGCGAGATTCTCAGGTCTTCTGATGGAATTAGGAGAATGGGCAGGTAGCAACAAAGAGTCAGGAGGCAGGGGCAAGCAGGAGGGCTCAGCCACAAAGGCAAGGATCATGTGCATAATGTGGAAATAGCCCATGTGCCCAGTAGTAGATGAAAGGGTAAAAATGCTGTGGAACATTTTAAAAAGAAGGATCTCTTATCCTTTGAGACATCCAGGATGGACCTGGAGAGTATTACACTAAGTGAAATAAGCCAGTCAGAGAAAGACAAATATCATAGGATCTCACTTTTTTTGTGGAATCTAATGAAGAAAATACATTGACCAACAAAATAAGTCCAAAAGCGTGGAGGCATGGAACAGACCGACCTATCTTGGGGGAGGAGGGTGGAAGAGATAAACCAAAGAACCTATATGCTTAAATCCACAGCCCCTGGACACAGACAATTGTGTGGTGAAGGCCTGGGAGTGGTGGAGGGGGCAAAGGGGGAAAGGGTAATGGGGGACAGCTGTAACAGTCAACAATATATATATATATATATATACTAGAGGCCCGGTGCACGAAATTTGTGCAGGGGTGGGGTGGGTCCCTCAGCTTGGCCTGCACTCTCTCCAATCTGGGATCCCTTTTACAATCCAGAACCACTGGCTCCTAAGTGCTCATCTGCCTGCCTGCCTGATGCCCCTAACTGCTCTTCTGCCTGCCTGATCCCCCTAACTGCTCTCCCCTCCTGGCCTGATCCCCCTAATGGCTTATCTGCTCTCCCCTCTGGCCTGACCCCCCTAACTTCCTATCTGCTCTCCCCTCCTAGCCTAAACCCCCTAACTGCCCATCTGCTCTCTCTTCCTCTCAGCGCCTTCAGACCCTAGCACAGGAGTGCTGAGAGCTCTCCACCGAGGCCCCGCCCCAGTCCTGAAGCCCCTCTCCAGGCCGGGTGATGTGGCTGGCCTGTGCGTGCCTCTGCTGGGGGCAGGGGGTGCCCTTGACAGCAGCGTCTCCGCCCACCAGCTCCTGTGTGCACATAGCCTGTTGAATGGTCCTGACTGGGACATCGTTAGGACCAATTAGCATATTACACCCTCTCTTAGTATATATTTATATACCAAAACTAGGGAAAAAGGGAGAAAGCCAGAGAGAGTGAGAAAAGTCAAAAGGAGTATAACTGAAGAGCGTTGGAGGATTAGCATGTAAGATCTGGGGAGGTAGGAGATAGAGTGGGCAGAGGAAGAGCTTTAAGAGGTTCTGTGGGCCTGGGATTGTATTCTCTGTAATGTGCTTCAGGAGATGCAAGTTTTTTAATTGCCATTTGTCTGATGTCTATTTCAACATCTTTCAATGCAATTCTGCACGAGGACTGAGCTCGAGGGTTCACAAGATGTATCCGGCTTATGTATCAAGATTCATTTTGAACCTACAGTGCAATATTCAACTGCACCTCAAATTAAAAACGTTATTCTAGACTCAAAATAAGAGCAAAGAGTACAACTTATCCCTGGCTACTTAGCTCCTGGAGTTGCTCTGAAAATGGGGGTCTGGGGTGGGGTGGGGGTTGGTCAGTTTTGAGCCAGAGGGGCAGAGTAGTGGCCTTGAAAGAATCTGAATTGGTCGAGCACTGACATTCTCTCACTGCTTCCAGTTTCTTAGGAAAGTCAATTTATGGAGGATGGGATAAAGATGAATTTCTCATCTTTGTAAGAAGGGACCCTTTCTTCCTCCCTCCCTTCCTTCCTCCATCCCTTCCTCCCTTCCTTCCTCTCTTCCATCCTTCCTCCCTTTCTTTCATCTTGATTCAGTGATCTCCCATAACACTACCTGGAATATCCTGTTTCGAAGCCTCCATTGGCCAGCAAATTGCAGTGTTGGCTTTGTCATATCTCCCTAATTTCTCTGACTTGGAAGTTGAAGCAAATGAGCCACATGGGATTTATTTTGGCTGCAGATACATTTATCCTTAATGAGATGAAGAAGCAGTTTTGTCTTCAGAATCTACTGTTGGTACTTCCATTAAAATGCTAATATAAAATTGTGGCATCTGACCATAATGAATCCAGTAAAGCTGGGATAATGATGGATTAAAACACCGTTCCAGCCGTGGTATACAAAGTGAAGAAATCAGAAAAGGACTTCTCTTTTCCCTCATGTTGCCCCATCCTATTTTGTCCCAACATTATTTTATGAAAAAAGTCATACATAAGGCCAAGGGGACATATTTTTACAGTGAATATACATACAACTCACTAATTAAATTCTTCCATTAATATCTTACTAAGTTTATATTATCACGTTTCTGTCCATCTAGCCATCCATCAACCCATCTTATCTTTTTTATTTTACCATTTATCTTTATTTTTATTGAGATATCATTGACATATAACAGGGTGTAAGTTTAAGGTGCACAACATGTTGATTTGATACACTTAGATGTTGCAATATGATAGCCAACGTGGCATTAGCACTCTATCAAGTCACATAATTGTCATTTCTTTCTTGTGGTGAGAACAAATAAGATCTAGTCTCTTAGCAACTTTAAAGCTTATCACAGAGTATTGTTGCTATAACCGCTATGCTGTGCTTGGATCTCTGGGACTTATTTATCTACCAGTTGTACCCTTAAATAAGGTACCCCCAACTCCCAGTCCCTGGTAACCACCGTTCTGTTTTTACAAGTTTGGCTTTTTTAGATTTCACATATAAGTGAGATCCTAGGTATTTGTCTTCCTCTGTCTGACTTATTTCACTTAGCACTGTGCCCTCGAGGTCCACGCTTGTTGTCACAAATGGTAGGATTTCCTTCTTTCTCACAGCTGGATAAACATTGCATTGTGTGTGTGTGTGTGTGTGTGTGTGTGTGTAACTTCCTTGTCCATTCATCTGTCAATGCATGCTTTAGCTGTTCCCATATCTTGGCTATTGAAAATAATGCTGCAATGAACATGAGAAGAGATATATCTATTTAATAACCTGTTTTCATTTCCTTGGATATATACCTCAACGTGGAATTGCTGAATCATATAATAGTTCTATTTTTAATTTTTGAAGAACTTCCATATTGTTTTAATAGTGGTTGCACCAAATTACATAGCCACCCACAGTGCACAGGGAGGCAAGAAAACTCAATGGAGAAAGAATCGTCTCTTCAACAAATGGCAGTGGGGAAACTGGATAACCACATGCAGAAAAATGAAATTGGACCCTATTTTACACCACTCACAAAAATTAACTCAAAGTGAATTAAAGACTTAAACATAAGACCTGATACTATAAATCTTATTTTGGGTATGGAACCGTAGAATAACTTCTCTAATTTATCTTTGTTTGATGCGTTGCAGACCTCAGCACAAATCTCCCCAAACACTTCAGCATAGATGCCATTAATTAGATCTCAAGGTTTGTTACAGATTTCTTTTATTTTGAGGTAGACTTTATATACCATGAAATGCACAAATCTTAAGTATACATTTATTAAGTTTTGACAAATGAATATAATCTGTTGTAACCCAGTCCATATCAACATATAGAACTTCCCCTTCACCCCAGAAAATTCTCTAATGCCCCTTTGTCATCAATTCCATTACTCCTAGCCCTCAAGGCAACAATCATCCTGATTATTTTCTGCCATCAATTATCTTAGTCTGTTCTAGAACTTCACATAAATGGAATCATGCAATATATTCTATTTTAGCTGCAAAATAAACTAACCTCTAGCCCCCTTCAGTGTAAGGAATACTGGGCATGTTTCCTTGTGTGGAATTAGAAAGTGGGGAGTTTGCTTGCCCCCCCCCCCTCTAAAGACCAGGGCTCTGTGGGGCATCAGTCCCCATGCTGGATGGATGCCGCCTGCAGACTGATGTAGTTCAGGGGAACTATCCTGAACAGGAGAGGCCGTGAACACGGGCTCTCTCTGGGTTGAATGGGCCTTGCAGGGGGTTTCTAACACCCTTTGCTAATTTGTAGGAAATGTTTCAGGAGGCTTCCTTAGCATTTGGATCTTCCAAATAGCCCAGGGACTGTAGGGTTGCATCTGTGCTCAAGGTTGGGAATCGGGATGTACAAAGTACCTGGCCTCAGGTAAGTCCAGCCTGGGCCCCCGTTTGCCTCATCTCTGAAACGAAGGCTTGTGGGCCTCACATCTCGGGCTCTCCGTGCTGGAAGCTGAACTAAACCGAGAGGGCTCTGCGGAATCTGCGCCGGGATGAAATGTCTGGTTTCCTCGTGCTCTCTACAGGAGGGAGCAGCCGCGGGAGGGGGCTGTCTGCGCTGCCTGCGGTGTAAGACCACCCGCCAGCACAAAATAGGCAGCGGAGGGAAGTCAACAGGCCCAAGTCTGAAACGCGCTCATCAGCGCAATCTGTCCTGAGCGCTTTAGCAGCGAGAGATCGTCGGGGTGCAACCGAGCGGAGGAAACTCATCAGCCAGCCTCGATGACAGCATTAAAGAGGGGAGAGTAGGCGTCCAGATGGCAGTGTCTGTCGGGGCAGGACGCCCTGCATGGGACGCAGAGGGCTCTCAGCCTTGGATGGTCACATGGCTCCGCTGCACAGTGGGGTTTCCATCCGTCATCCCTACTGCCACTGTGCCCTGTGCCGGGTGCCGAACCCAGGGGCGGCTCAAATGGGAATAAAGTGATGATGATGATGATGATGACGATGATAGTGGTGGTGGTGGTGGTGGTGGTGGTGATGTAAAGTGAGGATTTTTCTGAAGCTCCTACACCTGTGTCTCAGGGGTGAGCAAGACTGGATACTAACAGCAGAATTTTGCAGAGCTGACATAGAGAAGAGGAAATGTTAGCCACATGATCAAGGAAAGGGAGGAGAAAGAGGAAGAGATGGAAGGGTGGGTCTCCCCTCCCTCACATGGCAAATTGAAATTAGCTTCCTGTTCATAAATATGAAGACCCCGGTCCTGCCTCGCTACAGCCACAGACGCAGAGATTGCTAAAGGGGAGAGTCCCCGGGCTGGGTTTCTGGTTTGGGCCTAATAAGAACGCTAATGGAGGTCACTGAGGCCGGCTGATCATCAGGGATGAGCTGAGGAGCGCCATGGGCTAGTGTGATTAGAGTCGAGGACCATGTGTCCTAGAAGCATGAACCAGACTGAAACCCCAGCATCCCGGGACATGGCTGTGAGGGTCGGAGGCTGCAGGGAAGGGCCAGCCCGAGGGAAGCAGGGAAACATCTTTTCCTCTCTCCTCCTGACTCTAAATTCCCAATTTGGAGGCTTGTTCTCCTTGGATGCTTCATTCAAACAGTATGCAAAGACTCTGTGCGCTGCACCAGAGAGGACCCTGTCCTTGGAGCACATAACCTCACGCAGGGACAGAGGTTCCTCCCGTTCTCCTCCAGCTTAGCCTCTCCACCCCCTTTGAACAGGGACAGGAAAGAGCAGGGGCCTGAATGTTAAACAGGAAGGAAAAGGAAGGCGCCAGCAGAATGCGCAGCACCTGCCCCCGCGCTCTGGGTGTGTAACAGGCACACGTGGCTGCTGCCCTCCGGGGACTTACTACCAGGCGTCAGGCTAAGAAACCAACTGGGTGGCTCAAACGTTTCAGATGGGATCTGAGCTGGGGATGAAGGGACTAATGCCAATGCCCAAGCTTAGAGCCAGTCCTGGCATTCCAGAGTGAGGAGCCCTGCAGGGGAAGGTTTCTGGGGCACTGACTCACCGTTACCCCTGACACCACCTTTCCTCGCCCACGTCCCAGGCTCAAGCTGACTCCCTATGCTCCCTCTGCCCCTCACACTCTCCTCTTCCCCAGGCCAGTCCAGGACTCTCCTTTCTACCGGCCACCTCTGCACCACGTCCAGGGGGAGCCTAGAGAGGTCCCGGAACGTGAGCCCTCAGTCAGTTCTTCTTATGTGGCACCACCTGACTTCCTGACCCCGAATCCTTGGGCCAGCCACCTTGCTATCCAGGTGGTCCCACTCCAGCAAAAGCCCAGAATCACCATGTTTGGATCACCAGGTGGCACAGCCATATGCCTCAAGGGGCAGAGTCCTGGGAAAATGGCCTAAGCAAGGCTTGGCCCCTGCTGTGCCCACCCAGGGTTGGGGCATCCACTCAGTGAGTGCAGGCCCAGGTGACCCAGCGGGCTTGCCTTCCCCGGATCCACATGGCCTGGCCATAAAAGGGCCTGTTGAAATTGGATTGGTCACCCGCTCCATCTGCCCACTTGTCTCTCTGCCGCTGTCATGCTCCCTGAATATTCCCGGAGGCAGCGGTGACACTGAGTGTCACCCTCCCAGCAGCTGCAGTTCAAAACACCTTGCCTTCCTTACCAACCTAAAGGGCAAGACTGTCATGTCCCAGGTTTCTGCGCTCAGTGACACAGTGCCAATCAAGTCTCCAGAGACACTGATCTCCCAAGAGCCACTCACAGGAGGCTGAGTCTCCATGGCTGAGAACACAGGACCCCTCTGGGCTGCCAAGGGGCCAGCTCCAAAGAAAAGGTGCTAGGGGGGCTATTTTCTCTTGGGCCTTTCCAGAAGCCTGGCCTGATGTCAAACCTCCCTTCTTCCAGGAGTCTGAAGCCCTAATAACCACCTCCTATCTACCCCCCACATACACACATATGCACGCACGCATGCACACATACATGCACACATGTGCATGGACACACACATACACACTCACCATTCTTCACCGTCCTGGCAGGTACCATTTTCCCATCATGCTTCCCAGCCTGAAACAGTTCACAACAAGACAATTTCCCGATAAAAAACTACAAAATAACGTAATTTCTGTGTGCGACCATGTCTGAGTTACACTGAGCAACCATGTCTGAGTTACACTGAACGTGTCTATTGGTCCACCACATCAAAGTCATCTTCTCGGGAGGACGCTCCTAAGGGGCCTGGCGGTGCATTTAATTGGGGGACTCGGTCCCTGTGGAAGTCAACTCGCTATTACTCTAATGAAGCAAACGGGGATCCAGTCGTGAAAACCTCTCCAAAATCTCCTTAATTAGGTTTTACAGGTGCGATGGGCTTGTGTGGCGGATGTTTTCCATCCTATGAAAATGGGTTTCAATCCTCTGAGGACACAGGGGCTCTTGGGATGCAGTGAGGGAAGGTGAGCGAGTGCCAAGCGCCAAGAGGAGGAAAGGAGGTCGTCCCGGGAGCAGGAGGAACCCCAGACAAAGGGTTCCCGGAAGGCCAGGCGGGCTCTCTCTTCCGTGTGAAGATAGGAGCTCCTGGCGTGAAGTTGAGGGAACCACAGCGGCAGAGGCAGAAACGAGCTCCTCTGACCACTCCAAACACCGATGAGGACACCTACGCCCAAGGGTTAGTACTTAATGAAGGTGATGGGTCAGCAGAACGAGGGGTCTGATGGCCCCTGGACTCCCCCTGAGCTGGTTCCCCCACGGCACGCAGATGTGCCACAGTGCACGGTTCTGCCAATACAACACAGGAGGCAGAAGCCTCCCTCCATGCGACCAGTGGGAAAGGCAGAGGAGTTGTGTCTCCAACCCCAGGACAATGAGCAGGATTCTCCACTCTCTGGGCAGAGGGTCCTGGTGTCACATCTGCAGTCCTCTCGGCCCCCAGACAAATCCATTTGCTCAGCCAGCATAGCCAGTGGGAGCGTGACCCCTGGAATGGTAGAAAAGAGAGTCCTGAGTAGCTGGAATTAGAGTCACCTGTTAGTTTGCCCCAGTCCCTTCAACACACCACTGTTGCCACTGTCCTGGGGGCAGCGGAAGGCAGGCACCACGTACAAGTCTGTGATAACTCTGGGGACCAATCCAGAGAATCCCGCATGCAGGAGCCTGATGGCTATTAAATCACACTGGATCGGATTAGCTGGTGAACAGCAGCTGGCTGTGTGGTGATGTGGATACATCAGTGATGGCAGCGGTCTCTGGAAGTGGCGAGACCGCCCTCTTACCAGGCAACAAGGACAGAGACACAGGCTGTGGCAACAGTGGGGGCAGTGGCCTCACTCAAGAAACAATGTCAATTCAAAGGCAATGCAAGTTAAATGTCCATCGCAATTTATAGGGTCCCCATTTGCCCATGTGTGTTTAGAAGTGCTACAGGCTGCATTTCCAAAACACGGCGATAGCCTTGGAGAGTCATGTGGCTAAATCCAATAAATGCAAAAGTTATGGTGCAGGTCTTGAAGAAGTTCAAAAGTCAAGGAATGTTGGGGCTGGGAGGGTCTTCAGGAGTCCCCTAGCCTAGCCAATCTCTGCACCTTCAGATGAAGAGACTGTTGGCTGAGAAAACAAGCGAATATCAAGTGACTAACACGTGGGCGAGTGCCCTGGTCTCCTGCCTCCTACGTCAGCAGCTCACCCCACTCCGTGCTGCTGCATAAGGAAAGGCTCCCTGGGGTGAGGCACACACGCTACTGAGCTCTGGTGATGATGGGCTCAGGGGTGCAGTCTGTGGGCACTGACCCGAGTGAAAGCTAAGTGGCCACCTAACAGCCCCCAGAACTTGGGTTACTCAACAACAGAATCCAGCCAGACTTCAGAAGGAAACAAAGAAGACTGCAAAGGCCCAGACCCCTCCTGTCTCCCAGCCTCCTGGGTTGCTCAACTCAATGCCATATACCCCACTCTTCTAACAAACAGAGGAAGGACAGAGAGGAAAGCGCACCAGGTGCAGGGACAGAACGAGCGAGAAGTCTGGAGTGAGAGGTCCTTCAGAAAAGGCTGCTCCTCCAGCAGGAGCTCAAACACTGCCAAGGACTGGAGTATAATTGAGAACAAGAAGGGCTTCCTCGCACTAGAACCCTCACCTTCGGAGCCCTTCACTCCCTCTTCCCTGTCCCACCGAAAGATGGAACCCCACGTTTTCCCCAGGGTACAGCCCATAGGGATTGCAGGTGGGGTGCCAAGCAGCCAGAGGAGGGGTCCCTCACCCTGCCTTCCTTCTGATGCAACCACTGCATGGCTCCATCCACTCACAGCAGACCAGTGCACTTCCCCACAGAGCTCTCAGGCAGGAGAAGATGGGACTCCAAGCTGAGGGGCAGAGGCCGCCAAGGGGCCCAGGTTTTGTGCAAAAGATGAGCAGGTTCCTGGAGGCTGTGTGTCAGCATGCATCGCCCTCTGCAATCACAGTATCAACAAGAGCGGGTGTGGCTGTTCCCTTTACCCCCTTTCATCCAGTTCCCCTCCCCCTCGCAGGGGATGCAGTGTAGCAGAAGGAGCACTGGGCTTGAAACTCTGTGGACAGGGGTCTAATCCCAGCTCTACCTCTTACCTGCTGTGAGGCCTTAGGCAAGGAACTCAAACTCTTTCAGCCTCAGTATCTTCATTTTTACCAGGAAGATGTACCTCCTCTCTCAGACTCCTTGTGAGGGTAACAGAAATCCTGGAACGTGTGCAAGTGAGCCTTGGCCCATGGAACAAGGTTGCTCAGTGAGGGCAACCTTTCCTTTCTTCTCCCTTTGGTGATCAATGGAAAGCCCTTTCACCTAAGACACAATAAGGAAGGAGGGAGGGAACATATTAAAACATTTACAACAAGCCAGGCACCACGCTCAAAGGTTTATGGTAAGTGGCGGAGCTATGTTCTGCTTTTAGTATCAGTAAGGGGAGGAGGTGATAAAGACACAGTGCCCGAGGAGAGAGAATGGCACTGCGTTTGGCTGCTCGGGGCATCCAGCCACATCCATGGGCTCTGTGTGCGCAGAAGGTGGGGGACAGTGAGGCTCCCTCTGGTCACCTCTGTCCCTCCATGAGCCAGCTGTGATTAAGCTTGTTTGATAATAGATATTTGTTATGGAAATTACCTAATGAGCTACAAGATGGTTATTGAGCACCAAAACGGTATTATCATAAATATTACAAATTAAATTGGGCCACCTTTGCTAAATCAAACACATAATAACAGTAATTAAAATGATAATAAACCCAAGGATTCCAGCCCACTTAGTTCCTCACGATGTTCTTGTTGATTTATGTATTTGCTTTGGACCATGTGGGCTGGAGATGAAAATTGATCTGGTCATCTGTCAATCCTGTTGTGTTAGTGAAATTCTCCCCAGGAATCTACATGTATAATGTGCTGTACAAGCATGTAAATGAGAGAAGTTACTCTATGGTTCCACATTTCAAAGTGACACCGGGCTTTGGTTCTTTTGCAAAGTTACACCATTCTCTACTTTTAACTTGAGGGTGGAGATGGGTTTCATTTCTGACATTTTTATCCATAGTTTTCTGTTGAGATTGGCCGGTGTGAATGAGGTGGTTTTCCTCACCATTATTAAAATGTTGAAGCCCTACTTCAAATGGTTTATTACAAAAGAAACTGGTCTTCTCTCTCTCAATTACTGGGAGATCATCCTTTCTCTTCTTAGTCTTTCAATCAACCTCTGTTTAAAATAGCCAATGTTTTACTTTCAAACAAAAGCACTTAGTTTCATTTTACCAGCACAGAATTGGATGGTATTGAAAGAATTATTTTTGAACCCACAAGCCTTTAAGGTGGCTCTGCAGAGACTAGGCTGTTCCTCTGTCCAAACAGCAGGAAGGCTCCACCTCCCAGGATCCCTTGCAATTAGGCTGAGGTCAGGTGAATGAGTTCTGACCAATGGGGTGTGAATGGAGGTGGTATAATCCCCTTCTGGGCCTGACCTCTACCACAGTGACCCTAGAGGCCATGTGTCCCAGGTGTTGTGTCTGCAAGATGAAGACCTAAGTGAAAGTCTTTGCTGAGTTAGACAACATGCTATGGGTATTTCAGATTAAACTAATAGGTACAGAGCTTCTTCCATGTTGTGAGTAATAATATAGCTGAAGGTGAAATATTCTTTGTGTCTATTCTCATCACCAAGTAATCTGATCTCTTCAATTCTGATCACAGGTTTTGGTAAGAAAGCGATCACCTTTTGTTTCTTTTTACAAAACCTCATCAAGAATGTGTGCTTTGCCCAGCTGGTGTGGCTCGGTGGTTGAGCATTGACCTATGAACCAGGAGGTCACAGTTCAATTCCTGGTCAGGGCACATGCCCGGGTTGTTGACTTGATTCTCAGTAGGGGACATGCAGAAGGCAGCTTATCAATGATTCTCTCTCATCATTGATGCTTCTATCTCTCTCTCCCTCTCCCTTCTTCTCTCTGAAATCAATAAAATTTATTTGATTTTTTTAAAAAAAAGAACTTGTGCCTCAAACAGATCTCTTGGCAATGAATAAATAAGCTTTTACCTATATAATAATGAAATGACAGCTGCTGGTTTAGTGCATCATCTTTTACTCTTATCCTCACAACAACCTAACAGATTGATATGATTATCCCCATTTCACAGATGAGGATATAGAGGTTCAAAGAATGTACATAACTCATCTGAGATGACCGGGTAACAAGAGGAACCAGGATGTAGACCCAGACTTCTCTGATTTCATGCTCTTTGTTCTTAGCCTTACTGATTCTGTCATTAAAATAAAGTAGAAAATTTCACAATGTAATGGAAGATAGGATCTCCTTTGTGTCTCTCCAAGCCAGACAAACCTTAGCCTAAAGATAAAGAAATGAACCTTGAAGGAGTTCGTGTACATGCAGACTGGTCAGATTTTTTTTAATTAATGGAGTTTATTTTTTAGAGCACTTTCAGGTTTACACAAAAAAGTGACTGAGGGTACAGAGTTTCCATACACCCCCTCTTGCCCACCCTATTATTAACTTCTTATATTAGTGTGTACATTTCTTACACTTCATAAGCCAATTATTGATACAGTATTATTAACTAAAGTCCTTAGTTTAGTTTACATCAAGGTTCACTCTTGGTGTTGTATATAGTTCCACAGTTCTGGCTTTTGACAAACATACAATGACATGTACCCACCATGATGGTATGTACAGAATAGTTCCACTGGAATCGGGGAAAGGTTTCATGGAAGTAGTGGAATATGGATAGGATTTTCAGAAGAAGGAATGCACAAGGCATTACTCAAGAGACAGTGGGTGGATCAGTTTATTGTTAATAGAAGGCTCGTATTTGGGGAGATAACAAAAACGTTTATTTGGCAGTATTATGTACCAGGCAGTTGTGAGACATTTCACATAGATCCTTTCATTTAATCCACAGAACCATTTATAATTTAGGTGCATCATTCCCATGTTGAATGAAAGGCGTGCAAATTAGAGCTTGAAAAGTTTTTTAAATTTTTCTCTACAAGTCACAACAGGTATTTAGAGATTCTAGGACACAAACTTAGGCAGAATGAGTCCAGAGCTGTTTGACTCAGCTGCCTCCAAAATAAAACCAGAAGAAGATAGCAGATACATTGGAAAAGGTAAATTGGGACCCATTTCAGGTTGACTTGGATGTCAAGATAAAAAAATTGTTTTCTTTCAGCAATAGAGTTTTCAATAAAAGAATATATTAGATTTCCTGTCAGTAGTTGAAAGCAAAAACAAAGATAGGTATGGAGCTATGGAATCTTTTCTGCTTTGTAACAATTTATATAAGCAACACACACACACACACACACACACAAAGGGGAGGGGACTCTTTAGAAGAATGACATGATAAAATCATATTAGGGGATGTCATCCTGAAGATGATATGACAGGTAGATTGGGGAGAGAGACCGAGAGCTGAAGGAGAATCAGAGTTTACTGACATTATTCAGGTGCTGAAAGGTTTGGACACAAAATGGCAGCTCTATAAATTGAAATAAAAGGATGGTTATGGCAGAAAATGTGAAAGGAGAATTGACAAGTTTTAGGGATGAGGAAGCTGTCTGGAGGTGTTGAGGGTGACTGGGAAACTGATGGAACTATTTTGGGAAGGACTGGAGGTTAAGGGAGGAGACTGCAGGGGAAGTCACAAGCGTGGATCCCGGCTCACCAGGGGACATCGCGGGGGAATTGCCTGGCAAGCTGGAAACAAAGTCTGGAGTTCAGTGAAAGGGCCGGGTCCAGAGTTATGAGCTTGAGAGCTTACTGCATAATGAAGCTGAGAGGGAAGGATGGAGAGGGAAGGGGAAGTGCTTGGACCCTGGATGGAGGCAGGAAGCCGTCTACGCAGGCAGAGGAGAGAAATGCCCAGGGAGGGAGCAGGAGAATGGCTAGCACAGAGGAAGTCCAGGAGTAGCGGGGCTCTGCAGGGAGATTGAGGCCAAATTGTCAAATGCTACACGGCCGTGAGACCAGAGGTGCAGAGACCCCGAGAGGACTTTGCAGTCCTGGAACACGAACTGGGGAACACTGAGATGAGGAAGAATGGAAAGACAGCTGGCTGGGAGTGGGGAGCAGTGTCTGGGATGCTTGAAGACAGAAGAGGGTGACTTTTCTCAGGTATCGAAGCTGTTGTTCAGGCACCACGGGAATGAGCCACAATGCCAGTGCTCAAGTGACTGTGAGAAGGGCTCCTTCAGACCAAAGTGAGCAGGTGACTCAAGGAGCAGCAAGAAGAGACTGCCTCCTGAATGTCAGCCAGAAGGTGCTGCGGCGGTGACAGGGGCTTTGTCTGGAGAGGAGGGAGGGAAACATGGTGAGAGACCAAATTGCCACGGGATTGCACATTTTGAATTTCATGCTAGTACAAGTGTTACCCAGTTGAACAAATTAAGTATCCTATATAATAAAAGCCCAGCAACCATAACGGTGTAACGACCAGAACGACCACTCGACCAGTCACTATGAGGTGCATTGACCACCTCTCGGTCCCTCCCCCCCTGGCCCACCGGCTCTGATTGCAGGACGGTGAATGGGGAACCACAGGGAACCAGGGTGGGCGGTGGCAGGGTGGGACTGGGGACTGGTGTGTGGGTGGAATGGCTGACCTCTTGGTCCCTTCCCCCAGCCTGCAGGCTCTGATCACAGGATGGCAAATGAGGAACCACAGGGAACTGGAGTGGGTGGCAGCGGGGTGGGACTGGGGACTGGTGAGCAGGCAGGAGATGGCCCTGATCGCAGGCTAGGCCTAGGGACCCTGCCTGCACACAATTTCATGCACTGGGCCTCTAGTCACAAATAATAAGAGATGGCAAGAAATACTGATTAGGAACAAGTACCAGAGCTAAAAAGAGTCAGCAGATTCCATGAAGGAAAGGTGAAAGCTATCACCATCACATCACCATCACCACCACCATCACCATCACATCACCATCACCATCATATCACATCACATCACCATCATCATCACATCACCATCACCATCACATCACCATCACCCTTATGAATGAAGCTGCATCAAGCTGCAGTCAGGGACTCTACAGCTGTATGTAGAAAAGGAGTTTTCCTCTAAGAAGAAAACATGCATCAGTTTAGTACTGAGGTTTAATTCCACTTTTTATTCCTTTACTACTTTTACAAGAAAAATCAGTTCAAGGCAAAGATGAGGCTCCTCCTCACCTTCTTCTTTGTCTTTTAGTCTTTGTTTCCCTCCTGTATTTTTTAGGGTCTCTGCATCACATGCAGTGGATTCAACAATATTTTAAAAGCTGATTTTACTTTTCACTGAACAGAAATGTTCGTTGTAACATTAGCCCAAGGAGAGCCCAATGAAGAAGGCAGATCAGCCCTGGAGAATGAGCCAATGGCAGTCAAAAACAGGTGGCAATGATTTGGGTCATTCATTGGTTTTGGATTGCCCATGCTATTGCTCACCTCCGTCAGCACGGCTAACCATGAGGTGACTGTGGAATCCATAAAATCCTTAAAGCATATGCAAAACTCCCAGCCATCACCCAAAGCCCAGCTTGCCCCCATGGGACTGAATTTAGACTGACATCACTTGCACGTGTGCTCTGAGGGGGAGAAGGTCAGAGTTAGCACTCGCAGACAGGGAATCAGATCCCAGGCATATTTTGCTCTGAAACTCATTTTGTTCTCTCTCACCATCCCCCTTACACACACACACACACACACACACACACACACACACACACACTAAGCCCAGGTTAATCTCATTTGAGACTGTGTTAGAGCACCTCTGGGCCCTACCCCCACACGGAGGGAGTCACTTTGCTTGGTAATGACTGGATGCTGCTCTTTGCTCCTTTTCACATGTTAGGTCTCTGGAGACTTTTGAGCTCCAGAGTCAAGTCCATAAAACTGGAGGAAAAAGCCAGTGACAGAAAAGACAACCGTGCATCAGTTTCTGCCAGGAGCTCAGAGCTGGGGACCAGCAGCTGAACCGGGTTCAGCATCTAATGCATTGGCCATCTTTTCTAATCTCATCCTGGCAGCCTCGCAGGGCAAGGCAAGCGAGCTGGCCCCAGTCCGGAGCAGCCTGGGCCAGGGGGGAGGCGAGGACTGCAGGCTGCCCTTTGCTGTCCTTCAAGGGCACCGAGACCAGTCTCCAAGTCATGTGTCTGTGGCCAAGCAGAGATGTTGTGCATTCTGAGTGCAGAAGGCAGTCTTGGAGATACATGTGTGGGCCAGAAATTTCAGAACTTGAGGGACTAATGGCTTATGGAAATAATCGAACAGCCTGTCCTGGACCCTTCAGGATGTTTGTTCATCCTCTGCACCAAACTCCCTCTTGCTCCCCAGATTTGTTTTTGACCTCACTGGTTTTGGAAGAGTTCCTGGCAGCGGGACCAGTGCCTGCCAATTACCTTCAGAAGCGAGCTCAGCAGCCAAGAAGGAGCCTTCCTGATGATTATGCCTTTTTGGGGCTTAATGAGGACACTGAATTTGGACTGGAAGCATTGGATGTGGGACAAGCTGCCTCTTTTGATGAGTCCCCCAACTGGAGGGAAACCAAGTACCTTTACTGACCCCCGGCAGCGAGATCGGGATGTGGGGTGTTTTGCACATCCTTCTGGCATAAGAACATCAGACAAGGAGAATTCTTCGTACGAATGTTTAAGACTCTGACATGCAGACAGGATCTGGCACTCAGCAAGCTTGGGCCCACCGTGAAAGTAGACAGAAGGGGGACATGATTTCTCTCCCTCCCAGGAGCCTGCAAAGCTCCCAATGCTCATCTCCTCTAGGCGGGCCTGGGCACGAAGCGTCCGATTACAGGGCGGTCCAGGCGCCTGGCCCGGGGAACGGAGCTGCCCCAGGAGCACCAGGGCCAGACCTTGTCACCTGTGCTCTCTAGAGCATCGCCGCCCACTCTGCAAAGGGAAAAAATAGAGACTCGCCTTCCAGCAAAGGAACCATGAACGTGCTTAGCACACACGTCTGCCATGGCTGCTTGTGCCACTGAGGCAAACATGCCTCCTGCCAGCAACAGATGAGCCAGATCGAAATAGCAGGATCCAGGTGTAGACCCTAGAAGGCCAAAGGCAACCCAGGAGGACAGGAAGCATCTGGAAGGTTCGTGCCTGCTGCCAGGGCCCCGAGGATGGGGTGCTCCTGTCTGGTGTCAAGCAGCAGCACTATAGCCAAGGGCTACAGGGACCTGGTTAGCCACAGCAGCCCTGGGAACAGCGAGGCAAGACCTCAGTGATGCAGGCAAAGGAAGGGGCCTGGGGAAAAGACTGGAACACCAGCCCGGGATGGGGTCCAAATGCAGGGCATGAACGGATCAGGAGTAGAGGCGAGAAACTGGGGCCAGGGAATGAAGTCACTGTCGGAGCAGAAAGGGCGACTTGGTTCTTGGTTGGGTTGGGGAACTATTGACATAGGACCAAGATTATAACTTAGCCAAACATATCACCAATGGTGAAAGTAGGGCATCATTCTGCTGTTCAACACCCTTGCTGTGCTCTGGGGATACAGATAAATCAGCCCATTTCGTGTGCCCTCCCCCACCAAGGAGCTCATAGCAGGGTGGGGGAAGACAGCCCTGCACACAAGTCATTTTAACAGAGTAGTTGGATGTGGCGCATCCTCCGAGCTGAAACTTAGGAGAGAAGTAGGGAGAGGGAGACTCTCAGGGTGAGCCGGGACCACACCAGGGGTGTCTGTACAGCAGGTCTCACTCTGGACCTGACCTACAGCTGGTGTGGGGCCACTGAGAGGCTATTGGCATCAGTCCAGGTCCTTTGGCCGTAAGCAACAGGAACCAGCTCTCACTTACTTAAGCAGAAAGCCCCTGCAGTGGAAGGATGAAGGTGGCCCACTCTCCCTGAAGGCCAGCCAGGAGTCTAGGGAAGAGCTTTCGGGAGCTACCACCAGGACAAAGCAACGGCACCCCTCCACTGCCAAGTCATACCCTGGGGGAAAGTCTGACACCAAGCCGGGGCCACGTGCCCACCCCTGGGTTGGCAGTCCCCCCAAGACCAAGCGATGTGGGTGGTACTTTCCCCAAAGGAAATCAGGGATCTGGAGCCAAAGGATGGGGATTGGCTCCTGGGTGGCCACCGATTAAAATTAATTGATAACATGCCCCAAGTGTTTAGGCTGGGGAGTGGCATAAACACATCTACGGTCAGAACCGGGGTCATCACACTTTTACTGTCTGTGAGGGCCAGAGAGTAAATACGAACAGCTTTGTGGTCCGTATGTTTGCATCTACCCAGGTCAGCAGTCGAGCACAAGAGCAGCCAGACAAGGCATACACAGAGGGGCGTGGCTGCGCTCCAGAGACTGTATTTAGAAAAAGGGGCCGAGGGCGGGTTTGGCACTCTTGATCATGCTAACCCCTGATTCAGAGCCATATGAGGGTGGAAGAGAAGTGAAGGAGGGGAGAGCAAGCAAGCAAATAACAAACCAGAAAGCCATCCTCTGTAGAAAGTATGCTATGGGTTTTCTAGCTAAGTGCGGCCTGTTGGGAATGTTTTCTCTCTCTCTTTCTTTCTGGGATAAAACTACCCCTGGGTAAAGAGGCCCTTTACAGACTTTATGCTCATGGCCATTAAGTTCTGTTTCCTCTTGCATTGAACTTGTTTCTTCGTTGCTTGTTTCCATGGGGGGTTCTATTTGTTTGGTGTCTTTTGTAGGCTTTTCGTTCTGGCAAAAGTAACAGCAATTCCCCTGAGCAGGGAACCAACCCTGTGCTGACTTCCCCCCCTTATTATTGAACCGGAACCACGGGTTTCCCAGCGTGGTACACCTGTATGTATTTGAGTCGATTTTTAAAAATACAACAGCAACCACATCTGTGCTTTCTGGGCTGCCTCCTTGCTCACGCTGGCAGCCCTCAGAGCCTTCCTCTGTCTGGCCTTCCAGTCATTTCAGCTCCGCCAAGGAGAGGGCTGGGGGCTGGAGCCAGCACGTACAGTCGTGGCAAGGCAAAGCCTAGCCTCTTTTGTAATCACCTCTTGGAGGTGAAGCAGTACGCTGCGAATGAGGGTGTTCCAGGCCTGGAGTGGGAACATATGGTGTATCTCTGCTCATTCTACATTAAACCCTGACATTTTGCAGCTGTCAAGATAAAGCTGTTTATATGAGTAACATTGTAGTTTGTTTATAGGGAAATAATGTGTAGCAAGTTATGATTAATCAAGGTGTCTCCGATCGGCTGGAGGCTTCTGAATAGATTTGTTTTCAAGGCCTCCCTTTTTGTCTCTAAAGCAGGAGTTGAGTCACTCCCCACCCCTTTATCCTCACCCACTTTTGGATCCTGTCCCCTGAGAGGTGGGTAGAGAGAGAGGCCAGGCCACGCAGAGGGGCGGTTGTGGAGACAATGAAAGTCGGGATGTTGTAGGAGGCTAGGTGACAGGAGGGAGTGACCTTAGCTTTTCTAGACCCCAGAACGCCCCTCAAAAAGCCAGTGTGTTCTTCATTCCTGTGTTTGGAACCCAAATCTCCACTTAGATTGTCAACCTGAAGGGCTGTGAGTGGAGGCTGAGCCTCCAGGGAGACACACCGTGGTTTTGGCTTCCGTTTTCCAGGGTCTACGAGGTCATGGGGCCTTGAGGCAGAGCAAACTTGAGGGCTCTCAACTTCTAGAGGTGAACAGAATGCCTCCTTATGCCTGTGGTGCTAGGTTCAAATTCCCTTTTCAGAGGATAATGGGTTGGAAACCAAGGCTCCTGAAAGTAGGAAAGAACCTCATGTGTCACTTCACTGAGCTTTCCTCTCAGTGCAAGGATCCTTCAGTACTGCTGACAGCTGATCTCAGGGGGGCAGAGCTTGGATGACTGTGGGAGAGTCAACTGTTGGGAGGAAACTTGCCTTCTATCCTGAGCTTTATCCATTCTAGTTTCACACTCTAGAGCGACTTGGAGCTGGCCGATTGCTTTTCCACATGAAAATCCTTCAGATCTTGGTCAACAGCCATCCCTTCCGCAGGCCAAACCTCACAGCCCCTGAGACCTTCTTGCAGAGCCCAGCTCTCCCCCGCCAGCCACTCTCCCCAGAACTCCCTGGTTTGTCTGTATTCGTCTGGAGACATGGACTGCAGAGTGGACCCACCTCCAGGTCCAAGCTGCCTGGGAGCACCAACTGAGCTTCGTCCCCTTTCTCCTCTGTCCCCAGGCTCCCCGTGGGGCTGTGGTCTGATGATACTGTGAGTGACACAGTTTCAGAAGACCGATCGTCATCATTATCCACCCTGACATTTCTATAGGTCTTAACATTGCAAAGGACTTTCTCTTTGTTCAGGTACAAATGTCTTCCCCAAACAGCATCACAACATCAGAGTACCTCTCAGGTGCCTCGGAGCCAAACGTGCAGATCGTGGCCTGCCCACATGGATGCATGCCCAGGTGCACACACGCTCATGCGTCCTGTGCTAAACACGCAGCAGTCCTTGCCCCAGCGCTGCCAGGTGGAGAGGTGGCGGCCAGCCCCCACCAAAGGGGCACGCGGCAAATCTAGGACACACGGAGGTGGTTTCCTCCCTGGCCTGGAAGACGCATACGCAGAGATGCGGTCTCCCAGCTCTGCCCGAGATGCAGCACCGAGGGCCAGCTGCCTCTTTGGCTGCGGAGTCAGAACCAGCAGCGGCAGCCAGGAGAGGAAGCGAGCTGCCATAGCATCCCAGCCCATGTCTTTCCCGGGCCTGCAAAGGCAGCTGGCAGGAAGGCCGCAGGAGAAGAGGCAGGGAAGGTAGGCATTTGCTGCCTGAGAGAACAGGGCGAGTCCACAGCTGTGGAGGAGGCATTGAGTCATCACCCAACTCCTTTGCTGCAAATAGTCCACCCTCCCCCAAATCACTCGCGCCTTATATGTGCCTCTGGAAGTGTCCACTGCGCATGCTTATAGGAGAGAGCAGGGGGCCCAGGCGGAGTCTTAGGAAATACCCAGTTCAGTTCGGAGGGAGGAATGAAGCCCTGGAGGAGCCGGGCAGGGCTGGGCCAAGGGGCAGGAGGAGAATGTGTGAGGTGGATGACCTTGCAGGGCCTAAAGGTTGAGCTTGGACTTGGAGGAACTGAGTGTAGCATCTCTGAGCGCTCCCTCCCGGAGTTTGGAGAGTCCCCTAGTCCCCTCTGAGGTTATTTTAACTGGGAAGCTCAGAGACCCCCTTGAAGCCTGCCATGTGGCAGAGAGAGAGGCAGCCAGGCCCCCTTTCTTCCTCTCCACCCTCCGCCTCCCCACCTTCCTTCTCCTGCAGAGACAGCGAGCGGGCCTCTTGTCGGAAATTAATATCGCACGGGACAGTTAATCAAAGCTGAGCCACCCCCACCTGTGAGTGAGCGGTGCCGGGAGCGGAGCTGACAGCCCGGCAGATGAAGGAGCGGAGGCTGTCCCTCCCCAGCACAGTCACCTGCAGGCAGGGGCGGGGGTGCTGCCGAGGAAGCACAAAGCCAATTTCTTCCCATAAAAAATGATATGAGGTGAAAAACCGTTTACTGCGCATTAGGATCCATGGCTGGACCATTTGTATGTTTTACTGGGATGGTTATGTCACTAAATGAAGCCTGGAAAATCCATCATGGGCAGAGAGCCTGCCAGTGGCCCCGTCAGGGGAGGAGAGTGGGAGGGGGGTGGAGTATCTGGGCAGGAGAGGAGGTTTGGGGAGGGACAGATGTAGTGAAGGACACGTGTCCATGCCCAGATTTCTCAGGTTCACATCCAAGGGCCTGAATCCCCCGTCAGCTCAGCTCTGTGGTTACTCAGCTTCCTAAGCAAAAAGTTCAGAGGCCCCCTCCACCTCAGGGATATATTCATCTATCGCTCCTCATTCAACAAGGTACCTTTTGTAAAATATGTTTTTATTGATTTTAGAGAGAGAGGCGGGGAGAAGGAGAGAAAGAAACATTGATCGGCTGCCTCCTGCACTCCCCCTACTGGGGATGGAGCCTGCAACCCAGACATGTGCCCTGACCAGGAATTGAAGCGTGACCTTTCGCTGCATGGGTTGAGATGCTCTAACCAACTGAGCCACACCAGCCAGGGTTCCACAAGGAACTCTGAATTGCATGCCTGTGTGCTGGCCACTAGACGGGGCACCCAAAGGTGATGATGGTCCTGTCATCCCCATCACCCATCAGGACTTTCCCTCCATCCTTGGAGCCTGGACTGAACCCCACTTGTGGTTAAAAAAGAAAAGTGATTAAGAAGCACCTTAAAAGCAGAGGAGCAGGTATCCAGGTATTAGAGAGAGTGGGACCCGGCAGGAGACAAGTATGGGCCTGTCATTTGAATGGATGTCATTAATCAGGAGCCGGCTGATGAATGCCAGAGCTGCCCCCTGCAATGCCAATTCTACCTTCCATGGCCCTCCTGCACCTCCCACTTTGCCTCCAGGCACAGGGTGTGGCTTTAGCAAGCTGCTCAGCCCCATGCAGTGTGACTCTAGGATGGGGTGCCTTTCTGGCCTTCCCAGCACACTGCTGACTCCCTGCCAGGTCTGGCCCCCAGATCCCAGGCCCTTTGTTATCTGAGTGAGGAAACCGAGGCTGGCATTAGATCCTGCTTTCTTATTCCTAGCTCTCCATGCCCTGCTGCTGCTCTAGGGTCAAGTTGGCGAATACTGGGGAGCCTGAGTCCCCAACAGCCATCCTCCCTGACCATGAGGTGGAACCTCCACATCTCCGTTGCAAGCAGCCAGGATATTGGTTAGGTCACAAGGTGTGCTCATCACAGCCTCCTGCTCCACCACCTCACTCTTCCTTTTCACCTCACATTGCCCCCTGGTACCACCACATTGAGGAATGAGAACACAGACTGTGGGCGCTGGGCCAGTGATCCCCAGTGCCTGGAGGAGAGGGGCAGGCGGTAAATGGGCTGCCAAGGCCTCTGCCTGGATTCCCAGAACCACAGGACAGCCACGGGGTGGATCGAGGACAAGATGAAGAGCGGTCGATGAAGGTCCTTGACCACAACTGGGAACAGTGTGCGGCAGCTAAGTGCACTGGCACGATGCTGATTTTTGTTACAAGTTCATTTGAGGATAAATCAGACACCACATTTCCACAGTGTCGACTCAGCTCTTCTATTCATCCTTCCAGGTGAAGGAAATGGATGCCAGAAGGAAAAAAAATCCCACATGTCCAGCAGCAAAGAGGTTTGTGTCCGGTCCCGGCGTGCAATTGCCTGTGGAGTGAGAGGGAGGCAAGGCTCTCCCAAGGACCTGAGTCCATGAGTAGAGCGTCCACAGCAAGGAAGCAGGCCGGGGGAGTGGCAGACACGCCAATTCTGGCAGCAGGCATCCTGAGTTTCAATCCCTGCTCTGCCGCTTACTTGATCAATTTCATTCTCTCTCTGCCTCGGTTTTTCCCTCTGTAAAATGGGGAGAACAAGGGCACTCACTTTATAAAGCTGCCCAAGGATTTAGTAGATTATTCCTTGCAGGCATTTAGAACAACATCTGGCACATGGTAAGTGCTATAGAAATGCACAATTAAATAAAGGCATCTGATCTAAGCCAAGGAACAAAAGGCAGAAATGTTTCTCGATCAAGAATTTCTAGGTAGGTAAAACTGGGAGGGTGGGAAGGGGACACCCCAACACACAAACTGACTGACATGTATGTCATCTCCCTCAATTCCTGTCATGCGTGTGCAGGCATACTCTGTAACCTTAGAATGTTGCCTATGAAACAAGTTTCTACTCCATGCATCTTATTTCCTTATTCAATTTCAAGATAAAATTAGGGTTGTGTCCCTTAGGGAGAAAATCTGCCCCCCAATACAAGAAACTACCTAAAGAAAGCCTGTTAGAATTACATATTTAAAGGGACATCCATATTTTTCTGACAGAGTATTAGTAACAATAAATAAATTGCCAAATAGCACTGCAAACTGGCAGCACTTCTTGGTATTTGAGTGACAGTTAATGTCTCATGGGAAATAGCAGTGACAGCTGAACATGTCACCAATGACATGGCCTCGATTGCACTGTGTAGGAGGGGGGAGGGGAGAGGTTTGAAAGCTGGGACTGGTGACATTCTTGGCAGGGGAGATCCAGGCTGCAAAGGTGGGCCGTCCACTTGGGGGCAGCCTGAAACCCTGTGCCCAGGTGGGGGCAGATGTGCAGGTCCAGGGCTGGGGTCCTGGGGACACACCCATGTGGTGGCACTGAGCCAGAAGTCGAGCTGAGTCAGGAGGCAGGACATTATGACAGCACTTCTGAGTGTTGATGGTCTCTACATCAGGTGGATATCAGGCTGCCCAGTGGGGCTGATGTGGGGGAATCCCAGAGCCAGTGAACCCTGGGAAAGGAATGAGCCTAGAGGGTCAGGAGGCTGGGGCTCAGGTAGAGCCCACCCCCTGCCATAGGGAGAGAGGGAAGAGAGTCTGGGTACAAGAGACCCAAATGGAAGACCAAACAGTGGGGCGAGGGTAAGGAAGCTGGCATTCTCCCGGGACTACATCCAGCCCCAGGGACACCAGGGGTGGGACAACGGGACGACCCAAACCCTTCCTGGCAGTCGGTAAGGCAGGATGAACAGACGGGACAGCTGGGGACAGAGAGACTGTCAGAGGCAGTGGGGGAACCCTGGAGTCCTAGCGCTTCTAGCAATTCTCCTAGTGGGCTGATACGGTGCCACTGTCACAGCTCAAGGCCTAGGGTTGCCTGGAAGCAGCTATGTCTTAGCAAGGGTAGGTCACCCTGCAAGGGCAGGAGTTCAGCCAAAGACAAACTTCTGTAGCTGCACGAAGGAAACAGGCAGAAGAGCACGAATGCTGGAGCCCAATACTGGCCATGAAGCAGGCCGGCTGCCCTGCCCAGTGCATAGGGCACCTGAGGGCTTGTCTATATCACGGGGATGGAGCCGAACTAATCAGCTTACCCCAGGTCCTCATTCCCCACTTATACAAATTGTTTTAAAATATTCTGTGGAGCCCTAACCAGTCTTGCTCAGTGGATAGAGCATGGCCTGTGGACCAAAGAGTCCCAGGTTCGATTCAAGTCAAGGGCATGTACCTCGGTTGTAGGCTCCTCCCCGGCCCAGGACCTGATCGGTATTTGTGCAAGAGGCAACCAATTGATGTGTTTCTCTCACATTGACATTTCTCTCTATCTTTCCCTGTCTCTTTCACTCTCCCTAAAAATCAATGGGAAAATATCCTCGGGTGAGGATTAAAACAAGCAAATAAAAATACAAATAAAAAAAAATGTTCTGTGGAAAGGAAACTGTTAGTGGACTTTTGGTTGGGGGAGGGGTGACAGACATTGACTACAGAGCGAAGGGAACTTTCACCATATTATGTATTTCTTACAGATTTTAATTTTTTATAATTATCACTATAATAATTTATAATAAATAAAATATAATATGCAGCATATTATATATCTATCCCCCCTTGCAGAAGTGGCTAGGAATCACAGCCAGTATAGGTGGAAGTCCATGGTAGGGTAACAAATTATATATTATTTATTATATCATATATAGTATATTGTCCATATATTAAAATCCTACATAATAAAAGCCTAATATGCAAATTGTCCCAGAGACCAGGAGTTCAAATGCTCACTATGATGTGTGCTGACCACAAGGGGCAGTGCCAAACATGGTGGGTGTTGGCCATGCAGTGCTGGCAGCGGGTGGCAGTGGAGGCACTGCCAGTCCCAATGGGTCCCAACAAGAGTGGGACCATGGACGGATGGTGGAGCAGGTGAGCGGGTGGTGGCAGGCCAAGACGGGTGTGATCAGGGGGAGGGGGGACAGGCCTGATCACCCCACCAATTGCCCCTCAGATGGCAACCAGTGACAGCGGTGGGGGAGGCTAGAAGAGGGCAGGGCCTCCGCCTGGCTCCCAGACACTGAGGAAGAAAGGGCAAACAGCAATATTAAAATATTTCTTCTAATTATTTTCCTTTCAATGTGCACAAATCCGTGCACTGGAGCCACTAGTATATCTATAATAATAAAAGTGTAATACGCTAATTAGACCAGACGACCTTCCGGACAAAGTCAAGGCTGTGAGGGAAGGCCAGGTCCCAGGTGCTGGAGGGAAGCCGGTGCCCACAGCTAGGAGAAGGAAGGCCTACTCTTGCAGGAATTTCGTGCATCAGACCTCTAGTAATAAAATAAAAATGTTTATAATAAAAAGATACATTAAAATAGAATGTGTTAGGGAAGACAGACAGGACTTGTTGAAGGACCTTCTGGAAAGCTTCCATAAGGGTCAATTTAGAAGCCTTTCTGCTAACTTCGCACTATTGGGATAGTTGTGTCTGGAAACAAGAACTCTTAACAGGAGGTTGTAGTGGGAACGACCCTCCAGCCCCTGCCTTTCTCCCTCACACCGGGAATGAGGAACTCGTGCCCTGCTGAGCCATTGAGAAGAAACCCCACCCTGTTCCATTCTGCCCCTGAGGGAGGCCCCTGCTCAGAAAGAAAACAACCTGTGACCTGAATCTCCAGGAGCCGCCCCCTCAGCCAGCAGCGCTCACCTGCTAGAGGTGGCGCACACCTGGCCCCTCTGAGTTCTCGCTGCAGGTCTTTCCTCTCACATCCAACTCTCCCCCAGAGCAGCTCAGGGCATAGCGCTGGGTGAACTGTTGGGAAGCAGGGTCCTTGGGTCCAATTTGTTTTCCTCTAAGTAAGCTTCACCAGCTATGAAGCTGATTTTTAGAATCTTTATCTGACTTCTGATCTATTTCTGAAAGGATTCTGATACCACATGGGGGATTACATGCCATATTTCTAGTCCCTTAAAGGGAAAAAAATACCATCAAAAAGTAGGTTGGCAAAGAAAGCTTCTGACTGGAGGAAATGGGTCATAAGGAATTATCACAAATACCATCAACACAATGACAACTAACAATTATTGTAGAGCCCGGTGCTGTGCTAAGTAGTTTATATAAGGTTTCTGGTTTTTGTTTTGTTTTGTTTTGTTTTATCATTTGAGTCTCACCACAACTTTCCAAATGAGGAAACTGAGACTGAGGGGCTAGTGATGGCAGAGCCAGGAGTCACACTGAGGCTGACTGCAGGCCGCGCTCTTATACACCACCCACTGTAGAGGGTTATTTCCCCCTCATCCTCCTGCCTCGTGGGAGCTCAGTAGGTGCCTCCCAGGAGCAGAGTCAGTAGGTCCACCTCCCAGGAGTGGCTAGGAGAGATGGCTGGTACAGGTGGAGGGCCAGTGTGGACCATGGTGCCAAAGGGCACACAGAGAGAGCCCTTGTAGAGGGAAGTTTGCAGAAATGAGAGGGAAGTGTCATGTTCCTGTGGGAGAGTGTCATGTTCCTTGAAGCTTAGGCTCATCCTATTGGCTTCCCATTCCCTACACCAACAAGCTTATGTAAAGTACCTTTGTGTCTTTTCTGAAGACTTGGTCAGAAAAGCATGGACTACGCTGAAGCGTAGAGTTATTCAACTTTCTGGCTTAAAGATGAGTGAATGCACCTGAGAAAGATGAGAGGCTTGCTGAGGTCACAAAACAAAAAGCAACCCAAGAGCTCTGACCCCTTTCCAAGCTCTTCCCGTGACACCTGAGGGGGGGTGGGGTTCTCCTCATATGTATAGAACATCTGCTGTGATAAACCTGAACGTGTGGACCACTAGCACTGATTTCCAATCTCAGCTGCAGTGTGGTTCATGAGATTGCAGCCATGCTGTGGGGTAGCCCGAGTATATGCTCGGTTCCTTGGCTTGACAAACATACCTCTTAAACCTTACAGGTTATAAACAGATGACAGCAAATGTGACAGAGGAATATAGGACTGATTTTCTAGGTCAAGAGCTACTCCTAATTTGTACTCTATAATTGCCAATATCTTGAGAGACATCTATTCTAGCAACTCAGGGCATGATCTTACCTCCCCCTCCTTCTCCTCTGCCCTGACACACAGCCCGTAGACCTGCAAAGGAGCCTTGGAAAGTGCAATAGTCTTTCCAAGGTCACAGAGCAAGCCACAGGCAGAAGGAATAGAGACCTCCGTGTCCCAACTTCCCAGGTCTCCAGCACTGGGGCCCCTCCCATATTACGTTACCCTGCATAGATCCTGTCAATCAGAGAGGGGAAAGGTCACTCAATCGGGAACTTCCTAAGTTACTGGAATAAGGAAAACACCTGGGTCTCCTCCCTGGGGAGGCCCATTGCAGGCAGACAGAGGCACAAAGAGAATAGGCGTGTGAGGAAGTGTCCCCAGGCCAGGTGGTACTGACTTAACAAAGGCCGTGTATGCAGCCAAGACAAGACCCAAACTCTGCTCCTCCCATCATCCCAGCCTCCCTGCTGTCCTTTTAATAGAAGCATTTTCCCTGCCTTCCCCCCCCAACTCCCTCCAAAAAAACTCACAAATATGTTGTGTGAAATATCAGAACTAATTAGACCAAATGGTGTTCGTATCTGTCACTGGCTTTTCTGGGGGAGAGCAGCCTGTGTCATGGAGGGAAATTTTTTTAACTAATTAAGGACAGTTTTTAGGGGAGAGTGTCATGTTCCTGTGGGAGAGAGGGATGGGAGGATTGAAGAAGCTTCTTGGATGGGCCGATTAAGGATAACTAAGACCAGAGATAAAAGGCGTGGTGACAGCAGGTGACCCAGAAGGTGATGTGGGAGAGAAGGAGAAACAGGACTGAGCAGCCTTGTGGGCAGCCAGTTCCACGCTTCTTTCTACAGTCAAAAGAGGACACTGTTTGCACACAAGTATAAGTACACTTTCCACACCAAAAAGAGAGAGAGAGAGAGAGAGAGAGAGAGAGAGAGAGAGAGAGAAAGAAAGAAAGAAAGAAAGAAAGAAAGAAAGAAAGAAAGAAAGAAAGAAAATAGGAAGGAGGAGGCAGTTTGTCCAAAGCTGGTACTTAGCAGTTGTTAATGCTGCTTCACAACCAAGAGCAGAGACCATGCCTTATTTTCATCATGTTCATCAATATATAGTGTTGGTAGTTTCTCCAAAATTTTGGCTGGGATATGGTGAAGGAAAAAGAGGAAACATTTATACAAATCTCATATGTGCTGGAGACAATCTAAGATCTTTTGATTTTTTTTTTTTCTCATTGAGAACTATCTGAATAGAAGTAACAGAAAAAGAGCCGGAGGATATTGAATCCAAAGAAGAGAAGACTTAGGAGGAACTTATAGTTGCCTTTGTAAATTCAAAATACTGTCATGTGGAAAAGGGAATGAGTAATTCCAGGAGATCAAATTAGGGCTAATTGATAAAGGTGTCAGGGCTGCGGGGGCAGAGGTGGGGGGGGGGGGGGGACTTCCATCCAAAATAAGGAAGAACTGTTTAGTGATTAGAACTCTTCAAGAAATGAAGCAGGTTGCCGAGTGACCAACCTGCTTCATGTATGTGTTCTGTATGTCTGAGCCCAGGCTGCATGACATCAGTTAGAGACGTTGACAAAGGACTCTTGCAATGGGCCGTGGACTCTGAGGTCCCACACATTGAGATTCCAGGAGTCTGTAGATTTGAGCTGTGTCGGGCTGTATTTCAGTTGCACAGGATGAAGACTGTTTTCCCTGAGGAAGTAATAGGACAAGGCCCTGAAAACGTCTTTGAACCCCTCTTATTTCAGAAGCCTTAAAAAATGGGAAATGAGGAACTGAAAGACACATTTGTTCAGTTGGTGCTCAGACCCCTAGTGGCTCTAATAGTCATTCATGACCTCTACATGGTCAAGGTCATTCCCCGCAGCTGCCCAGGCCTGTGGCCTCTGGGCCAAGAACTATTGCTGACCGTTCTTCCACTGAACAGCATGAGAACTGCCATTGCTTGAGGAGGGGGCGGGAGAGGTGAGGAGGCAGCTGGCACGTGCTCAAAAGGTGGGTCCTACCTGAGGTTGTCTGGATTTGAACTCTGGCTCTGCCATTCGCTACATATGGAGGCAAATTACTTGACCTTTCTGACCCCCATTCGCTCTAAACAGATGATGTGGTTACTTAGCTCATAGAGTTGTTGTGAACATCACATATGAATCTATGTGGCAGATGAATGCTAGGAACAGAATGAGGCTCACAACGAGCTGGCTGTGGTGGCCTAGCTGGGAGGGCACTTGGCACGCTGCCCTCTGAGCGACACCACTGCCCTTTGAGTGGTTAAAACAAAGAGGCCACAGTGGTCTTGAATTCCACAAAGACCTCCACCAAGGAGCTAAGAGGTGGTGTGTTAGGGATTCAAACAGACCAAATTTTGAAGGAAAAAGATCAGGTCAGGGAGTGATGGAAGAACCCCAAGCAAACTATTCACTGGGGGCAGGGGGTTGATGGTCTGCAAATCATGTCTTTGACTGTTGTCCTTGCCCTGGAGGTCACAGGGCCCTTCCCCTGGGGGCTGCCCAGAGGTCTCCTCCAGCTGCCAGCCTCCTCCTCGGCTCCATGCACTCATCTCCTTGAGCTCTTCCCCAGCAATTTTTCTCCTAAGAACTTCGAAGCACCAACAAGATAATAGACTTTGCAACTCACACAGTGGATGGGGGCGGGGACTGAAACAGGCAGCTCCAACTTGCTGAGTCCCAGCGAGTCTGCTCTGTGAGTCTGTGCTGGGCCTGGGGCCAGGACCCCCCCTCGCCCTCTGTTGTAGGTCCCCACACGGCTCCTCTCTGCTGCCTGTCTGCTCCCCACTCCCCACCCAGCGTTCGTCTGCTGGTCTAATAGCACTGCCCCTGTTCTTTGGCTCTGCTTCCTTTAATATACACATAGATTACAGCTACATTAAAGAAGCCCAAAATACCAAAGCAGAACTAAAGCAATTATTATAATGCAACCGTAACAGCAGCTGTAATGAGACAGAATTAAAAATGAGCCAGCATAATCACAATTCACTGTTCCCAACGACCTTCGGAGAGGCTTTCATTTGGAAAGCAACATCCAGGCCTGAACTGTCAGACTGGAAGGGAATTCAATTGTGCCTCTCAGCGTGCCCTGGCCCCTGGCTACCAGGAGATCTGGCTCTTCCTTATGAAAACATCTGTTCCCTGGCTGAGGCTACAAGGTATTACCCTTTTGCTTAGCGGAAGGCAGAGGGAAGGGGCATAGGAGCAGGGTGCTTCCTCCATGGCACACAAGGCTGGCTTAGTCCTCTTCCATTTGTCACTGGGACTGCCCGGGCCACGCTGGAGCAAATTCAAGTCCATGCAGCATTCTGCCTGGCTCAGGGCATGTGCCACATGTTGAAGACAATGACAATTCTCATTATTTCAGTTGACCTCACAGAAACCCTGAGAGACAGGTTCCATTATGTCCCCCTATTCATGACCAAGGAAACGGGAACTCGGAGAAGTTCCGTGACTGCTCACAGCCACACCTCATGGGCACTGCAGCCATGGTGCCAGTCCTGTCTTCAGACTCCAGAGCATGAATTCCCATCCTGACTTCATGGGCCTGGTGACTTCGTAGAAGCAGAGGTGAGCTCTACTGGGATTGGTCTTACATGACTTCATTTGGATGCACCGGACCAGGGAGGGGAGGGACATTTGAGGGCGAGATGATGGAGGGATAATGCAAGCACACCCAGCAGGAGCGGCTTCCTCAAGGAGGCCATTTGAACTGAGAAGTGGCAGCCGTCCACTTACAGGAGCCTTTACTCTTCCCTTCTTGCCCTGTTCTGTGCAGATCAGAAATAAGAAGGCAAAGGGCCGGGAGATAAAGGAGCTGGCGGAGGCTGGGGGGGAGTGGGGTGGGAGACCATGCAGGGAAGGCACAGGCTCCTCTCTGCTATCTAGGAGGATGCTCAGAAGAAACCCTAAAATGCGGTGATTTTGCCAAGTCTGCCCAAATTGGGCTTCCTGGAGCCCCACCAAAGGCAATCTGACCCCTCACTCCTGAGCATGCTCAGTTTACTCGGGAGACAGAGATGGGGAAGTTGTGGGAGAGGGCTTCCACCGTGTCATGCTGGGCCAGGAGCAGGCGCAGGTGGGAGAAATGGCCACAAGGAGCCAGTGCTCATCTTCCTCTTGGGTGAGCTGGGCTATGGTTCTGGGTGCAGGTGGCCCTTCTTCTGTCCCCCAGGCCCAGGCAGCTGGAGCCTTGCAGCCCTGCTGCTGGGGAAGGTGTCCCGAGGACTCTGTTTCCAGAAGCCCAACAGCCTGAATGCATTCCATGGATGCTGGGTGTTCGGGATGACTCTGCAGCCAGCCTGGGGTGCTGGGAGGGTCTTAAACCCCAAGCTACAACCTCTTTGTGGCCAGGTCACACTCCCACTGTAATTCACTTGGGGAACTATGAGTTCCCACCATAGCTAACTAAGCAAGGGATACAAAGCACTTTATGGTTTCACAACAATTGAATGTGGGTTGGTGGCCATTTCCAGGAACCTAGTTCTACATGGTCACTATATAACTGAACCATTTGCCACACTGAGATTGCCATCCCAGGTGGGCAGGGCATGAGAATTGAGCCATGAATACTGGCCCTGCCACTTGGCTTTCCTGGAGGGGAAAGAGTTATTAAGAGTCCTGGCCAGTGTGGTTCAGTTGGTTGGAGCATCATCCTGTACATCAAAAGGTTGTAGGTTTGATTCCCGGTCAGGCACATACCTTCGCTATGAGTTCAGTCTCTGGTCAGGGCGCGTACAGGAGACAACCAATCAATGTTGCTCTCTCACATAGATGTTTCTCTCTCCCCCAACCTTCCTCTTTCTCTAAATATCAATAAAAATATACTCTTGGATGAGGATTAAAAATAAATAAAAGAGTGGCTGAGAGAAGCCACCTCTTGTCCTTGCTTGAGTGCTGTCATCCCTCTCTCTGGGGAAGTCCTTCCATCACCCTGTCCCTATTTTATGGAGAGAGAAGTGTGTGGGGAGTAAACTGACTCCAATAGAGTGGGACCATGTGCATTAGTCACTGCTAAGGTAGAACAAGCCAGGAGGGAACATCTGAGAGAATGTGAGAGGGCCCAATGGCCCCAATACTGGTAGTAGATGGGCCCATTTCTTCAATGGCCCTGCTCCTCCTCAGTGAGAGGACAGAGGGGACCATAGCCACAGCGCACCTGACTCCCAACTTCTAGGCCAACATAAGCTTCCTCAGAAGCCTAGGGATACACACGAAGGAATGAGAAAATGGGCAAAAAACATGGGGGAAATTGCTGAGAACTTTTTCTTTTGTCTAATTTCCAACTTGAACAATGGGGCTTGCCCTCTGAGGGTGAGTGGATCCTAACTGGGGTGAGTGGGTGTCTGTGGAGAGCATGTGGCCACTGTGAAAAGTCCCAGCTGTGGGGTGACACACCTTTTTTTAGAGAACTTCAAGTGTTGGCTGGTTTGGGAATATAAGACTTAAAAGAGTGTCCTACACATAGGGATTTAGGAATCTGATACTTTTTGTAAAAATTCACACACAAGGGAGCAAATAAACAAGCATGACATCTGAAAACCTTACGTAAGCTGAGCGCTGGGCGCCTCCCCTCCCACCCACCTCTGCAGACCTGCATTGCCCCACAGGACACACAGGTGGAGCCAGAGCCTGCCAGCCCTCTCCTCCCGCCACCCCAGGAGCTAAGGAGATGCAGGGAGGGGTCTGCAGCCCCCATGGAGTGGCTGGCCATTGTCGTTGCTATTGCTGTTGTTTTGAATGCCTTTCTCTAGTGCTCTGCCCACAGCTTATTAGCACGTGGCTTTGGTGAGTGAGAAGGGTTTAGGCTCACAAGATGGTACCATGCTCTGTCTCACCACCTCAGGGGAGTATTCTTGAGACATTTGTTTACAATGTCCCCAGACAGATGGTCTCGAGCCTCTCCAGCAGCCACTGCCACATGGGCACCCGAACCTCCGGCCCCAGGTCCAAGGAGCCAGGTTTTAAAGCCCACCCTCACTGGAAGTTTCTTTTCCCATCTCTTGCAAAGGTGTGAATGGATTTGACAAAGGATGAGGAGGGAGGGAAAGAGAGAAAATAAACTGCCTGTCCTACTGCATCACCCCCCCCACACACACACACACACACACACTCATATACAGGCAGCCAGACATCTGCCTCAGTAGACTACGGCCAGTGCAATAAGACCAAAAGGGCTGGGCAAAGTGCTCCCACCGTGCCATGGGCTGCCATGAGCAAGCTGACTTCGATTTGGGTCCCAGCTCAGTCACGAGCCAGCTGACCTTAGGCATCGGTAGCATCACCGGGGCCTGCACCCGGACCATCTCTTCACAGGAGGCGTGGCAGAGCTGGAATTTGTTGGAGACCTGGGAGCAGAGGAAAGCACACAGGCTTTCGTAGGGATGAGGCTTCAGAACTGAGCCTCCGAACACCAAGACCGTGAGCTGCCCAACCCCTGGTCCACTCTGCACTGACTTCCTCCCTTTGTTTATAAAGTCTCAAGATACATATTTTGGTGTCTTAAACAAGTGGCAGCTTACTTACCACATGCTTCATGGGCCCCTGGTGTCCCCTCTAACACAGGATGCTCTGGATCTAGAACCCATTCCTGGGCCACCCCCCACCAGATCCATGTCTCCCTCCTGGAACTCACAGCCCTTCCTGTGTGAACTGCTCACCTGACACCCAGCCAATACCGCCTTATACTGATGGGTATTTGGCTTTTTGTGTTTCCTCTCAGCCTGTTTGTCACAAGGTAATAAAGTGCTTCGTTCTGAATTACCGTGGAGTGTCTTTACCTTAAATGTATTTTATCTGCTATTTATTTTAATGCATCGGTTTTGTTGTGGTTAGTATGTTCACAGTATGCCTTTCTTCATTCCTACTACTTTCAAACTTTCTGTATCTGTCTGGTAGAGGTGTGAATGGGTTTGACAAAGATTGAGGAAGGAGGAAAAGAGAAATTAACCATACCTCTCCTACTAGCATATCTCCTACTAGCATATCACTACCAACACACACACACGCTCATACTATCCAAGCAAACAGACATCTTCCAAAATAGAATATGGCAAAGCACTAAAGCAAAAATAGCAAACTCTGTTTTAGGTATTTCTTATAAATTGCATATGTTTTAGACCCAAACTTACAAATTCTGTCTTTAAACGGGTAAGTTTAATCAATGTCTATTATTGTGATTGCTGGTGTGTTTTGATTCGTTTCTATCATCTTGCTTTGTGTTTGACAATTGTTTGGAGAGAAACTCCTGGATGGGTCATTCATGCTTCTCCATGCCTTTCCGGGCGTGCGGAGAATGCGAGGCTCTGACTGCTCATCGCCTGGGTCATTTCTCAGGGTTGTGTTTGCATCAAGAAATCCCTGGAGCACAGATCCTTCTCGCTGCCCCAAGGTAGTGTTCCTCAGCTGAGACCAACTCACTGCACAGGCAACCTACATCTGAGTCACCCTCGTGGAACTTAGGGGCAAAGAGGAAACGAAACACAGGTGGTGCTCACGGGGATGCTGTGCGTATTAAAGGCTTTGTTTCTGACCTAGGAGTCTTGTGTCTTCTGACAGCACCCATGACACAGTAGCAGGCTAACCTAATAGCTTATAAATAGGATAGTTCAAATCTCAAACGCTTCAGAGGCCTGGTAATAACCACTGTGGTTATTTTCTTCTTATTTTCTCATGCCATGCCTCTTGGTGGAGCGACCCTGCTTTCTTTATTTCCTTTTTAGCCTCTATTGCTTTGAAAGTTGTGCATTGTATGTCTCCCCTTTTAATGGTTACCCCTAAATAACTACTTTAAAAAAAACTTAAGTGTAACAATGTTGAAAATCAATCAATATCTCATCCCCCTTCAGGACAATAAGTTACTTCCCCACCTCCACCCCCATTCCCATCTTCCATACTACTTATTGCTACCCAACATTTTAATTTTGCCTTATTTTCAATCTACCGTTTTTATTGTTGTTACAGTCACTACTTGTTGTTATTTTTCTCACCATTACTTCTGGCTTTCTGCTCCTTCCATCTGGTTTAGTTTCTATCTCAGAGTTACATCCTTTAGTTGTTCTTTCAACTAGGGTCTGTGAGTAATAGATTCTCTTAGACTTTGTTTGTATTAAAAATTCCTTTACCGTCATTTTTGAATGATGCTTTACTTAGGATTTGAATTTTAGGGTGCTAGTTACTGTCCTATAGCAAGTTAAAGACATATTTCCTGGTGTTATCTATTTTTGCTGGTAATATGTCTGCTTTTAGGTGAATTATCATACCTAGGTATAATCTGACTTTTCTCTCTGGGAGCTTTTTAAGATTTTTCTCTTGATTTTTTATTTTCTGTGATGTGGCTACAAAGTATCTAGATGTGCATTTGTTTTTATTTATTATTCATAGACCTGAAATTCTTCAGTTTAGGAATTTAAATGTTTCTTAAATTCTCAGTCAATATCTTTTCAAATATTATCTCTCTCACATATTCTCTGTTCTCTCCTTCTGGTACTTGATAATATGTATTTTATTACATTTCTGCTAACTCGCTTTCATATTTTCCATTTCAAATTCTGGATATTAGTCTCAAAGTATCTTCCAGGTCATTGATTTTCTCTTTGGCCATGTCTAATGTACTACTTTACCCATCTAATCATTTTTATTGTAATGATATCGTTTATATATCTAGGAGCACTATTTGTCTACTTTTCAAATCTGTTTCTGTATTGCTCTGTCCTGTGCTTATAATTTTATTCCTCCTTTTATATTTTTATTATTTTAAATATATTTAAACGGTAGTCTAAGATTGTTCGATTTCTTCTGGATTCTGAAATGTTAATTACCCTACTTGCTGTTTTTGCTAGGTATCCTTCATCATAGCTTGTAGCTTTTTGCAGTTTCTAATTTTTCTTGCCATCTTCAGTGGATTTTTTTTTCCCTCAGGGAATCTCATGTCCTCTGTATATAAATGGTGGTGGCATTTCTCTATATAAGACTCTATGTTGCTTCTGCTAGCACGCCATTTGTTTTACCAGCTTTAGGCCGGTATTTATATTAGTTTCTAGGCATTACTTATGTGGTGCAAATTTGTGCAAGTCGTGCAGGCTTAAGTTTTCAGTTTCTGCTATGTGACTCCCTTTTACCCAAGGCTTAAGTGGACCACAAACTTTCTTGAAATTTTCCCAAACAGCTCTGCTGAGTTTTTCTAATTCTCTCAGAAGCTAACTTTATGCCAGAAGCCTCTATCCATGCCTCTCAACTTATCTAGATTTGAGGCTTTAACTTTTGTTTTTGGTGGATGTTAACTCCATTCTGAGGCTATTATCAATAAGCCACGAAATAACAACTATTGGAAAGGATGTGAAGAAAAAAACAATCCTCATACACTGCTAGTGGGAATGTAAATTGGTATAGCCACTTAGGAAAACAGTATGAACATTCCTCAAAAAGTTAAGAATAGAGCTACCACCTGATCCAGCAATCCCTCTTCTGGGTATCTACCTGAAAAATTTGAAAGCATTTATTCGTAAGGATATACATGCTCACGTTTATTGCAGCATGATACAAGGCACCCAAGCCATGAAAATAAGCCAAGTGTCCTTGGATGGATGATTGGATAAAGAAGACATGGTACATATATGCAACGGAATACTACTTAGCCATTAAAAAAAGATGAAATACTGCTGTTTCCAACAACATGGATGGATCTCAAGAGTGTCATACTAAGCAAAATAAGTCAGAAGAAAAAGGACAAGAACCATACAATTTCACTCATATGTGAGATATTAAACAAAAAGCAATAAACAAACGAACTCATAGACCCAAATAACAGAAGGGTGGTTACCAGAGGGGAAGGAGTTTGGGGGGAGGCTGAAGCGGGTAAAAGGGGTCAAGTTTATGGTGACAGAGGGGGACTAAACTTTGGGTGGTGAGCACACATGCAATATACAGGTGATGTAGTATGAAATCATACACTTGAAACTTGTAAACCAATGTCACCCCAATATATTTAATTAAAAAGAAAACATTCTGAATCCCTAAGGCCTATGTCTGGATCTTAATCCCCCTTGGACTAGCATGGTCTCGGCTCCTGCCAAGACTCTGGCTTTGAGTTCCTGCCTCATTGTGGACACTGGGAGGCTCCCTCTTTTTCTTTGCAGCCCTGTGCATATTTAGATTTATTTGTGTTATCGTGTATGCAGATTTATGTATGTATGAATGGAAGGAACACCTTTCCATATCCACTCTGTCTGCCACACTGACTGGAAGTCTTCAGTGAGACTGTAACTAAGCAGGGACCACGTCTCATCCTTCTGTGTAGGACTACAGGCCTCGACTGTGGAGCCTGCCCCAGAATCACATGCTAATCAGGGTTCAAAAAGGGTTTGTAACAATCTCAGGATCTAACAATAGGGGCTTTTTTTAACTGGGCCAGGATACAACAATGTAATGGAGTGTGGTGCAGCCACTTTAAAAGATACAAAAAATTTATAAGCAATAAAAAAAAATGTTGTCAACAACATTTTCAGTGTAAAAGACAGGTTAGAAAATAATGTGCACTGTCCTGTTGTATAGAAAACAGACTGGAAGGAAACGTACCAGAATGTTAGCACCATTTGATCCCTAGACAATTTTCATTTTCTCCTTTTGGTTTGTATTTCTCATAGTGAACATTAATTTCTTGTGTAATAAGTATGACAAATATGAATTTAAGGTAAAACCCAAATGCCAAATAAGTAGGAAATCTGAGATGCTCTCTCCAGTTTCTCCCTCCCCAGAACCTTTGTCTCAAAGGAGAGTCCATTTGGCATCCACACCCAGATGGGGAGGTGGCTGCTGTCTGAGCAGCTCACCATGGCTCCACGTCTCCCTGCCACTGGAGGGTGCGCATGAGCTTTGGGCCTCCACAGTCTGGCAGCTGCCCACTGGTCCTTAGTCATAATGCCTCTTGGGCCCAGGTTCCCAAGGTTGTGGCCCTCAAGGGAGGAGGAGCCCAGGGTCCTCCATGCCTACGTCCCTGGTCAGCCTGCTCCCTGGGGGCACAAGTGCTGTGCTGGGCTGTTGGGTCTGGCAGGGCTTCTGACAGCAGCCCATGCTATGCACACGCCTGCCCTCCTCCACCACCCGTTTCAAGTTCATTCTGGACCCTTATTGCTTTTCCCTTCCACCAAGTCTTCATGGGATGCTCTCTATTCCAGTGGTTCTCAACCTTCCTAATGCCACGACCCTTTAATACAGTTCCTCATGTTGTGGTGACCCCCAACCATAAAATTATTTTTGTTGCTACTTCATAACTGTAATTTTGCTACTGTTATGAATCGTAATGTAAATATCTGATATGCAGGATGTATTTTCATTGTTACAAATTGAACATAATTAAAGCATAGTGATTAATCACAAAAACAATATGTAATTATATATGTGTTTTCCAATGGTCTTAGGCGACCCCTGTGAAAGAGTCATTTGACTCCCAAAGGTCGTGACCCACAGGTTGAGAACCGCTGCTCTATTCTATCCTTAACAGGACTCCCTGACTCAGAATTACAGGAGCAAGGATTGAGGGTCTGTCCTCCTACCCAGAAGGCCCCTGTGTACCTTTGGAAAACTAAGTCAACGCCTCCAGTGACAGCCTTTCTAATTCCAGTAGAGGCATCTTTGCTTGGGTCAAAGGAGGTGTTTTCATACCCTGGCTGCGGAAAGATGGCTTCCTACCACCCATCACACTATTGCCCATTAGAAGGTACTCCTATTTAGATAAAGAAGGACAGCATGGTTCACACATACAATAAGTCCTTAAAATAAGAAAAGACTGTAATGTGGCTAACCAGCATGAGGATTTGCACAGTGGCGCTGGGGTTCTGCCACCTAGTATCTCACCCCGCCCAGCCTTCAGCGTCACCCTCCTGCTCAGTGGAGGCTAATGAGCTATGTGGAAATTGGTAGTTTAGATTCTCCCTGTGGCAACCAACTTTCTTTCTCAGCTCCAGTTTTGCCTGTTTTTCTCCCCAAAGCATCCTCCAAGCAGAGATCAATTAGAAGCAGGATAAGGATCACGGGAAAGAGGTGCACGGGAGGCCCTGCAGGCCCTTTGTGGGAGGAATCATTTTTTACCTTATTTCACTACACTCTCCTCCCGCTCCTAATTCCTGCCTCTGGAAGTCAGGGAGACACCGAGCAGGTGGCCCTGGCTGGTGCCTGGGCTGGTGGCAGGTTGAGCGGAAAGATGCTTGTCAGCATATGGGCCAAGGGAACACATGGCCCCGAGCTCCCGGGGACAGGAGGGAACAGGCAAGAGCAGATGAACTGCTAAGCAACAGGGTTGGTAATTTCAGCCCGGGAACTTTCCAGCGATAAGAAATCAGGGAAGGCAGCCAGCAGGGCAGCATGGGAAGGGAGGCTGAGGGACTCAGTCACCCATCTCTGCACAGAGACATCTCTTTATTTTCTTTTAAAGGTAAAACGCTACTCTTTGTAGGGAGCAATTGCTTTTCCCAACTTGGAGAGCTGGAAACAATGGAAAACCATCGACACACGTGTTCACCCTCTAACTAAGCAGGTACCACGTCTCATCCTTCTGTGTATGACTACAGAGTTCCTCACATTCACATTTACATGATTTCTGAGCTACGGGAAGCACAACGGCTGAACTTAAACAGGGATCCACATACTGGGAATGTGTGCGATTCAATCTTAAAAATAGCACAGAAGGAAGTGCACCAGGGTGTTAACAGTGGCTGCCTCCGGGTGATGGAACTAGGGGTGATTTATTTTTCCTGTTTCAATGATTTATATGTGCTGTTTTACAATATTAAAAAGCTATTTAAAAACATAGACAAAGGCAACACCAATTAATAAAAGAGAAATGCCTGTGGCCTGGTGTTTCCAGAATCTACCTTGTGGAAGAATCTGGGGTTAATCTTTATGTCTGTTATTGGATTTGACCATCACAAGCATTCTGCAATATTGACTGCATCCTTTGTACAGATGGAAAAACTGAGATTTGGGGAAGTTAGTTAGCTTGTCCAAATGTCAGTGGTAGCAAGAACGGCACCAGGTGTTAGATCAGCGTGGGGTCAGAAAGGACCTGGGTTCAGCAACCTTGTTACTTGAGCTCTGGCTAGGAAAGAATTCAGAGCCAAGACTCAAACTTTATTTGAGAAAGTTTATTTAGGAAGTCACAAAGGTAAAAGAAATGAGCCATAGAAAAAAATGGGCTTAGAAAACAAGTTACAGAGGCAAAAGGCGGGCCTTGGAGCTTAGGAGAAATAAGGTAAAGGTAATGTGCCTGGAGGAAGAGGTAGGGGACAGGGGACAGGAAAGGCTCCGGCCTGCTCCCTGGAGGGAGAGTGCACTGAGCCCTCAGTCCTATGGGCTTTTCAGGGTGGAGCTTTTAGGAGAGGTGGCAGGAGAGGATCCCAAAAGAATATTCATCAGCTTTCCAGGTGTGTCCTTTCAGGGTTGTGGTCTCTGCTGATTGGTCAGTGCCTGGCAGGGCGTCATTGTTGGTCCTGAGGTCAGCTGCGAGGTTGCTAGTCTGGTTTTGCTCTTTTTTCTGATCCTGGAACTGAAACACAACTGAGGCCTAGATGTATTTGATGCAGCTCAGAACCTTGTTGTCCTGGGTGCTTAATGCTTAAGGGCTACTCTCTGGTTCCCTTGTTCGTACCCCCTCTAAGGGGGTCTAACCCGCATGACTAGCAACATGCCTAGGGAGGAGAGGTCAGGGGAGGTTCTGAAACTCGTGATCAGCGATAGGAAAGGTCAGGGAGGAGGGGAGAAGGGGTCTAAACCCTTGGTCGGCAAACTACATACGGCTAAACCACATGCGGCTCTTTGGCCCCTTGATTGTGGCTCTTCCTAAGCCTTAGGAGTACCCTAATTAAGTTAATAACAATGTACCTACCTATATAGTTTAAGTTTTAAAAAATTTGGCTCTCAAAAGACATTTCAGTCGTTGTACTGTTGATATTTGGCTCTGTTGACTAATGAGTTTGCCGACCACTGGTCTAAACCACATGACTAGCAATAAGCTAGGGGAGGAAAAGTTATCCTGGAGCGAGGTCCTTGTTTTCCCAGTGTTGACGGTGGCTAGGCACCCAGGACTCTGTCCCGGTAACCTTCAGTACCTGGCCTAGCGTCCTTGCTCTGCTCCTGTCTGTCTCACTGCCTACCACACAAAGTCACACCAATTGCAACTGGCAAAGTGACCTTTCACCCCAGGCCTGTCTGTCTGACTGTGTGGGAGTGGTAAGTAGTGTCCACATAGGTCTTATTGCTGGTGCTTCCTCATGGACAGCGAACTTCCCGCTGAAAAGGCCCTGGGGAGGGGAACGTGCCTGGTGTGTCTGAGGAAGAGCCAGCTGGGTGGAGGGGTCAGGAGTGGACGGTGGAGAGAGAAAGCAGAGGCAGCGGGCTGGATCCTACAGAGACTTAGGGACCTTGGGAGGAGTTTTGGCAAAACTCATAGTTTATGTTCCTGCTGATATGCTTCTCTTAAGCTCACATTCTCAAGAGAGGGAGCCCAGTTGGCTGAGCCCAGTCTGGATAGGCTTCCTTAAGTCAAGTTCTTTTTCCCTCAGTCAGGGGTTGGAGTGGGGCTCTGGCTGGTCGGGCAGTGTGGGGCATCCCTTGAGGGGAAGCTTTGAATGGGACCTGGATCATTAATGGGATCCAGGTAGTCAATCAGAGGCAGAATCAAGTCAATAGGAGAAAGTATGCCCTTCTGTTCTTGGTGCTGTTTTTTCTTTTCTTTTTTAAATATATTTTATTGATTTTTTTACAGAGAGGAGGGGAGAGGGACAGAGAGTTAGAAACATCGATGAGAAAGAAACATCAATCAGCTGTCTCCTGTACCAAGGTACATGCCCCGGACCAGAATCGAACCTGGGACCCTTCAGTCCACAGGCGGACACTCTATCCACTGAGCCAAACCGGTCAGGGCGGTGCTGTTGTTTCTTGTCATGACTTGGTAGGAAGGCTATTGGAAAGGGGTAGTTAGTCCTCTGGACATTATTTGTGGGCAGTTTGATCCTAGGGAGGGATGAGAATGGGCAGGGAGAAAGTATCTGCATTTGTTATCTACTTGAAATTTCGATAAGGATGAAAACACACCTGGATGAATGTGAAAGATTCAGAGTCTAGACTGGCTAAACCTCTCCCTCCAAAAACAAAAACAATTTTTTTTTTCTACTTTTTACTACCTGGGCTCTAGAAAACCTTGTCTCTGAGTTTCCTCATGCAGCACACAGTTATTTTCTAATCATCATGGAAAAGCTTTTGGGAACCCTGGGACTGAGTTCTCACCCTAATTTTTCTCAGCTGGGAGATGGCATAGACTCTTGAGTCTCATACCATGCCATCTGACCCTCAGGAGCCTCTGCTTTCTGAAATCAAGAGACAATCTACCAGCACAGAACAGGCGCGTGGGAAGGTCATGTACCAGGGCAAGCCATCCCTGCCACCCCTGGGTGCAGGCCTGGATAGGGCATCCCTAGCCTGGGGCCCCACAGAGATGAGAGATAGAGATAGAGATAGAGGAGATAGAGGAGACAGAGATGATAGATAGATAAATAGATAGGTAGGTGACGATAGATAGATAGATAGATAGATAGATAGATAGATAGAAGAGTGCATTGGCAGAAGGGCTGTTTCTATGAACTTTTTTACTCTGTACATAGGACATTTTTATAAAATATGAAGTCTACATTTTTATTATTACCATAAAACAAAAATACAATGTATGTACAATATTAAAAGGAAGCCATACTACAGCCACACTAAAAAGACAATCGGAACAGTGACATTTCTGATGTATAGGGACATTTGGGAAAGAGTGAAGCTAAACTTCCCTGTTCTCCTGGCTCCCCAGAGCCCCACCCCCAGGCCACCCCAGCCAGGCTGTCCTTGACTCCCTCCAGCAGTCCGTAAATCCATCACTTGCCACTCTGGTCTTTACCGGAGCCTAATTTCCTGCTTTCAGAAAGTTTCACTTTCTCTGTGATAAATTCACATCTCCTTTTGTGGAGGGAGAATAATTCAAATCTCAGAAACAGTATTTCTCATTTCTCTTTTTTATTTTATTTTTTGTTGTTTTTGTCAATCTTTACCCAAGGATATTTTTTATTGATTTTTTTTTTTTTGAGAGAGAGAGAGAGAAACATTTGAGATACACATATCTGTTTTAGCCATATTTTATATATGGCAGTTCATTTGACTGGACTCACACTCCAAATTCTGTTTCTTCTGTCATGGGCAGCACCTAAAGTCTGCTCAGTTCTTCAACCTTTCAACTCTGCTTTTTGCTGGGCTCCTTGGAGTCGCCCCATACATGTCCAATTCAGAGGTCCTCTGAAGATTCAATCAAAATTTCTCTATAGATTGGGGCCACATCTTCTCTAGCCCCCTCCTTTCTGAGATTCCCACCCTCACTTTCTAGTAGCTCTGACTACACTAAACTCTGTCTCCTGACTCTGCCAGCCAGTAGCTCCCCAGCTTTCTGTTGAGTTCCCTCGGACCCAGGTGGCGTGCTTGGGAGTGCCCCCAGGGCAAAAACATGAATGGGAATCTCACCCAAGTGCAGTTCCTTGCTTTCAAGGGTCAACTTCCCTCTAGACGTGCCTGCCTTTGGTCACTCTCAAGTGTCATCAAATTGCTGTGTTTTATACTTTGTACAGAATTTATAATAATCGATGGGAAGGTCTGTCTACTGTAAGCTACTTTATCATTACAAGGAAGTGGAAACACTACATAAACTGCTTTATAATTTGCTTATTCTACACTGTGCTTTTTAAAGTCTATATTATTCTATTATATTGACCACTCTATTAAACAAAACTTATGTAACAGCCATTGGTAGACATTTCAGATGTTTCCAACTTTTCATATCATAAAAGCAGTGTCCTGCAGAGCCAGGAGTTCCCATCACAGAAGTTACACAAGATACTTCATTTCATTTGCAGGAAGAAATACATATTAGTACTTCTTTTTGTTTCAACTTAACTGACCCTTCAATGTATCTATTCCATATGTTTAATAATGTGTAGAATATATTATTATGATACTACAAGTAAATAATTTTAAAAAGATGTATAGATATATTGGGGTGTGTGCCCAATTTTACTTAATTCATTTTTTATAGGTTGAGTATATGATTTTAAAAGTTTAGAAGGTACCATTATGAATAATGCTTTAAAGAATGCATATATATATATATACAAAAATACATAAAACATTCATTTATATACATAAATCAATATATAAATGTAAACATTTTATGTAAAATGGGATCTCTTACCCTTTGAGACAGCATTACTCTTTAATATCTGGAAAATATTATGTTAAGTGAAATGAGCCAGTCAGAGAAAGACAAGTATCACATGATCACACTCATATGTGGAATCTTATGAACAAAATAAACTGATGAACAAAATAGATCCAGAGACACAGAAGCATGGAACACACTGACAAATCTCAGAGGGAAGGTGGGGGTGGGTTGGTGGGGAAAGATTAACTAAAGAACTTACATGCATATATGCATAACCCATGACACAGACAATAGTGAGGTGAAGGTCTTGGTGGAGGGTGATTTGGTGCAGGGTGGAAGGGGTCAATGGTGAAAAAAGGGAACATCTGAAATACTTTAAACACTAAAGGTGCATTTTTTTAAAAAGAAAGAAAAAAATGATTAGGCACAATACTGATTATTTACATGAGATGATTACCCAGAAATAGAATTGCCGCATCAAATGATAGGCCCATGTTTTTTAAGTTTTGTGACTCATTTCCTCAACACTGTACAAAGGTCCTCCGGAGGACTGTATCAGTTCACCCTCAGAGCAGCAGAATCTGAGGACACAGTACTTTCCCTGTAGCTTGCTGACACTGGCGATAGTGGAATGTTTTTCTCTGTCTACAAAAAAAAGTTTTAGCGATGAATAACAATCCTTTGGTTTAATGAGAATATCTTCCTTTACTCATAGAGTTGAACATTTTTTATGAATTTACTATATTGAATCTCTTTTTAAAGTGCCTGTTTATTTCTTTTGCTTTTTTCATTAAGATGATTCATCTTTTATTTAAATATTAATTTTAAGATATCCTTTTATAGTATGTTTATCCTTGGTTTGATATGAATGTTATGAAAACATTTTTCAGTTTATTATTTTCCTCTTTATTTGCTGATGATATTTTCTCACACACAATACATTTATGTCATCACATTCATTAGTCATTTTCTTTATGGTTTCTGCCTTTGGAATTAGCCTTAGAAAGTCATTCAACACCCTAAAATTATATAATCATACCATTATTCCCTATTAGGACATTTACCTTACATTGAAATCTTTAATCCATATGGAATTTATTGTGATAAATTATACAAGATAGAAATCTTATACTCTAAAGTTTTATACATATATTTAGGACTGTTTTCGGGTTTTCATTGAAATCCACCAATCTGTTGAACTATGTCATAATTACAGTCCCCTAATTTTTATGGTTGAATAATGCATTTGACATGGGCATTGCATTTCAAGAACATTGACAACCCAGAAAGCACTTAAAAGTGCTCTCACATAATGAATATTTCAAAAACTAAAAACTAAGAATGTTTAACTTTAAGAAGAGAGGATTCAATTCCTGCCAAAAGTAGGAATTCTTTTTTAAACAGTTAAGGCTCTGTTACATGGACTGGAATAGAGCTGGTGACTCTAGAATAGGGGTGGGGAACATCGGGCCTGCAGGCTGTATAAAGCCCGTGAAATCATTTGGTCTGGCCCTGCCAAGGCATTAGGAGTGAGTTAATTAAATGTTTGACCAAATATAGCAGGCTAATGTTTAAGTTGATAATTTTATATGGCCAACGAATGATGTTATAAATATCCAAATGACTCTGGGCAGAAGGAAGGCTCTCCACCCCTGCTCTAAAGGGTAAAGCTAGAACTAATGGGTAGAAATTACTAGAGAAAATTTTGGCTCAATGGTGGACTTTTCCTAACAACCATGTTGTTCAGCAAAGCAGGCTGTCTCAACGGAGGGTGAGGGTCAGAAGATTTGGCTGCTCTTCACTGAACAAGTTAAAAAATAACATGTGCAGGATGAAATGGAAGGGACATTTACAACAAATAAGGGCTGGGCTAAGGAAAGACATTCAAGCTCTAAAATTCTGGCATCTACGATCTTATTATCCTGAAAAACCAATGCCATAACTCTACTGCTCTCAAGCCTCAATCACTGAGGAATTGACACTGAGTGATCCCTAAGGCAATACACCTGAGCCATTGGCTTTTGAAACCTTTTTCTTTATCTGTGAGGAGGTGGGAGCAGGGCTGGGACTGGGTGGCAGGATATAAAGCAAAGAGAGATATGACAGGTCCCGTACAGCCCTATGTTTTGTTTAGGCAGACTCAAGGTGCCCTGGGGTACTAAGGGGTATTTCCCCGGACAACAAGAACAAAGACGGTCCCAGAGTCCCAGGGTTCCGTTCTCATCCTGCTCCTGCAGACACCAGAGCTCTGTGCACAGGTGTGCTCTGGCCCCTCTCCACCTCCATTGGGGTGTGGAGAAGAGAACTTTCTTTTAATACCTCAGTAAAATATTCTGAGGTCCCAGAACTGTCCTATTCAAATGCAGGGATTTTATCTATTATTTATCCCCCGGCTCTGGGAGAGGAGTGACTCAGTCTCTGAGCAGAGAGGCAGAGCTTTGAAGCAGCCCTCTGGGGACTGGCTTCCTTCGAAAGTCAGCAGCAGCCCAGACAGGAGAGCAGAGGCCGAGTCCCTCTGGGCCCCACAGGTCCCCGTGCAGCAGATCTGTCTCATGGCTGAAGACACCAGCTCAGCAAGTGGCCGGTCCCCAAGCACTCTGTCCGTGGTGGCTTTATTAAAGACAGAGGTGCATCCCTGTCACAGAGCCCATCGGCTCTCTAGCCTTCCAGGGTAAAAATAAACACTCGGGGAGCTCAAGACATGAGGCAGAAGTGGGCCAGACAAGATGCCACAGGCTGCTGAAATGAATATAATTAAGCACTAAACTATAAAGAAAGCCTATGGGCCTTGTAAACATACTGTCCAGAAAAAGAAAAAAAAAGCCAGACACAGAAGAATTTTGTGTTAATCCATTTTGATAACATTTTAAAACAAGCCCAATTATGGTGTTGACGTCAAGATAATGATTATCCTTCAGGGAGGGGGGCCAGTAAGCATCCGGAAGGTGCCATACAGGGCTTCTGGGATGATGGTGAGGGTCTGTGTCTAAACCGGGGTGGGCAAACTTTTTGACTCGAGGGCCACAATGGGTTCTTAAACTGGACCGGAGGGCCAGAACAAAAGCATGGATGGAGTGTTTGTGTGAACTAATATAAATTCAAAATAAACATCATTACATAAAGGATACGGTCTTTTTTTTTTTTTAGTTTTATTCATTTCAAACAGGCCGGATACGGCCCGTGGGCCGTAGTTTGCCCCCAGGCAAACTACGGCTGGTCTAAACCTAAATGATAGTTACTTAGGTGCATTCAATTTGTGAAAATTCAGAGTTGTGCATTTAATGCAAATACTGCAAATACTCTTCTTTACTTGCTCTACCTCAATCAAAATTTCAAAAGGAAAGGAAGGTGGCCACTGGCACTTCTTAGCCCTGCTCCCAGGTTCCCCCAGGTTTCTGCCATGTGCATGGGAAGTAAGCTGCTCTCACCGAATTTCCAGTGAAGGAGTTGGAAGCACTGAGAGATGCCGGGGAGACTGGAATCACATGGCTGCCAAGTCTGATCCAGACGCAAAGCCTGGGCTCAATTTGTCACTAAATATTTATAATGCAGAGAGCAAGGTTATGCCCCCAAAGCCCACGAAGAAGGGAACGGGGTTCAGACCCTCTGCAGGCTACACAATTGGAATCCATGATGCCAAGAGACCTTGCAGGTCAGGGAGGAGCCCACGTGCTCCCCATGCTGGCAGGTCTCAGGGCCCGACCCCTTGGGCAACATTGGAAATCCATCTGGGGGTCTCTGTCCTCTGCTCTCCAGCTGGAGCCACCACCATGCTGCCCAGACTCCTCCCAAGGCCAGTGCAGGGGAGGGAGGAAGGGAGGAACACAGGAGGTGCAGGTGGCCTGTCCCAATTCAGACACTTAATCAGATCAGTTAAGCAGAAACATGGCCTCAGACCAAATTAAATTAGGGTTTCTTCATGCCCTAGTGGAAAGTTCCTTGCCCTAGGCGTCAAGGAACTGTTCCAGTTATTGGCTCTGCCATTAAGTATCTGGTCTAACCTCTCTGGGCTTCCTTCGTCACCTGTAAAATGAGAAATTTGAAAGAGATTTTTCTCCCCAGCCCTTTCAGCCCAGATGTATAACCTAAAATACTGGGGTTCAAATTTCTGCCTGGTAAAGGACACCACCCCAGATCTGAGCAGAGGACAGAGTAGGGGGGTTTGTCTTCACTCAAAATGTGGTTGCTGTGCCATTTCTTTGAGCCTCGGTTTCCTCTTCTGTAGCCTAGGAAGACGATCCTTGTCACCAAAATTCAGTGAACTAATGAGTGGTTCTCAGATTTGACGTTCCTCAGAACCACATGGAGGTTTATTAAAATGCAGGTTGCAGGGCCCTGCTGTGGGTCTATTTTACTTAGGAGGCTTGGACTACAGGCCAAGAGTTTGCATTTCCATCCCATCCCCAGGTGGGGTGCTGCTGCTGCTGGTCCCAGGACCACATTGGCGGAGCCCTGGGTTAATGTATGCGAAAGCTCGTAGTAGAATATGAACCTAAGATGTTCTGACTCCACCTAAACCGGAAATGATTCCTCGGTGCTGAAACAGCCATAACGATGATTCATGTCCTCATGCGACAGCAGTTGGGATGTAAACCGAATGTCCCCAGGCTCCCCCAGCCTGTGGGTTCTGTTGGGGAGGTATTAACACGGATAACCAAACTGACCGTCTCACAGCTCCCAGCCTACAGACCTGGGCCAGATACTCGGGGACTCTCCATATGGCGCTGCTGGGCCTCATGCCACAAGGTTTTCTCCTTGTTGACTTCCTCCTCCTCATACCTCAGAGAACTGGGTAACGACGAGCTGTCCCTTGTCACAGCTTTTGCTGATGGTACATTCTGGAAGACTTGCCTTCCTGGCCAGGGACCATCTCCCTGTGGGGACCCCTGAGGGTACCGAACACGCTGCATTCCCTGCTGCCCTCACAGGAAAGCAAGAGTGACCCTCCCTTCAACTCTGCTGCCCTTTGTCCCCTGAGCCCCGGCGGGGCCCTGCCTGACTGTGGTGAGGACAAACACTGTGCGTTCGGCAGATGCTGGAGACAAGCTAGCTGGGATCATCATTCCTAGGAACGCAGGATCATGTGGACAGCTCGGCGTCCACCACTTCTGAGTATAACGTCTGAGCCAGAGCTGCAGCACAGAGCCGCCCAGCACGGCTGTATTCCAGAGTCAATAAAAACGGGGCTTCAGTTCACGGAAGTCCCACCAGGTCAGTGAGGCAGAGGGGAAAGCTACCATCTGTTTCCTCTGAGAGACCCGTCAGGGGAGACTCAAGCGACGCTGCCCGTCCAGCCAGCCAGCCGCCACTCACTGCTGGAAGCGATGGGAACACGCACGCACAGATGCCAGGAATTCCTGGACGTGAAAACCATGCTCCTCTCAAAGGACACGGACAGGAGATCAACAGGAAGAAACGCAGATGGCCTATTAAATTTAAAATTAATTTGGCCGAATTAGCAATTCGTTTGTAAATAAAAAGAATGCCATTTTCCCCACCTCGCAACGTGGCAGTGGATGGTAAAAGGAGAATTCTCCGTGTTTCTCTAGGAGTGCTGGGAACGGTCACTCTCAAGCTCGCTGCTGGGAAGCCAACGCCGTTTAACCTTTCCGGCTGAGCAGGAAGAGAAGGTGGGAGGGGAGGGAGGAGGGTGCAGAACAGGTGTCCCCCACGTTTCTGGGTCAGCTCCGCCTGGCTGCTGCCTGCTCCCGCCCCCAGACACGTCTCCTAACCCCATAAAAACGTGTGTTCGCTTTAACCTCGCTGCCTAGAAATTTATCCTGGAAAATAACGATGCCATGCGCAAAACATGGAGCTCTAAAGATGTTCTTCACAGCTCTGTCAGTAATATTTAAAAGCCGGAAATCATCTAAGTGCCAGCAATGGTCGCTTTAGCTCCGGGAGCAGCGCAGCAGGGGGGCTGGCAGATGCAGGACCCAGAAAGCCTGGAGTGGGGTTCAAACTCCAGCTCCTCTGCTCTCTCCCTGTGGCCTTGGGCAAAAGGCTGCCTCCAAACCTGTCTTATTTATGAAAGGTGGGTAGGAATAGTACTTACCTTATAGATCTGCAGTGAGGAATATATTAGATGGTGTGTGCAAAGCATAACCCATAGGAAGCATTTTATAAATGTTTGCTGTTATTAAATAAATAGTGCTATAACCATATGATGAAATTCATTGCAAACATAAAAAAGACACTGTAGGAAACTATCTACTGGTGCTGGGAAATGTTTAGGGATATTGTGAAGTGCAAGAAGAGGTTATGTTACTGTCTGATAATCTGTTTTTGCTAAAAATGTTTTGTTTCAGAGGGAAAAATAGTGAAATAATTTGCATCAAAATGTTAACCGTAGTTATTCCTAAGTGATGCAATGGCAGAAGAGGTTTGGTTTCTTATTTGGGCTTTGCTATACTTGCCAACTTTTCCTCAACAGGGAGGTAAAAGGAGGTGCCATTGGGCTCGCTGGCTACTCACTTTCCTGTGGTGCAGATGGAACAATAACTCCTGTTCTCTGTAAAGACACTAAATAACGGGGGTGGAGAATGTTGTCCTATAGAATTCCCAGCCAAGTGCCCCTGCCCATGCCCTTCAGGGGAGAAAAGAGCCTACGAAACCCTTAACCCAGAGGACAGCAGGGTCCTCGCCCATGGGCCTGTCCTGAGGGGCCTCCCCTGAGATGTGGGTACCAAGGACTACCCCACCCAGGTCCACATGCAACACAAATGTGAATGCAGGCAGAGAGGAGGAGAGCAGGGGAGGAGGAGAGGGACAGTGCAGGGGGCGGGGGGGAGGGGCTTCCTTCAGTTTCCACCATCCCACCCCCTTCGCCGGGACCCTCCACCCTGGCTGCTGCTGCTATGTCTTATCCAACTTTCTCAGAAGCCACCGTCTCCCTCTGTGAAGCTCTCATGTGTTTTCTGGACCTTTGGGTCTCCCGGGCCAGCAAAGACCCCAGAATGTACCCAAAGCCCATGTGGCCGTGTACATAGGTCCCAGCAGGAGTGGCCACTTCCTGGCCATGCCCCCTCCAGGTCAGGGTTAGGGAGAGGGGAGAAAAAATGGCCAGAAGAGAAATGGTGGGCACATCCTTTCTGTTGGACAAAGAAAGGAGAAGGTGGGTCTGGGCCCCTTGAAATGAAGTCAACTGGCCTCCACTCCTCCCCCCAAATCCACCTCCCACCCCCCAAGTAAACAATGTTTTCCAAGAGCACACAGAGGTGATCCCGCGTGGATAAGGAAGCACAGGGAAGTGGGCTTCGGGTTTTGTGTTGAGGCTGGAAGCCATGGGTAGGTGGAGAGGCCTGCCATTCCCACAGGCTCCATCATCATCCTGAGCATTTCTGTTGCATGGCTCCCCCACAAAGCACCCCCTGATCACCCTCAGACGATATCTGTGGAGCCGCAGCGGCCCTCCAGCTGCTCCGGCAGCTCCAGCTCCCTCCCGGGCATTTGCACACTTGGGATGGCTTCTGAGGAGGTTTCTCTGATGGCTCTCCCTTGCCTGCCTGGGTTTCAGGGGGGAAGTGCTAAGGGATGCTGTTGGGGATAAAGGTGGAAAGAGGAAAGACATTCTGGGCAGGGTTATATGGGGGCTGGTAACAGCACCCCCCCCCCCCCCCCCGCTCCCTCCCGCCCCCAGCCCTGCCCCCACTTGCCTTCAGCCCTGGCTGGAACTCAGCAGACATTATCAACATTATCACATCCCACCCTTGACTTACAGACTCTGGCTCTGGGTGGGAGCTGTGTCTTTTGTTCCTGTGAGCTTCAGGCATTTGGGAACCCAAACGGTAATGACAGGGCCCTGAATGGCCCTACCTGCACTTCAGGAGTGAGTCATCGCTGCGGTTGACTAATTGAGTTAGGACCTGTCACTCACCAGTTAGGCTATAAATACACTGAGAGCTGAAGAAACTTTTCTGATGGGGGAAAGGCTGTGCAAAGGGGACCTGGGGTTTGCGACAAAAGAGGAAAAGAGGGGTTGCAGGCAGAGTGGCAGGGGCCTGTGTGACCCCTAGAGAGGGCCATCCTCAGCACCAGGGTCTCTCCTTGCACCAGGGTTTGCAGAAATCAGGCTACTCGGAGGTAACAGTGTGCATGGGCCGATGTAGCTCGGGCAGGTGCAGGCGGGGACCTGTTCTGAAGCAGGTTTGATTCAAGGTGCTGGGAGATATGACTCGAGCAAAGTCCCCCTCCCTCCCTCAGGGACCCCTAACAGAGTCCTTGTTGCCAGGAGAGGAATTTCCCATCATCCTCCCTTCCTCTTGTCAACTGCTGGCACTTCCGAGCTGGAAGGCAGGCTGACAAGGTTAAGGGGTAGACGATCTGATATGCTATCACGCTTCTCAGGACCATGACAGGCTGGCTTGCATGGAGTGGGCCCATGGCTTCCCTCTGCTCCCCTCCCCAAACAACCCGCCGACATGCCAGTCAGAGACGAAGATAAGAAGCCGACGCTGAGTCCTCCTCCCAGAGCCTAAACCCCGAGTCAGTTACTGACGGGAGCTTCCCAGTGACTATCAGCCTCAGGTCTGGGTCCTCCTTTCCACGTGGTGCTGCCGCAGAACCACGTGGGAGCTGCCACGGCAGCGTGGGCTGCATTCTGCAGGGGACAGAGGTAGCTCTCACACGGACCCTTTGCATCACGCTGGGCAGCGTCACTTACAACGACAGCCCCTGAAAGGGCCATGCCCACCACTGAAAGTGCTCGCTGTGGGACAGCCTGCCCTCTGTGAAGGGGACGCTGACACCCTCACACTGAAGGGTCCACAGTCCCACCCCAGGCCTTCTAGGCCAGGGCTACTGAGAGTGCGTATCGGGCATGAGTTGCGAATCCCATGTTACTGGTCCACAGTGAGGCGAGTAGAAATCGAGAGTAAGCATTGTGAAACTTTGACAGTGATCTGGCAAAGTAACTTAGTGTGTTTCTTCTAATAATTTAAAAAGTGACTAGGTTATATTTTTTTATTTTATTTTCCCAAAAATGCATTATAAATAATAGATCATGTATATAAAGAAAATATCATTCTGCAAGAAATTGTCCAAAAAACCCATTTCTTTATCCCAGACAGTTTGATAAACACGGTTCTGATTGTGGTCCACAGCTCCAAGAACATGGCATTGAAGCCTCCAGGCTACTGACCATTTGTTCCTCTCCTGGGAATTTTGAGAGAGAGTTAGAGTGAGAGCCAAGAGAGAAAGACAGACAAAGAGAAAGCGATCCTCCCAGCCTGCCTCACCCTGAAACAGGACAGCCCGAATTTCCATCAAGTGACACAGGAAACCCAATCCTTCCTGGCACGCTCTCCTGAGATTACAGCTATGGAGCAAGTCAAAGTTAAGGACACACACTGTAGCTGTGGCCCCTCTGGGCAGCTTACCCACAAAGCCCAGAGTCAGACACTGCCCCAGCATTGCCTGGAAACACAGGTCCCACAGCCTCTGTCCCGGCATGGCCTGGATGCCCAGCCCCCTCTCAACTCCACCCTTCTCATCGGAGGCTCTCACCTCTCAAAGGATAAGGTGAGACCAGAACCCAGACCCTTCATATCGTTCAAATTAAACAAAACATCCTGAGGAATTTCTCAGCTTGGGCAGGGCGCCCGGTGATTAACAACAAAAGCATAGTAGTCTAACATACTTGACCTTGAGTTCTGTCCTCTCCGCTTCCTACCCATGTGACTTTGGGCACACCACTTAGTCAATCAAGGCCTCAGTGCCTGCATCTACGAAACGGACACAACAAGACCTAATATTTACTAAATGTTATACTAGAGGTTAGATATTGGCTGTTTGCTTTATCTGGAAAATCTCAAAGAAATCGCCTTATGAGATAGATGCTTTTAATTCAAATTTTTCAGGTGAGGAAACTGAGGCTTAGCAAGGTTAAAAACTTGCCAAGTTCACACAGTGAGTAAAAGTCAATCTTCTGCAATCCTCTTCTCAGAGTTACTGTGCTTAATCCGTATGCATTACTACCCTAGCATCATTACCTAACTCACAGGATGGCTGGGAAGATAAAACAAGATAATGCACCTATCTTGGTGTCGTTCTAAGTGTCAATTGCTATTGCTTTCAGCACTATTTTCTCAGGGCTGTGTGGGGGCCTCGAATGTTCCCTGGCTTCAAGGCTACAACCTCGGGCAGCACAATCTTGGCGAGCTCCAGAAGGAAGCAAGCCAGGGCTTCCTTGGCAGGTGGCCCAGCCTGCACATCCTTTAATAGTCCAGGGTCTCCTATAAATATGCCAGCAGCAAATCAAAGGCTCTGAAGCAAATCTCAACAGTTACACTCAATTTCAAGCTCTACAGCATTTTCAGTCTTGCACCTTTCACATCAGCTGAAATGTTCTTCCAAGTTCCCGGCTCCTGGATCCCTCTATCTCATCTTTTCAAACGCTGAGCCCCTCTCTGCAGAATACTGCAGGTATCAGCTATTAAGAGAAGGGAACAGGGCCAAGGGGTAGGGAAGAAATTTGGTGAGGTTGCCTGACTCTCCATAAATATTTATACCCACTTGTTGGAGCCAGGACTCTCCCCGGGGCTTCCCATGGAGGAGTGAGTTTTAGTGCAGGATTAGGGCGAAGCTGAATGCCGTCTTCTTTCCCAGCCATGCCCTCGCGAACCTCTGACCTGAGCTAATGGCACCTGCTGTCCAGGGTCAGCTCTGTGCCAGACAAGGTGTCCTGTTATCTCTAACCCATGCAACACACCGCAGTGTAGGAATTAGTTCTCTCACTTTATAGATAAGGAAACTGAGGTAGGGAAGGTGAGTAGCTGGCCTCAGGCTGATACAGGCAGTAAGTGGATGAGCCAGGATGCGGCCAGCTGTGTTTAGCGTTAGTGTCTGAGCACTTCCCTCAGGAGGCACTGTGTCCTCCCTCTGGGACGGGACCCTGGATCTCCACCAGGACGTGGTTGACTCTCCTCCTGTCTCTCTGAGTTCCAGGAAGGGCCTCACTCTACTCCCCGCATCCTGAATGGTCCTCCTGAATTCTAGCCTCCATTCCACCCTGCCGGGAGGGGGCTGTGTGCTCTCGTTACCTGTCCCTCTCTGCATCTCTTTTGTTTTATTTCCAAGGTGGTAATACGACAGGAAAACGTCCTATCATTTACTGGGCTGATGCAGGCTGATGGGAGCCCTTGTCTAACAGGTGCTTATCCACCTCCCAATGTATAGGAAGGACTCATGTCAAAGCCACTATGGAGGTACCTTCAACATATTTTTATGTTCCAGGCTTATATGTTTCTAGAAACATAGAGCAGGAAAATGTTATACCATTTGTTCCCCAAAGGGCAGTGACATGCATGAGACACAGTCAGTCTAAGTCTATGAGTAACTGTGTCCTATGTCGATGAGGGCACAGTGCCCACAGTGCCACCTGCATCAGAATGCCATTGGGGGCTGACTTTTTAAAACAGAATCTTGGGCCCCAGCCCGCCCTCTCCATCACAACACAGCCTGCAGTGGAGGCAGGAATAGTCCCAGGCTCCCAGGTGATTCTGGTGTTTACAGAAATCATACAGTCTTTGACTCAGAGCCTGGGTTTTTAAATCAAAACCAACTGGATTCAAATCCTAACTTTGGGCAAGTTGCCTAACTTCCTTGAGCTTCAGTTCTCTCCTTTTGTAAGATAAGAATAGTAAGCATACCTGCCCCCAAGTCATGAGGAAGAGACAGAAAGTGCTGATTCTCTGATGGTGAAAGAGCTCTGTGCTTACCTGCTCCCAAATCCTTCCATCCAAAATTTGAATACAGTGCCTAGACCTGGTAAGTATTAAAGAAATGGCTTGGATTTGCTCTTGCAAACCAGGAAAACTTGAGAAAACTCACTACAGGCAAATGAGGTCATTACAGGCAAAGGATCGTGATGAGAGGGCCAAACTCTTCCTAATTCTAGGCAATCAAACAACAAATATGGAGTAATCACCTACTGTGAGTCCAGCTTCTCTGAGTGACCCAACTTTTCACCTATAGCAACTCAAACTTTAGTTGAGGAGATGAGGCAAAAACATACAAATTTAAATAAAGTAAGAATTAACTAGAATAACAAGACAACTATCAAAAGATGTTGCATATTCATTCTTACACCTTTTATATGAAATCATTAATTGGCAGGAACTATGCTAGAAACCAAAAATACAAGGTTAAATCATATAGTCTCTCCTCAAGATATTTAAAGTCTAGAGGAGACAGATGAGCAGATCAATGTTCATGATTGACTCACTTTCTTTTGGCTATGAGTATTGGAAAAGGCTAAGTTTCACAGTATTTAAAATGCTTCATCCAGGACCCAGGAGATCAGCTCTCCTGGAAGGTATTCAAGGTCTGGTTTCCTAACTCAGAGCATTCAGAGCTTCTGTCTAGAGACAATATACTAAGACCATTATCAAAATAGAAATGGCAGGCAGTTTTGAAACTCTTGTCGACAGGTAGTTGTGAAGTGTGAAAACATGAGTAAATCTGTTCTAAACAGTTAATCACAACCCAAGGGAAGGGAAATATAGAGAACCCCCAACCCACCTTTAATAACCCCAATAGTGAGAGGGGATGGAGGCAAATGAGAGATGGGGGAACCCAATCACATTCACACTCTCTATAAAATTCACAGCTTGTTTTTTTGAGGGGAGAATAGCATCTGTCTGTTTACCACCATGTCGTTGGCACATAGCAGAGTACCTGCACAGTTATTGGTGTCTAAGAAACATTGGTTGAATGAATGAATGAATGAATGAGTGAATGAATGATATAATTGCCCAGATCTAAGAATGGAAAGCTGCCAACCATCAGACCAGTGGATTGGTAACAGACAGCTCTTTTTAGAGAGTCCAAACTTCTCTGAGCTCTAGCCCTGTGTATCCAAATGCCCATTTGTCAACTCCTCTGAGGTGTCTCAGATTCCCCGAAAACTCAAAAGGGAGGAACTTGTGATCCTTCTTTGTACTTGCTTTCATGTGGCTTATCTCAGTGAATGCCACCACTCCCTGTTTAGTTAGCAACCCAGATCTAAGGATGTATCACTTCACCATGCTCTTCTCATCCTCATCACCAACCCATCCCTCCATGCTCTCCACTTCCTAAAATCACCAAAATGCATCCCCTACCGTTATTCTGCTCCAAGAGAGCATTTCCCCGCTGGGCTAATACACTTGCTTCCTGGACCATCTATTCATGTCTTCCCCGCCTAGCATCTCTCCACGTAGTCCTCCGCCCTCTGCCCACAACATCCTTTCTTCCCATCCCCAATGGTTAACTCTTTCTCATCCATCAGATCTCAGACACCTGCCCTTTCCTTCTTGACTAGGGCAAACCTCTACTACGAGCTCTAACATACTTCACTCTCCCGTCCTTTGTCACACTTGCAAATTTACAGTCCACTGTCCAGAGGCTAGTGGGTGGCTTCCTAACCCAGAGCAGTCAACTATATTCATGGTCCAGGTATCAAGCAGGATGGTAGAAAGGACACAGTTCCCATAGCATGAATTCAGTTTAAGCAAAACTCTTTTGTGAAGAGAGCAAGACAGAAAACAGTCATTTTGTTCTCTGGAGTCAAGAAAGAAATGAGCCCCTGGACCCTGGTCTGCTTGGCTTATGGGAGGTGCCTTATGGGACTCAGAAGTTGCAAGTTTAAATGTTCACAGCCCCGGGTCAGTCCCATCAGTGAGCAACGAGGCTGGAGAGACAAGCTAGGCTGGACTGGGCTGGGCTGTGCTCCTGGCAATCACACCCTGCCTGCAAGGCAGTTCCAACCTATGCTCAGGCCTTGTCTTATTTTTCAAGAGAAGTCTGAAATCCAGTCAGTCTCCTGGTTTTGAAATGCTGGCAACCTATTCCGAAATTGTAAAAACAACAAGAGAGCCAAACAAAACGTATCTGTGTTTCAGTTTCTGTCGGCAGACTCGCTGCCCAGCTCCCTGTTAGAGCATCCCCAGCCTCCACAGCCTCTTGGAATTCCTCTCCCACCCCGCCTACCCGGACTCCACCTACACCCGCCTGCTCTGGCTGCTGGTTAGCACTGTGGTAAGCTCCTCAGCTCGGTCCTTGGTGGATTGTCCCTCCCTCCCTCCCCCACCCCCCTCACACCCTCCCAAAAAGTGCACATACACATTTTAAGCTAGCCTCCTTACTGGGGTACAAAGATCTCTTGGATCTAGGGCATCCATTTACCTACAATTGTCTTTTCCTTCAAAACTTTTTAAAAGAGATGCTCAGAGCGACCGGAGCCCAGGGTGGATCTCCACTTGGCTTCCCCCTCTCTCCTGCATTCCCCACCCTCCATCTTCCACTTAGTGTCCTGCAGCCAAAAACCTAGGGTCTGACACAGTTTAAAACTGCTGCTCCATTCATCTCCCAAGGATTAGCATCCTCTAACCCCACTAGAAGGGTGCTACCTCTTGGAAGAAGGGTGGGTAGAGCCCCAGAAGGAAGTCTCTGGCAGGAACCAGATAGCGCCTGCCTCAGGAGGTGGTGTTAACAGCAAAAGAGAGAGGGTGTAGGCTCCAAACTGCCAATATCAAACCGTGCAGGTCTCCATGGTCCCTCTGTGCATCTCAAGTCCTCTCCTCCCTTCTCCGGGGACGGCACCACCCAGTTACCAGGTCTGACTCTTTGATAGGCTGCATTGAAACAGTCATCCAGTCACCAAATCTAGAGGTTCCAGCTCTTGACAACTCCCAAATCCATCTCCTTTTCTCCATCCTCACGTCCAGAGCCGTAGCTCAGACCACAGTCCCATTATCTAGATGACCACCTGCTCTCACCTTCTCCAATCTCACCCACAATTCACCCCCATGACGCTGTTGGAACAGTTAGTTTTCCAGACACACATCTGATCCTGTCATTCTCCTGCTTGCAGCCCTCTAGGGGCTCCCATCATCTCTCAAGATATAACCCAAATTCCTCAGCATAGCCCGGCCCATCCTGGCCCAGAGGGCTCACCCTGGCACGTCCCCAGGTGCACCCCATGCTGAGGCTTAGAGGACTACTGGCATTTCCTCAGAGCAAGGTCAAGCACCCTCTTACCTCCAGATCATCACTCCTGCTATTCCAGCTGCCTGGGAGTCCCTTCCTCCCCTCTTTGTCAGCCTGATAATGCCTACTTGTCCTTCCAGGCTCAGTTAAGGTGACTGATTCTGCAGAAAGTCTTTCCTAACTCCTGACCCCCATCCACCTTCCCTGCTTCCTTCATTAAGGGATGACATTGGATATTGTCATCAGGTGACTGATCCTGCAACCTCTCTTCGTGCATCTCCCACAATAGACTGTGGGGGATTCGAAGGCAGGCCCAACTCCGGCAGCTCAGTGCCTCCCCTAGAGCAGGCTCTTGTGGTAGGTGTGTTGAGTGAATGATGGAAATGTTCTAACCTCTGCCTTGTGCCTAGGGAGTGCCTCGGGCTGCTGGTTCAAACAGCCCTGTCTCAGCACGCAAGCTTATTTCTAGCATCAGGAGTCTCTCTCCCAGTGGAACTTGGCGCCAGTGGTGGTCACCAGTTTGATTGCTCTCTGAGCTCTGCCTTAAACAAGAAATTAATTTGGATTATTTAAGCTTTCCCTGCCTAGCGCACAAACTCCGGCTGGGTAACTCCAACGGTGCTGGTGATTTTCCTTTTCCTCTTTAATCTCTTCTCTGATGCGCCAACTCTCATTCTGTGCTTTCTGGCTTTCTCCCCCCTCAGTGCCCATTTTTAATCTGTCATCTCTGACCCTTCACAGATGTTGACTCACCTGGGATCTTCACCCTTGCAACTGCTCATCTCGGGGAAACTGAGCCCAGCCAAGGGACTCAGACCCACCCATCACTTGGGAATTCTGGGGCAGCTCTGACAACGGAAACTAGGAGTGAGACGTCCTAAACCCCTAACCCTCACCCAGACCATGGTGCCATGGAAGGTCAGAGATATAAAGGCCCGCCATCCAATGAGAGCACAAAGCGTGGTATGGAAGGGGCCCAGGGCCCTCACCAAGTCCTATTTTTGGTAAGACCATGTCTCCCCCACCTGGGGTCTCCCCATGGTCCATGCCCAAGGACACATTTCCCCTTCCCAGCTGTCTCATCATTAACACCTCCTTCTCCCTGGCTCCCCGACTCCCTTAGCTTCCTGTCCCACCCTCTTGGCCAGAGTCCATTCACACCCACATCAGCTCCAACAGCAAGATTGGCAGGTCTCTGTTGAGTGAGGAAAACCCCGAAGGAGAGTTGGGGTGCACCTACTGCGGCCCCGTGGGACTGAGAACCTGCCAGGATCTCTCAGGAAACCAGGGACAAAATGCATGGTGAGTTGTCCAGGTCACTGGGAAGTTGAGGAGTTGCCCAAAGGCACACAGGGACTAAGCTGAGGGGCCACCAACCCCAGGTTTTGTACAAACAGCCAACGGTTTTGTAGGCGAAGTCCACGGCCTCTGCCACGTCACCCTGCAGCGAGTTCCTGTCAAAGAATGTTCTTATTTGGGAAGAGGGTTCCACGATGTCCGATCAGATCAGAACTCCCTGCTTTGAGCAGCCACCAGCTATAAGACTTCCAGAAGAAACCACAGGTGGCTTCACGTGGTGATGACAAAGGTCCCCCCTGCACCCATCCCAGCAGGGCACCATGGGGGTCGCACGGCAAGCCTGCTCTCAAGGAGCTCATGGTCCTGTTGAGAAGGTGGCAGAGGCATAAACAGAAACTTGAAATTAATGTGAAAGCTTGATCAGTTGAAACAAGTTCCTAGGTGTGAGGTTATATAATCCCACGGAGTTCATAAAAAGAAACCATCAGCCAAATCAGCTTCCTTGTCCTTTTAACTAAAGTGCCTAACCCAGTTTCAGTTCTGAAAATGAAATTCTAGCCTCATGCTCTTCTATAAGTATGCAAGGCAGCGTGCAATTACCTTCGGGAGAATTAGCAGCAACAGCCAGGATTTGTAAATTCGCCTTCATTTATATTTAGAAGGGAGAAATCCAATTTATTCCAAATTCATTATCCACAAGCACATAGACTTTGACCCTTGCTCCAATCTAGTTGTAAAGGTTATAGGAAATTGCAGAGGAGATATGCAAACTATACTGGCCATGAGCTCATATGTAGCAGGAAACTGGAGAGAAAAGGGTCCCTCCTTGACTGACACAAAGTCATCATCATTGTGCACAAACCCAACTATAAGGCAAGGTCCTAATTAGTGTACACCCCACACCCAGGGCTCCAGGAGCATCAGATAAAGCCTTCCGGCAACTGTGCCAGAAGGAGGATATGCTAAGTGATAAAAATGGAAGCTTGAATTTGCACCTGTGATATAGGCCCTTACAATGTCTTCTTAAGACGCTCCTCTATCCTGGGTCCCTCTGTTCCTGCTCCTCATCCATTTCACCTCCAACATCTAACTCTACTGGGAGAAAAGAGGTATTTCTACTGATGTGCTGAGATCAGCAGACGCTAAGGGGGTGAAAACCCATGTCCTTGATTTGGTAATACCTATTAAATGATTAAAATGATCACACCTCTTGACTCTAGAATAGCACTTCTAGCAATTTAACCAATGAAATAGTCAACAATGAGTATAAATATGTATCTGCAAGTATTGTTTAAAATAATTAAAAAATTGAAAACAACAAATCTCCATAAATGTTGGTTTTATATAAACTATGACACACTTATACATTGAACTGAAAGTGACATAGAAGCTATACAAGAAAAGGTTAATAGATTTAACTATATAAAAATATGAATATTTTCTATGGTAAAATAAACAATATCTACAATGTCAAAAAATGGATAAATTATTTGCAACATATATAGCAGTCATGCTAATTTACCTGATTAAAAAAGAACTGTAGCCCAGCCAGCATGGCGCAGTAATTGAGCATCAACCTATGAACCGGGAGGTCATGGTTCGATTCCCCATCAGGGCACATGCCTGGGTTGTGGGCTTGATTCCCAGTGGGGGGCATGTGGGAGGCAGCTGATCAATGATTCTCTCTCATCACTGATGTTTCTGTCTCTCTCTCCCTTCCCCTTCCTCTCTGAAATCAATAAAAATATTTTTTAAAAGAACTGTAAAATCAATATGAAAAGAAGGAGAACCAATCAGCATGTGAAAAGATGTTCCATCTCACACAATTAAAGAAATGTTCTTGCTGGTGGAAATGGTGTTTTTTCACGGGATCACCAGGAAAGCATTCCAGGCACCCAAGTACGAGGAGACTGCGGCATGGTAAGATTGATTTTGAGTGGAAGTAGAAGGCTGTCCCTGAGTTTCCAGTGTCCCATTTCCATCTGTCCCACCATGGGGGAAAAAGCCCAGCCTTGCCTTCATCAAGCCCAGAACAAAGACCAGTGTCCAGATATTCTGTGCCTTTTTAGTCCTTTGGAGCCCATGTGGTCTGTCTTGGACTCCAGGGGGCTGCTATACCCGTGTGGTTGTATGGAAAGAGAACCCAGGAGCAAATGGGGCTAAGGAGTGTTACCAAGTGGGGGAAAAAAAGGACTCTGTCTTTGTTAGGCTCAGCGTATATTATCTCGGGCTTAGAATGGACCAGGCACTCCTTAAACTTACCAATTAACTTCCCAAGCTTTCATGGGCTTCTGATGGGTAGACCCCCTACCTAACCAATCCATTCTTCTCCTAGGCTAGATTGACAGTCCCCTATGATTGCCATTATGGCTCCTACTGTGCATGTGCATACTACCTCCTTTATTGTTCTATCCCTTACCCTAGTGATCTTGGGGGATAGACAGATGGTTTCCTGGGGAATGTGAAGCTATAAATTCCAACTGGAAGCAAGCAAGCCTACGTTCTCCAGTTGATTATGTTTAATAAATGTCTGACTTTCTTTGCTCTCTTCTTTTATGAATATTTAGCTACCTATGCTAACAATGTACACTGTGCTAATGACTAGAATCAATTTTTCATCTATAACATTGACAAAGTTCAATAATAACCAAGATTTTTAAAAAATTATTTTCATTCATTTTTAGTGAAAGTATAAATTTGAAGGACAATTTGATAATCTCTCAAAATTTTAAATTCTTAAATATTTCAACTATAGGAATTTGTCCTTGTATATGTACTTGTACAGGTACATAAAAATCTCTATATATAAAAGCCTAAACGTCCAGTTGACCGGTAGCTATGACACATACTGACCACCAGGGGGAAGATGCTCAATGCAGGAGCTGCCCCCTGGTGGTCAGTGTGCTCCCACAGTGGGAGCACTGCTCAGCTGACCAAAGGGCGCCAGGTGCCAAGCTCATGGCTGGCAAGCCTACTGAGTGGCGGCAGTAGCAGCACCCAGCCCAGGCTAGGGCTCCTCCCCAGCCACCTGCCATGGCCCGATCCCTGCAGGCCACACCAGGGGACCCCACCAGTGCACAAATCTGTGCACCAGACCTCTAGTATATACATAAGGATGTGTACAGCAGTGTTGTTTGTAATATCAAGAACCTGGGACAAAATAAATAAACTATGGTACATCTATAATAGAATACTATGCTGCTATTAGGCAAAATGAAGTAATTCTATACACACTGATATGGAAAACAACACTCAAAAGATATTGTGTATTATTTAATAAGTGGATGCAAAACATTGAAAAATATAAGTATAAATTATCTCATTTGTGATATATACATATATTTTTTCACATAAGCATAGAGAATTTCTTGAAAAGTATGAATATAAAGTGACAACTTCTAAAGAACTTGAGATGAGAGATTTTATACTTTATTTCATCTCCTTCAGAACTGTTTGATTTTTTTCTTCCAATGACAATGTGTTATTTTTATAATTTAAAAAACTAGATTAAACCATTAATTGAAGCATTATTAATCATCTACTCTGCTACAGAATTGTTTAGACGCTGGGGATACAGTGGTGAGTATAGAGGAAGGAAGACTAAGTCATAAGAAGAATGCTCTGACTTTAACATCTGTAAGATCTTAAGAGCTATACATCAAAGGGAGATGGAAGCAAGAATTGGGTAGGGGGATGGGATGAGCAGGGGCATGATCAGACAGTGGATGGGGGACTGATTTTTGTTGTAATCAGCCTGCTTTCAGGAAGGACTTGGAAAGAAGGGCTTTTCCACATTCCAACGTTAGCTCAGGATGAACATGGGCCAAAGTTCAGGGGTTGGGGTAGCCTAACTAAATTTAACCAAGACAAGTTAAAGGGTATTTTATCCAGATTCATCAATGAAAACAAAGAGTTTAGCTCATCACTTATGAGACAAAGAATGGGAATTTGGAGGGGCTGTGTCTGGCCTTGTCATAGGTAAATCAAGGGAGTTACCCTGAGTCTTACCTGAGTCATATTGGGTTGGGTGGTTCTTCAAAGTCAACTATTTTCAGGAACACAGAGGCTGCTGGATTTCTGACCATTGCTGTTCCCAGGAGAACAGAGCTCAGGGAAAGTTAACATTGTCATTAGCAATCACAGTCCTCAAAGAGCTTTATTTCTTAGGGACTCAAGAATTAAACAAGTAAGTAGTGAATCAAAGTTATATAATTGCTGTCAGATAGTTACAGAACGGGACTCCTGGCCCCTGAGGAGGGCCTATCAAATCCACAGTCAGCTCTCCAGCTCTCAGTTTCAAACATTCATCTGGATCTGCCCAGGACCAGACTGAGAGATCACTGCAACAGAACAGATGGCACTGAAATGGACCTGATTATGTTCAAGGATGTAAGATTCATTACAGCTCAATGAGGGAAAGAAAGGATTACCCAATAAATGGTGTTGAGACAATTAACTAGCAATTTGGAGAAACAGTAATTTTAGAATCTCACTTTATGTTATCCACTAATATGAATTCAAATTGAGTAGAAGAGTTAATTGTGGGGGGTTTTTTCAACAACAAAATCTCACAAAAATAGAATTATATATTTTTCAAACCTCTAGAAAAAAAGATAATTTTATAGGCTTAGAAGCATACAAGATATTTTCTTTAAAAAAGAATAAGAGCTATACGTTTGACTACAAAAAATGTAAAGTATAAAAGCAAATGACAATCAAAAACTATTGCAGAAAATGTAATAAAGAGGCACTCTATTTCATATTTAACACCTTATATACATATCGGTCAGAAAAAGAATAAGACTCTGAAAGGTGAAAGGTCAAAAGATACAAAAGAAACGATGTCACTAGCAAACACAGATTTGAAATATTCAATTCCTAGAGAATAAAAAATGTAAATTAAAATACCACGTAACCATTTTCTTCTCTTACATTAGCATAAATTTAAAAATCATACCTCTTGGGCTTCTGTTTCTGGTTATAACGTAGGAAGCTACTGTGACTGTTGAACCTGCCCTAGTAATGAGAACTAGCTGAGTAAGCCCTGATTTTGTATCACGGTTTCTAAAATCATCAGCATGCTCGTGATGCAAAGCAAGCTGCATAAACTCAATTCCCTGGTGGCGAGCTTTTCCTAGGCGAGAAGAGACCCTTAGCTGCTTCTCTTTCTATGAAGAAGTGGCAGGGAGGAGAGGAATCAGCCATCCACTCAGGTAAAGAGATACCTGCCAAACTTGTAACAACATTTCATGGTTGTATGTGACCCCATGTGACAGATTAGAATCCCCAAAAGCCGCAGCCACAAAGTGAATCTACATCCACCCTCATGCCTGTGCTTTCCTGGAGGTCTGCATCAAGTGCCCAGAATGAGAACTGAGAGAATGCCCTTGAGGCATTCAGGGTCTTCCCTGAGTGCAAGAACATCTGAAGACAGGGAACAGGACAGGGAGCTCTACATTTCCATAAAGATCTGGGAACCACTAGAAGAAAATAAACCGTAATGATAAATTATTCTCCTGTTGAACTTGAGGGAGTACTTATTTCTTTTTACCTTAGTTATCTGAATTTTTATATTTTTCCTTTTACTTAAAAATATCTTCATGTAAAATTTTTATTCTGTCTTGATATTTTTTGCAATAATTTATTTTTCTATTCCAGAACAAGGATTTTTCCTCCAGTTACTTATGTATCAGTTATGCACTTCTGTCTTTTTCTTTATTTAAATTTTCTATTGCACAAGAAATCCATGGTTGCATTTTGTTATTTTTCCTATACCCAATAGTTTTTTATTCATGGGAAATAAATTTTTAAACTGGACTTTAATTCATGAATATAACAAATGGGATAAGCCTTTCCAATGACCCAAATATTCCTGCCTACCAGATAGAATCAGAACAGACAGCTAAAAGTTGTTATTAATATAAACATTAAAGATGTTTACTTTGAAAGCATCTGAAAATATTCACACTGGTTAGTCTCTGAGTAGTGAGGTAAGGTTAAACTTCTTTTTCCTTGTCTGATTTTCCTATAGTCAACATGCATTATTTTGTGATAATAAGAAATTGTAAAATTAAATCCCAATTTCAGGCTCAAGCCCTCCTGCGAAAGCCCTGAGCCCAATCTGGATCCGAGTCAGGGTTGGGGAAATACAGGTCCCCAGGCTAAAAACTCCCCATCATGCATTTCATCTTGCTGTTCATCCTCCACTGCTGGTCACTTGGCCTTGAACTTCCTCTTCCTGAACTATATTCTTGACCTTAATAATTTGATGCTCTGAAGCTTCCTTTTCTGTCCCTCAACCTGCTCCTACCAGTCCCACTATCCACATCCCCCCCCCCCCCCCCCCCCCGCCATGGGATCAGTAAACCTGTTGAGTAAGTGCAGGACAAGGCACACTTGGTCCCTCTTGGTCCCTCTTGGTCCCTCTTGGTCCCTCTTGGTCCCTCTTGGTCCCTGGGCTCCTTGGTGTCACACAGACAGCTGGAGCAAGAGCTACACTTGTCTTCCCTCCCCAATTCCCAACACCAGAGCCTGTTAAGCCATCCTTGCTCCTGTTCCTGCCAGACCTTTATTAACCATGACAAGGGTTTGGAACATGGGTGAAACATCATAATCTCCCCGTCTCCCTGAAGAAGCAAATAGAGTTGAAGGAGGTTGTGGAGGGTGGAATGGTGGCAGGTGCATCCCAGGAGAGCCCAGCACCAGCCTTCCTGGCCTGTGTGTGTCTCCCCCTCTCGGCTCAGATCTCCTCTCGGGAGCCTGGCCAAGCCTGCCGAAGACCAGGTAAAGAGGTGGCTGCAAATTGAAATGAACATCCTGCTGAAAAGCATTCAGAGTGGTGATAAATAGCTTCATGAGGCCCTGGCGTATTGCAGACAGCAGAGGACTCTCTTCCCCATCCATCCTGAATATAAATCAGAGAGAGATGAGAGTTCCTCGTCCCTCCTGCCTGCTAACCCTTACAGTTCTCAGAAAAAGGAAGGACAGCCACACCCAACCAGGAGCATCAAGGAACAGCTCAAATTAGAGGGACCCTCATTAAAATACATCTCCTCATAACTATGCAATCACTAATTGACTTTTCCTCCTCAATTTCATTTTGACACTCGTGTTGTCATTAATTAACTCTGTCACCAAAGCCCCAGGGTGCCTCCAAAGGACTCACCCGAAATTTATCTCTCTCTGTTCCAGTCAACTTGACAGGTAGGCTCTACCTGGCTTAGTCCCTTGAGGAAGCAGACACGTCATCATTCTCTAAACACTGGTCACAGGGCCAGCCAGGAAGAGCAGCAGAAGGCCTAGATCGTTGCTGTCCTTCCCTGAGCATCATAAACTCACTGCTCTCTCCCTCTGCACCCTCACAGGCACAGAAGTTTCATCCAGACACAGTGGCCGTGGGAGAGATGGAGCTCAAGCGATGCTTCTGAAGAAGCCTCCTGGGAAATCATTTCTTCACTTGGCCGTTCACTCACAGAGGTATTTTACTTGTTTTTGACCGTCCTATGCTAGACTAGGCTGGGGGTGGGGGTGTCAAAAGAAGCATAAATGCGGGCCCTGGCCATAAAGGTGTTTATAATTTTAGTTGAAGAGGTGTGACATTCTTTTATAAAAGCAGAAGCCACGATTTGGTGTTCAAAGAAAACCTTCAGGTGGGTAAGGCAGCTGCCCTGGATATTTTGGCACGTGTCCCCTCTTTACTTCTGGGACCCTCTGGAATATTTCAAACGCAATGAAATCACAATAGAGCCACTACCAGGTGGGGCTTTGGCGGGAAAAGTTTAGAAATTCTCTTCTTCTGTCTCCCTTTCTCTCCAGGAATGGAGGGATGAGATAGCAGGCGAGGCATACAAGCAAAAGTAGGGTCCATTTCCATCCCCTCCTCAACCCACCCCTTGGAGAGGAAGATTGATCCGGACTCATCACTTTGCTGCTTTGGACTGGGCTACCTGTGAGTGGAGCCACTCTGCCCGGAAGGTGGCCTGGGGGTCTGCTCTCCGGTCTATACTGCACTAGGGACTGTCGGTCATCCTGCTTCTTTCTCTTTTCTCTACAGTTTAGTGGCCCATGTGCCACACTGCCCCAGGGGCCCACTCTCCTTGATCACGCCAACCATCTTGTCCTCCTCTCTCTCTCTTCTATGTAGGAAAGAAAAGAGATCCATGACCAGGGATTGATTTTTTTCTTATGATAGTTGGTGTGAGGAGGGAGAGAAAACATAAGGCACAGTTGTTTCTGGTTCCTCCAGTTTGTGTTGGGGCTTGGGGTTCACTCTCACTAGCAAGGAGGTGTGTTTTATTTTTCATCTACAATTTTCATCTTATATACCTTTTTCTAGAAGACTCATAGAGAAGGATGCTCTGATCTCGGTCAGGATCCTGGTATTCCCAGGTATCTGTCTAAAAACCATCAAAGAGCACCTGATAGCTTCATAAAGGGAGAGCCCAGGAGGCCAGGCTAAGTGAAATCACACACACGCACGCACGCATGCACACGCACACACACTCAGAGTGCCTCCTGCAAAGGGTGCTGTCCTGATAGCGCTTTCAGGGCTCCACTCTAACAGAGCTCCCTTACCATGAGCTCAGCATCTGAGACACTTTTCTAGTTTACCCTGCTTTTATCTCCTAGTGTCATTCCCGATCTATTTTTTAACCTGTCTTGGTAAGTTAAATACATCCTGCTGGCTTCCTATAGCCCTTAGTATAAAATGTAATGTCCTCACCATAGCCTATGGAGGAGGTTGTATTGTTGGTCTCACCATCTGCTGCTCCTCTCTCTGGGAGGATTTTACAGTCCACCCTCGATGATGACATCATATCTGGCCATATAATTTGCTTTGGCCAATGGAAGTGGCACATCCACTTTCACACAGAAGCTTGAAGGCTATTATGTGGTCTTCCACCTTCTCTTTTCCCTCTTCCCAGAGACCAGGAATGTCTTAGATAAGAGCTGCCCAATCTACCTGGATCCCAGAGTGGAGAAGATGTGCAGTCAGTCCACAATGGGAATGTAGTATGAGTGATAAGTAAAGACTGTATGCTGCTGAAAGTTGAGGGTCATTTGTTACCATGCACTTTGGCCTAATCTGACTGATACATCCTATAATGTGACCTAACCCCTGACCACTTCTCCAATCTCATTCCATCCCTTCGGTCCCCTTGTCCACTATTCTACAAACACCCTGGAACATTCCAAGTTTATTCTTACCTCAAAGCCTTTGCATATGCTGTTCCTTCTGCCAGAATTGCTTTTCCCTGAGGTTTTCACATGGCCGGGTCTTCTTCATTATTCAGATCTTGGTTCAAATGCTTCCTTATGAAATGCCTTCCCTAAAGCTCTGTCTAATGTAGCCACAGCCCAGTCACTCTCTATCATGTTATCCTGTCTTATTCCGCATTGTTCACTAGTTTATTTGTTTTCCACCTTGGAATGAATGCTCCATGAGGGTAGATACCATGTCCATCATAGTCACTGCTGCTTCTCTAGACACTAGAAGGTCATCTGACACATAGCAGACACTCAATATTTGTGTCATGAATAAATGAGTTTATCTCCTAAAACTTTAAAACCATTTTCTTTTTTGAAATTTTTTTCTTTATTGTTGATAAGATGCCTCCTTTCATTCCCCTATCTCTTCCCACTCTCTCCGTGCCCCCCACCCCCACCCCAGGCCTTCACTGCACTATTGTCTGTGTTTATGGGTTATGCACATAATCAAGTTCTTTGGTTAATCTCTTCCCATTTTCAACTGCCAGCTGACACCTCTTCCTACTCCTAAACTCAACAGATCCGAAGCAGATCTCATAACTCTGTCCTCTCTTCACTCACTCAAACCTCCTCCTCATCCTCTATTCCCTGGTCAATGACACCGTCTTCAGCCCTGTCACCCAAACTGGACACCTCGGGATCATTTTCCACTCCTCCCTCTTGCTCACTCCCCACTCCTAATCAGCCACCAAGCTGATTCTCTTTCCTAAATCTCTCTAATCCACCTTGTCCCCATTCCCACACCCCTGCCCTCACTCAGGCCCTCATCATCCGTTGTCTGGATTATCACAATCCTTGCAGAACAGGGTCCCCTGTTTCTAATTTTCTCCTGCCCATCTGTGCTGCATACTGCCACCAGAATTATCTTTCTAAAATCTGATAATGTCACTCCCCTCTTTTGAAGGATTTCAAAGGAACTTCAAGATAAAGCTTAACTCCTTAGAGACCAGGAGATAGCTTTGCGTCCTGGTACCTGCCAAGTATCTCTCCTGCCTCTCACCCCCTCCATCCGGCCACGCTGACCCAGGGCAACTGCTCCACCATGGGTATGTCTTACTGCTCTCTCTCCCTGCAGTGCCCTCCCCAGTTCAACCCCTTGCGCTCGCCCGAACACACACACACACACACACACACACACACACACACTGCCATCAGCATCCACCTACTGAGCACTTCCTCTGCTGCTCTCCCTTCGTTATCTCCATTATCATCGCTCCCTCTCAGCAGCCTCTCCCAACTCCTCCTCTCTTGCCTCCTCCTGTAACAGTGAAAATAGCTCTAATTATGAGCTCCATCCTTTTTCCTCCTTCAACACTCTGTACAAACCTCTATTATAAAACATCACGTGGCATCGTATGCTTTGGGGGTATAGGTTTGTCTGTATGTTCTTTAGGGGCTCCACAAGCAATGTTTCTTGTTTGAGTCCCCAGGAATTCACACGGCACCAAATAGACCCATAGCTTGTGCTCAAGAAATCTTGTTCCAGTACATAGATGGCTGGGATAGATGGCGTTAAATGTAAGGAGAGAGAATAATAGATGGGCTAAGTATGTTATAGGCTAGAGCACTGGCTTGCATGCTATGACCAGGAAAAAAAAATGCAAAGGAGCGTGGAATCAACCCTGTTTCAGTTCTGCCCCCAAGAAAGCTACCCTACAAAATGGAGACTTAGAATAGAAGAGGATCCCCAGATATAAGGGACCCTGTGCATTCATTTTAGCTCCAGACCTTACCAGTGCATTAGCCTCAGGCATGACTCTCCAATAACAGGGCCCAGGGGATCTCATTCACTATTTAGAGAGCTTTCTCCCACGTGTATAGCACAAGAAAGGGCTTTACGAATGTTGCTCCCATTTTACAGATTCTAAAGAGAAATCGAGTGATGTCCCGAAATCATGAATAGTCACCAGCACAGTTAGACCTTGAACTCGAGCCCTCCTCGCCCGGCTGGGCTGTCTTCCCTCTGAGGAGAGAAGTGGGTGGTCTCAGGTCCCCACCGTCTCCAAGACTCTCTATTCTAACACTTCCTTCCTCCCGGCTGTTTTGAATTGCTCTTCCCACCTAACCTCTCACAGTCCCAAGTCCCTGTTAGGGCCAAGCCTCCGGGGAGTGGGCCAGGACCCCGGGCTCCCCGCCCAGGAATGGAAGGCTCCCCTCCAAGAGGGAGCAGCAGGAGCCTCAGCACTGCGGGCCAGAAGCTGTCAGCATTGTCATTTTAGGAGATTCAGGTTCCAACTTAATACTATTTGAGGCTCAAAATAACCCCTTCGGTCTTCCTGCTTATTTCTTAAATGTGATTCTTCACAGTAATGATGGCACCTGTGGGGGAGGCAACAGAAGGGATTTCAGCTGAGAGCTGGTCTCATGTCACCTAAAAGGATTATTTTATACCATCAGAAAGATAATTCCCCTCCTACCGGGGAGGATGGATTAGGTCTTTACTTCCGAGGGTACTTTATGGAAAGATTACTTAAAGATTATGGGACAAAACGGATACATCTGACAACATCTGCTAGGGCTGGGTGTGTTGGCTGCCTGGGAAATAACTATTACTCCGGTAATTAGTGGATTACTTGCCTTGGTGCTAATCTAGAGTCTGTCTGCATACAAATGCCCACACGCTCCTGTTGTGGAGTGTTCTTTCCCTTCGCTCCCCTGATTTTGACTAGAAGTGACACACAATGCCACCGCCTCCACGAAGTCTTCCCTGCTCTCTCTCCACCCAGACGTGATCACACGTGCCTCCAGACCCCCTCCCCTCTTCAAAGGTCTTATCACACGCCTGTGCCTTCTCTCCCTGGACCTGAGCATCTTGTACACATTAATATTCAAGCCCCACCAGGCTGTGCACACAACAGACAAAGAAAATGTGAAGGCCTCTATGTGCTCAAGAGGGTCTTGGAGACCTTGAGGGGTCAGGAGGAAACTGGTGTTGGTCGGAGTGGGGTTTGCAGGTCTGAATCTCACCGTATTGTTATTCACTCAGGGGCTTTGGGGCTGAGGTGTGATTTGCCATCCTGTGGGGCTTCTACTAGTAAGAAGCGCTGGTGCCCAGAGCATCTTGGCCGACACCCAGGCCTCCCCTGCTCACTTACATTATGGTGAGGCAGTTTTGAGAAAAGATCCTGGATTAGTTTCCTGACAGAAGCAAGTCTGGCTTTTCTCAGTTGAAGTCTTTCTCCTGAATTCCCAGAAATCTGTGAACAGCCCCTATTTTCTGTCAGAGCATCCCGCATGGCTGCAGACTCTTCCAGCCTCTCCCCGTCACTGCCCCCAGGCCAACACTAGCCAGCCCTCAGGCCTCAGACTAGTCCCTGCATCCAAAAAACACACACTTTTTCTACCTGGAATGCCCTCCCCTCAGGCCCTCTCCATCGCATGAATTCCCCCACCAGCCCTTTAGACTCATCTCAGGTGTCACTTCCTCTATGAAGTCCTCCCTGATGCCTCTAGTACAGTGGTCGGCAAAGTGCTGCTCGCGAGCCACATGCGGCTCTTTGGCCCCTTGAGTGTGGCTCTTCCACAAAATACCAACTTCTGCGCATGGGCCCGAAGTTTCGATCGCACTGTACGTGCGTGCCCGCACGTGGTATTTTGTGGAAGAGCCACACTCAAGGGGCCAAAGAGCCACATGTGGCTCGCGAGTCACAGTTTGCCGACCACTGCTCTAGTAGATTCTGAGCCTCCTTGTCTTCCTAGTATTCATTATCTGAGATAGAGAGAGGCAAAAATCTCCAGATCTGAAAGCATTCCCTGGTTAATAATCAACGACTACATATTGTGTGCTCACCACGGGCCAGGCTGACCTCTGCACTTGGAAAAGCCATGAACAAAACAGGACAATGTGTCCATCCTTGTGGGACCCACGTTCTAGCAAAGAACAGGGGGCAGGACATCAATACACAGCACATGCAACAGTAAATAAATGATATAGCGTAGTAGAGGTTGATAGGGAGTGCTCAAAAATAAAAAGGGAGGGAAGAGTGAAGAAGATGGAGAATGTTGAGGGCCACAGAGAGAGGGTGGAGGGTTAAATGGGGAAGTCTGGACAGGCCTCGTCCCGCAGGTGACATTCAACCAGAGATGGAAAAGGGAAGGGATGGTCAAGCAGGTTTCTGTAGAAGGAACATTCCTGCAAACTGTTCCTGGGGTCAATCCACCTGCCGCTTGTTTTCAGATGGCCTGCCTGCTAACAATGTTTCTTGCAGTTTTCAGTTGTTAGAAAAAGTCAAAAGAAGAGTAATATTTCACAACAGGAAAACTAGATGAAATTTTAATTTCAGTGTTCCTAAATAAAGTGGTGTAAGAACACGGCCACCCCATTCATTTTGTCTGTGGCTGCTCGATGCTGCAGCGGCAGAGTTTGGTAGCCTGACAGAGACCTTCAAAGTCTAAAATATTTTCTCTCTCGCCCTTTGTAGAAACAGCATAGGGACCCGAGTTAGAGCAAAGGCCCTGGGGCAGGAGCAGGAATAGGAAGGAGACAGGCCTGGCTGCAGGGAGAGGGGGTGGCCATGCACGCCCTGTAAGCTCTGTTAGGCCACTTGGTTTTAGCTCAAGCAATGGGGAGCCATTGCAGGATTCTGACTAGAGAAGCCACACAGTCTGGTTTATGCTTTAAGAGGACGGCTTTGGCAGCTCTATTGAGAATAGGTTGTTATCTTAGCAGATTACTGCCCTTATTAAGTGAGAAAGGACAATGGCTCAGACCAGGGTGTGAGCACTGCCTGTAGGTGACAAGAGGTGGTCTGATTCTGGTTAAGCTTTGGACATTCAGCCAACAGGACTTCCTGTTGGAGTGCATGTAGGATGTGAGAAAAAGAGAGATCATGGAGGACTCAAAGGTTTGGGCGTGAGCAATTGCAAGGTGGGACAGGTCTGTGGGGAAATATCAGATTCGCTCCCGCCCGGCTGGGTTTGAAGTGTCTGCTAGACAAGCCTCGGTGATGCCCAGTGTCAGTGGGTGTGAGTCTGGAGTTCAGAAGAGAGTTCTGGAAGAGATTCCACTTGGGGGTTGTTAGCAGAGACAAGTGGAATTTAAAATCATGGAACTGGATAAGGTCTCCAAGGAAGTGCACACGGAGAGAGGAAGAGAAGACTCAGACTGAGCCTTGGACAGGCCAGCTTCAAGGACTCAGAGAAGAAAGGCGGGACACAGCAGAGGAGATGAAGCAGGTGGACATGAGTCCAGAGGGAAGCTAGCTGGAGCGGCTGTGTTGAGGAGGAAGGACATTCCTGTCTAATGCCGCCAGGATGTGAGCAAGGTGCAGACTAAGAGTGGTCACTGATTTAGCAAATTGGAGGCCATAGGTGGGCTTTACAAGAACCGGTGTGGTGGCGAGGCTGGGATGAGAGCTGACTGAAGTGAATTTGAGGGGGGCGGGGGGGGCGCGGGGAGAAACTGGAGGCAGTGGGTACAGACAACATTCTTTACAGGTTGAGAGGCGCCAATATAATCAGGAGGGTCAGAAAAGGCAGATGGAACAAACGGCACCAGGGTAATCAGGAAGGTCAGAAGGGGCAGATGGAACAAACAACTTTTATGGGAGACAGCTGCAGCCAGGGAGGTTACGGGAGATGGCTGCAGCCCGGGAGGAAACTGAAGGACAAACGCCTGATAAGTAACCAGACAGGCATTAACTCACTTAGAAAGCCAGATCATTAGTGAAAAATTCCAAACTACATTCCCTCCCCGCCGAAAGCAGATAGGTATGTTGACACGGCGCCAGATCTCCAGTAGAATGACCTCAGGTTACTTCCCCCGTTTGCTAAAGAGTATATAATGTGTGCTTAAACTCTTGGTCGGGGCTCGTGGCCGCTGCTCTGTGCTCAGAGTATGCTGCGGGCCCCAGCATGCTGGAAACAATAAACCCTTTGCTTTTTGCATGAAAAGCGTCTCTTGGTTCTTTGTGACAGCGGCTTGCGTCCAGGGCGTTACATTTGGAGGTTCCACCGAGATTAACTGCAGCCGCCTTCGGGTATCAACGTTCCAACAGACGCTTCTTGGGGTAAGTGATGGCGCCTTTTTGAATAAGAATAGTGATCGCTTAGATATTGAGAGCTCGAATTTTGTCAGAGCCGGCAAATCTGTTCGGTCAGTGCTAGCAAATCTGTTCGGTCTGGTGGCTGTCGGGGAGGGGCGTGAGCCTCCCCCGACTGCGGCTGACAGACGTGTCGGGAGGTCGCAGGCCACATCCCCGGGGGACGCCCTGGTGGAGTCTGGAGAGGACCAGGGACGCCTGGATTCCTCTCGTCTGTTTCGTCTGTTAGATACTGATTCTGATTCTGTAATTCTGTTGCCAGCTGGGTCAATTGGCTTTGAAAAACCTTCTTTTTTGGATCCTTCGATTTTTGTCTCAACGCGTTGTGTCTGTTCTGGTTATTTGTTCATTGTTGTCTGTCATTAGTCTGTGTTTTCTGTTTGTCATGGGCCAGAGTGCTTCTACTCCTTTGTCTCTGACCCTGGACCGCTGGTCAGAAGTCAAGGGACGAGCTCAAAATCTATCCCTTATCATCAGAAAGAGTAAATGGCAGACTTTCTGCTCGTCCGAGTGGCCCACCTTTAATGTCGGATGGCCCCCGGAGGGGTCTTTCCATCTGCCTCTCATCAGGGAAGTGAGGAATCTGGTTTTTCAGCCTGGCCGACATGGACACCCGGACCAGGAGCCTTACATTTTAGTCTGGCAAGACTTATGTGAGAACCCCCCGGTGTGGGTCAAGCCCTTCTTACCCCCTGGTTCTCTCCCTAGGTCCTCAGTCTCTGCTTCTGAGCCGGCAATCCTCCCTGTGAAGCTGGCTCTCCCCTCTCCTCCACCCTCTGCTCCCTCCCCTCCACCCTCTGCTCCTCCTGGACGGACGTTATGGAATGGACTCAGACTGCTCCTTTGGGTATTGTGATTGATCAGTTCAAGGAGATTGCGGGAGGCTTTAGAGCTCCCTCAGAAATTGGGAAGTTGTTAGGAATTAAATGGATTATTTAAACTCTGAATGAATGTCTGGTGAAAGTATGTGAGTGTAAAGGCGGGGGGGGGGGGGGAGGGGGAGGGGCAAGCGTGCGGGAGCCCGGTGCGCGGTGACCGCCCTCAGCGGCGGCCCTGGGAGCTCGGCCTCCGGCCCGGTCGGCGGCGGGCGCTGGGCCGGAGCTGGAGCCCGAGCGGCGTAGCCTGGAAGAGGCCGGAGGCCGGGAGGGGCGGCGGCAGCCCGGGCGGCCCGAGCCCCGCAGCTTGGGCCTGCGCCCGGCGCCATGGGCGGCGGTGCGCCTTCGGGGGGCGGCCCTGGGGGCTCGGGCCGGGCGCGGACTCGTTCGCGGAGCCTGGCGGCGGCGGCGGCCAGCGTTGGCCGGCGTTGGCCCTGGGTTTGTGTCGAGCAAGTGGAGCTGGGCGGAGCACAGGGGAGCAAGGCCGGCGAGTCGCTTGCGGGAGGCGGGAGCAGCGAGGCCCCCGTCGGCGTCGGGTCCAGGGGAAGGTCTGGGAAAGGTCCCGGGCGGAGCCCACGGGCCGGACACCTGGGGGCGGCGCGGCTACTCTGGACGGGAGCAGGGCTCTTCCCATGGAGATCGCGCCAGCTAGATGACAAAAAGTCCTTCTTGTAATTGAAAAGTTTTAAAATGTGTCTGGTATTTCTGTTCACGTGTAAAGAGAAAAGCTGGTTTAAAACTAATGCGCGCAATTGTCCTGTTTTTGGACATTTAGATAGAGTTTTGAACTAGAGTCTCTTCACACATGTACAGAATAAAACCCAAGACTGATTATTTCCTAAGGAAAATGGCTATTTTTACCCAGGGAAGCAATGCAGGCTTGTTCTAGCAACAAGCCTCCAAAAGAAAATTCAGTGAAATTGCCTCTGTTACAAAATTTGCCAAAGTAAATGCCTTAATAATAATAATTGGATTTGAATCTCAAGAAATTATGTAGCTACAAATTTGCTTCTTGAGAAAAATGAAAAAAGAGAAAAAAGAGAAAAATGGTGGTTTTAAAGTCAAGGACTGGGCCAGGCCTGTTTGCCAGCCTCAGGTGTGGTTTTCCATAGCTGCTGGGAACTTGAGACCTTAAAGTTTACTGAGTCAAACAATAAAAAAAAAAAAAAAAGTTCATCTAGGTATTTTGAAGTGACATAATATACAATATTAATCTGAATGTGCCTAGTACGAAATCTAGAGGGTAGAATTGAATCTGTTGGTTAATTGTGTCTTGTATTTTTGAAGTTTACGAGAAGTCGCTGACCACAGAGAGACAGACAGCTATCCCAAGATGACGTCAACAAGGCCTGTATACTCACAAACTGATAATTGCTAGCTGTGGTAATTCAAAGTTTTAATGGGGAATGTTATCTGTCTTTATTGTTTAAGTATATGTCTTTGTTGTTTAAAATTGTTTAGCTAGTAAAATTTTTGTTTGTGTCTCTAAAAAAAAAAAAATGATGAATGTATTGCTAATCTGAGGAATGTTAATTAATTAAGGCTCAGAGTTCTAACTAACTGGAATGTACAGCTTTGGTGTGATGGAGAAAGGTAAAGAAATACTTAATGGAAGGTCTGAGGCATGGTTATGCATTTTTGAAGAACATAGAAAGAAGGTTTGAAGGCTAACCTGAAAAAATAAAATTTGTAAAGGTTGTGTATGTAATAAAAAAAAAAAGATAAATGTTAAAAAAAAAAGTTGAATGCATAATAGGCCAGTAAACTGGGACAAGTAGAATAGGGAAACTAAGCAAAAATCCTGTCTTCCCTAAACCAAAGACATTTGGAGTAAATGCTTTGCATTTGCCTCCCTAAACAAAGGTTAAATCGTTTATGTCAATCTGATTAGTGTCATTTGTTGTCCACGCCCAGGGACAAATGAAGTTAGAAAATAAGCCTTATTTTGATTAGTTCTTTCATTCAGGAGGAGCTAACCCGGTCCCTCCCTGCAACATGAATGATAAAATGTATGTTAAGAAATTTTAAAGTTGCTCAAAACTCGCTGCCTTGGGTCCAGTTCTGCATGTGTAAGAAGGGACAGAGTAAGGTTTAGTAGCAGGAGTGGAGAGGCAGGCAGGGCAGGAGCAGGCCAAAAGAAGCTGGCAAGGCCATCCAAACCACCCGGCCGCTATTGGCCAGAGCCGCCTGTGGCAGACCTCCTCGGACTGGCAACAGCTGACTCTGACTAGGACAGGCTGGGCTCTTTCCAACTGGGCCCCCATGAACCGATGGTCGAAATGAAAATCGGGGGCCAGACTGTGAACTTTATGGTTGATACAGCGGCAGAGCACTCGGTAGTTACTCAGAAGGTAGCTCCCCTCTCAGGACAGGAAGTCACCATTATTGGAGCTACCGGGACCACAGCTGCAGACTGTTCTGCCGCCCCCGCCGATGTCAGTTAGGCGGCCATCAGGTGGTTCATGAATTCCTGTATTTGCCAAATTGCCTGGTCCCTCTAATGGGCAGAGACCTTTTAGCCAAAATGAAAGCAGAAACCACTTTTGCCCCAGATGGCTCAGCACAGCCCTGCCTAGGTGAAGAGACCTCTTCAATGATCCTGCCCTTAACAGTGCCGAGGGAGGAAGAATGGAGACTTTATACCCCCCCAGCCAAAGGCCCCCACATCTGTTCCTGTCAGGCCCCCATCAGGGGACTTGGATGATGTTCCTGTTATCTGCTCAAGAGCCCAAGACTGTAAAGATACTTGTTCACTGAAAAGGTGTAAGTATGTTTGTAAACACCTCTGTCTGTTTGTTTACTGGGAACTTTGATTTTCTATGTGATATTCTGTGCTGGGTTGGGATTTTGGAATTCTAGTCTGATTGGGACATTTAAGGATGGGGCTCACAGTTCCTCAAGGCAAAGACTTAATGGGCCTTTCCCCCTGCCTGTGAAGGAAGATAATGGGCCTTGAAATCTGTAAAGATAGACGAGAATGAAGCTGGTCAGGCCCCACCCCCTATCATTCCTGACTTTCTTGCTGCAAGAATTGTCTCTTTTCTTGAGAGGGCGCACGAGGACATTTGGCTGCGCCTTGGCGCCACCCAGGCAAAAGGCACCTCCTGGAGCCTCGATGGAAAGGTCCCTACACCCAACTCCGTGGTGCTGATGAACCCCACCGCTCTCAAGATAGACGGCGTCGTGACCTGGGTCCATTACACCCACGTCCGGTCAGCGGACCCATCCATGATCCGGAAAGACTTCGTCAAGCTACGGCGTGCTCGACCTGCCTGATGCTGGTAACATTGAATAGACTTTGATAATGCCTGCGTCTTCATGGACATGGCTCCAAAGAGACAAAGACAATTTATAGAATCACATGTTTAATAGCAGAAGATGTGGCTGCCTAAAGCGGCCATGATGCCTATATTATGTTTCATTGTGTTGATATGTCACATTAACCTTTAATTCTCTTGCAGGTTTGAATATATATTGGCTGTCCTGGAAGGGTACTATGTGGGGTGAACCCCAAAAAGTAAAGGGTGCCTAGCTGCCAAGAGGGCAGGTGCCCACCTGGGCAGGGAACAGTGCCCATCAGGTTTTGGTCTCTGTTGAGAGACAGCTAACAGTTGGCAACCTGTGTACTGCTTGCAGGCCTTTATGACCATGCCCATGTCAGGGGTAGTCTGAAAAAAAAAAGCCTGTTTAAAGTGAAAAGTCTGAAGCATAGTTATACATAAAAAAAAAGTTTAATGCCAACAATTAAAAGGAATTGGCAAGGAAAGTCAGAAAATCTTAGAGTAGATCAGTATGTCTTTCTTCTTATGTAATTCCTCCGAAATTTGGCGATGCTAACATGGCAATACATTTCTTTGCATAGATTCAATAAGACCGGTCCCTAATAGTGGTTTTATTAACGGAAAACTTTGACTGGAGTATCATGTTTTAAAGAGCCCTGTCTAAGCTCTAAAGACTTGAAGCCAGTAAAAATGCCACGAAGGAAGCCTGGTATTCTGCTTGGAAGCCCTGAAGATGGCTGGCGCTGGAGTGTCAGGCCGATGCCCTACCATCACTGGCGATTGGTAAAAGTAAAAGGGGAGCAGTAGGGATGCCTCTACGTTCCTGCGGAACCCCCACACGCTCTGGGCCGCAACAAGTAGGAGGGCTACTAAGATGGGCTTAAAGCCTGGAGCGTGGGCTCAGGTGGAATTGCTACAGGTGAAGAATTCACCTAACTCAGCAGATACTGCAGGCGGGCCTGATGGCAGCTGGGTGGCGTGGCTTCCTGGCCCTACGGGGCACATTAAGATTCAACCATGAGATTCCAGCAAAGGTAGTCAGTTACCATTCTTGTTGTGTTTATGCAAACATCAGGACAGTAGATAAATTAATCTTAATTTGGCTTTTTAATAGCCATGGAGAAATTTTAAGAAGAAAAATCCTATTTCAATAGAAGTTGCTAAAGCTAAAATAGTTTCTTTCCCCTCCACCAGACCATTTGTTAAAATATGCCCAGTACAAGCCTCTAGCAACGGTGGAATCAGTCCATCTCCCTCACATCACTCTCAGAAGTGGTCTTACAGAATAGACGAGGTCTAGATCTCCTGTTTATGCAGGAAGGAGGGCTCTGTACAGCCCTCAAAGAAGAATGCTGTTTTTATGCCAATCATACAGGGGTAGTAGAGGAATCCATGACCAAACTTCGGCAGCGGCTGGCCGAGCGACAGAAGGAAAGGGAGGCGCAGAAAAGTTGGTTTGCTCTCTATAAAACCCTATATTATAAATAAAATTATAAAATTCATACAACAGAGGGTAGGGGACATTAAGCTCCTAATTATCAGGCAACAATACTCAGCCTTGGCTAAGTCTGAGGGTCTCTAAGATTAGAGACCGTCCACAGAAAAAGGGGGGAATGAGAGGCGCCAATATAATCAGGAGGGTCAGAAAAGGCAGATGGAACAAACGGCACCAGGGTAATCAGGAAGGTCAGAAGGGGCAGATGGAACAAACAACTTTTATGGGAGACAGCTGCAGCCAGGGAGGTTACGGGAGATGGCTGCAGCCCAGGAGGGAACTGAAGGACAAACGCCTGATAAGAAACCAGACAGGCATTAACTCACTTAGAAAGCCAGATCATTAGTGAAAAATTCCAAACTACATTCCCTCCCCGCCGAAAGCAGATAGGTATGTTGACACGGCGCCAGATCTCCAGTAGAATGACCTCAGGTTACTTCCCCCGTTTGCTAAAGAGTATATAATGTGTGCTTAAACTCTTGGTCAGGGCTCGTGGCCGCTGCTCTGTGCTCAGAGTATGCTGCGGGCCCCAGCATGCTGGAAACAATAAACCCTTTGCTTTTTGCATGAAAAGCGTCTCTTGGTTCTTTGTGACAGCGGCTTGCGTCCAGGGCGTTACAAGGTTTGAATGTTTTTGGGGTTTTTTTTTTTACCTTAACACTTCAAAGGTGTTAGATGTCATAGCAGAACCTCAATGAATTGAGATAATGCTCCAGAGAATGGCGGGTTTTCCTCTATTTTTACACATTGCAATCAAAGGAAGGGACATAGGTAGATTACATGAAATCCATTGGTGATAGACTAGAGAGGCGGGAGAAAGCGAAGGGGGGGGGCGGGAACCTCTGGGATTGGATAAAAAATAAAATGATAGATACATACTTAGGTGGGTGTAGGAACAATTAACATGATAATAATGAAGGAATTTGTGGTGTCTGTCCTGGCGCCCAGCACATTTGGTTGTGCCCCAAGGGGTCCAGAAAAAGGGAAGTTACAAGTTACTCAGACATTTCAAGGGTATGTTATTATAGATGCAAAAAGACAGACAGGCTCAGTTAAGGTAAAGGTTGACCTTGTCAGTGAAGATACCTACCTAGGGTGTAACTGCCCACCATAACTGCTTTTAGTTAAAGTTTAATTTCAGACCATCCTTTGTGGTTACTTTAGGTCTCTGAGTTTGCAAGAGTGCCATGCAGGCCTCCCCGCCATGTCAGGTTAGCATGTGGCCCCTTTCGTCCACAGGGGTATGAATTAGTTTCCTTGGATACTTTTCTTTCAACCACCAACTAAGATTGACTCTCCCTGATCAATCTGGATTTTTCCGGAGTGGGATGAAACGGAGACCTGGAGGGATAATTTGGAAACTGAGGCACTACCAGGTAACATGAGACTAGATGTCCTGCACCCTGGCTTGCTGGCTCCCACTCCCCACCCCATCCAAGGATGCGGGAGGTTACTGATGTCTACTCTTTTCTGGGAATCACATTCTAGGTAATTCTTACTAGTTCCTGTGTGGTTACTGTGTCGGGGCACTATATTAGGTACCACGTGTATTACAACTTTGATAGTTAAAACACGGCCAAGGAGTGTGCTCATGCCATTTTTACTCAGGAGGAAACCGACGCATGAAAAGGTTATAATTTGTCAAGGTCACAGCAAGTAACAGGCAGGACTGAGACAACCCAAGTCTGAATCCAAAGTTCTCGCTTTTACTGGTGTTATATCGGCTCTTAGTTTCACGCTGAAGAGCAGAACAGGAAGACTTCAGTTTAAAAACTCCCATTAATTACCATTTCCTCCCCTCATGGAAATTACCAGAGACAGTTTTTTCTAAAGTGACATCTCAATCCAGCCTCACAGGAGAAAAATCTGCATGTGAATGGCAGGTCCAGGCTGGAGATAAGGGATTGAAATGCTAATGCCTGCCACTCCGAGGAAGCCAGGGAAAAGAGAGGTGAAGGAGGAGGGACTTACTTTAGGGCCACCGCTGTGGTCCAGGTCCCTGTGGTCCGGATGCTGTGACCAGGACCCAGGTGAAGGAGGTGGGAAACAGGAACTAGGATTTCTAAAAGGGAAGAGATGCTCCCACCCTGTTCCTCCAATGAGCTCCCCATCACTGTATTTCCCCAAAACAGCTACTAGTTGCTACCCACTGTAGTAATGTGTCTATTGTTTGCAGTCCCAGCTAGGATCTTGGTCATGACCATTTGGATGAAGCATTCCACTTTCTCCAGCTGGTTTTGTCATGGCATGATGGCCACTCAGCCATAAGAAAGGATGAAATTTGATCATTCTTCTCATAACAGACCATTATTCAAAACTGAACTGTCAAAGTCAAGGCCCTGATAAAAAGGAGGAAGGAGACTAAGCCTAGAGGCATGACTGTGGGGAACCTGGTGGGGGATCCTGAAGGCAAGTCTTGGCTCTCCCAGGAGCCAAGGCAGGGAGGAAAATTGCTATTGAAACCAAATATTGTTACTGTCTCCCAATACATTTCCATGAAAAAAAAATCACATCATCTTTTAAGTAAACACATTTCATTCCTTTTCATGTTAAACTTGGGCCACATGACCCCAAATTATGCTTTATTTTCCACAATTTTCTATATCTCTGAAAAAATTTGCAATAAGAATATATGGCATTTACAAGAAAGGTGGGGATGAACCAATCAATCTCTTCCTCCCTCCCTCCCTCCCTCCCTCCCTCCCTCTTTCTTCCTTCCTTCCTTCCTTCCTTCCTTCCTTCCTTCCTTCCTTCCTTCCTTCCTTCCTTCCTCAGCAAGTGGCTGGAAGTCAGGTGCCTGTGAATGTGAGAATAAACAAATCATCTTTTCTGTCAAAGAACTGTTTAGACAGCTGCCACTTTGGGCTGGGTGACTAGGCAGCCTCCATGTTGGCCACATGGCTTGCAGCTCCCCTGGGGGCCGCCATCTGGAAACAGCAAAGGCCAACCCCTCCCTTTGAATTAGCCAATCGTGAAAGACTGTGAGCCTGAGCTCCAATCAAGAGCAAAGGACAGGTCATGTGCATCAGGGATTATAAACCCGAAGAGATCACCTGCTTGATGTGCTTGCGCTTCCAGACCATGTGTGCGCACCCTTCTACTTAGAAATAAAGATGTTCGCCTTGCTGCCTGGCTCCCGAGTATGTTTTATATTCTACCAGAACCCCTGACTTGGGGGCTCGCCTTATTTCTAATAAGAAGGAGATGGAATGGCTGGTGTGCAGCAAGGACACTGGCTCCAGCAGGAAGGCCTCTCCCAGGTTGGAATTCCTCTGGCTGGTGAGTCGGAAAGTCCTAAGAACATTAACCAATGTCACCCCAATAAATTTAATTAAAAAGGAAAAAATTAAAGGTAAAAATAAATAAATAAATAAGTTACATTTTTTTTAAAAAGAGGAAGGAAGGTGGGACTGTAAAGATTATGAAGGGAAAACGGAGAGGGTTCCTTTGTGGTGATGGGACAGTTTGGCTTTAGATTGTGGTTTTGGTGGTTACACAAATCTGTATGTGATAAAATGCCACGTAATTTACACAAAGACATAAAAACAGGTAAATGCAAAAACTGGTAAGGTCCGGGTCTGTGTACAGATTAATTGTATTCTGTGTCTTGGCTTGGATGGTGAGCAGATGTCACTATTGGTGGAACCTGGGTGAAGGCTACGGCGATATTGCTTTTGCAACTCTTTCTAAGTCCATAATTATTTAAAAATAAAACAGTTTTTTTTTAAAAAGTCAACAAAGGTAATTATACTCCAAACTCATGACTCCCTAATGATCTGCATTTTACTATCACCTCTGCACCTGAGGTCCCAGCCCTGCCCTTGTGCCCCCAGCCCCAGGGATGGCAGCTGTTTCCTACCCGTGTCCCTGTGCTACTTCAGTGTTCCCTTTTGGCTTTTCAGTTATCTAACACCAACTTGAGGAAATTCTTATATTAAATTCTCGCTGTGAATTATGCTTCTGTTTCCTGACTGATGTAACCAGTCAACACAAATGTTTTCCAATGATTCAAATGGCTCACATGATGATAGAAGAGAAAGCATTTTCATTTCCCAGACCTACATGCCTCTTCTGATTATCCCAAAATTTTATTTTGGAAAATTGGCATTCCCAAAGGATGCTAGGAAGCTGAGCTTGCTTTGGCTTTGTAGGCAACCCAGGCAATAGCTGTTTAAGGAGCCCAGATCCATGATGATAGAGCAATCTCAGCCAATTCACTTGTTTTTAAATATTAATTAATAACTAGAGGCCCGGTGCACAAAATTCATGCACTTGGGTGGGGGTACCTCAGCCCGGCCTGCAATCCCTCACAGTCCGGGAGCCCTCGGGGGAAGTCCGACTGCCGGCTTAGGCTCACTCCCCATGGGAGCTGCTGGGAGGCAGGAGAGGCTTCCACCACCAGTGCTGCGCTTGCCAACTGTGAGCCCAGCTCAGGCTTCTGGCTGAGTGGCGCTCCCCCTGTGGAAGCACACTGATCACCAGAGGGCAGCTCCTGTCTTGAGTGTCTGCCCCCTGGTGGTCAGTGCTCATCATAGCGACCAGTTGTTCCACTGTTTGGTCGATTTACATATTAGCCTTTTATTATATAGGATGATTTCCTTTCTGAATATAAAGGTAATTCATGCTTCTGTAATATAGTACAAAGAGTTCAAATATGTGGACACATAATCCGAGAGAGAGAGAGAGAGAAAGAGAGAGAGAGAGAGAGAGAGATATCACTATTAATATTTTGATGTATTTTTCCCATAGTATGTAATACATAACATAAATAATTAATATCTGTCTATATATGTGTGTTTTTAAATATGTAAAATAAAACTGGGTTCATTTATAAATACTGCTACATTTTAGAAGATGATTGTCAATCACGCTTCTTCCCTTTGATGAGGAAACATAGGCTTTAGTAAAGCATCCTGGCAGAAGCAGCTCAGAGAACTAGGCTGGGGCTTCTGGCCAAGTAGGCTTTCTAGTTCTCATCCCCTTCCCACCCCAAACTCCAGAATGGGGTTCTCAAGGCAGACCCTTCTCCAGTCAGCTGCAAGTGCAATGATTTGCTACTTCCTACTCTGTGATCCCCAGAGCAGAGGCAGAACAGTCTGCAGAAGGCAGGTTTGGCACCTCTGCAGGCAGGAGCACAGCTGGTCCCACCTGTGGGACAGGCCTCTCCCCAGCAGTCAGGTGTGTCCACTGGGAGCAGCCACTGTGCACTTCACTCCGCCCAAGGAGGGAAGAGGAGCTGTGGGAGTCCAAGCCCATTGTCTTGTCAGCTAAGAAAATCATTCCCTCGCTTTCATGCAGAAGCAAATGAGGAAAAAAAAAAATGGAAAGAAAAGCTTTGTAGGCAGCCCAGGCAATAGCTGTCTTTCTGGCCAAAGTTTCCTCTTGTGAACACAAGGTCCAAGGATAGGGAAACCTTCACATAAACTGTTTATATCACTTCCTTTCCAGGAAATGCAGATTTGTGAGCATCTATCTGTCATCAAAATGTCTTCAAAAGCATGACTTTATCCTTTTTCGTTTTTTCTTATTATAAAACAATACATAGTCTTGTGGAAATTTGAGAAATAAGGCAAGCTCACCGAAGAAAATGAGGAGCACAACAGTCCCACCATCCAAAACAACATTTTGGCATAAATCCTTCTAAACTTGTTCCATGTGTACATGTCCATTATTTTTAACTGAATTACACAGTACCTACTGTTTTGTCACATTTTTCATTTAATGTGTCTAAAACATCTTCACATATTTTTCCACCTGTCTGTTGCTGTGTAACAAACTACATCAAAACTTAGTGGTTTAGCCCTGGCCAGGCAGTCCCTTTAATCATTAAAAGCAAATGATCCAAAAATGGAGCATGGTTAGATGTCAGATCTTTTCTTTTTAATTATTAATCTAATCAGATCATCTAATTTTTCTTGAGTCCGTTTTATTAGTTTCAGGTATATTTTTGAATAGATTAGCATAAAGTTTTTTTGCTTAATTATCATTTGAAATTATTGTATTGGTTAACATATTTCTTTCTCATGTGTATTTTTAGGTCTACATTTTCTCTTGCTATGATAAAATTAGCCCTAAATTATTTATTTTATTATTTAATATAAAAATTCATTCTTATATTGATTTGTCTATACTATTTTTGTTTTTAAATGAATTAATTTTAAATAATTCCCTAAATACAGATTTTCTTATGTTTGATTTACTATAATTTTTCTAGCTTCTTGAGATGATTAATTCATTTATTTTATTTTTCTTGTTTAATTTTTTAAAGCATTTTAAAGCTATTCATTTGCCTTCAATTAACAGCTTTGACTGTATCTCACAAATTAAGATAGTGTTTCTATTTTTGAACTTTTGAATACTGGAAAATATCCTCTTTTACTTAGTGTTTTAAAATGTCCAAGTGCTTAGAGGTTTTGTGTGACCTCTGAGATTATTTCATATGGTTAGCAAATAGGGCTAACAATGCCTGCTTTATCCGTTTATTGATGTTCACTTATGATCTAGTGCTATCTACATTTTTAAATGTTCTCAGCACACTCCCAGAGATCAGGATACGGCTAGGCAGGCTCCCTTCCAACAAAGTGGGGTGATTTATGTCCCTACCCCTCCACTCCCATCCCTTCCTCAGTGCCCATTTTTGAAAGGAAAACAGAAGTACAGGAATAAATGTGACAGAGCAAGCATCCAAACATCTTGGGTTAAGTTATTAAGGCAGAATCACATTATTATTATGAAAAAAAATGCCTTATACTGTTATCTCCCTGTTCTACTCCACACTTCTGGATGGCCACAACTCTCTGAGGAAGTGATAAATATAGAGAGAGCAGTGGACTGCCTAGATTAATATGAGCCCTTCAACAGAACCCCAGGGAAGTGAGCAGACGGCTCTCCCTTGCCCTGGGTTCCTGGGTATCTGTGGTTTCCTTCCAAGCAGCATGACTCTGATATACAACAGGGTTGTATACCTTCTATGTGTTAAGAACAATAACTTCTACCCAATTTCAGAAGAAACTGGTTAGCACTACTCCAAACACTATCTGGACTATATGGAGTCTACGTAACAGTTTCATACCTGGGCCATATTGTTCACCTCCATGACATTTTGTTGTAGTTGTGTTGTTGTTGTTGCTGTTGCTGTTGTCTCACACAGACGCTTCACTAGACCATTCTGCAAGATGGAGCTTAGGAGACCACACAGAATTCACCCCTCCTTAGTGTTTAGTTCATTTACATGTGGTTTTCCTCATCATCACGTTCTTTCTTAAAGGCCAGGACAACCATGCATAGACATACGGGGTATAGTCTGAAGGTGGCCCACAGACTTCTTTCTTGTAAGACAGCACATGTCCCTTCAGGATTTGCACCCAGTATCGCTTCTGGTCACCAGACCACTGTCTATAGACCAGGCACAACATAGCCCTCCCAGTAAAGTGTTGGGTGGACTAAGGAAAGAAAGAAATTAGCTGCAGGACCTGATAGAAAGATAGTCTGTTTAATGTTCAACCTAGGCCCAGCTTGGAGACTTGGCCCTGCAAGGATGGGGTGCCACCCTTTAGAATAGGGCCCTCAATAGATCATCTAGTGGTCATTGACTTAAGGCCTTCATTGATTTAATACTCCAATCAAGGCCATTTTTTGTGAGGTAGGCACTCACTAGGTGAAATACATGGCAGTTTTGCTGGAGGAACAGATTGTTGGAGGTTTTCACTCAGCCATTTGGAAGTCAACATTTTCTCCATCTTTCTTTGGTTCAGATAGTTCAAGGCTCCTGATAATACGTCTTCTTCAGAGAGAATTTACCTTTGCTTCTGGCAGGAGACCTGGGCACTACCAATCCCAGACCATAATGATCCAGTCAGGGAATGAGGTGCTTAAAGCTGGCTTCAGTCCCTTCCTAGTTCAGACTACTGCCGGCTCACCTTATTCCTGCAATGTGATCATTCATGGTCCTAACCCAAATCATGGGGCTTTATCAGAGCCTTCCATCCTTGACAGCTCCTCTCTCCCTACGTCTGCTCAAGTTCTGCCCAGGTCTTAGCTCCCAAGCCACATCTTCTGGAGAAAATTGGTCAGAAATTCCAGGCCCACCTCACTGGGTTTCCCTCTTCTCTCAGAAGCTGGCCCAATGATTCTCCATTGACTTGTGATTTCCCTGATACTCTCAAACAGATTTAAGAACATATATTTTGTCTAGTTTTTCTAGTCATTCTCAGCAGGAGAATGGGTCTCACCTGCCAATTCAGCCATAACTGGAAACAGCCTTGTGTCAGCTGTCACACCTGCAGGAAGCAGGAAGCTGGCGATTCGGCAAGAAGGTGTTCACCTCCCAGCAGAGTCAGATGCTTTTGGTGAATCTGTTCAGATGGGCCACACAACAGTCCTGCTTCTGTCTCATTGGCCGTAAGTTAGTCACATGGCCACCCTGGCTTCAGGTGGGTGAAAAATGTAGGCCATTAGCATGACCTATTGCCACCCTAAGTAAAACTTGAGTTTTATTACTATGAAAAAAAAGAATAGAAATTGGATAAGCAACACAATCTCTACCACATTCCTCTATAAAATAAGTTAATACCTAACTTATAAAATTGATGTAAGGATTAAGAAATATAAAGCAGGTAAACCTCTTAGTACAGTGCCCAGTATATGCTGAACATTCGATAAATTTTAACAACAGTACTATTCGTCGCATGGCATGGCAAAAGTAGGCTTAGAGTTGTGAGCACATGAAACAATTTATTCTTATATGATTATTTATTAATTATTATATTAGTTTCCATAGGAGCAACTTAAACCTACTTTCCCCCTCACCCTGTAGTATAGTAATTTGAATATAATAAGTTATTATGTGATAAACAGGAAGAAGAAGCAACCCTTGGAACTTCCTTTCTCTGGTTTCCGAGGGTCACCTGAAGCCTCTTCTAAATTCAGTCAGATAAACTTGGGGATCAATTTTCCACTCTCATTGCTTTGTTTTAAATAGTGTTTGCCTGATTTATAACAACTGATTATAAACCTAGCCCATAGTAGGTATGAGAACATGTGAGTTTCCCTTATAATTACACTCAGGATTTTCTTGGACATATAATTTTCTTCATTCTACCAAATGCATAAATAAATGTGATTTACTTTTTGTGCCTTTGTGAGACCCATCATATTAAACAATACAACCCAGAGAACAAATCCCTTTGTCAGGTACAGGTCCTGATTTCTAGTTATGCATGTATAGTGCTCACTGTGCTCACAATAGCTTCTGTATGGTATTTGGGGATATTTTGACAGTTCTCTGCCCTTCTTCCTACTTCTTAAGACAACCACACCCAGACTGCCTTACACTTACGGTGATGGATAAATGATAGGGGGCACAGAGCTTTTCATACCAACAGCCACAACAAAACAACAGAAATGCTCACATCCGCCTGCCTGCAGGCTCGGATGTGAGTGAGGGAGTGTGTCTGTGTGCGTGCGGTGTGTTGGTACCCCAGCATGGCAACAGTGTCACTGCTACTGATTATGAGAAGGAGAAAAATTACCGGAGTGACACAAATTACTAATTACTTTATTATGCTGCAAGAAGAATAAGAAGCTGGAAGTTGTTTCAGCAAATTCTATTTTTAAGCAAATAATTGTTGGGTTTCCAATGCTCTAAATTAAGTAATTCTCCTCAAGACCTTCCTTCAGTCTCCCTCTTTGAACTCCAGTAGCTGGCAAAGAATTGCAGCTGGCTCTGGGCTGGGCTGCAGGCTTCGTTTGTAATTATTTTTTTAATGTGCTATCCTCAAAATGAGATATCGTTGGAGGTGTTTTTCTCTCCCCCGCCCCCCGCCCCCAGTAATTAGGACTGGTTTTACTGAGTCATGCACAGCTTTTCCTCCTGTTCTATAAGAGTTGGCATCGGGTAGTAAAAAGATATTTTAGAAAAGAAAAGAAGAAGAAGACCTTAGAACCAAGTTTAAGACTAGGTGCTCCTCCCTCCATGGCTTTGTGACCTTGGGTATGACCTGCAGCCTTCACCCGTGTTGGAGGAATACGTGAAACATGTCTTAGTGATTTTTAAACTGAGAAACACTGTGCATTCTTATGTGTTATTATTAAGATGGCCAAGAATGGCAATAGCAAGGAAACTGGATTAAAATAATTATAATAATAGGTCACCTTTTTAGGAGGCTTTGAGGATATATCATGGGCCTGGCACTGGTCGAAGTGCTTGATATGCATTGACTCATTCAATGTTCATAACAACCCTTCGAAGCAGGTGCTAGTGTGGAAAACAGCAACTGGAAGCCCAGGGAATGCTCTCCCAGCAGGTACAGAGAGGGTGAATCAGTTGCCTGAGATCACAGAGCTAGAGAGTAGCAGAGCCAGGATTCAAGCCCAGACATTCTGATCCAGAGTCCACACTCTGCCTGCTGCAAACCCTCCCTTGCCTAGAGCTGGAGGTGACAACTGGCCCACAGGCCTGAACAATCGGCATTTTCTGCCTCTGCTTTTCCACTACAGGGGCAGGTATCGCTCCAGGGCATCACAAGGATATTCTTATGGGGGACAGTTACAAAAATGGCCAATTTTTCACCCAGCCAGCGTGGCTCAGTGGTTGAGCGTCAGCCCATGAATCAGGAGGTTCATGGTCAGGGCACATGCCCGGGTTTCAGGCTCCTTCCCCAGTAGGGGGCGTGCAAGAGGCAGCCAATCGATGTTTCTCTCTCATGGATGTTTCTATCTTTCTAACCCTCTCCCTTCCTCTCTCTCTAAAACAATAAAATTATATATATATTAAAATGACCAATTTTAACTAGAAGTAACCGAGATGGAGAGAGAGAGGGTGGGGGGAGTTGTGTGAATAGGTCGTTGAGGTAGCAGGTAGAAATAGCCAGTCACTGGGCTGGGAAATGCAGCAGCCCGATCTGCCATCACCTCCTTCCCCCGCCTCCCACCCCTTCCCCCACACCTCAAGAGGGACTGTCATTCAGGATAATTTTTTTTTTTTTTTTTTTTTTTTTTTTTTTTTTTCATCTCCAAGATAGGTACTCAGAAAAGGTTCTCAAATTTAATAAAAGGTTTCAAGTTGAAGAACCTTTCATTTTATTTTTTTATTTTTTTTTTTAAATTAAATCTTTATTGTTCAGATTATTACATTTGTTCCTCTTTTTTCCCCCCATAACTCCCCTCCTTCCAGCTCCCACCCCACCCTCCACCCTCACTCCCCACCCACTGTGTTCATCCATAGGTGCATGATTTTTGTCCAGTCACTTCCCGCATCTCCCACACCCCTTTTTCCCCCAAGAATAGTCAGTCTATTCCCTTTCTATGTCCCTGATTCTATTATAATCACCAGTTCATTCTGTACATCAGGTTATTTATTCACTTGATTCTTAGATTCATTTGTTGATAGATGCATGTTTGTTGTTCATAATTTGTATCTTTACCTTTTTCTTCTTCTTCCTCTTCTTAAAGGATACCTTTCAGCATTTCATATAATACTGGTTTGGCGGTGATGAACTCCTTTAGCTTTTCCTTATCTGTGAAGCTCTTTATCTGACCTTCAATTCTGAATGATAGCTTTGCTGGATAAAGTAATCTTGGTTGTAGGTTCTTGGTATTCAGCACTTTGAATATTTCTTGCCATTCCCTTCTGGCCTGCAAAGTTTCTGTTGAGAAATCAGCTGACAGTCGTATGGGTATTCCCTTGTAGGTAATTGAGCCTCTTTCTCTTGCTGCTTTTAAGATTTTCTCTTTGTCTTTTGCTCTTGGCATTTTAATGATGATGTGTCTTGGTGTGGTCCTCTTTGGATTCCTTTTGTTTGGGGTTCTCTGCGCTTCTTGGACCTGTAAGTCCATTTCTTTCACCAGGTGGGGGAAGTTTTCTGCCATTATTTCTTGAAATAGGTTTTCAATATCTTGCTGTCTCTCATCTTCTGGCACTCCAATGACTCTGATATTAGACCGCTTAAAGCTGTCCCAGAGGCTCCTTACACTATCTTCACATTTTCGGATTCTTTTTTCATTTTGCTTTTCCAATTGGGTGTTTTTTGTCGAATCTTTGGTTTGATTATTGTACTCCTCTGGTCTGCTATTGGGTATAATATTCTTTATTTCAGTCCGTGTATGCTTACTTTCTAATTTCTTTATCGTAGCATCGAGGGTCTCATTAGTTTTCGTGAGGTTCTGCACAAATTTATGGCAAGCCCTCAAAATTGCGATTCTTAGCTCCATATCCTCCATTTCTGTCATGTTTTTTTGTCTCCGCATCTTTTATGCTTTCTTGGTGCACCCCCTTGTGGTCTCTGTGCGCAGTCTTGTTCTAGCCAAGCCTTAATTGTTGTAGTTAACACTAGAGGGATTTGACCCTCAGGCCGACTGGCTATAGGAATCAGCTGTGCGGAAAACGTCTGTCTTCTGGGGAGGCGCTAATCCAGCCTTTGCCTGAGGCGATCGGCAAATGGCTGTGCGCAGGCTTTGGGCGGGGCGGGCTCAACAGGTCGGGCGGAGGGAGCAGTTATGGCCACGCTCAGTCCCGTTCCCAGAGGCTCTGCTTCTCAGAACCCCACCAACCGCTGCAAACCTCGGAGAGAAAGCTGCCCTCAGGTTCCAACTGATGCCGGGTAATCCCGCTTCTCCCGTTTGAGTCTGGGTCCCTAGAGACTCGCCCGGATCTGGAGCCCAGAGTCTGAGACTCACTCCCGGCAGAAAACGACAACCGCGCCCTCAGCCACCAGCCCGCTTTCGCGCGCACCTCGGTACCTTTGTATTTTCCACACTGCGCCGCCTCTGAGCCTCGATTTGCTGTTCTCTTTCCTTCTAGTTGTAGAGTCTCTCTTCAGCCAGCCTTCCTGTGGTTCTGGGTGATGTCCGTTCAGTCTTTTAGTTGTATTTTTGAAATGGTTGTTTGCGGCAGCGGTCTCCGGTGTTTACCTACGCCGCCATCTTGGTCGACCCATTCAGGATAATTTACCTCTGATTCCTACATCCATTTATCTGGTCACCCGCAGGATCTAAGAGGATGGAGAAATAGGGTCGGTCAGATTTGTTAAGGGCAAGCAGGGAAGCATGGGCACCCGACGGTCTGGGCAGGGCCCCGTGAGGGCTGGCGTGTCTGTCAGTGGGCAGCCCTGTGGTCTGGAGAAGGCCCGTGTGAAACACGATGAGGTCGGGGATGGCAGCGGGCAGAGCAAGAGCACTGAGACCCTGTGTCCTCTCCAGAGTCTTCTCTCTATCAGATCTTAGAAACACCAGCTGTGTGACTCGTGGACAAGAGCTGGTGGATTGTGCAGAGGCTGCGTCCTATGTGGACAGGGGACTGTGGGATGCTCTATGGGAAGCACCAAGAAGAAAGTCCCTCTCTCTTCAAACTAGGGGTAACAACTCCCAGTCTGGCTCTCTGCACATGGGCGCCGCCAGCAACAGTGGAGTCAGATGTTGTAAAGAGCATCTGGAAGCCCAGGGAAGCCCAGCTCTGGCCAGTGAATGCTCTGGACCCTGGGGCACCGCATTGCTGCCGCGCCAGACCACACCGTGCCGGCTACTTTTAAGCCTGAAAGACAGGCTAGAGGAGCAACCACATCAGCAACGCGTGGCCCGCGTAGCAGATCACCTTGCTTGGATCCCAAAGTCAAGGGAGTGGAAACCAGGGTCTGGAGCCTCTGCAACTTCCAGCAACTTGATCTCACCCAAGAGCAGTGTTACCTAGAAGATGTGATTCCAGCCCCCAGGCAGCTCACAGCCTGGGCCAGATTGGCAACTATTTCAGCAGGAGGTCAGCAAAGCGGATGCCAACATAAAGGAACTTCCTTTGTAGCTCTGTGGAGTCCACATTTGCTCTGTGGTATTTTCTGACGCTGTGTATAGAGAAGAGTGTCCCAGTGTGTCACCAGTGCAGGCCTGCAGCTAGCAAGCACCTGAGACAGGTGAGCCACGCGGAAAGGGAGTGGAGGCCGTGGTGAGGCAGGTGGCAGGCACACGCAGGGAGAGCTGGGAAACACTCCCGGGCGTTCAGGGCACCGTGAGGTTGCATGTGTGCAGCAGTGTGAGGACCGCAGCAGAGCAGCAACACTGCTAAGAATTCAAGCAGGGCTCAATCCCAGCGGCCAGGACCTGTGTGAAGGTGGGAAAGCAGCTCACCCACAGGGCTGCCTGTGACTCATGCCTGAAATCAAGACAATAACCTAACCCGGACCCTAACCCGGACGCAGCCTTCCTTCGGACTGGGTGATGAACCGGTATCTGGACCATGTGGTGACTAAGCAGGGGATGTGTGTGCTACAGGCTAGTGTACAGGGAACACTCAGTCATTCCCGGGACCTGAGACTGTCCCTGCCCAGACCACCGAGTTCTGTGCGTTCTGCTAGAGATGATCTCCGACCAGTAGCCAACAGTCTGACTTTGCCAGGGAAGAGACCCCACAGAGGGAGAAGGTGAACTTCAGTGCCAGCTTCTTGGGAGATCCTCAACCTCAGGGAGGCAGCCTGGTGGGCGGCGTGCAGGGAACTAAGCCCGGGAAGTTCTGAACATCTCTCTCTGTGCCTTTGACTCTTCCTTTATCAGGAATGAACCTGAAGGAGAAACGGAGGACAAGGAGGGCAAGGTGGGCTCTGGGGGGCCCCCAGAGATTGGCACCAACCATCTGGGGGCTGAGATCTGCAGAGGCTCAGTGGCCCCGGGGAGTCTCCGCCCTGAGTGTGCCATGTGTGGATGCCCCAGCTGGGGGCAGGGGAGGGGAGTCCTGGGCAAATGCAGGACGGCCAGGGAGGGAGACCAAGGGAAGGAATGCCAGTGTCAGCATCTTCAGGACCCGCCCTCCTTGTCTCATAACACCGTCACCTCCCACACAGCACAGCACAAAATGTTATAAATGTGTCCCTTCAAGGAAATTGGCAAATCGATGGGAATGGGGAGATGAGAGGGTGAAGGCGGGGGCAGACTAGAGCTTATGTACATAACAACATAATTCCTGTAAATGACAGAGCAAGATGAAAGAGGCCATCCAGCAGCTGTGTGTACTGGTGTGGCCTCCATCCTCAGGGACCGAGGTCTTTGGGGGGTGGGGCTCTGGTCTTACTCCTCTCTGCAGCCCCAGTGCCCAGCAGAGGCCCTGGAGCACACTAGGCATCCATAGTAAACTGAGGTAGATCTGTTTATGAACTGTAATGCCTATGACTCCACCTAAAAATATATCTCCTGAAAGGAGAGAAAATGTAAACGTTAAGGACTTTATGTAAATATTTTGTCTAATCCTTCTAAGAATCATGAAAGTGGAGATGACCCCATTTTAACAGATGAGGAAACTGTTAAGTCACTACATCCAACCAGGTTCATTTAGGGGCCAGGGGGAGAGTATACACAGGTGTATGTCTATTCTAGTGGCCTTTTAGTTGCCCTCAGGTCACATGGGAGAAGTCACTGTCACTTCTGTCATTTCACTAACTGGCTGTAAGTTGTTAGACAAATGATCTCCCCTCTCTGTGGACCTCAGGGTTGTTTTTGTTGTGTGTGTGTGTGTGTGTGTGTGTTTAATCTGTAAAATGGTGGTGGTGAGGTTCATCAGGATGGAGCTTGAGGCAATATCAGATAAATGGTCTCCCGATCAACACCAACCTCAAAAGATTCTCTACAAGATTTCCCCTAATTTCTATACAAATCACATTTCTCATTTCCAGAACCAGGTTTTCGAAAGCCATCATCCAAATCAAGCCCCCAGCTGTATTCCCTGGCTTTGCATCCCAGCCTTCATTTATAACCAAGGCTGCCCAACTCCAGCTGATAGTTAGCCGGTCAGGGCTCACTGCCTTCCCACCCTGAGGACAGTCATAAACATCAGGAAAGGAATGGGAAAAGGGAGCAACGGGGAGCTGGGAGGCACCTCAGGGACCATCTACAATCCCCTCATTTTACAGGTGAGGAGTCAGGGTTCTGGGGTTGTTGAGAGACTTTCCACAGCTCCACCAGCAAGGACACCATCCTAATACTTGCTTTGAGGCATTTACAGGCTAACCGCGGATCATGATTTCATGGAAATTAGATGGATCAACAGGCAGCGGGAATTGAATGTAGAGGGCTACAGGCATGGGGCTTTTGGGAAGAGAAATGCTCAGAGTGATTGAAGAACGCTTCCTGAAATAAATGTGTTGTGAAACAGGCATTCAAGTGTGTGATGAATGTGGAGAACTTTGCTTCAAGACTCTGAAGCAGAAACATGTCTCAGAGTTTGTGGCTAGTTGTCTGCCAATATCTGAGCTCTCCTCCTTCCTTAGAAATAGATTTCCTGATTTTTCACTGGGTGTATGAGCACCCAGAATGGGAACTACATTTCCCAGCCTCCCTTGCAGGTTAGTATGGCCAATGAAATGTAAGATACTAGTAGAAGTGTTGTGTACAACTTCCTGGAAGTGTCAGTGAAGAAATGACCATGCCCTTCTCTCTTCCTTCCTCTTTCTACCAACTCTAGTGCAGATATGATGGTTGGATCCTGAGCAGACTTCCTGGACCATGAGGTAGCACATTAGTGTTGACAGAGCAGCCAGTTTTAGGTGACCCTCCCCCAACTTCCTTACATTAGAACTTCTATCTTGTTTAAGTCCCTCAAATTTGTCCTTTTATTCCCCCTCCAACTGAATCTAATTCTAGTTCATGCAGAAGTGAAAGAGGAATAAATTCAGAAGCCCCTGATAAAATCCAGAGACAGGGAAGCAGACTTGCAGAGTTCAAGTGAATTGAGAAGAGTTCTGACGCTGACATTCTGGTGGACCTAGTAGATGTTCTGGTTGGACCAGTGATTCTCATACTTCGTGCATCAGAATCACCAGGAGAGCTTCTCAAACCACATTGCTGGGCCCACCCCAGAGTCTCTGACTCAGTTAGCGTGGAAGCTGGGGCCTGACGATTTTCATGTCTAATGAGTTACCAGGATATGGAGGCTGCTGGTTCAGGGAACCACACATTGAGAATCGTTGTTCTAGACATTTCAAAGATACTCACCCAAACTCCGTTGTCTTGGGTGAGTCTCAGCTTTGAACCTCTAATGAGGAGATGTGATGATTTCAGCTGCTATCAAAGACCAGGGAATGTGGAGAGGCAGGAGAGGGTCTGAACAGCTTGGGCAAGCTGAGCATCCAGCAAAAAAGATTTGTGATGCAAATGACTTACTGGTGTTCAGCTGGGAGCAGAAGGGATTTCAACATGGTGAGCCAAATCGAATTCATTACCTGACAATTAGCTCTAAATTAATGCAAGACTGTGCCTCCCAATGTGCTCTAAGGAAGAGGGTCCCTGACAGCTTGAGATGGGCCAGATTGGAAACCTCAATCTTAGCTGAATGCAGGGAGGGCTTTCTCCCAGTTGGCCACTGTCCTGGTACTCTGAGCTCAGAGAATGGTCAGCGCCCCACTGAGGCCCTTTGCAATCACACTCCCTCCAGATTTAGCCCGGATTAACCCAACTCAACCCCACCCAGAATGGACTTGAGCTCCCAATGCCCTTGCACTCCAGGTCTGCACACAAGCTGCTGTTCCTACAGCGATGAGATGCTGCAGAGTGAAGCTCATTACGTTTTAGAGGATCAAACTGTTAGCACTGTGTGAGTATATTTTGACTATATTTGACCTCCTCGATAGAAGTCATAAATCTCCGGAGAAGAGAAATAATTTTCCCTCTTTCTTTAGTAAATCCTCTCCCCGTCTTTTTTCTTCACTCCCCTCCCCTCCTCTTCTGCCTCTTCCTCTGCTCCTTTCCCATGGACCCCCTGATATGGTGCACACAGGACTATGACCATAATAAATGATGACCAGTGAATTCAGCATCCTTGGGGCTTCATTTATTTATTCATTAAACATGGGCCCAGGATACAGGTCATGACGGCCTCTGACCACATAAGACTCGTAGCCTAAGTCTAAGAGACATGCAAGCAAGGAGTTAAAAAAGCAGAAAGGTATGTCCTGTGGTCCGAATGGCCCTCCATACACGGAGTGGGGCACAGGGCACTTGCGGACCAGTGTCTGCCAGTTAAGAAGTCCTGTAAGCATTCCTCACAGTGACACCCTTTCCCTTCCAGTGCAATCCCCAGCCAGGCCATCTGCCCACAGCTCCCACCCCCCGCTGAGGGCACAAACAGGTCACTGTCCAAGGGCATGGTCCTGAGCCCTGTGTGCCTCCAAACCCTCAGGATTATTGACTCTGAAGTTGAGGCAAGCAAGGGAAGGGCAGCAACGGGGGACAGGAGTGCCAGGGAGCTGGTTGGGCCCTTCCTCCATTTCGCCGCCGCAGCCCAAAGGCCTGTCCAAAGCCCCTTCCAGTGGGGGTTTACTTCCCAATGTGGCACGTTTAGTAGCCGCATGTTTGCAGCCCTGCTAGACCTCACCTAAAATATTTATTTGGTTTTGGCAAATGAGCTCTGTTTTTTCTCCTCTTGTTTGAAAGATGCTGAGCTGTCAGACAAAGGAAGGAGAACCAAGCCTATTTCCACCCACTGGTCATGCTCTCTCCAAAAACGTAATTGTCTTAGACAACTTGTGACATGAATCTGGATTTGAAAAACATTAAGATACCAAATTACACATGCATATTGCTCTAACTTCCATACCATTTTTTTCTTATTTTAAATTTTGTCTAATTCTTAACTTGAAGAATTAGACAAAATTTAAAGAACAACTGACACATATAATTGTATATATTTAGTGTACAATGTAATCATTTGATATGCATACCCATTATGCAGTGATTACCAAGAACAAATAATTAACGCATCCATCAACTCACACGGTTAACTATTTACTGTGTGTTTCTGGGGACAATACTTCCGATCTGCTCTCAGCAGCTTTCAAGTAGACAATCTGGGTCATCAGCTCTGGACACCATGCTCATCATTGGACTTGAGGACTGCTTCTTCTAACAGAAAGTTCATACCTCTGACTTACATCACCCCACTCCCTACACCCCGGTCCCTGGCAGCCACCATTTTATTCTCTGTGCCTATGAAACCAGCTTTATTATTTTTTTTTTTAGAATCCACATATAAGTGACACCATGCAGGATCTGTCTTTCTCTGTGCATAACCTTACCTGACACCCTGATCATTCTCGGAGCTCTCCCCAGGTGACAGAAGGGCAGCAGAAGCCAGGCCTCCTTACCACCTGCAGCAGAGTTCATGCAACATGGCTCAGAAAACGTGTGTGCACGACAGCCTCACCTTCCACCACCTCCACCACCACTGTCATCACGCCAGGTTGGAACCTGGACCAGAGCTGTCAAGGAGAATAAAAATATCAGGACAACATGACATACTCAGGATAGCACCTGTGTCAGGCAGTGTTCTCCCGAGACATGGAACCAATAGGAGGTGAGTGTGAGTGTGTGTGTGTGTGTGTGTGTGTGTGTAAATAAATACACATATTTTTCTGAATATATCTATTTTAAAAATAGATAAAAATTGTTAAGGAATTGGCTAGTGTGTGGGACCAGTAAGTATAAAATCTGTGACACAGCCTGGAAACCCAGGCAGGGTCTGGCACTGCAGTCTTGGGACGGAATTTCTTCTCCCGGAAACCTGCTTTTACCCATAAGACCTTCCACTGATTGGATGAGGCCCACCCACGTTATCGAGGGCAATCTCTTTTACTTAAACTCAGTTGATCGTATTGTTACCACATTTACAAGATACCTTCACCACAACACCCCACCCTGGGTCGTGTTTTTCTAATAACTGGGCATGTAGCCTTGTCAAGACGAGACACAAACTATCACACTGTCTAAAATTCTCTGTCATCTTAGAGGGGTGAGTTTGAAGGGCTTTGGGGAGACAAAAATGCCTCTTCTTGTCAGAAACACAGAGATGGAATAAAAAAAGAGGAAGCCCCTTTCTGTCATTCAGGGGGCGGGTGACTACTTCCATCCATTGTGCCAGAAATTTAGCAAGCGAGTTCCTGCCAGGGAGGGTGGTCAGGGTAAAACTACCGCCCCCCGCCCCCAGCACTGGCCCCTGCAGCCTCCCGCGGGTGCCCTCACAGAGACATAGAGAAGATGGGGAAAAACACCTGCCACCAAATAGGCTCAAAGACCCTAAAATCTTCTCACCGTCCAGTCACCTTCACATCCAGGCTCACCGATGAGCAACGAACCCACACTTACACGCTCCCTCCCGTAAAGCAGTCACCCCAGGATTGATTTTCTTGATTAACTTCTCACATTTGATAAATAACACCTGCCTTGGTCTAGTGCTTTCCTCTGACTCTGTTTATTAACAACGTTCGAGATTTTTCTTCTCCCATGATGGGTACTAAAGGCACAAAATTCAAACTAATCATACCGAGAGGTGGTCTCCAGCCATCCGTGGCTTTGAGCCAGGCAGTGACATTTTATTTGTCCAGGGCTGACCGGGGCAGCACAGCTTTAATGGAAAGAGTTCTGGTTCTGGAGTCAGACCCGGAGGTCATCCTGATGCTGCCCCAGCCTCTGAGTGGCCTTGAGCAGGTACAGAACCCTATGAGCCTCAGCATGAGGATCACCTGAAAAAAGGGGTTTCCTACCTATAAAGTGATTGCTGAGGAGTCAACAGTATGGAAAAGCACCTTTAAAGTGTCAAGCGCCACATGAATCCTTATTGAGCCACCTCTCATCCTCCCGGTCCTAACTCCCTTCTGAGCCTGGTCACCCACACCACCTCGGCAGCCCCCGCTGTGGGGCCTGCTCTGGTAACTACTGCTGTGTACAAACCACCAGAAAGGCAGTGCCATAAAAACAACCATTTCATTATGCTCAAGGAGTCTGTCCATCAGGAACTCAAAAGGGGCGCAGCCCAAGTGGCTTTCTGTGCTACAATGTCTGAAGCCTCCGCTGGAAAGAGGCAAAGACTGGAGTCATGGAGACTCAATGCCTGGCCACTGGAGTCATCTGAGGGCCTGCTCACTCATGCCTGGCTGTTGGCCAGAGCACCTACACATGGTCTCTCCACAGGACTGCTTGGGCTTCCTCACAGCATGGTGGCTGGATTCCAGCAGCTGAGGTCCCAAGGGAGCCAGGTGAAAGCTGCGTTGTCTTCTATGACCTACCCTCCAGGGACACATAGCATCACTTAGCTGTAATCACATGTCCACTCAGATTCATGGGGAAGGAACACAGGCTGCCCTCCCAATGGAAAGACCTGTTGTAAGAATAGTATGTGGGTGAGGGACACTGTTGTGGTCATTTTTTGAAAAGTCGACCTGCCAGAGGGTCTGAGTCACTAGCTGGATGAACGAGCTGGCCAGGTGGAATTCTGGACCAGGATGGAACTTGGCAGGTGTCGTCCCCCTCTATTACTGGCTCCAGGGGTCCACTAAGTCCAGCACAAACTGTCCCCATTTCAGAAAACTGGCCAGCGCAAGGCTCACCAAGACTGTCCCGAGGAGAGGGAGGGGCAGACTGCACATCCGCCCTGTCCTCCCTCCCCTGACCCCTCCGCCTCCCCTGAGGCCTGAGCTAGTTTGGCATTTACACCTCCCCATTTTCCAGAGTGACCCCAGCCCCCGGTCCATGGGCAGTTTTCCCCAGGACCACCCCTTCGAGGAATTTGTGGTACACCTTCGCTACTCAAAGGCCAGCACAGGCATTACCTGGGAACTTTCTAGAGATACAGGCTCTCTGGCCCCACCCTAGACCTTGTGTCAGAACCTGCATTCTAACAAGCTCCCCAGTGACTCTAAGGCTGAGGACAGCAGGACCAGCACCAGAGAAGGGGAAAGAGGACTTGATCGGAAAATGCAAGCAGTTGGGCTTCAATCCTGACTTTGTTCATTTGTCAGCTGGGCAAACTTGGACAAGTTATTTAACCTCTCTGAGCCTCAGTTTCCCTAATATGTAAATTAGGTATCAAAGCTGCCTCAGAAGGTATGTGTGTGTATTGGCAGCCAGTAAAGTTTTTAAAAAATCTTTATTGTTGAAAGTATTATATATCCCCCTTTTATCCCCACTGACCCCTTCTAACAGCCCCCTCACCTCTCCCTCCCGCCACCCGCCCTCTTGCACTGCCACCAGCCCCAGGCCTGCACCACTCTATTGTCTGTGTCCATGGGTTATGAACATATGCATATAAGTTCTTTGGTTGCTCTCTTCCCACCCACTCACTCTTGCCTTCCCTCTGAGATTTGACAGTCTATCCCATGCTTCCATGTCTCTGGATCTATTTTGTTCAACAGTTTATTTTGTTCAAGAGATTCCACATGGGAATGAGATCATGTGATGCTTATCTCTCTCTGACTGGCTTATTTCGCTTAGTATAATACTCTCCAGGTCTCTCCATGCTGCTTCAAAGGGTAAGATACCCTTCTTTTTTACTGCTGCATAGTATGCCATGGTGTAAATGTACCACAGCTTTCTTATCCACTCCTCTACTGGGCATTTGGGCTGTTTCCAGATCTTAGCTATTGCAAATTGCAGGCAGTCAGTGAAGTTTAACTCCAAGGGCCCAGCACAGCCGTGAATCCCGTGCCCACCCCAGGCGTGGCCTCTCCTGAAGGCTCCCCTTGCCTTGGGGTCCGTGAGCAGACAGTGGGCAGAGTGTCCTGGCCCCGAGGTCAGCGCTGCTAGAAAAGCGCAAGGCCAAAGCGAAGGCGGAGGGCTTCGGGAAGCCTGCTCTCCTTGGGAGATGGTATTAATTTTTCTAATAGACACTGTTAATCACCCACTTATAGGAGTGCTGACAGGGGCCTTTGTTGCCCTTTAGACTTTGGAAATTAGATCAGTTCCCTCCACAATTTACTTGTTCTAGGAAACCCAACTCCCCTGGCAGCAAGGGGCCCTGTCAGGCCAGGGCGCTGAGTGAGGACTCACAGACCACAGAACCGGGCATGGTCCCTACACCAGGCACCGAGCTCCTGCCACCGCCAGTGCCCAGCCTGCCGGCTGCAGGTGTGTGTGTCGGGGTGCAGGGACCCTTAAGCTAAAAACCATGCATTAGTGTGATCCTAGAAAGCAGGAGAGCTGGTAAAAAATGGTACCAAGATATTAAAATATTCAGAGCCTCTAAGCCTCTATTTAAAATGTACACCAGAATGATCTCATCCTACCCCCACGCTACATGCTTTCAAGGGAAGTAAAAAAATCCTAAGTAAAGATTGAGGAGAAAGCTCAGTTCTTACTCTATCAGCACCAAGGCTCCAAGTCCTCCCTTAGATCTAACTCCAAGCCTCACTGCTGTTCGTTTCCTGCCACTGACTTCCCAGCACCAGCAGCACAGAGTAGGCCTGCGAGCACACGGTGGGGGGCAGCTCTGGAAGACTAACCCCCCAGGAGGCAGGAAAGCATCTCTCCACATCACCCCCATCCCAGGGAGTTCTGGTTCTGCAGGGTCAGATGGTCCAGGTGCCTGAAGGGTCTTGCTAAGCACCACCGGCCTCCTCCCCAGCTGAGAGTCCAGACAATCACTAGGCTCACACTGCCCGCAGAGATGGACACAACGCTGTGGGGACATGTACTTATTTCCCAAGGAAATCGGCATTGAGGTTATTTGGTGAGGTAGAAATAAAACCCAGAGAAACACTGAACCATGGAGATCAGGGACTTTTTAGAAGGAATCTGTTATAAAAAACAAAAAAAAACAAACAAAAACAAACCACGCTGCTGCTGCTGCTGCTGACCGCCCAGCGGACCAAGTTTCAGTCCCTCCCTGGACCTTGGCCTTGCTGTCAGCATCGCACCAGCCTGCCCCTCAGCTGCCTGCACAGTTTGGAGAATGAAATCCATGCCATTCTACAGACACAGTCTTGGATTAGAATATTTCAGAACATTTCAACTGCATGTGCAGGTGCTGCGCAAATGCTAACAGTGGTGATTCTCTCACAGCAGAGCCACCCGAGTTGAGGTCCACGCTGCGTCTTCTGTGGCTCGCCGTGGGGCTGAGGCCAAGTCCCTTTCCCAGCACAGGCCCTGAGAGGAATCCACCATCCCCGCCTCCCACCTGCTGGAGACACGCCAGAGACAGACTGATAAAGAGTGCTTGGAAGTGAGAAGATGCTGACAGCTGATCACACCTCGGCGGCAGATGCCCCGCGGGGGAGCCAGGCCTCCTCCACTCCATCTGCCCAACCACGGCCCGGCCTGTGTAATCTGGTTGATACGGATGAGCTGTGCAAGCGCCAAATCTCCTGGCCAGCCTTAGGGAAGCCCATCCCGGGGGAAGGCTTTGCTCTTGGCCCTCACAGCACTGGGCCTGGCTTTGAACTTAAAAGCCAAGGTCAAGGGACCTCTAGTAGTGGGGTGGGGTCTCTCGGGTCCCCTCTACCTCTAAGAAGGATTTGGAAGGCCTGCTAAGCTTTCATCCCAGACTGTGGGCCGATCATGGACTAAAATGTGAATGGGCCAAATGGACTGGCCGAGGGGTCAGTGTCTGTGACCAGGTATATCAGTAGGGCTGCCCGGTCCCCCTACTGCCTCACCCAGAACTGCCTCCACTTTCCCACAATGTCTTCCTCACTTGCTGATTGCAGCTTCACTGCTCAGCATCTCAGCTCCTCTGGGGACTGCCATCCACCTTCCCAGCAGCCAGCAGTCATCAAACCCATCTATCCACATGCAAGTGCCCAGAGGAGAGCCTCCTCCTCCTTCTGGGAGCTTCCATCAGGGGCAGAGCAGAGGAAGAGAGGACGGGGTGGGGACCTTGCGCCATAGGGACCCAGCATTGAGGTGGTTGGGAGGAAAGAGGGGAGGTGTTCACGTCCAAGCCGAGGAGGGGGTGCTGTGGACAGATGGGGCCTTGCAAGGTGACGCCTGGTCCCCCACAGATGCAGCTGGGTCCTGCCTGAGGCCCCAGCTCCTGGGACCACATGAGAGGTGCCATTTCACATGATGTGTGTCATTCACAATTGTACACACAGGTCTGTGCGTGGGGTGATGCCAGAGGAAGTTCACACTGCCCAGGACTAGAGTTCCCATCCAGGATGTGCCCACGGCCATTTCCAGAACCCTCGGCCTCCTGCCTGGCTGCCCACACTCCCGGTTGGCACCAGCTCTGAGTTCTCCCCACCTCCCGATGAGACGCCTGTATCGTGTCCAGCTCGATGTTGGCGCCTCGGTTTTCCTCTCAGCTCTCCTCGGGGACTTCCTTTCGGGGCCTGTTAGAGCAAGCACGTGTGCAATAAACGGAGCCGCTTAGCAGCAGCTGGCGAGTGTTTCCAATGAGTTGGAAAATCAGGAGGAATGTCTCATGAAATATGGTGCTCACCCCGCAGCTCGGACGTGCCGGCTAAGTGCTTTGTGATTAGGTCGGCCTCTACAAATCCCCCCCTCCATCCCCTTCTCCGCCCTCCCTCTCTCCTTCCCCAGAGTTTTTAAAGTTAAAATCTGCCTAAGTATTTTATTAATATGTTGTAAGAGACGCTTCTTCAAATAAATGGTTGTTTGCCTTAGGGCTCAGTGTGATCTTTTGCGGAGAGCAGGGTGTGTTGGCTTATACACGTGCATGAGTTTCTGAGTGCGTCCCTGTGTGTGTAGGTGACGAATAAATGTTTACTGATGATGCCTATCCATACAGGTGTCATTGCACTTATGTGTGTATTTGTACTTAACACACACACACACACACACACACACGCACGCACCGGGCCTCAAGAGTTATATGGACTCTACTTTTAGTTTCTGAATGTCTTGAGAAGCTATACTGTCTAGATGCATGGACAGAGAGGGCACTCAGAATGCTACCAAGATGTATTTTTCTAATTGACCACAACCTCCCTACACACACACACACACACACACACACACAGTCTCGGGACTTGCAGCACAGGGAGGCCAAGTCTCCAGAGTCAGCTGCCCCTCTTCTGAGCAAAATAATCCAGTGCCTCCTTCCTGCCCTCCTTTCACTCCTTCCTCTCCTGTGCTCCTCCTCAACTGTGTCTCTTTCTTCCCAGCCTCGTCTTCATTTCCTCTTCTCCAAAGAGCAGATGTCAGACATGCTTGACAAGGATGCACAGAGCACAGACCTCAGAGCCCAGATTCTCATTTCACGGACGAGCAAACTGAGGCTCAGATGCCGAGAGATTTCTCCGTGTGCCCAAGTTGGCCATGGCAGAGCCCAGCCCGGAGCCCAGCCTATTCCACAACCCTGCCCTCGGTGGAGGAAAAACAGTTCTTGAGTCCTTCCCTCCACCTCAAGCCCCACCCACGTCAGAGAGTCAGGATAACGTGAGTGTAGCCAGTAAATATCACCAGGGAGTGAAATGAGTCTAACATTTGCTTGGCTAACAGTCAACCAACCAACTGCTCTCTAGGATGTAAGGACTTCAAAGGATACTTTTTCCAAAGAGCAGGAGGCGGGGAGCTGAGACCCAGGAGCAATGGTCCTCTGCTCTTGGACCTCCTGTGTGACTTAACAGGGGCAACCCTGGTCCCCACATGCCCTCAGCTCTGGCATGCGGCCATCAGCGTGCTGGTGCCAACCTGCATAACCCCGGGGGAGAAATGACGGGAAGGTGCTGGCAGAGAATCCCAGGTTTTAGCCCAGGAAGGGGTAGAAGAGATGATCCTCTAAGTCAGTCCCTCGGGTTACACAGGAACTCTGCACACAGAGGCTCAATGATCCGGCCTGGGCCACACAGCAGGTCCAGTGCTCTGCATTCCTGGGGCATCCTTCTGTTTCTAATCCCTCCATCCATTCTCCCACGTAGAGTTGGTCCTGTGACACTCCTTTGAGAACAATGCTGGGGAGATCATGGGTTTGACCTGCTCTCAGATGAGGACACTAATTCTAGATGACTCACCCCCCTGGCGAGTGGCATCCCCATCAGCCCAGCTCAGCCATCTCTCTTCTGTCTGCCACACCCCATCATTCCTCTGCTTCCCTGGAGACAGAGCCACATGGAGGGATGCAGGAAGGACGCGGGTTCTGGGACATGAAGGTGTGCCCCAGCTCTTCCGTCTGCCTGAAACCCCCTCTAAAACACTGCTCTCCCTGCCTCCCTAGCCAGCATCCAGACAGGGATGACTAGGGAAGGGGCTGCTGCGGAGAGTTCTTCTCCAAAGGCTGGAACGCCCTCTGCTGTTACAATGGTGAATTGCAGGCCCCCAGCCCAAGTTCAGAGATTGTCCTTTGAATCAGTCAGGCAGCTGACCTACGTCCTCTCAAGAGGACGGATTTACAGAAAAGGGCCAATGGAAGTGGAACCAGAACCCTTCCTTTTACCGGGTGTCAGAGTTGAGTCTCCCCTCTGGGGACTCCGATGGGGAGGGTGTGGGACCCAGGAGGAGAAAGAGTAGGGGCTGACTTCATTCTTTGCTAGGGAAATCCTTTCTCTTTGGACTTAGGGTGGACGCCAGGTCCCCACCCTTTCTCCCCTTTGTCCTCCCACCTCAAAGACCAGGCTGTGCTGATGGGGTGAGTGGTCCAAAAGGAGCCTGGAGAGCCAGGGCATCTGTGGAGATCGTAGTCGCCCCTCCAGCCTAAACGTTAAAAATGTCCCTTTGGGCGACACTGAGCCTGTGCCGCATAGAGTAGCCACAGGAAGAGCTCAGGACACGTGGGATCTGGCTCCGTCTCCACCGCTTACTACTAGCGTTTGACTAAGCCACGTCTCTCTGTGCCTCGGTTTCCTCACTATAAAAGGGGGCCTGACTATACCTGCCTCACAACTCAGAGGGGGGTCCTGGAAAGTTCATTCAGGGACGGATATGCTGCCGACCAGCGAACGGTGGTGATACCACCCTGCTCAGGTTTCTCTCCCTCGACACAGGCCACTGTGGCAGGAAGGTGTGGACAAAGCCAAGCCAACATCCCTTGGCCTCTCCCTGCCTGGATCCTGCCGCTGGACAATCCATCTTGGCTCTTGACAATGTCCCCGGATTCCCCTGTCAAAGCAAGGCATCCCTAAGGCTGTAAAAGTACGAACGCTTCGTGGGGCAGCACCGTCTGTGAACACCAGGTGATCCCCTCCACTGTCAGCCTCCTGGCAGGCAGGGCTGAGAGCCAGGGACACGGCCCAGAGCAGAATGGGGAGGGTCTGGAAGGACTGGAGGAGGGCAGTGCTGCTCCAAGAAGGAGGGAAAGAGCAGGTTACAGTCCCTGGGACAGCAGGAGGCCCTGGGACAGCAGGAGGCCCCCGGGATAGGGGCATGGAGGGAGGTGGGGTGTGGGGTGTGGGGGAGACAGCTCTCTCAAAGTTTAGGATTTCCGGGGGCCAGCTCTGAGTTGACTTTACCTTGCAGAGCTCAGGAGCACTAGCTTGGGAAGAACTGGCGGTGAGGCGGGGTTTCCTGTCCCTGAGTGGGGGGCGTCTACTGAACCTCACTGACCGCATCTGAGCATGGGAGCGGTTACCTTACCCCAGTGCAGGTAAACTGCTTCCCCATTGAGCGGCACCCAGGAAGCGCACCAGCAGTACTATTGCTATTATTATTGTTGTGATCATCCTTGTCATATTGGTCCCAGCCCCCTTGTTTTCTTCATGATGTTCCCTTACTTGAATTTCAATCTCCTCATCAAAAAAAAAAAAACAAATGAGGAGGATCTCTGCCCCTCCTTAGATATAGGGTCGCAGTGGGAAGAGGGAGAGCGATACCCCAGGTGCATCTGCGGGGAAGGCCCCAGAGGGACCCAGAATGCCGTTATTGAAGGCTAAATGTTCCGTGGCGAAAAGCGGCTGTAGCCATCTTTGCATCCACTTGATGTGAGCGGGCACATGGCTGTGATGTCCCAGTGCTGCCGTCAGCGCAGGGAAGGTTGAGCTATTTGTAACCACGAGACGCATGAGCGGCATAAAGATCAAACGGTGGAGGGAAGCGCGCCTGGCTTACCTGAGAAAACAGGGCTATTTGCTTTGAACATGACTGGAATTGATCCGTGGCCCGCTGCCTCAGACACACTGCCCAGGGCTGCCTCGGGGACGAGGCGGGAGACAGGGCTGGGGGTGAGGACAGAGACAAAGGAAAGAGAGCACACATTCCTGGTCGGACTCCACAGAGAGAGAGTCGAGTAGTAGCTCCCAGTCCAGTGCCATTGCGGATGCTAAAAGTCCTGACTCCCGCCTGCTGCTCTGAGAATACCATCTGCCCTCTGAGAAGCCTCCGAGCCTCGGGCCTGAACTGAGTGCCTCATGCTTGGTCTCAAGCTGTTCTGGGGAGCATCCCAGGCTGCTTCTCTCCCTGCTCTCACCCAGAGAGGCAGAGGACCCCGAGGCAGCAGGTCTCCAAGGTTCAACTTGGGGTGATGCCCTCGACTGGACTTGGGAGGTGGCAGGCGATGGAGAGAAGAGAAGCAGGACAGAAACAGGTCGAGACCCTGGTGATGTCCCCTCAAGGCTAGGACCGCCTTTTATCTGCATGGAGCACCCTCCTACCGAATGGTCATCCCAACTTGCTCCTTGATGTCCATTTGAAATGGTTCCCAGCATTGGGAGAGGGGCTGAGAAGGATATCATCTGGCCCAAACCTCATTCCCCAAGGGATGCTCAGAGACACACATCCTCCTTGACTTTCTCCTTCCAGACCCTGGGAAGATCTCTGGCCCTCAATTGTGTCACCTGCAGAGTAAGAGTAGTTGTGGATCAATGCTCTCCGAGGACCCAACTCCTAAGTTCTAACCTTCTCGATGATGCTCCCCCTCCCAACACCATTCATAGCACACCCCACACTCACACTCGGTGCGGTCAGCTTCATTTCTCAGCCTCTTCCTCAGCATAGCATCCCTTTCCCCTCCTGCCTAGCAAGGCCTGTACCTTTTGGCAATGAGATTCTGGCGGTCACCTCCTTCTCCCCTCCCCCTGCCCTACCACACTACAAACTTCCTCCCAACTCATCCTCACCATAGTTATAGCTTCAGTTAACTCTTTTTTTTTATTGTGGCAAAATAAACATAATATTTATAATTTTAACCACTGGTAAGTATACAAGTCAGTGGCATTAAGGACATTCACAATGTTTATGTCATTTTCACTAGCTATATCCAGAAGTGGGCCATCATCCTCAAGATAAACTCTATACCCATTAAACAATAACACCCCATACCACCCGCCTAGTAACCACTATTCCACATTATACTCAATGAAGTTGTCTATTTTAGGTGCCTCATACACAGAGACTCATATAGTATCTGTCCTTCTGTGTCAGGCTTATTTCACTCAGCATAATATTTTCAAGGTCCATCTATATTGCAGCATGAGTCGGAATTTCCTTTCTCTTATGGCAGAATAATATTTCATTGTATGTGTAGACCACATTTTTTTTATCCATTCATCTCCCCAAGAACACTGGGTTATTTCTACCTCTTGGCTATTGTGAATAATGCTGCTGGGAACATGAACACATACATACCTGTTCTTAGTACTCTTCGGTATACGGTGGGTTGTATGGTAATTCTCTGTGTAACTTTTTGAGGGACCGACACACTGTTTTCCCCAGTAGCTTAAGTATTTTACATTCTCACCAGCAATGCATGAGGGTTCCAATATCTCCACACCCTCACCAACACTAATTCTCAGTTTGTCATTTTAGGTGTCTTGGTAGATGTTAAGTGGTTTCATTTCACTCTTAACTTCCCTCAACACCCATGACAGGTACTTTTGTCTGATAATAGCCCTGACCTCCTAGCACAGTAGGTGTAAAGAATGCATTTGGAGACTGAAAGCAGGAACTGTGTCTGCTTCCCTCAAGGTCAACATTCTCATCTGCACACACCACTAGGTGGTGACCAAGAGTGACTTGGGGGGGTGGGGGCGGGCAGATGCTGTTTTGGTCACACCTATCCACCTTAGACTAAGCCCCAGAGTCCAGCTGTGTCCCTCCTTCTGGGTGACAGAGCCTGGAATGCCAGAGGACTCCGGGACAGTTTTTAATGAACAGGAAGCAAAAAAAATAAAAAGGGATTAGACAAAGAGGAAGTTGGATGACCCTGAGACTAAAGGGCAGGACCCGGGAGCGGGAAGAGATTGGAGGAGGGAACTAGTCACAGAACCAGTCCCCAGAGAGGCAGGTTCTGCAGGTCCCTCTCGGCACCTGATTCTACGCCTCACGGACCTGGACAATTACGGGTTCTGTCACCCCTGCCACTTCACCCCACGTTGGCTCCAGTGGGCTGAGGGGCTGCCGCTTTCTGGGGCTCATGCTGGGCAGAGGTAGCCTGGGGCAGCCCCAAGAACTCAGCAGGACCCTGGCAAATGGGAGAATACAGCTTCTTCCAGTACAGCTGTTGCTCTGGGCATTGGGAGCAGGTCATTGGGCCCCTTCGAGGGGTGCAGCTACTCCCCCAGACAAAGGGTGTGGGAACAGAGCCACAACGGAACTTGTGTGGTCCTGCTATCTCATCACTGGCTCCCTCTCTGCTTCTTCTTATCCAAACAGCATGGGAAAGGCAGAGGTGCTCAAAGCTCACTTCCCCAAAGGGGGCGAGAGGGAAGAGCTGGACAAGAGAGGGGATCCAGAGTCAGCACACAGTGGGGCGGGGCGGTGGGGGTCAAGGGTGGAACACGTGGTCAAACATAGAATGGGCTGTGCCGGTCTAAACCGAAATGCTCTTCCCTCTCCAGCTGCAGCTCTGCCCGTTTCCCCGTCTCTCTCGCACTCACTATCAAAGCAGAATGTATGAAGGGCTCGAGGCCTTGGCTATTCCTTTCTTTCAATCTAACTTTCCGCAATCTCAAGTGAACAGCTTGGCTGCTTCTGCCTGTCAGGGAATTTAAATTGCAGATGGGCTGGGGAGCCAGCCGCCCAGCGAAGCCCCTCTGTGCGCACCTCATTGCCTAGCAACTCGTCTGTGAGAACTTGCGGAAGCAGCCGAGAAAGTTCCACTCTGGAAAGTGCCCTTGACCCAGGGCATCTCATGAAGAAAGAGAGGAGTTTCACAGGGAGGGGAGAGCGCCAGGTGAGAGTTCTGCTCCTGTCACAGAGGCCAGCAACGCAGCCGGGCCCGAGGTCAGCACTGCTCCCACCATCAACATTCGTGTGTCCTCCTTCGGCAAACAGAATTCTCACGGGTGTTTGACATTTCGTAGTTATGGAGGCTGTTTTCAAACCAAAAATGCTTCCTGTCTTTTCTAGGTGCCCCTCCCATCTCACACACCAACAGGGAGTGAAGAAAGACAGGAATGAAAAATGCCAACACACACACACACACACACACACACACACACACACACGGAGGCAAGTGTTTATGCTGCTAAAAAACAAACCGCCCACACACCCCTGCAGCAGCGACAAGGAGAGCAGACCCACCTGGTCCACTCCCGCTGGGACCACCTTCTCCACGATGCCCTCCGCCTGGGTCAGAGTTGGTGTTAACTCAATAAAGCATTTGCTACACTTCGCATCCTAGTCTGAAAGCAAAGAACACCCCCGCATGCTTCAGGCTATAATCCAGGCGTACGCCTTCATTTCCATAACTGGCTTTGGGAATAAAATGTAAATAGTAGCCCAATGTGTCTGTTTGGCTCAGTCTGCACAAGTGGGTGTTCCACCAACTCTGAGGCATCGCATGCCCTCCTGGGAAGATGTTTCCACGTCAGACACACCCATCTCTACCTGTGTCTCTACAAAAATACACAGCTAAGGTATTTTCTGGGTTCATTATGGGTTGAATCATGCCCCCCCCCCACACACACACACACACTGAAAAAGAAAAGACATGTTCTGAGACCCCAGGACCTCCTAGGTGACCTTGTGTGGAAATAGGGTCATTGTAGGTATAATTAGTTAACATGAGGGCATATTAAAGTAGGGTGGCCATATGACTGCTGTCCTTCAGAAGCTGGGACAGCCCTGTGAAAGCCCAGGCCAGACCATGGGAAGATGGAGGCAGAGACTGGGGGCAGCGGGGAGCCGGGGTCACCAAAGATTACTGGCTGACCAGCAGAGGCTAGCAGAGGCAAGTACGGCTCCCCGCCACAGGCGTCCAGGGAGCCCAGGCCTTGATTTTGGATTTCTAGCCTCCGGAACTGTGAGAGAACACATTTCGTTGTTTTAATTCTCCCGATTTGCAGCCCTAGGAAATAATACAGATCACCTTTGTTATTCTGTTGAAAGAGACGGAAAGGCCCATTTGCTGGCAGTGACAGCTGGGTGTGACATCAAAATGCGTCTGCACAGGACAGAGCTGGGCTGTCTGGAGGCAGATGCTGGCGTGGGATTTGGGGGGTGAAAACCTTTTGACCTGCAGCACAGACATGGGTGTTGACTTCTTGGCTAAATTGTTATTTTTCATTAAAGTATACAGAATCTAAAAAAATAAATATATAAATGAGCAAGCAAAATAGAAACGGACTCATAGACACAGAGAACAGGCTGAGGGGAGGGGATTGAGGGGCCAAGCGAAAAGGTAACGGGATTAAGGAGTACAAATTGGCAGTTACAAAACAGTCACGGGATGTAAAGTACAGCATAGGGAGTAGAGTCAATAATATTGCAATAACTATGTGTGGGGCCTGGTGGGGACTGGAAATACCAGGGGAGCACTTTGTAAAGTATATGATTATCTAACCACTATGCTGTACACCTGAAACTAATACAAAATAAGATTGAATGTAAACTGTCATTGAAAAATAAAATTTAAAAAGCAAACAAAAACAAAAAAAAAGAACAAAAGTTTGCTCAGTAGCTGATCTTGGCCCTAGAGTGTTCTGTGGGGAGCAGTGCTTTTTAGAGGGTCAAGGCCTTGGAGGCCCCGGCACCCTTACCCTCGTCGTTCTCAACCCATCTGTCCTACCGCTGGCCATTTCTCAGAGGCTGGTCTGCACCTCCCAGGAGAGGAACATCTTCCAGGAACATGCCGTATCTTTCCCTGGATCCCAAAGAATGTTGTGAACTTAACAGGTGCTCAATAAATGTGTTTTAAATCAATGCGTGAGGCATCAAAGTATAAAAACCATGATTTGCACAAAGACTCAGAGGAGTCACCCGTGGAGTTAGCCCTCAAACCCATTCACTTCTGAATTACTGCTGTATTATCAGTACCCCATTCATTGTGGGATTAATCAGTGTTTCTTTATAACTCTGTTCATGTCACATCAAGCACCTGACTTTACCTTCACAGAAATTCCACCAGGTAGGTCTGGAGGGTGTGGTCACCTCTTAGGTCAGAGATGGAGACAGCGGGGATCTGAGCATGAGACCGGAGAGAAAGCTGGAAGGGAGTGGGCCAAGGCGGGCGAAGGTGGTGCAGACCCACTCCTGGTAGGGCAGGTTACTTCACCTCACCTGACGACTATCAGTGTCACCAGCCTGTTCAATGAAGGTACTTTCTCCTGAAACATTCCACACAGGGACTCTTGGACCTCCAATTTCCCACCTGTGCTCGACACAGAGTCACCCAGCCCCCTTTTTGTGGTCAGAGAGAAAGCCCCACCTAACAGCTCCTTCAAGATAAGCTTCATCTTCAGGGACTGAGGAGGCACAGGTATGAAAGGGCAGGTCATTTTTTCCATGATGAGCAATTCTCACTCCAGAGCCACAGGGTTCTGCGGCCCATGTCACAGATTTAGTTCAACTTCTTCCTCTTCCCAGTCCTACTTCTCCCCCTTCCTTCAGAGGTGTTGATCCCTAAAATTCACCTTGTAGTCCAAACTGCACCCCAGCATCTCTGTCCAGAAGTCCCACCTGCAACACTAATTCATTCCTCTGCAGACTCTCTTTAATTGCAAGAAAATACACATAACATAAAACTTACCATTTTGACCATTTTTAAGTGTACCGTTCAGTAGCATTAAGTACATTCACATGATTATGCACCCATCACCACCATCCATCCCTAGAACTTTTTCATCTTCCCCAACTGAAACTCTGTACTCATTAAACACTAACTCCCCATTTCCTCCTCCACCAGGAACCTCCATTCTACTTTCTGTCTTTACGAGTTTGGCAACTCTAGGGACCTCAGGTAAGTGGAATCGTACAGTATTTGACCTTCTGTGTCTGGCTTACGTCACTTGGCATAATGTCGCCAAGGTTCACCCACGTTGTAGCATGTGAACTAATTTCCTTCCTTATTGAGGCTGAATGATACTGCATTGTGTGTATCGACCACATTTTGGCCATCCAGCTGTAGATGGGCACTTGGGTTGCTCCCACCTTTGGCTTTTGTAAACAATGCTGTGCAGATATATTTTTATCTTACACCAACTTACCCCCATATACAAATGGGCCTTCCTAGCCCCCTTCAGGATGACCAAGAGCATGTAGTCAGCATCTCCCAATCCTGGGGGTATAAGGGACAATTGCTCCAACCCCCACTGCCTCCAGGATGGTTGCCTTCCATACCTGGTGTCCTGGGCAGAGGCACAGATGTAGACAAACAGATGAGGCAATATTTGTTTTCTAAGGTGCCAAAGGTACACACGCTGTAGAGGTGAGGAATGAACGAAAAGTACTAGGGCAGCCCAGAAAGGGGTTGTGTCCTCTGTCCTCTCCGGGCCATCTTCCCCTATAACACTACAATACTGCCTCCGTGTGACATTCCTTGTGGAGGTGACAGGAGGTGAGCAAAGGGTTCCCTCCTCTACAGCTTGCCTTGCCCAACACAGCCAACCCACACAGCCAGGGGGAGCCTCCGGAAGACTGAGATATTAGAAATAATAATCCTTGACCTAAAGGAAAAAATGATTGAATGCATTACAACAACATTTGGAATATTTTGTGTGCCAGGCACAGTGCTAGGCATCGGCCACCTTGCCATTGAGACCACCCTTCCAAGACCTGGAGAACCCCCTAACTAGGTCTGCAAATATAATGGGGCAGAATAACCCAACCGAGCATAGCAAAGTACCCTACTGTCCTCTCCGCAAGGTAGATTCCATCCCTGCTGTGTGCCGTGACCTTCAGGGCAGTCCCCAATCCCCCTGCCCCATCCTTTCATCAACTTTGGGCTGATAGCTTTATCGAACCACCAGCAGAGTCATAGGCCAGCCCCTACCTTCAGAGAGCCCCATATCGCGTCCTTAATACCCACCTCAGCACCAGTGGCCCTGAGGAAACCTGGGGACCCTCATGCCAGTAGGGACTTGGCTGCCAGTTCTCCTCAGGAAGGAAGGAAAAATGAAACTGAAGGCCTAGGAGCTTCCCTCTGTGCCAGAAATTTCGCCTGTCATAAGCCAGATATGATGCATAGCAATAATAAGGCCTCTTGAACTTCCCATTAAGTGCTGTCAGCAAATCACGTGATTTCGTTTTTAATAATGCACATATCTGGCCCCTGCAAAATAATGATGATGCTATCTCCACTGGCTGGCGATAAACTGAGTTCCCTCCAAGCCAGGGAGACACAGCCACTTCCCATCTACATGAGGAGCCAGGAGAGGAGGAGGGAGGGACTCAGCCCACTGTGTGGTCTTGGACTTCACACCTGTGCTCTTCATTGCAAATAAGGGAGGGTTCCCAAACTTCCCGACCTTGTACCCAACAGTCAACTTTCCGTGGCTTCCTTGAGAGCATGGCTGCTGCATAAACATCACCTGCTCACAGTAGCCTCCCCGGCTTCCCTAACTAACCCAGGAGCCCTCCCTGGTTCCCGCTCCAAGCGCTGTGCTGTGTTGTTATTTGTAGCATTCTAAAGGCTTGCTTATTCAGTGCATCTCTCATGTCACAGCATGCCTGGGAGGATAGGAAACATGCCTGTCTTGTTTATAATTCAACCCTTGGGGCCTAGCACATTGCTTGACACACAGTAGGGCCTCAGGAAGCATTTGCTGAGTAACTTAGTAGTAAATGCTCAGTAAACCCTGCTCAAATGAATTAAGCCATGTCTCCTATTAGCATGTCTTGAACTTGAGCATGCACCGGAATCATCCGAAAGGCTTGTTAAACCACAAACCGCTGGGCGCTACCCCCAGTTTCTGATGCAGTAGGTGAGGGGGGCCTGTGAATTTGCATTTCTAACCAGCTCCCAGGTGATGGCAATGCTACTGATTCAGGGACCCCACTTTGAGAATCACATCTGAGAATTGCAGACACCCATTTCCTGCCCTTCTTCTGCCTTCTAGTCAAATTCGGCGGAGCTGCCCACATAAGTGACAAAAGCAGAAAACGGTGCTCTTCAATCCACTTTATCCCATCTGAGTAAAACACTTCTTATTCCTAATAGTGGAGAGGGAAATTGAGGCCATTAGATGCAAAGTGAGGTGCGTTGTTCAGCAAGCCCTGGCAGAAACGCATAGAACCCTGTGTACCAGATACAGCTTCCTGTTCCGATCGCTGAGCTGCACTTTTCTGACACCCACTGTAGAAATGAGTTGGCTTCCAAGTGGCTTATTAGGGAACAAATTATTCCCTGTTTTGCTACTCCTTCCATTTGAGTTAATCTGCAAGTCTAAAGTCCAAGCAGGTGCCAGAGTTATTCCTGCAACTGGCACCAAATTGCATTGAGAAAGCACAATTAGCACTTCGTTAATGTGCCTCTGAATGGGATAATCTACATATTACCCAACGGTGCCTCGGTCCCCACTGCACTTTACCTTAATGTGCCCACGTACAGATTGCCCTCCTAACAGGCCTTTGCAAATCTCAGCACTTTCCAAGCAGCAGTCCTGGCCTCTTGGTTTGGACAGATGAGGAAGGACACCTGGGCGATATAGGTTAAGAATCCCTAAATCTCTCTTCTTCCTCCTTCCTGTGCCTTCTCTTCCTGGACTATTGTGGGGCGGGAGAGAAAAGTAGGCATCCGTGCAAGGGCAGGGGAGATACAGTGGCCCAGAATGGAGCATTAGAGCCCAGGTGGGGAGGAGAGGGCCCCCACCCCTCACCCCGGGACAGCAGCTGGGGTCTAGAGCTCGAGCACTGGGCGAGGTTTCTGTATGAGAAGGTGGCTGCAGTGGAACCTGGCATGGGGTGTTGGAGCTCCAGCGAGGTACAAAGGGGTCCCTGCAGAAGGCAGCATAGAGATGGGTGTGGGTATCCGAGAAGGTACAGGTTGAGAGGACAAACTGGCCCAGGCTAGAAGGTCAAGTTGGATAAGGAGGGCACCCCTGCTAGAAAGAGGTGCTGGTAGCAATGGAAGACTGATTGCATGTGGGAGGTCTGATCAAGTAGGAAAATATGTTTATGTTAGAGGCCATAACAGCCAGATTTCCCACTGTTAGAGAAGGAAGCTACAAATATACAAAGAAAGAAAACTAAAGTGAATCCTGAGGTGTTAGATTGGAATTTGGCATATCTATGTGAACTCTTGGTTTTTAATACATAGATGAATATATAAATACAAGTGCAACTGTGTGCACACATACCTATATGTAAACATTCATGTAGACATTTCTCTACTCTGTCCACCAAGAGGGCCTAGGAGCCACCCCAATACCAATGAGCATACTAGACCTCTGGATCTTGGTTTCTAAATATCATTCACCACTGAGAGGAACCTGGCTCCTTGGAAGATGAGCTGGTTCCAGATAGCGGAGGGAAAGTCCAAGATGCACCTGGGATAGCTTACTCTTCCAGAGAACTGTGGAGACATGTGAACAGGACACAGAAATCAATTTGAAGGGACTCCCACTGGGCAACTCTGAAATAATCTGAGCATTAAAATAAATAACAATAATAAGTTACATTCCATTGACTAAAATATGAAACTACAAGTTCATACTGATATAGATAAATGAAGAAATTGATCAAAAATGGGATATTGAGCATGGCTGGTGTGCTCAGTGGTTGACTGTTGACCCAGGAACCAGGAGGTCCCCAGTTCAATTCCTAGTCAGGCCACATGCTGAAGTTGTGAGCTTTATTCCAAGTGGGGGACATGAGGGAGGCAGCAGATCAATGTCTCTCTCTCATCAATGTTTCTGTCTCTCTACCCCTCTCCCTTCCTTCCTCTCTAAAATCAATAAAAACTTTTTTTAAGTGGGCTATTGAGCCCTGGCCAGTATGGCTGTTGGTTGGGTGTCATCCTATGTACCAAAAGGTTGCCAGTTCGATGCCCAGTCAGGACACATGCCCGGTTGCGGGTTCAATCCCCAGTAGGGGGCGTGCAGGAGGCAGCCAATCCATGTTTTGCTCACATCGATGTTTTTCTCTCTTTCCCTCTCCTTTCCTCTCTCTCTAAAAATCAATTTTTTTAAAAAATCTTTTTTTAAAAATGAGACATTGACCTAATCTCAAAGTATCTCTACACATAGTTATTTACAAAGAGGAAGAGAGTAACTTTGAGGTAGAGAAGCTGGCAGACACCACCTTAAGCAAGTGATGAACGTTGATATCACTAGGACTGGGGTAAATCATAATCAGGTGCCTCCTGATAAGATACAGTGAGAAGAACACAGCACCACTTCAGTGAAACTCCTGCCAAAGATGCAGAGTCTAAATCTAATCATGAGGAAACGTCAGACAAGCCCCATGGAAGAACATGGATCAAAATAGGTGGCCTTCAAAAGTGTCAAGGTCTTGATTGTTTAGATTGAATTCTATGGAGACACAAGAGCAAAATGCAGTGTGATCCTTTAGCTATAAAGATGATTACTGGGGTAGCTGGCAAAACTTGACCGGAGTCTGCAGATTAGATAGATATTAGTATTGGACTCGTTCATTTCCTGCCTTTGAAGATTGTCCATGGTCCTTATTTGTAGGATATACCAACAAAAGTATTTACAGGTGATGGGCATCACGACAGCACGTACTCTGAAATGGTTCAGGAGAGAGAAAGGTGTGTGCATGATACCTGCAGCTTTTCTGATTGAGATTGTTTCCAATAAACCATTCAAGAAGCTATAGCAATGATGACAGCAGAAGACTTGAGTGTCCTTCAGCCAGATTTTTCTGGCCATGCTCTCAATGAGCTCAGCCTGCCTGGGGACACTGAGTGAGTCAGCCTCACACCACTTCGGTGAGGTCATCGGAGTCGTGCCCACCATTTCAAATATCCTGAGTGGAAGAGCGGGGCAAGGGGAGACAGATGGACTCTTTGCCTCCTGGAGCCCTGCATTGATTTTGGAAAGGATTCAAGCCACTCAAATAGGGAAGACAGAAGTCTCTATTGCTATTGTGACCGCAGGGTCCTTGGACAGAAGAGCCGTGTCCTGGCCTCCAGTCCCTGCCGTGGTCCTCATGGGTGCACTACTCTCTAGAGCAGTGATGGCGAACCTTTTGAGCTCGGCGTGTCAGCATTTTGAAAAACCCTAACTTAACTCTGGTGCCGTGTCACATATAGAAATTTTTTTGATATTTGCAACCATAGTAAAACACAGACTTATATTTTTGATATTTATTTTATATATTTAAATGCCATTTAACAAAGAAAAATCAACCAAAAAAATGAGTTCGCATGTCAGAGGTGACACGCGTGTCATAGGTTCGCCATCACTGCTCTAGGGCTCTACCTAAAGGCCTTGCCTCCTCCTCCTCCTCCTCATGAGGAAGGCTGGCAGAGCAGGAATGTACACATACACTGAAGCATAACCTGGAAAGCCAAGATGCTCCTCTTAGGGGTCTGGCCTCCTGCACGCCAGGGGTGAGAAGTCTCGTACAGGGTGGCCTTGAGTTCACACCTGTGCGCCACAGAATAAACACAGAAAAGACTAACTAACTGATTCACACCCAAGACAGGGGACCAGGTGGCAAGAGGTCTGAAAAGCATGTCATGAGGAAAGAAGACTCTGGAGAGATGCAACATCTGCCTTTAAATATTTGAAGAGGTGGCCCAAGGGAGAGATGGGATTAATCTCGTACAAGCCCAGATCAGGAATTAGAACCAATGATGGAAGATGTAAGGAAGTGGAGTTCAGCTCCACATAGGAAGGAACTTACTAATACTGGATCCACCCAACATGGCCAGGTGCCCCACCTCAATCCCCCGTGGTCTGAGACCCTGTGAGTGTCAAGCACACAAGACCACCTGTGAGGGAGCTGCAGATGGTCTTCATTACTCTTCAGTGTTATGATTCTGGAGAAGACCAGGTTACCTGGATGTGGCTTAGACCAGGGAAAGAAGCAGAGGTTCCATGAGCAGGGCCAAGGTGGACATTCCTGGGCTTTGCTTAGGCCAGGAGCACAGTCCTACCAAGCCAGAGTACCTCTCTCCCCAGCAGCATACCCCCTGCCACCCGCCCCAACTCTTCTGGACTTCACAGCACCTGGAGGAATTATGCCTGGGACTCGGTGACCTCACAGAGATGTGTGACTTCCCCCACCACCACCCTGAGGTTGCCCTTAAGTCCAGCTTGGATCATAGTCCCACCTGTTCCCAAAGTCCTCGGGACTCTCCAAAGGGCGGGTCACCTGCCTGATGAAGCCTTGGCCTCATCCTTCCATCACCGCTGTCTCTTACTGTAGCCCTGGTCCACGTTCCGTCCACACCACACGGGTGAACAAGGCTTGGGCTTCAGGTTACAACTCCCAAGTGGAACAGGAGAGCCGTGCTCTTCCTCCCACCTCACCAAGAGTCTGTGAAGAAGACAAGAGGACATCCGAGCCCCAGGAAGGAAACAGTGGGCACTGCGAGGTTTGTCATCACCACCGTGCACTTGGAGACAAAGGCTAGGCCAGATGGAAAGTTTTTCATGGAAAAGTTGTCATCCATTGGCGAGACCAGCATACACGCGTATACTGTATGGTTTCACATTTGCATCCATTGCTTCAGTTGAATTGATTTTAAAAAGGAGATACAGTGAATTTAAGGCAGAGGAAGGGCCTTTCACTAGCACAAGAAGACAATGGTAGGGCCTATTGGGTTGTCACATGGGAGACATTATTCCCCAGGGGCCTGAAGAAGGAATTAGAGCAGTGAGATCTTATTTGACATTTGATGTTTCAATTTCCCAGGAAACACTGAGCCTGTTAAATTTTGAGCTTGGATGCAATACCAAGCAGAACCAGTGGCCAGCCCCTCCCTTCTCGACACCCCCACTGCAAGTTTTAAGGGAGACCAGGTCATTTTTATGACTCAACTTGCACCCCACCCAGATCCATTGGCACAACTCACTTTTACATAACCCATGTATTCATTCACATCACATGTGGTTAGCAACTTTGTTTGTGTCTCAGCGTATACCTAGCAGCAAAGCCTGTAGTTGAGAACAACTGACAGCCAGACATTGTTTTATTTCTGGAAACCATGCTTAATTTACTTATGCACTATTTCTGCCACACTGCGTGCTCACTGATAAGCCCTCTCTGTGGCGTCATCTGTCATCTGCCCAAGGTGGCAATGCCAGTGAACACACCACAGGCCAGAGTGGACAGTGGGCTGGACTGGTGGACCTGAACCTTCGCCTCCATATTGTCTCTGCTGCTAACTTACTGTAACCTTTGGAAAATCCCCTTGAATTCCCTGCCTCTGTGATCATAACTGTTCTCTTCACTTCACAGAGTAACGAGGAAGAGATAATGAGATTGTGGATTTGAAAATGCTCAGGAAAATAAGAAGTGTCCCACGTCTATCAAGTTAAGTGTCAGGTTTAGAGAATGGGGTCTAAACAGGGGGCTGTAAAGCAGGCTGAGGTCTGAGCCATGCTCTGGCACCTGTTTTTTCTCAGAGGTAAGAAAGGGGGCACTTTGGAGACAGTTGGGGCTACTCACAGGACAGTGGAGGGGCCAGTGAGGTTTGGATGAGACAATAAAGACCCATTTCATACTTGAATGTCCACCCAATGGCCCTCTAGCCTCTGCTTGATTACCTGCATTGCCGGGCAGCTCACTTCCTCAAAGAGAGTGCCTTCTACCTTTGAAAGGCTTAGGAGACTTTTTAGAAGCATGAGGAAAGGGAAGAAGTTTCAGTGGCCTTTTCTCTCCCAACCATTGGTCCAAGTGATACTGCAGATGCCCATGGACACCCTCTGCTCCCTTTTCTGTACAGTACTGGTCCCGAGGTTGTTCTTGATGCTCCCCTTCTCCTGTCTGTGTGTCACCAGTTTCTTCACTCACCTCTCACATGAGGCTCTTTGTCACCCTGGTCACCCTGCAGTTCACATGCTCTAATTTGTCCTGAACTGGCTCCCAGCTCATCTCTGTGGTGTGGCCACCTTGTCCTTGGCTGACAGCCTGTACATTCAGGCCTATGCAGTCACGTTCAGTCTGCGCAGCTACTATCAGCAGCTCTAGACTCAGCCGTGACCCAGGAGTCAGCCCGGACAAGTAGAACGCCACATGCTCCTAGTCCATTCTTGGTTCCTGGCGAAACAGTAAGGCCTTGAAACAACCCAGAGAGGCAGACGCAGAGCCTGAGGCCTGGCTGGGTGCTGGTCAGGGCCGCACTCGGGCAAGGAAGCGCCCTGCACTTGTAGGAAATGGAAAGAGGGACCCGTTGCCATGGTGATTGTCTGCAGCCTATAAGGAAAAGGCACTGGGAAGGCTCATAGTGAGACACAGGAACCCACCCACGACCACTACCCAGCCTGCCAGGGGTGTTACTGAGTCAAGCAGCACCTGGATGTTTCCACTGTGGTCCAGGAGGAGGAGGGGGCAGGGCTGACATTGTCTATCTTTCAGGAGGGCGAGAGGAAGTCTTCAGGTGTGTGCATGTGCGTGTGTGTATGTGTGTGATGTATGTGATGTCTGTATGATGTATGTGTTTGTATCTATCTGCATGATGTTTGATGTGTGTATGCTGTATGTCTATGTATGACGTATATATGATGTGTATGTCTGTATGTAATTGTGTCTGTCTTTGTATGACGTGTGTCTGTGTGTGACTGTGAGTATGATGGCATGTTGAACTGACACAGCATCAATGTCCCCTTGGACCTCTTTCTTTGTAGGCACAAGTGACTAACTCTCTTGAACAGCTGGAAGGTGAGACTTGAGGCTGAGCAGTCCCTCCTCCTCGCCACTGCAGCACTTTGCAGCCGCCTCTACCAGCACTAATTACATCTGCTCTAATCATCTGCTATGCGACTGGCCCCCCACTGGGGCAGCTCGAGCCCAGGGGCTGCATCTTGCTTTCATAAACTGATTCCCAGCACCAGCCCTAGCACATGGTAGGTGTCCAGTAAGAGCTGCCTGGCTGAATGAATCTCTGCCAAGGACAAGATCAGGGGGGTTGGACTTAAATAGCAGCGTGTGAGATCAAGGCTCAATTCAAGCAGCACCCATGTTGCTCTTGTTCCACTGGGGCTGGGTGCGTAATGCAGCCCTATCGCCATGAAGCTCCCACCTAGTGAGGGGCACACGTAGGCTGTGGCCTCCTTCCCGTGACAGGGACATGGCTGCAGCGGCAGGCGTGATGTGCACAGTCAGTGACAGCGCTGGGCGAGGAGCCCAGGAGACCTCACCCCCAGGCCATCCACTTGGCAGGTTACCAGGGAAGGAGTGGTCTTATTTCATATTTATTTCATTGTTTTCAATTTGCAGACAGTTCAATCACTCTTTTTGGTAGGTGGATTTATGTTTTTGACAAATGCATAGAATTGTGTAATTACAACAAAGAAACAGGCCGTTGCATCACTGGTCTGTTTCATTCTGTTTTGTTTTGCTAAGTAACTGCCCATATTTTACCTGGCCCATTTTTATTTCATGTCCACTTTTAGTGGAGACGTGTAACTGAGAAGGGAGTCAGTTCCTTCCAGCAGCTTAATCAGATATGAACCTCCTTTCGGTCCTATTTGACATTTCAAAGGAGGAGAAGACAACAGAGGAAAAAGAAAAAAAAGTGGGATTTGCACCCACTCCCCCTTAGAAAGAAGAGGTGCTTTTCTCTAGAATTCTCCCTTTCAGGGAAGGACACACTGGCCAGAGAAGGAGTCCTGTGAGGACTTTGCCGTACAGCGCAGGTGCACCCCTGAAGTTAACCTAATTCCAAAGTTAACAAGCAATCTCTCCATCTTTGTTTCCCCTGGTCACCAATCCTTGCCCCATTTCCCTCCTCTGCCCTCCTTGGGGTTTTGGGTGAACAGCAAATTGTTAAAATTTACTTGCAAATAAACTTAAATATCATAAAGAAATGGCCACAATTTAGAAAGAAGCTCTTAAAATATTTTATTTATAGGAATAAATATTTTCCTAGGAGAATGAGCTTATGGGAGCATTTTTTTGAAATCGTAGAAGACTGGAGTTTGTACATTCCCATTACTCTGCCCTTCGAAGGAGTTCTGTGGGATGTTGCTGACGCTTCCCAAGTGTCCTGCTCCGCCCTGGACACCGTCGGACTCTGCCTCTCAAACTGCCGTCAGAGCCGATGCACGAGCCACCCAAGAAAACCAGCCCTGGTTTTCAAGTCATAGAGGAGTTTATCAAACAGATTTCCCCTCCCCCGCATTTGAGGGCTGGCCTCCCTTGATTTTCGTTAACCTAACGTCCAACCTCAAGGTCAGGAATAGAGCAATCAGGCATCATTATTGGAATCTAGTGTCTGGGAATAAGAAATAATTCAGACAAGTAAACTCCAGACATACAATTGCTTTCGTGGAAGGGTTTGTTAAGCAAACTGATCGCATGTGTAACTCAGAAGGAAACGGTTCTAAAGCTACGTAAAAGAGCAAACGTCTCAAGCATTCACAGGTACACCTCAGATTAAAGCACCCATCACATAGCATGCCTGTCACTCCCTTACGTATTGTCTATCAACCCAAGACCTCCCTCCACCAACTCGCAGGAGACCTTCCTTTGTTGACCCATCTCCCTGGTGGCACCTGAATGTAATAAGGTTGCATCTCTTTAAAGCGATCTCATACTTCAGACCTTTTTGCCGCAGACCAGGAAATTCATAGCAAGCTTCCTCAAATTAGCCTGCATTGATGAGGTCTGATGCACTGGATTGAACCATGTGAAATCAGTCATATTCAACCATTTTTGCCTTTAGAAATGCTGATTTTATGTGGTTCAATCTAATACATTTCTCTTCTGGTAGCACTCCTTTCCGAGGAACCAAACGCATTCCAGTTTCCGTGTTTTCCTCACATGTTTCCAAGAAACAAGTGGGAGCAGGGATTGAATGCCCCTGCCTTTCAGTTCACAAATACAGAAGCTGGGTGATGTAACAGAAGAAAGTCATTCAAAACACCACTGCTGCAAGCCAGGGTGAAGAGTATACCAACAAACATGAACAGAACTTAACAACCATCTCCGCTGCTCTCCCAGCATCCAGACCCGTGCCTTCTCCTTCAGAGCAGTGCGCCTGAGCAGGTGGTTGGGCAATCGGGAAACCCCTCAGGGACAAAATCCATCCTGCCTGCCCGCGAGCCATGCCATAGAGCCTGAGAGACTCTGACTGTGTGCAGACGAACCCCACGGTAACACTTCTCCAAGGCCTGGAGTGAGCAAATTCATGCTTCATAGAATGGAACCTCAGGAAACGGACACATGCAAATTAGGACTGAGACAGAAATGATTCTCATTTTTATAAGGCTCCGCATTAGCTGGTTTGATGGCCTTGCGCGGCTGGGGTTCAGGCATGCAGGGATGGAGGACACCGGAGTGTGGAAATGACGGGTCTCTGCTTCCAGACAAGGGGATGGATTTGCGCTCTCGTGAGAAGGGTTTCTGATGAGAATGAAGAACTTCCTGGACCGGGAAGCTTAGAAGACACTGGGGAGGGGATGGCAGCAGACTGTGCAATGTCTTTGCTTGGAGGTGTTAGAGTAAAGGAGCCCTAGTTTGAGAAACCAAGGCTGATTTTCCCTCTTTTGCCAGAGTCCTTTCCGCCACGGGCACCTGTTACAGAAGCTGTGACCACGGGCGGCAGGCAGACAAGCCCCGGACTGGGCTTCCTTGGCAGGGCTGGGGAGCACCGCCAGCCCCCAGGAGAACTCCTCCCAGCCCAGCCTCCCCAGAAGACCTGAGTGCAGGAGCCTAGCGGCATCTGCCACCTCCCACACCCTCAGCGCTGTACGTCCTGGAGCAGAGAGGGGGAAAGAGGTACCTGCAGGGTGTCTCCCCTGCACACTGAGGTGGGGGCAGTTGGGGGAGTGATTTATGTGCCGTTTATTTTTAACCAGATGACACGCAGACAATGAAAATGTGAGCCGGGTTTGGATCTGCTACCAGAGGCACTCTCCACAGGCCAGCGAGGTGTCATACGCCCCGTGTTACAGAAAAGGAGCGTGTCCCAGGCCTGTAGAGTCAGACACACCTGCCACTGGCGCCCCACATCCCAGTGACTTGGGCACAGAATGCTAGTTTATGGCAACAGAATTAATGTGGCTCTAAAGGTAATTTGAAAGCGACAAGAGTGGGGAATTATCACATGAAAATGCAAATTGTTCCTTATCTGGGCTGCTCCACAGATGCCGTGATTCATCACTGAGTGTTCAGCTGTATTTCCAAGTAAGATCTCAGCAAGAAGGGGAGGAAGGCAGAGCCCAGCCACATTCTGCCTGGAGAGATTTATAGCTCCTTTTATCCAGATGTAAAGCACACGCCGTTGGGAGGGAACATTAAACCTATGAAACTTCAATGTGTCATGCAGTTCTTATTTGAGGAGGCCAAAGGACACACCAGCATACGCTTCCATCCTCCAAAATCTCCTCTCCCCAGACATGTACACACCTCTCATGCAATTCACCCTCTACTTCACCTTCTTACCTGAATCAGGGCAAACTCTTTTATCAGTCGGTCCATCCATCCATCCATCCATCCTTCCAGAGTTTCCTTCATTTATTTACTCATTTTTGGTGGGTGTACTGAGAAATCCATCAGTCTTTACTACCGGCCTCATACACCATTTCTGATTAAGAAAAGGGATCTGAATGGCTCTCCCCCTTTCTCTTTTGTTAGTGTTCGTAGAGGATGCTTGTTAAAGAGGAGACACCAAACTTGCAACCTGGACCAGGGCTCAGTGTGTGATCAGCAAATAATCATCTAAAAGCTGGACTCAAGGGAAGCCATCCTGTACACGGGTCAGGAGGCAATACTTATAAAGTACTCTTGATGTGCCAGCCGCTTCTAAGTGCTTTATGAATATTAATCCATTTACTGAGCCCTGTAGATAAGCGTCACCCTGAGAGTCACTGATATGGCCTCTGTCCCCCCTAGAGTGAGACATACTGGGATCCAGGTGAGTGGGCTGCTGGGTGGGTGGCTTTCCCGGCCTCCCACATTCCCAGACAGCCTTGTGATTCTCTGTGTGCCTCCTCCTTGCAACCTGAGAAGTCTATCCCATAAGCAACTGTGCAAAAGGTTATTCCACAAATGGCTTCTTGGGCACCAACGTTGTGGGGCAAAAAGTCCCTGCAGGGCAGGGTGTGTGATAAGACGGGAAAGGGAAGCTGGGGCCGGAGCCACGCTGAGTTCTGGTATAATAGACCGGGACAGCAAGAATACATTGTCTCTGGGTTCTGGAGCTAGAATCTGAAATCAAGGTGTGGGCAGGGCTGTGTTCCCTCTGCAGGCTCTAGGGAGGACCTGACCCAGGCCTCTCATAGCTTCTAGTAGCATCTTGCTTTGTGGCAGCATAACTCCAAGCATCACGCACACATCCCAGCGCATGTCTGTGTCCAAATGTCTCCTTTGTGTAAGGACACCAGTCATATTGGATGAGGGGCTCGTTCCACTCCAGTATTAACTTACCTTAACTAATTACATCTGCAATGGCCCTGTTTCCAAATCAGGCCACTTTGTGCAGTCCAGGGGTTAGGACTTCAACATGAGATTGGAAGGCTCTCAGTTCAACACACACCACAAGCTAAGGGGTATGAACTTTACAAGAGACTGTCGTGGGGCTGCAGGCTCCAGTTATGATCCCTTGCATCTGAAATTTGGATACTGGCAGTCCTCTAGCAGCCTAGAGAGGGTGATGAGGGGCTGTTAGAGGCCACCTACTGGGCTCCCTGTGGCCATTCAATAGCAAGGACACCAGGAGTGGTGCTCCCAGGGCTCAGATGCAGCTGGCTGACCTGCTTCATGAGTCCACATGCAGCTGGGGTAACAATATCCTTCCAGATTTTTTTTTGTCTAATCGTTCTTTACATTTTTGAAGAAAAAAACAATTGAAGTCTCCAGCTGTAATTGTGGGTTTTCCATTCCTCCTTTCATTTCTGTCAGTTGTGCGTCACGTATGTTGAAGCTGTGTTTTCAGGTGCATTGAGGATTTTTATGTCTTCTTGGTGAATTGCTCTTCTTTTTTTGAGTCATTATGCAGTTTTGGATCCGTTTTATTCTTCAAGTTCACTAATTTTTGCTTCTGTAGCATCTGACTCACTGTAATTCCATCTAATATCTCTCTCACTTCAGACACTATGTATTCATCTATAGATGCATCCTTTCATTTACTAGCTTATTCTTTCCCATCAACAATTGGCCACCATGTTCCACATCCCCACTAAGTCCAAACCTGACAAATCCGGTCTTCACTCCCCTCCCCAGTGCCACAGGGTGAAGGATCTTTCTTCCACACTGCATCTGTTTCTACCTTGATCACACCCACTGGTTTCTCGAAACATCACTGATTAGCAGCTCAGGTCCCAGCGCTGGGAGTAGAGGAACAGGGTAGACACCCACAGGGGGTTGCTAAGATCACTAGAAAATAACCACCCAAATATCAGCTGCTCCCCAGCTCTGCAATCAAGCCCTGAGAACATATTCCATTCCCAGTGGACATCGGGGGTAGGAACCCTTAGAAAGCAGTTGTCTTTTGGCTCTGACGACTCCATGCCTGCATGACCTTGGGCAGGCACCTTCCTCCCCTGACGGTGGCTCCCTCCTATCTAAATTGGGTGCACCATTTCTGGGCCCTCCATGAACTCAGGGTTACTGATAAGACAAATAAGATCATAATTGAAAGGACAGAGTTTGCTGAATGCAAGGTGGTGGCAACAGTGTTGAGATAATTAGCTTCCCTGTGCTGACGAGCTACAAATACACACACAGAAACTTTCTTTTCAGGCTTCCAGGCTGTTAAAAGATACTGTGATTTCCCAGTTCACCCCTAGAGTTCCTTTGTGTTGTCCTCAAGAAAAAAGAGAGGGGCCGATTTATTCCACAGTTGCTATTTTAGAATCCAGAGGAGCCAGGCTTGTTGATTGCAGAGAGATTGTTATCTCTCTTAGGGCTCAATGAAGGTCACCTTTTAATCTTTTGCTAAAGCAGACGCTCCTTTTCCCCTAGTGCTCAGTCCAGGCAGAACCTGGGACTGTGACCATCAGAGGTCAAGAGGGGGTGGGCTGCGGGTTGTTGTGCAGAAGATGCCCTGAGAGCTGAGAGAATAACCCACTTCTCAGTGGGGGAGGGAGGGAGAGGGAAGAGAAGGATTTTGCTATAACAGATGTCTGGGAGGAATCTAACTAAGAAGTCATTTTTAATAATACGCTTAGGTGCACTGGCTCTCCCTGGGGCCACAGAGGGAAGGTTTATAGATGGAGCCATAGGCCTTGCCCTGGACACAGCGGTTTCCTCAGAGGTGGGAGCTAAGGAAAGGAAAGGAAGAGAATTGTCAGAAGAATCCCCAGAAATGTGATGTTAGTTGCAGGAAGAGAGGAGAAAGAAGCAATTCCAAAACTCCCCCTCCCCTCAGCTTTAGGGGTGGCGGAGTCGTGGATGCAGCCCCTGAGGGAATGGTGGACCACAGAGATGGGATTCATCATCCCTGCTGGAGTTCAGACCCACACCGGTACTTCTGTGAAGGCCAGGACCAGGGCGGTATCATCCCTGAGGCACAAGCCAAGCCAGGATACTCCTCATTATCCAGCCTTGCCCTGTCATTCTCCCCTCCCCACATGCTCTGTCCTCTCAATGCCCCCTGGTGACCCCCACCCTCCACCAAGGTAAATCACAGAGGGTCCCACTGTGGGCCACCTGCGTGCTCACATCTCCGCAAAGAGCCTTCCAGCAAGGAGGGGGTCCCTGAAGGGATGGCTTTGAGAGGGGCTCATTTTCTTACTAGAAGCAATGGGTGTTTCTCATGAGCATATTGCTACCTGTAAGTATGAGGAATCTCATCTCTAAAGCTCCCAGTGGGCCCAGGGATTGATCGAGTTGGAGTGAGGAGTGGGTGTTAATAAGGGTCACATCTAGCACACTGGGCTTTCACGCACTCCATTCACCCCGTGTCTCTGGGCCTGGCCTCTGGGAGCTTAGGGAGAAGTTTAGGTTTTAGTTATGGTGATGTGTGCACGCACATTTGTGTGCACGTGTTGGCAAGTAGCCATGTATGAGCTCAAATTTGTGTCCTCACCTTGCCCGTTGGGGTATCACTGGCCTTCAAGTGTGATGCCTTTGATGGCTGAGATGTCCCCAGCATCTCAATCAAACTTGACCCTCAGTGCAGCAATCTGTCTAACAACTCCCACTGCAAGTCAGGAAAATGTCAACTTAGTTCTCCTTGTGCTAAACTTAAATCTGCATGATACCTCTCCTTCCCTTGACTTGTTAAATCAAACTCATGTTTACCTCCCCCTTCCTTTTCCTTTTCCCCACCTGAGCAGGGCCGCCTGCCCTTGAGCAGAGCCACAGGTCCTTGGGGATTAGGAGACTAGAGCAGTGAGACCCCCAGGCACCTCCAGTTTTCCCTACTCTTGGCCACCCTGAGAAAACCAGCTTTCTTTTGTATCACTAACTTTCTTGATTTTTCCAAACTTGGTTTTCAGCTGAGCAGTAGTCCAGGGGATAGTGCTATAGAGCACTGGTGGTCCATGAGGTCCGAAAGGTTGGCGACCGCTGCTCTGTAGGCATTAAGAACTGGACTCTGATTCAAACTCCAGCTCCACCACTTACTAGACACTCTCAATTTCTACATAGGGTAGACCAACTACCCTACACCTCAGATAGCTTAGAGCAAGCATGGGAATGTAAAGCATAACCTAATTCTCTCTCCTATAGAGATCCTATTTTATTTAAAATCTATTTTTGCACTAGTTGGAATCCTGCTTTTTTGGCCAAGTACTTGTCTTGCATGTCTGACCTTGCAGAAGCTGGGGATGGTCATAGCATCCTAATGAAGAGAATTACAAGTAGTTTACAAAGCTCACATGCTCCTCATTTCCCTGTTATCCTCTCCATCAAGCAGTTCTACCACTGGCTGATATAATTTAACTTCGCTGGGTCTCAGTTTCCTTATCTATCCAAGGAGCATAATAACAATATCCTCATTGCCTCTATAGGAGGATTAAAGGAGTTAGTATATGTAATGCACTTAGGCCAGTGGCTAGCACATTCTAAACAACATGTCTATTTGCCATGATTTGTATTTTCTGGCTTCCTACTACTATCTGTTTTCTTTTCAGCTAAATTCCTAAATTGGAATCACCCCTTCTCCATTGGGTACAGCCTGGGCATTAAGGAATTAGAAGCACCACCCTTTCCAGACAATAAAAGGGCACATGATGCAAACTATGCCTTGGGGTGCCCCCTTCTGGGATCTGGACCTTGAGGATCAGAACAAAGAGACTGAAGACAACTGGTTGCATTTGCATCTTGACCATGTGGTGGCTGCTTCTGGGCCCCTGGGCACTGTCTTGTTCTCCCTCATCCCCAAGCCCAGCTCTTGGGCCTCCCTTCCAGGCTGACAGCTCCCTTTACCAGTAGTTCTCAACCTTGGCTGCACATTAGAATCACCTGGGAATCTTTTGTTATGGGGTGGGGGCCACAACATTAGTAACAAAGAAACAGAATTTCCGGAGGATGAGGCCCAGAAATCAGGATTTTAAAAAGATTCCCAGGTGATTCTAATGTGCAGCCAAGGTTGAGAACCACTGCTTTAGACTAATGAATTGGTTTGTTTCCTTTGCTTGCAGTCAGAGAACCTTGACCCATACAGAGGAATTCAGGTTCCGAAGCCTCTTGATCATAAGGCTCTATTCTTCCACCTCCTGACTCCATCTGCTACCTGACCCTTTCTCTTTTGTTCTGCAGCAAAGAGGGGTTAGAGAAGAAGAGACCATTCCAAGGGGTCTGGAGAGAGACTCCAGGTATATAAAACAGTATTGCTTTCCAAGAGGCTTGGTCTTCCCTTTGGCAGACGCTTCCTCTCAGTCAGGCACCTCCTGTGGTGATGGTGACAGTAGTGGCTGAGACAGAAGCATAAAAGGAGTAGATGGCTCTCACATCAGCCACAAGCTGTAAGGTCAGCCTCCAACATAGAACACTGATGGCAAACTGTTTCTTGCTTCGGAGCCGAGGATTCATTAAACTTGCATTTGGATCAGCCCAGCTCACCTAGAGAAGTCCTCTGGGAGGCAGGCTCACTTGCCAAGTCATTTTCTCGAGACTCAATTGATGGGAGACCAAATCACCATTTGGCAAAGTGGAAGTGATGAACTGATTCTCTATGAATTGATTTCTTATGAATTCTCTCAGTGTCCCTGTGCCCAGAAACACAAAGAACCACCCCCCACCTCACCCCCCAAATTCAGGGAGTCCCAAGAGTCTATTCCAAGGGGAAGGCTGACACGGTGGATAGGGAGCCACCTCACATTTAGAGACCACCTACTGTGTTCCAGGAGCCTTATGTACACTCTTGTGTCGCCCTTCACAACCAGCCCATGGGTTAGAATCCTTCATTTTGTGTGTGGGAAAACGGAGACTTGAGCAGTAAGTAACTCACTCATGGTATTTGGCCCAAGAGCCCGGACCACTCCTGTATGCCATGAACCTCTTTGTTCGCACACCTCTTGCCTGGCTCCGGCTGGGACAAGGAAGAGCTGTAGGGAAATGATCTAGCAGGTCCTACCGGCATGCAGAGCCACATAGAACTCTAATCCTGCAGACTTTCCGTACTACTGGCAGGAGACCAGGGCTCCCAGAAGTTCATAAGTTACCCAGCGTCACACAACTCCCAAGTGGTGGTGACAGGCTGCCCAGCTGTAATGTTACTTGCTTTCTCCACAGCAGCATTTTTGCCCACGGTTTAAGACTCATTTAGTTCTAAATTTCCATGTCACATTTTAGTAAAAGAAGGCTCAGGAAAGGGCAGCAGATGGTAGACTTGGTGGCCCAAACTAAGGCAAGCCTTTGTTTTCCCTGAAGGAGCTTGTGACCTTTTAGCCCAAAATACTTCATGCCTTTGGCCTTGGGGCCCTCACATATGGCCTTTGCCCCAGAATTCTAAGGACTGAGGACTTTTCCCTTACCAAACTATCCTCTAGGACCATGGTCCCTCTAAGCCCACTCCATAATCCATCTGAAGCCCTTAATTAAAATTCAGCCTGGAAAAGCATCCAAAGCAATTGATTGATGAGCTGCTGTCAGAGGAGGCAGAACATTCCGAGCTCGGGGGTCTGAGAGGCAGCTGTATCATGCGTCCCTAAAATTCAATCCCCACCTCCAAGCCACACCAGCCTCCAGGATTCAGCAGCAGCAGTATCCATCAAGGATCCTCCCTCCAACATCTGAAGGCTATCAGCAGGAAGGATGCTACCAATTAGTCCATCAGTGAGTGAGAACCAGATATAAGGTTGCAATTGCCCTGGGAGCCATATAAAAGTGTCAGCATTGTATGGGAGGGTGACAGCTCCAAGAATTTGGAGCAAATACATATTTTTGTTCTGAGAGACATGGCAGTCGCTAGCAGAAAATACATAGTTCTTTACCTCCTAGGTGTTCTGCTGTTAAGGAAACTACGTCCTATAAATTCCTTTTCTTAAATACCTCTTAAATTCCTTGCTTCCTTCCTTTCCCAAAGCCACCCTAGCCCCTCTTGTCCACTCTGACTGAGAGTAAGTACATCAACAGCCTCCTAAGTGCTCTAGAGACCATTTGACTTCCACACGCCAACTGGTGGTTCATCTAAAATGAAAGGGGGTTTAAAATTCCATCTGCTCAGGGCAGAGGCATGTGTATACCCTGGGGAATACACAAGACTCATTCGGGGGGGAGGGTAGGAAGAAAAAAATTAAACTCCTATTTGTAATTATTTTTCTAAAAGCCAATTTAAAAGAAATTAAGCTTTACTAATATATAATATTCATCTTGTCACTGGTACCCCTGTTTTGCCCAACAAAGAGGTTGATGGTGTTGTTCTCCATCAAGCCTTCGTTTTTGTATAACCCATTGAAGCTGCACTAAATTGAATTAATTGTAATCCTTGATCCATATAACATTTCATCAGTAGTCAGTAATTCATTTATGTATTAATATATTTTAACAGCACAATAAGCACCCATAAATCCACCACCCAACAGGAAACCTAGGACTCTGACAATAACTTCCACCCAGCTATGCGACTGCTCCCATCCCATCCTCCTGCTGCCCTCCCTAAGGTGGCCACCATCCTGAATCATAGGTCCAGTGTTCCTTACTTCTGTTTATGATAGCAATAACGCATCCATATTTATTCCTTAAAAGCAAAGATTATTATTTTTGCTTTACCATTATAAAAAGGGCCTTTTGCTGTATATAATCTTCTGAGTCTTTGTTTCCCCCACCTAATATTACTTTGCAAAGATTTATCTAATTGTTTCACGTCACAAAGGTTCATTCCATTTTACTGCTGTGGAATATGCCTTTGTGTGACTACCAGTTTATTCATCTACTCTCCTGTTCATGGGCATTTGGGTTGTTTTCATTAATAAATAAAATTATATTTTATTGTAAAATTTAACCCTGGCTGGTATTGCTAAGTGGTTAGAGAATCAGTTTGTGCACCAAAGGGGCATGGGTTCGATTCCTGGTCAAGGGCGTGTGCACCAGGGCAGATGCAGGAAGCAATCAATTGATGTGTCTCCCTCCATCTCTCTGCCCCCTCCCTCCCACCTATCTACTCTCTCCAAAAAAATCCATGGAAAAAGTATCCTCAGGTGAGTATTAACCCCCTCAAAAAAGTTTATTCTAAAATTTAAATGGAAATTCAAAGATCCAATAATGGCCAGGACACATTTATATTTTTTCTCCAAAATTACTCATATACAGACTATATAAAAAACATAAAAATTTAATAATATGACATATTACCAAGTAAAAATGGGCAAAAGACTCAACACTTTATGGAGAAAAATATCCAAGTAACCAATAAATATATGAAAAGATGCTCAATCTCATTAATATTTTCAAATAAATAAGAAATAAAAACATAGTGAGATACAACCCCACACACAACACAATGATGAAAATTTGAATGACTGACAGCACTAAATATTGGTGAGGATGGGGAGAAACCAGAACTCTCCATCCTGCTGGTAGAAGCACAGATTGGTGCAAGCACTTTAGAACACTGGCATTGTCCATCAAAGTGGAATATGCATCTATTCTATGACCCAGCAATCTCACTACTAGACACAGAGCTAAAGGAAATGTATACATATGTCCACCAAAATACATGTACAAGAATGTTTTTATTCATCATAGTCCAGTGCTGGTTAGATATGGAAAGTCTTCCCCAATGGCAAACATACTTTATACCTCCTTCATCACACCTGACACAGGATGGAGGAGAGACTGGAACTCACCTCTCCCCAAAAGTGTGTGTGACGAGGGTATTTCTGGGCAATATGTGTTATAGAGAGGAACCTCTCACCCCCTTAGTAAAAGTTATTGTCTTTATAGAATATCAACTTGGGGATCCAGTGCTAAATATAAACGCAATATCAGACTTCTCTTCAAATGATAAAAAAATGGTTTTTGGACTCTGAGTACTCAACTTGGACTAATCACAGTCTTTGCTAATGACTCAATGCCAACATTGTTCCATGTATGCCTGCTTGTTTATTCAGGCATGCATGCATGCATTCATTCATTTTTGTTCACCATACAACTCCTAATCTAAATCAATGTGAATTACATATCCATGTGCTCCTCACCTACATCTGCCAAAAGTAACCATTATACTAAAGCATGTGTTTATCATTCCTTTCTTTATTTTCTAGTTGTATCACACACACACACACACACACACACACATGCTTTATATATTTTTAGTTATTATTCTGAAGTTTAGATAACGGGTATTGTATAGAGTCTTCAAGGACTTCCTTTTTTTCTATTCATTGTGTTACTAAAGATTTGCCTGTGTTGTTAGGTGCGGTTCATTCATTTTCACTGCTATAAAGTAATTGCATTTTGTAAAGATATCACAATGTATTTATCCATTCTTCATTCTGTGGGCTTTTGCTTTGTTTCAAAACAGTGCTGCTATGAACACTCATTCCTGTACTAACACTGGTAATTTCTCACAGCTATTGGGGAGACTATGTTATGTTTCTGGACATGTATTTCTGGAAAGGCGATAATGACAATACCAATACTGCGATGGTGATAGCTGACATTTGTTTAATGCATTACCTCTTACTAAGCACTTTCATCAACATGATCTAGTTCAACAACTCTAGGAACATGCTGGCCATCTCAGGGTTGGGAAGTGGCCAAATCCATGGCCTCCGGATCTTGTTCAGTGTATTATTCTGGTCCTTCTGATCCACATTAGGGCCTCAGGGTTTAATGACTATTTCTGCCACTGTAAAGATTAGTTTCATGGCAATACACCATTAAAAACGGGTAGGACATTTTATGTCGTTGGGCATTTGAGGAAACTGAAGCTTATACAGAGGCCATTGGAGAACTAGGCCCAGTACCACCCGAAGTTTCTTTTCTCTTCTGCAGCCAAAGTTGAGAGGCTCCAGAGCCTGTGGGAGGCCCCAGGCTGCCGGGAAGGTAGGATTTCTCCTAGTACCATCCATCAGGCACCCTTTCTCCCAGGATGAGAGTGAGTTGCCCTTGACCCTTTCCCGATATCTGTCTCTCTGGCTCCCCCATCACCGCCTCTCCTGGGAGGCCAGGTTTGGTGGCTAAATGCCCTTCTCTGTTCTCCATCCTCATCACTGAGTAATGAATACCAGCTAAGTGATGGGCTGGTGCCAGCGACCTCCTAGCAAATCTTCCCCCTGGAGCTGGGATCAATAACACTTAGCTGCTCCTTTTCAGCATGGAAGCCAGGCAGCAGGAAGCCCAGCCTGAGCCTCTCCCCTCAGGGGATGCTGCCCACCCGCACAGGCTCTTGCTGATACGCAACCCTCCACACTGTGTCCTCAAAGGACTGATCTCAGCCCGAGTCTCCCAGTCTCCTGTTGGAGCGGGATTGTTCAGCTCTGTCTCCAGGAAAAGACTTGTATTGGGAGCTCCGGCTTGGGCAGCCCACAGCAGCCAAGGGGAGACTGTGTTCTGGATCTTCTGGGAGCCATTGGCCATCTCCTATCTTTGAGCTGCTTGATTTGGGATTAGAAAGGAAGAGAAGGAAAGAGGAGGCATACACATAAATGTCAATTCACCTTTGTTGTATGTTGTGTCTAGTCTAAGCACTCAGGTCCAGCCTGCTTCTGAGAATCACATCCTTTTGACCTTAAAAGGTCATATTGCAGCCCAGCCTGTGTCGCTCAGTGGTTGAGCGTCGATCTATGGAACCAGGAGGTCATGGTTCCATTCTCAGTCAGAGCACATGCCCGGGTTGCAGGCTTGACCCTCAATTCTCTTTCATCATTGATGTTGCTATTTCTCTCTCCCTCTCCCTTCCTCTCTGAAATCAATAAAAATATATTTGAAAAGAAAAGAAAAGGTCATGTTGCAGAGTTAAAGGAATAAAAATGGCCAACAGTCCCAAAGCCCTTGGCTTATAGCTCAGACCTCACAGTAACCCATGAGGAACATACTAACATCTCCACTACAGAGATGAAGAAATTGAAGCACAGACAGGTTAAGTGACTTGCCTGGGGTCACAAGGTGGTAGGCAGTGGAGCCAGGGATTAAGCCCAGGTGGTCCAGTTCTAGAGTGTGTGGTCTGGACCACTATGTCAGGCCATCTTCCACTACACTCCACCCCTAGGCAAGAATGGGGGCTCTGGTGGCAGCTGCTCCTGACTCTGAATCCAGCAGCTGTTTACCAATGTTGCGATGGGTTGGTTCCTCAGTCTCCCTATTTCTCTGAGTCTCCCTTTCCTTTTGTGGAAAACAGAGGTGATTCTTATCTCAAGAGGGCTGCTGTAAAAATGAAAATGAAATGAAGTATAGAATAGGTAGGCAATAGGTATTAGTTTCCTGATTGAGGAGCTGGAGTCCCTTAACTCTCTCTGCAGAGGAATGCATTCCGATCTGGGCGGGGGGGGGGGGGGGGGGGGGGGAATCCCCAGCCCCCATTTGGGGTGTTGATATTACCTCCCTGGCCTGGTATCACAGTCTCTCCTTCTCTAGTCACTGTTTCCAAATTCTCCTTTCTGATACCTTCCCAATACCCCAGCCCTCTTCCAGAGGAGGGAGCTTTAACCACTTCCCTCCCCTGGCCTTTCTGGCCCCTGCTACGCCCCCCCCCCCCCCCCGCCCCAATCTCCCTGGCCACAGCCCACACCTGCCTGTGCAGACTTCTGAGACCACTCTTTGTAGCTTATGTCCTCTCAGTGAAAACCTGCCACATCATCTGCTCCATAAGATCTGGAGCCTCGGTTGGAGAACTTGAAGGCTGGGAAGCTGGAATCATCTGAAGGCTTGACTGGGGCAGGAATATCTGCTCTCAAAGTGGTTCCCTCACATGACTGACAAGTCGGTTTCTCTCCACATGGGCCTCTGCATAGGGCTGCTTGAATGTTATAGTTTGTTTGAGCTGCCAAGACTAAGTACCACAACTGGGAACTTAAACCAAAAATAAGTTTCTCACCATTCTGGAGGCTCGAAGTCTGAGATCAAGGTGGCAGCAGAATTCGTTTCTTCTAACACATCTCTCCTTGGCTGTACAAGGTGTTATCTCTCTGTGTCTTCACAGGATCTTCCCTCTGTGAGTATGTGTCCCATCTCCTCTTTGTAAGCACATCAGCCGTATTGGATAGGGCCTACCCTAATAACCTAATTTTGCCTAACTACATTTGTAAAGACCCTCCCTCCAAATACAGTCACATTGTGAGGTGCTGGGGGTTAGGACTTCAAAATATGTTCAACAAGTGAGCCGATAACGAGTGTCCTTGTGAAATGGCAGCTGGACCCCCCCGCTCCCCCAGAATGAGTAATCCCAGAGCCCAAGATAGAAGCTGCAATGTCTTCTATGAACGAGGCTCAGGAGGAACACATCACTCCATCTACTGGTCACAGGTCAGCCCTGGTAGGTGTGGGAGGATGCTACATAGAGACAAATTCCAAAGGTGAGGCTCTAAGGGGGTTAGCTTGTAGGGTAGCCCCCACAATCATGCAAACAGGGGTGCAGGCCCACAGTTAGCACATGTATGAGAACACCCGCCTCTAAAGGAGAAAACCCAGCAGGCACAAAATCTCGTTGCCTAAGGGCTCCTCACCTCAGCAGTCAGGAAAGTGTCTCCACAAAGGAGTATGGGAAAAGGGGCTGTGAGGCTTCCTTTCAAACTATTACTTTTTGGGAAGTAAAAGTTTTGTTCCTTCTGTGAAATCCTGGAGCTAACATTCCAGTTGTGGCACCTTGATTATCCTTCCCACTATGATTTGTGTGTGGCCTGAGTAGCATCAGTCAAGTCTCAGGATAGAGTGGACCTGCCATGCAGACACAGATGAAGAAGATCCACACTGTTTGCAGAGCTTGTAATGTAGCACGTGGCATAGAACAAGTGACAAAATCATAACTCACAAGTTAGACCATGAGTGTACATTCCCAGGGCACACTGGACTGTATCATGGCCCAGGAGTGGGGGGTTCCACCCCTTTGTCCTGGGTAGATGTGACTTAAAAGCAGAATCGTTTTATTGCTTCCCCCTTATCGGCTTCACCTGCAGATAAACAGAATCACTACCATCTAACATCTGCTTCTGTTGATCATAGGGTCAAAGATCTTTGTCTGGGGTCCTGGATGATTGGAAGTTCATTTACTGAGTTCTCATTGGGTGTGTGTCCATGGAGATATGGAATAAACTTGAGATCTAGTCCCAACACAACCTTGACTTAGAAGGACCCACTCAGCGCTGATGACTGCTGGCCTTCTCCAAGGGGACACAGACATGTTACTGCCCTGAGGCTGGAGTCATAAAACATTCTTCTCAAGAATCAGCCTTCCCTGCCTCCCCCATCATGTATCCCGGGGCTTCACACCAACAGAGCCAATCCTGCCCATTTGGTTCCCCATCACCTTCCTTCAAAGCTACAACTCACCTGGCGCAAGTTTTAGGGAAGAAGAACTCACCCTGCAAAGGTGGTTTCCCTTCTTCAGAATCTTTGGACCTAAATTAAAGTTCCCGTACACACTCCCCACTCCTACTAGAGAAGGAGAGGATTCCTCCAGTCCCAGCTGGTGGCATCTCTCATTCACCTCATCCATCATCCTGACAGGTGGGCCCTAGAGAGAAGCCACAAGCAGGACAAGGGTAATTAGGATCCATTAAGGAGATGAGACTGAACTGCAGGGGGGCGGGGATCATTCCATCCCCAGCCCCCTTTTGTAAATGGGGCCATCAGCCATGCTGAGTTTGCTTCCTAACCTCCTCCCCCTGCCTCCCGCCTCTGAGTTCCTGGGAGTCTGAGGCAGAGGTGGGCTAAATGAGTATCTTGAGGACAGAGAGGCCTGGATTTGAAGCAAGAGACCACAGGCTACAGAGGAGGCAGGAGTAGAAAAAGGAAAACGGGACCCCCAACAGGATCTAATGTAGGGGCTAGTTCTTGAGAACCTCAGCTTAAGAACCTAAACTTTGCCATGCAGACTGCCTTTGAGGGCCTCTCCATGTGGCCCGGCCAGGGCCAGCCTTTGCTGCAGCAGGGACGGTGGCCCTCTGGGTGCCTGGGTAGTTTTTGTGGTGCTGTCTCCAGAAGGCTCCTGCCAAAAAGCAATGTGCTCCTTGGGAGAGGGTTACAAATTAACCTCACAGCAGTCTCATCAAGCACCTTCCTCCTGATTAATTTGTCAAACTGGCTAGCTCCCTGGGAGAACGGGAATGCTCAAAGCCAGACTTCAATTTCTTTTTCTATTTTGTTCAGGTCAGAAGAATCAGGGGAGCAATGGCAGATAGTGATGGGGTGGAGTATAGACAAAGGGATAAAGTATGAGAAGCATCGACTGAAAGGAAACCAAGGTCCATGCTCCCCTTTCTCCTAAACCCGGGCTTACCGCAGCTAGAGAAAGAGCAGGTGCACTTAGTTTTCCCAGGATATTAGGCCAACCCTGGAGAGGACCTGTGGCCGCACATGCTCAGTCACACGCTCTGTGCACAAGGTCATAACTGAAGAGGGGTCTCCTGATCTTCAGACAGTGCCAGAACCCTCAGGACCCCCAGTGGTAGCCTGATTGTCCTTTCCCGGCAGCCCCTCCTCCTGGTGCAGTGAAGCTGAACAGGGGAGCACCCACAGTCTAGATCAGCGGTTCTCAACCTGTGGGTCGTGACCCCTTTGGGGGTCGAACGACCCTTTCACAGGGGTCGCCAAAGACCATCCGGAAAACACATATATAATTACATATTGTTTTTGTGATTAATCACTATGCTTTAGTTATGTTCCATTTGTACCAATGAAAATACATCCTGCATATCAGATATTTACATTATGATTCATAACAGTAGCAAAATTACAGTTATGAAGTAGCAACGAAAATAATTTTATGGTTGGGGGTCGCCACAACATGAGGAACTGTATTAAAGGGTCGCAGCATGAGGAAGGTTGAGAACCACTGGTCTAGATGGAGGTACATGGAGGAGCTGAGAGTAATGAGTCCAGTGCCATCCTTGACTGGCTCCCACCTTGAGGGGTGGTAGCTACACTTAGCGCTGCCTTCCCACCAGGAGACAGGTTCAGGGATGTTGAGTAATGTGCCCAAGGTCACACAGCTGGCAAGTAGCAGAATCTGGACCAAACCATCCCCCGTTGTCAGCAGGAAGGCCAGTACTTGAATACATGAGACCTGTTCATACCATTTGAACACCAGCGAGTCATTCATACCTCATAATCCAGTTCCTCCTTATAAGTCTGAATTCTTCATTCACCTATTCAGAAAATATTTCAGAGCTGATAAGCAATTAACTGTATGATCTTGACACCTACCTGCCATGCCCTTGGTGATGGTGCTCACCCAGTGGTGGGACAGCTCACTGGCTGGGCCCTGATTTAAGCTCACATGGAGAGATGTGAGCATGGGGTTGCTGAGGTGATGTCTGGTTGAGCAGGGCCTTGGGGAAACACGTTTTGTGACTTGATCTCTGCAAGAAGAGGCCAGAAACAAAACTTACCCCGTTGGTCATTTAGTTGAACCCTGTATCCCCTATGCAAAAACAAACAAAAAACAAAACAAAACAAAAAAAACAGAAAGATGTATTTTAAGTTCAATTGATTGTTTTTCATGTAGGCACAAATATTGTCTGAAATGTGTTTGTTGTGTGTTTAGCAGTTTGTGTGTTTTGGATGGCAGGTTCCATAATGCCTGGTAGGTCGAATCTGACAGAAGCGAGCAAACATTGTGGTTCAGGACCACAGACAGCAGCTCAGGCTGCCTCCACCTTCTATTACTGAATCCTGCTGCCCAGGACCCTCTGAAAAGCACTTATTAACTTTTTCCCACAGGCTCTTACAGAGCAAAACTGCCTTGAATCTTGGATGCTTTTGTTTGGCTGAGCCCCTGCAGGATCCAAGCTACTTTTGCTTTTCTTTGTTGGTTTTAGTCAAGGTAGCTCTTAAGCCCACAAGAGACCAGGAGATGGGAGAGGCCAATTACTTATGTGCTGAGAGAAAAAAATAAATTCGGATTAAATAATTGCACTGAGGGTTGATATTAAGTATAAAGGGTTCTAATAATTCAGACACACAGAGACTTCTGCATCTACCACAAGGCTCCCCAAGGCAGAACAGCAATGAATGGCCGCGCATTTGCATAATAGCTTTCTTGTTGTTCCTTTTGTGTTTTTGTTGCTTCCAGCACCCTGTTATTTCCCTCACTCCTCTGAAAGGACCAGCCCCAGTGATCTGTAAAATGGTAACTTTCACCAACACAATGCTGTCATATATTTATAAATTTGGGAATTTGAAAGGAGACAAAGCTCTTGATTAAGATAGCACCAGGAACCTCGCCTTCTGCCCCTTTAGAAAATGGGTTGTGGGAGCTTTTCTCCAGGGCTGGCTTCACACATGTGCCACCTGTGTGCCCATGTTTAAAAGGACCTTGTGGTTAGAAAGACCCTATGCTTGGTTTAAAGCTATGTGGTCGCTATCCAGCATTTCTCAATCATCATTTTTATTCATTTATTTTGATAATCCTCACCCAAGAATACATTTTCCATTGATTTTTAAAGAAAGTGGAAGGGAGGGAAAAGGAGAGAGGAGAGAGAGAGAGAGAGAGAGAGAGAGAGAGAGAGGTGAGAGAGACACATCAATTGGTTGCTTCCCACACATGCCCAGACCAGGGCTGGGGATCGAACCTGCAACCCAAGTATGTTGTTCTTGACTAGAAATTGAACCCACAACCCTTCAGCACACAGGCCAACGTTCTAATCACTTAGAAACATGGGACAACACTCTAACTATGTAGCCACAATGGCCAAGGCTCTCAATCATTTGTTTTACAAGGAGAGCTACATTTTCATTTAACCCATGACCCTGTATGCTTCTCTCTCTGAGTCAGGCTTGGCCAGGATATGGCCTGACTCCAGTGGCATAGTGGATACCATGTGACGAAGCCTCTCAAGAACCAATCTATCACAAGAGCAAATCCATCAAACCATCTCTGCCTCCTCCTCCCCCGAGCACCCTCAATGGCCATGACTCATAGAATAGGGGTCCAATTCTATTAGCCAGGACGAAATCTGATGCCAAAATGCCTGAGCTCAGCTACAACCTAGTCTGGCTCATTCATGAAGAGATGCAATAAAGACAAGCACAAAGATTTTTGTCTGGATGAAGCTCTTAATAGTTGAAGTCATTTCCTTTGTGCAGAAGCCCTGAGTAATTTTCCTGGCCCTTGAGTCTCTAACGGTCCTGTTAAAGAAGCATAGGACTGCCCTACCTATACTGCTCATTTCTCCTCTCTCCCTCCTCCGTTGCTCCAGATAAACATAATTAATCTATTCCAACATGAAGCATAACTAGATCACTCAAGGCTGTCCAAGGCATTAAGGACCCAAGTGTAAACAGAAAGAATCAGTCTGTATCTTTATGGGTCTCATGGTCTTATTACAAATGAGACCCAAATGCCACACTTCCACATGCACGCTCATGCGGAAAGGACTCATTCCCACATTCCCACTTTGGAGCCTGTTGTTAACCTACCCAGAATTTCCACTCCATTTTTCTGCCAACCCATGCCTCACTGTGGATAAAAGGTTTAAACAGAGACTTTGGGTCCGTTGTCTCCTGTACCCTCATTATTGTGCCCAATGTAGCAAGTATTGTTTGCCTCCCATGCAAAACCATTGCCCTCTTCTTCATGGCCAGCAGTTTACCTTAGTACAATTTAGTTTTCATATTTACTCTTTTCTCTAGGGCCATCTGCTCAGGAAAGGTGACCTTATCTCTACCCTCCTTCCCCAGGAGGGTGAGGCATGTATCTTGATTGGTCTATAGTGATCCCATTCTTCTTCCTCCAAAGGGTTAAGAAGGGTCATGTGACTTAGTCTGGGTCAATGAGATGTAAGAATGATGGGGTGGGTCCTACAAAAAAGGTTTTTAGTTGATAAAAATTGACTCCGAGGAGTAAATACTTCCTTTTCTTGAGTTAGATCATGTCATGTCTGCATGGGATGCCTAGAACTATGACAGCTATCTTGTCATCATAGGGGACCAACAGTTGAGGATGACAGTGAGCAATGATGGAGAGAACCTAAGTCCTTGATGACATGGTTGAGTTATTAACTAACCTAGAACCACCCGGCCTACTTCTAGGATTCTTGCCATGTTATTTAAAATTTTTCTTTATCACTTAGTACATATTTATTTAGTTTGTTTGTTCTTTGTAGCTGAAAGCATCCTGATTAATAAGCAGGGTTTTGCCTATCCACAGGTGTGCCTTATGGGTTTTCTCTGACTAAATGTTGGACATAGAGCAGGCATGAAGGCAGATGCCCTTGGAAGTGAGCTAATCAGACTGTTTGTAAGGAATGTGAGTGGGAGTGGCCTAAGAGGGGAAAAAATGTGTAGGCACCTCGGTGTTTCAGAGGTCCAGTTACCCTGTCCCTGACTGCGACTTTGACAGGATAGAATCCAGGAAACCAAGGCATGAAGGAGGCAAGTCTTGACCTTGTTCAATCACAAACTAAAGAAACTCAATCTAGACCCCTACTTGGAACCAATCCCAGATAAAATTGGCACAGAGGAAAAGTCTGTCTTTGGTGCACCAAGATCCTTCTGTATAAATCCGTTCAACTCTTTGACGACAAGTTCGTCTCATATCATTGTTCTCCACCCCATTTTTTAGACCCTATTTTATGCTGAACAAAAGAGTTTCCTCATAAATAGGGATATTTTATTTTAATTATTTTTAAAGGCCATATACCCAAGAGAATAAATGTCGAATGGTGGAATTTCAGAACTTATCAACTCTAAGTGGTACACTTTTGGACAGTGCTGTTCCTAAAACCCCACTGTATCTGTGGCCACCGATTCCTCCTGTTTGAAGGCAGGCCTCACTCCTGCCTTTCTCTGCTGTGTCAGCTAAGCTTCGCTTGGCTGTCTCTTCTTTGCCCACTCTCTGCCCTAAGGCAGATTTTGGCTGACACCAATAGTGTATGTTTTTTCGTTTGCCCCAGTTTCAAAAGTCTGAGTTGGTAAAGGGAAAGACAGGGATAAGAAGGCCTGAAAGCATGGGTCGGGCAGTGATCCACCCCGTTTTACTTCCCAGAAGCAAGAAGAAACTAAAACAAAAAATCACTTTGGCTAATGCAGTGGAGTGGCCAAAACACTCCAGGCTGCCCACAGGGTAGAGACGCTTCTGAATATGGCAGCCGCCTTAGCATTCCCCTGGCGTGGGAAGAGAGACCTTCTTCATTTCCATGGCTCACTCATGGCCCTGCTGAGAAAGTAGAGCCTCAAAAAGACCTGGAAAAGGGGTCCACTGAAGGGGTATGACTGTTGCCAAGGAGACATAAGGGATGAGGGAGAGGCACAGGCTTCTCTGAGCACTGTTAAGCCTTCATGGTTGGAGGGAGGTAGGGAAGGAGGGAGGGACGGAGGGAGGGAGGGATGGAGGGAGGGAGGGAGGGAGGAAGGATAGGAAATCCCAGGCAAGAGGTATATCCTTTCACCCAACACCTGACAGGCTGAATCCACCACTCAGACAGGCTGCAGACTTTTCTCCTGCCTTCTGCTGGGCCCAAGTCCCTGCGTGTAGGCTTTTCCTGGGGAAATGTCTACCCAGTTCATCTCCGTGGCCTTTCCCCAAAGTGGCGTTCTGCTCTTCAGCCTACATCTCAGTTCAGTTTGTGGAGCCCATTTGAAAGATGGGGAAACTGAGGCCTCAGGCAGTGATTCGCCTGGAGTGAGTCAGACCTTCAGGAGGACCTGGGCTGCCCGCCAGGCTGGCAGGACCACCGGGACTGCTGTGCAGCTTGGCAGGCAGCAGCTTTGAGAGACTGTGGAGCAGACAGAGGGAGAGGGCTTGGCAAGAAGGCGCCCACGCTAAGAGACCAGCACCATCAGCGGCCACGTTGTCAACACACAACGGAGAGGACAGTGTAAAATGGACCCTGCTCCATGAGCCCTGCAGGGCCCTCTCTGCAGTTGAAGGACTTCCCTCTGGAGGAAGTGCAGGGAGGTGAGGACAGGTGGATTGCTGTTTCCTGCATAAGCTGGGTCACACCATGACTAACCCACCATGGCTCCCCAGCCCCTAAGGGCCTCTTGTCTTGGAGCTAACGATGCTGGGAGACTTCAGGGAGCCAGGGTCCCTATTTTGGTTCCACTGAACTGAGTCCCCATGGCTCCCTACATGGTTCCTATAGTATCCATGAGGCCTCTGAGAGCGGTGGGCTTCCTGCCTTCCCAAACTTAAGGTGCCTGGCCGTTCCCAGTCTCTGAGATCATCATTTAAGAGTGGGAAGATCCTGGCCCACATACCTCTAGTCCTATGGCTTTCAAGAAACATCTGTATGTTGCAATAAAACCACACTGTCCCATAGAATTTCTGTGCAATGGAAATGTTCCATGTCTGAGCTGTTCAGTACATAGTCACCAGCCACACGTGGCTATAGGTGGCTACTGTGACTAAAGAATTGAATTTTTTACTTTGTTGAATTTTAAGGAATTAAATTTTCAATTCCAAGCGCCATATGTGGCCTGTGGCTACCCTCTGGGACAGAGCAGGAAAAGCGAAGGCCTCCCATAGCCAGTACCAGATGATACCAAATCACAGGGGAATAATGTGCTCTCCTCTCCCAACGACCCCTCCCCGAGAGGGAAACACCCAGGGAAGGCAGCTTCTCGGGGGAAATATCAGGAGTCTCTCTCCACTAAGTGCCCTTTTCCTGCTGAAAGTTCCAAGCATCCGTGGGCTCCACAAACCCAGAAATGTGGAGAGAAAGAAATGCCTGTACATATATATCAGCTCAGCAAGCAGGAAGCATGGGCCCACGGCTGGGGAGACATACTCAGCAGGCTGGCAGAAGAGAGAGCCCAAATTCTATCATTTTACACATCAGTCCTGCAGGGTTTGGATGCTGTGAAAGGGATGAAGGTAATGTTTAAACACCAGTGCGTACACACTTTGGGGTGTATGTGAATTGAAACCCCGCTTGCCCTCTGTGGGTTTTTGTGTTTTTTTTTTGGCGGGGGGGTGTGGAGTGGGGTCTCTACTGTGGACCATCTCACAAGTTGAAACTTCACTGTAATAAGATCCTTCTAGTTTTTCAAAGGCCTGGGCTGGGATCCCAGTCAGACTTTTCTTCTTCACACCAAGCAAGGGAGAGTGAGGTCCCAGCATAGTCGTGTGTGCGCAGGCCTATGGTCATGTGAGTGCAAATATAGCAATCAGTTTCTCATTTGTACTTAGCTCAGGTCATCTATGTGATTTTAGGAGATTGTTCCAGGAAGAAAGGCTGGGTATTGGGCAGACGATGAGCATGAGGCACGTACTCCAGGCAAACCAAAGACAGAGTGGCTCTTTCCAAACCAGGCGCAGGGCCAAGGAAAGACCAGCCCCACCCAAGACCAGTGTGCGCGTGGAAGCTGTGTAAGGCCATTCCCAGACTTCCCTGATGATAAAATCATTGGAGACACATATTCAAACAGTAAATTCTTTAAAAATATATGTTTGATTGTTTAAAAAAAAAAAAAGCAAAAAGTCAGCCAGAATCTGCAGGAGAGGGGTTGGAGAAGTGACAGCCTCCACGGGGCCCTGGTGATCTCACTGTCACCAGAGTTTGGACAGACTTGCCCCAGGGCAGTGTTTCTGGGACAGGACAGGGAGGTTACTCAGGCATGACAGGACTCCAGCTCAGCACTTTGCCCTGCACAGTTGTCCTTGGGTGACCAGAAGTTCCATGGTGACAGGGTTTCTCAACCTTGGTATTACTGACATTAGGGTACAGGTAAGTCTTTGTTGGGGGCTGTCCAGTGCATTGTTAAGATATTTAGCTCACTAGATGCCGGAGCACCCACCACCCAGTTGTAACAACCAAATTTCTCCAGACAGTGCCCAATGGCCTGGAGAACCACTGGTCCAATGGGAAGGGTGGAGGCCTGGGTGGGAGAGCCCAGTGGCCACAGGCAGCTCTGCTACTGACCTAATGAGCACTGGGGCCATACTTCACTTCCTGGGAGCCTCAATTCTATCATCTGTGAAATAGAGATGCTGTAAAGATAAATTATGATCCAAAATATATGGTTCTGGTTTATTAGTAAAGTTCATCCAAAGATGAAGGGAATTAGCCATGGGTCCTCCAAAACATCTAGGACTAATCCAACAATAAATCCCATGAAGGCCTTGTTATGGAATGAATTATGCCCCCCTCAGATTCCCATGGTGAAGTCCTAATCCCCAGTTCCTAAGAATATGACCATATTTGGAGACAGGACCTTTAAAGAGGTGATAAGCTAAAATGAAGCCACTAGTGTTGGCCCTAATCCAATCTGATGCGTGTCCTTATAAGAAGAGGTGCACAAAGAGACCGAGGGATGTGTATGCACAGAGAAAAGACCATTTGAGGACGCAGCAAGAAGCCAGCCATCTGCAAGCCTAGGAGAGAGGCCTCAGGAAAAACCAACCCTGCTGACACCTTGACCATGGACCCTCAGCCTCCAGAACTGTGAGATAATTAAAGCCACCCGGTCTGCAGCCTGTGGTTATGGCAGCCCGAGGAAACGAATACAGGTCTCCTCCTTGATTCTGCACCAAAGCAGGCACTTGTCTGAGCGACAGCTCTAGGTCCTGCTTTTCCACTGGCCATGTCCAATCCTTTGTGGCATCTCCACTGAACCTCTGTTTCCTCTGCTCTTCCCTGGAAGGGGTGGGGATCAGCAGGGAGTCAGGCAACCCATCACAAGCAAATCCCTGGGGCCCTAGGTAATCTGCCGTGTCCAATGTGTTCCCTCATCCCCTCTCCAAAGCCCTTCCAGGGGAGCTTAACCACAGCACACAGGGCTTACTTTCCCTCCAGCACAAACTCTTTGCTAAACATGGGTTTTCAGCTCAGGGTAATAATACCCTACCTGCCTGTACAACAGTGATAAACAGCCATCTAGATGAAGGTGTGCTTTCCCAGTGTTTAATAATCGGCATTTCGGTAGAACCTGGTTATAAAGTTGATTTTATGTAGAGGGTCCCTGGCGACCAGGCTTTTCTAAATAGGTTAAGAGCCATATACCACAGAGATGATCCTCAAATGACACAGACATATAAAGATACAGAGCGTGTCCTAATAATAGCTTTAACTCACACCTATTGTGCTGTGGACCAGGCACAGCTATAAGGGCTGCACCCAGTTGCAACCCTATGAAAATGGTACTGTTGTCATCTTCATGGCAGACGAGGAAACTGAGGCACAGAGCGGTTGTGCAAATTGTCCAAGGTCCATAGCTAGTGAATGAGGAGACCAGGAGTCAAAACCAAGGAGAGTGGACTTGAGGGGAGAAACTGAGTCCAGCCCCTTCCACCCCTGCAAGGCCCAGCGCACAGATGACCTGCACTCAGGCTACCCGAGCGGCCCCGCGATGAGAAGAACCGGAGGTTGTGCAAAGAGCGTGAGCTTTGAAGTCAGACGGACTCCTGGGAACTGTGCTCACCCACCAACTAGCTGTGTGATCGGGGAAGTTACTTACCTCTCCAAGCCTCAGTTCCTCCAACTGTGAAACAGGAACACACCTCCCACGATTACTTAAGGAGAAAATGGGAGAGTATCTGCCATGAAAGGCCTAGCACGGTGGTTCTCTCCCCTCTTCCTCACTTCCTGTTGCAGGCCTTCTTCACCAGCTCCTGGGCAGGGGAAATCTTCTCCTCATGTCATGGCCAGCTGCTTAGTAAGACATGATTGGTGTGTCCAGTTGCTCAAACGCAGGCTGACTGGCCGGCCTAACAAGGGGTTTATTGTTCTCTGCGTTGAATTTGATCCCACAACCTTCCTTCAACCCGTATTTGAGTGCCTACCACGTGTCAGATTATTCTAAGCCGGTGGGGTGGACACATCAGTGAACAAGACGAAGATGAGTTGCCGCCCTGGCAGACAATACACTGTGACTGTGACATACAATGACTACTGCACTGCTATAAAGAGAATTTGAGCCCTGGCCGGTTGCTCAGTGGTTAGAGTGTCAGCCCATGCACTGAAGCCTCAAGGGTACCTCTCTCTCTGTCTCTTTCCCTCCTCCCTCCTCTCCACTCTTTCTAAAACAACCAATGGAAATATATCCTCGGGTGAAGATAAAAAAAAAAAAAAAAGGATCTGAAGGGACTGCTAACCACTCTCCAAATGTTCCGCCCTTGGAGTCATTCTCTTGGTTTAGGCGCCGTGGTCGGCAAACTGCGGCTCGCGAGCCACATGCGGCTCTTTGGCCCCTTGAGTGTGGCTCTTCCTAAGCCTTAGGAGTACCCTCATTAAGTTAATAACAATGTACCTACCTATATAGTTTAAGTTTAAAAAATTTGGCTCTCAAAAGAAATTTCAATCGTCGTACTGTTGATATTTGGCTCTGTTGACTAATGAGTTTGCCGACCACTGGTAGGGAACACATTCTACTGCACGGCCTGGAGCTTTGCCCTTAATCAGTCATTAGCACCTGAGAGTGAAAGAATCTATCCAAGCAACACAGCACCATCCCCCTCTCCCATCCCCCAGGCAAGTGCTACCCTGTGGCTTCCAAGCATTTTTGCCATTTGTCACATGGGGGAGGAGGACAGGAGAGGGGGCAAAACCAGAGCCTTCTGGATCTCTACTTCTCCTCCCAGATGTGTGAGAGGCTGGGGAGCTAGCCCTCTTCTTGCCGGGAAGCAGACATGTAAGTTTTAGAAACCAGCCTACATGTAAGTTTTAGAAACCAGCCTTCTTTGGCAAGCACAGCGCCTCGCCCTGCTGTCTCCGGACGTCATGGAGACAGAGGGGTTGTTCCTTGCCTTAGGGAGAGAGAGAAATTGAATCTAGAGACATCACATGGATCATCTTAGCAGCATCTCCTATATTAAAAAAGGAAAGAAAAAAAAAACCACCAAAGAGGCAGCAGGCAAATTAATTGTTTTCCTGATTAACAAAACACAATTAAGCCCAAATGCTGCCGCTCGAGGGAAGGTTATTCATGGTTTTTTCTGGGGACCATTCCGGCCACGGAGCAATGACAGCTTCATTCTGATCAAGAGGGGCCCAGAGAGAAATAACGCGGCAGACTCATCCCAGCCACACTATCACACTCCTCTCCAGGGAAGCCAGGCCCAGCCTCAGCCAGAGGGACACAAAGGCAGGATGCTGACCCTGGGGAGCAGTGAGGACAGTCAGGGGGCAGCCAGAGATCTGCCAGGGGTGAGGGCACTGGAAGTGCAGGCAGGGTGGCTGGTGGCTCTTGGAGGACAAAAATCCTAAAAGTCAAATGGCCTAGCACTGCTTCTTTGGAAACTAGCCTCTCAATGAATATTTATTTAATTGGGAAGGTGGGAAGAGTAGAAAGAAGGAAGAGATTGATATTCCTTTATGAAACTGAAGCAAAATTCCCACTGTTGAAGGTAGTAGTAGTAATAATGACAATACTAATACTTCTCATTGATTGAGCACCTACCATGTGCCAGGCCCTCACTAAAAGCACCCACTGCCTCATTTCACCTTCCCACCAATCTTGCTCGTTTTAAATGTAAGCAAACCTAAGCTCAAAGAAGTTGAATAACTTGTCCAAGTTCACATCCCTAAGTAGATTTGCACCCAAGTTGCTTAGACACAAACTCCCATGTTGTTGGCCAAAGTCTCAGAGGCCATTTTTCCTTAAAGGCCACCAGCCTTGGGTAGCACTAACCCTCACCAGGTGTCATGAAGACACTCCCACCCTCATGTTGATCTCTAACGCTAAAGGTGCTAGCCATTGCTATAGAGCTGGGGGTGGGGTGAGAGACAGGATGAAGGACAGAGGAGCAGCCAAGCACAGCCAGAGGCAAAGAAACAGGTGAGCCAGGCAAACAGACAGAGGTTGGGTTTCTTAATTAGGGGGGACCCAGAACATGCCACCATCCTGCCACACCCATCCCCTCTAGCCTGGGCTTGGATCCCTTTGGTGGGAGGACGCAGTGGACATTGCTGTCCCCCTGTGCTGCCCATCAACCCAGGGTTCACTTATCCAAAGTCTTCACCACACAGAGAACCTCTGAGAGCCAAGGTTGGTGCCGCACGGCCTCTAAGGGAGGAAACTATGGAGGTTTAAATAAATAGGCGACAACACAGCTAAGAACTCCAGACTCAGCTGGAGCTGCATCTTAAGCCACTTGACTTCATTGTAGCTCTTCAGATATTTTATGCATCAGATAACAGCTAGATCTTAATGAAAGCCAGGTACATAAATTCATGGAAAACAGCAACAAAAGCACTTTTTATAACACAAGACATCAGCTTCTTTATTGTTTCACTGCTCTTGGCATGAAAGCAAGTTATGGAGGGCAAGTACTTCAGAGAGCTACATAATTCTGGTATTTTTTACCTTAGCATCAGGGGTTCTTGCTCCAAAGATCATCTATCATCAACAAAGGGCAATCCATTTCTGATATCATTTTCTCCTCCAGTCTCCTTTTTTTAGAGATTCAACACCCATCAATGGGTGAGGAGCATTGCTCACCTTTCCCCACAGCTCTGGAAAACACACATGCTACAAAAATTACCTGGACCACTGGACTGTGGATTCATGAAAATACCACCTAGAAAGTCATACAAGGTTCTTAGCAGTTCCATCATAATGCAGTCCAAGGAGATGTGCTAGCATGTGGGGTTGTGGGGGCAGCAGTACAGAGTTGAGACTAAGGCTCATGCTCCAGAGTTGGACTGCTTGGGCTCAGACCCTGGCTCTACACTTACTGTTTGCGTCAGAACAGCCAGACCTCAATGCAACCTGTGAACCTGGGGCAAGCATTTTTGACCCAAGTCTCAGTCTGCTCATCTTCAAAATGGAGAGAGTGATGGGATCTACCTCAACGGAAGTGTCAGGGTGTTAAATGAGCCAACCAGTGAAAAGCACTTGGCACCCAAACCACTCAATGACAGTAAGTTATCATTATGAGATTTTTTGTTATGATAAAAAAATACTGAAAATAATTGGGCTCATCAGTCAGGATTGCACATGTTAATTGTTATAATGAAATCCATGGCCATGGTCAGTGGCTAGGCATTGTCATGAATGTTATAAAACTTGCTTCTGCACCTCAGCCTCTGTGACATCACTTGTCAGTCACTGCCTCACCCTGGGCCCTGCCCAGTCCCCCTTCTCTGAAGTGAGTTAGGCAGTAGGCTCTCTGAGGTCCCTTCCAGCTCTGACACTGTGTTGGGGGAAGAGGAGGATGCAGGGAGGATCTGCACGGTCTGCACTTTCTTGGGAGATGGGAAATCTCTGCTTGCCATTGATCACCTGACCTGGGCTGCCAATTTTCCTCTATTCACAGTCTTTCCTCCTCTAAGAGGCTGTCCCAACTTTCCTTTTTGAGACGGGAGGGGGCCGGGATAAAGACCCCATTGCCCCCTCACACACTCCTGCACACATGTGCGCGCATGCACACACCTCCTCTTGTGCCTCCCGCCTTGGTTGCAGAGGGCAGGATGATTGAAGTCTCCTCTGGGGGCAGAGTCTGTACCAGCTGGTGCCTCCAGTGGAAGAGGCTGTTAACCCTCCCACAAATTGTCTGCAAATGGAGAACAGCTGGATTCCTGGCAGGAAGAGGAGGAAGCAGGCCTACTCCACCCCACCCCCACCCCACTTGGACCGGTTCTCTTGCTCAGCTTTCTCTAACGTGGGCACTTCGGCCAAGTTCAGGCTGATGTCCAGGCCCAGTGGAATGGGGACAGGAAGTATGAAGCACAAGGACCCCTGACCTGGGAAGCCCCTGTTCGGGATTGTCTCCCTGACACAGAAGAAAATCCAAGGATGCTTTCTCAGCCACAGGAAGACACAAAAGAAGGTGGCTGTCTGCAACTCAGGAAAAGAGCTCTCACCAGGAATCAGCTGGCACCTGGACCTTGGACTTCCCAAGGTCCAAGAATTATCAGAACTATGAGAAATAAATGTTTATTGTTTAAAACACACACACACACACACACACACACACACACACACAAAGGAGCTGCTGGTTCAGGACAAAGGACAGTGCATGGTGGCTGAGTCCAGACCACGGGCTCACTGTCATTATCACCAGCCTCTCTGAGCCTCAGTTTCCCTAGTTGGGCTTCACACTCACTACTCATCCCCCCCACCCCTCCACTCCACTGGGTGATCAGCATTGAGATAACATAAGTGAAGGGTAAAGATGGTTTAGAGAACATTCCCAAACATCAAGATGAAGTGATCAGAACCTACCTGCCATTTCAAAGCAGTAATACCTGGGGCTCATCTGCCACATCCGGTTACCAGATTTGGAGAGAGATGCCCACTCCCTTTCCCCCAAGGAGCTCACCTGTCCCATCACTCCTTGGGGCTCCCTCAGATGGGACCTCAGACCTGCTCCACGTGCATGCCAAGCAGCTCATTAGCATCTCCTTCCATTACACACCTCCCAGGCCTGTGTTTGCTGAATCTTATCTCCTTAGGAGCTCCACAGAGACGAGGCAGGGGACTCCCCTACACGAGGTGGTAGATCACCTGGCTCTGTTCCTTTGCTTGCTGAACAAACATCATTTGTTTCCCCGTGTCCACTGCAGCCTCTGGGAACCAGGGCCCTCCCAACCTCCCAACCAGCAAACAAGGAGAGTTGGCCCCTGGCACCTGACTCTGGGGCCACCAGGTGATCGGGGCTAAATCAATTCATTCCTCTCTGCTTCAGTCAATAATCTCTGCCCATCTGATTTCAAGGGATATTTTAAGAAGCAAAATGAAGGCACTTGGGGTGGAAAGCTTTATTTATATGTGAGCTATTTATAAAAGTTTTGTAACTCTTTTCTCTTGTATTACTTTGTGTGTGATGATTTTGGAGTGAGGAGAAGGCCTCTTTAGGGGGTCTACTATTCTAATGGAGTGAGTTAATGAACAAGAAAAAAAGTAATAGGAAGACCGAGGGGATAAAAGCAGCACAAAACTCACCTCTGGAATCTAGAGTCCTAGACTGGTTTCTAGAGTCTTCTGCCTCCAGTGGACAAAGTTCTTCCTCTCTTGAATGTTACCTTTAGAGGAGAGCTGCTGGTCCGTAGGGGTCAACATGATGCCCAAACAGTCCCTATGGTGTTTGACCTTCCTCCCTGTCATGGAACTCTGCCCCCAGGTCTGGAAGTTGATAAGAAGCAAGAAAATATTAAAAGATAGATACAGATACAGAGAAACATCGAACAGACTGTCAAATTACAGCTGGAAGGCTGGGGAGTGTTGGGGGGGGCGGTAAGAGATCAACGGAAGGACTTGTATGCATGCATTTAAGCATAACCAATGGACACAAGACACTGGTGGGGGGGGGTAAGAGCATGTGCTGGGGGAGAGGGGGGCAGGGAGGTGAGGGGAAGGTCAATGGGGGGAAAAGGAGACATATGTACTACTATTTGTAATACTTTAAACAATAAAATAAAATAAAGAAAATACTGTATAATAAAATTGTAGGAAAAAAAGCAAGAAAATATGAATGTATAAAGTCAAGTCTATCTCCCCAGATGTGAGTGCCCACTAGGAAAACATGGTCAGGTGATCACTGAACCTACACTTCTGTGTTGTGAACTGTGTGTCTCTAAAGCTAAAAGGAACTTTCAGAGAAGACACTATGATGAGCCTCGGTCACGTCATCGCTCACTGAAGAGCTCTTGTGAGCTACAAACTTCTCCTGATTCCTGATGAGCTCCACCACACCCTCATAGGGTTGGTGGTATTACTAGTTAGAGCAATGCTTCCCAGACTCAAACATGTGCCAGAGACACCTGGGGGAGGGAGGGCTTTTGAAACCCATATTGCTGGGCCCCACCCCCAGTGTTTATACTTCAGTCGGTCTGGGGTAGGGCCCAAGAATTGGTATTCCTAACAAATTACCAGATGGTGTTGATGCTGTTGCTTGAGAAACCACTCTCAGAGAGCTGCTGAGCTGGGTGTTCAGAAGAGATCCCATTCAAATTATGTCCTATACCCAGAGTCACCTATCCATTCACACGCTTCAAAAATAGCTGCACTGAGATTCAAACCTAAGGTGACTGATGCCAAATCTTGCCAGTTCTTTGCTGGCTCGTTGTCTCTTGGGGCTGAACTTTGTGTGGGTCAAGTTATCTAGTGTCTAAAGCTTTCTGCAGAAGGTCAGAACAATGAAGGGAAGGGCCAGATGTGTGAAACTTAGAAGAGGCCCTGTGGCTACTTGGGCCAAATTCTGCAGGCAGGAAAGGCTTACAGAAGTATCCTGGATGCTTTATTTCCATGCCCCCTTCCACCACTAGCCAGCTGTGGTTCTCATGGAGACCCTGTCTAAGATCCCAAGTCAAGTGGTCAATCATAAACTTGCTGTGAAGTCAACCTCTAAAACCCACACCAATATCATGGGACAGAATCCAAGCAAGCTCTAATGCAGTCCATCCAAATGGTGGCTGTGACTCCGTTTCCTGTCTATAAAAAGAAGAATGATTCCTGTCATCTCAAGGTCCCAGAGCAACTGAATAAACAGAGAACATTTCAAAATAAATACCAAATCTTGCCAAATGTTATCAACCCTCACAGCACGTTCACGCTGGGTGCTGTGTGAAGACCAGCCACCATCGCCATGCTGTGCAAGTAGAGCGTTCTGTGCATAGGAAGGTTTGCAAAGTGCTTTCCAATGTGCTCCTCATTGTTGCCATTGGCAGGAGCTTTAAAAGGTTCATGGATGGAAGCATTTCCTGTAGATTTTAACTCGATTCTCTCCCTTCCAAACTTGATTAAAAGGAAATAAAACAATAATTTCGGTGAGTGGTTCTCCCACTTCAATAGCTCCTGGTCCCAGCACTCCTCGGCCTGCCACCACAAAATGTCACATCAAGCATTCTTTAGAAGCAACTTGGATTTTTAAAAATAGTGAGACATCTGCATATAATGTCGCTTTATCATGATAATTAGGTGAATTGGCTCCTAAACAAAATGCAAAATCATTTCAGGAGGATTTATAGTCACCACAAGACGAACCGTGCAGAGCGGGCCCTGGCCAGGTCACTGCACCTTGTACGTCATCCAGCAGGGCTACTGGGCAGGCACCAGGAGGGACAGTGTGACAGTAGCACCCTTGGTCTGTCCTCCCTGCATTCACAGTCCCTGTGACTCTGTGTCAGGTGGTTCCCAGCTCTTAGAATCCAGCCTATGGACTTAGCACGCTGTCATCTTTGCGCTTCTCACCTAACAGCAGGGCATCTATTTACTCTACCTGTGGGAGGTGCCAGCCTGCTAGTACATCCTGGGGCAAGAGCTCTCTTCATCCTGGCCCAGATAAGCTTTCAAAGCTCCAGAGGCAATTTTCAGAGCTAATCACATAGAGAGAAGGGGAAGGACCCTTATGCCCTCAGTGATGCTTATCTATAAGCATCTGGTAAATAAATGTCTTTTATCATATTATTCCCTTAAAGAGTTAATATTCCCTTACAACGAGGCGTGCCTTCTTAAGTCAGACAATGAGATTTCTGTCACCCATCCTATTCCCCTTTTTTGCCATGGCTGCCAGACATCTCAAAACTAAATTTAATATTTCATTGCAGTCACATAAGTAGCCTAGATTTTTAGTATAATCATCTCTGCTCCTTCTTCTATATGGTTTTGAGCTTTTATTTTATGTCTTATTAAATGCGTGCCAGGTTGGAGCTAACATCAACCTCCATTTCAGCAGGATGGAAAGGGTCTTACAATGTTTTAGGGAGTTGGAAGTGGCCCAAATTCATTAATGAGCTGAACTATAGACGAGTATTCCTAATCAGAATTCTTGTGGTGTTAGAACAATCCCAAAAGGGAAGTGAGAAGAGAATTCTGATACTATTTATTGAGTGCCTTCTCTGTCCCAGTCACCTTAAATATCTTATTTCACTTAATCCTCACTACAACCCTATGGAATCAGTCCTTATAACCCTCAATTGCCACATCTAGAATCTGGAAAAAGGTTTCTTATTCAAGTTCTTAAGCTTAATTAGTGGAGCTGAAAATAGATAGAAGATATAACTGACTTCAGAGCACATACCAGACCACTGCTAGTCTATACCATGCTTTTGTATACAAAACAAGGCACCCCTCTGGGAGGACACAGTCTTACAGTGACAGGGACACTGACATCATGTGAATATGCATAAGCTACAGAAAGGGCAATTCTAGGAGCCCTGCAACTTCATTCTCAGAGGTAGGCAGACACTGACAATTCTCACCAAGATCCTTGTTCTCCTCTTTCTGGGGGACAACAATGAACCATGTTCCCCAGTCCCATGCATGTAGATGGGGGTATGTAACCACTCCTGCTGAATGAAATGAAGGCGGGGATTATATATGCCACTCCCCTCTTGGCCTGTAAACTCCTAGTGCTGGCTGAAGGGAACACTGGCTGAAGGGAACACTGACTGAAGGGAACACTTTAAGGACCAGAGAAGGATAGAATCATGAATTAAGATGGGTCTTGAGTCCCTGAATGACTCTGTGGAGCTGAGCCCATTTCACCTTCTTCAAACCATGTTGAACTGCGATATGAATTAAAAATATATACTTTCGTTGTGTTTAGGCCCCTGGAATTTGGGGCTTATTTGTTGTGATGCTTGACTTACCCTAATGCAAGTCCAAACTATCTTGCTTCCTTTAACTGGCTTGCCTGAAAAGATCCAGATGACCTATGATTCAAGACAAGGGAGCTGTGGAGAGATGATTCCCTTTCCTTGTTCCTCTAAGTAAAACTCTCCCCAAGTCACCCCTACTTGATGTCCAACCTTCAAGAACATGTCAAGTGAATCTCACTTTCGGTCCAGAGCCTCAGTCATAATTATGAGTCAGAGAACTGCCGGATGTTTGAGCTGAAAGTCACCTCTGAGATCAGATTTTGAAGATTGAAAAAAACTAAGGCCAAGATGTATGGCTTGCTTGAGGCCTCAGAGCCAAGGCTAACACCCAAGGCTGGTGGCGGGCCCAGGGCCCTCTCCCTCCCTGATTGGAAGGAAGCCTTGCTCAAACAGCTGAACAGATGAGGGCAGATGGCCCTGCCTATAAACCCTCGCTAGGAAAGCAACCAGTGTTCACATGGAGGCTGCTCTGCAGATGGAGGCCTCTGGCGCCCTCCACTGGTCAAACTTGCCATGAGCTCCTCTGCCAGTCATGTGCAAATTGCAGGACTGGGAATAATGATGGAGCTATGGCAACACTCTCTAGGTATCTGTGGCCACAGTCAGTGCCTATGTTAAAACCCTTTTGAGACTGTGAGCTATTTCCTGGCACATCCCCACATTTTCCAATGGATCCTCCTGCCTCCCATACAAATATAATGTCACTTCAGGCAGGAACATGAGTTGACTTCTCTTTCACCAAGCTTAGCTCCCCAAATCGCACCCTCCCTCCTTCTCTGGCTTCCCCACGCTATGAAAAGACACAATGTCTTCTCTCCAAGGCCCCTACCTCCTTTTTAAAAATACGTAGTCTCCAGTTCACAGTGAAATTAGCGTTTGTCCTCTCTAATTGTGTTTGCAGCAACATCAGAATAGGAAAGAAAGGACTCCATGAGAAGAAGAGATAATAAAAGCTTTCATGTAAAAGACACCAGAGTGGAAAATGAAGAGCAGACCGAGAGGCCAGGGGGCTTATTCCAGCCTCTCTGTGTACGCTGCTCTGAAGAAAAGCTTGCTGGGGACCAAGTGTGGTCTGGCGGTGGCCAGCGCGCTGAATGGGGAACAGAGAGTAATTGTAATTCCGTTCTCTGTTCCAAAGGCAAATTTCCCCTAGATGGGGAGGACCCTCTGCCTGATACTAAGCCTCAATTTCCCCAGCTCTGTAAAGCTAATGACTAAATAATCATGAAAGTCGGAAATGACATTTCATCTCCAGTTCACTTTGCAGAGGAGCAAGCCCAGCTCCAGAGAGAGAGAGAGGACCCACCTAACCACAATCTTAAAGCTCAAAGCAAGTCCCCAATCCTCAGGCCAGAGCCAGCCCTGCCTTCTTTTGTTTGCACAGGAAGGTAGCGCTCCATCCACTTGGGTGCAGGCCTAGCCATCAGCAGAGCGACAGATCAAGCAACATTTCGGAGTACTTTACAAGATTCAGTACTCGGGAATCTCAGTGTGCACTGAACATAGAGTAAGGCTGATCCGGGATGTCTTGGGTGAGCCTGGAGCTGTGGAGCAGGGGACCCCGGATTCCAGACAACTCAATTATTAATGCCCCGTGTGGGCGATGGGCCTGGCCTACCTGCTTTATAAGATCATCAGCAAGATAATACATATAATCCACATGTTCATTTTCATTTATTTCTAGAGAGGACTCTTACAGTGACTCTCGTCTAATTCCTTTATTTTTTTTTTTTTACAACCATTTTGCAAAAGCAAAACTCAGAGAAGGTAAATGAAATGGACTTCAGAACTGCTCCCAGCCTGGCCCTTGTGTTCTTGCCCAGGTCGGGGGTCTCACAGAGAGGGGAGGACCTGCAGACTCCCCAGGACTTTCTGGGAGCGTGAAAGGAGGCTCAGTGCCGGGCTAAGGCAGAGCTGGGTCTAGGCTGCTGCAGGGCCACAATTCATGCCCGCAGTTCCCCGAAAGCCTCCTCACATGTGGATCCCTCCTCTAAATGGCAGGCATTTGGGCTAAAGTCTTAAAGCCTTGGTGGTGTCTCTGAGCTCAGCCACCAAGACCTGGTCACACCTCCTGCTTCAGAGCCACCTGGGGAGTGTTCTGCAGGTTCCTAGGTTTACACAGACTCACCAAGCAGGTCTTCAGGAGGGAGCCTAAGAAGTTAGGCCCATTTATTCATCCTAAACTAATACTTTTCCATGCACATAGAACAAAATGAAATGAAATCCAAATGCCTGAGCGCACCTGCAGGGCCCTGCGGAAGCCCCACCTCCCCTCTCACCACTGCTTCCCACCTCCTCAGCACACACACTGTCCTGCCTTGGGTCCCTGCCTCAGAGCCTTTGTACCTATTTTCCCTCTGCGTTGAGCAATTCTCTTCCCAGTGTTTTCCTGGCTGCATCCTCTTCATGATTTATAAAGTCATTGTTTATTGAAACACCATTGTCTTTGTTATCCAGGTCCCAGGCAGCTCCTTCATGGATGCCTGCCTGACATCCTGCCTAATACTGCACCCTGCCCACCGAGTCCTTGAAGGCAGCATCTTTGCTTTGCTCCCTCTGTATCCCCAGCAACGAGAACAATGTCTAACATGTCATAGGTCTTCATAAATATTTGTCGAATGACTGAATGGATGACATTACTCTGTTTTATTCTGAGATTCTCTTATTAGTTTATTACCTATCTCCCCGACTCAAATGAGAGTTCCCTGGGAACAGACGCCTGTCTGTCTTGTTCCCACCGTATCCTTAGTGCCTGGAGTAGTATCTGACACATAGTAGTTACTCAATAAAGAGTTGTTGAATGAATGAATGCACAAACTCATGTTTGAGAATCCTTGAGCTGGAACCACCGTTGAGCAGGGCACAGGGTAACTGTTTCCAACAAACATATTCCCCATCATGTGCAAGTGGCTGGGAAAAGTTTTTGAAGGCATGAAACATGTACCTTCCCCCCAACTTACCCACAGATTCATTCAGTCATTCGACAAATATTTATGAAAACCTATGACATGTTAGGCATGAACAAATTGGTGCAAGTGCCTCAATAAGGGGTGAACAAGATGTATGTTACCCCTTATTGAGGTACAAAGCAAGAAGCCACCCCTAATTCAGGCAACCAGGCAGTCTTCAGAGAGGATGTGATATTTGATACTGGCCTTTAAGTAAAGATTGAAGTACTGCAGCCTGGCTGGTGTGGCTCCGTGGTTGAGCATCAGCCTATGAACCAAGAGATCATGGTTCGATTCCTGGTCAGGGCACATGCCTGGGTTGCAAGCTAGATCCCAGTAGAGGGCGTGCAGGAAGCAGCCAATCAATGATTCTCTCTCATTTCCCTCTTCCTTCCTCTCTGAAAGCAATAAAAATAAAAAGATTGAAGTACTACAAAGACAAAATAAAGCAGGAAGGTGGAGATGCTGGAAAAAACATTCAAAGAAAGAATGGTTTGAAAAGAGTGGGTAGGTAGGAGTGATGAAATTAGGTGACGTGGTTGAGGCCAGGTCATAGTGAGTTTAATTTTGACCCATATGTCAATAGTTCCCAAACTATTCAAGAGGGAACAGTCTCCCCGTTTTAAAGGCTCTTTAAAAACATGCTATATTGAGATCAAATATTCATTCATACAGAATAAATAAAATTTCAGAGTTCAAAAAAACTTGCAATCCATATTTTCACTCCAGAAACATGAGACAAAGATCAGCAATCATAATTTGAAGGGCAAATAATTTCTCTCTGTTTCCCTGGCCATCATTTGATCAGTATATTTTTTAAGTTGACTGATTAGAAAAACATACGAAACATGTAACTTTATTATATACACAAGGCTTTTAAACAAATCTGTTTGGTATTGCATTGATGGCAACAGCATTTACCTGTATTTTGAAATGACACTTGTGTCTACTGGATGTATTCACAGTGCACGGAACACAGGTTGGTCACCGAGCCCCAACTCTCTGGGACCCTCTGCCAACAGGGAATCACTGCTGAAGGTGAGGGCAGGCCATGGAAGAAAGGGGAGCAGAAGCTGCTTGTGATGGGATTTGGGGGTTAGGAAGTTGGCGGGCACATTGGAGAAGGTAGGGTTTGAAGTAGAGGGATCAGTGAGGAAGAGACCATAGTCCTCGGGCCCCTTCTCTCTCCACACCCTGTCCCAGCTCTGAATCTGTGAGCAAGTGATGCCCCAAAGACAAGGTGAACCCAACTGCTTTCCTGCTGATTTTCAACCCCCGAGTCCTGGCCATCAGAATGGGAGAAATTCTTCAATGAACCGCACACTGTCCTGCAGGCTGGGCCCCACACTCTTCAACAACTAACATTTTGGTGACTTTCCTCCTAGACATACCGCCACACATCCTTTCCCCACTCTCTGTGTGATGAACACTGCTGTGTCATAAAACACTTTTGTAAAGGCATGATTTTTAGTTGTCACATAATATTCCCCTCCAAAACGCCCCATAATTCACCATTCTCCTTTGTTGAATGCTCAGCGAGTCTCTAATATCTCACTGTTATAAATAGCGCTATGACACGTATCCTAGCTCATTAATCTCTGTGCACACTCTGATTACTTCCTCAGGGCAGATTCCTAGCCGTGTGATCGCTGCAATATTTGCCATTGTGATGGATTTTGTGTCGCACTGCTAGCCCCCCGCCTGGTGTCCTAGTGGCAAACGATAAATACCTACGAAGGGATACACATGGGGGAAAGGAGCTCTAACTGAGCACTGGCTGCCATGTCCCTATGGAGACGAGACACTTCCCCAGGGCTCATCTGGGTGACAGGCAAGGCTATGTATTTATTCGTGGATTCACCTGACCCCTTCTGCCCAAAGAGGCCTGACCTAGAATAAGAAGAACTGATATGTCATGTGAAAACGTCAGAGGGAGTGGGGAACAGTGCAGGGACTCAGCTCCCCAAGACCCCAGGAGAATGAAGCAGGAAGGGCCAGGGGTGCCCCCTTGTCGGGCCCCTGCCGCCAGGATGGCCAGAAAAAATACAAGACACTTGCTTACATCTGAATTTCCAATACACAATGAATAATTTTTTTTTAGCGTAAACGGGCCACATGCAATATTTGGGACTTTCCTATACATTTTTTAAGAATCACGGTTGATCTTAAATTCTAAGTTAACAGGCATGCTGGGTTTTCTTTGTTAATCTGACAACTCCGCCTGCTGCACCGTGACTGCAGACCAGATGCAGTTTGGGGGTGAACGTGAATGGAGGTGGCATGAACTTGGTGCCCAGGACATTGAGGGCACTCGGTGCAGAAAGAGAGGGCTGCAGCTTCTTGCCAACGAGGGGATTAATGTTGGGGTGCTCAGCTCAAGGATGCCTGCCCTCAAAGGAGCCACAGGCCAGAAGAGGTGGGTCATGAAATGGTTCTGATGGCAGCCTCTTTGGGGCACAGGGCTCAGGGGCTCTAGGGTCACCAGGAGAAGAGACGGAGAGAGCACATGGCCATGGGGGAGGGAGGCTGGTCCCCTCATAGTTGGTGCAGGTGGGCCGTGAGGGAGGCAGGTGGACCGTGAGGGAGGCAGGTGGGCCGTGAGGGAGGCAGGTGGACCGTGAGGGAGGCAGGTGGGCCGTGAGGGAGGCAGGTGGGCCGTGAGGGAGGCAGGTGGGCCGTGAGGGAGGCAGGTGGGCCGTGAGGGAGGCAGGTGGACCGTGAGGGAGGCAGCTGAAAACACGCTGATGCCACAGCCCCTGAAACACAGTTCTCTCCCTGACTTCACTTCTGCCCTCCAACTGCTCTATTTAAAGGAAGAGACGCGCCTCTCTCTCCACACACAGAGCACCTTCCTCTGCCGTGCCTCCGCAGTCCCTCACACAACATGCTCTAAATTAATAGCTTCGGGAGATAATGGCTTATGAAGCAGAAGTTTGTATGCTGCCAGGGGAACGCGCTGCTCCTTATTATGCAGCTATATGTTGTTTGCAGTCGGATTAAGAGCAAACAAGGTTAAATGCGCACACAGGCAAATAGTTTCAAATTTCTGCTCAGCGACCTGCTGCCTCAATCTCCCTTCTCTGGCTTTGTTTTGGCTGTTTCTTTACTTCCATTTTTCTCCTTGTCCTATGTTCCTTCTTCCTTCCTTTCTCCTGCTCATTGAGCTACTCCCTTGTTTGGTTTCTCTCCCCTTCTTCTCTATTCCTGTGCTTTACTGGTTTTCTCATCATTCATTCTTTGTCTTTTCTTTGAGGCAGAAGAACTGCCCAACCAAAAACATATTTAAAATTATTGATTGTTAGAATGGGAAGGTGCCTCCAAATCATTTGCAAACAAGGAAACCGGGGCACTTAAAGGTGCAGCGACTTTGTGAAGATAGCACAGTTTCTAGCACTTAGGATTGGGGTCCAATCTCCCCTCTCCAAATTCAGTTTCCTTCCACTGTACACAACCCTTTCTCATAAAGGATGGTACCACGTGACATAGTGAGTGGCCTTCTGTTGTGCATTGAATTGTGTCTCTTGAAAAAGATTTGTCTGCATCCTAACCACCATACCTACAAATGTGACCTTATTAGCAGATATAATCAAGTTAAGATGAGGTTATATTGAAGTAGGAGGGCCCCAAATCCAATGACTGGTGTCCTTATAAAAAGGCCATGAAAACAAGGGGTCATAGAGACACAGAAGAAAGCCATGTGACAATGGAGGCAGAGACTGGAGTGATGCAGCTATAACCCAAGGAGTGTGGAGGGTTGCCTAACACCCCAAGAGCTGGAAGCCAGGCAGTGACTAGATTCTTCCTCAAAGCCGCCAGAGGAACCAACCCTGCCCACACCTGGGTTTTAAATGTCTGGCCTCCAGAACTATGAGAGAATGCATTTCTGTTGTTTTACGTCACCAGTTTGTGGTGCTTTGTTACAGCAGCTGCAGGAAGTTAATACATCTTGTGCTCACCCTGCTGCAGACCCTGGAGCAGACCGGAGACCACAGTCTGCAGCTGGTCGGCCCGGCTCTGTCCCCACCACCACGCTGCCTTGATCTTGTAGAAAAAAAGTGCCAAATGAATGTCTAGCGTGGGGAAGAAGCTGGGCCTGGGTTTTTTGAGATATAAAGCAGTGCAAGGCATGGTCCCTGCCTTCCAGATGCTTCTGTAAGAATAAGATAAAGAAGGCCCTACTAAGAGAGGAGTGTAGGGTTTCAGAAAGAGCCTCTGCCCCAGTCAAAGGACTTCTCCACAGAAGCTCTATCCAGAGGAAAAGGAGAGCAGCCCCATGTTTCCAGAGCGGACGCCCCTCAGACGCTGCCTCTGAGAGGAAGCCGACTCCAGGGGGCAGTAGAGTGCATGCCCAGGAGCCCACCTTGGGACATTTCTATGAGCCAGCAGCCACCTGTGGCCCAGAAAGGCTGCCTCGGGCTGTGTCTAAAGGCCCAGGGCCTGCCTTACCACCTGCCTCATATGTCCCTGAGGTACCCGACCACTCCCCAGAGCTGGTCTTTGCTTGACCCTGAGCAAGTTAGGAAGGGTGAGAGGGTCTGACTGACCCCTCCTTGAACTCTGACACACTCAGTCCTGCATTTTGGCCCAGCATCTGAGCCCTTAGGAGGTTGCTATCAGCTCCCAGAACTACCACATGGGGGTCTGCACCAAAGTTGAGGCCAGTCTGTGGTGCCCATGTTCCCCTCATTCAATCCATTGCACTCTTATGTAAATATAGTATTTTCCAGATTTCTGACCATTGTGGTCAACTATAGTTTGTTTGTGTCTCTTTTAAAATATGGTCCTCATAACTTAACAAAAAATTGGTCTTGCTCTCTCCTTCTTTCCTTCTTCCAATCCGTCCTCCACACTGCCATGTGAGCAATTGTTACAAAAGGCCCACCTCGTCAAGTTATTCTCCTACTGGTCAAAAGCCTTCAAAGGCTTCCCACCACCTTACAATAAAAATACTCCTTAGCATACCCCATAACCCCTGCCATATCTCCAACTACTCCAGCAGCCTCTAACTGGGTCCCTGGTCCCATTCTTGCCCCTCCCACTCCATGATCCATTCTCCATAGCTGGGACAATCTATACTAATAAAAATGTAATATGCTAATTAGACCAGACGTCTTCCAGACACCCATCCGGATGTCCTTCTGGACAAAGCCACAGTGGCAGGGGCCGAGGTAGAGGCAGTTAGGGGTGATCAGGCCAGCAGGGGAGGGCAGTTAGGGGTGACCAGGCCAGCAGGCAGAGCAATTAGGGGCATCATGCAGGCAGGCAGAGTGGTTAGGGGCGATCAGGCAGGCAACCAAGCAGGTGAGTGGTTAGGAGCCAGCAGTCCCAGATTATGAGAGAGATATCTTACTGCCAGTTTAGGACCGATCTGGTGCAGGGATCTGGCCTAAACCAGCAGTTGGACATCCCCCGTGGGGTCCCAGATTGAAGAGGGTGCAGGCCGGGCTGAGGGACCCTCCCCACCCCCATGCACAAATTTTGTGCACCGGGCCTCCATCAAATAATATACCCTGTTGGCAACTCATTAATGAATCCCCATTGTATTTAAAATAAAATTCACATTCCTCCCCAGATCCTATGAGTCTTGTATGATAGGCTCCTGCTGCTTCTCAGTCTCCTGCGTCCCTCCTCCCCCTCGACACTCCAGTCTCAGCCCTTCTTCAGGTCCTCACACAGGTCCATCTTTTCCTGCCACAAATTCCTCACACATACTGTTCCCCTGCCTGGAATGCTCCTACCTCATGCACACATGCTGGCTCCTCAGTGTCTTCTCATTGCTTAAGGACAGTGTGGATGCCACCTCCTCAAAGAGGCCTTTCCTGACCACCAGATGGGAAGCAGTGCCTTCTTCCCAACACACACACACACACACACACACACTGTCCTCTTTCAACCCACTTTAATTTTTCACTGTAGCACTGTATCAAATTTGTAATTGGGGGGTTGTCTTACTCCTTTATCTATTTATTGATTATTGGACCCTCCTACTGGAAGAATTTAATATCCACAAGAACAGAAACCATGATGGTTTTCTTATCACTGTATACTCAGTATCTCGTTAGTACTTGTGCATAGAGGAAGCACAATAAACATTTATTGTATCTATGAAGGTCTCTAATGCCTTTATCTCCTATCCTCCTCCTGCTCCAACTCATTCTCTAAGATTCAGTCAAGAACCCAATATAAAGTCATCCCTCAATTCAGTGAGCAGAGGCTATCATCCCGTATGCATGGAGAAAGCAGTGATTGGATGCCCACTCTGTGCCAAGCATGATGACAGGCACTGGGAATGCAAGGATAAATCCACAGACATCCCTTGACTTCCGGGGGTCCACAGCCAAGTGGAAGAAATGTGGACGTAAAAAGATTGTTAAAGTGAAATGTAGAATAGATATGGATGACAAAAATGTGTGGGCTACCAGTTAGAGCAAGACAAGATGGGCACTAGCAAAGTCTGCATTAATGATAACACAGGACAAGTGGCAGGCACTTTCCTGCCCCGGCTACCCCTGGCAATCATCACCCAGCATTACCATTGTCCATTTGCTTCTTGGTGTTCCTGGTTAGAAAGTGAGCCCCTGAGGATAGGGATGCTGTCAGATATAGCCTTGGGCCCCCCAGGACCTTCCATCCATCCATCCCAAAGGGGGTAATACCATGGGAACAAACTCCCAGGACCTACACTTTGCCTTGGGCTGCTTTGGGCCCAGATGCTCTCTGATCTTTGTATCCACACAAAAGAATCCCCCTCACTCAAAACAAAGTCCTCCCTGGAGAGAGTCCGGCTATTTATTGAGCGCCACCTGCCACCTGGGTTAATCCAGCCCTAGATGTTTCCTTTATGGCCAACCCCATTTCAGCTGCAGCTGATGTCCCATCTGACCCTTCAGAACTGTTGAGAAATGAGGGACAATAAATTGCCATCCACTCACCCAGGCCTGGCTTACTGCCACCACCACCGCTTCTGCCTCCACACCGCAGAAGAAAGACTTAGACCCCAGATGAGGCCCAACCTCAATTAGGCCCTGCTGGCAAATTAGTCACACGGGGCGACATTTTCCAATCATGGAACATTAGCATCCTCCCTAATTATGAAATTGTAGAGGTAACATGTGTGGGGGCAAACAAGACCAGAGCTCTCAGCATCTCGAGTGTGTATGTATGTGTGTGTGTGTGTGTGTGCATGCACACACACACACACACACACACACACATTGGTGCAAACATGGGGCCATGAGACAATGGGATCTACCTCTCCTTTGACATTGTTTAAAAGTTGACTTTGCACTTTACTTAGAATGAGAGAGAAAAAACCCATGAAAGAAATCCATAAAAATCAGAAAGCATTTCTAAGAATTTCACAGATGAAGAGAATTCCAGAAAACATTGGCTGTAAAGCTGAGCATTAAACCATTCTGAGATAAAACCGTCTGCTCTTTGATTCAGGCCTGGTAGCCGTTAGCACTCCCTTGAGGATGAGCTACAACAGGTTCACTCTAGAACACATTGATCCTGAACAGCCCTCCCTCACCTGTAATATGGAAACACCTACTTCTCACTCATTCATTCAATAAAGATTTGTTGAGTGTCTTTCAGGCCCTGCCGGAAGCCATGAAGACAGAGGTGAATGAGGAAGTATAAATGCACCTGTACTCATGGAACCAAGGCTGATGCTCTTACAGCTTTAACACCAGGGGTGTCAGGTGTTGCGTCATCCAATGACCAGCAGGTGGGGGCTGCCTGATGAGGCTGGCTTGGGGTTTTCCCTAGTTGAACAAGGGGCTCTTCCCAGGTCAAGGATCTGTTCTTAGCAGCCCTCCCTGCTGGAACTTTCTAATAATTGAGTATTATAAACATTTTGTGTCACTGGAAAGGGATGAGTTTTAAAAAGTGTAAAATAATTAGGTATATAAATAAATTGATATAGGCATTTCCATATTAAAGGTAAGGGAACTAAAGAGAAGATAAATGATTTGCACATTATATTACATATAGTACTTAAATGTGTATTCATTATGTATGTATGTTTGTTTGTATTATGTGTGTGCCATGTATTCATATATCTACTTCCATATTCTGTTTATCTCAGGGTTCCTTGAAGGATAAATAAGTATGTAAATTCCCTAGCATAGGGTCTAGCACACAGTGGACATGCAATAAGTATTCTCTACCATTACTCTTGCTGCCTTTGCCTTATGGCCATGGGAGTTGAGGACAAGCTTGGTGCTCCATAGTGTTCCATCCAGTATTGCATTTCTGAAGAACACATCTGCACTCGCAGGTCTGCTGAAATAAACCCCCCACCTCTTCATAACATCACTGCCTGATCCAGCCTGGTGATGCCCCTGCCTGTTTTATAGCAGATTCACTGTGACCTGTGCTGGGAGTGCCATGGCCACTGGCAGGGAAGAGACAGCCATCGACTTGCCAGCAAGCCCAGCAGTGCCTTGCATTGAGCATGTGGAATACAGTTACTCATTTGGATTTACTCTTTGTCATATCCTCCTTCTTCCCATCTTACATCACCTGTTAACGCACACTCCATCAGGGCAGGAGCTCTGCGTGCTACGGAGCTGGCTCAGGCTCTGGAGCTACGTGGCATTAATCTCCCGTCTGCCCATTCTCCCGCTGCTCTAAGCACGCTGGCTCTGCTCACCAGCCAGAGGCAGGACCGCTAGGCCAGTGTTTGCTTGACTGATTGCTCTCTCCCCTTCTGAGCTGTATCAGAACAAACACCCGAGACAGAGCCCAGCCCCCTCCCTCTCCCCTGGTGCACTGCCAGTCATGAAGACGTCATTGGAATGTCTACTCTTTTTTTTTTTTTAAATGCTGCTCCTTGTCGCCATAGATTGATCTGCCAGTTAAATATTTAGACATGATCATCCGCCTTTGTCATAAAACACTGTTTGACTTTAAGCGATGAGCAAGGAGGCACCGAGGGTGTAGCTAGTCCCTGCCTGGTGTATGGGGAGAGATAGAGGCAGTGACACTAGGAGAATGCCACCCCCTGGGTCAGCACATCTCTGCCAAAATACAACCAACCCAACCAGTTTCGGCAAGTTTAGCATACCCAACCTCCGAGCTTGGCAAGAGCTGGGAAGGGAGAACCAGTTTCTATCCTTAGATGGCCAAGTTCATGAGTTCAGCTCAATCAGACCCACTGGCCTCTCTCAGTCAGTCCCATCCTGCCCCAGCCTTCCCAATTATCAATGGCTTTCATTTCAGTTAGCTCATTTAATTTTCATAGTATCTCTATGAAAGCTAAAAGTGCCAGCAACATGGCACCAACACCCATTATCTTATTTGTCCCAACAACCTCCATAAGATGGAATTGCTGTCCTAATTTACAAGCAAGGAAGCCAAGGCTCACCAGAGGTTAAATAAATGGCAGCCCAAGGCCACCCAGGAGGAAAAGAGGGGTCTGTGACTAGAATTCAGCTATCCCAACTCCCAAGGATGTGTTCTTTTCACCAGATTTATATAAAAGGTCACACCAACATGGACCCTCTAAACCAGCGGTTCTCAACCTGTGGGTCGTGACCCCTTTGGCGGTTGAATGACCCTTTCACAGGGATTGCCTAAGACCATCCTGCATATCAGATATTTACATTATGATTCATAACAGTAGCAACATTACAGTTATGAATTAGCAACGAAAATAATTTTATTGTTGGGTCACAACATGAGGAACTGTATTTAAAGGGCCAGAAAGTTGAGAACCACTGCTCTAAACTCATATTTGATCACCTCAGCCCACAATCACCTTTATTCCCCCCTGTAACTTCTGCAAAGGCTCAAGATCTTTCCTGGGAATTGTGACTTGCCTCCTGATCACAAATGGAGGTCAAAGGCCAAAGAGACCAAACCACTCAGGTCCTGCTTTAACATTTAGACTACTAGAGGCCTGTTGCATAAAGTTCGTGCACATTAAAAGGGAATTAATTAGAGGAAATATTTTAGTATTGCTATTTGCCCTTTCTCTATAATAGAAGTGTCAGAAATGAAAGAAAATTGGTAAAATGTATATGAAAATCTCCCTCTTGTCAGAGTCTGGGGTGCACCGCGGGACCCAGAGTCAAGTCCCCACCCACCCACACACGCCTTAAAATCATGTGAGACCCAGGCCCGGCCAGCCCCACCCCCATCAAGCCCCACAGGGTGGGGGATGCAGCCTCAGGTCCCCTGGCCCTGGCGTGAGGGCACAAGGGCGCAAGGGTGTGACAACCATTGCACATTAGCTCTTTATTATATAGTATAAGGTACTTTAGAGCAATGGCCATCAAAGCCCTGGGCCCCTGCTCTGCATTGGCCATAAGAAAGTGAACTTCAGAAGATGGAGGTCTTCAGTAATTCTTCGAGGGCAACCTGGAAGGACCTTGGGCAAGGTGAGGACAAGGCAGACATGAGCCACAGAAGACAACGTGGTATATGGACTACAGAAAGCGTTCGAGACCACAGCACCTCCAGTCCACTGTTTGCTCTGATGGCAAAAATAGTTTGCAAAGAAACCCTTGCCTTCATTCCCCTGTTGAATCTTAGGAGAAGAAAGCTGAGACAGTACTGCATGGGACCAAAGACTCCAAGAAGAGAATCAACTACTGCTGAGAGCGTTCACAGGCTCTGCAGTGAACACCCAGAGGTCAAGGAATGGTTGCTTATTCCTACCCTCTCACTCTCCAGATAGGAAAACTGAGGCTTCGAGGGAATTTTAAGTACCTTACAAAGGGTCACACATTTGTCAGTAGCAAGGACTCAGATTTTCTAGCTCCTAGTCCAGTCCTCACATTTGCTTCTGGAAAAGCCAGCCCAGTGGCCACCATCTTGGAGACACCCCTTATAAGACCCCTAAAATACCACTTTGAGGACAAGAGTGAAGGTCATACAGAGTTCCCCCAAAATGCCACTAGGAGGACAAGAATGAATTCACAATCCTCAGTTATGAAAGCATTTTATTAGGGGGAGAACTAGAGAATAGGAAAAAGGGAAAGTAGAGAATCCTGGATGATCCTAAAAAGACCTATTCTGTGGCCTTTCCAATGTGTATGCAGACATCCTAATCTCTACCTAAAAGAAAAACAACAATATTTGTCTTTAAGGGCCTCCCAGGCAAAATGTTTGGCCAAAATCATACATCCTTAAGCTGGGTTTTTTATTAAAATGGTGAAGCAATAAAGCCATAATATTTTATGATACGATCAGAGTGACATAACTAAAAAAGCATAATTCAGTCATCCCAACACTAATATCAGTTCCACCAACCTCTTCCTAAACCAATCTAAGGGAAGCCGGATTGCTTTTCCCAGAATTGCCTCTTGTTTATGGGTAAAAGCCCTCTGACTCTCACCTCCTTATCTATTCTTTTTTTAAAAAATATATGTATTTTTTATTTCAGAGAGGAAAGGAGAGGGAGAGAGAGATAGAAACATCAATGATGAGAAGGAATCATTGATTGCCTGCCTCCTGCACACCCCACACTGGGGATCAAGCCCATAACCCGGGCATGTACTCTGACTGGGAATCAAACTGTGACCTCTGCATTGAGGTCACACCAACCCGGCTGTTCTTATCTACCTATATTGCCTTTCAGAAGGATTATCCAGATTGTACCAGTTTCAAAAATGGACTCAGAGCAACACTTAAATAATCCAACCAGATTGGTCCCAATCTCGTTGGATCAAGCACCCCCTTCCAGAACCGCTAAGTCATAGGGACCCCTCAAGGAATGTAACAAATCTGTTTCCCATTGCAGTCAATGATTCCCAAGAGCCAAAAAGGAGGTTCACCTACCATAATCCTGGAACAAAACATGCTCCTTCTCCATGCTTCAATTCAGCTCATGGAGGAGTCATCCCTTCTGCCTACTGAGCTGCATCTCCACCCCATGACAGTTCCTCTCTGATTAGTCAAAGCCCAACATGCATATTACACAATGGAGCAAGATATAAAATGACATACATCAGAATACTTTTTTATGCTGCTATTGGATGGGTGAGTTATTAGGTCAGAACAAAGAGGAATTATTGGCTTAAGTAACTACAAAGTCCAAGAATGGAACTTACCTCAAGCTTAGCTAGATCCAGAGTTCAAGATTATTATCAGGTGCGTGTTTGTGTGTGCGTGTGTGTCTCTCTCCCCGCAGTCCTGCCATCTCTCAGCTCTGCTGCTCCCCATGTGTTGACTTCAACTTCTCTCCTACTCAGATGATCTTCTTCCATGGGGCAGATAGGAGCTTCTGATGGCTCCACACTTACACAGCGTCCACTGGTGACAGGCAAGAAGGAGGAAGATTCCCCTCTCCCAGTCCATACATCACCACATTCCTTGGCCCAATTGATGCATCCATGGTGGGGATGAAGATACTGTAATTAGCAGCTTCCACCACAATCACAAAAAATAAAAGAGAGGCAGTTTCCCAAAAGAAATGGCAGTGCCATGCCAGAGGGGGAAAAGAGAGATAAATATAAATACAATAGATCTCCACATACAAAGACAGCCTAGCCATTATTACTTCATGAGATTGGTTTGGAAAAAAATAGGGGACTCAAAATTTTCTACACAATGTTTTACTTTTTAGGTTCAAGAAACAGGGAATAGGAAGCCAAACTTCAGATTCTTGTCCTAACTCATATTTCCCAACAGGTAATTTCAGAGAAGGCCTGCCTTTGGAGTCATCAGAACTTGCCAAGCCACTGATAAAATGGTATGGTCTCCCAATTGGCTATTGTCTGTTGTGATATCCTTCCTTGGTCAGGAACCCTGAAGGAGAGGGATGGTGAAGAATAGGATTCAGAGACAACAGTCCATTCAAATCCCTGACATTCCTCGATCCTCAATAGTGCCCTGCCGCCTAGAGGCAGCCCACTCACTTCCTCTTGACCTGAACTTGTAAAGGTCAAAGGGAAGAAATCAAGGAGGAAGACTGGGGAACAGATAGAAGCACAATGTGCCATCAGAGAGGTTGGCACCTGCTCCCATCTGGGAGGCCGACTTCAAAGGGTGCTGAACGGAGTGGTAGAGCGCTTGCCACCACACCCACCTCCACAGCTCCATGGGAAGCTCTGTGTTGGGAGAGTCTCGCAGGCCATAGCTGGTGAGGTTGGTGATCATGGACAACAGTGTTAGACTACTCAGGAACAAGTATTTGTTCTTTCACTTACCAGGAGAGTGACCTTGGGCAAGTTACTCAGTACCTGTGATCCTGTTTCCTCATCTGTAAAATAGGAATGTTGGTTGTTACCGATCTCACAAAGTTGTCCTGGGGAGAAAATGAGATAATGTCTTTAAATTCTTAGAATGAAACAGAACCAGAGGCATGGAAGTATGAAACAGATTGACAAATCTCAGAGGGAGAGGGGACTGGAGGCAGGAAGAGATTAACCAAAGAATTTATATGCATATATGCATTACCCATGGACACAGACAATAGGGTGCTGAAGCCCTGGAGCCAGGCAGGAACCAGTTAGAGGGGGGCTATAGGGGACAAAAGAGGGGAACATCTATAATACTCTCAACAATAAAGATAAAAAGTGCAGTATCCCTGAAGTCCAATAAAGTAAAAGACAAGAAATAATGCTTAGAGTGGTGCCTGAGATACAGTAAGCACTTAAAAACTGCTTAGGAGTGTTGCCATTAGCAGCCAGGTATATGTTGAGTCGCACATGCACTGTTTTTCAAGCATGCTGTGCTATGTTAAGGAATTAACTACAAACTTATTGAAAACTGTTACTGAAGACAGTGCACCTTCTAGTAGAGCTACTCCCATGTTGAGTTCCCATGTTTTATCAAAGACTGCACACTCAGGAAAGGTTGAGAGGCACTGATACACATCACAGTGTTATCTTTACAGTGGCCTAGATCCCACGGAAGTTATAACTCAGACGCAAAGTTCAGTACTTGATCTCTGGCACTTTCAAAGAACGGTGTTCTTTCTCTATTGCCCTTTGCTGCTGTTGCTTACAAAGAAATTAGGTGGGATTCATGGCACCAGCAAGCATTAAATATCCCCATCTGTCCTGCTTACCCTAGGAGTTTTGCTCACCTGGACTTTTCTCTCCTGCCCATGATGGATGGCCAAGAGCCACACTGGCAGATTGACTTCCAGTCCAGAAATAGCTCTGCCATTTAGATGCCATGGGGATAACATTAATACCAGACACAAAGGCTAAATAAAAGCCTTTAGCAACTGAATGGCCCTTAGATTTCAGCGTTATTGATCCAGTGGAGCCTGCTAAGTTATTATGGCTACAGTTCTGCTCAGAGAAATCTGTGATGCTGAGAAAAGTTAGCAGAAGTCACAGTCACCTTTAACTACCAAGTACAGCCAATGGGCTGTGGGGCAACTAGTGCCCCCATCCCTACTGCTGTGTTCCAAGGCTGCATTTGCTCCTCACATTCAGAGCTAGACTGGGAACTGCTCAGTTTCTCCAGACCAATAAGAGCTCAAAATTTACAGCATGTCTAACCTTCCTTGGTAATCTCACAGAAACTCTCCAAGATTGGGAAGATATCATTACACATCTGCATAATAATAAAGTCAGGTCAAGTGCTTTGCTCAAGATCAAGCAGTAAGTGACTGACAGAGCTGGGACAAGAACAGCAGTCTCCCCGCTGATATGGAAGCGCCCCCCCCCCCCCCCCGCAGGTTGGCTCCTGGACCCTGCATCCATCCTTTTGCATCATCTCCAAACCCCTCCCCCCCCCCCCCCCCGCCCAGGATAGAGGACACAGACTCCACCTGCCACGGAGGGTGGCCTTCACCTAGAATTATTCATGCCTCTTTCTCTGACTATCCCCCACACTCCAGGTAGGAGCCAAGTTCATCATGCCATCTCAGGCAGGGCGGAGTAAAAGGCTTGGGGTGAACACCAGCAAGCACTGCCTGGGGCAGAAGGGCTGAATCTGCATGGTCCTCCCTTCCCTCTGCCTTTTGCACAGAGGCATGCTGAGGCTGGTTGCCATTAACACAGGTGGGACTGGGTATCAGCAAAGGAACCCCACACCCTGAGGCTCTTCTTTTAGGGGGCAAGCATGACAGTGGTCTTCAAAGTAAGACAACAACTTGGAGTTTGGGTGCCCAGTGCTCTCAGCTATTTACAGGAGTCACTGGGAGAGCTGCCTGCCCAGCCCCTGGAGGATATGGAGGCTGAGGAAGCTGAGTGGCCACCGCTCCTCCTGCCGGAGGGGGGAAGAGAGAGCCTGGCCCTGCTGGCTTGTTACCAAGCTCCCTGAAGACACCTTGGGGACATTCAGGAGGCAGTACCGCTTGCTCTCCGCACTTGGACTGTTGGGTGCTGCCTATTGTGGGTGTAGCACAAGGGAGAAAGAGGATATAAAGAGTTTACTCGGGCTCCAAGGAGCATCTTTGTCTCTTCTCTCCAGGAGCTGTTCTCCAATCAGTTGTGTGTCCTACACCAAGCAATTCATCATCAAGGCAACGTAAAGAAATGACAATGGGCAAAACTCAAAGGAGTGGTGACTCCTCACAACAATTCTCCTTTCTCTGGGAGGAGTCCTAAGACATGGTGATTTGACCTTGCAGCCTGGTCATGGCTGATGGACCCATAGGTAGATCCCCGAGTAAAGCCAGGCCAATCACATTTCCTTCCATATGGGAAATTATCTTATGGGGCAGTCAGGTCCTGGGCTGGGAAATGGGCACTAAATGGGGCAATGGCTGTGACTGGGGAAGAGGTCCGGGCCCTCCTACTGTGGGGTCTCCAGACAATCCCCAGTTTTCCCACTTTCTCAGTCTTGGTGTTTAACATGTTTCTTTGAGCCATGAGATTCCCCAGTATTCCCCAAAAAACAAATTTCCCTTTTGCTTAAACCAGCCAAAATTGATTTCTGCTACTTGAAACCAAACAAACAAATCTCTTAATTACTGGCATGAAATAGCTCTTTTCAAACTCCTCTGTATTGTTCTCATATGCAAACAAGTCTCAAAAAAAGAAAAATTGGTTCCTTTCATACGTTTCTAGAACAAACATTTTAAAAGAAATGATCAAAGGCCTTTTTACAATTAGCAAAGAGCCATGATTTTTCATCATTTCCATTAATGTAAAATACGTTGGAAAGAAAGAGAAGAGTTGTCTGGGAATGGTTTGTCATCAGCTCAAAAACTCAGCCTTCAAGGGATGTTTCCCTCTGTTTGCAGTAAAAGTGCTCGGGGTCACAAGAGTCCTGATTCAAATCCAAGCATCTCCCACCTCACTTGACCTTTGGGAGGTCATGTGGGGCATGCGTTCGGTTGCCACCTCTCAGTTCTAAGGTTCTGGGCGCCCCCACTGGCTGGCTACAGCACACTCTGTATTTGTGTCTGCATGTGTGCAAAGTGCCTGACATTGTCCCCTGGTGGCTAGGAATGGGAGCTATCAGTCACTGTTCACATTTGAATCCTGGCTCAGCAAGAACCTTGAATAAGCCACTTAAACTCTCAGAGCCTCAGTATCCTCATCTTTAAAAGGAGGAGTAGCCCAGCTGGTGTGGCTCAGTGGTTGAGCATCAACCTATGAACCAGAAGGTTGCTGTTTAATTCCCAGTCAGGGCACATGCCCAGGTTTTGGGCTCGATCCCTAGTAGGGGGTATGCAGGAGGCAATGATGATCTCTCTCATCATTGATGTTTCTATCTCTCTCTCTCTCTCCTCTCCCTTCCTCTCTGAAATCAATAAAAAATATTTTTTAAATAAATAATAAATAAAAGGAGGGGTAATCGCCACCTGCCTCCGGGGTTGTTGTGATAATTAAGTGAGATTAAAAATGTGAAGCACTTAGAAAGGAACCTGCCAAGAAGTGAGTGCTCAGAAAGTTTGGCTGCTGTTGCTCTTCTTCAACTCTATTCTCGCACCACTCTAAATGAGATCGCCAGCTAGGGAGAAAGAGGGATGGGAAAGGCATTCTAGAAGCCAAACTTAGAGAAATTTTTTGGAAAATGGTTTATTTTTGTGAAGGAGCTGCTGTTACCCTCTAGAACTAATTAGAAAAGTGATGAAACACTTACCACCTCGCCTCCTCTGATACATCCTAAGTAGGGTTATTAGATGGATCAGCAGGAGAAGAGTTAGAAGTGATTTTCTGAAAAACTATCCACCAGGCTAAGGGCATTTTTGACACTTGAACCACCCAAAGAAAGTTAAGTGTTCTCCTCGTAGCTGAGTAGGGAGACCACGATGAGGTGAAAGTGGTAATTAATGGCCTAAGAGGATGGGATGAAAAGGTAATTAATTTGAAGGCAGACATTTTTATTTCTCTTGACTTCTCTATATTGTTTTCCCCTTGTTTTAGCTCATAACTGAGAACTGGTGGTTATATTGACACAAGCTATGCTTTGCTAGGAAAATGCACATTGCTGTTTCGTTCTGTTCATTCACCAGTTGGATGATGCTAACTCTTTGGGGCAAGCTGCACCACCCACCTGCCGAAGGCTGATACTTCGGATATTCTATTGTTTATTTCATTTCATGCCCATTTCACTTCACTAGTTATTTAATACAAACGCCAAATGAGACAGGTCCTGCTATCTTCATTTTCCAGGGAGAAGAAATATGAGAACTAGCTTCACTTTGTACTAGTAGGACAGTAACTAAAGAGCTATGAGAGCATTCCATGTGCTCAGCATGGTGGAAAGCATTTTTTTTCAAGCATAAATCCTTTCATCTTTATAACAACCTATTATTATTACTGTCGTGCTTTTCACAGGCAAGGAAACGAAGGCCTGGAGAGTGTTACTAATTTATCAGCAGCGAGGTGGGGGCTGGCTTTGAACTGACCTCTTGCGTGACCTGATGCCAGTGCTGACACAGAACGAGCCCCAAGCCCGGATCTGTGGGGACCCTTATCCCCAGCTCCTCTGTGCCTTTTCGGTCCCAGCGAGGACACTGCCTGCATACTCTGGGCATTCAAAATGCTATTCTCCAAGATGGCCAATAAAGCCGTTTTCAAAACCAGAACATTTTCAGAGTGTTTTATGCATTGCTCATTCTGTTGCTCAGAGGACCTTTCAGGACCCCGGGCGGAGCCTGGGCAGTGACTGTGCACAGTTGGGGTACTTAGCAAGAAGCCCAGTGCTTCCACAGCCATTGATCCCGTGAACAGGCCCCAGGGGGTGTGCACACCATTTACTTCACCCATCCAGCGGCTGCAGCCGGAGCCAATCAGAGAACAGAAGTGACGTGGGCCCCGAGGAAAAGAGCTGAGACCTGTCTTCACAGTTACCGCAAACCTTCCAAGGAGGAACGTGGAAGAGAGAGGTTTATTATGCTTTAAAGCTAAGACCATAACAATAACAATGCTAATAATGCCAGTCTAACGCTCAGGCCCAAGCATTTAGCAGCGTCTCCCACTTGAGACCCATCCCTTCATTTGTATTTTCTCTTAAACTTGCCTGTTATTATGTCCCCTATTGCCTCTATGCCTGAACTAGTTTTATGTGGCCTTCAACCAAGGAAGCATGCTTTATTATCCTAACGGCACACACATTTAAATAGAAAATTGGGAGATCAGGAGGAAGCATGCCTGTTGTACCCTGACAGCTGGCATGGGCGCTGTTGGTGGGCATCAGTGCGGGCTCTGAGCCTCAGAGAGCCTCGGCAGAAGCTAACCTGTCAGTCTGGCTGCCTCGTGCTGAGCACAGACACGCCTGAGAGCTGGCTGCATGGAGGCAGAGGGAGCGACCCGGGTCCTGAGAGGCTCCCAGGAGAGGCTTCGTGTCAGAGACCTCGTTCCTTCACGGTCCTGAATGCTGACTCCCTGGACAGAATTGTACCTCATGGGTGGGATGGAGAGGCAGGTTTTTAAAACTTCTCACCTGTCTGGCAAAAATTCTTTGGTCTAAAGGCCAAGGGCCAAATGTCAAGTGCAGCTGAGGCCATTAGCTATGTGACCCACTAGAACTCTCAGAGCAACGAATTGAAGCTGAACAAAACTTTCCAGCTCTTTCTCCACCCTTTATACAAAGAGATAACCTAAGTGGTGCACCTGAAAATGTAACTGAGCCAGGAAGCAGGACTTCGTGGACCTGCATGCGTAGGCTCACAGGACACTGGGGTTCAGAGTTGGGATCTCTGCCATTATTTCTTCAAATAGGTTTTCAATATCTTGCTGTCTCTCATCTTCTGGCACCCCTATAATTCTGATATTTGTATGCTTGAAGCTGTCCCAGAGGCTCCTTACACTATCTTCGTATTTTCGGATTCTTTTTTCATTTTGCTTTTCCAGTTGGGTGTTTTTTGCTTCTTCGCATTTCAAATCTTTGACTTGATTCTTGTTCTCCTCTGGTCTGCTATTGGGTGTCTGTATAATATTCTTTATTTCAGTCCGTGTATGCTTAATTTCTAGTTGGTTCTTTATCATAGCATGGAGGGTCTCATTAGTTTTCGTGAGGCTCTCAGCAAGTTTATTGGCTGCTTCTAGCACATTATTGCAAGCCCTCAAAATTGCGTTTTTTAGCTCTATATCCTCCATTTCTGTCATGTTTTTTTGACTCCGCATTTTTTATGCTTTCTTGGTGCACCCCCTTGTGGTCTTTGTGCTCAGTCTTGTTCTAGTTGAGCCTTGATTGTTGTAGTTAATACTAGAGGGATTTGACCACCAGGCCGACTGGCTGTGAGAATCAGCTGTGGGAAAACTTCTGTCCTCTGGAGAGGTGCTAATCTAGCCTTTGCCTGAGGCTATCCAGCAAATGGCTCTGCGCAGGGCTTGGGCGGGGCAGGTTCAACAGGGCGGGCGGAGGGAGCAGTTATGGCTGCTCTCAGTCCCGTTCCCAGAGGCTCTGCTTCTCAGAACCCCAGCGACAGCTGCAAACCTCGGAGAGAAAGCTGCCCCCATGTTTCAACTGATGCCAGACAATCCCACTTCTCCCGTTTGAGTCTGAGTCCCTAGAGACTCGCCCGGATCTGGAGCTCAGAGTCTGAGACTCCCTCCTGATTGAAAACGACAACCGCGCCCTCAGCCACCAGCCCGCTTTGCGCTCGCAACACTGCACCTTTGTATTTCCCACACTTTGCCTCCTCTGAGCCTCGGTATGTTGCTGTCTTTCCTTCTAGTTGAAGAGTCTCTCCTCAGTCAGCCTTCCTGTGGTTCTGGGTGATGTCCGTTCTGTCTTTTAGTTGTATTTTTGAAGTGGTTGTTTGCGGCAGCAATCTCAGGTGTTTACCTATGCCGCCATCTTGGTCTCCCCAGAGTTGGGATCTCTCCAGGGTCCTGAAAAGCCACTACTTGCAAACACAGCCTGCCGTGAAGCAGAAGCAAAGCTTCACACTGGTGAGGTGCGATGGCAGGTTAATGGCAGAGCTCTCCCCAGCACCCCACACACATACGCCCACTCACTCCCACCCCCTCCCCCCGGGGCCTCTTGCTAATGAGAACAGACTTCTAAGGCTGCTCCTGGGAGAGAGCTACTCAACTGTCAACCCAGCTTCTGCCCCAGGTTCTCACGGGGGCCTCCAGTTACCAGGGCCACGAGGGTTTGACTTACTTAATGTACAAGAAGTCCAACGATGGCCCAATTCTGTGTAGAATTCCTGGGGTACAAAGAAAGGCAAGTCTGACCCCTGAGGAGCTCACAGCCAGTGCAGCCAGCCAGTGGGGACCCAGATGCCTGCATGAATAACCTCCATATGGGCCACAGGTGACTTGCCCACCCCAAGCAGTTCGCACCTTCCCAGGAAGCTAAAGCTGCAGGTCCCCATCCACAAAGAAGCAGACCCGGTGCCCTGTTCAGTGTGGCTTCATTGGTTGGGCGCCATTTGGTACACCAAAGGGTTGCTGGTTCAATTCCCAGTCAGGGCATATGCCTGAGTTGAGGTTCAATCCCCAGGGACATTGCAGGATGCAACTGGTGGATGTTTCTCACATCTATGTTTCTCTCTCTTCCTCTCCCTTCCTCTCCTTTCCTTTCTATCTAAAAATCAATAAAAATCTTTTTAAATAGTAGCTAGCTTGAGAGAGAGAGAGAGAGAGAGAGAGAGAGAGAGAGAGACCTGGTGTAAATTGTTTCAATCACTTTGAACAAATCCAGATGAATGAACCTCTATCAGCGCTGAAAAATGACTGCATGAAATGATGACTGGTCCCCACGTGATTCTCCCCGTTTCTCAGAAAGGAAACAAAGGGTCAGTCCTGGACCATCTCCGTCTACTCCCACCCCATCTCACAAACTACATCCCCAAAAGGACCCTCCCTCTGCCGGCTCCTGAGTCATCCCCAGACGTTGAGCACATGAGATTGCCCTGAAGATGCAAACTGGCTTTGCCAAGAATGGAAAGAAAGGGATGGTTTATGGGCTCTGTGTATATTTCCCTGGGAGGGGCAGGTGCCTGGAGCCCTCCTCAGGGCAGAGGCAGCAGGTAGAGCAGGGTGTCACCAAGGGCAGGGGATCCACAGATTGACAGACAGGCCACCACGGTCGGAAGGCGGATCCTCCTCCCTCAGCTTCCAGCCTACCCCACCCAGACCTCCGGCTCCCTGACTCAAAACCTCATACATTTGAAGTAGACATGTCGTGCCACCTGAATCACCCACCTGCCACAGCCTTCTTCCAAATTAGGTCACTTTGTTTCCTGTCCTGTGACCCACTTCGCAGGAGCTCTGCCCCGCATGAGCACATCAGGGACCACTCTCCTGAAGAGAGAGGGTGTTCATTTTACTGTCACAGCAAACCTGGGAGATGGTGGGCCTTTGGGAAGGTTATTATCCTCATTTGGATGAAGAGCAAATTGCGGCAAAAGAAGGTAAAAATAATTTTAAAATAAAATAGAAGCAACTTCACAGTTTCGGGACTGGAACCCAGGTCTCCGTACCCCTGGCCCTTTGTGCTTCCATGGCTGCCATGCGTGGTCCCCTCGCTGTGATGATCGCTCACTCCTTTCCCCTCCTGCCCCTACAGAACCTCAGAGATGGCTGCAGAGGTGAGCATGTGCCCCCTGCCAGTGCCCAGCTATTTATGAAAATCTCATGGCCCGTTCGAGCTTTCATGTGAACGTGCAGGCACACTGAGGGGTACCCATATGTGAACAGAGCAGGACAGAGACCAGCATTAGATCTAGGACCCTGGGGAAAGCCCAGCACCCAGAGGGCAGATGGTCCTGCCCTGAAAATGGCTCCCAAACACGTGTAGGCCTCATGGGCAGCAGGGCAATGGATAGGGGCCTGGAGCAGAGCAGGTGGGGAGGAGAGGGAAGGGTCTGGAGCAGGGCAGGTGGGGAGGAGAGGGAAGGGTCTGGAGCAGGGCAGGTGGGGGAGGAGGGGAGGGGCCTGGAGCAGAGCAGGCAGGTAGGAGGCAATCACTCAGGGGCCCAAGGCAGGCCCTGCCTCTTGGCCCAGAAGGGCCTCCCCTCTCTCTGGGGTGATTTCTGGAAATATTTGGCTTAGAGCCTCCTCTTTGGTTTTAGCATCTTATTCTCCCCAAATCCTTAACTGATCGAGCTTACCAAGTGAGTGGCTTCAGGAGAGAAAAGATGGATGTTATTGTGTGGGGACAAAGGGGCAAGGACAGGAGAGAGGGGTGGAGACAGGCCTCGTGGTGGCAATTGGCTGAGAGTCCATCCTGGAGCTGAGCTGGACCAGGGTGGACAGTCGTTTCACCTGACCTTTGGGGTCAGGGCCTGGGACAGGACGGCTGTCTCCTCCCAGGAAGGAGCCAGAGTCCAGGCAGGACCCCAGCCTGGAGAACCAGGACATCCATCGAGAGAGCAGGTGGAGATTCAGCCCCAGCAGAACAAGCATGGTCAATGGTGGCGCAGGAGCTGGATCACAGAGAACAGAAAAGCTCCTCCCAGGCCAGCAGGACAGGAAGTCCCATCAGGCTGCCAGATTTAAAGCGCTAACCCTCTGGCCCAGGCTCCTTTGGTTTTGGTGAGCAGCCCCAGCCAACGCCTTCCTGGCCCATGACCCCTTGACCTTCCCAGGGCCCCAGGAGCCGGTTCTCCTGGACAGCACGGCCTCTCGTCTCCCTGCTGAGGTCCCTCTGGCTGCGGGAGCCTGCGCTGCTCCTTCTGAGGCAGGTGCAAGTGTCCTGTTCTCTGAGTGACCCTCATCAGAAGGACAAGCACCCCACTTTTGCCCGCAGGGATACAATTCCGAGGCCTGTTTCCATGCCTCTCAGAAGGTTCCAGGTCATCACTGTGAGCCCCATTTGCCCACAGTCCCCTCCCCTCACTGTGCATCCTGGGACCGCATCCCTAACAAACTACTCACATCGAAATATTTGTCTTGGAGTTGGTTTGGGGGGGAATCCAAACTAAGACACCTGTGATGGACTGAATTGTGTCCCCCCCCAAAAAAAGATACATTGAAGCCCAACTCTCAGAACCTCAGAATGTGCCCCTGTTTGAAAATAAGGCCAGTGTAGATGTAGTTAGTTAAGGTTAGGTCATACAGGGTCAGGTGGCGCTTGGTCCAATATGCCTGGTGTCCTTATAAGAAGAGGAGAGAGAGACACAAGGAGCGGAAACAGTCGTGTGAGGACAGAAGGGAGATTGGAGTGGTGCATCTATAAGCCAGCCAGTGCCAAGGAGTGCCAAGAAATGCCCACAGACACCAGAAGCTAGGAGAGGCCAGGAAAGATTCTCCCCACAAGGTTTAGAGGGAGCACGGCCTTGCCCATACCTTGAAACTATGGAATAATTCATACATTTCTGTTGTTTAAGCCACCCAGGTTGTGGTCCTTTGTTACAGCAGCTAATACAGCACCTGATGACAGAGTCTGCGGGGAAGCCAAACCTCAGTGGCTCTTCCTGTGAAGCTCAGGGGCGTGTGGTCCCCTGAGAGCCACCTCCCGGTCAGCAGCCTCCTCACTCAGCATGAGGACAGAGCTGCTGGGCCTGCACCAGCTCTGAGATGCCGAGCCGTGGGCGTGGGGGACTCTGAGCTCGGTCTGCACCCCTCCCCGCTCCCACCTCCATCCCCTTAAACCTAATACTACAATCCCTTACTGATATTAAAAACTGACAAGGAATTGTGCCACCGGCACTAGCATTTTAATATTGAAAGGTTGTGAAATCTAATAAGAGCTACAAGGAGGTTGATGGGGGTGGCGTTATTTTTTTTTCCCCCTTTAGAGCTTCAATAGAACTGGGATTCAATAAGCAAATGTGACAGAATGTGTAATTTCCCTTTGATCCTCCGCGGCCAGGCATTTCCTATTTAATAACCTTAAACCAGCGCCGCCCTCCCCGGAGCGCCCCATCCCCGAGCATCTCCCCTCTCCATCTTATCAGAACAATCCTTCATTTGAGCACAGCTCAGACTGGCACTTTGGTGGCACCTTATCACCGCTTGACAACACAAAGGGAACATGCTGAAATATTATTTTCCCCCTTTGTGCAAAGGTGTTAATGAGATCTTCCTGCCATCACCCTGCTGCGACTACAGGAGATCCCTGATCCCAGCCCTCTCTGGTCAAATCCCAGTTTTGAAACCTGTCCGTAAAAGAGGGTGTTCCTGGCCCACGCCCTGCCCAGATGTAGGGAAGGCCGAGATAGAAAATTCCCAGCTAGGCCGTGACAAGCCATGGGAGGAGCCCACACCTGGCCTGGGAGGCTGGGGTCTGAGTGTCCGTGTCAGATACACATGTGGCAATGCCAGCAAGCACTCCCACTCAAGCAGGAGAGGACAGTGGAGAACTCCGGAGAGGAGCCTGGGCTGGCTGACAAGCACAGAGCGAGTGACACCCCAGGGAGGTAGCCTACAGCCGGCGGCAGCCACCACCCCAGCCTCTTGAGTGGGGTCCCACCCAGCTCAGGAGAGCTGAAAAGGGAGCTTTCCAATGAGATCCTGAGTCCCTGTTTCAGTTTCTGGAGTACACCAGCGAGAGCTGTGCTGGTCCTCAAAATGGAGATTTGAAACCTAGGTCGTTAACCCTCTGTGATGGGCTGAACTGTGTCCCTCCAACTCCGTGTGTTAAAACCCACACCCCCAAGGTGACTGCATTTGGAGACAGGGCCTGTCAGGAGGTAACTAAGATGAAATGAGGTCCACTGTGGCCTAATAACCCAATATAATGGGTGTTCTTACAAGAAGAGGAAGGGACACCAGGGAGGCCCTCACAGAGCAAAGGTCATATGAGGACACAGTGAGAAGGCAGCCACTTGCAAGCCACGAAGAGAGGCCTCAGGAAAAATTGAACCTTAACCTTGGACTTCTAGCCTCCAGAACAGTGAGAAAATAAAATTCTGTTGTTTAAGCCAGCCAGTGTGTGGAACTTCATTATGGCAGCCCCAGCAAACGAAAACACCAGCCTTCATTCTTACTCAGATCTCCTCGCTGAAGCCCAGAGAGGGTAGGTTACTTGTCCAAGGCCACACAGCTTCCTCGTGGTAGAACCAGAACTAAAACCCAGGCTCCACGCTTAGTTCCGTGCTAATTCTGCTACACCAGCTTCCCCATAAAAGAACAAAGGACTTGCATCCAAACGTCAGCCCTGCCCATTGAATATGAACACACACACTCAAAAGCATCTCAATTTTAGTAAGGGAGTAAGAATTCCCGGATCCCCCCTGCTCTTAGGCAGGAATGACAATGCTGCTTCATCTCCTGTTGTACAAGCCGCAGTCGTGAGGACTTGGTATTTACTCACATAAACGATAATCTCCCCTGAATGGCAGCCAGCCTCAGAGGGTCAGCTGACTGATAACATTTGCAGTTGCTATGTTACTTCAGCTCCTCGTGTGATGTCATTTGTTACTTGGGTTCCTACAACTCCCTGCAAACTAGAAGAGGCTGACAGGGAACCGCGCTGGCTTGGACTGGGCACTACCGGATTCCCAGCCAGTTACACCTTGGCCTTGTGAGTGTCTGAGCAGGGTCCCAGGTCTGATGGGCAGCATGCTGCCCCCCTTCCACCACCCTCCCCCCACTTTCCTACTGGATTCTCTCTCCTGGGCCACAAGGAACAGGGTGCCAACAGGACGGGGAGGCTGCCCCAGGTGGGTGTTACTGGGAGACAGACCAGAGGCATTCCTGAAGGACCATCCAATGTTTCACATCAGTGACCGTAATGCAGAGAACATGTGGTCAGAGATAACAGTGCTGATTTGGAGCCCAAAGACCTGGATTGGCATGCAGGCTCTACCAAGAATAGCTGTTTGCCATGGGGAGCTGTTTAGACCTCTCGGATCTCTGGCTCTCTCCCCTGGAATGAGGATACGGAATGATATAATGCACAACTGAGCTTTTAGCAGGGCCGGGTGCATGCCGGGTTCAGTATCAATAGTATTTGGTTCTTATTAGTCCTGCCTTCCGGTGTGCCTTGGATGCGGGGTCTGCCTTCAGCTCTCAGTGGCTAGGAATGAAAAGCTAGGAAGACCTTTGACAGGTGAAGGCAAGAGAGAGAACCACAGGACAGAAGTCAAGCAGAGAGACAACACCAGGCCACATCCTGGAAGGCCCAGGGTACGGGGCAGGCCCTGGACACTCCGCTTTCCCCCTTCCATCAAGTCATGGAGAGAGTTTTCAAGTAAGAGAACAATTGTTGTCAGGCACAGTGCTAAAGCCAAGTATGGGGAATTATGAAAGAGGGACAAGGTCAGGGCTGGGAGGCGCAGGGGCATGCTGACTTCTCCTCTTGGCCTCTCTAACTCCACACCAGGTACAATCTCAGTAGAGCCGTCCTCTGGCCATGTTTCCTCATCCACCTCTTCTGCAAGCAGACCTGAGAAGCAGGGGCGTGGGGGGGATTGAAGACAGGGCTGGGATTGGCATGAAACCAAATTTGCACCAATAACATGGACTTACCCACAGACAACAAACCGGCTCTGTGCAACCCTGATAACATGGATTACACGGAGCTTTCCTGTGGGAATCTCATTTATCTGCATTCTCCGCAGAGCCTGAGGGGCATCTGCCTGTACATGTGCCTATCACAATATTTGGGAACAATTTCCAGGGAAAGACCCCTCGCTTCAAGAAAAGTGATTTGTTGTTTATGAAGTAATTTAAAACATTTCAGTATAAACAAGGTGGGATGTGTGCAAAACTGTCTCTGAGTACACTTCGGAGGTGGTTAGCGGTAAAGGTGCTCTGAAGTTAACACTCCAGGGCAGCAGTCACAAACCTTTCGGACCTCATGTCCGCGGACCATGGGTTGGCAACTGCTGCTCCAGGGTATTCTGCTAACCAGGACCAGGCCCCCCCAGACCTGATCGTTAGCATTTAAAATATCAGTGTCAAAAATCTAAGTCCGTTTGCCACATGAAGACTGACAGAAAGTGGACAAGCCTAACCATCAGCATCAGTGCCCATGCCTTGAACAATGGCTTGGGGACGAGGAAACCGCCGGTCTGGTCCAGGTGAACAGAGTAGGCCTCAGGATGGGCACGCAGCCAATGAAGGCTGCCATCTAACCCATGGCCGGGCAGGACGCTGCCTAACAAAGCCATGCTCCTTTGTCTAGATTTTCCATCAGGATCATATTTCGGTGCACACCTCCCTCCTTTAAGGCTTCTGCCAGCACTGACCACGGGAGAGGGGCTCTGACCACACCCAGATGTTGCGGTCCACGTGGTGGGAAGACCTGGGGAGCTGGAGATGCAGTAGGGTGTGGTCATCAGGGACAAGCCCAGGAATCAGACTGGCTGCTTTAAATCCCACCCCCACTGTTCCTGGGCCTTGGGCTTAATGCCTAACCTTGCTGTGCCTTGATTAATATAGGTAAAGGGCTTGGGATTGTGCTCAGCAAATAGTAGATACATTATTATTATCACCTCACAGAGGAGAGTTGAGCACCAGCCCATCCGAGCGCCAAGATATCAGGTTTCATTATGATAACAATAACTACCTTATAATGAGAACCTTAGTCACTACAAGCACACTCTGCTAGCTGCTTTGTCACACTCTAGCTCCTTGAATCCTCACGACAACGTTTTGGGGTGGCTATTCTCATCCCCATTGTACATGGCCACGGTGATGACGGTGAAGCTTGGAAAGGTTAAATAACTCGCTCCCTGCCATGTAGCCTAAAGCAGGTGACCCAGAGCCTACCTTTCCCCAGGAATGCCAAGCTGCTTTCTGGAAGCTGTCGGGGTCTCCATGGTGGCTTTTCTACCAGGGAGGGAACTCATACCACCTCAGCAATTCTGTATCTCACTTTGCATTCATAAAGGAGCATTTGGATTTATGCATCAGCCTCCTAGGACTTGGGTTGGGATAGTGGTTCACGGCCTTGGCTGCAAATTAGATTCACCTTTAAAAATCTCAATGCTAAAACCACACTCTGGACCAATTAAATCCAAATCTTCGACCCAAGCATCTGCGTTTTCTACAGCTCCCGAGGCGAAGACGATGCTCCTCTAGGTCGTGAACCACTGGATTAGGGTGAAGGAGTGAGTCTGCATCTAACAGACCCCCAGAAAGTTAATCACCTGCTCCTCCAACATGCGGGCTCTGAGTCCAGTTGCCATGGACAGGCACACAGGCAGACAACTGTGTCACCCTCCTGATTCTCAGAGTAGAAAACTGGGGGTGAACATTAGGCTCAAAACCAAGTCTTTGCCTCCCTCCTCTCAGAGAATAGAATGATCTCTGGGAGCCCAGACTCCCCCTTCCCAGCCTCACAGCCTCCCTAGCGCCAGCACCAAGTGCTACCCCTCTAGGCAGCTCAAATCAGTCCCTCCCTCAGTCTCCTCAACTCAGCCTCAGACAACACATTTGAATCTGGACATTTGCTTATTATTCTCAAAATGAAGGATCAGGCTTTGCCTGGGACATAATGAGTTGAATAAAATTTTATGGGTCTCTCTGGGAAGACTGGGTGGAAGGGCTGGGGGCAGAAGGGGAAGGGGAGGGGGAGGGCAGATGGGTAACAGCTCCTGGGTCTCTCTCCAGGGGCAGATAGAAAGGCTAAGGCAGAATCCTCGGGAGATGCAGGCAATCAGCAGCATTAGCATATAAACTGCCTCCTCCAGACATCAGTGCCTGGCAGCCAAGGGCCCATCAGGGGCAGCAGGCTCTTATCCCTGCAATAAATACTTATGAAAGCTTGCTGATGCCAAACCTCTTGGGAGGCCTGTGGGAAGAAGGGAGCTGCCTGGAGGGGGCAGCTCAAGATTCAAAAATGGTAAGAGAGAGAGCAATGGGCTGAGGGCAGAGGGTGGATGGACGGCCATGGGGAAGCCAAGACAGGTACAGAATCCGTGTTACACCCGTGGGGGACCTGGGTCAGGAATGAAGCCACCAGGAGTAGAGGACCTGGGACAGAACCTGGCACTGTCTCACTGCCCAAAAGAAGAGTCTTAGCAGTGCTCCATACAGGCCTCACCTCCAGCACAAGGCCCAGACGGCTGGCCTTCATGTTCCCTGACTGAACTAAACTTCAACCAGTTTCTTTCTGCATGTAGCCCCCCTTCCCTTCTCTTAGGGTGTTTACTCTAAAAAACTTGCCATTGTAAATTCTTTCTCTACCTCTTTGAGATCTAAGTCTTCTCCCTTGTCCCACTTACAACTCAGGAATGTCTTTCTCAGGGCCTTGGAGGCATCCCTTTGAAATGTAATCATCTAAGGAGAGAGCAGCCCCTGTCTCCCTGTCTCTGTGGGAGTATAGGAGCCTACCTTCTGTAAGATAAGTGACAATGAGCAAGCACAGATGTCCTGATCACATTAGCCAACCTCTCCCCTAATGTCCTCCAGTACTAGTTCATCATCCCAGTGCTTAAAAACTGTCCTGCCTTTTGGTTCAACAGAGTTGAATTCAATCTCTCTTCCCCTATTGCAATAATCATTAAAAAAAAAAAAAAAAAGACTTCCTTGGCCTAACCGGTTTGGCTCAGTGGATAGAGCATTGGCCTGCAGACTCAAGGGTCCCAGGTTCGATTACAGTTAAGGGCATGTACCTTGATTTCGGGCACATACCCAATAGGGAGTGTGCAGGAGGCAGCTGATCGATGTTTCTCTCTCATCGATGTTTCTAACTCTCTATCCTCCCTTCCTCTTTGTAAAAAATCAATAAAATATATTTTTTTTTTAAAAAAAAAAGACTTCCTTGCCTGTTTAACGAGGCAATTTTTTTGAAACAAAGAAAGAACTCAAAATATAGACCAGAGACCTGTGAGCCCTAGGAATCATAGTCTGGCCAGTTGGTCTCTACAGACCACCTGTGGGAAAATGTGATTGGCCGTGGATGTTCCTTGGGTAAAGTGGGTGAGTCCTGGAACAGGAGCCCTGAGGGATTATGCCATTCAAAACCTACCTTCTTACAAAGGGACAGAGCTGGGGTTCAGAGTCCCAGACCAGCTACCTAATTTGCAGGGCCTACTGCAAATTGAAAACATAGGGCCCCTTGTTAAAAAATAAAACAGGAATAATACCATTTTCCCTTTTTTTGCATCTTTTTCTCAGCCTGTCTTGATGTTTTGTGTGCTATTTAATGTCATGCTCCCTGGGACACGAGGTACTCACTGGATAAACACAGATGCTCCCCCTGTGTCACTGCTCCTCGGGCCCCTACCAGGAGCAGAGGCCAGCAGCAGTCACCGGGCTGGAGCAGGCAGCTGAGAACCTATCCAAGGAGGAAGGGAAGTGAAGATGCAGCCAGACATAGGACTTTGCATGAGCCACGGCTCCCTGCCCCAGTATCCTCTCCATGTCCCATGGACTTCACTTACAAAACTCAAATTCAAAGAGAAAATTGAAGAATTTCAAGAGGGGGCTTCAGAGCATTAAACTCCCAGCACAGGGCCCTGTGCACTAGTCACACACCCATGAAATCGGCCGGCCAAGACCTTCAGTCATTTGTTTCTGCTCACAGAGCTGCTTGTCCACAGAGCAGAGGTTAGAAGCAGGTGTCTGACTCCCAGGACCTCTCTGCCTCCTTCTTGCAGCAGCAGTGCCTCACCCAGTGCCGGGCCTGAGGAGTCCCCACTTTGACTTCCTCAAAAGTTTCCAAGTCAGCACCTGGTACCAAGAACGAGTTGGGCCAGCCAGAACCAGGACCAACCCCCTCCGCACTGGAGTTCTGGGACTCACACCTACGGTTGTCATGTGACTGGACCCGTTCCAAGAGCCCACCATGAGGGAGGCCTGGCGAGTGGGCCCCTCCTGCTGACAGGTGTGGCAATTCTTTTACACGATTAGGTGAGAGCAGGAAGCAGAATGGCACTGACTCAGGGTGGACTCTCCCTCAAGATGAGGTCAGGACTCTGGGCAACTGGTAATCTGCCAGCACGCCTTGGGTGTGAGCTGCATGTGGGGCCTGTGCATCTCCCTTCTGCCCCAGTGGGACAGGGTGGCAGCAGGCATCCTTTACACCATTTGCCCCCAGGATGAGGTCAATAGGGGACCCACGACGGTTCCTTCGCCTGTGCCGGCTCCACACCATGAGTCTGCAAGTCTTCTCCCCACCATGTTTTTCCCCTCCTGGCTTTTCGAGAATCCTGCTCCACAACACCAACAGTCCCTATCTCATGTGCTGATGTCTTTCTCTACGGGTCAGTCTTAAGCCATGCCAAAGCCAGGATGGGCATTGCAAGAATGGGAATGTGGCTAGAGGCAAAATAGGGATGTCACCAGCAATAGGGTTGTCACCACATCAGAGCCTCAGCTTCAACCCCATGAAGTCCACATGTAGATCTGTCAATGTGAGAAACTTTCAAACCTATAGAGAATTTTTGTGAGTTTATTTGTGCTCGACAATTGCTGGGAAGCAGAATCTCAACAGATTGGGATAATGCTCCGGAGAATGACAGTTTTGCACTTATTTTATACATTATGATCAAAAGAGCAGATGCCAGGGGGTTACATGAACTCCATTGGTGATAGATTAGGGAGGGGGAGAAAGCAAATCCAGGAAACCTCTGGGATTGGATGAAAAGTAAAATGATAGACACATACTTATTTTACATAGGTGGGTATAGGATAGAGGTCAACAATTAACTCAATAATAATGAGGGGATTTGTGGTCTCCGCAGAGGGGTGTCTGTGCTTTGAGGGGTCTGGAAAAAGGAAAATCACGTTGACATTCCAACTATATGTTATCGTAGATGCAAAAAGACAACAGACAGGCTCGGTTAGGGTAAAGATTGACCTTTATCAGGGAAGATGCTGGCCTAGGACATGACTACCCACCCTAAACTGCTTTTAGTGAAAAAGCTTTAATTTCAGACCATCCTTTGCGGTTACTGTAGGTCTCTGCGTTTACAAGGCTGACACACAGCCTTCCCTGAACCTGTCAGGTTCCTCTGCTCTTTTTAACACTAATTTCATGAAGTTGATGTAAGTTGCAGCTCACAGATTTGCTCATCTGACTTCATTACCATCTACTTCTCAGTCAGTTGTTACAGACCGTCTTTGTCCTTGTTGAGATTGGAGTTTTATGCAGCCAAGAGTCCGGCTGGATAAAAAACAAATACCTGGTTTGTTAAGATATTTAATGAGAAAATGAGACACTAATAATGATTAAAATAGCAAATTTTATATTACACGTTCCATGTTCCAGCCACTGTGGAATTCTTCTTATATGGATTATCTCATTTAATGTTTTCAACAACCCTATGAGGAAGGTGCTAATAAAATCTCTGCTATAGAAAAGAAAACTAAGAGAAGGTGAGTGAATCGCCCAAGATCATTCGATTAAGTGGTGAAGTCTAGATATGAACCCAGACAGCCTGAGCTCATAATCACTACACTCTAGCACCTCCTCATTACAATGCTGTATGCTCCTGGGCCCTAGATTCAATTCGTCTCTCCCACTATACTCAAAACCTACCTTCCTGGTATATCTTCTTGGGCTGCTTCTGCTGAGAGACTCAGCAACATCAAAAAGATCCATTGTTTAATTAAACTCACCAAACAGCAGACCATTGGACTTTGCCTGGCATTTTATTGAGATGTTATTACCACTCTATTCCAAAACATCTTATAGCAACTGTTTTATAACACTGTAATACACACATGGCCTGGATTTTCCAGAGTAATCTTGATTTCAATATTGTGACCTAGTTTTCACATAAACCACACAAAAGCATTGGTGAAATTATAATATATTTACATCCAAAATAGATTCCCCACTCTGTTTCTTACATCCAAAAGGGTTCCAAATTTCTTTGTTGGATTTCCTTGGTCAAGGGAAAGACATTAACCAAAGGACATATATGCATATATCCATAGCCAATAACACAGAAAATAGTGCGGGTGGGGGTGGGGAGAGGCTTAGGATGGGGTGGGAGCTGGGGAGAGGGCAGCAGAGGGGGAGGGAAATGAAAGGCCTCTATAATACTGTCAACAATAAATAAAATTTGTAAAAAAAAAACCCCCAGGGCTCTGAAAACATGGTGTCGAGGGAGGAGTGTTAGCTCACTTCCTACTCCAGGCTGAGCTCATTTACATCTCAGCAAAGCCACTGGGCCTCATGGTGCAGTCACTACCGCAGAGTCACAGCCACTCCCAGTCACAGGCGCTGGTGTTTAATTAGCCTCCATATACCTACTGACCCCCACCGTCATCATCCAGCTAATTCTTACTCATGTGGACTTCTGGGGGTAAGACTTCTATTTTCCAGTGGCTTGGTTTCCTCCCCCAGAGAACGGACAGCAGATTGTCATCAAGCACCAAAGCAGGTCTTTGCCTCTCCCTGTGACATGTTGCTGTGCGTGGCATGGAGCCCTGCACACACCTGGCCAGGTCACACAGTCTGGAGGTCTGATTGGTGCCAGGAACACATGTGTCCAGGCATTCTATTGGTCCTGGAATGTTATGGACTGCACACACTGTCACCCACCCAACCATCCCAAACACATGTGTTTACACAACCCTCTTCTGTGTCATGTCCAAAAAACACAAAAATATTCTTGGCCAAGAGCCACAGAGACCAGTGGTTCCAAATGATTGATTCTCACTAGAAGGCAGGTGGAAGGCAGAGATTTGTATTTTTTTCTATCAATATCTTCCCTCCAGGTAACCCCTTGGGCATGGAGACTTTAGTTGGACTTTGTCACCAGCTTCCTGAATGCTCAGACACATTGGATATGTGGCCTGGGTACCAGGCTCTCTCACCCACGCTCCAATAACTCCTTTGTATTTTGACATATAGGAAATTACTTAGCTCTTTGCTTTTGAAGTAGCAGGGGGTTAAAATTAAAATATACCAGCATATGTCAAGATACTAAATAACAATGAAATGCTCTCTGTGCTGGAGTTAGAGGAAAAGAGAAGACAGACAGGGTGCATGTCCACCAGACAAGAGCTCCAGGCTTGGGGAAGAGAAGGTGGAGGCAGACAAATGGTCTGGGGAGACAGCAGATTGAGGTGAGCGGGGCTTTATTTGGCCACCGCTGATCCATAGCACAAGTCAAGCAGGTCCATCTTTACACTCCAGTTGACCTGTATGGTCGTGTCGCAGAGCAAGACCAAGACAAGCTGTCAGCAGTGAGCTGGGAGTAATGAAGGCAAGACCAGAAGGTGAGCAGTGTGGTCAGAGACTCGGAGAGCAATAGCAAGATGTCAAAGCCAAGTCTGTGTAGCAGAGAGGAGTTCAAGGCATGACTGCAGGTAGATCCCAAGAGAACCAAACAAGAGATGCCAAGTCCAGTAAGGATGTAAGAGTCAACGCTGGCACATCTAAGATCAAATTGGCAGGAGGAATGCAAGGTATTGAGGATGAATGGAAAGGCAGGTCAGTAAACTCCCACAGAGTAACTCTTTTGGGGGGTAGTTTCTCTCACCCTCTCCTAAGCAACCATTTTAATGTGTTAACATGCCGCCTTTAATTTGTATATGTTCCTGGAAAATGTGTATTGTGGTTTTGTGTACATACGCTTTCACTTAGGTAAATGTTATTGTACTGTAGATTTCACTCCCCTTTCCTTAACTCTTTTTAATCAGCACTGTCTTTTAAGCATCTCCCATGTGTCTATAAGTATATCCAGTCCTCTGTTTCTAACCACTGCACAGCAGCCAGGAGCACCCACCACAGTGTGCTACCCACTCCCCACCCCCCACCCCTCCCCACCCCCCGCCTCCAGTTCCCCACCCCCATGAAACAAGGGAGCTATGAGCATCATCACATGTGCCACTACAGACCTGTGAAAGAAAGTCTTTGGGATGTGTAACCAGAAGTGAAATTGCTGGGTCATTTGGGGGGGGGGGGGGGGGGGGCGAAGGTATTCTTAATTGAATTAGATAGTGTGAGATGGCTATCCAGAATGGTTGCACAATCTATGCACCCAGCAGCAGGCAAGGCAGTTCCTGTACCTGAGTGCCAGAATCCAATTCCAGCATGTCAGCAGGGCTGAATCATCTGGAGTGGCTGAGGGCATTTCCCCACACCTAATGATTTGCATAGATGATTGCTTGCTGCCAGACAGCTGAGGGCATTTCAATCTACATGTTATTGCCTCCTGCTGGCCAAACACCTGAATAGCCATAGGCAGTTCCCCCAATCTGACAATGGATTCTGTATACTAAACCTTGCCTTTGATATGTATATCTACTTTGCCTTAGGGCAAATTGTGTTAATAAAAAGCAAGGGGTCCAGAGAGACAGGAGAACTTGGTTTCTTTAGCTAAGGCTTCTCTGGCTCCCCAAAATGTCTTCCAAAATTATGATACATCTCTGGACTCCTTAATAATTTACATGCAGCGCCTTCTCCAGATTCCTGAATCCCTTCTAGATGCTAGAATAAGACCACCAGCATTACCTGAGGATTCTCTTTCAAAGGTCTGGGGCTCTGCCTCTTTCAACTCATCTCTTTCAGGCACTTCACATCAGCCAGACAGAAGCCCCAGATGAGAGTTGTTCTCAACTTCTTCCCCATGCATGTTCCAGGGACAATGGATGCTTGCCCACAGCTGTGAAATTCTTCTAGCTCCTCCCTAAACGTTCCTTCTTTATTGTCAGGACTTCAAAGCACAAAATAATCAAGGCGTATTTGTAAGCACTGTATTTCTAGCCTGTCCCAAGCCCCTTGACTGACTGGCTCCAAATGCCAGCAGCAACTGATGCCCATAATAAAGTGACTATACAAAAATCTATACTGCATTAACCATAGCATTGTTAGTCCAGTACAATTCTGTGCTAACATCTATAAAAATAAAAGCCTAATATGCTAATTAGGCTGAATAGCTGAAGGACCTTCTGGACATCCTTCCAGACGACCTTCTGGACTAAGCCAGGGCTGCGAGGGCCGAGCCCCTTGCACGTATTTTGTGCATCAGGCCTCTAGTGTCTTTATAAAGACATCTCACTTAGCATATTTTGTTGTCTGTCTTATAGTGAGTTATCTTCTCATGTCCCTCCTATTTTACCTTTGATATTTTCCTTTTATTATTCTACTCTCTTCTAGTAAAATATATGTATTTATATGTGGGTGAATAATTGCTCTATATATTTGACTGAACACCTTAAGACACAAAACTATGTCTTATGTCTCTAGTCCTGGGCCACATAGCTCTTTTCCTTACCTCTTTCTATTGTGTGTCTCTCTGATTGCGTTCCCTTCTGCCTGAAAATGACCGTCCTGCCTAACCCAGTCAGTGTTCTTCATTCCTTTTCGTGTCTCTATTACAAAGGAGCTGGCTGCAGGCGCTTCCAGTTGTTCCCCAGCAGCCACTCTTCCCATCTTCACGGGAGTGGTTTACCCCGCGCATGGTAGCCCACGTGAAGTCTGCTTCCCAGCTTTCCTGCAGGTGGATGTGGCCCAGTGAAAAAATTCTTACTAATGGAATGAGTGTAACATCTAGATTCCATGTTTAAAATGAAGATGGCTGTGTAACCCTCCCTTTCTGCCCCCTCATGCTGGCTGGAAGAGGGATCCTAAGATGGACATGGCACATTGAGGATGGAGGACAACCCACAGGGAGGACCTGCGGTCTGCAATTACTGTTGAGCTACCCCAGAAGCCTTTCAAATGGGAAAAATGAACTTTTCTCATACGCAAGCCACTAATGTTTTACATTAGCCTCACCATACATGTATGTACCAGGGGCCAGAAAACTTTTTATGTTTTTCCTAATTTTATTTTTCAATGACAGTTTACATTCAATATTATTTTGTATTAGTTTCAGGTAGATAGCATAATAGACAATCATATACTTTACAAAGTGGCTCCCCCAATATTTTCAGCACCCACCTGGCCCCATACAGAGTTATTACAATATTATTGTCTATATTCCCTATGCCGTACTTTACAGCCCAGTGACTATTCTGTGACTACCAATTTGTACTTCTTAATCCCTTCACCTTTTTGCTCAGTCCCCCAAGCCTGCTCCTCTCTGGCAACCATCAGTCTGATCTCTGTATCTATGAGTCTGTTTCTATTTTGTTTGTTCATTTATTTCAGCAAACTTTTTCTGTAGAGGCCAGATAGTAAATATTGTGGCGTTTGTAAGCTATGCTATCTTTGTGGTAACTATGCACCTATGTCTTTGTAGTCCAAAAGCAGCCAGAGATAAGAAATGGGTGTGATGTTCCGATAAAACTTTACAAAAATAGGCATTCTTCACACGGGATTGGGCTCCCAGGCTACAGTGTGCCACCCCTAGTATAGAGTTCATTTGCCCGTTTTTGGACTTTATGTAAATGAAATCACACTGTATGTATCCTTCTGCTACCTGCTTTCTTTGCTCAACATTATGTTTTTGAGATTTCTACATGTTATACAGTAGAATTAGTTCAGTCTTTCTATCACTAGAAACTATAGCATTGAGTGAATGTTTTACAGTTTTTTCATTTATTTTTCTGTTGATGGTTATTCAGGTTGCTTCTGTTTATGTCGTTCTCGCCAACAATGTTAGAGCCCAAATTCATGTAAATGCCTCCTACTTCATATGTGAGTTTCTCTAAAATTCACACCTAGGGATGAAATTACTATATCCACAGGGTATGTGCAATGTCAGCTTTATTACTTGTTTCCAAACTCTCTCTCCCTGATTGTTCCAACAAAACCCTCCATCAATAATGTACGATGGTTCCCCCTTGCTCCATATCCTTGTGGATACTTGCTATTATCAAACTTCCTACATTTTGTCAATCTGATGTGTTGGAAATGTATGTCACTATAACTTTAATTTGCATTTACCTGTTTACTAATGAGGTTGAGCATTATCTTATGTATTCAGTGGTCATTTAGATTTCCTTTCTGGAAAACTCCTAGTCATATCTTTGCCTCTTTTTCTGTTACATTATTTGTATTTTTTGTATTAATTTGTAAGAAGTTTTCTCATATTCTGGCTACTATCTATTTAAATTAACTTTTATAAGCTTTACAAACATCTTTCCTAAGCCTGTATCTTGACTCTTAACTTGTATTTTGATATATGATTTTTTTAAATTTTAATGTAGTCAAATCCATCACAGTTCTCATTTTGGATATGCTTTTGGCATCTTGCCATAAAAAACCCTACTTCCAAGGTCATGAAGATATTTCTTTACACTTTCCCCCAATATTTTGAAGATTTCGTTTTCACGTTTAGGTCTTGAGACATGTTGAAATTTATTTTAGTATAGGTTTGAAATAGAGACAGAATTTTCTTCCATGATGTATTACCGAGAATCTCAGTGCCATTTTTAAAATAACCTATGCATTTCTAACAGGTTTGCAATACACCTTGTCACATATTAAATTCTCACATATTTGTAATTGTATTTCTGGGATCTCTTTTCTGTTCCTTTTATCTCTCTTTCTGTGACAATACAAACTGCCCTAATCATTCCAGCTTTATAATAAGCCTTGATTTCTGATCAATCAATCTCCCCAATTCTTGTTCTTTTTTCAAAATTATCTTGCATATTCCTGTTCCTTCCTTTGCTCTCCCAAATAAATTTTAGAGTCAGCTTACCAGTTGCTATGAAAAAAGTTGGGATTTTGCCTTGAACTGCATTCAATTTTTGGATTCACCAGGAGGTAACTGACATCTTTTCAATATTGAGGCTCCCAAACCACTCTAGCTTTTGCATTGCCACAGTTATCAGATAAGAACTTGGGGCAGATTTATGACCATTTGAAATGCCATAGCAACAGATTACTAATGTGCCTCTGTGTCAATCCAGAGAAAAGTGTTTGCCACCCTGCTGCAGGGTTCTGTCCTTGCCCTGTCCTTTTGAGAATCTGTCCATCAGTTATTCAGATGACACTAACCTAGTGGGGAGAGCAGGTGCCATAGATAACCAAAATTCAGAATGATCTCAATTCTGGAATGTATGGTGGAAGCCAAGCAGATAAAATTTAACAAGTATAAATGCATAGCCCAGCAGCAATCTCTGAAATTCACTTGTGCAAATGCAGAATGGTTGCAAAAAGTAAGGATTGACAGCAATTTATGTGAAAAGGATTTAGAAGCACAGGAGGGGCAGCTAGGTAGTCATTGATCACAGACATAATACGAAGCCACAATATGATGTGGCTATTTAAAGAGCTAATGCAAACATATTAAAGTAACATATCCAGTTCATGGGAAATACTGGCTCCCTGTGCTCTGATGATATCTGATCACGTCGGTGGCACTGTTTCATCTTTGGGTGCCATACCTCCTTATCTCAGAGCATCTAAAGAAGGATAAACAAGATAATTGAAAAATGTGGAAAGCTTCTCACCCAGGGTCTGGACAAAGAGGTGTGCATGCCATTATTGCTCTCAGGGTGAAGAGACAAAGTAAAAAGCCATAGCCATCCAGCCTGTGTAGGGAAAAGCTCTCTAACTGACCTTGAGGGTGTCCCCAGCAATGGAGTGGTCAGGTGTGCAAAAGGCAGTGGATTTCCTGCTGCTAGCATCGTATTAGCAGATACTTAGTGGCCATCTCCCAGGCAAGCTGGAGCCAGGACTCCTGCACTGGTGACTTTTCATTTCCCCTTCGTGGTCCGTGACAGTGGCTTTAAGATCACACTCTCTCGTCCCTGCCTAGTCCCACACGAGCCTCTTCCATCACAGATCTGGAGAAGAAACAATGCAAAGGTAAGCAGTGCAGGGACATAGAGTCAGTCCAAAATGCAGTGTACCCATAATTGGAAAGGTTTCATTATCTTTTTAATTAAAACAATGTATTTATGAGCTATTTCAAATATACAAAAAAATCCCTGAGAATAATAAAGCAAATGCCCATGTGTCTACCATGGAGAATTAATAATTGTGAAGCTTCTCCATATTGCTTAACATTTTTAAGAGAAAGAAAGCATTCCAGGTATAAAGTCCTCGCTCCTGCCCTATCACACCTCCTATGGGGGACAATTCTCCTGAAGTCAGTGTGTTTCCTGACTGCATGTGAGTCTCCCTACATGTTTCCATAAAAGTATATTGTACTGTTTTATGTTTTTATAAAAATGCTTCATTCTACTTATAATATTCTGCAATTTGCTTGCTTAGGAAGCCATTATACACAAAAATGCAACAATCATCTTTGTACACGTCCTGTTGTCTACATGTCAGTCTTTAGTATATACACACCTAGAAGTGGAATGGCTGAACCACAGAGGCTGTATGTCTTAAATTTTACAAGATGCTTCCAAATTGGCTCCACCCACCTGCATTATAAGAGACTGCCTATCATTCCACATTCTTGCTGATACTTGGTATTAGCAAACTTTTAAAATTTTTGCTAAACTGATAAATATGAGATGGCATCTCATTGTGTGATGTTTGTTGGTTTTGGGATGCTAATAAGATTGAACATTCTTATATATATTCAGGACTCCTCATCTGTGAATTGTTCAACTGTATCCTCTGATGATTGTCACCAGCTTGTTTATCTTTTTCCTATTGATTTGTGGAATGCCCATATATTCTGGATGTTTCTCCTTGCTGGATTACATACAGTGAGGAATAGCGTGGAGAAATAAAATGGAGTCACTATAGTCAAGCTGCTAGGTTACTAATACCAACTAGGTTGAGATATGAGGCAATGATTCTATTCTTGTTTTAACGAGCCTGGGAACTTAAACCTTTGACCTTTCCAGCCCTGTGTCAATGCCTGGATATGCACCAGACCTCCAGATAACCCTCTGATTCTGCACCCCCCCTCCCCCCCCGCAAACAACTCATAATCCAGACTACCTGACATCCTTTATCCAGGCCACTGGATGTGGCCACCTCCTGGCACCCATTCTCCAGACCACCTGACATCTGGCTGATAGCTGCCCTGGACCAATCGTAGGGTGAAGAATAAGCAGGACTGATTATTCTCAAGAATACACTTTTCACTACAAGGACCCTTAACTGTTCCTTCTTCTTTGGAACACTTCCGGGGTTATACCTAGTTGTGTTTCCAGCATGAAAACCCTAAGACACTTAAATAAATCTCTATCGTTTATCTCTAGCCAAGGTCTCCAGATTCTTTCTAAGTTCGTTTGACAACAGGCAAATGACTCATTTCCTTTCTAGCTCAGCTCTGATTCTGTTCTCACTGCAGACCAAGACACTCTTCCCAAGTCACCTATAATATTTGCGTCACTTATAAGGCATGGTTTACCAAGCAAGTCCTGTGGCGGGTTGCTTGTTTTTATCTTTGGCATGAAGCTCATCGTTCCGGTAACTTCCAGAGGGTATTTTTGTTTACGGTGTGAGAGTTTGAAAAACCGAGAGGGTTTTTCCCCCATACCAACCACTTCTAATTCTTTGACACCAAGTGGGTGTCCTACAACTCAATTCAATTCTGGCACTAACTACCTGGATTTAGCTTCAGACTCCAGAGGTTTAAGGGCTCCATCCTACAAGACTGCCCTAACTTCAGACATCAGCCACAAATAGGGTGCCCACTGACTACAGATTTGGGGCTCCAATGACACCCACTTTGATAATTCACTACAATGACTCACCGAACTCAGGAAAGCACTTGTACTTACTGTTACTGGTTTATAGAAGGATACAAATCAGAAAGAGCCAAGTGCCCAGGGCACGGTCTTGTGGGGGAGAAATACAGAGCTTCCATGCCTGCTCCGGGCTTCTCAGCCTCCCGGCACCTCAAAGTGTTCACCAATCAGGAAGCTTCCAAAACCTGTCTTTGAAGGGGTTTTATGACGGTTCCATTTCATAGCCATGGTTGATTAAATCATGAGCAACTGGTGATTACAAATCTCCAGCTTTCTTCCCCTCCTGAAAATTCCAGCTCTCTCTTCATATGGTTGGCTCTCTAGTGACCAGTCCCTACCCTGAAGTTCTGTCTAGGGGCCACCAATAGTCACTTCATTATCATAAACTTAGATACAATGACAGGGGGCTCATTATGAACAATGAAAGACACCCCTATCACTCAGGAAAGGGTTTGGGGAGCTCTGGAATTCTCATTATATCACAGTCATTAATGAGAAAGATGAATTCAAGTTTATAATCAGGTCAATTTTCATCTATTTAATTTTTATTAAAATATTACATCCCTTGTTTCATAATTAATGAGTAGTTATCTAAAAAACTAAGAGCAAAGTTTAAAGAAATATGGCACCAAGGTACAGGTCATAGATATTATTGAGAAGCTCAAGAAAAGCAACTTATTTACTCAGTATCTCTAGTTCTCTTTTTTGGTGTATTAACCTTGAACAGCCTTCCCCATCTTCAGCTCCACAGAGCGCCTACCTGAGGCTGCTGTTAGCACTCACTACACTGAGACTTCAGGTCACAGAGGCTTGGGGGAGGAAGGGAGAGAAAGAGGCAAAGCGGAGAATAATTAGCTTGCCTCAGTTATCTAAGTTATGGCTTCTTTCCTCTCTCACCTGGAGAGAAACGTCCCTTACAAAAATTGAGACAAAGCTGGGCAGGACCATGCTGGCTCATGAGTTCTCTTCTTTGTCCATCAGAGAGGTTACTATCGGCAACCAGATTGCAAGATCATTCGTTCAACCTAGTTCTACCAGCAGCCATCACTACTACTGCCGGAAGCCGGTCCATCCTTGCTGCTTGACACAGTCGCTGCAGGAAAGAAACATCTACACAGCATATATTTCAATGGACCTGGCATATATAGCATACTGTTTTTAATATGTTTGCTCCCTTTAGCGCCATGTGTTTTAACCAAGGTCACCTCTCCAAGAAAGGTTGTTTCCCCAGGTGGGGATCTTTCCCTGAGGTTAGGGAGGGGATACAACCCCTTAATTAAGTGCCAGGCAGGTAGTTAAGCTACATGGTCTTTACTCCCTGGAATGGAGATGAGAAACACCTTAACCCTTGTAATAGAAATTGACAGGATTAAAATCGGCTGGTATAAATACGGATGTAATAAGACAATAAACGTCAGACCCTCATCAGTTCCTAACCAGAACTCCGACCAGAACTTTGGCTGGAGATCCTGGCTATAGGTCCTGACTAGGCTGCTGATCAACTGAAGGCTGTCTTCGTGTCATTCCTTCTTTGCCGACTCCGTCCACACCTTTGGGGACCCCTGGACCTGCTGGGATTGGACCCCAGCATACTACAACCTGGCTCAGATTCAGACAGACCTCACTTTTGTCACACATTTTTCTTCAAGTGAATGTTTCTTAAGCCTTCACTCTCTGAATGTTTAAATTTATCATTTGAACGCAACAAAATATTAGTTTAATGCCCAAAAAGTATGATTTCCCTCCTGCAACCTGCCCTACTCCCAGACCAGACAGAGATGCCCACTATGCAACCCAGCCTCCTACAAAAGTCATCTAATCTCAGTTCCCCATGGACCAGTCCTCCTATGTTCCTCTTCTATAACCCCCATCACTTAGCTTATGTATTTAGCTTACTCCTGGAGACCCAGCGCAGGGAGGAATCAAAGCAATACTTCTTTCACATATACTAATGAATACCAATGAGTGAGAGGCATCTACACTAATAAAAGAGAAACATGGTAATTGGCGTACGACCGCTACCCTTCCCATTGGCTAATCAGCATGTCCTTATGCAAATTAACTGTCAACCAAGATGGCCGCCGGCAGCCATGCACTGAAGCGAGCAGGGAGGAATCAAAGCAATACTTCTTTCACATATACTAATGAATACCAATGAGTGAGAGGCACTGCATGATAAATACCTAATAGATATCATAAATGATAAATACCTAATAGATATCATAAACTGGGACCTTGCAATGACTCCCCTGATTTTGACTAAAACAAATAAATAAGCAAAACACTTAGATCCACCCCAGTGATGGGTGGATTCTAAATGCCACTCTCAAAGGTGTGCTGTTAACTTAAGGAAGAATGAGCAAAACCACGGGAGCAAATTTCCATCACTCACAGCACAACTCAGAGAATGAGCCTGTTGCTGCTGGTGGGAACTATGGGAGGCATTTACTAAATACTCAGAATTAGGGGATGAGAGGCATTGGGCCTCTCTCTTCAGATTTCTGCACTGGCCCATATGAGGGAGGCCTTCCACCTCTCCCCCACAGATAGAGGGGTGCTATCTGCTGGGTCGGAGCCTGAAACCACCACAGAGCCCTGTTCCCTGGAAGCCGGTCACTGAGCTGAAAGGCGATGAGGATGTGTGCCTGTGCTCTCTATTCCACCAGGAAGGGGTGACAATGGGCAGGCCAGTCTCACCCATGCATGCAGCTGCTTGACTAAGCCCAGACTCTCTGAGTTTAGTCTTTTACAAGCATCACCTTTATCTACAAAATGGAAATAGGCCATGTTTCTCAAATGCCAGACTGCGACAGGAATGATTTCTACCACCCTCTGCTCTCCAGCTCCTCAGCCAAGCCACCTGCTGCTCCCTTCTCTGTCCCCAGCTCCCACTTTCCTTCACTCCTGGAGACCCAGGAGCAAATTTAAATTGTTCACCACTCTTTGGCCCCATTTGCTTGGGGACCACTGTCCTGAGCCACTGAGTTCTGATGAATATGACTATTTAGCCTGACCCAGATGCTGTCACTCAGATATGTTCGGTCCTAAGACACAGAACCAGGCCCAGGGAGGGCAGGGGCCTCCTGGAAATCGCTGGCTCGTCCCCTCCCGACTGCTCTGTTGTTGTGCATCGGGTACCTGTGTGACAGGCTGCTTTGCCATTTTTCATGGCTCTGCATATGTGCTGTTCTTTATGTTATCCAGACATTTTTAAAAGGTCCATGTCCTTGGAATATTCTTCACTCTTAAAAAAGAAGGGAACTCTGACACCTGCTTCAGCCTGGATGAACCCTGAAGACATACTGCTAAATAAAATAAGCCAGTCACAAAAAGACAGATACTGTAAGATTCCACTTATATGAAGAAACTAGAGTAGTTGGATTCATAGAAACGGAAGGTAGAACAGTGATTGTAAGGGCAAAGGTGGGAGATGTGAGGAGTTACGGTTTAATAGGCATAGAATTTCAGTTTTACAAGAGGAAATGTCCTGAAGATTGGTCGTAAAACAATGGGGATATACTTAACACTACTGAACTGTGCTATTAAAAATGGTTAAGATGGTAAATTTTATGTTTGTGTATTTTACTACAAAATTTTTAAAAGAATCCTTGTCTTTCTTTTTTTTTTTTTTCAGATTCCCCAGTAATGCCTCACACAGTGCACACAAATGGTAACCCAAGTCTTCAACAAAACATTTTCTATCAGTCATTGTAGACATTTGCATAACCATTCTCTTATTTAATCCTTGTAGCAACCTTACAAGATAAGTATTTTAGCCAAATAAGTAGATAAGGTAACGGAGGCTCATCAACATTACATGACTGCACACAGCCAGCTGGAAACAAAGCTAGGGGGAGCCCAGGTCTGCAGCTGGAAGTGAATATTATTTCCACAGTTGTTCCTCAGTTTCCTTATTAACCTGGAAATCCAGAATAGACATGCTCAGGCTCAGACCCCCAGAAAGTGTTCCAGAATCTTCTCCGACATCAACAGCTGAGGATACATATTCATATGTCAGCCAGGGCTTGGGAAATGACTTCGTGCATGAGAGAGAGAGAAAGAGAGAGAGAGAGAGAGAGAGAGAGAGAGAGAGTAAATATTGGCAAAAAAGAAAATTGCCACTTCATGTTCAGGGAAGAAAAACCCGCAGACTCTCAGACCCCAAGAAAGTGAAATACTATTCAAACACAGGCACCACCAAACCAGAGGAGAACCAACCTCAGAATTGGTTGCCATGGGCAACATAATACAGTTCAGTCTCCGTGTCCTTGGCATGTATGTGGCTTGCCGTCCACGGACCTCAGAGGTGAAGTGAGCAAGGACCATGGATGGACAGTGAGAGAGGACATTTCTTCCTCAAGGAGCCCACCCAGCCTCCCCCATTTAGCTCCAGGGTGGGGTAACTCTCCAGGTAAACTCTAAGAAAGTAAGGCTGACTGCCTATGAAGAGCCTGTGTCTAGGTCTGCATTCTACTCGTGTAAACATAACTCTTCCTCAGATTGAACTGGAAGCCAGCTCTCTGGGTGTCCATTGTTCTGTGCTCCTGAAGCTAAAGCCGCTGGCTGCTGGCTGTGGCAGAGCAGCGCATTGGACATCCAAGGAGGGTCATGCCGGCTCCTCACCTGCGGGCCTATGGGCTGGCCAAGGGTTGCTGGGTCAGTGCGCGGTTGGTCAAGCTGGGCAGTCACCACAATCCAAAGGGGGGAGGGGAGTCATATTTCTAGTGTCAGGGCCCAAGGACAGTGTCAGGGACCAGGGGATTGATAAAGCCCTGCTCCCTGCAGCCTGTGGACATATTAAGATGTGGTTCTCAGCTGGAGGTGTGTTGACAGCAGCCCAAGGGCTCCTGTTGCTCTCTTTTTTATTTTCTTTTTTTTTTTAAGTATAAGCACCAAAGGCCTGCTGTCCAGACCCTGCCTGGCTGGCTGGCCAGCCAGCCCTGTGGATTGGAAGGAACCAATGCCATCATGATCGGGCCCCTTGGCAACACAGGCTCTCAAACTTACCAGGACTTTTTTTAAAAATCACCCTGCTGTTTGTTTAAATGTGCGCTGCCTGATCCCACCCTGAGATTAGCATTCAGTAGGTCTGAAGCAGGGCCAAGGAATTTGCATGTTAATAAACACCCCAGGTAAATCGCAGCACAGAGCCTGGGACGCTGGAAGCAGCTCCCTGGCTCCTCAAACATGATCAGTGCACCAGCAGCTTCGCATCACCAATTCAAAAGCTCTGGCCCCAGTCCAGACCAGATGAGTCTGTATCTGCTTCGTGGCCGGATCGCTGGGTGATTCGCAGGCACACTGCAGTGCAAGAAGCCCAGCTCCGGAGCAGGGGCTCTCCAACTAGCAGGAAGCAGAATCTGCTGGGAGGCCTGTGAAAACAGAGTGCTGAGCCCATGCCCTTCTGATTCAGAAGGTCTGGGGTAGGTCTGTGCATTGTCCCCAGTTTCCCAGGGGGTGCTGAAGGTTCAGGGACCCCACTCTGAAAACCACAACGCTGATCTAGAGCAGTTTTTTCTCAGCCTTGCTGCACACTGTCATCATCTGGGGGACTTTAAAAGCTACTGCTGCCTGGGTTCCAGCCCAGAAGCTCTGGGTAAGCAGCTGGGGTTCACTCAGCCTGGCATCTAGATGTTCAGAAGCACCCAGGTGACTTTAGGGTACAGACAAGGTGGAGAGGAACCCTTGTTCTGGAGCCAGGCGACCCGGATGCAAATTCCAGCTTTACCATTCACCAGCTGGTGACCAAACAACTTACATAACCTCTTCCGCTGCCCACAGCCCCTCCCCCACTCACTGGTTTACCTAGAGAAGAGCCTCATTACACTTCCAGGAACCTAGTGGATGGAGATTTAACTTGTATGCTTCAATGGGTATCAAACAAGTTGTCAGCTGGTGAGTCTTTCTCCATGTCCACGGTTCACAATATCGGCTGCCCTGCCTTCTACCTGTCTATCCACCTGTTTCTCTCACCATATTTTAACTCTGCGTCTCAAGATAAGAAACGTGACCTTTGATTGAGTGCCCGCCACGTGCCGATTTTCTAAGGACATCACCTCATTTCATCTCATCTTTACAACAGCACTACAAGATGGATGTTATTATGCCCATTTTTCTGGCGAGGAAACTGAGGTTCAAGGTCAAGTGATTTGCCCAACCGCACACATCTCCATAGTGGGGAGTCAGAATTCAAATGTTGGACAGTTGGACTCTAGAGTTGCCTCTGCTGAGCATTTACCACACTGCCTCTCCTCCCAGTGAGTCTGGCCCTTCTCCACCTAGAACAGTGGTTCTCAACCTTGGCTGCACATTAGAATCACCTGGGAATCTTGTTAAAATCCTGATTTCTGGGCCTCATCATTAGTAACAAAGAAACAGAATTTCTGGAGGATGAGGCCCAGAAATCAGGATTTTAACAAGATTCCCAGGTGATTCTAATGTGCAGCCAAGGTTGAGAACCACTGACCTAGAAGCTTCTGCAAGGCGGTGTTTGGGGGAGGTGGAAGTCACCCCAAGAGCACATCCTCCCCTTTCAGATGAACTTGATGCTTTGAGCACCAACAGCCTGCTTGAAACTTGGGTTGATTTATCATCATTACAGGCCCAAGGACACCACCCCACAGGCAAATAAGGTTCTATTTCCCAACTGATATGAATGAATTTTTTTTAAAAACATCAGAACAAAGCTGCTCTCTTAAGCCCTCCATGAAGGTGCAAATTGCTAATCTGATCTGAATGTGTCACTTGTTTGCTTGGGCTTCATTAAAGCTTTTGATACAAGAGTCAAAAAAATAATAAATAAAAGTTTCTGATATGAATTCTACTCATATGTGAGCTTGAAATGCATTCTTAGTTGTCTGATGTGGGAACCAATTTCTATTTTAAAATGGAGTTGGCAAGCAAGACAAGGACAAGACAGAACTGAACCAATAAAATCAAGAGCAGGGATTAATTAAGGTCCTGGAGTTTGCTACAGAACAGGGACAAAAGAAAGATGGTAATAGTGCTTCTTCCAAGAAAAATGAGTTGGATTTTATATATATATATAAGTTTCTGGAGAAATAATTTAATTTTGACACCTCCTCCACAAATCAACTGGGCTTATCTTTCTTCTACAAAGAGTAAAGATTGCCCTTTTCTGGCCAGAGGGGAACCTCATTTCCCCTCTCCTTATCAGTTATAAGAAATCAAAATATTGTTTCAAATGGATGTGTTTAATATTTCATACTACATAATATGTCCAGCACAAAAGGGCAACATTGGCAGGCAGGGGACAGAAGATGAATAGGGATCCTGAATCACATGACCAAAGATTTCTCTCCAATCTTCCCTTCTTGTTCTATGAGGTGGGCTCTTTGTCCATCTCCTCATTCTTGAACTTCCTAAACTCTGAAAATGGACAAAATACCTTAATCTAAAGCAGTGGTTCTCAACCTTCTGGCCCTTTAAATGCAGTTCCTCCTGCTGTGACCCAACCATAAAATTATTTTTGTTGCTACTTCATAACTGTAATGTTGCTACTGTTATGAATCGTCATGTAAATATCTGATATGCAGGATGGTCTTAGGCGACTCCTGTGAAAGGGTCGTTTGACCGCCAAAGGGGTCGCGACCCACAGGTTGAGAACTGCTGATCTAAAGCATATTGTGGTCCAACCACATTGATTTTTAACATCCATTGTATACAGCAAATGAAAACAAATGATTTTGGTCATAGAGAACTAGATGTTTCCCACAGAAACACCATCCCATTAAAATAGGTTGAAAATTCTAACAACAAAAAATAAGGCATGACCTTGGTCATAGCTATTAGCAATATGGTCCAAATTAGTGGCCTTTTTTATCTCAGAGGTCTCCTTTACCATTGGGGCCACCTTCTATCCCATCTAAAGAACTGGTGGCCCATCACCTAGAACTCAGCTCCCCCATCCCTTCCTTCTGGGCATATAAAACACCTGGTGGGAATGGCTCTGCTCTGTGGGGAAGATGACAAGTGCAGGAAAGGACTAGAGTGCAGCTGAGTAACAAGAGCAGCCCAAGGGGATATGGTTTACTGTTTACATCATTGACAAAGATAAATTAAAACATGACATTTAATAAAACAGGTGCCCGATGGAGATGACCTGCAGTATTGTGCTTCTCAGATCTCGCCACTGAACCCCCGCCCCCCCTCCCCCCAGTACCTGACATTCTAGACTCCGAGATACGTAAATGTAATTCCTCCAGGTTAGCAATTTGGCAAGTTTAAAACTCAGTGTGTCAGGTTTACCTATAATGAGGGACACCTCTACCAACCCGTATGACAGGAGCAGCATGAGGAATAGTGACAATGCAGCTAACTCAATTACCGAGTGTGCTTAGCGTGTGAAGTGCTATGTGAATGCTAAATAATAATGCTGTGGTTTCGTGTGAAAGATGTGTGTGTCACCCAGGAGCATCAGTAAGTTGGTAACATAATTTGCAATAAGCCATCATTAATTAACACTAAATTACTACTAGGCCCTTCCTGGGGAAGCAGCATATTAAACTGACATCAGTATGCGAAGAGTTCATTATGGTTAATGTTAGGAGAATGCAAACTGAAGGACTTAATAGTGGATTAGAAGGTGTTTACGTCCAAACACCTCAATGTGGGTTCCACAGCTGCCACACACCAGCAAAGATACTAGCTTGTTGCTAAGGAGGATCATGGAAACTTGGAAACTTAAGAAGAGGCTCTCCCTGCATGGGATAATGAGGTACTTGGAAGCACTGAAAAAAATAGGATAGGGGAGCACTCACCCATCCCTTCCCCTCAATCCTCCCCTCCTTCACACCATTCCCACAGAGCCTGAGAGAATGAAATGGAAGCAATGAGCAGAGGTGAAGGTGAAAATTGTCACCTAGGGGAGACAGAAGGATCAGATTCACCTGGGGAGCAACATGGAATGGGTGTAGGTGAAGGTGGGAGTGGGTTATTTGGAAACTCTTCGGGTGAGTCAGTTTTGCCACCCTACATTCCCACTGCCCTCCTCTGCCCCCACCTACTGTCATACAGTGATTTTGCCATGTTTCACTCTTGCTGAAAATTTAAAAGCAATATGATCCTAACTAACATGAATTTGTGAGGCATATGATCATAAATTCACAGTGCCATTCCTAATATAATCACTAATCTATATATACATTATCATAACATAAATTGGAAGGTTATACAAGGCACAAAATGCTAATTCCCTGACACCTGCACTTCCTGATTGAGTGCAGGAAAAGGGCAAGAACTCCTGAGCCACAGACAGGGGGCATTGCACCCTGTGGCTGCAGCCTCTGTGTGCCATCTTTAATCCCCCAAAGTGGAAGGACCAATAGGCAAGTTCACTTTATTCCCAAGTCTCTTTAGTTCAGTGGTTCTCAACCTTCTGGCCCTTTAAATACAGTTCCTCATGTTGTGACCCAACCATAAAATTATTTTCGTTGCTACCTCATAACTGTAATGTTGCTACTGTTATGAATCATAATGTAAATATCTGATATGCAGGATGGTCTTAGGCGACCCCTGTGAAAGGGTCGTTCGACCGCCAAAGGGGTCGCAACCCACAGGTTGAGAACTGCTGCTTTAGTTGGTCATGATAAATGCTTATTAAACAAGAGGATCATTACTTCTGCTGCTTACAAAACAACTTTAAAGACAAAAGAGGTCAGAGCCTTTGTTTCATGAGATCTATTGGTTTTCCCACATTCATTCACTCAACAGACACTTGCTAAGGATTATGCTAGCTTTCAAGATACAAAAGGAGACAAAAACCTTGTCCTCAAGTCACTCCCATTCTAGTAGGACACAGAGTCCAGGACACAAATACACAAGTAGTGATAAGACAGTAGAGAAGAAGAGAGATTGACAGATTGTGCACAACAGGTAGGGTTGGAGAGGCAGTAAGGTGGCTGGGGATGGCATCTCAAAGAAAAATTGATGATTGGGTTGAGGATCCTCTGGGGAGTGAAGGTTAAGGCCATTCCTAGCAAAGGGAACAACCTAAGAAAAGATACAAAGGCACGAATCCTTCTACACCCTGAAGGAGGAAGCCCTTCCCACCACTGGAAATGGCTGGACCAGGTGGACACCAGTCTGAGCTAAGCCAATCTCCTTCCTCTTATAGGATAAGCCGACTAAATGAGTTGTCCCCCTGCACCTGAAAACCCAAGTTCAAGCTGCCATTTGGGGGCATGGATCCAGTAAGGCAAGCAGAGAAAGGGGTCTAGAGAGAGAGAGAGGAGAAAGAAAGAAGTATACAGAGAGGGCCAGCCCCAGGACACTGTCATCTCAAAACAAGGAGAGAATGGGCCTAGCCGGTTTGGCTCAGTGGATAGAGCATCAGCCCATGGACTGCGGAGTCACAAGTTCAATTCTGATGAAGGCCATGTACCTTGGTTGCAGGCTTGATCTCTGGCCCTGGTTGGGGCACATGCAGGAGGCAACCAATCAATATGTCTCTCTCACACCAATGTTTCTCTCTCTCTCTGTCTTTCCCCCTCCCTTCCACTCTCTCTAAAACTCAATGAAAAAATATCCTCAGGTGAGGATTAACAAAACAAAAAAGGAGAGAGAGAATGGTGGCTTGCCAGGACTTGTTCTGGACCTTCATAAGATTCAGCCATTCTTATGGGTCTTAAATTCTTTGGAATACTCTCAATTCCTTTGAATAAAGTTCCCTTAATTTAAGACTGCACGAGTAGGATTCTGGACAGGGCACTGGTGAACAAGAGACACTGAAGGGTCCTGGGTGGAAGTGGGCCATCCTGTACCCTGTGTTATAGGGCCTGCTGCAAGAGTGACTGCAGACCCACCAGGTCAGTCCTCACCACCAGAAAGAAGTCCAGGACTGTAGGCAAGGTGTTTGGATGAGGATAGAGGGGCTGAGTTCACTAGAAGGTCTTCACACCTACTCATCAGCTTTTTATAAAGATAAAATCTGTAAAGCACTTGCAGTTTCTCTGGAGAAAGACGTGAGATAAATACAAGGTATTGTTAACAAAAGGGTCTTTCTTCTTTATTATAAAGCTATCGGAAAGGAATTGCTTTCCCAGGCCACGAGGGAGCTACAGTCTTATCTCAACAGGTAACCTTGAGAATCAGACACAATAGCTGTCTCTTTTCTCAGTTCTCTTTCTTACTTTACCCACCATCCTTCCACAAGCATACTTCTCCATTACCAACCTTTTTCATGTAATGAAACAAATAACATACCCTCCTCTGCATACAGAGCAATCCCGGCTGCTGCCTGGGCTGGACCCTGCCCCACAGTCAGCTCTCTGCCCACCCCTGCTTATCCCAGGCTGCTACTGAATTCTGGGTGGGAGCATGCCTGGCGTGTATGGCAGCTTAAGGAATTCTGCTCTCAAAAGAATAGAGGAAAAGTCACTCCTGTGTTGTATAATTTCTTGATAATTCTTTCTGTGGGGAGAGGGTATGTATGTTACTAAAACTGTACTTAAATATTTCAAATATTGTTGGACTGCAAACTGAAGACCTACAGAAGGTCACAGATGAGCAACAGGGAGACGTCTAACATGAGGCAGAGAAGGGCACCTAAGAGGAAGGAGTTAGATGCATCAGGTCTATGGAAGCTGAGGTCAAGAAACCTAGGGGGTGGGAGGTGGAGACAAGAATTAAAGAACCCAGCAGGCATTTTCTTGGCATTGAAGGACACTTAGGGAAAACTGCCTTGGGGGCCTCAGCAGTAAGGAACTATTCCTTCTGAACATAATCTCTGACTATGGGCTTACTGCCCAATAAAAGAACTTCATAGTAGATCTCTGGGATCTACCGGGGGACATAGGAGTCTAGCTCATGAAGACCTACTGGAATGCCTTCCCTGTGAGATGGTTCAGGGGAGTGGCTGAACACTCTCCAGACCTCTTTACCCAATCATGGCTGCAGTGAGATTGAGATGTAACAGTTTCTCATGTCTCTTCTTTCATCCCAGAGATGTTCCAGAAAACTGATGCTTCTCCGATGGTCCATACCAGCCATACAGGGCCCCAGCTATAGGGTCCTGGCATCCACAGCCACATACTCAGATTCATTGTCATCTGAAGTTGAAAGGAACACCAGAATTCACCACATGCAACCATCTACACATCTCAAATATTAGAGCACAGGTTGAAATGTTTGGCTATCATCTTGGGTTCTCTAAAATGAAGTCCTTCATGTTTGCATTTTTTACATCATTGCTGCTGCTGTTAGAACCAACCTCTCCTGTCCAGCTGGCCCCATGGCAGGCGTGGAACTGCTGCGCTAGAACTTGCCCACTGGGCTGGAGGAAACTGGTGCTTTGGACTAACCAGCTCTCCAGAATAGCTCCTTGGGTCAAGTCACCTTTTAAAATTTATTTTGAGGGGAACCTGGGTCTTATGCTTCAAAACAGCATTATTTAGGGGACCATGTATTCCTTATCGATTGCTGTGTAACAAATCACCCCCAAACTGAGTGGCTTAAGACAGTATGCCACAGTTTCGGAGGCTCAGGAATCCAGGTGTGGCTTAGCTGGGTGTTCCTGCCTCAAGCTGTCACCAGGGCTGAAGTCATCTCAAGGGCCAGATGGGGGATACCCCCCACTTCCCAAGTTGACTTACATGGTTGTTGGCTCATTTCCTCAAAGCTGTTGGACCAAAGGACTCCCCCAGTTTCTTGCTATATGGGCCACCCCACAGGACAGCTCACAACATGGCATATTGTCCATCAGAGGGAGCAAAAGAGTAAGAGAGAGCACTGAAGACAGGAGCCACAGATGGAAACCTAACTAGAAGTAGCCTAAATCCAGTCCACACTTAAGGGGGTGAATTACCCAAGGACATGAATCCCAGAAGACGGGGATCATTATGGGGTCACCGTAGAGGCTGCTTACCAACAGACTCTATGTTACTTTCTTCTTTTACTTGTCTCTATCATGACTATTGGCCAAAAAAACACAAAACTTCCAACGACAGCAGAAACCATATGCAGAAGGAGCCAAGAAAGACTTGAAAGAGATTATGTATAGAGAGATACAAGAACAAAAGCACATAAAGTGCGAGACAGAGACAGAAACTGCCTCCAGCCTTGCCTCTTCTTATTTTTTCTGTTTATTCAGTCCTTACAATGTACCTTCCCATCTTCCATTTCAGCTAGCTTAAGTGGGTTTGGTTTCTTTGCCATCAATCTCTGACTCAGCCAAGTCCTCCCCAGTCTATTTCTTCTTGGGAAAGTGGTTAATATCAGTTCAATTTCCCCCCAGAAAGTGACCTTTGAGATGTGAAATAATGTGTGGATTCCAGGCAGAGCACATTTTTGTTCAAAGCACAGATATGATTCAATTCATTTCCACAGGCCTGCATTGAGATGGGGTTAGTGTCGTCTCCATGAATCAAGGGAAAATGTAATTAAAGAAATGGAAATTTGACTTACCCTAAATCAAACTACACATTGGTCATTAAAACAGAACTAGAGGGTCAATTCACTTCGTCCTCTAAACCCACAGTGGCTTGGAATGTAAAAATATATGTTATCTACTCATACACATGGGCATTCCACACTCACATGCATACATGGCCACAATCACTTCACAGTCTGGGAGAACGAGGTCTCAAGCAAACAGCAACCTCTCCTCGCTTCTCTTGATGTGTCACAAAACAATGTGTGCCTCTTGCGTCAACTCCCACACGATCTGCTTCCCAGAGCACATTTTCTGAACATTCAACAGCATATCAACATAGAAGCCAGCTCCTAGAGTGGTTTACAGGACTCCCCCAGGCAGTTCCCATAAATATTGCAAACAGCAAGTTCACACTGCCAGCTCGTTGCAGAAACCCAGAAGAACACGATTTTACAAGTTCTCTTCCCAAAGGAAATCAGACTGAAAACACAGAGTGACAGTCAATGAGATGGTGCTGCCCCCCCTCAATATTGTGGTATGAAAAAATGCCCTTTTTTGTACACAAATAATTTTTTTAATTACAAAGTATGGAGACACTACTTTGGAGAATTTTGAAATTCCAAAAAGCACAGAAGAGAAGATAAAGCTACTTATAAAAGCTACCACTAAGAGACAACAAAGGTTGTGTTTGACATATTTTCTTTTGGTCTTTTTTTCCATATATATATATATATATATATATATATATGATATTATTCCAAATATATATGCAGTGATATATATATATATATATATATATATATATATATACCTTTTGTTTTGCTTTCTTTTTTAACCTAACATTTTATTGCATGGGAGTCATGGGGAGAAATGGCTAATGAATCCAAGATTTCTTTGAGTGTGAAATAAATATTCTAAAATTAGATTATGTTGATGGTTGCACAAATCTCTAAATATACTAAAAATCATCAAATTATATACTTTAAACAGGTGAACTTTATGGCATGTAAATTACATGTCAATAAAGCTGTTTTTAAACTATGTAATGAGATATCATTGCATAGTACTAGAATGACTAAAATTAAAAATAAGTACAAAATATATGATTTTTTAAAATGATTTTAAAAACATAACAATTCTAGCTCGGACTGTGTGGCTCAGTGGTTGAGCACCAACCCATGCAATAAGAGGTTACCGGTTCAATTCCCAGTCAGGGCACATGCCTGGGTTGCAGGCTCATTCCTCAGTAGAGGGCATGCAGGAGGCAGCCAATCAATGTTGATGTTTCTCTCTCTCTCTGCCTCTTCCTCTCCCTTCCTCTCTCTCTAAAATCAATAAAAACATATTAAAAAAGAAAAACCTTAAAATTCTAAATACTAAGAAGGATGTGAAAAAACTGGGATGCGGGTGGGAATGTAAAATGGTGCAGCCACTTTGGAAAAGAGTCCAGCAGTTTCTTACAAAGTTAAACAAACATCCAGCACACAGACCGACAAGCCTGCTCCTAGGTGTTTGCCCAGGAGAAATGAAAGCATATGTCCGCACAAACACCCGGACATGAGTGTTCTTAGCAGCTTCATTTGTGTTAACTCAAAACAAGTAACAACACTAATGTCCATCAACGGGAGAAGGAATAAACAAATTGGGAATATTTATTCAGTGGAATGCTATTGCCACGATATAAAAGAGCTACCAATATGGGCAACAACATAAGTCAGTGATGGCGAACCTATGACACGCGTGTCAGAGGTGACACGCGAACTCATTTTTTGGTTGATTTTTCTTTGTTAAATGGCATTTAAATATATAAAACAAATATAAAAATATAAGTCTTTGTTTTACTATGGTTGCAAATATCAAAAAATTTCTATATGTGACACGGCACCAGAGTTAAGTTAGGGTTTTTCAAAATGCTGACACGCCGAGCTCAAAAGGTTCGCCATCACTGACATAGATGAATCTCAGAACAATTATGCTGAGTAAAAGAAGCTATACAGAAAATACAAAATGCTGTATTGCTCCATCGATATGAAATGCTAGAAAAGAGAATCTAATCTATGGCGGTTGCCCAGCCTGACAGTGGAGAAAAGCCATAGGAAGCAAAGGAGCAGGAGAGCATCTGGGGAGCAACCGAAATCTTAGCTGTGGTGTTGGTTGCGTGATTGTGCACATTTTTCTAAATTCATCAAATTGTGTACTTAAAATTGGCCTGTTTATTGTATATAAATTATGCCTCAATGAAATTTATTAAAATAAAACTCATCAGACTGTACACTAAAGTAGGTGCATTTCTGCATGTAAATTGTACCTCCAAAAAGTAGAGTTTTTTTAATGGAAAAATATAAAATATATGATTGTCTAACCACTGTGCATACACCTGAAACTAATACAAAATAATACTGACTCAATTAAGGTGCTTACTATGGTGTTGTTAATAGAATATTAGATGTATTCAGTCTTGTACCAATTGGCTGTAATTGAAAAATTATTAAAATAAAATGGAAAAAATATATTATATTGTGCTTATTTTCACATTTTAAATAATTGTCAGAAGTACCTTAATTTGAGTATCATGCAGCTATATTAGTCAATGTTATAGATGTGACACAACTTAGCCAGTCTACAATAGCTGAGTACTTATGTTGTTTTCTTTTCTTTTGCCATTGAAATAACATTGCAGTGAACATCTGTGTGCATAAAACTGTCTATGCTTTAGATGCCTAGAGAAGAACAATTGGGCAGGAAAACTTTCAAGGTGCTTAGTAACACCTGACAGTTAGTCGCTTCCCTTTCACTGGGGTGGGAGGTCACAGGGATGGAAAGAGCGTGGTGGCTTCGACAGCCCTTCTGTTAGTGTGTTGAATGCTGCATGGATGCCCAGTGAGAGGAGCCTGGGCTAAGGAGGTCACGGGTCCCTGTCCTGGTCCCAGCACTTGCTGTGTAACCGTCAGTCATTTTCTTTCTTTGGATACTGTTTTTTTAACCTCCAAAATGAGAGTAGTAACTGTGGTAGGCAAATATTCCCTAAACGGGTCAGCAAAAGCACCGACTATAAAGTAAACCATTGATCCTTGAAAATAAAAACTTGTGTTCATCAAAGACATTATTAAAAGAAAAAAAAAAACCACACAAGGAAGAAGCTATTCACAAAACATACATTCAACTAAGGACTTGTATCCAGAATTCCTAAAAACAATGAGAAAAAAGTGGGCAATAGCCTTAGCAGGTTTGGCTTAGTGGATTTACTCCTTAAACGCTACCCAAAAAATGTCTTGGTGGCAAGCAATGCAAATTAGATAGGTTGGCTCTTAGCCGTTTTCCCTGGTGAGTTATCAGTTAATCAATTTTATGGGTTGTTTTAGTTGTATTTTAGAGCTTTTAAAAATGTTCTTGTTTTGAATTCATGGTGTTGTTAATAGAATATTAGATGTATTCAGTCTTGTACCAAAGATCTTTTATGGTGTGGTTTGTCCAGTTTATTGGCTGTAGAAGGAACAAAATTTGTATAAGAGTGTGTCGTTCTTGAGGAAAAATGTCTACATTTAGACACACACACACGCACACACACACACACACACACACACACACACACGAGGTGCCTTTTGATAGCAAGCAGAAGTCTGAAGGTGGAACAAGAGTCGTATATCACTATCTCACTAACCCAATTGCCTCCCCTCCATCATTGTTTTTGTATGGTAGGAGCAAGCAAAAATGGGATAGATTCCAAAGGAAACAACACTTAATTTTATAGTTTCCTATTTCTCATTCTTTTATCATTTCATTTAATTCATTTTTAAATCTTTTCCCTTCTCTGTACATTTGCATTGAATTGAAAAACAAAGTCTTTCATATTTTACAGAGGACAATAAATGTTCTCTAGCACATTAAATTGCCATTGAACCAGAAACCAAAGGAGAGGAAGCCACAGAGCGGCACCATTGTTTTCCTATTGGAATGAAGATACAGCTTTATTTCCATTTCCTCCTTGCAGATATTTCTGTAAGTTAATAAATTAAATGGATGTGTCCTATTAAAAAGTGCTTTATTCATACTTTGGCATAATTATGCAACTCTTGACCTTGAGCGACAGGGATCTGCCTCTGTGTATGCCTGTCTCTCCCAGCAGCCTTGCCTCTTGTGAGCAGAGACCAGACCCTGCTTCCTCCTGCATGGCTCCTGCCCACCACGGACTCTCAGATGGAGTCAATGCTCAACAATTGGGTGTGGACTTGAGCTTTCTGAAGCTGCCATGAGAAAGAAAAAACACAATGCAAATGGCAGAGAAGGAATGTGGGCAGGGCGTGGGCAGACATGGCGACCTGAGTGAAGGAGAGAATAAGAGCAGAGCAAGAAAATCTGAGGGAAATGGCTCTTTCCTCCAGGACAACTATCTCACCCAAAAGGACAAGTGCTGCCCAACTTACCTGGCTCCACCCTGGCGCTGGTACTCCTGGGAGACGAGACAGTGCAGGTGCCACCGCTGAAAACAAGAGCCAGGAAAGACAAAGGGGCCCTTGCGTCCCCACGCCCAGCCCAGCGCAGGAGCACGAGGACCTGTGGCTGGAGGCTTCGCTGCAGCGGCTGCCCGTCCTGAGGGACGGGTTGGCTCTCCTAACCCAGGGGCACACCAACCAGTTCTTTTTAAAAATGGGCAGAATGAAGTAGAAAGACAAATCCTTCCATGGTGTTGCCACCCCTGACAGAGAAATGATGGGGATTAAAGAAGAATGGGATGGTAAAGTCAATCTGAATCTCGATAAAATGCCCACGAGGCCTACGACTTCCAGGTGATGAAGAGTCAGCAAGCCCACACCAATCTCCCAGGGAAAGGAGGTTACAAAGTGAGAGTGAGGAGGGGAGAGCATTGAATGGCTTTTTATAGCCCCTAATATCTCTTCTGACATCAGCCTGCACGGCCTCCATGGGCCAGGGCAAGGGGAAGATGAATGGATTTGTCTTTCCATTAAATACCATTACCCGGAGCACGGGGGAGAATAAAAGATGGGTTGCTGATTCACCTCCCAGCTCCCATCTCTTTTCTCCTAATTAAGGAAAAAGCTACAAAAACAACTCCCACGTGTCCTCCCCAACCCAGCCCTACCATTTACAACATATATAACTCAGGGGAGATAGGTAGCCCAGTGAGCTGCAAAGTTCGCCTCCCAGCAGCAATGCCAGCACACAGCCGGTCCTAAGGAGAAGTTCAAATCCAGTCCACCAGCATGGTCAAGTCCTCACCTGGTCAGTAATATACTTCAAGATCCATTACTCTCCTTGCAGAGCCTGTCATCTTTAAAGCCTATGGCCTGAGAGGTCTCTTTACCACAGGTACAAATAAATGATTCTGCTTCTTCGTGAGATCAGTTGCTTGAATGATCTGAAACATCACATGCATCACAACAAAGAGAGAAAACAAATAAATGCAATTAGTGTGCAACTTCCAGCATGGTTCAAAATCAGAGTCTTCAGGCCAGTGGATCGCAGGCTGAGCTACATCGTTGAATCAACTAAGGTGCTTAAAAAATACGGGTGCCTGAGCAAAAAATAATCCAAAGAGAAACTATCAGTAGTGTTCTCCAACAAAATATGCTGAAGGATATGTTTAAAATGTGTGCAAGATCTGTACATTGAAAACTAAAAACACTTGTATAGATATCTCACGATAAGTAAAAAAAAACCTATATGTGAATTTTGCAAGGTATTAAATGTAAGCTTAGAACACAAAAATCAATTGTATTCTTTTGCATTGGCAGCAATCAATGAGAAAATAAATTTTTGAAATAATTCCGTGTACGATAACACCAAAAACAGAAAATACTAGAAATAAATCTAGTAAAAGTTAGCTAAGACTCCCCCACCCCCATCCCACACTGAAAATTATAAAGCATTGCTGAAACAAGACCCAAATAAGTGGAGATAACCTGTGTTTGGTTTGGAACACTCAATGTTGTTAAGATACCAGTTCTCCCCAATGTAATCTGTAACATCAATACAATCTCAATCACAATCCCAGCAGGTATATTTTGGGGAAATTAACAAGCCGATTCTAACATTCACATAAAAATACAAAGGATCTAAAATAGCTAAAATGATTTTGAAGAAGAAGAAAGAAGTTTTCCGCTGACTGATTTCAAGATTTCCCAAAAGACTACAATAATCAAGACAAGGCTTATTAATGGAGGAATAGATACACAGATCAATGAATAGCAAGTCCAGAAATAGATCCACATATATATGCTCAACCGACTTTTTAAAAGGTAACAACATAATCCAATAGAGAAAAGATAGTCTTTTCACTAATGGTTTGGGTCTTTCCTGGCCATCGTTTTCCCCCTGTCTGCTGCCAGGTCAGGGAGGAGGAAGCTCCAGTGTACATTTCTTAGAAGGCTCTCCTAGTGTCTCCTGGTCAATCTGTGTATTTGGGCAGCAGGGTTAATGTCTACATATACACCTCAGCCAGGCCCTGGAGTGACTCTTGCTTGGGTGCCTTGCTAGACAGATAAGGGATATTGAAGGCAATATCTGGCCTGGATCCATGCCATAGCATGCCCCAGTTCTGCAGAGCACTGTGTTCACTAGCAATTAACCAAAGGGGGCCACAGGTACTCTGGTGGTGGCCAGTGACAGTGGTGGGTGGTCTGTGACTTGCAGTAATGGCTTGTGTTCACATCAAGAGAGACAGTAGCCCGCGGGTGGTGTCCCAGGACACTCGGTCATTCGTTTTTAGTCCCTAGAGTAGTGGTTCTCAACTTTGGCGGTGTATTCGAATCATTGGGGAAAGTTGCAGAAATCTTGATATCAAGGACACTTCTCAGACCAATGAAATAATACGATTATTTTTAAATCTAAGTCATTAGGGTATAATTTACATGTAACCCACCCTTTTAAGTGTATGATTTGGTGAGTATTGATAAATATATACACCCGTGAAACCATCACCACTACACTCAAGTTCGAACATGTCCATCACCTCAAAAGAACTTCCATATTTCCTTGGCAAAGAGAGGTTGTGGGCTCCAGCATCCCCCTCCCTGACTCCCCAGAACCACAGGAGGTGAGGCACTAACGCTGTTGCTGGGATTGGTGCCCACCCTGCCACCACAAAGACCAGCCTTGCTTGTGACTGTGCGCAGAATTCCTACCCTCACCCATGTCCCCAAGGATGAGCTGATACGAAGGCTTTGATAAGCATTTGTTGACTTTCATCACTTGAATTAATTACCCAATAAATAAAAGGACAAAGATAAGACTAAAATCCAGTTGGTGACAAAAATGGTTTTTTTACCCATGTAACAGTGAAAGGACCAAGAAGAGGAGTCAACTGACCACAAGCTCCCAGAGGGGGCAGGAGTTAGCCAGAGGAGCATGCAGGGCTTTCAGCTCCCAGGTCCCTGCAGCCAAGCAAGAGCAACCCAGGTGAGGGTTGCAATGAACAGTGCAGAGAATGGGCAAAGCCCAGGACCAGGTGCAGCTAAAGGTCAGGTTCTCACACTGGTGACAGCAAAACTGAACAAGCCACTTGCTTTTTCCCAGTCTCTGTTCAAAGTCAAAATGAAGTTGAAGTTAAGGAACAGCAGCAGCAATCACATTATCTGGGTACAAACTCCACCTTTGCCATCTGCGAGCTGTGTGATCCTAGGAAAGTCACTCACCCTCTCTGTTGCCCAACTCTCTCATCTGTGAAAGGGGGATAGAATGTTAGCTCATAGGATCACCATGAGGAGTAAATAAGTCCTTACATGCAACGCACTTAGGTCAGTGCTGGCATAAAGGAAGTGCTCAGTAAATCACTCGCCCCTCTTATCTGTGAGATGCTAATAAAATCTCTCCCCACATACCCAGCAGAGTCGTTTCAAAAATACTTTTTAAATAATAATGATGCCATCGTGTATTTTGTTAACTGAAAATATTGTCATATTAATATCTCATTTGAACTTCTCACTAAACATATGAACTTGAGATAGCAGGTATCCCCAGGGAACATGGTGAAACACTGTACACGGTGGGGCAAAAGTTGCCTGACAGCTGTGAGTGCTCCAAACAGTTTACTCTTGTATTGTTATTTATTAATTATTGTGTTATTTTTCGTATGAACAACTGTAAGTCTACATTCGCCCCACACTGTATGTGAAAGTGCTTTGGAATTGTAGGATACTTGTCACTTCTAAGGAAAACTGGCTCAGACTTGCCTGTGGAGGCCTCTGAGTGAATTTCGTACCACCTGACCCCACTTCAATGCGCGAGAGCACAGTTGTCTAACTAAGTGATCCTGAGCTTCAATTTTCAGAGCTTCCCAGGGCAGGAGAGAACACAAGCCAGGGACTATACTTCATTGGAAAAAAAATTGCTCTAATATGAGACAGATTCTCTCTGAGTTCTCTATTCTATTCCATTGAACTGTATGTCTATTTTCACTAAGTCTCAAAATCGGGCACTTAATTCATTCAATTTTTTTTCAAAGTTTTTTGGCTAAGGTCTTTGCATTTCCACATGAATTTTAGAATCAGAAACAGGATAAAGTCAGATTATCAATGACCCAGGAAGATGAGAGCTGGGAATAAAAGGCTGAGTTGCAAAGGGGAGGGAAATGAATGCCGGGGCTATCCACTTAGTTGGTCTTGGTGTCTTCGGCCTGATACACGGGCTCTCGTGCTCTGTCCATATGGCAGAACATGGAGTGGAGAGCTGGCCTGGGAAATCTACGTTATCTCTTGTTTGGGAGGATGGCCCAGCCAGTAGCATGTGCTCAAGGCCGTTTTCCCAGTGAGTTCCCACCGCCCTCCACCTGGCTCTCCCTGAAGCCGTGATCCACATTCTGAATCCCAGAGCTCCAGAGGGGGCCTCACCTGAGAGACCACCCAGCCCGATTCCTCCATCGTGCAGATGGGAATCCGGAGGCTCAGAGCTGGCTGAACGCAAAGCCTGGACTTGAAATCAAGGACTCCAACTGCCTACTTTGAGTACAACACCCTGGAGACTTCTCAAACACAGAAATGTTTCTCCTTCAATTGAGGATCAATAGTCACTTTTCTCCTCTGGGCCAAATGTGTGGGTTTTTATTAAAAAGGAAGAAAATTCCGAGAGTTATAATTCACCTAGGCACGAGCTCCGAGGCTTCAGAACCACGACCTGGAAATAACCATCTCAGTCATCTCCAGACTTGATCGTGGGGCCTGCACAAGCCACTTCCTGAGAGAACTGATGGCACCTGATGGCCTCTGAAGTGTCATATGAATCAACGTGCACCCCACCATCTGGGATTGTTGTCTCCTGAATCAGGGAGCAACCTGGTTGGAGTTTTTAGGAAGGGACACGCAGGCCACTTTTCAAATGAATGACACAGCTTCTCTCCTGAACAACTCAGTTAAGAGGATCAGGACAGGAAAATGGGAAGAACAGTGAGCATGAAACCCTCATTGGTCCTGACCCAGGTCCTGGAAGGTATTGAGAAACCCCCTGCCCTTACCCCATGCACGCATCACCAAAGACCGGTCTGCCAGAAACACCAGAAGCTGAAAGGAGGCAAAAAGATGAGCTTCCAAAAAGAAAAATAATCATCCTCACCTCACATTTTATGGACGTGGAGTTATGCTTGCAAGGAATAATGTATGGAGATGATTATTTTATTTTTAAAAATGCACATGGCAAATAGCTAGCCAGACCGGCATTGACATGCATATGATACATGCTTACATATAGTTGCAAAGCACAGTGTAATGGAAATGGACATCGTACTTTGCATTTATATAGCAACCATTTCTCTAAGGACCTCAAAGGATTCGTACAGCCATTACTGGATTCACCCTTGTTACATGCTTGTAAAATGAAGGAGAGGCAAGGATTACTCAGCCCATTTTATTAAAGAGGAAGCAGACACCCCAAGAGAATATATGGATTGGCCAAGGGCATATTGTGCATCATTTATTTGCTCAAAACCATGTTGGACTGAAATGAGTCCAACATTGTACTTACATTTACTGGTTTTTATAGGGTGTCCCAAAATTCACGCAAGAAGTGATTTTGATAGAAAACACAGGTTTATAATTAAAAATTGTAAATTTTTTATTGATTCATAAAGTATACAGTATAGGGTTATATATGGAATAGCACATTGGGTATGCCAGCACATACACAAAGCTGTGGTCTTCATTGGTCTTCATTGTCCCTGCTCCTGGGCCATAATTGGTACTTGATAATGCTTATCAAATTGAAGGGATTGAAATCAAAGGGCAACAGATATTAGAATCTGATTCAATAAACCAAGTAAAATTAGGCTTTTATTTTTTTGTTGTTGTTGTTAATGCTCACACAAAACTCAAATCTTGCGTGAATTTTGGGACACCCTGTACATACAGATTTCTGAAAAGAAAATGATTCTGTTTTGCAGACTTGTGTCTGTGATTCAGAGTACCAGATGATCAGTGACCAGGATGGGATATGAACTGGGGATGTTGCCCATGTTCTCAAGTACAGACATGGGGTTCTTGACAACTAAAGGGGGAAAACTTTCCTGCCATTGGCACCTGAACCAAAAGACAGGCTCCTGTTAGTAACTGACATTTAATGACTGCCTACAATGCACATTTCCAGTGTGCACTTCAATACCCTTTGTCATTGATCTTACATCTGCTCTATGAGTTAGGTATTATTGCCTCGTAGAGGTAAGAAACAGGCCCAACGAGATTGGATCCTTGTCCCTGGTCACACAACTAACAAGTTTCTGCTCGGGATTTGAGTACATTTTGCTGATTTGAATAGCTGTGCATTTCTACCATATTTTACCAACATGACTTCACTCCCTGTCTAGTGGGGTTCCTAGAGTCATAGTCCAGCAAACTTTAGGAAAACTAGAGCCAATCTGGGGCTCCATGCACACGCCCCCCGCCCCCAAATATTCCAAATGACAGCTCAGGATAAGTGCTCATTCACCCTGGACAGATCCATTGGATAAGACCCTGCCTCAGGCCATTCTGAACCGCAGGCTAGTCTGAGCCTTCCTGGTCCCAGATTAACACCTTGTGTCTGACCCTGACCCGAGCTCATGGCAGAGCCGGCTGAGACCCATGAGCAGGGGAAGGGCAGGAAGACATCCCGGGAAGCTGCCCGAGTGCACCCTTCAACCACCTACACTGAGCAGCACTGGTTGGCCTGATTTCTGACCACCACTGGGAAGCACGTGCCTGTCTGATGGCCCTCACATTCCTCACAGAGAGAGAAAGCACGGCGCAGACTTGGCCCAACTTAGAAGGAATCCGAAAGTGAACAGGCAGCAGGCACTACTTCCCCTGCCATTTCCTCTACTTTAGATTTCAGTGCCTGGAACGTGATCGTGCAAGGGGTAGGAGAGCCATCCTCTGAAAACCAGGCTGAAGCGGGGGACCAATGGCTTCAATGGGACCTTACTCTGCTTGGAGTGCTTTACACACGACATCTCCTTTATCCCTACAGCACAGCTATGTGGGTGTTATTATTCCCTTTCTCCAGAGGAGGAGAGTGAAGCTGAGAGTTGAAGTAGCAGAGCTGATATGTAATAAAACCAGGATTGAGGCGTGGATCTGTGGGTCACCCCCCGTCCTTGAAGCCTCACTAGCCTCCAAAGAGTCTGATGGTGTGCCCTTCTCCTGAGGACAGCATCCCAGCGGTGGCAGGGAGGGCTGCTGGCTCATCACCGGAGGGATGTGTCGCAGACAAGGCCGAGCACAGGTGCAGTGCCCTTCCTGTGAGGCCCTGCAGTCCCTGGGCTGCAACTGACATGCAGGACTGGCACTCCCAAGCTTGGCTTTCCAACTGGTCACCAGTGGCAGGGAGCAAGGCTGTCCACAAATGCAAGTCACATGCATAATGTGAACTATATTGTCAGCCACATAGGTAATCTTAAAGTGCCGGGCAGTGACATGAAATAAGTAAAAACAAGCAGATCGAATTAATTATAATAATGTATTTTATTTAAACCAATACATCCGTTAGATTATCATGTCAACAGGTAATTGATATAAAAACATTAATGAGCCCTCTTACATTCTTTTTTACACTAGGTCCTTGAAACCCAGTGTAGTTTATACTCACAACACATCTCCTTTTAGACAGGCCCCATTTCAAGTGCTCAACATGGCTAGTGGCTACCATGTTCGATGGAGCAGGTCTAGAAGAGGAATGCATGAATGGGCTTGGAAAGCTGGGATGGTGGGGCCTGACTCTAACCAACTCCCAAGGTGACAGCATAGTGGTTGAGAGGTGGGACCCTGGAGCCAGACTTGCCTGCCTTTGAATTGCAGTTTCACTGCATGCCTGCTCGGTTGCCTCAGTTTCCCCATCTATAAAATGGAGATGACAACAACACCTGCCTTATAGAGTGTTGCAAGAATGAAATGAGGCACTGCTTAGAGCAGTAATGGGCACATAGTAAGCAGTAGGAAAACATTTGCTATTATTATTATTATTATTATTCCCACTGGGGCTCAGTTTACTTAATTGCACACTAAAGATGTTGAAAATAGATAATTATTAAGATTCCTTCTTGCCCTGTTATTTACTGGAATCCAATGCTAATGCTACATCTGCTCTCTGAGCATTGGTTCTGAAGTGTGCGTGGGGCAGGGCCTCAGATCCAGCTGTGTTCACAGAGGAGGCTGACGAGGGGTTCCATGGCTGGTGTAGGTGGAGTGTGAGAAACCTGTCCCCTTCATCCTGGGCTCATGTTGACTTGCTCCCTGGACAGCCCCCACATTCTCACGGGTGTCCTCCACAGACACTTACAAAGGCCTCAGAGATTTGAACCTCTGAGCCTTTACCCAGAGCCCACCCTGGAAAGAAATGTGCCAAAGAGTTGGGAATAAGAGGCCCAAAGAAATCCAAGCTGGGCTTGCTGTTTGGAGTAAAACCCATCCTATTCAAGTGCCTCCAGCACCAGCGAACAGAAAGGAATCCCCACAGAGGAGGGTGGCCCTGCAGCCTTGCCCACCAGCTACCCTTGGGGCTGAGAGATGAATGGGAAGCTGGTAATCAAAAGGCCAAACACTCCAAAAGCTATGAGTGAAGGTGTCAGAATTGTAGCAGTAGCAATCCCAGGGGCAGCAGCTCAGGAATCCTAGCTGGCTGGCTTCTTTCCTGTAGAGACCAAACTGGGGAGTTACAGAAATTCAAGGTGGAAACAAAGCATTGGGTTAGGCTCCTCATCTCTAAGGAGGCTGGGGAGGAGCCTCATCCCTAGGGACTCCCGTCTCTCTAGGAATGACTAAAGGCTGGAGCCCCTGCTGCTTCTCTCTGCTTCTCTCGCAGGACAGGAGTCTAACATGCTAGCAGCAGAACCTTCCCTCCCCACGAAACCAAACAGAAGGAGGACCAGGCTGCTCATCTCAGAAAAAGAAGCACAACAAAACCATGGCCCCTCCTACCAAGCAGCGGCTTCCTCCCAGCTGCTCAAGTTCATTCGCCAAGAGCTACCTTTGCCCTCATCAGCAAGCCTTTACCCAGAGCCCACCCTGGAAAGAAATGTGCCAAAGAATTGGGAATAAGAGGCCCAACCATGAGAAGGGACTCAACCAATCACTGGGCAATGTGACCAGGATGAAGCACCATCCTCTCCCCAGAGGTGGCAGGAGTAAACTCAGAGACCCTCCCACTCAGACCCTTTGGTATTGGGAGCAGGTCCTGAGTCCTCTTCTCTCTCCAGGTTGAGCTGATATTTCTGCACCTCCCAGACATACTGACTGAATCTGAAATATTTCAATGTTCTGGCCTGGTTGAGTGCCCTTAACGCCCATCGCTGAGGGGCCACATTCTCCCTTTGTGACCTGCCGAGAGCATCTTAGCAGCTAGGCTGTACCCACAAAGAACTTCAGAATCCCATCATCAAAATCAAAGAGGCTGGCTCTGAGCTAATGGAGTGGAGTTGCCACCATGCCTGTATCATTAATATCCCCATCCTACATCATCAACTTCACCCTGTTTCCAGTGGAAGTGGGCTATCTCGTTTTCCACTGAGTGCTGGGGGTGGTGTCCTTAAGGTATCTTGAGAAAAATAATTTTCTGAGACCCACACAGGAGGATGAGTGATTTTGATTTGCGTGGAATTATATCCCTGGGTTCCCCAAGTCCCATTTCCCTTAATCCAGTCCTGGAAAAGGTGTAGTTGGGGCTTCAGTAGAGCTAGAAACAACGGCAGTGTCCAAAGGGTGTGTTCCATATTACAGCTGGGTCCAGTTCAGCATCAGGCTAGTTGCAGTCCATTGGCCCATTGTGTATGTGGTCCACATAGCCCTGGGCCAGGTGGGCGAATGCAAGGGAGCCAAGAGATCGCTCCACCTGCAACAAGAGTCCCAAGAACACAAGAGGGCCAAGAGCAACCAAGAGAGGGAACTTCTTTGATCAGGAGTTTAAATATCTCAAGTCTTCCTGTGCTTGCAGTGGTCACCCCCATTCTGGCCAATGACCTGCTCCCAGGTGTGACTGACAGAAAGCACCTTCACTAGTCCCCCCCAACTTAACTGGGCATGTGTCTGTTCTCCTCCCTGTCTAGACCCTTCCCCGCTGGGGTCTATGGGGAATGGACTGGTGGCTCCCTGGGGAGTGTAAATAAAGCTTTAGCTTACTGGTGAAGCTATTCAAATAACATGCCAATAGTATTTGGCCTTCCCTGTGCTTCCTTTAAATTATTAATAACTAGGTTAATTATAACAGTATCAATCCCACCCACATATTCCATAGCATCATGAGCCAGAGATGCAGGTCTTCTTAACTACAGCAGCCAAACCATGTTACCCCAACCCAGGCAAGTCCCAACGGGGGTTCCCCGTCTGCCCCACGAAGAGAAATGCAGGTCCTATGGGACCTGGACCCAGGAGAACTGGAATGTGGAGATAGAGAATGGAATTTTTCCTCGATGCAGGAACGCAGAGTTTTCCACTCTGAGGCCACCTGCGGTCCCCAGTTTCAGTGCCTCTCCAGGCCTGTTCCTTCTGCTCATTAGGTAAATGTGCCAACAAAAGGAAAGAAATCAAGATCTGCTTAGCTGTCCCCACTGGCCCTGTCAGTCATTCTGAGGAAGACAGTTCCTGCCACACAGCTCAGGAAATGGCCCCCGTGGGCCAAGGAACAGCTCCATCCCGTAAATGTATTTACACAGCACAGTGCTTGTTCTTCACGTTTCGCCAGCAGCCCACCTCTCCTGAGCACCCTGGGGAGGTTTTATCGCCTGGGAGGGCTCCTGGCTGCTGCTCTCACCAAGTCCCTCCTTGATCATCAGGACAGATTGTGTGGCTGTGCAGAGACGTGGCCGCCCCCAGTGAGCCGTCTTGGTGGCTGACAGAAGGTTCTCCAGCGGCAGGAGCGGGCTGGGGCCGGCAGCCCTGCAGAACACCCTCTGGACACTGGCTGCACTCCCTGGCTGGGGCTGCTTCCTGGGACCATAACGAGATGCTCTTCTCAAGACAAAGGGAGCTGGCAGACGCTCAGATGCAGCATCTTTGACAAAGGCACCACTTGGGAATATGGGGTCAGGGTAGAGGTACAAGAACAAGCTCAGACAGACAAGACTGGAGAAAAAGGATGAGATACATTCCAATGAGGTCCTGGGCTGCAAAGGGAGTGAGCATCCTGCCTACCACCCATTGAACAGATGAGAAAACTGAGGTCCAGAGAAAATAAGACTATTACATAGTAGTTAAGAACAAGGTCTTTGGTTGTAACCCCAGCTCTAGCCACGTGCTTGTTCTATAATCTTACACTTAATCTCCATGAGTCTCTCATTTCTCATCTTGAAAATGCATATAATAAAACCTACCTCAAAAAAAATGGCTTGTGAATGGCTCACATGGGATAATGAAATAAATAAAGCACAGTAATTATATAACTATTACCACTAGTATTAAAATCACCCAGCAAAACCATCTCAGACAAAGGACTCAAATCCAGTGATTTCAGTTTCTACATCAGCGTTCATCTTCAGGTGACCCAACCAGCCTTCACAACTAAGTCACTTTCTGTGACAGTTAAGAATTTCATTCACCTACTAGTAACAGTGGCTTAAAGAAATGAGGGGTGTGTTCTCTCGGATAAGACCAAATGTAAGAAGCAGAGCACTGGTAAAGGGGTTCCATGAGCCAAACTCCCATTTTTCTGCCATCCTGAGATTTTAGTTTTCATCCTCAAGGTCACAAGATAGCTGCTGCAGCTCCAGCCATCAGAGGAAACCGAGTGGAAAAGGACAACGAGGCGCTCCTGCCTGTAAAGGCAGCTCCCTTTCAAAAGATTTCCTGTAAGCTTCATTCCGTGGCTTTTGCAACACCGCTGGCTGCAAGGAAAGTTGGACAACACCTGATAAAGCCAGGATTTTGTGCACAAAAAGGGGAGAGTGGATATTGCCAGGGTAATGAGCAATCTCAACCTTTTGGCCACAGTCTTTGAGACAACAGATTAAGTCATCTCTCCTATCTGCTTTGCATCCAGGACTTCTGAGAGAGTACCCGGATGTTTCCCATCTATGCCTGCAGCTGCCCCCAGGGCCCAGCATGGTCTAGGATGGGAATCTCGCCACCCCTCGGTGCCTGGCCTATGCCTTGATGCTAAGAGCTGACAAAGATTTTGTAGATGGGAAGAGTGAATAAAGGAAGGTCTGCTCTGGGTGGGCCCTGCATTGCCCACAACTCCCCTCAGTACCTGTAGTTTTAGCGGTTGGTTTCCTTTTCCTCGCTCTGAAGAGAGCAGATCTGAGCAACACTGAGATGACACCTTAGTAAGTCAATACAAAGTCAAATTATGTCTCTTCTGCTCCAAACCAGCCAAAGGTGCCCCATTTCTTTCATAGTAAAAAGCCAAAGTCCTTTATACTGAACTGCCAGGCCCTAGACAATCCCCCCCCGCCACCCCCAGGCACCTCTTTGTTTCACTTCCCTCACCCTTCCCCCCCTTATTCATCTCTACTCCTACCACAACAGCCTCCTTGCTGTTCCTCCAGCATGTCAGGTCCATTTCAACTCAGAGCCTTTGCACTTGCTGTTCTCCTGTCTGGAGTGCTCTTTCCCCGAGTATCCAAATGGCTCCTCCCTCACTCCTACAAGGCTTTGTGTAAATATCACCTTCTCTTCTATTCCTCCCTAGCTGCTTGAAGACTGGCCACCACCATGAATGACACAGTAACTGTCCAGACCAGGAAGTTCATGACCAACAGACTACTTCATCAGAAACAAATGGTCATTGACGTCCTTCACCATGAGAAGGCAACAGTACCTAAGACAGAAATTCAGGAAAAGTCTTCAAAATGTATAAGACCATACCAGATGTCATCTTTGTGTTTGGATTCAGAAGTCATTTTGGTGATGGCAAGACAGTTGACTTTGGCATGAATTATGATTCCTGAGGTTATGCAAAGAAAAATTAACCCAAACATAGACTCACAAGACATGGCCTGTATAAGAAGAAGACCTCGAGAGCTCAGAGAAAGGAAGCCAAGAACAGGATGAAGACAGTCAGGGGTCTGCAAAGGCCATCACTGGTGTTGCAGAAAGTGAGCTGGAGACTGGACAACAGGAGGAGTATAGATTCTTTTGACTTTCTCTGTGGTGACTGTGCAGATTTTTCATGAGAGGGTTAATAGACTAAGAACTTCCCAGTGAGGTTCACACTGACCACTCTATTGGAAATTGTAACCACCTTGGCATCCCCAGTCTTTCCATCCTCTTCTACCTTCAGATAGCACTCATCACCTAACTTACCGTTCACTTTATTTATTGATGATCATACTGCCACGCTATTTAGTCACTTCTTTTGTTCACCTATGTATTGTGAGGGCAGGGGTTGGGACCATTTTGTTCCCAGCTGCACCCTCAGCCCCTCGGACAGAGCCTGGCACAGACGCCATAAATATTTGTTGATTAAACGTACGTACTAATGTCGCTCTGTCTTGGGGTAAAGGAGAATTGCCAATTAGGAAAGGCAGTTGACAGGAGAGGAACCGGTAAGAGTCTGAAGGAAACACCAATAAAGGCAGAGCATCCATACAAAGTCAGATCAAGAAAACAGGCATTCTGAGAGAAGACAGGAAAGTAAAGATCTAGATGGGTGCTATACCTTTCCCGGCCAGATGAGGAAACCCACTCTCTGTTCTGTAGACAAGTGTTGCCATACCCATTCACTGGGTGACAAAAACGATTCCAGCACTGGTGAGTCCGGTCTCTCACATAGTCCAACTAAATGACTCAAAACTTAATGATTCAATGCCCTAACCGGTTTGGCTCGGTGGATAGAGCATCGGACTGCGGATTGAAGGGTCCCAGGTTCGATTCTGGTCAAGGGCATGTACCTTGGTTGTGGGCACATCCCCAGTGGGGAGTGTGCAGGAGGCAGCTGATCAATGTTTCTAACTCTCTATCCCTCTCCCTTCCTCTCTGTAAAAAATCAATAAAATATATATTTTTTAAAAAACTTAATGATTCAAAACCTTAGCCCTGGTGCAAGTTCCCACCGCCTAAAGCAGTGGTCGGCAAACTGCGGCTCTCGAGCCACATGCGGCTCTTTGGCCCTTGAATGTGGCCACGAAGTTTCAATCGCATTGTACGTGCACACCCACACGTGGTATTTTGTGGAAGAGCCACACTCAAGGGGCCAGTTTGCCGACCACTGGCCTAAAGGAAAGGAAGCTTGTTCTCCAAACCAGCCGCCACGGGGGTCATTGCTCATTTTCTCCCACCTACTGCTTCCTGTTGACTATGTCCCTCCTGCTGAGCTGCTCTGCGACTCTGTGGCTTTCAAAGCCCCCTTTCGCCTCAGGGTGGGTACTTTACAAAGTCAGACGGCTGTGCTGGTGAAAGCAGGAGAGAGGACTTCCTAGGAAAGTGACCAGTCAGGTCCACACAATGCTGCCTTCCGTTTATCCGCCTCAACACCCACACTCAGGGGATGCCTAGGTGACAAGACCATCAATCGACACTGTCCCTAAATTAGCTGGAGATTTTTTTTTCTTCTCCTGCTAAATAATTTGGAAATGATTTTGAAAATGCAATGCAGAGAAACAGCCTTTTTTTTCTGTCTTCTAGCCATGAAAACACACACTGCTTCCTAGAGCCTGATTAATGTTAAATGTGACCTTTTGCAAAGTTTCCTGGCAGGTTAATTTATGACGCTTCCGGAGTCTAATGTATCAGGCAGGGGCTGTTTATGTGCTTGATGAAGTATTCTTTGTCCGGACTTGATATGTCGTCCCAGATCTTCTGTAGTTCACTCCCCCTTTCAATCTCTCTTTTACTCTAACTTTGTGCTTGGGTATTTCATCAATCTTACCGGGAAGAAAGCATGAATATATTTATGAATTCTCAGTCCCTAAGTTGTCGTGCTCACTGTATTAGCTTATTACTGTATCTCCAAGATAATCCTCCCCTCTCATCTCGTTACATCTGTGCTTTTGAGTTCAGGGAGATCTCAGCTCGACCAAAATGACTTTTAATGTTTGGTTTGCCATGAGAGCTGCTTTGAGGGCCTCTATCTTGAACAGGTGTATCTTCTCCTTGCATTCTTATTGCCTTTGCCTTTGTTCTTCCCATTCCCAGAAAGAGAAATCTAATGAACTAGACTTGAGCCCCAAGAGGTTGTTTCAGCCTCAGAATATAACTAAGCTTAATGAGCATGCAGATATATTCATAGAGCAGAGGCCAACTAATGTGTATCGGGTATGTGGGGGACTTTGGAGGCCCTGCGCCCTGAGAAAGTGCTATGCAGAAGTCAACTATTACTTACATGGAAGTTTCAGGCTATCAAAGGTTTTAGCCTTGCTTCTCAGAGCCTGGCACAGTTTTTGGCCCACAGTGGGTGCCTGATTCTCATTTACAGAAAGAAGAAAGGTGAGATAGCAAGGGAGGCAAGACCGTACTCTCTAAAACAATGACCCTCAAATCCTTTATCAGAGGCATATGGACGAGAGTCTGAGCCCATAGGGTGATTTTTAGATTTTATAATAGAAGCCCAGGCAGCCGCCAGCACCCCCTTGACCACCACGACTTGAGAAACTGTTACAGGTGCTAAGAACACCTTCCCCCAGACCTGCAGCTCCCTCCCTGCTGTCACATAGGCATGTGCATTTGCACCACGCTGACTGTGTCAAGGATGGCTTCACAGCAACAGTGAAGACAGGAAGGAGCTGGTGGCCAGAGCAGAGCAAACCAGGTCACTGAGCTGCATTAAAGGCCCAGCAGAGGCCAGAGAACACAGGTTGTGCGGAGGCCACTCAGGAGAGCTCTGTGGTTTCTCCAGAAATATTCTGTTGCCCAGAGAAAAGGCCAGAGAAAGGGGATAGTTGAGTTTGTCCAATGTCAGCAATAAAGAAAGTGCAGCACGGGCTCATGAGGACAAGGAGTGGGTGGGGCCAAATCTCATGGCGTCCAGGCTAGGGACAGGGACTGTTTTCCACTTGGTCCATGAGTTTTATATTTGGGAATATGTAAATGATGGGTGGGATTTTTTAAAGCCATTTTGGCATCAGTTACATACATCTCAACTGTCTTTGTCCTCCCAAGGAGAAAATGGAATAAGCCAGGCAGCGCTCCCCTTTCATAGTACTCACCTCTAGAGGCTGCTTACGCTGTGAAACATTACATTCCTAGGTGCTTGAGTGGGTGAGCCTCACTAGTGAGAAAAAGAGACAGATGTCATCTGTACAGTGTAATCTGAAGGACAAAGGGAAAGCTGAGTGGCCTTCCTACCCCATGCCTCCTGTCAGCCTGCCAGAGAGCCTGAAACTTCCCTATTATTCACTGCTTGGGTTTACTGTACAGAAATACTAAGAAAGCACAAATTTTACCTGAAGTGAGTCATGCAGCTCAGGTGGCACAAAAAAAACAACACATGAGAATCATACCAAGCTGGGTTTAGATCCCGGCTCTCGTTGTAAGCAATGTGACACCTGGCAAATTACTAGAATCCCGGAGACTCTGATTCCTTATTTATAAACATGTGAATTCTACCAGCCTTGTAGGGTTATTATAAAAATGGACTAACTGACACATAGCACAGAGTTTGACACAGTGGGGACTCAAAAATTTTTCCTTCTTTTTACGTTTATTGCTATGAAGGTATAGTAGGAAAAGCACTGGACAAGAGTCAAGAGCCATGGGTTCTAGTCCCTGCCTCCCATTAATGAGCTATGTGACCTTTAAGGTCACTTTAACTCTCTGGTCTTCAGTTTCCAGAGAGACATGAACCGGATTCATTCATTCAACTGGTGCCATTGAGCTCTAATATGTGCCAGGTGCTATTCAACCACTTACATGATCAATAAATTAATAAGCATGTATGTGACATAGTGGCAAGTAATAAGCAGCTAATTAAAATGTAGTCTTATGATGGAGAGATATTGGATGGCCACTGTAGATTGAGTAGTCAGGGAAGACCTATGTGAGGAGGTGATCTTTATGCCAAAGCCTCCAACAACAGGAAGTACCAGCCATAGGATGAGCAAGGAGAGATGCCGTACAGGCAGAAAAAAAAAAAAAAACCTGAAAATGCAAAGGCTCAAAAAAATAAAATGCAAAGGCTCCGCCAAGGAAGCAGATGCAGATGGCTTCTAAAGTTCTTTCTCAGCTCAACAGTCTTTATCTTACGTTCTCCATGACTTCTGTGTATGACACTGGGGAAAGTCAAATAACAGTTCTCGGATGGGACGGTTGCTGTTATGAATTGGTGGAGAATGCTGTAGTTGGACTACTTCTGGTAGGGCCCAATTGAACAATGGGAAAAATAAGAATGAAAACTTGGAAGAGAACGTATGGCTAAAAGCTAAGAAATAATTGTGTGGTGGCCTCAAAGGGGCCTTGTGAAGACTGAGGCCAGCTTCCTTCCAAAGCAGCCAGCATATCCTTACCATAAGACCTGCAGAAACAATGACAGAAGCTGGTTGCTGGGACAGTTGGGTGTTTTTCTGAAGCCCCTTCACTAAAGCTGAAGAAAGGTAGAACTAAGTCAGGAAGAAACGTCTCGAATGAACATAGAAGAAGGGTCTATACAAATGGCCAACAGATATATGAAAATATGCTCAACATCACTAGCTACTAGGGAAATGTAAACCAAAACTACAATGAGATACCACCTCACACCTGTTAAAATGGCTGTTATGAGGAAGACAAGTAATAACAAGTATTGGAGAGGGTGTGGAGAAAAAGGAACCCTCCATTCACCACTGGTGGGAATGTAAACTGGTACAGCCACTATGGAAAACAGGATGGAGGTTTCTCAGAAACATTCTTTTACACATAGCCTTGCATATACCATTGAGACAGTGCTTTTCAAAGTAGTGCACCCTCATTCTGGGACTTGCTTAACATAAGACTATCCTTTTACTCTAGTTTCTCAGTAGCATTTTGAAGATGAACGTTTTTAGTTTGGACTGGAAATTATTGAGAATTCATGCAGAGAGTACGGTTATTTCTGTGTAAGTGTCATGGAAGTGTTTTTACACCCAAGTTGCATCTAACTCATTTTGACGCCAGCCACTCTCTATCTGCCTGGAGGAAACTGCCTCCAAGGGAGAAGAAGCTGCAACATGCAGACACCCTTAGGGCCCTGCATGGGCTGCCCTTCAAGTTCCCTCTGGCTTGGGGTTTATGCTGTTCCATCCAGGGCCTGGGGAAGCCCCTTGCAGGTTTGTGGCCTTCAGATTGCCTCCTAGCCACCTGGCCAGGGGGAATAACCACCCCAAGGTAAGGGTGGAATGAATGCCTTGCCCATTCTAGACATGTCAAGGGGGTGTTGCCATGGCAGACATTGCCAGTCAAGCACCATGTTCCTTGTAATGGAACTCAGACAATACCTGCCTCACTATCCTCACCCCTGGGCTCCAGGAAACCCCTGATGTTTATTCAGAGTTGGCACATACATAGAACCTGTTTGTCATCCCTGGCCTAAGGACACCTCAGGGTAATGGGGTCAGGGGCATAGCCCCAGCACAGACAGACATGGGTGCAGTCCAAGGGGAGGACCCAGGTTCCAGTGCCAGAGAGCCAGGGTCTTTGAGGGCCTGCATGCCCCCCCCCCCCCCCCCGCCCGGCATGAGGATCAGACTACATATGCCACTGGGAGAAATGGTCCCTGTCAACATAGATCTGAAAAAACAACAATTCAGAAGAGAAAAATCTAAGTGTTGGGTTTGGGGCTGTCATATGTGACCTGCAGAATAAAGCAAATCCAGTAATTTTTTAAAAGCATTACAAGCCAGGAAAATGACAGGCAAATATTACTCATGAGCGTAGATGTAAAAATATATAACAAGTATTAGAAAAGCAAATCTAACAATATATAAAAAGAATCATACACCATGATCAAATAGGATTTATCCCAGATAGGCAAGGCTGACCCAACATTCAAAAGTCAATTAATGTAATCAAATAATGTAAACATCAACAGGCTAAAGAAGAAAAAGTATATGATCATATCGATAGATGCAAAATAAAGCATTTGACAAAATCCAACACTGATTCAGAATAGAAATCCTCAGCAAACTAAGAATAGAGGACAAACTTCTTTAGCTTCATAAAGAACATCTACAAACTCTACAGCTAATATTATACTTTATAGTGAGAACTAGATGCATTTCTCCTATGATCTGGAACAAGAAAGGGATGTCTCCTTCCACCACTCTATTCAGAGTCATAATGGACAGCCTAGCTAACTAAATGAGACAAGAAAAGGACATCAAATTTTTATATAAAAAAAGGAAGAAATAAAACTGTTTTTGTTTGCAGATGACATGATTGTTTATGTAGAAAATCCCAAAGATGTGACCACACACACACACACACACACACACGCACCACACAAAACACAACTCTGGAACTAATAAGCAACTACTAAGGCTTAAGGATAACAGGTTAATATACAAAATTTAATTGCTTTCCTATATATCAGTGATGAACAATTGGAATTTGACATTTAAAACACAATATCATCTACAAAACAATTACGACACTTAGGTATAAATCTAACAAAGTGAGTACAGATATATAAGGAAGACAATAAAATTCTGGTGAAATAAATCAAATATCTAAATAGGTGGAGAAACATTCCATGTTTGTGAATAGAGAGATTCATTATAGCTAAGATGTCGATTTTTCCTAATTTGATCATAGATCTGAAACAATCTTAAAATCCTAGCCAGTTATTTGTAGATATCAACAAAATTCTTATCAACAAGATGATTCTAAAGTTTGTACAGAAAGGCAAAGACACAGAATAACCAACGCAATACTGAAGAAGAAGAACAATGTCAAAAGACTGATGTTACCTGACTTTAAGACTACTCTAAAGCTACAGTACTCAAGGCAGCGTGGTACTGGAGGAAAAATTGACAAATAGACCAATGGAATGTAACAGACTCCAGATATAGACCCACACAAATATAGGCCTCTGATCTTTGACAAAGGAGCAAAAGAAATTCAATAAAGAAATGATAGTCTTTTCAACAAATGGTACTGGAACAATTGGACATCCTTATGAAAATTTAATCTAAAAATTAAATCAAAATGGATCATAGACCAAAATGTAACAGGAAAATCTATAAAGCTTCTATAAGATAATGGAAGAAAATCTAGGTGACCTTGGGTTTGGAGATGAGTTTTCAGATACAACACCAAAAGTGCAATACATGAAAGAAAAAAAATTAAAATTAAGAAATATGATCTGCAAAAGACACTATTAGAAAGAAAAAGACAAGCCATAGTCAGGGAGATTATATTTGCAAAACACCATCTGATGAAGGCCTTGTATACCAAATGGGGGAAAAAAGCTCTTAAAAATCAACAATAAAAAAAATTAGAAAATAGGCCAAAGATCTAAACAGACATCTCACCAAAGAAGATACACAGACAACAAACAAGCATCTGAATAAGTGCTCAACATCATATGCCATTAGGGAATTTCAAGTTAAAACAACAATGAGATACCACTCCCTACCTATTAGAATGGCTAGAATCTGAAGGAGGCTGACAACACCAAATGCTGGAGAGGATGCAGACAACAAGAGCTCTCATTCACTGCTGGTGGGGATGTAAAATGGTACAGCCACTTTGAGTGACAGTTTGGCAGTTTCTTACACAGCTAAACATAGTTTTACTATACCATCCAGCAATTGCACTCCCAAGTATTTACTAAATTGAATTGAAAACGTATGTCCACACAAAACCTGCATAAGAATATATATGGCAGCTTTATCTACAATTGCCAAAAACTGGAAGCAACCAAAATGTCCTTCCATTGGTGAATGAATAAGCAGACTTCACTCCATAAAATGGAATATTAGTCAGTGATAAAAATATGTGAGCTATAGCCGAAACCGGTTTGGCTCAGTGGATAGAGCGTCGGCCTGCGGACTGAAAGGTCCCAGGTTCGATTCCGGTCAAGGGCATGTACCTGGATTGCGGGCACATTCCCAGTGGGAGATGTGCAGGAGGCAGCTGATCGATGTTTCTAACTCTCTATCTCTCTCCCTTCCTCTCTGTAAAAAATCAATAAAATATATTTTTAAAAAAATATGTGAGCTATAAAGTCATGAAGAGGCATAGAGGACACTTAGATGCATATCGCTAAGTGAAAAAAAGCTTGTTTGAAAAGGCTGCATACTGTATCATTCCAACTATATGACATTCTGTAAAAGGAAAAACCACAGAGACATTAAAAATACCATTGATTGCCATGGGTCTGGGGCTAGGGATAAATACTTGAAGCACATGATTTTTAGGGCAATACAACTATTCTGTATGATAGGGGTAATGATGGATGCATAACATGCATTTGTCAAAACCCATAAAACTGTACAATGCAAAGAGTGAATCTTAATGAGAAATTTGGACTTTAGTTAATAATAAGATATCAATATTGGTTCATTAATTGTAACAAATATACCACACTAACACATGATGTTAAGCATAGAGGAAGCTGAGCTGATCGGGGGGTGGTGGTGGTGGTGGTGGTATATGGAACTTTCTCAACTATCTTCTCAATCTCTAAATCTAAAACTGTGCTAAAAAAAAATAAAGTTGGTTGATTTTTTTAATATACCTACTGGCTTAAAACAATGATGGTTTCTTTGTCATTCAGACTCATGTCCATGTCAGGATGGCTGCCTTTTCCTCACTGGGGACAGCCTGCTTGATGGAGCTTCCCCATCTGAAATATCACCAGGCTCCCTGGCAGAAATAATGTAGAAAATCATCCAATGTCTCCAAAAGCTTTTCCCCAGAACGAATGCTTTGCTTCTGCTCACATTTCACTGTAAGCAAGTCATTTACCCACATCTACCTTTAAGGGGCAGGTAATGAACTGTATGTGCCGAGAAAAGAAAAAGCAAAATACCAGTCATTAGTCCTAATGACTACTGCTTCCTAGTTCATTCCCCGGCCCACGACCATCACAAGGACTCAGGGCAAGACAGTTGTGCACAGGGAACTGCGTCAGGAAACACTGCTGCTCGAAGACAGAGTCCCTATGAGCCCCCATATCCCTACGTGGCATTGCTCTACCTCAAGCAAGCTCCACCTGCTCAATTGCTTCATGCTAAACATCTTTCTGGAAAAACCTAGCTCTTTTATTAAGATCTGCCTTGGCTTCCTATCCTCAGTACCAATTTACAAAGAGGAAAGAAGTCCGAAGAAAGACAAAAGAAAGGCTGAGAAGAGTATGCATCCAAAAGCCTTTCTAGGTGAGAAGATCAAGGTGCTTGGCACCAGATTTCACTCCACTGAGCATTGCTCAGCGAGCTGCTTGACCCGTCTCTTCACCTGCTGCCACCAAAGCAGATGGCAGGGTACAAAAGGACACATGGGTTGTAAAGAATTAAAAAGTTTTGTTCTGTTCATGGCGCCCAAGAATGCCTTAATCAGTCTAATGCTGAGATAAGTGGAAGGAAAGGCATCACTAAGGACTACTTGAAGTGTGACAAAAATTTGACTCCAATCAGTTTAAACAAAAACAGAATGAGTTGGTCTGTATACCAGAAAGCCAAAGGGCTGGTCTCATTTCAGAAATGTCTGGATTCAGATATTTATTTAAACAACATCATCAGTTCTCTCTCTCTCTCTCTCTCTCTCTCGCTCTCTCTCTCTCTCTCTCTCTCTCTCTTGTCTTTGCTTTTCTATGTTGATCTCTTCTCAGGTGATTTTCCCCCATGTGCTACAAAACTGGCCACCTGGACCTATAAAGTTAGTAGAAGTTCAATTTCTCTCAGACCATTGTTTCCTGCAAGAAGAGAGACAGAGAATACTTCTGCCACTGGTTCCAACAAAAGTATGAGAAGGAGGCAGCTTGATCCAGCCTCGCTCCCATGGCCATCCTTGAACCAATGGCCATGATCACTGTATTCTGATCTTACTGGTTCTACACAGGACAGGCTTCTTGTTAGAAAGGTTGCTTGTTTCTGTAGGAGAAGAAAAGGGAAAGAGACTAACACTTCAGCCTACCAGAGCCTATCACAATGGGGAGACAGGCTCAAGCAAATACACACACACCAGCCCTTTTGTTCTCAAACTGCCCATCTTGAAAATGGGCTATGACTCCAGAATTGTCTAAGGCTGAAGAAGATAGAATCCCTCCTCCAGAGCTATAGTCCTTCTCCCATCCTCCATGAGGGAGGGACATTCTGTGGACACTTGTTCAGCCTCTTCTGGGTTGAACACCTTTACCTTAGTAATGATATTATTCCCCACCAGAGCCTGTGGGTATCTTAAAGAAAATGCTGGTGTGTGTTTTTCTTTGCCTCCTTCTATTATGAGATCCAGATAGTCACTCAGCCAGTGTTGGAGGGATGCCTGGATCTATGGATCCATGAACAGACAGGCTAGGAGTTTCTAAGAAAGTAAACATGATCCCTGAGTCCAGGATCCTTTTATTTTGTCAAGAAAAAAACAGAATGCCTTTTAACAGAACAGATTTACAAATAAAAGCAGGAACAAATATAAATCAATGCCATCTGATTTGACTCCAATAGTGATTAGAGGATGCCAAGTACCGAGTAAACAAAGTCAGGTTTCCACAGTTATGGAGTTCACTTAGTGACAGCTTTTGCTTCTTGTCATTTGTGCTCAGATCTTAATCACCCTCAGTAATGTGATCCTCAAATGGGAGGGACACATGGTAGATGCAGAGAGCAGCTTGGATTGGAAGGGCCCATGGCACTTTGATTAGTGCAGAGAAACAAGCCCTGGGGCTCTAATTCCTGCCCGGGTCTAGAACAGTCTAAGGCTGCATCCCTTCCAGGCCACTATGCCCCACTCATCTCAACCATCTTCCATCTGCGGGTAGGGGATTTCTCCATTTGCATAGAGCAGAAGTCCCTCCAATCCTTTCTCTCTGACATATGCAGACTGCACATTAGCATGGTAATGTCTCATGCCATTAGTGAGTAACGTGCTGAATAATTAGGCTATGAAAATCTAACGGCAGGGATTTTTGTTTTATTAGCAATTTTCCGTCCTATTGTGTTAATTTCATCTCATGTCAGCCGGCTTTCTAAGTAAACAATGATCACAGGCAGACATTATTTCCCAGTGTATTGTGCTGCCGTGGGTGACTTAGCAGACCAGAAAATGGCTTAAGTTGCCTTTTGTCTTGCAGTCTCTGCCTTCTGTTGATGTCACAATATCTGTAGTCCTTGGTTTCCCTATGTCCCTGGAATATTCATTTCCTGTCTGTTCTCGGTCTATCTCCAGGTTCATCCTGCTTTTCTTCTTCCTCTTTCTGCCATCTCCTCTCCCATACCTCTGTACACCTGCCTGTGATGATACTGTTGTTATCCAGAACCTTCGTCTATTCAAAGAATTTTCATGTCCATATTGCATTCTCTCCCCACCCCTTTCATTTTCCCCACACACTTTCTTTCATTTCTTTCACGTTCCTCCCCAACTTATCTGCTTTTCTTTCCACTCGACTATCTTCTCATCATTCCTTCCTTCTCCCCCTCCTTCCACTCCTCATTCTACCTAGCTCCTGAAATGCTATCTCACATCTCACCCCCCCACAACTCATTTCTCCTTCCTGTTCACTGAGATTTCTGGCTGACAGATGATTAATATTTGGTCCAACCATGTTGGAAAGTTTAATGCTTTTTCTGTGATATCCCCACAGTCATCAAACATCTGCAAGTTTCTCCCAGAGCTGAGAAAAAGTTCTGTTACTTTAGGATGTTGCTGCTGTCCAAGTTACAAAAGCAGCTGCCAAGTCCCTGAGAAAGATGGTGGGGACAGATATTTGGCAGCATTTTCTTGGGTCATCATGTGGGACAGTTCTGGTAGGGGAGGCGTCATGCTGACCAGTGGCCCTTCTTCCATTCTGCTCCTTTCTTTCTGACTCCAGGAGTCTATAAATCTGTATTCTTTCATGACTGGGTAGTGCTTACTCAAATATTCAGGCCAAAGAACTGGAACAATGAGGTAATATCTACTTTTTAAAAGATATGGCCAAATGCCAATAACTCAAGTGTTTTATCTAAGCATCCATAGAAGACCAATAGCCTGGCAGGCTGCCATCTTGGGCAGCAGGTTGAGACAAGCCAAAGCAAGCCATCGTTTTCATAATTAACCCACAAAGCTACTCTGCCTGCTAATGAGCATAAATACTACCCTTTTTATTTTACCCACCCTTGACTTCTCATTATTCAGCCACATTTCTCCACTGCTCCTCTATTATGCCCAATATGTACATGGCTATTTGACTTCTTTAAAATCAACAGCCTTAACAGATGAGATTTTAGTCCTACAAAGCCTGGCATGACTCTTGTGCAAAAGAGATCCAGGAAAGGTACAAGGAGTTTTGAAAAGCACCAAGACACAGAAGGATTTGATATTCTTGTGAATCTATTATGTACCTAAAACTGCACAGTGGTAAGTACAAAAGCATGAAGAATAACTTCTGTAACCTCAAGAAAATGTTGATGAAACAATAGTATAAGAGTAAGTGACTGTTAGATTGTGGGAAATGAGCTACACAGATCATTGTATTTTAAAAGAGAAATTGTCAATGTGGTTTCAGGGAGTCAATGGTGATTTAAGTCAGATTTTTAAACATTCCTGAATGGAGAAACAAACCAATCAAAGCACAAAGGCGGTTTGTGGTCACATGGTCTGGGTCATGGAAAAGGCGGCCTTGCTGATACGAACAGCAATCACTACTGGACAGTAGGAGGCTGCTGAGTGCTCACAGCTGTCATCTGGCACAGCCACCTAGCAAGCATCACCCCAGGATTGGACTACTTAGGCCCTTATGTTTATGGTTCACCATGGACCAGTCTTAGATTCAGAAATGGGCTAGCCAACCCTCGCTCCTGCCACACCTTCTTTATTTCAGCTCTCACTACCTGTCCACATCAATATCCTGCATCAGACACGCAAACACTCCCAACGCTGACTGCTGCACTAGCTAAAATCGCCAGCCACAGCCAACTTCTCCCAGCATTCCCCGCATCAGCATTCAGCACCACGGCCAGCGCCTGAGGCAGCGGGAAAGAACAGCCAGGAAAATATTCTCTCCGTATTCAGCCATGGGGTCCCTGGTTCTTTCTCTTGTTTCTGGTGACTCTTTCCTAGGGTCCACTCAAGGCTACTGTATCTGGGTGTCCATAAAGATAAACTGTGTTAAACTAACATATTCACCGATTCACCAGTAGCTGAAGAGAAAGGAAAGCACCCGATCCCTCTGCTACATATATGCATAGCCCCCTCCCCTCTCTAAGAAGCTGATCGCATTGGACAACAACTACAGACCCCCCACCCTCTGCTGTTTGGTGACTAAGAGAGCTTGGGACTGAAAGACCCGATTTAGTCATTAATATGTGGTGATCCCCTGGCCTCTGTATCCAAATCTGAAAAAAAGGAGCATTGTCAGTGAGGATAAGTGAAAATATGCCTTCTCTACCATCAGAGCCCCCTAAAGAAAGTATGCAAGGTTGTGTTAATTAATGACACATCCAGGTGTTTTCTATAGTTCGTAACTAGTATTAAAGGGTAATTGTTAACTGTTTCATCTCCTCAAGTCTACATCAAGCCTGGCATTAAAGGAGTGATCTGCTCTCATTTCTGTTTGGATTTTCACCATTTTCATTGGCTTCCTGATGGCAGGAGATATGTTAAGTCAGTTCGACCCAAGAATATAAATTTGCTTCCCTGTTTAGTTATACTCACTTGTTCACTTCTCTCTCTCTCTCTCTCTCTCTCTCCACCCTTCTCCTCCCCTCCAACTCTTTGTTGAGTTGATACAGGCAGCACCTCAACAGCTGTTGCCCCAATAGCCTCAGCAGCAGAAGCAAGCAGAGCAGCAGAAGCTTTCCCTTCTCTTCATTTCAGGACGTGAGAGAAGCTATGCCGAGTGACGGGGAGGGGCTGGCTGCTCCAGAATCTCAGCTCTCCTCCAAGAGCCTGGCACTGGGCACAAGAGTTGCCATGAGCACACATACCGACATGGCAGCTTCCCGCTGGCATGAGGAGCTACACTCTCTGCACTGTTGGGAAGAGCTGGGAAGGAAGGGACCAGAGCCAGGTCTAGATAGAGCTGAGATACAGCGTCTACCTAAGTGGGGGATCCCAATGCCATAAGGTGGCACCATGGAGTTGGACACAGTCTCTAGCAAGAAAACCCATCTGTCCTTGAGACTCACGGAGGGAGAATCCTTTCCTGAAGGTCACATGTGATGGAAAGAAAAGGCCAAACTTTTCCAAAGGACTCGGGCTCTGCCTCAGAAAGCTGGAGACAGAGACAGTCAGTAAATAAACACAAGACCCCAAAGTAGACAGATTCTCAGGCCTCTGGCCACTGCCACCCTGAGCCATGCTTCCAGACAAGGCACCCAACTAATAGCACATGTCCTCACAGTACATAATATTTGGATAATTATCAGATTTGGAAAAGCCTTCTAGAAAAGGCTTTGAGTGTTGGTACCTTTGCCCAAGATTGCAGACCCTGCTCCTCACTCAAGCACTTCTTATGCACACAATTCCCACCACTTCGCATCAGGCTGCTCCTCCGTGCCTTTTCCCAGCATCACATCCCTGGACTTTGAGCTCTAGGAGAGGGATCCCAGCCCCTCCCTTAACCTAAATCTGGCCAAGGTGTCCCCTTCACTCTCCCAGCAGGCACCAGAGCAAGGCACAGGAAGGAGAATATGAAAGTGCCTGATAAACAAGCAGGGGGCCAAGTCAGGCAGGGGTGAACAGTGAGCTCAGACCCGGGGTCCAAGAGCTGGCTCCATTCCTACCAGCTATGGGTTCTTGCACACATTATTTGACCTCTGTGCCTCAACTGCCCCGTCCACAAAACAGAGATGTAACCGCAGCACCAATGCCCCAGTAATGTCGAAGGGCTCACCTGAGAGCAGTGCCCAGCAGATGCCCTAGCAAAGATGCAGTAGCAAATAGTACTATCATGGGGGGAGTGCATTTTCACGGGCCCTTTGGAGGCCTGTGGTCAAGGTTGCGGTTTTGAACTGTAGAGGTATAGAGGACAAGCTCCTCTTATATCTCTGGGGAAATCTCCTACAAGGAAACATGCCTGTGGACACACAACCCCAGCTGACTCGGGACTCCGGTTCCCTTACTCTGAATGCCCCTCTTCCTCTGGTCACCTTTTCAAAAGTCTTCAAGTCGAAGGCCCGAGGGGCCCACGGGGTTTCCATAACCTTTGCGCTCCTTGGTGAAATCAGACTCTAAGAAAGCAGGCCCGAGAGGCGGGTGCTTCTCTCCTTGCCTATACTCCCCCGCCCTGTGACTCTGTGCAGAGCTGGCATCTTCCTCCCCCAGGTCCACAACACCTGTTGGGTTGAGCGTCGAGTCTTCTCCCGGGCCCAGCCCTCCCTCCAACCTGGGATCCCCCTCCCGAGCACGTCCCTGCACCTGTATTTGTTAATCAAGCCGAGGAGGACGCAGTAATTGCCCAGCAGAAAACACCGGTGCAGATGTTAGGGAGCGCTGGGGCAAAAGCGCTAAATGAGATTCTTGTTTTCCAAACAGAGCCCGAGACTTAATTACAGCCTTTCCAAGTGCTTATTAAAAACTCTTATTTTTTTCCTTATTGTTTTCCTGCACGGCGCATATTGAATCAGCCACTGCTGTTGTCTTGTGTTCTGAGCGTTCATAAAAAGAACCGATGTGGAAAATTGCAAACACCAATTGTACCCAAACAATATCTTCTCCCTTTGCTTTTCTTCCTGGTCCTTTTTCCTGCTGATAATAACATTGGAGATTGTATTCAGCGCACATCCGGGCTCTTTCCCAATAGCCCAAGGGGGTCTTTTGCCCAGGGAGGAACCTCCCCTCCACCTGCCCAAGAAAACAGTGTGGAGGCGATTAAGCTTCACTCTGAGGCCAGGAGGAGCGGAAAAACACATCCCGAGAGAAGGGGAGTGGACAGGTGATCAGCAGACCTGGAATCATAGAGCATCGGGCCAAGATGTCCCTCAGCAGACATGGCCATGACCTTCCCTGACAGGTGTGGGAACTGCTGGCCCAGGGAGGTGATGTGATGGAGCCTAGACAAAGGCAGTTCTCCTGTCCAACCAGACTGGAGAACGTTCCACTAAATTCACAGCCCCCTTCTGATGCTGGGGGACCCGTATCCAGAAATATCCATGGCTCTTCTTTTAGCCCATAAATTTCCTCATCAAAAAAAGGGGGCTCCCTGGCCAGTGTGGCTCAGTTGGTTGGAGTGTCATCCCACACATCAAATGGTGGTGGGTTTGATTCCCAGTCAGGGCACATGCCCAGGTTTCAGGTTTAATCCCCAGCCAGTCGGGGTGGGTGCACAAGGCAACGGGTCACAGCCAGATATGGTACCACCCAGGAGCTCAGTATTTGAATTGCCCACTTACCTCTGAATGGTGCTCCCTTTGGAAAACTGGCCTGTTTTCCAGGCCTTTCTCTGACAGTTTCTATGGGACACAGTCCTAAGGATGGACCTTGGGAAAGAGATAAGAGCCCTCCATGTACCCCTAGGTCTCCATCAGAGCCACCCTGCCAACCTCTCCTGCTCGCCCACTCACTGCCCCCATAGCCGCTGCTTGGTCTGGACCCAGCTTTTGAAGGAAAGGCAGCTCCTCACGCCTGGGCTCCTTCCTTCCTCCCCTCCCTGCTGCTCTACTGCCAGGAATGAGGAGGAGGCACAACTAGGGCCAGTTTAGAGCAGCGGTGCACACCTGGAGGAAGTTTCTCATTGACCAGTGTGTCAGATTCTACTCCCTTCTGTCGCCTGCCCCTCATAATCCCCCCCTCCCCCCACAACCAGCCTCCCAGCCTCCCAGCCTCCATTCCACTCATGATGCCACGCTGCCTTGTCAGGAAAGCATGGAAGAGCAGGGAATGGAGCTGGTCTCCTCTGTCCCACTCCAGGTCAGAACCCACTGAACTCAGTCCCTGTCCCGCAGGTCCCTTCCAGCTGAGGAGGGACCCTCTGTGCTTAAATAACGGGGCCCAGGCCTTGGCCATGTGACTCCAGAGAACTCTAGATTCCCTCCTAAGTTTCCTCCTGAATTTCTCTGTCTCCAAATCCCAGTTTTCAAGCCCCCATGAGGTTGGAGGGACCAGGAGAGAAAAGGCAATGGCAGATTCCCAGGACCCTCCATCCCCACAGAGTGGGCGACAGAAATAGAAATCGAGGCACATCCCAGCCCACTGCGCCCCTTCGGGGCTCTGGGCCACACAGGAGCCTGGTGAAGTGTGGCAAGACCAACAACTTTGAAAATGTGGTGTTGTCCCTGAAACTCCCCAGGGCTGTCTCCCCAGCAGAATCCTGGAACTTTGGAGAGAAAGACTGTGCCAGATCCTCAGAACGATTCTCCATTTTCATGTCGTCCTCTATCTCCAGCGCTGCAGAGCTAAAAGCCACACTTCCCAGACCACCTTGTGGCTCAGCTCGGGCTCTGCCAATCGGATGCATTTCTGCCAGATGTGGAGAGTGGCGCCGGGGACGCCAAGTCTCTGCAGAGGAACAGGGCCAGGCAGGTGCAAGTAGAGCTGGTGGCTGGGCTCTGGGGTCCATGGTCACATCACCAGCTTCAAGGGTGTGGGGCAGCCATGATGGTGACAGCAGAGGAAACTGTGACAGTAGAGGATGGTGACATGGGGTTTCCTGACCCCGTGGCCTTGGCTTCGTTCTTTGGGCTCTGCCAATGATTTTGTAAAGTCCTAATTCTCTGTATAAAATCCCTTTCTGCTTGAAATGCCTAGAGTGGTTGCTGTTTCCTGCCTCCAATGCTGACTGATACAGGGACTCCAGAGGTCTTTAGACCTATTTTGCAGATGAAGCTCAGAGAAGTGAAGTGACTTCCTCAAGGTCCCACAGCCGCTTAGAGGCAGACCTGGGACCAGACCCAACCTCCCTCACTGCAATCCAGAGCTCATGTCAGTGGCAGGTGATGAGGAAAGTCACTATCCCTTCAAACACCCTTTCCTTTCTCCCCAAGCCCTGCCCTCCCAGTCCCGCCCAGTCGGGGAGGGGGTGCCTGTGAGTGAGTGTGCAGATACGTGGACATAGCCATGTGTGTGCCCTGGCACACATTAGCACAGTACATGCCAATATTGAGGTCTCTTGTCCCTGGTGCCACCAAAAGTCCAAGTGGCCCGGCTGCCACCTTTGTGCTGTGCCTGTTAGAGTTCTTTCAGGGAACAAGCTTTCATTTCATGGACAATTCAGCATCTCCATTCAGAGGAAATGGATGTTTTGCCAAGCATTTTCCCACTTGAGAGATGGTCAGAACTCACAGTAAGAGCAGATAAAGGCAATGGAAGTCAGCGGCTTAGAACAACAAGAAAAACAGCTGAACCAATGAGGGAAATCTCTGAAGGTGACACAGCTAAGGAGGCTGTTAACAGGCTGTCACCCCGGGCCCAGAGGAGAGAGACCCGCCAGCCAAAGACAAACTTAGACACAAGGAATCCAGCGACTGGCTCCCAGGAGCTCTGGACGTGGGTCTCCAAGCTGGGCTCCATTGGCTTGCACAGAGCTTCCTTCCAGGAATGGAAAGCTTGGTCCACCTCAGGGGCGATGACAATGGCCATTGGGACAGCAGACAGTGGAAGGGTACATGGAGGAAGAGGGGGAAGGGAAGTAGGTCCAACCTGGGAGCAGTGTATTTGAACTTCAGGGGGTCCATGAGTGCTCGCCTCCTCCTCCAGTTCTCCTTTTCCGAGTCTAAGTGTATTAAAATCAACCTGGTCCCCCAGTGCCACCAGCCTCTGGGGCTGGGGCAGCCCATCTCGCAGCCCAAGGGGTGCCTTCCAAGTCATTTGTCCCCAAAGCCGATCTACAGCCCAGGCCTACCCCTGGGAACACTCTCATCAGAATGCATCAAAATGAAAAAACAAAAGGATAAAATTTAAAAAATGAAAGGATAATGCAGGACACGTTTAGGGGTGTGTGTGTGAGTGTGTGTGTGTGTGTGTGTGTGTGTGTGTGTGGTTGCCAACTGTCCTTTCTTGGAAAGAGCTATCCTTTATGCTAAGATTATTCCTTTCCTGGGAATAGTCCCTTTTTCATGTTAAAATATTGCTTCTTTTACAACTTGGTAATAATAGGAATGCTGACTACTCTTGTTGTTTTAAGGGGGTGTTTCTTCTTTTCTTTTTTAACTTTCCTACTTGAGGAAAGAAGTCAGCTCCCTGTGTCAGTCCCAGTTGGTTGGCTTGTTTGGTTTTTCACTGGTCTGTGCAGTGTAGAGGCCAACAATTCACCTCCCTCCCTGCCCTTCGCCTCAGCAAGGCTGATGCAGAGACCCAGGGTAGGTTCCACCCTCCTTCCCCCTCAGGGGCCCCCTTCCAATCCCTTTCCCACAACGCAGCAGAGGAACCAGAGCTAGGAGGCTACTGACCCTGCCACCTTCCTGAGAAAATGATGGGAAACTGAGACCCCTATCACACCCGGGGGCGGGGGGTCCCACCTTCTGCCTCCCTATACCATCTCCTTCCAGACATAAACCAACAGCTTTGGCGCAGCCCAGTGAAAGCCATGTTAGCTATTGCCCCAAGCAAGCTTCACATTGCTACAGAGGGCTGCTGGTGAGCGTGTGAGGTCTGAGTTCATCTCAAAACCAAGCTTGTCCTCTTTTTTTTTTTTTTTTTGGTTGTTGTTTTTTTTCAATCCTCACCAGAGAATGTTTTTTCTATTGAGAGAGGGTAGAAGGGAGGGAGGGAGAGAGAGAGGGAGAAACATCAATATGAGAGAGACACATTGATTGGTTGCCTCCTGCACACCCCCTGACTGGGCCAGGGAGCGAACCCACAACCCAGATACATGCCCTTGACCGGGAATGGAACCCAAGACCTTTCGGTCCCCAGGCCGCTGCTCTAACCACTGAGAAACACTGACCAGGGCAAGCTTGTCCTATCTTAAGAAGGTTCTGGCGCCAGACTCCCTTAGATCAGCAGATCAGCAGATACAGAACATGTATGACAGCCCTCATCTTTGCCTCTGCCCAAGCTCCCCACTGCCTGCAGGGTTCTTCTGCTGCTCCCATCTGCTCCAGCTTCCTCCCTGTTTGTAACTCAAATACGGAATCAGCCTAAGAGTGAGCCACTCTGTGAGCTGCTCCCTCCTAAAACCACCGATGCCCAAGACAGGCCCAGTGAGGTGTGAGCCGCAGCCCCAGTCTCCACAGGCTCCTCCCAGATCAGGCTCCTCCATCACCAGGCAACTCAAGGCTACAGGAATGGGCTCTCTAGATGGGTCCCTGCTAATTGAGTGAGATTTTCCCACACTCACTCAGCAACCAACCACACCAGCAGACTGCAGGGTCACCCAAGACATTCTTTTGTGCTACCTCAGGGGGTAAATTAGGTCTTCTGGCCCCAGTGCTTTATTTACTATCTATTATTATTACTATCTATTATTCATTTACTATCTATTATTATTACTCCCATTTTATAGCTAGGACATAGGCACAGAGAGATTAGGTAACTTGTCCAGCGTCACACAGCTGGTACATAGATAAGCCAGGATTTGAACCCTGTAGTCTGGCTCACAGTGCCACCTCTGTCCTTGGCACACAATGGGCCTTCTGGGGCCCAGAGGCTTGGACAAGGGTAGGACTTGAAGAGGCAGAGATCGAGGACGTATTTCATGCCACACTCCGTGCAGGTCCTGCCCAGCGACTTAGACTCTCAGGTCTGTGGAAGTGACTATGAAAATCTATGAAAGCTGTTAACCTGCTCCAGGAAGCAAGTGGGAGGCTCCTATTCATGTAGCAGAGACCAAATGAGGTCACCAAGGGATGAGCACAGGGAGAAGAGAAGGAGCATTGGTTGGGTGTCAGGAAGATGAAGAAGAATCAATGAGAGTCTGAAAAGCAGCTTCCAGCAAAGACGAGGCCCCAAAGGAAAGTCAAGTGTTTCAATGAGGAGGGCGTGGTCTGCGGTGCCAAAGGCTGCTGATCAGTCAAAATGACGAAGTCCAGGCCACGGGGCTCAGGCAACGCTCTGCCACTGCCTCCCGGCTGCTCCTGGATGAGTTCACTGAACGCTCCAGGCGCCATTCTCTCCATTTGTCCAATGGGGATAACAATACCTCTCTCATCAGGTGGCGTGATGAGCTACTGCACTGAGAACAGAAAGTAATTTCAAGTGCCTGGTACCGTGCCTGGTAATAGCAAGCACAATGATAGCAATGAATAAGCAGTGTTAGATACTCAGCTAGTTCCTCTCTTTTATTCTTCTCACGTCAATAGGAGGGGAAGGAGGAAGGAGGCGGTTCCCTGAGGGTAGGGAGTGGGTAGAGATTTGGAGGCCTTTGGGGGGTTCTAGCCAGTCTCAGCTTTTTTCCACATTGGAAGCCTTCTCAGCAGGATGCTACCAACGCCCTGGAGAGCCTGATGACCAGCAGGGGGCGAGGGGAGGATACCCGTGGGGAGGTGCCAGCAATGCCCTGGGCCTCACGAGCACTGGCTGTACTGGAGCAGAATCGTGAGTGAGAGTAAAGGAGACCTGGCGGGTGTGCAGGGAGGGGCAGGGAGGAGAGGTGCTCCTGGACTCTGTCCCGGAAGTTCACCACTGAGGCAGCAGATGGCATGAGGAGACCTCACAGAGCCCAGCTCAGGGTGGTACATGACACTCTCAGTGGGCAGCACTGGGATGTCCCTCATAAACTCTCCGGCCCCTCCCAGAAAACTCTCTCCTGGTCTCTCGTGACGATGGTCATCTGTCTGTCATCTGCCTGCTGCCTGCACCCTCCTGGTCCTTCAGACCCCAGATCGCAGGCCGCCATATATACCCCCCAGGTCTGGCAGGACCCAGGCCCATTCCATGGTGTCACACACTTCCGGTTTCCATGGTTACCACAACCCCTCCCCACAGCTCCCACCCTCCGGACTCAGACCTGACTTCTCCAGGGCTGCCTGGCCTCACTGCCCTGCCTGGTGGCGATGTTGCTAGGCTCACAGGAACAGCTCCCTCAGCTCAGGTTAGGGCAGGCTCCGAGCCAAAACACCTTTGCTCATCACGGCATTCCCCCCCTATCACCTCAAACCTGCCCGGCCAACCCCAACTTGCTCTGGGTTGCCATGGCAACTCTTTCCACAATCACTTACTAGTATGCCTTGACCCTAGAGCTGGAGCTGAGGGACTAGGGTGTGTGCTTTTAAATCCTTGGTGTGGCCTCCAATGAGGCCGTAGATGTGCTGTACACTGAGGCTAGAGCATTTTTCACTACTTCTACAATTTAAAAAATCAGTGTAATCAAACAAGAAACAAGAATTCTCTAGAATCTGCCCACTGTTCTCTGGTCCTGCTGGCACAAGCCCCATCCAGGCCACCAACCTCTCTCCCCTGGACCAGGCTAATGGCAGACAGGACCAGATTTTTCTCCTAACCTGCGTGACTGCAGGACCGGCTCCTACAATCCATTCTCCACCCACAGCCAGAGCTTGTGCTGTAACTGGAAACCGGGTTACATCAGCCCCTGCTGGACACTCTAGGAACTGCCTGTTGCCCTCAGGATAGAGTCCCCTCCTGAGGCCGGACCCTCATGATCAGGCTCTGGTCTCAGCTATGCCTTCATCCCTGAGCCCTCACACCCTGCCCTGCGCTCTATGATCCAGTCCCCCTGAACTTCCTGTGATTCCCAAATACCTTGCTCTGCTCTCTGGACCTTTGCACAAGCTGTTCGCTTTGCCTAGACTGCTCATCCTCTCTGTCTAGTTCATCTCTATTCAGCTTCAGGGCTCAGCTTGGGTATCATTTATTCCAGAAAGCCTTCCTTGATAACCGCCTCCCCCACCACCCAACTAAGCTGGGTGCCCCGCACGCTCTCCCACGCTTTATCCTGCCCCTCTTTGAGGATGCATCACATATATTAGCTGGCCTCCCTCCCATCCAACTCTAAGCTCCTGGGAGGCAAGGGTGACTGTCTTTATTCACATCTGTAATCCTAACACTAAGCCCATGCAGGACACAAGGGCTGGGGATTCAGTGAATGAATGAATGGAAAGAAGGTGGGAGGGAAAACTCCGCATGTGTGAAGGTGAGCATGTCACTTCAATTACAGGAAGTAATTGAAAGAGATTGCTGAATGATACCTCTCCACTTGCCTGGCTGGCAGAATCGCAGCTACGGCCCCCAACCTGAAAACACTGGGCATGAAGCCCTCCCTTCATTCTTACATTCCAGGAACTCATGAGAAGACCCGGTCTCCCCCGCCCCCTGCTGTCACAGCCCCCTCCCCAAACCCAGTACGTAAGCAGGAGACGGGAGAGAAGTCAAGATAATTTTCAGAAATGCAGAGTTGTAGACCCGGGGAGAGTAGTGTGGACTGTCCCTCCTTTCCCCACGGAAAATGCATTCCCAAAGCTGAGTCAAATGGGGGCAGCTCCGACAGAATCAACTGTAGAGACTGGAAGTGCCTGCGCGAAGGAGATGTGTTCTCACTCAGCCTCAGCAGCAGGAGGAGGGTCCAGTCTGGCTCTGATCTGTTTGGAAATCTCTTCCCCCCTCCCCCGCCCCACCACCCCAGGGTGCAGACAGCCTAGCACACACTCCCACTGCACTAAGTGAAAAGCCTCCAACAGTTACAAATAGCGCTTGGCTCTGGGTGGAGATGAATTGTAGGGGCCAGTGTTGGAATAGGGGAGACAATTAGGAGACTGCTCCCATGTTTTCCTGGTCCTGTCTGCCATGAGCCTAGTCCAGGGAGAGAAGTCCGGGCTGGACAGGACCAGAGAAAAGTAGGCAGATTCCAGAGCAGTCTCGTTTCTTATCTATCTGCTTACGTTGCTCCATGCCCAGCACCACCGCAGCCCCGCTCGGAAAGGAAGGCCTGGAGGAGTGCTGACGCGGATGGATGATGAGATATGAATTCCAAATCACACTAGACCAGGCTGCCTTTAATTCCTTAAAGGGGCAGAAAGCCAGGGCTGCCAGAGGCGTAATTAGAGATGGGAGGGACACACCCTGGTTTCTTTGTATCCCTCTCAGGGCAGACTATTCCATAAACCAGACCCATCAGGAGGGAGGACAACCTGAGCATCATTCGGGGCTGGAGAAACAAGGGCATCTGGGAGTATGACCACGAAAAGTTCTTCCCGAAGAGGTCTCCGGAAGAGCATTTCGGCTCCACCTCTTCTTCTCTCTGCCTCATGGTTCCCCCGCCCCATGTTATTTCGATTATAACATATTCAGCGTCTGGATGAAGGCTCAGTATGAAGGTCAGCCATGCAAATGCTGAATCCACACCACATGCTACCTGCAGATAAGCAGAGGAGAAGATGGAAAGGGTGCAACATCTGGCCAGGACGTTTCCCTCCATCATTTACTCAAAGGGTGCTCTGGCATCCTGAACGCACAGCACGCGCTCAAACGCAAAACAAGCCTGGTTAGCCAGCGCTCGGCACCCCCAGCCCTCCTCAGCTTTGGACAGCAACGCAGCTCACAGCCCTGAATTCTGAAATCGTATTCCTGCCCAAGCAGCCTCCACCGCCGGCCCTAATCTAAGAGGAAAATTTCATTCCCTTTTGCTTCCTAAAATGACCTGTTTTTCTCTCCCCTCTTCTCTGCTTCCAGCTCCTTGGGTCTAAGTATTTATGATGTCATGACTCATTAACATTCCTCCTAGGACATCTTTAATAAATATGCAGAGGGGGAAAGCCTCTGTTTGAATATTAAATATTAAATTTATAAGACATATAATCCTCCTAATTAAGTTGAATTTAGCCTTGTGTATTCGATTAAGCGAGAAGCAGTGGAAAAGGAAGCAGTAGCCACTAAAAAGCCCAGGGACCTGGCTGCAGAGCTCAGCCATTTTAAATTCCAGCAGTTTTATCCTCTGTTCCTTGGGACATCAGCCCTCCCAGCATCTCGGGGTCCAAAGCCAGGTAAGCAGGCAGGGCTCAGAAAGGATTCCTTCGTCCACTATCCCGTTCTCTGCACACAGGCCAGACTCCAGTGATTGATGTCCAGCCTGAGAAATGGGGCCTCTAGCATTTGGAGTATCTGGGGGCCTGGCCTTGTAACCCCCAGCCCAAAAGTGAGAGCCCCGGGCCAAGCCATCCTATCCCAGAGCCACCCTCCAAGACACTCGTTCTTGGGGTTCCCTGCCCACAGGCACCAGGTGTCCTTGAGTTTCTGTAGTTCTGGGTTGCAGTGTTTCACAATGGAATTTGCCCCAAGCATTTTCACTGTGGTTAAGGCCTGCTCCTCCCTGGCCTGTTTAATAACTTCTAAAATAGTGATTCTCAACCCTCCTAATGCCACGACCCTTAAAACAGTTCCTCATGTTGTGGTGACCCCCAACCATAAAATTATTTTCGTTGCTACTTCATAACTGTAATTTTGCTACTGTTATGAATCGTAATGTAAATATCTGATATGCAGGATGTATTTAGGCGACCCCTGTGAAAGGGCCGTTCGACCCCCAAGGGGGTCGCAACCCACAGGTTGAGAACCACTGTAAAGGAATGCCCCCACCCCCTCCCGCCCGGGTCCCTCGCCTTCCCACACCTTACAAGCATCTCCTGGGAAAGTAAGTGCCACCTCCTCTGCTTCCTGTATCATCACTGTCTTTTTTATCCAACTTGTATTTCCTGAGGCCCCACTATGTGCCCAGTCGCCTTTCAAATTCTACACGTAACAACACAATAAAATAGTTCCTGCCCGCTGAGAGCCAGCTGTCCACAGGCTTCCTCCAGAGTGGGGAAGAAGGGTGACCAGTAGACCAGGACTAAGGGCCACTGTGCCCTGTAGGAGGAGGAGGGATGAGAGAAGACTTCCGGAGCACAGGCCCAAAGCAGGGGCCCCGGATGTCTGGATGTAAGGGTGGTGCTGATGGAATTCGGAGCCAAGGGTCAGGAGGAGTTAGGAGAGCCGTGTAGGTGCAGGGAGAAGTTGAGCAGAGTGTGTATGGGTGGGTGGGACCTGGAGAGACAAAGGGGGCAGAGACATTCCAGACTGGTCAACCGATGCAAAGGGAGAAAACTTAAGCAGCTCACTCAGGGGTAAGTTCTAGTCCATGCTGGGACATGCATGGGGCCAAGTGGCAGGGTCGAAAGGACAGGAGCAGTCTTCCTTCTCCCATCTTCTCTGCTGGAGAAGGGATACCCTTCTCTGCAAAACAAAAAAATAAAAAAAAGTCCTTCCCACCCCAGCTAGTTTTGCTCAATGGATAGAGCATCAACCTGCAGACTGAAGCATCCTAGGTTAAATTCAGGTCAAGGGCACCTAACTTCAGTTGCAGGCTCAATCCCCGGCCCTGGTCTGGGCACGTGTGGGAGGCAGCCAATCAATGTGTCTTTCTCACGTAGATGTTTTTCTCTGTCTCGCCCCCTCCCTTCCACTCCCTCTGAAAATCAATGGAAGAATATCCTCAGGTGAGGACTAACAAAACAAACAAACAGATAAGTCCTTGCCCACCTATGCCCTTGTGACACTGCTGGTCTGGCAGCTGCTTTCCTGGGAATCGATGGGAAGTGGCTGCTGCACAAATGAGCTTCTACTGAGAACAGGAGAGTAAACAACCTCTGGCCCTTTCTGCAAAGGAGAAAAGCAGAAAAGTGCTCTGAATCCCAAATGGAAAACAGATCAAAAGGAGGGTGGGGCATTCCTGAGACAGAGGAGGGGGCGGTCAGCTGCCTCTGCTCCCTGGGATGTGGGATCCAGGAGGGTCCCTGCTGCTGAAGGCAGGTGGGCAGGCAACGCCACTGCGCCCAGAATCAACCAGGGAACAGAGGGGCTCCTGCTGTCTCAGGGCAGGTGGGTACAGGACAGCTCAGCTTGGATAAAGGCTCAAAGCTGATGAAACCCAAATAAAATACAGATTTGTCAGGGCAGCAGAGTAAGCGGGTCTGGTCTGGGATCACTGGCCTTGGGTAGCTGGACCCAGGCTCCAGGAGCCGAAGCTCCTGTGCCCAAGACTTGCAGAACGATGCTTCTTTCTCATGCATCTGACGCAGACTGGGTGTAGAGCGGAATCAACAGCAGTGCTTTATAAATATGCATGTGGAAAAACTGGAGGAAAAGGCACCTAAGTGTTTACAGTGGCTATCTGTAGGCCAGGGACATGTGGGTGATTTTGAGGTATCTTCCCCATCAACCCTCCCCCCTTAATTATGACTCGTAAGAGTCTGGATACTATAAATCCTTGAGCCTGCAGGCTCTTGCTGCATTTTAAATGACCAGCCTGAAAGCATGTTGTCAATATCGTCTGGGAGAGAGTCAGGAGCAGGCAGACACGGCTGCGACCGCAGGAAGCGGCCCCAGACAGACCCAGGAGAGACAGAGGCTGCTGGCTGGACACAGGGTTAGCTGGTCAATACCCTTGGATCTGGGCCCAGAGCTCTCTGTCTGGAAGATTATGGGGCGGAAATCAGGCCAAGAAAGGAAGACTTTGCAGCAAATGGGGAGGAACCAAGAAAGCAAAACATTGATCTCAAGAAATTCTACACAGGCCCAGCTGGTGTAGCTCAATGGTTGAATGTTGACCTATGAACCAGGAGGTGACTAGTTTTTTTTTGTTTTTTTTAAAATATATTTTATTGATTTTTTACAGAGAAGAAGGGAGAGGGCTAGAGAGTTAGAAACATCGATGAGAGAGAAACATTGATCAGCTGCCTCCTGCACACCTCCTACTGGGGATGTGCCCACAACCAAGATACATGCCCTCGGCTGTACTCAAACCTGGGACCTTTCAGTGCGCAGGTTGAAGCTCTATCCACTGAGCCAAACCGGTTAGGGCAGGAGGTCACCGTTTGATTCCAGGTTGTGGGCCCGATGCCCAGTAGGGGGCATGCAGGAGGCAGCCTTTCAATGATTCTCTTTCATCATTGATGTTTTTATCTCTCTCCCTTCCTCTCAGAAATCAATAAAAATATTTTTTAAAAGAAATTCCACTCTGTCTAGGAAGGGAATCTGACCTATGGGGGGACAAGCAGTAGGGTCCAGAATTAAAAGGGGACATTCAGAAGAATGGGGTACACCCGGACTTCAGGGGGTGGGGGACACAGCAATTAGCCCTGGGAAAGGAGAGCAGAAGAGGGGGTAAGACCGCCTGAGGCAGAGCCAAGCAAGCCTTTCTCGGGTTCATCTGCCAGGGACATGCTCATCTGAGCGGGGCTCCACGGGGAGCTGGCGAAGACACCCAGGCCTTCTGGCATTTCCCCCGACGTCTGCATCCATTATGTTTGCTGATGTTCTCTGGGAATTAGATTTTAGACTCCTGGGTAGGAAGGGACAGGATAACAGGATTACAGCACTTCCTGTGCCACACACACACACACACACACACACACACACACACAGAATCACAGCAGGAAGGGAGAGCCTGAAGGAGCAGTCTCTGAGCTTCTCCCAGTGACACTCCACAGGGTACACATTCCAAAGCTGTGGCCTCTGCAGTCACCCCACAGGGTCCTGACTCCTCTCAGCAGCGCTCCCTCACGTACAGCCCCAAGAAGCAGCAGGGCAGTGGGGGAAATGAGGAGATGATGCCCGAATTCTCCCTCACCACCCACCCCCACCTGTGAGCACAGGGCTGACTTGGCTGGATGAGTGGCACCCAAGTACACGAGCTTATCAACTACCCCTTCATCGTCAGAGATGGCACGGGCGGTGTAAAGCTTCGCATTCGTTCATACTGCAGCTTTTGGTTGAGTAGCTAGTGCTGGGCACGGACAAAAAGGTCACTGTTTTCACTGAGCTTACCTTCTAGTGGGAGACAGGAAAAAAAGAGCCCAAGATAAGCACAGAGGTGAACAAAATCTTACCTCCCCACCTTCTTAATGTTAGAGTGTCCCAGGCTCAGTCCTTGGACCTCTTCTCCGCTCTCCTCTCCTCCCCGCTCCTGTCCTGTCCTCTCTTCTCTTTCATCTACACACTGATGACTCCCACACGTGCATCTCTAGCCTGGGTGTCCCCCTGAACTCAAACTTACAACCAAATGTCTACTTACTCTCTCAACTGGCTGTGTGTGTATGCATGTGTATGTATATATGTAACACTTTAAATTTAACATATGCAAAACTGAACTCTAACCTTCCACTCCCCAACCACAAATTTGCTCCCACCTAAATCCCCCACCCAGTTCAGTACAACACAACCCTTCCAGTTGCCCAGGCCTACAACCTTGAAGTCATCCTTGACTACTCTTTCCAACACCCCATATCTGATTTGCCAAGAAGTCAAATTTGTCACAAAATCCCTACAGGACTTCTGTGGGCACTGCCTACAGAATACAATCAGAACCCAGCCTCTTCTCCCCACTTCACCAGATGAGTCACCACCTTCTCCCCCCTGGATCATTGCAATGACTCCCAAGAGATCTCTCTGCTTCCAACCCCGCTCCTACAGGCAGTTCTGAGCCCAGTAGCCAGAGGGACCTAGAGAGTGCGTGTCACCTCTCAGGAATTGCCCAGAATAAACGGTCACTTGTAAATTGCCAGGCAAACTGGGAGGGCCCAGGGTCTACCACTAAATTCATCTGATGGAGTAGAAGAGGCCCTGGAAAAAGTGCTCCTGCTTTAGAGATCAGCAGAAAGAGTCCTGTCTTCCCAACCCCTTTTCCCACACCCCACTCACTAAGCAAATTAAACAGGAATCCGGGGTGGAGCCACGAGAAAGGAGGCGAGCAGGAAAAGGAAGCTCAGGCTTGGAAACAGGGGGCCTAGACCCACCTGTGGTCTGCCTTGAATTCCTAGGACCTAGAGTTCTACACAGAGGTTTAGGGCCAAACCCCATCATAGTAACCAACAGTGCATATCTGTGAGTTATATAATCGTCACATATCTCCCCACAGCACCAGCAGGACAGGAACACATCATTTGGCATCTGGCTGGCTCCTCTCGGAGTTATGACTAATGCCTGCAATATAAGGCATGCTGGATGTTTGGCCTGCCTGCCTATCTAATTAGGAAAGTAGACGATGGGGAACAATCTGTGGTCTCTTAAGGTCTGACAGTCGTGCCACATCCATTTGCATTGGTTTAAGCTCCCCGCTGAAGCCCCAAATGCAAATATACACACACTGTACACCACAGCTCCCAGGTGTCTTTCTATCTCTGAGTTAGAAGGAGCCCCGCCCCCATGTCCACTCCCAACACCACCACAGAGAGGACTCTCTGTTGCTTTGCTCATAGTCTCAGCTCTAAGGTCACCCCCACCTTCCCACCTCACACCCCCAATCTCTCCATCCTCCAGTTGTTGCCCAGAGCAACGGTGTGTGGTCAATACCATATCATCCAGAAGCAGCCTTAAAATCATCTCCTGAGCATCCTGAAGATGCATGTGGGTAGGGGATTGTGACTGCTGGCTGCTCGCTCTGTTTTCTCTCACATCTCCACTCTAGCTGCCTTGGAAGTCTGAAGCTCCCATATGGTTGGCAATTAGTCAGTGAGGCCTGGCGAGCCTCAGTGCTGGAAGCTCTAGGATGCAGCCTCACTCTGTTTGGTGGGGGTGGGAACTCCTCGGAGGGGGCTGCAGGAGGGAAGGAATTTATTTGAGTGCCACTTCCCAAGGCCTTTGGTGCCCAGCAATGCCTTCCTTTGGAGCAAACATCTAAAGACAGCCATAATGAATTACCCAGAGTGCAGTGCATTGCTAACATGGCCTGTGTATGTGTGTGTTCCTGCATGTTCACAGTTGGGGGGGGGTGTGGAGTGTTGTTTTATGTTGTTGTTTTTTTAATATATTTTATTGATTTTTTATAGAGAGAAGGGAGGGGGACAGAGAGTTAGAAACATCGATGAGAGAGAAGAGAAACATCGATCAGCTGCCTCCTGCACACCCCGACCCTGGGGATGTGCCTGCAACCAAGGTACATGCCCCTGACTGGAATCGAACACAGGACCCTTCAGTCCACAGGCTGATGCTCTATCCACTGAGCCAAACCGGTCAGGGCTGGAGTGTTGTTTTTAATATTGTTTGATGCAATCATGCTGCATTGGGAGGCAATTAGTCCATAAATAATTGTGGAATAAAAATGTTCCCATGTAGCCCTAGCCAGTTTGGCTCAGTAGATAGAGCATCAGCTTACAGACCAAAGGGTCCCAGGTTCGATTCTGGTCAAGGGCATGTCCCAGGTTCAATTTTGGTTGCAGGCTCCTTCCCAGCCTGGGCCCTGGTCAGGGCTTCTGCAGGAGGCAATCAATCGATGTGCTTCTCTCACATCGATATTTCTCTCTGTCTTTCCCTCTCTCTTCCACTCTCTCTAGAATCAATGGAAAAATATCCTTGGATGAAGATTTAAAAAACAAAAATGTTCCCATGTAGCCTAGCCAGTGTGGCTCAGTGATTGAGTGTCGCCCTGTAAACCAAGAGGTCATTGGTTTGATTCCTGGTCAGGGCACATGTCCAGGTTTCAGGCTTGATCTCTGGTGGGGGGCAAGCGGGAGGCAGTCAATCGATGTTTCTCTCTTACTGATGTGTCTATCTCTCTATCCCTCTCCCTTCCCCTCTCTCTAAAGTCAATGAAAACATTTTTTATAAATGTCCCCATGTAGACTTGGCCCAGACAGAAGTCAGCCTTGCTAGCCACCAGGTTTTATCCTATATGCCAACATCAGTCTGAATGCAGAGAAAGGCTTACATAGTCACCACGTCAGGAGAAACTTCTGGACAAACAAAAGCACTCTAATCAGATGTCAGCTTGAGAACAGCTTTTAGATTGGCTGAGACATTTATTTATCGTTGTTTAGGATCGAGTGAAGACTTGAGAATAGAAACAATGTGCTCTAGATAAACTTCTTATTTCCTCGTTTTTTAAAACAATTATTGGTGTTTTATATCTAGGTATGAGAAATATAAAGATAAATGTGGATAGGTCCTTGCCTTCACTATTTTCAATCTTCAAAAACATCACTCAAAACTTTATAAAAATACATCTTCAAATCAGATATGGCAGACATGTAGATGTCTCCCTTAAAAATGAATGAATTGCCATCAATTTCCAGCAATGCAGTAGGTGAGATAGCTAAAAAACCACCTATTAACCAAATGCTTAGAAATGCTAGATAAAATAAAGCAAACATCCTTTAAATGCTTGGCTGATCTCATAAGAAAGCAAGGGAAATATCTAGAGACTAAAAAGTAGAGGAAATGGAAAACCAGGGTGGGAAGTGGTTCTGAGGCTGTGGCTGCACTTGGATCACTTGCTGGCCTTGATTAAAAGAGAACTAAGGAAGTTTGGGGCCCAGCTGGTGTTGCTCAGTGCTTGAGTGTCCAACCACGAACCAAGAGGTCACGGGTTCTATTCTCAGTCAGGGCACATGTCCAGATTTCGGGCTCAATCCCCAATATAAGGTGTGCAGGAGGCAGCCCATCAGTGATTTTTCTCTCTCATCGTAGCCAAAAAAAGTGTCTTAGGAATTTATAACTACAGGTCTGCCCTATACTGTCTGCATAGTCTCAGAGCCTCCTGACTGAGAAAGTAACATAGAAGTGGCCCCTCTGTTAGTGCCCAGAACACATGACAGACCAGTGTAAACATCTCTGAAAGAATACACTCTTAAGCACGTTGAACAGAATACCACTGAGAAAGCTCCAGCAAATAAAAGCCAATCAGCCCAACTTACAAAACACAAGACAAAGCAAGCAGGAGTAATCAGAAACAACAGTCAGCAAAATCTGACCCACAGGAGTTTTAGATCATAGAGGTATTTGATAGAGACTATAAAAACAAAAATTCAATTTCATTTATAATATAAAGGAAAGAGTCAAAACAAGAAAGCAACAAGACACTGAAAATAATCATCTGGAATTTCCATAAATAAATAACAGTAATTAGATTTGAAATTCTATGAAGTTTACTGTTTCTAGAAGAACTTGCAAAATAATTAGATAGATTTTTTTTCTTCTAAAAAAGAAAAAAAGTAAATGCTAGATAATTTTTTCTTTTTTTATTTCAGAGAGGAAGTAAGAGAGAGAGAGAGATAGAAACATCAATGATGAGAGAGAATCATTGATCGGCTGCCTCCTGCACGCCCCACACTGGGATCGAGCCCACAACCTGGGCATGTGCCCTTGACCAGAATTGAACCTAAGACCCTTCAGTCTGCAGGCCGACACTCTATCCACTGAGCCAAACCAGATAGGGCTTTTTTTATTTTCTTTAAAAATCTTGAAGAGCTGAACACTAAGGAATTATCAGGTCAAAATCTACTTTATGGAGAAAATCACGAATCCTGAAGTTACATTTGCCCTGAAGGCATTTGCCAAAATAAGAGAACTTGAACCTTAAGTTTACTTAGCCTCATGAGGCCCGGGAGATAAAAGACAAAGCCCAAGACCTGCCCAACCTGGGGAGTCCAATAGTGGAGCTCTTCCCATAAGGTTTAGAACCCAAAAGGCTGTACCCTCATGATAAGTATTCACAGAATACACTAAGCCCAGCCCATGCTCACACTCCCAGGGACCGTGCAAAACGTTGCTTTGGCACAGAGGAGAACAGGAGGAAAGACAACTCTACTACTGAAATATTGTAACCACAAGTCAGATTTGCAGCTCATTTGGATGGTTCAAATAACCTCAAACAATCAATTCTGCTTAAAGAGGCTAGTACCTGTATGGAAGAAGAAAATAAAACCCCCTCTGTTAAAAAAAAAAAAAAAAAAATGTGGCTTGTAGTAAAAAATAACCAAGCACACAAGGGAACAAAGCACCATGAATAAAAAGAAGCATCGACAACAAGTAGCAGGAACAGACCTGCTAAATAAATAAATAAATAAATAAATAAATAACAAGCTTGCAAAAATCTGCAGGCTAACAGATAACTATTTTCCAAATGACTAAGCAGATCTGAAAAAGACCCAAATTAGAATTCTAGAATTAATGGTAAATTAGGATTAAAAACTCAGTGGATGGATATAATAGCAGTTTGGAGAATCTGAAGAGAGAATTAGTAAAGTAGAAGATATATCAGAAGAAAGCAACTCCGTGGAACAATGAGATAGAGATGAGAACAATTTATAGAAAAAGAAATGGAGGGACTTCAGGCTTCTGCTTAGTATATAGAAAGTTGGAAAGAGCATCATTCTGCACTTACAATAGAAAGTCACCAAGGAACCTGAAAATTGACTATTTTGTTGAGCCCATCAGAGAGTTGACGTCACAGCGTCCTAGAGGCTGGGGTTATGAGGAGAGCCTGATAAAGATACACACTTTCAGTTACAAGATGAATAAAGTCTAAAGATCTATTGCATAACAGGATGACTAAATTGATAATGCTGTGTTGTATAACCAATATTTGCTAAGAGAGTAGAGCTTAAGTGTTCTCACACAAAAAAAGTAATTATGTAAGACAATGAATGTTAATTAACTCAAATGTAGAAATCCTTTCACAATGTACAAGTATATCAAATTGCCACATTATACACTTTACATATATTATACTTTCATTTGTCAACTATATTTCAATAAAGATAAAAAAGAAAATAGTTTTAAATAAAATAATTTTAAAGAAAAACATTTTGACAATGGGTATTCTACAAATCAAGATTGTAGAAACTATGTCAGAGGAACATTTCTAGTCTTTTTTTTTAATATATTTTATTGATTTTTTACAGAGAGGAAGGGAGAGAGATAGTTAGAAACATCGATGAGAGAGAAACATCAATCAGCTGCCTCCTGCACGCCCCCTACTGGGGATGTGCCCGCAACCAAGGTACATGCCCTTGACCGGAATCAAACCTGGGACCCTTCAGTCCACAGGCGGACACTCTATCCACTGAGCCAAACCGGTTTCAGCCATTTCTAGTCTTAAATGCATATATTATATAAGAAGAGGAGATAGAAACTTTATAACCACAAAATTAAAATAAAAAACTTTTTTAAATATGATTTTATTGATTTCAGAGTAAGGAAGGGAGAGGGAGAGAGAGATAGGAATATCTATAATAATAAAATGTAATATGCTAATTAGACCAGACATCCTTCTGGATGACCTTCCAGACGAAGCCAGGGCTGCAAGGGAAGCCGGGGTCCCGGGTGCCAGAGGGAAGCCAGTGCCGGCAGCTGGGGGAAGGAAGGCCTAATCCTGCATAAATTTCATGCATTGGGCCTCTAGTCAATGATAAGAGAGAATCATCAATCAACCACTTCCTGCACACCCTCTACTAGGAATCTAGCCCAAAACCTGGGCATGTGCCCTGACCAGGAGTTGAACCGTGACCTCCTGATTTATAGGTCAACACTCAACCACTGAGCCATACAAGCCAGGCAAAAATATGAACAATCTATATAATAAAAGCCTAAGCGACCATTACAGTGGAATGTCCAGAACAACCAGTCACTATGATGTGCACTGACCACCAGGAGCAGACGTTCAACACAGGAGCTGCCCCCTGGTGATCAGTGCACTCCCACAGCAGAAGTGCTGCTCAGGTGACAAACAGACAGCCAGGCCTCTCCCACAGACACTCTCCCTGCACTCCTCAGTGGTCATGGCAGGTGCCGCAGGGCTGAGATGGGGATGAGCAGGAGCAGTGCAGTGCCCAGCTCGGGTTCGGGCTCCTCCCTGGCTGCCTGCCACTTCGCACACTACTCCTGCTGTGCAGGATGAGCGGACTAGAGCCTGACTAGCTGGTGGGTAAGGCCAGGTTGTGGTGATGAGGAGGTTCACTGATCCCAGCAGGCCAGGCCAAGGGACCTCACCAGTGCACAAATCCATGCATCAGGCCTCTAGTTTTCTAATAAAGCTTATAAAAACTGACCCAATAAAAATGGAATATACACTAATTGTTAAAGTAATTAAATCAGTGCTTATAACTCATTAGAGGAAGTGGGTGAATCCTGGGCCAGATTTTTTATAAGCATATCCTATGAAACCCTCAAGAAAGAAATAATTTCAATCTTACTCAAAGGAATAAAAGTCATCAACTTATGAGGCTTCCAAAACTTTGATTCCAACGTCAAATGGGAATAATGTAAGGAGACTTTTTAGGCTAAACTCATTCATGAACAACAGATATAAAAATGTTAAATAAAATTTTAACAAACTGAATCAAATACTGTTTAAAACCATAATACATCACGACCATGTAAGATTTATCTCACAAAGCCCAGGAAAGTTCAAACTAGAATGCCTACCCTAACATCATAAAGTGCATTCAGAGGAAAAGATAGAAAACTACATAATCAACTCAATAGAGACAGAAAAATCTTTTGATTAAAAAAGCATTAAGGACTTTAAAGATCTTATCAAACTAGAACTAGAAGGGATCTCCTTAACAGCCCTCAAAAACTTTATCAAACATTGTACTTACAGTGAAATAGAAGTATTTCTTTTTAAAACCGGGAACAAGGTAAGAATACCACTTTCATTATCTCTATTGAGCATTTTACTACAAGTATAAATCTGTTATTATTCGCAAATAATATGACTTCCATATAGAAGTCCCAAGACTATTTTAAAATAATAAAAATTAATAAGAGAACTCAGCAAAGTTGTGTGTTATAAAGTATTATACAAAAATTAATCATAATTACATATAGCAACATCAAAAAATTAGAATATTTAATTTTAAAAATATAATTTAAGATAGAAAATAAAACTATAAGGTATTTTAAAATAAATCTAACAATAGCTATATATGATTTTTATAGATAAATTATAAAATACTACTTAATTTTTAGATGACCTAAAAATTCAAAGACGATTCAATGTTAAAGGATAGAAAGACTAAATATCATAAAGATATTGATTTTTCACCTTGGCCAGTATTCTCAGTGGTTAGAGCATCAGCCCATTCACCAAAGGGTCTCAGGTTTGATTCCTGATCAAGGGCATGAACCTGGGTTGCAGGTTTGATTTCCAGCCCTGGTCATGGTGCGTGCATATGTCTCTCTAACATTGATGTTCCTTTCTCTCCCCCACCCACCCCCTTTCCAATCTCTCTAAAAATCAACGGGAAAAATATCTTTGGGTGAGGATTAGCAAAAAAAATAAAATAAAAAATAAAAAAGATATTGATTTTCTCCAAACAAAAATATAATTTAGTGAAATTCCAATCAAAAGTCCATAAGGATTTTTTCATAGAAATTAATAACTCCTGTGGAAAAGTTAATGGCCAGGAATAACCAAGACAATCTGAGAACAAGAAATCAAGTGGGTAGACTTGCCCTCCCTGAAATCAAGACTACTTACTAAGGTTATAGTAATAAAAACGATGTGGTATTAGCATAGGGAGAGACATTAGATTAATCAGGGAGAATCCAGAGTCCAAAAGGGGATTTACACATATAAAAATAACTTGATGTGACAGATCAGGTGAAGTAAGGATGGAAGATTCAATAAATGATGCTGGCACAATTATCCACATGAAAATATAATTGATCTAGCTGCTACCTCACACCATATACAAAAAAATAATAATAATAATTGCAAGTGAATTAGGACCTATATGTGAAAAGCAAAACATTGAAACTTTAGAATATATTTAAACTATAAGAAAACATGTTATAACCCTTAGGCAGAAAAAAATTTTCTTAGCAAGACACTAAAAACACAGACTGTAAAAGAAAAGACTGATAAATTCAACCAGATTAAAATTGAAAATTTTAGGGTATCAAAAATCACAATAAACATGGTGAACATACAAGTCATAGACTTAGAGAAATTAGTTGAAATGCATAGAAACAATACAGAAGTTGTATCTATAATATGTAAGGAACTCCTACAAATAATAGGAAAAGACAAACTACTCAACATACAAATAGACAAAGAATATGAATAGAGATTCATTGAAGAATATACAAAAATGCTCTGAAAGCATATTTTTTAAATGCTCAACAACACCAGGGATAAGGATCACAAGTTTAAACCACAATATAAATCCATTTCATACCCATTAAATTGGCAAAAATTGTGAGACTACTGAATGCTGGCAATGATGGGGCACCACGGGAATTCTCTTTGGTGTCCAGAAAATCATTTTGAAGTGCAGTTGGAGCATACCCAGTAGCCCTGATAAGGCATCTAACCCATGGCCCAGCAACTCCACTCTGAAACAAATCCCATCAAACTCTTCTACACATGGCCAAGGAGTTTATGAAAATGATATTCCAGCATTGTTTAAAATAAGGAAAAATTGGGAATTCCCTAGATGTCCATCAAAGAAATTAATTGTTGTGACACATCAATTCAATGGAATACTACACTATTTAAGATGATTAAACTAAAGCAATGTGTATCAATTTGACAAATCTTCAAACTTAATTTTGAGTGAAAAAAAAGCAAGTTTTAGAAGGGTAAGCACAATTTGTTAGCATGATACCATTTATATAGCTTTAAAATGTGCAATCTACACTAATAAAAGACAAAGATGTTAATGAACTGTACCTTTGCTATGCCCATCAGTCGATCAGAAGAGTATGCAAATTGACCCAACAAAGATGGCCGTTAAATTTGCATACTGCAGGCTGGGCGGCACAGTGCAATCCGCCCGCCCCGCCACCAGCCGCCACATGCCCTGCCGCCCGCCAGGCCTGCCATCCACGTGCGCCGCCCGGTGGCCAGCAGAGGGGGCCTGGTGGATTTCGATCCGCCCGGCCCACGCCCCTCCCTGCCATGCCGCCCGCCAGGCCTGCCGTGTGCAGCGGGCAGCAGGGCGGGGCAGCGCGGCAGAGGGCCTGCCATCTGCAACCCAGCGCGAGATCCAGGCCTGCCATCTGCCACCCGGGGAACGGGCCCAAGCCAAGAGGTGGTTATTTCCCGAGGGGTCCCAGACTGTGAGAGGGCACAGGTCGGGCTGAGGGACACGTCCCCCCCCCTCCAGTGCACAAATTTTTGTGCACTGGGCCTCTAGTACATGATATAAGGATACATATGTTTATATTGGAGGTTTAAATATAAGGGTGATAAACACCAAAATCAGGATAATGGTTACTTGAAAAAAGTGAATGAAGGAGGGGAATGTGACCTGGGAGGTAGAGGGTGTACACAGTGATCTTTGTAATGTTTCTTTTTTTTTTCCTCTCTCTTTTTTTAAAGATTTTTTAAAATTGATTTTTTAGAGGGAGAAGGAGAGATACAAACACCAATGCAAGAGCGAAACATCTACAGCCTGCCTCCTGCACAGCACCCACCGGGAATTGAGCCTACAACCTGGGTATGTGCCCTGATTGGGAATCAAACCAGCAACCTTTCGGTGCATAGGACCATGCCCAACCAACTGAGCCACACCAGGCAGGGTTGTAATATTTGTTTGTTTTTCTCACACTGTGTGATGCTTTCTTGTACAGTATGTTTGTATTATTCTCTATATCTTTTGGTATGGCTAAAACATTTTTTAGTTTTGCTTTTCTTCAATTTTTAATTTTAAAATAATTGCAGATTCACAGGGAGTTGCAAACATGCTACAGAGTGGTCCTCTCTGTTGGACACTCAATGCCCCCAATGGTTACACATTACATAACTATAATACAATATCAAGTTAAGGGTATTGACATTGGTACATGTGTTACGGTTCTGTCAATTCTTCATGTGTAATTCACATAACCACCACTGCAATCAAGATACAGATCTATTTCATAAACACAAAGATCACCCTCACACTATCCCTTTATAATCACACCATCGCTCCCCTGCTAACCTCCACCATTCCTAACCCCTGGCAACCACTAATTTGTTCTCCAACTCTATCCTTCGTCACATTTAAATGTTATATAAATATATGTGACCTTTTGAGATTGGCTTTTTTTCAGTCAGAATAATACCCTTGAGATCCACCTAAGTTGTGTGCCTGAATGGTTCCTTTTCGTTTCTGAGTACTATTCCGTGGTATGTCTATACCACAGTCCATGTAACCACTAGGCTATTGTACTACATTTTGGTTGTTTCCAGTTGGAGACTGTCACAAACAAAGCTTCTATGAGCAATCAAGTAGAGAGTTTATGTGAACAAAAGTTTTTAATTCCTCCAAGATAAATGTCTAGCAGTATAATTGCTGGGTTATATGGTAAATGTGTATATATATATATATATTTTTAAAGAAATTGCCAAGTTATATTCCAGAGCAGTTGTACTGTTTTCCTTTTCCATCAGCAATGTGTAAGAGACCCAGCTTGTCCACGTCCTCACCAGCATTTGGTATTGTCATTATTTTTAAATTTAGCTGTTCTGATGGGTGTGTAGTGATCTCTCATCATGGTATTAATTGCATTTCCCTGACAACTAGGGATGTTGAACATGTTTTCGTGTGTTCGCTTGCCATCTCTATATCCTCATTGGTGACATGTCACTCCTTGTCTTGTGTCCATTTTCTAATTAGATTGTTTGGTTTTCTTAGTGTTGAGTTTTGAGAGTTCTTTATACAGTCTAGATGTAATTTCTTTGTCAGATATGCAGTTTACAAATATTTTCTCCCAGTCTATCACTTGTCCTTTCATTTCTCTTAACAGGGTCTCACACAGAGAAAGATTTTAATTTTGATGAAGTCCAATTGATCGATTTTTTCCCATGTATAGTGCTTTTGGTGTCATGTCTAAGAAGTCTTTGCAAAGTCCTATATTTTCTTATAAACATTTAAAGTTTTATCTTTTACATCTAAATCTATAATTTTAGTTCATATTTATATAAGGTGTAAGGTTAAGTCAAGGTTCTTTTTTGCCTATGGCTATCCAATTACCACTTGTTGGAAAGACTATACTTTCTCCATTTAATTATTTTTGCAACCTTGTCGAAAATCAGTTTGGCATACTTGTGTGGGGCTAGTTCTGAGTTCTCTGTTCTATTCCATTGATCTATGAGTCTATCCCTCTACCAATACTACATTGCCTTGCTATATGGCAAATCTATATAATTCAGTCTCTATATATGAAAGATTGCTTCAATATTTAAAAATCAATCACTATAATCCATATATCAACAGATTAAAGAAGAATCACATAATCATATAAGTTGACTCAGTAAAGGCATTTGACAAATTCAACACTTTTTATGATTTAAAACCTTCTGAAAACTAGGAATTTCCTCAAATTGATTAAAAAATTGACAAAAAAAAAATATATATATAGCTAACATCATACTTAATTGTGAAAGATTGAACGCTTCCCTTCAAAATCAGGAACAAAGCAAGTCTGTCCACTCTCACCACTGCCACGGCACTAAGGCAAGAAAATAAAATAAAAGGCATACAGACCAGAAAGAAAGACATTAAACTGTCCCTATTTGTGATGACATGATTTTCTGGGCAGAAAATTACAGAATCTATAAAAAAAAAAAAATACAAACTCCTAAAACTAATAGGTGAGTTCAGCAAAGTCAGAGAAAACAAGATCAACATATGAAAATCAATAGTGTTTCTATACACCAGCAATAAACGCATGGAAACCTAAATTACAAGGCCATTTCCAATCACTCAAACAGAAATGAAATACTTAGGTATAAATCTTTTTTTAATGTACAGAACTTAGAGCTGAAAACTACAAAGCACCAGTGAAAGGAATCACAGAGATCTAATTAAGTGGAAAGACATATTGTGTTCACGGATTGAGAGACTCAACACAGCAAAGGTTCAGTTCTCCGCAACTGAGAGGCAGGTTTAATAGAATTCCTAGCAAAATCCCAACAAGGCTTTTTGTCAGTGCTTTAGAATTTTACAAAGTTTCTTAGATCAACTAATTTTCATGGATTTCGACGGGAAGAACGACTGCCTGTGTGCATGTCATGTATGTGTATGTGTGTGTAAGATTAGGCCTTCATTTGATTCCATGAAATACAACCCATTGTTGTGCTTAGCTAATCGTGAGGGAGGATGTGAAAGTCTTCTCCCCAGTCCAGTTCAGGTTATATGAAATACAAAGTACAATCCCAGGTGAAACAAAGGAGGATGTGGGTGGCTGTGTGGCATCTTGTGTTCAAAACTGCTTTTACTTGGCCTTTTTTCCCTTCACCCTCACCGGAGGCCAGAATGGAAGATATTTCTTCCCCTCCCAGCCGCCTCTCAGCACAAAACTGAGCACAGAGGAGGTTCGCCATACATTCCAGAATTGACTCTTCATCTAGTTAAAATGACTTGCATCGTTTTCCTCTTGGCCTCTGCCAAACTAAGAGAGACCCAATGTCTACTTGGGTCGTTGTAGAGCCACATAGCACCCTTCCCTGCATCCTGCCCAGCCAGGAAGGCCATTTATTCTTTTATCTTCTTCAAACAGTTGTTCTCTGCCTCTGCACTCCCGCTGGCACACAGGTGTCCTGGTCTCATTATGGAACACTCATTAACATTCACCCTGGGCACCCTCGTGGGTGTCCTCTCTACCCACAGAGATGTCTAGACTTCCATGAGTATCAGCACAATGACAGCTGATTAAAAATCTGTGCTGAGTCAACAGGGAGGACAGAGAGCTCTGAGGTGGGTCCCAGAGCGAAGGGGCTGCGGGGGACATCTGGAATGCTTTGACTAATGCCACTCACAAGTCAGCTTGACAGGGGATCCTATGAGAAAGTCAATTAAACAACTTGTCTAGGTGGTGCTTGGGAATTTGGTTGGTTGACAACCCAAATATAACTCAGCTACCTTCACACTTCACACTTCAATCCAAAGGTCTTGATACTGTGTCTATAGAACCCTGGTTGGGTCCCACTGAGTTCAGCTCGGCTAAGTTCAGGGCCACTCGAAATGCTCTGCAATTGTTCACAGGGTACTCATGACCAAACACTGGCTCTGGCTTCCCTGCCAGTGGGGGATAGGATGAACTGTAATTCGTGCATCAATGAGTATTTACTACCTGAGTGCTCTCTGGGTGCCAGGTGTCACACCAAGCACACTGGTAGGTAAAGTGTCAACCAAGTTATGGGGCCTGCTCTCCAAGATCTTACAATCTGACGCAGAGGAGAGGTGCCCTCACATGAGAAACAATGGGGAACTCTTCACTCATGCACTGATGTCTACATTTGCAGGTCAGTTAAAAGAAGAATGATCAGAATAAATGTAAACGTCAAGACCCACTTCATGGTCACGGCAAGACTGTTGATGGGTCTTGCAGGATGGCTAGGGATCGGGAGGGTGAAGAGGAGAATAGAAGTTGTTGGAAGCAGAAGGAATTCACAAGCTCCACAGAGGGGAACAGTCCAACCAGCAGCTGTTCCCACATCCACGATGGGTTACCCTTCCACCGCGAAGGGAAAGCACACGGAAATGCAAGCCACTGCTGCTGATCCAGAGAGATCCCCACCTCACCAGTTCTCCCTGGCACTTAAGGGGACAAGCCACTGACACTTCAGAAAAGCACAACTTAGTGGGAGAAATGGACTTGGCAGTAAGACTCACTCAAGTTCAATGCATAGGTGACCTCGGGAAAAGCTACTCTTAACTCTCGTCTCAGTTTCCTTGTGTTCCAAATGGGGCTAATAATGGCACCAGATTCATAGGATTGTTGTGAAGAATAAAGAAAACAATGCTTGTACACGGCCTGGAACATCATACACACTGCATGAAGGGTAGCTCTTGCCACTGTTTTATGCAGTCAGTAAGTATTCACGGAGACTTGCTTATCTGCAGTCACCATCAGGTGGCGTTCCTCCCGCATGCTTCTGCTTCCATCTGTGACCCTTGTGCTTCTCCCTGAAGAATTGGATAGATCTGCTAGTGAAGAATCCTGCCATTTGCCCAAAAATGCTTAGGTTCACCTTCGCCATTGGAGGGTGTAGTATGTTAGATCAGCAATTCCTTTCTTAGCACTTCGAAGACACTGTGTTCTGGCCGCCATCATTCTGGTGAGAAGCCAGGAGTTGATCTTACTGCTGTTCGTTTGAAAGTAGTGCACGTTTCCCCCTCTTTGGCTGCCTTTCAGGTTGTTTCTCTTTGTCTTTTGTTTCTGGCCATTTTTCTATGATGGACTTAGATACATGGTTTTCTTTGTATTTATCCTGTTTGAGGTTCATGGGTCTTCTTGAACCCATAGCTTGATGCCGTTCATCACTTTTGTAAAATTCTTGGTTATTATTTCTTCAAAGGTTATTTCTCCCCATCGTCTCTCTCCCCTCTTTCCGGAATCCCTAATGCCTACATGTTAGACCTCTCTGCCTCTGATACTCTTTTCTGAAATTTACATGTTTTATTTAGTCTGGATGTTCCATTCTCACGGTTTTCCAGATCACCATGCTCTTCGGTGTGTCAAATCTACTGTTGAACCCATATCGTGGTGTATTTTTTCAGTTCTAGAAATTTCCTTTTTGTTTCTAGTCCAGTTCTCTGACATCCCTGGTTTCTAGAAGCACCAACCTGCCTGGCTCCCTTCATTGGGGAACTTGGACGATGCTGACACTCAGGCGGGGTGAGTGTTCTGGGAAAGCCCCAGCTGTGTGTGGGCGCCGGGGCTGCTCCAGCCCCAGCGCACGTCTGCTCTCCTGGGAGGGGCCACCCCTGTCCTGCAGCCACTGTGCCCCCTCCTCGCTTGCAGAGAAATTCTACTAATCAGGCAGAGAAATCAAGTCAGGCAAACAGGGACTTCGGCTAGACCCCGGGGCACTGCTCAATAGAAAACGCTACGTAAAACGAATCCGTGGAAATGTAGTGAAATAAATGTGGGGCCCGGGTAAATCAGAGGCTCAGTGTGGGTCAGACGGCCTCCTGGTGTCAGAATGTAAATGTGAACCAGAAATGTCACGCTTCTGCACTCCGCCGACCCTGTCATGTCTGCGATTTCACATTACCTTCTAAGGAGCTCTGAGAGACAATCTCCCGTCTAGAAGGTGGGGACCGGTGCTCCGGGAAGAAAAGATGGGTGCCTTCCAAGCCACGCAGCTCTGTGAGGCTGGAGGACAGCGCCCATGACTCAGCGAGCAGCAGTTTGCCCACCGGGGTGTCGGAAGCACAGGGGTGCGTGGCCGTGTGTCCAAAGGGCCTGAGGCCACAGGTGCGCATGGCATGTTTCCCCAGAGGACTGATTCTATCCCAAGGTTCACGGAAATTAAAGGCATTATTCTTATACTGAACAAATGTGGGTTTTATATCAAGCACAATGCAAATGTTTGCATGAATTATTAACAATGTTTAAATTAGACTTAAAAACAAGTTTCCATATTTACAGAAGTTAGCTTAGAGCTCTGTGGCATCCTCCCCTGACCCCTGCCAGGCTCTTATATGACTAGCTGTGTGATTTTGGGCAAGTTGCCTAACTTCTCTGAGCCTAATTTTTTCTGCCTGAAAAATGGGATAATAATCCCTTCCTCACAGGGTTATTGTCATGAACACTAAATTAAGATACATAGGAGAAGCCCTGAAAACAGCCTGACACAGAAAAAAAAAAATGAAAACATTTATTTCTTATCATTATTATGTTGGAATTTTTCAAACCTAACAGGAACCAAGAAACAATCACCCATTAAAATCCACAAAATCCTAATCTGTCCAGCTTAAGGTTTCACTTGAAAAGCAAGAACTGGAAAAGATTTGGAGAGTAGAAATTACAAACATGATTAAGGATTAAAGAGCAGATGCTTGCAGAAAGGTTAAAGGAGCCAGATTTTCTTGGAATTGAGAAAGTAAGAGCTGGAAGAGAGACTTAGAAACAACATTCACAAAATTTAAAAAAGGGCTTGGCTGGCCCGGCTGATGTGGCTTGGTGGGTTGAGCATCATCCCCTGCACCAGGAAGTCGCAGGCCTGATTCCCTGTCAGGGCACATGCCTGGGAATGTGCCCTGGACTTGATCCCCAGTAGGGAGTGTGCAGGAGGCAGCAATTGATGTTTCCCTCTCACATCAATGTTTCTCTCTCTCTCTTCCTTTCCCTGGAGTCAATAAAAACAAAATTTTTTTTTTAAAGTGCTTGACTGGCCTGACCTGCATGGCTCAGTGGTTGAGTGTTGACCTGTGGGCCAGGAGGTCATGGTTCTATTGCCCGGTCAGGGCACCTGCCTGGCTTTCGGGCTCGATCCCCAGTGTGGAGCATGCAGGAGGCAGCCAATCAATGATTCTGTCTCATCATTGATGTTTCTCTCTCTCTCCCCCCTCTCCCTTCCTCTCTGAAGGCAATAAAAATATTTTTAAATAAATAAAATAAAATAAAAAGTGCTCGGCTCTATGTCTACCTCCTTGGGGCTGGAAGGGGACGCCACCCTGACCTCAGCTGGGGAAGGGCGGACTCAGGAGGCCGGGGGGTGGGGGGCATTAGGACTCAGACCTGAGAGAAGAGTGGACCCGTTTCCCAGGAGATCTCCTGCAAAGCAGGAGACAGGTGCACAGCTCAGGAGGAGCTGGCCTTCGAAGCAGAGCGCTTGGCCATCTACTTGGTGAGGTTGGACGCACCACAAGTCCAGCTTTCCACGGTGTCTTCCCCTGGCCCTGCCAGGCTGCTTCGCCTCTCATGGCGTGGTGCTGAGCTACTTATGCTTTCAGAGGACACCGCTACCTGGAAGGCCTTATCCCTTGAGTCATTAATAGTCTTTAACACTGTAACTCATTAAAGAGTCCCTGTCAACCAGGGGGCTACACCGGAAAGGGACACAGACAAGTATGTTTTCAGGCTTAGACAAGAGGAAGGTGCAGGACACTGCCCAGCTGAGGCCCACTAGGGAGGGGGCTGCTGGGAGCAGGAGTCTGCTTTCGGCGGCCTCTGCCCACTCAGGGGAACTCTGGCGGCCTCTGTCCACTCAGGGGAGCTCCAGGAAGACAGGGACTTTGTCTTGACGACTTCACTCCCAGGGCCCAAAAGAGCTCTTTGTCACCGCCCCTCCCCCCAGCACACAGACCCACCCCTACACGGTCACACCCTAACACATGCTGCCAGCCACTCATGACATTACCTGCCGTGAGTCCCCTGTCCCCTCAAAATCTCCCTCTGGGCAAAACACAACAGAAACACGGAATTCGTGTCATTCCCTATTTCCTCAGGGGCTGTCAGCTTCATCCTGCAACCTCACCCTTCATCTGCCCAGATGTTGGGCGAGGGGGATACTGCTGTGAAGGGAGCCTGGGTCTGCCCAGCGAAGGGGAGATGACTGAGTGCAGGTAGTGGGACTTCCAAGAGCTGGGCCAGGAGGGGGCCAGGTCCATGTCAGGAGTGAAGGTTAAGGGCCGGGGTCTGTGCAAGGGTCAGGGGTCCAGGTGAGGGGACCTGGCTTGAGGCTCGCTGAGGAGGGTGCATCCTGGCTGCTGTCAGCACCAGGGCTCAGCGGGGTGCCCTGGAGGGCCTGGCCAGGGGAGGCCCCCCTGCCTGCTCCCGGATCCCGGTGCGGTGCTCATCTGAGCTGAATGGGGCCCCTCCCTTTGGGCAGGAGGCTCAATGGACATGAGCTACCCTGAGGGCGGCATTGGGGCCTCACCATTAGTCAGCATCATCCAGGACATGGACCCCTCGTCTTCTGCTCCCCAAAGTGAACCAGCACTTGTTGCCAGGCCTGGCTGTCAAGGTGGCCCTGCCACATGGCCCGTGGCTAACCCATTGCACCCAGCACAGGCCATTAAAACCTTCTCCACTTACCTGGGGCCCTACTGGTGTGGTGCAGAAGCACAGGGCCGGGGTCCAGGTGTGAGGTGCTACTGCCCCCTGCTGGCAACGTCCCGAATATTCCAGGCTGATATCAAGGAGAAAGCAGAGCCACTCACCCTCACAGCAGGGAGCATACCAGGTTGGTGGCTCCCACTGGGGCCAGCTTGCAACGAGGGGATGGGCAGCACGAAAGATGAGAGGGGGAAGGGGAGCAGAGGGAAGGGGCTCCCCAGCCTTCCCCCAAAATAACCGTAACAGCCCTTCCATTTACCTGGTCCTTCCCAGGACCAGGGAGTTCTCACATGCACTGAACGATCCCAAAAGACAGGGCAGGGCAGGGACGGGCCCCTTCTGTTTTGCAGATGAGAACGCGGTAGGCCCAGGGGTTTGTGTCCCTCTCCCGCAGTCACACAGCACAAAGTCTGCCCTGCCCTACCCAGGGCTCTGACGCTAAACTAGTGTCTGTGGGCCCCTGGGATGGGCCTCGGGACACCCACAGTCACAAGAACTTGTCCTGACAGAACACACACCTCCCCACCACAAGACCCGGCTTGTCATTTGACGACGGCCAGCATGGTTTGGGAGGGGCTGGATCTGTCTCTGTAAGAGGCTGAAAGCCACACTAAACAGAGAGGAGCAAAGGCCTGAGAAACAGAGCATCTCAGAGCAGGGAGACGCCCCTCCAGTGGGGCTTCCACACTGGGGTAGTCGCTGCAAGGCTGGAGTTCGGGTGGCCTGCTTGCTTGACAACCTTGCATCTCCCACCTCTACCCACCTCCTTCCCCATCCTCCCGGCTTTTGTCTCAACTCCTACAGCCTCTGCCAAGCCACTGCCCGTGCTGTCCTCCTCCTCCTCTTCCTGTCCCCTCCCCTCCCCAAGCAAGATTAAAATGATCGGAGAGAAGCAAGTCGGCACCAGCAATAGCAAAACGCGTCCCCTGCTCTGGACCAGGGAGCAGGTGACAAATGGGCACCTTGTTCTTCCTCTGGGTTTTACTTTACCACTTAGAGAGGAGAAGAGGAATATTTATTAGTACGGAAATGGGACTTGTCAGAGCCTGTGAACGCCCCCATACATGCCTGCTCTCAAGGAAGAAGAAAGACAAGTTAAGGAATCTAAGACCCTTGTGAGCTATGGAACAGTCTCTCCGGAAATAAAATGTGCATCCAAGCAGGGGCTCCAATCAGACACTTCCAGCAGCTGGAGAGGGAGCTGCTGGAGGAGAGATGAGCCCCGCTCCCACCACCCCCTCAGCCCGGCCTCACTGGGCTCCTTTCAAGCCCTAGCCTTGCACACCTGACCAAGCACCGCCAGCCCTGACCTCCCCTGCCCCCCGGGCCCAAGTGGGGTCACGGCAGCTGCAAATGAGCCAAGTCAGCTCCTGGAAGGTTTCCTGCAGGAGGCGCTACCTCAATGGGGACGCTGGGATCTTACACCCCACCCCAAACCCCACCCTCACCCTCAGAGCACCTGCGGTCTCAGGACAGGTCAGGCCTGGGCGGCTGCAGCCCTCGTGGCCTCATCCACCGCCCTGTCCTGCTCTGTCCTTTGCAGGAGCTGATGCCCATCTGGTCGGCACTTACCACCCTCTGACAGGGATCACCCCCCATCTGCCAGGACAGTCCTCGGCCCCATGGAGACAGGAGAAGATGAATAAGACCCTGCCCTGTCCTCACAGGACCTTTCATGCCTGAAGGGGAAGTTCAATGACGAAAACTCACATTTCTGAATCAGTTAACTGGCTGGAAGCGTGCTTATGCAATCATCTCATTTCAGATTCCTCACAGCCCCGGGCAAGTTTTCAAATCTCCACTTCACGGAAGAGGAGACTGAGTGTCATAGAGATACGGGGGTCCCAGCCGGAGCCTGACCCGAAAGCTCCAAGAGCTCAAAGCTCTTGCACTCTACCCCCCACGCTGGATGGCAAGACGGCATCCTCCTGCCGTTTCCAGGATGGGGAGGGGCTTGGTGATCCCTGAGACCCAGCCGTCACCAGTGACCATGGGGTGGGGTCCTCAGATATGAGGAGGCGGGACTTCCTGCCCACAGGAGCTTCTCCCACAACCTGATGTCCTCTCAGAAGACCAGGGAGAGGGAGCAGCACATCCCTGCCTCTGAAAGCTGGGCTAGAAGCAGCGTGGACAGGTGAGGAGGCCTCAACCAGAGTCCAGGGCCGACCGGGTCCTCACTGGTGCTGCCTGGAGTCGTCTGCATGCCCTCTGCAAGGGCAAACCCAGGCCACAGCCCAGGCTGGGAAATGCCCGGCTAGAGAACCTTTCTTGGGAAGAAGAAGAGTACTCAGGCCTAGCTTTTTCTCCTCACCCTCTCTGCTCCTTCCTGACCACCCAGCCCCCCAGCCAAGCAGGGAGTGACCTTCCCCAAGCTCTGCAGCCAGTGCCCTGGGAGCCTCTTGTGTGGGTCTCTCCTGCCCTCTGGTGGACAGCATGCAACAGTGCAACCACATCCTGGTGCCACCCAAGTGCAGAAGTCACCCTTCCTCCCACGGCCTCTCCAACCTTTGTTGTCTTTCCCACGGGATGCTGCACCTGGGCCCCACACCAGGGCCAGACTGACGGGAGTAGGGGGCTTTTCACTCCCGTCCCCCTTACCTCCTCCTGTACAGATGCAGACCCCTCCTTTCCGACCCCAGCACCCAGAGGCTGCCTGGCTTAGTGCCCCAGACGCTGGTAGGCCTTTCCTGCACCACGACCCCTTCTCCCCACGACCCCTTGCCTGGACCGAGTCTCTGCCATCTACCCGCCAATCTGGTCTCCTTGTCCACTGAAGACTCTGACCTCTGACCAGTCAAGGGCTGACGGGGCCCGGACATGCTGTGGCCACGGCTTCAGGGCTCTGCAAGGCGGCCTCTGGGCTCTGCTTCTCTGGGTCAGCTGGACTTGCTTCTTGGCCAGCTCAGCCCACCTCGGTTTCATCAACATGGACCTCTGCTTTGCCAGGCACCGTGCTAGGAGCCGCGGGAACCGCAGGGGTCAGTCCACCACAGGAGGTGGACATGGGTGAAAGCCGTCATGGTAAAGGCACTGGGATCTGGGCCCTAGCGGGAGGCTTCGTGAGGGAGGTGACCAGCGTCACGCCAGGAGGGTGAGCAGTTTCTCCTGAGGGGTTCTTAGTCCTGAAGTTACATTATTATCCAAGGTTTACAGATGACAGAGCCTCGGGGCAGGGGAGCAGCCTGCCCATATCCCACAGCTCAAGAGCTACAGGCACCTGGTCTTGTGTCCCTTGCACCATATCCTCTTGCTTCTCTGTGGGAAGGCAGAGCAGGAGCAGACGTGGAGGCATTGACGTGTGGGCACACTCAGGGGGGCTGCGACAGCTGCGTGGGCGTGGTTTGGGGGGGCCCACACTTTCAGAACTTTGCAGGTGGCAGGTGAAGATGGCAAGACCCCTTGTCACCTACCCCTCAATAACCCCTCTCTCCTTTGTCGGTAAATCCGGGACCCCTAGGTTTTTAACTTGGTTTTGGTCACTCTAAATAAAAACTCCATTTCCCAGCCCTCCTTGCCGAGAGCTATGACCACAGGGCTGGGAAGGGGTGGTGTGAGCGGAGCCTATGGAAGCGACGTGTAGGTGATGCTTCTGAAGGGAGGAGATGCCTTCCCTTCCTCTGCTGCCCTTTCGCACCGGCTGGGCTGCAGGTGAGCTCGTGAGATACCTGGGATCACAAAACAGGGCGACAGCGTAGGAACAGGAGAGCAAGGACACAGACAACACCTGCATCCCAGACCCCACAGATGACACCTGCCTGTCCCAGCAAAACTTGTGGCCAAGCTACTACTGAAGAAAAAGAAATAAAGATCTCTCATGGGTAAGCCATTGCTATTTGTGGTCTCCCTGTTGGAAGGAGGGATGGAGTCTGCGACCATGGCAGTGAGGATGAAGAGGAGGGGTGAGGAAGGTCCCAGAGACACTGGGGAGGTCATTCCAGCAGGACTGGGCATCTGGCTGAACGTGGGGTGTGCGGACGGAGCACCAGCATGGCATTCGGTTAATAGCAGAATGGAGGTGTTTGAGACCGTCCTTTTCTATCTTTGTCATTTCACCTCTACCTCTAACTTCCTCCCCATCCATCTTCTCTTCTCTCCTTTGCCTGCGTCCTAAGTCACTCTGCCAAGACCTCTCCTGTCTCCATCCCTCACATGTGCTTCTCTCGGCTGTAATACCACTTCCAGCCTGCACCACCTTTGCCTGGCTCACTCACAGCAACTCTATATATAAAACCCTAAACGACCAGTCAACCGTTTGGCTGGTCAACCATTTGACAGGTTGCTATGACGCACACTGATCATCAGGGGGCAGACGCTCAACACAGGAGCTGCCCCCTGGTGGTCAGTGCGCTCCCACAGCGGGAGCGCCACTCAGCTGACCAACGGGCACCAGATGCTGAGCTCATGGCTGGCAAGCGCAGCTGCGGCGGCATGAGCCTCTCCCGCTTCCACGGCAGCGTTACCAAGTGGCCACGGCAGGTGCAGCAGGGCCAGGATGAGTGGGAGCAGTGCCCAACCCCGAGCTTGGGCTCCTCCCCGGCCGCCTGTCGCTTCGTGCATTACTACATCCCTTGGGGGATGTCAGACTGCCGGTTTCAGCCTGATCCCTACTGCGGGGATCTGGCTGAATCTGACAGTCCGATATCCCCCAAGGGGTCCTGGATTGCGAGAGGGCACAGGCCAGGCTGAGGGACCCCATCAGTGCACAAATCCATGCACCGGGCCTCTAATCTTTCATAGACTAATGCAAACAGCGCCTCCTCCAGGAAACTTCCCGCCTCCTCCAGGAAACTTCCCGCCTCCTCCAGGAAACTTCCCTGCCGCCCTGCGCCCTGCTTTCACTGAACCCGGCCCTCCCTTCTGTGTCCCGGGACCTCTCGGTGCTGCAAGCATTTGCTTCCTGGTCCATTTCCCTCACTTAGCCAGGAGCTCTGTAGGGACAGAGACCATATTCATCTTTGCATTCTCACTGCCTGGTATAGTGCCTGGCATGAGATGGGTCTCCAAGAAACGCCATTGTACAGGGTTTTCCTTTATCCTTGTTCCCCCAAACCACCCTCTGGCTCCCCACTACCGTTCGCCCTCAGCAGGGTCCACCTTTGAATTGCGTGCCTTGGACGAAACTGAAGCAAACCAAGCCGGCCCAGGGGGCAGCTCCCAGCAGCCCCCCTCACAGGCTCTGACTCAGAACTGCCATTATCGAAAGGTGTCTGGTTTCTATCGCCTTCCTCCCCATCCGGGCAGAAAGCACCTGAAGCCGGTTTTCTCAAAGATGTTTAACTTGAAATCTTCCAGACCTTAAATTTTAGGTCTCCATTTCAGAAATGATTCAGCCTTAGATGAAAGGAGGCAAATGTCGCTATTTTTATGGAGAGGAAGTTATGAAACACCATGGACGTCAAATCTCCATATACCTTTCCTCCTAATGCAGCAAAATGACACCTTTATCACCTTCAATCACAGGCTCACCCAGTGCTGCGGGGAGATGGGGCCGGTCGCGGGATGTTTCTGGCGTCCCCTCACGCCAATCCAGGCTCAGCATCGCTGTTGTGAACACGTAAAGGTTCCTCGGTGTCACTCCCCACCGTCATCAGCCACAAAAGATATTTCCTGCCTGCCTGTTATATGCAGGGTGTTTTGTGAGACGCAGGGAAAGAAAACTTGAAATTTCCCAAAGATTTTGAAAAGGGGCACAGCTATACTTTAGACGTAAGTTACCTGTCTCTGAAATGCGTCTCAGAGTCATTTGTAAAAGGAGACAAATGCCGTAGCTTTTATGAAGAAAAATGGCCCAGACCAACACGCACTGTCAGATTGCTCTGCGTGCAATTTTTGCCGAACGCAGGAAAATGATGCCGTCATAATTATTCAACTGCACGGCAACAGCGTCGGCACAGAAAGTCTAAACCTCGGGCGGTGTGCCTCCCTCCCGCTCCTGCAGCCCTTGCTCCCGCTTCCCCCCGCCCCCCACCACCACTCCCCGCCAAAGCGATGGGCAAAACGTGTCCACAACGCCGTTCTGTGTCTGGGATCCAGAAATGTTTGGAGTCAAGGTCTGCACTTCTGGAAAGGACTCCCTCGCCCCAAAATGGGTCACACGGAGAATTTAAACAAATGCAATGGTTTGGGGGAGAAAAGGGCAGAGCTCTCAGAACACAAAATCGCCGCATGCTTTTTTCAATGAGTTCCAGGGAATGATAGCGACGTCATTGTCCTACAAACGTTCACTGAGTGGCCGGGTGATGGGAGGCCTTCATCGGGCATTTCTGAGCATTTCTTAACATCTCTTTCCACAGTCAAATCATTGAGCATCATTGTCAGCAAAATATTAACATTTACATGATTTTGCTCATTTGTGCAAGAGAACTTAAAGGCACATTCCTCAACGTTTTGAATGTTGGAGTTTTGTATATTTGACATACACCATTTCGGTATCAAATGCCTATGGACCAGTTTTGTTTAATGCAGAGAAAGGAGGCCTCTATTTCTGTCTAGAATGCAGAGCCGGAGACGGGCCGATGGGAGCCATGCTGTGCCGTGCGCAGCACACGGCCCTGGCACACTTGAGGGGACAATGGGAGCAAGGGGGTCTGTGCATTTTCCTTCTGCTGACTCTGCCTTGTAAGTGCCCTTTACCCACCCCTCCCCCAAGAGAAGTCTCCTTCTTAAGTAATGCTATGTGACATTGTGGAATGGGTACTCCCCCTGTTGCATAACAGTGGGCACCCAGTGGGCTCCCTGTGGTGACTCTTATAGGACCACCGTGTGCCATGCAGAGCCAGTAGGCAGCAATCATTGGGGAGAAAACCCAGATGCCCATCTCCCGATCTGCTACATTCTTATAACTTCACAATACTTGCACATAGATGATAGTGCACATGTAACCGTATTAGGGTTCTCCAGAGAAACAGAACCAACAAAGATATATACATGCATATAGATACAGATACAAGTAGATGATATATAGATGATATAGAGATAGAGATGGAGATGGAAAGAGAGAAAGGGGGGGTATCGGTATAGGTATAGGTGTGGGTGTGGGTGTGGGTGTAGGTGTGGGTGTAGGTATAGGTATAGGTATGGGTGTGGGTGTGGGTGTGGGTGTAGGTATAGGTATAGGTATAGGTATAGGTATAGGTGTGGGTGTGGGTGTAGGTGTAGGTGTAGGTATAGGTATAGGTATAGGTATAGGTATAGGTGTGGGTGTGGGTGTAGGTGTAGGTATAGGTATAGGTATAGGTATAGGTATAGGTATAGGTATAGGTATAGGTATGGGTGTGGGTGTGGGTGTAGGTGTAGGTGTAGGTATAGGTATAGGTGTAAAGATGTATTACAAAGATTGATCCATACAATCATGGACACTAAGAAAACCAAGATCTGCAGTCAGCATAGTGCAGACCCAGGAGCTCCACTGGTGTATGTTCCAGTCCAAAAGCCAACAGCTCTAGACCCAGTTCCAGTCTGAAGGCAGAAAAAGACCAATGTCCCAGCTCACAAGGCTGGGCAGAAGTTGCCTCTTACTCAGCCTTTCTGTTCCACTCAGACCTTCAACATAGTGGGTGAGGCCCACCCACCTGAGGGAGGGCAGTCTGCTTTGCGCTGCCTACCCACTCAAATGTAATCTCACCCAGAAACACCTTCCAGCCAGACCCAGAGATAATGTTTAACCAAATATCTGGGCACCCCGGCCTAGTCAAGATGACCCCTAAAATGAACCATCATGATTACAGACGTGGCAGCCATCTGTGGATAGCCTAGGGCAGGTTATTTCACACTACAAGTTCCCCAAGGGGCACACACACATATTGCCAGGGGCTCGTAGTCAGCTTTTAGAATACTCTCTTGAAAACCCCCCCATTCAAGAGACAGCTACCTATAAGCATTCCAACCAACTTAAGTTCTGATCAACACCACCACTTTTGTTAATTAGTATAATGGATGTTAGAAAATATTTTATTGCCGAGATAAATGCTATTCAACATGTACGAATTGGCTGAACACAGACCACAGGCATTCTACCCATGTGTGAATGGAGTGCAAGGATCCACCTGGCCCACTGGCCTGTGCCCTGGGGAATACACCCAGGCTTTATGATTCCTTCGTGTTTATAGAGGTTTGACACCTGGTCCCAGCTGGGAAGTTAGCTGAATCCTCTGCTCAAGCAGCCTCATCTACCCCAGTCAGTGTGCAAAGGGCTTAGAATGCCCACGGGACAGGGAGCAGGGTCACCATGGAGCTGGCAGTAGTGAGTTTTGTCATCCTTTTGTGCCTGTTTGCTAATAAACATGTGTGCGTGTAACGGAATTCGGTCTGAGACTTACTCTCTGATACATATGACCAGGTACGAGGTTTAGCAGGGGGGTGGGGAGAAACATCTCTAAGCAATAGAAGTGGCTGATATGAACCAAAAAGAACCTAAAATAGTGATGACCTAAACTGGCGTGGGCACGTTTGCAACACCATTAACTCAGCGCTCGTTCTCTGAAGCCATCCTACCCGCTTCGCCCATCCTGTTGCACTCTCCTCCTGAAATGAAGAAAATCAGGATTCAGAATCACTTGGACACGCCTAGAATACGGACTGCGGTCCTCGAGGTGAAATCTCACAGAGGTAGGAGTGACGTCCCATACTCAGGTTTACAAACTGCCCACTGCAAAATTGTTGGATGGGTGGGGCGATGAGGATTACTTCATAATCCGGGGATGGTGCCTTAACAGAAGTTTACAGAGTCAACAGTGAGGATGCTGGGGAAACTACAACGTGCTTGTGGGTGACACCAAGGGAAAGAGTGTGCAGCAGCGGTACCGGCTGTGAGATAGGCAGGAGGTATGGTCGCCACCATCATCATCACTCTCACTGTCCCCTTTCCCATTCTACAGTCAAGGCTACTAGAACTGGGAAACAATAGCCAACTAGCCCCACAGCATGTTGCTCATTTAAAAAGCCATTTCCGTCTTGACCGGTTTGGCTCAGTGGATAGAGCGTCAGCCTGCGGACTCAAGGGTCCCAGGTTCGATTCCGGTCAAGGGCATCTACCTTGGTTGTGGGCACATCCCCAGCAGGGAGTGTGCAGGAGGCAGCTGATCGATGTTTCTCTCTCATTGAAGTTTCTAACTCTCTATCCCTCTCTCTTCCTGTCTGTAAAAAATCAATAAAATATATTAAAAATAAATAAATAAATAAAAAGCCATTTCCAACACTACCTTTCTGTTCTTTTCAATGATGCAAGAAGCAACCTCCTTTCTTCCTGCCGGGAGGGGAGGGGAGTCAGGGGTTCACCCTGAGGTCTCTCTTTGTTGCTTGTTTCTTTTAGCAATTTATACCATCATGAGCTTTGATATTGGACCGACTCTTTGGGCCCAAACCCCAGATCTACCGCTCATACAACGTAGGGCCAAGATCAGGTGTGGGCAAACTTTTTGACTCGAGGGCCACAATGGGTTCTTAAACTGGACCGGAGGGCCGGAACAAAAGCATGGATGGAGTGTTTGTGTGAACTAATATAAATTCAAAGTAAACATCATTACATAAAAGGGTACGGTCTTTTTTTTTTTTTTTTTTTAGTTTTATTCATTTAAAACGGGCCGGATCCAGCCCGTGGGCCATAGTTTGCCCACGGCTGGCCAACACCCTGCTAGTCCTTAGCAACTCGCCTGTGAGACCGAGTTCGTGAGCATGAACTTCTCATGAAGTGTATTTGTGGACGGACTGGGCTAAGGCACACACAGCACCACTAAGGTAAACACAGCAAATGTTAGTTGATTGTTTCCACCTTGAACTTGCTGAGCACCCCCCTCCAATCCCCATCAATGTAAGGACAGTGCAAGCTGTGGTCCTTACCCACAGAGCTCATGGCCTAGCTGCCAAGGCTTGTTCTTCCAGGAAGCACCTCAAACAAGTGACTGAAGGTCCAAAAAAGTTTCCGGGAAGTGCTGAGAACTGGCGGTCTCAAAGGAAACCCATTTCCATTCCAAATACTCAACGTCCAAATATGCCCCACCCCTGAAACTGATCTCCCTGAAAACACCTGTCCTAGAGACTTCCCCCATGCGATTTCCCTTCTCCCACTTTGCAAAGGGAAGGCACACCCCCACCCACCCAGAATCGCACCGCGATGCTGTATTCCCAGATGCGTAAACCTCTGGGGGCACCAAACAAAAGGAGCAATTTTGAAACTGGATTGTGTGGTGAGAAAATGAGTGAATCCATTTACTTTTTGCAAGTCATGTAATTTTTCAGTTCTTCGCTTCCTACAAAATAGGACGAGAACCTCATCAACTTGTTAATTGATACAGATTGCTAACAATATTTTTTGATCATAGCTCACAATGCAGTTTTTTGGCTTAAAAACCAGAAGAAAGTTAAAGAATTGAATAATGGGTGGAACAAAACTTCTTCATTTCCATCCTCTCATTTATGTGAACAAAGTTGTTAAGTACTTTTCTCTACAAAAGTAAAAAATTAGTCCAGCCGGTGTGGCTCAGTGGTTGAGCGTCAATTATGAACCAGGAGGTCATGGTTCAATTTCTGGTCAGGGCACATGCCTGGGTTGCAGGCTCGATCCCCAGTGTGGGGTCGATCAATCAATGAGGCAGTCAATCAATGATTCTCTCTCACCATTGACTTTTTCTCTCTCCCTCTCCCTTCCTCTCTGAAATCAATATAAATACAATTAAAAAGAAAATAATAAGAGTGAAATATATTGAGTCCTGGCTCATTCAAGCAATAATGATACTGGCCCATGGATGCTTGACCGAATGTGTCAGTGCCATCCACCTCATAAAATATTTCCATTTTTAAAGTACTTAACTATTTATTTATCAGTTTCTATAATGTATGAATATATGTCATTTTGGTCAACAGCATACTAATAATAATTGCAAAATAACTCGATCCAGAAGAAATGTGTTCAACATTAAGGGACTTAGGATCATGAGAAATAAAATTTAACTTTATAAACATACTCGCATTTCTGAGAAATAGGAGAGGATGCCAACAAAATACTTTCAAAGGGAAAATATTACATCAGAATAAAATTGTTTAGGAGGATGTGGTACAGAAAAATGAGTTCAAAGAAAAATGATGTGAAGCTTCACACTTGTAAACGAGAAGCTGTATGTGCGTTTTTAAGTGAATGATGGTAGGTATCAAATCACTAACATTTTAAAAAGCAATCTAAGTTTTATTTTTAAATGAACATATTTCAAATAGGCTGAAAATTATTTCAACTTATTTGGAAGATGTTCCTAAGTGAACTTAAAAATGTGCTACAAGCCCTGGCCAGGTGGCTCAGTTGGTTGGCGTGTTGTCCTTTGCACCAAAAAGTTGCAGGTTCGATTCCCAGTCAGGGCACATGCCTAGGCAGGTCTGATCCCCGGTGGAGGCACATTCAGGAGGCAACTTACAGATGTTTCTCTTTCACATCGATGTTTCTCTCTCTCTCTCTCTCTCTCTCTCTCTCTCTCTCTCTTTCCCCTCCCCCTTCCTCTTTCCTCACTCTAATTCAATAAACATATCCTCGGTGAGGATTTTTTTAAATGTGCTACAGGACACAACACTTTTCACAATTCTTTTAAGTAAAAGAAGGTGAAGACCACAGAGGTAAGTGATATGCACCTGTTCCCAAGAGGCTATCCACAAGTTAACACAGCCCATTCTGGTCCTGGTCCCTTCTCCCTTCTTAAGCAAGAGGCATCATCCCTATTCAGTTGAAAGGAGGGGCTGAGAGATTCAGATTCTACCAAGATGGGAACTAAAAGAACCTAAATGTTCCTATATATTTTTGGAAAGTATAAAAAGTAGACACATCTTAGTGTAGCTGAGCTCATGAGAGAGTGAGGAGAAATCGGTGCCCGAAACCTGTGGGACCGAAGCCTGTGAGCCTGAACTGCTCAGCTCAGTAACCAGGGGCTGCCTACGTCCAGGAACAGGAAATGAGACGTTGTATACAGGACAAGGTGAGGAGTTGAAACCAAGATCCCAACCTAGAGCCAGAACTCGAAAAGGGATGCAATCTCAATAACGGGTGGACCACAACAATGCCTTCCCGTGCAGGGAGCCTGCAGAGAAACTGTCTGTGCCTTCCTGGTTGGTTTGAGAAGTCCACTGAGAACCCCAGGCATCAGGGTATGACTCACCGGGTCTGGGAGTTGAAATGGCGTCACCCGGGGACCTGGGAAGACCCAAGTAGAAAAATTGACAGTCAGCTGGTTCCCTGGCAAGAGATAACCCAGGAAGTCCAGAAAAAGCAATTGCAAAACTACTCTGAAGACACAGGCACCTAACCCACAGATGAAGCTCACAACGAAAATGACTATTCCCAATTAAATGCTCAGGGAACATCCCTCCTGAGCAGGAGCCAGCAGGCGAAACAAACACAAGAACTAGAAAACCACATTTTCAGACAGAGGGGGAAATGCTAGAAGCAATGAAACCAGAATATTTAAAATCCTGAGACAGCAAAGAACTCATTAAAAGTATAAAGGCGACACGCACCAGGAGAGAAGAATGAGCTGTTTTTGAAAAGACTTTTAAGGAAAGTCAGGCCCGAGTGATGCCCTCTGCTGGCCTCTGCAGGACCCCCAGTCGACGGGACCCCAGAGGGTCTAGGCAATGTCTAGCCAGGCCAGGCCAGCCACTGCGAGCCCGTCTGTGCCACATGGGTGTCGAGGTGCATGGAGGCTGCCCCAGGAGCACGTCCATCACCCTGCACCTTGGAGCGCAGCCCAGTTTCCTCAGATGACCTGCGAGTGTTTCCTCCTGGGTTACCTCTGCTGTTTGCAGAGTTAACAAGAAGAGCCGCTGATTGTTGTTTTGCCTTGTTTTTAAGATCAATTGTGGAGCACAAATTAGTTTTCAGCAGAGAGAGCCACAGTGCTGAGCCAGCAAAACACCGAGACTCAGAAACTTCTGCAGTGTAGAGTCTGGGAAGAAAAACGAACTCATCACACAGCCAGGCAGCAAGGGTTGTGGGGCTCATCTTCAACCTTTGTTTCCCACAAAAGGACACAGAGGCCCAGGGAAACACACAGTTGGCCTTGAAGAATGCAGGTTTAAACAGCGCGGGTTCTCTTATACAGAGATTTTTTTCAATAAACAGTCCGCCCTTCCCACCCCTGGGTTTCCTCCTGCACCTCACACAGCTCCTCAGCTAGCACCACAGCCAGCTGTTCTGTTATGGAACGCCCCACGCAGGTCCTCTATATCAGTCAGGATGGAAAGGTTATGCTGACTTAACAGAATAACCTAAATCATCTCAAGGTTTAGTTCTTCCTTGTGCTCCACATCCATCCACCGTGGGGTCGCTGAGGACTCAGTTCTCACTCCAAGAAGCTGGCTGGCAGAGGCTCGCTATCCAGAGCAATGCTGCTCCCTGAGGCAGCAGGAGAAGCGGGCAAGTCACAGGCCAGCTCTCAAAAGCGTCGCCTGTAAATGACATGCACCACATCTGTTTGTGTCTCATGGGCCAAAGAAGTCCTAGGTCTAACTTCCAGGGACAGGAAGTGCAATTCTGTCCTGTGCCCGCAGGAGAAAATGGAAGCCCTGCTGAGGTAAACAGTGCCGATGGCCACCACTCCATGCAGCCCATGCCCGTGAGAGACCCATCTGTGTGCGCAGGAAGGCTCAGCGACAAGCCTGCTGCTTCATGCATAGTTTGTAAAAACCTCCCCCAGAAAAGAGATGGGGGCACAACCTAAGTGTCCGTTATTGGGAGAATGGATATAAAAATTGTGGTATCCTATATAATAAAAGCCTAATATTCTAAGTGTCCAGTCATCAGGTCATCCATTCAACCAATCAAAGTGTAATATGCTAATGATATGCTAAGGCCACTTGCCTTAGACCAATTCCAGCATGACAGCAGGACTGCATCTGGGAATGGCTTGAAGGCATTTCCCCAAACCTGAATAGGATACATTAAATTGATTGTGGCTGCCAGACAGTTAAAGGGTATCTTAATCTACATGTTATTGCCTCCTACTGACCAAACACCTGAACAGCCATAGGCTGATTCCCCCATTCTGACGATGGACTTTGTACCAAACCCTGACCCTTTGAAGTGTATATCTCTGCCTCGCCTCAGAACAAGTTGTGTTCATAAAAACCATGGGGTCCTGGGGACGGAGAGAACCTAAGGCCTTAGACTTAAGACCTTAGAACTTAGCTCCTTTAGCTAAGCTCCTCTGACCCCCAATGCCTTTCAAAATTATATTTCATCTCCAGACTCTTTATTAGTCTCTGGATTCCTATGTCATCTACACACAGCCCCTTCTCCAGATTCCTGAACCCTTCTTGATGCTTGGACAAGAACACCGGCAGCCACTCAACCACTCGCTATGATGTGCACTGACCACCAGGGGGCAGATGCTCCAACCAGTAGGTTAGCTTGTTGCTGAAGTCTGGCCAATCAGGACTGAGCAAGACAGGCTGGACATGCCCTGGAGCCCTCCCATGGTCCCTCCCCAGCTGGCCAACCTCCCGTGTCCATCCCTGGCCCGATTGTGCACCGGTGGGGTCCCTTGGCCTGGCCTGCACCCTCTTGTAATCAGGTTGAGGGGACACCACCCCCCCCACCCCCCGAGTGCATGAATTTCATGCACCAGGCCTCTAGTATTCATATAATTAAATATTTTTCAACAATTTAAATAAAAAACTCAAACTATAAGCATCAACCTAGATAAAGCTCAAAAAGATAACATTGTCCTGGCTGGTTTGGCTCAGTGGATAGCACGTCAGCCTGCAGACTGAAGGGTCCTGGGTTCAATTCCCGTCAAGGGCACATGCCTGGGTTGTGGGCTTGATCCCCAATAGGGGTCATGCAGGAGGCGGCCAATTGATAATACTCTCTCATTATTGATGTCTTTATCTCTCCCTCTCCCTTCCTCTCTGAATCAATAGAAATATATTTTTTTAAAAAAACATAACATTGATTGAAAAGGGCAAATTGCAGAGTATGAAGTGATGTGATTTGTATAAATGTTTAACCATAGACAGCATTATTATACACTGCTAGTGGAAGTATATGTAACTCGAGTTGAACAAGCAGGGCCCATGGGTGTAATCAGAAAGCAACTGCATTGTTGCCTATTAATGTTCCTTTATTTTCATTTTGTGTGACACGTTTTCCCCCCTCCCCAGCATGAAACATAGGCGGTTCCAATCACTAAATAATGTCCTCTACTCAATAAATAATGTCTATCTTAGTGTAATCATCACAACTTTCCACTCTGTTCAGTCACTCCTTTTATCACTCAGCGATTGCCATTGTTCCCATGACTAATGCCACATAATAACCCACCCAGAGCTCAGTGGCACATGGAAATACAGAAGTACCTATTTCTAGCTCGTGAGTCTGGCGGCTCTGCTGACCTCAGCCGGGCGTGCTCCAGGCCACCAGCTCTGTTCAGGGCTGTTCTGTGTCTTTCCTTCTTTAGGAAACACACCCTCTGCCTGGGTCACGTTCTCCTGGTGACGACAAAAGTGGGAAAGGAAAGTCCTCGATGCGAGCATTTGGATGCTTTATTCACGTGACATCTGCTGACATCCCCCTGGCAAGTCACATGGCCACACCCAACACCAATGAGGAGATAGACTCTACCACCATGGGAGGAGGCAGAGGGAATATTTACAGAATCAAAAACCTCTCTTCTGGCCGAAACCGGTTTGGCTCAGTGGATAGAGCGTCGGCCTGCGGACTGAAGGGTCCCAGGTTCGATTCCGGTCAAGGGCATGTACCTGGGTTGCAGGCACATCCCCAGTGGGAGATGTGCAGGAGGCGGCTGGTCGATGTTTCTCTCTCATCGATGTTTCTAACTCTCTATCTCTCTCTCCCTTCCTCTCTGTAAAAAAAATCAATAAAATATATTTAAAAAAAAAAAAAAAAAAAAAAAAAAAAAAACCTCTCTTCTGCTGTGTAACTCAGGCCAGCTGCAGTGCAGCCATCCAGTGGGGAATGAGGCCAGCCTCTCCCCTCTCTCCCTCCCATCCTCCCTCCTTCCCTGTGCCCCCTCTGCCACCTTGTCAACGCTGGTCTCTGACCTCTCCAGCCCTGAGGGAGGTAAGGAAGAGAAGAAGGGCAGGAGACTCATGCTGGCATCACAGCCTCCGAGCCAGGAGGTGCTTCAAGGCCACTCTCATGAGCACGCCCACGGGTTCTCTTGAGGGACCTTCAGAGTTCTAAGTGGCGGCTTCCGGTTTGGGGGTGGGGGTGGTGCACGAGGCTCAGAGCTCACTAACAGCAGCTGCTGCTTCCATCCTCCTGGAATCTCGAATCTCTGCCTCATTTAGACTCTCATGAGGATGAGGGACCAAGGGTCTGCAGCTGGTTTTCCTTTGCAAATCCTCCTCCATGGCTTCACACCTGGTCGTTGTCTGGGCACCTCGGCTGAAACTGCCACTTTACCTGCCGGATTGTTGCACAAGCCTGTGTCGTAATCGGATGAAAACATGGGTGAGAAGGAAACGCACCAACTTCAGGACAGTTGCTCCACCCCTGGGGAGGGAAGGAGACAGAGGGGGTCTGGGATGGTGACATGTATATGTCACCTTGGCCAGGCCATGAGACCCAGACACTCTGTCAAACATTATTCTAGATCAGTGGTCGGCAAACTCATTAGTCAACAGAGCCAAATACCAACAGTACAACGATTGAGATTTCTTTTGAGAGCCAAATTTTTAAACTTAAACTATATAGGTAGGTACATTGTTATTAACTTAATTAGGGTGCTCCTAAGCTGGCCTTTGCTAAAAATGTCCTGAATCTGATTGAGGTACGTTCGCTGAGGTCAACCCCTTCCAACTCCCCCATCCACACTCGTCTTGTATACTTGTTTCGTCTGTCTCCTTTCCGAAAACCGACTTCTGCGCATGGGCCACGAAGTTTCAATCGCACTGTACGTGCGCCCCGCACGTGGTATTTTGTGGAAGAGCTACACTCAAGGGGCCAAAGAGCCGCATGTAGCTTACGAGTCGAGGTTTGCTGACCACTGTTCTAGATGTTTCTGTAAAGCTCTTTGTAGATGAGATTCGTGTTAAATCAATAGACGTTAAGGAAAAGCAGATTGCCCTCTGCCCTGTGGTGGGCCTCAACCAGTCAGTTGAGGACCTTAATAGAAAAAGACTGACCTCCCCCCAGGGAAGAGGGAATTCTGCAGGAAACAGCCTTTGGGTTGGAACGGCAGCATTGGCCCTCCCGTGGGTCCCCAGCCTGCTGGCTAACGATTCAGGGCTTGCGAAACCGCCACAATGGCAGAAGCCAATGTCTTAAAAGAAATATCAACACACACGTGCCTCCTGTTCTCCCTGTTTCTCCGGAGAAGCCTGACTGCTACGAGGCCTCCTCTGTGGATGGGCAAGGTGGGACGCGATGAGCATCAGAGCCCAGGGAAAGTTTTTGCTTCTGTTTTCTTTTTCTTTGAAAACCTGCCTGGGCAGTTCCTGCCTTTCGCCGCAGTGTGTTTTATCTCTGAGGCAGGTTGTGTTGCTTTTGGCCAAAGGCTGCAAGACAAATGCATTCCTGGAAACTACAGTGTAAATCCAATTGCCGTAGAGCACACTGTGCTTTCCCTGGGAAACAATGTCACACGGGGTAATAACAGGAGGAGTGATGCCCTGCGCTTGTCTGGAGCCCTGAGAGAGGCGGTCAGGGGCACCGCTGCACTGGTCCTGGCAGGTGGGCCGTGTGTTCTCTTGATTGCACAGATGAGGAAATGGAGGCTCAGAGACCACTTTGCTCAGGGTCACAATGATCAATAGTGCCTGAGCAGGGGTTCGATCCTAGTTCAGTGGCCTTGCCAATGTCTCCTTAACCAGGTTAGGTCTCAGCTTCAACGGAGACATACACACAGTGAAAAGCTCATCTAATGCAGAGACGCCAGAGCTCAAGCCTCCACGATTGCTTAAAACTGTAACATTTTGCTCTTAAGTCACATAAAACAGGCAAATGAGAACATTGATCACTTGAGAAACCCCTTAACTGTGAAGGCAGACATATAACACATGAATAATCATCACTACCCACCCTCAAAGCTACTTACCGAAAGCTACTGTGCTTCCGTCCACGTAGGTCCTTCAGGAGCAATCATTCCCTCCACCGAAGGAGACACGAAATTGCACCAGGGACTTCCTGCCTCTGTGTGATTTCCAGTCCCTTTTCATGCTTTGATCTTCTTGAAAACAAATTAAACGCCCGGAGAAGTTCGGGGTGGTCCATGCCAGCTTGTGCTAGGGTAGCCATGACCCTGATGGTCTGCATCTGGCCTCAGTGAGCCCCGGAGGCTGCCCTGGGGATGGTTGTGCAGCAAGAGCCCTTTGGGGGCTCTGAAGGGCTCTGTGCAGGTATGGGTGGCTCCTGATTGGAGAGAGCACATCCTGCCTCGGCCCCGAGCTGGGGAGGCAATAGCAGCTCAGACTTGGCCCTCCAGACCCTTTGTGCTGAGCGGCCTTGGGCTGGGATGAGGCCTCTATGCTGATGTTGTTGCTGTGCTGTAATAAATGGTAGATTTGCAAGCATCATCATTTCGGACCTCTGACCCTCCTTTAGTAACTAAACCTGATTAGCTGCATCCCCACTGTTATGGGTAAAAGTGTGTTCATTCAAAATTCATGAGTTGAAGTCCTAAACCCCCAGCACCACAGATGTGACTTTATTATACATAGGATCCATCAGAGAGGGTGTAATTAGTTAAAATGAGGTCATATCAGAGTAGCCTGGGCCCTAATCCAGGACTGACCTATATATAGATATAAAAACTGAAGTGACCGAACGACCGGTCAACCAGTCACTATGACATGCACTGACCACCAGGGGGCAGATGCTCAACACAGGGAGCTGCCCCCTGGTGGTCAGTGCACTCCCACAGGGGGAGCGCTGCTCAGCCAGAAGCTGGCCTCACTGCTGGCAAGTGCAGCGGCAGTGACAGGAGCCTCTCCCGCCTCTGCTGCAGGCGGGCGGTGAGGGACGAGGGTTCCCGGACTGTGAGAGGCCCGGACTGCGAGAGGGATGTCTGACTGCCAGCTTAGGCCTTATCCCCCGATCCCCGGGGGCGGGGGGTGGGAGGCGGGATCAGGCCTGAGCCAGCAGGCAGACATCCCCCGAGGCATCCCGGACTGAGAGAGGGTGCAAACCAGGCAGTGAGAAACCACCCCCACCCCGCCCAGTGCACAAATCTCCTGCACCGGGCCTCTAGTATCATTATAAAAGGGGAAATGTGAAGACAGCAGAACACTGTGTGGAGACTGGAGCTATGTTGCCCCCAACCATGGAGCTACCAAAAGCTGGGAGAATGGCCAGGAACAGGTCCTTCTCAGAGCCTTCAGAGGGAGGCGGCCCCTCAACTTGACCTCAGACTTCTGGCCTCCAAATAACTGTCTCCTGTTTAAGCCACTGGTTATGGCAGCCACTGCAAACAGGTGCACCCACAGAAGGCTTTACTCTCTCCCTCTCCCATCTGATCTGCGACAAATGCTGGCGTCTACGCGGGCGCCCCTCCATCTTCAGCCTCCATATGGGACCCTATGACTTTACCTGCCTTCTCCCCAGGCAACTGTGATCTCTTTGGCATAAACGTTGCTACCTACTCTCAAGGCACGAGGAATTTGCCCATAGTGTGGGGGAGTGTTTGCACGCAGCCACGCATACTCCGCTCTCCCCACAAGACCTGCGGGCCAGGCTCAGAATCCGTCTCAGACGAGGCAGGGGTGTCCACGCCTTGAAATTTACGGGTAAGTAAGATGAGGACAAGAAAACAGGATAATTTTTTGAGGGCTGCACACCTAGCTCATTAGTATGCCGGGTATGATAACAGCCCAGGAATTCTGCTGCTCCACCCAGTGCTGCTCAACCTCAGGTTTCTCCTCCAGGGTGACTTTTGTCGCCAGCTGCCCTAAAGTGTGTCTGTCTTGCTCATTAGAAGTTAATTGTGTTTAGAAGAGGGACTTTGATTGAGTCATCTCTGTAAACCCTGCAAGTCCTTCAGTGTGTAGGTGTTGAACAAATGTTTTGATAGGATCAACTGGAATGTCTCTTTCTGTTCAAAACCAGCAGATCCCCAAGGGAATAAGATGCCAAGCCAGTGTTTCTCAAAGTGTGCCCAGGGGACCCCTCGCACAGGCAGCACTGCTGACTTACTTTAAAGTGAAGCATCACCAGCTTCCACTGCAGACCACGCACGAGAATCTCTGGGGCTGAGGCCCAGAAAGCAGGCCTCAGATGACGCTTAATCCCCGTGAAAGCTGCAGTTCTCAGCTTTGGCCGCACGGAGGAGTCACCCACCTGGAGAGCTTGAAAAAAATACAGAAGCCTGGGTCCCACCCAAGAGTCTTATTTTTTACTTTTTTTATCCTCACCTGAGGGTATTTTTTTCATTGATTTTCAGAGAGAGTGGAATAGATGGGGGAAGGAGATAAAGAGAGAGAGGAAGAGAGAGAGAAACATCAATGTGGGAGAGACACATTGATTGGTTGCCTTCCACATGCACCCAGACCAGGGTCAGGGATCGAACCTGTAGCCCAGGCACATGCCCTTGACAGAATCGAGCCTGCCACCCTTTGGTGGTCAGGCCAGAACTCTTACCACTGAGCCACGCCAACCAGGGCCCGAGAGTCTAATTTAATCGGTCTGAGTGCAGCCTAGGCCTGGAGCTTTTCAGTAATTCACAGGTGATCCTCTGTGCAGGCAGGATCGTACCCACGGCACTAAAGCTTTGAGAGATTTGAGCATCCTGTGTTCAGAATCAGGTAACCACTTGTCCGTTTGCCTAGGACTTCCCCAGCTTTCAAACTCAAGTTCCTGCCCTGGCCAGTAGGGCTCAGTTGGTTGAGCATCGTCCCTTGCACCAAGAGGTCAACCGTTGGATTACTGGTCAGGGCACATGCCCTTGTTGCGGGCTCAGTCCCCAGTAGGGGGCATGCAGGAGGCAGCCGACTGATGTCTCTCTCTCATCCTCACCCTCATCCTCTCTCTCTCTCTCTAAAAAATCAATAAAAACTTTTTTAAAAAACACCTCAAATTTCATACCCACAGAAATTGGAAATACTGGGACTGTTGGTCACCCCAGTAAAGACTTGTATCTCTTTGCAGTTAAAGATCAAGGGGCACAGATATGCTGTGTTAGGAATGAAGCAAAGGACTGAGCCCAAGGCTTTCCCAGTGAGGAGCCCCCCAACCCTCCCCAGCTCCGGCTTCCTCCAGTTCCTCCATGGAGAAGGCTCAGGAGAATGGCCTTGTCCCTGTGGGGTGGTGGCTGCCCACACAGCCCCAGCCCTGATTTCCTGCTAATTCAGAAAGCGTTTCCACAGTGGCCCAAAGTTTCTGTTTCCTGTCCCCTCCCAGGCTATTTTTAGGTGCAGGGAACATTTCCTGCTCGGTCTGCCCCACCCACCTGGTGCCTCTCCCAGCCTCTGACATTCCACAGGGTGGGCCTGCACCATGAAGCATCTGATCCCTGGGGTCCGGCCCTGCTGTCCCGGGGAGCAGTGTCTCACCCAGCAGCCTCATGGCCAACTCTGGCTTGGCGGGGTCCCTCTAGGCTAGAGGGCTTCATTTTGTTTACCTTACAAGCTTCAGGATAGTATTTTCCCATTTCTATTGTGTTAGGCCTGGCTGTACCAAGATCCATATATCCTAAGGTGGAAAGTCCCACGTGATGGTGTGCTGGCCAGCTCAGCTGCTGACATCTGGGTGGACAGCCAAGTTCCAGGTCTGAAGGCCTGTCCTTTGCCTGTTTTACAAGCACCTCCTGTGTGTTAGGCTCGGTGCTTGTCTCATCAGACCTCACAGCAATCTCATGGGGCGGTGAGAATCTATTTCCAAGGTGAGGCACCTGAAGCTCAGAGAGGGACATGCTCTACCCCAAGGCCACACAGTGGCAGAGCTGTCGTCCAAACCCCACTGACTGGTTGGAAGTCTGTATGTCAGCATTTCTCAATCTTTTTTTTTTTTCATTATTACCCTTCTAAGGAGCTGTATTAGACATTTTCCCCCTAATCGCTCCCTCCCCCAGGAAGTTTTAATACCACAGATATACTATAAAACTGTTTGTGTACCATAGGGGGATATCTGTACATTGTACATAAAAAGAGTGAGATCTTTCTCACTCTTCAAGAGCCAACTTCATCCCCTTGCAGGTGATATCACTCCTGTTAAGAATATCAGCAGGGCCCTGGGCAGCTGACTCAGTGGGTTAGAGCATTGTCCAGTGCACCAAAAGATCACCGGTTCAATTCCTGGTCAGGACACATGCCTAGGTTTTGGATTCGATCCCCAGTTGGGGCATATATGGATAGTAACCAATTGATATTTCTCCCTCATATCTCTCTCTCTCTCTCTCTCACTCTCTCTCTCTCTCTCTCCTCTCTTAAGTCAATAAAAATATATTTTAAAAATAAATAAAATAAAATAAAAAAGAATGCCAACAGTGGCCCTGGCCTGTGTGGCTCAGTTGGTTGGAGCATCGCCCCATGCACTGAAAGGTCTCAGGTTTGATTCACAGTCAGGGTGTATATGAGATGCAACTGATTGATGTCTCTCTCTCCCCCTCTCTTTCTAAAAAATAAAATGAAACACATTTTTTAAGAAGAATGCCAACAGGCTGTGGGGTCTGACTGATTTGTTCTCTTTGCTTTGCATGCAGGTGAAGAGGAAGATGGGTAAAACCACACAGAAGTTTCTTCCAAGCGAATGTTCCCAGGACTTTCGTGTGGAGGGGGAGGCGGCTCCCAAGAAGAGCTCTGTGGCCAACAACAGGCGTGGGAAATGCTGAGCGCGACACCGCTCCACCTCCTGGAACATCTTCTCGGCAAAATCTGAGTAGCTACTTAAAAAAAACACAAAAATCTTTGTTTTTACACCAATATATCTTCGTTTAAGTTGACCACAAATTAATGTCTCTTCTCCCTTGCGCTGTCTTTCTCTCCCTGCATTTGAAACTAGCGTTTATGCATTCATGTTTGTAAATCACTCTGAATTCCTGTTTACAGAACATACTTTTGGAAATGCGGCCACAGGTACAGTGTCGCTTTCTCTCAAGAAGTGAGTCTCTCTGGTGATATTTGGCCAAGAAGGTGAGTAAACAGCTCTGCCATTCAGTCAAGCCGGCCAGCCAGACTGCAGGGTCCTGGCCAGCAGAGCCCACAGCGCAGACTCGGCCTCTGTGCTGTACTCCAGCCGGGCGCAGGCAGCAGGAAGACCTTAAGATCGTTCATTAAACCGTGTCTATTTAACACAAAGGTATGGTCCGCTTACTCGTGTCAGAGAACAGCCACCAGCCGTGCCATGTGCAGGCCGAGCCTCCCCGTCCGGGGCCAGGAGCAGAGGTCTCCTCTGAGAGGCAGGTGCCGGCTGCCCCCACAGCCACTGTCCCGAGGCCACCAGCACAGCCTGAAACCCACTGCCTCCCACACTGTCCAATCCCAGCCGCGCTCTGGAGAGCGGGTTCCGAGCCTGGCTTTGCAGTAGCTTTATAGAGTCTGACTCCTGGGTCCAACCCAACCCACTGAAGTAAAATCTCGGAGCATCAGCATGTGAGATGTTATGCAGATGAGTCTGGTAAGACCATGTTTGTGTATCATTGAGCTATTAAATCTTGAATGTCCCCCCACCCCATGCCAGACCTTTCCAGGACCACAGCTTTGGGACATACACACACACACACACACACACACACACACACACACACACACCTGTTACAGCCTCGTGGGAGCATTTATCCCGAAGTAGCCGCTTGAGGGCAGTGAGTGTTCTATTCAGCTTTTTGTGCCCCGTGCCTAGCTCAACGCAGGGCCTGTGCTGAGCAGCCGGTAAATGCTTGTGGCGCCAGTAACCAAATGCACAAGTGAGCGAAGGTCCCATCGCATGAGCAGGGCAGAGGCACCAAGCCACCTGGAAAGGGAGAGGGGTCAGTGGTTAAAGCCAGACAGCACCCCCAGCACGCTGCCACTAGTCCCGTGTTGCCTTTCATTGTTCAGGAAACCTGCGCTATGTGGTTTGTTCATTCCCTGTTTGTTTTTAAAGCCTTATTAGGAACAATAAGGCAGTTGTGAATTGCATGGAGCAGAAATATCTAAACCCAGTGACACCCCCGCCTCCACCAGTCCCCCCACCTGTCCTGGAGGGATGGGGATGTTCCACAGTCAGCCACCTGATTGGGGGCGGCTGCACACCGTGTCACACTGCTGCTGCATTCATGGAGGCCCGCAATCTACCAAGTCCTTCTACAGCCCCTCTTATCATCCATTTCACCCTCACACTCCCTGGGAGGCAGGCAGCTTTGGCGGTGTCACCCATTTGTGCTTGAAAAGTTGAGGACCCCAAGGAGAAACGGCCGGCCTTGGGTGCAAGGTGGGAGGAGAGCGTGGCAGGAGGTGCAGCAATGAGGCTGAGGGCAACAGAGACAAGAAAAGAAGAGAGGGAGACAGGACACTCTCAAAGAGAATGTGCCCAAACCCAGCCTTGGTGAGACGCCCGGTCACCTGCCCCCCTCGACCACCAGGTGGCAGGCCCTCACCACGGTGCCCAGGAGCAGCACCCAGAGGCGGCCTTGGGCAGAGATGGAGGGGAAGGGATGGGAAGGGGCTGAAGAGAACACACACCCCACACATCACACACATACACAACACACATCACACCACATACGTCATACACACACATCACTCACACACAAACAACACACCATCACAACATGTATATACACAACACACACATCACACACAAAACACCACACACCGCCTTCCACACACACAACACATACACGCATATCACACACCACACACAAAATACACGCCACACACAACACATACACACATATCACACACCACACACATCATACACACACACATCACTCACACACAAACAATACACCATCACAACATGCATCATACACAACACACACAACACACACCACCTTCCACACACACAACACATACACACATATCACACACACCACATACACCACACACACCACACACATACACCACACACATCATACACACATATCATTCACACACAAACAACACACCATCACAACATGCATCGTACACAACACACAGAAAACACCACACACCGCCTTCCACACACACAACACATACACGCATATCACACACCACACACGAAATACACACCACACACACAACATACACACATTACACAACCACACACCTCACACCACAAACACCACACACACACCACACACATGGCATACACACACCACACTCACACACCGTGCCTCACACCACTGTGGTAGCTGCTAGCATTTCCTTTTTCAGCTTTTCTACCCTCTTCCCCTCCCACTCTCTCCTCAGTATCAACAAATTCCAAACTTCTCTTCACCATCCCTTCCCAAACACTCCCTTGCCATGCCTTTCTCTCCCACCATCCTCTCCCCAAATATCAGCATTTTTCTTCGCTCCTCCATCCATTCCTCAGAAGTGAAAATAGAGCCTCCCACCAGCAGGACATTCCTGCTGCGGGAGGGCCTCCTTGCCCGCTTTCTCACTGACCGGCTCCGCAGTCCTGCAGGGCAGATGCCAGTGCTGCCCCTTTATAGAGAGGAAGCGAGACTCCGGAGGTTGCGTTCTTGCCCACGCACAGCACTGGAGGCCAGCTCTTCACACTCCCGGGGTGACTTGCCTGGGCCCCCAGTCCCTCAGCACCTGTCCCTCCCACAGCTGACACCCCCCTTAGTCTCAGCCATTACCCCCTCTCCATCCCCACATGTGATGTCTGCCACTCAGGTCTCCCTGAGAAAGGCAGAGAGGGGCAGGCTGCTTCTCCAGAAGTTTTCGCCTTCGAGAAAAGGGGCTTGTGGACAGAGCTAAGTTCCCCGGGGGTGTCAGGGGCAGAGGAGGCTGAGAACACCACTTGAAACTTAACAAACGGCTTCCTGTCCAAGTGTGTCCGAGTGCTTGTGACTCAGAACAGAGGCCGCAAAGCAGGTTCCAGAGCACCTTGGCCACACAGCGGGGCAGCGGGAGGCCCTGGGCCGAGGCCTCTGCCAGCTGCAACCCGGGGCCACTCCTGCCCAGGAACCCACAGCACCTGCAGGGGCTCCTCTAGGGGACACTGAGGAGCAGTGATCCAAACTGAGCGTGCCCAGCCGGTGTGGCTCCGTGGTTGAATATCGACCTACGAACCAGGAGGTCACAGTTTGATTCTGGTCAGGGCACATACCTGGGTTTCAGACTTGGTCCCCAGTAGGGGGTGTGCAGGAGGCAGCCAATCAATGACGAGAGTGAATCATTGATGTTTCTTTCTCTCCCTCTCCCTTTCTCTCTGAAATCAATAAAAATATTTTTTAAACGATTGAACAGTGGAGACAGAGACAGGCATAAAATGGGGATAACAGGTCAGACAGTGCAGGTCTCGGGGCTCTGCCCTCTTAGCCCAAACCCTGCTTTCCAGGAGCCCAGCCCCCAGGGACCTCACACTTCCAACCCCGAGCCCCTTGCAGGGTGAGCCCACTTCAGGGTGGATCTCAGACCAGCGGATGCAGATGGCTGCTCCTTGGGGAGACCTCTCTCAGGCTCAGCCTCCAGCCCAAGATGTAGGGGGTGCCCCTTCTGAGCGGGCACTCACCCTGGGCACCGCTCATCTCACCCCGGTCTCCTGAGCCCCTGCCCCTCAGCCCCCTTCACCTTCCCAACCTTTTTCCTGCCTTCATCCTCCTACTTCCCCAGAGTCTTAGTGTGTCTATTTCTCCATCTGAAAAACAGGGTCACAAATCGCACACAGTTGGTGCAATGACCATATGAGGTGAAGCTGATGTTTCCAAACCATTTTTTTAGCTACAAAAATCCATTTTTTGTTCTTTTCTAGTCTTTTTCATTTTTGAAATGCTTCTCAAAGCAGCACAGGTTTGCAGCTGAATCCTTGGTGAGACAGCAGGGCTCCCAGGGTCAGGAAGGTGGGCGAGAACAACGACCCTACTGTGTCACCTGCAGGGGGCACTCCTGGGAGTGTAAGAACCTCCACTGAATGATCATCTGAAGATGCTCCAATGGTCCTCCACACCCACTGGGCGATGGCTGGCCAGGCCAGAATCAGAATCCACCAGAGCTGAACACGACCCACAGGTGATGGATAAGCAGGATGTGGTATACGTGGCATAGCCATGCCATGTGCTTCAGCCTAGGAAAGGGTGTCCTGTCATATGCAACCACAAGGGCCAGCCTTGAGGACATTCTGCTTTGTGAAATGAGCCCGTCACTGTAAGACAAATGCTGTGTGCTTCCACACAGAAGAGCGTCAGGTCTGATCAAATAATCTAGTCAACACCCCTCCCCTGGGAACTGACCTTTAGATCACTTCACAACGGACATTCCCTTTCCCTTAGACCACATTCCACTTGCTAAGACCATTATCCTTCCCTTCCAGCCCCACCCAGAGAATGCTCTGCCCAGAAAACGCCCGCCTAGAGCCCTTTAAAACCTCTGACTGCCCATCCCTGGGTGCCGGTGCCATTTGGGGGCTCAGCCCATCTGGTCTCCAGATGACCTCATACATTTATAATCCCTCACCACTCTTGACCTTGAGTGTCTCTAACAAAGAGGTGCCTAGAGCAGTCAGGTTCATAGAGACAGAGTAGAATGGTGGCTCCCAGGGGCTGGGGGAGGCAGAAGGGGGAGTTACTGTTTAGTGGGGACAGGGTTCTGCAAGATGAAAAAGTGCTGGAGGTCTTTGCATGACAATGTGGATATACTTAAGTTAACACCACTAACTGGACCCTGAAAGATGGCTATGATGGTAAATTTGAGGTTGTGTGTTTCTTAAAAATTAAAGAATCTCACCCAGCCAGTGTGGCTCAGCAGTTGAGTGTGGACCCAGGAACCAAGAAGTCATGGGTTCCATTCCCGGTCAGGGCCCAGTAGGGACCGTGCTGGAGGCAGCTGATCGATGATGATTCTCTCTATCTCTCTCCCTTCCTCTCTCTCTCTCTCTCTAAAAATCAATTAAAAAATTTTTTAAAGTAAAGACTCTCTTGGGGGCCCGAGAGGGTTGGGTTTGCAATCTGAGATGTTGCAGCCAGTAGCATCTCCCCCTCCCCCACAGTTTCACCCAGCTGGTTGCAGAAACTAGCTTCAAAGGGGAAAGGAAGTCGGGAAGAGCACCAGGGCGGAGGTGGGAAGGAGTTTGCTCAGTGGTGCTTGGGGAGATGTATAGTTAATGGTCTATTGTGTAAGTTGAAGGCCACTTTAAGCCTGAGCTGAGCTCCTTAGGCACCTCAAACTGCAGGCACCAGCTCATCCCAATTCCCCATCCTGTGCAGGCCAGGGGCACACGGCCAGGGCTCCCCAAAACACAGTTCCAGAGCTCCCCCAGCAGCAGCATCTACTCAGGGAGATCCGGACTGTTGGCAGCCAGAGGTGCCCTTCGGTGACAGCCTGGCTTCTGCCTCTCCCACCGGAAGCTGGTCTCCTAAGGATAAGCATCCTCACCTGTGCTTTGGTGCAAGTGCCCTGGCAGGTGGGAGCAGGGTGGACCTATGGCTAAGGCACGGGGCAAGGGCAGCTCTGAGCCCTTGGGCAAAGGGCCTGTGCATGAACTTGAAGGGCAAGCCCACGAAGGTAGCCAGGGCATTGCCAATGGCTCTGACTCCACCTCTTCAGAAGAAAATGCCTGTGAGCGCGTGCTGTATGGCAGACATGTACACAAGTATCGCCCGTATTCCTCATAACACTCCCACAGGGAGGTCCCGATGCTCCCTCTCACAGAAACCGAGACTAAGTCTCTAAGATGCTGACAGACAGTCAAGGTAAGATGGAGGAGGGACTGAAGTCAAGTCTGCCTCTGAGGTCCCTAGCTGCCCGCCCTCCCTACTTCGCACTTGGGCAACCAGCCATGGAGGCCCAGGGTCAACACAGTGACCTCACCAACCTGGCTTTCCTGGCCAGCATAGGCTCAGCCCAGGAGGGGCATCCTCCACAAGAGGCCAAGTGTGCGCCTGTGAGAGGGCCACGCCCACACTCCCCAACGCCTGCCCCAAGCACCTGCTCCCCAATTCCCAGAGCGATGCCCAGAGGCCTGCAGGTACAAGCCTCCTCTGCCTCTCCAGCCTCAGCTCCGCCCCCTCCCCCCCCCCCCGCCCCCAGGGAAAATGACCCCACGCCTGCACCCCTGTTGGCCTGTCTCTTGTCTCCAGCTGATTCCCTGCACTCTCCCTCTTCCCTTCCTTCCCTGCTTCTCCTGAGCAACCCGGAGATCCATCCTGTCATTCTGCTCAGAATTTTACTACTCAGAACATATGTCTCCTCCTGAATCTCTCATTTTCACAGAAGAAACATGCAAAACAAAACAGCACAGCCGCCACCAACAGAAGCAGAAGCAGATCGTTTCTGAACCTGGGAGCAACCCTCCAGGGGTGGGCAGGGGCAGAGGCAAGCGGACACATTCCTGGGCCGGGACAGGGAGTCTCCTGTTATCTCTGAGCTGATTACATTTAGAAATGGCTGCTTCACTTCAAAGGGGCTTTTAGGGCTGCTGGGGGATCTGGCGAGCAGAGCCTGTCCTTCCGGGGCAGGCGGTAAACCTGTGAGAAGGAACAGAGCCAGAGCCCCTGCACGCACACAGACCCCAGGCTTCCAGGGCAGGTTTCAGAGCTGTTTACACTCATTCCTGTCCTCTCCCCTCTCCCCAGGGTGGCCTCTTTGGTGACAAAGGCAGAACCGCTGCAGAGGGCAGGTGGTGGCTGGTGCTCAGGGAGCAGGGAGAACTCTGGGGCACCCGGCCTACGTACGTCTGCTCTCCCCTCCACCCCACCAAGTGTCTTGCCTCGTTTAGGGGCTCCCACACCTCCCCAAATGCAGGGCACAGAGCTGAGCATCCAACAGGGACACCCAGCATCCGCAGTCCTTCCCACAGCCCCCTGGGGACCTGGCTGGGCCAGTTATCTAGAATAAATTAGACACTACAGTCAGCGAGGCCTCTACTGAGCACTTCCACAAGGATGTGACATACACTTTTCTCCTCCGAGCCTCCTAACCACTGTGAGATGGGTGACATGGGTGTGCTACACCCATTTAAAAATGAGGAACGTGTCTCCACATCACTCATAAGAGAGAAATGCCAGTCGAAGCCGCGAGGAGATACCACCTCACACCCGTTAGCACGGCTACTATCAAAAACAAGCAGAACAAGTATTGGCAAGGATGTGGAGACATTGGAACCCTTGGGCATCATTTGTGGGAATGTGAAATGGTGCGCCTGTCATGGGGGCTCCTCAAAAAACTGAACATAGAATGACCATGTAGTCCAGCAATCCCACTTCCGCGTACATGCCCAGATGAATTGAAAGCAGGGTCCGGAAGAGATATTTGTACACTATGTTCATAGCAGCATTGTTTGCAATAGCCAAAAGGTAGAAGCACCCCCAAGGGCCCACCAACAGATGAGTGGATAAACAAAATGTGGCCCATGCAGATAATCTAATATTATTCCACCATATAAAGGAAACTCAGACACGTGTTACAGCATGGATCAGCTTAGGACATTAGGCCAGTGACACAATCCAGTCACAAAAAGGGATACTGATAATACTGTGTGAGCCCATGTATATGAAGTACCTAGCTACAGGAGTCAAAGTCACAGAAACAGAAAGTAGCTGTGGCTGCCAGAGGCAGGGGAGCGGGTGGGGGGCAGGAAATGGGGAGTGATTGTTTAATAGGTGCAGAGTTTCAGTTTTGCAAGAAGAAAAAGTTCTGGGAGTTGGCTGCACCACCATGTACTATGTACTTAGACGTGTGAATTTACTTAGCATGACTGAACTGTACACGTCAGACGGTTCAAGTGGTGAATGTTATGTTTATTGTATGGCAACATTTTTTAAAGGAGGAAAGGGAAGGATTCAGAATTAAGAAACTCTCCCAAAGTTCAGAACTGAGATCTGAGCTCACATCTACCTGGAGCCAAAGCTTGTGCTTTGAAGCATCCAACCTGTCTCCCTCCGTCCCCCGACCCAAGGCTCTCTGTAGAGTTGGCCACTCTCCCTTGGTAACCACAGCACCCTTGTCCCAGGTGACCACCCAGCTCATGGCACGGTCAGGGTCAGGGCCTGTGCATCGTGTCTGGGCTGAGCGCCTGGGCCCCAGGCCCCGTGCTGGGCAGCAGGGCACAGTGAGGAGAAGAACAGTCCCTGTCCCCAGGCACTTACATTGCAGGGAGGTGAGCGGGTGATAGGCACATAGATAAATGCCTGAGGAAATTACAGGCAGGGAGGACTGGGAGGAAAATAAACCATGGATGTGAAGGAAAATAATGAAGGGCGGGCGGAAAGTACAGGTGGCTTCAGCTAGACTTGTCAGGGAAGGACCCTCAGAGGAGGGGACATCACAGTTGGGTCCCCCAGATTGACCTGGGGGGGGGGCGGTACTCCAACCAGAGGGTACAGTTCATACTTGAGCCAGGAACAAGCTTCTAAGTTGAGTGCCAGCAGAGTGGCTGGCACAGGGTCAGAGAGGTCGAGAGAGGAGAGAGATGGGGATGGGGGAGCGGGGGAGGGCAGGGGCGGCTGCACAGCTTGGATTATCTAAGGGCAGAGGGAAGCCTGGAGGGCTGCAAGAAGGAGGTGACATGATTCGATTTTTGCTTTAGAAAGTGCTCATGGGTGTGCGGGGTTTTCTATGTGAAGCTGACCTTTCCCTGATGTGTCATCAAACTACTCAGACCAGGACCTTTCAGGCCGACACTCTATCCACTGAGCCAAACCGGCTAGGGCCAGACCAGGACCTTTCAGAGGGAGGCCTGTGACGGCCACACTGCACAGGGTCTTCGGCACATCGGCTCACAGGGACGCCCTGACCCTCCACAGGGCCATCCTGGGGAAGAAGAGGGGCTGGGGCACAGCACCACCACCAGAGTCGCTGAGACATGCTCTGAGCCAGCTCCTGGGGCTGGGGTCCTGGTCTGTCTGCTCTGAGCCCCGCCTTCCTCCCACCCTAACGTGGAGTCAGTGCGACGAGCTCCCCAGATGGCTCGTCTCTCACGGCTCTGATTTAGGGAAGGACGCGGGCACTCATTTTCCTGAGTTACAAGCTGTTCTTTCTCTGTACTGGACAGTATTTTTAGCACCGTCAGCTCAGCCTCAGGAGAGGCGAGAGCTGTTTACACAGGAGACAGCTGAGGTGCAGAGATGAAGTCACTCATGACTGACAGAACCACAATGGGAGCCCAGGTGTCACGCTCCCCGGGGGTGCCGGCCTGGCCCCCTGTGCACCCAGGTGAAGACACGTGGTTCTTACACCTGCTGTCACCCAAGGCTGCCTGGGACCTCTGAACTCTATCGGCTCAGCCCTGACACAACAGCTCTCTCCATCGGCCCCAAATATCAGATCTCAATGGGGAGAATCGATGTTTCCCTTGACCACCGTGATGGTTTATATAAAACTGACCCGGTTTCAGTTTGGGAAACATCAGCGTGGACCAAGCTCCCTTTGTGCTCAAACTCCGGGCTAATCAACTGCTCTTCTCTGAGCTCAGTGACTACCTGCCCCCCCTAACTGGGCTTGTTTCTCTCTGAGCCCGAGTTGGGGTACTGAAGGCTCATTTTTCAGGCACTGGCGCTCTCACCCTATATTCCCCTGGGTTGTAACCCTCACTCCTCTGCTGATGGAGCCAGAGCCACACCCCTAGCCTTTATCTCCTACTCAGGGAAGGTCCCACCAACACCCCAAGCATAGTTTGACTGACATGAAGGAATTATTTCCTTCCCCAGACTGGCTCTTCCTCCTGTGTTCCCTATCTTTCTTGAAAGCCACACCAGATGGCAGCCAGGCATCCATCATCTTTGACTTCTCCCATGCTCACTTCCCATGAGAGGTCATAAGATGTTATCTGTTCAACTTTCAACATCTCTCCCCTGTATCCACTCCTCACCATCCCACACCCCCACCTCCCACCCCCGACCACGACCCTCACTCAGGTTTTCCTCATCTGGTGCCTAAATGATCACAGCATTTCTCAAATGGCAACCTAAACTTGCAAGCCCCCCAGCCCCCAATACATACCACCAGAGGTAATTTTCCCGAACATAGATCCGACCATGTTGCTCTCCTACTCCCAAATCTCTCATGGTTGCCCATAGCCCTCAAGGCCTTGCTAACCTGACTTCTACCACCTTGCAGTATCTGCTCTTATGACACCCCAGAACACCCTAGTCTTCAAGCAGGTCCATAGTAGTTGTTCCCGAAACATCCATGCACTTTTCTGTACTCTGTGCCTCTGCCTAGAACATTCTTCCCTCCTTTTCCCAATAGGCAGAATCTAGGCTCAATTCGAGGGCCATCTCCTCTGAGGTGCTTCTCTGACCCTCCCATGTCCATTCCGAGGTGGTTACTCCTTCCTCTGGACTCATCGCACTGTCGCTGCCTTTACGCACACTCAGTGTGGTCACTCTGTGGTGGCCTGCTCCGCCTGCCTGGAGCTTCTTTTTTTAAAATATATTTTTATTAATTTCAGAGAGGAAGAGAGAGGGAGAGAGAGAGATAGAAACATCAATGATGAGAGAGAATCATTGATTGTCTGCCTCCTGAACCAGGGATTGAGCCCACAACCTGGGCATGTGCCCTTGACTGGAATCGAACCCAGGACCCTTCAGTCCACAGGCCAAAGCTCTATCCACTGAGCTAGACTGACCAGGGCCTGCATGAAGCTTCTTAATAAGCTGGTCCCACCTCTGTCCCCTGCAGTTCTCTATATTCCCCTGGGTTGTAACATTGTGGTTCTGTCAGTCATGAGTGACTTCATCTCTGCACCTCAGCTGTCTCCTGTCGAACATCTGATGTTCAAACATTGACAGGATTAGACTCATTCATTCATGAATGCAGTCAATAAATATTCCTTTAAACCTTGCTCTATGCAAAGCATAATTTTAGATAAGGGACAGGGGGTGGAGGGCGCAAGGATGCTTGCGGGAATCTACTAGGGAGCTAGGATGTGTACATTCATACCTGTGCTACCGAACCACGTGTGAGAAGGGCCACGTGTCACAGAGCACAGGGGCTCCCTGGGGGGAAATGACCCAGGACAGTTGCTGCCTTGACCCTAACAATCCAAGTGGCCCACTGGGACCCTGGCCGGGAAGGGGATGACTGCTATGGCTGAATTCCAAGCCTCAGCTTCTGTTCAGTTCTTTGGACACCGCACTAGGAGCCTCGGAGTCATCTCAGTTCCCACCATCCTTCAAGGTCCCAGGTGCCATGACCTTCGTGAAGTCCTCCCTGCCTGCCCAGGCCACAGGGACCTTCAGTCCCTCCCCCAAACTCCTGCGCACTCACTCCTCCGCCTGTGCACAGTCTGCTCCTTTGGTTAGTTTCTATCGACAGGTCCTGCTATTTGTATCCGTCCGTGTCCCAGCAGGAAACAAAGAGCACACTCTCACCAGGATCCCTGTAGGAGAGTTTTTAGCATAAAGGGTCTATTTACAAAGGTGTGGACAGGGTAGAGAGGAACCAGAGGAGGGAGGGCTATAGCTCAGGCTGGTAACAGGACACCTGTCACACCCCTAGGACTGAGGGGTGAGAGGAAGCACACCCCTCTGGATGGGGAGGACTTTCCATCAACAGGCCCCCCAGGGAGGGACCTGCAGGAACAAATCCCCAATGAGTCATCTACTGCTCTCCTACCCCCGCTTCCCCAAAGCCAAACCCAGCTGGTAACCAGAGAGCAAGGGAGTCCTCGGTGTTTCTCTCTGGAGGGCAGAGAGACTGAGTGGGTGGGTCTACAGGGCAAACAGCTGATACCAGCAGGCTCTCCAAACAGAACGCGTGTCTCCCTGGGCCTGGCACTCCTCCTGGCTCGCGTTGTGCCCATGGATCATGGCGTTTTCCCTTAATTGACTAAAGTAACGATGCTGCTTCTCGCGTTTGCTCTAGGCCCCCATTGGGGACAGATCCATTCAAATCAAAGGAGACCTGCAGACAGGGGTGAAAGCCTGGGACTCTGGAGAGAGACAGCCTGAGCCAGGAGCCAGTTTGTGACGTTCGGCAAGTTACACAACTTCTCTGCGCTCCAATTACTTCGCCAGAAAAAAAAAAAAAAAGAAGAAGATTGTGATGAGGACAAAGAGGCAATTTATACAAAGCATTTAAGACAGTGCCAGCCACGTGGTGCTCAGTAAGCATAGTAAATTGTTGGTGGTGCTTAATCAATCTCTCCTGAGCCCTCTGGAGGAGTGGGGTGAGTAGGCCTAGCCCTCACGGGGTCCCACAGGCAGAGCTGGCTCTCCCAGCCAGCACCCCAAGCTCTTTGCCCACCTTCCCCTCATCGTCCCACCTCCATAGCTCCTGCCGGTCCCTCTCCTGCGCCTTTAGGGCCTGGGAGGTGACCAGGAACTAGAACTGCTCCCCGAAAATGCCAAGGCTGACTCAGACCCAGAGCTGATCTACAGGGGCCGAGCACCCGATGCCAAGACCCAGTGCCGGCCGCGCTCATGCACAAGCATTGAGAGCCTCGTCCCCCAACTCACACACACTCTGGGCCTCCCCCAGCTGCCCACCGCCTGCTGTGCACCACGGGGCCTGGCGTTCCCTTCTAGGGGTGCGATGCTTCCCTTTCCGGGAGAGAGAACATCGCCTGCCCTGTATGCGTCTAGAGAGGAGGCTGGGGAAAGGGACCCCAGAATTCCAGGGCTCCCTCCCAACACCCTTTGACATCACTCCCCGAGTTGTACCAGGAACGGGGGAGCCCATCAGTCTGCTTGAATTTTCTTTAAACAGCCGAGTCCTGGACAGGAGGCAGCTCCGGCACAGCCCCCACTCGAGAGCTGAAAAGGGGTGTGGGGCTTTGCCCTCCATCATCATGTCAGCCAGGCGAGAGCCCGACCTCGTCAGCACCATAATCAGGGCCCCGCGAAGGAGGGGGCAGAGGCGAGGGTGATGGACTGCTTTCTCTGCAGCAAGTCAATTAATAAGGAAGCTAAAAGGGCCATTGTGTTATTCCACTTATGAGAGGAATGTGACCTGGGGCCTTGGTTCCAGGTACCTGCTCTCAGCGCTCTGGTGTTGCTGCTGTGATAAGGGAGGCTCTGGGGGAGTAGGATCTGTCTGGTCTCCTGCGAGCGCTTACGCAGAGTGGCCTGCAGGGCCCACAGCGAGGAAACTGTGGTCAGCAGGTTCATCTGAGGCTCTTCCCAAACCCTCTGCTGTTCGCCCACAACCCCGGGCTGCCCTACAGGGCTCAGGCCTCCCTGGCACATCCCCGCCACCCCTCTCCCCGCCCCACTCCCGCCCCGGTCTCTGTTCTGCATCCTGTTCTCTGCCCTCTGAGATGTGGCCAAGCCGATCTGATTCCCAGCCTGTGCAGATGTGACATGTCAGGCATGAGGTTGGCATGGACAAGCTACCTTAAATTGGCATCAGGTCTCCTGCCAACATCATTACAAAAGCCTAGGATTGGGCAGATGCTTGAGGGCACCTAAGAAAGAACATTTTCACAACTGGCTGATGCCCAAAATTTCACCCTTAGACATTCACTCCTTTAACTTAATCTTCAGGAGTTCTCTGCACTAGGAGAGAGGAGTGGCCTTCAGCGGGCCACATGTTCATCCAATGGCATGTTTCCAGAGACGATGGCCTTGCCCTTGCCTGGAGCTCTGGCACAGAGTAGCTCATGGCCCGCTTGAGGAGATGCCGCTGTGGGCTGGCCCTTGGTTCAGACCAAATGGTTCAGTGGAAAGAGCAGTAGCCCGAGGACCAGCCACTGTGGGTCATAGGCAGTGTGAGCTGGAAAAGGTCACTTTCTCTCTCTGGGTCTCCGTTTCCCAACTCTAAAATGAGGCGGGTGAGTGGTCGCCAGGCTTCCTCCCAGTCCCAGTGCTCGGCTGTGCAGGGGCCCGATCCTCCAGGATAAGGAAGAGGCCTGGCCCGCAGGCCCTGTGGCTGGCAGGCTGAGGCAGCTCCCCGGTACATTCCCAGGTGAAAGAATCCCAATCCTGCTTCCAAGCTTCTCCCCTCCTTCTTCCCTCCAGTCCTTAGGCCCCCGCCGCCAGCCCAGCCCCAGGCTTCCATCTCTCCTCTGCACCACGCGGGTTTGGCCCTTGTCCACACCAATGGTCTTCCAGCCTTCTGGGTCATATAGAAGCAAGGTCTGTCCTTTGACTTGAGGTTGGAGCTGACCTTTCCCGGAGCCACCTCTAACCCCCGTGCAGAGCTGGCCCTGAGCCTCGTCCCAGATCTGGGCAACCAGAGCCACGGCTGGTCCTCCCTCAGCTCTACTCTCCTGCCTTTTCTCCAGCGTCTGCTTCTGGGCCCCTGGAACCCCCCTCATGTTCTGTGTGCCTCATCTCCAGCAACTCAGAACCCCATGCCTGGGGGTGTAAGACCATCACCTACGCTGGGCGGGAGCCCCACACCCCGCATGCTCCTTGGTGATCACCAGCTTCCCTTCTGGTGGTTCAAGACCACATTAGTCAGGACAGGGGCCAAGTCCAAACGATATGAAGTTTATTTTCATTCCGTTCAACAGCTGTGACAGCACTGGGTCCCCACCCCAGACTCACATCAGCTCCTGACTGACAGGAGAGACCGAGGCCAACGCGAAGCCATTCTCAACTCCCTGCATGAAAAGTCTCCACGAGAGTCCTGGGCAGGAGATCATCAAAGCACCCCGCCAGGGGCCGCTGCCATCAACCTCACACCCCAGGACACCCCGAGAGGAGCCACGACAGAGAAAACAAGTGAAAGCCAACACTTACCATTTCTCAAGCACACATGGCCCTGACCCTCAACACGCTTATATCTGTAATCACTTTGGCAGAGGAGGGGCCAGAGGGTGCTTTTTCTTAGATTATGCTGAGTTATGCGTCACTGGCAAACACACAAAATCATAACCATTTTCTGTTGGTGACATACCTGCACGCACAGGGATTTGGGGGGGCAGGGGGCACACCTGCACACACCATGTTGGGGGAAACACACCTGCAAAACATGTGCTGGGTTGATGTCCTGACCCTTTACCAAATACTGAGTGATGGGTGGAGGCCTGAGCAAGGCAGCTGACGTCTGTGAGTTTCTCTTCCAAGTTCAAGGACTGGGGGCAGACACTCAGATGACTGTGCAAGGGGGGTTGATGGCAGCGGGAGCGGGGAGGGAATGAAAATTCCCATCCTATCCTCCGCTCCCTCTTCCATGCAGTGGCTCACCCCAGTAATCGATACTCTGGCGGGACAGTTCCAGGAAGCTACAGAAACTGGTACTGAAAGTTTTAGATAAAATCATAGGGTCTGTCCACTGTGGGATATTAAGAGCAAAATGGAATCAGGGGGGCAAAATCCCTGATTGTAAGAGTGACATCAGAGAGAATGATCACCCACAAACCAGGACACGCCTTATCAGGGACACAGCCCTAGGGCACTGTGGCATCTCCTGTGCCCCCTTGGATACCAGAAACCCCCCCCCCCCCCCACACACACACACACCCATGCAGCCAGAAATTCCCTCTTCTGTCCATCTGCCAATAGCCTCTGCCCAGGCCCCATAGGCAGGCACGGGGGGAGGCATTTTTTAATTTTGCTGCTTTTCTGCCTCTTTGTTCTTCCCTGTGCCTCATTATCTTGAGATGTCTTTAATATCTGAGCAGGCTGGAACATTCCTCCTCCCCTTCTCCCACACGGCTCCTGCCATCCCAGCGAGGAGGAGGCTGCGGAGAAGGCGCGGGCTGGCCTGAGCGGCTCCTGCTGGGGCAGCTGGCGCGCAGCCCCGGGCCGGCACTGGGAAGAGGGTCCTGCAGCCTCCATGAAACCCATCATCCACAGGAAGTGGGGCTTTTTAAAAATATGTTTCTATTGATTTTAGAGAGAGAGGAAGGGAGGGGGAGAGAGACAAACACTAATACAAGAGAGAGAACCATTGATCAGCTGCCTCCCACACGCACCCCAACCAGGGATCAAGCCTGCAACCTGGGCAGGTGCCCCGATCAGGAATCGAACCAGCAACCTTCCCGTGCACAGGACACCATCCAACCAACTGAGCCACTTTGGCCAGGGCAGGAAATGAGACTTTAGCAGAAATGAAAGCCATCTGTCCCACCCTGTGTGTACACACACACACACACACACACACACACACTTGGACACCCCTGAGATCAGCAGCCAGCAATGCCGGAGTCATCATGTCCCACAAGCTGTTAGGTGAGGGGAGGGTTGAGGGGGAGGGTGGCATTCTAGGTTGGAACATGCCAAATCAGGTGTTTTCCTACAACTCAATATGATGCCAGGAACACACCCCCACGGACAGGATATTACTTATGCGAACAGTGAGTCCCCAGCTGGTCAACATTCAGTGACAATTATAGAACATTCCAGATCTCCCAAATGATTCCCAAACCATGAGGTTTCCTGTCAGTCCAGGTGGGGGAAAGGGAGGTTGGCATCCTCAGGTCCAGATGGTGCTGGGATGGAGGCACCAGGCGGACGCCGGTCCCCCACCGCAGGGGCTCCCACACTTTCAGCAGAGCCACGGCCATGCACAGCAGCTGCCAGCTGCGCATTAACAAACCAAACTCTGTGAGGGGATCAACTAGGGGCCGGGGCATCCCAGAATGGTGGCACTGAGCCAAGCCTTAAGCTCTGAATGGTGTCTGGGGTACCTTCCACACCAGGCGCCTGGGTGCGAGCCCCTGGTATGGGTGTGAGCCCCCAGTATGGGTGTGAGCCCCAGGTATGGGTGCGAGCCAGGGTGTGACAGATCTGTTTGGAAGCAGCTAGACTAGAGCATAGCTGCTTGGGAGCGGGTGGGGCAAGAGAAGCAAACAGGACCAGGGCATGGAGCACTTGAATGCTGTAATGAGAGCTTGGATCTCATTTGCTGTAGGAAAAGAGTTTCCAGAAAAGGTTTCCTAGTAAGTCCCACACCCCAGAGGCTGGCAGCCTGGGTTCAAGTCCCAGCTCTGCCGCTTTCTAGCTGCGTGGCCTTGAGACAGATGCCTTACCTCTCTGTGCCTCAGTTTAATCATCCGTTGAATGGGATGATGTATTTCATTACTTAGAGCAGTGGTTCTCAATCTTCCTAATGCCGCGACCCTTTAATACAGTTCCTCATGTTGTGGTGACCGCCAACCATAAAATTATTTTCGTTGCTACTTCATAACTGTAATTTTGCTACTGTTATGAATCATAATATAAATATCTGATATGCAGGATGTATTTTCATTGTTACAAATTGACCATAATTAAAGCATAGTGATTAATCACAAAAACAATATGTAATTATATATGTGTTTTCCAATGGTCGTGGGCGACCCCTGTGAAAGGGTCATTCGACCCTCAAAGGGGTCTCAACCCACAGGTTGAGAACTGCTGACTTAGAGGAAGCACGATTTCCCCCCACACATTTTAACATCTACAATCATCTTAGAATCATCAGCGAAGTGGCAACACTAATGCAGTTGTCATCAGCTGTGCACGCGTCGGTCATTCAGAAGAAAACCCAAGCTTCTACGAAACATTACATCACTTTTAATGGCATAGAAAATATAGTGTGTGTGTGTGGGGGGGGGGGGCGATCATACATACAGCTGATAACTCTGAGCTTCATAACAATGCAGAACGGTAGCACTCTGAGGGGAGGACACGGTGAGACGGCCTAAACTGATTTACTTCATGTATAAAATCCTTTCATGTGCACCAGATAAGTATATGATTTTGAAAATCCATTCTAAATAAGGCTAAAGGAGCTCTTTATATTTCGTTAAATATAAAATAAAACCTCTATGTGATAAAAAAAAAAAAAAGCATTGGGTCATAATTTTTCTTCTTAGTGCTACAGAAATCAGGTGCAACTTACAATGGATGACATCTTCAAGTCAATGAGATGTGGTTATAATCCTGCATGCCTCCTGAGATTGTTAGGAGGATAAAATGAGTTAATATTTATAAGGCACTTACGGTGTCTGGCACGTAATGATTGCAATACACACGCTGCCCAATCATCTGCTTTGTGCTTTAGCGACGCTCCTGGCGGGGCTCTGCGTTGAAAGAGGACACTGTGCCGCTGTCTGGGAGAGAGAAGGTGCGAGCCCATGTCCATCACAGCCACGTGGCAGACAGGAGTGACGGGCAGACGGGACAGAGTTGGGAGGTGGGTCCTCACCCGGCCGTCGCTGGACATGTTTATATGGGGAAGAGGCAGGAGCTGGAAACAACACCAGCGTTTCTGGTGGAGCCACAGAGCGAAGCTTTCGCCTGAGGTGGGGAATGCAGAGAAGCAGGTGTGGGAGGGAAAGAATGAGTTTAGTGTGAGACGTTGGTGGGACATCCAGGTGGAAGTATCTGGCAAGAAGCTTCCCAGAGATTAAGGTCCAATGCTCAACAGACACATCCAAACCTGAGGGAAGAATGAAGGCAGGGAGAGAGAGGAGAGGGGGAGGGAGAGAGGAGGGACAGAGGAAGGAAGGTGGGAAGAAGGAAGGGAGATGAGCCAGTTCCTGCCCACCCCACATAGCTCACGTCACTGTTGGAACCCCCACCCCATTCTCTTTAATGCGTCAATCGTTTATGTAGTTGTTAGTCTCTCCCACTAAACGGCGAGCTGAGGGCGGGGACCAGGATTCCTCACACGTGTAACTGGGGGCCGAGCCCAGAACCCAGCACATACGGAGCTATTCCATGAACGTCTGTGGGCCCCACACTCTTCACAGGTAGAAGCTTTGAAGCCTTATTTTCCGGTTCATTTGCTCTTCACTCTGCTCCCTCAGTCTGTGGTTGGTGACTACAAAACAAAACGTTTGGGACCAAATGGGTTAGGTCACAGCGGTTCTCAACCTGTGGGTCTCGACCCCTTGGGGGTCGAACGACCCTTTCACAGGGGTCGCCTAAGACCATCGGAAAACACATATATAATTACATATTGTTTTTGTGATTAATCACTATGGTTTAATTATGTTCAATTTGTAACAATGAAATTGGGGGTCACCACAACATGAGGAACTGTATTAAAGGGTCGCGGCATTAGGAAGGTTGAGAATCACTGGGTTAGGAGGAAAAATACAGGCTCCTGGCTAGCATTGATTCTCAATTGGATTGGAGGGGGGTAGGGGGAGCCATAAGAGAGGACAACACAAGATGAGATAAATGAGCACAGGAGAGAGAAATAAGAGCATCCCAGGGATCCATAGCTGTCCCCTGCTGTGACTTAGTGTCCCCCCGCCAGGAAACCCCACCCCATCAGGCTTCCCAGTTCAAGTTCATCACAGCCCCAGGCAGTGTCTGAAGGGACCAGGGGGGGAGCACAGCCTTGATCCCAGCAGCTTAGCTGCAGGGCCCTTGACCTCTCTCTGGCTGGACGATGGAGAGTCCAGCCCCTCACCTCAATGGGTGGGCCCCAGTTTCCTTATGTGCACTCTGAGGAGGAGGCTGGGGCTGAAAGCCGGCTCCTTCCTGACTAGCCTCTGACTCTCTCTGCCTCTCCTCTACCTCCCGGCAGCCCAGGAAGAGCTGGCTGCCTAACAGGAATGTGACTTCACGGTGCTCGGCCCCTGTTCTTAGGGACTTGCCGTCTCCCCCACCCACTGTGTCTCTATTTCTTTTGTTGCCACCACCCTCCTCCACGCTCTGCTCTGCTCTGCTCTGTCCCACACAGCAGCTCTCCATCATCAGGGTCAAACCTCTGACCTTTCCTGATGATCCTGTGGTCACGTCCGTTGTTGTTCTGGGTGAGTCACTGTCCAGTTGGAAGAGAAAGTCCACAAGGGAAGTTTGGAACCACCCCCCGGGGCACACCCTCTGCCAAAACGGCCTTTCTGAGGAGCCCCTACTCTCAGGGGCCAACCCAGTCCTGCCCTGCCTGCCCCCAGGCTCAGGTTGAGAAAATGGACAGAAAAGGGGCAGCCTCCAGCCAGCCGAGGGGCGGGTACTCAGCCCTGCACCCAGAGAGGCAAAGGAGCACACGCTGGATGAGATGGGGAAACGCCGGCCTGCCCTGCTCCTCGCCACCACACTGGCCATGGATGCCCGGGGAACCCGGCTCTGGCTTGGTCATTACCACCCTCTCCCGCCCCAGGCCCATCACAGAAATGCTGGGTCTCCCAGCCGAGGCCATGGCCTGCCTGGCCTGCGTTTCAGGGGTGCTCCACCCGGCACAGAACTGGGAGACTTCCCCAGACCCCATGGTGTGTTCCTCTGCCCTCTGCTCTTGCTCTGGCCCGGCTGCTGGGAGGGCACAAAGTCACCTTACTTCATCCGAGCTGGAGCGGGGGAGCCGGGACGCTGAGCAGGGGGGCGGGTTCCGGCAGCCAGTGGGAGGCCACAGAAAGTCGGGGTCTGATCAGCACGAGGTTGCACCTGGAAGATGCTGGCCGCCAGGGGCCATGACAGCCCCCAGAGCCTGAGGGGCTTTACAAGGAGACCCTGGAGCAGAATTGGAGCTGGGCCCGGCAGGGGGAGGGGTGTTCACAGGAGGAAGGAGTAGAGAATCCCACAGAGAGCTGCCGGAAGCCCAGTGTGACAGGTGGAGGGCATCTGAGGAGTGGAAACCCCCAAAGGCCCTGGGATGTGTGCAAGAAGGGGGTCCTCGGAGGGCAAAGGCTGGCTAGCGGCCCAGCGCCAGGTATGCGGAGTGAAAACCTTGGGAAGACCCAGCAGCAGCGAGAGAAAAACAGTCCAGACTTTGGGGATGGCCTTGCCTGGGTGAGTAGGGGCTGAGGGGTAGGCCGTGTGGCTTTAGCTCAGGGAGACAAATAGTGGGGCAAGTTGTTTTATCCACTTTCTGCCCTGCGCTTGGTTTACCCACTTGTCAAAGCTCCTGCTTCACCCAGCGCTCTGGACAGTCCACCGAGTGGGGTGTCCAGTGCAGGCTCCTTGCAGGCAGAGAACACCTTCGTCCGCCCTCGTTCCGGCATGTGATGCCCTGACGGTGTAAAGACGCTTCGGAACAGCCGTGAGCCAGCAGCCACCCCCACAGCTCCCAGCTGGGTTTGCACCCACACAGCTGCCCAGTCCAAGCCAATGCTCGTTGCTCTGACATGACTTGAGTGAGCACCAAGTTACTGAAGGGAAAATATCAGTCACTTTAGTCAAACAATGAGTTTGACTTGGGGACTGAGGTGACCTCTTCTCCCCATATCAGGGTCCTAACAAGTGCTCCTGGCTGGGTGAAGGGCACTGCCCGGCTGCCTGCTGTGTTCTGGGCACTGGCCAGCTGGTCCTAAGCCAGGGCTGGCCCGAGGGGAGCAGCTGGGCCCTGCTGTGTTGTCAGAACTCCAGATTGCCTCTGGCATCAGCAAATAGCACCAGAGAGTGGCATCACAAGCCAGGGGCAAAGTAAATAAATACGAGGAAGCCAGCGGCAGCTGCCAGCCAGCACCCTAATTTAAAAAAGTACACAGTCCACCATCGTCAGCTTTCTGCTGCCCCTGATGCCTCTACACACGTGTGAGCGTACACACACACACACACACACGCAAACACACACGCACCAACGGGCCACCTGCAAAGGCAGGCAGGCCACCGCCGGGAGAGAGCTCCTCCGTCCCAGTGTGGCCCCCACTCTGAGCTCCCATCACCTTCTCTCCCTTCCCCCACCTGTGTGCCCTTCATGTCCCTTCTGGAACCTGCCAAGCTGAGTCTACCTCGGGGCTTCCAACATGCTGTTGTCAATGGCTGGACAACTCTCCTGTCAGATCCTCAGCCCGCCCTCCGCCCTCCATCACTCCATCAAACCAGCTCAAAGATCTCCCCCGTCAAGCCCGGCTGGTGTGGCTCAGTGGTTGAGCGTTGACCCAGGAACCAAGAGGTTTTTGGTTCGGTTCTCAGGTCAGGGCCTATGCTGGGGTTGCAAGCTCAGTCCCCAGTGGGCATGCAGGAGGCAGCTGATCAATGATGTTCCTCTCTCACTGATGTTTCTATTCCTCTATACCTCTTCCTTCCTCTCTCTCTCTCTCAAAATCAATAAAAACATATTAAAAAAAACATCACCCCCTTCCAAAGGCCTTCCCCACACACTCTGACACAGCACCCATGCAGCCTGTCTCCATCTTGCCCTTCAACCATTTCCAGTTCCTTCCAAGTACTCATCTCTTTGTGAAGTTATGTTATATTCTTACATTTTGCTGGTGTGTGATGGGTTCTCCCTCCATCCCTTTCCCACGCCCATCCCCACAGCCCCCACCCCGCCCCAGCCATGCACATTCACACGCCCTGAGCACAGGGACTGTCCTTCTCCCTGTGGTCTCCCGAGCTGCTTGAACAGTGCCTGGTACCTAGTAAGCCTTCAATACAGATGTTTACTGAATGGATGAGTGTTATTCCTTTCATGCCGAGATGGCCCACCTGACTTCCCATCAGAACTTGAGTTGCTGTGTCCAGTAAAGGGCGAGGTGGGGACAGTCCCTATTCCCTCTTGTCACAAGGCCGCCTCCAGTTGGCAGCACAGGAATGACCATTCCCCTTGTTTCCTTGTGCCAGGCCCTCTGCTAGACTCTCTGCATGAACTACATCACTTATCCCTTAGGGTAACGGGCTTTCAGCACTCTTATCCCCCTTTAACAGGTAAGAAAGCCAGGGCTCGGAGAAGGAACTTTGTTCACCAACTCACTGAGTTCACCCATAATGGAGCCTGGACTTAAACTCAGACCTGTTTGAGCTTTTTCCTGGGACTACACCAGAGTGATTGCCATATGATCCAGCAACTCCACTTCTGGGTGTTTATCCAAATCAAACAAAAACACCGACTCCAAAAGCTATCTGTATTCCCCGTGTGCACAGCAGCATTACCTACAACAGCCAAGACATGGAAACAACCTAAGTGTCCATCAATGGATGAATGGATAAAGATAACGATGGAGTATTATTCAGCTGAGAGAAAGAGAGAGAGAGAGAGAATGAGTGCGCGAGTGAACACACCTGGTCAGTGTGGCTCAATGGTTGAATGTCAACCTATGAACCAGGAGGTCACATTTTGATTCCTGGTCAGGGCACATCCCCAGGTTGCAGGCTCAACCCCAGTAGGGGACGTGCAGGAGGCAGCCAATAGATGATTCTCTCTCATATTGATGTTTCTATCTTTCCCTCTCCCTTCCCCTCTGAAGTTAAAAAAATATATACTATATTTTTTAAAAAACCAAGCTCACAGATACAAAGACTAGATTAGGGGCTGCCAGGAGTGGGGGAAGGTCAGGGTATGGAAATGGATGAGGGAGATCAAAAGGTAAAATCTTCCCGTTATAAAATATAAGTCATGGGGATGTAATAATATACTGCATGGCAACTATCTATACTAATGAAAGGGTAATATGCTAATTAGATCAGATAGCCATGGTGGCAGGGGCTGAGGCAGAGGCAGTTAGGGGCAATCAGGCAGGCAGGCAAAGAGGTTAGGGCAGTGGTTCTCAACCTTGGCTGCATATTAGAATCACCTGGGAATCTTTTTAAAATCCTGATTTCTGGGCCTCATCCTTCAGAAATTCTGTTTCTTTGTTATGGGGTGGGGCCACAACATTAGTAACAAAGAAACAGAATTTCCGGAGGATGAGGCCCAGAAATCAGGATTTTAAAAAGATTCTCAGGTGATTCTAATGTGCAGCCAAGGTTGAGAACCACTGGGTTAGGTGCAATCAAGCAGGCAGGCAGAGGTGGTTAGGGGCAATCAGGCAAGCAGGCAGAGGCGATTAGGGGCAATCAGGCAAGCAAGGGAACAGTTAGGGGCATCAGGCAGGCAGGCAAAGTGGTTAGAGGCGATCAGGCAGGCAAAGGGGTTAAGGACGATCAGGCAGGAAGGCAGAGTGGTTGGGGGAGATCAGGCAGGCATGTAGGTGAGTGGTTAGGAGCCAGTGGTCCTGGATTGCAAGAGGGATGTCCTGGATTGGAGAAGGTGCAGGCTGGGCTAAGGAACTCCCCCCCACACACACACACAAATTTCATGCACCAGGCCTCTAGTAGTTAATAATGCTGTATTTGCATATTTGAAAGTTGCTAAGAGGGTAAGTCTTAAAAGTTCTCATCACAAGAAAATAGATTTATAACTATGTATGGTGATAGATGTTAACTAGCCTTATTGTGGTGATCATTTTGCAATGTATACAAATATCAAATCGTTATGTTATGCACCTGAAACAAATATAATGTCCTCCGTCTATTATACCCCAATTTGAAAGAAACAAAAACCTAGAGCAATTGCCTCATCCCTCCTGAAACCTCCCCTCCCCTCGTTCTGCATCAGGGGCCAGCCTGCCCAGGAAGGGCCCTTTCCACCTCCCCCACCCACAGCACTGAGAGAGGTGAAGGAGTTAATGAGGCTGCCCAGCCTCACACCCAGCTTCCGAGCTAATCATTCCAGCCTTTGAAGAGGATGGCAGGAGGAAGGGAGAGCATCACAGGGCCGGCAGTGAGGTTAAGGGACCTCCTTTCTAAGTCCTGTGTGCCAGATATGGAGGGGCGGCCAGGGGCTCCCTCAGACCCTCCACCCTTCCCCTGCACCGATAGGCATCTGCCGCAGCTGAAGGCAGCTGGGCCCAGGCCGCCTGGGACAATGGGGTGGGGTTTCCTGCAGGGACTGCCGCAAGGTGGGAGGCAGGGCCAGGCTGGCCAGCGGAAGGCAGGAACCCCGCCACCAGGCACCGGTGGGAGAGGATGGCAGGGACATGGAGGTCCAGGACCCCAGCTGCTGACTCACTGCCTGTCTCAGGGACAAGTCACTTCCGTGGGCACCTTTGTCTCACAAGGAGGGAGCCATGCCACACCCACCCTCAAGGGCTCTGAGGGAGAAGGAAGGGTGGCGCAGAGCGAGGGATCCTTCCAGGAAAAACGTGGTTTCTCAGCCTTAGGAAGTTTCCTGTGCACAGGGCTCTCGGGCCTTCGGAACACCTCGGCTTAACCTTCCCCACACCCTAGAAGTCGGTACTTTTCTTGTTCCCACTTCACAGTTGAGGAAACTAGAGCTCAAGGGGTTAAATAATTCGCCTGGTCACCTCTAGGCAGCATTTCTAATTTTAAAGCAGAATGAGTTCGGCTCTGCCATCGTCAGTCCTTTCCCTTTGCCATCAACACAACCAGAGGCCCAGAGCTCTCTGGGACCTCCCCAGGGGGAGTGAGGGTGTTTGTACTTCGGACCCCTCTGGCCCGGCCAGGAACATGCAGCCTGACACCAACAAACATACGGCAACATGGGAGCTGGGCTGTCCTGATTACACGCGTCCTGCTTTCCCAGTTCAGATCTCTGGGCACCGCCACAGCACTGCCCACACCCACTGCCTGGGGAGGACGGGCGGGGCACCCAGAGACCTGAACTTCAGGCTCAGCGCTGCTGCTCACCAGCACGTGGCCTCTCTCCCCGCTGAGGGGGGCTCAGTCTCGAGACCTCCCTCCCGGCCCGTGCTGAGAAGGTCAGCAGGCAGGTCATCCAGGATGTGAGGGAGGACACTGGCGACGTCAGCACTGGTTCAGGGCGGGCCTGCTGGGGACACTGAGGCAGGGCAAGTTCAGCAAGATGAGCTCACACAGGACGGGGGCCCTGAGATAGACCCAGGGCTCAGAAAGCACCCAGAACCTCCAGGACCGTTAACAGCAGAAGGAACAGGACCACCTCGCAAGACAACACCACCCTCAGGGCACCGCCCCTGCAGCGCCCTGAGCACAGATTCCAGGGAAGTGTTGGTGCTGAAACTTCAAGCTTGGAAGGGGCACTTGGCTGCATCCAGAGCAGAGATCCCGCTGACTTTTCCAGCTATAACCCAGTACCCCTGCAGACCCTCCGAGGTTCCTGTCCGCTCTATTTTTGTCCCTGTGTCTGGGAAAAATGACTAAATTTCCTTTTATTTGGAACCAAGCCCGACTCTGAAGTTGGGTGGATGTAGCCACACTTCCGCACCCAAGTTTCCGTAGGTTTGAAAACAACGCTGGGTGTTGCAGAAACAGCTGTGCTAACAAGCACAGCTCTTATCTGTCCAGGCCGAGTCCTGCCGGGGTGTCCTGGAGGGAGGGCCGTGACTGAAGAGTGGCCAGCCACACCCAGCGGGGCCCACGTCACCAAGAGGCTGATTCATCCGATAAGGAGCCTCATGGAAAACCCTGAGAAAGGGGTGTGAGGGACTCTCCCCCCAAACTGCCTCCAGAGCATCTTCCAGAAAGATGGCCTGCTGAGCCTCATGCCACCTGAATCACCACCTTCCTCAGCCCTTCCAGCACCCGTGTCTGCATTGGCACAGGCTAGACGTGGTGGGCACCACACTGAGGGGTCCCGCCTCGTTGAGCACAGGTGCTAGCTTTCTCATCGACTTTGTAACCAACCACAAGCCGGGTCCGGTGGCACCTGTGTGCTGTCATCTTCGTATCCTCTCCCACGGTGCAGGACGAGCAAATTCCCACCAGCCCCTCTGTCAATGCCGGGGCCGCAGCCTCTGTCCGCTGGAAATGCAGAAAAGGAAACAAAGAAAGCCAAAGTCACCCACCATCCACCTTCCCGAGACAACCACCATGCGCCCCACACAGGGGCCTCTCGCCCCCGCTGCTCAGGACGCCCACCTCATCTTCCTCTGCTGGGGCTGGCAGGCGCCCGCCCGCCTTGGTGAGCAGTCAGAGGAAAAGCCCCTGTGGTCCCGAAGCCTCCCCAGGTGACTTGCCATCACTCATTCGTCCAGAGGGGCTCGGGAGGGGCAGGACATCTTAGCCCCATTTGAAGAGAAAGGGAAAGTGAGTAACCAGTTTGGGACCGGACTTCCCTCAGGCACACTAAGTCAATCAGCAAACATTCCTGGAATGCAAGGAATGTGGGGGTACACACACCTGACACCCCAGGCTCTGCCCTTGAGGACCTCACTATACAGGTAAAGAAACCAGACAGACACTCCACACACACACACACACACACACACACACACACACACACACACAGAGATTAAATGAGTTAATATCTACAAAGTGCTTACAATAGTATGTAGAACATATTAACTGTTCTCTAAATGTTTGCTGATAGCCTTATTTTTATTACCCAAGACATTTGGCATGTATGTTCCAAGACAGTGATAAAGATCAAAGGGCTCTTTGTTTGGAGGGAGGAAAGATTGTGGGGACTTGGGGGAGGGGATGGATTCCCGGATTCTGAGAGTGGACAAAGACCCCAGTTCTGAGCTTTGCAAACAGCCGGGGGCAAAGTCCAGGGTGCACACACACACACACACAAACCCATGGGCAGAAGTTGCAACCAGATCTCTCTCTGCTTCAAAGTCTTCTTCCCTAGGAGAGGCGGGATGAAGCAGGTGGATGCCCCCTGGGCGGGACTCAGGGGCCACGGACAGGCCAGCACAGCTGTTTCAGGGCCCTGGTGGCTGAGCAGCCTCCGCTCTGTTTGCTGAGTGAACCCTGCAGCCTGCAGCTGAAGGGAAATCCTGAGGAGCCTGAGGGGCGGCCCTGGGAAAGGCCCCTTTACCTTGGAGAGCAGAGGGGTTTTTAGAGTCTGAGGGAGGAACCGCCCGAGGCGAGGCTGTCAGCCAGGCCAAGGAACAGGATGCAGAGGGGGCCAGGATGTCTCCAGGGCAGGGAAGTCTGCTCCGGAGTGCTGCTGGGCAATCGGTGAGTGAAGTGCCCCCTTCCTGACCTCCACAAAAACTCCAGGAAAACCCTCACTTCTCCCAGGACTGCGGCCTGGATCAGAGGCGGGAACAAAGTGCTGGCTGACCCCAAGCCTGGCCTGGGCAGCCGGGACCTTCCTGGGGCCTCACTGAGACTCAGGGAAGCTACTCTGATGTTCACACCCAAGATGTTTGTGCAAAGGACCTCACAAGGAAACACGACCCTCCCCCCATGTATGTACATTATCTGTCTTGTCGCCCCAACCACTGGGTGGTGGATCCTGGAAATAGTGGGGTAGGAGGTGGCCCGCAAGCAGTCCGCTGTGATCGGTCCTTATCTACCCATGACGGTGTGAGGCCCAGGGCTCCTGGCTCAGCCCCCGCCCCCGCCCCCCCCCCCCCCACCCACCCAGCGGGGCCAGGCCTATAATTCATAGGCTTCAGAGGGGCTTTGGTGGTGAAACCACAGTACTAGCTGGTACCAGCCGCACCCTCCCCCAGGCCCCAGGGATTAGGATGTGGGGGCTATTGCATTCCTCCTGACCACCTCTCCTCCACCCTCTGCCTCTGGGGCCTCTCGGGCATCTGTGGGCCAGGCCTCAAGGAAGGTCCTGCAGCATTTCAGGCGGAGAAATGAGGAAGTGAGATTGTTTCTCCCCAGGAACCCCAGGCCTTCCTCTGAGACAAGCCCTTTCCCATGGCATCCGCCTCACTGCCCATGAGTCAACCCCAGAGCCTGGAGCCAGGAAGCTCCCCCCTAGCGCCTGGCAGGCCTGGCTCCGCAGCTCCAGGAGAGAAAGAGCCAGACGGCAGCCCTGGGCAGGGGCCCCGCCCACTGCCCCATCCCCCTCCTCCCCCGAGTCCCAGCCCCCCCCCCCCCCCCCCCCGCAAGCCCCAGCCTTCTCTGCTCCCTAAGGAGGCAGGGTCCTCGCCCCCCCCTCCCAATAAGGCAATAAGGGCATCTGCTATACTCGCCACCACCCCCCCCCTCCTTCATCCAACCATCAGCTCTTTGAGGGCAGAGCTGTCTGTGCCTTTAGCTCCTTCATCCCAGGGCTTGGCATGGGTCACAGCTGAGAAGGGACAGGGGCACATCCCGAGGCTTCTCTGTGGTCAGGGCCTATCTCTGTCATTCGTCCTGTCTGCTCTCTGCATAGGCAGCCCCGTGTGGGAACCCCTCAGGTGGGGGGGGTGCAGGTGGAGGAAGGGGGGCCGGGCCCTCAGTTGGCCAACACTCCCCACACCTCCTGGAGGCTCCCTCCACCACTGCCAGGTCAGAAGCCCATGGAGACCTGGCCAACTCCACAGTCAAAGGGCTGTCTCCCTTGAAGCGCTTCCAGTTGTTTCCTCTCCAGAGGAGATAAACAAGCTGGTGACATCAGTGAGGCCACCCGGGGCTTAAAGCCAGGACGATGGTTCACAGAATCCGCTGAATTTGGGTTCATGTTTGAGGGCTATTGTCTCAGTATCTTCAACTCCCCTCCACACCAACCTCAAGAGGTGGGAGGACAGTTATTCCCGTCTCTCTCAGACCCAAGAGAAGACGGAGACAGAAAAGTTACGTGACGTGCCCGAGGTTTTGTAGCCACCACATGGCAGCTGAATTAACCTCCAGCTCCTGGCTCTTCCCTGTGAACTGTGCCCGGGGGAGCGAGGGTGTCCAGCACAGTCCTCTTCTCCGGCTCCCTGGGATGCTGGAGGCAGGAGGGAGAGAACAGCTCCTCAGTGAGAACCTGGAGGATGGGGGATGCACCTCCACACTCCACATCTCCCTGCAACAGCCAGCCATTCGCTCCTCATCAACTCACCTCCGTACCAAGCATCTACTTGGTACCAAGTACGGTGCTGGCAACAGGGATCCAGGACGTGTGAAAGGATTTCCACCTAAAATGGAACCGGGGGTGGGAAACGGAAGCTCTCACACAAGCGCCTGCAGAAGGACAGAACTTGAGGACAAACTGAGCCTGGCTGGGGTGTCTCCGCAGTTGAGTGTTGACCCAGGAACCGAGAGGCCACTGGCTGAATCCCTGGTCAAGGGTCAGGGCACAGGCCCAGGTTGCAGGAGGCAGCCATTGATGATGTTCCGCCCTCGTTGGTGTTCTATCTCTCTATCCCTCTCCCTTCCGCACACACTCTCTCTAAAAATCAATAAAAACATATTTTAAACAAATAAAGAAAGAATGTGCTGGGTTTTTTGTTTTTTTTAAAGAACAAGCTGAGAGGCTGATTTCCTGTAAGTGCCTGGTTTACAATAGACCAAGACTTACTTCCTGACCAAGGAACCTGCGCCAAAAATCTCTCCCCACCCCCCAGCCAAGGAGCTTGCTGCCTGGACACTATTTCCAGGATCTACCACCCATGCGTGTGGATGGTGGCGCTCCTGGCCCATACATACAGCCCGCCCCGAACCGCAACAGACTCACCGGTGGCCTGCTGCCGCATGCTTGGTCCAAATTATGACTCTTCTGCTGTTCTTGAATAAATTCAAGTTCTGGTCATGAGGGCTTCCTCAGTTTACCCCTTTGTTTAGGTTGGCAGTAGACGCCGACATTAAACAGCTGATGGCACTGAAGCCTGGACTGTGGGAGTCTAGTCGAGGAGCCAGGGGAGGGCTCTGGGAAGAAGTCCGTCTCAGGTGAGATCTGAGGGTGAGAGCTGCCTGGCCGAGAGGAAGAGTATAGTCCCCCATCAGCCAGGGGAGATCGCTAGCAGGATGTGAGCAGGGCTTAGGCTGCATGTGGAGACTGAAAATTATGGGTCTAGAGATAGATGTCCCAAATCCAACCACCTCCCCTAAGGAACAGACCCTAAGTAAGAGTAGCATGCAGTTCCTTAACAACTTTCCTATTTCCAGGTATAATCAGCTGACCCTACTTAGCCCTTTTCATATAGAAACTAGAGCCCCGGTGCACTAAATTCATGCACTGAGTAGAAGGGGGGTCCCCCAGCCTGGCCTGTGCCCTGTCACAGTGTCAGAGCCCCACAATTGATCACCCCAAAGAGGTAGACCGGAGCTGGGGTCCCACCTCCATGCCGCGTGGAGCCGGGAGGCAGGACCCCCAGGTCGCCCAGGCAGGCCTCACCATGCCGAGCCTGGGTACCCGCCTTCTCCCGACTCTGCATGTGGAGCTGGGAGGAGGTGGGATTCCCAGGCAGGCTCCATGCCACACACCCAGCTTCAAGCCCAGCCCCGCCCACCTGTGCACGCCCGCTGTGAACGCAGCCGTCTTGTGACGGCATGAAGACATCATGGCGTGATGACCACTTAGGCTTTTATTAGTAAGGATTATAGGCCCAGCGGCCCCTATCTAGAACATTCTGCCCAGAATTCACCTTCTCCCCAGTCGGCCCTTTTTCCCACCCCGACTGGGTTTGCCCTGTCTCCTCCACGCTGCCTGCCTCCTTCACACCAGGGCAAGGTCCTCCCATCAACGAGCATCATTTCCTCCTCCCTGTGGCTCCTTCGAGCAGACCTCTGGTTCTCTCCTTCCTTTTCTAAGCCAGGCACCTGCCGGTTGCTCTCACATCCCTTCCCTGCTCTACTCTGTGATGCAGGGGCACTGACTCCTGCAAGCTCCATCCCCCAGGGTCTGCGGAGACAGGGTTGTCCAGTGAAATTGGAGAACAGGAGAAAAACAAAGAAACCAGGGCATTTCTCCCCGCTCCTCTGTTCTGGGCAGGGTCTGCAGCAGGAGCTGTATCATTGAACTTTTTATCCTCCGTTACAATGAAACACATTGGTCTCTCTTGCATTTTGAATGAAGCTTTTATCTATGCCTGATTTTGCAATCTCATGCACTGGTCTTTTGAAAAATATTGGTTCATTAAATCATAGAAATCTTCCAAGTGTGGGCCCCTTTTATACGCTATCAAAAGCCGCATTCACTACTACCAACGCCAATCTCATCAGAAAAGTCTTTAAATATTAGGCAGCTGTCAAGCTCACAAAGGCAGATACAAGTTTTCCCAAGTTTTGATTTCTGCTTTAAAGCTGAAATTTTGTAATTGGCAACAAATCAGTTGTTTTCATTGAGGTGACAGTCTCACTTTGTTCATTATCCAGAATATCTGCAAAATATCCAAGTCTGATTAACACAGTTTGCCAGTCATCCTTTCTAGTAAAAAAATAATAAATAATAAGGTTCCACAAAGAGAGCCTCTAGTTCAGCTCACAGTGCAGAAAATAAACCAAACACATCCCATGCTTCTTCCTTAAGACAACCCTCATTTCAGCGCATTCTGCATGCTTCCTATATCATCACGCAGAAAAAATAAAAAGACTCAGAGGTTAAGATTTAATAAAATTAATACTTATTACAGCTTCATCAAAAACATTATGTGAAACTCGCTTTTTTTTTTTTTTTTTGCCTTGATTGGTGCTAAAGCACCAGGCTGACACAGGCATATTCTCATTTTTTTCTTTTTTAAGATTTTTTTAAATTGAAAATGTTTTTATTTTTTTGAGAGAGAGGAAGGGAGAGGGAGAGAGAGAGAAACATCAATGTGAGAATAAGACATCAATCAATCAGCTCCTCCCACATGCCCCTACTAGGGATTGGGCCTGCAACCTAGGCATGTGCCCTGACCCAGAACTTGCAACCTTTTGGTGTACTGAACAATGACCAACCCACTGAGCCACACCAGTCAGGTGAATACCCTCATTTGATTATTGCACTTTGCATATATTATGGGTTATTTTTTTTCACACATTGAAGGTTTACGGCAACCTTGTGTAGAACAAATCTATTGGCACCATTTTTCCAACAGCCTCAGATGATGGTTGGCATTTTTTAGCAACATGGTATTTTTTAATTAAGGTGTGTGCATTGTTTTTTAGACATAATGTAATTACACACTTAATAGGCCACACTATAGATGAACATAATTTTTATATGTACGTACTGGAAAAGCAAAGAAATTGTGAGAATCTCTTTATCGCCATATTAGCTTTGTTGCAGTAGTCTCGAATCAAACCCACCCTATTTCTCCAAGCCATGACTGTATAGCATTCTGACATTGTTTAAAATACATGTATTTATTTTTCTCCTTTTATTGAATTTATTGGGGTGACACTGATTAACAAAATTATACAAGTTTCCAGTGCCCAGTTCTACAAGACATCATCTGCTCACTGTATTGTGTGTTCACCACCCCAAGTCAAGTCTCTGTCCATCACCATTTATCCCCCCAAACCCTCCTCCACCTCCCTCCACCCTCCCCTCCCCTAGCAATCCCCACACTGTTGTCTGTGCCCATTGTTTAAAATTTTATTTATTAATTTTTTTTTAGAGAGAGAGAAACATCAATTTGTTGTTCCACTTATATTTTTTTTAAAAATATATTTTATTGATTTTTTACAGAGAGGAAGGGAGAGAGATAGAGAGCTAGAAACATCGATGAGAGAGAAACATCGATCAGCTGCCTCCTGCTCATCTCCTACTGGGGATGTGCCCGCAACCCAGGTACATGCCCTTGACCGGAATCGAACCTGGGACCTTTCAGTCCGCAGGCCGACGCTCTATCCACTGAGCTAAACCGGTTTCGGCTGTTCCACTTATTTATGCATTCATTTTTTGATTACTACATGTGCCCTGACCGGGGATCGACCCTGAAACCTTGGCGTTTCTGGACGGTGCTCTAACCAACTGAGCTACCTGGCCAGAGAAGCATTATGACATTTTGTAAAATGATTTACAAAACTTTCTTCTTCTTCACCGGTGGACTAGGTATTTCCCAGTTGCCCCTCCAGATCCTCTCTCCACCCTGAACCCCACCCGGGAGGCTGACATGTAGGAACTATATGAATACTTTCCCTCTGGCATCTGGGTGGGTTCAGCTATCGGGAAACTCCAAGGGATGGGAACATGGGAAGAGAGTGAGACTAGGATATTTGTTCCTTGGGCTCCCCCTCCCTCAGGTCACCATGGTTTGCCTGTGTGCCTGCCAGGCAGCCCTCTCCATACACCTGTCTCCCAGTTCTCTCTCTTTCCCGCCTCAAGCAGAGGAGTGGTAATGGCTCCCAGCTGTTGCTAACCGGGGTGAGGGTACTGTACCACCTCTGGGTTTCTTTCACCCTGCCCACCTGTTTTAAATAGTCTTTTTATTAACCTCTCTGCAGTGATCGTTGTGCACGGCATCATTTTCCTGCAGAGACCCCGACTGCCCCTCAGCTCCCCAGCTTCGTGGTCCAGGCTGCACTGCCTCTGGCCAGTCCTTCCTCCATCAACGGCTGTTCTTCCCTCACCTACCTGCAGGGACCCTGGATTTATTTATGGTCCATTTCTCCTTCCTTCACACACTCCTTTCCTCAGACACTTCTCCTCCTTCACCACTTCATTGGGTCATATGTATATGAGGAAAGGAATAGATAGAAAGATAGATAGATAGATAGATAGATAGATAGATAGATAGATAGATAGATGATTAGATAGATAGATAGATAGAGCAAATGATAGCATATAAAACACCATCTTGGTTTTTAAAATTTATTACATATTAGTTCTAGACCAATAACATAAAAATAACATTGTAACTACCGCATGCGAATGACCCAGCTTAATAAAGGGAATGTTGCCATGGCATCTGAAGCGCCTTTGTGCCCTCTTAGTCCACCCTTCTGCACCCTCCACCTGCAGCAGAGTAGTCTCCTGAATTATTTTATTCGTTTTAGTCTTGCTTTTCAGTGTACTTTCAATACTATGTACACATCCCTCAAAAACTCTTTTTAGAGAGTATGTTTTTGAAGTTGGTTACTTTTTTCTGTTTGCTAGGGGGTTTTTTTTGTCCACATATGGAGGCTATTCCAAACCATTAATGCCCATCTCAGCCAGTGAGCACCCGGGGGTTCTGCTCGGCACATCCAGGGGATCTCCAACTCGCAGGATGTCATCTTAAATATGTAATCAGAGGGAAAGGAGCATGGACAACACCACGTCACTTCTGCTCACATCCCAGTGGTCAGGACTCCTATCACCCAAAACTAGCTGCAAGGGTATCTGGGAAATGTAGTCTTGCTATGTGCTTAGGAAGAGAAAAATGAAGCTGGATTGGGTGAACACATTGCATTGTCTCTGCCTCTCCAACACAGAAATGTCCCCTGTGATGGAGGCTGTTTGCTCCTTAGAGGTCTGGGTCCTATTTAGTGTGACACTATTTCTCTCTTAGAAAGCTCTAAATGCATTGTAATAGACTCTTGTGGACCCACAGAAGAAATGAGGATTCCCTGTTTCTTCATGCTCCTGGCTGACTAGAGTTTAGGGATCGTCTTTCTTTCCCTGGAGCCTACAGAACTAAAAGAAGTGATTTTAGAACTGCAGGGGGCTCTTCCCAGCCCCGGGTTCAAGGCTGTGCCCCAGGAAACTTCCAAACACAGAGCCTGGGCGCTGCCCAGCAGTAAGCTGCGATAGGTTAGAGTGTATGGGACTGAATATTTGTCCTCATTCATCTACTCACTAATTACCACGTACCAAGCACTGTTCTAAGTGCTGGGGCGTAGTTAGGTGAATAAACTAGTCTCGGCCTTTATTCTAGTCAAGTCCAGGAGAGAAGCACAGCAGCAGGTGATGGAGTTCAGGGTGGCTGAGAGAGATCATTCACCCACCTGACCCTCTCCTGGGCTAAGACGTAGACTGCAGCTGGGGAGGGGAGCGGTGGGGCTAGACAGGGGAGAGTGGGGAGGAAAGAGAGGAAAGGGAGAAAATGGTTTGTCAAAGAGTGGGGGTGGGGGGAGCCATTGGGGCCAGCCCTTGCCTGGGGCTCACCTGGGGTTCATCTCCCCCACCTCTAGGCTTTTCTCCAGGGGGCCTCCTGCCCCAAGCTTGTCAGCTTAAGAGTCTGCTGGCTGCCTCGGAGGCCTGGGCTGGGCCCAAGGAGGCCTCTGAAGAAGAGAGATGGCTGAACGTGAACCCACCAGTGGCCCAAGGTGACCTGGGTTGTATCACTTGTTTCTTTCTGATAGAAGAGTGAAAACAGAACAGCATCTTCCCCGGAAATCAAGTGGCCCCCTGAGGCAGCTGTCACTTTGACAGGGCTGGCCATGCAAGGCCTAGGACTGCTCCCTGGGGCCTGCCTGTCAGTGAGCTCAGGAGAAAAACAAGTCCCAGGGAGCAGTGAGTCACCACTGCTGACAACATCAGCGACAGCCGCCCAGCCTGGGACTGAGAGCAGGCACCAAGGAGGGCTGACAGAGGGCTGCTCCGCAGGCAAGGGGCCGGGACAACAGGTCAGGAGTCACTCCGCCTTGACTCTACCTGGTGTCACACAGCTCATCCCAGAAGGCCACCACTCCATCTCCGCCTTGCCACACCCAACTCAACCTTTCAGGCCCCCTTGTCCATGATGTCTTCATTAATTCTCTCGCCTGAATGGGAAAAATTTGCTCATTCATTCACTTATCAGCAAACTTATATTGAGCCTTCCATGTAGTAATAAATACAGGAAAATAAAACAATTCTTCCTTTATGGGGATCACGTTCCACTGGAGCAGGTAAGGAACTAAGTGTGAAGAGTGTTGGATGTATGTGTCCAAATACAATTATGTACACATGTGTGTAAGCATGTATGTAGGGGTACATGTAAATACACCTCCCACATGAGGTGTGAGCACCTGGGAGGCCACTCACCAAGCCTGGGCTGTTGGGAGGGGTGGGTGGGACCTGCCAGGCAGAGTGGAAGAGCCCTCAAGAGTCCACAAGAGTGAAAATGAAGAAAGTAAGGCCATCGCCTCATCTAATTGCACTAAATAAACCATCAGCCATAACTTGCTTCTCCATTATGTTGTAACCAAGGGCATAGCCACATCCAATATCCCATTAACATGCTGGCCAGGGGCAGACAGAGGCCTACTATCCATCTGTTTTGCTTTCACTATCCATCTGATGATCAATATTTCAGTGAGGAAGGCCTGGGAAATAAGTATAAGGAATTTCAAATGTAGTAAAAGGTATGAAAGTAGGGTTACCCGCTGTCCCAGCTCCAAAAGGTCTGCATCTGGGGAAACCTTTTGTTCCCCAGTAAACCAGGATGGCTGATCACCCTAGAAAATAAGACAGAGGGAGAAGAGAGGAAGGCAGGGATCTGGCTAATGGATCAGTTAACCACCTTGGGAAGCTGAGGGCTGGCTGCAGGTGGGCAGAGAGAGGGGTCTATCTAGGGCAGTGGTTCTCAACCTTGGCTGCACATCAGAATCACCTGGGAATCTTTTTAAAATCCTGATTTCTGGGCCTCATCCTCCGGAAATTCTGTCTCTTTGTTATGGGGTGGGGCCACAACATTAGTAACAAAGAAACAGAATTTCTGAAGGATGAGGCCCAGAAATCAGGATTTTAAAAAGATTCCCAGGTGATTCTAATGTGAAGCCAAGGTTGAGAACCACTGATGTAGGGGAAGGAGGCTCTTCCTTTGGAAGCATTAAACCCACCCCCATTGTCACCCACTCACCCCCCACCCCCTCCTGATTGTCCCAAGCCATTGTCATCTGTCCCTGATTTGTAGCCCCGCCCAGCCCCCAGCCCCCAGCAAGGCTGCGGCTCATCCTCACCGCTCAGTGACCTTGGGGAGGGCACGCTGGGATTCTATCCTCTTCACACAGAGAGAGCACCTGGCATCCTCCCTTGTCTCACAACATAGGCCCCAGTGGAGCTGGGCTTTGGCGATGTTCAATGTTCGATGTTGCCAAGCAGCTGTCTTTAACCCGTTCCTGCCCAGCCCTCCAGCTTACTCCCTGCACACATCAACCCCTTCGTCCACTTTCTGTCCCCCATCTCCGGCCTTGAACACTGACCAAGGGGGTCGGGGCAGCTTAAGCTATGGACAATATGACTCTGCGAGTCTCCCCCTCTGAGAGGGACATCCAAGCCCCCCACCCCCCAGCCCTGCTGGCCAACGCAGGGTCAGGAGGAGTAGCAATGTTGTTCCACCAAGGCCATGCGTCTGCCGGACCCCACGTCGGCCCGCGAGCCACCAGTCACGCTCAATGCCGCCTCTGTGGCGAGGTGGCTTGTGAAAAGCCCCTGTGTTGTGGCTCCCGTCTCCAGTGAGGTCTTCGATACAAGGTCTCCATTCATGTCAGCTGGCCCTCCTCGGCCACACAGGCACCCCTGCTCCCTGAGAAAGCCGCCTGGGGTTCGGGTGGACCTTCCCCTCAGCCTCCACCAAGTGCCTGCTGCCGTGTTCCCTCCTCCACCAGCAGGGCCTTCTGTCTGCCTCCTGGGAGGTGCTGACCGGGGCTCAGAGCGGCAGGCCCTGGCATGCACACTGGCCCGCTGGTCTTTGGGGAGCCTGTACCTCTCTGTCAACCGCCACCCAAGGTCCTGGCTGCCACGAAATGTCAATGAGACAGGCACAATAAAGCACGCAGTAGGCAGTTTTCCTCTTCCGATGAGCTGAGGGGAAGAAAAAGCTGTCTGAAAGGCACCCACCTGGAGGGACCAGATGGACAGTCAATTCTGAGGAATGGGCTGCTGGCAGGGGCCTTATGGGTTAAGAGTCAGTTCGTTGGGTTTTGAAGTGCATGCATCTTGTCGAGTCCTAAACTATTCTGCAGAGCATGCATGCTCCCAGCAGCGGAATAGAGCTGCGGGTCTCAAACTTGACTGTGTACTGGAATCACCTGTGGAGCACAGACTGCGGGGCCCAGCCCCAGAGTCAGTGGTTCATTGGGAGGGCGGTGGGGCCCAGGAGTTTGCATTCCTACTCCATTCCCAGGTGATGCTGGTGCTGTGGTCAGAGGACCTCACTTTGAGAATCATCGAAGTAGGGTCCCCCCTGACCTCAAGGGAGATTACAAGTCACTTAACGCTACCAATACGCACCTGAATTCCCTAAAACACTTTCAAAGCAAAAACTGCCCACAAATGCAATGAATGTAGACTGAATACATCAGAATTGAGGGGATGTGAGGAAATACACAGCGGGAAAACATTTGTTGAGTGCTTACTTTTGATGCTCTCATCATCTCACATGACTGTCATCAAGGCCTGTGAGGTGAGTAATCACTTCCCTGCTTCACAGATGAGAAAAAAGTGGCTCAAAGGTCTGTCACTTCCCCAAGGGAAGTGATTACTTGGGGCCTGCCTGACATCAAAGAGGAGGTGGGGTTTGTCAGAGAAAAGCTTGCTAGAGGAAAAGTAGCTCAAGCTAGATGGTGAACAAGATGAGCATGAAGAGGAGTAGGGAGCTTGCGAAAGGCCATATCGAAATGGGGGAAGAGAAGGAGGAGGGGAGGAAGGGAGGTGTCCTCCGCGGTGGGTGGGATAAGAGTCAGGAAGGTGAGAACAGGGGAGGGGTGAGATAAGTGAGACCTTGGCAGGTGAAGGGCAGTAGAGGCTGGAAAGAGCGGATCCTGGACTGCTGCCCACACCGGGACCCCAGGGCCTGATCGGAGGCCAGAAGGTGCTGCTACAGAGTCTAAAGTTGGCAATGGCCTGACTCTTCTGGCAGCCAGATGGGAACCAGGAGAGCCTGAGGCAGAACTACCGAGTGGTAGGTCAAGGCGGTCCATGAGCAAGGCAATTTCCCTGGTACTGTCCTGTGGTAACTGAGTACTTCCACAGATTGTGTAACCCAACTGTTATCATTGCCAACCACTCCTCCAAAGGTTACTAGGGGTGGTCATCTTTTCTGTTTTTCCCCACTTTCTGAGGAGTCACAGTGATCCCCAAAAATCCAGATGCTTCAAAGAAGGGGGCGAGTGTCAAATAAACGTGACAGTGAGGGCTGACAGGGGTTTGTCCAGACTGCCAAAGGCTCCTTAAAGGTATCTTAAAATGAGCTCTCTCCCAGTCTCTACATGCCTATGCTGTCCTCGAAGCTTCGGCCCGTTTGTTCAGCCTCCAAAGCAGGAAACCTTAAGAATCCTGAGCCCAATGAGGGCTCTTCTTACAGGTCTCTGTCAGAAAGTCAAGATGGACCCACTGCCCTGGAGAAGGTGGGTGCATCCTGCTGCTCCACCCGCCATCAGGGCAGCTGCACTCAGAGAGGGTGGGGAGGGTGAGGGAGGGAGCGCATGGACTGCCCGGTGCAAACCAGCCCACCAAGTCCTGGGGCCCCCTCACCAGGCCCATCCGGGTTCACAGAAGTATCTTCTTACATGAGCACAAGAGCATGAGGCTGAGCAGGGAGATTCCTAACTTCATTTCTCCTTAGATACAAGCTTTTATCAAGTGGGCAGCAGGCCAGGCCCGACCCAGAGACGAAAGCGCCATTCGCATCCGCAGTGCCCTCGGAGTTGAGCCAGAGGGTGGGGGAGATGCCCTTTGAAGGAGCCTCTTTGGAAATTCCTCACATTTTTTGGCCTTTGTCTCTGGGCATTGAGATGGAGATCTCAGTTAAAACTCTGCGGAGAGCTCCCAGTCTCTCCTTTGCATTCAAAAGGAAGATCCCAGCAGAGAGCTGAAAGAATTTGGTGGCTGTTTTCTCATCTCCCTGGCCTACTGAGTCACTTGGGGTGCAGGGCACAGCGGGAAGATCGGGTTTCTTTTGCTTCACCGCATTTCCTTCTCTCACCTCTTGCCCCAGCCCCAGGCCTAAGTCACCAGTGATGTAGCTGCCATGCCCATGTCTAAGACGAGCTAGGGGTTCCCAGGGACCACCCAAGGCACCTGTGTGCTGGAAGGCACGACTGGGAGCCAGGACGCCTGGTCCTAATGGCTCTGGGAGACCTCAGGCAAACCTCAGTGGGCTTGGATGTCTCCTCCTGCCACCTCCCAACATGGAGAAGAGTTTGGCCTTGTTCTCCTACTTCCCATCCCCGGAAAGAGGGCACCAAAGGTGAGAGTCAGAGCATGTTCAGTGTAAGAACCTTCCCAAGGGACAGGGACACCGTGGCCGGAGCCCCCTTTGGCCAGTAATTTCACATTTCCACACACCTCTGTCCAGTAAGGCTTTGCAGTTGTTGTGACCGAGAGTCCCTCTGTCACCAATTTGAGATCCATGTCCCTTTGTTCCCCCTGAACAGGCACCCCTCCCAGCAGATACCACTTTGCATCCAAATCAACAGGTTCCCTAGTGGCTGGGGGAGGAGAGGAAGCGGGCCGCCTCCCTGCTGGGACTGGCGTCACCGCCTGCCCTGACCACCACCGGTTGAGTTTCTCTGCTCACTCCCTTCCTGATTCTGTCCAGATCACGTCTGCGCAGAAGGACTTGAGTCAGCGCATCCTTTTTGTGACCAAAATGAAGTCTTCATCGAGGTACAACTGGCCCAAAGGAGGGAAGACACTACAGACAAAACAAAGCAGAAACTTCTTTGACAGTTAGTCCCACAGTACTTTCCCAGCCATCCCTCTCAGAAACCCTTGTACCTGTTGCCAGGTTTTGGCCACACCAGCCCTGCCCCACAGGCCTGATCTCCCTCCAAGAGGTTAAAAAAAAAACTGACCTAAGCTAAGGCAGCAGCCATGGATAATGCCAGAAGAACCATTAACTCCCTGCATGATCTCAGGTGAATCGCTTAACCTCTGAGCTTCAGTTTTCTCCTCTGAAAAATTAAAGGGTTGTATGAGAAGGCCTCTACGGTCCCTCCTCCCAGATATGACAGCCTTAGGCTCGGGTGTGAGCTCCGCCTCTGACCACAGGAGCAACTCGTCCGTCCCTCCCTTCAGCGGTTCAGGTGCAGGACCTGGCCCACAGGACTGGCTGTGGCTGGAATCCAGCAGCCATTCCTTTATGGTCCCAATCCCCATGTGGGTGGCTGGAGGTCAGAACCACAGGCAGACAGCCACCCTTCTGTGCCACGTGGGCTCCAAAACCAGACTGGCCACTTCTCCAGGCACGGAGAGGTGTCACTGTGTCCCCAGAGCTGGGGACCCATCTGAGTGCTGGAACCACAGGCTACAGAGACACTCAGAACTCACCCGGGTTCTGGCAAGTTCTCCAACAGCAAGTCTACTCCTGTTCTCTTTCTCCTTCCTTTCACTTTTTAACTTCAAGGAGCATATTTCCCTATGAGAAGGGATTGTATTGAATGGGCTAGCCGTAGCATCTCCCCTCTCCTCTCCTGCAGATGAGCACAGCAGCTCCTGTACCAGGACAACCCAAACATCCAGAAAGATCCCCCTTTTCTTCTTCTCACGCCAAGCCCATCTCACCCTCCTGTATGAAGGGGTGGTGCAGTGTTCGTCCTCTTAAGCTGCCAGGTCTCTTCAGATCTCTGCTCCTTTCCTTGCCCGTGTGTGCTGTGTCCTGCTCTGTATGCATTCGTCTGGGTGTGTGTCTGTGGCCTTCTGTGTCTCTGGGAGCGCTCTCTTCTCTGTCTCTCACTGTGTCTGTCTAGGTGTGTGTGTGTGTGTGTGTGTGTGTGTGTGTGTGTGTGAGAGAGAGAGAGAGAGAGAGAAAGTCTGTCTCCCTGATACCTCTGCAAGGGTTTTTTTGGGTTAATGTATATGATTTTATTACTCCAGTAGAATTTTCTTATTTTCTCCTTCCATTCAAGGCCAAACTTCTCAAGGTTTTTCTGCAGATGACTGGTTGTAGCTGGGCCCCAGGGGCAGCCTTTGTTCTAAACCTGTGTCCTCCAGGAGTCAGCACAAGCCGATCTTCCAAAAACACAAGTCTAAGGCCAGAAGTGTTGTGAGCGATGTATATTTTATCACTGTCTCCATGGGATAATGGGGGAACCATTATGTCACACACCACATCACACCACAAAATTCAATCCATCTTCCTTGTTTTGCTCTCTCCTCAGAATTCTTCAGAAAGCATCACATTTTCATGAACTTTGCACTGGACGGATGAACAGGCATCGGAAGACCTGCCATATCTGCAGCCTCCTTTAAAGACTCGGTGCTACAGCAGGTAAGCAGCGGCTCATAGGCCATAGCCGATTGGGCCACAAGTGAGCACCTGACCTGGGGGCTGCCCCTCTATTGGTCAGCCAGCATCCTATGAAGTAGCCCAGCCTAGGAGGTAGTGAAGCTGAACCAATAAAATTAATCTGCTTAGGGAGTTTGGATGCAGCATTGGATGACAACCACATGGTAGTCAGTGAGACAATCAGAATGATGTAGAAAGAAAAGCCAGGGCAGCCCTGGCCTGGTAGCTCAGTTGGTTAGAGCATCCTCCCCATACGCCAAGGATGCGGGTTGGATCCCAGTCAAGGCACATGCCAGAATCAGCCAATGAATGCATAAATAAGTGGAACAACAACGTGATGTTTCTGTCTCGCGCTCTCTCTCCCCCCTTAAGTCAACAAATTTTTTAAAAAGCAAGGACAGGGAAATATTGTCCTGTGACAACAAAGCAAGGTAGGGTGAGAAGCTGCAGATCCAGGGCAGTGTAAGCCCCAGAGGCCCCTGTTAACCCTGCTTCCCAGACAGTCCGCTCGCAGGCCTCAGTGGGTGCTTGTTAAAGCTTGTTAAATGGGCCCGTCTGCACTCCTGAAGCACCTCCTTGCTCTGAGCTGCATCCCACTTGTTTTTGTGGAGGTTAGGTGTGCTGCTCACTGGGGTCTCTGGTACCCTTCCTAGAGTGACTCTGACACGCAGGCCCGGGGTTAAGTGTGGACCCATTCATCGCTTCCTGACCGGAGGCTGGGGGGATCCTCTCCAATCACGTCCTTCCCAGAGCCTCAGTGAGGAGTTATTGTCCAGTGCTCTGCCAGGAGAAATCCCAGATCTCTGTCTTTGGATGGTGAGTTCCATTCGCAAGCGCCCACTGTTTTGCTGGGTCCCATGAGCCCCCTCCGCCCAGTGTACTCCACTCTGGCTGGGCCACACAATGCCAGGGGAGTGAAACCGGAGAATGTGTGGAAGTTTGTGGCTTTCATCTCTTAAACAAATAGCAAATTCCTCAGGGCTGCCGCTGCTGGAATTAAACAATGATGTGTTCAGGGAGGCTCTAAGGCGTTACCTTAGCAACGCCCAGGCTGTTTTCAGGCGAGACCTAGTAAAAGAGGAAAAGAGAACAAAAATAATAAAGGGACGCGCCTGGATGGGGTCCAGGGACGGGGGTCTTTTGGCTGAATGTGTGTGTTGCATGTTCTGATGTGTTTGCAATCCGCCTTTCAGCTAAGCTTCCTCCCGCTCCCCTCGTGTGTTCCACCGCTGGCGCGTTCACCCCCTAGAATACTAATGGGCGGCTGAGAAAAGACAGCACGATGCATGGGGGACAGGTTAGACAGGGAAAGACGTCACAGCTGGGACCTCCTGAGTGGGACGTGACATACGTGACGCCTGCCAGGTGGCTCTTGAAGTCACTAAGGTCATGGGAGGAAGCAGGAGAGACTTTTAAATGTGACCAGGGCTGGGGCCGTAGGCCGGGCAAGGGCCGGTGTGGCTGACCGTGCGTGGGGACAGAAAAGATAAGTTTCCTCCCCCTTTCTAAATTCTCCGGGCGGGACTAATCAACAAGTTGGCACGAGACGTTCGCAGGAGGAAACAACGTTTAAGAACATGAGTACCTCCCGAATACAGTGTGGACGAACACGGGACTAGCTCAGTGGAGACCTGAGAGGCAGCCTTGCAAACTCGGAGACCTAAAGTAACCACAAAGGATGGTCTGAAATGAAAACGTTTCACTAAAAGCGGTTTGTGGCAGGTAGTCACGTCCTCGGCTGGACTGACAAAAGTCAATCTTTACCTTAACTGAGCCGCTCCATTGTCTTTTGCATCTAGGATAACACACCTTTGGAATGTCAGGGCGACTCCCCTTTGTTCCGGACCCCTCAGGGCCCAGCCAGTGCACCAGAGCTGAGACTACAATCCTTTCATCATTTTTATCTTGTTCATTGTTGACTGTTAACTATCCTGTACCCACCTGTGTAAAAGATGTATCATTTTACTTTTTATCCAATCACAAAGGCTCCTCCACTTTGCTCTCTCCCGCCTCCCTAATCTATCACCAATGCATTTCATGTAACCCACTTACACCTTCTCTTTTGATTGAAATGTATAAAATAAAGTGCCAAACTGCCATTCTCTGGAGCATTATCTCAATGCATTGAGATTTTGCTTCCTGGCAATTGTCAACAGTTCAGCTCGTATAAACGCACAACAATTCTTCAATGTTTTTTACATTGACATCAGGGAGAGGCCCAAGAAAGCAAAAGCCATTACCTTAAATACCCCCTTCAGCTAAAGACCAGAGATGTTTGGGGGTGGAGAATGGGTGGACGGAGGTCATCTGGAAAAGTAGAGTAAACAAGAATAAGATTGTTATGGAGATGTAAATCCTGCCTTCTCCCTTGCTGAAAGATTCTAGAGATTTGCATATCCTCTTTGGGGTATGGAGGGACACCTCACAAGTTAAGTGTCCTTTGACACAGGTTAACATCTACTTGGTTTTCAAAGCTTCTTCCTTGCCTGCAATTTCTTAAAATTAACTAAAATAATCAATATCCCACCCTAGCCAGTTTTGCTCAAAAGGTAGAGTGTTGGCCCATGGACTGAAGGGTCTGGGTTTGACTCCGGTCAAAGGCATATACCTCGGTTGCAGACTAGATTCCCGGCCCTTGTTGGGGTGCATGCAGGAGGCAACCAATCGATGTGTTTCTTTCACATGGATGTTTCTCTCTGTGTGTCTCTCCCCCTCCCTTCCAACTCTCTTAAAGATCAAAGGAAAAATATCCTCAGGTGAGGATTAACAGACAAACAAACAAACAAATAAATAATCAATATCCCAAAGAGGCATATTTGGGGGTGGCATACTCCGCTCTCCCTCACTTGCTACTTGATGCGGCCACCTTCTTTGTGTCCAAGTGGACTTAATGTAAGGTGGCGATCCCACACAAAAACAGACATGTCCAGTTTGCTGATGAAGCATTTTGGTGTGTTTGCTGATAAAGCATTTTGGTGTGTTTGCTTATTAGTTATTTTTCTATTTCCTGCCTCTTTTACTAGAATGTGAATTCTGGTCCCCAGAACAGAGCCTTGGCCACGCCAGTTTTGTGGTAAAGGGGAGGGAACCTGTTAAGTTCACAATGGCATGTGCAGAACTGACATGTTCAGCAGCCAGTGGGAAGAATGAGTTGGGTCCCTATGCAGTCCTTGGAAAGATGGCCCTGAGAGCAATTTGCATGGGGATGCACGTTTGCTCCTGGCGTGAATATATTTCACAAATACACACAGCTAATTACTGGCGTTGGCTACGTCTTGGAGGTGGGATTGGTGGGGTGTGTGGTGTGAGCCAGGACCAGGACCAGGCAAAAAGAAGCAGGACCAGTTGTTGCAGAGAGAGAATTTACCAAAGTCAGGAAAGGGACCCATAGGAGGGAGACCCCAGGACACATCCTAACAGATCCTACCTCTGTCCCCAAGGGCCAAGGGCTGACCAGGCCACAGGCCCAGGGACTCTCCGGTCCCTGCTCCCATTCCTGCCTCCAATGAAGTGAGAGAGCCTGGGGGGCTGGTGACTGGAGGGCATCCACAGGAGAGCAGCCCTTCGCCTACTATGTGACATCATGGACTCTTAGGCTCCTCGCTGACAACCAATAACAGCCGTGATGCCAGTGGGTGGAGCAGCCCCCTAGGCTGGGATGGAGGGTAGTCCGGGGGGTTGACATGGGAGGGAGAGTGTAACCAGGGGGACATGCTGGGTTCTGACCTTCAAGGACAGAGTTGCTTTCTGCCGTGGAGGGATGGCAGGGCCTTGCACAGAGAGGGAACCGCATCATCGGGCCCAGCGACAGGAAGATACTGGCCTGTCAGAGGAGACAGGAGGTGCCTGGAGGGCAAGGTGGGCAAGGGGGCCACAAAGGCCTCCGCGATGGCCTGAGGCATCAAGGCCACATTCTGAAGTACATGGGAGCCACAGCCACCCGGGACCACAGAGCAGTGACAGCTCAGCTCTGTTTTCAGGACAGTGGGGTTGGGAACTGGGCCAGGAGCCTGTCCTCCTGGTCATTCTGCTCCTTTCCTACTGTGACCACACCCCCCCCCCACACACACACACTGCATGTAAACATAATGCGCACACACACCACACATGTACACACAGCACTCACATGCACACATACATACACGCACTGCACACAAACACCCACACACACCACACATGCACACACTGCACCCACACATTCACACAGACACACATTTGCACATGCTATACCCACACACCACTTCCATACATCACACACATACACTCAGCGTCCACAATCTCCAGCCCCCACTGCACTGCACCCACACATACACATGCCCAGCACCCCGAACACTGTACACGGGGGTTGTGCCTCCTGTAAATATGAGCAGGTGACTGAGCATGAAACACCTGAGAGAATAAAGGGTAAAAAGCCTTCAGTCTCTGGGGCTGTTGTTGGGCATTCAGACCCCAACTAAGGTTTGGAGCTCCTGGATTTAGGGTGACTCCAGGGAACTCCCGCCTCCATCTCCCATCAGAATCTCCCCTTCCCAGCTGGAGCCATGGCCCTGGTCCTGCCCCTGCCCCTCCTTCTCTCCCTCTGACGCACTCTGGCACCTTCCTGTCTCCTAGGACCCTGCCCCCAGGCCCTTGCTGTGTCTGTGGCGTTCCTGGGATGAGGGCTAAGCACAGGTTATCTGTCCATCTGCTGGCCACTGGCCTGTTTATCTTCTTAGGGCTCTTTCCCGAAATAGCTCGGGGTTAGCTAAGCTGCTGGAGCCGCCTGACAGCTCCCCCTCCCAAGAAGAGTGGCGCTCATCACTGGCAGCTGTAAACGCCTTTAATCCAGGCCTGAATTCCACACATTATTAGGCCAACTGGAGACCTTCCTGGGGATGTGAGCACCTCCGCCCCAGCAGACCCCCAGCTGCTGCCCACGCCCGTGAGAGCACCAGGTAGCTTCTGCCCCCTCCTCCCCCAGCAAGGTGGTCTGTTTAGTGAGCTGGTCATGCTGCTGCCTTATTGTCTCACCCCAGGACCCAGCAGCTGGACACATCTCCTCTAAGTCCAGTCATCCCCTCAAAATCGGCAAACTCGAAGCCAACCTCATCTTCTGCCTTATTCCAAACCTCCTACCTCTCCCACATTTCCACCGTTCAGCCATGTCAAACCTTTCCTAGGCTCCCGGATTGAAATCTCAGTCACATTCCCGTGCCTTCCCATCCCTCAGTGCCCCTCCCTGGGACCATGGCCTGAGCCCGGCCCCTCAGCGTTCAAGCCTCCCACACAGATGCCGAGTACAGACTTAACCAGCGTCCCGAAGCCCCCCACTAGCAGGCTCTTTCGGGCCTCCATGCCTTTGTGCGAGCTGGCCTGCCCACCAGACACGCCCTGCAGTATCTCCTCCCCCTCACCAAGACCTCCTCTCCCTCCAGATCCCACTCTTATTAAGTCCTCATCCATGCTCCTCAGTCATTCATTTTTTCAGCCCATGTTAATTGAGCACTTGCGATGGGCCAGGCTCTCACTGACCAGCCACCCCTCTGAGCTCTCATGCCCGAGTAACTTCTGCCCCACGCTTTTGCATAGGATCCCTGAGGTCTTGTAAGGTGTCACCATCACAGGTGTGTGGGCCTCCACCCGGTCATAAGCTCCTTGAGGAGGACAACCCGCCAGCCTCCTGGCTTCTTCTGAGTGTCCCCTAGGGCTCCTACATCTTCGAACTTCACCTTGGGTGGTAGCGGTTTAGTTTTTGTTTGGCTTGCCAACTTTTTGTTTCATCAAATAAAGGCATTTTTCCATGACCGCGATGTTATAAACCAAAGCACATTTTGATACTGTGAAAGTAACACCAGGCAAGCAGGAAGGATAGAATCTCAGCATAAAGGACCATCCTTGGAGAAAAGTTCACATTTTTCTGTTTCTTCATTTCAGAACATAACCTCAGAATAAAAGGACAGTCCTTTTAATGGAATACATTTAACAAGTTGGAAAATTCTTTGTTCCTTTTCTTGTTCTTCCGTTCACAGGGGACCATCAACATCCCCACCCCCGTACCCCCATACCCCCCCCCCCCCCCCGCCCCGGTGTTTGGAGCCACTGCCTGTGAGTCCCTTGGTGAGCCCAGCTCTCGAGTGCCTGGACAGCTGCTTGGCTGTCTTTAGTTGTCGCCTGAAGAAGTCACCCTGAGCCTCCTTCCACAGGCCCAGCCTGGGTGCGAGGGACATGGCTGGCCGGGCAATGGTGACCCCATGCCCAGACTGCCATCCCTTCAGACTCTGGGACACATGGCCGCGTGTTTGACCCTCCACAGGCACACAGATACTCTTGACACTGATTACACCCTACTTTGGGGGCGTTGAAGTCCTGGAGCCTCTGGGGAGGCAGGTGGGATGGGAGCAGAAGCAGAAAACAATGGGTCCCGGAAACTGACCCCCACCCTATGGCCTCACGGCTCTGAGCCAGGCAGGAGCCGAGCTGGGTGAGACCCCAGAAACTCTGTCCCCACCCTGGATTTTGCCGTCTCCCATCCTTGTCGGCGCTGGCGTCTTCAGGAGAGAAATACACACGAAACTTTCCAGTGCTCAGCCCAGGCCCCCTCCAGCCGCTTCCATAAAAAGCTATGCCACTGGACAGGAGCAAGAGAGAGATTTTTCCAAAGGATGTATGTGTGTATTGTTGGGAGCAGCAAGCATCTCGGTGAACCCCGGGTCACGGCACAGCCTGACAAATGGCAGGAAGTTCAGGACTTGGGCCTGACATTTTTACACAAAGGCTGCACAGCCCAGCCAGGTGAGCTGGGCCTGGGGACTGACACGGCCACCGCCCGGCACTTCCTGCCCTTTGTTGGCCCATGTGCAGCCTTCCCAGCGCTCCAGCCTTTCTTTCGTGCCTGACTCCTGTTCGTTATTTATGGAGAGGAGCTCCTCAATATAGAAGTGGGTGGATCCGGCGTCCGCAGCAGGATGTGGAAAGGCAGACTGGCAGGGTGCCCACCACCCGGGGCGGGATTGACGAATTAAAATAATGTGGCCGTAGACTCCCAATAATAAGCCTGTCTGGTATTTATATACCTGAAGAGATGTTTCCCGTGCTCCCCTGGCCACGGTTCAGGGGCCCATAACCGTCCATCCATCAACCCTCGGCTGGCACCGCCCTCTGGCCCTCCTGGCCTGCTCTGCCCTCGCCTGACTGGGAGTGGACTGAGCGGACCAGCCTGGCTGGACCCTCAGTCAGTGTGGGCTCCTAGAAGCAAGGGGCCCTTAGGAAAACCTTTGTTGTCAGCTTCCTCGGGGTTCTTCTTTGCTTCCCGGGAGCTGGCATGCGGGTTTGTGGTGCACGTAGGACCTCTTTAAGTCCCCAATCTTTCTTCAGTATATCAGTTACAATGGCATAATTCTGTCTGAAAGGAGTCACGCCCATTCCTGATGCCTCCGATAGAAGACGTAGGCCGTATTGGAGGTTTTCTTGGCCACTCAGGATCTTGGTTAGGAGTCTTGTGTGAGCATAGAAAGCCCTGGAACCAGGTAGGACCAGGGGATCTGGATGCCATTCCTCACTCTGCCTGGCTAGCTGTGCAACTCTGAGCAAGTTCCTTCACCTCTCTGCTTCTCAGAAGTTGGCTCAACTTAGTTCTCATGATCTGTGGTTCCATGACTTGTCTTGTACCGAGTGGTCATGCAGTGATGGCAATACAGACGTCACTGTGGGGCCTACGGCCCTTTGCCTCACACCCTTAATCACAGCTGGCTCCGTTCTCATGTGGTTTTTGTTTTGTTTTTTGTTCTTTTCCTCTCTCCTACCTTGTCTTTAGGCTGATTCTAGACACTGGTTAATGCCTCCTTCATAATAGCAACTCTCTCTTTCAAGCATATGACTTCTTAATCTGCTGGAACTATATGTGCATGAAGAGTTAATAAGCCCAGAGTACGAGTGTGTGTGCTTTTATGTATGTGCTCGGTGCATATTTCTGCCTAATCAATGACTTTTCTTTCCTTCCTAGTTCTTGACGGTGTTCTAGCCAGAAGAGTTGTCAGAAAGATGAGATCTGGAACCGTGCGATACGACTGGACCTTTTCCATATATTCCAATGGTGCCTTTCAGAAGAATAGAAGAAATTTAATAAATCATTGTTGAACCAGACAGCCTTCCCTTCTACTTAAAATTCACCTTGACTGAAAGTCAGCCGCATCCAGAGTTTACTTCTGACCTAAGGTGCAGAGTGCAAACTGGCCAGGCCTGCATGCTTGTTTGACAAATCTCTGCCCTTCCTCCAGCTCCCTACAACAGTGTCCCCTCCCTTCCTCCTGGCTTCCTTCCCCCTCACCTGGAGCCGCCCCTTCACTTCCCCCACCCAGAGGGGCAGGAATGAGCACGATTAGATTTCCCCTCCTCAGAGATGTGGGAGCCCCGGACATTCTAGAGGCCACACCAAGGCACTCCAGGGAGGTGGAGCCCAAAAGAATAATTAACATTTGCGTAGACTTCCAGATATCCAGAGCACTTCCACATACTATATCTCACTTAGCCCTCCAGTCCTGAGATAGCACTGCCTGCACATGGCGGATTAACTAAGACCAGGTCCTGCTGAGTTGTTTGCCAGGATTAATTTGGGAGCCCAGGACTTTGCCCAGTGTATCCAACCATCTCAGCCAGAGGGGCTGCAGGGATGGTGAGAGCTGGCCTTGGGGGTCACCTTCTTCCGTGGGGGTAAAGACAGTTACCTTTAATAGGGAATGTGAGGAGGAGGCAGAAGGAGCAAGCACAGGGGCTGAAGTAAGACCAGAGCTTCCTGATGAGAACAAAGTCCTTTCTTGTAGATTCTGCTCACTTCAAGGTTGCTGGGAAGAAGCTGGGATTTGGGGTTAGAAAACCTGGGCTGATGCCCTGGCCGGGTAGCTCAGTTGGTTAGAGCATCATCCCGATATGCTAAGGTTGTGGGTTCGATTCCCAGTCAGGGAATACACAAGAATCCACCAATGAATGCATGAATAAATGGAACAACAAATCAATGATATCTCTCTCTCTTTCTCCCTCCCTTCCTCTCTCTCTCAAATCAATTAAAAAAAAAAAAGAAGAAGAAGAGATGGGCTGAACCTTGCGTTCTTCTGGTTCTGGGGAGAATTACACTCTGAGCTCCCTGTCAAATCCCTCATCTGCAAAAGAAGAATGATAACAATAACAACAGCAGTAATAGTAACCCCAGGGCGGCAGCAAGCACGCCTGCTCTGGTCCCTCCTCACCAGGAAAATGTGAGGACCAGTGAGTTGAGCAGATGCGGCTGTTCTTGTGACATAAACCAGAATACGCTGGCGGGTTGTCTTTGTTTTCATTCATTGCGAACATATTTATTGAACACCTGTCCCTCCACAGTCCTCTGCTTTGGTTCTGCTGGGCTGTGGAGCATTGTGGGTCAATTCTTTTATTTTTTGTTTTGTTTTTTATTGATTTGAGAGAAGAGAGGAGAGGATAGAGAAACATCAATTTTGTTGTTCCACCCAGTCATGCATTCACTGGTTGATTCTTGAGTGTGCCCTGACCAGGGGTATCAGGACGATGCTCTAACCAACTGAGCTACCAGGCCAGGCCAGGCCAGAATAGCAGGGCCAGTTCTCCAGGCATCCACGCCCTTATTTGGATAATTGTTATTGCAGGAATTAGGTGATGTCACTTGTATGGAGCATTTGCATCTAACATGACGCCTGTCACAGAGGGAGGAGCACTCTGCAATCCTTAGCTCTCTCTCCAAAAGCACCTTTAATGTCACACCCTCTCTGAACAGGAAGATTTGGGTCTTTGTGCCCTGAGCTTAGTCACTGGCTGAAAGCCTTCCCGCACCCCACCCCCAAGCCTGTCAATGCAGATGAATGCAGACCTCTGAACTCTGACGCATTCCTTCAGTCTCCGGGGGTGTTGCATGCGTGTGTTCTGGGTGCCTTATCTGTCCATTCACCACAGGCTCCTGGAAGGTAGGGGCCCACTCAGCTGGCCCAATTCCTCTCCGAGGGAGGCCACCAGGAGGGACGGGCAAGCTGTCTAGTCTCCCCAGGCCGGTGAGAAATCCCCAGCTCTAGTACTATCGATTTCCTCTCTGGCTCCGCACTGAAGTGTGAAGTGTTCTGACCTCCCAGCAAGGAGGTGTCAGGAAGTGCCTTTGACACTTCAGGTGAAGGGAGAATAATTTAGTAATCTGAGGAACACTGCTACTCTGTTTTCCCAGACACAGCCGGTCAGGGAATGAAAAGGGGCTACAAAGACTGTAAACTGGCCAGTATTTCCCTGGCTCCGGGCTCCCCAGCTCCACCCTCCTGGAGCCCAGCCTTTCATGGGGAGTGTGCCATGTAACACTGTTCTCCAGTCTGGCCACCAACATCCTGCCCTCCTGCCTGGTTCTGGCCCAGATGGTACCCATGGGCTGATTAGGACAGGCCCCGCCCCCTGACCCCCCCCCCCGCCGGGGCAGGCCACGCCCACTGCAGGGCTTCTCTCTCCATGGGCACAGCAGCCCACCAGGTTCCTGCAGAGATGGCTGCTGCTGCCGGCTGCCTGCAGTGCTGCTCCGCCCTGCACGGAGCTCCTGCCCTGCAGCCTGGCCCGTTGCTCTAACCTACGGATGGTGATGCTCTCGCTCTCCACCAGTGGGTTGCTGGACTCACCACGCCCTCCTGGAGACGCAGTCCAGCTTCATGTCGAGACCTCAGAGTCCTAGGGGTTTCAGTCTAATTCCCTCCCAAGCCTGAGGGGCCCCCTGTAGTGCCTCTCTTGAACCCCTTCCATGATAGGCCCTCCTGGGCCACCCATTTTATTTTTTAAATTGCTTTCACTGCTAGAAAATTCTTGCTATGGTTATTCAACAAATCGTTGTTGTTGTTGTTGACTTCAGAGAAGAAGGGAGAGAGAAATAGACACATCAAGGATGAGAGAGAATTATTGATCAGCAGCCTCCTGCAAGCCCCACACTGGGGATGGAGCCCAAAACCCGGCATGTGCCCTGCCTGGGGATTGAACTGTGACCTCCTGGTTCATAGGTCAATGTTCAACCACTGAGCCATGCTGGCCGGGCATTCAACAAATCTTTTTTTTTTTTTTAATATATTTTATTGATTTTTTACCGAGAGGAAGGGAGAGGGATAGAGAGTTAGAAACATCGATGAGAGAGAAACATCGATCAGCTGCCTCCTGCACACTCCCCACTGGGGATATGCTTACAACCAAGGTACATGCCCTTGACTGGAATCAAACCCCGGACCTTTCCGTCCGCAGGCCGACGCTCTATCCACTGAGCCAAACCGGTCAGGGCAACAAATCGTTTTTTTTAAATAAATATTTTTATTTTTTATTTTATTTTAAATATATTTTTATTGATTGCAGGGAGGAAGGGAGAGAAGGTTAGAAAAATCAATGATGATAGAGAATGATTGATTGGCTGCCTCCTGCATGCCCCCCACTGGGGATCGAGCCCGCAACCCAGGCATATGCCCTTGGCTGGAATTGAATCCGGGACCCTTCAGTCCACAGGTCAACGCTCTATCTATTGAGCCAAACCAGCTAGGGTTCAACAAATCTTTATAGAAACTATTTCTAAGTCCCAGTCCCAGACTTCAATCCTGGGGACAAGATAGACTGAGTCCCTGCTCACATGAAGCTCAAGTTTAGGTGCGGGGACAGATGATAAAGAGTATCTCATGGTAATGTGATGATTTCAACGAATAAAAAACATCAGGAAGAAAACAGTGTGACAATAAGGAAGGCTCTAGGAGGCTAAACGGGGAGCTTCTGGGGCCTCCCTGAGGACCAGAGGGGTTGGTCCTGGGATGGGGAGGCTCTGAGGGCAAAAGTGGGCCTAGGAAGGCTGGCAGGGTGGGACAGTTGCTGGGAATGAACCTTTGCCTCAACTATACCAAGGAGGTAGGAGAGGAGGAAAGAAAAAATTGGGGACTCAATCCTCACCTTACAAGGAAACCTTTTTAGGGCAAAAACTGCCACCACCTCCCCCAGCAACACAACCTTTCTGTATCACCCCATCTCCCTCATGTGCAGCCACTTCTTGCCTCCCACCTGCTGATCCTTTGGCCCCGTGTGTCCTCCCACCCCCACCTCCTCTTTCTTACCTCCCTATTCTCCACTCCCTGGCCCAGCCCAGCCCTAATTACTTGAAATAGGATGCATATCAATCCATCCAGAGTGGGAACTCTTTGCAGTCAGGTTCCCAGTTTTGTTACTTATTTTGTAATTGATTTTTAGCTAGAGAGGAAGGGAGGAGAGAGAAACATTGATGTGAGAGTGAAATGCCCATTGCCTGCCTCCTGCACACCCCACAGGGATCGAGCCTGAAAACCCAGCATGTGCCCTGACTGGGAATCAAACCAGCAACTTTTCAGTGCACGGGACGATGCCCAACCAACACAGCCATACTGGCCAGGACCCAGTTTCCTGTTATATTCATACTAGAGGTCCAGTGCACGAATTTGTGTACCAGTGGGGTCCTTTGGCCTGGCCTGTAGGATCGGGAGGGACACGGGAGGTTGGCCAGTCAGGGACAGACCTCGGGAGGGCTCCAGGGCATGTCCAGCCCATCTCGCTCAGTCCTGATCAGCCAGACCCCAGAGCAAGCTAACCTACCGGTCAGAGCGTCAGCCCCATGGTGGTCAGTACATTTCATAGCGAGCAGTTGAGCAGCCTTAGCATATCATCAGCATATTACACTTTGATTGGTTGAATGGACAACCAGACACTTAGCATATTAGGCCTTTATTATATAGGATTAGGGTCCAGTTTCTAACAAATGTTGAAATTTTAATTGATGACTTGTTATATTATTGCATATTCCTGACAATGCATATGTAACATGTATTACATATATAAACTACACTATATATAGCTAATATATGTACTACATTTTAGCTAAAACATGTTAGTTTTCTGGCATATGCATGAAGTATCTCTGGAAGAATAGCATTGGTTGTCTGCGTGAGGGGAATAAGTGCCTGGGGGACTGGGTGAGGAGAGCAGTCATTATATTCCATTTAGACTTTGGAATCATGTGAATTTCTACCTATTCCAAAATTAAGTTGATCTATGTCCATAACCAATACCTATATATGCATTTTTTTGCCCTTGTGATGTGCTGCTTCGTAAAGCCTTAGGCTCTGTACTGCAAATGTTCACACAAACTTCCCAGTTAGATTGTAAACTTCAAAAAGTCCAAACCACCCCTTTCATTTAGTTTCTATCCTCCAGGATTCCAACTAAGCTTGATGCTTAGTCCCCAGAATTCCTTTGACAGAATCCACTACCTTCATATTCATCTTTTTTTTTTTTTTTTAAATCCTCACCCGAAGATATTTTTCCATTGGTTTTTAAGGGAGAGTGGAAGGGAGAGGGAGAGAAAGAGAAACACCAATGTGAGAGAGACACATCAATTGGTTGCCTTCTGCACGTGGCCCTGGGGCAGGGAATCTGCAACTGAGGTAGGTGCCCTTGACCGGAATCGAACCTGGGACCCTTCAGTCTGTAGACGGACGCTCTATCCACTAAGCCAAACCAGCTAGGGTCTGCAGGCCGGCGCTCTATCCACTGAGCCAAACCAGCTAGGGTCTGCAGGCCGGCGCTCTATCCACTGAGCCAAATCAGCAAACATTGGTGGGGCTTCTTCTAGGACAGTGATGGCGAACCTATGACACGCGAAATCATTTTTTTTGGTTGATTTTTCTTTGTTAAATGGCATTTAAATATATAAAATAAATATCAAAAATATAAGTCTGTGTTTTACTATGGTTGCAAATATAAAAAAATTTCTATATGTGACACGGCACCAGAGTTAAGTTAGGGTTTTTCAAAATGCTGACATGCCGAGCTCAAAAGGTTCACCATCACTGGTCTAGGAGCTGGAGAGCCTGCAATGGATGTAAGGTGAGACCCCCCCTCTAAAGCAAGGGCAGAGGTGGGGGTGGGGGTGGGACAGACTCAGGTGCCACCATTTACCATAGAATGGCAAGAGCTCAAATGGCAATATGAATAAAATGTCACAAGGGAGAAAAACTCAGACTACAGGCTTCACAAAGGGGTGCTTTTGAGCTGATCCTTGAAGAACAGAGGATTCAAGAGGAAAATAGCTTTCACTTGAAGGGTGCATGTCTTCCAAACAGCTATGGCAGGCCGGTGAGGAGCATGCGCAGCTGACCGCCTGGGTTTTGAAACCCAGGTCGCCACTTACTAGCTGGAGGCCTCTAGGCAAGTTATTTAGATTGTTTCCTTGTCTGTGAATCGGAAGACAATAGTTCCTTCCTCACTGGGTGGTGGTGACAATTAAATAAGATAAAGCTTGCAAAGAGCTTCAAAGGGCCTGGCACAAAGTAAGTGCTCAGCAAACCTCAGCAATGATTATTAGAGGCACCTGATCCAGGAAGAAGAAAACGTCTTCAAGGACTGAGTCCCGGGTTAGAAATCTACACAGTTCCAGGCTCACTGACTGACGTTCGTGGCCTAAGGAGTCCCCATGGGTCTACTGCACTGCAGGCCCCAAGTAAAAACACGCTGCCTCGGGTGGATTTTGGGTTTCAAATGTGGAGAAGAAAATGCTGAGTCACTGGAGGACAAGGAGGAGGCTGAGTTTGCGGGTGGTCCTCAGTGTTGAGACCCGGGTTTGGGGATGTGGGGGCATCAGTCAGAAGGAGGGATGCCTAGGAGTCTGTGTCAGTGTAAATGCAACACCCGGCAGCTGCAGAGATGTGTGGTCTTTGGATCCAGTAGGAGGTGGTTGCTGCTAGAAAGGTCCCTTCAGCCATCAGAAGGTGAGGGCAGATGCTCTTTGTGGGGCTGGTCCGCAGGGAGACGTTCTGACCAACCTGGAGTCCAGGCTTCCTTTAAAGAGTCTGACCTATTTTACCCAGTGCGCTCATAGACTGAGTAGAGCACCTTGTTCACAGCAACTGTTAGATCCTCTCAGGAGGTGAAGGGAGCTGTGGATTCTCTCTCCTGGGTCTTGCTATGCAAGGAGGGGTGAGAGCTGCCTGCTGAGGACAGAGGAACCACCTCTGGGCCTGGACCCTCATCCCTCCTACACCTGTCACTCTCTCGGGGTCTTGTGGGTGGTTACAGGGCTCCCCTAAAAACAGCACAAAGGGCCCTGCCCAGTTTGGCTCAGTGGATAGAGCATCGGCCTGTGGACCAAAGGGTCCCAGGTTCGATTCCAGTCAAGGGCATGTGCCTTGGTTGCAGGCTCCTCCCCTGGTCAGGGCTCATGCAGGAGGCAACCAATCGATGTGTTTCTCTCACATCGATGTTTCTCTCTGTCTTTCCCTCCCTCTTCCACTCTATCTAAAAATCAATGGAAAAATATCCTCGGGTGAGGATTAACAAAAAGAAACAAAAACAAAAAAACAGCACAGAGGAAGCATCCATAAATTGTCCCCCAATGGTTTGAAGGCATAAAAAAGCAACAACCTTGAGGTGCTCCAGGATATAACGTAGTGTTCATTCCTGGAGCTGAAATGATTTGCCATGGCCAGTATTAGATACCAACCTGTGTGAAGTCCAGGAAAGTCTGATCAAATAGTAAATAATAATTACTGTAATAGCTACAAAGAGCAGGGTAGTTTTCAAAGCTCTTCAACAAGTTTTGCTTCCAGAGTTCCGAATCATCTTCGAAAAGGGCAGATGTTGCCCTAGCCGGTTTGGCTCAGTAGATAGAGCGTCGGCCTGCTGACTGAAGGGTCCTGGGTTCGATTCTGGTCAAGGGCACATGCGTGGGTTGTGGACTCCATCCCCAATGCGGGGCATGCTGGAGGCAGCCAATCAATGACTCTCTTCATTGGTGTTTCTATCTCTCTATCTCTCTCCCTTCTTCTCTGAAATCAATTTAAAAAAATCATTTTTTTTTTAAAAAAAGAAAAGGGCAGATGTTTTCCTCCATTTTGAACATAAAGAAACTAACACTTTGAGAGCGTCCTGATATCACTCGATGGTTGATGGTAGAACAAAGAATAGAAATATAACTTTTTGCTTTTCAGATTTCCTCTGGAGATCAATTCATTTACTCAACCAGTATTTCCTGAGCATCTACTATGGCCTCCCTGCAAGGTGCTAGGCCCCAGGGATGTAAGAGTGAACACAGAGACATGTCCTGCGGCCTCATGTGAGTGAGGTGGGGAGGCCAGAACTGCGTGCACAGAGAGATAAGCCCAGGGACCAGCCTGCTATGAAGGCAGAGGACTCAGGGGAGAAGCCCTTACCCTATCGGAGTCTCTGAACCTGGAATTTTATCTAAGCCCCTGAGCTACGTGGCTGTCAGGATTCTTTCCAATTTGAGAATTTGTGAATTCCCACGTGGCCTCTTGGAAAACCGCTCTGGTTGTGGGAGGCAAGAGGCTGGGTTTAGTCTCCAGCCCCGGCAGCCACCCTTGCACAGGCAGCCACCCTTACACAGGCAGCCCGCCCCAGCTGTGGGCTCCGCTCCGTCTCTACTGCTGCACAGAGGGAGGCGGATCGCACACCCCGGCTGTGCACTGCGTGTAAATGTTATCGAAAGGCCCTGGTGACGGGGAAGAACAATGCTTCAGAGGTTAATGAAGTCATGGGAACCTCAGTGCCAGATCCCAGCCCCGTCCCGGGGCTGCTGTTTGTGCATATCTGGGCCAGCTTGTTTATCTTCGCAGGTCTGCAGCTCTGCCCCCGTGGTCCCAGCAGGGCTGCAGTAGTTCGATTCACTCTGTAGCAAGGAAGAAGGACACCTGGGCTAGATACCTTTTCTGTAGATCTAAGCTCTCCCCCTGCCCCCGCCCGCCCCAGAGGAGTGTGTCCACCCGGTAGAGTGAATAAAAACCCTTAAAAATGCCAACCAATCAAGGCAGTTGGTTAGACCTTGGGAATGTGAGTGGGAGAGTTGGGAGCAGTGGTGCAGAAGCACGGGGTTGATTCTCATTCCTGATTTTGCAGATGGAGCAAGTGGCCTCGAGATGTGAAGGATCCAGTGGTGAAATGAATAGTCCTGTGTCTTCAACTTGCATGCATCCCATAGTCTACAGCTCCTGTCTATTGTTACGAAGTTTCAGCAACTGAAACAGTAAGGCTAAGCCCATGTCCATTTTTATTTGAATTGGGTGGGTTTTGGGGGGGATACAGGGAAGTGTGGGTTTTGAGAAATGTAGGAGGGGTTGTGTGGGTGAAGCAATCATTTCTTGAATTGAGAAAAACACTCGCAGTCTGCTTCCTCCATACCGTATGTTCTGGATTGCTCTGAGGGGCAGACATTTCATCTTAACCATGTTTATGAGACACTGCAGACAAAATTATAGTACAATGAATATCACTAGTCATTCACGCACCTATTCACCCTCTGAAGAGTGTGGTTTTAGGAATCAGGCTGCTGGGTTCGAATCCTTAACAGTTATGTGAACGTAGGCCAGCGGCCTAATTTCCATTAATGACTCAGTTTCCTTATTAATAAAATGGGATTAATGAACAGATCTCATGGAATTGCTGAAAAGACTAAATGAGACTTTGCATTGAATTACCTAGCTCAGTGCTAGCCCATATGGCATGGCAAGGATCAACAAACTCTAGACATTACTCACCTTATTTTTATTATCAGGTGCCAACTATTCAACCATGCTAAGGACGGGATCGACACACAAATAAAGTGAGGTCCTTTCCTTCAAAGAAAGAACTCGAGGTCTGTATGTGTATATAACTAACAACACACATTCGAAGTCAGACAATGAATTAAGGCACTACCCTAGGCAAGGGGACCCCAGCAGAGGACGTGGGGGCCAGATCGGAACAGGCTGCAGGATACTTGAGCCTTCAAACTCTATGACAGTGGAAAGTAGGTTAACTCCAGGCCCGGGGAGAAGCTCAGGCAAAGACTCAGGGGGAACATGTGTCATAGTTGAATCTGAAGCACCGTCTCTCTCTCAGTGGGACAAGAGACTTTCCTACTTCCTGTTGGGTCAGAATTTGGAGACCTTGAATGCCGTGTTTGAGCCAGTGAGGGATAGGATCACATCTGATTCTGAGAACACACTCTGGTGGCAGGTAGAGGGAAGGAGGGAGAGGAGAGAGGTGAGGGTGCAAGATGCAGAGTGGGTGTGGGCTGTCAACGGTTCAAACCAGATATAGCCCTTTTTCCTCAAGGAGCTCGGAGCTCACTGGGGAAACTGGACACAGGCGTGTCAGCATTCACGTAACAAAGCCATGTCTTCTACCCTCAGGTGGATGCCGGGGAAATGAAGTTTTCATTTTCTCATCTGCAAATTGAGTTAATGGGAATATATAGTATATAGTATTTACCTCTCCGGATCGTATGAGGATCAAACCATGTTAGGAAAGGAAAGTGTTTGGCACCTGCCCACAATATAGGCACAGCTCCATGCACTACCACTCAAGCACACAGCCAGCCCTGGGCAGCCTCCAGGGTGGAAGAAGCTAATTGCAAGCTGTGTTTATTGTCCCAGGCAGAGGAATGCGGGGGATGGTCAGGGGCTAAGTGGGAGATGAGATGGAAAGCAGGTTGAGGCTTAGGTGTCAGGAAGACTGAGCTGAAGCTGATGCCTCAGGCTTGTTTTACTTCAACTTAATTAGGAATTGACTCATATCTCCTTCCCTCACTTCCATCTCCCTGATCTCTTCCTTTGTCCTGCCCTGGGACCTGTAGCTTTTGAGTTGGGAGATGGACAAGTGCATAAGTATAGATAATCCTGATGGGGAGGCGATGGGTTATGTTAGAACAGTGGCTGGGTGAGCGAGACAAGTCAGCTCAACTCTCCTGGCCTCCTTTTCTTATCATGTGATGAGGCAGTGGGCCAACGATTTCTAATATCCACTGAGCCCCAGGCTCTCGCTGAATCTGAGGTGTCTGGAAATTCCAAGAGTAAAGATTAGGTGCTAGGTGGTGTCTTGAGGGCCCTGGTATAAGCAGTTCCATTACATCTGATAGTGAGGGACAAGCTGATTTTCCAAGATGGCTGCATACACCTCTTTATCTGCTGCCCTGGCCCAGCTGCTCTTGTGACCCTCTGACCCAGAATGCAAGGCTATCAGATACGGAAAATGCCTGGTGAAGAGCAGCAATGGTTAAGAGCACAGAGTAATGTCCCTGCTGCTTCTGGCTCATCACAGGAGTGTAAGTACTGGGAGGGTGTGGGCAGTGGCATTCTGCTGACACAAGAATATTACCTTCCAGTTATTCAGCTGGTCAACTAGGCATCATGCACTCCCTCACATGCTCACAGTGATTCTGCAAAATTGACGTTGTGATTTATTGTATAGGAGACTGCAGCTCAGAGAGGTTAAGTAAGAACCTGAGGTCACACAGCTACTAAATCGAAGAGCAAGGACTGAAATGCTGACTGCCTCGCTCCAAGGCCATTTCTCATTGGCCATAACAGATAGTGTCTCAACCTCATACCCTTAGCGATGAAGTTGCTTTTGCCTGAGATCAGTCCTTCTCTCCTCTCTACTTCACATCCTATTTCCGGTAACATCCTTCCTCCCCTTGGCCCTCAATCATGGATGCTTCTCCCACTTTGAAACAAACCAACACGCTCAAACCCTTCCCTCGACCAGATGTTTTCCCTCCTTCCTTTCACACCCACACCTGATGTTTCCATAACCTCGTCTTCATTCACTCCCCAAGTTACTGCACATCGCTAAAGTCACTCTGGGCCACATCCCAATGACCCTCTCAGGGTCGGGCTGTCATTAGAGTTCAGTCCTTGCAGCAGGTGACACTCTTGACCGCCTCCTTCTGATGAAAACTTTCTTCTCCCTCCATTTCCAAGGCTCCCTTCTCTCTTGGTTACCGCCTGTGCAGCTCCTCTCCCCTTCCTCAGCTCATTCTGTGAAGTTTGAAGGGCTCTGCCTCCAGCCTCTTGTCCACGGCAGGGTATTCCAGGCTTGTCACCTCCATTCATGGCTGTAACCCCGCCTGCACCTTGATGGCTCTCCAATTTCTATTTCCAGCCCTGACCTCAGGTCTGAGCTTCAGGGTCACAGATGTAACTTCTAGACGTGGCTCCTGAGTGCCCCAGGGGTCTTCAGAGTCAACATGTTCACAACTGGACTCATCATTTTCTTCTCCCCAACTTGCTTCTCTTCTTATGTCCTCTATCTCAGTTAGTGACATTGAGCCACGGCACTCGGGGAAACTTGGACTCCTAGACACACTGCCATGCCTCCCGCCCGCAACACACCATACACCACGTCCACATCCAATGGCCACTAAGTCCTATCAGTTCTGCCCCCCAGTACCTCTTCTTTCCAGCGTCACTGCTGCTCAGGCCCCTCAGTGCTGTGCTCACCTCCAGTCTTGCATCCTTCCATGCACTACGGCTAGAATGACGCTCATATGGAAAGCCGGTCTTGTCTCTTTCTGCTTGGGACCCTTCAGAGGTTCTCCACTGTCTAAGGATCTCACCCCTATTGGCCTCTCCAGCCTCTTCTTCTTTCACTCCCCACAAACCTTACACTCCTCAGGGCCCCTCTTCACTCCCACATGTTGTTCCACCTGCGTGAATGCCTTTCCTTTTGCTCTTCCCCTGGTGAAGTCTTACTCCTCCTCCAAACTCTGTTCCCGCTCAGGAGCCTTCCCTGACCTCCCCAGGCCCAGCTGAGCCTGTGTTGCTCTGCTTTCCACATGCCTGCTCACGACACTTGTTTCGGCCCCTACGTACGGCACTTTCGCTATGTCTGTGTTCAGGTGGTGCTTCTCCCGAGAGGGCAGGGGCTGTGCTGTCCCTGCCTGCACTCTCAGCACTGTGCACAGGCCTGGCATACTATGTTAGAGTAGATGTTGTTGAATAATAATACGTAAGTGCATGACTTTGGGGAGAGGTGCCCAACCTGAACCCCAGCTGATATTCATAGAATCATACAACCTGGCAGTAAGAGATAAAGCCCAACCGTGGAGATAAAACCCAAACGCGTCTTTATCTTTATCTGTTCAGCCCGTGTGCATTGACAACCTTTTTGGGGCTGGGCACCAATGTACTGGGCACTGAGATTCCAAAATGAAGGAAATGCCGCTCGAGGCGCCCAAGGAACTCCGAGGTCAGGGGTTAGAAAACCAAAGTGAGAGCGTCCCTGGCACCTTAAGCGCAGGTGCTGTGGCTTCAGGAGGAATAGCTGTGTGCTTTTGTCTTCTATCGGGGGTATGGCGGCTGGAGGCTCTGTCCCATCTCTCAGTGTAGATCCTGTGACTGGGGATTAATGTTATTTAGGGTGAGGATAAAGAGGACTTTACCAAACCTGCATACATCTAAGGATGCAGGCAGCAACGTCACGTGGGGTAAAGAATCATGACCCTGACTTTGATAGGGACCACGGGGAAAACCATTTTAAACCTCGTGCCATAGGTTCCTGTGTATTATCTCCCAGTTGGTATTCCTGTTTGCATTCAGTATCTCCATTTATAACTATGATGTGACTTGCTGTTCTGGGTGGTCTGAGGAAATAGAGGATTAATAAGAAAGACCCCACATGCCCTAGTCGGTTTGGCTCAGTGGATAGAGCGTCGGCCTGAGGACTCAAGGGTCCCAGGTTCAATTCCGGTCAAGGGCATGTACCTTGGTTGCGGGCACATCCCCAGTAGGGAGTGTGCAGGAAGCAGCTGATCGAATGTTTCTAACTCTCTATCCCTCTCCCTTCCTCTCTGTAAAAAATCAATGAAATATAATTAAAAAAAAAAAAATAAAGACCGCACATTAAGAAGGTTAAAATCCTCTAGGGGACCTAACTCATGCATTCATGTAAACAAAAGGTAATAAATCTCTAAAGGATTGTGGAATAGCATCTATAAAATGCTTTGAGTTTTGACTAGAAGCTGAGGTGTTCTGGGATATTGAGTTCGCTAGTGTGGGCAAGATGTTAAGTAGGGCCAAGGACATAGGCCGATTACCTGAGGACAGAGCTGCTCCCTGACCACAGGTGAACCCTACGCCCAGCCAGCCTCGGCCTCATTCCTGAAAGCCCATTGTGCACGAAGGGGGATGAGCTGTTGGATACTGGGGAGGGTCCAGAGCTAATTTTGAGTCTTTAGCTACAAAGAGTAGCCTGGTTTCCTAAGCCTGGATGTCTACTCTCATCTTATTTGGCACAATCTTGTAACAGGACCAATTCCAAATCCTGTGAATTTAAAATGCTGCAAGTTTTTTTGTTTTTATATTTTTACTGATTTCAGACAGGAAGGGCAAGGAAGAGAGAGGAAAAAACATCAATGATGAGAGACAATCATTGATCCGCTGCTTCCTGCACACCCCACCATGGGGATCCAGCCCGCAACCTGGGCATGTGCCCTGACAGGGAGTGGAACCGTGACCACCTGGTTCATAGGTCAACACTCAACCACTGAGCCATGCCAGCAGGGCACAAAATGCTCCAAGTTTTCAAATATATATAGTCTCCCTTTACAAAGTTAAAATGTTTTCCCGGGTTTTTCGAGAAATCGATTCGTTGAATGCAAAAACTGTTTAAATCAGACAGCATATCCGTCTTTTAAGAGTGCACTTGGTTTCTGACAAACAAACCTTTTGTTGACATGGATATTAGGGGAACAGTACTAAAAAATATCACAGGTAGTCACACACCCCACGGTTTTATAGGGAACACCCTCTGTCTTTCCCATATGCAGCCTGGAAAAAAGGGCCAGGACGATCCTGCAGAAACTTCCTGATGAAAACAGCCGGGTCAGCCGTTCCCAAGCTGCAGCCCGGCTGTGGCGCAACCGCAGCCCGAGCTCAGCGCTTCCTTGGCGACTCCAGAGATGCTGTGCCTCCGGGCAGCGCCTGCGCGCAGCTGGCCTGAGGGGCTCGAAGGAGGAGTATGGGGTCCTTGGCGCGGGGCTGGGTCCTGGGGACACCCCAGACCTATCTGGCTGAAAGACTCAATTATCTACCCAATAGTCACGTGGCCAAACCCGGGTTAATCACCCCTCCCGCTCCAGGTTCGCTTTCCGCCCCTGCGCGCACCCCCCCTCCCGCCCCCCGCACCTGCACTGCCTTTGCGCTTCCTCTGCAGGGAGCTACAGAATCTGCAGGCACCGCCGCCCTGCTTCCCCTCCACCCCCTTACCCGCCCCTTGCCCCCCACCCCACAACGCCTCGGCAGCTTTTGAAAAGAAAACAAGGAGGGGTGCTCTTTTGTTCTTTCACTGGGTTAACTTGGTTAATGGAATTCAACTCCCATTCCCATCCCAAATTTGCAAATTTCTCGCCAGGATGTCGAGCGCTGGCCACTTCATTGATGGAGATTTTCTGTGTTCCTGGCCCTGTGCTAAGTGCTGTTCCATCTCATCTTAGTCAAGCCTCAGAGCCACCCACCCTCTCAGGGTAGGTGTTGTTCTCGCTCTAACGCAGGTGGAAGAATCTTTGATGGATGGCGCGGCTGGGTTTGGAACCCAAGCCTGTCTTGACCTCAGAGCCCTAAATCTTTATTGCTGTTCTTTATTTAGCAAGATTAAGAATAATAGCTTTAAAAGAGAATAACAGCTAATACTTATTGAGAAACGACTACTCGCCAAATGCTGTGCAAAGTATTTTTCCAAACTGCTACCCTCAGAGGCAGGTCTGCCACTCACCAGTTACGTAATCCCGAGCAAGTTTCTTTTTTTTTTTTTTTTAAATATATTTTATTGATTTTTTTACAGAGAGGAAGGGAGAGAGATAGAGAGTTAGAAACATCGATGAGAGAGAAACATCGACCAGCCGCCTCCTGCACATCTCCTACTGGGGATGTGCCCGCAACCCAGGTACATGCCCTTGACCGGAATCGAACCCGGGACCTCTCAGTCCGCAGGCTGACGCTCTATCCACTGAGCCAAACCGGTTTCGGCCCGAGCAAGTTTCTTAACCTCTTTCTGACTCGATTCCCTGTCCGCAAAATGAGGCTAAAAATATGGATGTTGTGAAGAGCAAACGAGTTAATATATGCAAAGCTCTTTGACTGGCACATATTAATCCCTCAAAAAATGCGTCTTATTTATTTATTTTGACCATCACCTCCATTTCAAAAGTGCGGAGGGTAGGCTTGGAGAAAGTAAGCAACTACTTAGTCCAGATTGCCCAGTGCACGCTCGCTCTGCTGCACAGACCTGCCCTGAAGTCCTGCGAGGTGCGGGCCTGCCCGCAGGTGCGTTGCACCTGGCAGGTGGGAGACACGCTTCCTGGGCGATGCAGAGCGCGCCGCAGCCCGGAGGCCGCGACTGGTCCTGGGTGGACACAGCTGGGGGCTCGCCTAGCCCCGGATATGGGCGTGCGAAGGCCGGGGCGGGGCGGAGGTCCCGTCGGAACCCTCCAGCAGCCGGCCGAGAGCGGTCAGCGCGGAGGCCTGCCCCCCTCCCCCGCCCCGTCCCCCAACCCGCTCCCGCCGCGCTCTCCCTCCCGCCGCTCTCCAGGGCGGAGTTTCCTCCTCTGCTCATTGTTCGCGGCCCAGCGCCCGCCCAGCCCTGCCCCGCCCGGCACCGCCGCCGCCAGCGCGCTCCGGGGGGAGGGGGCGGCGCGGACTGGACGGAGTCGCAGAAGCCGCTACCCGGGCCGCAGCCGCGCAGACACCGCCCGCGACGCAGCCGCCCGCCGCTCCTCTGCCGCTTGGCTCCGAGCCCCAGCCCAGCTCTGCCGCAGCGGCCGCGAGGAGGGGCCGCCCGAGCGCCACTCGGGAGCACGGGTCACCGCCCGGCCGCCGCAGCCACCGCCAGGCCTCCGCGCGCGGCGCCCAAGCTCTCACGACCCCGGCGCTCGGACCCTCCGCCCACCGCGCAGCCACCTGCTCCGGGCCCGGGGCCAGGGCACGATGCGTTCCGCGCTGGCCCTCTCAGCGCTGCTGCTGCTGCTGCCTCCGCTGCCGGTGCTCTCCCAAGATGGTAAGTGGTGGCCCCGGCCCGCCGGGACCCCGGGACCCCGCCGTGCCCGTGCGCCCCGGCTGGGCGGGCCTGCGGTGGAGCCCGCCGAGCCTCCAGGCCGGCCGGTAGCAGCCTGCCGGGCCCCTCCGCCGACCTCCCGCTCGGGCCACACACCGAGTCCTGACCTTGCACCATCCACGCCCCTTCCAGCCCGAGAACGCGGCAGGTGCCGGCCCCAGCGTGGATCGTCTCAGGTCCCGGGTCGGGGGCAGTGGGCGAGGAATTGTGCCGGGGCGGACTGGGGCGTGCGGGCGCTGGACGGGATTTCGGGCAAAGAGAGCAGGAACTTAGGGCACCACGAGGCCCCAGGCTTTGGCGCGACCCTCAGGGTCTGATTACTCCTTTTCTCCGTGTTGGAAGGGGGCGGTGTTGTGTGGTCGTTGATCACTGGCATAGCGGCACTCCGGGCGCTCAGGAGAAAGTCCCCGAAGCCCGTGACAAGCCTCCGCTAATGGCCCACGCGGGCGATGTGTGACTGGTTCGCCAAGAGGTTTTCCCAAGCAGCGTGTGCAGGCTCAGCCCACCGAGCGGTGCTGGGGCAGGTGGAGGGGGAATAAATAGACCTTCCCCAGCCCCAGAACCACCTGAAGTCCCTGCCTCCTTGTCACCAAAGGAGCCCTTCTTAGCGTGTGGCCGGGACCCCTGCTCCACCCCCTTTGTATGAACAGGAGGAACTTTGCTCGTGCACCTTGGGCTGCACCTTAGAAACACACCCATTTTCCTTCTGAAGTAAAATGTTACCCTTTTGGGGGGACAGGCGGTGGCTGCAAACCCAATCAGAACGGTGTCCCACGGCCCCTAGGAACGGCTGGACTCTCAGCCCGAGACAGAGGTGCATCTCTTTTGTACCCACCTGAGCACGAGTCTGCAGTGAGGGCGAGTGATGTTCCCACCTGGGGTCAGGAGGGCCAGGGTGAGAGCCCGGCCAGGGAAGGACGCTGCTGCTCGCAGGTGCTGGCATTTGGGACTAAACTCAGCGGCAGGGTGGGCTGGGATGGCGGTACTGTATACATAGTCTCTGCATCAGCACCACTGGGAAGCTTCGGTGGTGCGGAGGGCCTGCGCTCAGCACACAGGCTCCACCAGCCTGGCCGGAGAGGGAAGGGCACTCCCAGTGAACAAAGGGTGTGCCCCGGAGGAGGGGGCGCAGTGTGAGGAATGGTGGGAGCAACTCTGAGGATGGCAGTCCCTGAAGATTTGTACAACCGCCAGGGCTGAGAAGATGTTAGAGAAAGTGCTCTGGCTACTCTCTCAGCCCTGCTCGCTGGGCAGCCGACTTCACTGTGGTCCTTGACAAGCACCCTTTCTGTGAGGGAGCCTCTTAGCCGCCACCAGAGGGAAATGGGCTCGTTAGTTCCCAGTGCTTCTGAGCTTGCAGAAGCTGAGCTTTGAGGAGTGGGTGAGGGTTTGGGGTCGAAACACCCATCCTCCTGCCCTAAGAGGAGGTGCCCTAGAGCCTCCTATGGGAAAGGCTGCAAGCCCAGCGCTGCTGGCTTCAAGGCTGGACTGTCTTCCCTGGCACCTGGGCACTGCCCTGAAGTGAAGCCCCGTCTCTTCTAGGAGGCCGTCCTCAAGCCTAGCACCGGGCATGGCACATGGCACATGGCAGGAGCTTGATAAGTGGTGAACACATGTAAACGAAAACCGGCCAGGACCTCCCTCCTGCCCCCTCAGCAAGTCACTTGGCTTCTCCGAGCTCCCCCAAGTGCAGTTATGAGAATATGCAGTGATAAAGGGAAATGCTTTACAAAGTGTAAGTCAGCAAGGGGTTATTCTTATTTGCATACATAGAGGCCTGGAAAGGCCAAGGGGGACAGGCTTGGAGGGAGTCGGACTGCTCCATCTCTGCCCTTCTGAAGGTGTGGCCACCTGGGGTTATCAGGGACCGTGTGACCCCAAGCTGCTGGAATCCTGTGATTCAGTGCTAAAAAAAACCCACACAGGCTTATAGTGAGTGAGTCTCCTTAGCAAAGGAATTATCCCTGGCCAAGGTCCCCTGGGAGCTTACCTCCTTAGACAGGCGGATCATGCAGCTTACAGCATAAGCACACTCAACCCAGGGTCCTGACCGTGCAGTACACTCCTCCCCAGTGCGTTTTGGTTTGATACCATGTGGTTGAATCACGAGTCGTATCTCTGAGCCTCAGTTTCCTTATCTATGAAATGATAACAAATCTCTAACGTGCCTGTCGTGCCGGAAAGATAACGAGCTTGACACTGTGCCCAACTCATGGTCAGAGCTCAATAAATCCTAACTGTTACGATGAATACAGCATATGGACTGAGCACGTGGTTGGCTTACGGTGCCCCAGCATCAGGATTCTGCTCGTGTTTGTGGGTGTCCGTCCATATGGACTAATAAAAACTGAGACGTAAAGTGCTACCTGGTGTGGGAAAGGTGGTGACTTGGGCCAAGCTTCCTGAAGAAGGTGGGGGTTTATCTGGGGATTTTAACATAAAAGGGCCGATGTGGGACAGGAGACCTTTTTCTAGGGTGGCTGAGGCTAAATGAATTGCAGGGTGCAGGGGACGCAGACTAGAGGCTGGGGGTCATGATGGGGGGTCCTCGATACGGTGTCAGTGAGCTGCAGGAAGGCTGTGGGAGGGATAGAATAGGGGGACAGCAGGTATTCCCAGCATGGCCCTACTTGGGCCTGGCTTTGAAGCAGGAGTGAACAAGACTTGAGGGGTGGAAGCAGACTAGTCTAAGCAGGTCTGAGGAGAGGAGAGGTAAGGGACAGACTGGGAAGAGATGAGAAATCTGGGGGTCACCAAGGCACCAGGTGGCAACTTGGCCAGAGCTGCCACCTAGGAAAGGGCAGAAGAGGGGAGATTGGCAAGTGTGGGCTGGCTCTCTGGGGCTGGCCCTGGGCCTAGAGAAGGCAAGGCTCAGAGGTGAGGAGAGGGGACAGCACGGAGGCTGCACCCCACCTGCCTTTTCCTCAAGGATCCACGTTTGAAGGCAGAGGAGGGCTCCTGCTGGGTTTGGGGGTGTTGATATCTGCTCTTTGGAAGCTGAAAGAGGAAGGGGACGCCTCCTGGCTTGAATTCCCCTGAGCAGGGAGGGCTGGAGGGATAACGCCTGTCCGTCCTCAGGTATCATCCTGCTGAGAAGCCTGCCCTGCCTTCCTAGGTGGAACCAGTCATGTTCCATGGTTTGTTGGGTGCCTCCCCCACCACAAAGTGACCCCTCAAGGGCGGGGATCTGCAGATACTCTTCTCCACCTCCAGGGACCAGCGCAGCACCAGGCACTGAGCAGCTGCCTGAGGTTTTATCTGGAGTGTTGAACTGAGGGAATGGCCCTAGCCCCCGGTTCTGGCTCTCTGGGAGGGAGCCAGGCCAGCTCGCATCCTGGGCAGTGATGACGGCCAATGGGCTCCTGCTGCAGCAGCCGGGGCTGGCGGGAGCAACTGCTGAGGGTCCAGGCTTCTGGGCTTGGGATCCCGCCCAGACCTGTGGCTGCTGTGAGGACAGCTTAGCGCTGAACTGGAGGCCCTCCACTCCTGAGGCAAGTGGGCAGAGCCCTCGGGGAAGCTCACTGCACCTCATGGGAGGGAGGCTGGGATTCGATGGCCCCTACCCTGCGAGAGGCCTGCTTCTTCACACCCTTCCCACGCCAGGGGCCCTCTGCAGGTCCGCCAGGTGCAAGCTCTCCCACATAACTGGGAAGAGGAGAACCAGCTTCCTCTGCTTGCCCCCTGCTCACCAGCTGGAGCCTGAGCCCGAGCGCCCCTGAGATTTCCTAACCCAGAGGCCTGGGAGCTCTGGGCTCACTTCCTATTTGTGCCCGCGGGGTGTGAAGCAGGGCAGGGAGCTCTGCGGGCGGGGGTGGGGGTGTTCCTGTCACGTCCCATCCCCAGGAACGTGGGTGAAGTTGCACGGGCCTCCCCTGTCACGTGTCCTGTCCACTGTGTGGGGCTGTTAGATCAGATGAGGTGGCAGATCTGAAACTGTGACTCTGGGGACACACAAGCCTCTTAACTGTAGATATTCTCTCAAGGACATCCTTCCAGAGAATCTACACACAAGGTCTTCACATTGGCAGTAGTGTTTACTGTAAGATTCCTTCAAGCAGGCGGTGCAAAGCAGAATTCAATTGGCAACGGTAATTTCAACACCACTAAGTAAACTAGAGAATCCTAGAACACAGAATTCCAGAGCTGGGAACCTTCTGGAAAACATCTACACCTGCTCTCTCTCTCTTTTCTTTTTTTATTTTTTTAATATTTTTATTGATTTTAGAGAGGAAGGGAGAGGGAGAGGGAGAGATAGAAACATGAAAGAGAATCATTGACCGGCTGCCTCCTGCATGCCCCATCCTGGGGATCGAGCCCACAACTCCGCATGTGCCCCTGACTGGGAATTGAACCTGGGACCCTTCTGTCTGCAGGCCAACGCTCTATCCACTGAGCCAAACCAGCTAGGGCTTTTTTAAAAAAAAATATTTTTTATTGGTTTCAGGGAGAGAGGGAGAGAGCGAGGGAGAGAAAGAGAGAGTGAGAGAGGAGAGAGAGAAACATTAATGATGAGAGAGAATCAATCATTGGTTGGCTGCCGCCTGCACGCCCTCTATTGGGGATTGAGCCTATACCTGGGGCATGTGCCCTGACCAGGAATCGAACTGTGACCTCCTGGTTCATAGGTTGACACTCAACCACTGAGCCAAACTGCCTGGGCGTCACCTGCTCATTTTTCTGATGCGGGCATGCAGACCAGGCTGTGAGGTCACTGTCCAAGTTCCCGGCGACTCCCAGGGGCGGCTTCCCGGGAACTGTGTGGACGTGTGTGCAGCCACAGAAACTGTCACTGGACCTTCCTCCTGGGCCCTGGAGGAACTCATTGGGACACTTTTCAGAAAGGAATGCATGATGTTGACAACTCTGTACCGTGCCCAGACTCTCTCCCCACCCCTTCGCCACTGGGGCAAGCTGAGGCTTGGAGCCACTTTGTTACTCAAGAGTTAGACTCTCAGAGGGCTCCCTGAGCACCATGTCCAGGGCTGGCCACCGTGTGTTATGACTGCATGTGTGGGGAAGAGGAGAACCAGCTTCCTCTGCTTGCCCTCTGCTCACCAGCTGGAGCCCGAGCCCGAGCGCCCCTGAGATTTCCTAACCCACAGTCCTGTCTTCCACTGCTGGGAGCCCCTGCCGTGCCCACAACAGCCAGCCAGGACCTGGAACAAACAGATGGTTAGAAGTGCTGGTTAGATGGCCGCTGCACGAAAGCCGAAATCGACTGCAGATTCAGGAGCATCCCCTCCCCACATTCTCCCACCTCAAGCTTTTGTATTGGCTCTGAGCCCTGCCACCTGCACCCCCCACCCCCTGACCACTGTAGCAGCGGCCAGCACAGACCCTCAGCTTAGCTTGGCCTCCTGGCCCATCCTCCGTCCCAACCCCTTTCCACCACCCTTTCTTCCTTTGTAGCCTTATTCCCCTCGGGTCAGCCACCTCCAACTTCCCTAGGGCCAGGGCGCAGGGTGGCACCCCGTCCGCCAATTGTCGTGGCCGGAAGGCTGTGTGCCTCAGCCCAAGGGGAAGAGAATTCTGAGGAGTGGCTGAGTGGGGCTTGCCATGCAGCCCCAGGTTGGGGGTGCAGGGGGCCCTCCTAGAGCCAGATCCCCGGAGATCTGTGGGATGACCAGCCCACAGCTGTCTGATCTCTAACCTTGCAACTCCCAGGTCAACATACAAGGGAGAGTGGGGAGGCAAGTCTTAAACATATCAGCTAGGTTCAGGGAGAGGCCAGCGCCGCTTCCCCTGAAATTCATGAATCTCTGTCCTGGGGTCCCTCCGCCCCCATCCAATCTGACTCCTTTGGGAACCTGCTCTGAACACACCGACTGGAGCTGGAGTCTCCAGCTGGGGTAGCACGAGGTTGGCGTTGGACAGCCGCTACCTCCCAGACCGTTCCAGAGGGGGGCAACTGAGGCCCAGACACCAAGGACTCACAGTAGTTCACACAACCAGCTCCTTCCCAAATACCCACATGCCTCATGGCCTCATTTCCATCAGCACTCTGCTTGAATGCCACCTTCTCAGGGGCCTTCTGGGACGCCTTGTATTACACACCCTTGTCCCCTTCCTCTGTTTGTCTTCTCCATAGCACTTGTCACCTAGTGCACTCACTTCTTTGTCTCTCCCCGGAGTAGACTGTAAGTTCCACGAGAGCAGCACCTAGACCAGTCAGTACCTGGCACATAGTAGATGCTCAATAAATATTTGCTGGATGAGTGAGTAGCAAGCTGGTTTAGAACCCAAAGGCTTGCCTGCCAGAGCTGAGATTTCCAACTGCAGGGCTTCTAACCTGTTTCCAGATGAAAGAGGCAGGTGGCAGGTGGGCTGGCCGTGGGTGTGGGGGGAACAGACAGATGGGGATGAGAGGGAGCAGGGACTCCTGGGAGGAGGAGAGCTGTGGGTGGTGCAGCAGCTAGGGTGTCTGTTTGTTAGAACTTGATTTGGCTGCTCAGAGCAGCTAAAAAGAAATAGTGCATTATACAAGGCAGAAATTCTATCTCTGTATATAATAGTTTCAGAGGGCTGGTGTGGTAGTTCTGTCACCATTAACACTGCTTCGCAGTCCAAGATGGCGACTTGGGCTCCAGATATCAGGAAAAGGGAACTAGAAGCCTGCCGCTCCTCTTCTGGGGATACCTGCCAGAAGCCACACACAGCACTTACCGTTACATTGCATGGGACTTAGTTCTGCGGCCACACCTAGCTGCAAGGGAAGCAGGAAAGAGTCCTTTCCTGAGGGATAGTAATTTTTATTTCAGGCACCCATATGCCTAACTGAAAATCAGTGGTCCCGTTACAAAGACGAAGCACAGAATGGGTATTGAAATGGATGTCCGGCAAATGTTGCCATAGACCTGGTCCCTGAAAACCACGGGTTTCTCCCCAGCTGCCCTCAGTCAGTCCTCGCCTTGCCTGCGTGAACAAAATGTAAGCAGTTGTCCTCAAGGGCCTGAGGCTTTGCTGCCTTCTGGCTGAGTCAGTTCTAGCCTAGCCCTTGTTTTTTTGTGTGGCTCCAGCCTTTTGGTACTGATGGAGCTGTTCTTCGTGATGCACCACAAAACCCAGCTTCCTCCCACTCAGGCCCCTCAGCCTTGAGCTACTCTAATGAGCAGAGGTGGCCTGGGGACACATTGACCAGGGCCTCCACCAGGGCAGGCAGAGGGGGGACCTGCTTTCCCCCACTAGCCTCTGGATGACAAGTATTTCTGCACCCCAACCTCAGTGGGGTGAGTACAGGACAGAGGGGGATACTATACTGTCTTAGGAGTTAGGGCCGGGAATGCAGCAACTGGAGGCCAGTGGCTTTCACTCCTGGTGGAGGTGTTCTGTGAGATGCCTTGGGGGCACCCAGAGCTTAGGGTGCACTCCTGGAGGGGAAAACTAAGAGTAGGCCAATTTGGGGGGTGGAATTTCAATCCCACCCATTCTGTGCAGCTTTGCTTTATCTGTTCTTGTAGGGACCTCCACATAAGAGTTTCTTGGAGAAAAAGTTCTGTCAAAGAGAAGAAAATGGAAATCTCTTGGCATATGCCCCAGGTTTTGGAGTTAGAAGCTTGGATTTTAGTCTGAGCTTTGGCACTTACTAGCCTTGTAACTTCAGACTTGTTCCTTGGACTCTGTTTCCCCAGCCATAAAATGGGTATGATGCCTTCCTCAGCAGTGAGGCTCCAGGGCAACCTCAGGTGGTGTGCCTGACACATTTTCGTTTTATTTCTTTTACTGGCCGCAGCTCTAGCCCAGCGTGAGGTGGATGAAAAAGACCCGGCTCCCGGACCCTGCCGGGCCAGGCTTTCCCTCTGTGGCTCTTGCCCAGGAACCAGCCCTTCCCCATTTAGTCACTGCCCCCCAGCCAGGCCACTCAGGGAGGGGGCCCCAGGTCTGGGGGCTTAGTTGCAGACCACAACCCCGGGTGAGGTGGCCAGGGTGCGCTTAGCTAAGGAGTTCTGATGGCCAGCCCCCTCGCCTTCCTGGTTCCCATGAGGTGCTTCTTACCCCCGCTCTAGGGGGCGCTGCCCATCACTTTGGGCTTCAAGTGAAAACAGCCTGTCCTGAAGCCACCCAGACCCTTGTCCTTACAGGTTCTGCCCCTCATACTGAAATGGGGTCTCACCTCCATAGCTGTTTTCCGCCTGGATAGATGGGATAGATGTACCTCAGCCACCCCTGCTCCACTGCCCCGGTCCAGCCGCCAGATCTGCGTCTCTCCCTCGTTCTTTCTCCTCAACCAACTCTACCCTCTCGCACCAAATTCCCAGTGACACCATCCAGTCCCGGCTGTGAAGCGTGCTGTTGGTCTTTCTACAGCCATCTCCATATTTTCCTTCTCCGAGAGGGGCGGGAAGGGGGAGGAGCATGGGGACCAGGGAGTGGACTGTTTCCTCACGAAGAAGTGGGAGGAAGGTAGGAACTTTCTGCACAATAAACCCATGGGGCGGTGTTCTTTTTCCTTTCATCACATGGATGACTCGGTGTACCCAGATGGTAAGTTGGGGCTAGCGTCATACGGTCTTTTAAGAAAACGTCTACAACTGTGTTAGAACAAGCTGTGTCCCAAACTGTGTCCACAGAGAACACTAGTAGCCCTCAAGATATTGATAGTTACGCTCTCTATGAATGATAAATGAATAAAAATTGTCTTCTGGGAAAAAGAGAACGATGGCCCACAATGTTTGGGAAATGTTCCCCTCCTCAGAAAATGAGTCTTATGATCTTACCTGCACTGAGCTGTCCCTTATTACAGGGGTCCTCAAAGTTTTTAAACAGGGGGCCAGTTCACTGTCCTCAGACCGTTGGAGGGCCGGACTATAGTTTAAAAAAAAACTATGAACAAATTCCTATGCACACTGCACATATCTTATTTTGAAGTAACAAAACAAAACGGGAACAAATACAATATTTGTATTCGCATGTGGCCCTCGGGCCGTAGTTTGAGGACCCCTGCCTTATTACCTCCATTTAATCTCGTTGAATCCAGTGTTCCCCGAACATGGGTTAACTGTGGAGCCTTCCCTTTTCTGCATCCTCTTTAGTGGACCATCTGTTAACATCGTGTGGGAAAATACTGATGTAAAGGTGGAGTTTGTTTGCCCGGGACAGAGGTATCCTGGGATGTGCGATGTTCGGTCCCATGAAAAGCCCTGGACTGGGCTGGGGGAACGTGGGAGGTGAAAGCACATGGGTGCGTGCGTGTCTGGGCTTTGCTAAGCAAGACCTTTGACATGGAGATGTGGCCTCAGCCGGCCCTCCTTCCGTAAGGCTTTCATAGATTCATAGGAAGCGCATGGACGGCTGGATGGGGCCACAATCCCGGGTCCCGTGTGCGGGAATGAGGTACCTTCCAGGCCCCTTCTGGGTGTTTAACGATGGTGCTGCTTCTCAGAAGTCGGAGGCGTTACTAAGAACGGTGGACATGTTGATGTTTGTTCTGCCCAGATGGAGCAAACATCATTGCTTCTGGCTGCTTCCGGTTGGGCCTCTGCCCCTGCTGCTCTGAGTTCCTGGTCCTGACAGCATCGGTGTAAGTGCAGCGCGAGTCCCTCATCCTGTCAGCCTGCCCCCGGGCTTGGAGAAGGGGCTTCCAGAGGACAAGCTGTCAGCCAGCACTGCCTCAGTGGCTCACCCGGGGCAGTGGTGCTGGGGCTTTCTCCCCGCTCTGGTGAAGCAGGGCTTGCTGAGGTGCGAGGATCTCATCCACCTTCAGGCTCTCATTTTTCCTGGGAGTCGGGAGCCACATGGCTGAAAGGGTGGGGAGAGCATCTTGTTTGCTGAGTCACTTGCTTGCATATGTTTTCCATGATGCTGCCAGCACCTAAAGGGCACCTAGCACCTAAGGCGCCCCTAGCACATAAGGCACCCCTCACAGGAAGGTCGCTGAGCTCAGCTCAGTTCAGCAAGCACAAGGAACCCCAGCTCAGGCAGATGCAGCTCTGCACGCCAGCCCTAGGGGGCGCTGCCGAGTAGTGTTGGCTGGGTCTCGGCCTGCTGCTCCCTTCCCCCAGCCCTGTGCTATCAGCCGACTCCCCAACGTATCCCCTCTTCCAGCCAGGCTGCATTCATCTGGAGACCCCAGAGCACCGCCCAGAGTGGCTTCTCACCCTGACAGCCACAGCTGGCCCTGTCACTAGGGGGCTTGTGCTGTGGACACCTGGCTCTCCTCCCCTTGGTATCCTGGGAGCTGGCGCTTGTGTGGAGAAACACTTTGGCTTTTACTCTCAGGCCCAGGGAGATCCTGGAAGTCTGGTCCTGACCACACAGAATCACATCTCTGAATTCCATGTGCTTTTTCAGGCAATCCTGTCACCCCCAACTGTAACTGCCCCGGGGCCTCCTGTTAATTAAGCTTTGTGTATTATGTGTGTGTGTGGTGGGGAGGGGATGGCAGGCATGGAGCAGATACTCAGGAGGGTCCATCTGAGTCGGGTGTCGACTAGAGAGCAGAGAGAAAACGAAAACAGATTTGCAAGAGGAAGATGCTGCAGCACTCGGGGCGAAGCGCCCCCTGCGGACCTCAGTTTCCTCATCAGAGAGGGGCTGGTCCAGGAGTTCTCGGGGACCCTCCTGTTCCCTATTTCTTGGTCATCTGGATGACTTGACCTGCCTGATGATTTTGGCCTCAGAACTGCTGGCATAGCGGGACTGGGTTCAAGTGTGTGGATGCACCTAGTGGGGCTGGGGGAGGGAGGCTGGGGGACCCTTGATTGGACAGCACTGAGGCTTTGTGTCCGTGGAGATGGCTGGAGGCGAGGGAAGCTGTCCCCACTGCAGCTGGCTGCTGGGGACAGCCAGCGAGCGACACCTTGAATTCCTGGATAATGTGAGGGAGGGCGTGCGTACATGTCCCCTGTTGTCCTGAGGTGCCCTTTCTCCTCGCCACCAGCCTCCCCATCCAGTGGCCAGGAGGGGGAGCAGGAGCAGGAGCAGGAGCTGGAGCAGGAGTATAAGGGCCTATGCGTCCTACTGCAGCGATGGGTGGTCACCGCTGTGCCGCAGGAATCTGTGTATATATACGTATGTTTATTTATTTAGAATAAACACCTTTATTACAGGAGCTAAGACAGGAGGGAAGAGGATGTATTTGCCTTTCCGGGCCTTGATTTCGTGCAATTAGAGCTCCAGCCCCTGGCCCTCCAGCACACAGCCACCTGCTCAGCCATGCTGGCCTGGTCTGGAGCGATGCAGGCAAGAAACCCGCCTGCTGGAGCTGCCCCTCGAGAAGACCGCTGATTTTGGCGTTCTTTTTCCTTTCATCAGATTTCTTCTGAATTTTCTTTAATCGTTTTCTGTCAAATTCTCTTCCTCATCAGGAGGAGCGTGGCCGAGGGGTGGTGCCTAGTGGGACTCGCACGACTGTGGGTACCGGGTGCCGTCAGTGAACACAGTGCAGTCCTTTTCGGGGGGCTTGCTGTGGACCAGCTCCTGTGGGGCGCACACAGACATCAATAATCCCTGTTTTGCGTGTACAGCACTTGGAGCCCCAGGAGGAGTTGCCCACCTCCTGGCACTCATTGCCTCCTGCACGTGGACCATGTGTGCAGCGGGAGCTGATCTCAGTGCTGGCAGCAGCACGTCCCAGCTCATGTTTCCACTTCTTGTGCTGGGGCTTTCTCTTGCTCCCTGTCTTGCAAGCGCTTGTACCAGTTGTTCTGAGAGATGCCCATGGCTCGGTGCCGGCTGGAAAGAGCCCGCAAGAACTTTTAAAACATGCAGTGCCTGACTCTTTAGTCAGGGGCACTGACCTCTTTTTCCTTAGATCGTCAGATTTTTAAAAAGGACAGTGGCCAACACAACAGTAGCCATCTGGTGTGAATGAATCAAAATTATACCTTTTTTTTTGTCAGATTGGCAAAATATGTCTTTTGCTGCAGAATTTAGTGCTTAGTTTCTGTGTGCCATGAGATGGAAAGGGTTGAAAATCACTATCACTGCCCACGAGTTCTAGAAGCCAAAGAAGGTGTGACCAGGTGCCCTGTATGTACTCTGCCCCTCTGCCCTTGTCAGCGTGGGAGTAAGTGATGTCCAGGGTCCCTTCAGTTCTGATGTTATGACGCAGGGATACAGAGGGAAGTGATGTCTGCGTGGCTCCCTGTCTCTCTGCCCTGCTTCCCCAGCCTGAGGGGTGAGCACCAGCCCCTCTCTGGCTGCAGCTGCAGGTGGGATGCCATCACTGTAAAAGCAAAGACCAGTGTGTGAGGGGAGATGAGAAAGGCAAATGCCCCTGGGCTCAGCATCTCTGAAATCACGGGCCCTGGGTTGTGCCACCCTCCAGAGCACCCGCTTTCCAGGTGGGACATGTGAGGCCGGAGGACAGTGGTGATTGGCCCAGAGTCATGTCTTGAGGCTCCGTAGCCCCTTCCAGGTTAGGTGCGCCTTCGTGCTCTGTGCGCAGAGGGGGCCAAATGAACTTGGCCTGGACGCCTGGGCTCTGCGCCCACCCGGCAGGGGAGCAAGACCAGAAACGCAGCGAGGAGAGTGGAGAAAGAAGTTGGATGGGGAGCGGGGGAGGCGTGGGGCAAGAGGCGGTGCCTCCCCTGCCACACCCCAGCCTAGCTTCAGTAGCAGTCACGCGTGATCCCAGAAAACCTGACCCCTGGCCTGCCCCAAGAACCTTCCCAGGGAAGCGTTTCTCTCTGCTCCCAGTTTCTTCTGAAAAGAGCGTTGAGCCCTAACCGGTTTGGCTCCTTGGATAGAGCTTCGACCTGCAAACTGAAAGGTCCCAGGTTCGATTCCGGTCAAGTGCATGTACCTTGATTGTGGGCACATCCCCAGTAGGAGGTGTGCAGGAAGCAGCTGATCGATGTGTCTCTCTCATCGATGTTTCTAACTCTCTCTTCCTCTCTGTAAAAAATCGATAAAATATATATTAAAAGAAAAGAAAAAGAAAAGAGCGGTGAGAGCACCCTGCGTGAGCGTGTGTGTTCACCTCGCAGTCTCCCTCTATGCCGTCGCTAAGCCTCGGTGACTTTGGGGGAGACATTTTCAGCTGTTTGGACACCTGGCTCCAACCAGGGCTGGCTCTGGGACCCTTGGTTCCCTTCCTTAGGCGGAGCCATAGGAAACCGCGCTTCCTTGACTGGCTCTGGGGGACAACTTGGCTTTGTTTAAAAGGAACCATGGTGGCTTTTAACTAATCCCCCCCTCCACCCCGCCCTTAGTGGGGTTGGGGGGAGGACTGTTCCTTGACGAAGTTTGTTCTTCTTAGGCAATACCCCTATGGGATCCCACTCACTCCCCTGGGGGAAGCTGAGGGCTCCCACCTTCAAGCACCAGAGAAAGCCAGATGCCCTCTCTGTGGGGAATTGCCTGCTTTCCCTACCTCCGGGGCCAAAGGCAGTCTGGCCTTTATTGAACCCACTGTGCCGAGTAAGGGGGCGCCTAAGGAGCCTGCTAGTTGAGCCTGAGCCCAGCACTGCAGACCTGCCCAGGGGACCGAGTGCTGATGTGGATTGTTGTGCAGAGAGGAGGATGCAGGTGTTATTCCTGGAAGGGGTGCACTCTCTCCAGGGCAGAAAAAGCGTTGGGAATTTGGAGAGCTCCCTGCGGCCTTAACCTTCCACGGGGCGGAAACCCGGCTGCCTGGGAACATCACAGGCCCCATTTCACAGAACCTTCTCACTGGCCCCAGAGGCCACTGTCCCATCTATGCTGGACTTCCCTCTGGCTCCTGGCCCTTGTTTGTTTTCACCGGGACTGGAGCCGGGTCCCTGGCGGAGGTTTCCAGGAGTGGCTCAGAAACCCTGCACATCTGGTTATTTTCATGGCTTCAGGAGGTGGCGTGGGAATGACAACGTGCTCTCTCCGAAAAGTAATTACCGAGGTTGTTTTTGAACTGACTGCTGAGGGAAGAGTCAGGTGCCAAATGCGTGCACTTTGGCTGTGGAAGTACGTGTGCGCCCGAGGACTCAACGCAGCAGGTGCGCCTGGGGCCGGACGGGGCCAGATGAGAAGTTGTGTGAGCCCTGTGCCGAGGTGGCCCCAGCCCTGTGCCATGGTGGCCCCAGCCATGTGCCGTGGTGGCCCTGCCCTGTGCCATGGTGGCCACCCAGCCATGTGCCGTGGTGGCCCCAGCCCTGTGCCGTGGTGGCCCAGCCCTGTGCTGGGTGGCCATGCCTTGTGCCGAGGTGGCTCACCCCTGTGCCGTGGTGGCCCCAGCCCTGTGCCGGGTGGCCGTTATGGGAGGCAGCAGAGTACTGTCCTCCACAGATGGCCTGCTCCCCCACTCTTGCAGGTCCTGTCTCCCCAGCGTCCTCCCCCCCCTCAGAGGGAGATGCAGACGGTATCACAAGTAGAGCTCTCGGCTCGGTGTCTGGCTGATATGATAAGGCCTTCATAAGTGCTAGTTGCATAAGTTGAAGAGTAATGATGATTCCCTGTTTTTGATGGATTTGTAGAAAATTCCGTCACACGAAGAGAGGAGGCATATGTGCACACCGGTGCCCCGCGGCGGCATCAGACCCTACAGGCAGCGCCCTGCCCTCCGGCCCCAGAACTCCAGGCACCGACAGGAAAATGCTTCCTATCCAGCCAGGCCTGCCGCTCTGTGGATTCGGAGTATTTTGACATTCCCCCCCCCAAAGCTTATACATGTTTTTAAAAGTTCATTTTGTTCCAAGACAGCTATTTCTCTCTCCGTTGACAGGCAAGGACCGAGGCCCCCGTGGGCCCAGCTCACACAGGCCCGTCCGTCTCCCACCCCCTCTGTGGAGGCTGCATGTGCAGCACGTCTGTGGTCCTTGACTGGAATATCTTAAAGGCGAGCTGAAGGGCACTCTGCCTCCTCTGGGTCCGGCCTGTGGTACTGACCTTTGTGCAGGGCCCTTCCTGGCAGGGCGGTCAGCTCAGTCAGCCGGACATCACCGGCCGGGGGGTTGGCAGCTCCTGGGCACGCCGCCCGGTCAGACAAATCAGGATTCCCATGGCCTGCAGCCGGCCAGGGGATTAGGAGGCCTTGAAAGGGTGTTGTTTGGAGGAGGTCAGTCTTCTCTCCAGCTCCGAAGCAGCCTGGCCCCTTCCCTGGGCAGGCTGGCCGGCTCTACTGGTACATGAAGCCTGACACACCTGAGCCAGCCTCCAGGGGTCAGCACCTGCACACCCTCCTGTTAGGACAGTGGCTACGGGTGGCAGAGGCAGGCCCAGGAGGGCCCTCCACGTGGGTGGGAGAGGAACCAGAGGGTGGTGGGGGCTCCACCACAGGCAGGGCAGGGCCGCACCCGTGGGTGGACAGCTGATTGGATTCCAAGCTCTTTTCTTACCTCTCTGCCTTCAGACACAGACTTAAAATAATAAGTAATCCCAAGAATGTGTTTAGAAGTTTCCCACTCAGGAGCTCTTTCCTGTTCCGGCTTGGGGGCGGGGCTCTGCCCTCTGACCCTCACCTGGAGAGCTTCTGATGGGGTGGGGTGGGGAGGGGTGGGGTGTGCAGCCAGCTCTGGCCTTTGATTGTCAGTAGGTCACTGAAGCCACCCCTCTGAATCCTGTGGAAGGAAGGCCTCTGAGCTGGCCTGCCAGGGAGGGAGTCGAGAGCAAAACCAGACCTCCCAGCTCCCTCGCTGCACCCACCACTCCAGCTCTCCTGGCCCCTGCACTAAAGCCCACATTTGATGATAACTGGCTCGCTTGGGGGGCAATGGGTGGTGGTGGTGGTGTCTGCATTGACAGAGCTGAGTGGAGCTGCCTGAGATTCTACGTGGGGGTGGCATCTGGGAGCGAGGGAGGAGCTCAGGCCTGGAGCCAGCCTGCCGGCCTGGCTCAGCTCCTGTCCATGCCCTGCTGGACCAGAAGCTCAGCCTCTTGAAGTGCAGACATCTGTCCCCCGGGGGCATGAGCTGTGGAGTTAGTAGCAGCCGAGCATTAGTGGCCGCCCTGCCCACAGTGGCCACGCACGGGAAGCCACACGGTGAGAATGAACAGTGTACAGCTCGGGAAGGATGCAGTGGCTCTCCTGGAGGGTGTGTCGCACAATTAAGATGCCCAGGGAATGCAGCCAGACCCAAGAGTCAGTGCTGTGCGATACCACTGATGTACATTCAAAAGCAGGCAGACCAACCCGAGGTGTTTAAGATAGAAGAGAGGTCGCCCTGGGGGTGGAGCGTGGCTTCAGGGGACACAGGATGGGCCTCTGAGATTCCGTGTCCCATTCTGGGATCTGGGTGCTGGTGACGTGTATTCCTGTGGCGTGTAATTCTCTGAATGTGACTCTTGGATAAAAACACTCTGTGAAGTGAATGAGGAAGGGGATGTTCTCTGAACACAGCAGGCGCTACTGGGAACCCAGGGCAGAGTCACTGAGCAGGTGGGCGGCCCAGGCCTGGGTGTCCTTCTCGGTGAAACCGAAGAGGAGAGAGGCCCTGGACCAGGGGCTGCCAGCCCCAGAGGAGAACAGACAAGGAGCCTAGTTAGGTGCACCAGCTGTCTACCCCAGCTTTATGTGTCGTTGGCCATTCCAGTGAGGGTCAGAGAGAGGGCAGCACCAGGCGGCCCCATCCCCAGGGGACACACTTAGTGTCCCCTGGGGATGGGGTTCTGTGCAGGTGCCAGCGATCCTCAGGGAGTGGCCACAGATCTTCCTCCAGGTGTGCCATTGCTGGTAAGTGGTCACAGCCACACAAGGAGGGGAAGCCGGCACCTATGCTCACCTCTCTGAGGGGTGAGTTATTGGAATGTGGTGCTCTGAGATTTTAAAATTCGAACTTGTTTGTGTGTGAAGAGTTGACAATGTAGGTGCTTCCCTTTGTCTGCGATGGGATTTGCAAATACTTCTTTCAGTTTCTAATAGGGGGCTAGTGCAGGTGGCTTTGGGTTCTTCAGGGAACCACAGGATTGGATCCACAGCGGGGTAAAAGCCTCGGCTCCCAGCCCCCGACAGGAGGGATCGTGTGCCTCAGGGGTGCACAAACTGGGGCTCAGCCACCTGTGTTTGTAAGTAAAATGCATGGGAACGCAGCGTGCTCATTGATGTGCATGCTGCCTGTGGCTGCTTTGGGGGTACAGTGAAGTTGAGTAGTTGCAACAGAGACTGTATAGCCCGCAAGGTCTACAATATTTACTCTCTGGCCCTTTACAGAAAAAGCTTGGCAGACCCTGTGAGACATTACTGTGTCCCAATGCCATTATCTACAAATGGGAGGCAAGGCCCATGAAACCTAAGTGGCTTGCCCGAGTAGTAGCCCCAGGCCGAAAACCAGCCCCCCACTCCTAGCTGATCCTCCTCAGGGCCCCAGGTGTGCGGAGAGAAAGCTGCCCCTCAGTCCCACTGCGCCCCGAGTTCCCACGTGCTGTGGGACTGAACAGGTCAGTTCATCTTTCTGCACTTCCGTGCATCTGTTTTAGCTTCTAGGTGTTGATTGATTTGAGAGAGCGAGAAACATGGATTTGTTGTCCCACCCATCCATGTCTTTACCAGTTGGTTCCCATACGTGCCCTGACCGGGGGTCAAACCAGCAACCCCGGCGAATCGGCCGGCACGGTGCTCCAACCAACTGAGCTACCCAGCCAGGGCATGCACTTCGGTTTCTGAATAGTGGAAACTTTTGGGGGTTTTCACCATTGAGAGGCCACACAAAAGCCGCCCTCCGTGGACGGCTAGTACATTTTAATCCATGAGCTCCCCGCCCTCTTCAGAGCCAGACTTATCAGACTTTCCTCTGCATCCCCACCGCCCAGGGTGGGCTGGGAAGGAGGCCCAGGCTGTAGCTGGCTTCTCGGGGGAGGAAACCCAGACCCGAGCAGGCCACGGGCACGCCCAGCGTACCCCTCCCCGCGGGGCCCCTGACACCAGGCACAGGTCCTTAAATAGCCCCCAAAAAGGAGGCCAGGCCGCAGAGCCTTTCCCTGAGACTGAGGTCTGGGGTCCATGTCAGGGGGCTGGCAGGAAAGCCCTCCCTCCTCACCCTGCTCTGACTCCCCAGGCTTCTCTGAGGAGGTGAGGAAGCTCTTCCTGGATCCAGGCCCCTCCCTGCTCACCCCCTTGTCCGGGAATTCGCTGGGCCATGGCCACCCTGGTGCTTCATCGCCCCCTCACCTCTCCCCTAAGTGGCCGTGCCTCACTGGGGAACCCGGGAAGGGCCCCGATGGGTGAGGAAGCCGTGTTGAGTCACGGCCTGTGCAGGCGTGGGCATCCCGGGAGGAGGAGCAGGCCTGTGACAGGAGGTGTGGGGGGCGTGACTCTGTGGGCCTGGGGTAGCATCACTGCACTTTCTATGTGCAGGCACTGCTGTCAGCACGTAAAGGTCTGACTCAGGCACTGTTCTTACCCTGTTCCCTGGTGACAGGGAAACTGAGGAGCAGAGTTAAGACACTTGCCTGGCACACGGCCTGTGTGTGGTAGAACAGGGACCTGAACCCAGATGGTCTGGCTCGAAGTGTGCTCTTAGCCTCTGTTTCTGGGGGGTGCAGGTGGGGAGAGAGGAGGGGCACACAGTGGGACTGGGCAGGGGTGTGTGCAGATTGGAGTGGATGCCCTTAGGCCAGCGGTTCTCAACCTGTGGGTCGCGACCCCTTTGGCGGTCGAACGACCCTTTCACAGGGGTCGCCTAAGACCATCCTGCATATCAGATATTTACATGACGATTCATAACAGTAACAACATTACAGTTATGAAGTAGCAACGAAAATAATTTTATGGTTGCGTCACAGCATGAACTGTATTTAAAGGGCCAGAAGGTTGAGAACCACTGCCTCAGGCTCTGGGCCACACCGCCAGGTGTAGGGGACAGGGAAGCAGGATGATTTGCTGGCTTGGGGCGGAAGAGGTGGGGTGAGGTCCCTGGCCTTGGAGCCCTCGCCCGCAGGGAAGGGGGTCCCCATTGCTGGGAGACGGCATGCCGGACAGGGGCTGCCCTCTCCCTCTCCTGCCCAGGGAAACTGCCAGACGAGGACCCACCCTGGGAGTAAGTGTCGGGCAGTCCAGCTGGAACAAGCTGATAAGGGCTGAACAATTCCAGATTTGAAGAATGCCCGGAATTATCTCCCCTGATGGGGCAGCTCTGGGCCCGGCGGGGAGAGGCGGTGCTGAGGAGCCAGGCCTGATCCCCCCTAGGGTGCTGTCCTGCTGTCCAGAGGCCCCAAGAGAACGGGGGAAGGGACAGGGCTGTGGGGAGGGGACCAGAACCTGTGGCCACGTTGACTCGGTCTGCCTGGCAGTGATGAAGGCAGGTTGGGACCCTGACCTTCCCCAGACATTGGAGCTGACCTTCCTGCTATTTTTATTCTCATTGTTAACCTCCACCCCAGCCCCTGTCCCTAGACAGCTTGGGCTGCTGCAAAACCCATAGCCTGGGTGGCCTAAACAATAGGAGGTTCCAGGGGCTGGCAATTCCAACGCAGAGTGGCAGCGTGGCAGATCCTGGAGACCCCCACTGGCTTGTAGACCGCCGCCCTCCTGTGTCCTGACATGGCAGAGACAGGAAGCTCTGGGGCCCTTCCTCTAGTCTGAGACACTAACCTTGGGCTTGGGGGGGGGGGCAGGCGGGTGTCTGCTCTCATGACCCCATGTGAACTTCCCAAAGGCCCCACATCCTAGTAGCATCACATTGCCGGGTAGGGCTTCAATGTATGAATTTCCGGGGACACCAAACATTCAGACCACAGCACCTCGTATGCCAGGGAAGTTGACCAGGTGCCTCTTTGGGGTCCTTGGCCCAAGCAAGGGGCTGTTTGGAGGGGTATAGAGAGGAGCCACAGAGCTCATTACCCTATTTTTCAGATGGGGACCTGTGCCAGGATGAAAAGTGTCCCCCTCTCCCAACATGTACATGTCAACCCTGAAGCCTGTGGTTGTCACCTTATGTGGACAAAGGGTCTGCGCAGATGTACTTAAGCTAAGAACATTGGGATGAGGTCACCTGGGTTGCCTGGGTGCTTGTTGACATGTTTCCTTATAAGAGACAGAGAGGAAGAGGTGGCAACGTGATCATGGCGACAGATTGGAATGATGCTGCGAGCCAAGGAATGCCAGCAGCTACCAGAAGAGGCAGGGAAGGTCCCCCCGTGGAGGTTCCGGGGGAGGCAGACCTGTCACTCATTGATTTCAGACTTCTGGCCTCCAGAACTCTGAGAATGAATTTCTGTTGCTTTAAGCCACCCAGTTTGTGGGAATTCGAATGACAGCCACAGGAAACTGATTCAGGACCCCATCTGTACAGAGAGGGTCTGGGCAGAGCTGGGAGATCACCACAGCTGGCTGATGACCACAGCTGGCTAGGAGAGGTGAGGAGAGGCCGCCTCCCTGCTCCCCTCCCTCAGCTCCTGGTCCAGAGCTCAGACCTTTGCCCATAAGCCCCTTCCTGGTGCTGTCCACCCAGGCCGGGCTCCCTCCCCCTCCCCGCCCCCACCAACCTGGTTAGGACTGTGTATGTATGGGCTGGGAGTAGTGGGGTTAGCCTTCTTAATGCCACAGAGGAGGAGTATTTATAAAGGGTGGGTACAAGCTATTGAGGTACCCAAGGCTGAACCCCAGGGCAGACACTAAGGACAGGCCCCGCACAGGGCAGAGAAGGGATGGAGAAGGGCGTCTTGGTGGGAGGCAGTGAGTACTCAGCTCAGCAAGAGGAGGTGGTGGGAAAGGATGGCCAACTCTGCCGAGGTGGGGACTTGTAAGGCCGCTGGAATCGGGGCGCTGCCTTATTTTATAAAACCCCGGAAGCACAGAGGTGGGGACCTCACCTGGGAGGGGGGTTGGATCACTTCTTTCAAAACAAGGGAGGAGAGTGAAGGGCACTGAATGCAGTGTAAAGAGAGGACATCTGACATATGGCGCTGGGGTGGGGTGGGGTGGGGGGTCCTGGCCAGGCCACCAGTGGGCGCCCAGGTCCCTTACTGACCCAGGAGTTTGGGGCCTGCATCCTTTCAAAGCCCCTATCCCACCAACCCCACTGTAATTTCCAGCTGCTACCTAGAAACCTGGCAATAAAGGAGTTGGGGTCTGAGGGGGGGCGAGGGTGTCCTAGAGAGCTGGGAGGGGCTGAGGCTCCAAGCAGATTGAACTGAGGCAGCAGCGCCACCCCCTCCCCTTCACTGGCAGTGCCTGGGGCGGGGGGCGGGGGGGAGAGGGAGAGGTTCACAAAGCAGATGTCAAGTGTTGGAAAAGCAGGTCAGGCAGTTCTCGGAAAGGGACAGCCAGGCCTCGGAAGTGGCTGGTTAGGATGGCTCTTGGTCACAGCAAAAGCAGACTCGTGAATGTGCACCGCGTCCAGCGTGGGGAAGCGCCCTCGCTTCCTCAGGGCCTGCAGAAAGCATCTGGCCCACTTCACAGATGTGTTTCTTACTCAGAGGCCAAGACCTCGCCCAAGGCCCCGGGCACCAGAGGCAGAACCAGGACGAGAAGGTGCAGGTCTCTGATTTCCCAGCCCGAGCGCTTTCCGCTGTCACACGAGACCTCAGCTTATCCTGCCTGGTCTCTGCCCTTTCACGGGGCCCCCTGGGAGCTCTCTGGTTTTATTTCCCTGGAGACAGCAGCCGCTGGGGGAGGTGAGCTGGGGTAACAAAGGAAGGAGAGGTGGACGCCGGTGTCCAGGCCAGGCCAGAGCCTCCCGGCTCTGCCTTCCTGCCCTCCTTCCACACACCCTCTTCCGGGGGTATTCTTTGGAGTTTCCTTTCCCGCTATTAATAGTGGAGAGTCAGTCCCAGGTCTGTCAGTAGCCAGGAGCAGGAGGAAACCGGCCCTCCCGAAGGCTCAGGGCAGCATTCTCCTCTCCCCAGGGGAGAAGACTAGGTCGGCGTCTCCTCCCACTCGCATCCACTCCCCACACGAGATAAGCATGTGGACCAACAGTCACGTCCCCGGTGCTGCCCCCTGCACCACACTCATTTCAACACAGCCTTCAGGACAGCTTCAGTGTCACCTCCGCCCTGCAGATGCCTTACCCCCTGCCCGGCGCTCCCCCTCCCTCCCCGAAGACGCCCTCCCTCCTCTCCATCTCAGTTGGGGAACAGGGACCTCAGCAGTCACCTGCATACGCAATGAAATGCCCCGGCCTCCCGTTTTCCGGAGCTTCCCCATCGCTACTTCACTCGGCCCTTCCGTTTCACACCCCGAATGCTGTCACCAACACAAGCTGCCCACCTCTGAAACGTGAGCATTTCATTCTCATTGCCTATCCACCCGTCTTTCTTTTAAAATATATTTTTATTGATTTCAGAGAGGAAAGGAGAGGGAGAAAGAGAGAGAAATACCAATGATGAGAGAGAATCATTGATTGGCTGCCTCCTGCAAGCCTTCCATGATCCCTCCCGCCCCCCTTACTGGGGATCGAGCCCACAACCTGGGTATGTGCCCTAACTGGGAATCAAACCCCGGACCTTTCAGTCCGCAGGCCGACACTCTATCCACTGAGCCAAACCGGCTAGGGCCCATCTGTCTTTGTCATCCTGTATTTCACAATCCATCGCAAACCACCCCTACCTTACAAATATCAAGTCCCTTGCACCCTCTTCCGCCATCATACTCACCTAGCAAACCCATTCCCACAGGAACCCTGACTCCATTTTTCCGTGCCTGTGCCAAAGTAGCGGGACACTGCTAAGGTAAAATCACACTCTAGCTGATTGGATTTATTTTATTATTTTTTAATATATTTTTTATTTCAGAGAGAAAGGGCGAGGGAAAGAGAGATGGAAACATCAATGATGAGAGAGAATCATTGATTGGCTGCCCCCTGCATGCCTCCCACTGGGGACTTAGCCAGCAACCCAGGCATGTGCCCTTGACCGGAATCGAACCCAGGACCCTTCAGTCCACGGGCCGACGCTCTATTCACTGAGCCAAACCAGCTAGGGCTGGATTCATTTTAAATTCATGATTCTGTGCCTCAATTTGGCACCAATAGTACGAGGCAGTCATGCTTTTTTTCTCTAGCACAGTGATCCTCAAAGCGTGGTCCTCTGCCCATTAGCATCAGAACCACTTGGGAACTTGCTAGAAATGCAAGTTCTCGTGCTCTATCCCAGGCCTGCTGAATCGGGAACTCTGGGGAACTCTGGGGCTGGAGTCTTGGGGCTGGGGTCTCTGGGGCTGGGGTCTCTGGGGTTGGGGTCTCTGGGGCTGGGGTCTCTGGGGCTGGGATCTCTGGGGCTGGGGTCTCTGGGGCTGGGTTGGCAGCTGGTGCTTTAACAAGGCCCCCAGCTGACCGATGCTACCACTGGAGAACCACTCTCCTCATCGGCTTACTTTCCCATTTCCAACATGAGTGTTCATACTTTTCCCTTCCTCATAACTCCTCCTCCTCTCTGATGTCCTTTATGTGAGTACAGCAGATTTCATCTAGCCTTGCTTGAGAAAACGGAAGCTGTCAAATGGAAATTTAGGTCTCACTACCCCAACTGCAAATGCACTTACCTGTCTCTGTGCATCTTCCCTCGGGTTTCAAAGGCGGAAGTGCCTGACCCTGTGATGAAGTCCGGTACTCCCTCCACCGGGGGCTCTGGATCAAACCCATGCCTCCTCTTCTGCATCTTAAAGACTTGATGAGACAATAGAGCTGGGACAAACCAAAAGGAGCATTTTTATCAGCTCTAGTGTCTCCTGCCTCCAAAAAAGCAAAGCTTGCTTTAGACCAGCTTCCTCCAGGGACTGCCACATTTCTCTGCTCCTCTTCATGCCTAACCTCTGATAAGTGATCTACACACACGAGCCCACTGCCCTACCACCCACTCACTGTCAGTCCGCTCCAGGCAGGCTCCCCCTGCACTGATCCCACTGAAAGTGTAAGTGATCCGATCACCAGGGACTTCTGTGTTGCTGATTTCATCAGTCAGCACAGATGTCTCCCTCTTTGCAAAAACAATCAAACCAATAAATCAGAAGGCCCTGTTGTATCTTCCTATTTTCCCCAGAAATAGCTGTTATCCTAAACTTAGTATTAAATTCTGTAAACTTCTAGTAATATTTTCTGTTCCTATCTCAAAAATTGTATGTCGTTTTGCCAATTTTTGAACCCTATAAATGTAACCATATAAGTATTCTTGTTCTTGCTTTTACCGGTCAGTATTATTTTTAGATTTACTCATGATAATATATGTGTTATATAATAAAAATATAATACAATACACATTCACTGATTTTGTTCAGTGTTGTTTAGTATATTCCATTATATGAATATATCATAACTTTTAAATCCATGTTACTGTTAATAAACATTTGCTTGTTACCTAAATGGAGCCAATACAAAAATCCTGTTAGGGGCATTCTTATGAACACATCCTGATGTACACATGTAGGCATTTTCCCAGGGTAAGTGCCTAATGGTACAAATGAAAACTAGATTGAAAGCTATGGGCGTGTTACACTTTACTGGGTAATGTCATACTATTTTCAACGTGCTTGTGCCAATTTACACCACTCTACTTTTGCTACCACTTGACAGTCTGGTGTGTATGAAGTGATAATTCTTATTTGATTTGACATTTCCTGAATTACTAACATTTCCACATGTTTATAGGCTATCAGTTCTGCTTTTTTTCTGTGAAATACCTGTTTGATTCTTTTGTCTATTTTCCTATTGGGTTGTTTTCTTACATATAGAAGTTTTTAAAAAATATTTTTTAGATACTAATCTTTTATGACTACAGATGTTGCAACTATTTTCTCCTGATTTCTTTTTTATTTCCCTTTTGGTCTCTCTCTTTTTTTTTTTCCTGCCCTGTGTTTTTAAATAATTGTAGATTTATAGAAAAATTGAAGTGATGATCCAGAGTTCATATACCTTTCCTTCAGCTTCTCCTAATGTTAACATCTTACATAACCACTGTACATTTATCAATACTAAAAAATTAACACTGGTACAATACTTTTAACTAAATAAACTACAGAGCATTCATATTTTACCAGTATTTTCACTAATGGTCTCTTTTGTTCCAGGATATGACATTGCATTTAATCATGTCTTTCTTTTAATGTGTGGCAGTTTCTTCGTCTGTCCTTAATTATTCCAAACCGTAGTAGTTTTGAAGAGTGCTGATTGGATATTTTGTGGAACGCCTTTTAATTTGGGCGTGTCTGGTGTTCTTTCATGGTTAGATTGGGGTTGTGTCTTTTCAGAAATAAGACCTTATCAGGGACCTGATGACTTATGGCTAGTCATGACTTACCATTGGTGATGTTAGCCTTGATCATTCGGTTAAGATGATGTGTCTTCCAGGTTTCTCCACTAAAATGTCACTAGTTTTCCCTTTCTGTCCTTCTTTAGAAGAGTCTAAGACTGGCCACATCCAGATGGAGGTGGTGAAGAGCGTTTTTCCTGCAGGAGGGAAGAGTATCGAGGTTTTGGAATTTTTCTGTAATGATGATTTATTTCTTCTGTCCCATTTCTTTTATCCAATCATTTATCAGCATGGGCTCATAGATAATTATCTTATTCTTCTGCTTCCAATGTAAATTTTTTTTATTTTGTTACTTAAATTGTTCTGGGTTTGGCCATTGGGAGCTCTTTGTCTTTTGGACTTGCCCACTCCCCCCAACCCCACCCCCAGCACTTACTTCTTGGCATTACAAGATGTCCCAGGCTCATCTGACATTTTCTCTCCATCAGCACTAGGATCAGGTCATTTCTCCAGGGAGCCCTGGCTCCTTTTGTGGGAGAATGACTGGGTTACACTTGATGCTACTGGTTGTCACTACTTTGAGACCCTCTCAGTGGACAGAGCTAGGAGATATATGTTTGTGGACTGATCCATGTACGCACACAGACCTATACATTTATCTACTTGTATGTATGTGTACTTATATAGGAACATGAGTTTGTACTGACTTCTCTGCCTCTAACATCGTATCTTCTCAGGGTTCATTCAGCTTCCTCCCCACCCGCCAGTTTACTTGTAGCTTCTCCTCTGACAGTGAAGAATCTGGCTCATGTTATTCATCATTTATTTACTGATTTGACCAACCCTGGTATACACATAAAGTAGATTTAAAGTTGATAATCCACACCCTTGTAAGAAACAAATTTACCACTTAGAGTGCACTGTTTTTATGTAGTCCTTGTCTTAGCTTTACGGTACCCATTCAGAATACCATTTCCAGTTGCTTTGGTCAACTTTCCCATCTCTCCAGCGAGGTTCTGTCACATGCATTTGTAACCTAACTAAAATTTATTTTCATAGCCTCCACTAAATCCTTGATCATTTGGTTAAGATGATGTGTCTTCCAGGGATTACATCCTGGGATTTCCTGAACATCCCAGGGTTTCCCCCCTCTAAATTTGCACTAACTAGAGTTAATTCTTTAAGGTGTACTGTCTTATGGGTTTCTGCAAATGCAGACTCTTGTATCCATCACCCCAATACCATCTATAACAGTTCCATTGTTCTGAAATTAATCCTCACCCTCCCTCAACCCCTGGTAACGACTGATCTGTTTTCTATCCCTACAGTTTTGCCTTTCCCATAATATCGTAAAAATGGAATAAAACATGTAGCCTTGACTTCTTTCATTTAAAATGTCTTTTTAAGATTCACCCATGTTACATTCATTGCTTTTTATTGCTAAGGAGGCATTGTATGGGTGTATGACGATTTGTTTATTCATTCACTTGTAGGACATCCTGGTTGTTTCCAGTTTTGGGTGTAAATAAATGAGACTGGAATTGCTGGGTCATATGGTAATTACTGGTACATGCTTAACTTTATTTATTTATTTTTTTAAATATATTTTATTGATTTTTTTTTACAGAGAGGAAAGGAGAGAGATAGAGAGTTAGAAACATCGATGAGAGAGAAACATCAATCAGCTGCCTCCTGCACATCTCCCACTGGGGATGTGCCCACAACCCAGGTACATGCCCCTGACCGGAATCGAACCTGGGACCCTTCAGTCCGCAGGCCGACGCTCTATCCACTGAGCCAAACCTGTTTTGGCCATGCTTAACTTTAAAATAGACTGCTAAGCTCTTTTTGCAGAGTGACAATACTATTTTGCATTCCCACTGGCAATGTGTGAGAGTTCTTGATGAATATTTGGTATGGTCAGTTGGTTTTTAGCAGTTCTAATAGGTGTGTAATGGTATTGCATCATAGCTTAATTTGTATTTACCTAATGACTAATGATGTTGAACATTTTTTCATGTTTGTCATCTGTATATCTTTTTTCTTTTTTAAAAAAAACTGATACTTAGAGAGAGGAAGGAAAAGGGGGAGAAACATCAATGAAATTGATCCGCTGCCTCCTGCACGCCCACTGCAGGACAGAGCCCACCGCCTGGCCATGTACCCTGACTGGCAATCAAGCCAGTGACCTCTCGGTGCATGGGACCACGCTCCACCAACTGAGCCACACCTGCCAAGGCTGTATATCTTTGGTGATTTCTTTTCCTTGTAGATTTTTTGCCCTCTTAAAGAATTGGGTTATTGCCCTGGCTGGTGTGGCTCAGTGATAGAGCGTCAGTCCATGTACTGAAGAGTCAGTGTTGATTCTGGTCAAGGGCACGTACCTGTGTTGTAGGTTCATTCCCTGGCCCCTGCAATGGAAAAAAATCAATGGGAAAAATATCCTCAGGTGAGGATTAACAACAACAAAAATTGAGTTATCTTTTTATTGTTGAATGTTGTGTGTGTGTTTTTAATGTGTGGCATTTTTTGTTTTGTTTTGTTTTAGAGAGAAAAGAAGGGAAGGGACAGAGATAGAGAGATAGAAACATCAATGATCAGCTGCCTCCTGCAGGCCCCCTACTGGGGTTTGATCCTGCAACCCAGCATATGCCCTGACTGGTAATCTAACCATGACCTCTTGGTTCCTAGTTGGATGCTCAACCACTGAGCCACACCGGCCAGGCTGTTGTTGAGTTTTAAGAGGTGAGTTTTCTCTTATTGAGCTGGGTAGGACTTCTCTTACAATGCTCAAAGGAGTGATGAGAGAGTGTAGACTTGCCTTGTTCCCAAATTTAAGGGCAAAGCATTCAGTCCCTCCACATTAATTATGATGTTGGCTGAAGGGTTACTTGGAGATATCATTTATCAGATTAGGAAAGTTTCCTTCTATTCCTGGTTTGCTGAGGTTTTTTTTATCATCCATGAATGATGAATTTTGTCAGGAATTTTGTGAATATAATAAGATGATATGATTTTTCTTATTTTATTGTCAATATGATGAATTGCATTGATTGGTTTTTAAATACTGAACTAGCCATGAGATGAACCTCCTTTGATCATGATGTATTAGCCTTTTTATATCTTGCTGGATTTTAGTGGGTCATTAGGGAAAATCAAATTAAAACCACAATGGGTGATACATTATAGTCCATTAAAATGGCTATAACAAAAAAGAAAGATGACAGCAATTGTTGGGGAGGATGTGGAGAAATTGGACCCCTCATATATATTGCTGGTGGGTATGTAATAAATATGGTGCGGCCACTTCGGAAAACAGTTTGGCAATTCCTCAAAATGCTAAATATAGACTTATCTTTTTTTTTTTTTTTTAATATATTTTATTGATTTTTCACAGAGAGGAAGGGAGAGAGAGAGAGAATTAGAAACATTGATCAGCTGCCTCTTGCACATCCCCCACCGGGGATGTGCCCGCAACCCAGGTACATGCCCTTGACCGGAATCAAACCCGGGACCTCTCAGTCTGCAGGCTGACGCTCTATCCACTGAGCCAAACCGGTTTCGGCAATATAGACTTACCTTAAGTAACCCAGAAATTCCACTGCTCGGTATACACCCAAGAGAAATGAAAACCTATGTCCACACATAAACTTGTGCACAAATGTGTAGCAGCATTATTCATAATAGCCGAAAAGTTGAAACAACCCAGATGTTCATCAGCTGATGAATGGATAAACAAATGTAGTATATCCATACAATGGAATAGCATTCAGCAATGAAAAGAAATAAAGAACTGACATGCTCATGGATAAACCAAAAACAAACGTTATACCGAGGGAAAGAAGCTAGTCATTAAATGAGTTGTACTCCCTGTGTGATTCCATCTGTGTGAAATGACTGGCATAGGCAAAGCCATGGAGACAGAGAGATTATCAGTGCCTCGCACATGGCTTTTCTTCTGCTATGTCTTCAGTGTGCAAGTTTGCGCTCCTCTAGGTAAGAAGTTGGGCGGGTTTAAGACTTGTTGCAGCAGAGGCTGCAAGTCCTGTGAATAGTACCGGTTCGTTTCCCTGCTTGGCTGTAGGTCTCCCTTTCTCTTGCTCCCGGGAGAGTCTCTCCCAGCTCCCTCCCGGCTCCACTTTTCACTGCACACTTGCTAGCATTTGCGTTAATGGTGGGGAAGAAGGACATCTGCCGATGCTCTGAGTAACGTCAGTCTTACACAGGCCCTGGAACCCGGGCTCGAGGGTGTGGCCTTCTTGCCTTTTCTAGAAGTGAAGCTGGACTTAGCACGCATTCCTGCCCTCTCCAGGGGTAGAGAGCGCTTTTATTTTCCTGTTCCCTTTCCCAGCTGCAACGGGTTTCCACCACTGCCTCCAGGTTATACTTCTCTGCCTTTCTCCTGCAGTTTAATTCTTTGATTTCCTAGCAGAAATAGAGAACATGAAATTGGGCAGCGTTTCATTGGTGGCTGTCGGTTTCCTCCCACCAGTGCCCTCAGGCTGTGAATTTTGTTGACTTCCACTGAAAAGTAAGGGTTTTTCCCCTCAGAGGAGATATCGGCCTACATGGAGTTTCAGCAGTGGCTCCTATTGACCTGCTCTAGCCAGCCCCCACAGGGGAGCTTTCTCAAGGTTCTTCCCAGTCTTCCTGATGAGCCTGCAGGTTTCCTGGGGGGAAACCCAAAAAGGGTTTGAACCTTTCAATGTCTGCAGCTCCCAGGGCTTCCCGCTTTCACACTAGCTCACATGCAGCCTTGACCAATTCATTAAAAAGGCTTAGTGTTCTTGCCTAACTTTGTCCTGGGTAGCGAATGCTCAGGTCCAATTTCTCCCCGCAGCTGCCTGTCCCCAACGTTCAGCTTTCAGGGTATCTGTTTGCTCATGACCTCAGTTCTCCCACAGGTTCAAGAAGAGTTGTTAGTTGTCTGTCTCTCCAGCTTTTTTCTTGTTGTAAGGGTAGGAGCGATGTTATTTTTTTGTTTGTTCGTTTTGTTGTTGTTGTTTTGTTTGTTTGTTTTTCCCCAGCTATCATTATTAGCTGAAACTGGAAGTCCTGTGGTTTCTTTTGATGAACATGGGTCCCTAATTCTGGTGAAGCCAAATGTGTCTCTTTTCTTGGTTTGTACTGTTAATGTTTTGTTGATTGACAACTGCATATGAATGAATTCTTTTTACAGACACACATATTAAGGCAAAACAAACTCTGCTATAGAAATTTCTTGTAAGGTTAGAATATTTGGCCCTTGCATTGAGGCTTGGAGTTTCTTTGTGAGAGAATTTTAACTACCAATTTAATTTCTTTGTGAATATAGGACAAATTATGATTTCTATTTCTTCTTGAGTTACTCTGGTAAGTTGTATTTTTCTTAGGAACTTGCCCATCTCATCTGCTTCAAATTTATCAGCATTTGCTCATAATGGCCAATACTATAAATAACTGTTATTCTAGTTCATATTTTGTATTTATGCCTTCTGGGTTATTTTCCTTTTGACCAACTTCACCAAAGTCTTTACTATTTTATTAGTTATTTAAAATATCTATTTTTGGCTTTGTTGATATTTGCTATTATTGTCTTTTGGTTTCTATTTCATTGATTTCTGCTTTTCCCTTTATTACTTCATTCCTACTATTTTTCTTTGGGTTTATTTTGCAACTTTCCATGATCAAGTTGGAGAGTCTATAAAGGACCAGACCTGAACCGGTCCTAAAACAGATATGTGTAAATTACAAGGTGGCCACACCCTCAGCCCGTCTGTTCCTGCCACACTGCCACCTTCCCTCAACTCATACCTGAAAGTCTCAAAGAAAAGTAGTTCCCCGTGATCAGTTGTCTGAGAAAGAGAAAGTTTTGTTGATGTATGTAATATGCTAGGACCTGGCAAGAGTGGACAGCTGTGGGATAAAGGCCCAATTTAGGGGAGACTCTGAAGGATAGTGTAAAAAGTTCTTCCAATGGGCAGGACTTTGAATAGTATATTTCATGGTTTGTTTGTTTTTTAATTGAAGGTAAGCTACACTGAGGTGAGGATCTGACCAAATTTATAGGTAATAACTAATGATTTTTTGATAGGTGTTTAGGAACTTAGGATAGTGAATGGAGGATTGGTGCAAGGAGTTTTACGGAAGAGTCATATGGGTGGACTTCTTGGGATAGAACTGGAGGATTTTTTTTTCTCACTCTCGATAATCAGGTGAACAAGATGACCCGTTGTGCCCCTCAGTAAGTTTCTTTCTGCCTCCACCTAATAATGATTGCTCTGTGGGCTCATGAACAAGTGGCCGTGATGTCTCTAAGCAGGAGAGAGTAGGGAGGCAGCTAAAACAGACACGTCTCAATCTGAGTATGTTTTCCCAGATGCCATGTTCTGTCAGCAACACGAGGCATGGACGTATAGAGTGCCTTAGTCACCATGATGATATTCCACAGAGCACACGGCGTCACCCAGGAATTCATTCAGGGCAAATTAGGAGCCTTAAACCTTACAAGGTGTATTCATCTTACTATGAATCCTACATGTGGTGACATAATGTAGCAGTGGGGAGAGTGGATGGAGCCCAGGGACCCCCTGTGGTGCCTCCCAGTATCTTAACACACAGGCATAACAGAAAATGAGGAAGCTCTCACTGATGGCATCCCTGAAGACTGAGCTCTCTCGTCGGTACCTAGCACTAATGGTGTCAGGGCTGCAAACTGAAGCCAGCCATGCTCAGTGCTGGTGGAAGTGGTGTCCTCACCAGCCACGTTCAGGAGAAGAGTTCTGGGTGCAGTTTCTGACTTAAGCCTCATTCTTCAGCCATCTCAAGTGGTTTCGTTAACTAACTCATTATCTTTTTAATAAATTCATTTTCTGCTTAAAGCAGAGTTGACTTCTAAGAACCCTGGTTTTTATAATGGAATAAGTGGGGTTGGGGGAGCAGATCAGAAGGTTCAATTGTGTTTGAGTCCTAATTCCCAATACCTGGTACCTGGGAATGTGACCTTATTTGGAAATAGCCTTTGCAGATGTAGTCAAGGTGGGCCTTCAATCCAATGACTGCCACTGGGTATACTTTCCTCCCATTTCCCCACACAGCCTTCTCCTTGTTATCCTTTGAGTCTCAGCTTAACAGTCACCTCTGAGCTCCTTTCCTTAGCGCTCTGTCTAAACAGCTCCGCCGCGTTCTCTGTATCATTTCCTTGTTCATGCCACAAGAATCCGAGATTCCGAAGTTCTGTCTACTTGTTTAATCGCTGCCTTATTCACTGGGATGGAAGCTTCCTGAGGCTATGGATTATGTTTTATTCATCGTTGCATCCCAGGGCCCAACAGAGAACCCGTCATCGAAGGGCTCCCTCAATAAATAATTTGTTAAACAAACAAGTAGAGGATCTTCATTCCCCGATCCCCTGACAAGGTTAAGCTACCGCGCTAAGCAGTCCACACACACTGCACTGTCCCTCCTTCTGGGTCTCATTGTTACTCTTCAGTAGTCATTTGTCATGTTCGCTTGATTGTCAGTTTCTCCCTCCAGATTGCACGGCCCTGAGAACAGGCATGTCTCTCTCCTGCTTAGAACAGGACCTTTCAACAAGCAGGAGTCTGTTGGGTCTCCTCAGGGTCATGTGCCTGGGAGCTGGGGAAGGAGGCCCAGTGACCCCGCGGCCTGGGTCTGTGGGGGCAGATTGAAAACTTCAAGGGCACGTGCATGGGGCCGATGGGGAGGGCAGGGAGTCCACGGTGGGCTCCACATGCAGCAGGACTAGCTGGCCCCGCCTTTCATTCGGCAGAGTTTCCCTTGACTTTGCTTCACTCTCTGTCTCTCCATGAGAGGCTTCTTGAACCTCAGAAAAATCTGGGCACGTCAAGGGCCAGGCCTTCAGGGAGGCAGATGGCAGAGACAGAGCAAGGCCCCTGGGTCCTGGGGAAGCTGGGGAAAAGGGCAGAGAACACTGCCAGCTAACACCCTAACTCGTTCTGTGTTGTCTTTGTGAACAGGCGCCACGACCACAGCCACACCTACAACCACAGGCAAGACAAGCCTGGTTGCAACCACAGTCACACAAAGCACAGCCAAAGCACCGGATCAGAGCACATCACCCAGTGGCTCAGGGGTGGCTCCAGCCCCAGCCACGCAAAGCGCAACAACAGCATCCAGTGGCGGAGATACGAAAGCAGACTCAGGCGGCACTACCACCCCCGCGGGTTCAGGCCAGACTGCACCTGTCCCAACGGCTGCCCCGACGATGAAGCCCAAGACAGAACCCACAAGCACCCCGAAAGAAATGAAAACTACAGCTCAAGCTGGGACCCCAAGTAGTGTTACTACGAACATCATGACCACGGAGAAAGGACTTCAGGCGACCACTCAACTTGCACATGTGGTTAGCACCACAGGTTCCACTTCTGCTGGTCCTTCCTTGACCACCTCAAGCACTCGACCACTGACCCCGGGCCCTGGGATTCAGTGTCCCCCAGGGAGCTCTCCTGAGGGGCCAAACAAAATGACGACGGCTCCCGGTAGCCCAGGCACCACACCGACGGGGGTTGCAGGCACATCTCAGGGGACACCTACCCCACCAGGTAAGTAATGCCTTTTATTTTCAAGCAAGAAGAAACTTTTATTTATTTTTCATTTTTTTAATTCTCAGCCGAGGATTTTTTTTTTTATTGGTTTTTAGAGAGAGAGGAAGGGGAGGGAGGGAGGCAGAGAAAGAGAGAGAGAGAAGGCCATCGACGAGAGAGAGAGAGAGAAACATAGATCAGTTGTCTCCGGTATGCACCCCAGTTGGGGATCGAACCTGCAACCTTTTGGTGTATGGGATGATGCTCCAACCTACTGAGCCATCCGGGCAGGGCAAGAGACTTAAATACTCAGAATCTATGCAGTTGCTCAGCTGGAAGATGGAGATCCATGCTCAGGGTTAAACATTGTTAAAGACATGCCACCTTCACTCAGCCCGGTGTGTTCTGAGCGTCGATGTTGTGCCCTGCCCGGCTGAGCACAGACACAAGCCAACCGTCTGCTCGTGGGCGAGACTCGTGGCTGGCAGTGGCGAGGTGTTAATAGAAATCCTCCAGAGCAGTCTTTCTCGTGTGTTTGACGGCAGTCTGTAAGGAATACATGTTGGTTTTACACCGCGATGCAGGGCACACACATGTAAAATGCATGTAATGCACACATAACTGATACAAGTTTTCACTAATCAGGGCTTATGCTTACCGGATGCACCACACCCTGATATTTCCTAGTTCATTCCATTTCCTCTTTCTTTTTCAGTGCTGGTCTTAACCCAGTAAATTAATTTTGGAACTCACTGATGGGTCATGAACCTCAAGGTCATGACATGTCAGAGGTATTGCATCAGAACTTCTGAGTGCAAGCCTCAGGATCTGCATTTTCAAGCTTCCCCCAGGTAGCCAGGTGCTTACCGAGGTGACAGACTGCCACGCCAGGAGAGGGTGGTCGAATCCTGCTGTAAGAGCAAGGGCTCTGCATCCGGTGCGGCTGGATTCAAATCCTGGCTCGGCCACTTGTTAGCATAGGACATTAGGCAAACCTCCGAGCTGGTAATCATGGTGCCTGCCTCCTAGCGTCGTTGTGAGGATCCACTAAGAAAGTACCTTTGAGGCACTTAGGACAGTCCCTCCAGGAAGTCAGCGCCTCAGTGCGTGTTAGCTGTTGCTGCTGATGTCACTGTCATTGTTGTTACTCCTTTCCTCTTGTTCTCACGCGGGCTCCTCCCGTCCAACCCACCCTGCACCAGGTTGCAGGAATTGCCCTCTGCTTTTTCTTCCTCCTGGTTTGCTTACTCCTGCTTGCAGTCCAGGTGGGCTGGGGGTGGGGTGGAGGTGGGGGGATAAGACCAAAGGACCCGATGAAACTAAGAACAAGAAAGGCTGGCCTTTTCTCTTAAAGGTACCACTCATCTTTTCTCACGACCTTTGTGTTTTCCCAATTACAGCTCCATTGGCTACCTCACAAGGAAAACAACCCATCTCCAGCAATGTGCCAGCCATCACGGGGACCCTTTCCTCCGTCGCTGGGCCCTCTCCTGGGGCCTCTACGTCTGAGCCCCTGCGGCCGGCAGCAGCTTCATCAGGACCCGCGGCCACGCCTCCTGGGGGACCCACAGGCTCCAGCACTCCGCTGGCTCCAACTGCCCCCCAAGACTCCAGCATCCCTTCTTCCCCCTCCGCTCCTGGGAATGAGAGGGTAAGTCCGGCAGGGATGGGCCGCAGAGAGCCCGGACCCGGGTGGGGAGACGGGGCTCTCTCCGGGAAGAGCATTTCTCCTCTTCCCTTCAGCCCCGGGCCCCTGGCTAGGGCAGCAGGAACAGCCATCCAATGGCCCTGCTCCCTCCTGGCTTTGCTAGGCGCTGGCTTAGACGGGCGGGACACACCTGGTTCTGACACTCTGGCCCAGCCACGCTCCCGGAGCCAGAACTCCTTGGTCTCACCCACCCAGGGGGAGGAGGGGAGGAGTCAAAGACGAGGTCCTGTCTGTCTCAGCCTGAACCTTAATCCAGTGGCTTCTTACAGGTAAAATGTGATCCTCCGGAAAGGCTGAATGAGAAGATGCTCATCCTGAACCTCACGAAAACCAGCCTCTGTGTGAGTGCCTCGCTAACCCGAGCCCACCCCGATTCTCACCCCCAAGTGCAGCTCAGCAGCAGCAGCAGGGTGAAGGGAGGTGGGAACGAAGTTCCTTCGGAAAAGGGGCTGAGACGTGTTCACTTTCCTGGCCTTGTTTTGTCCTGTTAGGAAGTAGCCCCATCCCGTCTTATAGCGGGAGGAAATGGGGTTCAGGTGCCGCTACGTGAAGCCCCACCCCCAGGGCTGCAGCAGGGCCAGGAGCACCAGGTGTCCTGGGCTTTCACTGCGCAGCTGTTCACATGCTCTGAGCATCGGGAAACCCCAGTCCTAGTTCTTGTTTGCCTCTAGCTCGGGTAACGGTTAGTCTATCTCTGTGGGCTTCAGAGGCCTCGAGTAAAAATGAGAAGCTTAGTCTGCTAACTCGCCTTGTTCCTATCGTCTGGTTTTCTGTTTCCTGGTCCATGGCCTCACAAAAACCAGAGAGAATCTTCCTCTAACCTGCGGAGCAGAGCTCCTGAGCATCAGAGAGCCATTGCCCAGTCGTTCTCCCACGCGGAGTGGTGCCTGTGTGCACTGGAGGCGGTGGCATGGAGGCCAGAGTGTAGCCTTGTGTGCCCTCAGGCCGCCAGTCTCTCCAAGGGTTTTACTCAGCACCGACCAGTAAGTGGCTGAGCCCTGCGAGTGCAGGTGATGGGTGGCTCACTGCTGCCCTCTCCTGGTCAGTGCTTGTTTTTGCGAACACCCCTAGGAACTAGGACAGAACATAATTTCTAAAGAACCGAGAACTTGGGTTCGCAGCACTTTAATAGCGCCTGTACTTTCTGCAGTTGTTTCCTTTTGGGCGCCCATTTTGCTGGCGATTTCCAAGTGAACTTTACAAAAGCTTTGTAATCCTTTAAGCAATAAAACAAAATTTAAAAAAATAAAACCAATAAAATAAAAAAAAGCATACATTCAGACGAGAGTTTAGAAAGGGGAGCAGTGTTCCCCTGAGGTTGGGCGTACAGGACCAGGCAGGAATCTCCTTGTTGGCAGGCTGTCTCTGGGTGTGAGAAGCATTTCCCCTCGTTGCTGTCAAAGGCAGGTGGAAAGCCTGGATCCTTACCTGGTGTCAGGCTGGGGAATTAGTAAGCCTAAGAAATTCCAGTCGAAACCCAGCAGTTGGTTTGGGGGTTCCTGAGGTAAGCCAAACCAAGAGTCCTTTCTTCATCTCGGTCCCTTATTCCAAAACCAGGTCAGAGAAACACCAGCTCAGTGCCTCTAGATGGCATGACAGGCCTGTGGGGCGCGGTTGCGGTGTTTGGCCAGGTTCAAGCTTCGGACTAATTAAAGGACAGGGTCCTCTCATTGCCACGTGCAAGTCCCAGCTGGAGGGCAGCGCCCTCCCAGCACAATCATAGCCAACGGCTGTGGTTGTAAGCTTGAATCTATGGTCCGAACACGTAGCCCCACGTGCCTTGTGGTAGAGTTCGGGTGCATGTAGTTGAGTGAGGTTGGAGCTCACGAGAATGCTGTAAACAACATGATCACGCCTTTGCTTTGCCTCGTGGCATCTGCTGTAAAATAAAGACACGGCTTGTGGGCGTTGTCTCCTCATCAGGGAGCAGCGTCCCACCGAGGCCCAGCTTTTATTCTCTTGTCTGTCTTTTCTCAATCCTTTCACCCCCCTACTCAGGGTCACTGAACCAGGCTGGGCTGGTGTGGCACATAGGGCGCCCTGGTGCTGAGTATGCCATGGCCGTGCCGGCTCCCCACACAGGACTGGGCAAAAGCTGCCACACTTTGCTTCTTCACCCTCTGCCCTAAGGCATGTCAGCCGGGCTGTCTCCCTAGGAATATAGAAAGCCCCCTTCCGAGATGTCCCCTTCTGCATCTTCAAGGTACTCCCCAGTTCCCTGTTCAGTGATGGCCCCGCCTTTCATGCTGTCAGCCTGCTGATGGCTCCAGAGGGTCTTAGCCCAGGGAATAGGCACATGTTTCAATTCTGGGGTAGATAACCCTGAACCTCATGAGAGCTATGGCTTCCTCTGCTGAGGTCTCTGAACTGGGCGTCAAGGCTGGAGAGAAGCTCAGAGAGAACTGGTCTTTCCCCCGGGGGGAGGAGTGGCCGTACCTCCTCTAGCCCCTTCTAAGGAGAGAGATGATGAAGGGCATTAGGGTGAAAGGCCTTGTTCCACATGGACAAGATAAACAGGGTGGGGGACTGGCGGCAGAGAGGTGCACGGGGCGTGGAGGGCAGGGTCTGTCCTGCCGAACAGCACAGATCTCCTAACTCCTGGCCGGCCGGGGAATGGCCCCAGTTGAGGCTGGAGAGGGAAACAGGTTTGTGCTTCCGAAGGGCAGCCCCACACCTGGGCTGCTGTAGGCTCCCTACGGACTCACCTGTGGTCTCCCACTCCAGGCGGGGGGCCCCGGGAGCCTTCTGGATGACAAGCTGGTTACACTTCTGTGCCGAGCAGCAAAGGCCACCTTCAACCCTGGTCAAGATCAGTGCCATATACATGTGGTGCCTGCTCTAGAAGTCCAGGCCGTGGCAATCAAAGACATCACTTTCCAGAGTGAGTTGGGGGCAAGGAGGGGCTGAGCCCTTTGTGGGTGGGGGATGGGGCAGGAGGGGTGACAGCTCAGGAGCCCTGGAGATGGGTCAGCGCCGGTGCTCCCTCAGTTCCTTAAGAATCGTCAAGCCGTCCCCCTCCCAGGCCGCCCCAGAGGTCCCCTCCCAGGCCGCTCAGGAGGTGGGGATACGGCATGTCCTCCTGGTGGGGCCCCGTCTGTCCCTCACCAGATCACTGAGCCAGACCACTGAGGCAGCATCTCTCCCCCCCACAGCCACTCTCCTGCCCAAGGACCTCTATGAGCTGCTGAAAGAAAGATGGGATGACCTGAAAGAGGTAAGTGGTCCTCCCACATGCTGGGACCGAGGGCCCAGGAGCCGGTCCCTCACAGCATCTCTCTCATTGTAGAGGCACCTCTAGTTTGCAAGCATCTAGAACAGTGATGGCGAACCTTTTGAGCTCGGCGTGTCAGCATTTTGAAAAACCCTAACTTAACTCTGGTGCCGTGTCACATATAGAAATTTTTTGATCTTTGCAACCATAGTAAAACAAAGACTTATATTTTTGATATTTATTTTATATATTTAAATACCATTTAACAAAGAAAAATCAACCACAAAAAATGAGTTCGCGTGTCACCTCTGACACGTGTGTCATAGGTTCGCCATCACTGATCTAGAAGACAGGAGGACGAGAGAGGGGTCAGCAGGGCGGTGTCTTAGGCCCCACCCTGAGCAGACGACCTCCTGAATGAGTGGGAATTCAGAGAGAGGAGGCCTGGGACCTGTTCTCTGCCACACACCTTCCTCTCTCCTGGCCAGGTGGGCGTCAGTGACATGCAGCTGGGGGGCCAAGGACCCCCGGAAGAGACGGAGGACCGGTTCAGCATGCCCCTCATCATCACCATCGTCTGCATGGCCTCCTTCCTGCTCCTCGTGGCAGCCCTGTACGGCTGCTGCCACCAGCGCCTCTCTCAGAGGAAGGACCAGGTGAGCACCCCTGCCCCTCGCCAGGGACGCTCACCCCACCGTTCCCGTAGCAGAGGTCAGTGAGTGGGCCGGGGACCCTGGCAGACACCAGCCCTTCTAGGAAATGGACACTTTCCTGGACAGTTGAAGCGGCAGCATGGTGGGAGGGAAGAAGGTGGGCTTTGGAGTCAGGAAGACTTGGTTTAAACCCTAGCTCTGTCGCTCTTGTCTGTGTGACCTCGAGCAAGTCATATAGTCTCAGCACCAGGTTTCTCATCTGCACAGTGGGGAGAAGACCCACCGTGCGGAGCCGCTCTGAGGGGTCACTGAAGTCGGGGGGTGTAGCACGCCTTTCGAGCCAGTTCTTCCACTCACCTCACTGGGATTCCCATCATTCCGCTTCCACCCGGACTCTGGTTCTCAGCCCTGGCTACGCACTGGGCGAGCTTTAAAACGATCCCCAAGCCCAGCTCCCCACACGGCATTTGAAACAATCTCTGGATCAGGTGACTCCACTGTGCACCCAGGGTGAATCTCGGGTCAGATGGAATAAGCTCTGGCTCCGGACGGCCACTGTCCGCAGCAGAGGTGGCTGTACGCTCTGCTGGGCCCACCTTGCTCCGCCTAGAGAGGTCCTCAGCCCCCGTCTGAATAAAGTGAGTTCCTTCCCAGTGCAGTGCAGTGCGGTGAGGCAGGCGCCTGGAGAGTAAGGTTTGTGGGGAGGGAACGGAGGAGAGACTTGGAGGACTTTGGAGAACCAAGTCCATTTCCACTCACACAAGTCAGCAGGGCGAAGGTGAGGTGAGCTGGGAACTTGAGGAAGCCCTTGTCCAGCTAGCCCTGAGGCAGGCCAGTCGTCAGGGTGGCCTCCAAGAGCACTTACTGCTCACACTAGCCCAATGGGGGTTCCTGGATTATAGGGGTACCTGTGTTACGTTAAGGGTAATAGCCCCCACAGATTACCTTTCTTCTTCACTCCTCTTCCCCACTCTAGCAACGACTCACAGAGGAGCTGCAGACGGTGGAGAATGGTTACCATGACAACCCAACGCTGGAAGTGATGGAGACCTCATCAGAGATGCAGGAGAAAAAGGTGGTCAACCTGAATGGGGAGCTGGGGGACAGCTGGATCGTCCCCCTGGACAACCTGATCAAGGATGACCTGGATGAGGAGGAGGACACACACCTCTAATCAGGTCTGCTGGCGCCGCCGACAGGGCACAGAGCTCCAGACTGAACCACCTCAAGTGCCAACTGGACAGGGGAGGAGAGTCCTCCCCACGTGAGGGAAAGACTGGGGGTGGGGGGTGAGCAGACTCAGAGGGACCCGCCCTCCAGTCCCCACAGAGCCTTAATATTTCCCTTTTCAAGCTGAACAAATCACATTCTGTCTAGATTCCTCTTGTAAAATAACCCACTAGTGCCTGAGCTCAGTGCTGCTGGAAGATGAGGAAGAGAAATAAAAGAAAAAGCCATCTGAGGGACCTTAGGGATCATCTGGTAGAATCCCTTCGTTTCGCAGACGAGATGACCGAGGCCTACGGAGGGTAAGGTCAAGATCACACAGCCACTTGGTGACAGAGTCAGGATGAAAACAGACTCCTTCAGCCCAGTGCTCATCCCCACCTTGCCACCTGCTCAGATCAGCGCCGCCCTCCCTTCGGAGCTGCTCTGCGCAGGGGTGAGGCTGCAGTCCACGGCTGGGGCAGAGGGGAGAGCAGGGCCAGGTCCTGTCTCAGTGGGATCTGATTACTTGAGAGTCTGTGTCCCCGGTGCAGGGTCCTACCCCAGCCTCGTCTGTCAGTGTTCCCATCCCGTTGCTCCTCCCCCTCCCTTCACTCCGTTTTTATCCCCACTCTGCCTTGGTGCCCGGGGACTCACAAGTCATTCATGACCTTGAACCTCTTGCTCTGAATTCTGGTTTCTTAGCCTTTGCTTAGCAGGTTGGGACGTAACCCACCCAGGACTCCCAGTGTGAGTGAAGTCTGCTAAGGGGTCTGCTACAGTGAGCAGCAGGGGAAGCCCTTCCTCCCGGGGTGGGTCCTGCCCATCACCACAGGCTCTAACTGTGTTCTTTTGGCCTCCCATGTCCACCTAGTTTGTTTACTGCTCATTAGATGGGGTGAGACCCAAGCTAGGGACCCCCTTTCCCTGAGATCCAGTGTGAATGAGCAGCTTCAGGAAGGACCTCCCGGGTCCCCAGCCAGCGGAGAGGTGTCCTCAAGAGACAATCGGGTGAAACAGCCAGGAGGATGGGCTTACTCTCTCTGTCATAGGAAACTCAGGGACTTTGCAAGTTGCTGAGCGTTTTGTTATTTTGATGTGTCTGTCGGTTTGATTTTCAGTCCAGCCCTCTACTGCCCAAGGCCAAAGCTCAATTTATAGGGAGACTCTCAGGCAGGTAATCTCACCGATTGGGAGTCTCCTGAGCCCCAGGGAATGTGCGGTGTGCGTTTTAAGGTGCGCAGGGGGCAGCCTGGGGGACCGGGCGTCTGTCTCTTCCCAGTGGCCTTGCTGTTCTGCCTAGGAACCGTGTCCTCTTCTCGGGTCCTAGGGGGCTGCCCAGTTGTCCTGCAGTTTCTGGCGGCATCTCAGGGAAGCAACATATTTCTCAGTGGAGGGATGTTGGGGGAGCTCAGCAGTTAGTGCCATGGAGACGGCGCCTGAGGACTGGGCAGAGTGAGGCTTAATCTGACTTTCCGAGAAGAGAGAATCCTGTGTGGAGTTTTGAACTTTGCCCAAGGTTTCTTGTTCCTGGGCCTAAATTCCCTGGAACCAGCCAGGAAGATGGGCAGAACTGTTCAGGAGAATGAGAAAAAGCCAGGACTCCAGAACCTAGAGGCAGGCCCTGCCATGGCTCTGCTTTGGGCTAGGTTCTTTGTTTTAAAGGGTAAGAGCTGAGGGGGAAGCTCTACGTCCTTCCCCGGCTGCCCGGTTCCTTCGTCATAGCCTTTAGCCCTTCGGCCTGGGGGTTCAAGTTGGGGCCCCAATGGCTTTCCCAAGAGCTAGAGAAATGCGAGGCCAACAAGGATCCCAGATCATCTGCCCTGATCCTCTAGTGTGTGGAGTTGGCAGGAGGGAGAACGATGCCGGTTTGGGGAAAAGAGGAAATCTTGTCATGCTGGGAAGAGACGTTTGCTTCCTTTCTGCCCCGTGTTTGGTTCTTCCTACCCAGCGGGTCTGTCATGGCCACTGTGGGAGGGGCCAGGATTCTCCTCCTTTGCCGATTCTGGGTCGTGTTTCCCCGGCCCGGCCTTCAGAGACAGCAAATATGTCTGAAAATTGGCCAAAGCCACTCCCCCAGGCCTGGGTGGGGGTGGGGAGCGATGAAGCTTGGCAAAGCTTGGTCCAGAGGAATGACTGGCTCTGCCCAAGAAGCTGAGACGCTTTGGGCTGGTCCAGAGGCTCCTTCGTTTGGTGCATCCAAAGTGTGTTCTCCAGCCTTTGGGGCAAATTCCAAGTCCAATCCCTTGCCTTGGCTTGCTCTTGCCACTAGACATCTATGTCAAGGCCACACGGCCGTGCACCCATAAAGGCCTTCCCGTCTCCTTCCTGGGCTCTGACTGCTGTCGGGAAGCCAGGTCCTGGGCTGAGGAGAGGAGCACGCTTACAGCTGACTGTAAGCAGGTGGTACCCACCGAGAGGTTATACACTCTTTCCTGCTGTGACACACTGGCTCCCCTGAGCCGAGTAAAAGGCCAGAAGCCTCGGATCTGACGATTGGACAAACCCCGTGAAAAGTGTGCTGCCATGAAAGCGAGAGAAGCGGCAAAGCTTTGGAAGGACGAACAGAATATTCTGGAATCGTGAGAGAGAATACGGGTTTAATCTAGACAGATTCCTTTCCCCCCTCTTGCCAGGAAAGCTGGCAGAAAGTTTATTTAAGCTACTTCTGAGCTTTATCCTTTTGGACAATATGCTGGAGAAACTTTGAAAAACGAGTTCAAGCTGATATAGATATTTCGGTAATGTATATAAAACGGCCACGTTAATTCACCCAGCACTGCTGTAAGTGAGTATTCTCTGGAAAAACATTTGTAAGAGCTGGCTTTTTTCTCTGAACAGGAATGTAGACGTCTGTTTTACTAGAAATGATGCCTCTTGAATGAAAAACGAAATAGAAGACAGGCTGATGACACAGTGTTTGTCTGGCTTTGGGCATTTTCATTTGAAACTCGATCCTCACACTCCCCACAGAGTCCAGCCTGTACAGTGAGGGCTACCCTGGCTGGGAAGTGACACACCAGTCACAGGAAGGGGGTTGTAGAGACCTAGTCCAATCTTGTTTTTATCTTAAACAGAAAACCTGGAGCCCAGTGATGTGGCCCAAGTCACATAGTTAGTGACAGAAACAGGATTAAAACCTGCGTTGGAAGCCTGCCCGATGCTGTGTGCCCCAGAGAGAACCCCTAAATTCAGGACTGCTAATCGAGCACAGGCCCTGCCCCCCTCCCCAAAGGACAGAATTCCCTTCTCCATCCTGCCCTGCAGCAAGGCAGCAATAGGAACCTTACTGGTCTTCTACACTTTCTCCTAGTTATTCAGGTCTAAGACTTAAATGAACAATCCTTTTGTCAAGAAAACAGCTTGGAATGAGCTGTTACATATGCACCTGCTACTAGCGGATCAAGGATCAAAGGGAACAAGACGAGGAAAGGCAGATTCACGCAGGCCTGGTGCAACCCCGACACTGAGGGAGAAGAGGGGGTCGCTATTGGATGTGGGTCTTTCTGTTACTAGTGGATGTTAAACCGTTTGCCCAGGAGGCTGTCTTGGTGGACAGGGGTCTGAAGTACACTGGAATTTACTGAGAAACTTCTTTGTAAAGGCTATACTTAATTATTGCCATTTTCTTACAAAAATATATTTTTGAAAACTGTATACTATCCATTAAAGTGCTTTTGTGTAAGCCGGTTTGGTCCCAGTGTTGTGCTCCGATTGGCTCGCCTTCTTCACTTGCGCACCTGCTGCAAGTGCAGAGACCCCGGCTGGGCATCTGGGCCCAGAGAGAGGAGGGGAGCTGACAGGGAGGGAGGGAAGCGAGGGGTCCTGGAGGGGACGGCGTCGCCGGCTGCTCTAGTCTCAGCAGGAAAGGCCTCTGCCCCTCACAGCACTGCTTTCTCACTTTCACCTCTTCCCTCAGCTTCTGCGGCAGACACAATTGTGAACCACCCAGCACCACACCCTGATCAGGTATGAAAACACCGATGGAGACAAAAGTATTTTAAAAAAATAAAATAAAATAAACAGGCCCTAACCGGTTTGGCTCAGTGGGTAGAGCGTTGGCCTGCGGACTGAAGGGTCCCAGGTTCGATTCCGGTCAAGAGCATGTACCTTGGTTGCGAGCACATCCCCAGTGGGAGATGTGCAGGAGGCAGCCGATCGATGTTTCTCTCTCATCGATGTTTCTGACTCTCTGTCCCTCTCCCTTCCTCTCTGTGAGAAATCGATAAAATATATTTAAAAAAAAATAAATAAAAAATAATAAAAAAATAAACAGAAGTTCTGCCCTGGTCCTGTTCCTGCCCACAAAAGGATCTATTGCAGTGGTTCTCAACCTTCCTAATGCCACGACCCTTTAATACAGTTCCTCATGTTGTGGTGACCCCCAATTTCATTGTTACAAATTGAACATAATTAAAGCCTAGTGATTAATCACAAAAACAATATGTAATTATATATGTGTTTTCTGATGGTCTTAGGCGACCCCTGTAAAAGGGTCCTTCAACCCCCAAAGGGGTCGCGACCCACAGGTTGAGAACCGCTGATCTATTGTCATAAGAAGCCTCTACCTGTCCTTCATCACTCGAAGATGCCTCGATTCTCTCCCTGTAGGTGGTGTGACCTACCTGTGTGTCCGTGCGGCAGGGAAGAACTATCAGTCCCAGCTTCCAGAGGGGAACGTGGATCTGGTCCACGTTCATACTTGCTATACAATCGCTCCCATTTGCCTAACATCTTACAGTTTACAACACTTTTACATCTCTTATTTAGGAACTATCACCACTACCAATAGGGAAATTAGGTACAGAGATTACGGATTCTCTCTGCGGTTTCACAGGCAGGTGTTTAAATGGCAGTGCTAGGCCTTGAATCTACAACTTTTCTCTCAGTCCTACATTCCTTTTTCAATACCACATGAATGCTTGAGCCCCAATAACAGAGTACATTTCTAGAATGCAACCGCGGCTACAATATGATTTTATGTGGGGGTTCTGAAAGGCAGTGAACACTCTTACGGGTGGACCAGAGTTGGGCCAGGGGTATTGTGAGGTTAACTTCAAGAGTGTGCCAAGGATACAGAAAGGAATACAAGTACCAGGACCTTGCCAAGCCCCTGGGCCATGCTGGAGGCACACTGTTCTAAGAAGAGGGTGACTCATAGTTTATTGCTGGCTGCAATTTAGACCTAAGACTCCATTCTCTTCCTGAATAGGTCCTTCACCCTCCTCTCTGCCCTGCCAACCCAGAGCCACTCTGTTGTCATTTCTTATTTGTTATGCCTCTTTGTTACTCAGTCTCCCCCATCCTTTCTTCTGGACCCCAAAGTGAAGAGTGAAGAATAGGACTGGCTATTATAGTTAACACTAGTGATGAATACTGACATAGCTTGTTTTTTTCAAGGACCTTGGCATGTTACAGATTAAAGAGTCAATGGGATCCTGGCAAACAAGATCTGCTGCCAACATATACTTAAGAGATGAGAAAGTGAGGCAGAGAAGTTGAGACTATGCCCGATCTGGAAATAAACCTCGGTTGCTGACTCCTGCCCTGGCTACCCATTCCCGTGGCCCACGGTCAGAGGGCAGCTGTACATTCGATGCAATAGACATCACCAGTGTCCTAATCTCCCCTCTTGGGGTTTGCCAACCATCAGAATTTAGCAGCACAGCAGGAGACTGGTCACCTCTTCCTACAGCTTGTCTCTTCCTCGGAAGAATATTTCTAGATAGAACTGATGGCTTTGCTTTTCCCAAGTGAAAGCCGAGGGAGGAAGTCCCTGGGAATATGAGAAGCTTCAGAGCAACGGCGATGGGCTAGTCCAAGCACCATGCTCTCCAGCCCACCTTCCCTAAGCCACAGAAAGCCGACTCTCCTCTTCCTTTTTGCAGGAAGCCACCCATTGTCTTCACTATCACAGAAGTGTAAACAAGGATCCCGGAAGGCTGGTGAACCTTGAGCCCCTGGCAAGGGCCAGAGCTATGCACCAATTGTTTAGTCCAGACAATGGGGGCTCAAGCTATTTCCTGACCAAATAGTCTCAGAGTAAATCTTTCTAATATTTACTGACCTTTAAGATAGCCTGTCTATTACCACAATTACCTAAGAGCTAGATGTGTATCCAAAATTGAATAAAAGGTTGGCTAGGCTTGGACACCAGTGGAAGTCTTTTCTCTTGCACTGGGCTTTCCGCCTGGCCCCCAATATTTCCAAATTACTTCTTGTCTCATCTCTTTCATTTGCATGCGGCCCCTTCTCCAGATCCCGAACCCTGAACCACGCGGTACGTGGGTCCACATATCTTCTCTCCTTCCAAGATATGTAAAAGGAAAGGAGAATGTGCATGCTGTGTGGTGCTGAAGAAAAGCAGGAATGTAACCAACTAGTATTTAAGGCTATGCCAGGACTATCGTGGGCTTCAGGATAGCCATCAGCCTTTCACACAGCACCCTCCAAATCGGAAGGGTTAGTGGTAAAAAAAATACTGCCTTCATCTACAGAAAAAAAAAAAATTCAAATTCCTATGAACTCTGTGGCTGCAGGGCACACACTGGCATTTCCCTAGTAGATGCCTGATCAGCTCCTCAGGTAACGAAGCTCCTGAGGTAGCACTTCCAATCCAGGTAGGTCTCCACCCCAAGGTGGGAGCAGCTGGTATCACACGGAATTCAACACAAAGCCCTCTTTGCTTATTGCTGACTTCCCACCAGAAGACAAATGTATTGAGAGGAGACTGTATCCCACATTTCCATCCTTTTGAGTTAATTTCTTGCCTGATCACCTCAGGTTTCCTGTTTTGAAAACAAATATCACCTACGACCCATGCTCAAAGCACACTCAAGAAATGAAAGTGAACGCTAGCCGGTTTGGCCCAGTGGATAGAGTGTTGGCCTGCAGACTGAAGGGTCCCAGGTTCGATTCCGGTCAAGGGCATGTACCTTGGTTGCGGTCACATCCCCAGTAGGGGGTGTGCGGGAGGCAGCTGATCGATGTTTCTAACTCTCTATCCCTCTCCCTTCCTCTCTTTAAAAAAATCAATAAAATGTATTTTTAAAAAAATGAAAGTGATAAAGCAAGATGGATTTGATGTGTAAATTGAGAAAATAAATTATTTTGAGTAAAATCAGTTGACCAACTAATTCACTGCAAAATGTAGGACTAAGCCAAGAAAATGTAAAACAGATCAGATGTAAAGGGCCAAGTGCATGCTTCCTTGTTCTTGAGATCCATTTCTTCGGCATAATTCTGAGTTTATTTTTTTCAAGGCTCAACCACTTTCACTGTGGACAGGGATCCAGAATTTTTCCAAACTTTGCAACACCTTCAGCTCTGTGGTTCTCTTTTGTTACTACTATCTTTTCTATCATTGATCTTCTATTTCAAGTCAGTTTTTTCTTCCAGTTCCTAACCTATACATGTGTTTCCCTTAAAGAAATATATAAAACATAAAATTGAACTGTTCATTAACAGATTAAAAAACCTCACTTGATGAATTTACAGTTCTTTAAAAATGAAAACCTCCCCAGAAACTTCGTGCCAAAGGCCCTTCTACACTGTGTATCATTATCCTCTTTGGAAGCCCGGATAAAACCTTTTTGAGGAAAAAAAATGTAACTGCAAAGTACATAAACATTTTACAAGTTGACTTCAAAAGTAGTCTTAGCAAACAAGAGACAACTTGTAGTGTCCATATATAACTTTTTATTAAGAAAATGAACAAAATACATTCTTTCTCCATATGTACATTACATACAACAATTCTACAATTGCAATTGTTCAGCAGATCACTATTCACAAAGCAGTGTTGAAAACATTCATCAAACCTGGGATCAGAAGATTACTGTACCAAAGAACGAAGCCTACAATGTCCACACAGACAGAGCGACAGAGGATCATGATGGGAATGGGAGACTGAGAACACTCCACTGGCGCAACAACGACTGGGAACAATGATGATGCTGGAAGAGACCTGGTGCCCCAAGCACTTCTGTTAACAGCCACAACCAGCTCAGGCCGGCTGCTCCTGAGCTCCCTCAGATTCCCATTTCTGGTTTAGGAACCTCAGGATAGAGCCCTAAGCCCCCAGTGCCACCAAAGAGGGTGAAGAAAAGAGCTGAGCCCTGACAGGCAGCAGTTACCGCCTTCACACGTCAAGAAAAGGAGTCTCAAATGAAATACAAAACTTCCGACTCTCAGCTGTGAGCAAAGAAATATACTTTTTGAAGAGACACTTGCTTATGCATGGTTAAGGGCATGCTTGTTTCAAGGACTCCTTATTTACGTTTATGTTCGTCCTGCCTGTTTTCCTTTCGCTTTGCTTTTCTCTGCTTTTCCTTTGGCTTTTGGAAAGTACATCCTTTTTGGGTGTGGGTTTAACTATGGTCATGTTAAAAAATACATGGAAACAGAAAGCTCTTCCTGGGTATGAAGATGCCCCAATGTGCATAGTGGTGCACAACGAGCTGAAGAATTGGAATGAGTCTTAGAAGTTTCCAATGATCTGAACAAGGCAGCTCTCTACAGCTTCTGGGTAACACACCCATCATTTAGGCTTAAAAGATACATATCAACAGAATCATTTCCAGACTGTCTAGGAAAGGACAATGTTTAAAGGAATAGAAGAGTAGGCACAAATGCTCGCATCCCAGTGCTCCACACCTGTGGTAAGACAATGAGAATGACTGTGTCAATTTTTAAAAAATAGTTTTTCAGTCCTCTAACATGTTGGGTTATGGAAGTCAGGAAAAAGAAAATGAGTTAAGTCCCATCAGCTAATATATAGTGGTTTTCCTTCTTTACAATTATGTCCTAAGTTTCGATAATAAACACTTACATAATCACACACATCAACAAATGTTATCATTTAAAAGTCTCATAAAAGATATTTAACAATTTCCAGCTTTCAGATGAGCAGGTTGCGGTGACACCGTGTTGCCGGTGCGGGAGACGCTGCGGCAGAGGGAAGGAGCTACCTATCACAGCGTTACTAAGCAGGCCCAGAAAGAGCAGCTCTGTTGGCCGTGGAAGGAGTCATATCTTCCTTCTCAATCTAACTTCCAGTCCAACTTTGGCTTTGAGGATCCATAAATGGAAGGATCTTAATTTCTGGCCATTGAGTACTTCTAATTTATAAAAGTAGTTAAAGAGTTGACTTAAAATCATGTTTAACACATGCCATTTTGAAAGATGGGATAATGTTTGTTACCAAGACGAAGACCAAGACAAGAAAAGGAGGGCCTCATCTTAGCTTTCCTGTACTCTTCTTCTGAGGCTGTAGACACAGCAGCATATAGATTTTGAAGTGGTAGCAGGGAAGAAATCTCTTTAAAAGAAAAATATACACAGCTGACCCTTGAACAAAATGGGGTGGGGGTTAGGGACCCTCAACACCTGCACTGTCGATATCCATTTCGAAAATCCACATACAACTTTTGACTCCCCCAAAACTTAATTACTTAATTACTAACAGCCTACTATTGACCAGAAGCCTTACCAATAAACACGCAGCCGATTAACTAACACATATTTTGTATGTTATATGTATCAGACACTGTATTCTTATAATAAGCTGAAGAAAATGTTATTAAGAAAATCATAAGGAAGAGAAAATATATTTACAGTATTTATTGAAAAGAATCCACATATAAGTAGACCCACGCAGTTCAAACCTGTGTTGTTCAAGGGCCAACTATTTAATATCCATATATATATATATCCATATACATATATCCATATATATATGTCCATATATATATATATATCTACAACAAAATCTGCTCATAGAAAAACACATTATGTTGCAATTTCTAAATTGAAGACTATAATAAAGGAAATTAATACTATACTATCTAATTTATACATTTCAAAAGACATTTTGCACAAGTCAAAAAAGCAAGCTGGCTTACAGAATAACACAATCACAGCACCTCTTGGCCAGGCTAAATGTAATGTTTAAGAAAGAAAGTCCACTTTTATTTCTCCAATAAAAAGAAATGGGTGGTATACAATTGAGGGAGAACACAGTTTACAACTGGCTAGTTACCAAAATAGTATTTCTGGGAAAGGACAAAAAAGAAAAGAAAACCAACACATGACTTAAATATATATATATATATCTTCCCCATAGACTATTCATACTTAAACTTTCAGACTTTCATATCCTACTATCAAACTTAGGGTTGGATAGACAACTACTTTAGTATATCTTATAATGTTGTATTCAGTGCTTTTACACATATAGCTAATGTGTATGTGTAAAGTTAAACTAAGCCTTTAAAAGATGAAAGTAGCCTAGGACTTCTAAAGTAGGCAATTAAAAAAGTGTAAAGCCCCCTTTTCCCCTTCGTCCCAAGAAAGTAAAGACAGTAATTCCCAAGCAACATGCTAGAACAGGCATCCGCAAACATCTGACAGCATGGCCCTGATGGCATTAAGATCCTCTCCTCTTGTTTTGTTGCAAAATAATCCTAAGACTCTGCCAGCAACAATAGCATTAGCCTTATTCTAGATACGTTCTCTAATTTAATTAACACTTTACTGATGTGGAGGCAACCTAAAGAATAAATCAGTTATTTAATACTTCTAATGCCAAGCCCAGAATTCATGTATGTATTTCTTGGCCAAGTAGAACAAACAGAGACCTTTGGGATTATGTAGAATTAATTTATTTTAAAACATGGAAACTAAATTGATGTCAGTTCAATTTTGTATGGGTTATAAGTTAAGCATGAAAGGACAATATTTTTCCTAAAGAGCTTGAAAAAAACACTAAACAAATGACACTAAACTGAACAAAGGCTTTCTTGAGGTTGGTTAACAAAGGAGAAATATAAAGCTCAAAATTGTCTACTTGAGCAACTCTTTAATCATGCACACAGGCCTGTTTAGTAGATGGTCAGTGTTTCCCTTCCTGCCAATTAACTTGGCATTCATTAAGCCCTGGATGAAACTGAAGAGTGGTGATCTCCTCAGGCCGGTGTACACGGGGCAGACAGCGCAGATACCCAAACTAACTAACCGCTGAATGCTAGCATCCCAGATGGTCAGAGCTGTTTCAGCAAGAGCTTCAACTCCATGCAAAGCAAGTCCCGGGGGAGCCCCAAACTGCCTGTTAAAATGTTTTAGTGCTGGCTTTCCCTCTGGACCCTTATCTAGGTACTAGCTGTACATAATAAACTGCTCACCTAGTTTAAGATCTAGGGCCCATTACATTGTGTTTTAAAAATATATTTTTATTGATTTCAGAGAGGAAGGGAGAGGGAGAGAGAGATAGAAATATCAATGATGAGAGAGAATCATTGATCGGCTGCCTCCTGCACCCCCCCGCCCCCCACCGGGGATCGACCCCACAACCTTGGGCATGTGCCCTGACTGGGAATCGAACCATGACCTCCTGGTTCATGGCCAACTCTCAACTGCTGAGCCACGCTGGCTGGATTACATTGGTTTTTTTCTTTCAAGATCACTAACAGCTATTTGGGAGAAGATGAAAAAAGAAACTAACCAAGAAATGCTGCTTTCCAACGACTATTCAGTATAACTGAGCTTTGATCCCTTTTGATAAGTCTTCTTTCCAGCACTGCATTAATAAAATTAATCTAGGGCTAGAAAGGAAGAGCTTTCTTCTTCGTTTAGATTTGTGGACCTTCAAATCCATAAGGAAAAAAAGAAGTTGCACTGGCTGGCATAGCTCAGTGGTTGAGCAGCATCCCATGAACCAGGAGGTCATGGTTGGATTCCTGGCTAGAGCACATGCCTGGATTGTGGGCTCAAACCCTAGTAGGGGGCATGCAGGAGGCACCCTATTGATGATTTTGATGTTTCTATCTCTCCCTCATCCTTCCTCTCTGAAATTAATATATTTTTTAAAAGTTCCTTTTTTCTTTTCTAACATATCCTCATTCTCTTCTCTAGCTCTGTTCCTAAGACTCAAGTGAAAATGCTACAGACAGGCAAAATAGAACACTGCACACATAAGTTTCATAGTTCATTCAGATGGTGTGAACAACAGACAAAAAGACAAACTGTTTCACAATTATAAATGATATCTTACAAATGGTCTAATTTCCTACTAAACATTTCTCCTTATTTTTGTTGTTGACCCTATAGCTCTTGGATAACATCCACATAACAAGCCAGGCAGTGTTTGAGGACTTGAAAGTATATTTGCAAACTTTATTTCCAAACAATGACTCTAATGTGAAAGAGAAACTAGAACTACCCTTTGGTTCTGGTGTTTTCAAGCTCTGAACTAGTTCAGGTCTATAACGTTAGGGTTCTACCGAACAAATAGACAGTGATATGCTTTCCCACAGGACACCTCTCTCTGCACCGTATTACTATAATCTCTCATGACTCCTCAAGGGCTATAGAATCTATTGTCAGAGGATTTTATCATTGGCTATGACTAGGAATAAGATTTAGTCATTTGGAATGTGAACTAAATTCACATAGTTGAGGGGAAGAGACGTGTCTAAGCCTGCATTACTTTTATTTAAGAAAAAATGAATACCAATCATTTCATGGCAATCAAAGCTATTACCAACGCTCAATTATATTGAAATTAAAAGTCAATTCTTAACACAAATTCCAATTTCAGCAGAAAATCAGTGCTACTCAGAGGAGTTGGAAGTAGGGGGAAAAGGCTAAAAAGTATAAAGAAAGGAAAGACAATAGGCAAATGGAAATGCTGGTGATGTGAATTCCATAAGCTCTGCTATGAAACTTGTACCTTATCAATAACTTTATGAGTAAACTTCCTAATGACAGGAAAAGAAGCCAACACTGGCTCCTCCATTAAAGCTGCCATAACCACATTACTATCCCCCATATGAAAATGATGAGCATTTTTATAGCAATATTTGAACATTAATTCTTTAATAATGTGCAAGTGTTAATTTCACTATTCTGTTGTCATAAACAAGGATAAATGATGTCTCAGAATGATTATGACATTTTTTTCACAAGCAGCACAACACCTGTAAGCAATGCCATATAAAACCTAGAAAGTCTAGGACTAAAAGAGCCAAGAATAGTCAGAAAAATGACAACACAACTCACAGTATTTAGTGGGTAGAAGGAAATCAAGGTTAAAATTATGGGGAGAATCGAAGATGGCGGCATAGGTAAAACACCGGAGACTGCCACCGTGGACAACCACTTCAAAAATACAACTAAAAGTCGGAGCGAACATCAACCAGAACCACGGGAAGGCTGGCTGAGGAGAGTCTCTTCAACCAGAAGCAAAAACAACAGCATTCCGATGCTCAGCGGAGGCGCAGTGTGGAAAATTTAAAGGTACGGCGGTGCGGTGGTGAGGGTGCGCGCGCAAAGCGGGCTGGCGGCTGAGGGTGCGATTGTCGTTTTCAATCAGGAGCGAATCTCAGACTCTGGGCTACAGATCCGGGTGAGTCTCTAGGGACCCAGACTCAAACGGGAGAAGCGGGACTGTCTGGCTACGGCCCCTCCGAGGTTTGCAGCGATTGCTGGGACAGAGAGGCAGAGACCCTGGGGACGGACTGAGAGCGGCCATAGCTGCTCCCTCCCCCCCGCCCTGTTGAGCCCGCCCCGCCCAAACCCTGCGCACAACCATTTGCCGACCGCCTCAGGCAAGGGCTGGACTAGCACCTCCCCTGAGGACTGAAGTTTTCCCACAGCTGATTTCCACCGCCAGTCGGCCTGTTGGTCAAATCCCTCTAGTGTTAACTACAACAATTAAGGCTTCGCTAGAACAAGACTGCGCACAGAGACCACAAGGGGGTGCACCAAGAAAGCATAAAAGATGCGGAGACAAAAAAACATGACAGAAATGGAGGATATGGAGCTAAGAATCGCAATTTTGAGGGCTTGCCATAAATTTGTGCAGAGCCTCACGAAAACTAATGAGACCCTCGATGCTACGATAAAGAAATTAGAAAGTAAGCATACACGGACTGAAATAAAGAATATTATACCCAATAGCAGACCAGAGGAGTGCAAGAATCAAACCAAAGATTCGACAAAAAACACCCAATTGGAAAAGCATAATGAAAAAAGAATCCGAAAATGTGAAGATAGTGTAAGGAGCCTCTGGGACAGCTTTAAGCGGACTAATATCAGAGTCATTGGAGTCCCAGAAGATGAGAGACAGCAAGATATTGAAAACCTATTTCAAGAAATAATGGCAGAAAACTTCCCCCACCTAGTGAAAGAAATGGACTTACAGGTCCAAGAAGCGAAGAGAACCCCAAACAAAAGGAATCCAAAGAGGACCACACCAAGACACATCATCATTAAAATGCCAAGAGCAAAAGACAAAGAGAAAATCTTAAAAGCAGCAAGAGAAAGAGGCTCAATTACCTACAAGGGAATACCCATACGACTGTCAGCTGATTTCTCAACAGAAACTTTGCAGGCCAGAAGGGAATGGCAAGAAATATTCAAAGTGCTGAATACCAAGAACCTACAACCAAGATTACTTTATCCAGCAAAGCTATCATTCAGAATTGAAGGTCAGATAAAGAGCTTCACAGATAAGGAAAAACTAAAGGAGTTCATCACCGCCAAACCAGTATTATATGAAATGCTGAAAGGTATCCTTTAAGAAGAGGAAGAAGAAAAAGGTAAAGATACAAATTATGAACAACAAATATGCATCTATCAACAAATGAATCTAAGAATCAAGTGAATAAATAACCTGATGTACAGAATGAACTGGTGACTATAATGAATCAGGGACATAGAAAGGGAATGGACTGACTATTCTTGGGGGGGAAAGGGGAATGGGAGATTCGGGAAGAGACTGGACAAAAATCATGCACCTATGGATGAACTCAGTGGGTGGGGAGTGAGGGTGGAGGGTGGGGTGGGAGCTGGAAGGAGGGGAGTTATGGGGGGAAAAAAGAGGAACAAATGTAATAATCTGAACAATAAAGATTTAAAAAAAAAAAAAGGTTAAAATTATGTATAAATAAAATCTCTAAGATAGTACTTTTTGAGAAAAATGAAAAGCACTTGAAGAAGAAATCCATAAATTGCAATGAGTCCTTCCTGCCAAAACAAATAATGACAACATCATTCAGCTGATCTAGTAGGCTAGTTACTTCAACAAACTTGGAAACTTCCCCCTTCAACTGACATACCTGCAGACTAGAAGTTTAAGATAGCCAAGTCATTTCAGCATGAATACAAATCACAGGGAGTCAGAGCCCACAGAGGGTGGGCGGGGGGGGGGGGGGGGGGGGGGAGATCACAAAAGAAGGATGCTATTTGACTAATTAGGACTATAAGAATTTTTGAGCCTTGGCTTTGCTCAGTGGATAGAGTGTGGGCCTGCGGACCGAAGGGTCTCAGGTTCTAGTCAGGGGCACATACCTCGGTTGCAGTCAGAGCTCGTGCAGGAGGCAACTAGTCAATGTGTTTATCTCACATCGATATTTCTCTCTCTTTCCCTCTCTCTTCCACTCTCTCTAAAAATCAATGGAAAAATATCCTCGGGTGAGGATTAAAAAAAGAAAATAATCTTTGAGTGAAAGAGCCCAAAAAATCTAATCCTCAAGCATTGCCATGTGCAGACCCTTTATGATACTTCTCCTATAAACCTCTTCTGAGGAAGCCTGCACATCCCAGATCAAGGCTATTTTAAGAGTTTAAAACTTTGTGAAAACGCAGGTCAGAATCTACAAAAGGATGACACTGCAGATGAACAATGATTTCTAAGAAAAGAAGGGTTATGAAGGGTGTATTTTTTATGTCTAGGTGACTGTTTGGAGTACACATTGTAAGGACACCCCAGCCCCCAGAGAATTCACTTGAATCCGTAATTCTCAACTGCTTTGCAACATCCAACCAGCTAAAGAATTAACACATTTACTCAGGAAATAATCAATGACCCACAATTACTCAATGAATTTCATATGGTGGTAGGAATAAGTACAGGGTAACTTCTCATGTAATTCTCATGAAACAGTATAATTCAGAGAATAAATCAGGAACATACTCCTAAGTGCTTTTTCATCCATTAAGCATCATTCTCCATTCCTCACTAAATGATTAAGTGCCTCAAACTAGCTTTTGTTTGCAGGTTAGATTTTAAAACTGTTTTATTGTAAAACTGATCATGTTTCTGTAAATAGCATTTATAAGGCAGATGTGAAAAGACCCACTGGAGGATAAACTGGCAACCACTTATATTCAACATACATATTTCACCCAAGAATAGTTTTACAATCTTAAGTAACTGAGCTCTGAACCCAACAAGCCCGTCTATGATAAACCAAAGAGTTAACTTTCTAATGTTCTCTATCAGTTTTTACTTATTAGACATGCATAGGACAATTTTAATGTAAATGAAAACCAGGTTTAAAAAGATGCTCTTGCTGCCTGGCTGGCGTTGCTCAGTGGTTGAGTGTCGACCTATGAACAGAAGGTCACAGTTCAATTCCCGGTCAGGGCACATGCCCGGATTGCAGGCTCGATCCCCAGTAGGGGGCGTGCAGGAGGCAGCCAATCAATGATTCTCTTTCATCATTGATGTTTCTATCTTTCTCTCCTTCTCCCTTCCTCTCTGAAATCAATAAAAATATATTTAAAAAATTATCTTGCTAAAGGTTAATACTGTCAGCTTTAGCACAAAGTTAGACATTCAAGTCTAAATTTATTTGCTTGAATAAGAGACTGATACATTTGAATTAATCAAGCTGGCCACATGAGGTCTCTGTCATTCCACAAAATGCAGATGAATTTTAGAAGTGCCTTGCAAGTCAGAGAATTTCTCATGAAGTATAAGCACTAAAAATGATGAAGATCTAGTTTACTTCTAGTTTAAATAAACTATTTCTAGTTTATTATTCTGGAACAATATATTTGGCTGGAAGAAAAGGGAAATGGGAATGAAGCTAAAGCTAGGGATAATAAAACTGAACAAACTGTAGTCCACTAACTAGCATAAACCAGGTGTTTCAATATGAGATTTACTAAACTAGAAAGATTTAAAAAATAGTAAAACAGCTACTTGGCTATCTAAATAATGTATCTAAATACCAAATTAGATTATTTAAATTAAATATACTGCTGGAATTCTTGGAAGTAAATGTAGTTACTCATTACATCTATAAGTAAATTTCAAAACAGTGATGTGAAATGTGAGCAATGTGTCACTTTTAGGCATGGATATAATGAAGCCCTACATTCTCCTACAATCATTACCAACAGTGTAAAGCCCCATGATACAAACTCTGATTTACCTAGTCAATAATCTCAACAGTTTCTCACTTAAGCAACATGAAAGTGTTTGCTATCATTCAACCCCATTTAAACATGTTTGCAAAAAAATAAAAAATCAAATCAGAAATAAAGAGGAAAAGTTCCACACCTAAATAAAGTAAAAGATAAAATTAAAATAAGCGGATGTAACAAAACAAAACTACTGGTACTATCAGGGAAAAACAAGAACAAAAAAGTCACTGAGTTCCCTCCAAATATGGAATCTAAATGAATGAAAAAAATGACAAAGCATTATAAAAATAAATCGTGGAGGGCAGCAGCACTTCATTTGGTTAATGTTTTTAAAGTGCCAGAATTCACAGAGAGCAAAATTCAGGTTTTAAATTTAGAAACTCTTATCAAGTTCAAGTTCTTCCCTATCAACTCTTTGATTTGTACTTGTTTTCACAAAATGAGATTCAATTGGCTACCATATTAGTGATATTAATATTTTATATTCTAGACTGTCACTCAGAAAAATCATTTTATGAAACTGTACAAGTATATAAGTAAATTCTATGTGCTCATCTGTAAAGTCAATTGGTTATTCTGAAGCTACACAAATTTTGGTACTTACTAAATTATATATTTTTCAGAAGGTAAGGTACAGATCTAATTGTTTAATAAATCACTATACTGATTGCTTTGGGAAGCTTGGAAAGCTAAGAAGCCCAAGATTCAAGCCTAGAGCTAGGAAAAATAGATTTCTGTCCATCCCCAAAAGAAGTAAAATCATGCAATACAGAGTGAAGATGGATCTCCAAGTCTCATTCCTATATATGAGACTTTTCGAAAGTGCAACTCAATTTCTTCTCTTTCTTTGGTGAGACCTAATCTTGCTACTCAAGTACATACTGAATTCCATAAAGTCATTCACTTTTAAGAGCCATTGGACTGATGAACATTCATTATACTTAGTCTGCTTTAAGCATGGCGGGTATCAGTTGCACACAGCACACTTTTTTTTTTTTAATACAACTTGTTTTTAACACAGCATACTTTTGAGCAAATGTAATAAGCACTGGTCAGGTGTAGGTTTCCTATATTGCATTCCATAGCACCTCATGGAACAATAAATATCTCCACCCCCCACAAAAAATAGACAAACCTATCTGCCTTTTTCTTTTTTAGTTTAATGAAAAAGTATTTGCACCATTTTTCTTTTCCTTCATTTAAAAAAGCCTAGTCTATGTGCTTAGTGAAATGCCTGTCAGTTGTATTCCACTGGACAACTACACTCCATCATTCTTTAAAATATCAGTATGCAGAAGTAGATGTGCGGAGCCAATGTGTCTGGATCAACAAAGCAGAGCTCTGGACACCATCCTCCCAAATGAAAATGCTACGGATTGATAGCACAGGAAGTAATGGAAGCCCTGAGTCTGTTCAGCTCTATCAGAGGGGAAAGCCATTTTCTTCCAAAACTGCCACAAAGATATCAATGAACATATTAATCACTTCTAGAATCCTCCTGCTGGTAACTTTTATAATGGCTCTTAAAGGTTCTGAATGATACTCTTAAGTTTCTGTGACTCAAAGCTTATAATATCCATCATAAAAACACTATAGACCAATCTCAGATAAGTGCCTGGACCAATCTTGGGTTTCATTTTTCAGTTCTATGAAGAGGAACATAAATTTGAGCCCTCTGTTTCTCCTATTGCTTAATGTAATACAAGACTCTAGTCAACAGAGACATATACACATCACTTTAACATACATCAGTTGCCCTATAGAACTATATACTGTTAAGAATGAAGAGGTAAACAAGTGACACCACCTACAAGCAGCTGTGTGATGCAAGGTAAAGTGAAATGGGAAGGGAGGAGAAAGAAGACGGTCACACAACCCAACAACACAATCCCAATTCTTATAGCACTGGGTCTGTTAATAGTGCTTACTTGCCCTAATTTTATAAAAATGAAATAAAAATCAGGAAAGGGTAAACTACCTGATTATTATTTTTTATACTCATTAATTTTTAAAAGTTAAAGTAAAAAATATATATATATTTAAATGGAAAGTATACCAATTTCACTTTATTATTAACTTAACTGAGGAATGGGATGAGGAGAATGGGGCTGAGGTCAGGTATGAAGAAAGAGGGTTAGAACTTGTGATGGTAAAGATCCCTTCGGGATTCTGGTGCAGTCCTCAGTCACTGCGGCCTGTCGGTCAGTAGAGTTGAAATCCAGAATACTGAAAGCAGATTCCTGGTCTCCATTTCTGTCCAGTGACTCTTCAGTTACAGTGTGATGAGGTCCACCAGGTTGCCTTTAGGAGGAGTCATGCTGTCAGGAAAGAAATTTACTAAGGTGTCAAAGAGTTGAGTTCTTTGAGCATAGGTATGATCCACATCTGAAAAGCCTGTGAAGGAGAGATACAAAGAAATTCATCCATTGTGTTTAAAACTCAACACATAACAGAAAAGCCGGCTGAGAAAAGCAGCAATGTATAATGGAAAAACCAAAACCAAAACCGGCTTTAAAACTAGAGCTATGGGTCCTGACCCCTTTCTGACTAGCTGGTAGCATTTTCAATGACTGATGTGAAAAGAACCTAGCCAAATAACCAGCACTTTAGTAACTATAGTGATTTAGTAACAATAGTGACTTCTCTTCCTTATCCTGTAAGCATTTTCCTCTTCTAGTCCACTGAGGATTATTTCACTCCTTTTCTGACTTTTATTTATTTGTATTAGTATGTATTCATGGATTCTTTCCTTGTTCAATGTTATATTCATTGGTATCATTTTAATACTCATGTGGTCCCAGATTTGTCCAGTGAGAACTCTTTCAAGCTCCTGTCTTTCTGAAATATCCCGGTTAATTTCTAGCACTTCCTTACTTTCTGGTAGATATCCAAGCTTATCTTTACACAGCTCTGGAGTTAGCTATTTTTCCATGGAGCTCTAATTCCTTTTAGTGGTGAAGGATATTTAAAAACCAGATCAGTTGTACTAATTACCAAGGGTTTTATTGTTTTCAGGCCTGTACATATATGTACACACATTATGGTGTATACATAGCATATTTTTTCTTTAACAGAATCATGAGTTCATGTTTTTATTGCTAATTCCAATTTTTTAAGAACCTCCACAGGATTCTTCCTTTCCTTATCCCATTCTATATTTATATCTCCTTTCTCCCACTAAGAAAACCAACTCCCAGCAACATCATCATATTTACTCATTTGATCAACCTAATACACACAAAAAATGTTCCAGAATTACTATACCCATACTACTACCAGCAAAAACTCAAACGATTCTTTGCTTTTGTCTTTAGAGTATATCTGCAAGTGTATAGTCTAAACACTGTACTAAAAAGATTTAATTTCCTCCCCTTTGCCCCTACTGCATGGTAATGTTACTAATTTGATAGACGGGCTTGTTTGTTTCTCTTTGAATTCAACATTAGGGTTTTTCCCTTGTTTTCTTTATTTGTGAAATGTTGTGGTATTGATTCTGTGACAGTACTCTAATGAAGTAATACCATTTTCATGAGATCAAATGATTTAGGAGGGAAGAAACACTAAGTTCCTACTGTGTACTAGGTGTTCCTGTATGACTGCATTGCATTGTCATAAAAAACAACGAAGCAGTTATCATAAACTCCACTTTCAAATAGGAAAACTTAGAGAAATTGAGTAATTTAATAAGGTCCCACAGCTGGTAAGGGAAGAGAATGGAATGTGAATCCATGTCTATCTGACTCCAAAGCCCATTTATTTTTATTAACTAACTAGAGGCCCAATGCACGAAAATTTGTGCAAAAGTAGGCCTTCCTTCCCCCGGCTGCCAGCACCAGCTTCCCTCTGGCACCCGGTACCCGGGCTGCTTTCCTCCTCCAGCTGCCCACAGGCACCCGGGACCCGGGCTGGCTTCCCTCGGCCCCAGCTTTGTCAGGAAGGACATCCGGAATGGCGTCCGGTCTAATTAGCATATTACCCTTTTATTATTATAGATTGAGTGCTTAAGTTGTAGGCAATGTGCTAAATTCATTTAATCCTCCGAGAATATCTTTTACTTTTTCACCCTTTACCAATGAGGAAATTGAAATTATTCTTCATTAGATGAATGGTTAAATTATGGTAGACCTTTATTATGGAATACTATGTGTCACTAATAAGAATATAATAGAGCTATTGCAGTTTCATGCAAACATCTCCAAGTTACATCATTAAATTTTAAATTTACAATGCAAAATACATTTTTTATATTATACAATAAAACCAGAACACCAAAACTATGCACCTACGCGTGTACATGAATATATACAGTCAATTGTCATTACTCAGATTCATATTTGTGTGCCTGCCTACAATCCCACAATCAATACTGGTAGCACTTCACAGAGATGCTCAGAGCAGCGAAAACTTGAGTCACCACACGCACACATTCTCAGCTGAGGTCAAACTGGGTGATGCACTGTCTTCTTGTTTCAGCTCTCATAAACAGTCTACTGGTGCCATGTTTTTTGCATTTTGTGCTTTTTTTTTGGGTGACATCACTGCTTACAATGGCCCCCAAGTGTAGTACTGAAGTGGTGTCTTGTGTTCCTAAAAGCAAGAAGGCCATGATATGCCTTATGGAAAAAATTTGTCTGTTAAATAAATAAGCTTTGTTTAAAAATGAGTTATTAATGCTGTTGGCTATGAGTTCAATGTTAATGAATCAACAATATAAACATATAAATAAGGTATCTTTCAACAGAAACACACATAAAGCAAGGTTATGTATTGCTAGGTTGACAAAAATGTTTTGAACAGAGCCTTGCACAAACATGTGTATGTCCCATAGGAGGAATGGTTCAGTATTCACTAACTCAGTGTTCCTGGGGACTTTATAGAATGTAACTTCTGCAAATAATGAGAATCAACTGTATCTTGATGTCTGTGTATACAGTTGTGTGTGTTTGTGTAGAGATCTGTCCAGTATGAGTGGTTACACTTGAGGAGTGGGGACATAGATTGAGGAAAGTTGTTCAAGGAGAATCTTAAGCTTTTATCTGTATTCAATTTTTTTTTTTTTAAATATATCAAAGAGGGGCAGGACACTAAGAAACTCATCAACAGTGACATGACTATTTAAATATCAGAGACAGGACAAAAAAAGGTTGTATTGATTCTAAATCTCATGTCTCATCCCAATCACTTTTTCTCACCACAGAATGAAATGAGGAACTAATTACTCAGAAGAGTGAAAACGGGTAAAGCTCAATGAAAGGTGGTATAGTTATTGGTTTAGGGAATGAGCTATGAACCGAAACCACTAAGGTTTGAATCCTGGTTTTCCCACTCACTAGCACTATTCCTGGACAAGTTACTTTTTGCCTCTCTGTGTCCTAGTTTCACTGAATATAAAAAGGGATCATAAGAGTAGCTACTTCATAAGGTTACTATGGAAATTAAATCAATTTTGTCATGTAAAGTGCTTAGAATAGTATGTGGTCCCATAGTAAGTGCTCAGTAAATACTAGCTATCACTCTATCACTATTACCATGACTGAAGATAATGACTGCTCTAAAAAGAAAGTGACCTATTAGGAATAATTTTTAAGTTAACATCTTACACAGACTAGGTAGTTTTTCCTATTTATGGTGAAGAAGTAGTAGTAGCAAAAATTCTCATTTTTTTCTGGATACAAGTTTCTTTATATACACTTCTTAGTTCTAATAATAAATGTATCCTATCTAATAATAGACAAACATGGTAATTAACCGTACCTCTGACACGCTTCCCATTGGCTAATCAGGGCGATATGCAAATTAACTGCCAACCAAGATGGCGGCCGGCAGCCAGGCAGCTGAAGCGAACAGGAGGCTTGCTTGCTCCAGTGAAGGAGGAAGCCAAGGTTCCCCACCTGCCTAGCCGGCCTCTGAACTGCTCTCTAAGAAACAATGTTGCAATTATAGAAGCTAAAAAAAACCCAGATACCTGCTTTCAGCAGTGAGAGCTGGAGCCAGCAGGACCGAAACAATGTTGCAATTATAGAACCCAAACAAACCCTAGATTCCTGCTTTCAGCAGCCGAGGCCTCAAGCTGGAGCCGGCCTCAGAGCTAAAGCCGGCTCTCTGCTCCAGTGACAGCCATAGAAGGTAAATAAATCCCAGAATAAAAGAAAAAAAGGAGAGGTTGGGAGCTTCAGTCACCCGCCAGCCTGAAAACGGCCCTCAGCCCCTCACCCAGACTGGCCAGGCACCCCAGTGGGGACCCCCACCCTGAAGGGGGTGTGACCAGCTGAAAACAGCCATCATCCCCTCATCCAGGCTGGGTAGGCACCCAAGTGGGGCCCCCACCCTGATCCGGGACATCCTTCAGGGCAAACTAGCCGGCCCCGACCCATGCACCAGGCCTCTATCCTATATAGTAAAAGGGTAATATGCCTCCCAGCACCGGGATCAGCGGAGCCGCGAGGCCTCCCAGCACTGGGATCAGCAGAGCCGCAAGGCCTCCCAGCACTGGGATCAGCAGAGCAGGGAGGCCTCACTGCCCCTGTGTCAAGCGGAGCCACGAGGCCTCCCAGCACTGGGATCAGCGGAGCCGCGAGGCCTCCTGGCCCCTGGAACAGTGTGACAGGGGGCAGAGCCCAAACCCCCTGATCGCCCTGCGGCTCTGTGTGTGACAGGGGGTGGGGCCACAACCTTCCTATCTGCCCTGCTCTGTTTGTGACAGGGGAAGGCGCCCCAACCCCCTGATTGGCCCTGCTCTATGCCTGATGGGGGGAGCTCCCCAACCTCCTGATCGGCCCTGCTCTGTGTGTGACAGGGTGCAGCGCCCCAACCCCCCCATGGGCCCTGCTCTGTGTGTGATGGGGTGGAGCCTCAACCTCCCCATCGGCCCTGCCCTGAGTGTGACGGGGGGAGTGCCCCAACCCCCTGATCCGCCCTGCTCTGTGTGTGACAGGGGGCGGTGCCCCAACTCCCCTATCGGCCCTACTCTGTGCGTGACAGGGGGGAGCTCCCCAACCCCCTGATCGGCCCTGCTCTGTGCGTGACAAGGGGTGGCACCGCAACCTCCCCATCGACCCTGCCTTGAGTGTGACAGGGGGTGGCGCCCCAACCCCCCTATCGGCCCTACCCTGACTGTGACTGGGGGTGGCATCGCAATCTCCCGATCTGCCCTGCTCTGTGCATGACAGGGGGCAGAACCCCAACTCCCCAATCGGCCCTGCTCTGAGCCCGACCAGGGGCTGCACCTAGGGACTGGGCCTGCCCTCTGCCACCCGGGAGCAGGCCTAAGTCAGCAGGTCGTTATCTCCCAAGGGGTCCCAGACTGTGAGAGGGCACAAGTGGGGCTGAGGGACAACCCCCCTGCCAGTGCACAAAGTTTTGTGCACCGGGCCTCTAGTTATTATATAAAAAGCACCTGTAAACATATGAGCTACAGACAAGAGATTGAAGCAAATATCTTGCTGAAATCTAAATTTGGTGGGCTAAAAGGACATAGCAAATTCTGTGAAATTGATAAGGCACCTTACTGACAAATGTCAGTGCCAAAAAGCACTAACTACTTACTGTATAAAATGTTTTAAATATTTATCTGAATTCATACTTGCACATCATATTTGGACTGTAAAACTTATAAAGAGAGGTATGGAGACCAAAAAGGCATTATGTTCTATAGACCAGATTTCTCCTGTCACATACATTGTTGAAAATACACTTAACTGATCCAAAGCATACTTTCTGGAAAGAAGACATTGCTCTTAAAATTAGCAAAATGTCTGAGTTAAAGCTTAAAAGTGCCCACAGCCACCAGAAGCTCTAAACTAACGATCCCTAGAGGTTATTCTTCCCTGAAGTAATTTTTCAAAACTAAGATAATGGAAGATACTTACTTATAAATCATTATCTTTTTAATTCTTTAAATTTTATATAACATTAACAAATATTTTTATTTAATTCTAAGAAATTAAGATAAACTAGATTAATTCTGAAGGGAGCCAGAAAGTTAGGCTGAAGCAAATTTCTTCTTAGAAGATTTAGAAAATGAAATATTTGTTTTATTTATCATTAAAGACACACACACACACACACACACACACACACACACACACTCTAGAGGCCCGGTGCATGAAATTCATGCACTTGGAGGGGGGGAGTCCCTCAGCTGGGCCTGAGCCCTCTTGTAGTCTGGGAACCCTTGGGGGATGTCCCACTGATGGCCTAAGCTGTCAGTTGGACATCCTTAGCGCTGCCGTGGAGGTGGGAGAGGCTCCCGCCACTGCCACTGCACTCGCCAGCTATGAGCGTGGCTGGCTGAGCAGCGCTCCCCCTGTGGATGTGTAATGACCACCAGGGGTCAGCTTCTGCGTTGGGCATCTGTCCCCCTGGTGGTCAGTGTGCATCATAGCGACCAGTTCTTCCATGGTTTGGTCAATTTGCATATTAGCCTTTTATTATATAGGATATATACACACACACACACACACACATCTGAACATGAAATAACCCATTTGATTTCAATTCTATGTGGAGTAAAGGTAAAACAATCGGACAGCAAGTGAATGAGAACAACAATCAGGAACTCTAAGTAGGAATGAAACCTATAAAAGGTACTTTTGTTCATCAATTTTTATGAAAAGTATTTTTCATTTTTAATATATCAGATTTCTCGTTATTAAAATTAGCATGCCATGTGAATTTGCTCCTCATCCAAATTCACCAATGATACAAAGACTATACATATATTTTTAAATTTTTTAAAAAATATATTTTCATTGATATCAGAGAGGAAGGGAGAGAGATAAAAACATCAATGATGAGAGAGAATCATTGATCAGCTTTCTCCTGCATGTTCCCTACTGGGGATTGAGCCCACAACCTGGGCATGTGCCCTTACCAGGAATCGAACTGTTGGACCTTCAACCACACCGCCCGGGCCAAAGATTATATTTTTAAGGGAGTTAATAACAGTACCCTAAAATGAGCACTTACTAAGTGTTTTATTTTGCTGTTTTCTATAATTATTTTACTTCTCTCAACAACATGAGGTAAGTACTCTCATTACCTCCATTTTATAGATGAATAAATTAATGATTAAGGTGACTTGTTCAAGGTCACTTTTAAAATTACCCAGTGACAGAGCTGATATCTAAACCTAGATTCTAACTCTGAACCACTATACTATGTTCTCATCTCTTAACTACTAAATATACTGCCTCCCTTTAGACAAAGTAGGAAACAAAACTCCACAGGAATTTTCTTTTTGTATTTTTTCTATTGTGTTTGTATTGTTCTCAGAGCATTTGAGGTTTATTTGAAAACCAAGTAAAACAAACTGTTTCTGACAAAATATATTAGCTGGCAGTGAACAGGGCAGAGACAGAAGAAAGGAGTTAAGCTAAAATATTTGCTGACAACAGCCTAACATATTTAAATAACTGGCAAGAAATTCTTGTTCTATAAGTCAGCCAGAGACATTTTAGTGCTGCCCATCAATAAAGTAAAAATAACAGCTCTGGACTGTACTATCTACATATAACAAGGCAAATATTCATTCAAACTGAATATCTATGTGCCAGGCTCCCAATTCATTTAGCTCTAAATCTGTTTCAAATGGTAAAATTCCTAAGGGCATGAATTTCTAAAATAATGCTTATACCTAAATTTTCCATCACAAGGTTGAGATTTCTTAACATCCTGAAAACATCTTTTTTAAAAGCCTTTATGTATCCCACCCACTGTATGGAATAGTTGCAAACAACTATCAACATTTTCAGAAGAACCTACTGGAGTCATACTTTACACAGCAGTCTCCCCAGTCTTGGCCTATGGAACCCGACATATTCGGGAACCAGACCTCCACACTGCAGTTGCCTTGATCAGTAGAGAAGCCTTGATTACCCATTGTGGAAAAACAAAAGGCAACACCCCAAGAAACAGTGCTATTTTTTCCCATCCCAGTGAAAAATACCAGAATCACATATGGTCTTTATTTTTTTTCCTTTGAGGTATGGTTCACCTTTAAGAGACAAAAGGACAAACAATAAAGAAAGTAAACTGATATCCCAAAGTGTTATTTTATTCCAGAGATAAAGAATTTATAATACATATACTAGAAAACTTCAATACTGTTGCTCAACTCTAAGGCACACAATAATAGCAGTGGCACCGATGAGATTAATATGCATTTACTGTGTGATTACATCTTATAATGACAAGAGAAAAGCTGGAAATTCCCATATTTCAAAAGGCTACTACCTTGCTGAAAAGTTAAGCTATAAAAATGACTTACAAAAAGATCTTTGAAAATTCACCTGACTTAAAGCTCTGGGTTCTGGAACTGCTACAAATTCCCCACTTTACTACAGTCTACTTTACTTTAATAATTTATTAATATTAAGTGAGAGTACTCTTAAATGAAGATGGATGTTTAAGATTCATCAGTCTTGGTTTCTTTAAGAAATACTGAGTTTTGTCCTGGCTGGTAACTAAGCTGGTTAGAGCATAGTCCCAACACACTAAGGTTGCAGGTTTGATCCCTAGTCAGGGCAAATACAAGAATCAACCAATGAATGTATAAATAAGTGGAACAACAAATCACTGTTTCTCCCTCTCCTTTTCTTTCACTCTAAAATCAATTTTAAAAAAAAGAAACATTTGAGTTTCAAGTAGAATTTGTCTTGAACAATCAAGATGCCAGCATACAAAAATTCCAATTTTCAGGAAAAAGATAATTTATTTTCTCTGCTCCCAAAAGATTTATTTCATTTCCTACCCTATCACCATTCTGTTGACACCACACACCACAAAGAACAAACTGAGAGGAAAAATCATTCAACCAACAAGTGTTATCTCATAGTAAGTACATCAATAATACAATCTGCATTCCAAAACAATGCTATACAAATTAATTTATCTTGATCATGCTTCTATTGTCATCTGTTTGTATAATAAGGAAGCAACTGGTGGAAAAGGAAAAGCAAACTGTTTTATGAACTGGTGACTGATAAATTTGCAGTAAGTTATCAGAAATTCTGCATTCTACCTTGAAGCTTGCTCCATTGCTTAGATGAACATTAGACCCCTGATGTTTCATTTAAAAACAACAACTCCAACCTCCTAGATGCGAGGGCACCAGGCTGAATAAACTACATGGCAATACTTACCTAGAGCTGTAAAATCCGAACCAGATTTGAATAGAGCTGAAGCAAGGAGCTGAAACTATAAAAGAAAAATAGAAGCAAATTAGCTAAGCACATTAGAGAAAAATAACTTCTCTAATTATGACTATTCATTAGCCACTGTATGCCTCTGCATTTAAGTCTATTTATCAAAGAGTGGCAAGAAGAACACCATATTTAGATAAAAGAATATACTGACTTTTCTACTGGATTGCTCATTATTTTCCAAAATACTGAACCAAGTTCTGGAATTATTTTATTTGAAAATTTTATTAAAATATGTATTTATTAACAAATAACTGGTCAACTGAAATAAAATAGAAAATTACTTTCTCCAATGTGAGATAGTCTATCACATATGGATAGACTGGTGTCCTGAACAGATACTAATTCTTAGTACATACACATTCTCATTTCAAAAATAAACACATGCTACTGTAAAACACTCTGCTGTGCAAATCGAACTCTGAGGGAAAAAAGCATGCTTATTTTGCATAGGCCATTCCTAAATTATAAGTTAGACTGTATTCCATGCCCATGTACCATCACAGTGTTATGAATTACAGCTGTAATACAAGTAAATAATCTACACTAATAAAAGAGAAACATGGTAATTGGCGTACGACCGCTACCCTTCCCATTGGCTAATCAGCGTAGCCTTATGCAAATTAACTGTCAGCCAAGATGGCGGCCGGCAGCCATGCACTGAAGCGAGCAGGGAGGCTCGCTTCCTCCAGGAACTGCAGACTCCAATGTTCCCCGCCTCACTTGCCGGACTCTCAACTGCAACTCTAAGCAACTATTACTATGTTGCAAATAAGAAGCTAAACAAAACCAGCTTTCAGTCAGCCCGGGACCACAACATTGTATCCATGTTTTCAGGAGCGAGGCCTCAGAGCTAAAGCTGGCCCAGAATAAAAAAAAAAGAAAACAAGGAGCGGTTGGGAGCTTTTAGTCAACTGCCAGCGGGAAAACAGCCCTCAGCCCCTCAGCCAGCCTGGCTAGGTACCCCAGTGGGGACCCCCACCCTGATCCAGGACACCCTTCAGGGCAAACCAGCCGGCCCCCACCCGTGCACCAGGCCTCTATTCTATATAGTAAAAGGGTAATATGCCTCCCAGCACCGGAATCAGCGGAGCCGTGAGGCCTCCTGGCACCGGATCAGCCTGACAGGGGGCAGCGCCCAAACCCCCTGATCAGCCCTGCTCTGTGCCTGATAGGGGGGGAGCTCCCCAATCCCCCGATTGCCCTGCTCTGTGTGTGACAGGGTGCAGCGCACCAACCCCCTGATCGGCCCTGCTCTGTGTGTGACAGGGTAGAGCCATAACCTCTCCATCGGCCCTGCCCTGAGTGTGACAGTGGCGGCGCCCCAACCCCCTGATTGGCCCTGCTCTGTGGGTGATAGAGGGTGGCACCCCAACCCCCCTCCACGGGCCTTGCTCTGTGTGTGACAGGGTAGAGCCATAACCTCCCCATTGGCCCTGCCCTGAGTGTGACAGGGTGCAGCGCCCCAACCCCCTGATCCGCCCTACTCTATGAGTGACAGGGGGGAGCTCCTCAACCCCCTGATGGGCCCTGCTCTGTGCGTGACAGGGGGGAGCTCCCCAACCCCCTGATCGGCCCTGCTCTGTGAGTGACAGGGGGCAGCGCCCCAACCCCCTGATTGGCCCTGCTCTGTGCGTGACAAGGGGTGGCACCGCAACCTCCCCATAGACCCTGCCTTGAGTGTAACAGGGGGCGGTGCCCCAACCCCCCAATCAGTCTACCCTGAGCGTGACTGAGGGTGGCACTGCAACCTCCCGATCCGCCCTGCTCTGTGCATGACGGGGCGGCACCCCAACTCCCCAATCAGCCCTGCTCTGAGCCTGACCAGGGGCTGCACTTAGGGATTGGGCCTGCCCTCTGCCACCCAGGAGCAGGCCTAAGCCAGTAGGTCGTTATCTCCCGAGGGGTCCCAGACTGTGAGAGGGCACAGGCCGGGCTGGAGGCCCCCTCCCCCCCCCCCCCCCCAGTGCACAAATTTTTGTGCACTGGGCCTCTAGTATAATAATAAATAAGAATAAATTGATTCACATACAACTGTAAACCTATGTTTGCCCACCCTATATATAGTTCTTTATATATGCTGGGTCTCAATCCTCTGTCAGAGATATCTACTGCAAACATTTAGTCTATGGCTTGCCCAGTTTTTTATAATGTCTTTGAGATTTTAATTTTGTTGAAGTCCAATTTATCAAGTTTTTTCTTTTATGATTAGTGGCTTTATGTCATGTCCAAGAAATCTTTGATCTATCTCAAGGTTGTGAAGATAGTCTAATTTCTTCTTGAAGTGTGTGTGTGTGTGTGTGTGTTGTGTGTGTATTGGTTTTTTTTTATTTCAGAGAGGAAGAGAGAGGGAGAGAGATAGAAACATCAATGATGAGAGAGAATCACCGACTGGCTGCCTCCTGTACGCCCCCTACTGGGAATCTAGCTCACAACCCAGGCATGTGCCCTTGATCGGAACCGAACCCGGGACCCTTCAGTCCACAGGTTGATGCTCTATCCACTGAGCCAAACCGGCAAGGGCTCTTCTTGAAGTTTTTATTGTTTTGAGTTTTATATTTAGATCTGTAATCCATCTTAATTTAAATTTTTACATAAAATATGAGATAGGGGTTGAGATATCAGCACATCTGTTAAAAAGACTTTCCTTTCCCCAATATACTTGGCACCCTGGTCAAAAAAATAAAAATAAAAACCAATGGATTCCATTGATGTGGGTCTATTTCTACACTCTATTCTGTTCTACTGATCTATCATAATACAGAGTTCTGAAATCAAGTAGTATGAGATCTCCAACTTTTTGTTTTTTTCAACATTGTTTTGGCTAGTGCAGGGCCTTTTTGAATTTCCAAATGAATTTTAGAATTAGTTTGTCGGTTTTAACGACGATGACAAAACCCAAACTTGCTGGCTTGTTTATAGGGTCCACATTAAATTAAAAACCAATATGGGGAGAATGAGCATCTTAATAATTTTTAGTCTTTCAATCCATAAATGTGATAGGTCTCTCCATTTTAGGTCTTATTTAACTTCTTACAACAGACTTATAACTACATATTTAATTATTTTTGATATTAATATAAACAGGTTTTTACATTTCCTCTTCTAATTGTTCATTGCTAAGAAATATAAGAATAATTCCTTATCCCCCTATACGCCTTGCATTCTGTAACCTAGCTAAATTCACTTAGTTATTATTTTTGCAGACTGCATGGGCTTTTCTATGTACACAAAATGTCATCTACAAGTGCAAACAATTTCACTTCTTCCTTTCCAATCTACATGCTGTTTATTTCTTTTTCTTACATGGCAAATAGAGGATGTCTGTTGACACGTTTTCCATAGATGCCCTTTATGAAACTTAGAAAGCTTCTTTTTATTTCTAGTTTGCTAAGAATTTTTATCATGAATGGGTTATCAATTTTGTCAAGTGCCCCTTTCTTCATTTATTGAGATGATCTATGGTTTTCTTCCTTTATTCTGTCAATGTGGTGAATGACTTATTTTCAAATGTGAAGCTAACCTGTGTCCTAGGATAAGCCCCTACTTGGTCATTGTGCATTAAACTTTTTATATATTGATAGATTCAAATAGCTAACATTTTATTAAGAATTTTGCATCTGTATTCATGAGAGGTATTGGTCTGTGATTTTCTTTGCTTGTAATATCTTTGTTTTTTAATCCTCACTCAATGGATACTTTTTCCATTGATTTTTTAGAGAGTGGAAGGGAGGGAAGGAGAAAGAGAAAGTGAGAGACAGAAAGAGGGAAACATCTATGTGAGAGAGATGCTCTAGCCACTGAACCACACTGGCCAGGGCTCTTTGTTGTGTTTTTATATCAGAGTTAAGCTGCTTCATAAAAGAATTTAGAAAGTATACTGTCTTTCTCTGGTTTCTGAGGGTCTGTGTGTAGAAATGGTGTTTTCTTGTAATTTAAATTGTTGATAGAATTGAATGATACAACAAAAGAGAATTTAGAAAGTATATTGTCTTCCTCTGGTTTCTGAGAGTCTATGTGTAGAAATGGTGTTTTCTTGTAATTTAAATTGTTGATAGAATTGAATGATACAGCCATTGAGGTGTAGTTTTCACTATTAGTCATTTTTCAATTACAAATTCAATCTCTAATTGACATGAAGTTCCTTTTAAGATTTTCTAATTCTTCTTGTATCTGCTTTGATAAATTGTGTTTTTTAAGGAATTTGTCCATTTCATCAATTAGCAACTTGTTGACAAAGTTATTAATAATGTTTCCTTATTACCTTTTAATGTGTGTAGGGTCTGTAATGATTTCCTCTTTTCATTTGTGATGTTGATAATTTATGTTTTCACTTTTTTCCCGTCTTCCCAGGGGTTTACCTATTTTATTCATTCACCTTTTCAAAAAGCCAACCTTTCACTTTAAAAATATTTTCTATTATTTGTTTCTATTTTACTAATTTCCTATCTTCTACTTATTTTGAGGGTTAATTCCCTTTTCTAACATCTAAGGTTTATTGGCTCTACATACAGAAGGATGGAAGGGGCGGGGGAAACCCTGTCGTTTAAATTATTGGTCTAGGATTTTAACAGGTACCAAGTGATATACAATCTGAGTAAATCCAGACCTCTCCTCCAAATTCAGACTTGAATATCTAACTACCATTTCAACATCTCAAGTTGGCTGTTGCATAGACATCTCAAACTGAACATACCCAACATTAAATTCCTGATCCCGGTCAGGAGTCCCCACCCACTACTACAAACCAGATCTACCCAGTGCATTTTCATTTGGTTGATAATAACTCCATTCACTCAGGTAAAAAACTTCGGAGTCATTTATTCCAAATCCTATGTCCAATCCATCATAAAATTCTGTTAGTTCTATTTTTAAATATATTGAGAATCCGATCTACTTCATTTCTCACTAATTCTACGAGTACTACTTGGGTCTGAGCTACAATAATCACTTGCTTAGATTTCTACAAACTCTTGCTTAGATTTCTACAATCTCCCCCATGAGTCTCTCTGCCTAAATCCTCATTCTCCTTCCTTCATCTATCCTCAATACAATAGAGTGATGTAAAATATAGAGCAGATTATATCACTCCTCTGTATAGTACTCTGAACTAGCTTTTTATTCATTCAGAGTAAAACCCAAAGTTCCAGCAATGGCTTACTAAATCATACACAATTTCCAATTCCTGCTCTTACCTCTCTGACCTCATCTCTGATCACTTACCCATCTCACCTCTACTACAGCCACAATGGCCTCCTTGCTGTTCTCCTAAACAAAGTCAGAATGCACTTAGCCTTGGTTCTTTGTTCTAGCCCTCCCTTAGCCAAATTATTGTCTTAGATCACTTCCTCATATCCTTCAAGTCTTTGTGAAAATCTCCTTTCTAAACGAGGTCTATTATAACCATCCTATTTAATACAGCAACTGCCCATTTCTCACCCCTTTGCATTCTGATCTCCCTTTACCTTTTTATTCCTCTTATGCCTAGAAGAATGCCTGGCATACTGAAGGGACTCAACACACATCTGTTAAATTAATGACACCAGTACTCTGGAATTTCAGCAGAAATTTTCTTAATAAATAATGTGCAATAACTAGCTAAAACTTGCTTTTCTTGCTTTTGTTTTTTTCTCTATTTTAGAATCCTCTGAATGATGGAATTAATTTAGGAATCCTTTCCTTGGGTCTTTCCTTGGGGGAGGGGAATGTCATTTTCATAATCTTTACTAGAAGCTCATCACTAATTTAGAACCATGTTCTGGAGACTGGACAAAAGCAACGAACCATTTGGTATATAACCACTATTTCCCCAATAACATGATGATCACCATCATGATGATAAACACCCCCCCAAAAGAAAATTCTAAAAACCACTTTTAGTTGCTGTATAACTTAATATAGTGAAAATTTTATAAAGTGTACATAGAGAACAAAAATAAACCTACTACATACAGAAAGTATTGGATAGCAATAAGGCCTTTCTTGATAAGTGGAATGATTTCTTAAAAGGAAAATGAAGATCTATATAGCTTACTAAAAATATTATAAGTGTATATACTAGAACCATCATCAAGAGATTTCTTTCTCCAAAACAAAATCCATTCACACATTAAAAAAAATAATAATCGCCCTAGCCGGTTTGGTTCAGTGGATAGAACGTCAGCCCGTGGACTGAAGGGTCCTGGGTCCGATTCTGGTCAAGGTCACATGCCTGGGTTGTGGGCTCTATCCCCAGTGGGGGGCATACAGGAGGCAGCCGATCAGTGGTTCTCTCTCATCATTGATGTTTCTATCTCTCCCTCTAACTTCTACTAGGGCTTAACAATTCTTAATAGATAAAACTTTTAAGAAATAGAGTGGAAGTCTGTGGCATACAAAATCGTCATTTGAGACTATTAAAGAAAGAAGACAAAGAGAAATCCACTACCAAAATTTTAAAAATTGCTCTGTTTGAATCTGGGATAACTCCCCGTCCTGGTTTTCCCAATAGCTTAGCATTAAGAACAAACTGTCCGTTTTCTTTGGCCTACTTGCAGCTGAAATTATTTACTTGGCAATATTTTGGTTTGGTTTTTTAAAAAATAGAGAAAAATTAATGTTTCCAGGTTCTAGCCATTTTAGACTATGGAGAAAACAGTATCATGAATTGACTGAAGACTCAAGGAAAAACAACTAGCTATCTTCCCTTGAGAACCCCCTAAAGTATGTCCTGATGATTCTCCATCTAGTGAAGGGTTGTAACCAATACTAAGAGAAATAGAAATTATTTTCACAGTAGGCAACTATGAAAGAGTATTTCTTTGTTTTGTTGCCAAGGACCGGTGGGCTCTACTGCTTGAAAGTACAATGAACCTGGTGCCTGAAAGTGATTCGATATTAAATCTGAAACCTGTGCTGAATAGAGAAAAGCACTGCTTGATGTTGCTTTTACAAAGCCAAAGCAAAGCAACAGCTAACAGAGAAATAGTTTAAGGGATAGAACTACATATAATTAGCACCAATTCTGTGAGTGGAAGATAAAACGGATATGGTTCAGATGTTACTAGATGAACTCTGAATAAGGACAGTCATCAAAAGGAAAATATGACAAAAAGAATCTCAGAAGCTAGTAGTAAAACAGGCTATAAAACCATGAAACTTGTTGCAGGTATATTCACACAAATAATAATATTAGATCTTTTGCTTCCATCCATGTTAGATTACAACAACAACAACCTGAAAAGTAATGATCTGCTATTAATTTCTCAAACTTAGGGACCACTGACAAGTGAAGTTAGTAGCTATAGTCAAGCTATCCTGATACAACATTTGCATAACTAACTATCAAGGCAGCAAGGATTCTACTCCCATCAACCTCTTTTCACCTTCTCCCTACATAAAGGGGAGTTTGTTTTCTTTCTTTCAGAGTATCAACAGAAAAGTCTATAATGAACCATTATGTAATCCCTGAGTAAAAGAAGCATGGGACTATGGGCGTAAAATTTCTATTTTCTTCCCAATGCATAAAACTAATATCTAAATTAAAACTTTGTACCTGTTAATCCTGTTCTAAATGGATCAAGGGTTTTGTGTGTGACTTGAATGTTATATCACATGAAAATAAGCCTATTTAATTTTTATTTCATCTGCTCTGTCACTTTTAATATTAGAACCATCATATTTTTCTTTAAACATCTAAGAGCAAAATCAGCAAATATAAGTTGGGAAAACTTTTTTTTTTTTAACTCAATTTCTGAAGTTTAATAACACCTTTACCTCTTTTGTCTCTTCTGGGTCTGAATGATCCACAGTTATATAAAGATCGTTTTGTAAATATTTCAGAGCACTAAGAGGATCCATTTGGGCCTTTTCTTCAAACCTAGAAAATGTAAAAAAAGAATAATAACTGTCTGGAGTTATAAGAAAACATCAGAAATGTCTTTCAGATCTAGGACACTGTATAGGAGGAGTTATTTGGATATCTAAAAACCCTGCATTTGGGAATCCAGAAATGAGAAGACTGTCACATAGATACTATAAGCTAAGATAAAATCAACGATAAAACAGTAAATATGTCAAATATTTTACATAAACTGGGGGGCGGGGGGAAGCCAAGTATGTTTCATAAAAAACAAATAGAGATAAAATAAAAATATTTTATTAGATTTGTGTAATATCCTTCTCCCCCCTCCCCCCCAATGGAGGTGCTTAACAGATACTTTAGAAATAGAAATGAGTATAGTTTCTTTTAATGAAATATCATTCATACTGATTAGATAATTCTAATAAAATTATTTCCATGCCTTAGTCAGTAATAACAATACCAACAAACTGCAGCAACTTCTCAGGCCTTTGTCATGTGCTAGACACTGTATCAAGCATATATCACCTTGTTTATCCTCACAATAATTTATATATATATATATATATATATATAGAGAGAGAGAGAGAGAGAGAGAGAGAGAGAGAGTCTAAGCAACCGGCCAACCAGCCGACCAGCCAGTAGTTATGATGCGCACTGACCACCAGGGGGCAGACGCTCAATGCAGGAGCTGCCGAGCGACAGCAACTTTGCAAAGTGCCCTCTTGCACTCCAGGACCCATAGGGGGTTGTTGGACTGCTGGTTTTGGCCCAATCCCCACAGGCCAGGCCAAGGGACCTCACCCGCTGGAGGGACCCCGCTCACTCTGCAGATAGATGCCCTTCGAGCCCCGCCGCTGCCCCAGGTGCTTCAGGCCAGGGAGGGACCTTGGGAGGTTGAATCCAGGGCATGTCTGGCCCATTTCACCTAGTCCCGCCCCGCCAACCACCTTCTAATTAATTTCCTTTCAATACGCACGAATCTATGCACCGGGCCTCTAGTAACTCTATGATGACAATAAGTATTATCATCATTTAAAAACAAAACAAAACAAAAAAAACAGATGAGAAACTGAGACCTGAGAATAAATTTGGCCAAGATAAGAGCTAGTAAGTGGCAGAAGCAGAATCTAACACAGGACTATCTGATTCCAAGCCTGAAAAGGAAAGAATGAGATCTCTCTTTCTTAAAAAAAATATATTTTGATTTTTTACAGAGAGGAAGGGAGAGGAATAGAGAGTTAGAAACATCGATGGGAGAGAAACATCGATCAGCTGCCTCCTGCACACCTCCTACTGGGGATGTGCCCACAACCAAGATACACGCCCTTGACTGGAATCGAACCTGGGACCTTTCAGTCCGCAGGCCAACGCTCTATCCACTGAGCCAAACTGGTTAGGGCATGATCTCTTAAAAAAAAAAGTCTGTTTGGGACTATCTATTTAAATAAGATAATGTCCTTTCATTATAGCATAACTATATATGGATTTACTTATAATAAATTTGTATGCTTTTTAAATGTTCAGAGAGAAAGAAAAGAAGACATTTAATTTCATTTGGAAATTGAAAATAATGAGCCATTCACAATGGTGTTCAGGCTGATGGCCTCAATAATTTCCTATCTTTAGAGCTAACCTTAGTGATAGCAGGCAGGGCAAAGACTATCAAAATATTACAGTTCTCTTGTACCAGACAGTACCATGACTGTCAGCTGGCCTTACGAACCTCAGAGGAGAGTTTCTTAGGCAGAGATCATGTAACTCTACCATCTTGTCCACAAGTTAGACCTGAATTTTGGCACCTGAGCCAAAAGCAATCACCTCAAGCTTAAAGAGCAGTTTAAAAGTGGCCTGGCAGAATTATTCCCAATAGGGATACTCTCATAGGGAACTCTCTCTAAGAAGATTCTCTCTCTCAGAGAATCAGAATGTGAGATACACAGGATACTTTATAAAAGGCAGACAAAACACAGAAGGTAGTTAACAGCAGACATGAGATAATAAATTCCTTCCCTCCCTACCTATCTACCTACTTATCAACTGAAGCCAAAGAGGTGAGTAGATAGTTATCTATCATCTATCTATCCGTCCGTCCGTCCGAAACATCCATTCATCCATTCATCCATCCATCCATCCATCCATCCATCCATCCATTTATTGAAGCCAGGAGGTTGAGGGGAAGCAGAGTCAGGAGTAATCAGTAGAACAAGAGAAGCAGGAAGAAAGAAGCAGAAAGAGAGAGGCTCAGTTACAAGAAACACTACTCTACTTAGCTACTAGCTACTAGAATTGGTCCAGTGTCCTAAACAATTCTCTCCATATGTCTTAGTGTTCAAATGCTGAGAAACTGCCTTAATTCTCATAATAAATTCTCTTTCAGTGAGGTCTCCTAAGCATGTCTTTCTCCTTTGCAACCTGAAATAACCTAACCAAAACACACCTACCATCCTATTAAATCCAGTAAAGAGATCAATTTTCCTGGAAGTTATGTTTTCTCTCTTCCTTTTCTAAGCTTTTTTTTGGCTTGCAAAAATTTATCACTGGGCTTGTGTTTGCAGTCTAGAATTATATTTCAGCCAACAATTCTGCCCTGTAAAAGGAACAGGAATTAACCCTATTAAATTTCTTTTCTTTTGCCTCCTTCTATGCCCCAATTCATAAACAATTTTGGAAACTGATGACTCACTAATGTAATAGTAAATAAAGCAGCACTTTATTTACTATATTACATGGTACCATTAAGAACCAGAAGACACTTTCTTGGCATACAATATACTTCTCTCCTTCCAAATTTATATTTTATTGAAATAGAAGAAATAGTTGTTTCCCATTAAGAACAACAAAAATAAATAAGCCAGCACAGCAGCACAGGGTAAGCTTTTATATAATGAAAGACCTGGTATCTAATTTAATATAAGATTTGAATTAAAAGGGTAATTTTCATGTTCAACTCAGAAATCAACTTCTATCTATTCCAATGTAATAATGTCCCTCAAACTCCAAGTCATTTTAAGAGGTGGTAGAAAAAAAGAGTCTATTTTTTTCAAATGTCTAAGATGGGCCTTTTATTTTCAGTTCAATTTAGTAGACAAGATTCTTAAGATGCTCTAGCACCATGGTTGGCAAACTGTGGCTCGAGAGCTACACTCGGCTCTTTGGCCCCTCGAGTGTGGCTCTTCCTAAGCCTTAGGAGTACCCTAATTAAGTTCATAACAATGTACCTATATAGTTTAAGTTTAAAAAATTTGACTCTCAAAAAAATTTCAATCGTTGTACTGTTGATATTTGGCTCTGTTGACTAATGAGTTTGCCGACCACTGCTCTAGCAGTTACCCTTAACTATTCTTTTTCTCATACCCATATCAAATCCATCGAGAAATTCAGTTGTTGCCACCTTCAAAGTTTATCCGGAATCTTACTGTACTTTCTGGATCTCTTTTATGGAGTATCCCTTCCTCTGCCTTCCCTTAAACAGTGGTGGTCCTCAGATAATGCCCTACATCCCTTTACTTTTCTCACTCTTCCTGAGCAAGCTCCTTTTCCTTACTGATGACTCACTAATGTAATACAGCCCATGCCTTTCCCCCAAATGCTAACAGATGATGTCCAGAACCTAAAGTGCATCAAACTGAACTACATAACTTGCTATTTCTGAAGTATTCCCCCGAGTAAAAATAGCCACAACCTTTTACCCAATTCTTCTGGAAGAAAATCCAGAATTCTTTTAAATAAAAGCTAAGTCTGAATGTGTCACTCCTCAACATAAAATCTTTCAATGCTACCCTTTCACTCAGAGTAAAAGCCAAAGGACCTTCACAATCTGACCCCTTTTGTATCTCTTACCTTGTCTCCTACCATAATCACTTCACTTATTCCACTTCTACCACACTGTTCTCAATTTATTTCTCAAATAATCCAGGCATATTTTTAACCTAAGAGCCTTGTCTATTACCTATCTGGAACACTTTCCCCCTCAAATATCTATATGATCCATTCTCTCATGTTCTTTAGGTCTCTACTCAAATATCTTCTTTACAGTGAGGTCTATCCTAATACTCTTATTTAAAAATCACACCCCCAGCTCCCTCACCTGTACAAAAATAGTTCTTAACCTGATTGAGTTTTTCTCATTAAGACTTACTATCTAAAATATAAATTCCTTATTAAGCTTACTGTTACCCTCCCTTCATTAAGAAGGAAACTCGAGGCTAGGAATTTTTGTATTCATCACTGACATATCCACAGAACTTAAGACCATATCTAGCACAGTGAAGGTGCTCAATAAATATTTCTTATATGAATAGTTTTATTGATGTTTATAAAAACCCTTAGATCAGTGGTTCTCAACCTGTGGGTCGCGACCCCTTTGGGGGTAGAACGACCCTTCACAGGGGTCGCCTAAGACCATTGGAAAACACATATATAATTACATATTGTTTTTGTGATTAATCACTATGCTTTAATTATGTTCAATTTGTAACAATGAAATTGGGGGTCACCACAACATGAGGAACTGTATTAAAGGGTCGCGGCATTAGGAAGGTTGAGAACCACTGGTTTAGATGGTTGCTTTGTCCATTTTACACATGAGCAAAGTAATCTCCAGAAAGATTAAGTCAGAAGGCTTGAATATCAATCCAAGGTTCAGGTATAATACTTTTCTAATATAACTATTAGCTACAGAACTAGGGGCAAAGAGTAGTCAAGATCAGAAAAGAAGAGTACTATGGTCCATATTATTATGCTATTATTACTCTACTGAAAATAATATATATAAATGTGTAATCTATATAAAAGGGTCTTTAAACATTCTTATATTCCCCTTCAAGAGCTTTTCTGAAGTTCTGAAATAAGCTAGCACACTTTCTCTCCCATAGTAGAAAATTTCCAATGTTGATTATTTGCCCAACCACACAAACTTACTGCCTTTCAATTTCAGTCATTTTATTTCATGATTTATTCTCATACAACATTTGTAAGACTCTTTCATCATATATTTAAGAGTCTAAATGATTTGTTACTGATTATTCTTTTATTGTTCATCCACTTTGACTCCTCACTCTACACCTTTACTAGAATTAAGTCACTTGCAATGATGACTGTACTTAAAACTTAAAGCATGCCCTAATACATAATATTTCAGATTCCCAAATTGTCATTTCACCTGCCCACTGATATATTTCTAAAGGAGAAAAACAACTTCCAAAGATAAAAAAGAATAACACTTCTGAGGATGACTGGGCTGTGGGAAGAAGGGCAAACGATAATTTCCCAATTCTACCACTATCCTACAGAATTTTTAGATAGAGGTGCATATAGAAATATATAATATTAACAATATTATTTAACTACAGTAATATTAACTATAGCAAATAAATTGAGAGTAAATATTCTATAAAAGATTAGTTAAGTGAATTACACATAAAGTAGAATGCTTGCAGCCATTACAATTATGATTTGTATTTGTATTTATTAACATGATAATGTTTATAATACATCATTCACTGAAAGAAATCAGATTCAAAACAATAGTGTGTACATATAATTAGAAGGATATACACCAAAATATTACTCCTGAATGGAGGGATGATAAGTGATTCAATTCTTTTGGTAGAGAGAGAAGACTTATTTTTTTCTTTATTATTACCCATGCAATACTTTTACAATTAAAAGCCAGAGGGAAGTATTTGTGAGTTCCAATTCTTTATATGAAGCATTAAACAATTTCCTTTCATCTCTAATGGACTTTTGGTCAGGAAACTTTTTTAAAAAGCTCACTCTAACATTCCAATGACCAGTTGTTATATTTAAGGTAGAGAAAGAGCTCTATAATTTCCCCATATTCTTATAAAAACAAAGTTTAATATTAAGTATCTTAAGTACATTAAGTACTAAAGAATAAAATTTAGCAATGTAAACATTAGCAAAGGTACCTCAAACTTAAATCTTGTTAATAAAACAGAATTTATTCTTGCCATCCAGACAATGTGAAGAATCAGACCCTTTCTCCTGTAGATTCTATAGAAAATATACTAATCATTCACAGTAAAGCCAAAGAAACAGAATTAGCTTCTGTTATTAATTTATCTCTCAAGTATAACTTGTGAAAAGCAACAATAAGTAAATATAATATGATAAAGGAATAGTCTAATTTATATCTACACAGACTTTCATGTATTTATATTTTATATAAAACATATTATATAATAAACATATAAGCATACGTGTGTATACATACTAGTATATTAATATGTGCCTCTGTGCGTGTGTGTGTGGTGGTGGTGGTGGAGGTGATGGTGATGAAATGGAGAATTCTGGAATCAGAATACTCAGGATCAAATCCTATCTGTCACTTATGGTTGAGTGACCTTAGATGGGTTATATAACCCATTTCTTCTTTTATAAAAAAGTGATAGCAATAGTTCTTCCTCCATTGGCTTATTGTGAGAATAATATACAAGATCTGGCACACAAAAATTGTTCAATAAATGGTAGCTGTTATCGTCATTAAAGGTTAACTTCTCCTTCCAAACTATAAATATTTATCATCTAACACTATCAGTAACCAAAAGGACAGATACACTTTTCTACATTTTTTTAGTAGCTTATCACCTGCTAGGGGTTTTTAAAAAGCAAACATGACTCAAGAGACATATATGAAAATGTTTAATTACATGATTTTATAATTAATTAGCAAAGTTAATGAAATAAAACTAATTCTATTTAAAGCTGTATTCTGAAACATCAAATTATAAAGATATTATTAATCAACTATATCATCACATTCACAGTTAAAGTTATCAACAGGTCAGGCATATGTCAATAATCTAGAACTGATGTAATTTGTAGTGGTTAGGCCTTAAGTTACTTGATGGTAAGTTAATCACCTTCACAGAAACTTTTTCCATTATTTTAACAGTTGCAAAATTTCCTTGTTCTATATTTTAAAAATTTAGCATCAGTATCTATTTTCACTTTGTGTCTTCCTTTGAAAGAAGAAACCAAAATCAGGAGAATAACAGGGCACCTATAAAAGTCATGACCTTCACAGTGTTTACACTTTCATGTTACTAACTTTCCAAAGACAAAGGCACATCTCCAGAGCTTAGGTAATACTAACAATAGCTGATAAAGTTAAATAAAAGTTTTCCATGAATTGTTTTTATACCTGTGTTTTCTTATGAGGTACTTGCAATGCCTCAGTAAGTAATCTTTTGAAGGCCTACACAACTTCAGTGACCAGAAGTCATCTAATCTCATTTTTGGGGAGCAAGATTTTCCTGGATTCCCACCAAATAAGTAATGAACCTGTAATAAACAAAACAAACCAGACTTTTAAAAACACATGCATACTTAAGAAACTATGTTAAGTCATAGTAAAACTTCTTCATTTTGCTAGTACTGTGTTACAGGTACCTTTCTTAGCCTTAATGATATAAAAAAAAAAATCAAAATATTATTGCTTCTCTTGATTTTTCTCAAGTTTCCACTTTACTTTTTAAATTACTGTGACTACTTCCTAAATTACATTTTATATTAAAATAAGTTCTATTACCACAATTACACTGACAATGGAAACATGAAACAAAAGCAATGATAGTGTAAAAATGAATAAAGAAAACCTCAACTAAAACTGAAGTTGGGATAGACTATAAAAGTCAATTACCTATCACTGGAAGTCAAATACCCCATATTGGAAGACATCAATTACCCCAACAGGAAGAGAGGCCCTGTCATTCCCAAATAGAAAGCACAACTGCTTTACCACCTCAGCAGGAGGAAGGAAGATTTTTTTTTTGGTCCAGCAAGAAGCCCAGCCAATTGAAACTCCACAGCTCACCCAATGAGAAGCCAGCGTTACCTGAACTCTTTACTTTCCTCCATGAACTTTCATTTCTCTCTTATTGATGACTTACTTGCCTCACCCTCTTTTCTATAAAAGACTTCCATCTTAAAAAGTTTTTTTAAACTTATTTTAGAGACAGGAAGGGGGGGGGAGGGGGAGGGAGAGAGGGGGAGGGAGAAATATTGATATGAGAAACATCAATCAGTTGCCTTCCAAACATGCCCTATGTCTTGACCAGGGATTGTACCCGCCATCTTTTGGTGAGCTAGATGCTCCAACCAACTGAGCCACACTGACCAGGGCAAGAATTAATCCCTCAGAGAATTTCTCTGCTTGCTAGATAAGATGCTGCTGAATTCATAAATGACTTAATAAAACCCAGTGTGACCTTCAAATTTGCTGTTATATTTTGTTTATTAACAATAGCAAGTAGCTAATCAAATATATAGTTTGAGGGCAATGAATAATGGGGATTATCAAGTTCATCAAGTGTTGATGATAATAAATTATATCTTTAAAAAGGACAGATGACAACCTGGCCGGCGTGCTTCAGTTGGTTGGACATCATCCCAAGCATCAAGAGATCGCTGGTTGGATTCGAGGTTAGGGCACATGCCCTGGTTTCAGGCTTGATCCCCAGTAGGGGGTGTACAGGAGGCAGTCAATCAATGTTACTCTCTCCCTCTTCTCTCTCTAAAATTAATAAAAAACATATTTTAAAAAACTATTAAAGAAAAGATGTCAAATCACTGAAGGTCAACAGCAATTAGAAACTTTTTAAAATTTTAGCATTTTAATTTAGCTTTAGCCTTAAGGTCAAATATTAAACGGCACATATAATTTGTGAAATAACTTTCAAAAATATTCCATTACTCAATTCGTACCAAAAAATAAATGTGAAAGGAATGCAATAGTAATTTCACTATTATATTATTTAGTTTTAGTGATATTCTGTACTTACACAAAGTGTTAAAAGCATTTTCTGAAATTTTAAAAACATTTATATTTAAGCCCTGGCCAGTGTGTTCAGTGGTTAGTGTTGGCCTTTGCACTGCAGAGTCTTGGGTTTGATTTCTAGTCAAGGGCACATACCTGGGTTGCAGGTTTAATCCCCAGCCCATTGGGGTGCATGCGGGAAGCAACCAATTGATGTGTCTCTCTCACAGTGATGTTTCTTTCTTTCTTTCTCTCTCTCTCTCTCTCTCTTTCTCTCTCTCTCTCCTTCCCTTCTTCCTTCTTTACCCCTTCCTCCCTTCCTCTCTTTCTAAAAATCCATGGAAAAAATATCCTCAAGTGAGGATTCATCAAAAAAATAAATTCATATTCAATAGTGTAATAGAATTCCAATATTATTTCTATCCTAAGGATGGAAATTCATTTACCCTTTAATTTGGGAGACACTAAGAGAAAGGGCTTTTATCCACTCCCATGGTATCTTTAACATGAAGGTCTCAAATGATATAAAGTTTAAATATTCATCTGTGACTTAAATGGAAAGAATACAGGTTAGTCAGTAGCTTACTATATAACCTGAGCCCAATCACTAAACTACATGTAAAGCTTAAGGGAGAAATAGTTAAAGAAACCATTCTGAACACTAACTGACACTTAAACTTCAAAATGCCATATTATTTCACAAAACAGATAGAAAAGATATGTCACTCATAGATAGGAAAAACAAAAAGATTTCTTACACAATGAAATCTAAAATCAGGAAGTCATATATACCTTTTCATATCATGAAACATGGAACCCACATGTGGAAAACTATACAATAGGCCATGCTATGTATCTGATCTATGAGTTAAGAAGCAGCCACTGACCATAATCAAAAGAGGAAAGTGCCAGGAGTCACCATCTATACAAAAATGTTTATTCTCTTAAGGAATTTTAGGGGAAAATAATATTGAACGCCTGCTACATACTATGTATTATAATTTTTTACTCAAATCTACTTAAAAAATAAAAAACATATATTTTTGGGGATTCTTTCAGATTGTAGGTCATGGAAAATTTACAGGTCAATGAAGTTAGGATACCTTGTGCAACTCATCATATACAAGCTGATGGGCAAATCTTGGACAGGGTTCTTCTTCTTGAAGACTTTTACTTGGATTATCCTTTGCAGCTTGATCATTTTTATAGACACAAGACCTGCAAGACATTGCTTTTAAGGCATGCTATCCTAGAAAATTAGCAGTATACATAATTCTATAGCATAAAAGGCTAATATGCAAATCGACCGAACGGTGGAACAACTGGTCACTATGATGTGCACTGACCACCAGGGGAGAGACGCTCAATGCAGGTGGTCAATGTGCTCCCATAGGGGGCACCACTCAGCCAGAAGCCCTGAGCCAGGCTCATGGCTGGAGAGCACAGTGGCTGTGGCGGGAGCCTCTCCCACCTCTGTGGCAGCACTAAGGATGTCTGACTGCCAGGTTAGGCCCGCTCCCCAGCTTAGGGCCTAAGCCATCAGTTGGACAACCCTCAAGGGCTCCTGGACTGCGAGAGGGCACAGGCCGGGCTGAGGGACCCCCCTCCCCCAAGTGCATGAATTTCGTGCACCGGGACTCTAGTGTTAATACAGTTGTAGACAGCAAATTAATTGCATGTCTAATTACCAACAAAACAATTATAAATTTGTTTACATCAAATCTTAAAGTTTTGGTCATTCCCATAAAATAATCTGATTTATTAGAACTGAGTTCTTAAGTTCTTTTAATGTCCATCAAAACCTCACTTAAGAACAACCTACCTCATGATATGAAACACAAATAGCATTTATGAAGGTTCAAAACAAAGGCTGAAAGAGCTAAAAACCCGTTTACTATTCACAATAAAACTATAGTACACTTTCATTTTTACTGTAAATAAATGCCGTATTTAGAAAGTAATAAATTCTTTAGTTGTTGAGCACTACCCTCCATTACTGAATGGAAGAAGTTCTCTTAAGTGCTCCTGTTTTGACATCACATATTAACACAAGTCCTCCAGTTTCCTCCTCTTTTGAATATACAACCCCAAGAAATATTAAATTGGAATTGCAGTACAGACAAGAGCTCCTTACCAACTATTCCTCACTATGTCATAAATCCAGAATGAATTTCTGACATTCTCTTCCCTCTTTTCCTTGTCCTTGCTGAGTCCAGATAAGACATGTATTTCATTCAGTTCTGGATCAATGGTTGCTCTCTGTGTGAATCCTGTCATTGGAACTATAAAATGAAAGAAAACAATAGGATGACAATGTTCACATAGACAGTGTTTCCTTAGATAATAGATTAGTGCTATTCTGTTAAAGATTAATACATCCTTATCGTACTCTGTAGGGTAAGGCCACAACTTATTTTTTTAACACACTACATAACTTTTATATTAAACAATAAACAGCCCTGGCCAGTGGCTCGGTTGATTGGAGCATAGTTTGGACCAAAAGGTTGCGTTTTGATTCCAGGTCAGGGCACATATCCAGGATGGGGGTTCTATCCCATGGGGCATGGTTGGAGCAGGTACCAGAGGCAACCAATGGATATTTCTCTCTCACATTGATGTTTCTCAACCTTCTTCTCTCTTAAAAAAAAAAATTCGAGTAAAGAAAAAAAGGTAAAATAAATATAAACAAACAAACAAACAATGGTTTATTGCTTTCTCTCCACTCCAGAATATAGGCTCTACAAGGGCCAAGATTATCTGGTTCACGATTTTGTTCCTAATGGCTGGCATACAATAGTTATCAACTATTTGTTGACAGACTAAATACATGATAACTACCAGAATGGAGCTAAAAAGAGGTAGAAGGAGGTACGCAATGTAATGATTTTGATTGAGAAAAAGGGCAATACTTTAACTGATTTATTATCTGGGTCAGCTCTAATTTAATAATAGAGATAAAATATTCAAATCTTGATTTGGAAAAAAACAAAATTTGACAAAAACTGAAACAGATTTGTTTAATATGGTCAGAAGCATTTAAAGTATTTGTCATGATGTAATATGAAATGACATAATTTCCAAGAAAAAAAATGTTGGTGTATAATATGCCCCAAATATATTTTCCTGAGTAGATCAAACTCCCCAGAGTTAAGGTTTTATTTTTTTTAAGAAATCCATTAAATAAATGATGGTCATTCTGTATTACCCAGAAATTTGTCAAACATTGATATGGCAAATGTAAATTGTTCTAATCACTGTTATTTGGAAATATTAGTTGAAATATAATTTTATATTAAACATAATTGCCATGTATCTAAAACAATGTATCGTTTCAACATTACATTTCTTTCTTTTTTTGTTTTGTTAATCCTCACCAAAGGACATTTTTCCATTGATTCTCAGAGAGTGAAAGGGGAGGGCAGGGAGAGAGAGAGAAAGAAAGAAAGAGAGGAAGAGAGAGAGAAACATCAATGTGAGAGAGACATATATATTGGTTGCCATCCTCACACACCCCAAGAGGGGCCCAGGATCGAACCTGCAACCCAGGTATATGCCCTTGACCGGAATAAAACCCATGACCCTCTGGTGCCCAGGCTGACAGTCTAACGCCTGAGCCACGCCAGCCAGGGCAACACTACATTTCTTATAGATAAACAATTATCATATGCTCAGAAAGCTAAACAAACATCAAACTAGAGAAAAATATCTCAATCAATTCAGAACAGTATGAGATGCTAGTCATACTGTATTTGTTTTCCCTAGTTTACCTTAAATCCATGTGTCCTCTTACATTGCTATTCAATAAATTTGAGATATTTTAGAGACTATCCAAATGTATTCCACAGTAAGTATATTTAAAGATTATTCACACAAAACACAATTTGTATGCATCCAAACACAAGTACATTTATATTCATTCAAACAGAGACCTAATCTTAACAAAAACCTCGACCCTCGTGCCATACTCCTTAGTGGTTATGTAAAGTCTGATATTTTCTTAATAAGGCTTGGTAAACTTTCAAAAGTGCCAAAATTTTGACTTCTATTCCAAAATAACCTTGGAAAAAAAGATAAAACTGTAAAGAAATGAAATCACTTTATAAAAATATACATATTTTTATTGATTTCAGAGAGGAAGGGAGAGGGGGAGAGAGAGAGAGAAACATCAATGATGAGAGAGAATCACTGACTGGCTGCCTCTTGCACCCCCCCTACTGGGGATGAGCCTGCAACCCGGGCATGTGCCCTCACTGAGAATCAAACTGCAACCTCCTGATTCAACCACTAAGTCACACCAGCCAGGTGAAAATGAAATAACTTTTTATTAGTGGTGGAAGGGGAGGACATAACTGTCTAAATTTATTGCACTTAAATTTCTTTGTTCCATTTTGTCTTAATACTGAGCCTTAAAATTAAGAAATCAATAATATGGATTGGCAAGCTATGGCTTGATCTGATCAGGGTCAAATGAGGCCTCATCAATTCATTTACATGGTGTCTTTGGCTATTTTCACCCTATAGTGTAGCAAGGCTGAGTAGCTGCAACAGAACACTTATGGCTGGCAAAACTCAAAATATAGGTTGGGTGACCCCAAAAATGTATCTATACTTTAACAGCTGATAACTCAATTTTCACTCCTTTCAGTTTAACTGATTTGAAATAATGGGTAAAGCCAGACTAAGCTCTGAACAAAGAAAATTTATCCTAATTATCCACTCGACTTTTCTTTTATGGGGATACATAAAAGAAAAAGTTTATAGTACAAAACTGCAAGAGTCAACGAATTGGGGGCACACAAATACCGAAGGAAATGATTCTTGATGTTTGTGATTCCACTGCTTTGTGTTATCAGCAGTGCCTGGACCAGAACGGTCATCAGTTTGAAAACAGGTATTGACAAAAAAATTTACTCATTTCTATAGATTCTTTTAAAATTTGAAAATGAACTGTATATTGGTAAGTACTGACTTTATAATCATTCAAAGTGAGTACACATTTTTGGAAGGACACCCCATACTTACATCTGGTTCATTATAGAAATAGTTTGTTGACCCTTGTTCTATAATCTTTTAAAATGTAAATATCAGAGATTATGAGTTAGAAACTAATGCAACAAACTGCTTACCTTAAATAAGAACCCACTGAGGAAATGGAAATTTTTGAGTGGAATGGAAATCAGTGGAGAAAGATATTTTGAATTCCATAAGTGGGGGTGGAGTCATCAAAGAGAGGGGATTAAAATAGTATTGGGCTGGGGAAGAAATGTAAGAACGTAGAAGAATGTAAGACCAAATTGTACATGCTTCCTTTTCCACATGGTCACATTTTGCCTAAAAGCACCTTAGTATCAGAAGAGAAAAATGACAAGGGTCGTTTAAGCAGTGGGCAGGTTTACAATACTCAGGGAGGTAAGACTACCATGTTTATAGAGATATATTTCACTATAAAATTCACCCATTTAAAGTGTACAGCTTGGTGTTTTTTATTATATCCACTGGAAGACCATCATCACAATCTAATTTTAGAACATTTTAATTACTCCAAAGGAAACCCTATATCCCTTAACAGTCACTCCCCATTCTCCCTTCCCAACTCCTCATGGAGTAGGCTGCATCATTTGACACCCCACCGGCCGGTGGCCTGGGCCTCTCTCTTTGGGGCGATTGATCACAGAACCCCCCATTGATCGCCCTGCAGAGGGTGGCCTGGGCCTCCCTCTGTGAGGTGATTGTGAAACGATGACGGGGCCTCCCGACCAATCACATCGAACATGCCTTGGCTGGCCTGGCGCCAGTGCATGTCATAGCATGGTTGTCTGGAAGGCCATCTGGACAGTCATTCTGCTGTTTGGTCATTCCGTCCGTCTATTTGCATATTACGGTTTTATTATTATAGATATCTCCTAGCTTTCTCACGGAGTCTTGCTTCCATATGGGTTTCCAATGTGGCAAATTTCCCGAGACAAATGCTCCTGAAAGTTTTTTATTTTACCCATACATTTGAAAGTTAGGAGGATATTACTTTCTTGGTTTGGAGTCATTTCCCTTGAGTACCTTTTAACTTAACTGTTTTCTGCCATTCACTTACTGCTGTTGAGCTGATATCTTTCTTGTTCCCTTGCAAGTCATCTGCTCTTCCTTTCTGAATTCTTTAAAAATTTTCCCTTTGTCTTTGATATTCTTAATTTTCCTTTAATATGTCTAGGAATGTGTTTCCCCTTATTTTTCCTGTTTGGCACGTTACAATCCCTTTCACCAATCTGAGGAATTTCATCTTTCCTGAATTCTAAAAAATTTATCTCCATTATTTCTTCATTCTCAACTTCTTAAATTTCTATTTTTCTCTCCTTTTGGAACTGCTGTTAAGATGTCGGTACCTGTGCAATTCTTCTCCATACCCTTTGGCTTTTCTTTTATATTTCTATCTCTTTACCTTTTCTTTTCTGTTTCCTCCTAGAAGAATATTCATGCTAATCTTTCAACTAATTAATTATTAATTCATATCCATCACATTTATAATATTTGTTGCATTCTTCATTTCAAATATATATTTCCTATCTAATATTTCTATTTGGTTCTGTTTTTATATTATATGTTATTGATATTACAAATGGGATCTCATATCTTTAAATACATTGATCATGCTTGTTTTAAAATTCTTGGTTCTTCTATCATAATAGATCATATATATTGTCTTATTGATTTCTAAACTGTCTAGTTACATTGGTCTGTGAAGTAATGCTTTTCAGGGTACCAGCTATTTTTCTGTTAAAGAAAAATGTATTAGGAGGGACCAAAGGCCAGGCCTTAGCTAGTATCAGCAGCAGTGAGTTTAAGAAAAATGAAGGAAGAGCCACAGGGTAGCAAAGCCTAGGCACAAAGAACAAATTTATCACTTCCATTTACTGTGATCTCCTCCCCTCTCCCCACCTACTCCATACAAGGGTTTCACACCATTTCATACCTTTAAACTCTTGGGGGAAGTAAAAGGCAGTCTCCCTTGACTAGAAGGGCATGGGAAGGGAGAAATGGATTACTGAGAATGGATGGTTATGAGGCAGGATAGTAAGAAGCTAGAAAAATTCCTTGTCAAGCGGAATGGGGAAACTGAGACAGATACTTAAAAGACTAAGCAATTTATAGCCTGATAATAAATCACAAGGTCTTACCTTTCCTAACCAAGGACACTTAGGATCAAATGGCTTATACATTCCAGATCAGTGCAGGGGCAGACCTGCCTTAGTCTGGTCCCACTTCAGTGACATTTTTTAAAGGGGAAACGGACCAGATAATGACCCTATACCCTCTAGCAGTGGTTCTCAAACTTCCTAATGCTGCAACCATTTAATACAGTTCCTCATGTTGTGGTGATCCCCAACCATAAAATTATTTTTGTTGCTACTTCATAACTGTAATTTTGCTCCTGTTATGAATCGTAATGTAAATATCTGATATACTGTATGTGTTTTCTGATGGTCACGAGCCACAGGTTGAGAACTGCTGCTCTACAGGCTCATTTTGACGAATCCGAATTTTAAAGGACACACCTGGAGATTATAAATATTCTATTGAGATCCTCTCCTGAGAACTCCCCTAAGATTCCCACTTCTAGAAAACAGATAAAAATACTTAAGACAAAGGACCCAGTATACACTCTCCCTGGAGCATGCTCACACCTTCACCCTTTTTTTCCTCAGGTATGTATCTTCGCTTTCTTTTTCCAAAGCTCTAATGGTTCTCAGGAAATGTGCAACCAGGGGAGCAGTGGGCAGCGGCAGCTAGGCCAGGGCTAACTAACCCCCTGAACCTATCTCCAAGAGCCCTCCTTTTGCTTTTGCCTCGGCAATTTGTTTCCTGCGTCGACGCAGCCCAACGGGCTCACTTCTTCTGCCGCTGTGACTTTCTTTCTAAAGGGTCAAGGCAGCCTTGCCTAGGCTCAACTCTTACGTTTCCAAAGGGCCAAGGCAGCTCCACCTAGTCTCACTCCTGTTGCTATGATCTTGCCTCTTCCATCTTAATCCCTTCCTTTGTTTCACTGTCCCCAGTTTGTTGTTGTTGTTGTTGTTAACCTCACCAGATATTTTTTCTATTGGTTTTTAGAGAGAATGGAAGGAAGAGAAGGAAGGGGGTGGAGGTGAGAGAAAGAAGAAGGGAGAAGGAGAGAGAGAGACATTAAAATGAGAGAGACACATTGTTTGGTTGCCTCCTGCACACGCCACAACTGGGGCCAGGAATCGAACCTACAACCCAGGTACTTGCCCTTGACCAGGAATCGAACCTCGACACTTCTGTGCACAGACCACTGCTCAAACCACTGACCCACACCAGCCAGGGCACACTGTTCCATTTTAATAAACATACTCTCAAAATCACCTGAACTTACATTGTGAAATCTTTCCTGCACAAAGTCAAGAACCCACACATTCACCCAGGGCCAGTTCAGGTGGAGCTCATCCTATCACCAAAAAGGTTCTGAGTTCGATTCCCAGTCAGGGCACATTGCTAGGTCATGGGTTTGATTGCCAGTGGGGGTGTGTATGGGAGGCAACCTATCAATGTTTCCACATCGATGTTTGCTTTTCTCTCTCCCTCTCTCAAAAAGAAAAAAAAAAAATCAGTAAAAATGTCCTTAGGTAAGGATTAAAAAAAAAAAAAAAAAGAACCCACACATTCCAGACAGTGACAGGGCAAACCCACCTCAGTCCCAGTCCCTTTCCTGTGAGAGTCAGTCCACATCTATTTTCATCAACTCTTAGCTGCCATAGGGTTTGTGCACTATCATAATGTTCTTTTGATTCTGGGACTAGTGGGATGGGTTACTCCTGCTAGTTTCTACAGTGAAGGAACAAGAACTGACTCAAGTTAATTTAGGGGAGAGGAAGTCTTCTATCTCATTTAAAGAATTTCTGAAGGCCAGTTGCCTCTCCTTATTTTTCCAGAGTTGATTTTAGGGAAGAGAATCAAGAGCCTGTGTTAGTTTGCTATTTTGGCAGAAATACTTTTTATTTCGTAGCTCTTTATGTTGTTGGAATTCTATTTAAAAAAATGTTTTATTGATTTTTAGAGCAAGAGGGAGAGGGATAGAGAGAGAGAAACATGGATGAGAGAGGAACATCATCTACTGACTGCCTCCTGCACACTCCCAAGTGCCATCAGTAGATGAGTGAATAAAAAAGCTGTGGTACATTTACACAATAGAATACTACACAGCTGTAAAAAAGAAGGAACTGTTACCCTTTTCAACAGCATGGATGGACCTGAAGAGTATTATGCTAAGTGAAATAATCCAGTCAGAGAGAGACAAATACCATATGATCTCACTTGTATGTGGAATCTAATGAACAAAATAAACTGATGACCAAAATAGAACCAGAGGCATGGAAGCATGCAACAGACTGACAGAGATCAGAGGGGAGGGAGGAGGGAGGTGGCCTGGATAAAAGAAGGTGAAGAGAGTAGCCAAACAACATATATACAAGAAAGAAAAAAAAAAAACACAGGAAAAACACAGGAAAAAATCCTATATAATAAAAGCCTAATATGCAAATCGACTGAATGGCAGAACGACCTGTCGCTATGATGCACACTGACCACCAGGGGGCAGACGGTCAACACAGGAGTGCCCCCAGGCCAGCCAAGGCGGGTGCCAGAGGAACTCCCCCCGACTGCCCTGCCGCGCAGAGGAAGGCGACCAATGGCGGCAGGGGACAGGGCTGGTGAGTGGGCGGCACCACATCAGCCAAGGTGGGTGCCAGCAGGGGTCCCCCAATTGCCCTGCCCGTCGCCCTGCAGAGGGAGGTGACTGGCAGTGGTGGCAGGGTGATTGGGGGGCAGGTCTGGCAGCGGGAAGTGGGGCCGGCAAGTGGGCAGTGCCAGGCCAGGTGCCAGTGGGGGGCCCCAAGATCACTCCACAGATCGGCCCTGATCGCCGGCCAGCCCTAGGGACCCTACCCATGCACAAATTTCATGCCCCGGGCTTCTAGTAAATATCTACACTAATAAAAGAGAAACATGCAAATTGGTGTCACTCTGCTACGCCCACCAGCCAATCAGATGAGTATGCAAATTAACCCAACAAAGATGGTGGTTAATTTGCATACACAGGTGCAGATCTAAGACTGAAGACAAGGTAGAAGGAAGCCAAGTGCTGCAGAAGGGAGCGAAGCTGCGGAGAAGCAAGCGGGGTGGTGGAGGCGGGAGCGAAGCTTCGCTCCAGCCACAGAAAGCTCTATTCTTTTTTTTTTTTTTTAATTTTTTTTTAAAATTTTTTCTAAAAGTATTACAAAGGGTATTACATAAGTGCCCTTTTTATCCCCCCCACCCTTGACAAACCCCTGCCCTCCCTTACCCCCCAGTGTCTTATGTCCATTAGTTATGCTTATATAGATGCATACAAGTCCTTCGGTTGATCTTACTCCCCTCCCTCCTGTCCCCCAACGAAAGCCCTATTCTTGCAGGAATCTTCCTGCAATGGGCCTCTAGTTCATATAATAAAAGGCTAATATGCAAATGGACCGAACGACGGAACGAATTGTCGCTATGATGTGCACTGACCATCAGGGGGCAAACGCTCAAGGGCAGGAGCTGCCCCTGGTGGTCAGTGCGCTCAGCCAGAAGCCGCTAAGGGAGTGGGCCTAAGCTGTCAGTCGGATATCCCCTGAGGGCTCCCGGACTGCAAGAGGGCGCAGGCTGGGCTGAAGGACATCCCCCCCACCCACCCCGCAGTGCATGAATCTTGTGCACTGGGCCTCTAGTATAAAAATAAAAACTAGTTGAACAAAAATGGTATTATCAAAAACCAAAAAGACCTAAAGATTAAAAGAAGCTTTCATTCTAACATGTTATAAGTACTAATACATCTTCTGTATTAATTTTCTTTCCAAGATGAAAATAAGGCTATCTTTTCAAGTTAACAGTTTTTAATGGGTAGTAGCAGGGGTAGGGGGAATGGATAGGAGATTTACAACAGGTAATATTTTAATAGCTTTCAGATTCAACTGCCAAAATGCTTGACTAAATGCCAAGAAACTTAACTAGTCTTTATAAAATGACTCACAAGGAAAAATTATTATAGAAGTAATGCAATGTGCATAATTTAAAAAGTAGAATTCAGCCCAGTCGTGACTCAGCAATTCAACTAAATCATGACGTTAGGTTAACATCCCTGTAATTCTCTGGTCCTTCCTCTCATTTTTGGAATCTTGCAAGTACCACCGCTAAGCATCACTTCCTTAGGGAGGATATTTTTCCCTAATGTCTTCCAGGAGACTTTCCTTATGTATCATTGGCCAGAACTCAGTCACATGGGAGGCATGGAAAGGGAATCTGGCAAAGGAACAACGACTGCTTGAGACTAATCATGATTCATCCCCTGGGGCTGGGCAACTTGCCATTAAACAAATCATGGTTTGGTTAAGAAGAAAGGCCAATGGCGACCAACAGCATCTGCCACCTTCTTATCTTCTAAATTAGGGATATTTTAAATGCTAAATGAGACCAAATTAAGCTCTATCAATGACTCTAGTTTAAAACTTCTATTATTTTACCTGAACCTGGGTTTCTCCCACTCATCATTTACTTTTTGTAAAATCCCAACTAACTTTTGACACTGGGCAATATAGTATTTATTTATCTATCTCAGTTATATTAAGCTACAAAGAATTCAACTCACTGAATACATCAACCATAATTTATTAACTGATTACTGACTGGTGGACAATTACAGTTGTTTCCAGATTTTTTTCACTCTCGCAAACAATACTGTAATAAATATCTCTGTATAAGTTATTTTTATGCATCTATACAAGTATATGACTAGGAAAAATTCCTGGGGAAATATGCTTACCCAAAGAGTATACATATTTTATATTTTAATAAATATCAATATTCAGTGAGCGATCTTTTAATTAAATGTATTGGCTATTTAAATTATTTTTTATTCTTTGAACTATATATTCATGTCATTTGCCATGTTCTACTAGAAACGTATTCCTTTTCATTGGTTTGTAAGAACTTTTTGTTTATAGTAGGATATTAACCTTTGTCTTAGTTGTTAGTTTATCATTCATTATTTGATATAAATATTTTTCCATATATTTTTTAATATGTAAAAAAATAAGTCTTTTTTTATAACTTCTGGGTTTTGTATCATATTTAGAAAGGTATTCTCCCAATCCTAAATTATTAAAAACAACCAGACTTATAATTTTATTTCTTAAGCATAAAATTTACAATAGCTAAGATTTGGAATCAGCCCAAGTGCCCATCAGTAGATGAGTGGATAAAAAAGCTATGGTACATTTACACAATGGGATACTAAAAAAAAAACTCTTACCCTTTGAGACAACATGGAGGAACCTGAAGAGTATTATGCTAAGTGAAATAAGCCAGTCAGAGGAAGACAAATATCATATGATCTCACTTATATGTAAAATCTAATGAACAAAATAAACTGACAAACAAAATAGATCCAGAAAGATGGAAGCTTGCAGCTGACTGATAATTCTCAGGGTGGCAGGTGGGAAGAGATTAACCAAAGAATGAATATGCATATATGCACAACCCATGCACACAGACAATAGTGCAGTGAAGGCTTGGGGAGGGGGTGGGAGTGGCGTGGAGGGTGTCAATTGGGGGGAAAAAGGGGACATCTGTAATACTTTCAACAATAAAGATTTAAAAAATTTTTAAAAAATCTATCTAGCATTTTTGTGATACATACTAATAGACATCAGAGACCCAGATTTTATTTTTAACCAATTCTAAGTGGCACCTAAATGTCATTTATTGCATAATTCATTTTCCTTCTCTGAGTGGAAATACCACTTGATCATATTCTAAATTCTCATATGTATTTGGAGATATCTTTATACGGTCTGGTCTATTCCATTTCATTAATCTGTATAAAGTTGTAGCTTTATAAATATAAATTGTTGTGTTAATACTACTTTATTACCTTTCATTTTCAAAATTGTCTTCAGTGTTCTTGCATGTTTGATGTTTGTTTTGAGGGGAACTTTAATTAACGTTATCTATCAAATGACAAATTTTATATTAAAAATATGAATACTGTACTTTCATGATGAGCTTGTAACTAAGAAAAACACTCCTGGGGAGAACTAAAGGGTGAAATTATGGAAAGTTATTATTTCCAATGATGTTGAAAGAAAAATGTACATAATCCAGTTTTATCAGAATGGCATACCAAATATAAAAGATGCTAAATCGAAAGCAATGAAATCAAGTTACATTGAAAATAAGTACTACCATTTTCTGGCTTGGTTAACTATCGATATTAACGACAGCAAATCACTAGCCTCATAATCTTCTCTGTACTGATGAATTGTCCTTATTTATTTAATTAATAAAAGCAGAAAAGGGTCAAAAACATTAAAAATTTATATGTTTAAAAACATAATGTCAATTAGCACAATAAAAGCATATTCCTAGGGCTGATATGACAGTAAGATTTTGCTTTTAAGGTTCATGAAAATATGTTTATAGATAAATAGGATCTTGCAGACATAACTAACATAGCACTTGTGTTAGTTTCACAGCCTGATTAACAGAAGGGTAGGAAATTTAACTGTCAAAATTTTGGAGTTAGATGAGGCCTTAAGATCAACTGTTTCATCCCCTCATTTTCAGATGAATAATCAGGTTCAGAGAAGTTATATAATTTTGCCAAAGCTGCAGAGGGATGAGTGGCAGACCCAGATGAAGAGACCAAGTTTTCTGATTCTCAGTTCACTATTCCTTCAATTATAACAATCTGCCACTATGGTTAGAAAAAAGAGTGGCAGATGTGGGAAAATAAAGTCAACCAAATTTAAGGAACAAAACAAGTAAACACAAAGCTATTATAGAATAGGAATTAGGTTGTAAGAGCTCTGTATCACCAAAGCTTGACTTAGCATCTGGCAAATGATGAAGACTCAATATGTTTCTTACCTTGCATTTACTAGTAATACAGCCATGAGAAAGTAATCTATATATAAAAGCCAAGTGACCGAAATGCTGGAACGACCAGAACGACTGGTAGCTATGACGCACACTGCTGCCGGCCAACTGGACTGATTGGGGGGTGCCTACTCCCCCCGATCAGGGGCGGGGCCAGCTGGCCAACCTCCCGGGTCCCCTCCCCGCACCGGCTGGGCGGGCCGGCTGGACCTCACCCATGCATGAATTCATGCACCAGGCCTCTAGTTCTATTATAATAGCAAACCATAGAGCTCTGTTGGTATGACAGACTATCTACTAAACATAATATTCAATTGCTGTTAAATAGAGAGTTTACATATGGAGAGTCTGTGAAACCCTTGTGTCCACAGATTTATTGCCAAAAGTTATTCAGAAATAAACCCAAATTTTATATGTGCTGAATTTTGATGTTAATTATGTATGTGTTAGACACAATGCTAATAAATCTCTTTTTTCTAAGCAGCTGCCAATCCACTCATTTAAATTATAATTTTCTCCTGAGGGGAGCATACAATTATTATACTCTGGTGAAAAAATAAGAGTTGAGGTTTCTTCAATCTTGAGATAATTCATTTAATTATAAAGAACAACAATGTAAGATTTTATAGTATCTACAAAATAAAAAATTATAACAAAGAGCAACCATTTTAGAATTAGATATATCATCTCTAATTGGTGACCTCAAAAGTTTAAACAAATTTCTATGATTTCAAACAATCCAATTGAAACTCACATCATAAATGCAGTTTTAATCAAATAACTCACATTACTGAATCATATGTAAACACAGTAATTATATGTTAAGTCCATCTCAAATTACAGTAATTAACTATAGTAAAAAAAAGCTTTCGAATAACAGTTAATAAATAGAATATTTAAATAAGCTACAGAACATCCATGTAATGGAATGAAATTAGTGTTTCTAAGAATATTAAATAATGTGGACATTTAAATAGTACCCTGCCTTATCTTTAAAAGGACTTTTCATGGCTTACAAAATAAGTAAGATAAAATTAAATTTAAATAAACTTTAAATAAGGTAAAAGTAATTCTATGGGAGTACAATACATTATACCAGTACTTTTCAACCAGTGTGGTGCAAGAATTTTTAAAACATGTAATACCTGACTATTTGGTTAGGGACACTGACCTCTTTTCCCTTAGATTGTAAAAAAAAAAAAAAAAAATGACAACAGCCAACACAACACTAGCTGTCTGTTGTGAATGAATCAAAAGTATAGCTTTTTTTGTAAGATCAGCAAAGAGTATAATATATTTGTAGGTGTTTTGCAGAATTTAATAATTAGTTTATGTGTGCCATGAGATGAAAAAGGTTGAAAATCACTGCATTATACCACAGTTCTCTCATGTGAGGTTTTCCAAATGGTCTAACTAAATCCAGTGAAAGATTTTTTTGATCTAGAGTACTAAAAAGACTAAATGCTCCTGAAGAAATCTTAAATAAAGTCTATGTATTTTAGCTGAGCCTTTCATAGGTTTTAAAAAGCACAGTCTACTAGTAGATTATGCTGCCAGGTGAATACCTAGAATTGTGTTAACAACTAAGGTTAGAACTATATGCTTCAATTTCTAACCTGGGCTTGAGGAGTTAGAGAATTTCAGGAGACGATGGTCAATAGGCTAAAATATGAAAGAGGAGCAGAAGTTAACTTTTGGAGGTAGAAGGGAAGAGTGATTCAGGTAGGAAGAACAGAATGAGCAAAAAACCGAAGGCAAGAAAAAGTATTCTATCTATAAAGAATTAATATTCAGTGGTCATGAGACAAAGAACTGGTGGCAAGGTGTGGGTGGATAGCAAGAATGGGGTTGGAACTAAGCTGGAGCATATTATTAAGGAAGCTGTGAGTCAGGCTGAGTTTATACTTAATCCTGAGGACAAAAAGAAACAAAGATTTTAAGCAGGGAAGGAAAACTATCAGGTCTATATTTTTAAAAGAGATTTTCTTACCTTAGTAGCAGTAATCAAAATGTAAGGTTGTCAGTCTACTTTTTTCTCCCTATGAGCAACTATAAGCTCCATAAAAATAGAGTCCTTAATTACAGTTATATCTCTAGTGCTTATCTAGCACCTAGGAGGTGACCAAAAAATATGTTGTATAAATGTTAAAGTGCATCTGGCCAGCATGGCTCAGTGGTTAAGCATTGACCTATGAACTAAGAGATCAGCGTTCAAATCCCCGTCAGGGCACATGCACAGGTTGTGGGCTCAATCCCCAGTAGGGGGCGTGCAGGAGGCAGCTGATCAATGATTCTCTCTCATCCTTGATGTTTCTAACTCTCTCCCTTTTCATTCCTCTCTGAAATCAATAAAAATATTTTTAAAAACGTTAAAGTGCATGGTTATGCACTTAACTGGTAACACAGAACAGCTATGTTCTTATAGTGTGAAGAATGGGTTGGGGAGAAGGACAGGGGACACAGAAAGAGGAATGCTAGAAACAGAGGCCAAATAGGTGGTGATAGCCTAAACCAGTGAGTAGCAATGGGAATACAGATAAGATGGAGGTAAAACTGACATGACTTGATTACTGGATAGTACTGACCTTAGGTAGTACTGACATACTCCTGTGAAAACTGAGGTACCCAAACTAACACCAGTTTAATCTAGAGGGTCAACCCATCTCTACCCTGCCATGAGCAGGGACACTATTTTCCTTGAAATGCAATTTTGGTCACTTACAGACATGCAAGCTAAGGCTGAGACATTAAGTAATTTACTCAAGGTTACTTTGACTAAGGACTGAGATAGGCTCTGAAGACAGTGGTTTTCAATCCTGGCCACATATCAAAAGCTCTTGGGGTGGGAGACAGGGAAACAGAGAGAGAAAGGGGGGAATGGGGAGGAAACTAAACGAGAAGGGAAAAATGAGAAGGAAGAGAGGCAAAGGAGGAGAGAGAGGGACAGGAAGATGGGAAGGAGGAAGAAAGGAAAGTATGGAAGGAGGAAAAGGAGAGAAGGGAGAAAGGAGGGATGGGATGGAGGAAAAGAGATGGGAAAAAATAAAAAGAGAATTTCAGTTTCCTAAATATGCCAACAGAACCATTAAGGTTCCACAATTCCAAGTATAACTGAAAAGTTTTAGTTGGGAAAATTTCCCAAGTACAGAAGTTCTAACTGACCAACTCTGCCATAAAAACATCAGTTAAGGCATCCATCATACATACAGCCTTTGGACAACTCAATTTATCAGCATACTGACAAAATTAACCATTCTGTATGTAGACAAAAGAGTGATATTTTCAAAACCTAAATTAGATCAAGACTCTGTAATTAAGCCTTTCAATAACTTCCTATTTTTAGAAAAAAAAATCTAAAGTTCTTGCATTTGTAAAAGGCCCTGAATAATCAGACTCAACTATTTCTTCAACGTCATTTCAGACCAACTTTTCCCACTCTCAATCTGCACCAGCCCCAACTGTTTCTAGAACATGCTACGTTCTTGCCTGCTTTGGGACCTTTAAACTTGCTTTTCTCTCAGTTCTTAACATGGTTCTTCCTAATTCTCTACTTTTTGTTTTAAATCTTAAAGATTGCTTCCTCAGAGATGATTTTTCAACCCACTCTACCTAAATGGGACTTCCCATGTTACTCATTATCATAACATTCAATTTTTTTACTTCACAGTACGTAGAAGGCAACTGCATGTTTCTCTCCACTACAATGTGAGTTCTTTTTGAGAAGGGATCTTATAACATACAATCCATAAAACACACCTGGCATATAAAGGCACTGAATTATGTTGGGAAGGAGGAATGGAGAGGGTCAAACTTAGATGCTAACAAAGGTTATTAAATTAATGAATTAATTTGTATGGTGGGATAATGCACCATAAATTAAAAATTAACGCATAGCAAAATTGGTGATTCTGATTTCACAAAAGTTGATTATAGTAGTAATTTAGAAAATGAATCTTCTTGTCTTTTCTACTAATATTCTAGTCCAGGATAATAAAATTACAATGATGGAAAAAAGTCAATTCAATGAAAATGTAAAAAGAGAATAAAATTGTACTAAATTTTGTAGAATAAAAAGAGTAGAAGGAACTACATAAAAATGTTAACAGATTACATCTGGATAGTTTGATATATTTTCTTTTTTGCATCTTCCTATATTTTCCAAATTATCTACAATGAGAATGTTACTTTTATAATCAAAACAAAATTAAACTAAAAAACAAAACAATTATTATACTCTGATGGCTCTAAGTTTAGTCATAACTATGAATGAAGCATTATACTATTTTTTTAAATCTTCAAATGACAGTCATTAAAGCCTACTTATGACAGTGAAATTTCTTATTTATTCTTTTACTAATTCTCTACCACTATTACTCTTTGCCACTTTTTTCTTTTAATCCTGGGAAACAGCTTACTTAGAATCAGGGGGAGGAAGGGGAAGAAGGGACGGGGATGATTTTATTTGCACTCAAACTTCAAATCCTCGCTCTTTATAATTTAAAAAATTTTTTAAATGGATTTTAAAGAGAGGAAGGGAGGAGGAGAGAAAAACATCAACCGGTTGCCTCCTGTATATACTCCAACCTGGGTTCAAACCTCTAACCTAGGTGTGTGCCCGGACCAGGTATCGAACTGGTGACCTTGCAGTACACTGGATGATGCTCAATCACTGAGCCACACCAGCCAGGGCAGATCTATCGTATTTTATTCTTGTGTGGCAGACACTTTTGATTGCCTGACCTAACAGCCATTTCCAAACCCTTTCCCCAGTGTACTACATAAATACAGGCTGGAGAAGCCAAATACTTGCTTTCCCAGACTCTCTTGAAGCCAGGTTTCACAGGGAGCTTTCTGGGCAAGTTTTGCTTTCTTTCCTTTTCTCCTATTTAAAATGAGGGCACTGTTTGAGGTGCATCAGTCAACTTACCACCATGAGACTATCATCATGTTAAGGATGGAAAACAGAACAATTTAAAAGAACCTGGGGGCCTTTAAGATATTGCTTGAGTCATTGCATCAGTCCAGATTATCTACCTTTGGACTTGTTATTCTGTGAGAGAAAAAATTCCCTATATGTTCAGGCCATGGTTCCCTAGGTTTTCTATTACTTGAGGCAATCACATTCTATTGATAAACCATACATATTTGAAAACAGTATTTCTTTCCTCTTGCTTCAATGGTGTTTTGGCTATAAAGTAGAAATCTAGATCATAATAATTTTCCCTCAGAATTTTAAGACCTTGTTTCCCCTTATCTTATAGTTTCCAATGTTGTTGAGAATTTCTATATCCACTCTAAGTCCTATTCCTTTGAACGTGACCTCATTTTACCCTAGAAATTTTTAAGATATTCTCCTTACCCTGATATGTGAAATTCCACAGTGAACAATGATGGTTTTTGTTTTGCTAAATTTGACGTACTGACTTCTGTAGGTGTTCATTTATAATCTGGAGCCAATGTTTAGAGAAATTTTCTGCTATTTCTTTATTTTATAATCTAGTCTCCTCCATTTTCCCTGTTCTCTATAGCTTGGGAAACTCTTATTAGTTCGATATTGGAACTCCTGGATTGATTTTCTAAGGTCCTTATTTTCCCTAATTTTCACCTCTGTCTTTTTGTCTATTTTTCAGATTTCTTATAACTTTTCTACTTTTTTATTCTAATAAAACTTATTTTTCAAAAGCTCTTTCTTAGTCTCTGAATTTTCATTGCATCCTATTACAGTTTTACGGATGCAGATCCTTTCTCTAAGAAAACTGGCCTTGATCATTATAATTTTCATTTACTTGTGTTCAGTGCATTACTCCAGATTTCTATTTTCAGGTTTGTTTTGTTTTTCTCTCTCTCTTCCATGGTAAAGGTTCTAATAAGGAAGATACTCAACTGACAGTTTAATAAGAGTGACAAAATAAAAAGTTAATTGAAAGTGTTATGTGTATCATGGGCAACACTATCATGGGACTAGGCTGTGAAAGTGGACCAGGCAGCGAGATTAGCCATTTTATTGGCGTGGGAGGTGCCCAAACAACAGTATCTGGAAATATTTTCTTTGAGGCCATACATTTCCTCCAGAAATGTGATTCCAGTCTTTTGTAAGAGGCATATGTCTGGCATTCTGGGAACAGGGATGTGGTTAGAAGTTCTACTATTCAGTTTATAGGCTTAATTGTCCTGTTTCCTGCTCTGTCCCCTTTGCCTCCACAGAGACTTTATCATTTCATTTCTCCCCAGAAAAAAGAGTGCTAGTAGGAAGTATGGGAGAAGGGTCTTGAGGGCAAACTACTTCATGTGTATTTTTTTTTACAATGATGCGATCTTTTGTTAAAAGAAAAAAAACCTTTTCATCCTAAATATGAACAACTATTACAACTTTAAAAATGTGTTTTTATAAGTAATAGCTAAAAGGAAAAGCAAGCTATTCTAATTCCTTAACCTATTACTCAAATCAGGCATTTTAAACCTCTGGGCCTTAAACAAAAATACCATTCTCCTGTGTATACTAATCACAGGCAAAGTGACTACTATGTAGAGCAGTGATAGTGAACCTTTTGAGCTCAGCATGTCCGAGTTTTGAAAAACCCTAACTTAACTCTGGTGCCGTGTCACATACAGAAATTTTTTGATATTTGCAACCATAGTAAAACAAAGACTTATATTTTTGATATTTATTTTATATATTTAAATGCCATTTAACAAAGAAAAATCAACCAAAAAAATGAGTTCGCGTGTCACCTCTGACACGCGTGTCATAGGTTCGCCATCACTGATGTAGGGTAACTGTGCATCATCTAAAATAGGATACTTTTGAGAGTGAATGGGGCAGTTTCATAAAACTGGGACTATCTTAGGCAAACCAATCACCCTATTACAAGGAGAATAACTTATTGGATGCTGAATTTGTAAACTTAAAAGGCATTACCATTTCATGTCCTCCTTCAGAACAAAGACAGACTCTACTATGCTAGTGCATAATATAAGTTACTGTACTGAAAGTAGAAGGTGGAAAGGATTAGCAAATATAGAATAATATAGATTTTAGGATATCAATTCTTGCCAACCCCCACCTCCCCAATAAGCACACAAAAAATTCCCATAGAGATTCATATACTATCTTTCTGCTCCAAGGAAATAATGATGATTAATATATTTTAAACAGATAGAATTGGATAATTTAGCTGGAAGAGAGAGACAAAAACAAGTTTTCTGACCTCTTAGTCAGATTTACTTCAATTAAAGAAATGGGGAAAGGGTGAGGAATGGATAGAAAGAAAAGAAAATGGGCTATAGTCGTCTACCTTATAAAGTATGTAAGACATGAGAGAAGAATCACTAAATGCCTTTACCCATTCCAGAGTCTTTCTTGGTGCCATCTGATATTATGTCTACATGATCAGAGTCCACATCATAACTAAAGAAATCATTCAAATAGGTCTTCGATCGCTGGCCACCAAATACATATAAGCAACGATTTTTCTGAAAAATAAGAAAAAAAATGGCAAAGAACAGAGAAAGTAGTTACTTTCATGAAAAATTCAGAATGACCTTTAATAAATTTAAACCTCTATAAAAGTAATTTTATGACAGATCCCATGCAGTGGAGTACTATGATGGTACAAAGAGAAATGAAGATGCTTTCTATATACTGCTAAGAGGTGACCTCCAGGATATCCTATTGAAGTAAAAAAGCAAGGTGCAGCCCAGTTGGTGTGACTCAGTTGGTTGAGCAGAGTTCTATGCACCAAGAGATTATTGGTTCGATTCCCGGTCAGGGCACATGCCTGGGTTGAGGAAGCCAATTGATCTCATGGATGTATCTATCTCTCCTTCTCCCTTCCTCTTGTTCTAAAAAAAAAATCAATAAAAACATTAAAAAAAAAAGCAAGGTGCAAAATAATGTATACGAAGTGCTCTTTTGTGCAAGAAAGGAGAAAAAGAAATGTGTTTGTTTCTTTCTCCAAAAAGAAACAAAGAAAGGAAACCAATAAAAGACAGTTACTTCTTGGAGAAGGGACAGAACAGGAAGACAACAAGGATTACACTAGATCTCTCTTAACATACCCAAACTTTTGGTTTTGCCTTTAGAACCAGGGGTATGTTTTAATTTAATTAGAAAACAAATTAACTCAAAAGAAAAAATCTCTGAAATTAGAAAAAAAATAAACATATCAGTACATAAAGATATGACCACAGAGAGAATATTTCTAGTGATTTTAATTCATGTTTTTGAATACCCTTTCTTAGTGGGTTATATACTAAACAGAAAAATAATAAGAAAGTAATTTTAAACAGCATTTGTGATTTTGCTGTTAGTTTTGCTATTCTGTAAACTATAAGACAGAATAATATACTACTGACATTAGAAAGGAGGATTTTAAACTTAAAAGATATACAAAATCAAAGATATTAATAATTACAATCTTTCATTTGAATTAGATATATCAGTATAAACTCATGATTTTTCTCTTACTAAAAAGGTATATATATATTACACACACACATATACACACATATACATGCGCGCGCGCACGCACACACACACACATATACACACACATACTAGGAGGGGGGCATGTCTACTGGCCAAAAATAGAGAAAATTTTGGGGCATCAAAAAAATTAATGGCCCTGGCTGGTGTGGCACTAATGGGTCACAGGTTTGATTCCAGGTAAAGGTCACGCATGTACCCAGGTTTCAGGTTCAATCCCTGGCCCAAGTTGGAACACTTGCAGGAGCAGCCAATGGATGTGTCTCTCACATTGATGTCCCCCACCCCCTTTTTCCCCCTCTGAAAATCAATGGGAAAAATATCCTCAGGTGAGGACAAAAGGAAAAAAAAGAAAGAAAGAAAGAGTAATGACATCATTGGATTAAACACATCAAATATATAAAAATCGATTAGTTCATAATAACACTTAAAAAAATCTATCGGTTAACTTTGGAGCCTCAACTCATTAATATAAAAGAGTGATAAAGGAAGAAAATCAATTTACATTACCTATTCTATGCAGTTTACATATCAGAGTAGCCACACAGTTAATGAGAGTAAGTTTTTAATAATATAATCAGTTAATAAATGCAGAAGAAATGACACAATTAGAAAAATCACCATTTGACAAATCCTAATGAAATCTAGGCAATGACTATCAATGGCTGCTAGAGCCAAGAGGTAAAATGTTGACAGGAAACTTTATAATTAATAATCAGGTTGATAGCACCTGAATTCACTGAACAATTTTAACACCACCAAAAGAATGACAACTACACATTAAATGCCTCTCGATATTTTGCAATCAGACCACCTATGAAGTATTCCTGCACCTTTCCTTTTGCGCTCCCCAAAAGGAGACTGAATCTAAAATCAAGCACTAGATTTATGAAGGTGATCACTTTGTAAGTTATATACATGTCTAATCACTTGGTTGTACATCTGAAACTAATATAATATGTCAATTGTAATTGAAAAGTTATTTTTTTTAAATGACTCTGGATTTAACTACCAGGAAATATGGATAAAAGATCACATTAAATGACATTATGAGAAAATAAAATCAGCTAAATCAAGAATACAAGAAATTCTAAAGCTCACATGATTCAGTTTCTTTAACAGATAAGTGGTATGTGGGGGAATAAAATAAGAGGGGTGAGTACTATTATGGATTAAATAAAATTAAGAGATCTAACAACCAAATATAATACTTGGACTTTTCTGAACCCTGACTTGAATAAACCAATTATGAAAAGGTATTTTATTTTTCGGTATTTTAGAAAAATTCTATGTATTAAATGTTGTTAAGAAATTGCTTTTACTTTGGTTGAATATTATAATAGTATTGTAATTATGTTTTTTTTAAATCTTTAACTGTTAGTGACACACTATAATATTTGTAGGTGTAATGATAAGAGTGTCTGGGATTTGCTTTAAAATACCCCAGCACTTAAAAAAATCAAACATTAAAAACAAAAAGAAATATAAATGGGGTAGATATATGAAAAACAGTGAAATATTGATAATTGTTGAAGCTAATGAGTACACAGGAATTTATCATACTCTTCTCCCCACTTTGGCATATGATTAAAATATTCCATAATACTTTTTTGAAGTTATATTCACAGAAAGAGGCCCAAGTTTCCCTGTAGCATCTGATAAGTTTAATTCAATGTCTGTATGTTGGTTTTGCTGATAAATTTTAATTCTATAATGTCAATTCTTAATTATTTGCACTTAATGAAGAATAGCAGAGGGAAAAATAAGAACAGATAAGAAAATTGATCTTGCAGTAAATAAATAAATAGAAATAAATCTATATAAGCAATGAAGTTAATAAAAAAAAAAACTATATTGCCAAAACCGGTTTGGCTCAGTGGATAGAGCGTCGGCCTGCAGACTGAAAGGTCCCGGGTTCAATTCCTGTCAAGGGCATGTACCTGGGTTGCGGGCACATCCCCCGTGGGAGATGTGCAGGAGGCAGCTGGTCGATGATTCTCTCCCATCGATGTTTCTAACTATCTATCTCTCTCCCTTCCTCTCTGTAAAAAATCAATAAAATAAAAAAATATATATATATATAAAAAAAAAAAACTATATTATTATTCAGGTGATAACTATTTAGTAATTACTAAGTTGATGGGAAAGAGCCTCAATTATAACAGTTCACTGTTAAAAAGTTTTATTTTTGTCTATTATTGCTAACACTAATCATTTATATCTAATGAAAAGTTTTGATCACTTACTGAGGAATTAGATTTCACCACTTTTCTTACTGAGATACACATGACAAAGTAACATAACACAATGTACAGAATATTCTTACTGAGTGAAATAGCATGCAGTGTCCTATCCGAGACTGGATATCCTCAGGCCCGGCATTGCAGGAGTCCTCTCGAAGAAGTTTCCAGGTTTGACATTGACAGTTGAAAGCAAACAACCCACTGAATTGTGGTTCACTGGCTCTGCTGTCGTCTACACTGCCATTACAAGTCAAAATTCTACCCCCAAAGGTGTAGATCATATGTTTTTCTGAGTCCATACACATCTATCAGAATAAAAAAATAGATTGAATAGTTTTAGATTGTTCCTGTCATATGTGTTAAAATGAAACCAATGTGTGTTGTTTTAGATTCTCAAAAAACCCTGAATTTTGTCTTAATAACACTACGTACCGCCCCTGATTATCATATGCACTTATTGTAATAATGCCAACCACCTGGCAGATGGATTTCTAAATACCTTTTCCAGTTTCAATTTTTCCCACTGAGAATAAAATATGTTGGGTTAAAGAGCTTTATGCTTTCTTGAAACTGCATAATTTTTACCACATCAACCAATAAATAATACATGAGGTGCTGATTTGCAAACCTAAGAACGAATACAGGTCATACTCTATGGGTAAAGAGTGATCACACACTCCTTGCAAGCATTCTATTAATCTTGCTACCATTAAATAAGAGAGCAGATATGTGAATGAGTGATGCAACTAAATTCATCTCTCTGCATTTATTTTAGAAAACTCTTCAAATTATGTTAAAAAAACAGTAAAACAAACAGACATTTGCAACAGTTTACAGACTGACTTCTACCGTGTGATGAATCTTGCCTTTTTTTAACACAATACTATAAATTTAATTTTCTTTGAGGTATGTTATGCAATTCAAGTTCAAAAGTCAAACTTAATTCTTTCAACTCAAGATGATAGTTTTTCATAAAAATATCTGATAAAAGTTATTTGTCGAAGATAACAAAAAAGAATTAAATTCTATTTCAAAGAATATATAAGTACAAGTTGGAAATTAAATATTGAACACAAGTGGCACTTATAATTTAAAAAAAATTGTGTACACAAAACATTATTTTGCTAAAGCACAAACACAGGCCATTGTATGTTCAATTCTCCCCTCCCATCAACTACTTCTGCTATTCATTTTTTGCAGTTTTTAATAAAAAGCTTTTATAATAATTATAAAATTTGGTTTTAAAACTAATATTAAAAAGATTCTAACCAATGTCACCCCAATAAATTTTAAAAAATTAAAATAAAAAAGAGACTCTAGCATCTCCTAATCTTTGCCTACCACTAAAAAGATCCACTCACTTGCCATTTCCCAGGTTTATGGCAGATTTTCATAAATTAAGATGAAAATCTACTATACCTCAAAGGTGAAATCTTAATGAATATGATTGCAAAACTGAGATAAAGTTTTCATGTCCCTGGCCTCCCAAAGAAAGTGTTCTCACTCTTTAATCTTCAATAATCCTATCATTAAAAGCAATACATACATTCCTGAAGATAACTAGTATGGCCCCATTCACCTACTACATATCTGACTGTCTAGGGCTGCATTGAAGCTGGGTCACATTACCCTGTCCTAAATACTTAAGGCTTAAGTCTCTCCAAACACCTGGGGATCATGCTGAAAATCCCGAGGGACACACATTACATAAGCCAATTATATTTTCATAAATTCAGAGTTATACTAATTTTGGCCAATCTCTGTTATCAGGTTTCCTATGGTTATCTAGCCCCTAAATTCTACTTCATATGGCTACAAAGGGATTTTCTCTTTCCTTTGGAGGACATTTAATTTTGATGTGCTTGTTCTCAGTTGTCTGCCTACAAAGGTAACCAGTTTTCTCTCTGAGGCTTTTAGAATTTTCTCTTAATCCTTAGTTATGAAATTTCATTAAGGAAGTATCTAGGCAGGGATATTCTTTTTCATTCATCCTGAACTGCACTTGGTGTTCCCTTCATTCTGCAAACTGTCTTTCTTCATCTTTAGGAGTTTTCTTCATTTTTACCTTGAGTTTGTTTTGGCCAGCATTCTCTTCTTCTAGAACTCCTATTAGATAATATTGGAACTTCAGGACCTTCTCTCTGTTTCTTAACTTTTCTCTCATAATTTCAGTTCATTCATTTAGTAACCATTTTGAGGTGAGTGTGTCCATTCTGCTTTTCAAATAATTTGCTGAGATTTAAAAAAACCTTTAATTTGTAACTTTTCTAGATGTCTTTTATGAATGCAATAGTTGCCTGAATTGCTCTAAAAATACCACTTAAACTTGCCCTCGCCGAAACTGGTTTGGCTCAGTGGATAGAGCGTCGGCCTGGGTACTGAGGGGTCCCGGGTTCGATTCCGGTCGGGGGCATGTACCTGGGTTGCAGGCACATTCCGGGTGGGGGATGTGCAGGAGGCAGCTGATCGATGTCATCCATGTTTCTGACTCTATCTCTCTCCCTTCCTCTCTGTAAAAAATCAATAAAATATATTTAAAAAAAAAAAAACTTGCCCTAAAGGCTTCTTTAGTTTATACTATTGTTTTTCTTTGTTAATTCTTAATTTGCTGACTTCAGCACCCATCTTATGGTATTAATTACATTAAAATATATGGATTTTTCTTGGTTGTTCTAGTCCTCTTTATATCTGAGAATCACTAGTCATTTGCCTGCTACATATACACTAGCCGGCCTAAAGGGACTGGGTGGGGAGAAATGAGATGTGATACTGTGAAGGGTTCCACAGCTGCTCTTCAGCTGCCCTTGGGAGTATTGCTCTACCTTTCCAGCTCCAATGCCCACAATCAACACTTGACCTATGGACAATATCACAGTTAAGTGCTACTCAAACTGAAGAATGCTTTGCTGTTCAGTCCCCCACTGATCATCTAATGTTTGCCGCAGCTCTATAAACTTTGTGGCTGCAATCTTACAGGCTCTAGTTTCTTCTGGTTGGATCTGGTCCTATCTGCTTTCTACCTTAAAAGAATTCTCCCCCGCTTCGCGCCCCCCGCCTCCCCCAAATATTTTTAAGTTCCCAAAGGACATTCTTTTTTGTTATCAATGCTATTATTAATGTATTCTATTGTCATTTCATAGGATATGGACAGGAGAACAGTAAAAGTATGTGTTCAGCCTGCCAATGATCCACACTGACCCAAGGAGAATGTCAATGAGCTGAGATCTCCAATCCTTGACTAAAGTTTCTCCTGCCAATTCTTGGCTAGCTCATATTCCTTTTTCTAGTAATTCCTTCAAAAGGTGGTCATACTTGATCGACAGTTTCTCTAGATATAAAATTCTTGACTCACATTGTCTTTTCCTACCTTCTGGATGTTGCTCTAATGTTTCCTGAATGTAGCTGTAGAGAAATCTGATACCAGTCTCATTTTATTCCTCTTATAGGGTGACTTGATCATTTTGCCTAGTTTCCCCCTAAAATGGCTTCTTTATATTTGAAATGCACTGTTACTAACATATGTCTTAGAATTGAATGCATAGGACAACATTTTTCCTTTCTGATTATAACACACCCTTTTGAAATGTGAAATAGTCTTCTTTGTTCAGGAAAGTCTTCTTGAATTTTATTATAAATATTTGTTTTTCCATTATTTTGGTTTCTGTAGTTAACGTCTCCAATTATATGTATGTTGGCTTATTTTGCCTGTCTTCTCTATCTATAATTTTCTGACTAATTCTTTTCTCAATCTTTATTTCTATATTACCTGCTCTTCTTATTTCTATACTATATAACCCTTACCTATTCTTCATTATGCTCTATGTAGATTAGTTTTCATTTCTGAAAATGCTACTATGTTTTCTTCAGTTTCTTTCCTGAATTTTACCAGGTCTCATTTCACCTGCTCCTCTTATTTGGTCATCTCATCTGCACAACTGAATTTATGCTTTGTAGTTTTCTTCAAAGTTTCAAGCTTCATTAAATCATTTATCTGTTCGGATACTGATATATAAATTTCATCTGCTATTGTGTGAAGGAAAGTTTTGCTGGTCTTCTTTTTATTAATTTTCTTTAGAGTACCTCTCTAAAAATTCTGTGTTTTAAACTTTTTAAATGTTCATATTTAAATTTGTTGAATTTCCCTGGGCCAGGTAACAGAAGGTTCCTATGAAAGGGTAATGTTCTTGCTCAAGGACTCCCTCTTCTGTTGCTACTGAATTAAATGGCTTCTTCAAAATGTAGTCCATCTGTGAAGCCTTGTCTTTCTTAAACTCTATGAACCCTCATCTGTATGTGTGTGTGTGTGTGTGTGTGTGTGTGTGTGTGTGTGTGTGGTGGTGGGGGGGAGGGGGGGGAGAGACTGTTTCTATCTCAAGACTTAAGGTCCTCCAGTTCCTTCACTAGATATTGCAAAAGGAGCACTGTTCACACTTGTCACGTTGTTTCCCATACTTTTAGAAGATGGTGCTTTCTGACATCTCCCCTTCTGGGCCATTCTGGGTGCTTTGCACATGTTATCTCACTAACTCCCCCAGAGGCTGCCCTGCTAAGATGTACCTCTGCTAGGCTCCCTCTACATTCCCAGTTCTCCCCTGTTACATTACTGTCAGCTTTAATACAGGTTCTGAATATTTCAGTTATTTTTGGCTAAACTTACAAGAAATTGGGAGCTGTGGGTTTTCTTTGGCTCCTGGTTTTGCTGAATATGTGACTTGTGTTTGTTTTTTTAATCTTTTTTTTTTTTTTTGGTTTGGCTCTCATTGTTCCTGAAAATCACACAAAGCAACAACATCGAAAGCTTCAGAACTAAGCTGCCACTATGTTCTTAATAAATTCAAAGCTTTAAATTTATTAACTGTTAAATTCAAAATTGCAAAGTAACTTTTTAAAGCATTTTCATGCCTCTAGCTTTCTCACATTCTAGAGCGTTAAGTGTCAAATCTTAAAGTGTCATGAACAGCCCTAAGTAATTTTAAAGTTCCAACTTATAGCTTTATTTACATGAAACAAAATAGAAACTAGAGGCTTATACAGATTACAAAAGGTCACAGAGCTCGTTATTAGCCTAATTAGCACTGAAATCCTCGTTTCTTCACACCTAGTGTTCTGTTATAACATCGAATCAGTTGAAAACCAAACATTTAACAGAACCTAGCTTCCAAGGAACATTTTATTTTATCAAAGTCAAGAGAATCAAAGACCATACATAAGGACAATATATTTGTACTTAGACTATCCCTAAGCTATTCTTTTTTCAACTTGTAAAAATAAAGACATAAACATCTTTTGTAAAAGAAATTTGTAACCAGTTGAAAGCAAGAAAATAAATAGTTTCCCTCCAAATGTTATCTGTTGATGTTTTGTTTTTAAAAGATCAGAACCAGCCAAACTTTTTTTGGAGCTCTTATTTTCCACATGAAAACACTGAAGATGTCACAGGGAAGTGCAAAGCTTTGCAAAGCTCAGTTATGTAGAGCCAGCAGAAGTTCCAAATTCAATCTGGGGAATACTTGAGGACTAATGTTTTTGATTTTCCACCCACCACTTACTTGATAGGCATATAACCCACTCCTCTTTTCCTTACCATTCTCCTATAACAACTAATTGTTAATATAAATATAGGATAAGAATACTTTTAAAGTAAGTAATTAACAAAAATATGTAATAAACAATAAATAAAGACTTGGTTTTAACTCATATAAGATAGGAGATAAGCTAGGTTTAAACTAGATTAGATCATAATTATAGCACCATCTCCTATTTCTCACGTACTAGACAATGCTATGTTCATCATTATAGTGTTAAAGATTTTTTGAAAGTTTTCTCTCCCCCACACTCCAAAAAAATCTTTGGACATGGTTTGAATCAAATAAAACTGCCTACAGAATTCAAAGTGGTTACTGTTTTGTTTGAGGTACTGAACTATACTGAACTGACTGACATGGAGTACATATTCAAATATAGAAAAAAATGATAATGACACTGATGGAGATGATGAGACTTACATGCATATTAATATATTAATATTAAAATGGCTTACAATATTGCTATGTGTAGTCTTGTCTACAACATCATTGTATGATTTTTTATTGGTGCTGATTTTAAATTTCATCTAGCTTATGTCAAATTTCTATCTGTTTTATAATGTTTGTGATTATATGAAAAGGTAAATATATTTCACACAAATTGGAAGAAAATATCTAGATTTCAAATTCCTGAATTCATTATAAGTAATTTAAAATTTCTTCCAGGAATGTAGAATAAGAAGTTTTAAAAGGGAAAACTGTTATTGTTATTATTCCTAGATATTTTTTATACAACTAAATTTGTTTTTCCTAATATGTACTGCTCCATCTACTATCTAAAGTTTTTATAAATTAACATTTGTGTTCTGAGATCTTAGTATTTTTCCTGCCCTATATAAGAGAAAAAAATTTTAAAGGATAACTTTACAACTACTGGCACAAGTTATTTTTATTTTCTGTCATAGGTATTTGAAATAGAAATCTAAGAGATAATTTAGATTATTAAGCATAACATGTGACATAAACGCTAACAGAAAGTTACCAAGCACTAATTAATTCTACCATATATTTATCTGTGCACCAAACCTGATGATCAAACACCAATTTCGGCCCTCCATCAGCAGCAGTATCCTCACTGAGTAACATCCATGTGTTAGTGTCAATGTCATAACGATAAAAGTCACTTTTCAGAGATTTGCTGTTCCTCACAGAGGAATCCAAATAACGGCCCAATGTGTAGATTTGCCTTCGTTGAATGTCAATGCACATTTTATGACATGATCTGGCACTGGGACCATTCTATAGAGAGAGAAAAAAAAGGAAGAAATTAAAAGAATAACAAAATAAAATTAAATGCCTCTTTTTGTTGACTTTCATTACAAGCTTTGTTCAGAAACTCATAGCAAGTCAGCTAATATAAGTCCAACACTAGGCTTAAATCTCTCAAGAAAAGCAAAAGAAGTAGTAGGAGATAAAAATCTTTCCTTAGAAATGCTTAATATCCACTAGGAAAGATGAGATGATCTACTCTGTACCCTATGGCATTCTGTTCATAACACTTATATGGCTTCTATTACATACTCCATTGCATTTTAGTCATTTGTGCACAGTTTAATTCTCTATTATATGTTGATCTACTTAAAGACACATTTAGTCCTTTAAAATATTTCTCATCAGAATTTCTCACCAGAATCTAGCATAGATAGGCATTCCAAGAATATCTAGAATCACTGAATTTCATAACTAAAAGGACATTTTATAAAATCTCTAGTTTAATGATCCCCTTTAAAGACAGGAACTAAAAGCCAAAAGATAAGAGGCATCCTCCTGAAAGCTAGTACACTAGTGACTTTTTCATCTACCCTTTATATTATATAAAAGTGACTTTCCTGACTGAATAAATAACACAACTAGGGGGAAAAAGGAAGAACAGTATATTACAAAAAAAAAAATCAATTAGTTGAGATAATTTGTATCACAGGACTGAATAAAAGGTAAAAATTATTATAGTACAAACTAAAAGTAGAGTTCATGAGGCGAAAAAAAAAAAACACCTTCAATTGGGCAGGACTGAATTAGTTAAAAGATGGAAAAGAAACCAGAACTAATATTTATTAAATATCTCCTAAATTCTGTCTATATTATTACTATGTGTGTGTGTATATTTCATTTAATCTACATAACAACTCTATAAAGAAATATCATCATTTCATAGAGTCTAAGTAATTTGTCCACGGTCACAAAACTAGAAAGTAAGATAGAGAATCTAAGCCCCAGGACAACCAAAGTAAAAACTATGTTCTTTCCACTATTCCAGATTTTTTTTTTCCAGAAGAGAAACAAAAGCAAAAATACACTTACTACAATGTGTATGGTTATGACTGAGATGAAGAATTCCTGCTGCAGAAACAAAAGAGTTGAAGTATAAGGCAGAAATAAGAAGCTTGGTGAATGTGACTGACAGAGGAGACTAGATAAAATCTTGTAAGCAATAAATAACTATTGTAAGTTTCTAGAGCAGGAAATAAAATAAATAAGTGGTACTATAGGAAGAGTAATCTAGCATTATTTAGATTACTTGAAGTAATAAAGGTATTCAGCATAAAGAAAAGTTTGACATTAATGTTATTAACCCATATATTAAGTTTATTTAAATCTGCATTTTAGCCTGGCTGGTGTTGGTCAGTGGTTGAATGTCGACCTATGAACCAGGAGCTCACGGTTCAATTCCCAGTCAGGGCACATACCCAGGTTGTAGGCCCGATCCCCAGTGTAGGGCGTGCAGGAGGCAGCCCATCAATGATTCTCTCTCATCTCTCTCTCTCACCCTCTCCCTTCCTCTCTGAAATCAATAAAAATATACTTAAATAAATCAATCTGCATTTTATTATTCATACTAATTATTATCCTAAAACTTATATTTAAAGATTTTTATCGAGAAAAATCTTCAATAGATAAGGTGAAAAGTTTTGAGAAAGAATTTCTTGTATAATGAAATAATCTCAAAAACAAAGATGGGGTAATATATAACGAATAAATCAATGCCATACTTCCTAGAATGTGAAATTTTATTAATAGAGTAACAACTTCTTGCTTCATCTTAATTAGCAAGAATGCTATTAAAATGTTGAGCAATTATAACCTAAGTTTAAAAAAAATAAGATAATAGGAATAAACAGAATAGGAAACAGAAAAAACCAACAAACTTGGTTCTTTGAAAGATTAATAGAATTATAAACCATTTGAAGACTAATTTTTTAAAAAGGAAAATACAAATTGCCAATATTATAAATGAAAACAGAAATATCACTACAAGTTCACTACAAATTAAAAAGAAATAAGGGCCTAATATAAAAAACAAGTAAAATCTGACAAAGTAGATAAAATAGACATAGTCCTTGAAAATTACTTACCAAAATTGACACAGGATAAAAGAAAAAAATCTGAAATCATTATGTCTATTGAAAAACTGCATTTATAATTTAAAGTCTTCCTACAAAGAGCACTAGTCCTATATATTTACACTGGTAAATTTTATCAAACACTTTAAGAAAAAATAATACCAAATTTACACAAAATTTTTCAGAAAAGGAAAAATAACCTCCATTTTAAATCTGTACTGTATTCCATTCCTAATTTACTTTATGAGGACAATATAACACTGAAACCAAGTAACAATATTACAAAGGAGGAGGAGGAGAAATAATATACAGGCAGTTAGTACAGAGACACAAAACTAATTTTTAACAAAATATTATCAAACAGAATGCAGCAAGACATAAAAAAGATATTTTGTAACTAAAGGGTTTATATCAGAAATGCAAAGTTGATTTTATATTTGAAAAGCAATCAAATTAATTCATCACATTAACGGAATTAAAGGGAAAAACATGATTGTATCAATACATATAGAAAAAGCATTTTTTCTCAGCATATTCATGAGGAAAAACTCACAGCAAACTAGGAATAGAAACTTCCTTAATCTAATAAGTAATGTATAAAAATCCAGAATCTAATTTTCACTTAATGGTGAAATACAGATCCTGCTAGGATCTGAAACAAGATAAAGATATCTAGCCTCACCTCTTCTATTGAACATTATACTGGAAATCCAAGTCAGTGCAATAAGCCATTAGTTTAAAAAACAAAATAGAAAGTTATGATAGAAAAAGAGAATGGAAAGAAGGTAAAACGATTCCTATTCATAGATGACATGACTATTTGATGAAAACAGCCAAAGAAATCAACAAAGAAACTTAGAAGTGGATTTAGAAAAGTAAGATATACAAAGGCAAAGTTAAAAAAAAACCAAAAAACTATTTACTTCTCTATATTAGCAGCTTGTTTGCTAATAAAAAATTTTGAAGTTCCATTTAAAATAGCATGAAAAATCAAAATATACTGGGATCAATTTAATAAAAAAAATATCCAAGACCTCTAACATGAAAATTCTAAGAATGCTGAGATATTAGAGAAAATTGAAATAAATGGAGATTTAACTATGTTCATAGATTCCAAGACTATTAATAAGACAGCAATTCTCTCCAAATTGCTTTATAGATTCATTACATTCCCAATAATCCCAACAGTTTTAAAAATGGACACTATTCTAAAATTTATATGCAAATGTAAAGGACCTAGAAGAATCTGAATAATTTTTAAAAAAGAATAAAGAGGTCCTACATTACCTGGCCTTAAGGAGTACCATATTGGTTTATGAACAGACCAAAAGATAATGGAGCAAAATAGAGTGTCCAAAAAGAGACATATACTTATATGGCCAACTGATTTTGACGAAGATCAATGGGGAAGAAGATAGGGAACAACAACAACTCTCAAACATTTTTGGCAAGAATATAAAATGGTACAACTACTTTGGGAAAGCTTCAACAGTTTCATCAATGGATGCTAAAATGAGTAACAGGATATTTTCATAATCTCAAAATTTATTAATTAATTATAGAATGGAAACATCCGGAGGGCACCTTCCTTGACCAACTGATCAAAGCTAATATCAGACAAATCTCTTGATAAAATACACTAAGGAAGACCAAATGTCATCTACACGGTATTCCTGCTAAAGATGTCTAACCTACATGCAATCTTAAGAAAACAGACAAACCCAATTGAGGGTCACTCTACAAAATAACTTCTTTGCATTCCAAAAATGTCAAGGTCAAGAAAAGGTTAAGGAATTATTCCAGACTGAAGGTGACTAAAGAAACATGACACTGAAATGCAATGCATGATTATGAACTGAGTTCTAGGTCAGGGATAGGGGTTGGGCTGACAGTGGGACACCTATAGAGGACATTACTAAAGAAATTATTGGGATGATTGTCTACCTCTGAATAGGGATTGTGGATTAAATTAAAGCAGCTATTCTCAGTGCAGTCTGAAGTCTTAAAAACACTTCAGGGAGTCCACAAAATCAATGTTATTTTCATAATACTAAGATAAAATTTATCTTTTCACTCTTATTCTCTTATGAATGTAGGTGAAGTTTTTCAGAGGCTACATGACTTTTGATATAGCAATATATTGAATGCAGAAGTGGATATGAATCCAGCTGCCTTCTATTAAGCCAAACACTAAAGAGATTTAGAAAACTATAAAACAATGCTTCTCGATGCATAATGGTTATCTCAAGAAAAAGCACCTATGTGATTGAGATGCAAGCTGACTTAGCTGCTTTCCCATGTAACACTGTATTTATTGGAAAGAAAACTAACAACCCAAGTATTGTTATTCAGACATTATGATATGGCTGACATTAAAAATAAATAAATAAAGTATGTCATTTTGAAGGAAAATAACTCACAAAATTAGTTGCCAGTGATAAAATGCACATTTTTAAATTGAGCAAAAATTAAAAATTTTGAAAACTCCTACCCACCAATGTGATCTTAACACTTCCTCACTATTCTAAAGACTTTTCTAATGACTTGATAGTGATATTAACAAATGTATCATTTTTGGATATCCTATATATTAAAAGCCTAATATGCTAAGTGTCTGTTCAACCAATCAAAGTGTAATATGCTAATGATATGCTAAGACCGCTCAACTGCTTGCTATGACGTGCACTGACCACAATGGGACAGTCAACTGATTGACCAGTCACTATGACATGCACTGACCACCAAGGGGCAGACAGTCAACCAGTCGACCAGTCGCTATGATGTGCACTCACCACCAGCGGGTAGACGCTCCAACCGGTAGGTTAGCTTGTTGCTGGGGTCTGGCCGATCTGTACTTAGCGACACAGGCCGGACACACCCTGGAGCCCTCCTGCGTCCCTCCCCAGCCCTGATCGTGCACCGGTGAGGTCCCTCAGCCTGGCCTGAGCCCTCTCACAATCCGCCTCGAGGGATGTCACAGATCTGGTTTTGGCCTGATCCCACAGGTCAGGCTGAGGGACCCCACCGGTGCACGAGTTTGTGCACCGGGCCTCTAGTTGTATAATAAAATGTCAACAATTGGAAGATATGTATAACTCAGGGAACCAATATTTTTCAAACACATGAGTAAAAAGCACCATGGATAAAAGGTCTATTCAAAGAGCAAGATAAATCAATGTAGCAGAAAATGAAATGTTAATTGATATGGCTTCAGAGTCTATAATGCAATTACCTTTAAGAAACAACCACTTGTTAATTTGGGATGAGATAAAAAAGGGTCATGTGCAATTATCTCAAAAGGCTATTAAAATACTACTCTCCTCTCCAAAAACATATCTATGTGAAATCCAATTTTCTTCATATATTCCACACAAAACACTATGTCATAGAGACTAAGTACAGCAGCACATATGAGAATCTGGCTGTCTTACACTAGGTAATACATTAAAGAGATTTATTAATATGCAAAACTAAACAAAAATATCTTGAACCTATAAAAACTTACTTGCATATCAATTTGCACATTTAAAATAATTATTCTTTTTAAAAGCTGGGCCATCCCATTCTTTCAATCTCTTAAATATTATTAGGTACATATTTAAGTAAATTAAATTAATTTTGCTTTTTAATTGTATATCATACTTTGAAAACACATGCCCTGGGGTATCATCAAACAATAACGTTGTACACACTGGTATAGAAAATAAAAATAGGTAATGAAATATTAACTTCAATTTTGGAAGGAATAAGTATTTATGCTAGAGCCATATATTACCATTCAATTCACAGATCAACCAAAGTTGTTTTGGTGTCTACAAGAAAGCAATGAACTATAATAAATCCAAACTCCAGCACTAGGTCACCACTTACTAGTAAATCTATTGACTTCAAAATAACAGAAACAGTAGTCTTGTCAAAATAATCTATTTTTCCAGTGTATGTTTTAAATAATTATAAATTGCATTCTAAATATTATTTGTAACATATAAATGGTATAAAAATAATAACCACGCCCAGCTTCAAAAATAAAAAATATTACCTTTGAAATCCTGTGTAAACCAACTCCTTGTCCTGCCAAACAGTCACTCTCCTGAATTTTGTATTTATCATTTCCTTTCTTTTCACCAGTATTAACTTTTCATTTAATTAATATTACCTAATTACTCACTAAAGAGTAAGTATATGATTTATGCCTTAAGGAATTCAGAGTCTGGGTAGGAACACAGGAATGCAAACAATCATTAAAATAACCCATTCAAAGAATATAAGGCATTAAATGAGCACATAAAGAAGAAAAAAAAAAAGCTGTTAATTCTGCATGGAGAAGACACGAACAATACACAGAGGAAGGTAAAAGCAGGGTGCATGGGAGGACAACCCTCTGTTAATTCCAAACAGAAAAAAAAACTATTGCCAAAGGACACAGATGAGAAAGTCGAATAATTCCAGAAACTATAGGTATGGCTAGCACACTAAGTCAGGAGATGAGGCTAGAAATGGTGACCAAATCCTGGTGAGAAATTTGAAGTTTTTACCCTAAGCAAAAAATACAAACAAAAGCGAGGTAGATAAATTGCTTTATCATTCTGATTATTGTTGTTGTTATTCCAACTTCCCTGTATCTATACCCTTTGATAGTACCCCTCACCTCACAGTGACTCTGGACTTGGTCACATGACTTTCTTTGGCCAATGGGACAACAGTAAATTTGGTGGCATATTCACGTCCACCTCATTCCTCTTGCAGACCTACCCCAGACATGAGAACAAGTCCCCAGCTAGCCAATAGGAAGGTAAGCAATTACTTAGAACAGAGCCAAATAGTCCCAGCTGAAGCTATCCCGCACTAGCTGACAGCCAGCTAAGTCCCAACACATTAGTGAGCCCAGCCAAAACCAAAAGAATGACCCAGCCAATCTTTAAACTTTTGAGTAAAATAATGCTTATTATTATTTGCCACTGAAGTTTTGTAAAGTTCAAAATGAAATAGAATGTAATAGATAACTGAAATGGATTGAAGCTAACCATGGGGTTTGAGCAGTGTCACATAGCCCAATATGTTTTCTAAAGACTGTGCTAATAAATGGAAAATAGATCTGGAGTCAACAATAGAGGTAAAAATTTTAAGAAAGAAAGTATAAAGTTGGAATTAATACCAAGAAGACAGAGAGGAAAAGACATGTGAAATGTAATACTGAGTGATAGAACTACTAGAATTTAGGCATTAATTAGATGCACTCTATGAAAAAGAAGGAGATTTTCTGAATAAATTCCAGATTTATTGCAAGAGTAATGACAAATGCAATCAACCTGCATTTAAAATAGTTGAAGATAAAAATCTTAGAAGAAACCATAGGCAGCAAAATCTCAGACATCTCTCGTAGCAATATGTTTACTGATACATCTCCTACTGCAAGGGAAACTAAGGAGAAAATAAACAAATGGGATTCCACCAAAATAAAAAGCTTCTGCAAAGCAAAAGAAGCCATCAACAAAATGAAAAGGGAGTCCACTGCATGGGAGCACATATTTGCCAATGATACATCTGATATGAGGTTAATTTCCAAAATATATAAGGAACTCATACAACTTAAGGAAGACAAACAACCCAATTGAAAAATGGGCAAAGGACCTAAATAGACACTTCTTTAAAGTAGACATACAGAAGGCCAAGAGACATGGAAAAATGCTCAAAGTCACTAATAATCTGAGAGATATGTATTAAAACAGCAATGAGGTATCTACCTAACACTTGTCAGAATGGCTATCATCAACAAATCAACAAATGACAAGTGCTGGCGAGGATGTGGAGAGAAGGGAACCCTAATATACTGTTTGTGGGAATGCAGACTGGTGCAGCCGCTGTGGAAAAGAGTATGGAGTTTTCTCAAAAAATTAAAAATCGAACTCCCATTTGACCCAGTGATCTCACTTCTGGGAATATATCCTAAGAAACACAAAACACCAATCAGAAAGAATATATGCATCCCTATGTTCATAGCAGCGCAATTTATAATACCTAAGATCTGGAAATAGCCAAAGTGCCTATCAGTAGATGAGTGGATAATAAAGCTGTGGTACATTTCACCATGGAATACTGTGCAGCTGTAAAAAAAAAAAAAAAAGGCTCTCTTACCCATTAAGGCAGCATGGAGTGACCTGGAGAATATTATGCTAAGCGAAATAAGCCAGTCAGAGAAAGATAAGTATCACATGATCTCACTCATATGTGGAATCTAATGAACAAAATAAAGTGATGAACAAAATAGATCCAGAGACATAGAAGCATAGAACAGACTGATGAATCTCAGAAGGAAGTGGGGGTGAGGAGGGGGAAGAGATTAACCAGAGAACTTATATGCATATACTAGAAGCTCGGTGCACGAAATCCGTGCATGGGTAGGATCCCTAGGCCTGGCTGGTGATCAGGACCTATCTGTGGGACGACTGGTTGGGCGATTGGGGGGAGGGGGGGTCGCTGGCACCACCATGGGGCCTGCGGGCAGCTCCTGGGTTGAGCGTCTGCCCCCTGATGGTCAGTGAGCAGCATATCGACCAGTCATTCTGCTGTTCAGTCGATTTGCATATTAGGTTTTATTATATACGATATTCATAGCCCACGATCACAGACAATAGTGTGGTAAAGGCCTGGGAGGGGCAGTTGTGGAATGGAGGGGATTTTGGGGTGGGGTGAGAAGAGGGACATCTTTAATACTTTCAACAATAAAGATAAATTTAAAATAATAAAATAGGGGACTCTTTCCCCCTCCCCACTTGGGAGTCTGTGCTGTGAGATTCTTTCCCTTTCTCCACGTGGGAATCTGTACTTGTACTTCAATAAATTTCCACCTTTGCTGTACCAAAAAAATAAAAATAAATAATAAAATAGTTGATGAGAAGAAAGGTATTTTTTTAGGTGTCTTTATTTTTGTTGAGGATAGAAATATCATTTCAGAAAATGGTACTTTAATATTGAAAACAAAGGCCATTTTTATATACTTTTACAGAGATAATAAATACAAATCGGAATTTTAAAACACCTTTGGAAAGAATGATTAATTAAATTATTAACCCAGGGAACACATGAGTACGCAAGAATCCAGTGTCCTAGGATTAAAGACACAGTATTCGATCTTTTTGAAATGGCCTTCTTACATGAAAATCAGTGGGTTTTAAATTAGGTCTTTTTCTCCCACTTTTCACTTGCAGCTCCTACTGTTTTGTTACAGTTTATTTTTAACCTCATAATCTGAAACATCTTAGACATAGGGTACAATAAAAAGTTCTGTAAAGATTTGAGCCCAGCAAGCCTGGTTCAGTGGTTGAGCATTGATCCCTGATCCAAGAGATCACCAGATAGATTCCTGGTTAGGGCACATGCCAGGGTTGTGGGCTCTATCCCCAGTAGGGGACATGCAGAAGGCAGCAGATAGATGTTTCTCTCTCATCGATGCTCCTATTTCTCTATCCCTCTCTTTTTCCCTCTTTCTAAAATAAATAAAAACATTAAAAAAAAAGATTTGGGGAAAAATGAATTAACTTTTGCTTTATACCAGCATATAATTATGTACTTATTTAATTCAAAGCCATAAATCAAGCCATCTTATTCACTACTGAAATGCTTGGTGGATACATATATCAGCAGGCACAAATATATACATGCAATTTTAGGTAAAAATAAAATGTTTCATTAGTAAAACTGATAGTTGTTAAATAGTAATGGGCCAAAATAGTGAGATAATGAAGCCATCCAAAGCACAATTTTCCAGAACTCAAAATAAGATGAATGCTTGAAATAAGAGTAGAGGTGACAGGAACATGAAAAATCAAGATAGTTACATAGTTACATTCCCAGGAAAGTAGTAAAAACTAAATGATCTATCATATATAATAATCCTATATAATAAAAGCCTAGGTGGTGTCACACTTTTGCACGACGCCCTCACATAATATTGTCACAAGATGGCTGCCACAAGATGGCCACGCGCACAGCGGAGGAGGGCACGGTGGCCGCTCCGCGCCATGAGGCCTGGGAGCCCTGCAGCTCTGCGCGGCACAGAGGAGGCCAGTCCTGGCGGAAGAGGCAGGTTGCGGCAGAGGAGGGCAGTTGTGGGTGATCGGGCCAGCAGGGGAGGGCAGTTGGGGGCGATCAGGCTGGCAGACAGAAGCGGTTAGGGGCAATCAGGCAGGCAGGTAGGCGAGCGGTTAGGAGCCAGCAGTCCTGGATTGTGAGAGGGATGTCCCAGATTGGAGAGAGTGCAGGCCGGGTTGAGGGACAACCCCGCCACCCCCAATCCCTGTGCACGAATTTTGTGCACCAGACCTCTAGTATATATACACAAAAGCCTAAGCGACCAAAGGACCAAATGACTGGTAGCTATGACACACAATGACCACCAGGGGGCACATGTTCAACATAGGAGCTGCCCACTGGTGGTCAGTGTGCTCCCACAGCCAACCTGCCATGGCTGGCCAACCTCCCACGGTCCCTCCCCCCAGCTGGTCAATGTCCTGCAGTCCCTCCCCCCAGACTGGGCGAGACGGCCTCGATTGCCAGCCAGGCCAAGGGACCCCACCCATGCACGAATTCGTGCACCATGCCTCTAGTATCAGATAACCACTGCTTTTTAATTCTGTAAGACAGATTTGTTCATATACAAGTAGTTGAAGAACCATGTATAGAAGCTGGAATGTAAAAGTACTTAAGCCAAACTTGTTCACCACAAATTCTTCTGCTATCACTGCTGACAGATATTAGAAAAGAATACAAATTATCCAGAAAAAAAGAAGTGTACACCCGCACCCCTACTGCAATACCAATGGATGAAAAGTGTGAGAACTTGCCTCTTTCTCAGTGTCTCTAGAGATACATGTCCACTGGTTCTCCTTCACACTGTACGCCCAGAAGTCAGCAAGATCTTGTGTTCCATCCCAGCCACCAAACAAATAAACGGTCTCTATGAAAATTAGAAAAATATGTGTAAAATGATATATTTAAGGACAAAATATAAGTCTAGGCATTCAGACTTACCCAGTTGTCTCTAAAACCATTTAAAAAGGTACATCTACATAAACATAAAATTTTTAAACTGGTAGCATTCCAAAATATTTCTAGACTAGTGTTTCCTAAACATGAGTATGTGGAAAAGCTGCTGCAGAACCACTATTTTGAGAGATTTATAAAAATACAGACAATGAGGAGGAATTCCCTAAGATTCTGCTTCCATAGGTATTTAGTAGGTAAAAAAGAATCTGTATTTTTAAAGTATCCATGGTGAATCTGATATTTAGCCAGTATAGGAGTTTCTGTGTTAGCCCACAAAAAATTTACATTTACCACCTTCTTAATAATGCAGCTTCAGACTGCAAAGAGAAAAAAGAGAAAGAAAGAAAAATACCAAAGAAATATATAATGTAAAATATAACATAAAGACATCTAGTTATTTCTGGAAAAAAAATCCCATTAAAACTGTTTTCTCTCGAATGTTAACACCCAAAACAATAATTAGCCGGAAGTTAAAGTTAGATATCTTAAGAATAAAGTGATGCATATGGCCTTGGTATTCCCATGGAAAATTGGGGAAATTTTTCCATATATACTGTGGTAGCTTTTAACTCCTCATAAGTGCACCTTTCAGTCATTTGTAGGTATCTTGAGAATTTGGTATCTTCTAACTCTAAAATATCTATTATATCCATAGACTTTATCCCTGTGACAAAACTGATTTCTTGCTCAGTGAAAAATGAAAATCTTTATACATAACAATGTGTATTATCCCATTCTTTTTATATAATAAGAGTGCCTTTCCTTTCTTCAAATACTTCCTCCCCTTTGTAAATAAATGTCTTATGTCTAATGGTTATACAAGCCCAGCAATTATTTTTTATAAATTTAATTAGACATCACAGGAAAACTGTAAAGCCATCTACTCTCTCAACTGACATGCCCTAGTCATATATATGAAGAGACTGCCATCTAAGTTATGCCCACCATAAAGGGATATAATTCAAAGTGCACTTGGAAATATTGTAATACCGTTTAAGAAGTGTCTTGCCATTCATAGAGTTGGGCTCTCTTCTAAGAGGTTTTTGCCATATTGTCATATAATTTCAAACTCTAAGTGAATTTTCTAAGTGAAACATCCCATTCTATGCCCTAAGAATCTTGGGAAATCAAAACAATACTTCTGGATAAGAACAGACCACTGGAACAGGACTGAGTTCTAGTGCTAACTCAGTGAAAGGTCACTTAACCTCACTGGTTATTACTTTTTTTATTTACAAAACTCTCAGTGTTGTGAAGTTCTTCAGATACAAGTTCATGAAAACATTCTGAAGGCTGTCAAGTATGAACAGCATTTCTACCTTTAAAACGCACAGAAATAAAAAATACTTGTGCCTGATTCCATGTCTAACTCAGTACCTGGAACACGTAGGCTCTGTACAAATGTGAACTACTATATCAGAACTACAACAATCCATTCCCATTAGTTAAGTAACATTCTGTTTCTGAAATGGCACACAGTAATGCCCAGATACATAGAATTTTACGGGAAAAAAATTAAAGAATTTTGATCTGGCTTAAAAATTATTTCCCAAGGCCTCACTGTAAAGGCAGTTAAAACCCTGTTAAAACTCTGAAGCCTAGAGAGGGCGGGGGTATATAACTAAAATAGCAATAGCAATTGACCTTTTGTTTTATAGTGTTTCTGGCACCCTCTGGATAAGGTTATCCTGGTTCGTTAACTTTAATAACCCTCCCTCTTGGACTCTGGGTTCTCAATGTTCTTTCTGAAAGCAGGTCTCTTTGTACACATAAATTCTCACAGCAAAGAAAACCCACATTTCCACAACAGCCTCATTGATAGCTGAGCAAAATAAAATCTGGCACAGAGCAAGCATCCCAATGGAATTAATCCAAGATGTCATTCTTGTCCATGAATACTTTGTGGTCCCAGTTGAAGTTTAATAGTAAAATTGAATAAATCAGAGAGAAACAGGACCTTTTGACATACCTGAATGACGCATAACAAAAATTTAATTAAATCATCTAATTATTTAATTCAAATCATTCAGAGATGAGATATTATCTAGAAACAAATGGCAGCAAAAGTATTATTTAATGGATAAATAATATAAGAAACTTTTAAAAAGTATAGAAATAATTGGAGAACTGTAGTGAGAAGTTAAGATAGTAGGAAAAAAAAACATTATTTGCAACAGGATAGTTTGGTTTACTGAATGTCCATTCTCAAGCTTAAAAATTATACAACAATTCATGTACATCCCTGGGACAGTACAATCGTCCTTAAGCAGCAGCCCTCTCTTTTTATTTTTTCTTAAAGGAGAACAGGCTATAGAAGTTATCCATTTCTCCCAGCACTCAGAGGCATGTCTGGTCAATATATTTTTTAATACTAATCTGAATTGGCAAGGTACATTAGAGAATAATTAAAAAAAAAAAAAAGACAAGGGAAGGAACTAAGATGGCAGTTTAGGTAAACACCTATACTCACCGCCTCCCAGAACCACATCAAAATTATAACTAAAATACAGAACCATCATTCAGAACCACCTGAAATCTAGCTGAATGGAAGTCCTACAACTAGAGAAGCAAAGAAGAAAGCACATTGAGACTGGTAGGAGGAGCAGAGACGTAGACTGAGCTAGTCCAATACCCACATGCTGCATTTTTTTAATCGGGAGGGATATATCCAAGGAAGTGAGGGTCCCAGCTGCTCACCAGACCCCCAGCCTAGGGTTCCAGAGTCCCTATAACTTCAGACTATAAAAACCAGCAGGGATTGCGGCTGAGTGACATAAAGGCTGCTGGAGACCCAGGTGTTCCTCTTAAAGGGCCCATGCAAGAGTTTACATGATCTTGCTTCCTCTGAGCTCCAGTACAGGACAGCAGCTTTAGGGGAATCCAGGTACATATGGGGAGAAATTGGACTGTATGGCAGAGGAATAGGAACTTGGGTGCAGCTTTCTCCCACAGGGGTGCTCCCAGGGGTCACTGTTCCTGTGGGACCTCCCCCCATCACAGAGCTGACTAGCAGTCATATCTGAGTTTCCATCAGCTTGGCCCACACTGTTCTCTCCACCCTGGTGATTGCCTGAGACCCCACCCAATCCAATTACAGCCCCAACCAAGTTGTTTGCAACTGCTTTTCCATATATGGTCTGTCCTGGCTCAGGCTTCAGACATTGCTAAAAACTCTTAAACAAGCAGCAGCTGGCATCACCATGCCCCAAACCAATTAATAAAAAGTCCAAGACCCGGCACGAACACCAGGACGCCTTGCTTCATAGCTGGGCCTCACCCAGGCACTTCTAAGCCCAATACAAGTAGTAGCCATCTGCAGATGTCACTGTAGTTCCTGCTAGTGGCCTTAGGCAGTGCCTGACTTTGCACCTCCTGGGAGGCCTCAGAGTCAGTGCACCCGATGGACAGCTTCAGACCATACCATATTACAACTCTATGCATCCACAAGCAACAGGGGCAGACTCAGTGAGCACCAAAGCCCAAATGAAGCAAGTCCTGCTCCAAGGCGTGTCTCCTGCACAGCAAGCAGCTCTTTTATTGTAGACACAGCTGGTCCTCACAGCCAATTCCTCCTAGCGACACCAATGGCAATCAAGTCTCAACTACAAGACTGTACACACAGCCCACACAGGGGCACACCTAGAGTGCCCAGCTCAGGTGACTCGGGAGACTGAGCCACTGGGCCTTACAGAACCCCTAATACAAACGCCACTCTACCAATTCCAGGAGACATAACAGCTCTACCTAATACATAGAAATAAACACAGGGAAGGAGCCAAAATGCAGAGACATGTTAAAAATGAAAGAAACGAAAGCAAGCAAAATACTGGATATAGAGTTCAAAACAATGGTTATAAGATTAGTCAAGAATCTTAATGAGAGCTTCAAGGATCTTAATGAGAGCTTCAGGGGACTTAATGAGAGCATCAAGGGTTTTAGTGAGACTTTTGATGATCTTAGTGAGAAAGTTATAAACATGAAAAAGGACCAGTCAGAAATTAAGCATACACTAACTGAAATAAAGAATAATTTACAGGGAATCAACAGTAGAATAGAGGATTCCAAGAATTAAATCAACGATTTGGAATATGAGAAAGCAAAAAACACCCAATCAGAAGAACAAAATGAAATAGGAAATAACCCCAAAACATGAAGATAGTAAGGAGCCTCTGGGACAACTTCAAGGATACCAATATTTACATTATGGGGTTGGAGACGAGAGAAAGCAAGATATTGAAAAGCTATTTAAAGAAATAATGACAGAAAACTTCCCCCACCTGGTGAAAGAAATAGACCAGGAAGCCCAGAGAGTCCCAAACAAGAGGAACCCAAAGAGGCCCAGGCATCATAATTAAAATGCCAAGGGTTAAAGACAAAGAGAGAACCTTAAAAGCAACAAGAGAAAAGCAGTTAGTTACCTACAAGGGAAGAGCCCATACGACTGTCAGCTGATTTCTCAACAGAAACATTGCAGGCCAGAAGGGAGTGGCAAGAAATATTCAAAATAATGAAAAGCAAGGACCTACAACCAAGCTACTCTACTGAGCAAAGCTATCATTTAGAATTGAAGAATACAAGGAATCGACAGTAGAGTAGAGGATTCCAAGAATTAAATCAACAATAAAGTGCTTTCCAAACAAAACAAAAAAAATAAAGGAGTTTATCACCACCAAATCAGTATTATATGAAATGTTAAAGGGTATTCTTTAGAAAGAAAAAAATAAAATATATGAATAAAATAGCAATAAATACGTATCTATCAGCAGTTGAATCTAAGAAACAAAATAAACAAACAAGCACTATAATAGACAAAACAAACTAATGAATCAGAGGCATGGAAACATGGAACAGACTAATGAATCTCAGAGGGAAGGAGATAGGGGTAGGGGAGAGAGGCGAGAAGAGATTAACCAAAGATCTTATATGCATATATGTATTACCTATGGACACAGACAATAGGGTGGTGAAGACCTGAGATGAGGTGGGAACCAGGTGGAAGGGAGCAATGGGGGAAAAAAGAGGGACATCTGTAATACTCTCAACAGTAAAGATTTTTAAAAAAAGAGTCCCTATCCTCCAGGAGCTTACACTCAAATCAACAATATAAAATAAGTATATAGCCCTGGCTGGTGTGGCTCAGTTGACTGAGCGTCATCCAATGCACTGAAAGGTTGCCAGTTCAATTCCTGGTCAGGGCGCATACCCAGGTTGCTTGTTCAATCCCCAATTGAGGCAAGTAGGGGAGGCAACCAATCAATGTTTCCCTCTCATATCAATGTTTATCTTGTTCCCTCTCTCTCTCTCTTTCTCTCGCTGTAAAAAAAAAAAAATCAATAAAAACGTATTTTTAAAACAAGTACATAAATCATCATGATTGCAGGGTAGATAAGTGCCATCAGAAAAGTTTCATGGTAAGACTGGTATTTGCATCACAAGGTGGCTTTGTTGACAGAATGGGGGACAAAAGAGAGGACATTTCAGCAGAGTAAAAAAATAAAGGTACAGAGACAGAAAAACATAAAAAGTGTTTTAAAAGACATGGACTCTTAAGTCAGACAGGTCTTAAACAGATTTGTAGCTGTGTGATCCCCACCAAGTTCCTTAACCACTGGTTTCCTCATCTATAAAGTGGCATCCAGTCCCTATCTCGTAAAGCAACTGTGAGACTTAACTAATGAATGCAAAGTGGTAAAAACTGTGTAATGAATAAGTGCACTGTTCAATTTAAAAGAAGAACACAGAAGGTAATGAGGTTAAAAAGACAGGCAGTGGCCAGAACATGGAAGGGTTTAAATGAAAATATAGAAACAAACTAAGAACTTGACGCCATAGACTTTGGAGTAGCTACAGAAGATTTTAGGCAGATTTAGCATGGTCAGATCACAACTTGCAGCATATGGGACTGACTAAAAATGAGGAGCCAATGAAAGAAAGGAATTGGATTTAAACTGACCAATAATAGCATAAGTTCAAAATTTTAAACCAATTTCATTCTAAGAGACTATAAATGATTCAATCATCAACCAATCAATAAATCTCTTATTACTTAGGCCATAAAACTAAAATTCAACCATATTCTTTGGTACAGGTCTTTTAGGTAGCAGTACTGAATAAACCCTACAGCTACCTAGTGCCAGGAGTACTAGTCTACGTTATCTTTATGTACACTAAAAATACAGTAGAGATGTTAACACGTCAGTGTCTTCACACCATTTTCATAAAGAAGCAGGCTTTTTATTTTAAGAGCCCGAATGCAATTATCTATCTTATTCTGATTTTTAATGGTAAAACAGACTGTGCTGATTGCATTATCCTCCACAAGATGGCACACTATTTTTGTAGTTAAATTCATTTTTCCTGTTTAAAACAGTACAGAATACATACACTATGGCACTAACACAGGATGAGCCCAATATTAGATAAAAATCTTGTGTCAGACAAAAGTAGAAGTGTTAACAGGCTAGTGAAGGAGGTTATCTTAATTCTGAGTTTAATATAGACACTGAGAGGGGGAAAAAATAAAGTGGAAAATGCAGTTTTAAGAAATGCAAATTATATTTAAAATAAAAATGAAACACTGTCAGAATATTTGGTTTAAAAGTTTAATCCTTTTAAAAATGCAATTAGGATGGACATGAGAAAATTTGAAGAGAGCAATAAAAAAGAAGGGGGAAGATGTTTTATAAGCTTCAGCCATTTCCTTGAACTCACAAGACCCAGCAGATTATCAACTGGATTCATCCACCTCCCCTTTTAAAACAAAGTTATGATTTAAGAACTATCTAGATGACACTGATCTTTTTAGCGAATTCAACACAGTTATTTTCCCAGCTAAAAGGTTGTATTTTCTGCCTATGACAGTAAACATTGTATTCTTAATTAGGCTATATTTCAGAACTCCTTTGTGATAACAGTATATATGTAGCTACAGATCTATAGCCTTATGAATATATTTGTAATTCACAACAAAAACCCATGTTCACCTACTTCCTTCAAAGGTTTCTTTAAGGAACATTAGGAAAACCAATTATGTGGCCCTGTGTGTAAAAAAAAGGCACTTGTATAGAATTAATACAGAATAGTCAAAGGTGCAGCTTTCCATAGAAGGGCTCTTCCAAGTGACAAGAATCACCCCCTCAAACTTCTTTTATAGATATCAAATACTGGGGTTTTGCCTGGGTCTTACTATCTATTCTGATTGAGAGAGAGAAAAAGGCAGGCATTATAGGTTCTCAAAATTTAGTGCAAGTTACATAACAAAGAAACTTCCTGGTAGAATGAACATTTAAATTTTCATCTGAACAGACTTGAACCCTGAAACAAAATAGACATGCCTTTTCTCTCTTTTTATTCACCTAATTTCCTCAGAGTTGAAACCCAATTCAGAGTTGAAGCATCTAATAAGTGGAGAGGTACAGGTACAGAGATTATAATAAATGAAACTGACATATACATCCAGTAGTAAAAATACTAGATTCCTTCTCTACCATGGTATAAATGATAGAATTCACTTAGGAAGAAAGGAAGGTTTGAAAATTAAATAGTAACATTTATGTCATTATGTACCTTTTTATTTTTTTTCTTCATCATCATGTACTTTTTAAAATGGTAACTCTAGTCCTAGAGCTGCAGCAAAATGGGAAAAAAAAACTATATACTAAAAAAGAAATAAAATTTAGGTATTATTAAGTATTTAATACTTAAGAAAACAAGATATATGAAATGCTGTGAAGCCACTTTAAAAAGATGTAATGAACTTTACGAAGTTTTACTCTAGTGCAGGTGTTCTTAATTTTTTGAGTCAAAAGTCCCTTTGATGATCAGAATTCATGGATTCTCTTCCCAGAAAAATATACATACAAACAAAATTTGTATATAACTTCAACAGATTAAGAGCCTTCATTCTGGAAACCTTCGGAATGCATACTTAAAATAACAACTGGGCTTCTCTACACTCTATTTTACTCCTTAGGTACCAACTTCATAAAGATGAAACTTCCAGGTTCTTCAAACTCTACTTGGGAAAATCATTCTTCATTACTAACCCTACCTACACATTATCAACAAAATTACTAAATGGGGTTTAATATTTTTTTTCTAAAAATCTTAAAAGTATTATGGCTTCCCTTACTTTCTAAAATTAGACAACATATATAAAAGATGAGACAAATATGCCAAAATAATACTGGGTGAGTTATTCTCACCTCCCCCCCAAAAAAACTGCTTTTCAAGTTATTTTAAATTGTTTTTCAAAATTTTTAGTTATTTAAAAGTATTTCCGCCGAAACCGGTTTGGCTCAGTGGATAGAGCGTCAGCCTGCGGACTGAAAGGTCCCAGGTTCGATTCCGGTCAAGGGCATGTACCTGGGTTGCGGGCACATCCCCCGTAGGAGATGTGCAGGAGGCAGCTGGTCGATGTTCCTCTCTCATCGATGTTTCTAACTCTCTATCTCTCTCCCTTCCTCTCTGTAAAAAAAAAAAATCAATAAAATATATTAAAAAAAAAAAAGTATTTCCACTGTGAGATTCTGTCAAAAACCACAGGACTAATTAGTATATTCTGCATATTAATATGCTGCATACAAATTACATAAATAACACATACTTTACATATAAAGTACATTATTTCTTATAATTCTCAGTATAGCTTAATTTATTATACCTATTTTTATCAAAATTATTATAACTCATTCAAGATCAAACAAAAAGTCAGTGGTAAAGTCAGGAGGATTCAAACCCAGATATGTCTAACACACACACACACACACACACACACACACACACACACGCCTTTCTTACAAACTCAATCCCCAAACACTATATTTGGTTGTTAAACAAGTAAGACTGGAATAGAAAAGGTTCTTTTAAATATTTACAAAAAATACAATCATTTTTAAGATGATTAAGATCAACCTGATTAAGCCCTGGCCGGTTTGGCTCAGTGGATAGAGCATCAGGCTATGGACTGAAGGGTGCCTGGTTGGAGGCAAGAACATGTACCTCGGTTGCAGGCTCGATCCCTGGCCCTGGTGCGGGAGACAACCAACTGATGTGTTCTGTGTGTCTTTCCCCCTCCCTTTCACTCTCCCTAAAAATCAATGGAAAATATCCTTACGTGAGGATTAACAAAAAAGAAAACACTAAAATACTAATAGGATACAGAATGGTGACAGAAAAGAATATAGACAGCAATGGTTAGCTGAAGGAAAAGACTGGGAATGCCAAGATATAAAAGTTAGTGGATTTTTCAAAAGTATTATTATTTTTTACTTTTGTTTTTTCTTGATCATAACCGATTCCTGGATTACCCAGACTCAGAACCAGATACCTGTTTAAACTTAACCTAAACCATAATTGCAGTCTTGTGAAAGTTCAAAAATCTTTCTCTGACCTGTCCTAGGGCATCTTTCCTTACATTTCTCTCTGCTTCCAGACAACTGAATTCTCAGAAACTGCACTCCTGCCCCACCTCACGCTAGACCCCAAACCTAATTGCACCACCAGTTCCTCCTCCTCAATCCACTGAACCACCCCCCACCCACCCACACACACACACACTCCCAACTCAATTTTATTAGAGAAAACTTTTAAGATTTTGGTGACAGAAGACTCATGTTACAAAGTGTGCATTCTGCCATTTGCTAGCTCCACTACCATTTAGCTCTATGTTTTTCCTTGTCCCCTTTCTCTGGTCTTAAAAGTTCTCATTGTACTGCAAAGAATAGTTCCTTCTATAATAGTTCTCCTAGGCATTTTAGGTTGTACCCCATGCACCTTCACAAATAATAATTCCTTTCTAAAAGGAATGCTGGTGAATAAAATTTTCTGCAACTGCATTTTAAAGTAGAAAATTTTAAACCACTAGGTAACTACCACCCAGACATAACAAAGGCATTATAAGTTCCATTATATTTTCAAAAGAGTTTGAAAAAAATCTACTGGAGACAATTTAAACACAAATTTTCATCAAGTATTTAATTGTTCTAGATTAAAAACCATTTGTACATAAATCTGATTCTTTAAGAAATAAGCATATGTATATTTACTGGATTCTCGGGTAGAAAAAAAGATGCCTAGATGCCTAAGATTCTACAACTGAGTCAAACCTATTTCTGTGGGAGGAAGAAGAGGGGCCAAGATCAGGAAAAAAAACTCCCTAGGCCTTGAAATGAACCTTTTCCAAAGAGACCTAATAATACTGCTAAACAAGTTCACAGGTTACTATATGAATTTAGCAGTTAATTTTAAATGAAATATATTTTCTCATCTTGTTATTTACAAAATATTTGTGAATATACATTAATGCCTAGATTATCTGCATTGAAATAATTTTTACTCTTAATTATTTTATGTCAACAAAAATAACTTATTTATTCCTAAAGTACTATGAGTGAATGAATATTGGCACTCTATGTAGTAAAGAGTTCTAAAATCAGATAATAAAGTCAAATTAAACTAAATTTTTGGTATTATTTGCTTTTCAATATGGTAATTTGAAACTTATTATAATTTTAGCATTAACCTCTAAATATGATGGTATTTAAGCGGTCCTAGCCTACAGTAACCTAAGAAAAAATTTCCATACCAAATTATAGAAAATTTAAGAGGAAGCAAAAAAGAATAAAGTAAATGATTCATAGGCTTGTGAACAGTGTTTGGCAATTAATGGATCCAACAATACTTAATTAGTCCAACAAGACTAATTTGATAGTCTCTCCTTCTAAAATATATCTTAAGTGTCTCCTTCATTACTATAATTCCCAGAGTATGACATTAAATTATAAATGCACTGAAAATCCAGAAATACATCAAAGTTTACTATGAAAATCAATACAAATACAAGCGCCCCCCCCCCCCCCCCAACACACACACAGCTATAAAAGGCTACACATTACATTTCTTTTAGGTTATTTAATTTCATTTGTTCAGCAGCCTCTCCTCTCATGGGTTACTACCTAGTTTAGATTATACCTGTGGCTAATGCCTATTTTCTTTGCTCCTTGGTATTGGCATTAACATTTAACCTTTGGAATGAATGGAAAGTAAATTCATGTTTACCTGATATTTAAAAATGCATAAATTTATTTTAAAATTTGCTTTCCACTGCAAGTATCCCTCACCTGTTTGAACATCAATAACCATCTGATGGCCTCCTCTCATTCCTGGTCGGTTATCTTCTCCATCACCTGAAGTAGAAATAATATTTCCTTTTAAAGGAAAAACAAAGAACAACCACAAACGCAAAGTAACTTTATTCATAAGCATGTAATGACTAGTGAAAATAACACACACTTATTCTTTTAACAGTAAGTAAAAAAGATTCAAAAGAAATAATATGACACATAGGTATGTTTATAATAATTATCTTGCTCTTTTTTCCAATTGCTTTCAGGCTATTATTGCAATTGGAAGCTATTTCCAATGTACTTATGGCCAATGTCATAAGTCAGCAATAATATAGGATATTCCACAAAAACCTCAGACAAGAAAACTCTAAACTCTGAAGTGACAAAGTGAAGTTGGAGACAATTACAGAATTACTAGTAGATATCTGGTCTATAATCCAGGCACAGCTTATAAACAGAAAGAGCAGTTTTAAAGTTCACAAAGCTACTGAAAATTAAGATTTTTATCAAGTTTTATACTCTTGATAATTTTCTTATTGTGTTAACTTTGTGCCAGTATTTCAGAAAATAATTCCTACATAAAAGACCACCAATTTTATATGAGCACTGACTGAGAATACTAAGATTTGCTTTTCTTTTATTGTTATTTCCATTACAAAGCTTAATAAGTATGCTTAAATATAATCAGTGAAACTTTTAAACTTTTGTAGGAGAAAACCAGTGCTAAACTTATATCTAATCTTACTTTATGCAAAATTTTATATAAATGAAGATATAACTTCATTGCAATGGTTCAATAGGTTACAGGATTCTAATATCTTACTTGATATATAAACCAGAGAACACAAAGTTTTCTTTATAACTCTCATATTAATGGAAATATATTACTTTGGCTAATAACTTTCCTTGTATTAGCTTCTGCCTATGTAAAATAGGAAACATGCAATTTTTTACTAATTTCACAGGGAGACTATGAAAAAGACTAAAATACCATTTGCAACAGCATGGATGGACCTGGAGAGCATTATGCTAAGCGAAATAAGCCAGTCAGAGAAAGATAAATATCACATGATCTCACTCATTTGTGGAATATAATGAAGAACAAAAACAGATCCAGAGACAGAGAAGCATTGATAAGACTGTCAAACCTCAGAGGGAAGGTAGGGGAGGGTGGGGGTAAGGGCATGAGTGGGAGGATGGGGGGCAAAAAAGGGATAAGGACACATATGTAATACCTTAATCAATAAAGAAAATTTTTAAAAAAAGAATGTTGCCAAAGAAGGAGACATATATGTAATACTTCAAACAATAAAAAATTAAAAAATAATAAAAACAATTAAAGAAGAATTAAGTAAATTTTTAAAAATGCATTTCTCTGTTTTTCTTATAGTTATATCTGAACATATATCTAAGTGGCCAATGCAATGTGATATTAGTGGAAATTAATTACTGGAGAATTCTAAAGAAAGGGGTGCTTCTCTCCCTTCTGCTACTTGTAATGTAGATACAATAGTACAGCTGTGAGAATAAATATTTCACCTTAGTGAAGACAAAGGGGAAATGTGGAAGTAGTTGTATTGTCTTAATTTACCATCTTTTGAGTATTTTTTTTACATGAGACAGAATTAAAACTCTACCTTGTTTAACCTTTTATTTCAGTGAATGGAAGGACAAAATGAATTCTAACTTACACTGACAAAAGAATAAAAATAAATAAAATGTCAGTTCTTATATAAAAAATAAAATGCAAAACTGAAGTTTTTCATTACTATGATACTCAAGAGCTAATCATTCAAAAGTTCTCTGCAAATTCTTTCTCCTTTCTAATAGTTAGGTTTAGATTTTGCAGCTCATTATCATTGAAGTTTTGTCCTTTTCTTTTTCACCCAGTCAGTAATGCCACTTGAAAGAACAGATTAAGAAAACATTGAAATAAATTTATTGTATGTTTGTACTTTATATATTTAATACATTAGTTTTCAAATACGCAATTATGTTTGCTGTAACATCTGCTTCTTTGAATAAAATTACCTCATATACAACTGATAAAAATAGGAGAACTAATACTCCTATAATGCAGAAATTATGGGTGCTCATAGCAATTTTCTCCAGTATATTAATGTTTAACACTATCAGAAGAAAGTTTTCTCATAGTTAAGAGAAGACCTTAGCAATCAATAAATGATGATCATAGGGAAAAGCTGAATATCTATGGAACTGCCTTCCTTCTTTTTTAAAAAATGTATTTTATTGATTTCAGAGAAGGGAGAAGGAGAGATAGAAACATCAAAGATGACAGAGAATCACTGATTGGCTGCCTCCTGCACACCCCCTACTGGGGTTTGAGCCTCCAACCCAGGCATGTGCCCTGTCCAGGAATCAAATCATGACCTCCTGGTTCATAGTTGACACTCAACCATTGAGCCACATCAACCAGACACAACTGCCTTCCTTTAATGCAAGTAGTTGCATTAGAGAATTGCTACACTTTCTACTATATTAACCATCTGGAAGAGTAATGAGTGCAGATGGGGTGACAATAACTTCCTCCACCTGAAAAAATAGGTTAATGAAGAAGACTACACCCTGAATCAGATTTCAAGTTTTGATTAAAACAGTCTTTATTAGAAACAAATGCTCTCTAGGTTCTACAGTTAGAAGGAGAAAGCATGAGCCCTAGGATTTAAGGCTCCAAACTCATTTTGATGCTCAATATAAGTGCCTGCAAAGATTTTACTACACTAATATTATTTATTTTTATTAGGATTACTATTCTCATTTTTATTAGTATCTGGTTATAAAGTTCCATAGATCTAGAATGGTATGACCCATTTCCATTTTTCTCATAAGCCCTATTAGCTTTAGTGAGCAATTTTACAGAACTTAAGGTTTTTCAGAAACATGTTTGGCATTACAACACAATGGTCTATAATTTTAGAGTCTCTATAAAAGTAATTTATGATGGTATTCTATGTAAAAACTGCCCAATCTTCTGTTATAGCAGTAAAACAAAAAGATTTAAAAGAAAAATCTACACTAATAAAAGAGAAACATGGTAATTAGTGTACAACCGCTACGCTTTTCATTGGCTAATCAGTGAGTACATGCAAATTAACTGACAACCAAGATGGCAGCCGGCAGCCATGCACTGAAGGGAACAGGGAGGCTTGCTTGCTCCAGTGACTGGCGGACTCCAACGTTCCCCGCCTGCCGCTGCCGGCCTCTGACCTGGCAGTTTGAAACATTGTAACAAATATAGAAGCTAAACAAAACCCCAGAAACCAGCTTTCAGGCCCTGGGATCTCAGAGCTGGAGTTATACATTGTTTCGATTATAGAACACAAACAAACCAGATACCAGCTTTCAGCAGCGGAAGCCTCAGAGCTAGAGTCAGAGCTAAAGCTGGCCCAGAATAAAAAAAAAAAAAAAAAAAAAAAGGAGTGGTTGGGAGCTTCAGAAAATTGCCAGCCTGAAAGCAGCCCTCAGCCCCTCACCCAGACTGGACAGACACCCCAGTGGGGACCCCCACCCTGAAGGGTGTGTGACCAGCTGCAAACAGCCATCATCCCCTCATCCAGGCTGACCAGGCACCCCAGTGGGTACCCCCACCCTGATCCAGGACACCCTTCAGGGCAAACCAGCCGGCCCCCAGGCCTCTATCCTATATAGTAAAAGGGTAATATGCCTCCCAGCACCGGGATCAGCAGAGCCGTGAGGCCTCCTGGCACCGGATCAGCGTGACAGGGGGCAGCGCCCAAACCCCCTCATCGCCCTGCGACTCTGTGTGTGACAGGGTGTGGCGCCCCAACCCCTCACCCCCCACAGGCCCTGCTCTGTGTGTGACAGGGTAGAGCCATAACCTCCCCATCGGCCCTGCCCTGAGTGTGACAGTGGCGGCGCCCCAACCCCCTGATCGGCCCTGCTCTGTGGGCGATAGAGGGCAGCGCCCCAACCCCGCCCCCCCCCCCCCATGGGCCCTGCTCTGTGTGTGATGGGGTAGAGCCATAACCTCCCCATTGGCCCTGCCCTGAGTGTGACAGTGGCGGCACCCCAACCCCCTGATCCGCCCTGCTCTGTGTGTGACAGGGGGCGGTGCCCTAATTCCCCTATTGGCCCTACTCTGTGAGTGACAGGGGGGAGCTCCTCAACCCCCTAATCGGCCCTGCTCTGTGCGTGACAGGGGGGAGTTCTCCAACCCCCTGATGGGCCCTGCTCTGTGCGTGACAGGGGGCAGCGCCCCAACCCCCTGATCGGCCCTGCTCTGTGCGTGACAGGGGGTGGCGCCGCAACCTCCCCATCAACCCTGCCTTGAGTGTGACAGGGGGCGGTGCCCCAACCACCCAATCGGCTCTACCCTGAGCGTGACTGAGGGTGGCATCGCAACCTCCCAATCCGCCCTGCTCTGTGCATGACAGGGGGCGGCGCCCCAACTCCCCAATCAGCCCTGCTCTGAGCCCAACCAGGGGCTGCACCTAGGGATTGGGCCTGCCCTCTGCCACCCAGGAGCAGGCCTAAGCCAGCAGGTCGTTATCTCCCAAGGGGTCCCAGACTGCGAGAGGGCACAGGCCCGGCTGAGGGACCCCCCTCTTCCCCCGAGTGCACAAATTTTTGTGCACTGGGCCTCTAGTTTAATATAATAAACTAAGTCTGCCACCTACTTAAGGAACCTACATCTTCTTTTATTATTATTTTTTAAATTAATTTCTTTTTTTATTGTTTAAAGTATTACATATATTTCCCCCCCACCCACCAACCCCTCCTTGGCCACTCCCACCCCGCAGGACAAGCCCCCACCGTCTTCTTTTAAACCCTGCTTTTCATTAACAGAGCACTTTGAAACTTGAGCTACCTAGGGAAAAAATGAAATCAAGACATTACAGCAAAAGCACCCACACCTAGAAGATAGGGCTAACCTTTGGTGCTTTTTGGAATGATCTGACTCCATCGTGGCTTATATTCCTGTTGACTGATGTACTGATTGAACAATCCATCTGTAATAACAAAGAATGAGAGAGAATTACAACTTAACCAGCTTACACTTTTTATTACAGCAAAAAAGACAAAAATGTAGAAGCCTAATATATCATTATTAGCACATTTTCATAAAATATATCACTGCAGTTTTCATGCTACCTCAAATATAAAAAGTATTGGTTGAGCCCTAACCGGTTTGGCTCAGTGGATAGAGGGTCAGCCTGTGGACTGAAGGGTCCCAGGTTCGATTCCGGTCAAGGGCATGTACCTTGGTTGCAGGCACATCCCCAGTAGGGAGTGTGCAGGAGACAGCTGATCAATGTTTCTCTCTCACCAATGTTTCTAACTCTCTATCCCTCTCCCTTTCTCTCTGTAAAAAAAATCAATAAAATATATTTTAAAAAAATCAATAAAATATATATTTTTTAAAAAAGTATTGGTTGACAAAATCATGTAAAGAAATTGTCTTGAGGGCAGTTCATATTAAACTTACTATGCTTTCCCATTTTGTCCCTACTATACAAGAAAACTAGAGAAGAAAATGGAAACTCCAACTACTTTGGTTTAGGCCCTATGTCTTCAGGAAAAAAACAAAACAAAACACTATTCCTTTGAAGTGAAAATTCCATTTGTATAGTTTTCTTTGAGTATAAAACTACATAGAGATCAAAGTACCAATAATAGTTATTAATATGTTTATTGAATACTTAATAAAATTAGAATTCATGCTATCTTACATACCTGATTTAATTCTAAAAACAACCTTATGAACAAGGCATTATTATCTCCATTTTACAGATGGGGAAATGGAGAAATTAAGAAATTTAACCAAAAGCACATCTTCTAACCTAGATCACATATGAATAAATTCTTAATTTACTTCTTAAGAGAAATTGTTACACTAGTTACTATAATGGTCATGGAGATTGAACTCCCCACATAAATATATCCTACCCCAAATAATTACCAATCCCTAATCCCATGCCTCTCAACAAAGATTAAGAAAGATAATACTAGCACTGAACCATGAGGATTTTTTGAGGGGACTTCTAGGAAATATTCCCTACATCTAAACAGACATACAGAGAAGAAAAATCTATTTTTTTTCTTCTAAAAATTTTCATATCTGTATGCAATGTACACAATTGCTACAGCCAATCTGTAGAGGTATGAAAATGAAGTCAGTTCTGATGATAATAATAAAGCAGACAGAGATAAAGAAACTGGATCACTGAATCGAACAACCATGAAACTTCCTATGGACTTCTTGTTATGTGATATAATAACAGTTCCTTACTTTTTAAACTACGATTTTCCTTTTCAGGAGCCCAAATAGGTTATAATTTATAAAGTTACCTTTACGATAAATTCTTTCATTTGACTCTGATTTCAATCTGAATAAAGATTTTCCCTTTTGCTTAGTCACTGAGAGTAAATACTTTCCCAAAGAACTTACAAGTAAAACTGTCCGTTCTCCATGATTTGTATACTCACAAGGGCTGTGTAATATACAGAAATCTCCCTAATTTCTTTTTCTGGCTAATCATGAAGCTGAATTGTAACCACACCATTACACTTTCAAGTCTTTCCAGATGGCTTTAATGGAAACTTCCATATATATACACTCAATTTTTTCTTTTTCTTTGCCTTTTGGACTTTTCAAAATTCCTCAAAAAAGAAAGCTCAAATATTCTTTCTTTCTTTTAAAATTAGTACTCATAAATTAGCATTTATATTTTGTCAAAGTAAGAGGAACAAGTAGATTCACAATTTATTTTAGTGAAAAAGTTTCTATAATATAATTTACTCCCCATAGCCTTTTCTGATAATTCTTGCCCCAGTGAGCCTATTTTAACCAATTCTCTTCCCTTATTACCAGAGCTGGATATCCTTTTTTCAGATAAAATGTTGTGGAACTCTTGATAATAGTGAAGATAAGATTATAGTAAAAATATTAATTGTAAATTTAAAATTATATGGAAATAAAACACAGTAATTAATTTTTTTTTCAGTTTTGAGAAAGGCACATAAAAGTTAAATACTCTGTCATCCAGGAAGGGGGACTGGATAAAAGAAGGTGAAGGGGTTAGCCAAAGAACATATATGCATAACCCATGGACATAGACAATAGTACACAGACAATAGCGTGATGATGGCCAGAGGGGGGTTGGGGGAGAAGCTGGGTGGAAGGGGACAAAGTAGGGAAAAATGGGGACATCTATAATAGTGTCAACAATAAAAAAATTTTTAAATACTCCTTTTAAACAGAGAAAATAAAATTATTCAATAAAGACAATGATTTTAAAATATACACTAATTCTATAATAGCTAATGAGGAGAGAGAAAAAGTAAAAGATGGGAATATAAAGAAATGAGTAGAAAAACTGAGGGAGATAAGCAAATTGCACACATGAAAAATACAAAGCAAAAAATAAAGAAAAGTATAAAAGTAATAAATTTCACATTATTTAAAAGTAACCAATTACCATATTATCTCCCATAATAGTTACACAACTTTAAATAAGTCAATTAAGTTCTTTATCTGAAAAAAATGGTGTTTAAGAGTTGGATAGAGCCAGAAGTTCCTTCCAAATGCAAGCATGTTAGAACTTTACCATTGTTAGAACCAATATACACTGAGTGGCTAGATTATTATGAGTGGCCAAATTATTATGACCACCCCATCAGTACTTCATTGGGCCACCTTTTGCCTTCAATACTGCAGCAATTCTTCTTGGCATTGACTCTACGAGATGTTGAAAGGTGATGCGAGGAATCTGACACCATGCCTGATGAACAGGCACTGTCCAGTTCTGTGAGATTTGATGGTTGTGGAACCAGCTGCCTGATGGCTCTTTTAACTTCGTCCCACAAATGCTCAATTGGATTGAGATCTGGTGATTGTGGTGGCCACCTAAGCAAGGTAAAGTCTCCCTCATGTTCTTGAAACCACTCCTGGACAATACGAGCACCGTGGCATGGCGCACTGTCTTGTTGGAAGAAACCATCTCCACTGGAATACGCCATCAACATGATAGGATGAACTTGATCAGCAACGATACTTAGGTATGTTGTGCTATTCAGACATTTATAATGATCTGGCCCTCTAGCAACTTCAGCATGAAATTATAGCTAATTTGCCTACAAATGTCAGGTGGTCATAATAATCTGGCCACTCAGTGTATTTATTGAAACTGTGTGTGTCTGGCTGGTTCTACCTTATGTTCATCTTAGGCAAGTCTCTATCTCCTTTTCCCCCTTATGCCTTCTATGACTACTCTGAGAGAGAAATCACAATCCCACTGAGGAAAATTCTGCAAACTCTCCAGAAGGAGTGACCACAGAAACAGCTCTCATCAGATGAAGGACCCCATCTCCAATCTTAAGTCATTCTGGACACTGCAGGTAAAATTCAATTCTCTAATTGCTTTTTCAAACAATCTTAGCCTCACTCTTAATGACTTGAAAAGCTTACAAATACTCTACCCATCAAGATCTTCATTCTATTTTTCTCCTATCAAAGACAACTGTCCTAAGAAAATATTGTCAGTATTTTCAAAGTAAAAAAAAGCAAACTCTCAAACATTATGTAACTTTTATAAAGTAATTTTTTAAATATACACACAACTCACAGATGGCAAAAATTCAACACTGACATACATCAAAAAGTTAAAAGTGATTTTGTTTGACAAGATTAGGGTGATTTTTGACTTAGGGGTTTCTTCTTTGTACTTTTAAGTTACCCCAATTTTTTTTATCAAACACTATAATTACCAGAAGGAAAGCCACAAAACAACCAGATATATGGAACTATTTTCTGAACCTTAGGAAAACTTTGTAACATAGTTATTACCAATATAAGTTATTTCACATCTTTTGTACCCCTGAAATGCCTATTCTTGCCAGTTCACTAGACACAGCTATGTTTCTACAAGCATTGCTTTGTACACTGACATGAGCTTTTTTGATTGTTTTAATCCTCACCAAAAGATATGTTTTTATTGAGTTTTTAGAGAGGGATGGAGAGGAAGATAGGCAGAGAGAGAGAGAGAGAGAGAGAGAGAGAAACATCAATTGGTTGCTTCTGATACACAGCCCGACAGGGGATTAAACTCACAACCTAGTTACATGTCCTGACAAGGAATGGAACCCGAAACCTTTTGGTACATGGGACGACACTCCAACCAAGCCACAGGGCCAGGGGACATTAGCTTGTTTAAACAAGGATAAAGTATATGCCCAAATATGCCCAAATGATTTACAATCTGGATTGCAGAAGATATTACTTTTAAAATTTATAATATTAAGCACCCCAAACAGAAAACATTAGAAATTATGATCTTACTCTAAGTCAATAAAATTAATGTTCTTCTGAATAATAGTTAATAGTGTATAACCAGAAATGCTCAGTATATTAAATGCTTAGAACAGAAAAAAAGGCAAGGGGTGGGAAAGTTTCCTAGCCACATGGTTGTCATTTCCTCTAAGTCATCTTAATGTTACTAAGTTCCTTACATTTAAACAATCTACTCATAAAAGTCCTCCTTTCAATAAAGCATATTCCTAGTACATAATGGCACCCTGACAAGTCATACCAATCCACACAAAATAGTCACGCAAACATTTAAAAATATTGTTTTGAAAACTTTTTAATTTGCCTCCCTCTTTCCCTAAACAAATCCCTTTTGTCTTCACTAAAGTCACACAATTTTCTTTGCTATCTCTTACTCTTCTGTGCAGATGATTAGAAAACTTGAAGAAAATTATGTAGATACTAAAGGCCCGGTGCATGAAAATTCGTGCACTTGGGGGGAGGGGGCTGGGGGGGTTTCTCAGCCTGCACCCTCTCGCAGTCCGGGGATCGGGCCTAAGCTGGCAGTCAGACATCCCTCTGGCAGCCTGGGAGCCCTCGAGGGATGTCCAACTAACGGCTTAGGCCTGGTCCTCTACACTGGCTTCTGGCTGAGTGGCACTCCCCCTGTGAAAGCACACTGACCACCAGGTGGCAGCTCCTGCATTGAGCGTCTGCCCCCTAGTGGTCAGTGCATGTCATGGCAACTAGTCATTCCCGGTTGTTCCTCCCTTAGGGTCAACTTGCATATTACCCTCTTCTTATATAGGATGGCACTATCAAATCTGGAAATAACTTTTAAAAAGACCTTAAAAGAAGAAATTACTTTTAATGAGTATCTACTGTGTGGAAGACACCACAAAGGTTTACTCATTTACTACTTAAAATAAACCTATTCGCCAAACCGGCTGGTTTGGCTCAGTGGATGGAGCGTTGGCCTGCGGACTGAAAAGTCCCGGGGTCGATTCCGGTCAAGGGCATGTACCTTGGTTGCGGGCACATCCCCAGTGGGGGGTGTGCAGGAGGCAGCTGGTCGATGTTTCTCTCTCATCGATGTTTCTGACTCTGTCCCTCTCCCTTCCTCTCTGTAAAAAATCAATAAAATATATTAAAAAAAAACAAAACCTATGCAATGGCCATTAATTACTACAAAGATTAGAAAATCAAGGTTTAGAGAAGTTAAATAACATGCCCAACAACTCTAAAGAAAACAGTATAAAGCCCCATTCCAAAGTCCAAAACCTTTTCAACTCTTCATAGACAGCATGTGAATATAGATAAACACACATATATAACAGACTAACACACATATAATAGACTAGTTTTTAAATTGAAATCTAACATAAAATACTATAATAATAGACATGGTATAATGAAAACACACACATAAGACTCTGGGGAAAAAAAACTCACCATACTAGATCATTCTATTACGATATTAAACAAATTCAACATAATAAAAGAATAATAAAACTAAAGAAGTTGAAATATATCACTTACAATTTAAAGGAAAAAATGCAATCTCTCTCTTAAGACACTGGCTACTATGGCTAAAGTTTACTTTTTATGTTTTGATTCTTCTCTGGAACATTGGTTTGCCATTACTCCAGAATACTTACTAACTTAACAGAAGCATTCCTGTTAGTTGGAAGTGGTTGTATATCAATGGCCAGTTTGTGAGCTAGCTGTTCTACCAAAAACAACAATAACAACAACAAAAATTATTTCTTCTTTTGGAGAAATCATGGCTTCACATAAGACACAAAAGCAAGAAACAGCCCTGGCCTTGTGTGGCTCAGTTGACTGGAGCATTGTCCTGTGAACTGAGTGGTCACAGGTTTGGTTCCCAGTCAGGGCACATAGCCATATTACGGTTCAATCCCTGGTTGATCAGAAGGAGTGCGAGAGGTAAAAATCACTGTTTCTCTCTCTCTCCTACCCTTCTCTGTTCCTTCCCCTCTCTCTAAAATCAATTGGGAAAAAACCACACACATAAATTACAGCCCTCTCACATCTCTTTACATTACAAATATCCCACTCTATTATTACCTTTCTGACATTTTCATTTTATATTAAATCATTCAACCACTGTGAATAAAAAATAATAGAGATAAAAAAAGAATGCTGACTTTTCAGAGTAACATGATAATGATGACTCTCATTTAAAGACATATTATTGCCCTTTGCCAGGGAAACTGGGTTATCGATAAATAGCCCTGATCAAATCTGGAGCAGCTTACATTTAGTCACTATTTCAATAAAATAACATACTTAAGAATCTTCTTTTACATTTCAAAAAGAGAAGGAGTAATACAAATGTTTATTAAGGCTTTGGTAAATAATAAATCCTGTTTCAAAACCATATGAGACATGCTAAAGAAACTTTATTTTTTAATAGAAAAAATTTAAGTTTTAGAAATCGAAGTCATAAGGTTGAAATTCTTTGAGGCAATCAATAAAAATGCTTCAAACATTAAAGCAGGGTAAAGATTTTTTTCAAAATACATTGCTTTCAGTACCTTGTTTTAATGTTTAAGAACTTCCTTTCAGGATCTAAAAACAAATGAGACGTTCACATGTCTATCCCAAATAATATTCCCTATATTTCTAATTCTTGAAAGGCCTTTTGTTTTGATATTCTATATAATTCAGCAAAAAAATTTAGGCTCTCTACTGAAACAATGACATTCTCATCTATAAAAATAACAAATGAAACAGTGAGGCATTTAAACATGCCTGTGAACTATCTACATTTTAAAAATGCTATTTTTAAAGAGGAAGCCAGGCAGTTGCTAATATTTCTATATATCTATTTTTGATAAAATCTAAAATAGGAAATCAGAAAAATGAAACTATAAAAAACAAATGGAAATATAAATTTGGAGAAAGCACACTATGACCTAGTTGCTAACAATTTTCAAACTATTTAAAGGCTCCAGTCCAAAACTACCTCATTTTCCCGTTATGATTATTATAAACTAGAGGCCCAGTGCACGAATTCATGCACCAGTGGGGTCCCTCGGCCTGGCCTGTGGGATCGGGCTGAAACCAGTTCTCCGACATCCCCCGAGGGGTCCCAGATTGCAAGAGGGCACAGGCCAGAACGAAGGACCCTACTGGTGCGCAATCAGGGCCGGGGAGGGGCTGGAGGAGGGCTCCAGGGCGTGTCCGGCCCCAATCGGCGGGACCCCAGCAGCAAGCTAAACTACTGGTCAGAGCGTCTGCCCCCTGCTGGTCAGTGCACGTCATAACGAGAGGTTGAGCAGCCTTAGCATGTCATTAGCATATTACGCTTTGATTGGTTGAATGGACGACCGGACACTTAACATATTAGGCTTTTATTATATATGATAAACACATTTCATATAGTCCAAACTAGTCACAAGCTGTTCGTGTCTCCAATAGTGTACACTATCTTAAAAAGTACATGCCAAAATATGAAACTTAGGAAGGAAGCTTTTATCAAAATAAAAAAATAATGTTCAAACCTCACCTAAGATCCCCCAATAAAGAGCAGAGATTATAGTACTGCTGCCTGATTTCTCATCAAACACAGATTACATTTTTTAAAAATTAAAAATTCATTTATAGGTAAATAATGTGTAGAGCATAAAAACCTTTTTGATAATTCAAGAGTAATGATGACTAGGTAAAAGATTTTAAAAAAATGTATTTCAGCAGTATGTTCAAATTCTGAAGAAAAATATGAATTAAGGCAGTTATAGTACAATAATAATGGGAAAACTGAACCTGTAAATATTTTCTAGGATAGTAAAGCATAGTATTAAAAAGTATGGATTCAAATCTTAGTTCTGCCACTTGCTAGCTTACACTGTATTAGGCAAATTACTTAATCATTCTCATTTATTAAATGAGGATAACAACAATACTTACCCTAGAACAGCCGTGGGCAAACTACGGCCCACGGGCCGGATCCGGCCCATTTGAAATGAATAAAACTTAAAAAAAAAAAAGACCGTACCCTTTTATGTAATGATGTTTACTTTGAATTTGTATTAGTTCACACAAACACTCCATCCATGCTTTTGTTCCGGCCCTCCGGTCCAGTTTAAGAACCCATTGTGGCCCTCAAGTCAAAAAGTTTGCCCACCCCTGCCCTAGAAAGTAGGTATGAGAATTAAACAAATTAATTCTTATACAGGGTTTCATACATTTAAAAAAAATTTTTTATTGATTGATTTTTAGAGAGAGAGGGAGGAAGGGAGGGAAAGAAGGCGAGAGAGTGAGAGAGAGAAACACTGAGATGTTGTTCCATTTGTTTACGCATTCATTGGTTGTTTCATATATGTGCCTTGACCAGGACTCGAACCATCAACCTTGGTGTATAGGGACATTGCTCTAACCAACTGAGCTACCCAGCCATGACTTTATGTAGAATTCAGAAGAGTAAATGGCACATTAACACCCTCAAGTTCATGTTAGTTATGACAATGATAATTATGTAAAATTTGGAACTATACTTGGCAGAAAACTAACAATCTTTTATGCACAAAATGAGAACTTCAACACAAAGGCTAAAAGGAGTTAAGAGAAGGGGAAGTGACTGGAGTACAGGAATAAGAAAAGAAGCTATCTTAAAAGAGCTGGCCTTGAAGAATGAGTTAAGAGTGAATAATGATATAAAGGAAAGTAATCGGTAAGGGAATACAGCATAAACAAAGGCACAAAGACATGAATGGGCAGGAATATGGAAAAAAGCCATGTTTCCAAAAGCAGCCTGGCAGTCAGGTGGGGGAAAAAAGATTTGGCATTTTGAGTACTGCTGAGAAGAAACAGTATCCTAAGGTGAAAAGCAAAAATCTTGCTATCCTAGAACACAACCCTAGCTACTGACCAATAAGAAACTCATCTCATTTAAAGATTCATAATACTAAATAAATAAATAAATAAATAAATAAATAAATAAATAAATAAATAAAAATAAACTCAAGAGCTATCCTATCTAATAATAGACAAACATGGCAATTAACCGTACCTCCGACACGCTTCCCATTGGCTAATCAGGGCGATATGCAAATTAACTGCCAACCAAGATGGTGGTTAACCACCAACGAAGATGGTGGCTAATTTGCATACTGCAGGCAGGACGGAACAGTGCCATCCTGCCTGCCCCGCTGCCATCCGGGCCTGCTATTTGCGACCGGGGCGGCAGGCGGCCCATATGGGAACAGACCCAGGGCTGGTGGTGGGACCGCAGCCACCGGCCACTGGCCACGCCCACAAACGGCCCTCCCACGGCGATCCCGGGCTGGCGGGTGCTAACGCATTGATTCGCCAGCAGCCACACCCAGAAACGTCCATCCCAAGGGGATCCGAGGCTGGTGGGTGCTAATGCACCCATCTGCCACTGGCCACGCCCACAAACGGCCCTCCAGGGGGATCCCTGGCTGACAGGTGCTAATGCACCCATCTGCCACTGGCCACGCCCACAAACGGCCCTCCAGGGGGATCCCTGGCTGACAGGTGCTAATGCACCGATCTGCCACTGACCACGCCCACAAACGGCCCTCCAGGGGGATCCCTGGCTGACAGGTGCTAATGCACCGATCTGCCACTGGCCACGCCCACAAACGGCCCTCCAGGGGGATCCCTGGCTGACAGGTGCTAATGCACCAATCTGCCACTCGCCACGCCAACAAACGGCCCTCCCGGTGGGATCCCCGACTGATAGGTGCTAATGCACTGATCTGCCAAAACGCACACCCAGGCTGCCTTTGCCCTAAGCGAATTATGCAGCTGGGAGAGGGGAGTGGGGCCACTGGGAGCAGGGCGGGAACTTCCGGGGGTTTGCGTCAGGCAGCCCAGAGCAGAGTGCGAAGTATCCCCGCCGGTAGCTGCTTGCTCATTCACTTACTTGCTCACTCATTCACTCATTCACTCACTCAGCAAACCCTCTCAGGTCCATGGTACCAGGCCAGGCACTGAAGTTGAAGCAGGATAAGACAGAGCTATGTCCTCAAGATGTTAGTAATTCAGTAGGGCGAAGCAGGCACATGAACGAGGCAGTTGTATGCACAGATGCAGTGTACTGGGTTCTGGGAGGGCTGTAACTAACGCCGACTTTGTTCTCTTGATAAAATGGGGCCTCGGGAGCCAGGCTGCCCAAGCCTGTAGGCCTGTGCCTAGACCAGGAGTGGCCGGGGTCCTGGAACATGACAGAGGGTGCAGGTCAGGCTGAGGGGTCTGACCCCACCTCTCACCCTCACCCCAAGTGCACAAATTTTTGTGCACTGGGCTACTAGTACAAAGATATAAAAAGGAAGAGAAAGAAAAAATTATTTTAAGTGGCAAATGAATCTGATTTAACAGAAAAATGCAGGCATGTAATAGATGAAAATGGTTAAATATTTTACCATGAATATAAAAAAGTTAAGTAAGCAACCCTCTCTATAAAATATAAGCACAAATTAAAGGTATAAACAGTTGAAAAGTAGAGATATATGAAAAAGATATGGTAAAGCAATAAGAGGAAATAAAATATGAATTGTTAGAACCGAAAGAAAAGAGAAAGAAAAAAATTAAAATATCACAGAAATGAAGGCCAAGGTGTAAGGAAATGAGATAAAGGATTTAGAGAAGCTTGAAGAATTCAGCATAAATGTGCTGTTAAAAAGAACAAAAGAGAAAATGAAAGAAATAATAGACAAAGGCAACATTAAAAGGAAACAAAATACACAAAGCTAACAGTGCTGCCACACTGGAGTTGCCCTGTTAATATAACTTTAAAATAATCTAAAACTAAAATAAAATACTTAAACAGCCATAGAAAAAAAATTTAAATTCAAAGGAGCAAGAGTTGAAAATTATAGTACACTCTTGATAGCAATAATAAAAACTGGCTAACAGCAGAATAATATCCAAAAAGGTATTTGAAGAAGATAACTGTCAACCTAAAATTCTATATCCAGCAAATATATTCAAGAAAAGAGATAAAATTGTCAAGCAAACAAAAACTGAGTTAATCTGCATTAGGAGAAATTGTAAAGGAAGTGTTTAAGGCAGAAGGAAGATGATCCTACTTATAAGATCAGCAATACAAACAGTAATGAAGAAATAAAACCTGTGTAAAATTAATGAACACTGGCTGTACAAAACAAGAACAGTACTATTTTATAAGGTCTTTGAATCAAATTTCAAATAAAGGACAATAGCATGAGTTGGAAGGCGAGTAGATGAGAGTTGAAAGTCTATACTAATAATATGGTAATGGTTGAAAGGGAAGAGGGAAAAGGAACTGATGAATTTTGTTAAGTATATATACTTGTCATAATCTCTAGACTAATCATAAATAAAACATACACAGAGTGCATTACTTCCAAATGAATAAAAATGAAAAGATTAAAAAGTAAAAACAAGAGACAACAACCAAAAAGAAGAACAGATATGACAAAGAATATAAAGTAAAATGGTAAGTTTAAATGTATATACTTATCAGTAATTCAAACATGTAAACAAATAGTTAAATCAAAAAAGGGCAAATTTGCCCTAGCCAGTCTGGCTCAGTGGACCGAGCATCAGCCTGCAGACCAAAGGGTCCCAGATTCAATTCCGGTCAAGGGCACATACCTTGGTTGCAGGCTCCTCCTCGGCCCAGGCCCTGGTCAGAGATTGTGCAGGAGGCAATCAGTGGATGTGTTTCTCTCACATCAATGTTTCTCTCTGTCTTTCCCACTCTCCCTAAAAAAAATTAATGGAAAAATATCCTTGGGTGAGGATTAACAAAAAATAAAAATAAAAAAGAAGGCAGATTTTAAGGAATCCAACTAAATTTCCAGCAGATACTTCTTTTAAAAAAGGGTACAGAACAAAAATAAAACATAGCATAACAAAATTTGGACTTAGAACTAAGACAATGCTTAAAGGGAAACTCTTGACATCAAATCCTACATTAGAAAAGAAGGATCTCAAGTTAATGGCCTCTGCTTTCATTTTATGAAAATAGAAAAGAGCAAATTAAAACAAAAGCATGTAGAAGGAAGGAAATAAAGACAAAATAAATCAATGAAATAGAAAGAGAGAAACATATATAGAGAGGGAAAAAGACAAAACAAAACCAAGAAACCAAGAAATGTTTTCTTAAAATAAAAGTATTAGATCTCTAGCTAGACTGCTAAGAAAAAAAAGACAAAAATTACCAGTATCAAAAATAAGAGATTATATAAAGGTATGAAGGGGATAACAAAATATTATGAACAACTTTATACCAATAAATTCACCAATTTAGATGAAATGCGCGTATTCCTCAAGTACACAAACCACCAACGCTCACTCAAGAAGAAATACAAAATATAAATAGTCCTAGAGCTATTGATAATACTAAATTTGCAGTTAAGAACCTTACCACAAAGGTAACTCTAACAAGATTTGAGATCTCACTTAAAAAAAAAACCACTGCATAAACCAAGGGGTGAGAAGGGACAGATTACAGAGAGAAAAAAAGAAGAGGAGGGAAAGAGGGAGTAAGAAGGAATAAAGGAGGTAAAAGGAGAGAGAGGAAAGAAGACCAAGACCTCAAGTTGAAACTTTAGGAAATTCAGACTAGTGAGCCTGTTGGGGTGCTATTTATGAAACTTTAATACACCCTTTTTTCACAAAAGTAAACTTTTATTTCAAAAAGAAATAAGATAAATACTGCAAAAAGAGGTTTTCTTTGATAATTTCCTGTTCCTAGGTGATTACTTTTGCCCATCATCACTGGATTCTTCCTTTTTCCCCTGGCATTGTCAGAAAGGAAGTGGCAATGATTGGTTCAGGAATCACCTTTAATGTAAAGATATTTCTAGGCAAATATAAAGCTAATTAGAGACACTTTCTTAAAATATAGACCATACTTGAAGAGTGTAGTAATATACTATATATATATATATATATATGGTAATTTTTGTTTCCCCCATTATAAGATGCTTTGGATTCTCTAGACTTTCCTATTTAGCAAGGAGGAACTTCTTGGCCTTTTCTGCTATGTTTTTAGTGGAACAGAAGCCAAAAAACTCTGCAATGTTTACTTCCTTATTTGTCCAACAAATTATCATCAGTGAAGTCAGAAGCAAACTGAACAACCCTGGAAAGAATGTTTATTAACTAAACACTGTTGCAAGCCAGTTGAGGAATACAAAAAATTTGACTTGGCTCTAAGTCTCAAGAATAGTTACTACCAATTTAACTTGGTTCCTTCCTAGAGCAGGAAAGATAAGTCTACATAGTATATGAGTTGGACATGATTTTAAGAAATTCTCTTAAATGTGTAAATAGCTAATCAGTTTTAAAATGTAACTGCTTTTAGCCTAAGAATTACAGAAAGTTGTCAGTAGTTCTTGTTGCTATTGTTGTTTACTTTACTTTAACAAAATATTACAGGACAAGAATTTGAAATAAAACAAAAACCTCATAAAATTACTTGTGTCTTTCTTATTCTGTAAGTTTAAAAACCATATAATTCATTCTCTGAAATGGCATACATGCATACACATATACTTTCACTAGTGGCAGTTTAATGGTTTGGGGAGGATTATCATATATATTTTATTTGTTTATATTCCAAAGTACATTCTATTTCATACATAATAATCACTTATTTGCAGGCATCATTACCAATTAAATAAGCAGTAACAATGTACAAGGCTGAGAGGCAGGTTTATTGTTGTAACTCAATGGAGCTAGAAGCACCTCAATTTAAGTTAACTTTAAATTTATAAAGAAGGCAGTACTAGTTCTGTTTCCTTCCTTTGTAAAATGCTACCAATATCTGATAAGTGAGTACCTAATAATATGAGATGATAACAGTGATAAGATTAAAATATATAAAAACATTGAGAAAGTCTATGGTTCTTTATTTCTTTCTATAAAAGATTCACCAAATTTTATTCCACAAGTGTTATATTGAGCATTAAGCAGCTTTTACTCACAATGCTTTTGACACCAAATGTATGGGGGTTTTTCTTACAGCAACCATTTCTCTAATTCTGACACCAACCAGGTATCCAACAATCAATTTAATGCTGACATTATCTATCTGGAGTTAAGCATCAGATTCCACAAATTAAACAGCTCAGTCCCACAAGATGATCCCCACTTCAGATGCCAACCACAAGTCCCAGAGGTCACAAATCAAGGCTTCCCACAACTCTCCTCAAAGTTCAATAACTCAGTGTGATCACATAATTCAGGAGAGTGATTTACTTACTATTATTATAAAGGATACAACTCAGGAATAGCCAAATGGAAAAAAGGCATAAGACAAGGTATTGGGAGCAAGTGTGTGTGTATAGCTTCCATGCCCTCCGTAGGCATACCACTCTCCCAGCACTCTGATGTGATCACCAAATTGAAAGCTCTTTGAGCCAAGTTGTTTAGGGCCTTTTTTGTTGAGGTTCCACTGGCTGTTGGTGACTAAACTCAATCTCTGACCCCTCTCCCCTCATTAGAAGTAGTGAGGGAGGTGCTACTGAAATTTCCAGCCTCTAATCACATGTTTTGGTCTTTCTGGAAATCTGAAGCTATCTAGGAACCCAGCCACCAGTCATCTCAGCAAGCAAGACACTCTTATCCCTCCACAGATTCCAAGGGTTATAGAAGCTGTGTGTGCCAGGACCTGTACAAAGACCAAATATATATATATTATTTCAGAAGCACCTATTCTGTTCTTTGTCACCATGGAAGTCATTGTGGGAAACTGTTTTAAAGGATGCCATTGTATAAAGCAGAGATTTTCAACTGGTATGCAATTTCAAAACATACAATACCTATTTTTTTTCATTGATTTCAGAGAGAAGGGAGGAGAGAGAGCTAGAAACACCAACGATGAGAGAGAATCATTCATTGACTAGCTGCCTCCTGCATGCCCCATACTGGGGATCGAGCCCACAACCCTGGCATGTGCCCTACTGGGAATGGAACTGTGACTTCCTAGTTCATAGGTCAACGCTTAACCACTGAGCAACACCACCCGGGCGCAATGCCTGGCTAGTTAGTCTAGGGCACTAACCTCTTTTCTCTTAGATTGTCAAATAAAAAAATGACAGCTGTTAACACAGCAATGGCTGTTCAATGTGAATAAATCAAAATTATATATTTTCTTTTGTCAGACCTGCAAAACATATATTTTGGTGTGCTGCAGAATTTTAGTAATTAGTTTATGTGTGCCATGGGATGAAAAAGATTGAAAACTGCTGCTATAAAACAACAACAGAGATCCTTTGTAAAATAACAAAACATATCAGACCTTAAATATTCAAGTGGGTGTCATCCTACAACAGTTACTTTGCGAGATTACATTATGTTCTAACATCCACATTTCTTTCAAAACCCAAGAATATCATCAATTATATAGCATTCACACCACACAGAAGATGTTTCTATTATAAATTTCCTCATTCATTATAACCGTCTATTAATGACGTTTTTGGCTCATCCAACCATCTCTTTCCTCAAATTACACTATTATTTTTTATTAAATATATTTTATTGATTTTTTTACAGAGAGGAAGGGAGAAAGATAGAGAGTTAGAAACATCAATGAGAGAGAAACATCCATTAGCTGCCTCCTGCACACTCCATACTGGGTATGTGCCTGCAATCAAGGTACATGCCCTTGACCAGAATCAAACCTGGGACCCTTCAGTCTGCAGGCCGACACTCCACTGAGCCAAACCGGTTAGGGCCAAATTACACTTTTAAACAATGACAATTTGCTACCAACAAAAATAACGTAAATAAATAGGCTACTAATACTGAGGATAACATTAAAAGCCTTTTCCAACATGGTTTAGTGCTAGTCAATGTTACCATTCATTTATAAGTGCATGGTTTCCCAAGAAGACAACTTAGATTTAGCTATGTGATTCAATGTGCTTCTTTTTTGTTTTTCAAGTTTCATTACATTGTAGACCTATCTTACTAAAAGAGGTTCCTAACCAAGGATCTAACAATCTTTACAGAGTAAAACACAAACAACAACAACAACAAAAATAAAATAAAGAAAACTAATAACTCACATAAGCGTACATTCTTTTTTAAAGTTTCTTGAATATATTTGAAATCACACTAATAACCAACTAAGTTTAATGTCAATAACATACCATTTACAGCTTTTTCAATCAGCTCTTCACAAGCATCAAAATCACCCTTCAACACCAGTTTATCATGCAGATCTGTTAACATAGGATGTTCCAGGGCAATCTTGGTTTTCTTCTGTAGTGATTCAAAGGCTTCTGTATAATTGTGTTGTCTAAAGTGTTTTAGGCAGAGACGAATGGCTTCCTGTTCACGGTACTACTGGAACACAAGAGAAAATATGAAAAGAAGAGATTTGCTTAGTTATTACTATAGGAATAATAAGTGACAACTAACAAACCTAAAGTGAGCATTTATTATGTGCTAACCCTATTCCTTATATCATTATTTTCACTTTTAAATGGCAAAACTGATGCTTAGTCAAGTATAATAACCTGTCAAAGGTCACAAAGTATGTAACAGAAAGATATGAATGAGATAAAGATATATGATATAGCTTTCATGAACATGAAAGATATGGATGAAACCAGACCTAATTCTAGAGCCTCAACTTTCAAGAAAAGCAGAAAAACTATTTATGAAAGCCCACTTAAGACTGCAAAAATTATAACTTCATGGCTTTTACTAATCAGATTATAATGTTGGTACTGAAAGCATAGAAACCATTAAATAATATACATAAATTATATTATGTTTTTTATTCTTGGTTCTTTAGTATTAAGTTATTATTTGAGTGACAAATATTATCAAATATTTATGTATTTTAAATTCACAAACAGGTTTTATGACTCAAAATCATGAGAAAGAGACTACTTAAATTGTATAATTTTTTCTAATCCTCGATTACTTCATCTATTTAAACAGCAATAAGTAAAAATCTCAATGAACTAGAATTCCAAAACAAGAATGTTTAATTTACTAAATCTTTCCTGAAATAGGATGAATGCCAAAAATACAAGCTCATATAAAGAATTTTTAAAGATAAACAGTAAGTTCAAGATTTCCAAATTTTCTAAATAAGAATGAACAAAACTAATGACACAGAAGCAATACATGATAATCAAACAAAAATATGATTTACTTGTAAGCAATATCTTTTAATAAAACAGGAAAATAAGATGCTACCTTTTAGGAAGCTTCCCAAGAAAAAAAAATCAGTTTGCTGATTTTTTTATTAATAAGAGGTTATCAAAAATACTTCCTTAAGCACTATAAGATTCTCCCTCATCAAATAATAAAAGAATGATTCTATACCCAAACTAATTTTACATTATTAGTTTCTTACTCTTTGCTTGTAAATAAAGATTTATCATAACTATCCAGAACCATATTAAACAGTAATACCTTCTTATTGTGTTGACCATAGGAGTCTGAATCATATCCCTATTTAAATTTTCTATCAGGTGGCATGTTAGATACATAGTAGAGGATTTATGAAATAATAGAATTTTAATGCTTCAAAAAAGGATTGACTCTCAGAGGGTAAAGACTTTAATTTTAATTTCTAGAGGTTCAGAGTAAATATAGAGAACTTGAAAAGTGAATGTGGTTGAACAATTTTAAGTTCTCAAATATAATCTTTCCACAGTGTTGGGGAAAGAGGTAAAATTTGCAACTTCCTGAAATATCAAGAGTTCATGTGAATGTATTAAAGAAAACACATATTCATTTCATAGACTAAAGGGAAAATTCAACTATCAGAAGAGCTAAATCTTTTTTACTTAAAGAAGCACCTTTCCAAAACTTACTATCTATTATGTGAGTTACACTGTAAAGGTGCTTTTTTAACGTTTAAAAATATCGTCTTTACCTTGAAAGAATATACAATATTGAGATCCAAAAATATACAGGAAAGTCAGCATCTATTTTAAATTGAATATAATCAAATGCCAAAAATAAATTAGTCAAAAATTTTTCAATTAAACTGACCAAAAAAGCTGAAATTCCATACAAAAATACTATATTGTTTCCCAATCTCCTATGAGTAAATCAGTTTACTCACAAATAAAAATATCAGGAACTAGTGAGTAGATTGACAAGAAAGAAGCCTTCCCCCAAATTAGCCAAGAGTCAAATAGACATTAAAAACAAAAATGAAGCATGGAAGATATTAAAAAAAAAAGCAGAACACCTAGTTCTCAATAATTTCAACTCACATTTCTCAGCCGAATCTATATAAAATGACTTATGAATAAAATCGTTAAATATGCCCAGCCAGGGTGGCTCAGTGGTTGAGCATCGACCTATGAACCAAGAGGTCACAACTCAAATCCCAGTGGGGGTACACAGGAGGCAGTTAATCAATGATTCTCTCTCATCACTGGTGTTTCTAGCTCTCTCTCCCACTCCCTTCCTCTCTAAAATCAAAAAAATATATATTTTTAAAAACTGTAAATTTTTCTTCTTGCTGTAAACACAAGATCATAATATTTATAGAAACTGTTTCAAATTCTTTAAAAGGAAAAGCAAAACTTCTTATAGAGGATTTCTTCATAGGAATGAAGGCATATATGATAAAAGCAATTTAGAACCAAAACTATCCCACTAAAAACTGTGTTTAAATATTTCAATCAATTTAGGTTAAAAACAAAATTAATGGTCAGATTATAATAATATAATGGCAGATTCTGGAGCCAGAATGCCCGAGTCTATATACTGGCTTAACCACTTTATAACTATGTGATCTTAGGCAAAATACTTAACCTCTCAGTGCTCCATTTCATCATCTATAAAATACAGATAATAACTATACTTGATCTCAGAGTGGTAATGATTTAATAAGTAATAAAGGCTGCTTAGAAGCTGAGAGAATATAAATGCGTAATACAATTAGTTGATTAATCATAATAATTACCATTATTCTCAGTATTGTAAATTATTCTCAATGAAGACAAAAGAGTAACACAATTCTCTCTTTACGTGCATTAGAAACATGATATAAGGATTTTAAAATACGGCCCTACCTTGCTGTACCAGTTGAGACAAGGTTGTACTACATCGGGATCATCAATGCCACTAAGTTCAACATACCAGATGCTAAAGTTAAAGCTGGGTCCCCAGGATAAGAGTGGAACTTTGAGGAGAACAAAAAAAAAAGGAAGAAAGAAAAATAAAAAAATTAACATAGTTTCAATAAAACTTTAGCAAAGTAAAATCACTATTCAAGCCTATTAGGAGTCATTCAACAAATTTTCTCTCAACACTTTCTTTGTGCCTGGCATTGTACTATTAAGTGCTGGGGCTACAAGAGCAAAATGAAACATGACTACCATCATGAGGTTTCTTTAATTATAAAAATACTAGAGGCCCTCTAGTATGCATATAAGATCTTTGGTTAATCTCTTCCCGTCCTTTCCCCCTCCCTCTGAGATTCATCAGTCTGTTCCATGTTTCCATGCCTGTGGTTTCTGCTCCTATGTTGAGTGTCTGCCTCCTGGTGGTCAGTGCACGTCATAGCTCCCGGTCAGCCAGTAGGTTGGCCGTTCGCTTAGGCTTTTATGTATATAGATTAGAGGCCCGGTGCACAAAAATTTGTGCACTGACGGGGGGGTATCCCTCAGCCACACTTGTGCCCTCTCACAGTCTGGGACCCCTCGGGAAATAACGACCTGCTGGCTTAGGCCCACTCCCGGGTGGCAGAGGGCAGGCCCAATTCCTAGGTGCCTGCCCTGGTCGGGCTAAGAACAAGGCCGATTGGGGAGTTGGGGCGCCATCCCCTGTCACACTCCAGGCAGGGTCGATGGGGAGGTTGCGGCACCACCCTGTCACACACAGAGCAGGGCGGATCAGGGGGTTGGGGCGCTGCCCCCAGTCACTCACAGAGCAGGGCCGATCAGGGGGTTGGGGAGCTCACCCCGTCACCCACAGAGCAGGGCCGATCAGGGGGTTGGGGCACTCCCCCCTGTCACACTCAGGGCAGGGCCGATGGGGAGGTTGCGGCTCCACCCCATCACACACAGAGCAGGGCCCATGGGGGGGTTGGGGCGCCGCACCCTGTCACACATAGAGCAGGGCCGATCAGGGGGTTGGGGTGCCTTCCTCTTTCACAAACAGAGCAGGGCGGATAGGGAGGTTGTGGCCCTGCCCCGTCACACACAGAGCCGCAGGGCGATCAGGGGGTTTGGGCGCTGCCCTGTCACGCTGCTCCAGGGGTCAGGAGGCCTCGCGGCTCCGCTGATCCCAGTGCTAGGAGGCCTCACTGCTCTGCAGATCCCGGTGCTGGGAGGCCTCGCGGCTCCGCTTGACACAGGGGCAGTGAGACCTCGCTGCTCCGCTGATCCCGGTGCTGGGAGGTCTCGCGGCTCTGCTTGACACAGGGGCAGTGAGGCCTCGCTGCTCGGCTGATCCCGGTGCTGGGAGGTCTCATGGCTCTGCTTAACACAGGGGCAGTGAGGCCTCGCTGATCCCGGTGCTGGGAGGCCTCGCGCTTCCGCTTGAATCAGGGGCAGTAAGGCTTCACTGCTCAGCTGATCCAGGTGCTAGGAGGCCTCGCGGCTCCGCTGGTCCTGGGTTCGGGAGGCCTTGTGGTTCCACTGATCCCAGGCCAGGAGGCCTCACTGCTCTGCTGATCCTGGTGCTGGGAGCCCTCGCTGCTCCGCTGATCCCGGTACTGGGAGGCATATTACCCTTTTACTATATAGGACAGAGGCCTGGTACACGGGTGGGGGCCGGCTGGTTTGCCCTGAAGGGTGTCCTGGATCAGGGTGGGGGTCCCGCTTGGGTGCCTGGCCAGCCTGGGTGAGGGGATGATGGCTGTTTGCAGCTGGTCACACCCCCTTCAGGGTGGAGGTCCCCACTGGGGTGCCTGGCCAGATTGGATGAGGGAATGATGGCTGTTTGCAGGTGGTCACACCCCCTTCAGGGTGGGGGTCCCCACTGGGGTGCCTGGCCAGATTGGATGAGGGGATAATGGCTGTTTGCAGCTGGTCACACCTCCTTCAGGGTGGGGGTCCCCACTGGGTGCCTGGCCAGTCTGGGTGAGGGGCTGAGGGCCGTTTTCAGGCTGGTGGGTGACTGAAGCTCCTCCCAACCTCTCCTTTTTTTTCTTTTTTTTTTATTCTGGGATTTATTTACCTTCTATGGCTGTCACTAGAGCTGAAAGACGGCTTTAGCTGTGAGACCTTGGCTGCTGAAAGCAGGTTTCTAGGCTTTGTTTACCTTCTGTATTTGAAACTTTGTTGCGACTCCAGCTCTGAGATCCCGGCTGACTGAAAGCAGGTTTCTGGGGTTTTGTTTAGCTTTTATATTTGCAACAATGTTTCTTAGAGAGCAGCTCAGAGCTGTGCTGCGGCAGGCGGGGAATGTTGGCTTCCTCCGTCACTGGAGCAAGCAAGCCTCATGTTCACTTCAGTTGCCTGGCTGCCGACCGCCATCTTGGCTGGCAGTTAATTTGCATATCGCCCTGATTAGCCAAAGGGAAGGGTAGCAAAGTTACAGCTAATTACCATGTTTCTCTTTTATTAGATAGGGTAGACTAGAGGGCCGGTGCATTCGTGCACCCGTGGGATCCCTTGGCCTGGCCTGTGGGGATAGGGCCAAAACTGGCTCTCCGACATCCACTTAGGGGTCTCAGATTGAGAAAGGGCAGTTCTCAGGTGATGCACCCTGGAATCGGGCTCCTTCCGCTCTGGTTCCGGATGTGTCACCCAAAAACCACAGCTGCCAAGTCACTGCAGCTTGGCAGCTCTTGCATTGAGCATCTGTCCCCTAGTGGTCAGTGTGCATCATAGCTACCAGTCGGACAGTCAAACGGTCATCTGGTCAGCCAGTCACTTAGGCTTTTATATATATAGATAGTAAGATATCATCAAAGTGGTGATTTACATATCCCCCAAAAAACAGGGTCAGGGCTAGATGATTTAAGCAAATTCTATCATACCCACAAGAAACAAAAAATTATGATGTAATTTAAAATATATCAGAAAGAGACTGAAAGTTCAATTACTTATCAAAGTGGCACAATCCTGAAAACAAATCTAAAAGAAATAAAATCTATGGCCAATCTCAACTATAAGGACATATTAAATAAAAAAAAATTTAAGTTGCAAAAAGTACTACCAGGTTTTCATTGTAACCATTGTAGAGTTCATTCTATGAATAAAAGAATGGTTAAATAATAGGAGCTATCTATATATATAAAAGCCTAAGTGACTGTTACGACCGAACAACCAGTTGAACAAGTCGCTATGATGCACACTGACCACCAGGGGGGCAGATGTTGCACACAGGAGCTGCCCCTGGTGGTCAGTATGCTCCCACAGCCTTGGGCTCTGCTCAAGGCTATAAAGTTTCAATTATAGAAATAAATCCCAGAAAAAAGGAAAAAAAAAAAAACGAAAAAAGGAGAAGCTGGTAGCTTGGGTCGCCAGGGGGCATGGCCAGCCTGAAAACAGCAACCAGCTCCTCACCCAGGCTGGCCAGGCACCCCAGCAGGACCCCCACCCTGATCTGGGACACCCTTCAGGGCAAACCAGCCAGCCCCCACCTGTGCACCAGGCCTCTATCCTATATAATAAAAGGGTAATATGCAAACTGACCCTAATTGCAGAAGGACTGGGAATGACTGGTCACTATGACACACACCACCAGGGGGCAGACGCTCAATGCAGGAGCTGCCCCCTGGTGGTCAGTATGCTTCCACAGGGTGAGCTCTGCTTAGCCACAAGCCAGGCTGATGGCTGCCAGCACAGCGGTGGTGGTGGGAGCCTCTCCCACCTCCTCAGCAACGCTAAGGATGTCCGACTGCAGCTTAGGCCTGCTCCCCGCTGGCAAGTGGACATCCCCCAAGGGCTCCCGGGCTGCCAGAGGGATGTCTGACTGCCAGCTTAGGCCCGATCCCCCCGGGGAGCAGGTGGACATCCCCCAAGGAGTCCGAGACTGCGAGAGGGCACAGGCCGGGCTGAGGAACCCGCTCCCTGCCCAAGTGCACAAATTTTTGTGCATGGGGCCTCTAGTAATAATAATAAAAACATATCATTGGGTGAGGATTAAAAATATATATACAGTTGACTCTTTAACAATATGAAGGCTGAGGTACTGGCTCATACACAGTTAAAAATCCATGTATAACTTTTGACCCCCAAAAACCCAGTTGTCCCTCAGCATCCACAGGGGAATGATTCTAGGACACCCTGCTAATAGCCACGTTGGCAGATACTCAAGTCCCTTATGTAAAATGGCGTAGAATAATGTATGAGCCAGCCTTCTGCATCTGTGGATTTGCAGCCCTGGATAGAAAATCTGGTTTTTGATCTGAATTTGGGTTAAGTCCGAGGATGTGAAACACAGATGTGAAGGGACAAGTCTATACAGTGTACTGAAAAAGTTCTGCATATAAGTGAACCCACACAGTTCAAACTCATGTTGTTCAAGGGTCAACTGTAGTTAATGTTTAAGACTGAAGAGATATATACAGAATGAACAGAATGAAGTACTCCCACTTCCAATTTTACCAATAATTTTTGGTGGTATTAACAACACTAATAATGCATATTAGACATACTATGTATTATATATCAGAAATCTAAATGTGAACTGGAGCTATAAGCACACATTCTCCAATGAAGCACACATGTTCTCCAATGAATAATGCCTTTGCTCCCACTTCAAATAAAAAGATAGAAACTCCTAACACACATTCCCAAGGCTAAAATTTTGTATCCTAGGATCCAACCACCAGTTTTTTCCCATGAGACAATCAGACAGAGATATAATCAGAATCAGTGCTTCTCATCCTTTTTCATAATAGCATGAGGAGAAAATGATAATATTTTAAAGGCACAATAGCATGAGGAGAAAATGATAATATTTTAAAGGCACAAGTGTAGGTCCTAGGTTGCAGGCTCATCTACTCCAGGAATAGGGGGCAGGGGGCCAACATCTCAACACAATGAAACATATCTGTGGCACAACATACTTTGGTAGTATCACTTGGAAAACTCTTGTCTACTAGGTGTATTGGTTAATAATGCGGATTTTTTTCAATAGATGGAGTTACACATATGTTGATATATAGATGCGATTTGATATGTATGCTATTTTGTTGTACTGACAACAAGCTTCAAAACCTCATATGTCAAATTTGCTGAAGGTATTAACATCATAGATATTTTTACACTTAAAAATGTTGAATTTCGTGTAAAAACTGGGTGGTCTACATGCTGAGAAAAGAATTATCCATTAACAAAAGAAGAGACAACCAAGAGTTAAATTTATTAAAAGAAAAACACAAAAAACTTTGCTTGTTCATAAATTCTCACAGGAAAACAGGACACAGGTTTTTATTTATAATTATTTACTATAACTGAAACTATAATTACAAAAAAAAACACCCCACAATACACTGGACAGCCCAACTATTTAAAAAAGTTTTCCCTCTATAGATAATCTTCATTAAGACCTCAGATATTCTTTTTGCACAACAGTACTATTTGACTTAATGAAATAAACAGGCTAACTTCTGATAGAATAGTAAAGAATGAGTATGAAGTATACTGCTTGTTCCAAAAGAGGAAATTGTCTTCCAAATCAAAACATGGGATTCTGGCTTTCATTATTCTTCTCTGAGGAGTCTGATTCACTTTAATCTCAATTTTACCATATTTCCAAAGGTATACAATATAGATAGAAATTAAAATATTCCAGTCCTTAACTTTTCTACCTTCTAAATAATAAATCTTAAAGAAAAATAAAACAACCCTAAAAGTATTAATTTTGAGGAGGCATTATAAGTATTTTCTCAAGCTAAAACACTTGGTAAATAAATACATGCCTTAAGTAGTACTTTTCAAACAATACTCTGCAATTTATTATGTAAGGTCATGAAATTAGTTTTATGTGTTTGAGCAACATTTCACTAAGTCAATGAAATACAAAAAGAACAGAATAGAGAATATAATAAACTGCCGTAAGAAATTCATCAGTATTTGATTGTAAAATGTTATAGCTTTAGAACTGATAAATCTTCAATAAAACAACCAAGACAATCAAATCACTGCATCTCATAAAATCTTCTAATAAACTTTCAAATGAGAAAATAATTGGAAATGGTTCCACTTCAAATAATTGTCAGTTATAGAGTTACAAAGTAAGGGTCAGAAAACTTTTCTTACAAAGTTTGAAACACTTGGGGCTTTGTGGGCTATGTGGTCTCTTGCAACTACTGAACTTTTACCTTGGTGGTGCAAAAACAGACATAGACATTATGTGAACAACCTGTGTGGCAATGTTTCCATAAAAGTTTAATTAAAAAAAACCAGGGCTCACAGGATTCAGCCAGGCGTAGTTTGCTGACCGATGGTATTATGAATTTATTTATACTTCAGAATGCTAAAAACCTTACCTATTTTGATGAATCGACAAGGAAACATCTGTTCATCAATTTTATGCTTCAAGGTGAATGTTTCTTTGTTATAATCATTTTTTAAGCCACTGTGGGAAAAAAAAAAGATTGTCAAATCTGACTTCATAATTTAGTAACTGCACTAAAACTCAGATTAGTACCACCCCCAGATTTTAAGGTTAAAATAATGCTAAAATATATGACCAAAGAAGTAGTTGAACATGAGAATATAGGTCAAAACTTCTACATTCGTATCATCTGCATTATTACGGTATTCTCTTAATTATGAGGGCTAGTGAAAAATGTTCAATATTAATTTAAAAAATGGAAATCTGTGATGACCTACATCCTTAATGTATAACTGAATATAACAAAATATTCAAGCAGTAAGAAGTAAAATAAAACAAAAACAATTCACCCTCATATCTTATCATTATTTATTTATTTTCTCTTTTTTTACTTATTGTCTATAGTTTTACATATGTCTCCTTTTTCCCCAATTGACCCTCCCACCGAGCCATTCCCACCCCAGGCAAGCCCCCACTGCCCTAGTGTCTGTGTCCATAGGTTATACTAATATGCATGCAAACAAGTCCTTTGGTTGCTCTCTAACCTTATATCTTATTTAAACAGGGCCAAAATTTGTCAAAGAATTCAGATATTTAATTAATGTAATGTAATTAGTATTAATGTAATCAGTACTAATGTAATATTTACTTATATAATCTATTGTGCTAATGGGACATACCATGTCACAAATATATTCTAAAACCTCATGGTTTTATTTGTCCATTCCACTGGCTATTTGATTTTTCATTATCTATGAGGTAAATTAACCCTTTCATTCCTAGAGGTCTATGTTGTTAAAACTCAAATTTACTGAGCTCTTTCCAAGTGGTAGGCACTGTGCCAGGTTCAGTCAGATACTTTTTCTCTTTTTAGTCTCCAATTTAGAGTAAATTCCCAGAATATTACTTTTGGATAGGGCAACCAATATTAATGTTTTGTATAAAACCTATATATTTTTATTTTTTATTACTGACAGTATTACAGATGTCTCCCATTTTCTCCCCTTTTGCCCCCCTCCACCCAACCCCACCCCACCCCAGGTCTTCCCCATGCTATTGTCTACGTCGATGCGCTATGCATATATGCATGTATGTTCTTTGGTTAATCTCTTCCTGTCCCCTCTCACTCCCCATTCCAGCACTGAGATCTGTTATTCTGTTCCATGCATCCATACAAAGAATCTACATTTTTTATAGCAAAGATTATAGCAAAGATTTGATTAAAGTTGAAAATATTTCTAAAGTCATTACAGTCCAAAAATAAGACTAAAAAATAAGTAGAAAGCCCTAGCCGGTTTGGCTCAGTGGATAGAGCGTCAGCCTGCGGACTCATGGGTCCCAGGTTCGATTCCAGTCAAAGGCATGTACCTTGGTTGCAGGCACCTCCCCAATAGGGGGTATGCAGGAGGCAGCTGATCGATGTTTCTCTCTCATGGATGTTTCTAACTCTCTATCTCTTTCCCTTCCTCTCTGTAAAAAATCAATAAAATATATTTTAAAAATAAATAGATAAAAATAAGTAGAAAAAGACAAAATTTTATGCTTTCTTGTTTGGTAACAATATTAACTGATACCGTTATAATTAACCCAGTTATTAATTAATTAACAGAAAAGGAGCAAAGGGAAGTCTAAACAACACAGGAATGCCATTTGTACAGTTTTGCCAGGAAACTGCAGTTGAACACTCTCCAGGTCTGTTCCCCACAGATCACTGGGGGAAGGGACTGGACAACAGACTCATGCCCAGTAAGATCTGGGTGACGTCGAAAGGTGCTTACCTGTCAGCCATATCTGAGAATAGACCATGGGCTAGAATAGGCATACCCACTGCAAGCACCGGAAGATTTAATATTTAAAATCCTGAACAAGGGAGTTCCCTCTTGCACTTCTAACTCCCGTGTTGCAGGGAGCAAGCCATGTGGACCCCACACACAATGGACTGATGGACTAAAATTAGCCTGGTCCTGTGCCCGATTCAACTTCACCATGGAACAGAAACTATGGACACTGGCTTTGCTTCTAGCTCTGCTGAAGCTCCACCTGCAACTTTTCCAGGACTGGTTTAAGGGAAATGGGACTTTGGAAACTGAGGGATGTAATTTCATGTAAATAAGCCTTTCTACCAAATCTCATTTTCCCATAGGAGTCTTAAAAAACTCCTTTTCTCAAGATATCATAAGAATCCCACTCCCACTAACATTGGAGGAATCCACCCATGCAATTCTCCAATAACATTAACTAGAATCTGGTGGGTTTTTATTTATTTATTTATTTTTTTATAAAAAAGCTAACTCAAGCCATAACACTAAAATAAGTCCCTAGAAATAGAATAGTGGAAATATTCTTTCCTCCCTTGAAAGAAAAATCAAACCATGCAGATTTAGATATAAAAAGACTAAACTAAGACTGTACCTTGTTTAGAAGACGACGACTTCCACCCCATAATCATAACTCACCTGGACAATAGCTCTGTCATATTTTCTTCATTCATTCCACCAAAGACTTTAAATTTCTTCAAATTACAGACATGTGTTTTCTCATATTTTCCAAATGTGATATTCTGGACTATAGCAGGCCTTTCAAGCTTCAGAACCAAGTACTAAAAAAAGGAATGACCAAATTATATCCTCCTCTTTTTAAAAGAAAGAGACAACTTTAAAAGTTAAAATTTGGGACAGATAAGGGAAGTACATATAAGGTCTATTCTGTCCATCCTGCACGGGTAGATTTTTATTTTAATGCTAAAGAATTGTATGCAATAGCCTTATATAGGCTACCATAACATACCACTTTTCCCCTGGAAAATACATCTGCAGATGGAGGAAAAAAGGACTAGTAGACAACTTATAATCAAGAAGTACCATTCAAGAAAAGATATAACAGACTATGAATAACCAAATAAAACAATATTAGAATGCAAAAATAACAATTACATTCTGATCGACTATAATAGCAAATTCAGTGTTCAAAATCAGTGATAAAATTTTAAACCTAGCACTACGGTGTCGGGTGAATTTCCCGCCAAAATATAAGATGGCGCGGGCAATTATTTAGGTTTCCCGCGCAAAATCAGGGATTTTTATGATACCTATTACCCCAATGGGTATGAAACGGTTCGCATACGCAGGTAGGTATCTTTGTGAACGGCAAACAAACAAATATTTGGTAATACGCAGTTACAATCGGCCCGAGTTTACACGTTTCCCGCACTCCACCGCAAATCTATATGAACCGAGTTAAGACGGCTCCCGCGGAGTACGCGCAATTCACGCGAGCCGACTTAACTCGTTTCCCGCACTCCAAGTGCTAGAAACAAACAGATTTACTAATCACTCCTGCAAATTTTATAAATTAAAACACCCAGACCTACTATAAATATGTCTAATGTAGCTCACATTTTTCTATTATACACAGAATAAAATGGGATTATTTTATCAGTTAATTAGGAAACACATTTTACATTATGCAGAATACTTTCAAATAACTATATAAAAGCCTAAGCGACCATCCAACTGGTAGCTATGATGCTCAATGACCACAAGGGGGCAGATGCTCAACACAGGAGCTGCAGAGCTGCAGTGACTTGGCAGCTGCGGTCCTCGGGTGACACACCCAGAACCAGAGAGGAGGGAGCCCGATTCCGGGGTGTGTCACTCGAGAATCGCCCTCTCTCAATCAGGGACCCCTCAGGGGATGTCAGAGAGCTGTTTTTAGCCTAAGCCCTGCAGTCCAGGCCGAGGGGCCTCTAGTAAAAATTAAAAAGGAAACTACCACTGACTGAATACATGGGGAAAAAGCTATACAGAAAAACAACTCATCATGCTGTAGTGGCTTCATGGTTCATATCAATGGGTAATATAGGCGATAAAGGTGATCAGAATGAAGTTGGTGGTCCTACTTCATTCCATATAGAAAAATTAACTCAAAATGAGTCAAATTAATCCAAATGGCTCCTCTAAGATCAAAGATCTAAATGTAAGAGCTAAAACCGTAAAGTTCTGAGATGAAAATATGAGTAAATCTCCATGACTTGAAATTTGACAATGAATTCTTAGATATTGACACCAAAAGTTCAAGCAACAAAATATAGAGAGACTTCATCAAAATTAAAGTTTTGTGTATGAAAGGACATTATTAAGAAATCGGAAAGACAACCTACAGAATAGAAATATTTGCAAATAATATATCTTATAAGGGTTTAGTATCTAGAATATATACAGAATCCTTATAGCCCAACAACAAAAAGATAGAAAACTGAATTTAAAAATGGGCAAAGGACCTCAATAACACTTTGACCAAAGAAAACAAATGGCCAATGGACAAGTTAAAAAATGTTCATTAGTCCTCAGGAAAATGCAAATCAAAACCACAATGCAATAAAACTTCACACCCACTAGGATAATCCTATATCATAAAAGCCTAATATGCTAAGTGTCTGGTTGGCCATACAGCCAATCAAAGCATAATATGCTAATGATATGCTAAGGCCATTCAACCGCTCGCTATGAAGTGCTCTGACCACCAGGGGCAGACAGTCAACTGGTTGACCAATCACTCTGACGTGCACTAATCACCGATGCTCTGACTGGTACGTTAGCTTGCTGCTGGGGTCCGGCTGATCGGGACTGAGCAAGATGAACCAGACACGCCCTGGAGCCCTCCCAAGCTGGCCAACTTCCGGCATCCCTCCCCAGCCCCGATCATGCCCAGGTGGGGTCTCTCTGCCTGGCCTGCACCCTCTCACAATCCGGGCTGAGGGACCCCTCCACCCTGAGTGCACGAATTTCGTGTACCCGGCCTCTATTACAAAAATAAAATAGTAAGCATCAGTGTAGTTGAAAAAAACTGTAACTCATACACTGCTGGTGGGAATGTAAAACAGTGAAGACAATGTAGAATATAGTTTGGCAGCTCCTCAAAAAGTTAAATATATAATTAATTACTATATGGCCCAGGAGTTCTACTTTTACATATATATAAAGTGAAAAAGCTATCCAAGCAAACTCTTGTACATAAATGCTAAGAGCAGCACTATTCACAATGGCCAAAAAATGCAAACAACCCAAATGTCCAACAACTGATAAGTGGATGAACAAAAGGGAATATTTCTATTATTCAGCCATAAAAAGGAATAGAGTACTGATATGTGCTACAATGTGGCACACCTCAAAAACATGCTAAGTGAAACAAGTAAAACACAAAGGTCATATACTGTATGGTACCATTTCCATAAAATATTCAGAACAGTTACATCCATTGAGGTAAGAAAGGAGATTAGTGGTTGCCAGGAGCTGGGTTAAGGGGAAAAGAAGAGTGCTTAATTGATACTAGATTTCTTTATGGGATGATGAAAATATTTTGGAACTAGATAGAAGTGATAGTTGTACAACACTGTGACTATACTAAATACTACTGAATTGTACACTTTAAAATGATTAATTTTAGGCTGTGTGAATTTCATCTCTAAAAAATAAAAGAATGAAGCTGGTGATGACATGAAAGATAAGATCAGAGCTAATACTTTGTGAGCAGTAAGTCTCTTGTCTGTCACACTGTTCAGATTTTAACATGCATTATCTCATTTTAGTAGGAGGAGGAACAGGAGTAGTATTGTAATAACAACAATTATCCTCTTCATCCTCATTTCACAGATGAAGAAACTGCGGCTTGGAAAGGCTAAATAACTTGACTATAGTTACACAGCTAATAAATGACAGAGCTGAGATTACACATCAGCCAATCGGACTCTGGTTGACACTGTTGGTTGGCTAACCCAACCTCCATTCTCAAGCCAGTTCTCCCTAGCCACGTTCCAGCCAAGAATAAATGTATGACAAATTCTTGTTCATTTATTTTGACTTTTAGATTCAATTCTTGATGGATATGTATTTATTGCCTTTTTATTGTTCATGTTTTTTATTTTTCCTTCTTTTTTTTTATTTGACCATGAACCATTTTTTTTATTTAATACTTATTAAGAGTACACAACTTGTGGGTAGGGGAGCTGAGCTCTGAAACCTAGAGCTAAAGCTGGGAGACGGGAAAGATGCAGACCACCGGGGCACTGCTCATCTATCTCTCCGGCTCTGATCCGCTGCTGCACCAGGGGTCTAATCAGGCCTGTGTCTGCCTCCTTCCCGAGTAGGCCAGAGATCCCATCGGAACAGCCTTCCTACAGCAGCTCCCCACTCCAGGTGGCCAGACGGGAGTTCCAAACCAGTGTTGTCTCCCGGGACATTGACACAGTGGCCAAGTTTATTGGTGCTGGGGCTGCCACAGTGGGTGTGGCTGGTTCAGGGGCCGGAACTGGAACAGTGTTTGGCAGTTTGATCATTGGCTATGCCAGGAACCCGTCTCTCAAGCAGCAGCTCTTCTCCTATGCCATTCTGGGCTTTGCCCTGAGGACATGGGGCTCTTCTGTTTGATGATCGCCTTCCTCATCCTCTTCGCCATGTGAGGCTCCATGGGGTCACCTACCCGTCCCTGCTGCTTCGATTCCAGGCCCGGTGCTGGAATGTGCCCATTAACCACCAGATTTCTCTTCGAGTCGCGCTGCTGGGGGTGGTCCGCGGGGAGGGCGCCGCTGGTAGTGGCCAAGGCTTTGGGCTCCGGATGGAGCAGGGCGCCCAGGTACACGGTCTGGGTCTCGGAAATATGGATGCTCGCTACGGAGCCCATGCTGGTGGCGGAGCCCATGCTGGCGGTGGCTGCTCTCCGGTCAGCAAACGGGCCCCCCGGCGCCTCGCGGACACCGCCAGCGCCGTGTCATCCCCGCCCTGGCGTGTCATTCCCCCCCCCCCCCCCCCCCCCCCCCCCGCCCGGGCGCGTAGGCGGGCGGGCGGATGGCGGGAACGCAGGTCTCACGTCAGGAAGCGTGGCCGCCGCTTTTATCACGGGTCAGCGGCGGCGCGGAGGGGGCGCTGGGGCGGGGCGCCGCGGACGCCCCCACCGAACATGCCCTCCCCAGGCGCCCGGCGGCCCTCAGCCCAGCAGCCCTCACATCGCCCACTCACCGGCCGCACTTCCGGGAAACTCTGGGGAGGAGATTCGCGCTCTCCCCGCAGGGAGTCCCGGAGTCCCGTGGCGCCCGACACCTCGCGGCTCCAACCACCGGGCCACCGGGCCACCGGCCCCGAAAGAAGCGCCTCTGCGGCCTCGCGGCGCCCACCCTGAGGCCCAGGCCTGAGGGGAGCCCGTCGGGCGGCCGGCGCCGAGAGGCAGGGAGCGCAGATCCAGGTGGCCCGGGCCGTAATGTCCGCAACGTCGCGGGTTTGGAGGCAGCGCCACGCCCAGCGCCAAAGGGCAGCCTCTTTTTCCTTCTTTTTAAAGAAGACACTTCAACATATCATGTAATATTGGTTTGGTGGTGGTGAACTCTTTAGCTTTTTCCTTGTATGCTAAGTTCTTTATCTGACCTTCAATTCTAAATGACAGCTTTGCTGGGTAATCTTGATTGTAGGTCTTTCTTATCACTTCGAATATTTCTTGCCACTCCCTTCTGGCATGCAAAGTTTCTGTTGAGAATTCAGCTGACAATTGAATGGGCGTTCCCTTGAAGGTAACTAACTACTTTTCTCTTGCTATTTTTAAGATTCTTTGTCTTTAACCTTTGCCATTTTAATTATGTGTCTTGGTATGTGCCTCTTCCTCCTGTTTGGGACTCTCTGCACTTGTTAAGTCTATTTCTTTCACCACATAGGGGAAGTTTTCTGTCATTATTTTTTCAAATACGTTTTCAATATCTTGCTCCCTCACCTCTCCTTCTGGAACTCCCATGATGGGAATGTGGGTACATCTGAAGTTGTCCCAGAGGCTCCTTATACTCTCTTCACACTTTGGGATTCTTTTTTCTTTTTGCTCTTCTGATTAGGTATTTTTGCTTCCTCATCTTCCAAATTGCTTGATTTGATTCTTGGTGTCCTCTACTCTACAACTGGTTCTCAGTAAATTATTCTTCATATCAGGTAGTACTAGTATATCCTTCATTTCTGACTGGTCCTTTTTTATTTTATTGATGTTCTCACAAAGTTCCTTGAAGTCCTCACTAAGGTTCTTGAAGTTCTTGTGAAGATCCTTGAGTAACCTGATAATCATGGTTTTGAACTCTGTATCCATTAGTTGGCTTGCTTCCATTTCTTTTTGCTCTTCTGATTGGGTGATTTTTGCTTCCTCATATTTCAAATTATTGATTTGATTCTCAGAATCCTCTACTCTACTGTTGAAACCCTGTAAATTATTCTTTACTTCAGTTAGTGTATGCTTAATTTCCGACTGGTCCTTTTTCATTGAAATTCTCACCAAGATTCTTCAAAGTCTCACAAAGTCCCTTGAAGCTCTCATTAAGATCCTTGAGCAACCTTATAACCACTGTTTTGAATGCTGTATCTAGTAGTTTGCTCCCTTCCATTTCATTTAGTTCTTTTTCTGGAGACTTCTGTTCTTTATGTACTAGGTAGAGCTGCTATGGCTCCTGCAATTGATAAGAGTGGCTTTGTGCAGTAGGTGTCCTGTAGGGCCCAGTGGCTCAGCCTCCCCAGTCACCTGAGCTGGGCACTCTAGGTGCACCCCTGTGTGGGCTGTGTGCACAGTCTTGTTGTAGTCGAGCTTTGATTGCTGTTGGCGTCACTGGGAGGAACGGACCATCTGTGTCTACATTGGAAGAGCTGCTGTGCAGAAGACACCCCTATGGAACAGGACTTGCTTCAGTGGGGCTTTGGTGCTCACTAAGTCTGTCCCCTTGAGTGTGTTGCTTGTGGATATGTAAAGGTGTAATATGGTATAGTCTGAAGCTGCCCACGGGGATACCTGGCTCTGGGGCCTCCAGGGAGGTGCAAGGTCAGCCATTGCCTATGGCAGTGGTCAGCAAACTCAGTCAACAAAGCCAAATATCAGCAGTACAACGATTGAAATTTCTTTTGAGAGCCAAATTTTTTAAACTTAAACTATATAGGTAGGTACATGGTTATTAACTTAATTAGGGTACTCCTAAGGCTTAGGAAGAGCCACACTCAAGGGGCCAAAGAGCCGCATGTGGCTCATGAGCCGCAGTTTGCAGACCACGGGCCTAGGGCCATTCAGCATGAGCTACAGAGCGAGCCATCTACAGATGGCTGCTACTTGAGTTGGATTTGGAAGTACCCAGGCAAGGCCAAGTTGTCCTGGGTCTCTTATTGATAGGCCTGAGGCACACTGACACCAGCTGCTGCTTGTTTGAAAGATATTAGGAAAGCCTAAAGCCTGAGCCAAGACAGGCCACTCAAATGGAAAAAAGCCACTGCAAACAGCTTGGGTGGGTCTGCAAACTGGATGGGAGGGGGTCTCAGGGAATCACCAGAGTGGAGAGAACAGAATGGGCAAAGGTGATAGAAACTCAGATATGGCTGCCAGTCAGCTCTGTGATGGGAGAGGTCTTAGCATAGGAAAATGACCCCTGAAAGCCACCCGTGAATTCTTGCTTTGATGCCAGACAATCCAGTTGCTTCCTGCATGTCCCTGGGTCTGCCCTCCCCCCAGCCATTGCCCCAGCACTGGAGCTCTGAGGAAGCAAGTCCATGTAAATTCATGCACTGGCCCTTTAAGAGAAACTGCCTGAGTCTCCAGCAGCCTCTGTGTTACTTAGCCACAATCTCCGCTGGTTTTTAAAGCCCAAAATTATGGGGACTTCTCTTCCCAGTTCTGGAACCCTGGGCTGGGGGTCTGGTGTGGGGCTGGGATCCCTTACTCCTCATGGCAGGCCTCTGCAGCCACGTTATGTCTCCTGATTAAAAAAACATCACACATGGGTATTGGACCAGCCTGTTCCAAGCCTCCGCCCCTCCTAGCAGTCTCTGAGTGCTTTCTTTTATACTTCTCTGGCTGTAGGCCTTCCATTCAGCCAGCCTTCAGAAAATTCTGAATGATAGTTGTTCTGTATTTTAACTGTAATTTTTTAAAATATGTTTTTATTGATTTTAGAGAGAGAGGAAAGGAGAAGGATAGAGAGACAAACATCATTAACCAGCTGCTTTCTGCACACCCACTAACTGGGCATCAAGCCTGCAATCTGGGCATGTGCCCTGACTGGGAATTGGACCAGCTGAGCTTAGTTGTAATTTTTAAAAAATATATTTTCTTATTGATTTTTTTATAGAGAGGAAGGGAAAGGGATAGAAACATCGATCAGCTGCCTCCTACACTGCAACCAAGGTACATGCCCTCAACCGGAATCGAACCAGGGACCTTTCAGTCCACAGCCCGACGCTCTATCCACAGAGCCAAACCAGTCAGGGCAACTTAATTGTAATTTTGATGTGGTTGTAGGAGGCTACCGGTACAGGCATTTACCTACGCTGTCATCTTGGTTCTTCATCTTAAATTGATGTTGAATTTTGTCAAATGCTTTTTCTGCATCTATTGAGATGCTCGTGTGATTTTTATCTTTGGTTTTGTTGATGTATCATATTAATTGTTTTGTGGATATTTAACCATTAAATGTTCTTATTATAGAAATTGAATTGGAAAATTGAGATAGCTATTCTTTAGTCATTAATCCTTTTTAACCATATAAGATAGCTGTGGTAATATGATCTTTAGTAATTCTAAGTTTACTGTATTTATTAATGGGAGGGAAAAGGAGGACCTATGTAAGACTTCCAACAATAAAGATTAAAAAGAAAAGAAAAAGAATACAACTGTCAGGTAGGCAAGAGAGCCTTCACATCTGTCTTTCTCATTAATGCACATGCCCTCCTCCCATCCTTTTCTCCTCCTTTCACCCTTTATTCATCATTTTAAGTCTTGGTTTAGATAGATGGCAGTTTTCCCTGACAAATGGTTAGCTGGGTACAGTGTTGTAACTACTAAAAAATTGGTGTTTATACAATCTGCTGTACACCATTCATCACTCCACATATGAAACCTCTAAATCCAATAGAAAATATCTTCATATATATATATATATATATATATATATATATATATATATACACACACATACTAGAGGCCCAGTATATATATACTAGAGGCCCAGTGCACAATCGGGGCTGGGGAGGGATGCAGGAGGTTGGCCAGCCAGGGAGGGACTGTGGGAGGGCTCCAGGGCGTGTCCGCACGTCTCACTCAGTCCTGGACCCCAGCAGCAAGCTAATCTACCGGTCAAACCGTCTGCCCCCTGGTGGTCAGCACCCATCATAGTGACTAGTCAACCGGTCAACTGTCTGCCCCCTGGTGGTCAGTGCACTTCACAGTGAGCAGTTGAGCGGCCTTAGCATATTATTAGCATATTACGCTTTGATTGGTTGAAAGGCCAACAGGACGACCGGTTACTTAGCATATTAGACTTTTATTATATAGGATAAAATTTTATTGACAACCAACTTAATAGAATTTCTGTTATTAAAAGGTTAATAGCCCTGCAGTTGTGGCTCTGTGGTTGAGTGTCAACCTATGAATGAGGAGGTCACAGTTTATACATCCTAGCACCAATGCATACATGTAAGTCCTTCCTCATTCTGGGCAAAGAAAGGAGTAACTAAGAGGTGTTGAGTTTGATTTCCACCCTTCTCTAGATAACCTGTACCACCATAAAGTTTCTTATCTACTTAAGGTGTATATACTAACATAATTAACATTTCTTACTGATAGAGTAAAGTACTATCAGAATCAAACAGTACACCCTAATAACAGTAATGCCTTAGATCTGTGAAATCTAATTCGTAGCCAATGGCCACCTGGGGCTATTTAATCTAAACTAATTAAAATTTAATAAAATTAAAAATTGCTTTTGTCAGTTGTACTAGCCTCATTTCACTTGCTCAGTAGCCACATGTAGCTGGCACCTACCATTTATACAGCATAAATTATAGAATATTTTCATCACTGCAGAAAGTTTACTAGATAACACTATCCTAGAGGCCACTAAAACATAGAATATTATTTATCCTTATACTAACAATGCCCTAAACGTTATATTTTTGTTTTTCTATTCATTACTGAGATTTTTCTGTCTTCTCCCTCATAACACTTGGTCAGTTGTGTACCACATGCACAAAGTGCTTCCAGTTGCTGAAACCTGATGAAATAATTAAACAAACAGAACAAAAGCATATCCAAAGTAGATTCTAGAAAAAGTCCTCAAGACCTAAAATTTCATCATGATGATTTTGATTTTTCAGAATCCTCTTTTCCTCTTCCTAATTCTCAAAGCTGTTCAAGTTAAGCTAAATTAACTGTTAGTTAGAGTATCGCCACTCTTCATTATTTATGGATTCCATATTTGTGAATTCACATACTCACTAAAATTTATTTTTATCACCCAACTCAATACCAACAGCACTTTCATAGTCATTCTGGATACACACAGAAGAGCAAAAAATTTCAGTCTCCTGATGCATGTTCTCCAAAATGAGGTCAAACAAGGGACACTGTACCTTCTTATTTTAGGTTTCATAATAAGTGTCCTTTTTCATGATTTATGCAATGCCATATTTTTTATATTTTTGTGCTTTCTGTTAGTGATTTCCCTATCTAAATTGGTCCCCAAGAATAGTGCTGACATGCTATGTAGTGTTTTTAAAAACAAGAAGACTGGGATGGGCCTTACAGAGAAAATGTGTTAAATGAGCTTCATTCAGGCATGAGTATAATGCTGCTGGCTATGAGTTCAATGCTAATGAATAAATAATATGTATAAAATAAAGTGTCTTTAAACAGAAACACACATAAAGTAAGGTTATGTATTGAGTGGCTGATGAAAATGTGACTAGAAGCTCACAGGAACTAACTCTGTGAGTTACTATGAAAAATCCACCAGACTGGCAAAATCTAAAACTCAGCCACAGAAAGATGGGGAGAATACAATGCATAGGTACTTTTATACACTGCCAGTGAGAATATAAATTATATAGCCATTTTGTAAAACAGTTTTACATTGCCTAATAAAAGTTGAACATAGTCCCTGGCCAGGTAGCTCTGTTGGTTTGGACATTGTCCTGATACAGCAAGGTTGCAGATTTGATCCCAGTCAGGGCACAGACAAGAAGCAAACAATGAATGCATAAAAGTGAAACAACAAATCAATGTGTCTCTCTCTCTCTCTCTCTCTCTCTCTCTGTTAAATTAAAAAAAAAAAATGTTGTACAGCCCTGACTGGGTTTGCTCAGTGGATAGAGCGTCTGCCCGCAGACTGAAAGGTCCCAGGTTCGATTCCAGTCAGGGGGTGTGCAGGAGGCAGCCGATCAGTGATTCTCTCTCATCATTGGTGTTTCTATCTATCTCTCTCTCTTCCTCTCCCTTCCTCTCTGAAATCAATAAAAATATATTTTAAAAAAGTTGTACATACATATACCCTATGATCCAGCAATTCTACTTCAAAGAAACTCTTCAAAGCTTAAATCATAGGATATTTATAAACATATACATATATATAATAGTACTGTACGAAAGTGTTTAACAAAATATGAAATAATAGTTATTGGAATGGAATTAGAAGATGGATAATAGATGGGGCTCATAGGAGGCTTCAAAGGGCTGTGGTCAATTTTCATTTCTAAAGACGGTTGATGAGTAAATGGGTATGTGTTTTATTATTTTTTATATTGTACTAGAGGCCCGCAGCACGAAGAGATTCGTGCAATAGGCTTTCCCTTCCCCTGGCTGCCAGCACCAGTTTTCCTCTGGCACCCGGGACCCAGGCCCTGCTCCAGCCGGAGCCTTCAGTCTTTGCTACTCTGGTCAAAGCCTTCAGTCTTCACTCCCCCACTTCGTGCCTGCGTATGCAAACTAATCACCATCTTTGTTGGGTTAATTTGCATACTCTACTGATTGGCTGGTGAGTGTAGCAGAGGGATGGTCAATTTACATGTTTGTCTATTAGGTAAGATATAAAAGCTACGTCTATTCTTTGGACACAAAAGAATGGTGTTTAAATGTTTCTTTGCAATGAAACATTTAAACACCAGGTGATTCAAAAGGTATGCAAATAGTAAAAAAAAATACAAAACATAAAAGAAAAAATAAGTACAGAGATTAGTTAAGAAAAAATAAGTACAGAGATTAGTTTCCAAGAATTACAGAATAAAAAAAGAGTAAGTTTTATTTATTCATGTTTTTCCTATGAGAACATTAATTCTTCCTCAAAGATATGGACATAATGTGTTAACAATGAAAATGTATAACAAAAAGAATACTTACCTTTAAATCCAGATGTCTAGACACCACTTATCAAGGAAAAAATTTAGCTCATGGTCCTGATGTCATCTAAATATGCTACTTCAGTAAAATAACAAACTATATTAAGTGTATTTTCCCCCTAAAGGTAGTCATTGAGTCACTGAGTCAAAGTTCATCTTACTAACATTTCCTTAAACATACACAGAATGACTTGAGATTCATTGCAGAAGTCCCAACCTCTGCTCAGATCAGTACTCCAATCAGTTTTACTGCTCAGAACAGTAACAGCACCTTAATCAGTTCTTTTTATTTATTTTTATTATATATACACATACACACAAATTATTGATTTCAGAAAGGAAGGGAAAGGGAAAGAGAGAGATAAAAACATCAATAATGAGAGGGAATCATTGATCAGCTGCCTCCTGCCTACTGGGGATCGAGCCTACAACCCGGGCATGTGCCCTGACAGGCAATGAACTGTGACCTCCTGGTTCATAGGTCGATGCTCAACAACTGAGCCACATGGGCAGGGCTTAACCAGTTCTTTTTAGTTAATATTTCCCTCAAAAGGATCAAGAAACTTAGTTTTATATCATTAGTAATCCAGAAAAAATATAAATTAGATTTTAAATGTTTCAGTAGACCGAAGTAAAAAGATTATGTTTCATCAAATCCCACACTGCATTTACCTATGAAATAAAAATCTTTCCAAAATTTAAACTAGCAAAAAAAGAGGAAATAAAAATTTACCTCATAAGTTCAAATATTGAATAAACTATTAATGAAATCCATATAAATATCAATCAAATACCTATTTAAATTTTTATTTCTAAATGGTATCTGAAGCTACACATAATCTTACCTGGGGAGGATAGTTGCTCTCTGAAGACCACCTTGAAGATTGGTCATTTGGTTTATCCACTAAAATATTCCTGAAATAAAAAGAATTATAGAAATTAACACTTGGATTGCGGGAAACGAGTTAAGTCGGCTCGCGTGAATTGCGCGTACTCTGCGGGAGCCGTCTTAACTCGGTTCATATAGATTTGCGGTGGAGTGCGGGAAACGTGTAAACTCGGGCCGATTGTAACTGCGTATTACCAAATATTTGTTTGTTTGCCGTTCACAAAGATACCTACCTGCGTATGCGAACCGTTTCATACCCATTGGGTTAATAGGTATCATAAAAATCCCTTGTAAGTAGAGAACACTTTATGGCGCTGGTCGAGTACAATACCGTTAGGGTACCAATGTATTGTTTTCTCATTTTATAACCGATATCCCTGGATATCTCACCATGCAAAGAGAATAGTTATTGAGAAATACTTCTTGTGTCCGGACGTCTTTAGTTTTGAGTTTTGTGAATATTATTACGTGTTTAAATATTTAAATATATTGTGATAAAGACATTCATATAGAATTTTTTAACCAAATAAAATAAAATCGTTCCGCAAAGTGTTCGCATAATAATTATTTTTTTATATCAGATATCTATCGGAGTACCGCTATTTTCAGTTAGTATTATTTTTATTTGCTTTAACCTAGAATGTCGCAGCATTCAGACTATAGTGATGATGAGTTTTGTGCAGACAAGTTGTCCAATTATTCTTGTGATAGCGATCTTGAAAATGCGAGTACAAGTGATGAAGATTCTAGTGATGATGAAGTAATGGTGCGTCCCAGGACACTGAGGCGACGAAGAATTTCGAGCTCCAGCTCTGACTCAGAGTCAGATATAGAAGGCGGGAGAGAAGAACGGTCGCATGTTGATAATCCACCGGTCTTAGAAGATTTTTTAGGGCATCAAGGATTAAACACAGATGCTGTTATAAATAATATAGAAGATGCCGTGAAATTATTTATCGGAGATGATTTTTTTGAATTTCTTGTAGAGGAGTCAAACAGGTATTATAATCAAAATAGGAATAATTTCAAACTTTCAAAAAAAAAGCCTAAAGTGGAAAGATATAACCCCTCAAGAGATGAAGAAGTTTTTAGGGTTAATTGTTCTCATGGGACAGGTGCGCAAAGATAGAAGAGATGACTATTGGACCACGGAGCCATGGACGGAGACGCCATATTTTGGTAAAACGATGACGAGAGACAGGTTCCGACAGATATGGAAAGCTTGGCACTTCAATAATAATGCGGATATCGTAAATGAATCAGATAGACTTTGCAAAGTGAGACCAGTACTAGATTATTTTGTGCCTAAATTTATAAATATTTACAAACCTCATCAGCAATTATCACTAGATGAAGGGATCGTACCTTGGAGGGGAAGATTATTCTTTAGGGTATATAATGCTGGCAAGATCGTTAAATATGGAATATTGGTTCGTTTGTTGTGCGAAAGTGATACAGGATATATCTGTAACATGGAAATTTATTGCGGCGAAGGAAAGCGATTATTGGAAACGATACAAACAGTAGTGTCTCCATACACTGATTCATGGTACCATATATATATGGACAATTATTATAATAGCGTCGCAAATTGTGAAGCACTTATGAAAAACAAATTCAGAATATGTGGAACAATCCGGAAAAATCGAGGTATACCTAAAGATTTTCAAACAATTTCTTTGAAAAAAGGTGAAACAAAATTTATAAGGAAAAATGATATATTGTTACAAGTGTGGCAATCAAAAAAGCCTGTATACCTGATTTCTTCGATTCATTCTGCGGAGATGGAAGAAAGTCAGAATATTGACAGAACATCAAAAAAGAAAATTGTCAAACCGAATGCACTCATTGACTACAATAAACATATGAAAGGTGTTGACCGGGCCGACCAATACCTTTCATATTATTCGATATTGCGGAGGACGGTCAAATGGACAAAAAGGTTGGCAATGTATATGATAAATTGCGCATTATTTAATTCTTATGCAGTTTACAAATCAGTGAGGCAAAGAAAAATGGGTTTTAAAATGTTTTTGAAACAAACAGCTATCCACTGGTTGACGGATGATATTCCAGAGGACATGGACATTGTTCCAGACCTTCAACCAGTACCGTCTACTTCTGGAATGCGGGCTAAACCACCTACATCTGATCCACCATGCAGGCTATCGATGGACATGAGAAAGCATACGTTACAGGCAATTGTCGGAAGTGGAAAAAAGAAAAACATTTTGAGAAGGTGTCGCGTATGTTCCGTTCATAAATTGCGCAGTGAGACACGCTACATGTGCAAATTTTGCAATATACCTCTACATAAAGGGGCGTGTTTTGAAAAATATCATACGCTAAAAAACTATTAATTTCTATTTGTTTTGATTTATTATGAAAATTTTATTTTAAACTTTAAAAATATGTGTCTATTTTTAGGTAATAAGTATTTTTTGGGTTTTTCGTATTTAGTTTATATATATCGAATTATTTATGTACTGAATAGATAAAAAAATGTCTGTGATTGAATAAATTTTCATTTTTTACACAAGAAACCGAAAATTTCATTTCAATCGAACCCATACTTCAAAAGATATAGGCATTTTAAACTAACTCTGATTTTGCGCGGGAAACCTAAATAATTGCCCGCGCCATCTTATATTTTGGCGGGAAATTCACCCGACACCGTAGTGTTAATTAAAAGAATAAGTGAACATAAATATGCAAAGAGATGAATAATCTACTAGATCAGTGATGGCGAACCTATGACATGCGTGTCAGAGGTGACACGCGAACTCTTTTTTGGTTGATTTTTCTTTGTTAAATGGCATTTAAATATATAAAATAAATAGCAAAAATATAAATCTTTGTTTTACTATGGTTGCAAATATCAAAAAATTTCTATATGTGACACGGCACCAGAGTTAAGTTAGGATTTTTCAAAATGCTGACACGCCGAGCTCAAAAGGTTCGCCATCACTGTACTAGATGCTAAAATTATTAGAAAGTTATATAATGTCTGGAACTTGAAAAAGAGGAGAAAATAAAATAGAAACAGAAAACATCTAGTATATATAATATTCTAAAATATGATAAAGATAGCATTTCAAAATTTTGAGAAAACCAAGAAAAACATAGTTCTATTTCATACCAAGTGACAATTAATGTATTTAATGTGTAGATGTATTTAGGAACTTAAGATAAAAACAAAGCAGTAAAATACCTAAAAATAAATAAAATACCACATACATATTATATTAGATACAATTATATTGTATTATTACATATTATATAATTATAATCAATCTATGGATCAAGGAAGTCTTTAGCCCATCATCAAAAGCAGAACTGCAGGTGGAAAAAAAAATTGATATAAACAACTTTGGAAAATGGTGCTTTCACTGGAAACTGTAAACTAAAGATAAATGGAACCATACAGAAAAACTGTACTTTATTTGGTAAACTTGTCTTTCACAGGAACATGGGTTAATTCTGAAACACTTTATATGTATATTTAGGTTGAACAAATAAATAAACAGATCGTAGATGATGGGAGCTAAGCTTCTCACATTGGAGTGGTAAGTGACAGAAAAGCAAGGGGTGGGAGGTTAGAAAGAACCAGTGGTATTGGATTAGAATCAAAGATATCAGTGTGAACTCATGTTTAGTTTAATATAAATAGGTTCACAAGTAATAATAGATATGTGTGTGTACACACACTAATCCTACTTCTGTTCACTAAGAGGGACTAGAAGCAGTGACACTTCAATGGCAATGAGCACACCCAGCACCCCTATCTTGGTTTTTACATACCACAGTCCAATAAAATAAATAGGGATTGTTGGGGAAGTGGTTGATTCTACAGTCAGGACAGGGAATTCAGAAGATTAAAGCCCAGAACATCATGTAATATTACCAACAACAAGAAAATAATTGGGGCATGCAAAAGGCGCAGAGAAATCAACATGAAAGAAGGATAAATGGCCAAAGCTGAAATAACATAAATAACAAAATAAATAATGTAGTATTAAATTATAATCGAAAGCGTAAAATAAATATCCATGGGTCCATACTAATAGTCCCCAGTCTAATGATCAGAAAAGCAACCTCAAATTAAAGAAATTTCCACAAAATACATGACCAGTAGTCTTAAAAACTCTAAATATAATGAAAAGCAAGGAAGACTGAAAAACTGTCACAGACCAGAGAAAAATAAGGAAACATGAAAACTAAAAGTAGTTGACTCTTGATTGTGTCTACTGAGATGAGGATGTTTTTCAATAAGTGTAATACTGTAACAGTATTTTTCTCTTTCTTATGATTTTCTTAACATATTTTCTCTAACTTAGTTTATTGAAAGAACACATTACATAAAACAAAGAATATATAAAATATGTATTAATCAACTGTTTATGTTCTTGGTAACTTGGGGGGAGGGGAGGATCAAAAGTTACATGCAGATTTTTTACAATGAGGGGTCAACACCCCTAACCATGTTGTTCAAGGGTCAATGGTATCTTGGATGGGATCCTAAATCAGAAAGTGGACATTAGTGGGAAACTAGTGAAATGCAAATAAAATGTGGATTTTAGGTAATAGTAATGCATCAATCAATGTTGGTACCTTAGTTGTGACAAATGTACCATCTATATATATAAAAGCCTAAGCAACTGGCTGACCGTACAACCATCCAACCAGTGGATGATACACACTGACCACCAGCGGGCAGATGCTCAACGCAGGAGCGAAAACCACAGGCATAGAAACATGGAACAGACAGATGAATCTCAGAGGGAAGGGGGGGAGGGCGGGAAGAGATTAACCAAAGATCGTATATGCATACTAGAGGCCCGGTGCACGGATTCATGCACCTGTGGGGTCCCTCGGCCTGGCCTACGTCCTCTCACAATCCGGAATCCCTTGGGGATGTCAGAGAGCCAGTTTCAGCCCAATACTCGCAGGCCAGGCCAAGGGACCCCGCACTGGGCCTTTAGTCCTATATAATAAAAGGCTAATATGCAAATCAACAAATGGCAGAGCAACCGGTCGCTATGATGTGCACTGACCACCAGGGTGCAGATGCTTAAAACAGGAGCTGCCCCCTGGTGGTCAGTGCGAAGCACCGCTCAGCCAGAAGCCCTGAGCCAGGCTCACAACTGGCAAGCAGTGGCGGTGGCGGAAGCCTCTCCCACCTCCGAGGCAGCGCTAAGGATGTCTGACTGCCGGCTTAGGCCCGCTCCCCACGGAGAGTGGGCCTAAATCATCAGTCGAACATCCCCCAAGGGCTCCCACACTGCGACAGGGCTCAGGCCAGGCTGAGGGACCCCCCACGAGTGCACATATTTCGTGCACCAGGCCTCTAGTCCTAATATATAAAAAGCCAGGGGCTGTCACAACCGAAACAACTGGACAGACCACTGAACATCAGGCTGCGTGGGGCAACCAGGCCAGCAGGGGGGTTAGTGAGGGACGACCAAACGACTGAACAACAGGCTGCGTGGGGCAACTAGGCTGGCAGGAGGGTTAGTGAGGGACGACCAAACGACTGAACAGCAGGCTGCATGGGGCGACCAGGCCAGCAGGGGGGGCAGGTGGGGGTGACCAGGCCGGCAGGAGGAGCAGTGAGGGGGCAACCAGGCCGACAGAGGGGGGGCAGTAAGGGGCGACCAGGCCGGCAGGGGGGCAGTTAGGGGCAACCAGGTTGGCAGGGGGGGGGGGCAGTTAGGGACAACCAGGCTGGCAGGGGGGGCATAAACCGGCAGTTAGACATCCTCTGAGGGGGTCCCAGATTGAAGAGGGTGCAGGCTGGGCTGAGTGGACCCCCCATGCACGAATTTTGGGCACCGGGCCTCTAATAGTAATATAAGATTTTAGCAAAGGGACAAACTAGGTGAGTGGCATATGGGAATTCTGTACTGCCTTTGCTACTCTTTTGTACTAGTATAGTAAGTCCTCCCTTAACACTGTCAATAGGTTCCGAGACTTCAAGTGAAATAATATATAATGAACCCAATTTTATCATAAGTTTAACCGATATAACAAAAGTTTCCTCAGCATTTCATCAATCTAATAAGGAAACAAGGTTATTTGAGGACCTGCTATAACTGTAAATTCATTCTCAAATAAAAAGTATACTTTCAAAAAGCTAGATCTCTACCTGGCATACAGAGGGTACTTAATAAATATCAAATAGAAGCGTGAATAAAAATCTTTAAAGGCAGAACTATACAGAAAATTACTTTTACATACACATCTCACAAAGGTAAAAATAAATACATAAAATGACCTCAAACAAAATTAAAAGGCAACCAACCAACTAGAAAAATAAAAGCAATGTAAAACACGAAAAGCTAACTTAAAAATTCAGAATCTATATTATAAAAGGCCAGTGGTCATAATGCCATAACGACCAAACAATCGGTCACCAGGAGGTGCATGGAGCACCTCTTAGGCCAGAGATGGCGAACCTATGACACGCGTGTCAGAGGTGACACACGAACTCATTTTTTTGGTTGATTTTTCTTTGTTAAATGGCATTTAAATGTATAAAATAAATATCAAAAATATAAATCTTTGTTTTACTATGGTTGCAAATATCAAAAAATTTCTATATGTGACACGGCACCAGAGTTAAGTTAGGGTTTTTCAAAATGCTGACACGCCGAGCTCAAAAGGTTCGCCATCACTGGATTAGATCCTTCCCCCACCCCCTGGGGCACCAGCAGTGTCGGCAGAGCATCAAGGGGTACCGCCAGCATCCGTGGAGCATGCAAGGCATCACAGGGGTGCGGAAATGGCTCTGATGGCAGGCGAGGCCTAGGGGACCCTACACAGGCATGAATTAATTATGCACTGGGCCTCTAGTCAATAATAACAAAAAATTGGAGATTAAAACAAAGACAGATTATCCCTATAATACTGTGCTCACACACCCCCCAAAAAAGAAAAAGAAAATAAAAAAGCATGCTTTAATTATAATCTCAGTTGTTGGCTAGAGCCAGTAAATAGTATTTCATATTCTGCTAGTAGGAATGCAAATTGACACAACTTTTTAGGAGAGAACTTTAATATAATACATATCAAAAACATTTTAAATGTACATATACTTTAAATAAAAATAATGATGCCAACCATGATGATACTAGCATCTAACATTTGTGAGCTTTTACTATATACCAGACACTGTTCTAAGTATTTTCCATACATAAGCTATTAAGAAACTGAGACAGATAAATTAATTTGCCTAAATATACACACCTACAAAGTAAGGACTGGAACCCAAGGCAATCTGATTCCAAAGTCAATGCTCTTAATCACCACACTATACAGCCTCAGTATTATTCCACTTCTTGGAACTTAACCTAAAAAATAATCTAGGAGATGTAAATCACCCACCTTCATCACAGCACAATTTATAACAGCCAAACTATAAACAACCTAGTTGTCTAACAATAAGGAATTCATTAAATAAATTATGACATACCTACGTTACAGAATACCATGTAATCATGATGTATTCTACAGCCTGACTTTAGTATAGTTGCAAATGTTCACTACATACTAAGTGAAGGGAAAAAGTAGTTTGCAGTACATACATGATTAATCAAGTGTTGTATGTAATAATAACATTCATGGAGAAAAGACAAAGAACATATACTACAATAGCTCTCAATGGTGAGATTAGAACCTTTTTGCCTTCTTTGTGCTTTTGTAGGGTGCCCTCTGCATCCCCACCTGTCACTGGTGGAAAAGGAGTTCTTGGGTGCCACAGGGAAAAGAATTTCCTGAGGCCCTCACAAGAGGATGAGGTATGGTGGAATGCTTTATTGATTAGGTAAAATTAAGGGGGTTCCCTTCCAAGGTCCCATCTCCCTCTGTCTTGCCATGGAAAAAGTTGAATTTTGTCTTCAGAAGGGCTAAGATTAAAGCCACTGACCAGAGTCTCCGCTCTATATTAAAGCACAGTCCAGTCCAGCATCTGGCTAGCTTAGTTTGTTTCCATCTGCAGTCCATTTGTGTAGAGAGTCTGCATGGCCATGAGTTCCCATCTGCAGTCCCTTTTTGTACAGGGTCTGCTTAAAGCCACACGGCGATGCCCAGCCAGTGTTGCTCAGTGGTTGAGTGTCAACCCATGAACCAGGTTTCAGGCTGGATCCTGAGTGGGGGGTGGACAAGAGGCAGCAACAAATGATTCTCTCTCATCATTGATGTTTCTATCTCTCCCTCTTCTTTCCTCTCTGAAATAAATAAAAATAGAAAAGATACTCAGGAATAAACTTAACCAAGGAGGTAAAATACTTGCACTCAGAAAACTACAGGACATTGAAAAAAGAAACAGAGGAAGATATAAACAAGTAAAGAATATACCATGTTCATGGATTAGTAGAATTAACATGGTTAAAATATCCATACTACCCAAAACAATCTATAGATTCAATGCAATCCCCATTAAAATACCAACAGCATATTTCACAATATGAACAAACACTTCAAAAACTTATATGGAACCAAAAAGACGCTGAATAACCACAGCAATCTTCAGAAAGAAGAATAAAGTTGGAGGGAATCCCATTACCAGATATCAAGTTATATTACAAAGCCACTGTAATCAAAACAGCCTGGTACTGGCACAAGACATATAGATCAATGGAACAGAACAGAGACTCCAGAAGTAGACCCAAGCTATTATGCTCAATTAATATTTGACAAAGGAAGCAAGAGCATACAATGGAGTCAAGACAGTCTCATCAATAAATGGTGTTGGGAAAATTGTAAGTAAACAAAGGGCAGAATCTAGGCAACAACTTTCAAGAAATAATCCTGTCAACAATCACATGAGCTTAAAAGCAGATTCTTCCCCACTCAAAACTCCAGATAAAACTCCATCCCTTACCAACACCTTGACTATAGCCCTGTAACAGATCTGAAGCAGAGGATACACCTAAACTATGCCCAAAATCCTGACCGTCATAAACTGTGAAATAATAAATGTGTACTGTTCAAAACTGCTGTTTGTGATAATTTGTTATAGAGCGATCAAAAACTAGCACAATGTCCTCTTCTTGATGCATATGGAAACATTTAAGAATGAAATAATCTTCTTTTTTTTTTTTTTTATAATATATTTTATTGATTTTTTTACAGAGAGGAAGGGAGAGGGATAGAGAGTTAGAAACATCGATGAGAGAGAAACATCGATCAGCCGCCTCCCGCACACCCCCCACTGGGGATGTGCCCGCAACCAAGGTACATGCCCCTGACCAGAATCGAACCTGGGACCCTTCAGTCCGCAGGCTGACGCTCTATCCACTGAGCCAAACCGGTTACGGCAAGAATGAAATAATCTTATATTCTTTTTATATTCATCTTAAACCATACCAGGAGAAAGAAAAGGAGGTGGGTGCAAATAGACTGTTTTATAAAAAGTCAGGCAAAATGCTGATAGTTGTTGAAGGTGGAATTATTAGTATGCATTTTTCTCTACTGGTGAGTATGCTTGGAAAATGTTCATTACAAGTTTCTGAATGAATGAATGAGTGAAGTAATGATGACAGCAAACACACAAGCTCTTAGAAGTTTAGCTGTGTAGGGAAACAGATAAATGGGACATGTGAGATTAAGGCACAGTTTTTTAAAGATTAATCAAAGTTGGTCCAATGGGCATTGAATGGGGGCAGAAGTAGAAAATGAGTGGTGGATAATGTAGGAAAAGAAGAGATAACTGAATGAACAAAATCGGAATAAGATCTAAAGTATAAGTGAAAGAACTAATCTAAAATGATCTCTCCCATTTTAACAGACAAAAAGATGGAGAAAATTAAGCACAGGTAAATTTCATAATGCTTAAGCGTATCCTGGACACACAATGATATCATTTTCATTGACAAAAAAGTTTATATTAATAAAATCTAAAATTTTTTCACACTGATAATATACTCTAGTCATGTACAGAATATGGATGAATTTACAGTATTAAGATGTGGACTCTAAACTCTGCTTCAATGCTTCCTTAATAAATGACCTTGGTTACACTCCTACTGGCCTAAGTTTCTGCATTTCAAAATTAATACCTACATTACACTCCGAAGAGTCACTGTTGAAAATTGCAGGATGTCAATGGCCTAACAAATAGTAGGCATCTGCTTATCAACACCCAGAGCAAAACTCAAGTCACCTTATTACCAAGCACTTGAAAATGTTTGAGCCTGTAGCAATTATCTCTAAGGATTCAAAGCACTCTGGGATCACATACTTTGATCACATACACATTCCACACAAGTAAAATGCAGCAACCACTGGGGAAAAGAGAATGGCAACAAAATAAACAAACATTCCCATACAGAATGGTAAAATAGGAAACTCACACTAGCACAAAATCAGAAAACTAGCTAATGTGGTTTAGGGGTCTCCAAACAACAGAAAAATCTGCTAAGACAGCCATATAAAAAATATTCCTAAGAAAGTTTGAATCATAATCTTTTCTGAAATTAAACTGGCCCTTCAGAATATATTTCAAAAGTTAAAATTGTCCTTTTCTATCTAAAGCAAAGACCATTAAAATTGGGCATGATATGGAAGAGATTTACTGCTTAATATGCACATCTCCAAACCTCAGACAAAATAACAATATATCTACAAAGAAATTAGAAATTTAAGATATCAAACTCTTTCCAAGCACCCTCAAAAGCTGCATTTACATGTAATTAATTACATGAAAATAATCGTAATCACCTTCTTACTAAATCAAGTTCTCAAAATATCTTTGTTGGGCAAATTAGCTTAATTTGAGTTACTAAATGTTTAATGGGGAAGGTACATTTATTTAAAAAACTATTCTGTAATATCAACATTTTGCTATTATCCTGTGCCAAAAAGGCCTTAATCTAATCCTCTCATTTTGTATAAAAATAAATAAAAGGCCAGAGAAACTAAATCAGGGGTCCTCAAACTTTTTAAACAGGGGGCCAGTTCACTGTCCCTCAGACCGTTGGAGGGCCGGACTATAGTTTAAAAAAAAACTATGAACAAATTCCTATGCACACTGCACATACCTTATTTTGAAGTAAAAAAACAAAACGGGAACAAATACAATATTTGTATTTGCATGTGGCCCGGGGGCCGTAGTTTGAGGACCCCTGAACTAAGTGATTGATCTAAAATTACCAATCAATTGGTGGCAGAACTGGAATTAGAGCCCAAGTCTCCTGTCCTTGTTCAGTGTTCTCTCTATGCTACACTGTTTAGATTTTTTCATGTTTTCCTTTGTACCAGATCTAACTCCTCCCCACAGCTTAATGCAATAATTCAAATTGTACTAATGGTGAGAGATTAAACCAATATTAACTAATCCAAATGCATTCATTTTGTGAGACTTATCCCCCTACCCTCTTAATCAAGCATGTCAAACTCTCGGCCCATGGGCCACATGTGGCCCACAATGAACATTTTTGGGGCCCAGCCAATATAACAGTATGTAAGAAACGTTTTAATAAAAATTTTGTAATTTTCACAATGTCCTATTATACATAATTATTAATAACGAACTACAACGTTCGCTAATGACTGATTACTATAATCATGTTGCATTCATTTCCCTTACAGGCACACCTTATCTCTCCACTAATACTAGCAGCGAGTATTTTAGCAGCCGATTACCACATCATTATTCTTGTACTGACTTGTTTGATGTGCGCAACAGGAAATATTTCGCTTTCAGAGAACAAGAAAAATAGGTTTATTTGCATTACGCTTATTAATTTGTGCAGTTGTTCAATGTCTGGTAAGTTAATGTTCAAGAAAAAAAATATTAATTTTTATTAAAATGTTCTATTATTTTATGTTAACAATGACTCATTTATTTCAGCCCTTTGTATTCAGCATGTCTCTATCGAAATAAACCTATGTTTCTATGAAAATTGAAGCTTTTGTTTTTTTGCAGCCCACATAAACTTAAACCTTGTTTATCTGGTCCGTGTTAGCCTTTTGAGTTTGACATGCTTGCTCTTAATAGATCTTTCACCTCTTAAGTCCTATGGCACAGCATTTTAAAAACTCTGTTCCTCAGAAATACTACAAAGGATCTATAAGCATTTGAAAAATACATTTAACTATTCTTAAACCTATTTTAAAAATTCACTGCAAACACTCCCACTGTTCTGATTTGGTAATAATCAGGGCAGGCTAAGCGTTTGCTATATTAAGACTATGCACATGTTGTCCCCAAACCTAGTTCTTTCCCTAGGTCTGATTTCATAAATGATGGTGATAAACTAAGAAAAAAAAATTTCAAAAGTACTTTAGACCAAATATTATCAAAATGGATATCACTCTCTATAAAAAAAACTTGTTTACTTTGCTTTTATGCTAACTTTGGAATAAAATTTCTCCTGAAATCTCTGTATCAATATAAACTTTTCAAAGTGTGTCACTGATTTATATGACTTTAATTGTATGCCAGTCTTTTAAAAATTTAGTTCTACATATGTCTGTTCATGTAAAATTCACACTTCACAACTATAACATAATTACTGGTTGGATAAGGCTCAGGACTGTTTGGTTTTAATGCTCTCCTCAAAGCTTAATAAGATATGTCACATGTTAAGTCACATTATAGATCACTGTAGCCCAGAATATAAATTTGAAGTGTTTTTCTGACTTTTTAAATTATTATATGGAATGTAAGCAGTGTGACGATAAAACTTTGAAAATAAGTTTATTACAGATGATAATCAATTCTCCTTATTCAACTTTCAGACAACATATATGTATCTTATTTGTTTAAAGCTCTCAGCCTTTCCTTTATCAAATTCAGAATGTTCATCAGTTGATAAACTAATAGTTTAAAATACTGTGCCAGTTAAGATCCTACATGCCAACATGCCCAACATGCCAGTCAACGTTTGTTTCCAAAGCACTCCCAGTGTCCATTTTTATAATTTTAAAAATATTTTATTGCAGTTCTATTATTTTATAAGAATGAATGGGAAATGAAAATTTAAAAGCCTACTGGTAATATTAATTCAACTAAAACAATACTGGGCATCATCAAGTGATCCAAAAAGCAAACTTAAGACACTAAATAGACTTAGCCAGCTTGAATATAAATGAAACACTGAGAAAGTTTAAAAGATCACATCAAAAGCTACAGTATAGGTATGCCAATTATGGACCTATTCACTCTCACCTCCAAATTCACCCTTTTTGCCTACTTTTTGAAAATGTATTTGGGCCCTTTAAGTAATTTTCCTTTGCCAGCTGGCAAAAGTTAAGCTTTGTCAGCAGAGGGGGCAGGAGAGTCACCTCAAGAAATGTCACCTCAAGAAATAAGAGTGATTTTGCTCCCTTGTTCGGGTACGCTTACCCAGAATACTCCTGCACTACAGATGTTTCTTCAGCATTCTGCTCCTGCAGCATATGTGGCTTCCTCAAAGTGTTCATGTGAGTAGCTCTTCTAGCACCAGGCTCCTACATCAGAATGTATACTTCTTGAGGGTATTTTTTTCAGTCTCTTGACATTTAGCAGGCCTTTTCAAATTAATGACTTCAATCTTTCTTCAACTCAGAAAAATTTTCCTCTATTTTAAAAATTTCAACCTTCTCCTTTTATTTTTATTTTTTTTCTGGTATCTTTCTAGACCTACTATCAGGTATAAAGTGCAGGGCTGCTATATACTGTTGCACAGGTTGTACTTTTTTGACAAGAAGAACCCACTAAGGAGTAAAAGCTGAAATCCAGCCTGTGTCCCACTTAACCTAGACCTATATCCTGGTCAAAAAGTATCATCTGTTCATTAAACCATGAAAATACAAAAGTGGACCTTCTGGATCAAGGCTAGCTACCATGTCTAAACTTTTCACTAATATTTTTCTTATCTTTTTCTTTTTGTTGTAGATTTCAGATCTTTTTCTATGTGTATGTATGTATGTAACTATAGATGTATATGTTCATAACTATAGAACTATTATTATTTTTGTGACAGCTAATTCACTAATTTGTTAATTTAATAAACATTATGCTGGACTAGAATGATATGAGGGGAGGGGGAAAATTTCCATAGTTCCTATGAAGCCTGTGGTCTAGTTGGAGGGATAGCTATTAATCAAGTAATCACACAAATAAATGCATAATTAAAATTGTATAAAGTGACATAGGAGGAAGGTATACATTTGTAATGAAAGCATTTAACTGTTGGAGCAGAGGAAGGGATGCCAGACACATTGGGGGGAGAGGGTAAAACAGGGTTTCCTGAGAAAGCAACATTTTAGCAACAGCTAAAGAATAAGTAGGAATTAGGTTTTATAGCTCTTCTCCTCAAACTACTTAAATCAGAAGGGAAAGGAAAAAGGGGACAATGAAAGGAAGGGAAAGGGTACATATCTAAGGATGCTGAAAATAATTTACTGTTGCTATTTATATAAAACAACATGCCTTAACAACAAATACATAAATGACGATTATAATAAATATCAGTCATACTAAAGGCATGTAAGGAAAGTTAAATAGTATTAAATGCTGACAATACTTACAAACCAACAACTTTACATTAGACCCAAGTATCTTCCTTCTAAACATTGTTTCACATAAATATAATATTCCCATAAAAATTCTAGTAAAAAGGTAGACCAATATAAAAATTACATTAACAGGAAAGGAAAATATATATTTCTGGCAAAGATTAAATTCTCAATTTCTGGACATCATAAACAAGTAAGTCTCAAGAGATTTACAAATCAACATAACCAAGAATAAAAATCTCATTTTAACTCCTAGTCAATAATAACTACTAGACTTAAAACAATTTTAAACAAATAATGTTATGTTTATTCCATAATTTTTCCCATCAGATATTAGTAATAAGCACGTGAAAGTGTCAAAAGGAAAAATTCAGAAAAACACTGAGCAAAAAAATATGGGGCTCAAGTGTCAGGTTATTACATTAATATTATTATGAGGAATTCATAACCTACAAGGTGTGAGTCTATTCCATAAGAACTAAACAAAGTTTTCTGCTTCTGGAATAGCCTGTGGCAGAAAAACATTCCCTTTTAGAACTAGAAAGGCTGTATAACACATAGGAGGAAAAAAGCTCTTAAGGTATCAGAGACCTTCTGAGGAACTAAGACTGGAATGCCAAAAAAAAACACAAAAAACCTATTGAAATGAGTCCCACCTTCTATAGGTATAGCTTTCCCTCTCTCAGTTCATTCCATCTATTTCTTTAATGGCACAGGGAAAGGGGCTGAGAAACCAGGAAAGGACAGCCACTAAAGGGCAGAAAAGTCAGCCGAGCTTTTAATAATTTCACAGGGCCAAAGGAACAAAACTTGGTAGTTGGATCTTGCCATGACACCCAGGATTCCATAATGAAGGGAGACACAGAAGAACAAAACCAACAATACTATGTACTGATTTTCCTCTTGAGGCATTTGTTGATTCTTACTAGTAAACTATACAGAGTAAGAAGCTAAAAATGACAGCAGAAAGCAACTGAAAAGCAAGGAAAAGCTTTTAGGACTCTCATGCTGCTGGAGAGACAAAAGCAGGAGAGGACCAATAAAAATCCAGTCTCTCAACTAGGTTCCCTGCAGGTTTACCAAAGTTGGGCAAATTAGAGGTTTACAAAACCTAAAACCCAACTTTAAGTCAGCTTAGTTCTTGACTGTTGATGTGATCTGCTTCTATTCTATCTGCCTACCAGAAGATGGGTGGATCCTCTCTAGAAAAATATATTAGGTTTGCAACTGTAATTGCGTTTAAATCTGCATATAATGTCTGGCATTCGATCAAAAGTTATCAATAATAATAAAAATTATAATAACTACTAGACCAACCAAGATACTTAAACAGAAGGGAAAAGATGAGAGAAATAGACCTGCGTGATCCAGATATTGAAGTTTACAGACACAGGTTTAAAGTAGTTTGACTGATATGTTCAAGAAAATATATGACAATATGGAGATTTTCACCAGAGAATTAGAATCTATTGTGAAGAGAGAAGGGGTAGAAGAGGGAATACCAACTGAAAATTCTAGCCAAAAAAACCAAACAAACACAAAACAAAAAAAACACACACTATAGTTGAAATCAAGAATAAAATAGATGGGGTTAAAATCAGACTGAGCATAGCTGAACAGATAATTAGTGAGCTGGAACACAGGCAAGTAAAACCTATCCAAAATGGAATAAGGAGAGAAAAAAATGATAGAAAGTGTAAGGGACAAATGGGACATGACAAAATATATAATATAGATTTAATTGGTGTCATAGAGGGAAGGAAAAAAAGAGTGGGGCAGAAACTACATCTGAAGAATCTTAATTTTTTTTCAGAATTGATGAAAGAGTCATGCTACAGATCCAAGACGTACCAGAAACCCTGGAGTAAATACAAAGAAAATTATTGTATTCTTAGGTACTAATAGCTACATCTCTAAAATTAAAATGATTTTTGAATGATTGAAATACAGCAAATTTACATCACCACAAATAGCTGAAATGTATCTTATCTACATGTAAAACATCACAAAGTACCTGTATTAGGCCCAAGAATCATTTATTAAAAATCCACTACATTTACCTAAAAGTTTATGCAAATAATAGAAGCATTTACCTATGAGCAAAAAAATATTTTAACATATATAAAATCTCCCAGCATTTGGTCAAGATAACAAGTACTGCATAAGGAAACTAAAGATGCTCAGAGAAGAATCATAACTTGCTAAGAGTCACAAAGTTCTACTTCCAGGAGCCAGTTCTGCAGCTTCAATCTCTAGACCTCCAACCACCTCATGATACTTTTTCTTTATCGTGGGAAACTTTATTTTTCTAAAGTTGTAAGATTACCAGACTGAGACTATCAGAACTTTCAGTGGCCAGTGAAGTTCCCAAACAAGGCCAGTACCTAATCTCAGTTTAGGGCAGGGGTCCTCAAACTACGGCCCGCAGGCCACATGCAAATACAAATATTGTATTTGTTCCCATTTTGTTTTTTTACTTCAAAATAAGATATGTGCAGTGTGCATAGGAATTTGTTCATAGTTTTTTTTTTAAACTATAGTCCGGCCCTCCAACGGTCTGAGGGACAGTGAACTAGCCCCCTGTTTAAAAAGTTTGAGGACCCCTGGTTTAGGGAAAGAAAGTCTGACAGTCCCCAACTCAATGGGTTGCAAGAGCCTATGGGATTGTAAGGAATCCTCAAACAATCATAGACCAAATAAATAATAAATCTCACAATACGTTCTATTTTTCAAATGTGATTAATAAAAATTCATTTAAAAGCTAAAATAAAAGGAAAAAATAAATTATTTGGAGCAAACATTTTGAATTATAAAGCATTCCCTATACATTTCTATGGACTTGTCTGATCAAAACCACACTCATAATCCCAACTTAGTAAGGATAATGTCAAACTAAAGCCAGGGTACACCAAACAGAAAGTTTCCTACACAGACAATAAGAAAGTAAACTGATAGCTTTAATCCAGCAATTTAATATCTAGGAACTCATCATAAATAATTTCAAGAATTGTTTCCGTAAAGCACACTGTCTCATTACTCATAACTGTCAAAGAACAACAACAAACAAAAACAAAAGAAGCCCAAAGCCTATATATCCAATAGGGGACCAATTAAATAAAATGCCAACACAGAGGGCTATTTAATAACATGAGGGCATATTTACTATATATTAAAGAGAAAAAAATACAGAACAGCAAAAAAAGCCAAAACAAAATTGAAATATACATATAGACACAACAAAATATTTGGAATAATATGTATCAAAGGGTGATGCGTTATCTTTGGGTGGTAGTACTGAGGGTAATTTATGTTGTTTCAGTGGGTCAATATTTTGCAAATATTCCACAAAAGACTTCTTAGGATGTTTTGCAATTAGAAAAAAATACAAATTCATTTTTAAATGTTAAATTTTAAAATAGTTGAAATAGGTTCACTTCCTATCCTAGTAGTCAAATCATATATATCACTTTTACTCTGAACCATATGTTAACAAAAGAAACAATTTTGATCAATGTTTGATTTTAAGAAATAAAGACTTATAGAAAAAAGGTAAACACACTTAATGATTCATCAAATGTTACTATCTATAAACTTATGTTGTCTTTAAATATGTAAACCCAAATCATTACAAATCAATGAAATTACCTAATATTTAAAAAATGCTTTCAATAGTCCTTCCAATTTTCATATTAATACATTAAAGCCATAAATGTAAAGATAAAATAGATCTAAATATCATTCCCTCTCTGTTCTAGCCTTATAGCATAGCATTTCTTATCTGTATTTCCAACTAGGCACATATTATAGTCAAGTAAAATAGTGAAGGAGCTTTGGTAATAGAAGTCAGAGGCCCAAGATCAGAATCCTATCTCCTACCCTTTCAACTCTTAGACCTGGCAAGTTAACTTACCTCTCAGTTTCCTTAGCTATTAAAAAAAAAAAAAAAAAAAAAAAGATAATATTTATCATAGAGTTTTTGTAAAAGACTAAATAAAAAACTACAAGTGGTAAGCATAGTGCCTGAAGACTAGAAGGTACTCAATAAGTGGTGGTTGTGAGTAGAGGCATGTGCCACAGTTTTTAAGTCACAGAACTTGCCAAGCCTCTTGAAACCTGTATGACCTTGGACAAGTTACTTAACCTTTATGGACCTCAGTTTCCTCATCTGCAAAACAGATATAATACCTATCTTGCAGGTTTGTACAATTAGGTAAAACTAGCCCTTTGCACTCCGCTGTCCCCTCTCAGGGGACATTGCAGTTTATTAGTGATTACGGGGAATTGAGTTATTTCAACGCAACTTTTTGAGACATGCATGTTTCCCTGAAGTTTTATCTTGAAATGGCACAAGAAATTAAATCAAAATATCGTAAAATTACTAAGATATATACAAGAAATGTCAGCGGGTTTTGTGTCGGATTAAACAATAAACTACATATTCCCGATGTGGGACAAAGAAAACGGGACTGCATTGTGTGTTCTAACAGGAAAACACCTGGTGGCAGGCGTCAAACCACTTATTACTGTCAAACATGCACTAATCAGCCTGCAATGCATATTGGGGAGTGTTACAAAACTTATCATACTGTACAAAATTATAAACAATAAAATATTGTTTTTTTTGCAAATATACATTCCTCGATGTCACCCAATTCATATAAGTCCAATATCATTATAATACGTTACTTGGTTCCAAAATTATACTAAATAATACGAGGGTCTGTAAATGCACGTTTCCGCCGCAAAGTAGCGTCGAGTAGCTGGTAGCCAATGTCCAGAATGGTTCGGAGTGCAAAGGGCTAGATATAAAAATCATATTGCATATAGTAGCTACTCAATAAATTGTGGTATCACTATTAGCTACAGCAATAAACATTTGAGTATAGGGATTAGCAGTTTTTAAAATATTCTTATATTTTAAAAGAGTACATGTAATTCTAAGAATTAGACATCATTTAAATAAGTGTATTTCTCTTAATTCCCAATTTAGGTGTAAATTTCAGAACAAAAGTAAAATACAGACCAAGTTTTCTTAAGCACACTAAAAAGATACAGGGCCACTTCACTAGTTTCAAAGTAAAAATATATTATCTATAACTAGATTTGCTTTAAAAAAAAAATTTAAGTCCAAATAAATCTAAAAGGGTCAGAAGGGGAAATGTTTGTTTCTTTCTGCAATTATAAGTCCTTAGGAAGAAAACAGAAACTTGAACTTTTCTATTTTTTTCATAATTTCACATCTACTATGTAAGTGCCTTGAATACAACAACTCTTTCAAATCTCCGATTTCCTGTCTCCACCTTTATGCAGAAGCAGAACAGTGCTACAGTTAAGATTATGGACTGTGGAGGCTGACTGTCTGGGTTCAAATCTTGCCTCCATCTAACAGTGTGACCTTAGTTTTAGGCATGGCTTAACCTCCCCATGCCTGTTTCCTGAAAAAATGTAGATTCCTCATACAATTGTTTTAAGGAGTAAACCTTTAAAGTGTTCATAAGAGAGCCTAGCATATTGAAGGCACGTTATGTTTCCCTTTGTTGTCATTACATTATTACCTCTCAAAATGCCTAGATCTGTGACTTGTAATTAATAAATATTTGCTACTCTGTAGAAAATTTCAACAAATGGATTTACTTAATATTAGACCTGCTTAGGAAGTATCTTAACATGACTGTCAAGGCCAGCAAAGATAGAGCAGTTGCTATTAGGATTTTACGGCAAATGTAAGGAAAGTCGATCCCTTCTTACACTTCCTATCATACAAAGCTGTAGCATTGTTACTTGCTAATAGAAATTCAGTACCAAAACAGTTTTACAATTTAGGTATGGCATACACCAATCCAGCAGACACAAAACTCTCAAACTCAAGCTCCATAATACTCAACTACATTCCTTCAAAGAAAAAAGTTCAGATCACTCTTCTATTATAATAGTTTAATGCTTTAAAATAAAAACTATATTGCTTAAGTCAACAGCCTATTATAGGCATTAAATAAGACACTGTAATTGAAAGTGTTTGAAAGTTAAATATACATTAAATATGAGCTTATGAATATATTTGAGAAAATCATAACAGATTTCTCCAATCAAACAGCTGCCTTCTAACCCCAAAACTAGTGCTCTGGGGCCAGGATAAAGAGACATACGTCAGTTAAGTTGCCATCCCACTAGGTCATTTCCTGATTGAAATGTACTCTTCCCTTATTACTGGTAACTCAGGTGGGATTTGTGACACTTGAGGACCAGGAAAATATCTTCACAGTTATTGGATCAAACAATGCCACCCAATCCCCAATTGTCTGAGATCCTAACCTGGGTGTAGAAAAATGATTATCTTCAGGTTCAAGAACCTGTTAGCCCTGAAAATCAGAAGTCAAGTACCTAGGGCCACATTTCCATTCCAGCTGAGGGCTAAGAATGTTTACCTGGCTCACCCTCAAATTAGAAGGTTCAATCAGCACCCATCAGGTCCCGGCCACACAGCAGCCATCAATAACTCACACAGGCCAGATCAGACCACAGGTCACTTGGCCCCATTCACGGAACCAGGTCCCACCGAAGGCCGGCCTGCCTGCCAACCCTTGGCCTGGCCAACAGGACAATGGCCTGGCAATCAAGAGTTAGATTCTCCTAGCCTTGACCAGTTTGGCTCGGTGGATAGAGCGTCGGCCTGCGGACTAAAGGGTCCTGGGTTCAATTCCGGTCAAGAGCATGTACCCTGGTTGTGGGCACATCCCCAGTAGGGAGTGTGCAGGAGGCAGCTGATCGATGTTTCTCTCTCATCGATGTTTCTAAGTCTCTATCCCTCTCCCTCTCTGTAAAAAAATCAATAAAATATATCTATTTTTAAAAAGAGTTAGATTCTTCTAGCCACCACTCTGTGTCAAGACTCTTGATGGAGTTGACTTGACAAATCAAATTTGATAAGATATGAAGAATTTTTGAAACACAGGTGGAAAACTTCTTGGAATGTGCCTCACAGATCTAGTCCCTTCATTTGTTCAGTAACATAAAAGTGTATGATCTGTAACGCGTTTTGTTTATAAAACCATTCTGGTCTTAAGGAGATGATGGTCCAGGTGGACACAACTGTCACTTTTCTTCAGGGTCTGCACGGGTCTTAAAAACTTTACTAAAATCAGTTCCTCTATCTGCATGTAAAACTGGAATGAGATCCGCTCCTTCTCTCAAAATAAGTTAAAGGTAAGTACATACTGCACGAAAGTACTCTCAGCATTTCAGAAGGAATTTTCTACAGAAAAACGGATGCAGTTAGGTATCACGTATGCAATGGCAGTGATGCAACTCTTTTTAACACCTAAATCGGAGATCCGGACCAAGACAGTGTGTTGGAAGTCCAGCTCATTCAAGTATGTCTTTTCTGTCCACCTTTGAGGTCCTAGGTTGGGAAACTGGTCTGTGTCTCTATAAATCCATGTTCTGGGCCATAATATAAATGCAACTCTTCTGTGAGGTCCCTCCTGCCCACTCCCTCTCTTTTTCAGAACTACGAGCGCGGCGGGGGGGGGGCGGAATGCGCCCTGCAAATCTCCCCACTTGCAAGGACTCGGCTGGGTTGTACAACTTTCCAGTCTCTGTGAGTTTCACCACTGCTTTGCTGTTAACCACTTTTAATGACACCCCCGCGCCTCCCCAAAACCCTCGTCTCAGCTTTACACTTTGCCCCGGCAGCACTCGACTGGACGGACTATATCGGTCCCCCGCCTCCCGCCAGCTCCGACGACCTCAAAAACATCCCCACCCGTGTGCCCGCCGCCCGGACCCCAAAAGCTGCGACTCCGGTCCCACCTGCCCGAGCCGCCCGCCCCGCAAGCCCTCAAGTCCCAAATCCCGGGTGCAGCATCCCCGGCTCCGAGGGGGGGAAAGTCCCAGGCCCGCCGCGGACCTCGCCCCTCCCCCGCAACCTCGCTCTCCCCGCTCTCAGTACCCTCCCGAGTCGGGGGCGGCCAACCTCTCGGCGGCTGGACTGACTCCGAGGCCGCGCGTCCCTTCACCAGGCCCCGACTGGGCCTCACGGCTCGGCGCCCTCGGCTGCCCGCCCGGCCCAGCCGAGCTGACGCCGAAGAGAAGGGTGGCAGCAGCCCAAGGCCCGGCACTTACTCAGGAAGGTAGGTGGAGGAGAAGGAGCTCCACTTGTGCAGCGCATAGGGCAGAAGCCGGCACTCGGGCGCCGCAGCAACAGCCCCGCCAGCCGCCATCTTGTCAGCACCAGAGCGGCCGCCACCGACCGCGGGCCGCACCGAGGAGGGGGGCGTGGCCTGGTCTTAAAGGGGCCGCGGCCCTCCCGGCCCTCCGCAGCCTGAGGCGCGCGCGGGTCCGCGATTCCCTCAGAGTTCCCGACGCCGAACCCTCCCTCTCTAATGACTTACCGCAACCGGGACGGGAGTGTGAGCCCCTGAGGGGCTCTCCTGTGGGGCTTGGAGGGAGTGGCGCAAAGGACTGTCTTACAGGCGGAGGTAAGGAAAAAGCCAAGAATATATGGTGGAAAGAAGGAGATGGGAACTGTGGGCCAGGGAGGGAGCAGGAGAAGACGAGCTAGCTTGGAGACGTCGGAAACCGCTGCCCTCTCCAGTTTGTAAGCCCTGTCTGGACACAGCATTGCAGGGAACTGGAGTCCATAGCAATGCCCTTCCCTCGGGAGCGGTGGTGGTTTTAAAGGCCCTGTGCCCGGTTCCGGAGGCGCACGGGGGTGTCTGCCCTTCAGGGTGGACATTGCTTGTGAGCCTCTCGCACGCACCTGTGGGCTTGGTTTGCTCAGGCAAGACATTCAGCTCCCACCCTCCACCCGCACCCCAGACCAGACCAAACCAGAAAAAACCTTCAAGCAGTTGGGGACGCTGTGTGGCCTTCATTTCCCAGTCGGCACATCTGCCCACTTTTAACTCGGACAGACATTCAGCCTAAAAGTTCAGAAAGAGTGAGAGACAGAGACATGTCAAGAGTCTAAAGAGCCCCGGGGGACTGACAGTCCGTGTGCCCCGAAGGCCCCAGGGGCACCATGCCAGCTGCTTTATCTACAAGGGAGCGCTTGCCCTGGACGCCTGGCGGCCTTGGGCAGGGCTCCCATCCGGCGCCTGGTGGTCAGGGGCCTGCATGTGGGTCCCTTGGCGGAGCCATGGTGGTCACCAGAGGCCAAGTCACTCCTTGTCTCAGAGGCCTTACCCTTGGAAGCCCGGACCGTGTCTCCGACTCCACCTGACGGATGGGAAATCTCATGCCAAGTCAGAACTCCTCGGTATTGGTATTCATCGTTCACCTGCCGCAGCTCCCTCAGATCTTCTCCTGAGTTTTTATTTCCACGGGGGGAAACTGCATAGTGGCCTCCACTAGCTGAACGGGCCACAGTGTGTCAGCCGTCAGGGTCACGTGCTCTGCAGGAGGTCGTAAAAGTGCTTTCCTCCGGGAATGCTGTAACCCCAGGGGCTCCAGCGGGGAGTCCAGAGACAGGGGTAGGACCAGAGGAGCTTGGCCCCAAGGCTGATGAGTGGTTATCTTTGGGGGGAAAATGAAGGTGGTGACCCAGTTCAATTCCTTGGGGGCTCCTCCTTTGCTAAGTATCCCTCTTACCTAATGTCATAGAGTCCTTGTTCTTTTGCAGACACAGAGATGGTTTATGAGTGATTTTTTTTTTTTTAATCTTCACCCAAGGATATGCTTTACTGATTTTAGAGAGAGGGAGGGGAAGGGAAAGAGAGAGAAACATCGATCGGTTACCTCCCTTACACGCCCAACCAGGGATCGAACCCACAACTGAGGTATGTGCCCTGCCTGGGAATCGGAGCGGCAACCTTTGGTGCTTGAGACGGCGTTCCAACCCACTGAGCCACACCGGCCAGGGCTATGAGTAATCTTTTTTTTAAAAAAGCACATGTAAGCCAGTTCTTCCCAAGTGACTTTCTGTGGCTTTCAGTGACTTTCTGTTCCCTTTGGGTAACATCAAAAGGCCTTGGCAGAGACCTTTCACATCCTGCCTTGACTACCTCTCCAGCCTCCTCTCTCTCTCTCTCCTTCCTCCAGCCACACTGGACTAACATAACACACTGGATCGGCGCCTGTAACTGTGTTCTCTCTGGCCTCCCTCAAGAGCTTAGTCTAAGCCAGTGGTCCTCAACCTTGGCTGCACATTAGCATCACCTGGGAATCTTTTTAAAATCCTGATTATGGAGTGAGGCCACAACATTAGTAACAAAGAAACAGAAATTCCGGAGGATGAGGCCCAGAAATCAGGATTTTAAAAAGATTCCCAGGGGATGCTAATGTGCAGCCAAGGTTGAGAACCACTGGTCTAAGCCAAGCCAGGAGTACCTTACCCCATTCTTCCCCTGTCTAACTCCTGCTCCTTTTCAGCCTATTCCATTCTGGAAAATCATTCCTCATCACTTATTTTGGGATTATGTGCCATTTTCTACATTTTCCTTGGCACCCTGAGTTTCCCTCCTTATATTTGCAAGCATTACAATATATTTTAATCTCTTTATTTCTCATTTTCTCTCTCCCTAAACTGTAATTCTCATAAAGGTAGGGATCATGCATATCATGTTCACAATTGTATCCTCAGTCCTGTTAGAGTGTCTAGCACATAATAGATGTTTAACCATATTTCTTGAGGAATGAATGGGTTGTGCTAAAAGCAATCATCTTTACTCATCTTGTAATCTCAGTATGGTCCTCATAGTAAATACTTCCTGGAGAGAGTAACTGATCATATTTGGTTTGTCACCTGCAAAAAAAGATTTATTGAAAGGCTGTGATGTGCCAGGCTCTGTTCTAGATGCTAAGGAGTCAGGATATACAAACAAGCCAGACAAGGACACTGCTTTCATGGAGCTTACATTCTGGTAGGGCAACATATAGTAAGTCACCTAGATAATTTTAGTGTGTGTATTTAGATGCCAAGAAGACACTAACTACACTGGAGTAATATTTAGATTGGACGGTAAAGGAAAGCTTCTCTAAGAAGGTAGTATTTGAGCTAATACCTGTATAATGAGAAAGTGCCAGCCATGCAGAAGCTGGATAGGAAACATTCTAGGCAGAGAGAATAAGCAAGTGCAATGGGCCTACAGCAGGAAAGTGCTTGGTGTGTTCAAAGAAGAGAAAGTGTGGCTGGAGCAAAGTGATGGAGGGGAGAGTGCAGTCAGAACAAATAAGTCTTGGTAAGAAGTCATGACATGGAAATGCAAAGGGGAGACCTGCGTAAGGATTCAAGCCAAGGAGTAGCAAAATTCACTTTACATTTTGTAAAGATCACCCTGAAAAAAAAAATTTTTTTTTAAGTTGGAGAGGCAAGATAGTTTGAAGTAAAGAAGAATTACAGGAGGTTATTATAGTAACCAGGCAAGAAATGACAGTGTCTTGGACTAGCAGAGAAGATAGAAATGGTTGACATATTTTGGAAGTAAAGCCCATTAGACTTGCTAATGAGTAAGGCAGGAAGAAAAGGAAAGAACTAAGGGTAACTCCTGGGTTTGGGGTTTGCACCACTATGTAGATATTGATGCTTTTATTGAGAAGGGAAAATTTGGGGATGAAACAGTTTTAGGTTGAAGGAATAAAGAATTCTAGCTTCAGTGGGATGCCTAATAGATAGCCAAGTGGAATTGCCAAGGATCCATTGTGGATCCAATGACCTGTATCGGTCAGAGTCTTATATCAAACCACCACGTAGGCATTTGGCCTTCTTCATATCTAACCAATCAAGAGTTGCTTTTTTTCTTTTGGCTTTGGCACAAGGTGAGTAAATTTTTCTCTGAGTAGCATGGTTACCATAGTTCCAGGTATAGCAGCTCTAGATAGAAGAAACCATCCGTGGCAGCCTTCTGCAGAAGGGGATGCACAAATACAAGAATAGTCTAGGGAAAGAAACCTAGGGTATATGTTGAAAATCTCAGTTTCAGTCCCAGTTCTGCTACTTTTCTAGCTATGAGACTGTGGAAAAGTCACAATTTCTCTGAGTCTCATTTTCCACCACTATAAAGTGAATTTAATAAAATGTATCTTTTCTATTTCACAAGGAGTTTTGAAGATCAGATGAAGGAAAAGTGCTTGTCTGCTATGATATAAGCTCTCATTTAATTCTCACAGAACCCTGAGAGATAAATATTATTATTCCCCCTTTCAAAAATGAAAAAAAATGAGACTCAGAAATGTCAAATAATTATTTGTCTTCTGTTTTCCACCGCACCAGATGTGCAGGAGGGAAGAAAGTGAGACTGGGTATTTGTTCCCCTGACTCCCTGCCTGTAAGACTCAGAGCTGACTGTCCTTTACAACCAGAAGTAACAAGCCCTCCTCCCAAGTGGCCTCTCCACAGTTCTCTCTGGTTCTGGGTTCCAGTAACGACCTACGTTTTGCTCCCTGTGATTTCCCGGTATGTTCTCACATCTTTATCAATAGTCCCTTTATTAAACTTCTCAAATTGCCCAATTGCAGAATGCCATCTGTTTCTAGCTAGGACCCTAACTGATAAAATAACTCATTCCGAAGAAATATAAGCTAGTCAGTGACAAGTCAGAATCTCTTTGGTTCAAAAACCCATACTTTTTTATTTCATCCGATTCTTCTAAGTGAAAAGAGACTTAGTAAACTGTAAAGTACTATTCAAATACAAGATATCGTCACATAATGAAGATCACCAGAGTTTAAAAGCAAAACATATACAGCTGATTTTATTTGTTTCTAGGCAAAGGAATATACTAATTGACTGAAAGGGAAAAGAAGGTGTTTTTAATTGTTAGTAATGGGTTTCATGGTTGTTATGGGAATTAAAGATTAAAACAAATACTCCAAATAGGCTGGAATAAACCCACAGCTCTGTACATGACTAGTTAAAACAATGCCCATACTTCATAGGCTGGATAGGGGGAGATCTTCACATAGATCCTGTAAGGGTCTTACTTTAACTTACTAGGGTTGTTCAAAGTTCATGGTTTCTTTAACAACTTTAGCTGGTTTGGAGAGTTGAAGCACAATACAGTAGTCAATGTCTTATCTCCTAGGCAAGCTGTGCTGTAAATGGAAGAATTTTTTTTAACAATGTTATTATGTAACAAATGAAGAGACTGATACCAAAATATGTTAGACATTATGCCTAAATTCACTTATACAACTGGTCTGTTTACAGATCTGAATCTAGAACCCAAGTGTCTAATTCGAAATCACTTTTTTTCCTAATTAATGGGAAATGTTTAGCTCTACACCTATGTTATTCTTTAAATCCTCTGTAACTAGCACATAGTAGATTCTCAAGAAATATTTCCTGAATTGAATCTCTTAGTCCCTCCTGAATTCTTTCTCACTAATTGTGTTAGTCAGTTGAGGTTGTTACAACAAAAATATGATAGACTGGATGGCTTAAACAACAAACATTTCTCACACTTCTGAAGGCTGGGAAGTGCAAGATAAGGTGCCAGTTTATTCAGTATCTGGTGAGAGCCTTCTTCCTGATTTGCAAACAGCCACCTTCTTGCTTCTGCCCCTGGCCCCTAAAATGGATGTTCTTACATACAAAATTCCATCCCAGCAACCCCAATAGCATCAACTCTAAAGTCTATAAAGTCTAAAGTCTTACCTGTCATCCAAATCAGATATGGGTGAGACTCACCCTGAAGCAAAATTCCTTTCCAGCTATGAGCCTGTGAAGCCAAACCTACAAAGGATAGACATCCCCATTCCAACAGGTGGAAGGAAGGACAGAAGCATGTTTAGTCCCAAGCATGCCTGAAACCTCTCAAGGCAAACTCCATGAGATCTCAAGGCTTGAGAATAAACCCCTTTCTCTTGATGCTCTGCCTTCTGGACACCTTCTTTCCCCCATCCCTCCCCCACTTTCTGAAGACCTCCCCCAACCCCTGCCCTGCAGCTCTACCAGGCCAGCACTCTACCTGGTGGTGGTCAAGGCTTTGGGTGAGGACTGACTGTTGTGATGCCCTTTTGAAACCATGGAGGCAGCCCAGATCTTTGAATTGTCCTCAGGGTCATCCTTCCCTAGTCTTGAAGAATAGCTTTGCTCTAACCAGGTCCTGTAAAATTCAAGAAGTCCAACAGTCTTTCTTCATTCCATCCCCTTCAGTTCAAACTAGGAATTCCTGCTGGGGAGGTGGTTAGGTCTGTGGTTCACATCCACACTGATCTCCTTATCAAGTGATCAGTTAACCACACACATGGGGTTCTTTTCCAAACACTGCTTTTTCATTTTTTTGTAATATGGACAAGCTGAGAAATTTCTGTATCTTTAAGTTCTGATTCCTTTCTCCTAACAGTTTCATTCTCAATTTATTTCTCTCTTTTTGCATTTTACTATAAGCAGTCAAATAGAACCAAGCTACTTCTTCAACACTTTGCATAGAAATTGCCTCTGCTTGATGTCCAGTTTCATCACTTGTAAGTTCTACCCTCCACAAAACACTAGAACACAAACACAGTTCATCCAAGTTCTTTGCCACTTTATAACAAGGATCACCTTTCCTCCAGTTTCCAATACCATGCTCCTCATCTCTGTGTAAGACAAGAATGTCCACATTTCTATCAACATTCTGTACATAATTATTTATGTATTCTCTAAGAAGATAGAAGCTTTCTCTCCAGCTCACCTCTTCTCTCTCTCTGAGCTTTCTCCAGAATCACCTTTAGGGATTCCTTCACAGCAATATTGACTTTTTCTAGCATGCACCCAGTGTAAGGTCTCTAATGCCATCATTAGGCTCCACCCCCATGACCTCATCTCAACCTAATTACTTCCCAAAGGCTCCATTTCCAAATAACATCACATAGGGGATTGGGGCTTCAGCATATGAAATTTAGGGAAACACAAACATTCAGTCCATAAGCACTAATTTATTATTATGTTTTTTTAAATAAAAGGAATTTGCTTAGGGGTCAAGACTAAAAGAATTATTTTATTCAATCTATTTTTTGGTCAGTAAATGAAGAACATCACCTTGGGAATTACAAGAGTGAATTTTCCCCAGTATAATTCCCATTGGACATTTCTTGCATGCCAGGAATTTACCTGCATTATTTGCATAATCTTCACAACAGTCTTGCAAATAAACTCAGTTTCTTGGAGGTTAAGATTCACCAAACTCATGTGTGCCCTCTTTATTATACAATTTTCAAATGTATGCATTCCTAACATCACCCCAGCATTCAGGATTCAGAAGACCAAGAGAAACAATCTATTGTATTCCTAAAGCTAACTGTTCCTTCTCAATCTTCTGTTCTCTCATGATTTCTATATTAACTCATTTCAACTTTGTTATTGTTGTTTGAAATCATTTCTTTGAGCACAGCACTACCAAAAGGAGCAGATGAAAAGCAAGTGCCAAAGTTTCATTTGAAGGGATATTCCCCTTTATTTTCTAAGACAAAGGAACTTCAGCCCCACCGGGGCCTTTGCACAGGTCTTAGGTGAACATTGAGACTAGCTCAAGTGTGAAGCTTGGGTCCACTTCTCCCAGGAGGTGGCAGCAGCAGCAGCCACAGCCTGCTAGAGAAATCAGACAGAATTCCTTTTGCCTATTGGCATCCAAACCTAGAAATTCCTGGTTCCAGCAACCACTAAATCCCTCCTTTCGTTTGCTGAGGTTGATTGGAGCCGGGGCACAGGAACTGGCAACAATTCCTCTCCTAAGTGCCTAGTTTTTATAAACACTTTGGTCTGAGGCGTGACCTTGAAGCATGTGTGAAGGTGGACCAGACATCTTTGGCCAAGGAAAAGAGCTTCAAAAAGAAACTGTAACTTGAACACTTCCATCCACACGGGCATAAATCCAGAGGACCCCAGCTCCCACTTCGGTGCTGCACCAAGAATACAGATTCTAGACCTAGCCACCCAGCTACCAGACAACTGACCTTGTCATTGAATCTGCAATTTCCTCAACCACCTAGGTGGACTAGGTGATCTTTAAGTGCCTGCTAATTCTTAAATTATGAGTTACTGAACTTTCATTTTTCTGGATTAAGTAAGGTTGGGCCTTCACCCTTTCAGAATTGAAAAAATCCCACACGCAACAAAGAACTACTGGTTCCAAGTTAATCCCAGGTGAGCACATATCCTGGTTTGGTGAACCCTGCCAGCTGCCTAGGAGGTGGGCAGGACTCCCAGGAAATGTCTGAACACCACACGGCTATGGATGAACTGTCTACTGCTGGGAGTTACTTTGCAAGTTACCACATCTAAATGAATCTGACAAAATAATATTCCAAAAAGCAATTAACACTGATTCCTAATGTATTTAGAACTAAAAGGTCTTTTGGGAAAAGTGAAATTGGCTCAGAAAAAAATTATCCAGCCCTCTGGGTAAAGAAATGTTTGAGGTTAAGAGGATTCTTAAGTCAGGATCTGTCAGTGCTTTTTGTCCCATCACCTGGTCTTTTGTGAAGGAGGACACAGAACTAGCTCCTCTCATTCCTCCATCCCATCCCACCCCACTTCATCTTGGCGCTATCACCTTCACTGGACTGCTTAAACGTTTATCTATTCATTCAGTAATCACTTATTGAGCACCTACTATGTGTCAGGTGCTGGGGATACACCTAACTATTAAGGAGCTCACAGTCAAGTAGTCAGATTATTAAATGGGCTAAAATAAAGAACTCAGAAAGGATTAGCATATAAAATATGAAGAAATGATAGCGGTCATAGTGGTGGTAGCATTATTTTCATAAAGACCACAGGCCAAATATATTTCCCAATTAAAGCTATCCCCCTAACATCGATATATTAATGTTAGGCCAAATATATTTCCCAATTAAAGCTATCCCCAGAACATAACGGAATCGTGTAAAGATAATTTCATTGTCCTATTGGCCCCTGTGGGTCTGTCAAGGCAACCCTCTTCCTATTTTCCATGAAAGTCATCATATTAGAATCCCATCCTGGGTCAGGAAGCTTTGGTCACAGAAGGCCACTATAAATGGAAATATGTGTCTGTTACCAGGCATGGGCTGAGAGGGGACAGCTTCCTCCTCTGCCTTTTCCTCCTGAGAATATTAGCACAGGTGTTACAGGTTTCAGTGTTCCTGAAACAGAAGGAACTGAGGGATGACAGAAATAGGAGAGCATGGTGATAGCAAATTTTAGGCTGGCTCCACACTAGAAAAGAGAGCCATATCCAATTTGGAGAGCAGGTCAGAGAATAAAGCAACACAGGGATGTCCAGTGGGACCACAAACAAGCAGAAGAGAAGCAAACCATCTGGTTCCCCCACATCTCAGATCAGTCTGAGGAGGTCAACTGAAGTTTTTCTTCTAAGAGATGCAAGATGCCCTCATATGTTGGAATCAGGTCAAATCATTTCTCAAATGCAAATCTTCATAGAGACCTTTCTTATCATATCGATAATTTTTATTTCCTCCTGTATATTTCCAAATAAGCTCAAAATGATCCCCTCCCCCTACCTTTACAGCCGCTTTTCAGCCATGCCATTTACTAAATATATAGCACAAGGGTTGAGAACCTTTGGCCTTTGACTTAACTTTATCCAGTTTAACGTAAGTCTTTAAATTTGCTCGCATAGCCCCAAACCCAGCATTGCAATGGGATTCTGGTGAGCACATTCAGAGAGAAGCGTCTAAGCCAGCAGTTCTCAACCTGTGGGTCTCGACCCCTTTGGGGGTCAAGACCATCGGAAAACACATATATAATTACATATTGTTTTTGTGATTAATCACTATGCTTTAATTATGTTCAATTTGTAACAATGAAATTACATCCTGCATATCAGATATTTATATTACGATTCATAACAGTAGCAAAATTACAGTTATGAAGTAGCAACGAAAATAATTTTATGGTTGGGGGTCACCACAACATGAGGAACTGTATTCAAGGGTCGCGGCATTAGGAAGGTTGAGAACCACTGGCTAAGCAGTGGCTCTCATGCTTGGCTGCATATTGGAAACACATGGGAAACTTTTTTAAATCCCCATACCACGTCCCAAATCAATTACATATTAGGTGTGGGACCTAGGCATCGATATATTAATGTTAAGTTCATGAAAAGATGTATATGTGCAGCCAAGGTTGAGAACTTTTCCCTTTATGTCTTAGGACAGTGACAGGCCAAAAGCCTGGTAACTGACGGGCAGGAAGGCGGTCAGCTGGTAACTGACACCTGAGCTCTCCTGCTTCCTTTGGAATTTCTCCTGAATATCTGCATGGAGAAACCAGATACGCCGATGGTGCTAGTTTGGACCTCCACTTTGTAAGGTTTCCACTTCAACTTTACCACCTTATTCACTAAGTCTACGTTTACTATTATTCCAGTACTTAAAGAGCTATCAACAGTGGTTAGTTAATCAGTTTGTCAAAGAGAATTGTAAACAAGTGAGGGTGGTATAAATGCCATGCTTTAGAAATCCCACATTCATCTTTAAAACAAACATAAATGTATTTTTTTAAATCCCCACCCTATTCAGTCTTTTCCCTCTCCTCCTTCTTTACCCATTTTTCTCTTCCCCTTCCTCTCTGCCTGTCTCCTTCCCCTGCTCTCCCAGGGGTAAGAGGGTGTCACTGTTACCCCTTGTTTATCTTTTATTACCCTCTGCCTCATAGCTTCTGCATCTGAATCCATTTTTTCACTCTATTCTCTTCCCCTACTCACAACATACATTGTTTCCTTTATATTTCATTATCTTTCACACTTACAGCTCCTCAATTAACTATACTGTAGAACAAAACCATTGTCAGATATTTATCATATTAAATAAGTTATTTTGTTGTTAATTTTAAAAACAGATGAGTTCTGAAAGTGCTATATTTCTCTCTCCAAGGAGAAAAAGTGCTATATTTCTCTCTCTTTGTCATAGTTAGCACTTCTTAAATACTAATTATTTTGATAACTTCCTGTATTGGCCCTAGATTACTTTTTTCCAAGTAGTTCAGTGACCCTCAATAGAAAAAAGTTCCTCTGTTCTTCAATAATCCCAACAACAGCAGCTGATATCAATGTAAAAGAGAAACTAAAAACAGCAATTGAGTGTATGCACCCTGAATTGCATATTCGGTTGCAAAGTCATCATCCTGATTATTATTGTAATTGCAGAGGGGAGGCATTTAAATAATTGTTCGAAGTGTCTTCTTAAGGAAATAACTAAAACAGGGCCAGTTGTCGCAAGCTAACCTACAATAATAATCTTGTATATACATCTTCAGTGTTCATAGCAACTCTACAATAATAAATTTGTGCATTCATCTAATGTCCTTACGCAACCTAGGAAATAACAAACAAACCTTGATCAGAGCCAGTGTCTCACTTGGTAGTTGACCTGTGTGTTTAAGCAGTGTCCCGGAACAACCTCAGAAGCATAAACCACCAAACAAAAATTGCACCATCAATTCAATGACAAACTGGGCTAGGTGACCCAGCACCCATCTGCTTTGTTATGGCAATAAATCTAGGTACAAGTAGCGTGGAAACCAGGTAGATAGGTCAGCACACAAACTAAAACATTTATGAGAATTATCCACAAAGATAGACAGGTTTTATTGACTTTAAATTTGTAAACAAAGAGGTACTGTGCGAAAAGAGGGAAGGCCTTGTTTTGAGTTTACTTGTGAAAGCCTAAAGCATTTGAGATTTTTCTCTTCCCAAGATACAGCTGTGAAATGACTAATAGGAATTAAGTGAGCCTGCATCAGGAACTGAATGTGCCACTTCACTGGGAACAGAAATTGTTCCCCTGATAGAGGCTGTCCTCTCAAGATTAGTACCTTGGGTGTTTTTTTAAAAAAAAGGATCAGCCAGACACGAATATGGTGCATTTATAAAGAGCAAGAATCATCCAAGCACCTTTGCAAATTTTCTTTATGTCTCAGTGCTTCTGAATCATGTTTATATCTTAACTTCGATGTTCCTGAAGAAACTCAGGAGAGAGGGAGGAGGAGGAAGATTTCCTATCACATTGTTTTTTCCTTGCTGGGCTTTCCAATAGGAGTCTTGCTGAGGGCTTGGTCTGAGCAATTTAAAAAGGGTGAATGACTCAAGACTGCTTTAATCATACTGGTCTGATTCAGTCTTCCTAAATTCTAAAAATCATACACCCAGTTGCAGTGGCTCAATATTATTTTCATATTTGCATCCCCAGCTGAAATCAATTTGCGTACACACATCCTTGTCCTGTTTCAGTAATTAAAATATTTTCTACAAAAGTATTAGAAGGGTCACTGATTGACATTTTGAAAATTGTTTCAAGGCACAATCTAGGTACAGCATTTCTTGAATAACATTGTCTTGTTCAAAATCCTTGCATTATAACGTTGATGAAATGCCTTAGCAACTTCACTTTCATTTATATCAATTAGCCTATGGTAAAATTGGTTTCATTTTACATCATTTTGCTCAAAGTTGCAGAACCTATTGATGATATTAAGTAAGGACTTACTATATTTTTTTCACTGTGAAAGTAAGACACCAACATAAAAATGTCAAACATCAAAAATGTTTAAAATGGAAAGGCAAATATCCTTCCCACTTTTATCTGAAAGTAAGCATCATTAACTATTTCTAGTGTATTCTTTCCACATAGCATATATAATATACACTGCGTGGCCAGATTATTATGACCACCCCATCAGTACTTCGTTGGGCCACCTTTTGCCTTCAATACTGCGGCGATTCTTCTTGGCATTGACTCTACGAGATGTTGAAAGGTGATGCGAGGAATCTGACACCATGCCTGATGAACAGCACTGTCCAATTCTGTGAGATTTGATGGTTGTGGAACCAGCTGCCTGATGGCCCTTTTAACTTCATCCCACAAATGCTCAATTGGATTGAGGTCTGGTGATTGTGGGGGCCACCTAAGCAAGGTAAAGTCTCCCTCATGTTCTTGAAACCATTCCTGCACAATACGAGCACCGTGGCATGGCGCATTGTCTTGCTGGAAGAAGCCATCTCCATTGGGATACACCATCAACATGATAGGATGAACTTGATCAGCAACGATACTTAGGTATGTTGTGCTATTCAGACGTTTATAATGATCTGGCCCTCTAGCAACTTTAGCGCAAAATTATAGCTAATTTGCCTACAAATGTCAGGTGGTCATAATAATCTGGCCACTCAGTGTGTATACCATTTTTACACAAAGCAGATTATATCATTTACAGTGTCCTCTTGTGAGATAATAGAAAATACTATATTGGTCTCTGCCTCTCATTGGCACAGAGCTAAAACCCTTGTAAAAATTCCTAAGTGTTAAGAGAACTAGGAGTATATTTTTGTCCTAATATTTAGTCTCCGCTTCCTAACACAGAGTTCCTAAACCCCTTTGAATTTCCTGGGTGATTGGAGTATCTTTTGTTCTAATGAGGTGGGCTCCTAAATGGCTCCTGGATGGGGGCTGGTCCCCAAACAGACCAAGCTATGATGAGAAGCTTGGAATTTCCAGACCCACCCCTCATCTTCCAAGGAGAGGACAAGGACTAGAAATGGAGTTAAAACTGATCACACCGATGTGGTGAAGCCTCCATAAAAATCCCAATAGTGTGGGATCCAGAGAGCTTCCAGAGCGGTGAACATCCACCTAACTGGAGGGTGAGGCAGCCCCGCATCACAGTGACAAAAGCTCCTGCACTAGGGTCCCTCCTAGATCTTGCCCAATGTTTCTCTCCATCTGGCTATTCATCTGTATCCTTTAAGTTGTTATTATGCAATAAACTGGTAAACATAACTCTGTTTCCCAGAGTTCTGTTAGCTGTTCTAGCAAATAATCAAATCCAAGGGGGGAAGGTGGTCACAGGAACCTCCGTTCGTAGCCAAGTCAGAAGTTGTGGGTAACCTGGGGACTTACTATTTGAGATTGGCATCTGAAGTGGAGAAGTTTCATAGGACTGAGCCCTTAACCTGTGGGATCTAACACTATCTCCAGGTAGTTTATATCAAATTTTAATTAAATTATAGGACACCCAGATGGTGTCACAGAGAATTGCTAGATGTCAGAAGTGTTGAAAGTGTGGTGGTAATGTGAGAGTGAAGGAGAGACACACAGGAGGAAGAGTGAGTTTTTCCTGAACACCTATTCCCTGCTTTATTCATTTAATAATATTTCAGAAATATTTCCATGTCAGCACATACAGATCTTACAAGATCTTTTAATCACTGGATGTGCCATAATTTATTTAACCATTGCCCCACTGATGAACATTCCAATCATATCCATTATTATTTTTATAAACAATGTTTCCATGAATATCCTTACACATATGTTATTGGGAACTTGTATGACTCTATCTGTAGGATAAATTCCTTGAAATAAAATTGCCAGGTCAAAATATGTGTACATTTAAGATTGGGTTAGATGTTCCCAAATTGTAACCCCTAAATTGTTCCAATATACCTTTTCATCAACAGTATAAGTTTATTTTTGCCCCTGCCAGACCTGAGTTTTATCAGACTTTCAACTTGTCAATCTGATGGGTAATAATAGTATCACATTACTGTGATTTGCACTTTTCTAAGCACTAATGAAGTTAAATGATTTTCAAGTAAATTTTTGGCTTTTTTATTTTCTTTATGTAGTATTTGTTCATATTCTTGGCCCATTTCTCTGTTCATTTTTTCCTTATAAAACTGTAAGATGATATAATAAAGAAGTATGTACATTTTCTCTTGAGTTGCAAATAATTTTTTCTCCTGTGCTATTTGTCTTTTGCTGTATTTACTGTGTAGCGGTAAAGTGGAAAGAAGTTAACTAGAAGAGGACGCTCTGCCATGAGAAGGCGTGAGCCTGCAAGCAGGCCGCGTCAGAACAAAGTCTTGCACGCGAGACTTATTGTTCCGAGGCAGAACTTTCCTTGACGTGATGAGTAGTCCATGAAGGCATAGAAAGTTCAGGGGAGGGTGCACTGCTGCAGGTGGAAAGAATCTTTATATAATATAGGAAATTAATAGTGTAATGTATAACTTAGCTTTGATGATTTCTTAAAGCATGTTTATTAATCATTGTCACTTGCTGTACCCCATTGTTAATCATTGTCACTTGCTGTACTCCATTGTTATTTGCTGTGCTCACCCCCAATAAAAGTCATGAGGGATCAGAGGATCTTGGCTATTCGCCTGAGCGAGCGGTAGCCCTCTGCTTCTCCATATCCTGTCGTCCGACTCATCTCTGCGCCTCCGTTCACCAAGAACATCAATATTACTGTATTTTCTTGTTGTCACTATATTCACTTTTACCATTTAAAAATTTTAAACGTTTTACATGAAAGCATTTATCAGCGTTTTCCTTTTTGGTTTCTGAGTTTTGTCTGTGTTTTAAATATTAGCTGTCTTGCAAGAAGAGTCTCTGGAGTTGCCACTTTAATGCACCAGTGTTTGATTTGAATTCTGCATCATATGATACAGGTTAAAAAACTAGGCTTTACTGTGGGAAGAGGAAACTTACAATGTCAAGGCCATTGAGAGAAGGGAGGGCACAGAGACCTCATCCTCTTATTGTCCCTGGCTGACCTGCTGGCCTTGCAGAAAGATTTGTATTCCAGGAAAGGGAACTTTGCCCCTCTTTTGGTCTCTGGTATGGAACAAGTATGAGAGGAGCCTTATCAGGGAATGGAAAAATCAGACTGTCTTGGCACCAGGCAGCCCAGATTTTGGTGCCAGCTGTTTACCAGAGTTGTCTGGGAAACACACACAAGCTGCTCTGCACCTAGACTTTCGGTCCTGTAGGATGTTACCCAAGAAAGGAAGCCAGTGGTCCCATGGAAGCTGAGCTTGTATAGAGTTTCTCAGGCTGAGAGCAGCCCTTTTCCTCAGCACCAGTGCCCCATACCTTGTCTGAGCCAGGTTATTGTCCAGGCGACAGAGAGGGAGCACCCAGATTCATTTAAAACAAGCCTGCTCCTTGTATGACATTAAATAAATAATGAATCAGGCAATGAAGATAAGATTCTTTTTAAAGGTACCCCAAACTTTCTATTTTGAAAAACTTCCAACCGCCAAAGGTTAAAAGAATGATACAATGAATACTCCTCACCTAGATTCACCAGTTGTTAACATTTTGTCACCATTGCTTTATCTCTTTCTAATCAATATATATTTCTATGCATTGAAGCATTTGGAAGTAGGTTGAATACTTTATGACAGTTCATTCAAAATAATTCAGTACACATCTCCCAAGAATAAAGGCATTTACTTACATAACGGCAATACAGTTTCTCAGACCTAGGAAAATTAACGCTTCAATATATTTAATTCCACATTCATATTTCTCTAATGTTCCAAATGTCTTTTATTACCATCTTTTTATGTTTGACCCAACATCTTAACAAAGTCCATACATTGCATTTGATTCTTTCTCTCTAATCCAGTATCCCAAAAGGACATTTAGCGTGACTGGAGATACTTTTGATCGTCACAACTGTGGGTGCTAATAGCACCTAGTAGATAGAAACCAAGGGAGGATGTCTGCTAAACATCTTACAGTACACAGGACAACCCCCCACAAAGAATTACTTGGTCCAAAATGTCAATTATTGCTGAGATTGAAAAACCTTGTCTATCTGAAATAGTCTCCTGACTTTTTGTTGCTTTTCATGACATTGACTTGTAGTATCCAGGCCAGCTGTAATGTGTAGAATATTCCACATTCTAGATTTTTCTGATTGTTTTCTCATGATTAGTTTCCATTTAAACATATTTGTCAGGAATATTGTATATATCATGCAACAGTTAGCTATTACTGCATAACAAACCATCCCAATACTCAGTGATATAATATTAACAGCCATTGGCTAAGTCATTCTGTTGACCTGGGCTGGGCTCTGCTGATTTTGGCTAGACTCATTCATGGATCTGCAGTCATTTGACAGATTGATTGCAATCTGGTGCTGGCTGATCTAGGATGACCTCGTGACTAGGTGCTGGCTGATCTAGGATGACCTCGGCTGGGATGACTTGTCTCAGCTCCATTTACCTCTCCCACTTAGCAGGCTATTCTCATGACGAGACAGAGGTCTGAAAGACAGTGGAAGAGTGCAAGATCTTTTGAAGTCTAAGCTTGGAACTGGCACTCTGTCACTTCCACGGCATTATGTTGGCTAAAGAAGGTATCAAAGCCAACCTAGATTCAAGTGGTAGAGAAATAAACTGTACCTCTTAATGGGAGTTGCTGCACAGTCATTGCAAGGGGTGTGGATGAGGGAGGTGCGAATCTGGGCCTATTGCAATCAGTCTATCAAAGTGATATTGCATATCTCTTAGCATCAGATCCGGAGATAAATAATGTCAAATTGGCCCACTATTACTGATGTTAAGTTTGAGGCTTGATTAAGTGGTAACGGACAAAGCTCGCCTTTGGGTCTATCTTTCATGTCTGTGCGTTGATGTTTTGAAACAGGGTGTCTATCCGGTTCACCACTGTGTTACTTTCCGAGGGCTGCTATAGCAAAGTACCCACAAGTTGGGAGGCTTAAATCAACAGAAATTTATTGTCTGGCAGTTCTGTAAACACCGTGTCAGCAGGGCTCCTTCTGAAACCTTCCTTGCCTCTTCCGGTGTCTGGTAGTCCCAGACATTCCTTGGCTTGCCGCTGCAGCACTTCAATCCCCCCTCCAGCTTTATATGACATTCTCCCTGTGTCTGTGTCTTCACAAGAACCTTTTCTTATAAGAACACCAGTCATATTGGATTAGGATCCCATCCTACTGGATTATGACCTCATCTTTACTAATTATGTCTGATACAACCCTATTTCAAAATAAGATCACATTCCAGGGTCCTGGGGGATAGGATTTCAACTTACCTCTTTTGGGGAACATAATTCAACCCATAACACCCATCAACTCTTCACTCAAAGGTTTTATCACTCATTGATAGTCCTTGATTGACTCAACTGTTCCATTGGGGATTGCACAGCAGTGTTTTTCTTAGGCCTCACCATTTCTTCAACATTTATTAGCTGGCATTCTTCTATAAAAAAGGTTTTGTTTTCCTGTTTCTTCCCCATCTCTTCCTTCTTCTCTCCCTCACTTTTTAGATCACTTTGAATTTTTGGCCTTTTCTTTTTATTACTTTCATACAACCATCTCATGATGTTTTATCCAATATCATATCAACCATCATTTTTGTACAATACAGAAAAAATTTTGGTGATCAAATTGTTTCACATTTGGCTAGATAGAGCCCATAAAGTCAACTCTTAATGAAGGAAAGTATAATAAATTTAAAATTTTTCTTTTTAAAATGTGACCACTCCTAATCTAGCCCATAGGATTTACTTATGAAGTCCAAATAAGTCAGAGCTCATAATTTTCTCCCTGGGGAGGCCATCTGATTATTCCCCATGGGGAAAAAAAATCTATCATTCCTACAGTATGACCATAAGAAAAAGCTGTCATTTATTGAGTAGTCTCTGCTTTACATGTTATTTTAATTGTCATAATAACTGCCTATGTAATGTTACTACATATTACAAATGAGAAATCTGAGGTTTAAAAAGTGAGAAACTGAAAGAACATGGATTTTGCAAACTGACAGTTTGAATCCTCTTAGGCATGTGATTTGGGCCTTGGTTTGTTTATCTCTACTATGGCAATGATGACATTTGCCTCATAGGTTTGAGCCCAGCAGCTTACCTAACCTAGAGTAGGTGTTTATTAGTTTTCTTCTTTCCATAGCCTGATGACAGGCCATGACTTCTAGGTCATGTTGGATAAATGACAGTGCCACAGAGTCCACTAGCAATTAATCAGGAGTTGATCTATTCAGAATATGCTCACTGGGAATTAAAGATAGTTTGACCTAAGTCTCAAGTAAAATCTATCTTTAATTATCTTTGGGGGGAAAAACAGTTTGATCATTTTTTAAACAATGTTGTGGGAAGGAGATCATATCTATTCAAATTAAGAGAACAACTTTTGGGGAGATCTTTTTCATTTTACATTCACATTAGGAAGTTCATTTATAAATCAGTCTTCAAAATAGGCTCAGCTTTGTTGCAAACAGTGCATTCATTCTTTCCATAAATTGTATTGAGTACCTACTATGTCGTATACAGTGTTCTAGGCACTTGGGAAGATAGGTGAAAGACAAATACATGTGCAAATTACACAGGATTAGAAGTAGGTAAGTACCAACGAGAAATATAAACTAAGCAGAGGTATAGAGGAGGGGATTGCAATTTCAAGTAGGGCTGTCATCATTTAAAGGTGATATTTGAGCAAAGACTTGAAGGAGGTGAGGAAATTGGTCACGTGGCCATCTGGGAGAACAACAAATACAAGGCCCTTGGGCAGGAGTGTGCTTGGCCTGCTAGAGGCACAACAAGGAGGCTAGTGTGGCTGGAGTGCAGTGAATGAGGGGAAGTGTTTTATTTATCCAACAAACACTTAAATAGCCCTCACTAGTGGTCATGCAGCGCCCCCTCTCTGGAGCACACCCCCACCACCACCTTTCGCCTTCTTTTCCCCTCAAGAGGCATACCTTTGCGCTCTCTCTCTCTCTCTCTCTCTCTCTCTCTCTCTCTCCCCTAAGCTCCAACTGCCCTTTGTAACTTGTTTCCTGAGCCCACGCAGCCCCAGCCCCATTGGCTCACTTTTTCTGCCTCTGTGTCTTTCTAAATAAACTTTCACTTGTACTTTGAAAAAAAAACAATAGCCGTCACAAGTAGCACTTGAAAATGTTAACTCATCTTCCCAATAACTATGGGAAGTGGATCCTGTTTTTCTTTTTTAGATGAGGAAACTGAGGCACAGGAAGATTAAATAACTTCCCCCAAGTCACATAACTATCAAGTTATAGAGCTGGGACTGTCTCAGGTGATCTGTCTCTAGAGACTTTTGGAGCTTTTAAGCACCCATGTTGCTGTACTGCCTCCTAATAGTAAGAGATGAGGTCTGATAACTGGGGACCAGATCCCATAACTCCTTAAAGGCCATTGGTAAGGATTTGAGTTTTTATTCTGAGTGATATTAGTTTTAAACAGAAGAGTGATATGTGTTTGTTTTGTTGTTCCAGAAATTTCCAAAGCAGTTATGTACTTAAGGTATGTATTGCTCTTGGCATTTAATATACTGGTATAAATTCAAAAAGATATCCATTTATGGGAACAAAGAAAATTTGATATGTATTATTTAGAGATGTTATCCTATCAGATATTATTTGTGTAAGGTTAATCTCTTCTATTTTTAAAGTCTTACAAGAACCTCTTTATTGTGAGGATCTAGAAATACTTATGTACTTGGCTATGCATTTTGGGAGGCACCGAGGCAAAGTTATGAGCAAAAAACTTTGTTTTCCTACTTTGAAGGGGGAAAAAGTTATAAGAGCAAATGGACTACTTAAGATATGTCCTAGCTACATACCAAAGGTGATGGGTCAGTGGTGCTGCCTTTTTGGGGCTTAATGTTTCAGCACCTCATGGGCCACACTCCTTCACTGGGGCTCCATGACCTCCAGTGCAGAGTGACCCAGAGGAACCTGCACTTGAGAGTATCGAAAGGACTCTGGCTCAAGCCATCCATCCTGCTCAAGGAGCATTCAGGAGCAGCACAGGCAGAGTCAGTCTGGAGAAGAGAAGGATGACATTAATGATCATCATAATTACCATAATATATTCAGCATTTACTGTAGGCCTAGCATCATGCGAAATGTTTTACAAGCATGAGCTATATAGTAAACTAAGGCTTAAAGAGATTCACTAAATTGTCCAAGAACATATACAGCTGTGACATAAGCACAGCTCTACTTGTCTCCAAAGCCCATATCCCTACGCATTTATTCTATACTGTCTAGGTCAGGAATAGAATTCTCTATGGCTATTTCTTCTGTAACCTTCAAGAACGTTAACAGTGACTCTCTGGAGGTGGTTCCAGTTCTGAGTTTCCAGCTGCCTGTCACACACAGGTGCAAGTTTCAGCCTTCACCTCTTTTGTACTGCTCAGTTTTTCAGACACAACTTACGTGCCTCATCAGATTTCTTATCATTTCCCAAATGCTCAGTTCCTTGTTCTGTCTCAGCCACCACAGCAGCTGACTTGCTTTTGTTTGGGTCCACATAGTCCTGCTACTGTAGTTGCCATTTTCCCAGCCTGCCCCTGCCCCCCTTGACTGCCACTGAAGAACCCGGCTCACCAGCTACATGCCATGAATTCTCTCTCTGCTCCCAATCATGATTAAAGGCGGTGCCCCAGAGCATTGGCCGTGGCTTGCTGAGAGGCTAACGATGGGAAAATATGACATAACCTAGAAGTATGAGGATAGTAACCGAAATAGGAGATGGGAGGGAACCACAAAGGGGGATTCGTTTTCCTGTCTCCCTCCCAAGAACTTACCTGAGCATGTTTTCACCATTTAGCATGTCTGGAGATATTCTGCTTGGACATGAAGGCATACCTCCTGTCTGCAGATTATCCAAGCATCATCTTGTATTACTTTCTCATCTTACCTCTGTTTCTCTTCCTTTTTTGTCTCACTCTTACTGCCCTGGGATTGCATCTCCTAAATAAAACATTAGCATTAATTCTTGGTTGGAGTTCTATTTTTCTAGAAAAAATAGGCTAAGATATCTAGACTCAATTTCGATCAATGATACCTCCACTTCCTAAATTCTCTTGACCCAAAGTCAAGCTTTCGAGAGATAGTAATAGCTAATAATATTGTCATTTTTATCAGTATACATGATAGAACTCATGTATTCCTCCACAAAGAAAATAAAAATAATTGAAAGGATCCTTAGTGGTGAAAAGATTCTGAACCAGTAGCTCAAAACTAGCATCAATCCTAAAACCACTCATACCCTCAGTATCTCACAACTAGCTTTTCCTCTCCTTTCCAACCAGGCTGTGGTTTGAATCCCCAGTATTCTTACTTGGACTGGACTATTGAACACCTTCCCAATTTGTCTTTCTATTCCCATATTCTCCTACTTCTGATCTAATCTGAATACCATTGCCATCAGATAAATAGTCCTAAAAGCTGATTTCATCTTGCTCCCCTATGTTGAAAAATGTTCAGTAACTTCTCACTACCCCTAGAATAATGTCTAAAGTTCCTTCTGAAACTAATCTTCACTCAAGGCCCTTTACAAACCGTGTGACCTACATTTCCAGCTTTACTACCAACTATAGTGTTTCTCTATGTGAATTACACCACCAGCTGTTCTGGGCTGCTTGCTTTTCCCAAACATGTTGCATTTTTTCTAAGACCACTATGCCTCCGCAATGGAACTGGACAACAGAAGTATTTGTAGGTTTGGGTACCGTCCCCCTCCACCCCCTCACTCCCTGCCCGCCCCTCCAGGGAAGTATCAGAATGCCTCCAACATCCATAACTACCTCCTAGGGGTTTTTAATAGGACACCAAATTATGTGTCCATTTATTCTGCCATTCCAAACAAAACCATTTAGTCTGGGAGCCAGAGCCTAACCTAGGGCCAATAAACCTATCTATGTGGATGTGATGGCTTATCAAAGAAGCTCCACCTAACAGCCTGCACTGGATGGTGAGCAGCCAACCTAGCCCGGCCCTTTGAGGAAGTTAATATGAAGTACAGGGACAGAGTCAGCAGTTACCAGTAGGGAGAAGCTAGAAGATACACAGAGGGAAAGAACAATGCAATCATGTGGCAGCAGAAACCAGGAAGCAATAGAAGCTGTGAGATAAAGAACTAGAAAGTACTTAGTAGCAAGGGCAGAGGAGCAGAGTCATAATAATAGCAGATAGAGAACAAAGCAACAGATATTACTGCTGAAGAACCCACAAGATAACCAGCTGTATTGTGTGCTGACTCATCTTCCAGTTCCCACTGGTCATTACTTAAACTTAGATTGAGGCAACCATGAGTCTCTCTCTGTTCTGGAAATTAAATTTTCGCCTCCGGTATCTCTATCAGTCAAGATTATAGCAGGAAACTAAAGGCAACTCAGCTGGGGTTTTGAAAATAATTGAAGACACTATTTACAAGGATGTAGGCAGGTTTGCGGGAAGGTAGGAGGAAAATTGAGGCGCCCAAAGGACTAGCAAGAGTGAAAATCCAGGGCAGAAGAGACAAGGGAAGGAAACTGTGGCAGTGTGATGGGAGTCTAGAAAGAGCTAGAGCCTGAAGGGGCATAACTGCTGCCAGAATCATGGTGCTAAAGCTGGGAGAAAAGCATATTAGTCTCTTTTTCCTCGTACCCTCTGATACTTGCTGATGCCTCTCACTGGCCAAACCCTACAGTAAGAAAGAAGGCAGTAGAGCCTGCTGGCGTAGCTCAGTGGTGGAGCTTTTACCTACAACCCAGGAGGTCACGGTTGGATTCCCAGACAGGATTGCGGGCTCGATCCCCAATGTGGGGTGTGCAGGAGGCAGCCGATTGATGATTCTCTGTTATCATTGACCAGAGGCCCAGCGCATGAAATCATGCGCAGGTAGGGTCCCTAGTCTTAGCCTGTGATCAGGGCCATCTTCTGGCCGCTTGCCATTCCGGAGTCCCACCCCGCCGCCACCACCCACGCTGCCAGTTCCCCATCTGGGGATCCATCGGAGCCTGCGGGCCAGGGGGAAGGACCAAGAGGTCTGCCTTCCACCTGCTCACCAGTCCCAGTCCCCCCCCTGCCACCACCCACCCAAGTTCCTTGGAGCCTGCGACCCAGGGGAGGGACCAAGAGGCCGGCCGTTCGGCCTGCTCCCCAGGCCCCAGTCCCACCCCAGTTCCCCGTGGTTCCCTGTTCACCATCTGGTGATAGGAGCCTGCGGGCCGGGATGGAGGGACCAAGAGGTGGTCAATGCACCTCATAGTAACTGTCTAGCAGTCATTCTGGTCGTTACACCATTATGGTTGCTGGGCTTTTATTATATAGGATGTTTCTATCTCTCCCTCTCCATTTCTCTCTGAAATCAATAAAAATATATTTAAAAGAAAGAAAGAAGGCAGTAGAGCCCAGGTGATGTCATTTGTGGATAACAACCTCATGAGGCACAGAACAGAGAGGGATGGGGGTGAGGGGGAGCTGTCATGGGCTGACTAGTGGCCTCACCAAGGGAAAAAAATAAATAAGTATGTCCATGCCCTAACATCCAGAACCTGAGAACACTACCTTACATAGCCAAAGATTTGCTTAAGTTCCTGAGTAGAGGAATTTATCCGAGTTTATTTTGGTGGGCACTAAATGCAATCATATGTCTCCTAATGAAAGAAAAGCAGGGGTAGTTTTGAAAAAGGAAAAGGCAATGTGACCTCAGAATCAGACATTGGAGTGAAGTGGCCACAAGCCAAGGAAAGCCTGGAGCCATCAGAAGAGGGAAGAGGCGAGGAGCAGACTCTCCCCAGAGCCTTCAAAGGGAGCATGGCCCTGCCACCATCTTGATTTGGGGTTTCTCGCCTCCAGAACTGTGAAAAGATAAAATTCTGGGCTTTTTGTTTGGTTTTTGTTTGTTTGTTTTTTGGCTTAAACAACAGAAATTTATTTTCTCACAGTTCTGGAGGGTAGAAGTCTGAGATCAAGGTGTCAGTAGGGTTGGTTTCTTCTGAGGCCTCTCTAAAATTCTGGTTTTTTTTAAGCCACCCAGTTTGTGGTAATTTGTTACAGCAGTCACAGGAAAGTCATACAGGGACCAGCCAAATGGAGAATTACCAGCATAAACTCTATTCAACTCTGAATGCCACATTGACCACAATAATGCCCTGATCACCTTTGCTGGGAATTCGTTTGCCTACCTTCTTCATTCATGTTGGTACTTCTTTTTGGACAACTCATATGACTCAAGTTAAATGCTCCCAAGTTACAGTTACTTTTGCATACAAATATCTTTTCATCCTAACCCGATGACCACATTCTTCTTGAGAACAAGAACCTTGTCTTGTACATCTTTGTAGGCCATGAAAATCCCAGCCCAGTACTTTGAGCAGAGTGGATATTCTGTAATTGGTAAATGAGAGAGAAAGCTTCCATTTGTCCATCTGTAAATGGAAAAATAACAATTTCCACTGACTTGCCTTTCAGAGATAATAGTGGCAGTGTTTCCCAGAAACAATTTCTGTACCTGTAACAAAATGATAGATCTGAAACACCCACTCCTGCTGGAGCAGTTCCTCAGAAAAGAATTACATTTTGTTGCAGCATGTCTTCCATTTCATGTGGAGCTGAAACTGCTTGTAGTCACCCCAAGGAAAGGGCAGGGCGTCCTTAAGAAAATGTAAGAGCTCAATATTGGTGTTCTCTCAGGAATTTTGATTCACCCCATAAATATTTATCAAAGGACTATTATGTTAAAGTGAATCCATAAATGCTGGAAAAACACAAACACACAGAATAAGGCATGGTCCCAAGTAATTGTGACACAATATGATGAATGCTTTTTAAAAGAACAAGATACTATGGAACCAGATTAAGTCTATGGATGAGAATTTCACCCTTCCCCTCCTCCCCAAAAAAAGTCACGTTCAAGCTAGTTTTTTAGGACTTTATCAGGCACAGGCGAAGTCAGAAGCACTGGGAACCAAGAGAAATAACTTTGCCAAGCAAACTACACCCTTAGCTCAGCCCTATTGTATCTGACCTTATTTTAATTCGTCGTCCTCATAGCTAGATAGTGAGAAAGGAAGGGAATGCAGACTGCTTCCCTACTTTGCATCTAGATTTGCATCAAAGAAAGGAGGGCATCAGGAGGAAAAGTAGAGGTTGCCCTCTTACAAGCTCAATAATGACAAGTCCAGATAGCAATAATGGGTTAATAAACACTCTTACCTTTCCTGCGCTTCTACCTCAATTCTGAAAACTGAGGTGGGCTATCCTGTGAGCCTGTGGGGTAGCAGGGCATGAATAACTCGGAGGAAAGCAGGCAAGGAATGAGGGCACCCCTTCGTCTCATTATCCCAAGCAGGGAGGCATTGCTTTGTGGCAAAGCCTCCTGGAAAGGGAATAATGGCTGAGGCCCTTTTTCCTGCCATAGACTGACCTTCAGATCACTCCTTGGGGAACTGCTGTGTCAGGGGCACCGCCCAACATCTCTCCCCAGTCAGCCCTCCTAGGCCTCTGAGACCAGAGTGGGAGGAGAAAACTCCTGGGAAAGCAGCCAGGAGAGAGGGAACGACTGACCTAACCCACCAAGGGCCAGAGGGTCCCCCCATCCTCACCCTGTAGCTTCCATTGGAAAACGAGGAAGCTGAGAAACCAGATTCCAGCCTCAAAGTACAGATCACTTGTCTTTGTTTTCTTAAGAAGCCTCTACCTCCCAGACCTTGCCAGGAAGCCGGCGGCATTTTCATGAAGCAGTAATAACAAGGACAGAGCGTTCTAGCCTGCCGGAGCCTGCTGGCTGGTCACTCTTTCCACTGCCTTTTGTTTTCATGCATCATTCCCTCACTTGCTTCTCAGATTCCTCAGGGCTTTGAAAAAGCCACAAATGCTCCACACAGTGACACCACCCAGAGGGCTGGCAGACATCACTGTCACGCACCCTGCCCTAAGCGATGGCACGTATGCAAGCCCTGACAACGGACACCCAGCCTTACACCTAGTAAGAGTCAAAATAGTGTCCAGAAAGGCAACCACCTTCCCCATCAGCTTTGCTGGTAAAGGTGGGACTTTAGATTAAGTATCACCCAGTGCACTAGTAAATCACAGACCCCTGTTTGAAGCATAATGCATCTGCAAGGTATGTTGGACCGTGGGACTTCTCTACCCTTTCTTCAAGGATCTAAATGAAGCCAACACAGCCCAGCTGGCATGCCTCAGTGGTTGAGCTTTGAACTAGGAGGTCACAGTTTGATTCCCCACCAGGGCCCATGTCCGGTTGTGGGCTTGATCCCCAGTGAGGGGCATGCAGGAGGCAGCCGATCAATGATTCTCTCTCATCATTGATGTTTCTCTCTCTCTCGCTCTCCCTTCCTCTCTGAAATAAATAAAAATATATTTATAAATAAATAAATGCAACCTGACCGGTTTGGCTCAGCGGATAGAGCATCGGCCTGCAGACCGAAGGGTCCCAGGTTCGATTCCGGTCAAGGACATGAACCTTGGTTGCGGCCACATCCCCAGTGGGGGGTGTGCAGGAGGCAGCTGATCGATGTTTCTCTCTCATCGATGTTTCTAACTCTCTATCCCTCTCTCTTCCTCTCTGTAAAAAATCAATAAAATATATATAAAAAAATAAAAACGAATAAATGCAGCGAAGACAGATGTTACCAACAAAGCAACAGAATGCTATCACTGTGCCAATTCACATATCAATATATTAGACTGTGTATATATACATACAGGGAGAAGAAGCTCTCAATGATATTTGTGTTCCTATGTCACCTGTGGCCTGTTTTAAACCACACTCCAGAGCTACCCTACCAAAATCTGAAAACAGGGCCTAGATATGTACATTTTTAAAAAAACTTGACAGTATTGGTTAGAATGTGGGAAAGAGAATTTCTCAGATATCATTGATGAGAGTAAAAATGAGTTCAGCTACTGTGGAGAGCAATCTTGTGAAGTTGAGAATGTGTCCCTAGAAAGTTCCTTTCCAGATATATTCTAGAAGAATTCTCACACCTGTGTCCAATGAAGTATACATAAGGACAGTAATTACATCATGATTTGAATTAGCTAAAAACTATCATAAATATCCATCCACAGAATAATTATTCTAGAACATTTATAGTATGGGACTATATTGCAGTATGATTTAGTATAATATTACTATATTATAAAGAAAGAACTAGCTTTACAGGTATCACATGGATAAATCTAAAAAACATGATGTTGAAAAACACAAGATCCAGAAGAATATGTACAATATTTATATACATCTTTAAACACCCAAAACATATATAGTATAGTAAAAACATAAAAACATGTGAGAAGGATTCCCACCATTTTTAAGAGATTAGTTACCTCTAGGTAGAGATGGGATGGAAGACCCTCTTTTGTAACTAAAACATTTTATTTGTTTTTTTGTTTGTTTATTTATTTATTTTTAATCTTAAGCAAATATGGCAAGCTGTTAAAATTTATAAAATCTCATTACTGGATATATGTCCCACAAGTGACTCTGAAGATCTTCCATAGCAGCAGGATCTTTCAAGATTTTTAGGATTCACAAATACTGAAAATAAAAGTTTGTTTACCGGGATAAGCCATTCCCATAAACACAGATGACACTACTCATCCCTCTTAGTAATGTAGGTATTTTGAGATGTTTTCATTAATGGTGGCGTTATTACACAGATTCACACACACTCTCCTACTCAGGTGTGCTTCTGACCTCCTGGATTTGTGAGCATTCTTAATAGAGTCAGAGGTGCAATGGAATGAAGCTACGGATCTATCCACATTTGGAGACCATTATTATAATGATCAGAGATTCTCAAATCTAGCTGAAAGTCATAATCACCAGATAAAAATTTTAATGCCATCGTCGACGCCCCAGCTTATGGAATATGATGTAGTAGTTCTGAGGTGAAACCAGGAATCTATACTGTCAAGAGATTCTGATAATCAGCCAGGTTTGAAAATGAGGATAAATAATCATGAGGCAGGATAGTAAGAAGTTAGGAAAATCCTTGGCAAGTGGAACGGGGAAACTGAGACAAATAGTTGATTCAAACTGACCCCATCCAGCACCCTGACTCACCTGCCTCCTTCTCCCTTGCATAACCATTCCCTTAAGCACTAAGTCCTCAGGACAAAGAGGTTCTGACCCACATCAAATAATTTTGGGAACAAAGCTTTGGGTCTGTTGACCACAGAGATAGAGTTTTGGTCAAACTAGAGATAATATCTAGGCCTCAAATGTCTCTAGTTTGAGATAAATGAGGATGGAAAAGCAGCAAAACCAGATGAAGCAACCTAATGACTGATATCAGGACCAGATGAAATGAATGATGATCCCCTACGCTAGCACCAACCAATCACTAGAAAACACAACCGTGAAAGAACACACTGTGGAAAGCTGATGAATATTATATTGAGATCCTCCCCCCCGCCAAATCCCCGCCTTTGGAAAACAGATAAAAACCCTTAAGATGAAGGACCCAGTGCATGCTTTCTTTCTTGGGCAGGGGTGGGAAGCGTCTGGCCCTCAGGCCGTATAAGACCTGAGAAATCATTTGGTCTAGCCCTGGCAAGACATTAGGGGTGAGTTAATTAAATGTTTGAGCAAATGTAGCAGGCTAATTTTTAAGTTGATAATTTTGTACGGCCCACGGATGATGCTATAAATATCCAAATGGCCCTTAGCAGAATAAAAGTTCCCCACCCCTGCTCTACAGCATGCCCATGACTCTCCACCTCCCTTTCTTTAAGGCGAGTATCTTTTCTTTCTTTCCCCTAAGCTCCAAGGAACCTCCTTTTGCCTCTGTAACTTGTTTCCTGAGTCCATGCAGCCTAGCTGGCTCACTTCTACCTCTGTGACTTTCTAAAAAAAACTTTCTCTTTGAGTAGAGTTCTTGGCTCTGAATTCTAGCCAAACTCAAAGATCGAGGTCTAACAGCACCACTAACAGCCATGATTATGTTTTATTAATGTTTTCAAAGAAGTTGGGATGGGAGAAAAAGAAGCAAGAAAATTAAAGGGGGGAAGAAGGAAGAAAGGGAGGGACAGTAAGCTTTCAAATCCTTCCTAATCTATTTTCACCCACTCTCCAACCTTGAATGTCTCTCCATCCTCTGAACTTTACTAGAGCTGTAATCATCTGTAAGTTCATTTTGTATATTGTAAGATCAATATACAAAAAACTATTGTATTTCTATACATTAGCAATGAGCAATTTGAAAATTAAATTCAATTCAGTCCGTACCCAGATCCCAGGTGTGTGTGTGTTTCAGAAATTGGCAAGCTGATCTGTAATTCATATGGAATTGTAACCCAGCATAGCCAAAGCACTCTTGAAGAGGAAAGACAAAGCTGGAAGATCCACATTTCCTGATTTCTAAACCTACAGCAAAACTACAATTATGAAGACAATTATACTTATTGGCATAAGTATACACATAGAGATCAATGGCATAGAATTGAGTGTCCACAAATAAACCCTCACATTTAAGGTCAATTGTTTTTTTGACAAAGGTGCCAAGACAAGTCAATAGTGAAATAATAATTTTTTTCCAATAAATGATGCTGGAACAACTGGATATCCACATGCAAAAGAGTATGTTGGGCTATACCTCACACCATACAAATAAATGAATTCAAAATAGATCATAGACCTAAATGTAAGAATTAAAACTATAAAACTCCTAGGAGAAAACACAGGAGTAAATCTTTATGACCTAAACTTGTCAGTGGTTTCTTAGATATGTCACCAAAAGCAGAGGCAACAAAAGAAAATAATAGATGAATTGGACTTCAAAATTAAAGACTTTTGTGCTCACAGAACACCATCCAAAAAGTAAGAGACAACCCACAGAATGAGAGAAAATCTTTGCTGAAAGTATATTTGACAAGAAATTTATATTCAGAATATATAAAAATCTATTACAACTCAATAGTGAAAAGCAAACCCCGTTAAAATATGGGCAAGCCCACAGCTACCAAGCTGTGGTATTTTGTTATGGCAGCTGTAGCAAACTAACACAGTGGTTCTTTTGAACATGTAACAATGACACCATGTATAAGAAAGGCCTATGTTTTGAATGATTGCATTTTGCAGGGTAGCATCTTTTGGTCACTTACGTCATCAATTGTTAGAAATGTGAGAACTCTCCAGAAGATCAAGTACTGTGCAGTAATTATCATGCACAGGCCCCAGAGAGCCCTGGCCTTTGAGAATGCCCTCTTCATCAACCCAAAAGAAGGTAAATACTTGGATCTCTCCAGGCCTTTGAGCTTTTCATAAATTGGTAGAGATTGATCCAAATGTGCTTGACACCTGGGAAAATGTCATTTAAAATGATGTTTAATTACTGAGAACTTTTAATAATATGGGGAAATGATTCTAATACTCTAATATTAAATAAAAAGTCAGCATGAAAATTTCATATGTATAGGTAGACTCATTTTATCTGTGTGGTGCTATGCATAGAAGAAAGACTGAATAGAAATATAGTCAAAGTTAACATTTTTTCTCTACAGTGAGACTATGTGTTAGTTTGGTTTTTTTCTTTATACTTCTCTATATTTCTGAATTTTCCAAAGTGAGCATGTATTATTTTTATAATCACAAAATATGCTTATATTTTAAAGATTAAAAACTGGGCAGAGCAAGCCCAGCCCGCTTGGCTCAGTGGTTGAACGTCGACCTATGAACCAAGAGGTCATGGTTTGATTCCTGGTCAGGGCATATGCCTGGGTTGCAGCTGAGCCCAGTATGGGGCGTGCAGGAGGCAGCCGATCAATGATTCTCTCTCATTGATGTTTCTATCTCTCCCTCTGCTTTCCTCTCTGAAATCAATAAAAAATATATATATTTTTAAAAACTGGGCAGAGCATATAGAACTAGTATTGAGAGTCATCTCCAGAAGACAAAGTTCTGGGACTCATAGGTCAGATGCAAGTGCTGCTAGAACCCTGCTGCCCACCTGTGCTCTTGGGATTGAGCCATTGGATGTTGCCCCATGCCTGGAAATTCTGATTATGCTCCTGCAGAGTCTTCCTGTCTAGAACAGGTCTCTGAACACTGATCCTCCTTTCAGACTGCTAACCCCTAATTCTGAAGTTAGGAACAACTCAACCCAACCTCTCCCTCCCTGTCCCACACTTCTCTTCCAACCATTTTGTACTCAAGGCTACCCACAGTGGCACATGGTTACCTGTGTCCCTCATAAGCGGAGCGGCTGAGAAGTAACAGGCACAAGATGATAGTATGAGGGCAAGAGAAGGGAAATATTGGGAGAAATGCTTCTGAGGTTTCCTTCCCTGTGGAGGTCTGTCCCTCTGTCTAGCTTCTTGTCTGTCCTCCTTAGAGGAGGGGCTTAATCTGATTGGGGAATTGTGAAGCCTACATAGGGCATGTTCAGTTTAGTTCCTCCTTTCTTCCTCTTAGGTACCTGCCTCCTACAGTGAGGATGCTCTGCTTCTCTGGGGCAAGATCCCCTTCCTACCCCAACTCTCATCCCCAGAATAAGAAGGCCTGTCATGCTCAAGTGTTACTTGTGACTGGGTGAATAAGTCTGCCTAAAGCTGAAACTCATTTAGTATTTAGTATCCCATTCTATCTCACAGAAAAAAGATATCAAGGTAATATTTTGGTCTCCATCTGCCCACTCTTTTGTCTCATTTCTCATCTTGATCTGAATCCTAAAATTTGGATTGGAGAAAAAGAATGCTACTTATGGTAACTTCTCAGGGGCCTGAAAGGTGTTTGTTAAGAGCCAACCACTTGCCCAGCATGAAGCTTTAGATATGTTCATTTATTTAATTCCACAACAACCCCCAGGAGTTCACAATATTTTCCTGTTTCCCATAAGAGGAAACTGGTGCTCAGAGAGGTTAGATACTTGCCAGAGGTCTCACAATGAATGAGTGACAGATGTCACTCTGACTTCAATGTCCAAGTACTATACACTGCATCAGACATTGTCCTTGGGTGCCACCAAGACACTCCTTAGGGACTGAGGTAGCAATCTCATCTGCATTTAATACTTCATCCTAATCAACTGAGCTATCAATTGAGCAACATGCAAGAGAGGCAAAGATGATACAACCAAAGGACAAGGAATGGGTGATTATATAACTCTAGAGTAGACCAAAGACATCAAGAACTATATTTTCCCCAGATTTCTTGGGAGCTTTTAGACAAATGACCTCCCCTGCTTCCCAATTAGTGCTCTGGCTTCCTGGTTGTAAAATAATTCTTAATATCCTGTCCTTCTTAAATCAGACCACATGCCATGCTTCCCTGAGACTGGCCTCAGCATAGTTGCCCTTTGCCCATTTAAAAATTGGGTGTCATACGGCCTTGGGTAGCACATGGAGTAAAATAATAACTATAATGAACAATGAATCAGCTTAACAATATATGAAAACAAGAAGTAGTGAAATGATGAGCAGAAAGTGCCAGCTATAGGGGCTGACCCTTTAAGTAGACAAGCTGAAGAAGATGTTTTGATCTCACCCCTGAAGGACAATCAGCTGGAGGGCTGAACCACAGTCGCTGAGAGAGCCAACCATGCTGCCAAGGTACCAGGCAGCATTTCCAGGGGCTCAAACCACGGCTAGTTTCTTCTCATCTTCCCAACAAATGCTCAGAAAGTGCAAGGGCACCCCGCAGGTCACTAAGCACATTCCCAATGGCCCTCCAGGGAAATTTGATGCTGAGAAATGGACCTTTTCCAAAGTAGTGGTTCAAGACAGATGAGGAATTACAGAGAAGACAGCCTTCCATGGAAAATACCCTGCCTCCAAATCCCCAACGCCTTCATTAGAGAACTGAAAGCACAGGCACACCAGCTGGTCTCCACGGCTTCGAAGCACTGCGGTGCAGTGGAAAGAGCAATGCTATAGGGCTCGTAAACAAGAGACTAGCCTTCTATCCCCATCTCTGCCAGATTTTAGCTGGGTGACCTTGGCATAGGTACTTGGCTTCTCTGGGCCTCACTTTCCTCGTTTGTTAAATGAGGTTTGACCAGACCATGATGTGTTCTGATTCTGAAATCCTCTATTTCAACTTTGAATTACCATTTTACATTTAAAGAAAATTAAAGTGAGCTCCTGAGTGTTGTTTCTCAGGGATCCTGTTATTCCAGGGATCATGCCTCAACCTTTTCAGCATTCTTCATTGGCTCCCCTCCTTCCACAAATCAAACCTAAATTCTTCAACATGGCATTCAAGGTTCTTTGTGATCCACCGTGCCTCTCCAGCCACCCTCCCTTTATACTCACCAATCATGTATTTTATACTCTGGCAATACTGGACTATTTGTATTTTCCTTTAATACTCTTACTGCAATATCAAATATTTATGAGTATGCACTCTGTGCTAGACACACCAGGAAGCTTTTGAACATACTGTTCACTTTGCTTGGACTGCCCTGTATTAACTAAACTAAAGCTTGCTGCTGTAACAAATAAGCTATATAGATTAACACAATAGAAAGTTATTTCTTAGTCATATAACAGTTCACTGTGACAAGCAGCCTTCCATCCAGAATCCTTCTATTTTGCAGCTTTGCCATCCTCCAAGCTTCAGTGTTTTACTTCCAGAGCTAACAGCTGGGAAGAAGAAGAAAGAAAAGGCACACCTGCTTCTTAACCCAGCCCAGAAATGATGCAATCACTTCTGCTCATGTCCCATTAATTAGAACTTGTCACTTGTCACTTGTAGATGGAATTGGAAATTAGTAGGGCCACTTTCCAGAACATTTTCATACTATGGAATGAGAAAGCACAAGTCTTTGATGATCAACCCGCCATCACATGCTCTTCCTTGACTTCTCTAATTAGCAAAGGCTTATTCACCCTTCAAATCCAAGTGCTACCTCCTTTGCGAAGTCTTCCCTGATCTATGCAGGCAGATTTAGGTCCTCCTTTCCTATCCCTCACTACACATTTTACATTTCTCCATTAGGACTATTATCATAATACTAGAGGCCTGGTGCATGAAATTGGTGCACAGGTAGGGTCCCTAGGCCTGGCTGGCAATCAGGGCCGATTTGTGGGGCGACCGGCAGGGCAATTGAGGGGCCCCCACTAGCACTCGCCTTAGCTGGCCTGGTGCCGGCCCTGCCCCCCACTGCTGCCACCGGTCGCCTCCCTCTGCAGGGTGACTGGCAGGGCGATCAGGGGGCCCCCACTGGCACCCACCTTGGCTGGCCTGGGGCCTGTGGGCTAGGAGCAGCTCCTGCATTGAGCGTCTGCTCCCTGGTGGTCAGTGCGCATCATAGCGACCGATCACTCCACCAGTCATTCTGCTGTTCAGTCAATTTGCATATTTGGCTTTTATTATATAAGATACTGTGTAGTTTGCATGCCAGTCTACTTAACTGAACTATGACACTTGAGGCAGGAATCTTGTCTTTTTGTTTTTGTATTTGGAAACCTTAGCATCATGCCCAGTAAATAGTAGTTTTATAATGATATTTAATGAATTAATGAATATTATCATTAAATCAAAGAATGAATGATTACCTTAAAGAAAAGAAGCTGGTTTTTACAGAGGAACAAAGAGCTCAGTGTAAAAAAACAAAACAGAACTTGTGGTGATTTGAGGTCATCTAAAATGCTAAAAAGAAAATAAGCTTCCCATGTAAATGCTACAATTGTAATTAATATTTTGCATTATCACTTATTTAGAATATGTCTCTCTCATAAACTCCACAAGGGTAGGGACCTTATATGTATTGTTCTTTGCTCTGATTCTAGCATCTAGCATACTGTCTGGCACATAGTAGATACTCAACAAATATTTCGGAAGGAATGAATGGATAAAGAAATGAATAAATACATGAATGAAGACTGCATCCTTAATTGCATGAGCCATATAATAAATGCTTAGCTTGGCTTATACAAGGAAAGTGTGGACAGGGCAGTAAAAACCTACCCCAACTAGAAAGACAGCCCAGAGTGCACACGAGGACTTTAACATCATTACCTTGCATAGCCCATGGCATCATCCCCTTTATGTAAGAGGATGAACAAACATTATTGGAGGAAGCTAAAATCTCAACGGGGATAGTAGCCGATGAGTAAATGAGGACAAATGGATGTCTCTAAAATGGTTGCACTATCAGATAACCTTTGTAAATTGGTTAATGAAAGAAGCAGGAAGCAAGAGTGCAGACAATTACAGAAGCATGACAACTGTGAAAAATACAGTGATCGAGAAAAGACAAAAATATGTTTTCATAGTTTTTGAAGAGGTATTGAGACAGTTCTTTAAATGTTTGTAACACATTTATTGTTCTCATAGCTCCCATGTGACAAAATTTGGTTTAGATATTAGATATGACTTTGTCAGGCAACTTCTAAACGGAACCTCTTCCCAGGCCTCGGTCCTGGTTATCTTGAACCTCTGGAAAGTCCTAAATATAATGGAGTAAATTTGCAGTGTGGACTCATTTGAGGTGGTAATGAGGTTGATGTTGATGTTGACAGATGGGCTTTTGCCAGGAGCTGACCAAGACATTAGTGGCAGGGCTAGGCATTAAGTGACCTGTAAATAGGACAGTACAGTTTTTTGCACACATTTGATAATATATAAGAACAGAAGAATGAATGGCATGCTTCAAAGAGCTCTGTCTTTCCTGTGAGTTGGGCACACAGCTGGACTATACTTCCTTGCTCTCTTCATGGAAGTTAGGCAGAGCCATGTGACTGAGTTAAGGCCACTAGAATGTGGATGGAAGTGGTGGGTGCCAATTCCAGGTCTGGCCCATAACAAGCCTCCTGTGCAGTGCTCAGTATACTCTTTCTCTACCCATTGGCTGGGTGGAGAGGATTCTGACCTAGAGGAACATAGAGTATAAGTTGGAAGAAGCCTAGGTCCCTGAATTACTGAATAGGAGATTGACCACCACATTCCAAGCACTTCTACCCCTACCAATCCATTTTGGACTGTGACAAGAGAATGGACAAAAAGAATACATTTTGTTGGGTCAAACCATTGAGATTTTAAAGTCACTTGTTATAACAATTAGCCTATTTTGAATAAAACAGCCCTTAAATTTCTGGACTCTCAAAGGATTGAGATAAAAGAAGGTAACAGAGAACATACCCAATATCAGTGGATATTGTATTTAATGGGATTCTGGAGTTCATTTTAAAGCTGTAGAAATTCCTACATAAGGGACGACCCCGGTGAGGTTGAAACGGCCCCGGTGAGGTAGGGACGACCCTGGTGAGGTTGAAACGGCCCCGGTGAGGTAGGGACAGCCCCGGTGAGGTTGAAACGGCCCCGGTGTGGTAGGGACGACCCCGGTGAGGTTGAAACGGCCCCGGTGAGGTCGGGACAGCCCCGGTGAGGTTGAAACGGCCCCGGTGAGGTAGGGACGGCCCCGGTGAGGCTGTAACGGCCATGGTGAGGCTCAGACGGCCCTGGTGAGGTTGAGACTACTCCAGTGAGTTTGGGACAAATAAAGGGGACCAGTATAGACTGATGAACAGGGGTAGATACAGAGGCAGAGCGACATTGAACAGAATGTCAAACTACAGTGGGAAGCCTGGGGAGGGTTTGGGGGGGATTAAGAAATCAACTGAAGGACTTATATGCATGCATATAAGATTAACCAATGGACACAGGACACGGGGCGGGGGGGGGGGGGGTGGGTAGGGGCCGGGGGAATGTCAAGGGGGGGAAAAAAAGGAGACATTATGTAATACTCTTTGTAATACTTTAAGAAATAAAAATTATTATTTAAAACAAAAACAAACAAACAAAAAAAAAAGAAATTCCTACATAGCCGAAGCCATGCCTGCTGGCCTCTGCTTATCTAATCAGTGCCTTCTGGACATTTTCATTCTCTCAGGAAAACAGTGAATAACCATCTCCCAACTACGTATCATATGTATCCCCCACACGGCCTATTTGATTTAATATATTTAGGGTCTAGTCAGATAATACCACATTTAAAACATGTCTTGCTTTTGCTTTTGTTTTTTGTTAAACATGGTGGTTAAAAAGAAGAAAAATAAATTAGTAAGTAACTTTGTGTTTGGAGGTATAGTTTTTAAATGATTGTACAAGGTTTGTTGAGCACAGTTCTAATGAATTATTATGGGAGAGCCAAGAAAGTTCTGTGGCAAAAATGAGGTCTTTCAGTGCTTGCCTGAAGATGTTATTGGAAAACTTTTGTTTACTTACTGGACTTTGAAAATTAAATCCTTCTTCAAGTAGCCTCCGGGTGTTAAGGACAGTAAATAAAGATGTGCTGATTGGAAACATTTTAAAAACAACTTGTTACAGCCATTAAAATAACAAGGGATAAATTCAACCCAAAACAGAATATTCCAAATTCATTTGGCCTGTCCAACAGAAAAAAACAAACTTAAAAGTTGGATTCCACAAGTCATCTCTCTAAAGATGCTCCACCAAATGAAATTTAGCAGAGACCTGGGACAGGCGCTCTCAAAAGTGCTAGCTTGCTTTTGGCTCTTACTTGTAAACCTAAGCCCATTAATGGAAAGGGGGCAGTTGATCTCCCTATCTTGGGAGTGCCTAGAGAAAGGGATGAACTGGGAAACAGTTAGGGCCTATGGGGAGGAAGAGGTAAGAAATTTAGGAGAAAGTTTCATTTTTTAGTAGAATCCCTGTGGGGCTGAGATGGAAGAAATGGATTTGGGACAGTACTTATCTCTTCAAGAAATAAATTCTGTTGCCCCGTTTTCAAGGGGTGCAAACTAAGCCATGATGATCCTTTAACTTTCTTCATCTCTTCCACAGACTTCATCTTCTATCCCCTTTCCCATGGCACTCCATTCCTTTTATGTCCCACTTAATATCCCAAGCTTCTATAAACAGGCAGCTAGGAGCAGACCTAGTACTTCTTAAAGCTCCTCACCAGAGCTATGTCAAAATACAGCACAGGAGCAGGTGGTTGTTAAGGATATGTTGTTACAATGATTAGTGAACTGACTGCCCCCCTCAAGTTAGGATTCATTCATCAATACAAAGGATGTGCAACCTCCTTATACATTCCCTAGTCAGAGCCCTCAGTACTTGGCAGGAGTTCTTAAGGGGATACTGGTGTTGCTATGTAGAGCTGTTATGTTAACGCTTCTCAGTCTCTTCTCTCAATAATCAGATTCTTTCTTTTCCCCAAGAGCTTTATTCTTTGAAAGATTTTAATCTCAAAGTCATTATATTTAGTAATGTATTACTAAATAAATCACATTTCTAAAGAAAACATCTACACTAATAAAAGAGAAAAATGGGAATTGGCGTACGACCGCTACCCTTCCCATTGGCTAATCAGCGTATCCTTATGCAAATTAACTGTCAGCCAAGATGGCGGCCGGCAGCCAGGCAGCTGGAAGCGAACATGAGGCTTGCTTGCTCCAGGGACTGCAGACTCCAGCGTTCCCCGCCTGACTTGCCCGACTCTGAGCTGGCAGTTTGAAACTTTGTAACAAATATAGCCGGCTGGGATCTCAGAGCTGAAGTTATACATTGTTTCGATTATAGAACGGCAAACAAACCAGCAGCGGAAGCCTCAGAGCTAGAGCCAGAGCTAAAGCTGGCCCAGAAGAAAAAAAAAAAAGAAAAAAAGGAGTGGTTGGGAGCTTCCCACCAGCCTGAAAGCAGTCAAAACCGCCAGCCTGAAAGCAGTCCTCAGCCCCTCACCCAGACTGGCCAGGCACCCCAGTGGGGACCCCCACCCTGATCCAGGACACCCTTCAGGGCAAACCAGCCGGCCCCCAGGCCTCTATCCTATATAGTAAAAGGGTAATATGCCTCCCAGCACCGGGATCAGTGGAGCCGCGAGGCCTCCTGGCACCAGATCAGCGTGACAGGGTGCAGCGCCCAAACCCCCTGATCGCTCTGTGGCTCTGTGTATGACAGGGTGTAGTGTCCCAACCCCCTGATCAGCCCTGCTCTGTGTGTGACAGGGGGTGGCGCCCCAACCCCCCCCCCCCCCCACGGGCCCTGCTCTGTGTGTGACGGGGTAGAGCCATAACCTCCCCATCGGCCCTGCCCTGAGTGTGACAGTGGCATCGCCCCAACCCCCTGATCGGCCCTGCTCTGTGGGCGATAGAGGGCGGCGCCCCAACCCCCTGATCCGCCCTGCTGTGTGTGTGACAGGGGGCGGTGCCCTAACTCCCCTATCGGCCCTACTCTGTGAGTGACAGGGGGGAGCTCCCCAACCCCCTGATGGGCCCTGCTCTGTACGTGACAGGGGGGGGGGCACTGCCCCAACCCCCTGATTGGCCCTGCTCTGTGTGTGACAGGGGGCAGCGCCCCAACCCCCTGATTGGCCCTGCTCTGTGCATCACAGGGGGTGGCGCCGCAACCTCCCCATTGACCCTGCCTTGAGTGTGATAGGGGGTGGTGCCCCAACCCCCCAATCAGCCCTATCCTGAGCATGACTGAGGGTGGCATTGCAACCTCCCAATCCGCCCTGCTGTGTGCATGACAGGGGGTGGCGCCCCAACTCCCCAATCAGCCCTGCTCTGAGCCCCACCAGGGGCTGCACCTAGGGATTGGGCCTGCCCTCTGCCACCCAGGAGCAGGCCTAAGCCAGCAGGTCGTTATCTCCTGAGGGGTCCCAGACTGCGAGAGGGCACAGGCCGGGCTGAGGGACCCCCCCCCCCCCCCCGAGTGCACAAATTTTTGTGCACCGGGCCTCTAGTCCTAAATAATAAAAGGCTAGTATGCAAATTGACCCAACAGCGGAACAACTGGTTGCTATGACATGAACTGAACACCAAGGGGCAGACGCTCAATGCAGGAGCTGCCCCCTGGTGGTCAGTGTGCTCCCACAGGGGGAGTGCCACTCAGCCAGAAGCCAGGCTCATGGCTGGCAAGCACAGTGTTGGTGGAGGGAGCCTCTCCCGCCTCCGTGGCAGTACTTTGATGTCCGACTCCCAGTGGGGAGTGGGCCTAAGATGGCAGTCATACATCCCCCAAGGGATCCTGGACTGCGAGAGGGTGCAGGCCAGGCTGAGGGCCCTCCCCCCCCCCGCCCCCCCCCCCCCCCCCCCGCCTCAAGTGCATGATTTTCCGTGCACTGCCCTCTAGTCCTATATAATAAAAGCATATGCAAATTGTCCCCTCGACCGGAGTTCTTCCAGGAGTTCGACCAAGGAGTGGGCCAGCCGGAGGAAGGGAGGGAGGTCCTGGCACTGGCAGGTGGCTGGGGGAAGAGAGGGAGGCCCTGGCCAGTGGCGGCAGCAGTGGCAGTGTTGGCAGGCAGCAGCAGGTGGCCAGGGGAAGGGAGGGAGTACCTGGCTGGCAGCTGGCAGCTGGCAGCCAGCAGCCACTAGGAACCCTACCAGTGCACGAGTTTTGTACATTGGGCCTAGTATTAAATATTTATTAGGTATTGTATTAATGAGTGCTTTATATACATTGTCTAAAAACTCTCAAGTAGTCTGAAAAAAATGGAAATTATTAGTCCCATTTTACAGATGAGTAAACTGAGGTTTGGAGATGTTAAATAAATAGTCTAAGTCTTATTGCTAGAAACTAAATTCTGATTGGCCTCACCTCTACACCCATATTCTTTCCACTATACTCTCTCTATCATATAGAAAACACATGGCCAAAGAGAACTCCTTCTTAGTAGGAACATACAGCCTTTGCAGGGAGTTAGTGTGGCTTAATATCCCCATCTCCCAGTTGCCCACTCCTCCAAAAATGAAAGAAGTTCTTCATTATTTAGTCAACCTGGTCCAGTTTGTTGTGACTACATATACAGTCTTTTAGGCTTTTTTGAAGTACTGGGCATGGTTCAAGTAATTCCATTATCCTATATAATAAAAGCCTAATATGCTAAGTCCCCGGTCGTCTGGTCAGCTGTTCAACTAATCAAAGCTGAATATGCTAATGATATACTAAGGCAGCTCAACCGCTCACTATGATGTGCACTGACTACCAGGGGGCAGACGCTCTGACCAGTAGGTTAGCTTGTTGCTGGGGTCCAGCCAACGGGACTGCGTGAGACAGGCTTGACATCCCCTGGAGCCCTCACACGGTCCCTCCCTGGCTGGCCAACCTCCCACCTCTCTCCCTGACACCGATGGGGTCCCTTAGCCAGGCCTGCACCCTCTCGAAATTCAGGACCCCTTGGGGGATTTCAGAGAGCCGGTTTTGGCTCGATCCGCCATAGGTTATCCTTGTAAAACACCAAGAGCCTAGAGAATCCAGACAGGAAACTAGAGCTGGCAGTTCAAAACAAATGGAAGTTGGGCAGAGGGAGTTCAGAATACAGGTTTAGGCACAGACCTCCTCCGCTGGATTCATTTTCTTCCTCCTTCAATTCTATTGAGTATTCAGTGATGTACCATGGACTGATGTGGGGAGGGGAATCCTTAGGGAATACAACATTTGATGGGAATAAGAGGAGTCATTGAAGAATGACAGCCTAGGATGAGTGACAATGAAGAGAAGAGAAAATACAGACTGGTCAGAGTGAGAGACAAACATTTGATGATTCGGGAGGCTCTGAGAGAAGCCAAGCCAGCTTTGTTGTGATTTGATTAAAAAAGAAAAGGGAAAGGATGGCTGACCCTTTCCACTGATTGGTTTTGTAATCTACTGGTGGGGTCTTCACCAAATGAAGTAAACCCCAATGGAAGGTGATGGGGAAGTGTTGCTAGGCCTTCTGGTAGTACTTTTGTTGCAGAACTCATTTATCAAAGGGACCTACACAACCTCCCCTACCCAGCTGGTAACTTTGAAGCCAGAATCTTTAAAAATTACAGAATAAATTATGAAAAAGGATATTACTAATTCCAGTAGTAAAATGAAAATTGTTCGTCCAGTATCCTATGGTTAAATTCTGTGCTGCTATGCAGAAAATTCACAACTCCCCTATCTTTGTGTTAGCTGAAAGACAAAATAATAAAAACAAACAAACACACTCAAAACAATAATAACCCAAAATCCCCTCTGGGTATCCAGAAATACTGGGCAACCTTGAGCAGAGCTTAACTGATTTAGATATTTAATTGCTGTAAAATAAAAGTGTTTACATGGAGATTAAAAATAACTAATTTTCCTTAGAAACCCAAATTTTTAGTTCAAATAATGAGATCTGTTAACCTACTTGCTTATATTTTCAATGGATCAGTTATTTAGTTTATAGTAGCTAAAAGACAAAAGGTAAACATCAAAGAAAGAGAGCAGATACATATTTTTCCTTACTTTAAAATTTAAACAGTACTCAAGAAACATCTAAAGATCTGTCTATTCTGCATTCAAAGAAAATGCCCTTCCTAAATATTTTATTCTAGAGTCTAAAGCAGCCGTGGGCAAACTATGGCCCGCGGGCCGGATCCAGCCCGTTTGAAATGAATAAAACTAAAAAAAAAAAAAGACCGTACCCTTTTATGTAATGATGTTTACTTTGAATTTATATTAGTTCACACAAACACTCCATCCATGCTTTTGTTCCGGCCCTCCGGTCCAGTTTAAGAACCCATTGTGGCCCTCGAGTCAAAAAGTTTGCCCACCCCTGGTCTAAAGTGTTATTGTTGTTGTTGTTTTTGTTTTGTTTTGTTTTGTTTGGCAGGGGTGGGGGAGTTGAAGGTGGATAGGGAATTATTGTAAAATGCCATAAAAAATTCTTCTGTATCTGAATTCCCAAAGTGATTTCACTGTCTTTAATAAGTGTTAGCAAAGAGATCTACTTATCCATGGTTAAATTCTGGCTAAAAATGAATTTCAGAGTATTTTCTTTTGAGCTCAGAGAAAAAGTAGTCTCTCCTGGACTTCATATTCCAAAAATTTCTGCCTTGATTGACCACCCTTAGCAATAAATTTGAAGACTTGTGTATCCTATATAATAAAACTCTAATATGCAAATCGACCAAACTGCAGAATGACCAGTGGAACACTGGTCACTATGATGCACATTGACCATCAGGGGGCAGATGGTCAATGCAAGAGAAGCCCCCTGGTGGTCATGCTCTACCACAGGGGGAGCACCACTCAGCCAGAAGCCAGGCTCACAGCTGGTGAGCGCAGTGGCGGTGGTGGGAGCCTCTCCCACCAGGGGGAGCACTGCTCAGCCAGAAGCTGGGCTCATGACTGGCGAGTGCAGCAGCAGTGGCAGGAGCCTCTACTGCCTCTGCTGCTGGAGGGTAGTAAGGAACGAGGGGTCCCAGACTATGGGAGCCCCAGACTGCAAGAAGGATCTCTGACTGCCAGCTTACAAACATCCCCCGAGGGCTCCCAGACTGCAAGAGGGCACAGGCCAGGCTGAGGGACACACCCTACCCAGTGCACGAATTTTATGCACCGGACCTCTAGTACTCCATAAAGAGCATAAAGCCTCAGTCTTAATCCTTTTATCCTTTATACTGATAAAGGCTGTCTCTTAGGTGCCAGGCAACATCTCAGAGTCCCTTTATCTGAACATTCAAAGTAGAGATAATCATTTGAAAACTATGCAAGTAGTTAAGAACCCATTTTTAAAAACCCATTTTTAAGAGGCTGCCATCCCCTTAACTCAGTGACCAATATTAGCCTCATCAATAAGGGGACAACCAGACATTATGTACAGCCTAATACGATGCAGAAGGAAGAATTCTTATCAAAAATTTTAACCTGATTCTTACCAAGCCTTTCTCCGAGCTTAAAAGAAATACAGAAGACAGAAGAACATGTTTAACAACACCATGAAAAAAAAAATCAGACAACTCCAGAAGGTGGGACATTCTACAGAACAATTGGCCAGAATTGTCAACAAGTCAATGTCATGAAAATAAAATGTATGTGAGTGTGGCAAGAGGAGGCAGTTCCGGATTAGAAATCTTAAGAAATACAACCACCAAATACGTGGAGCTTATTGAATTAACTATCTTTAAAAGATTGTTTGGAGTAACTGGGGAGTTATTCTTAAAGGGCATAGGATTCATTTGGGATAATGAAAATGTTCTGGAAATAGTGGTAGTGGTTGTATAACATTGTAAAGGTGTTTAGTGCTTCTGAATTGGACACTTTGTGGGCTCTATCCCCAGTAGGGGGCATGCAGGAGGAAGCCCATCAATGTTTCACTCTCATGTAAATGTTTCTCTCCTTCTCCCTTCCTCTCTCACTCTCTCTCAAAAAAAGTAAATTTTACAATAGGAAATATATGAATGTATTGAAAAATTATGTGAATCTTGTTAAATGTGACAACAGATTTTTGTTTACCTAACAAAGATATGTTAATTATTTATGGATGAATTTTGAAGTATTTAGGGGTGAAATATATATACCTATAACTTGCTTTAAATTACTGCAGCAAAAAAAAAGAAGAAGAAAAAGGAAAAATAAGGATTATATGGCAAATTTTTGCAATTGTTTGATCTAGGTGATAAATATTGGATGATCATCATAATATTCTGATTCTTTTTCTGTATGTACTAGAATTTTGAAAAGGAGAGGGGAACCCTGGACAAATTACCTCTCTGTACAACACCACAAACTTGTGATTGGAGTTCTGAAATAGAAACATGAGCTACCCTGAAGAGATGCTCTCTGGAAGGCCACACTTCCCAGGGGTAAGAAGACTTGGTGGTCATAGTCATGTGCATATCAAAAAGCCAGTCCTGGCCAGTGATTCAGTTGGTTGGAGCATCATCCCATTCACCAATAAGTTGAGGGTTTGATTCCTGGTCAGGGCACATGCCTCAGTTGCCAGTTCCATCCCCAATCGGGGCACGGACAGGAGGCAACCAATTTATGTTTCTCTCTCAGATCAATGTTTCTTTTTTTTTTTCTCCTTCCTCTCTCCTCCCCCCACCCCCCCACCCCTCTCTCTCAAAAAAAAAAAAAAAATCAATAGAACATATCCTTGGGTGAGAATTAAAATAATAAATAAATAAATAAATAAATAAATAAGTAGCCCAAAAGAAAGTTCAAAAGGGTGAAGACAACGTGTCACTCCAAAGCCAGAGCGCAGGAAGTCTGCACAAAGAGTCATTGCTATCAATGATAACTGGTTCCCCAGCTACCCCCACATCCTCCTTTGGGGTTTAGTATTTAATAGCACTGAAAGGTCAGACTGTTGCCGTTCTGGAAGTTAAACAGAGAGAACGAACTGTTTTCACCAAAGGCACCCTGTAGGTCACTTCTCTTTTACAAATCAATGCTCCAGAAAGCAAGTCACTAGGTTGTGTCTCTTCTAGATCATCATGAAGAAAAAAAATGATTCTTCTTCTTCATAAGTAGAACTTTAGCATGCCCCTACTAGAAGTGCACTCAGAAGAGAAGGGAAGAAGACTTTGAAAAAATAACCACTCAAGGCCCTTAATAAAGTAAAGCTCTGGGAACATAAATGGATGGCTTCCCCTGCCCACAATATCTTATAACATCTGCAAAGCACTTCATTTATACCAACAGTTGTGTCCTTGCAATAAAGCATAAATCACTTTAATAATTCTTCAATTTCCTTCCGGGTTAAAATCTTACAAATCTCAAAATAAGCAGCTTTCTCTTAAGGGTTTTTGATTTGCAAGGAACTGTTAGGTATTCTTTACTCACCAAGGCATTCTGCTCAGGTTTGGTTTGATCCTGTCTTCTCTGCTGCTTGCATCTCTACATCTCTGCCAGGAATCTTCCTCCAATTAAAGAGCATCTAGGAGAGGGAAACCGACCTTCTCCGCCCTCTCCTTCCTATTCTGCAAGAGGAGACAGTACTCTGATTGCAGATGTCAGATGTAGGGTCATATTTACAGTGAGTAGGGTAGCTCCCTTCCTCTCCTCAACCTTCTTCTCCCTCCCATCCCCTCCCCCGACTCCCCTTCTGCCCTTTGCCCTTTCCTAGCCTTTCTTCTGTATTTTTTTTTTCCCTTCTAGGTGGTCTCAGGAGGGCATTTCTCCCTCATGCAATGAAATTCAACCATTTGTTTCTCCTCTGTTCTTATAATATTCTTAAAAAAAATTTTTTTTTTTTACTTTTCAATTACAGTTAACATACAGTATTATATTAGTTTTAGGTGCACAACATTTATCTAACTTAAGACTTATCACCCTGATACGTCTAATACCCATTTGACACCATACGCTATTACTATGTTCTCCATGCTGTATTTTGCATCCCCGTGACTGTTTTTATTGCTGGTAATTTGTATGCCTTAATCCCGTCACCTTTTTTTTTACGACCCCAAATTCCCTCCCATCAGATAAGCATCAATTTATTTTCTGTATCTATGAGTTTATTTCTGTTTTGTTTATTTTGTTTTTTTAGATTCCACATTAAATGAAACCATATAGTATTTGTCTTTGGCTAAGTGACCTTCCAGTCATATATGTACCACATCTTCTTTATCCATTCATCTGTGGATGGGCACTTGGGTTGTTGCTTCTATATTTTGGCTATTGTAAATAGTATATGAACAGAACAGATGTTTTTTTTTCCAGCATCTGTTGAGATGTTCATGTGGTTTTTGACCTTTATTCTATTGATATGGTATATTGTATTAATTGATTTTTGACTGTAAAACCAACCTTGCCTTCCTGGGATAATTCTCACTTGGTCATTTCAGCTGTGGGCAAACTACGGCGTGAGGGCCGGATCCGGCCCGTTTGAAATGAATAAAACTAAAAAAAAAAAAAAAGACCGTTCCCTTTTATGTAATGATGTTTACTTTGAATTTATATTAGTTCACACAAACACTCCATCCATGCTTTTGTTCCGGCCCTCCGGTCCAGTTTAAGAACCCATTGTGGCCAAAGTTTGCCCACCCCTGTATAGTCTCCCTCTCCCCCCCACATTTTAAAAACTGTTTTAAAATACACATAACATAAAATTTACCACCTTAAACATTTTGAAGTATACAGTTCAGCAGTGTTAAATACATTCATAATGTTGTGCAACACCACCATCCATCTTTATAACTCTTTTCATATTATAATATTGAAAGTTTATTCTCATTAAACAATAAAATCCCATTTCTCCCTTCCCCCACCCCCTGGAAACCACCATTCTGTCTCTATGATGTTGACTACTCTAGCGACTTCATATTAGTGGAATCATATTGTATTTGCCATTTTGTTACTGGTTTATTTCACTTAGCATAATATTTTCAGGTTCCATGTTGTAGCATATAGCATATGTCAGAATTTCCTTACTTTTAAAGGCTGAATAACATTCCATTGTATGTATATACCACATTTTGCTTATCCATTCATCTGTCAATGGATATTTGGGTCGCTTCCATATTTTAACTATTGTGAAAATGCTGTGAATATAGGCATACAAATATCTCTTCAAGACCCTGCTTTCAATTATTTTGGGTATATATCTAGAAGAGAATTTGCTGCATCATATGGTAATTCCATTTTATTTTTATTTTATTTTATTTTTAAAATATATTTTATTGATTTTTTACAGAGAGGAAGGGAGAGAGATAGATAGTTAGAAACATCGATGGGAGAGAAACATCAATCAGCTGCCTCCTGCACACCTCCCACCGGGGATGTGCCCGCAACCCAGGTACATGCCCTTGACCGGAATCGAACCTGGGACCTTTCAGTCTGCAGGCCGACGCTCTATCCACTGAGCCAAACCGGTTTTGGCCCATTTTATTTTTTTAAAGAACTACCTTACTGTTTCCTCAGCTTCTGTACCATTTTACATTCTCACCAACAAGGCGCAAGAGTTCTAATTTCTCTACATTCTTACCACACTTGTTTTCTGTTTTTTAGGTTTTTTTTTTTTGGTTTTTTTTTACAGCAACCATTCTACTGGGTATGAGGTAGTCTAATTATAGTTTGACTTGCAGACCCCTAATGGTTAGGAATGTTGAGCATCTTTTCTTGTCCTTATTAGTCATTTGCATATCTTTGGAGAAATGTCTATTCAAGTCCTTTGCTCATTTTGAATTGGTTTGTTTGTGTTTTTGTTGAGTTTTAGGAGTTCTTTATATATTCTGGATATTAATCCTTTACCAAACATATGATTTGAAAATATTTTCTCCCATTCTATGTGTTGCCTTTTTACTCTGTGGATAGTGTCTTGATATACAAAAATGTTTAATTTTCATGAAGTTTAATGTTTATTTTTCCTTTTGTTACCTATGCCTTTGGTGTCATATCCAAGAAAGCATTGCCAAATTCAGTGTAATGAAGTTTTTGTCCCATGTTTTTTCCCCTAAGAGTGTATAGTCATATTTATATGTTGCTTTTTTCAAGTTCTAGCATAAATTCTTTGGATCTGCATTCATAAAGCAATATTATTCTGTACTTTTCTTGTGATGTCTGGTTTTGGTATAAGGATCATACTAACCTCAAAGAATGAGTTAGGAAGTGTTCCTTCCTCTTCTATTTTTTGGAAGAGTTTGTGAAGAATTTCTATTAATTCTTTATATTGTGGTAAAATTAAACAGTGAAGTCATATTAGACCTGGGCTTTGAACCAACTTCATTTTAAGTAACCAAAAATGAGAGTGCTTGGGTAAGATGAGACATAATTCTGGCTTAGAATTAGATCATGATCAGAAAATTCCAAGTGTTCCACTCCCCCTTTCTTTCACAAATTAAAACATTTAGTGAGGGAAGAGATAAACTTTTGTGACTTTATTTCCTCATCCAATAAGTTCAAAGTATTTAGAAAATGGTGATTATAGACCAAGGCTCAGCCTGGATTCACAGATCGAAAACAGCAATAACTTTTAATGTACAGACAGATACTTCCCAGATGCATGATGTCAGTCACAAGAGACAGCAGAGGGAAAAGGACCAGGGAAGATTTAGTGAAATCATTCCATCATAAACACAATCTACATTACATTCCCTATTCTGGGGACCAGTAGTGAGACAAATACTTTAACACAATATACTATTCCTGGGAACTAGAGCTCAGAGTATGCTGCCTGGGTTACTCATGGAAAACCAGCAAGAGAACTAAGAATTAGTACCTTTGTCACCTAATTCCTGGTTTAGTGCTTTATTTTGATCAATATCTTTGAGTGTTCTGTGCTTGGAATGCACAAGGGAGATGGTTCTCAGAGCCTCTCCATAAAGTTTTTATTTGGTCAGGAGTAATCTATCAGTACCTTTATCTCCAATTCACCTCCAATTTAGTCTTCATATTGCACTTATTTTCAATCAGAAACCAAATTCTGGGTAGAAGTTCATAAAATACTGTTAGCAGTTAAGAAAAGGTTTACTGCTATTAGGGGACAATTTCCAGAATGGTAGATAAGGAGCTCCAAAGACCCACGCTTCAACAAAATAACTATACTGGTGAAAATTACTTTTAAAACAACCATTTGAAGTTCTTGTCCCACAAAGGGAGATAAAAGCCAAGAAGACCAAAGGCTACTTGCTGCCACTCAGTGACCTGCTTAGAAAGCAGAGTTATCACTCCTAGAGAAGTGGTTGTTTTCCCTGTCCCCAGTTTGAGAGTAGAATCTCGGAGATATTGCCCAGGGGAAGAGGCAGGTGACAAGAACAGAGTGTTCTGAAGCTCTTGCCACAAGAGAACAGACTTTATTTGGAACAGAGTTTGGGGAAGTCAAGCTGAAGAGAGCTCTGGAAAACAATGGATATTTTGGCGATAAGCAATTAAGAGGAAGCTGGTTGCAACAGGCTAGACTGTAGGCTATCTAGTGTACCAGAAAGAACCAGAATAAAGGACATCTAAGAAGAGCCCTCCCTGGGTCAGAATAAATCTCAAAGTCTGGCCTCAAAAACTACCTCTGGATCAGATTGTGGAGCAATTTATGCTCCAGAGCATTGATGAAAACAATAGAGTGATTAGTTATCAACTAATGAAGCCTAACAGCTGGTGATCATACCAATAGAGACAGACAACTTAACAGAGAAATCAAGGATAGAGACAGTCCAAGAGAGTTGTGCTAAAATCACTGTCATCCCAGGATGATTGTGCACACGACCAAGCATGCATATTCAAAGGAGCAACATCAGAGGTTTCACACTGCAGGGAAATTGACTTTATTAAAATAATCTAGCTAAGTCACTAAACAAGCAAAAAAACAAACTATAACAATAAGTTCATAAGCTCAAAAATAAGCAATAAGGTTGAGGGAATCAATATCCAGAGTTGCTACACTACATTACCTAAAATTAGAGGCCCGGTGCACGGATTCATGCACCAGTGGGGTCCCTCAGCCTGGCCTGTGGGGATCAGGCCAAAACTGGCTCTCTGACATCCTCTGAGGGATCCTGGATTGGGAGAGGGAGGTTCTCAGGTGACACACCCCAGAAATGGGCTCCCTCCTCTCTGGTTCTGGGTGCATCACCCAAGAACCACAGCTGCCAAGTCACCGTAGCTCGGCAGCTTCTGCATTGAGCGTCTACCTCCTGGTGGTCAGTGCACGTCATAGCTACCAGTCGGATGGTCAAATGGTCGGCCAGTTGGCTGGTTGCTTAGGCTTTTATATATATATAGATGTCCAGTACATAACAAAAAAAAATTATTATATCTGCAAAGAAACAGAAAAGTGTTTTCTGACTTATACATGGGTGGAAAAAAGCAATCAACAGAAATTCCCTGTAAGAGGACCCAGGCCCTCAACTTAGCAAAAACTTCAAAGCAGCTATTATAAATATCTTCAATGAACTAAAGAAAACCATGCATAAAGAAGCCAAAGAAGCTCTGGCTGGATGGGTCAGTTTGTTGGAGCATCATCCCATACACCAAAAGGTTTCAGATTCAATTCCCAATCAGGGCACATACCTAGATTGCGGATTCAATCCCCAGTCAGGGTGTGCGTGGGAGGCATCTGATCTCTCTCTCTCTCTCTCTCTCTTTCTCTTTCTCTCGCTCTCTCTTCTTTTCTCTTTAGAATCGGTGGAAACATATCCTCAGGTGAGGATTTAAAAGGCACACAAAAGAAACCCAAGATGGTTTGGCTCAGTGGATGGAGCATCAGCCAGTGGACTGAAGGGTTCCAGGTTCCATTCTGGTCAAGGGCACATACCTCAGTTGCAGGCTTAATCCTTGGCCCTGGGCAGGGTGTATGTGGGAGGCAACCAATTGATGTGTCTTGCTTACATCGATGTTTCTCTCTCCCCTTTCCTTACATTCTCTCTAAAAATCAATGGAAAAATGTCCTCAGGTGTGGATTAACAAGGAAAAAAAAGAAGCAAAAGAAGGCATAATGACAATGTCTCATAAGGTAATTACTAAAGAGATATAATTTTTTTTAAAAAAAGAACCCAATGAGACCCTGCCCTGATGAACAATGGCTTCGTTTCCTGAAGAGCCCAAGCCTGGAGACCTGATTGAGATTTACCGAATTGGCTACTCGCACTGGGCCCTCTATGTGGGCGATGGTTATGTGATCCACCTGGCTTCCCCAAATGAGTACCCTGGGGCTGGCTCCTCCAGCCTCTTCTCTGTGCTGAGCAGCAGAGGGATGGTGAAAAGGGAGCTCCTGAGTGACGTGGTGGGGGGCTGCCGCTATCGGGTCAACAACCACTTGGACCACGAGTTCTCACCACTGCCCGTGAACAAGATTATCAGTTCTGCGGAGGAGATGGTCGGTAAGGAGTTGGCGTACAGTGTTCTGAGCAGGAACTGTGAGCACTTTGTCACCGATCTGAGATACGGCAAGGCCCGCAGCCCGCAGGCAGAAAAGTTTGTGACTGGAGCAAGTGTGACCCTTGGAGCTGCAGTTGTGGCTGCTCTCGCCTGTTCTGTCATGAAGAAGCGATCCCAACACCAGTGACAGCCTGAAGGGGCAGGAAACCCCGCATTAGAAGCCGCTGTAGAGACGACCTCTCACAGTCCTGTCCTCTTACCCGAGCTCTCGGGGAACCTGTTATTCTGTCTCTCACTGTCCCTCTCTCACTGGCTGAAGGATGGACTGATTGTGACCAGACTGAGGAATTCATACGTGAACCTACCTAACCTCCAGAGAGGGGTTCCGCTGCTTCTGTGGCGCCTAAAGCAGAACGGAAGCACCTGGGCACCTGGTGGGGACCCAGCGTTTTCTGTCCGTGTGACCTGGGGAAAGCTCTGGACTCTCAGAGCCTCAGTCCCTTCCTCTCCGAGCCGGGGAAGTGACCCGCTCGAAGGTCATCGTGAGGATCAGATAAGGTGGTGGGTGGAGGACCGCAGGCCCTGTCCGGCCTGTAGCAGGTGCTCCATGGATTGTCTCCTTGTTCTCTGTAGACTGACCACTGTGCTCAGCAGCCGTCATTCATTTACTCTCATGGTGCAAAAAGAAACACACGGTTACCTCCCGTGCAGTCCCACCCTCTGTCCTTGAATCGCCTGATGAGGCATAAACATCTCCCAGCATCTTTCCAGTGCCTCCTACTCCTTCAGCCAGCCCTCCTTTTTAGAAGTTTTGTTTTACTTTCATACTTTTTTTCAGAGAGGAAGGGAGAAGGAGAGAGAGAAACATCAGTAACGAGAGAAGATCATTGATCGGCTGCCTCCTGCACATCCCACACCAGGGATTGAGCTGCAACCTGGGCATATGCCCTGATGAGGAATTGAACTGTGACCTCCTGATTCATAGATCAACGCTCAACCACTGAGCCATGGGGCTTATTTTTCTTTTCTAACTCAAAGGTCAACTCCTCACCCATCTGTGACGACCACATAGAATTAAATCATCTTCCCGGGCCCAACTTGCCATGGCTCATGCTGCCCCTGGTTGAATATTGAAATGAGTCACCTCCACTTTGAGGGCAGTGAAACTCCTGTGTGACCCTGTAAGGATGGATACGTGTCATTATAATGTGTCCACATTTATAGAATGCACCACACCCAGAGCGAATCTTGGGCTAAACTAAGGTCGGTGGGTTGTTATGATGTGCTGATGTAGGTTCATCCGTTATAACAAAAATACACGCTCTGGACAGGGATGCGGATAATGGGGAGGCTCTGCGTGAGTGGGGGGTGGGGCATATGGGAAATCTCTGTACCTTCCTCTCAATGTCTCTATAAACCTAAAATTTCTCTAAAAATTAAATTAAGTCTTTAAAAAAAAAAAAAAAAAAAAGAACCCAATGAATACTGTGAACTTGAAAAATACAATGACAGAAAAAAAAATCCCTAGAAGGCTCAATAATATATCTGACCTGGCAGAAGAAAGAAGTGGCCAACTTGAAGACAGATAGATGGATGGATAGATAGATAGATAGATAGATGATAGATAGATAGATATTATTTGACCTTGAGAGCAGAGAGAAAGAATAATAATATGAACAGAACCTCAGAAAAATATGAGATACCATTAAGCACATTAACATATGCATAATGGAGTACCAGAAAAGGAAGAGAGAAGCCAAAACAATATCTGAAGAAATACTGGCTGAAAACTCGGTGAAATTTGGTGAAAAACATTAATCTACACATTCAAAAAGTTCAACTAACCTCAATAGATAAAATATAAAGCGATCCACATTTAGACACATCCTAGTAAAAATGTTAAATAAGAAGGTTGATATAACAAACTCTAAATGTAATTTACTTTTCTTTTTTTCTCAACTTCTTTAAGAGGTATAAAATTGTATTTTATAACAATGTATTATATAGTTTGTAACAAAACTATAAACCAACTAGACCTAACAGACATCTATCTATAAAATGCTCCAACCATCAACAGCAGAATATACATTCATCTCAGGTGAATATGGACTATTTTCCAGGTTAGGCAATATCCTAGGTTATAAAACAAATCCTAATAAATTTAAAAGATATGAAATTATGCAAAATATGACTTTTGACCACAATGGAAAGAAATTAGAATCAATAAGAGAAGGAAATTTGATAATTTCACAAATATGTGAATATTCATCTATAAACTCCTAAATAACCAATAGGTCAAAAAATTATAAGGGAAATTAGAAAATACTTTAAGATTAAAATGGAAGCAAAACACTAAAACTTGTGGAATGTATCAAAGCAGTTCTTAGAGGGGAAATTTATAGCTGTAGATAATTTTATTTTTAAAAAGAGAGAGATTTCAAATCAATAACTTATCATTTTACTTTAAGAAACTAGGAAAAGAAGAGCAAACTAAGCCTGAGTAAAGGAAATAGTAGATAATAGAGGAAATTGATAAAACAAAGAATGAGAAAAACAATAGAGAAAATGAAGAAACCCAAAAGTTGGTTCTTTAAAAAGATCAATAAAATATAGTAGGGCTTTAGCTAGACTGACCAAGAAAAAAAAAGAGAGAAGACTTAAAATACTAAAATCAGAAAGAAAAAAAAAGAAAGGAACATTACTACTGACTCCACAAAAATAAAAAAGATTAGACTTAAAAAGGGGGGATACTTAAAAAGAGTGTGTGTGGGGGGGGGAATACTATGAACAACTCTATGCCAATAAATTACATAACTTAGATAATATGGACCAATTATTTGAAAGACAAAGCCACCCAATATAATCATAATAAACCTATAACAAATAAAATTATTGAGTTATGAATATAAAACTTCCTACAAAGAAAAGCCTAGTCCCAAGGTGACTTCACTGTTGAATTTTACCAAAAAGTTTGAATTTTGGAACAAAGCTTGCCTCCAGTAGGATTTTTATGAGGACCTGTATCCCTCACGTAATTTTTACAGACTTCTTAATAAAGCACTGTCACAAGCCATTTGGATACCTTGGAGATCAAGGTTAATAAGTCTCATCAGTCATTAAAATCCCTCCAGAGATTAGGTTTAACAAATCCACCCACAGCACAAGGATTCTTTGGCCAAAAAACTCCAGGTTTGAATCAGAGCAACTGACCAAACAAAGATCAACACAGTTTGCTTATTTGCAGGAGCCAAACCATCGTCCTGCCTGGTAGGCAGAGTTATCACAGCATAATAAAGTTGTTTAAAACATTTTGGGCCCACCCTAATGGAAATTATTGCCTAATGGTTATAGAGTTTTTGTTTTGAATGATAAGTAAAGTTTTAGATATAGTTATGATAGTTGCATAATATTATGAAGAGACTCTAATGCCACTGAATTACACATTTAAAAATGGTCAAAACAGTAAAATTTATTATATATACTAGAGGCCTGATGCACAAAATTCCTGCAAGGGGCTCGGCCCTCGCAGCTGTGGCTTTGTCCGGAAGGTTGTCCAGAAGGACATCTGGAAGGTTGTTTGGCTGTCCAGTCTAATTAGTATATTATGCTTTCATTATTATAGATATTTTTTTGCTTTCTTAATCCTTGCCAAGGATATTTTCCCATTGATTTTTTTTTTTTTTTACAGAGAGTGGAAGGGAGGGGTGGAGGAATGGAGGGAGGGAAGAAGAGAGGGAGAGAGAGAGAAAGAGAGATCTGTGAGAGAGACACATCGATTGGTTGCCTCCTGCAGGTATGCTGCCCAGGGCCAGGGATGGAACCTGCAACCCAGGTACCTGCCCTTGTTTGGGAATCGATCCCATGACCTTTTGGTGTGCTGGATGATGCTCTAACCACTGAACCACCAGCCAGTGCTGTTATGTATATTTTAACACACACACACACACACACACACACACACACACGGGGCCCCACTGCTGCTTACTCTCTGTCCAGAATATTCCTCAAAATGTTTAACAATACCATCTAATCTAGGACTTTGCCAGCACCTGAGTTTCTTCAAAGAGCTCCCAAGGTTTCCTGAGTATTACTGCCATCAGCATGGCAAATAAAAAATATCTATAATAATAAAAGCGTAATATGCTAATTAGACCAGTCGTCCTTCCTTCTGGACAAAGCCATGGTGGGCAGGGGCCGAGGCAGAGGCGGCAGAGGTCCCCGGCCACCGCGGCAGAGGCCAAGGCCTTTGCACGCATTTCGTGCATTAGGCTTCTAGTATATATATATCCTATATAATAAAAGGCTAATATGCAAATCAACTGAATGGTAAAACAACCAGTTACTATGACGTGCACTGACCACCAGGGGGCAGATGCTTAATGCAGGAGCTGCCCCCTGGTGGTCAGTGTGCTCCCACAGGAGGAGTGCTGCTCAGCCAGAAGCCCTGAGCTGGGCTCATGGCTGGTGAGTGCAGCGGTGATGGTGGAAGCCTCTCCCGCCTCTGTGTCAGTTGGACATCCCCTGAGGGCACAGGCCGGGCTGAGGGGGACCCTCCCCCCCGCAGTGCATGAATTTGGTGCACTGAGCCTCTAATATATATATATAACTTCCTATGTCTCTGCCTGTTTCTCCAGAAACTTGACAATGATATGTAGCTACTTAGAGTTCAGGGATGCAGAAAGGCTTAAGATGGGTGTATAACATTTGGAGTTAGCCTGAGTTGGTATCCACTTCCCTGTGCCCTCATTAAGTGGTACCTAAAATAACCAGCAAGATCATTAAGTGGCTTACTCTAATCCTTCTAGATTGTTAGACTTAATCGAGAATTAGGACGATATAACCCCAATTAACTGCTGCTAGTTTGGAATATCCTTTTCTGATGAACTATGTCTTTTTCCTGTTTATCTGTTAGCCCGCCACAGCCTTCTGACCCCAGGCTCCAGAATGGATCAGCCCTCCTACTCACTCCCTCTTGCATACACCATGTCTCCATGGAAACTGCTTGTCAGACCCTGCTTGGCTGCAGGTTCTGAAGCCCTCTCATCTGCAGCCTCAGTCCTGCACAGATTCAGTCTTAATCAGCCAGGCTTCTTAGTAGGGGCCTGTGTTAGGAGCTCCATCCTCTCAGCTGGTGGGGTCTGGAATTGTTTTTCGGGCTCCTTTGGGGTACACCTGGAGAGTCCCCAGTGCCACTGAGCTGCCCTGAGCTTCCACCACTGATATTCAAGCCAATGGCAGGGTCACTGGCTCCGTTATAGTTCAGGCCCATGTTATTTCCTTCTTCAGTAATTGCAAGGTCCTCTTACTTCAACGCTCGCTTTCCTTGTATCCAATCTCCCCATTACAACCAGTGAGAAAATTTCCTTGAAAAGCAGGTCTGACATGTCCTTCCCCAACAGGGAGTCAGTTAGTGATTCCCATGGCCCTAAGACCCTCTTGCATGACACATAAGATTGTACCCGTATTATCTGACCCCTGCTCATCTCTTCAGGACTATCTCTTGCCCCTTCTGCTGCATAGTCTGATCTCAGCCACACCAAACCTCATTCCTTCTCCAATGAGCCACCTGTTCTCTCTTCTCTCTGACTTTGTACTGCTTCCTCCTCTACCTGAAGTGTCCTGCCTCCTCCCCCTCTATGTAAGTCTTTCACAAATTCTTGGGGAAACGTCCCTGCCTCTTGAATCTTAAGTCCCTCTTCTAAGTCCTCCTGCAGCTCCTTTGTTTACTCCCTTTCTGCTGAACTGTCAACTCCCAGAGGGCAGTGTGCCCACCTCTAGCTCAGTGCCTAGCATATTCACTCAAATGTCTGCTATACAAGTGAAAGGATGAAGAATAAGCTTCTGAAATAAAAAATGTCACCGCATGCTGATTATAAGCATATCCTTTCTCAGAGTCTTTCATTGTTGGGCACCATTCATCCCCAGATTGGATCATCTCTGAGTTTGCTACGCTGCCAGGACATTGTGACATGGACTGCTGGCCACTGTCCTTGGGGACACCTTTACAAACGGGACAGTTACCACAGCTCAGCTCTGCTAGTCCTGGTTGCTTCCTTTTTGTTAGTTACTGGGGAGGTCCCTGCTGGCCTCATGGCTAAACCCATGGGGCTGCGGTCAGCAGCTGGAGAGCCATACCTAACAGCTGAGACAGTGGGTCAGCCCTCCTCTCATTGTCCAGGGAAGATTCCTTTCTCACTGGTTATGCAACTTCACTCAGGCTGTTTTTCTTAGTGGAGTCCAAGATTTGGAACCATGGTAAGAGGAGAACATGGCAGATAATCTCAAGAGTAGATAAGGTCTATCATGTTCCTTCAGGAGGGTTTTGGGTTTTTTTTGCAGGGGTCAGGAACATGTGTTCATAGATAATGAACTAAATCAAAGGGGAAGTAGGATGTATAAGGACCCTTTCCCCAGAGATTTCAATGGAGTACCTGGGACAGAAGCCAGAAGAAGAAAGACCTCTCACAGAGGTAGGTGCTCACCCCTGTGGGTACTTAGAATGATGTACCTTCAGCTTTCGAACTTCAGCCCTGTTCCAGTCACTTTTTCCTAAACCAACACAGCTCTCATCCTCCAGAAATGAGAAACCAACCAACTTTTTGCATGAACCTGGATAAGATGAAAAAAGAATAAATTTTGCCTCAAACTCAGTTCCCTTGCTACCAGAGTAAGACTTATACAGACATGGAGGAGAAAGGACTCTAGTAGAGAAGGCAGCAAAGCAAGGGCACATCTAACTTTCTCCCCTGCAGTGAGAAAGCAAAAGATCCATTAGATGAGAAAATGTATATGAAAGCACTTAGCACTATGCTTGGCAAATGAATGGGATTCAATAGAATTGACTTTTTATTTTTTTAAATCTATGCTCAGTGTAGGAAATCATAGGGAAGTTTTGTGTATAGGAAGAATAGTGGAGGAATAGTATCTACCTGAATGAGAGTTAAAATTTTGCTACTAGAGTTTCTTTCCTTTGACTCCATTAAAAAACAATGAGAGGCAAAACACATTATTTTCATAACTTTCTATTTTACTATTAATGGTTGAATATACTATATAATAAAAGGCTGATATGCAAATTGTCCCCTCAACTGGGAGTTTGATAAGGAGTTCGACCGGGGGTGGGGGGGGGTGGCTGGCCAGCCAACTGCCCTTGGCCCCTCCCCCTTCCCAGTTCCACCCCCAATCAGCCTCTCCCCGACCCTGATTGGGGCAGGCTGGCTGGACCCCACCTATGCACGAATTCGTGCACCAGGCCTCTAGTAACATACAATTTTTAACAGGCAATGGAGAGAACTTAAAGGCATTAAACATATAGCTAGGGAAGAAAGTATAAATTTTCTATTTCTCAAAACTAGACAAACCTATCAGCCTAAATTGGAATACTATTATTCATAACATCTACCACATAAATAAATAATTTTAATAAGTATAAAATTCTAGTAGACATGAGAGAGCAAATATAGAAACCACCCAGCTGGTGTGGCTCAGGAGATCATGGTTCAATTCCCAGTCAGGGCACAAGCATTGTGGGCTTGAAACCCAGTAGGGAGCATGTAGGAGGCAGCCAATCAATCTTTCTCATCATTGATGTTTTTATCTCTCTCTCCCTATCCCTTCCTCTCTGAAATCAATAAAAAAAATATATATATTTTAAAAATGTAGAAACCAAGGAACAACCAGGTCATTTGCCTCAGTGTTGAGGAGGTTATTTATTTATTTATTTTGTTAATCCTCATCCAAGGATATTTTTTCCATTGACTTTTAGAGAGACTGAAAGGGAGAGAGAGAGAGAAACAGAGAAAGAGGAACATTGATGTGAGAGATACACATCAATTGGTTGCCTCCCACATGGGCCCCATCTAAGGCTGGGGATTGAACTTGCAACCCAGGTAGGTATGTGCCCTTGATTGGGAATCGAACCTGTGACCCTTTGGTACACTGGCCGACGCTCTAACCACTGAGTAACATCGTCCAGGGCATGAGGAGGTTTTTTACGTGGACATGTTAGGAGTGATAGGCGATTCATCTGGTGAAAGGGTAGTTGAGGAGGCAAAAGGAATATAGAAATCATAAGCACTTTTATGCATATAACTCTACTTTATATATGTTAATACTACCAAAACCTAGACCAGCATTCAAAGTTCTTAAAACAAAATGGGTACTTGTTTACACCAGTGAGCGGTGTCCCACTGTAGAGTCAATAACACTATCAGGTTAATATAAGCTCTGAAAACAAAGTACTCATGTCCTATATTTGCTGAGCACCGTCCCACATGTACTTTCTTTTTATGCTCAACAGTTCTCTGAGATATGTAGTCTTTACCGCCTCCATTTACAGGAAAGGAACCATATCTCAACAAGTAAGGGGCTTACTCAGATTAGCAAGAAAATTAATCTTAGACTAGAGTCTAAGGTTCCTAAGTCCAAAATTCACAGACAAAAGTAAAAGACTAAGAAGAATCTTTATTGGGGAAAAATATTTCCCTTAGTATTTAATAAAGCATTATTATAACTCAGTAAGTAAAATACAAAGACCTCCAACAGGAAAATTGGTGAAGGATATGAACTAACAACAAAAGGAGATCTCTGTAGCAATCAAAGAAAGGCTCTGTCTAAAATGTGAGTTCAGCGCTCCCTGGTAAAATGGCCTAGATTGGACTTCACAGCCAGGTTGAAGATAAATGAGCCTTTTTCCTTGACCTAATCCCAAACCTAAATCTTGCAATTTTACCACCCTCCACAGGGAGTGAAGATGTGAGAAAGCCAAGAGCATTGGGAAGAATAGGTCAGCATTGTCTGAGCTTCGTGGATAAAATATCAGCAGCTGAGGCAGAGGAATGCACAGGGCAGTATCACAGAGCCTGTAGGTCCCCTGATGTTCCCCTGGGACAGAGTCAAGCTTTGTCTGGCTCTGTACAGAGCCCCTGAAGTCTTGCTACTCAAAGGGTGGTTCGTGGCAGCACTGAGGACATCCCCAGGGAGCTTAGAGAAATGTAGATAGAACTCAAGCTCCCACCCCAGGCCTCTTGAACCAGAATCTGCATTTGAGCAAGCGCCCAGGTGATACGCATGCAGTGAAGCTTGGGGAACACTGCCCTAGGGGCCTGGCTCTGGGTGTGCTCATTGTAAGTGCTGGGTGAATGGTTGCTGATTGAAAGACAGGATGATCTCCGAGGTCCCTTTCAAAGACACTCATCTGACTTTCTGAAAACTAGTCACTATCCAGCCGAGATGAATGCATTAATAACAGTGCTTTGGTATTGATATTTTCCACAGTGAATTTAGTTTCTTATTAGTATCATTTCACCAGGCTTTCTAAATGCCCAGGAGGCACCAACGAGGCATAAATCCTTTTGTTTGTCCTTTCTGGTCCACCTCTCACAAAAGGGCAAGCATTGGGAATGTACAATAAAATGAGCAGAAATGAGAATAGCAAATCTGAAAAGGCTGGAGAAAGGAGTGCTCACCAGCGGAAGCACACTGCTCTTCACCAGCCTTTCCACAGAGAGCGGGTCTGTGAGCTTTCACCGTGGACCATGCAGGTGTGCGGTGTGGAGGGGGGACGGAGCGGGGTGGGGGGAAGAAGAGACAAGGAAGAGAAAGAAGGGCCCGAGAATTAAGGACCCCTTTGATGTCCTATAAGCTGACACAGGCAGACACACCAAATTGGGCCATTAAAATGCTTCTGAAGCAACTGTGTGCACCACCATCATCATTGTCATTATCGTCATCATCATTTTAATTCTATTTGCTGTCTGCCAACCTCTTTACTGACCAGATCATCTTAGTAAGGACCCAGCCCCAGCTTCAAGGTTGGCCTCAGACCTCAGGCTGCCAGGAAACTAGTTACAAGAAGGGAGACAAAAGGGACCCAGAGGACGGAGAGGCATTCTGAGTTCTGCTAATGAGTGAGGTGACTCACGGCTGACTCAGACAAAGGAAGAGAAGCCTGGGAGAGGGGAGGCGGTGGGGGGCAGACCTCAAAGGAGCCCTGCCGAAATGTACCAATGCGAGCTAGGAGTCCAGGGATGCGGTGTTATTTAGAGAACTGCCTGCAGCTCTGGCGTTGGAGGGAGGGCGGGGGGGATCCTGAAAACACAGGGAGAAAATTGTATTTGAGGCCAGAAACTGAGTTGTGAATCTGTAACCTTCTGTGCTTTCTGTGTAACATTCTCTGGTGACATTGCCCTGATCGTTGGCAAATCTCCAAATGCGAACTCAATGGGAATCCATTGTCATCAGGCCCGCCGAGAGGAGAGGTAGGAAAATCAGGCACCACCCTCTATTTTTTCTAAAGATCTCAATTAGAAAAATGAGCCTCTTTTGACTTTAGTATTTTACATTTGGAGAGCAGTGTGGTCCAACTTGTGCTTATAGATAGACCATTAAAATGTTTGAGTATATGACTGAGGCATCTTCTCTCAGACTAATGGCTAATTGAAGTTTTGAGTTTGAAGATTGCAGGGTCACACGTTCTTACGAAGGTTGGTAACGGCATTGTCCTACAGGGACTGCATCGAAATGATGAGACTGCTCCGTCACACACTGTACCTGGGCCCCCTGAAGAGCATGCGTTTGTGAGATGGCTAGGTGTCCGTATAGACTGCCTGTGTGAAACAGCTTTTCTCTGTGTGCTAAATAACCTACACGGAGATGAAACCCAGGACGTCAGCCTCGTTAAGACAATGCGAACCAACTGAGCTATCTAAAAATAATTTTGGTTGATTACATATTTATATGTGATTTGATGACTATCGTTACAAATTACTCACTGGGATGGCAGGCACCGGGCCGTGGAAAGACAGGGGCTCTTTCGTAGCTTATCCACCTGTGAACTTTCATTGAGATGAAAAATAATTTGCTCCCAAAGCAAAAGTGTTTCAACTTTGCCTGCCCCCAACAGACAGCAATAGCAGCTGGACAGTATTTTTTAGCCTTGGCCAACTGGTTTTATATTACTCGCAGGTTTGCTGTATTTAAGTTAGGGTGTTTCGCAGCATTATTAACCCGGGTGTGTCTGATCATTGCAAAAGCAATGAGAATGTTGAATGTGCTATTGAGAAGAGGCTTATGATTATGATGCGAATAAAAGAGATTCACAAGTTGAATGTGGTAAAAAAAAAAAAAAAAATCACCAGTGCTTCATGTGGGTAAGAGATGGGTGATTAGTCAAGAAGGTGATCCTGTAAGACAAAGTGAGATTCAAAACACGTGAAAAAATGCTGGCTATGCAATGGACGGCAATCAGCAAGAAATAAGGAAAAGTAATCCAAGAAATGGAAATAATTTGGAGTGTGTGATTAGAAAAATGGCATCGGCTTTGAATGCCTATAATCCAAACATTAATTGAGGGAAGGGCTAAAAAATACGTTCGAGCATTTAAAAGCCAGGTGTCGTAAAAGCTCTCATTCTGAAACCTTTGCTGAGCCACACTGATAGTTCCATAGATTCAAAGTCTGTCGGATCTATGCAACATTAAATTGCCTATGGGAGCTGCTGAGGGTTCTCTATGGGACCTGGCAAAGCCCACCAAGGGCTGCCCTGACCGATGTTCTATTTTTGATCAAGCAGCCCAGTAGAATGGATATCAGCAAGGAGGTGAGAATGCTATCTAGTTTTAAGGCTTTCTAGGACCATCAAACCCTTTTTTTGGTGGGAAATGTGTCTTTCTAAACTTAAGTCACTCTTAGCCAGCTTTGTCTAAGTTTTCAGACTGTAAGATGTATAAATGTACATATACATTTGTCTATATTTTCTTTGAGTCATGCTTTTTTATTTAACATTGGGTAGTGGAATTTTCCTTTAGCTTTTAGCTAATTCTTTTGCATGGTATTTTAATGGCAGCTTGGTATTCCACTTCCTTACTATGTTGTGCGATCCACCTTTAGCTGAATTCTTAAGAATGTTAATATTCACATTATTTAACATAAATTGTTATGTTTTTCTGGATATTTCATTTGGATAAATTGGAATGAAGTTGCTAGAACATGTTTAAAGTTTTAATATATTTCCAAACTTTCCTTCAGAAAGGTATTGCCAACTGAAATCCCTTCCCTTCCAGAAAAAAAATCAATGTTCCTATTTTCACGTACCTTTGTCAGTACTAGATACCATGATTTTTTTTTTAATCTCTGTTCATTTTTAGGAGAAAAAATATTTTTAATGCTTATTTGGTTATTATTGAGATCTCTTTCTGTGATTTTTTTTTTTGAGAGAGAGAGAGAAAAGAGAAGAGAAAGAGAAACAGCAATTTGTTGTTCCACTTATTTATGCATTTATTGGTTGATTCTTATATGTGCCCTGACAGGGGATAGAACCCTTGGCGTATTGAGATGATGCTCTTAACCAACTGAGCTACCTAGCCAGGGCCATTTCTATGATTTTTTAAATCTATAACTTTTGCCAATTTTTGTGTTGGAATATTTGCCTTTTACTAGTATTTATTTATTTGTAATGGCTCTTTATATATTAAGGACAGTCCTCCTTCCCCCAATTTTACATTAGCCTTTTAACTTTATTTATAGTGGCCATTTTTGTTTTTCATCTCTAAAGATAATACCAGCCCCAATGAATTCACATGGCTGATGAGAAACCTAAATAAGAAAATATTTATGAAAATGCTATAAAACATAAAGGATTTTTATCACATGCTTCCAATGTTGATACTACCCAGAAATGAAGAGGGTTGGTCCACAAGTCTAACATGAATTGTTGACAATTAAACTCCTATTCTTTTTTTTTTTTAAATATATTTTATTGATTTTTTACAGAGAGGAAGGGAGAGGGATAGAGAGTTAGAAACATCGATGAGAGAGAAACATCGACCAACTGCCTCCTGCACATCTCCCACTGGGGATGTGCCCGCAACCAACGTACATGCCCTTGACCGGAATCGAACCCGGGACCCTTCAGTCTGCAGGCCGACGCTCTATCCACTGAGCCAAACCGGTTTCGGCTAAACTCCTATTCTTGACTCTGACAGTATCTTACAAAACAAGAAATTAATTTAAACCTTTTGTATCATAGTTATTAAAACTATTATGAAAATAAACAAAAATGTAGGATATAAAAGCACTCTGAGACATTCAGATGTTTCTACATAAAACCAAGCATTATTATTCTTTTACTTTCTTTTGAAAAAACGAATGAATTCAGTACAGGCACATTAGAACAAGAAAAGCATCATATTTATCACTACTGTTACCTCAGGCTCATAAGTTATGCCCTGCTCACCTTCTCAAATAGTCCTTTTCTCAAGCGTCCCATTACTTGAAAACAAAAAGAGATCAGTCCATGAAAAAGTCTTCTTCAATAGAAATATTTTTTAAAACTACAGAGTTTTATATAATTAATTAAATAAACAATATTTGGAGGCAGACATGGAGAAGTCTTGCTCCCAGTGATGTCCCCATCCTCCCTCTCACCCCCACCCTAGTCCCTATGGTTTCTTGTGCATTCTTTTAGTGTTTTTTTATACATATGCAAGCAAATACAAATTATCGTTATTTTTACTCTTTTCACTCACAAAAGTGGCACACATTGTTCTCTATCTTGCTTTTTTTAAAAAAAAAAACACTAACAATATATATTGACTAGGAGACCTTCAACAGAAAGACATTTAATGAAAACCTAAGACATGATGACATTGGCATTAAACAAGAAAAATTTTAAATTTCTATCTTCGTTTTGTCACCATAATTGTAGAAGCTCAGAGTTGGGCACTGTGGTAAAAGACTCACCAGTCAGTCATCAAACCCGTTTCCTCTTTTTCCTGGACACAGGACTGCATTTTAAAGTCTCTCTTGCAGTTAGCTGTGGCCATGTGACTGAATTCCACTGGACAGAATGTGAGCAGAGTTTATGTGCGTCACTTCTAAGTCCATCCCATAAAAATCTCCCCACACAATCTCCGCATTCTTTCCCTGTCTGTCAGCAGGATGTCAGTGCCTAGAGCAACCTCATAAGCCACATGTTGAAGATGGCAGCATTACAAGATGGAAGAGCCTGGTTCCTTCAACTACCATGAGAGCCACCCACAACCAGGGACACCCATTTTAGATATTATCTGAGTGAGAAATAAATTTCCCATCATCTGAGCCACAACACAGTTTTAGGTTTGACATACAGATTTAACACAGCAGCTAGTATTGGCTTCATTAACACAGACGATAACCTTAAAGTCCCTCTAGTCCAAGAGTGGTATATGGCGGGTATTTGGATAAATGAATTGATGTGTTTGGATAAATTAATACTTGAACACCTTTGAAGATAAATAATTAATTCACTACCCCATTGGTAGTTTAATACATTTCAATCAGCTTGAATTATTGAAAAATTATGTATATGAAGCTAAAACCCATCACTCTTAACTTGTACCAACATGGCTGCCCTTCTCAGTCACACAAAATAAGTCTGATCCTTCTTCAAGATAGACTTTCATTTATTTGACAATACCTCATCCCATTCCTCCAAGACAAATCCCTTGGTCTCCAAGCTAAATAGCCTAATGTTTTTCATTGTTCTTTTTAGGTTATAGTTACTAAAACTCTTATCATCATCTTTACCCTCCTGTGGGCCATTTGAGTTTGTCATTGCTCCCTGTTCAATGGGTACTCAAGATAGAAGGGCATACTCTTGGTAACACTGACCAGCCATGAGGGTACCATTGCCCCTCTTAGTCAGGATTCCATACTTCAATTAACACAGCTTAGTATTTTAACAGTCTCTGAAGTGGTCATGTCACCTGGTAACTTGTTTCAAGCTTGTGGTCAACCTTCCTACCTCTTTTCTCTCCTCTCTCCCGCCCCCACCAGACACACTAATGGGTTATACTGTATGACCTTTACAAATGTCTTCTCGGAGACTCATTTCTCATGTGAAAAATGAGGTGGTTGGACCAGGTGATCTCTGAGTCCCCCGCTCCCCCTTCTAATATTCTTTGAGTCTAAAACAGGAAGTTCTGGGAGAGCTCACGTTGTACTTTTACGTAGAACCTTTCACCCATCACAGTTGGAGGGTGTAATTCTGCCTGGAAACATTAAGCTCACCGGACAACTTGAAAGTACTGCGAAGGTAATGTTTCTCAGCTGTATTAAGCTTCTATTCACAGATCTCTGGATAGATGACAGCTGAACGATAGTGGTCAGGAAGGAAAGAATAAGGCCCAGGCAGAAAACAAAACAAGACAGTGGGAGCATGAGAATCAGGGTGTGGTTTTCTCTGAAGGAATGCCCCATCGCTTTTTTAACCCAAGGGAGAGTGACCATGAAAAAAGGAGTTTGACCATAAAGCCTGGTTTGATGTCTCATCAATTTTTTCATTTCACTCCATATATTAAAAATCCCTCAGCCAATGGGCAAATAAATGCATTTGGTGTAGTGGCGAATTAACCCGTGTCTCCATACCCCTTGTCGTTGGTAAATTTCTTAAAACAGACATCTTACATGATTTTAGCTGAATTTCTCCTGGTATTTCTGCCTGACGGTTCTCCATCCCTGCCTACGAGCCCGGATCTACTTCCCACCCTAGACTGAGATTCTACGCATTATTATTTGACCTCTTTTGAAAAACTCATTGCCAGCTTCATAACCTGATCTGGGCACACTCCCCATTGGGGCCTGCATTTCCTGTGGATGATGCATTGGTTTCCTAGGTGACAGAATAGACCTGTTAGCTTGTGGTTTCCGACTCATTCACTGCAATGGACGTCACAAAAATCACGGCTGAACAAGTGGATACTGATAAAAAGCATGTGCTTAAGGGAGCAGCAGGGCACTAATGGTTAAAACCATCTCATTGTACCAGCTCTCCCTCCCACTAAGCAAGCCAACAGACTGACACAAATACCAGATGAGAAATAACAAGCACAGATTTGAAACCTCTCTGAATTACTAGTCATATAGAAGTGCACAGTGGAGTCCTATTTACAGCCCCAATATTTCGTTTCTTTCCCTGTTTAGAATTTCCTTTTCCCCCTGGAACGTGGAAGTACCAGGATTGTCTAATGAAATGTCAGAGGGAGACTGAAAAGGGAGGTGGAGACAAACCATAACCTCACCACGAGCTTGTTTGCTAAGGTGACACCTCCTTTTGATCTTTCGCATTTGTTCCCTGAGAGGGTACTGGCCAATGATCAGAGCCCAGGTGAAAAATACAGTCTGCCCAGCACTTAATCTTCAGAAAAGCTGGATTTCATGAAGCCTAGAGATAAAGACCCCCTCCTTCCCCCCTACCCCCTGCCTCCCCCCCCCCCCCACACACACAGGGAGGGAGGGAGGGAGGGAGGAAGGAAGGGAGAGAGAGAGAGAGAGAGAGAGAGAGAGAGACTTGCTAACTACTTCTTTTGCTATAACTGATCCCAGCTATGTACTGTAATAAAAACCACGAAGAGTTCCTTTGTCCTTCACATCTGGACAACTAAAGACTGAATGGATTCTTTAAATTCTTGAATTCTTTACATGACCAGCAAACCTAAAGGTTCCCTCCTGGAGATAATGCATCTTGTTTTCTACGGAGCCCTGAGGGATGCTTTAAATAGCATGAGCAAGCATCCCAACAAATTAGACAGCAAATGTAGGTTAGCTTTATTTAGACAGATAAAGACAAGCAGAGAAAGTTGTCTGGTTCAAGGGCAGTGCAGCCTGACACGAGAGCATTTCCCAGAGGAGGGGAAATTGCTTTGGGAGAGAGGGGTATTTCGGGCTAAGAAAGTTCCTTGGATCACAAGGGGAGGTGATGCTAAGTTCTTCAGTGCAGAGGAGCAGGAATTAAGAAGGGCCTGCCACTTGTTGAAGGAAAGGTCTATAGATTTAATGTAAAGGAGGACTTACCATCCCCCCGCGCGTGCACACACACACACACACACACACACACACACACACCTGTTTCCCATTCTTTGAGAAGCATCAGAAAGGACAGGCTTCCCAGAACAGAGGCTGGGGAGGGAGTTCATGAGGCTCCCCTGGAGTGGGGCTCGAGGTCCTCAGCAAGTTCTGAGTCAGGAAATATGTCCAGATGGAGAAGCCCATGAAGATGTGGAAGCTCAGAAAGCAGGGAAACTAGCCAATTCAGGAGCATTCACTCTTTAAACAAAAATGTGGATCCTTGGGAAAAAGTTACAGTCAATTATTTTGGTTTATTTTTTTCTCTCTCTTCCTCCAACCCTTAGATTATTTTCTGAAAACAAATGCCGAAGGGAAGGCAGTTGGTCTAGAAAACATTTTAACTTTCTGGTTTTGTTTGTTTGTTTTTACTGTAATGTTTATGGTTTCTTCCCTTTCTAATTTTTGTTGGTTTCTCCTCAATTGGCAAAAGCCAAATATTTGATGTCAGTTCATAGCCCCATTAGTAACTAGTTTTCAAAAGAAAAAAAACAATTTAATTAGTAAATTTATAATATTTGAATAAATTATATTTAAAATATGTAATGGCTTTGAGAAAACCAATTTATACCTAATACATTTTTATGTTCCAAAAGTGACACTGAATTTAGGCTTGTAAAAAAAAGAAATCTTCAGGTAATCTAAAAAATTTGCATAGATTTCTATTTCTCCCAAGACTAGATGTTTTCTGGTTAAGGGTCTCACAACTTCTAAAAAATTATATATCTTTATGTATTATCAAGGCAGCTATTATGGGCAAAATATTATAAACCTGTCATGAAGCAAAATTTAGTACCTACTGTATGCAAATAGAGTGAGCTTACTTGCTTGCTCCCACTCTCATTACTGGGTGCTTTTCTCTTCCTTGTCAAATTCTCTCCCCTCTGTCCACCCCAAGCCCATTCACTAGTTACCTGGCAAACTAGCATGTGGACTAATAATTTATTCAAATGAGAAGTGCTGTTTTGTACTTTAACTAAAATACACTGAACTTTCCTAGTTCACTGCCCAAAACTCAATATGCTTTTAACTATTTGTGAGTCTGGCAAGCCATTACATTTCCAACAAGGGATGGAAAGCCAATTCCTATGACTATATTTATAAAGCAATAGATTCAAAAGACTCATACGAGACCCTAATGCCAAGCTTATCCCAGTGTTTTATTAACTTTTTATAAAACCCCCTCACTTAAAGCTACTCCTATAAATGTTTTATTTGTGCAGTCACAAGAATCTAATCAAAAGGAAAACCACTCTTTTACTTCTTTTTGGTAAAGAGACTAACATTTCTACATAAATGGAAATGGAAAATCTTAATAACATCTTGGGATCTATATTTCTTGCTCTGACATTTCAATTGCTTCACTATTATTAGAGTATCTTTATTAAAAAGTTCAATTTGTGCTAATAATAAGGAGACCTTTAAAATGTTCTTCAGTAAGTCCATCTCAGAACGTGTTTTTAATATTTTTAAGTGCTGGAGAAAAACACTTTTATTTGGAGTTGAAAGCAAGTTATAATTAATCACTCATCCAAATAAATAAGATATGATGTATGTAAATTAAAAAATTATAGCAATTTTTTTGTTTGTGTTTGTCTGTGTTCTCCATGTTTGCTGCACTAAATATTATCTCAGTAATATTTACATGCTGCAAAGAAGAAAATACTGTAATAGTATTTGACTAGGTACAATAAGAGTCATACATTTTATTTTTATTTTGTAACATTTGTGGCTCTTCAGTATGACCTTGGCATTCTTCCTCTTCTGAGGCAACTTCCTTCTCTGCCTCATTCTGTTTTGGTTGAGGTTGTGTGAACCTCCCCCTTCTCTGAGCAGTCCTTCAGCTTGTCTGTGAGATCCTGGGCTGTCTCTTTGTTTTCTGAATATCCACTTCTATTTTCTGTGGCAACACCTGCAGATAAACATCTAGCCAGCCATTCACATGGACACACCCCCACAGCCTTCAGACTCACACCCATACACACAAAGGTGTGCATGCCCACGCATGCTCAACTCCTCCCCCTCCCCCAGGGAGCTCAAACCACGCCAGCTGTTTTCTGGCCTGGGCCACAAAAGCGGCCTCAGAGCTTCTTCCGTCAGTTCTCTGATCGAAACCAGCACTAATAATGTTGCCGCTGCCAAGGAAGGATTTAAGTCGCCTGAACCGAGGAGAAGACGGCTGCACAGCGTAAAGATGGCAGAGCCAGACGCTTCAGGCTGTGCGTGGCAATCAGACGGGAAGAAACAAGAGTGGGGTCCCTTTACCTGAAGTGCTTTGCCCCCCTTGTCTGTTGACAGCCATGTACTGATATTTCAAGACTCAGCTCAAGCATCACGTCTTTCCGAAGCTCTTCCTGACACATGGACTGTCCCCTTCTCTGTACCCCTATGATACTTGCTTAATTAGATGCTTATATTTCCCCCCAAACCCGTGAGATTCAAACTTTTAAAGGCACAGACCTTGGTTGCTTCATCTTTTATCTTAGTACCTGGAACATGGCAGGCATTTGATGTGTTAGATGGATGAGTGGAGTCCACCGCTTCCTCCCAGGGGTGAGAGTAGCACCTGACTTTTGTGGAGGGGGAAAGAGAAGAGTGTCATCTTTAAAGTGAACGGTGGGCGTGAAGAGGTCAGCGTGATGGTGTGAGGCTGACCCTCCACATGAGAGAATAGCTCAGCAACAAACAGAGCAGCTGCCTGGTCATCATGCCCATCACTGGGATTTCTTCAGGGATCAATAGATAAGTCCACTTACAAGATAATAAGCCTTTGCAAAAGTTGCAAGTGTGAATAAGAAGAGATTGTTGTTGCATCGAGGAAGGTTGCATTAGCCAACAGCAAATGTGGCACGTCTCTATTAAATCAATACAATTCATGTTCCAGGGGAAAATGCTTCAACATTTGAAATGTTTTAACATCAAGGGAGGGTAGGGGTAAGGCAGAACTGTGGTTGTTTCACTTGCAAGATCTCATTTTAATTCTCACAAAAACCTATCAAAGACATGTTATTGCCTTCATTGTACAAGTGAAGACGGCGAGGCTAGGAAATGATAAGAATTAGGAAGCCATCTTAGTGCTAATACTGACCCCAAATCTGACTCCAAAATACCATTTTCACTCCTCTGATTCCTCACAGGAGCCATTTTTAAATATTGACATCGAGTTTTCCGGGAGGTTGAAAAATAAAGATTGAATCTTTATTGAGTACTGACGATGGGCCACACAGAGGCAGGGCAATGTGGGCAGATATAATGAACCATCTTCCACTCAGGGAGCTAAGCAGCTAGTGCAGAAAGCTGACAGAGAAGCATCGATGATGAAATAAGGGCTGCCGTGAAGGGGGCCATCATGGGCTGCTTGAGAACTGAGGAAGGAGGGGTGGTTCCGGCTGCACCGAGAGAGCAGGAAAGTCTCACTGAGCGCAGGAAGATGGGATTTTGAGAAGGCTCTGAGGAGGCCAGGGGAGGGGTCCGCAGGCACGGGATCCTGCAGAGTAAGGAAGGGAACATGTTACAGGAGCTGGTGGAAAGTTTGGTGAGGTCAGTGTACGGTTGGAATAGTGGAGGTGAGGGTAGGGTAGAGCCAGACCACAGAAGGCTGTGAATAGGAGTCTGAGCTTGAAATGGGGAATTATTGAAGGTTTTTGAGTAGGGAAGGCAAGGACCCAATCAACTCGTTGACTAAAACATCTGAAATTATTGCTGAATCTATCCTGACACCAGATCACAAGTACATAAAGTACACAAAGCAGAAAAATATAGACAATCAATATTCTTAATCAAGACTCAAAAAAAAAAATGTGCTGCTTACTTCTGAGGAAACACAGCAAATGGAGGAACATATGCCTAATCACCAGCTCAAACCCCACCTGTCCTCTTCCTCCTTCACTGGCTGAGAGTGGTCCCACTCTCGTGATCCTAAGACAGCCTCACCAACCAGTAAAACCAATAAAACTCCTCCCCCAAGGAAAAAATTCCAGCAGGGAAATGACAACTCCTTTCACTTCCTTCCTCTCAGAAGCCAGCCCACAAAGATTGCTTAACTGTTTTCTCACCTCAGTACAGCAGACGGACATCCTAGAATAGGAACTGGATCCTGGCAGCTTAATTGAGTTAAAAGGAAAAGTGTGGATCCTCTAAAAGCCTCTCAATGGTTTGTGAGCAGCTTCCATGTCTCTGAGAGCCCAGTGGCGTTCTCAGTTGCTTGGTTAGGGAGGAGCTGAATGAATTTCCTAGCACACAATTCAAAAGCACTGGAAGTCAGCAGTTCTGAAAGACTGCAGAAATGGCTTGTTTACATTTTTCTCTTGGGCTGAAACCCATCTATTTAAACTTTAACCAGAGGCAATTATGCAACCATGGTGAGCCAGAGATGGCAGCCTGCGCAAGACAGGGAGACACATGCCAACAGTCTGGCATTGGAGGAGGAACGAGAGGGAATATTTTGAGAAAGGGGTCAAGGAAGAACGACAAAGGTTTTAGAAGCAAAAGGTGTCACCTAGGCAGCTGGTCTTCAAGAGAATATGGAGGGAAGTGGTGAGGGAGGGAAGAGGAGGGGAGGCTGGTGGGGTGGGCAGGAAAGACAGCAGCCTCTGATGGAGTGGGTGGGGCTGGGGCTGTCACCATCCCACCGGTTCAAAAGTCCCACCCAGTCACAGCGAACTGCTCTGTAGCTCTGCTGCTTGTATTGTACCTTTCTCCCTCCCTCCCCACCTCCTCCTCCTTGGATCAAAAGTACATTTACCCAGAGAATCAGTGGTTCTGGGTGGCCTGTCTGGAGCAGACACACCCAGCCAGGACACAGGCCTCTTCCCCGAAGGCCAAGCCTCCTCTTTAATTCAGGTTTTCCTGGCAAAGACCCACCTTGGAGCTGATGAGCAGTCCAGTGACGTCAGAGGAAATACCCCACTTGACAAAGGACTCCGCTCCAGTTGCAAACAAACTGAGCTCATTAGCATGCCCTGATCCGGGTCCCAGGATCTGGTGAGTCCTAACAGCAACTAAGAGAGAGAGAGAGAGAGCTGTTGCTCCCAAGTGAATGTTTTATTTTGGATTTGAGGGCGTTGTGGTCCTGACATTGATGCTAGGGCCAGGTTTAGATGCATATACACATCTACAGGAGACCAGACCCCCACATCTCTCTGTGTAAAGGCATAAAGGCACCTGACAGTAGCCCTAGATAATCATTCCTTTGAGTTTTTTAACTTCTTGCTTTTGAGTATTCATTCCTATTAAGAGGCACATGCAGTATATAGAGGATTGCCCTGCCTTGGACTTTATCGGGTAACTTCTTAGCAGGAAATCACTTTTTACCAGTTCCAGCCAGATCAGAACCAGGGCCCTGCAGGAGGAAGCAATTTGGTAATGGAGAATGGGCAGAGACCTTGAGGATTAGGAGTGGGAAGCTGGCAGGAGCCATGGAAGAGGCCTGTACAACAATGAAGCTCAGTCCCTCGTGTAGGCAGCAGAAAGCCAAGCTCCTCCTAACTTCCTGTGAAGCCTTCTTCTCTGCTAACCCAGCTCTAACCAGGGAAAGCCAACTGGGGCCCAGCCAGAAGGCATTGGGGAAGGTCAGAGGATCTGCATATATTCAGGGCCATGGCCATGGTCTTCCAGGGCAGAGGCCAAGGTCATGGGCTTCTCTCCAGACCAGCTTGCTGCTCTCACCGGAAGGTCTGTTTACAGCGTTGAACTGCACTCCCGAGTCCTGCCAGCCATCTAAAAAATTCATGATGCTGTTCACAAGGCCTGGGTGGAGAATGTGGGGTGGCTGCCTGCAAGCTCACCCTGCCTGGGGACGGATCCCGGCGTCATGCTGGGGACGGAGTGGGGCACACTGCATACGAGCAACAGAACAGAGTGTGACACTTTATTTTTATTTAAACATATGCTCCAATTCTATTTCTTAACGTTTGTATAAGTATACGTTGCTTTCTTGTGCCCTGATCCGGGAGTGAGAGAAGGTCTGACTCTGAGGGCTTCTGCAGGATAGAGCTGTGAACACAAAGCTGCTAGCAGATATCCTAAGAGCGGCATAGACCTTTCAGAGGGATACACACATTGCCCAGCACCCACCAGATTTTTCACAAACATCTTCTCGAAGATGACAAGCATGGATTCAGGAGCCAGGCTGTCTGGGTCCAGATCCTGGTGCTATCACCTATCAGCTATGTGACCTTGAGCAAGTTTAACTTCTCGGGGCCTCAGTTTCCTCATCCAGATCATTTAGACAAGAGTAGGTCCCAGTCCATAGGGTTGTTTGTAAGGGATACATGAGTTAATATTTAAAGGGTTAAATGAGTTAATATTTAAAAGCGTGTAGAACAGTGCCTGTAACAGCAAGAACTATATTTAAAAAGTGACATCATCAAGGAAACTCGGGTTGGTTCTACGATTGACCCTGCCTCTGAGAAGGCTTTCTCTGGTTCTGCTCTGCACTTCGCTTCCCACTTGCCCCGCATGAGAAGACAGGAGAGAGGCACCCCGACACTTTCTCCCCAGGCTGCCCTTGGAGCACTAGCAAGGCACTTCTGTTCTACTTCGAAGCCTAGCAACATGCAGGCCCAGGGCCAAGCCCAAGCCAGAACCAACAGCCAAGCCCAAGCCAGAACCAACAGCGGGAGCACTGGCCCAGGAGCGGAATTCCTCAGCAGCTCCCTCAGGCCCCGGGCAGCTCCATGCTTGCCCTTTCACCGAATGCTCACGTACTTGTCCTTCATGGATCCTGGGTACCAACCCAGGGTTAGAGAACACAAGGAAAAGCCCAAATCAAGAAAGGCAGGAGAAGCAGAGAAGCAATCCGGTGGCAGGAGAAAGGATCATGGCAAGAGGAAATCGAACACGTAAGAAAAAAGCAGAAGAGCTGAAATAAGTACAAGGGAACTTTTTTTTGTCTCTCTATTTTTGGCCGGGTGAAAAACACAAACACAAGAGAACAAACCAGGCAACTAGAAGGAGATGGCGCCGGGGAAGGCACGGAACAGGCTGCAGCCGGCAAACACGGGCCAGTCACCTCATCTTCCTCCTGTGCCCTGCAAGCCTGGCCCCAGAGCCGTTTGTACCCAGGCCTAATAATGATTTCATTTCAGACTTCCTTCCACATTTCTTTTTTCTTAACAAAGCCCATCACAACTCTGTTTTGGGAAGTGGAAGCAGTATCTATCTTTAGGAGATCTAAATGCCAAAGAAGCTCAGAGAGGCATAATTGAGAAGTAAAAGAATAGCTGGTGTGATCGGGACAAACATCAAATCGCAAATATTTGAAATTCTTCCCCTTCCGGGCCCTGAGGAGAGAAGTGCCTTTGTTTGCTGAATTGGCTCACAGGCGACTTGGCCTTGTTGTGTTGTGTAGGATGTTGGATGGGAAGGAGAAGCCAGAGGAAGGTCAAATATTTGTCAAGTACCTGCTATGTATCAGACGTCCTGCTTGACACTAGAAATGTAAGAGTGAACAAGAGAGGACCCTACTGTCGTGAAGCTAACACTTTCTGACTTATAAAAACATTGTGGAAAATTACACATAATGTAAAATGTAGCATTTTAACCATTTTAAGTGTAAAGTTTAATAGTGTTAGTATGTTTACACTGCTGTACAACCAATTTCTAGAACTTTTTCATCTTGTTCAACTGAAACCCTGTGACCATTAAACAACTACCATTTCCTCCTCCCTTCCCCCAGGCCCTGACAACCTCAGTTCTACTTTCTGTTTCAATACACTTGATTACTTTACATTCCTCATGTAAGTAGCCTTGGTCTTTTTGTGACTGATTTATTTCACTTGTATCCTTAGTAGTATTATCAGAATACCCTTTCTTTTTAAGTCAGAATAATATTCCATTGTATGTACATGCCGCATTTTGTTTATCCATTCATCTGATATACACTTGGAGTGCTTCCATCTCTTTGCTATTATGAATAATGCTGCTATGAACATGATGGTACAAATATATCTTTGAACTAACATTCTTTAAGAAGCTTATCCCATCATATTTCGATTATTTGTTTGCCCAATTAGATGGTTAGCTGCACAAGGACCTGTGTTATGTATCTTTGTATCCCACTTTCCTATACAGTCCTGGCACATAGTAGGAACTCAGTAAATATTTATTGAATAAAATAATTTATTTTTATACTTCTCAGTCACCACTGCTGCAGCTGACTGTTTTACATATTTTAACAAATAAGTTTTGCAATTTTAATGAATTCTATTTTGATTATATTTACATGCTAAGCTGTTTTACATAAGGGAACTCGTGTAAAAAATTCTAAATCTCAATAAAAATTCACTTCCTTGATGAAATGCCATTGACAATTCCTTCCCGCTCACTTTGCTTAAAATCAACTCTTGCAGCTCTTATCCCTCTCCTTCCTTCCCTTTCTTTTCCTCAAGTCATAGTCTTGCAGAGATCTTGACCTGATTACGGGTCTCCTCAACTCATGGGACATCCTGTTGAGTAAAGCTAGGCATGGGCTCAAACACCTTCACTGAGGGTCATTTGTACCAGGCACAGGACGAGCAAGGCCACCCAGCTCTACCTCTGGAGGAACGCTCAATCTGGTGGTTCTGCCTGATTATTCTTGGCCACAACTAAACAAGTGGATTCAGTTTCCTTGGGTATAGAAAATAGTATTTACTTCCATTCCCCATGACTCAAGATGCCAAACACAGATGTGACAGCATTTACAAAGCACGAGGAGCTGAAAGGCATTGGGAAGATTTTGAGTGGCATTGTATTTGACGATAATTGCTACGTGTAGTATCTGCAGTGGCAGAAGCTGGTTCTGTAACCGCTCACAAAACACACATTTGGAATTAGGATTTCTGGTCAATGTAACATTGTTGTACATAAAATTTTGAGGCACTCGCTCAGCTCCAAACACAAAGCAATGTGTTGTTGTTTTGTTGTTTTAAATATAAAAGAGAAATATTAAAGGACAGAGTTGGCCTCCAAAATAAACTTTTTTATGGAACAAATGGGCCCGTTGGGCTGCAGGTCTGAAAGGAGGCAGAAGACGCTGGATTGAGGCTTCTGCAGGGTAAGGGAGACTAACAGTGATCTGCAGGGGGTGAGGGAAGTAGGTGGGAACCCTAGCAGGTTCAGGACTTGAATCCATGGGCTGGACTGGGAACTCCCATCCTCATGGCTCCATGGTTGAGCATTGACATATGAAACTGATTCCTGGTCAGGGTATATGCCTGGGTTTCAAGCTTAATCCCCAGTGTGGGGCTTGCAGGAGACAATCAGTAACCCTCTCTAATCGTTGATGTTTCTATCTTTCTCTCCTTTCCTCTCTGAAATCAATTATATATACTGGGTTTTAAGTATAAAAGGGTTTTTTATGGAAAAGTTAACTAAGATTTGAAAAAAATGAAGACATATACCATATTCATGAATTGGACTATTCATTTCTCTGAAGATATCAGTTCTCCTAAAGTTAACATTTAATTTTGAGGCAAACCCAATTTTAATCTTTTTTAAAATATATTCTTTTTTTTTTTTTTTTTTCCACAGCAAACACTTAGTTTATTAAATGGTTGGAACATTTTAATCAAAATTGTGCCCGATTTAAATTACCATTATTCTCTTAGCTGGACACAGCTTTAGTTTTCTTTTTTTTATTTATTTATTTATTTATTTTTTTTTAATTTATTTTTTATTTTTTTTATTTTTCGCTAAAAGTATTACAAAGTGTATTACATAAGTGTCCTTTTTTCCCCCCCGCCCTTGACAGACCCCTGCCCTCCCTTACCCCCCAGTGTCTTATGTCCATTAGTTATGGTTATATGGATGCATACCAGTCCTTCGGTTGATCTCTTAATCCCCTCCCTCCTCCCCCCCAACCCTCCCTGGCCTTCCCACTGCAGTTTGACAATCAGTTTGAGGCAGCTCTGCCTCTGTATCTATTATTGTTCAAAAGTTTGTAATGGTCTTTATTATCCATGAATGAGTGAGATCATGTGGTATTTTTCCTTCATTGACTGGCTTATTTCACTTAGCATAATGCTCTCCAGTTCCATCCATGCTGTTGCAAATGGTAAGAATTCCTTCTTTTTTACAGCAGCATAGTATTCCATCGTGTAGATGTACCACAGCTTTCTAATCCATTCATCTACTGATGGGCACTTAGGCTGTTTCCAGATCTTAGCTATGGTGAATTGTGCTGCTATGAACATCGGGGTGCATATATCCTTTCTGATTGGTGTTTCTGGTTTCTTGGGATATATTCCTAGAAGTGGGATCACAGGGTCAAATGGGAGTTCCATTTCCAATTTTTTGAGGAACCTCCATACTGCCTTCCATAGTGGCTGCACCAGTCTGCATTCCCACCAGCAGTGCACAAGTGTTCCTTTTTCTCCACATCCTCTCCAGCACTTGTCGTTTGTTGATTTGTTGATGATGGCCATTCTGACAGGTGTGAGATGGTACCTCATTGTTGTTTTGATTTGCATCTCTCGGATGATTAGTGACTTTGAGCATGTTTTCATATGTCTCTTGGCTTTCTGAATGTCCTCTTTTGAAAGGTGTCTATTTAGATCCTTGGCCCATTTTTTGATTGGATTGTTTATCTTCTTTTTGTTAAGTTGTATGAGTTCCCTATAAATTTTGGAGATTAAGCCCTTATCAGATATGACGTTGGCAAATATGTTTTCCCACGAGGTGGGTTTTCTTGTTGTTTTGTTGATGGTTTCTTTTGCTGTGCATAAGCTTTTTATTTTGATGTAGTCCCATTTGTTCAGTTTCTCTTTAGTTTCAACTGCCCTAGGAGCTGTGTCAGTGAAGAAATTGTTTTGGCATAAGTCTGAGATTTTGTTGCCTTTGTATTCTTCTAGAATTTTTATGGTTTCCTGTCGTACATTTAAGTCCTTTATCCATTTTGAGTTTATTCTTGTGTATGGTGTAAGTTGGTGGTCTAGTTTCATTTTCTTGCATATATCTGTCCAATTTTCCCAACACCATTTATTGAAGAGACTATCTTGGCTCCATTGTATGTTCATGCCTCCTTTGTCAAAAATTAATTGAGCATATTGGTTCGGGCTAATTTCTGGACTCTCTATTCTATTCCACTGGTCTATATGTCTGTTCTTGTGCCAGTACCAGGCAGTTTTGAGAACAGTGGCTTTGTAATACAGCTTGATATCTGGCATTGAGATCCCACCTACTTTGTTTTTTCTCAGGATCGCTGCAGCTATTCGGGGTCTTTTTTTATTCCAGATGAATTTTTGGAGAGTTCGTTCTAGATCCTTGAAGAAGGCCATTGGTATTTTAATGGGAAGTGCGTTGAATTTATAGATTGCTTTGGGTAGTATGGACATTTTAATGATGTTGATTCTACCAATCCAAGAACATGGTATGTTCTTCCATCTGTTTATGTCTTCCTCTATCTCTTTTTTCAACGTCCTATAGTTTTCTGAGTAGAGGTCTTTTACCTCTTTAGTTAAGTTTATTCCTAGGTATCTTAATTTTTGGGGTGCGATGGTAAATGGGATTGTTTTTATAATCTCTCTTTCTGAAAGTTCACTATTGGTATATAGAAATGCCTCGGATTTCTTGGGGTTAATTTTGTATCCTGCTACATTGCCAAATTCATGTATTAAGTCTAGTAGTTTTTTGATGGAGTCTCTAGGGTTCTGTATGTATAATATCATGTCATCTGCAAATAAGGACAGTTTTACTTCCTCTTTTCCAATTTGGATGCCTTTTATTTCTTCTTCTTGTCTAATTGCAATGGCTAATACTTCCAGGACTATGTTGAACAGGAGTGGAGAGAGTGGACATCCCTGTCTTGTTCCTGTTCTTAGGGGAAATGGTGTTAGTTTTTGTCCATTGAGTATGATGTTGGCTGTGGGCCTGCCATATATGGCTTTTATTATGTTGAGGTATGATCCTTCTATTCCCACCTTGCTGAGAGTTTTTATCAAAAATGGGTGTTGGATTTTGTCAAATGCTTTTTCTGCATCAATTGATATGACCATGTGGTTTTTTTCTTTCAATTTGTTTATGTGATGTATCACGTTTATTGATTTACGGATGTTGTACCATCCTTGCATCCCTGGGATAAATCCTACTTGGTCATGGTGTATGATCCTTCTGATGTACTGCTGGATCCGATTTGCTAAGATTTTGTTGAGGATTTTGGCATCTATGTTCATGAGGGATATTGGCCTGTAATTCTCTTTCATTGTGTTGTCTTTACCTGGTTTTGGTATTAGGGTGATGCTAGCTTCATAAAATGTGTTTGGAAGTGTTCCATCCTCTTGGACTTTATGTAGTAATCTGAGGAGGATAGGTTTCAGTTCTTCCTTAAAACTCCCCTGAGAAGCCGTCTGGTCCTGGGCTTTTGTTTGCTGGAAGCTTTTTGATGACTGCTTCAATTTCTTCCATCGTTATTGGCCTATTGAGATTTTTAGATTCTTCCTGATTGAGTTTTGGAATGTTGTATTTTTCTAGGAATTTGTCCATTTCCTCCAGGTTGTCTAGTTTGTTGGAGTAGAGTTGTCCGTAGTATTGTTTAACAATCATTTGTATTTCTTTGGGGTCTGTTGTTATTTCGCCTCTATCATTTCTGATTTGGTTTATTTGGGACCTCTCTCTTTGCTTCTTGGTGAGCCTGGCTAGGGGTTTGTCAATCTTGTTTATCCTTTCAAAGAACCAGCTCTTGGTTTCATTGATTTTCTGTATTGTTTTTTTGGTCTCTATTTCATTGATTTCTGCTCTAATCTTTATTATCTCCTTCCTTCTGCTCACTCTGGGCTTTTCTTGTTGCTCTCTTTCTAATTCTTTGAGTTGTAGAGTTAGATGATTAACTACCATTTTTTCTTGTTTTTTGAGGTAGGCCTGTAGAGCTATAAACTTCCCTCTCAGGACTGCTTTCATTGTGTCCCAGAGGTTTTGGATTGTTGTGTTTTCATTGTCATTAGTGTCCAGGATGTTTTTAATTTCTTCTTTGATGTCATCGGTAACCCAATCAATATTTAATAACATGCTATTCAGCTTCCAAGTGTTTGAGTATTTTGGGTTGTTTTTATTGTGGTTTATTTCTAACATTATGCCATCGTGGTCTGAGAAGATGCTTTTTATGATTTCAATCTTCTTGAATTTGTGGAGACTTTGCTTGTGACCCAATATGTGGTCTATTTTTGAATATGTCCCATGAGCACCTGAGAGGAATGTATATTCCGCAGCTGTGGGGTGAAGTGTTCTGAAGATGTCAATTAAGTCCATCTGATCTAGTGAGTCATTTAGGATTGCTGTTTCTTTGCTGAGTTTTTGTCTAGCGGATTTATCCAGTGATGTTAGTGGTGTATTAAAGTCCCCTACTATAATTGTATTGTTGTCGATCTCTCCCCTGATACCTTCCAGGAGTTTTCTTATGTATGTGGGTGCTCCTGCATTGGGTGCATATATGTTTATCAGGGTTATATCCTCTTGTTGTATTGATCCCTTTAGTATTATGAAGTGGCCTTCCTTATCTCTGGTTATGGCCTTCACTTTGAGGTCTATTTTGTCGGATATAAGTATTGCTACCCCAGCTTTTTTTTCATTTCCATTTGCCTGAAAGATATTTTTCCATCCCTTCACTTTCAGTCTGTGTGAGTCCCTTCTAATGAGGTGGGTCTCTTGTAGACAGCAAATGTATGGGTCATGTTTTTTTATCCATTCAGCCACTCGATATCTTTTGATTGGACCATTTAGTCCATTTACATTTAAAGTTATTATTGAAAGGTACTTGTTTGTAGCCATTTCTATTTTTTTGTGGCTGCTTTCTTTCTGGGCTTTTTATTTCTTCTTTTTACACCAGTCCCTTTAGCATTTCTTGCATTGCTGGCTTGGTGGTGATGAACTCCCTTAGCCTTTTTTTGTCTGTGAAGCTTCTTATTTCCCCTTCAATTTTGAATGATAGCCTTGCTGGATAGAGTATTCTTGGATTCAGTCCTTTGCTTTGCATCACTTTGTAGATTTCCGTCCATTCTTTTCTGGCCTGATGTGTTTCTGTTGAGAAATCGTTTGATAATCTGATGGGGGACCCTTTGTAGGTAACTCTCTGTTTCTCTCTTGCAGCCTTTAAGATTCTCTCTTTGTCTTGTACATTTGCCATCGTTATTATGACGTGTCTTGGTGTCGGTCTTTTGGGGTTCATCTTGCCTGGGACTCTCTGTATTTGTGTAACTTTTTTCTTCCCCATATCTGGGAAGTTTTCTGTCATTATTTCTTCAAATAGATTTTCTAATCCTTGCTGCTCTTCTTGTCCTTCTTGCAGCCCTATTATGCGTATGTTACTTCGTTTCATGTTGTCCTGAAGCTCCCTTAGGCTCTCCTCCTGTTTTTTAATTCTTTTCTCCAGTTGCTGTTCAGATTGAGCTTGTTTCTCTGCCTTATCTTCTAACTCACTAATTCGGTCTTCTGCTTCTTCTAGTCTGCTGTTGAAACTTTCCATGGTGTTTTTGATTGTAGCTATATCACTTTTCATTTCTTCCTGATTCTTGCATAGGTTGTTGATTTTCTCATCCATCCGGTGAATGAATTGTACAACCATCATTCTGAATTCTTTTTCTGTCATGTTGCACGCTTCAGCTTCATTAATTTCCTTTCTTGGTGATTCTTCATTGTCTTTCCTCTGGGTATTGTGTCGTCTCTTCATTCTGATTATCTCCTGATGGTTCAAAGGTTGAGTTGCGTGGGCCTGGGCCGTGCGCAGTGGGAGGCTCCCACCACCCTAGTGTCACTGAAGAGCTCTGACACTAAGATGTGTGGTTGTTGTTGGTTGGTGGGAACCAGGCTCGCTCTGTGTCAGTGTTGCCAACACTCAATGTGGCCTCGCGCGTGCCCTTAGAATTAGGGACCCTGCCTGCACTGTGCTGAAATAGAGGCCCCCCTGACGCGTGTTTAGCACCAGAGCAGAGCCCCCTAGCTTGCGCCAGGAGTCAGAGTTCCCCAAGAGTTCAGTATCAGAGTCTCTGTTGCTTCGCGCAACCTCACCTTGAGAATCAGGGTCCCTGTGTGCCCTTGCACCAGGAATTGGATTCACTGGCTCTTAGTATGAATGCACAGGAAATCAGGATCTCAGGCGCAGGTGATAAGAAACACAGTCAAGTCACTGGTGCTTGGTGCTGCCTCCTGCCCTGAGAAACGGGGTTTCTGGGCCTGTGCTAGGCGGACAAACTCCCGTTCGCGCGATTGCTCCCAGCCCAGGGCTCTGATGCCAGCAGTGCGCACAGGATTAGTTCCTGGTGCTGTGCGCGTTTTTGCTCCCAGCCCAGGGCTCTGATGCCAGCAGTGCGCACAGGATTAGTTCCTGGTGCTGTGCGCGTTTTTGCTCCCAGCCCAGGGCTCTGATGCCAGCAGTGCGCACAGGATTAGTTCCTGGTGCTGTGCGCGTTTTTGCTCCCAGCCCAGGGCTCTGAAGCCCGAAGTGCGCATAGGATCAGTTCTAAGGTGCTCGCGCACTTTCAGGCCAAAGTTTCTGCAGCGCTGAGGCCCCGGCAAGGGGTAGGTCTATCAGTTAGTTACTCTGGCACTGCCCGCGATCCTGGGGGAAGGGGGGATGGGCTCTGCTACTCACGGATCTGCAGCAGGGATCTCTGAACTTTCCGTGTCTGCAGGTCTGTAGCTGTGGTCACAGGTCTCTGTCCCCAGTGGCTGCAGGGTCCTGGTATGCGTCTGAGATCAGACTGGGTGGTGCTGAGGCCAGGATCCTAGTCTCAAGCAGCTCTGTTTCCCAAGATGGTGTGGTCGCTGTGCCTCTGCTGGCCGCCCAGGAGTGTCCGCCCCTCCGTGGAGGGGCGCAGGCCTCCTCTGGGCTCCCGCAGTCGCGCTGCCCGCAAGTCGCCGCCTCCGGGTTAGTAGCCGCTGGGTTAGTAGCCGATCTCTGGATGCCGGTAGGTAACCGCTTCCCAAGATGGCGTGGTCTCGCCGCTGCGCTGGCGCCCAGGGGGAAGTTTCAGACTCAATCTCTAACCATCCGCATTTTTCAGGAGTTCTCTGTCTTTCCTGGCTGCAGACTGTCTCTCAGCTGAACCTCCCCAGCTTGATCGGGCTGGTTGTTACCCGTTTCAGCTGCTCGCCCCTATCTGCTCCGGGACGAAGGACCAACACGTCCGTCTAAGCCTCCGCCATTTTTTTCTCTCCCCTTAAAATATATTCTTTATTGATTTCAGAGAGGAAGGGAGAGGAGAGAGATAGAAACATCAGTGCTAAGAGAGAATCATTGATCGGCTGCCTCCTGCATGCCCCATGCTGTGGATTGAGCTCACAACCCGGGCATGTGCCCTGACAGGGAATTGAACCATGACCTCCTGGTTCATGGGTTGATGCTCAACCACTGAGCCACACCGGTCAGCTTTGAGGCAAACCCAATTTTTAAAATACCAACCTGATTATGTAACATGGAACAATGATCACAAATTCATGTTGAAAAGTAAAGGGTAAAAACATCCTATATAATAAAAGGCTAACATGCAAATTGTCGCCTCGACTGGGAGTTCGACTGGGAGTTCAACCAGGAGGCGGAGCCAGCCGGCCAACTGCCCGTGGCCCCTCCCCCATCCTATCAGCCCTGATCCGGACGGGCCGGCTGGACCCCACCTGTTCACAAATTTGTGCACCAGGCCTCTAGTATAATAGTAACTGGGGATGCCTTTGGTTGCAAATAAAAAAAGATATATAATTAAATTGGCTTAAACAATAACAGGTGTATTATTTCACATCACAGGATGTCCCGTGGAAGATGGTTTAGCATTGGTTAGTTCCACAGCATGATGACATCATGGGGACCTGGGCCCTTTTTATCTATCTGCTTAGCCATTCTCAGAGTGCTGGTCTCCAGCTTTTCTCCTCAGGGTGGCAAGATGGCTGCCACCGTTTCAGGCAATACATTTTCTCCAACTCTACAATTACAGGGAAGGCAAACCTTTTTCTTATGTACCTTCTCAAGTGATAAGGAGACTTACCTATCCTATCCCACCTTCACTCTGGCATAATTCCACATATCTCTCATTGGCAAGAGATGCAACACATGCCCATGGCCAAACCAATCCCCATGGAATAGGATGATTGTAGTGAGCTTAGACCAAGCACTGTAGACTCGGCTTCATGGACACCTGAAAACAATTTAGATTCAGTTGAAAGGAAAAGGAGATAATATCCCTTGGGCAGATAACCAACCACAACCCAAGGCAATTTTGAAAAAGAATAAAGTCAGGGGGTTTGCCCTATCAAATAACTAATATTTAAGACCAGAGGTGGCATAACAAACCAGGAGTGAAAGGATAACTTACTTAATAAATATGTGCTGGAATAATTATATATGTATTTCACATCACAAGTTTTGGTAAAGACCGAAATGTAAATAATCAAACTTTCTACTTCTAGGAAAAAATATGAGATTATCTTTACATCCTTAGGATAGGAAGAATTCAGTAAATAAGGCACAAAAGAATAAAACACAAAAGCAAAAACTGATTCACTTTACTGCTTTAAAATAAAAAGATATCATCAACAAAATGCGAAGACAGGCTTAGACTGACAGAAGATGTTTTCCCAGACATAAAACCATCAAGGTGTAAATGTTCAAAATTTATAAAGACTACTACAGGACAATAAGAGAAAGAAACAACCTCAAAAAATTGGTAAAGGATCTGAATAGGCAATTCACAGCAGAGAAACTCTAATGCCAATAAACATACAAGAAGATGCTCAATCTCACTAGAAATTAAGGGAAAACAAAATAATAAAAACTTACCATTTTGTACTCAGAGATAGGCAAACTTTTTAAATTCAGAAAATACCCAAAGTTGCAAGATATGGGGAAATAGGACTCTTAGAAAGCAAAACGACAATATATATTAATATAAACCCTAAGACCTGACAGTTCCTCTCTTAGGTATATTGCCTAGGCCAGTGGTTGGCAAACTCATTAGTCAACAGAGCCAAATATCAACAGTACAATGATTGAAATTTCTTTTGAGAACCAAATTTTTTTAACTTAAACTATATTGGTAGGTACATTGTTATTAACTTAATTAGGGTATTCCCAAGGCTTAGGAAGAGCCACACTCAAGGGGCCAAAGAGCCGCATGTGGCTTGCGAGCCACAGTTTGCTGACCACTGGCTAGGCTAATGGTTCTCAATAAGGGGTGATTTTGCCGCCCAGGCAACATCTGGAGACGTTTGATGCCCTTTCTGGTTGTCACGCCTGTGTGTGGGAGGGTGCTACTGGTTACTAGTAGAAGTGAGGGATACTGCTAAAACCCTATCCCACAACAAAAAGTTATCCAGGCCAAAACTTCAATAATGTCAACGTTGAGAAAGTCTGGCCCAGAAAAACTTTTATATGATGTGCACCAGGAGATGGGTTTTTAAATGTTAACTGCAGCACTGTTTCTTATAGCAAACAAAAGCAAACTGAAAAAAAAAACACTACTTGCCATAATGCAGCTGAAAGAATAAATAACTTGGCGTATATTCAAACAAGGGAATAATATGCAACAGTTATAATTAATGAATTAGTTCTTCAGGTTGCAACAGGAAATGAGTCTAAAAAGTAATGGTAACCAAAAAAAAGTATTGCAGAATGTTATGTACAGTATGTTACATGTTACAAACACAATGTAGATTTACATGTAACAAACACAAAGCAATACTATATATTGTTTCTGACTATATACATAAAATAAAAAGTATAAAAACATGCATGGGGATGATTTATAGGCACTTCAAGATAGTGATTCCTTTTGGGAAAAGAGGAAAGGAGAAAAATAGAGAAATAAATGGGTCAGGGATAAGCAATGGGTTTCAACTGTATTTGTAAGACATTTTACAACAAACACAAAATCCTAAAGCAGGTAAGTCAAATATTAAGCCTTTTTTAAGTGTTTTATACATAGATGTTTATTGAACTATTTTCTATATATTTCAGTTTCGTTGAAAAATTTATTTATAATGAAAGTATTTCAAAATATTTTAAGAGCTGCATTTGTAAGATTTTTTTAATGTGAATTGGGAGCATAGAGTTGGTGGAGGAAGCCCGTGTTTCCAGAAGAAACTGTTCTGTTCCAAAAGGAAATTAGAGAAGAGGAAAGTGACCCCTGAATAAAGAGAAGCCTATTCATTTAAAGACCCTCTCCCAGGGATTCTTGGCAGGAAGAGTTGGCTTTCCTGCAGCGCCAGCGATTGGTAGGCGATTCCTCTGTCCATGGTCCTATTCCTCTGCCTCAAACAACCTCACAAGAGCTCAAAGGGAGGTTCAAATTTTGCCTTGTAGTGTTCAGATGGAGCTGAGAAGCAGAGAGAAGAGGAAATATTGTGCACAGCAGGTCTTGAGTGTTTGGAAGAAGTTGTGTCTGCAGTAGATGCCACCAGCAGAAGGGGGACCATGCTGGACCACCGTTCTTTGTAGCAACATGAGCAGCATCTCTTGGTCAAGTGAGCCCCGGCTGCACTGAGACCTGCGTGGTAAGAACGATACCATCATCTCCCTAACATTTCATAGTTTTAATGAAAGGCGTTCTCATCCCTAATGCTTTTCATCATTTCTTTCCAACACTCCTATAACAGCAGTCGATATTCGCCTCCGCTTCCACAGAGATGAGAAGAGAGTAACAAAGATTCTCCAAAGACATCGGTTCTGTGAACCAATATTTTTACCTAAGCCACTGGGGATAAATAAACAGTGAGAGGAACTCAACTGAGAAAGACATTTTATGGGCATCCCAGAGTAATCACCTATCTTTTTTAAAAGAAACAACATTTCTTGAGATCCCAGGAGGAGTCTGGCACTACATAAAGTGATATGAGAATGAGAGTGCAGAACATAATGTTTGGGATCATCATGTTCCTCCAGGGACTTGAAAATTAATGTAGATCCAAAACTGTTTAAAAAAAATACAAGGGCTGTTGTAATAAATTATGGGAAAACAAAGTGAAAGGTGTAGGGGCAAAAAATCCCAAGCAGGGTGATAAACTATGGAACACAAAGGCAGAATGTGATGAGCCAATTAACCTCAGAGAACACAGACTCGTGGAATACAGTCAATTTTGCAGACTCAGTTACTTGCCTAGCCACATAAAATCAATAGCTGTTTCTGATGAGCCACTGGGAAAAACGTATTTACTGTTGTTTCCTATAGATGGAGTTGAAACCATTCAGCATACAATAAAGTAATTAGTGGGGAAATAAAATATGTGGGTTGGCAAACTTTTAGTCTACAAAATTGGAGATCTAGTCCTGGATGATAGCGCTAATGGTGTAATTGGATTTGTAGATGCTGATTTTTATCAGCAACCAGAAACTATGCTAAAAGCTCAATTTGGCTTACTTTAGGTTCCCTGGGTAAGGTGGTGGGGAAATTTTCATCAGGCAATTTGTTATATGTCAGAAGAGGAAATAAAGCAGTACATGAACACTGTGATATACGATAAGTAAGAAAGTATCTTAATAGAAAAATGTACTCTAGTCTAGGATGACACTTCCCCATCAACATGATGAAAAGTGCTTAGAAAGGTAGGGACCTAACCGGTCCTCAGACTGAGCTTTGGCCAGCGCCCCAGATTTTGTGTTTTAACAACTGCAACGTTGCCAACACACCAATGCTAGGAAAGTGGCTTTTACATCTTCTGTCTTGGGCTCCCTCATGGTCACTGCAACTTTGTTCACTTTTATATATACCTTTTCCTGTTTTCTAGTATTATAGTAATAAGGAAAGATAGAAATGTCGAGAAATCTTTATTCCACTGTGGAAGGGAATAAATGAGACAGTCAGTCCCATGTGGATATCCAATAGGGATGTCAAACTGAACATGGCCAAAGAACTCTCGATTCTCTCCCTTAACCTCTTGTATTAAATAACAAGAGGCTTAAGCAAATAGCTTTACTTTTCTCATAAACAAGATGCCTGGCAGTAAGCAGCTGCTGATGTTGGTCCAGCTGCGATTTCTAAATCATCAAGGACCCAGGCAATTTTTTTTCTACTTCACTATCTTTAACATGTTGGCCTTTAATCATCATGCCTTTAGTTTCGTAGTCACAGGATGGCTGCCATGACTCCAGGCACTGTGATCGTATTCCAGATAGCCACATCTATCACCAGAAGATTTTCACTTAGGTCTCATTAGCCATAAATGAAGCACCCTTAACTGCAAAGGAGATGGGGAAATTGGTTATCTAGCAAGAGAGAATGGGATTATTATGATTGAATAATACCAATCATGATTCATCATTTGGGGCTGGATATACTGTCATCCTCAACAAAGTCAAGACTCTGATAACAAGGAGGAAGAGAGTAATGGCTGTTGGGGAGGAAATGAACACAGTCTGTCACAATTCTCATTCCCAGCCTACCTGTCTCACTAAATAGCACCACCATCCGCCCAGTGTCCCAGCCAATAACAGAGGAGAGAGCTGTGATTCCTTTTTTCTCTAATGTCCTACATGCGAACCACCAGAAAGTTTTCTTGACTCCACCTCCCACATATATCCCAATCCACTCTATTCTCCCCATTTTCACTGCTACTCTCCTTGTTCATGTCACTATTGTTCACCTGAATGATTGCAATTGCCCCCTAAAGATCTCTGTACTTTCATTCTTGCTCTCTATAATTCATTGCCCAAACAGAAAATCACTTCTTTGCTTAAAACATCCTACTGGCTTCCCATCTCATCTAAAATTCCTTCCTATGATCTTCCATGCCTAAAAGATCTAGGCTTTGTCCTGTCCAACTTCATTTTGTACCATGTTTCCAATTGCCACTGAGCACTAGCCATCTAGGCCTTCTTTCTCTTCCTCAAACTCAAATTTGTTACCCTCACGGGGACCTCTGAACCATCTGTTCTCTCCATCTAGAATGCTCTTCATTCTGATCTTTTCTCGACCAGCTCCTCCTTGTCATTTAGATCACTGTTCAAACACCATCTCTTCAGAGAGGTATTACCTGCCACCCAACCCAAAGTAGCCACCTGGTCATCCTTCCATTTCACTCTATTTTATTTCTCTGTAGTGCACCTATCACTAAAATGATCTTGTTTACCCCTTTATGTATCATGTAATAAGTACAACTATTCCCATATTTTCCTCCACACTAGAATATAGGCCTCACTAGAGCAGAAACCTTGTCTGTTGTGTTCACTGCTGTATTCCTAGGACCTAGATCAAGGCATATGTCAGGCTCCCATCAAATATTTCTGAGTGAATGAATAAAGGAGAGGAAAGATTTTTAAGTAGGAACTTTAGCCATAAAAATAACATCTGTAACATATTATCAGCATCCTTAGAGTTATCCTTTATAGAGCAAAATCACTTGGTTAGTTAAAGAATGGAAATGTGTTATGCTTTAAAGACTTCACAATGAACACGCAACACTAATTTCTTCCACCCAGCCTCTTTCCACCTGTATCTTCCTTTCCAAAGCGAAACATCCCACAGACACTCTGAATCCTAGTTCTTTATTAGTGCAGTTATCGAATGCCTTCCCCACAGACTTCTTTCCTTTTGCTTAATAATATGATTACACCATTGCCCCCTGAAGATTGCACCATTTTCTAAAGGTCTGGGACAATTTAAAAGAAACATCTGGGAAACATCCTCTTTTTCATTATTTTCAGCCAGGATTTCAAGAAGGGGAAAACCCAGATGCTCTTGGAAGAAGAGAGAAAGACTTTGCATCTGAGATTTTCTGCCTTTCTCTAAGGCTTCCACATATCTATATGTGTTCTGCCCAAGACTAAAACTATTTCCACCAGAAATCCAGATTTTTCAACAGGCTGTCCTCCAGGTAAAAGGTTACAATCAGAGAGATCAAGCTGCAATCTTCCTTCACCTCTCTTTCCAGGATCCTCTCAGGCCTTCCTATACCTTCTCAATCCCAAGGTGACGTCCTGCAGCCCCAGGCTCTGGGTCAGTGGCCAGTGCAGGGCTGAGCCTGCACTCGAGCCTCCCGTGCATCTGGAAGGCCATGGCACCTTGAAATTGGGCAACAGGAACTTTGGGAAGTGCACATCCATGCTAGGGGCACAGAATCCTGGTGATGCTGACCCAGCATTACCCAGAATGCCCCTATGTGTAAGAATGTCCTCAAATACTGCTCATAAATTGCACACAAAGAAGCCCTGGTGTTTTGAACTTTGGGACTTGCCAACAGAAAATAACAAAAGATCATATCAAAGGTCTTCAGGGATTATGTTAAAAACAGAAATGAACTGTTTCTCTGTACTCACTACAATCTCAGCCCCTTCCCCTTCCTCATATGTCAGTACCACCTCCCCACCCCATGCACATACACAAACACATACATCCATGTTTAGCTTCACGCCTACACATTCCCTCTTGGACATTCACAGGGCCCTGAAACAGGGCATACAACAGCCTTGACAGTTTTGCTAATGCATCAGTAACACAGATGAAGTGTGCACCCCCAAAATATGCAGGTTTAATTTTTAAATGAAAAGGTAAAATGGATTTTCTGTAGGGAGCCTATTTCCAGAGCATATCATCATATCTCAGGTTAACTGGGTAATTCTATTCCCGTATGGTTATCAGAATTCTAAAGATAGCTCCCCAAGATTCCCATCTCCAGGTCATTCGGCCAAACACTAATCTAGGTACTGCTGTGAAGGGATTTTGCAAATGTAATTAAAGTCCCAACGTTAACTTGAAGATTTGGAGATTTTTCCAGCTGGGCCTGACCCAATCAGGTGAGCCCTTTATAAGAACAGTTTTCCTCAGTTGGTAGCAGAAGAGGAAGTATAAGAGATTCTAAACGTGAGAAAGACTGGACAGTGATTGCTGGCTTTGAAGATAGAGAAGATCAGCCCTGGCCAGCATAGTTCAGTGTTGAGCATTGGCCTGCCCACCGGAGGGTCTCTCAGGTTTGGTTCCCTATTAAGGGCACATACCTGGGTTGCAGGTCTGATCCCTGCCCCCAATCAGGGCTCATGTGGGAGACAACCTATCGATGTGTCTCTGCCATATCGATGTTTCTCTCTCTCTCTCTCTCTCTCTCTCCTTTTCCCCCCTCCATTCCACTATCTCTAGAATCAATAGAGAAAATATCCTCACTCCTCAAGTGAGGATTAAAGAAAAAAAAGGTAGAGAAGATCACGTGAGAAGGACTGTGTGTGGCTCCAGAAGCGATGGCTCTGGGCTGACAGCCAGAAAGAAAACGGGGACCTCAGTGCTGTAGACCGGGGAACTGGGTTCCACAGCGATGTGACTGAGCCTGACTGATCCGATAAGAGTCTGACTGATCCAGGTAAGAGCCTGACTGATCTGATACCTTGAGTTCTGCCTGTGGAACACCAAGCAGAGAACCCAGCCCAACCCACCCAGACTTCTCACCCACAGGACTGTGAGCTAATTAGTGAGACGTTGTCTTAATCCCCTACGTTTGTAGTAATTAGTTACACAGCAGCACAAAACTATTATACCCCTTTGATTTTTTCATCTCTAAATAAAGGTAATAATGTCTGGCTATGTCTAAGAAGCATTCTGAAAACAAATATTAACAAGATTTAATTAACTTGTTGTAAGTTCAACAGAGAAGAAATATATTAACTTATTTACAGGATGCTATGGTTTTTTAATTATATTACCCACTGAAGTTCAATCCAGGGCCATGAGACTCTTTAATCTCAGTTAGGTTTGTTTTCTCATATTTATGGCAGTTGCAGGTCAGGGCTAATGTTAGAAGCCACAACATATGGGTTTAGAGCATGAAATTCTTGCTTCAGCAGGGACATGACTTAACCTGCAACTTTTTCATTTCACAAAACAGTATTCTGCATTTTGTAGGTTCTCTACTGGATGCCACATCTGCATGTCAAATATAGGCGTTTTTTTCCCCTTAGCTATATTTCCTTCTCTGAAAAACTTGACCTATTCCTTCGAAAATATGTTGAAATTCAACAAACTATATTCTGATCTTGAGAAAATCATGAGAGAAGAGGCAAAAGATGACCATACCTGTTAAAATAAAATTGATCACTGAGATAAAAGAAAACCCAAAAGTGGGGCAAGATCATTCCGACTACATAATCATTCCCTTAGTAAACAGAGACATAAATGGTGCTAAGCTGCTAACCCAGATTTCTCCTCTTGAGAATGCTAGGTAACCATGGAGCTCTCGGATGAGCACAACCCCAAGACCAGACCTAGTTTAAACACAGACCTGGGGAAGAGGAAGAGGAAGGGAGTAGTTAAGTAAGCGAGAGGTTGTATGCAGGGTGAGCACATTCCAATTTAGGGAGGAGACTTTATACACAGATGCAAGAAGGATAGCTTAGTACTAAAAGCTACAGGACTCTAGGTAAGTTACTTAAATTCCCTGAGCCATGTGTCAGTCAGGATAATTTTTCAACCATCTTTGCACAGGGCCTAGGACTTGGAGTCCTCAATAAATGATGGTTGCATTAGGATCATGCAATCTCATCTCATCCTTCCGCCCTTTTCCAAGAATCCTGGATAATCATCTCTATTCTAATGGATGCTAATAGCCCTGCTGGCTAGTCTGAAGTATCATGTTCAAAGCAAAAGACTACAGGCCAGTGTCCGGGCCAGAAGTCTCACGCAAATACTCCCTTAGGGTAGGGAGGGACAGAGAGAGTAGGGCGGCAAGGGAAGCTGATTCCCCGGGCAAGAACAGGATATTTATTAGATCTACAGAAGGAAGGACCTGTAGTCAAAAGTCCACAATAAAAATCTCTTTCTAAAGCTATTCAATTTTCTGGCCCAATCAGTTGACGATGACATGGCCATTGAAGATCCTATTTTTCCAACATGGCCCATTTTCTTGGCTTTCCTCAGTCATTAATGATGACCATGTTTTCCCAAATGTGGAAATTCCCCTCGCACAGATGCTGCTGCTGGCCAGCCTTCCTTTCCTGAGAAGTCTCTACAGCACAAAAATATTTTTGTTTTCCCCAACTGCCCACAGGGAAAATTTCCTCATTCTTTTTTCCCCTCCTCCCTTAAAGCCCTTTGACAATTTCCAGGAATCTAAGTAAAACAGAATCACTTAGATCACTGGAGAGCCTTTTAGATGTTCCATTTCTAACAGAGCAAAAAAGAACCCTGCACTTTAAATTTAACACTTTTAAATCAATATTAAGGGTTCCTTTTAATAACCAAAGGCAATGCCACTAATATCAGCCATATTCTGCCCGAGACTTGGGAGCTTCAATTATACACAGAAGTGGCCAAAGTGATTCTCCCTGTGTCTGGAGCAAACGTCATTATGTGAAATGTGCTTCATCCATATTCAAGCCCGATACAAATGTAGGCATCTGGCACCAAATGGGTATACTGTGTCTAACTATGACATCTCACATCAAAGAAGTGAGGTGGCCACTTGATGAATTTAGGGAAGGATGAAGAAGTGTTTTGAAGTGTGGCCTTAACTCCTTTACATAGAATGTGGCTCCTGCTCTTTGTAGATGATAAAAGTAAAAAGAAGTAGCAGAGACATAAACTTGGTGCCCATTGCTTGATATGTATAAGTATAACTAGTAAAAGAATGGTTAAGAGTCACTCTCAATTAAGGACCAATTAAATTACAGCATATCAGTGGAAAAATATTAATTTACTAAAATTATTTATGCTTTTTTTCCCCCAGAAAAATGATCAGGTGGTCTGATGTTCTAGTGTTTATGAGATAAACACTATTATTGCACGAAATATCAGTACTTTTGATGAAGCAATTATGATATGCGGGTTACCAAGGAAACATTGGCTTTCTTCTCCCACCTACTTGACCTGCATTTCCTCAATGTAAGTTGGTGAGTAAGTCAGGAAATGGCATCTAACTTTGTATTAGCATTAGTCAAATGTAAGTAAATTCTATTTACAAATTTTAAATAGAAATACCTGGGATGATCTGCCAGTTGACTAGTCAGTATCAATCCATGCGTCCCGAATTTAACACAGATAATGGAGGCAATGATGTCCCTGATTTTTGCAACATAAGCGAGCAAAATTTCCTTTGAGTTTGAAAATTTCCAGTTAAGTCTTTGTACTACTGTGATTTTAATGAGGTATACTCAGGAGTGGGGGGGGGGGGGGTGTTACTCTTTTCTTTTCATAAAGAAACAAATAAATAAAAATCATTTCACTTCTGCAAGAGAAATGAATGGGGTTAAAATGACATACTTTAAAAAAATAAAAAATTATAAAATTAAGAGCATAAACCTTGCTCAGGGAAATATTTAGTATGCTCGGAGAAAGAGGACTAACCAGTAGAAATGGACCTTGATGAACCATATAATAAGCACTGGCACTGGCCAACCAAAATAGATGTCCAATAAAGCAGATTGGACACTTGAACATAAGCAACTGGAATGGCCAAACAAATATGTACCAGCTAGATAGCAACTCTGATGATTTTATATGGTCCCGAGAGTCAGTGTAAAGTTGATTTGTAAACCAAAAAGCATTATGAAAACATATTTTATTGTAATATGGTTTAGATGCAGCTGAATAGAGGGTATGATATGGATATGTAAACAAAAATAAAAATATCTGCTAATTTCTATTGAACTCCCATTCTTATAGTAGCTTATGAACTGAGAATTCTTCTTTTTACTTCCTTTCATCACTTTTCAGGTAAAATAGACATTTTAAAAAGTTGAGTTTTGGATCTCTGTAGACCAGAAGTGGGGAACCCTTTTTTCTGCCAAGGGCCATTTGGATATTCATAACATCATTTGTGGGCCATACAAAATTATCAACTTAAAAATTAGCCTGCTATATTTGATCAAGCATTTAATTAACTCACCCCTAATGCTGTGGCAGGGCCAAACCAAATGATTTCCTGGGCCTTATCAGGCCCTTGGGCTGGACATTCCACACCTCTAGATCAGGATCAAATAAGACCATGTTTAGATACCTGAATGCAAGTTGTTTTTTTAACAACTTATTTCCATGTCTGGAATGATATTCCATAAAAATCTATGAAGGTTATTTTTAGATGGTGGGATATGGAGTATTTTTGTTTGTTTTCTTCCTTATGTTCTTTTGTGCTGTTTGAATTTTTTCAATAGTTTTTTTTTTAACAATTCATTAAAATAATTAGTTTTTTAAAAAACCTCTCCCATTTCCTTAGCTGTATTATAGTTCCGTCTTCTATCCTCTCTATTAGATAATTAGTTTTCTGAATTTGCATCCCCCAAATTCAACACCACTTGCATTTTGAATTCATTTTAAAGAAGCTCCCATCTAGCCAAATTGGAAAGGCAGGATACTAACTGTTTCCACAGGGCACACCCTTTGAAGGATTTTCTTTTGTTATTTTTGTCCTTTGCGCAGTCATACCTCGTTGTTTCAGAATATTGCTGAACTGTCCAATTTCCTTTGAAAAGAATACCATCTGATGTACAATTTAAGTAACTTGGGAACACATTGCTCAGCCTAGGTAGTATTTGTAAATGTTGGAAAGATCCCTGGGTAAGATTCTCACAGAGATTTCTGTTTATTGTACAGATGTCACAGTGACAAAAGGAGATGAATTAGGAAGAGACTTAGAAAATACCGAGGTCTTGAGGTTTATACACAATTTCCCTTTTCAGGATCTGTTTCTCGGGGTGTGATGAACACCCCGAACCAGTGCGATTTCCAAAGTCTTTAAGCCAAATGGTTCAGCCTCTTAACATTCCCCATGGGCTCTAAAGCAGTGGTTCTCAACCTTCCTAATGCCGAGACCCTTTAATACAGTTCCTCATGTTGTGGTGACCCCCAACCATAAATTATTTTCGTTGCTACTTCATAACTGTAATTTTGCTACTGTTATGAATCATAATGTAAATATCTGATATGCAGGATGTATTTAGGCGACCCCTGTGAAAGATTCGTTCGACCCCCAAGGGGGTTGCGACCTACAGGTTGAGAAACGCTGCTCTAAAGGGGTTTATTTATTTATTTATTTATTAGGGGAGAGTAGAATTGAGAGGGAAAGACAGAAACATCAATGTGAGAGAAACACATTGATTGGCTGCCTTCTGCATGAGCCCAGACCAGGGCCAGGGCCACAGAGGAGCCTACAACCAAGGTACATGCCCTTGACCGGAATCGAACCCGGGACCCTTTGGTCTGCAGGTTGACGCTCTATCCACTGAGACAAACCGGTCAGGGCAGGGTTATATTTATTTAATACTGAGGGGGTCCTAGGTCAGTAACAGAAATTCAGAAATAGTTGATTTTGTGAAGGGTGGCAGGATTAAGAATAATCCATCTTTTTCTCTTTGGTATTGTCCACTTGATTGTGGTTTTAGTGCTGTTTGTTCTCTTTTTGTCTACCCAGCTGTCAGTATAAATGTGGAAAAGAGTAGGACTGTTTCCATCACTGAAAAATGTCAAGGTCAGGATGGATGACTGTCAGGTATATTCTAGAAGAGATACATACATTTAAAGAGAACTTGACTACAATGACCTTTCAAGTTTCTTTCATCTTTAGATTCTGTGCTCTGAAGTCTACCCTCTGCCGATGGTGGTGATGCACCATATTGAAGTGATAGGAGCCTCCTCTGGCCACCTTCTTCACTTGTCTTGAACCTGCATCTCTGCAGGGGTGGCAGTTCTGAGATTCAACAGATGGAGCGGGTGGGAAAGTATTCCTAGGTGACATGGAGCTGCCCAGCAGTCCAGGGAACTGCACACACTCTATTTAAATCCCAAGTAATGAGGCTTATGGCAGTTTGGAGCAGGGATTCAGCTATGTATACATGTATTCAGTATATGTACATGTATGTAGAAGTATAGGCTTACCCAACCCCAACCCAAGGAGATTTTTTCCTGTTTTCTTTATTGCTTTTCATTTAAAATGGGTCAATGGTCTTTTAAAATTGTGTAGGAAAACAGAAGGTAATAGTGTAAGGGCAAGATAGAAGAGTCACAGAGGAGGAAAGGCAAAAATAGTACAGGCTATTTACCCGGTATAAGCAACCTTTCAGCTTAATTTCAAGCTATTTAGGCAAACACACACGCACGCGCGCGCGCGTTCTATAAGTAGATGAGCTCATCTATAGCAGCTTCGTTATTTATATTTTGCAATCAGTAATATAGTCATCAGAAGACACAATTAAAACTGCATTTTTCAAATATTAGCTTACAAAGTCTTCCCAGAATATATATACCTAAAAAATTAAAATTTAAGTTAATTTGCCTTAAAAGGTTGCTCAGTCTTTTTCCCTCTGCAAGTGGCAGATGAATTCACTTTGAAGAATACCCACTTGATTGAAGTGCTGAAGAATAACATACAAATCTTTAAGCATGTTTATAATATTTTTATAAGTGAATGGATACCTAGCCCTCTTTTTCTTATATTTTCTTCTGAAAGGAGGAATCAATGTTTCCATAGACATCCTAGATTTGAAAAGAAAAGATTTTGGGGAAACATCTCAACCAGCTCCCAGGTGCTAGGCAATTATATAGTAACCAGTTTCATAGGTAAAACAACTAAATGTGGAGAGGCTAATTGCTCCATAGTAATTTTTAATGATTGTAAAATTTACAGAGTAATATATTCATTATAGAAAATTTGAGAAATACAAAAATATCCTAAAAAAAATCAAAATCAGAGGAGAAAACCAAGATGGCGGCATAGGTAAACACTGGAGTTTGCTGCCTCGCACAACCACTTCAAAAATACAACTAAAAGACGGAAAGGACATCACCCAGAACCACAGGAAGGCTGGCTGAGTGGAAATTCTACAACTAGAAGGAAAGAGAAAAGCATACCGAAACTCGGACCAGGTGCGGTGCGGAAGTAAAATACTAAGGTACAGAAGCGCACGCGGAGCGAGCTGGCGGCTGAGGGCACAGTTGTCTTTTTCAATTGGAAGGGAGTCTCAGGCTCTGAGCTCCAGTACCGGGTGAGTCTCTGGGGACCCAGACTCATACGGGAGAAACTGGACTGTCTGGCATCTGTCGGAACTCGAGGGCAGCTTTCTCTCTGGAGGTACTTGCAGCAATTGCCGGGACACTGAGAAGCTGGGCCTCTGAGGGCAGGACTGAGAGCAGCCCGCCCTGTTGATCCCCTGGGACCCGCCCCACCCAAGCCTTGCATGGAGGTGTTTGCTGGATAGCCTCAGGCAGAGGCTAGATTAGCACCTCCCTAGAGATCCAGGACAGAAGTTCTCCCACTGCAGACACAGCTGATTCTCACAGCCAATTGGCCTTGAGGTCAATCCCTCCCAGTGATACCTACAACAATCAAGGCTTAACTACAACAAGACTGTGCACAAAGACCACAAGGGGGTGCACCAAGAGTGTCCTCCTCAGGTAATTGGGGAGGCTGAACCACTGGGCCCTAGAGGACACTTAGCACAGAAAACCACTTTAGCAACACAGGGAAGCATAAAAATGCGGAGACAAAGAAACAGGACACAAATGACAGAAACGGAGGAAAGCAAACTACTGGATATAGAGTTCAAAACCACACTTTTAAGGTTTTTCAAGAACTTTCTAGAAGCTGCCGATAAATTTAGTAAGACCCTCAAAAAGACTGGTGAGACCGCCAATAAATGTAGTGAGATCCTCAAGAAATCTAGTCAGACCCTCGATGTTGTGATAAAGAACCAACTGGAAATTAAGCATACACTGACTGAAATGGAGGATATTATACAGACTCCCAACAGCAGACTAGAGGATCGCAAGAATCAAGTCAAAGATTTGAAATACGAAGAAGCAAAAAGCACCCAACCGGAAAAGCAAAATGAAAAAAGAATCCAAAAATACGAAGATAGTGTAAGGAGCCTCTGGGACAGCTTCAAGTGTACCAACATCCGAATTATAGGGATGCCAGAAGAAGAGAGAGAGAGCAAGATATTGAAAACCTATTTGAAGAAATAATGACAGAAAACTTCCCCTACCTGGTGAAAGAAATAGACTTACAAGTCCAGGAAGCGCAGAGAACCCCAAACAAAAGGAATCCAAAGAGGACCACACCAAGACACATCATCATTAAAATGCCAAGAGCAAAAGACAAAGAGAGGATCTTAAAAGCAGCAAGAGAAAGAAAATCAGTTACCTACAAGGGAATACCCATACGACTGTCAGCTGATTTCTCAACAGAAACTTTGCAGGCCAGAAGAGAGTGGCAAGAAATATTCAAAGTGATGAATGCCAAGAACCTACAACCAAGATTATCCAGCAAAGCTATCATTTAGAATTAAAGGTCAGATAAAGAGCTTCACAGATAAGGAAAAGCTAAAGGAGTTCATCACCACTAAACCAGTATTATATGAAATGCTGAAAGGTATCCTTTAAGAAGAGGAAGAAGAAGAAAAAGGTAAAGATACAAATTATGAACAACAAATACGCATCTATCAACAAGTGAATCTAAAAATCGAGTGAATAAATAATCTGATGAACAGAATGAACTGGTGATTACAATAGAATCAGGGGCATAGAAAGGGAATGGACTGACTATTCTTGGGGGGGAAAGGGGTGTGGGGGATGCGGGAAGAGACTGGACAAAAATCGTGCACCTATGGATGAACACAGTGGGTGGGGAGTGAGGGCGGAGGGAGGGGTGGGAGCTGGAAGGAGGGGAGTTATGGGGGGAAAAAAGAGGAACAAATGTAATAATCTGAACAATAAAGATTTAATTTAAAAAAATCAAAATTATCCTGGCCTAACTCTTATTCTGATGTTTACCTTCCTAAGTACACGTACGTGGTCACATACAAATTTCATGCTCAATATTTCTTCAAGACGATAAAAAAAGGGCCAAAATGAAACAGCTGTTGCTCTGTCTTATCCTAACCTGGAATCACTGCCCAAAAACTTTAACCATCTTCTTTAACTGTTTCCTCTACCCTTAGGCCCAATCTGACAATAAATTGCAAATGAGGTGCCAGATCTCCTATTTAGAAAACAACACTAGTGTTGTAGGCAATTCCTTACCTTTCTCTTCCTAATAGAGACCCAATAATTGATAAAGGAGATATGACAGTGCAAAAACGACTTTATTTTTGGGAGTTAACATTGGAGGTCCCCATGCTGACAGCTGCACAGGCAGTCAGTCATGTGCTTACAGAGCAACGAGCCCTACAAAAAAAGTTCACTTTAACTTTGAGAATCCTTTTATCCTCCATGATTTTGATGGCGTAAATTTGTCACCTGAATTTGATATTAACATAATCATCTACGTTCCAGCTAATGGATGCACCTGCTTCTAAGACTTTATTTTACCAGTTTTAATGAGCTCTTCAAAAGAGTTTTCCTGGACTTACTGCACTGCTAGAGAAATAGCAGCTGTAAGCAACTAACAACGCATTCAGTATTTGAATCGAGCTTTGTGAAGTCGTTAAACATGAGCAGGAGCATCTATCCATCTGTCTGGGAAATGAAGCTGAGGTGTAGCTGTGGCGTTTGGAAAGAGCGCCTGGGTAAGTGGGCTGGCCAGAGAAGGTTATTGCCTGCTTGGTCGAAATGTATGGAACCCAGGCAGTTCACTTACGCTCTCTAAATCCCAATTTCTCATCTATATAATAATAGTACTGGTAGGGGGTACTAATAATCTGATAGATAGACCACCTGAATTAATCTGAAAAATAATCATATTAGCTTAAGTCAGTGGTTCTCAACCTTGGCTGCTCATTAGAATCACCTGGGAACCTTTTTAAAATCCTGATTTCTGGGCCTCATACTCTGGAAATTCTGTTTCTTTGTTACTAATGTTGTGGCCCCACCCCATAACAAAGAAACAGAATTTCCAGAGGATGAGGCCCAGAAATCAGGATTTTAAAAAGATTCCCAGGTGATTCTAATGTGCAGCCAAGGTTGAGAACCACTGGCTTAAGTCTTAGAACACATAGACTTATGTGACTAGCGGGTTAAATTTCTTATATATGAATAGGGGGTTAAGTCTCCTTTTCAAGGCCTGTGTAAAATGATTGAGCAGGTGACTCAGCTGTGAGTCCGGCAAGCAGAACTGATAAGCAGGGTCAGGCTGCCCCAGCAGGAGTCAAAACATCATCTCATCAACATCATCTCATCACCTGATAACTGATGACAATAGCTGACATCTGCAGACCTCCAGGCCTGCATGTAGCTGCATTCTGTTTCCTAGCCCACTCCTCTTTATAATCCTGTCCCCTGGACCTTGCTGTTAGGACAGGATCTGAATGCTTGTAAGCACCTTTGGTTGGCTAGCCTGCCGATAAACGCCTAATATGCTTCAACCCTGCCTTCCTTATTGGACACAGCGACAGGCAGCCCGAGCCCAAGCGGAGGTTTCCCGGTAACAGTACCCATCTTATACACTTGTAAGGATTAAGCACCTCACCTGTTGTAAGTACCCTACAATGTTAAATCTTATAATTATTATGTTTATTATTAAAAAGGTGTGACTTTAGATGAATCAAGCAAATTCTATTTCATTGGTTGTAGGTTGTAAGATGGTTCTTAAATGAATAATTGCTCATTGAGATCTTTAGTAAGAAAAAGATCAAATTGATGTTTTTTAGTTAAATAATCAGGAAGTCTGTTTCAATGCTCAATCAGACTTTAAACCCACAGTGAAGATTTTTTGAAAAAGAAGGCATTAACCAATCTCCAGAAGTCCAAATCCTTAATCCTGTAAGCCATTTAGAATTGTTAAATATTATGTACATGTTAGAACATTAAGATAGTTATTTACTTTTAATATACTTTAATACTTTTTATATTATCAAATTTACTTTATGCTGTTACACTCTGATTTCAATATATTTTCATGCTGGTAATCTCTTTCCTCCTTTTACCCCATATGCTCCTCTGTATACTTTAATTTGAAAAGTACATTGCAATAACCCATCTAAAACTCAAACGAATGGAAAATGAAAAATAGGACACATGTTGCTTTAAAGATACACACAGCAGATACATTACAGATCAATTGGAGGTAACACCATGGAATAAAGACACTGCAGATTTTGACCTCTCTCTCTCTCTCTCTTCCTCTCTCTCTCAGTAAAATAGATAGCACAAAGGTTAAGAAAATGGAAAATTCTCCTATTCCCTTTTTATCTCAATGAAAGTGAGACAACTATCTTGGCTGAGATGGAAGAAATTTATTTTCCTTTTCTCCTTTACACTGTCCTGGCCAACAGTCTTCCCTCAATAATTGGAGCGATTTCATTGGTGCTTCACCCCACATGTCACAATACGAGACAGTTGCTCAGATTGAGAGAGGCCCAGCTTGGGGATCTCCATCAACTTGTTATACTAGGGGTTCCTCTGCAAAGCCATTGTGCTTTGGAAACCCAGCAATTTGACTCTGCCGCCATAGGCAGGCGTCTAGAAACCGCCTCCCCACATTTCAAAGGTTCCACTTTATCCAGAAGTGCATGGAGCATCTTTCCAGAAGACATTCAGTTCTACTCAGAGACCTCAGCTTTGTAACCTGGGAAAACAACCCCAAGGGAGCTCTCCTCCGGCTGCTCCCTGACTGTGTTTTACTATTGAAGGCACCTGGCCCCCTCATGAGGGGGACCTGTTGTTTATGGCCTGGCTGCTCACAGTGTGGGCCTCAGAGGGGCAGCACCAGCATCGGCGCCACCTGGGAGCCAGCTAGAAACAGAGTCTCAGGCTCCACCCCAGACCCACTGAATTAGAATCTACAGCTTAAGATTCCCAGGTGATTCGAGTGCACATTTAGGTTTAAGAAGTAGAGGTGGCCCTGGCCAGGTGGCTCAGTTGGTTGGAACATCATTCATACACCAAAAGGTTGCAGGTTCGATTCCCAGTCAGAGCACATATCCTGGCCGCGGGTTCCATCCCCAGTTGGGGCATGTATGGGAGGCAACTGGTTGATGTTTCTCTCTCAGATCAATGTTTCTCTCTCTGCTCCCTAAAGTAAATCAATAAAAAATATCCTTGGGTGAGGATTAAAAAAAAAAAGGCAGTGGTGTAAGGAATCTGCCCAAGATTGCTTTTCCCAGCAGCAGACCTCACCATCTCCTGTTCCTAAGCTGTATCCATCCACTTTCCACTTCTCTCTACATAGGTTTCCCTGCAGTGCTCCTGGGCAAACTCTCTCTCTTTTGGATGAGCTCCCAGCCCGTGGGTCTTGTTGTGATCTGCATTTCTATGGTTCAGGTGGTCAAACATATATATGGCATAGGCTCCAACTAGCTAAACCATATTCATTCCCTTCCAAGTCATCTTGCCCTCCCTATTCCCACAGCTGTAGTGTTACCATCTTCATAAATTATTGTGAAAGAAGAAAATTACCAAAAGAAAAAAAATAGTCTCAATAAACCTGCATAGTTTGGAGCTAAAGAATATGTTAAAATTTTCCATTGTGGAAATTTCCCAGCTCCTGGGCTCTTCAGATTTTTTTTTTTTTTTCAGAGCTGCAAGCAAAGAATGGAAATTTCCAATTGCAGCATCAAGGGCTGCTGTTCTGCTGACTGTCTTGCTCAGCTGGGGTCATCTGCTTCTCTAAAACATCAAGGAATGCCAAGGTAGATCTGAGGGAACACACACTTCCTCTGCAGGAAGGAGAGAATGTCTTTGTGCTGCCTCCACGCTGTGATGAGGAGAGGGGATGGAGAGGTGGTATGCCCTGCTCCACCCACCTGAGTGGGAATTTTGTTGACAGTTACCACATCAGCAGCTTATCCTAGCTGACATCTCTCCAATGGCAGCTGGCTGGCAGGTCGTGTGTGTGTGTGTGTGTGTGTGTGTGTGTGTGTGTGTGTGTGTGTTTAAGAAATCCCTGGGGTGGGGGAGCTAGAAGAAGGTAAAGGGGAGATAAATGGTGATGGAAGGAGACTTGACTTGGGGTGTTAAACACACAATACAATATACAGATGATGTATTGTAGAAGTGTATACCTGAAACCTGTATAATTTTATTAACCAATGTCATCCCAGTAAACTCAATTAAAAAATACACAGATGAAAAAGAAAAAAGAAAGAAAAGAAATCCCTAAGGTGAGTGGGAGATGAAGAGAGAGGAGAGGAACCAACATTTGTTAAAGTCTATCCTTCCGAGTTCTCTGGCAGGAATTTGATGTATATTATTTGACCTTTATGCGACCTGCCCAAAGGTCAACTCCTGATTTTCTACACCCAAAATCTGGAAGCTTCATTTGTTCTTCCTGACACAGCCCTATCTCCCCTGACCCTCCCAGAACCATGTCATCTGCACACCTCCTAAAGCTTTGTCTCTGCCTCTTCAGTGATATCAACAGCTCAGTTCCTTTTCACTGTATCTAAGTTGCAGTATGTTTTCATTCACAGCTGGTCATGATGTCTGAGGCAACAGGCGTCTAATAGTTCCCTAAACCCTGTCCTGTTCATCCCCATGCACTACCGCTGTCCCTGCAGAAGTCTGACGGTGGCACCTGACTGGCTCTAGGCCAGAGGGAATGTTCTCAAACTGAGGCTGTGTGGCTTGTCTGAGTGGTTTGGGAGTTTTGTTTTCATTTTTAGTGTTTTGCTTTTTTTTTTTTTTTTTTAATTTGGGGGATTCTGAATGACTTTAAGGCTCAAGGGTTACCTCTGTTTATTCTCTTCCTACTGACAGCCCACAGTACCAGGAAGACAATAGTTCAGGGAGATTTCTGAAATCACTGTTGCTATTTATTCTTAACATTATTTATTGAGGCAAGTTTGGTAATAAGGAAGGTACTCCAGCAATAAATTTAAAAAATATCATCACATGGCAAGTGATTTTTAATTTTTTATTTACTGATTTTGTGAGAGGAAGTGAGGAGAGAGATAGAGGGGAGGGAGGGAGAGAGAGAGAGAGAGAGAGAGAGAAACATTGATTTGTTGTTCTACTTATTTATGCTTTTATTGATTGGTTCTTGTATGCCTGACCCAGGATCAAACCCACAACCTTGGCATATTGGGATGATGCTCTAACCAATGAACTACCTGGCTAGGGCTGCAAGTGAATTTTAAAGAGTATTTATTCTTTGCCTTTTCAATCACATCCATCCATATCCATAGATAACAGTGTCATATTTGAATACAGTGAACAATTTTAATGCCACCTGATAATGAAACTAGAGAAAGTGGGAATGGTCAGCAAGAATGTTGTAGGCCCTGGCCGGTGATTCAGTTGCTTAGAGCATCATCCTGTACACCAAAGGGTTGTAGGTATGATTCCCAGTCAGGGCACATACCTGTGTTGTGGGTTCGATCCCTGGTCTGGGGTCCTATAGGGGGTAACTGATCGATGTTTCTATCAAATTGATCTCTCTCTCTCTCTCTCTCCCTCTCTTTCTCTCCCTCTCTCTCTTTTTCTCTCTCCCTTCCTGCCTTCCTTCCTCTCTCTCTCTAAAAATCAATAAACATATCCTTGGGTGAAGATAAAATAATAAAGAATGCTGTAGGTCTGTTTAGGCTTTAGTCTCAAAGGCTAACATGTATTTAGTCATTGGTAACTCCTGTGATAATGATTTCCTTATCCCTTCAATCCATTAAAACTGAGTCTAGTTCCATGAGGAATTCATCAAGATGGCATTTTAATAGGGTCTGCATCTCATATGATAGGCACCACATTTCTGACAGGCTTCTTTCCATTAATCTTCTGCATCTGTCATTAGCTAGAGGATATTGGTCCTCTTAGTTAAAGACAATGATGATTCATATCTGTGGGTGGGGCTGAATAGATGTATGATGACTGTTCCTTTGCACTTTAGACCACAGTGATGACTTTTAAAGAAAAATTTATGGTTGGAATACATGCTGTTTTAGATGCTGATTGATTTCAGCCATGGCCTCACTTCTCTCCCTCCTGTTTCCCTGCCCCTTGCAACGTGACTTTGCTGCTTCTCCCAGAGTTAGAGTCCATTTCCTCACCTAGGCCACTGAATCTAGGCTGGCCTTTTGACTTGTTCTGGCCACTAGATTGCAACAGAAGTAACAGTGGGCCAGTTCCAAGCCCTAGCCTCAAGTGTACACTTCCACTTGCTTTCTTGGAACCTGCCTTCCGGAAGGGGGGGGCGGGGGGGAGAGAGTGTGTGGAGTAGAAATGAGCTGAGATCATCGCAGCCTAGCCAGCACAGGGCTAACACACCAGCTGACCACAAATGCCTGAGCAAGCCCACCAAGATCAGCTGGGCCCAGCCCATGAGAAAGAGTAAATGGTAGCTGATGTAAGCCACTGACTTTTAAGGTGGTTTGTTATAAAGCAATAGGTAACTAATACGGATGACCAGTTCCTCCCCTTCCCTGCCTTTTTTTTTCTGACTGACAGGAAGCTCAGAGTCAAATCTGAAGGCCAGTCACAGAATCTGTGTTCATTCATTATTCATGTTTATTGCACCCTTTATGGCTAACATATTTGCAATCTTCTCTCTCCTTGGTAGTGAATTTTTAAAAATTTAATAACCTACTGTTTTCCACATTGGTTCTAAACCAAATCTATCCCTGGCCTTAAATATTTAGGTGGTTTTTACTTCTCATCAGATTAGAAGAGATGACTCTATAGCAGGATTGGCAAATGTTTTCTGTAAAGAGCCAGCTAGTAAATATTAGGCTTCGCAAGGCATACAGTCTCTGTCCTAACAGCTCAACTCTGCCATTGTTGGGAGAAAGCAGTGCTAGACCACATATTAACAAATGGGCATGGCTGTGTTCTAAGAAAACTTAATTATAAAATAGGCGGTGGACAGGATTTTGCCCTCAGGCCATAGTTTGCTAACTCTTGATCTAGAGAAATCTATGTTACTATGTCAAACACCTTCATCGATTGTCTGAGCCCATGAACTTTATTGTAATTCATCTCAATTACTTTGAAAAAACAGGTAAGTTAAGTGAATTTACTTCCTCTATCAGAAGACCAGAAGGGGCTGACCTCAGAGCAACAGCATTTGTACAGGGCAAGCAACATACCGAACAAGTTAAAATTCCCTAGTGACTTAGTCCATGGTTGGTTATTTAGTTAATGCTAAAAGCCAGGGGGACAACAGCGATGTCTCGTTTGTCTTGTTTCATTTCACAGCCTCTCATCTCAAACACGCTGTATGTCACAGTGAGGACGGAGCTCCCGTCTACTTGCCTACCCAGAGCTCCCTGAATGTATTGTGCTATTTCACGCCTCTCTAGCTCTGCACACAATGTTCCTTCTTCCTGGAACACACTTAGCCCTCTTCTCTTACTGGCTAACGCCCACTCGCTGATCAAAACGGAGCTGAATGATACTGCCTCTTGGAAGACTTTCCTGAGTGCACCTCCACCTCCTCACCCTGGACTTCCAGTCTGCACACTCCGTCCCCGCAATTATTCTACTAAATTAATAATTAACATAGATAATGCTTGTATGGTGCCAGGCACCTAATATGTGCCAGGCATTCTTAAATATATCATTTTAAATATATCAACTGAAATTATCAGTATATTTGTCTGTTTGCTTAGTGCAATCATGCATTCAAAACCACTTATTGAGTACATCCCAACTTGTGTTAGGTAAAAAAGATACATAAAACACAAGCCTAGAATATAGAGTGTAAGCCTACTAAGGACACATAGTATGTCTTACTTGTCTTTATTTCTCAATACCTAGCAGTCCAGACCAGAGATTTTAAAATTAACATTAGATGAATGAATGAATGAATGAATGAAAATATCTAACACTTGTACAATACATATGTGCCAGGCAATGTCCTAAGCTCTTTACATGTGTTAAGAAGAAACGATAGGCCCTGGCTGAGTAGCTCAGTTGGTTGCAGTGACGTTTCAATATGCCAAGGTTGAGGGTTTGATACCCCATCAGGGCACATGCAAGAAGCAACCAATGGATTGATTCTCTCTCATTTCCTCTCTCTCTGAAATCTATCGATCAATAAAAAGACAAACAAACAAAAAACAAACAAAAAAAACCAAAAAAACCCCCAACCAGATCCAAAATAGAGTTACTTGTGGTAACTCCACCAATACGTAATACCTAAATTAATTCAGTTATGACCTCTCCCAGGAGTAGACTTTTACAACAATCAGTCCAGAATTTCCCAGTCAGCACTAGTGAAGTAATCTGCTTGATAAGACCCCCTGCCTTTCCCTAAAATAACATGTCCTTGTCCTGGACAAGGACAAGTTAGTTGGAGCATTGTCCTGTACACCGAAAGGTTGCGGGTTCAGTCCCCAGTCAGGGCCTGTATGGGAGGCAACCAATGTTTCTCTCTCACATCGATGTTTCTCTCTCAAAACCAATAAATAAACAAACAAGACATATCCTTGGGTGAAGAATTTAAAAAGATTTCCTTGCCTGAGATAATTCACTCTTTTAATTTGTTTGTCCGAACCCATTTCAGCCTATAAAAGCCTTTCATTTTGTATAGTTCCTTGGAACATCTTTCTATTTACTGGATGGGATGCCACCTGATTCGTAAATCATTCAATAAAGCCAACGAGATCTTTACATTTACTTGGTTGAATTTTTGTTCTATAACACATGGCTAAACTCATTTACTCCTCATAAGAGTTTTATGGGGTAGCTGGTAGAATTATCACCACTTGACATTCGGGGAATCAGATTTGGAGAATTTTTTTTTTTTTAATATATTTTATTGATTTTTTACAGAGAGGAAGGGAGAGAGATAGAGAGTTAGAAACATCGATGAGAGAGAAACATCGATCAGCTGCCTCCTGCACATCTCCTACTGGGGATGTGCCCGCAACCCAGGTACATGCCCCTGACCGGAATCGAACCCGGGACCCCTCAGTCTGCAGGCTGACGCTCTATCCACCAAGCCAAACCGGTTTCGGCTGATTTGGAGAATTTTTAAGTAATGAACGTGCCCACAGCCACACAGATAGTACGTGCCAGAGCTGGTTCCAGAGTCCAAGCTCATAATCAATGGCTGAAATGAAAGCTGAGTGACTCAGCAGAAATCCATTGCCTCTCCTGGAAAAGCAATTCAAAGGATGTATCTACGCAGGCATGGGTAGCGATTATGTGCTTGGTTTTAGGAGTCAGAATTGTGTTTCTATTTGCACTCCAGTGCTCAGGGTAAGTGATTAATGGGGGTGGTGCTTCCAAAGGGCACCCCCACATTTACTCACAGCACGGTGTGCACAGTGTGGTTGCATTCTGAGCTCCACCCTGATTTCCCCCACTGCCCTCTCCTGCTCTCCGGTGGGCATGCACTGATGCTTGAGGAGCGCCTCCAGCACAGCTGCCAGCATGGGACTGCTGTTTTGACTCTTCCCTGGTAGCAAGCAGGATTCTACAGTAGATCCACCCATGCTGGCCTATTCCAATGGACACTTCAGCAAAGTAGCATTCGTTTATTTATTTATTTTTAATCTTCACATTCCATTGATTTCCAAAGAGAGTGGGAAGGAGGGAGTGGGGGGAAGATAGAGGGAGAAAGACCAGCATGAGAGAGACAAATTGATTGGTTGCCTCTCCCACATGCCTGGACCAACCGGGGCTGGGGTCCCTGCAACCGAGGTACATGCCCTTGATGGGGAATCAAACCCGCAACGCTCTGGTCTGCAGGCCGATGCTCTAACCACTGAGCAAACAGGTCAGAGCTTAAGAAGACTACATAGGAATGTCCATAATGCTGGTGAACCTGGTCAGCCTTGTGCTTTTTTTTTTTTTTTTTTTTTTTTTTTAGGATTGTTGCCAGTCACTCACTGATGGCTTTGGAAGTCCCTATGGGGCCTCTCAGGCAATATGCCACTCAGTGGGGAGGACACAGACAGGAAGAGACAGTGAGTGGCCTTCAGCTGTCACTGAGGACAGGCCTGCTCTGCTGAAAAAGAAAGAACAGATATTTCCAATAGAATTTCACCTGTGAAACAAACAGGGGTTTGAAACATTTTAGGTTTGAGCATTAGGACATCAGAAAATAAAAGTGATCACAGAGTCCCTGCAGACCTTTGAAGTCACAGTTCCTCTGAGTGTAGAACAAATGTGCACATTCTCCTGCCTCCAGGCAGTTTTCTTCAAAAAATTGGGCCAGCCCGGCTAGAGTGGCTCAGTGGTTGAGTGTCCACCTACTAACCAGGAGGTCGCGGTTCGATTCCTGGTGAAGGCACATGCCCAGGTTGTGGGCCTGATCCCCAGTAGGGCAAGTGCAGGAGGCAACCGATCAATGATTTTTCTCTCATCATTGATGTTTCTATTTCTCTCTCCCTCTCCCTTGCTCTCTGAAATCAATAAAAATATATTTACAAAACAATTGGACCAGACTTTTCATGGGGACATAAAGTACAGCATAGGGGAGATAGTCAATATATTATAATAACTACATATGATGTCAGATGGGTACAAGACTTTGTAGGTTTTATAAATGTCCCATCACTATGTTGTACACCTGAAACTAATATAATATTGTATGTCAACTGTAATTGAAAAATAAAATCCATTTTAATTGGAACTTTCCCCTTTACTCCTTTTGCGGTTAGGTGAATAGGAGGCTACAAAGAGGCAATTCGCTTGGTGGCCTCCACTGACGACTGAGAGGACCTAACAGGGACGGGCCAGGGTTAGGATGAGCTCCCACAAGCTTCCTGTTCTCGGCCTGAGGCACAACCGAGTCCAATTAGAGTTCGACGATTCAAGACTCAGCTCTTGCAAGCAATCATGTGTCCCTGCAGAGCTAGGCAAGATTATACCTGCAGGTACATGATAAGGCATGAGAAGTTACTCTTTCCCGTTCACCTCCGCAGGCTTTCCTCCTGGTCAGTTATTCATCACAGAACTTCTCAGGAGCACACCCGTTGCCTGGCTGGAAGACTTGAGGAACATTCAGTTGATCAGCGTTCTTGGGTACCTACAAACCTTTCTCAGGATTTGGACAGAATGTATAGCCCCTTATTTTCCAAGTAATGCAGATGTTATTGTATGTATAGCCCACTTCATACAGTTTAACACTTAATAATTCTCTGTTTGTTTCATTATGTAACATTTTTAAAATCTGGATCATAAACTCACTGGGCAGGGATCATGGCTTTACTTCATTTGAATCCTCCACAGACTAAACAGAAGGAAGGATCTCTATCCTGGGTGGTCAAGGGAACGTGACCACAGGCCAGTGTCTGGAGACCTGGGTGGTGTCTGAGCCCCCTGCCTGCTGCCGCTGGGAATAAGGCCTTCAGGAAGCACGTAAGTGTCAGATGCAATTTCCTCATCTTAAATTTGCCCCACGTACCTCACCAGTTTGTCAGGAAGATCAAAAAGAAAACATGTGAAAGTATTTTGTAAACCAGTATTTGCTAACTATTTGAATGTGAGAAGTCTTCGGAAGAGGCACATCGCAAATATCTGATTGATTTTTACTGATAAGTTATTGTGTTCCCCTTTCTGTACATTCAGTTCCTTTAGGGGTCTTACTTATCAGGATTTAATTTTATCTGAGTGGCACAGCCACTCCCCATCTTCTTAATACTGTGTGACATGTCCCCTGGTGCATTTCACCCTGCAGTACCTTAAAATTGGATCGAAATCTAAGCAAACCAACCAAAAAGTCACAAAGCATGCCATGGTTACATCTATCATACAAGGACTCCTCGGGATCAATGCTTTTGTCACCTACCAGAGTTTCAGAGCCTTGCTTGTGCTGCACCAACCCACTCGAATTGTACCCTAGGCAAGGAGTATGCATATTTCTAAATTCTAGCGCCTGTTTAATATGTGAGAGTGGTAGATCGTTGCTCTACATCCAGGCCAGCTGAGAAGATAATGAAAAACGTGGCCCTTTATATGGGAAATTTTATAAAGAGATGCCACTATGAAACACTTTTGGAATGATTCATATATTTATTGTCCTTATTTTCTATTTGTTCTTAGCAAAGAGACTGTCTCTCTGTAGAAACAGAATTCTATACTATCAATGGAAAAATCTCTCAAACATGGTTTTTCCTCAAAATGCTTCTGGAAGACATAGAGTTTAGTCTCAGGTGTTTTTTAATTCCTCATTTAACTGGAGAGAAAACATGGAGACACTAAGAGATAAAATACGTTGATATTCTAGGGATTGGCTTATATAGATTTCCCATCTAGTACTCTGAGTCCAACTAACATGGAAGTAAAATAACTAGAGAACTGATCACTTGTTTCTGGTAAGCATTATAATCTCTTACTGAAAATTTCCAATTTTAGTATTTTCAATTAATTCATGAAATCTATGTGATTCTATTTTTTTCCAAGTTCAATCATAGAATGTCAACTGTAGGGTTCAAACACTTTGTCAACATAGTGAATCCAGGCCAGATCTGAGCTCCATTGATAACTATTAATGATGCTGTTTTTATAGGACATAAAAAGAGGCACCTCTTTTTCAGCATTAACCAATCCAGAACTATCTTTGAAACCTCATTTATTTTCTTTTTCAAACTTTGCTTTATGGTAAGTTTCAAACATATACCCAGAGATAGAAAGAATAGTAAAAATGGACCCAACTTCCACCTTCATCATCTAGCTTCAGCATGTGGCCAGTCTTGTGAAGCCTCATTTTTAATAGGTATTAGTAGCCAGCAAAATTAAACTCATACTATATGCCAATACATTTTAATGTTCAAATCAGATAACATGCTTATTCATATATATTTTCTTTTCTTTTTTTTTTAATATATTTTATTGATTTTTTACAGAGAGGAAGGGAGAGGGATAGAGAGTTAGAAACATCGATGAGAGAGAAACATCGATCAGCTGCCTCCTGCACATCTCCTACTGGGGATGTGCCCGCAACCAACGTACATGCCCTTGACCGGAATCGAACCCGGGACCTTTCAGTCCGCAGGCCGACGCTCTATCCGCTGAGCCAAACCAGTTTTGGCCATATATATTTTCTTAAAATAACTTATTTTCATTAGTTTTCTTTCTCACTCTCAAATCTCCTCCACTTCTCCTGAGACTGAGAAGGAGCCAGCTCCTTTAATAATCAATGCCAGAGGAAAAATACCTAAGAAGAGGAGGAAGAGTAGATTTACAATATATTAATTATTCTCTTCCTATGACACCAAGCCTTTTTCTCTCTGCCTAACCATTGCAAGAAAATAGTGGTGATGGAAAGGGAGGCACTTCCAACAAAAGAACTAAACCCCCATAATATATGACAAGTGGTAGATATTGTTAGGAGATCACTCCATATTGATGCTAAAGGGAGAGAGAGCCCCAGGGACAAATATTACAACCTAAATGTTTCAGGGTATAGAATTTCTTATATATAATAGGTTCTTTATTTATTTGATTGATTTACATACATCAATAAAGAAGTTTGCAGAGTACAAACAGTTGGCACTTTAGAATTACTCTAAGATTTATCAAAATACCAGTATATATAAATTTGTAGCCAAATCATATTCATAGGGAATTTAAGATAATATTTTTTAAAAAGAAGTAAATTAGAATGATGGAGTTGGTAGAAGTTATATGACTTTAACATAACTTTGGGGGTTTTCTTTTATACTAGAGGCCCGGTGCACAAATTCATGCACGGGTGGGGTTCCTCTGGGTGGCCTGCAGGGATCAGGCCGAAACCTGCAGTCCAATGCCGCTGCAGCTCCTACCTGCTGCTCCTGCTCATCCCAGCCCCACTGTGCCTGCTGCGGGCTCGCACCCAATCAGTCCCGATCATGAGAGGCTCGTGCTGCCATAGTAGCACTCGCCAGCCATGAGCCCTATGTCTGACGCCCTCCCAAGGGGAGTGGCCTGCAGGATCAGGCTGAAACTGGCTCTCTGACATCCCCCGAGGGGTCCCAGATTGTGAGAGGGTGCAGGCCAGGCTGAGGGACCCCACCATTGCACAATCGGGCCAGGGAGGGACCGTGGGAGGGCTCCAGGACGTGTCCAGCTCATCTCGCTCAGTCCCAATCAGCTGGACCCCAGCAGCAAGCTAACCTACTAGTCGAAGCATCTACCTCCTGGTGGTCAGTGCGCATCATAGTGACTGGTCAACCAGTTGACTGTCTGTCCCCTGGTGGTCAGTGCATGTCATAGTGAGTGGTTGAGCAGCCTTAGCATATCATTAGCATATTATGCTTTGATTGGTTGTTCAATTGTTCTGCCATTTGGTCTATTTGATTATTACCCTTTTATTATATAGGATTGTTCCCCAATGGAAAAAACAGCAGAATTCCTACCTAGCTGGTAACACTTGTACCATTCACTTAATTGTAGGAGTCTTGATTGCTCTTTGGGAATGAGTATACTGCTGTGGCATGAAGTACGAGGTAAAATTTAAAGCCAGACAAGAGAAAAGGCTTCTTTCAGAAGTAATATAATCATGTCAATGTAAAAGTATTAAAAAAGGGCTTAATAATTTCACCAAGGAAGCTAAAGCTACATTTCCTATGCAAGTTCCTTACTGAACTACACTGAACTTTGTAGAACTCAAGCCTCCCATGGAAAACAGCTTTGAAACCAAACACAATGGGGATAGCAAGCCACAGGATGGGCTGCTGTGTTATTCAGGATTGTCATCTGCTTTATCCCCTGTAGTAACCTGCTTAGCACTCAGTAAAGACTTAGAGAATGAGCGCTTCTCAGACTCCACTCCTGTGTGACTTTTAGAATCGAGGGGAATAGCTCTCCTTTTTTCTTCATTAGTTACACTCAGAAGGGAACTGGAAGGTGCTGCTCAGAGGAGGGGTGCTCAGCCAACACTGGCTCCTTTCCTGCTCTGCTCAGGGGTGTGCTGCTGCCTGTGTGTGATGTTGAAGGATGTGAGGAACACAAGCTTCCTTCACTATTACATGGTGCCAATGACCTTCAATCCCAAAGAAACAAATTGCACTTCTTCCTCAGCACATTCACAATGAATCTCTGCGATACGGGCTACTCAGTCAGGAAGAAAAGCATTAATTTATTTAAGAGAAGTCAGAACTTCAAAGGAAAACTTTCAACTTAACAGAGGGAAAATAACTTTTTAAGAAGGATCAAGCTGCCAGGCTGGCTTGGCTCAGTGGTTGAGCATGGACCCATGAACCAGGAGGTTACAGTTTGATTTCTGGTCAGGGCACATGCCAGGGTTGTGGACTTGATCCCTGGCCAGGGCTATCTTTTATAACTATTACTAGAGGCTCAGTGCACAAAATTCATGCACTGGGGGAAGGGTGTGTGTGTGTGTGTGTGTGTGTGTGTGTGTCTCAGCCTGGCCTGCACCCTCTCCAATCCAGGACTCCTCAGGGGATGTCAGACTGCCTCTCGCAATCTGGGACCACTGGCTCCTAACCGCTCGCCTGCCTGCCTGCCTGCCTGATTGCCCCTAACTACCTCTGCCTGCCTGATCGCCTCTAACTGCTCCCCTACCAGCCTAATCACCCCTAACTGCTCCCCTGCTGGCCTGAGCACCCCTAACCACCTCTGCCTCGCCCCACACCCTGGACCCAAGACCCACGATTCCCTCCTCCGGCCAGTTGCAAGCACCCAGGACCTGGGCTTCTCTCCCTCTGGCCAGCCACAGACACCCAGGATCCAAGCCGGCTTTGCCTGGGCTGGCCGCAGCCGCAGGGGACCATGGATAGGCAGCTTGTCCCTCTCCCAGGCCACACCCCAAGCCGCTGGCACCCGGGACCGTGGAGACCGTGGGGTGTGTGGATTGTCCCTCTCCCAGGCCACAGGCGCAGGCACAGGAGCAGCCACTGGCACCCAGGATGCAGGGCAGGTGGCTTGTTCCTCTCCTAGGCCTCAACCTGGCTGGTCCCCATTCCTCTCTCGCAAGCTCATTTGTGCCTGGCTGGTCTCCTTTCCTTTCTCACAAGCTCATTTGTGCCTGGCTGGTCCCCATTTCTCTCTCCCCAGTGTTGAGTGTCTGAGCCGTTACAGCGTGATGGCATGAGGGCGTGATGACCATTTGCATAATAGCTCTGTATTATATAGGATTACCTCTCTCAGCCTAAAATTTTTCAGCTTGATGTCCATTTACCTACATAAAGCTGCTGATGCCACGTGTAACCAACTCCAGGTAGAGGTGCCAGGCCATCAGATGGCTGTCACTGTTTCACACTGGGAGGGTCAGCAGCAGGAGAGAAGGTGAACATTTCTCCAATTGGCCTCATCTGAACAGTCCACACAACACTGTCTAGCACAGGATTCAAGTGCACCGAAAGAATGTTAAATGGATGAATTGTTACTTGCAGGAAAAGAAACAGGCACCATGTTTCCAATTATTCTTCATTTCAGACAACAACTAGCTGTTTCCGCTGGCTGGCACAGCAGCTGAATGGGGAGCACTATTGAGTAAACTCCGCTGAAGAAGGATGAATGTGGACCAGTGAATTTTTTGACACAGTCCCAGCTTTATTTTTTCCTATTGCTGGCAAGCTACTACAGGGACATGAGGAAACAACAGACAAAACTTTGTAAATAAGGCTTAAAGGACAAGAAGTCCCTATAGCCCCCCCCGAATATAAGCATTTTATGCCAATAAGAGTCATCTGTGACATAAGACAGAAACTCTAAATTTAGCTGTTGATTAGAAAAAGAAAAAACACATAAATCTTTTTTAAAAACCCACAAAATAAATCATTTTTAATATCACTAAAGCAAAATATTAAAGTAATTAAACTATTTTAAAATAAAGAAAAGAGTATTTTCATGATAAAGTACCTTAATATACATAAATATGTGACTATTAAGAGTATTTATCATATAAGTAGATTATAAACATATAGACTATGTTATAAATTATACATATTCTAATATGTTTATATTTAGTAACATTAAATTTAAGACAAATGTTAGGTATATAAACAACTTAAAAGTTTTATCCCTGAACTTAGAGGGAAAGCAGAAATGAATGGATGATACTAACTTCCCCAACTCATTTTATGTCACAATTGATAAACTATCTGATGCCAACTGGGAATGAATGCGGTATTTGTTCCTTTGTTTTGGGGGATCTATAATAGGAGTAGAGTGATATTTGTGTGTTTCATCTCAAATATGTTGATGTATAAATAGATAAACTGAGGGTGGTTATTACTATTTTTTTGTCCAAAATATTTCCTAACTCACTAGGTGTTCCTACTTTCTCTTAGCATTATCTTTCCATATTAGTTCTTTCCCAATCCCTACTCCTTCCTCTCTTTAAAAAGTTTTGTGCAATTGCAAAACCAACTCTCATCTTTCTGCTTAAAATGACTTTCTCATTAACTTCTGTTCTCATGACTATCCTTTCTCAGCCTTTGCTCACTAGTAAGTTGTTGGCATTTATAGAAGCTCTATCTTTTTTCTATGTGCAGGAGAACATCAAACTCAAAAAGATTTCCCGCCTATGAGGTTTCAGACTTACTCAGATACAGTTAGATAATGTGTTGCTTCCCATATGAAGAGACATATAGGGTGCCCATTTATCAGAGAGGAAGGCAGGCCGGGGAGGAAAGACAGAGAGAATGAAGAGAGGGAAGAGGCAGAGAACAGACTTCCCCTGTCTGGCCTGTACTAAAAGCTGGGGCTGTACTTTTGTAACCCTGTTGATTGGCACAAAGCTATCAGGACTACATGATTTTTAAAAAAATCCAACTTGGCAGATAGTCCATATTTACTGAATTCAATTGATAAGACCACTGTGAAGAACTAAATTAAAATGATTCCAAGGTTTTTTTGTTCTGGTCCAGAAGATTTTTTTAAAGGTTCCTTTTTTGTTTCTTAATTCCAAAATTGTCTTGTTAAAGTTTGTGAGTCTGTCTAATGACTGAGGCCCAGAACCATCTTGCATTCCTGCCTTTTCCCAACACACAGAGGTCAGATGCCTCATGCTGTCTTTGTCCTCGTGATGGGAGGAGGTGCTGGAGAGTAATTTTAAAGGATAGAGAAGGATTAAGAGGAACAGAGAAGGCATTCTGAGGCAAATGCAAGATATGGAATTGGGAACCTCTTTCTCTGTAAAGCTTTTTTGGAATCTTTCTTGTCCCCTGTTACTTGTTCTCCCTTCACCAGGCAGGGAAACTCAGTTCTGCCTGTTAAGAATTTCATCTGCCTCTCTGAAAAAGGGAAGAAAGAGTAGGGTGGGGATGGTGAGGGGAGAAAGGGGGTTAAAGTCTTTAATGCTTGAAGAAGAAAGTTACAAGTGAAAACTAAATTTAATTGTCAGTTTCTTCTTCAAACATCACTGCTGTTTACAAGATAATTTGCAGTAGAGGAAGATCGTGTTTTTTTAAACCTAACTCACATCACCATCCTGGGACTCTGATGTGTCCTTCTTCCACTTTTTGATCAATAAAGAAATTCATCTTACCCAGCATCCAGTCATTTAAAATGAGTCACATGCATGACTCAAGATTCAACTAGCTACAGTATTTTTCCTCAGATTAGAGTGTTCCTTCAAGATTGGCTTGTAGGAGTATTACTTCCCCACTCCCGGTAGCTATAGGTTTTTGCCACACTGTGTTTATTGTATGAATATGTGTGTGGGTATGAATAAAATATAATTGTGCATAATCAATATTAAAAAAAATATTGATTCATCAATTCATCCAAGAAAGGGACAAATTAACTAAAACAAATACCATATTACGCAATGCATCTGATTTTCGTTTTTAAAATCAAGTAGTTTTTACTCAAATTTTACAAATTTGACTTAGTCATTTCTCTTATGCTAGGGATCGTAATCTCCCTCATACACGTGAATTATTTATCATAGATGTCAAACATTACATAAAGATTTATGGTGAAATTAATACCGTGGATCAAGTGTCAATGGCTGCTCCCCATTTGCATTTGACAGCATTTCTGTCTTTCTGTGGTTCCTGAAAAGTCTAACAACAGATTTGCGTAAGTTGGAGCCTTTCTTGCTGCAGTTACTATAGGAGACATTTCCATGGGTTTTCAATGTGGGCAAGATAGGCAGACTTCAATTCATATTATCTAACTTTGCTGGGTCTTTATGTATGCTCACCAATAAATTAATCCTTGTGCAGCTACAGCAATCAACCCTGAACCCAATCCTTCGGAGGCTCTTCAATGCTTCTGGTCAAAGGTGAAAGACCCACACTCCTCGGTCTTGCATTCACAGCCTTTCTCCACCTGGCCCCAGTCTACATTCCTACTGCATCCCTCCAGTGCTGGTCAGCATGTCAGTCCGCTCACTCCCTGTACCTTTCCATCTTTGGGCATTGACTCAAGCTCTTCTTCTCACCTGTAATATCTTCTTCATTTTGCTCTACAAACCCAAACTACTCATTCTTTTTGTAAAATTTGTATTTCTTAATTATACAAAATAATGCATGACTACATAATGTTTAGAAAAATATTTGAACAATATAGATTATAGAAGTATATGGATAGTAACAGCTGAGAGCCTCTCTGCATTCTAGCCCTTCCCTGGCCGCCTTCATCCCCCCACTGCACTCCCCTCCTCCGAATTCGCTAGGTATCCTTCCAATTCTTTCTCCCTGCATTTAATATACATATACATTTTTTAAATTTCATTTTTAGGTAAGTGGGGTTACTAGTAACTATATACTCTGTTCTGTGACTAGCTTCCTCCTGTTCAAGACCTATATTAAATTTCCTCTTTCCCCAAAGCCCCCCTCATTGCTTTAGAATTTAATGCTTCCTCCTCCATTACCGGTTGTGCCTTGAACATCTAACTTGTTATTCATGATACTCTATTGGCTTCAGAGCCATATTTTTACGACATTGGGTTGTTTAACATTGTTATATGTTCGCGTCTTATCAGTGGAATGTGAAGTCTTTGAGGGCAGAAACTTATCTTTATCTTTTGTGATGGTTAGAACTGTATTATGAACAAAGCAGGCATTCAAAAATATTGTTTTGAGTTCAGTGAACTTCAGGTTCCCCATTTCCCAACCTAAGGGGTTAAAGCACCACTTAAATGGAGAGAAAAATAAAAGTGTATCAGCCTGAAGTGCTTTGGAGTGTTCATGGCCTCTCCGAAGAATCCTCCCAATTTGTTCTACATGATGGGTGGGCAGACTCCTACACATCCACTGAGAAGCTCAGCAATGTTGTGAGAAGTCACAGGCCCCAGACAAAACTTATCTTTTCTGAACTCTCAGACCAAGGACAGCTCCACCAGTTAAAGAACCCTCAGAGATGAAAACATTCTTATATAGTGAAGGGAAATTTACAGTGCAGGGGGATGGAAAAAAGGGCTGTGAGGAAATTACAGTCCATTCACTCTTCACACTTTTTAGATCTAAAATTTCAACTTTCACTGACCTACTTCTCCAGTGGAATTAATCACTGGCCTCACAGCTACAGCAATTCAAAAAGCCTTTCACTTTTCCTTTTAACATAAAAGCTGTATAGTTGAACTGGACTTTACTTTTTAAAAAATGTTATTTTCTCAGATCACAGAGAAGGTGAAACAACCAATTCAACAAGTCATATCAAACAAGTTACTTAATCACTTCCTTGCCTCAGTTTCTTTATCCATAAAAAGGGGTATAACAATAGTGCCTACTTTATTGGATTCTGATCAATAAATGAGATCATCAAGGGTAGCATATAGCAAAGTCTGGCTCACAGTAAGTTCTCAAAAATGTTAGCTATGATGAGGATAATGGTGTTATGGCTTTTCATGTCTGTGTCAGGATCTGAAAGTGTTGTCTACATGGGAGTTTAGTCAAAGAAGGCACACAAGAAAGAACACTGTGCAGCTGTTCTAATGCTGAACATTATGAGTGATGTTTCTTAGAAAATTCTATCTAATGCCTTCAATCTTATTACAACACATTTGCTTAGAATTTTCCCTAAACTGACTATTGCTTGAAATAGATGGGTTATTAAATGGAAAATCTCTTTTCATTAGAAATTTGCTCTGAAATAGTATTAGTCATAACTGGATTTTCTATTTCTTTTGATATCCTACATATCTTCTATTAATAGTCTCAATTCTTAAGTCCAAATAACCCATTAAAAGACTCTAATTTAATATTTAATAACTAAGGATTTTATTTTACCAAAAAAGTTGCTGTTGGTCCCAAAAGAGCTAAATCCTTCAACCTGGGCCATTAATAAAAAAAAAAACAAAATTATTTTAGTTAAGGGCTAAATACTTAGAATGCTGCAGATAACCAAAATAGTTAAAATACTTCAAATTGATAATTTTAGGATCTCAAATAGTTGTTAAGATGCTGTGGACGTACACAGAAAACCTGAAGCAACTAACCGGTGAATCCAGACACAAAGACACTCGGCATCACCTGGTGGAGAGTTTCAGGTTGAGTTATTCAGTTATTCAGTTGTTTACTTTGCCTGGGTGATGTCTATGGAATAAATTAACATAGGCTACCTTGATAATTAATGTGTGTTCATTAATGTACAGGCCAAGAGCATAGGATTTGAGGTCAGAAAGATGAGAATTTAAATTCCAATTTGGTCATCTCCTAGGTCAGTCAGTGAACTTGAGCAAATTGTTTGACCTCTCTAAGACTCAGTTTCCTCATCTCTTAAATGGGAGAATCATGTATTTTGCTGGCTTGTAAGGATACAATGAGGTAACATCCTATATAATAAAAAAGTAATATGCAAATTGACCCTAATGGCAGAACCACAGGGAATGACCGGTTGCTATGATGCGCACTGACCACCAGCGGGGAGATGCTCAACACAGGAGTTTCCCCCTGGTGGTCAGTGCGCTGACAGGGGGAGCTCCACTCAGCCAAAAGCCAGGCTGACAGCTGCGAGTGCAGCGGGAGCCTCTTCCACCTCCTTGGCAGCACTAAGGATGTCTGACTGATGGCTTAGTCCCACACCCCACGGGGAGTGGGACTAAGCCATCAGTCAGACATCCCCTGAGGGCTCCCAGGCTGCCAGAGGGATGTCTGACTGCCAGCTTAGGCCTGATCCCCTGGCGAGCGGGGCTAAACCAGCAGGTGGACATCCCCTGAGGGGTCCCAGGCTATGAGAGGGCACAGGCTGGGCTGAGGGAACCCCCCGCAAGTGCATGTATTTTCATGCACAAGGCCTCTAGTACATATATAAAGAGCTTAACTGACAGTTAGTAGGTAGATGTTGGATTATTTCTTTTGTCTTTTTTTAACCACTTCAATATTTAACCCTTGATAATAAGCCATCAAATACAAAAATATATCAGATGATGATAAGCACTGTGAAGAGCAAAGTGGGAACCCTAAATGTCTACCAGTGTGGGGAGGGGTAGCTAAAGTAAGAAAAACCAGAAGGACAGACATGGATAAGGTGGCTTAGCCTCAGTTCAGACATAGACATTGTCAAGATGCACAAGGCCAGCTGTGCTCTTTCATGATCGTGACCATCGTGATCAGGCGGACACAGCCTAAGTTATGGCAGCAAGGGTAGAAGAAGTTGGGAATGAGGAGGTGGGGGAGCTGAGACTCGGGGGACTAATGACCTGTAGGGCCAGCCACTGGGATCAGTGGCCCTTAGTCCTAAATGCAGGTTCCATTGTCCTGGAAACTCATACTTCCCATAGATACCCGACATTTCAGTCCAGAGGGTGAGGTGAGTTGTAGTAGCAGCTTCTTTTGATTATTTAAAAATCTATATTATTTTAAAAATAAAATGCCCTGGCTGGTGTGGCTCAGTTGGTTGGGTGTCATCCCATGTACCTAGGGTTTACCAGTTCCACTCCAAGTCAGGCACGTGCCACGGTTGCCAACTCGATCCCTGGTAGGGGGCATGCAGGAGGCAGCCGATTGATGCTTCGTTCTTGCGTCGGTGTTTCTCTCTCTCTCCCTCTACAATCCAATAAAATATTTAAAAAAAATAAAATAACCACATTACAGCAAGAATATAACCTAAATATGGAAAATCTAAAAGATTTAGAAAAAATAAGCCACCTATGATCCCATTAGCCTAATGTATTTTATATGGGCATTTGGGTTAATTTCTTCTAGTCTTTTTTCATATGCATATTTAAAGATAAAACTCATACTGTAAAAATTGTGGGTTCTGTGCTGTTACATGTAACATTGTCTCACAAGCATTTTCCCTGTTGCTAACCAGCTTTAACAGCGAATAACATATCATTAAGTAAATGAACAGTAATTTACTTAATTTAACTATCTCCTTATATTGTTAGATGTTTAGAGTCTTTCTTATTTGTTAATATTAAAAATGTTATATCAGTATACATTTTCCTGCAGTTTTCTTTTCCATATTTTAGATTATCTTCTCAGAATTGATTTTCAGAATTTTCAAAACATTAAATGTTCCAGGACATCAACATTTTATGACTCTTCGTATTTACTGCCAAATTGCTTTTCAAAGGCATTATATCAACGTACAGTCCCAGTAATGGCGTGCGAGAGTAACAAACCTCATTGCATCCTTGAAAACATTGGGTTATTACATTATTAATTGTTTTGTTTTTTACAGCTTCAGTTTCCGGGCCATGATAATAAACAAGTAAATACATAGTATGTCAGACAATGATAAGCACAATGGTGAACAGCAAGTGGGGAGGGGGAAGTGGCAGGTGGGGCTGGTGCTGCTGTTTTGTATAGGATGATCAGGAAAGGCCTTTTTAAAGAGGTAGCTTTTGAGTAAGAGCTGAAGGAAGTAAGGGAGTAAGTTGTGAGAATTATCTGAAAAAAAAGAGGGCTTCAGGCAGAGAAAACACCAAGAAAGGGACCAAGCAGACTCCTGTTGGGCAGTCTGGAGGGACAGCAAGAGGGCCAGGGTGGCTCCTGTCCATTAAGAGGGGATGAGATACAAGGGAAAGAGGTGGCCAGACATGCCAGGCTTTATCGGCCACGGTAAGGCTTTTTCTTCTATTTTGAGTAGGATGGGAAGGCACTAACGGGTTTTAGAAAGAGGGGAGTCAGGAGTTGACTTGTATTTCAAATGACTGGCTGATGTGTTCAGAATAGGCTAATATGCCCCAAACCAAACTCAACATCTTTCTGAGTAAACCTTCTATGTTCCCAGCATCTCCTTTCTCTGACTCATCAATGCTCAAAACCTCAGTCATCCTTTGCATCTCAAAACCAGTCGTCACAAGCCCTGTCAATTCTCCTTCCAAAATGTCCCTCGTGTCTGCCTTTTCGATCCATTCCCATGGCCAGACCTACCGTAACAGTTTTCTAACTGATCTTCCGACCTCTGTGTTTCTGCTCACCCCATACCACTCAGCGCTGTGGCCACCATCCTAGCAAAGCGGATCATTCTCGGGTCTGTTCTTTAACTGTGCTGCCCTCCTTCCAGCGGTGAGGTCCAAATTCCTCAGAATGAAATTCAAGCTCTACCACAGTCTGATTCCAATCTCGGGGTCAAAACTTATCTCCTGTTATTATTCAGAATTAACTGTGCCTTCCTGTCTAACAAGTTTCCTGAACCAGCTCTGCACTTTCTTACCGTACACCTTTGCTTACATTGTCTTCCCCTCCCCTTCCCTTTCCTTCTAGCTCCACCCGGAAATCCTACCCATACTTCTGGGACCACCCCAAACATCACCTTCTTCACAAAGTCATCCCCAATCTCCATGGCTGGAATTAATCTTATTTCCTTCTGTGCCCCCATAAATTCTATTCCACTCCTGATACTTTCTACGCCATGTTATACCATAGTTTTGTGAATATGCTTTCTTTCCTTCTAAGTGATATGTTCCTGGAGGATCCATATCTTATTCTATAGCACTTATTACAATGCCTTAAACATAATAGGTGCCCAATAAATGTTTGTGGAATGTAAATTCCCCAAGGCCGTGTTGTTAATTTGTTGTTGAAACACAATTAGAGTTCAGGTTATCTGAATCCGAACTCCATCTACCTTTCCCAATACCATTCTATCTTTCTGACTTCTTTTTTTTAAAAATATATTTTATTGATTTTTTTACAGAGAGGAAGAGAGAGGGATAGAGAGTTAGAAATATCAATGAGAGAGAAACATCGATCAGCTGCCTCCTGCACACCCCCTACTGGGGATGTGCCGGCAACCAAGGTACATGCCCTTGACCAGAATCGAACCTGGGATTCCTCAGTCCGCAGGCCCACGCTCTATACACTGAGCCAAACCGGTTAGGGCTCTTTCTGACTTCTTTCTATGGTTCCCTGTCAGCTCATCTGAAGTGCATTTGAAACCGCTAAGGAATTTTAAGGAAGGATGACTAGACAAAAAGCAAATGCTGCAATTTATTGTCCATGTCGCTGTTTAAACCAAAGTGAAACTAATTTAGGGGCACTAAAATTTTGACTCTGAGTTTAAAAATAAAAAACATAGCACATGCACATCTAGAAATCTTTTCCCTTCCCAGAGTTTGACTTTTGAGCTGCACTTAAACTTTTCAAGGTCAGGTTGCCATGCTGCTTGGTAGTCTGTAAATTTGTAGTCTTGGGGGGGGGGGGGGGGGCGGGTGGAAGAATAATTGTGTGTGTGTGTGTGATTTTGCTTAACAACTGTCAGCAACATTTCTAGCCTCTAAGAATATTAGAGCATTTAAACATTTGGGATGAGAGCATAATTCCCAATTATCCCAATTCTCCCCATTTTGAAAAATAGCTCAAGGAACTAGTGTTCTAAACTGGGCCTCTGCTTTGGTATTTGAAATTAAATCATACTCATGATACATGTTATACGTAAGAATGTGTAAAAGGATAGTAGAATTGTTATAGTATTTAAAATATAGTAATAGCATTAATATGCACATATGAGAATTCTTGGTAATGACGCTGATGCCTTAGGAAAAGGAAGATGTGACTGAATTAGGACATGTATTTTAAAGAATGCTTTGAGGTAGCAGGGAAGAAAGGAAATGGGAAGACTCTTTCTCTCCTATCCAGTTCTGCCTTCTCTCCATTACAATGCAGATGAGGGCAGCATTGCTATGAAGAAGGTCCCATTGAGGTTTTCACACATTCAAATGAAATGGGATGAAATTAAAGCCTTACATTTTGTTGCTGCTAATCCTTACCTGAGGTTATTTTTTCCATTGATTTTCAGAGAGAGTGGAAAGGGGGAGTGGGGGAGAGAGAGAGAGAGAGAGAGAGAGAGAGAGAGAACAGAGAGAAACATCAATGTGAGAAAGACATTGACTGGTTGTATCCTGCACATGCCCTGACCAGGGCCGGGGATTGAACCTGCAACCCAGGTACCAGCTCTTGACTGGGAATTGAATCCGAGACCATTCAGTGTGTGAGCCAATGCTCTGACCACTGAACCATGACGGCCAGGGCAAAGCCTTACATTTTACATGGAAAAAAGGACGAAACTGAAGCACTAATTCATCTCACTCTACTCTGTCTCACTCTGAGTGTTACAGCAGCGACTGACCTGTGAATCTGACATGAATTGCAATACAGGATCATAGAAATGAAAGCAACCTTTGAAGTAGTTTCATCAGACTTCTATCCTTGGCAAGTAAGCCTAAAACCATTACAAAGGATTAGTATTTAAGAAACTTTCCCACAGGCAATTTTCCCCACTACAACCTAAATTCCACCTTACAGAACATGACACTTTCTCTTGTTCTCTACAATGGAGATATGGAAATAGCTTTGAGCCATAGCTAATGATCATAACCATTTCCCTATCACATGGGTTGTATTTCTGAGCTATGGGGAGACAGCATAGAGTAACGGGAAAGAATTCGGGTTTGGAGCAGACAGATTTGTTCTTAAGCCAGCGATGTATGATCACAGGCAATTTACTTAAGCTCTCTAAGCCTCAGTTTCCTCACCCATAATGTGAGAATGATAATACCGTCAAAGGATAATACTGATTAAATTACTGTGAAGAATAGTCTAGAGATGGTGAACCTTTTGAGCTCGGCGTGTCAGCATTTTGAAAAACCCTAACTTAACTCTGGTGCTGTGTCACATATAGAAATTTTTTGATATTTGCAACCATAGTAAAACAAAGACATATTTTTGATATTTATTTTATATATTTAAATGCCATTTAACAAAGAAAAATCAACCAAAAAAATGAGTTCGCGTGTCATAGGTTTGCCATCACTGGTCTAGAACAAGGGCTGTCCAATAGAAATATATAATGCAAGCTGCAAATGTGAGTCACATATGTAATTCAAAATTTTCTAGTAACCCCACTAAAGGTAAAAAGAAACAGAGGAAATTAATCTTAGTAATATATTTTATGTAACTCAACATATCCAAAATATCATTGCAACATCTATAATAATAAAAGTGTAATATGCTAATTAGACTGGACAGCCAAACGACCTTTCAGACGTCCTTCCAGATGACCTTCCGGACAAAGCCGGGGCTGCGAGGGCCGAGCCCCTTGCACGAATTTCATACATTGGGCCTCTTGTGTAAAAATATTAGTGAGATAGTTTGCATTCTTTTTTTTGCACTAAGTCTTTGATATCCAATGTGTATTTTACATACATGGTTTATCTCACAGCACACTAACCACACTGCAAGCACAAGGCCAGTGGCTACCGCATTGTCAAGGGCGGGTCTAGATAAAGGCTGTAAAGCTTTTGCCCATTATACTAGGCATACAGTGAATCCTGAAACACTAGGTATTCCATTGTTATCATTAATATTCTTCTTAGAGAACTGCGAAATTTTCTCAAAGCCTCCGCTTCTCCGACTGGCCCTGCCCATGGTGCTCTCAGGGGTACCCGAGAAACTGGGTTGCTCAAACCTGCGCCCTCCAGTTCCTTCAGGGGCAACTTCTCCTGATCACTCTCCATGTGTCTTACGCAGGGGGCTACAAAAAGTGGGATCTGCATGGAGACTATATCCCTGGAGTCCCAATGACCCATTAAACCCCAAGAAGCAGGCACCACCACTAATCTGCCACCTTCTCCTATAAATAGGACAGGATAGGGCATTTGCTCCAGCAACTGCTTGCTCCTATGTTTTTCCCCTTACAAGCAGCAAGATGCTGTGCAATACACTGTGCTCAAAAATTGATTTGATAAGTTAAACATAGTTACCAATGACCCAGCAATTCCACTAAGTATACTCAAGAGAATTGTTAAAACATAGGTTCACACAGAAACCTATACACAAATGTACAGAACAGCATTATCCATAATAGCCAAGAAATGGGAGCAACCTAAATGTCCATCAACTGACGAATGGATAAACACAATGTGGTCTATCCACTCAGGCACATAAAGGATTGGAGCTGGCACAAGTACAACCATGGATAAACCTGGAAAACGTTATGCAGTAAAAGAAGTCAGTCACCAAAGGCCACATGTTGCATGATTCCATTTGTATATGTCATGCAGTGAGCAAATGTCTACAGTGAGCAAATCCACAGGGACAAGAAATCGATTGGTGTTTCCGGGGTCTGGGTGGAGAGCGTTGAGAATAATTGCTGACAAGAACAGAGTTTCGTTCTGGGATTAGAGAATGGCAATGAGTCTACAATACTGTACATATACTAAAAACCTCCAAGTTGTTTCTTAAAAAGTTGATTTGTTGTTCCAGGAAAGCATAGTCAGATACACAAGTACTGCCAGAGCCCCCAGAATAGGGATTATTTATAAGGCTTTAAAAATAGATCACCCATGCCCAAAGTATTATTTGATAGGATATCATCTTTAACTAAAGCATATATAAATCCAGTCTTTCCTTCCCATAAATTAAGGTTGTTTTACACTTTAATAGTAAACATATTAACTACTAAGAAGGCACAAACCTCAAGGACACACATGCATATAGATGTACCCATAAACATCAATGCACGTAAATGTGCCAGAATTTCCTGAAAGAACGGACCTCTCATTCCTCGATACCTGTCTCCCAACGTGCCCGTCTCACCCTCAGGGTGGCCCCTCACCTCTCCAGGGCCACCTGCCTTCTGTGTTAAGCCTGGGCCAGCCAGCCAGCCCGGGTCAATCCGGGCCTCGCTGCTCACTTGTTTTATTATTGTAAACAATTCCCTAACTCTTTGTGCCTCGGTTTCCCTTTACAACAGGGATGACAAGGGTACCTGGGCTTATTGCAAGGATTAAGTTAACACACATGAAGAGAAACCAAGATGGCGGCATAGGTTAACACCGGAGTTTGCTGCCTCGAACGACCACTTCAAAAATACAACTAAAAGACGGAACGGACATCATCCAGAACCACAGGAAGGCTGGCTGAATGGAAGTTCTACAACTAGGAGGAACCAAGAATCAGAGGAGGCGCAGTGCTGAAGTAAAATACTAAGGTGCGGAGTGCGCGCGGCTCGGGCTGGTGGCTGAGGGCGTGGTTGTCTGTTTCAACCCGGAGGGAGCCTCAGACTCAGAGCTCCAGATCCGGGCGAGTCTCTAGGGACCCAGACTCAAACGGGAGAAGCAGGACTGTCTGGCTACGGTCCCTCTGAGGTTTGCAGCTGTTGCTGGGACAGAGAGGCAGAGCCCCTGGGGACGGACTGAGAGCAGCCATAACTGCTCCCTCCTTCGCCCTGTTGATCCCGTGGGACCCGCCCCGCCCAAGCCCTGCACAGAGGAATTTGCCGGATAGCCTCAGGCAAAGGCTAGATTAGCACCTCCCTAGAGGACACAAGTTCTTCCACTGCAGACACAGCTGATTATCACAGCCAGTCGGCCTGGAGGTCAAATCCCTCTAGTATTTACTATAACAATCAAGGCTTAACTACAACAAGACTGCGCACAAAGACCACCAGGGGGTGTACCAAGAAAGCATAAAAAATGCGGAGACAAAGAAACAGGACAAAACTATCAAGGGAGGATATTGAGTTCAGAACCACACTTTTGAGGTCTCTCAAGAGGCTTCTAGAGTCTGTCGATAAACTTGATGAGATGTACAGGAAATCTAATGAGACCCTCGATGGTGTGATAAAGGACCATCTAGAAAGTAAGCATACACTGACTGAAATAAAGAATATTATACAGACTCCCAACAGCAGACCAGAGGAGCGCAAGAATCAAGTCAAAGATTTGAAATGTGAAGAAGCGAGAAACACCCAACCAGAAAAGCAAAATGAAAAAAGAACCCAAAAATACGAAGATAGTGTAAGGAGCCTCTGGGACAGCTTCAAACGTACCAACATCAGAATTATAGGGGTACCAGAAGAAGAGAGAGGGCAAGATATTGAAAACCTATTTGAAGAAATAATGACAGAAAACTTCCCCCACCTGGTGAAAGAAATAGACTTACAGGTCCAGGAAGCGCAGAGAACCCCAAACAAAAGGAATCCAAAGAGGACCACACCAAGACACATCATAATTAAAATGCCAAGAGCAAAAGACAAAGAGAGAATCTTAAAAGCAGCAAGAGAAAGAAAATCAGTTACCTACAAGGGAATACCCACACGACTGTCAGCTGATTTCTCAACAGAAACTTTGCAGGCCAGAAGGGAGTGGCAAGAAATATTCAAAGTGATGAATAGCAAGAACCTACAACCAAGATTACTTTATCCAGCAAAGCTATCATTTAGAATTGAAGGTCAGATAAACAGCTTCACAGATAAGGAAAAGCTAAAGGAGTTCATCACCACCAAACCAGTATTATATGAAATGCTGAAAGGTATCCTTTAAGAAGAGGAAGAAGAAGAAAAAGGTAAAGATACAAATTATGAACAACAAATATGCATCTATCAACAAATGCATCTAAGAATCAAGTGAATAAATAACCTGATGTACAGAATGGACTGGTGATTATAATAGAATCAGGGACATAGAAAGGGAATGGACTGACTATTCTTGGGGGGAAAAGGGGTGTGGGAGATGCGGGAAGAGACTGGACAAAAACCGTGCACCTATGGATGAACACAGTGGGTGGGGAGTAAGGGTGAAGGGTGGGGTGGGAGCTGGAAGGAGGGGATTTATGGGGGGGAAAAAGAGGAACAAATGTAATAATCTGAACAATAAAGATTTAATTAAAAAAATAAATAAATAAATTGGTTAATTTGGGAAAAAAAAAAAAAAAAGCACACATGAAGTGCTTAGAGAATGCTTGGCCTGTAGTAGATACTATGTGTTTTCTAAATACAAACAGTCATTGAAACCCTGTCTCCCCAGCCTGCCAACCTTACTTGTACACGCTTTCCTTCTTCCCGGCACATCCTTTCTCCGTGTCAGCTCCTCTCCTCTCTTCCCTCGGCACTTTGTTCAGCTGCCACCTCAGCAGCCCTGATTATTCTACCCCACGCCTTTGTCGCTCGCTTCTGTTTGTAGCATGTATCACCTAGGTCAGTGGTTCCCAACGTGGGCACATGCCCCACAGGGAGGCAATCTGATTTTGAAGGGGGGCGATTTGAGAAAGAGTTATTCACAGTGAACTTTTTGCATTTCTTATGGTTCTAGGGGCCTCATATACAGTATATAAATATCTATTGTGACATATTTATGCATTTCAGTTCTGTTATATGTTTTAAAACTTTATTTGCTATTTTTTCATATCACTTCATATTATTATTTTTTAACAATTTCTGGGTTATTTCTTCCTCAGTACTTCAACTGTCCTTTCGTTCTTTTATTTTTCTCCTTCATGCACGGCATGTTCTTCGGAAGCTTGTTTAGACCAAGTTAATGGCCTTTTAGGCTTCCTCCACATGAATCGGAGTTCACTTTTTTGAATAATAAGAACTGTGTGTCACAGGGTGGGGGGGGCATCAGGATTTTAGGGATGCTTAAGCAGGGCACGGCCAAAAAAAGGTTGGGACCCACTGACCTATAATCATGTGCTTATGTATCTTGTTTGTGACCCATCAGTTCCAACTGGAAGGCAGGGATCTTCCCTGTCTGTCTGCTACTCAGCCCTAAGCACTGGGCCGTGGCTGTGGCAGAGAAGGCAGCCCCTTGTGGTTCCTGAATGAACAGACAGGGGCTACTTCTGGGCCCAGGGGCACTGGAGGTCAGGGTGGGAGTGAGATGGATCTTTCACTGACTACCCTTCTGCACCACTTTCTATTTTACCACACACGTAAGTTCTTTTCACAGCAAGGTGAAGTGAGAAATAAAATAGTGGAAATAAAATTGGACGTGGACCTGAGATTGAAGCAGGCAGCATAACACAGGAAGACTTCGGGCACTCGTGACCAGAGAAGGGGCTAGGAGAAAGGCCACCTTTAGACAACACCCCTGAGAAAAAGTGGCATGAGTGCTCAGAAATGGCACCCGGCCCTGGTGTTGAAGCACAGCGTGTACACAGGTCAGCGAGGAGTCTTAAGGAGACTCCTTTCGTGTTGTGCAATTTGTGTCCTGTGCCTATGGGCACAATGAGAAATTTTTCCATGGCAAAACGCCTATTTCCAGGCATAGTAAACAGAAGTGTTTGCGCAGGGCGGTTTGCCCACTTCCACCACTGCAGCGTGGACAGGCGGGTGGCCTCGGGGCCTGGGCGTCCTTGGGCAGACACAGATGATCTGTGTCCAAGCCGCCTGCACACAGCAGCCTTCCTCATTCCCTAACGGGCCCTCTGGAACCCTGATAAAGACGACAGGATCCCACATAAGAGAACTGGACTTCAAATGGATTGTTCTGTAAACTTATCCCAACTAGTTTGGAGTAAAACTCTGCTCTAAGTTTCTTTGGGCAGCCCCCCCCCCCCCCCCTTGCCCCTGCCCAACTTCTCTTTTCAGTATCTCCCTTTCCTTCCTCATGCTTTACTACCTCTTTGCTCTCTCCTGTTAGAACAACTGATGATGAGTCACTAGCCCCTTAGGACAGCGGTTCTCAACCTGTGGGTCGCGACCACTTTGGGGGTCGAACGACCCTTTCACAGGGGTCACCTAAGACCATCGGAAAACACATATATAATTACATATTGTTTTTGTGATTAATCACTGTGCTTTAATTATGTTCAATTTGTAACAATGAAAATACATCCTGCATATCAGATATTTACATTATGATTCATAACAGTAGCAAAATTACAGTTATGAAGTAGCAACAAAAATAATGTTATGGTTGGGGGTCACCACAACATGAGGAACTGTATTAGAGGGTCGCTGCATTAGGAAGGTTGAGAACCACTGCCCTAGGATAATGTATTACCTCTTCTACATGTTTTTACCTTTAAAAAATGGCTAATAGGAAAGAATTGATGATGATGTTGATAATGATAATGATGATGATGATGACCATCACAGCTGAGGGTAGCAGTTATTGTTTATTGAATTTTCTCTGTGTCAGGTATTCTACTAAACAGGGATGCAATTTATCTTATTTGATCTGCCAATAATCTAATGAGATAGATATTATCATACCCATGTTATAGGTGAGGAATGAAAAGACACATAGCAAATGGCAGGTGAGGGGTTCTGAAGAACTGTCTCTAAGATTTTTTACTCTAAGAAATAGTATCAAATTATTTAAATAAATGAACTTATAAGGTGGAAACTTTTTTTTTTACTTTTTAAACTGTTACATTTATCCCCCCCCCCCCCCCCGCAAAAAGAAAGGAAGAAAGAAAGAAAGAAAGAAAGAAAGAAAGAAAGAAAGAAAGAAAGAAAGAAAGAAAATGTATTCTCTAAAGGCATGTTTTCCTTCAAATCTGTACTTATTATCTTTTCCTTCTACTAGGTTATAAGTTTCCTTGAGTGCATGTTATTTTGTCATAAGGTGGAAACTTCAACCTTGTAGAGAGAGAGTTGGGGAGAGTCAGTCACAGCAACCTTCAGTAGCAATGAAATGGACCATCGAAGCTTGAAACTTCAAAACAAACCACTGTGTCTAATGACTGTCTAGGTTCAATCCTGACTGACATGCATGAGATTACCTGGGGCAAGTCACATGACCTCTCCTGCTTGAGATTATTGTTAAATGTAATGAGATCATGCCAAGAAAGTGCTTGCAATGGTGTGTGTGCAGATGCTGTACACTTTGGTTGCTATAAATCCCTATTATTAGAACAATTTATTTCTAGCTTCTACATAACAGAAGTGCTCTTTCACCAGATTTTATAATGTAGCTATTGATCCATTTTCTATAGGTTTTCATTGAAAAGGTAACATAACAATAACATTTCCAAGGGAAACACCCCAAGTCCAATTTCCCTAACAACATTTATTTTTATTTTTGTATATAGCCTTTAAGTCTTGTTAATAACTGAGAAGTTACACGAAGAGGACACTGTATTGAGTCATTTGGGATTTCGATCCCACTCATCACAAATCAGCTGTAGGGCCTCAGGGAAGTCACAGTTTGACTTCGTTTCCCGGAGGATAAAGTGAAGAGGAAGAAGCAGATGATCTCAAAGATCTCTCTAGCTCAGTGGTTCTCAACCTTGGCTGCGCATTAGAATCACCTGGGAATCCTGTTAAAATCCTGATTTCTGGGCCTCATCCTCCGGGAATTCTGTTTCTTTGTTATGGGGTGGGGCCACAACATTAGTAACAAAGAAACAGAATTTCCGGAGGATGAGGCCCAGAAATCAGGATTTTAAAAAGATTCCCAGGTGATTCTAATGTGCAGCCAAGGTTGAGAACCACTGCTCTAGTTTAAGATCTCTCTAGTTTTGACAGTCCATGATTTCTATCTATAATCTACTTTCTTTGTTGCTTTCATGATATTTAAGATACATGTAAGAAATGTTTACAAAATTAGTGACCATTTATGTCCAGGAAATAAAGTTTCATATAATGAGGTCTGCAACTGCAAGGTTATAATGAAAACCCCCAAGAGTTTCAAAAGTAGCTGCCAAATTACCGAAAAGCTATAAAAGTTAATGTGATACATTCATGATGTATATGTTTGCAACTGAAGTATTGGCAATTCCATTAATTATAAGTAATGCATTTAGTTTGAGAGGCCATTCTAATCTTTGTTGATATGCAGTTATTTATTCAGAACGTAAACACAAAAATGTTCCTTCAATGTAGTTTTTCCATGTGGTATTTTCAATCTTTAAAGTTTCTCTACAAGAATATCAGGAAGGGAAAACACAGAGAAGGAGGAAAGGAGGGACTTTACCTGACGTAGTTCATATTGGCACAAACGTGTTAAGCTAAATGTCCAAAATGTCTGTAACGATGAACGGGATGAAGCAGTCACTCTCCTGCACGGCCGCTTGGCGTGTAACCTGTCATTACCTTTCTAGAGGCGATTGGGCGATACTAATCAAGAGCTTAAACATGTTCCTACCCTCTGACCAGGTGATCTCACTTATAGGAATGTATACTCAAAAAATAATAAGTGCACAATGCTTTGTTGCAGTATTACATATAACTGTAAAGATTTGGAAATAATCTAAGTACCCAGAAATAGAAGAATGGCTAAGCAACTGATGTTGCACAGAGTATATTAAATATGTATATATATGAATATATACACATTTATCATATATGTGTATATGTGTGTGGCATCTTTCCTGACTCAGTCAGATCATTGCATAGGGTGTTTATTGCTACTGGCTTAGTCACTGTTTCTAGGTCTTTTTAGTGAACAGAAGAGATAGGAAATATATCTATACATACACATATGCATCATAAGTTTATGTCACTAACTTCTAATTCAAATGCAGAACATCAGGGTTTTTAACCTCTTCTCTTTTTCATCTATATTTTCTTCCTCCCATGCTGAGGATCCCGATTCTCCAGGACACGGAGCATGATAGAATTAGAATATCTCATAATTGATATTTGCTTCTCCCATATTCCCCAGAATAGCAATAGCAACACTACCACCAACAATATGATGACCAAAAACTGTTAAAAAGTGTTTTGCAGTTCTTTTTGTTTTTAGGGTATATCCCACTACATGTGGGATGATCTTGAAATGATTTAAAATAATTCTCTGTATGCCACCATGTGGATACACAATTAGGCTTTTAAAAAATATTAGAAGTTGCATTTTAAAATTAGTATTTTTATAATTATGTAATATATTTATATGATTCCAAAGTCAGATCTATAAAACAAGGTAAATTCAAAGAAGTCTAATTTCTATCACTATCCCTTCCACTTCTTTTCTTTCTACCTCTTATAGGTAACTATTATTTTGTGATGTATATCCTTCCATTGTTTGTTCTTTAACATAAGCATATATATATGTGTGTGTGTGTATATATATATATATATACTCATATATGTGCAGATATAAATGTATGTAAATATATATTTATATCCATTCTTACATAAATTATAGTATCCTGGACTACTTTTCTCTCCATTGTGGTTTTACTTGCAATATAACCTAGAGATCAACCCATATAAGTATATCTGAAGATTCTTAATCCTATCTAATAAAAGGGTAATATGCAAATTAACCATCACTCCATCACAAAGATGGCAGTGCCCATAGCCACAAGATGGCGGCACCCAGTCCTCTCAGCCCCGCCAGAGTCCCGGGGGGGGGTTGGGGGGGGAGGGGGTGATAGGGGATGCTTGTGTCATCACCCGGCAATGAGGCAAGCATTCTGTGCCTGGCTGCGGATGGGCCTCTGGGCCCCCGAGAGCCTGTGGGCAGTGGGCACAGAGCGGCCAGGCCCCACAGAGAGCCACTGGTGCACGAATTCATGCACAGGGCTACTAGTTCATATATAACTGCACAGAACTCTACTGTGTAGCTGTACCATACTTTGTTCAATCAGTCCTCTGTTAATAGATATGTGGTTGTTTCCAGTCTGTGGCTGATATAGTTTCTATCCTATGGTTTTGTATTATATTTATATGTACTTAATTCTTAAATATAAATAGACATTTTACTGTGTGTGACTATTTAAGATGAGCCTGGACCATCTTATCATATCAAATAGCAGGGGAGCTATCAAAGACTACTAGGGTCATGTCAAAAGAATTCAGGAGCTAATTTGAAGAGGCTACCATGGGCCTATTACAGATAATTTCAGCATTAATAAGAATAATAAATAAGACCTATTGCATTAAAATATTTCAATTAATGAGCTGAAAGGATAATTAAGAAAACAAAAGCAAAGAAACAAAACACCTTTTGGGCACCTTTGGCACATGCCAGAAAATCAACTCAAGGAATAATAGGATTAACATATCACTATTTTACAATCCTTAATAGACTAATAAACCTAGATAACATCATAAAAGAAGATATTATTACACATTATGCACTTCCCAATGACAAAACACACTGTGAAGCAGTCTTGCAAAAAAAAGAGAAATCTGAATCTGATAAAGCTAATAGATAGGTTTAAGAAACACAGAAGACAAAAAAACATGTTAAACTATATATATATATATATATATATATATATATAGTTTATATATATATATATAGTTTATATATACACATGTAGCTTATATACAGTATATATAAACTATATACAGTATATTAGAGTAGAAACCCATATGTGTTTAAAAAGATTTAACAGATATATCTACCAAGCTCATTACTGTATGTGAATCTTATTTGGATCCTTTTTCAAACAAACCATAATATAATTTATAGCATTTATGTGATGAGTGAAATTTGAAAGAGGCTGAATATTTCATCTTATTGAAGTATTACTATTAATTAGTTCAGATGTAATAAAAGTTATGTTTTTAAGAGTTCTTATCTTTTACAGAACCATATTGAAATATTTATGGTGAGATGACACAATTTCTGGAATTTGCTTTAAAATAAATTGAGTGAGGAAGAGGAAGGTAGTATTGATGGGTTTGCCATCATAGGTTGATGGCTACATGGATTCATCATGCTCCCTGTCTACTTTTGTCTGTGTCTTAAATTTTCTATAATAAAATATTAATATTTATATATAACGAGCATGTGTGTGTGTGTGTGTGTGTGTGTGTGTGTGTATGTGTAAACACCCAGTATAAGAAAATACAACAAAATGTTAATGGTGATTATCTCTGGGTGATAGATAGAATTATGAATGATTTGGTGATTTTTATCTTCTTGTCTTTACTCTACTGTATTTCTATATCTTTCGGACTACACATATATTCCTTTTTTTTATGAGCCTTTTCTGAACTAGAGAGTCCTCTAAAGATTCCAGGGTGGCCTGAGATTCCACATTTCTTTTTTTTAATTTAAAAACAATTTTTATTCCCCTTCCCTCACCCCCTCCCCTTTGGCGACCATTTAGCTTGTTCTCTATATCTATGGGTCTGTTTCTGTTTTGTTTTGTTTATTCATTTACTTTGGGGTTTTTTAGATCCCTCATTTAAGTGGAATCATATCCTTTTTAAAAACATTTTAAAAATATATATATATTTGTATTGAATTCAGAGAGGAAGGGAGAGAGAGAGAGAGAGAGAGAGAAACATCAATGATGAGAGAGAATCATTGATTGACTGTCTTCTGCCCCACACTGGAGATCAAGCCCACAACCGGGACATGTGCCTGACTCGGAATTGAACTGTGACCTTCAGGTTCAGAGGTTGATGCTCAACCATTGAGCCACGCCAGCTGGGCTGGAATCATATTCTTTATAATCAGGAAAAATTATTTAAAAAGAAAAATATTTTAGCTGTTTAACAATACCATTTTCACAATTCAACTAGAATTCACTTCTGACACAGTGAACAAAATTACTTTGTATGCTTTAAATATAATTGGGCAAGGTAAATTATTTAATATTTAATTATATTTAGTTTTGCTTAGGTACAGATACTAGTTCATGAAACTGTAACTCTAAAGCAAAGTTTGAGGCTTGGAAATTCTGTCATTCAGTGTAATAGAATAATCTTAAAATTAGAGCTTAGGAGTAAACAGTTAATTTTTTTCTCCTCCTTACATAACACAAAAACAACTGATCCAGTTTGGCACAAACTTTCTCCTCCAAAGTCACCTTTGTACTAAAATTCAGCACCTCAGGTTTCAGTCAAATAACTTGTAGAAGAGGCAAGGTTTCTTAACACAATTTTCTTGTAATTTTACTACAGTGTTAGTTCCTGGCAACTTGGGAGAGTCCTTTTTTTCAGTTAACTGGGTCGGGTGAACGCTTCTGTCTCTCTAATATGCAGAGAGAACACAGAGTTTAAACAACTCTCTTTGTATCGCTGAAATAAATGCAAGGCCATGACAGTAGATGCAATTAAAGAAAAAATATTTAATGGGTATTTTTAACATATTAATAGTTAATACTGGTACTGCAGGGTTTGCCATTCAATTATGAGAAAAGTAGTCCTTTAAGGTCAGTAAAAACTTAAAACCAAGTTATAAAAACATGTCTTCCCCCCCGCCCCCATTGATTTTTAGAGAGAGTGGAAGAAAGAGGGGGGGAGAAAGAGAGAGAGAAACATCAATGTGAGGGAGACACATTGATTGGTTGCCTCCTGAATATGCCTGATGGGGTCAGGGAATTGAACCAACAACCCTCTGGTGTACAGGCTGATGCTCTAACCATTGAGCACCACCAGCCAGGCAAAAACAAGTACTGTATGTTTTATAATTACATATGGTATATAATTATGCCATCATGGGAATTATCTTTAATCAGATAACCATCCCTTCTTCATTTATTTTGAAATAAAGACATTTCATTTATCCAATTTTCCTTCTGTATTCACATGCAATTTTCTCCTAAAGAAACCGTAGTCAGCTGTTGTTGTGAAATATGTTAGCAGATTATCATAAAAGTAACATTTTGTTCTGAATGTAGACTTTAAAACAAAGTTATTGATATATGTAGTTATTTGTTTGGAAGTGACATTTTTTAATTTAGAAAAATGGCTGAAGGCAGATAATGATTTGGGTCCATTTGAGATTCCATGGATTGTTATACACTTCCCATAAATTCAATCCCCACTTGCAACGATATGCCAGGCTTTTCCTAAGTATTTTCATCTACAGTCTCAATTATTGATTACAAACAATAACCCTGAGAAATAGTTATTTTGGAGAGAGGTTAAGGTGCTTGTTCAAGGTCACACAATGAGCTAGTTGATTGCAAATCTTGTGTCCCCACTTCGGTATATGAGCATTGATGATTGAGAGCGTGTGTAGAAGTTCTTGGTGCCTAACAAGCTTTGCACCAGAAAGTACGTGAAGTCAGTTCAAAGGCAGACAGTCATCCGTCTAATTGTAAAGTCTCCGCCTCCCCTACACTCTGGATGTACTCGAGTGCAATGTGCTTCCTATCGCAGCCACAATGGCTCAGCTGGGAGGGAGCCTCTCTCATCAAGGAGAAGGGACAGTCAATCTGCTCTTCACAGCAGCGAAGCAGAGCTAGCTTTCTGCCTTGATCTTATAACAAAGTGTAGAAGGTCCAGACATCTGTAAGCCCGGGCATAAACAGTGTTTCGATTTGGTGACCAGCAAACAAAAAGTCAACCTGAGAAAGTTGATTCTTGACATATTTCCACCAAGGGTCACTTGTTTCATCCCGACGGACTCAAAGCTAAGAATTAAAAACCCCAACTTTAGTAAATTATATGTTTGAAATACGGAGAGTTCTAATTAGACGTACATCCCAAATGCCAGTAGGGCCCACTCTATTCATTTACTCATAACTTCATGAAAAACTGTTTGTTTGGGATGTGGTTTCTAAAAAGCAATTTACCTTCAGGCTGAGTTAAAGACTGGAACATGTGAGAAAAGAGTTTTCCAGCTTTTGTTGACTCAGTGATGGAAAGGAAAAATATGTTTATAAGAATTTGGCTGCTTGGTAACTCAAAAATAATTGATCTAAAGAAACTTGAAACTTCACATGTTAAATGCTAAGTCCAGTTATAAATCCCAAACATAATTTTCCAATGCATACCCTTGTTCTTGCTTCTCATGCTACAGACTCGTTCTGATGGGCATCAACTAGGCATCAAATCATTAACTATTCCTATAAAGTTGTGCTAGAAGTGACTACTGGAATATTTTACTTGTGGAGATGTAAATACAGTTACACAATACTTTGGAAGTAGACTTGAACTAAAGGATCTCAAAAATAAATAGGAACAACAAAAATAAAACATGACTAACTCTCCTGCCACCTTCAAAACAAATGTTTCCGAGGACCTGAAGCCAAGAAAACAGAAACCCATAAACACAAAGGCCACGGTAATCAGTTGAAGCTACCAGGTCTCTATACATGGACAAAACTCTAAAAACCAAACAAAACCAAAACACCCCACGTGCTCTGAAGGAAAGAAGGCCAAAGAACATTGACCTTTTCTGCCTCTCCACCTAACACAGAAACCCCAGCTTGCAGTTGATTTTTAAATGCCCGGATCTCCAACATTTATGGGAGGTGGATGTCTTAAAAAAGCAGTAGGTTTGATCGCATAGGTCATGTCCACATTAGCTGAAGTTGTAACTGCTGAGGGAAGGGTAATCCAGTTCATTCATTTGAATAGCAATTCTTTCTGAGATCTGCCACAGAGCCAACGCAGCTTAATTATTAAGACACAGTAATATTAGATTGAGTATTTTTCAATCCAAGAATTTTTATTACGGAGAGAAAGCTGGGACAATTTAAGCAATTATGTGCCTCGTTTCTCCTTTTCTGTATCTCTGTTCTTGCTTATATATAAGGTATTGAATTTAACTTGTTTCATTCTTAATGTTTTACATCTTGTTTTCTTCTTTTAGAAAAATTTAAACTAGATTTTAAAAGGCCTCGGGGCAAGTGTTGGTGGCTTGTTCCCATGAGTAACAAATCATAGTCCCTGGAGCCCAGACCGCCGATCTGGAGAACAACAGGCCACGTTCTGGCTGCCCTGAGAAACCCTGCATACACAACTGATGTGTCATCCCGATTTTACCCGTGCCCCTCCCGGTCACTTCCAGGGATGCCTCACCTACGCACTCTCTGCTTGTATCCACACACACACACCCCATTTCTTTTCATCTGGATGCAATATTGCTAAAGAGCAAGGTCACTGGAAAGGAAGCTGAACTTGGAGTCAGAATCTAAGTGTGAGTTCCACCTCTTCAGGGCACAAGTTAAAGGCAATGTAATGCAGTGGGTAAATGTGTGCCTGTCAAAGCCACTTTCTAGCTATGGGACTCTAGGCAAGTTACTTAAATCTCGTGCCTCGGTTCTCTCATTTGTAAAATGGTGATGATATCAATAACACCTCACTGAATTGTTGTGAAGATTAAATGTCTTAACAGGGCTTAGCACAGACCTCAGGTATCCTAAGCACTCAGTTAATGTCTGCAATTATTGCCACTAGCTGCATGACCTCGGGGAATTCACCTCACCTCTTCTTCTGTACAAAAAGGGGTCACAACTTCCCATGGTCATAAACTCATATAATGCATGTGGCAGTCATTCAAAAAACATAATCAAGTATGAAACAACTCTTTCAACTTAGTAGAATTAGTTAGTTCCTTTCTGCTCTATGCTTCTATAATACTTAAATCATGCCCATACAGATCTCTCTCTCTCTCTCTCTCTCTCTCTCTCTCTCTCTCTCTCTCTCACACACACACACACACACACACACACACACCTGCTATAGCACTCGTCACATTGTATCATAAGAATTTGCTTACTCGTCCATCTCCCCCACTAACGCTGCATCTTCTGATTCACCTCTTCACCCTCAGCACATTGCACATACCTGGTACAGGACAGGTACTCAATAAATGTTTGCTTAAATGAATGTTGTCCAAACGCCTGAGCAGGAATTCTCACGGCTTTGCCAAGAATGATGGATTATCATTTTCTGCCAAGTGTCCTCAGTAGATCACCCCAAAAGGTACTTGTTTTTCTTCAGCCACAACATAATTGAGATTCTGTCATTTCGAATGCAGCTTGTGTGGTTGCATCCACTCCTTCTTTCTACTTAATACATAATCACTGAGCACGTATTGTGTGCCAGGTCCTATGCTGGGCTCCACATAGTGTACCACAAGTGGCAAATGCCCCGTCTAATTTAATTCCCACATACTGTATTGGAGGGACCTACTTACTTATAGAATTATTTACAACTAGAGATTATAAGCTCCTTGGTTTGATTACTACAAACAGAACCTCAGGGTGGGAACAAATGGTGTTTTAGAAGTGGGAGCCCCTTACAGAATAATAAAGGTCAGGGATCTAACTGCCTAAATTCAAATTCTTGCTCTGTTTTTACAAAGTGTAAGAACTTGGACAAGTTACCTAACCTCTTTAAACCTCACTTTTCTCATACATAAGATGGAGCTAGTAGGATTGACGTGAGCATTAAAAATAGCAACCCACATTAATTACTTTTTATAGTACCTGCCAAGTAATAAGCACTCATGTGCTTGCTATTGTGGTGAACACAATCCAAACACCCCAGTGTTTGAACTTCCATCACAAGTGTATTCAGTGAGTGGGGTGTGAATGAATGCCCAGCTTCTGCTTGAATACCACCACGGTCAGGGAACTTACAACCTCTAGAAATTGTCCACTTGAATGCTGGGAAAATATAATTGTTGAATATTCTAGTGGGTTATGATATACATGCTTACACCTTTCACTCATGGGTCTCGATCTGTCATTTGGGATTACCCGGAAGAAATCTAGTCTCTCCTGTGCAGGATGGCCCTGGCTATCACCCTCCTCCTCACACACCCACACACAAACTTAGCTCTTTTAATCGTCCCCAATATGACACTGATTACCAGGTGCCTTGTTATCCCTTTTTAATCTTCTTGAAAAACCTTTCACTTATCAATGTCTCCTTTAAAGGCTGAAGATCAGAATTCATAAAACAGAACAAATGTGGCCTGATCACCAGTGAGCACTAGAGAGCCTTTCCTACTTGAACACTATATTTCTATTAACACAAAAAAAGATTGATTTTTTTGGTAAGTTCCATCACACTGTGTTGATTCATCCTTTACTCATAATCAATAGGAGATTAAACCTTCCTATGTGAGCAATTGTAGGTCATCTCACCCTTTATCTGTACTTGTATAATTAAATTTTGGGATCTTTGAGTACTTTATATTTGTCCCCATTGACTTTATAGTGAAATTAGATACCTGGTGCATGAAATTCATGCATGGATAGGGTCCCTAGGCCTGGCCGGCGATTAGGGCCAATTGGGGCTTTCTGGCTGCCAGCCAAGGCCTCCCTTCCCTGGCTGCTGGCTGCTGGCCTGGGACTTCCTTCGTTCCATGCTGCCCCTGGTGGTCAGCGCACGTATAGTGAGCAATCGAACTCCGGTCTCTCAGTCGAACTCCCGGGGGGACACTTTGCATATTAGCCTTTTATATGTATAGATGTGATTCATTGACACTTTGCAGGGGAGGGGAATCCAGATTGTATCATCCATCTTATTTGTTATTCTTTCTAGTTGTGTGTCATCTCTAGGCTTGTTCAGCATGACATCAATGTTATCATCTTCATCATCAATAAAACATTAAGGGCGACGAGGCTGCAAACCAGACTTGCACAGATCCCTGGAGATCTAGATGTGCATCAGCCACTTCAAAATTATAAAAAGACATCATTTATTTAATCAACAAATATTTATTGAGTGCCTACTATGTACCAAATGCTAAGCACATAGTGGTAAACACACATACAATCCCTGACCTCATGAAGCTTACATTCTAGTAGAATAGATAAAGAATAAACAAATAAGCCCTAGCTGGTTTGGCTAAGTGGATAGAGCGTCGGCCTGTGGACCAGAAGGTCCAGGGTTCGATTCCGGTCAAGGACACATGCATGGGTTGCGGGCTCGATCCCCAGCAGTGGGCGTGCAGGAGGCAGTCCATTAATGATTCTCTCTCATCATTGATGTTTCTATCTAACTTTCCCTCTCCATTCCTCTCTGAAGTCAATAAAAATTTTTTTTTAAATAAATAAAGAAGAAGATCAATACATAATGCTAAGGTTGTTTTGTTTTTTTTTTTAAATGAAAAACTAAAGCAGGTAAGGGGCTAGAGAAGGTTAATTGTGGGGGTGGATTGTGGGGCTGTCCATAGACAGTACGGATAATGCAGAGCTGTTTTGAAGTTTGATTGCCCTGCTCATGTCTTGCATTCTGAGCGTGCATCTAGCCCAGAAGGTGTCCCAGAGTGGGCAGCAAGTCTTTCTGATTCCTCAAAACTCACTTTTCTCTATGTGTAGTTATACTGGGGAAAAATCGAGATTAATGATGAAGAATTTAAATAGTCATGAAATACAAAAATTCAAAAGGACATAATTCCTCAAGAGACTTCACAACATTTCTTCACGTGCATAGGATATTCAAACCTTGTGAGACCAGCGAGGCTAGCAGGGAAGGAGTCACACCTCCTGATGAGGACTCGAGAGAGAGAATTTTAGAATTATTGTTATACAAGTATACTATATGGTTGGAGACTAAAATAATAGGGAGGGAAATAATAGAAAAACTAACTCTTACCTTATTCCAAGCCCCATGTTCTCAAGTATGGACTGTGTTATGAGTCCAATCGTTTATGGAGAGTCAAGAGGATGGAGTGCTTGGGTGGCCCCAGACACGGCTCCCAGGGCCTGGACTCTGACTTCTGGAAAAGAAGCCCATAAGGGACCGATTTGAAATCTACCTCTATCAGCTACTCTCTGCTCATGATTCTAACATTAATAAATCCTTCTAAAGAGCTTTAATCTTCTAGTCCTTTTCATGTTAGAGAGACTTGTTAAATCTTTGTTTAGTAAAATCCTAATTGCACCCTATGATTGGAAATTGATTTTGTATTCTCACAGTAAGATTTTTTCCAATTACAGTTGACATTCAATATTATTTTACATTAGTTTCAGGTGTAGAGCATAGTGGTTAAACATTTATATAATTTACAAAGTGATCCCCCCGATAAGTCTAGTACCCACTGGGAATCATATAGTTATTACAATATTATTGACTACATTCCCTTTGCTGTAGTTTATATCCCCGTGACTATTTTGTGACTACCAATTTTTACTTCTGAATCCTTCAGCTTTTTCATCCAGCTTCCCCAATCCATCCCCCATCCGGCAACCATTAGTTTGTTCTTTGCACCTATGAGTCTGTTTCTGTTTTGTTTGTTCATTTATTTTGTTTTTTAGATTCCACATATAAGTGAAATTATATGGTATTTGTCTTTCTCTGACTAACTTATTTCACTTAGCATAACACTCTCTAGGTCCATGTTGTCACAAATGGTAAGATTTCATTCATTTTTATGGTTGAGTAATATTCCATTGTATAACATGTACCACATCTTCTTTATCCAGTCATCTACTGATGGGCACTTAGGTTGCTTCCATATAGTGACAGTTTTAACATTTATATTCATTCATCTCTGCTGAGCATCTATTTTGTACCAAATGCTTTGTTGGTGTTAGGAATGCAAAGGTGAATGGGGACAGTATGGTCCCTGCTTACAGGGACCTTACAGTAGCCAGAAAAGGCAGCTCTGAGAAAGCAGTGTGTTATGAAGAGAAAAGCACCCAGAGCTATAACTTTGGGGGAATTGGAAGTGAGTGCTTTCTACACAAAGATTTACAAGGTGTGAAGGAGTCTGTCCAGTAGCGAGGGGAGGCAGGTCTCTTTCTGAGGATGCAAGTTCTGAAGGGGACAGATGCATGCTGTGCATGCTGAGCATCTGAGCACTGAAAATTGCCCGGCACAGCTGAGGCAGAGCAGTCAGACATGAGCCAGGAAAGTCTGTGGGACCAAATTACTCATAACCTTACAAGCCACGTCACAGAGGAGGAAGATTCTTCTGAAACTGTGATTGCTAGAATGTTTGAGTTTTAAAGGGAAGAAAGACAAGACTGCAGCTCAGATTTTTGACTTGAACAGCTGTGTGGACAATGCTATCACTGAGACAGCGAAAATACAAATACAAAACAGAGGAGATTTGGGGGAGAACGGGACAAGTTCAGCCTTGGTCATGTTTGGTTCCTGGGGAATATTTTCAGGGTAGCAGTAGGCAGTTTGATCTAAAAGTCTGAGGATACAGGTTTAGGAATCACCAGTACGTAACAGGCAACAATAGAATCCAAAGGGATGAAGGAGATGCCCTGGGTGAATGTTGGGGGAGAGGATGGGGCTCAGGGGAGAACCCAGAGGAACACCAAAGCTTAAAGGTGGGCAGAGAAGGATCCCTGGAAGAGAGAGTGAGAGGGGCAGCCGGAGGGTTAGGAGGGAAACCAGGAATGTGAAGTATCACAGAGGACAAGAGAAAGCACGTTTCCAACAGATTGTGGTCAACAAAGGCAGGTGCTGTCAAGAAATCAGATGAGAAAAAGGCGGAGAAGTGCCATGGGTGAGCACCTGCTGGCCAGAAGCAGGGCCAGTGGAGGCAGGAGCCAGGTCATAGTGAGTTGAACAAATGGAACCAATGAATGGTGACAACTGTTTTTAAAAGTTTGCCTTAAATGTGGAAGACACCATCCCTGGGTTTTCTTCTCAAGGATAGGGAAATGGGGCCACCGTGAAGGCTCCCTCACCACCTTTCCATTAACTCACCGGACCACATGGAGATGTTCTTGGGAGGCGTGGCCTGGGTGATGGACAGGCATCTCACAACCAGTGCGGGATGCGGCTAAAACTGTGGAGTAAACCAGGTCTGCCTTTCATGCTCTCTTCCTAAGTCTTCTTCCACACGCATCCCTTCACTAGATCCCTCAGGTCCACGCAGGCTTCCAGGACCTAAGGCCCATGTGGTGCATGAATGGGCACCTGAGCAGCCCACGGATGAAATGATCGTCACAGGTGAAACCTGGTCAGAAGCACTTGTTGCGTTGTCACCGTCGCTCACCTATTGCCGTAGCTCATGCACTGGGCCAGTTACAGGGAGGGAGGAGGAGTTTGGTCACCTTGGAGACGGGAGCAGGCAGCTGGCCCCACAGCTGGCCAGACAACTATCCAGTCAGGCAGGGGTTCTCTGTGAGCAAAATCCAGAAGCCAAAATAAATGGGTCAGGTGGAAAACAGATGACCACAAGTGCAAGTAATGCTGAAGGTTAGTCCTCAGGACTGAAGGTGAGCCAAGACATAACGGATGAACACTGTAAGGGGTCTGGCCGAGGGGGAGGAGCTGGGACAGTCAAGTGCAGGGACCAAGAACTAGAAATGGGCTGACGCTATTACGCACACAGAGGCCAGGTGCAATTATGCTGGCCAGGGGTGTATACCCCACCAGCTCTGTAATCCTGAATCCTTCCATGGTACTGTTTTCATTCTCATGCCTTCATCACACAAAGTAAAGTTTCTGGCATTCACAACATTTCCCCAAACCTTATTTTCACAAGCCCTCTCCTGCCTTCATAACAGAAGATAGCACGGAAGCGTCAGCAGCAACTCATTGAAAGGGTTCCCAAGCTTAAGAACCAGGAGTTGAAGTAAAGGCCTGACAGTGTTCATTTAGGCCCTGAGTCAATCACACAACTAGCTGCATGGCTTGATTAGTTGAAACATTATTTCTAACTTGTAATCATTTCAGGATATTTATGTTCTCTAAAATGCACACTATGACTGAACTGACAGGCTTAACCGTCTTCAGTTTGTGATTAGAGCACAAAGAGGAGATAGAGGATAGTGGTAAACATCATAGATAAATACAATAATTTTGCCTTGTGCGTGGACTAGCTAAGCTGCACCAACTGAGTTTACAGCTGAAGTGTTTTGTGTTGTGTTTGTTTTTTTTTCATTTCACTCAAGTCAATAATCATTTACCCACTGGATAGTGCTTGAAGGGGAGTTTCCATCTAATTCTCATTTAATGAGATCAAAAAGGAAAAACTAAATAATAATACCTCATTTGTGTATAGTGCTTAGCTTTCAAAGAAGACATCATAACCCATTTTATACGATCTAATTTACAGTAACAACACTTTTATCATGTGAATACTAGTAAGGGCTGTCATCATTTTACAAATTTGCATGAAAGAAACTGAGGCATGTGGGAATAAAATAACAGGTTCAATGTAACTTCCATTTTAGAAGCGTAATAGCTGTCTTCTTTCTTTCTTTCTTTCTTTCTTTCTTTCTTTCTTTCTTTCTTTCTTTCTTTCCAATGAAGCCATGCTTTAGATAAACATGTCTATTAAGGTGTATCTTACCCTTAAATTTTAAAATGAAATAACTTTGCTTAAGAGAAATAACTAAAACCAAAATGTTCATGTGCTCAACAAATCTAGATCAAAAGCAATTAATTCCTATCCTCGAACTCTGATTTTAATCAGCACCATTCTCATCATCTTGTGCCACACATATTATCAGCCGATGTGTGTATCACTCTCCTCTTCTTATGCATTATGTATGCTGCCAAGGTCTCACCATCTCAATAGGATTTGGAAAGTACCATTAGATGCATAAATTCTGCATACATGTAAAGTCATTGACACTTTTATGCTTGTATTAGCTTCCATTTGGGGGTTAACATTTTTCTGATCTTTTCATATACCCATTCATTCCATTCATTCATTCACTCACTTACTCATTCATTCATTCATTCATTCACACTCTTAAGCATTCATGCATCTACTCAACAAACATTGCTTGTGTGCCCAAAATGCACAACACTATTCTTGAAGCTAAAGATAAAAATAGGAAGAAGACAAAATCACTGACTTCAGGAAACTCACAGTTGAATGAGGGAGCCAGAAGAGTAAACAACTGTAGCTCAGTGTGGGTAGGTGTGGAGATGGAGCCGCACAGGGAAATGGTTTGGGGAGCAAGGAGAGGGGATTGGCCTCTGTCGGAGAGTGCGAGGAAGACCTAGAGAAGGTGTTCCCAGAGCTGAGCATGCTAGGAAGAAGGGCAGTTGTGTATTTCAGGCATCAATGTGCCTTCTGAAACTGTATTTGAGGAATGTCACAGCACACAATCAAACAGCACACAATCAAAGGCAGGGTCTGGTCTACCCAAGGTCTGTATTCTTTATATTTCATAGCTGTTCTACTCTAGGGGATGACAGGTAAGAACAGCCTACCTACTTATCAAATGAAGGTGATCACTTAGCCCATCTCTGTTATTATTTCAGTATAAAAATTTTATATAGAAATCCTTCCAAATACAACATTTTCAAATGCAGTGTGTTGGATGGATCCGATTTATCCTGTTCACCTCTTTCTAACCATTCATACTTGGTGCTGCACAGACTCAAAATAATGAGAACCAGCCTTATAGGCTTCTTAGCACCCCCACAAACTAGCAAGAGATGTTCTGAAATAGGCTCTGAAAATCCTCCACCAAGTCCCTGAAGGGACAGCTCTTCCCTGAAGCCTCTGAGAAGTTCTGCATGAAGGCCTTTAGGAAGTGGGTCCCAGGATAAAATGCAACCGCTAGAGAACTCATACAGAACTTTCTCCCAGACTAACCCTACTGCCTCGAAATTCTTTTAATTTCCTTGTCTCTTAAGAAAAGCTTTGCGCCCTGGCCAGGTAGCTCAGTTGGTTAGTGAGTCATCCAGATATGCCAAGGTTGCATGTTTGATCCCTGGTCAGGGAACATGCAAGAAGTAACCAATGAACGCATAAACAGGTGGGACAACAAATCAATGTTTCTCTCTCCCTTCCTCTCTCTCTTTCTAAAGTCAATTAAAAAAAAAAGTTTGCATCACTAAATCCCAATTTCTATCTGGAAAAATTTCAGAGTTCAAAATTCTAATATTTCAAAATAGCTCACCTGTTTTGGTGCCTAATTATGAAATCCTAAGACATCATATCTTTTCTTTTTTTATGCTCTCATTTAATTAATTAATTTTTAAAATCTTTATTGTTGAAAGTATTACATAGGTCCTCCTTTTCCCCCCATTCACCTCTTCCAGCCTGCTCCCGTCCTCCCCAGCCCCTGCCACTCCCAGGCCCTCACCACCCCATTGTCTATGTCCACAGGATATGCATATATGCATACAAATTCATTGTTTGATCTCTTCCCACCCACCCTGCCCTGTCTTCCCTCTGAGGTTAAGACATCATTTCTTCAATTATCCAATACTTCACCCATTCAAGAAACATCAACATTCTCATTACTGACTCTCCTGAAGCCAACCCAATCAGCTTTGTGCTCCACCCCCTGACTTCACTGAAAACATGCCTGTGAAGGTTGCAATGACCTCTATGTTGTCAAATCCAGTGATCAATTATCCATCCTCATCTTATTGCCCTTTCAGCAGCTTTGTGGCACCAATGGTCACTCCCTTCTTATTGAAACATTTTCCTCATTTGGCTACTTCATACCACCCGGCTTCTCTCCTACCTCATTGTCTGTTCCTTTTATGTCTCTTTTGCTGGGTCCTTCCTGATTTCTGAATGTTGGGGGCCCCCTTGGGCATGGTCATCTACGATTGCCCACCCAGTCCATTGCTTTAAATATCATATCTCTTGCCCGAAGTCTGACTTGGAAGCTGAAGAAGATTCTTTTCCTAAAGTGCTGAAATTTGGATTGGGCACTGTAGGAGGAGATGAGTTGGTCAAGGGGAGAAGATTCTTAGGGGAATAAGATGAGAAAAAGCACAAAGGTATGAAAAGGCCAACTGTGTTCAAGAAAAGAGGGAAAATGTGGTGCAGGCTAAAAATGACAGACAAGGTAAGTTATAACCATATTGAAGGGAACCTTGATTTACAGCTAAGGTAGTAAGTAATTATAAGATAGTAAGTAATTATAAGAGACTAGAGGCCCGGCGAAACCAACTCGGTGCACGGATTTGTCCCGGGATGTCCGACTCCATCTCGCCCAGTCCCAATTGGAGCCAATCAGGGCCAGGGAGGGACCGTGGGAGGGCTCCACGGCATGTCCAGCCCAACTCACCCAGTCTCGATCAGCTAGGCCCCAGCAGCAAGCTAAACTAACAGTCAGAGCGTCTGCCCCCTGTGGTCATTGTGCATCATAGTGACTGGTCAAATGGTCACACTGTTGGACACTTAGCATGTCAGGCTTTTATTATATAAGATTCTTACATAGGAGGGAGTTGTGATGATTCATATTAAAAAAAATAAAACTTTTGCAGCAGGCTGAACTGGACTAAGGGGAGACTCCAGCGAGGAAACCCACTTAGAAGGCCACTGTAACAGACTGAGGAAGAGATTAAGGTCTGAATCACCATAGCAGTAGTGGGATGAAAAGTAGTCCAAGGGAGATTTAGAAGTAGCACTGATGACATCTTCTATATATATAAAAGCCTAAGCGACCGTTGGACTGTTTGACCTTTGGAACAGTAGCTATGATGTGCACTGACCACCAGGGGGCAGATGCTCAATGCACAGGCATGGAAACATGGAACAGACTGATGAATCTCAGAGGGAAGGGCAGAGGGGAGAGGACGGGAAGAGATTAACCAAAGATCTTATATGCATACTAGAGGTCCACTGCAGGAATCGGGCCTGCAAGGATCAGACCGAAACCGGCAGCCGGTTTGCAAGAGTCCTGGATTTGCAAGATTCCTGGACTGCAAGAGTCCCAAGGATCCTGGATTGCAAGAGAGCACAGGCCAGCCTAAGGGACCCCACTGGTGCACGAATTTGTGCACCAGGCTTCTAGTATTTATTGATTAGACAGGGGTCTGGCAGTAAGGGAAAGAGATAAGATTGAAGTGTAATGACATTAACTAAGATCAACAGGGAAGATGAGTAGCCAGTCTATTATGGTTATAGGAGATCTAGGTGTGAATGAAAGACAGGGCTGCAGATCAGGAGAGACGTTTGGACTGAATACAGAGGTTCAGAAGTCAGTGCCCAGTGGTAGCTAAGTGCTCAGAATGGGTGGGATATCCCGAGGAGGGCAAACAGTGAGAGGAATGCCAAGAACAAGACCCTGGAAAAAAGCACGCAGGTGGCTCTCAGAGGAGGAAGAGTCAGGGGAGGAGACTGGGCAAGAGCAGTCAGAGAGGTAGCAGGAGACAGGGGCAGAGTGAGGTCTGAAAGTAAAAGGAGATGAGACCTTCAAAGAAGACATGGCCAGCACTTCTCCCTGGAGTAGGATGAGTGATAAGATTGGGTTTGGTCATTAAGTCTGAAGAGCACTGTTTCTAGAGTTGGAAATCAGGCAGGAATGGATTGAGTGAAGACTCCTCTTTGAAGTTTGGCTGTGGGAAATGCAGGTAATAGCTTGGAAGAAGGTAGGGTTGGGCAACGTGTCAGCATTGTTTTTAATGAGATGGGGGTCTTTAAGACAACACCTAGCTTTTGCTCAAACATCTCTTGGGAGCTTACTACCCCACAAGACAATGGTGTTGCATTTTTGAATAACAACTGAACATCTTATTCAGTTCAACATATATTTGTTGAGTACCTGCTATGTCTGAAGCATTGGGCTTGGCTTTTCAGTGCCTAAAATGATATGCAAGACACATTTATATTTTGGTTTTTCATTTATTGGCCAAAAATCTGCTTCCCTCTAACCACAGTTCTCTATCCTCTATCCTACAGTTCTTATACAATATAAGAATCTCTTCCATCTAGCAGCCCTTCAGCTAACTGAAGATGTTTTTCAGCTACTTCTTGGGTTTTCTCACTTGTTTAACTTTTGTGAAATAATCCAATCTTTATGTACTAGTATGTATACCTGCATGTATGTATGTATATATTTTGTTATTAGCTGGCTGCTCTCCTCTGGAGATCCATAGCCTAGTCTGTCCCTTTTACAATGAGGCCCTCAGAATTAATCACAATTCTCATCTGGTACAAGCAGTACACACACCAGTAGGAGCATTCTCACCCTTTTCCGGGACACAGTTCTTCTGTTTATGCCATCTGAGACTGTATGAGTGTTCTGACAGTAATACCACTGACTCATGGTGCTTCACAATCAACCCAGATCTTCAGACCTTTTGCACTTGAAATGTTGACTAGATCTCCCACTTCTTATATTTATAACATTGACTTTTTAAAGCCAATTGCAGGATTTTGCATTTTCTCCCACTAAATACTATATGTTTACATTTGATTTTTATTGGCCAATAGTCTTGGGAGTCAGACAGATGTAAATGAAACAGTATTTGATTTTGTTATGTAGCCCAGTGACCTTGGACACGTCAGGATCTCTTCCCAGCTCAACTTGCTTATCAGTGAAAAGAGAGATAATCATATTTACATTACAAAGTGTAAGGACATGAAAGGAGGCTGAAAGGAGGGCAGCACAGTACGTACTAGTAATGCGTTAGGAGAGCTCACTAAATGTTGCTTAACTTGCCTTCCTTTTCTTCTGCTCTCTCTGCTTTGTATTCTTAGCAGAAATATGGGTTTTACATCATTACTAAGGATCAATACACTTTCCTTTTAATAAAAGAGGAAAAAAAAAACCAAGTTGAGCAGAACAGGAGCCAAGGGCCACGTTAGTATAATAGTTAAACATATCGGCTCTTTAAATAACAGACTTTCTATAACAAATCTCACCTTTCCTCCTTACGAGCTGTTTAATCAGAAGCAAGTTCATTAGCCATCCCGAGCCTTGGTTTTCTTGTCTATAAATGGGGACGGTAACAGTGCCTGTTTCTGTTGGGGAAGATTAACTGAAGTGACAGAAAGTACTTTTGCAGAGAACTTTGCATATCACGAGTACTCAATAGGTGAGAAGGTATTATCACCACTAGAAACCTCCAGGTAAACAACGCTCTTTTAATCCACACTTTTGGGTATAATCATTTCATCTACTAAAAATTCTGTATAATATCCTGTTCCATGTTCCATGATGTCACATACAAGGATCCCATGAAAACCTCTGTCCAGTGTCAGGATTGAGCAATATGTCTGTAATCTTTCAAACAGGACCTTGGGCAAGTCACAGCTCTGGCCTCAGCTCAGCTTCAGTATAAAGGGACTAATAATAGTCAGAGTCTGGGGTGAGGATCACATGCTGTAGGGCATATGGGGGACATGGAGGATGAGTGTAGTTTGGAAGGATTTACGTGAACCCATGCTGCCTCCTGTTGATACCAACTCTGTTTTCCTAAGTAAATTAAGCTTGTCAGTGTGGGTTCTGGAACCCTTTTCCTTTTCTAATAATAGGTATATTCATCTAATTCCAGCCATATGATACTTCTCCTCCTCATAGCATGTCTCTGATAATATCTGGAAACTCTTTTTCTACCACAGGATGTAGTTTATATGGATCAGAAGGTTTGAAACTCGTTTAAAAATAAGAAGTTCTCTCTTCTCCCTCCTCATTCACCTTGGGCTTCCTTTTTGGCTTAAATTTCTTTTTTATCCTGACTTAAAGAGCAACATTTGTTTATTGAGTGGGTTTAAAATATTCAAAACTCACCAAGAAGAACATGAATTGTAATGCCACTACCAAGATATCATCATTATTAATGTGTCTCTGTGTAACTGTCCAGTCTTCTTTCTGAGCAAATATATTTAATAATAAATGACCAACATTTTCTGCTGTAAGGACACTTTCCCATAATCTGCTTTTTACTGGATGAATAAATTTCATCATCGGAATTCATTATAATTTATGCAATACTCCCCTTTGGACACTTATAGTAGGTTATCTCCGAGTGTTCAATATTGTAAAGAATAGTATACTAAGTATTCTTTTACATTACATTTTGTGAGTGATTCTGGTTTGTTTCCTTAAGATAAAGCCTTAAAATGAAGTTACCGTGTTAAATAGTTTGCACATGTTAAGGTTTTTTATATACAATGCCAATTGCTCTCCAGAATGCATGACCAATTTAAATGACCAAGATTATATGAGGGTGCTTATTCCCAGCATCTTTACCCATGCAAGGTATCATTTTAAATTTCCTGACATTTTACTAGGCACAAAGACTTTTGGTTTTATTTTAATTTGCATTTATTCAATTACTAGTAAGACTGGACCTTTTTCATTTTAATCGAATCCCTTTTTCTCTTTTTGCCTTTTCAAGTTTTTACCCATTCTTCTTTTGAGATGTCTTTTTCTTAGAAGCCTTTAAGCTCTCTTTATATATTAAGGACACTATTACATATATATTTTTATGATCTAGAATATCTCCTTTAGCTTTTTATTTTGTTTGTGGTACAGATTCACTGGTTGGCTTAGCCTGGACCTCATGCCCTACCTCCTGAGATAAAGGAGGAGTCTGCTTTCCCAGAGCTACACGACGAGCTGGGAAAGGAGATGCATATGAGAAGACAACTAAGGTAAGGACTATATCTTTAAATATCAAGATAATTGTTTTTAATAGAAAATGACAAATACTCAGCCATTTGAAAACTCATTTATTTTACCACTATTAACATGGTAGAAACTAGAGTTAAAATCATGAAAAGACATAGTCCCTCCTTAGGTACTAATCTCTTTATATTAAAGCTACATAGGGGCCACCTGAGTGTACCAGTTTCTAAAGGTCTAATCAAATGTGGTTGGAACATTTTTCTCATGGCCTACTGATCTTTAGGTTCTCTAAATTCCTTTTTTCTTTTTAATCCTCCCCTGAGAATACATTTTCATTGATTTTAGAGAGGAAGGGAGACAGAGAAACAATGATGTGAGAGAGAAACATCCATCAGGTTGCCTACCGTATGTGCCCTGATCAGGGATCAAACCCGCAACTTTTTGGTGTATGGAACGACACTCCAACCATCTGAGCCACCCTGCCAGGGCTAAATTCCTTCTTTAACATAGGTTTCAGAGATCCAGTAGGCTTAGACCACACTTCTACTCTCCCCTGAGTTTATTCTGGTAAAGTCTCTATCTTTTGGCTACTTTGTTCTCTGGTTACTTATTTGGACTTTTTTTTTTTTTTTTTAAACTCAGGATCTTACCACTTTGTCATTTGGTAATGTTTTTTCCTGGTTTGTGACCCCAGACCCATATCCTGATTTAAACATATTCTCAGAGGAGCCCTCCCTGGGTCAACTGGAGCTAACCAAGGTGGACCCTGGAGCCCTGGGGCTTTAAGTCAATCACCACAGTGATTCAGAAGAGGCAAGGCCCAGTCCTATCCACATACCACATGTTAGTCAAGTTCAAAATGTTCTGCCTCGCCCACGCCATTATCCACTGACCCCCTCTTCCATATTGTTCCTGAGTATCTTCGTAGCAGTTATTTTATCCTTCCCTGCATCTTGACCATGCCTGGTTTTTTCAACACACATCCCCTCTCTCTATCTGCTATTCATGGAACATTTGTGTGCCCTCTCCCCCCGCCCCCACCCCTTCATATGTTGAACTCTAATCCCAATACGATGATATTTGGAGGTGGGGCTTTGGGGAGTTAATTAGGTGGAGCCCCCATGAATGGGATTAGTATCCTTATAAGAAGACACACCAGAGACACGATCTCTGTCTTCATGTATGGAGGCAGCAAGAAGGTCCTTTTCTGCAAACCTGGAAGTGGGCTCCCAGCAGACACTGAATCTGCTGGCACCGTGGTGGTGAACTTCCCAGCCTCCGGAACTACGAGAAGTAAACATTTTGGTTTAAGTCACCCAGTCTATGGTATTTGTTACAGCAACTCAAACTGACTAAGACACCTTCCCCATGCCTTCTGTGACAGTGACTTGGCTTCTGCAAGTCAGCCATGGTCTCTTTGTTACCCTTTCTTAGAGGTTTGACCACAGTATTCCTTTCCTGTTTCAGTCCTGTCTCTAGCATCTGCAACTCTTCCATTCTTCAGTAGTGCTCATCCACCCTTTCCTGCTCCCTCCACGGGCATCACACTTCTGACTGTGGCCTCCAAATTCCTTTCTGACTCTTTCTTACCTTTGGTGGCCCCTGACAGCACTGCCACTTTTAGGACACAAAGTGGGATTAATACTAGAAGAGCCGAGTGAAAAGAATTCCATATACCCTCTATTCTAAAGATGCTATATAATAAAAGGGTAATATGCAAATTGTCCCCTCGACCCAGTTCCACCAGAGTTCGACCAGGGGGCAGGGTCAGCCCGCCAACTGCTTGGGTACCCTCCCCCCAGCCGGCCCAGGCAGCAGGACCTCACCTGTGCACAAATTTGTGCACTGGGCCTCTAGTTATTATATAATGCATCACCATTTAATTACTATTTTTAGAGCCCTCCTCTCCACAAGTACTGCCACATAACTCTCAAGCATATCTATTGAAGATATTCTCTGGCCCAGGCCAGTTTGGCTCAGTGGATAGAGCATCAGCCTGTGGACTGAAGGGTCTCTGGTTCAATTCCAGTCAAGAGCACATGCCCAGGTTGTGGGCTCAATCCCCAATAGAGGGAGTGCAGGAGGTAGCCGATCAATGATTCTCTCTCATCATTGATGCTTCTATTTCTCTCTCCCTCTCCCTTCCTCTCTGAAATCAATAAAACTATATTTTAAAAAAAGATATTTTTTTATTTTAAAACTATAAAAAATATGAGGAAAAAAGCTTGATTCTTAGAATCTAGAAAATGCTATAATGGAATGGTTCTGGTTTTCAGTTAATGATTAACATTGAATAGCACTACCTCATCTTCATAATATTCTTACTATACTCATAAGCAAAAACAAACACACAAAAAACCATGAATTGTCTTCAGTACTTTCCATAGATCCTAGCTCAACCTCCTTTTGAGGTTGGCGTGCCAGCATTTTGAAAAACCCTAACTTAACTCTGGTGCCGTGTCACATACAGAAATTTTTTGATATTTGCAACCATAGTAAAACAAAGACTTATATTTTTGATATTTATTTTATATATTTAAATGCCATTTAACAAAGAAAAATCAACCAAAAAAATGAGTTCGCGTGTCATAGGTTCGCCATCACTGTCCTAGCTGTCTCTTGATGTTAGCCCTCTGGCATTCTTTTCACAGATTTGAGCCCTTCTTTCGAGGTTTGTTTTATACCCTAACTGCTACCTTTTGTACATATCCTTTAAAAATTCAAGCTTGGCCCTGGTCATGTGACTCTATTAGAGCACTGTCCTATACAAAAAGGTGGCATGTTCAATTCCCAGTCAGGGCACATACCTAGGTTGCCGGATCAATCCCCAGTTGGGGCACTTATGGAGGCAACCGATACACATTTCTCTCCCACACTGATGTCTCTCTCTCTCTCTCTCTCTCTCTCTCTCTCTCTCTCAAATAATTGTAAACATATCCTCGGGTGAGGATAAAATAAATAAATAAAAATACGAACTTATCAGAACACTTCTTGAGCAGTCACATTGATCTTTACCAGATGCTCCCTATTCTTCATGAAAATTACTGGCTTTATAAGAATTTAAGTTTTAAGTCATTTTACTCCTTTTGAGAGCACTTTCCTAGTTTCTGGCCAGACAGAGCCCCATGTCCATATTTTGTCTCAACTTATTCAAGTCTTCCTTGGGTCATATTGGAATGTACAGAATTGCCTCTCTGGCTATAACCAATTCAAGGATGCCGTGGTCATTTAAGTTAAGTTGTTTGTCACTTGTACCTCACCAACACATTCTTCTTAGCTGGCTAGAATTAAGCACAGAAGAGTTGTACCTATTCAAAGAGCAATTAGTTTATTTTTATTTATTTTTAATATATTTTTATTGCTTTTTAGAGAGGGTTCCTAGGAAGGGAGAGGGAGAAAGAGAAAAACATCAATGTGAGAGTGAAACATCAATCAGCAGCCTCCTGCACATCCCCTACCAGGAATTGAGCCCGCAACCCAAGCACGCATCTCGACCAGGAACCCAACTGCCAACCCTGTGGTGTACAGGGCAAGGCCCAACCAACAGAGACACATCACCCAGAGCTAAGCAATTAGTTTAAATTGAAGTCATGCTAACTTTATTTGATGCTCATTTTCCACAGAATGATTTTGTCCGTAGATGTTAAAAGTTCTCCATTACCTCTAAATTGTGGCCCTGTGCCAGTAATTTTGTCATTTGAATTGGGAAAGCATTCCTGACGTTGCCATAACAGGATCACAAGTCTTGCTAGGACTAGTTGACAACACATGGCCAGTGGTTGAGAGCATGAGCCAGGACTGGTGTGGGGAGTACTCCCAGGGCAGGGGTCGTGAATACAGAAGCTGGCTTGGATTAAGGCAGTCGAGCTGTGCAAGACTTGATATCTCATACCAAGATCAAGTTCAGGAAGTCTTTAATACTGAACAGTCCAGTATGAAGGGTAAGCCACCTGTGTACCATAGTTTAAGGGGATTACAACAGGGGTGTGGGCAGTAGCACACAACCCTCTGGGGAAGAGGACTGGTTAGAGATAAGCTAAATAAGATGTCAGAGTCATGGTGAAGTAGGCCAGGGTTCAGGACAGGGTCCCAAATCTACCGGGAGGGACTGTCATACAAGGCAGAATGACCAGAGACTGAAGTGTGGAGGTCAAGGTGGAAACCCAGAATTGGATAAACATAGTAGCGGGAGGCATAGTAGCAGGGAGCTACAGGTGTCTGAGGCTCACAGCTACCTAACTGGAAGGAAGCAAGATGCTGGGGTTTGTACTGATACACTTTCTCCCCATTAGAACTGGAAGTTAAGTATTGGGGAGGTTGGAGAGCCAGACCTACAAGTGTAGCTCCTGAGACAATCCAGCAGCTGGTTACTAGGGAAGCAAAGGCAAGACAACTGTCTGGGCTGCCTGATGTATGTTCCTGTGATCATGTCACTTCTGCTTTCACTTTCACCCCAACCTTCTCTACCAGGCATCAATCCTCAGGTTTGTGTTCATAAGTTCTTGACTCACAAGGTCACTGTGCTTTGCTTTTGATCGTGGATGTTTCTTTTGAACAAATTATGTACCTCCGTGTTGGTTAACACAACAACAACTCCCGTTTACTGATGACTTACCATATACTGGGTACCACGCTACCTAGTAGGCACGGTCTCATTTAATCCCTACAACCTCGTTGAGAAATAGGTTTTTTATCCCCATTCTAAAAATCAGAAACTGAAGCTTATGTGGTCACACATCTGGGACACAAAAGAGCTCAGATTTAAACATAGTTTTGTATAACAGCCTATCTGTTGCTTAAGTGACTACATTTATATTATGCTACATCCAAACAATTCTCACTGACACCTATCAGCCTCTAGATTTCTATCTATCTATCTATCTATCTATCTATCTATCTATCTATCTATCTTTTATCTATCTATCAATCTACCTATCATCCTCTGTCCTCTTTTAGCTCTAACTCTGTAACACTCAGTACTGCACTATTAAAGAGGTAGCATTAATGAGTACTTATTGAAGGAATTTAATGCAGTTTTTAAATGTTATTAAAACTCCTAAGTCCTCTCTTGGTGTGGGTATTTATAAAGTCAAGTAGTAAGAATTTTTCAGTTTGCTCTGTAAAAATACTACATTCCTGCACATTCATTCATCACAAGGAGAGAAGGAGCAAAGTGTTATATAATACTGAACTGAGGAGATATACTTTATTTCCAGATAAGTCAGATGTGGGAAAATGTGTTTATATGTTCAAATAAACTTGAGAAGTTAAAATAAAGAGGTTTATAGGGGTGGGCAGTTGTTCGTATGGAAAAAGACATGCAGGTTATGATTATTATAATGACTTTATTAACGCTGTGTTTCGCATACTCACAACTGTAAACCTACTTTTGCCAATCCCTGTATATGAACAGGTTATTTTCTTCACAAGTTATGATTCTGAACATCTTTCTCATGACATGATCTTTATGTTTGCTAAATCACTACGTCCACTGGCCAAATTCAACCCACCCCATATTTCTGTATGGCCTAAGAGCTAAGAATGATTTTCAAATTTTTAAGTAGCTAAAAAAGATCAAAAGAAGACTAACATTTCAGACATGTGAGAGATACATGAAATGCAAGTCTCGGTGCCCATAAATAAAGTTTTAATTGGAACACAGCCATGCTCATTCATTTACTCATTGTCTGTGACTGCTTTCTCACTACAGTGGCAAGTTAAGTAGCTGGCCCACAAAGCCTAAAAAATTTCCCATCTGGCCCTTTCCATAACACTTCTGCTAACCCTTGCTCTAACTACATAATACAGGATGTCATAACATTTTCAATATTGTTTAAACGACATCTATTATTTTAGTTTCAAATTCAAGGACACTGCACCAAAAGGTCATGACATCTCTGTGGCTATGCAGGTTTCCATGTGCTCAGGACAGGGTAGGAACCTTTTCTCCTTTGGAATCCTGTCCATTCTCTCCTAATAGCTCCTCTCTGCAGAAACAGTAACAGATTGAGAAGCTGGAGGTTTCTCTAAGAGGCGATACCTCTCTCCCTGCCAAGAGCCATCTTTCCCTTTGATGGGAAGCTAGGGCTGGGCATCCTGGTGAGGGGTTACAGTTATTACAGAACTGTAGTGGCACCAGAATGGATCCTCCAGGCTCCATCAACTCATTCAAGGTGGTAGGATAGAGTCAGATAGACGAGAAAAAGCCAATTGCCCTTTTGTCATCACTCAGAAGCTAAATAAAGACAAAAATGACTCAGAATGACCAGACCCAGGTGAAAGCGACTCATCAAGATGTTTTCGGGGGGCATTTAACATCGCAACGATATGGCACTGTGAGAGCTCAATCAATGTGTCGTCACAGAGTAAAATCGGGGAGCAGAACCTCCCTGCTTTTCTAAGATCAGGTTTGATTTGCAGCAAAGTTCAAGGGAATATGTCTTATTTATTTTTTGAGGCCCAAAGGTGCATTCTGCTATCTTTCAGTATCTCTGCCTGTCTGTCTCTCGGTGTCATTGTCTCTCTTTTCAATTTAATGAAATTTTAGTGATTATTTATTATGTGTGAGACACAGGGCAAGCCCCGAGGATACAAAAATAAATAAAATAATCCCAACTCTCGGGAAGCTTAGGGTTTATGAGAGAAACAAGTTATAATGACCTTCTTGGACATTTTGGCAACATTTAACATGATCCTCGTTAACGTATTGTTCTCTTGGTTTCTTTGGCCCCGTAATTTCCTGGTTTTATTTTTCTGGTTTCTGATTCTCAGTCTCCATTGCCAGCTCTTTCCTTTTATCCAATCCCTAAATGAGCAGAGCTTAGTCCCGAGCCTATTATTCTTTTGATTCTATCTTCCCTCTTTAAGCAATCTTCTCCCAAATTTATACACCCAGTTCCAGCAGCTCTTCTGACTTAAGGCCTGTATCCTAAGTCTGCAGTAGACATCACCACTTTCTGTTTGCCAGGCTGGGAAGAGGGTGAACATTGTCAATAGGAGTGAAAGTTGGTACAACCTCTGTGGAGGGCAATCCGGCAGTATGTATCACATTTTTAAATGTACAAAGCCTTTGACCTAGCAATTCTACTTTTATATATTTATCCAATGGGTACATTCACACATGTATTGAAGGATGATTCTTTTAGCCTCTTCACTGACAGATGTTAGAAGAGCCATCCTGGGAACTCTGTTATTATCTCAGGATTCTCCATCTTGGTGATTGACACTGTACTCATGCCTCTGATCTCGGAGGAATTCTCAAGTCAACCATGACACGACCTCCCTCTCCATTTAAATGGACACGTTTTAAAAAATAACTCTTAACACTCATCAGTTCTCTTCCTGTACATGCCACCACCCGAGTCCGGGAAACCAGCATCTCTGACTTGAGTTGCTGAAATACCTTCTCAGCTGGTCTCCCCACATCTGCTCTTACCCGGCTCTATTTTCCCTTCTCACAGATGTTTCTCAGACCAAGAAAAAAAAAAGTTAATAGTCTTTAAAAAGAAATACAATACTAGCAAAATACATGTTGTTCTTCATCTTTTTTTTAAATGTAGCAATGTATCGTGAAGATCTTTTCAGATCAGTACACTAAACCACTTCACAATTTTTAAACAGCTGCCTACCTTCACTTATATAACTGTACCCTAATTTATTTAACCACATCTCTACTGATAGACATGTAGGTTGTTTTCCATCTTTAGCATAAATAGTCAGTGAAGACCCTAGAAGAGTCATCCTTTAATAGATGTGTGAATGTATCTATTGGATAAATATATAAAAGTGGAATGGCTAGGTCAAAGGCTTGTACATTTAAAATTTTCATAAATACTGCTAGGTTGCCCTCCACAGAGGTTTCACTCCTACTGACAATGTTCACCCTCTTCCCAGCCTGGCAAACAAAGTATGCTATTAAACTTTTGTTGTTGTTGTTAATCCTCACCTGAAGATATTTTTTTTTCTATTGCTTTTTAGAGAGAGTAGAAGGAAAGGAGGGAGGGAGAGAAACATCGATGTGAGAGAGAAACATCAACTGGTTGCCTCCTGCACGTGCCCAGAGCCTCTAACAGGGTCAAGAAGCAAACCTACAACTCAGGTATGTGCCCTTCACTAGGATTCGAACCCACGACTCTTCAAGTGTGCAGACCGACTGTCTAACCACTGAGCAACACTGGCCAGGGAGCTACTAAACATTTTTATTTGTGCCAACCTGATATGTAAAATCCACATCTTATTGCATTGTAATTTGTATATCTGTTGTTATGAGAAAGGGTGAGCTTTTTTTTACATATTTAACAGATCCATTTGTATTTCTTTAACTATAATCTGTCAAACTCTTTGCCCAATCTCCCAGGGTTTTCGCTGCTTTTCTTATTAATTTGTAGGAGTGCTTTGGTTTCGTCTTAAGTAATCTAATATCCAGGTTCTTTTAGGTATCCTGATTTTTTTTTAAGTCACAACTTAGCCATTTTTCCCTAATAAAAAAAAATCATCAAATGTTAACTCCTGCCGAACCGGTTTGGCTCAGTGGATAGAGCGTCGGCCTGCGGACTCAGGGGTTCCAGGTTCGATTCCGGTCAAGGGCATGTACCTTGGTTGCGGGCACATCCCCAGTAGGGGGCGTGCAGGAGGCAGCTGATCGACCTCTCTCATTGATGTTTCTAACTCTCTGTCCCTCTTCCTTCTTCTCTGTAAAAAATCAATAAAATATATTAAAAAAAAATGTTAACTCCATTACAGGGGAGCTCACATGAAGTGTTCACGTGCAGAGGTTATAAATTGCTTTGCAGAAGTCCTGATTTCCTGATAATAGCTTGACAAGACTGCTTTATACCTATCGCTATACTATTTAATTTTTCTAATAGCCCTGTGATGTACATGTTATTATTAATCACAATGTGAACCTCAGAGAATATGAATGCCCAATGTCACACAGCTAGTAACTCTCCCACTCCTGGAATCTTAAAAGCCTAGTAATCCATCATCACTGGCCATCCCTCAACCACACCAGGCTCTGATCCTTCATGCCTCTCATTTCTAATAATCAATGTCTCCTCTCTTTTTCCTTCTATAAACATCCAATGAACATTTTTAAGTGCCTAATATGTGCCAGAAATCCTCTTAGGGTTTAAACAATAAAAACAAATAGTAATAAAGTTTTACTACTCTGAAAAAAGTACATGGGATGGTTGGGAAGGTAGACAGAGAAGGATACGTTAGTAAGGCAGCCAGGACCGGCCTCTTTGAGGAGGTGACATTTAAACAGAGATTAGAATGATCAAAAGACTATTCCAGGAAAAAGGAAATATCTGGGGTGAGTCCTTTAAAATAAGAGCAAATCCAATGTGATTGAGGAATATCCAAAGGGCCAGTGTGATTGGAGTTGGGTGGGGGGGGGGGGGGGAGAGAGACAGCGGTGGGAGAGGAGACTGAAGAGGAGTCTGGGATGCCACAGGGTTTTGTAGGCCAGCAAAGGAGTCCGGACTTTATTCCAAGTGCAATCAGAAGACATGGAGGGATTGTAAAAGGAGGAGAAATAAGATCTGATTTATGTTTTATGCTTTATGTCACTCTGGCTGTGCTGGGGAGTGTAGGAGCAAGAGTGGAAGTAAGAAGACCAATTAAAACGCTATTACAGCAGCCCAGAAGATGGTTCTTATATTAGTGTGGTAGCAGTAGAGATAGAAATAGATTGTGAAAGTGTTTTGGAGGGAGGGTTGAGCTGAATTCCTCATGGATTGGATGTGAGGACTGAGGAAAAGAGAAGAATCATGTACATGTGTTTTTCAACTTGAGCAATTGGTGGATGGTGAAGCCATTTAATTTGAAGGAGAGGGCTTCACAGAATAAAAAGTTTGGTATTGCTGTATTATTTCCTTCTTTTCCTATGCAGCCTTAACAGACCATGCTTTTATTCTCTTCCCAATACCTTTATTTCTCCCTTCTACTTGCCCTTTAGTCCTTCTTACCCAGAAGAACTTCCTCTATCTACCTCCTCTACTCCTCAATCCACTGCAATCTGGTTACTACCCCAATAAACTCCTTCTTGCCAAACACAACAATGACCTCCTTGTTACTAAGTCCGAGGACTTTCAGTCCTCATTTTTCTTGACCTTTCTCTAGCATTTAATACTGTTGCCAATTCCTCCCTTGGCTTCTCTGAAACTACTTGTTCCTGGTTCTGCTACCTCTCTGGATGTTCTTCCTTCGTATGCTTGTTTTCTCACCTTTTAAATGTTGTAATTTCCATAAGTTCCCAGAGTAGTTCCTCTTCTCTTTTCATGCTATCCCTTTTCTGTTGGGTATGTCATCTACTTTCATAAACCATCACATTATCACATTCTGATGATTCCTGCATAGATCTCTCTCCTGAGTTCTAGACTTCCCTGTTCAATTACATAATAGAAAGCTTCACTTTGATATCCCACGGACACTTCAAACTCAACATGTTTCAAATTAAACTCATTACCTTCCCTCCTAAACCTATGTTTCCTCCTGAAGTCTCCATCTCGGCAAAAGGTACCACTATCCTGCCATTTACCTAAGTCATAAATCTACTTCTATTCCTAATCCTGCAGATAAAATCAATAATAAAATTCAGTTGGTTCTATTATCTTAAATATGTCTTGAATCCTTCTGCTCTCTCCATTTCCATTCTTGCTGCCTTAGTTTAGATGTCCATCATTTGCTGCTTATAATGCTAATGTCCTAACTAGTCTGTTTGTTTTACAGTGTTAATCACACTAATAAATTCTTCAAATTGTAATGATCTTTCTAAAATGAACATACTCCTTAAAATTTATCAGTGGTTCTCCATCAGCCTTAGGATAAACTGAAACTTCTCAGGAAGACATACAAGACCTTACTGATCTTTCTAGGCGTATCCTTCACAACTGACGTGCATCCACACAATGTATTAACTGAGCATCTACTGCTTTCCTGGGCACTGTCCTTCCCTCCCAACTCTCTGGGTAACCTTTTCACCTCCAGGACTTCACACATAGTACTTTTTTTTTTTTTAACTTGAAATACATTTCTCTTTAACTTGCCCACTTGTCTGTATTACTTCTACTTATCTTTCAGAACTCGTCTTCATCTTCTATGGTTAGGGACCTTGGCTATGGCCAGCCATGGTTGGGTACCCCTCTGAGCTCTCTTGTTGGTATCATCTCACTGTTGTGTGATCAACTGTGTACTTATCTGTCTCCTCATTATACTATAAGTTCCTTTGAAGCAGACTATCTTATTTGTCTTTGTATTCCCAGTGTCTAGCATAGTACCTGACACAGAGCAGGCACTCAATAATGAATAAATCAACTGGCAGAGTGGGGTTTCAAAGTTGGGTTTTTTCTCTCTGGCACAAGTCTCACATTTCTTCATGCTGCTTCTTAATATCTTGAATCTGAAAATTTCAAAAATCTGTGCTAGGTATATTTTTGCCTATCAGTATTTAAAATACTGGTAAATAGGTATTAGCTCCATGAGGATTCAGTTGATTATTTATTTCTTGTGTAGCTCTTTTTCATCATTCCACTGTTTTGCTCATCCAAGTATTTTGGGTTAACTAAATCTAACATGACTTAAAGCCCTTCCCATACAATTTTATATCCTTTCTGTTGCTGCTACAACATCACTACACAAGCAGAGTAAGTACATTGAGAGTAAGATCAATTTCATTTGATTGTCTGAAAACTGACAATGATGTATCAACAGCAACTCATTTCCCATTACAATTTCCTCCAAGGTCACTATGGATAGGTATTACAGTTTCAGTGTCAAAATGTAACATGGCAAAATCCAGCTAAAATTGAAATTCAATATAATCACAGAATTTTGTAAATGGAAGGAAACTTAGACATCTTTGAGTCCAGCACTGTTGTTAAGCTTCCATGAGGAAATTGACAGGAGAAGAAAGACCTGGACTGGCTCGCCCAAGGTCATCTGGTCTATAGAAATGGGAGCCAATTTCCTAACTTTCAGTCAGCTGACCTTTCCTCAATGCCAAATACATCTTATATTTTCCATCTAAACAAATTATCTACATCAGGACCCACCAAACTGTTTACATAGTGCTTATCTTTATGATATTGCTTTTGTGATATCCTTGTTATAAAGAGGAAGGAACTGGGGGAAAAAGCAAGGGACACAGGGGATTGGTAAGAGACAAATAGTCCTCAGAGTGATGGGCTCCTATTTGTCGTGTAGCCTTTTGATCACACTGTGTTCTCTGAGTCCCAGTGCTAACCCTGTGCTCCCGGGGCCTGGATTCCACTCAATTCTGTGCCTTATTTGGCCTAAATGAGTTCCCCAGCTTCAATGTGTATTTTTTTGGGCTTCATTTTAGAAATATCATCCTAAATCTACTCTCTACTCGAGTTTGTTTTACTTCTAATGCTGAGGAATGAAGATTCTGGGTAAAAGAAAATAAAGATGATGGGTTTTCCTAGGACCTAGGCTTTCCATTTCAAGAATGGGTTCCTCATGGCAAACGGGCAGTCTACTTTATTCCTCAAATGATGACATGTTCCACGCAAATTAGTATTTAATTGGACTAATTTGTTTTCACAGAAAGCACGAATTTCTTTTTAAGAGGATCAGTTTGATAATGTTTTACCAGCTAGTGCTAGGAGACCAAATATAGACCAGTTCTGAGAAACAGGAAGTGAACCTGACTGGTCTAGTCTGCTGTCCCTGGCAGTGACGCAAATACAGAAATCAAATTAGGAAAACAAGATACGTGGGTGTGAGGCCATTGACGATCCTGCAGGATGCTACAACACAGGCAGGAACGCTTCTAACCGAACGCCATTCATTGTAATAACACCCTGAGAAATGTGACTGGCACAGAACACGCTGGTGATTGGAAAGCAGGAGCCCGAGTTCCCTTAGCAACAGCATGTGCTTCGGAGACAGTCATTAGCCTTTCCGTGAATCCCACCAACCCCTTACTTTTCTAAACATATGACTGGCATTAAAATAAAAAAAAAAGATGTTTCAGAAAACACTTTTAAAATTTCCAGGAGTGAATGGAAAGGAATAAAATAATAATAATAATAATAATAATAATAATAAAAGGTTTTCCTGAGAACTGCACTCAGGTAAAAGCAATAATGTCCATATGTGCCCAGCCTGTCCCTACACCCACTGGCTCTCAGTTCTGTGTTTCTGAAGCCCCTCTGGTAAAGGGCAGTGGAGATGAAATTGTTCAGAGGTGAAGGCCGTCCCCTCATCATGGTCAGAGAGCACGTAAGTAGTGGGGTCGGCAGCTTGTGTGGGGCGGAGGCCGATGGGGATGGAGACGAGGGACCACAAGCGCACAGTCTTGTTCTCCTTTCAGCAGGACAAATGACTCTGGTGGAGGGAGGGTGGTGCAGGGAACGAAGCTGTTCCTCCTATCGATTGTTTAATTGCTCCAGTGGCTGTTTGTCTGAGGCCACTGGCCAAGAGCATTATTATTTTCGTGGCTAAAGTGAGGTTGGGCAGGTTTCCATACCGTTCCCTACTTTTAAACAGGTCAGCTCCTCGCGCTCAGCCAGGCTGTGGGAATAGGGTGCATGTTGACTTTGACTACTCAGCTCTCCCCTGAAGAACCAGTGCTGGTGGGATGATGGGTCTCAAACCCCGAATGATCGCCTCTAGCTCTCTCCTGGGTTGGGGACGCGCAACTCCTCTGGAGCCTGAGTCAACTGCGGGCCGTTATTCGAATGGTAATTATGGCTGCGTTTTCCTGGTCACCCTTATTCTGGCCTAGGTCCCTCTCAGCTGGCCACTGGGCTCCTTCGGTTTGGCCCGGGTGACTCCTAGTTCTCCCCACCTCCCCGCCTAACCCCCCTGCGCGCTCCCTTCCCAAGGCGACCACCTGCGCCGCCCCACTTACCATCTGCCCGCGGGGAGGGCCCCCCGAGGTAGCGGAGCCCTCCCTGCTCCAGGGAGGCTCGGGGGAGCTCGGTGTTAGCCTCCAGCCCTTCGCTACCGGAGAGATCAGGTTCCTCCCCTCCTCCCCCTCCAGCGCCGGCCGCCCTCTTCTTGCATGACACAGCAGAACCGCAGCTGCTGCAGCGAGTCCCAACCATCCGCCCAGGAAGCGCCGCAACCCGGGCTCCAGAGAGGCGGAGGGGGGCGAGGCGGGGAGCCACCGCCGAGGGGGTTCTTGCCCCCACTTTCACTCTTTTCCCAGCCCAGGGGCACGGACCCCAAATGAGGCTAAAGCCGACCAGGCCGAGCTGTTGAGGAATGCAGGGGTTTGGCGGCAGAAAGGATGGGACCAGAGAAGCGGGGGTGTGAAGGAGACCCCAGGAGGGGCAGGGCTTTGCAGGCAGAAGGGGAAGAAGAGGCCAAGAAGTCAAAGGCCAGGCTGTGAAGGAGAATAAAGGAGGTCAAAGAGAGGTAAGGAGGTAGAGTTGCTGAGAAAGGAGACCGAGCTGGAAGAGGGGGGAGGGGTTGGGGGAGGTTGGGGGTGGGGGGGTGGGGGGGGGCTGGGATGGGAGGGAGCTGCAGGGGAAGGAGGACTGGGAGGGAGTATTTGGGGAGGCCTGAGCCAAGTACCCTGGCAGCATGGGGGCTGAATTGGGAGGCAAGGGAAGGAAAGAGGAGAGGGAAGGAAGAATTACGCATTGGATAAGAAGGTAAAAATTGGGGGACATACTATGGAATTATTAGAAGGGATGTCTGGGAGCTCATTCATCATGGCTGATGAGGTAAACTGATGAGGTGGAAAGAGATAGTTAATTGAGGCAAAACCAAAAGAAAGGGTGATCTACACCCCACTCTTAGTTGTATGCCAAGTTTTTAATAATTCTGCCAATCCAAACAGGGACTTTTCCTTATACATGGAAAAGCATGAACTGAAACATAGAAATACCTATTTAGCTTAGATTTACGGGATAAAATCTCCATGGTCCACACAAACTTTAAGGCAGGTATTTGGGATTTAAGTCATCAGTCCATAAAGGGGTTGTGATTCAATAATATCAAAGGCACTCAAAACTGATGTTACAGTATCCACAGATAGCTGGACTTTTAAGTATTTCATAGTGGTTATTAAATGTTAGCAAGGATGACAAAATTACCGGTTCAAAATATTAAAATGTTCACCTCTCTCTCTCTCTCTCTCTCTCACACACACACACACACACCTATAATTTCTAGTGTCTAGCATGTAAAGTATGATGAAAGGAAGAGCGTGTTTCCCTGATAATTTTATTTCCCACCAGCACTCTATGCATTTTACAGCAGACCAGCTGCTCCTCACCATTTCAAAGAATGTGGTCAGAAAGTAATACAGATACTGCCACTCTGGTTTTGTCTGTACCTTCCAGGTCATATCTTCGTGCCTCACTTCCTGACACAAACAAGTTTTCACTGTTGTCAGCAACAAAGCCCTGATACAGCTGCGGGAAGAAAACGGCATCGCATTTTGTCTCCTGCAAGCATCATCCACAGTTACGGGAGGAATGTAATTCCAGAAAGCTTTAAAGCTGGTGGTGATGGTAATTATGTATCAAATGCCCGATTCTATTTCTGTTATTATTGTTCTGTCATTTCTGTTCTACCCAAGAGCTGGCTGAACTCGCAGAGGTACAAATCCGGTTTTTCTTTTTTTGATCTGGTAACATGTCATCAGACCTGATGGAGAACTCACTGCTCTTGGGGGAAAATAAAGTGGGAGCCACGAAATGTCATTTTCACAGAGCGTGGGTTTGGTGACTGTAGGGAAGGATTTAAGGACGCTCCTTCTGTTCGCTTTTCTCTGTGATGAGCCAAGGCTGCTCGCGCACACAGACGCCGCGGCTCCCGGATGCTGCGGCTCCCTTATCTGGGCTCGGGCAGCGCCAGGAGCCCCTCCAGGACGCTGCGAGGGGCTCGCGGTGGGTGGTGGCGCGAGTGCCGCGGCCGCCAGTCCTGCTGCTGTTGTTGCTGCTGCTGCTGCAGTCACGTGGGAGCCCCTTTAAGTTTCCATAGAGAAGCCTCTCCGGTGTCACATGATGGACATGATATAATGAAACAACACCGTGGAGAGGAAAGCATTAGGGGAGCCCACGGCTACGAAAACAAGTGAGTGAGAAGAGGTGGGAGGAAGAGAAACTACGCCACCTCCCCTGCAACCGAGCCGCCCGCAGCAGCAGCGGGCGAGGAGAAGGGGGCGACGCCGGGGGAAGGCGGGAGGCTGGGAGACCGGGTCCTCCGCCCCGGCCCGGCGACCCCGCCGCCCACCGCCCACCGCGGAGAGAACAACTTTGAGCCGGCAGCCTCGGCCCGCCTGCACCTGTCTCGGGAGCCTCCCTCGCTCCCCGGCATGATCAGAGGGAAATGCGAGGAGAATCTGCTCTACAAATATTACATGCGCATCGTTTTCCCCTGTGCGCCTCGCTCCGGAGGAAGGAGAGAGAAAGGGATTGAAGCGGCCGCTGGTGTTCAGCCCCAAGGTAAGCGCTGGAGGGTGGGGAGAGCCGGCCCCACCGGCAGGACCGCGGGCTGGGGATTTTGTTCTCCGTTTAGACCCCTCGGGAGGGGGACGAGGCGGCCCCCGGCTGCTGGCGACGCGGATGGGTCCGATGGTCCAGCAGAAACATTGCCACTGTGGACTCTGCCGTTTCCTCTTTCGCACGCCCCGAGCTCCCACCCTCCGAGTCCCCGGGGGTCCCCTGCCCGCCCCCGGGAGGGGGCCGCAGGTCGCGGCCGGGGCGTTGGGAGCCGGGTGCGGGAAGGTAGGGGTCCTGGCAATGCCGGGGCCATTTCGCCATGTTTGTGTTGCTAAGATCACTTTTCCCCCCTTTGAGGTGGCTAGATGCCACTTGCTCCTCCGGAGCTGCTGCCGGGTGGAGAGTTTTTTTTTTTTTTTTTTTCAATGTCCGCATTCCAACTAATGTTGCGCAGATAAAATTCAAACTTGAGGTAAACAGAGGAGGAGGGGGAGGAGGGGGAGGAGAAGGAGGAGAGGGAAGGAGGGAGGGAGGGAGGCTGTTTCCATTTCGAGATCCCACCTCTTCACTCTGCGTAGACCGACATCCCGAACCTCCCGAGCGCTCGCTCGTGCCCCCCGCCCACCCCGCCTTTGATGTCAGTGTCCACCAGAAATAAGGCGGCGGAGCAAAAGGGGGGGGGGGCGTTGCTTGTAGAAGACGCGGCGCCTGGGTTCCCGAAGGGAGAAGCACTCCTGTCCCTCGGGCCCCTGGCTACTCCCTCCTTTCGCCGGGAGGGACGTTGGGTGCCCGGGTTTGCTTGGGAGCTGGGGGGCCGGAGGACGCGCTCCCGGGCTGGGCGGGGCGGGGGGATGCCTGCCCCTCTCCCTGACTTGAGGGAAGGGACGGGATTGCGCCCGCCCCGCCTCGGCCCGGCCCGGGAGGCGGGCTGGGTGGGTCCCAGGTGTCCAGCGGGCAGGTGGCGTGGCAGGTGTGCGGTGGGCACGGCTGTTTGTAAGTTGCCCCGGGTGGGACGGCGAGGGAAGTCTGAAGGCGAGTGGATGGGCAGAGCTGCGTCTTGTTTTCTGGTGGATTAAGGAGAAAACTCAGTACGTTCCCACCCTACCCCTACCCCTACCCCTACCCCTACCCCCATCCCCACCTTAAATGTCGGATTCGGCTGGAAGCTAGGCTGAAGGGGAGAGGGGATGGCTAAGGGCGAGAGTGAGCTTCGTCATGCGGGGAGCTGGGTTCTGACAGCTGGGAGGCATGCCCCCCCCGCCCCCGGGCTGGAGGGGCGGGCTGGGTGGTCCGCTAGGGGCGACGCCCCGGGGGTGGGAGTTGGCGGGGGGGTCCCTAGGGCTCGGGGTCCGCAGCCCGGGTGGCGGGGAGCGCGGTGGCAGGAGGAGCGGCCACGTGAGGGGTCTGCGGAAGCGCTGCGCGGAGGGAGGCGGGCGAAGTGCGCAGCGGAGTCGTGACGGCGCTGACACGGGGCCGCCGCGGGCGGGGGGCCGCCTCGCGCGGGCCCGACCCCAGGCCCGTGGCGACGGTTTTACCCCGAACGGTGGGTGCGCACGCCGGGGCTCTCCCCGGGGAGGCCGTTTCCTGGCGGGGTCCCCGCCCCGAGCGAGGCTGTAAACAGGGTGGCGCCCTCTGCCCTCCGGCCCCGGGGCTGCCGGGGCTGCCGGGGCGCGCGGCCGGCGGCGCCCGGGGTGACGGAGGCGCGGCCACGGCGCCGGGCAGTGGCGGCGGGGACGCGCCCGCTCCCCGCTCCCCGCCGCCCCCGCCGCCGCCCGGCCGCCTCTGTTTTTGTTTTGATGGAGCCCGCGTGCAGCTGGCGCGTGTCGAGTCACGTGCCGTGGGCGGGAGGGGCCGGGGCGCGGGAGCGGAGGGCGCCGTGACGCACCGGTCCCGGGGCCGGGCGGCCGCGGGGGGGCGGCGGGGGAAGGGGCGAGGGGGCGTGTGCCCTGGCAGGTCCGGATCGTGCCCGGGGTCGGTCGGGTCGTGGAAGTTGGTCCTCCGTGGGCCGCCTTCGGACGTGGGTGTCAATGCCGAGTTCGTCGCCACAGCAACCACCCGGGGTGCGGGGCCGGCCTGCGCGCTGATTCGGTCAGGTCAGAAATCAACAGATTTTACCGGCGCGTGGATTCCTGGGCACGTAGATACCGACCTGTAATTTGTCCTTCATCCTGCTGCACATTATAAGCATCTAGAGAGCTTTAGTGAACATTGCGATGCTCTACCCAATTCAGGACCAATGGAACCCAAATTCAAGTAGGGCGTGGACAGCATGTATTTAACCCCCCCCCCTCCCCCAGCGCTTTTGATGTAGAGTGAGGGGTGACAGTTTTTAGAGAGAACCAGCTTGAGGAAATAGTTGTGAAACTATTCATCTTTAGGAATGAAATGATAAAAATAGCTAAAGTAGCTAACATTTATTCATCAGTCACTACGTGGAGGGTCACAGTGTGCTGGCCTGGTGCCTACGCAGACATGGATGTACTTACTTGATGAAACATTGTTTACCCATTTCACGGTTGGGGAAACTGAAGCTCCGGAGGTTAAAATTGGTCAGTGATGATCCTCGCATGGTACCCAGGTAGGCTGACTTCAGAGCCCATCCTCAGCCATTCCATATGCTGCATTGGGAAATACACCTTCACTGACGGGCCACATGTCTGTGTGACGAGGACTGGTTATATGTTTGCCTAGGGGCCAGCGAGTTGATATACATGCGTTTATATAATTAGGTATTTTTATCTGGAAAGTTTTGCTTGTTATTAAAGAGAGGAGACTCACTCGTGAGTCAAGAAAGGCCTATGGGCTACCAGTATTTCCAAGAGTTTCTTCTGAAGAGAAGAGTGAGGGTATCCCAGTAATTCGAAGAAAACCCACTCCGTGGGAGTTTTTTGTTTTGAGAATGGAACACACGTGTAAAGTGAAGGGAAGAGTCCAGAAGATGCAGATATTTTCCAGGGATTTACATGAGCAGCCACGGAAGCCCTTTAGGTTGCTGGGCATGATGTAGTTTTGGTGGTCACATGCTGGCGGTAGCCCAAAGCACAAGGCAGTGTACTGAGTGGCATAAGTTCTGCCATGAAAATTTTGGAGGAAAACGACTACTTTGGTCTGGAGTACAGTAGCATAACTTCTATAGCCCCGTTCTCCCTTGGATTTCTTTCACTTGTCTCCTGGTCAGATAAACTCAGTGGGAATATTTAGCTGTGGAGGTAACCCATTTGTTTTGAAAATGTGTTCATTGATATATTTTCCAAGGGTATTCCAAATAAACCTACAAGAAACACAGATTTCCTGAAAACAGGGTTGCAGTTAAGATGTTTTTGTATTAAATATGTATTACTAAATGGTACTGTGTCACCAAAAAAAAAAAAAGTCTTGGTGTTCCTACTAACAATTGCCATCTAATATTGTTAGCTGTGTGGTAGGCATACCAGTGGGCATAGTACTTGTCAAGTTGTAGGGCTTGGTTTTCATGTTGCCTGCAAGTTTTGCTGAGGAGAGTTTACAGACACCTACCAAGGCAAGCTTGACATCATCCTCAGTGGTGTCATGTTGAGGTCCGGCATGGAAATAGCTCCCCAGCCCCACGACCTTCTCTCATTCTCATCCCCTTCCCTGTTAACCACCAAGGACACTTTCCTCCAGCATTGCCAAACCACTGTGGCTCCTTTGCACAGCCCTGCCCAGGTTTCTCTTCTGCAGCGCACCCCCTTCAGGAAATGTCCCCCGGTTTCGTCTCAGAAAACGCTCTATAAATGCCCTCTGTGTCACCTCTATGTCTGGTACACACGTGCCTCACTGCGTGTGTCACAATGTATCCTATTGTTTTTGTTTACAAGTTTGGCACCCCCACTAAATTGAGCTCATGAAAGGTGGGAATGGTGATTATTTACCTCCGTGTGTCACCGACACATAGTAGGCACTTCTTAAGTTGATTGCATCGGCCCGGATTGACTTTGAGTTGCATTATTAGTGTCACCCATCTTCATTCTTAACTGCCCTCACCAGCTCTGCTGCTGTGTACTGGGCTAAAGCACATCCATGTACAGAGAATACTAGTACAAAATACTACCAACACGTTCTTATGAAAGGAATAGGAGGGACGGGGCAAAATGTAATCAATTTTTCACTTGTTTCTTAATTTTCACTCTCAGTTGACCAGCTGGCCAGCACGACTTTCCTTGGTTACATGTGTACACTGGGAGAGATGCTCAACATGCTCACTTTTCAGTTTATTTAGGAAGAAATGGTACTCCATTGCTGAAGGACATACTTTTATGTGCCATAGCTGAGTACAGGTGCTTCATCCCATCTTATTATGCTGTAACTTTCAGGTTTAGTATTATCAGAGGTATTTGCAGAGCAGCACTGTCCCCTAGAGCTTTCTGAGATGATAGAAGAATGATTATAATGATATATTTTTAATGACTTAGAAGTGATAGTCACTAGCCACTTGAGGTGATTGAGCACTTTTAAGTTTGGGTAGTGTTACATAGGAACTGAATTTCTAATCGACTTAAATATAACTAGTCACAAGTGCCTAGTAGCTACTCGATTGAACGGTGCAATTATAGAGTATTTGACAGGTAAACATTTAGGCTAAGGTATTAAAATCTTGAATCATTTTTCAGGGCTTCACACTATGCTTCCCGTTACAAGCTGTTACTGGATGATGTTTTTGAGGCCTTCCTATTATAGAACATTTGTCTGTGTGTTCTGTGAGCCTTTCATGTAGTTCACGGTCTCCCTTTTTTTTAGGAGCAGAGTGAAGTGATGATGAGTAATTATTTACAAATACAATGGATTTGAGCCCTTGGTGTATAAAACTAAGTGGAAGTCCCGTGAGCTAATCAATATTTCTCTAAGAGGAATTGTTAAGAGCAGGCAGTTTATTAGTCCTGCTGGCCATTGTATCCCCCAGTGCCTGGTACAGTACCTGACACATTGTGAGTGCTCATAAATATTTGTTGAAGGAGTGAATGATCAGATAATTTAACCCCTCTAAGTTAGCTTTCCAGGGGTAGATTGTGGAGCTGAAGAGGAGGTCGAGGACCAGTAACTACACTGAATTTACAGTTCTTCCAAGGAATGCCATCTCCCCAGAGGAATTACTGTTAACTCAGTGACTGATTTCTTTCTTGTACGATAAGTAGCAGGCATTGTTACCTTTCTTTGACGACGGATTGAAAAACAAAGTCACAAGAAGATGTGGTGCTCAGGTTGTAGAGAGTTGGAAGTGTAAATCGAGTCGAGTAGTTAGTTTGTTTCTGTTGCCTTGTTCACTCAACCATGAATATTCTTCAGAGAAATAAAATCAGGCACCGAACTATGTTAGTTAGAAAGTTTGGTTTGTAAAAATCAAAGGTAGTAATATATGCTAATGGAGTCTGAAAAGAGGACTGAAATACCTCTTGGATGGCATGCCATTGAGTAAACAGCTTTATATGAGAAACAGGACTGGAAACATTTCTTAAACCTCTAAATCCCAGCCTGTGGTAATCCTAACACCCAAGTTTTAAACTCAAAGAGAATATTTGAAACGCAAATGGAAACAGATGTTTAGTTGTGCAGATAACCAACGCTAGGCTTTGAAATACTTATATAAAAAGGTATGAGAGACATCAAACATGTTTAGAACGAGAGCCTTAAGGCTGGAAATTGTAGATTTCATTTCATGTGGTCGATGCAGTATGTGGTGTAGAGCATGTGGAAGGTGCTGTGCAGCCAACTCCCCGTGCTGTGCATCAGGCTTACATACTCGTGGTGCTGTGTGGCTGGCTTACAGGCCTGTCCTTGTTCCTAGTTCACAGGCTACCTTCTCATCATTCTGCCACTAAGTGCCCCAAATGAAAACTGATTTTATACTAGAGTAAATAAAACATAAAATACAGATCGGTTTTTAAAAAAAATCATACTGTGTATTCCAAGATAAAACGTGAAGTTTTCTTTTTTGGGGGTGTGTGTGTGTGTGTTACTTTCTCTTTTAGCAATTTCTGGCCTCTTAGTCCTTAATGATTGATTACTCTTTTACTTTCTCTTTTAGCAATTTCTATCCTCTTAGTCTGTTATGATTGCTCTTCTGACACCTTTGGTGTGAACTCTTTTGGTTGGGGGTAGAAGCCCACAAACCAAAAACAAACCATCAACCATATGCTCCGTAAATGACTGCTGTTGCCCTCAAAACTGAACCAAAACACAACCATAAAAAGACAAAACCCACCACTGCTATCAGCAACACAGTTAACCCAGGCAACCAAACAAGTAAGGCCTATGAGATTTGAGTTGTTGCTTTGGTGGCAAGGTCAGTAATATGAAGTCTCTTTGTAGGTATGAAATGTAAATTACATATGACAAACTATTGTATATTTTGCCTGTCTAACTATGTAGCAGTGATAAAAGAATCCACACTGCACTGTAGATCTCTATCTGTTTGGCCTAGAAGACCCTATTGGGCAACTTGGGTTCAGGTGTATAATTTAAGAATCATTTTGAAAGTTTATTGAGAACTGTCTCTCATGATTTGGTCACTAACTTGATATAAGAATTGAAGGAAGTAACTGGCTTCCTATCTTTCTCTTCAGTGGAGTGGTTGGGTTGGATCAATGGTTCTCAGACTCAAGTGCGCATTTGAATCACTGAGGGCTTGTTAACGCCCAGCTGGGCCCCACCCCCGAGTTTCTGACTCAGTCGGAGTAGGGTGGGCCTAGTAATCTGCCTTGCTCACAGGGTCCCAGGGGATGCTGCTGCATTTTGAGGGCCAGTGGATTAAATAATCTAAAGTTTGTGATTCTATGCCTGTCCCCCCCCACCCCCCATTTCAAGTTGCAGCACCTGTTCTTTGATTTCTGCAACGTTACGGCATTTAAAGAATGCTGTCTGGCAAACTGAGTTTTTAAACGTTTGAAATGGGTTAAATTTTATTTTGAGAGTTTTTGAGAATTCTCGAAAACTTTGCAGAAACTTTGGGTCTCGGATTAGGTATACTTGCCCAATAGTAGGTAGATTCTCCAGTTAAAATATATTGAGATATTTCTGATGTTATTCAATGACAAAACTATTTGCTGCTCCTTAAACCTAAATGTAGTATCAAATCTAATCACGTACCTTTTAATACACAGCGCCAGGGCACGATGGGGGCACAATTCATAATTGTGGGCTCACTAAGTACAGTGGCTTTTGCAGGACAGTTCTTGTCCTCGTTCTCTTGGTTTGGGCCCACGGTTGACTCTGGTAGCATTAACCTGGGTGTCCTCTGAAGATCACTGCCTCGTAGATGGGTCATGGCTGCAGGAGGGAGATGCCCGTCAGGGGGATGAAGAGTAAGCCAGGGCACAGCCATCCCCTATTTTGAGGACTTTGGGGAACAGTGGAGGCTCTGCAGTCTCTAAATGAAGGAGGCAGAGATATCAGGAGGCATAGTAAAGCTGCACTGTTCTTACTTATCCAGAGTGTATGGGGGGAGGGCACGAAGGAGAGGTTCATGGAGATTCCAAGACCTCACAGGTGGTGCCCTGGAAGCGGTCCCGATTTCAGTAGCCCCCAGGTAATCTGGAGTCAGGTGGGCTTGAGGTTTGAGGTGAGTTGAAGTGAAGCTTGACATCTTATCTGAGAAAAGGAAAATAAAAAATAAGAAATGGGTGAGGAGTAGGCAATGGGAAGGTAAAAATGAAAGGTTTGTAAGTTTTTAAATGTTCTAAAACTTTGGTAAGACTAGGCTAGTTAATAGCATAGGTTTCTTTGTTAGAAAATAAATTAATGAGTTTTTCTTTTCATTTCTGCTGAATACTTGAGAATATCACCAGATGCTGTTATTTGACTTGAATCAGATGCCTTTCAAAGTCATGAGTAGGATTCAACCAGTGCTTACCTTTTAAGACTGTTTTAGGATCGTTAACTAGTTTTAAATCAAATTCCTGGAAGGTACGTGCGATCCCTATTACTGGGTGTGTTTTATGGATTAGGAAACAAATCATTTGTGTAGCACAGGCCACAACGCTGTGCTACAGCCAGGAGATCTCACTGCTTTTTATATCTACTAGTTTTAATTTTATCTTAAAATTCTGTTTTCTATCTGCTTTTATAAAATGGCTGAACCTTAAATCTTAGAGTTGATCTAGCATCCATATTATTGATTTTAAATTATATTTCATGGATACAGCCTTGGATTTTGAGCTACTATTTATTTTTTTGAGAAGAATGACGTGTGTTATGCAGTCATTTCTTGACTGAAATATCTGTGACATAATCTGTGAAACTGTTGTGACTTGGTTAGACTTCACAGTTTGACGGTAGGGTTGGCAGTCTACATGACGAGTGCTGGGCATGGCCCATGGCATCAGAGGGAGGGAGGTTTTTGTGTGATGCTCTCTCTCTCTCTCTCTCTCTCTCTCTATATATATATATATATTTAGTATTTTTTTATTGATTTCAGAGAGGAAGGGAGAGGGAGAGAGATAATAGAAATATTGTGATGAGAGAGAGAGAGCCATTGATTGCTGCCTCCTGCCCACCCCCTACTGGGGATGGAGCCTGCAACCCAGGCATGTGCCCTGACTGGGAATCGAACCGTGACCTCCTGGTTCATTGGTTGATGCTCAACCACTGAGCCACTCCAGCCGGGCTCCCCCCATCTTTTTTAAAGCTTCTCCCCCACCTCTTCCTCTCAGGACCTTTTAAAAGCCTCCCGTGTCTTGGAGAGTTAAGACCCTTTTCTTCAATGTAATCACACTAGCACTAGGCAACATCTGCCGTCGGCGGCGTCCACATCTCCTGAGGGTTCTCTCTTCCGACTCCTGACATTTCTGTTTGTCTCGCACCAGCCTTCTGGCCTCCGGCGAGCCGGACCTCCCTGTGCATTTCCTTCACGGTCCTGCCTCTGCATCTTCTTCTTCCTTTCTCTGCCAGAAGTTCTCTTTCTGTGCTGTGGCTGGTCTTCCTTGGGCTGGTGGAAAGAGGACCGAAGTAGAACAGTATTTGTACTGATGATTCGTGGGTACCTGCCACTGGGTACTGTGCTAGCGCTTTACATTCTTTCCACTGATTGCAGCTCCCACCAGCTCCTGGGTCGTGGAAGAGTGTCGCAGTCTCTGCCAGAGGCTCCTGGTCTGTAGAATGAGGGGTTAGTGAGTTTCTGGCCCTAAAGGGTTGTGATTGAGTTTATTCACATCTCATTGTGAACCCTTATAAGAGTACTTTCGCTTTTTGAAAGATACCTGTTAAAAAGACCGGGCTCAGTGTAGAGTGATGCTTGAGCACAGGACCAGGAGATCCAGGATTCCTTAGCTAGACTGTCCGCAGTGTGGCTGGCTGCTTTTTCCTTCAGGAGTTAGGGATGGGCCTCAGGCCTCTCTCTTCTCTACCCTTGTACTATCTGCATCGAAGATCTGAAAGTTGAACCTGAGCGCTCCACTTGGGGAAGGCTTGTTGACCTGATACTTGGGAGATTCTGCTGCTTCTCATCTCCATGGTGAAAGAGCTGGGCTTCTGAAGCATCCTTCTGCCGATGGTATTTACACAATGGGGGGAGTTTCTGGGAACCTGCTGAATACTTCTATTTATTCTTACGCAACTCATAAAAAATGCTACCTCAGATCTTTCTCTCGCAGACTTGTACATGGCCTGTGACCTTGAGTGCGTGTGTCCTATTTCTAGGGGGATTGTTGTTAGTACGGAGTCTTCCTGTAACGCTCACATGGACACCAAGCTACTTATCTGTTCATTGCCAAGGTCACTGACAGTTGTTTTGTTTTCTGCGATTATACTGGAGTAACGTGTTCAGTGCACATACTGTCCATTTTCTAAAAATCTATAATTATATTTTTTGTTTATGTTCCAGAGAGAGTAATTATTTCTTGATCTTTTCCTATTTTTTTTAGCATTTCAAAATCGTATAATACCTATACTTATTGACTCTATCCCAAAAGATTTTGTGATGACTTTTCAGTTTTTAGCAATTATTGTCTGAAATGCAAGTCCTTGATAACAAGTGAACAGTATTTTTAAATAAAATGCCATTCATAGCTTTTCTTTGGATTTTAACTTTGAAATCTGTTTTCCATTTCATGCCTTTTAGTTCATTTGTGTAAGGTTACTGTGCTTGCTATGTTTGTAGGCTTCTATTTTCATGGCAAAAGACATAAAAATCCTCCTTTTCTTCCACTTTTAAAGGCTTTGGAATTAAGATTCCTTCTGCTACTAATCTAATTATTTTGAAAAGGCACATAGGAGTTTGCTCTTTGCCATGTATATGTCTGTATATATATGTGTGTGTGTGTGTGTGTGTATATATATATATATATATATATTTTTTTTTTTGTCATACGAGGACTTTATATTATAGACTTAATGAATCAACACCTTATTTAGTCAATTTATATTATCTGTAGAATGAAGATCATTTGAGATTCTGAGCAATAGAAATATCCCAACAATAGATTTGCCTTTTTTTAAAAAATGTATTTTTGTTTTTTGTTAATCCTTACCTGAGGATATTTTTCCTTTGATTTTTAGAGAGTGTGGGAGGTGGAGAGACACAGAGAGAGAAACATCAATGTGAGAGAGGCACATTAATTGGTTGCCTCCTACACATGCCCCAACCAGGGCCGGGGATTGAGCCTGCAACCAAAGTACATGCCCTTGACTAGAATCGAACCTGGGACCTCAGTCGTCGGGCCGACACTCTATCCACTGAGCTAAACCGTCTAGGGCAGCAGGTTTGCTTTTAAAAGATTAAAAAAATTATTATCCATGTAATAGCTGAAGAGCCTTATAATAATTGAAGAGCATTTGCTCTCATGTGAGGTACTTGAGGGTAGCAAGATGTCCTGGGCTCATTCTGGGCCAGTGGTCCCCACCCCTTGATGGAGGAGGGGCCCGCGTTGAAGCAGCGATGCCCTGGGAATATGAGTGGAAATGCCCGCTTCTGATTGTGTTTTGTTGTTGGTTTTGGAGAGTACCAGTTGTTTGAAAGCACTGAATTGCAGTTTTACGAATACACATATTACTTGCTAAAACATCTTTTTGGATCACTGTGCTCTTCTGGAGTTCAGAGTTCCAAGTTCTGGGAAGATTACTCATCAGGAACATGTCAGGTCCTGGACATGCCAGGTAAACAGCCCAGTGTGCTCGGATTGCACACTGTGTTACTTTTCACACATTGGAATCCTCGTAATTCTCCACAGGGAGTCTAAGAACAGGAACAAGTAAACATGTCCTATCTGGGCAGACTTTCTGTCCAAAACTAAACAAAAGAAAACAAACAAAAGCGCTTAAACGGCTGGTGGGATGCTGGCGCACCCTGGCCCGGGGTACTGGCACACCATTTCTGGCCATTCCTCTCCTGCTTGTTTATTCTCTTTTCTTTCCATGTTCTTTACTCTCTTGATGTCCCCCCCGCCCCTTTTTTTTCTTTTTGGGTCTTTTCTGTTACCTCTGTTCTTCATCTTTACTCTTTTGCTTTTTTCCCATTCCTGGTATGGACAGCCTCGTAACATCCTGACTAATGGCAGACCAGAGCTTAAGAGAAGTTTTACTCTGACATGTTACTCTGACTGTAGTCTGTAAAATTCCATGCCAGTGCAAACTATTTCTAAAGAGTTTAATGCATTTATATAGCACTAGAGGCCTGGTGGACGAATTCGTGCACCAGTGGGGTCCCTCGGCCTGGCCTGCAGGATTGGGTCGAAACCAGTTCTCCAACATCCCCGGAGGGTTCCCAGATTGTGAGAGGGCACAGGCCAGGCTGAGGGACCCCACCCATGCACGATCGGAGCCGGGGAGGGATGCGGGAAGTTGGCCAGACAGGGAGGGACCACAAGAGGGCTCTAGGGCGTGTCTGGCCCTTTTTGCTCAGTTCTGACCAGCCAGACCCCAGTAGCAAGCTAATCTACCAGTCGGAGCATCTGCCCCCTGGTGGTCAGTGCACGTCATAGCGAGCGGTTGAGTGGCCTTAGCATATCATTAGCATATTACGCTTTGATTAGTTGAATGGACGACCGGATGACCGGGCACTTAGCATATCAGGCTTTTATTATATAGAATTTTTCATGTTAAATGGAAAAGATATGTGAAATGTAAAACTTACCAAACTCTTTGGGATATATAAATAGGCATTCAGTGGGTTTCAGATTGAAGTTAAATTTTGTGCAAAAGGACATTCTAAAATTTAGGTAATAGTAATCAGGATTGTTTTTCAGGATTCTTTTTACTTATGAAATTTTTGATAAACAGATATTGTTTGGGTTAAAATAATGTGTTTAAATGGCCTAATCTATAACAAAGTTTTGTATAAAAAATGTGACAGCATCAAGTGTGTTTTAAATACCCTACTATTACTTATGCCACTATCAAGGATTGGAGTATATTAGAGCTCTAAGAGGCTTTGAAGCTAGTTTAATTCAATCTAAATTTATAGATGAGACAATTTACTGAATTTACACACGTGGTTAGTGGCATAGTTGACCACAGGTAGGTCTTTTACTTCCCTGTCCACTCTGCTTTTTTGGACAGAAAATTAAATTTATGAAATTTTAGAGGTAAAATGGGCAGGGAAGCCTGAGAAAAGTATCTGAGTTCTAAACCTAGCTTGACTTCATTAGTTCTGAGGTGTTGGACTAGGTGTTCAACCTCTCTCATCTCAGTCTTGGGAGGGTTGGACTTTAAGGCCCCTTGCAGGCCTGTGACTGTACTCAGGGGAGGAAATTGACATAGATATAGATTCTTCCTATTGTACATTTGTGTAGTTTCAATATGAGTCTTATTTCAAGTAAATATTGTTCCTATTTTTTAGTAGGTGTCACTGGTATTTTTTGTTTGTGAATCAACTTTTCCGAAGCGTACTGTTGTGAATCACAGGTTTTTGTCAGCATCATGGTTGCCTCTGTGTTCAGGTGCCTCTAGCATTACCTTGACTAACTGACGTAAACACATTCAGAGGCAGGTGTCCCCTAGCTTCAAACTGGTGAAAGGGTACCGCAAAGCAATGCCCCATAGACAGGTAATTGAGAAGTGCTTCTTTCATGATGTTTCTCACAGTATTTCTCTCTCTGTGTCTCTCTCTGTCTGTCTCCCTCTCAAAAAAGAATAGCTAAAGAACTGATTTTAATTTTATTTTGGGAGAGTGCAAGGGATGTGGTTGGGCTGTGTTAGGACATCGGCTTGGGAGTTGGGAAATGACCATTGTATGTTTTAAGGTGGCAAATAAGGTACTACCTTATGGTAGTAGAGCCTTTTTTATACGGAAAATTTTAAATCTGTAGAAAAATTGTACTCTGAACACATACGCTGTTCTTCTGGATTAATTGTTAACTTTATAGCCGTACTTGCCCCCATGCTCCATGTATGTATGTATGTTTTGAGTCAAATGTGGTATGTATATTTGTATTACTTTCTTAACCACTTGAATATAAGTTGCAGAAACCATGACATTTCACTTTTAAGTACCTGCTGAAGAGGACTTTCCTTAGTATAAACACAATACATTATCATACCCACGAAGTTTAGGATTGATATAATAACATGGTCAAATACATAGAAAACATTTAAATTTGGGGGTAGAAAGTGTATTTATTTGTTTTTTTAAATCAAGTAGATTTGTCTGGCACAATGCGTGTTGAGTGAATTGGTGGAACAAGAAACTAGAGCACATATTTAACAAGTCAGATACAGCCATCAAAATAGAAAGAGAAAGCTTATTAATATTCTGATATGCTGTATTCTTAAAGCTACAATCTTAAATAAAGACAAGGCATAGAAGAGTGTAGAAGAGTGTAAAAAATTTGTAAACTGTGTGTGTGTGTGTCTGGAAGGATAAAAAATGAATGAACATTTTATGCCTTTCAGAGAAGGAGGCAGGGAGCTGGAAGACAGGGAGACTTTTCCCTGAATACCCTCTTTTACCTTTAAACTATTTGAATATATTACTTATTCAAAAGTAAATAGTAAATAAGCAAGCATAGACTTATGTTGATACTATTATTAGCTTTGTAGCAGGTAGGATAATACTTCTCTTTATGTCCTAACGAAATTTGGAGAATGGGACCTGAAACAAAAGGTGGAGGAAAATACTCTTATTTAATTTTGAAGGAAGATTTGCTTTTTTTGTGCCACTTATTGAAAAAGAATGTTCATGATGTAAGAAGATATTTTTTCAGGAGCGCTGATGTGGAGAGGAGGGACTTGATGGGGGCCTGATATTCAGGAAGGCTGGGAATTTCACTGAGAAAAGCAGAAAGGAAGATGGTGTAGGACAGTGTTTGGCAAACTGTGGCTCGCGAGCCACATGCGGCTCTTTGGCTCCTTGAGTGTGGCTCTTCCACAAAATACCACGTGTGGGCGCGCACGTACAGTGCGATTGAAACTTCGTGGCCCATGCACAGAAGTCGGTATTTTGTAGAAGAGCCACACTCAAGGGGCCAAAGAGCCGCATGTGGCTCGCGAGCCGCAGTTTGCTGACCACTGGTGTAGGAGATTATATATTCCTCTTGGAGTAGAGCAGCGACTTTCAATCTTTTTCATCTCATGGCATACATAAGCTAATCACTAAAATTCTGTGGCACACCAAAATATTTGTTGCCAATCTGACAAAAAATTGGCATAATTTTGATTGACTTACCAAAAAATAGTAATTACTCTTTCTACTCCAAAGTGACTTAAAAAAAAAATCAGGTACTTATACTTGTATATAAGAATTTCTGGTACCAAGAATTAACCAATCAGATGCAACCTTATTATGTGATGTGACCAATAAGATGCAACTCTTATCATGTGACCTATATATTTATGGTTCAAGATGGCATTCGCACTGGATGGCTATTGTTGTGTTGGCTGTTGTCATCTTTTTATTGACTAAACTAGAGTCCTGGTGCATGAAATTTTGTGCACTGGGAGGGGCTCTCAGCCTGGCCTGCACCCTCTTACAGTCCAGGAGCCCTTGAGGGATGTCCGCCTGCCATGAAGGCAGGAGAAGCTCCCGCCACCACCACTGCACTTGCCAGCAGTGAGCCCAGCTTCTGGCTGAGTGGTGCTCCCCCTGTGGGAACGCATTGACCACCAGGGGGCAGCTCCTGCATTGAGTGTCTTCCCCCTGGTGGTCAGTGCACGTAATAGCGACCAATCTTTCTGCCAATAGGTCGATTAGCCTTTTACTATATAGGATTATATAGGATAGTCAGGTATTGCAAGTTTTAAAAATTGTGCAATACTAGTTGAAAATCATGGAATAAAGGATAATATTTTTCTCCTCTAAGACAGAAACAAGAATAGAATTTTGTAGTTTCAGTAGAAAAGTACAGAAGATGGCAAATGGGACTCAGAATTTACACTTCATATATATTTATAATACCTTTGATGATAAAAGATAAGAATGTTTAAAAAGCTGCTAAAAGAAAATTAATAGTTAGGAGTAATGACTGGCTATTTTCTTTATTTTTAAAAAGACAGATTCTTGGGTTTTATATGAAAGATTATATGGAAGTTAAAAGAAAACCTCAAGTAAATATTAGTAAATTATTTCCATTTGATAGCTATTTGATTATTTTGTATGGTGGTTCTTATATAATTATATGGTGAACTTATGATACTTATCCTTAAAAATTGATATTTTGCAGTGTTTCGAAATATGTTGCATTAATTTCGGAGTTAAGTCAGACACAGTTTATTTTCTGTTTTCATAAGATTAACACAAAGTTATTGATTAGTACTTAGTGCCTTTTCTCTTGAAAGCCAAAGTTTATTAATCAGTGAGTGTTGAATTGCTCCCAGTGTCTGTTAGGCATCCTTGGGTTAATGGAGACAGATGATCTGCCCTTGACAGATGCTTCTGGAAACGTAACATTTCAACAGTGGAGTTAAATTCCTGTCAGGGAGGGAAGCCACTGACTGCTCAGGCAGGTAGGCAGGCAGGCCTTTAGGAGACAGAGGAATTCTGCACTGTTTGATCAGGTGTCCAGGATGGGACTTTGCAGGTGAAGAAATTTGATTTTATCAGTTCATTCAGAGTTGATGGGGATTGTGAAACTAAATGAAGCTAACCAAGCTAAGCAAGCTTACAGTCAGAGAAAGACAAATATCACATGATCTCACTTATATGTGGAATCTAGTGAACAAAATAGATCTAGAGACATGAAAGCATACAACAGACTGAAGATTCGTAAAGGGAAGGGGAGGGGGTGGGAAGAGATTAACCAAAGAACTTATATGCATATCTCCATGACCCATGGGAACGGACAGTAGTGTGGTGAAGGCCTGGGGAGGAGGTGGGAGTCAGGGATAGGTGGTCAGTGGGGAAAGAAAAGGCGACTTCTGTAATACAACAATAAAGATAAATTTAAAAAATTAAAAAGTTGCAAAAAACTATGAGGATAATGCAAAGAACAACTATTTTTACTTAGATTCACTTATTAACATTTTCCCCATTTACTTTATCATTTATGCATATTTTCTTGCTCTATATTTATGTATGTATATGTATATATATTTTTTGAATCATTGAATATATGTGTGTGTGTGTGTGTGTGTTTGTGTGTATCATGGTCCTTTACCCCTAAATATTTCAGTGTGTATTTCCTAAGAATAAGAATATTTGTATTTATATTCTTAAAATATTTTCATCTAATCTACTATCTGTATCACAGCTTTGTCGGTTGAGGTAAAAAAGTCCTTTATTCTTTGTCTTTTATCAGATTGATATTTTGGAAGACGAGTCTTTTTTTTTATATTAGAAAGTTTCTCAATTTGTGTTTGTCTGATGTTTCCTCATTGTTAGATTCACAGTATGAATTCTTGGCCAGAACTTACTCCCCCCCTAATTTTTTAAGTTTATTCTTTTTCTAAATTAGGAAGTTAACACGGATGCAATAATATTATCTAAATACAGAGTCCATCTATTATTTCAAAATGGTTTTTTTTTAAATATCTTTTTATTGATTTCAGAGAGGAAGGGAGAGGGAGAGAGAGATAGAAACATCAATGATGCGAGAGAATCACCGATGGGCTGCTTCCTGCACATCCCTCACTGGGGACTGAGCCCACAACCCGGGTATGTGCCCTTGACCAGAATAGAATCCAGGACCCTTCAGTCTGCAGGCTTATACATCAATGATGAGGAAGAATCATTGGTTGGCTGCCTCTTGCACATCCCACACTGGGGATCTAGCCCACAACTGGGCATTTGCTATATATTTTTTGATGTCTTATTCTGTACCCAAATAAGAAATGTCTATTTGCTAAAATCTTCATTTGTGCCTTTTTAAGAATGTTTTAAAAGTTTTTCTCAGATGGGTTTTACATAGTTGTTGTTAAATATTTTATTTTCTTTGTGAAACTTGCTTTTATCATTTATTATATCATGGAGATCTGGCCTGTACATGCAGGTCAGTACATGCAAACCTATTTAGTTCTTAAAATGGATCCATGGTCAACCAATGAACTTGTATGCATATATGTATAACCTGTGGACACAGACAACGGGGTGGTGAGGGCCTGAGGGAGCGGGAGGACAGGAGCAGGCTGTAAGAGACTTATGGGGAGAAAGGAGGACCTATGTAATATTTTCAACAATAAAGATTTAAAAAAAAATAAATAAAATGGATCCATAATAATCCATTGTGCCCTAATTTAATTTTCTCCGCAGATGTATTTTATGTTGCTTCTGATTTATCCCTGTTATGCCCAGTACTGAGGAAAATACCCTTGTACCTATATTCTTGCTTGTGTTACTGTATCTGTAAAATAGATTCCTGGAAATGGAATTGCTTAGTCATAGACCATGTATATATATCTTTGGTGACATATTCTACCAAGTTATCCTCTCAAAACTATTTGACGCTTTTAAAATCAAGTAAACTTTATTGTATATGTTCGTTGTTAAAAGACATTCAAAATTTTGTTTGAAAGAAGCCTCATGAAAGTTAATTCTAAACAAAAAGTGTATATCTATTTGTCCATTGATATGGGGAATCTAACGAGAGCAAAAGCATGATTTACACCTTACCTAACTTCAATACAGTTTTGGAAATCAGATATATATTTACTTATATGTATTCAACAACAGAAAAACTTCACTGGTCAGTAGACTTTGAATTTAGACTAAAAGTATTGAGTGTAGGTTAGGGGAGAGAGTCAAGAAGGACATTTCCTGGGAGATCGGCGTGGGCTGACGTCGAGGCAGAGTTTCACCGTGTCATGTGGGCCCTCAGACTGAAGCAGTGTGCCTGTACTCAGAGATAAAGTACGGACAGTTAGTGGCAGACCTGGAGTTCCGTAAACGTGTGGATTTGGTCCCCTCGGCGGCAGAGGGCTCTTCTGATTTAGTACTCCATTGCTGGGTAGCAATTGACCCCCACATTCAGTGCTTAGAACACCCATACACATGTATGATCTCTTAGCAGTTTCTATGGGGCAGGGACTTGGGCGCAGGCAGCACTATTGACACCTTCTGTTCCTTAGAAGCAAGCCAGTGCGTTCAGCCCACATTCAAGGGGAGGGCACCGGGTTCCTCCTTTCAAGGAGGGGGTGTCGGGGTCTGGGAACACATTTTAAAACGACCACACTGGGTTCTGAAGGAGAGGCTTGATGGTACGATTTTGAAAAGGGAAAAAGCATGGTGTCCAGCAGAAGATTAATCTGATAGCAGTGTCAAAGATGACCTGAAGAAAGGGGGACATGGGAGGGAGGGCTGGTGAGGCAATCCAGCAGTGAGGTAGTGATGGAGTCGTCCAGGGAGATGCGAGAGGGACAAGGCAGGGCACATGAGGGATGCAGCGGAATGGGAGAGAGGGAATGAGAGGCGGAAATCGTCTCAAGGCTTCCAGGTCTGAAGAACGAACGACCAGGCATGTAATGACTGGAAAGAGAAACCAGTTTTTGGTTTTAGACATTTAAGGGGGAAATTCCCAAGCAGTTGAAACTATAGAACCAAGGGCTCCAGTTGAAATGTCGAGCCAAAGAGAGAAAGTTCACATTTGTCATCCAAAAATTTTTGTGGGATGAGTCCGCAGAGAGGCCGGAGCACGGAGGCCCCGGCCTTTGGGGGAAGCCGTGGTCTGGAGCATGATGAGCAGGAGCTAGATCTGTGTTCCTGGCAGGAAGGAGGAGGTGGACCGATGCCGAGCGTCACGTGTTACAGAATCTGAAGAGAATGATGTTTGAAATGCATGCATTTGCCTGTCAGATTATTAGAGGTGACAGCGCTTTAAGTGGAGTAGAACAATTTTGGAAATTGGATTATAACATTTAATGTGATGATTCACTTTCTAAAAAGTGCTCGAGGTGGGAGGATGAGTGGCTGGCACGCCTTCCATCACAGCTTTTGAGATCTTACACCCATCTCGCTTCCTTTTAGCACCACCAAGCCTCCCTGGAATGGCACTGCTACTCCGTTCTCAGCTGGAGGGAAGAAGTAGGATTTTGCCTCTTGTTTTCAGGGAGTCATTTAACAGTAAGTGAAATTAACTGGATAATTTTTTTTAACTTCACCTGTTGCTATTAATTACTCTTACCTGTACTCTCCCCCTAACTCTGTTATATGACTGTTCCAGATCAGATATCAGATGAGGGATCACCTATTTTTTTCTCTCCCTTACCTCCCAATTTCAAGCATACTTCGATTATTTATATGCTTTGTTAATTGAACTTGTAGGGATGCAATTAGTATTTAGTAAATATTGAAGTTAGCAACTGGCAAATCTAAAATAGTAACTGACAGATGGATTTTATCTTTTGTATCTATACATGTATTTAATCAGTTTTCAATGAGTAAAATAATTGTCAGGAAGATGTAGCAAAAACAAGAAAATAGTTTAAAAAATCACTTTATATGGCCTAGTATATTTCAAACTTTCTATAAGAATTTGAGATTAAATGGGCCAAAGGATTATGTAGTGAAACACTGACAAAACCAGAAATTAAATCTTGAGTGTCCTCTGCTACATGGTTAGATGGTGGTGTTTTTTTCTGACAGGTTATTTTCCTTTAAGAAAAAAAACTTTAGGTCCACCAAAGACTTAAAGAAATGAAATCAGCGTAACAACAGTAACTGTGGTTTCAAATTAAAGGGTAAAACTCTATGCTGGAAAAAAAGAGCTGCTGTTATCAGTTCTTTTTAGCACAAAAAGATATGCTTGTTCTTGGCAACCTCATCTTTGAATAAATAGGGGCCTTGCTTGCTGTCGCTTAGTTCTGCAGTGTGCCTGGGGGAGCTCTGGCCCAGGTGAAAGGGGTCAGAGGGCGGTGGGAAGGGAGAAGGGGCGTGAGGAAAGGCTGAGAGGTTCGGCTCGGATAGCACAGAGGTAAGTGAAGGTGGCATGACCAAGAGCGTCGCTGACTCTACACATGTCGGTACAGCCATGGAGGCTCTCACGTGCGGTTTTCATTACACATGTTAAGCCTTTTCTTTCTGTCAGTAGGTGTGAGAGGGAGGAACAGAAAAAAGAGTGAGAAAGGGTGTCTCGGGAGATCACTGATTGTGGTGTTTGTTTTCACAACTCAGGAGCTGGATGTATTTGCAAAAATTACAGCATGACTTTTACTTGTCTGTGGGCATCTGACAAAAACTTAATGTGGTTAATTGGCGTTTTTTCCTTTTCCTGTTTCCCACCCATCCGGTCCTGTCCTCTTTCCCTTACATTCTCTGGAACTCACTTCAGGCACCGTCAGTCCCAGAAGCTCCCTCCAGTGGCCTCTTCTGTTCCCAGTGCCCGACACTGGCTGGATTAATTGTCCTCCTCCCCGCCTCTCTGTCTCCAGAATGGCCTGGAATCACTATCACTGGGCTTCCACAACTTGTCATGTGAACGTGTTTATGAGCTTGTTTGCCCTACTACACTGTGAGTTCCTCAGTAGGTGGGGCCAAGTCTTACTCATCTGGGCATCCCACATCTAATAAATGTTGAATAAACAGACGAGTGCTTTCCCTGTGCCTTGTGGTAGACACACCACGGTCCGTCAGTGTGGCAGTGAAGTCACCGAGCTTTGATGGCTAGGAGATCTGTGACTAGAGAGAGATACCATACGAGCCTTGAAGAATGGGGGGTGGACTGCAATGAGGAAGGCACAGATTCTGGTCTCCAGGTGCTCCACTGAGTAGGTCCGTGAGGGCTGGGCTGCAAGAAGCCAGTCAGCGGTGCAGTGTGGTGAGTGTTGCCGCAGAGGCCTCTCGTACAAGCGCCCGGGAAGCATGGGATGCATTTGACCTGGGGGGGCCTGGGAAGGCCTGGGAAGACTGGCCTTTGAGTTGAGTCTTCAACTACTTACGTAGTTGCTCACCTTTCGGAGAAAAAGGAGGAGCATCTGGCAAGCTGTAGAGGTATGAGGATCCTTTTTTGAAAAGCTGAGAAGGAACATTTGAAGTTCATGAGTGTTGAGGAGTGAGGAAATGAGATGGGAAGGAGCCGCTCGCGCTCGTGTGCGCGCGCGCGCGTGTGTGTGTGTGTGTGTGTGTGTGTGTGTAAAGCTGGCAGCTGGTCTTTGCCCCGGTGGCTGTGAGGAACCATTGGCAGTTTTAAAATCGGAGGAATGGCACAGATTCACATTTTAGTAAAATGTCTCGGAACAGTGTAAAAATTGGACTGGAAGGGAATAAACTAAAGAGAATAGACTGGTTAGGAGACCAGTGCAACAACAGTCCAGATGAGTGCGGTGAAGGGCCTGGATTGAGGGAATGGAGATGTGGAAGAGAAGAGAAAGTGTAGAGTATGATTTTTGTGGGTAGAATTTGTGAGACTCAGTGACTGGAGCTACGTAGAGCAGTTGTGAGAGAAACAGGAGGACAGAAAATGTTTGTAGATTCTTCTATCCTCTAACCACTGGATGGGAGAGTAGAAAGGAAGCCTTGGGTTTGGTTTGGACATTTGAAAATGGAGCCTCCCTCTGCAGGAGGCGACCAGGCAGATCAGGGGAAGACGCCACCCCAATCACCCTGCTGCTGCTGCCACTGCTGGTCGCCGTGGCTGCCTGCCCTCGGCCCTCGCAGCCTCTGCGGCTTTGTCTGGAAGGACGTCGGAAGATGTCCGATCTATCTGGTCTAATTAGCATATTACCCTTTTATTAGTATAGATGTGTCTGGGAATTTGACTATTCTGGGAACCTGATATAAGAGGAATCATACAATATATATTTTTTAATATATTTTATTGATTTTTTACAGAGAGGAGGGGAGAGGGATAGAGAGTTAGAAACATCGATGAGAGAGAAACATCGGTCAGCTGCCTCTTGCACGCTCCCTACTGGGGATGTGCCCGCAACCAAGGTACATGCTCCTGACAGGAATCGAACCTGGGACCCTTGAGTCTGCAGGCTGATGCTCTATCCGCTGAGCCAAACCGGTTAGGGCGAATCATACAATATTTGTTTGCCCTTTTGTGATTGGCATATTTCACTTAGCATAGTGTCTTCGAGCTTCATCCATGTTGTAGGATGTGTCACAATTTCCTTCAGTGTTCTTAGAGTGCGATTTAAACACACTTCTTTTTGTTAAGAATACAGCTATTCCACAACCATTGTTAAGTTCTCAAGTTCTGCCACATTAGTTCTACACAGGGAAAGGGGAGATAGAAGACAGGAATTCACTGTTAGTACCTATATCCCATTTACCACAGGTCAGGCGCTGAGTTAGTTGCAAATGCTGCAGTTGACTCAGTCTTCACAACAGCTCTGTGAGGTGGAGATTACGGTTTTCCTCATTCTAGAACTGTAAGGAGAGTTAAGTAGCTTGTACAAGGTCACACCACTTGCAACTTAACTGAGCCAGGATTCCAGTCCTGATCATCCCGATACCAAGGCTCCCCGTGCTTTTCATGACCCTTCGGTTCTCTAATTCTGTTACTCTAAAGGAGTCAAATCTCTTTTCTAGTCATTTATAGAGCGGTTATTTCTAGAACTCAGGACCTGCATGGAAGTCAGCCAGTGGGCCTTGGAGGCGTTAGAAGGCTGTGCTTATCTCTGCATCTTTGTTCCGTGTTGTGCTTTGAAAGCTTTGAGAGCACTACTGAGTTTTTTAGTTTCATCTCCATTCTGTGACCAATTGTTGGAGAGACCCAAAGTCTGAAGTTTGTGTTGACTTTAGATAATCATCCTCTGAGGCTCATTTCTGGAATGAGTTTAAAGAAGAAGAGTACCAGCAGCCAGGTTCAGTCTTAGAGTGGGTGCTTGGAAAAGGATAAGTGGTTTTCTGGGGTCATTAGAGTGGATCAGATTACCTTCTAAAGTAATGATGGAAACAAAGAATAAATCAGAGAAACTGTGAAACACCCTGCATTCTTCCTTCAGGCAAGTAATACCATATCTTCGATGACAGATAATTATTTTCTCTCGAATACTGACAGAATTAGAAAATTTCCAGTGGTACATTTAAGCCAGTGGTTCTCAACCTTCCTAATGCCGCGACCCTTTAATACAGTTCCTCAAGTTGTGGTGACCCCCAACCATAAAATTATTTTTGTTGCTACTTCATAACTGTAATTTTGTTACTGTTATGAATCGTAATGTAAATATCTGATATGCAGAATGTATTTTCATTGTTACAAATTGAACATAATTAAAGCATAGTGATTAATCACAAAAAAATATGTGATTATATATGTGTTTTTCGATGGTCTTAGGCAACCCCTGTGAAAGGGTCATTTGACCCCCAGATTGAGAACCGCTGATTTAAGTGGTTTAGTGTCTGGGTGATTAGGAAGTATAGAATCTCTTCTGCTTTATTTCAGGGCTCTTCTCTTGTTCTCACTGCATCCATTTAAGAGCAACTAATTAATGGTCAGTGAAAAATTCCTCATTGTAAAGGTCATGGACAAAGCACATGCCCGGTTGCATTTGCCTACTTAGAGTCGGGGACTTAAACTGTAATCAGATGTTCAGCTTTATTGTTTTCTTCAAGTGTAAAGGAAAGAACAATGCTCAAGACACAGCTAAGGTATTTTTAAAGCATGCAATTTGTGTGACTCTTGCTGAGTCAGGTGAGTGGGTGATGCTGGCAGAGTTGTAGAAAAAGAACTGACTTCTAGCAAGGAATGAGAACCCACGCTCAACAGAACAGGAGTAGGGCTGAGAATATGCTGAAGGAGAAGGAAGACTGAGTGGTTCGATGTGGGTCAGGTGCCTGAAGAGTGACTCAAAGTGACTAGCTCTGGGGCTCAAAGGGAAATGGACTTGCTCTCTTTACCCGTGGCCTTGAGAGAAGAGCCCAGCCGCGTCTGGGAGTGGAGATAGGGTGGCTTGACAGAACGGACTGACTCCAAAGAATTGCCAGTCGGGGGAAAATAATATTGTGGACGACCTAGGAGAGTCCTCTTGATGTTCTAGACCTACCATGAAATTGCGTACGGCGAGATGATTGTGCTTAAAAACATAGTCTAAATGGATAGCATTTCTATTCCCAAGGTGCACAGTGGTAAAGTCTCGGTGTGTTTGAACAAACTCTCAGTCTGTTATTCGTTAGAAGTGCCCAGTAGGGGGTTCTTGCTGGCAGACAAGAGAGTCAGGATATGATGTCTTCACAGGACAAAACTCTGATGCATTTAATTCAACGACAAAACTCAAGTGCCAAATCTCAGGGTGGGACAGGGAGCACTGGCAGAAAAGTACCCTTTTTTTTAACACAACATTTGATCCTTAAAGTTATTCTCTAATTGTCATCACTCAGTTTATAAGTGCAGAAAATGGCTCCTTTAACCGCAATTGGTTCAGGAGGGGCAGAGACCTGGAGTTTATTTATTCATTTGAGAAGAAAGCCCAGGAGAGGCAAAAGAATGTAGTGTCTGAAGATACGGTAATGTTATGTGATTGTCCTGTAATGTAGTTGGAATCCTAAAGACTAGGATAGATTTGAGGTATAGAGGTTACATGACTCTAGTTTAATTGTCCTCTGGTTTTTGTCTTTATTATCTTCACTGTTAAGTTGTATGAAACTTAGTACCGTGTTCTCTAGTTTAAATTGAAGCTGGAATTATTCCTTGATATGAGGCAATATCTCAGCAGCTTTCTCACTCTGATGACTGATATATAGTCATCAGATAACTGTTGACACCTACTAAATACAAGTGCATTGCATGCTTTAAGCAGATACTAAAATGAATCAGAGATAGACATTTATTTTTCAAGTTGTCTGTCTGTTGAATGATGGTTGGGAACTTGCATTCTGCAGTCAGATCCAACCCAAGTTCAGATCCTGGTTTTGACATGAACTATATATAAAACCTTGGAAAAGCTACTCAATCTCTCTAAACCTTATTAGGCTATATATCTAGTACAAGTCAACACCTTGATCTCCATAATAGCACCTATCTCATAGGAGTGCAGAAGGCCTCAGGAGATAATGGTTGTAAAGGACTTGGAATGTAGGAATTCCTCCATAAAATTAAGCAACACACACAGATGAAGAGAATTGCCCTGTGGGCCCACGGCATTATGCCTTTGCTGGAAGTTCAGTGTTATAGAGATACGACTTGGGGTGTTACCTGTATGGAAGGAATCACCTGGACTGTATGACACTGAATGACATTCCCAAAGGCAAACACAAGAAATAACAGGACAGAACCAAAAAATATTTTCTTAATCCACAAAAGTGGTCTAGTAATTATATTTCTTATTTTCTTTGATGTTTTGTTTGTATTAATTCCTGGTAACTCAGATATTAAAGGAGTTGAATCAGACTAATACCAATATGAAGATAATGCATCAATTCTTTTGATACATGATTAGGGAGCCTGTTATGTTCACCTCCCATGAGTTCTAGCACTAGATCTAGTTTATCAGTGCTGAAAACGTAGGAGGTTAAGGAGCCATTCTGATGTCTGGCTCTCAAACTCAGGCATTTGGCTGATTATTAAAGATAGGTGGCTATAAATGTTTGAGGATTTTCAGGCAAAATGGATGGAACTACTAAATAATCCTATATAATAAAAGGTTAATATGCAAATTGTCCCCTCAACCAGGAGTTTGACCAGGGGGTGGGGCGGGGCCGGTGGGCCCCTCCCCCAGGCTGGCCCAGCCCAATTGCCCTGATCAGAGCTGGCCAGGGCACCGGGCCTCTAGTTTGGTAAATAATAAAGTGGCAAAGTTGGATTTCTTAGCTCACTATTTCCTCAGACATCTCAACTTAAATTCCAAATATTTAATATCACTGATTACCCTGTAAAGTGATTTATTCTTTAAAAAGTTATATAATATTTGATATGTGCAAAAGGTTACATAATTCTGTAAATTAATAGTACATTACCAGTATATTAAAGCTACTGTGTGACGAGGAGCTTAAATTGTTTACTGTGTTGTTATAGCTTAGTATGCATTGCTTAGTCATTAAATATTTCTTGAATGCCAAATGTCTGGTGATGGGCCTGGGGTCCTTGTGGCTCAGTAGGTCCAGTATTTGAGGAAAAGAGCTGAACACAGACCAAAGGGGTGTGAGGATGAGCTGGCCCCAGCAGAGTCCGTGTCTGTCACCACGTCTAACTTGAAGCGAGGGATGAATTCAGAGGGCAGCAACTGCTGCTGTAGTTCCTCCTTTCAAATCTCAAGTAAATTCCTCTTTTGGCCAACTCTGACCCAGAAACACTTATAGAAGGGAATTCTGGGAAATAGTTCCAACGTACCCAAGTTACTACAGTTCAAACCACATGTGCTCTTATACTTATTTGTTGTTTTGTAAACAAGAGAGACATTCAGAATTCTTTCTTCTTAGAATATATCAGGATATTTGAGATATCAGAATAGTTAAAAAAATAAAATTTAACCTGATTATACAATTATTTTCTTTTCCATTAAACCATATGTTTATTTTTAAAGCCATGAAATAACTTAAAAAAGAGTAATATAATCTTCCTTCTTCTGTTGCAAGAAAGCATTCTTTTAATTTGCTAAGTTGGATCTTGTGCTAAAAGTTTTTTTTTTTTTTTTAAATTGTCTAGTACAGTGCCATCTAGCGATAAATAATTTATTTTCTGGTTTTGGATAAATAGTTCACTGTCACATTTTACTTCTTGATAAATCAAGAACTTTATTTTTAATCATTCCTAACTCATAAGACATAGGGAGCTATTTTTATTTTTATTTTTTAATATATTTTTATTGAGTCCAGAGAGGAAGGGAGAGAGAGAGGGAGAGGGAGAGAGCGAAACATCAATAATGAGAGAGAATCCTGTACGCCCCACACTGGCGATCAGGCCTGCAACCCAGGCATGTGTCCTCACCAGGAATTGAACAGCAACCTCCTGGTCGATAGGTCTACGCTCGACCACTGAGCCACGCTGGCTGGGCAGGAGCTATTTTTAAGTAAATCAAATATTTATAAATAATGAGAAAAATAAAAAGCTGGAAAAGATTTTTTTTTTATCCTTACTAGTAGGTTCTATTTACTTTCTCACCTATAATCCATAATGAATCACTATTTGTCCGTTTACTGGATTCCATTTGTATCCAGGAATAAAATAATTGTTTTGTTTATGAAAAGAATAGGATTATTTTAGAAATGTGATGTAGCGGAATGAGTATGGGCTTTAAAATCAGGCAGGCACGGGTTTGTCTTTTGGCCTTATTTTTCTTTGATTTTGGCAAGCACTCTTCCAAGAACTTTATATGAGCGGAATCATTAAATATTCACAAAAACCTAATGAGGCATGTTGTAGCAAATGAGGAAACCAAGGCTGGCCGAACAGTTGTGTTAGGGTGCTTACCTCATTGCTTTTTGGTTACTTGTGTGTTACCTGTTTTTCTAATACAGAGTGACCCTCTGCAAGGAAGGTCTTGTTCATGTTTTCCCAGCACCTAGTGCAGATTCTAACATCCCCAATCCAGTTGATGACTATTTGTGGGGTTTTTTTCTTCCATGAAGAGCCACAAGAACAATAGAAAAGTAAACTATTAGGTAAAATATCAGTGTTTTCTCTATATTTTATTTGAGTGAAAAATAGATAATTAAAAAAGGGTGTGTGTTATACAGTCAGAAACTCTAGGTTCTATTCTCTGATTGGCCACTTAATGTATTTTAATCTCAGTTACACAAGCACAGAACGCCAGGAATCCAGGAGTTGTACGAGGCTGGTTGTAAAACTCAGCAGTCTCCCAACTCTCCCCCACCCCCCAGGCCCTACCCTTGGGAGTTCAGCTCTAAGACCTGGTTCTTATTATTTACTTCCAAATCTCTAGATAGCCTGCTGCTCTTTCCAATTTTTAATGTTTCAGTCTTGGGCAATACCTTTGCCTTCTCATGATAGATGAAGAGATTTATCTTTCTTATGCGCCCTTACCCTATGTGAAGAGCCCTCATTCATGCTCATTAGAATTAAATTTTGAATAACAATCAGTGGTTACATTAGCAAAAGTATAAAAACTTTCACAGCTGAGGCATATAATCCATGGTTACTTATTCTTTCCAACACAATTATTTTTGTTTCCCTTGGTATTAATTGCCTTTTTGGAAAAGAGTTTGCTTAGATTTTATGTATTTATCACTTATTCATTCCTAAGCTATTCCCCAGATGTCTAAATATAGTTAGGATATGTGACCAGTTTAGCTCTTCTAATAAAATATTTTGTCATTTATAGAATGAAGGGTCCAGATGACATGAAGACTTAGGCTACTTGTATCTCAAACTTTATGGTTCCATGGAACAGAAACCTGGATGTTTTGTGCTGTCATGTCATTAGTGGACAACATTGCCAGCTCATACACAGCCTTCCTCTCGGACCTACTGGTCTTAGTTTAGTTGGAGCCTCTCTGCTGCCTCCCAGAGGGGCTGGGGGACTCAGGGTCTGGCTGGAAGTGGAGCCACATTTGTGTGTGATCAAGACTGCTTGTCTGCAAGAGTTCTGCCAAGTACAAATAATGAGCTAGAAATACCCCAGGTCCGGCCAGAAGACCAGAGATTCTTTGGTTAGGGAGAGTTACTTGAGTCTTTTGACAGGTATAGAGTACTCACCTTTTATAGTGAATAATCACGGAGAAGCAGAGTGGATAAATAAAGTTGCCAGGGATGAAATAAAGACTAAATGGCATATGATATATGAGTAAACAATGATTAAAATCTTGTTTAAAACAATAAAAACAAAACAGAAAGATCCCTAGCAGGAGCTTCTCACAGATAGTTGTAGGAAATAATGCTGGAGGCGTTAAGTGTGAATGACCTAGTGACGCTTAGCTTTGCAGGTATTTTGTTTACTTTTATCATAGGTTAGTGTGCTTGTGAATACTGTCTGAGATGTTATTTTGGGGGATGTCATTACTTTAAGTAAATATAGAAGAAACACTAGAGGACAGAATGAATCTGTATAGGCATACCGGTTCCAGACAACCACAGAAAGCGAATATTGTAATACAGTGAGCCACATGCATTTTTTGGTTCCCCAGTGCATATAAAAGTTACGTTGATACTATACTGTGGTCTATTAAGTCTGCGATAGCATTATGTCTAAAAAACAATGTACATATCTTAATTAAAAAACTCCTTATTGCTAAAAAAGTACTAACCATTATCTGAGCCTAAATTTATACATTTTTTTTTGCTGGTGGGGAGGGTCTTACCTTCAATTTGTAGAAAGTACAGTATCTGCAAAGCGCAATAAAAGCAAAATGTGATAAAATGAGGTATGCCCGTGCAATTTTTTAAAAAAATATATATTTTATTGATTTTTCACAGAGAGGAAGGGAGAGGGATAGAGAGTCAGAAACATAGATGAGAGAGAGACATCGATCAGCCGCCTCCTGCACACCCCCCACTGGGATGTGCCCGCGACCAAGGTACATGCCCTTGACCGGAATCGAACCCGGGACCTTTCAGTCCGAAGGCCGACGCTCTATCCACTGAGCCAAACCGGTCAGGGCATGCCCGTACAATTTTAATATTTGCTACAGAAGCTGTCATTCTGGATGGCTAGCACTAGGAGGCCACAGAGACCACGATTCTAATGGACTTGGGTTTAGTCATGCATCTTTCCTGTTGGTGTTGAAAAGGAAACCTCGGGTAGAAAGCCCAGACGAAGTGCAGTAAAAACTTCTTCAAATGCAGGATCACTTAAAATAATGAAAGATTAGTCATCCTATTTGTCATAATGCAGTAAAAAATGAATCTAAAATAGGCAACACTACTTCTTTCTATGTTTGTGACCTTGTAAATAAGTGACGTCTGAATAATCACCTCTTTTTGAAATTGTCATTCTGGTGTTTAGTTCTTGAATCCCTGGATCCAGGCCCTGATTGCTTTATGCCTGGATGATTTCAGTAGCTTCCCAATAGATTACACTTTGGCCTCGTTTTCTTCCAGTCGATTCTTGTTCAAAACAATAGTTTTCCATCAGAAATAGTTTTGATCATATGTGTCCTCTGATTAGAAACTTTTGGTAGTTTCCAGTCAAATAGTGTTCAAATCCAAACCTATCCATTCACTCACTCATTCATCACATAGGTATGAGTTCCTTTATGCAACAAGACAGTCACTTGTGGGTGTTATATTTGCCCATGCATTTTCTCAGTATTCTCCACAGAGTCTCTGTTACAGCTAAATAAATATATCTGTTCATCCCTAAATTTGTACCTTTCTGCTTTTAACATAAACCAGCCTCTTGGTCATTTCATAATTCTCTTCTTTCAGAGCTGCTGGTTATTCAAACCTGATCTCCCTCAGTGACTGTGCAATCTCTCAGCCTTTGTGGTACTTAGTTTATACCAGGGGTGGGCAAACTTTTTGACTCGAGGGCCACAATGGGTTCTTAAACTGGACCGGAGGGCCGGAACAAAAGCATGGATGGAGTGTTTGTGTGAACTAATATAAATTCAAAGTAAACATCATTACATAAAAGGGTACGGTCTTTTTTTTTTTTTTTTAGTTTTATTCATTTCAGATGGGCCAGATCCGGCCCGCGGGCCGTAGTTTGCCCACGGCTGGTTTATACTCAGTTAGATTCATTTATTTTTAGCTTTTCTCTGTTAAAATTTAAATTTGTATGTGTGGTTGCTTAAGAATAAGGTGGTCTTTTTTTCTTTTTATTTCCTCTTAGTGCCAAATATAATAAAAGGGGAACACATACTTCCGGTAGCTTTCCCTGCAGCCTTTGTCCACTCTCTTCTTTTCTAACAGAAACTTGGTTTTGTTCAAGAATCCTCTCTTCTCTGTATGTCCATGTACTTTGAGGAAGGTGGGCTGGGGCCTCAGACTCCACATCATGAAGGTTCCATTCTTGCCATTCGTGGGACAGGAAGTTGGCTGGGGCAGGGGTGGGGACTTTGCTGGTACGATGGAGGGGAAAGTGCATCAGAATCATGTGGGGGAGTTTTTTTAAATGAAAAATATACTTTCCACCCCCCAGATTCTGACCTGCTCTTATTACTCTCATATTCCTTCATGATTTGTGATTTGTTTGTTTTGTGGCCCAAAAGGAGGTGAGCACCCTACCCTGGCAGCCTGCCCTGTGTGGATCCCCTCTGTAGCCTTTCCTATTAAAGTTAGTGATGGGACCATTCGTCCTGACACCTGATCCAAGGCTGCCGCGTCAGTGTTTAGTTCCTCTCCAACTGATTCTTCTACCATTGCTTATGGTAACTACACATGAACTATAAATTCTTGTGTTTACTGACATGGATTTAGTGGGATTTGTTAAAGAATTGTTTTTTAAGTTATTAATAGCTTGTCTTTTTTTTCAGAGAAGGTTTGAGGGAATTCTACAGCAAAGATATGTAAAATGAAATAACATGTAAACAGAAAATCAGAACTAAGGGAAAGTTTACAAATATATTGATTGATTTTGATTCAGATTTGGTTCTGGTGTTTTGTTTTTATTGAAATATAATTTATATACAGCATTATATTAGTTTCAGGTGTACAACATAAATGATCTCCACAATAAGCTTAGTTAACATCTGTCACCATATACAGTTACAGATTTTTTTTTGTGATGAGAACTTTTAAGATTCACTCTCCTAGCTAATTTCAAGTATGTAATGCAGTATTATTAACTACTAGAGGCCTGGTGCACCAATACATGCACAGGTGAGATCCCTTGGCCTGGCTGATCAGGGTGTCTCACCCAGTCCCGATCGGGGTTGGCTGATGGGGAGGGGCCACCGGAGGTTCTGATCGGGGCTGGCCAGCTGGGGGGAGGGCCCGCAGTGGGTTGGCCGGCTGGTGGGGGTGGGGAAGGAGCTGCATGAGATTGGCTGTGGGAGCATTGAGCATCTGCCTCCTGGTGGTCAGTGCATATCATAGCGACTGGTTGACAGTCATAAGGGTTGCTTAGGCTTTTATATATATAGATAATCACCACACTGTATATTATATCCCCATAACTTCCTCATTTTATAACTGGAAATTTGTACATTTTGACCCCATTTACCCATTTTGTCCACCCTCCCACTTTCTCCGTGCGCTCAGGGTTCTTTTTGTTTAGTTTTTGTCTTGCTTTTTTAAGTTGCTATTTTAAGTAGAAGCTTTTTCTATTAAAATTATTAAAAGTGTTTTTGGCTTTTAGATATTATACTATTCTCTGCATGTTAACCTTAAATATATCAACATTGATGAACTTATTGTTATTAGTTTTAATAGCTTTCCTTTATAATTCTCTATAGAAATAAAGTGTTTTCTACAGTTGTCACTTGTAGATACAGACAATTTTGTCACTTCATTAAAATTTTTATATCTCAGATCATTTCTTTTATTACATTACTAGGATCTCTACCTTTTTGAATAGAAGTGATGGTTGTAGTCACCATGGTCTCATTTCCTGGTTTTTAAAGGAAATCCTTTTATTAATTAGTCATTAAGCATGATTTTGTTTTAGGATTTTATTAAGGAAGTTCTTTTCTATTCTTGATATGCTAGAATTACTTTTCAAAATCATGAGTGGTGGTAAAAGAATTAACGAAACCATTTCTCATCCTCTAAGGACAAATCTGACCTTGGATGAACTTTTTATTCATTTCCTCTAAATCCTGATAAAAGTGGAAAGTCAACCATGTTACTAGGCAACATTGCTTATGGTAAAAGGGATCTTTATTTGGTAGATGTATTAGCATTGGGAGGAACTACACATGAACCCTAAATTCTTGGTTAGAAACAATAGCTTTGAGCATCCCTGGGAGCACATTTCAGAGATGGGTGTAAACTTGGGCCACTGAGGTGTATTGGGTCCTGTTTGGGACAAAAGGCTTCTAAGCTAGCATGACTCTGCACCCACCCTGTGATTCTCATTTCCTTGCACCTGAGCTCTCATCTGAATGCCAAAGAGAGGCCCTGTGGACTCCTGGAAAATCTCTTCCCATGAAGAGAAACACTTGAGACTGCCCTGCCAGGATGCTGTGTTTTCTTACGCTGAGTTGATGGCTGCTGTGTGTGGCCTTTGGTAATTGGCTAGCTCAGAATGTGCAGTGAGAAGTCCCATGTGGGCATTGCACCGTGCATTCAATCAAAATACAGAAATCAAGTGTTTACTGGGGCTGATCAAAGTTTATAACTCTCCCTTATAACCTTTAATTTCTAATTTTTATTTATTGGAAAATTCATATTCTCTAACTATAAATTAATATTATAAATTCAAACTTATAAAAATAAATATACACAATATACCTTTCTTTTTTGTTAGAATCTGTATATGTTTGCCAACCCAAAAATACGTTTGCTACTAAAAAGTGTTTGATAGCTAATGTTTTAGACCTGTGTGGTCCAATGGGTAGATATTTGTTCTCCTAATATAGCTATTAAATGAAATGTGATTAAAAATTCAATTTCATGGTTGCACTACTAGCCTCATTTCAAGTGCTCAATAGCCACAGGCAACTAGTGGCTACCATATTGGACAGGATAGATGTAGAACATTGTCATCATTGCAGAAAGTTCTGTTGGACACTTTCTAGGTTTTATTGTTTATTCATCCAGATTACCAGAGAGCTTTATATTTTTTACTATATATGTTACATACTATAAGAAACTGCTGGATGAACCAATTATGATCTCTCTCAGGGACAGTATTGAAGACCCTAGTGTATTATTTACAAAATAATTTGCTAGATTTGCATACCAGAACAAATTCTGTTTCTCCTGAGATTCACCAATCCATCATGGCCAGTGTGAATTTGCAATTGTTTTTCTCTTTCTGCTTTATCAACTAGACAGTGTAGGGCCAAATTTATGGCTAAATTTAAGAAACCTCTGGCTTACATAATTGCATGCTTATTTTTTCTTCCTCTGAAGTTTTATATTTATAAAATAGGACTTTAATGTCTGAATTTTTATAGGCTGTCTCAAATGCTTTGTTGAAAGGAGGCAAAGTATCTACAATAATAAAAGTGTAATATGCTTATTAGACCGGACAGCCGAACGACCTTCTGGACGTCATTCCAGATGTCCTTCTGGACAAAGCCACGGTGGTGGGGGCTGAGGCAGAGGCGGTTAGGGGCGATCAGGCAGGCAGGCGAGCGGTTAGGGGAGATCAGGCAGGCAGGTGAGTGGTTAGGGACAATCAGGCAGAATGGTTAGGGGCAATCAGGCAGGCAGGCAGGCAAGTGGTTAGGAGCCAGTGGTCCCGGATTGCAAGAGGGTGCAGGCCAGGCTGAAGGGACCCACCCCCTGTGCACAAATTTTGTGCACTGGGCCCTCTGGTATAGTAATAAATAAATAGCTTCAAGATTTTGATGGATACTTTTGTTACTTATTACTTTAGTCACTTATTAGGAGCCACTTACTGCTGAACATCAGTCCTGAGAAGGGGGTGAAGGAGCTAAAAACAGTTCTTGGCTGATGAGGATTACAAGCCCCACACATGGAATCCGACTGCTTTCCAAGTGAAGTGACTCACTGTGTTCACCTGCCATGTTCAGTTTTATTCAGTTTTCTAAAATGTTTAGAATTTTCCAAAATAACGTTTGAAGAACTCTCTTATTTAAAGTAGTTTGTAAAGTTTTCAGGCATTTTTTGTATTGGGAGGAAAATTCAACTAAGAGCGTTGAGTATTTGAGCTGGTGAACCAGGAGTTTAAATAAATTAAATAAGCCGGGGAGAATGCTGTTTTGTTTCTCTACGGAAACTTACTTCTTTGGGATAGCAGAAAATTTAATTCTGGGCATTTATACCTGTTCTCAGTATAAAAACACCACAGTGCTTATCTCCTTTTTTCCATTTTATTCTGGAACTTATAAGCAGGTCAACATGATATATGTCTTTTACATTTTTATAGCTTTTCTTGGTTCTGAAAACAGTTAAAGCAATATATATATATTGCTTAGGAGGTTTAGAAGTCTAGCAATATATATATATATATATAGCCAAAAGGTAAAACAATTTTATAAAAGAATAAAACCAACCTCATCAAAAAGAAGCTGAAAGATTAAATACTCCCATTTGTCAGTGCTCAGGAGGTTTGGATCATATTTTTGATTTGACTTTTTCTGCTTGCTCAAGTGAGAAAAAGCAGCACAGAATCATATCGTTTTCATGTACTGACAACCGGAAGCTTATAAACATCTGCAGAAACCAAACATTTCCTGGAACTAAGCTCGAGCAGAAATTTATCACGTGAATCTTTGTTTAAAGAACCCAGTGAAAAATATCTTCAACCACAGTTATGTAAAAGACCCAGGGGTGCCGTCCACGTGGATTCGTTCTCCAGAGGCAGAGTCGAGGAGTCTGCAGAACATGCTTGAGGTGCGTGTGCTGGCTGCACGGGGCCGGGTGCAGGGCCTGGCGCGCAGGGCCGGTGCGGAGGGCTCGGGGCCCAGCACCCGCAGCCTCTGCTGGTTTGAAGCCATACTCAGGAAAGGGGCTTAGAAAGTCACGATTATTCATAGGATTTATCGATTGTTTTCTTCTCTAAAATGGTAGGCGTTGTCAGTGTGTTTTTGGTGTGGGTGCCGATTTTATTCTGTTCATCTCAAGGCAAACACCTGCAGTTGGAGATACTTTATTTTGGAGATTCATGTGAAGCTTTTAAGCTTCGAAGGAAGCAAGCCACCTTTTTCCTGGAATTTTAAGGGTTGGGCTTCTAGTTTTGCCCTTTCAGAAGTCTAGTTCACTTCCGAGTGAAGAACAGTGGAATCTATTTTTTCAAGGAGCTTGTGCTCAATTTAAGTTTCCCTAACAGAAAGTAATGTGAGACTTCACAACTTAGGTGACGTGGAAGAAACAACTTTCACCTGAAATATTTGAGGGACAGATAACAACAAACTATCTATCTTTTGAAAACCTGAACTGAAAAACTTGAGTTTGGTCATCATAGTGCAGTTTCTTTGAAGAATGTTTGTATCCCTTGAGCCTGCTGGGCTGAGTTAACCGAAGCACTGTAAAACACTAGCCTGTCAATAGGTTTAAAATAGATCTTTCCATGTTTACTATATACCAGTACAACAGTTCTGTTATAGGTGTTAAATATTAGCTCCTTATTCTGGTGAAAACTGACCAGTTTTTGCTTCTTAAGACTGAGTCACACCGAGCCAATATGTAAAAGGGTGCACTGGTGGGATTTAGGAAGGTGTCTTAGGAGGTTTAGAAGTCTAGTGCTGTCTATCTACCATACAAGGCTATTACAGGATTACATATATGTGGATAAAATACCTGGCACATAGTAGGTACTCAGTTAATGTTGCTTTTTCATTCTCTCATGTCATTGATGATGGCCATAGACACAGTTCTAGAATTTTTATTCTAGGTCATACACATTTAGGCATGTTGGGATTGATCCTGATTTTAGCAGAGTTCTTTTATATTGACACTTAAGAGCACTAATAGCATGTGTTGAAAGTGTGGTTTCTATTCGATAAATTATAGGCTGATAATAACTCAGGAAATAATGCAAATGGTTTGGAATTTCTTGATGGAACGAGACAAGATTTAACAGTGTTCAAGAGTCAAATAATTGTATCAGAATTCAACTTTTCCCCAGCTTTATCCGTTCCGCACATAAAGACATGTTGCACCAATAAAGCACTCCTATGTGGAATCCACTGAGAACCAGGTGGAGCCCTGGAGTCGGAGGATTAGAAGTGTGCAGACTGGTGCAGCCAGTGAGAGTCGTGGAAGACAGGCTTACTCATGAAAAGGACCTTGAAATCATTGGCTATCGGCGGAGAAATGCCTTTGGGAGCAGGAAGGCAGTTATGATACACCCGAGAAGTTTAAAGAAGAACTTGGTGAAAAGAGAGCAGCCACAACCAGGCTCTCGGGCACTGTTCTTCCAACCACCCAGGTTAAGCCTGTGCATGGCTACAAGGTCTCCCTACAGGCCGTGCAGCAAATAATATAATGCTGAGAGCTCCAGAGGGACCCTGTGAGGACAGCGCTAATGAGTAAACATACATCTCCCCAAAGGAGGAAGCGATCGAGTGGTTGCAGTGTGATTTGAGGGAGCTGGTATTGATACTTGCGACCCACATGTCATATTTTAAAATATTCTACTTAACTCTTAAAGTTAGCAGCATTTGTGTGACATAGGGAAACTAAAATGTCAAATCAGAAATGTTATGAATGATAAAATTATATGAAGACTGCAAATTAATGTGCAAAATTTGATTCCAACTATATGGCCCCTGCTCTCCAAGAGTATGCTATTAAGAACAGTGGTGCCTGGAGATTTAGTTAAATTACCTACGTACTATATTTTCAACCATTCGTTCGATTCATTAAATATATATATAGAAGACGTGTTACCCCCAGGCATTTTCTCGCCATTGGAGGAATATGAAACAATAACTTCTTCCCTTCTGAAGCTTATATAGAGGGAAGATAGAAAAAGGTGGAGGTACCAAGTGGGGGTGATACGGATGAATGAGTGGATGACTGAATGAATATAAACAAAAGTAAGTCAGGGGAAATGGATAGAAAGTGTAATGGTGGTGATGAGCTGACGGTTTGGCACTTGAGTAAAGGCCTGAAGTCAGTGGGGAGCGTGCCATGCAGGTGTCTGTGAAGAGGGAACAGCAAGTGCAAAACCCCTGGCAGGAGTGTGTTCACATCCTGGAGGAGCATCCGAGAGAGCAGTGGGGTAAGAGTGGGATGAGCAAGGGAGAGAATGGTAGCTGATGAAGGAGAGATGGTACCTGGGGCCAGATAGGACCTTGTAAAAGGCCTTTGTGATGCTTTTTACTCTGAATGAGAGGGAAACAATTGGTGGGTCTTATGCAGAGGAGGGGCACTGCTGTCATTTTATTAATATGACTCTGGCCTTTTGTTTTGAAAACAGTGTGCATTAGGCAAGGGAAGAAGCAGCTGGCAGGCTATTCAGTCATCCAGATGGAGTGATGGAGGCTCAGATGGTGGAGTAGGGAGAAGAAGTTAGAATTTAGATATGTATATGCAGTATTTTAAGGTAGAGCCAACAGGATTTGCTGATGGATTGGAGCCTGGGTGTGAGGAAAAGAGAAAAGTCAGGGATGACTTGGAGGATGGAATTATCATTTAAAGAGATGGGGAATCCTAGAGAAGTATCAGTCTTAGAGGGGAAACATCTTAGAGGGGAGTTTGGCCTGGGGCACGTGAAGTGTGAAATGTCTATTACACATTGAAGGGACGATGTCAAGTAGGCAGCTGAAAATATGAGTCTTGAGTTCAGGGGAGCTCTTATCGTTGGTATTTTAAATGATAAGACCCATTGAGATGGCCAAAGGGGAGGGAGTTTAGATAAAAAATAAGTTTGAGAACTGAGACCTTGGGTCACTCTAGCATTAAGAGGGTGGGATAATGAGAAACCTAAGAAGAGATGGCCAGTGAAGCAGTGGGAGAGCCAGGAGAGTGTGATGTCCTGGAAACCCAGCAAAGAAAACATGTTTAAAGAAAGGGTTGTAATCAGTTCTGTCAGATACCACTGACAAGTCCAGGATGATGAAAACTGATCATTACATGTAGTAAAAATTGTCTCTGATGCTTTTTACCCAAATGGCCTTGAATGAATTACCTGCCTCGTAGGGTGGTGGTGGTGAACTGTTTAAGAAGCGTCTGCCTCACTCCCTGTCTGTTGGATAGTTTAAGGTGCATGTCATCGGCGACTTTAACAAGAGTAGTTTTCAGGGGATCCATGGGCACAAAAGCCTGATGGGAATGGTGGGTTCGAGTGAGAATGGGAAGGAAGAATGGGAGACAGCAGGTAGAGAAATGGGATGTTTATCCATGGGAATGTGGGGTCAAGAGAAAGTTGTTTTTTTTCTCTTTCTCTGTCTATGGTTAGGAGAAAGTACACAGTTTACTTGCTGATGAGAACCATCCAGTATAGAGGCTAAATCAGAGGTCCTCAAACTTTTTAAACAGGGGGCCAGTTCACTGTCCCTCAGACCGTTGGAGGGCCGGACTATAGTTTAAAAAAACACTATGAACAAATTCCTATGCACACTGCACATATCTTATTTTGAAGTAAAAAAACAAAACGGGAACAAATACAATATTTGTATTTGCATGTGGCCCACGGGCCGTAGTTTGAGGACCCCTGGGCTAAATTGATGATGTAGTTGGATAAGGATTGTGAGGTATTGTGAGATAACAAGTTGACTGAAATAACGAGATTTGTCCTTTGTTTTCTGCCCTCTCCTTCTCAGTCTTTCATTCATTTGTTTATCAAATAGTTATTAATGGTTCACAAGGTGCCAAGGTCTGAAGTAAGTTCTGGGTAGAGAATGATGATTAAGGGACGAATTAAATAGGAATGATCTCTACACTCTCATGAAGCTTTTAAATATATTTTTATTGATTTCAGAGAGAAAGGGAGAGGGAGAGAGAAAGAGAAACATCAGTGATGAGAGAGAATCATTGATCGACTGCCTCCTGTGCACCCCACACTGGGGATCGAGCCCACAACCTGGACATGTGGCCTTGACCGGAATTGAACCGTGACTTCCTGGTTCAAAGGTTGATGCTCAACCACTGAACCATGCCTGCCGGGCTCTCATGAAGCTTTTATTGTCTGATGGTGTTACGCTTTCTAAAAATACCAATAAGTAAATAAAGACTGTGATTAAAGCTTAGCAGGAAAAGTACAGAGTATTTTTCAGAGAAAGAATACCATGGTGTGATTTAGACTGGAAGCATTAGGAGGCCTCCGAGCTATAAACGGTGGCCATGATTGAGAGGAAGGGTGTTCCATGTAGAGGGAATAGAATATGCAGAAGCTCTGGGGCAGGGGACAACTGGTGCTTTTGAGGATTTTAGAGGTGGCCAGTGTGGCCTAAGGGGTAGGCAGGAGCCAGGTCTAGCAGAGCTTTTTCTTGGCCATGAAGATTTTAGATTATATCCTAGGAGCAATGGGAAACCATTGAAACGTTTTAATGTAGGAAATGACATGATTCGATTTGCATTGGGGAAAAAAACTATCTGTGTTGCTGTGTCATGGTCAATGGATCAGTGGGGGCAACAGTGGAGAAAAAAGAATACCAACTTAGGCAAATTATAGTATCTGTGGAAACATGTAGATTGAAATAGTTTTTCTATGAAAAAAATAGAATTGAGAATATCCTTCTTTTAGCAGAATTGGCTTTGAGTTTACCAGGTTTCTCAGCAGCTGTGAAGAGTATTTTCTTGTTAAAAATAATACCAATACAGAAGAGTCAGATGAAAATATCAGTGATTTCAGATTATTTAACAAAAAGATGAAAAGATTATTTACCAAAAATTGTTGTAACTTTGTGAAAAATTAAAAATAGTAAGACCATATTAATCTTTTTGTCCAGAAAAACTACTAGTGACACAATATTAGAGATAGAACCTAATAAGAAAACAGTAGAGTACATGAATATGTACCAAGAATAATTAATCTGTTTATATTTTAGATGTTCATACACTATTAAGAAACCTTAAAATTTTTGCACTGATGTAGTGGATGTACATTATTTTCACTTTTAAAAAATATATATTTTATTGATTTTTTACAGAGAGAAAGAGAGAAGGATAGAGAGTTAGAAACATCGATGAGAGAGAAACATCGATTAGCTGCCTCCTGCACACTCCCCACTGGGGATGTGCCCGCAACCAAGGTACATGCCCTTGACCGGAATCGAACCTGGGACCCTTGAGTCCGCAGGCCGATGCTCTATCCACTGAGCCAAACCGGTTAGGGCTATTTTCATTTTTTAAAATAAAGTAAATGTAATAATAGTTTATTGGTTAATAAATATTTCAAAAGTTCCCTTTTCCACTTTCAAAAGTGTCTTAGTTTGCATGATAAATTATATGGTTAGAGATGGAGGATCTTTACCAGTTGAGGGTCAGACTGGTAAAAAAGTGGTCGTTTTAGAACCGGATGCATAATTTATTGTGCTCATTTAGGCTTTTCCCCGAAGAGATTTCTTAAAGCAGAAGAGCAGTTTTAATACCAAGTACTGCTATCTCAGGTCACCCACAACTCCAGGGTCATGAATTAACTTGTTCTGAGAACTCAAAAAAAAAGAAGAAGAAGAAAGAAAAAAATAGAAGAAACAGAAGTTATTCCCTGTCTAGACAGTCTACTCGGGAGCATTCTGTCTTGGTTGTAATCCCAGTTTTCTTTCTCACACAGGCATTTATTAATGCTCTTCAGAGTCGGAAGAGGCAGGCCATCTTACCATCTGGAGTGTCTGCGCCTGGCTGACCTAAACTTAACCTGCCAGTTTACGGGAGATGATAGACAATACCCAGAACGGCTGAGTAAGTAGATGCTGCTGTGCTTTGCTTTACAGCTTTAATAAAAAAAGTAAAATTTTTATAACTTAAAAGTTTAAAATATTATGCATTTTAATTCGGTTCTTTAAATTTTTGTTGCTGAATAATGATGGCAAGTATTATAATTCCAATAAGTAAATATTTATATGTAATGGGATCCTGGAAGAAATCCCCTAATGAATAAAAAATTAATGAAAACATTTCCATACATAATACTTCAGCTATCAAGAGACATAGTGAGAATTTAAATGCATATATGAAAATCTAAAAGCATTCTCCTTAGTGCTTTATTTTACTTTTATGTAATGAAATGCAAAATTATTGGTAAGGCAACTGTTCTGAATTTTGTAAATGCAACTCTCTATACAAAAAAATAATTTTTTAACACAGAATGTATTTTGGTTAACTTTAAGTAAATACTGTGGGGTTTTTTTAGTAGAGATTGAATTTTAATAGTTCTATTTGGAAATAATGATTCCCCCCCACCCCTAATGTAGATAAGATCACAGACTCTCTGATTTAGCTTTATTTCTGAATTGAAGACACTAGGGAAGAAGGACATTCATTCTTTCTAATCAAAACATCTCTCTGAAATCTAAAGAATTGAACCAGTTGTCTTGATATAAATTGTTTCTCAGAATGGAAGTGATTATTACTCTTGTTATACCCATCAAAACTGTTTGGACGAAACTAGGAAACCATGAGGCTGTACCAGGATCTTGTTTTGGAATGCTAAGTTTAAAAACAATAAATACAGAAGATGTTTCCCACAACAGGGCTATTTGATTTTGGCTTGTATCTGTGCTGTCCAGTAGGGCAGTCGCTGGCCACATGTAGCTGTTGACATTTGATATGTGGCTAGTCCCAAGTGAGATGTGCTGTGCATAAAATACGACATTTCAGAGACTTTGTAGAAAAGGACTAATACTTTATTCATAATTTTTATGTGAATCACATATTAAAGGAATAATATTTTGGATATATGGGATTAAATAAAACATTAAAATTAATTTTACTTTTTTATATGACTAGCAGAAAGTTTAAAAATACTTGAGGCTTACATTATATTTCTAATGGACAGAACTGGTCTGTATCATCATAGATAATCAACATTCGTAGTCCTTCATTACTCAGCATTCTGTAGGCCTTAAACCTTCTCGTCTGCGTATGGGTCAATTACTATAAATCTGCATTGTTTTAAGAAAGGATTCTTTGATTCATCAAATATTTACTGAGTACCTACGATGTGCCAGACAGTATTTTAGGCACTGCGATTCAGTAGTGAACAAAGTAAACAAAACTCTCTGCTTTTATGGAGTTGACATTCTATTGGAGAGACTAAAAATAAGTAAATAAGTGAGATATATAATCTATTAGAAGGCAATAAGTTTTTTTGCAGAAAATAAAAGAGAGAAGTTTAATTATATATAGGATACTCAGGGAAGGCCTCACTGAAAAGGTAATATTTGAGTAAAGACTTGAAAAAGGTGAGAGAAAGAGCCTTATAGCTATTTAGGGAAGAGTATTCTAGGCAGAGGAAATAGCAAACGCAAAGATCTTGAGGCAGGCTTGTGTCTGTCTTGTTGGGATGGTAGAAGGAGGCTTGCCGTGAGTGATGGGTAGAGAAGAAGAAAGGAAATGAGAGCCGTGGTTATTGTAAGGATTTGGGCTTTGAGTGAGATGAAAGGAAATTGGTGGGGTTTGAGAAAAGAAGTGAGATGGTTTTCTGTTGGTGCTGCTGTGATTCTAATGCTCTGAGGTAAGGGTGGGAGATTGCAAGAATGCAGCAGAGAGGCCCAGCTCAGGGCTGCTGCAGTGACCCAGTTGAGAGGTGGTGGTTCCTGAGGCCATAACCAAAGGAAGTGATGGAATTCTAGGTAGAGGCTGTTGTGAAATTACATATGGGATGAGAGAGAAAGAGTTGTGTCACTGTTGACTCTGCTTTTGGCCTGAACAACTGAAGAATGGAGTGCCTTTTATTGAATTGGGGAGGATTGTGGGAGCAATAGATTTGAAGTAGCACCAGGAGCTCAGTTTGGGGCACATTAAATTTGAGATGACTCCTCAGACATCTTAAGTGGGGAGGTCAAGGAATTCAGTGAGATAGAAGTCAAAGTCATTAGCATTTAAAACTCTGATAAGATTTGAGATCACCAACGGAGTGAGAGTAGATAGAAAAAAGGAGAGCCAGGGACCACTGCAACATTCGGAGATGGGGAGATTCGACAAAGGTGACTGAGGAACGGGCCATAGGGTGAGAACTGGGATGTTGTAGTCACCAAGGAAACAGTGTTTCAGGGAAGCAGGAATACTCAGCCTTGTCAAATGCTGCTGGTAGGTTAGGTAAGATGGGAGTTGAAAACTGATCATTGGATTTAGCAACGAGGAGGTTACTAGTGACCTGGACAAGTGTTTCAGTGAAGTGGCGGAGACAGAAGCCTGAGTAGAATAGATTCAAGGGAGAATGGAAGGAAATGAACAGAAGAGGGTGAATATAGAGACTCTCTTTTCAGGAACTGTGGAGTCACGAGGGGTCAAGGAAATTTTTGGTTTTAGTTTTTTCAACGAGAGAAATTAACCCATATTTTCTCAATGGCATGTATTAGAAAGATTTGAAGATCTTCTGAAATGACCCACCAGATTTGTGACACTTAAGACCTATGTGGGAAGGGTTAGTGTTTCCCTCCTAAGAGGATTTCATAGAATTGAGTTTTGTAAAGAATCTGTGTGTGTATGTGTGGGTAGGTTGGCATTGATTGTGTTAAAAGTTGCTTTTGTAATTGTTATGAAATTTGGCTTCATTTCTTCTTGCTCAGGGTCTGTATTCACATTCTGATAAAAACTTTAAGGAAGCAAATGTTAAACTATTTCACCTCAACTGGAAGAGTTGAGAAAACTAGTGTATGGGGGTAATTTATTTTCCTTTCCTTAAAGGAAGTTGCCAGAAGCATTGGGAGAAATTGAGGCAGAGACATGACCAAGGTCACAAGACAAAACATAGCCAGAATAACTGGGTCTTAGAGCTGATTCCCTAGCTGTGTGGAACACTTAATCTCTGCATTTCAGTTCCAATTGGTAAAAAAGGAGGATAATATGTGTTCTACCTACTACACGAGGTTTTTATGAGGATCAAATGGGATAGTTGGTGAAAGAGCTTCCTCAGCTATAAAGCATTCTATACATATTAAGTGTTAAAAGCAAGTTAGGCTTAAGGATATTGTGACAGTTTTTGTAATAACTAGAGATAAATGGAATGTAACGAAATCTGGGTTGAGAATAACTACAATACATAATACTAGTAGAGTCTTCCAAGAATTTGCCTTTTATGTATGTCAAGCTTTGTTAACAACACCACAGAGTCGATCATATTTGGGTCATCATAGAGTTTTGTGGTTAAGAGCCATGGAGGAGAGCCAAACAATCAATCAGTTTATCCCCTAGGAGCCTCAGAATTACTGAACATCTGATTATTTTGGCACATTAATGTTAGTTTGCTGAAACTCTGTGGAATAGCCGCTCTCTTAATGGAAAATACTCAAGTTATGATGATAAATTTTATGTCAAACTTGAGAGCATTTCTATATTTGATACTTGAAGTGAAACTATAGTCATACTTTATTTTCATAAGAGATTGTTATGGGAAATTGAGAAATTTAAAATAGGTAGCCAAGGTCACTCCCATTAAAGATGATGTGAAGATGATGAGTGATATAAAACAAGTATAAAACTGGACAAAATTGACAAAAATAATCATTTTTGGGCACCGGGAAGGCAGATAATAATTATGCTGGTGCTTGGGTAGAAGAGTGTTCCCCCAAAACTGTTCCCCCAATCCCAACTCAATTGGTAGGAGCTGCAGTTTTGTCAGCTTACACTTTTTACCAGAAGTGAGGAACTTTGTAGTGGAGGCTGGAGTTGTGGGTGAATACCCCACAGCTTTGCTGGCTAAAACTGGCATACTCAGTTTACAATGGATAAGAAAAACCTCCAGCTTTGCTATATCACGTTTGCAGTCCTGTTTTGGGGCCACCAGGCAGAAATTGAACGGAGAGAGCCTGGAAATGAGAGAACCGTAGAAGCATTGTGATGAGCTCTCCACACATCTGTGGCAACTGCTAAATGTTGCATATCCAGGGGGGACAATCACACAACAAGTGAAAGCCAAGGGAGGCCCCTCAAAAGCTTGGGTGCGCCCTAGCCGGTTTGGCTCAGTGGATAGAGTGTTGGCCTCTGGACTGAAGGGTCCTGGGTTCGATTCCAGTCCAGGGCACGTATCTCGGTTGCAGGCTCCTGGCCTTGGTCAGGGGCATGGGCCCTGGTTGGGGGCATGTGGGAGGCAACCAATCGATGTGTCTCTCTGTCTTTCCCTCTCCCTTTCATTCTCTCTAAAAGTCAATGGAAAAAATATCCTTGGGTGAGGATTAAAAAAAAAAAAAGCTTGGGTGCAACTTTCAAAAAATCCATAAACAACTCCATCAGTGAAGCGGGGAACCCTTACAAGTACAAAGTGTTTGGGCACAACCCCTGCTCACATCTCTGGCTGACCATGAAACTAGGCAGACAGAGGTAACATGTAGGGAACTGGGTCAGAAACTATAAATCTGACTTTTAAAAACTCAGCAAAGTCATCAGGGACTATATGTCATGAAAGAGACAGATTCTATACTTTAAGTTCAAACAAATTATTAAAATGACCATCAACCCTTAGAATATTGAGATTTATCAACTGATGAGTGGATGGATAAAATGTGGTATATCCATGCAATGGAATACTATTTGTGAATGAAAAGGAATGAAGTGCTGATACGTGCTACCACATGGATGGACTTTGAAAACATTATGCTCAGTAAAAGAAGACCATCACAGAAGTCTGATTATATGATTTCATTGATATGAAATGTCAAGAATATATATCCATTCATATTAACATAAAAAAGACCAGAATACTTAGGAATAAATTTAACAAGAGAACTATAAGTCCTCCACCCTGAAAACTACAACATTTTTTCTGCAATTAAAGTATATCTAAATAAGGGGGAATATAATATGTACTGTGTTTATTGGTTGAAAGACTCAATATTGTTAATGTGGCAGCTTTCCCCAAATTGACCTATAGATTCAATGAAGTCATTGTCAAAATTTCAGAAAGGATTTTTGTAGAAGAATATTTATAAAATTGGCAAACAGATTGTAAAAATTAAGTGGAAATGCAGAATATCTAGAATAGTCAAAATAACTTTGAAAAAGAAGAATAAAGTTAGAGGACTTAAACTACCTGATTTCAAAACTTACCATAGAGCTGCAGTAGTAAAAACAGCATGGTATCTTCCATGCGGATAGACAACCAGATCCATGGAACAGAATATCCAGAAATAGATATGTACCAGTAAGGGGTCATTCACTAAAGTAATTCAATAGGAAAAGCTCTTTGTAACAAATAGGGCTGCAACAGTGAAAATCCGTGTGAGGTAAAATGGACCTCTACTTTTACCCTACAGCACACACACAAATGAACTTAAAATGGGTCATAGACCAAAGTGTGAAGAAAGCAGGAAGTCTTTGTCTCTTTGGCTAGGTAAAGATTTAGTAATAGGATGTAGAAAGTGTGAAGTATCAAAGAAAAAAATGATAAATTGGACTTAATAAAAATTAAAGTTTTGGTTTTCAAAAGACGACACCTGTTAAGAAAGTGAAAAGCCGCCCTGGCCAGTGTGGATCAGTTGAGCTTCACCCGTGAACAGAAACAGGATCTCTAGTCAGGGTGCATACAGGAGGCAACTGGTTGATGTTTTACTCTCTCCCCCTTGCCCTTCCTCTCTCTCTCTCTCAAATCAGTTTTTTTAAAAAGAGAAAAGTCAAGCCAGGTACTAGGAGATAATATGTATACAATATATGTTTGATACAGGATTTTTATCTAGAAAAACTCAATCATAAGAGAGCAACCCCATTTAAATATGTGCAAAAGATTTGGATAGATATTTTACTGAAGAAGGTACATGAATGGCAGATAAGCACAGGAAGAGTTTCAACATGTCATTTGGGAAATGCAAATTAAAGCCAATAATAAGATACTACTTTACACTCACTCTAATGGATATGATTAAAAAGACTATAATCCATATGTTTGTTGGCAAGAATGTGGAAACACCAGAATCCTCACACATTGCTGGTAGGAATATAATATGATGTAGCCATGTTGGAAAACAGTTTTGCAATTTCTTTAAAAGTTCAACATATATTTAAGCAATTCCATTCCTAGATATGCTGTAATAAAAGATAACAGAATATGCCCAGAAAAAGAATGTTCATAGCAGCTTTATTTGCGACTAGAGGCCCGGTGCACGAAATTCATGCACAGGTAGGGTCCCTAGGCCTGGCCGGCGATCAGGGCTGATCTGGCTGCAGGCTGGGGCCTTCCTTTGTTTTGTGTCGCCCCCTGGTGGTTCAGCACACATCATAGCGAGGGATCGAACTCCTGGTCTCCTGAACTCCCAGGGGGACACTTTGCGTATTAGCCTTTTATATATATAGATAGATTGCTCAGCAATGAAAAGGAGTGGACTATTGATATATATATCAATATGTTGAGATTTACAACAACATGGGTAAATCTCAAAATAATTATGTTGCATGAAAAACTCAGACTTCCCACCCCATCCCCACCTCCTGCCTTTCCAGGGACCATACTGTCTGGTTCCATTTAGGTGAGATTCTAGAAAATGCCAACTAATATATGGTGAGAGAGAGCACATCAGTGGTTGATAGCTTAGGAGAGGAGGAAGAAGAGGATTCCAAGGAGGGCACATGAAACACGGGATGATATATATATTCATTTTCTTGGTTATGCATGATAGTTTCATGGGTATATATACATGTCTAATTGTATATTTTAAATATGTGCAATTTACTGTAAAACAATTACACCTTAATGAAGTTATTTTAAAGATTGTTCCCATTCAAAAACCAGCAAACAAAAAAGTTCACAGCAGCATTATTCACAATAGATAAAAACTAGAAGCAATCCAACTTCATCAACTGGTGAATGAATAAAACACACAATGGAATAATATTCAGCCACGGAAAAGATGAAGTCCTAATTCATCCTACTCATACATATGACAACATGGATGAACCTCAAAAACATTATACCATATGAGAGAAGCAGAAACAAAAGACTGTATATTGCATGATACTGTTTTATATGAAATTTTAGAAAAGGCAAAACCAAAGATCAGGTCAGTGGTCCCTGGGGCCAGAGGTGGGAGCAGAGATTGGCTGTAAATAGGTACAAGGAAACTGTTGGAGTGGTAGAAGTGTTCTTGGTCATAGTTGTGCAGTTGTGTAAATTTACTAAAAGTCACCTAAATAGTTGACTTTCATGGCATATAAATTATATTTCAATAAAGCTGTTAAAAATGGACGGCCACTAAAAAATTTAAATTATCTTTAACATAACATAACTTGCTGAACATATTGCTTTGGAATACTTTGATGAGACCTGTTGAATTAATGTTCTCTGGATTTTTTAAAAGTTGAATTTATTGGGGTGACATTGGTTAATAAAATTATGTAGGTTTCAAGTGTACAATTCTATAATATATCATCTGTATATTGTATGGTGTGATCACCACCCTAAGTCACATCTCCTTCTGTCACCATATATTTGACCCCCTTTACCCTTCACTACCTTCCCTCCACCCTGCTTCCCTCTGGCAACCACCATACTGTTGTCTCTATCTATGAGATTTTTGTCTGTCTTGTTTGCTCATTTGTTGCTTTCAGGTTTATGCTCCTACTAATAGTAAAATGGGAATATTTATTAGTCATCTTTCCCAGAATTTTGTATCTCCCTTGCACATGCATATTGGTTTAGAATGATGGTTTTATGTTTAATAGCTATTAACACTCCCTTCTGGAAGAAATGGTAGTTTCTTATATTAATATTCTGTCCGTGTAAAGTAGTTCAGATGTGTAGTGGTAGGTTGCCTTCACCTTTCAGTTCTTCAGGGAGGAAATTGAGGAGAGCTTAACAGCTTTGTATCTTTTAGGGACAAAAAAGACACATCCTTCTAGGCCTGGGGGGTCCACTCACCTGTCCCAACCCCATATATGTGAAGGCATCAGGGAATCTGGGCATAGAGTGCAACCAAGAGAAAGTAACCCTTCTGGGGCACTTTCCAACTGGCGCCGGCTGTGTTCCACACTCGACCAGGAGTCAGGCTCTCTGGGGTTAGTGACTTCGTGCCTTTGCTCCGGCGTGTCCTCATATATAAAATAGGAGATTGAATTTAACTTCCTTAGGTAAAAACAAGTATCTTCAGGTCGAAAATTAACAGTACTGAATTTTAATGGAAAAAAAAATTAACCACCTAGAACATTTTGCTCACAATTCTACCCAAGTTCATGCAAATACATACACAAATTTATTTCAGAAACCAATTTCTTGACTGAAATTCATCAAGCCATTTTTCCCAAATAAGGTACCAGCTATTTAACCAAATTCTACTTTTTCTTCTTTCCCCTTTTCCCAGTGCAAATTTTTTATTCAACAAAGACTTATGGAACAATCATATATATCAGTCATTCTGCAAAGAAGACATACATACCTGCAAGAATAAATGAAGTATGGGCTATGACATAAGCATGACATATGCTTGGGGATAAATGAAGGCGACAATTTACTATTTTGGAAATTCTAATTATTTCTGCCTTGTCTTTTTGAAAGAAGTACTTCAGTAACAAGTGATCCATGGTGCACAAAATAATAACCTGTTTTTTTGGTACTTTTTGAGAATATTGAAAAATAATTTGGACAATAACTCCTCTTTCTTATGGAAAGTTTTGCCCACTATTCACTTTCCTGTTTTGTTTTTAATGATCATGAATATGTAAACCAAAATCACTACCTAAACTGTTGCTTTGAAACTACATCAAAACAATAGGAGTTAAAAAATAGGTTCTACCTACTGCTTCAGACTTATCCTTTAGTCCAGCCGTTTGAAATGAATAAAACTAAAAAAAAAAAAAAAAGACCGTACCCTTTTATGTAATGATGTTTACTTTGAATTTATATTAGTTCACACAGACACTCCATCCATGCTTTTGTTCCGGCCCTCCGGTCCAGTTTAAGAACCCATTGTGGCCCTCGAGTCAAAAAGTTTGCCCACCCCTGCTTTCGTCACTAAAGGATAGTTAGATACGGGGTCTGATCCTGCTTTAAATGTATTCTTGGTTGAGCTACCCTGAGGGAGTAAGTTGCTGAAGACAAGGAAGTACCTACCCACTCCAGTGCTGTGAAACTCAGAAATAACTTCTTGGGCTTGTGTGCCAGCAACGGCAGTTTCCTTTTGTGCCACAAGAGGGAGTGCCTACGTTGTCGCTAATCTGAATTGAGGTCTGAATTTCCTTCTAAAATGCGCCTGAAAAGTTAGGATCCAGTGGGTTGCTGGGAAAATGTGAAAGAAAAAGGTTGTTGTTGTTTTTTTGACTGTGTCAAGGAAAAGAGGCACTTGAAACATAAAGGGATGAAAAGGAAGAGCTTGTGACTGAAATTCCTTTAAGATAGGAAAGCTTTTGCTGAACATAGATCACTGCAGATTTTATTCCAGGTAAAACAACCTTGTTTTTGGCCTGTATTTGAGAACTTTGATTTTTTAATTTTGTTTTTCCCCTTCTTTACAACTGTCTGTAAATCTTTTATAGAACACAAAATTTAATGGTTTTTTAATTCTCACCTAAGGATATGTTTATTGGTTTTAGAAAGAGAGAAAGAGAGAGAGAAACATCAACATCAATTGGTTGTCTCCCATATGTGCCTGACTAGGGTTCAAGCCCACAACCCGAAACCTAGGTATGTCCCCTGACAGGGAATCGAACCCACAACCTTTGGTGTACAGGATGGCACTCCAGACAACTGAGCCACCTGGCCAGGGACAAAGTTTAGTTCCTTAGTACTAGTCCTGAATGATTAATATTGGTTAAAGAAAAATTGGATTGTTTGTGCTCTTGATGCCTGGGATCTGTACAAAACCTTTTTACCTTAAATTAGTAAGTTAGGAAATCTTTGAGTTTTTTCTTCCTGGCCCCTCCCTACACTTTTTTCCCCTTTGTTTCAGCTTCTGAATTCTTTTATCTGATGTTTTATTGTCATGCACTACGCAGAAGGTTGGGTGAGAACATGGAAAGACATTGTTTCTGTCAAGTAGGGACATGGAATAATTTTAATATACTTTGAAATTTGAGATGATGATCAGAGCTAAACAGAGTGAAGTTGGCACTAGTGGAATTATTCTAATTTAGGGAAATAGTTTTAAGTCAGCTATGTGAATGATTCATGTCAATGTGTTGTTTTATTTAAATTATCTAGGACATCTTTTTATTTTGCTAGCATTTGTATACAAAAATCATGAGCACATTGTGTTTTACCTAATTAAAATTATTCTTTAGCATATTTTTGTGTTGGAAAACGTTGGAATTTAGAAAGAACAATCCTAGGCATCCTTGTTTACTCTGAATCCTACTTTCAGAAATTTTCTCTGAGGCGTGTTCCTGGTTCACAATCAGATTGCCTTAATTCAAATTATGGCGCCACTATGTTTGAAACTTGACAAAAGCGAAGTTATCCATGTAATCTTACTCTTGTTCCTTTAAAATCTGGTAATTTCTTAAGCAGGAGAAAGTGAACTAGAATTGCTATAGAAATGACACAGGATTTTATCTATGTAGTAGCCAATTTAAAATGATCATTGCTGGTACGCTGTAAGGAGTTACCAGCCTGTAAATACTTTTGAGATCACAACATTAAAAAAAGGAAGAATATAAAAGAGAAAGGAACTCCGTAGCTCTATTTTCTTTTTTTGCTTCTACCACGAAATTTGTTCTTATTTCAAAATGTGATGACATCATGATAATCTGTTGTCCATATGAATGCCTCCCATCCTGCTTATTGTGATAAAAAGAAGGTAGAGAGTAGATGATATAGGGGCAAGTTGTTCCTTTCTTTAAAGTTCCTTTTTAAAATTATGGATTACTCCAGGCATATGAAGAAAGCATAAGGAAGATTATGGAATTAAGATGTTATGTGGTTATTAAAACATTATGTGTATTCTTCCACCAGCCTGTCCCTTTCCTACTGTACAGAGGTAACTATCCTGTGTTTGGTGTCTTTACACTTTTACTAAGTACATACAGATGTATTCCTAAACATAAACAGAACGGCAATACATTTTTTTTTTTACCTTCTTAAATTTCTAAGTGTACAGTACATTATTGTTAAGTCTAAGCACAGTGTTGTACAGCAGATCTAGAACTCTTTCATCTTGCATGACTGAAACTATACACTCATTCCCCCTGACAGCGATCATTCCACTTTGAGCTTCTATGGGTTTGACTATTGTAGCTACCTCATGTAAATGGAAATCATGCAATATTTGTTCTTCTGTGATAGGCTGGCTTATTTCACTTAGCATAATGTCCTCAAGGTCCATTCGGGTTGTCAAATATAACAGGATTTCCTTCTTTTTAAAGGCTGATTAATATTCATTGTATTCATGTGCCACATTTTCTTTATCCGTTCATTCATGGATAGACATCTAGGTTGTTTCCACGTCTTGGCTAATACGAATAATGCTGCAATGAACATGGGGTGCAAATATCTCTGAGACCCTGCTTTCAATTCTTTTGGATTGAATATACCCAAAAGTAGAATTGCTGGATTATAATAGTTCTATTTTTAATATTTTAAGGAACACCCATATTGTTTCCACTAGTAGCTGTACCATTTTACCTTTCCTCCAACAATGCATAAGGATTCTGATTTCTTCACAACCTTGCCAACACTTGTTATTTGTTTACTCATTTATTTTGAATAATAGCCATTCTAACAGGTGAAACGATATCTCATTGTGGTTTTGATTTGCATTTCCCTGATGATTCTGAGCATCTTTTTATATACTTTTGGCCATATGTATATTTTGGTCTATTCAAGTCCTTTGCCCATTTTTAAATCATTTTGTTTACTTACTATTGAATTGAATTGTAGGGGTCTTTATGTATTATTGTTGTTAACATGGCCATAATTATATAGTCATATGTAGTTTGCATATATTTTCTCCCATTCTGTGGATTTTCTTTTCAGTCTGTGTTGACTGTTTCCTTTGCCATGCAAAAGTTTTTTAGTTGTATGTAGTCCCTCTTGTTTAGTTTAGTGTTTTTTTTTTAATGTCTCAGAATTTTTTTTAAATTTATTGTCTCAAGTTTTACATATGTCTCCTTTTTCCCTGCTACACCTCCTTCCCCCCGGCCATTCCCACCCCGGGCAAGCCCCCACCGCCCCAGTGTCTGTGTCCATTGGTTATGCTAATATGCACGCATACAAGTCCTTTGGTTGATCTCTAACCGCCCCCTCCCCTGCCATTTGTTTCTGGATCTATTCTTGTTCATCAAATTACGTTGATCATTATATCCCACATATGAGTGAGATCATGTGATATTTATCTTCCTCCGACTGGCTTATTTCACTTAGCATAATGCTCTCCAGGTCCATCCATGCTGTTGTAAATGGTAAAAATTCCTTCTTTTTTATAGTGGAGTAGTATTCCATTGTGTAGATGTACCACCGTTTTTTAATCCACTCATCTGATGATGGGCACTTAGGCTGTTTCCAAATCTTAGCTATCGTAAATTGTGCTGCTATGAACATAGGGGTGCATATATCCTTTCCAATTGGTGTTTCAAGCTATATTACCAAGCCACGGTTCTCAAAACTGCCTGGTACTGGCTCAAGAACAGACATATAGACCAGTAGAACAGAACAGAGAACCCGGAAATTGAGCCAAGCCATTATGCTCAATTAATATTTGACAAAGGAGGCAAGAGCATACAATGGAGTCAAGACAGTCTCTTCAATAAATGGTGTTGGGAAATTTGGTAAGATACATGCAAAAAAAATGAAACTAGATCACCAACTTACACCATACACAAAAACAAACTCAAAATGGCTAAAGGACTTAAATGTAAAATGGGAAACCATAAAAATCCTACAAGACTTTATAGGCAGCAAAATAGCAGACATATGTTGTAGCAATATCTTTACGGACACAGCTCCTAGGGTAATGGAGACTAAGGAGAAAATAAACAAATGGGACTACATCAAAATATCAACAAAACAACAAGAATGCCCACTGCATAGGAGAACATATTTGCCAATGATATTTCAAATAAGGGTTTAAATCTCCAAAATTTACAGAGAACTCATACAACTTAACAAAAGGAAAATAAATGATCCAATCAAAAAATGGGCAAAGGACCTAAATAGACACTTTTCGAAAGAGGACATGCAGAAGGCCGAGAGACACATGAAAACATGCTCAAAGTCACTAATCATCCGAGAGATGCAAATCAAAATGACAATGAGGTACCATCTCACACCAGTCAGAATGGCTATTGTCAACAAATCAACAAACGACAAGTGCTGGAGAGGATGTGGAGAAAAAGGAACCCTCCTGCACTGCTGATGAGAATGCAGACTGGGGCAGCCACTGTGGATGGCAGTATGGAGTTTCCTCCAAAAATAGTTTTTGTTGCAAGATCAATCCCCATAAAACTTTCCCGTTATGTTTTCTGCTAGGAGTCTTATACTAGTTTCAAGTCTTAACGTTTAAATCTTGGACCCATTTTGGGTTGACGGTTGTGTATGTTATACAAGAAGAGTCCAATTTCATTCTTACGCATGTATGTGAATATCCAGTTTTTCTTATTGAAGTTGGATGTCCGTTCCCCTTTGTGTATTCTTGGTGCCCTTATTCAAGATGAGTTGACTGCATAGGCGTGGGTTTATTTCTGGGCTCTCTGTTCTTTCCGTTGGTCTCCATGTCTCCCCTCTGCCTGTACCGATTTCAGAAGAGTAGCTTTAATACTACTTGGAGTATTTGCGGGAATTCACCAGCGAAGTCATTGGCTCTGGGCTTTTCTTTGTTGGGAAGTTTTACTGATTCATCCTACTTATTAGTTGTAGATTTGTTCTCATTTTCTATTTCTTCGTGATTCTGTCTTGGTTAGTTGTATGTTTGTAGGAATTTATTTCTTCTAGGTTACCCAATTTGTTGGTATGTATCTATTTATTATCTTTTTTTTTTTATTTCTGCGGCATTAGTTATTATATCTGCTCTTTCATTTCTGACTTTATTGAGTCCTCTCTTTTTACGTAGTCATTGTCAAAGTTTGTCAATTTTGTTGATCTTTTCAAGAAAACAACTTAGTTTTGTTGATTTTTTCCTGTTGTCTTCCTACTCTACTTCATTTATTTCTCCTCTGATGTTTATTATTTCCTTCCTTTTGCTAACTTCAGGCTTAGTTTATTCTTCCTTTTCTAGTTCATTGCATAAAGTTAGCTTGTTTATTTGGGGTCTTTCTTTTTTTTTATTGTAGGTATTTACTACTATAAACTTCTCTCTCAGTATTGCTTTGTTGCATACCATAAACTTTGGTATGTTGTGTTTGTTTTCGTTTCTCCAAAACTATTTTCTGATTTCCCTTTTGATTTCATCTGTGACCTATTGGTAGTTCAAGAGTGTGTTGTTTATTTCCCAAATGTTGTGAATTTTCCAGTTTTTCTTCTGCTACTCATTTCCAGTTTCATTCCATTGTGGTTGGAAAAGATACTTGGTATGCTTTTAATCTTCTTAAATTTGTGCAGTATATGTTTTCAAACAAGATATAAATCACATTTGTTGAAAGTTTATAAGTTCTGGAACTTTTGAGTAAAATAAGACAAATGCCAAGATTCCTTTTTTTTAAATTAAAATTCAAGGCAATTAAACAGAAATATACTACACGTGTATTCTATGAAGACAATGTTTTCTTTGTCGAGCAGCACTTCATAGTCAACATGGCTAGCATGGTACCTGACTGAGCAGATTCTTGAAAATAGTCATTATCTGTACCCCTACTTTTTCTCTGATTTACCTTTTTTATGGTAAAAAAAAAAAAGTACACAAAGCTTGTCGGGTATGAAGGAAAGTCTGCATGGCTCTTTCACGTCTGGGTGGATTCTGGCAGTGGTATTTGCTAAGTGAAGAATGAAGGCTGGCTTGTCATGTGCTTTCACAGAACACCCAGGGCTCCAGGCCAAACCATTTAGCCTTTGTCTTTTTTCTTGCATAAGACTGCCTATTTTTCACTTCAAATGGAAGTGTTAGGCACTTCAGAGATGTTTGTTTTGTCACATGCATGCCATCTGTGGTCTCTTGGCATCTTCCGACAGGTTCCCAAATGGACCAGAGTGTCTGTTGGTCAGCGTCCAGAACGGCCAGGATCCTAGCCTGTGTGTGTGGGGTAACCAGTGCTGCAGCACACACTTAAAAGTCCCCTACGTGGTGCCGTGGGCTCAGTTTTTAAAAGTTTAAATAAACCCTTTATTTAAAATAATTTTTGAATTGAAGAAAAGTTGCCAAGGTGGTAGAGGATTCTCATATGTTCCTCACCCAGTTACTCCAACCGCTGACTCTTACATTGTTATATTTGTCAAAATTAAGGAACAAACATTGGTACATTGCTATGAACTAAAATCTAGACTTCACGCAGGTTTCACTGATTTTTTCCCTAATGTCCTTTTTCTGTTCCAGGATCTACCTGGCATATCACATTACATTTTGTCATCGTGTCGCCTTAATTTCCTCTGGCCTGTGACAGTTTCTCAGACTTGCTTTGTTTTTGATGACCTTGCTGGTGTTGAGCAATGCTGGTAGAATGCCCCTCAGTTTGGAGTTTTCTTACGTTTTTCTGATTATTAGGTTGGGGTTTTTGAGAGGAAGGTCACCGAGGTGAAGTGACATTCTCATCCCACTGTGTGAAGGGAACTTGAGATCGACATGACTTACCTCTGATGATGTGACCTTGGTCACCTGGCCAAGGGAGTGTTTGCCAGGTTCCTCCACCGTCACTGTATCCCTACCCCCTTTCCCTACTCTACTCTTTGGAAGTAAGTCACTGAGCACAGTGTAGACTCAATTTAAGACTTTTTTTGAAAGTATATTTTAAAAATTGATTTCCGAGAGGAAGGGAGAGAGAGATAGAAACATCAATGATGAGATAGAGTAATTGATAGGCTGCCTCCTGCATGCCCCACACTGGGGCGGGGTGGGTGTCTAGCCCACAACCTGGTCCTGGGCCTTGGCTGGGAATCAAACTGTGACCTCCTGGTGCTCAACCACTGAGCCACGCCCATCAGGCATCAATTTAAGAATTTCGTTCATTGTTCGTTCTATCTGTATCCTGTTGTATTTGAACCATGGCTATAATTTATTTCTGTACTCTGTATAAATTTTGTATTTAAAGCCTTAGGAATTGATAAAAATTGCCTAGGGCCCAAGAAGGATTTGACATAGTTAGCTGTGTTGAATCTTTCCTCCAGTCCTTATATATTTGGTTTATTGGCTTTACTTTAGAATCTCCACACCCTGCACACTGCATCCTTGTGCCTCTGGCTCACTCTGTCCTGCTCAGGTGGCTGCAGCTGGTGCATTATTCTTCTAGCATAAGGAAGCCTCATCTTTCTTTACTGTTGGGGAAGGAAGTTTAGCATAAGAACATTCTATCCATACTGAAGCTTATCTAATCAATATACCAAAATAGGTTTATTCTAATGAATTTCATGGAAGTTTTTCTCTGTATGAAATGACCTTAAAGATTTATGAGTTTTTTAATGCTTTCTGACACATATCCTGACATCATAGCAGGTGGTTTGGCCCTCCACACACCTCTGCTACCTATAAAGTAGCTGAACCTTAGAAGTTCAGATTACAGATTGCTCATTGTTTTTGTATTTTTAATGAGGTGACATTCTCAATGAATTTTATTATTTTTGGCTGATTACTCTTTTGTGCTAACTCAAATGACATGATTTGCATTTTCACTTCTAGTCCATTGCTAAATAAGAAAGAAAGAATAAATTACTGTTTTAGCATATAATAAGAATGTTCTTGAAATTATAAATATAGCTAGAGGTCTGGTGCACGGATTTGTGCACTGGTGGGGTACCTCGGCCTGGCCTATAGGGATCGGGCTGAAACCGGCTCTCTGACATCCCCCGATGAGTCCTGGATTGCGAGAGGGTGGTTTGCGGGTGACACACCCTGAAATCGGGCTCCCTCTTCTCTGGTTCTGGGTGAGTCACCTGAGAACCGCTGCTGCCAAGTCACCATAGCTCAGCAGCTCCTGCGTTGAGCGTCTGCCCCCTGGTGGTCATTGCGCGTCATAGCTACCGGCCAGTCGGCCGGTCATGTAGGCTTTTAAATATATAGATGTTGAATCATCATCTTATGTGCTCTAAGGTAACTTACTGTTTCAAAAAAAAAAACCTAATAAAGTTTATGATGCCAAAAATGACCAATTTTGCAAAGCCACATTTGCAGACATTTAATTTCATCCGTAGTTGCCAACATTTCATTAAGGTGGACCAGTTAAGGTATATTTCCAAAACGTTAGAACATCATGTTCCTTCTCATTATTGTGAACTTATTTAAGAAATTATTTTGCATGAGACAGAGTATTTTGTCTTTGTCAGTGTTAGAATCCAGTACTGGGGGAAAAGTCCCCCCCCCCCCCCCAAAAGAAAAATACATTCAGAGGGCTCATTTCATGGTTTCTTGGTATGACGACTCAAAAACAGAATAGTGCTTTTAATCAGCCACAGGGGAAATCCTTCCCCTGGCCCCTCATTTCTGCTTTCAGTCACTCAACAGATTCTTAAACTCATCTTGGGGATTCCCACATGTGCTAAAAGAAGCCGCCTGTAAAGTTTTCATATATGTGAAGAAAGTCGCGTGGTGTTAGTGCTGCACACGTCCAATAACCCCGTTGTAAGGGCCGTCCAGTGTCCTGTTAGTTTTGACATTACTCATTCTTTTTTCTAAGTGTGCACGTGCGAGATTGGGAGAGGCCGAGCATGGTGAAACGAAGTATAAAAAATCTATTTGTTCTCAGGTAGGTTAAAGGCCTGTGAAGCATCAGCCCTCTGGCTGTTTCCTGGCTCTTTTTTCTGCAGCGAGCAAAGAAAACGACGGGGCTTCTGAGGCAGGAGGCCTGTACCTGCCCTTTCTGCATCGGGGTGCCCTCCCGGGGAGCTGCAGGCCCCGTGCCGCACGCGCGGAGTCGGCATGTTTTCACTGCTGGGACCTGGCAGGGGTGCTTCCCCGCAGCCACTGTTCATTCGGTTTCTTGAAGTGATCTTTAACAAGGCGATAAAGGTTGAGCCGTGTTGGAGGAAATATCCTGGGGTGAAGAGCCATGGCCTGTCGTGTGGAAGTACCAGTAGAATCCTCGGAGAAAGTCCGTCAAAAACCATCTGTGTGGACCACCTGTGCCGGGCCTGGACCTTCCTGAGCTGCTGGGAGAGGATTCGTGGCTTCTGTGGGGACAAGGTTACATGGACACGCCTGTTGGCTCAGGCTCCCTGTCCCCCCAGGAACATGGGGGAACCCCAGCAGCAAACCCCTGCCACCCACTCACTGTACGGCCCTGCAAGCCCACTTGCAAAGTTTAGTACCAAATGGAAGTCTTCTTAAGTGACAGGAAGGCTGGTAACTGGTAGAGAGAAAGCAGAGTCCCTGGGTGTCTGCCTGGCCTCCTTGCAGCGTGATGCCGGGCGTCAGTGGGGGTGCTCCTTAGGACAGTGCAACAGAGATAGGACCGATGGCGGGAAAGGGCAGGAGCGAGGCTGTGTTTCCCTCCAGGCATCGAGAAGTCCTCCAACCCCCATCCACAGCCAACACACAAACAGAAGATAGTTTCTCTTGAATTTGCCTGGTTCTCGCAGGCCTTTACATCTAAAAAAGCACTTAATGTATCTTCATGAAAAAACTGATTTTTTATGTTCTTATGCCAAGAAGATTCAGCGATGTAAGGATGCTTTAAAATTGTTGTCCTGCTTTTATTTCCCCCCTTTGAATTTTGCTTCTTCTCTAAAATCCCCTGTATTTTTCCTCTGGTTGTAAAATTTCCAGAAATTTTACATTGAAACCACTGCCTGTTTGCCTGTCTGTGCTTTTCAGTGGACTCGAGCCAGTCCTCGCGTCCCTGCTCTGTGCTGGTTGCAGGAGCGCCCCATGGGCTGCCTCATGGATCCCAGTCCACCCTGTCCTGAGGGAGGCTGTCTGCAGAACCAGACTGCGTCTTAGGGATGGTTTCTGGGCTGCACAGGGATTATCTGTTCCAGTACTGTTTTTGTTTTTTTCCAGCTTTGTCTCTCTTTCTAACACTATGATCCAGAAATCACAATCTTAATATCAAGCTATCTTATCTGTTTAGTCCAAACTCAGAGCATCTAGAAGTGGGGTTGACTCCTACCCTAAGTTAACATTAATTCTTTAAACAAACATTTGTTACATGCACATTTCTTAAAAATGTGTTTTCATTGACGAGAGAGAGAAGGGAGAAAGAGAGAGAGAAACATTGATGTGAGAAAGGCATTGATTGGTTGCCTCCTGTACACACCTCAATCGCGGATGGAATTCACAACCTGGCTGGGAATCGAACCCACAACCTTTTGTTGTAGGGGACAGTGCTTCAGCCAACTGAGCCACCCAGCCAGGACTATTACGTGCTCACTTTGAGCCAGGTTCTGTGATGAGATGGGGGTACAGAGATAAAAAGGCCAGTGCCGTCTTCAGTAAGCTTCCAGTCTCCTGAGATACAGGGCGTGCAGTGGGGGTGCCGCTCGCATCTCGAAGCAGCTGGGAGGGCCTGCAGCCCTGACACTCAAGGCCAATCGTTCCAGAGGAACTGACAGGACCAACTTGAGGTTACGGTTTGTTAAAGAAAATTTCTCTAACAGTTTAGTTATGAATATGTGTCAACGTTTTAGTACAGTTTTTGCAGTGCAAGGAAGAGGCCCCTGGTGGATCACTCTGGGTAGGGACATATTATAGGAGAAAAGAATGATGAAATCATCATTAAAAGTCTTTAGACTCTAACTTAGAGTTGACAGCCAGCTGGGTGGATGGTAATGAGTTCTCCGGAACAAGTCTTAATCTTCTTAAAGTTCATTAGAAAACTGCCTTAGAAAAAAACAACACACATTTCATCTGGGATGCTGTCGATTTCTTCCCACTAGGGTAGCATGAATTAGAGAGCAGGCAACTGGCTTCTCTGCTCCAGACCAGGATCCGGCCAGTTTTCCTCTTACAGGTTCAAGATCACAGTGGAGTGCAGTGAAGTTTCCGGGGGTCCATGGCGGGAGGTCTTCGTAACCTCAGCCGAGAGAGTTTGGAGATTTTATCCTGAGGGCACTGGGACCCGCCGAGGCGGGGTTTTAAAGCTCATCCCTCAGCATGGGTCGTGCACTAGCGGCAGTGAGGTTGGAGCCGCAGGGAAAGAGGGTGGCAGAGTAGTGTCCTTGTCCCCAGAAAAGGGATGCGGGCTCTGAGTGCAGCCTGTCTCTTCCTCTGCCTCCTGTCTTCCCTCCCCCTCCCTGGTGGGAGCTGGAGTGGAGTGTTATAATTTAGATGACGACTATTCTTACCACAGTAAAAGAGAGATTAAGTTCTTAAGAGGATGATGAAAAGAAGGTAGAGGAAGCAGCCACACTGAGAGAGCTCAGAGAAAGGAGTCAGGGCCCTTGGTGGGGGGAGAGGGAGGCGGGCTCTGCCTCCGCCCTGGGCCCAGGTGCCCCGCCCCCTCCATCTCCAGCTGGTTCCATCTGCGTCCTGAGGTCCCAGAGGCAGTTTCAGAAAGCAGGTGCTGCAGGGTCCCTTCCTGTCGGCTCAGAACCTGCTCCAAGCCACCTTCTCCCCATTTTGTTCCTCTAAGCAGGCCCAGGACCAGCCCAGGTTCGAAGGAGTGGAGCAACAGATTTCACCTTGTGATGGGAGGGGACAGTCCCTGTCTCATTGCAAAGGAGTGTGGACAAAGGGAGGCATTTAAAAAACACACAAGCAGTTTAAGAACCGTGGAATCACCTGACCCCAGCTTTGGCCTTGAGGCTGTTGTCCGTCATTCCTGCTCTAATTTACTGCTAATTACGTACGATTCTGCCCTTCTTCAGAAATCTGCCCGGCTGAATCCACTGCAGCCTTGGTCAGTGCATGAGCGGTGGTTAAAACAGACCCTTCCGGGGGGCCCTTGCCCCAGGTTGCACACCTGTTGGCATGTGGTGACCTGTGCTGCTTTCCCTGTCCCGGTTACGGGTTCGGGGGCAGAGGTGTAACCAGGTTGCAAGAAACGTGAGGAAGCCTGACCTCAGGGTGGGTCTGCAGAGGCTGGGGAGGTACGTCCTTCAGTTTGCCTTCCGTGTCCCTGGGGTCTCAGCGTTCCGACGTCTCCTCTGTCCTCCTTTATTGTAACGTTTAGTCACTGTCACGTCAACATACTGCCCTAAAAGCAACACTCCACCATGATCTGACATAGATTATACGGGCATATTGGAGAATATGCATTTCTCTCCTGCGCTCAGTGTGAATAGATCATTGTCTTCAACTTTTATTCCAGTTAGAAACCTACATTCCAAATGAATAATTACTCTCGTTTTGCTTTTCTAATATCGTGTAGGTTGCAAAAATATCTGCCTCTAAGAACTCAGGAGGACTTGCTTGTGGGAGCAAAGGTAGTGAGTCATATCTGCAGGCTGGGAAATGAGAGTTCATTTGAGCCTCCTCATCCAGTCAGGAGGTTTCCTAGGCAACCATTTATGCAGTATTAAAAGATGAGGAACTGAGAGGTATGTACGTGGATGTTTTAATCCTCAGATGCAATCCCCCTTGTCAGATTGAGATCTCAGTGTTCTTTTTTCATTTAAAATAAGTAAATAAAAAGCTTAACACTTAATTGTAGAAAAACGCTATTAATTACGGCGTGTGTGTTGTGCTTTATCCTTACCTTCTGAATACTCTTTCTCTGATGGGAATGTTCCTGTACATTAATGCTGGTTCATTTGGGAAAGCAGGAAAGAAATTCCTGCTCCAAGTGATTTCGTTTGGCTGCGAAGTTATTTGGAAAAGCAGATCATCTTTTTGGGAGCCTGCATGAGTTTGTCCTCATCAGTGGACATTCCAGGATGTGGAGAAGTTTATTAACCGTTCGTTTGTTCTCTCAGTGCTCAAGTTTATACTTACCTGCCCCAGTGCTTTAGTCATTTTCTTCCATCTTAGATGGCTGACATTGCCTTGTAGGCTGGCCGGCCATGAGTTTGCTGAAGGTTTTCGTCGAACTCTTCCCTCCCGTCCTTTTTATATGGGCTTCTGCTTGGATGTCAGCAAGGACATGACATCCATTTCTATCCTGTGAAACACTAACACTCCCAGACTTTGTGTAACATGGACTTGCCTGAAATTCTACTTTAATGAGGAAGGTGGCTTTTTTTTCATGCACCAGGGAAAGAGGAGAGTCCTACTAGTTCTCTGACAGAATCGTTGTCAGTGGTGCTAGAAATAATCTGAAAGAACCGGAATATTAAAATATTAGCAGTGCTACTGTTACAGAGAGTTACCTAACGACCCTAGGTCAGGTGATGGGAAGAAATGTGAAACACAAGATGAAATATGGAAAACAGCCAGCTCCCTGCCCTGAGCCCCTGGGGGCTTTAGGAGCATTTGGGGCTTGTAGCCCCAATTATTGGAATTTTCTTTTGAGCGCCCCCATTGACCCCTTCTACCGCCAACAACTTTGAGACTCTCCTGCGGACATGTGGCAGACTAAGTGGGTGACTTTGCCTTTCAGTTTTGTCCCCCTCCGCGCGCCCGCCCTCCCCCGCCACTCGCTGATCTGAGGAAGAAATGATGGGAGCAAATCCTGTTCTGGAGCCAAGGCTCTGGATGCTGTTTTCTGTAGAAAAGTGAAAAGTGTTTGATTCTTAGACTTGATGTATGTAAGTGCACTTAATTCTAAAGGAGGCCATTTTGACACCGACAGTTTAGTGATATTGATGGTGCAGTTCTACCCTTAATTCTAACTTGTTTCATTTAATTACATATTTGAAATGCCAGGCTATAATTTATGAACGGTCATAAGTTATTTTTAAACAAGGTGGATTATAAACAGGGTAATACTTTGGTTTTATCATTTTATTTTTGCTAATCCTCAATCCAGGATATCCACCGCCCCCCCCCCCACATTGATATTTAGAGAGAGTGGAAGAGAGGGGGGAGAGGGAGAGAGAGAGAGAAAAAAACAACAACAACATCGATATGAGAGAGGGACATTGATTGGTTGCCTCCTGCACAGGTCCCCATCAGGGCAGGGATCCATCCTGCAACCCAGGTACATTTCCTTGACCCAGAATTGAACCTGAGACCCTTTGTGAGGGCCAATGCTCTAACCACTGAGATCAGTGGCCAGGGTGACATCATTTTTAATACCTACACTTTTGTGAGATAAAAAATGATTTGTTAATGGACTTGTGATGTGCTCATTCACTGAGTTTCTCCCATTTGCCAGTCACTGTACGAGGCATTGGGGATACAGAGATTAAGATCTTGTCTGTTTTAAAGATGCTGACAAGTCCAAAAGGAGAGACAGTCAAATAAATATTGTCATGAGAATAGAAAAAACATGTGTAATACTTACCATACATGCCAGGCACTGTTCTAAGTGCCTTCTAGACATTAATTTTAACTTGTGAATGGATACAAAAGCCCTGTAGGTTGCTACTATTATTTTCTCTATTTTCCATATGAATAACTTTAGGCCCAGGGAAGCTAAGTGCTTGTCTAAGGTCATAAAGCTTGTTTGGTTGACAAGCAAATGTATTAAGTGCATTAACAGCTGTTCAGGGAGTACTCCGGCAGAATAGGGAGCATCCATCTGGGAAAATGGGGACTAGAAGGGTGGCTATCAATGCCGTTTTCCCAAAGGAGACAATACCTGAGCGAGTCTATTCAGAAGAGTAGAAGAGCCATAAAGTACTTATTTAGCAACACAAAATGCTGCGTCGTAAGGGGATTCATTGGTTGAATCGGTGACAAAATACTGGGCGACGGGGAGAGTAAAAAATATACCAGATCCCTGAGTTTTTAATATAAAAGACAAGGAAAATAGATTCCCATTTAAAGTCAAACCTTTGGTTCCAGTTGGTGTAAAGTATGATAGAAACTTGGCACTTAAAGATTCTAACAGAAATGATTAAGTTACTTATAATCTGGAAGCATGTGGGTAAACCGTGACCCATTTGAAAGGTATTAAGGTGAGTTTCCCAATCACTGAAGATTTTATCTTTGGAAACCTGTCGCAATCTATAGAAATAATCTACTAGTATTTATTTTGTTTAAATGGAGGGGAAAGATTTATTTACATCATTCAGATTAAAAATTGGCAGGAACCTATCAGGTAGGTTAGCTTTATCATTACAGAGAAACAAAATTACTCAGAAGTTAGAATTGGTGGTGCCCAACTTCCACAACCCTGTAACAAGGAAGGTGCTCTTTCCAGCATCAGCCATGCCCATAACCATCCTTTGCCCCTGCCGGCTTTCTCATTACTCCCACTGCCCACTGACACCTGTTCTCCACCTGACCCACTTCATTGGATGAGCCACTTATTTCCCTGACTGCGTGAGTTTTGGGCTTCTCATCACCTATGACCTTCTCCGTAGCTCCCCACTCCCTAGACATTGTCTACTCACGGCTCAGATCAGTCAGGCAGAAATTGCCTGTTAGATCTCACCCACCTGTCCCTCCTCCTCATCCCTCAGAGTTATACCCCACCTCTCCTTTGATTTCACCAAGACTGCTTGGTCTGCTGACTCCTTTGCGCTGTACCTACCCATCAGTTCTTTCCTGTCTTCATATCCCTCCAACTTAGACTCCATGGGCCAGATTTTAAATCACTCTTTTGCCAAAATCGTACACATCCTGACCAGATTGTTTCTTTTCTTGCACCTGGGCTGCTGAGCAGAGTTGGAGAAAATCATACAACTGAGCAAGCTGGTACCTGTTTGCATAAGTACGGGGATTGCCAGCACTGGGCAGTCGTTGCACCATGTTACTTGGATTGCTGTCATTCCGATTGTTCATAGTGACCGTTGCTAAGCTAATTCACTCCTCAAATGTATGATGCTCTCCTCCCCCTTACTCTTGTCAGATGGATTCCTGCAGCAGGGCTCCATCCCACCTGCCACTGAGCCTCCTCTGTCCCCTGGCAACCACCCGATGACCTCCTGGTTTTTCTTCCTTCGCACTGCCTGAGTCATCTTTGCTGGTTTCACCTCTGTCAAACTGACTTTCGTCAAAAGGCAAGTACTGATGTCTGTTTTCTCTTTAAGTGCAGTGAAACGTTTTTTTGCTTCTGTCCTTTACCCGCTGCTGGAGGAAAGCTGGGATTTATTACAGGGTGCCAGGGCCCCCGGCTCTCCCGTGCTGTGCGCGAGCGTGCACGGGCCTCCCTCTGCATCTTAGCTGGATGCTATGCCAACCCGTGCCCAGCAACCATGTTCCTTGCTGCTGAGTCGTTTTGCACTCTGCAGAAATAGTCCCTAGAGGGAAAGGTTTGATTGGCATCTTTCAGATTAGAAGTGGGCAGGAATTTCCCAGATAGATCAGTTTTATTATTACTGTGTTCTAAAGTGGTGCCTTTGCGGATTCTGGGTTCCCTCCTGCCAAGTCAGCCTCAGATGTGCTCAGTTCCCTGCCTCCGTGTTCTCACTCTGCGATGCTGGTGGCGGCTTGCTGCCCACTGTCCTGTTGTCCTTGTAAATGCCGCCCCCCCCCCCCCCCCCCCGACCTGCTGCCGTGCGAGGCTCTATATTCCTTTCAGGTTTTTTCCATCTTCTCTCCTTTTGCCACATCTCTTTGGTTGGCTTTCACATAAAAAGATGGATATTTAGTAGACATTATTCACTGACTTATTAACTCTTCTGATCCAGAGCTGGACACTTGGGGATGCCGATTGTGAGAATGACACTCTTCTGGTGAGCATAAGAAACATCAAATGGTTATAGTAATTCCAACACATTATCATACGTACTATTCAAGTCCATACCGAGCATTTCATATATGTAATTTTATATAATCTTTTAAAAACCCTGTAAGATTGTTGATTGTATCCAATACAACAGAGGAGGAAACGGAGGCTCTGAGATGGGAAGGCATTTGCTCGGTCTCTTAAACAGCAGGCACACAGTGGGACCACAGTTACCGTGTGGGCTGCAGAGCTCATGCGCTTCACTGCGGTGAACAGTTTTTCTGCTCCCCCACGTCTTTCAGAGGGCGGGCCACAAATAACAGAATTCAAGACATAGAATGGACTGTCACATGGACTATTAGCCTCAGTGAGGCGTTGGAGAATTAACTCGGTAATAGTTACGTGATGGGGTGTTTTTATTCCTCCATTGGTGTCAGTGTGATTGCTGGAAGGCGGTATCTTTCTTCTGCCTGAAAATTATGCTGCCTTTATTCAGTTTATAGTGCGTTTGTTTGCACCGTGAGTCTCCTGTGTGACATATTCTCACCAAGTGACTGTATTTGCCCCTCTGTTACCTTCTTAAGAGCCAACTTCAAGTTTACACCTTAAAATACTTCACCGTGGGTTTCACATTTTAAGTGCCTTGTATCTGAAAGAGGACGATGGGAACTACTTTCTAGATCACTGGGAATAGTAGTTTAACTTTAATGGCCCGGTTAGGTTATACCTGTCACCGTTAGCTGGGACCCGCACCTCCGCTTTCCCCCGAGGAACAGGCGCTGCTCAGGCCCGCTGGCCTGGCCCTGCCTTGTGGCCCGGCTTCCGTTCTGTTTGGAGAGCTCAGTTTCCCGTGCTCTGCTCATAAGGGTTCCTACCCTCTCCCACTTCGGCTCCTTTTGTTTTTATTGTTTTATTCTAGACAGAAAATTCACAGATTATTTTGAGAGACTATTTTGAGAACTATTTATTTATTCAGTAAATATTTATTAAGCTTTCCTCCCAGCCAGGCACCATTCTGCCGGCTGAGGATAGGGCAGGGCACAACACCGCCTCTCTGCCATGTCGAGCATTTGTTCGGAGCGGGAGGCACCCAGTCAACGTGACCCGGTGCCAGATGATAGGAAACGCTGTGAAGAAAAGTGCAGCCGAGGAAAGGGATAGGGAGAGATGGGAAGGGAAGGGCTTGTGGCTGTTTCGGCTAAGTCATCAGGGCTTTCTGAGCAGGTGAACTTGTGCTGCCAGGACAGAAATACCGTAGGCTGGGAGGCCTAACAACAGACATTTGTTTCTCACAGTCCTGGAGGCTGGAGGTTGGGCGGGTCCTTGGTGAGCGCCTCTTCCAGGTCTCAGGTGGCTGCCCTCTTGTGTCCATCTGTCTCCTGTCTCTTCATAAGGGCACTAATCCCAGTAACGAGGGCTCCATGCTCATGACCTAATCGCCCCCAGAGGCTCCACCTCCAAATTCATCACCTTGGGTGTTTGTGCTTTCATATATAATCCTGGGAGAACACAACATGCAGTCCGCAGCACCGAGTGCAGTGCAGAGATTCCCGGCACAGGGAATTGCAACTCGGAGGCCCTGAGCTGAGCCTGCGCTTGGCACGTCCGAGGAACAGCTCTGTGGCCCCCGCGTTGTTGCCGGAGCAGATGGGCAATGGAGGAGAGAGCATTTGGAAGTGAAGTTGGAGGAGGAGTTCAGAGTCCCTGTAAGGCCCTAAACTGGTGGCCAGTTTAGATTTGATTCCCCGGGCATGGGGAGCCTTTCTGAGCAGGGGAAAGTTGTGTCAGGAGTTTTAATTTTAGATAGACACTTTGGATGCTGGGGGAGGGGGCCGAGGTGGAAGCGTGGTGTGGTCTAGCTGAGGGGAGGGGTTGGTGGCTGAGACCTGGTTGGTTGGTAGCAGTAGGGGTTGGAAGAGGTGGTTAGATTGGGACTTTGACAGTGGAGTTGGTACAGTTTGCTAATAGATCATTTGTGGAGTATGAAAGAAAGAAGAGCCAAGCATAATTCCGTGATTTTTAGACTGAGCAACCAGGTGAAGGAAGGTGCCATTTCCTGAGATGGGGGAAGAGCAGGATGAGTGGCGTCAGTAGGGGAAGATGTTCGTAGGTGTTTCATGAAATGGATTTTATAGTCAAACTAGTGATCCAGTGCACGGATTCGTGCACATTGAACGGAAATTAATTAGAAGGTGGCCTGAGGGGCGGACTGGGTGAGATGGGCTGGACACCCCCTGGAGCCAAACTCCCGTGGTCCCTCCCCACCCTCTGGCAGGTGGGGTCCCTTAGCCTGGCCTGCGGAGATCCGGCAGAAACCGGCTCTCTGACATCCCCCCGGGGTCCCAGAGTGCGAGAGGGCACTCTGCAAAGTTGCTGTCGTACAGGGTGTGGAACGCAAATGCAAGTGTGCAGTAAACCAGATTCTGGGCTGACAATGCCCCAGCAACAACATAACCCACGGCCGAAGGTGGAATCATGAGGGCTCCCTCCTCTCTGGTTTTGGGGTATGTCACCCAAGAACCACTGCTGCCAAGTCACTGCATCTAGGCAGCTCTTGTGTTGAGTGTCTGTCCCCTAGTGGTCAGTGAATGTCATAGAGACTGGTTGGATGGTCAGACACTTAGCATATTTAGCCTTTTATATAGAGAGATCATATATATATAGATATGTTTTGGAGACATGGTTCTAGAGCAGGGGTGGGCAAACTTTTTGACTCAAGGGCCACAGTGGGTTCTTAAACTGGACCGGAGGGCCGGAACAAAAAGCATGGATGGAGTGTTTGTGTGAACTAATATAAATTCAAAGTAAACATCATTACATAAAAGGGTACGGTCTTTTTTTTTAGTTTTATTCATTTCAAACGGGCCCGATCTGGCCCGAGGGCCGTAGTTTGCCCACGGCTGTTCTAGAGCATGATCTGGACTGCTGGAGTAGACGTGACCGGATATGGGGAGAGGGTTAAAGAAAACCATTTTCCTTCATCCCTCTGTTTTTATCATCTATAAAGAAAACTCTGCATCCAGTAAGTAGTCACTTTCAGTTTCGCCCTTCTCCCAACCTGGCAAGCACCTTAACCTTTTTATGGGGTACAAGAAAGCAGCTTTGATTGTGGGTGAATTTTCACCTTAAGAGGTAAAAATACTATCAGTATTCCCATCAAGGGCTCCTGTATGATGGTGTAATACATTAGCAATGTCAGCTAATTAATTTAGTCCAACCAGTTGTCAGTTTAGTCAAACAATTGGTCTATCATTTCACTTGATCGGACTGGTTGTTCAAATAGAGTCAACCACAGTGGCTGGGTGAAGCCAGAGCCATCAAGGGTGCATTCAGTTTCCTGAGGAATTTTCTCGCCGCTGTGGACAAGGAACGTGGCAGTTCCCCACAGTGCTGAAGGCCAGTAGAATGTCCAGAGAGAGCTCCTTAGGGACTAGGGTAGGAAACCGCAGAACAAGATGACAAAATATTGACAGAGAACAACTGAAGAGCAACAGGTTTTACGGTGTCAGTCAGCACGGGCAAAGATGACTTTGTTAGGGAAAGGGAGCTCGGTGGGTTGAGAACAGGAAGATGGGGTGAGGGTGCCGGGCCATTGTACTGTGTTTGAGTATTAGAATGTTGCCCCCCCACCTTTTTCAAAAATATTTTTGGGGGACTTTTTAAAAATAGATGTTTATTGATTTTAGGGAGAGGGATAGAGAGATAGAAACATTGATGAGAGAGAGACATCATTGATCAGCTGCCTCCTGCACGCCTCCCACTTGGGATCAAGCCCACAACCCGGGTATGGCTCTGATTGGAAATCAAACCGTGACCTCCTGGTTCATGGGCCAATGCTCAATCATTTGGCCACACCGGCTGGGCTTGGTCTTTTTTTTTTTTTAGGCAAAATTCATATAACATAAAATTAGCCATTTTCAAGGGAACAATTCAATGGCATTTAATACGTTAACCATGTGCAACTACACCTCTGTCTAGTTCCAAACATTTTTATCACCCGAACAGAAAACTCCGCATCTATTAAGCAGTCACTCCCTATTCCCCCTCCTCCTGGCCCTGGCAAGCACCTTAACCTTTTTATGGGGTACAAGAAAGCAACTTTGATTGTGAGTGAATGTGCAGGCTGCCTAGCACCAAGGAGGCCTGTTTTGGGGATGCTAGCTTACAGGCACTGTGGAGCCTTTGGGAGATAATCAGGTTTAGATGAGGTCGTGAGGGTGGGGTACTCATGATGGGATTAGTTCCTTGTAAGAAGAGAAAGAGGGATGGAACTCGCCCCCCTCCCCCATATAAGGACCCATGGAGAAGACAGCTGTCTGCAAGCCAGGAAGGGAGCCCTCACCAGAATTGGACATGCTGGCACCTTGATCTTGGGTGTACAGCTCCAGAACTGTAAGAAATGCATTTCTGTTGTTTAAGTCACCTATGTCTATGGTAATTTGTTAAAGCAGTCTGGTTGACTATAACAGCTTTTTAAAAAAATATTTTTTTTATTGATTTCAGAGAGGAAGGGAGAGGGAGAGAGAGACAGAAACATCAATGATGAGAGAGAATCATTGATCGGCTGCCTCCTGCACACCCTCTACTGGGAACTGAGCCTGCCATCTGGGCATGTGCCCTTAACTGGAATCAAACCCGGGACCCTTCAGTCTGTAGGCCGACGCTCTATCCACTGAGCCAAACCATCCAGGGCACAACTTTCCTTCTTATTTATTTGTTTTATGAGTGATCCATGCCCATTATACAAAACTAAATGATGAAATCGAAGCAATATAGTGGTGCATACAATTTAAGTAAAAATTTATCTTCTTCCCTCTAATTGTAATCCCTCTGAGGTAGCTGTTTTAACAATTTGAGATTTGTTCTTCTAGACCTGTCCCATCTAATAAGGTAGCCATTTGCTGCTTCTGGTGATTTAACTTTAAACTAATTGAAATTACACTGGAATACGTATTCAGTGCCTCAGTCAGATGAGCCCTTTCAAGGTGCAGTAGCCGTGTGTGACTAGTTGCTATCCTGCTGGACAGTATAGACGCAGAGCATGTCCATCACTGCAGCACGTGCTGTTGCACAGCACTGTTTTAGATGAATCCTGTTCATATCCAAACATACATATGCATGTGCACACATGTATGCGCAGCTGCCATAATACTGTATATACTCTCCCAAAGTTTGTTTTTTCATCTAACAGAGTCACTGCTAATTTAGTGTGATCCACAGGCAACATCATGCCAGGAAATATTTTAAACAGAGTGCCTAATCAAACAGAGTTTTAGTAAATTAAAACTATTTTAATTTCAGATTGTAGAGGTAATGGCAACATATCTTTAATGCTTGTTCCAACTTTAAACACATTATTTTTGGAAATAGTCCACTCAGCCTTGGGTATGTTAAGAAAGAAGATTCAGAGATCTTGAGCTTAATTTACTATGCTTACCATACATATTCAGACACACATATTTTTATTGTTTTTGTATTTTATAACAGGGCTTTTAATTTTTTTTTTTATCTACCCATTATTCAGTAGACCAGCACTAGTAGTCACCAGCACATGTGGTTATTTAAATGATGATTAAGTTAAATTAAAAACTCAGTTCCTCAGTTGTACTGGCCAGTTTCAGGTGCTCATTAGCCACAGGTGGGGGGCGGGTGTGCTGTGGGGCAGCGTGGCTGTGAGCGTTGCCATTTGAAGAGGGTTCTCTCGCACAGCACTGCTCTGAGAGCTGTCTCCACACACATTCTCACTAAACGCAGGGCGCTTTCCACAGGTGAGGTGAGGGTGGGGGCTCAGCGGAGGAGCACGTGCCAGAATCCCTGGGAGTGGGTGGAGAGCTGCTCCTTCATGCCCTCCCCACTCCAGGTTCTGATCCTTCCCTTGGAAGATGCATGTCGTATGTTGAGGATTAATGTTCCACAGGAAGTTAATCACGGGAAAGAAAAATGGCTCCGGTAGCTTTTCAAGGATAGAATGTTACTTGAAGTGATAATTGGTGATGCGCACGTACCTGTCTATAACGGCAGATGTTACTGCTCAATGTGGAATAGGAAGTGTTCAGTAACTTAAGTTACAATGAGTGCTGACAAAAAATTAAAATGACAAAATAATAGAACATTGGAAATGCATCTTTTTGTGCAAAACAGGATGTTATTTATGTTAGTACATAATCTGCACGAATTTACGAGAAACAGTAGGAGTCGTTCTGTGTGGAAGGGAATAGTGTGAGAGGGAGATATGGGTAGAACAGAGAATGATTTTTTCACTGAACAGCCTTTTCTTTATGTACCTTGTAACTATGTGTTTGTATTACTTAGTAAAAAAAAAATCAATCAATAAAATAATGAAGGGAAAAATAAAACACATCCTTAAAATGTGTGCAGGATGCAGAATAGCTTGTTTAGAAGGTAAAGGTCCCTTGGGACAGAAATAATTATCCAGTTGAATAAGAGCCCAGGGCTGGCCGAGGTGTCATGTGACCACCAGATGACTCCTCAGCAGGCCACCTGGTACGCCAGGATGGAGGTAAGCACACCATTTCTTAGGGGCTTGTTATTTTGCAGCCATTAAAGCTATTTAAAACCGTTTTATACGTATAATACATTTAGAAGAAAAATATTCCTAGTACGTATTTTTTTTCTTTTTACTTTTTTTTTATTGGTTTTCGGATTCTTTTTTTTCCATGCAAACTTATCACAGCTCAGGAAATGCCGATTTAAACTCTAGGACAGGGGTGGGGAATGTCTGGCCCATGGGCCATATAAGGCCCACAGAATCATGTGGTCTGGCCCCGCCAAGGCATGAGGGGTGAGTTAATTATATGTATGAGCAAATGCTAGCAGGTTAATTTTTAAGTTGATCATTTTGTATGGCCTGCAAATGATGTTATAAATAGCCCTTGGCAGATAAAATGTTCCCCACTCCTGCTCTAGGAGATAATTAGCCCAGAAAGATGAGGTTGGAAAGAAATTGTTGTAGGTCTGGGGCACCCTGCTTCAGTTCGTCTTTCGAAAAGATGAATACTGGTATTAATTGAGCGTAATTTGAGTGGCGACGCACCACAGCTCACTCAGCACAGACTGCCCACATGTGAGTCTCATGGGCACTGAGTATGGGCTTCATAGTCCACACTGTCCCTTCTCCTCCCCATCCTTGCCTCACAGTGACCGAGAGGTGGGGAGGCCCAGCAGTGTGGGCGCTGGGCTGTGGGGACAGAGCTGCTTTCTCCCACCATCAAGGCTTTGTATTTCAGCTTCGGAGACCACAACCTCAGAAATGGAGTGCCTGTGCAGGAAGAGTGAAGTCTTCCTTAGTTTTTGAAAACAGAACCCGTGATTCCACAAAATTGGTTTTTTCCTATGAAAGCAAGTTGCTAGGATCTGTACTTTTTCAGGAAAGAAAACTAAGGGGAGAAACTATGTCCTAAACCAGTGATGGTGAACCTGTGACACGCGTGTCAGAGGTGACACGCGAACTCATTTTTTTGGTTGATTTTTCTTTGTTTAAATGGCAATGAAATATATAAAATAAATATCAAAAATATAAGTCTGTTTCACTATGGTTGCAAATATCAAAAAATTTCTATATGTGACACGGCACCAGAGTACACGCCGAGCTCAAAAGGTTCACCATCACTGTCCTAAACTGTGTATATTACAAAGGAAATCTTTTTTGTTGTGGACATTTAAGGCAGCACTTTGCAAAGGCAAGGGTAATTTTTAAAAAAATGTTTTTATTGAGAGAGAGGAAGGGAAGAATCATCGATTGGCTGCCTTCTGCTGCATGCCCCCTACTGGGGATCAAACCCACAACCAGGCATGGCCCTGACTGGGAATCGAACCCTGACCTCCTGGTTCATAGGTCGGTGCTCAACCACTGAGCCATACTGGCCAGGCAAGGGTAATTTTGAAAATATTTAACCCGTGCAACAGAGGAACCCAGACCTTGGGAATGGATGACAGCCTTAAATACTGCTGTGGCTGCCCCTTCCCCATTTTGCTTTCTGGAATGTGGGTGCCACCCTCTTGGACCATGAAGTTGAGGTCCCTCGTGGTAGAGCAACAAAACAGATGGAAGTGACACTCACCTCCCTGGGCTTTTTCCTGAGAAAGAAAGGAACTTCTCTTGTTGAAGCCACTGGTACTTGGGGCTTCCTGTCACTCTCAGCCAAACCTAGCTCTCACTAATAGGTCCCTAATCTGCTAGGCAAATTCAGTTTCATCTTATTTCCAACTCTCAGCATCCTGTGAGCCAGGTATTCCTGTTCCAATTTAATGGATTAGGAGACTGAGGTTAAATACAAGTTAAGTGCTAACTCGCCCAAATACACCCAGTAGAGCCAGCGTTGGAACCCATGTCTGATCTTTCTGACTGCACATGGCCCAAAGCTCAGTGCTCGCGTTAGCCAGTCACACGGAGCATAAAGAAGGCATGTGCCACATGGTTTTGTAACATTCATGCTTTGGCAGAGTCCCAATTTTGTGGATTTTTAAAAAAGACGTTGGGTTTTTCAGAGAAATTCATTTGTGGCTTTTTGAAAGTGACAAACATGTTAACTGCTTTTCAGTCAATAATATTTATCAGAAAACCCTTTTTTTTTAATTCAAAGAAACCTGTGTTGTTCCTCTAATTTCCAGTATTTGCGTGTCATTTCCTAATTGGGACATTCTGTGAAGAAAAGAATAGTTCAAGGAGAGGTTTTGTCGTTCTTTTTCTTCAGTTACATCTACATTAGAGAAAATTTGGGATTTTCTTTTTTTTTTTTTTTAGAATTCTTCTTACTGTGCAACAAATTCAGAATATTTCCCATATTCATTATTTAATACTATAGGAATTAGGATGGTGGTGGAATGAGGGTCATAAGTTACTTGGATTGTCACTGGAGGGCAGCCTCTGCAGCCAGCATTTCTGCAAAATTTAGACATGGAACCTGAGGTGGCTGCTGCATGCCCTGCTGCTCTGGGCCTGGGGGGCGGGCAGGCTGGCAGCTGCTGCCTGGGGGCAGGTGGGGCCCCGCAGGGCTGGGGAGGCTGGCAAACTGGGTCCAGTGCGAACCACTACTTGGCAGCAGAACCTGCAGTAGACACGGGATCCTGACCTGCGGCCGGGGTTCCTGTTGGTGCCCTGGGTGATGCTTTTCCAATTCATTCCTTTTTGTCATCTTAGACATTTTATTGTCTGAGCATCTCCCTGGGGACACTGGGTCTGTAGGATTTTGCTGTATAAAAAAGGATTCTATGGCAAATAAGTTTGGGAAAGTGCTGGGTTCTAATTTTTTTCTGGAAACCTACAGTGCACACTTAGCCTTTTAAGTCTCAGGTATTAAGAAACTTGTTTAACCTCATTTAGCACAGGTCCTGAAACTTAACTTGAAGATGGAAATTCTGTCTTTTAAAATTTAACCTTCTGTGGAACTACTGCATGATTCTTTGTACAAGCAGTTAATGATGAAATGGTCTTGGAAGTTACTCTCTGTGTAGGTTGAATTCCTAAGAGAATTCAGGCTTTGAATCTCATTGTAAACGTGGGGCTTTCTTGGTGTCCTGTGTGCTCTTATTTGCCGGGCCACCTTCTCTAAAGGTCAGTGCCTCTCTGCTCGTGTACGTCTCAGAGAAGCAACATGTCAGTGCTGGAAAGGCCCTGTGAGGTCAGCTCATCCTGCCTCCTCATTTGCTGGTTGGAGAAATGGAGATTGAGAAAGGTCAAGTCACTTGCCAAAGCCAAACAGCTAAGAAGCCCAGATGCCAGGGCCACAGTCTCTTAGTCAGTGTGCGTCTGGTCGGGTCTTAGTAGGAGTTAACTGAGTTTGTTCCTTACGTTTAAGATTTTTTGTGATCTCTTCAGATGGGGCTGGGACAGGAGCAAAACTGTTGATAATTGATTTTCTGCAAAGGGTTGGGGGAGGCAAAATGAGCCCAAACAGGAGTACCTGAGGGGACAGCCATGGTGCCCAATACAGGGAGTGCTGCCCAGGAAGCCAAGAGCCCAGGTCAGGAATGTTCTGGAAAGTCATGTTATTTGTGTATCTAACAATGACTTAAAATAAGCTCTTCGTAAGAGAATGCAGAAAGCGAGTTACTTCCAGGTGGCTCCTAAGCAGTGAATAAATTAACAAGTCAATAGACTGTATTGTAGGCCTTGCCTTACTCTATGGGGTGGCACCTGCCTTGGGCCCACCCGGAAGTGCTCATGTGCTCTCAGAAGTAACCTTTGTCTGTTTTTTTTTAATGGAGTTAAGGATTAGGAAAGTGGTTCTGCGCATGTATTACAAGACCCAAGGGGTTGACACCATTAAAGTCCAGATTATTTTAATTTAGATTTTCTCTCTTTGGTGGTGAAGTAAGACCGCCAGTCAACTTCCTTGTTCATTGATGCTGTATGAGACTGGGTCCTCTTACTGTGTGAGGTTCTTTTTCTGTTTCATTTATTAAGTGGCAGAATATCACCTGTCATAAATGTTTGTGAAGTTAATACCTTGAGTATTTTTTCTTATGTTTTTATAAAACACTGTTTTTATAAAATAATATACCCTTATAATGGAGCAACACTACGTATGTGTTATAACCAAAGCCTTCTCTTGGTGTCCCTGTTGGTGGTGCTGCATTCAAGTTAAAGCTGTACATTTGACCTAAGAATGTCAGGTTACTACGTTTTCTTCTGACAGCCAGGAAGAAGAAGGGCAAATACAAGGTTGTAGTATTGCCCTGTTTCTATTGAATACGTCAGGAAAATTTCTAGAATGCCAAACTGTGGCAACTTTCCAAAGTCTCTAGTCTCTGTAGCAGCCTATGTAAAGAGTTAAAAAAAAAAAAAAAAAAAAGATTTGTCTCAGGGAGCTAGGGATAGTAGCAATCAATGTCTATTGAAATTCTGAGAATAAGTTTAAATTAAACGAAACGTGCAGAAGATGACAGAGTAAGTCTTAATTTTAAGAGAAGGGAGTGTTTTCCACTTACTATAGTAAGTAGTAATGAACATTTATGATTATAAAATATATATATATGAATTTATGGTTTAGAGCAGTTAGGTTCACAGCCAAATTGAGAGACAGGTACAGAGATTTCTTACATACCCTTGCCCCCCACCCCCACCTCAGGTCTGGCCTCCCCCACTATCAGCATCCCCTACCAGGGTGGTCCATTCGCTACAGTTGGTGAATCTGCATTGGCACATGATAATCACTCAAAGTCTTGGTGTTGTACATCCTTAGGGTTTGGACAAATGAAAAAATGCTGTGTACGTGTCCGTATAGTATCATATAGAGTATTTAACTGCCCTACAAATCCTCTGGGCTCTACCTGTTCATCACCCCTCCCCCCAAGTCCCCTCACAACCTTGGCAACCACTGATCTGTTAACTGAATCCGTAGTTTTCCAGAAGATCCATAGCTGGAATCATAGGACATATAGCCTCGAAACTGTATTTCGAGTCAGATCATTTTCCTCTTATTTATGCTATAAGGGTATTGCATGAGAGCCCAGCATTTTGGAGGCTTTTTCTGAGGCAGAAAACTTCTCTAATTTTTATAAAGTACATAGTTCTTGTGAGGATGCTACAGTTGGGAGAGAAGGTAATTTTTTGCATACCACTATTACTTCTGTTGAACCAGAGCCAGGGAGAGCTGAAGGTACAGCTGCTTTTCCTGTGTCTGGGATGCTCCTCCTCCTGGAATGCTCACCAGCTCCTTTAGGCAATTTCAAAACCTGGTTTACACAGCACCTGTTTGGTGAAACCTCACATGATTCTTTTCCGTACAGTCAGCCCTCGGCAGAGACGCAGCGAAGGGCCAGCCGTGAGGCCCAGGGATGTGGGTGGGGGCAGGGGGCATCCACTGCAGGCCCAGCGGTGGGGTTGCTTGTCTGACGGGTTAGTTTTTGTCCTACGAATCATGAACGACCCAGAGAGATTTTTTTTGAACAGATTTCAAATTTAAGGAAAAGTAAGCACAGCACAGTATTTTCTTCTATTTGAACTAGGACGATTCTTCCGATGGAAGGGAGAAAGTTTATAAAAGATCATTTGGATTGAGTAGGCTTTACGACCCCCTACTTCATCGTTGGTCCCTAACTGCTCCTTTTGCCTTTGAATTGCTATAATTATCACAAAGTTATTTCTTAAACAGAGTGGACATCTGCCTTATGGTGACTTTGGCCTCTGTTCCTGGTTTTATCCTCTTAATCCCTGTTGAGGGAGCAAGGCACAAAACTCCCCATTATGCATTCATGTTTTGTACATTCGCAGTTTTCCTAACAAGCCTGGCAGGTTGGTGTCTGTCTCTGTCTGTCTGTCTGTCTGTCTGTCTCTCTCTCTCGCTTTTTTTTTTTGGGGGGGGGGGGGTTTAATCCTCATCTGAGGATACTTTTTTCCATTGATTCTGAGCGAGAGAGAGAAATATTGATGTGAGAGAGACCCATCGATTGGTTACCTCCTGTATACACCCCGACCAGGGTGGGGAATCTGAAATGCAGGTATATGCTGTTGACCTGGGATTGAACCCGTGACTCTTTGGTGCATGGGCCAATGTTCTAAACCACTGAGCTGCACCAGCCAGGGCCAGTTCAGACTCCTTTACTTCCCTTTTACGATAAGGTGACTGAGATCCAGAGACTAAAGATTCTAAGTGTTTTTAGAAACGAAATGTTTTGCCAAAGGTCACGATGTAAGTAATGGCTGACTCTGTCTACAGTGGCCCTTCAGCGTGAAAAGGGAACAGAATGACACTCCATAGAACAAAATCTAGGATCCTCACTGCTACTCAGAAAAACCTCTTTAGCTCCCTACATCCAGCCTCTGCCTTGAAATCAGGTGGGTGGTAGGGCAGGACGTTGCCTACTTGTCTTGTGCACACCTGCTCCCTTCCTCCACTCACCTGGAGATGTCACCAGACTCATGGCAACTGGTTGATTGTAACCTGTCCCTTGGAGGCCTCTTGCTGAGTCTGTGTATGGAACTCATTAAGTCTATATAGGGAAAGCAAATGATATTTAGACTCTACAGATACATGCTCTGTGCATTGCACTGTAAAGACTCAATAAATATTGGTTGACTTTTTAAAAATACATATTTTATTGATTTTTTACAGAGAGGAAGGGAGAGGGACTTAGAAACATCGATCAGCTGCCTCCTGCACACTCCCTACTGGGTAGGTGCCCACAACCAAGGTACATGCCCTTGGCCGGAATCGAACCTGGGACCTTTGAGTCCTCAGGCCGATGCTCCATCCACTGAGCCAAACCAGTTAGGGCTATTTGTTGACTCTTGAAGCATCAAGTTGTGGCCTTTGAATTGGGAGCTGGAGGTGCCATCCACACACCATGCACAAATGGGCCCTGAGGCTGGGCTGGTTGAGGCAGCACAGCTAAAGTGGTACCTAAGTGAGGGAGACACAAGACTTGGTTGGAAAGTCTGTAAGGAGGAATCTCTGAAAGGTCAAGGGCCACTGGGGGACCTTGCTGAAGGCGGCAGCCCCTGCCTTGACTTTTCCAAACAAGTCTGAGCCCCCGGGTGTTTTGCTGGAATCTTTATGTTTAGCCTTCAAAACATCCTTGCTTAAAGGACATATGTTTTCTCAAGGCTGCTTACCCGGCTGATAGTATCTAATAGTTAATTTTAGTTTAAGATGTTGTTACAGTAAAAGCCTAAGGAGGCAGGCAAACGAGGCTACTTGGTGGCTATAGTCAAGTAGTCCCTTAGCCCTCTCTTTCACAGAAATATGTGTCAGAGTAATCATTCATCCTGTTCAGGGTCTGCCGGTCAGTCCCCTCACCTAAGGAACTTTCATCACAGGGGGAGGCAAAGCCGTGCGGTAAAAGCTGGGCTGAGTGTCAAGGGCAAAACTATAAGTGGATTAGAAACCAACAGGAATTGGGATTAAGAGTAGATTCCAACTCAAGAAGCTGTTCTGGGTGAGTGATGTAGGAGTGAGGTTGTATAGTAAAGTTTAATCTGAGCAAACCCTACATCCAACCTCTCCACTCCCAGGTATATGGTCTAGAGAAACTTTGGAACATGAGCATAAACAGACAAGTTCAGGAAGACACCACCATTTAACTTTTATGGTTGCAGAAGTAAGTATAAAAATTTAGAAACATCACGGGATTGATGAACATTAAATTCAGAATAGTGGTTTGAGCTGAGACCATTTTTTTTCTTTTTGAAGCATATAATCCTAAATTGTCCTTAGAGATGACACTGTCTAAATTTTATTCTCGGTTAATAAACGTTGTGTGTGCATGTGCATGTGTGTATTTAATGGCAAATGGAGTTGATAGAAAGTCAGGACTTTGGGAGAACATCAGGCTTCTCCCTTTGTAGAGGATGAGCTGAGAGGCAGGGGTGAAAATCCAGGTTGCCAGTGTTAGGACTGGGACTAAGAATCAGGTTTTTCTGATGGCTAGTTCAGTGCGCTACGTCACACGTGTGTCTGCTCATAAAGAAGGATCTTTGCCGAAACCGGTTTGGCTCAGTGGATAGAGCGTCAGCCTGCGGACTGAAGGGTCCCAGGTTCGATTCTGGTCAAGGGCATGTACCTGGGTTGCGGGCACGTCCCCAGTGGGAGGTGTGCAGGAGGCAGCTGATCGATGTTTCTCTCTCATCGATGTTTCTGGCTCTCTATCTCTCTCCCTTCCTCTCTGTAAAAATTCAATAAAATATATATATATATATATATAAAAGAAGGATCTTTTCTGTAAATGTTTGTGACTGGAACCATGCCCTTCAACCTTTGAGACACCCTCCATTAGAACAATTTAAATGGCTCGGTGCATGAAGGCCTACTTTTCTGCAGCGTGGCAGTTGCATAGATCACCAAGCCCCGAGTGTATTTTTCTTCTGTGAAGATATGCTAGGTTCTATCCACATTTGAAAAAATTCCCGAGATGTTTTATAAGTGGGCCCCAGCATTACATGGATCATTTATTCCTGAAAAAGCTTTGTAGGACAGGTTCTTAAAAGTCATCAGTAATTAAATAATTCCAATGGGAAAAATTTTAATGATCCTGAGCCTTCAACCTGACATCTATTTGTACTAACACAGCACCACATTCACTTAGAAATGTGACATAATTGCTTCAAGGAGTGGCATAGTCACCGTAGCATGACCTAAGAAGACATTATGTTCTCTAGAGCACGGCTCTTCGTCCACTTTTTTATTTTTTTAATTTTTTTTTAGCTCTTTTGCAGCTATCCCACACCAAGAGTTTTAAGACCATAATTATAAACAAAACATCATAATTAGGTAACAAAATACAAACCTTAAATCTATTTAAAACAATCAAATAGTGTATAGACAGAATAAAGCAAGGAAAACAATGTCTTTTTGTAGGTTAAATGCCCGAGAGTATGAGTGTGGTAAACCAGCAAGCCTCGGGTAGTGTGAAGTAAGAACTTCCGGGCACCCTCTCCAGCTCTGAAACACGTGGCGTGCACTGGAGGCTGTACCCTTTAGGTGCTCCACATACAAACAGTATAAGCTCATAATAAGATTTCATGCCTTTTCTGTAATACAGAATGAGTGATAGTGAAGCTTGGCTAGCTTGCAATCAGTAGTAATGGCCAATATCCTATTTGTGGATAATAAAGATCAAACTAATTAGGGGCACAGTTTTTTTGAAGATCAAAAAAAAAAAAAAAGCAACATTTGGATTATAAAGGATCATCATCCTTTAAAGTATTCTGTCATCTTCTCCTGTCCCAGGTTTGTTCAAACCTTAGATGACTGCTTCTAGCCAAAGAAATCAGCCCTTAGTGGGCTCTGCCTGGCTCCGCTGAAAGATATTACTGGGATATTTCAGTTTCATTCAGTGTAATACTACTCTAATGCCTAAAATAGTCTGCACTTGGAGAATGGTGGTCTCTAATTCTTGATTTAGTAGTAATATTAGTTTTCAGGACATGAAATATACAAAAGTTAAAAACTTATTCCACATATTTCCATAGTAAAACTATTTCATGAGGATTAATGAAAAGCTGATTTATAGCGTTTCTGCAAACACATAGGAAGTGGTGCTCACCTCAGATTTTTTCCTTCTCCCTTTTGTCAGCAGGTGGCGTCTGCTTCTCTTTTCTGCTTTCTTTGCCTTTTTATTCCTTCTGCCCCCACCAGTGGCAAACATTTGTCACGAGAATGGATGCTGTTATTTAAAAAGTCTCACTGTGACAGGTTGTCTTTTCAAAAGAACAACCAGGAAAGGAGGAAAACGGTTTCGTCGCTCAAGGTTTCTACAGCTGGCTCATTTTGTCTGCTAACACATTTATCAGAGGAGCACTGTTTTCCTGTAGAAGTGGATCCGATGCATTGTCACACAAAGCTATTTTCCAAAGAAAACTCACTTGGTGTGCAGATAAATAGATTAAAATACATTTGTACTTAGTTTTGGGAAGCAAACTGGTATGACAGTGATGTGGGAGTGATGTGGGCTGGTATGATAGTACTTTGGGCTGGTAGAGAGCACAAACCACCTCATGAATGCTTGTTCATGACCGTTATAAAACCAGCCTGGGGAACAGTATGCTTGAGTGAAGTGTTCTGAGGAATACTACAAACCCCACACCCCTTTTCCTGTTCTTTCTTCATCATTAAATATTTATTGAATGCTTCCAGAATTAATATTAAAGCATAAAAAAACAAGTATATGAATCTGTCAAGGATACAATGTTATCGAATGTAATTCGTTAGTTTGCTTTTCTGCTTTAGGGAGACTGTTAGGGTGAGTCCAGTTTAACCTTTAACATTATTAACTCGTTTTCATGATTATTTTAATTCTACTCTCAATCTCTCCACTCACCCACCCATCTCCAAAAAAAAAAGGTGATGTCATACTTCTCTGAACATCCTTAGCATTTATACAAACTCTTGTCTTGGACTTGTCACTACTTTGTATTATAGTTGTTGAATTTAAAGCATTCTCTTTCCCAGTAGCTCCTCAGTACAGTCCTTGCATAGAATTGCTGTTCACTAAATGATTTATTGAATATTAAATGATATTGGCTTTTAGACTCAGACCTGGCTTTATAATTTAAAATTCAGTTCTGCGATTTACTAGCTTTGTAAGTTTGGCCAAGCCATAACCCCTCTAAATTTCAGTTTTCTAATCTGAAAAATGGGGGTGGTACTTGATAGAGATGTTGTAAAGATAAAAAGCAGTAGTGTAGGTAAAACACAGTGCCTAGTGCATAATAACTGCTCCGTAAATCTTGGTACGTATCCATATGCCCTCCCAGGACACACATACGTGTTGTATGTGCAAGATGCTAGGCTAAAGGAAAGACAAAACCACACAGTTCCTGTACTCATGGTGCTTAAAGAAGAAATACAACCATACAAGGTAGAAAAGGACGGTGCTGGCGGGGCAATCGAGATAGAGTGCCATGGGAGTGCACTTCTTTCTCCCAGAGAAAGAATTAATTTGTTTGTTTGTTTTTTTTTGGAAATTTTGATGCAAAAGGTGGCAGTTGTGCAGAAAGTAGAATAATGGGTAGGGCTTGACTGGGTGGAGCTGGAGGCTAGAGAGGCAGATAAATATTTTTAAAGATTTGTTGGTCTTTTTAAAAAATGACCTTATTGTACAATAGAAGTTTCTGATCAAAGATTGAGATTGGAGATGGGTAATCCTCTGATCTGCCACTAGTTACTTTAGAGACTTGCCAAGTGCCTGTGTATGTTCTCAGGTGGCCTAGTCTTTGTGGTCCAAGTGTGGTAGTTGCCACCAGGGATGTTGGAAATGATAGAATAATTTGGCAACAACCTCAGCAGCTCTCCATTTGCAGAGATGGTCTGTAGCACTGGGTTGGGTGTGTCTCCGTGGATGTGGAGAAAGGGGAAAATCAACCTGGTAACCATCCCTAAAGATATGTCAGCTAGAAGATTTTCAACCGAATGGTGAAACAATCAAACACAGAAACAACCTTTCTGTATACAGATTTTGCTAAGTGCTTTGAAGTACATAGGGAATAAGAGAAAGCAAATAACATTAGACCGTCCCCAAAAACTGTTGTATGCGTGTTGGGCATTATACCATCCAAATTCGAGTGTGGACTTAATCTCCAGTCTGCACCCTGTAAAATTCACATTAGTGATGCCAATTGGAACTAAGACCTAGGCTCAGGCTGCCGGATTAATAATGGAATAAGGTGTATACTCCACTCAGAGGTTGGAAACCTTCACTGTGAGGAGAGCCACTGAGCCAACACTCAGGAATATTCTAAAGTCCTTCAGAGAAGTGCTGAGGGTGGTTGGAGCACAGTTGAGTTGTCCATCCCTCTCCTTGCCTGAGCCACGGTTAGCTCTGCTGCTCCCGGGAGGACCTGTGGAAGCTGGGTAGGGGCACAAGAGAGGACGCTACGCCGGTCTACACTAGAGCCGTGAAATAGATGATAAATTCTGTATAGAAGCAGAGTTAACAGAAATTGCATTCCAAGTTAGGAACTTTGGAATTGGTGGGTATCTGGTATATCTTACATGAATGAGGTTCCAGTAGCCACATTACTGATGCTGTGGGCAGGGAGGGGCTGGTCTTCTCTGGCCATTCATCTTTCTTTCCTCCACCTTCATATGCCTCCCCATTTCTTGCCCTGTTTAAACAGGAAACTGGGAAGAAATTGTTTCCCTCTGGCTCCGCAGTCCTATTTTGGTTATAAAGAGAGTCATAGACAGAGTTGAGTGCTGTGACCTCTGAAGTTCTGTTGGTGGACCTGTCAGTCACTAATTTGTAATCTTAGGTCACTCAGTGTCTGATTTTACTAGAGAACATATATTCCTAACATGTAATTCATAGATGGTCTTCCCTAAAACTATATGTGTAGTTCTGTGTTTCTGGGGCCCTTACTTTTTTTGTTTTGTTGTTATTCTTAAAGTGGTCTGTGAACTTCCTCCTCTCAAATTAAGCACCTCTGCCTTAGCCCTGGCCGGTATGGCTCAGTTGATTGAGCCGTGTCCTGAGTGCTCCGGAAGGTCACCGGTTCAATTCCTGGTCAGGACACCTGCGCAGGTTGTGGGTTCAGTCCAGGTCTGGGTATGAACGTTAGAAAGTTAGGTAACCAATCAATGTTTCTCTCACATTGATGTTTCTCTGTCTGTCTCTCTTAATAAAAAAAGATCTCTGCCTTAAAAGTTACTGTGAGTTTGATAAAAGATAATAAATACAAAATTATTCAATAATGTGAAAGACAGCATTGTTTCAGGTAGATTATAATCATTCCCTCTATTTAATTCATATTTCAACTCTTTTGGAACTCCCAGATGAACACATTTTCTGGTTTTGCAGGACCTCCTTCCCTCCCTCCATCCTCTCATCTCTTCCTTCTTTCCAGTTGCAGAAGATCTGGAATAGAAACCTGAGTATAATTTTCTGGGCTCAAGTAGATATCAAGCCTTTAGCACAATTCTAGGTTTACTTTACCTGATTGTGGAATGTTTCTAACTTCTATGCTTTAAATGCTTTTAGCATTTAAAACTGACTTTGATTTCAATGATATTCTTGTTGCTTTTGCCTTAGTGGTATTTCATTCCCACTTCTATATTTATAGAGAAAAGACTAAGTTTTTTTTATCAGTAAGACCATTTATTCAATCATTTGACACTTTCTACCTGAATTTACTAAATGTTCTTTTAAATATGAGCTTATCTTTTGTAACTCTGTGACAGAAAGCAGAAAATAAATAGGTCTCTTGCATTCTAAACCAGCTATAGTTCTTAGTAGTTTTTTTTTTTTTTAGTTAACCTATTACTATGTAACAAACCATCTGACAACTTATTGGATTAACACAACTCTCCTTTTATTTGCTCATGAGTCTGTGAGTTGGCTGGGGCTCAGCTGGGTGGCTCTCCTGCTGTTCTCTCTGCTTATCTAGAGTGGTTGCAGCAAGATGGTGGCTGGGGCTGGGATATCCAAGATAGCTTCACTCTTACGCCCATCACCTTGATGAGGTCAGCTGACAGTTTTGATCTCTCTTTCTACCTGGCTTGCTCGGTCCTCCATATATGGCAGCTGAATATCAATAGATGTTCGGAAAGTCCAATATGCAAGTGCTTATCAGGCTTCTGCTAGCATCATGCCTGCTAACATCCCATGGGTCCAGCCCAGAATTGGTGTGGGAGGGCATGACACAGGTTGTGACTACCAGAGGCACATTCACCGGGACCACGCTGGCATATAGGAATACACAAATATTTTCATTGAATGAGTGATTTAAGTATTTAATGCAGAACAGTTCACAATGCTTCACTGATGTAACTACTTTTTAAGGTTAATTTGCATTCAAATGATTCCCTTACTGTTTTTGTAATCTTCATTTACTTATTTACATTTTTATTTATTTTGATAATTCACTTGGTCTCCCCAATCTGTACACACTCAAACATGATTGAAAATTAGTTTTAAACTTGGAAGAAAAGAAATTCCTGTAATTCAGGCCTTCTTAACTTTTGTTTTGATAACGTATATTGATTATTTTTGCAGGTATCTATATAAGTATTACCTAAATTATGAACCATAGGTATTCTTCCCTTCCCTTGTAGCCTCCCTGAGTGAGTGACACTGGAGAAAATAAAATTCATCCTTTGCCCTAAGGAAGATCAGGCTCAGAAATAGAAATTAAACCACAGATGAATTGAAAGAAACTTGAGACAATTTAAGAGGATGTGATTTTGTTTTGCAAATTGTAGTCTACAACTCCCCATTAATAAATTTAAGAATTAGCACACTATTAATGAATTGCTACAGAGGAGAAAGGACGGTAAGAGGTAAAAAGGAATTTTTAAAATTGTCCTTTTTTCCAGTTTAGATTTTATAAAGTCCTAGGAGTTGCTGTCATTTGAGGACAATTAGAAACAAAAATGAAAACAAAGCGTCATCAAGAAAAACATTGGACGTGGCACACGCATGTGGAGGTCAGGCCTTTACAGATGGGTGAATATCATCATTTCCAAGGCGTGGAATAGCCTTTCTCTTGACATATTTAAGGAACATTTTAATTTGTGGGAAAGATCTGATAGATGATTACAGTTACAGAACCGATAATTGCACTTAGGTGTAGCCTTCTGATTGTACTTAGGTGCGGCACTTCCCAGACTTGAACGTGCAGGCAGATCCTGGGGGTCTTATTAACCTGCAGGTTCTGATTCAGTGGCTCTGGGATGGTGCCTAGGGCTCTTCTTTTGTGACAAGCTCCCGGTGATGGGTGATGCCTGATGCTGGTCTCCAACCAGCTCTAGGAAACTTAACCCTTCTGTGGTCTCCATCCTCACTAAGCCTCTGAGGTAAACCTGCTTAATTCCCACACAGCCTGGTACGTGGATTTTCACTTCTGCCATTGACCATCAGCAGGACAAATAGAAATACTTTTGGCATCTTTTCACATATGCTCAAGCCATGTATTTCACAACTAGGAAATACGTTAATTTAAACTGTTTCCTTTGGTATATGGCATAAAGTCATTTGTGTAAATCTGGTCTCTGCTAGTGGTTCTGTGAGAGGGGACAAGGGTCTCAAGGTCTGGGCCATTCTTATGAACGCCATTCTTGATAAATGTTAACCTGGAGCACAGTAGCACAATATTTTGGAGACCAGCTGCAAACAGGCTGAGATCGACAGGAACCCAGCCTGGTAAGTGTAGCCAGCTGTGAAGAAGAAATCCGCATGTAATGAACCAAAGGGTGTGCACCAGCAATAGCTGAGCCTCCCTGCTGGGAGAAAGAGCTTAGAGAGGAGTCCTCGTCTCCTTCACTTGCTGCAAGACTACCTCGAGGCAACCATGTCTCATTTTTCAGTAGAACATCTTGAATTCACTAACAGTATAACTTGAAAACCAAAGAGTTATTTGGGTTACATCAAATTCATTAATCTATCAGAGATGTCTTATCCTTATCAAACCCCTCATATCTGGCTATCGACCAGGACTTCTGCTTATATCAGATCCTCCTTCAAAGTCCAGGTATATGGAGGGCCAGACGCTCTGTTCTTCCAGCTGTTTGCCACGTTGTTGGGAACAGTGTGTCTCTACCAACATAACTGACTGGCTGCCCGCGCCACCCCCAGGACTGGATCGGAACCAGGGAAACTTTCTTAACTTTACTCTGGTGCATTCATTTCTCTAGGCCTCTGTTTCTCATTCTGGGTTTAAACATACCTCTAGAAACCCGACGTGCATTGCTTTTTATGCAGGTTTTTCACAGTATATTCTTTCTTCCAATCTCCCTTTGCAGAGGGAAGCATAGTAAGTGCAGCCCCGTAGATCCAGGCCATTTGGGCAGCCCTACCAAAAAAAATTGTTTTTCTGTTAGACAGTATATTTGATTGGGAAATTAGGTGCTAATCTCCACCTAAGAAGACAGAGTCTGTGGAACCCCGTGGAACTCAGGTTTTGAACGGGCAGTGTGGGTAACAGGAGTGAGGGCTTTGGGATCAGACACAGCAACTTGGATTTGAATCCAAGCTGTGTAACCTGAGGCTGAACCTGATGGAAATCATTTTTCTAAATCAGATGAAATCTGGTGAGGATTCCTCCTTCTCGGGGGGTGGGAAATTTATTCTTTGTCATTGTTGGCACTCCTCGCCTCCCGGGAGGAAAGTGTGCTCCTGAGGGAGGCTCGGTCAGCGGCTCTGCCCCACTATGGCCAGCTCACCCAGGGGTCTTAGCAGAATTCCCCGAGACCAGGTGTCCACCAGCATCCCCAGGAGAAGCTGCCAGCCACCTGCAGCGGGTCCCAACCCCGGCAGCTGTGAGGGTCAGGGCTTTGCCCTTCATGGGCCAGCAGCCCTTCCCCTCTCAGTGTTGGGGAAATCAGCCCCAGGGGTTGAGTAACTCCCATTTTCAAGGCCACAACCTTCACACCCATAGCTCTGAGGGCTCCCAGCACCTTCACTCCTTTGGTCTCCACCATGAACACTCAGAGGTCTGCAGGTTGGTCCACCCCAGACCCAGTGAATTCTCTTCTGTTCTAAAACACCAGCAAGAAACAAAGCTATATGTAACTACTGCTGACGTGTGTTGCGTGCTTACTTGGAGTCAGATACCATTCTGGAAGACCATTAAGTATCTTCATTTTAATTTGCATAACCATTCACATAACATAGTCCATTTTTACTTATAAGGACGTGGTGGTTCATGGGGTCTGGCCCAGAGCCTGCAGTGAGGGAGTGGAAGAATCTGCATGTGAACTCAGATTAGCTGGCTCTTTGTAACCAAACCCTGGAAATGTGGTTGCTGAGCTCTCACATGGCCAACGACGGTTCCACCTTGACGATGTTTCTTCCATGTGTTTCCCTTACCTGAAAAAATCAGCGTGGAGTAGTTGTATTCCACCTTCCATGTCAAAAATCCGTGCTTCTGCTCAACTGCTGTTCTACTTCCAGTCTTTTTAAGCAAGAAAAAAACCATTTTTTTTTTTTTTATTGAAAAGAGTGCAGACCTGCAGCCACCCCCCTGGAAGTGTAGCTGAGTGTGGGGAGATACCCAGTGACTGCTGGTCGAAAGGAATGGTTCTCAAACCCTCCAGTTTGCTGAAGGAGCTTGCAAATTACTCTCTCCAAAGACCCCCAATGCCGACTCCCTTTGAAAAATCACGTAGAACTTAAAAGGGGTGCAATACAGGAGAAAAACAACCTTTGTCCAAATTTTAAATAAAGCAAGAGATTCTGGGAGCCAAGTGCTCTCTGGAGAGAAATGTTCAGTAGGTTGTTTCTGAACTATTAGAAAAGTATATGGGATAGGCCCAACGAGAGTTCACTAGAGGACAAAATGCAAAACTAATGTTTCCTTTTGTGAAGAGTTCACACATGAAGGGTATGTTGTCGGCAGGTTTTGTCTTGATTTTATCAAAAGCATTTGACCAAGAATTCTCTGAAGATGGTGATGTTGATTAGATCAGTGGTTTCCTTTACTTTGTTTAGTTGTTGTTTTTTAATCCTAAAGCCAGATTCTAAACCTCCATCCCATGTCTATCGGAAAGGAATTACTGAGAAAGGGGCCCAGGAATCCATGTTACTAAAGCTCACCTGGGGCCAGTGCAGCTGGTCCATACACTGGTATTCATAAACCAGAGACTGGTTTCAGACTTTTGGGGGACAGGAAATCCTTTCATCAAGTGAAATCTTGGATGAAATCTACCATATAAAACAGATACAGTAACATTTTACTTGTATAAAATGTTTGAAGTTTACATTTATAATGCTTACTGAAGAATAAGAACAATGAGACAGTTACAAAGACACTAAAATCTTAAATCAGGTGTTGATAGTAACTCTAATAGCTATATTCATATTACTTGCTTCTGTGTTTAATAAAATTATATACTTTGCCTTAAATACATCATATTTTAAAGCCCAATGTAGGTAATTACTTGGAAATGGTAACAAGAGTTTTAGTTTTAGTTTTGTTTTTAAGAAAGTTGCCTTAGAATCCCAGGATATTTCTCAGTGCAGCCAGTCTAAGGGAGGGAATATTTGTTTCAAAACGGTAACCCTGTAACTAACCTTATGGAAACAATTGCTCACATTCCTTATCATAAATCTAGACTCATACAGGAAATATCTAATTCTTAGAATAAATATTTACCCTCTCTCAAGTAGGATATTATCACAAAGGACTTTCTACTGTGATGAAAGCAAGGCCATCCAGATGCCCCCGAGCCTCGCCTAGCACTCAGTGGGAGCCCTCTCAGGAGCGGCCTGGTATCCGTGTGCTTGCTTGACCGACCTCACGAGAGCAGACCGTGCACACCAGTATTTTTCACAGGCTGAGGCGGGGCTGCCGCTTCCCTTCAGTATCGCACTTATAAGAAGTCCAAGAGGTGCAGAATGAGTCCACCGTGGGGACTGCCTAGATCTCCCAGACTGAGTCGTTGGCACCGGGTACACAGTATCTGCAACAGGTGGGAAGTTTGCACATATGCCATTTCGGTGTCATTTATAAAATAATTACAGTTTATAAAAATATCTCAAATACATTTAAACATTAGAAACAGATGGTGGTGGTATCCTTGGAGTACTTCCAATACGAGTCTTTTTAAAAACAGTAGTCTAATATTGACTGGATGCTTGATTTGTGTTAGGAAAAATGTTTGGTTTCCTGGGGAATACAGAGATACATTTGGGGACAACTCGGTAGTGTAGATGAGGAAAAAATGATAACTCAGAAAGTGAGTTCATGTGCACAAAGAAAGGACAGGCTACCTTTGAGTACAGATGGAGGAGTGACCTCTTCTGGACAGAAAATCCGGGAGGACTTCCTGGAAGAGGAGACTTACCTGGGGCGGTCCTGCAGACATAGAGGGCTTGGATATGAGACTCTTAGGGAGAAGAAGTGATGTTCTAGGCCACTTTAGCTTTTGAGAGCGTATACTTTTAGGGAAAAATAATGTAGCTGACACTATTCTCTTAAGCAGATTACCTTCTTCATTAATAAATGAGCTCTATATGCATTTTAAAAAGTACTTCATTAATCTCTAAAAGGGACAATTCTCAAATATTTAAACATGCCTGAGGTTTTTTTTTTTTTTTTTCAGACTTACTTCCAGCAGACAGCGATTTAACTTGCTCAGATTTAGGCCTTTCCAGCGATATTTTGCCTAACTTGGCTGCCCCTTTAATACCTACGTGCATCATAAATTTACCCTAAGCCTGGGCTCTGTAAGAATGATAGCCACTCATTTCTCAGGTGTCCACCCACGCGGGCATACTGAGCACCTGGTTGCCAGCCAGGTCCTGGAGAGTTCGAGGCACCCAGCAGGGGAGCAAGTCAGAACTGGACAGGTGAATCGAGTACCTGGAAACCCCCTACAGGTCTTATCATTAAACTGTATTTTAAAAAGATAACAGTGTAACTTTCCCTACAAACTGATAACAGCATTCAGTGTGCACCTCCCAGAGCTCGTACGTTTCAACAGGGATCAAAGCTTTTCCTAGAACTGCCTCTCTAATCACCGTGTGTGAGGGGAATTGTGGTTTGAGCCTTGGGAATTTTCCAGCTTATATGGCCTTTTAAGCAGCAGGGTTGGTACTGTCCTATCTGTACTTTGTGGTGGGGACTGGCTCTGATAATACTCTCCCCAGGAAAGTGGCTTAAAGAAAACTCTACTGTACAGGGAAAATCAATTAGATATCCTGTAACAGAAAAGAGCTCTTGTTGCAATTTTGCTTTTCTAAGCCCAGAGAGGGGGTGCTGCATAGTGCAGATACAGGCTGCTGGGTGCTGTTGGTCAGTGGGCAAGTCACTTAACCTCTCTGCGTATCTGTAAATAGAGATGATTTCATGTAATAATAGTACCCACCTCAAAGGATTACTGAGGGGTCAAACAAGTTAATATGTAATATAGAGTATTTAGAATGGTGCCTGCCACAGAGTAAGCATTAGATTACAAGTAGCTATTAGTGTTTTTCCAGTTTGTCAGTTTTTCTGAGAATATGTAGTAGATATAAAGTAAGAGTGGGTAAGAAGCTAGATTTTTTTTAAAAAAGGATGCCTAATTCCTCTCCCCCCTCCTCACACTCCCCACCCTCCTGCCCCACAGACCCCAGAGTTATTTATTTTGTAAGGCTAGAACACCATATTTGAATGTCTGACCTTGAACATTTCTGATTAAGTAGTTCTGGGCAACGCTTTAATAGTTGGAAAATAAATCAGGCCTCCCACACATACCTGCTCAGCCAAGAATTTGTTTGCCCCAGGATCTGTGGGTGGGCGGGAGTGGAGGCAAGCACACGCCCAGGCCCATGTGCACTCTCCGTGCTTGCAGGAAGGAGGCTGTGCTGGCCAGTGTCTCCCCGTCGTTTCTTTCCTTTCTCCTTCTAGAGAAACAATATTTTCACTTTAAAAAAATGCTTATTCTCTCTCCTTTTCCCGACCCCAGGGGGATACCCCCCCCCCCCTTCCCACTTGTTCCTTTGTTTTCTAAAGTTTGGCCCTTTATTTGTCCCTTGGCATTGCACTGGGCAGGCTTCTCCCAGGCCCAGCGTGGCAGCACACGGGATGCGATGATGAGCCACAGGCTGCCTGCATGGATCACAAGTTCCAAAGTCTGTGGCAAGGCCTCGGGAAATGTCCTGGGGTTGCTGTGGTTCTTGTAGTGGGGACTCGAGGAGACCCCTGCCCCTTGGCCCCCGCCTTTGTACGGGGTGTGCTACAGGTGTGCGTCCTGAGGAGGTGTGTGAGGGTGGCTCAGTATACCCTGCAGAGAGGCCTAGTGTCCTGTACACGCCAGCCGCGTCAGGACACGTGGTCATTGTGGCTTTCGGTTCCTGGTTCCTGGCTTGTTTCATGTTTTTCTTTTCAGCCTATTGAACATTTAATCCCACTGTCCTGGTTAAGTCCTCTCGTGAGAGCAGGTGTGTTCTGAGTGTGAGAACAGGCGTGTGTCGGGTCCATCCTGTGGGAAGCGGCCTGGGGTGGGTGGAGAGAGGGCTTCGCAGCCCAGGGACACATCCTCGGCCAGAGGTAAGCTTAAAGGTCACTTGACTCCCTTCAGTTTCCACCGGCCCCTCGGGGTGCCCTGCAGGCGAGCTCTCGGGGACACGCCTTTCCCTCTGCTTCCTTCTCCGATTAGGGAAAGACTGGGGACGCCAGGCTGGTGGGTGTTGGGTGCGTTCTTTGTAGGAAGTGGCCTGGCTTCCAGGTGGGAGGCTGGTATTTGGGGGCCTTTGCTCTGGAGTTAGAATCTGGATGGGGCTTTCCCAAGAAGCCGCCTTCGCCCTCCTGGCCGACGGGAACTTTGGAGGCAGCAGAACTCACTGCTCAAATACATGGAAGAACTGGCAAGATTAAAAGGAAAGAAGATTTTGTTTTGAAAATTATACAAACAGCCTCTGATCGAGGGTAACCACCAGACATCCTGTTCTCAGCATGTTTGCTGCTTGTCCTGTGCAGCTCCGTGTGGCTGTGCTCAGGGCCTCGTGATGTGAAATACAGACCTCCCTTAACTCCCAGGCTCTACCCGTTTCGTCATGGAGGAGAGCCACTGTGCTCCCCTCTGTAATAGGGAAGGGGGTGGCAGGTTTATATGCAAAAGGCCCCACCACCCTCTGCCCCGAGGCTGTGGCCTCTTGGTCAGGCCTCCCCCACAGCCACCTGGGTGGGCAGTGCCACCTGCAGGGCCCAGAAAGCACCTTGTCACCACCAGGGCTGCAGTTCGGAGAGACAGTGGGACCGCAGGAAGCAGGCTATGGGAGGTGTCTGTAGGGTGGGAATGTGTTCACAGTCATCCGTGAGGGGCAGGGGGAGGACGCTCAAACTTATTTGGGGAAATTACTTTTATTATTAAACAACATGTGCATATATGTGTATTTATATACATAAAACGAAATATTTTGGGACTATTTTCAAAGCAGTTAGCTGTTAACAATAGATTGTTACATACATAAAATGATCCCTAAAACACACATAAGATGATAAACCCTAATGAAGGCCACAGTAATTCTTACCTTTCTGCATAGAGTACATTCATTCAAACTAACTTCTTCCCAGTATTGGAATTCCTTCTACCGTATACACAGGCGATAATCCAGGCATCATCTCTCCCTTCACTTCCCTCCTCCCCTCTGCCTGCACTTACAAGTACCCCCTGACCCTGCCCTCACACAGGCCTCGCAGTCAGAGCATGTGCAGCAGAGGAAGGCGGCACGGGCAGCGGGGTGTGAAGTGACCCGGAAGAGGAGCAGGCTCTAACCTGCCCCGAAGGAGGGAGACGGGTCACAGAGGACCCTCCAGGCCCAGTGCTCAGGAGCGGAGCGCCATGGGACCCTCCTCGGGGAATGGCACGCGGCTAGTGTGGGTGCGAGGTACAGAGGCTGGCGAGGGCAGGGTAGGAGGCGGCAATCTCAGCAGGGATGGTGCTCACTGCTTGGTTAAAAAAAGTACTTCTGTGGCTAAGAAGTATATTTTGTTAGAAAGTGATTACTTGCATTATGGCAAATCCTTCTCCTTTTCTACGTGACCTCTGGGTTCAAGTCAGAAGAGCAGCACAGAACGTGCCTGTCTGCTCCCTGCCATGTGCCTTCATAGGTAGCTCGTCTGTCAATTCCTGACACCTTGCCCCAGGCGGTGTATACCTTTATCCTTCTCAGTAGATTTACTCTAGTCTGCCAACAGGGGAGTGTGGTCTCCTAGACTGAGCTCGTACATCTCCTCTCCAAAGCAGTTATTGCCACTGCACCCTCGTCTCTTCTTTTCTGCTGGGTCCTCCCTCTGGTTTTACAGGATCCCGAGGGAAGCAGTCTGGGAATTAGTCCAGCTGCCTTCCCACCATACCATCTCTTTCCGGTCATCTTAGGGTCCTGGAGAAAGGAGAAGTAGGCCTTTCTCACACATGCCCTGGGATCCTTGTTCTAGAGAAATAGTGTTTTGTTTGTTTGTTTGTTTTTAACAATCTCACCACTTTGCTTCTTACACTTTGGAAGCAAACTAAGAAAGAAGTACATACCTGTTATAAAAATGAATTGGGATGAACTAAAATCGCTCAGAAGTTAAGGGTCGAGAGGGGAATTTTATAACGCAAGTTCCATTTTCATGTGAATTATCTGTAGTTAGAGAATGTCAGTTATATATTCTGCAGGAGCGATTCGGTCGTATGTGTAATGTGAGAGCCCTCTGCCTGAGAGTGGAGGGATTGGGCCCTGGAGAGGAATTCCCAGGGGCTGCTTGTTACAGAAGCCGGCACCGCGAGTAATCCCTGATAAAATATCCTTACTTTCCTGGCCAAGCCAGGGTTGCCTGTGGATTAGCCTCTTTACAAAAAGAAAAAAGAAAAAAGGTTGCGATGGAAAATGTTCAGTAATTTTGGAATTACTCACCTCATGTAGAAGCCAGAAGCTTTCCTGTTAGCAGTGGTCCTTTGCAGGGACTTCTGCCTACGTGGGAGTGGATCAGTGAAGGAAAGGGAGGATAAAAGGAGGAGAACATTACGCGGTTGTTCAAGTAGAAGTTTCCGATCTGATCAGCTAGCTGAGGACACCCAGAGAAGACTCTCTGCTGATGGCTGGGGTTTAATTATCTGACAATGGAGGGCAAAGTCTTGTTTTCCGTAAAAAGAGTGTCTTGGATTCTGTTGTTTCGGCCTCTGTCAGTGGGCCTTGCAAGGGAACCCAAGGGAGAGGGGAAGGAGAGAGTAAGTGTTTACCACTGTGTACTCAGCCTGCAGTCCGTGGACAGCACGCCAGTGTCGCTGACGAGCCTCCTAGAAACGCAGTCAGGCTCAGACCAGAACCCCTGGACCAGAACCTGCATTTGCACAGGACCCACGGGCAATTCCTGTGCACATTGACGGTTCAAAGCACCGCCCTAGCGGGTGACGACAGAGCCTGATTCACACGGTGATCTGCCTGCCTGGACACAGTGAGAAAAGCTGAACAAGAAAGGCATATCGGCCCTGAGTGTGGCATGTCAGGAACCAGCGCAGCTTTGTTTCCAGCTGGAGCCCAGGCCTCCGATGGTGTTTGCTTCAACAGCAGAGTTCTGTTCAGGGAGGACGGGTGTTTGCCGCACAGAGGACTTGCTCCGTGGCCTGATGTCTCAGGAGGAGCTGCCTCCCTGCCCCGGAGCTTTCCAACGGTTGCCGTGATGGCAGTTACAGGCAGTGGTCTCCCCTAGTGAAAGCTTTCTTTCCTTTCCATTTTTATCTGTGCTTTACTTTGTTATACTTTTAAAAAATACATGTTTTTATTGATGTTTTAGAAAGAGAGGAAGGGAGAGAGAGAGAGAGAAACATCGATCAGCTGCCTCCTGCACACCCCCTGCTGGGGATCAAGCCCACAGCCCCGGCATGTGCCCTGACCCGGATCGAACTGGTGACCTCTTGGTTCATAGGTCGATGCTCCTGAGCCACACCAGCCGGGCTGTTTTGTTTCTAAAGTACGGTTGACAGTCAGTATTACTTCGTTTTCATTTCAGGTGTACACATAGTGGTTAGACAGTCACACACTTCCTCCCCCCGGCAGTTCCAGTACCCACCAGGCACCTCACAGAGTTACTACAGTATTGTTGTCTGTATTCCCTGTGCTGCACTTTACAGCCCTGGACTGTTTTCATGGCTCAGTATTTGTACCCCTAAATCCCTTTACCTTTCTCTGTCCTCTCAACCCCCTCCTGTCTGATGAGCAACAATTTGTTCTCTATATAAATTTATTTCTGTGTGTGTTTGTTTTGTTTTTTAGATTCCACATATAAATGAAATCATATAGCATTTGTCTTTCTCTGTCTGACTTCCTTCTCTTAGCATAATACCTCTAGGTCCATCCATACTCCCCCCCCCATTAACCATAGAGCAGAGAATAAAAAGGGAACTTTAATTTCCTCTTTAGACTTCAATCATGGCCCTTCTTCACTTGACATCGTGTTACCCTCATGGGTTTTTTCAAGGAAAAGGGTCTGTGCAGGAAAGTGTTGCTTCCTCCGTGATGTGCCAGGAAGGAACCTTCTGGGCTCAGCCCCGACGGGCACTGCGGACAGAGGCGAGGACTAGACCGGACTGGCCGGGGCCTGTTGGAATAGCAACACCTGTGGGTTTATCCTGTTGTACATCAGTAGACCGTCAAGTGGGAAACCTTTTGTTAAATAAGCCGTTAACTATCACAGTCACACGTATAGGATGATGTTTCTCCTTACTTAGGGGAGCCTTTTATTTTCAGAGTAAACAAAAAATGCTGATATAATATATCATAACAAATACTTAACCATTAGCACAAATTCTCACGTGTTCAGTTCTTTGATAATGTGATGCAAAGATTTTTGGGTCTGTTTGACCTTTTCCACTACCTGTGGTGATCAGCTATTACTCTGTAGTAGATAAAAATCCACTAGGTTTTCTTCTTTAAAAGTAACAATTAAAAAACAACAACAACATCTTTTAGTGGTAAAAGGGATTAAGACTATAAGGGCATTTCCTTCAAGTTCCATGAAGACTCCATTAGCTTTTTAGAGGCTCTGCTACATTCTAGTTGGAGCCACTGCGATCTCATTGCCTGGATTGTTCAGTCAGTAGCCCAATACCTGGACTTGCTGTTGCTCCCTTGCCTTCTGTTTAGTCTTGTCTCAACATAGCAGCCAGATCATACTTGCGTCTGCCCACATCATCTCAGTTGTGTTCGATGGCTCTCGGAATAAAAGCCAAAGGCCCATAGTGCCTAGAATCCCACTACATGTCCCAGTCAGACAGGCCACACTTCTGCCTCAGGGCCTTGGCACTTCCTGATGTCAGCCTGGAACCATCTGAAGATGTCTACGCGACTCGTCCCCAAACTTCCTTCAGGTCTGTGCTCATGTGCCAGTTTCTCAGGGAGGCTTTCCTTGACCATCCTGTTTAAAATGTAACGCCCTCCTCCACACACACACACACACACACACACACCCCTGACATATCTTACATTTTACTTAATAAATGTTATTGTCTGTCTTCTCTAAGAATGTTACCTCTTTGAGAAGAAGAGGTTTTGTCTTGTTGAGTGTGTGCCTCCTGCCCTTGGAACAAGCCTGGCTTAGTCAAGGTGCATACTGTTTGTTGAATGAATGAGTGTAGCTGGCCCTCTTCAACCTCATGACTAGATATGAATTTAGAGCTGAAAGCACTGTGGGTCTTCTTCCTACCAGTTTTGTCCTCACCCTCATTGCACAAAAGGACTGAAATATCAGGAAAACATCTTTAAAATATTAACCGCAGCTGTGAGCCATTTAAATCATTCTACATGGTAAGTTAGGGAATGCCAATTGTTGATTTGTAAGGCAAATAGGAGGACACAGTTGGTACACAGCAGGTCTCCTGTGTGCCAAGCATGCAGAGTCGGGCCTGGGGACAGGAGGAGGTGCCTCCTTCAGCGATCTTCACACTTGCCCGCTGTCAGCCCCTTGGTTGTGGCAGCATCCCACAGCAACTCGGTCCCCATGCCCCCTCCTCCGAGGACTACTGCTTTGGGCGCGCCTGCCTGCATGTGTATTTGTTTGCCAGTGTTGTCTCACCAAGGACTTCCTTTGGCTGCAACTTATGTTTTCCTTTTTGTTTATAGTGTTTCTTAGTAACCCCCTGCCACAAGTCTCTCTGCAGAGTTGCTCTCCAAATGTATCTTGAACTTTGTGCTCTGTTTCTCGTTTAGCATGGCAAGATTTACGTTGGCCATGGAAGTCTAGAAAACAAAGGTTACAGAAGTGAATGTGGCTGGTGCTCATCTAGTTTCTGGCACCCCAGACGTGGGAGTGTCCATTGCGGAGGATGGAGCCCACCCATGGGAGCCATGTGGTCTGCCTGGTGGAATTATCCCTGTCGTGGCGATAGATGCAACAGATTCTAATAGCCCAGAGCCATCACTCATTCACTACACTATCTCTTGAATCTCCACTCTTCTGCAGCGTGCTAACAGAATAGCAGTGTCCTCCCGCATGGAGCCTCTGATGGTCTAGTGAGAGAGAGAAATGTAGATTAAATAACCACAGAAATGTGGGATTATAAACGGTGGCAGGTGCTATGAAGGAGAAGGTGAAGGTGCTGTAGGAGCTTTGTCTTAGTCTTGAGGTCATGTGGCCTTTGAGCTTGGACCTGCAGGTTACTAGGCATATGTGCAAGTTGGAGGGAGGGGGCAGAGTGTGTGCATTCACTTCAGGCAGAGGAAACGGAGGTGTGCACCATCTCCAGGGTGTTGAGGGGTCTTGTGCATTCCAGGGAGTAGAAGGAGACCAGAGTGGCTGAAGTGTGAGATGGCGGGAGAGTGGTGCATGGAGGGGCCAGAGAGGAGAGCAGGGCCAGAGCGAGGCCTGACGTCCACTGCTGGGTGTTAATCACAAGACCGACGCAGAGCATTACAGGGGTTTTGGTAGGGCAGAGGTGTGGTCTGTTTTCTATTTTTAAAGGATTGCTCTGGGCGCGTTGTGGGAGGTAGGGAGAGCGGGAGCTGGGAAACCACTAGAGTTGTTTTGTGTTCGTCCAGAAGGATGGTGGCAGCTGGTCTGGAGAGAATGTCGGAGGACGTTGGCATCCAGCTTGTGATGGCTCCAGTGGGCTCACTGAACAGCCTTCTCTAGTTTGGCTTGATCTTTGACCTGCCAGTGAGGTGCCTAGACCTGGGATTTTAGGAGTATTTGTTGACTAGAGAAATGTGATACATTAGTCAAACTGGGGGGAGCTAATGTCCAGGCTGTCTGACAATTATGTTTCCTTGTAAATGAGTACATAGGCATTATGGCTTTCTGTGTGGGTCGGTCTGTTGTGAGCTCTGTTGGCATGAGGCAGTATTGATAAGCATGATCATTTCTGGAAACAGTGAGTTTTGGAACCAGCAGAGTTGAGGCACAGAATGTAGACATCATGAATTCTCCGATGTCACCTGGTGGAGACTTTCTGAAAAACTATCTTTCCTAGGCAATATTTTCCCTTTAATGATGCTTTTCCATGATCATTTACAAAAAGTTTAAGTAACTCTATAATAGCTACATCCACCAAATGTTTCTATCTTTAGAACATCAATTACTTCACCAGTGGGGAAAGGTGCTGCCCACCTAAAGAAGATCTTCAGAGGGCATGTAGTTTGAAAAGGCAAATTAAATGCAGAAGGATTCAGAGTCAAGGAGGATCTTATTATAAACTAGAGGCCTGATGCATGAAATTCATGCAAGAGTAGGCCTTCCTTCCCCTGGCTGCCGGCACCGGCTTCCCTCTGGCACACCCGGCTGACGCCTTCCTCCAGAAGGTCATTCAGTCTAATTAGCATATTACACTTCTATTGTTACAGACTAGAGGCCCAGTGCATAAAATTCGTGCACGGGGGGTGGGGGGTTGAGTCCCTCAGCCCGGCCTGTGCCGCCTTGCAGTCTGGGACCCCTCGGGGAATGTCCTCCTGCCTGCTTAGACCTGCTCCCTACAGGAAGCAGGTCTAAGCTGGCAGTCAGACATCCCTCTCACAGTCCAGGAATCCTCGCTCCTTACCGCCCGCCTGCTTGCTGCTCCTTAGTGCTCCCACCACTGCAGCTCCCACCACCGAAACTCCCACCACCACTGCTGCACTCGCCAGCTGTGAGCCTGGCTTCTAGCTCAGCAGCGCTCCCCCGTGGGAGTGCACTGACCACCAGGGGGCAGCTCCTGCATTTAGCATCTGCCCCCTAGTGGTCAGTGAGCATCACAGCGACCGGTGGTTCTGGTCGTTCCGCTGTAATGGTTGTTCAGCTTTTATTATATGGCTTGGTTCTCTGTGCATCTAACTTTTTATTATGTGTGTTGATTTCTTTAGAGACTATGAGGTATTTTTTTGTCAAATATCCTGTTATCTCTACATATAATGATACTGTCTTAATGTTCTGTTTAGGAACTGAGTCAAGGTAGGCAGCTGGACTAATTGGCTGAAGTTTAATGAAGCCCTTTTGGTACTCTCAAGTTCAGAAGATATAAAACAGTGATATGAAATGCATTATGCATTTGTGAATACTCACCAACAGTGTTTTCCTCATCTTTTGCAGGAGAAAAATGGAAGAAACATACTTTTAATGGAATGGGATCAACCGAACAGGTAACCGAAGTTAGCAGGGTATGTATATGCATTAGTCAAATTTTTGCGAGTTAGTATTTGTGAAGTCCTCAGAGAGTACCTGGCACATAGTAAATACTGTCTGTATAAATGTTTGCTGTTACTAAGTTCTTAAATGTACCTGAGCCCAAAAGAAATCAGTCGTATAACCAAAAACTATCCAACAAAAACGAACCCTTTGCACCTAAAGAAGTTGTGAGCATCGTTGGTACGTTCTGGCCTGCTTTCTGTGTGACCCGTTATAGGGCCTGAGAAGCGGGATTTCTTAATCCTGGAGCACCGTGAGCACATGAACTCCCATTTGTCTTGCTTCTGAGCACTCATTCAAAATGACCTTGTAAGTGTTAGATCCATTTCAATTTTGAAACAAAACACGTTTCTTTAACATTCTTGAAGTGATAGTTCTTTATCATCGGGGGAAATGGCTCAGTTTGCAGACAGTCGCTGCAGTGGCTTCTGGAGAGCAAGAGAGGACGACATTCAGGACAACCTCACCTTCTCTGGTGGTAGCAGTGATAACTTGGAATAGGAAGGTTCAAACTCTTGACCCTGCCTGGCACTGACTCATGTCATAAAACTATTGGTGCTGCTGAGACCTGCTAGCACGTTCACCGGACAGTGACAAGGGCCGTATGATGTGCCAGGCTCTGGGCTTGGTGTTGAGATTGCAGAGTCAAACCTGTCACCTCTCTCCTCACTGTCCCCATCTGTCTGCATCTGCACCAGCACCAGTTCCTGCCTTTTTTACCTCACTGCGGGGAGACGTGGGTCTGCAGGCCGGAGTGATGCTGGCCGTCCCACCTTCCCTCTCCTCTTTGACTCTTCCGTCTCCCAGGCTCTTTCTCATCACATGAGCACGCTGTACTCCAGTTGGGAGAAGACGCCAGATAGGGGATGGGGCCCAAGGTCCGATTTCATAGAGTTGGACATTACCCTACTTGGCATTCAGATTGTATCTCCCTTCCCCCGACTCCTGTTTCACAGTATACCGAGTTCATTTTAAACGCTCTGTCGTCTTCTGTTTTGCCATGTTTTTCTTCTGGGATTTTGGAAGTCACCTTTCTTTCTGGTGGCATTACAGATGACATTATTAACTTGAGAGAGGTGGGCACTGGTGGTGCCGCAGGGTGTCAGTGGCCTTCAAACCTGTTTGTTGGTGCCCACGGGAAGAATCCGTGTTACATCGGGACCCAGTAAACATGTTCGTACATGTGGATGTATGGTTTCCCCTAATAATACCTCTACTATATTCGAGTTGGGATAGAATTTTCTAGTCTATTGTGTTCTGTCACTTTTTCTTTTTTGTCTTTTTTCTCTCTTCTTTTTTAAAATATTTTTTTATTTTTTAATCACAGTTGATATACATTATATTAGTTTCAGGTGTACAGCATAATGATTAGATATTTATATAACTTATGAAGTGATCACCCCGAAAAGTCTAGTACCTATCTGACACCATACATAGTTGTTATAATATCATTGACTGTATTCCTTATGCTGTACTTTATACCACCATGACTATCCTCTCTTCTTTTTAATGCAACTCAAAATAGGTTTCAGAACCTACTAGACGGTTGTACTTCGACAATCTTGCAATATTTTCATGCTGTGGTATGGAGAGGAATATGCCTTCCTCTCCATATTCAGTAGTAATGTGTGCAAGTCTCTTTTATGCCTAAAATCCCCTCAGACTTGCCTTAACTTAATTCTTATGCTCAGGCTTTCCCCTTTTCTAACTGAGCTGCTGTTTCTATTTTATCACATACCATTCACTCCTCAACACTTTTTCTGTTTGACATTTGACATATCTCTCCTGACTATTGGCCAGGACTCATTTTATTTACCATTTTGAATGAAATAGATTTCTCTGTACTATTATATCTTGCATATTAAATAATATTAAACAAAGTAGCACACTTATTTTTCACTAATTCCTTTACTTATTTGGATCCTGCATATTCAATTTCTCAGAAACATAACTAATCTTATAGTCCGATCTCACAACTCATGCCCTTACTGGTCCAGGGGTCACAGACTCTCAGTAATGGGAGGGTATCTTCCATACCTTGTGTTTTGGTTGGTGTCATGAGCTTCAGAGAGACATCTGCTGGCCCAAATGTAGTGTTGCATCATTTTTCTATCTTGAAGTCAATCATATTGTCCATTTTAGGACCTTAAACTTTCATAGGGTGCAGGTAAGCTTGTGTATTGGAATGCACTGAAGTCACTCACCTCATCTCCTCAAGCATTTTTAGGATTTCCAGCTCAACATTCGAGGACTGAAATGTAGTCATACCATATCACCCTGTAAGCAGCTGATGTCTAATGGGGGAAAGGGTTTCATAGTGAAACTGGATTTCTTATCTTTGTGTGTACTTTTTTTGGTTAATCCTCACCCAAGGATAGTTTTTCCATTGATTTTTAGAGGGAGGTGGGAGGGGGAGAGAGAGAGACATCAGTTGGTTGCCTGACAAAGACCAGGTAGGGATGAAACCTGTAAACAGGTCAGAAAGCTGATATGTTGTCTCATTTACTGTCTATAAAACCTTAGAAATACTCTTCAAGGACAGGTGGGTATTAGTTTAGTTTTGTTTAAAAGAACCATTTAGCCCTAGCCAGTGTGGTTCAGTGGATAGAGCGTCAGCCATGGACTGAAAGGTTCGGGTTCTATTCTGATCGAGGGCACAGTAACCCAGTGCAGGATGACACTGTAACCACTGAGCCATGCCAGCCAGGGCCCTTGATGTGTTCTTAATGGGGCTACAAAATGATAATTTAGTAAGGCATCTAACAAACCAGGATCCACTGAACACTTCTGAAAATGATAATAATTCATTCTTCCAAGATACTAGTAAGTTAAGAACTTAGGTTTTAAACGGCATAGACTTGCAGCCTGGTTTGTTATATGAGTTACATTTGGTTCTAGTTACAAGTCTAGTGCTGAAGAAAACAAGAATCTAAAATTTATTGCTTATTTATTTTGAAGCCCTAATTAACATATCATCGTGACTTTTATACAATGTTTATTTTAGCAAAATCTTCGTTGATTTCAGAGGCAAGTTTATCTATCAAGGAAACATAATTATATACACTTAAGATTACTCAGTGCATACAACAAAACTTAAGATTATAATGTGCAAAATGGTTCTATTTATTTATTTAGGTTAATCCTCATCCAAGATATTTTCCCATTGATTTTTAGAGGTGGGGGCGGGGAGAGAAACATGGATGTGAGAGAGACACATTGACTGGTTGCCTCCCGCACATGCCCCTACCAGGGCCAGGGATCAAGCCTGCAATTGAGGTATGTGCCCTTGATCAGAATAGAACCCGAACCTTTCAGTCCATGGCTGACGCTCTATCCACTGAACCACACTGGCTAGGGCTAAATGGTTCTTTTAAACAAAACTAAACTAATACCCACCTGTCCTTGAAGAGTATTTCTAAGGTTTTATAGACAGTAAATGAGACAACATATCAGCTTTCTGACTTGTTTACTCCTAGGCCACGGTGCCTGCCTGAAAGCCAGTAGAAAAACATTAGAATGTGTGTGACAGTCCCTCTAAGCACGGCTTTGGGAGTATACGGGAGAGGGAGCTAATCCCAGCCCCTGCCATGGTCCACTCCATCCGCATTTGTCTCTTCCTCCCTTCATTTCAAAAGATGAACGAAGTGTCATAGGACAAGACTGGACCAAACCAGAGGAGGACAGAACTGAAAAGGATATTGTTAATGGTTCAAGGGGACAAATGAAAGTAAAAACCTAAACAGTATTTGGAAACATAAAATACTGTTTTTGAGTTTAATAACCCCAAATAAGAAGAACAACTTGTTCAAAGTATTTCATACATGTCCAATTTTTCTGGCCATTTTCCGAGAGGGGAAACTGAAGTGAAAATAGAAACTATTATTCCTTTCATCAAGGCACTTGGATTGATAATGAAAGGTGTGAGAAGTCACAGCAGGCAGCCAGGCACTTCTTTTAAAAGTGTGAGTAAAAGGGTAGGACAGTAAGAAAGATTGGAGACAGCAAGTGTGTTGTGGGTTGCCGGTTCTGAGCTTCAGTGCGGAACAGTCCTAAAGTCTCAGCGTTTGTGTTGTCGTGAAATAAGGTAAACAGAATGCTCGGTTCATTGAAGCACTCAGTCCGTGGCAGCTGCTGCTGTTGGCGTGAACAAAAAACACTCCAGGTCACTCTCAGTGCATCGTTTTAGTTGTGTTTCTTACAGTTAGGGGTGGATTTGTTTGGATCTGTCTCCGTTTTTGTAATAATTTGGGTGGCAGAAAAAACGATGGCGTGAACAGCATTTATTGTGTCCTGAGTGCTGAGCATTGGGTGCATAGCGTGAGGGAAGAGGGGAGAAAGCTGAGCTCACTTCGTGTGCAAAGAGCTCGGTATCTAACTCCTGGTGGGAATCAGCGATTGCCATAGTCTCCACAGAACCACGCGCTAGTTGGTTCTGAATTATGTTGTCACAACATTTAAAGCTTAAAGAAAAATCTTTCGGTTTTACCTTGTTGATTACCTATGATTGCCACACAAGGAAAATACTGCTTATTCAAAGAGCAGGTTGTGATAGAATATAAAAATAACTAAGATTTCCCTAAGTTTGGATCATTACTTTAATAATCTTGATGTTTAAGATTTTTAAGTAAATATTTTCAGTTTACAGTCTATTGGTCAGTCCTCAGGGACAGAATAGTGTAATTTTTTTTAAAAAAAAACAACACATTGAAAGTAGCATTCCCTTTTAAAATCTGTGTACCCCAACATGACTGTCTGAATTTATTTCCTGAATATCTGGCATTTCCAGTTGCACACAATATATCTTGCGATTGCAGTAGGCAACAGACCATTTAGGCAGATAGATTCCAAAGGGTCTCAGTATTTTGGGTATGTCTACATCGGTAATGGGAAGAAAATGAATCCAGCACTTCCGACTGAAGGGGCAAAGAACTGTATTTGTGCCCTCGGTTTTCAGTTTGCCCCCGCAGTGGGAAGGAACAGCATGGGCGACTGAAGGTCTCCCTCACAGTGACTGACTTCCTGTGGACTCTTGGCTTTGGGTTGTGTTCAGGGCTGCACAGCTACGTGCAACGAATGGGTTGGGGAGTGGCCTGATACATATTTGTGAAAGGGGAATATTTCTGTAATTTAAACTGTGTTGCCAATATTGCCAAAAGTTAGAATTAATACATAGGGAGTTGACTACATTTGCCCATTCTTAAAAAATGAATGTCCAGGGCTAAGCAGACAGTTGATGCTTGAATCTGTCTTGACAAGCTCTCCTGTCTCCCCCACTCTCCATGCCCCCCCTCCTTTATGGTGAAATTAAGTGTAGGATTCGGATCAAAGATATTTGAAGGGGAAAATAAGTCACAGAATAATTTAAATTTCAGCATTTGAATTTGGAATTCAAAGGAAGGTTAGCGGAGATTTACCTTAACCTTTTCAATTTACAGATAAGGAGACCGGGTTTCTGAAAGCGGCTGGAACTGGCAGAAGGTCAGAGCCTTCAAGAGGCACAACCGATAGCAACAGGTAAAGAGTAACTTACTCAACTGGAAGTTTTCATGACTTTTTCAGCGTCATTGAAGTATAATTGACAGATAATATTGCAAAATATTTAAAGTGTACAACATGACAATTTGATATACATATGCATTATGAAAGGGCTCCCCTCACTTTTCGTTATTTTCAGAAATGAATATTAAACTTCAGGTTTTTAGTCTTTTTTTATTATTATTATTTTGTTTATTTTTAACACACTACTTGGAAAGTGTGTGTCTTAGCAAAATGCAGTGGAAGGCGGGCCTGCTCCTACCCGGCATTGTTTTCTCCGCCCCACTATGTGGGGGGCAGCCTGCCACGTGCACAGACAGGAAAAAAAACCTGCCTCGATGACAATGAAGGTTTTATGGGATATTTTTTAAACCCGAACCACTTCCTTTTCTAACAGTAGTTGCTCCCTGAGAAGTTCCATGTCTTTCTCAGCTGTGGGTACCCCTGTTCAACCCAGCGAAGAGCACCCCTAGTTCCTATATTTGAGAGGCCTCTGACAGATTGCCTCCATAACTAAAATTCTCCTGTTGAGAAGGTTATTATATGCATGTTTGTTTTTTGTTGGTAGAGAAGCAGTTTTAGTGTTGGCCATTAACTTACAATGTTAGTGCCTGGGCCTGCTGAGGCTACAGTTTCACATTTGACTCCCTTGCCCCTGCCCCATAAGTCACGTAGCGCCCAATTTTAAAAAACCTCCTTCCCACAACCAGCTACAACTCTCATATGAACGTCTGTTTTGAAAATGAGTGCTCTTGGTTGCAAATGTAGTTAATGAAACGGGGCAAATGGGGCAGGAAAACAAGCATCATCACCAAAAAAGTCCCAGCATGTACCAGTAATACCACTAGTCAAGAGTGTCATATTTGTAAAGTGCAGACATTACTGTTCTTTCATCCAAAAGCCGTCTGTTTCTTAGAAGCTGACCAACTAGGTTGGTGCATATGTGAAGCACCGTTTTTTTGTTTTTAACTGCCAAAAATGTACCCCCTGACCTATGGGAAAAGTATTGGTGCAGACACAATGAATACCTGGTAGAAATAGAAATAAGTAGTTTCATCTGACCTGGAAAAGAAGTAGCCTAAATATACCTAGAAAAAAACAACAACAAACCCCTAAAAGTTATGATAGTGATAAATGGTAGAATTGTTTTCTGGCTTCTGGTGTGACATTGACACTGGCATGTACACAGTGATTATTCAGTTAAAAATGTTTTGACAGCACTCTACCTTATATGTATTTTTTAAAAATATATTTCTTTATTGATTTCAGAGAGTAAGGGAGAAGGAGAGGTAGAAACATCAATGATGAGAGAGAATCATTGATTGGATGCCTCCTGCACGCCCCCTTCTGGGGATTGAGCCCACAACCCGGGCATGTGCCCTTGGCTGGAATCGAACCCAGGACCCTTCAGTCCGCAGGCCGATGCTCTATCCACTGAGCCAAACCAGCTAGGGCTTATATGTATTTTTTAAAAGGTGTGTTGAACCATTGCCTTACTTTTAGCAGATGACTTGGAGAATGTATATACAAGCCAAGTATGGTCAAGTATTTGTCACAAATATACTTCTCAGATTTTGTCTGTTATCTGAGTCTTTCATTGTACTTTGAAAGAATCCTGAAGTATTCTAATAATTTAATTTTCCAAAACAAAATGTACAATTCATCATTATACATTAATTTTTTAACATTAGAAAGATAGTATGTTTGTTGGGCCAGAGGTGATTTCATGCGAAAAGTTTCAAATTATGTGGCCCAGTTGTGGTGGTCAGATGAAGACATAAAATACTATTTCCCTTTTGTTCCAGGATTCATTCGCACTGGTTGTTTTAATTCAGATATCATATATGTAAGAAGGGGAATAGCACGCCCTTCTCATTTCAATATGTAGAAGCACACCGTGGCGACTCAGTGTTTAAATAGCTAGGTTCTCACTCACAGGCCTGGGAGCTGGGAAAGGTGACCATGCTACCAACAATAGTGTTATTTTTATTTGAATAGGCCCTGTCTGGGGGGCTTACTATAGAACCTGAGGACAAGGGTGGGCAGATTATCTTTGGCATATAAATCTTTCAGGTTTTTCTAAAACATGACAGGACACTTGTCACAGTGTATATTGACCTGTGATTTCTTTGGATCCTGTTTATAACCAGTGAGGAGAGTAACACAAGTGGGTGCAAAGAAAGAGGTCCCCCTACAAGCTCTGTGCCACCCAGGCTGGCAGGATTCGCTGTGGCTGCCGGAGTCACTGGTTTGTGGAGATAAGACATGGGAGATGTGTCCGACGTGATTGGCTCATGGGAAAGTTGAAGTACCAGCACCTGAGAATGAATTATTTTAACGTTTGTTTGTTTGCTTGCTTATTTTTAAATTTCACCCATCGACCTCCCCTTTGGCAACCATCAGCTCGTTCTCTATATTTATGGGTGTGTTTCTATATTTTATTTCACAGATAAGTGAAATCATTCGGTATTTGTCTTGGACCTATTTCACTTAGCATATACTCTCCAGGTCCATCAAAGTTGTCACAAAGGGCAGAATTTCTCTCTTTTTTATTGCTGAGTAATATTCCATTGTGTTTATATTGCCACATCTTCTTTATCCATTCATCTATCGATGGACAGAATAAATGAATAATAAATGATATAATAAATAAACAAATAGAGGAGTCATATTCATTACAGAAAATTAGGGGCCCACTCAACCACATTCTTACACGTTTTCTAGGGAGAGAAGAAAGAGATGGCATTTGAACTGATTTGCTGGGAAGCTTGTTCAGAATGCATCCAGGGTATCGAAGTGTCACAGGAGCTAGCTGTCTCTGGGCAGACTGCACTTTGCCCCCAGGAAGAATTAGGGGAGACAGCAAGCCTGGTGGTGTTAATAGCATCAGTTTGCCTTTGGGGTTCCAGTCTCCCTTATGTGTCTGTTCCCCCCTTTCTCCTTCCCAGTGTCGTGTCTGACTCTCAGTGATGAGTGATTGTGGTACTAACTGATACATTAGGAGTGAAGGCTCTGGATTCAGACTTAATACATCAGATACTGTCTCTGCCTCTTAGGCAACTGACTTGATTTCTTAGATGCTTCATCTGTAAAACAGGGATAATATTAGTATTTACCTTTATGGGGTTATTGAGAGGATCAGATGACTTACTGACCCGTATAAAGGGCTTGGAATTCCATCAGACACACTCAGTATGTGTTAGCTATTATTATACTACCTGACCCTATTTAATTAAAAAATTTTAATCTCTCCGTAACTTCTATGTAGAGGGAATAGACACTGCACTGGTTGAATGAGTGAATAATGATGTGCATGTTATCTTTAGAATTGTTGATTAGTAATGTTAAATGCATCTTTGTGATTCGTTTACAAGATAAGGCCAATGAAATTAAATCCACACAAGATCCTCCCACCTCATTTCAAACATTCTCTTTAATCTTCTTTCCTAATAAGCCGTTTTCTTTCCTGGGTTTCAGGGAAAGGATTATGCTCTACACCACGAAAAACTACATGCAACACACACACTTAAATGAAGCAACCATTTTATGAAACAATAGTTACACTAAGTGTGATGAACTCTTGCTTTCTATCTATTCTATTTTCTTCATTTTTGTAAAAATGCTGCTTGCAATGCATGGAATTCATTTTACAGCTCGTTAATGGATCATCCTGAGGTTTGAAAAACACTGCATTAGTTCACTTTGACTTGTCCAGAGCAAAAGGTGGGTAGGGGGATACTTTTGATTATAACCAATATTCCTCCCCTTTATTTTCAGTCTCTTTCTTAACTTCTCCTGATAGTAGGGCTGGAATTCACTAGCTTTACACACACACACACACACACACACACACTTTTTGCCACCAATCTGTTTAGTGAAGCCAAAGTTTGTGTTGTCATTTTAAAGGCCTTTCCATGTCACTGTAACTTGAGGTTCACTTTTAGCACATTGGGAACATTAAAAATGCAAAAAATGCCTATCACTGTAAGATTGGGTCCAATAGTCATTTTCAGATTAGGTATGATAATAGTAACAGATTTTTCAGATTGTGATACCTAATTTCTACTGTACCCGCCCCTCCCCAGTTACATAAGGAACTAAGTATCATGCAGGAAAATGATGTACTGTTAGGACGGGCCTCTGGAGAACCGGGGCTTTGGCCTGAGCCGTCAGTGGGCTTTGGTCCGCCCCTCCTTGGCCGCACCCTGTGTTTGGGAGCTGACTGCTCGGAGCTGTTCGTGCTCTGTGACTGTGACCCTCATTGAACACACACCACTGTCCCGTGCTGACTCCTGACTGTTCTCACCAACTGAGTCACCAGCCAGACGAATAACTGCTCCTTAGAAAGATCACCAGCCAGATTCTTACCAAGTTCACCCCACAAGGCCTTCCCAGGTTATAAACCCCTGCTTTGCACTCATTCGTCACGCAGGTGACCGACCAGCCACACATCGCCTGGGTCAGCCGCCCACCCCCAGCTCCACACAGCGTGCAGCCTGCCCTGGCTCGGTGGATGTCTAATCCAACACCTTTCCCTCTCACTTGGAATGCTGAATATTGCATTCTCTCCTTTTCCTCTTTCCTTTCCAGGTCATAGTCTGTCAATTCCATGCATATGTTTATGTCGTATTCTTCTATATTTCATGTAAATCTCTTTCTTAGCTTTTTTCTTTCTTCTCTCTGTTTAATTTTGGAGAGCCCCCAATGATACTAGTCAGAGCTCATAAACTCATCATCAAGAGAAAAGAACACTATATGTGGAGGTAAAATAAAGATTATAACTAGTGTCATCAGCTTTCAAATTTCTCAAGTGTCCTAGTCTGGTTCGTGCTCTTCTGTTTAAGCCTTCTTACACATTGCATGCAGAAAAATAAAAACTCTTCTTAGTCTGTTTATTTTCTTCCTGATGTAATTACTAGTGCAACACAGTGATGATAGACATTTGGTTTCAGATATAGAATTACAGACATATTGTGAGTGAAATACGTTTTTGAGGAATGACCAGGCTTCTAGCTGTCATAACAGCACCATTTTTGAACAGAAGTAGTTCCAGTCCTCAATCGGCAACAGACACACATTTGGGGAGCATACCAGTTACTGGAGGACTACTTAACGTCATCATTTCTCTTCACCATGCTTTGTGCCTGGAGAGAAGATGACTGTTTAAAATCATCTAAGTGCCACTCGTGCGCTTCCATAGTTATATTCACTAATAAATTAAAATAGAAATTCTGAGAATTCTGAGAATAAGAATATGGTTAAGCATGGCTTTTGAAATGACAGCTCACTCTTTTCCTTCTATGTGTGAGGGTGTTTATGACACTCACTTGGACATAAAGTTTGCTACTTTTGAGCACGTTGTTTATTCTGAGGGACAGTTGACTAGAGAACATTGGAGCCTTTCCCTGACCACGTGGTGCTTCTGGGTGACCCAGGACAGCCTGTCCTCGGCCACTTTCTCACATGTGCACTTGAAATGCCATGCCTCTGCCTGATGAGACATTCCCTTTTTTAAAACTGGGGTGGGAGGGAGTCATACAACTGTTTTAATAGTAAAAGAAAGGCTATTACATTTTCTTTTAACAGAATTTTAAGTGTTCACTCTTCAAGAGGGCATTTCAGTTTTTGTTCTCTGTGCTGACCTGGTATTAACCTTGTTTTGATAATGATTAATAGTAACACTTTAAATTTGTTTAGCATTTTAAATCTCAGGGCATATCTTTTTTTTTTTTTTTTTTTTGGCTTGAGTTTAGTATATAATCTGAAACTTATTGTACCATAAGTAGCAACCTAATGGCCATGGATGAAGGTGAAATCACGGCAGGAAGTCTTATGTATTGAGATGATTATCAATACAGTCATTTATAATGTACTAGAGGCCCAATGCACAAAATTCGTGCAAAGGGCTCAGCCCTTGCAGCCCCAGGCCCCCCCACCCACCCACTGGTTGTTCCAGAAGGTTGTTCCAGAAGGTCGTTCTGCCATCCAGTCTAATTAGCATAGTAGCTCTTTATTATATAGGATTATCTTGACAAAATTTTGTTTTTATAAAGTGAGCTTGACTTGCAAATATGCTAAGGGTTTTGTTGCCAAAGGATCCAAATAGAGATTATAATTTTTATGTTAGGGTCCATACAAGCCAAATATGTAACAGAACTCCTAAGCTTAATGTAGTAGGCAGCATTTGAAATATGACTTGACACAACTTAAAACAAATTTAATGTCTAAGTTTAGACACAAAGACGTACATATCATAAAATGAAAAAGTAGGAATTTTTAAGAATCATCGAGGTGTGTGACAAGGTAAAATAGAGCCTTCGGGTTTCGGCAGTGTTGCCTCAGTACCCACCCTGGGGATGAGGTGGGTAAGCCGCCCAGATGAGGAGCGACTTTGTGCCCGCGGGCCCAGCACATCACTAAGGGTGCCCTGCCTTCATCTGGGGTATTGTGTTGGGCTCTCACCTGAGATTTCATTTAGGGAATAATACAGCGTTTGAGAACTATTGCCCTGGCAGATGCAAGTTTTATCTGTTAGGCCAGATGCCTGGAACACCACATGCACTAGGTCGACTCACAGTGAAAGGTGGAAGGTACACAGTCCCGCCTGCGTTCGGATGTCACAGAGCGTCATCTGCTCCATCCTGCTACACGGAGGGAGCAGTTGGAGGAGCTTGTTTTCTCAGTTTCCTTAGAAACTTCGTGCACATCGGAGGAAAATATAAATTCCTTTTTATTAAAGTAAAACATACATTACATACTTGGTGATGTTCAAATAACGTCCTATTTGTAATATAATGGGGTCACTCCACCCCCAGCACTTGGGACTGAAGTTCACACAATCTCAGGTTGGAAAAAGAGTGAGAACTGTGGAAAGATGGTATTGCACATACATTTCTGACGGTGTTTCTCCATTTCCGTTTCCTTAATCCCGGGTGTTTAGGAGAGTGGGTGGGAGGTGGGCACAGTAAGGAAGTAGAGCAGGCACTGCTGGCGGCCCCTGCTGTTAGGTGTAGACTCCAGCGTTTGCGTGGTCACACGCTCCTGAAGAAGCAATTTCTTGGTGAGACTTTTTCTGGCAAAGAAAAGTGTCTCAAGTCCTTGCGGTGGCGCCTGGAATGTGGTGAGCAGTCAGCCAACAGCAGTGCCCTCCTGCCCGCGTGTCTTCCTCTTGCCTTTTCCCTCTTGCCCGCGTGTCTTCCTCTTGCCTTTTCCCTCCTGCCCGCATGTCTTCCTCTTGCCTTTTCCCTCCCGCCCGCATGTCTTCCTCTTGCCTTTTCCCTCCTGCCCGCGTGTCTTCCTCTTGCCTTTTAGCAGCGTGGTTTGGGTTTTCCAGGGGTAGCATCTTTCAATGTAATGTTCACACTCACCCTCACGCATTGCACTTTTCAGGTTTTGAGCTGAGCTTTTCTCTGTCAGTGGAGCGATAGAGATGGGGGAGGGAGGTCAGGCAGACCCAGCCTGGCTCTTTTCCTGGAGGGGAAGCCGCTCCTGGCCCCGAGGAGGTGGCAGCTGCTTACTGCTCCTGACCTGAGCAGGAACCAGGGACAAGCGGATAATAAAGGAAGGTGGCAGTAGTCGTCAGCTGTTACGTTCCATTGACAGGAAGAGTGGCCCTCAGACTTTCTAAAGGGGCCGGAATAACCCGGGGCATGCCAGTCAGCTCGCCGATGCCTGGGTTCCACCCCAGGGATTCCAAGTCCAGTCTCCGGTTGCCCCGATGCAGCCGGTCCAAGGACTGCATGTTGAAAACCTCTAATTCTAGGAAGGTCAGTCACACCCTTGCACCAGTGTTCTTGCTTTTAATTTCTTGGTTGATCATCACAACCAAGCAACAAAGATTAAATTTAAGAATTTTTACCGCTTGGTAATTCTGAGCCCCCAAACCATGGCTCAGACTTCTTGGCTGAAAACTGTGCGGACCGTGCCTATACCAGTGTGTAACGTTTAGGCGGTCATAACACACAAGAACTTGGGCAGTGGTGTGAGAGTCATTTGTAAATTTCCAGTGGCAACCTCATAGTTCTTTTTGCATTGACTGCCTGGTGAAGGAGTCAGATCTCACTGTGGTTTGCTCTCGTGGTTTCCGTCGTGTTGGGGAGAATGCTGCAGAAACACTAACCCTGTTTGTAGTTTTGAGTCACTCGGGAGCGGGGTACCGTTTGTCTCTCGGAGATGGGATATAAGAGGCATCTGACCTCCGGGGCAGATCACGCTTCCACACGCTTCGCCTTCATGTAGCCAATGGCTGGCTCAGGACGTGCGTGTCAGGATGTGCGGTTCCAGTCCTCAGGGACCTCAGCCTCCACAGCAGAGAGCTTTGGGCTTTGCGCCGGCTCCTCCGTGGAAACGGGAGGTGCCCTCGCCTTGAGGAGAACCAAGGGTAACCGGGTAAGGACGTATTGAAGAGATCACTCCTTTTTCCTTTGGGGTGGACTTGGGATTTTAGGAAAACTAGTCCTCTCTTTGAGAGGGACTCAGAACTACAGATCTTCGGTTTTTCCCTCTGAATTGTTTCATGGGGTTACCCAGTACATCATCCTTTTGATGGGAAATTCACCCCCTTCAAAACGTAGTTTCATTTTCAAATATTAAAAAAATTCAGGAGTCCATTTTTCTTTCTGTGCATGAAAATTTTAAAATGCAATATCTGTAGTTGCTAAGATACTAATTATGCGTAAGTTCCTGGTTTAGAACTGAAATCTTGTATTTTTAGGAAGTATGCTTTAAAAGTTGGGCAGAGGTGAAATTGATGTTTGAGCTTGGTTTATGAAATGATGTTACGTATATGCCAGACTTTTCTCTGTATTAAAGACCAGATTTTTGAGAGGTGCTGCTTAATCATGGGCTCCCTCCTCCCTTCTCCCCCCTCCCCACCCCCGCCACTCCTCTCTCCATCTGTTGCCTCGTGGTGGGATCAGCTCCGCTTCTCCTCAGGCATGTGGTCCAGTCTGTGTACATTCAGTGCAGTGGCATTTCTCTCGAAGAAGTGACTCAGGCTTCTTGGATGAATCCTCTCTTTGAAAGAGGAGGTAGAATTGCATCAGAAAGACATTGACAGTAAATGGCTCCCCCTCCTTCCTGTAATGACCACATGTGAAAGAATGCATTAATTCTTATTTTGAGGAAATGAGAGTTGTAGCATTCTATAAAAAAATTCCTTTCTTATCATTAATTAGCCAGACTTGAATGCCAAAAATCAGAATCACTTTTTGCGATCTAGACAAGTGTTACAAAGACACAGCTTTTCACTCCATGTTCTATCTGGAGTAACCAATTATCTTGAATTAAAAAAGAGGAAATAGTGCTGAATATGGATACAGTTAATGGTGTTAGCCTAAACCAGTGATGGCGAACCTATGACACGTGTGTCAGAGCTGACACGCGAACTCGTTTTTTTGGTTGATTTTTCCTTGTTAAATGGCATTTAAATATATAAAATAAATATCAAAAATATAAATCTTCGTTTTACTATGGTTGCAAATATCAAAAAAATTCTATATGTGACACGGCACCAGAGTTAAGTTAGGGTTTTTCAAAATGCTGACACGCCGAGCTCAAAAGGTTTGCCATCACTGGCCTAAACTGATTTCTTCATAGTACTGTCCATATTAAATTAATATACTTCTTAGCTAGGCTGCTGATGAATCCTTCAGGGTGTGGTTCTTAGTGGGACAGACTATGAAGGCTGGAAGGGAAACCTCATCGGCCATCCAGCCAGGGTCCCCCTGGAACCGTACCACAGAGTAGACATTGGGAGGCTATTTGTCTCGACAGTGAAGGGCATTTAATGTGCCAGCGTCAGAGGGTTTGGATGTCCCACAGTGGGAAGGACAGAAGGGGGACAGCCCTGTACCCCACATGACTTCCAGCCGCCCCTGTTGCCTGTTCACGCCGTGAAAAATGTGTTTATAACTACCGGAGCCTGCATCTAATTCCATTCACATAAAAGCCCACGGTCACTTTTGCATACTTTTAATCTGTACACATTATACTCCTTCTTATCCTGTTGTCCACCTGTTCCTCCCCTCTTACTTCCTGTACTTTTAAATACGGAAGGCTTCTGATTTGACCTCTTATAGTCCAAACTTACTCTTTATCGGTAAGTTATAAGCACTTATTTTATTATATAGTTCACTGGACCTGAAACATTTTTGCATACTGAAATACGTAGTTTTATAATACATTTCTTTTCTTTTAGTTTCTCTTTAATATTACACTTAGGATATTGATATTTAAAAATTATATGTATACTTAGTTAATACACATCCATGAATTTTCTCTCAGAGTAGTAAAGAGGGCGTTAGGAATTTTGGGTTATAGAAAGGGCTTTGGGAGTAGTATGGTTTTGAACCAATGATGCAGCCGCTCTCTCTACTGTCCGGAAGGACAGCAGGCCAATCACCCAGGGGGAGGGATGTTTATCTTCTCTGTGACGTTCTCAGGGATTTCACACGTACCTTATTAATAGGTTGTAATGTCTTGAAGTCTTCACATTCAGCTAGTTCTTCCTTATTAGCCCTTTCCAGGAGTGTGTGTTACGTCACTGTAAAAACCGAGCTCCGGCTTCTCCCTGGCTGTCGGGAAGGGCAGGCCGGTAGGAGAGCAGCTTACGGGCCACCCTGAAAGCTAGCGGAGCAGTTCAGACCAGACTCAGGCTTCGGTGAACAATGGGGCGTTGTGTCCTGGTCTCCATGCCGTGAACATGTTCTACACGTGCCATTCAAAGCTATGACTGTGCTGTTAATAGAGCACGTTGTCGGTCAGGTACTGTCTGTGTCAGAGAATTAAGTCACCAGAGTCGCAGCTGCGCGGGGAGGGTGCCCGGCACACGTGCCTGGCGCTCCGGGTGGATACCTGTGGTTTGCGGCTCACCTTTTTACGTTCATAAACCTTTTTCTCGGGTTGTTACTTCTCGTGGGGGTTGTTTGCTTTGTGGATGTAATGATTGCTTCTCATTCAGGTATTTGTAGGGACACTGTTAAAAGTTGTTTTTTGGGTTCCTTATAGAATATCTTCGCTCATTTCAATTTTCTGTTCCTTCTAGGATCTTTTGTTGTTTATCTTGGTTTTCCACTCTCATGTTGCAGGTTTCCTTTACATGTATATTTCTCCTTGACGGGTCACTCACATGAAGGTGAGGTGGCGTTAAGGTGACGGGCTCTGCGTGTGTGGGTGCGTCTGGCAGGTTCCGCTCGAGGTGCAGAGCCAGCACTCGTGTGGGGGAGCCGCTAAGTGCGGGAGTCAGGAGGGCTTGGCTCTGGGGTGCTCAGAGCCACACTAGCCATTTAGTCCTCCCCAGACATTGTGTTTAATTTCTTTAGAGAATCATCTTCCTTTTAATATTTTTAGTTTTTGCCTGAGGGCCTATAGCGTTTGTTGCTTTTTATAAAGACAGGAATTAGGCCTGGAAGGGACCATTGTTGGTACTTGGACTTTTCTACTGCTCTCCCCTCGGCCCTCCTACTCACTTCCGCCCCACAGTGTACTTGGCGTTTTCCGAGTCTGGGGCCTCTCTGGGGGGGTCCCTGGGTCAGTCGGTTGTCTCCTTCCTGAGCAGCAACCCTCTCAGAGAATCTCCTGGGCTGTGAGCGGCCCTGCTCAACTTCGTCAGTCAGCACTTCATCATTTTCTGGCTTCCAGACCTTTGTTGAAATCTCTCAGGCCCTTGATAGTCTTTTTATTGTGGTGGGTGTACATACTTCTTTATAACTGTAATGGGATCTTGAGTGCTCTGACCACTGTTTTGAAATCATGTCTTAGTCATTTTAGGCCACATAACAAAGTGCGGTAGACCCGAGGCTTATGAACAACAGGAATTTATCCTCCCGTTCTGGAACCTGGCTCTTAGACGGCCATCTTCCTGCTGTGTCCTCACACGGCGGGAGGGACAAGGGGTCCTCTGGGGCCCCTTTTCTCAGGGCACTAATCTCACTCATGAGGGCCCCACCCTCATGACCTCATCACCCCAAAGGCCTCACCTCCTAAGACCATCACCTTGGGGGTCAGGATTTCAACATGCACAACTGGGGAGGACACACACTTCCAGTCCAAGGCAAATAGAAGCCCTTCCGTTTCCTGATTTGTTGGAAGTGCACCAGGAGAATGAAATCTGAAATGCCTTGAGCCAGGCATTTAGCAGGGTCAGGATTAGATGGGGTCACAGTAACTGCAGTGGGTCACTGGGGTTTGGGAAAACGAACCCTCAGAATAACTTGGCTGGGCTGAAGCAATGAGCTGACATAATTGTACAGATGCACGCTTTCCAGCCATGGAGGCTGCAGTCGTTAATCTCAGAGCCCCACTAGGACGCGATAGTTCTGGCGTTGTTGCTAGAAGAAAAGACGCTGCTTGTAAAACATCCAGCTTGGTCATTAAAAAAATCAGTGGAGCTGGTGGTAGTTGCTCCTGATTTTTAATACGAGTATAAATGTGGATGCGCTTACTTTTTAATTTCTTCTCCGCCCTTGGGCGTAGGAGTCTGTGAAAGAACCACCTGTTCCTTCATTTAAATAACTTCAAGTCCTTGGGAAATAAACCCGCATATTTCTCCCCTTTCTTTTAAGATGCATCTCATAGTCTCCCTTCCCATTTTGTTAAAAAAAAAACAAACCCACACACAGTGCCCCAAATTCTTATTGATCATCCCTTTTCTCGTATTTGTTGTGTAGTTCCTGAAAATGTGTAGAAGACACTGTGAAGATGGGAAAAAGTGGACCTTAACAAATTAGTCCTTTAACTTCCCCGACACAAGTGGCATCCATTTGTGTCTCAGAAGAAACTCTGAATTGATGTTTGCAATTTTGGTGTTGCCTCATTTTACTTAGAAAACATAGCTGTTTCCCTGAGGGAAAAACATCACTGGCGACCTTTCCCAGAGGTCGGCCCAGTTAAAGCCCGTTGCCCAGCGCGATCGAGCCCAGGCAGAATCTCCCTGGGCCTGTCCTGATCTCTAGGCTAATGCTGGGAGCCCAGGTCTGTCTAGAATTTGCAGAATCGTACTGTTGATATGAATTATCCTTCCTGTGACAGCTTAGAGGCAACTGAAGAAAGAGAAGATCCTGTGGTGTCTGACCTCTGTATCCTGTAAGTTTTTTACCAGCTTAGAGCCATCAGGACACTTCTAGATCAAAGGCTCTTTGAGGCCATGCCCCCGGGAGCAGAGTGGGAGAGCAATGAAATGTCCTGAGCTCGGAGGATGTGAGCTTCCGGGCAAGCAGAACATGCTAGAAATTTTATTTCTGGCCAGAACAAACATCATCAGCCCTCTTCCCAAACCCACTTTTCTCCCGTAACCTGCTAGGGGTGAGGAATGTGTGGAGTAGAGGGTGCCCGTTGTCTATTGAAAAACAATGGGCCTGAGAAGGATACTCTGACTGCAAGAATTGAGAATATCCTCCACTGGTTCCAGCACCTGGAATATTGCTTGACTATCACTGTTAGATGAGAAAACCAGCAAGTCCCTTTTTACTTCTGGGAGAAATACCTTGTGGTGATGATTACAAAGAAATGAGACAGCCGTGATCGTCATCAAACTGAAAGCAATTCAAGTAGAGTCCCCATTTGATGGGGTCGACAAATGCAAATCCAGTCACATTCTTAAGGAGGACCTGAGGATGTCAAGGCAGGAAACTGTCTTGGTAACTGATGTTATAGTTACTGCTAAGATGTTAAATATACTTACAACGAAACCCCAGGTAGCATGTAGGACATTTCTGTCACCCAGGTTTTCTCACGCCCCCATCCAATCAATACAATCAATCTCCACCCCCAATGGCAAGCCCTTCCTTCCTTCCTTCCTTCCTTCCTTCCTTCCTTCCTTCCTTCCTTCCTTCCTTATCTTCATTGTTGAAACTATTACATATTGTTCCCTTTTCCCCCAGTGACCTCTTCTAGCTCACCCCTATCTCCCATCCCAGGCAAACACTTTCTGATTTCTCTCACTATAGAATGTTTTTTTTCCTGTTCTTGAACTTGATCTAAATGAAATCATAGAGCAAGTACTCTTGCATATCTGGACTTCTTTCATGCACAGTTGTATGTTGTGTGTATCACCGGTTCATTCTTCTTTGATTGCCCAGTAGTATTCTGTTACACTGATTCATTTATTTTTTTTTATTGATGAACATTTGGATTGTTTTCACCTTTGTGGCTATTACTAATATTAAGCTGCTGTGAACAAGTCTTGTCGTACTCTCATTTCTGTTTTAGATTGAGGCCTAATTGCTGGGGCATACAATAGCTCTATGTTTATCTTTATAAGAAACATCCAAGGAGTTTTCCCAGGCGATTGTACCATTTTAAGCTCCAGCCAGCAGTGGGTGAGTCCCAGGTGCTCCAGTCCTTCTCACATTGTATATTGCTGGTTTTTCTAATTTTAGCCATTCTAGCAGATATGAAGTGGTCTCTCAATGTGGTTTTTAATTTGCATTTCCTTGATGACTAACATGTTCCTATTTGCCATTTGTATATCTCCCTTTTTGAAGTATCTGTTTAATCTTTTGCCCATTTTTAATTTTCTTCAGACATTTTTAAATTGGATTGTTTATCTTATTATTATTGATTGGTAGACTGTATGTATGTGTGTGTGTGTGTGTGTGTAAGCCAAGGCCCCACTGTACTTTTTGTTTTCTGAGTAACCTGCCTCTCCAAGGCTGTGAAGATATTCTTCTGTGTTTTCTTTCAGGAGCCTATAGTTTTAGATTTTATGCTTTGGCCTGTGATCCATCTCCAATTACTTTTTGTGTAGAGTTCAAGGTTCAGGTTTTGCCTGTTTTCCCCATGGTTCTAGCATGGTTTGTTGAAAAGACTTGTCTTTCCTCATTGAGTTGCTTTGGTGCCTTTGTTGAAAACCAGTTGTCCGCGTTTATGTGGGTCTGTTCCACAGGAAGCTGAGGAATGTGTGTGCAGGCCACGTGCGGCATGCCCTCGCGTCTAGGAGATGACAGTTCACACTGGTCAGTCTTCATAAGCCTCACGGGCCTGGTGGTCTTGAACTTCTATATCGTGGAACATTTGCGCCAAAGATCACGACAGAGCTGTGTGGGGCCATTTTTCGCTTGTTTTATAAAGCTAACAGCAGCCGAGGCCGCCAGAAGTTCCAGCATTCCCACATGAAGTGTAATATTTTTCTCTGCACCGAAATATACTATCAAAGCTGTGAGAGCCAGCTCAAGCCTGCAGGCAACTTCGAAGAGAACTAAGGATGTGAACTCAGTTTTCTTGTTTGAAAGGGTGGACGTGTGTGGATTCGAAGTATCTGCTTTGGAACTTAATTAAGTGAAGGTCAGACAGAAACATTCCTCTGAAGAAGGACAATCTTCATAACGTGAAGAAGCTCGTGAATACAAGTTGTTTTAATAACTTCTGCATAGTGCGCACAAAAACAGGTCTGCTGGCTCTTAACCCTCTGTGAGGAGACTCTCTACCGAGAAGGTTTTTGTAAATAGTTTCACTTGAATTTAGTAAGAAACTATTTTCTCTTAAAGGATGTTTTAAATTTGAAAAGTGAAGGATGAATAGAGTAGGAAACACACCAGAATTATTCTCGTAGAAGGGTAGGATGGACGGTGATTATCCTTGACACCATCGATTTTGGAATTCGTGTTTTCGTGGCGGTGCAGCGAAGTGTCCAGCGCAGGACCGAGGCCGGGCTGCCATCTCGGCTGGTCCACACGGCGAAGGACTGAGCCCCCGCCCCCCCCTTGTCCCCCACTCCGTGCTTCTCTAAAACCAGGAGAATGAGCGTGCCTGCCACAGGTTTAGAGGAGGCGAAAGATTAGAGCTGTGCCTGGGTCCCGGTGAGCACCATCCAGCTGTAGTGATTATTATAACAAAAGCATACAGAAAAGGGAAATTTTTCTTGAAAAAGAAGAACCTAAAAAGCAAAAGTATATTACCCTGTCCTATGATTCAGCTCTTTCCCTCTTCACAGCAGACACCCCAGTTGGTTGACTTGGTCGGCTGTTACTGTTCACTCCCATTCTCTCCCCCAGAGGATGTAGCATTAGAGGTTTTCCTTTTGAGTTCCCTGGAGACATGTGCCCTGAAAATAGATATTATTCATATTATTTACTAGAACTGCATTGTCTCTACCAAAAGGTTCAGCGCCATCTGTTCTAACTCCACGGTGTGAGAGCTGTGTGACCCTTCGGTGCCTCAGTTTCCTCACCTTTAAAACCCCCAAAGAAGACACCACAGCCGCTCACCGGAAACGCCGCCTGTGTTTGGACTGGTACGGTTGTGCTCAGCTCCTGGCCCCGTTTTGCTTTCTCTGGTTTCCTGGCCAGAGCGGGAACGAGAGCCGAGTCTGACCGTGACGGCCTCTTTCCCACTGGTGCCCTGGTGCCACTCTGGAAGGAGGGGCGTGCCTGCCCCTCCCTGTACGCCTGTGTGCACAGTTAGCAGGGTTAGCGATAAGACGAAAGCACAATCCAGCTCAGAGCAAACGCAAAGCCTGTCCCTGCGCTATTAGTGGTGTCGTTCCAGGGGAAATGTGGTGTTTTGGTTACACAGACCAACCAGGTTGCACAACAGGCTGAAGTGTGAGCTTTTCTGCCCATTGTCGCAAGATGGTCATTGTGTTCCCCCTGAAGCGTTTGTCTTTGTTGTGCACATGCGGTTACGTGTTCTTCGGTAAATGCTGCAGATGCACAGAGTAGTGGCATACGGCTCTCACGATTTGACATGAGGGAGAAACATTCCACAAGGTCACTTTCTCCTGTGTGGTGGCTGCTCCCTGCCATCCCCAGCAGCTCCCGCTCACACTGCTCATTCTCTGCCTCACTTCTTACTCTCTGTAGCTGGCCACCCCTCCCATGTCGCAGACCTTACACATTGCCAGGGCCAACCTCCCTGGAGGAATTGTGTGTATTTGCTGCCTCCATTTCCTCCCTCCTGCTCCCTCCTCAGCCTACTCCAGTCTGGCTTCGCCCCTGTGACCTGGCTGATACAGCTCTGGCCACGGCTGGCACTTGCCTTCCTATCCTTCCTACCACCTCCAGTAGGTGTACTGGATTCTTACCTCCCTTGACCCCTCAGCGGTGACAGTGTTTGCTCGCCCTCCTCTGGGCCTCCAGACGCGCCCTGCACTCTGGCTTTTTCTCCTCGTTGCCCTGTGCGGGTTCCTTCCCTCCATCTCTAAGCTCCAGGCTTCGTGTCCAGATGCCAACCGGACATTTCCACTTTGATATCTTGCTGGAACCTCATATCCAACAGATTCAAACTTACCAAATTGCACAAGCTCGAAACCTGTTCTCACTGACCCTTCTATCTCCTTATCTTCCAAATCCACAAAGAAACCAGGTCTGGTCAAAATTCTGCATATCGGCTGTTCTCAAGGCCATCTGTGCTGTCTCCAGTATGTCCTTCTCTCACCTAAATTCCTGCATTAGCAACCCTCTCCTGCTCCTAGTATTTTCCCCAGTTTATTCTCCTGATTTCATTCAGGGTGATGCTTCTAAAAGCATCCTCTTAATGTCACTTCTCCACTTAACCCTTTGAGTGCCAACCAATATCCTAGGAACTATGCTAAAATTGCCAAGGCAGTTTAGGAAAAAAATTATGAATCGCAAGTAAATGAAGTTACATATTCAAAAACTTAAGGAAACCTTTACTACATAAGTAATCTGCACTTAGGTGCCATCTGTCAATAAAGAGTGAACTACTAGCATCTAATAGTGACACTGCAGGAGCGCGATCGCGCTCCCCAGCACTCTAGGGGTTAAACTCCTCCCCATTTCTGTAATATCCTGTACCCAGCCTGCTGGGGGCCTCTTCAGAGCAGGTGTTCTCACCTGCATACACAGGTACGAAAGCACCAGTGTTCATGGGGAGATGGAGAAGGGAGTCATTCCCTCTCCGCACAGCAGGACTTAATGACTGTCCCACCTGCACATCACTCACTCCTGCCCTCCAAAGTTCCTGATCCTGGCTCCTGTCCCTCCCGGCGCTTCCGTCCTTCCCCACTCACACCTCTTGACCTGTTCCCGCGCCCCAGCCCCTGCCTCTCGCATCTGTTGAACTTCTATTTACCCCCCCCCCCCTCACCACCACCCTTCTTATTCAGAGTAACTCGATGCTTTGCTAAATGTTATAATCCCTAAATTTCATCCCTGTCTTGTCTTAGTTTGGGTTCCCCTTGAAGCAGATTCTGAATAAGGATGCTCTCGGTTCTGACTCGACTGTGTGAGAGCTGTGTGACCTTCTGTGCCTCAGTTTTCTCATCTTTAAAGCTCCGCTTTATAAGATTGTAGTGGAAATTAAGTTTCGTGGCATGGAAAGTACTTAAAACTCTGCCTGACCTGTAGTAGTAGTCAATCAAGCTTGCTATGATGGCAGTAATATCTATTATTAAAAATGTAACTTCTCACAGGTTTCCGTCCTCGGCCTGTGTGGAACAGGTTAGAGCCCCTTATTTCTGTGCCCCAGCAGCACCCTGTGTCTCCTTTAAATGGTAATTGCTGGTTCGATGAGGGGGGAGGATGACATCATCCTGCTCACCATTCAGTGCCTAGCCCAGTGCCTGGAACATGGTATATAGTGTGTACTATGTACTCAATAAATACTTCTTGAACAGAATTAGTCAAATGACTTGTATAAAGAACATTTCAATTATGCCATGTTTCTTACCCATTTAAAAAATAAAACATAGCAAACAAAGAATGACTGTGTTCCAGGGGGTTGTCTTTAAGCCCCACATTGCCGAGGGAGCCTGGGCAAGCTCTCCCTGGTTACGGGCCTTTGTCCAGCCCCCAGATTCTTGCATGATGTGCTAATAGTGTGTAATGAGGATAGGGGACAGTTTTAGGACGCTCAGGGCTTCCCTCGTCATTGTGTGTTTTTCCTGTTAGCTGATGAGAAAATGTCATCATTTGCTTGGGCTTGCAGGTTCTTTCCTAGTTATGGGGAATTTTTCAAGCTGACTATAATGAGAAGGTCTCAAAAACCACAGAGAGGTCTGGTATGTTCTCTTCAAGTTAAACATAATGTCCCTTCTTATTTTCACTTTTGATCATCTGTGTTTGTGAGATGACTTCTCTAAGTATATTGATAGAACCTAGCATCAGAAATAGGGTCTGTTTTATTTTGATGTTTGCCCCTTGACATTCTTTAAACTCTCATGTCAAATCAGAAGCCTTCTTCAGGACTTCTAATTTCCCTTTCCTTTTTCCTTCCTTCCTTCTTTCTTCTCTTTCCTCCTTCCTTTTTTCCTTCTTTCCCTCCTTCCTTCCTTCATTTATTTCAGTATATTCAATACACACACACACACACACACACACACACAATCCTATATAATAAAAGCGTAATATGCAAATGGACCGAACGGCCAAACAGTGGAATGGCCATCCGTGATCACACTATGACACCCACTGGCAGCAGGCCAGCCAAGGAGGTGCAGTGCAATTGGTTAGGTCCCAGCCATCACCCCAGGATCACCCCACCGAGTGAGGCCCAGGCCACCAGCCGGGGGGGGCGATCATTTGGGGGGCTCCACAATCGCCCCAAAGAGGGAGGCCCAGGCCACCGACTGGCAGGCTGTGGCGGGTGAGCGGGGCCTCCCTCTGTGAGTGAAGCCCGGCTCCCAGGTGCCAGCAGCCAGAGGGAAGCCCAGGTCCCAGGTGCCAGCAGCCGGTGGGAAGGAAGGCCTACTTCTGCACTAATTTTGTGCATTGGGCCTCTAGTATATATATATAATATATATAACCCTATATAATAAAAGGCTAACATGCAAATCAACCGAACAGCGGAACAACTGGTTGCTATGACGTGCACTGACCACCAGGGGAACACTCTCAACGCAGGAGCTGCCCCCTGATGGTCAGTGCCCTCCCACAGGGGGAGCACTGCTCAGCCAGAAGCCCTGAACTGGGCTGGCGAGTGCAGCGGCGGTGGCCGGAGCCTCTCCTACCTCTGCAGCAACGCTAAGGATGTCTGATTGCTAGCTTAGGCCCGCTCCCTGCTGTCAGTCAGATGTCCCCTGAGGGCTCCTGGACACTGAGAGGGTGCAGGCCAGACTGAGGGACCCCCCTCCCCCGAGTGAATGATTTTCATGCACCAGACCTCTAATAATATATATATATATATATATATATATATATATATATATATAACATGTATAATTATTAATTATGGTAAAATACATACAGAATAAAATGTACTATCTTAACTATTTTTAAGTGTATGGTTCGGTGGCAGTAAGTATGTCCACATTATTGAACTGCCAGCCATCACCACCATTCATCTCAGAGCTCTTTCTTCTTGCAAAACTGAAACTCCATACCCATTGAACACTAATTCCCCGTTCCCCATCTCCCCAGCCTCTGGCAACCACAATTCTGCTTTCTGTCTCTATGAATCTGACTACTCTAGGGACCTCATATCAGTGGCAGACTCGTAGCATTTGTCTTTTTCTTTCTGCCTTACTTCACTTCGCATCATGTCCTCTAGGTTCATCCATGTTGTAGCTTGTGTCAGAATTTTCCTTCTTTTTAAGGCTGAATAGCATGGCATTATATATTTTGTTCAGCATCTTTCCCTTTTAATAGTAACTTTTAACAGGTTATAATCTTAGAAGTTTATAAAAATGGGGGGGGGATTCAAGTGTTTAACTACCCTTCCAATGAGGCATTAAAAAAATAGTGACCTTTGAACAAGTTTGGGACAGTGCACATGAGAGGGAAAACGTTTCTGAGACATTTATTTCGAATTTTTTTAATCCACCCGTGCTCAAAATCCAATATTCAGAGTGGTAAGCGTCAAAATGTTTCGCCTTCCGTAGGGTTGATCAGGGCTTTGTATTCACATTTGTTTATCCATCACCCATGGTGGGCATTCTGTTGCTTCCAGTTTTTAGCTATTGTGAATAACGCTACTATGAACACATGTACACAAATGTCTCTGATCCCCAGTAGGGGGCGTACAGGAGGCAGCCAATCAATGATTCTCATCATTGATGTTTCTCGCTCTCTCTCCCTCTCCCTTCCTCTCTGAAGTCAATAAAAATATATTTTTAAAAAATCAGGCAGATTTTTGTGGCTATAGATATTCTGTATTTTGAAATTTAACTGTTAATAATAGCATCATCTTTTGAAACATATTTTTATTGATTTGCCCACTACTGGGGATCAAGCCCGTAATCTGGGCATGTGCCCTGATTGAGAATCATACCGTGACCTCCTGGTTCATAGGTCAACCACTGAGCCACATCGGCTGGGCAATAATAGCATCTTCTTGATGTATGAGTCCTATTATTGTGATACTAGTATTTATTCTTTCTCATCAAAACAACATATGACAATCATAGAAAATTTGTAAGGAATAGCAAAAATACTACAGACAATCACACTACCTAATGGAAACCATTATTAACATCTTGCTGCATATCCTTCTGGTGTTTATAATGTGAGCTTTTATATATTTAAGGTCATATTGTTTTATACTTCTTTCTTGTACTTAATAAAGTATAAGCATTCTCTTTTTTAAATGGGCTTTGTAAACATTTTAATTATTTTGTATGACCAAGAAATAGTTATTGGATATACATTAGCCTCAATAACATTTTTCCAACTCAATGTTTCTCATAGAGGTCAAATAATATTATAAAGAATTAATGAAAAATCTTAATTCTCTACCCCTTCTTAAGCTTTTTTTAAAAAAATATGTCTTTACTGATTTTTTAGAGACAAAAGGGAAGGGAGAGGGAGGGAGAGAGAGAGAGAAACATCAATGAGAGAGAAACATCAATTGGCCACCTCCTCCTGCACACCCCCTACCTGGGCATGTGCCCTGACCTGGAATCAAACCGGCGACCTCTAGGTTCATGGGATGACGCTCAACCAACTGGGCCACAATGGCCAGGGCAAACTTTTTAAATATATTCTTTTCTGTTTTCCTTTTGAGATCAGCTTCTCTTACCCCCACCATTTGCTTGTCCCCCCTCCCCCCTCTTTCTAACTTCCTATATCTGGCAACATTTCACCTAACATCATATTTCATAATTTGCAGTGTCATTAAGTATTCTCCAAAAACCATTATTTAAACATATGAGTTTATTATAATTTATTTAGTCACATGCTCCACTCCACTTTAGGATGTTTACATTGTTCTCAACATTATGTTATTGTAAGGATGTCCTTGTACAACTATCTTCCTGTGTATCCGTGATTGTTTCTTTCGGAGATATTTATAGACATGTTATGAGTCAAAACAGTTTGTTGGCTTATAGAAAGGTATTGCAGATTTCCTGAAATGATTGTCTCACCTCACTTCACTAGCTTTATTCTCTTCTTTTAAATCCTCACCCAAGAATATGTTTATTGATTTTGAGAGGAGAAGGGGAGAAGGAGAAGCATCGATGCAGTTGCCTTCCATATGCACCCTGACAGGGCACTGAACCAACAATTTAACTTTACTCTTATTGTTGTCCACCTTTGTGAATTTGATTGGTGAAAACTTGGTGTTTGCTAGTGAAATTCAACACTTTTTCATGTTACTTGGCCTTTTATATTTTGGGGTGAAGAGTCTATTAGTATTATTTACCTTTTACAATGATCTATAATAATAAAAGCATAATATGCTAATTAGACCAGACGTCCTTCCAGATGAAGCCAGGGCTGCGAGGGAAGCCCGGGTCCCAGCTGCCTGCTGGTGGCCGGAGGGAAGCCCAGGTCCTGGGTGCCAGAGGGAGGCCAGTGCCGGCAGCTGGGGGAAGGAAGGCCTACTCTTGCACAAAATTCATGCATCGGGCCTCTAGTAATCATATAAAGTCTATTACCATGTTGCAAGTATCTTATTTTTTGTTTACCTTTCAGTTTTGTCTGCTGCTCTTGGACATACAGGAATTTTACATGTTAATGTAGGGAAGATGGATTCAGTTATGCTTTTTGTTACTTTCCTCATTGCTTTTATAAAGCTAAGACTTCCTATCTCAAATTCATAAATATTTTCCTAATTTTTTTCTTTTTTCCCCTCTTATATTTAACTTTTGACTCTCTACACTATTAAATTTGGTGAAGATTATAAAGTAGGAGATACATTATTTTTCCTAGAATATCATCAGGTTCTCATGTTTGTCCAAAATCCCAGGAAAGCTGTGATATGAACCAAAACAAGTGCTTTTTCTTATTTCGGTGCCTTGATTGTCCCACTGTAGAAAATGAGGAGGCTGTGGTAGCCCTGTGGAGGGCAGGAGCCGGGAAGACGGAAGGGGACCCCCTCGGAAGCTTTCCCCCTCAGCCCAGAACTTCCCTGGTATTTCTGGGTAACTGGTTCATCTTTCCTTAAGTTAGTCAACCAGTGTGACAGCAAGTTGAGTAAGAGGATTACAGTGCCATTTAATACTCTGTACCTTGGACAATTTGTGCTTCTTACCTTTGCTAACTGTTCTTAACCTACCTCAGGCTTCCCTTCTGAAAGGCTTCTGTCTTTTCCTAATAATTTCTCCCTTTGCCCAGCTACCTCTTGTGTTTCAGAATTAAAGAAGGATGAGCTAGTTCAAGAAATACCCAGAAATGGTTGCTGGCCCTGACCTGGCCCTGCCCCTTGCCCAGAGCTGTGACATAAATTTGTTGTAAAGGTTGACATAAAAATAGGGAAAGCATTTTGAAAAATGGGAGACACTGAAGTGATAAAAGTAATAGCTTGAGATATAAATACCTGCTCTCAACCTTGTGTATTATCAGGATTAACAAATTATTATCAACATATTAGTAACAGAAATGGCATTGAGAAACAAAACAGCCACAGGCCACACCTTTTGAGTTTCAAATACGTTCATGTTAACATCTTCCGTAGCACAGAGAATATGTCTTCAGGCATTTTTGTACAATAAAGTCACCTATCAGTCGACCCATGATTCTTATTAAAGCGTTTTAACATTCATCCTCACTTTCTGATTTTGACTGAGTGAGCGTGGTCTGCGGCGTAACTTACATCACACACAAGGAGGATTCAGGTACTATGTGATGGTGACCCTATTACCAGCTTTCATGCCTCAGATGAAAACTGTGTGGATCTGACATTTCCTTCTTGAGAACGTATTTGCTGTAATAAATACAGTGATTGCTTGTAATCTGTAGAACTTGCGTGGAGTCTGGCTAAACCGAAACCATTTTCTTCTCTGCTCCGGGAACACACAGCCCTACATATCAAATAAAGCATAAGTACTTGTACACAGCTGCAGCCGATGTTTTGTTTGCTCACACTTATGGATGGCCTGATCTTTAAATAACATTGAAAAATCGCCTCTACGTAGTCTTTGAGTGGGTACGATTGTCAGAGAAACAGTTCCTTTATTAATTAAACTTTCATTTCTCACTGCACTGCTTTGATCTCGTAACATTTTTTTAAATGCCCTGAAGGATTACTCTCAAAGCTTCCAAATAAATTATGATTTCTCAAAAGCCACAGTATGCTCATGGCTCGATGAGTCCCACAGACAGTATTCGTAAACCCCTGTTGAGTTTTTCTTCGTGTGCTTGTCTGCTGCATAATTTCCTCTGCTGTTGGGTCACATGATTCCTCCCCTCCATGATACACGCACTTAAAATTTTTACTTCCTGATTGAGCCATCGAGATTATGTAAAATGTAAATCCATCTAAATACCTAACAACAGGAATTTTAAGAGAAAAATGCTGTCTTCTTTTTCTGTTTCATTATTGACGCCTGAAAAAATCCGAGTGCTTCCCTGTTTGTATTTGGAAACACGAGACTGTTAGGGATTGTTTTTGTCCCTTCCCTTTCAGATTGAGTCAGAGTTTGCTTTCATTATAAAAATAATGTACCGGGGAGAGAGACCGTGGGAGTGGTATGGTGGCAGGACTGAAACCATCAAAATGGTTCCGATCACACACAGAGCCGTTCGCTTACCTGTTAGTCTTTCCGGTCGGCATGAAGAGTGCAGCATCTCTCAGAAGGTAACCATTTGATATTTCAGAATCGTAAATGGCCACTCAGCCCTTCTGTCGCCTCCTATAAATTGCAGTAATTCCTAGCAGGCTGGGTGACACTTGTTCTATCATGGATCTTAAAATCCCTCACATTTTCTCAAAGCAGTTCTGAAGTTGTCATAGTAACAGCATGGTGTTTGGAGGGGTTTTTTAGTAGTTCTTTAGCTAGAGTAAATTAATTTTATGAACTCTGGATGTTTTTGTTTTCACTCCTCTGACAAACAAGGGCCATCGTTGCTCACATATGTATTTCGTGTTCGTTATTTCTTGGTGACTAGTTAAAGGACTTGGTGTGTGTGTGTGTTTTTAAGTTTCAGGAAAGGAACAAGAATGTTATCGGTTGATTTCACATAGGTTAAACTTGGATTTTTAGTTACTTCTCTATAAAATCGTACTACCATTGTAGGACCAGAATTCAGTTTTATTATGGGTTATGAGAGATGTTCCCCCAAATTTAATGACTTATGTCCAGGTGTTTCAACTACCCTTTGCTTTGATTCTGATCTATTTGGAATAAGAACTGAGGGACACGGGAGGGAAATCTGTCAGACTTACAGGAGAAAATTACTTCTTTAAAAATGCAGGACTCATCCAACAGCACAAGCATGTTCCACCAAAGGGAGTGGGGGTGGTGGGGGGGGGCGGGGAGGATACGTCTGGCTTTGTCAAAATTAAAACTTCAATACTCCTTGCAACTAAAAAAATACAGTGAAGTAAATTATCCTCTAGGAAAGTCTGCAGGAATATTTTATGGGGAGAAAGTAGGTCAGGATCTCCTATTAGCAAGCCTCTGTGGCAGAAATTCTTGCCAATATGGCCATCGGGGAGCGAGGGAGCCTCCCTCTTGGGCAGGGAGAGGGTCAGAAGAAAGAATGGTCTGTGCTAGGTCTGGACGCTGAGACTTTAAAAAGTGTCACATGTTTGATGCTTTTGTGTTCTTGTGAAAGTGATCAGAGATGGGACACTTACAGCGGCTGTCATGTGAGTTCCGTGGGTTTAATGCTCACGCCAGTATCCTCTCGGCTCTGGGGCGTGTTGGTCCAGCCGGGGCGGCAGGAAGGTGCAGCCAGCAGCGATGAAGGTGCTAATGCCGGGCCGGTGATGTCAGGAGGGACCAGACAGCGCTTTCAAAACACAGCAGTAAACAAGGTGAAAGTGTCCCTCTTTGCTGGAAGGAGGTTTGTTTTTGTGAGCTGGACAGGACTCGGATGAAGTATTTTCAAAACAAACATCCAATCTGTATGCTTTGTTTGTTTGTTTATTTTTTGGATTTTAAAAAATGAACCCGATGAGATTTAGTGAGGGCTGCATTTTTAAGCAGACTTATCCTGTTTTCCTGTTCTTTTTAAAATTGATTCTTTCAAAAATCTTGAGTTTTCACAGAGAAATGAAAATACTCCTGATCTTAAATGCAGGTTTAGTGAGCAAGATGGGACCCAGTACAGGGCCAATGCCGATCACAGTCACCAGTAAAATATGCCTTCTAATTTTGTACCTTTTGCTCCTTTTTAAATGTGCGTTGAGTGTGAGAAAGTGAGTGGTGCAGAATACTGCTGACGGCGTGGTTCTCGTCTTCATACAGTTTCCAACCTTGAACCTGAGAATGTCAGAGGCTGGCGTCTCTGGACACTCATCTGAGCAGTTATCTGCCGGTGCCCGGCTCCTGAGCGAACGCGTGGGTGTCCCGGGCGTGTGTGGTAACAGCAGTGGTGACACGGAGCGCCCAGAGGTCGCCTCGCTCTCTCCTGGGGATCCCTGGTCCTTGCTGCCTCTGATGAACTGTGAACTTGGGGCGTCCTGGCAAGCGCAGGCGTTTGGGAGTCCACGGCAAACCTGGACGTCGCATAAGCCCGGCTTTTAAAGTGAAAGCAGGGCCTTGGGGAAGGACCGCCTCGCCTCCTTCCCGACTCGCCTACTGCGCTGGAAAACAAAGTAAGTGCTGTTTGTTTCTTCCTGAGTCACTCCTCTGCGTGTGTTCTCTTGCTCGCACTGTTAGACAGCCAGTATCTGACAAACGCCGGGTGTAACCCTTCACTGGGAAGGAGGGTATGAAGTCTGTTCAGTCGTTCATTGCTGCTTTGATCTTTTCTGTCCTCCTGTATCTAGCCTGCTGCCTTGCTTGTTAGAGATAGCCAGAGACGGAAAGGTCTTCTTATTCATGAGAAAACAAGTTGTTGTTGGGTTTTAATGGTTCAAGAACTGTGCCATTAATTAAATGACAGTGACACAGACGAGGCTTTTTACGTGCCAGGAGCACATCGAGCAAAACAGCCCCAGTTCACTGCCCCTGTTCTCGCTGGGAAGCAGGAAGAGGTATGTGTACAAGACAAATACAGCGTCCCCGTATGGGGACTGCAGAAATTAGGTAGGAATGGCCTCCGGACAAGGGGCTGCAATTTAAAAACCAGATGGGTAGTTACAGAATAGTCACTGGGTGTAAAGTACAGCACGGAATATAATCAATAATATTGTAACAACTATGTATGGTGTCAGGCGGGTACTAGAATGATCAGGGGAACACTTTATAAAGTACATGATTGTGTAACCACTATGCTGCACAACTGAAACTAATACACAGTAACGCTCAATGTAAACGTAATGGAAAAATAACAACAAAAGAGAAAGAGAGAGAGAGAGAGAGAGAGAGAGAGAGAGAAAGAAAAGAAAAGAAAAGAAAAAAAGAAAAGACAAGACAAGACAAGAGAAAAGAAAAGAAAAGAGAAAAGAAAGAAAGTCAGTCGGACAGGGAATGGAAAGGAACTGAGAAATAGAAACTGTTTAATGATGTTGGGAAAAAAAACAGATTTAATATAAAAATGGGGTAAAGTGTATAAAGAACTTAACCTTGTCAACAGAAACTGAACTTGTCCTTCATGTTAGAAAGTTTCATAGGAAATGGGTTTAATGCCTTTTAGAAAATAATTAAGAATCTTCATCACCTAGACCCCAGGGGTGGGGAATCTTTTTTCTGCTAACGGCCACTTGGATATTTATAACATCATTTGAAGTCTGTACAAAATTATCAACTAAAAAATCAGCCCACTGTATTTGGTCAGACATTTAATTAACTCACCCTTAATGCCAGACCCGATGAGTTCTCCGGCCTTATATGGCCTGTGGGCGAGACGTTCCCCACCCCCTACCTGTACAGAAGATTCTGTGACTCCAGCCGAATTCTAACGCTTGGCCCTGCCTTCCATTTGTGCTTGTTTCTTATGCTGGTCCTGCCGCCACAGATGTTGCAAGGCTTGATACATTTTTAATACCAAGTTCTGTGGTTTTGGAAGTACAAAACAAATGTAATTGCAGAGTGTTTTATGATCTATAGTGAAATTCGCCTTCCTTATAGAACGGACTGTTTTTATTGTAGAATTTTCTTGACTTAAACGGTAACACTTTGAAGGTAGAAGGAGCCAGGAACGCAGAGAGGCAATGGAAGCAGAATCGGGGTCTAGTACCGAGTCTAAATCTCGCTCCAAATGCTGTGTGAATCTGGTAGGGCCTCGGGGCCAGGAGAATTCACATTTTGTCTCGAAGTGGTGATCATAGGACTTGGGGTGTCAGTATTTCATCTGAAACACTTTAAGCTCCTTCTCTGAATGGATGTCTGTGAATTAATCCAGCAAACATCTTTAGGTGCCTCTGTCATATATAGCATTGGTCTCAGAGCTTTAGTTTTTCACAGTTTCAACTTTACAGAGATTTGGTTTATAAGTTAAAGATCGAGAGCAGTTTGAAACGAGGGTGAATGAGCCGAGCATTGCCATCGAAGCGATTGGGTAAGGTTGGTGCCAAGTGAGCAGGGCTGTCCCCGTCTGAGCTGCCCTCCTAATTAAAGGGAAGGTGGCTGCCATCTGTCTTCTTTCACTCGAGGCTGCAGGGGACCGGGTGTGGAGGGAAGCACCCCCTCCCCTTTACTCCCCGCCCCCCCACTCTTTTTTATAGGCCGCTTTCTCCCCAGTCAGTGACCCAGAAGGTCATTGATGATCTGTCTCTCTCAGGATGAATAGTATTGTAAGCATGCAAGGCACTTGCAAAGAAAGTTTACAACACCCACTGATGCGTTCAGAATGCTGCTTGAATTACGTCTGAGAGTATTGTAATCTCTGCTCTGGTGTCTTTGACCCTTCGTTATGGAGGGCATTTCTGGCAGGAAAAGTGGGGAGTTTTACTTTTATTGATTCTGCTTTTACATGAAAAAAAATTTTACACTCCACTGGGCATAATCAGAAGATGGCAGCACATAGCTCTCCAGTGGGGATGTAGGAATATTATTCTTATCCAAGTCAAGGGCACGTGTAAGTTGTGATGTACACGTGCCATCTCAAGGGAAATGGTGGACGAGGATGTTGACAGATGTCTAAGTTGGTCTGCGGCTGCTTCTTGGACCAATTATTGAAATAATTCACACTGTTTATTCTTCAGTGGAGCAATAATAAGCCTTCTGGGAGAATTAAGTTAGTTTGAGCTCATGGCTTAATCTGAAAGTCCTCTTAACAAAATGACAGCGCTTTCTTGCCTCAGTTTCCAACTCTTTAAGTGGATGAGATGTGTGCTGGTTTTAGATGTATTTAAGAAAATAAGAAATAATAGTTTCTGTTTTCGATAAAAAACATTTATTACAAATGGAACATTCTGAAGTATTTGGTTATTTTAGTTTTTATATACTCAAGCAGAGTGTCCGTGTCATCTAAAAAGATCTGGCCCTTACGCACACTATCTGCGCCCCCCCCTCCCACCCCCAGGAAGTAGATATGGACTTCCCAGAATATGCTGGTTTTTACAATTCTTTATGACATGGAAATGTGGTGTTTCTGAAACCCACACAGTAGGTTTGGAAAGCCCACATGTGAGAGTCATGTCTGCAATTTTATTTAGAGTTCTTTCAGTTTTGTCATCAACTTGTGATGAGCTTTGTTGGAAACGCAGATGTGCTGCTGTTGTTGAGTCTGGGGCAAGCGGAGTGCAGGTTCTGGAGACGCTGACATCACTTTCTGTGATTGGGTAACACCAGGAGAGTGGATCGCTTCCCAACCACTGAAGGGTACACAGTGACATTGTTGAGTTAATTCAGCAATTAATTAACAGGCAGGTGTTTTTGGCTTTTTCATGCACTAATTTTAGATAGTCTACTGCAGGGATCCTCAAACTTTTTAAACAGGGGGCCAGTTCACTGTCCCTCAGACCGTTGGAGGGCCGGACTATAGTTTAAAAAAACACTATGAACAAATTCCTATGCACACTGCACATATCTTATTTTGAAGTAAAAAAACAAAACGGGAACAAATACAATATTTGTATTTGCATGTGGCCCTCGGGCCGTAGTTTGAGGACCCCTGGTGTACTGGGTGCTTCCATAACAACCCTTTTAAGGTGATTTAAACTAATTCGGTTTTACCCACCAGTATTTACTAAGTAAGCGAATTAAATGAAGCACATCTCAAAAGTGTGACTGCAGTGTTGACACAGCCAGGTGGTTTCGTTGGTTGGAGCGTTGTCCCTACACCAAAAGGTTTCGGGTTTGATTCCAGGGAAGGGCACCTACCTAGCTTGTGGGTTCATTCCCCAGTTGGGGCACATGTGGGAGGCAACCAATTGATATCTCTCTCTCTCTCTCTCTCCAATCAATAAAAACATATCCTTGTTTGAGGATTTTTTAAAAAGTGGGGCTCTGATGTAATATGATCAGTTTTAGCTCACACAGCAGAAGACACACAGACATGCAAGTGAAGGTGGCCTCCTTGAAGTGCCCTGTGAGCTGGGAAGGTCTGCATTTCCCGCTGCAGTGACGCTGTTGTTTGCCAAGGACACTTTAGAACTTCCAGTTTGCTGTCGCCCTCGGAGCCTCCCATCCTGTTTATATTGTCCGCAGGAGCAGAAATTCTCTAATCTGTGAAGGTGGGGAGGAGTCCGTAGTGAGGTCTGATGAATAGGATTATGATCAAATAACTGATTTGAGTCACTGATTCCCGTAAACATTTACTGAGCCACGCATTGCATTCTAGTGTAAGTACCGCAGATTCGAAAATGAGCTCATCATGGACCTGGCCCTTCAGGAAGACACAGTGGGGCGGGACCAGCGACATATGAAGAGGTGACATTACAGACTGACAAGTGCAGTAACAAGTACACGTGGTGCTCCTAGAGCCCAGAGGGGAGTTAAAATAAAATTTAATGGAAAACGAGCATTGTTACATACATGATTTATAAAGTGGCTTACGTAATAGAATTTGGGAAATGAAAGCCCTGAGAAATCTCTTCTATTTTAAGAATGAGGAGATTGGAATTTATTTCTGAAATTCTTTCATTCTCAGCCAGTTTAAAGCCTTATGAGAAAAAGCATTCATTCTAATGGACGTCTTTTTTTTTTTTTTTTAAGCCAAAAGAAGTTGTGGCTATATAAAAGGTGAGGTCTAAGAAAGGTTTGGGACTTTATTAGAAAACTGTTCTCTCCAAAGGATATTTTTGAAGAGCGATTCTTATTTCTGTGTTAAAATTGAGTACTTTGCCCGTCCTAAATACACCAAAGTGTCCTGTTTATTGCTGAGAACAGCAGTGTAGCTCATAGGAGACAGCGGACTTGAAGCTGGCCTGCGTCTGCACGTTGACGGTGGGCGAGAAAAGGCTCCTCCACATCCCCTTCCCGGTTTTATTTCACAGGGACAGCATTTCTGTCCCGGAGCCGTGGAGGATCTCCCTTGTGGATGAGTTCATTGAACGTGATCTGTGAAATGGCCCTCGGTGCCGGCCACTGCTCTCAGAGCCGCCCAGAAGCCAGGCTGAGTGGCTGCAGAGCCTGGGCACTGCGCTCCTCAGTAGGACCCTGTCGTTATGCACAGTCACAGCACCATTTCCTGGTGCTTTCCCCGAGCACGGCAGGGAAGGCCTGGCCAGGAGGCTGCCCTCAGGGAGCGTGGAGCTAAGGGTCTGTGCACAGATGAAACAGGATAAACGTCGAGACAGAAAATGTATTAACACGGCGAGAAATACAACAAACACACTGCATGTTTGTAGAAAAGAAAGGATTTCCGTGGCGGGGGCGGTGAAGAGTGTTTTGTAGATTAAGGAGCATCTGAGCCAGACATTGCAAGAAAGGTCGTGTTGACCATGAGGACGTGGAGGGAGTGTCCCAGGCCAAGGAAAGTGAGCAGAGGCCGAGGTAGGGATGGGAAATATCGGTGTACAGAGTGGGCAGGAACCGATTTGCTGTTGCCGGGCAACAGTGTGTATCAACGTGACGGCTGAGAAGATAAGGGTAGCAGAGGTCTGTTGAGGCCAGATCCGGGAGGGCCTTGAATGTCATGTGACTAAACATTGAAACTCAACCCTGAGTCCCTGGGCGCAGTGGAGGAATTTGGTCAGGAGAGTGACAGTGGGTCTTCCCTGCAGAAGCCGGGTGACTTGGGCAGTGAGAAAGCTGGAGCCGGGAGCCCTTCAGGGCCGTCACGATTGTCCAGGCAGGAGGGCCTGAATGAGGGGCGACAGAAAACTAGACAGATTCAAGAAGGGGAGTTTAGGGGCTGCCTGGATAATGGGGGCTGGCTCGGGGCGGCAGGGAGTGGGAGGGGAGATGGAAGCAAAAATAATTCATAGATTTTTGAACCCAGTACCATTTACTACTTCTCTGCCATTTACCAGCATTTCACACACATTATCTCACTCAGTCTTACCCTCATCCTGTAAGGTTGGTATGTTTGTCTTTATTTCAGAGATGAGAAAGCTAAGGCTCAGAGAAAGATGTGTCTAAAGTTGTAGAGCTAACAGGCTGACGAACGGGGCTTGCGGGCATCCGGTTTCCCCGCCTGTGCTCTTCCTGCTGTACTAGGTTTGGAAGAGAGAGAAGATGACCTCTGTCCATTCGGTACACATTCCGTTTAGGTGCCGGAAGCTGTCCGTCTGGACTGGAGACGTGGAACCCAAATCTCAAGGGCAAACTTAGGATTGGAGACAGGGGCTTAAGAATCAACTGCTTGTTCATTTATTCAGCCAATCCTTGCCGAGTGTCCTTAAGGCCCGCACGGCTGTGGCAGCACAGTGTGAAGGAGAGGGCTGCAGTCTGGCGTCACAGACCTACCCCTGGGGAGGGCGCTCCGTGCTGTTGGTGAGTGTGACGCAGGGGGAGGTGCCGGTTTGCTATAGAAACACCTGCCTGGGGCACCCAGCCAAGTCTGGGGACAGGGACATCTCCGAAGGAAGCTGTAGGACCTCACAAGGCACTCAGATGATGAGACGGGGGAGATGTAGTAAGACGCAGAGGCAGGAGAGCAGCCGGGTAGATCTGGGCACTCGTAATGCTGTGGCCGGGGTGGAGGGACCGTCGCTAAGCAGGGAGACGAGGCTAAGCAGCGATTTTCAGCCGGTGGGCCGCAAGCATTGTTAGAACATGCAAACCTGACTGTTTAGTTAGGGGTGCTGACCTCTTTGCCCTTAGACTGCCAAATTAAAAATGACAACGGCCAGCACAATAGCCATCCAATGTGAATGAATCGAAATCATACCTAGTTTTTTGTCAGGTTAGCAAAAAATATAACATGTTGTTTGGTGTGCCGCAGAATGTTGGTAATTAGTTTGTGTGCCATGGAATGGAAAAGGTCGAAGATGGCTGGGCTGGAGAGGTAGGCGGCAGCTACCCGGGGCAGGCCCCAGGAGCCGTGTTGGGGCATCTGGCCATTTCCTTCAGGACATGGGGAGGCTTTAGTGAACTGTAACCGTTGGGCCGCATGATTAGACTTGCTTTTGGAAAGGATGTAGATGTGTTGGCATTTGGGGATTTGTTGGATGTGGAAGATGAGGGGGAGAGAGGAGTAAAAGGTAACGTGAATGTTTCTGACTGGGTTGCTGCTGCTCCTTCACTAGGGGACACAGTGGAAGTTGGAGTTTGGGGTTTATTGGGGTTATTGGTTTGGGCTGCCCTGAATAACTGGTATCCTAAGTAATTGGTAAAGGGAGCTGAGGGGTAGGGTTGCAGTCAGAGGGAGGAGGTGCCAAGTTCATGGCTGCGGAAGTGCCGTGGTCACACGGCCAAGAGAGGACCAGGCACTGGGAGTGGCGAGAGAGGAGGAGGGGACAGGCTGGCCATGGGGCTTTCCAGCCCAGTGACTCTGGTGGCCGTCTCATTTGCCAAAAGTCATGTAGCAGCGTGACCAAGTAGTGTTGTGTGTCAGTTCCTTGTCCAATAGTTCGGGGTGTGTTCTGGGGAAGAAGGGAGCGAACCTCTTTGTGTACGTCCCTTTGTTCTCCGAGGGAATAACCAGAAAAGCTGCCATTTCCCGGGCCTCACATGTGCCTGGGACTTTGGTTTAAGTGCTTTACAAACATAATCTCATGGGGCCTTCTCAGCGTTATCATCCCATGTCACGTGTAAGGAAAGCAGTGATTGGAGAGTTAGATAATGTTGCCAAGGTAAGTGGCAGAGCAGGGTTTAAACCTCATCTTAATGACGCCCGCAGGTGCTCTCAGTCACTCTGCTGTGCCTGTGCGGTGCCTCCCTGGGCCCCCCACTCTTCCCAGCGAGACTACAAGCTCTGGGAGGACAGGAACTTTTCCCCTTCATCAACATATTTCAGGACCTACTAAGGGCAGGACCTGACACATAGTAGGTGCTTAATGCATATGTGTTGAGTGACTGACAGGTTCAGTGAGCTCTTTGTGATCGCTATCAGGTAGCAGGGGGGCCAGCGAGAGAGGGCGCCAACCTGCGAGGGTACGTTGGACTCCGGTGGCTTAGCCTGCAGGCATCTGCCTTTCTTTGCCATACTCCAGGACAAGCATATCGGCCTGGCTTCAGGCAGGTGCTGTGTGGCTCCGTCAGTAAATTCCATCCCCAGAAACACCCAGGGGTGTGCATCCCTGTGATTAGTGCCCAGGGCTGGTCTGTTATAGCTTGGACTCCACACTGGTCTAGGACAGCATCTAAACCAGTGGTTCTCAACCTTCCTAATGCCGCGACCCTTTAATACAGTTCCTCATGTTGTGGTGACCCCCAATTTCATTGTTACAAATTGAATATAATTAAAGCATATTGATTAATCACAAAAACAATATGTAATTATATATTTGTTTTCCAATGGTCTTAGGCGACCCCTGTGAAAGGGTCGTTCCACCCCCAAAGGGGTTGCGACCCACAGGTTGAGAACCGCTAATCTAAAAAATACTGGATGTTTTTAAGGAAACATCCAGTGATGTATTGTAAAAACATTCCTAAAGTTTTCTGTTTCTTCCATTATTCCATCTCCTCTTTGTTCCTCTCTGTGTGTCTTTCTCTCTAATTTTCTCTCTCTCTCCATACGCATGTGCACACCCCCCCCTTTAGTTTGTCACCTGTCTTATAAATATTATCTCATTTCTTTCTTAATGAAATACATGGTGGTACATGAAAAGCCAGTTTGTAAACTGAAACTGTTTTATTTATATTTATACTAGAGGCCCTTGGTGTGGCCTGCAGGGATTGGGCTGCAGCCGCAGTCCAATGCCACCTGCTGCTCCAGCCTGCCGCTCCTGCTCAATCTGGCCCCACTGCACCTGCTGTGAGCTCACGCCCAGTGAGTCCTGATCGATGGAGAGCCCTGCGTCTAGCGCCCTTAGTTGAGCTGAGCAGCATTCCAGCTGTGGAAGCGCACTGACCACCAGGGGGCAGCTCCTGTGTTGAGCATCTGCCCCCTGGTGGTCAGTGTGCATCATAGCAACTGGCCATCCAGTCATTTGGTTGCCTAGGCTTTCAGATAGATAGATAGATAGATAGATAGATAGATAGATAGATAGATGGATGATAGATTAGATAGATATAGATATAGATATAGGTATAGATTTTGCCTCATTTTTGTCAAAGTTTAATTCATTTCATTTGATTCTCATAATTGGAAACAAGATATTCAGCACCATTATATAAACTTATTTTTCCTGTTGGAAATAGTAAATTATGATGACTTGGACCAAAAAACAGAAATCGGAGCTCTTCGGTGTTCAGTGCCTAGCCTTATAGTCTTGCCTTTAATTGTGAAGATATATGATGATCTCTGAAGACCTAAAGTAAATAGCATGTGCTTTCTTTTCTTTCTTTGTAAAATAGATGGTATGTTCTAGAAGAGTCACCTCTGGGCTTGTAGTGTTTCATAAAATACACAGGTCTGTGTACATACTTATTCTGTGAGCCAAAGTCTATGCCTTTTCTAATATTTTTCACCTACGAAAATCTTGAATAGCTAGAAGCTCCGTTATTGTTGGTGTGTAATAAGCCCTAGAATTTATATCCAAATTCAGGCCATGCAGGAGCTCAGAGCCACTCAGTAAAACTCATTAACAACCTGCTTTGTGGCAGACAGCATCCTCTTCGTTTTGGAAAACCTCAGGGTAGGGCGGTTTATGTTTGGGAACGACCAGTCAAAATAGCAAGACAGATAGAGGCAAGAATGTCATTTTTCAAAATGTAAACGGGGAGGAATGGCGCATACGTCAAAACAGAGCACAGGTGGAGGTGGATGGGGATCGGTGATAGTATCAAAGACAAAACAAAACAGCACAATCTTACCTTTGTGGAGCTACAAAATTAATAAATACCTTTGGAAAATGTCCTCACCGTCTTAAACTCAGGATTTTTGCTCTTGCAGATGACACTGGAATGTGTCATGGCACTCCTTTTTTTGACTATTTTGAACTGTTTGTTCATTTTTCTAGTAAGAAGGAAGAAAAAGTTCTCCTTGAAGAGTTCATTGGAAATTAAGAAAATTTATTTTTAGGATGTGGTGGAGACTGATCTGAAAGCGCAGTGGTTAGTGTGATTGGCCATGGTGCGGCCAGGTGGCAGCCTTGGGCAGTAGTCCTGGCCAGCACGTCTTCACCATGATGGAGAAACGGTGTTGCGTTCATTGTAATTCTTTCATTCCCTTCCTTGCCAAACCCCATGGCTTCTGTTGTAACATGTGGCGACTTCTCCCCTGGAGACTAACTCAGTCCAAGTTACCATAATATTTAGGACCAACTACAAAGGCATTTCTTTCCCTAAGCCCATGCCAAATCTCAACCCAACTAGCTTCTCCTCCCTGGCCACTCCAATAGAACCAGCTCTTCTTTGAAAAGGACAAGGAGTGCCCAGGCCTCTTTGTTTTATGCCTGTTCAAGCAGATTAATACACAAGGCACCTCATGCCTACGGTTGCTTTGAGCTCTTCACTTGCTTCCAGAGTAGTCTGTGATAGTCTGTTAATTTTAGGAGTGGCATCTTAGATGTTCTAGAAAGAGGAAAGGAGATTCTGAGTCTACCTACAACAGACTGTCTGCTGTCAGTGCTGATGGAGAAAGGAAGAGTGACGCTAAGACCACAGGCCTTCCCGCTGCGGCTCTGAGCTTCCGGGCAAGCCTGGGCTCTCTAGCGGCCTTGGATCTTCTACCTGCTAAAGACATCACATAAAACAAGTAACATCAATCCTTAAGAAAGAACGCCTAGCAAAATAGGAAAAGGGTTCCTAATAAATTTGTTCTGACCTGTAAATCTGGCCACTTTCCGCTTGGCATTTGATCCATGTACCACATACCTGTTTCATTCATCCTTGTTATATAATTACTTGTTAAAGTAATTATATCCCGTGACCAGCTTTGTTAGTATGCATTAATTTGTTCATATTTTTTTAGCAAGATTTACTTCCCTTCACTGCTTAGTTTATTGGTTTGAAGTCTGACTTTCAACACAATTCATTTTTATGGGTTGTATTTCTGTCTTTTTAATTTGTTGATTATGTGCTACATACAGAAGGGTATATCTAACATATAAGTAAGCACTAAAGCACAATCAAAACAAACCGTGCTCTAGTGAGCCACCACCCAGTTGAACAGTTAGGCCATTACCATACTTGTGGATTTCTCTGTAGGACTTCGTTCCCGTCGTTCTCCGGCTTCCTCACAATTCTGAAATTGTGTTTATAATTCTCTTGATTTTTCAAACAAATATATTTTATCACATAAATGTGCATTGTTAAAGGTATTTTTGTTTATTTTATTTTTAATACTCACTGGAGGATATTTTTTTCCATTGATTTCTAGAGAGAGTGGAAGGGAGGGAGGGAGGAGGGGGAGAGAAAGAGAAAGACACATCAATGGGTTGCCTCCTGCACGTGCCCCTACCAGGGCTGGGGGACCTGCAACCGAGGTCAGTGCCCTTGACTGGGATTCGAACCTGAGACTCTCTCGTCTTCAGGCTGATGCTCCAACCACTGAGCCAAACCGGCCAGGGTGTTAAAAGTATTTTTAGACAGATAAAATTTGTGTCACACTTTATGTGGCTTTCTGCAGCTTACGTTTTTCCTTCATGTTATGATTGTAAATTGCACCCACGTGTTTGGGGGTATAACTGCACTTCCTTTGCATATGTTGCTATAATACTCCAGTCGTGTGTGAATATATCACAGTTCCCCGTTATCTTGTTTATGGGGCAGGGAGGAAGCCGTTCTGCCTTAGACATGCGATGCTGAGACGTCTGTTAGGGCTCAGTGCAGGCATTGAGCCGACAGGTGGCCATGCAAGCCTGCTGTTCAGGAGAGAGGTCCGGGATGGAGATGGCGGCATGTGGACCACATCTAAAGCATCGTTTCTCCAGCCGCTTCTAGAATGCTATTTCACCCAGCCACTGAGATACTTATTTTAAAAATACATTTTAGCCAAAACCAGTTTGGCTCAGTGGATAGAGCGTCGGCCTGGGGACTGAAAGGTCGCAGGTTCGATTCCGGTCAAGGGCATGTACCTTGGTTGCGGGCACATCCCCAGTAGGAGGTGTGCAGGAGGCGGCTGATGGACGTTTCTCTCTCATTGATGTTTCTAACTCTCTATCTCTCTCCCTTTCTCTCTGTAAAAAATCAATAAAATATATTTTTTAAAAAAATAAAAATACATTTTATTTCTTAAAGTTCTGTCTTTGTTTTTCCAACTCACCTGGTCACTTGCTGAAGTGTGACTTGTAAAAGAATAAGTGACAAGAATATGAGCTTCCTAGAAAATAAGGGAAGGTATTTTGTAAACCCTTAAAGGCTGTAAAAAGGTTAAGTGGTATTATGTTAGTAACTCTCTCTGGGATTTTCATGAGGTCCAAATAAAACTGTATATATAAATTAAAAATAAAAACAGGTACACTCAATTATCATATTGGGTTTTAATACCTGGTTAACTTTTAGCTCATAGCTAATGTTCACCTGGTGCTTACTTTACATGTATTCACGCTTCTAATCTTCACAACAGCCTGTGACTGGTAGCTACTACTTACTCATATTTTACAGACAAGAAAACTAAAAGGCATACGCGGTAGACCCAGGACTTCAATCCACCGAGTTGGCTTCTATAAAAGCTGTGCTCTTAGCTGCTCTGTGGATCTTCCCCTCTTAACTGACGGGTCTCGCCCAGTGCCTGCCACTTCAAGATTCCAAAAATGTGAGGGCCACCTTGAACCCACTCACAAAACAGCACTCCAGGCACTGGGCCCTGGCAAAGGGCCTTGTCTCTACTGACTTAGTTTCACCACTGAACCCGTCCTCAGACCTCACAGGGCACTGACCTCCCACCCAGTGCCCACTCTGTACTCGTTGAGAATGTCGTCTCCTTGATGTAAGTATTTGCCTGAAGCCACCCAATGAGTCAGTAGCGGGCCAGGGACTGGAATCTGGGTCTCTTGCCTTTCAAACACCACATGTGTTTGGTGTGAATAAAACCGTATTTCTCCAGGGGATCTGGCAAAAATTTGAAAGTGCTTAACTTTACTGCAGTATTAAAGCAAAGAAGCCAAGCCCCAGCCCGGGAAAACACAATTTGTCCTGAGGGCCTTCGACAAGCTCACTTTGGCACCAGGATCCGATCCTAGATGGGTCCGCCTCGCTTGGTTCCAACTCCTGCTGGGGCTGCTGGAAGCCTCAGCGAGACCTGGAAATACTCCTGCGGATGACACTGGAATGTGTCGCTCCTACCCACAGTCAGCAGGTCCCAGCTGATTGTCCTCACATTCCCGGGACACTGGTGACACAGGTCAGGACCCAGGTGAACGAGCCAGGCTGTCAGAATCGACACCTCTCTGCCTGCTTGGCTGTGTGACGTGCCGTGCAGTTAGCCTCCTGTGTTTGTGAATGTGCCTTATTTCCCGAGCCACGCCAGCCGAGGGGAAGATGCAGGCGTGCAGGAGAAGGGGGGAGAAAATAGAGTCATGGACGGCTTGCGTGCAGGGAGTGGCTTATTACTTTGTCATCAGAATAAATCTGGGCATGTTGTGGACCCTCGGCTAACAACGTGATTAGGAAACAGATTCATTGAGCAAAATGTTTTGGAAAGCCGCGTTTCCGAGGTCGATCTGATTGTGCTCAGGCCGGAGCTGGGTTTGAATGTCTTTTACAGGAGGCAGGTTGTCACGGGAGACCCGTATTAAGGCGCACAAGGGCACGCTTTGTTCCTTTTAATTCTCACAGTTCCCAGGGCAGCCACGGACGATGGAAGTTCATGTCCAGCTCTACCTTGACAGACGGGCTTCAGGCAAAAGCCAGTTGTGACAAACACGGACCACCTGGGGGCTGCACTCAGCTCAGCAGGTTAAGCTTCATGTCAGGAACCGTCCCTAGACAAGATGCTTCAAAACCACAAGGGTCTCTCTGGTCTCTTCGTCCCATAGAAGGAGTCTGTGTTCCCACTTTCTCTGCGGTGCGCAAGACAGCTGCAGAGACGGAGGCCCAGGGCCAGGGCCAGGGCCAGGCCAGGCGGCCACCAGCCCGTGAGCGCTGGTCTGCGGTGCAGCTCTGTCAGCCATGGGCTGCGTGAGCAGGGCAAGTCCTCCTCTGCCCTGTGTGGGTGGCGATGCCCATCGTAGGATATGTTGCGCGAGGAAGAGCACCTTGATGCTCCCCCTACAGCCAGGCAATCACGGACCCTCTTAGTGACACGCCTTCCTTCGTAGTCGTCAGCTCTGAGGTCATCCTCCGCCCCCAGTGACTTCGTCATCAGGAAGCTGCATGCCGACCTGGGTGGTCATGAGAAGAATTGCCTGAGTGAGAACTAGCTCTTCTTTCCCACATGTATACCCACGGTTAAAATCGAGGCTCTGTGTCTCTAGGACACGAAGAAATAGAAATACCAGACCTTTATCACAGTTCTTAAACTTAGAGAGACGTAGCCCTGTTCTTCCACACAGATAAGGTGGAAGGTCAGTGTCAGGAGTGCCTGCTTGCGTGGCAGGCGTATAGATAAAACTGAAAGATCAAGGAACAATTATCCTCGTTGCCCTGCCTCTGTGTCATAAATAATCATTTTAATTTAATGTTAAAAGATTGCTGGGGGTTATCTTGAGATCTATGAGATCATGGTTACAAAGAATTTTCAGTTCTGTGCATGAGTATTCTGATGAAACTCTGAAAGTACTCTTTCCATTCACTAAAACTAGTGTAGGTGTTGCTGCAACACTTTTTCCTTCCCTTCCTCCTCTTACTACTTGTCTCTTCCCTCCACTCCCCTCTCCTGCCCTCCTTCCAACCATCCATCCATCCCACAGTGTTTACACAGGGATAACCCAGACATCAGTCCTTCCTCTGTGGCACCGGCAGACGAGTGGGAGAACAGGGCAGCGTGCAAAGGCTAGGATGTGCTACAGGGAAAAGAACGTGTACAGCAAAGAATCCGAATCAAACCCGGTGTTAACTCCGTGTGTACATATTCAGAAACGAAGGGTAACGACAGAGGGTGGATTCTTGAGCATACAGACTTTGGTTTTGATAAAGCTGTCTAGTACAGAATCACTCTTGGAGACGAGTGTGATGAGCTTGTTTTCACATAGGTAAAGGGTAGGTCGGTCGGAGGGAGGGAGGGGTTTTCCTAACAGGCTGAAATGCCGATCTGTAAAAGCTAATTTCTCACATGTGTATTTTAGGGTTGGTGGTGACTGTTGGCTGAGATGTGATAAACCAGAGGAGAAAACTCTTTATGTTATTTTTCATAAAGAAGGTGAGAACTAGGATATACATATTCTCTTAGAAGAAGTTTGTGTTTCCATTTTCAGAAGAACTAGAAAAGGGAGAGCTCATTTCTGTGTTGACAGTAGCTCTCTGTTCCTAAAGGAAATGTACGGAAAAGTCCCCTCACTGTCCTCACACCGAAAACAGGAATCAGGCCGTCTGTTTGTGCAACACTCGGCGGACCGGAGAGCGCGGATGTAAGGAGGGCCACCGTCCCTGCTGAGGATGGCCCCTGGCTGGCCGGTCTGCCCGCGCAGGCATGGCTGCAACCCCGGGTGCCCCTGCACGGCTGGGAGCCGCTGGGCCCGGCGTGTCCCCGGTTTCCTGTCCCCTGGAAAGAGGGCTGTGGATCTCGGCTCTCTGGTCCTCACCACCAAATCAGGCAAACACAATGCCTTCTGTTCAGGGAACGTGGCTGGTGTCTCAGGTCCCAGGATCTGTCTCGAGTCCCTGGGGGACAAATCTTGTCTCTTGTTTTTTGGCCCTTCTGACTAAAAGCAGCCAGGGACTTTAAACAGAGGAGAAAATTCAAGCAGAAATCTGCCACAGCTGGAAATTATCTTTAAAATGACCTTTCCTTATTAGAACACTAGTTCATTGAAAGTTTGTTCACATTTGCGCCTGATCCAATGTTTAAGTGATTTAAAAATAAAGAACTCACTTTAATGTTAACAGTTCACTCCACTGTCATATCCATGGAGTTCTAGGTCTTTGTGAACAAATTAAGTACGGTGCCTTCTTTATGACATAATTAAATCTAGATCCCAGTAATGTTTGGCACCTACTAAATACCCAGATGGGCACAGCGTCCGCCTTGAAGTGAAGACGTGCATAGAGTTTTAATCACATCATGATTTATTTTTGCTCTTTTAAATACCACCTTTTCATTAGTTGCTTCTGAATGAATGACTGATTATTTACTGTGGTTTATAACTAGGAATTTGAACATTAAAAAATTCTAATCAAGATCCAAATGGGAAAAAATTCTCTCTTCTTCTCTCATCCCTTACATTAGAATAAAAACAAATTGTCTTCTTTTGAAAACTTAACAGTTTGAAAAGTCCCATCATTCTCATCTTGAAAAGTTTAAGAAATCAGTTCAGAGGAAACTTAATTATAGTTCTTAAAACTATAAAAAAGCTCCTATAAAATAAAAACAAGGGTAGGGCTAGAATACGTTTCACCTCTTGAGTATAACCCCCCTTTTTTTTGGGGGGGGGATGTAGTTACGAAGTAATTTTTGCTGTATCCTCTCCATTGTATAATCAGTAAACATACTTGGGTTCTTTTAAAAGCACAAAGGAGACACAGTGCTTGTTCCCTTCCCAGGGAAGGTCATGTGAGAGCAAAGGCCAGATCCCACCACAGGCCTTGGACGGAGCACAGCCTGAAGGCAGGAGGGCCGTGCTCCACTGTCGGGTCTTGTGTGAGAGTTCTGGATCCGAATTTTATCCTCCTTAATCTTTGGAAGTGAGTACGTCTTCATAGCGGCTCTGGCCAGACACCACACACACACACGCACGCACGCACGCACGCATGCACCCCTCAGAGATGACCCTCAGCCCCTGGTTTTCCAGCGTCAGCTGTCCCAATGGGCCATGAGGACTGTGGCTGAGGCTGGGGTTTGGTGAAAGCTGTTGGTGCTCCCGACAGAGGACTGAACTCGGGGCAGACATGGGGCAACAGGAAGCTGTCCGGGGTCCGTGCAGCGGGTGGCCCCAGGCTGTCAGATCCTGCCCGCAGACTGCCCGGTGTGTCTGTAGTGAGCACGGCATGTGCGTTGGATGTATGTGTTCTGACACTCGCATAGCTAAATATAATCTATAATTTTGAAGTGAGGTTGAAGCATGAAAGATCATGCTTTTCCAACTGCTCTGTGACTTCCACCCTTTTTTGATGATGGTGACTGAAGCCTGCCGGCATTTGAACATTTTCCACCCATTTGTTCAAACACCTGCAGTTGGGTGCCAGTACTGATATTTAATTGTTTGAAGGTAAAGTATAAAACGCTGCAGAGGCTGTTTTCACCCTGGAAAATAAGATGGGTCTCTTACAAACACTGGCTGCCTGCTCCTCGCCTGTCCTAGGACTTAGGTGCCGGCCCCCCTTGGGGGAGATAGCCACCAGCTCCCGGCACTCCCTGGGGAGTCCGTCTGTCAGGAGCAGAGTTACTTCAGGAGCTACAGCTCATCCTGGATTCTGAAGACAATGACTGGCTGAGTCAAAGGTCGGTTTTATCAGCCCGAAGACTTCCTTTATTTTTAAGTTTGCTCACTCACCTCTGCTCCTGTGGACACTCTGCAGCCACAGAAGATACCAGAACGAGATTAAAACAGCCCTGCAGTGGAGCCAGGGCGCTCTTGGCTCGTGCCTTGTTATTTGTCCCTCCAGCGGTTCCTCGCAGTTGTGACGTCAAGGCTGCCATTCAAAGCTGAGAAAACGGAAACCCTGGCCTCTCTCCGCATCAGTGGCCCGGACAAGCTGTTGTTTCTCAGGCATCCAACACGCCCTGTGTCTGGCAGAGCTGTGCATTCCAGGCCTGGGTGACCTGGTTAAACGGAGGAAACCAAATGCCGTCCGTCCGCTGCACGCTCTCCAGCGCGAGCGCCCCAAGCTCCCGAAGCCGGGCCCCACCGCTGAGGCCTGGACGGGGGGCTGTAGCACGCCCCACGCTATCCGCACACACACGGCTTCTGTGTAGAGTCTTAGAATGTCATTATCAGTGGCCCTCATTAATATGCAAAGCAGCCACATCGTTATGCTGTCCTTGGGGTCAGTGCCACAAACTCCTCTTTGGAAAACCAGTGCTGTGTTAAACATCTTCTGGAATCGTAGTTCAAAACCACTGAACTGCCACCTCTCCCTTCCATCCCACCTCTGCTCACCTCATTCCCCAGGTCAGACTCTGGATCTCGAAAAGCCCCTGTGTGCACTTCCATGTTAATTTTGCACTGAGCGTTATTGAGTGTGGATATCCTTTGCATGTGTCCGAAGAAAGCCTGGACTCGAATGTGTAGGTCGCAGGCTCTGGATGGTTCTGAATGAAGAGCGCCTTTCGTTTTCAGAGGCAAGGAGCTGTTTGAGAGTATCGCAGCACTGTTGTCGCTTTAGGAACAGGCCAAGATCCCCACAGCAAACAACAGTCTTGCAAGGCCAAAGCTCACTTGGTGTTCTGATGGCTTACAGCACTTCCCAGCTTAGACGCAGTCCTCTTTCTGGCGTAGGTGACATTATTTTCTTAGATACCGGGAGGTGGACATAACAGTAGGAAAAGTGCAACAACCACACTTTGTATTCCAGGGTCATGTTGGTTACTAGTAAGTCCATACGCATTTGAGGTTTTATGTTACAAATCCCACTAAATCTTTCTCAAAATAGCCCTTCTCTGAACCTTTGATTGAAGGATATGCAGACACAAAAACCATTTAGTTTTATACACAAGTGTATTTACAGATTTTATATCAGGAAGAATCTTGACACGGTTGGGCCTTTTTAAAGTAAATTATTATAAGACAAGATTCTTCCAGAGTATAAACTCCTGTCTTTGGGGAAGGAAGTCAAAACCTTGAGGAAGCTTGGTAAAGATGGAATGGATGGAGTGTATCTTGTAAAGTTAGGATTTACACTGAGAGTCGCCTAGACTGCAGTCGAGTTTTGCCTGGACAACAGACCTGCCCAGGGGCCAGCTCAGCACCACATGGCTAAATGCCCCGTCGCTGCCACCATAGATGCAGCAGTGGGCATGGATGTGGAGCTCAGGAGCATGCGTGCTTTGGACTAGGTGAGCCTGAGACTCTTGAAATGGGTGGAACGCTAGGACATTACTTTCCATTTGTGGACTGGAGGATTGGTCCCTTTTTGCTGACTGCTGTTTGCATTTCGGTCATCCTTTTATTCTTCCTTTTTCCGTCACGATCATTTCTAGAAGTCCTTATCTGAAGATAATGGTCTAGAAAACTGTGACTTTTTAAGAGAATCAACTTAAAACTGAGTCATGCATTTAAAACACACAGTAACATTATTTTTAATCCTCACCCAAGGATATGTTTATTGATTTTAGAGAGAAGAAGGAAAAGAGAAAGAGAAACATTTTTTTAAGTATTTTATTGGGACTAACTTATTGGGAAAAGTTTTAAAAATGGAATCTAAGTTTGTTTTACATTATATATCAGAAATTTGGTATATGGAGCAACAGTATATTATTTCTTAGAGCAAAGATTGAATGTTGACGTCTGTGATAGAATCATAACCTAAAGAGGGTGCCTACGCATTCAAATGTTCCCAAGGGCCGCTCTTAGTCTTTTGCTATACAGACCATTCTCTCAAAGAGTCTACCTCTCATGTAATCATTTCTGTTGACTTTTTCTTACTCAGTTAGCAACTGTTCAAACTCTCTTTGACCCTTATTTGTCCACGACCATGTGTGACAAAAGCGCGGGCAGTTCTCTAGGGTCATTCTTGTCAACCTCATGTGAAACGTGCAGTTTCACATTACAAGTGAACTGTATTGTGTTTGCATTTTTACTCTGTGATGCTAACCAGCCAAGAAAGTGAGCAGGAATAGATGCTGATGTTAATGCGGTCTACACATTGAGTGATAACTTTGTCAATATTTTTATATTATGACCTGTGCTTCCTTATGCAGCCCGGTAACCACAGGGAGTCAGCGAATGATTACTCAAGTTATTAATGACACCCCCCCCCCCCCCCTGCCGTATCATGTTATAGGTAAAGCACTCTGTTTGGCTTAGTGGGCTTTATAATCAACCACATAGATTTGTATGCCATTCTTGGCATTTAACTAGGTTGTAAAACTTTGGGTGAGTTATTCACAGAACCTCAAATTCTTGATCTGTAATGTAGAGTAATAAAACCCACTCATAGCGTGGTATAGGGACTGGAGCCCACATATATAAAACTCCTGGGTAGTACATAGTGCATGCAGCTCAAGAAATGATTCCTAGCCCAGCCAGCATGGCTCAGTGGTTGAGCATCAACCTACGAACCAGGAGGTCACACAGTTCAATTCCTGGTCAGGGCACGTGCGTGGGTTGCGGGGTCGATCCCCCGTGTGGGGCGTGCAGGAGGCAGTTGACCAATGGTTCTCTCTCATCATTGATGTTTCTCTCTCTCTCTCTCCCTTCCTCTCTGAAATCAATAAAAAATATTGTTTAAAAAAATGATTTCTATTAGAGTTGCTATTGTATTTCTGTGGTGCCTTTCATTTCATATGAGACGTTCCCATTAAATTCAGGCTGAAGAACTTAAATTTTAGCCAAGTCACTGAAGCTTTTTAAGGTGTGCAGTGACCCAAGGAAACTAAATTTCAGAAGATTATGTTTGGTGATTATGTACTCCATGGATTAGATCACACAATTTGATAGCTGTTCTCTTCATGCTATAGATGAGAACACTGAGACCCAAGAAAATTACATAACTGCCTCTGGATCACGTGGTTTGTGTCTGGCAGAGCCGAGTCCCTGTGTTTTTCCACACACAGTTGCTCACTGGCAAGTAGACCAATTAAAAAGGCCATCATACTCGTCTGGGAACAGTGATAAAGGCCCACCGTGTTTACTGGAGGCAGGAGTGGGAGGGAGAGGACAGAGGCGGCTGTCACTGAACAAGGTGCTGATCAGATTGGTGATGACTGACTCAGCTCTGTTCAGTGAGGAAGGGAGTCAGGGGTCCCAACTCTCAATCCTGGTCAGGTGGCCATACAATTAATTAAACTAAAATAAGTAGACTGTGTTGATGTTTTTTGTCTCCTAATGAGTTTAAATGACCTCACTGTCCATTTGGAAATACTACTATGAAGGATTAACAGTAGAAGATGCCAGTGCTGAATAAATAAATTTGACATTCTAATGCAGAGGAGGGGTGTTGAAGCCACTGTACTATACGTGTGTGTGTGTGTGTGTGTGTGTGTGTATGAGAGAGAGAGAGAGAGAGAGAGAGAGAGAGAGAGACTGGACTTCGCAGCATACTCCAAATTCAAGACTGAGTTGGGTTTATACATTGTACCTTCTGCCCAGATATAATCACAGCCCCTTATACCTTGTCAGAAAGAAGCGCTACTTCCATAGATTCTGTGTTTGCGTGTTTGTTTTGTTGGATGGGTCCTGCTGTGCACTGGGAGACAGACTTTGCTAGGCTCTGCTTTGCAAACAAATCTGTTCACGCACACTTTCCTCTCACTGTATGTTACCCTGGCTCAGCTTTCCCAGCAGACACACGGAAGCCTGGGAGTGTAGAGGCTTGTTTTCTTCCAGACGTGTGCAGGCACCAGAGGCAAACGCCCACATGCATTTACAATGAGCCCCTCTACCCTGTGTCAGTTTCTGAATCTTCACAATTTCATCCCTGGGCCGTGAACTCTGTAGATACATTGCAGCTCAGTTACATACACAGGCCCCCAGGGAGGCACCCTGGAAGCTGCCACCAAACCACGGATCGTGCTCAGTAAACGCAGAAAGCTCTTGTTGCCCTTCAGCGCATTCTGTAGGCCATAAGTGGAGTTAGTCACCCGAGTTGATAAAGCATAATACTGGTTTCTCCAAAAAGGGATGGTTTGTCCCTTTCTCAGATTGGAATATGAACTTAAAACAATGCATATCCATACAGTCACTTCCTCCCTAGAGCTTTTTGCAACTTATCTTTAATATTCCAGCCAAGTTCAGGTTTTTATGACAGGAAGTATGAATGGTCATGACAAGAGTAAATAACTTTTGCTTTTATGATTATGGTACAGGAAGTAACTTCTCACGCCAAATAAATCTTTGGGGAGGAAAAAAGAGCCGGCTTATAAATTTAACGTACATCAGTTTCCTAGAATCTTTGCTCTCTTAAGTGGAAATAAAACCAGAATGTGGTCCTATTTCTTTCTCTGCTTAACTGTTGTTGTCAACAAATGTCTTTGTTTGGGGAAGAGATATTTTCAGGTATGTTGGTGTGACCCAATGTTATATAGAACCATTAAAAAAAACCTCAAGTGAAACTAGTAAGGCCAGACTTTATAGAATGAATAGCATGAAAAGCTTGAAGACCCTACAGAGGAAATTACTTCTTCCTTGAAGACTCAGTTGGCCAGCTCTAGCTGGTGCGGCTCAGTTTGTTGTAGTGTCATTCTGTACACCAAAAGGTTGCCTGTTCGATTCCTGACCAGGGCACATGCCTGGGTTGGGGGTATGCAGGAAGAAGCTGATATCTCTCTCTCTCTCTCTCTCTCTCCCTCTCTCTCTCTCAAAATGCACATCATCATTCAGCCTCAAAACTGAGGAGTGCCCAGCCAGCATGGCTCAGTGGTTGAGTGTCAACGTATGAACCAGGAGGTCGTGGTTCATAAGCATGTCAGGGCACGTGCTTAGGTTGTGGGCTCCCTGCCCGGTGTTGGGGCGTGCAGGAGGCAGCCAGTCAATGATTCTCTCTCATCATTGATGTTTCCATCTCTCTCTCCCTCTCCCTTCCTCTCTGATACCAATAAAAATATATTTTAAAAAAACCTGAGGAGTCCCCCAACTTCCAGTTACTCTGATAGCCACGTTCAATAAGCAAGTGGTGTCAGCTACACCTTAATAAAAATGAATGGATGAATGACTAATAAGCACACAGGAAAGACAGTTTGTTTAACGTCACAGAGTTTGCATATCAGCAAGTTTAAAGAAAAAGGAAAGAATTGGGTAGAACTTGAGTTATGTTCATCATAACCAGAACTTTAGAATCTTTGTTTTTCCCTAATTTAAAAAAGAAAAAAAATGGGAAGAAAGGTTTTCCCCTCATCTGTCTTCTTAAAGCCAGAGGAACTTGAAGTGAGAGGAGGGTGTGTAAGAGACCATCATTTTGAGGACTAATGTTTCACACGCATGCAATACATGAATGGCTGGAGGCCTGACAGTCACATTAGATCGCCTGAGGAACGTCCCGCAGTTCCAGGTGCACTCGCAGCCACTGTGAGGATGTGAGGCTGTGGGCTCAGCATTTCCCTGGGAGCTACAGGTTAAAGGTTCAAATGTAACTCTGACCTTGAGCCTCACTTAACCACACTGCCTGTAAACAAGATCCCCCCTACCTCTAAAACTCAGTATCAGGTTTTGCAAAGAAGCAGTTTGCAAATTATGGGAAGCTGTTTTCAGAAAACAAACTAATGTGTTAGCATTATACGTGCTTAGTTATCATTAACTTTCTCTAAATTCTGCAGAGAATGTATTTGTGTCTGGCATGATTAAAATCCTGCCTCGTGTGTGTGTTTTTTAAAATATGTTTTTACTTATTTCAGAGAGGGAGGGAGGGGGGGGAGAGAGGGAGAGAGAGAGAGAGAGAGAGAGATCAAAGATGAGGGAGAATCGTTGATCAGCTGCCTCCTACATGCCCCCCACTGGGGATTGAGTCCCTCAACCTGGGCATGTGCCCTGACCAGGAATCAAACTGTCACCTCCTGGTTCATAGGTTGACTGTCAGCCACTGAGCCACACCAGCTGGGCTCATGTGTGGTTTTCAAGGCAGTTTCCTATGTGCTGTTTAACTTACTAGGCACCCCAGCCGGGTGAGACGGGCGCACCTGCTCGTGGAAGGCTGTGGGAAGGATGTTCAAGGTCAAGGTCTCTGGCTTTGTGTGCTGGCTCCACCACCTACTGATTGTGTGTCCCTGGTCAAGTCCTTAAACTCCCAGGGGCTCAGTTTCCTTGTCTGTGGGATGGGGAGAAGAGTAGAATTGAGCCGGTAGGGCTGCTGAGAGGGTCAAATAGGTAGATAGGTGTATGGCTCTTGTCAGGGCCTGAGCCAGCCCTGAATGTCAGTCTGTTTATCACTGATGGTTGGAGCGGCTCAGCCAACGGAGGGCCTCCCTCCAGCTTCCCGCTTCCGTGTGAGGCCACTCCCCTTCCTGTCTGTAAAAGTGCCACTGAGCAGCGCACCCCTTTTCACAGTTTAAAAGAAAACTGAGTAAACATTAAACATGGAGAACATTTGTCACAGGGTTTTACTTTGTTGGGGGCGCGAGGAGAGTGTGTGGAGCCGGTGGGCCCTGGGTCTGGAAAGCAAACACCGATTCGGTAAACTTGGCCTTGGGTGGTGTCCCCAGCACACCAGGCTCCCGCAGGACCTGGGTAGTCTCCCTTGCTTAGTCCTATTCTAAACACCCAGCCTCCGAAATTACCTCTCTTAGCCCCAAATCGGCAGGAATTCCCAGAGGGCAGTAGCTTCTAGCCGTGGCCACTCCTGTTGGGTTTCCCCCCAGGCCTGTCTGCCATGACCTTTATTATCTTGCTCGACTTTGCCTTTCTCTTCTGAAATCCTCTGCACTGGCCGTCCAGGCCCTGAAAGGAACTTTCCTGTGAAGCAGCGTCTGAAATGGGAACCAGTTGCATTGAGTCTTGGAACGCTCTGAGCACATGTGTGGTATGTGTGTGTGTGGTGTGTGTGTGTGTGTGTGATGGTGACCCAGCCGAGACGGAGCCCTCGTGCGCAGCAAGTGAGGAAAGCAGATACTCTAACAGTGGGGTAGTTGTCGGGCCTCTAATCGCTGCTTTTTAAAAAATTTTTTCTTACCAAGCTCCGTATCCATATGATTGTTTAAAAGTGTAGATACTTACCGTCGATCTCCCAGTAAAGGGCCCTGGTCTTAACGTTGGACAGGAAGTTCCTCTTCCCGTCGAGGAGGGTCGTAGGTCTCGGGAGTGAGGGCGAGGGTGACAGTGTGCAGTGCAGCTGCTGTAACTGAAATTCCTGCTGCCAGTTCTGGGTGCTATTTTACTGCTCAGTGTGAAGATTATTTTCATGCCACCCTCGTGGCTTCCATGCTCTCCTTTTTAAAATACCATTTGGTAAATATTACAAGAACAAAGCGCATTAGTGAAAGTTTCCTTCCAGAGGATGAAGCCGGATGGTGGTGGTACATTCCTCATGTTTGTCCTGAGTACTCGCAAGGAGAGGAATCAGGGCACAGCTGGCAGCGCGTCCCGTGACAGACCTGAGGGACCAGTGGTGGGTGTAAGTGGTGGGAGCTGGAGTGTCCCTCCTCACTTTGTGAGGGGCGCCCTCCCACCATCCCACCCGGGTGGAGGCACAGCCCCAAGCCCAAATGAAGGACAGGCTTTTTTTAAAGCTCCTTTTTTTTTTTTTTTTTTTTTAGCAAAATGTCTCTCAGTCCCTTCAGAAAATGAGCTCTGGCACCTTCCATACCCTTTCAGGTGGGATAAAAGCAGTTTTTCTTACTCATTTTGCCCAGCTGTCAAGAAATTCTACTCTTCTCTCATGTAAATGATCAGGTGCGGCTAACGCCGAGAGAAATCCGAAAGGTCACCTTTTAGTTCTTCACGGCCAGTTTTCAAAGCGTGCTTCGGTGTGAAAGCCACATGGCCACTCTGTTAATGTGACAGGGTCTTAGCAGTAGTGTTATTTTGTGCCCGCCCACCACAGGGAGATCTGGACCAGGTCTTCTCACAGCCTGCACCCCCCCCCCCAACACACACCCCCCCCCACACCCTTGGGCGGCGCTCAGCACCTGTGTCTTGCGTGTCTCGGTGCCCAGCAGGGAAGGTGATTTCCATCTTTGAAATTTGGGGACAAACAAGAGTCACTCTTTTTCTCTCCTTGAAGGGTTAACCCTCGAACCAGCTTCAGATTGGTTCACTTGAATCTTAAAATTACTTTTCTGGTCACGCGCTCTGAAGGTCTAAGCATTTGTGAAATGTCTTTTTTCCCCCTTTCTCCTGGTGCTGTCTCCTTTGGCTGTCTTAATTACACGGGGCTGAGAAACCAAATTAAAATCAGGCGTGGCCGGTGAGCAGTGAGCACGTTGCATGCTTTTAGCTTTGCTTGTTTGGGAGTTACTTTCCTCGCTGTGTTGCTTTCCCTCCCCACTCCCCCCGCCCCCTCCCAAGAGGAAATATCATAAGCTCTTTTAGAAATACTCACAGGAAGTGAGTATCCATATGCTGGTTACTCGCCAGTAACCGAGCGTTGACAGGTGGAGAACAGGGCTGCAGCTCCCCGCCCCCCCCCCCCCCGATTTATCTGAACATTCCCCCCAGAGGATTTAATCAAGGATGAAGGGACCAAGGGTTTTTGTACCGAGGGAGTCAGAGGAAATGGGTCACTGTGTGTCATCTTGAGACTGGGTGATTCAGGAGCCCTGATGGGGTCCGAAGGCACGTGGCTGCCACCGTGGAGGGTTTTGCTCACTTCTCAGAGGCCAGGCTGCCTTCTAAAAATTAATGCTCGCCCCGCCGCCAACAACGATTCTTTTGCAATGAATCACTTCCAGAAATGAATAGCCACAGTTTTTTGGAATGACTGTTGTGAAATCCCTCGTTTATAATGGCAGGTTTTCAGTTGGTGGTTTTATCAGAGAGAATTTCTCAAGATCAAAACGAAACCTCCTCTTTAAAAAGAAAGAAAGTGCTGGCTATACAGAAAGCAAAAGTGCTTGCAGCCTCCTGCCGAGGAGCTGTCACGGAGGATCTCTGGACCTTTATTGAGAGATACGTGCCCACGTATTTGCCGGAATGTGTGCGTTCTTGGAATGATGGATTCATTGCTGGTAGCCGGTCATTTCCTGTGCAGAAGGTCACTCACTACAAGAAACGCTCCACGCGGTGAGTGGGAGGTAGAGTCCGAAGATGATTGCTAACCTGGCAGGTTCATCGTCTTGAGCTGTGGATTCCAAGGACTGCTGGCAAGCTCCTGAGTATTCTGCTTTGCATGATTCGATGATGGAACTGCAGGACTCACAGAAGCCCGGGAAGGGATTTTCAGAAGGTGGATTAATTGAATAGTCCTGGAATCTTTTGGATATATACTAGTCCTTTTGAGGAGGGAAGGATCTTTTACGGAAGGAAGCCCTTGGGGGGCGGGGGCAGGGCTTTTACAAGTACAGTTGCTGCTCTTCTATGCTTCAGTATCATTCTCTCCCCTTGTGTGAAAGAAAGAAGTGACTGCATGGTCTCAACAAAAAAAAGTTATGCCAACTCTTTAGATGAAGAAACTTCCATCTGGATGATTCCCCCTTCTGCACCTTCACGAGGAAGTCTCCTGAAGAAGACTGACCTGGTGGGACCTGCCCTGGGTCTCATGCAGACCCCAGGGGGCTGGGTTGTGGGCAGCACGTCCTCCAGGGGCCCAAGGAAGGAGCAGTTACTGGAAACAGTGAGTGCAGCTTCGGGATTGTTCTCTCCAGAGTGGAGAAGCTGCTTGACCTCCTGACTCATTTCATAGGAATTGAGAAAACAACCTAGTGTGGTTTTCATTGTTAGTCCTGGAGGATTCCGAAATCTGTGTGTCTGCAGATAGGATGAGCTGGAGACCGGCGGTGTGGCCACTCGCTGTCTCTACTTGCCTGTTCTCCGAATGAACCCACTCCTTCCTCCCAGGGCCAGTCCGGCCTGCGCCTGGGCACCCTTTGTGTGGCTCTCGGTGGTGAGTATGGATGGCAGCAATTTCTGATTTTCACTGGTTCTTGCTTCTGAATGTCTGTAAATGGCATTTCATCAAAAGAAAGCTTTAAAGGACATTTTCTATTTAACTGTGTAAAATAAAATACTCTGGGCGTGGTGATAATTATAAAAGACAACATAACACATAGACAGCCATGGAAGTGAAGGGTTAAGATATGTTTTGCTATTTTTTGGCAGCGTGTTGACGCGAAGGCAGCTTTGATTTTGACGTTTATAGTAAGTGATTTTGTATAATGTTATTTAAAACACAAGTATGGAAGGTAACAGTATATTCTAACAAAAATAATATGATTACTAGTAGTTAAATGAAAGGCATATGTGTGGGGCTCATAATATTTATGTATAGAGGGACTGTGGATTCATAATGTTTTGGTTTTAAATCACTGTTATCAAATAAGCTACAGGTATGGAAAGAGGTCAAAGAAAAATACATTGAATCTGGCTAAAAGTAGACACTAAGATATTTGAAGTGATTGATTGCTATTTGAAGTGTTACATTATTGCCCCCGGTATAATTTTATATTTGCTGGATCCCCCAGACCGCCCCTCAAGTTACATTCTTCGTTAATGCAAAAGGTGTTTCGTGTGTAATGATCACAGGGCTGCCCATGCTCTGGGAGATGACTGAGTAGAAAGGGTCAGGCCCCTGTGAGATTGTGCGAAGCCACCCTCAGACACAGACATTCGCCTGTGCGTTAGGCATTTGCAGCCCTGGGTTAGGGACTCCAGCCTAAACCGAGACTGTACCCTGATTGTGCTTTCCTTTAGGGTCCCAGGAAACACTGATCTGAAAGGGAGGGGAGGAGTCCAAGTCAGAAAGAAGTATTCTCTGCGGTTGCTAGGTTGGGAGTACAGAGCCGGAGACAAGGAGGAAGGGTGAAGACACGTGACTAACCTGAAATAGAGATAGTAGCTGATATCACCAGAACCTCCAAACGGACCCCAGGATCCCTAAACATGCAGCCATGTGTACTGGTCAAGTACCTTGTGAAGTCCCCCGAGGCCTACGGACCCGGTGTTCAGCAGCTGGGAGTTCTCCTCTGTGCATAATGAACCCGCTTCTCTGCCTTGTTTCTTTTCCATTGTGTATGTTACCAGATTAGGTAGGACAGCAAGTCATCTGAACTCCAGAAATATAATGTATAAAAACTGGGAAAACGATTCTCCATTAGCAGAAGAAATTGGGTGGGAGTAGATACATCTATTGAGTATTAAAAACAAGAACAACCCACACTGTTTTTAAAAACGGTTGCTCTTAATGCCCTTCAACTAGTTTAAGTCAATACTGTAATGCTGTTGTGGAAAAAATATATACATGATTTTGGGTGTATTGAAAGGAATATGACATAAAAGGGTAAGAAAATCAGACTTGCATTAGTCAGGCTCATTATTGTGTCCGCTTTGAGTCACATTTGAAAAAAGATGTGGGGCCCTTGGAGGCTGACAGGCAAGCACAGAAGTCGCACAAGAGGGCTGTTGGCTGCAGAACGCTAACAGGTTCCTTCCTGCTGGCCTTTCGGTCGTCACAGTCTGAGTTGTCCTTCTATTCCTGGGCCCACCACAGGGCCTGCCTTCACCCAGTGGGTTGTGATACTTTATTTTTTCCTTTTTATTGGCTTTATTGGGGGTGACACTGGTTAACAATATTATAAAAGTTTCAGGTACACAATTCTACACACACCATCTGCCCGCTGTACTGTGTGTTTACCGCCCCAAGTCAAGTCTCCATCCATCGCCATTTATCTCCCCTATTACCTCCCCTCACCCCCCCGTTGTCTGCAACAACACACTGTTGTCTGTTGCAATACTGTAAATGCCCAACGCGTGTGGGGACCTTAGTGACACTTCTGTGATGGGCTCAGCAGGAGTAAATAGATTCAGGTAGAACTGGAGGACATAAGGGACACAATAAATAAGTTTATTGGCTGAGTAATAGATAGGAAAGACCATCTCAATTACCAAGGCGATAAAATAGATGAGTGGCTGCTGGCTGAGGGAAGTGATGAAATCTTTGGTTGGGGTCTCTTTCAGGACAAGACCAGGTAGTTCTGTTTGGGATGGCAGAAACGTTTGTTGATTCGTTCAGCAGACACGGAGGAGGCCCGCTTTGCTAGGCGCTCACAATATGGTAGAGGAGGCAGGATGCACCACAAGGTCACACGTATGATCAGTGCCACGGGCGCGTAGGAACAGCACGCCGGGGGACCTCGGCACTCCGAGCGGCCATCCAAGAGGCTTCCTGATGGAGGTGATGTCCGCACTGACGCCCAAAGGCCAGCGCTCGCTCAAGGAGTCAGCGAGACAGGGGAGGCAAGCACTGTGCTGAGGGGCCAGGCAAAGGAACAGCGTATGCAGAGGCTCAGAGTGTGAGGGTGGACGAGGGTGTGGGGAAAGGGATGACGGGACACGAGGAAGCGGAGGGGTCATTGATAACGGAGGCCTAACGCCCCAGCTTGTTTGCCTGGAGATGTCTCCCTGGGAAGCCAAGGTGGTAGGATGTACACTTAGAAAGATCAGTGCAGTGAGGAGAATAAATGGGGGTAGGGGTGGATGAGGGGACAGGTCAGGCCAGATAAGGAGACCAGATAAAGAAAGCGGCTCCAGTCACACACAGTGGAGAAATGATGGGGACACCTTTGGAAGTGGACTCGAGAGGTTAGCACCCTGGCCAGGTAGCTCAGCTGGTTAGGGCGTCAACCAGATACCCCAAGGTTTCAGGTTTGATCCCAGGGCACATCCAGTGGTCAGTCAGTGAATGCATGGATGGCTGGAACAGCAGGTCGATCTCTCTCCCTCCGCCTCCGCCCCTCCCTCCCTCCTTCCTTCCTTCCCTCCCTCTCCATGACCCTCTTTCTCTAAAATCAATGAATAAAAAACTAAAAAAAATAATTTTAAAAAGATATTAGTGGGGTAGAAGGGGAAAGGTGAAGTAAGGATGGTGGCCTAGGTTATTAAACAGTATCATTAGCCATGAAATGCAAGAGGAAAACCAGGTTTGGGTGGAGGTGAGGCGGCATCTGGACCCGTTAGCGAGTGTATAGACGGAGTAAGCAGAGATGTGAGAGGCCGGGTGAGTGGAAAGGCGGGTTATGTGGATTTGGACTTTAATTTAGATTAGCAACAACAGTTCAGAGTCGTTACCTTTGGTGGTACCTGCTTGTGTGGAACCTATGTCTAAAGCAGTAGATCACTCTTCCAAGTTTTTTATATGGTATTTTTAATTTTTTTTTCTAACTCATTTGTAGGAACACTACTTTTAAAATATAGAATAATAGAAAGAAGAAATAAAAATTATATCTGATCCCATCACTCAAAGCCCTGTTAATGTTTATGTATATTTCCTTCCAATATTTTCCTGCCCACATGCACACACACACACACACACACACACAAGCACACAAACGTGTGCGTGTGTGCGCGCGCATGCGCAGAATCAGCATCATTCTATATAGGCACCTTTGTATCCTGCTTTTTTTTTTTAAATATATTTTATTGATTTTTTACAGAGAGGAAGGGAGAGAGATAGTTAGAAACATCAATGAGAGAGAAACATCAATTAGCTGCCTCCTGCACATCTCCCACTGGGGATGTGCCCGCAACCCAGGTACGTGCCCTTGACCGGAATCGAACCCGGGACCTTTCAGTCCGCAGGCCAACGCTCTATCCACTGAGCCAAACCGGTTTCGGCATGTATCCTGCTTTTTAAATGTGCATTTTCTCCACCTGCTTACAAATGCTTCAAAAACATTTTTAATATTCTCTAATTTGGGAATGTTTAGTTTGCTTCCTTTTTAAATAACTTCCTGAGGATAGATTATTTTCAGTGACTTCGTTAAGTCAAAAGAGCTTAACTTTTTAAAGATTCTTGATACTCTTTGCCACATTGCTTTCTGCAAAATTTATACCAAATTATCCACATTCTATAGCAATGTATGAAATGCCCATCTCACCATATCTTCATCAGTATTGAATATTATCTTTTAAAAAAATCTTCAGACAAAAATGTTACATTCTTTTTGGTTCATTTATTTTAAAACTATTTAATTAATACCCACTCTGTGCCAGGCATGTGGCTTTTTTTAAAAATCCTCACCTGAGAATATTTTTCCATTGGTTTTTAGAGAGAGTGGAAGAGAGACAGACAGGCAGGCAGACAGAGGAATATCAGTGTGAGAGAAGCACATTGATTGGTTGCCTCCTGCACAAGCCCTCTTCAGGGCCCAGGCCAGGGAAGAGCCTGCAACCGAGGTACATGCCCTTGATCGGAATCGAACCTGGGATGCATGGTCTGCAGGCTAATGCTCTGTCCACTGAGCCAAATTGGCTAGGGCCAGGCATGTGGCGTTTTATAATTGTTACTAGTAAAGTTTAGCTTTCTAATATGTTTATTACCCATTGTTTCCTTTTGAAAATGTTCGGTTCATGTCCATTATATGCTCTTCTATTGGGGTGTGTCTATTTCTATAATTTATTTGAGGTGTGTGAGTATGCATGTTTGTGAGTGAGATATTTTTCTCAATGTCTAATTTTTGCTTATGGTTTTTTGAAATCTAGAATCTTTACATTTTATTTAGTTGGATAAATGACCTTTGTCTTTTTTTCCTTTGGGACTTACTGTGTTACCTTGGGCTTAGGAATTCCTTCCCACCCAGAAGTTAGGAAATACTCTTCTAATTTTAGAAAAAGGTGTGTGTGTGTGTATGTATGTATGTACGTATACACACATACATATATATACATATGTGTATATGTATATATCCACTCACCAAATTAAAAGTAAGGTGTGAGGGAAAAAATCCAGTGGGCTTTTTAGTAAATCCCCCAACGTTGTGCATTGAGTCATGTCTCTCCCCACTTAATTTTGGTGCTTTTTATATTTCAAGACCTCTTGCTGCTGTATCTTGCTCATTCCATGAATTTTGGGGACTATTAGTACCAAATGAAGGATGTCATCATGCTTTCTTCCAACATTGTATTATGAAAAGTCTCAAGAAAACAGTAAAGTTGAAATTTTTTTTAGTGATTCTACAATTAATATTTCACCACTTTCTTTTATCTGCTCGTGTGATAATTTTCAAACCTCCCTAATCATTATTTGAACTCAGAAGTAGAATATCAAAGACATTTTTCCTAGTTCCCTTTTTCTCTAATTTGCAGGTTTGATCTCCAGGAAACTTTTAGCAATTTATGTTAGTATAGTAAGATAGTGAACACCATCACAAATACCAAGAGAAACTGCTCCCAGAATGTGTTTCTGTCTTTGAATTGTATGAATAGGATTTGATTTTTAAGGGTTATGAGGGCTATTCACATAGGATGAGTTTATTTTTCAAAAATAAATCCCTGTTAAGGTCCCTGTGTCCTCCAGTACAGTTCAGTTGCTTTCTGTTCTCTGGCTGGAACTTGGAAGAAAAGGATAGCGAGGCCGCACGGTAGGCACTGGGTGCCGTGGAGTTGGGGGCGGTGCGCCTTGTCTGAGCAGGGGCTGCCTGCAGGGCCACAGTGGGCTTGGAAAGGAGACCTGCCACTCAGGCGGCTTTCCCGGGTGGCCGCCATCACGCTGCCCCGGAGCCCTGAGCATAAAGGCTGCTTTGCGTGGGGCGGCCTGTCACCCCGACCAGCCTGCGACGTTTGTCGTTGAGGGGCCCTGGTTCACGGTGAGTGATTCGGTCGAATGAACCTGAGGTACGGAGTTCAGTTACCTTTTTCCAGCCTAAGTGACGAGCACCTGGGAGTCCCATGGCCTCCCAGCTCAGAGGTGGGTTTGCAGCTGTCTTAACAGACCAGCTGCTGGTGCCCGGAGCCGCCACAGCCAGCCCCGGGGAACAGCACGACGCACCTTCCACTCGCCTTGGGCTGCCACCAGGAGTTAACGGTGGTTCGGTGTCCTGCACCGCGCCCCTCTCCGAGCCTCCGTTCCCGTCTGTAAAGCCAGCTGGTCGTAGTAGATCATGTGGAAGGTTTTTCCTTACCCCAGGTCTGTGATTGTGATCTAGAGCACAGCGTGTAGGTCAGTGCCCACCCCTCCTCGGAAGCTGGGCAGGCAGTGTTTTCCCGCTCCTCTGAACAGGCTTCCCAGGAAGTGGCAACCACTGAAGTTCGCGGGACTCTGGGCCTGGGGCTGGCATTGCAAAGCCATTAGCGCCCGCGAGGGCATCCCGAGGCCTTCGGCAGGAAGCCTTACTCACAGGACGCTTAGCTGACCAGCTGCTGACGGGGCACATTCCCGCCTGGACCTCTGGGACTCACGCTGCGGTCCCGTGTCACCTTTGGCTGCGACAGTGAGGGGTGCTGTGGATGTTAGAGGTCTGGCCAGCAAGCGCTTTGAAATTTGAGAGTAGCTACACTAAAGAAATAATAATAATAATAATAATAATGATAATAACGCAGCCTAAACTGATGTTCTAGTAACATCAATAATCAGAAGAGGCATCCTATTTGAATGAATGATTTTCAGGTAAAAAATTAAATAGCCAGAGTTTTCCTCTTGCCACTGTCCCTCTCACTTTTATGCCCCAGCAAGAGGCAGCAGCGTGTTGCTCCCCAAATCCGCTGTGCTGTTTGCTGTTCCTCTGCCTCTGAAAACAGCACCCCATCCTCACCCGCCGTCCACCTCCCAGCACCAGCCAGTGGGCAGGGAGCTCAGAGGTGCCCACGCTCACCTCTCCCAGACACGAAAGCACCACAGGATGGAGTTTATTTGGCTTTCAGTGATTTACCAGGAGCCGGGGTGGAGGGGGGTGGGGGTTTAGAAAGCACGGCTCTAACCCCCTAAGCTCCTGTCTTCCCTGCTGTTAAAGCGTCAAGAGGACCCAGGTAGGAGCCCACCCTTCCCACCAGCCGTCGCCATGCTGGGCCTCGGGTTCGTGAATCATCCCCTAAACCCACAGCTGTTTAAATAAGGAAAATGCGATTGCGAGGTCATAAACGCTGTGCAGGGTGTGAGGTTCTTTTCCAAACCCCGTGATGTTGGCGCTGGGAATCCTGAGGAAGGTGTCATTAGGAATGTGAGTCACCTGCGTGGAGCCTGGTCTCTCCAGAGGTGACTCAGGCCAGGAACAGAAATAGCTTTCAAACGAGTTTGAATTCAAACATAACACAGCCTTTGGGTATAGTCACAGGCAGAGGGATTATGTAACAGGTTCGCAAGGAAAGGAAGAGATCCTTGAGGTACATCTTTAACTTTTAAGATCGGTATCGTGAAGAGAAAGCCCTAGGGAAATACTCAGTGGTGTTACTCAGGGATTAAAAACCAACAGAAGGCACTGAAAACCAGGGTTTAATGTCCGTCATGGAGATTTCCAGTTGCTCATATGAGACTGAGATGTCACCGCTGTGAGGACAGTGCCCTGAGCTGCGACCCGCCGCGTGCCGGTCAAGACTGACACCCGGAGCTCCAGCTCACCGCGGCCGCCTTTCCTGCAGCCCCCGTGCTCAGGGTCTGGGTCAACAAGGGTAATCCCTTCTGTGTTCATTCACGCACACCGAGGCGAGAAGGGACCTGGCCCAGCCCAGGGGCAGGAGGGAGGTAGTAATGATCGCAGCAGTAGCTGCCGCCTTAGCCGAGCACCGTGTGCCAGGCGCTGCGCCAAGTTCTTCACCTGGTTACCTGTTGTAATAAACAGCCCCGTGTGGCAGGTGCTATTGTTAAACCCATTTTACAGGGAGAGCGAAGGATCAGAGAGGCCGGTCATTTTCCCCAACATCAGACAGCTGGCTCCTCAGCCCAAGGCTTCCGCTTGTATCCTGTTCTGTTTTCATAAATGACTCCTATTTTGGGGGGGGATATTGTTACCCTTTGCGGCCACTCAGTTTCTTTTGGTAAGTTACCTTTTTTTTTAATTTTAAAGAATCATTTATTGATTTTTAGAGAGGAGGGAAAAACATCGATGTGAGAGTGCACCATCAGTTGGCTGCCCCCTGCACGCCCCCTACCGGGGATCCAGCCCGCCACCTGGGCGTGTGCCCAACTGGGAATCGAACTGGCAACCTCCTGGTGCACATGATGATGCCCAAGCAACTGAGCCACACCAGCCAGGGCTGGTAAATTACCTTTTTTTTTTTTGCGATGGTTTTCACGTCTTAGGGAAGAACGGATTCAGCCCCCAAAGCTGGGCATTTTTGTGCCATGCCTTGATCACCTGGTTGTAGCTTGTTATTAATGGTGCATATCATCATGACCCGCCCATGACTCCAGCCAATGCACTGTTGGTTATAAGAGAGGATCCCCAAAAAAAGGTAATTAACAAAGAAAGCAACAAAAACACAACGGGGCCCGTGATGGAATTCCTTTCTCTTGTTATTGGACATGAATAGGAACTCGTTACTGGTGTGCCTTCCAGTCAGTGTGGGCCCATAACTGAGGTGTGCTGTCCGGCTCCGGAATCCGTCCCGCGGCAGTAGTGTTGCTGCTCGGCTGGCTACAGAAGGCCTCCGTCCGGGGAAGCTGGTTCCACTGAGCGCAGTGGGAGGGGCCTCCGTGCCCTGGTCTCATTGGCATTCCCCCATCCTGACCGCCATTTGATGGTCTCTGTTCCCGCCGAATGCAGCTGGCCATGCTTCTCTCTGCATGGAAGCTCTTTCCTCTCTTCCTTTCCTAGCCAGCCACCACTGTCCCCTCATCTGACACCTCCTCCAGGCAGCCTTCCCTGACTGCTCAGGGTCCCTCATGCTCCGCTTACCCTACTGTGTGCATGCATCATACGAGGTCCTCACTTCCCGTTTCTTACATGTCTTCCCTGACGCGCATTGGCCTGGGAAGAGCCAGGATTGGCATCGTTGGCGTTTGGATAAACACCCTGACACACGTTTGGGAGAGAGACAGTGGTAGAAACGACGTGGAAACTGGCAATACAGTGTCTGGTGTCGGCCGTTTAGGAGGCACTTTCATGTGCAGCACCTTAGAGTCCTCACAGCAGCTCTGGGAGATGGAGTCTGGATTCCAGGGCACCGACATGCCAACAGCAGCTCGCCCGGTGCACGTACGGTTAAGGGGTAAAGCCAGGACTTGAGCGTAGGTCTTCTGACCCAGTCCTGTGCTCTCAGAGCCTGAGAACAGGCCAAGGCCAGTCTGTAAAAGGCCATCACAAAAGCGTGTCATTCTTGTCCTGACCAACTAGAGCCAGCGGAAGAACGGGCAGATCTTCATTTCTCGCCCCTTCCTCCCCAACACTCCCCTCCCCCACGTTTCCAGGGAAAGCCTCACGCTGGCACGCAGTGGGCCCTCTCCACGTTCCAGATTGTTGACAGGGTGAACCTTTTATACCCACCCAGGCTGCCTGCTGCCCTTCCTGTTTGGGGGGTAGAGCTTTTGGGAAAGTGGAGAACCGGGCAGTTCAGGTAAAGTCCCTGAGAAGATTGAATAAGGAAGATCTTGGTGCGTTAGGGGAGTTGGAGGTGGGAGGTGTGTGTGTCGCGCGTGAGGGTGTGAGTGGGGGGCCGTCCGGGTTGGCCAGTCAGAGGCTGTGGAGAGGGTGTTGGCCGGGAAGGCGGAAAGGGCCGTGCAATTAAGCAGTTGAACAGATGTTGATAACAGAGTGGGGTGTTCTCCCCAGCCCTGGGTGGGGGGTGGGAGGAAGTGAGCCAGCAGCACACTCAGAGCTGCATATGAACAACTGCCTGTATGGGGGGCCCGCATCCTTTCCACAAGCCGCTGACCCAAGGAATATAGTGTCATTAGAGGACGGAGAGCGAGATTTGGGGCAGCATTTCCTAAACTTTAAAAATTCAGAGTTTAATACTCAGCCCTGCTCTGTTCTAGGTACTCCTGGCAACGTTGTCAAAGGGAGGAATTTTAGATAGATAAATTGATTGATTGATTTCAGAGAGGAATAGAGAGGGAGAGGGAGAGAGAGAGAGAGAGAAACATCAGTGATGAGAGAGAATCATTGACCGGCTGCCTCCTTCACGCCTCCTACTGGGGATCAAGCCCACAACCTGGGCATGCCGTTGGCCGGAGTCAAACCCAGGACCCTTTAGTCCGAAGGCTGACGCTCTGTCCGTGAGCCAAACCGGCTAGGGCTCGAAGGGAGGAATTTTTAATTTCAGAAAGAAGTTAATTATGCTACCACAATAGAATCTTAGACTGGGTTCTCAGATCCCTCCAGTGAATCAAGTGTCAGTTATCTGCACCTGGTTGTTTGCAGTAAGACGATATACCAGCATTTATTATGGTTTTATTGGCTGGGGTCAAGGTCAGGAAGAGATGCAGATGTGATTAGAGGTGCCTCCCACAGGACATTCAGAGGTCAGATCAACTCAGGGAGGTCCACCTAGGCCAGTGGTCGGCAAACCGAGGCTCACGAGCCACACGCGGCTCTCTGGCCCCGTGGCATGGGCCACGAAGTTTCAATCGCCCTGTACGTGCGCGCCTGCGCGTGGTATTTTGTGGAAGAGCCACACTCAAGGGGCCAGTTTGCCGACCACTGACCTAAGCTAATGTCATTGTTCATTCATTCACTCAGCATACATTTCTTGAGCACCTACTGTGTGCCACGCACTGGTTAGCACTGAGATGATGATGATACTGATGAAAAAACAGACATGACCTCTGTCATCACGGAACAGCTGGTGAGAAGTTGGGGTATGAACGGTGAGGGAGGAGGTGCCCTGGGGTAAGCGGCCTTCCTCCCGAGAGGTTCGCTGAGGGGTGATTCCCAGGGTGAGAGCTGCAGGATGAGGAGAAACTGTCGGAGGAGGAGTTGGGGGTGAGGGTTCTCTACATAGACAGCAGCACATTAAAAGGCTCTGGGCTGGGCCAGTGTGGCTCAGCAGTTGAGCGTCGACTCATGAATCTGGAGATTCCCGGTCAGGGCACATGCCAGGGTTGTGGGCTCGATCCCCAGCAGGGGGCGTGCAGGAGGCAAGCGATCTATTGGTGATTCTCTCTCATCATTGATGTTTCCATCTCCCTCTCCCTCTCCCTCCCTCTCTCTGGAATCAGTAGAAACATTGTAAAGAATGGCTCTGGATGGGGGATGAGGTCGGCTTTGAGGATGGAGGAGGCCGGTGTGGCCCAGGATGTGGGAGCAGCAAGCAGGTGTGGCCCTCCCAGGCCGTCAGTTGGTCCTGTGAGCATCCCCAGCTGAGGGCGTCCCAGAGGCCGCCTGCCCCTTCCCTCTTCCTGTTGTCACCTGTGGAGGGAACAAACAAGGAGAGAGGATGAAAGCAAGCCTCAGTGAACCTGTAGCCAGTCGTCATTTCAGGTACCAGAAAGCTTGCAGACACGCCCCAGGGGCTGTACAGTGGCTCTGGTTCGAGTGGCTTTAAAGCAGACGCCTGCTCGCTCTGCGTGGGCCACTCAGACCGCCCTGGAGCCAAAGGATGGCGGTGAGCACAGGGCGTCGGATTGAAAAACAAAAATCTCGGTTGATGCTGAAAAGTGAACCTGGGTTGTTGGGCCCGGGAGGTTCTGGAAGGTCCTCCACTGCGTGAAGTGGACCTGCCCCCAGGGGGCGTCCTCAGCTCTTTCTGATGTCAGGACCCCTCAAGGTTGGGAAGGCAAAGGAGCCGGCAAGGTGGCCGCAGGCTGTGTCCCGCTGGGACCGGACATGGCGGGGGCAAGCTGTGGAGCCAGCATGTCCCCCCTCTTTCCCTGCACTCCCCGGGCACCACCTCTCCCCTCGTTTTAGAAATGAACTTCGAACGTAGAAGGAAGAGAGCTCTTGATGTTGTGTACACAGCGTGGTCAGAAGGATCGCCTTCTAATCTTTTACTGCCCTGGGGGGCAGGTGGTGCGGGAAGTGCTGGCAGGAGGGGTTGTTTTTTCAGGGCTGGTTGTGCAATGAGACTATGTTTGAAGCTGCAGGAGGCCCGAGCGGCTTGCCCACAGGCATGTTACGCAGAAGTCTCCCTCCATGCCATCTTGCTGGGTGTCATTGGAGTGTTGTGCCCACAGTTCGCTGGAGCTCTGGGCTGCACAGTTATGCCCATTCTGTAGTTAAAGTATCGCTTTTTCTAAAAAGGACTCTACTGCCCTGGCCGGGTGGCCCAGCTGGTTGGAGCGTCGTCCCGGACACCAAAAGGCTGTGGGCTTGATTCCCGCTCAGGGAGCCTTTGGGAGACAACCAGTTGATGTTTCTCTCTCACCTTGATCTCTCTCTCTCTCTCTCCTCTTTCTCTCTCTCTTTCTCTCTCTTTCCCTCTCCCTCCCTTCCTCTCTCTAAAATCAATAAAAAAAAATATCCTCGGTGAGGATTAAACATTTTTTTAATACAAAAAGGACTCTACTGTCAAAGTTCTCCTGAGATGCCATCTGAAGTAGTTCCTTTCAGCAGCTGTTTGTGAATAGGTTGCTGTTGTAGCCTAACGGTGACTCGTGTCTGTGGAGAAGAGACAAGGGGATGCTCTGTCTCTCTCCAGTGGTGACGTGGAGGTACACAGCGACTGAACAGGTGCTGGGGACCGGGCTGTGCTGAGCTTGCGTCTGGGGCCGTGACCAGACGTGACCAGACGGTGAAAGGAGAAGTGAGGGTATTTTTAGCCGTCAGGACTGCTCGGAAACGTTGGTTTTCCCCGACCCAGCGGCTCCCAGGGAGAGGCAGCTGTACGCTCATTTGCTCCAAGTCAGTGTCGACACATTTTGCTTCTGAATGATACTTCAGCATACTCGCGGGGACTGGTGAGCAGCTGATTTGATGGAGTAGCTCTGAAACCCACATAGTTCAGCTCACATGCGTGGGGTTCCCATGAGGGCCTCCGAGAGGGCCCCTTGGCCCTGGGACCACCCTTCCCCTCGGCTCGTTTCCCTGGAAAGGGGGTTGAGGACACCCTTCACTGCGTCCTTTCCTGTATTCGGGGATCCAGGCGTGCACAGAAGCTCTGCTGTTGAGAACCACGTGACCTCTGCAGTTAGGGTCTCACCATTCTGGGTGCACCAGTTTAAACCACTACCCATGTTAAGTCAGCTGAGGACTTGGGTACAATTTTAGAGACGTGGTAAAGGGAAGGGAGTCGGCCTGGGCTGGGTCAGCTGTCTCTAGACCTGCCTTTGCAGGCCGAGGGAGAGCACTAAGTCACTGGTACACAAGGGCTTTACCCCCTCTGGCCACTTCTGGTTTCCTGGTCATGGTTGTGTTTGAAGTGCCGGCAGGCCGTCCAAGCCAGTGTTGCCAACCCCGGGGTTGGGAGGCCAGCCTCTTGGCTCTGAGTCCCAGCTGGGCCGCTCACTGGCTGTGAGCCTCTGGGCACATTAAAGTCACTTCCCGCCTTTGTGCTTCAGTTTCCTCATCCGTGGGATGGGAATGATGGCGGTACCCTCAGGGCTGCGCCCGGCCCGAATGGGTTAATCCCTGTGAAACGCCCGCCAGGGGATTGGCCTTTCCTGGGATGAATCACAACCTGCATTCCAGGTGACAGTCTGTTACCCTTTCTCCTACCTCGCGGGCGGCTTTGCCTCCGAGTGGCAAACACGAAACGGCCAACGTGTGCACAGTCAGTCAGAGTGCGTGGAAGGACCAGGGGAGCTGAGGGGTCGGGATGGGTTTGCGAGGCCCTTCCGACTGGGCAGCGGGGCTCCGGGGCCCCTCCCGATGCTTGCACGGCAGTCCTGGCCTCCCCAGAGAAAGCGGCCGCCCTGGGCCCCGCGTGGAACCCGTGCCCAGCATCTCCCCGGGATGGCTGCGTGGTGGACACGCCTCAGGTAGGCAGCTCGCTGGCCCGGAGTCGGCCTCCCAGGCAGCACCGGCCAGTTCTCCTGCACTTTCGGGGGCCTGTCAGACTCTCCCTGACAAACACTCTCATTGGGACTTCCACTCAACCTGCACTGGCTCAAGCTCTCCCCACTCGTGTGGAAATAGCCTGGAGAGGTAGGGACACTGGTGTCGCGCTGTGTCCCCCTCCCCCCCAACACACACACACACACACACACACACACACACACACACACACACGGGCTGGTATCTCATGCCTTCCGTGGAGAAACGCGCGTTTGTCGGGGAGAGCTGTCTCCTCCTCAGAATCTGCTCGGCGGTTCTGACCTGCTGGCGGAGAGCTCCCTTCTCTGAGGTTGGTGTGGTTCCCGCCAGTCTCCTACAGAGAATCGCACCTTTAAAGCAGCGTTTCTCAACCTGTGGGTCGCCAGCCTGTGGGTCTCGACCCCTTTGGGGGTCGAACGACCCTTTCACAGGGGTCGCCTAAGACCATCGAAAAACACATATATAATTACATATTGTTTTTGTGATTAATCACGATGCTTTAATTATGTTCAATTTGTAACAATGAAAATACATCCTGCATATCAGATGTTTACATGACGATTCATAACAGTAGCAAAATTACAGTGATGACGTAGCAACGAAATAATTTTATGGTTGGGGGTCACCACAACATGAGGAACTGTACTAAAGGGTTGCGGCATTAGGAAGGTTGAGAACCACTGCCTTTAAAGGCTGCCAGCCACCTGGGGAGTGGGCAGGTAAGGGGCATCTACAGCTCTGGGGCTAAACTGGTGAGCAGTCTGGGAGTAGGAAGCCAGGGTGAGGGCAGGCCAAGTGGTGCTCATTATCTTGCAAGTCACAAACCCGAACTTGTGAGAGAGTTCTGTGAGTTAAAAGGGGGAACCACCTTGAATAGATAAAATGTCTTACATCAATTTTACAATGAACTAGACTGTGAGAATGGTAAATGTCCTTTATCACTCAGCATTGTTAGTTCAGAAAACTAGAAAAGGCCAGCAGCCCCTTCTGTGGTCAAAACCAAGGGTTCCCAGTGTTTTTCAAACAAACCTGGAAATTCTTTCCCTGACCTGGTAGGGCTGGGCCGCTGGAATGGCTGTGTGAGGCTGCCACCTTGTGGCCAGTGCCAGGCAGTGCATGTGTGACCTGTTGCTGGATCCTCTCTGTGAACTATATATATATTGTTTTTAAATATATTTTTATTTATTTTACAGAGGAAGGGACAGGGGGAGAGAGATGGAAACATCAGTGATGAAGGAATCATTGATTGGCTGCCTCCTCCACGCCCCCTACAGGGGATCGAGCCCACAACCCGGGCATGTGCCCTGACTGGAACGAACCCGGGACCCTTCAGTCCGCAGGTCGACGCTCTATCCACTGAGCAAAACTGGCTAGGGCTGAACTATGTTTTTAAAGGTCTTTTACAAAGACTTTCCTCAGCCGCTCTCACCACACATGTAATTCCATCTCCGGGGCTTTGGTTCTGTCTAAGCCAGTGATGGCGAACCTATGACACGCGTATCAGAGGTGACACTCGAACTCATTTTTTTTGGTTGATTTTTTTTTGTTAAATGGCATTTAAATATATAAAATAAATATCAAATAAAAATATAAGTCTTTGTTTTACTATGGTTGCAAATATCAAAAAATTTCTATATGTGACACGGTACCAGAGTTACGTTAGGGTTTTTCAAAATGCTGACACGCCGAGCTCAAAAGGTTCGCCATCACTGGTCTAATCTGTACTCTGCCCTCTTTGGACTTGAGTGACCGCCTCCCAACAAGCTTCCCTGGCGGCCTCTGGACTGACTTTCTAGCATGTAGATCAGATCTGATCGTCTTCCTTACGTGCAGCCGTCTAATGGCCCTTCCTTTTCCAGGTTCCAGCGCCACCCCGGGAAGACCCCGAGGCCAGTCCCCTGCCCGGACGGCATCTCCACAGACACGCATCTCTCTCTTCCTCGCCTGCCCCCTGCCGACACCTGCTGGCTCTCCGCCTCATCTCAGGTATCGCCCCCAGGAAGCCCTCTGGGTTGAATGAGATCGTGTGATGTCATAACATAATGTGACAGGAAAGAGGAAATGTGAGGGGACGTGACACACTGTGTCGTAACCAGCCTCTCCTTCCTCTCCCACAAGACTGGTGACCTGAGAGAGGGGACTTTTACCTCCGGGCGCAGCGTCTGGCACGGAACGGCCGCTCACTGACTGTGAGGAGGAGTGGGGGGGGGGGGAGAAAAAAGCCAGGCAAAGGCCGGTATCTCCAGGTTTCCCCCTAGGGATGCGCGGCCCTCGGACGTAGGAGCTGTCACTCGGCGAGCAACGCTCAGTCACTCTCCTTTGCACTGTTGTCTCCGCTCAGCCATCCCACTGGCAAGTGAATCTTTTTAAAAACGCGCTTCAGTGGTACCACCTCCTCACTCCGAACTCCGTTACAAGAGAGTCAGGTCCTCCAGCCTGCAGGCCGGGGCCTCCTCACACCACCCAGCCACCGGCTCACACGGCTTTCTAGATCAGCGGTTCTCAACCTGTGGGTCGCGACCCCTTTGGCGGTCGAACGACTCTTTCACAGGAGTCACCTAAGACCATCCTGCATGTCAGATATTTACATGACGATTCATAACAGTAGCAACATTACAGTTATGAAGTAGCAACGAAAATAATGTTATGGTTGGGTCACAACATGAGGAACTGTATTTAAAGGGCCAGGAAGTTGAGAACCACTGCCCTAGATGCCCTGAGTACCATTTGTGTTCTAGAACGCAGGGATTATCTTGCTGGTGAATGGAGTTATTTAAGAGGCCGCGTGGCAGCTAAGACCTGTGACACCTGTGGGTCCCCGTGAAGCCGTCCAAGAAGAGGGCCTTGCCTTGTGCCTGCTGGGAGCTGACGGTCCGGCTGGGTGCAGCATGGGAGGTCACGAGAGAGCAGGAATGAGCCCGTCTCCAGGCAGCGTGTGATCGTGACCACAAAAGGGCCCGAGAACGGGATGGGGATTAAACAGGAGGATGCGTGTGAACGTGCCTCGCGCCTCCACACCTCCTGGCCCAGGCGGACCTGCTGTCGGCTCTCACACAGGACTGAGCTCCACTTCCTGCTCCCCAGGGGCTCGCCCCTTGAGAGAAGGCCTGGCCACCCCCCAGCCTCACGTGCCCACCCCACTGGGGAGCCCAGCTGCTGAGAGAGTGAGGGGGACGCGCCGTGAGGTTTAGTTAGCACCCAGGGTCCCCGAAACACTCCCCGTCTCCCTCCCAGGTCTCACCTGTTCCTCCTTTAAGCCTCTTCTCTTCCTTCACAATTCAGCCCAGGCTGGCTTGCCGCTCCCTCGTTAAAGGGTTTGTACATGTGAAATGGGCAGAGAGAGTCCCCGGTGGAGCAGCCGGGAGCCGGTGACTGCTGGCACCTGGGCCCTTCTCTCCAGCAGAGCAGGGCAGTGAGGGGTGCACGGTGGCTGGAGCTACGGGCGTGTTGCAGGGTGGAGGGAAGGCCCTCAGAGCTCGGAGCTCCCTGCAGGGGAGGCCTCACAGGCACTCATGTGTCTTGTGGGCAGTGGGCTCCTTTCCTTACTTTTGAAAACTATGGTGACGTGATCAAGAGGTGTCGAAAGGGGGAGCTGCCCTCCGGCCCCTGCTGTCCCTGTACCCCACGGCCCGGGGCTCCCAGGGTGACCCAGGCGCGCGGAGCCCGTGCCAGCGAGGCCCTTCCTACACCTCCTGCCTGCCCCGCCTGTGAGCAAGGCCCTTTCTTCGGGCTGCCCTGGCCCTGGCCCTGAGCTGTGAGTCCTTCGGGTCCGTGCAGTTCTGTTCTGTTCTGTTCTGTGCCTCTGCCCTCGCGACTGGTGGTGACCCGGGAGGTGGCAGCACCCGCGCAGCAGGTGGCCGCCAGAGCTGAGTCACTGCCCTGGGAACCGTGCCCTGGTGAGGCTGACTCGGGAGCCCTCGGTGCCCGCCCGCGGCGAGAGCAAAGGGCTGGGGCTCTTCCTGCACCGAGGGGGCCACCGGGCTGATGAGGAAGGGAAGTGAAGCCACTTGAGGAGCCGAGAAGGAAGGTGCCCCAGCGGCAGGCTCCGGCTGATGGCGGTGGCCAAGCACAGAGCGTCTGCTCTCGCAATTATAGTGATGGCCGTGGCTGTTGTATTTAAACCCTCCAAAACCACCCATTTAGGGATAGCTTTAAAAATGGGGCGAAGAGGCTCTCAATGCTTCAAGGTTCTCTCTGGCCTGTGAATTAAGGGAGTGTAAGCAATAAAATGATAGAGAGATGTCTAAACTGTTGATACTCTAGGAAAATGAGCAACTGAGGTTGAGGGTTTTAAAAAACGTAAAAGTTTTTTACTATTCATAGGTGCTCTGATGGGTGCTGTGTTTAAAAATAATGCTGCTTGTATTTCATTTCCAGAAGACAGACATGTGGTGTTGCTTTTGAAAGGAGGTTTTTAAAAGGAAAAGGAGAGCCTGGTTTGTTGACTACACCGGGGAACAAGAGGTGACCTCAGTCTGGAAAACCAGCTGGCCCCCACCTCGCCGTGCCCCTCAAAACAAGCCCTTTGTCAAGCAGCAAAAGGCGGGCCAGTCTGAGCAGCAAGTCATCGTTTCAGCTGACCAGGATTCTTCAAGAAAACAAAGCAAGAGGCGCCCTGCATTTTCACAGCTGAACAGAGCTCTTAGGAAACGCCGCCAGCTCACTCAGCGCCCACGAGGCCATGAGAGCGTCTGGTGACCATTAGTCAGGGGCCTGAACGCAGAGGCTGGGGGTGGGTTAGCCGTGCCGCCACCGCGGCCAGCTTGCAGGACTGGAGAGAATAGAATCACGGCTCTTGCTTTTTGAGCACGGAATTTTTTAACTTAAAAAAAGTTTAGCCCTAGCTGGTTTGGCTCAGTGGATAGGGCATCAGCCCTCTGGCTGAAGGGTCCCGGGTTCGATTCCAGTAAAGGGCACGCACCTCGGTTGCAGGCTCAATGGGGCCCATGCAGGAGACAGCCAGTCAATGTGTGTGTCTCACATGGTTGTCTCTCCCCCTCCCTGCCACTCCCTCTAAAATCCCCTGTGAGGATTAACAACATCAACAAAAGGGTTTTTTTACACATTATGTGCCCAGTTAATTCTGTGGAGCTGAGGAATCCCCGGAGGCAGAGGTAACCGCCCGCGCTCTGGGTGTGTGCCCTGTGACCACCCGGGGCCGGGGAGGTTGCCTTAGGTCGGGGGAACTGTGAGTTGTCAGATACGCTGTGACCTTTCTCCTTCCGCTTCCTGTTTGCTTCTCAGGAGCACTGTAGGGATGAAAAGTCAGCCACACAGAAATACGGACGGTCAAAACGTGTCCTGGTGTTTCTGGGGCATAAGAACGGAGGCAGATTCTACCAGAAACCAGACCATTTCGGGGCCCTGCATCTATGTGATTCCAGATCAGTGAGGCCTGAATCGAGATGCATTTGGCAGTCTGAGGTCAGTTGGTTCTAGAAGCCATGCCAGCCCAGAGACTCACTGGGATTTGGGAGGGCAGTTTGGAGAGAGGATCTTAAGAAGAGGGAAGCTTTCGTCTTTGTTTTTTGACTGGTGTGGGGTAGGAGAGCTGACCTGCTTTTGGATAGAATTGGCAAATAAGTCAATCCCGGTGACCCTCCGGAGAGGTCACAGCCGGTTGAATACGCCCGGCCTTTAGGGAAGTGCACGAACAGTACCGTGGTGCCGGCACCAAACACCGGGCAGCAGGCGGCGGCGAGAGCTCCGCCCTCCGCCCGGGCGCGGTGTTTATCCTGCCCTCTGAAGTCGGAGCCAACATTCTCGCTGGTCTTGAATGATTGAGAATGTTTCCCTCTCGGCCGGTCGCCGTCCGCACACGGGCTGGTGACTAGAACCCCTCAGGTGAGGTCCGAGCAGAAAGCAGCCCGACGCCCCAGTCGTGTTTGTTTTAGATCAAAGGCGCAGCCGTGAAACACAGCTCGCTCGTTCCAGGGGTGAAGAGCCGGACCTGGGGGCCCGGGGCTGCCAGACACCCGGGTGGGAGGGGAGGCCTGTCGCCCAGGCCCCTCTGGCCGCCCGGCCCCTTGTCCAAACCTCGGGAGGGGGTTCCGAGGGGCCCTCGGCCTCCAGGCTGCGAGGCCACCTGCCCTTTGAGGAATGTTAATGACGTGGGTCAGAGGGAGACCGTCACTTACCCAGAAGGAAACCAGCCAGTTAGGTACTTGTCGCAGTGGCTTCTTCCACACGCCTGGGTCGGTGCGGTGACCTAGCTCCGGGCACCAACAGGAGCAATAGCATTTCTGTGTTTGCCCGGTCTCAGGGTTTGGTGCCCTCCCTCTCTCTCTCCAGATGGGAGCCACACCGGTTCTTAAACAAGCTGAACCCTTCCCGCAGGAGGGAGAGTTGAGCAATGTTCTGAGAACACGCTGTTCTGGGCCTGAGGAAATGCTGTCTCTAGAAGATGCTCTAGACGTGAAGGGGGCAGGGAAAGCCCGGGACAGGGAAGCGGGCAGAGCCTTCGGGACAGTAGGTGCCCGCCCTCTTCCTGCCCGGCTGCGGCCTGGAGGGGGCTGGGCCCCCCTCCCCCTCCCCCTCCCCCTCCCCCCTCTCCCCCCTCTCCCCCCTCCCCCTATCCCCCTCCCCTCTCCCCCCCTCCACACACATACAGTCCTGATGGTTCTTCTCTGGACCCCACGCCATCTCCACTGTCCACAGGGGCCAGACAGAGGGGCACGCAGGGCGCCACAGCCCCAGCCAGCGCCCGCCCAGCCGCTTCCCAGGCCTCTAGGGAGACGGTGTTGCCTCAATGGCACCAGGAGATGACGTCGTTCACCTGAGGAGGGGAAGCCCATCCAGGAAAGAGGCTTTGCCCAGATCCTGCCCGGGGAGCGGGCCTGCGTTCTCCTGCCCAGGTGCCCAGGTGCCCGGGCAGCCGGCCTGAGCTTCATTACGGTGGCGACACAGTGGTCACACAGCGTTTCCCCCAAGAGCGTAAGTATCCAGGGAAGTATCTCCGGGGATCTCCTGGGAGGACTGTCCCTCGTCCTGGGAGAAGCAGCGGCACGGCCCCCGCTCCCGCCCCCGTGGAGGCAGAATCACCTGTGTTTACCAGCGACGCGGGTTTGGAGATAAGGAGCCGCGTGTCCGCCCGTCACCGTCACCGGCCGCCTCCTCCAAGGCAAGCATGGGTTCTAGGAAGAGCTGAGGAGGAGGACTGCCGGCCGCCCCCAGGCCCCTCTTCCCGGGCAGGGGCCGCAGGCCGTGGTTCCCACGCATCACAAGAGCGAACACCCCGGCTCTGCCTGGTGAGATGGGGGCCTCGGTGTTGGGGGGGGGATCATTTAAACCCGCCTCTGCTTGGAAAGATTCTGCTTTGTTCCGTGTGTGTGCTTACTGTTCTAATCTAGCAAATGTTTCCCATTTAAGTCTCGGGTAAAAGTTTACTAACAGAAAATTACACAGAAAGCTGGAAAGTGAACTAGAAAGCGTGTGTTGTTTTCTTCTTCAGCACGGCCCTCCCCCTCGGCGGCTCCTTTCCCGGCCTTCCCGTGGGGGGGGGGGGGGGGGGGGGCGTGGGAGCCCCGCGTTCTCCTGCTCAGGCTGGGCCTGCTGTGCACTCGCCGTCGCGTGGGAACATCTTCGTGCTGTGCACGTGACAGTCGTGTCAGTCCCCGGGGGCCTGCCAGCCCCTGTGGCCTCAGAGGCGTTGGGGTTTGGGAAGGGGCTCTTGTTGGGCACTTTTCTCTGTCCCAGTCCAATGGGCACCTGTGCACACTAGTCCCCAAGGCACCTGAGAAAGGGCTCCCAGCCCCTCGGGACCAGAAGGAACTGCCCACCCCGCTTGGTCTGCTTGCCCACCCGCTGTGGGTGGTGGGGAGGAGGCCCTTGCCCACCCCCATTGGTCGACTTGCCCACCCGCTGTGGGTGGAGGGAGGAGCCCTTGGGAAAGCTGTTCCTGACCCCAGAGGTGCCTCACAGGTGGGCCCCGTGGCCTCTAGAGTTTCCCCTCCTAGGGTCTGCCCCGTTGTCATAGTAACATCTGTTTACTTGTCTTTCCCCCGATGCCCTGCCCTGCCCGCTCCGTGTGGACTGGTGCCCTGTCTTGCTCACCTTAGTGACCCCAGCACATGGCTTCCCACGTACGAGGTCTTGGCAGATGTTTCTCATCTCCTGCCGTCCTGGTCTCAGCTTTCCCTGGGTGTGTGTGTGTGTGGCGGGGTATACGTGCGTGAGCTCTGTTACACACACACACTCCTTCTGCAGTCTTGTTATTCAACCTCCCAAAAGTCCCATTTGCCAAATTCAGTGGCTTTCCCCCCATTCTTACTGAGCTGCACCTGCCTGCTACATTCCACACGATGTCACTGTCCCCTCCCTGCCCTCCTCCCCTTTTGCCACCTGCCCAGGCCACCCCTGTGGAGCCCAGCTCAGGCCCCATCCTCTGCAAAGCTCCCCCCCGCACCACCACCTAGTCAGCCTGCCCCACGCTCACCTGGCCATGAATGGCCGTCATCTTTCGGTCAGAGTGAGGCCCTCCACCCACAGTGGGTGGACTTGCTCCTGTGTACTAGACGCCACCCCACCGTTAGATTGTACGGCCACACGCAGGTGTGTCCACACCCTCTACGCACGCGTTTCCGGCAGCTCCCAGCTCAGCGCTGGCTCCAGGGGCAGTCGGTGGATGTGAGTGTGAGTGTGAGCCGACTCATTGAGAGGACGTCGTCAGTAGCGTGGAGACGTGGCTGTGCGGACGCACAAGGCCGGGCTGCGTGCTGTCTACCCGCGGAGCCTGGGTCCGCTCTGTGTGTGTGTCACTCCCGCCTTGCTTGCTCTGTGCCCTCCGAGCCCTGTCTGCCCGCCTCGTCGTGAACTCTGCTTCAGGGGTGGGGAAGCAAAGAGAAACGGTTGGGACCTCCTCACCCGTTTCAGAGCCCGTTTGTCCCTCTGCAGACGCTTGTCTCTGTGTTGGAACGCCTGTGGCTTATGTGCCACCCGCACCCTCCAGAGCAGCCCAGACCCAGCCTCTGGGCACCGACGCCCAGCGTTCGTCTCTCACACCAACTTTAACATCTTGGTTGTACATGCTCTCAACACTGCTGTCCCGAGAGGGGGAGGTGGGCGGGGCCGACAGTGACTGCAGTCACCTTTGCACCGCGTGTTGTGAGGGAGTTCGGTGCCATGTCACAGCCTGAGGATCCTTATTCCCACATGGTCAACAAGGAAACTGCGAGGCTGCGTGACAAGTGACGGGGGACCTTGGGATCCAGGTCTCTCTGATCCCAATGCGTATCCGTGCTGCTGTCTCTCTGTTCCGTCTGCACGTGCCACTGACGGTAGGTCACTGCATAGCCCTTGGCGTTAACAAGGCAGCACCCAGTAAGCACAGGAGCCCAGACATGCGGGCGCTCAGGGGAAAGGCGAAGGGAAGGGGGAGCTGTGATCGGTAGGTTTGATCCCCAGCAGCGGTTGACGGGCAGCTTCCGTGGCCTTGGTGGCTCTGGAGGCTGGTGGGCGCCTGAGCCTCCTTCGGCGGGAGGGGCGCTGCTCTGTGACGGGCTCTCCTGCTGAGGGTTGGCCTGGACGCCTCCAAAGCAGAGGCTCCCCAGGGCAGCGGGCCCACTGGCTGCCGCGCTCTGCCCGGGAGATGGGTCGGGCACAGGCCACGTCCTGCGCTTGGACGGCAGGAGGCTCGGCTCCAGGGCGAGGCAGGGATGTTCACGGGAAGCTGAACGTGTACTCCTCAAACTCACACCCACCCAGTGGAGAAACCTGACCACGAGCTCGCTGTTTTCTGGACCGAACCCTTCGCAGCAGCCTGAGTGACCCGCTCCGAGTACTTGTCCAAATGCTGCAAAGCCCCCAGGAGACGGCGCCCTCTCCGACTCCCAGGCCCTCTCCTCGTCCTCGGGGTCAGACAGTCTTGGAAACGAGCTATTGTTTTATAACAGTCTCTAAGTATTCCAGAATCGTGGCTTGAATGTTACGTTTACCCTGATAGGTCTCCCTTCCCGTTGTACGTCTCAGCTAGACCACGATAGATGTGTTTTTCTGTTGTAAGACACGATGGACTCTAACCATGGCTTTTCTCTTCCTGCTCAAGATCCTGCTGAATTTCAACCTTGACCCTCCAGACTCTTCCCAACAAGGTACGTCCCTGCTCTGGTGGAGCCCTGACGTGTGTGAGCGTCGCCACGGCAGCACACGCTGGGTCGCGCTGGGCTGAAAGGTCACACCTGTGAGCACAGTTTGTTCTGGGTCACATATCGGCATGGCCAGCCCGTGTGCTGATAACGTGGCCTTTCAGTCCCTCCGCGGCGCTATAATCATTAACTGAGAAATCGCAGTCGGCGGTAACTTGCCAGGACAGACTTACCTTCATGGCACAGTTGAGTTGCTCAGCCTCCTTGAGCTCTAAGCCCCTCGGCACTGTAGCGCAGGGACTCCGTGGCTGTGGCAGGTCACCTGTGCGGGAGACGACAGCGTTCCCTGGAACCATCAGTTTTGAAACAAAGACCTGACAGGCCCGTCTTATGCGCGGTGGTGGAAGGTGGATCGCAGCTCCACGTGAGCCCGTGCAGGGAACCGCGCCTGTGGTTGCAGCTTCAACTGCCCTCCGCCTGGTTCCCAGGGCGGAAGAGGAGCTGTGCTTGCGGGCCAGGGCTGCCCTCTGCTGGCCCTCCGGCGCCAGTGCTGCGGCAGCAGGAGGCTGCAAAACCCATTTTGAAAACAGGAACTCCCTCCTACCTTCTGCGCAGGCTGCTTTCATGCCCGTCTTCTGCGGTTGGAGCTGTAGGTGATGCCATGTTTCATTTCACCGTCCTCTTGCCGATCAAATCTTTGATGCCTGTGAAATGCACAGCCTCGTCCTCTTGCCGATCAAATCTTTGATGCCTGTGAAATGCACAGCCTCGTCTGGGCCTAGGTCTTCCTCAGCCACGGCCTCCCCAGCGCAGAGCACGCCAGCACCTGAGGCCTGAGCCGCGCACACACAGGGACTTCCCCAACTCGTGTCTTAAGCAGGGAAGAGAAGGTGCTTCTTGTTTGTCATTTTTTTTTTAAATCCCTGTCTTTATGACGCCGGTACAGCAACCGGAGGAAAAGATGACTTTTATTTCCTCTGTTGCTCGGCTGGTTTCCTAAGGGGCTCACCTGTCATTTCCGTTCCCGGTGCCGGTCTCTTAGCAAAGGCCCCCGAGGTCCCTGTGCTGGAGATGCCTGCCAGCGGGTTGCCTGCCTTCACACCCCTGCCTGGTAGAGGCTTGTGCTCCTAAGTCAACCTCAAGGGAGCTGGGTTTTATTTTGTCCCAGGAAATGTTTTTTCAAATGGCCATCATGTTTGGTCTCTGTTCCTTTTCTCTTAAGCGCTCAACTCCCAACTCAACATCCGAAGAAGGCACAGCACGGACTGCCGCCTGGCGCGGTGAGGGGGACAGGCAGGACTCTGGCCGCCGTAGCCACCACTTACCGACTGTTTACGTTGTGCCGTTTCTAGTTCAAGCTGCTGCCGTTAATTTTCACACCGACTCTGTGTGATAGGTACTGTCATTACCTGATATTACAGATGAGGAGACTGAGACGCCGAGAGCTAGAGGAACGTGCCCAAGGTTGTACAGGGTTGACCAGGAGTCTGCCCTGGACCGCCTTGCCACCTGGCGGCGTAGAAACGGGAAGCAGCAGGCCAGCCCGCTGGGCTGTCTTGGAGACAGTATTGCAGCCTTGTCCTAGTCTGTGTTCTTGAGCTCTGGATATGCTCTTGATTGGAGCCTCCTTAAGATGAGTAGGGAAACGAGGCCTTGGAGAAGGGGTGACTTGCTCAAGGTCACCCTGCAGGTCAGACGTGTAACTGAGGGTCCCCTCAGGGCCAGCAACACCCTCCTCGCTTCCCAGTTTCTCCTTCCTCCTGTCTGTGCTGACCAGGACCAGCGCTGGAGTGATGGTTTGCTCGTGTGCTAACAGCGAGACCCTGAAACTCGAGCCAGGGTGGGCTCGGAGTTCCACGTGGCCACGGGCAGGTTGCTTGTTAGTCTCTTTAAAGCACCGAGCGGCAGGTACGACGGCTCCGGGCCCGGGCTCGGAGTCAGGCCAGCGGGGGTTTGCATGCTGGCCATGCCTTTCACGACTTTTGTGACCAACGGCAAGAACAGTGATTTCCCTTCCGTGTTAACTTGGCAGCCAGTTTCCTCGTGCAGATCGGCCTCTTGCTTTAGGAGCTGATGTGGAAACGGGCCCAGGCTCAGGATCTCTGTTCAGCGTCTTCTGTTTATTTCACTTCACGGTCACGTACCAACTGGGCACCTCAGTTTCCCCCCAAGAGCTTAAAAGCCGCAGGGAAGTGTAGGCAGTGGTCCCTCTGTCATGCCTGTCGGACGGGGCTCACAGGAAGGGACACTGATGCAAAAGGATGCTCCCACCTTCGCTCCTCCCTCTATGGATCGTTCAGAGCATGTTTGCAGGATGAGACGGGCAATGTGCCGTGTCCGCTTGTGTCTGAGGGAGCGCAGCAGTGTGGTTGTGTGTATAGGTGGGTGTGCGTGTGCGTGTGTGTGTGTGCGCGCGTGTGTGTGCGTGTGTGTGTGTGCGCGTGCACATATGGGCGTGACATACATTCAATGTATGAGATATGAAGGATCTTACCAGATAAAAGTAAAAGAAATCCATCCTTTTGGAAATTTTTTTCCTCATAACTGAAGTGTCTGTCATTTGGGAAAAAACTTCTAAGTGGCAAAAAGCTGTGACTCGTCACTTATAAAAAATAAGCAGACCTTTTCGTTGTGGATTTTAGATTTCTTAACGGATGCGAACACTCTGGCTCCATCTTGCAGACGTGGTCACTGGTATGACGATACAGTAGCCCACGCTGTGGACTGCGAAATTAACCACGGAATCAGTGACCTAGTTACGTGAGAGTTCCAGTGTCCCTCTGGCCTGGCCCTGTTTCCGGTTTAAATGCTTCCATTTACTGTGAAAGGGTAACCACTGTCACGTCACACGTGTGTGCGCTTCGGTGCGGCCGCTGGCCGCTGCGTCTCCGAGGACGTGACTGGCACACCGCTCTGCGGCCACGAGTCCCGTCCCCTCGTTCCAGCGATGAAAAGCTGGCCGGGCAGCGGCAGGCCTGCGCAGGGGGCGCTGTTCCATCATGAAGGGCGAGTTTGTGCTGCCCCCCACACCGCCCCCCTCCCCGTCCCTCTCCCTCCCGGCTTACCAGCATCCTCTGAACCCACCTGAAATCAGCCACAGGCACCGGTAATGGGATGTTCTTCCCACACTCAGATCCGGAGTGCAAGTGAGGGTGAGGTGTGAGGAAAGGCGAAAGGAGGAACTAAGTTTGGTTAATTTATTTAAACCTGGAGCCCACTTTCACGGGTGACGCTGTCACGATAGACACTGGGCAGGGGAGTGTTTCGGCTGAAAGAGACCAAAGAGTCTGCGTGCGTCAGCCTTGATGGGATCTCGGTTTGCAAACAAACAAAAAACTCTAAAGTATATGTTTTTGAGAAATGGGCTCGCTTTTCAGGACGGCCTCATTTTGTAGACATGCTCGAGAAGGTAGGAGTCTCCAAGGGTCAGGGTGGTTGTCAATTTTGTTTCAAATGATTCAGCAAAACACAAACTTACCTTACGTATAGATGGCACAGCTAAAGCAAAGCTGGCAGACATGAACCACGGTTGAACTTGGGTGGTATGAGTGTAAGATTTCATTTCATCATCACTCAAATGTGATGTATACCTAAGACGGTTCATAGTTTAAAAAGAAAGGCACATGCCTTTAGCAGGGTGTCCCAGATGCATTCAGTAACTTCTTGGATCCCTAGAACATTAAAGGGAATGGCAGTAGGCTGCCTAATAAGATGCTGTTGAGAACTGCAGTGGGAAGGGGGGAAATTGTAGCAAGACTGATTGTCAAGGAGAATGAGAGTAGGAAGCCTTACCTTTGCGGGGGGCGGGGTGGGGGGGCGGGGAGGGAGGGAAGGGGGGAGGACAATAACAAAACCCTTGACGCAGGATGCAGTGGAAGGAGTTCCTCCTGGAAAAACACCGGGATCTCGTTAGCATCAACACGTTACCTTGCCTCCGAACTCGCCCACTGTCCTCCTCTGCCCTGAAATCACAGTTTTCCTTTGAACCAAAGTTACCTCCAAGTGAAAGTGGGAGTTCAGGAAAGGGTTTTCTTCTACTCCTGCCAGAGCGTCTGCTCACTGTGCGCACCTCTGTGAGCGTGAGGCTCTTCAGCGCCACCTCTGGCTGTCCTGTGCCCAGGTGTTCTGACCCCAGGATGGCCTCTGGCCGTCCTGCCCCCAGGTGTTCTGACCCCAGGATGGCCTCTGGCCGTCCTGCCCCCAGGTGTTCTGACCCCAGGATGGCCTCTGGCTGTCCTGAGCCCAGGTGTTCTGACCCCAGCATGACCTCTGGCTGTCCTGTGCCCAGGTGTTCTGACCCCAGGATGGCCTCTGGCTGTCTTGTGCCCAGGTGTTCTGACCCCAGGATGGCCTCTGGCTGTCCTGTGCCCAGGTGTTCTGACCCCACGGTGACCTCTGGCTGTTCTGACCCCACGGTGACCTCTGGCTGTCCTGTGCCCAGGTGTTCTGACCCCAGCATGACCTCTGGCTGTCCTGCGCCCAGGTGTTCTGACCCCAGCATGACCTCTGGCTGTCCTGTGCCCAGGTGTTCTGACCCCAGGATGACCTCTGGCTGTCTTGTGCCCAGGTGTTCTGTCCCCACGGTGACCTCTGGCCATCCTGTGCCCAGGTGTTCTGACCCCACGGTGACCTCTGGCTGTCCTGTGCCCAGGTGTTCTGACCCCAGCATGACCTCTGGCTCCTTTACCAGGTGGAGGGTTTCCCTTGGCTCCCCAGGAGCGAAGAGGCTGGTGCGGGTGGTAACCCGGCCTTTGCTGGGCACCCCGCCCCCAGTTGGGGGATGTCAGCGTCTGCAGGGATGAGATCTGCTGAAGCTCTGTTTAGAGCACACACGGTAACAGCTCACAGCCAGGCTCTCGTTTTCCTTTCTAGGTTCTCGTACGTGCACCACATTCCAAAGGCCACAGAACGATCACAAAGCTTCCTCAGGAAGCTGGTTTCATATGGTGGTTTAGATTTAAATAGTGATTGTCTAGCACCATTTGAAATCAGTGTTCTTGGGGAAGACCATCCGCCGGGCCAGCAGCAGAGGAATGACCGGCAGCCCGGAGGCAGGGACGAGCCGCGTGAGAGCCCGCCCCACGCAGCCCACCCGACGGTTACAGGGGACTAGTTAGTGACGCAGGACGTCTCATGGTGAGGCCCTCATACCCACCTGTGTAATGAACCTCCCTTAGTGCTTTTCCTGTAATACAAGCTCCGTGCACGCGGGTTGAAGGGCTGAATTACGGGAGATTGACTCATCTTCGTCCTGCCACCCCGCGTCCTCCTGTGACCCCTTAGAGGATGACTGATTTCTTTTGGTGTTCAGAGTCAATAGAATTTTCTAGCACCATCTGAAATCGGTTATAATGACTGGGGAAGAGCACCGAGCAGCCGATCCGCCAGAGAATATGCCTGGGTGACCTCTGTGACTTCTGGGGTCATGAATTAGAAGCAAGAAAGCCGACCTACCAGGGTGATTTTTCTTTTTTGTCAGCTTTTAAGTTGTTTCATTGCCCCGAATCACGTGTAATGACGCTAATAAATGGTTAACTATGAACAATGGTTATTGGTTATGTTCCACAGAATTTGTGGGGATGTTGGTTTTAACGACAGATACCTAGAAAAAACTGGGTAAACTCAGTGACTGCCTCGGATCCTTGGGAAGGATGGTGGGGATGGTTCTGCTCGGTTGCATGGCCTCACCCTCAAACACTCCCCCGTGCCCGGCTGGGCTCACCCGTGTGGACCATCGTTGTCTGTGAGGCTGTGCGGCTCAGGGGCTGGGTGCAGTCTGTCACAGCCCATGAGGAAAAGCTGACCCAGAAACTAGGCTCTGTGTCCAGGACAGAACCACGTTGACACGGGTCAGTCCAGTTTAGAAAGCGAGGTGAGAAAAACGGGAGGTTATACTCAACTGTCATCCTGAGTTACTGCAGAGGGGGCGTCGTTCTGTTGAAAACAACCCTGAGTTTCCTAGGGCCAAACGGGGGCTGAAAGCTTCAGAGAGAATTGTCTCGGCCTCCCCACCTCCCAGGTCCCGGTGCTGGGTCTGCCCACAGGTACTGCCTTCGCCCAAGGCCAGCCTGCTGCCACCGCCCACCGTCTCCCGTCCCCTGGCGACATCCTGGAGAACAGAAGGGGCACTCGAGGAATTCAGGCTTGTCCTTCCCTTTCCTCTCTGACCGGGAGAAGTGACGGCCTAAAGTCGGTGATACCACCTGCTTGACCACGCACAGGCCTCACCCCTCCCCTGCCCCCGCCCCTGCCCTCCGACCCTCCTGCTCAGTGCCCGGAAAAGCCCTTTGCACCTCACGGCTCTGACTCGAAATTTGTCACCAACAATTCTGTCTCCCCCGCCCACCAGGTGAGAGTTAGGGTTATTCCCCCCCCACCCCCCTCCCCCGACTCTGCCTTCTGCTGTCACAGCTGCTGCTCCCCAGTAACCTTACCCCTGGTTCCGAGCACTCTGCCATGTGCTCACGCCCCCCAAACTAGAGCTCTGCCCGCAGCATAGGCAGCAGGCCCTTTATTTCTGTGTTGGCAGCGGCTCCTCGGTAGTGTCCCCGGCTGTTCTAAACCTGTCTCCATATACTAGGCCCAAACCGTGCCTGCTGCCTTTCCACAAAGCCAGTTCTCCCTGCTCTGCCCCTGGTTAAAGCTGAACCCCTTCAATGGTGACTCTTCCTCCTCCCGAGCCCTCTGCCACGTCCACACTCACCACGCCTTGTTGCTGCTCTTTAACTGCCTCCCTCGGGTCCATCCTGCCTCTGCGCCCTCATCGCAGTCTCCTTGACTTTCTGGCCCCGCCTCTCACTTCCAGGCCAGCTTTTGTGTTGCCACCAATTCTTCCTAAAACACACGCACGTGGGACTCTTCCTTCTCCGTCCTGCCCGATTCCCCAGCCACACCCCTCAGGCCTGTTTTCTGAGCTCACACAGCTGCCTGCTGCTGCCCACAGTCCGGAAACCTGCGTGGGAACAGCTTCCTCTGCCCAGGCCTCCCCTCTGCCCCTGGCCTGGCGCTGCAGCCAGCTCTTCACCCGGCCCGCTGTGTGCTTCCTGTCTGGGCCCTTCCCGCTGCTGCCCCCCTACCCCCCCCCCCCCCCCCCCCCCCCCCGCCAAGCACTGGTGGTTGCTCTCTGCACTGCCCCCTCAGGACCTAGGACACTCACGTTGTCCTGTGGGTGCTCACTTTCCGCTCTTCTCTGCTGGGACGTAAGATCCTGGGGCTCAGAGGGACAGGAGGTCACAACAGCACCTGCTACGCACCTTCGGTTCCTGCCAGGCCCCCCGGAGGTGTCCTCCGTGCAGTGTCGGTGGCAGGGTTCGCCCAGGCCGCTGCGTCCACGTTCCAGCCAATCGGCTTCTCTCTGTTTTCACTGGGGAAGGGAAACGACTTCCGACGGTGACCTGAATTAGATACGAGAAAGTGAATCTGCTCAGAGCCCCTGCCCCGTTCTAACGTTCGCGTGTGCTTTCTGTGTGCCTCCCACTGGGGAGGATCCCAGGTCTTCTCTTCTTCCGTGGGCACAGCTAGGAAGTGGCATGCCTGGTGAGTTAGAAAGCCGTAATTGTCACCGAGGGATTGTCCCCATTTAGAAAAGAGTAAACAAAGGCACAACAGAGACGCCCTAATGCAAAACGCAGCGAATTTATGCTCAGCAGAGCGAACCCATTAAAAATAGTCACTGTCAGCCACTGAGGTGGGTGGTAGTTTCCCACGTTACCGTGAGAAAATGGAAGCACAGAGAAAACACGTTACCTTGCCTGGGATCGCACAGCTTGTCGGCACTGGAGTCTGCGTTCCAATCAGGTAATGAACAGACGTGATGGTGATGACAGTGGTTGGTAGCTGGCACCGAGCTTCACTCTGTGCCAGGCACTTAACGTGCGTTACCGCCTGTCATCTGACTTTCAAAGTTGTCCTACGACGTAGGTGTTCTTACTGGCATTCCCATTTTGCAGATGAGAAAACAAACTGGGAGGAATGACATAATTTGTGGCTACAAGGTTTCCGTGCAGGAGTCTGAACCCGGACCTCCTGATGGCAGGGCCTACGCGCTCAGGACTGTTCTTTCTGTTGTGGAGGACGTACAAGTGGCCCTGCTCGCCTGGTGGGCAGCCTCCCAACGGCCCCTTTGATCCCACCTACTGTGCGCAGGCCTGTGTGAGCCTCTCCCTCTGCGTGTGGGCCGGTCCTGGCGACTGACCTCTCACGACAGAACTCATCAGAGATGACAGGATGTCACTTCTGAGACTAGGTTACAGATTGGGGTCCTGGCGTGCTCTTGCATGTGTGCGTGCACTCCCGTGCTGTCTGTCTGTCTGTTTCTCTCTCTCTGTATCTATCACTAGTTTTCCCACAATGTCCTTTTTCTCTTCCAGGATTGGTGTCATATTTTTATAGCCTAATAGGTACCACACCTCATAACTTGTGTGTGTATGTGTGTGTGTGTACAGAAAGAGAAAAAAATATATGCATATATATATTTGCTAAAATTTGGGATATCTACCCATAGATAATAAAGGAACATTAGCAAAGTGTTTAATTAGGGGTCTTGTTTATAATTATTTGGAAAAATAACAATTACATTAATTTAACCGAAAACTTCTATTATGTGAAATTACTTAAGGAGGTAGGAGTGGATCCAGATTAAAAAATGGTAATACCTTAACAAGTCACAAATACTTATAAAAAGTCAGGTGACTTTTTAATGTTTTAATAAACTAAAACATTATTTTCATAGCCTAAGGTGTTTTTTATTTTCATTTATTAATGAGTATCAAATATAGGCAGATTTGCAAATGGTTATTTGATGTTATGATATTAATTTTATATAATATAGAAATATTTAATTTTCTTTTTAAAAAATTTTTATTGATTTTTTAAGAGGGGGGGGAAAGAGAGAGAGAGAAGCATAGATTTGTCATTCCACTTATTTATGCGTTCATTGGTTGATTCTTGTATGTGCCCTGACTGGGGATTGAATCCACAACCTTGGCGTATCAGGACAACGTTCTAACCAACTGAGTTACCCAGCCAAGGCTAATACTTAATTTTCTTGTAATTATTTAAGTGGAAACTGAAAGTACTAATTTCCTTTTTTCATAATTCCTGTGCAGTGCGATTCTGGCCAAGTCACTTAGACTTTCCGGGTTTGCTTTCTTTAGTATCAATTTATGCTACTAAATTTTACAGGGAATTAACCATGTACCGCAATCACTACAAAAGTCTGTGTAACGGCTGATAGAACTTCATATTCCCTGATTGCTTAAATATTTAGCTGTATGATTTTGCAGCATTTCCAAGTGATCCTTAGAATCCATATAAAAGTGAACAGAGTTTTTTTAAATAGCATATATTAATGAGAAAATGCAGTGACTTAGGAGAAAATGACAGTAGCTAAGCTTTGGATAAATCCTAAAAAGCTGTTACATGAGACAAGACTTAAAAAAATCTTGGTGACCTAACAAAATACAAACAAACAAGGAAACAAACCACACACACACACCAACAACAACAACAACAACAACAGAAACAAATTTGGACCCTAAAAATAATGTACCCAGGAGAGCCTGCGTCTTGGTGACCCAGGTGTGCTTCTTGGCTTGACTGAGGGGGTCTTCTTTGAAGCCAGCATGACTCGCCTCATGTTCCATAATTGACTGCTGAGAAATATAGACAGACAATAGGAGATATTGAAGAAGGAGAGGGTGCCAAAGGAGAGAGAGATGGAATATAATGAGGGGAAAAAGCAGAACACAATAACCTCATTCTCAGCACATTCCTTCCAAGAACTCTGCATTCATTACATCTTCTGCACGTCTCTACTTTGAAATGAAAGTGTCAGATGATGAGAAAGCAAGCTGCTAAGTTTACTGAAGAACCGCATGCATACAGATTTCTAATATTATATGTTGAGGTTAGTACATAATTCATTTCTGTCTGGTGTGCCTAAAATATAACCCTATCTATTCAGAGTGACAACTGATCCTCAGATGCTGTGGAAAACATAAATCATTGGAGGCTTTAATTTTATTCATCACCCTGTACTTATTAAAGCCAGAAGAATGTAGAAATGCGTTGCAGAGACTTTGTAAACAACTCTCCGCCAAAAATAAAATAAAATCTGAACACTATGTAGACAGAACCCATTATATAGTGTTCTTGAATTTGTTTTATTATTGAGGTGAAATGTACGTAGCATAACATTCACCATTTTAAAGTTTACAGTTCAGTAGCTTTTAGTACATTGACGATGTGCAACCATCAACATTATCTAATTCCAGATAATTGGATCATCCCCAAAAGAAACTGCATCGCCATTAAATAGACCTGCCTTATCCCCTGCCCCTTGAGCTCTTGACAACCACTAATCCACTTTGGATGTCCCTGTTCTGGACATCCTATATAATAAAAGGGTAATATGCAAATTGACCCTAACAGCAGAACAACTGGGAATGACTGGTCACTATGACACACACTGACAACCAGGGGGCAGATGCTCAATGCAGGAGCTGCCCCCTGGTGGTCAGTGTGCTCCCACAGGGGGAGTTCTGATCAGCCACAAGCCAGGCTTCGGCTGCCTGCACAGGGGTGGTGGCGGGAGCCTCTCCCGCCTCCTCAGCAGTGCTAAGGATGTCCGACTGCAGCTTAGGCCTGCTCCCCGCTGGCAAGTGGACATCCCCCAAGGGCTCCCGGGCTGCCAGAGGGATTTCTGACTGCCAGCTTAGGCCTGATCCCCCGGGGAGTGGGCCTAAGCCAGCAGGTGGACATCCCCCGAGGGGTCCCAGACTGCGAGAGGGCACAGGCCAGGCTGAGGGACCCCCCCTCCCCCACGAGTGCACAAATTTTTGTGCACTGGGCCTCTAGTTTCATATAAATGGAGTCACAGGATATGTGGCCTTTTGTGTCTGTCAGTCTGTCACTTAGCATCATGTTTTCAAGGCTCATCCATGTTGTAGCATGCATCTAGACTTCATGCTTTTTTATGACTGAGTCATAGTCCACTCTATGGGCTTCACCATTCATCAGTTTGATGGGCATTTGGGTGGTGGGTCTTTGCATTTACATGTTTATTCCTATCACTGTCATACCTGTCCATGGACCAACGGGTCAGACAGCACTGAGTCCTACAACCACTTTCATCCCATTTATCTGTTTCTTCTGATTCTTTTCTTCCATTTAAAATGCTTGTTGCTATTTCTTCGTTTTGATTTTATTTTTTACTTTTTCTATGGGAAAAAGTAAACCACCTCTCACACACATCCTACTCCGTTTGCCTTCACACTTCAGTTGTAGCACAGTTCCTGGTCAAATCAAGAATTGGTGTTGAAGGGGGAAAACGAGGGACATCTGTAATACTTTCAACAGTAAAGATAAACTTTAAAAAAGGAATTAGTGTTAAGCACTGGCTGGTGTGGCTCAGTGGTTGGAGTGTCAGCCCACCCACATAAGGGTTGTGGATTCAATCCCCACCCTGGTTGGGGTGCATGCGGAAGGCAACCAATCACTGTGTCTCTCTTACGTAGATGTTTCTCCTCTTTCTCTCCCCCACCCCTCTCCCCTGCCACTCTCTCTAAAATTCAATGGAAAAAAATATTCTCAGGTGAGGATCAACAAAAAAAAAGTGTTGATAATATAGAAAGACTGTTGACAGCATAGCCACATAGCTACATTAGCTTACAAAGGCTTTTAAATTCTAAAAATAATCTTACCATTTTTATTTGCTTACTTTTCCATGTACTTGATTCGCAGCCTTTACCCCATAGCTGCACCGCCATCTCAGCACCAGGGGCGTCTTTTCCTGAGCCAGCATCCAGCGGTGACCCGGGCGGGGCGCTGGGCCGGGCTCTGGGAGGCTGCTCTCTGCACCTGGTTCCCAGGCATCCGGGGGCTTCACCTCACTGTGGTCCTGGAAGTTCCTCTACTCTCTCCCGTTGGATTCCCCACCCTGGGTCCCAGGACCTTGCTTGCTTGACGTTTAACTCTCATCCTGTCCCCTTACTGTTGTGTGCACATCCTTCAGTAGTTTCCTGAGGATGACAGGAGGTCACTGTTTGGGCCTTTTCATTTCAATCCTATATTGTATTGATGATCTGGCTGCTTGCGGCATTCCTGCTTGGAAAAACGTTCCCCTTGGACGTTTATTTTCTAGCTCCCAGTGTTGCTGAGAAGTCTGATATGATGCTGATTTCTGCCCCCTTTTCTCTGGAAGTTTTTAAGAGACTCTGTTTATTCCCAATGCTGCATAAACTCCATAATTAGGCACCGTGGTAGAGGCCTTTATACGTTTGTCTGGCCAGGCCTTTAATGTCCCTTTCGTTCTGGAGGTCTGTCTGTCGACTACCGAAAATGCTCCTCTGCTATTTCTTAGGTAATTTCCTCTCCCCTTCACATTCTTTCTTCCCAGAGCTATCATTTTTCAGACGTGGGACCTCCTGGACTAACCCTTGATTTTTCTTATTTTTTTCCTTTCCAGTGCCCATATTTTTGGACTTGTTCTACTTTATGTGAAAATTCCCACCTGTAGTCCCAATACTTAATAATGAATTCTTTCTTAAATATGTTTTTACTGATTTTTTTTTTTTAGAGAGGGGAAGGGAAAAGAAGGGAGGGAGGGAAGGAAAGTGGGAGGGAGGAAGAAGAGAGAGAGAGAGAGAGAGAGAGAGAGAGATTGCTTCCCATACCCACTGGACCAGGGACTGAACCCGCAACCTGGGCAGGTGCTCTGACCGGGAATTGAACTGGCGACCTTTTGGTGCACAGGATGTTGCTCAACCAACTGAGCCACATCTGCCAGGGCTAGTACTGAATTCTTATTTCTGCTAACATATTTTTAATATCTGAGCGTTTTTGGCTTTATTTTTTGTGGTTTTTTTTTCTGTTTTGTGGACTCACAAATGTTGCTGAGGATGTTAAATGGGGTTTGTTTTTCTTTTCCTTTTTAAAATTCTCTGCCCCTGAATCGTCTCATTGGGTTTCCATTTTGGGTTTTGTCTTTGGAGAAAAATGCTCAACTGTCTGGCATTCAGTGATTCTTAACCATCCGTTTCTGTTTAAGGACAGAGCCTTACAACTGCTGACGGTCTTGCTTTGTTGGCAGGACTTACGCAGCTGGTGGGTCCCTCTTAGGGCATGTGGTTGGCAGAATAATGACACACACACACCCAAAGATGACCATGTCCTAACCCCCAGGTTCTGTGAAAATGTTACCTCCGTGGCAAAAGGGACTTGGCACATGTGATCCGGGTTAAGGCCCAAGGTGGGGGGCGTGGCCTGAGTGAGCCAGGTGGGATCAGCCTCCACGTGAGTCCGCACAGGCCAGAACCTTCCCCAGCTGTGTCCCAGGGAGACGTGCCTGGGGCAGAAAGGTCAGGGAGATGCAGCGTTGCTGGCTGGGAAGAGGGAGGAAGAGGCCGAGCCGAGGGATTCCGGTAGTTCCTAGAAGCTGGAAAAGGCAAGAAAACAGCCTCCAGAGGGAACGCAGCCCTGCGGACACTGGTTGTCCCCCCGCGGGCCTGCGGCAGACAGCTGGCCTCCAGGCGGCAGGAGGATATACGTGTGTGGGTGAAACCACGAGTCTGCAATGCTTGGTAACAGCAGCAGTAGGAAACCAGTTCAGGTGATTGCAAGGGCCTGGGCTGCTTCACCCAGAGACCAGTGTCTTTATCTGTAAGGTTGGGGCGGGGGGTGTGGAGGTTCGCTCTTGGTCTGGCTGGTTTCCTCAGAGATGAACCCTTCGGTCTGCTGCTGGGGGTTGTACCAGGGAGGCTCACTCGGAGTCCCTACACGTTTCACCAGAATCAAACAGTTGCATGTCGGCCTTAGGGGCTCCACAAATGCGGGTGGAGGGAGTGACGGTCTGAAAAGTTGCAGCCAGAGAACGCACTCAGTTGTCCCTAAAGATGACCTGCAGCCCCAGAGCCCAAGCCAGTGTCTACCCCCCGGCGGGGCCAGGGGCCGCGAGCCCACCTCACTGAGCGCTGGGACATGGCGCTCACCCCACTGGGCATCCCGCTTCTTACACAGGCTCCTCTCTCTGGCAAACTGGAACCTGGAGCCGCACAGGGAAAGGGTCCCAGTCTTCGCCGGGCGGGGTGGCAGCGGCACTGACAGTGCACAGCCCGGCCCAGAGGGCAGCCCGGATGCCAGGCTCCGAAAGCTGAACTGAGGAAGGGGCCGGAGTCTCCTCAGGGTGTGGTTGAGATGGAACCCTCTTTAGCAAGTCACTTAATCCTCCCTCGGCTGCTGCGCGAATATGCCTCAGTCCAGAGCTTCTCCGGGTCAGGTTCTTAGAGACCGGAGACCTGAGTGACTCACGGCTCCCCGCCTTCAGAGGTGCCTGCACCCCGACTCCTGGCCTTTCCACCACGCCGCCCGGGGCCGACTGCTGCCATGGGCTCTGTCCTCTGGCATCTTGGTTTCGGCCTTTGTGCTGTGCTGAGTTTGTTACCACATTTCTGTCCTCTAAGACCTGCTGGCTGCTCTCACCGCTGCTGGCCACTCACATTCTCTGTGTCCTTATTGGCACTTCAGTCCCGGGTCTCCTGTTAGTGGGATTCAAGAGGACACTGGCAAGCCCATGTGTTCACCCTGTTCAACTGAACGTCTATAAGGTTTTTAAGCTCAATCGGCCCTGGCTGGTTGGGCTCAGTGGCTAGAGCGTCAGCCTGCGGACTGAAGAGTCCCAGGTTCAATTCCAGTCAAGGGCGCATGCCCGGGTTTGCCAGCTCAATACTCAGTGGGGGTCATGCAGGAGGCAGCCGATCAATTTTTCTCTCTCAGCATTGATGTTTCTATCTCTTTTCCTCTCCCTTTCTCTCTGAAATCAATAAAAAGTATATTTTATAAGATTTCTAAGCTCAGTCGTATGATACAGTGCAAAGAGCTCGAAGTCAGGTGACCTGGGTCTGGTTCCGGCATCTACCACTTCGCTTGCAAGGAACCCCGTGTTCTCATCTCAGAAACAAGCTGGTCCCATCAAAGTCCTTTCTTAAGACTCTAATGAAAGCTGGGGCCCCTCCCTTAAAAAAGGATGCAATGCGCGCACACACACACACACACAAAACCGAGTGTAACATTTTAGAGGCCAAAGGCGCCCAAGGCCTCCCACGAACGCCCCAGAAGCATTCACCCCAAGGTCAGAACCCCGGGCTTACTGGCAGAGCATCTCTGAGGTCACATTTAGACCTGACGCTCTGTAAGACTCTAATATGACAGAGTTCAAAGATGACGTTTTACGCTGACCTTCTTGAGAGTTAATGAAATGGTGTCCAATGTACTATTTATCAGGACACCAAAGAGCTGGAGTGCAAGAAGTAGTCTGAGTTCAGTTCAGAGAGGCCAAGGGCCTGAGAGATGGCAGTGGCTTGGATGGCTAATCAGCATGGCTGGCGAGGAATGACCAGAGATCAGAGAAAATCTCATTTGCTCACCATGAAAAATGCAGCGGAATTGTGGCCAAAAATCTCAACGGAGGCCTGGCCAACAGGCGCTGAGTATCATCCAGGGGACATTAGAGCAGCCTCCACGGCAGTGCTCTCTCACAGCGGGTGCTTTTCAATAACAATGTCAGGAAAACAGGCTGCACCAAACTACAAGTGAGGTAACAGCATCCCTGTGTACCCAGGATCCTGAATTATTTGGTCTCTATTTCCAGCTTCAGGGCCTGAGGGCAGCACAGCGCCTGGGACCCGTGCGTGTCTCAGTGTCTGCATAAGGAGCAAGAGGACTTGTTTGGGGCTGCAGGTGAGTGGCTGTGGCTGAGGAAGGTGAGTGGAGCGAGGAGCACAGGTTTTTGCCTTGGTCAGGAGGCACTCAACTAACCTAGGGGAAGACTCGCTACTAACCTGCCTCCAAGAAACTGGAGCAGCATTCCAGTTGCAGTGTTTTTTCCCTGGGCCTGGCGTGAACGAAGGCCAGCCCTCGGATGCTAATTGCCTTCATCTGGCATCTGGCTGTGGCGCCTTGGCCCCCAGGTGCCCTGCAGGATGGGATTATTAGTGGTTTTGGCCACGCCCGGTAACCTGGGCACCATCTCCCTTTGCCTTAGGAACTAGGTTCACACTCTTCTTTCTGTTGTATGCTTTGTCTCTTTCGAGAGTTGAGTCTGCCGAGTGAAAGTAATGCTTGATTATTTGATTATTTCATATTGGATGTAGTGAGAGAAGTAGTTCCACCAGCCAATCATTCCTTTGAACACACATACACACACACACACACTCACACTCTTTGGGTTTTTATGGCCTCTGCCCCCATTCTGCAGCCGGTAAAGTGGAGGCATCAGAAGGGAGAACTGCTGTCTCGCTTGCTACCTACATCGTGGGTCAGGAGGGCTGGGGAGAGGCTCCAGTGTCTTTTCGGTTCTTCCCCATCCGGGCATCATGGCCACCCTGCCACGGGTTTTGCTTTTTCTGAGAATGGAGTGTAAAACCCTGTAGAAATTGTGCTTTGTTAGTAAGTTCACTGAAGGATTTGTTCACCTCGATTTTTAATTCCCATGATCTGCTTCTAGAGAAGTTCTGGGCTCCACACCCCTCCTTGACTCTGTCCCTAGGGCCAGGGGACAGCCTTTAGCTGCCTGCGTGGAGCCACCCTGCTCTGAAAAGGCTTGTCCCACCCAGGTGGCCTTCGTGCCCAGTGGCCAATCCTGCCCGCTGCGTGGAAACAATAGAGAGCTGCCTGAGCGGGCACCGCCCTGGTATGTGGGTGCGGCCAGGGAGCTTTGGGCCAAACTATGCAGACTTGCTGCTGCAGGATTCGCACTTTCTAAAAGCCAGAGAGGAGCTGGGGGCAGTAGGCACATTACTCTTCCTCCTGGGAGGTGAGAGGGGTCCTTGGAACAGGGTGCTTATCCATCAAAAGCCAAAGAGGAAGAGGGAGGGAGGATGCTTCTGCTGCTTCTACAAATCCTGTCTCCGTGGAAACGAGAAGTTCTCCACGAGATTATGGCCCAGGACCAATCTGCATGAGCCCCGAACATGTTGGCCACCACCCGCTGTGGGCTGGGCAGGAATGGGACAAGCCTGGCAAAGGTTCAGTAGCCATCCTGTGCCAAAGGCTTGATGTGGCAGGAGGTGACAGGACAAAGTATTGGCATGTGCCAGTTGGGCGCCAGCCCTCTTAGCTGTCAGAACTGGTCTTGGAAAAAAACCACAGCCCTTGGGTATACTTTGGTAGGAGGCATTTTTACTGTGAAAACAGCTGCCTCTCCCTTCAGGCTTCCTTCCTCTGACTGAACACGCCAGAGGGGAAGGTCAAGGGCAGGCAGGAGAACAAGGACAAAGGAATAAGGTGTGGATGGTACATAGAGCCATGTTCTAATCCTAGCTCACTTACTAACTTCCTGCATAGACAAAACAAACAACATAACAAGAGGAGAGGGAAAAAAGCTGGAAGAAATGCAAGTGAACGGAGCTTCAATAACAAAACAATGAACAGACATAAGATTCTTGGGGGGACCTTGCCTGTGAATGGATATATATATATATATATAATCTTCACCCAAGGATATGTTTTTATGGAGTTTCAGAGAGAGAGGGAGAGAGAGACTTTGATCGGTTGCCTCCTGCACACACCCCAATAGGGTATTGTACCCACAACCTAGGTATGTGCTCTGACCAGGGGTCAAACCTGCAACTTCTGGGGGGATGGGTTGATGTTCCAACCAACTGAGCCACCAGGCCAGGGCCTGTGAATGACTTTGGAAAGGGTCCTGATTCACACTGTGTATGAAAAAACACTAGGCTCCTTTTTCCCACCTAAAAGCTAGGGTCAGCAGCAACATCACATTGAGATGTCCGGAAAGTGAAAGTGACTGTTCATAAAGAGAAAAAGGGGGATGTGGACATGTATGTTGGCATTTTTTTAACTGAAGATGATGTGGCCGGTGGAGATGGGCTAGACACTGGGTCTCTGGGTGACCTTTCCTGAGCTCATGCCTCCCCTCCCAGAGTAGGAGTCCCTCGTGCTGTAGAGTGTGAGGCTCCTGGCCTGCTGAGGTGTAGAAGTGTAAACATACCCCTACCAGAACACACGGCCAGTTCCTCTTTGCCTTCTGAAGTACAACATAGGCCCTAGGCAGCTGTCCCCTATTCCTTTGATACCTTAGCAATGATTTGGCTAAACAGTTGAGCACCTACTATGTTCCAGGCACTATCTAGGTACTGAGAGGGGGCTTCCCTGTAACATGCCCATGACTGTGCTCCTCAGGCCATTTCCACCTGAAGTATTGGTACACTGATTGCAGGTGCCATCTTTTCATGCTATAAAACACCCATGTTCTCCTGGACCAGGGGTGGGGAATCTTCCTTCTGCCAAGGGTCATTTGGATTCATAATGTTACTCACAGGCCATACAAGATTTCCAACTTAAAAACTAGCCTGCTCTATTTGGTCAAACATTTAATTAACTCACCCCTCATGCCTTGACAGGACCAGACCAAATGATTTCCCCGATGGCCAGGTGTTCCCCATCCCTCTCCTAGATAAAGTTGACATCCCAACACACCACAGCTTTCTCTCGGAAGCACTTTTTAAGTTCCGAGAAAGGGAACCCAGGAGGGAAACCCCGATGTTTAGATGAAGGACACTCTGGCCCTGGTGCTGATGAATGTCCTTCCAACACATTCCTGTGGATCCTTTGTTGGCACCACCTCCGCGCACTAATCTCTGCCTTGTCCAGGCGCGAGAGCTGGTGGTGGAGCTACAGTTTATGTTGAGGGAACAGATTAATACCATTTGCCCCAACCTGCCTGTGACTGCCCCTCTGGTTGGCAGTACTCAGAGGAAAAATCTCAATCTACCCAAGCTCCCCAGTAAGCAGGAGTCCCAAGAATCATGCCAGGATCTCATACCAAAGTGGAACCCATCTATTACAGCCCCCTGGACTTCCTCAGTTCAGCCCCTGACTTGAAATGGAAGGTGAGTGGGATGTCAAGATCAGAGCTCAGGACTCTGGAGGCCTCTCTCTGGCTAGGTTCCAGATCAGAATGAATCACTGTCCCATCACAGTTCTTCTAACACAGCGGTTCTCAACCTGTGGGTCGCGACCCCTTTGGCGGTGGAACGACCCTTTCACAGGGGTCACCTAAGACCATCCTGCATATCAGATATTTACATTACGATTCATAACAGTAGCAACATTACAGTTATGAAGTAGCAACGAAAATAATTTTATGGTTGGGTCACAACATGAGGAACTGTATTTAAAGGGCCAGAAGGTTGAGAACCACTGTTCTAACATGTGGCATCTCCATTAAAGCACACAGTCCATTCATTCTGCCTCGCACGGGAGTCTAGTAGACTGGGCGCTGTGTGATGTCAGGGTCCACGTCTCCAGCACACGGCCCTCTGTGTTGAGTTGGCATGAAAAGTGCTATTTCCCATATACAAGTTTGTCCTGTCTTTAGAGGATTAACCCATGATAAAGCTTTATGTGAACACAAATTTGCTGGATGTCAGCAAGGCAGTACCACACTGAGGTCGGGAACCCCCACTCTGAGATGGATAAGCCTCCTTGTGGTCATTGCCTTGGGAACTATGGCATAGCTATTATCATTTCTTAGACATTGAGGGGGTAAAATATCGGGCTCGACCTGCATTCATTTACTTTGGTGCCAGTTGATTTTTCTGACTATCTAAAAACCTACTCACATTCAGATGGGATTTGGGAACTGGGAGCATCCTAATCTGTAAATTTTAGCCAAAAAAAATTTTCTCCCCAACTCTTATTCCTCAGAAGGAGCTCAAGGGAGCAGATAAATTCTGTAGCTTAAATACATGGTTAGTAGAATTTATAGAAAGAAGGACAGGCAAACATTCTTCTCTGTGTCACTTTTAACACATCTCGCAACTGTGAGAGTTTGTTTTATTTTTTTATTATTTTCTTATTTTATCCTCACCCCAAGGATATATTTCATTGATGAGAGAGAAAGATCGATAGAGAGAGAGAGAGAGAGAGAGAGAGAGAGAGAGAGAGAGATCAATTGGTTGCCTCCCATATACATCCCGATTGGGGACCGAATCCAGAACCCAGGTATGTGCCCTGATCAGGAATTGATCCCACAGCCTTTTGGTGTACAGGACAACACTCCAACCAACTGAGTCACTCTGTTAGGGCCCCACACTGTGAGTATGAATCTATTGCCATTGTAAGGGTTGAATTTTCAAGATCAGAGGCTTCAGCACCATGGTCAGAGCCAGAGATAACAAATTTGGGCCTGAAGTAAATGCTCTCTGTAGGAGCAAAATAAGGGGAATCTTTACCTGAAGAATTCTCCTTCTAAACAACAACAAGATACCACTATGCGCCTATTAGAATGGCCAAAATTCAGGACACTGACAACACCAAATGCTGATGAAAATGTAGAGCAACAGTATCTCTCATTTATTGCTGGTAGAAATGCAAAATAGTACCAACACAGTTTGGCAGTTTCTTACAAAACTAAACATACCCCTACCATATGGTCCACCAATTACACTTCTTGGTATTTATACAAAGGAGTTGAAAAGTTACCTCCACACAGAAACCTGCACATGATGCTTATAGCAGCTTTATGTATAACTAGAGGCCTGGTGCATGACATTCGTGCACTGGACGGGGGGGATTCTTCAGCCCGGACTGCACCCTCTCACAGTCCAGGACCCCTCGGGGGATTTCCACCTGCCAGCATTCGGACATCCCCCCGAGGGGTCCTTAGCATAGCCGCAGAGGCGGGAGAGGCTCCCACCACCACTGCTGGGCTCACCAGCTGTAAGCCTGGCTTCTGGCTGAGTGGTGCTCCCCCTGTGGGAGCACACTCACCACCAGGGGGCAGCTTCTGTGTTGAGCGTCTGCCCCCTGGTGGTCAATGCGTGCCATAGCAACCGGTTGTTCTGCTGTTTGGTCCATTTGCATATTAGCCTTTTATTATATAAGATTGCCAAAATTTGGAGGCAGCCAAGATGTCTTTCAGTAGATGAGTGAATAAATAATCTGTCGTATGTCCAGACAATGGAATACTATTCGGCACCAAAGACATGAGGTACCAAGTCATGAAAAGATATGGAGGAAACTTAAATACATATTAGTTAGTGAAAGAAACCAATCTGAAAAGGCTACATACTGTGTGATTCCAACTATAGGACATTCTGGAAAAGGCAAAACTATGGAGACACTAAAAAGATGAGTGGTTGCCAAAAGCTAGTGGGGAGGAAGGGAAGAATAGGCAGAGCACAAAGGATTTGTAGGGCAGTGAAATTACTCTGCATGATATTGCAGTGATGGATACATGTCATTATACACTTGTCCAAACTGATGGAATGTCCAACACCAAGAGCAAACACCGATGTAAATGGTGGACTCTGTAGGTCCATTAATTGTAACAAATATACCACTCTGGGGGTGGCTATTGATAACAAGAGAAGCTATGGATGTGTGAGGTCAGGGGGTTATGGGACACCTCTGAACCCCCCCCCCCCTCACTTTTGCTGTAAATCTAAAACTGCTCTAAAGAAATAGTCTCAGGTCAGCCAGAGAAAGGACCCTAGAACCCCCAACTCCAGTCTATGATAGGTACCCCTCTGTCTTCAGCTGATGCTTTACCTAGGACCCAGATCCACAACCCTGTGTCTCAATATGAACTTATGCCATCAAGTGTCTTTTTTACTTTGGAGGTAAGCGCTTTCCTGCTATTGATTCTTGGTTTCTGCTACTCTGTGAAATGAAAAGAGTCCTGGTGTCCCTTAGCTGTGTCAACCGAAATGTCTGAGAGCTCCTACAAGACGAAGGTAGGGGACTGGCCTCAAGGGCCCTGAAGGAAGATCTCCTGGTCCCAGAATCACTCCTGTGCCCCTCCCAGTGGCTCTTCTAAAATGAAAAGCTAAACCTATGCAAGTATGGACAAACAGGATGCAGGTGGTCCTGGAGGGCAAGTGGGGAAAAGAACTAACATCTCCTGAGCATCCCTTATGTGCCAAGTGTGAACTGCCTCGTGCCATCCCCACAGCAGCCTGAATGCAGATAAGAATTGCTCTCTGGCTCCCTTTCACAAGAACATGTGCACAGACATGGATGCGCCGCTCAGGCATGGTGAAGGAAACCTTTGTTGCTAATGCTCTGCGTGCCTCACGTCCCATAATTCACCCATTTCCCAAGAGGTGCGTGCATCAAGTTTCACATATACACGGTGTTGTCTCGGATCAGAGAGCACATCACTCAAGGTTTTGTTTTTCTTATTTCAAAAAGTTTAGAATCCAGCCCTAGCCGGTTTGGCTCAGTGGATGGAGCGTTGGCCTGCAGACTGAAGGGTCCTGGGTTCGGTTCCAGTCAAGGGCACACGCCTAGGTTGTGGGCTCGATCCCCAGTGGGGGGCGTGCGGGAGGTAGCTGATCAATGGTTCTCTCTCATCATTGATGTTTCTATCTCTCTCTCCCTCTCCTTTCCTCTCTGAAATCAATAAAAATATATATTTTAAAAAAGTTTAGAATCCAGCAAAGTGAGAAGTAAAAGGATCACTTGGTCATCGATGACTAACTGCTTCTCTGATGTGTACCTGAAGCATGTATGAAATTGAAACTGCAGTAAATATTACAAAGTGACAGGAACACACATATGCACACCCACCCTCTTTATGCCCCAGTGGGGATACACGGCAGGTGCAGTCTCTGGAACAGGGTGTCCCTGGGGACAGATCAATTATTACATTCTACAGCTCAGGACTATTAGCTAATTCCTGATAGCTGAGTGCCTAGGTACTTTCTTCAAGATACCTTTCAAATCCCTCCTTTTAATTTCTCTTGAAAGTTCCAAAACTAGATGCTTCTTTTATGGAGCAGTCTCATTGCTGTGGAATCCAATGTATGTGCTACTTTCAGGTCCAAATATCCTCCTTCCTGTTTAATTTGCAACATTCCCATGACTCATCTTTCGGTTAGGACACCACACCTTTTTTGGTCCCACCCACACATAGTGCTAAGTGTCTTCAACTTTGGGAAAAAAAGGATTCATGAGTTATATTAATAATATGAGGCACTAACAGCTATTTGTCCTACAAACACAAAGCAATAAATGAAACGTTAGTTTGTTTAAGCCCCGAGTGCTTCTCTCCCATTCCTTGCAGCCTATACTTAAAATTTTTTTCTGCACTTTTATGGCATGAGGCATGCTGGAAAACTCATCATAAAATAGCATGTGCCTAGTTAAATATTTGTTGGTTCTCCCATTTTCAATTCTTTTTGAATTAGTAAAAAGGGACAAAGAGAAGTGAAACCTAGATAGTGAGTACTGTAAAATGAACGAAACAGTGATAAAGCAATGAAATAAGGAAACTCTGTATCCATGTTTTTCTGCATGTGCTGTGTGTTTTTCAGGTTTTTTTTCTTGTCATCCTATATAATAAAAGCCTAATATGCTAAGTGTCCAGTCATCCATTCAACCAATCAAAGAGTAATATGCTAATGATATGCTAAGGCCACTCAACTGCTCGCTATGACATGCACTGACCACCAGAGGGCAGATGCTCTGACCTGTAGGTTAGCTTGCTGCTGGGGTCTGGCCAATCGGAATTGAGCGAGACAGGCCGAACACGCCATGGAGCCCTCCCATGGTCCCTCCCTGGCTGGTCAACCTCCTGCGTCCCTCCCTGGCCCGATCATGCACGGTGGGGTCCCTCGGCCTGGCTTGCGCCCTCTTGCAATCCAGGACCCCTTGGGGGATGTCGGAGAGCTGGTTTCAGCCCAATCCCGCAGGCCTGGACCAGGGACCCCACTGGTGCACAAATTCATTCACCAGGCCTCTAGTTGGTTTATAATTTCATACCATGGTGGTTGGAAAGATGCTTGATATGATTTCAGTCTTCTTAAATTTATTGAGGTTTGTTTTGTAGCCTAGCATGGGGTCTATCCTGGAAAAATGTTCCATGTGCACTTGAAAAGAACATATATTCTGCTGCTTTGGGCTGAAATGCTCTGAAAACATCAATTAAATCCATCTGGTCTAGTGTGTCATTTAAGGCTGTTGTTTCCTTATTAACTTTCTATCTGGAAGATCATTCCATTGATGTCAATGGGATGTTAAAGTCCTCTACTATATTACTGTCAACCTCTCCCTTTATGTCTATCAATATTTGCTTTACATATTTAGGTGATCCTATGTTGGGTGCATAAATGTTTACAGGGGTTATATCCTCTTGTTGGGTTGATCCCTTTATGTAATGTCTTTCTTCGTCTCTTATTATAGCCTTTGTTTTAAAGTCTATTTTGTCTGGTTTAAGGTATTGCTACTTCTGCTTATTTTCATGTCCATTTGCATGAAATATCTTGTTCATCCCTTTACGTTCAGTCTGTGCGTGTCTTTCTATCTGAAGTGGGTCTCTTGTATATGGTATATATATATATATATATATATATATATATATATATATATATGTCTTGTTTTCTTATCCATTCAGGTACCCCATCTTTTGATTGGAACATTTAATCCATTTACATTAAAGTGATTATTGATAAGTATGTATTTATTGCCATTTCACTATACACATTTAGGTACCTCTATTTTTCTTCTTTCTTCTTCTTAAAGAAGTCCCTTTAACATATCTTGTAATACTGTTTTGGTGGTGGTGAACTTCTTTAGCTTTTGCTTGTGTGGAAAGCTTTTGATTTTTTCAATTTTAAACAACAGCTTTGCTGGGTAGAGTAGTCTTGATTGTAGGTCCTTGCTTTTCATCACTTAGAATATTTTGTACCAGTACCTTCTGGCCTGAAGTGTTTCTGTTGAGAAAACAGCTGACAATCTTATGGTGCTTGCTGTAGGTAACTGTCTTTCTCTTGCTGCTTCTAAGGTTCTTTCTTTGTCTTTAATCTTTGCCATTTTATTTTATTTTATTATTTTCTTAATTCTCACCCAACGATATTTTTCCATTGATTTTTAGAGAGAGTGGAAGAGAGGGTAAGACAGAGAGAAATATTGATGTGAGAGAAATGCATTGATTGGTTGTCTCCTGTATGAGCCCCAACCAGAGCCCAGGCTGGGGAGGAGCCTGCTCTTGACCAGAATCAAACCTGGGACCCTTCGGTCTGCAAGCCAATGCTCTATCCACTGTGCCAAACCAGCTAGGGCGTAACCTTTGCAATTTTAATTATGATGTGTCTTAGTGTAGTTTTTGGGGGGTTCATCTTGCTTAGGACTCTGCCTTTCCTGGACTTGCGTGTCCTTTTCCTTCACAAAGTTAGGGAAGTTTTCAGCCATTATTTCTTCAAATAGGTTCTCATCCCCTGTCGTCGTCGTCGTCGTCTCCTCCTCCTCCTCCTCCTCCTCCTCCTCCTCCTCCTCCTCCTTCTTCTCCTCCTCCTTCTCCTTCTCCTTCTCCTTCTCCTTCTCCTTCTCCTTCTCCTTCTCCTTCTCCTTCTCCTTCTCCTTCTTCTTCTTCTTCCTCCTCCTCCTCCTCCTCCTCCTCCTCCTCCCATGATGTGAATGTTATTATGCTTCATGTTGTCCAAGAGGCCCCTTTTTTCTTTTCCTCCTCTGATTGGTTGTTTTCTGCTACCTTGTCTTCCAAACCACTGATTCAATCCTCTGCTTCATCTAGTCTACTGTTGGTTCCTTCTAGTGTACTCTCCATTCCAGATATTGTATTCTTCATTTTTGTTTTTTTGTTTGTTTTGTTAATCCTCACCTGAGGATATTTTTCCATTGATTTTTAGGGAGAGTGGAAGAGAGAGGGAAAGACAGAAAAAAACATTGATGTGAGAGAGACACATCGATTGGTTGCCTCCTGCATATGCCCTGTCCAGGGCCTGGTCAGGGAGAAGCCTGCAACTGAGGTAAATGACCTTGACCGGAATCAAACCCAGGACCCTTTGGTCTGCAGTCCGAAGCTCTATCCACTGAGAAAAACTGGCTAGGGCTCTGACTGTTTTTTAATGGTTTCTCTGTACTTCTTTATGCTTACTATCTCTTTAAGTTCTCACTGAGTTTATCCATTCTTCTCTGAAGTTCCTTGAACATTCTTATAACCATTGTTTTAAATTCTATCTCATAGATTGCTTGCCTCTATTTCATTTAGTTCTTTTTCTGGAAATTTCTCCTGTTCTTTCATTTGGGGCATGTTTCTTTATCTCCCCATTTTGATTGTCTCTCTGTATTTGTCTCTGTGTTTTAGGTAGATCTGCTCCATCTTCCAGTCTTGGTATGGTGGCCTTGTGTAGTAGGTGGCCTGCAGGGCTCAGTAACACAGTCTTATGTTTTTCTGGATAGTAGAAGTTTCTGAAATAGTTCCCAGCATTCACCCAAATTGATGCTACTATAAAAAATAATGTACATAAAATCCACATGAAAATAATTCTTGTGGCAAATATCTCCCTCTTTTCCCAGCCTCACAGAGTAGCAATTTCATTGAGAGGATAAGAAAAAATATGTCCCCACTAAAAATATTTATCTAACACATGAGATGACCCTTGACAGTTCTGGTCAATGATCCTAACAAAAGTCTTCTGGATATTTATGTGGAAAGCTCTTGTGTTCCTGAAATAGGCACTGTTTCTTCTTTCTGCCTTGAGTGTTGATGCAAAGCCTGGCACTACAGCAGTCATCTTGCAACCATGAGGGGATGAGCATGAGAATAACAGCCTACAGGCTAAAGATAACAGAGAAATGTGGTGGAAATCTGGATCTAGGGCAGCATATGCCTCCTTCACCAGCCCTGGACTTCTTATTGCTTGAAATAAACATCTACCACACTTGTTTAAGGCACTGTTTATGTGATTCTTGGGTGCTTGCAGCCAAATGCAATAATAATCAATACAACCTTGTACACATCTTAGCTTCTGTTTCTAAATCCCCAAATTAAAGGATACATTTCTCTTAAATTCAGAGAGAAGCTAAGTAGCCACATTTCCTAATTTTGGGTTTAGACTTTGAAGCTCTACAATAAACTGTTGTACTCATTGCAATCAACTAGAGATAAATGCCAGAGTTCATGTAAAAAAATGAAACAAATATGTAAGTAGTTACATATAAATGGTTGCTGGGTCTCATAAGGAAAGATAATTATGTTTAAAAATCAATGGGCCCTAGCCAGTTTGGCTCAGTAGATAGAGTGTCAGCCCGAAAACTGAAGGGTCCCGGATTTGATTCCATTCAAGGGCACATACTGCTGTTGCAGGCTCGATCCCTGGTCCTGGTTGGGGTGCATGTGGGAGGCAATCAATTAATGTGTCTCTCTCACATTGATGTTTCTCTCTCTGTGTCTCTCCCTCTCCTTTCTACTCTCTGTAAAAATCAATGGAAAAATATCCCCACGTGAGGAATAACAACAATAACAACAAAAATCAACGGACTTATGCCCTTTACATTGGCAAAAAATCATTGTTTGACAACACCAGTGTCAGCGAGGTTGTGGGGAAATGGGATCGCGCACATACCACTGCTGAGTGGGTGACCCAGTGCAACTACTTACTTTGGAAAGCAGTTGTCCACATCTAGTCATGACCCAGAAAGTCTTACACATGTGCCCGAGATATATGCAGACGAATGTTTGCCGTGGCACTGTTTCATGACAATGAAAACTTGGAAATAATGTAGATAAATGGATAAAACATGGTGATTCTATCTTATGATATTAAAATGAAAAAACAAAAGCAAAACCCAGATCTACACATCAAAATGCATAGATTTAGTGCTATGCTACATCCAATCAAAAGTTGATTGTTAACATTTCAGAAATTTTCAAGCTGACTGATGGTGCATCAGTAGCTTGAGATCAGCCATGTGAGAAGTGTTTACAATGTGGAAATGAGTAAGAGCCACATATCACTTCCCTCTTCCCATCCCCCAACAAGAGCTGGTAGGTCAATATTTGCCAGCTCATGCCTGGATAGATTTCAAAAAGAGTGTTTATTTAAAGAGGCCAGTTCTAGAATAATAACCATATAGTAGCATATATTTAAAGCTGAAAATGTAAAGAAATGTATACATTTATAATATTTATCAATAATAATAAAATATAGTCTAGAAGGACAAATGCCAAATTTTTTATAATAGGTGTGGTAAAGGGGTAAGAGGGCTTGAACTTTTTATCTGTTATGCTCTATTTTTATTTTAAAGTATTGAAAGCCACAAAAGAAAAATGTTAATTTTTGTCAATTATGGGTAGTAAGTATAAAAATATTTATTCTCTGTTGATTGCTATTGGATGGGTAGAAACAAAAGATGGATAGGAAGTGTTGGTGAGAATATGGAGGACTCAGAACCCCAGTGCATTGCTGGTGGGGATGCAAATGGTACAGCCACTCTGGAAAATAGTTTGGTAGTTCCTCCAAAAGTTAAACATAAAGTGACCGTATGACCCAGAAATTCCACCTGGCAGTCTATAGACAAGAGAAATGAGAGCACATATCCTCAGAAAAGATTGTACGTGAATATTCATAGCAGCATATTCATATAGCCAAAAAGCAACAATAAACCATGAACCATCTGATGAAAGGATACCAAACTGTGCTATGTCCAAACAATGGGGTATTATTCAGCCACAAAAAGAAATGAAGAACTGTTGTATACTATAACATGGACAAACTTTGACAACATTGTACTACGAAAATAAAGCAAACACAAAAGGCCACATGTTGTATGCTTCCAGTTACACAGACTGAATACTTGCTTCCAGATCCACCCCAGGGCACTTGCGAATGATAAAACTGAACTCAGCATTCCTCCCTCCACGCAGTGCAGAGCCACGCCCACCCCTGAGCTGTCTCATGTTTTCCACTGCTATGGGCTCAATTGTGCCCCACCCCACCCCTCACACACACAAATATGTTGGAATCCCAAATCCCAATACCCCAAATTGTGACTGGAGATAGAGCATTTAAAGAGGAAATTAAGATGAGGTCATTAGGGTGGTCCTAATCTAATATGACTGGTGTCCTTGTGAGGAGAGGAGATTAGGAGGACTCAGCCAGGAACAGAGGGAAGACAGTCATCTACAAGCCAAGGAGCGTGGCCTCAGAAGAAACCAACCCAACTGACACCTGACAACTTGATCTCAGACTTGTAGCCTCCAGAATTGTGGGAAGATAAATTTCTGTTGTTTAAGTGCCTCAGTTTGTAGTACTTATGGTAGCCCTAGATGTTGGGTGATTCTGTTTGTTAATTTTTTTAAAAAATGTGTTTTTATTGATTTTAGAGAGGAAGGGAGAGGGAAAGGGAGAGAAACATAGATGTGAGAAACATTGATCGGCTGCCTCCTGCATGCCCCCTATTGGGGACTGAACCTGGAAACCTGGGCATGTGCCTGACAGGGAATCAAACCAGTGACCTTTTGGTGCTTGAGATGATGCCCAGCCAACTAAGCCACATCCGCCAGGGCTCTGCTCATTAATTTTATGTGGTCACTGGGCTAGGCTATGATGCCTCGTTGTTGGATCAAACATAAGGCTGGATGTGCTGTGAAGGTATTTTTTATATGTGATTGACATTTAAATCAATAGACTTTGAGTAAAGCAGATTACCCTCTCTTATGTGGCTGGGTCTCATCCTACCTGTTCACAACCTTAAAAGATAAAGAAGAAAGTCTGACTCTAGACTGTCTTTGAACTCAAGACTGCACCAGAATTTCCAGCCTGCCTTCCCTGCAGACACCAGACTTGCCCACAATCACATGAGCCGATTCCTTAAACTAAATCCACACACACACCCTCATACACCTATGCACATCCTATTGGTGCTGATTCTCTGGAGAACTGACTAACACAGTAACTAAGGACTGATATTCCTGTACTTAACTCCTTATTCTTACACTTGTTCTGTGCAAACTATGTATTTACTTATTGCTAAATTTGTGAATGGGAAAGTTAGTCAAATACTTGCCAATCAGTCCATCAGTGTTCTGTTCATTCGTGCTTTAATGATGACATTGAGCTTTGCTAGATGTCAGTAGAGAGCAGGGAGGAATGAAGAGACATCACTCATCCAGATGCCTCACAATTCACACCCACGGTGCATTGACAGCCAGTAAATCCCAATAGAATGACAAATTACGGTTATAAGTTTAAAGCTCTCGTTGTTATGAGCATCCTGCTTTTGCCTTTTGATCCTGCCTAATCTTGTTCTACCCTGTCACTTACTGCCTCACTTCTTTCCTCAGAAATGGCAAGTTTTCTTTCTGCTCTGTTAAGTATATACCCTGAGCTGCTAATCCAGCGAGCGGTCCACTACAGATGTGGAGGATTTGGCCAGGACGAGAAACAAAGACGAGAGACAGGAAAGCGTCAGGGAAGTCTGGGGAATGTCGGGAGCAGGAGTGCCTGGAGGGTGGGCAGGTGGCAGGGAATGACCCCCTGCTCACCCATAACCAGGAGCACTTACCTGTAAGTCCAGCTGACAGAAGGTAGCTGGGTGACCTGACGGATCAAGAATTAAAGCCAACGGAGCTACACAGGTTGCGCTTGAGATTGGCTTTCTGGTCGCCTCACCAGAAAAGCAGTTGCCCACACGTTTTCCTTCCCTAAAACCCCTGTGAATTTCTCCATTTGAAGAGGCTTCCTGTGGAGGTGGCCTGAATGTGGAGACAAACAAGAGGTGTCCCAGCCCTGACGAAGAGTGTCCTGCGTGGTGGGGCAGAACCAACGAGGGGCTGGAGGCAGCCCACAAGGTGGACTCCAGAGCACTGTTCCCCACAGCACGGAGAAGCAGCACTGTCCAATAGGACTTCTGCAGTGGGGGAAGTATTTCACATCTACCCCATCCAGCATGGTAGCAACGAGTCACCTGTGGCCACTCGGCACTTGAAATGTTGCCAGTGAGATAAGCAACTGAATTTTGAATTTAATGTGATTAAAATGTCCAACCTCACATGTGGCTAGTGGCTCCCACATTGGACCACGCGGCCACGTGATCTTCCTGACACAAAGCTTGATGTGTCTCCCAACATTTGGGAACTCACCGGTCCTCTTGCTACTGACTGCTCCATATTTAAATTATTAGCAATCTGAAGAGTTGGGTGAGAATGATGGCACCTCCTAAAGACCTAGTGGGGAGCTCACCTGCTGAGCAAGAGCTAATCTGGTAAACGGTGGATTAGAATGCGTTTTTCAGGAAACACTATTTTTTATCTTCGCCAAGTGTGCATAACTCAAGAAACAGAGTTAAGACTTAAAAAAAAATTTACTTGAATTTTTGGTAGATTTGGAAGAAAAAGACATCCCCCCCCCCCCCAGCAACGCCCCCCCCCCCCAAGCTGTTAGGGAGCTTTCTACATAGGAGAAAAATAACATTTATTGAGCTTGTCTTAGAAGAATTTCTGTTCAAGTGATTAGAAATGAGATGAACTTGGAGTGCAGAAATATCCCATATTTGACATGATGGCAGGAGAATTTTGAGCAAGTAAATCATTTGTCATTTGGTCCCCAGCCTGCGTGTGCACATGCAACCCCATCAACTCATATTAGAAGGGGTATGTTCTTTGCTGGGAAATGTCCTGGGCTAAACCATAAACTCAGGTTCTGGGGCAGGAACTCTGCTGCCCTCCTGAATGACTAGGCACCACTCAGCCTTGGTCGGTCTATTCTCTTTCATCTATGTGGCTGGCGGGGGGTGGGTGGGGGGTGGGAATGCTTTCTTGGGGTTTCTTTGAGGAAAAAGACTATAACCATTCTAAACATTATAAATTATTTCAACAAATGCAAAGTATCCATCAATGTAAATGAGAACAAAGATGTTGCTTATCGATTTCCATTTTGAGGGTGGAATTAAGCATTATTTGAGTATGGAGGTGGTTCAATAGTGCCATTATAACTGGGTCTTTAAAAGAGTAAAGGAGAGAGCAGGTGAACTGCTGCTCCCATTCTGCTGCCATTATTGGAATATCCTCTCCTATATGAGTTTTAAAAAAGAGTAAGGGAATTCACAAAATGATATCAAGGCAAGAAAGTACTGTTCAGTTTCACTTACCAGCTTTTAAGAGCATTATTACAGACTGAGAGGGAAGTGAGTGGCTGCAGTATACACTGTGACCAGCTTTCAGGTAATACTTGTGACCTGAGTCATTTCTGAGAAATAAGTAAACAAATTCTTTTACTTTGACTGTTGGATTCTATTGATCAAGTCCATCTGCTTTTACCCACTGGAAGAGATGGTCACCCTGAGTCAGCCTGAGTAATCAGAGTTAATGTGTTTGATGTCCTTCCCATTTGTTTTCACTTCATCCTCTGTATCTACCCCAATTTTTTCTCCTTCCCTCAGAGCTGCTTGAGCCCATGAGTACCAGCCTTAATCCTAAAAGCAAGAAGGAAATTTCCATGTTAGGAGAGAAACTTCACTAAGAATAAGGAGCAATAATTTATTGCTCAAATTGAGATGTTAGAGAGTGAAAGGGGATCCTTTTTTGTTGTTGTGAATCCTTACCCAAATATACATTTTCCATTGATTGTTTTTTTCTAGAGAGAGTGGAAGGGACAGGGTAAAGGGAGAGACAGAGAGAGAAACATCAGTCTGAGAGAGACACATTGATTTGTTGCCTCCCACACGTCCCAACTGGGACTGGGAATCAAACCTGCGGACCTTCGGTGTATGGGCTGATGTACTAACCACTGAGAAACACAAGCTAGGGCTAAAGGGGACCCTTTTAATAATGGTGCTGGGGAAACAAGTATGTACTGATCACCCTAACGAAATAAACAAAAAATGTAAAGGCAGTCAACCTCATTAGTTATCAATGCAAAAACAAAATGAGACCATCATACATCCACCAGATAGGCAGACACAAAAAAGAACAATGATACCACATGTTGGTAGAGACATGGAACAACTGGGACTCTTACTGTTGGGAGTACAATTTACAATCACTTTAGAAACCATTTGAGGGAGGAACCAAGATGGCAGCATTGGTAAACGTGGTACTCGAATCCTCCTACAACTATAGCAACATTACAACTAAAATACAGAATAAGCATCATTCAGACCACCTGAAACCTGGCTGAATGGAAGAGCTACTGATAGGAGGCGAGGAACAGGCGGATCCAACACCCACATGTGGCATGTTTTTAATTTGGAGGGATATTCTGGCTGAGGAGGCCTCCCATGAGGAGCAAGGGGTCCCAGCCCCACACCAGAACTGTCAGCCCAGTGTTTCAGTGCCGGGAAGAGAAGCCCCTATAACTTTAGGCTATAAAAACCAATGAAGATTTTTGGCTAGGTGACACAGAGGCAGTCAGAGACCTAGGCAATTCCTCTTAAAAAACCCATGCACGGACTTACTCAGACTCACTCCCTCTGAGCTCCCACACTGGGACATACAGGGAGGAACTAAATTGTCTGGTATCAGGGCAAAGACTGGGAGGCAGCTTTCTCCCAGACAAACGTGCTGGCAGAGGTCATTATTTCTCTGCTGAGATCTCCTCCCCACGTCACACACCTCACAGAGCTGACTAACAGGCACCATATCAGAGTCTCCATCAACCTTGCCCACACTGTATGCCATGTCCTGTTGATTCTCTGAGATCCTGCCCCAGCCCTGCCTGCACCAATTTGCAGTCCCACCCAAGCTATTTGTAGTGGCTATTCCATATGAATGGCCTATCCTGATTCAGGATTCCTAAAATCTCTCAAACAAGTAGCAGCTGGCCTCAACATACCCCATACTTCTTGATAAGTGGCCCCAGGCCCGGCACAAGCAGCAGCTTGCCAATGTTCACAGCTTGGCCTCTCCTAGGCACCTTCAAGCTCAACACAAATAGCAGCCATCTGCAGATTGCTCTGTAGCTTGTGCCAGGTGGCCCCAGGCAGTGGATGACTTGTACTTCCTGAGATGCCCCAGAGCCTGTACACCTGGTGGACAGATTCAGACCATGACAGATTACAACTCTACCACATCTATGAGTGACACACTCAAGGGGTGGACTAAGTGAGCCCCAAGTCTCACTGAAGCAAGTGCTGCTTCATAGCAATGTCTCCTGCACAGCAGCTCTTCTGCTGTAGTCACAACTGGTCCTCAAAGCAAATTGACCTGGGGGTCAATTCCTCCCAGTGACGCCAGCAGCAATTAAGGCTCAACTACAAAAGGATAGTGCACACAACCCACACAGGGATGCACCTAGAGTGCCAAGCTCAGGTAACTGGGGAGGCTGAACCACTGGGCCCTACAGGACACTTACTATACATAGGCCACTCCACCAATTCAGGAGAAATATCAGCTCTACTTAATACATAGGAACAAACATGGGGAAGCTGCCAAAATGCAGAGACAAAGAAACATGTCACAAAAGAAAGAATAGATGAAAACTCCAGAAAAGGAACTAAATGAAATGGAAGCAAGCAAACTACCAGATACAGAGTTCAAAACAATGGTGATAAGGATGCTCAGAGAGCTTAATGAGAGCTTCAAAAAACTTAATGAGAATGTCAAGGAACTTAGTGAGAATTTCAAGGAACTTAGTGCAAATATCAACGACATGAAAAAGGACCAGTCAGAAATGAAGGATACACTAACTGAAATGAAGAATAATTTACAGGGATTAAACAGTAGAGTAGAGGATGCTGAGAATCAAATTGGCAATTTGGAATATGAGGAAGCAAAAAACACCCAATCAGAAGAGAGAAAAAAGAATCCAAAAATATGAAAATTGTGTAAGAAGTATCTGGGGAAACTTCAAGTGTACAAACATTTACATCATGTGGGTACCAGAAGGAGAAAAAAAGGAGCAAAAAAATTGAAAACCTATTTGAAGAAATAATGTCATAAAACTTCCCCTACCTAGTGAAAGAAATAGACTTACAAGTCCTGGAAGCACAGAGAGTTCCAAACAAGATGAACCCAAAGAGGCCCATTCCAAGATACATCATAATTAAAATGCCAAAGGTTAAAGACAGAGAATGATAAAAGCAGCAAGAGCAAAGCAGTTAATTACCTACAAGGGAATGCTCATACAACAGTCAGCTGATTTCTCAACAGAAACTTTGTAGGCCAGAATTGAGTGGCAAGAAATATTCAAGTGATGAAAAGCAAGGACCTACAACCAAGATTACCCAGCAAAGCTTTCATTTACAATTGAAGGTCAAATAAAGAGCGTCCCAGGCAAGAAAAAGCTAAAGGAGTTCATCACCACCAAACCAGTATTACATGAAATGTTGAAGGGTCTTCTTTAAAAAGAAGAAGAAAATAAACAAGATAAAAAATATGAACAGTAAAATGGCAAAGTGTACATATCTATCAATAATGGAACCTAAAAATCAAAATAAACAAACAAGGAATCTAATGAACAAAATAAACTGATGAATAAAATAGAACCAGAGGCAAGGAAACATGGAACAGACTGATGAATCTCAGAGGGATGAGAGGGGTGTGGGGGAGATTAACCAAAGATCTTATATGCATATATGCATTACTTATAGACACAGACAATAGGATGGTGAAGGCTGGGATGGGGTGGGATCTGGGTAAAAGAGGGCAATTTGCTAGTTGCTTTCAGATGTGGTGTTCTATTTTATGGTGGTGTTATCTGGGATTTTATCTGTCTTAGTATTGGAAAAGAGGGGACATCTGCAATACTTTCAACAATAAAGATTTAAAAATAGAAACCATTTGACATTATCTAATGAAGGTGAATACACAGGTATCCTACAATTCAGCAATTTCACACCCACAAGATATGTACTAGAAGATTCATAGAAACATTGCTTTTAAAAGCCTAAACCTGGAAACAACACAAATATATCTCAACAAATATACCTTCTTTATCCATTCATCCATTGGTGGACACTTAAGTTGTCTCCATATCTTGGCTACTGTGAATAAGGCTGCAATGAACATGGAGGCGCATATCTCTTTTCAGATTAGTGTTTTGGTCAGATTAAATACAGTCATGCATGACAGCATTTTGGTCAACAATTAACTATGTCATACACCAAAGTGGTCTCGAGATGATAACTTTCTGCTCCCTTCTCTCTCTCTTCTCCTTCTGGAAACCCAGTTATTCTAATATTTGTCTTTTTGATGGAATCCCATAGATTATGTAGGCTTTCTTTGTTCTTTTTTTCTTTATTTGCCTCTACCTGGGTTATTTCAAAATTCCTAGCCTCTAACTCACTCGGTCTATCTTCTATTTGCTCTACTCTTGTATTCTCTCTTGCATTTTTCGGTTCATTCTCTGAGTTTTTCAGCTCCAGAATCTCACTTTGGTGTACACACACACACACACACACACACACTAGGGGCCCAGTGCACGAATTCGTGCACCTTGAAAGGAACTGTGGCCCACGAAGCTGTGGTGGACACAGGGGCCCATCCTCCATGCCCCTGCCTGGCTCCTCCCACCACAGCCACCGGTCTCCTGTCTGCTGGCAGCCCTGATCCTGCCTCCACCACTCACACCCATTGATGATGCGGAGCGATTGGGGCTGGTGCTGTCAGTGGGTGTGAGCAGCGGCTGCTGCCCCAATCGCCCATCAGGAGCAGGGGGAGGTGGAGAAGCCCTGAGGGGTGATTGGGGTTGGCACTGGGCGCCAGCTGCGGGTGTGAGTGGGGCCAGCACCAGCAGCAGGTGTGACCACCAAGCGGGACCATGGCACATGGGAGCAAAGAATTTTCAGTAACCACCAGATGCTCGCCCCGATGACAGCGACTGACACCCCGCCTTGATCTGGCTCCCCTGCTCACCTGCTCCACTTATTAAAGCCTTTTATTATATAGGATATATATTTTGTATTGATTTCAGAGAGGAAAGGAGAGGGAGAGAGAGAAACATCAATGATGAGAGAGAACCATCAATGGGCTGCCTCCTACATGCCCCCTACTGGGGATTGAGCCCGCAACCTGGGCATGTGCCCCTGACTGGAACCAAACCCAGGACTCCTCAGTCTGCAGGCCAATGCTCTATCCACTGAGCCAAACCAGCTAGGGCTTTGGTTCTTTTTTTTTTTAATGATTTCTATCTTTTGTGGGAAATTTTCATTTTGATCTTTTTTTTTTCCTTTAAATTTTGACGTCTTGGTTTTATGAGGGTTCGTGTGGCTTGTTGAGTTTCTTTAAAACTTTCATTTTGAATCCCACTAGATCACAAAACCCCATGCCCGTGAGCTTGGTTACTGAAGAATTGTTATTTTGTGAAGGCAGGCATGTTTCCTTGTTGGTCATGTTCCTGGTAGTTTTGCATTGTTGCTTTTGCATTTGAAGAAGCAGATGCCTCAAGTCTTTGCTAGTTCCTTTCAGATGTGGTGTTCTGTTTGATGGGGTTGTAATCTGGGCTTTTTTCTGTCTTAGTACTGGTACACCTGTTTCACTCTTCTTGCTTCCTCGTGTGGCAGGATTCTTTAGCTTGTATGTCTCCTCTAGTTCTTACTGGCTACTAGAAACCTTTCCAGCAGGTGGTGCTGGCTCGAGTTTGTGGTTTCTCCCTTGCAGACACCGTGGCTGCTTTCTGAGTGTCAGAGGCTTGCTTTCATCACTGCGTCTGGAGTGCACACAGAGGTCTCAGTGGAGTTGGGGAGGTGTGGGTTTAGCACTTGAGGCACTGCGGGAGCCTACGAATCTGGTGGTGAGGTCCCCGAGTGTGGTACTCTCAGAGGCTCCTGGGGGGACTTGCTGTGAGTGCAATCAGCAAGAAAGGTGTCCCTTACCTGCCTCTTTCCTGATTTCCCACAGTCGTGGAGGTCCCACCTCAGTACTCTGGATACTGTTGGAGAGAAATGGGTTTGTCCCACACACCTGGCATAACCGGATACTCCCTGCTACCCTTTTCCCTTGAAGGAGATGTTGCCATCACTGGGTAGATCAGCCCGGTGCAGTATTTCTTTGCAGGGAGGGTGGTGGAGCTGGGAAAGTTTCTCTTACTGCCTCCTTCTGTTGCTACCAAACTTTTTCTTTTAATTTCCTAGAACGGCATGCTGCTACCTCCGCAGGAAGGCTGGACTTCTGCAAGGCCTCTCTCATGCATGGGTATCAGCACTGTCCAGTTTTTTCCCTCCAACCCCAGCAAGTTGGTTCCTGCCTCCCCTGGTTCTACAGTCCAAGCCGAGGTCTGTCTGCCTGTTACTGATGCACAGGTAGGTGCGATTCCCCCTGGGTCCTCTGGTGTGTAATGCTGGAGCCCACAGCTCCCACAATGGCATTTTTGTTCATGGATGGATATCTATTGTGTTCTTACAAAGGGGATAAAAGCGAGGGATGTCTTATGCCACCATGATTCAGGCATCACTGCCCCATTCTTTATGTTTCATAACTAAGAACACATGGTGTAAACAAAATAGTGTGAGGATAGCTGTTACAGCTGCTCCCCTCCTGGGCACATAGTAGGACTGTACTTCCTGGCTTTTTGTGGGTTGGGTGGGGGCCAGAGCATGTCCAAGTTGTAGAACGAATGTGGCACAGAACTTAGAGTTTGTTAAGAGGCAGCCATGGGTGGGTTTAGGACAATGACATGATATGGGTCACCTTTTAAAGGGATAATTTTTGGTGCTGTGTGGAGGATGTATTGTTGAGGGCAAGCGTGGAACCTCAGAGTCCAATTAGAGAGCTAGTCATGGTGAGTGATGATGGTGACATGAACTTCAGTGGTAACAGGCAAAATAGATACAAGTGGGAGTTTCTGGAGTGCGTTTTGTAGGCGCATCCGAAAGGACGTTCAGAAGGGTGGAAAATGGGTTGAAGGAGAGAGGGATGGCAGATGACCCTGACAGTTTTGGTTGAACAACTGAATATATGGTGTCGCTATTTACTGATATTGGGCAAATGAAGAAGTAACAAGTTTGAAAAGAGGGAATGGAGCTAATTTTTTCTATATTAGCTTTAGGTATCCATGCACATGTTAAATAAGCCACTAGATAGACAACCCCATCGGGAATACCCAAAGCTGGAGATGTATATTTTGGGGAGTCACTAGCATATAAATGATATTTAATTCAGAGGACTAGATTAGATCTTCTAGAGCAGTGGTTCTCAACCTTCTGGCCCTTTAAATTACAGTTCCTCATGTTGTGACCCAACCATAAAATCATTTTCGTTGCTACTTCATAACTGTAATGTTGCTATTGTTATGAATCATAATGTAAATATCTGAAATGCAGGATGGTCTTAGACGACCCCTGTGAAAGGGTCGTTCAACCGCCAAAGGGGTCGCGACCCACAGGTTGAGAACCGCTGATCTAGAGAAAACACAGATAGAAAAAAGATGTGGAGATAGGAGATAAACCAGGCAAGTATGTGATCATTGAAGTCAAAAGAAGAAAGTGTGTTTTGAATGCTGTTGAGGGATTGAATGAAATATTGATAATTCAAAAGAATCAATAAACTGTTATAATTAACTAGAGGCCCGGTGTATGAAATTCATGCACTTGTGGGAGGGGAGTCCCTCAGCCCAGCCTGTGCCCTCTTGCAGTCCGGGAGCCCTCAGGGGATGTCTGCCTGCCGGCTTAGGCCCACTCCCCTAAGCTGGCAGTCAGACACCTTTAACGCTGCTGCAGAGGCGGGAGAGGCTTCTGCCACTGCCTCTGCACTCGCCAGCCGTGAGCCCGGCTTCTGGCTGAGCGGCGCTCCTCCTGTGGGAGCACACAGACCACCAGGGGGCAGTTGCTGTGTTGAGTGGGATCAGGCCAAACTGGCTCTCTGTTATCCCCTGAGGGGTTGCAGATTGCTAGAGGATGCAGGCCAGGTGAGGGACTCCACCAGTGCATGATCAGGGCCGGGGAGGGACACAGGAGGTTGGCAAGCCAGGGAGGGACCCCGGGAGGGCTCCAAGGCATGTGTGGCCCATCCCGCTCAGTCCCGATCAGCTGGACCCCAGCAGCAAGCTAACCTACCAGTCAGAGCATCTGCCCCCTGGTGGTCAGTGCATGTCATAGCGAGCAGTTGAGCAGCCTTAGTGTATCTTTAGCATATTAGTCTTTGATTGGTTGAACAAATGACCGGACAAGCGGACACTTAGCATATTAGGCTTTTTCAATATAGGATAAGTGCATTAGCAAGGTCACTCAATGCAAGATCAATATGAAAAAATCAATTGCACTTTTCCACACCATCAACAAAAATTTAGACAATGGAGTTTTTGTTGTTGTTATTAAACCTCACCCAAGGATATTTTTTCCACTGATTTTTAGAGAGAGTGGAAGGGAGGGGCAGAGACGATGAGAACATCGATGTGAGAGAGACACATCGATTGATTGCCTCCTGCATGCATGGGGCCAGGGATCAAGCCTGCAACCAAGGCTGGACTTGAACCTGGAACTCTTCAGTTTATGGGCTCTATCCACTGAGCCAAACTGGCTAGGGCTAGACAATGGAATTTTAAAAATCCAGGCTGGCTTCCTATTCTGCCACAATATGAGATATCAGAAAATCAGGGAACATTGTCTAACTAGTTTTGAGGGATATGTTCGTGATCTGGCAAATTTTCTTCGTCTTTGAAGCAACAGAGAGACATTCTTAGACATGCAAGGCTGTGCTAGTTTTAATGGTGAAACTAAGCAGAGTGCTCCTTCATTGTGGCTCTTTTCCACTAGAAATTATTTGGTGTTGGGCTTCAGCTGCCTGCCAGATGAGTCAAGATGAAGAATTCACAAATGATAAAGGCATAGTTTGAAAAAACTGGCAGTGAGCATCAAGCGATTTGCGAACAAGTAGCTGTAAGATACTATTAAGTGTATTTATAAAATACACTTTTTTAGGCATATGTACAAAGTATAATTTTAGAATAATAAGTGGATAAAAATAGTAGGTAGGTCATTCTCAAATGTAACATCACTTCATTCTTGAGGTTAGTCATTAGAGAATACTAGGCTTAAGTATATTTTCATGTTTTATTGAAGTACTAGAGGCCCAGCGCGCACAAAATCATGCACAAGTAGCTTGCTTCCGCTTGCCTCAGCTGGCCGCCCTGCCCATCGCCGCTTGGAGCTCATGCCCCACCCTTCGCCGATCATAGCTCTCCACCGCTAGTAGATCGCCCCCGCCCCGTCCCGCCCGCTGGGAGAGCCGCTGCTCATTTGGTCGTGACGGCGTTACGGCATCACGACCACGGGCCTTTTATTAATATAGATAATATCTATAATAATAAAAGCATAATATGCAAATCAGCCAAACAGCGGAATGACCCTCTGGACGACCTTCCGGACGAAGCCGGGGCTGTGAGGGCCAAGGCAGCAGCCAGGGCAGTGGCTGTGAGGGCCAAGGCAGCAGCCGGGGTGGCGGCTGCAAGGGCTGAGGCAGCTGGGGCTGTGAGGGCCTACCCTTGCACGGATTTCAATTTCGTGCATTGGGCCTCTAGTGCATATAAACACACACATATCGTAAGTGTACAGCTTACTGAATCGTCTCTAAGTCAACACACCTTTGAAACCATCACAGACATCAAGAAATAAGAAACAAAACATGATTAGCACCCCAGGAAGTTAAGCATATTTTTTAAAATTAAAAGCAATAATTAGAATAAAATCAAAGATACTAACCTATCCCCCTACCAATATTATTAAATAAACTACAGTTTTCCAAATCAACAGAAGAGGGCGCTCATGAACTGTGAAATATAGTAAGCTTTCTAAATTCCTATTATTGCTAGTCCAAGAAAAAACAGGACATTTCTAAATGAATGGGAAATTGCAGGTAGCATCCAAACAAAGCCAGTATATAAAAGGAACATAAAGATAAAAGCACTTCAGCCGATAAAAATTTCCTCCCAAAAATGAAGCAGAAGGAAATGGATGCACAATAACCAATCTGAATTAAACATAAACTTTTGCAGATATGAAAAACACCAATGTCACAAATTCAAAACTCATAACATAAATATACGCCCCCCCCCCCCAAAAAAAAAGAAACAAAGAAAGAAAACCAAGGTGATCTGAAATGAGACTCTCACAGTAATGGAGCAAGAGCTTCTGTGGACCAACCCTCCTGCGTATAACCACCATCAAGTCTCATCCAAATATAAAAACAACAACAACAGGAAGCAGACATTGGAGGGGATTGGCAGTTACGAGAAGAGACCAGTACTGAGTACATTTTCTATGCTGATGGCTTTTAGCCTGAGGGCAGCCCGCAGCCCTTTTCCCTGGGTGACAAAAACTTGGATAGGAGCCCACAATCTTACCATCGTGGGTTTCTATTCAAGAATCAAAGGGCAGAATCTGAGGCAGACATAAAGATGGGACTTGTTATGTGTGGAGTTGTGTCTCCCCGAGTCTTTATGTTGAAGTCCTCACCCCCCAAGTACCTCAAAATGTCCCCTTATTTGGAAACAGGGGTGTTCAGATAGACCGAGTGAAGACAAAGTCATAACTGGAGTGGAGGGGAGTCCCCATCCAACAGGACCAGCATCCTATTGAAGGGGAAACATGGACACAGACATGCACACAAGGACAGCATCATGTGAAGATTGGAAGTTAGTTAACAGAACAAATTTTCAAACATTTCCAGGAAGAAAAGAACATTTTAAATGAGTGAGGAATGCACACCACACAGAGAAAGAAATATATTAGAAAACAAAATGCACAGTAAAAATAACATTAAAATAGATATTAAATCAAGCCTGTCCCTCATTTCAGTACATGCAAGTGGAAACTCGCTTATGAAAAGAGATTTTCAGGTTGATGCACACAGCTGTGCTGTATCCAGGAGGTACACCCACATCAAAGTGGTTCAGGAGGAACAAAATCGAGAGATTAGAAAAGATAGCCAGCAAATGAAGTAATAGGAAAGCAGAGATTGTGATATGATTCAGAACACGGAGTGTGGACAAAAGGCCTTCAGTGAGACAGCAGGATACTTGATAATGCCAGGAGCCACAATGCACAGCGATAATCCATCAGTTGTGAATGTGGAGTGTGTGATACACATAACAAAGAAGCCACCTTTATAAATCAGAAGCGTAAGGATAAACACGAAGGAATAAACAAAACTAAACAAAAGCCACAAGACATCACTTTTAGTCCAACACAGGACACATCAAAAGGACAAAAAATAGGAAAGATTATAGAAAAGCTAACCAGCATAATCAATACATAGAAAGAATATTTATATATTCATACTAACAGAGTCTGCCTGAAAGGCATGCTTCTGCTTTCCATCTGAGGGTCAGAATGCCACTGAGCCTGCTGTCATAAGCTAAATGTTGGTGTGTCGTCCCCGCCCCCTCCCCGCCCCCAAATTCATAGGTTAAAGCCCAAACCTCCTTGCGATGGTATTCAGAGAGGAAGCCTTCAGAGGCGATTAGGTTGAGATGAGATGATGGAATTAGGGTCCTTCTTCTAAGGGGTGTTCAGATCTCTCTCTCTCTCTCTCTCTCTCTCTCTCTCTCTCTCTCAAGACAGGAAGAGGGAGCTCATCAGAATCACAGCACCAACCCTGCCGGCACTCTGATCTCCGACTCTGGACCTCAGGACTGTGAGAGAATAAATGTGTTGAAGCCGCTGGCCTGTCGTGCTTTGTTACGGCAGCCTCAGCTAACCAGTGACAGACTCTGGTACCAGAAGCCGGTGCTTCTGCAACAAATACCTACAAATGTGGAAGTGGCTTTGGAACTGGGAGGTGGGTAGAGGCTGGGAGAGTTTTGAGGTGCCCGCTAGAAATACGGGTGTTAGGGACACTTCTGGTGAGGACTCAGGTGCAAATGAGAAACACGTTATGGGAAAGTGGCAGAGAACTCGGCTGAACCGTGTCCCAGCGTTTTGTGGAAGGCAGAACGGCGAGCAATGAAGTTGGCTATTTAGCTGAGAAAAGAACATTTTAAATGGTTGAGTGTTGAAGGAGCAGCTTGCTCCCTCCTGACTGCTTGCCACATCGATTTTCACCTGTTTCATCTGATGGCACACAAACCAATTACTAAAATTCTGCGGCACGCCAAAAATATAGTTTTTTGCCCATCTGACAAAGCAAAAGGTATCATTTCGATTCATTCATACCAGACGGCTCTTCTTGTGATGGCGGTTGTCATTTTTTAATTTGACAATTTTAAGGGTGAAGAGGTCAGTGCCCCCGACTAAATGGCCAGGTATTGCATGTTTTAGAAGTTCTCGCAGCACCCCGGTTGAAATAGCTGGCTTAGAGTCAAATGAGAGGAGAGACAAATTGAAGAAATTGTTAAACATAAAGGAGCCATGCTGGAGATCTGGAGAATTCTCAGTCTGTCTATATTGCAAAAAAAAAAAAATGAGAACGCTTGTTTTGAAAAGAATACTAAGCTGAACAACTGCTTAGTAAAGAGACCCTGGGTGCAGCTCATCGCCATCTCCATGGAAGTCAGAAACAGAGATGGTTACACCTGCAGAGATATTGTCAGGTTAAACTAAAGGGGAAGAGAAAGCCAAACAGGGTGAAGGAAGGTGGTTGGATTTCTTAGATTCTGTAAGACAGGTTCATAGAGCCATTTGGCTGCAAACCTCCATGTTTGTGGACAAGATAAGATATAACTTTAGAGGAAGCCAGGTGAAGGCTTTCAGGAACCCTACTGTTGTTACAATGCCTTTGTAACTCTAAAAGTATTAAAAAATAAAAAGTTTTTAAAAAGTCAATGAAGACAGGCCACAGAGTAGGAGAAAATGTCATATATGTAAAGGGCTTGTATCCAGCATTTATGAAGAACTCCTACAATCCTATATAATAACGAGGTAATATGCAAATTGACCATTGCACCCTTGCACAAGATGTCCACCCCCATGTGGGCACAAAATGGCCACCACGAGATGGCCAGCAAGGAGGGCAGTTGGGGGCGACCAGGCCTGCAGGGGAGGGAAGTTAGGGGCAACCAGGCTGGCAGGAGAGGGCAGTTGGGGGCAACTGGGCCGGCAGGGGAGGGCAGCTGGGGGTGATCGAGCAGGCAGGGGAGGGCAGTTGGGGGCAATCAGGCCAGTAGGAGAGCAGTTAGGCATCGATCAGGCTGGCAGGGGAGTGGTTAGGGGGTGATCAGGCTGGCAGGCAGAAGCAGTTAGGGGCAATCAGGCAAGCAGGTAGGTGAGTGGTTGGGAGCCAGCAGTCCCGGGTTGTGGGAGCCAGCAGTCCCACAGGGATCGGGCCTAAACTGGCAGTCAGACATCCCCCTAGGGGTCCCAGATTGGAGAGGGTGCAGGCTGGGCTGAGAGACCACCCCCTCATGCACGAATTTCATGCACTGGACCTCTAGTTCCATAATAAAAGACCAAGACTCCAAATAAAAAGGATACATTATTTGGAAGCACCTTCAGAAAGGAAGAGAGAAATGGCTAGGAAACACATGAAAGGGTACTCAGCATCATCACTCACCAGGAAATGTAAGTGGAAGCCACAGCAAGACACCACTTGACACCAATTAGAACCCTGGTGAGCATCCAAAACAAGGGGTACTCTCATTAATCGCCCATGGATGTGCCAAACCATACAACCTCTCGGGGAAACGTGTGGCGGTTTCTTATAAAGTTCAATATCTGCCTCGTATAGGACCCCGCAGTCCCATACCTAAATCCATCCCCAAGATAAATGAGAATCTATCCTCACAAAATGACTTAGACACAAATACCTACAGCAGCTTTAGTCACAATTCCCCAAATCTGAAACGAACCCAAACGCCTAGCAGGAGAATGGATAAACTGTGATGTGGCCGCACAGGGGACTACTACTCAGCAATAAAAAGGAAGAGGCTACTGATGCCACAAGAGCATGGGTGAGTCTCAGACACGTGCTAAATACATACTTAATGAAACTCGAAAGCAGCCATCTAATCTCTGGTAATCCTATATAATAAAAGGGTAATATGCAAATTGACCCTAACGGCAGAACAACCGGTCGCTATGACTCGCACTGACCACCAGGGGGCAGACGCTCAATGCAGGAGCTGCCCCCTGGTGGTCAGTGTGCTCCCACAGGGGGAGCACCGCTCAGCCACAGCCAGGCTGACGGCTGCGAGTGCAGCAGCGGAGCCTCTCTCACCTCCGTGGCAGTCGGACATTCCCTAAGGGCTCCTGGACTGCAAGAGGGCGCAGGCTGGGCTGAGGGACCTCCCCCAACCCCAGAGCATGAATTTTCGTGCACCAGGCCTCTAGTAAAATCATAACAGCAGCTGCCTCTGGCAGGGAAGGGTGTGCTGGGAAGTGGGAATTTGGGGGATGATGAAAATGTTTTCCATCTCCATTTGGGTGTTTGTTTCCTAGGTTTGGACTGAGTAGGGAAGAGGCCAGCCTCGGGCTCCTGGCTTCCTCCTGTGTGTCTTTCTGCTCTCACACTCTTCCCACATTCACACAGAACACTTGACTCCTGACACTTCTGGGAACAAAAGTGGGGGAGAATTCCCCACACCAGGCAATTCTCTGGGACACCAGCTGGGGCTTTACAGTTTAACTCCATTCTGACACTACCAGATCCCACTGGTTCTGCGAGGCTGTTCCCACCCCATTGCCCGTGCCAGTCGCAAGGAGTGGGTCCCCAGGTCGTCCACACTCTGTCGGGCGTGGCTGCACACGGGAGGTTCCCCCAGCCCCTTCTCTGGATTGGTTAATTGGCTAGAGCGGCTCAGAGCACTCTGGGAACACGTACTTGCGTTTACCAGTGCATTAGGATAAGGTAAAGGATACAGGTGGACAGGCAGGTAGGAGATGCATTGGGTGTGGTCTGGGAGAGTCCTGAGCACAGGAATTCTGTCCCCGTGGAGTTGGTCTGTGTCACCCTTCCCGGTGTGGATGTGTTTACCAAGCTGGAATGTCTCCGAACCCCATGCAATTGGGGTTTTTACGGAGGCTTCCTCATGCAGCATAATCAATAACTCCCTTCATTCCCAGGCCCTGCCCCTTCTCTGGAGGATGGGATGGGTGGGGCTGAATATTCCAAGCTTCTAATCATGGCTTGGTCTCTCTGATGACCAGCCCCCATCTACTGAGAGTCACCTCAATAGGGCAAAAGATGCTCCTAGTGCTCTTATCACTTAGGAAATTACAAGGTTTTCAGGAGCCCTGTGTTAGGAACTGGGAGCAGAAACCAATATATATGCATATATATGCATTCTGTTATCTCATATATACTTTTGGCAGAAGTTATTGAAAGATATCACTAATATCTCTGCATATGACTCTATATAAACTATATCTCAGTAAAAATGAGTAAAAAGCCATGGTGGTTTTGGCTCAGTGGTTAGAGTGTTGGCCCATGGACTGAAGGGTCTTGGATTCGATTCCTGCCTCAGTTGCAGTCTCGATCCCTGGCCCAGGACAGGGTGTGCGTGGGAGGGAACCAATCAATGTTTCTCTCTCTCACATTGATGTTTCTCTCTCTCTTTCTCTCTCTCTCTTTCTCTCTCTCTCTTCCCTCTCTTTTTTCCCTCCTTCCTTCCTCACTTCCACTCTCTCTAAAAATCAATGGAAAAATATCCTCAGGTGAGGATTTTTAAACAATGAGTAAAAAAAGCAAATTCATAGAACTGAAACTTAAATGCCAAAATAATTTCTCTGATTATTAAATAAGCCCAAGTTTTAAATATGTTTTCTCTCGGCTGCCCTTCTGCTCTGGTTATCAGAGAGAGCATCTCCAATCAGCCACCTATCTGGGTCCTTGGGGCCTGAAATGTATGTCAATTTGGAGTTCTATTGTGACCCAGAGAACATAAATTCACCAATGTAAAATTAGATGGGAGTGAGAATATTTATTTTAAATGTTAAAATATGTAGGGTGCGGCTATAGGGTTAAGCCTTGGACTGACCTGTTGGCAAAGCCACAAACAAGTCCCAGCTTAAAGGGCATAGTCCTCTTAGCATAATTAGGCTTGACCTTATGACACTCCCTAGATCTTTCCTGGGTAGCTAATGGGCTGTGGGAGATGAAGCAAGTGCTGCCAAAACAAGTGAAACTCACAAGAACATTGTAACTATGGTGACCACTACCTTGTTTACCTCTGGCTATAAAATAAAGGCTCAGCTTGCCTCTGGATCTCTCTCTGTGGCCTCAGCCAGGCACAGGAAGATCCACCTAGACTAGACCCAGCTCATTCTCTGTCATTTCTTCATCCTTTCACCGCCCTCACTCAGGCTTTCAAACCCTTGGCTGAGCTGGCTCGGCACAAAAATACCCAGAGCAAATTTTTAAATTTTAAAAAGCTGACAAATACCACAAGCACTGCAAATCTAATCTAATATTTTAATTAATTTATTGCCTGGCAAGCCTCTATGATAATTTTCCATTCATATGTTTTCCATTCATCTGCATACTCTTTGATTGCCTGTTTATATGACAGTTATTTTGTAATATCATGTTCTATATAAAGAAAAGAAAGATATTTCACTGTTGTAGCATGTTTTTATATGTTCATTATATGTATTGTGTTTATTATATACTAGAAGCCTGGTGCACGAAATTCATGGATGGGTAGGGTCCCTAGGCCTGGCCGGTGATCAGGGCTGATTGGGGCCTTCCTTCATTCCACACTGCCCCCTGGTGGTCAGCACACATCATAGTGAGAGATCGAACTCCTGGTCTCCTGGTCAAACTCCCATGGGGACAATTTACACATTAGACTTTTATATATATAGATGTATATTTTATTACTGTTTTTAGGGATGCAGAAAGGTGCAACTTTGTCCACAGAAGTTTGGAGTTGTAGGTTCATGCTCTGGAAATATTCTTTTGTGTGATTCCCATATAAATGTACAATATGTTTATAGTTAGGTACACTGCATTATCAAATATATTTCTGATTAAAGAGCAGTTCTGTTTTGACTAGGCATCTTGGAAAACCAAATCCTGCACTATAGTGCCCCACAGTGCAAAAATCCCCTGTGGCCCAGCCTCTGCTTCCATACATCCCAGACCTTGTTCTTCCACCACAACCGACATAGTTGGGTGCCGGGTGTGCATTGCTATTGCAGTAGGATCACTGGCCCCACCTTCCTGTTCAGTTGGGTGAGTGGGCTCCTCAGGTGACAGTGTTCTCGGAAGTGAGTCCAGGAGTCCAGTAATAACTTAACCCACAGGAATGACTGTGAATCACATAGAGAGGTTCTATTAACCCCAAACTAAACGTATCCCCAGCTCCACCTTTCCTTAGCCAGATCCAAGTCATGCTAGGGCCACCCAGCAGGGCTGGATCTGAGGAGGCAGATGACCAAGGGAACGTTGACTGTGGTTAAAATCATGCATTTTGCCAATTTTACAGAAACATATGACCATTTGGACACAGTGCTGGGCCTCTTCCTGGGAACTGGGGAAGGGCTATGCGAGTGGGTGGTCCTAAAGCTTAGTTTTCATTAACTTTGTTCATGTAAATCAGTTTCCACTTATAATTCTTTGCTAGTTGGACACATCTTGAGAACCCTGTCTCATTCTAATTATGCAGAAACCTCAGCTGTTTACTTTTCCTCCAAAAAAAGTCATATTTTTGTGTTTGATTTCTGTTTGATGAGCAAGTTGTCCAGTTTCTACACAAGATGATCCTAAATTTAAACAGCAATTCATCAATCAGAGGATATCAAAGGAAGAAAGCCCAACTGGAACTCTGGCGAATGCACTAACTTGAACCACAGCGCCCCCTGGGGGAACTGGGAATCTAACCATTTTGATGGCATTGTTTTGTTCACTATCTCCCATTATGGTGAGACTCAAAAAGGTGAAATAACTAGACAGAAACTTCAGAAGGTATATTGAGAAGGATACAGGGACAGAAGCTGGAAAAATTCACCCAGACTTTCTGTGAAAAATCCAGATGAAAGACTGGAGTCAGCTACTTTCTCCAAGAGAAAGATAACTTAGTTGTATCCTCATGGGTAGAGAATTTAGACCCTCTGGCCCATTCAAATCCTTTTCTGGAACAAAGATATAATAGATATGTACACAAATTAATGAATAATACATAAATAAAAATCTGAAACCCTCCCTCAGTTCTACTCAGCTCTATTCTACTCTGAGAGGTGGCATGTTATAATGAAAAGTATACGAGGTGTCGAACCTGGGGACTAGTCTCTGCTCTGTCGCTCACTATCTTTGTGACTTTGGGTTAGCCAGTTAACTTCTCCGAGTCTCAGTGTCTCATTTGTAAAATATTAGTTATAGGTCTACCCCATCAGGTTGTGATAATTAAGTGAGATAATCCATGGGGAGCTGTGGAATAATGCCTGATACATAAATGTTCAATATATGTTAACTGTTATGGTGGTTGCTGTTAGATGGTTTAAAATCCTTGTTCTGTCACTTACTAGCTGTGAAACCGTGAGCAGTTATGTAACTTTTCCAAGACTCGGTGTCCTCATGAATTATATGCAATGCTATAGGATTTCTACTAAAATTGGAGATAATGTATCTGTGTTTAATATAGTTGAGATTCTTAAAAGTGGAAACTGTTATACTTGTGAGCAGACAGCTCAGTAAGAAATAATGGTGTATTAGAAAAGGATTTCCAAACCACATCACTCTTGTTCAAATAGAACATCATTTAGAATGGAAAAGGAGCTGTGCAATGTAGCCTGCAGGGGCCAGTGAAAGGAGGTACGTGCACAGATGTTAGCAGCTGCATCTACTTAAAGGTATTTGACATGGGAGAAGATGGAGAGAGTAATAGGACACACGTTTTTGAAGTCATATGTGATAGCCAGCCTCCAAGAGAGCCCCCGAATGCTCTGTCTCCTGGTATTCACACCCTTGTGTCCCTTCCCACACGTTGGTCTCTGTAACCAATAGAATATGGCAGAAGTATGTCACTTTTTATATTGAGATATAATGCACATTTATAAAAGTCATCCATTTAAAGTGTGTGATCAATGGGCAGAGAAGGGAGTTACTATGCTGGCCGGGGTGGTCGATTCTGACTATTGGGAAATTGGACTACTATTACCCAGTGAAGGTGAGGAAGAGAATGTCTAAAACACAGGAACTCTCCTAGGGCATATCTTAGTATCACCATGCCCTGTGGTTAAGGTCAATGGAAACTAAACAGCCCATTCCAAGCAGGACTACTAATGGTCCAGACCTTCAGGAATGAAGGTTTGAGTCATCCCTCCAAGGAAGGAACCATGGGTAGCTGAGGTGCTTGCAGGAGCAGAGGGCATACAGAAGGGCAGATAGAAATACTAGCTATGAACACATAGCAGTTACAGAAATGAGTATTTCGTTCTTGTTTTGTTGTGAATATGTTTGTGTGCTTGTGTATCATGTAACATAAGAAGGATATGATGGATATATTGATTTTATGTCATAGTATTTAAGCATTTTTTTCTGAAAAAAATCCCAGCTTTATTGACATACTAGTGAGAATGACCTAGAACACTGTGTGAGTCAAGCATTGTTAACTTCACATCACAGTATTTAAGTTAGGGGTATCAAGGAGGAGAGAAACATCATCCAAGGAGTCTCTGTCCTCTGGGAGAAAGTGAGTGTGTTTTCAGTTGTACACAGGATAATTGTACCATTTTAGGCAGAAATATGACCTTGTTGTTCTATTTATTGGCGACTAAGTGTGTTTTAAGGAGGTGAAGGGTGGATTTGTGATGGTTAATTTCATATGTCTCTTAGTCTGGGTCATGGTGACCCGAGATTTGGCCAAACATTATTCTGAATGTTGCTGTGAGGGTGTTTTGGGGTGAGATTAACAGTTAAATCAGTAGACTTTGAAGAAAGCAGCTTAATCTCCATAATGTGAGTGCCTTTATCCAATCAGTTGAATACCTTCTTAGGACAAAGTCTGACCTCCCCTCCGCGAGAAGAAATTCTGCCAGCAGGAGGACTTTGGGCTTGAACTACAATATTGGCTCTTCCCTGGGTCTCCAGCCTGCTGGCCCACCCTACGAATTTTGGACTTATCAGCCCCCATAGCTTTGTGAGCCAATTCCTTAAAATCAGTCTCTCTCTCTCTCTTATGCAACTATCACCACTACATAATTCCAGAACACCCGCTCCCCCGCAAGAAGCCCTGTACCCATTAACAATCTCTTCCCATTTGCTGGTCTCCCCAGCCCCCCGGCACCACTAATTTACTTTCTAGCCATTAGAGGGATGTACCACATTTTGTGTATCCACTCATCAGCTGGTAGACACATGGGTCATTCCTACCTTTCAGCTAATATACATAGGGCTGCTATGAACTTAATTTGTTTTTATTCTTTGTTGTTCATCTACTACTAGCCAGCAGTATTCTGCTACAATTGGAAGCTGTAGGATTGCTATTTTCACTGGGGATTGAGGTTTCCTTTGTGGCCGGCTATGCGATTCATTTTAGAAAACTGTTACTAGCCCCTGAAAACAAGGTCCATGCTTGGCGTGCAGTTTTATATGTCTCAATTAGGCACGCCTAATTAGTTCTCTTACTGACTTTCTTTAATGATCCGAGCTGTATTTGACTGAAAGCAGAGGTTAGGTAAGTCTCAAGTTGGCAGTTTCAGGGTCAAGAATGGGAATACCCAGGAGCGTGGGTATTGGTTTGTTTTTGTAAATATATAATTAAATGGCATTTTTATTATCGTACCGACTTATGCAAATTCGGCTGTCTAATTTTAGCATATACCCATCAGCCCAAAAAGTTCCCTTGCGCCTCCTTGCAGTAAATCCTCACTTCTACTAAACCGTGTTCAGTCTCCACAGAATTGCCTTTTCTCGACACTTCATTTAAATGGAATCATAAACACGTTATCCATTGTGTCAGTGTTTTTTCACTTTGCAGAATGTTTTTGAGATTTTTAGATTAACCATGTTGTGGCATTTATCCGTAGTTCGTTCCCTTCCTGAAGAATGTAAGAATATACTACATTTGGTGCATCTATTCACCAGTGGATTGATGTTTGGATTGTTCCCAGATTTTGTCTACTGTGAATCATGCTGCTGTGAGCGTTCACTTAAAAATCTTTGTGTGGACATATATTTCCATTGATTGTGAATAGATAGCTAGGAGTAGAGCTGCTCCACTGTATGTTAAGTTTATACCTAACTTTTTAAGAAACTGTTTTCCAAAGTGGCTATACCATTTTACATTCCCTCTGGCTAGCAAGGTGTGAGTATGTCACCCACATCCCCACTGACACTTGGTATTGTTTTATTTGTCAATGATGGTATTCTAGGTGTGTCGTAGTAGTCTTACTGTGTTGTTTTTTTTTTTAATATATTTTATTGATTTTTTACAGAGAGGAAGGGAGAGGGATAGAGAGTTAGAAACATCGATCAGCTGCCTCCTGCACATCTCCCACTGGGGATGTGCCCACAACCCAGGTACATGCCCTTGACCGGAATCGAACCCGGGACCCTTCAGTCCCCAGGCCGACGCTCTATCCACTGAGCCAAACCGGTTTCGGCCTTACTGTGGTTTTAATTTCCACTTCCCTAAGGTTCTGGGCATGTCTTCATGGGCTTATTAGCCAGTCATATGTCTTCTTTGGTGATATATGAATACAAATCTAATGCCTAGTATTTAATTTTACTGTTTGTCTTATTACTGAGCCATAGGAGTTCTTTATCTATTCTGGATACAGGCCCTTTGTCAGATGTGCAAATGTATTTCCCAGTTTATGTTTTGATTTTTCATTTTATTAATGCTATCTGTTGAAGAGCAAGAGTTTTAAGTTTTGATAAATCAGTTTGATTAATTTGTTATGTTACAGGTCATGGTTGGGTATCATGTTTAAGAAATCCTTGCTTAATCCAGGTCACAAAGATTTTCTTCAATATGTTCTTCCAGAATTTTATAATTTTAACTCTTACATTTAAGTTTATGATCTATTTCAAGCTGACTTTTGTGTGCTGTGGGTTAAGGATATGCACCTCCCCCACCCAGGACCGTTTGTTGTTGAAAAGACTTCTTCCCCACGTTGAACTGCCAGGACCGCTTGTTGAAAACGAATTGGCCTAAATATAAGGATTTAGTTCTTAATTCCAACTCTCAATTCGGCCGCATTGATATCTATATACTTACACTATGACATCTATGTACTTACACTATGACATCTATGTACTTACCCTATGACATCTATGTACTTACACTATGACATCTATGTACTTACCCTATGACATCTATGTACTTACCCTATGACATCTATGTACTTACCCTAAAATGACCCAAGCTGCACCTCTATAGTCAGTTTTAAAATCAGGTACACAAAATCCTGCACTGTCCTTACTTCTCAAAATTGTTTTGGTTACTTCAGATCCTTCACATTCCAAGTATATTTTGGGAACAACTTGTCAATTTCTGTTAGAATGCATGCTGGGATTTAAATATGGATTACATTGAACCTATAGATTATTTGGGGGATAATCGCCACCTGTTAATATTAAGTCTTCCAATCACGAGCATGGAATGTCTTCCCACTTACTTCGCTCTGCCTTAACAATGCTTTCTAATGTTTGGTGTACTTGTCCTTTTTGTTTGTTTGCTTTTTGTTAATCCTCACCCAAGGATATTTTTCCCATTGATTTTTAGAGAGTAGGAGGGAAGAGAGAGAGAGAGAAAGAGAGAGAGAGAGAGAGAGAGAGAGAGAGAGAGAGAGATGAGAGAGACACATCGATTGGTTGCCTCCCCCATGAGCCAGATGGAACCTGCAACCCAGGCACATGCTTTTGACTGAGTGGAAATTGAACCCAAGACCCTTTGGTGCCTGGGCAGATGCTCTAACCACTTAACACACTGGCCAGGGCCGTGTACTTGTCTTATTAATTACATTTGCTTCTAAGCATTTTGTTCACTTTAATGCTATGATGAAAAGAATTATTTTCTTGATTTCATTTTTGGATTGTTTGTTGCTGATATATAGAAAGAAATACAATTGATTTTTATCTTTATCTTCTATCCTGCAAACATGCTAAACTCATTTATTAATTCTAGTAGTTTTTCTGTTGACTCTTCAGAACTTCTCCACACACCATCCTGTATCCCAGCTTGTACCATCTGGGGGAAAGACTAACTTCTTCCTCGGCCTGTCTGCCTTTATTTTGCTGGCCTTCCTGCATCTCTCCAGTGCAGTGTTGAATGGGGGTGGTGAGAGCAGTTATCCTCGTCTTCTTGTTATTCGAGGGAAACAGGCTTTCATCATTACGAATAACGTTGGCTGTGGGTTTTTGTAGATGCCTGTTTCACAAAGTTGAGGAAGTTCCCTTCTATTTCTACTTTGTTGAGAGTTTTTACCACGAACAGTTTTGGGCTGTTGTCAAATGCTTTTTCTGTTTCTATTAAGAGGATTATGTGGGCTTTATCCTTTATTCTATTAGTATGGTGTATTACATTAATTGGTTTTTGAATGTTAAATCAACCGTGCATACTTGGGATAAATCACACCTGGTCGTGGTGTATAATCCTTTTTACAGGTGGTTGGATTTGATGTGCTAATATTTTGTTAAGGATTTTTGTGTTTGTGTTCATTAGGGATATGACCTATAGTTTTCTTTCCTTCACATGTTTGGTGCTTGTTTTTAGCTTTGTTATTGAAGTAATACCAGACTAAGAGTGAGTTGGAAAGTGCTCCTTCTCCTCTCTTTGCGGAAAGTGTTTATGTGGGATTGACATTATTTTTTCTTTAGACAGTTGATAAAATACCCACTGAAGCTATCTACGCCTGAGCTTTTCTCTGTAGAATTTTAACTACAGATTATTATCTTTATTATAGAGCTCTTTAGACCATTTATTTTTTAGTCAATTTTGGTAATTTGTGTCTTTCTAGGAATTTATCCATTTCATCTAAGTTCTAGTTGTTGGTACAAAGTTGTCCATAGCATTCCCTTATATTCCTTATTATTTTTGTAGGGTGTGTACTGATGCTCTCTTTTTTATTTATGATATTGGTAATTTTTGTCTTTTTTCCTTTTTTCTTGGTCAATCTAGCTAAAGTTTATCAATTTTATTGAGCTTTTCAAAGAACTTTGTATCTACTGATTTTTTCTATTATTTTTCTGTTTTCTATTTCACTGAGATCTTTATTGTATTCTTCCTTATGCTTGCTTTAGGTTTGCTTTCTTCTTTTTTTACTTATTAAAATGGAAACATAGATTATTGATTTGAGGTTTTCCTTTTTAATATAAGTGCCTAGAGCTAAAGATTTTTCTCTAAGCACTGCTTTACATATGTCCCATCTATATATATAAAACCTAAGCGACCAGTCGACTGGTTGACCATTTGACCTGTCGCTATGATGCGCACTGACCACCAGGGGGCAGACGCTCAACACAGGAGCTGCCTCCTGGTGGTCAGTGTGCTCCCACAGTGGGAGCGCCGCTCAGCTGCCCAATGGGCTCCAGATGCCAGGCTCATGGCTGGCTGCCTTTGAGGCAGTGCTGTGAGCTGTGGCAGCAGGCACAGTGGGGCTAGGATGAGCGGGAGCTGTGTGGTGTACGCCCGGGCTCGGGCTCCTCCCAGGCTGCCTGCCACTTTGCACACTACTACATCCCCTGATGGGTCCTGGATTGCGAGAGGGTGCAGGCAAGGCTAAGGGACCCCACCAGTGCATGAATCCATGCACTGGGCCTCTAGTGTTAATATGCTTTCATGTTCATCAAGTTCAAAATATTTTTGAATTCCAATCGTGAGTTCTTCTTTGACCCATGGGTTATTTAGAAGTGTTTTGCTTACATTCCAATGATTTTGGTACTTCCCCAATTTTTTTCTCTTGATTTCTAATTTAGCTCCATTGTAATCAGGTATACTTTGAATGATTGAAATCTTTTTAAATCTATTGAGATTATTTTAGGACTAGTATAATAGCTAGGCTGAAGAATATCCCATGTGTCTTGAAAGAATGTGTTTTCTGTTCTTGCAGGGTGGAGTGTTACATAAAATGTTAGAGTAAGTTGGTTAATAGTGTTGTTAAAGTCTTCTATATGCTGGCTAATTTTCTGTTTAGTTGTTCTATCAATTAATTGAGAGGTGAGTAATGAAGTTCAATTTATAATTGTTAAACTATCCATTGCTCCTTTTAATTCTGTCAACTTTTGCCTCAATATTTTGGGGCTCTGTCTTATATACATATATTTTTATAATTGTTATATCTTCCTAATGGTTGGGTCTTTTTACCATTATAAAATTTCCCTTTTGGTTTCTAGCAATATTTGGAGTCTTATCATCCATGTTCTGTGATGTTAATATGCTATTCCAGTTTTCTTGTGATGACTATTTGCATACTACAGTGGTCCCCCCGTATCTACAGGGGTGCGTTCCAAGGCCCTGCAGTGGATGGCCAAAACTGCGGATAGCACCAAACCCTATATATACTATGTTTTTTTTTATACATACATACCTATGATAAAGTTCAATTTATAAATTAGGTGCAGTAAGAAATTAACAACAATAACTAATAATAAAATAGAACAATTATAATAGTATACTAGAATAAAAGGTATGTGATCATGGTCTCTCTCACTTGCTCTCATTCTCTCTCAGAATATCTTATTGTGCTGTGCTCACCCTTGTGTAATGATGTGAGGTGATAAAAATCCTCTGTGGTGCGTTGGTGTGAGGGGAATGAGACACGGTGAAGTAAAAGAAGGGTGACGAACGCTAGCACTTTGATTCCGCGACAGTCCATCTGATAAAGAGCAGGCTAGTAAGTGACTAACAGGAGGGAGCATCTACTGTGCAGAGACGCTGGACAAAGGGATGAGTCAAAGCAGGGCAAGGCAGGATGCATGAGATTTCATCACGCTACTTAGAACGGCACGCAATTTAAAACGTATTGTTCATTTCTGAAACTGCATTTAATAGTTTCAGACGACAGCTGATCTCAGGTAGTGGAAACTGTGGAAAGTAAAACTGCGGGTGATGGGAGACTACTGTATATCGTTTTCCATTACTTTCCTTTAAACACATGTGTGTCTTTGAATCTTGAAATGTGGTTTTGTAGTCAGAGCACGATTGGATCTTGTTTTTTTATCCATTCTGACAATATCTACCTTTTTAATGTATTTTAAAATTTTTTTTCACCTGAGGGTATTTTTCTCCATTGATATTTGAAGAGAATGGAAGGAAGGGGCAGAGAAAGAGAAACATCCATGTGCGATACACACATTGATTGATTGCCTCCCCAACGTGCCCCTGTGAACCTGCAACCCAAGTATGTGCTCTTGACCAAATCAAACCCGTGATACCCTTAGGTACTCCGGCCAGCACACTAACTGCTGAGCCAAACCGGCCAGGCAATATCTGCCTTTTGGTTGAAATGTTTAGTTCATTCACACTCAGTATAATTATTGATATGGTTGGATTCACACCTGATATTTTTGTATCTGTTTTCTGTCTAAATTATTTTGTTACTCCGTTCCTTATTGTCTTCTTAAATGTTAAACAAAAATTTTAGTCACCATTTAAATTGCTCTGTTGATTGCTTTAACTAATACATTTTGAATTGTCTTCTTAGTGTTTTTTTCTAGGGTTGGCAATATTCATCTGAATTGATCACTGCTTACTTCAGATTAATCCTCATGAAATTCTGGAAAAACACAGAAACTTTATTACACTATAGCTCCATTTCCCATTCCCTCCTCCCAACTGTACATCCATAGTTGCCATTTATATATTTATATTTAATATGTTTATATAGCTTATATAGAGAGATAGCATATAAATGTGCTATTACATCTATGTATGTGATAAACCCAACAATGCAGTATTAATTTTTGCTTTAACCAATGTTATATCTTTTAAATAAGGGAAGAAAGAAAAAATTATTTATAGTCATCCACAGATTAATCACTTTTTGTGGTCTTCATTCCCTTCTTTGGGTTTGAACTTCTGCCTAATATCATTTCTTTTTAGCATGAAGGACTTCTTTTAATATTAGTGTAAGGTGGGTCTAAGATAAATTCTCTTAACCTCTGTATATCTGGGAATCTCACTATATTTCATTTTCATTTTTTGGACAGTGTGATGGTTAATTTTGAGTCAGCTTGACAGTGACATTGTGTGCCCAGAATAAATATTACTTCTGGGTCTGTTTGTGAGGGTGTTTCCAGATGAAATTAGCCCTTGAATCCACAGAATCAGTAAGATAGATTGCCCTCCCAGTGTGGGTGGGCCTCATCCAATCCGCTGAGAGCCGGAATGGAGCGAAAGGCAGAGGAAGGAAGAGCTCACCCCTCAGTTTTCCTGTCTGCCTGCTGAGCTGGGACATGGATTTTCTCCTGCCCGGGGCAGAGCCTTACACCATCAGCTCCCCTGGTTCTGAGGCCTTTGGATTCAGACCGGAATTATCCCACTGGCTCTCCTGGGCCTCTGTCTTGCAGAGGGTAGATTGTAGGACTTCTCAGCCTCCATAATTGAGTGAGCTAGTTTCTCATAATAAATCTCTTGCTAGATAGATAGATACTCTCCCTTCTTTTCCCCTACACACACACACACACACACACACACGCACACCCCATGTACAATGTACCATTTCAATAAGTTCCTTTCATATCTAGTACCCAAATGGAATGATTGTGCTTACCAGAAACTAACAGGACTATCAGAATCCACCAATACAACTTAAACATAAAACAAGCACAGAGTGGTATTTTTTTTTTTTAAAAGGATCGTATAGTACAAGTGGCTATCGCAGTAGCTAAGTTCTTTTCACTAGACAGACCCATTTAGACCTTTTCAAAACAGCACCTCTTTTTCTTGGTATTGCCAGCTGAGATGTGTAGTGGGGAAAATTTCTTGACTAGAGAACTGGCTGGCCTGGCTCAGTGGTGAGAGCATTGGCCAGCGCACCAAAGGGTCAGGGGTTCAATTTCTGGTCAAGGACACGTACCTGGGTTTTGGGTTTAGTCCCAGCCCCAGTCATCCAGTCAGGGTGCCTGCGGGAGGCAACCAGTTGTTGTGTATCTCTCACATCAGTGTTTCTCTCTCTCTCTCTCTCTTGTCCCCTTACCCCTCCCTTCCACTCTCTCTAAAAATAATGGCATATAAAAACAATTCAAATCCATGGACATAGACAACTGTGTGGTGAAGGCCTGGGGTGGGGCAGAAACCAGGTGGAGGGGGACAATGGGGGTAATCTGTTATACCCTCAACAATAGGGATAAATAATGGTTTTTTAAAAATATATATTTTATTGATTTTTTACAGAGAGGAAGGGAGAGGGCTAGAGAGTTAGAAACATCAATGTGAGAGAAACATCCATCGATCAGCTGCCTCCTGCACACCCCCTACTGGGGGTGTGCCTGCAACCAAGGTATATGCCCTTGACCAGAATCAAACCTGGGACCCTTCAGTCCACAGGCCGACGCTCTATCCAATGAGCCAAACAGGTTAAGGCAAGATAAATAATGTTGTTTTTTAAAAAAATCAATGGAAAAATAGCCTCAGGCGAGGGAATTAACAGCATAGAAAAATAATTGAAGAGTTGGTCTGGTACTGATGTAACAGAAACCATACTGCCCTCCGATTTACAGATATATTATTAAAAATTTACTTAAAAGACCTGGGAAATACTTTCTTTTAGGGCAAAGATTCCAAATATATGTTTCATGCATAATCCTATGTTTTCTGAATGTTGACATCAGTGTACTTTAAGGTTCAAAACTTCATGTAAACATTGCCAGATAGCAAAGCTGGGTGATGTCGACTTGACTTTTAGACACCAGCAAAGTGCCTGCATTCAGATCGTACCAATTCAAACGCAACCTTGAGTCCACGTATTTCATAAACTCGCTCTGCCTGATATAAATAGAATGCCAGGCAGCAGTGAAATTTCTCTATTATTTTTCCTCTTTTTGTTTCATTTACAGAGAGAGACTTTTTTTTTTTCTGTAGGCACATGCTTTTAAGTGTTTTGCTCAGCAAGGGAAGCTCACGCTGCCAGCGTGAGTGTATTTCAAATCTGCAGGCAGATGCTTTTATATGTGTAGGAAGGAATTAGCTAATAATCACATCAAGGAAGAGAATCTGGGTAGATGTGTCCGGACTGACTGTGAGCACAGTTGCAGCCTGAAAAGCACCAGGGCTCTTCATAGGTAAGGAAGAAATCTCATTATCTCAAGTCAAATTGTAGCGGAAGCAATTTGGAGGAGTATTGTTTCCAGTAAAAAGTGCCTTAGCTGCCTGGCTGGTGTGGCTCAGTGGCTTATACTACCTGGTTTCAACTTTAGGACTCCCTCTCCACCTGCCAATGGCCACCATGATGGCGATTTAAAGCAATATTTTTTTTAAAATATATTTTTATTGATGTCAGAGAGGAAGGGAGAGGGAGAGAGAGAAAGAGAGAGAGAGAAAAACATCAATGATGAGAGAGAATCATTGATTGGCTGCCTCCTGCATGCCCCACACCAGGGATGAAGCCAGCAACCCATGCAAGACCTCCTGGTTCCCAGGTCAATGCTCAACCACTGAGCCACACCGGCGGCAAATGCCGTATTTTTTCATTAGCTCAAATAAATCTAATTCCAAGCAGTCTGACTAGAACACCTCTGAGACACATGTCCTAATTCATCTAGGTTGGTCCATGGGCCAGGCTGTGGAAATTTAACCCATTTCTAAGGTGGAATAATCTGAGTCAGGTTGAGAACCTGGTTCCCTTCCTAGTCTCCTCTGACTGTGAGCTGACTTCAAATGTAAACACCCCTTAAGGGTTTGTGATTTGTTAAAATGTATGAGTTATTTCTTTGCTTCGGTTTTTTTTTCTTCTTAATTTTCTAATATGTTCAAGAATAACTACAATGTGGTGTTAAACCCAGTTATATTAGAATAGTAAAGTATTTTCCCAATGAAAATAAGTGAGGAGATAGAAAGAGAGGGCTAGGCAGTCGGTCAGGGACTGGCCCACGGGGTAGGGCAAAGGAAGGGAAGTAGAGCTTTGCAGACAGGGAGACAAACAAAAGGACTTAGAACTAGACTCAGGCAGGCAGCAACCGGCTGGGCGGGGAACCCTAGATGCGGCTAGGTGGGAACAGTGATGTCACCTTGGACCTGGGGCCTGATGTGGCAGTTCTCAATCAGGTCCTCCCGCGGGCGGGAACTGGAACTTTGAAATAATTGGATATTGCCAGAATTCCTTGAAGGGACCAATCAGAAGCTAGCAAGGTATGTGAATACCCCTAGACAAAGAGCTTCAGTGGTAACCGCTTTGGGCTCCCTTCCTGCTGCCCCCTTGTGGCAGGAAGTCTTCTTATCTCTCAAAACACTTTGTTTCCACCAACCATTTTTGTCCGTGAATCCATTTTTCAGTTTTGTGAGGCAAAGAACTCGGACCCTATCATTAAATTTTGGTTTCAGAAGCCTCCAGATTTTTTTAATTTTCTGTTTTTGTGGGGTTTGTGTTTTTTTGAAGCCTCCAGATTGATGGGTATCTTGCTTTGATATAAGTCCATCTACTGTTGTAACAGCATAGCCAGTTTTATTTGAAATATGTCTTTTCTTAGTTCCTCCTGCACTTTGAGAGTGGTAAGGAAGTATGAAAGCTGCTAAACACTAAAACTTATTTATTTGATTTACTGCCTCATCCATTCTCTCTGACAATGGAAATAGACCATCTCCAGTAGGGAACTGGGTTGCTGAGATTTGTTTTTGTACATACAAACCAATTAGCTCTTTATAAGAATTTGCATCTATATATCTGGAAAGTATATGTAATCACTACTTTGTGAAATTGAATAAAACCCATTTTAAAGGTTTAGGAAAGGGCCTAAGAGTCCCACAACTGGCTTCCCAGGATTCTTTACATTGTGAACACAAAATAAGGCATGCAAGACACAAGTTTTTAGAAAGGTGCTTAATATTGAAGGCAAACAAATGTTTTTGGCTGAATTATTATCTCTCCTTTTCTCACCACCAGCAAAGAGCACCCATATAAGATGTAAAATAGAGAAGGATAATCTGAAAGGCCACCAGACCTCCGTCTGTCCTCTGATCAGACCATTTACTATTCTGGTTCTCAAAGCGTGGTCCCTGGACCAGCAGCATCAACATCACCCGGGAACTTGTTAGAAATGCAAACACCTCGTACCTACTTCTGGTGTGTTTTCCAACACTGACAAACAATTCTCCAATTCTCAGTGGACACTGACTGTGTGTCCTATACATTTTAACTGAATTCTAACACCATCTACTGAGGTTAAGAGCGAAATCCCATGCAACTGCCCCCATTTCAGATACCAATCACAAGTCTAGGTTGTTAACTGTGCTTCTGACCAATCAGGGTTCCCAGAACCCCCTCCTTAGGTTTGATAATTCACTAGAATGGCTCACGGAGCTGAGGGAAACATTTACTTACAGTTACTAATTTATTATGAAGGATGTTATGAAGGGTAGAGACGAAGAGCCAGATGAAGAGGTACAGAGGCAGAGCCATGTGGAAGCTTCTGTCCCCATAGAGTTGGGGTGCACCCCCCCCCCCCAGCATATGGATGAGTTCACCTACCCAGAAGCTCCTCAAATTTTGTTGAACAGTTTGTTTTAAGCCTAGTCTCCACCTGCCCCATTTCCCATGGCTTGGTGGGTGGATATGAACATTCCAACCATCTAATCTCTTGGTCTTCCTGATGACCAGCCCCATTCTGAGGTCATATAGAGGCCCCATCTTGTCGCCTCATTAGCAAACCTCTGGTGTGCGTAAAGGGGGCTCCTTTTGAATAATAAAAGATGCTACTATCACTCAGGAAATTTCAAGGTTTGGGGAAGCTCTGCACTAGGAACCGGGGACAAAGACAAAAGTATTTCTTATTATACTACATACTGAATCAGAAACTCTGGGGACAGGACCCAGCAGTGCCTGTCCTAACACGTTCCCTAGGGCAACCATGATATACATTAAGGTTCAAGTACCACCGCTTTATGATACTTTTTTGCTGATTCTGGGACCTGGTATTTGCCACATCTCAAAGAGAGAGCAGTGGGAAAAGCAGGTTCAATAAGAAAACCATTTAAAGAGAGGAAATAACAAAAGAAATAAAGAATTGAAGGCCATTGCCTTGGCTACAGAATCAGCTAATGCGTTTTATTTTCAGATCTCATCAGTTATTTTTTTATTTATTTCTTTTTAATCCCAATATCATGGGATTAGATGTTGTGCAGAAAAGGGCTAATACCCATAATGCAATAGAACAGCACACCAGCAGGCATCTGGGCTGACGGGCTGGTGCCCATGTTGTGCAAGGCTTTAAATCCATCTCGCCCAAGGGGTGTGGTAGAGAACACAACATACAGAGCAACTGCTGCCTTCGTTTCACTCACAGTTAATGAAAAATCCGGATGAAAGATACAATATGAAAGTATCAGGGCAGGATCCCAGTAGAACGAAGGATGTACTCCAAATGGTTCCAATGAAGAGACCCGAGTGAGGGGGCAATTTCAGAAGTTTGGGCAGAGTTGAGGAAACAAAGGAAGCAGGGCCAGCGACTCAGAGACCAGCAAGTGCACAGAGCCACTAAAATCCCTGGGCTAGAAGAGACAAGGAGAGAAAATAGTGTCGCTGGGGAAGAAGTTCACCAATAAGAATTATTTCTATGGAAGGATCCAGGTGTGCTGTTAAAGAACAAAATTCAACATAATAAATTTGAAGATCTAATGGCTTTATTTGTTAATATATATTTTTAATTGATTTCAGAGAGAGGAAGGGAGAGGGAGAGGGAGAGGGAGATAGAAACATCAACGATGAGAAAGAACCATTGAGCAGCTACCTCCTGCACGCCCACCACTGGGGATGGAGCCCACAACTCAGACATGTGCCCTGACCAGGAATCAAACTGGGACTGTCTGGTTTGTGGGTTGACATTCAACCACTGTGCCACATCGGCAGGGCTCTAAAGGCATTATTAAGTGATTCACAAGTCCAGTGGCATCCCATCTGGCAACTAGAAGGGCCTCCAAAGGGTTGTACAAAATGGAGGAATTTTTATAGGCAGAAGGTTGTGGCAGGTAAGTTTTTAGCAAAAGAAAAGAAAGGATTATTTCTAGGCCAGGCCATATTTCAGGGGGAAAGGGATGGCAGGAGTTATATCATGCAGATTACTAGGTACCTCACTAGTATTGATCAGCAAATTCCAGGCTGAGTGGTTTAAAATTCCACTCCTGGAAGAGGCTGAGACTGTTACCATCATAATTAGCTAGTTATTAATTTTAATAGTAGGAACGAAGCAAAGAGGAAGCCAGACATTATAAGCATGGTCAGCTGGGCAGCTTCATCGGGAAGCTGCAATTTCCCACTCCCCAGGGAATCACCGGTCCATTCCGTGCAGATCACTGAGGCCAGGGGTCCAACAAAGGGAGAAATGGATGCATGTACAGTGAAGCTGGGATGACGTAGGGGAAGTGCTGGCCTGTCAGTCTAGCCTGGGGAGCCGTGGATTGCCTAGAGGGGTGGAGCCACTGCAAGTGTGAGAAATCCTGAAGGATTCATTGTTAAGCTCCTAGTTAAAATCCCCAAACACAGAATTCTCTCTCTCTTGTTCCTCTTGCTTCACTCCTGCTTCCTACCACTCACCCATACTTCCTCCATAGTCATGAGGCCCTAGAAGCTGCATGGCCCACAGCCATGCAGACTCCACACACAATAGGCTGCAACTGGGACCACCAGCGAAGCTAGCCAGATGCTGGGCAGGACTGTGCAAATAGGGAAGAGGGGCTCTGGGCAGTGGCTTTAATCCCAGCTCTGCTGAAGGCAACATGGGACCTTTTCCTTGGAGGGACGGAGAGAGATTGGACCTCAGAAACCCAGGGGTTTAATTCCACAGAAAGAAGGTTTCCTCACCCTCCCATGGGGGCCTCAGGAAATTCTTTTCCCCGTGCACCCTAAGAAGCCCACTTCCACCAGCAACAGGTGGGATGGGGAGAGTACCCCATCAATAACAAAATGACAGTTAGGTTAGTTATTCAGTTTTGGTTTGGTGATGTGGCTTAGCAAAAGTGACTCTGTTCGACCTCTTGTTTTTTTAATTCCAAAGCATGGAAGGATTTATCTCTCCTGTTCGCCAATCTCCTGCCTCTTATATGCTAAACTCAGCCAGAAGCCAATAGCAAGAGAGCTTGTTGATGAAAACCACAGAGTCCAGCTCAGCTCATGGCAAAACAGAGGACAGTGGGAATGAGTGGGTGGGGTGAGGTAATAGAGAATAATGAGGGTAACAGACAAATTGGGACTTTGAAGCTTTGACTCTCATTTGACTCTATTTTTATTCTCTTTAAAAGAATTTCTTTTTCACATATATTTTTATTGATTTCAGAGAGCAAGGGAGAGGGAGAGGGAGATAGAAATATCAATGATGAGAGAGAATCATTGATCAGCTGCCTTCTGCATGCCCCACACTGGGGATAGAGCCCGCAACCTGGGCATGTGCCCTGACTGGGAATTGAACCGTGACCTCCCGGTTCATAGGTCAATGATCAACCACTGAGCCATGCTGGCTGGGTCATTATTTCTTTTTTATGATAGTTAATGTCATTATTGAGCTCCATTTTTATAAGACCTTTACATAAATATTTATTGCTCCTTTCCTATTATTAAAATTATTACATATTTATTTATTGTGTTGTATTAACTGTAAAGATATCAGGAACTATGACCAAATTAATAACAGTAAATTTCAGAGATTTTTATAATTTTGATCCAGTAATGTCATTGGAACAATTTATGTAGGTAAATAGTTTTAAAACATTGTTTATAGTCTACAAGAACATTCAAAAAACATTAGCATATTTTAATTAACACATTTTAGTAGCATAATTATCTTTAAATTATATTTTGTTATCCTACTAATAGCTTTACAAGTAATTTTCAGACACATTTGAAATTCTGCCCAGAGGATTTGATTAGATATGCAACAACCAAAGAATTTAGCAACATCTATAGAACGTTTTGTGTAAATATCCAAATTTCTAAAGCACATTAAGCTCCAGTTTTGGATTCTGTGGGTGAATGCGTAATCAGTGGAGAAGGAGGAACACAAAGTCACCTTATGATAGTTACCTGGGCTTTATGGATAAGAACTAGTGGTGTGCAGGGGCTGGCTTACAGTGAACCATGGCAGCCATTCTGTGCACCTCCCACCTCCACATGCCGTGATTTCACACTGATAATTGGGAATCTGCCATGATGGGCGTATTTTATAATGAGACACAATTTATCACTCTGACTCTGGTCTTGCCCTCCCTCTGTGGAATTGTCTCCATCCCTCACAGAAATCAATGGAGGTACAAATAAGGCCGGCCTTCCTTCCTTCCTTCCTTCCTTCCTTCCTTCCTTCCTTCCTTCCTGCCTGCCTGCCTCTCTCCCCCATCCACCCTCCTTCCCATGCTTTCCTCCTTTCTCATTTACTTATTTATTTGAGGAGTCACTGAGGTCTATCAGGCATTCAGCTTCTCTCTTGGACCTGGTTGAGGCCTATAATTTAGGTTTTGCTGTCTGTGATCTGCTGGTGATAGCACTTGCCCATATGGTTCTCAGGATGTAACTATTACAAATTGACTTTTTATTTAGGGCTCATAATGCTGGAAGTTTTCATCTTGGCTATACAGTTAGCATCTGCATGGTGGTGGGGGAGAGACCGCCTTCTGGGGCCCGCAGGGTGCTCTACTCCAGGCCTTTACACTGCCCGCCTCAGGGACAAGAGGCCTCTTTGAGGACTCCTCCTCCTCTCGCTTTCAGCACAGCTGTTTCACCCACCTTCTCCCTGTCCCTTACAGCTTGCCTAGGCCTCTCCGGGGTCCTGGTGCCCACTGTCCTGATTTTTCTCATTGTAATAGTATGAACTTTTCCTTTGATTATTGTGATACCTTTACCTTCTCCTTATGTGTCCCACATGCCATTGAGTTGGCTCCAATTCCTATGAATGAGTGAGGCCCACAATGCCCTGTCCTCAACAGCCCTGCTCAGCTCCTGCAGACTCAGGTCTAGGGTTCTTTTATGGAGTCGGTCTATCTGGTATTCGGTCCTCCTCTCTCCCTGCTGCCTCCTCCTCCCCCAGCATCAGTGTCTTTTCCAAAGACCCCTGCCTTCTCGTGATGTGCCCGACGTAGGACAGCTTCTGTCTTGTCATTTTGCTTCAGGTTTAATTTACTCTGGGACCCACTTGTTTGTCTTTCTGGCGGTTCAGGGTGTCCACAGAGGTCTCCTCCAAGACTATAGTTTAAATGAGTCCATTTTTTTTTCTGTCAGTTGTCTTCACTACTCAACTCACATCTGTACATAGTCGTTGGGACCACGAGGGCGGGGATGATCTTAGCCTTGGTCTCCAGCGACACCTCTTTGCTCTTCCCCTTACATAGTCCTTGTGTTAACAGAAGGAGGTGGAACAATCCCCCTCCCCCTCCCTCTCCCCCTCCCCGTCCCCTCAATCGCTCAGTTCAGAAGCTATATAAATGGGTGGCAACCAGCCAAGATCACAAGTTAACCTAAACCATAATTTTTCTCCTAATACTTGAAGCCTTGGCAAGTTCTGGGCATCACGCCAGATGCTTTTCATCCCAGGCTATGAAGGCCATCTCCAAGTAAATACAAGTGTGCCTGAAATAGAAAAGTCTGCTCTTTAAATCTTTAATGACATTTTCTTTATGCCATTATAATTTACCAACCCTGGTAGCTATAGAGCACCTTGACAATGATGATGTTTGTATTCAACACTTTTTAATTCACATTTAACCCAAATATTATGCTGTTTTACCAGACTCAGCAGGCACACAGGAGTTTCAAGAATAAATCACTCTCTGTACACCTAGCCCAGAGGAGGTCTGTGTCAATCTGAGCAAGCCCCCTTCTCTGCAGGTTAGTTTCCCTGTTTGCAAAATGGGAACCACAGTGGCGCTCACCAGCAAGGCTCAGATTAGACCCAAAATAAAGGTTTTACAGAACAAGCATCCACACATATCAATCATCAGCCTCATTATTATTGTCAGTGTGGAAGTCCTTAGTCTCCTTTCATCTCAATTGTTTTTAATCCTCATCCAAGGATATGTTTTTATTAATTTTTAGAGAGAAAGTGAGAGAGATTGAGAGAGAGAGAGAAACATAGATGTGAGAAAGAAACATCTATCAGTTTCCTCCTGTAGTGCCCCAACCAGGAATCAAATCCAAAACCTAGGTATGTGCCCTGATCAGGAATCAAACCTGAAACTTTTTGGTGTTTGGGATGATGCTCCAACCAACTGAACCACCGGGCCAGGGCTCATCTCAACGTTAACTTCCTTTGAGTAATAGGATCTTTCTGAGAGTTCAAACTAGAACTCAATTATTAATCTCATTTTAAAAATTTTCTGCCTTTCCTAGTCTAGATTTTTGTTTTGTTTTGCCTTTGTCAAGAAAAAGAACATAAAGGGACAAGACAAGTTATTAAAGGTACCATTCTTTTCGTATGACTGTGCAGTGCAGGGCTAGCATGAATGTGAAAAGTTGCTTTGGGGCACTGTCCATTCTGCTTTTTCTAGGTAGAATTCCAAACATATTGAAGAAATTTCCATCTGAGAGGACCGGGGGAGACCTGTGGGACCAAGGTGGGATTGAGAGAAACAGAGCCACGGAAAGGATTGCATAATGAGACACAATTTATCACTCTGGCTTTGGTCTCGCCCTCCCTCTGCGGAACTGTCTCCATTCCTTACAGCAAAATAATGTAAAAGGTCTGGTGTAATCAGAACTTTCAAAGCAGAATGTACAGGGACGGGGGAGGGAGGGCGTTGCTCTAACAGGGGAATGCAGGTTATTAGTGATACTTCATCCAATATCCATTTTGTTATCCTGCAAAATGTAGCAGATTATGTTATAAATATTTAAAATTCCTCTAAGGGTTCATTTACTTAACAACAAATAAGAAAAACAAATTAATATGAAGAGTTTCCCCAGGCATTTAAGCATTGATTGCAACTTAAATTTTTCAGATGTAATAGATTGGATTCTTGTAAATGCTTTAAAGCCTCGTGAGAGTAGACACGGAGCAACACAATCATTTAAAACAGATGGGTACAGGTACGCTGCCACTGGTTAGAAACGTGTTAATGCCACGACTTAGAATTTCCTTGATCTTTTTTATTCCAACTGGGAGATTTGTATCATTAAGGCCTGGAGTGTTTCTCACCTAAACGCTCATCCTCTCAGATCTAAAACTTTGGCATTCATCCAATTTCACTTGCCAGGTTAGGGTTCTTAATCACTTTAGGCCTTTTTCTGCTTTACGCTGAGATGAGGATTACTAGTTCATCTATATTTTTGTTGTAAGTAATGCATGTGGTTACAGAGTAATGGAAGGTCTGGGCTTCCTAAGCCTTTCAGATAGAAGGAGATTTGCCTGAATCTAATAATCCAGGTAAGGAGAGTTATAATTTAGAATGATCCCGGATAAAGAAATACCAATTAGCCAAGTCTAAATTGCAGCGTGATTGTGCCGGTGTCTCATACTTAAGGCCCTTATTCTGCTTCTTTCCTTAATCTTTCCCCCTCCCCAAATCAAACTCTATTAAGTATGTAATTCCTGACCCTGAGCGTGATTAGACTATAAAGGTGTTGGAGCGTGCTATGGAACAACTTCCTCACGTCACCACAAAGACTGGGCTGCAAAGTCACCATGTTACCGTTCTTGTTCCTGGAAAGGACCGACACTCTTGGGAAATTTGGGCATTCATGTACCTGTCTTGAGCCTATAGAGATTACCTTGCCGGACTCAAATGCAATGGCCTATTTGAAGCAGAGGGGATTCTCCAGAATGCAAATGAGCCAGGTATGCCTCTCAGAAACTATCAAAACAACCAGAGACTAAAAATGACCGGGATTGCAGGGTCTGGATGGACGCTGGTGCCGGACACGTCCCTCTGTCTGTCTGACCCAGACAGAGCCAACTGCTGACCATGAGTGTGTGGTGAACTTCTCAGCACCAGCTGCTGGAGTTCAGACTGCACTCAATCTGGGGTTTTTACAAGGAGCAGTTGATTGATGTGTTATTCTTACATGGAGGTTTCTCTCTCTCTGCCTCTCCCCTCCTCTCTAAAATCAATAACAAATTTAAAAAAAACAAAAAGTCAATGATATGGAACATGTGAACAGAAAACCAGTAACAGGTGTTGAATGTGTTAGGGAGGCCCAAAGTATCTGAACAGTATTCTAAAGACAGAGACCAGAGAAGATGGAGGAAGGAAATTCTTAAAAACCACCAAACAAACACAACAGGAAATAACTTCCCAGGACAGAGGCTGTCAGGCTTCATATTGGAAGGGCTCACCAGGTGCCCACGTGCTTACCACGAAAATAGGACCCAGTCCGAACAGGGAATTAATCTAACCTGGCATCCCCTTAGGGAATATAGTCAATCATATTGAAATAACTATGTACGGCACCAGGTGGGTCCTAGACTTGCCAAGTACCTATATATTTATATAACTTAACAAGTTATATAAATGTCTAACCACTATGCTGTATACTTGATGCTAATATCATATTAAATGTCAACTGTAATAAAAAAAATAAAAATAAATAAACTGGCATCCCTTACTCTGTCCTTCCTCTCCAGACTCTATGGCCTCTCTGGGTTTTCAAAATAATCTCCCAGCACACACAGGAAGTCAAACAATAAAGACAATATTTTCAAATTATCCCAAAACTCTACTGCTGCCCCATTGAAAGATGCCTTTGAAACACTGATAGACTAGTTCAGTTTCCTTTGAAAAACAGCAAATTCATAATGAAATGAGATGTTAGGTAGATAGATGGATAGACAGACGGAAGCCTTGAAAATATACGCAGAAGATGGTGGGAACAGAACTGAGGGCATATGTGGCTGAAATCCAGATACACTTTTGTTGACTTAGCCATGCAGAGGGAAGCACCAGAGAAAACCAATCACCAACATACCAACTACTGGAACAGAGGCTGGAGAACTGGGCATTTCTGAAATAAAGCCTGTGGCTACTTTAAACTTTTCCACCACAAGTATACTCTCATCACGGCTCCAAGATGTTCTCAGAAGTCGCTATTACTGAAACCTATCACACTGGCTTAATATTTGCATCATAGTTATTACTGTCTGGCATTTCCTGTTTATTGCTTGTTTCCTTGGGTGGTGTTGTGGGGTCCACACAAGCTGAGACTTGGTGTGTTCTGTCCATCTCTCAACTCTTACTGCCTAAAACTATGCCTGGCACGTGATAGGTGCACTGCTAATGTTGAATGAATCAATCAATGAATGAGTCAAGGAATCAATGAACAAATGAGCGAAACTTCCTTCAGTGCAGTTTGTGCCTGTCGCAGTTGATGTTGATAATCAGGCCTCTCCAGGATGCCGATCCTCAGCCCAGATTCACGGTGAACTTCTAAAGCAGGGGTTCTCAACCTTCCTAATGCCGCGACCCTTTAATACAGTTCCTCATGTTGTGGTGACCCCCAACCATAAAATTATTTTCGTTGCTACTTCATAACTGTAATTCTGCTACTGTTATGAATCGAAATGTAAATATCTGATATGCAGGATGTATTTAGGCTACCCCTGTGAAAGGGTCGTTCAACCCCCAAAGGGGTCGTGACCCACAGGTTGAGAACCGCTGTAAAGAGAGGTTCAACAGAGTGCGGAACCTCAGGGGGGAGGCGGGGGAGGGCGGGAACTGATCAACGGAAGACCTTGCATGCAAACCCATGGACACAATCAATAGGGTGATGAAGGTGAGGAGCGGGGAGGGAGCGCTTGGTGGGCTAAAAGGGGTCAATGGGGAAACAAAAGGGATATATGTAATACTTTCAAAAATAAAGATTAAAAATAAAAAGAAACAGATAATTTTATCAAAGAAAAATAAATAAAGAGGGCTTCTTTCCAACGAAGTTGTTCCTATTGTTGGCAACTGCATTAGCACAGGTGTAGAAAGTGAATGTGGGCAGCCCGGCCAGAGTGGCTCAGTTGGTTGAGCATCGTCCTGTGCACTGAAAGGTTGCCAATTCCCAGTTAGGGGACATACCTGGGTTGCAGGTTTGATCCCCAGTTGGCCAATGTTTCTTTCACTCACTCTCCCTTCCTCTCTCTAAGCATGTCCTTGGGTGAAGATTAAAAAAAGAAAAGAGCCTGGCTGGTTTGGCTCACTGGATAGAGCGTCGGCCTGGGGACTGAAGGGTCCCAGGTTCGATTCCGGTCAAGGGCATGTACCTTGGTTGCTGGCGCACCCCCAGTGGGGGATGTGCAGGAGGCAGCTGATCGACGCTTCTCTCTCATCGATGTTTCTGACTCTCTATCCCTCTCCCTTCCTCTCTGTAGAAAATCAATAAAATATATTAAAAAAAAAAAAAAAGAAAAGAAAGAGGAAAAGAGGGCAAATTGTTTGCTGTGATAAAACAGAAATGTCCTTCAGTGGAGAATGGAAAAATGCGAGGACTTGAGGAGGCGAAAAATGATCCTGTTCTCTTTCCCTCTGGAGAGGGAATTTTTTTTCTTTTTAAGGAAAAATCACAATTTAAAGTCCATATCGAGCTTCACTAGAGAATGCGACTGAAATGTGAGGCCACAGGTGGGCTTTCTCCTTCTGCCCTCTGCTCTCCAAGTGGCCCACCTGGGGCTTCCGCCTCCCTCTGGCAGCAGCAGAGGCCCCTGGGGGTTACTGCTGGCAGCCGGCCAAATGCTGGCATCCCCAGGGCCAGCCACGCTGACCAGAGGGGTGTGGCCATTTGTGTCCAGCTTCTTCTCCTCTCATCAGTCAGTTAAATGGCTCCTACCCAGGGGATGAAACCATTCATCCTGTCACACTCTGGGAGTGGAAATTCCCTTCTGAAACATGAGGGAGGGGAATTCGATTTCTCACCAGATAAATCCTTTGCGGAACACCCAATGTAATAGCACGCATCCACTTACAAGAACAGCGTCTGACCTACTCATACCGACACAAATGCTCCAAAGGATATTAAAAGTGGAGGGAGAATTGCAATGTTACTTTATTTTTGTAAAAATATATGATTAATTCTAGTACATGTTAGCACAAGAGTAAACAGGGCAAAAAGAAGGACTATGCATCAAACTCAGTGATGGTTATCTTTTGGGGAGAACCACAGGGGATGTTTATTTGTATATTATGGTTGTGATAATATCTGAGGTTTATATAATGGGAAGGCATTTCTTCTATAATCAAAATAGTAATAATAATGAGTAGCAAAAGGGAATTAAATTGAAAAGAAGATTTTTCTTTTTTTTTCTCCCTAAAATTGCCTTAGAGACAAAGAGTAAGAGTCAAACCACATAGGAACCAGCACACAGGGCAGTGATGGCGAACCCATGACACGCATGTCAGAGGTGACACGCGAACTCATTTTTTTGGTTGATTTTTCTTTGTTAAATGGCATTTAAATATATAAAATAAATATCAAAAATATACATCTTTGTTTTACTATGGTTGCAAATATCAAAAAATTTCTATATGTGACACGGCACCAGAGTTAAGTTAGGGTTTTTCAAAATGCTGACACGCCGAGCTCAAAAGGTTCGCCATCACTGACACAGGGTGAGAGTGGGGGGTCCTGGCCACCTTGGGCTTTGGCACCAGGAGGACCAAGGCCCAAATACCAGTGCTGCCTTGTCCTCAGTGTCTGAATTTGGGCAAATTACTCAATCACTGAACTTTGTCAAAACTCATAAACTGCACAGTCAAAATGAGTGCCTTTTATTATATACTGGAGGCCTGGTGCACGAAATTCATGCGGGTGGGGGTTGGGGGCTTCCCTCAGCCTGGCCTGCACACTCTCCAATCCAGGACCCCTTGGGGGATGTCCAACTGCTGGTTTAGGCCCAATCCTGCAGGCAGTCTGACAGCCCTCTTACAATCCGGGACCACTGGTTCCTAACCTCTCACCTGTCTGCCTGCCTGCCTGCCTGATCACCCCTAACCCCTCTGCCTGCCCACCTGATCACCTCTAATGGCCTCTGCCTGCCTGCCTGCTGGATCACCCCTAACCGCTCTCCCCTGCTGGGCTGATTGCCCCTAACCACCTCTGCCTTAGCCCTGCCACTGTGGCTTTGTCCAAATGGATGTCCAGAAGATGTCCGGTCTTTCCAGTCTAATTAGCATATTACCCTTTTTATTAGTATAGATAAATTCCGTCTCTATAAAGTTGATTTTATTTAAAAAAACAAAAAAAAACAAAGGAAGTCAAATCACATCACTCTTCCACTCAAAACCTTGCCATGATCTTCATTTCACTCAGAGTAAAAGCCTGCAAGGCCCTTCACAGCCTGCACCTTCCTTGTTACCGTCTGACCTCATTTCCCATCACAACCATCAGCGCTTCAACCATGGTAGCCTCCTCAGTGTTCCCCAAACAAACCAGCATGCCACCTCAGAGGCTTTGCACTGGCTGTTCCTTCTGCCTGGAATGCTGTCCCCCAGGAGCCACATATACCCTATTCTCCTTATTTCTGTGAGCAAATTCCACCTTCTCAGTGAGATCCATCCTGATACTCCTATTTAAAATTGCAGCCCTTTCCATCCTGGACATCTTTTATTCATTTTCATCAATGTGCTGATCATTGCCTAACTGCTGGTGGGATTACAAATTGATTTAGCCACTTGGAGGGACAATTTGGCATTGGGCTTGTCCTACAACTCAGTCACTACACTCCTCTGTTTTGTCCTGGAGAAACACCTGCACATGTGCACGAGGAGGTATGTATTAGGATGTTCATTGCAGTGGAGTCTAAAATAGTGAAAAGTGGAAATAATTTAAAAGTCCATCAGTGAGAAGCTGGATAAATATATCAAGATGTATTTGTACTATGACCCTAGCCAGTTTTTCTCAGTGGTTAAAGCACCAGCCCTCTGACTAAAGGCTCTCAGGTTCAATTCCCATCAAAGGCACATGCCTCGGTTGCAGGCTGTCCTGGTAGGGGTGCATGCGGGAGGCAACCATTCGATGTGTCTCTCTCACATCGATGTTTCTCTCTCTGCTTCTCCCCCCACCTCCTTCCCCTCTCTCTAAAAATCACTGGGAAAAGTATCCTTGGGTGAGGATTAACAAAAAAAATGATGTATTTGTACCATGAAGTACTGTACTGTTCAGCATTTAAGTAGAATTAAGTATATGTACTAACAGAGCTGGATCTCAAAGACATACTGTTGAGTGGAGGAAATTAAAAATTTTATCTAAAAAACAAAGAAGAATGGGTATGCCTATAAAGTGTAACACCAGGGAGCTCTGTGGTGATGGAACAGTTCTGTATCTGGATTGTAATGGTGATTAGAAGATTACACATGTGATACAATTACCTGAACTACACACACATGCGCACCTGAGTGCATGTAAAACTGATGAAATCTGAGTAAATTCTGTGGATTCTACCAATGTAAGGTGCTGGAGGTTTTTTAAATATATATATATTTTTATTGATTTCAGAAGGGAAGGGAGAGGGAGAGAGAGATAAAAAACATCAGTGATGAGAGAGAATCATCAATTGGCTGCCTCCCACACACCCCTTACTAGGGATCAAGCCTGCAACCTGGGCAAGTGCCCTGACTGGGAGTCAAATTGTGACCTTCTGGTTCATAGGTAAATCCCTGAGCCACACTGGCCAGGCAGTGTCCTGGTTTTGATAGTGTACTAAAGTTATATGAGATACTACCTCTGAGAGATGCTGGGCAAAGGGTATTCAAGGTCTCTTGTATTATTTGTGCGACTTCCTGTGAATCTATAATTACTTTAAAACAAAAAATGTTATAAGATATAAAACATAAATGTTGATGTATTGGAAGACTCAATTCGATGATATCAATTGTCCCTAAATTGGCTAGTTAATGCAATCTCAAAAATTTTTTAAAAAGTAACTTGACAGCCCTAGCCTGTTTAGCTCAGTAGATAGAGCATCGGCCTGCAGATTAAAGGGTCCCAGGTTCGACTCCAGCCAAGGGCACATGCCCAGATTGCGGGCTTGATCCCCTCCAGTAGGGGGCGTGCAGGAGGCAGCCAATCAATGATCTGTCTATCTATCTCTCTCCCTTCCTCTCTGAAATCAATAATATATATATATAAAGTAACTTGACAAACTGGTTTCACAATTTACATGGAAATTCATAAAAACAAGAATCACAAAAACATTCTTGAAGAAGAACAAAGGAGGAGAACTTGCTCTACCAGACATTAAGATTTATTACGACTATGGTAAAAAGAAAGTATGGTATTGCCACAAGAATAAGAAAAGTGACCAATGGAACAGAAAGAGCTTCCAGGGGTAGGGGTAGGGACCCATGAAGGGAAGCACACTTGACTAATGACTATGCTCTGTAAAATAGAGGGAAAAGGTGGGCTTTTCAATAAAAGGTGCTGGAAAACCTGGGTATTTGTATATAATAAAACTGGATCTTTATCACACACCTAACACAAAGATCAACAGAACCATCATAAAATGTTTCAGTGAGCAATTAGGGACACATTGAAAGCAAATGAAAAAAAAACAGGCTCAGAAAAATATATAAAGAAGAATTAAATGCCAATTTTATGACAGAAAAATACAATAACCTAAAATTTAAAATTCAGTGGATGGGCTTAATAGCAGAATGGAAAAAAAATGAAGGGAAAAATCAGTGAAATTGAAACAGAGAATTCAACCAAATGTTTAAAAAAGAATTAGCACTAATTCTACAAGTATCCTCCAGGAAATAGAAGAGGAGGATGTTTTTCTCAACTCAAATTATGAGGCCACTATTACCTGATATCAAACCTTCACAGACAGCATGCACACATAAATGTACTAGTACACAGAAAGCTACAAACTAATATCACCCATAAAAATAGGTGCAATTTATTAAACAATATATTAGCAAATAGAATTATATGCCATGACCAATTGGGGCTTATTCCAAGGGGCTGGTTTAATAATTGAAAATCAATCAATGTATCCCACCATATTAATAGGCTAAAGAAAATTCACATAATCATATCAATTGACACAGAAAAATATTTGATAAAATTCAATACCCACCCATGGTAAAAACTCTCAGAAAGCTAGAAATGGAGGAAAATTTCCTTGACTTGATAAAGGTCATATACAAAAAAATACCTATAGATGACATTATACTTAACTAGAGGCCCCGTGCACAAAATTCATGCACTCAGAGGCAGGGGGCCCTCAGCTGGGCCTGCGCCCTCTCATAGTCTGGGAGCCCTTGGGGGATGTCTGACTGACGGCCTAAGCTGTCAGTTGGACATCCTTACCGATGCCGTGGAGGCAGGAGAGGCTCTTGCCACCACTGCTGCACTCGCTAGCCATGAGTGCAGCTTCTGGCTGAGCAGCGCTCCCCCTATGGGTGCATACTGACCACCAGGGGTCAGCTTCTGCATTGAGATCTGCCCACTGGTGGTCAGTGTGTGTCATAGCGAACAGTCGTTCCACTGTTTGGTCGATTTGCATATTAGCCTTTTATTATATAGGACGGTAAAAGACTGAATGTTTTTTCACTAAGGTCAGAACAAGGCAAGGAAGCCCACTCTCACTACTATCCCTCAGCATAACACTGGAAGTCCTGGCCAGAGCAATGAAGTCAGACAAGGAAATAAAAGGAATATGGATTGGAAAAGAGAAAATAAAACTGTTCCTATTGCAGATGACATAATTATCTACATAGAAAATTCCAAGGACCCTACAGAAAAACCCTCCAAGAACTAATAAGTGAGTTCAGCAAGGTTGCAGGACACAAGATTGACATACAAAGATCAATTGTACTTCTACATTCTAGCAATGACCACATAGAAACCAAAAAGGATACAATATGAAGATGTCAATTCTCCTCAGATTGATAGACAGATCTAATGCAATTCCTATTAAAATCCCAGAAATATTTTTTTGTAAGATAGACAAAAATATCCCAAAATTTATATGGAAAGTCAAAGGAACTAGAATAGCTAAAACAATTTGGAAAAGAAGAATAAGGTGAGGAGAATTAATATACTCCATTTTAAGACACTGTTGGGAAAGGCAATCTTGTGATCCAGTCTTTCAGGCCCTAGGGTGCCTGGCCAGCCTGGATGAGGGGATGATGGCTGTTTGCAGCTGGTCATACCCCCTTCAGGGTGGGAGTCCCCACTGGGGTACCTGGCTAGGCTGGGTGAGGAGATGATGGCTGTTTGCAGTTGGTCACACCCCTTTCAGGGTGGGGGTCCCCACTGGGGTGCCTGGCCAGGCTGGATGAGGGGCTGAGGGCCGTTTTCAGGCTGGCGGGTTACTGAAGCTCCCAACCTCTCCTTTTTTCTTTTTTCTTTTTTTTTATTCTGGGGTTTATTTACCTTCTATGGCTGTCACTGGAACTGAGAGCCGGCTTTAGGTCTGAGGCTCGGCTCCAGCTCTGAGACCTCGGCTACTGAAAGCAGGTATCTGGGTTTGTTTGGGTTCTATAATTGAAACACTGTTGCAACTCCAGCTCGGCCAGCTGGCTGAAAGCATGGGGTTTGTTTAGCTTCTATATTTGAAACATAGTTGCTTAGAGTGCAGCTCAGAGGTTGGCAGCGGCAGGCGGGGAACCTTGGCTTCCTCCATCACTGGAGCAAGCAAGCCTCCTGTTTGCTTCAGCTGCCTGGCTGCCAGCCGCCATCTTGATTGGCAGTTAATTTGCATATCTCACTGATTAGCCAATGGGAAGGGAGGCAAAGTTACGGTTAATTACCATGTTTCTCTATTATTAGATAGGATGATCTAACAGGCAAAATAGTGTCAGCCTCATAGATAGCAAGCAGGCTGACAGCTGCTGGGGGTGAGGACTGGGGTTGGGGGGTTGGGAGGATCGAGCAAAAGAAGAAGAAACTTGATAAAAGAACTAAAATAAATACATTGCCCTAACCGGTTTGGCTCAGTGGATAGAGCATTGGCCTGAGGACTGAAGGGTCCCAGGTTCGATTCCGGTCAAGGGTATCTACCTTGATTGCGGACACATCCCCAGTAGGGGGTGTGCAGGAGGCAGCTAGTCAATGTTTCTCTCTCATCGATGTTGCTAGCTCTCTATTCCTCTCCCTTCCTCTCTCTAAAAAATCAATAAAATATATTTTAAAAAATAAAATAAATACATTAATTAAATAAAGTAAACTGAATGGCCCTAGCTGGGTAGCTCAGTTGGTTAGAGCATCATCCCAATACGCCAAAGTTGTGGGTGGAAGCAACCAATGAATGCATAAATAAGTGGAATAGCAAATCGATGTTTCTCTCTCTTCCCCACCCCTTCCTCCTCTCTCAAATCAATAAACACAAACGTTTTAAAAAGTAAACTGATTATGGACTTACAAAGGGAAATAATACCCAGAATATATAAAGAAATTCTAAAACTCAAAAACAAAAATAAAAATAGGCAAAGGACTTGGATAAATTTCCTCCAAAGAAGAAATACAAATGGCCAATAAATGCACAAAGAATGCTCAACATCGTTAATCATTGGGGAAACACAAATAAAGCTACAATGAGATACCACCTCACACTCATCAGGATGATTGTTATCAAAAACACACACTCAGCAGAAAAGAAGTGTTGGCAACAGTGTGGAGAAATCAGGGCCCTTGCGCACTGTTGGTGGGAATGTGAAATGGTACAACTGCTATGGAAAACACTATGGTGGTTCCTCAAAAAAATAAAATTAGAATTACCATCTGATTCAGTCATTCTACTTCTGGGTGAATACCCCAAAAACCTGAAAGCAGGGTCTCACAGAGATATTTGTACATCCATGTTCGCTGCAGAATGCATTATTCACAATAGCTAAAATGTGGAAACAACGCAAGTGTCCATCAGTGAATGAATGGACAAACAAATGTGGTATATACATACAACGGAATATTATTGTCTTAAAAAGGAAGGGAATTCTGCAATATGCTACAACATAGATGAACCTTGAGGATATTATGCTAAATAAGCCAGTCACAAAATGATAAACGCTGTATGATTCCACTTATAAGAAATACTTACACTTTTTAATTTAGAGTAGTCAAAATCATAGAGACAGAAAGTAGAATTGTGGTTGCCGGGGTCTTTAGGGTGGGGGGAAATGGGCAGTTGTTGTTTAATGGGTATAGAGTTTGATGAACAAAGAGTTATGGAGATGGATAGTGGTGATGGTTTTACATTATGAATGTATTTGATACCACTGAAGTGTACACGAAAAAATAGTTAATATGATAAATTTTAGGTTATGTGCATTGTACCACAATGAAAAAATTGAAAACAGAAAACCAAATCATTCAATTAGCAAAAGGCTCACAGTTTAGAGTGGTCTAATTAAAGTGGTTCAGAGAAATAAAGGGCACCATCAGATACTTTCAAAAACAACAACAGCAACAATGCTACACTTAAAGGTGAAAAAAGTAAAGAACAAGACAAGGATCCCGATATTACTGAATATAGCTATGGATGTTCCTCCCAATACAATCAGAAAATTAAAAGAGAATTATTTATTGGGAAGGTGGTAGTAAAATAATCATGATTTCAGATGCGATTGCCCATATAAAAACCCAAAGGAACCAGCTAAAATAAAAGATTAAAATGCAGACATCAATAAGATTGCAAAATATTTAAAAATCAGTTGCTTTTCTATGCCCACGCCCATAATAATTCATTAGAAAAATAATGAGTTGAGAAAGACCCAATTGCTAATTCAATAAAACTATAAAATACCTAGAAATAAACCTTTAAATTGAAGTGCTGGACACAAAGGAAAATTATAACATTCGATTGAAGATTATAACATTTAAAAGAAGATCCAAACAAATGGAGAGACCTACAATATTTCTAGATGGACTTTTAACTTTATATTATAAATCTATAAACTCTCCCCAAATAAATCTCTATGTTTCCCACAATTTAAATACCAATTAGTTTTTTAAACTGAACAAAATTATTCTAGAGTTCTTCTGGGGAAAAAAAGTAAGTGGGAAAATAGTCAATACTATTTTGAAAAAAGAGTAATGTTGCATTAGTAAAAATAACTTCAAAATACATTAACTTCTTTAGTGGCAGATTACAAATGGCAATTACATTTGCACTGTGGCAGATTACAATCGCTGTTAAAAAATAAATTATGCATTAAAAGGGGCTTGGAGTAGCTCTAGTAAATATTGTCCCTGGCTGATGGCATAATGGGTAATTCTTTTTAGCTCATTTGCATCTTATAAATTTATTATAATAAACATATATTAATAGTGCAAAGAGGAGAAAAAGCAATGTTTATTTTATGAAAACTAAATCACATCTTTACTTTTAACCCCATCCTTCCTGATTGAGGCTAGATGACTACACTTGGTTACTTCTATTATTGCAGATATAGCATATCATAATTTTTTGATTTTCTCTTCCAGCCTTGTGAGCTTTTTGTAAATGAGGCTGTGTCTTTTATCTCCACATTTCTAATAAAAATCCTCAATACACCTTTGTTGACAATGAATACTGTATATAAATAAGAAAGTTTGCAACTCTGTCTATCACCACTAGAGGGTACTACATCCCCACCAAGATAATGCTGGGATTTATGGATTTTTTTTTTTTTTTAACAAGGCAGTTCAAAGCTGAGGAACCTTCCAAAAGGCATTATCCAATTTAAAGCATTACTAACAGTGAGGTATTTATTCTGTAATATCCCAGCTTATCCAAACTCATTGTACTTAATATCCGCTCCATTCAGTCTGACACTGATCAGAAGTGGTTTTATTGCTTATCAGGTTTTAGCCTGTGCCTGCGTCTTGCCTCCACAAGAGCGTAAGCTCGTGTTTAAGCTAATTTCTCTCTCATTAGGCAGCTCAGTTCTAATCAGTCAAGGTGTACAAAAATATTTATTTAATTGAATTAAACGCTTCACGTTCTCCCATGAATCAGGTGCCGCTCGAAGAAAATCTAATAAGCACAATTTCAAACGTACAGAACACAAAAATCATGTGATGGTTATAAGAACAGTCTCAGATGTGCAGGTTTCAACACAAAGTTACAATAGAAAGCCTCTCCGACTGCACTGGAAATACGGTCTTGCTTTTAGAATTAAGATGGTAGCCCCTTTTACAAGGGACAGTGATGATGTAAGTAACGACAGGCTGTTAGATGAGACTTGAGGGGTGTTCAGAGAGGGGTGTGGCTGGAATGTGTTTGATGTTTAAAAAGGGGGGAGCGCTGGGGGAATCTACCTCGTTGCTGAGCCGCTGTGTTACAGGGGCTGTCCCACGGCCGGGGCGTAGAAAGAAAGGCAGGAACGGGCAGGAGCTTCTCAGTGGGTCTCCAGCAGAGTCCATGAGAGACATGACGGCTGCTAGAGCTCAAACCCCAGCTCCCCACTTGCTCATTGTGTGACCTTGCATATGTGACTCAGCCTCTCAATGCCTCTGTTGCTCCGTATGCAAAATGGCGATGATAATTAGAACCTATTGCATAGGAGTCTTATGAGGATTAAATGAGATATCAAAGGAAAAGTGCTTGGAATAGTGCCTGGTACACAGTAAGTGAGCAAAACATTCGCTAGACCTCATAAGCTCATTCAACAAATTGCACGGAAAAACTTCAACAAATTGTGGGCGGCAGAGAGTAGTTACTCTGTAAGTGCATGCTATTCCTGTTATGTGAGAGAAGAGACCCAGACAGTGTGTGTGTGTGTGTGTGTGTGTATGTATATATATGTGTGTATATATATATATATATATACACACACACACACACATATATATATATGTGTATATATATATATATATAAATCCCCATGGAAGGTATGTTCCCAGCCCATGTGTGTGGTCAGGAGACTGCCTAGAGCTTGATAACACCAGCTATGCTGATGACCCTGGGTCCTTTATTCTGATTCACTTCAATATGTCACCTTTGAGAGTAAACATTTTGCTAAAGAGAAAATGTACTGGTGAGTTGGTGCTGTTATGACTAACAGGCTACACTTTATTAATTTAAGATACAGAATAAGGTCACATTTCCTTTAGTGTTCAATTTGGAGAGCCTTTAAGCCCTTCCTGAACAGATTAATAGAAATTAAGACTTTCCTGGGGTCTCTCATAAATATTCTTAAGGAAACAGCGTTCACCCAATTCAATCCACAGGCACTTATGAAGCCCCCGCTATGTGCTGGGCACTGTTCAAGGCATTATAGTTAAAGCAGGTAAGGGGGAGGGGGTGTAATTTTACTGATATGTTATTGTGTTTTAGTTCCCCTTCCCTCACCCCCTCCCCTTTGGCAACCATCAGCACTAAATCTTTGGTTCTGTTTCTGTTTTGTATTGTTTATTTATTTATTTAGGGTTTTTTTAGATCCCACATATGAGTGAGATCATATATTTGTCTTCCTCTGTCTGATATATTTCACTTAGCATAATACTCTCTAGGTCCGTGGTTGGCAAACTGAGGCTCGCGAGCCACATGTGGCTCTTTGGCCCCTTGAGTGTGGCTCTTCCACAAAATACCACGTGCAGGCGTGCATGTACAGTGCGATTGAAACTTCATGGCCCATGTGCAGAAGTCGGTATTTTGTGGAAGAGCCACACTCAAGGGGCCAAAGAGCCGCACGTGGCTCACGAGCCGCAGTTTGCTGACCACTGCTCTAGGTCCAACCATGTTGTCACAAATGGCAAGAGTTCATTCTTTCTTTTTTTATTGCTAAAAAATATTTCAGTGTGTGTATGTGTGTATAACATCTTTGCTATCCATTCATCTGTTGATAGACATCTAGGTTGCTTCTATATCTCAGCTTTTATTAGCAATGTTGCAGTGAACATAGGGTGCATACATCTTTCTGAATTAGTGCTTTTGTTTTCTTCAGATAAATACCCAGAAGTGGAATTGCTGGATCATGGGGAAGCCCTAGTTTTAATTTTTTGACAAGTCTATACTGTTTTCTACAGTGGTTGAAGGTGATGTGAGTTTAAATAGAGACCAGGAAACCCCAGTCCTGAAGGAGATGGGAGTGGCATCTGTTGGTCTAAGAGCCAATTAAATATTAATATAACCTGTGACTCATCCACTGTGACTTTTAGGGATTCAAATGTTCCCCGATCGATTGGGTCAATCTCCACAGCTGCTGACCCCAGGCCATCTCCCCTGATGAACTCACGGGCATCAGGAATACACCTCCGCTGGCTGCCTGGACCACCTCTTTCACGGGCAGGTGCACCCTCCTAACCTGGGAGTCCAGGAACGCCCCCATCCCTGCTGCTGTTGCCTCTGACAAAGACCATGGAGGCCAGCGGCTCTCTGGCCTCCCCACACCTCTGAGTGGGCCCACAATCACAGACGAGGCCTCCCTCTCTTGTTCACAACCACAGAAATAGCTGCATCCTAAAATGACAGGCAGAAAGGTCTTCATGGCCCTTATTGACAAGCTCCAGATAAAACAGTCCAACGCCAGTCCAGTTCCTGGGTCTGCAGTATTCCCTCCCAGCCACAGCACCTGCTCGCCAGGGCGTTCGGATCCAGAGGTCAGCCAGCTTTTTCTCTAAAGGGCCAGTTACTGAACCTTTTAGGTTTGTCAGCCACATAGGTTTCTGTCCCATAGTCTTCTTTTGTTTTACAACCCGTTAAAAGACCTTTTTTTTAAAAGTTCCTTGCCCGTGGGCTGTACAAAACAGGCCACAGTTCATAGTTTGGTGACTCCCGTTCCATTCCATTTGTCAGTTACCACATTAAAATGAATGTCTGTTGGCTCATTTAGCATTAATAGGATACAGTTAGCTACTGCATCAGATATCGTATCATTTGCAAGACCTGATGCATAGTGGGCACTCAATTTGCTGCAGGGTGAAAAAAAATGTTATTTGAACAGCAGGCGCCCAGTTCCTCTTCTGGAGGGAACTGTCCGCCCTGAAGAGACCGTGACAGACCCTCTGGGATGCGGAGGTGACTCCGCCGGGGGCATGGCTGGGAGGGAGACGGTGACGCAGGGGGTGACCGTGCTCGGCAGGAGCCGTTCATGAACAGATGGACGCTGGGAAAAGAGTAGAAGGGAGGAAGAGCGGAGGGTGACACCATGCTGGTGACTGAAGCCATAGGAATTGTGGGCAGAGACACAGTCCTGTGGCAGAGTGACCAAAGCCTTAAAAAAAAAAAAAAACCAGCACGGCTCTCTAATATTCCATTTCTAGGCATTTGTCTTGCTGTAACATAAACACCTTCTAAAACCCAAACCTCCTGTTTGTGGCTTCTTTTTTCTTCACAAGGAAGAGTGTGGCTAGCTTCAAGCAGCAGGAATTATTGGGAGATGGGGACCAGATCAACGAAGTGAAGGAAATGTCACAGAGCCAGGCTGGGAGACCAGCACTGCTGACCTAGCTAGTCTGTCCCTCCCGCGTGCAGAGCGGCCCCTCCACTCCAGAGGACCGGCTGGCTTGGCCAGGTGCCCACTGCATCTGCTTCCATGAGGGGAGGGGGAGCTCCCCAAAGCAGATCAGGGTGCTGTGACCAGGACAAGGGTCAGTTGGACAGGCAAAACAACACATGTCTGCTACCTCAGCTGCACACAGCATTTCCTGTGAGTGGTATTTGGGGAATGGGGAGCGGGGGCAGGGCCCCGCATTCTGGTCTGTGCAGTAGACAGAAGAAAACAGCTGCGGAAGGTGAGAGCTCGGCGGAGACGGGAGCTCAGAACCAAAGGTGACCCTGCGAAGGGAGCCCCCAGAAACCCACATGTATCTCAGGGAGGTCATTGGAATTTCCCCAGGATGCTGGAAGGGGCTTGAAGCAACTTGATGAAAAATCTAGATTATTTCCACTGTTTCCCTCGCTCCATCCCATAACCTGTGGCTCTACTGAACTTGCATGATTTAAGGATCAGACCTGACGTATGGGGCAGGGGGACAGGGACAACACCTCCGAGCTAACTGCCTGAGCAGAGCAGCCAGCCAACTTCTTCCCTTTAAAACAAAAAGGGCCCCATTATCTAACAACCCTTGCATCGGAAAGTCCTTCAATATATGGAGCCTAGGGTTTTGGAATAAAGTGTCTTTTGAGAGTCACCTTTCACTGACTCATCTCCCTGCCCATAGGGGTTCTACGCCAGAGGCTCTCAAGGTGTGGTCCCAGACCAGCAGCAGCATCAACCTGGGAACTTGTTAAAAATGCTAATTATTTAAGGCCACACTCCCAACCTACTGGGAAAGAAATTGGGGTGGGAGGTGGGAGGTGGCAGGGAAGGAGCCCTCTAGGTAATTCTAGTGCAAGTTCACCTTTGAGATCTATGGGATTTACCTAAAGTTACTGATAGCGGAAGAACTAAGAGATTTCCAGCCCAGGTGTCTTCATGTCTCATTCGAATCTCTCTACTGGAACTTGGTCATTCCCTTCCTGTGTGCACGAAGTAACCCTGCATCTGTGCCCCAGAGGTGTATATTCCTACACTCTGGCCCCAGAGCTACGCCACTGTTGCAAAGACTTACTTTTCCTGTTTCCACAAAGTCAACCCTGACTCTAGTTTAGTCTTTCCCAGTTACTTCCTCTGAAGGTCTGAGGGCATCATCAGCCAGTGTCCAATTTCTTCCTCAACCATTCTCTTGCCAATAACTTCAATTCCCCTGTCCTTACTGGTACCCGTTCTAGGACATCTCTTAAATGCCGGTGCTTCAAGGTCATTCAGAGAAGGACGTAAGGACATTTTCTGACCACGTGACGCTGTCCAGAATTGTGGAAGCAGCAAGGATCCACCTCAAGCTCAGTCCAAAAGAGCACATGTTGACCACAGATTATATAAATGGAGCCACTTCTTCCCCTGCAACATTTTCTCAATTTCCTCCTAGTTTATTCCCTTCCCAGCACCGTAACAAACCAATCCCCACGAGAATCTGTGAAGGTGTGATAGGAGAGACAGAAAGAGTAAGCCTTCCCATGGGGCCTCCAAGACCAGAGGAATCCATGGCCTTATTCTTCTCATTGGATTTGGCCACCTTGTGACCTTCAGGACTTCCCCATGATCACCTACATGCTTCTAGGTCAGTGATGGCGAACCTTTTGAGCTCGGCGTGTCAGCATTTTGAAAAACCCGAACTTAACTCTGGTGCCATGTCACATATAGAAATTTTTTGATATTTGCAACCATAGTAAAACAAAAATTTATATTTTTGATATTTATTTTATACTAGAGGCCTGGTGCACAAAAAATTTGTGCACTCAGGGGGATTCCTCAGCCCAGCCTGTGCACTCTCACAGTCTGGGACCCCTCAGGGATGTCCACCTGCTGGCTTAGGCCCGCTCCCTGGGGGATTGGGCCTAAGCTGGCAGTCAGACATCCCTCTGGCAGCCTGGGAGCCCTTGGGGGATGTCCACTTGCCAGCAGGGAGCAGGCCTAAGCTGCAGTTGGACATCCTTAGCGTTGCTGAGGAGGCGGGAGAGGCTCCTGCCACCACCACTGTGCTGGCAGCTGGCAGCCTGGCTTGTGGCTGAGCAGAGCTCCCCCTGTGGGAGCGCACTGACATTGAGCTCCTGCATTGAGCGTCTGCCCTCTGTGGTCAGTGTGTGTCATAGTGACCAGTCATTCCCAGTTGTTCTGTTGTTAGGGTCAATTTGCATATTACCCTTTTATTATATAAGATATTTAAATGCCATTTAACAAGGAAAAATCAACCAAAAAAAATGAGTTCACGTGTCAGAGGTTCGCCATCACTGCTCTAGGCCAATCGGGGGCCCTCCTAATATCTTGGAACTCCTCATGGGCTATCCCACAACATCAATAATAGGGCCAAATACTAAAATCACATCAACCATAAGAGAAGAGTGCAGGCTCACTATGGTAGATGCCTGTCTCAGGAGAAATGATTATGAGCTATCACCAAGCAGCCCTGCTAAGGGAATCTTGAAATCGAGGCTGTTAGAGGCTGAGGAACCGGGGGGGGGGGGGGGGGGGGGGGGAGGGCAGCCAAAGCTGGTTTAAAGGTAGAGCTGTCCAGCGCTCAGGCTGAGTGCCCAATGCCGTGTCCTTGCATGTGGTCAGGGTCCTGTTGTAGGACAGCTTCTGTATGTTTGTCCTTCCTCCACCACACACTCACAGGGACAGCCCTGATACTGTGATCCTCCCAGCCATTTTTATATGTAAAAATTTAAAACAAAATTAAGATCATATCATATATGTAATATATAATGATTTTCCTTTCAGAATTTATCTGTTAACATATTTTCATCTCATTGTATATTTTTCTACATTTGGCAATTTATTGCCCACATGGGGTTGCATAGGAAAGAAGTAGGTATCATAATAGAACCAGCTAGTTCTCTATTTGGAGGCAGTTATGTTCTCGACTATAGGGCCTTCATTGTGCATTCTGTCTTTGAGCAATATAAAATAATTCTGTGTGGTCCGTTTAATATTCTGGTCCTGGATTCTATTTGCATAATGTTAATATTAGCACATAGGATGGGTTCCCTTGGCTTGTATTTGTCTCTGAGACTTCTGCCCCTCCCATTGCTTTTCAACCTTCTCTGTCATCTTCATTTCATGTTTTACACACACACACACACACACACACACACTCATTTTATAAACAGCTTGTGGCTAATTTTTTTACACTTAATCGGAGATTCTTTTGTCTTTTGATAGTGATGTTAAAGCCACTCATTTCTGTGTTACAAAAATTATACCTAGTTTTTGTTTTGTCCATTTGTTCTATTTTTAATGCTTCTACTTTTTTTTCCTTACTATAGTAATCAAGTTTACTCTTTCTTTTTCCCACTTATGATTTGGAAATTACATACCTTTTTTTCTATCTGGGTTTACTTAATCTAAAATGTATAGCTATATTTCAACTATACTTCTTATTTCTTTCTCTTTTTTTCAATTTGAAACGTGCTGGCTTTTTATAATTAAACTGATGCTGCATCCTTCTCACTGGATACATTAGGAGATATAGAATGGCAATATGCCTTTTTCTTTATCCTCACCTGAGGATATTTTTTATTAATTTTAGAAAGAGAGGAAAGGAGAGAGAGAGAGAGAGAGAGAGAGAGAGAGAGAGAGAGAGAGAGAGAGAGACTGGGATTAGAATCGGCACCCTAGGTATGTGCCCTGACCAGAATGGAACCTGCTACCTATTTTGTGTAGGGAAGGATGCTCAACCAACCAACTGAGCCACCTGGTGGGCTGTATTATGTCTTTATTCCCTGCGATATTAACTTTGCTTACAGAAAAGATGATGTTATTTCTTTAATTTTAAAAAATTATACAAGTAAAACATAAATATGACTACATTTTAAAAGTTTAAATAAGACCAAAGGATGCAAAATGATGAAAAGTGACAGTTTCCCCAATCTCATTGCTCACCCCATGGAGAACTATCGCCATAACATTGATGTGTATTTATCCAGACCTACGCACGTATGTGTGTTTGTGTGTGTAGATTTGCAGGTTTTAAAAGGCACAAATAGGATCAATATGCATTACTACATGCTCTTTTCATTTAATAATGTGTTTCTTTGTATAAATAGATGCAGTATTTAATCACTACTTACCCCTGTGTCATTTGTCATAATAGCCCATGATGTGAATTTGCCTAATTTATTTAACCAACCCTCTGCTCACAGATGTTCCAATTGGTTCCCATTTTTCACAACTAGAAGCAATGCTCTAATAAAAAGTTCTTTTATGTACATATCCGTGCACCTGCGCAAGTACTGATATAGTATTAATACCAAGGAGTGAAATTACTGAGTCAAAAAAAGATACACATTTACATTTTTATAGCTATGGCCAAATTATCCTTCAAACCTTGTATCATTAGACACTCCCAAAACTCAGTGGGAGTACCTGTAGTCTCACGTTTTTACTAATGCCGGGCTTTAACAATCTTTACAATTTTGCCTATCTGATGGCTGAAAATGATAGTATAGTATTAGTATTGCTTTAATTCATAGCTCACCGAATGACAAGAGGCTGTGAATTTTTTCATGTTCATTGATCATTTGGGTCTTTCTGTGAATCCCCTGTATTTTACCCTGCACTTCATATACTTTGCCCATTTGTCTGTTATATTATTTATCTCTCTTCATATTAATCTGCAGGCACTTTGTATTATGGGTCTTAATCTTTGGTCTGTTATATATGCTGAAAATATATATTCACCTAGTCTGTGGCCTGATTTTTAAATTTGTTTAAGGTAATGTTTGTCCTACAAAAGTTAATATTTTGTAATGATCACTTCTTTTCCTTCATAGTTCTGGGTGTCATGTCTTTCTTCCCTACTGCACCATTATCTTTACAGTTATTTTTAATTCACATTTTAATATTTATATACAGTAAAATTCTCTCCTTGTAGTGTACCACTCTGAGTTTTAGCAAATTCACGTGGCCATGTAACTACCACTACAAACAAGATATGAAACAGTTCGATAAACTCCCAAATCCATTCATGCTCTTCTTCCCACACAAACCCATAGCAAAATTTTCAAAATTTTCTCATATAAATTGAATCATAAAGTGTGCAGCATTTTATCGGAGGCCTTTCACTTAGCACAGTGGTCGGCAAACTGCGGCTCGCGAGCCACATGCGGCTCTTTGGCCCCTTGAGTGTGGCTCTTCCACAAAATACCACGTGCGGGCACGCATGTACAGTGCGATTGAAACTTCGTGGCCCATGCGCAGAAGTCGGTATTTTGTGGAAGAGCCACACTCAAGGGGCCAAAGAGCCGCATGTGGCTCGCGAGCCGCAGTTTGCCGACCACTGACTTAGCATAATGCATACGGCCCTCATCCATGCTGTGCATATCAGCAGTTCTTTTTACTGCTGGGTAGTATTCCAGTGCAGGGAAGTAACAGTTTATTGATCTATTCATCAGCCGAAGGCACTTGGGTTGTTTCTAATTTTTGGCTATAACGAATAAAAACCTTATGAACATTCACATAAAAATGAATATAAGTTCTCCTCGCTCTTGGCTAAATACCTAGGAGAGGGAATGCTGAATCATATAGTGTGTGTGTGTTTAACTTTATAAGCTATCAATCTGTCTTTCAAAGTGACTGTACTATTTTGTTTTCCTACTCGCAATGTATTAGAGTTCCAGCTGTTCTGCACTTAATGTTGTCAGGTTTTTAAAAAACATTCTAATCAGTGTATAGTGGTACCACATTGTAGTTTTAATTTGCATTTCCCTAGCAACTAATGATGTTGAGCACCTTTTGGCGCACTTATTTGCCATTGTTTGTCTTCTTTGGTGAAGTGTCTGTTCACATCTTTTGTCTGTTTTTTTTAAATTGAGTTCTTTATTTTTTAGTATTGAATTTGAAAAGTGCTTTTATTTCTTCGATAGAAATCCTTTGTCAGATATGTAATATGCAAATATACCTCCTGGTCTGTGGCTTAGTTACTCACTCTTGAATTTTTTTATTTTTCAATTGCATTTTACATTCAATATTATATTTGTTTCAGGTGTACAGCGTAGTGGTTAGACATTTATATAACTTGTGAAGTGATTCCTTGATAAGTCTAGTACCTGACACCACAATTTCTCATTTTTTAACAGTGTCATTTGCAGAGAAATTTTCAATTTTGATGTTCAACTCACAATTTTTTTCTGTTTTAGATCATGCTGTTGATATCATATCTAAGAAATCTTTGCCTCACCTACCCAACTTCACAAAGTTTTTTTTTTCTAGAAGTTTTATAGTTTTAGGTTTTACATTTAGGTCTATGGTTCATTTTGAGTTAATTTACATAAGATGAAAGGTATAAATTGAGGTTCAATTTTTTACATATGGGCATCCAATTGTTTGAGCACCATCCATTGAAAATACTATCCTTTGTCCATTGAATTGTGTTTGCAACTTTGTCAAAAGCTAATTTGCTATTTTGATCTATTTCTTGAATCTCTCTTCTATTGCATTAATCCTGTGTCTATCTTTTATCAGTACCACACTGTTCTTATCACTAGTTTTTAACTTTTGAAATAAGATAGTATGACTTCCCCAACTTTGTTCTTCTTTCCCAAAATTGTTTTAGTTACTTTAGTTCCTTGGTCTTCTATCTATTTTAGATATGCTACCTAATAAAAAAATAACAATCCCAAAAAAATAAAATTACAATCCTACCGAGATTTTTTATTAAGATTGCATTGAATCTATATATCAGTTTTGGGAGAACTGACACCTTCCCAATATTGAATCTTTCAACCCATGGAGACCTTTTGTCTCTGCATTTATTTAGGTATTTGCTGCCTTTCATCAGGGATTTATAGTTTTAAGTACAAAGAAAATGCATATTTTGTTAAACTTATACTAAATATTTCATTTTGGGGTACTGTTTTTTATGGTAATACTGTTTTTGATGGTAATACTGTTCTTAAATTTTGATTCCTATTTGTTCATTGTTAGTGTGTAGAAATTCTATTGATTACTGTATCCTGCAACCTTATTAAAATTACTCTTTCGTTCTGGTAACATTTTGGTATTTGTTAAAATTTTCTAAATAGATAATCTTGTTTGAGAAGAATCTTGTTTTTTCCTTTCTAAGTTGCATGCCCTTTTTTGCCTTATTGCCCTCGCTAAAAACCTTCAGGACAGCATAATACTGAATAGATGTGGGAGCGTGAACATCCTTGGCTTGCTTACAGTCTTAGGAAAATAATTTGGCCCTTTCATCATTGAGTATAATAAAGGCTTTTTTTTTTTTTGTAGATGTCCATTCTCAAATTAAGGACATTCCTTTCTATTGCTAGTTTACTAGGTGTTTTTAATCATGAGTAATCTTGAATTTTGTCAAATATGTATTCTATATTTATTGAGATGATTATCCCAGTACTTTAAATTTTACTTTTGTAATAATTCACCAAAAATTTACTTTTTACATTGTATGTGGAAATGATGGAACTTTATTCCCCCCAATGATTAATTGTTGAAACCTTTTAATAAATTGTCTACCATTTCCCCACTGATTTGAGATGTCACTTTTGTAATATATTGAACTCCCACAAATATGTCTGTTTCTGTACCGGGTTTTTTGTTCCATCACTTTATTGATCTATTCTTATGCCAGAGTACACTGAATCAATTAGTAAGGCTTAATAATATGTTTTAATTTGCTAAAAAATATTATTCCTGCTATTTTTCTCTCCCAGATGAATTTGAGTCAGCTTAACAAATTCTATACAGAAATTTGTTGATATATTGTTTGGGGTAGCATTAAATTTATAAATTTGGGGGAATAATTGTCATTTGACAGCACTGAGCTTTTCTGTTAGAAAACAGTATATATTTTTCCATGCATTCAGGCCTTTATTTGTGAATTTCAATTCCATTGCATACTTTCCTTCATGACGATCTTTATACAGGGTGGACAAAAGTAGGTTTACAGTTATAATACAAATAAATAGTACAATAATTAATAGATAATAATGCAAGAATAAACCGTTTCATGCACTCATGACTATAAACCTACTTTTGCCCACCCCTGTATAGTCACCTTATCAATATCTTACTAGTTCTAAAGTTTCTCAGACACTTTTCCTGAATTTTTTTCCAGGTAGATGGAACTATCACCTGCCCAAAGTGACAGTTTTGTATCTTTTTCTCTAATATTTATATATCTTATTTATTGCCACCCTTTTTTTTCATTATTTGCATTGAATGGGGTATCTATTTCAATGCTAAATGGTAGTGGCAGAGTGTACCATGGTATTGTTCCTAATTCTAATGGGAATGCTTCAAATCTTTCATGACTAAGTATTTGTGTTTATAGTAGATTTTTGATGGGGACATCTTTTCAAATGTAGGACACTTTCTTCTATGACCTGTTTACTAAGATTTTCTTTCTAAATTTGTTCTTTGCATTTCATTAACTATCTTGGGGGGCACATATTGAGATCAGCATCATTTTTCTCTTCAGAGAACACAATGAATCTATCAATGGTATTTTTCTACTTTCCAACTACTCTTCCTTTCCTGGGATAGCTCATTCTGGGCATGATGCAGTATTTTTTTTAATACCCTGCTAGATTTGATAGATTAACAATTTATTTGGAAATTTTGTATTTATATTCATAAGAGAGATTAATTCTTCTTTTGAGTCCTATGTTAGTTTAATTTCAGAACTAGGGTCATTGTTACTGCTTAGATAAACTGGAAAGCTTTCAATCTGCTCTATAGACTAGAAACCACTTATATAACATGGGAAATATCTGCTCCTTAGTTTTGGTAGATCCAGATTGCAAAAGTACTTAGGTCTGGTGCTTTGTTTTTTTAGATTTTAAATTATTTTTCCATTTATTTTTAGATAATGGTCCATAGTATTTCTCCTTCTTATTGAATCAACTTTGGTGATTTGTACTTTTATGGATCAGACATTTCATCCTAAATTTTAATTGCATTTATTTGAAGTTAAACATAGAAATCATTCAGCTTTTCCCACTATTCTTGTTCCTTACATTGTTTTTTTTTATTGATTTGAGGGATGGAGGGAAGGAAGGAGGGAGGGAAGAAGAGAGAGAAAGAGCGAGAGCGAGAGAGCCAGAGAGAGAGACATCAGTATGTTGTTCCACTTATATATGCATTCATTGGTTGATTCTTTTGTGTGCCCTAACTGGAGATTGAATCCACACCTTGGCATACTGGGACCATGCTCTACCCGCTTAGCTACCTGGTGAGGGCCATTCCTTACATTACTTATAACTCCTTTGTTTCTTAATCTGATTCACCAAGAATTCATCCATTTTATTCTTCTTGACAAAGAAGTAGTTCAGTAATTGGTTTTAGTAATGAAGCCCAACTTTTTTTTTTTATCTCATTGATTTCTACTTTTATTCTTATTCTCCTCCTTTTATTTTTGGGGGGGTTTATTTTTCTGGTTCTTTTTCTAGTTCTAAGTCAAATGCTTGTTTATTTTCACAATTTCTGTTTTCTACAAGCACTTAAAGCTATAAATCTTTCCATTTGTACCACTTTGGCAGCACTCACAGATCTTAAAATGTAGGGTGCTCATTTGTTCATTTCTAAGGAGTTTGTAATTTCAATTTTAATTCCTCTTGAATCCAAGTTAATTAGAAGTGTGCTTTCTCGTTTTCAAGAGGATCAAGAGGTTTTTTTGTCTGTAATTTTTCTATTTTTTGTTGTTAAATAATAATTTTATGTACGTGGTCAGTGAATGGAAGTTGTATAATTTCTACTTTATAGGATCTGTTGAATTCTCCTTTGTAAATATCCCATGTAGATTTAAAATATGTAAACATATACGTATATATACTATCCATTGTTTCTTGAGAATAAACCTTACCAATGTTAATTAATTCTTCTATATCCTTATATTTTTGTACTTGAAATGTTCATTTGGTTTTCTTTGTTACATCTGTTTCTATTACTTAATTTTAAATTCCTGGGTCATTTTGTTTTAAATGTTTTAGGTAAACAGCATAGAGCTCTTATGGTTTGGGGTCTTTCTTTTTCAAGGCGCTCGGGCTGTCATTTCACTGGGTTAGTAAATCCATTCACATTGTGATTACTGACACTTTGCACTCATTCTTGCATCATATTTTGTGTATTCCGTTTACTGTGTTACCGTTTCTCCTTTCCCATTGTGTTGAATTAATGACAGTTTCCTATTTAACTTTTTTTCTTGGAATGGTTAGTTAGTTACACATTCTATTTCCATGTTTCCAGTGGTTCCTCTAACTTCAAGTGCGTGCTTAGCCTTGTCTTACAGAATCAATATCTCCCACTACTGACCATAACCGGCTTCTCTCTGAACAAGTCAAGAACCTTCACATGCTTTTGCTTTTTTCCTTTAGCCCTGCTACTTCCCAAGTAATGATCTCTGGGGATTTTACCTCTCTCTCTCTCTCTCTCTCTCTCGCTCTCTCGCTCTCCTTTCTCTCTCTCCCCACTCTCCTCAGTCAATAACAATTTTAAATTTCACCATGAGTTTTGCTGCTTTGTCACCAGATTTTGTGTCCCTCATGCCTTCCTCCTGGATTCGTTTTCCATTTTCCTGAAATACGTTGTTTAGTTATTCCTCCTGAGAGGGTGCTTGAATGGCATCTTTTCTGAACCCTCACATTTCTGAGAGCATTTTTATTTTGCTCTCACACTTGAATGATACGTTCGCCTGGGTACAGAACTCTAAGTTGAAAATAATTTTCGCTCAGAACCTTGAAAGCCATTGTCTCCCTGATTCCACTGCTGCTGAAGAGGACCTTCCCCTCCTACCGCTGCACACCCCACTGCTCTCCTGGTCGGGCCCAGGAGCAGAACAGACAGGAAGCCCACCTGCACATTCCTACGGCTGTGTCCTCATTCCATGCCACTTCTTCATCACGCGTTCATTTAAGAAATATTTTTTTGTGCATGTACTGTTCCAGGCTCTGTACTGAGATTTTTTTTTAAGAAAGAACAAATTTCATACACAAAGAAAAGTGTAGAGAATGACAGAGCACACAGGAGTGCAGTCACCACCCGTATTGACAAATCTTATCTTTTGCCTTATTTGCTTCAGGATTTTAAAAAAGAAGTAAAACACCAAAGAATCTGTTGAAATCCCATCCTTTTTCCTCCCACACCAGAGATAACTGCTGAACAAAATGTGGTGCTTATCACACTCCTGAACGGAGTAGACTTTCAATATATAGATATGCTAGGCTATATGTGGATGAATACTATCTGGACAAACAATACAGAACAACGAATACAGTGCTCACTACATGCCAAACGCGCTCTCATCGCATCGCATATGTTAACGGTTCTCACTGAACCCACTATGATTGTTCCCTTTTTCTACGTGAGGAGACGTGACGTAATCAAGGTCGCGTAGCCGGGGACTCACCCATTGATGGCACCCGAACTGGGCACCTGGCTGCTTAGTTTGCGCTGTTAACAACGATAATGTGCTAACCTAGTACTAATCCCCGTGTATCTAAACTTCATGTAAATGGTATCGTGTTTGACACATTTTTCTAAAATCTTGGACTTCTTTTTTCTGCTCTATTTTATTGAGCAGAAAACATCCATGCCTCGTCCTTTATTTTTACTCCTGTATAGTAATGCCTTGTGTTTTTATGAATATTTAGATTGCTTTAAAAATTTGCAGCAAATATTGCACTGAACACATTTGTAGCTGTCTCCTCCTGGGGCCAAGGACAAGAATTTCTCAAAGATATACACTAAGGCGTGAAATTTCTGAATCACAGGGTACGTACATCATCATCTTTGCAAATTATTCAAATGGCTGCATCAATTTATATTCCCTTCACGTGAAACGTGAGGGGCTTATGTCTCGTGCTGGGATTTGGATCTGGCTGGTTGGACTCCACACATATTGCTGAACTACTGGGCCATGATACCGCAGAAGTTTCTGTCACCCACGCTTTCTGTCTTCATACAGACACCTCAGTGAAGCCTTTGCTCTCCGTCTCATTATGTAAAAATATATGTTTACTGATTATATACTATGTGCTCATTCTTCCTGTCAATGGTTATTTTTTAAAGCCACAACACTGCACACACTGAAAGGTATTTTAAATTAGTCAAGTAAAGGCTTGCCTGCTTTTCATAAGGTCCGTTTACTTAGCCTTGGAAATTAACATGAGACTGAGTGTAACGTGGAAGAAGTTCAGCTGGATCTAAAAAAACCTGACCACTAAGAACACAGGAGTTTTTATCAAGAATTGAATCTAAAGCATTAGATTTAAGTTATTAGATTAGTTTTAAAAATACTTAGATACTACCTTATTATCATTATACTAAAAATTATTAAATGATTATATATAACATTTTGAGGAACTCTACCAAGAGTTAGAATTCCTGTCCTCCAGGAACATACATGTAAAAACATATAGTTCTGTCAGGGATGTAGGTCAACTTCAAACTGTAAAAGCTTCAGACTCATAGATCCCACGGCCTATACAGCATCTCCACCTAGGTGTCTGAAATACACCTTAAAGCAGTGGTTCTGAACCTTCCTAATGCCGCGACCCTTTAATACAGTTCCTCATGTTGTGGTGACCCCCAACCATAAAATTATCTTCGTTGCTACTTCATAACTGTAATTTTGCTACTGTTATGAATTGTAATGTAAATATCTGATGTACAGGCTGTATTTTCATTGTTACAAATTGAACATAATTAAAGCATAGTGATTAATCACAAAAACAATATGTAATTATATATGTGTTTTCCGATGGTCTTAGGCAACCTCTGTGAAAGGGTTGTTCGACCCCCAAAGGGGTCGCAACCCACGGGTTGAAACCGCTGCCTTAAAGTGTCTAAAACCAAACTCCCACTTTCCACCACCTATATCTTGCTTCTTCTAAAGTCTTTCTTATCTTGCCCTAGCCAGTTTGGCTCAGTGGATCGAGCATTGGCCTGTAGACTGAATGGTCACAGGTTCGATTCCGGTCAAGGGCACATACAGTGGTTGCAGACTCAATCCCCAGCCCAGATAGGGGTGCGTGCAGGAGACAACCAATTGATGTTTCTCTCTCTGTGTCTCTCCCTCTCCCTTCTACTCTCTCTAAAAATCAACAGAGAAGTATCCTCAGGTAAGGATTAACAGAAAACAAAACAAAACAAACAAAATAATAAAGTCTTTCTTATCTCGAAGTAAAAAGTATATTCTTCCAGTGGTTGGGTTGAACTTCTTGGAGAAATTCATGACTCCTCACCTTCTCTTCTGCCTCACGTGCAACACATCAGCAAGCAGATACCTCACTTCACTGCATAGGAAACCCAGACCTGACCACTTCACACCGCCTTCGTTGCTACCACAATCATCTGTCACTGCACCATCACCTTTTGTTTGGACTCCGCAGTGGCTAACTAACTGGTCTGCTTCTGCTCTTGCCCATGCTCCAGTCCATTTGCCACACAGCAATCGGGTGAACCTCTAAAAAGTAATTCAGATCATGCCACAGCTCAAATCCTCCCTAACACTTCCCATTTCACTCTGTACATTGGTTTACAAAACCCTACATGACCTGCCTCCCACTGGCTCAGATCCCCGAATCCATTCATCTGTTTCCATTCATTTACTCTGTGTTAGCCTGTGTTGGCCGGAAAATGGCTCGCCAAAGATGTCCACATCATAATACCCAGAATTCATGAAGATGTTACATTATTACAGTAGTTTTGATGAAGAGATGGTGGTGGTTTGGGTTAGGGCATTAGCAGGGAAAATGAGAAAAGTGAGTGGTCAAGATATAACTTAAAGGTAGAATTAACCAACCAGGAAGATGAATTAAGTCTGGGGGCTGATGGAGAGGGAGCTGTCAAGAATGATACCCCGTTTGCTGGCTTGAGCAGCAGGATGAGTGAAAAGTGTTATTTACCGAGACAGAAAGAATGTAGATTTGGGGTTAACAACCAAGAATTTGGCTTTTGAATATATTAAGTTTGAGATATCTATGAGACATCCCAGGAAGAGTGGGGTGTTACCAGCTAGTCAGATGGATAAGACTACCTGGCCTCTCTGGAAAATAGATCTAGAGGGAAAAATTATCATTTCATAAGCTGTTAGTATAGAGGTGTACTGAAGCCATGGAAATGTTAAAAATTACCTAGAGAGACTGGGTAGAATTGAGAGAAGAGGCATTGTGTAGAATTCCATAGAACTTTACATTTGAAAGGTCAAAGAAGGAAAAATGAGCAATTAAAACTGAGAAGGAACAATGAAAAAGATGAAAGAAAGCCCCCAAAGAATGCAGTATTACAGAAGCCAAATAAAGAGAATGTTTCAAGGATTACTGGACTGCTTTGAGAGTGCTAGTAATTGGAGGACTGGATTAGGCAATATGATCAATGTGATCTTTCTTTTCTTTTGAAGAAATTGTTTTATTGTGGTAAAAATACCTACCATAAAACTTACAATTTTAACCATTTTGGGGTGTGTAGTTCAGTGGCATTAAGTACATTCACAGTGTTGTGCATCAATGTTGATCTTAACAAGAAGAATCTCTGTAGCAAAGTGAGAGCTAAATATTGGAACAATTTTATTAATTCATGGGAGTAAGGAAGTGGCACTGGAGGATACAGAACATATTCAGCCTTTGAGAAATTTGGCTTGAAGGGGGAATATGGCTATATATCAGTAGCTAGAGGAAAATGTACGATAGAGAGGTTTTTTAAAAAAAATATTGGTGATATTAGTCCATTATTAAATGTTGATTTAAATTATTCTAGAGGGGAGGAGAGAAAGGAGAGCCTGGAGAGAGCGGAGATATGTTGTGGATTGTGTACCCTGAGAAAGCAGGAAGTAATGGGGCTAGAACTCATGAGAATGGACTGGTCTTTGCCAAAAGCTGGGAGGGAGATTGGCAGAGGTGCAAACAGGTTTGCAGTATTTCTGGGAATGCTGAATGTCTATTTGAGAGTAATCATGAGTAAACACTGATCCTAATCTGTCCGTTTACATATTCCTGTCCATTTATTCTATATACATTAATGGAATGCCTACTGCATGACTCATTCGAATCACTTTTGACCAAAGGGGATGGACAGGTCAGCCTCTCCAGGCCTCCAGGAACATCTCTTCGATGCCGCTCCGTAAGCTTCCGAATGAGCTTGGGAGAAATGTTATTTCTGTAACATTTACTTCAAGGCCACTGTACGCACTGCATTGAGAAATCACCCTTATTCTTTCCATTATGCCTCCAGAGCTGATTCCTGAGCGATTACACAATGTGCACTGGTTACAGAATAGCTCAGGTGATAGAACACCAGCTGTACAGAGACCCCAAAGCCTCCTCACCAACTTGAACAACTGACGCCCAGTCCGTTATCCAGTGAAGTCCTCGATCTCCCCCCAAACAATAAACAATAAGAAAACCCCCTCCCTTTCCAGAGAAACTACCGACAGATGAGGTGTCTCCTCTGCCATGTCCTCCAATTCTGCTTCTCAGCCAGGGGGCCTCTCAGGAGGCCCTCTCAGCAGTGGGACGGGGTGTCTTCCACGGGCACAGGAACCGCTCCTTCAACAACCTGCAAACCAGCATTTGTGTTCCAGCCTCAGGCCCCTCCTTTGCACAGCTTTTCCAAAATTCAAGAGAACCATCGGATGGTGGTCTTAGACTATTTGCAACATCAGCACCACATCCACAAATTAAGAAAAACGTAAAGTAATTCCTACACTATGGTCTAAACTCCATGAGAACAGGAAGTTGTTTTCTTTTTTGTTCACTAATGTCATCCCTGCTGCCTGGAAGAGTGCTTGGTATACGGAAGGCCATCGGTGTGAATTGGCGGAATGAATGAAATATTTAGAACCATATGCCAACTCTATGGCAGAACATTAGCAACATAAAGTTTCCAGATCCTCCTAACATGGCTTGGAAATTGCTTGTTTCTTGGTAGCATGTACCTTAAACCTCCTTTACTTCAGAAAGAGCTTCCCGTAGGTAATTATCTACACAAAGGTAAATATTATCTTTTCTGCACTGTTGATAGGAAGGATCCCGTCATCCAGAGAAAAGACCCTTCTGAAAATTCCGTGTTTAAGAAATCACGGTGGAATTATGAAGTATTTAGAACTGAATGACAACAAAAGCACTATTTTGAAAACTTGATACAGATAAAGAAGGGAAATTTCTCTTCAAAATAAATGTATAGCCCTATATTATCTTTTAAAAAAATAAGAAAGATTGGGAAGGATTTAACTTGAAAAGCTTTTTTTAAAAAACACACACGAATAAATGCTCAACTCAGTATAAGTGTGAGAGATTAATGAAAATAAATACAGAAATTAAACATACATATTTAAAAAGAAACAAAGATGCTCTACAAAAGCTGGCTATTTGAAAAGACTATAGACAAACCTCTGTTAAAACAAAAAAGACAAAATAGAGAATTTACATGTAAAATACAAAGAATGAGAAGTAGGATATAATTATAGATGCCGTAGATAATTTCTAAATAATAAGAGAATGCTATGAACTATATACCAAAATTTTAAAGGCTTAAATATAATATTTAATTTGTAACGAAAAATGTAAATTATCAAAATTTACCCCAAAAGAAATACAAAACACAAGTAAATGAATAACCATGAGAGAAACTGAATTGAATTTTCAAAATATGATCATTTCACAGATGAGATTTACCAACATTAAGAAACAAATCATACAAACTTTTATAGAATATAGAAAAAGGGAACTTTCCAAGTGTATTTTATGAGGGTAACATATACAAAAATCTGGGCTAGCCTCAGAGAAACGAGGGGTAAAACTTGGTGGAAGAAATATCAATAACTTAATATATGCAGATGACACTATCTTACTGGCAGAAAATAGCAACGATTTGAAACAATTTTTGATGAAACTAAAAGAAGAAAGTGCCAAAGCAGAACTGCATTTGAATATCAAGAAGACAAGAATCATGAAACAAAGACACTGAAATTGTTAGAGATTTTGCTTGCCCTGGTTCAGTCATCATTTCCAATGGTGACTGCAACCAAGAAAACAAGAGAAGGCGGAGGCCCAGAAGGGCAGCAATGCAATAATTTGGAAAGATCAAAGAGGTATCATTCGCGACGAAGGGCTAAGATCATCCACACCCTCAGAGTTCCAATTACTATGCGCGGATGAGAAAGTTAGACAGCAAAGAAGGCTGGTAAGGAAAAAAAATGGATTCAGTTCAAATGTGGTCTTGGAGGAGAGCTCTAAGAGACTCTGGACTGCTAGAAAGATGAACAAGTGGGTCCTACACCTGGAACATCACTGGACGCAAAACGACAAAACGGAAGCTGTCCTACTTCGGGCACATGGCGAGAAGGCAGGGTTCTTTGGAAAAGACACCAATGCTGGCGAAAATAAAAGGCAGCAGGAAAAGAGGAGGACCCCATAGGAAATGGACTGACTCCATAAAAGAAGCCACAGGCATGAGTGTACAGGAGCTGAGCAGGGCTGTTGAGGACAGGACAGTGTGGGCACCACTTCTTCACAGTGTCGACGTCGACTCAATGGCACTTAACAACAACAATAACCTTGATACTAAACATGCACAAAAGCAGTGCAAGAAAAGAATATTATAGGCCAATATCATTTATGAAATAGACGCTAAAAATAGGAAGCATTCACAAACTGCCTGAAGCCTTGTATTAAAAATAAACATACAAACAGCAAACAAGATTTATCTCAGAATCCGAGGATATAGCCACATTGGAAAAAAAAATCTATCAAAGTGACCCATTACATTAACACATCAAAGACAAAACCTATAATCATCTCAATACTTTTAGAAAAAGCTCTTAATTAAATTCCTTATTCATTTCATGATTTTTTAAAAAAAATATTTTATTGATTTTTTTACAGAGAGGAATAAAGAGTTAGAAACATCGATCAGCTGCCTCCTGCACACCCCCTACTGGGGATGTGCCTGCAACCAAGGTACATGCCCTTGACTGGAATTGAACCTGGGACCCTTCAGTCCGCAGGCCGACGCTCTATCCACTGAGCCAAACAGGTTAGGGCCATTTCATGATTTTAAAATACTCCTACTTTAAACTCAACTGGGATAGAAGGGAATTCCTTAACCTGATAAAGGGTTTCTACCAAAACTTTACAACAATAATCATAAATAATGATACCACATTAGAAGCATTCTCAATGAGCTAGAAATAGGAAAACAATGCTTGGTCTCACCCTTAATATTGAATGTTATATTGGAGGTCCCAGCCCATCCATTGAGATAAGAAAGGGGAAAAGTATCAAGAGTGTCATTTACAGATGGTATGATTATCCACATGAAAATACAAAGGAATCTGCAAATAAATTATTTAGCATGTTTGCTAAAGCAAGATTATTCCAAAATCAATAAATTTCCAAATAACAAAAATAATCATTTAAAAACTTTAAAAAGAATCCAACTTATAGCAACAAAAGCTATAAGGGAACTAGGAATAAATCTAACAAAGAAGCACAAGAGTTTCATTAACAAATCATAAAATGTTACTGAAGGACATGAAGAAATCTATTAATGTATTGAATGATAATTCTATAAAGATGTCACATCTCCCCAAATTTAACCCTATAAGTGTAACTCAATAAAATACCAAAGACGTTTTTCAGTGGGAGTTGAAAAATTGATGCTAAAGTTAGTATGGAAGAGTAGAAGTCCAAATATAGCCAATACAATTTTTTTAAATGAACAAAAGAGGAAAATGACCTCCCAGACATGAAGACCTGTTATAAAGCCATAATAATTCAAACAGTGTGGTATTGGTTCAGAATTGATTTGCTTGGTGGAGAAGGATAAAGTAGAAACATGTCCACAAATATGTAGAAATTTAATTTTTAGTCGTGGTGGCATTACACATTAATGTGGGAGTGAAAGGCTGTTCAGTAAATTGAGGCAGAACAATAGGTTTTCCATGTGGGGGAGAGAAGCAGTAAAAGTAATTCCTATTTTACACCACTGGAAAAAAAAAAAAGTCCCAGATGGATCAACTTTACAAGTGTAGAAAGCAAAACTTTACAGTACTAAGGGGGGAAAAAAATAGGAGGCTCTCTTCATGGCATCAGGTACAGAAGAGAGTTCTTTAATAAGACACACAAGTGACACAAACTATAAAGAAAGAGATCAGTGACTATGACTACATTTTAAATTTTCTATAGTGCAAAACACATCAAAAGCAGTTAAAAGAGGAGTCACAGACTGAGGCAATATAATGTTTATATGCATGAACCCCTACAACTCAAGAGAAAAAAAGATGAAAATATTCACAGCCCATTGGAAAAATGGGTGACTGTGAGAAAGCAAATCACAGACTCGGAAACCTTAATAGCCAATAAAATGCTCAAGTCACTAGCAGTGAGGGAAATTCAAATAAAACAATGAAATACTGAGTCTTTAAAAAATCAAATTGTCAGAAATAAGAAAACTTTGAATCTAGAAAGTATTGAAGGTCAGGTGAGGGAAACAGTTCACATACACTGCTGATGGGTGTATAGATTCAAAAAAACATTTGGCAGTCTCTAATAAAACTGAAAATGTGTGAGCAGGCTAGCAATTCCCCATCTAGACTCCCCACAGAGAAACCTTCACATATGTGTATGGGACACATGCACACATATGTTCATACTAGCATTGCCCATGATACCAAAATATTGGCAGCAGCTTAAATATTCATCAATAGGGGAATGAATGAACAGGGCACATTCATATGCATGGACTTATAATATAGCAATTAAAATGAATGGATTGGATGTGCATTTATCACCATGGAGAGAAAAAACAGAAACATACCATGAAGGGGAAAAAAAGTCACAGAATAGGTACAGTCTAACACCACACACGTGCATTTTAAAAAATCAAACAAAGCAATGTTCTGTGTTTTCATGGGTTAATTTGTTGTAAAAATGTAAAAGCTAGATTGTAAAGTTATATACCAAATTCAGGATAGTGTTCACCTTTGGAGTAAAGGGTGGAGAATGATTTTGGAGAGGAGTACTGAGAGATTTCAATTTTATCAGAAATGTTAAATAGCTCCATTTAAAAAATAGACCTGAAACAGATATGGCAAAATGTTAACGATTACCAATTTTATGAGATAGGTAAATGGGTGCTTGTAATATTCTCTCTGCATTTTAAAATACCTTTACATTTTTCTAAATAATAAAATTAAAAGAAAAGCAGCTAGTAAAGAATTCTGTCTCTGATAGAATTTTTCTATGTGTAGATTAAGAGTTAACTGTCCACAATTTTAAGACAAGCAACTTTACAATAATCTGTTTCAGAGGGGAATATCCACAAAAAATAATAAAGCTGACAATAATATAAAACTACTGAAATGAATAGATTCTATAGGTATCAATATGGATAGTTCTCAAAATCATGCTGAGGGGGAAAAAGTAAGTTGCAAAATAATATGTACACTCCTGTAGCATTTATAAAGAAAATTTAAAATGCATAAGCATAGATATAGATTTACATATAAATATATATAGGTAATTAGGTAATAAAGTATAATAACAAATGCTGGAAGAATACACACATTATAATACTGATTACCTAGGGAAGGAGGGAGAATGGTGAATGGGACTGAGGAGGGAAATAAAGTGACATTCAACCCTGTCTTCTTTAATATAAATAAAAAACCTGAAGCAAATATGACAATTACTTCACATTTGATTATTCTAGGAAGTAAATACATAAAGCTATATTATTCTTGATGTATATGTATTTTAATTGTCAAAGGAAAAAGCACGGAAGAATTGCAAACAAAATGCACATAATTCAATGTATCAGTAAAGCTTGTGTACGTTTAAATCCCTGCTATGACCATTTTTAGAAATCATCCTGTTTGCCTTTCTATGTTTTTTCAATTTTTAAATATCAGAGAAGGAAAATAAATGAAAGCAGTGAATAAATATAAGAATATCTATAACCTGTGTCTGATTATATTAAAAAGAAAAGCCTCCACGATCACAAAACACCATATGAGCAATTCTATACCATTTGCTGCATTTTCTTATTTTTAATTTTTGCCAAAAAGAAAAATAAAAGATGTTGTCTAATTAGAAACGTGTCTTTCTATTACTAAAATTGTGGGAGTCCATTTTAATGTGTTTATCTCGTTCCTAGTCTGTAATTTATATTTCAGCGTGGAAATCTGTTCCTATGCCTGTGACAGGTTAATGCAGTTTAAACATGCATTTTTCTTTCGTTGGCTGAATAGTTAAATCGTTACTCAAAGGATTCTAAGTTTCAATTTCAACCATGAGAGGCTTCTTTGCTTTTTCAAGGTTAAAAATGTTTCTGATTCAAAACGCTATCAATTAATGGCTACGCGGTGGATCTATTTGGGGATTTGGTACCGACCCGGGATTAACAGCGGGACTGTTAAATGAGAAAACTTTTTTGATGCAGACTTCGGGAGATTTTAAATCTGGTCTGACAGCGGTGGACGGAACTGAAATGCAATTCCAGCCCGCTTCGCTAACGATCGTCATTATGCATCGAAAGACAGGTCAGGTATTAGCATTTTTTCCCTTAAAAAAATAAAAAAAAAAAAACTTTCGCGGACTCCGCCGGACACCCAGCTGGCGGAGGACCAGCGGGCGCGGGGGGGCGAAGCCGGCAGGCTGCCCAGAAGTTACGATCGGAGAGTTTTCTCTTTATGAAAATTACCTGGCTCGCCAGCAGAGGCAAGAACGCGAAGACAAGATAATTTCCTAGGCTGTTAAAAAGGACTCGGGCCGGTGGGCCGCGCGCTCCGAGGGGGTGTCCTGCGGACCGGGGCGGGTCCCGCCGCCCCCGCGGGCTCCGGTGCGTCAGGGGCGCGTCAAGCGGGGCGGGCTCCGCGCGGGCGGCAGCGGCGGCGGCGGGCGGCGGGCGGCGGGCGGCGCGCACCGGGCCTCCTGCTTCTCGCTCCGAGGCTGCGGGACGGACGCTTCGGAGAACTCGCTCGCTCGCAGCCGGCTGCGCTCAGACCGCGCTCGCCGGCGGCCCGGCGGTGCCAGCATGTCAGCAGCCGTGGCGTGTCTGGACTACTTCGCTGCCGAATGCTTGGTGTCCATGTCCGCGGGCGCCGTGGTCCACCGCCGCCCGCAGGACCCCGAGGGCGCGGGAGAAGCCGCCGGCTCGGAGGTGGGTGCGGCGGCGCCGCCGGAGTCCTCTCTGCCGGGTGCGGGACCACCGGGACCCGCGTCGGTCCCCCTGCTTCCCCAGGTCCCCGCCCCCAGCCCCGGCGCGTGCGGCGCCGCGCCCCACCTGCTGGCTGCCAGCGTCTTGGCTGACTTGAGCGGCGGCGCCGGGGAGGGCTTCGGGGAGAGCTCGGGGGAAGCTCTGCGCGCCTCGTCGGGCTCCTGCGGCCCCACCCCGTGCTCGGGGCCCCCCCTGTGCCTCGAGCCGGATCTGGCCGCCGACCCGGCCGAAGTTTCCTGGCCCGAGCACTTCTCCGGCGCGCTCGAGGTCCCCGAAGCACCTGACGGCTCCGGAGCGCCTGCCGGCCTGGATGCCGGCTCCGGCGCGACCCCTGGCGTGGGACCGGCCCCTGCCACGGGTCCAGGGCCCCGTCGGAGGCCAGTCACACCTGCTGCCAAGCGCCACCGCTGCCCGTTCCCGGGCTGCAACAAAGCCTATTACAAGTCGTCACACCTGAAGTCCCACCAGCGCACCCACACGGGGGAGCGCCCCTTCTCCTGCGACTGGCTCGACTGCGACAAGAAGTTCACGCGCTCCGACGAGCTTGCCCGCCACTACCGGACACACACGGGCGAGAAGCGCTTCTCCTGCCCGCTCTGCCCCAAGCAGTTCTCCCGGAGCGACCACTTGACCAAGCACGCCCGCCGCCACCCGGCCTATCATCCCGACATGATCGAGTACCGGGGGCGCCGTCGCACACCCCGCGTCCACGCGCAACCTGCCAGCCTGGTGGACAGCTCCGGCTCCGTCCCCGACCAGGCGTCCAGCCTTACCGCCAGCCTGTCTGACAGTCATTGCTGCTAGTCGTCCCCCGCCAGGACGACCCCCCAGCCATACTACCCCTGCCTTCTTTCTGCCCAACCTTCTTCCCCCCCGTGTCGTGCTACCAAGGCACAGACTGGTTCCTCCGCTCTGAGGGTGGGTCCAGACTGGCATGCTGGACCCTGGGGAGGGACTGGGGGCCTGAAAAGAGCAGGAATTTCTACACCACGTAGATCATCCTGAAAGGGGGAGGGTTGCCTGCAGGCAACCCCTGGGAACTGATGAGAAGGGATGAACCCCCCAGTACTCTCCAGAGTCCTGAAGATTCTCCCTTCCCTGGAAGCAGAGATGTGAAACTGGAATTCTCAGGTGCCTGAGGAGCTCCCGGTCTGGAAGGACTCTGGTGTCTTACCCACCCACCAGGGCGGACCTTGAAGCGTGTATCAGGGGTGGCAGTCTTGGCAGTGTCCAGGACTGGGATGGTGAGAGGCCTTTGGAAACAGAAATGATTTCTATTTCTGTAAACAGCAATGTTTACTAATTTATTTTTAGTATCTTTTACACAGGGATCCCAGGTTGATGGGAGGTTGAAGTCCTCCACTCCCCAGTTGCCCCAGCGACCTCTGCTAGGAGAGGCCATGCTAGAGTCCATGTGGATGTGTGGCTGGGGGATGCTTCTTGGTGTCTGGGGAATGGCGCGCGCCCGCTTTGCAGGTCCTGTTGCTTGGTTTAGAACCCTGCACTTTCGTGGTAGCCTTTCTTCCCATTTGGATTCCTCGGTGGGGAGGGTAACTTCTTGGCTCACGCTCATGTGAGATTGGTTTAAAATTTGGGGAAGCGACCAGAAAAGCACCAGAAATCAAGGGGTGGTCCAGGCTAGTGCCCCCTTCTCCCAGAGGGTGAACCCAAATGACTTTGGGTGATATAGATCCACAACAACGTTCAGGGAAATAGGGCATGTGGTTCTGGCTGCCCACTCCAAGTAATCTCAGGTGTTGTGGTAGATTCCGTTTATTTCTTAATGGCTAACTAGGGGGTTCTTTCTTTTGAGATCTGTACATGTTTGTTTCAGCAACAGGTGAGTTGGTAGTTTGAGGAGGGGAAGGTGAGAGTGGCTTCTTCCAAAGAGCTGGCTGCCCTGGATTTGGGGAAGGAAAAGCCAGGTGAAAGCTATTATCAAATAAAAGGACCCTTTCCCCCCACCCCCCAACCCTTGGAATCCCTCCAAGTTACACCCTCAGGACCCCTCTTTCCTAGTGCAGACGTGAGCATCAACAGTATTTATTTTTTCTATGTGTATCTCTGCTGCTATGATGAAATTGTCTGCCACTTTGCTTCTGTGTGTGTGTGTGAATGTGTATACGTGTGACCCTTTCGTTAGAGATGGGGCTGGAAGGCATTTCCTGCTCTGGTAAGGTTCTCCTCGGCCCCCTCCTGAAAGTCTTGTAATAGTCTGTCAGTCACGCTTGTGGAGGATGCCATAATCTCAAAGAGCTATAACAGGCATCTAGTTAAACTGCTTTCCGCTGTTTTGCAGATGAAGACACTGAAACCTAGATAAGCTCAAAGTCACGTGCTAAATTGCTGGCAAAAGCCATGGCTAGACGTTAGGTACCTGCTTTCTAAGTGATTCCCTCACGCTTGGTTATCCTACCTGCTTTCTCTCTGGGCCCTCAGTCAAAGGACCCCTCTCTCCTTTCCTGCCACCAGATCCCCACCCTCCCTATTCTCTATCACTTCTGTGTTCCTTCAAATGTTTGGTCCCTGCTGAATCCTTTGCTTGTTGTGTTTAACCTGAAAGCCCTTTTCTTAGCAGGTTGAGTTCATTTCCTCCTTCCACATCATGTGGACTTAAAGTGGGAATGACTCTGGCATCTTGGGAGATATTTTGTCTGTTGACTTGGCAGGTTAATTTTCAATGCCAATTCTATTCTCTTTCTGGTTCTGGGTGTTCCCGCTCCCTTGAGAGAGTGAGTGATATGAACCTGACATGGGGACTCTCCTAAGTGCTCCTGTACTAAATGAGGGGGAAGTCCTTAAGAAGGACCCAAAGGCTGTGGCCTGTGACTCTGAAGATGTTTATTGTTTCCTGATGTGGACTAAGCAGGAAAGGTGGCTCTCTCCTTGGGTTACGAATGGGAAAAGGAGGCTCCCAACTGCGGAGGTGGGTTTTGGTGGTGGGAAGAGTCCTTGCTTTGCTCTGTTTGTCTCCTCAGCTGGAACTGGATAGGAAGGGCACTCCAGACCCCCTGGAGGACTGTGATGTTCCCTTTCAGTAGAAGATCTGCTGTTGGGTAGGTGGACCGATGAAGCTAACAGGAGAGACTCCCGCTGACTGTTCTGGAATCTGGCTCAAAAAGTTTGGCTTTTCCAACTACCCTTTGATAAATAACTTTTCATTCTCAAGCTCCCAAGTAGTGTCCTTTTTTGGGGGTTTCTTTCTTGGGGGCTTTTGTCTGGGGATGGCTTCTCACAATCTAAACGCGGCATGTCTGTCTTTGGTCATATCATCCTGGACGCACCCAATCTCGTCTAAATGTGGCATGTCTTTCAGAGACTTCTCCTAGGACTTGCAGTGGCAGAGAAGAAAATACCCAGAACACTACAGTAGCCACACAATGGAGGCAAGATTCATAGGCTGGTCTTTCTTAGTTTGGGGTATTGCTGTAACCCTTTTCACACCAGTGGCCAAACAGTTCTTGAGGAGCAGTTATTAGTAAAATGACCTGGAATGGGTTTCCTAGTTTTAGTGGTGTTTCTATTGCTTCTTTTTGTTAATCAGATGGAGTTTAGCGAGTGAATGTATCTGGGGATTGGTTGGGGTCAGCCTGAACCTCTGGGCCCTTATTCTACCTCTGCCATCCTAAGTTCTAATGTAGGGATGACCTAGTAGCAGAATGTATTAATAACACTCTTCTTGATATCTAGGTTGGGAACTGGGAATGAATTCCAGGTCATACCGAGGGTGTGAAAGAATTGGATCCCCTATCGTTGTTGGGAGGGGGTGAAAGGTACAGGCCTTCTCCCACCCATGGAGACAAGAATCTGTCATTTGCCCCCATTTCCCCTTTTTTCTCCAAGTAGGGAACCATATTGGAATATCACTCATGGCCTCTGTCTCTACCTCTTATTCATTTCTCCCAAAGGAATATTGTGTTCTCTGGCGGAGACATAGGAAAGAGAGTCATTGTACACACACACACACACACACACACACACACACACACACAACACACACACATACTCTTGGCTCTCTTCTCTCTTTTGCACCCTTTTGCCTGTAATGTGTATGCATTCCACTCAGATCCAGCTTTTATATGCACCTGCTGAGGCCCAGGCCTACCTTCCAGAGGCAGGTGTGAAGAGCACCTCTCTCTGTCTCCACTTTTGGAGCAACCACACCCCTTTGCAGCTCTCCAGGTAAGTGTTTCCTTCGTTTATTCTCCTTGGGGTGGGTAATCCCAATACCAGGAATGGGGAAGGGTGGGAGAGGCATTGGTGGGATGGTATTAGAAAGCCCAATTTTGTTTATAGATACAGATTCATCCGCAAAATACTGATATGTTAATACTTGTTTGTCTGATTCCTCTATTTATTATTCAGTTGGTTGAGAACCTAGAGGGGGATGGAATATGATTAACTTTCTCTCGTAAGCCCCAACACATGCAAATATGCATTGGCTATGAATTCCTGAGGAAATAGGCACTCTGGCTGGAATTAGGAGACCAAGATGAGATGGATGAGGATGGGATATACTAGATGTCCCAGCTTTAGTGATCTTGAGCCTTTTAGTTCTTTGGCCTTTCCAAGTTATAGCAGCTTACAGTAGCTAGTGTACACAAGTCACTATTTGTAGAGGTACTGGACATAGGACTTTGCAAAAGTAGGCTACATAGGCTACTCTGGCTGATCTTGGTTCATATGATTTAGTTGAGACAGGTTTGCTACAGAAGGGAAAGGTGCTAGTGAATGGGAAATTTGTGCTGCCTTTATTCTCAGGCAGAATGATAGACAAGGACTTTTAAGGTGCAATGGCACAAGTTTCACGTGTACTTTGCAAGTTTGTGAGCCTCTAGCCCTTCTACTGTGCTGGGGATGAGCAGGTGGCATTAGATCAGTCATACCCAATTGGTTCCCTTTTGTCTTCATTTGAATTGCTTCCTTTTATAAGGCCAATGAGAGACCTATGGGAGGGGCTAAGTTCCTTAATTCACATGGGTTATCAGAGTCACCTTCTATTTACACTGAGTGGCCAGATTATTATGACCACCCCATCAGTATAATGAAGTGAATTAGTTATGCAAATAATAATAATAATAATAATAATAATAAAACCTTGAGAGTATTTGCTTAGGAAGTTTTCAATATCCAGTATTTTTGGAAGTGTCAATGAAGCACTGATGGGGTGGTCATAATAATCTGGCCACTCAGTGTATATGCCACATTGGTGCCAGATGTGTTGACTATATAAGACTCCCAGTGGAATTTCAGGGACTCGGGCTGTGTGTTTAATTTCAGAGGAGTGGTTGATTTTAATCCTAACTAGAATATGAGAGATGCAAATATTTGTTATATTGGAGTTTGAGGTAGAGAGAAGCAACACTATTAAAATCCCCAAAGCTAAGAAGAGTATTTAAAAGGGTTGTGTCTGGATTCTTCTTTCCCTACAAATCAGGTCTATTCAGGAAATCAAGTAGCAGCCATATTTGTTCCAAATATACATTTAGATTTTGAAGTCAAAATGGAAGCAGTGGGAAGGTGAAAAATGAGTAAAGGAAGACAGGCTGATTAAGCTGAAGAAAGAGAAGGATTTCTTTAGAAGAACGGTTGTATTCTTAAATGACAGAATTGATAATACAAATGGGAAAATAAGAAAGACCAGGAGCCAACCAATCCTAAAGATGAGCTTATAATAGAGAGTGGTGGTTTAGTCATTACATAGTTAGAGGAGGTGATTGAAACCCAAAGAGATATAACAGGAGAATGGGAGCAAACTCTCATATAGAAAACAAATGCCCACCTTCACCAGGGACCTCAGATCCAAGGAAATATAGAGAGGTACCTACCTGAATCTGCATAGAACACAGCGGAAAATCATCCCTTTATCGTTGAGCTAGGTAAACTAGAAGGTTACAGAAAATGTAGAGGCACTTGCAACATTTTAGCTTAGTCTCACTGATATGACCATTGTAAATGGGAATATCAATATGGCTTGGAGAATGTACAGTTAGGTCGCTACGGGAAAGCACAGGTAGATGAGACATGTAAAATATATCAGAGTAATTAATCAAATTAATAGAAATTAGGAAGAAAGCATGGTCAACTCAACTGGTTCCAAAATATGTACAGATGCTCCTCTACTTACGATGGGGTTACATCCCAATAAACCCATTATAACTTGAAAATATTGTCAGTCGAAAATGCATTAATACACCCAAACTACCAAATATCATAGCTTAGCCCAGCCTAACTTAAATTTTCTAGGAACAGTTAAATTAGCCTACAGTTGGGCAAAATCATCTAACACAAAGCCTATTTTATAATAAAGTGTTGAATATCTGATATAATTTATGTATTTAGGGCTTGCCATCTTCATGCTGGGTAATTATGCTGTTTCATTTCAAGAGTAATTGTCTTCCTCTCCTTTTTCTCACCAGAAGCAGGAGACACAGATGGTCATTTTATAGGCATGGATATAAAAACATAAAACAATACCCAAAAAATGCTGGCAACACAGTCTATGTAGAGTATTGGTTGTTTACCCTCATGATCAAGTGGCTGACAGGGAGCTGTGGCTCATTGCCACTGCCCAGCATCACGAGAAAGTATTGTACTGCATATCGCTAGTCCTGAAAAAGATCAAAATTCAAAGTACAGTTGCTATTTAATGTGTGTCACTTTTGTACCAACATAAAATCATAAGTAGAATCACTGTAAGTTGGGGACCATCTGTATTTGTTAAAACTCAGCACCAATTTGTGATTTAATTTAAAAACACTTTAGCAAACTAATAACAGTCTCAACAAACTCCAGGCAGGAAGTTACATAAAAATACAACAAAAACAGAACCCAAAATCCATGCATTGGGTAATGTAAAAGCAAATCTCTACATCATCAAATTAAAGGGACAATGACAAAAATTTAGAACTGAATGAAAACCAAAAGCACTACATAACAAAACGTTTGTGATGCAAGCAAATGGGACTGGGTAAGGAAGTGGAGTTTATAGCCTTAAAATTTTTATTTTTTTTAAAAATGGAAGTGAATGAACTAAGTTTCAACTCCAGAAGAAAAGGAAGATGAAAGAAAGCAGGAAGAAGTATTACCATAGACCGTGCATTTTCTTAGGGAAGATCTTGCCAAGGGAGTAAAAATTGGTTCTTAATGATTTTTTTAAAATGTTAGATATCACAACGGCTGTGGCCCTCCAAAAGGGCCTGCTTATACTACATAAACAGATAGACACTTATATGTGTGGTTTAAGATTCTGGAAGGGGTGGGGCGAGAGGGGTAGTGATTAGCTGGAAAAAAAAGTTGAAAAAGGCACCTAAAGGGGAGATAATAAAAAAGGTTAAAAAACACTGCCATGGAAAAAAAGAGAAATTAGAGAAAGAGGAAAATAAAATAGAGTTAGTCAAAACTTTTAAAAAGCCTAATAAAAATAGATTGTTTTAGCAAATATGATTAAGAAGAACAAGAGAAGGCACAAAAAAAGTTATCAGAAATAAAAAAGGACATAAACTCTTAACACTTGATCAGTTCTTTAAATTATAAAAGAATAATACAAACTACTTTATATCAGTAGAATTGAAAAAGATATGGATAATTTTATAGGAAAATATAAAATTTCAAAATGCTCTAAGAAGATGTAGAAAATCTGAATGGACATTGTAGTCAAAGAACTATCCCCGCAAAAGGCACTAGGCAGTTATATAGGCAAGTTCTCTAAACTTTCAAGAAAGAGGTAACATTCATCTTTTATAAGTTGTATCAAATCATATAAAAGATAAAAAATTAACCAATTTATATTATATAGTTAAGTTAACCTTAATACCAAAACAAAAGGAAAAAAATATAGCACTTTTATCTATAAAGATGCGTGTAAAAAATCCCAAGTAAAATATTAGAAATTTTAATTCCGCAGTGAATAAGAAGAATAATTAATCATGATCATGTGAAGTTTATCTCAGGAATGCAAGATTAATTCAATAATAGAGATCTGTCTATATAACTCATTGTATTAACCAAAGAAAGAAGAAAATCAATTACTTTCTTATCTACCATCAATCAGAAATTGTAATAGACTGATTCCATATAGAGTAGCAATAAAAAGTAAAGGAGCTTTATAGATGAAACTATAAAACTTCTATTAAATGACCAAAAAAGAAAATGTGACTAAGTGGCGATAAATAATATGTCTGTGGATGATAAAGCTCAATACTATAAAGATATCCATCCTTTTCTCAAATTTATATATTTAATGAAATGAAAACTGAAAACCTCCACAATTTTCCAATGCAACCCCCCCCCCAAAAAAATATTTCTAATGAAACTTTAGAAAATATTACAGAAGGTCAAGGGCAGGGTGGGGGTGAACAGGAGGGAAGAAGGGGGGATGACTTTACCAGAGAGCAAATATTACAAAGCTATTGTCATTAAAATGGTGTGGCAGAGTGCAGAGATAAACAAATAGGTATATGGAATTGAATAAAGACCTGATAAATAGACCTATGAATACAGAAGAATTTGGCATATAAGAGAGATGGCACTTTACATCATTGGGGGGGAGTCAGACTAGAAAAGATATACTATTGAGACAATTGGCTTTCATGAGAAAACAAAGCAACAAAATAAAACAGCATTTCTATGTCAATTCTTTCAGAAAAAAATAAATTCCATATAGTAAATACTAAAACATTTTTAAGCTATAAAAAGTATTAGTAAAAAGAAATCTGGAAAATCTATTATCATTGGATAAGAAAGACATTCTTGTTTAGGATACAAACATTTTTAAAATAAAATTTTAAAGATGAAAAAAACAGATTTGACTGCACCAAAATTATAAAATGCTTTACATCTGAAAACGTAAACAAAATTAAATATCAAGCTACACTCTGAAAAAAATATCTAACAGACATAAAGTTAATATCCAGAATATATAGAGAACCAAAAATTAAAGAGGTAAGGAACAATGAAAGTGGTCGAATGATAGTAACAGGCAATTTAAAGAAAGAATTGAGAGATAGTGGATCTTTATACATATATAAAGCCTTCATGTATATATTCATACATTGATGGTGTGAGTTTAAAAATATTTTAAAATATTTTAAAGGATGGGTAAATAATATTGATTAAAAAACAAAAGCAGGTGGTAGGGTAGGACATGATATACCAGGCAAAAGTTAATTAAAGCAAGCAGGTGTGACAAAGTTCATATCAGAGTCAAAATAAAATTCAAAGTAAAAACACATTAGTGGGACAAACATTGATTATTGTATATGGAGAAAATGTATAGAACACAAAGAATCTAAAATGATCAAGAACCCAATTTTTGCCCATATACAGGGTGGGCAAAAGTAGGTTTACAGTTATGAGTATGAGAAAGTTCATTTTTGCATTATTATTTATTAATTATCATGTTATTTTTCCATATGAACAACTGTAAGCCCACTTTTGCCCCATCCTGTATTTGGGATGTGCTCAGGAGCTCTAGTGCCTATTTCTGGACTTGGGCTGGTGTTCCTTCCCCTATCCCTTACTAGAAACTCAGAGACTGATTCCGATTTTCTAAGCTCATTGTAGGAGGTAGGGGTGGGTGTGCAAACAAACGTTAAACCACACAGGAACCTAGCTCATTGAAATTCCCTCTGGATAATCTCCCCCACCCCCACCTCCCCAAGCCCTTCCTTCTCTCTCCTCCTTCAACTTACTCTTTTTTTCCAAGTAGCTCTTGATGATCAAGAGCTTGACTCAGAATGCTAGTTCCCTTTCAAAATAGTTTACTGAAGGAGAAGAAAAGAAAAATAGTCAAAAATGTATGAACACTTACAGGATGGTAGCATCCTGTACCACCTGTTGCTAATTGCATCTTATTAACAAGCTCCCACTCCTGTTAATGGCAGAGGAAAAATTTAAATGTGTCCACTCTCTCCCAGGGCTTCCTTCTCCCAAGGGTCTCCTATTCCTTCCCACTCGGCTTCCAAACGCCAAGAGCTTACATATCCTCGTGATGGCAGCCAGGGAAGCCATCTCAGGGCTGTGTGCTGTGCTGTCCTCTGGGTCTTCACTCATTTTCCACGCGGTGCAGCTGTTTTGGGGATCTCTGGGCACATAGTGTTCGCACCCAGTGAGATGCAGCAGGTCCTGTCTGGTTCTTTTGCCTGCCTTTCTCATGCTCAACGCTGGAGCCTGTGGTCCTCCCATAGCCTCTCGTTATGCGTTCTCTGCTGAATGTGACTTTCTCACCCCAAACGCAGACCTATTCTGGACCTTGGGTTCCCTCAGCACAGCTCTATCCTCTTACCAAGGGATGAAAACTATTCTGTTTCCCTCCATACCACACCAAGGCCACGGGGATCTGGGTGCAGACACAGGTCCATCTACCGAGGCACCTCAACTGTCTCAGAATTACTTTTTGAATGGCACCGGCTGAGCACGGAGTGGAAGTGGAGGACCAGCCCAGAAGTTCCAGGTTCTACCTCAACTTATCTGGGGTTCCTGATGTCCGGTCCATCTTACCCTTCTGAGTCAGTCCCAACGAATGAGGGTCTTGACGTGTTCCTTCTCGGGGATCTAAGCACCAGGTAGGTCTAGTGTCTAACCCCTCTGGCCATACCCCTATCCTTGGCTTTTCCAACTGGAAGAACACTTCCCTTCCTCCCTCAGTAGGTGGCAACTTCCACCATTGTCTCCAAGTTTGTTCTGCCTGTTAATGATAGTAAAACTTTGTGTCCAGGCTACATGCCTTGCTCTTAATATTTTAGCGGGCTTGGAAATGAGAGCTTTCTTTACTTTCCCAACGAAGCTTTCGAGACTGTTATTTAGTTCAAGGTTTCAGAGCTGCACTAGAGTCATTATTTACCTTTGCACTCCTGCTGCAACAGTGATGGTGTTCTCTGAGGCAAATGGGTGCCTCTGGTTAAAAAGGGAATAGTCACATGGAGGAAAATAGGAAAAAATCACATTAATGTTTTTCAAAATATATCTCTCTCACACCAATTTTTAGTCTGGTTAAAAATTAAGTTGTTAGTTTGAAGGTAGAACTAAGAGCAGGTTCCTCCCCCCCCCCCCCCCCCCCCCCAATTAATTGGGTCCTTACAAGAGAACACTCTTATCAGATGAAACTAAAACAAAAGGGAACTTTTGCAGACCTCTAGAAACAGGAAAAGACCAAGGAAAAGGAAAGATTACAGCTACTACTGCTCCAAGAAGATGGCAGAGAGGGTATCAGCAGCACTGTCACCCTGCTAAGTCCCCAAGGAGTTCTAGGTCCACTAATTCCGTCAAGGGAGGGACGACGACTCAGCCAATGGGTTCCAGCAGGGTTCAGCAATGGGTTGGACTGAAGTGCATCTACCAGCACAGAGGCGGTGCTAGAGGCTTTCCTCCCAGGGCCATGTGTCCTCATGGCTTTTACCTGTAAGAACCAGGTTTCATGGGCCAGGACATAGATTTCAGCAAATATTTATTGAGCGCTTACAATGTGTCAGGCACTGTTACTGGTACTTGGGATACATAAGTGAATAAAACAGAGATCCCTGCCCTTCTGATTTTATATACCAACAGAAGGGACCTAGAAAATAATAAGTAAATTATATAGTATGTTAGGTAATAAAAGATGGAATTAATAGAAAGTAGAGCAGGTTAAGTGGGATCAGGAGTGCTAGGTGGAGGTATGGGTTAGATTGAGGTAACAAATAGGGTGATCTGGATAGGTTTCATTGTGCAAATAAGGTCTGAAGAAAGACTGGAAGGAGGTGAAGAAATTAGCCAGGAGATACCTGGGGGAAAGTGTTTAGGCAGAGGGAACAACTAAAGAAACAACCCTATCAGATGAGATCAAGATACAAAAAGGAGACCACCATGGCTGGAGCAGAATTATGAAGGAAGTGGGGATGCCAGATCAGATGGACCTTATATGCCATTGTAATGATGTTGGCTCTTTATCTGGGTAAAATGGAGAGTGACTTAGGATTTTGAGCAGAAGTATATGATCTACCTTATGTTTAAGTTCTGACTGCTATGTTTGAGGGGTTTAAACAAGGAGCTATGTTAGGAGGTAATTTTATTAATCTAGTAAGAGATGATGGTGGCTTATACCAGATGGATGGTGACGGGGTTGGCTATGGTGAGTGAGAGAATAAGAGTCAACGTGACTTAGAATTCTTTGGCCTGAGCAGCTGGGAGGATGGAGTTGCCATTGACTGGGATAAGGAAGGCTATAAGTGGGGGCAGGTTTGTAGGGGAAGATCAAGTGTCCAATTTTGGACATGTTGAATTTTAGTTATATGTTAGACATCCCAGTGAAAAATTTTAGTAGACAGTGAGATAGGTCTGGAATTTGGGAGAGACATCTGGGCTAGAGATAAAAATGTGGGAATATATTTAAAGCTCAAAGTCTGAATCAGACCAACAAGAAAGAGAATGAAGAAGAAGAAGGAGAAGAAAAGCTAGTGATTCTTTGGGCACTCCTACATGAAGAACGAGGGGTCTGAAGAGGAACCAGAAAAGGAGACTGAGAAGGTGTGACTAAGGAAGGAAGAAAGTGAAGAATGATGTCTTAGCTATAGCCGGTTTGACTCAGTGGATAGAGCATTGGCCTGCAGACTAAAGAGTCCCAGATTCGATTCCAGTCAAGGGCACGTACCTTGATTGCAGGCTCCTCCCCAGCCCGGGCCCTGGTCAGAGCTCATGCAGGAGGCAACCAATTGATGTGTTTCTCTCACATCGATGTTTCTCTCTGTCTTTCCCTCTCTCTTCCACTCTCTAAAAATCAATGGAAAAATATCCTCGGGTGAGGATTAAAAAAAAAAAAAAGAGCATTATGTTTTAGCAGCCTAGTAAGGAAAGAATTCAAAAAGAGAATGGTCCACTTTGTCAGACTCTCATGTTGAGTCAAATAAGGATGAAGGCTGGGGAGCTGGCCATTGACTCTAGCCACTCAGCAATCATTGGTGACTTTGATAAGAGCAATCGTAGTGGAGTGATAGGAGTAAATCGCAATGGATTTAGGAAAGAACAGTTAGAAAGAACCCAGAGACTATGAGTATAGGGCACATTTTTATTTATTTATTTATTTTAAGAAAGAGAGAGTGAGAGAGAAACATCAATTTGTAGTTCCACTTATTTTTGAATTTATTGGTTGATTCTTGTATATGCCCTGACTGGGGATTGAATAGAGTACATTTTGAGACATTCTTCTGCAAGTGGGAGCCAAAAAAAATTAAAAATGGAATGGAAATTGATATGGGAAAAAAATGGGGTCCGGAAAAAGTGATTGCTTTTTATTTTAAGATAGGAAAAAACAGCCTGTTTTATATGCTAGTGAAAATTATCCAAGAGGGAGTAACAATCTGCTAATTCAAGACAGAGATGGGGGAGAATTGCAGGTGTGAGATCCTTGAGGGGGCAAGGGCAGTAGGATCTAGTGCAGAAGTAGAGGGATTGATTTTTAGCTAGGGGCATGGCTATTTCGTCTGTGGAGCAGTTGGAGTCTCAGATCTCTTCCCCTGTAAGATCTGCTCCACATTGTAATGGCCCCTTAGTTACTGAATTACTAGTACAAAATCTATGATGGGGTACTTGCTTCCCTGATAAATTTCTAGGTTGGGAAGTTAAAGGGAAACATTTACCGAGAGATTTGAGGTATTCAATTCTGAGTTTCAAATCATATCTATTTACCTTTTTCCTTGGATTGCTAATATCTCAGAATTTTCCAGCACCATTTTTAAGGCTGAATGGGGCATTTTTATCTCCTTTATAACTGGAATGACTGAGACAAACAGGGTCTTCTGGTCCATTTGGGCAACACGTTGACCATCAGCTATATACTCATGTCCTTTCATCAGGCAACCTTGCCTTATTGCCCAGGAGGCCCTGCCCATGAATGCAGTCCTAGGCGGAGTCTGCGATCAGGGTCTGGCCCATCCTGAGGTAGTTGCTCTGTTAGACAGGTAGTGTTGTCCTGGAGTCCTAGGAAATAGACCTCCTTCCCATCTCCCCAAGTGTGTCTACAGCTCACACAGGATGCTTTTCTCAGACAGCCATCAGCCTAATGGGTTTTGGGTCATAGACGATGTCACAGTGATATTCCCTGGAGTATTTATGTGATTCCTTCTTCTTCACTGTAGCTGTTTTAGCGATAGCATTTAAAGGGTCTCAGCATCTGCTCTATATTTTGATGCAGACATAAAGCACTTCATTGCCGAAGGAGTAGTAGGTCAGCCTTCCTGATATTGCCCAGAATACCAAATGTAGTTAAACAAGAGCTGAAAGTTGCTTTTTGCCAGGGCTGTAATTAGGCTGACGGTGCCAATATGCATATCCAGAGGTTCGGAGACCATTTCTCCCATTTCTCTCTCTCTCTCTCTCTCTCTCTCTCTCTCTCTCTCTCTCTCTCTCTCTCACACACACACACACACACACACACACACACACACACCCTCCACATTCTGTGAGAGCTCTAGGAGGCACGTCACCTAACCAGGAAGCCTTCAGGGACAGAGGCCAGTCAGGGTAATGGAGACCTCAAGCCCAGAATGATAGTACCTTTCCTGTGTACTGACGTTAGTGCTTCTGCTTCTCGGATTTCCCACTTGAGAATGCCCCAAGGTAGAAGTCTGATGGGTGACTAAGTTGATAAACTGAAATGAGATGCTGGTAACTAGATAAAGCACTGATTCTCCTTCTTGGAAAAAAGGCACCTTCAGGGGAAAATCCATCTGACCAAAGACATTTAATGCTCAGGAGTCAGAAAGGGCACCGAGACCCTGGAGCTGGATTGCGCAAATACCTCTAAATGGGCTCCCGATAGAAACGTCATTGATACAATTCTGCAAGAAATTCTGAGGGCGAAGGAAACACCAAGGGCAAGGTCTTGCCACCCCACAAAGTGTTACAAGTCAGGAGAGTTCAGGCAACCGTAGTTAAGTATGCTGCGAGTGTGCTGCTTAGCATCACGAGGGGAGAGGGTGCTGCTGGTTGGTGGACAGAGATCTAAAGGAAAGCACTGGCCGCAGCAGTGGCAGCAAATAACGGTGGTGGATGCTATATCTGAGCCAAGTTCAAGAACCACACAACATCTCTGAGAGTCATCTGTGGCCAATCACTTTTTAAGAGAACATATGGGAGAATTAAAGTGATACGTGGTAGGAAAATGACCTCTCCTGAAGGCTCTGAGGCATAGTTGATGGATTTTCCTTTAGAGCCACACAGCAGCAGACATTGCCATGTCATTTAGGGTCCCAGCAAGAAACAGGTGGCATTCAAATTGGGTAAATAGAGGAGAGTTTCATAAAGGCACTACCTTCTACAGTGTGAGTAGAGATTAAGCAAGGGATAGTTCACTATCCTGCAGCTAGTAACTTGGGGTGCCATTACCATTCCTAGACTTGAAGGGCAAGGAGAGGGGCTTAGCAACAGGTTACCAGAGCCTGAAGGGAGAGCCACGTGGAGAGGATGACAGGTGCAATGTTCTAGTTAAGGGATAAAGCCAGCTTGTAGAAAACCTTCTTGAGGGAGTCAAGAAAAAATTACCTGGGTCTCATTCTCCTCCTTCCCACATTTTTTTCTTCTTTGCTCATCATTGTCCAAAAGTGCGCTCAATGGTTAGAGTGTCAGCCCAGGAACCGAAGGGTTGAAGGTTTAATGCCTGGTCCAGGGAATGTACCTGGGTGTGTTTTGCTCCCCGTCCTGGGTCAGGGTGCATGCGGGAGGCAACCAGTCAATGTGTTTCTCTCACATTGATGTCTCTGTCTCTCTGTCTCTCTCTGTCTCTGTCTCTATCTCCCCTTACTCCCTTCCACTCTCTCTGAAAAGCAATGGGAAAAATATCCTCATGTGAAGATTAACAGCACAAAAACAGAGTATCTTGACTGTGTCCGTCTTCTGAGGATGAAAAGGAGGAGAGAAAGGTAGAGAGTGGATATTGAGGGATAGCAGAAGATATCCAGGAAAACATCAATAGTTTTGGAGGACTGGAGGAATGCCAATTGTCCTTTTTCATATAAAAATATAATTTCAAACTTTTTCAGATTACAGAACAAAATATCTGCTATTCGCTCAAAACAAGAGACTACATGTGATGTCTATATCTAAGTTACATTCCCCAAGAAGAGCAATAAGTGTTGTGGGGTTAGCCTGGCCAATAAGATCAATTTAAGATTTTAATGCTCTTTTAATCTTATGATAGAGCAAGAGCAATAAACGTCCACTGTAGAACATTTAGAAACAGATAAACCAAAAGGAGAGAATAAAACTGTCTTGTAATCCCACATTCTAGTGCTAATCACTGCTAATATCATGGGATGTATTTTGTTAAATTCCTTAGTCATATATTTCATACACATTTGTATATATTTAACTTTTTATTTTGTCATAATTTTAGGCTATACACGAAATTGCCACATGCCCTTCCCAGTGATCCTCCAAATGTTAACTTTTCACCACATTTTCTTTATTCATATCCCTCTGTATATATGTGTGTGTATACACACACACATAAATATTACATGCACAAATATAATTTTTATCTTTTTCCTAAATCATTTGATAGTACTCAACTTTAAATTTTAACAGAGATAGTTATATAAACCATGAATATTCCCAAGTATAATAGGAAATCCTCAAAGTTAATAAGAGCGTAATAACGATAACAGAACCTTTATCAAGGGATTTCTGTCAGAGCAGAACAGAGTTAGCTAGCAACTGATCATCCTCAGACCTTTGTAAGAACCTTGGGGGCTTATTGCAATCCCGAGACCTTCTGTGAAGGGTCCTGGGTGACAGAAGCCTACCCATGATCCTGAGGCCCTTTCAACTGGGCTAGCCTAGGAGATCAGGTGGCCATTAAAAAACTCAGAAAGGCATATCAGAAAGTCACCAATAAGGGGATGTCTTGAGACACTGAGCCAGATAATGGGCAGCCAAGCAACTAAGGCTCCATTCCAAAGGCATTGTGGCTTGGCTTCCCGTCTCATTTAGAGTGCAGATTACCAGTATTATTGTGGAGAAGTCAATTCCAAGTGTCCAGTGGAGATGCTTAGAATACAAGGCATAGAATTAGTCATCCCAGCCAGCGTATAAACAATCTCTCCCACAGTGGAATCACTAGGGAGTGAAGAGAAATTAAGGCCTTCTGTTACCTGTCAGGTGTTGATTTTAGCAGAATAATGTGTTGGGCTGGATTTAATCGTTTTTGCAGCGTAACACATCACCTTAAGTCTTGGCATAAAATAAAGCCAGATGCTAAAATGCCTTCCTAGATTGTTTTCCAAGTTGAGTTGGTTCCCCTGAGGTGTGCAGTGGAAAATATCAGATTGTCCATGCTTCTAAAAGCTAAACAGCAAGAGGCTTAGCCACAGGGCCAAGCCCTGCCGAGCGGCATTGAGCTGGATGTCAGTAGACAGGAGCCAAGAAAGTCCAATTCAGGCTGATCAAGGCGCAGGGCACCCCTCTCCAGACTCGGCCTTGTTTTAAAAGCGCAATTGCATGATTTTCCTTAGAAACGGAGACTTACGGGTTTCAATTAATTTAGAGACTGTCTCCTGACCAAAAAGAGAAAGAGCCATTTTAACACGGCACTTCCCGGCAGAGTGATTTTCTTGAGGATTCCTACAATATCCTGTGAGGGAGGCTGGCAGTTGTCACGCCAGGTGAATGTCTTTGTAACCAACGCACCAGCAAGGGATGTGCCCTGTGCTTTGAGATCAGAGGAGAAAATGGAGGAGAGATGGCATGGTGAGGGCTTCCAAGGAAGAGAGGAGGCCAGGACTCCTCCCTCACCCAGTCCCCAGTTCCTAAAAGGAACAGCAAGTGGGTCCTCCAAATGCCTTGGGGCCCAAGAATTAGCTGAGGGGGCCGAAACCGGTTTGGCTCAGTGGATACAGCGTCGGCCTGCGGACTGAAAGGTCCCAGGTTCGATTCCGGTCAAGGGCATGTACCTGGGTTGCGGGCACATCCCCAGTAGGAGATGTGCAGGAGGCAGCTGGTCGTTGTTCCTCTCTCATCGATGTTTCTAACTCTCTATCTCTCTCCCTTCCTCTCTGTAAAAAATCAATAAAATATATTAAAAAAAAAAAAAGAATTAGCTGAGGGGGGTGGATGAGACTGGGGACGTCAGTCTTGCCAGGACAGCACCTGCTTCCCACTGTGCCATGGACAGTGAGCCAAAGAGAGACATAGACAACCTCTTCGTGGGCAACCCAGAAGGTTTCTACCTTTGCTATTCCTCCTCCCTCTCCATCAGCAGGGAGAGAGACTGACTCCCTCCACATTAAAACACAATAAACTAGGGGTGAATAAGGGGTTTAAGGAAGACTTTAAAACCAAATATAGCATTTAAAATTTGGGATGAGCATTAAGGACTTCATAATGAACTGAAAATGACTGTTCAAGTAGATGAATCACTAGACATCTCTATGAAGGAAGTTTGAAAAGAGAACAGATAATGGCAGTCATTAAAGAAAAATTTTCATTTCATACCTAACAGTTAAGATTCTTCTCTAAGATAATTACATTACACTCATCTCCTCCCTTTCCTAAGACCTCTGGGTTCTAGCCATACTACTCTGATTTTGCCCCCTTAGTAGAGTAACAAACTTATCAAGGATTAAATGCACACCAGCCAGTATTATAACCTTTTAAATCTACAGGGTGTCCCAAAAGATGTATACACACTTTAACAGCTGATAGCTCAATTTTGAAAATGAAATGTATTTTAACAAATGCTGCCATTATAATTATTCAACATATGTATATACATTTGGGGGAGGGGACACCCTATATTTTCCCAGTGGCATGAGGAGCCCCAAATGGCCAGGAGGTGGTCTCAGACTCTAATTCAGTGGGACCACTATGGATCTCTTGGTGGAAACACTCCTCCCGTTGGTATTGGGAGCTTTTATAAGCAAAGCACAACCTGGCCAGTGTGGCTCAGTGGTTGAGCGTCAACCTATGAATCAGGAGGTCATGGTTCAATTCCCGGTCAGGGCACATGCCTGGGTTGCAAGCTCTATCCCCAGAGAGTGGTGTGCAGGGGGCAGCCAATCAATGATTCTCTCTCATCATTGATGTTTCTGTCTCTCCCTCCCTCTCCCTTCTTCTCTGAAGTCAATAAAAATATGTTTTTAAAAATAAGCAAAGCACAAAGCAGTAGAGAGGGACATAAAAACTTCGCAAGTGATAGACGAATCCCACGTCAACATTTACTCTGACCCACACATTCTGGCTTTGGAAGAAATGGACCATGTATAGTCCTGGTTGCCCTAGTAAGCATCCCATCTTGCAAGTGTTGTCTCTCAGCTGATACCGAAGTTGAGTCTTCGAAAGCCTTTCTTTCAAGTGACTTCTGAGTGATGCAGTATAAGGTAAAACCAGCGGGTCCCATGGACATACAGTAATCAACTTTTGCTCTGTTTCTTTTATGAAAGAGAGAATTTCTTGGTCAAAAACAATGTTTTATGATATATTGTGTTTGTGAAACAACACTAAATCCCAAAATGATGCTTATGGTAGAGAAAGGACAGGGAGAAAAACAAACTTTTATCCGAGTGTTTATTCCAAGTGGGGAAAAAGCAGTCCCATCCATGATTGAAGGGACTTGGTATCACTCATCCACCACCATTCACCTGACTCTGAGGGTTCAGGGGTCCTTACTGCTCACAGGTTGATAACCTGAGAAAGAAAGAAAAAATCCATGTTATTGAACCTGTGCATAAACTCCAAATCTTCCACTATTTCACTTTGTTCATGGGCCAGTGAAACAAGCAGTGCTGGGAAAGAGACCAGTTCACATCTATAGGATAGATCATGTTATCGGCCTGGTAACTCAGCCTTCTCAGCAATAGGAGCCTTTTGGTGAGCAGCCACAGGGCACACATTCTTACACTGGGTTTACTCTGAGCAGGTCATTCATTCATTCTCCTTCACTCAGGGTCCCAGCAGAAAGATATGGTACACACAAATTAAGATGGTTCATGAAGGAAAAGAGGGCTGTTTACAAAGGTGTAGGCAGCACGTAGGGAAACCACAAAGGACACTTCTAAGACCCTAGTGCTGTTACCACACCTGGACCCAAAAAACAGGACCCCTTGAGGAAAGCTGTAACATTCATTTGAGATAACCCAATCAGGAGTCAGGGGAATACATAATTTTACTTCAGTCTCCTCCTTCCTTCTCATCTCCTGCTGGGGTTCCTTTACCAAACCCAGCCAGAAGCCAGAAGACAAAGGATGCAGACAAGCAGCTCAGCCTCCCAGGGCTGAGAACAGGAAATGGACACCAGTGAAGAATGGGCCCAGAGAGGCACACAACAGTTACCCAGCACACATTTCTTTAAAAATAGTGCTCCTACTATGTGACAAACGCTATTCCAGATTTTGGGGACAGAGCAATACACCCCCCCCCCCAAAAAAAATGCTTAACTTCATGGAGCTCATAAAATACATACATAGTATACATAGTATATATATATGTCTAGTATAAATATGTAGTATATTACATATTTACAAATAATAATGAGAAGTTAAAGCAGGGAAGGAATATAGAAAATATTGGCTGACAAGGACTAATCACATTCTTAAATAAGATGACAGAGGAGGCTTCAGAGAAAACCTGAGGGAGGTCAGGAAGTGAGACTGTAGATATCTGGGAAAAGCAAACCATGCACAGGGAATCGCAAGTGGAGAGGCTCTGAGATGTGAGTATACAGCGTATTTGAGGAACAGAGAGAAGGCTATTGGGTGAAGTAGAATGAACAAGAGGGATGGTATTAAGAGATAATATCGCCCTGACCGGTTTGGCTCAGTGGATAGAGCATCGGCCTGCGGACTGAAAGGTCCCAGGTTCAATTCCGGTCAAGGGCATGTACCTTGGTTGCGGGCACATCCCCAGTAGCAGGTGTGCAGGAGGCAGCTGATCGATGTTTCTCTCTCATCGAAGTTTCTAACTCTCTATCCCTCTCCCTTCCTCTCTGTAAAAAATCAATAAAGTATATTAAAAAAAGAGAGAGAGGTAATATCAGAGAGGTGAAAGAGGGAGGCAGGGTGGAGGCCACACCACCCTATAAGACTTTGGAGGGCATTTCTGAAATTTGGCTTTTACTCTGAGTGAGATGGGAACCCTTTGGAGGATTTGAACAGAGGAGCAGCATGACCTGACATGTTGTTGCCCCATTATTCTGGCTTTTGTGTTGAGATAGACTGACATGGAAAGGAGGATCCAGGTTAAGAGAATGGGACCAGTTAGGACGATATGGCAATAATCCAGGCAAGGGACAATGATGCCTTAGACCAGCGGTTCTCAATCTGTGGGTCGCAACCTCTTTGGGGGTCGAATGACCCATTCACAGGGGTCGCCTAAGACCATCGGAAAACACGTATATAATTACATATTGTTTTTGTGATTAATCACTATGCTTTAATTATGTTCAATTTGTAACAATGAAAATACATCCTGCACATCAGATATTTACATGACGATTCATAACAGTAGCAAAATTACAGTTATGAAGTAGCAACGAAAATAATTTTATGGTTGGGGGTCACCACAACATGAGGAACTGTACTAAAGGGTTGCGGCATTAGGAAGGTTGAGAACCACTGCCTTAGACCATGATGGTAGCAGGGATAGTGGATGGAAAAGGTGGCAGGGTTTGCTGAAGGATTGGATGTGGATGTGAGACAAAGGGAGAAGGCTGATGCCACGTTTTTTGGCTATTGGGAAGAAAGTAATTGCTATTTACTGAGATAGGACAGACTGCAAGAAGTCTACATTTGCTGGATGGAGGAGCTCAGTTTTGGACATGTTGTTTGACATCCAAGTACAGATGTGAAGGTAATAGGTAGAAATGAGTCAGGATTTGAGGAGAGAGGGGGAGATTTAAATATGCATTGGGCAGTGTAGTGACATGGGAACCAAGGAGATGTGATCAGCCATGACAAGTGCTACTGATAGTGTAAATAAGATTTGACCTAAAATTACCGTTGAAGCCCTAGCTGGTTTGGCTCAGTGGATAGAGCATCGGCCTGTGGACTGAAGGGTTCCGGGTTCAATTCTGGTCAAGGGCACATGCCTCAGTTGCAGGCTTGATCACCAGCCATGGTTGGAGCACATGTGGAAGGCAGCCAAATGATGTGTCACTCTCACATCAATGTTTCTCTCTCTCTCTCTCCCTCTCTCTTCCACTCTCTCTAAAAATCAATAGAAAAAATATCCTCGGGTGAGGATTAACAAAATAATAGTAATAAAATTACCATCGGAAGAAGCAATGCAGAAATTTTGGAGATGGTAAGTATAGACAAACCTTTCCAGTAATTTTGCTATAAAGATAAGGAGAGAGAAGTGGGGTCATAATAAGGTTTTAAAGACAGAAGATACTAAAAATCTTATTCCCAAGCCTCATTGTCCCTAATACTTCAATCTTGAACAATTAAAATGTATCTCAGAAATTGAAGTCTGAGCCTATATTAAAAAATCTATCAACAAAATTCAGAACTAAAATCAAAGAAAATCCAAATAAACAGAATTTTATCCTCTTAAGTGGTACACCATGAAAGTATACTTATTTTGGGAAAAATCTAATAAAAGATATAAAGAGGATCTAAATAGATAAAATTGTCAGGCTTTGTATAGTACAACTTTATAGTACAATAATGTTTTCCTAAATTGAACTATAATTTTAAGTAATCCAATTGAAAATTCCAGTTGGACATTTTGAGGAAGATGATAACTTAACTCTTAAATATGAATAAAAGTCACTTTAAAAACATTAAACCTTAAAAAAAAAGAATGTATAGAGGTGGACTCTGCCCTAATTGATATTAACAGAATATTGGCTCTTTATACCTGATATTAACAAGTTTTTGCTCAAGAACAAACAAATAGGCAGTGGAATAGAGAAGTTAGAGACAACATTTATGTATCAGAACTTTAAAAAAAAATTTATTTATTGTTAATTCTCACCAGAGGATATTTTTTCCATTACTTTTTCGAGAGAGTGGAAAGGAGGAAGAAGTGGGAGAGGAGAGAGAGAGACATTGATGTGAGAGAGACACATCAACTGGTTGCCTCCCACATGACCGGTTCAGGGATCGACTGAACCTGCAACCCTTTGGGGCATGGACCAGCACTAACCACTGAGCACATTGGCCAGGCCATGTATCAGAATTTAACACATACTAAAGCAGGCACCAAAAATTCATTGAAAAGTAAAGATTGAATGATTGATTAGTAGATGATGTTGAGGAAACTGGCTCACTATGTGGATTATTATCTAATCCTATCTAATAATAGAAAAACATGGTAATTAACCATACCTCCAACACGCTTCCCATTGGCTAATCAGGGCGATATGCAAATTAACTGCCAACCAAGATGGCGGCTGGCAGCCAGGCAGCTGAAGTGAACAGGAGGCTTGCTTGCTCCAGTGACGGAGGAAGCCAAGGTTCCCCGCCTGCGCTGCTGGGCTCTGAGCTGCTCTCTAAGAAACAATGTTGCAATTATAGAAGCTAAAAAAAACCCAGATACCTGCTTTCAGCCATCAGAGCTGGAGCGAGCAGGACCGAAACAATGTTGCAATTATAGAACCCAAACAAACCCTAGATTTCTGCTTTCAGCAGCTGAGGCCTCAAGCTGGAGCCGGCCTCAGAGCTAAAGCCGGCTCTCAGCTCCAGTGACAGCCATAGAAGGTAAATAAATCCCAGAATAAAAGAAATAAAGAAAAAAAGGAGAGGTTGGGAGCTTCAGTCGCCCGCCAGCCTGAAAATGGCCCTTAGCCCCTCACTCAGACTGGCCAGGCACCCCAGTGGGGACCCCCAGCCTGAAGGGGGTGTGACCAGCTGCAAACAGCCATCATCCCCTCATCCAGGCTGGCCAGGCACCCAAGCGGGACTCCCACCCTGATCTGGGACACCCTTCAGGGCAAACCAGCCGGCCCCCACCCGTGCACCAGGCCTCTATCCTATATAGTAAAAGGTTAATATGCCTCCCAGCACCGGGATCAGCGAAGCCGCGAGGCCTCCCGAACCCGGGATCAGTGGAGTCTCGAGGCCTCATGCCCCAGGATCAGCGCAGCCACAAGGCCTCCCAGCACCGGGATCAGCGGAGCCACGAGGCCTGCTGGCCCCTGGAGCAGCGTGACAGGGCAGCGCCCAAACCTCCTGATCGCCCTGCGGCTCTGTGTGTGACAGGGGGCGGGGCCACAACCTCCCTCTCCGCCCTGCTCTGTTCCTGACAGGGGAAGGCGCACCAACCCCCTGATCGGCCCTGCTCTGTGCGTGACGGGGGGAGCTCCCCAACCCCCCTGATTGGCCTTGCTCTGTGCATGACAGGGGGTGGCGCCACAACCTCCCCATCGACCCTGCCTTGAGTGTGACGGGGTGGCGCCCCAACCCCCCAATCGGCCCTACCCTGAGCGTGACAGGGGGTGGCATCGCAACCTCCTGATCCACCCTGCTCTGTGCATGACAGGGGGTGGAGCCCCATCTCCCCAATCGGCCCTGCTCTGAGCCCAACCAGGGGCTGCACCTAGGGATTGGGCCTGCCCTCTGCCACCCGGGAGTGGGCCTAAGCCAGCAGGTCGTTATCTCCCAAGGGGTCCCAGACTGTGAGAGGGCACAAGCGGGGCTGAGGGACACCCCCCCCCCCCCCGCCAGTGCACAAATTTTTGTGCACCAGGCCTCTAGTCCTATATAATAAAACCCTAATATGCAAATTGACTGAACAGCTGAACAACTGGTCGCTGTGACATGCACTGACCACCAGGGGGCAGATGCTCAATGCAGGAGCTGCCCCCTGGTAGTCAGTGTGCTCTCACAGGGGGAGCGCCGCTCAGCCAGAAGCCAGGCTCACGGCTGGTGAGCACAGCGGCAGTGGCGGGAGCCTTTCTGCCTCCTCTGCAGGTGGGCATTAAGGAATGAGGGGTCCAGGACTGGGAGAGCCCAGAACTGCAAGAGGGATGTCTGACTTCTGGCTTAGGTGGACATCCCCCAAGGGGTCTCATACTGCAAGAGGGCGCAGGCTGGGCTGAGGGGAACCCCCCACCCCCCATGCATGAATTTCATGCATCGGGCCTCTAATAATACAATAATACAATATAACATCATCACTATATTGAGAAATACAAATCCTTACCTAACATCAAATACAGAGGGAGATTCTAGATGGATTAAAGATTTAAATTTGGTGGGGGGAGACTTACAGAAGAAAAATTAAGAGAATATTTTTGTCTGAGGAGTAGGAATGGCATTTAAAAACAAACAACTTAGGAAGCATACACTATAATGCAAAATGTTGATGAATTTGATTATATCAAAATTAAATCTTTTCAAAACCATAATGAGGTACTACTTCACACCCACTGGAATGGCTCCAATTTTTTTTAAAAAGGAAAAGAACAAGTTTTGGCAAGGATGTGGAGAACATTAAAACCCTGGAGAACATTGAAACCCTTGTACATTGCTGTTGGTTCAGCTACTATGGAAAACAGTTTGGTGGTTCTTTAAAAAGTTGAACATGCCTGGCCGGTGTTGAGCATCAACCTATAAACCAGGAGGTCATGGTTCGATTCCCAATCAGGGCACATATCCAGGTTGAGGGCTCAATCCCCAGTGGGGGAGTGGGGGAGGTGCAGGAAACAGCCGATCAATGATTCTCATTATTGAGGTTTCTATCTCTCTCTCTCCCTCTACCTTCCTCTCTGAAATTAATAAAAATATTTTTTTAAAGTTAAACATAGAATTAACATATGATCCCACAATTCCACTCCTATGTACATACCCCAAATATTTAAAAATAGTTTCTCAAACAAGTACATGTACACACATGTTTATAGCAACACTATTCATAATAGCCAAAGGTGGAAACAGCACAAATGTCCATTGATGGAAGAATGGATAAACAAATTGTGGTATACCCATACAGTGGAATATTATTCAGCCATAAAAATGGAATAATGGTACATGCTATAACAGGGATGGACCTCCAAAACATTATGCTAAGTGAAAGAAGCCAGATACATATTTTATGATTCCATTTATATAAAACTAGAGGCCCGGTGCATGAAATTCATGCATGGGTGGGGGGTTCCCTCAGCCCAGCCTGCACCCTCTCCAATCCGGGACCCCTTGGGAGATGTCTGACTGCGATCGGGCCTAAACTGGCAGTCGGACATCCTTCTCACAATCTGGAACCACTGGCTCCTAACTGCTCACACCTGCCTGCCTGCCTGGTCGTCCCTAACTTCCCCTGAGCCAGCCTGGTCACTCCTAACTGCCTCCCCCGCCAGCCTGGTGGCCTCTTACTGCCCCCTTCCCCGCCAGCCCAGTCACCCCAACTGCCCCCCACCAGCCTGGTCGCCCCTCACTGCCCCCCCTCTGCCAGCCTGGTTGTCCCTCACTGCCCCTCCTGCTGGCCTGGTCACCCCCAACTGCCCCCCCTGCCAGCATGGTCGTCCCACGCAGCCTGCTGCTCAGTCATTTGGTTGGCCCTCACTAACCCCCCTGCTGGCCTGGTTGCCTCACGCAGCCTGTTGGGTCATCCATTTGGTTGTTTCATTTTCGACGGTTGCTTAGGCTTTTATATATATAGATATCCAGAATAGAAAAATACATAGAGGTGGAATAGATTGATGGTTGCCAAGGGCTGGCGGGTAGAGAGGTTGGGGAGAAACTGCTTTATGTGGAAGGGGTTTTATTTTGGAATGATGGAAATGTTTTGGAACTAGACAGGGTGGTAATAGTACAATACTGAGAATGAACTACATGTCACTGAATTGCTCACTTTTAAATGATTAATGAAAAAGTACTAAAAAAAGAAAAAGAAAAAAAAAAGCTTTCAATCCCGGGGAAAAAATTAATAGACATATAATAGAATTAAAGAAAATTACTTGTACAATTTAAAATTGAGGATTGATATTTGGAATATACAAAAGATATTTGCAAATTTACAAGAAAAAGACAGCATCAAAGCAATACCCAATAAAACAGTGGGCAAAAGATATAAACCAGCATTTGTAGAAGAAACCAAAAGTTGAAATAGATATGAAGAAATGCTCACCCTCGTTAATAATCAGAGAAACTCAAATTAAAACAATAGCAAGATATTAATTTACATCCATTAGATAGGAAATAACTAAAAGTTAAGTGATACTAAGTGTGGTGGCAGGGATGGGGGGATGTATCTAAAATCATGTTCTCCTGAGATGTGGATTCATTTGCAAGTTATTTATTAAGGAAGTCATCCCAGAATAGGGTGGTAAGAGAGTGGGGGACATAGGACAGAAAACCAGAGGAAACCAAACAAAGATGTATTTCAGGCAGAGTCCTAGCATCAACTGGCTCCTGTGGGGGGAAATTACACCTCAGTCTGAACCATTTTAAGGTGTCAACATAAGAAACATCCAAACCTGTAGGGAAATTTTGAGTTTATTTGAGCCAAACTGATAATTGCCAGGAAGCAAAATCTCAATGGATTGAGAAAATGCTCCAGAATGGCAATTTTTGCAATTTATACATTACAATTAAAAGGAGAGTTCCATGAAATTCATTGGTGTTAGATTAGGGAGGTGGGAGAAAGCAAAGGGGCGGGGGGAGAAATTGGATATAGGGAAAAATGGAGAGAAATATTTATTTTACATTGGTGGGTACAGGATAATTAATGATGAACGTTTATAGCACATAGAGATGGTATGCAGGAAGGAGAGAACAATGAGGGGTTGTGTGGTCTCAGGCTCTGGTGGGAGACTGTGCCCCAAGGGGTCTAGAAAAGGAGATTGCTGTCATTCCAAAGGTCTGTTTCATTGATGCAAAAAGACAATAGACAGGCTGAGTTAAGATGAAGACTGACCTTGGTCAGGGAAGATACTGGCTTAGGACATGACTGCCTGCCATGACTGGCTTTTAGTTAGGAAGTTTTCATTTCAGACTATCCTCTGCGTTACTTTAGGTCACCCATTGCCTGCAGGATGCCCTGGAGGAGCCTAAACCCCCAGGCACTTCCTATTCGCTGGGCTAAGTTGTTCCAACAGCCCAAGGGCAATCCTCTAAAGAAGATTTTAGGGCTGGCCAGAAGCAAATCCTACAGAAACTGGGAGATGAGTCCACAGGGGCAGAAAAAGAGATCTGTGAAATGGGCAGAGCAAGAATAGGGTCTGCAACTTGGCGTGAGCGCACAGGAACCTCCGGGAACTACTGGTGGGAAGAGGGACTGAGGACGCCATTGTGGAGGTCAACGTTTCTTAGACAGATGTTATTAGACAGACATATGCATATCATATGACTCAGTATTTTTGGAAATATTCACAAAGAAATTGTAACATGGGTTCATAAGAAGAATAGTTACTTGCATATGTCCACAAAGACATGGCTTTTTTTTTTTTTTCAAAACCAGAGGAGTCACTAATGTGATCCTATTAACAAGATGTCACTCAGGCTCCTTCCATCATCCTTACCTTTGAGCATCATTGTCTCTCCTGAATCCTAAGAACCAAGTGACAGAACTGCTTGTTTGCAGCATAAAGAAACATTTTGCTTTGGGATCCACTCACATTTGGCAGTTTTTCAAGAGTTACCTGTTGAATTTGTCAAGACACCACACTCATATGGGTGATTTGTCGCCTCCAGGTATTGTGCCTTTTTCTTGGTATAAGGCAGATCAGTCCTTTACTTAGGAGGAGATGTCCTCATATACTCTCACATTGGATCCCTTAGACCAGCGGTTCTCAACCTGTGAGTCGGGACCCCTTTGGCAGTCGAACGACCCTTTCACAGGGGTCGCCTAAGACCATCCTGCATATCAGATATTTACATTATGATTCATAACAGTCGCAACATTACAGTTATGAAGTAGCAACGAAAATAATTTTATGGTTGGGTCACAACATGAGGAACTGTATTTAAAGGGCCAGAAGGTTGAGAACCACTGCCTTAGAAGATATATTGATGTAAAATCCCTCAGATTTCCCACTTCCTGGCACCCATGTATTTTACCAAGGCTTTTAGGCTACTTCCTGGATAAGCATAATTTTCTTTGGTGAGAGGGTCAGGATCCTTTTATGAGGCAGGGTTCCATCTGAAATGTGGGAACCATGCTTGGTGTTTCAAACAAAGGGTATTTGATAAAGGTAGTTGGTTACTTAATTGTTGAAACACTAAATAAGCTAATGATGAGAGGTTGAGGTAACTCAGAGATTAATATCTTTAGGAAGAAGCTACCACCCCTAGAGGTAGGGGAACAAAATAGAAGACATGATGTTACCAGAACCTAGAGAAGAGGACACTTTGCCACTAGTGTGTAGAAAGCTGAGGGAGTGTATATAGCCAGATCACTTGAGCAGTGGTTCTCAACCTTCCTAATGCCGCGACCCTTTAATACAGTTCCTCATGTTGTGGTGACCCCAACCATAAAATTGTTTTCCTTGCTACTTCATAACTGTAATTTTGCTACTCTAAACAATATGTAATTATATATGTGTTTTCCAATGGTCTTAGGCGACCCCTGTGAAAGGGTCATTCGACCCCCAAAGGGGTCGCGACCCACAGGTTGAGAACCACTGACTTAGAGTATGGTGGGCTTGGCTGCTCCTTGTATCTTGATGCGGCGTGGTGAAGCTATTACAGGGAATTCTCTCCTTTCTTTCTTTCTTTCTTTCTTTCTTTCTTTCTTTCTTTCTTTCTTTCTTTTTCTTTCTTTCTCTCTCTCTCTCTCTCTCTCTCTCTCTCTCAGCTATTGCAGGGAATTCTCTCTTTCTTTCTTTCTTTCTCTCTCTCTCTCTCTCTCTCTCTCTCTCTCTCTCTCTCTCTTTCTTTCTTTCTTTCTCTCCTTCTTTTGTTAATCCTCACCTGAGGAAATTTTTTCCATTGATTTTTAGAGAGTGGAAGGGGCAGAGGGGGTGAGGGGGAGGAGGGAGAGAAACAGAGATAGAGAAAGAGAAATAGAGAGAGATAAACATCCATGTGAGATACATTGCCTCCCACAGGTGCCCTGACGGGGGCCTGAGATCAAACCTGCAACCCAGGCACATGCCTTCGACTGGGAATAAAACCTGAGACCCTTCCTTGCCAGGCCTACGCTCTAACCACTGGAGAAACACTGGCCAGGGCATTGCTGGGAATTCTTGAAGAAGCTGGAGGTTGTAGCTGGCGGATATGCAAACTCAAACTGGAAAGTGAAAGAGACTTCCCTTCTCCTCCTGAAAGTGCCTCTAATTGGCAGAGCCTAACCAGAAGCTATTTAGCAAAGGAACCTGGAAAATCAAGTTTGTAGAGTCCAGTCCCAGCATCATAGGTAAATGCCTGACACACTTGCAGCAGGATGTTGAGGGCGCATGGCTGGCCCTGCCAGATGAAAGCAAACAGGTTCTAGTATTTTGTATCCTTGCCAAGGTAACCCAGTACCTGCCTCCATCCACCTGGGCAGCTCTAAGCTGCTGTTATTGGCTCTACTTTACAGGCAGACTCTTGGCCATCACCTATAACAGAGAGATATGATGGCATAGGAGGCAAAGTACATAGAGGTGGAGGAGATTTAAAAAGAGAAAAAAGAAAGTGAGCAGGACACTCTCTTCTTTCTCCTGCACCCCTGTGTTTACAGCCATTATGTGCTTTTACATTTTAGGTCTAGATCAGCCGTGGGCAAACTACGGCCCGCGGGCTGGCCGGATCCGGACCGTTTGAAATGAATAAAACTAAAAAAAAAAAGACCGTACCCTTTTATGTAATGATGTTTACTTTGAATTTATATTAGTTCACACAAACACTCCATGCATGCTTTTGTTCCGGCCCTCCGGTCCAGTTTAAGAACCCATTGTGGCCCTCGAGTCAAAAAGTTTGCCCACCCCTGGTCTAGATGAACAGTACATGGCTGGATTTTAAAAATCCAACCCGAGATTGTCTCATAAGTGAGCTTTCTCTATTTATATTTATTCCGAATATTGTTTTATTTTCCCTTATTTCTACTATTTTATTTTGTATTTTCAATTTACTATGTTTTTGTTTTCACTTTTACTCTTCTTCCCGTATTGACTTATATTGCCTCAATTTTTCTCTATTCCCTTCTTTTTATTTGAAAATTTTAAATTTATTTTAGGGCATCTTCCACTTAAATCAATAATCCTTTCCTGAAAACCAGATGTTCTGTAGAAAAAAGTTAAGCAGGAGTATTTCCTATCATTTTAAATGGAAATATTATAATAGGTTATATGTCAACAAAATTCTCCCAATCAAGTTCTTAAAACATAACTAAAACACCTATCATTAACAAATCATTATGATAGAAAGAAAAATGCTTAGAAATTGCTTTCTGATCAGAAGTAATCAATATAATTGTTAACAGTTGGTTTGATGCAATAATGTGGTCTCTGAGCACCAGCAACATCTGTAATGCATATTATTTTGCCAATACTTGTGCTTTATAAAATGGCTACATATGATTTCAGCATTCTGCTAATTGTATTTGGAATGTAAATCAAGCTATTACTTGCATACCTTTAAAATACATATTTTTAAGTTGTATTGGGTTTTGTGGGCATGAATATATAAATTTTTCTTAGATAAATAATGGGTGGAAAACATTTGTATTGAGGTATATACTGCTATAAAACTGTTATTTAAAAGCAAAGAAACATTCACATTATTAATAAGCAAGATATTGTGTAGGATAGATCTACATATCCTTCTAGAAATTACCCTTAAATTTTTAACATGGAATTTTTATAAAATTAAAAAATCTATTATACTTTTGAACAGATGGAGTTAAAAAGGAAGACTATTTATCTCTAAATTCTCCTCTACCATTTTCCCTACTATTGACCAGTATTTTGGTTCCATCTTGTTTTCTTGGTAACTATTCATTTTGATAGAATTTAAAGCTTAGGGAAAAGTTGCAAGAATAGTATTTACCCTTAACCCAGACTAAACAATTGTGTACATTTTGCCCCATTTGCTTTACCACTGGTTTTCAGAAATTTGAGCATAATATGTATGCCTCAGTGCTGGTTTTTGTTGTTGTTGTTTGTTTATCCTACTTTGGGTTTGTTGAGCCTCTTGAATCTGTTGATTGATCATTTTTTTCAAATTTGGAAACTTTGGGGCCATTGTCTCTTCAACTATCCACCCCTGTTCCCTTAACCACAGCCTCCAATTACACATAGGTTAGATCATTTGATATTGTCCTACAAACCACTGTGGCTTTATTCATTTTTCATAGCCATTTTTCTCTTTATGCTTTAGTTTGGATAGTTTCTTTTATTATGTCAAAATATTACTTACATTTTCGTCCTCAGTGTCTATTCTGCTATTAAGCCCTTCAGTGAAATTAGATATTGTATTTTTTTCTATAAAACATGTTAGACTCACTAATGAGGTCATAAAAAGGCATACAAGGGTTTCCAAATATTAAAACAGTAATGTCACTGAATGTTTGAATTGTGTGAATTGAAGTATCTAACTAAAGAGTTTTTAAAGAGGATGATGTATTTCTCTTCCATGTTCGGATATTCCCCCATATTTATTGAGGTTTTGATTTGGTTAAGGTTTTAATCTGATATAGTGCACGTCTATATTTTTTTCTTTTTATATGTTGAGTTATGAAACTTCCTAGGAGAATTTCCAAAGTGTTTATTGACCAACATAAACTCTCTTAGATCTCCTGAATAGTATTTGTAGACCAAGTCTAGGAACTTGTCAAATGGACTCTCTCCCCAGAGGATAAAGTCTCAGGTGAAGATTAAAGTCTGTCTGTGTTGAGGAGCTGCCTAAGGCTATGTAGTAAGAAAGAAGGAGGAGGACTACTCTCTATCCCAACCTCCAGCATATTACTAACACTCAGAGATGTCTGGACATATACAGGATAAAGAGGGCAACTGTTAGCGAAATGACTGGACTCCTTGTAGATTCAATTATATAAAGCTCAAATGTTGAGTTAGTCACTATTTAGAGGTTATTTTTTTATATTCTAAATTATGAATTTGAACATCCAAAATATGTGCAATAATGTAATAACTATTAATTTGGCCAGCTTTCCAATACCTATTTAGCTATACTGCTTCCCTCAAATCCAAATCAATATACTTTTCCTTTTAGCTCATGTTTAAACTGGCCTTAAAACTCAAAATTTTTCTGTATCTGCTTATGGATTCCTGAGTTATCCTTTCCCAAAGCTTTTACTCTTATAATCATGGAAGATGGTATTGTTTCATTCTTATACGCAGAGAAGTCCCTCAATTGTTCTTATTAAGGACTTTCTATCAGTTACCATCAGAGGGCGACTTTCAGTAATTTCCTGGGTCAAGGCTCCCTCTTGGGGTGTAATTACAAATTGCTCCCTAATTTTATTCCTTTCCTCTTCCATTAAATCTCTCTGGGACCCAGTCATTTTCCCAGACCTACTGTCATTAACACATCTCCCCATCCCTTTCCTAGCCTCGTTTCCAAATGTAAAAGCGGTTAGGCCCAGATATAAAAGCAGAGGAACATTCTTCTTTTCTTCAATAGAAGACTAGTTTTGACATTTCGGATCTCGTATCTTCCCCTGAGTATCAATCTCTCGTCATTCATCTGTGATACATCCCTAGTTTGCCTTGTCATTTTTAAAGCTAACATTCTCAAGTCCTAGTTGTCTCTTCATTTGAAATACCCAGTAGGTTGGCCTTACCTGCTGATCAGGGCCCTCCCACTGTTTCTGGGACAGACTGACTTCCTCAGTAGGGGCACACCAGATGCAGGTTCTCTATAGCGAATTTTCACCTTTTGAGATGGTATTGTTTCATTCTTCTTATAAGCAGAGGCTTCTTTCTCTTTGCACAGTCATTGCTACAATGCTATGGCATTCACAAACGTGATTGGGTCCTAACTAATGGACATATTGGGGCCAAACTGAGAGCACAGAGCAGAAGGTGGGTAGGTAGGAAATTGCCTCAGAGAGGCTGTGGATAAGCCATATAAGTCCCTTGAGAATGGTTCCACACTGATTTTCCCTTGCACTTAGTATTTCCCCTTTAAGAATATTATCAAAAAGGAAGAAAACTTGGGATGGCTATCTAGCATCAGCAACAATGCCTAGCACTAATAAATTAAACCTAAAAACCGCACATAGTCTACATGGACCTCTTCAGTTATTCATTCAATCAACAAACATTTGCTGGGTGTCTACCAAGTACTGCTGTTCCAGGCACTGGGGATATATAGCGGTGAACAAAGCATGAAAAATCCTTGCCATGTTGGAACATATATTCTCATGAAGGAGATGGATAATAAATAAATAAATTCAGGTCAATCTAAGGGCTTTGAAGAATAATCGAGCATAAAAAGAGGTAGAATGTGACTGAGAGAGAGTACTTATTTGAGGTGGCTCTGGAAGTTCTTTCTTATACGGTGACAGTTGCCCAGAGAAATGAAAGAAGTGAGGAAGGAAGCTGTAGGAATTCTTGGTGAAGTATATTCAGGACAATGGATTTAACAAAAGCCCTGAAAGGACTTCTTGCTATTCCCTGAACCTTAGCATGTTAAGGAATAGCAAGAGTCTCTGATGTGATGGAGAGACTGGCAGGCAATAAAGTTAGGGAGGGGCAGGGAGAACCACACGGGCCCTCGTATAGTAAGAAAGGAGTTTGAATTTTATTCTAAATGACATAGGAAGGTATTGACAGGTTTTGAGCAGGAAAATTCTGTGACTTCTTTTTTTATACTAAAAATATTTATCTACAGAATACATTTGCCTCTTTCTCTCCCTTCCTGTGTGACATTTTCACTGTCTCTGGGCCTAATTAGGTGTTCACGAAAAGCAGGCCCAGCTTGCAAACTCGGGGAGATGGCGTACTTAGGCTATAATTCACAGACTCTTCTGAAGGACCAGCGAAAGATCATTTAGTATTCTTTCTGATAAAAATGCCTATCATTTCGTAGGGGAAATAGAGCTGATAAGAACTGCCAACGTGCAGTCTAATCTCTGCCTGACATATTATTGTTCCTTCCTTAATATTATTTCCCGTTTTCCCCTCACCCACAAAGATGAGTTCGCTCAAAGAAAGCTACAGTTGTGTTTAGGCAGCCCCAAGTGGAAGCAAGTTTGGCTTGGGCCAGGGTGGTTGAGAAGCAGTCACATTTGAAATAAATTTGGAAGATGGAATCTATAGGACTTGACGATGGACAAGTTGGATGTGTAGTTGAGGGGACGAGAGAAATCAAGGATAATGCCAAAGTTTTTTGTCTGAAAAACAATATTAACAGCAATGCCACTTACTGATGATAGGAAAGACTGAAGGAGGAATGGACTTGAAGGGGAGGGAGAATCAAGAATTATTTTTTACTTGTCAAGTCTGAGATGCCTGTTGGACATCCGGAAGCAGATACAGACCACAGTTGTATATCCTCCAACCCAAATGTAAGCTGCAAGAGGACAGGGCTTTCTGTCTGTTTTATTTATATCTGTATCCTGGAACCTGGAAGAAGCCCCAGCAGGTGTTGAATAAACATTTGCTGAATGAATGAACAAATACGTGAATAAATACAAGCCCGAGGCTTTTGTTGTTTGAAATCCTGGCCTGTAGCCCTTGTTGAGGAGGATGATAAAAAGCAAACTGTGGCAAAAACAAACAACACACACAAAAAAACACCACACCATTTGTAAATGCCTAAAACACTGAGAGAAGCAGGGTTCGAAGAGATCTTCCCTCTGTCAGGACTCAAACCCAAATTTCTAGATTGACCTGCCACATGGAAGAAAGAAGAACAAAGATACTAGAAGGCCAGAGCCTGAACAGAGGAGTGAGCCAAACCCATTTATGGGGCCCTTTCATTTATAGGATCTCCCCAAGGATCAAAGAAACCCAAAAAGGGATATAAATTTCCTTCCTGAGGGGAAGCAAAGTGGGAAGGAAGAAAGGAAGAGGCTACCTCAAGAGCATCCTCCCCACCCCCAATCCCCATTCCCCTAAACCTACGAATATTGATGTTTGTAAAGCTCCGACTGGCATTGAAATTCAGTATGTGGTTTGGTATGATAAGGTAAAGCATAAAAAGATAAGTATAGTTTGGTACGAGTATGCATTACCCTATGTCGCTGTTGCTGGCTTTCACAACAGGCAAAGACTGGTGATCTGTAGAAATGGAAGGACCAAGAAATTTTACAAAGTGAGAGAGTGAGGGAAGCTTCTTGGTTTCAGCCTCTCCGAGATGCTAGTTGCCCGTAGTCTACCTTTCGTGGGTGGACTAAATTGTGACACTCGATGTCTCCATTGTGACACTATGTGTCCCACATCAGGTGGAATTCTATAATATTACAAATCTTCTTTCTTGGAGAGAGGCATCCAGAATTGATCTATTTCCTAAACCATTTTCTTACAGTAGGGTCTTTGATGCTTGGACTTAAAAACTAAGAATCTGTGACCTTGTTCTCTGGTTTCATTAAGCGAGATCAGGGGCAAGGCTCTCTAGGGAGACGAGAGAATGAAACCTGTCACCGGGGGCTGAGGAGGTGCCGTGAACGGAAAGCACATCTTTTCTCCTTCATGTCTCCTCCCATCATATTTATATATTTAAACCAAGCATGTCAAACTCAAAGGCTAACACGGGCCATATAAACAAGGTTTAAGTTTATGCGGGCCGCAAAAAAACCCAAAAGCTTCACTTTTCATAGAAAGATAGTTTTATTTTGATAGAGACATGCTGAATACAAAGGGCTGGAATAAATGAGTAATCATTAACATAAAATAATAGAACAGAACATTTCAATAAAAATTAATATTTTTTCTTGGACATTAACTTACCAGACACTGAATAACTGCACAAATTCATAAGCGTAACGCAAATAAACCTATTTTTCTTGTTCTCCGAAAGCAAAATATTTCCAGTTGCGCACACCAAACAAGTCAGTCCAAGACTAATGGCGTGGCCATCGGCTGCTAAAATGTTTGCTGCTGGTATTAGTGGAGAGAAACGGTGCACCTGCACGTAAGGCACATAAGGGAAATGAATGCAACATGTTTATAGTAATCAGTCATTAGCGAATGTTGTAGTTCCTTATTAATAATTATGTACAACAGGATATTGTAAAAAGTAAGTTATGAAATTTTTATTAAAACGTTTCTTCCATACCATTATATTCACTGGGCTGCAAAAATATCCATTGTTGGCCGCTTGCGGCCCGTGGGCCAAGAGTTTGACATGCTTGATTTCAACATTTGCTGTGGTGGGCATCTCCAGTCCCCTGGTTTTTCCTGAGGCTGCTTTCCATCCCTTCCTGTCCATTTTGTGTGTTTAAAAACCTTAATCTATTTTCCTTTTTGTTTCTCCTTTAGTCCCCATATTCCTGACCCTTCCAGTGCTAAACCTGCTAAGTTCGGCATTGAGAGACAGCTTCCATTCTTTCTTGTGAACAGATATCTCCATGTTTTTAACAGACAGATTGACAAACAAATTTTGTGGCCTTGAATTTCCCAGCTTTCCAATCTCCTGCTCTTTCTTATATTTATCTATTTCTGGCAGTCTTTCTAAGCTCTCTATTTATGCCAGAGTGGCTATTACTTATGCTACATTCATTAGCTCTGAAAATCAATTTCTATTCATTCATTGCTGAATAATGCTAGTTCTGTTCAGATTTGGTGTTGTCAACAGATGAGATAAATGAATCTATAAATCCTGGCCCCACTCTGCCCACGGATGGCAGGCAGGTTACTAGCAAAGCTCTCTTCTCAGTCTCCAGTTTCTAGCAAGCTTTCATTTTTGCTCTGCTAAGGGAATAACTTTCTTAACCCCCCCTTTCCTGGTCTCTGGTGTCTGAACCAATATAGAACATTAGCTATAGCTGCAGCTAGGACGTTGAAGGATTTGAGGTACCAAACATATCTCCTCCCCCTACAGGTTCTGAAGCAAATAATAAAACCATTCAAGAATCAGATAAGTTCAAAATATCAAGGGTTGTTTGTTTTTTGTTGTTGTTAGAAGTTGGTTTGGAGACTGTGGCTGGGGCCTGAATATAAATGTGGCTTCCTAATACATCCCCCCAGTCACTGATAAACAATAGGCCGCCTCCCCCCCCCCCCCCCCCCCAAAGGAAGAGCCTCCCCAGATAACTTACCACATGCTGCTGACAGGCGGTTTGAGAAAGGAAGAGCCCAAATGGGATAAGTTGCCTTGCCCAGCACTCTATGCCACCACTTTTTCATTGCAGAAGGAAAGAAGGGAGCACACCAATGCTGCCAATAGGGCAGAAGTTTCTATTTCATATAGAAGTTTCTACTTCCAAAGTCAGCGATAAAGGGAGAAAGTGACTCCACACAGAGTTCTTCCTGCTTTGTGCCCTCACTTACTGCTCTTGCTTCTAAGGTCACATTTCCCAGAATGCACTGTGCCACCACTAGCACCGCATCCTTCCCACCCAGCTGTTACCTGGGGTATAAGGTCTCCATCTGGACATGGAAAGTTGTGGAAGTGAAGGGATGAGGGAAAACCATTCACAAGTCCTATCGTAGATCAGAATCCAAAAGGGAGTAGAAAGTGATGATCAATCTAGTTTTGGCTGATGTAGCGTCCACCCGCCACCCCCACGTCAAAAATGAAGACAGTCAGTGAGTGAGTGATGCATTCATATTGCCTTACCAGATGGTCTATGTTCAAGCAAATCTTGGCTCTGCCATGAACTTAAGCCTAGTTGGTTTTTTCATTCTAGTTGCATTTGCCTTAGAGTTGGTTGCGCTGGATTGTTTAAGAAGCTTTGGTAACTTGTGTGAGTTTATAAAAATCTTTTTCTATGCTTTCAAAAGTTGCAGTTTAGATGCTTTAAGGCAGAGGCTCTCCCCCCTTTTCCATGCTACTGTCCTGTGATTTCTGTGGCTGCTTTCTCCTGGTTCTCCTTTACCCTCTGGCCACTCCTTTCCAGTGTTCTTCATACCATCCACTCACGACGCTCTTCCTTTGGCGTCTGCAACCTCTGGGGACCTATGCTATGCCTTGGCCCCTGTTCAGCTCACTCTTTCTCCTGCTTGATCTCATCTACATCAATGGCTTCAACTAGCATATATTCCTGAGGTGGACTTCCAATACATAATTCTATCCCAAACCTCTCTCTTGAGCATATTTTAAACCATTTACTAGACAGTGTTCCCATCTGCACCTCACACTCAACCAACCAAAACAAAAATCTTTTATCCCCCAAACTTGGTCCATCTCCTTTATTCTCTCATTTGGTAAATTACACCTCCATTCTCTCAGGTAACCAAACTTTAAAAAAAGTGGCTATAGCCCTGACTGGTTTGGCTCAGTGGACAGAGCATCGGCCTGCGGACGCAAGGGTCCCAGGTTTGATTCAGGCCAAGGGCATGTACCTTGGTTGCAGGCACATCCCTAATAGGGGGTGTGCAGGAGGCAGCTGATCGATGTTTCTCTCTCATCGATGTTTCTAACTCTCTATCCCTCTCCCTTCCTCTCTGTAAAAAATCAATAAACTATTTTAAAAAGTGGTTATAATCATTAGTCCATGGATCTAATTGATTACCAAGTCTTATTCATTATGACAACTTTCAAACATCCCTTTTTAAACCTCTCCTTACTGCCAACACCTTGTGTTGGAGCCTATATCAGTTTAAAATTTTTTGTTGTTGCAAACAATAGAAATGAACTCTGACTAATTTAAAGCGGAAAAAATGGAGGTGGATTTATTTGAAAGGATATTGGGAAAGCTCACAGAATTGAAGGGAAAACTGAATGACCATGCTTCAGGGTAGATGAGATCTGGGGCAACTCTGGGGACCTCAGTGGGTTGAGCTCAGTCTTTATGCCTGAGATACTACATGTGGTAACTTGGCTACAATCATCTTTCATCTCTGTGTGTCTTTGTCAAACTTCCAAATTCTTAGTAGAGAGAATTTGCTTGACCATCTTTGAATAAGCCATCCAGGACTAGGTGACTGGGACGAGTGGCACAAGTGTATAAGCATTGGAGGTCCTTATAGTTTCTCAATCCTTTCTCAGTTTTGCCATAGCCTTCTCAAAGGCCTCTGCACCTTTCCAATCTATACTTCTTGCATCTTCCCAATCTATATATTTCTAAAATATTTAGTGTTCACTGTATCTCCTTAGTTAAAATTCCTTGATAGCTTTTCATTCCTCATAGAATAACTTATAAGCTTCTATCAGGAATTTCACTCTTAGATTTGAACCCTAGCTATCTCTCCAGCCTCATCTCTTGCTACCGTTCTGTTAAATCTTATGTTCCAAGCATACTGCAGTTATTTGCAATTCCCCTAAACAAGCCATGCTTTATTCTAGTCTCATGTTTTTGCTCCCTCTTTCTTAAATACCCACTTTCTCTTCTCTTTACCTGGTTAACTCACACTCATCTTTCAAGGCTCAGTTTAGGCATTAGTTCCAAATCTCTTCTAGTCTCTTCTCATCTGGGCTAAGTGCTCTTCCTCTGTGCTCTGATAGCATCCTGAATTTATCTCTAACACTGGAGGCCTGATGCACGAAATTCGTGCAAGGAGCTCAGCCCTCGCAGCCCCAGCTGCCTCAGCTGGCCCTCGCAGCCCCTCACAGCCTTGGCTGGCCCTCACAGGCCTGGCTTCATCCGGAAGGTCATCCAGATGGTCGTCTGGAAGGTCATCTGGGTGGTCATTCTGCTGTTTGGTCTAATTAGCATATTAGCTCTTTATTATATAGGATAGGCATTGCAATCTGTTCCATTCTATTCTTCCCTTGTCCCTCTTCCTGGCTAAACTGTGAGATCTTGGAGGTCAGTGACCATATCCAATTTATGTTTGGTTTCTATTAGCTAGGGTGGACTTTAATGCATCATAAATGTTCTGTTCAATATATTGAAATAAGCAAATACTGGTTTTTGAATGCCTAGTACACAAATATATATATTTGACATTTCTACTTTTAAGGAGCTTACTCCTAGGAGGTAAACAGTACCTATACATAAGAAAAGTATAGGTAGAACTACAAGATACTGTATCATTTCATGCACACACACAAAAAAAATGACTGTAAGCTAGAATTTTGTATTTAATTGATCTGGAAAGTCTTCTCTAAAGAGGAAAGACCTGAGTAGTAACATAAGAAAGAAGAAAGAAAGAAAGAAAGAAAGAAAGAAAGAAAGAAAGAAAGAAAGAGAAGATTCAAATTCTTTGAAGAGGGTGGGAGAGTGTTTTAAGTATGGGGAGGAAGAGAAAAAGGCTCACTATGTTTAAGGAACAGGGTGAAAACATTGTCCTAGGTAGAGGTTGATTAAGATATGGTGAAAAGAGCCCTGGCCAGTTGAGGAATGCTTAGAGCATCGGGGTGGGGCTGAAGAGTTGAGGTTCGATTCCCAGTCAAGGGCATGTACCTCAATTGCAGGTTACCCAGAGGGCTGGAGAGATGGGGGAGGCAACCAATTGATGTGTCTCTCTTACAGTGATGTCTCTCTCTCTCTCTCTCTCTCTCTCTCTCTTCTCTCTCTCTCTCCTCCACTCCTTCCTTTCCACTCTCTAGAAATCAATGAGAAAAATATATCCTCAGGTGAGGATTAAAAAAAGAAGAAGATATGGTGAAAAGGTCAGTGTGTGTGTGTGCGTGTGTGTGTGTGTGTGTTTGTGAAAGTCAGAGGTTAGGAGAAAAAAATTGGAGCAGATTTTGTTTGTCTTTGTGCTTTTCATCTTCTGATTCCAACATAGAACACCTCAGCATTCTAGATTGCCTGTTCATCAGAAATTCCCAGTGTCTCCTCCAGAATCAAGAAAAGAATAATTCAGATATTTTCAAAATAGAAAGTTTCCATATCAAGGCTTTCCCCCCCTCCTCCCTGAAGTAAGATTTCCTGGTGTCATTTGAGGTATTGTACACCACATCTTCCCATTCTTATTTTTGACATAGTTTCTGTGATTTTTTCCTCATACCCTGAGTTGCAGACAAGCAGCACAAGATTTGTGCCCTCCAATTTGATGGCTCCTATTTATTTTCATTTTAATGTAAACGTGAACTGGAAAAACTAAATGTGAGTAAAGGGTGAAAAGCTCATTAGCCTATTTCCCTCGAAGTTTCACAGTTTAGCTCAGTCTAGTCATAAACTTTAGCCAATCATTTTTAGGGTTTCTGTCTAGATGATCAAACTAGATATAACCCCAGATAATCACCTTTGACACTATCAACACTAACATAGATCTTTCCTCCAAACCCATAGACTTTCTAGGAGCTTCAGTTGATAGTTCTACTTAATTGTCAAGGCCCCCAAATTTGATCCCATCCTACCTAAAACAAGAAAAACAAGTAATTTCCCAGTTAGGCTACTTCACAAACCATCCTGCAAGGCCCAGCTCAATCTCCATATCCTTTCAGAAACATCTTCCCCCTAGGCACCCTCTCTTTTCTCTAAATGGTGGGTTCTAAATCCTCAACTCTTTCCTTCCATTTGTAATTATCAAAATGTGGCAACTCCCTGGACAAACATGGTTGTATTGAAAGGGGATGTCTGCTCCTCCAACTCTCCCCCATTACTGACACATGAATTAATTTTATTTCAGGTCTTTATGTAGATAAATCTCACCAACATCATAGAATTGGAATGTCACCTTGACAGCATTTGGTTAACTCTCTCCACTTTTATAGCTGGGGAAGTTGAAGCCCCGAGAGATTTTTCATTCCTGTTTCAGATTTAACCATCACTTCCTCCTCCCATCAGTCTTCTCTTGTTTCCCATACAGGATCAAGAATGGGGCTGGCACACAGTGTGTGCTAAGGAAACAGTGTTTGTGTTGAATTGAACCCCTACAGAACGTGGACCATTCAGAGGCACAGAGTTTGGCGTCTGGGTGATTAATTACTTTGGGTTGGCCCATTCAGCAGTGAACAGCAATGAACCAAAGAAGACTTACCAAGTGTGTGGTCTTGTTTGCCCAACTAAGTTATAAATACCATCTTATAGGAACTTATTTTGTAGCTGATAGCACTGCGAACAGTTCTAGCCACACAGTAAACCTTCATTAAAAATGCTTCAATTGACTGACTGTCCTCAAATAGGAAAACCAGATCTTGGTCTGGGTTTCATGCAGCAACTGGAGTAGCTTTGCCAAAAGAAAAGCACCAGGCTGTCCCAGATAGACACGGCTGGGCCAAGGAAGCATTTTTCATGCAGCTCTATGCCTTAAATTGTCCTTGAAGAAAAGTATCTGGAATTCAGTGCTACCTTTTAGACACCAAAGATTTATTTTTAAAGTGGTACAATAAAAATTGTAATATATTATTAGGTAACTTAGGGAAATAGGACACATCAAAAGGGCACAAACTTTAAGATATTAAGTGTGGATGAATGTATTTTGGTCCGACCACAAGGTATCATCTGCTCTCCTTAAGACTATTTTTTTAAAATATATGTATTTTTCTTGATTTCAGAGAAGAAGGGAGAAGGAGAGAGAAAGAGAGAAGCATCGATAAGAAGGAATCATTGTTTGGCAGTTTCCCGCACACCCCACGCCTGGGATGCAGCCTGAAACCCAGGTATGTGCCCTGATCTGGAACCAAACCATGACTTCCTGGTTCATGGATCACGCTCAGCCATTGAGCCACATTGGCTTGAGGTGGAAGGAAGCCATCCTGAATGGGATTGATCCTGGATTTGGGTTTATTTGTACCATGCTATAGTCAGTTGACCCACCAACAACATAGCTTGACTATTTCTACTTTTCTTATTTGGCCCTTACTCTACTACCTTCATTTTTAAAGGAGAGAGGTCTAGTTGAAGTAGTTGTAGGATCCTACTTAATTTGAACTAGATAACCCCCCAAATGGAACTGTCTCCAAGAAGGGAACCATCTACTTATTTTGGTTATTAACCCAATCTTACTGCTGAGCATCTTTTACTATGTTCAGGAAGTAATGGGTTTAATAGGAATCAGTCAAGGAATAAAGGCGGGTGGTATCTGTGTACGTGAAAGAGCAGAGTATGAGAATGTTTACTATTGATTATTATTTTTACTACCCCACTCCTAGGAAGAGAAACTTAGATATGGTTAGGAACATAAGGGAGCCCATAATCTAAGCTTGATCATTAAAAATTGGAAATTTATTTGTGAAGTTCCACTAACTAGATTCCTTCTTATGGAATCATTGGCTAATCATTGGTGCAGGCAGAACCATTTCCATGGAGAGAGGCAAGTAGGCCTTCAAAATTGAAGTAGGTCATCTTCAAGGGTATGCTGAGGGTCCAGCCACCTAAAAGAAGTTCCTTAACCAGTCTACTAGAGCACTTCCTTTAGTGATCTAAAACTCCTATTTTAGAAGAAATTAACTCATCAGATGTCTCCAAGAGGTCCCACCTGCTTAACTCTTCAATCTGAGATTCTGTTTCTTCTCCTCCAACCCATCCACCCCACCCCCACCTCCTCCCTTTGGGACACAAGCTGGATAATGAATCCTATTCTTTACTATCCATAGGTTTTTCAGTTAGTGATCACCTAAATTGGGCTCTTCTAAGTCAGGCTCCCAACTTTGTTAAGGAGATTGAAAACATGCAGAGACCAGGCCTCTGAGCAACTGGATGTTCTGCTTCTTTTTCAGCTCCTCATATGAAAAATCAAAGGCTCCAGGAACTAATGCAGTTAAATCTGAGAAAGGAAATGCGGATGGTGATGAGGTAAGGAAGAGAATTCGCAAATGTTCATTTGTAATCTTTCTTTAGAGTAGCTTAGAATATTTTATAAGCTGTGTCTTACAAAATTCCTGTTGAAAAGCAAAAAAAAAAAAGGGTCAAGAGTCATATAGCAAGGTTAATTGATCCAATTTTATGCGAGGTAAACAGAGACATAGAAAAGAGAAGAGATAGGACACAACAGCAATAAATCAGGGCACCAAACCAGGGATCTTAGGGCGTGAGTGTTAAACCCCAATTTACCTAGAATTCATGGCCACTTCCTTTTTTTTTAAATACAGTGGGGCCTTGACTTACAAGCTCCCGACTAACGAGTTTTTTGAGATACCAGCTGTCTCTCCGCAGATTTTTTGCATTGAGTTGATAGAGTAATTTGAGTTAATGAACTCCTTAACGAGCTCGGTCTCAGAACGAATTAAACTCGTAAGTCAAGGCGCCACTGTATATACACTGAGTGGCCAGATTATTATGACCACCTGACGTTTGTAGGCAAACTAGCTATAATTTCACGTTGAAGTTGCTAGAGGGCCAGACCATTATAAATAGGAAAGCAGGTTGTTTACCACGACAGTAGAAGTGATTTTTTTTCCTGAAGATATGAGTAAACACTGCGATTTAACAGCCTTTGAACGTGGGAGATAAACACACACATACATACACACACACACACACACACACACACATACACTGAGTGGCCAGATTATTATGACCACCTGACGTTTGTAGGCAAATTAGCCATACACTGCATCGTATGGAAGCCAAAGGCCTGTTCAAACACCTTTGTTGTCTGCAGTTACCAAGATAAAACGTCTCCAATTCGCATCGGAACTCAAGGATTGGACAGTTGAGCATTGGAAAAAAGTCATGTGGTCCGATGAATCACGTTTCCAGTTGCATCATGCAGATGGCTGAGTGAGAATTTGGGGAAACAGCATGAAAGCATGCACCCCACATGCATGAGTACAACCCTTCAAGCTGGTGGGGGCAGTGTTATGGTTTGGGGCATGTTTTCCTGGCATGATTTGGGTCCTTTAATTCATGTGGAACAAGGTCTGAATAGCACAACATACCTAAGTATCGTTGCTGATCAGGTTCATCCTATCATGTTGATGGCATATCCCAATGGAGATGGCTTCTTCCAACAAGACAATGTGCCATGCCACGGTGCTCGTATTGTGCAGGAGTGGTTTCAAGAACATGAGGGAGACTTTACCTTGCTTAGGTGGCCCCCACAATCACCAGATCTCAATCCAACTGAGCATTTGTGGGACGAAGTTAAAAGAGCCATCAGGCAGCTGGTTCCACAACCATCAAATCTCACAGAACTGGACAGTGCTATTCATCAGGCATGGTGTCAGATTCCTTGCATCACCTTTCAACATCTCATGGAGTCAATGCCAAGAAGAATCGCCACAGTATTGAAGGCAAAAGGGGGCCCAACGAAGTACTGATGGGGTGGTCATAATAATCTGGCCACTCAGTGTGTGTGTGTGTGTGTGTGTATATATATATATATATATCCCATGTTCAAAGGCTGTTAAATCGCATTGTTCACCCATATCTTCAGGAAAAAAATCACTTCTACTGTTGTGGTAAACAACCTGCTTCCCTATTTATACTGGTCTGGCCCTCTAGCAACTTCAGTGCGAAATTATAGCTAATTTGCCTACAAACGTCAGGTGGTCATAATAATCTGGCCACTCAGTATGTATGTGTGTGTGTGTGTATATATATATATTTTATTGATTTCAGAGAAGAAAGGAGAGGGAGAGATAGAAACATCAATGATGAGAGGGAATCATTGACTGACTGCCCTCTGCATCTCCTACAATGGGGATCGAGTCTGCAACCCAGGCATGTGCCCTGACCAGAAATTGAACCATGACCTCCTGGTTCATAGGTTGGTGCTCAACCACTGAGCCATGCTGGCTGGGTACATGACCACCTCTTGCAGCAAAAGTTTGGTTGCATCCCCAGGTTTATTCTATTTAAGTGATTTTTTCAGGGCAACTTTATTTTATTGGCCAGAGATACTGTTATTCAACATAAAACTAAAACATATTCCAATTTGGACACGCTTGTGGGTTTTGTGAACTGGAGACTAATTTGGAACAGAGATGCACTATCTCAGAAAAATTCAGGAGTGAAAACATATTTTTAAAAATTTATTTATTTGAGAGAAAGAGAGAGAGAAAGGGAGAGAGAGAGAGAGAGAGAGAGAGAGACTTCAATTTGTTGTCCCAGTTATTAATTCATTCATTGGTTGATTGTTGTATATACCCTGACTGGGGATTGAACCCACGACTTTGGTGTATCCAGACAATGCTTTAACCAACTGAGATACTCAGCCAGGGCTAAACCATCTTGCCCAGAGACCTTCCCCACTATAATTCATTTTCCCCCCCATTTATTTATTTATTTATTTAGAGAGGGAGTGGAAGGGAGGGAGAGAGGGAGGAGGAGAGAGAGAAAAACATCGATGTGAAAGAGACATTGGTTGGTTGCCTGCAGCCCAGGTATGTGCCCTTGACTGGGAATCAAGCCCATGTCCCTTCAGAGCGTGGGTTGATGCTCTAAACCAGGGGTCCTCAAACTTTTTAAACAGGGGGCCAGTTCACTGTCCCTCAGACCGTTGGAGGGCCGGACTATAGTTTAAAAAAAAAACTATGAACAAATTCCTATGCACACTGCACATATCTTATTTTGAAGTAAAAAAACAAAACGGGAACAAATACAATATTTGTATTTGCATGTGGCCCACGGGCCGTAGTTTGAGGACCCCTGCTAAACACTGAGCAACATCAGCCAGGACTATAACTCATTTTTTAAAAAAACCTTTACATCTTCCCCCGAAAACAAGCCTTTACATCTTCTCCCGAAATACATTTTTCTGAGACTTCTATTTGATTCTAAGTATGTATTTTATATAGCATATCTGTGAAGCAGGTTTTTCACAATATGCTTTTGTTTCGAACCAAGGGACTTCAGTTTTCCAAAAGGTAATAAATTAAATTATTGCATCTTTGTATTTGTCCCATGTTTCACCCCACCCTCCCAAAGCGATGTGTGGAGTGACTCTGCGAGAACTCCGCCCTGTCCTTCCCAACTCCCTGCAATTGCCAGCTCCTGACATTTTCTTTCTGGCGCATAGTAATGGCCTGTCCTCATCCCACATCGGCCCCATTCTTACTACTTTCCTCTTCTCTGTTCACCTGATTGCTTTATTCGCCCTTTCAAGTGCGTGTTCCCTTTCTTCTGTACCCCATCTTACCACATCACCTTCTTGGGGACGTGGCAATCTTTAGGGCCCAAATACAGGATTATGTTCTCTCCCTCTTGTTCTGATTTCTGATTTTGCTAAGCCTGAAGGAGGGAACTCAGCTTTTTTCGCTTTGGATTCTCATCCTGTTGATTTACTCATCCTTAGGTAACTTAAGGCTCAGCTTGAGGCTGGGCAACCACCAGGCAGGACACGCAATCTGCCCATCACCAGCACTACCACCAGCCGAAAAATACTAAGTGGTAGACAGAAGTCTTACCGAACGTTCAGTTATTTTTGGTAACATTTTGGGAAGAATTACATGCCACAGAAACATTCAGAAATGCAAAATGTTTCTCCCTTCCTCTGTGAGCCTGTCGGCTCCCAGCTCAGTTGGCAGCAATCCCCAGGGCTCCTTTCATTCACAACCTGTAAGCCAGCGGTTCTCAACCTGTGGGTCGAGACCCCTTTGGGGGTCGAACGACCCTTTCACAGGGGTCGCCTAAGACCATCGGAAAACATATATAATCGGAAAACACATATTGTTTTTGTGATTAATCACTATGTTTTAATTATGTTCAATTTGTAACAATGAAAATACAGCCTGCATATCAGATATTTACATTACGATTCATAACAGTAGCAAAATTACAGTTATGAAGTAGCAACGAAAATAATTTTATGGTTGGGGGTCACCACAACATGAGGAACTGTATTAAAGGGTCGCGGCATTAGGAAGGTTGAGAACCACGGCCTTAAGCTATCGCCCTTTTGTGACTTCCTTTTCTCCTTAAAGAGGTGGAAAGCAAGTTACATGTTGATTTTCACCTGATTTCACTCCCATAGAAATGAAAAGGCAGAAGAAGGAGGTGTGATCCCGTGGAGTGACTGGTCCCGGTCTTCCCTTTAATGCTGCCTTTGTCGACTTCACCTCCTAACAGCTTGACCTGCCATTTCATAAATCTGGTCCCCATGTCCATGGACAAGCTTCCCGGTCAGGCTGTCTCAGAACGCAGCTCTCCACGCTGTGGCTCTCATTCCAGAAACCCAGGGTGCAAACCACGAAGCACAGTGTTCCCTTTCGTTCATCTGAAGCAGCGGCCACATTTTAGTGAGAGTCAGGAATGGAATATTGTTTAGGATCCTGCCACTAGAAACCACTAATTTCGATTACTGTCTCTAGGTTTCCTATGCAACCGGGCAATCAAAATTTGTTCCAGAGAACCTTAAGTATTACACAGTCCATCCACAATTGGTAGGTGGAAAAGCTTTCCCCTGTGCCTATCCCCTCTTCCCTCCCCCGCCCCCCCCGCCCACCCCCGAGATCCCTAAGAGCAAGTCTCAGCAGTGGGGTGCAAGCTGGAGACAGAATATCCATAGGCCTTTAAGTGCTGCCACCTCTGTGACTGCACAGGCTGTGGGGTCAGGGAGGCAGAGCTGCCCTGGGACACTGGCTAGAGCAGTGCAGAGAAAGGCCACGGCGAGGGAGGGGGAAGGTACTGGGAAGAAGGTGGTCCCTGTAGCTGAAATAGACTTTTTAAGTTATTAATAATCAGAAGGTGTTTCATTCTTTCCTTCTCCCTTCCTCCCTGTCCCCCTGTTGATGGAAAAGCAAATTTAGTGGAACTGCCTCTGCCCCCACCCACATCTTAAGTGACATGCTGTCTTTTGTGACTGCTTTTCCTTTTAAAACGTTGTGCTTATTATGCACGGTAATGCGGTTGCGCCCGTGGGAAAACGTTAGTGAGTGAGAACGTTGGTGTTGCCCCCAGCCTCCAAACGCCTCGACAAGGAGATTTGGTCCCTGGTTTCTAGCCTCTGCCTCTCAGAGAGCTAGAGAAGACCAGCGAGATCTAACGGAGAAACCTCTCTGCCCCACTGTATTGAACAGATTCTGTTACACCTTTTCAGAAGAATTGAGTCGTCTTTCTTGACTGTGGAAAGCTTTTCATGTCATTTCCCCAGCCCCTCGGGCAATGTGTGGGGAATACTCTGAGGGCAGAAAGGGCCAGTGAGCGCCAGACGTTTTCTGATAAACTTATTTCAGAGCAGATTTGTCCAGCCCCTGTCCAGCCTCTGTCCCTACCCCACAGAGGCAGAAGATTAGCCAATGGATTTATTAACCTTCTCTTGATCTAATCCCTTTGTCTCTCTGGAAACCTTTCTGTCTGTCTGCTCAGAGCCGGTACTATGAGCCTTTGAAGCCCACCACACTGCAGAAATTTGTGACTCGAAACAGGAAAATGTTAAGCTTCATGCTCAAAGTCACAGAGTATGATCAAGATAAGACCATACTTATAATGACCAACAACCCACTTCCCTCAATAGAGCAACAAGGAAAGGACACCGAACCACATTACTTTTCCAAGGAGGTACTGCTCAAGGTAATGGCACCTGCAGAAGTTTCCTGGCACCCTAAGTAAGGGCCCTGGAGAATGAGGCATTAGCTTGAAGAAGGAAGCTAACGTCACATGGTATTCAGGAGCCAACCTCTTCCCTCTATTTCTTTGTCATGTGCTTCACCAAACAGAATCTGTAGCGCCTGGAAATACTGAGAGAAAGATCTGGACTAGTTTGGGTCATGAAACTTCATTGCCCAGAGAAAGGAGAATCTTAATTTGAGATTGTTTCTCCTTAGCCAAAGATATTTAGTTTGTCGTTCACAAAGTGTAAATTAGCCATTGGCTTTCAAGTTGAATATAAAATAGCAAAGGATAAACTGAACAGTGAAGACTAAGGAACAGGAATGAATACCTAAATGGGAAAGGAGCCAAGGGTTATACTTTCTACCTGTTGCTTGTGGGTGTCAGGAGAAGGGAAGAGGAACAGAGCAGGGAATTCACTATCACAGTATCCAGACATTTGGGACTCTCTTATATACCAAAAAAGTTCAAATCCAATCTGGTAACCAATCAGTGAACATACACTAATCTAAGAACTAAAATATAAAGATGATTACTGTATAGGGCAGTTTCTATTTTGAAGGAACTTGGAGTCTAACAGGAGAGACAGATCAGTAAATGAGTAATTATAATATACCAAGATATATGAATCATAAGAGAATATACAAGCTACAGAACTCACAGTAGTTCTGTTGAGAGAAAAGGAGTAATCAGAGAGGCTTTACAGAAGAGATGACCCCTGACAAAGAACAGGAGAATACTCCAATCAGAGGGAAGGGCAAAGCCATGGAGACATGAGCAAGCGAGGCACATTTAGGGAGTTGTAAGAGAGTAAATGGCAGAAGATAAAAGGATATAATCAAATATCCTTTTTTTTTGAGGTTGGGAGAAAGAGACAAAAATCAGAAAAATTAGTTATGATGTTACTACAATCACCAAGGTAAGAGATGCTGAGGAATTGAACTAAATCAACAGCAGAAGAAGTGAAGAAAATCAGTTTAAGGAATCAGGATCTAAAAAAGATCATGATAGCCCTGGCTAGGTAGCTCAGTTGGTTAGAGTGTCCCGATATACCAAGGTTGTGGGTTCGGTCCCATGTCAGGGCACATACAAGAAGCAACCAATGAATGCATAAATAAGTGTAACAACAAATCATTGTCTTTCTTTCTCTAAAATAAATTAATAAAAACAAATCTTGATAGTCTTGAGAGAGGGCCTAATAGAACAAGAAGAAATTAAATGAAATAAATGAAAGTACAAACAAAAGAATATAGTTAAATTTGAAGCTGGGGGTGGAATTACCCAAGACAGATTCTTATAATAGAGTGTAGTGAATGTGGAATTAGTATTTCCTTAGTTGCTACATGAATGGCAGTGAGAGATTTCTTTTCAAATAGAAGATAAAATACTAGTATCCAAAGTTATATGCTGACAAAGGAGTTAATTAACTAATATCTTGCCTATGGTGTCTCTTGCTCTTTTTAAAAATTTTATTTATTTGTTTATTTATTTTTAAATTACCAGGAATCAAACCCACCACCTTTGTTGTGGCCCCACCCCATAACAAAGAAACAGAATTTCCGGAGGATTAGGCCCAGAAATCAGGAATTTAAAAAGATTCCCAGGTGATTCTAATGTGCAGCCAAGGTTGAGAACCACTGCCCTAAGAGGTCTTATTTTGTGTAACTAGACTTGGTCCTCTACTCCTAGCTAGGACCAGAAAAGCACACCAGACGCAGGAAATTAAAATTCATAATAGTGACCTGTGGTGGTCACTACCAAAAAAAAAATCAACCAAAAATGAAACCAACCAACTTACCAATAACCCAAATCCCTCAGTTATTCAGATTTTTGTTTGCAGGCATCTGAACTAGAAAAGGAAAATATTGAGGCAGTGGGAATGGAAGCTGAAAGGACACAGAGAAGCCATAAAGAAGATAGTCTAGCCCAGCCAGCATGGCTCAGTGATTGAGTGTTGACCTATGAACCAGGAGATCATAGTTCGATTCCATTCCCAGTCAGGGCACATGCCCAAGTTGTGGGCTGAATCCTCAGTGGGGAACATGCAGGAGGCAACCAGTCAATGATACTCTGTCATCATTGATGTTTCTCTCTCTCTCTCTCACCCTCTCCCTTCCTCTCTGAAATCAATTTAAAAAAATTAAAGCCCTAGCTGGTTTGGCTCAGTGGATAGAGTGCCGGCCTGTGAACTGAAGGGTCCCAGGTTTGATTCTAGTCAAGGGCACATGCCTGGGTTTCAGGCTCGATCCCCAGTAGGGATTGTGCAGGAGGCAGCCAATCAATGATTCTCTTTCATTATTGATGTTTCTATTTCTCTTTTCCTCTCCCTTCCTCTCTGAAATCAATAAAAAAAAAAACATTTTAAACAATTAAGAAATAAAGAAGATAGTATAGAGACAATAAGAATAGAAAAGGGGCAGGTTGAAATCATAGGGGAATATAAATGAACTAGAGGCCTGGTGCACAAAATATGTGCATGGGAAGGGTCCCTAGTCCTGGTCATAGATCAGGGCTGATTGGGGCCTTCCAGCTGCTGGCTGGGGCCTTCCTTCCCTGGCTGCCAGCTGGGGCCTTCCTTCATTCTGTGCCGACCCCTGGTGGTCAGTGCATGTCATAGCGAGTGATCGAACTCCCGGTCATCCGGTTGAACTCCCAAGGGGACAATTTGCATATTAGACTTATATAATATATATTAGGGGCCCGGTGCACGAAATTCATGCATGGTGGGGGAGGGGGGTTCCTCAGCCTGGCCTGCACCATCTCCAATCCAGGACCCCTCGAGGGATGTCCGACCAGCAGTTGGACATCCCTCTCGCAATCTGGGACTGCTGGCTCCTAACCATTCACCTGCCTGCCTGCCTGATCGCTCCTAACTGCTCTGCCTGCTGGCCTGCTCTCTCCTAACTACTCTTGCCTGCCAGCCTGATTGCCCCTAACTGTTCTCCCCTGCCAGCCTGATCACCCCTAACTGCTTTCCCCTGCCAACCTGATCACCCCTAACTGCTCTCCCTTGCTGGCCTGATCGCCCCTAACTGCTTTTCCCTGCCAGCCTGATTGTACCTAACTACTCTCCCCTGCCTGCCTGATCGCCCCTAACCACCTCTGCCTTGGCCCCACCACCGTGGCTTTGTCCGGAAGGATGTCCGGTCTATCCAGTCTAATTAGCATATTACCCTTTTATTAGAATAGATATGCAGAAGCTATAGATAGAAAAAAGGTATACAGGGTAAGGAGTGAACAGAGAGGAGGAAGCAGGCAGGAAGAAGTAGGAAAGACATTAATAATATGATGTAGAATCAAGATACATCAACTCAATGTAGTGGTGTTACTTAACTAGTGCTATCTGGGATTCAAAATAACTTCTTCATTCTTGTTTTTCTGCTATGAGATCTAACTCTGTTCGGGTTCTGCTCTTTTTGTGGCCAAATTGTTAGCTATGTCTTACTTCCTAGGCACATGTGCTCTTACAATAAAACTCCTATTAGGCGAGGTAACTTGAATGGATGGATGCCTGTTCCTCAAAACTAGAGATGGTATTTGAGAACTAGAGGCCTGGTGCATGAAATTTGTGCATGGATGTGGTCCCTAGACCTGGCCGGCAATCAAAGCACGAGTGTCTGTCGTGGAAGGGCAGGTCCCAGCTAACCTCTGGGCCCTGGACAGCATCTCGGCCCCTGGGTGCTCCCCTCTGCCTGAGTCATCAGGCCCCTGCCTGGCTCTCTCAGTGCCTGGGAGCTAGGTGGCAGCCCCGCCCCCTGCTGCCACTGATCGCTGTCTGTGAGGTGATCAGTGGGGCGATCAGGCCCCTGCCCAGCTCCCTCAGTGCCTGGAAGCCAGGTGGTGGCCCAGCCCCCGCCCCACCACCACTGTTCGCTGTCTGCAGGGCGACTGGCAGGGCGATCAGGCCCTGCTCACACCCACCTTGGCCTGGCGCTGCCTGATCACCTGCTCCACCATCCTGCCACAGTCCCGCTGTCATCAGGGCCCATCAGGGCCCGTAGCACCTCCACTTTTGCCTGCTGCCAGCACCACATTGCCAACACCCTCTATGTTTCTCGCTGCCCCCTGGTGGTCAGCACATGTCATAGCAAGCGATTGAACTCCCCATCGAACACCTGGTAGAGAGGACAATTTGTGTATTAGGCTTTTATTATATAGAATGAGTACAGAATTAAAAGGACATGTTCAGCACCAAGTATTAAAAAAAAGAGGTTTTAAAATTCTGAAAGAAAAAGTTCAATATATATCAGTTAAGTAGTTTGGTCATTCATTCATTTTTTTCATTCATTCAACAAATATTTGTTGAGCACCTACTATGTGCCAAGCACTGTTATGGGTAATAAGGATATATCAGTGACTAAAGTAAAGTTCACCCAAATGAAGTTTAATTCTAGTGAGGTAGACACACAGATCATAAGCAATCATACAGTTAATGTAAACATGTGATAAATGCCAAGACAAAGCAGGATAAAGGAACTGAGCAGAATGGGTGTGAGTGGTGATTTTAGATAGTGTAGTTTAGATAGTAATTTGAATAGTAGGCTCTTAGAAGAGTTGATGACATCTGACACTTTATTGGGGTGATGGGATGTGTCCTGCAATTGTGACATCTCACATATTGTTTTCATTTCAGATTACTGCACATTGGGAAGAATATTAATTGTAACTTTCCCAAATGAGTTATAGTGAGATAAATCAGGAGAATAGGAACCCCAAGCCATGTCATATAAAGAAAATTTCAAAATATTGGCAATGTTGAGCCTAGATGAGACAGAGAGACAGCTTAGGAGAAACTTGATGGATTTTTTCAAATTCTTTAAGAACTCTGTGGAAGAGACACTGCATTTGTTCTATTAGGACTATAAGTTAGAAGTTACAGCTATCAGCTAATCAAAGATGAAATAGGTTGGGTTTTTAAAAAATATACTTTTATTGATTTCAGAGAGGAAGGAAGAGGGGGAGATAGAAACATCAATGATTAGAAAGAATCATTGATTGGCTGTCTCCTGCATGCCCCTACTGGGGATCAAGCCCATAATCCAGGCATGTGCCCTGACCAGGAATCAAACCATGACCTCCTGGTTCCTAGGTTGATGCTCAACCATTGAGCCATAACTGGCAGGCTAGGTTGGTGTTTTAGGTATAGAAAGATTGACCACTTGATAGAGATAGTGTGTAGGTGAAATGAGTGTCAGATAAATTGTTAGACTAGGTGACTTTTACTATCCTTTCTGAAAGTCTTTGACTCTGACCTTTAAGAATGATGACATTATTACATCACAAAACATTGCATTTTGTGGCCTCTTCACTTCAGAGAATAGAATGTGAATGAGGTAGCCATTTCTGAGAAAGGAAGGTAGAGTCCTATGAATTTTTTTTCCCAACTTATTGTCAAATGTTTGATTTACTAAGCAATTCACTAATTGAATCCTTCTCAAAACCGGGTAAATTCTTCCACCACTTTCTTCTAAGGACCAGGGGGCAAGTTCAATCAAGTACTAAGGAAACTGGCAAAGCGTTGAACAAGTCATCTGGCAAGGAAACAGACATGCGTTAGCCCACTGGGAACTGCTTCCTCTTTTTTTGGTTTCTGAGTGCCTGCTTCCTTCTCTCACAGGTTTGGTCAGATCATGTTGGGGGACTGGAACTTAGTCCCAGAACTTTAAGTGCCAAGGTCCTTGGTTGACTCCCTTACTCTCTCTTCTTTCCTCTGCTGCAGGAAAGTTATCAGCACAAACCCACTGAGACCTACGTACCCCCGTTGCCTCAGAAAAAAAGGTTAAGACCTAAGCTGACACCAGTCTTCCCTGTGACGCTGTTGAAGGATGCGAAATCCAAACAAGAACAACTGTTTAGGTGAACTCCTGGCCGCTCTTGTTCTCTTTTTCTTTCCCATCACTTCCTTATTATGTTACCATGTCTTTTCAATATGATTTAATACTTTTTTTGCTTGTTAGGGTATAGAAAGGTACAACAGTATGTTAATAACACCCAATCCCCAGTATCTTTTACACCCTAAGAGAAACTCCTTCAGAGCTAAGGTTTTTCACTAAGAAGGATTTTCAAGAGTGAAGAAAAAAATAGCCAAAGGTCTATGATTTGAGGAAACAGGAAAAAATCTGCCCCCGCCCCCCTCAGCGCATGGTAAGGGCTATAGCATAGGAACACTGTGCTATGAGATTTTATTTGAAACTAGTTCTATGAGCAGCCTATATCCCATTTGGAGAGGAGAGAAGAGATTGAGCTTCCTTAGCAGGTTTACAGGCTAGGTTCTAGAAGCCTCCCTTTCATGAACAATAGTCCCACCCTGTACCAAGGAACACCTGTCGTCACCTGCTCTCCTCCCCTGGAATCTGAGAGCGTAGTGACTGGTTCCACTAACACCCAACCCTGGGATTTACTAAATGAACTTTCTTTGTTAAGGTTTTCCACCAAGAATGATTTCAAGAGTGAAGGGAAGTATTCAACCGTCTGCACTTTGAGGGAGCAGAAAAATATGTTCCCTCAGCTCGCCTTTGCTAAAGTCTATGGAAGAGATAAGAAGGAAGATGGTAAGCACCTCTTTTTCAAAGCAGTGGCCTACAGGATTGAGATGTGGGCAGGAGGGGCAACCCATGGAGATGAGATTTAAGGGCAAATCGCCATCTCTCATGGAGGTTCTGGAGACTATTTTTCCTTGTAGCACAGAAGCTAAGAACTGATAGAGGCTCAAGGGTGCTAGGCTTTGAATTCTGCTTACATCTTCAAATTTCAAGACGCCATAGCACAGTGCTTCCCAAACTGCCTCACCTACCGCTTTAAAAGTTCTGGTATATAAGTTATTTGCCCTATTATTTATTGAATGATTTTTTTTCTTGTCCTAATTAATACCATATCATTAACATGGGTTTGATATACTAATTACATGGGTTTTTTCTCTGACATTTAATCAAATTCATAATAATTAAAATTTTAAATGTTTATGTATCACCTAAAACTACCCAAGAGTATGCATATCATACGTGAGAAAAACTGTTCTAGAAGGGCCAAAGGATAAGTCAGTCTGTCAGTCTGTCAGTCTGAGAGGTCCAGGAGTGTCTTCCTGAATGAGGCAGGACATTGGGGGGGGGGGGGGGGGCGGGATTGGAGGGGATGGGGGGAGGTTGAGATAAGGTTGCATGGAATGGAGGAAGGTATAAGGAGAATGCTCCTTACAAATGATCATTCATTTAAGAACGTTTATGGGACCGCTAGTAAGTGTTAAACACTTAATCAAGCACCAATAATAGCACTCAATGTCTGAGATAGATGGGCCAAGTCATGAAGGGCCTGGGTTATATGAAGGGCTTGGGTTTTCTCCACTAGGCAGCTGGGACCCATTGAAGAATTTCAGAGCACTCAATAATAGACAGTTGAGACTCAAAACCAACACACTTCGGGAAAAGGCTAAGAGGTATAAGAATATACAAGTGACTGTACCTTATAAGAATTACATGAATATCAATGTGGTTGTGGATGGAATCATTTGAGAGGGGCGAGGCTAAACGGGGAAGACCCTAAACGGGGCAGTGCTTTAAACTAGGTTTTGAGGGAGGTAAGGAATGGTAGTCCGTGCTCTTACTAAGAGTAAAGACCACTTGACTCTCCCTCCCAGTGGGTCGATGTCATGCCTCATGTCCAGTGTCCTTCTGGACCCTCGGGAGAGCCACACTCACAAGGTACCCTGTGTTTTGTTGCAGTCTCCAAGAAGTCGGAAAGGGCCATGCGGACCGGGAAGGAGGACTGGGAGCCGCTAACCCTTGCATCGCTCCTGGACATGAAGCCCACCAAAACCGCGCCCGGGCAGAGTGCCTTCCGCAACGGAAGGGTCAAGCAGTGGTTTCTAAACCAGACCTTTGTCATTAAGTAAAAATAAATCCTTCGGGCCGCTCGCCTCGGTCTCCGGGGACCGAGAGGCCAAAGAAGACGCTGTCCAGGGCATGTCAACCCAATAAAACCACATGCTGCCCACTGCGGGCATGGGCTGCCTGGTCGCTGAAAGGTGGGCCGGGGGTTCCAACCCGTCCGGGCAGCAGCGCCCACCACGCGGCCGGGACCCGGCGCCTGGCCCCGCCCCCGCCGGCGGGGGGAAGACGAGAGGGCGTGGCCACGGCCCCAGGGGACCCGAGCGGTCGCGGCAGCCGGGGAGGGCGGGCCTTCTCCCCGAGTGACGCGTCGGCGGCCCAACCCGCGCCAGAGCGCGGGGCCCGCCTTCCTGCAGCCTCTTCCGCTCGGCTGCGGCGCCTGGGAAGGTTGCGGTGGGTCTGGGCGCTGGGAAGTCGTCCAAGATGCTTAAAAAATTCGACAAGAAGGACGAGGAGTCTGGTACGCGCTGGGCTTCTGACGCCCACCCCCCGCCGCGGGGGGTCCCTTCCCCCGCCCGTCCGCCGCACCTGCTCGGGGGACTGCAGACCGGGGGCGTGGGCGCCGGTGCGCCGGGGGCCGTTCCAGCGGGGCCGGCCCCTAGCCCCTCCCCCGGCGCCGGACCCTCCCCCAGCCCGGCCGCGCAGGCGCCCCCGCGCCGCACCAGCCGGCTCGGCGGCCCCGCCCACGCCCCCTCCCCTCCGCCCCGCCCCCGCCCCCTCCCCTCCTCCGGGCGCCGCTCCTCGCAGCCGGCTCCGCCCCGCCCGCCTCGGGTGGGCTGCTCGCTGCGGCGGCGGGAGCCGGGGAGGTGGCGGAGGGAGGGGATGTGTGTGCAAGAGTAAGAGGCGAGGGGTGCTGGGCGTGCGAGGCCCAGAGCGAGTCTCGGGTCCCCCGGAGCGTGTGTGTGTGTGTGTGTGTGTGTGTACGTGAACTTGGAGGTGCCTTGAGCCTCACAGTCTTCCCGGGGGTCTTTACACGGTCTGCTTCCCAGAGGTCCTACCTGGCGCATGGTACATAGACCTTTTCATGCGTCCCAAAGTGAGTTGGCCCTGATACCGTGGCCCAGAGCAGAAGAGGAAGGTCCTTAAGCCACCTTACAAACAAAACAAAACAAAACTCGGTGTTTGATAGCTGCTCTCATAGAGGGTTGGGTTAGTGAAACCTCCGTGGCCCCTTCCACCTTTCAGTGTATATGATTAGCTGCTAGACTCTTCTGCCTCACAATGAATGTTAGAAACACATACAGTCGTGCTTGCCTTTAGGGCACTCCAAAGGGCCCTACCATGATCTCATTAACCTTGGTCGTGTGGACCTGACAGATACTTGTATAATATTCATATAAGAAGAGGGCAGGGCAAAGAAGACACTCATTTTGGGCAGGGTTCCTGCAGAAGTACAAGATCTTACAAGAAAGCAGTGACAGGCATCGTTTCCGAATAAAAATGATTATATTTAGTTTATATGCATAGTAGTGATGATGATCACTGTGATATAGCCAAGTGGTCACTTCACTTAGGTGAGAGATCCCAAACATTCAGTATCTGGCAGAAAGTAAGTTTGTGCAGGGCAGCTATTAAAGATATGTTTTGTTTTATACTATAGGTAGTGGCTCCAACCCTTTTCGGCATCTGGAGAAGAGTACTGTCTTACAGGAGGTATGGCTCGGAAATATATGGTGTTTCTTCTTTTCCATTCCATTTTAGAATGGTGGGCAGAGAGCCCCTGGAATGTTGAGATCCAAAATAAGAATTAAGGACTATAACTGAGTTCAGAGAATATAGACTTGAGGGAAAAGGAAAAGGGTTTGCTTGTCAGAGGAGAGAGAAATGTAAAAAACATTCAGACTGTGCTACATGTTGAGAATTATGTATTTAATCTTCATGGAGGATGTGTTCATTGATTTTTAGAGAGAGAAAGAAAGAGAGAAACATTGATGTGAGAAACATCGTTCGGTTGCCTCCTGTACAGGCCCCACTGGGAATCGGAAACCACAACCTTTTGGTGTACAGGATGACACGCCAACCAACGTAGCCACCTGGCTAGGGCCACATGTTGAGAATTTTAAATAAAATGCCAGAAGAGGTATTTAGTGCAAGGTTATTGAAGGAAGTTATAGATATTAAACTCATTATATTCAGGTGATGTCAGTAAATATTGTGATTCTTAACAGTGCTTACAAAGTTGAAGCAGAATATCTAAGGGAAAGACAGTATAAAATGGAAAATCAAGGTCACATTTAATAAGTTATATATCATTATAAGTGGAAAACTATTGTTAGTTAACATTATTTGTATATTGTTATTAATATACATAATAGTCTTTATTTTATTAAGGTTGATTTTCTGTAATCTGAGATAGAAAAGTAGAAAATATATATAACTGATTTTTTTTTTGTTTCCAGGCTCGTCTATTCAATGAAACACCCATTAATCCAAGAAGATGTTTGCATATTCTTACAAAGATTATCTACTTACTGAACCAGGTAAATTATTTTAATTTTCTTCAGAGTTGTGGCCTAGAATAGAAATACATAACATATAGTAAAGTACTTTCTGGTAAGTATAATTGTTTTTTAAAAATTCACTTATTTAAAAAATGAACAATGTTTGATTAATAAAATAATATGTAAAACTTCTTGAGGACAGGGTCTGTGACATATACTTTTATGCATGAAGTACTAAGTCAGCTAAGCACATAGTAGATTCTCAACATTGATTTGAATGTATCAAGTGTTAGTTAATGTTAAAACATGTTGTTTAGAATGGTCCAGAGGTCTTTATGTTCCTCTAAAAACATAGCGCAGAACCTTAGACATATTCTAAATAGATATTGTACCCTTTTGGGGGTCTGGGTGGGTATATTGTGATGTTTTAAAGCTTTGCTTTTAATATTCAAATTTTATATTTATTATCCCTACTCCACCATTACAATAATATGATTCTTCCTTAATGTCCTTTTCTATAAATGGGGATTATGATAATATCTGTTTTATGAAGTTGTAGTGATTCACTGAGATAATAAATATAAAGCATTGAGAATAGTCCTGGATACATAGTAAGCATTCAGGAATAGTTTTCATTCAGTCATTCAGCAAATGCTTATTACTAATCTGCTGTCCTGTGCACTGTTTTAGACACTGGGATATAACCGACAAAACCAACAAAAATATTTGCCCTAAATGAAATAGCTTCTATTTGCCATTATTATTACTAATTTAAGTTTTTAAATGTATTTATTTTTTTGTTCTTGTTGACTTAAAACATTTCATAAAATTTCTGGGGCCTTAGAAAATGTGATTTTGTTTCTTACACACACACACACACACACACACACACATACACATACACACACCCTCACACTCTCAGATGGTTTACGTATAGTGCTAAGAAGACTGTGGTTTCCAATTTCAATTCCATGAGAATATTTTATCTTTGCTTCATGACTGAAGACTTCATCTAGAGACATAATAAAGTTTTGTAGTATGCAAATGGAAATTGAGCAAGGAGTACATACTTTTTTTGTTGTTGTTAATCCTCACCTGAAGATATTTTTTCCATTGATTGTAGAGAGAGTGGAAGTGAATATATTATTTTTCATTGATTTTTTTTTTTTTAAAGAGAGTGGAAGGAAAGGGAAAGAAAGGGGGGAGAGAGAGAGAAAGAGAGAGAGACATTGATGTGAGAGAGACACATTGATTGGTTGCCCCCTGCACACGCCCCAGCTGGGGCTGGGGATGTAACCCGCAACCCAGGTACCTGCTCTTGACTGAGAATCAAACCCAGGACCCTTTGGTGCGCGGGCTGATCCTCTAACCACTGAGTCAAACCAGCCAGGGCCAAGTACATACTTTTAAATAAAGTTCAAAAAGCCATATCCCACTGTGGTATCATACTGGGAACATTTAAGGCACAGTTAGTTTGATTTAACTTTTCAAAGCACACGTTGTGTTCAAGTTACCTAAATCCATTATATAAGCAGAGCTTTGAGTGGTTGGTGTTGGTTCAGAGTAGCATACACTTTTGTATTGGGCAATAGCTCTTTGATGGGCAACTCATGTTGAAACACTTAATTATCTTGATAAGGAACTTATCAAGCACAGGCTGATACATAAACAGGTTTGGGAATCTTAGTTTTTTCTTTTGCCTAGATCTTGGGGGAGCTTGGTGGAAAAATACTTTTAAATTTCTACCAGAGTTAACATATTTATATGTTTTCTGAGTTTTAAGTCAAGTAGGCACTCAAGTTTTACCAATATGACTGAAGAGTACCTGGCCTTCTAGGTATTCAGGAAGCAGTTATGAAAGTAAGAGGGAAAATCTCTTGCTGATGAGAAGAAGTTGGATATTTTGATTAAAGCGATTGCAAACTATTACACTTTGTCTTTCATCCTAAGCTTTCAAAGTGTTTCATCAAAATTGGCTTATTCTTAGACTCATGACAAATAGAGTGAAGATTACTTACATTCTGTGTAAAATTTAAAGTTCTGAAAGTGATTGGGCCTGACATTTTATTGGATTGCTTTAATGAAGATATTACATTGAAATGGTAATGTTTCAGGTAGCCTGTGATCTGCAGTGTTTTGACTATAAGTGAAATAGGTTATTTAATACCTTGTTACACACAAAAAATGTGGTTCTCTTTTATTTTTTTAAATATGTTTTGATTGATTTCAGAGAGGACAAGAGAGGGAGAGAGAGAGATAGAAACATCAATGATGAGAGAGAACCATTGATTGGCTGCCTCCTGCACTCCCCCCACTGGGGATCGAGCCCGCAACTTGGGCATATGCCCTGGAGCGGAGTCGAACCTGGGACCCTTCAGTCTGCAGTCCGATCCTCTATCCGTTGAGCCAAACTAGCTAGGGCCGTAATAGTTTTTTACAGTCCAATATTTATTATGTTCCAATGAGAATGACAGGCTTTGTGATGGGCATTGGATTATAGAAAGGTATTGGGTATGATCTCTGCTTGTAGGAAGTGTAATAATAACATTGCAATCTGATTAGGGACTCAATTTGCCATCATCTCTACCTCCTTGTAAATCACAGTTCTTCAGGGGTATTAAAACAGTTCCTGCTGTAAAGTTAGAGACCACTATTCTAGAACTTTTATAGCACGCTGTGTGATACTGAGTTATTTTAACTAAGGAGCAGATAAATGGCTAAGTCAGGAAAAGCAAAAAGGCCATTGTTTACAAACAGATTTTTTTTCCTGCATTCTAAAAGAATTTTGCAGAAATAAAGAGAAAAACCTTTAATTATTGTTTTCGATTTTACTTAGGGGGAACACTTTGGAACTATAGAAGCCACAGAAGCCTTCTTTGCCATGACTCGATTGTTTCAATCTAACGATGTAAGTCCTTTTATTTTATCCTTTTAGGCTGAAAAGCTGCTTTTATTTGTTTTCCTTAGGGAACTCAGAGTGCTACAAATTAGGGAGGTTGCTTGAAATGTTTAAAATTACTTTAAAATTGTTTATTTTCCTAAAATGTTCACGAAAGGACCTATAAAAATGAAAGAATGAAGCCTATAGTATAAAGCTGCTCACCCACGGGTCTACCATGCAGTCATAAAGGCTGTCACTACCCAGCTTCTGGCATGACACTGCCGAAGTGGACTGACTGGCATGGGAGTCAGAGACAGAGCTTCCACAGCTGTGCGTTCTCAGTCAAGTTTCTGGTGGGCCTGGGGTTGCCGTTGGTTAGCAAGGCTGGCAGTTGAGAAGAGCTGGGTGCAGAGTGGGAAAGAGGACATGGAGTGGGCGGAAAGAAGAGTGAGGACAAACGAGAGCTGCCAGAGCCTCCGCATCTGTCTCTCATTACCCTAGACCACCCCGACTTTCAGAGCACAGGGGCTGCTGCTCTTCTCCTGTCTTCTGTGGCACATATTTCTCTTTGCCCAGCTCTAGCTCAGAACCCTACAGGGAACGGGATTTTGGAATATGTTTCTGCCACCTTTCTGTTGACATAAATTGTCCAAATCTTGGCAGTCCATTTGGGAGGTATTGCATATCATCACTGGCCACGTTTTTTGTCTGACCCCCAGGACCTTCTGGGATGTGAGGCTGGTTGTATGTCTAGATGATGAGAAGTTTTGGGGTGGGTCCTCAGGAACATCAGCAGTCCCTTTAAGGCAGCTGTCTCAGGGGAGGCCACTACACATTCTTCAGGCAAAGGGAGATGATTTTCCTGAGACAGAGGATGGAGAACTACTTGGACTTGCAAAGGAGGCTTGGTGGAATTTAGGGGTTCAGGGTATTTAACTGCATCAGAGTCTGCCCATATGTCTCCATTCTAATTTTCAGGGCCCCAACTCCTTCCCAGTCACGGTCCTGACTTTAACATAAGATGCCCCACAAGGGTGTGAATTGAATTTGCATTGTAACTCAGCCTGCAGAGTATGCCTTTCGGCAATCTCAACCCTGTGTGCACATGACATAGGCTTCTTATTAAAGCAACATAGAACATTTCTAGTCACTTACCCAGACCTTGAGCTGTGAATTTAAAACTCGGAGCTCATTTTCTTTTACCAAGTTCTCCAGTGTACTTAGAAGCAACTAACCCATTATACAACTCATTTTTACAAAAATGTTCTATGGCAACAACTACTGGGTCAAAGCCTTGTCTTTTATAGGTTCTTTGTTATGCTTGTCTGAGGTGGTAATTTAAGTATTTTGCCACTGCATGCCATAGACTGCTAGTGTCCCCTTTACCACTGGAAACAGGGTCATTAATGGCTTTTATCAACTCAGAGAAGCAATTTAAGGTTCATATCCTTAAGGTCCTATTTCCCTTTAACCACTCCCTGTACCAAAAATTCAGTGTTTAATCAGGAAAGCAGAACTACCATGACTATTATAGAACTAGTGGCCTGGTGCATGGGGTCGGGGGGAGGGTGTCCCTCAACCCGGTCTGCACCCTCTCCAGTCTGGGACCCCTCGGGAGATGTCTGACTGCCGGTTTAGGACATCCCTCTCGCAATCCAGGACCGCTGGCTCCTAACCGCTCACCTGCCTGCCGGCCTGCTTGCCCCCAACTGCCCCCCCACCAGTCTGCTCACCCCCAACTGCCCTCCCCCTGCCAGACTGATTGCCCCCAACTGCCCCCCCCCCTTGCTGGCCTGCTTGGCCCCAACTGCCCCCCCACCAGCCTGCTCACCCCCAACTGCCCCCCCCCCCCCGCCGTCCTGATCGTCCCCAGCTGTCCCCCTGCCAGCCTACTTGCCCCCAACTGCCCCTCCACCAGCCTGCTAGCCCCCAACTGCCCCTCCACCAGCCTGCTAGCCCCCAACTGCCCCTCCACCAGCCTGCTAGCCCCCTCGCCAGTTTGATTGCCTCCAACTGCCCTCCCCCGCCAGCCTGCTCACCCCCAACTGCCCCCCCCACACCAGCCTGCTTGCCCCCAACTGCCCTCCCCTCCTGGCCTGATTGCCCCTAACCGGCCTGCTTGCCCCCAACTGCCCTCCCCTCCTGGCCTGATTGCCCCTAACCGCCTCTGCCTCAGCCCTGCCACCATGGCTTTGTCTAGAAGGACATCCGGAAGGTCTCCTGGAAGCTCTCCCAGTCTAATTAGCATATTACCCTTTTATTAGTATAGATTATTATTAGAGGAATTATATTAGAATGCTAGGCATTTCAAGCTATTGGAGTAGAGCCAAGGAGAAGGTCTATTATAAAAGTTACGGAAAAAGAACCCACTGAATGGATGAACATATTTGCCATTGATACCTCTGATAAGGGGTAAATACCCAAATTTATAAAGAACTTATAAAGCTCAACACCAAAAAACCCAAACAATCCAATTTAAAAATGGGCAAAAGACGTGAATAAACACTTCTCCAATGAGGACATACAGATGGCCAGTAGGCATATGAAAAGATGTTCAACATCACTAATCATCAGAGAGATGCAAATTAAAACTGCAATGAGATATCACCTCACACCTGTTAGAATGGCTATCATTAATAAATCAACAAACAACAAATGTTGACCAGGATGTGAGGATGTGGAGAAAAGGGAACCCTTGTGCACTGTTAGTGGGAATGCAAATTGGTGCTGTGAACAGTATGAGTTTCCTTAAAAAATTAAAAATGGAACTGCCTTTTGACTCAGTGTTCCCACTGCTGGGAATATATCCTAAGAATCCTGCAACAACAATGAGAAAAAATATATGCACCCCTATGTTCATTGCAGCATTATTTACAATAGCCAAGATTTGGAAGCAGCCCAACTGTCCTTGAGTAGATGAGTGGATAAAAAAGCTGTGGTACATTTACACAATGGAATACTACTCTGCAGTAAAAAGGAAGAAAATTTTAATCTTTGCAACAGCATGGATGGATCTGGACAACTTTATGCTAAGTGAAATAAGGCAGTCAGAGAAAGACAAGTACTGTATGATTTCACTCATTTGTGGAATCTAATGAACAAACTGGACTACCAAGCAAAATAGAGACAAACTCACAGATAGAGAGCAGACAGACAGCTCTGGTGTGTGAGGAGGTGCTGGGCGGGGGTCGGGGGGGGCGGGGGGCGGGGAATGTGGAGAGGGAGGTGGAGCGATTGAACAAAAAAGAAAGAGAGAGAACTCATGGACATGGACTACAGTGTAGTGAATGGGGTGGAGGGAGTGGAGGTGGAAGAGGGCAGAGAGGGAATAAAAGGTGGTGAAAAAATAAAATAAAAATAAACAATTATAAATAACCCCCCCAAAAAGGTATGGAGGACCGTTGCTTCTTTGTGGCTGTGAATGTGTAGGGCAAGTATCTGGTGGTGGGCCTGTGGTTGCTGTTGCTCAGAAGATGGGCAGTTGGGAGGAGGAGCTGGATATGGAACAGGGAAGAGGATGCAGAGCAGGGAAGAAACAGAGTGAGGACAAACTTGAAGCCTCTAGCACAGAGGTTGTATTAAAAAAGAAGGCATGACATAGTGTTCTAGGAAATGAATTGCGGAAATGTAGGATTGTTTGACAGGACAGATGGCCCTTGAAGTTAGTGGTCATGAGTTTAAAGTATTACCAGGTAGCATGGTGAATTTTTTCTCCAGTTAGAGGCTTCAGGTTAAGGCATGGAATGGTTAGGGTTGGGATTTTGCCAAGTTAGTAAAGAGAGAGAGGTGCAAAAAAGTTGAGTAATTGAAGTATTGACTATGGAATCTGTGTTTTGTTAGGAGGCAAGTAAGAACTGGGGCTGATTGAAATAGTAAAACGTTGATAGGATCAGGATGTAGGTCCTGATGGAATGAAAAGAGTTGTTGAAGTCAGGAGTGGTGATTGGAGAGTGAAATACTTGGAAATGAAATTATGAAAGGGATAACCTTATTGATAAAGTCTATGACAATAGAAGTGGGTGATGGCAATAGGAAGAAGGACAGGATATTGGAGAAGAGGAGATCAATTCCAAAGAGTGAGCAGAGTTTTAATATTGTCTGTATTGGTATTAAATTCACCAATAATTATTAGTGGGGTAATATTGGAGATAGTGATAGTGAACAAGGTAATAATATTTTTTCAATGTAAGGGAAGTAACCAGCATCTATATATGCAACCAGGAATGGTGGGAGGTGATAAAGTCCAATAGCATAAGCTTTGAAGCCAGAGCTTTTAAGGGGAAGGATTTACAGTGAAAGAAGGCAATACAGTAATTTTGAAAAGGCAGTGAGGATCGACCTGGACAGCTTCCCCACCCCTAGGTGTGGTGGGTGAGGGTTATAGGAGAGAAAACTACCGTTTGAGAGGGCTGCAGGGGAATCTCAGGGGAGAGCCAGGTTTTAGAGAAAAGATGGGACGCTTCAGAGAAGAGTTAGGATGGAAGGAATTTTGCTGGAGAACATGGTGGAGGGGTTTGGGATTTGTGGAAGAGTAGAAGCTGGACTCAGATCAGGTGCTGTACCCAAATGCATGGTGGTGAGTAATGACCAGGATATTTTAGGGTTTTTTTTGGGTAGTGCCTGAGGTAAATAATCATTGATTTAGAAGAATGTGAGCCCTAGCCCCGTGGTCGGCAAACTGTGGCTCGTGCGCCACATGCGGCTCTTTGGCCCCTTGAGTGTGGCTCTTCCTAAGTCTTAGGAGTCCCCTAATTAAGTTAATAACAATATACCTACCTATATAGTTTAAGTTAAAAAAATTTGGCTCTCAAAAGAAATTTCAATCGTTGTCCTGTTGGCTCTGTTGACTAATGAGTTTGCCGACCACTGCCCTAGCCAGTTTGGCTAGGTGGTTAGAGCATCAGCCCATGGACTGAAGGGTCACTGTTTCCAGTCCATTCAAGGTCACATACCTCAGTTGTAGGCTCCATCCCCGCTTGGGGGAGGAAGCAGTCGAGACACACTGATGTTTCTCTCTCTCAATCTCTCTAAAGATCAGTGGGGAAAAAGTTCTCGGGTGAGGGTTAACAAAAAACAAACAACAAAAAACAAAAAAGAAGAAAAATAGAAGAATGTGAAATGGCATCTCTTTGTGGTTTTAATTTACATTTTCATGATGACTATTAAATTTGAAACTCTTTTCATATGTTTAGTGACTATTTTATTTTCCTTCTCTGTGAATTATCTGTTCATATTCTTTGCTTATTTATAATCCTTCTATTGTTTTGTAAGTTTAAAATTTATTTTTATATTAAAAAATCAGTTTATTGAGTATAACTTGTATACAATTTTAAGTGTACAATTCAGTGAGTTTGGACCAATGTATAGAGTCATGGGACCATCACCACAGTCATGATATAGAAACGTTTCATCACCCCAGAGTGTGGCCCCAGATCCCTTAGTTGTCTCTCTTCTCCCTCACTCAACCCCTAGCACCTGGCAATCACTGATTGACTTTCTGACAACATAGTTTTGCATTTTCTAGACTTTTGTTTAATTTAATCATATAGTGTATAGTCTTTTATGTCTTGGTTATTGTTTTTGCTTAGCTTATGAATTTTGAGATTAATTCAAGTTTTTGTGTGTTTCAGTAGTTTGTTCATTTTTATTGCTGAGTAGTATTCCATTGTATGGAGGTACTCTAATTTATCCATTCACGAGTTAATGGGTTGTTTCAGTTTATGGATATTACAAACAAAGCTGCTAAAACATTCAAGTACAAGTCTTTGTGTGGATGGGCCTGTGCTTTTATTTTGTTTGGTTAATATCTAGAAGTGGCATTGTTGGATTGGCATTAATTATGAAAGTAGTAAGCATGTATATGTTTAGTGGCCATTTTACTTTCCTTCTCTGTGAATTGTGTTCATATTCTTTTCTTATTTATATTCCTCCTATTGATTTGTAAGTTTAAAATTTATTAAGCATGTATTAAGCAAATGCATGTTTTTCGCCACCTTTATATCTTCTTGGGTGAAGTGTCTGTTCAAATCTTTTAATCAGGTTGTTTGTTTTCTTATTGGGTTGTACAGTTCTTTATACTCTGGATAAAAGGCCTTTATCAGGTGTTTTGTAAGTATTTTCTTCCTGTGTGTGGCTTGCCTTTTGACTCACTTATCACTGTAGTTTTATTTTTTTAAAGTATAATTTATATATAGTAAAATTCACCCTTTTTAGGATGAAGTTTTATGAGTTTTTACAAATGCATACAATAGCATTTCCACCACCACAATCAAGATTTAGAACATTTTCATCACTCTAACAAGTTCCCTCCTGCCTCTTTGTATATCTGTTATTCCTCTTATCCTCAGCCCTGGGCAACCAGTAATATCTCTTCTTTACTTAAAGTTTTTTCCCTTTCTAGGAAGTCATGAGAATGATGTCATACTGTGTGATGCTTTTTGAGTCTTCTTTTCAGTCACTTAGCATTAATGAATTTGAGATTGATCCATTATTTGTATCAGTAGTTTACTCCTTTTTATTTCATTGTAGTATTTTGTACCTAAGTTTATCTGTTTACCAATTGAAGGATCTTTGGTTTGTTACCAGTTTTTGTTACCAGGTTATGAATAAAGTTGCTATAAACATTCATATACAAGTTTTTGAACATAAGTTTTTATTTCTCTTGGGTAATACATAGGAGTAGGATTGCTGGGTCAGATAATAGGTATAAGTATATTTAACTTTGTAAGAAAGTACTAACCCATTTTCCAAAGTGATTGCCATTCCCACCATGACTGTATAGTAAGTTCTAGTTGCTCTGCATTCTGGCCAGCACTTGGTATTATCTTTTTTTGTTTTGTTTTTAATCTCAGCCATTCTCAGAGTTGTGTAGTGGTACCTCATTGTAGTTTTATTTTGAATTTTCCTAATGACCCCCAAGCATATTTTCATGTGCTTTATTTGTCTTCATATATATTCCATCGTGAAGGATCTGTGCATATCTTTTGCCCATTTTTAATAATCTGGTTGTATATTTTCTTATTATTGAATTTTGAGAGGTCAGATTTCATTGTATGGATGTACCTAAGTTTATCTGTTTATCAGTTGAAGAATCTTTGGTTTGTTACCAGTTTTTGTTACTAGGTTATGAATAGAACTTGAGGCCCAGTGCATGAAATTTGTGCACGGGTATGGTCCCTAGGCTCTGCTAGTTTGTATCTTGGAATTTTTTCATTTCATCTAAATTGCTGAACTTTTTTGGCATAAAATTGTTCAAAATATGTATTCCCGTACTCTTTTGATGTTTGTATGATTTATAGTGATATCTCTTCTTTCATTCTGATATTGGTAAATTGTATCTACTCTCTTTTACTTTTGGAAAATTTGTCTATAGGTTTATAAACTTATTGGTTTCTTAACAGAACCAGCTTTTGTTTCATTGATTTGTCTCTGTTGTTTTTCTCTTCCAAGCTAAGTGTGCAAAAAACTAGAATGCTAAAAAATCAAACCAGAGGAAGGGGAAAAAAAAGAAAAGTACAAATCATGTAATAGATGGTAGATAGATCATCATTATCTATATTAAATGTAAATGAAGAACACAAAAATATTTTTAAAAATCTATATTGAGTCATAAAGCAAGATAACACATTTCAAAGGAATGAAATTATATAGACTGTGTTCTATAATTACTTTGGATTAGTGTTGGACATCATAAAGGAGTAACGAGGTAATTCACCATATTTGGTATGGTTTTTTTTTTCGTTGTTTTTTTTTTTTTTACCATATGTTTTGATATTAGGAACACATTTCTGTTCTGTTTCCAGCCGTGATGAAGTAGAGGGTCTAGATTTACCCTGCTATCATTAATACCTAGAAAATCAAACAAAATATATTAACCGGTAGTTTTCAGGCATTGAATTAATAGGTATCCCAGGACTGCAATTAAAGAAAAAGGAAAATAAGGTGAGCCCTTGGAGTACAGTAGCTCACTGCCCAGGGGCAGGTTACGGGCCTCAAGTCAGGAAGAGCATACCCAGTTGAGAAGACGTGGAGTTGGAGAGGCTAAGAAAGCTCAAATTTGAAGGGCAGAGTAAGAGAGAAGAGGGAGGGAGGGAAGAAAGAAAGGCAGGAGATAGTTTCAGCAATTTACTGAGGGCCCTCCTTTATTTTTTGGATAAGAACTGATCTGTGCATATGTAAAAGGAAACTACTCAAGGCCAAAGGAAGAATCACCAGAATACCAGGCTAAGAATAGTTCATATTCCCCCCCAGTGAAAGTGGAAAGACCTTGTCATCTGGTATAGTTCTCAGGAAGATATCACCTCCGTAATCTATCTATATATATAAAAGGCTAATATGCAAAGTGTCCCTACGGGAGTTCGACCAGGAGACCGGGAGTTTGATCGCTCGCTATGACGTGCACTGATGACCAGGGGGTGGCGTGGAACGAAGCAAGTCCCCGGCCAGCAGCTGGCAACCAGGGAAGGGAGGCCCTGGCGGCAGCTGGAAGGCCCTGATCAGCCCTGATCACTGGCCAGGCCTCGGGACCCTACCAGTGCATGAATTTCATGCACCAGGACTCTAGTGGGAATATATTAGCCTCAGACTAAAGCTTTAAACCTCTTACAAGCCTGAAACGTGAAAAACTGATCTCAGGTAACTTAATTTCATGATAGAGTAAACAATATATACAATATTATGTAAAATATACAGCAAAATTCAGCGCCTAACAACATAAACTTCACAATGTATAGCATGCAATAAAAAATTATTCATAATCTGGAGAAAAATGCATTAACACACACGAACCCAGAAATAATAAAGACGATGGATGTGCAGGTAATGACGTTAAAATAGCTATTCTAGATATGGTCTAGATCAGCGGTTGCCAACCTTTCGGACCTCACGGACCACCAGTGGTCCACGGACCACCGGTTAGTGACTGCTGGTCTAGATGCTTAAGAATGTTTAGAAAGACATAACAAGAATGAGAAGCAAAATAAGACATCTAGAGACACTCAGAAATTTTTAAAAAGCTATCTACCTATTTATCATTGGGTTAAATACACTGCATTGGGTTAATAGCAGATTAAAGACTACAGGAGGAAAAATCAGTGAATTTGAAGATAGAAACTATCCAAAATGAAACAGAAAAGAGACTGAATAAAAATAAACAGAACAGCAGCAACAACATGTGGAATAATAGTTTCGAAGTTCTATTTAGTGTTTAGCCTAGAAATTGCAACATGGACTTTTGACTTATCAAAAGTCTAATATTCATCTTTACCTTTTACCTGTTCGTGGACATTTGAGAACCTTAGGATGCTTCGTACTTAATATATGTGTGAGTATATAAACGGTGTGTGTCATAACCTCGGTTTCTATTCATGCACATTTACTCATGTCTTTACCACTTTTCAATAAAGGATTTTATTTTATTTTTTAGCAGTTATAGGTTCACAGCAAAATTAAGAGGAAGGTACAGAGATTTTCCATATACTCCCTGTCCCCTCACATGCACAGCCTCCCCATTATCAACATTTCCCAAAGTGGTACATTTGTTACAATTGACTAACCTACGTTGATACAGTAATACCTCTATCTAACAGACTAATTTGGGAGAGGGGGGTGTCCATTAAAGCCGAAAGTCTGATATATAATAAAGTAGGTTTTCTGAATGCATATGTTAAAAAATTAACAAATTAGTTTACCTGTTTTTTACTTATGTAGATATGTTCGTGTAATTAAAATTATGAATGAAAAGTTTAATTTCACAGAAGTTTTCTGTATGTATTACTGTAATACATATATGAGTTTTCCATATGTATTACTGTTTAACTTTATACTGAATAGGTCTAGCAAATGCATGCATTCACCAGTCACCGAGAGTAAACAAGTGCACACGCCTGGGCATGGCTTAGCGCATGTGGGAACATCAGCCCACACGTGTTAATAAAACTGCTGCAGAAAGTCCCACCAGGGAACAACAGGACCAGTTACTGAGTGCAGTGCGGTGTGGTCACATGCTTATCACTCACCTGAACATTGTTTATGAGCAATGACACTTGAATTTAAATATGTATGTAGACTAGAGTTGTCAATACGTAATACTTATTTATGTTGGTGAAATTACCACAGTGTTTTTTCCAACATATGGCCTATTCACTAAAATTTGTTAAAAGTAACAGTGAATTAATAATAAAAAATAACCTGTTAATTTAGTTATAAGCAAATCTTGGTTAAAAGCATTTAAAAATTGACAGGGTGTTCATTTTTACATAGGACATACAGACTAGAAATTTTATCCATTAAATCTGAAGTCCGTTAAATTGAGGTCTGCAAAATTAAGGGTTTACTGTACCTCATAGTGACCCAGAGTCCATAGTTTATGTTGATGTTCAGTCCTGGTGTATGTATATTCTATGGGTTTTGACATCCACAGAATGTATAATGATATCCATTCATTATGAAAATATCACACAGTATTTTCACTACCCTAAAAATCCTTTGTACTCCACTTAACTTCCCCCTAACTTCATTCCCTCCCCATTAATACCCAGCAATTATGGATCTTTTTACTGTCTTCCATAAGTTTGCCTTTTTTAGAATACCATATAGTTGGACTTATACAACATACAGTATAGCCTTTTCAGATTGGCTTCTTTCACTTGTTAATTAATATGCATTTAAGTTTCCTCCATATCTTTTCATGGCTTGATAGCTCATTTATTTTTAATGCTGAATCATATTCTATTGTCAGGATCAGGGGTCCTCAAACTTTTTAAACAGAGGGCCAGTTCACTGTCCCTCAGACCGTTGGAGGGCCGGACTATGGTTTAAAAAAAAACTATGAACAAATTCCTATGCACACAGCGGCGGCAAAAACACCCGGTGGGCCGGATAAGTGTTTTCAGCGGGCTGCATGTGGCCCGCGGGCCGTAGTTTGAGGACCCCTGGTCTGGATGTACCACAGTTTATCCATTCATCTACTAAAGGACATTGGTTCCTTTCAACTTCTGGCAGGTATGAATGTAAAGTCGCTGTAAACATCCTGGTGCAGATTTTTATGTGGACATAAGTTTTCAACTCTTTTGGGTAAATATCAAGGGGCACTATTGCTGGATCATATGGTAATAGTATACTTAGTTTGTAAGAAACCACCAAAACATCTTCTAAAGTGACTGTACTATTTTTGTGTCCACCCTCAGTGAACGAGAGTTCTTGTTGTCATTTGCTGTTGTCAGTGCTCTGGATTCTGGCCATTCTATTAGGAGTATTAGTGGTATCTCATTTTAATTTGCCTTTCCCTGATGACATATGTGGAGCATCTTTTTATATATTTACTTACCACCCATATATCTTCCTAAGTGAGGTGTCTGTTAAGATCTTTGGTCCATTTTTAAATCAGGTTGCTTTCTTATTTTTGACTTGTAAGATTTTTAAAAATATATATTTTTATTGATTTCAGAGAGGAAAGAAGAGAAAGAGAGAGAAAAACATCAATGATGAGAGAGAATAATTGATTGGCTGCCTCTTGCACATCCCCCACTGGGGATCTAGCCTGCAAGCCGGGCATGTGCCCTGACTGGGAATTGAACTGTTGTGACTTCTGGTTCATAGGTCAATGCTCAAGCACTGAGCTATGCCGGGGCAGGCTAAGATTTTTTTTAAATATGTTTTGGATAACAGTCCCTTCTCTGATATGTGTTCTGAAAGTATTTTCTTCCAGTCTGTGGCTTGTTCGTACTCTTGAATACTGTCTTTTGCACAAAAGTTTTTAATTTTAATAAAGGCCAGCTTATCAATTATTTCTATTATGATCATTCCTTGAGTATTATACTGGTATTTAAAAAGTCATCTCCATACCCAGAGTTATCTAGGTTTTCTTCTAAGTTTTACAGTTTTGCATTTTATATTTAGGTCTGTGATCCATTTGAAGTTAATTTTTGTGAATGGTGTAAGGTTAGTCTAGATTTAATTTTTTGCATGTGGATGTCCAGTTATTTCAGTACCATTTGTTGAAGAGTTTGTCTTTGTGCCAATGTATGGCCTTTTCTCTTAAGCCAAAGATCTGTTGACTATATTTATGTGGGTGTATCTCTGGGTGGTCTATTCTATTCCATTGATCAATTTGTCTATTCTTTTGCCAATACCACACTGTCTTGTTACTATTTACCACTTTTTCTTTCTACTCTTCATTTCTTGCTATATTTCTGAATTATTATCTAGAATAATTTTCCCTGTGCCTGAAGAATATACCTTCTTAGACTTTATTCTATGCCAGTAGGACCCTGGCCTTGTATTTCTGTAGCTAGGAGTTGTTTGTTTTTCCATTTTTGGCACCTATAAATTGCCCTTTATTTTGTCCTTGGCTACATATTTAAAATTTTTGTTCCTCTTTTATTTAGCATCTCTGTATATTTGTTTAGGCAATATGTTTTAGTAGGTATGAGCCCAACTTTGTCAATATTTTATATTGTCACTTAAAAAATTTTAGTCATTTTGTTGGGTATTTGAAATGTGGTTTTAATTTTTTTGTATCTTCAGTTTTATTCTCCTTCATGGATTTTTATTTTTATATTCAGCTCTGAAGTTTTTATTCTTATTTTCTGTTTTCTTCTCCTAGTAGTTTCACATGGAGATATCTGCCTTGTACTGGCTTTCTCTTTTTAGGAGGTTTTATTTGTGTGTGTGTTTAATCACCGTGAGAACCCTCACACTCTTGTTCCTTTTTCTTATTGGGCTCAGTAGTCTCCACTAGATTCTTTCTATAGCTTAGACTCTGAGGCTGGGTCTGATGTATTTGAGTTTCACTACTTATAGACATTTGAAGTTACTTGGTAGAGAATGAGACTAGTCAGGCCAGAGGAACCAGTGCTCATAGTGTATGGATAAACCAGAGATCTAAGTGAGGAGAAAGGGTAGACAAAACTTTATTATTGGTAGCTTAACATGTATTTTAGATCCAGGTATCTAGAAATGTTAATCGTTGAAAATGAGAGTTAGTTATACAACCACGGATACTTTAAGGAAAACATCTGTATATGATGAACTAAGGAAAATGCAGAGTCTGCCCATCCCTTTATATTTTTATTTTTAAAGAATTTTAAAAATACACTTTCCGGGACAAGTCTTTAACAGGTGAAATAAGCCACTCAGAGAAAGACAAGTACCACATAATCTCACTTATATGAGGAATCTAAAGAACAGAATAAACTGATGAACAAAATAGGACCAGAGGCATGGATACATGGAACAGACTGACAGATCTCAGAGGGGAAGAGGTTGAGGAGGACGGGAATTGATCAACCAAAGAATTTATCTGTGTATATGTATAACCATGGACACAGACAATAGTGTGGTGAAGACCCAGGGGGTTGGGGGGCGGGGGCAGGATGGAGGAAGGCAAAAGGGGGGAGGATGGGGACACATGCAATAGAGTCAACGATAAAAAGAAAATCTTAAGTCTTTGGACTCACACTGCCCAAGTCCAACTTTGGGTCTCTTTACATAAAAATCCAGATAATTAACTGAAATTTTGAGTTTTCATCTAGGTGTTTTCCAGTGTCAGTGCAGCAATTACTTGTGTTTAGGAAATAGTTGTATTCTGAGTATTTTCTTATCCAGATATTTTTGAAAGGACTTTTTTGGGTGGATGAGAATCTTTTTGAGAAAAACTTTCTAAATATATCTACTTGGTGTTCTCATTTCAAACATTTTAGAAAGCTATTTTCTTAGGAATAACCTGTTGCCTTTTATAAATAATTTCAGCAAATATTGAGAAGAATGTGCTACCTTACCATCAAAGAAATGGCTAACATCTCTGAGGATGTCATCATTGTCACAAGCAGGTAGGTGAATGGTCAAAACCTACGGTGGAATACTTATTTATTTAGTGGGAATGCTTGTTGTTCTCTTGATATTAGTTTTACTTGTTTGACTATAAGAAAGTCAATAGGAATTTAGAAGAATATAATATCTCAAAGCATTCTTTTCTGAAATGTGTTGTCATGTAAAAACCATCCCTATCTGATAACATGATAGATATGATTAAATTTTAAATGTTTTAAAATATATGTAAACAAAACTAGAGTTGTGTTACACTGAAATAAAATATTTACATCAGAATATTTACAATAGAAAGAACTCCTCTACTTGAAAAAATTCCAAGTGATAATTCATAAAATAACCAATATAAAGGTTCAAAATATCTTTAGTCGTTTTCAGAAAATGTAACCAGAAAATGTAAATTAACTCGAGAATGAGTTATGATATTTTTACTCCTCAAATTGGCAAAAGAAAAAAAGACAGTCATTACTTGTAAGGGAGACTATTTTGTATATAGAAAGAAGGTAGAAAAATAAATTGATTCAGTTTCTCTAAAAAGCAGTTTGGCAGCTTTTGTTGAATGTTTGAGAGGGTTTATCCCTTTGACCCATTAATTGCCACATCTATGCAACAATGTTCAGGAAATAATCAGAGAGAGCACCGAAAGACTTGTATACAGTGATGTTCACTGCAACACTGTTTACATTGGCAAAAAGGATAAAACAACTTAAGTGCCTACCATTGTTAATGATTACTTAATCATATTTCATAATCTGATTTTTAATTTTTTGAAAATATTTTGAAACATCCTTTTTTTTTTTATTTCAGAGAGGAAGGGAGAGAGAGAGATAGATTGAAACATCAATGATGAGAAAGAATCATTGATCGGCCTCCTCCTGCACGCCCCACACTGGGCATCGAGCCCACAACTCGGGCATGTGCCTTTACTGGGAATCGAACCATGGCCTCCTGGTCCATTGGTTGATGCTCAACCACTGAGCCACGCCAGCTGGGCTGAAATATCTTTAGTGATGTGGAAAAGTCCTCAATATAGGGCTGGATGAGAGTTGGATTCAAGTCTACGTATTCCATATAGTCTCACTTTAAAAAATATATTTTATGTATGTACATAAAACATGTGGATGGAAATGCACTGATATATTATCAGGAGGTTATTTCTGGATATTTGGGGTTGTGGCTAGTTATTTTCTTTAAACTTTTGATCATTTCCAAATGTCCTAGAATGAGTATGTATAATTTAGAGTTCTAAAATATGTAACAGATGCTATTTAAAAAATAATTGCCTTCTTAATTATAACTCACTGAAGTGAATATGGCTTTGGTAAAACAAAATAAATTTTGGAGGAGGGTGCTTATGTTTAACCAGCAGTTGTGTTGAATGTAGTTTCAATTTCCAGAGCTTTCAGCTGGAAGCTGAAAGGCAGTGTAAATAGTCACTGAAACAAAATAGGCTAGAGTAGCTGGTGTTGGTTCAGTAGTTCGACAGTGGCAGGGCTGGTGTCTCTTGAATTCTCGTGGATATTCTCACATTATTGCAAAATAGATACCTGAATTACTGGAAGTGCACCATTCAAGATGGGTGGGGTACTGGGAAGGGGGCCAGGGAGGGCAGCACCATCTGGATGCCTCTTTTATCAGTTTTATGCAATAGCTTTTCCCAAGGCAATTTTTAGATTTCATTTGGCACAGCTGTATTATATGACCATCCTTAGGCGTTCGGGAAAGTGAGTATTTAGTTTTTATAGCCCAAGTATTAGGGGCAGGCAAGGAAGAACGGGTTGGAAATAGGTATTGGGTTAGCCAATGAACAGTGTCTGCCACAAGAAAGACATAGAAAATCTTCACTAGATCAGCTAGCTTCACTAAATATTGGAAAAATTGAAAATAGATTAGTCAACTATTGATTGAGAGTTTTTTGTTTGTTTAATTGCTAATATTCCCTCTGAATCTTATTAGGCTGCCTTAAATTATGGTTGGTTTTTTGTTCATTTTAAGTGATTAGTAAATGTGGTAGGTAGAATAATAATGCCCCTCCCTGCCTCAAAGATATCCCCGTCCTGATTCCCAAAACCTGTGACTATGTTACATCACGTGGCCGAAGGGAGAGAAAGCTGCTGATCAGCAGGTAGGGAGAGTATCTTGGATTATCCAGATGGGCCCAATATCAGGCTAAGGGTCCTTAAAAGGGGAAGAGGGAGGCAGGAGGAAGGGTCCTAGGGAGATGTGTTGACGGAAGCCACGCCAGAGAGATGCAATCTTGCTGGATTTGGAGATGGAGGAAGGGGGCTGTGAGCCAAGGACTTTTGTTTGGGATGGAAAAGGTAAGGAAATGGACTCACCCCTACAGCCTTCAGAGAGGAATGCAGCCCTGCTGACACCTTGATTTTAGCCCAGTGCGACCTGTTTTGGACTTCTAACTTACAGAGCTGAAAGATAAAGAAATGAATGTCTTAAGCCCTTAAGTTTGTGGTAATTTGTTACAGCAGCAATAGAAAACCAGTAGGGTCTTGCAGTATAGAAGTGTATCAAGTGAATATGTTGTGTACCTTAAACTTACATAATGTTATATGTCAATTATATCTCAAAGCTAGAAAAATAAGAACAGAAAACGAATAGAGATTTTGGTACCTGGAAGTGCTGCTTATTAGATAATAAATATCTAAAAATGTAGAAGTGGCTTTGGAATTGAGCAGTGAGCAGCTGCTGGAGATATTTTGAAGAGCATGATAGAAAAAGCCTGTATTGACTTGAACAGACCGTTACTAGAAATGTGAATGTCAAAGACTCTGCTACAGAGAAGTGACTGTCCATGTAAATATGGGCCTTGCCCTGGCTGGTGAACAGTGGTTAGAGCATTGGCCCACATACCCAAGGGTTTTGGGTTTGGTTCTGGCAAGGGCATGTACCTGGGTTGCCGTTCATTCCTTGCCCCAGTGGGGTGCATGTGGGAGGCAACCAATCGATGTGTCTCTTTCACATCGATGTTTTTTCTCTCTCTTCCACCTCCCCTTCCCCTCTCTTCCACTCTAAAAGGAATGGAAAAATATCCTCTTGTGAGGATTAAAAAATAATAAAATAAAATATGGGCCTTAAAGGTGCTGCTAGTGAAAACTCAGAAGAAAATGGGGAAGATGATAGAAACTGGAGGAAAGGGGATCTTTGTTATGTAGTGACAGAAAGTTGGTGGAATTGTGTCCTGCAGTTATGTGGCAAGCAGGACTTCTAATCAATGAAACTGAGATTTCTAAACAGTGTTGAGGTGCGGCCTGGTTTTTTTTGTGACAGTAAATTTGGGAGTAGAGAAATAAATTTAAGAGAGACCTGTTAAACAAGAACCAGGAGTTCTTTACAAAAATAAAATAATTGTATTATACAGTAAACCCTCAATTTTGTGGACCTTGATTTAATGGACTTTGAATTTAACGGTCAAAATTTCTGGTCCGTGTGTCATATGTGAAAAGTAACACCCTTTTAATTTTTTGTTGCTGTTGTTAATCCTCACCCAAGGATATTTTTTTCATTGATTTTTAGAGAGGGGAAGGGAGGCGAGGAGGAGGGAGGAAGGAAACAGGGAGGAAGTAGGCCGGGATCAAACCTACAACCCAGGTACATGCCCTTGACTTGGAATCGAACCCGAGACCCTTTGTGTGTGGACTGACACTGTAACCATGGAGCAACACCGGCCAGGGCCACCCTGTTAATTATAAAATGCTGTTAACCAAGATTTGCTTATAATTAGGTTAACAGGTTAGTTTGTTATTAATTCACTGTTACATTTTTAAAATTCACTGTTATTTTTAACAAATTTTAGCGAATAGGCCATATGCTGGAAAAAAAAAACTAGTAATTTTGCTGACAAAAATAAATATTACATATCTCCCCCTCTAATCTACAAATTGAAATCCAAGAGTCACTGCTCACAAACAATGTTTGGCGAACGATTAGCACGAGATCACTGCATCGGGGGCGGTGATTGGGCCTGTTGTTCCCTGGGGTGACTTTCTGCAGCATTTTTAACACGTGTGAGCCGATGTTCCACGTGCGCTAAGCCACGCCCCAGCCGTGTGCACCTGTTGACTCTCGATGTGAATGCATGCATTTGCTAGACCTACTCAGTATAAAGTTAAAATGACTGTAATATAGCAAACCTTTCTGTGAAATTAAACTTTTCATACATACTTAAATTTTAATTACACAGTCATGTCATGTCTAGATAAGTGAAAACAGGTAAATGAACTAATTGGTCAATTTTTTAACATACACATTTGGAAAACCTACTTTTTTATATAACGGACTTTCGGCTTTAACGGACACCTCCTTGCCTGAGTCTGTTATATCGAGGTTTTGTACACCTGAAACTAACACAATGTTATATGTCAATTATACCTTTTAAGAAAAAGGAACTAGGAGTTCTTAATTTTGGAAATTCTTAGCCTAGCAAAATGGCAAAGGATATTAAAATAAAGATCCAGTAGGAAAACATGCTGTAGAGGAAAAGTCGAAGGGGTTACTCTATAGTCTTTTGCTAAAACCTCAGAAAGATTGAAAGGTCAGAGTACTCACTTACACAAAACACTCTGAAGAGATCAAGGGTGGGACTCAGATTCCTTCAGCTTCTAAGGAGAAGCCAAAAATAGAGGCGGGAATATCCAGACAAGATCTCTGGAGGGGCCTCTTGTCTAATGGAGGGCGCATATGGTAGTCCCACAGGCTCTTGAGAGTCTTCGAGCAGCAACACTGCCAGTTTGAACTAAAGGGAACAGAGGGCAAAGTGAAAGAAGGCTGTCAGAGCCCCAAACTCTGCAAGCAAGAAACATGCTGCCCGCTGTAAACAGGAAGGGTGACTCTGAGGGCAGAAGCGCAGGCCCATTGGTGGAGCTGGGAAGTATAGAGAATTCTGCCTAGGACTTGAGCCCTTTTCCAGTTTGCCTGTCTGGATTTCAGATTTGCATGAGACCAGTGACTCTTCTTCCTCCATTTCTCTCTTTTTGAACAGGAATGATTATATCTGTTACCTATGGCAGTTCTACTCTTGTATTGGGAGCCAAGAACATTATAGGTTCACAGGTGGAGAGGAATTTTGCCTCAGGATAGATGGATTATATCCAGAGTCTCACCCATACCTCATTTGGTTGATTTTGATGATATGATTGGGACTTTTGAGTGAAATTTAGGTGAGATTTGGACTTTGCATTGATGCTGTTGTCAACCTAAGAAACGTCCAAACTTGTAAGAATTTTTATGAGTTTATTTGAGCCAAACTGATGACAATTGCCGGGAAGCAAAACCTCAACGGATTGAGAAAATGCTCTGGAAAATGGCAGTTTTGCACCTTATTTTATACATTACAGTAAAAGGAGGAGGTATAAGTGGGTTACATGAAATCCACTGGTAATAGATTAGGGAGGTGGGAGAAAGCTCGGGGGTGAGGTGGGTGGGCAAACCTCAGTAATTGGATAAAAAGTAAAATAATAGACATATATTTCTCTTATATAGGTGGGTACAGGGTAGTTAACAATCAACACGATAACAATAACAATGAGGGGATGTGTGGTCCCTGCTCTGGTGTGGTAGTTGTGCTTTGGAATGGGGGGGTGGGGGGAAGGGCATTATTTTGTAATTCCAAATGCATGGTATCAGCTATGTTATCCTAGATGCAAAAAGACAACAGACAGGCTCAGTTAAGGTGAAGATTGACATTTGTTAGGGAAAAATATTGCCCTAGGACATGACTACCCACCTTGAACTGCTTTTAGTCAGAAAGTTTTAATTTCAGACCATCCTGTGTAGTTACTTTAGGTCTCTGAGTTTGTAAGGCGGCCACGCAGGCCTCCTTTGAGTCTGTCAGGTTTAGTGTGTGGCCCTTTTTGGTCCACATGTCCCTCTTTTGATTATAAACCCAAAGGATGCATTGATGACCAACCTTGTGTTTGGATAATGAGGTCCCAGGGTGCTAGGAAGGCTTATTCCTAGGAAGTCTCAGAATCAGCATCTGTCTTGCTGAATGATGGACCATTGGGGATGGGGCAAGACAGGAACCTTGGATGGAAGTCAAGGCCAAATTTTCTCAAAAGTGAAAAGTAGATAAATGGGAAGCATTCAGGTGTTAAGGGCCTTTATTAAGAAAAATACTCTGGGTCATTTCTAACCTATAAGCTATCATGATCCAAGTTTTGTTGCCTAATTTTCCTATGTATTTTGCATCTAGTATAGCATTCACTTATAGTTTGAGGACATACCTTACATCTTTCCAGTTTTCATAATCTGACCATGAGATGGATTCCTATTTACTGTGACCCATCTACTTCCATTGGAAGCACTGGTGTGCTGTTGTTGATCTGACTTCCACTAGTTCTGCAATTGAAAGCTGTAACCTTAAGTTTTAATCAGAACCAAGGCTGTAAGAACACAATGCTATAAATTACAATTAGCATTTAAAATTTCAGAGGCCAAGAGGACAGTAAGAGTTTCAAGATTTCCTGTGCCTCAGTAGTAGTTATATAGGGCCATGTTTTTATGCCATTTCAGCTTCTACCTGAATTAATATAGTAGTCTTTGTTGGGTTAAGGGGTAAGTATATTCCCATAATTAGATTCTGGAATTTATATGTAAAATTCCTTCCTTATATTGTTTTTCACTAACTTTCTACAACTGCCCTCCGCTTAGTTTGTCTCTTTTTATTCCTTCAAAAATATCCAGCTTATTAGGACAAACTATTTTAACTTCTCTTAAAAATATACACATCTTTTTCCTTCTTTTTGCAATAGCATTGCAATAGCATTGCAATTTTTTCTAAATTTCAAAAGAGAAGCTTATAAAAAAAAGAGTATTATAACACCTTCAGCAATTATTAACAGTTGGGCTATATACACAAGGTTTGAGAAAAGCCTAAAGAACAAATATAATAATTATTATTAATATTAGCAGACAGGTAAATACATTCAAACAAATAAAATTCAACATCAATTTGTAGGTATACCTTGCCTTGTCCATGTCTTGGGATAGCTGTCTATTTTTTTTTTAATATATTTTATTGATTTCTTACAGAGAGGAAGGGAGAGGGATAGAGAGTTAGAAACAGTGATGAGAGAGAAACATCGATCAGCTGCCTCCTGCACATCTCCCACTGGGGATGTGTCCGCAACCCAGGTACATGCCCTTGACCGGAATCGAACCTGGGACCTTTCAGTCGGCAGGCCGACACTCTATCCACTGAGCCAAACCGGTTTCGGCAGCTGTCTATTTTTGATGTTGTCAATTTCTCATCCTGGAGAAATCTTTAAATCTCCACTGTAGGAAGAGGCAAGTGTCAGAGACAGGGGCAGATGTCCATTTGTGGTTAAGCACCTGATAAGGTCCCTTCCAATAATGTTGGAGAGAGTTTTTGATTAATGTCTCTTCCAATGGACAAAAAGCTCCTGGTTGTAAGTTGTGGTCTTTGAAGTCCTTCCAGGAGTGCACTGTGGAATGAATGTTACTAATTTATCAGTTTCTATAAGCTGGTTAATGAGCCCTTGATAATACAGAATGTCTTCTTTTAGTAAAGTTGATTCATATGTCCCTTCATCTTGATTCATAGGGCAGCTGGTGGACTATTTCATAAAGAGAAAGACTATGTTTATCAAAAGAAGTAGATTTCAGGTTGAGGATCAGTATAGGGAGAGCTTTTGGCCACGGGAGATTAAAAGTTTCTGAAAATTTATCTAGTTGAGTTTTAATTGTACCATTTGTATGTAGTAGTTATAGAGGGCCATGTTGAGGGAGAATTGAGGGTGATAGGTACAATGAAAATATTATAGAATAGGCCACGTGTTACAAATTGATTGCATTTTTTGACCAGTATAATGAGTCCCTCAGTCACTGTAACTCAGAGGGAATTCCCCAATTGGGAATTAATTTTTTTTTCTAATAATTTACCTACCATTAAGGGTGTGGCTCTCTTGCCAGGGAATGTCTCAATGCACACAAATAATAGCTAACACATATTTCTGTTCTTTAGATGGTGGCATTTGGATAAAATTCAGTTACCATACTTAAAATGGATCTAAAGGAAGTGGGAAATGTCCTTGGAACCTGTGGAATGATTTCTTGGGGTTATATTTGGATAAATAGAATATGTGCTGTACAGTTTTTGAGTTACAGTAGCAGTAATATTTTTTACTTCGTGAAATTATTTTTTTCAAGACCCAATGTTTTAGCTTATGTACATATTAAAGTATAGGTAATTAAACCACTCTATGTGAGATTGGTTTCTGACAAGTTGTATCTGTTTGCCTGAGACAAAGGTTCTCCCTTTTAGTTGTCATATTCTCTTTTCTTCAGCAGCTGTCCATTGGAACTATAAGATTTTTCTTTTTTTAAATTAATTTAATAGGAAGTAAGGTGAGTCTCAGGTCTGGATAATTTGGCTGTTTAATGCTGCCGATCTAGCTGTAGCATTAGCTAGTAATTTCCTTTTGTTTCCATGGTGGCAGCTATTTAGAGTGTTCTGGAATTTGGATAACTGCTAATTGTTTCAAATTCTGTATGACATCTAATAATTTTACAACCTATTTTCCATTCTTTATGGGCTGCCCTGAGGAAATTAAGAAACCTTGGTACTTTAACAATATTCTAAAGTTGTGAGCGACACCAAAGGCATAGCTACTGTAGGTGTAAATATTGGCTATTTGATCTTTGGCCAATTGACAAGTTCAAGTTGTAACAATTCAGCTTGCTGGGCAGATTTTTTTTAGGTAGTTATTTCATGTCTAGCTTGGTAACATACCTGTTTATCTTTCAGAGATCCATTTGTAAGCCAGATTAAGTCAGCACTATCAAGGAGTTTCCTATAAACCATTCCTATGAATAAGAAGGTGACCAGTAAGCAAAACACTTTCATGGATGTCTTCATTCTGTAAAGAAAGTAGCATAGTTGCTGGTTGATTGTAACATCAAGTTCAAGTAAAATAGGTGCAGGTGGCAAGAGTCAGTCGGCTGACAGAATATTGAGTATGATAAGAATTTAGTGGAGTTCAACACAATCCAATATAATAAAAAGCTAATATGCAAATTGACCAAAAAGCGGAATGACGAGTCGCTATGACACACACTGACCACCAGGGGGTAGATGCTCAACACAGGAGATGCCACCTGGTGGTCAGAGCGCTCCCACAGAGGGAACACCGCTTGGCAAGAAGCCCTGAGCAGGGCTCATGGCTGGCAAGAGCAGCAGTGGTGGCTGGAGCCTCTCCCATCTCTGCTGAGCTAAGGAACAGGGAGTGGGCCTAAGCTGGCAATCGGAGATTCCCTGAGGGCTCCTGGACTGCAAGAGGGTGCAGGCCAGGCTGAGATACCTCCCCACTCCCGAGTGCATGAATCTCGTGCACCGGGCCTCTAGTGAGAAATATAAACAAAAGAGAGCCCATAACTATCTTTTCTGTTTGCTTAACAACATGTCTATAGAAGAGATGGCTGTTATGCAGGGAGGGAGCCCTTTGGCTACTGAGTCTAATTGCTGACTATAATAGCCTGTAGTTCTATGATAATCTGTATATTTTTAATTTTTTTAAAAAGTATTTGCTTTATTTTTAATGTGTGTTTTTTTAAATTGATTTCAAAGAGATAGAAACATCTAATGATGAGAGAGGGAACTGTTCAGCTGCCTCCTGCATGCCCCCTACTGGGGATCGAGCCTGCAACCCAGGCATGTGCCCCGATTGGAAATCAAACCATGATCTTCTGGTTCACTGGTCAACACTCAACCACTGAGCCACACCGACTGGGCCTGTATATTTTTTAGTTAAAACTCCTTTATTTTCATGTATAAAAAGTTGGAAAGTTTATAATTAAGGTGTCCCAGAGTGGAAGCTTTAGATGATTCTTTAGAGATTTTATAGCTTGTTTCCCTTCTGGGTTCCACTGAATTGGGTCAGGTCAATTTGACTTTAATAGACATATAGAGGCTGGGCAATTAATGAAAAATTTGGAACCCAATTGTGACAATATCCAGTCTAACCCAGGAATTCTCTAAGCTGCTTTCTTGGTTTTGGAAGAGGAAAAAATAGAATTCCTCTGAATCTTTCAGGGTTAATTAGTAGCCCATTTTTAGAGATGAGATGGCCAAGGTATTTTACTTGAGGTAAGCAGAATTGAAGCTTATCCTTTGAGACCTTATGTCCTTTTATAGCTAGCTATTGTTATAGACAAATTGTGTCCTTTTTCCAGTCTAGTAATGTCCTAGAGCATACAAGTAAATTATTCACATACTAGAGGCCCCATGCAAGAATTTGTGCACAGGTGGGATCCTTCGGCCTGGCCGTCGATCGGGGCTGATTGGGGCTGGCCGGCTGGCGGGGGGAAGGGACCGTGGGAGGTTGGCTGTGGGAGCGCACTGACCACCAGGGAGCAGCTTCTGCATTGAGCATCTTCCCCCTGGTGGTCAGTGCACGTCATAGCTACCAGCCAGTCGTCCGGTCGTAATGGTCGCTTAGGCTTTTATATATATAGATTGGATTAGAGTGAAATCTTGTAAAATCTCTAGAAAAAAATTTAACATCATTTAAGTAAGCTTTTAGTATCTAAGAGAAATAGGTGGGACTTTGTATATCTCTAAGGCATTACTGTTTAAGTAAACTTGTAATCTTCCCAGGTGAAAGCAAAGACGTATTGACTATCTTTTTCTGCTGGAATGCTGAAAACGCCACCACACAAATCTATTACTGAAAGCTATTGGCAGTCCACAGGAATAGCTGATAATAGGTTATTGAATTTGGAACCACAGGATGTTTGGGAATAATTGTTTTATTTATAGCTATGAGATTTTGTACTAATCTCCCTTCTTTGAGTTTCCTTATTGGAAGGAAAGGAAAATTACAGGCGCTCTTGCATGGAATTGTAAGCCCCTTTAAAAAAGTAATCTTGTATATTGGGCTGACTTCCAGCTTGTGCATAAAGAATATTGGTGATTGAAAAAGGCCTGTAGTTGCATTGGAATGTCTTGTAACAAGCATTCAGTTCCTCTTGTGAGGGAGGTTTCTTTAAAATCATTTTTTCACCAATTGGTTCAGTACCTGATTTATTGACTTCTAAATACATTTCACCCTTCTGGAAAAAGGGTAGTGGGCATCATTAGTTTCAAGAAAATCTTGCCCTCTCAGGTGAATTGAGGCAAATTTGATCAGCAATATATGTATATTCCTGTAACATTTACTAGTTAGAAGAGGACAGGTTCTCCCTTCCTCTCTGAAATCAATAAAAAAAACAGACATTGGTAATTAGATATCCCTACCATTTGCACAGAAGCTTTACTCCACCGTAGGTGTGGTTAAGAACAGATAAAGTAGTCCCAGTATTTGAATGACCTTAGTAATTTTCCCCCTTTTTATGGTAGATTTTAATTTTTCTTAAACTATCAGTAAAGGGGAAAACATCCTCAGAGCAAATCTATGCTTGTTTTTCTCTCTTTTAAAATTTTCTCTTTATAAATCCTATTTCAGCTTCCTATAGTCCTTTTTAAGGTGGCCTGGCTTTCTACAGATTCCTCTATAGTTTCCCAGCAGACTGTATTTAGCAATTCTGTTGCCAGAAACCAGTAGGTATATTAATTGGAATAGGTCAGAATAGCCAGGATTACATGTTCTAAACAAGGGGAACAGTTGCTGGTTCCTCTCTGCCTGAGACCAGATTTTCTGCAAAGGGAGCTGCTAGAATCCCTGGATTATCCTTATCTGAATTCCTATTCTCATTTTCCCTTAGGTCAGTGGAGATTGATAGTGCAGGAGATACCGAGGCGATAGAAGGGAAGGAGGAAGGGAGGGGCAGGGTAAGTCAGGACAAGGAAGCTCAGAGAGCAAATATAGTGGAGCCGTGGAAGGTGGAAGAATGAGAAGTTGGCATTTATTAGCTTCAGAAGCCTTCTTTAGTTCAGAGCCAGTCTCTAAAATTTCTTATTTTTTTAAAAAACAATTTATGCTCTTCCTAGAAGTTTTCAATTTCCTAATCAAGATATGTTTTCCATTCATTCAGTTTAATTTGAGCCAGCATTTTCTAATTTTGCACGCAAAAATTAAGTGCCGAAAGAAAACTTGCATTTTTGGCCATTTTAAGTTGATATCATTTCTAGTTAAATATTCCGATTTCTGTTAAGTATTTGCAAGGAAAGGCTTCCTACGAGGTGTATTAATGGAGTCTGGGGTTTGAGAGTTTCTGGCCTTTTGGTTTTTTGTTTGTTTAATCCTCACATGAGGATATGTTTTTATTTATTTTAGAGAGGTATGAGAGAGAAATATTGGTTGGTTGCCTGAACAACTGGGGATCGAAAACACAACCTGGGTATGGGCCCTAACCAGGAATTGAACCCATGATCTTTTGGTGTATGGAATGATGCTCCAACCAACTGAGCCACATTGGCCAAGGCATTATTTTGGGATCTGTAGAGTCTAAACAAATCTCTAAGGATAGTGTGTAGTGCAAGCATGTCAAACTCGGGGCCCACAAAGAATATTTTTGCGGCCCAGCCAATATAACAGTATGTAAAAAAAAGTTTTAATAAAAATTCGTAACTTAATTTTTATAATATCCTGTTATATATAATTATTAATAATGAACTACAACATTCGCTAATATCTGATTACTATAATTGTGTTGCATTCATTTCCTTTACCCACCTTACGTGCAGGCACACCATTTCTCTCCACTAATACTAGCAGCGAATATTTTAGCAGCCGATTGCCATGTCATTAGTCTTGTACTAACTTGTTTGGTGTGTGCAACAGGAAATATTTCGCTTTTAGAGAACAAGAAAAATAGGTTTATTTGCATTACACTTATGAATTTGTACAGTTATTCAGTGTCTGGTAAGTTAATGTTCAATAAGAAATACTATTTTTTATTAAAATGTTCGATTTTATGTTAACGATGACTCATTTATTTCAGCCCTTTGTATTCAGCATGTCTCTATCGAAATAAACCTATGTTTCTGTGAAAATTGAAGCTTTTGTTTATTTGCGGCCTACAGAAACTTAAGCCTTGTTTATTTGGTCCGTGTTAGCCTTTGAGTTTGACATGCTTGGTGTAGTGGGTCTAAGTGTGCCGCTTGTTGGTTGAGTTCCCCAGGGCTCTGACCTTTTGAGTTACATCAAACCTCTTATGTGCTTTTGTTTCTCTCCCCAGCTGTCTGATACAGCTGTGAGGACTCAGTGCTAGGTGACCAACCTGGACAAGCGCAACCCTGGACAAGGCAATTGTTTAATTACAGTTGAGTTGGAATTCCCTATGGGGCTTCTGCATGTCATGGGTAATGCCCTCTGACACCTCTACAAAGATTCTTAGTCAACTAAGAATATCCGAGATTCAGGCTGGAGTGAGTATGTGCCCCTTATCTTCAGAGCAGAACAAGTTCAGGCTCTCATTTGTCAGCAAAAGGTTTTTGTTCAGACTTTCAGAAAGCAATTCCAATGGAAAAACCAAAGTTAAAAATCAGCCACCTATTTTTCCTTCAGACCTGCCTTTGCCTAGGTCCTCTCAACCCTTAACTTTTTAGTTCCACCTTGAGGATTAAAAAGAAAGAAAAATAAAAGGCAGCTCAAGTAAAATCTGGGCCTCTTACTTTAAGACAGGGAGGTCTGGAATTCCAAGCAAAACTCACCCAAGTCCACCCGATGCAAAACTAGGAGCTGGTAGGTCACAAGGTGGTCCTGGGTGGGCTTCTTCGGAATCCTGCTACACCAAGTGAATGTCAACATAAGAAAAATCCAAACCTGTAATAATTTTTGTGAGTTTATTTGAGCCAAACTGACAGTTATTGCCAGGGAGAAACACCTCAACAGATTGAGAAAATACTCCAGAAAATGCCAGTTTTGCACCTTACTTTATACATGACAATCATAAAAGGAGGCGTAAGTGGGTTATATGAAATCCATTGGTGATGGATTAGGGAGGTGGGAGAAAGGAAAGTGGTGGAGGAGGTACCTCTGGAATTGGATAAAAAGTAAAATGAGAGACATTTCTTTTCCATAGGTGGGTACAGGATAGTCAATAATCAACAACACCATAATGGTAACAATGAGGGGATGTGTGGTCTCTGCCCTGGTATGGTGGTTATGCTTTGAGGAATATGGAGGGGGAAGGAAATTACTTTGTAATTCCAAAGGCATGTTATCCAATGTTATCCTAGATGCAAAAAGAGACAGGCTCAGTTAAGGTGAATACTGCCCTAGCCGGTTTTGCTCAATAGTTAGAGCATCAGCCCCAGGACTGAAGGGTCGTGGGATCAGTTCTGATCAAGGGCACATTCCTTGGTTGCAGGCTGGATCCTGAGCTGGGTTGGAGTGTTTGTGAGAGGCAATCAATCGATGTGTTCTCTCACAAAGATGTTTCTCTCTGTCTTTCCCCTTCCCTTCCACTCTAAAAAAAAAGAAAAAAGAAGTGAAGATTGATCTTTGTTAGGGTAAAATACTGCCCTAGGACATGACTACCCATCATGAATTGCTTTTAGTTAGAAAGTTTTAATTTCAGACCATCCTATGTAGTTACTTTAGATCTTTGTAAGGCTACCACTGAAGTCTCTCCTGAGCTTGTCAGGTTTAGTATGTGACCCCTTTTCATCCACACTGTAATATGTTGAGATTTGGGAGATTCTGGGGATGGGTTGAATATGTATGTACGGGTTAATTTTGCCTATGAGAGGGGTGTAGCCCTGCTGATACAATGATTTTATTTTGGCCCTGTGAGACCTATGTTGGACTTCTAGCCCATAGAACTATAAAACATTTTTGTTGTTTTTAGACACTGATCGTAGTCATTTGTTACAGCAGAAGTAGAAAACTAATATAGTTGATGGCCATTAATTGCGTTAGTTTGGTAAGAAACCAAGGAAATTAAGAAAGCCTGAAGGCATGCCCTTCACAACGGAATATATATGGATGGCCAATAAGCACATGGAAATGTACTTAATATAAATAATTACGAGGGAAATGCAAATTAAAACCTCAGTGAGATATTATTCTATACCCACTAAAATGATTAAAATAACAAAGCCTGGCAATACCAAAATCAAAAAGCCTGCTTCACTATCAGGTATATGGAACAGTTGAAATGCTCATACATTGTAGATGGGAATGTAGTGTTGACGTAAGAACATTCAAACTGTGTAGAGAATTTTTGTAAGTTTATTTAAGCCAAACTGATGACATATGCGGGGAAGCGTGATTGTAAACACTCCAGAGCCGTGATTTTCAACCTTTTCCATCTCATGGCACACATAAATGACTAAAATTCTGTGCCACACCAAAAAATATACTTTTGTCCACCTGACAATAAAAATAGGTGTAATTTAAAGAAAAAGGGTATAATTTTGATTCATTGACACTGGACAGCTATTGTGTTGGCTGTTGTCATTTTTTTGAGGGTCTAAAGGCAAAGAGGTCAGTGCCCCTGACTAAATAATCAAGAATTGCATGTTTTAAAAATTCTTGTGCCATACCAGTTGAAAAATCACTGCTGCAGAGAATAAGTCTTGCAGTTTCTTTTATGCATTTGGAATTAAGGTGGGAAGGTAAGGAAGATTACATCAGGACCGTATAAGGTCCCTGAAATCATTTGGTCTGGCCCTGCCAAGGCAACCACAAGTGGGACTCGAAATTCAATAAATCTAGGAGCTTTTTTCATAGCAACATAAATTTATATTAAGTGAATTATATTAAGCCAATGATGTTATAAATACCCAAATGGTCCTTGGCAGAAAAAAGGTTCCCCACCGCTAGAGTACAGGAAGGTGGGAGAGAGCAAGGTGGAGATTGGATTACAGGACAGTTTTCGAGATTATGTGCTCTCTTGAGGGTGGTTAGGCTTATTTTAAAGATGTGTTAACCTAGATGCACAATGGCCAGGCTTGCTTAAAGCAAAAATAAATCTTTTTTTTTTTTCCCCCCAGAGAGAGGAAGGGAGAGGGAGAGAAAAACATCAATGTTGAGAGAAAAATCATTGATCAGCTGCCTCCTACATGTCCTCCACTGGGGATCTAGCCTGACACCTGGGCCTGTGCCCTGACTGGGAATCAAACCGTGATCTCCTGGTTCATGAGTCAATGCTCAACCACTGAGCCACAGGCAAGAAAAACCTTTTATTAGAAAGTTATATGCCTGGGGCATGACTACTCACCATGACCTGCCCAGTTAGGAATTTACAATCAGATCATCCTATGAGGTTAATTTTCATAGAACCCCCTTTTTTGTCCACAGTAGAATGGTACAATTGTCTTAGAAAAACTTTACCCATTTCTTAAAGTTAAACATATACCTGCTCTGTGACCAGCAATCCCATTGCTAGATTTTACACAATAAAAATAAAAATATATGGTCACAGAAAAGACTATAAGCTGATTATTTAGCATCTTTATTTGTGATTGCCTTAAATGGGAAACAACCCAAAAGTTCATCAACAGGTTAATGGGTAAACAAATTGTGGTATATTAATACAGCGGACTACTCCTTGGCAATAAAAAGGAACAAATTGCTTATTTGGGCAACAACACAAATACATTTCTAAACATTATGTTGGAACAAAAGAAAACCAGTGATTCTATTTATGTGATTCTAAGACCAGCCAAAACTCAGCTGTGGTGATAGAAACCAGAAGTCTAGTGCGTTGGGGGGGATTGACTGGACGTAGGCCTGAGAGAGTTCTCTGAGATGCTGGAACTGCTCAGTGTTTTATTTTGAGTGGAGGTTACGTGAGTGATCCCAATTGCTAAAAACATCTAACTGAGCACGTAAGCTGTGCATTTTTAATTATGTATAAAGTATAACATTTAAAAACAAACTAACACATGAGCTTTGGTTAGTTAAAGATGGTCATCTGTATTGACAGTCTGGTCATCCCACTTCACCCCGCTCTGATGAGCCAACCCAGGAAAGATGTACCTGAAGATTGCTTAGCATTCCAGAATTGAGTCCTGAGGAAGGATCTCACATTAGGGAGTAGCAGTGGCCTGTGGGCTGGGGCTTGGGTATCAGTATGTGATAGGTTCCATCCCTAGTCTCAGAAAATCAAATGACCAGTTCATAAGCCATAACTTAGGAGGAAACATATTGGTTGTAGAAACTGTTGTCTGGCAGGCAGTTTTGAAATCAATTGTTGGGATATGTGAGGATTTGGGTAGGGGGAGGGCAATATTCTGAGGTTCCTGAGGGAATAAGAAGCTAAGTTCATCCACTTACTTGGAAAGAGAAATTCCAGCCTGAAACAGCTTTTCTACTTGAATGGTGGCCAGTTTTCTGGGCTTCCCTTAGGGCAGTCAAGTTAAGACATAAAATTAACCATCACAGTGCGTTTAATGGGTGTTGAGAACCTTTCTGTATGCTGCTTCCCTTCCCTCTCATGCCCAGTTGACAAGGAGACTGCCCTGATTTATTTGGGTTAATACCTATTCTCTTTTAAAACGAAATTGTGGAAGATTTTTGAGAAATGATGATGAATATGATGCCAAGTCTTAAAACTTCCTTCTCAAAGCCTAATAGAATGAGTAACAATGAATAAAAGGGAAAGCCGGGGGACTTATAATTCTAGCTGAGATGGAGTAAGGACACTGCAGGCTAACTCTCCCATGATTACAACAAATCGTCTAGATCAAAGTACAAAAAGCAGATAGCTAAGGCCCCTGAAAAGTGAATACAGTAATAACAGGTGAATTTGGGGAGAGAAAACAGTAATTAATGAATAACTAATATGGTAACAGTGAGTTTCATGGTTATTTTTCCTCTTCATACTCTGGGTTTGACCCAAGGGCAGGCTAAACAGGGGAACTGTCTATTGACAGGGTCAACAAAGACAGACAGTAGCCCATCTCTGTGGCCTGAGCACCAGCTCAAAGAAAGGCCCCTATAAGCTGAAGAGCATGGGGGAGAATCCTTGTTTGTTTTAGTTTTTCTGTTTACTTTCGGGTCCTGCCCTGAGGCCAGCCCCAATTGTGAAACAACTTTACTGTGGTCTGAGCAGTGTTGCAGACACCTAAAAACTGTGAGATAAAATCTGTCCCTGAGGAAAGGGAACCTTTGTGTGAAGAGTGGGGGGAAATTTTTTGGTCTTCTACTTCTATGTCTTGAGGACCTACTTGCACAGAATTATGCAGATGCACAGGGAGCTAAAACTGAGAGAATCCCATATTCCTGACTAGAAGAACTGGGAAAAGGAGTCCTTGAGAGACAGAGTGTGGGAGCAGTGACGTGCACGAAAGATCAGGCAGAACTTGTCGTCTGAAGCTAACTGGATGGATTGCTTGCTGAAACAAAAGGCAACATTCCTCAGAGACTTTTAACAGGACCCAGTCTCCTGACAATATTAAAAATGTCCAGCTATAATCCAGTATTAGTCAACCAGGAAAGACTGACCAATTCTCAAGAGAAAAGGTAATCAGTAGATGCCAACCCCCAAATTACCTAGATTTGGGGGTAAAAACTTGAAAGCAGCTAGTGCAGCCATGCTCCATAAAGGTGAACACTCTTGAGATGAATATAAAGTAATTCTTAGAAGAGTTATATGTAAAAAGAACTAAATGAAAATTTTAGAAATGACAAAGTAGAATATGTGAAATAAAATTCATTGACTGGCCTCAATAACAGAATGGCTTTGTCAGAGGAAAGGGTCCATGAGCTTGAAGATAATTCAGTGAAATAGTCCCAACTGAGAACAGAGAGGAAAAAGTAAAATAAGCCTCCTATTTGCTTTTTGTTTTTTAAACATTTTATTGATTTCAGAGAGAAAGGAAGAGGGAGAGAGAGATAGAAACATCAGTGATGAGAGAGAATCATTGATTGGTTGCCTCCTGTACGCCCCTCACTGGGGATGGAGCCTGCAACCCAGGTACATGCCCTTTACCAGGATTGAACCTGGGACCCTTCAGTCCGCAGGCCAACGCTCTATCCACTGAGTCAAACCAGCTAGGACAGCCTCCTGTTTTTAAAAGCTCTTTTGCTGGGCATAGCATTCTGGATTGACAGGTTTGTTTGCTTCCTTTCACTCCTGTAAAGTTGTATTGATTGTTCTAGGGATCATTCTAGTATCATTTCTCTTCAGCCTGAAACACTTAATTTAATATTTCCTTAGAAATATTTCATTTAATAATTGTGACGGATACTCTTCGTTTACCTTCATCTGAGGAAGTCTTTATTTCACTTTCACTCCTAAAAAATATTTTTAGTAGCTATGGAATTCTCGGTTGTCAGTTTCTTTTGTTTTAGCATTAAAAAGATGGTGGTCCCATTCATTGTCTTCTGACATCTCTGTTTCCTGATGAAAAATCTACAGTATTTTCAGATAAGTTCCCCTATCTGTAATGTGTCATTTTTTCCTACTGCTTTCAAGAGTTTTATTTTTGGTTTTCAGAAGTTTTGTTAGGTACTTGGGTATGGAATTCTTTGAGTTTGTTTTGTATATGATTCACTAAGTTGCTTGAAACCAGAAAGTTATGTCTTTCTCCAAATTTAGAAGTTTTCAAACATTATTTCTTCAAAAAATTTATTTTTGGCACCAATCTCTTTTCTCCTCTTCTTAAGGTATTCCAATGACATTGATGTATTCCCATAGGACATAAAATTAACATACAAAAATCAGTAGCCTTCATGTAAACAAACAACACACAGAACCCCACTACAACAACACATAAGATTAAACACTTAGGAATAATTTTGACAATAAATGCACAAAACTTATATGAAGTAAAAAAAATTTAAGCCCTGAAAGACTCAAAGTATACTTGAACAAATGTAAAGATACCTGCTGTTTTTGAATAGGTCAACATTATAAAAATTTCAATCCTCCCTAAATTAATTTATAAATTCAGTGTAATCCCAGTAAAAAAAAAAAGACTCTATTATGGAGTTAGAAAATTTGATACTAAAGTTCATGTGGAAAAGCAAGCAGGTTGGAGATAACTGGAAAAGGAAAACCATGAGGGAGGATTAATCCTCCCAGCCTGTAAATATTAAGGCCTGTAAAGTTAAAACAGTGTGGTGGTACTGAAACATGAATAGACAAATACACCAATGGAATAAAACGTGTGATGACTTTGTAATGTTTCACCTCTGCCATGCTGATCTGCATTTTCCAGAATTCTCTGATACAAATGGAAAGTACAGAATTAAACCCAAATATACATGGAAATTTAGTATATGACAAAGGTGGCCTCTCTCTCTGTACTCACTGGGGTAAACTTGTATTTTTCAATACATGATGCTGGGACAACTGAATAGCCGCTTGGAAAAGTTAAAATCAGATCCATATTTTACATCATACACATGAATAAGCTCTAAATGGATAAGGAATATAAATTAAAAAGTAAAACCATGCAAGTACTAGAAGAAAACATGAGTGTGTTCCTCTTTAATGATGGTGTAGGGCAGTGGTCGGCAAACTGCGGCTCGCGAGCCACATGCGGCTCTTTAGCCCCTTGAGTGTGGCTCTTCCACAAAATACCGACTTCTGCGCATGGGCCACGAAGTTTCAGTCGCACTGTACGTGTGCGCCTGCACGTGGTATTTTGTGGAAGAGCCACACTCAAGGGGCCAAAGAGCTGCATGTGGCTCGTGAGCCTCAGTTTGCCGACCACTGGTGTAGGGAAAGGCTTTGTTAATTATGACTAAAATTCCAGGGACAATGAAAGAAAAGATTGATAAATTTGATTATATAATTTTTAAAAAATTACATGGGAAAACCACTGTAAAATATAGGACGAATAAGGGGCTTGCATTGGTCCAAGTTGTGGTACCCAGTTATTCTTAATGTATTGCCATGGTGTTCTATTCGACATTGCCATGTATTTCATGGCAAAAGTGGCATGACAGTGGCTCAAGACTAGGAGATCCAATAGTTTTACCATGTTCTGCTTCTAGGAGCAAACACCCCAGTGCAGTGATGGGATAGCCTACTGAATACTCACTGAGGTAGTAGGCTGCAGATAGGACCCTGTTAGGTTGGGGAATTCTCTTCCAGGATGCAGACCAGGCTATGGTACTGTCACCAATAGATACATTTGGTTACTTAAAAATATATAGATATCTAAAATTGAAAAATAATCTGCCAATCAGAAAGATTCTCAAGTTATGTTATTAAGTAAAAAAGGAAGGTACCAGAAGAGTGGGGACCCCATTAGCATGCATTTTAATAAGTCTCTGTGGTTTTCCATATATTTTTAAAACTGTGGTACTATAGGCTAGGGTGCATGAGTGGAGTCTTAGACTTGATATTTTTTACCTTTATGAATATTTTGAAAGTGTATCTGTTACATAAATGAAATACTTTTATAATTGAAAAAAGAATGAAATTGAAGGACTAACAGTTATTCACAACTTTCTCTTCTTGGTGTCCTAATGGAGTATGTTGGAGGTGTGGCCATGAGGGGAGCTGAGCAAGGGAGATGGGTAGTCATGTTAGGGGTAGTGTCAGTGCACGAGGATGAGTGAAGGAAGGGTAATAGGGTGAATAACATAAAGGCCAAACACCTCTTTAAAGTATAAACATAGAATTTAGTAGCTCAGTCCACACTACTCTGGCCTGTTTTTAAAATGAGGCAGAAAAGTCTGAAGTCATTGACAATTGTTATTTTAGAAAGCCATGGCTGGAGAGAGTGACCTCATCATTTCAGTCAGTTTCTTTAATTATTTTTTTAAGTTTTTCATTTATTTGAGAGAGAGAAATAAAAGAAACATTGATTTCTTGTTCCACTTGTTTGTACATTCATTGGTCAATTCTTGTATGTGCCCTGACCAGGTATTAAACCTGCATCCTTCATGTATCAGGACGATGCTCTAACCAACTGAGCTACCCACTGTGTCAGTGTCACCTCTGCCATGTCAGGGCCAGTGTCTTTTAAAGAGTTACGTCTGATAATGGTGGGTTTTTAGGATTTGGGGAGATTTCAGCCCAGGGCTCTCAATACTATCTCATCTTTATTTTTTATTTAAAAAATATTGATTTCAGAGAGGAAGGGAGAGGGAGAGAGAGACAGAAACATCAATCCCAACGATGAGAGAGAATCATTGGTTGGCTGCCTGCTGCATGCCCCACACTGGGGATCGAGCCTGCAATCTGGGCATATGCCCTGATCAGGAATCAAACCGTGATGTCCTGGTTCATAGGTCAGTGCTGAACCACTGAGCCACGCCAGCTGAGCATCTTTATTTTTTTATGCCAATTGTCAGTATCTAAAATATGGTTCATGTAGTTATTATCTCTCTGTTACTGCTAGAATATAAGCTCCATGAAGGCAAAGACTTTGTTTAGCTCGCTGCTGTATTAAGATTTAGAACAGTCTTCTACCCAATAATTTTAATGTTTATCCAAAGAAGACACTCAATAGATATTTGTTGAATCAATAGCTCTGTTGAGATAGTTATGGGGATAAGTGGAATTAGCTAAGGCTGGACTCCACAAGAGGGAAGACTTGACTCTAATTGATTTCACAGTAACTAATTTGATTTTTCTTAGTCTCACCAAGGACATGACAGGAAAGGAAGATGTGTACCGAGGCCCGGCCATCAGGGCTCTCTGCAGAATCACTGACGTAAGTTCTCCTTGTTTTGCTGGGGTGTTGAGCGGGAGGGTGGGGGAGGGGGGCGATGTGTGGTGGTGGTGTCACTCTGTTTATCTGCAGGAGGCCATGTAATTGAGTAGGATTCCCTAGTCTGACTCTGTGAATCTTTAGTACAGGCATACCACCTCGTTTTACTGTGCTTCACAGATACTGCATTTTTTTTTTTTTAGACATAATGCTATTCTTACACACTTAATGACTACAGTATAGTGTAAACATAACTTTTATATACTCTGGGAAACCAAAAGAATTCATGTGACTTGCTTTATTGTGTTACTTGCATTATTGCATGGCCTGGAACCTGCAGTATCTCTGAGATATGTCTGTGTAAGAGAAACAGGACCACCAGAAAGGCTTTTGTGGTTCCAGCTTCTTTTCTTTCAAATGGTTTTTTCCTTTTGTTTATTTAGATTAGTCTATTTCTTTCTCTGTTTGCCCTCATGGACTTTTGTTATAGCCAGGGCACATTGCTTACAGGAAATAAAAAAACATTTGAATTTAGCTTTAAAAAGAAGTGTTCTTACAAAATATAGAGCGCTCAGAATTTGAGGTAAAACTTAGAACCAGAAGCCAGCGCAAGAAAGGAACCCAGCGGCAAGATTTCTTAGATACTCACTGTTATGATCCATCGTTTGCCAGACTCAAGCCTCGTCATTCAAATAATTCAGGAAGACAACCTGGTTAGTCATCAGCCAGCCCACTAGCTTGTATACACCTGTATCTGACTCAGTCTGTTACATCTGGAGAGATGAGGGTACATAGTGTGCTAGGATGTCCATTTCTTGGAACTGTGAGTAGGAAAGATTAAAATGGAGGGCAGGCTGGGCATTGATAAACAAATTAAATAATATTTCAGGTATACTAATGCATGGGTATATGTTTGTAATCCTCTCAAGTTTTAAAACTTGAGCAGGATCAAATGGTAAATCTGGATTCTAGAAGGAATAATAGAAATGCTTTAATATTTTAATAAAACAGTTACTCAGCTATTTTATTGTGGTTATTTTTGTTTTTAGCATTAAGTTGGTGACATAAGACTTGATGATACCAGTGCTAGCAAAAGGACTCTCTTCTAAAAAACTTTCAGTCTGTTTACGTATCTTCATGGGCCAGCACCTTTCCAGTGCTAAGCTTTCTTCCAGTTAAATTAAAAAGAACTTTATTTTCAGAGGATTTTGTATTGAGAGCTCACTATAGTAGTATATCAAACATTTAATTATGTATATAAAATAATCAGATTACACTTGACTTGTAAGACTCTCTGGGATCCATAAAAAATAGATCCCCTTCACATAGAGCAGTGGTTCTCAACCTTCTGGCCCTTTAAATACAGTTCCTCATGTTGTGACCCAACCATAAAATTGTTTTTGTGGCTACTTCATAACTGTAATGTTGCTACTGTTATGAATCGTAATGTAAATATCTGATGTGCAGGATGGTCTTAGGCGACCCCTGTGAAAGGGTCGTTCGACCCCCAAAGGGGTCGCGACCCACAGGTTGAGAACCGCTGACATAGAGGAATTTTCAGGACTTCAAAAGCACCTTTCCTCCTCATCTAGGAGTTTCCTTTACAACATCCTTGGTAGGTTGAACCCTGCTTATGTGTTTCCTCAAATTGGAGCTCTCCACTTTGAGACAGTTTATTTCATTGTTGAATAGTTATTTGTCTTCCTTACATATAGATGTCCCTCCTTGAAGCTCCCACTGGGTTGTCTGGGTTCTGCTGGATGGGCTATGATTACTCTATTATATGCTAATCCTTTTTAATGCAGTCTAAGTATTTACACAGAAACTAATATATGACTGGTTTTCGTAAATTATTTTGAAGTGGTAATATAGTGTGAAAATGTTTTGCTTCAACAACTTTTCTCTCTGAATTTTATTAGGGAACATTGCTGCAGGCCATTGAAAGATACATGAAGCAGGCCATTGTGGATAGAGTCCCCAGTGTATCCAGCTCAGCATTGGTGTCTTCCTTAGTAAGTGAACAAGACAGTGGCTGCCTAGTTCTTATGCATGGTACAGTTTCTAGTTGCAAAAGCAAAGTGATTCTCTCACAAGTGAAACATTTAAAAAATATGTGTATATCTCTATTACGTTATCCAAGAATGTTTTGTCTGCCAAGGGAGCATTGAGCAATTAAAATGGGCAGTTAAAAACATGAAATTGTCATGGGCTTGTAAGGTTTTGGTAATCAGAAAGTTATGTTTTACACATAATAAAGATGGGAGGTATGGGTCAGGGAAAGACAGGGAAGAAACTGAGGGTTGATCTCTCATTTTTTAAAAAAAATTATTTATTTTAGGTGGGGAGGGAGGGGGGGAGAGAGAGAGAGAGAGAGAGAGAGAGAAAGAAATTAATTTGAACCTGCAACCTTGGCCTAGAAGATGATGCTCTAACTCACTGAGCTACCCAGCAAAGGCTCTCAATCTCTTTTTTTTTTAATCTTCTGTTACGGCCTGCACTTCTCTACTTTCCTTGCTGCTCACAGTGTCCTTCAATCCAAAGTCTCCTGTCCCACTTCAAAAATTTTCTCCCAGGAAGTAGCCTATTCTTTCTCTTTTTTATCAAAACAAAATTTATTACTTACAATCTATCACACTGCATTTAATTAACATTGATTACTAATGTGTAAATGGATTTAATCATCTGAACCACAGGAGTTACCTGGTTCTGGAATATAATTGACCAAGAGAATATAGTGGTTCTCTGATTTTTTCTTCTAGGTGAGTTTCCTAGAAGTAGAACTTACAATGTTAACATTATTTAAGTACTATCCATTCTTTCCTGTCCCTCCCCTCTCCTTACTTCCTTTTACACATCTCTCTGGGCCTACAGACATATGTTACTCGCCTTTCTAGGGAATCTTGGAGAAAGTACTTTTGGTTTTATTACTTGCCTCAAGAGTAGAGATTTGAAATAGACTTATTAAAGCTACAAAGTTGTTTCTTTTCTTTTTTTAAAAATGTCTTTTGGAAAAGGAACTCATGCTTCTAAACTTCCAGTGACCATGCCTTATCTATTCTCATTTTTTTCTGCCCTTAGCACCTGATGAAGATAAGCTATGATGTAGTTAAGCGCTGGGTCAATGAAGCCCAAGAAGCTGCTACAAGTGACAATATTATGGTCCAGGTATGGATATTGAATTATTTTAGCTTCTGTCTCAAGATCAGCTTTCTTTTCTTTTTTTTTTTTTTAAATATATTTTATTGATTTTTTACAGAGAGGAAGGGAGAGGGATAGAGAGTTAGAAACATCGATGAGAGAGAAACATCGATCAGCTGCCTCCTGCACACCCCCCACCGGGGATGTGCCCGCAACCCAGGTACATGCCCTTGACCGGAATCGAACCTGGGACCTTTTAGTCCACAGGCCAATGCTCTATCCACTGAGCCAAACCGGTTTCGGCAAGATCAGCTTTCTTTAACCCTACATTGCAAGGGCAATTTATTGATTCCAAAAAATGAGTGTTAGCTAAAGGCTAATATTAAGCAGCCTGTGAGAGCATATTCTCAAGTAGGTATCCCACTAATTATGATTACTACCATACGCCCTGCTAGTGTTCAACTGAAGCTGTAAGAAGGTTAGAGAAAGCTTCTTATATTCAGTAGCAGTTTGAGAGGCTCATTCCAAAGGTCCTTCACAGTGCATTTCAATCCTTTATTTGAAAAATAAATTGTGAAGAAGGATGTTCAATTCCGGGCTTTTCAGGCCTTGATTATAGTAAACATTATAACAACAGTAAAGAGTAATTTTTACATTGTGAAACTTTAGTACCATTTTGTTGGAAATATCTCCTTTTGATATTCATTAGGCTGTTCCTAATTAAAAGGAACAAGGTTAAATCCTTAACTGGCCATTTTATGTAAAGTACCCCATTTGTGTTTGAGAGGGTACTTATTTATCCCCTTTCTGTGTTTATAACTTCTCATGTTAGCATACTCAGTTATGAGGAAACACAGTAGTTATTTTTCTCATGGGAAATATTCTCACTCTCCTAATTCCATTATTGTGCCTTTACACAAAGCGCCGTGATAATATTCGTGCACTCCTAAAGCCTTCTTCAGGAGATGTGATCCCTTAACTTCTGACACGGTCACAGGTGTTTAAAGCCACTCGAAGGCCTGCCACACTGGTCAAGCCATGGACCTGAGACCTTTGTACTAAGGATGAGTGGGGCAAGGCTGATCTGCCAGATGTACCCTCAGATTGTATGTTACCTTCTTAAGACTTCTCCAATCTAAATTTACACCTTCTGGGGATAAATTCGAAACTCGTATCCTTTCAGTCTTGCTTGTGTTTGATTCAAAGTGAAAAAGCTATACTATCTGTATACTTTGACCTAAGAATCTTTTTATTAAAAATTTAGTTCCATATGATTCTACTTTCATGTAATTTTGTCTTCTTTCTACTCAGTTTTATGTATGTTACGTTCTTTTTCTTTTTCTTTAGTATCATGCATTGGGAGTCCTGTATCACCTTAAAAAGAATGATCGCCTTGCTGTTTCTAAGATGTTAAATAAGTTTACAAAATCCGGTCTCAAATCACAATTTGCTTATTGCATGCTGATCCGAATTGCCAGTCGCTTACTAAAAGAAAGTGAAGAGGGGTAAGTGTCTTCATCTAAACTTAAGTAATTTTTCCTTTGCTGGTAAATATGCCTCAGAATTTATTTCCTTAATGAATATTTTTTGGACATTGCTGATTTTACAGATTATATATTTTCTGAATTAAAAAAAAATCATGGAATTCCAAGTAACACAACTTCTAAAAAAATTTAATATATGCTCTGGTATATGTATTTAATAGATTATGATTGTTAATAGTATAATAACAAATTGACCCTAAACAAAAAATCCTTAAATGTGGAAACTGGAAGTAACATTAAGAATCTTTTTTATCCCTTTTATTTTTATAAAAGAAACTATTAAAGTATTGTATTTCATTATTTATTTATTTAAATTATTTAAAGGGCAGGAGGGAGAAAAATAGGATTTTTTCTACAGCTTCCTACAGTGGCGGAGTAGCTTGGTCATACTAGCCCTCTTGCAAATAATGATTATATGATCAGTATAAAACTATTCCCCCCCCCAAAACAAACAAACAAACAAACAAACAAACACAAAAAAACCAGAAACCCCACAACTATTTGGAAGTTGGCCTGGTGATTCATGAAAAGGAGGCAAAAACTGGAGGGAAGTTGATGCCTGGACAACCGAAGCTATACTGGGTGAGATTTGGGTATTTCTGGGTAGTCTCCTAGGGCAGTTCCCAATTCTCAGGTGGGATCACAGGAAGGTATAGTATTTACTGGACAGAGGGGTCAGAACACAGTTTGAGATTAGAAGAGTGATGAAAACCTAGGGTGGAAAACCTGGAAAGGAGGGAACCACAAATGGGTGAGCCTCAAAATCAATTTTAATCTACAAAAATCCTTGGTTGGCCCATGAACTGTGCACATACAGGGGAAGACTCTAGGAAACCTGGCAAACTGTAGTAGCTCTGAGCTGAAAGAACTCAGTGGAGAATTCAGTTGCAGCTCACCATGGAGGAAATAAAGTTTGGAGTTTGAGCCAGGTTGACTGCCTGGTAGAGAAACATCATGCATTCTGGAGTCTTTACCTCGTGTCATTCACAGTGTCTGTAGTCATGTACCACATAATGCTGTTTTGGTCAATGATGGACCAGATATGATGGATTATAATAAAGCTGAAAATTTCCTATTGCCTAGTGATGTCGTAGCTGTCATAATGTGATAGCACCACACATTACTGGCATGCTTGTGGTGATGCTGATGTAAACAAACCTACTATATTGCCAGTCATGTAAAAGTATAGCACATACAATTATGTACAATGCCTATTATTTGACAATGATATTAAACAACTATGTTACTGGTTCATGTATTTACTATACTTTTTATTGTTAGTTTTGGAGGCACTCTTTCTACTTATAAAATAAGTTTGCAGTAAAACAGTATGTTATGTTATGCAGCAGCAGCTCATTTTTATGGGTCTCTTGATTGTATCATTTTCTCTTGTGCTTGATTTAATTTGATCTTATTTTGTTTATCATGGCCGCTAAGCATACAGAATCCACTACTATTGTTGCCAGTAAGAGGTTATGTTGAGTGGTTGACCTAGAAATGACATTGGAAGTGATTGAGGATGTGGAGGTGGGAAGTCAGTGATCGTTATTGCTCACCCGTCAGGCATGTCCCATCTATATAATAAAAGCCCAGCAACCATTAAGGCGGAATGACCAGAATGACCGGTCGACCAGTTGCTATGATGTGCATTGACCACCAGGGGTCAGACGCTCAATGCAGGAGGAGGGGGGGGAGGTGCAACGAGGCCTGGAGGTGCACGCTATGGCCCAGGGATCCCAGGCACTGCAAGCCCAGAGCTTGCTTTCCAATAAAAAATAAACTGAAAAAACAAACAAAAAACGGCCCAATGCCGCCACCCTGGAAAGAACGGCTCCAGGAGGGAAAAGCTTCCCCAGACCCCACCTAGCCTAGCTGGTGCGTCGCGGGCTCGCAAGGACTCACCTGTGACATGCAGGAAGAGCAGCCCCTCTGACTCTAAAGCTGGTCGCACCAACAGGTGCTCCCCATCCAGCTCCATGGTGAACTCGGCGCTGCTGGGCTGCCTCGTCTCTGACTTCCAGCTTCTGGCTTCCTGCCTGCCCCTTTGTATACTACATGTGTTTGGAGGCGTGGCTTCAGCCTCTCCGGCCAGTAGCACCACAGCATAGCCAGAGAGTGGCAGGTCATGGCCAGCAGGGCTGGCTGGGCATTGGTTTGGCCTCTGACTGACATCCATGTGCAGTTACACTGTGTTTATATTTGTAGGGAAGCAGGGCAGCCCACTTCTGCCACTCGCCTCACCTTCTAGGTTAAGAAAGGCTGGCTGATCTCTGTGTTTCTCCTCCTGTCCAGAATCAAAACCTCTTGGGGATGAATGATCCCAGCAATGGCCCCACCACACACTTGGTGTGACTGTCACAGACATTCCCAGTCATTACAGCCCATTCCTCAGCCCCCAGTGCCCTGCTCCACCCACTGCCACTCCTCACCTGTCACTTCCTGAAGACCACCTTATGTTATCCTATTTGAAATGTGAGCAAGATCTCAAATGCCCTCCTGTCAGTAGCTCCCTTGCCTTACCTTTCTTCCTCTAAAAACCTTGCATTTTAAAAATATATATTTGGTTGATTTCAGAGAGGGAAATAGAGATAGAAACATCAATGATGATAGAGAATCATTGATTGCCTGCCTCCTGCACATTCCAAAGTGGGGATCGAAACCTCCCCCGGTCCCTCCTCCCATCCCTCCCCTGGCCAGCAGGCCCCCTGTGGTGCTGCGGCACCAAGGGAAGGAGGAGGGGGGAGGCTGGGAACCGCAGGGTGGCGGGGTGCCGAGGGCAGTGTCGGAGTCTGGTGTCTGTTTCTTCTGCGCCCTGCCCAGTAGTAGTCACCTCCTCTCCCGACCCCGCCGGGGCCTTTGGGCCCCGATCAGCCTGGCCCTGATCGCCTGCCAGGTCTAGGTACCCCACGTGTGCATGAATTTCATGCACCAGGCCTCTAGTCCTATATAATAAAAGCCTAATATGCAAATCGACCCAACTGCGGAATGACCAGTGGTTGCTATGATGCACACTGACCACCAGGAGGCAGACACTCAATGCAGGAGCTGCCCCCAGCCTGCAGGCCTGAGGCCAGCCAAGGTGGTTGCCAATGGGGGCCCCCCAACTGCCCCACCAGTTGCCCCAAAGAGGGAGGCAACCGGCAGTGGGGGAGGGGCCGGCGAGTGGCCGGCTCCAGGCTGGCTAAGGCCAGTGCCAGTGGGGGCTCCACAGATCAGCCTTCATTGCCAGCCAGGTTTAGGGACCCTACCCATGCATGAATTTTGTACATTGGGCCTCTAGTTCCACTATAAGAAGAACAAGAACAGTGTCCTGGCTGGTTTGGCTCAGTGGATAGAGTGTCGGCATGCAGACTGAAGGGTCATGGGTTCAATTCAGGTCAAGAGCACATACCTCAGTTGCAGGCTCAATCCCTGGCCCCAGTCAGGGCACGTGTGGAAAGCAACCAATTGATGTGTCTCACATCGATGTTTATCTCCCTGTCTTTCCCTCTCCCTTCTACTCTCTGTAAAAATCAATGGAAAAGTATCCTTGGGTGAGGATTAACAAAAAAAACAAAAAACAAGAACAGTGACAGACGCTGTTAAATGATTTGCTTTATTGAAGGCAATGAGAATAACAAAAAATGTCAGATGTGGAGAAACTTCTAATGACCTGGATTAAAAGCTAGACATAGAAGTGTACTCCTCTCAGCACCATGATAATCATGGCCAAAGCTAAAAAAATCTGTGATGTTGAAAGAAAAGGCTGGACGTGACTATCGCGTTGAATTTACCACTAGCTCTGGGTGGTTTAAACCAGTGGTTGCCAACCTTTCAGACCTCACGGACCAGCAGTGGTCACAGACCACTGGTTGGTGACTGCTGGTTTAAATGATTAAGAATGGTTATTCATTCCATAATATGAAAGTGAGTGGTGAGTCTGCGAGTGCTGATGTGAAGGCAGCTGAAGAATTTTTGGAAATTCTAGATAAGCTGGTTGTGGAGGAAAGTGACTTTCCAGAGCAAATATTTAATATGGATGAACCCTCTCTGTTCTGGAAACGGATGCCTGAAAGGACTTCCATCCATAGGAGACCAAGTCAGTGCCAGGTTTCAAGGCTTTTAAGGACAGGATAACAGTCTTGCTCGGGGCAGTGTTGCAGGCTGCAAAGGGAAACCCTGGATGATCTGGCACAGTGAGAACCCCAGTGCCCTCAAGCATATCAGTAAGCACACACTGCCAGCATACTACAGGGGCACTAAGAAGTCATAGATGACCCAGCTCTTCTTACAAGACATCCTCCTGAATTGCTGTGCCAGTGAAATGGAGAGGTACTGTTTAGAGAATAACATACCTTTCAAGATTTTGCTTATTGGACCTGGGATCCAAACCTTTTGGCTGTATTACATAGCATGCCAGCAGCAGGACTCTCCATGTGAGCTCCCATGGGTGGGGAGTACCAGTCCCTCTGCTGGCATGATGGGAAGGAGCTGAGTCCAAGCTTTGTGGTTGACTAGAATTGATTGCCTTATACCAAGCATGTCAAACTCAAAGGTAACACAGGCCAAATAACCAAGTTTTAAGTCTATGTGGGCCGCAAAAAAACACACAAAAGCTTCAATTTTCATAGAAACATAGGTTTATTTCGATAGAGACATGCTGAATACAAAGGGCTGAAATAAATGAGTCATCATGAACATAAAATAATAGAACATTTTAATAAAAATATTTTTTCTTGAACATTAACTTACCAGATACTGAATAACTGCACAAATTCATAAGCATAATACAAATAAACTACTTTTCTTGTTCTCCAAAAGCAAAATATTTTCTGTTGCACATACCAAACAAGTCAGTACAAGACTAATGACATGGCAATCAGCTGCTAAAATATGCGCTGCTAGTATTAGTGGAGAGAAATGGTGTGCCTGCACGTAAGGCATGTAAGGGAAATGAATGCAACACGATTATAGTAATCAGTCATTAGCGAATGTTGTAGTTTGTTATTAATAATCCTATATAATAAAAGCCTAATATGCAAATCAACTGAACAGTAGAATGACCGGTTGCTATGATGCGCACTGACCACCAGGGGGCAGACGCTCACGCAGGAGCTGCCCCCAGCCTGTAGGCCCCGACTGGTGGTGGCAGCAGGGGGCAGGGCCAGCGAGTGGGCAGCGCCAGGCCAGCCAAGGCAGGTGCCAGCAGGGGCCCCCCAATCACCCTGCCGATCACCCCACAGATCAGCCCTGATCGCTGGCCAGGCCTAGGGACTCTACCCGTGCATGAATTTCGTGCACCAGGCCTCTAGTTATGTGTAACAGGATATTGTAAAAATTAAGTTACGAAATTTTTATTAAAATGTTTCTTACATGCTATTGTATTGGCTGGGGCCGCAAAAATATTTGTTGTGGGCTGCATGTGGCCTGTGAGTTTGACATGCTTGCTTTACATATTTGGTTGAGTCCAGTTGTTTTGAGGTTCATAGGAATCCAACTTCTTTTTTTGGTAGCCAGCTGATCAGTTTTGGATAAAATTATCCTTATCCCTCACTTGTTAAACTCACTTGTTAATTCTCAGAATTTCTCTGGCAATTCTTTTTGGTTTTGTATGTATGTTATCATAGATGGCATTTCAAAAAATTATATTTTTTATTATAAACTTCTCTTTTAGTATTGTATTGCCTTTACCACAGCCCATAACTTTTGGTATGCCATGTTTTTGTTTGTCTCATGGTATTTTTTAATTTCCCTTTTGATTTCTTCTTTGACCCATTGGTGGTTCAACAATGTGCTGTTGTTTAATTTCCACATATTTGTAATTTTTCTAGTTTTCCTCCTGTTAATTGGTTTCTAGTTTCATTCCATTGTGGTTGAAAAAGGTACTTGGTATGATTTAAATCTTAAATGTATTAAGACTTGTTTTGTGTGGCCTAATGTGATTTTTATCCTGGAAAATGTTCTGTGTGCACTTAAGAATGGAATGTTCTGTGAGTAGGTCCATTTGATCGTAGTGTTTCAGTTCATGAACAGAGACGGTTTCTTCATTTATTTAGACTTCACAGCAGGGTTTTGTAGTTTTCACTGTAAAAGTCCTGAATTATTTTTATTAAATTTATTTCTAAGTATTTTATTCGTTCTGATGCTATAAAGAATAGAATTGCATTAATTTTGTTTTGGATTTATTGTTGCCAATAAATAGAAATACAGTTGAGTCTTGCATGTTGGTTTTGTATCCTGTAACCTTTGTATGGTCGTTTACTTCTGTGTATGTGTGTTTCTTGGGATTTTCTGTGTACAGAATCATATCATTCGTGAAAAAGAGTTTTCTTCCTTTCCAACCTGGATATCTTTAATTAATTTCTTCCTCTCCTTCTTTTCCCCTCCCTTCCCCTCCCTAACATGAATTGATTTTTTGTTAAACCAATTTTGCGTTCCAGGGATAAATACCACTTAATTATAGTACATAATTCTTTTTACATATTGCTGGATTCAGTTTGTTGATATTTTGTTACGAGTTTTGTGTCTGTGTCAGGAGGGATATTGATTTGCAGTTTTTACATGAAAATTTGTTTTTGTTTGGGTAATACTGGCATCACAACATTAGTTAGGAAGTAGTGTGCCCACCTCATTTATTTTCTAAAAGAGTTTGTGGGGGATTGGTATTATTTCTTTACATATTTGATAGAATTAACCAATGAAGTCATTGGGACCTATGCTTTTCTTTGAAGGAAGATTTTAAATAACTAACTCACAGGTCTATTTAGATTTTGTATTTCTTCGTGAATCAGTTTTGGTAGTTTGGTATTTCTGGGGACTTGTCCATTTCATCTATGTTATTTAATTTGTTGGCATATAGTTTATTATATGCCTTTATAATCATTTCAATTCCTTTAAGGTCAGTAATTTGTGTTGTTTTCTTGGTTGGTCTAGTTCAGTGGTCGGCAAACTCATTAGTCAACAGAGCCAAATATCAACAGGACAACGATTGAAATTTCTTTTGAGAGCCAAATTTTTTAAACTTAAACTATATAGGTAGGTACACTGTTATTAACTTAATTAGGGTACTCCTAAGCTGGCCTTTGCTAAAAACGTCCTCAATCTGATTGAGGTATGTTCGCTGAGGTTGACCCCTTCCAACTCTCCCATCTACACTCGTCTTGTATACTTGTTTCGGCTGTCTCCTTTCATTCATCCTCTCTATATGTCCACACCATCTCAACATACCTTTCTCAATCCTCGACACTACATCTTCTTTCACTCCACAACGTTCCCTAAAATTAACTTAATAAACTTAAAGTTTTAAGTCAACTTCTCACTGTATGTGCGTGCCCGCTGGTGGTATTTTGTGGAAGAACCACACTCAAGGGGCCGAAGAGCCGCATGTGGCTTGCAAGCTGCAGTTTGCCAACCACTGGTCTAGTTGAACATTTGTCAATTTTGTTGATCTTTTCAAAGAACTAACTTTGGGTTTTATTGATTTTTAAAAATTATATTTCTTCATTCTAGTCCACTAATCTCTGCACTGATCTTTTAAAATGAAATTTATTGGAGTGACATTGGTTACTAACATTTAAGTTTAAAGTGTACAATTCTGTAACATGTCATCTGTATATTGCATTGTATGCTCACCACCTACAGCCTAGTCTCCCTCCATCACCGTGTATTTGGCCCCCTTTACCCTCTTTATTCTCCTCAAGCCCTGCTTTTTTTCTGGTAACCTTCTGTTGACTGTGTCTATGAGTCGGTTTGCTTTATTTTGTTCATTTGTAGCTTTCTGTTTTGTATTCCACACATGAATGAAATTATATAAAATCCATATTACTTCCATATGACTTACTTTGCTTGGCATGATACTCTGAAGATTCATCTATGTTGTCCCAAATAGCAGTATTTCATCGTTTCTTATGGCTGAGTAGTATTCCATTGCATATATGTACCACATCTTTATTCTATCATCCATCAAAAAACACTTAGGCCCAGCTGGTGTGGCTCAGTGGTTGAGCGTCGACCCATGCACCAAGATGTTGGTTCTGGTCAGAGCACATCCCCGGGTTGTGGGTTGTTCCCCAGTGTGGGGCGTGCACGAGGCAGCTGATCAATTTTTCTCTCTCTTTCCCTCTTCCTTCCTCTCTCAAATCAATAAAAACATGTTAAAAAAAAGAAAAAGAAAAATGGGGAAGGAACACTTCTCAACACATTAAAAAAACAACCACCCCATTTAAGTTGCTTCCATGTCTTGGCTACTGTGTATAATTCTGCAATGAACATATGGGTGCATATATCTTTATGAATAAATGTTTTCAAAATTTTCAGGTAGATACCCAGAAGAGGGATGCTGGGTCATATTGTATCTCTATTCTTAATTTTTTGAGGAACCTCCATACTGTTTTACATAGAGGCTGACCTAATTTACATTCCCAATAGCAGTGTAGGAGGGTTCCTTTTTTGCCTCATCTTCTCCAACACTTTTTATTTCTTGCCTTATTGATAATAGCCATTCTAACAGGTGTGAAGTGGTATTTCACTGTGGTTTTAATTTCCCTGTAGCTAGTGAGGTTGAGCATCTTTTCAGTTATGTTAGCCATTTGTATATCTTTTTGGGAAAAGTGTCTGTTCAGGTCCTCTGCCCATTTTAAAAATAAGATTGTTGGGCTTTTGTTTTTTAGTTCTTTATGTATTTTGAATAAAACCCCTTATAGGAGGTATTGTTTTTAAATATCTTGTCCTATTCAGTTGGTTCCCTTTTTTTTTTTTTCTTAGATTTTTATTTTTACACATTCTTGTGACATTTCTCTTTGTAGGGAACAGGAGGTTAGCAAGGTACGCCTTTTAGATGAGTCCATTCTCAATGTACATTTTAAACAAACAAATATTGAGACAGCCAGTGGGAAGGTGAGAAACATTCCACAAATATGGTTATGTCTAAACAACAATAAATAAGAAAAGACAGTGTCCTCACCCCATCCAACCACAAAGTTGGTTTCCCTCATCTCCAGGGTTTTGAAGGACACAGAGCTGTGGGACGACCTGTCACAGCTGCTCCTGGGTGACCCAGAGACTTGATAACCACCCACAGCTCATGATTCTGTATAGGTAAATACTCTCTCGGGATATTTCTCAAAGATGTGTATTCCAACAGGGAGATAAGAATGAAGATCTAAGATATTTATTTTCCAAAAGAGAAGTGGATCCGCCTTTTTGTTTTATTGTTTCTTCTGTGGTGCAGAACCTTTTTAGTTTGATATAGTCCTATTCACTTATTTTTGCTTTTATTTCCCTTGCCTCTGGGATCAAGTTCAAACCTCTGAGACCAAGGTCCATAAGTTGAATACCCATGTTTTTGTCAATGTATTTTATTGACTCAGATCTTATATTAATGTCTTTAGTCATTTTTGAGTTATCTTTTGTGTATAATGTCATATAGCAGTCTTGATGTGGCGTTCCAATTTTCCCATCACCACTTTTTGAAGAGGCTTTCTTTTCACTATTGTATGTTTTTGGCTCGTTTGTTGAAAATTAGTTGCCCATATACATGCGAATTTATTTCTGAACTTTCAGTTCTGTTCTATTGGTCTGGGTGTCTGTTTTTGTGCCAATACTATAGTGTTTTGATTATTGTAGCTTTGTAGTATAATTGAAGTCAGGAGTGTAATACCTCCGGCTTTGTTCTTTTTTTCTCAGGATTGCTTTGGCTATTTGGGATCTTTTGTGGTTTCATACAAATGAGATAATTTTTTGTTCTATTTCTTTGAAAAATGTCATTTTGCTCTGATCTTTATTATTTATTCTTTTTGCTGTGGGCTTAGTTTACTCTTTTTTTTCTAATTTCTGAATTGTGGAAGCCTACGTTATTGATTTTGAGACCTTTTGTCTTTTTTTGGTATAGGTGTTCAAAGTTATAAATTCCTCTCCAAGCATTGCTTTAGCTACATGTCATGAATTTTGACTTGTGCTTCATTTTCATTTAGTTTCAAATATTTGGTCACTTTCCATTTGATTTATTATTATTATTATTATTACTAGAGGCCCCGATGCATGAAATTCATACAAGGGGCTCAGCCCTCGCAGCCACGGTGGCTGCCGTGGCTCTTGCAGCCCTGGCTTCATCCAGAAGGTCACCTGGAAGAATGTCCGGAAGGTCATTTGGCTGTCTGGTCTAATTAACATATTACACTTTTATTATTATTATTTATTATTATAGACTAGAGGCCCGATGCACAAAATTCATGCAAGATTAGGCCTTCTTTCCCCTGCTGCTGGCACTGGCTTCCCTCTGGCACCGGCTTCATCTGGAAGGTTGTCCATAAGGATGTCCGGTCTAATTAGCATATTATGCTCTTATTATTATAGATTTTAATCAAAGGCATCTTTATTTTTGTTTAAACAATTAAACAGTAAAGTAGAAATGAAAATTACTTAGCAATTCCAGGGAGATGATCATAACAGCTTGATGGATTAGAGATCTGAACTTTTAAATGGGATCGATTGTGACTTTTTTTCTTTACCAGATTAAGGAAGTTTTCTGCCATTATTTCTTCATACACCTTCTCTATGCCTTTCTCCCTTTCTGCCTCTTCTGGCATACCTACTATTTTGATATTGTTACATTTCACATTGTCCCACAGCTCTCTTAAGCTGCCCTCCTATTTTTTAATTGTTTTTTCTTTTTGGTTCTCTGATTGAGTGTTTTTTTCAACTCTGTCTTTTAATTCACTGATTCAATTCTCAGCTTCCCCTAATCTGCTGTGTATTCCTTCCAATGTATCCTTTATTTGTGTTATGTCATTCTTTATCTCAGACTGTTCTTTTTTCATAGTTACTATATCTTTTTTCATGCTGTTGAGCATGTTTACCATCATTACTTTGACCTCTGTTTCAGATAAATTTCTTATCTCTGCTTCATTTATCTCTTCTTCTGTAGAATTCTCTAGTTCTTTCATTTGGGGATTGTTTCTTTGTCTCCTCATTCTGGCTTTCTGTTTGGGTTTGTGACTTCGTATTAGGTAGATCCTCTCCAAGCATGTCAAACTTGCGGCCGGTGGACTGCATGCCTCACCAGCTGCAAGTTTGACGTGCTTGCTCTACACCTCTCAATCTCTAGTGCAGGACAGTGTTAAAGGCTGTTTCTGACTAATTAGATCAGGCATAGACTCACAGCCTCCAGGCCTCTGCCTACAGACTGATAGGATTCTGACTTGAATTGCCCCCCAGGCAATGGTCCTCTGGTGTGGGGAGAGTTGTTTTCAACAGGGTAGAGCAGTTGCTTCTGCCTGGAGGCTAATTGTTATTTTTAATCTCTTAAGTAGCTTCAGGGCGAGGTGTTTTCCAGTAGGGTGTGTCAAATGTCTTCCCTCCCAGACAAGGCAAATGTCTATGTGGGAAAGATGTCCTCCGCTGGGTGAGGGAATGACTCAGCCCTGGAAACTTGGGGTGTCTGCCTTCTGAGTTCTATCCCCCGAGTCCCCATTCCTGGCTTCTGCCCTCACAGCTCCAGTCCACCTCACCCTCCCTCTGCCAGAACACAAGGTGAGTAGCTCCACAGGGAGTTTAGTGCACTTGCCCTTTAAGAGGGTGCCCGAAGTTTTAGCTGTTACTCCCTGGCAGACAGCACCCTGCTGTTTTCATAGCCAGATGTTATGTGAGTACTCTCCTCAGTTTTGGTGCTCTCTGCTGGGGGGTCCAGCTTGGGGATTAGATCCCAGAGTTCTCAGTGGCAACCCCAACAGCTGAGATATATCTCTGGGACTTCAGTTGCTGTCTGTAGGTGCCTGGCCAGCCCTTTCCTGATTTATTTTTGATCCATGGGTTACTTAGACATACATTGCTTAATATCCAAATATTTTGGAATTTCCCCAATTTATTTCTTGTTGTTGACCTATAATTTATTCTTTTTGTTGACTTATATTTTAATTCCATTATGGTTGGGGAACATACTTTGATGATTTCTGTCCTAAATGTATTGAAATGTGTTTTATGGTTGGCATTTGATCTATCCTTGAGAACTGTCCATATGCACTTGAAAATTGTATATTTATGGTACAGTCATTGGGTTGAATGTTCTAGGTTGAGTTGGCTGATTATGTTTTTCAAATCTTCTATATCCTCAATGATTTTCTGTCCGGTTGTTCTATGTGTATAGATATCTCCAATTGTTACTGTTAAATGATCTATAATCTCCTTTCATTTTGTCAAGTTTTGATTCATGTATTTTGATGCTCTGATGTTAAATGTGTGTATGTATTTATCATTGTTATATCATACTGATACATTGACCTCTTTCTCATTATGAAATGTCTTTTTATCTCTTGTAATATTTTTGTCTTAAATTCTATTTTGTCTGATGTTAATATAGCCACTCCTGATCTCTTATGGTTACTGTTTGCATGATATCTTTTCCTTTCACCCTATTTGTATCTTTGATTCTAATGTGAGTTACTTCTAGATAGTATGTAATTGGATTTTACTTTGATTGGGATGTTTAGTTGTATTTATCTTTGCCATTTTTTGTTTGTTCTATGTAAGTCTCCTGTCTTTTTTGTTTCTCTCTTCCTCTTTGCCTACTTTCTTTTGTGTTAAGTAAACATTTTCAGCATATCATTTTAATTTCTCTGTGAATATTTTTACTTTTTCGCCATTTTTTCTTAGTCATTACTCTAGGGATTAGAATATACATTTTAATTTGCTACTTCAGATTAATACTAACTTAATTCTAGTAAAATAGAATCTTCGCTTTAATATAGTTGCATTTTCTCCCTGCTCTTGTTTGCTATTATTGTCATGTATATTACATGTGTATGTGTAATAAATTCAACAATGTAGTATTATAATTATTGCTTCATACAATTTTATGTCTTTTTAAAACAGTTAAGAGAAATGAAAATAATGTATCTATATTATCTTTTATATCACTTTATGTATTTATCATTTCTAGTCTATTTCTCCTTGATTATTCATATCACTGTTTAGAGTCAATAGTTCAGTCTATATCAGATCTATTAGCAGTGCATTCTCATTCATTGCTTATCTGGGGATGTCCTTTTTCAGCCTTCATTTTTGTAGGATAGTTTTGCTGGATATAGAATTCTTGAATTTTTATTTCAGCACTTTGAATTTGACATTCTACTACCCTCTCGTCCATCGTTTTAGGTGAAATGTCAGCCATTAATTGTATTGATGCTCCTCTATTCAAGGTGATCAGTAGCTTTTATCTTGCTGCTGTCAAAATTTTCTTTGTTGTATGTTTTTACCAGTTTGTGTCTATCTGTGTGGGATCCTTTTGTATTTATGCTGCTTAGGATTTGTTGAGCTTCTTAAGTTCATAGATTAATGGTTTTCATCAAGTTTAGGAAGTTTTTAGCCACTATTTCTTCAGATATTCCTTTTGCCCCTTTGCCTCTCTCCTTTCCTTCTGAGACTCCTATTGTGCAAATGTTGCCACACATGGTCATATTCCACAGGTCTCTAAACCTTTGTTCTTTTTCTTCATTCTTTTAAAAAAAAAATTTTCCTCAGCTGGGTTATCTCAGGTTACCCATCTTCAAGTTTATGGTTCTTTCTACTGCCAGTGCAAATCAACCATTAAACTGCAGATTTGAATTTCTGACTCCAGTTATTATACTTTCCAAATCCAGAATTTCTATTTGGTTCCTTTTAAGAACTCATTTCTGTCTCTATATTAATATTCTCTTTGGTGAGGCATGATTGTCATGCCTTTAATTCCCTTTTATTCTGTAGACATGGTTTCCTTTACTTCTTTCAACATATTTATATTAGTTGACCTGAAATCTTTGCATAGTAAATCCAGCATATAGGCTTCCTCAGGAATAATGTTCATTGACCATTTAAACCCCCCCCCCCTCCCCGCTCCGCCTCCAATACATGGGCTATATTTTGCTATTTCTGTGTATCATAAATTTTTGTCAAATATTGGATATTTTAAATTATTTGATGTGAAAATTCGGGTGTTCAGATTTCCCCTTTCCCTATGCTCAGAGTTTGTTATTGTTGCTGTTTGTCGTTGTTGTTTGTTTACTGACTTTCCTGGGCTAATTCTGCAGCTTTTATTCTTGATCATGTGCAGTCATTGAAGTCTTTGCTTGGTTAGCTGAATCGTCAGATAATGATTTGACATATTTTCTTAAATGCTTTAAACCAGCAGGTCTTTCACCCTTTTCCAGTGGGCATTTTGTGTGTTGGGGCATGCCTTCCATGCTCTTGCAGTTTATAACTCTGCTTTAGGCTTCACCTCCTGCTTGCTCAGAACCTCAAAATCAAGCATAGGTGAGAAATTAGGGCTCTGTCAATCTTTCCTGGGCATCTGCACAGCCTTCCACATGCAAATGGCCTTTTAGATCCCCAGGAATATGTCAGAAATTATCAAAGCCCACTATGGACATCTTATGCCTCAGACTTTCCTTTAAGTTTTTTGTGTGCAGATTTTTGTCCCAACTGGAATCACTGCCTCTGGCAAATACAATTGCCACTGGTTTTGCAGGACAAACTCCCTGGGGATATAGGGCTTTTTTCACTAAATGAGCTATGAGTCAGATTGTCAAGGGGGGGAGGGAGGGGAAGGAGACATATGTAATACTCTTTGTAATACTTTAAGCAATAAAAAAAAGAGAGAGAGAAAAAAAAGGAGTAATCTTAGCTGATGTTTAAAGAGTAACCTTTAGGGTTAAAATGGAGTTTAGTCTCTGACATTATATTGGAAAAGTTGTTAAGCCTTATCTGTTTGGCCCTAATACTAAAACAGAATTTTGCTAGTTTAACCTCTCAACATGCATAAGTAGTCATAAAATAATATATGTACAGCGCTGGGAAGGAAGAGATTAAAGAACATATGCATACTAATATATGAATAACCTATAGACAGAGACAGTAGTGTGGTAAAGACCTGGGGGCGGAAGGAGGGTCATGGGGGAAAAGGAAAAAATCTGAAATACTTTCAACAATAAAGATAAATTTAAAATAAACATAAAAATAAAGATTAGCTCCATGAATGGGACTTTTCTAGGGAACACTCGTCTGATCAAATAGTGACAGTTCTTGGGGGCAGGGCTTTTGAGGGAGCTCCAAAGACATTTGCCTCCTCCAGTGGCTGCTGGGCTTCTGGCTTTTTTAGCTATGAGGATTGTTGCAAGCTTTTGCTAATTTCTAGAGTGCTGAAAAAGTTGATTTTGAAAATTTATGCCAGCGTTCTTATTGTTTTTATGGAGGGATGGATTTTCAGAGGTACTTCATCCATAATTCTAAAAGTGCTTTTCAATCTGTCTGTTTTCAACTACTGTGCATGTTGCCTCTGATGTTTTTGATATCTAATGATGGTCTATTTATATTTACTGACAGCCATGAAAGTCCATTCTTTGATTTCATTGAGAGCTGCTTGCGAAATAAACATGAAATGGTTATTTATGAAGCTGCTTCAGCTATCATTCATCTTCCTAACTGTACTGCAAGGGAGCTGGCACCTGCTGTTTCAGGTTGGTTATATATTTGATAGCTGGTTTTTGTTTCTATTCTTATGTTTGTTTTAAGCACCAAAGGTCTTCAGGATAGGTATTAGGAATGATTTTTGAATCTTAGCTCTGTATATATAGATGCCCTTGCATTCTGATATGTAGATGATTATTTTAGTTGCTTTACTTCTTTTTGTGAAGTTTCCCCATATAAAACATTTAAAAATAACTTTAATGCCTTCAGTTCTTTGTAATGTTTAAAAAACCCACTTGCTCTTATAACTATAAATATTCCTACCACCCATATACTGATGGGTATATTGATCCTTTTAGAAAAAAGAATAAACTTTGTATTCTCTATTTAAAGTTTTTATACCTCAACAAAATGTGCTTTTTCTATTTTTGATGACACATTTTTCATGTGAAATTTTGATGCTGTAATCTAATTTCCTTATGCATATTTTGAATATGATTTTTCATGCACTATATTTTCAAATATATGCTCTATGACGAAATGAACTATAGTTAGTGATCTTTTTTCTTTTCTAGTTCTTCAGTTGTTCTGTAGCTCTCCGAAGCCAGCTTTGAGATATGCAGCTGTGAGGACCTTGAACAAGGTAGGTCATTTATATCAATGTTTTATTGAGAAACATTAATTGTGAAGTGTTTGGTTTTCCCTCCAGGGTTAGTAAATATGATTTATTAGCTTTAGTACTGTAGTATCTCACTTGTAATGTGGCCTTAGATATGGCCATTTTCACTATCATTCAACTAAAGATTATAATTCATTTCTGACTTTTAAGCACTTTATAGTGCCATATTGTCCAATATGATGACCTTTAGCCATAAGTGGCTGTTTCCATTTAAATTAAAACTAAATTAAAAATTCAGTTCCTTAGTTACTAGTCACACCTCAAGTGCTCAGGAGCCATATGTGGTTAGTGACTATCCCATTGGATGGTATGGATATAGAACATTTCTATCATTGCAGAAAGTTATCTTGGATATGCTGGTCTATAGTAGCAACATCCAATAGAAACAAAATGGAGTCACATACAAAAATTTAAATTTTATAATAAACACATGAAAAAATTTTTTAAAGATGAGATTAATTTTAATAATACATTTTATTTAACCTAATATATATTTAAAATGTCATATTAACATGTAATCAGTATAGCATTTGAAAAGACATATTTTGCCTTTTAGTTTTTTCGTTCTAAATCTTATACATCTAGTGTTTTTTCTTAAATATTTACAGTATATCTCAATTTGAACTAGCCACATTTCAAATGCTTAGTAGTCACATGTGGCTATTGACTACCATGTAGCATGGTTCTAGAGGCTGCATTACAGAATAAGTTAAATAACCATAAAAATTTTAAATGAAAGTTTAATATAGTAAACGACTTGTCATAAGGTGGTGAGTGATTGGTTATGGGTTAATTATGTGAATAATTGGAGGACAGAGCAGTTTAGAGCAGCCAAGGGATAGCAATGTGAATTGTATTCGAAGAGTTGGTATAGGTCCACATTCCTTCATCTGTGACCTTGGAGCCAGATGTGTCTCGGAATTCTGTATTTTGTGAAATTTAGAAAGGTTCTATAATGTTATATCTTATATACTAACCCCATTGAGCCTGGAGCTGTAACCACCATTAGACACATTAAAATTTCTGTATGATAATATGATTATCCTTGGTAAGTGGAATAAATTAAGACTTAGTTTTACAGTAGTTTGGGTCATATTTTGCGGTTAAGTGAATTTTGAGGCAATACTTTGCTGTTTTCAAATTTTTTTATTGCTATAGGCAGAGAGGTAAATGGCACCTACAAAAAGAAACTGAAGAATGGCAGACATGTTTTAGTGACCATGAGCAATCCAGTTTGGATGGAATTTGTTTGCTTAAATACAGAAGTGTTTTCTAAGTGATAAGATATTAACAGTCTTTGAGCAGTATTTACCACGTGAGGTCCTATTTTCAGAGAACCTAACATCCAGTCGAATGGGTATCAATGTGCACAGGTACTATAAGGAAAAACAGGCCAACTGTAATAAAAGACAGACTGTAATATTGTTAGAAAGATTATACAAACCTGGGAAGAAAAAGTGCTATCCTGTTCTTTGACTATGATTGTTAATCATTCATCAAATGATATATCATACCTTTTTAATTGGAAACATTCTTTTTGAAACAATTTTAACCTATATTGTCCCATTCAGTTTTTAAAAAGCCACTTACCTTAAATTACAATTTCTATTTTTCTCTTCTTTTTTTTTTTTTATTAAATTCTGGTTTTTATCAATAGGAATTTGCTTAATATTTTTCTTGCCCTTCCACAAGGTGGCAATGAAGCACCCCTCTGCTGTGACTGCCTGCAATCTGGACTTAGAAAACTTGATCACAGACTCAAATAGAAGCATTGCTACCCTGGCCATTACAACACTTCTCAAAACAGGAAGTGAGAGCAGTGTGGACAGACTAATGAAGCAGATATCTTCTTTTGTATCTGAAATTTCAGATGAGTTCAAGGTAAGAATACGATCATCTTTTCTTCCAATCTCTATGGCTTGCCTATTTTTTTTTTTCTTTTTATTTTTTATTTTATTGATTTTTTTACAGAGAAGGGAGAGGGATAGAGAGTTAGAAACATCGATGAGAGAGATCGACCAGCTGCCTCCTGCACACCCCTCAGTGGGGATGTGCCCGCAACCAAGGTACATGCCCTTGACCAGAATCGAACCCGGGACCCTTCAGTCCGCAGGCCGAGGCTCTATCCACTGAGCCAAACCGGTTCGGCAAGGCTTGCCTATTTCTTAACAATATCTTTTGATGAGCAAAAGTTTTAAATGTTTATGAAGTCTAATTTATTAATATTTTTTTTGTTTCATAGTTATTGCTTTCTGTGTCCTGAGAAGCCTTTGGCTACTTACTTCTACATCTTAACGATATTTTCTTATGTTTTATTCTTAATATTTTGTGGTTTTAGCTTTTATATTTTGATCTGTGATCTAACTTGAATTGATATTTGTGTATTATGTGTGATAAGTTCAGTATTTTCCCATACCAATATCTAGTCATTCCAGCATCATTTGTTGAAAAGACCCATTGGCATGCTTGGACATCTTTGTCTGAAAAGCAGATAACCATAGACTTGTAGGTATATTTCTGGGCTCCTTTATCATATTCCATTGATCTACTTATCAGTACTATGCCAATACCCACTGTATTTTATTATAGTTTTATGGGTACCTCTTCAATGTCAAGTAGTGAAGTAATGTGGTCTTTAAACTTTGTCCTTCTTTTTAATAATCTGTTTCTTTGCATTTCCATATAAAATTTAGAACCATTTTATAATTTCTGTAAAACAAAGCCTGTTAGGATTATGATTGGGGTTGTGTTGAATCTATAAATTAATTTGAGAAGAACTGACATTTTAACAGTATTAATTCTTCTAGTTCATGAATATAGTATACCTTCCTCTTTATTTAGGTTTTTATTCTGAGCAGTGTTTTGTAGCATTAATTCTAGAGGTCTTGCACATCTTTTGTTGAATTTATATCTGAATATTTTATGCTTATGACTCTATCTTATTAAAATTTCTATTTCATTGTTTGCTACCAGTATGTTAAAAAATCTCCCCCCCCCCCCCCCCCACTTTCCCATAACTTGGTATCCTTGTAAAGTATCCTTATCAGTTCTACTAGTTGCTGTATACATTCCTTAGGATTGTCTATATAAATAATCATGTCATCTGTTAATAGAGACAGTTTTACATTTTCATTTCCAATCCAAAAGCTTTTCTTTTCTTTTTCTTGCCTTATTGAAATGGCTAGGAGTTCCAGTGCAGCGTTGAATAGAACTTGTGAAAATGTGCTAGAGATAATCAGAAGAATAATAAATTTCAGCTAGAAGAACTAAAATAGAAAGACCTTATTCTTTTGTCTTATTTCTCAGAGTATAATTGACCCTATTTACTCTGTTATAGGATATATCTAGTCTTTTAAACGACAAGCCTAGCCTGTATGTTTAAGCAGACATTTTGAATCTTTGGGAAACCTATGAAGGTCATTTTGTACTATAGCTTATTGAATGAATCTCCTGTGCTTGAGCATTTAGAGTTTGCAGTATTTTGCAATTACAAAGAACGCTGCAGTGGATAACCTTGTGCATTTGTTTCCTTGAAATGTTAGCGGTGTATCTTTAGGGTAAATCCCTAGAAGTCCATATGCTAGGTTGAAGGGTAAATAAATATGTAGTTTTGTAGAGAAAGGTAAGTTCTACCAGCACTGTATGAGTGTCAGTTTCCCCTTAGTCTCACCAATGGAATGTGTTACATTTTGACGTTTGGCCAACCTGATGGATATAGTTTTAATTTGGATTTATTTTGTTATGAGGGAAGTTAAACATCTTTTCTTATATTTTAGGATCATTTAATATTTCTTTTTAAGTGTTGTCTGCTCATATATTTTCCCCATTTTTATAGGTGTCTTGGTTTTTTGTTTCCTTACTTATTTAAAGGTTTTTTTGTATATGTATATTAGGGATATAGGTTCTTTATCTATGAAATGTGTTATTTTTTCTGAGTTTGCTATTTGTCTTTTGACTTTTTTATGACATCTTTTGTCATGCAAAAGTTTATTTTGCTGTAGTCAAATTTGTCAATCTTATCTTTTATTGCTTTGACTTTTGAATAATAGCCTTTCCCTTCAGATTATAGAATCTTAATGTTTCTTCTGGTATGTTTACAGTTTCACTAGACGCCCCATGCATGAATTTGTGCACCAGTGGGGTCCCTTGGCCTGGCCTGCGAGATTGGGAAGAAACCAACTCTCTGACATCCCCCAAGGGGTTCCGGATGGCGAGAGGGTGCAGGCCAGGCCGAGGAATCCCACCAGTGCACAATCGGGGCCAGGGAGGGACGTGGGAAGGCTCCAGGATGTGTCTGGCCCAACTCACTCAGTCCCAATTGGCCAGACCCCAGCAGCAAGCTAACCTACCGGTTGGAGCATCTGCCCCCTGGTGGTCAGTGCACATCATAGCAAGCAGTTGAGTGGCCTTAGCCTATCATTAGCATATTACGCTTTGATTGGTTGAATGGCTGACTGGACGACCAGACACTTAGCATATTAGGCTTTTATTTTATAGGACCAGAGGCCCGGTGCATGAAATTTGTGCATGGCGACGGGGGGGAGGGGGGGGGTTCCTCAGACCCGCCTGCACCCTCTCCAATCTGGGACCCTTTGGGGGATGTCTGACTGCTGGTTTAGGCCTGGCCTGCGGGATTGGGCCTAAACTGGCAGTCGGACATCCTTCTCACAATCTGGGACCACTGGCTCCTAACTGCTTGCCTGCCTGCCTGCCTGCCTGATCACCCCTAACCCCTCTGCCTGACTCCCTGATTGCCCCTAACCCCTCTGCCTGCCTGCCTGATCGCCCCTAACTGCCTCTGCTTGCCAGCCACATCGCCCTTACCTTGCCCCCCTGCCGGGCTGATCTCCCCTAATTTGCCCCCCGCCGGCCTGATCACCCCTAACCACCTCTGCCTCAGTCCCTGGCCTAAGCCGCAGTCTGGCCTCCCTCTGTGGGAGGCGACCTGGCAGATCAGGGGAAGGCGCCACCCTCATTACCCCGCTGCTGTTGCCACTGCTGGCCTGAGCCTGGGCCCTTTGCAGCCGCTGCAGCTTTGTCCAAAAGGATGTCCACCCTAATTAGCATGTTATGCTTTTATTAGTATAGATAGATGGTTTACATTTAGATCTCTGATCTATTGGATTATATTATATATGAAATGAGAAATGGATCTAATCTCATTTTTTTCAATAACCTGTTGCTCCCAACCCCCCATTTTTATTCAATAAACTTTTTGCTTGTTATTTAAAACTAATAGCCCAGTGCATGAAATTCGTGCACATTAAAAGGGAATTAATTGCCCTAACCGGTTTGGCTCAGTGAATAGAGCATCGGCCTGCAGACTCAAGGGTCCCAGGTTCGATTCTGGTCAAGGGCATGTACCTTGGTTGTGGGCACATCCTCAGTGGGGAGTGTGCAGGAGGCAGCTGATTGATGTTTTTCTCTCATCGATGTTTCTAACTCTCTATCCCTCTTCCTTCCTCTCTGTAAAAAATCAGTAAAATATATTTTTTAAAAAGGGAATTAATTAGCAGAGATATTTTAATATTGCTATTTGCCCTTTCTCTATAATAGAAGTGTGAGAGATGAAAGGAAATTAGTAAAATGTATATGAAAATAATATATAAATTTATTAATAAATAAACAGTAACAAAAGGATATAACAACAACAGAGGCATGATATAAAAACGACAAAAACTTGATATGAAATCAACAAAAACATGATATAAAAACAATAGTGATGCAAACAACGACTAATAAAGTGATTAAACTTATTCTAATATCTCCCTGTACACCATTAAGAGTGAAAACACTTTCAGAGTGCTTGACTAATTTCCCTTGTAATGAAGTACTTAGAACTTTAACTGTAACATCAGATGCTCTTCAAACTCGAGAGAAAGCAACATATAACTGACCATGTGCAAAAACGGGTTCAGGTAGGAATATGCCTACTTTGTCTAGAGTTTGTCCTTGTGATTTATTAATAGTCATCACAAATGCTGGCATCATGGGAAACCGTCGTTGAATAAATTTAAATGGGAGGCCAGTGTCAGATGGGGACAAATTAATTCTTGGAATCAGAACAGCCTCTCCCTCTGCAGATCCTGTTAATACTTCAGCTTCGATAATGTTAGTTAATAATCTTTTGATAATAAATCTGGTACCATTACAAAGACCCCATTTACTATTGAGCTTTCTCAATAGCATGATGATTGCACCCACTTTCAATTTTAATTTATGACACGGCATTCCCGAAGGAGTAATACTATTAAGAAATTCGATGGGAAAATTTTCCTTTTCAGCATCATCTGTGGAGTCAATGGAATCATCACTCAAATATGTGTGAAAATTTCCATCGAGTATATCCAAATTTTCTTCATTTAATTTTTGAACATGCTCATTTTTTGGACAAAGAATTGCATGTTTAGATATATGTTTAATATTATCTATAGCAGTGGTTCTCAATCTTGGCTGCGCATTAGGATCACCTGGGAATCTTTTTAAAATCCTGATTCCTGGGCCTCATCCTCTGGAAATTGTTTCTTTGTTATGGGGTAGGGCCACAACATTAGTAACAAAGAAGCAGAATTAAAACTTTATTGTGGGGAGCCGCTACAGTGTTTTGGACAGGTTCAAGCCTTGGACTAATGAGAGGGCACAGTCCTCTTATTGCCACATGCAAGTCCCAGCTTGGAGGGCAGGGCCCTCCTAGCAAAATTATAGCCAACAGCTATAGTTGTAAGCTTGAACCTATGGTCCGAACACGTGGCCCCACGTGCCTGAGTGATGTAGGCTTCATAGAGTTCAGGTGCATGTAGTTGAGTAGGATTGAAACCTAGGAGAATGTTGTAAACATCTTGGTCACGCCCTTACTTTGCCTCGTGGCATCTGCTATAAAATAAAGACACAGCTGTGGTCGTGGTCGCTGTCTCTCAGAGAAGCAGCGTCCCACCGAGACCCAGCTTTCATTATCTTGTCTGTCTTTTCTAAGCCTTTTCTGCTGCCCCCACTCAGAGTCACCCTTGGCCGTGCTGGCGTAGCACACTTTATAAAGATATGCCTTCATGCTCCGAGGGCAGGTTCCTGCCCCAAACCCTGCCCTCACCGGAAACAGCTCCGGGAAACAGCTCGGGGGAGGGCGCAGCCGTTGCCAAGACAACCCCTGCAGGACTGACTTCCTTCTGCTTGGCCACGGCGGTTGTGGTCATGATGAACACCACCCATGGTTTTTATATAAGTAGATACCACCTTTAACATATACTAAAGTATATGTACTTGGGTCTATTTCGGGGCTTTCTATTCTATTATGTTGTTTTCTTTATTCATAAATCACGATCACACACTATTTTAAATATAGAAGCTTTGCAGAATGTATTAATATTTATTAGCTGCCTCTCATAACTCTTTATTTTCATTGTTTCCCTAGCTAGTCTTATGTGTATATTTTTCCTTATGACTAGTGTTAACTTGTCTAGCTTCATAAAAATATCTCCTTGGTGTTTTTATTGGGATCACATTAATTTATAAGTTAACTTAATGTTAAGACATTTTAACCAAGAATAGTGATGTTTTATAATTTGTTCAAGTTACTTTTGTGCCTTTCAAAATATTTAATAGTATTTTTATTAGTTTTGAATGTCTTAAATGCTTTTCCTAACTATATTATCTTTTGTTATTATATGTTTTAACCCATTATAACTTTTAACTAGTTATTTTTCATGCAATGATTAGTATTATTTTTGCATTTTAATTTTATATCCTACTACCTTGTTGAATTATTTTATTTAGTTTTATTATTGCTTTTGTAGGATTTCCAGGTATATTGTCATATCATCTGTAAATAAAGATAGTTAAGTCTTTTATTTTTCAATTCTTATTCCTCTAATTGTTTTCTCTTGTCTAATTGCATTAGCTAATAACTCCATAGTAATGTTGAATAATAGTCGATAGTGGCATCCTTATATTATTTCTGACCTTAATGGGAATGCCTCTTGGTGTTCTCTATGTAGTAATATGCTGACATTAGGATTGAGGTGTGAGTGTGTAAAATGGAACTATCTACCCATTTCTATTTTTTTTTTCAAGAATTTTTATTAGTAATGGGTGTTGGATATTTATCAAAGTCTTTTCAGCATCTATGGATATAATCATATGATTTTTCTTTACTGACTCATTAATATATGCATTATATTAACTAATTTTCTAAAGTTGAACCGTTGTTGCATTCTTGGTATAAATCCCATTTCATGATGAAATATTATTTTCTTACTGTAGTGTTGGAGTTGTTAGCTAATATATCACTTAGAATTTTTGCATCAATATTTATAAATGAATTCCATCTAAAATTTTCCTTTTTGCATGTATCACATCTTTATTATGTTTTGGTATGATTGCTTCATAAAAAAACTGGATGTTTGCTGTGCCCAGGTGGCTCAGTTGATTGGAGCATCATCCCGTACACCAAAAGGTTGTGGTTTCAATTCCTGGTTAAGGCACATACCTAGGTTGTGGGTTTGATCCCTGGCTGGGTGCATACAGGAGGCAACTGATTGATTGTTTTCCTTCATTTTCTATGTTCTGAAATGATGTGTATAGATTGGGACTATCTGGTTGTTGAGAAACAATTCCCAATTCTCCAAGAGTTTCTTGTATTTCTGCACATCTTGCAAGTTAGGCACTAACTGCCCTTTGTTTCCTACCGTCCTAGCTTTGTTCCCTTTGTGTAGTGCAAGGTATCTTCCAACCTTAGAAAATATAGTGTCTCCCTGTACAGGGCATATTTCAATACAGCTCTAGAAGACAAAGCTACTGTTCCCTGTAGAGCAGCGGTTCTCAACCTGTGGGTCGCGACCCCTTTGGCAGTCGAACGACCCTTTCACAGGGGTCGCCTAAGACCATCCTGCATATCAGATATTTACATTATGATTCATAACAGTAGCAACATTACAGTTATGAAGTAGCAACGAAAATAATTTTATGGTTGGGTCACAACATGAGGAACTGTATTTAAAGGGCCAGAAGGTTGAGAACCACTGGTGTAGAGCAAAAAGCAAACATGCTCACTGTCCAGTATAAGAAAAATAATGTTTCCCTTCAGAACACAAGACCGGCATGCTTATTGCCCATTGTAAAATACTCAAGTGCCATACCTCAGGGTTCTTCTCCTGTAATGCAATGGACTCAGTGTTATCTGCCCCTTTTTGCATTGCCCTGTGGGGATTGGGGCTCAGGAAACTGGTTCCAAATACTGGTATGGTAGCTACTGCTATTACAATGAGTAATTTACTGTCTTTCATCTCTGATCCTGGAGTCTTATGTTTTCTACTAGCATTAATGAAATTGTGGCAGGCTCGCTTGTTAGCTTGCAAGTAAGGTAACATCTCACACCCTTCTCACTTGACACTGGTCTTTAAAGTTGTGGTAAAATTATTCTAGAAACCATTTTGTAAAGTAGTTTTATGGTAACTTTCTATTTCTTCTATGGAAATCAGTCTGTTTAATCTTTTAATCTTTACTGTTCACTTTAAAATTTTTATGTGCTTATTTATTTGGAGCAAAGGAATGGGGTCTCTTGAGTTAACTTTTTATTTTCCCTTGAGGTCTCTTGGCTTATCTTTCATGAAGAACCATTGCAATTTTGAATAACTACAGCACCTTCTTAGCTTACAGTAAATAAAGTATGCTTAGTAGCTAAAGTTATAAAGATGAATGTCCTTTCTGTGTTGGTCTTTTTATGGGTGGTAGTAGTACAGTCATTATAAAGGTGAATGGCCTTTCTGTTTGTTTTTCTGCAGGTGGTGGTTGTACAGGCAATTAGTGCTCTCTGTCAGAAATACCCACGAAAGCATGGCGTCATGATGACTTTCCTCTCCAACATGCTCCGAGACGATGTAGGTGGACTAGTTTGTAAATCATAGGAAGTTGCTCTCTTAAATTCTTACGATTCCCATTAAATGTCATAGTATTTAAAGCAGCATGTGTCTCTCAAATAGTGTGCTTACTTCTGGTTGCTGACTTATCATTACTAAACATGCTATGGCTCTAGCTTTCCCTGCAGAAAAAAAAACACACTTCTGTTTCTTTCATGAAGGAAGGGAAGGGAAATTTTAATATTATAAGCATAAGCCTTGGAGTATAAGCATTTCTCCAAAAAGCATCCTCAGAACGAATGGGAGTTTTCTCTTTTGCCAGGGAGGCTTTGAATATAAACGGGCCATTGTGGACTGCATCATCAGCATTGTGGAAGAGAACCCTGAGGCTAAAGAAGCAGGTCTAGCCCACCTCTGTGAATTCATTGAGGACTGTGAGCACACTGTTCTGGCTACAAAGATTCTACACTTGCTGGGCAAAGAGGGCCCCAGAACGCCTGCTCCCTCCAAGTATATCCGCTTTATTTTCAATAGAGTCGTACTGGAAAATGAGGCTGTTAGAGCTGGTAAGTCATTGGAACACTGATAATGGCGTAACTGCTGATCTTTTTAAATGTGTAACTCAAGGGGGTGGTGATGAAATTGGAAAATTTCTACTTGATGGTGGGATCCTTCCTATACTTCCCATGTTTGATAAACTTGAAATAGCCACTCATGAACTTATTTCCCACTTTCTCTTCAACTCACTATAATCTAGCTCTCTTCCTTAAAAATCCTCTGAAGCTATTTAAAAAATATATCACTTATAAGCGAGTTGGAAAATCAAGTTAAATACTCTAATGTTTTTATCTTTGTTCACCTCTCAGTCAGTTTAATGTGCTATTGACTAAACTCTCCCTTGGCTTCCACAATAGCCTGCATCTTTCCATCACTCCTCAGTCTTATTTATAGAGCTTCTCTTCCATTCCCTAAAATAATAGTTTTCTTAGGGGTTTGTCTTCTTACCATACACACTTATTCTGGTGATCATTTTCAGAGCTCTATTCATAGGCGGTGACATTGCAGTCATGTCTCTTTCCTGAACTTTTATGTCCAGCTATCTAAGGCACTTCTAATTCAACTTAAAACTAAACTCACCCAAACCTTTATCATCCATTCCTTTGGAAAGGCAGAAACTTATTCTCCTGTTTTATAATCTCCACCTGTTCTTTGGCAAAATTCCATCAATTCTGACTCTTTAATATTTCTTCGTTCTCTTTTTCCTTTATTTTCATGGGTGCTGCTTTAGGCTCTCCTTCATTTCCAGTGCCAACTAGTGTGACTGCTGCCATTCTCATACAGATCTAGTCTGTACTCCACACTGTGCTACAAAAATGGACTTTGCATTTAAAATCTGCTTATAAGTTTAGTGTAGCGTACTCTGCTGCAAATACACAAATTCATCCTGTGTTTAACATCCTATGTAATAAAAGGGTAATATGCAAATTGTCCCCTTGACTGGGAGTTCGACTGGAGTTCGACCAGGAGGCAGGACCAGCCTGCCAACTGCCACGGCCCCTCCCCCTGGCCTGTCCCGCCCCCTTTCACTCCCCACCCTCCCCAATCGGGGGCTGGGACGGCCAACCTCCCACATCCCCTCCCCCCAGCCGTGCACCAGGCCTCTAGTCTATACTAATAATCTATACTAATAAAAGGGTAATATGCTAATTAGACCAGACATCTTCCAGACATCCTTCCAGAAAAAGCCTTGGTGGCGGGTCTGAGGCAGAGGCAGTTGGGGGTGATCAGGCCAGCAGGGGAGAGCAGTTAGGGAGATCAGGTCAGCAGGGGAGAGCAGTTAGGGCGATCAGGCAGGCAGGGGAGCAGTTAGGGGCATCAGGCAAGCAGGAAGAGTGGTTATGGGCAAGCAGGCAGAGTGGTTAGGGGCGATCAGGCAGGCAGGCAGGTGAGCAGTTAGGAGCCAGAGTCCCGGATTGTGAGAGGGATATCCGACTGTGTCCCCTCCCCGAGGCCGTGCACAAATTTGTGCACCAGGCCTCTAGTCTATACTAATAATCTATACTAATAAAAGGGTAATATGCTAATTAGACCAGACATCTTCCAGACAAAGCCATGGTGATGAGGCAGAGGTAGTTAGGAGCAATCAGGCCAGCAAGAGAGAGCAGTTAGGTTAGGGGCAATCAGGCCAGGAGGGGAGAGCAGTTAGGGCAGTGGTTCTCAACCTGTGGGTTGTGATCCCTTAGGCAGTCGAATGACCCTTTCATAGGGGTCACCTAAGACCATCCTGCATATCAGATATTTACATTACGATTCATAACAGTAGCAACATTACAGTTATGAAGTAGCAACGAAAATAATTTTATGGTTGGGTCACAACATGAGGAACTGTATTTAAAGGGCCAGAAGGTTGAGAACCACTGAGTTAGGGGGATCCCTGAGGGATCGGGCCTAAACCGTCAGTCGGACATCCCCTGAGGGGTCCTGGATTGGAGAGGGTGCAGGCCGGGCTGAGGAACCCCCCCCCCCCCCCACCCATCCCCATGCATGAATTTTGTGCACTGGGGCTCTTGTCCTTTAATAATAGAGGCTAAACCACAACCTATTTTTGTTTTATTTCTAGTCTCTCTTGTCTGCTCCTGCTTTCAAACATGGGATCCTATTCTTCAGCCTTCCTCACCTGTGTCTAGTTCCAATCTGACATTATGCTTTCTTCTCTGGACTGAGGGTCTTTGCACTTGTCATTCTCTCTGCTTTAATACTATTTTCCTTCCATTTCCCTTTGGCTAATGTTACTTGTTCTTAAATATTTAGCTCTACTTTTCTTCACCAATTCTGACTTAAGTTTCTTTCTCTGTATTCACTTATCTTCCTGGATATGGTTCTATCATGGACTTATTGTGCTGTGTTGTAATCATCTTTTTACTTACCTGTCATTCCCACTAGACTACAACTCCTTCATGTCAGGGGCTATTTCTTCTATCTTTCTTTCCCCAGCACCTATCACAGTTCCTTGCAAAAGTTATGTGAGCAATAAATCTTTATTGAATTAAGTGAATTTTAATAATAGAGCATCTTTTTATGCTTGGAGCTTGTTGTTTGAGATTATAGCTTAATTATATCAGTATGATATATAAGAGGTAGTAGTGGGATTGGAGGAGTGCTCATAAAAAGAAATTGATATGATTTTTCCTACAATGCATGGAGGATTTTCCTATTCATAGCTCTCTTGGGCCTACAGATTTCTGTTAATGCTTAAATGGATCAAAGAAATAAGATCAAGACACAATAAAACAATAAGAGAGTTTATTCCCTCTCAACATGGGTAAACTTTTCTAATTTTTTGAATGATTATTACTTAATGCAAGAAACCAATATTTACGTTGCTTCATTTTATGCTTCATTATAGCTGCTGTGAGTGCTTTGGCTAAATTTGGGGCTCAGAATGAGAATCTCCTCCCAAGCATCCTTGTACTCTTACAAAGGTAAGTAAAAGAATGTTATTTTTTGGAGTCTTTTTTTTTTTTTAAATAAGAACTGCCATATGGCTGAATAGAGTTCCTCATTGTACCATATCAAATGCATTACAGGACCTAAGAATAGAGCTGATGGAGTAAGTGAGGGGCAAATGGCATTTTTGTTCTCTTCTAGTAATTTTGTGTATGCTAAGTACATATAAAATTTGATTTTGAATTTCTCATTTCTCTTTGTGTGAGTTTGAGAAAGTGACTTAAAGGTGTATGCCTCAATTTGTATATTAGGAGCTAACTTCAAAGTGATTCACTAAGTAGAGTTGCAAATTTCAGCTTCTCATGGTCTCTCTGACTCCCTATTTGATGAGGAAAAGACTTGATGTGAGCAAAAACTGTGGTTATATCTTATTAAAAGAGAGAAATTACAAACCAAAGGCTGGTTGGTTTAAATGAACAATGCTTGGATTTTGAGTGCTTTTTAATATCCTTAGAAAGTCTAACATTCCCATTTTTTAATTATAAAGAAGCCTAAGTCTTTATCAGGATCATGTGGTTGCAGATCCAAGAAAAGACTCCAAACTGCTATCTTATGTTATTGAGTTCTTCTTAATTATTTTTTTAATTCTTTATTATTATTATTTTTTAAAATATATTTTATTGATTTTTTAGAGAGGAAGAGAGAGTGGTAGAGAGTGAGAAACATCGATGAGAGAGAAACATCGATCAGCTGCCTCCTGCACACCCCCTACTGGGGATGTGCCCGCAACCAAGGTATATGCCCTTGACCGGAATCGAACCTGGGACCTTTCAGTCCACAGGCCAACGCTCTATCCACTGAGCCAAACCGGTCAGGGCAATTCTTTATTATTGAAAGTATTTCATATGTCTCTTCCCCCTCCCCCCATTGTCTTCTCCCAGCCTGCCCCTGCCCCCCAGTCCCAGCCTTCACCCCCTCCCCCCCCATTGTCTTTATCCATTGGTTATGCTTATATGCATACAACTTCTTTGGTTGATCTCTTCCCCCCAAGTTCTCCCCCCACCCGCCACCCTCCCCTACTTTCCCTCTGAGGTTTGAGGGTCTGTTCGATGCTTCTATGTCTGGATCTATTTTTGTTTGTCAGTTTATGTTGTTCATTATATTCCACAAATGAGTGAGATCATGTGATACTTATCCTTCTCTTCCTAATTATTTTAATGCCTATTTATATAGTGCTTATTTACCAATTGGGAGCAGTACTCAAGATTTATGGTGATTTTAGGATACACTGTTGGCTGTTGTTGAGTTCTTTTATAATAAAGGTAGTGTCGCCAAAACCGGTTTGGCTCAGTGGATGGAGCGTTGGCCTGCGGACTGAAGGGTCCCGGGTTCGATTCCGGTCAAGGGCATGTACCTGGGTTGCCGGCACATCCCCAGTGGGAGATGTGCAGGAGGCAACTGATCGATGTTTCTCTCTCATCGATGTTTCTAACTCTCTATCTCTCTCCCTTCCTCTCTGTAAAAAATCAATAAAATATATTTTTTTTAAAAAATAAATAAATAAAGGTAGTGTCAGCCCTAACCGGTTTGGCTCAGTATGTAGAGCATCGGCCTGCGGACTGAAGGGTCCCAGGTTTGATTCCGGTCAAGGGCATGTACCTTGGTTGTGAGCACATCCCCAGTAGGAGGTGTGCAGGAGGCAGCTGATTGATGTTTCTCTCTCATCGATGTTTCTAACTCGCTATCTCTCTTCCTTCCTCTCTGTAGAAATCAATAAAATATATTTTTTTAAAAAGGTAGTATCACATGCCCTGGTTGTGTTCTTTAGATGTGGTGGTAAAGCTCTTGGGAATCTTTAGGGTGCTGTGTGACATGCCTATTGTATCCCCTGGACAGGTGTATGATGGATACTGATGATGAGGTCCGAGACAGAGCTACTTTCTATCTGAATGTGCTGCAGCAGAAACAGATGGCATTGAATGCTACATATATCTTCAATGGTTAGTGAGAGCCACGGATGTAGACAAATATACTTTTGGTATCTTGGAAGCATGTCTTAAGATGATATGCATATGAGCTGACTTTACTAGGCAAAATGCTTCTTTTATGTTTTTGACTGCACTTCCATTTCTAGGGAAATCTAAAGTATGTAAAAGCCCAAAGAATATTGCTTGCTCCTGATCCTTTTTGAGCTCATTCTTGAATGGGTTTACCTTTTCTCCCTTTTCTTACGCTACTAGAGGCTTGGTGCATGAAATTTGTGCACTGGGGTTGGGAGGTGTCCCTTAGCCCCACCTGCATCCTCTTGCAGTCTGGGAGCCCTCAGGGGATGTCCAACTACTGGCTTAGGCCATTCCCTGGGGTTGGGCCTAAGCTGGCAGTCAGACATCCCTCTTGCAGTCTGGGAGTCCTTGCTCCTTACTGCCTGCTCACTGCTCCTTAGTGCTGCCATGGAGGCGGAAGAGGCTCCTGCCACTGCGCTCACCAGCCATGAGCCCGACTTCTGGTTTAGCGGCACTCTGTCTGTGTGAGTGCACTGACCACCAGGGGGCAGCTCCTGCATTAAGCGTCTGCCCCCTGATGGTCAGTCCACATCATAGTAACCCGTAGTTCTGGTCATTCTGCCATAATGGTCACTTAGGCTTTTATTATATAGATCATTGTTCCCACATGGCTAAGTTGCTCTCTTTTATGGAAGGTACTTATATTTTGTTGAAAATGTTTATGCTCTGCTCCCATGCTTCCTTGAATGAAATTATAAGAAAGTTTTATATAATAGCCTTTACTTTTAATTTCTTATGTTATAAAGTCTGTGGTTATATTTTCCCCTCCTTCAGAAAGAGTAGATTACACAGTATAAATCTGGGCCCATCTGGATCCTAGTATTGGCAAGAAGTTATAATGCTGAGATTTCTCTGTTTCATAGGTCTGACAGTGTCTATACCAGGGATGGAAAAAGCTTTACATCAGTATACATTAGAGCCTTCAGAAAAGCCCTTCGACATGAAATCTATTCCTCTTGCTATGGCTCCTGCCTTTGAACAGAAAGCAGGTAATGGGACCACTTCATTCTTTAGTGTTTCTATGTTTAAGTAGTGTTATTAGCATATTTTCTCTAATACATCCTTTGTTTGCTTAATTGTCACTCTGTATTTCTAAATCTTTTTAGAAGTATGGTGGATGATGTTTTTAATTAGGTTTTAAATTATTTTCCTGGTTTTCACATAAAAGCTCAAATATGAAGTGTGACCAGATTGAAAGTTTTTCTTTTTCCATGTTTAATATTGCAGAATCTGAAGTTAGCTGTCACTGTGTGTCTCAGAGCTGCAATTGTGCTGTCACCTCCTGTTTTTATTTTCTGAAGTTGGTAATTTCTTAATTTTACTATTGGAGGTTTGTCTTGAAAGAATTTATGGGACAAGATCATAAAAGAAAATGTTCCCAAGGGATAGCTAACTATAAAATTAAGGAAGGAAGAAAGGAAGGAAGGAAGGAAGGAAGGAAGGAAGGAAGGAAGGAAGATGTTTAATGGTCAGACTGAGAAAGAATGATCTTAACTTTGAACCTTTTCAGTTTTTCTGTTGATACCATACAAGTAATTTTTCCTATTTGAATCATGAGAAGACTTGTTTTATAAATAGTTCCTTCTTTTGAGAATATTTTTTTGTACATTCTCGTCCATTTAAAGCAAATACTATATTTTAGGGCTTACTTTATTATATCACAAAATATGTTCACTAAGTAAATTTTAATTTGAACATCTCTCTAAAAAAATGTGACAGAAGCCTACTGGTGTTTTTAGCAGTGGCTTATTTTATGTGTGTTAGAAGCTTCTGTCCTGATGTCTTTCTGTCTGCATTTTCAGCTTGATAATGGGAGGAAAGCTCACTTGATTGCTCATATCTGTCTTTTTAGAAATCACACTTGTGGCTACTAAGTCAGAGAAGTTGGCTCCTTCCAGGCAAGACATTTTCCAAGGTATGGTAAATTGATGGGTAGAAGTAATAGTCTGCACCCTAGGCATTATAAATATAATGAAGTGCACTACTTTCATTCAGTTTGATGAATTCCCAGTGCAGGAAATCTTTGTGTGGCTGATATTTGTTGTTATAGGTTATAGTTGCTGTACAGGTTATAGTTGCTGGGGCTACCTGAAGTCCATGGAACATTACAATTGCCGAAGCTAATGTGCTAACTGGGAATGTTGTTCTTCATATCCTAGGTAACAGGGAACTCAAATTCTAAGAAATTAGGAATATAAGGTTTTTTTGCTTTTAGTAATTGAGTATATAAACTCTTAAAATATTAATTTATGAAAGCTTGGGGATATATCAGAGTTTAATTATTAGCTAGGTGATGGAAACTAAAACATCATGAGCATCTAGAATAATGTCCTCCTAGATTATTCTCATTTTGGGTCATCTTCTCATTTTGTTTTCTTCCTTATTTTTTTTTTTCTTGATAGAACAATTGGCTGCTATTCCTGAGTTCATGAATCTGGGACCCTTGTTCAAGTCTTCTGAGCCTGTTCAGCTTACAGAAGCAGAGACCGAATACTTTGTTCGTTGTGTGAAGCACATGTTTACCAATCACATTGTGTTCCAGGTGAGATAAGTTCCCTACCCAGCCCCTATGGGAGCTTACTAGGCTTGGAGACCAGTATTAACTCCCCTGTAATTTGTAATTCTAGTAGTTCTTCTTATAGAGAAGGAAAGGAACTTAGCAGCATTTCTGGTTTTCCTTCCTATGGCTACAGAGATGCCTTCGTATGATGGGTTAAAAACTAAAAGGACTTAAAAATAAAATATCTGGAAAAGTTTCACAACATAAAGTATAAGCTGCTAAAAAATAATCGTCATTTAACATAAGGGTAAAAGCTTAGCTTCTAAGAATCAATTGAAATCCATTAAACATCTGCTATCTTGTTTGGTAGAACTAAGTCGCAGGAAAGAGGAAAAAAACGAGTGAATAATATAAACCCCAAAGCCTCAAGGATAAGGCCATCCCGTTACCTAAAGAAAAACCTTAGGAGGAGACCTACAGTACTGTTTGGGGAGGAAAGGTATAGTGAATTCCAGAACTGAGTTATGGGCTATGGGTGGGAAGGAACAACTTGCTTGCAAACCGTTCTTATCCTTCATAATGTTTTTCTGTTTGCTGACTTTTCAGTTTGATTGTACCAACACTCTCAATGACCAGCTACTGGAGAAAGTGACAGTGCAGGTGGAACCATCAGATTCCTATGAAGTGCTGTGTTGTATCCCAGTCCCCAGCCTCACTTATAATCAGCCAGGAATATGTTACACTCTTGTCCGTTTGCCTGATGATGACTCTTCAGCAGGTACTAACCCACAGAGGGGAAGAGACACATGATTAAGAATGCATTACCACTTGAGCTCTTAAATGTCTGGACACATGTTTGGGGGTCAAGAATATGGTTCTTTTCTAGAATTAAATGTAATGATAGTGATGATGTATTTATGGTTATATAATTAGTGCTGCAGAAATATTATTTATAACTAAATCTCTAAGTAGAATTTGCTGGACATTTAATCTGAAAAAAGAAACTGAATGTGTATAGGGGTAGCCCCAGAAGGAATTCAGGCTTTCTGGTAGAACAGTGTAACCACTGATGAGGGTTCATCTGTCTGATGTCTCCTGTAAGGAGCACGACCCACTTCTCCCTGGCGTTTCTTTCCAGGACATCGTAAGGGCTTTTTATTAGTAGATCCATGGCATTTTAAAATATATTGTCTTTGAGGGTCTGCCAGCGGTTGCCAACCTTTTGGACCACTGATTGGCGACCGCTGCTATACCATAGTGCTGGCATCTGAGAGTATGTCTCAGCCCAGTAAATGCCTTATCAACATTTGTGTATCCACATGGGAGAAAGGCTTTGTAATTCTTTCCTTGATTCATGTGGAGTCTGGGTAGGAGTGGGGAGGGTAGCTTCTAGTGCCTATAATAGTATTTACAGGTTCAGGGACTTGAGGTCTTCTGACCTACCTCTTGTGAATGTCTAGTGTGTGTTGTACTTGATATATTTTCCCACCTGAGTGCTTCTTCTCTTTCCATATTCACTAAAGAGTATTCACAGTGGTTACCTGGTTTTCACAGAAATAAGCACACACATTGCATTTATGTTTTGAAAAACTTTTATTAGTAGTACTGGAAAAAACATTTATTACTTCTAGTACAGGAAAATACAATTTTTACTACTAGTACAGGAAAAACAATTTTTACTACTGATACAGGGAAAAAATTTTACTACTAGTACAGGAATAAAACAGATAATAGTTAACAAATATTGAGGAAGGTACAGAGTTACAAGAAATCGTAAAAGTACTAGTGAATTGTTATCTCTGGTCATCATTCAGTTACATTAGGGGTTTAACCTGCCTCCTTTTAGCCCCTTTCCAAGCTCCCTTTTTAGATGTTGTTTCTGGGAACCCATGCCCAATCATATCTGTGTTGGATGATAGACCAGGCTACTCACTCTAGCACGAGGTAGATTCAAATTGGCACTGTTGCGGGGTCTGAATCCCAGGTTGTTCCCTCTGACCCCTGGGTGCAGCCACCCTGGATCCATAACCCGCTGGGTTAGGAAGGCACTTTCCTATCTGGCCTCTAGGATTTCTCCTTCAAGCTTGAGGCCGTCCAACTTTAACCTTTCATTACCTCCCTTATCCCTTAATGAGGTTTCTCTTGTTCCATTCCCTTTTAGCTTCACTTTCTCTCCTGGTCTATTCTCCTCTAGTTAGACTTTTCTAAAGTATGTCCACCAGCCAGAAACATAGCTGACTGTATCTTATGTAAAGGTAGTTTTATTTACTCTTGTTCCAAACCAGTATCTGGGCCCAGTCTTAAAGTAGCCCCGTGGCTTCTGCCACCATCCTGGGATAATCTGCACTTTTATCAGTTTTCTCAAGTGGCCTCCTCTACTTGTTTTATAATTCTTCCTCCTGTAGTGCTTCTCACCAAGTTTCTGCTTTTTTAAGAAAAGCCATTACTTCGCCACTTAATTTTAAAGGGAAGCAAAATGCTTGAACCCATTGAATAATCAAGCTTTTCCCAAGTGAGAACACTAGCTCTTCCCTTTCCAGGTTCACTTGGATAACTGATAAACTTAGGTGCCTCACAGACCCCAGTGAATGTATTAACAGAAGACAGTAAATACAGTTTTACAATATCAAAATACATAAGACAACAGTATTGAAATTACAGCAATCACATATAGTTCAGGAGGAAATAACAACAACAACACCAACAACAACAACAATAGAAACTTTTATACTAAGAGAGTAGGTACAGGGGAGGTTTTCTGACCCCTCTGTAGTGAGGGGTTAATTTCTTTTTAAAAAAGTATATCTTACAAATTAGCCCAGAGGTTTCAACCTTTGATCTGCTGGCTTCAGGCTCTTTTGCTTAATGCTTTGTTCATATTTTATTAATAAAAATTTGGCATTTGGAGAAATTTTTTTTCCTATTAAATTCAAAGGGTTTGCTGTTTGGTGCTAAAAGTCAGTTATAAACATTTGTCATCTCATCTTGGAGAAAAGTCTCAGCACTTGGACTTTTCAAACTGCTTTATATTTGACCCATCATCTACCTGCTTCAAAGCAAATTCCTTTCTATTCCTTTGTTTTTGTCAGAAATTCTAAAATTTTTAATCTATGGCCAATCCAAAGTCTTTGCTGTACAATGAATAGAAGTAAAATACCAGGACATAGATGGTAATAAAAGTCTTTTACCCATTCCTTCTTTTTCCCATTGCAAATATTCCAAATCACCTCTACTTTGTCTCATCTCAGAAAATATATTTTCCTTATAATCACAAGGGGAAAACATAAATTATATAGATCATGATTTCCTTCAACTTGAAAATTATATAGCATAGTAGAAAGGAATATAGGTTTTAGAGCTACACAAATTGGGATTTGAATTCTGACTCTGATCCACATAGACTGTGTAACCATGGACAAGCTATTTGATCTCTGTAAGCCTTTCAGGATTGTTGAAAGGATGAAATATCAATAAAGAAGGTCGTTACCATAGTGCCAGGCAGAAGCTATTTTTGTTTCAATTCTGGAACTATCTACTTTCTTCCTTTATCCTCTTTAAAAAGTAAGTCTTCCACAGTTGAAGAGACACACACCCTCTAACCTCCTTCAAAATATTATTCAATTATTCTTGTCTTTGCTGTATCTTTAAACTTTCCCATTCTCCCTTAATTTATAACTGTACAAAAAAATCTACACCGTCTGAAAAATGTGCTTTAACCCAACATCAAGATAACACCATAACTCCTTCCCTCAATTTATGGGCAATTTGTGAAAAGATTAAGTCTCAATTCAATTAGTCCTACTTTTATATTCTAGCCTCTAACAATTACTGTTTTAATCAAAAATTTTAAGAAAAGCCTTTTAGGCAGCATTCTTTCTTGGCAACCTTTCTCATTCAGAAACTTTCTTTCTTCTGAATAGCTATTGCATCAGTAACAGCAAATTTAAATAACTCATTTAAAAAGTCTTCAATAGAGAATATACATACTAACAACAAATTTCATAGTATATCAATATGAGTTGCTTTTCTATGTTTTTCATTAGGGATGCTGCCTCCCAATTAAAAATTCATAACTCTTTCTTATATACTTCAGTTCTCGACTTTCTGCCTACACTTCTTTAAACCTCCACCTTAATTTGAGCTACCATAGGAATGTGATGGACGCTGAATTCTTTTCTGAATCTATAGTCTCTCTTCATTATTAGTTGTTCAGGTTTAACCATATTAACTCCTGACACTCGGTATTAAATCTACAACTTCAATAAAGTAATTGAACTCAGAATATTTTTTTTCCTTAGACTCATATCCATCTTCTCACTGGGATCCATATTAATGAACCTTGATAAAATTTACATTCTTTATAGCTAAAGCTCATAATTTGAATTTTTACTTAGATGATAAAAAGGATAGAACGTTACATTTATCACCACTTCCGCTGCCTTTATAACTAGAATTTGTATCAGTCTACCCTTATCTAAGTATTCCTCCAATATGACCCATTATGAGACTGAACAAGATTCCTAGATTTAAAGCTCATTATTCACCTTTCCATTCATCTTGTAACCAATCATCCGTCATCAAACACAATGGAATTTCTAAAATTCCCTCTATACATTCAACCTGTCACCATCTGGCCTTATTATTGACCCTGTACCTGTTACCTCCTAGCTTTAGACAATGTCACTCAGACTTCAACTGAACAGGTGGGTATTGCATCCCACCTCTTTCTCACACAGCAGTCATATCTCTACAAGATGCAAATTCTTCAGTGTAGTCTGCCAACACAGCCGGGCATTCTTACTGCCATTACAGCCCAAAAGTACTCCCTTCTCACATCAGCCCACACATCAAGAGTCCATAGCTACGGGACCGAACCTTGGTGCTTTGCTCCCTACTCACTCAAGGTGAATCCCAGGGTGCCACCCTCTATCCTTCCAGGTGATTTCTCAGCCACATCCCTTTGCTTGCTTTGCTGTCTGCCTGGTCCAGGGTCCCTTAACCCCATTCTGACCTTCTTGAGTCTCATGCGTCCACCTGCTCATCTGCTCATGCTTCGCCTCTCTGCCCAGCTCTCCTCTCTGCCCCTTCCACCCAGTGATTCTCACCCGAGGGTGCATGACCCCCCAAGGAGGCCTATCAGCAACATCTTTGCGGTGTGTGTTTGTGTTTTCTTTTGATTTTTTTTGGTTTTGTTGTTTCAAGCAGTGTACTGCTCCCCCTTCAGATGGTGTGATAGACCTGCCTTGGGAGTCATGCCCACCCCCCCCCCCTCGGGTGAAACTCACCCCCCCCCCACCCCCGGGAAGAATCACTGCTGTGGAAGCCCAACCTGACTCCTGGGCTGCACTCACCCTTGGGCCTCTAGCCTTCTACTGGTTGCCATTGACACATTTTCCTGAAAGATCCCAGCGTTCGCACCATTCTCTCACTGTCCTGACACTGTCCTCCTGCAACTACCCGACTCCCTTCCATCCCCAATCTGCAAAACACCATTATTTATCTGACGCCACCACCACAATTCGAAAACACACACACACACACACACACACACACACATACACACACACACACACACATTCACATATACACTCACCCACGCGTAAGCTACTCCTTCCTCCATACCTTTATGACTCTGGTGCCTTGTGGAAGTACCTTTGTCCCAGGACCAGGACGTTCTCAGCTCTTGCTATTCTTCCTGCTCTTGATGCTATCCCTCTTCTCACTCCCCTGGCATGATCCTTCCCCAGAGCCCCTGTGGTCCTCTCAAGTGCTGGTGTGTTTTCCGCCCACCAGACTTTTGCCTTCCCCCCTGTCCTGCGGCTACTCTCCAGTGGGCTCTCTGGGTGGATTCCCTGGTCTTGCCCTCCTGCTCTTGAACCCGTCCTCATCATGCCCACCACTTGACAAGGAATCAGCCCACAATCTCCATTAAAGGAGTTGGGTATTCCCGTGCATGGAGCTTGGCTCCCTTCACCCAACCCCATCCGAAATCCCATGGATCTTAAGCCTGTCCTGCTCTCCAACCCTGGCACACCGGAAACGCCTCCAGACTCGACCCCAGATCCCACCTCGCCCTGCGTCCATGCTCCACCCTCTGCTTGACCCTCAGTGTCCCATCCTGCTTCCCCTATGACTTGCTAGTCAGATGAAGGATTGATTGGTCCTTCCATGACCTGTACTCGTCCCTTCACTCACTATCCTCCTTCCCCCATTGCCTGCTCTCTCATCCCCAAGAGGGGTCTACTGACTCCATCTGCTGTCCCGTGTTCCTTACCTTTGTGGGTCCACCATTATAGATGGTGGTGGCTTACCTGGCCTTCTCTGTAACCTCACCTCCTCTCGCCTAGCCCTGCGCTGACAGGGTTGTCCCCAGGCTTTTCCATGGGCCACTTCTCCACACCTCATCCTCCTCTGACCTCAGCCCACCAGGCCGGCATTCTCTTTGGCCTTAGCCACTCTGTGATCTTCACCCTGCGTGGGCTCCTTCCCGCCCTTGAGTCACCCATGGTGGGAAAGTACCTGCCTTCTCCTAGTCGCCACCCAGGTTTCGTTCTTTACCATTCTTTGGGTGCAGTTCGATCGTCCCCTGTCCTTTCTCACTCTTCTGTGCCCCTGGCATTTGGCCCCCCTACTACACTCTCCACATTCCGAATGTGCTCACCTGATGTCCTACCTCTTGGGCCTGGGTTCATCATCTTTCCTGCTTTGCTTCTCTACTGCATACGTAGCAAGAAAACTGTCCTTCCTGAGCCAGGTGACATTTCTGCAGCCACAGACTGTACACCTCCTGGCTGATGCCCATGGTGCTCTGTGTGCTCCTTACCTCATTCCTCACCTTCTTCACACCCCACTGCCGTCTCCTTGGCCTTCATGTACTCTCCTGCATCTGCCCGCTTGCCTACGCCCTCTACTCACAGCCTGTGAACCTGCACTGTGATTTCCTCCAGGGACACGCAAACCTCGTTACTGGTAGCCTTTCCTGTTTCCTTTGGGACCCCTCTGTTGCACATTCTTGGGGCACAGCCCTTGGGGAGCCTCTTCCTCTGATTCCCCTGCCTCTTCCTCATCAGTCTGGGTCAGTGGTTCCCACCGTTCACAGTGGGGCAATTTGGATTTAACGGGGGCGATTTCAAACGAGGTGATAAGAGTGAATTTCTTGTATTTCTTAAGCTTCTAGGAGCTTCATATACTAGTACAGTAGAGAGAGATCTTTTGTGACATATGTATGCACTTCAGTTCTCTGTTATACGTTTCGTTTTTATTTTTTTTTGTTTTTTTATCGTTTTAAGTCTTACAAATACTAGTACATCTGTGTCCTTTTTCCCCCCAATTGACCTTCCCCCAGCCTCCCCTACCCCCCAGCATCTGTTTATATGTTTAAAAGTTTGTTTGATATTTTTTGATATCACTTCAATTGTTATTTTTGGGCAATTTCTGGGTTATTTCTTCCTCAGTATTTCAACTGTCCTGTTGTTCTTTTATTTTTCTCTTTCATGGATGCCATCTTCTTTGGAAGCTTGTTTAGACCAAGTTAGTGGCCTTTTAGGTGTCCTCCACAAGAATGGGAGTTCACTTTTTGAATAATGGGAATTATATGCCAGGGGCCGGGGGAAGCATCAGGATTTTAGAGATGCTTAGGTGGGGCATGGGCAAAAAAAGGTTGGGAGCCACTGCTCTGGGTCTTTGGCCTTCAGCCCTCCCTCTTGCCCCGGTGCCTGCTAAGCCATGCCTGACACCTTGGTGCTCAGTCTCGCTCTGCACAGAGCCCTGGGTCTAGCTGTCCGCCCCTCTTCTCTCCTTCCTCTGCCAGCCATCGTCTGTCTGCCACATCATCTCCAGTCCCAGCTGGGCCTTGCTTCTGCTCTACCGCCCTTCAGGTGCTCTCTGATCACATCAGTCCACCCTAAATTTCCCCGTTGGTCACTCCTGTCTCCCTCAGCCCTCCTCCTCAAGAGGCCTCAGTTCCAGGACCAAACCTTGGTGCTCTGCTCCTACACACTCAAGGTGAATCCCAGGGTGCCACCCTCTATCCTTCCAGGTGATTTCTCAGCCACATCCCTTTGCTTGCTTTGCTGTCTGCCTGGTCCAGGGTCCCTTAACCCCATTCTGACCTTCTTGAGTCTCATGCGTCCACCTGCTCATCTGCTCATGCTTCGCCTCTCTGCCCAGGTCTCCTCTCTGCCCCTTCCACCCAGTGATTCTCACCCGAGGGTGCATGACCCCCCAAGGAGGCCTATCAGCAACATCTTTGGGGTGTGTTTTTGTGTTTTCTTTTGATTTTTTTTGGTTTTGTTGTTTCAAGCAGTGTACTGCTCCCCCTTCAGATGGTGTGATAGGCCTCCCTTGGGGGTCATGCCCACCCCCCCCCCCTCGGGTGAAACTCACCCCCCCCACCCCCGGGAAGAATCACTGCTGTGGAAGCCCAACCTGACTCCTGGGCTGCACTCACCCTTGGGCCTCTAGCCTTCTACTGGTTGCCATTGACACATTTTCCTGAAAGATCCCAGCGTTCGCACCATTCTCTCACTGTCCTGACACTGTCCTCCTGCAACTACCCGACTCCCTTCCAACCCCAATCTGCAAAACACCATTATTTATCTGACACCACCACCACAATTTCAAAACACACACACACACACACACACACACACACACACTCACATATACACTCACCCACGCGTAAGCTACTCCTTCCTCCATACCTTTATGACTCTGGTGCCTTGTGGAAGTACCTTTGTCCCAGGACCAGGACGTTCTCAGCTCTTGCTATTCTTCCTGCTCTTGATGCTATCCCTCTTCTCACTCCCCTGGCATGATCCTTCCCCAGAGCCCCTGTGGTCCTCTCAAGTGCTGGTGTGTTTTCCGCCCACCAGACTTTTGCCTTCCCCCCTGTCCTGCGGCTACTCTCCAGTGGGCTCTCTGGGTGGATTCCCTGGTCTTGCCCTCCTGCTCTTGAACCCGTCCTCATCATGCCCACCACTTGACAAGGAATCAGCCCACAATCTCCATTAAAGGAGTTGGGTATTCCCGTGCATGGAGCTTGGCTCCCTTCACCCAACCCCATCCGAAATCCCATGGATCTTAAGCCTGTCCTGCTCTCCAACCCTGGCACACCGGAAACGCCTCCAGACTCGACCCCAGATCCCACCTCGCCCTGCGTCCATGCTCCACCCTCTGCTTGACCCTCAGTGTCCCATCCTGCTTCCCCTATGACTTGCTAGTCAGATGAAGGATTGATTGGTCCTTCCATGACCTGTACTCGTCCCTTCACTCACTATCCTCCTTCCCCCATTGCCTGCTCTCTCATCCCCAAGAGGGGTCTACTGACTCCATCTGCTGTCCCGTGTTCCTTACCTTTGTGGGTCCACCATTATAGATGGTGGTGGCTTACCTGGCCTTCTCTGTAACCTCACCTCCTCTCGCCTAGCCCTGCGCTGACAGGGTTGTCCCCAGGCTTTTCCATGGGCCACTTCTCCACACCTCATCCTCCTCTGACCTCAGCCCACCAGGCCGGCATTCTCTTTGGCCTTAGCCACTCTGTGATCTTCACCCTGCGTGGGCTCCTTCCCGCCCTTGAGTCACCCATGGTGGGAAAGTACCTGCCTTCTCCTAGTCGCCACCCAGGTTTCGTTCTTTACCATTCTTTGGGTGCAGTTCGATCGTCCCCTGTCCTTTCTCACTCTTCTGTGCCCTTGGAATTTGGCCCCCCTACTACACTCTCCACATTCCGAATGTGCTCACCTGATGTCCTACCTCTTGGGCCTGGGTTCATCATCTTTCCTGCTTTGCTTCTCTACTGCATACGTAGCAAGAAAACTGTCCTTCCTGAGCCAGGTGACATTTCTGCAGCCACAGACTGTACACCTCCTGGCTGATGCCCATGGTGCTCTGTGTGCTCCTTACCTCATTCCTCACCTTCTTCACACCCCACTGCCGTCTCCTTGGCCTTCATGTACTCTCCTGCATCTGCCCGCTTGCCTACGCCCTCTACTCACAGCCTGTGAACCTGCACTGTGATTTCCTCCAGGGACACGCAAACCTCGTTACTGGTAGCCTTTCCTGTTTCCTTTGGGACCCCTCTGTTGCACATTCTTGGGGCACAGCCCTTGGGGAGCCTCTTCCTCTGATTCCCCTGCCTCTTCCTCATCAGTCTGGGTCAGTGGTTCCCACCGTTCACAGTGGGGCAATTTGGATTTAACGGGGGCGATTTCAAACGAGTTGATAAGAGTGAATTTCTTGTATTTCTTAAGCTTCTAGGAGCTTCATATACTAGTACAGTAGAGAGAGATCTTTTGTGACATATGTATGCACTTCAGTTCTCTGTTATACGTTTCGTTTTTATTTTTTTTTGTTTTTTTATCGTTTTAAGTCTTACAAATACTAGTACATCTGTGTCCTTTTTCCCCCCAATTGACCTTCCCCCAGCCTCCCCTACGCCCCAGCATCTGTTTATATGTTTAAAAGTTTGTTTGCTATTTTTTGATATCACTTCAATTGTTATTTTTGGGCAATTTCTGGGTTATTTCTTCCTCAGTATTTCAACTGTCCTGTTGTTCTTTTATTTTTCTCTTTCATGGATGCCATCTTCTTTGGAAGCTTGTTTAGACCAAGTTAGTGGCCTTTTAGGTGTCCTCCACAAGAATGGGAGTTCACTTTTTGAATAATGGGAATTATATGCCAGGGGCCGGGGGAAGCATCAGGATTTGAGAGATGCTTAGGTGGGGCATGGGCAAAAAAAGGTTGGGAGCCACTGCTCTGGCTCTTTGGCCTTCAGCCCTCCCTCTTGCCCCGGTGCCTGCTAAGCCATGCCTGACACCTTGGTGCTCAGTCTCGCTGTGCACAGAGCCCTGGGTCTAGCTGTCCGCCCCTCTTCTCTCCTTCCTCTGCCAGCCATCGTCTGTCTGCCACATCATCTCCAGTCCCAGCTGGGCCTTGCTTCTGCTCTACCGCCCTTCAGGTGCTCTCTGATCACATCAGTCCACCCTAAATTTCCCCGTTGGTCACTCCTGTCTCCCTCAGCCCTCCTCCTCAAGAGGCCTCAGTTCCAGGACCAAACCTTGGTGCTCTGCTCCTACACACTCAAGGTGAATCCCAGGGTGCCACCCTCTATCCTTCCAGGTGATTTCTCAGCCACATCCCTTTGCTTGCTTTGCTGTCTGCCTGGTCCCGGGTCCCTTAACCCCATTCTGACCTTCTTGAGTCTCATGCGTCCACCTGCTCATCTGCTCATGCTTCGCCTCTCTGCCCAGGTCTCCTCTCTGCCCCTTCCACCCAGTGATTCTCACCCGAGGGTGCATGACCCCCCAAGGAGGCCTATCACCAACATCTTTGGGGTGTGTTTTTGTGTTTTCTTTTAATTTTTTTTGGTTTTGTTGTTTCAAGCAGTGTACTGCTCCCCCTTCAGATGGTGTGATAGGCCTCCCTTGGGGGTCATGCCCACCCCCCCCCTCGGGTGAAACTCACCCCCCCCCACCCCCGGGAAGAATCACTGCTGTGGAAGCCCAACCTGACTCCTGGGCTGCACTCACCCTTGGGCCTCTAGCCTTCTACTGGTTGCCATTGACACATTTTCCTGAAAGATCCCAGCGTTCGCACCATTCTCTCACTGTCCTGACACTGTCCTCCTGCAACTACCCGACTCCCTTCCAACCCCAATCTGCAAAACACCATTATTTATCTGACACCACCACCACAATTTCAAAACACACACACACACACACCCACACACACACACACATACACACACACACACACTCATATATACACTCACCCACGCGTAAGCTACTCCTTCCTCCATACCTTTATGACTCTGGTGCCTTGTGGAAGTACCTTTGTCCCAGGACCAGGACGTTCTCAGCTCTTGCTATTCTTCCTGCTCTTGATGCTATCCCTCTTCTCACTCCCCTGGCATGATCCTTCCCCAGAGCCCCTGTGGTCCTCTCAAGTGCTGGTGTGTTTTCCGCCCACCAGACTTTTGTCTTCCCCCCTGTCCTGCGGCTACTCTCCAGTGGGCTCTCTGGGTGGATTCCCTGGTCTTGCCCTCCTGCTCTTGAACCCGTCCTCATCATGCCCACCACTTGACAAGAAATCAGCCCACAATCTCCATTAAAGGAGTTGGGTATTCCCGTGCATGGAGCTTGGCTCCCTTCACCCAACCCCATCCGAAATCCCATGGATCTTAAGCCTGTCCTGCTCTCCAACCCTGGCACACCGGAAACGCCTCCAGACTCGACCCCAGATCCCACCTCGCCCTGCGTCAATGCTCCTCCCTCTGCTTGACCCTCAGTGTCCCATCCTGCTTCCCCTATGACTTGCTAGTCAGATGAAGGATTGATTGGTCCTTCCATGACCTGTACTCGTCCCTTCACTCACTATCCTCCTTCCCCCATTGCCTGCTCTCTCATCCCCAAGAGGGGTCTACTGACTCCATCCGGTGTCCCGTGTTCCTTACCTTTGTGGGTCCATCATTATAGATGGTGGTGGCTTACCTGGCCTTCTCTGTAACCTCACCTCCTCTCGCCTAGCCCTGCGCTGACAGGGTTGTCCCCAGGCTTTTCCATGGGCCACTTCTCCACACCTCATCCTCCTCTGACCTCAGCCCACCAGGCCGGCATTCTCTTTGGCCTTAGCCACTCTGTGATCTTCACCCTGCGTGGGCTCCTTCCCGCCCTTGAGTCACCCATGGTGGGAAAGTACCTGCCTTCTCCTAGTCGCCACCCAGGTTTCGTTCTTTACCATTCTTTGGGTGCAGTTCGATCGTCCCCTGTCCTTTCTCACTCTTCTGTGCCCTTGGAATTTGGCCCCCCTACTACACTCTCCACATTCCGAATGTGCTCACCTGATGTCCTACCTCTTGGGCCTGGGTTCATCATCTTTCCTGCTTTGCTTCTCTACTGCATACGTAGCAAGAAAACTGTCCTTCCTGAGCCAGGTGACATTTCTGCAGCCACAGACTGTACACCTCCTGGCTGATGCCCATGGTGCTCTGTGTGCTCCTTACCTCATTCCTCACCTTCTTCACACCCCACTGCCGTCTCCTTGGCCTTCATGTACTCTCCTGCATCTGCCCGCTTGCCTACGCCCTCTACTCACAGCCTGTGAACCTGCACTGTGATTTCCTCCAGGGACACGCAAACCTCGTTACTGGTAGCCTTTCCTGTTTCCTTTGGGACCCCTCTGTTGCACATTCTTGAGGCACAGGCCTTGGGGAGCCTCTTCCTCTGATTCCCCTGCCTCTTCCTCATCAGTCTGGGTCAGTGGTTCCCACCGTTCACAGTGGGGCAATTTGGATTTAACGGGGGCGATTTCAAACGAGTTGATAAGAGTGAATTTCTTGTATTTCTTAAGCTTCTAGGAGCTTCATATACTAGTACAGTAGAGAGAGATCTTTTGTGACATATGTATGCACTTCAGTTCTCTGTTATACGTTTCGTTTTTATTTTTTTTTGTTTTTTTATCGTTTTAAGTCTTACAAATACTAGTACATCTGTGTCCTTTTTCCCCCCAATTGACCTTCCCCCAGCCTCCCCTACCCCCCGGCATCTGTTTATATGTTTAAAAGTTTGTTTGCTATTTTTTGATATCAATTCAATTGTTATTTTTGGGCAATTTCTGGGTTATTTCTTCCTCAGTATTTCAACTGTCCTGTTGTTCTTTTATTTTTCTCTTTCATGGATGCCTTCTTCTTGGGAAGCTTGTTTAGACCAAGTTAGTGGCCTTTTAGGTGTCCTCCACAAGAATGGGAGTTCACTTTTTGAATAATGGGATTATATGCCAGGGGCCGGGGGAAGCATCAGGATTTTAGAGATGCTTAGGTGGGGCATGGGCAAAAAAAGGTTGGGAGCCACTGCTCTGGGTCTTTGGCCTTCAGCCCTCCCTCTTGCCCCGGTGCCTGCTAAGCCATGCCTGACACCTTGGTGCTCAGTCTCGCTCTGCACAGAGCCCTGGGTCTAGCTGTCCGCCCCTCTTCTCTCCTTCCTCTGCCAGCCATCGTCTGTCTGCCACATCATCTCCAGTCCCAGCTGGGCCTTGTTTCTGCTCTACCGCCCTTCAGGTGCTCTCTGATCACATCAGTCCACCCTAAATTTCCCCGTTGGTCACTCCTGTCTCCCTCAGCCCTCCTCCTCAAGAGGCCTCAGTTCCAGGACCAAACCTTGGTGCTCTGCTCCTACACACTCAAGGTGAATCCCAGGGTGCCACCCTCTATCCTTCCAGGTGATTTCTCAGCCACATCCCTTTGCTTGCTTTGCTGTCTGCCTGGTCCAGGGTCCCTTAACCCCATTCTGACCTTCTTGAGTCTCATGCGTCCACCTGCTCATCTGCTCATGCTTCGCCTCTCTGCCCAGCTCTCCTCTCTGCCCCTTCCACCCAGTGATTCTCACCGGAGGGTGCATGACCCACCAAGGAGGCCTATCAGCAACATCTTTGCGGTGTGTGTTTGTGTTTTCTTTTGATTTTTTTTGGTTTTGTTGTTTCAAGCAGTGTACTGCTCCCCCTTCAGATGGTGTGATAGGCCTCCCTTGGGGGTCATGCCCACCCCCGCCCCCCTCGGGTGAAACTCACCCCCCCCCCACCCCCGGGAAAAATCACTGCTGTGGAAGCCCAACCTGACTCCTGGGCTGCACTCACCCTTGGGCCTCTAGCCTTCTACTGGTTGCCATTGACACATTTTCCTGAAAGATCCCAGCGTTCGCACCATTCTCTCACAGTCCTGACACTGTCCTCCTGCAACTACCCGACTCCCTTCCAACCCCAATCTGCAAAACACCATTATTTATCTGACACCACCACCACAATTTCAAAACACACACACACACACACACACACACACACACACACTCACATATACACTCACCCACGCGTAAGCTACTCCTTCCTCCATACCTTTATGACTCTGGTGCCTTGTGGAAGTACCTTTGTCCCAGGACCAGGACGTTCTCAGCTCTTGCTATTCTTCCTGCTCTTGATGCTATCCCTCTTCTCACTCCCCTGGCATGATCCTTCCCCAGAGCCCCTGTGGTCCTCTCAAGTGCTGGTGTGTTTTCCGCCCACCAGACTTTTGTCTTCCCCCCTGTCCGGCGGCTACTCTCCAGTGGGCTCTCTGGGTGGATTCCCTGGTCTTGCCCTCCTGCTCTTGAACCCGTCCTCATCATGCCCACCACTTGACAAGAAATCAGCCCACAATCTCCATTAAAGGAGTTGGGTATTCCCGTGCATGGAGCTTGGCTCCCTTCACCCAACCCCATCCGAAATCCCATGGATCTTAAGCCTGTCCTCCTCTCCAACCCTGGCACACCGGAAACGCCTCCAGACTCGACCCCAGATCCCACCTCGCCCTGCGTCCATGCTCCACCCTCTGCTTGACCCTCAGTGTCCCATCCTGCTTCCCCTATGACTTGCTAGTCAGTTGAAAGATTGATTGGTCCTTACATGACCTGTACTCGTCCCTTCACTCACTATCCTCCTTCCCCCATTGCCTGCTCTCTCATCCCCAAGAGGGGTCTACTGACTCCATCCGGTGTCCCGTGTTCCTTACCTTTGTGGGTCCACCATTATAGATGGTGGTGGCTTACCTGGCCTTCTCTGTAACCTCACCTCCTCTCGCCTAGCCCTGCGCTGACAGGGTTGTCCCCAGGCTTTTCCATGGGCCACTTCTCCACACCTCATCCTCCTCTGACCTCAGCCCACCAGGCCGGCATTCTCTTTGGCCTTAGCCACTCTGTGATCTTCACCCTGCGTGGGCTCCTTCCCGCCCTTGAGTCACCCATGGTGGGAAAGTACCTGCCTTCTCCTAGTCGCCACCCAGGTTTCGTTCTTTACCATTCTTTGGGTGCAGTTCGATCGTCCCCTGTCCTTTCTCACTCTTCTGTGCCCCTGGCATTTGGCCCCCCTACTACACTCTCCACATTCCGAATGTGCTTACCTGATGTCCTACCTCTTGGGCCTGGGTTCATCATCTTTCCTGCTTTGCTTCTCTACTGCATACGTAGCAAGGAAACTGTCCTTCCTGAGCCAGGTGACATTTCTGCAGCCACAGACTGTACACCTCCTGGCTGATGCCCATGGTGCTCTGTGTGCTCCTTACCTCATTCCTCACCTTCTTCACACCCCACTGCCGTCTCCTTGGCCTTCATGTACTCTCCTGCATCTGCCCGCTTGCCTACGCCCTCTACTCACAGCCTGTGAACCTGCACTGTGATTTCCTCCAGGGACACGCAAACCTCGTTACTGGTAGCCTTTCCTGTTTCCTTTGGGACCCCTCTGTTGCACATTCTTGGGGCACAGCCCTTGGGGAGCCTCTTCCTCTGATTCCCCTGCCTCTTCCTCATCAGTCTGGGTCAGTGGTTCCCACCGTTCACAGTGGGGCAATTTGGATTTAACGGGGGCGATTTCAAATGAGTTGATAAGAGTGAATTTCTTGTATTTCTTAAGCTTCTAGGAGCTTCATATACTAGTACAGTAGAGAGAGATCTTTTGTGACATATGTATGCACTTCAGTTCTCTGTTATACGTTTCGTTTTTATTTTTTTTTTGTTTTTTTATCGTTTTAAGTCTTACAAATACTAGTACATCTGTGTCCTTTTTCCCCCCAATTGACCTTCCCCCAGCCTCCCCTACCCCCTGGCATCCGTTTATATGTTTAAAAGTTTGTTTGCTATTTTTTGATATCACTTCAATTGTTATTTTTGGGCAATTTCTGGGTTATTTCTTCCTCAGTATTTCAACTGTCCTGTTGTTCTTTTATTTTTCTCTTTCATGGATGCCATCTTCTTGGGAAGCTTGTTTAGACCAAGTTAGTGGCCTTTTAGGTGTCCTCCACAAGAATGGGAGTTCACTTTTTGAATAATGGGAATTATATGCCAGGGGCCGGGGGAAGCATCAGGATTTTAGAGATGCTTAGGTGGGGCATGGGCAAAAAAAGGTTGGGAGCCACTGCTCTGGGTCTTTGGCCTTCAGCCCTCCCTCTTGCCCCGGTGCCTGCTAAGCCATGCCTGACACCTTGGTGCTCAGTCTCGCTGTGCACAGAGCCCTGGGTCTAGCTGTCCGCCCCTCCTCTCTCCTTCCTCTGCCAGCCATCGTCTGTCTGCCACATCATCTCTAGTCCCAGCTGGGCCTTGCTTCTGCTCTACCGCCCTTCAGGTGCTCTCTGATCACATCAGTCCACCCTAAATTTCCCCGTTGGTCACTCCTGTCTCCCTCAGCCCTCCTCCTCAAGAGGCCTCAGTTCCAGGACCAAACCTTGGTGCTCTGCTCCTACACACTCAAGGTGAATCCCAGGGTGCCACCCTCTATCCTTCCAGGTGATTTCTCAGCCACATCCCTTTGCTTCCTTTGCTGTCTGCCTGGTCCAGGGTCCCTTATCCCCATTCTGACCTTCTTGAGTCTCATGCGTCCACCTGCTCATCTGCTCATGCTTCGCCTCTCTGCCCAGCTCTTCTCTCTGCCCCTTCCACCCAGTGATTCTCACCCGAGGGTGCATGACCCCCCAAGGAGGCCTATCAGCAACATCTTTGGGGTGTGTTTTTGTGTTTTCTTTTGATTTTTTTTGGTTTTGTTGTTTCAAGTAGTGTACTGCTCCCCCTTCAGATGGTGTGATAGGCCTCCCTTGGGGGTCATGCCCACCCCCCCCCCCCTCGGGTGAAACTCACCCCCCCCACCCCCGGGAAGAATCACTGCTGTGGAAGCCCAACCTGACTCCTGGGCTGCACTCACCCTTGGGCCTCTAGCCTTCTACTGGTTGCCATTGACACATTTTCCTGAAAGATCCCAGCGTTCGCACCATTCTCTCACTGTCCTGACACTGTCCTCCTGCAACTACCCGACTCCCTTCCAACCCCAATCTGCAAAACACCATTATTTATCTGACACCACCACCACAATTTCAAAACACACACACACACACACCCACACACACACACACATACACACACACACACACTCATATATACACTCACCCACGCGTAAGCTACTCCTTCCTCCATACCTTTATGACTCTGGTGCCTTGTGGAAGTACCTTTGTCCCAGGACCAGGACGTTCTCAGCTCTTGCTATTCTTCCTGCTCTTGATGCTATCCCTCTTCTCACTCCCCTGGCATGATCCTTCCCCAGAGCCCCTGTGGTCCTCTCAAGTGCTGGTGTGTTTTCCGCCCACCAGACTTTTGCCTTCCCCCCTGTCCTGCGGCTACTCTCCAGTGGGCTCTCTGGGTGGATTCCCTGGTCTTGCCCTCCTGCTCTTGAACCCGTCCTCATCATGCCCACCACTTGACAAGGAATCAGCCCACAATCTCCATTAAAGGAGTTGGGTATTCCCGTGCATGGAGCTTGGCTCCCTTCACCCAACCCCATCCGAAATCCCATGGATCTTAAGCCTGTCCTGCTCTCCAACCCTGGCACACCGGAAACGCCTCCAGACTCGACCCCAGATCCCACCTCGCCCTGCGTCCATGCTCCACCCTCTGCTTGACCCTCAGTGTCCCATCCTGCTTCCCCTATGACTTGCTAGTCAGATGAAGGATTGATTGGTCCTTCCATGACCTGTACTCGTCCCTTCACTCACTATCCTCCTTCCCCCATTGCCTGCTCTCTCATCCCCAAGAGGGGTCTACTGACTCCATCTGCTGTCCCGTGTTCCTTACCTTTCTGGGTCCACCGTTATAGATGGTGGTGGCTTACCTGGCCTTCTCTGTAACCTCACCTCCTCTCGCCTAGCCCTGCGCTGACAGGGTTGTCCCCAGGCTTTTCCATGGGCCTCTTCTCCACACCTCATCCTCCTCTGACCTCAGCCCACCAGGCCGGCATTCTCTTTGGCCTTAGCCACTCTGTGATCTTCACCCTGCGTGGGCTCCTTCCCACCCTTGAGTCACCCATGGTGGGAAAGTACCTGCCTTCTCCTAGTCGCCACCCAGGTTTCGTTCTTTACCATTCTTTGGGTGCAGTTCGATCGTCCCCTGTCCTTTCTCACTCTTCTGTGCCCCTGGCATTTGGCCCCCCTACTACACTCTCCACATTCCGAATGTGCTCACCTGATGTCCTACCTCTTGGGCCTGGGTTCATCATCTTTCCTGCTTTGCTTCTCCACTGCATACGTAGCAAGAAAACTGTCCTTCCTGAGCCAGGTGACATTTCTGCAGCCACAGACTGTACACCTCCTGGCTGATGCCCATGGTGCTCTGTGTGCTCCTTACCTCATTCCTCACCTTCTTCACACCCCACTGCCGTCTCCTTGGCCTTCATGTACTCTCCTGCATCTGCCCGCTTGCCTACGCCCTCTACTCACAGCCTGTGAACCTGCACTGTGATTTCCTCCAGGGACACGCAAACCTTGTTACTGGTAGCCTTTCCTGTTTCCTTTGGGACCCCTCTGTTGCACATTCTTGAGGCACAGCCCTTGGGGAGCCTCTTCCTCTGATTCCCCTGCCTCTTCCTCATCAGTCTGGGTCAGTGGTTCCCACCGTTCACAGTGGGGCAATTTGGATTTAACGGGGGCGATTTCAAACGAGTTGATAAGAGTGAATTTCTTGTATTTCTTAAGCTTCTAGGAGCTTCATATACTAGTACAGTAGAGAGAGATCTTTTGTGACATATGTATGCACTTCAGTTCTCTGTTATACGTTTCGTTTTTATTTTTTTTTTTGTTTTTTTATCGTTTTAAGTCTTACAAATACTAGTACATCTGTGTCCTTTTTCCCCCCAATTGACCTTCCCCCAGCCTCCCCTACCCCCCGGCATCTGTTTATATGTTTAAAAGTTTGTTTGCTATTTTTTGATATCACTTCAATTGTTATTTTTGGGCAATTTCTGGGTTATTTCTTCCTCAGTATTTCAACTGTCCTGTTGTTCTTTTATTTTTCTCTTTCATGGATGCCATCTTCTTTGGAAGCTTGTTTAGACCAAGTTAGTGGCCTTTTAGGTGTCCTCCACAAGAATGGGAGTTCAATTTTTGAATAATGGGAATTATATGCCAGGGGCCGGGGGAAGCATCAGGATTTTAGAGATGCTTAGGTGGGGCATGGGCAAAAAAAGGTTGGGAGCCACTGCTCTGGGTCTTTGGCCTTCAGCCCTCCCTCTTGCCCCGGTGCCTGCTAAGCCATGCCTGACACCTTGGTGCTCAGTCTCGCTCTGCACAGAGCCCTGGGTCTAGCTGTCCGCCCCTCTTCTCTCCTTCCTCTGCCAGCCATCGTCTGTCTGCCACATCATCTCCAGTCCCAGCTGGGCCTTGCTTCTGCTCTACCGCCCTTCAGGTGCTCTCTGATCACATCAGTCCACCCTAAATTTCCCCGTTGGTCACTCCTGTCTCCCTCAGCCCTCCTCCTCAAGAGGCCTCAGTTCCAGGACCAAACCTTGGTGCTCTGCTCCTACACACTCAAGGTGAATCCCAGGGTGCCACCCTCTATCCTTCCAGGTGATTTCTCAGCCACATCCCTTTGCTTGCTTTGCTGTCTGGCTGGTCCAGGGTCCCTTAACCCCATTCTGACCTTCTTGAGTCTCATGCGTCACCCTGCTCATCTGCTCATGCTTCGCCTCTCTGCCCAGCTCTCCTCTCTGCCCCTTCCACCCAGTGATTCTCACCCGAGGGTGCATGACCCCCCAAGGAGGCCTATCAGCAACATCTTTGGGGTGTGTTTTTGTGTTTTCTTTTGATTTTTTTTGGTTTTGTTGTTTCAAGCAGTGTACTGCTCCCCCTTCAGATGGTGTGATAGGCCTCCCTTGGGGGTCATGCCCACCCCCCCCCCCCTCGGGTGAAACTCACCCCCCCCACCCCCGGGAAGAATCACTGCTGTGGAAGCCCAACCTGACTCCTGGGCTGCACTCACCCTTGGGCCTCTAGCCTTCTACTGGTTGCCATTGACACATTTTCCTGAAAGATCCCAGCGTTCGCACCATTCTCTCACTGTCCTGACACTGTCCTCCTGCAACTACCCGACTCCCTTCCAACCCATACTGCAAAACACCATTATTTATCTGACACCACCACCACAATTTCAAAACACACACACACACACACACACACACACACACACACTCACATATACACTCACCCACGCCTAAGCTACTCCTTCCTCCGTACCTTTTTGACTCTGGTGCCTTGTGGAAGTACCTTTGTCCCAGGACCAGGACGTTCTCAGCTCTTGCTATTCTTCCTGCTCTTGATGCTATCCCTCTTCTCACTCCCCTGGCATGATGCTTCCCCAGAGCCCCTGTGGTCCTCTCAAGTGCTGGTGTGTTTTCCGCCCACCAGACTTTTGCCTTCCCCCCTGTCCTGCGGCTACTCTCCAGTGGGCTCTCTGGGTGGATTCCCTGGTCTTGCCCTCCTGCTCTTGAACCCGTCCTCATCATGCCCACCACTTGACAAGGAATCAGCCCACAATCTCCATTAAAGGAGTTGGGTATTCCCGTGCATGGAGCTTGGCTCCCTTCACCCAACCCCATCCGAAATCCCATGGATCTTAAGCCTGTCCTGCTCTCCAACCCTGGCACACCGGAAACGCCTCCAGACTCGACCCCAGATCCCACCTCGCCCTGCGTCAATGCTCCACCCTCTGCTTGATCCTCAGTGTCCCATCCTGCTTCCCCTATGACTTGCTAGTCAGATGAAGGATTGATTGGTCCTTCCATGACCTGTACTCGTCCCTTCACTCACTATCCTCCTTCCCCCATTGCCTGCTCTCTCATCCCCAAGAGGGGTCTACTGACTCCATCCGGTGTCCCGTGTTCCTTACCTTTGTGGGTCCATCATTATAGATGGTGGTGGCTTACCTGGCCTTCTCTGTAACCTCACCTCCTCTCGCCTAGCCCTGCGCTGACAGGGTTGTCCCCAGGCTTTTCCATGGGCCACTTCTCCACACCTCATCCTCCTCTGACCTCAGCCCACCAGGCCGGCATTCTCTTTGGCCTTAGCCACTCTGTGATCTTCACCCTGCGTGGGCTCCTTCCCGCCCTTGAGTCACCCATGGTGGGAAAGTACCTGCCTTCTCCTAGTCGCCACCCAGGTTTCGTTCTTTACCATTCTTTGGGTGCAGTTCGATCGTCCCCTGTCCTTTCTCACTCTTCTGTGCCCCTGGCATTTGGCCCCCCTACTACACTCTCCACATTCCGAATGTGCTCACCTGATGTCCTACCTCTTGGGCCTGGGTTCATCATCTTTCCTGCTTTGCTTCTCTACTGCATACGTAGCAAGAAAACTGTCCTTCCTGAGCCAGGTGACATTTCTGCAGCCACAGACTGTACACCTCCTGGCTGATGCCCATGGTGCTCTGTGTGCTCCTTACCTCATTCCTCACCTTGTTCACACCCCACTGCCGTCTCCTTGGCCTTCATGTACTCTCCTGCATCTGCCCGCTTGCCTACGCCCTCTACTCACAGCCTGTGAACCTGCACTGTGATTTCCTCCAGGGACACGCAAACCTCGTTACTGGTAACCTTTCCTGTTTCCTTTGGGACCCCTCTGTTGCACATTCTTGGGGCACAGCCCTTGGGGAGCCTCTTCCTCTGATTCCCCTGCCTCTTCCTCATCAGTCTGGGTCAGTGGTTCCCACCGTTCACAGTGGGGCAATTTGGATTTAACGGGGGCGATTTCAAACGAGTTGATAAGAGTGAATTTCTTGTATTTCTTAAGCTTCTAGGAGCTTCATATACTAGTACAGTAGAGAGAGATCTTTTGTGACATATGTATGCACTTCAGTTCTCTGTTATACGTTTCGTTTTTATTTTTTTTTGTTTTTTTATCGTTTTAAGTCTTACAAATACTAGTACATCTGTGTCCTTTTTCCCCCCAATTGACCTTCCCCCAGCCTCCCCTACCCCCCGGCATCTGTTTATATGTTTAAAAGTTTGTTTGCTATTTTTTGATATCACTTCAATTGTTATTTTTGGCAATTTCTGGGTTATTTCTTCCTCAGTATTTCAACTGTCCTGTTGTTCTTTTATTTTTCTCTTTCATGGATGCCATCTTCTTGGGAAGCTTGTTTAGACCAAGTTAGTGGCCTTTTAGGTGTCCTCCACAAGAATGGGAGTTCACTTTTTGAATAATGGGAATTATATGCCAGGGGCCGGGGGAAGCATCAGGATTTTAGAGATGCTTAGGTGGGGCATGGGCAAAAAAAGGTTGGGAGCCACTGCTCTGGGTCTTTGGCCTTCAGCCCTCCCTCTTGCCCCGGTGCCTGCTAAGCCATGCCTGACACCTTGGTGCTCAGTCTCGCTCTGCACAGAGCCCTGGGTCTAGCTGTCCGCCCCTCTTCTCTCCTTCCTCTGCCAGCCATCGTCTGTCTGCCACATCATCTCCAGTCCCAGCTGGGCCTTGCTTCTGCTCTACCGCCCTTCAGGTGCTCTCTGATCACATCAGTCCACCCTAAATTTCCCCGTTGGTCACTCCTGTCTCCCTCAGCCCTCCTCCTCAAGAGGCCTCAGTTCCAGGACCAAACCTTGGTGCTCTGCTCCTACACACTCAAGGTGAATCCCAGGGTGCCACCCTCTATCCTTCCAGGTGATTTCTCAGCCACATCCCTTTGCTTGCTTTGCTGTCTGCCTGGTCCAGGGTCCCTTAACCCCATTCTGACCTTCTTGAGTCTCATGCGTCCACCTGCTCATCTGCTCATGCTTCGCCTCTCTGCCCAGCTCTCCTCTCTGCCCCTTCCACCCAGTGATTCTCACCCGAGGGTGCATGACCCCCCAAGGAGGCCTATCACCAACATCTTTGGGGTGTGTTTTTGTGTTTTCTTTTAATTTTTTTTGGTTTTGTTGTTTCAAGCAGTGTACTGCTCCCCCTTCAGATGGTGTGATAGGCCTCCCTTGGGTGTCATGCCCACCCCCCCCCCCCCCCCTCGGGTGAAACTCACCCCCCCCACCCCCGGGAAGAATCACTGCTGTGGAAGCCCAACCTGACTCCTGGGCTGCACTCACCCTTGGGCCTCTAGCCTTCTACTGGTTGCCATTGACACATTTTCCTGAAAGATCCCAGCGTTCGCACCATTCTCTCACTGTCCTGACACTGTCCTCCTGCAACTACCCGACTCCCTTCCAACCCCAATCTGCAAAACACCATTATTTATCTGACACCACCACCACAATTTCAAAACACACACACACACACACACATATACACACACACACACACACTCACATATACACTCACCCACGCCTAAGCTACTCCTTCCTCCATACCTTTATGTCTCTGGTGCCTTGTGGAAGTACCTTTGTCCCAGGACCAGGACGTTCTCAGCTCTTGCTATTCTTCCTGCTCTTGATGCTATCCCTCTTCTCACTCCCCTGGCATGATCCTTCCCCAGAGCCCCTGTGGTCCTCTCAAGTGCTGGTGTGTTTTCCGCCCACCAGACTTTTGCCTTCCCCCCTGTCCTGCGGCTACTCTCCAGTGGGCTCTCTGGGTGGATTCCCTGGTCTTGCCCTCCTGCTCTTGAACCCGTCCTCATCATGCCCACCACTTGACAAGGAATCAGCCCACAATCTCCATTAAAGGAGTTGGGTATTCCCGTGCATGGAGCTTGGCTCCCTTCACCCAACCCCATCCGAAATCCCATGGATCTTAAGCCTGTCCTGCTCTCCAACCCTGGCACACCGGAAACGCCTCCAGACTCGACCCCAGATCCCACCTCGCCCTGCGTCAATGCTCCACCCTCTGCTTGACCCTCAGTGTCCCATCCTGCTTCCCCTATGACTTGCTAGTCAGATGAAGGATTGATTGGTCCTTCCATGACCTGTACTCGTCCCTTCACTCACTATCCTCCTTCCCCCATTGCCTGCTCTCTCATCCCCAAGAGGGGTCTACTGACTCCATCCGGTGTCCCGTGTTCCTTACCTTTGTGGGTCCACCATTATAGATGGTGGTGGCTTACCTGGCCTTCTCTGTAACCTCACCTCCTCTCGCCTAGCCCTGCGCTGACAGGGTTGTCCCCAGGCTTTTCCATGGGCCACTTCTCCACACCTCATCCTCCTCTGACCTCAGCCCACCAGGCCGGCATTCTCTTTGGCCTTAGCCACTCTGTGATCTTCACCCTGCGTGGGCTCCTTCCCGCCCTTGAGTCACCCATGGTGGGAAAGTACCTGCCTTCTCCTAGTCGCCACCCAGGTTTCGTTCTTTACCATTCTTTGGGTGCAGTTCGATCGTCCCCTGTCCTTTCTCACTCTTCTGTGCCCCTGGCATTTGGCCCCCCTACTACACTCTCCACATTCCGAATGTGCTCACCTGATGTCCTACCTCTTGGGCCTGGGTTCATCATCTTTCCTGCTTTGCTTCTCTACTGCATACGTAGCAAGAAAACTGTCCTTCCTGAGCCAGGTGACATTTCTGCAGCCACAGACTGTACACCTCCTGGCTGATGCCCATGGTGCTCTGTGTGCTCCTTACCTCATTCCTCACCTTCTTCACACCCCACTGCCTTCTCCTTGGCCTTCATGTACTCTCCTGCATCTGCCCGCTTGCCTACGCCCTCTACTCACAGCCTGTGAACCTGCACTGTGATTTCCTCCAGGGACACGCAAACCTCGTTACTGGTAACCTTTCCTGTTTCCTTTGGGACCCCTCTGTTGCACATTCTTGGGGCACAGCCCTTGGGGAGCCTCTTCCTCTGATTCCCCTGCCTCTTCCTCATCAGTCTGGGTCAGTGGTTCCCACCGTTCACAGTGGGGCAATTTGGATTTAACGGGGGCGATTTCAAACGAGTTGATAAGAGTGAATTTCTTGTATTTCTTAAGCTTCTAGGAGTTTCATATACTAGTACAGTAGAGAGAGATCTTTTGTGACATATGTATGCACTTCAGTTCTCTGTTATACGTTTCGTTTTTTTTTGTTTGTTTGTTTTTTTATCGTTTTAAGTCTTACAAATACTAGTACATCTGTGTCCTTTTTCCCCCCAATTGACCTTCCCCCAGCCTCCCCTACCCCCCGGCATCTGTTTATATGTTTAAAAGTTTGTTTGCTATTTTTTGATATCACTTCAATTGTTATTTTTGGGCAATTTCTGGGTTATTTCTTCCTCAGTATTTCAACTGTCCTGTTGTTCTTTTATTTTTCTCTTTCATGGATGCCATCTTCTTTGGAAGCTTGTTTAGCCCAAGTTAGTGGCCTTTTAGGTGTCCTCCACAAGAATGGGAGTTCACTTTTTGAATAATGGGAATTATATGCCAGGGGCCGGGGGAAGCATCAGGATTTTAGAGATGCTTAGGTGGGGCATGGGCAAAAAAAGGTTGGGAGCCACTGCTCTGGGTCTTTGGCCTTCAGCCCTCCCTCTTGCCCCGGTGCCTGCTAAGCCATGCCTGACACCTTGGTGCTCAGTCTCGCTGTGCACAGAGCCCTGGGTCTAGACGTCCGCCCCTCTTCTCTCCTTCCTCTGCCAGCCATCGTCTGTCTGCCACATCATCTCCAGTCCCAGCTGGGCCTTGCTTCTGCTCTACCGCCCTTCAGGTGCTCTCTGATCACATCATCCACCCTAAATTTCCCCGTTGGTCACTCCTGTCTCCCTCAGCCCTCCTCCTCAAGAGGCCTCAGTTCCAGGACCAAACCTTGGTGCTCTGCTCCTACACACTCAAGGTGAATCCCAGGGTGCCACCCTCTATCCTTCCAGGTGATTTCTCAGCCACATCCCTTTGCTTGCTTTGCTGTCTGCCTGGTCCAGGGTCCCTTAACCCCATTCTGACCTTCTTGAGTCTCATGCGTCACCCTGCTCATCTGCTCATGCTTCGCCTCTCTGCCCAGCTCTCCTCTCTGCCCCTTCCACCCAGTGATTCTCACCCGAGGGTGCATGACCCCCCAAGGAGGCCTATCAGCAACATCTTTGGGGTGTGTTTTTGTGTTTTCTTTTGATTTTTTTTGGTTTTGTTGTTTCAAGCAGTGTACTGCTCCCCCTTCAGATGGTGTGATAGGCCTCCCTTGGGGGTCATGCCCACCCCCCCCCCCCCTCGGGTGAAACTCACCCCCCCCACCCCCGGGAAGAATCACTGCTGTGGAAGCCCAACCTGACTCCTGGGCTGCACTCACCCTTGGGCCTCTAGCCTTCTACTGGTTGCCATTGACACATTTTCCTGAAAGATCCCAGCATTCGCACCATTCTCTCACTGTCCTGACACTGTCCTCCTGCAACTACCCGACTCCCTTCCAACCCCAATCTGCAAAACACCATTATTTATCTGACACCACCACCACAATTTCAAAACACACACACACACACACACACACACACACACACACACACACACTCACATATACACTCACCCACGCCTAAGCTACTCCTTCCTCCGTACCTTTTTGACTCTGGTGCCTTGTGGAAGTACCTTTGTCCCAGGACCAGGACGTTCTCAGCTCTTGCTATTCTTCCTGCTCTTGATGCTATCCCTCTTCTCACTCCCCTGGCATGATGCTTCCCCAGAGCCCCTGTGGTCCTCTCAAGTGCTGGTGTGTTTTCCGCCCACCAGACTTTTGCCTTCCCCCCTGTCCTGCGGCTACTCTCCAGTGGGCTCTCTGGGTGGATTCCCTGGTCTTGCCCTCCTGCTCTTGAACCCGTCCTCATCATGCCCACCACTTGACAAGGAATCAGCCCACAATCTCCATTAAAGGAGTTGGGTATTCCCGTGCATGGAGCTTGGCTCCCTTCACCCAACCCCATCCGAAATCCCATGGATCTTAAGCCTGTCCTGCTCTCCAACCCTGGCACACCGGAAACGCCTCCAGACTCGACCCCAGATCCCACCTCGCCCTGCGTCAATGCTCCACCCTCTGCTTGATCCTCAGTGTCCCATCCTGCTTCCCCTATGACTTGCTAGTCAGATGAAGGATTGATTGGTCCTTCCATGACCTGTACTCGTCCCTTCACTCACTATCCTCCTTCCCCCATTGCCTGCTCTCTCATCCCCAAGAGGGGTCTACTGACTCCATCCGGTGTCCCGTGTTCCTTACCTTTGTGGGTCCATCATTATAGATGGTGGTGGCTTACCTGGCCTTCTCTGTAACCTCACCTCCTCTCGCCTAGCCCTGCGCTGACAGGGTTGTCCCCAGGCTTTTCCATGGGCCACTTCTCCACACCTCATCCTCCTCTGACCTCAGCCCACCAGGCCGGCATTATCTTTGGCCTTAGCCACTCTGTGATCTTCACCCTGCGTGGGCTCCTTCCCGCCCTTGAGTCACCCATGGTGGGAAAGTACCTGCCTTCTCCTAGTCGCCACCCAGGTTTCGTTCTTTACCATTCTTTGGGTGCAGTTCGATCGTCCCCTGTCCTTTCTCACTCTTCTGTGCCCCTGGCATTTGGCCCCCCAATACACTCTCCACATTCCGAATGTGCTCACCTGATGTCCTACCTCTTGGGCCTGGGTTCATCATCTTTCCTGCTTTGCTTCTCTACTGCATACGTAGCAAGAAAACTGTCCTTCCTGAGCCAGGTGACATTTCTGCAGCCACAGACTGTACACCTCCTGGCTGATGCCCATGGTGCTCTGTGTGCTCCTTACCTCATTCCTCACCTTCTTCACACCCCACTGCCGTCTCCTTGGCCTTCATGTACTCTCCTGCATCTGCCCGCTTGCCTACGCCCTCTACTCACAGCCTGTGAACCTGCACTGTGATTTCCTCCAGGGACACGCAAACCTCGTTACTGGTAACCTTTCCTGTTTCCTTTGGGACCCCTCTGTTGCACATTCTTGGGGCACAGCCCTTGGGGAGCCTCTTCCTCTGATTCCCCTGCCTCTTCCTCATCAGTCTGGGTCAGTGGTTCCCACCGTTCACAGTGGGGCAATTTGGATTTAACGGGGGCGATTTCAAACGAGTTGATAAGAGTGAATTTCTTGTATTTCTTAAGCTTCTAGGAGCTTCATATACTAGTACAGTAGAGAGAGATCTTTTGTGACATATGTATGCACTTCAGTTCTCTGTTATACGTTTCGTTTTTTTTTTTGTTTGTTTTTTTATCGTTTTAAGTCTTACAAATACTAGTACATCTGTGTCCTTTTTCCCCCCAATTGACCTTCCCCCAGCCTCCCCTACCCCCCGGCATCTGTTTATATGTTTAAAAGTTTGTTTGCTATTTTTTGATATCACTTCAATTGTTATTTTTGGGCAATTTCTGGGTTATTTCTTCCTCAGTATTTCAACTGTCCTGTTGTTCTTTTATTTTTCTCTTTCATGGATGCCATCTTCTTGGGAAGCTTGTTTAGACCAAGTTAGTGGCCTTTTAGGTGTCCTCCACAAGAATGGGAGTTCACTTTTTGAATAATGGGAATTATATGCCAGGGGCCGGGGGAAGCATCAGGATTTTAGAGATGCTTAGGTGGGGCATGGGCAAAAAAAGGTTGGGAGCCACTGCTCTGGGTCTTTGGCCTTCAGCCCTCCCTCTTGCCCCGGTGCCTGCTAAGCCATGCCTGACACCTTGGTGCTCAGTCTCGCTCTGCACAGAGCCCTGGGTCTAGCTGTCCGCCCCTCTTCTCTCCTTCCTCTGCCAGCCATCGTCTGTCTGCCACATCATCTCCAGTCCCAGCTGGGCCTTGCTTCTGCTCTACCGCCCTTCAGGTGCTCTCTGATCACATCAGTCCACCCTAAATTTCCCCGTTGGTCACTCCTGTCTCCCTCAGCCCTCCTCCTCAAGAGGCCTCAGTTCCAGGACCAAACCTTGGTGCTCTGCTCCTACACACTCAAGGTGAATCCCAGGGTGCCACCCTCTATCCTTCCAGGTGATTTCTCAGCCACATCCCTTTGCTTGCTTTGCTGTCTGCTTGGTCCAGGGTCCCTTAACCCCATTCTGACCTTCTTGAGTCTCATGCGTCACCCTGCTCATCTGCTCATGCTTCGCCTCTCTGCCCAGCTCTCCTCTCTGCCCCTTCCACCCAGTGATTCTCACCCGAGGGTGCATGAACCCCCAAGGAGGCCTATCAGCAACATCTTTGGGGTGTGTTTTTGTGTTTTCTTTTGATTTTTTTTGGTTTTGTTGTTTCAAGCAGTGTACTGCTCCCCCTTCAGATGGTGTGATAGGCCTCCCTTGGGGGTCATGCCCACCCCCCCCCCCCTCGGGTGAAACTCACCCCCCCCACCCCCGGGAAGAATCACTGCTGTGGAAGCCCAACCTGACTCCTGGGCTGCACTCACCCTTGGGCCTCTAGCCTTCTACTGGTTGCCATTGACACATTTTCCTGAAAGATCCCAGCGTTCGCACCATTCTCTCACTGTCCTGACACTGTCCTCCTGCAACTACCCGACTCCCTTCCAACCCCAATCTGCAAAACACCATTATTTATCTGACACCACCACCACAATTTCAAAACACACACACACACACACACATATACACACACACACACACACTCACATATACACTCACCCACGCCTAAGCTACTCCTTCCTCCATACCTTTATGTCTCTGGTGCCTTGTGGAAGTACCTTTGTCCCAGGACCAGGACGTTCTCAGCTCTTGCTATTCTTCCTGCTCTTGATGCTATCCCTCTTCTCACTCCCCTGGCATGATCCTTCCCCAGAGCCCCTGTGGTCCTCTCAATTGCTGGTGTGTTTTCCGCCCACCAGACTTTTGCCTTCCCCCCTGTCCTGCGGCTACTCTCCAGTGGGCTCTCTGGGTGGATTCCCTGGTCTTGCCCTCCTGCTCTTGAACCCGTCCTCATCATGCCCACCACTTGACAAGGAATCAGCCCACAATCTCCATTAAAGGAGTTGGGTATTCCCGTGCATGGAGCTTGGCTCCCTTCACCCAACCCCATCCGAAATCCCATGGATCTTAAGCCTGTCCTGCTCTCCAACCCTGGCACACCGGAAACGCCTCCAGACTCGACCCCAGATCCCACCTCGCCCTGCGTCAATGCTCCACCCTCTGCTTGACCCTCAGTGTCCCATCCTGCTTCCCCTATGACTTGCTAGTCAGATGAAGGATTGATTGGTCCTTCCATGACCTGTACTCGTCCCTTCACTCACTATCCTCCTTCCCCCATTGCCTGCTCTCTCATCCGCAAGAGGGGTCTACTGACTCCATCCGGTGTCCCGTGTTCCTTACCTTTGTGGGTCCACCATTATAGATGGTGGTGGCTTACCTGGCCTTCTCTGTAACCTCACCTCCTCTCGCCTAGCCCTGCGCTGACAGGGTTGTCCCCAGGCTTTTCCATGGGCCACTTCTCCACACCTCATCCTCCTCTGACCTCAGCCCACCAGGCCGGCATTCTCTTTGGCCTTAGCCACTCTGTGATCTTCACCCTGTGTGGGCTCCTTCCCGCCCTTGAGTCACCCATGGTGGGAAAGTACCTGCCTTCTCCTAGTCGCCACCCAGGTTTCGTTCTTTACCATTCTTTGGGTGCAGTTCGATCGTCCCCTGTCCTTTCTCACTCTTCTGTGCCCCTGGCATTTGGCCCCCCTACTACACTCTCCACATTCCGAATGTGCTCACCTGATGTCCTACCTCTTGGGCCTGGGTTCATCATCTTTCCTGCTTTGCTTCTCTACTGCATACGTAGCAAGAAAACTGTCCTTCCTGAGCCAGGTGACATTTCTGCAGCCACAGACTGTACACCTCCTGGCTGATGCCCATGGTGCTCTGTGTGCTCCTTACCTCATTCCTCACCTTCTTCACACCCCACTGCCGTCTCCTTGGCCTTCATGTACTCTCCTGCATCTGCCCGCTTGCCTACGCCCTCTACTCACAGCCTGTGAACCTGCACTGTGATTTCCTCCAGGGACACGCAAACCTCGTTACTGGTAACCTTTCCTGTTTCCTTTGGGACCCCTCTGTTGCACATTCTTGGGGCACAGCCCTTGGGGAGCCTCTTCCTCTGATTCCCCTGCCTCTTCCTCATCAGTCTGGGTCAGTGGTTCCCACCGTTCACAGTGGGGCAATTTGGATTTAACGGGGGCGATTTCAAACGAGTTGATAAGAGTGAATTTCTTGTATTTCTTAAGCTTCTAGGAGTTTCATATACTAGTACAGTAGAGAGAGATCTTTTGTGACATATGTATGCACTTCAGTTCTCTGTTATACGTTTCGTTTTTTTTTGTTTGTTTGTTTTTTTATCGTTTTAAGTCTTACAAATACTAGTACATCTGTGTCCTTTTTCCCCCCAATTGACCTTCCCCCAGCCTCCCCTACCCCCCGGCATCTGTTTATATGTTTAAAAGTTTGTTTGCTATTTTTTGATATCACTTCAATTGTTATTTTTGGCAATTTCTGGGTTATTTCTTCCTCAGTATTTCAACTGTCCTGTTGTTCTTTTATTTTTCTCTTTCATGGATGCCATCTTCTTGGGAAGCTTGTTTAGACCAAGTTAGTGGCCTTTTAGGTGTCCTCCACAAGAATGGGAGTTCACTTTTTGAATAATGGGAATTATATGCCAGGGGCCGGGGGAAGCATCAGGATTTTAGAGATGCTTAGGTGGGGCATGGGCAAAAAAAGGTTGGGAGCCACTGCTCTGGGTCTTTGGCCTTCAGCCCTCCCTCTTGCCCCGGTGCCTGCTAAGCCATGCCTGACACCTTGGTGCTCAGTCTCGCTCTGCACAGAGCCCTGGGTCTAGCTGTCCGCCCCTCTTCTCTCCTTCCTCTGCCAGCCATCGTCTGTCTGCCACATCATCTCCAGTCCCAGCTGGGCCTTGCTTCTGCTCTACCGCCCTTCAGGTGCTCTCTGATCACATCAGTCCACCCTAAATTTCCCCGTTGGTCACTCCTGTCTCCCTCAGCCCTCCTCCTCAAGAGGCCTCAGTTCCAGGACCAAACCTTGGTGCTCTGCTCCTACACACTCAAGGTGAATCCCAGGGTGCCACCCTCTATCCTTCCAGGTGATTTCTCAGCCACATCCCTTTGCTTGCTTTGCTGTCTGCCTGGTCCAGGGTCCCTTAACCCCATTCTGACCTTCTTGAGTCTCATGCGTCCACCTGCTCATCTGCTCATGCTTCGCCTCTCTGCCCAGCTCTCCTCTCTGCCCCTTCCACCCAGTGATTCTCACCCGAGGGTGCATGACCCCCCAAGGAGGCCTATCACCAACATCTTTGGGGTGTGTTTTTGTGTTTTCTTTTAATTTTTTTTGGTTTTGTTGTTTCAAGCAGTGTACTGCTCCCCCTTCAGATGGTGTGATAGGCCTCCCTTGGGGGTCATGCCCACCCCCCGCCCCCTCGGGTGAAACTCACCCCCCCCACCCCCGGGAAGAATCACTGCTGTGGAAGCCCAACCTGACTCCTGGGCTGCACTCACCCTTGGGCCTCTAGCCTTCTACTGGTTGCCATTGACACATTTTCCTGAAAGATCCCAGCGTTCGCACCATTCTCTCACTGTCCTGACACTGTCCTCCTGCAACTACCCGACTCCCTTCCAACCCCAATCTGCAAAACACCATTATTTATCTGACACCACCACCACAATTTCAAAACACACACACACACACACACATATACACACACACACACACACTCACATATACACTCACCCACGCCTAAGCTACTCCTTCCTCCATACCTTTATGTCTCTGGTGCCTTGTGGAAGTACCTTTGTCCCAGGACCAGGACGTTCTCAGCTCTTGCTATTCTTCCTGCTCTTGATGCTATCCCTCTTCTCACTCCCCTGGCATGATCCTTCCCCAGAGCCCCTGTGGTCCTCTCAAGTGCTGGTGTGTTTTCCGCCCACCAGACTTTTGCCTTCCCCCCTGTCCTGCGGCTACTCTCCAGTGGGCTCTCTGGGTGGATTCCCTGGTCTTGCCCTCCTGCTCTTGAACCCGTCCTCATCATGCCCACCACTTGACAAGGAATCAGCCCACAATCTCCATTAAAGGAGTTGGGTATTCCCGTGCATGGAGCTTGGCTCCCTTCCCCCAACCCCATCCGAAATCCCATGGATCTTAAGCCTGTCCTGCTCTCCAACCCTGGCACACCGGAAACGCCTCCAGACTCGACCCCAGATCCCACCTCGCCCTGCGTCAATGCTCCACCCTCTGCTTGACCCTCAGTGTCCCATCCTGCTTCCCCTATGACTTGCTAGTCAGATGAAGGATTGATTGGTCCTTCCATGACCTGTACTCGTCCCTTCACTCACTATCCTCCTTCCCCCATTGCCTGCTCTCTCATCCCCAAGAGGGGTCTACTGACTCCATCCGGTGTCCCGTGTTCCTTACCTTTGTGGGTCCACCATTATAGATGGTGGTGGCTTACCTGGCCTTCTCTGTAACCTCACCTCCTCTCGCCTAGCCCTGCGCTGACAGGGTTGTCCCCAGGCTTTTCCATGGGCCACTTCTCCACACCTCATCCTCCTCTGACCTCAGCCCACCAGGCCGGCATTCTCTTTGGCCTTAGCCACTCTGTGATCTTCACCCTGCGTGGGCTCCTTCCCGCCCTTGAGTCACCCATGGTGGGAAAGTACCTGCCTTCTCCTAGTCGCCACCCAGGTTTCGTTCTTTACCATTCTTTGGGTGCAGTTCGATCGTCCCCTGTCCTTTCTCACTCTTCTGTGCCCCTGGCATTTGGCCCCCCAATACACTCTCCACATTCCGAATGTGCTCACCTGATGTCCTACCTCTTGGGCCTGGGTTCATCATCTTTCCTGCTTTGCTTCTCTACTGCATACGTAGCAAGAAAACTGTCCTTCCTGAGCCAGGTGACATTTCTGCAGCCACAGACTGTACACCTCCTGGCTGATGCCCATGGTGCTCTGTGTGCTCCTTACCTCATTCCTCACCTTCTTCACACCCCACTGCCGTCTCCTTGGCCTTCATGTACTCTCCTGCATCTGCCCGCTTGCCTACGCCCTCTACTCACAGCCTGTGAACCTGCACTGTGATTTCCTCCAGGGACACGCAAACCTCGTTACTGGTAACCTTTCCTGTTTCCTTTGGGACCCCTCTGTTGCACATTCTTGGGGCACAGCCCTTGGGGAGCCTCTTCCTCTGATTCCCCTGCCTCTTCCTCATCAGTCTGGGTCAGTGGTTCCCACCGTTCACAGTGGGGCAATTTGGATTTAACGGGGGCGATTTCAAACGAGTTGATAAGAGTGAATTTCTTGTATTTCTTAAGCTTCTAGGAGTTTCATATACTAGTACAGTAGAGAGAGATCTTTTGTGACATATGTATGCACTTCAGTTCTCTGTTATACGTTTCGTTTTTTTTTGTTTGTTTGTTTTTTTATCGTTTTAAGTCTTACAAATACTAGTACATCTGTGTCCTTTTTCCCCCCAATTGACCTTCCCCCAGCCTCCCCTACCCCCCGGCATCTGTTTATATGTTTAAAAGTTTGTTTGCTATTTTTTGATATCACTTCAATTGTTATTTTTGGCAATTTCTGGGTTATTTCTTCCTCAGTATTTCAACTGTCCTGTTGTTCTTTTATTTTTCTCTTTCATGGATGCCATCTTCTTGGGAAGCTTGTTTAGACCAAGTTAGTGGCCTTTTAGGTGTCCTCCACAAGAATGGGAGTTCACTTTTTGAATAATGGGAATTATATGCCAGGGGCCGGGGGAAGCATCAGGATTTTAGAGATGCTTAGGTGGGGCATGGGCAAAAAAAGGTTGGGAGCCACTGCTCTGGGTCTTTGGCCTTCAGCCCTCCCTCTTGCCCCGGTGCCTGCTAAGCCATGCCTGACACCTTGGTGCTCAGTCTCGCTCTGCACAGAGCCCTGGGTCTAGCTGTCCGCCCCTCTTCTCTCCTTCCTCTGCCAGCCATCGTCTGTCTGCCACATCATCTCCAGTCCCAGCTGGGCCTTGCTTCTGCTCTACCGCCCTTCAGGTGCTCTCTGATCACATCAGTCCACCCTAAATTTCCCCGTTGGTCACTCCTGTCTCCCTCAGCCCTCCTCCTCAAGAGGCCTCAGTTCCAGGACCAAACCTTGGTGCTCTGCTCCTACACACTCAAGGTGAATCCCAGGGTGCCACCCTCTATCCTTCCAGGTGATTTCTCAGCCACATCCCTTTGCTTGCTTTGCTGTCTGCCTGGTCCAGGGTCCCTTAACCCCATTCTGACCTTCTTGAGTCTCATGCGTCCACCTGCTCATCTGCTCATGCTTCGCCTCTCTGCCCAGCTCTCCTCTCTGCCCCTTCCACCCAGTGATTCTCACCCGAGGGTGCATGACCCCCCAAGGAGGCCTATCACCAACATCTTTGGGGTGTGTTTTTGTGTTTTCTTTTAATTTTTTTTGGTTTTGTTGTTTCAAGCAGTGTACTGCTCCCCCTTCAGATGGTGTGATAGGCCTCCCTTGGGGGTCATGCCCACCACCCCCCCCCCTCGGGTGAAACTCACCCCCCCCCACCCCCGGGAAGAATCACTGCTGTGGAAGCCCAACCTGACTCCTGGGCTGCACTCACCCTTGGGCCTCTAGCCTTCTACTGGTTGCCATTGACACATTTTCCTGAAAGATCCCAGCGTTCGCACCATTCTCTCACTGTCCTGACACTGTCCTCCTGCAACTACCCGACTCCCTTCCAACCCCAATCTGCAAAACACCATTATTTATCTGACACCACCACCACAATTTCAAAACACACACACACACACACACATATACACACACACACACACACTCACATATACACTCACCCACGCCTAAGCTACTCCTTCCTCCATACCTTTATGTCTCTGGTGCCTTGTGGAAGTACCTTTGTCCCAGGACCAGGACGTTCTCAGCTCTTGCTATTCTTCCTGCTCTTGATGCTATCCCTCTTCTCACTCCCCTGGCATGATCCTTCCCCAGAGCCCCTGTGGTCCTCTCAAGTGCTGGTGTGTTTTCCGCCCACCAGACTTTTGCCTTCCCCCCTGTCCTGCGGCTACTCTCCAGTGGGCTCTCTGGGTGGATTCCCTGGTCTTGCCCTCCTGCTCTTGAACCCGTCCTCATCATGCCCACCACTTGACAAGGAATCAGCCCACAATCTCCATTAAAGGAGTTGGGTATTCCCGTGCATGGAGCTTGGCTCCCTTCCCCCAACCCCATCCGAAATCCCATGGATCTTAAGCCTGTCCTGCTCTCCAACCCTGGCACACCGGAAACGCCTCCAGACTCGACCCCAGATCCCACCTCGCCCTGCGTCAATGCTCCACCCTCTGCTTGACCCTCAGTGTCCCATCCTGCTTCCCCTATGACTTGCTAGTCAGATGAAGGATTGATTGGTCCTTCCATGACCTGTACTCGTCCCTTCACTCACTATCCTCCTTCCCCCATTGCCTGCTCTCTCATCCCCAAGAGGGGTCTACTGACTCCATCCGGTGTCCCGTGTTCCTTACCTTTGTGGGTCCACCATTATAGATGGTGGTGGCTTACATGGCCTTCTCTGTAACCTCACCTCCTCTCGCCTAGCCCTGCGCTGACAGGGTTGTCCCCAGGCTTTTCCATGGGCCACTTCTCCACACCTCATCCTCCTCTGACCTCAGCCCACCAGGCCGGCATTCTCTTTGGCCTTAGCCACTCTGTGATCTTCACCCTGCGTGGGCTCCTTCCCGCCCTTGAGTCACCCATGGTGGGAAAGTACCTGCCTTCTCCTAGTCGCCACCCAGGTTTCGTTCTTTACCATTCTTTGGGTGCAGTTCGATCGTCCCCTGTCCTTTCTCACTCTTCTGTGCCCCTGGCATTTGGCCCCCCAATACACTCTCCACATTCCGAATGTGCTCACCTGATGTCCTACCTCTTGGGCCTGGGTTCATCATCTTTCCTGCTTTGCTTCTCTACTGCATACGTAGCAAGAAAACTGTCCTTCCTGAGCCAGGTGACATTTCTGCAGCCACAGACTGTACACCTCCTGGCTGATGCCCATGGTGCTCTGTGTGCTCCTTACCTCATTCCTCACCTTCTTCACACCCCACTGCCGTCTCCTTGGCCTTCATGTACTCTCCTGCATCTGCCCGCTTGCCTACGCCCTCTACTCACAGCCTGTGAACCTGCACTGTGATTTCCTCCAGGGACACGCAAACCTCGTTACTGGTAACCTTTCCTGTTTCCTTTGGGACCCCTCTGTTGCACATTCTTGGGGCACAGCCCTTGGGGAGCCTCTTCCTCTGATTCCCCTGCCTCTTCCTCATCAGTCTGGGTCAGTGGTTCCCACCGTTCACAGTGGGGCAATTTGGATTTAACGGGGGCGATTTCAAACGAGTTGATAAGAGTGAATTTCTTGTATTTCTTAAGCTTCTAGGAGCTTCAGATACTAGTACAGTAGAGAGAGATCTTTTGTGACATATGTATGCACTTCAGTTCTCTGTTATACGTTTCGTTTTTATTTTTTTTTGTTTTTTTATCGTTTTAAGTCTTACAAATACTAGTACATCTGTGTCCTTTTTCCCCCCAATTGACCTTCCCCCAGCCTCCCCTACCCCCCGGCATCTGTTTATATGTTTAAAAGTTTGTTTGCTATTTTTTGATATCACTTCAATTGTTATTTTTGGGCAATTTCTGGGTTATTTCTTCCTCAGTATTTCAACTGTCCTGTTGTTCTTTTATTTTTCTCTTTCATGGATGCCATCTTCTTGGGAAGCTTGTTTAGACCAAGTTAGTGGCCTTTTAGGTGTCCTCCACAAGAATGGGAGTTCACTTTTTGAATAATGGGAATTATATGCCAGGGGCCGGGGGAAGCATCAGGATTTTAGAGATGCTTAGGTGGGGCATGGGCAAAAAAAGGTTGGGAGCCACTGCTCTGGGTCTTTGGCCTTCAGCCCTCCCTCTTGCCCCGGTGCCTGCTAAGCCATGCCTGACACCTTGGTGCTCAGTCTCGCTCTGCACAGAGCCCTGGGTCTAGCTGTCCGCCCCTCTTCTCTCCTTCCTCTGCCAGCCATCGTCTGTCTGCCACATCATCTCCAGTCCCAGCTGGGCCTTGCTTCTGCTCTACCGCCCTTCAGGTGCTCTCTGATCACATCAGTCCACCCTAAATTTCCCCGTTGGTCACTCCTGTCTCCCTCAGCCCTCCTCCTCAAGAGGCCTCAGTTCCAGGACCAAACCTTGGTGCTCTGCTCCTACACACTCAAGGTGAATCCCAGGGCGCCACCCTCTATCCTTCCAGGTGATTTCTCAGCCACATCCCTTTGCTTGCTTTGCTGTCTGCCTGGTCCAGGGTCCCTTAACCCCATTCTGACCTTCTTGAGTCTCATGCGTCCACCTGCTCATCTGCTCATGCTTCGCCTCTCTGCCCAGCTCTCCTCTCTGCCCCTTCCACCCAGTGATTCTCACCCGAGGGTGCATGACCCCCCAAGGAGGCCTATCAGCAACATCTTTGAGGTGTGTTTTTGTGTTTTCTTTTGATTTTTTTTGGTTTTGTTGTTTCAAGCAGTGTACTGCTCCCCCTTCAGATGGTGTGATAGGCCTCCCTTGGGGGTCATGCCCACCCCCCCCCCCCTCGGGTGAAACTCACCCCCCCCACCCCCGGGAAGAATCACTGCTGTGGAAGCCCAACCTGACTCCTGGGCTGCACTCACCCTTGGGCCTCTAGCCTTCTACTGGTTGCCATTGACACATTTTCCTGAAAGATCCCAGCGTTCGCACCATTCTCTCACTGTCCTGACACTGTCCTCCTGCAACTACCCGACTCCCTTCCAACCCCAATCTGCAAAACACCATTATTTATCTGACACCACCACCACAATTTCAAAACACACACACACACACACCCACACACACACACACATACACACACACACACACTCATATATACACTCACCCACGCGTAAGCTACTCCTTCCTCCATACCTTTATGACTCTGGTGCCTTGTGGAAGTACCTTTGTCCCAGGACCAGGACGTTCTCAGCTCTTGCTATTCTTCCTGCTCTTGATGCTATCCCTCTTCTCACTCCCCTGGCATGATCCTTCCCCAGAGCCCCTGTGGTCCTCTCAAGTGCTGGTGTGTTTTCCGCCCACCAGACTTTTGCCTTCCCCCCTGTCCTGCGGCTACTCTCCAGTGGGCTCTCTGGGTGGATTCCCTGGTCTTGCCCTCCTGCTCTTGAACCCGTCCTCATCATGCCCACCACTTGACAAGGAATCAGCCCACAATCTCCATTAAAGGAGTTGGGTATTCCCGTGCATGGAGCTTGGCTCCCTTCACCCAACCCCATCCGAAATCCCATGGATCTTAAGCCTGTCCTGCTCTCCAACCCTGGCACACCGGAAACGCCTCCAGACTCGACCCCAGATCCCACCTCGCCCTGCGTCAATGCTCCTCCCTCTGCTTGACCCTCAGTGTCCCATCCTGCTTCCCCTATGACTTGCTAGTCAGATGAAGGATTGATTGGTCCTTCCATGACCTGTACTCGTCCCTTCACTCACTATCCTCCTTCCCCCATTGCCTGCTCTCTCATCCCCAAGAGGGGTCTACTGACTCCATCCGGTGTCCCGTGTTCCTTACCTTTGTGGGTCCATCATTATAGATGGTGGTGGCTTACCTGGCCTTCTCTGTAACCTCACCTCCTCTCGCCTAGCCCTGCGCTGACAGGGTTGTCCCCAGGCTTTTCCATGGGCCACTTCTCCACACCTCATCCTCCTCTGACCTCAGCCCACCAGGCCGGCATTCTCTTTGGCCTTAGCCACTCTGTGATCTTCACCCTGCGTGGGCTCCTTCCCGCCCTTGAGTCACCCATGGTGGGAAAGTACCTGCCTTCTCCTAGTCGCCACCCAGGTTTCGTTCTTTACCATTCTTTGGGTGCAGTTCGATCGTCCCCTGTCCTTTCTCACTCTTCTGTGCCCCTGGCATTTGGCCCCCCAATACACTCTCCACATTCCGAATGTGCTCACCTGATGTCCTACCTCTTGGGCCTGGGTTCATCATCTTTCCTGCTTTGCTTCTCTACTGCATACGTAGCAAGAAAACTGTCCTTCCTGAGCCAGGTGACATTTCTGCAGCCACAGACTGTACACCTCCTGGCTGATGCCCATGGTGCTCTGTGTGCTCCTTACCTCATTCCTCACCTTCTTCACACCCCACTGCCGTCTCCTTGGCCTTCATGTACTCTCCTGCATCTGCCCGCTTGCCTACGCCCTCTACTCACAGCCTGTTAACCTGCACTGTGATTTCCTCCAGGGACACGCAAACCTCGTTACTGGTAACCTTTCCTGTTTCCTTTGGGACCCCTCTGTTGCACATTCTTGGGGCACAGCCCTTGGGGAGCCTCTTCCTCTGATTCCCCTGCCTCTTCCTCATCAGTCTGGGTCAGTGGTTCCCACCGTTCACAGTGGGGCAATTTGGATTTAACGGGGGCGATTTCAAACGAGTTGATAAGAGTGAATTTCTTGTATTTCTTAAGCTTCTAGGAGCTTCATATACTAGTACAGTAGAGAGAGATCTTTTGTGACATATGTATGCACTTCAGTTCTCTGTTATACGTTTCGTTTTTTTTTTTGTTTGTTTTTTTATCGTTTTAAGTCTTACAAATACTAGTACATCTGTGTCCTTTTTCCCCCCAATTGACCTTCCCCCAGCCTCCCCTACCCCCCGGCATCTGTTTATATGTTTAAAAGTTTGTTTGCTATTTTTTGATATCACTTCAATTGTTATTTTTGGGCAATTTCTGGGTTATTTCTTCCTCAGTATTTCAACTGTCCTGTTGTTCTTTTATTTTTCTCTTTCATGGATGCCATCTTCTTGGGAAGCTTGTTTAGACCAAGTTAGTGGCCTTTTAGGTGTCCTCCACAAGAATGGGAGTTCACTTTTTGAATAATGGGAATTATATGCCAGGGGCCGGGGGAAGCATCAGGATTTTAGAGATGCTTAGGTGGGGCATGGGCAAAAAAAGGTTGGGAGCCACTGCTCTGGGTCTTTGGCCTTCAGCCCTCCCTCTTGCCCCGGTGCCTGCTAAGCCATGCCTGACACCTTGGTGCTCAGTCTCGCTGTGCACAGAGCCCTGGGTCTAGCTGTCCGCCCCTCTTCTCTCCTTCCTCTGCCAGCCATCGTCTGTCTGCCACATCATCTCCAGTCCCAGCTGGGCCTTGCTTCTGCTCTACCGCCCTTCAGGTGCTCTCTGATCACATCAGTCCACCCTAAATTTCCCCGTTGGTCACTCCTGTCTCCCTCAGCCCTCCTCCTCAAGAGGCCTCAGTTCCAGGACCAAACCTTGGTGCTCTGCTCCTACACACTCAAGGTGAATCCCAGGGCGCCACCCTCTATCCTTCCAGGTGATTTCTCAGCCACATCCCTTTGCTTGCTTTGCTGTCTGCCTGGTCCAGGGTCCCTTAACCCCATTCTGACCTTCTTGAGTCTCATGCGTCCACCTGCTCATCTGCTCATGCTTCGCCTCTCTGCCCAGCTCTCCTCTCTGCCCCTTCCACCCAGTGATTCTCACCCGAGGGTGCATGACCCCCCAAGGAGGCCTATCAGCAACATCTTTGGGGTGTGTTTTTGTGTTTTCTTTTGATTTTTTTTGGTTTTGTTGTTTCAAGCAGTGTACTGCTCCCCCTTCAGATGGTGTGATAGGCCTCCCTTGGGGGTCATGCCCACCCCCCCCCCTCGGGTGAAACTCACCCCCCCCCACCCCCGGGAAGAATCACTGCTGTGGAAGCCCAACCTGACTCCTGGGCTGCACTCACCCTTGGGCCTCTAGCCTTCTACTGGTTGCCATTGACACATTTTCCTGAAAGATCCCAGCGTTCGCACCATTCTCTCACTGTCCTGACACTGTCCTCCTGCAACTACCCGACTCCCTTCCAACCCCAATCTGCAAAACACCATTATTTATCTGACACCACCACCACAATTTCAAAACACACACACACACACACCCACACACACACACACATACACACACACACACACTCATATATACACTCACCCACGCGTAAGCTACTCCTTCCTCCATACCTTTATGACTCTGGTGCCTTGTGGAAGTACCTTTGTCCCAGGACCAGGACGTTCTCAGCTCTTGCTATTCTTCCTGCTCTTGATGCTATCCCTCTTCTCACTCCCCTGGCATGATCCTTCCCCAGAGCCCCTGTGGTCCTCTCAAGTGCTGGTGTGTTTTCCGCCCACCAGACTTTTGCCTTCCCCCCTGTCCTGCGGCTACTCTCCAGTGGGCTCTCTGGGTGGATTCCCTGGTCTTGCCCTCCTGCTCTTGAACCCGTCCTCATCATGCCCACCACTTGACAAGGAATCAGCCCACAATCTCCATTAAAGGAGTTGGGTATTCCCGTGCATGGAGCTTGGCTCCCTTCACCCAACCCCATCCGAAATCCCATGGATCTTAAGCCTGTCCTGCTCTCCAACCCTGGCACACCGGAAACGCCTCCAGACTCGACCCCAGATCCCACCTCGCCCTGCGTCAATGCTCCTCCCTCTGCTTGACCCTCAGTGTCCCATCCTGCTTCCCCTATGACTTGCTAGTCAGATGAAGGATTGATTGGTCCTTCCATGACCTGTACTCGTCCCTTCACTCACTATCCTCCTTCCCCCATTGCCTGCTCTCTCATCCCCAAGAGGGGTCTACTGACTCCATCCGGTGTCCCGTGTTCCTTACCTTTGTGGGTCCATCATTATAGATGGTGGTGGCTTACCTGGCCTTCTCTGTAACCTCACCTCCTCTCGCCTAGCCCTGCGCTGACAGGGTTGTCCCCAGGCTTTTCCATGGGCCACTTCTCCACACCTCATCCTCCTCTGACCTCAGCCCACCAGGCCGGCATTCTCTTTGGCCTTAGCCACTCTGTGATCTTCACCCTGCGTGGGCTCCTTCCCGCCCTTGAGTCACCCATGGTGGGAAAGTACCTGCCTTCTCCTAGTCGCCACCCAGGTTTCGTTCTTTACCATTCTTTGGGTGCAGTTCGATCGTCCCCTGTCCTTTCTCACTCTTCTGTGCCCCTGGCATTTGGCCCCCCAATACACTCTCCACATTCCGAATGTGCTCACCTGATGTCCTACCTCTTGGGCCTGGGTTCATCATCTTTCCTGCTTTGCTTCTCTACTGCATACGTAGCAAGAAAACTGTCCTTCCTGAGCCAGGTGACATTTCTGCAGCCACAGACTGTACACCTCCTGGCTGATTCCCATGGTGCTCTGTGTGCTCCTTACCTCATTCCTCACCTTCTTCACACCCCACTGCCGTCTCCTTGGCCTTCATGTACTCTCCTGCATCTGCCCGCTTGCCTACGCCCTCTACTCACAGCCTGTGAACCTGCACTGTGATTTCCTCCAGGGACACGCAAACCTCGTTACTGGTAACCTTTCCTGTTTCCTTTGGGACCCCTCTGTTGCACATTCTTGGGGCACAGCCCTTGGGGAGCCTCTTCCTCTGATTCCCCTGCCTCTTCCTCATCAGTCTGGGTCAGTGGTTCCCACCGTTCACAGTGGGGCAATTTGGATTTAACGGGGGCGATTTCAAACGAGTTGATAAGAGTGAATTTCTTGTATTTCTTAAGCTTCTAGGAGCTTCATATACTAGTACAGTAGAGAGAGATCTTTTGTGACATATGTATGCACTTCAGTTCTCTGTTATACGTTTCGTTTTTATTTTTTTTTGTTTTTTTATCGTTTTAAGTCTTACAAATACTAGTACATCTGTGTCCTTTTTCCCCCCAATTGACCTTCCCCCAGCCTCCCCTACCCCCCGGCATCTGTTTATATGTTTAAAAGTTTGTTTGCTATTTTTTGATATCACTTCAATTGTTATTTTTGGGCAATTTCTGGGTTATTTCTTCCTCAGTATTTCAACTGTCCTGTTGTTCTTTTATTTTTCTCTTTCATGGATGCCATCTTCTTGGGAAGCTTGTTTAGACCAAGTTAGTGGCCTTTTAGGTGTCCTCCACAAGAATGGGAGTTCACTTTTTGAATAATGGGAATTATATGCCAGGGGCCGGGGGAAGCATCAGGATTTTAGAGATGCTTAGGTGGGGCATGGGCAAAAAAAGGTTGGGAGCCACTGCTCTGGGTCTTTGGCCTTCAGCCCTCCCTCTTGCCCCGGTGCCTGCTAAGCCATGCCTGACACCTTGGTGCTCAGTCTCGCTCTGCACAGAGCCCTGGGTCTAGCTGTCCGCCCCTCTTCTCTCCTTCCTCTGCCAGCCATCGTCTGTCTGCCACATCATCTCCAGTCCCAGCTGGGCCTTGCTTCTGCTCTACCGCCCTTTAGGTGCTCTCTGATCACATCAGTCCACCCTAAATTTCCCCGTTGGTCACTCCTGTCTCCCTCAGCCCTCCTCCTCAAGAGGCCTCAGTTCCAGGACCAAACCTTGGTGCTCTGCTCCTACACACTCAAGGTGAATCCCAGGGCGCCACCCTCTATCCTTCCAGGTGATTTCTCAGCCACATCCCTTTGCTTGCTTTGCTGTCTGCCTGGTCCAGGGTCCCTTAACCCCATTCTGACCTTCTTGAGTCTCATGCGTCCACCTGCTCATCTGCTCATGCTTCGCCTCTCTGCCCAGCTCTCCTCTCTGCCCCTTCCACCCAGTGATTCTCACCCGAGGGTGCATGACCCCCCAAGGAGGCCTATCAGCAACATCTTTGGGGTGTGTTTTTGTGTTTTCTTTTGATTTTTTTTGGTTTTGTTGTTTCAAGCAGTGTACTGCTCCCCCTTCAGATGGTGTGATAGGCCTCCCTTGGGGGTCATGCCCACCCCCCCCCCCCTCGGGTGAAACTCACCCCCCCCACCCCCGGGAAGAATCACTGCTGTGGAAGCCCAACCTGACTCCTGGGCTGCACTCACCCTTGGGCCTCTAGCCTTCTACTGGTTGCCATTGACACATTTTCCTGAAAGATCCCAGCGTTCGCACCATTCTCTCACTGTCCTGACACTGTCCTCCTGCAACTACCCGACTCCCTTCCAACCCCAATCTGCAAAACACCATTATTTATCTGACACCACCACCACAATTTCAAAACACACACACACACACACCCACACACACACACACATACACACACACACACACTCATATATACACTCACCCACGCGTAAGCTACTCCTTCCTCCATACCTTTATGACTCTGGTGCCTTGTGGAAGTACCTTTGTCCCAGGACCAGGACGTTCTCAGCTCTTGCTATTCTTCCTGCTCTTGATGCTATCCCTCTTCTCACTCCCCTGGCATGATCCTTCCCCAGAGCCCCTGTGGTCCTCTCAAGTGCTGGTGTGTTTTCCGCCCACCAGACTTTTGCCTTCCCCCCTGTCCTGCGGCTACTCTCCAGTGGGCTCTCTGGGTGGATTCCCTGGTCTTGCCCTCCTGCTCTTGAACCCGTCCTCATCATGCCCACCACTTGACAAGGAATCAGCCCACAATCTCCATTAAAGGAGTTGGGTATTCCCGTGCATGGAGCTTGGCTCCCTTCACCCAACCCCATCCGAAATCCCATGGATCTTAAGCCTGTCCTGCTCTCCAACCCTGGCACACCGGAAACGCCTCCAGACTCGACCCCAGATCCCACCTCGCCCTGCGTCAATGCTCCTCCCTCTGCTTGACCCTCAGTGTCCCATCCTGCTTCCCCTATGACTTGCTAGTCAGATGAAGGATTGATTGGTCCTTCCATGACCTGTACTCGTCCCTTCACTCACTATCCTCCTTCCCCCATTGCCTGCTCTCTCATCCCCAAGAGGGGTCTACTGACTCCATCCGGTGTCCCGTGTTCCTTACCTTTGTGGGTCCACCATTATAGATGGTGGTGGCTTACCTGGCCTTCTCTGTAACCTCACCTCCTCTCGCCTAGCCCTGCGCTGACAGGGTTGTCCCCAGGCTTTTCCATGGGCCACTTCTCCACACCTCATCCTCCTCTGACCTCAGCCCACCAGGCCGGCATTCTCTTTGGCCTTAGCCACTCTGTGATCTTCACCCTGCGTGGGCTCCTTCCCGCCCTTGAGTCACCCATGGTGGGAAAGTACCTGCCTTCTCCTAGTCGCCACCCAGGTTTCGTTCTTTACCATTCTTTGGGTGCAGTTCGATCGTCCCCTGTCCTTTCTCACTCTTCTGTGCCCCTGGCATTTGGCCCCCCTACTACACTCTCCACATTCCGAATGTGCTCACCTGATGTCCTACCTCTTGGGCCTGGGTTCATCATCTTTCCTGCTTTGCTTCTCTACTGCATACGTAGCAAGAAAACTGTCCTTCCTGAGCCAGGTGACATTTCTGCAGCCACAGACTGTACACCTCCTGGCTGATGCCCATGGTGCTCTGTGTGCTCCTTACCTCATTCCTCACCTTCTTCACACCCCACTGCCGTCTCCTTGGCCTTCATGTACTCTCCTGCATCTGCCCGCTTGCCTACGCCCTCTACTCACAGCCTGTGAACCTGCACTGTGATTTCCTCCAGGGACACGCAAACCTCGTTACTGGTAACCTTTCCTGTTTCCTTTGGGACCCCTCTGTTGCACATTCTTGGGGCACAGCCCTTGGGGAGCCTCTTCCTCTGATTCCCCTGCCTCTTCCTCATCAGTCTGGGTCAGTGGTTCCCACCGTTCACAGTGGGGCAATTTGGATTTAACGGGGGCGATTTCAAACGAGTTGATAAGAGTGAATTTCTTGTATTTCTTAAGCTTCTAGGAGCTTCATATACTAGTACAGTAGAGAGAGATCTTTTGTGACATATGTATGCACTTCAGTTCTCTGTTATACGTTTCGTTTTTATTTTTTTTTGTTTTTTTATCGTTTTAAGTCTTACAAATACTAGTACATCTGTGTCCTTTTTCCCCCCAATTGACCTTCCCCCAGCCTCCCCTACCCCCCGGCATCTGTTTATATGTTTAAAAGTTTGTTTGCTATTTTTTGATATCACTTCAATTGTTATTTTTGGGCAATTTCTGGGTTATTTCTTCCTCAGTATTTCAACTGTCCTGTTGTTCTTTTATTTTTCTCTTTCATGGATGCCATCTTCTTGGGAAGCTTGTTTAGACCAAGTTAGTGGCCTTTTAGGTGTCCTCCACAAGAATGGGAGTTCACTTTTTGAATAATGGGAATTATATGCCAGGGGCCGGGGGAAGCATCAGGATTTTAGAGATGCTTAGGTGGGGCATGGGCAAAAAAAGGTTGGGAGCCACTGCTCTGGGTCTTTGGCCTTCAGCCCTCCCTCTTGCCCCGGTGCCTGCTAAGCCATGCCTGACACCTTGGTGCTCAGTCTCGCTCTGCACAGAGCCCTGGGTCTAGCTGTCCGCCCCTCTTCTCTCCTTCCTCTGCCAGCCATCGTCTGTCTGCCACATCATCTCCAGTCCCAGCTGGGCCTTGCTTCTGCTCTACCGCCCTTCAGGTGCTCTCTGATCACATCAGTCCGCCCTAAATTTCCCCGTTGGTCACTCCTGTCTCCCTCAGCCCTCCTCCTCAAGAGGCCTCAGTTCCAGGACCAAACCTTGGTGCTCTGCTCCTACACACTCAAGGTGAATCCCAGGGTGCCACCCTCTATCCTTCCAGGTGATTTCTCAGCCACATCCCTTTGCTTGCTTTGCTGTCTGCCTGGTCCAGCGTCCCTTAACCCCATTCTGACCTTCTTGAGTCTCATGCGTCCACCTGCTCATCTGCTCAGCTTCGCCTCTCTGCCCAGCTCTCCTCTCTGCCCCTTCCACCCAGTGATTCTCACCCGAGGGTGCATGACCCCCCAATGAGGCCTATCAGCAACATCTTTGGGGTGTGTTTTTGTGTTTTCTTTTGATTTTTTTTGGTTTTGTTGTTTCAAGCAGTGTACTGCTCCCCCTTCAGATGGTGTGATAGGCCTCCCTTGGGGGTCATGCCCACCCCCCCCCCCCTCGGGTGAAACTCACCCCCCCCACCCCCGGGAAGAATCACTGCTGTGGAAGCCCAACCTGACTCCTGGGCTGCACTCACCCTTGGGCCTCTAGCCTTCTACTGGTTGCCATTGACACATTTTCCTGAAAGATCCCAGCGTTCGCACCATTCTCTCACTGTCCTGACACTGTCCTCCTGCAACTACCCGACTCCCTTCCAACCCCAATCTGCAAAACACCATTATTTATCTGACACCACCACCACAATTTCAAAACACACACACACACACACCCACACACACACACACATACACACACACACACACTCATATATACACTCACCCACGCGTAAGCTACTCCTTCCTCCATACCTTTATGACTCTGGTGCCTTGTGGAAGTACCTTTGTCCCAGGACCAGGACGTTCTCAGCTCTTGCTATTCTTCCTGCTCTTGATGCTATCCCTCTTCTCACTCCCCTGGCATGATCCTTCCCCAGAGCCCCTGTGGTCCTCTCAAGTGCTGGTGTGTTTTCCGCCCACCAGACTTTTGCCTTCCCCCCTGTCCTGCGGCTACTCTCCAGTGGGCTCTCTGGGTGGATTCCCTGGTCTTGCCCTCCTGCTCTTGAACCCGTCCTCATCATGCCCACCACTTGACAAGGAATCAGCCCACAATCTCCATTAAAGGAGTTGGGTATTCCCGTGCATGGAGCTTGGCTCCCTTCACCCAACCCCATCCGAAATCCCATGGATCTTAAGCCTGTCCTGCTCTCCAACCCTGGCACACCGGAAACGCCTCCAGACTCGACCCCAGATCCCACCTCGCCCTGCGTCAATGCTCCTCCCTCTGCTTGACCCTCAGTGTCCCATCCTGCTTCCCCTATGACTTGCTAGTCAGATGAAGGATTGATTGGTCCTTCCATGACCTGTACTCGTCCCTTCACTCACTATCCTCCTTCCCCCATTGCCTGCTCTCTCATCCCCAAGAGGGGTCTACTGACTCCATCCGGTGTCCCGTGTTCCTTACCTTTGTGGGTCCACCATTATAGATGGTGGTGGCTTACCTGGCCTTCTCTGTAACCTCACCTCCTCTCGCCTAGCCCTGCGCTGACAGGGTTGTCCCCAGGCTTTTCCATGGGCCACTTCTCCACACCTCATCCTCCTCTGACCTCAGCCCACCAGGCCGGCATTCTCTTTGGCCTTAGCCACTCTGTGATCTTCACCCTGCGTGGGCTCCTTCCCGCCCTTGAGTCACCCATGGTGGGAAAGTACCTGCCTTCTCCTAGTCGCCACCCAGGTTTCGTTCTTTACCATTCTTTGGGTGCAGTTCGATCGTCCCCTGTCCTTTCTCACTCTTCTGTGCCCCTGGCATTTGGCCCCCCTACTACACTCTCCACATTCCGAATGTGCTCACCTGATGTCCTACCTCTTGGGCCTGGGTTCATCATCTTTCCTGCTTTGCTTCTCTACTGCATACGTAGCAAGAAAACTGTCCTTCCTGAGCCAGGTGACATTTCTGCAGCCACAGACTGTACACCTCCTGGCTGATGCCCATGGTGCTCTGTGTGCTCCTTACCTCATTCCTCACCTTCTTCACACCCCACTGCCGTCTCCTTGGCCTTCATGTACTCTCCTGCATCTGCCCGCTTGCCTACGCCCTCTACTCACAGCCTGTGAACCTGCACTGTGATTTCCTCCAGGGACACGCAAACCTCGTTACTGGTAACCTTTCCTGTTTCCTTTGGGACCCCTCTGTTGCACATTCTTGGGGCACAGCCCTTGGGGAGCCTCTTCCTCTGATTCCCCTGCCTCTTCCTCATCAGTCTGGGTCAGTGGTTCCCACCGTTCACAGTGGGGCAATTTGGATTTAACGGGGGCGATTTCAAACGAGTTGATAAGAGTGAATTTCTTGTATTTCTTAAGCTTCTAGGAGCTTCATATACTAGTACAGTAGAGAGAGATCTTTTGTGACATATGTATGCACTTCAGTTCTCTGTTATACGTTTCGTTTTTATTTTTTTTTGTTTTTTTATCGTTTTAAGTCTTACAAATACTAGTACATCTGTGTCCTTTTTCCCCCCAATTGACCTTCCCCCAGCCTCCCCTACCCCCCGGCATCTGTTTATATGTTTAAAAGTTTGTTTGCTATTTTTTGATATCACTTCAATTGTTATTTTTGGGCAATTTCTGGGTTATTTCTTCCTCAGTATTTCAACTGTCCTGTTGTTCTTTTATTTTTCTCTTTCATGGATGCCATCTTCTTGGGAAGCTTGTTTAGACCAAGTTAGTGGCCTTTTAGGTGTCCTCCACAAGAATGGGAGTTCACTTTTTGAATAATGGGAATTATATGCCAGGGGCCGGGGGAAGCATCAGGATTTTAGAGATGCTTAGGTGGGGCATGGGCAAAAAAAGGTTGGGAGCCACTGCTCTGGGTCTTTGGCCTTCAGCCCTCCCTCTTGCCCCGGTGCCTGCTAAGCCATGCCTGACACCTTGGTGCTCAGTCTCGCTCTGCACAGAGCCCTGGGTCTAGCTGTCCGCCCCTCTTCTCTCCTTCCTCTGCCAGCCATCGTCTGTCTGCCACATCATCTCCAGTCCCAGCTGGGCCTTGCTTCTGCTCTACCGCCCTTCAGGTGCTCTCTGATCACATCAGTCCGCCCTAAATTTCCCCGTTGGTCACTCCTGTCTCCCTCAGCCCTCCTCCTCAAGAGGCCTCAGTTCCAGGACCAAACCTTGGTGCTCTGCTCCTACACACTCAAGGTGAATCCCAGGGTGCCACCCTCTATCCTTCCAGGTGATTTCTCAGCCACATCCCTTTGCTTGCTTTGCTGTCTGCCTGGTCCAGCGTCCCTTAACCCCATTCTGACCTTCTTGAGTCTCATGCGTCCACCTGCTCATCTGCTCAGCTTCGCCTCTCTGCCCAGCTCTCCTCTCTGCCCCTTCCACCCAGTGATTCTCACCCGAGGGTGCATGACCCCCCAATGAGGCCTATCAGCAACATCTTTGGGGTGTGTTTTTGTGTTTTCTTTTGATTTTTTTTGGTTTTGTTGTTTCAAGCAGTGTACTGCTCCCCCTTCAGATGGTGTGATAGGCCTCCCTTGGGGGTCATGCCCACCCCCCCCCCCCTCGAGTGAAACTCACCCCCCCCCCACCCCCGGGAAGAATCACTGCTGTGGAAGCCCAACCTGACTCCTGGGCTGCACTCACCCTTGGGCCTCTAGCCTTCTACTGGTTGCCATTGACACATTTTCCTGAAAGATCCCAGCGTTCGCACCATTCTCTCACTGTCCTGACACTGTCCTCCTGCAACTACCCGACTCCCTTCCAACCCCAATCTGCAAAACACCATTATTTATCTGACACCACCACCACAATTTCAAAACACACACACACACACACACATATACACACACACACACACACTCACATATACACTCACCCACGCCTAAGCTACTCCTTCCTCCATACCTTTATGTCTCTGGTGCCTTGTGGAAGTACCTTTGTCCCAGGACCAGGACGTTCTCAGCTCTTGCTATTCTTCCTGCTCTTGATGCTATCCCTCTTCTCACTCCCCTGGCATGATCCTTCCCCAGAGCCCCTGTGGTCCTCTCAAGTGCTGGTGTGTTTTCCGCCCACCAGACTTTTGCCTTCCCCCCTGTCCTGCGGCTACTCTCCAGTGGGCTCTCTGGGTGGATTCCCTGGTCTTGCCCTCCTGCTCTTGAACCCGTCCTCATCATGCCCACCACTTGACAAGGAATCAGCCCACAATCTCCATTAAAGGAGTTGGGTATTCCCGTGCATGGAGCTTGGCTCCCTTCACCCAACCCCATCCGAAATCCCATGGATCTTAAGCCTGTCCTGCTCTCCAACCCTGGCACACCGGAAACGCCTCCAGACTCGACCCCAGATCCCACCTCGCCCTGCGTCAATGCTCCACCCTCTGCTTGACCCTCAGTGTCCCATCCTGCTTCCCCTATGACTTGCTAGTCAGATGAAGGATTGATTGGTCCTTCCATGACCTGTACTCGTCCCTTCACTCACTATCCTCCTTCCCCCATTGCCTGCTCTCTCATCCCCAAGAGGGGTCTACTGACTCCATCCGGTGTCCCGTGTTCCTTACCTTTGTGGGTCCACCATTATAGATGGTGGTGGCTTACCTGGCCTTCTCTGTAACCTCACCTCCTCTCGCCTAGCCCTGCGCTGACAGGGTTGTCCCCAGGCTTTTCCATGGGCCACTTCTCCACACCTCATCCTCCTCTGACCTCAGCCCACCAGGCCGGCATTCTCTTTGGCCTTAGCCACTCTGTGATCTTCACCCTGCGTGGGCTCCTTCCCGCCCTTGAGTCACCCATGGTGGGAAAGTACCTGCCTTCTCCTAGTCGCCACCCAGGTTTCGTTCTTTACCATTCTTTGGGTGCAGTTCGATCGTCCCCTGTCCTTTCTCACTCTTCTGTGCCCCTGGCATTTGGCCCCCCTACTACACTCTCCACATTCCGAATGTGCTCACCTGATGTCCTACCTCTTGGGCCTGGGTTCATCATCTTTCCTGCTTTGCTTCTCTACTGCATACGTAGCAAGAAAACTGTCCTTCCTGAGCCAGGTGACATTTCTGCAGCCACAGACTGTACACCTCCTGGCTGATGCCCATGGTGCTCTGTGTGCTCCTTACCTCATTCCTCACCTTCTTCACACCCCACTGCCGTCTCCTTGGCCTTCATGTACTCTCCTGCATCTGCCCGCTTGCCTACGCCCTCTACTCACAGCCTGTGAACCTGCACTGTGATTTCCTCCAGGGACACGCAAACCTCGTTACTGGTAACCTTTCCTGTTTCCTTTGGGACCCCTCTGTTGCACATTCTTGGGGCACAGCCCTTGGGGAGCCTCTTCCTCTGATTCCCCTGCCTCTTCCTCATCAGTCTGGGTCAGTGGTTCCCACCGTTCACAGTGGGGCAATTTGGATTTAACGGGGGCGATTTCAAACGAGTTGATAAGAGTGAATTTCTTGTATTTCTTAAGCTTCTAGGAGCTTCATATACTAGTACAGTAGAGAGAGATCTTTTGTGACATATGTATGCACTTCAGTTCTCTGTTATACGTTTCGTTTTTTTTTTTTGTTTGTTTTTTTATCGTTTTAAGTCTTACAAATACTAGTACATCTGTGTCCTTTTTCCCCCCAATTGACCTTCCCCCAGCCTCCCCTACCCCCCGGCATCTGTTTATATGTTTAAAAGTTTGTTTGCTATTTTTTGATATCACTTCAATTGTTATTTTGGGGCAATTTCTGGGTTATTTCTTCCTCAGTATTTCAACTGTCCTGTTGTTCTTTTATTTTTCTCCTTCATGGATGCCATCTTCTTGGGAAGCTTGTTTAGACCAAGTTAGTGGCCTTTTAGGTGTCCTCCACAAGAATGGGAGTTCACTTTTTGAATAATGGGAATTATATGCCAGGGGCCGGGGGAAGCATCAGGATTTTAGAGATGCTTAGGTGGGGCATGGGCAAAAAAAGGTTGGGAGCCACTGCTCTGGGTCTTTGGCCTTCAGCCCTCCCTCTTGGCCCGGTGCCTGCTAAGCCATGCCTGACACCTTGGTGCTCAGTCTCGCTGTGCACAGAGCCCTGGGTCTAGCTGTCCGCCCCTCTTCTCTCCTTCCTCTGCCAGCCATCGTCTGTCTGCCACATCATCTCCAGTCCCAGCTGGGCCTTGCTTCTGCTCTACCGCCCTTCAGGTGCTCTCTGATCACATCAGTCCACCCTAAATTTCCCCGTTGGTCACTCCTGTCTCCCTCAGCCCTCCTCCTCAAGAGGCCTCAGTTCCAGGACCAAACCTTGGTGCTCTGCTCCTACACACTCAAGGTGAATCCCAGGGCGCCACCCTCTATCCTTCCAGGTGATTTCTCAGCCACATCCCTTTGCTTGCTTTGCTGTCTGCCTGGTCCAGGGTCCCTTAACCCCATTCTGACCTTCTTGAGTCTCATGCGTCCACCTGCTCATCTGCTCATGCTTCGCCTCTCTGCCCAGCTCTCCTCTCTGCCCCTTCCACCCAGTGATTCTCACCCGAGGGTGCATGACCCCCCAAGGAGGCCTATCAGCAACATCTTTGGGGTGTGTTTTTGTGTTTTCTTTTGATTTTTTTTGGTTTTGTTGTTTCAAGCAGTGTACTGCTCCCCCTTCAGATGGTGTGATAGGCCTCCCTTGGGGGTCATGCCCACCCCCCCCCCTCGGGTGAAACTCACCCCCCCCCACCCCCGGGAAGAATCACTGCTGTGGAAGCCCAACCTGACTCCTGGGCTGCACTCACCCTTGGGCCTCTAGCCTTCTACTGGTTGCCATTGACACATTTTCCTGAAAGATCCCAGCGTTCGCACCATTCTCTCACTGTCCTGACACTGTCCTCCTGCAACTACCCGACTCCCTTCCAACCCCAATCTGCAAAACACCATTATTTATCTGACACCACCACCACAATTTCAAAACACACACACACACACACCCACACACACACACACATACACACACACACACACTCATATATACACTCACCCACGCGTAAGCTACTCCTTCCTCCATACCTTTATGACTCTGGTGCCTTGTGGAAGTACCTTTGTCCCAGGACCAGGACGTTCTCAGCTCTTGCTATTCTTCCTGCTCTTGATGCTATCCCTCTTCTCACTCCCCTGGCATGATGCTTCCCCAGAGCCCCTGTGGTCCTCTCAAGTGCTGGTGTGTTTTCCGCCCACCAGACTTTTGCCTTCCCCCCTGTCCTGCGGCTACTCTCCAGTGGGCTCTCTGGGTGGATTCCCTGGTCTTGCCCTCCTGCTCTTGAACCCGTCCTCATCATGCCCACCACTTGACAAGGAATCAGCCCACAATCTCCATTAAAGGAGTTGGGTATTCCCGTGCATGGAGCTTGGCTCCCTTCACCCAACCCCATCCGAAATCCCATGGATCTTAAGCCTGTCCTGCTCTCCAACCCTGGCACACCGGAAACGCCTCCAGACTCGACCCCAGATCCCACCTCGCCCTGCGTCAATGCTCCACCCTCTGCTTGACCCTCAGTGTCCCATCCTGCTTCCCCTATGACTTGCTAGTCAGATGAAGGATTGATTGGTCCTTCCATGACCTGTACTCGTCCCTTCACTCACTATCCTCCTTCCCCCATTGCCTGCTCTCTCATCCCCAAGAGGGGTCTACTGACTCCATCCGGTGTCCCGTGTTCCTTACCTTTGTGGGTCCACCATTATAGATGGTGGTGGCTTACCTGGCCTTCTCTGTAACCTCACCTCCTCTCGCCTAGCCCTGCGCTGACAGGGTTGTCCCCAGGCTTTTCCATGGGCCACTTCTCCACACCTCATCCTCCTCTGACCTCAGCCCACCAGGCCGGCATTCTCTTTGGCCTTAGCCACTCTGTGATCTTCACCCTGCGTGGGCTCCTTCCCGCCCTTGAGTCACCCATGGTGGGAAAGTACCTGCCTTCTCCTAGTCGCCACCCAGGTTTCGTTCTTTACCATTCTTTGGGTGCAGTTCGATCGTCCCCTGTCCTTTCTCACTCTTCTGTGCCCCTGGCATTTGGCCCCCCTACTACACTCTCCACATTCCGAATGTGCTCACCTGATGTCCTACCTCTTGGGCCTGGGTTCATCATCTTTCCTGCTTTGCTTCTCTACTGCATACGTAGCAAGAAAACTGTCCTTCCTGAGCCAGGTGACATTTCTGCAGCCACAGACTGTACACCTCCTGGCTGATGCCCATGGTGCTCTGTGTGCTCCTTACCTCATTCCTCACCTTCTTCACACCCCACTGCCGTCTCCTTGGCCTTCATGTACTCTCCTGCATCTGCCCGCTTGCCTACGCCCTCTACTCACAGCCTGTGAACCTGCACTGTGATTTCCTCCAGGGACACGCAAACCTCGTTACTGGTAACCTTTCCTGTTTCCTTTGGGACCCCTCTGTTGCACATTCTTGGGGCACAGCCCTTGGGGAGCCTCTTCCTCTGATTCCCCTGCCTCTTCCTCATCAGTCTGGGTCAGTGGTTCCCACCGTTCACAGTGGGGCAATTTGGATTTAACGGGGGCGATTTCAAACGAGTTGATAAGAGTGAATTTCTTATATTTCTTAAGCTTCTAGGAGCTTCAGATACTAGTACAGTAGAGAGAGATCTTTTGTGACATATGTATGCACTTCAGTTCTCTGTTATACGTTTCGTTTTTATTTTTTTTTGTTTTTTTATCGTTTTAAGTCTTACAAATACTAGTACATCTGTGTCCTTTTTCCCCCCAATTGACCTTCCCCCAGCCTCCCCTACCCCCCGGCATCTGTTTATATGTTTAAAAGTTTGTTTGCTATTTTTTGATATCACTTCAATTGTTATTTTTGGGCAATTTCTGGGTTATTTCTTCCTCAGTATTTCAACTGTCCTGTTCTTTTATTTTTCTCTTTCATGGATGCCATCTTCTTGGGAAGCTTGTTTAGACCAAGTTAGTGGCCTTTTAGGTGTCCTCCACAAGAATGGGAGTTCACTTTTTGAATAATGGGAATTATATGCCAGGGGCCGGGGGAAGCATCAGGATTTTAGAGATGCTTAGGTGGGGCATGGGCAAAAAAAGGTTGGGAGCCACTGCTCTGGGTCTTTGGCCTTCAGCCCTCCCTCTTGCCCCGGTGCCTGCTAAGCCATGCCTGACACCTTGGTGCTCAGTCTCGCTGTGCACAGAGCCCTGGGTCTAGCTGTCCGCCCCTCTTCTCTCCTTCCTCTGCCAGCCATCGTCTGTCTGCCACATCATCTCCAGTCCCAGCTGGGCCTTGCTTCTGCTCTACCGCCCTTCAGGTGCTCTCTGATCACATCAGTCCACCCTAAATTTCCCCGTTGGTCACTCCTGTCTCCCTCAGCCCTCCTCCTCAAGAGGCCTCAGTTCCAGGACCAAACCTTGGTGCTCTGCTCCTACACACTCAAGGTGAATCCCAGGGCGCCACCCTCTATCCTTCCAGGTGATTTCTCAGCCACATCCCTTTGCTTGCTTTGCTGTCTGCCTGGTCCAGGGTCCCTTAACCCCATTCTGACCTTCTTGAGTCTCATGCGTCCACCTGCTCATCTGCTCATGCTTCGCCTCTCTGCCCAGCTCTCCTCTCTGCCCCTTCCACCCAGTGATTCTCACCCGAGGGTGCATGACCCCCCAAGGAGGCCTATCAGCAACATCTTTGGGGTGTGTTTTTGTGTTTTCTTTTGATTTTTTTTGGTTTTGTTGTTTCAAGCAGTGTACTGCTCCCCCTTCAGATGGTGTGATAGGCCTCCCTTGGGGGTCATGCCCACCCCCCCCCCCCTCGGGTGAAACTCACCCCCCCCCACCCCCGGGAAGAATCACTGCTGTGGAAGCCCAACCTGACTCCTGGGCTGCACTCACCCTTGGGCCTCTAGCCTTCTACTGGTTGCCATTGACACATTTTCCTGAAAGATCCCAGCGTTCGCACCATTCTCTCACTGTCCTGACACTGTCCTCCTGCAACTACCCGACTCCCTTCCAACCCCAATCTGCAAAACACCATTATTTATCTGACACCACCACCACAATTTCAAAACACACACACACACACACCCACACACACACACACATACACACACACACACACTCATATATACACTCACCCACGCGTAAGCTACTCCTTCCTCCATACCTTTATGACTCTGGTGCCTTGTGGAAGTACCTTTGTCCCAGGACCAGGACGTTCTCAGCTCTTGCTATTCTTCCTGCTCTTGATGCTATCCCTCTTCTCACTCCCCTGGCATGATGCTTCCCCAGAGCCCCTGTGGTCCTCTCAAGTGCTGGTGTGTTTTCCGCCCACCAGACTTTTGCCTTCCCCCCTGTCCTGCGGCTACTCTCCAGTGGGCTCTCTGGGTGGATTCCCTGGTCTTGCCCTCCTGCTCTTGAACCCGTCCTCATCATGCCCACCACTTGACAAGGAATCAGCCCACAATCTCCATTAAAGGAGTTGGGTATTCCCGTGCATGGAGCTTGGCTCCCTTCACCCAACCCCATCCGAAATCCCATGGATCTTAAGCCTGTCCTGCTCTCCAACCCTGGCACACCGGAAACGCCTCCAGACTCGACCCCAGATCCCACCTCGCCCTGCGTCAATGCTCCACCCTCTGCTTGACCCTCAGTGTCCCATCCTGCTTCCCCTATGACTTGCTAGTCAGATGAAGGATTGATTGGTCCTTCCATGACCTGTACTCGTCCCTTCACTCACTATCCTCCTTCCCCCATTGCCTGCTCTCTCATCCCCAAGAGGGGTCTACTGACTCCATCCGGTGTCCCGTGTTCCTTACCTTTGTGGGTCCACCATTATAGATGGTGGTGGCTTACCTGGCCTTCTCTGTAACCTCACCTCCTCTCGCCTAGCCCTGCGCTGACAGGGTTGTCCCCAGGCTTTTCCATGGGCCACTTCTCCACACCTCATCCTCCTCTGACCTCAGCCCACCAAGCCGGCATTCTCTTTGGCCTTAGCCACTCTGTGATCTTCACCCTGCGTGGGCTCCTTCCCGCCCTTGAGTCACCCATGGTGGGAAAGTACCTGCCTTCTCCTAGTCGCCACCCAGGTTTCGTTCTTTACCATTCTTTGGGTGCAGTTCGATCGTCCCCTGTCCTTTCTCACTCTTCTGTGCCCCTGGCATTTGGCCCCCCTACTACACTCTCCACATTCCGAATGTGCTCACCTGATGTCCTACCTCTTGGGCCTGGGTTCATCATCTTTCCTGCTTTGCTTCTCTACTGCATACGTAGCAAGAAAACTGTCCTTCCTGAGCCAGGTGACATTTCTGCAGCCACAGACTGTACACCTCCTGGCTGATGCCCATGGTGCTCTGTGTGCTCCTTACCTCATTCCTCACCTTCTTCACACCCCACTGCCGTCTCCTTGGCCTTCATGTACTCTCCTGCATCTGCCCGCTTGCCTACGCCCTCTACTCACAGCCTGTGAACCTGCACTGTGATTTCCTCCAGGGACACGCAAACCTCGTTACTGGTAACCTTTCCTGTTTCCTTTGGGACCCCTCTGTTGCACATTCTTGGGGCACAGCCCTTGGGGAGCCTCTTCCTCTGATTCCCCTGCCTCTTCCTCATCAGTCTGGGTCAGTGGTTCCCACCGTTCACAGTGGGGCAATTTGGATTTAACGGGGGCGATTTCAAACGAGTTGATAAGAGTGAATTTCTTGTATTTCTTAAGCTTCTAGGAGCTTCATATACTAGTACAGTAGAGAGAGATCTTTTGTGACATATGTATGCACTTCAGTTCTCTGTTATACGTTTCGTTTTTATTTTTTTTTGTTTTTTTATCGTTTTAAGTCTTACAAATACTAGTACATCTGTGTCCTTTTTCCCCCCAATTGACCTTCCCCCAGCCTCCCCTACCCCCCGGCATCTGTTTATATGTTTAAAAGTTTGTTTGCTATTTTTTGATATCACTTCAATTGTTATTTTTGGGCAATTTCTGGGTTATTTCTTCCTCAGTATTTCAACTGTCCTGTTGTTCTTTTATTTTTCTCTTTCATGGATGCCATCTTCTTGGGAAGCTTGTTTAGACCAAGTTAGTGGCCTTTTAGGTGTCCTCCACAAGAATGGGAGTTCACTTTTTGAATAATGGGAATTATATGCCAGGGGCCGGGGGAAGCATCAGGATTTTAGAGATGCTTAGGTGGGGCATGGGCAAAAAAAGGTTGGGAGCCACTGCTCTGGGTCTTTGGCCTTCAGCCCTCCCTCTTGCCCCGGTGCCTGCTAAGCCATGCCTGACACCTTGGTGCTCAGTCTCGCTGTGCACAGAGCCCTGGGTCTAGCTGTCCGCCCCTCTTCTCTCCTTCCTCTGCCAGCCATCGTCTGTCTGCCACATCATCTCCAGTCCCAGCTGGGCCTTGCTTCTGCTCTACCGCCCTTCAGGTGCTCTCTGATCACATCAGTCCACCCTAAATTTCCCCGTTGGTCACTCCTGTCTCCCTCAGCCCTCCTCCTCAAGAGGCCTCAGTTCCAGGACCAAACCTTGGTGCTCTGCTCCTACACACTCAAGGTGAATCCCAGGGCGCCACCCTCTATCCTTCCAGGTGATTTCTCAGCCACATCCCTTTGCTTGCTTTGCTGTCTGCCTGGTCCAGGGTCCCTTAACCCCATTCTGACCTTCTTGAGTCTCATGCGTCCACCTGCTCATCTGCTCATGCTTCGCCTCTCTGCCCAGCTCTCCTCTCTGCCCCTTCCACCCAGTGATTCTCACCCGAGGGTGCATGACCCCCCAAGGAGGCCTATCAGCAACATCTTTGGGGTGTGTTTTTGTGTTTACTTTTGATTTTTTTTGGTTTTGTTGTTTCAAGCAGTGTACTGCTCCCCCTTCAGATGGTGTGATAGGCCTCCCTTGGGGGTCATGCCCACCCCCCCCCCCTCGGGTGAAACTCATCCCCCCCCCACCCCCGGGAAGAATCACTGCTGTGGAAGCCCAACCTGACTCCTGGGCTGCACTCACCCTTGGGCCTCTAGCCTTCTACTGGTTGCCATTGACACATTTTCCTGAAAGATCCCAGCGTTCGCACCATTCTCTCACTGTCCTGACACTGTCCTCCTGCAACTACCCGACTCCCTTCCAACCCCAATCTGCAAAACACCATTATTTATCTGACACCACCACCACAATTTCAAAACACACACACACACACACCCACACACACACACACATACACACACACACACACTCATATATACACTCACCCACGCGTAAGCTACTCCTTCCTCCATACCTTTATGACTCTGGTGCCTTGTGGAAGTACCTTTGTCCCAGGACCAGGACGTTCTCAGCTCTTGCTATTCTTCCTGCTCTTGATGCTATCCCTCTTCTCACTCCCCTGGCATGATCCTTCCCCAGAGCCCCTGTGGTCCTCTCAAGTGCTGGTGTGTTTTCCGCCCACCAGACTTTTGCCTTCCCCCCTGTCCTGCGGCTACTCTCCAGTGGGCTCTCTGGGTGGATTCCCTGGTCTTGCCCTCCTGCTCTTGAACCCGTCCTCATCATGCCCACCACTTGACAAGGAATCAGCCCACAATCTCCATTAAAGGAGTTGGGTATTCCCGTGCATGGAGCTTGGCTCCCTTCACCCAACCCCATCCGAAATCCCATGGATCTTAAGCCTGTCCTGCTCTCCAACCCTGGCACACCGGAAACGCCTCCAGACTCGACCCCAGATCCCACCTCGCCCTGCGTCAATGCTCCACCCTCTGCTTGACCCTCAGTGTCCCATCCTGCTTCCCCTATGACTTGCTAGTCAGATGAAGGATTGATTGGTCCTTCCATGACCTGTACTCGTCCCTTCACTCACTATCCTCCTTCCCCCATTGCCTGCTCTCTCATCCGCAAGAGGGGTCTACTGACTCCATCCGGTGTCCCGTGTTCCTTACCTTTGTGGGTCCACCATTATAGATGGTGGTGGCTTACCTGGCCTTCTCTGTAACCTCACCTCCTCTCGCCTAGCCCTGCGCTGACAGGGTTGTCCCCAGGCTTTTCCATGGGCCACTTCTCCACACCTCATCCTCCTCTGACCTCAGCCCACCAGGCCGGCATTCTCTTTGGCCTTAGCCACTCTGTGATCTTCACCCTGCGTGGGCTCCTTCCCGCCCTTGAGTCACCCATGGTGGGAAAGTACCTGCCTTCTCCTAGTCGCCACCCAGGTTTCGTTCTTTACCATTCTTTGGGTGCAGTTCGATCGTCCCCTGTCCTTTCTCACTCTTCTGTGCCCCTGGCATTTGGCCCCCCTACTACACTCTCCACATTCCGAATGTGCTCACCTGATGTCCTACCTCTTGGGCCTGGGTTCATCATCTTTCCTGCTTTGCTTCTCTACTGCATACGTAGCAAGAAAACTGTCCTTCCTGAGCCAGGTGACATTTCTGCAGCCACAGACTGTACACCTCCTGGCTGATGCCCATGGTGCTCTGTGTGCTCCTTACCTCATTCCTCACCTTCTTCACACCCCACTGCCGTCTCCTTGGCCTTCATGTACTCTCCTGCATCTGCCCGCTTGCCTACGCCCTCTACTCACAGCCTGTGAACCTGCACTGTGATTTCCTCCAGGGACACGCAAACCTCGTTACTGGTAACCTTTCCTGTTTCCTTTGGGACCCCTCTGTTGCACATTCTTGGGGCACAGCCCTTGGGGAGCCTCTTCCTCTGATTCCCCTGCCTCTTCCTCATCAGTCTGGGTCAGTGGTTCCCACCGTTCACAGTGGGGCAATTTGGATTTAACGGGGGCGATTTCAAACGAGTTGATAAGAGTGAATTTCTTGTATTTCTTAAGCTTCTAGGAGCTTCATATACTAGTACAGTAGAGAGAGATCTTTTGTGACATATGTATGCACTTCAGTTCTCTGTTATACGTTTCGTTTTTATTTTTTTTTGTTTTTTTATCGTTTTAAGTCTTACAAATACTAGTACATCTGTGTCCTTTTTCCCCCCAATTGACCTTCCCCCAGCCTCCCCTACCCCCCGGCATCTGTTTATATGTTTAAAAGTTTGTTTGCTATTTTTTGATATCACTTCAATTGTTATTTTTGGGCAATTTCTGGGTTATTTCTTCCTCAGTATTTCAACTGTCCTGTTGTTCTTTTATTTTTCTCTTTCATGGATGCCATCTTCTTGGGAAGCTTGTTTAGACCAAGTTAGTGGCCTTTTAGGTGTCCTCCACAAGAATGGGAGTTCACTTTTTGAATAATGGGAATTATATGCCAGGGGCCGGGGGAAGCATCAGGATTTTAGGGATGCTTAGGTGGGGCATGGGCAAAAAAAGGTTGGGAGCCACTGCTCTGGGTCTTTGGCCTTCAGCCCTCCCTCTTGGCCCGGTGCCTGCTAAGCCATGCCTGACACCTTGGTGCTCAGTCTCGCTGTGCACAGAGCCCTGGGTCTAGCTGTCCGCCCCTCTTCTCTCCTTCCTCTGCCAGCCATCGTCTGTCTGCCACATCATCTCCAGTCCCAGCTGGGCCTTGCTTCTGCTCTACCGCCCTTCAGGTGCTCTCTGATCACATCAGTCCACCCTAAATTTCCCCGTTGGTCACTCCTGTCTCCCTCAGCCCTCCTCCTCAAGAGGCCTCAGTTCCAGGACCAAACCTTGGTGCTCTGCTCCTACACACTCAAGGTGAATCCCAGGGCGCCACCCTCTATCCTTCCAGGTGATTTCTCAGCCACATCCCTTTGCTTCCTTTGCTGTCTGGCTGGTCCAGGGTCCCTTAACCCCATTCTGACCTTCTTGAGTCTCATGCGTCCACCTGCTCATCTGCTCATGCTTCGCCTCTCTGCCCAGCTCTCCTCTCTGCCCCTTCCACCCAGTGATTCTCACCCGAGGGTGCATGACCCCCCAAGGAGGCCTATCAGCAACATCTTTGGGGTGTGTTTTTGTGTTTTCTTTTGATTTTTTTTGGTTTTGTTGTTTCAAGCAGTGTACTGCTCCCCCTTCAGATGGTGTGATAGGCCTCCCTTGGGGGTCATGCCCACCCCCCCCCCCCTCGGGTGAAACTCACCCCCCCCCCCACCCCCGGGAAGAATCACTGCTGTGGAAGCCCAACCTGACTCCTGGGCTGCACTCACCCTTGGGCCTCTAGCCTTCTACTGGTTGCCATTGACACATTTTCCTGAAAGATCCCAGCGTTCGCACCATTCTCTCACTGTCCTGACACTGTCCTCCTGCAACTACCCGACTCCCTTCCAACCCCAATCTGCAAAACACCATTATTTATCTGACACCACCACCACAATTTCAAAACACACACACACACACACCCACACACACACACACATACACACACACACACACTCATATATACACTCAACCACGCGTAAGCTACTCCTTCCTCCATACCTTTATGACTCTGGTGCCTTGTGGAAGTACCTTTGTCCCAGGACCAGGACGTTCTCAGCTCTTGCTATTCTTCCTGCTCTTGATGCTATCCCTCTTCTCACTCCCCTGGCATGATGCTTCCCCAGAGCCCCTGTGGTCCTCTCAAGTGCTGGTGTGTTTTCCGCCCACCAGACTTTTGCCTTCCCCCCTGTCCTGCGGCTACTCTCCAGTGGGCTCTCTGGGTGGATTCCCTGGTCTTGCCCTCCTGCTCTTGAACCCGTCCTCATCATGCCCACCACTTGACAAGGAATCAGCCCACAATCTCCATTAAAGGAGTTGGGTATTCCCGTGCATGGAGCTTGGCTCCCTTCACCCAACCCCATCCGAAATCCCATGGATCTTAAGCCTGTCCTGCTCTCCAACCCTGGCACACCGGAAACGCCTCCAGACTCGACCCCAGATCCCACCTCGCCCTGCGTCAATGCTCCACCCTCTGCTTGACCCTCAGTGTCCCATCCTGCTTCCCCTATGACTTGCTAGTCAGATGAAGGATTGATTGGACCTTCCATGACCTGTACTCGTCCCTTCACTCACTATCCTCCTTCCCCCATTGCCTGCTCTCTCATCCCCAAGAGGGGTCTACTGACTCCATCCGGTGTCCCGTGTTCCTTACCTTTGTGGGTCCACCATTATAGATGGTGGTGGCTTACCTGGCCTTCTCTGTAACCTCACCTCCTCTCGCCTAGCCCTGCGCTGACAGGGTTGTCCCCAGGCTTTTCCATGGGCCACTTCTCCACACCTCATCCTCCTCTGACCTCAGCCCACCAGGCCGGCATTCTCTTTGGCCTTAGCCACTCTGTGATCTTCACCCTGCGTGGGCTCCTTCCCGCCCTTGAGTCACCCATGGTGGGAAAGTACCTGCCTTCTCCTAGTCGCCACCCAGGTTTTGTTCTTTACCATTCTTTGGGTGCAGTTCGATCATCCCCTGTCCTTTCTCACTCTTCTGTGCCCCTGGCATTTGGCCCCCCTACTACACTCTCCACATTCCGAATGTGCTCACCTGATGTCCTACCTCTTGGGCCTGGGTTCATCATCTTTCCTGCTTTGCTTCTCTACTGCATACGTAGCAAGAAAACTGTCCTTCCTGAGCCAGGTGACATTTCTGCAGCCACAGACTGTACACCTCCTGGCTGATGCCCATGGTGCTCTGTGTGCTCCTTACCTCATTCCTCACCTTCTTCACACCCCACTGCCGTCTCCTTGGCCTTCATGTACTCTCCTGCATCTGCCCGCTTGCCTACGCCCTCTACTCACAGCCTGTGAACCTGCACTGTGATTTCCTCCAGGGACACGCAAACCTCGTTACTGGTAACCTTTCCTGTTTCCTTTGGGACCCCTCTGTTGCACATTCTTGGGGCACAGCCCTTGGGGAGCCTCTTCCTCTGATTCCCCTGCCTCTTCCTCATCAGTCTGGGTCAGTGGTTCCCACCGTTCACAGTGGGGCAATTTGGATTTAACGGGGGCGATTTCAAACGAGTTGATAAGAGTGAATTTCTTGTATTTCTTAAGCTTCTAGGAGCTTCATATACTAGTACAGTAGAGAGAGATCTTTTGTGACATATGTATGCACTTCAGTTCTCTGTTATACGTTTCGTTTTTATTTTTTTTTGTTTTTTTATCGTTTTAAGTCTTACAAATACTAGTACATCTGTGTCCTTTTTCCCCCCAATTGACCTTCCCCCAGCCTCCCCTACCCCCCGGCATCTGTTTATATGTTTAAAAGTTTGTTTGCTATTTTTTGATATCACTTCAATTGTTATTTTTGGGCAATTTCTGGGTTATTTCTTCCTCAGTATTTCAACTGTCCTGTTGTTCTTTTATTTTTCTCTTTCATGGATGCCATCTTCTTGGGAAGCTTGTTTAGACCAAGGTAGTGGCCTTTTAGGTGTCCTCCACAAGAATGGGAGTTCACTTTTTGAATAATGGGAATTATATGCCAGGGGCCGGGGGAAGCATCAGGATTTTAGAGATGCTTAGGTGGGGCATGGGCAAAAAAAGGTTGGGAGCCACTGCTCTGGGTCTTTGGCCTTCAGCCCTCCCTCTTGCCCCGGTGCCTGCTAAGCCATGCCTGACACCTTGGTGCTCAGTCTCGCTGTGCACAGAGCCCTGGGTCTAGCTGTCCGCCCCTCTTCTCTCCTTCCTCTGCCAGCCATCGTCTGTCTGCCACATCATCTCCAGTCCCAGCTGGGCCTTGCTTCTGCTCTACCGCCCTTCAGGTGCTCTCTGATCACATCAGTCCACCCTAAATTTCCCCGTTGGTCACTCCTGTCTCCCTCAGCCCTCCTCCTCAAGAGGCCTCAGTTCCAGGACCAAACCTTGGTGCTCTGCTCCTACACACTCAAGGTGAATCCCAGGGTGCCACCCTCTATCCTTCCAGGTGATTTCTCAGCCACATCCCTTTGCTTGCTTTGCTGTCTGGCTGGTCCAGGGTCCCTTAACCCCATTCTGACCTTCTTGAGTCTCATGCGTCCACCTGCTCATCTGCTCATGCTTCGCCTCTCTGCCCAGGTCTCCTCTCTGCCCCTTCCACCCAGTGATTCTCACCCGAGGGTGCATGACCCCCCAAGGAGGCCTATCAGCAACATCTTTGGGGTGTGTTTTTGTGTTTTCTTTTGATTTTTTTTGGTTTTGTTGTTTCAAGCAGTGTACTGCTCCCCCTTCAGATGGTGTGATAGGCCTCCCTTGGGGGTCATGCCCACCCCCCACCCCTCGGGTGAAACTCACCCCCCCCCACCCCCGGGAAGAATCACTGCTGTGGAAGCCCAACCTGACTCCTGGGCTGCACTCACCCTTGGGCCTCTAGCCTTCTACTGGTTGCCATTGACACATTTTCCTCAAAGATCCCAGCGTTCGCACCATTCTCTCACTGTCCTGACACTGTCCTCCTGCAACTACCCGACTCCCTTCCAACCCCAATCTGCAAAACACCATTATTTATCTGACACCACCACCACAATTTCAAAACACACACACACACACACACACACACACACACACACACACACACACACACTCACATATACACTCACCCACGCGTAAGCTACTCCTTCCTCCATACCTTTATGACTCTGGTGCCTTGTGGAAGTACCTTTGTCCCAGGACCAGGACGTTCTCAGCTCTTGCTATTCTTCCTGCTCTTGATGCTATCCCTCTTCTCACTCCCCTGGCATGATCCTTCCCCAGAGCCCCTGTGGTCCTCTCAAGTGCTGGTGTGTTTTCCGCCCACCAGACTTTTGCCTTCCCCCCTGTCCTGCGGCTACTCTCCAGTGGGCTCTCTGGGTGGATTCCCTGGTCTTGCCCTCCTGCTCTTGAACCCGTCCTCATCATGCCCACCACTTGACAAGGAATCAGCCCACAATCTCCATTAAAGGAGTTGGGTATTCCCGTGCATGGAGCTTGGCTCCCTTCACCCAACCCCATCCGAAATCCCATGGATCTTAAGCCTGTCCTCCTCTCCAACCCTGGCACACCGGAAACGCCTCCAGACTCGACCCCAGATCCCACCTCGCCCTGCGTCAATGCTCCACCCTCTCCTTGACCCTCAGTGTCCCATCCTGCTTCCCCTATGACTTGCTAGTCAGATGAAGGATTGATTGGTCCTTCCATGACCTGTACTCGTCCCTTCACTCACTATCCTCCTTCCCCCATTGCCTGCTCTCTCATCCCCAAGAGGGGTCTACTGACTCCATCCGGTGTCCCGTGTTCCTTACCTTTGTGGGTCCACCATTATAGATGGTGGTGGCTTACCTGGCCTTCTCTGTAACCTCACCTCCTCTCGCCTAGCCCTGCGCTGACAGGGTTGTCCCCAGGCTTTTCCATGGGCCACTTCTCCACACCTCATCCTCCTCTGACCTCAGCCCACCAGGCCGGCATTCTCTTTGGCCTTAGCCACTCTGTGATCTTCACCCTGCGTGGGCTCCTTCCCGCCCTTGAGTCACCCATGGTGGGAAAGTACCTGCCTTCTCCTAGTCGCCACCCAGGTTTCGTTCTTTACCATTCTTTGGGTGCAGTTCGATCGTCCCCTGTCCTTTCTCACTCTTCTGTGCCCCTGGCATTTGGCCCCCCTACTACACTCTCCACATTCCGAATGTGCTCACCTGATGTCCTACCTCTTGGGCCTGGGTTCATCATCTTTCCTGCTTTGCTACTCCACTGCATACGTAGCAAGAAAACTGTCCTTCCTGAGCCAGGTGACATTTCTGCAGCCACAGACTGTACACCTCCTGGCTGATGCCCATGGTGCTCTGTGTACTCCTTACCTCATTCCTCACCTTCTTCACACCCCACTGCCGTCTCCTTGGCCTTCATGTACTCTCCTGCATCTGCCCGCTTGCCTACGCCCTCTACTCACAGCCTGTGAACCTGCACTGTGATTTCCTCCAGGGACACGCAAACCTCGTTACTGGTAACCTTTCCTGTTTCCTTTGGGACCCCTCTGTTGCACATTCTTGGGGCACAGCCCTTGGGGAGCCTCTTCCTCTGATTCCCCTGCCTCTTCCTCATCAGTCTGGGTCAGTGGTTCCCACCGTTCACAGTGGGGCAATTTGGATTTAACGGGGGCGATTTCAAACGAGTTGATAAGAGTGAATTTCTTGTATTTCTTAAGCTTCTAGGAGCTTCATATACTAGTACAGTAGAGAGAGATCTTTTGTGACATATGTATGCACTTCAGTTCTCTGTTATACGTTTCGTTTTTATTTTTTTTTGTTTTTTTATCGTTTTAAGTCTTACAAATACTAGTACATCTGTGTCCTTTTTCCCCCCAATTGACCTTCCCCCAGCCTCCCCTACCCTCCGGCATCTGTTTATATGTTTAAAAGTTTGTTTGCTATTTTTTGATATCACTTCAATTGTTATTTTTGGGCAATTTCTGGGTTATTTCTTCCTCAGTATTTCAACTGTCCTGTTGTTCTTTTATTTTTCTCTTTCATGGATGCCATCTTCTTGGGAAGCTTGTTTAGACCAAGTTAGTGGCCTTTTAGGTGTCCTCCACAAGAATGGGAGTTCACTTTTTGAATAATGGGAATTATATGCCAGGGGCCGGGGGAAGCATCAGGATTTTAGAGATGCTTAGGTGGGGCATGGGCAAAAAAAGGTTGGGAGCCACTGCTCTGGGTCTTTGGCCTTCAGCCCTCCCTCTTGCCCCGGTGCCTGCTAAGCCATGCCTGACACCTTGGTGCTCAGTCTCGCTGTGCACAGAGCCCTGGGTCTAGCTGTCCGCCCCTCTTCTCTCCTTCCTCTGCCAGCCATCGTCTGTCTGCCACATCATCTCCAGTCCCAGCTGGGCCTTGCTTCTGCTCTACTGCCCTTCAGGTGCTCTCTGATCACATCAGTCCACCCTAAATTTCCCCGTTGGTCACTCCTGTCTCCCTCAGCCCTCCTCCTCAAGAGGCCTCAGTTCCAGGACCAAACCTTGGTGCTCTGCTCCTACACACTCAAGGTGAATCCCAGGGTGCCACCCTCTATCCTTCCAGGTGATTTCTCAGCCACATCCCTTTGCTTGCTTTGCTGTCTGCCTGGTCCAGGGTCCCTTAACCCCATTCTGACCTTCTTGAGTCTCATGCGTCCACCTGCTCATCTGCTCATGCTTCGCCTCTCTGCCCAGCTCTCCTCTCTGCCCCTTCCACCCAGTGATTCTCACCCGAGGGTGCATGACCCCCCAAGGAGGCCTATCAGCAACATCTTTGGGGTGTGTTTTTGTGTTTTCTTTTGATTTTTTTTGGTTTTGTTGTTTCAAGCAGTGTACTGCTCCCCCTTCAGATGGTGTGATAGGCCTCCCTTGGGGGTCATGCCCACCCCCCACCCCTCGGGTGAAACTCACCCCCCCCACCCCCGGGAAGAATCACTGCTGTGGAAGCCCAACCTGACTCCTGGGCTGCACTCACCCTTGGGCCTCTAGCCTTCTACTGGTTGCCATTGACACATTTTCCTGAAAGATCCCAGCGTTCGCACCATTCTCTCACTGTCCTGACACTGTCCTCCTGCAACTACCCGACTCCCTTCCAACCCCAATCTGCAAAACACCATTATTTATCTGACACCACCACCACAATTTCAAAACACACACACACACACACACACACACATATACACACACACACACACTCACATATACACTCACCCACGCGTAAGCTACTCCTTCCTCCATACCTTTATGACTCTGGTGCCTTGTGGAAGTACCTTTGTCCCAGGACCAGGACGTTCTCAGCTCTTGCTATTCTTCCTGCTCTTGATGCTATCCCTCTTCTCACTCCCCTGGCATGATCCTTCCCCAGAGCCCCTGTGGTCCTCTCAAGTGCTGGTGTGTTTTCCGCCCACCAGACTTTTGCCTTCCCCCCTGTCCTGCGGCTACTCTCCAGTGGGCTCTCTGGGTGGATTCCCTGGTCTTGCCCTCCTGCTCTTGAACCCGTCCTCATCATGCCCACCACTTGACAAGGAAGCAGCCCACAATCTCCATTAAAGGAGTTGGGTATTCCCGTGCATGGAGCTTGGCTCCCTTCACCCAACCCCATCCGAAATCCCATGGATCTTAAGCCTGTCCTGCTCTCCAACCCTGGCACACCGGAAACGCCTCCAGACTCGACCCCAGATCCCACCTCGCCCTGGGTCCATGCTCCACCCTCTGCTTGACCCTCAGTGTCCCATCCTGCTTCCCCTATGACTTGCTAGTCAGATGAAGGATTGATTGGTCCTTCCATGACCTGTACTCGTCCCTTCACTCACTATCCTCCTTCCCCCATTGCCTGCTCTCTCATCCCCAAGAGGGGTCTACTGACTCCATCCGGTGTCCCGTGTTCCTTACCTTTGTGGGTCCACCATTATAGATGGTGGTGGCTTACCTGGCCTTCTCTGTAACCTCACCTCCTCTCGCCTAGCCCTGCGCTGACAGGGTTGTCCCCAGGCTTTTCCATGGGCCACTTCTCCACACCTCATCCTCCTCTGACCTCAGCCCACCAGGCCGGCATTCTCTTTGGCCTTAGCCACTCTGTGATCTTCACCCTGCGTGGGCTCCTTCCCGCCCTTGAGTCACCCATGGTGGGAAAGTACCTGCCTTCTCCTAGTCGCCACCCAGGTTTCGTTCTTTACCATTCTTTGGGTGCAGTTCGATCGTCCCCTGTCCTTTCTCACTCTTCTGTGCCCCTGGCATTTGGCCCCCCTACTACACTCTCCACATTCCGAATGTGCTCACCTGATGTCCTACCTCTTGGGCCTGGGTTCATCATCTTTCCTGCTTTGCTTCTCTACTGCATACGTAGCAAGAAAACTGTCCTTCCTGAGCCAGGTGACATTTCTGCAGCCACAGACTGTACACCTCCTGGCTGATGCCCATGGTGCTCTGTGTGCTCCTTACCTCATTCCTCACCTTCTTCACACCCCACTGCCGTCTCCTTGGCCTTCATGTACTCTCCTGCATCTGCCCGCTTGCCTACGCCCTCTACTCACAGCCTGTGAACCTGCACTGTGATTTCCTCCAGGGACACGCAAACCTCGTTACTGGTAACCTTTCCTGTTTCCTTTGGGACCCCTCTGTTGCACATTCTTGGGGCACAGCCCTTGGGGAGCCTCTTCCTCTGATTCCCCTGCCTCTTCCTCATCAGTCTGGGTCAGTGGTTCCCACCGTTCACAGTGGGGCAATTTGGATTTAACGGGGGCGATTTCAAACGAGTTGATAAGAGTGAATTTCTTATATTTCTTAAGCTTCTAGGAGCTTCAGATACTAGTACAGTAGAGAGAGATCTTTTGTGACATATGTATGCACTTCAGTTCTCTGTTATACGTTTCGTTTTTATTTTTTTTTGTTTTTTTATCGTTTTAAGTCTTACAAATACTAGTACATCTGTGTCCTTTTTCCCCCCAATTGACCTTCCCCCAGCCTCCCCTACCCCCCGGCATCTGTTTATATGTTTAAAAGTTTGTTTGCTATTTTTTGATATCACTTCAATTGTTATTTTTGGGCAATTTCTGGGTTATTTCTTCCTCAGTATTTCAACTGTCCTGTTGTTCTTTTATTTTTCTCTTTCATGGATGCCATCTTCTTGGGAAGCTTGTTTAGACCAAGTTAGTGGCCTTTTAGGTGTCCTCCACAAGAATGGGAGTTCACTTTTTGAATAATGGGAATTATATGCCAGGGGCCGGGGGAAGCATCAGGATTTTAGAGATGCTTAGGTGGGGCATGGGCAAAAAAAGGTTGGGAGCCACTGCTCTGGGTCTTTGGCCTTCAGCCCTCCCTCTTGCCCCGGTGCCTGCTAAGCCATGCCTGACACCTTGGTGCTCAGTCTCGCTGTGCACAGAGCCCTGGGTCTAGCTGTCCGCCCCTCTTCTCTCCTTCCTCTGCCAGCCATCGTCTGTCTGCCACATCATCTCCAGTCCCAGCTGGGCCTTGCTTCTGCTCTACCGCCCTTCAGGTGCTCTCTGATCACATCAGTCCACCCTAAATTTCCCCGTTGGTCACTCCTGTCTCCCTCAGCCCTCCTCCTCAAGAGGCCTCAGTTCCAGGACCAAACCTTGGTGCTCTGCTCCTACACACTCAAGGTGAATCCCAGGGTGCCACCCACTATACTTCCAGGTGATTTCTCAGCCACATCCCTTTGCTTGCTTTGCTGTCTGGCTGGTCCAGGGTCCCTTAACCCCATTCTGACCTTCTTGAGTCTCATGCGTCCACCTGCTCATCTGCTCATGCTTCGCCTCTCTGCCCAGCTCTCCTCTCTGCCCCTTCCACCCAGTGATTCTCACCCGAGGGTGCATGACCCCCCAAGGAGGCCTATCAGCAACATCTTTGGGGTGTGTTTTTGTGTTTTCTTTTGATTTTTTTTGGTTTTGTTGTTTCAAGCAGTGTACTGCTCCCCCTTCAGATGGTGTGATAGGCCTCCCTTGGGGGTCATGCCCACCCCCCACCCCTCGGGTGAAACTCACCCCCCCCACCCCCGGGAAGAATCACTGCTGTGGAAGCCCAACCTGACTCCTGGGCTGCACTCACCCTTGGGCCTCTAGCCTTCTACTGGTTGCCATTGACACATTTTCCTGAAAGATCCCAGCGTTCGCACCATTCTCTCACTGTACTGACACTGTCCTCCTGCAACTACCCGACTCCCTTCCAACCCCAATCTGCAAAACACCATTATTTATCTGACACCACCACCACAATTTCAAAACACACACACACACACACACACACACACACACACACACACACACACTCACATATACACTCACCCACGCGTAAGCTACTCCTTCCTCCATACCTTTATGACTCTGGTGCCTTGTGGAAGTACCTTTGTCCCAGGACCAGGACGTTCTCAGCTCTTGCTATTCTTCCTACTCTTGATGCTATCCCTCTTCTCACTCCCCTGGCATGATCCTTCCCCAGATCCCCTGTGGTCCTCTCAAGTGCTGGTGTGTTTTCCGCCCACCAGACTTTTGCCTTCCCCCCTGTCCTGCGGCTACTCTCCTGTGGGCTCTCTGGGTGGATTCCCTGGTCTTGCCCTCCTGCTCTTGAACCCGTCCTCATCATGCCCACCACTTGAGAAGGAATCAGCCCACAATCTCCATTGAAGGAGTTGGGTATTCCCGTGCATGGAGCTTGGCTCCCTTCACCCAACCCCATCCGAAATCCCATGGATCTTAAGCCTGTCCTCCTCTCCAACCCTGGCACACCGGAAACGCCTCCAGACTCGACCCCAGATCCCACCTCGCCCTGCGTCCTTGCTCCACCCTCTGCTTGACCCTCAGTGTCCCATCCTGCTTCCCCTATGACTTGCTAGTCAGATGAAGAATTGATTGGTCCTTCCATGACCTGTACTCGTCCCTTCACTCACTATCCTCCTTCCCCCATTGCCTGCTCTCTCATCCCCAAGAGGGGTCTACTGACTCCATCCGGTGTCCCGTGTTCCTTACCTTTGTGGGTCCACCATTATAGATGGTGGTGGCTTACCTGGCCTTCTCTGTAACCTCACCTCCTCTCGCCTAGCCCTGCGCTGACAGGGTTGTCCCCAGGCTTTTCCATGGGCCACTTCTCCACACCTCATCCTCCTCTGACCTCAGCCCACCAGGCCGGCATTCTCTTTGGCCTTAGCCACTCTGTGATCTTCACCCTGCGTGGGCTCCTTCCCGCCCTTGAGTCACCCATGGTGGGAAAGTACCTGCCTTCTCCTAGTCGCCACCCAGGTTTCGTTCTTTACCATTCTTTGGGTGCAGTTCGATCGTCCCCTGTCCTTTCTCACTCTTCTGTGCCCCTGGCATTTGGCCCCCCTACTACACACTCCACATTCCGAATGTGCTCACCTGATGTCCTACCTCTTGGGCCTGGGTTCATCATCTTTCCTGCTTTGCTTCTCTACTGCATACGTAGCAAGAAAACTGTCCTTCCTGAGCCAGGTGACATTTCTGCAGCCACAGACTGTACACCTCCTGGCTGATGCCCATGGTGCTCTGTGTGCTCCTTACCTCATTCCTCACCTTCTTCACACCCCACTGCCGTCTCCTTGGCCTTCATGTACTCTCCTGCATCTGCCCGCTTGCCTACGCCCTCTACTCACAGCCTGTGAACCTGCACTGTGATTTCCTCCAGGGACACGCAAACCTCGTTACTGGTAACCTTTCCTGTTTCCTTTGGGACCCCTCTGTTGCACATTCTTGGGGCACAGCCCTTGGGGAGCCTCTTCCTCTGATTCCCCTGCCTCTTCCTCATCAGTCTGGGTCAGTGGTTCCCACCGTTCACAGTGGGGCAATTTGGATTTAACGGGGGCGATTTCAAACGAGTTGATAAGAGTGAATTTCTTGTATTTCTTAAGCTTCTAGGAGCTTCATATACTAGTACAGTAGAGAGAGATCTTTTGTGACATATGTATGCACTTCAGTTCTCTGTTATACGTTTCGTTTTTATTTTTTTTTGTGTTTTTATCGTTTTAAGTCTTACAAATACTAGTACATCTGTGTCATTTTTCCCCCCAATTGACCTTCCCCCAGCCTCCCCTACCCTCCGGCATCTGTTTATATGTTTAAAAGTTTGTTTGCTATTTTTTGATATTACTTCAATTGTTATTTTTGGGCAATTTCTGGGTTATTTCTTCCTCAGTATTTCAACTGTCCTGTTGTTCTTTTATTTTTCTCTTTCATGGATGCCATCTTCTTTGGAAGCTTGTTTAGACCAAGTTAGTGGCCTTTTAGGTGTCCTCCACAAGAATGGGAGTTCACTTTTTGAATAATGGGAATTATATGCCAGGGGCCGGGGGAAGCATCAGGATTTTAGAGATGCTTAGGTGGGGCATGGGCAAAAAAAGGTTGGGAGCCACTGCTCTGGCTCTTTGGCCTTCAGCCCTCCCTCTTGCCCCGGTGCCTGCTAAGCCATGCCTGACACCTTGGTGCTCAGTCTCGCTGTGCACAGAGCCCTGGGTCTAGCTGTCCGCCCCTCTTCTGTCCTTCCTCTGCCAGCCATCGTCTGTCTGCCACATCATCTCCAGTCCCAGCTCGGCCTTGCTTCTGCTCTACCGCCCTTCAGGTGCTCTCTGATCACATCAGTCCACCCTAAATTTCCCCGTTGGTCACTCCTGTCTCCCTCAGCCCTCCTCCTCAAGAGGCCTCAGTTCCAGGACCAAACCTTGGTGCTCTGCTCCTACACACTCAAGGTGAATCCCAGGGTGCCACCCTCTATCCTTCCAGGTGATTTCTCAGCCACATCCCTTTGCTTGCTTTGCTGTCTGCCTGGTCCAGGGTCCCTTAACCCCATTCTGACCTTCTTGAGTCTCATGCGTCCACCTGCTCATCTGCTCATGCTTCGCCTCTCTGCCCAGCTCTCCTCTCTGCCCCTTCCACCCAGTGATTCTCACCCGAGGGTGCATGACCCCCCAAGGAGGCCTATCAGCAACATCTTTGGGGTGTGTTTTTGTGTTTTCTTTTGTTTTTCTTTGGTTTTGTTGTTTCAAGCAGTGTACTGCTCCCCCTTCAGATGGTGTGATAGGCCTCCCTTGGGGGTCATGCCCACCCCCCACCCCTCGGGTGAAACTCACCCCCCCCACCCCCGGGAAGAATCACTGCTGTGGAAGCCCAACCTGACTCCTGGGCTGCACTCACCCTTGGGCCTCTAGCCTTCTACTGGTTGCCATTGACACATTTTCCTCAAAGATCCCAGCGTTCGCACCATTCTCTCACTGTCCTGACACTGTCCTCCTGCAACTACCCGACTCCCTTCCAACCCCAATCTGCAAAACACCATTATTTATCTGACACCACCACCACAATTTCAAAACACACACACACACACACACACACACACATATACACACACACACAAACTCACATATACACTCACCCACGCGTAAGCTACTCCTTCCTCCATACCTTTATGACTCTGGTGCCTTGTGGAAGTACCTTTGTCCCAGGACCAGGAAGTTCTCAGCTCTTGCTATTCTTCCTGCTCTTGATGCTATCCCTCTTCTCACTCCCCTGGCATGATCCTTCCCCAGAGCCCCTGTGGTCCTCTCAAGTGCTGGTGTGTTTTCCGCCCACCAGACTTTTGCCTTCCCCCCTGTCCTGCGGCTACTCTCCAGTGGGCTCTCTGGGTGGATTCCCTGGTCTTGCCCTCCTGCTCTTGAACCCGTCCTCATCATGCCCACCACTTGACAAGGAATCAGCCCACAATCTCCATTAAAGGAGTTGGGTATTCCCGTGCATGGAGCTTGGCTCCCTTCACCCAACCCCATCCGAAATCCCATGGATCTTAAGCCTGTCCTGCTCTCCAACCCTGGCACACCGGAAACGCCTCCAGACTCGACCCCAGATCCCACCTCGCCCTGCGTCAATGCTCCACCCTCTGCTTGACCCTCAGTGTCCCATCCTGCTTCCCCTATGACTTGTTAGTCAGATGAAGGATTGATTGGTCCTTCCATGACCTGTACTCGTCCCTTCACTCACTATCCTCCTTCCCCCATTGCCTGCTCTCTCATCCCCAAGAGGGGTCTACTGACTCCATCCGGTGTCCCGTGTTCCTTACCTTTGTGGGTCCACCATTATAGATGGTGGTGGCTTACCTGGCCTTCTCTGTAACCTCACCTCCTCTCGCCTAGCCCTGCGCTGACAGGGTTGTCCCCAGGCTTTTCCATGGGCCACTTCTCCACACCTCATCCTCCTCTGACCTCAGCCCACCAGGCCGGCATTCTCTTTGGCCTTAGCCACTCTGTGATCTTCACCCTGCGTGGGCTCCTTCCCGCCCTTGAGTCACCCATGGTGGGAAAGTACCTGCCTTCTCCTAGTCGCCACCCAGGTTTCGTTCTTTACCATTCTTTGGGTGCAGTTCGATCGTCCCCTGTCCTTTCTCACTCTTCTGTGCCCCTGGCATTTGGCCCCCCTACTACACTCTCCACATTCCGAATGTGCTCACCTGATGTCCTACCTCTTGGGCCTGGGTTCATCATCTTTCCTGCTTTGCTTCTCTACTGCATACGTAGCAAGAAAACTGTCCTTCCTGAGCCAGGTGACATTTCTGCAGCCACAGACTGTACACCTCCTGGCTGATGCCCATGGTGCTCTGTGTGCTCCTTACCTCATTCCTCACCTTCTTCACACCCCACTGCCGTCTCCTTGGCCTTCATGTACTCTCCTGCATCTGCCCGCTTGCCTACGCCCTCTACTCACAGCCTGTGAACCTGCACTGTGATTTCCTCCAGGGACACGCAAACCTCGTTACTGGTAACCTTTCCTGTTTCCTTTGGGACCCCTCTGTTGCACATTCTTGGGGCACAGCCCTTGGGGAGCCTCTTCCTCTGATTCCCCTGCCTCTTCCTCATCAGTCTGGGTCAGTGGTTCCCACCGTTCACAGTGGGGCAATTTGGATTTAACGGGGGCGATTTCAAACGAGTTGATAAGAGTGAATTTCTTGTATTTCTTAAGCTTCTAGGAGCTTCAGATACTAGTACAGTAGAGAGAGATCTTTTGTGACATATGTATGCACTTCAGTTCTCTGTTATACGTTTCGTTTTTATTTTTTTTTGTTTTTTTATCGTTTTAAGTCTTACAAATACTAGTACATCTGTGTCCTTTTTCCCCCCAATTGACCTTCCCCCAGCCTCCTCTACCCCCCGGCATCTGTTTATATGTTTAAAAGTTTGTTTGCTATTTTTTGATATCACTTCAATTGTTATTTTTGGGCAATTTCTGGGTTATTTCTTCCTCAGTATTTCAACTGTCCTGTTGTTCTTTTATTTTTCTCTTTCATGGATGCCATCTTCTTGGGAAGCTTGTTTAGACCAAGTTAGTGGCCTTTTAGGTGTCCTCCACAAGAATGGGAGTTCACTTTTTGAATAATGGGAATTATATGCCAGGGGCCGGGGGAAGCATCAGGATTTTAGAGATGCTTAGGTGGGGCATGGGCAAAAAAAGGTTGGGAGCCACTGCTCTGGCTCTTTGGCCTTCAGCCCTCCCTTTTGCCCCGGTTCCTGCTAAGCCATGCCTGACACCTTGGTGCTCAGTCTCGCTGTGCACAGAGCCCTGGGTCTAGCTGTCCGCCCCTCTTCTCTCCTTCCTCTGCCAGCCATCGTCTGTCTGCCACATCATCTCCAGTCCCAGCTGGGCCTTGCTTCTGCTCTACCGCCCTTCAGGTGCTCTCTGATCACATCAGTCCACCCTAAATTTCCCCGTTGGTCACTCCTGTCTCCCTCAGCCCTCCTCCTCAAGAGGCCTCAGTTCCAGGACCAAACCTTGGTGCTCTGCTCCTACACACTCAAGGTGAATCCCAGGGTGCCACCCTCTATCCTTCCAGGTGATTTCTCAGCCACATCCCTTTGCTTGCTTTGCTGTCTGCCTGGTCCAGGGTCCCTTAACCCCATTCTGACCTTCTTGAGTCTCATGCGTCCACCTGCTCATCTGCTCATGCTTCGCCTCTCTGCCCAGCTCTCCTCTCTGCCCCTTCCACCCAGTGATTCTCACCCGAGGGTGCATGACCCCCCAAGGAGGCCTATCAGCAACATCTTTGGGGTGTGTTTTTGTGTTTTCTTTTGATTTTTTTTGGTTTTGTTGTTTCAAGCAGTGTACTGCTCCCCCTTCAGATGGTGTGATAGGCCTCCCTTGGGGGTCATGCCCACCCCCCACCCCTCGGGTGAAACTCACCCCCCCCACACCCGGGAAGAATCACTGCTGTGGAAGCCCAACCTGACTCCTGGGCTGCACTCACCCTTGGGCCTCTAGCCTTCTACTGGTTGCCATTGACACATTTTCCTGAAAGATCCCAGCGTTCGCACCATTCTCTCACTGTCCTGACACTGTCCTCCTGCAACTACCCGACTCCCTTCCAACCCCAATCTGCAAAACACCATTATTTATCTGACACCACCACCACAATTTCAAAACACACACACACACACACACACACACACACACATATACACACACACACACACACACACTCACATATACACTCACCCACGCGTAAGCTACTCCTTCCTCCATACCTTTATGACTCTGGTGCCTTGTGGAAGTACCTTTGTCCCAGGACCTGGACGTTCTCAGCTCTTGCTATTCTTCCTGCTCTTGATGCTATCCCTCTTCTCACTCCCCTGGCATGATCCTTCCCCAGATCCCCTGTGGTCCTCTCAAGTGCTGGTGTGTTTTCCGCCCACCAGACTTTTGCCTTCCCCCCTGTCCTGCGGCTACTCTCCAGTGGGCTCTCTGGGTGGATTCCCTGGTCTTGCCCTCCTGCTCTTGAACCCGTCCTCATCATGCCCACCACTTGAGAAGGAATCAGCCCACAATCTCCATTGAAGGAGTTGGGTATTCCCGTGCATGGAGCTTGGCTCCCTTCACCCAACCCCATCCGAAATCCCATGGATCTTAAGCCTGTCCTCCTCTCCAACCCTGGCACACCGGAAACGCCTCCAGACTCGACCCCAGATCCCACCTCGCCCTGCATCCATGCTCCACCCTCTGCTTGACCCTCAGTGTCCCATCCTGCTTCCCCTATGACTTGCTAGTCAGATGAAGAATTGATTGGTCCTTCCATGACCTGTACTCGTCCCTTCACTCACTATCCTCCTTCCCCCATTGCCTGCTCTCTCATCCCCAAGAGGGGTCTACTGACTCCATCCGGTGTCCCGTGTTCCTTACCTTTGTGGGTCCACCATTATAGATGGTGGTGGCTTACCTGGCCTTCTCTGTAACCTCACCTCCTCTCGCCTAGCCCTGCGCTGACAGGGTTGTCCCCAGGCTTTTCCATGGGCCACTTCTCCACACCTCATCCTCCTCTGACCTCAGCCCACCAGGCCGGCATTCTCTTTGGCCTTAGCCACTCTGTGATCTTCACCCTGCGTGGGCTCCTTCCCGCCCTTGAGTCACCCATGGTGGGAAAGTACCTGCCTTCTCCTAGTCGCCACCCAGGTTTCGTTCTTTACCATTCTTTGGGTGCAGTTCGATCGTCCCCTGTCCTTTCTCACTCTTCTGTGCCCCTGGCATTTGGCCCCCCTACTACACTCTCCACATTCCGAATGTGCTCACCTGATGTCCTACCTCTTGGGCCTGGGTTCATCATCTTTCCTGCTTTGCTTCTCTACTGCATACGTAGCAAGAAAACTGTCCTTCCTGAGCCAGGTGACATTTCTGCAGCCACAGACTGTACACCTCCTGGCTGATGCCCATGGTGCTTTGTGTGCTCCTTACCTCATTCCTCACCTTCTTCACACCCCACTGCCGTCTCCTTGGCCTTCATGTACTCTCCTGCATCTGCCCGCTTGCCTACGCCCTCTACTCACAGCCTGTGAACCTGCACTGTGATTTCCTCCAGGGACACGCAAACCTCGTTACTGGTAACCTTTCCTGTTTCCTTTGGGACCCCTCTGTTGCACATTCTTGGGGCACAGCCCTTGGGGAGCCTCTTCCTCTGATTCCCCTGCCTCTTCCTCATCAGTCTGGGTCAGTGGTTCCCACCGTTCACAGTGGGGCAATTTGGATTTAACGGGGGCGATTTCAAACGAGTTGATAAGAGTGAATTTCTTGTATTTCTTAAGCTTCTAGGAGCTTCAGATACTAGTACAGTAGAGAGAGATCTTTTGTGACATATGTATGCACTTCAGTTCTCTGTTATACGTTTCGTTTTTATTTTTTTTTGTTTTTTTATCGTTTTAAGTCTTACAAATACTAGTACATCTGTGTCCTTTTTCCCCCCAATTGACCTTCCCCCAGCCTCCTCTACCCCCCGGCATCTGTTTATATGTTTAAAAGTTTGTTTGCTATTTTTTGATATCACTTCAATTGTTATTTTTGGGCAATTTCTGGGTTATTTCTTCCTCAGTATTTCAACTGTCCTGTTGTTCTTTTATTTTTCTCTTTCATGGATGCCATCTTCTTGGGAAGCTTGTTTAGACCAAGTTAGTGGCCTTTTAGGTGTCCTCCACAAGAATGGGAGTTCACTTTTTGAATAATGGGAATTATATGCCAGGGGCCGGGGGAAGCATCAGGATTTTAGAGATGCTTAGGTGGGGCATGGGCAAAAAAAGGTTGGGAGCCACTGCTCTGGCTCTTTGGCCTTCAGCCCTCCCTCTTGCCCCGGTGCCTGCTAAGCCATGCCTGACACCTTGGTGCTCAGTCTCGCTGTGCACAGAGCCCTGGGTCTAGCTGTCCGCCCCTCTTCTCTCCTTCCTCTGCCAGCCATCGTCTGTCTGCCACATCATCTCCAGTCCCAGCTGGGCCTTGCTTCTGCTCTACCGCCCTTCAGGTGCTCTCTGATCACATCAGTCCACCCTAAATTTCCCCGTTGGTCACTCCTGTCTCCCTCAGCCCTCCTCCTCAAGAGGCCTCAGTTCCAGGACCAAACCTTGGTGCTCTGCTCCTACACACTCAAGGTGAATCCCAGGGTGCCACCCTCTATCCTTCCAGGTGATTTCTCAGCCACATCCCTTTGCTTGCTTTGCTGTCTGCCTGGTCCAGGGTCCCTTAACCCCATTCTGACCTTCTTGAGTCTCATGCGTCCACCTGCTCATCTGCTCATGCTTCGCCTCTCTGCCCAGCTCTCCTCTCTGCCCCTTCCACCCAGTGATTCTCACCCGAGGGTGCATGACCCCCCAAGGAGGCCTATCAGCAACATCTTTGGGGTGTGTTTTTGTGTTTTCTTTTGATTTTTTTTGGTTTTGTTGTTTCAAGCAGTGTACTGCTCCCCCTTCAGATGGTGTGATAGGCCTCCCTTGGGGGTCATGCCCACCCCCCACCCCTCGGGTGAAACTCACCCCCCCCACACCCGGGAAGAATCACTGCTGTGGAAGCCCAACCTGACTCCTGGGCTGCACTCACCCTTGGGCCTCTAGCCTTCTACTGGTTGCCATTGACACATTTTCCTGAAAGATCCCAGCGTTCGCACCATTCTCTCACTGTACTGACACTGTCCTCCTGCAACTACCCGACTCCCTTCCAACCCCAATCTGCAAAACACCATTATTTATCTGACACCACCACCACAATTTCAAAACACACACACACACACACACACACACACACACACATATACACACACACACACACACACACTCACATATACACTCACCCACGCGTAAGCTACTCCTTCCTCCATACCTTTATGACTCTGGTGCCTTGTGGAAGTACCTTTGTCCCAGGACCTGGACGTTCTCAGCTCTTGCTATTCTTCCTGCTCTTGATGCTATCCCTCTTCTCACTCCCCTGGCATGATCCTTCCCCAGATCCCCTGTGGTCCTCTCAAGTGCTGGTGTGTTTTACGCCCACCAGACTTTTGCCTTCCCCCCTGTCCTGCGGCTACTCTCCAGTGGGCTCTCCTGGTGGATTCCCTGGTCTTGCCCCCTGCTCTTGAACCCGTCCTCATCATGCCCACCACTTGAGAAGGAATCAGCCCACAATCTCCATTGAAGGAGTTGGGTATTCCCGTGCATGGAGCTTGGCTCCCTTCACCCAACCCCATCCGAAATCCCATGGATCTTAAGCCTGTCCTCCTCTCCAACCCTGGCACACCGGAAACGCCTCCAGACTCGACCCCAGATCCCACCTCGCCCTGCATCCATGCTCCACCCTCTGCTTGACCCTCAGTGTCCCATCCTGCTTCCCCTATGACTTGCTAGTCAGATGAAGAATTGATTGGTCCTTCCATGACCTGTACTCGTCCCTTCACTCACTATCCTCCTTCCCCCATTGCCTGCTCTCTCATCCCCAAGAGGGGTCTACTGACTCCATCCGGTGTCCCGTGTTCCTTACCTTTGTGGGTCCACCATTATAGATGGTGGTGGCTTACCTGGCCTTCTCTGTAACCTCACCTCCTCTCGCCTAGCCCTGCGCTGACAGGGTTGTCCCCAGGCTTTTCCATGGGCCACTTCTCCACACCTCATCCTCCTCTGACCTCAGCCCACCAGGCCGGCATTCTCTTTGGCCTTAGCCACTCTGTGATCTTCACCCTGCGTGGGCTCCTTCCCGCCCTTGAGTCACCCATGGTGGGAAAGTACCTGCCTTCTCCTAGTCGCCACCCAGGTTTCGTTCTTTACCATTCTTTGGGTGCAGTTCGATCGTCCCCTGTCCTTTCTCACTCTTCTGTGCCCCTGGCATTTGGCCCCCCTACTACACTCTCCACATTCCGAATGTGCTCACCTGATGTCCTACCTCTTGGGCCTGGGTTCATCATCTTTCCTGCTTTGCTTCTCTACTGCATACGTAGCAAGAAAACTGTCCTTCCTGAGCCAGGTGACATTTCTGCAGCCACAGACTGTACACCTCCTGGCTGATGCCCATGGTGCTCTGTGTGCTCCTTACCTCATTCCTCACCTTCTTCACACCCCACTGCCGTCTCCTTGGCCTTCATGTACTCTCCTGCATCTGCCCGCTTGCCTACGCCCTCTACTCACAGCCTGTGAACCTGCACTGTGATTTCCTCCAGGGACACGCAAACCTCGTTACTGGTAACCTTTCCTGTTTCCTTTGGGACCCCTCTGTTGCACATTCTTGGGGCACATCCCTTGGGGAGCCTCTTCCTCTGATTCCCCTCCCTCTTCCTCATCAGTCTGGGTCAGTGGTTCCCACCGTTCACAGTGGGGCAATTTGGATTTAACGGGGGCGATTTCAAACGAGTTGATAAGAGTGAATTTCTTGTATTTCTTAAGCTTCTAGGAGCTTCATATACTAGTACAGTAGAGAGAGATCTTTTGTGACATATGTATGCACTTCAGTTCTCTGTTATACGTTTCGTTTTTTTTTGTTGTTTGTTTTTTTATCGTTTTAAGTCTTACAAATACTAGTACATCTGTGTCCTTTTTCCCCCCAATTGACCTTCCCCCAGCCTCCCCTACCCCCCGGCATCTGTTTATATGTTTAAAAGTTTGTTTGCTATTTTTTGATATCACTTCAATTGTTATTTTTGGGCAATTTCTGGGTTATTTCTTCCTCAGTATTTCAACTGTCCTGTTGTTCTTTTATTTTTCTCTTTCATGGATGCCATCTTCTTGGGAAGCTTGTTTAGACCAAGTTAGTGGCCTTTTAGGTGTCCTCCACAAGAATGGGAGTTCACTTTTTGAATAATGGGAATTATATGCCAGGGGCCGGGGGAAGCATCAGGATTTTAGAGATGCTTAGGTGGGGCATGGGCAAAAAAAGGTTGGGAGCCACTGCTCTGGGTCTTTGGCCTTCAGCCCTCCCTCTTGGCCCGGTGCCTGCTAAGCCATGCCTGACACCTTGGTGCTCAGTCTCGCTGTGCACAGAGCCCTGGGTCTAGCTGTCCACCCCTCTTCTCTCCTTCCTCTGCCAGCCATCGTCTGTCTGCCACATCATCTCCAGTCCCAGCTGGTCCTTGCTTCTGCTCTACCGCCCTTCAGGTGCTCTCTGATCACATCAGTCCACCCTAAATTTCCCCGTTGGTCACTCCTGTCTCCCTCAGCCCTCCTCCTCAAGAGGCCTCAGTTCCAGGAACAAACCTTGGTGCTCTGCTCCTACACACTCAAGGTGAATCCCAGGGTGCCACCCTCTATCCTTCCAGGTGATTTCTCAGCCACATCCCTTTGCTTCCTTTGCTGTCTGCCTGGTCCAGGGTCCCTTAACCCCATTCTGACCTTCTTGAGTCTCATGCGTCCACCTGCTCATCTGCTCATGCTTCGCCTCTCTGCCCAGTTCTCCTCTCTGCCCCTTCCACCCAGTGATTCTCACCCGAGGGTGCATGACCCCCCAAGGAGGCCTATCAGCAACATCTTTGGGGTGTGTTTTTGTGTTTTCTTTTGATTTTTTTTGGTTTTGTTGTTTCAAGCAGTGTACTGCTCCCCCTTCAGATGGTGTGATAGGCCTCCCTTGGGGGTCATGCCCACCCCCCACCCCTCGGGTGAAACTCACCCCCCCCACCCCCGGGAAGAATCACTGCTGTGGAAGCCCAACCTGACTCCTGGGCTGCACTCACCCTTGGGCCTCTAGCCTTCTACTGGTTGCCATTGACACATTTTCCTGAAAGATCCCAGCGTTCGCACCATTCTCTCACTGTACTGACACTGTCCTCCTGCAACTACCCGACTCCCTTCCAACCCCAATCTGCAAAACACCATTATTTATCTGACACCACCACCACAATTTCAAACACACACACACACACACACACACACACACATACACACACACACACACACACACTCACATATACACTCACCCACGCGTAAGCTACTCCTTCCTCCATACCTTTATGACTCTGGTGCCTTGTGGAAGTACCTTTGTCCCAGGACCAGGACGTTCTCAGCTCTTCCTATTCTTCCTGCTCTTGATGCTATCCCTCTTCTCACTCCCCTGGCATGATCCTTCCCCAGAGCCCCTGTGGTCCTCTCAAGTGCTGGTGTGTTTTCCGCCCACCAGTCTTTTGCCTTCCCCCCTGTCCTGCGGCTACTCTCCAGTGGGCTCTCTGGGTGGATTCCCTGGTCTTGCCCTCCTGCTCTTGAACCCGTCCTCATCATGCCCACCACTTGACAAGGAATCAGCCCACAATCTCCATTAAAGGAGTTGGGTATTCCCGTGCATGGAGCTTGGCTCCCTTCACCCAACCCCATCCGAAATCCCATGGATCTTAAGCCTGTCCTGCTCTCCAACCCTGGCACACCGGAAACGCCTCCAGACTCGACCCCAGATCCCACCTCGCCCTGCGTCTAAGCTCCACCCTCTGCTTGACCCTCAGTGTCCCATCCTGCTTCCCCTATGACTTGCTAGTCAGATGAAGGATTGATTGGTCCTTCCATGACCTGTACTCGTCCCTTCACTCACTATCCTCCTTCCCCCATTGCCTGCTCTCTCATCCCCAAGAGCGGTCTACTGACTCCATCCGGTGTCCCGTGTTCCTTACCTTTGTGGGTCCACCATTATAGATGGTGGTGGCTTACCTGGCCTTCTCTGTAACCTCACCTCCTCTCGCCTAGCCCTGCGCTGACAGGGTTGTCCCCAGGCTTTTCCATGGGCCACTTCTCCACACCTCATCCTCCTCTGACCTCAGCCCACCAGGCCGGCATTCTCTTTGGCCTTAGCCACTCTGTGATCTTCACCCGGCGTGGGCTCCTTCCCGCCCTTGAGTCACCCATGGTGGAAAAGTACCTGCCTTCTCCTAGTCGCCACCCAGGTTTCGTTCTTTACCATTCTTTGGGTGCAGTTCAATCGTCCCCTGTCCTTTCTCACTCTTCTGTGCCCCTGGCATTTGGCCCCCCTACTACACTCTCCACATTCCGAATGTGCTCACCTGATGTCCTACCTCTTGGGCCTGGGTTCATCATCTTTCCTGCTTTGCTTCTCTACTGCATATGTAGCAAGAAAACTGTCCTTCCTGAGCCAGGTGAAATTTCTGCAGCCACAGACTGTACACCTCCTGGCTGATGCCCATGGTGCTCTGTGTGCTCCTTACCTCATTCCTCACCTTCTTCACACCCCACTGCCGTCTCCTTGGCCTTCATGTACTCTCCTGCATCTGCCCGCTTGCCTACGCCCTCTACTCACAGCCTGTGGACCTGCACTGTGATTTCCTCCAGGGACACGCAAACCTCGTTACTGGTAGCCTTTCCTGTTTCCTTTGGGACCCCTTTGTTGCACATTCTTGGGGCACAGCCCTTGGGGAGCCTCTTCCTCTGATTCCTCTGCCTCTTCCTCATCAGTCTGGGTCAGTGGTTCCCACCGTTCACAGTGGGGCAATTTGGATTTAACGGGGGCGATTTCAAACGAGTTGATAAGAGTGAATTTCTTGTATTTCTTAAGCTTCTAGGAGCTTCATATACTAGTACAGTAGAGAGAGATCTTTTGTGACATATGTATGCACTTCAGTTCTCTGTTATACGTTTCGTTTTTTTTTGTTGTTTGTTTTTTTATCGTTTTAAGTCTTACAAATACTAGTACATCTGTGTCCTTTTTCCCCCCAATTGACCTTCCCCCAGCCTCCCCTACCCCCCGGCATCTGTTTATATGTTTAAAAGTTTGTTTGCTATTTTTTGATATCACTTCAATTGTTATTTTTGGGCAATTTCTGGGTTATTTCTTCCTCAGTATTTCAACTGTCCTGTTGTTCTTTTATTTTTCTCTTTCATGGATGCCATCTTCTTTGGAAGCTTGTTTAGACCAAGTTAGTGGCCTTTTAGGTGTCCTCCACAAGAATGGGAGTTCACTTTTTGAATAATGGGAATTATATGCCAGGGGCCGGGGGAAGCATCAGGATTTTAGAGATGCTTAGGTGGGGCATGGGCAAAAAAAGGTTGGGAGCCACTGCTCTGGGTCTTTGGCCTTCAGCCCTCCCTCTTGGCCCGGTGCCTGCTAAGCCATGCCTGACACCTTGGTGCTCAGTCTCGCTGTGCACAGAGCCCTGGGTCTAGCTGTCCGCCCCTCTTCTCTCCTTCCTCTGCCAGCCATCGTCTGTCTGCCACATCATCTCCAGTCTCAGCTGGGCCTTGCTTCTGCTCTACCGCCCTTCAGGTGCTCTCTGATCACATCAGTCCACCCTAAATTTCCCCGTTGGTCACTCCTGTCTCCCTCAGCCCTCCTCCTCAAGAGGCCTCAGTTCCAGGACCAAACCTTCGTGCTCTGCTCCTACACACTCAAGGTGAATCCCAGGGTGCCACCCTCTATCCTTCCAGGTGATTTCTCAGCCACATCCCTTTGCTTGCTTTGCTGTCTGCCTGGTCCAGGGTCCCTTAACCCCATTCTGACCTTCTTGAGTCTCATGCGTCCACCTGCTCATCTGCTCATGCTTCGCCTCTCTGCCCAGCTCTCCTCTCTGCCCCTTCCACCCAGTGATTCTCACCCGAGGGTGCATGACCCCCCAAGGAGGCCTATCAGCAACATCTTTGGGGTGTGTTTTTGTGTTTTCTTTTGATTTTTTTTGGTTTTGTTGTTTCAAGCAGTGTACTGCTCCCCCTTCAGATGGTGTGATAGGCCTCCCTTGGGGGTCATGCCCACCCCCCACCCCTCGGGTGAAACTCACCCCCCCCACCCCCGGGAAGAATCACTGCTGTGGAAGCCCAACCTGACTCCTGGGCTGCACTCACCCTTGGGCCTCTAGCCTTCTACTGGTTGCCATTGACACATTTTCCTGAAAGATCCCAGCGTTCGCACCATTCTCTCACTGTACTGACACTGTCCTCCTGCAACTACCCGACTCCCTTCCAACCCCAATCTGCAAAACACCATTATTTATCTGACAGCACCACCACAATTTCAAATACACACACACACACACACACACACACACACACACTCACATATACACTCACCCACGCGTAAGCTACTCCTTCCTCCATACCTTTATGACTCTGGTGCCTTGTGGAAGTACCTTTGTCCCAGGACCAGGACGTTCTCAGCTCTTGCTATTCTTCCTGCTCTTGATGCTATCCCTCTTCTCACTCCCCTGGCATGATCCTTCCCCAGAGCCCCTGTGGTCCTCTCAAGTGCTGGTGTGTTTTCCGCCAACCAGACTTTTGCCTTCCCCCCTGTCCTGCGGCTACTCTCCAGTGGGCTCTCTGGGTGGATTCCCTGGTCTTGCCCCCTGCTCTTGAACCCGTCCTCATCATGCCCACCACTTGACAAGGAATCAGCCCACAATCTCCATTAAAGGAGTTGGGTATTCCCGTGCATGGAGCTTGCCTCCCTTCACCCAACCCCATCTGAAATCCCATGGATCTTAAGCCTGTCCTCCTCTCCAACCCTGGCACACCGGAAACGCCTCCAGACTCGACCCCAGATCCCACCTCGCCCTGCGTCCATGCTCCACCCTCTGCTTGACCCTCAGTGTCCCATCCTGCTTCCCCTATGACTTGCTAGTCAGATGAAGGATTGATTGGTCCTTCCATGACCTGTACTCGTCCCTTCACTCACTATCCTCCTTCCCCCATTGCCTGCTCTCTCATCCCCAAGAGGGGTCTACTGACTCCATCCGGTGTCCCGTGTTCCTTACCTTTGTGGGTCCACCATTATAGATGGTGGTGGCTTACCTGGCCTTCTCTGTAACCTCACCTCCTCTCGCCTAGCCCTGCGCTGACAGGGTTGTCCCCAGGCTTTTCCATGGGCCACTTCTCCACACCTCATCCTCCTCTGACCTCAGCCCACCAGGCCGGCATTCTCTTTGGCCTTAGCCACTCTGTGAACTTCACCCTGTGTGGGCTCCTTCCCGCCCTTGAGTCACCCATGGTGGGAAAGTACCTGCCTTCTCCTAGTCGCCACCCAGGTTTCGTTCTTTACCATTCTTTGGGTGCAGTTCGATCGTCCCCTGTCCTTTCTCACTCTTCTGTGCCCTTGGAATTTGGCCCCCCTACTACACTCTCCACATTCCGAATGTGCTCACCTGATGTCCTACCTCTTGGGCCTGGGTTCATCATCTTTCCTGCTTTGCTTCTCTACTGCATATGTAGCAAGAAAACTGTCCTTCCTGAGCCAGGTGACATTTCTGCAGCCACAGACTGTACACCTCCTGGCTGATGCCCATGGTGCTCTGTGTGCTCCTTACCTCATTCCTCACCTTCTTCACACCCCACTGCCGTCTCCTTGGCCTTCATGTACTCTCCTGCATCTGCCCGCTTGCCTACGCCCTCTACTCACAGCCTGTGGACCTGCACTGTGATTTCCTCCAGGGACACGCAAACCTCGTTACTGGTAGCCTTTCCTGTTTCCTTTGGGACCCCTTTGTTGCACATTCTTGGGGCACAGCCCTTGGGGAGCCTCTTCCTCTGATTCCTCTGCCTCTTCCTCATCAGTCTGGGTCAGTGGTTCCCACCGTTCACAGTGGGGCAATTTGGATTTAACGGGGGCGATTTCAAACGAGTTGATAAGAGTGAATTTCTTGTATTTCTTAAGCTTCTAGGAGCTTCATATACTAGTACAGTAGAGAGAGATCTTTTGTGACATATGTATGCACTTCAGTTCTCTGTTATACGTTTCGTTTTTATTTTTTTTTTGTTTTTTTATCGTTTTAAGTCTTACAAATACTAGTACATCTGTGTCCTTTTTCCCCCCAATTGACCTTCCCCCAGCCTCCCCTACCCCCCGGCATCTGTTTATATGTTTAAAAGTTTGTTTGCTATTTTTTGATATCACTTCAATTGTTATTTTTGGGCAATTTCTGGGTTATTTCTTCCTCAGTATTTCAACTGTCCTGTTGTTCTTTTATTTTTCTCTTTCATGGATGCCATCTTCTTTGGAAGCTTGTTTAGACCAAGTTAGTGGCCTTTTAGGTGTCCTCCACAAGAATGGGAGTTCACTTTTTGAATAATGGGAATTATATGCCAGGGGCCGGGGGAAGCATCAGGATTTTAGAGATGCTTAGGTGGGGCATGGGCAAAAAAAGGTTGGGAGCCACTGCTCTGGGTCTTTGGCCTTCAGCCCTCCCTCTTGGCCCGGTGCCTGCTAAGCCATGCCTGACACCTTGGTGCTCAGTCTCGCTGTGCACAGAGCCCTGGGTCTAGCTGTCCGCCCCTCTTCTCTCCTTCCTCTGCCAGCCATCGTCTGTCTGCCACATCATCTCCAGTCTCAGCTGGGCCTTGCTTCTGCTCTACCGCCCTTCAGGTGCTCTCTGATCACATCAGTCCACCCTAAATTTCCCCGTTGGTCACTCCTGTCTCCCTCAGCCCTCCTCCTCAAGAGGCCTCAGTTCCAGGACCAAACCTTGGTGCTCTGCTCCTACACACTCAAGGTGAATCCCAGGGTGCCACCCTCTATCCTTCCAGGTGATTTCTCAGCCACATCCCTTTGCTTGCTTTGCTGTCTGCCTGGTCCAGGGTCCCTTAACCCCATTCTGACCTTCTTGAGTCTCATGCGTCCACCTGCTCATCTGCTCATGCTTCGCCTCTCTGCCCAGCTCTCCTCTCTGCCCCTTCCACCCAGTGATTCTCACCCGAGGGTGCATGACCCCCCAAGGAGGCCTATCAGCAACATCTTTGGGGTGTGTTTTTGTGTTTTCTTTTGATTTTTTTTGGTTTTGTTGTTTCAAGCAGTGTACTGCTCCCCCTTCAGATGGTGTGATAGGCCTCCCTTGGGGGTCATGCCCACCCCCCACCCCTCGGGTGAAACTCACCCCCCCCACCCCCGGGAAGAATCACTGCTGTGGAAGCCCAACCTGACTCCTGGGCTGCACTCACCCTTGGGCCTCTAGCCTTCTACTGGTTGCCATTGACACATTTTCCTGAAAGATCCCAGCGTTCGCACCATTCTCTCACTGTACTGACACTGTCCTCCTGCAACTACCCGACTCCCTTCCAACCCCAATCTGCAAAACACCATTATTTATCTGACAGCACCACCACAATTTCAAATACACACACACACACACACACACACACACACACACACTCACATATACACTCACCCACGCGTAAGCTACTCCTTCCTCCATACCTTTATGACTCTGGTGCCTTGTGGAAGTACCTTTGTCCCAGGACCAGGACGTTCTCAGCTCTTGCTATTCTTCCTGCTCTTGATGCTATCCCTCTTCTCACTCCCCTGGCATGATCCTTCCCCAGAGCCCCTGTGGTCCTCTCAAGTGCTGGTGTGTTTTCCGCCAACCAGACTTTTGCCTTCCCCCCTGTCCTGCGGCTACTCTCCAGTGGGCTCTCTGGGTGGATTCCCTGGTCTTGCCCCCTGCTCTTGAACCCGTCCTCATCATGCCCACCACTTGACAAGGAATCAGCCCACAATCTCCATTAAAGGAGTTGGGTATTCCCGTGCATGGAGCTTGCCTCCCTTCACCCAACCCCATCTGAAATCCCATGGATCTTAAGCCTGTCCTCCTCTCCAACCCTGGCACACCGGAAACGCCTCCAGACTCGACCCCAGATCCCACCTCGCCCTGCGTCCATGCTCCACCCTCTGCTTGACCCTCAGTGTCCCATCCTGCTTCCCCTATGACTTGCTAGTCAGATGAAGGATTGATTGGTCCTTCCATGACCTGTACTCGTCCCTTCACTCACTATCCTCCTTCCCCCATTGCCTGCTCTCTCATCCCCAAGAGGGGTCTACTGACTCCATCCGGTGTCCCGTGTTCCTTACCTTTGTGGGTCCACCATTATAGATGGTGGTGGCTTACCTGGCCTTCTCTGTAACCTCACCTCCTCTCGCCTAGCCCTGCGCTGACAGGGTTGTCCCCAGGCTTTTCCATGGGCCACTTCTCCACACCTCATCCTCCTCTGACCTCAGCCCACCAGGCCGGCATTCTCTTTGGCCTTAGCCACTCTGTGAACTTCACCCTGTGTGGGCTCCTTCCCGCCCTTGAGTCACCCATGGTGGGAAAGTACCTGCCTTCTCCTAGTCGCCACCCAGGTTTCGTTCTTTACCATTCTTTGGGTGCAGTTCGATCGTCCCCTGTCCTTTCTCACTCTTCTGTGCCCTTGGAATTTGGCCCCCCTACTACACTCTCCACATTCCGAATGTGCTCACCTGATGTCCTACCTCTTGGGCCTGGGTTCATCATCTTTCCTGCTTTGCTTCTCTACTGCATATGTAGCAAGAAAACTGTCCTTCCTGAGCCAGGTGACATTTCTGCAGCCACAGACTGTACACCTCCTGGCTGATGCCCATGGTGCTCTGTGTGCTCCTTACCTCATTCCTCACCTTCTTCACACCCCACTGCCGTCTCCTTGGCCTTCATGTACTCTCCTGCATCTGCCCGCTTGCCTACGCCCTCTACTCACAGCCTGTGGACCTGCACTGTGATTTCCTCCAGGGACACGCAAACCTCGTTACTGGTAGCCTTTCCTGTTTCCTTTGGGACCCCTTTGTTGCACATTCTTGGGGCACAGCCCTTGGGGAGCCTCTTCCTCTGATTCCTCTGCCTCTTCCTCATCAGTCTGGGTCAGTGGTTCCCACCGTTCACAGTGGGGCAATTTGGATTTAACGGGGGCGATTTCAAACGAGTTGATAAGAGTGAATTTCTTGTATTTCTTAAGCTTCTAGGAGCTTCATATACTAGTACAGTAGAGAGAGATCTTTTGTGACATATGTATGCACTTCAGTTCTCTGTTATACGTTTCGTTTTTATTTTTTTTTGTTTTTTTATCGTTTTAAGTCTTACAAATACTAGTACATCTGTGTCCTTTTTCCCCCCAATTGACCTTCCCCCAGCCTCCCCTACCCCCCGGCATCTGTTTATATGTTTAAAAGTTTGTTTGCTATTTTTTGATATCACTTCAATTGTTATTTTTGGGCAATTTCTGGGTTATTTCTTCCTCAGTATTTCAACTGTCCTGTTGTTCTTTTATTTTTCTCTTTCATGGATGCCATCTTCTTTGGAAGCTTGTTTAGACCAAGTTAGTGGCCTTTTAGGTGTCCTCCACAAGAATGGGAGTTCACTTTTTGAATAATGGGAATTATATGCCAGGGGCCGGGGGAAGCATCAGGATTTTAGAGATGCTTAGGTGGGGCATGGGCAAAAAAAGGTTGGGAGCCACTGCTCTGGGTCTTTGGCCTTCAGCCCTCCCTCTTGGCCCGGTGCCTGCTAAGCCATGCCTGACACCTTGGTGCTCAGTCTCGCTGTGCACAGAGCCCTGGGTCTAGCTGTCCGCCCCTCTTCTCTCCTTCCTCTGCCAGCCATCGTCTGTCTGCCACATCATCTCCAGTCTCAGCTGGGCCTTGCTTCTGCTCTACCGCCCTTCAGGTGCTCTCTGATCACATCAGTCCACCCTAAATTTCCCCGTTGGTCACTCCTGTCTCCCTCAGCCCTCCTCCTCAAGAGGCCTCAGTTCCAGGACCAAACCTTGGTGCTCTGCTCCTACACACTCAAGGTGAATCCCAGGGTGCCACCCTCTATCCTTCCAGGTGATTTCTCAGCCACATCCCTTTGCTTGCTTTGCTGTCTGCCTGGTCCAGGGTCCCTTAACCCCATTCTGACCTTCTTGAGTCTCATGCGTCCACCTGCTCATCTGCTCATGCTTCGCCTCTCTGCCCAGCTCTCCTCTCTGCCCCTTCCACCCAGTGATTCTCACCCGAGGGTGCATGACCCCCCAAGGAGGCCTATCAGCAACATCTTTGGGGTGTGTTTTTGTGTTTTCTTTTGATTTTTTTTGGTTTTGTTGTTTCAAGCAGTGTACTGCTCCCCCTTCAGATGGTGTGATAGGCCTCCCTTGGGGGTCATGCCCACCCCACACCCCTCGGGTGAAACTCACCCCCCCCACCCCCGGGAAGAATCACTGCTGTGGAAGCCCAACCTGACTCCTGGGCTGCACTCACCCTTGGGCCTCTAGCCTTCTACTGGTTGCCATTGACACATTTTCCTGAAAGATCCCAGCGTTCGCACCATTCTCTCACTGTACTGACACTGTCCTCCTGCAACTACCCGACTCCCTTCCAACCCCAATCTGCAAAACACCATTATTTATCTGACAGCACCACCACAATTTCAAATACACACACACACACACACACACACACACACACATATACACACACACACACACACTCACATATACACTCACCCACGCGTAAGCTACTCCTTCCTCCATACCTTTATGACTCTGGTGCCTTGTGGAAGTACCTTTGTCCCAGGACCAGGACGTTCTCAGCTCTTGCTATTCTTCCTGCTCTTGATGCTATCCCTCTTCTCACTCCCCTGGCATGATCCTTCCCCAGAGCCCCTGTGGTCCTCTCAAGTGCTGGTGTGTTTTCCGCCAACCAGACTTTTGCCTTCCCCCCTGTCCTGCGGCTACTCTCCAGTGGGCTCTCTGGGTGGATTCCCTGGTCTTCCCCCTGCTCTTGAACCCGTCCTCATCATGCCCACCACTTGACAAGGAATCAGCCCACAATCTCCATTAAAGGAGTTGGGTATTCCCGTGCATGGAGCTTGCCTCCCTTCACCCAACCCCATCTGAAATCCCATGGATCTTAAGCCTGTCCTCCTCTCCAACCCTGGCACACCGGAAACGCCTCCAGACTCGACCCCAGATCCCACCTCGCCCTGCGTCCATGCTCCACCCTCTGCTTGACCCTCAGTGTCCCATCCTGCTTCCCCTATGACTTGCTAGTCAGATGAAGGATTGATTGGTCCTTCCATGACCTGTACTCGTCCCTTCACTCACTATCCTCCTTCCCCCATTGCCTGCTCTCTCATCCCCAAGAGGGGTCTACTGACTCCATCCGGTGTCCCGTGTTCCTTACCTTTGTGGGTCCATCATTATAGATGGTGGTGGCTTACCTGGCCTTCTCTGTAACCTCACCTCCTCTCGCCTAGCCCTGCGCTGACAGGGTTGTCCCCAGGCTTTTCCATGGGCCACTTCTCCACACCTCATCCTCCTCTGACCTCAGCCCACCAGGCCGGCATTCTCTTTGGCCTTAGCCACTCTGTGAACTTCACCCTGTGTGGGCTCCTTCCCGCCCTTGAGTCACCCATGGTGGGAAAGTACCTGCCTTCTCCTAGTCGCCACCCAGGTTTCGTTCTTTACCATTCTTTGGGTGCAGTTCGATCGTCCCCTGTCCTTTCTCACTCTTCTGTGCCCTTGGAATTTGGCCCCCCTACTACACTCTCCACATTCCGAATGTGCTCACCTGATGTCCTACCTCTTGGGCCTGGGTTCATCATCTTTCCTGCTTTGCTTCTCTACTGCATATGTAGCAAGAAAACTGTCCTTCCTGAGCCAGGTGACATTTCTGCAGCCACAGACTGTACACCTCCTGGCTGATGCCCATGGTGCTCTGTGTGCTCCTTACCTCATTCCTCACCTTCTTCACACCCCACTGCCGTCTCCTTGGCCTTCATGTACTCTCCTGCATCTGCCCGCTTGCCTACGCCCTCTACTCACAGCCTGTGGACCTGCACTGTGATTTCCTCCAGGGACACGCAAACCTCGTTACTGGTAGCCTTTCCTGTTTCCTTTGGGACCCCTTTGTTGCACATTCTTGGGGCACAGCCCTTGGGGAGCCTCTTCCTCTGATTCCCCTGCCTCTTCCTCATCAGTCTGGGTCAGTGGTTCCCACCGTTCACAGTGGGGCAATTTGGATTTAACGGGGGCGATTTCAAACGAGTTGATAAGAGTGAATTTCTTGTATTTCTTAAGCTTCTAGGAGCTTCATATACTAGTACAGTAGAGAGAGATCTTTTGTGACATATGTATGCACTTCAGTTCTCTGTTATACGTTTCGTTTTTTTTTGTTGTTTGTTTTTTTATCGTTTTAAGTCTTACAAATACTAGTACATCTGTGTCCTTTTTCCCCCCAATTGACCTTCCCCCAGCCTCCCCTACCCCCCGGCATCTGTTTATATGTTTAAAAGTTTGTTTGCTATTTTTTGATATCACTTCAATTGTTATTTTTGGGCAATTTCTGGGTTATTTCTTCCTCAGTATTTCAACTGTCCTGTTGTTCTTTTATTTTTCTCTTTCATGGATGCCATCTTCTTTGGAAGCTTGTTTAGACCAAGTTAGTGGCCTTTTAGGTGTCCTCCACAAGAATGGGAGTTCACTTTTTGAATAATGGGAATTATATGCCAGGGGCCGGGGGAAGCATCAGGATTTTAGAGATGCTTAGGTGGGGCATGGGCAAAAAAAGGTTGGGAGCCACTGCTCTGGGTCTTTGGCCTTCAGCCCTCCCTCTTGGCCCGGTGCCTGCTAAGCCATGCCTGACACCTTGGTGCTCAGTCTCGCTGTGCACAGAGCCCTGGGTCTAGCTGTCCGCCCCTCTTCTCTCCTTCCTCTGCCAGCCATCGTCTGTCTGCCACATCATCTCCAGTCTCAGCTGGGCCTTGCTTCTGCTCTACCGCCCTTCAGGTGCTCTCTGATCACATCAGTCCACCCTAAATTTCCCCGTTGGTCACTCCTGTCTCCCTCAGCCCTCCTCCTCAAGAGGCCTCAGTTCCAGGACCAAACCTTGGTGCTCTGCTCCTACACACTCAAGGTGAATCCCAGGGTGCCACCCTCTATCCTTCCAGGTGATTTCTCAGCCACATCCCTTTGCTTGCTTTGCTGTCTGCCTGGTCCAGGGTCCCTTAACCCCATTCTGACCTTCTTGAGTCTCATGCGTCCACCTGCTCATCTGCTCATGCTTCGCCTCTCTGCCCAGCTCTCCTCTCTGCCCCTTCCACCCAGTGATTCTCACCCGAGGGTTCATGACCCCCCAAGGAGGCCTATCAGCAACATCTTTGGGGTGTGTTTTTGTGTTTTCTTTTGATTTTTTTTGGTTTTGTTGTTTCCAGCAGTGTACTGCTCCCCCTTCAGATGGTGTGATAGGCCTCCCTTGGGGGTCATGCCCACCCCCCACCCCTCGGGTGAAACTCACCCCCCCCACCCCCGGGAAGAATCACTGCTGTGGAAGCCCAACCTGACTCCTGGGCTGCACTCACCCTTGGGCCTCTAGCCTTCTACTGGTTGCCATTGACACATTTTCCTGAAAGATCCCAGCGTTCGCACCATTCTCTCACTGTACTGACACTGTCCTCCTGCAACTACCCGACTCCCTTCCAACCCCAATCTGCAAAACACCATTATTTATCTGACAGCACCACCACAATTTCAAATACACACACACACACACACACACACACACACATATACACACACACACACACACTCACATATACACTCACCCACGCGTAAGCTACTCCTTCCTCCATACCTTTATGACTCTGGTGCCTTGTGGAAGTACCTTTGTCCCAGGACCAGGACGTTCTCAGCTCTTGCTATTCTTCCTGCTCTTGATGCTATCCCTCTTCTCACTCCCCTGGCATGATCCTTCCCCAGAGCCCCTGTGGTCCTCTCAAGTGCTGGTGTGTTTTCCGCCAACCAGACTTTTGCCTTCCCCCCTGTCCTGCGGCTACTCTCCAGTGGGCTCTCTGGGTGGATTCCCTGGTCTTGCCCCCTGCTCTTGAACCCGTCCTCATCATGCCCACCACTTGACAAGGAATCAGCCCACAATCTCCATTAAAGGAGTTGGGTATTCCCGTGCATGGAGCTTGCCTCCCTTCACCCAACCCCATCTGAAATCCCATGGATCTTAAGCCTGTCCTCCTCTCCAACCCTGGCACACCGGAAACGCCTCCAGACTCGACCCCAGATCCCACCTCGCCCTGCGTCCATGCTCCACCCTCTGCTTGACCCTCAGTGTCCCATCCTGCTTCCCCTATGACTTGCTAGTCAGATGAAGGATTGATTGGTCCTTCCATGACCTGTACTCGTCCCTTCACTCACTATCCTCCTTCCCCCATTGCCTGCTCTCTCATCCCCAAGAGGGGTCTACTGACTCCATCCGGTGTCCCGTGTTCCTTACCTTTGTGGGTCCACCATTATAGATGGTGGTGGCTTACCTGGCCTTCTCTGTAACCTCACCTCCTCTCGCCTAGCCCTGCGCTGACAGGGTTGTCCCCAGGCTTTTCCATGGGCCACTTCTCCACACCTCATCCTCCTCTGACCTCAGCCCACCAGGCCGGCATTCTCTTTGGCCTTAGCCACTCTGTGAACTTCACCCTGTGTGGGCTCCTTCCCGCCCTTGAGTCACCCATGGTGGGAAAGTACCTGCCTTCTCCTAGTCGCCACCCAGGTTTCGTTCTTTACCATTCTTTGGGTGCAGTTCGATCGTCCCCTGTCCTTTCTCACTCTTCTGTGCCCTTGGAATTTGGCCCCCCTACTACACTCTCCACATTCCGAATGTGCTCACCTGATGTCCTACCTCTTGGGCCTGGGTTCATCATCTTTCCTGCTTTGCTTCTCTACTGCATATGTAGCAAGAAAACTGTCCTTCCTGAGCCAGGTGACATTTCTGCAGCCACAGACTGTACACCTCCTGGCTGATGCCCATGGTGCTCTGTGTGCTCCTTACCTCATTCCTCACCTTCTTCACACCCCACTGCCGTCTCCTTGGCCTTCATGTACTCTCCTGCATCTGCCCGCTTGCCTACGCCCTCTACTCACAGCCTGTGGACCTGCACTGTGATTTCCTCCAGGGACACGCAAACCTCGTTACTGGTAGCCTTTCCTGTTTCCTTTGGGACCCCTTTGTTGCACATTCTTGGGGCACAGCCCTTGGGGAGCCTCTTCCTCTGATTCCTCTGCCTCTTCCTCATCAGTCTGGGTCAGTGGTTCCCACCGTTCACAGTGGGGCAATTTGGATTTAACGGGGGCGATTTCAAACGAGTTGATAAGAGTGAATTTCTTGTATTTCTTAAGCTTCTAGGAGCTTCATATACTAGTACAGTAGAGAGAGATCTTTTGTGACATATGTATGCACTTCAGTTCTCTGTTATACGTTTCGTTTTTTTTTTGTTGTTTGTTTTTTTATCGTTTTAAGTCTTACAAATACTAGTACATCTGTGTCCTTTTTCCCCCCAATTGACCTTCCCCCAGCCTCCCCTACCCCCCGGCATCTGTTTATATGTTTAAAAGTTTGTTTGCTATTTTTTGATATCACTTCAATTGTTATTTTTGGGCAATTTCTGGGTTATTTCTTCCTCAGTATTTCAACTGTCCTGTTGTTCTTTTATTTTTCTCTTTCATGGATGCCATCTTCTTTGGAAGCTTGTTTAGACCAAGTTAGTGGCCTTTTAGGTGTCCTCCACAAGAATGGGAGTTCACTTTTTGAATAATGGGAATTATATGCCAGGGGCCGGGGGAAGCATCAGGATTTTAGAGATGCTTAGGTGGGGCATGGGCAAAAAAAGGTTGGGAGCCACTGCTCTGGGTCTTTGGCCTTCAGCCCTCCCTCTTGGCCCGGTGCCTGCTAAGCCATGCCTGACACCTTGGTGCTCAGTCTCGCTGTGCACAGAGCCCTGGGTCTAGCTGTCCGCCCCTCTTCTCTCCTTCCTCTGCCAGCCATCGTCTGTCTGCCACATCATCTCCAGTCTCAGCTGGGCCTTGCTTCTGCTCTACCGCCCTTCAGGTGCTCTCTGATCACATCAGTCCACCCTAAATTTCCCCGTTGGTCACTCCTGTCTCCCTCAGCCCTCCTCCTCAAGAGGCCTCAGTTCCAGGACCAAACCTTGGTGCTCTGCTCCTACACACTCAAGGTGAATCCCAGGGTGCCACCCTCTATCCTTCCAGGTGATTTCTCAGCCACATCCCTTTGCTTGCTTTGCTGTCTGCCTGGTCCAGGGTCCCTTAACCCCATTCTGACCTTCTTGAGTCTCATGCGTCCACCTGCTCATCTGCTCATGCTTCGCCTCTCTGCCCAGCTCTCCTCTCTGCCCCTTCCACCCAGTGATTCTCACCCGAGGGTGCATGACCCCCCAAGGAGGCCTATCAGCAACATCTTTGGGGTGTGTTTTTGTGTTTTCTTTTGATTTTTTTTGGTTTTGTTGTTTCAAGCAGTGTACTGCTCCCCCTTCAGATGGTGTGATAGGCCTCCCTTGGGGGTCATGCCCACCCCACACCCCTCGGGTGAAACTCACCCCCCCCACCCCCGGGAAGAATCACTGCTGTGGAAGCCCAACCTGACTCCTGGGCTGCACTCACCCTTGGGCCTCTAGCCTTCTACTGGTTGCCATTGACACATTTTCCTGAAAGATCCCAGCGTTCGCACCATTCTCTCACTGTACTGACACTGTCCTCCTGCAACTACCCGACTCCCTTCCAACCCCAATCTGCAAAACACCATTATTTATCTGACACCACCACCACAATTTCAAAACACACACACACACACACACACACACACATACACTCACACACACACACTCACATATACACTCACCCACGCGTAAGCTACTCCTTCCTCCATACCTTTATGACTCTGGTGCCTTGTGGAAGTACCTTTGTCCCAGGACCAGGACGTTCTCAGCTCTTGCTATTCTTCCTGCTCTTGATGCTATCCCTCTTCTCACTCCCCTGGCATGATCCTTCCCCAGAGCCCCTGTGGTCCTCTCAAGTGCTGGTGTGTTTTCCGCCCACCAGACTTTTGCCTTCCCCCCTGTCCTGCGGCTACTCTCCAGTGGGCTCTCTGGGTGGATTCCCTGGTCGTGCCCTCCTGCTCCTGAACCCGTCCTCATCATGCCCACCACTTGACAAGGAATCAGCCCACAATCTCCATTAAAGGAGTTGGGTATTCCCGTGCATGGAGCTTGGCTCCCTTCACCCAACCCCATCTGAAATCCCGTGGATCTTAAGCCTGTCCTCCTCTCCAACCCTGGCACACCGGAAACGCCTCCAGACTCGACCCCAGATCCCACCTCGCCCTGCGTCCATGCTCCACCCTCTGCTTGACCCTCAGTGTCCCATCCTGCTTCCCCTATGACTTGCTAGTCAGATGAAGGATTGATTGGTCCTTCCATGACCTGTACTCGTCCCTTCACTCACTATCCTCCTTCCCCCATTGCCTGCTCTCTCATCCCCAAGAGGGGTCTACTGACTCCATCCGGTGTCCCGTGTTCCTTACCTTTGTGGGTCCACCATTATAGATGGTGGTGGCTTACCTGGCCTTCTCTGTAACCTCACCTCCTCTCGCCTAGCCCTGCGCTGACAGGGTTGTCCCCAGGCTTTTCCATGGGCCACTTCTCCACACCTCATCCTCCTCTGACCTCAGCCCACCAGGCCGGCATTCTCTTTGGCCTTAGCCACTCTGTGATCTTCACCCTGCGTGGGCTCCTTCCCGCCCTTGAGTCACCCATGGTGGGAAAGTACCTGCCTTCTCCTAGTCGCCACCCAGGTTTCGTTCTTTACCATTCTTTGGGTGCAGTTCGATCGTCCCCTGTCCTTTCTCACTCTTCTGTGCCCCTGGCATTTGGCCCCCCTACTACACTCTCCACATTCCGAATGTGCTCACCTGATGTCCTACCTCTTGGGCCTGGGTTCATCATCTTTCCTGCTTTGCTTCTCTACTGCATATGTAGCAAGAAAACTGTCCTTCCTGAGCCAGGTGAAATTTCTGCAGCCACAGACTGTACACCTCCTGGCTGATGCCCATGGTGCTCTGTGTGCTCCTTACCTCATTCCTCACCTTCTTCACACCCCACTGCCGTCTCCTTGGCCTTCATGTACTCTCCTGCATCTGCCCGCTTGCCTACGCCCTCTACTCACAGCCTGTGGACCTGCACTGTGATTTCCTCCAGGGACACGCAAACCTCGTTACTGGTAGCCTTTCCTGTTTCCTTTGGGACCCCTTTGTTGCACATTCTTGGGGCACAGCCCTTGGGGAGCCTCTTCCTCTGATTCCTCTGCCTCTTCCTCATCAGTCTGGGTCAGTGGTTCCCACCGTTCACAGTGGGGCAATTTGGATTTAACGGGGGCGATTTCAAACGAGTTGATAAGAGTGAATTTCTTGTATTTCTTAAGCTTCTAGGAGCTTCATATACTAGTACAGTAGAGAGAGATCTTTTGTGACATATGTATGCACTTCAGTTCTCTGTTATACGTTTCGTTTTTTTTTGTTGTTTGTTTTTTTATCGTTTTAAGTCTTACAAATACTAGTACATCTGTGTCCTTTTTCCCCCCAATTGACCTTCCCCCAGCCTCCCCTACCCCCCGGCATCTGTTTATATGTTTAAAAGTTTGTTTGCTATTTTTTGATATCACTTCAATTGTTATTTTTGGGCAATTTCTGGGTTATTTCTTCCTCAGTATTTCAACTGTCCTGTTGTTCTTTTATTTTTCTCTTTCATGGATGCCATCTTCTTTGGAAGCTTGTTTAGACCAAGTTAGTGGCCTTTTAGGTGTCCTCCACAAGAATGGGAGTTCACTTTTTGAATAATGGGAATTATATGCCAGGGGCCGGGGGAAGCATCAGGATTTTAGAGATGCTTAGGTGGGGCATGGGCAAAAAAAGGTTGGGAGCCACTGCTCTGGGTCTTTGGCCTTCAGCCCTCCCTCTTGGCCCGGTGCCTGCTAAGCCATGCCTGACACCTTGGTGCTCAGTCTCGCTGTGCACAGAGCCCTGGGTCTAGCTGTCCGCCCCTCTTCTCTCCTTCCTCTGCCAGCCATCGTCTGTCTGCCACATCATCTCCAGTCTCAGCTGGGCCTTGCTTCTGCTCTACCGCCCTTCAGGTGCTCTCTGATCACATCAGTCCACCCTAAATTTCCCCGTTGGTCACTCCTGTCTCCCTCAGCCCTCCTCCTCAAGAGGCCTCAGTTCCAGGACCAAACCTTGGTGCTCTGCTCCTACACACTCAAGGTGAATCCCAGGGTGCCACCCTCTATCCTTCCAGGTGATTTCTCAGCCACATCCCTTTGCTTGCTTTGCTGTCTGCCTGGTCCAGGGTCCCTTAACCCCATTCTGACCTTCTTGAGTCTCATGCGTCCACCTGCTCATCTGCTCATGCTTCGCCTCTCTGCCCAGCTCTCCTCTCTGCCCCTTCCACCCAGTGATTCTCACCCGAGGGTGCATGACCCCCCAAGGAGGCCTATCAGCAACATCTTTGGGGTGTGTTTTTGTGTTTTCTTTTGATTTTTTTTGGTTTTGTTGTTTCAAGCAGTGTACTGCTCCCCCTTCAGATGGTGTGATAGGCCTCCCTTGGGGGTCATGCCCACCCCACACCCCTCGGGTGAAACTCACCCCCCCCCACCCCCGGGAAGAATCACTGCTGTGGAAGCCCAACCTGACTCCTGGGCTGCACTCACCCTTGGGCCTCTAGCCTTCTACTGGTTGCCATTGACACATTTTCCTGAAAGATCCCAGCGTTCGCACCATTCTCTCACTGTACTGACACTGTCCTCCTGCAACTACCCGACTCCCTTCCAACCCCAATCTGCAAAACACCATTATTTATCTGACACCACCACCACAATTTCAAAACACACACACACACACACACACACACACATACACTCACACACACACACTCACATATACACTCACCCACGCGTAAGCTACTCCTTCCTCCATACCTTTATGACTCTGGTGCCTTGTGGAAGTACCTTTGTCCCAGGACCAGGACGTTCTCAGCTCTTGCTATTCTTCCTGCTCTTGATGCTATCCCTCTTCTCACTCCCCTGGCATGATCCTTCCCCAGAGCCCCTGTGGTCCTCTCAAGTGCTGGTGTGTTTTCCGCCCACCAGACTTTTGCCTTCCCCCCTGTCCTGCGGCTACTCTCCAGTGGGCTCTCTGGGTGGATTCCCTGGTCGTGCCCTCCTGCTCCTGAACCCGTCCTCATCATGCCCACCACTTGACAAGGAATCAGCCCACAATCTCCATTAAAGGAGTTGGGTATTCCCGTGCATGGAGCTTGGCTCCCTTCACCCAACCCCATCTGAAATCCCGTGGATCTTAAGCCTGTCCTCCTCTCCAACCCTGGCACACCGGAAACGCCTCCAGACTCGACCCCAGATCCCACCTCGCCCTGCGTCCATGCTCCACCCTCTGCTTGACCCTCAGTGTCCCATCCTGCTTCCCCTATGACTTGCTAGTCAGATGAAGGATTGATTGGTCCTTCCATGACCTGTACTCGTCCCTTCACTCACTATCCTCCTTCCCCCATTGCCTGCTCTCTCATCCCCAAGAGGGGTCTACTGACTCCATCCGGTGTCCCGTGTTCCTTACCTTTGTGGGTCCACCATTATAGATGGTGGTGGCTTACCTGGCCTTCTCTGTAACCTCACCTCCTCTCGCCTAGCCCTGCGCTGACAGGGTTGTCCCCAGGCTTTTCCATGGGCCACTTCTCCACACCTCATCCTCCTCTGACCTCAGCCCACCAGGCCGGCATTCTCTTTGGCCTTAGCCACTCTGTGATCTTCACCCTGCGTGGGCTCCTTCCCGCCCTTGAGTCACCCATGGTGGGAAAGTACCTGCCTTCTCCTAGTCGCCACCCAGGTTTCGTTCTTTACCATTCTTTGGGTGCAGTTCGATCGTCCCCTGTCCTTTCTCACTCTTCTGTGCCCCTGGCATTTGGCCCCCCTACTACACTCTCCACATTCCGAATGTGCTCACCTGATGTCCTACCTCTTGGGCCTGGGTTCATCATCTTTCCTGCTTTGCTTCTCTACTGCATACGTAGCAAGAAAACTGTCCTTCCTGAGCCAGGTGACATTTCTGCAGCCACAGACTGTACACCTCCTGGCTGATGCCCATGGTGCTCTGTGTGCTCCTTACCTCATTCCTCACCTTCTTCACACCCCACTGCCGTCTCCTTGGCCTTCATGTACTCTCCTGCATCTGCCCGCTTGCCTACGCCCTCTACTCACAGCCTGTGGACCTGCACTGTGATTTCCTCCAGGGACACGCAAACCTCGTTACTGGTAGCCTTTCCTGTTTCCTTTGGGACCCCTTTGTTGCACATTCTTGGGGCACAGCCCTTGGGGAGCCTCTTCCTCTGATTCCTCTGCCTCTTCCTCATCAGTCTGGGTCAGTGGTTCCCACCGTTCACAGTGGGGCAATTTGGATTTAACGGGGGCGATTTCAAACGAGTTGATAAGAGTGAATTTCTTGTATTTCTTAAGCTTCTAGGAGCTTCATATACTAGTACAGTAGAGAGAGATCTTTTGTGACATATGTATGCACTTCAGTTCTCTGTTATACGTTTCGTTTTTTTTTGTTGTTTGTTTTTTTATCGTTTTAAGTCTTACAAATACTAGTACATCTGTGTCCTTTTTCCCCCCAATTGACCTTCCCCCAGCCTCCCCTACCCCCCGGCATCTGTTTATATGTTTAAAAGTTTGTTTGCTATTTTTTGATATCACTTCAATTGTTATTTTTGGGCAATTTCTGGGTTATTTCTTCCTCAGTATTTCAACTGTCCTGTTGTTCTTTTATTTTTCTCTTTCATGGATGCCATCTTCTTTGGAAGCTTGTTTAGACCAAGTTAGTGGCCTTTTAGGTATCCTCCACAAGAATGGGAGTTCACTTTTTGAATAATGGGAATTATATGCCAGGGGCCGGGGGAAGCATCAGGATTTTAGAGATGCTTAGGTGGGGCATGGGCAAAAAAAGGTTGGGAGCCACTGCTCTGGCTCTTTGGCCTTCAGCCCTCCCTCTTGCCCCGGTGCCTGCTAAGCCATGCCTGACACCTTGGTGCTCAGTCTCGCTCTGCACAGAGCCCTGGGTCTAGCTGTCTGCCCCTCTTCTCTACTTCCTCTGCCAGCCATCGTCTGTCTGCCACATCATCTCCAGTCCCAGCTGGGCCTTGCTTCTGCTCTACCGCCCTTCAGGTGCTCTCTGATCACATCAGTCCACCCTAAATTTCCCCGTTGGTCACTCCTGTCTCCCTCAGCCCTCCTCCTCAAGAGGCCTCAGTTCCAGGACCAAACCTTGGTGCTCTGCTCCTACACACTCAAGGTGAATCCCAGGGTGCCACCCTCTATCCTTCCAGGTGATTTCTCAGCCACATCCCTTTGCTTGCTTTGCTGTCTGCCTGGTCCAGGGTCCCTTAACCCCATTCTGACCTTCTTGAGTCTCATGCGTCCACCTGCTCATCTGCTCATGCTTCGCCTCTCTGCCCAGCTCTCCTCTCTGCCCCTTCCACCCAGTGATTCTCACCCGAGGGTGCATGACCCCCCAAGGAGGCCTATCAGCAACATCTTTGGGGTGTGTTTTTGTGTTTTCTTTTGATTTTTTTTGGTTTTGTTGTTTCAAGCAGTGTACTGCTCCCCCTTCAGATGGTGTGATAGGCCTCCCTTGGGGGTCATGCCCACCCCCCCCCCTCGGGTGAAACTCACCACCCCCCCCCACCCCCGGGAAGAATCACTGCTGTGGAAGCCCAACCTGACTCCTGGGCTGCACTCACCCTTGGGCCTCTAGCCTTCTACTGGTTGCCATTGACACATTTTCCTGAAAGATCCCAGCGTTCGCACCATTCTCTCACTGTACTGACACTGTCCTCCTGCAACTACCCGACTCCCTTCCAACCCCAATCTGCAAAACACCATTATTTATCTGACACCACCACCACAATTTCAAAATACACACACACACACAAACACACACACACACACTCACACTCACATATACACTCACCCACGCGTAAGCTACTCCTTCCTCCATACCTTTATGACTCTGGTGCCTTGTGGAAGTACCTTTGTCCCAGGACCAGGACGTTCTCAGCTCTTGCTATTCTTCCTGCTCTTGATGCTATCCCTCTTCTCACTCCCCTGGCATGATCCTTCCCCAGAGCCCCTGTGGTCCTCTCAAGTGCTGGTGTTTTTTCCGCCCACCAGACTTTTGTCTTCCCCCTATCCTGCGGCTACTCTCCAGTGGGCTCTCTGGGTGGATTCCCTGGTCTTGCCCTCCTGCTCTTGAACCCATGCTCATCATGCCCACCACTTGACAAGGAATCAGCCCACAATCTCCATTAAAGGAGTTGGGTATTCCCGTGCATGGAGCTTGGCTCCCTTCACCCAACCCCATCCGAAATCCCATGGATCTTAAGCCTGTCCTGCTCTCCAACCCTGGCACACCGGAAACGCCTCCAGACTCGACCCCAGATCCCACCTCGCCCTGCGTCCATGCTCCACCCTCTGCTTGACCCTCAGTGTCCCATCCTGCTTCCCCTATGACTTGCTAGTCAGATGAAGGATTCATTGGTCCTTCCATGACCTGTACTCGTCCCTTCACTCACTATCCTCCTTCCCCCATTGCCTGCTCTCTCATCCCCAAGAGGGGTCTACTGACTCCATCTGCTGTCCCGTGTTCCTTACCTTTGTGCGTCCACCATTATAGATGGTGGTGGCTTACCTGGCCTTCTCTGTAACCTCACCTCCTCTCGCCTAGGCCTGCGCTGACAGGGTTGTCCCCAGGCTTTTCCATGGGCCACTTCTCCACACCTCATCCTCCTCTGACCTCAGCCCACCAGGCCGGCATTCTCTTTGGCCTTAGCCACTCTGTGATCTTCACCCTGCGTGGGCTCCTTCCCGCCCTTGAGTCACCCATGGTGGGAAAGTACCTGCCTTCTCCTAGTCGCCACCCAGGTTTCGTTCTTTACCATTCTTTGGGTGCAGTTCGATCGTCCCCTGTCCTTTCTCACTCTTCTGTGCCCTTGGAATTTGGCCCCCCTACTACACTCTCCACATTCCGAATGTGCTCACCTGATGTCCTACCTCTTGGGCCTGGGTTCATCATCTTTCCTGCTTTGCTTCTCTACTGCATATGTAGCAAGAAAACTGTCCTTCCTGAGCCAGGTGACATTTCTGCAGCCACAGACTGTACACCTCCTGGCTGATGCCCATGGTGCTCTGTGTGCTCCTTACCTCATTCCTCACCTTCTTCACACCCCACTGCAGTCTCCTTGGCCTTCATGTACTCTCCTGCATCTGCCCGCTTGCCTACGCCCTCTACTCACAGCCTGTGAACCTGCACTGTGATTTCCTCCAGGGACACGCAAACCTCGTTACTGGTAACCTTTCCTGTTTCCTTTGGGACCCCTCTGTTGCACATTCTTGGGGCACAGCCCTTGGGGAGCCTCTTCCTCTGATTCCCCTGCCTCTTCCTCATCAGTCTGGGTCAGTGGTTCCCACCGTTCACAGTGGGGCAATTTGGATTTAACGGGGGCGATTTCAAACGAGTTGATAAGAGTGAATTTCTTGTATTTCTTAAGCTTCTAGGAGCTTCAGATACTAGTACAGTAGAGAGAGATCTTTTGTGACATATGTATGCACTTCAGTTCTCTGTTATACGTTTCGTTTTTATTTTTTTTTGTTTTTTTATCGTTTTAAGTCTTACAAATACTAGTACATCTGTGTCCTTTTTCCCCCCAATTGACCTTCCCCCAGCCTCCCCTACCCCCCGGCATCTGTTTATATGTTTAAAAGTTTGTTTGCTATTTTTTGATATCACTTCAATTGTTATTTTTGGGCAATTTCTGGGTTATTTCTTCCTCAGTATTTCAACTGTCCTGTTGTTCTTTTATTATTCTCTTTCATGGATGCCGTCTTCTTGGGAAACTTGTTTAGACCAAGTTAGTGGTCTTTTAGGTGTCCTCCACAAGAATCGGAGTTCACTTTTTGAATAATGGGAATTATATGCCAGGGGCCGGGGGAAGCATCAGGATTTTAGAGATGCTTAGGTGGGGCATGGGCAAAAAAAGGTTGGGAGCCACTGCTCTGGGTCTTTGGCCTTCAGCCCTCCCTCTTGCCCCGGTGCCTGCTAAGCCATGCCTGACACCTTGGTGCTCAGTCTCGCTGTGCACAGAGCCCTGGGTCTAGCTGTCCGCCCCTCCTCTCTCCTTCCTCTGCCAGCCATCGTCTGTCTGCCACATCATCTCCAGTCCCAGCTGGGCCTTGCTTTTGCTCTACCGCCCTTCAGGTGCTCTCTGATCACACCAGTCCACCCTAAATTTCCCCGTTGGTCACTCCTGTCTCCCTCAGCCCTCCTCCTCAAGAGGCCTCAGTTCCAGGACCAAACCTTGGTGCTCTGCTCCTACACACTCAAGGTGAATCCCAGGGTGCCACCCTCTATCCTTCCAGGTGATTTCTCAGCCACATCCCTTTGCTTGCTTTGCTGTCTGCCTGGTCCCGGGTCCCTTAACCCCATTCTGACCTTCTTGAGTCTGATGCGTCCACCTGCTCATCTGCTCATGCTTCGCCTCTCTGCCCAGCTCTCCTCTCTGCCCCTTCCACCCAGTGATTCTCACCCGAGGGTGCATGCCCCCCCAAGGAGGCCTATCAGCAACATCTTTGGGGTGTGTTTTTGTGTTTTCTTTTGATTTTTTTTGGTTTTGTTGTTTCAAGCAGTGTACTGCTCCCCCTTCAGATGGTGTGATAGGCCTCCCTTGGGGGTCATGCCCACCCCCCACCCCTCGGGTGAAACTCACCCCCCCCCACCCCCGGGAAGAATCACTGCTGTGGAAGCCCAACCTGACTCCTGGGCTGCACTCACCCTTGGGCCTCTAGCCTTCTACTGGTTGCCATTGACACATTTTCCTGAAAGATCGCAGCGTTCGCACCATTCTCTCACTGTCCTGACACTGTCCTCCTGCAACTACCCGACTCCCTTCCAACCCCAATCTGCAAAACACCATTATTTATCTGACGCCACCACCACAATTCCAAAACTCACACACACACACACACACACACACACACACACTCACACACACACACACACACTCACATATACACTCACCCACGCGTAAGCTACTCCTTCCTCCATACCTTTATGACTCTGGTGCCTTGTGGAAGTACCTTTGTCCCAGGACCAGGACTTTCTCAGCTCTTGCTATTCTTCCTGCTCTTGATGCTATCCCTCTTCTCACTCCCCTGGCATGATCCTTCCCCAGAGCCCCTGTGGTCCTCTCAAGTGCTGGTGTGTTTTCCGCCCACCAGACTTTTGCCTTCCCCCCTGTCCTGCGGCTACTCTCCAGTGGGCTCTCTGGGTGGATTCCCTGGTCTTGCCCTCCTGCTCTTGAACCCGTCCTCATCATGCCCACCACTTGACAAGGAATCAGCCCACAATCTCCATTAAAGGAGTTGGGTATTCCCGTGCATGGAGCTTGGCTCCCTTCACCCAACCCCATCTGAAATCCCATGGATCTTAAGCCTGTCCTGCTCTCCAACCCTGGCACACCGGAAACGCCTCCAGACTCGACCCCAGATCCCACCTCGCCCTGCGTCCATGCTCCACCCTCTGCTTGACCCTCAGTGTCCCATCCTGCTTCCCCTATGACTTGTTAGTCAGATGAAGGATTGATTGGTCCTTCCATGACCTGTACTCGTCCCTTCACTCACTATCCTCCTTCCCCCATTGCCTGCTCTCTCATCCCCAAGAGGGGTCTACTGACTCCATCCGGTGTCCCGTGTTCCTTACCTTTGTGGGTCCACCATTATAGATGGTGGTGGCTTACCTGGCCTTCTCTGTAACCTCACCTCCTCTCGCCTAGCCCTGCGCTGACAGGGTTGTCCCCAGGCTTTTCCATGGGCCACTTCTCCACACCTCATCCTCCTCTGACCTCAGCCCACCAGGCCGGCATTCTCTTTGGCCTTAGCCACTCTGTGATCTTCACCCTGCGTGGGCTCATTCCCGCCCTTGAGTCACCCATGGTGGGAAAGTACCTGCCTTCTCCTAGTCGCCACCCAGGTTTCGTTCTTTACCATTCTTTGGGTGCAGTTCGATCGTCCCCTGTCCTTTCTCACTCTTCTGGGTCCTTGGAATCTGGCGCCCCTACTACACTCTCCACATTCCGAATGTGCTCACCTGATGTCCTACCTCTTTGCCTGGGTTCATCATCTTTCCTGCTTTGCTTCTCTACTGCATATGTAGCAAGAAAACTGTCCTTCCTGAGCCAGGTGACATTTCTGCAGCCACAGACTGTACACCTCCTGGCTGATGCCCATGGTGCTCTGTGTGCTCCTTACCTCATTCCTCACCTTCTTCACACCCCACTGCAGTCTCCTTGGCCTTCATGTACTCTCCTGCATCTGCCCGCTTGCCTACGCCCTCTACTCACAGCCTGTGAACCTGCACTGTGATTTCCTCCAGGGACACGCAAACCTCGTTACTGGTAACCTTTCCTGTTTCCTTTGGGACCCCTTTGTTGCACATTCTTGGGGCACAGCCCTTGGGGAGCCTCTTCCTCTGATTCCCCTGCCTCTTCCTCATCAGTCTGGGTCAGTGGTTCCCACCGTTCACAGTGGGGCAATTTGGATTTAACGAGGGCGATTTCAAACGAGTTGATAAGAGTGAATTTCTTGTATTTCTTAAGCTTCTAGGAGCTTCATATACTAGTATAGTAGAGAGAGGTCTTTTGTGACATATGTATGCACTTCAGTTCTCTGTTATACGTTTCGTTTTTATTTTTTTTTGTTTTTTTTATCGTTTAAAGTCTTACAAATACTAGTACATCTGTGTCCTTTTCCCCCCCAATTGACCTTCCCCCACCCTCCCCTACCCCCCGGCATCTGTTTATATGTTTAAAAGTTTGTTTGCTATTTTTTGATATCACTTCAATTGTTATTTTTGGGCAATTTCTGGGTTATTTCTTCCTCAGTATTTCAACTGTCCTGTTGTTCTTTTATTTTTCTCTTTCATGGATGCCATCTTCTTTGGAAGCTTGTTTAGACCAAGTTAGTGGCCTTTTAGGTGTCCTCCACAAGAATGGGAGTTCACTTTTTGAATAATGGGAATTATATGCCAGGGGCCGGGGGAAGCATCAGGATTTTAGAGATGCTTAGGTGGGGCATGGGCAAAAAAAGGTTGGGAGCCACTGCTCTGGGTCTTTGTTCTTCAGCCCTCCCTCTTACCCGTGTGCCTGCTAACCCATGCCTGACACATGGCACTCACTCTTTTCCTCCAGATATACTTGGGTCTTGCTGTCAGCCTCTGTTCTCTCATTCCTCTGCCAGCCATCGTCTGTCTGTCAGATCATCTCCAGTCCCAGCTGGGCCTTGCTTCTGCTCTACCACCCTTCAGGTGTTCTCTGATCACATCAGTTCACCCTATATTTTCCTATTGGTCACTCCTGTCTCCCTCAGCTCTCCTCAAGAGGCCTCAGTTCCACGACCAAACCTTGGTGCTCTGCCCCCTACTCACTCAAGTGAATCCCATGGTGCCACCCTCTACCCTTCCAGGTGATATCTCGGCTACACCCATTTGCTCGCTGTCTTCCTGGTTCTGGATCCTTTAACCCCATTCTGACATTCTTGACTCTCATGCAGCCACCCCACTCCCTTCCATACCGTCGTGTGCAAAACACCATCATTTAGCTCATGCCACCACCACAATCCCAACACACACACGTAAGTTACTCCTTCCTCCCTCCCATTATGGCTCTTATTTCTGTGGAAATATCTTTGGCCCAAATCTGGTCTTTCTCAGCACTTGATATTGTCCCTTTCTCTATCCATCCTCCCAGACCACGGGCATATTTCTCCCCAGAGCCGTTTGTGTGATTTCTTCCAACCAGACCTTTCCCTTTCCTTCTTCTTGCAATTTCTCTCCTTGGTTTTCTCTGCTTGGTTTCCCTGGTCTTTCCCTCAACTGAACCACTCTTGCAATAATCCTGGCATGATCCTTCTGCGCATCTTCTGTGGTCCTTTTGAGTCCTCTCTTTTTTCCCCCTCAACCCGACCTTTCCCTCCCCTCTTTCCTACAGATCCTCTTCTTGGTTCCCCTCTCTTTTTGCCTTCCTCCTCCTCAACCTGTTATCATCACTCCAAACACTTGATGTGGAATCAGTCCACAATCTCCATTAACGGAGATTGGCTCCTGTTTCCCAACCTCTTCTGCAATCCCAAGGTCAGTCTGACTGCTGGGGTGCACTCAACCTTGCCCACCTCCTGTTTTCCAGTGGTTTCCTCTGACAGTTTTTCCTTGAAAATTCCAATCTTGCCCCCCCACACACACACTATCTATCCCAGCACTGTTTTCTTGTAAGCACCACACTCCCTTCCATATATTCTGCCACCTCACATTTCAAAACTCCCAGTCTGCTTTAGAGCATTGTTTTTTATTTGCACACTCTCATACTTTTCCTGCCATCCCCTTTTTTTGACTCTCAGGTATTGTATCAATATCTTCATTCTGAGTTTTGTTTTTCTTGGCCATAATGGTCCTCACTTCCCTATTCTCCTATCAACCAGACCTTTTCCTTCTCCCCTTTCCTGGAGGTACTCTCCTGTGTCCTCTTTGGGTGGATTCACTGGTCTTTCCTACCCCCTCATCCTGTTGCCATCACTCCCAGTAGTTGAGATGGAATCAGTCCATAAGCTCAGATAAAGAAGTTGGTTTTCTTGGTCCCTAAAGTTTGGCTCATATAGTCCCATCCCCACCCTAGTGCCCATTGATCCCTACCCCTCCCTCCTGTCCAACCCCATCTTACCCAATGCCTACCCTATCCCAATCCCCACCCTAAAGCCTGGTTATTCCCCTCCCTATCTCCCTCCCCTTCCCCACCACCCACCCCATCCCCTGCTCCCACCCCATCCCCTGCTCCCATCCCATCCCCTCCTCCCACCCCAATCCCGCCGGATCCGGATTAAGTAGTATAGAGCCTGGCCAAAAAGTTTACCTTTTTCCCAACTTACAAGGCTTTATGAGCTTCCACTGTTCCCTGCCCCTGCTATCCTTGTTACTATGTCACCGCTCACAATGTTTGGCCCAGGAGTTTGAACTTTCCTCTGGTTCTCTCCTCTGAGATCTGCCAGATGCCTACTCTGCCACATTTCTCTTCTCCTTGGTCCCCCATTTGGAGTCTAGCCTATCTTCAGTCCACTGTGGTCCACGCTCCATCCTCCCTGAATGCCTCGCATCACCTCATCTGTCTCTGAGCGGTGACCCTTCACTGGCAGGGCATCAAAGCCCCAAATGGACATCATTCCCATGACCTTTCCTCAAGCTGTGCATATTTTCCTTTCATCCCAGGAAGTCACCCTGTCTCTTCTCTTTGGCTCATGCATCTCAAAGCTTCCTAATGTCTGCCAGTTCCCCGTTTTTTATCATCAGTTCTCCTTAGGAATGTGCTTCCACCTGTGACCTGCTGTCACCATTTATACTCTTTCCACCCCTTAGCCATTGCCACCTTCTCTCCTGCTGTCTCTCATCTAGTCCTTCCACTGCCTCCAGCCACTGCCTTCCCTTTATGCTACCTTTAGATTGGCCTTGTCCTGTCTTACTTTTCTTCCTCTTTCTCTCCCTTTAATCAAGATATTGCCCGCAGGACTAGCCCCACACTTCCTCCTCTTCTTCCTTCCCTCACCTCCACTGCTTCCATCTTGCCTCCATCGGGCCTGATTGTACCTATGCCCATCACCCTTGCTCACCCCCTACCCTCGGACAAGGTTTGGACCCTCCCTTGGCCCTCTTACCCTCTAGGTCACATTCTCCTTACAACACCCATGTGCAGATTTTAAACCTTACTCTCACTCTCCATCTCATACTGCATTTCCCCCTCTGTTGTCCCTCAACCTCTTTAACAAGAGCCCCATCCCAAGCCCCCATCCCACCCCTTGCTCTCTCCTGCTATGCCTCATTGCTACCTATATTCTTGGATTAGACCTCTGACACCCCACTGATTTGAAAGTCCCCCATCCCTCTCTACTTCCCTATGTGGAATCTCTCCAACACATGCTAGAATTCTCCTTTCCAGCCTCCCTAGAAGAGGACAGCATGGATTCCATGATGGTTGTGAAATGTCACCTCCTTCTTGATTCCTGTCTGCTCCTCCTCCATTTCTAAGCATATTTGCTACACACACACTGGACTCCATCAATGTGAGTCTATCCAGACGTCCTTGAGATTAACTGCCAATGGTTTGTGCAGTGTGCCCCATTTCCTCACCACTGCCATTGTAGCCCTCTCCCCACTTGCTCCTGATGACCCTCGATCTTCAAATGCCCAAGTTATGTGGTCTTAGTCTGCTGTGCTCTGGTCCTATATCAGGTCTCAATTCCACACATGCCGCTGTTCTTTCCCCTGGAGTTCTGAAGATGTCCCCAGATTGGCAGTTCTTCAGTCTGCCTTCCCATTTCCTGCCTCCCATTAATGACCCTGAGTGCCTTACATATTCATAAGATTCTCTCCCCTCTTCTGATATGCCCTCCCCTTTCTCTTCCCTAAGATAACTCACTCTGCTCATCTCCTTATCATGGCTCCCAAGACTCCACTGTGTCTCTGTTCCTAGGTGTGGACTGAATCTTGCTTTACACATCCTCTGCTTTATCTCTCACTATCATCTTCAATAAACTCCTCAGCTTTGTCTTCAATTTTCCATCCTACTTTCCCCACAACCTGCTTAATCTGGGATGGATTCATGTTTTTTCCTTGATATTGGCTCCCTCTGACCTGCCCTAATATTATTCCTGTTGCAAAGTGCTATACAGAATCCATCTTCTATCTCAATTCACCCCAAGCATTCTACCTTTTCCAGTCCACCATTTTGGATAAGGTCCTTACCTATCTAAACTCCTATCTTAGCGTCTACATTTCACCATCCCCTCACTTACAGGGTGGTCCCTAATGGTTTCAGTGGGCCACTACCTATACACCTCATCCACTCTCCTGTTTCTCATTAACCTCTTCACAATGTCCTCTTTCTCCTGCATGGGCTTCTTCATACCCTTGGTCCACTCATGGGAGCAGAGTTTCTGGGTTCCCCACTTTCTCTCCCTCCTTCAGGCACTTTATAATCCCTCTCTTAGTACAGTGTGCCCCATTTCCTGAGAAGTCAAGCCTATTCTGCCCTAGCTGCAAGGTGCCATGTCCTGCCCTTTCTCACTGTTTTGTCTCCTTTGAACACGGCCCCTTCTACTACACTCTCCCACAGTCGGAATGTGCTCACCTGATGTCCTACCTCTTGGGCCTGGGTTCATCATCTTTCCTGCTTTGCTTCTCTACTGCATACGTAGCAAGAAAACTGTCCTTCCTGAGCCAGGTGACATTTCTGCAGCCTCAGACTGTACACCTCCTGGCTGATGCCCATGGTGCTCTGTGTGCTCCTTACCTCATTCCTCACCTTCTTCACACCCCACTGCCGTCTCCTTGGCCTTCATATGCTCTCCTGCATCTGCCCGCTTGCCTACGCCCTCTACTCACAGCCTGTGAACCTGCACTGTGATTTCCTCCAGGGACACGCAAACCTCTTTCCCCGTAACCTTTCCTGTTTCCATTGAGACACTTTGTTGTATACTCTTGGGACACACAGCCCTTGGGGAGCTTCATCCTCTGATTCCCTTATCTCTTCCTTATCACTCTAGGACTTTTACCTTCAGCCCTCCCTCTGGCCCTCACCCCCACCCCCACCTGCTAACCCACACTGGACACCATGACCCTCAGTCTCGACCTGCACAGAGGCCTAAGTGCTGCTGTCCACCACTCCTTCTCTCCTTCCTCTGGCAGCCTTCATCTCTCTCCCCTAAATGATCTTCAGTGTGGTCTCCAGTCCCAGCTGGGCCTTCTTTGTGCTCTACAGCCTATCAGGTGCTCTCTGCTCATTATCAGCCCAACTCAACTTTCCCTGTTCACCACTCCCTCTCCCTCAGCCCTCCTCCTCAAGAGGCCTCAGTTCCAAGACCAAACCTTGGTGCTCCACTCCCTACTCACTCAAGGTGAATACCAACACCCTCCCTGTATCCTTCCAGGTGATTTCTCGGCTACATCCATTTGCTCATTGTCTGCCTTGTCCAGGGTCCTTTAACCCCATTCTGACATTCTTAACTCTGATGCCTCCACCTCCCCCACTCAGGCGCTCATCTACTCATGCTTTGCCTCTCTGCCCAGCTCTCCTCTCTGCCCCTTCCACCCAGTGATTCTCACCTGAGGGTGTATGACCCCCAAGGCGGCCTATCAGCAACATCTTTGGGGTGTGTTTTTGTGTTTTCTGTTGGGACTTTTTGTTTTGTTTTGGTTTTTTGTTGTTTTGAGCAGAGCATTGCTCCCCCTTCAGATGGTTTGATAGGCCTACCTTGGGGGTCATGCCCCCCCTCGAGTGAAACTCACCCCCTTTTCCCCGGGAAGAATCACTGCTGTGGAAACCCAACCTGACTCCTGGGCTGCACTCACCCTTGGGCCTCTCACGTTTCATACTTGACTGTTGATATTTGCTCCTAAAGGATCCCAGCGTTCAATCCCACTCTTGCATTCTTCTGACACTATCCTATTGGTAACACCACATTCCCTCCCATATTTATTCTGTCATACCCTGCATACCCCAAACCCCAGTCTGCATCACAGCATTTTTTTCACCCCTCTTTTCTAATAGCCCTCATGCCCTATACTCTTGATAACTTTTAGGAATTGTGACAATATCTTGGGTCCAAATCTTGTCATTCTTGGCCCCAGTGGTCCTCAAACCCCTCTGTGTTTCCTGCCAACCAGACCTTCCCTCCCCAATTTGGAGTAACTCTCCTGTGCGCCCCCCCGCCCCCCCGTGTGGATTCTCTGGTCTTCTCCACCCTTTCCTCAACCCATAGTAATCACCCCCACCACTTGACATGGAATCAGTCCACAAACTCATTAAAGACGGTTTCCTCAGAGCCTGTAGTTTGGCTCATATTTCCCACCTACCCCAATCCCCACTGATCCCTACTCTGCCCTCCCATTTAACCCCATTAAACCCAACCCAACCCTGTCCTGCTCCTCAATGTAGCTCCCACCCCACCTCTCCCACACCCCCCCATCCCTGCCTCCCACCCTAACCCAGAGTCCCACCCCAACCCAGCCTCCCACCCCCACCCCACCCTACCCCTGCGGATCCGTATTATTAAAGAGCCTGGCGGAAAAGTTCTCCCCTTGCCACAACATCAAGGTCACAAGAGCAGCTGCTTTTGTGCACTCATTGCTAGCCACCCCTTTTCCACTCCTCCTCTTCCCCATACTGGTGTTCATGCTGGCTCACACCGAAATTCTGAACTTCCTTCTGGTTGGCTCATCTGAGATCTTCCAGGGTGCCTATTCTGCCACTTCCCTTTTCTCCTTGATCCCCCTGTTGGTGTCCAAACTGTCTCCCTTCAACTTGGTTTCACTCTCCATCTCTCCTGGACGCCTCCTATCACTTTGTCTGTATCTGGGAGGTGACCCTTCACTAGTGCAGCATGAAGGCCCCATTGGACATTCCTTCCTGCTACTGTTCCTCACACAACATAGTTCCCTTTTCCTACTGGGTCTATGGAAAACGCCTTCTTTTCTCTAGGGCCTATGCATCTCCAAGGCCTGTAGTACTTATCATTTAGTCATATTGTGTCTTCCCTTCACAGGGGTGTGCTCCCTCCTCTGACTAGTTCTCACCACTCACTCTCTTTCCATCCCCCACAGGCCACGCTCTCTTCTGAAACCATCTGCTGTCACCCATTAGGTCCTTTCACTGGTCCAGGCACTGTCTTCCCTTTAGGCTCCCTTTTCTCTAGCCTTACCCTGTCTCACTTTTCTTCCTCTTCCCTCTTCCCTTGCCCAGAGAACTTTACAGTCAGTACTGCCACACCCTCCTCCTCTTCCTTCCCTCGCCTCCATTGCTTCCATTTCTCCCCCCTTAAGCCCCTTATGCATCCCTCGCCATCACCCTTGACCTCCATTCTCTGTGGACACTTACCGAAACCCCGCGCCGCCCCCCCTTGCCCTCTTGGCCACGATCCCCTCACAAGATCACAGTTTAGACCCTTCCCTTGTTCTCCATCACATTCCTACTTGCCCCCTTTGTTGTCCACTGGATTCAGCTTCCAACAAGAGCCTGTCCCCAACCCCTGCTGTCCCATCCCTTGCTCTGTCCCTCTGTGCCTCTTTACTGTCCACATTATCTTCTCAGACTGGACCTATAACATCCCACAGCTTTTAAAGTTCCCACATTCTTCCCTACTTCTATGTGGATTCTTTCAACTGCAAGTAGACCTCCACACATTATTGCCCCTGGTACAGTAGATGCATGCATCAGGTGCTCATTGCGAAATGCCACCCCTGCCTTCGTTTCCATTAGCTCCGCCACCATTTTTATGCATATCTGCTAAACAGCAGTATTGTCCATCCACAGGAGTCTCGCTTAAAGTCCCTGAGGCAAAGTATCTGCTTTCTCCACATCCACTCCCTCCTTCCTGTACTTAGCCATCCCTTCCAGCACAGGATCCTCTCACCAAGCCTCTCCTGCGCTGAGAGGCAGCACCACCTGCCCATTCTCACTGTTCTGGCCCATTGGACCACATACCCCTTAACACACTCTCCTAGTGTTCAAAGAGAACACCTGGGTTCAGAGCCTCTCCTACTTTGCTTCTGTGCTGCATACATGGCCAAGGCCCTATCTTACCCGGGCCATGTGACATTCTTTCAGCTACTGTCTGTGAGTCTTCTGGCTGGATTCAGTAGTCTGCTCTGCTGTGTGCTCCCTTCTTGATCCCCCACCCACTACTCATTCCAATTTAGTCGTCATTGCTTCAGACATACTGTACTGAATCCCCACGCTCCATGCACCAACCCCAGCTCATACCCTGTGGAACAGTTGTGGTTTCCTCCTGGGACCCACAAATGTCACTCCCCATTAACATTTCATGTTTCCATTCAGACCACTTTGTTGCACACTCTTTGGACACAGCTCTTGGAAGCCTCCTCTGACTCTCCTACCTTTTTCTTGTCACCACAAGACTTTTGCCTTTAATCCTCCCTCTTGTTTCAGCACCTACCAACCCCACACCTGACACCAAGGCACTCGGTCTCGAATTGCATAGAGCCCTTTGTACTGCTCTTCTTTCTCTCCTTCCTTTCCCAGAAGTCATCTCTCTCCTAGATGCTCTCCTTCAGTATCTCCTGTCCTGCCTCACCTTGCCTTTAGGTGGACATCCCTGTACTCTGCTCACATCCACACATCCACACATCCCCAATTCCATTCACTAGCCACTACCAAGTGACTCAGCCCTGCTCCTCAAGTATCCTTGGAACATCATGTTGGTGCTCCAATCCCTAATCCCAACCCACCCCCCAGCTGCCTTCACGGCTACATCCATTTGGGCTACATCCATTTGTTCGCTGTCTGCTTGGTCCAGGGTCCTTTGTCCCCATTCTGACATTCTTAACTCTGATACCGCCCCCTCCCCCACTCAGGCGCTCATCTGCTCATGCTTCACCTCTCTGCCCAGCTCCCCTCTCTTCCCCTTCCACCCAGTAATTCTCACCGGAGGGTGCATGACCCCCAAGGCGGCCTATCAGCAACATCTCTAGGGTGTGTTTTTGTGTTTTCTTTTTGAATTTTGTTGGTTTTGTAGTATTGAGCAGAGCACTGCTCCCTCCTCAGATGGTGTGATAGGCCTCCCTTGGGGGCCATGCCCACTGCCCCCCTCAGGTGAAATTCACCCCCTTTTCCCCCAGGAAGAATCACTGCTGTGGAAGCCCAACCTGACCCCCTGAATGAGCATTCTCTCTTCGTGCCTCTTACCCTTCCATCAGTTGCCACTGACATTTTTTCCTCAAATTCGCTGCATTGACCCCCACTCTCACATTGTCCTGGCACTGTCCTCATAGAACCATCACATTCCCTTTCGTATTTACTCTTTGATACCCAACATGCCCCAAACCTAGGGTCTGCATTAGAACATTGCTCTTTACACACACACACACACACACACACACACACACACATACACATCCTGATACTCCTCCTGCCCTACTCCTTTATGACTTAAATTGTGACAATATCTTTGATCCAAATCTGGTCCTTCTCAGTACTTTCACTAAGTTACCCCTCCTTTTTTTCAGGTCCATGACTCTGTCCTCCTGCAGAGTTTTCTCCCTGTGGTCCTCACATCCCTTTGTTTCCCTCCCCGGCTCCCTGCAACCACTTTCCTGTGTCCTCTCTGGTGGACTCCCCCACACTCTCTGTAACCTTTAGTCATCACCCCCAACACAACTTGGAATCAGTCTACAAGCTCAGTAAAAGAAGGTCGTTTCTCTGAGCCTGGAGTTTGGCTCATGTTTCCCACCCCCACCCCAAAACTTATCAATCCCAACCCTGCCCTCCCATCACACCAGACCTATATCCAAATCTGGATGGACCCTTTCCTCACCCATCACCTCCTCCCACCCCATCCCCACCAGATCCATAGTAAAGAGCCTGGCCAGAAGGTTCTGTCCTTGCTACAGCATTCAGAGCTGCAGGTCCATCCACTGTTCACTGCCCTTGCTAGCCACCCTTTTTCTGCTCCTCCTTCCCTATGCCACCGCTTGCACTGGCTGGCCTCAAAGTTCTGTACTTCCTTCTGGTTGGCATCTCTGAATCTCAGGATGCCTCCTTTGCCATATCCCTCTTCTCTTCGCTCCCCTTGTTGTTGTCCAGCCTGTCTCCCTTCCACTACAATCTACTCTCCATCTTTTCTTGGGTACCTCCCATCACCTTGTCTTTCTCTGGAATTGACCCTCCCATGTTGCTACATCAAAGCCATTTGGACATTCCTTCATGTGACTATACCATCCATTTCTTCGCTTTCCCACATTGGCCCAAGGAAGGCACCTGCCTCTTTTCTAGGGCTTACAGATCTCAAACCTCCCTAATGCCTGTCATTTATCTACACAGGGTTGTGCTCCCTCCTGTGACTTGCTGTCACTGCTCACACTCTTTCCATCCCCTCATCATACTGTGTTCTTTCTGAAACCATCTGTGTTCTTTCTGAAGCCACTCATTAGGTCCTTTCACTGCTCTAGCCATCACCTTCCTTTTATGATCATTATTCCTTAGCCTTGTCCCATCCTACTTTTCTCTTACCTTTTAATCAAGCCCTTGCCCACAGAACAACACAGCCAATCCCATCACTTCCTACTCTTCTTTCTTCCCTCACCTCCACTGCTCCCATTTCTCCTCCCTCGGGACCCAGAATGCACCCCTGCCATTTGCCCTTGACTTCCCACCCTCCATAGACACTGTCCAAATCCACTCTTTGCTCTCTTTCTCTCGGCTACACTCCCCTCACAAAACGCATGTGCAGGTTTTAAGACCCTCCTCTCATTCTCCATCCCATTTTGCCTTGCCCCTCTGCTTTTCACCCAGTCTAGCCTCCTGAACATGAAACCCCACCATCCAACCCCTGACATCCTCCCTTTGCTCTATCCCTCTGTGCCCCTTTGCTACCTGCATTCTTTTCTCTGACTAAACCTATGACACTGCACTGCTTTTGAAAGTTCCCATCCTTCCGTACTTCCCTTGCAGAGTCTCTCTACCACATCCTAGACCACCATCCTGCCCAGCCTCCCTGGAATAGCGAATTGTGGATTTGGTGATCATTGTGAAATGTCACCTCCCCTCCTCCCCATCTTCTCCCCTCCCCTCCCATTTTCTTGTGTATTTGTTACCTACACACTGGAGTCCATCTCAATCCCTGAGGTTACCTGCCATGGTTTCTGTGCAAGGTCAGTCTTAATGTGCAACGCAGCCTGTTTCTCCTCTTTCACATCAGTCATTGTGGCCCCTTTCCCCATGTGCTCTTGAAGGCCTCTAGTCTTCAAATGCCCAGGCTATTACTCCTCAGCTCTGCTCCTTAGTCTGGTCTCAATACCTCACATGCCACCACTGTTGCCCTGAGTTTCTCTGATGTCCCCAGATTGAGAGCTTTTAAGGCCACCTTCCCATTTTCCGTGGTGCCCCCTTTACTGACACCAAGACCCTCCCATGTTTATGAAGTTCTCTCCCTTTGTCCCTGCTGTTTGTCGATTTCCTTCCCTTCCACTCTTCTGACCATCTCCCTCACCACCTGCCAATCATCCCATGAATTCACTTGTCTTTTCCTTAACATCTGCTTCCCTCTTCACTTGTGCTCATGCTGCCCCAGTTGCCAGCTTCTTCGCCCCCAGCAAACTGTACTGAATCCATCTACCATCTGAAGTAACTCCTAAGCACTCTACCTTATCAAGTCTACCATTCTGGAGACAGTTGCTTCTCTGGGCTTCACTCTTACCTTTCATCTTCTCACCCTGCCATTCCCTGACAGAGTTATCCCCACGTCTTCCACAGGCCACTATCTCTACACCTCATCCTCTGGCTCCTCCCACCTTCCCCAAGTGCCTTGATTGCTTTACCAGCACTGTGTTCTTCCTCCTACATGGGCTTCCTCATGCCCTTGTTCCACTTTTGTGAGAAAAAATACCTAGATTCTCCATGTCTATTCCCTCTTTTGGGCTCTTCGCTATCCTTCTCTTGACTCATTGGTCCCCTGAACCTCTCAATAAACCTCTCCTGCCCTAGATGCAAGTAGCCATCACCTGCCCTTTCTCACTGCCTTGTCCTGTTGGAACATGGCCCTAGCACACTCTCCTAGAGTTTGAATCTGCTTACCTGATCTTGACCTCCTGGGCCTGGGTTCATCCTCTCTCCTGCTTTGATGCTCTACTGCATACAGAGCAAAGGAACTGTCCTACCTGAGCCATGTGACAATCTTTCAGCTACTACCCATGAATTCACAAGCTGCTCCCACTCCTCATCCCAATTCAGCAGCCATTGCCTCAGATATACTGAGTCCCCATGCTCCACCCACCAACCCCTGCTCACACCCCGTGGTTTACTACTGGGACCTGCAGACTTCACTCCCTGTAACCATCCATGTTGCCATTCAGACCACTTTGTTGTATACTTTCTGACACAGCTCCCGGGGAGGTTCTGGCTTTGACTCTCCTACCTTATTCCTCTTACCACAGAACTTTTGCCTTCAGCTCTCCCTCTTGCGCCTCTACCTGCCAACCCTACACCTGATACCAAGGCACTCAGTCTCAACTTGCACAGAGCCCTGGGTACTGCCATCCACCCCTTCTCTCCTCCTCCCTACAGGCTTTCATTCTCTTCCAGATGATTTCCTTCAGTATTGTCTTCCGTCCCATCTGCCCCTTCCATCTGTCCTGCATGGAGCTCTCTGCTCATATCCACGCAAACCAACTCCCTTCATCACTCCCATCTCTCCCAGCCTTATATCTCAGGCATACACTTTTTCAAGACCACTGTGTTGGCTCTTCACTCCCTATGAATTAATAGTGAATCCCAGCCCACCCACCACATTTCTCCTCTGCTACATCCATTTGCTCACTACCTGCCTGGTCCAGGGTCCTTTGTCCCCATTCTGACATTCTTGACTCTCATGCCTCCACCTCTACCACTCAGGTGTTCATCTGCTCATGCTTCACCTCTCTGCCCAGCTCTCCTCTCTGCCCCTTCCACCCAGTGATTCTCACCCGAGGGTGCATGACCCCAAGGAAGCCTATCAGCAACATCTTTGGGGTGTGTTTTTGTGTTTTCTTTTGATTTTTTTTGGTTTTGTTGTTGTTTGGAGCAGTGTGCTGCTCCCCCTTCAGATGGTGTGATAGGCCTCCCTTGGGGGTCATGCCCAACCCCCCCCCCCCCCCACCTCAGGTGAAACTCACCTCCCCCACCCCCGGGAAGAATCACTGCTGTGGAAGCCCAACCTGACTCCTGGGCTGCACTCACCCTTGGGCCTCTAGCCTTCTACTGGTTGCCATTGACACATTTTCCTGAAAGATCCCAGCGTTCGCACCATTCTCTCACTGTCCCGACACTGTCCTCTTGGACCCACCATATTCCCTTCCCTTTTTACTCTTTCCTACCTGAAATGCCCCAAACCCCAGTCCAGATGAGGACATTCCATCTCATTCTTGTTTTTTCCCTCAGGGACTCCTTTAGTCCTATGTGTAACTCTAATTTCACATATCCATTCTTTCTCTTCTCTGCCATATTTAACTCCCTGGTCATCTCACCCCATTCCATAACTGGTTCTGCACCATCTTTCTGAAAAAGTTAGAAGTCCTTTCTAGTTATGGGTGTGCACTTTTCAGTTCCATCCCACGGTACCCTTTTCCTCATGTCAAATCTTCTTGATCTTTCCTTAAACGTTTTTGCCTCCTTTGTTTGGAATTGGATTAAATATACAGGTCAACCTACCTTTCCCACTTTGCCTTTTTCTCCACCCCAGGGCATATAGCTGCCTTCTGTCTTATTTCCATCCTGCCTTCACTTTCCTCAATACCTTTGGCTCATCTTCAGTCCTCTGTCCATTTCCTTGCTTTATTCACTACTTGTATTGCCCTCAAATTCCTAGGTCTCCTTTTTGTGAAGCTGATTTACCCTGTATTTACTCTAGTTACTCTGAGATAAGTAACTAGAACTGCCTTACCATACAGTGCTCTTTTTACTTAGTTTCTCTCATTTGTATTCTTTCTTGTTCCATTGGATACAGTTATAGTGCTAAACCTTGTTTTTCAGTATGTTGTTCCTCACATGACCTTTCCTATCATTTTTTGTCCCCTCTCCTCTTTTTTATTAACCATTTAAATAGTATGCATCATTCTCATAAGCTAACTAATACCTTCTTCTTTGGGTCCTCTTTTTGTTCTACATCCATTGCTCAATGTATTTCTTCTTTCCTACATATTTTGCTGAATTGCTTTTGCCTTCTATTTATTCCTTGGTAGGATCCCTGAAGCTTGCCTTGTTTTACGTCCACTTTACTGACCCTGTCTAACCTTTCTTTCTATCGATTGCTCTCACCCATGCGAATGGACTTTTCTGGATACTGGCCCTCTTAAGTCTCATATTTAGTTATCTTTTTATCTGCCCCTTTTTTTCCTTTAAGAACTGCCTTACCACACAGTTCTCTTATTGACTCAACTGTTGTATAAGCAATTTCCATTATCCTTTGTTTACAATATGCCAAATAACAATTTTTGTTAATAAACACTTATATGGCAATATCTTGAATTTTAAAAAGCCCTCAACCATCCCTCTTTTAAAAAAAACACCAACATATTTTCAACCATCACAAACATACTATTATAAAAACTTTTTAAGTATTTCTTATAATAGAAACCATTTTAAAGGACTACATAATTTAACATATAATTCATTCATTAGTGTTCATGTTTATATATGTTACAAAATAATCCCATACTATAAGACTGTGATTTCATTCTCCTTTTACAAGGCAAGAAATAATGATAGGTTTTTCAAGATATATTAATGCATATACATTTTTAAAATGAAATCTAGAAATAAGAAAGGTTTGAGAAATATTTACTTACCGATTGGCGAATTGCTTGCGTTGTCCCATGCGTGTTGTGGGGAAGATGACAGATATAATGCACAATACATTTAAAAACCTTGAGTATATGAAGTAAGCCTACCAGTAGAAGAGCAATGACCGCAGCAAACATATACCATCCCAAACAGTCTTGTGTACAAACTTAAAGCTTTTGCTAGCCCAAGAATGCTAACTCTCTATAAAAGTTTCCCAAGCACATGGTGATATATGGATACAAACTTTTCATGTCAATAAGCCTTTTTATAATGTGAGTAAGAGCTGGGGATACCTGCATTCCTCATTCTGGTCTCAATAATATTTGCTATTTGACACCTTGCAGATTGCAAACCTGGCCTAATTCATACATCCCCTCTCCAGCCATCATCTCCTCTCCCTTTCCCTTTCCTATGTGGTTTTTTTAAAAAATATAAACCTTTTCAGTTATTTCTCTCACTTTCAGCCAGTTCTAACATGATTCCTTAAACTCTCAGCAAGTTTAATGCCTTTCCTTGTTGAACATCTTGCACAAATGTACACCCTGCACCATACTCCTTCTCCTTCCTTAGATTTCAGTCTTAATGTTTTTCTCCTTTTCCTTCTCTTTTTAAAGTGCATGTCTCAATAGTTTCTCTCACATGATATTTTCATTTTGAGCAAACTTAACATCATTTTTCAAAAAGTTCTTGTTAATTTCCTTTGATTATCTGCTCTGTCATATATATTGGCATCTGTAATATTTTCAGCTTCCCTCTTTGATCATAGTGAGAGATACATTATTCTTCTCTTGGGTGTGCTCTGCAGTGGTTCTCAACCTTCCTAATGCCGCGACCCTTTAATACAGTTCCTCATGTTGTGGTGACCCCCAATTTCATTGTTACAAATTGAACATAATTAAAGCATAGTGATTAATCACATAAACAATATGTAATTATATTTGTGTTTTCTGATGGTCTTAGGCGACCTCTGTGAAAGGGTCGTTCGACCCCCAAAGGGGTCACGACCCACAGGTTGAGAACCGCTGCTCTAGAGGTACACTCCCTTAATGATAGCCACCACTTCTTACCAAATACAGCTCTTCCTCTCATCAGATAAATTACCCACCCACGCTCTCTAGATGTTCAAACCAATGTCCTTCAGGTTGCTATCAATGGCTTTTCATCAAGATTTATTCTTGCCCTGGCCAGGTGGCTCATTGGTTGGAGCATAGTCCTGTATACCAAAAGGTGTCGGGTTCAATTCCTGGTCAGGGCACATACCAAGATTGTCAGTTTGATCCCCAGTCAGGATATGTACAGGAGGCAACTGATGGATCTCTCTCTCTCTCTCTCACCTCTCTCTCTCTCTCTCTCCATCTTTCCCTCTATCCCTTCATTTCTCTCTCAAAAAAATCAATAAAAACATCTTTAGGTGAGGAGTAAAAAAAAAAAATTTATCCTCATCTTCCCCCTTTAACTGTTCTTATCAACCAAGCCCTTTAATTAAATTTTTCCATCCCACAAAATTCATAGTCACTACCCTACTTCTTTATATCTTAACTTTATGCTGTATTTGATTGCGGATTTTTTAAAGAAATAAAATACTGCACATATAATTGGACTTCCTCTGTACCATTTCAGAATCATTTACCTCTCCCTTCCAAAAGAAAATAACACTATATAATTTGATAATTATCCTCATACATAGTTTTATAATTTTAGTAAATATTTCTATATGCATAAGTAATATGTATATAAATTCTTTAAAAAATGTTTCCTCATCCAGACTTCCAGAGCTCATCTACTTTCTAAATTCAGTCATACTGTTATATGCACCACGCACTGCAGTCTTTAACACCAAGCATGTAACCCTAACCCCTTCAGAGATCTGACAGATTTCTCCATTTCAGTTGTTTTTAACCCACATCTTAATTGCCTTTTTGCCACTCTGACAACTGAGAACCCTGCTCTAATCCATGCAGTGCTCCATTACTTAGATTAAAATCCCTCTTCTTTCTTACTCTGTTGTCTCTGCCACATCTTATCTATCTCAGCTACTATCATTTTATCATTGCAGTGGATACAGTATTTTTCTCCTTAGGTTTACTTCTCTGATGATTCCCAGCCATTCCTCCAGAAACAGATGATCTTTTCTATAGACAGACTGCTTGCCCATGCTCCTGATGTACTTCAAGTTTGCTAATAAAGTCTTTTTAGTAGAATTCATCTTAATAAAACTCCCTTAAACTTTCCTATTAACCAAGTTTTAATTAAAAATTGTTATCCATTGCAATGCCTATTCCTATCTAGGTCCTTGAAACTCTGTCAGATACACCACTCATTGCCACTGGGCTTCCCCATCCAATCTGACCCACGTAAAGGTCACCCTTCTGGGTTTCTTTATTATACACCTGAGCTGCATTGTTGCCAATCCATTTACTCTTAAGTCTTCTCTAATTCATACAGTGGTCCTTTGCTCAGCTAACAAATGCTCTTCCTCATTCCACTGTAACCTTGGTCTAAGTGTGATGCCATAACCCACCAGTTAATATCTGCCATTCTTAAAATCATTCCTTCCTATCTGTAGGAATCTGCACTTTGCTTTTCCACTCCTTTCCTCCTTGTCCTTCCTTTCCCCCTGGAGAAACTTACTACCTTCTCTTCGGTGTCCCTCCTGTCAGCCACCCCCTACATACATATCATTATTACTGTTGTCTCTCCTCGTTAGATACTCCCCTCATGTTGGGCACTCACTGCTCAACCCTCGCCATCTCCTTGCTTCCAACACCCTTTACTGCATTTGTGCGCACTCTCAGTTCAGCCTAAACTTCCATAGGATCCTGCCACTGGCCTGCCTTTTATGTCCATCCCACTCAGCCTATTTCTGACCTTCCACTCTATTGACCACACCCATGACTTCCAGTATTTTTCCAACAAGGTGTCCTGGACAGCAAAACCTCATACTCCAATTCTTACTTTGCTACATTTTTACCTCACTCACTCTCCTCGTTACTGCATAACTCTGACAAATTTCCAACTCCTTTTCCTAATGTTCCCATTTAGCCCTCCGCACTTGTTACTTTACTACATGGCATGACCTGCACCCACCCTAAGTCACACATCCCCTTCCCTTCAGTAGTTTCCATCTTTTGCTCTCTCTTTCTTTGCTATTGCTATTTTTTATACAAGTTCCTGAGTTGCTTCTCTCATTTTCCACAAACACTAATGTTACCTTAATTTTTTAGTGCATCTTTAATGTCCCTCTTATAGAACATTGTTCTTTCCAGTTTTCCTTTGGAGATGTCCCCCATATGTCTTAACCTTTCATAGTGATGAAAGCTTCCTGTTGTTGAGGTTCCCTCCCCTTCTGATCCTCACTCTCTCCCTCATTCAAAACCAATTTTCTACTCTCAGTGGTTCTCAACCTTCCTAATGCCGTGACCCTTTAATACAGTTCCTCATGTTGTGGTAACCCCCAACCATAAAATTATTTTTGTTACTACTTCATAACTGTAATTTTGCTACTGTTATGAATCATAATGTAAATATCTGATATGCAGGATGTATTTTCATTGTTCGCGACCCACAGGTTGAGAACCACTGCTTAGACAAGCCTTTCCCTTAGTAAGTCCTTTTCCATCATGATCTTTGGCCAAAGTATGGTGCCATATATCTCCAGTTAGTGACATCTTCTCTGTCAATATTAAATGATACCTCCTCAACTGGCAGCAGCTTTACTTTTGCTCTTTTACTCCTCTTCCTTTGTTTTGCCTTATAAATACTGTACCTTATTTTCAGCATCCCTCCTTCATTCAGAGACTATGAATGTACATATCATTCCCATAAACTGAGTCGTCTCTACTGGACATTGCCACCCTGTATTCAGCGCTGACTGTTCAGACTGTGTGGACTGGAGTCCAGGGCCATCTCTGTAGCTTCTCTGTCCTTCCTCCTCCACAGCCTCCTGAACAGTTCTCCTTCATAACCTCGGTTCTTATGTACCCACAGTCCCTCCCTCCTCTTGATAATCTGAACTCATCCTCCTAAAGCTCCTATTCCCCTATGTCCCAGTATTCCTCATTCTAGCACTATTTAATGCCCTTCCCATTGGCCATGTTACTCTCCTGCAAGTTCCCCACCCTAACTTACCTAAGCCTGCATTTTGTCCTTTTCTACTAGCCTTCCTTTTTAAAATTTAGTTGAGCTGGTATACAGCATGATATTAATTATATCCTTTCCTACATGTCTCCTTGGTGACTTTTCTAATTCTCAGCTAATCTTAATGTTAGCTGCAAAGCTAATATTAATGCTCCTCTGAGCTTTAACCTCTCCTCTTCCATCTTTTGGCCCAAGTGTGGGCCTTCCCCTTCAAGGCAATACCTGCCCTTCTTCAAATGACCTTCTAATCTGGGGGCAGCTGTCATGTTGCTCTCCCATTCCCTTCTCCTTGTTAACTCTCTTGCCCTAAAGAAATACGCTACCTTATCCGAAGCCTCCTTTCTGTTAGCTGCCACGTAGATTTCATTCCAGGGGACTCAGTCACCTCCTGAACATATAATATTAGCTAGCAAAGATTGTATCAGAACTACTCTTAGCCTGCCTTCCTCTAAAGCAGTGCTGCTCAAACTGCAGCTGATGAAAACAGACTTTGTGCCCCACTCCAAGTTTCTGATTCATTAGGTCTGATGGGGCTGAAGTATTTCTATTTCTAACAAATTCCTAGGTGATGCTGATAGAACATGTTTCAAGAAGCTCTGCTCTAAACTTTCCCTTCAACCAAGACCTTGAATTAAAAATTGCCCACGAAGGCATCAAGAGTGAGACTACTGCTAACTCTCATTCCATTTCAGTCTTTTATTCTCTCCTGTATACACACTAGTCACTACATTCTGGCCTTACCTATATATATAAAAGGCTAATATGCAAAGTGTCCCCTCGGGAGTTCGACCGGGAGTTCTATCACTCACTATGATGTGCACTGACCACCAGGGGGGCAGTGCGGAACATAGCTGGCGACTAGCAGCGGCAGCGGGGTGCTGAGGGAGCAAAGGAAGGAGGAGGAAGGAAGGCGGGGAACCTGATCAGCCCTGATCACTGCCCAGGCCTAGGGACCCTACCTGTGCACGAATTTTGTACACCAGGCCTCTAGTGCCTACATATTTGACCAGTTAGGCCCATCCTCATATCTGACAGGATTCCCCATTCTGGGAACCTTTATGGGCATGTGGTTTTTCTTATTGCCATGCCACCTACTCAGAATTGTTCTCCAGTCCACACAGTGCCCCTCTGAGCTTTTAACCTCTCCTCTTCCATGTCTTTTGGCCCAAGAGTGGGGCCTTCCCCCACCAATCAGTACCTGCCCTTCTTCAAATGACCTTCTAATCTGGTGGCAGCTCTCCATTCCCTTCCCCTTGTTACCTCTCTTGCCCTAAAGAAATACGCTGCCTTATCTGAAGCCTCCTTTCTGTTAGCTACCATGTACATTTCATTCCAGTGACTCAGTCTCCTCCTGGACAGCACTCCCTAGCCAGGTTCTCTGCCCAGTGACTGTCTCTCATTTCAGAAAATCTTCACAGGACAGAGTAAATTCTAAGGATACTTTTAATGTGGTCTTTGCATGATGAACATTGTATCGCCCTTTGGTGGTTTGCCCTCCAACATCTTAATTACATATAGTATAATTTCATCTGTCATCTGAACAAGAGATGAAGTTCCAACAGAAAGGAGGCAGCTAACTAAAAGGAGGCTTCAGTTGGTTCATCAGTGCTATAGACACACCACTCAGTTATCCTGGTGTCTTTAAAGTCACTACCCTAGCTTTATATCACGGTTCATTTTAATCCATCTCCTTCTAATCCTCCTAATTAAAACTTCCTTTTACTTTTCAGGCTTCGATTTTTCCCCATTGTATATATATTGCTTTTCCAAGTGTGGCATTAAGACCCAACATTTGACCAAATAGACTCATTATAAAACCTTACAAGATTGCCCATTCTGGGAAACTCTATTCCTCATCTTATCTGCCCATGCCATTCCACCTACTCTCAACACTTTTCATGTAGTACTCACTTTACTTAGGCCCCAGGCTCTCTCTCATTTAATCATGATCTTTGGTATAAGTATGGTGCCTTATCCTTCCTGCCAGTACTGCCAATCTTCAAAATAAGCTCTCTTCCTCAGGCTCTTCCACTCTTCTCCTTGATTGACCCTACAGAAGCACCTGTTACCTACACAGCTGCTTATTTTTTCAGCTACCCTCTTTGTCATTTCTCGTGGATTCAGTAGTCTTCCCTTTCATGTTTCCTCCACATGAAATACATTTGCCCTCCCAATTCAATCCAGGATTCCTGCCACTGGCCATCACTGAAACCCATCCCATTTAGACTCTTCAGCCTTTCGCTGTATTGGTCACACTTATTACTTGAAATAAGATTCCCACATGGCACTCCTTCAAACACTAGTTCTTCAGTCACTTCCTTTTCACATTCTCTCCCCTTTGGTTTTAATCTAGCTTAGCTCACATCTCTCTAACAGCCAACTCTACCATTTTCCAGTGTTCCTCATTTTGGCCCTCTGTTACGCCCTTCCCTACTCACACCTTATATTCTGCACCCCAGCTTAAATCCTCTGTCTTCTCTCCATTCTTAGATTCTAGCCTCCGTCATCTTCTCTCTCCATGATATTTTCATACAAGTCTCTCTAGGAAATGTCTTTGACTTTTAGCCAATCCTCACATGGCAGGACAACTTCTAAGAGCAACCAGCTTTAATGACACACTATGCAGTAAACTAGGATAACTTAACTACCCGTCATCCCTTCACTTACCAGCTCTCTACAGGAGGAATGGATGCTTTCCCTCCCTCAGAGTCCTCACCCACTCCCCATCTAATACTGTCATCTACTTGGACATACTGTCACCCACTTGGACATACTGTCACCCACACCCTCTAAGTCAAGCCTCCTCTCTCTAAAGCAGCGGTTCTCAACCTTTGGGTCGCGACCCCTTTGGAGATCGAACCACCCTTTCACAGGGGTTGCCTAAGACCATCGGAAAACACATATATAATTACATATTGTTTTTGTGATTAATCACTATGCTTTATGTTCAATTTGTAACAATGAAAATACATCCTGTATATCGGATATTTATATTACGATTCATTACAGTAGCAAAATTACAGTTATGAAGTAGCAACGAAAGTAATTTTATGGTTGGGGGTCACCACAACATGAGGAACTGTATTAAAGGGTCGCGGCATTAGGAAGGTTGAGAACCACTGCTCTAAAGCTTCCAGCAACCACTCTATCAACATTCATCTTAGTCAGCTTCCTTATAAACTTTCCTGTCACCCAAGTCCTTTAATTAACAATTTCCTTCCAGATTGGTGCTTCAAGAGCTAGTCTATGACTGCCTCCTACTCATGTTCTTGATCCTATCCTTACTCTTTCTTTATATTTCTCATTACAATATGATCTTTACACCCAAAAGGTGACCAATTAGACCTGTTTTGACTCTGACAGAGTTCCCCATTCTAGATCTCTACTCCACACCTGCCTTGTGGGCCCTCCACTATATAGTATTTCCTTTTCTTTGCTTCATCTCTTTTCTTTCTTACTGCCGCATGACTTGTGGCCCAGGAATGCTGTCCTCTTCCAGTTGATGTCTGTCATTCCTTAGTGACCACGTTTCGTCTGAGGGAAACTTTAATGTTACTCTCCTACCCCTCTCCTTGTCCCCTATATTTGTGCTAGAGAAACACCTTATCTTCAGCATCCCTCCTGCCATGTGTGTAGCATCCCCTGGATTCAGCACTCCTTCCTGGTAGGTATAGATAGACTCCTCACTTTTGGCACAAATTGCTCCATCGCTTTCATCTCCCTTGATTCCCTACGCACTAACTAGATCAGGGGTGGACAAACTTTTTGACTTGAGGGCCACAATGGGTTCTTAAACTGGACCGGAGGGCCGGAACAAAAGCATGGATGGAGTGTTTGTATGAACTAATATAAATTCAAAGTAAGCATCATTACATAAAAGGGTACAGTCTTTTTTTTTTTTTTTTTAGTTTTATTCATTTCAAACGGGCCAGATCCGGCCCACGGGCCGTAGTTTGCCCACGGCTGCACTAGATACGTGCATTTCCTTCCTAGTTTAGCCCCGACCTGCATGGACTGGTGCAGATCTATCCCTTTTACACGCTTTCTGATTTCTGCCCCATGGACCACATCCTGTTCTTTAATTATTATTCCAACAAAGCTTTCTGGAACCTCCTTTTCTTATTTAGCAATAGTCTCCCATCCAGTGGTTGAGACCTGGCAACTCCCCGCCATTTGCCACATTGCGGGTTCTGTACACCTGCCCAATTCACACGCCTCTCCCCTTACTTAGCTTCCAGCACCCACCTCTTCTACACTTCAGTGCTCTTTCCATACCAGTCTCCTCAGTAGTCCTCTCATTTCAGCCAGTTCTCACAAGAAAAGCCTCATCTCTGAGGACAATTTTAATGTAGATCTTCAGGGCATCCTTCTCTTACTCCCATCATCTGCCTGGCTTTGTTTGTGTGGCAAAGGATTCGAGTTGTTCTCTTGCCACGGAAAGGTTCCTTCCCACCCCCTTCTCCTCATCACCCAGTGTCAGTCATCCTTTCTAGCAATATTGATAGATTTCTACCAATGGTTTTTACTGGATTTCACCTTAGATTCCCTGTGACCTCTCATTGTATCAACAAAATCATTTCATTAAAAATTTGCCACTCAAGTTTCAGGAACATCTCTACTGATAGCATTCCTATTTGCTTCCTTATTCAGTGCCTCCTTATCACTTACTTACACATAGCATCTTCTGTCTTTACTAGCACATAAAATTCAACCAGTTTTCCAAAGCTGTGATCTATCATTGTTCCTGCTTATCTCCTTATTCCTCCTTCCTCATTTGTCTGTATCCTCCCTGCTTAATTGAAACCAACCAGGGGTTCATATGATCTTGTATTACTAATGTCTATCCTGCTTCTCCATTCTTTTTTTTTTTTAAACATATTTTTATTGATTTCAGAGAGAGAGGGAAAAGGAGAGATAGAAATAACACTGATGAGAGAGAATCATTGATCAGGGCATGTGCCCTAAGAATCGAACTATGACCTCCTGGTTCATAGGTCGGTGCTCAATCACTGAGCCACAACAGGTTGGGCCTGCCTCTCCATTCTTATTTGATCTTTACCTTTGTCCCTACCATAATCCCCTCTCTCTCCTTTCATTGTTTTAAATACCTCAACTGACCCATTCCAGGTCTGTGTTAACTTCCACCTTTTTCTTTCTTCTTCCTGCTTCCTTGGCAGTAAATTCTAGCTTAATATAACCACAATCATTCTTCCATCAACCTCCTATTGTATTAAAATAGATTCTGTAGCCCTAGCCTGTTTGGCTCAGTGGATAAGAGTGTCAACCTATAGACCGAAGGGTCCTGGGTTCGACTCAGGTCAAGGGCATGTACCTTGGTTACAGGCTCCTCCCTGGCCTGAGTTCTGGTCAGGGTTCATGCAAGAGGCAACCAATCAATGTGTTTCTCTCACATTGATGTTTCTCTCTGTCTTGCCCTGTCTCTTCCACTCTCCCTAAAATCAATGGGGAAAAATATTCTCGGGTAAGGATTAACAACAACAAAAAATTGATTCTGTAGTCTTGAAAGGTAAACTCTTTCTATATGGGTCAACTCACTACCATCATTTTCAATGTATTCTAAATTCCTTTGTTCTCTGAATTCAGACCTATTCTTCATAGGACTGCCTCAGCTCACCAGAGCCTATTGGAAAATATCTAGTCTCCTAGGTATTTCAAATATATTCCTAAACAGTCTCTCTTCTCAGCACCTGTTCATTAGCATATCTCTTACTGTTTCCATCTACCCTTGGCCTTTCTGGCCTCTTTCCTTTAGCGCATGTACCTTGCTCTGCTCACTGAAGCTCTTCCACATCTCTTGAGATCCAATTAATTCACCCATACTTAATCCCCTCCTTCAGGCAGTTCAGAAGGGCCACTTTTCATGAAGTTCACTTTCCAAAAATGTGCCCCTACCTCCATTTCTTATTACTTCCACCAGTTATCTCAAAACATATTAATCACCCACTTGCTTTTGCATTTAAGACACTGACTTTACCAATACTAGCATCTCCTTGCTGACCTATTCACTGCAGGTTGAAAGTTGAAATAAAGCAAGTTCATTCTGGTGATCTGTGGACCCACAATCTAAAAATAGTATTATCTGTTGATATTTAGACTATTGTGCTTTGTGTTAATGATCAGTGTGCTTTTTACTATCCATATTTTTTTGGCTTTGTCAGCTGCTAAAGCCATGGTTCTCACATTTTCCACGTGTAGTCCCCTTTGACAGGCATGGCAGAAACCTCCCAAAGTAGCTCCCCTGCTGCTTTCTTTATACCAATACAAAAGTAGAGTTTTGCCAATGTCGTCATTTTTGTACTATTCTAACCCACAGTGGGGAATGGATTTTAAAATTATACTTTGTGAGGCTGCCTTTTGACCAGCATACAGGCTGCTTTCGAGAACTACTTCCCTGGAAACAGTGGTGTGTGCTTCACTTGATGATACAGAACACAGTGCCAAGTGCAGATGGTGCTCCCTCAGCTACTAGGGGAACTTTGTGCTTGCGCTGCCCACTGACACTGGCCTGCCTGCTCTTTCTCTTTCAGTTGCCGGCACGTTTAGCTGTACCATGAAGTTTACTGTCCGGGACTGTGACCCTGACACTGGGGTTCCAGCTGAGGAGGGGTATGACGATGAGTACGTGGTGAGTGTCCCCTGCCCAGAGACACCTGGACACCCTTGCACACTGACTTCTGCCTGAAGAGAACATTTTCCTAGGAACATCTGACATGAACCTAAGGGGTTTTATTTTCTCACATTACAACTGTGTAGGCCAGGACTAACCCTCCTCTGCGGTGGGAGTGTGTTGTGCCTAAGGGAAGCGAGACTGACCACTTCCTGATTAAAACAACTCACCCTTTTCTATGTCTTTATATTAGGGGTAATTACAAGATGAAAATAAGTACATGATTTTCTTTGAGATCAATGAGCTTTATTTAAAGTGTTGGGGTTGTTTTGTTGAGCAGCTTTTAATTTGCTTATAATTTAGCTACGTCATGGACTGAATAACTTCATAGAATGCAGGCAAAACGTGAAGAAATATCAACCTGTTAGTGAATGCGAAGTTCAGAAGGCCCTGGATGGCTTGAACTTGATGGTTAGGTGTGGCCACATGACTGCTTTGTACCTCAAGGGTGTAGATGTCGATCTGAATATAGCTTTAGCCATATTTTCTTGCTTTTCTTTGCTAAGGCCTACATCGTTAGACTTATCCAGACTACAGGACTGAACTAGTTTGGTGATGGTTTTTCCTAGGCTCCTGCATAGGATGTATCTCAGAATGATAAAACCCTTTTCATTAGCCCCTCCCACTTTGTCCTGTACTGAAAGAACTGTCGCTTACTGACCCCTGCATGTGCCCACTAGCTGGAAGATCTTGAAGTGAGTGTGTCTGACCACATTCAGAAAGTTCTGAAGCCCAACTTTGCTGCTGCCTGGGAAGAAGTGGGAGATACTTTTGAGAAACAGGAGACCTTTGCCCTCAGTTCTACCAAAACTCTTCAAGGTGAGAACAATTTTGCTATCAATGTGTTGTCTGACAGCAGTGTAAAACCTAACAGGAATATGTATCATTCCAGAAGAACACTTTGGTTTAATGCTGCCTAAACTAAGTCACTTGAAAGGCCAGGACCCTGTCATCTAATTGAGTCAACCAGTTCCTAGTCCAGTGGCCTCTACCCACACACCACCCTTCTAGTCCCAGCTCCCACTGCGTAGTGGTGCAGAGGCAGCCCCTGTGCTGACCTTTCCTGATACTGTTGCATCCATCTTGTCAACACAGAAGCTGTCAACAACATCATTACATTTCTGGGCATGCAGCCATGTGAAAGGTCAGAGAAGGTCCCCGAGAACAAGAATTCCCATGCCCTCTACCTGGCAGGTAAGGAACTTGATCGGATTTCCCCTTTATTTTGTTGCAGACTTTAATAGGAAGGGCTATGTATGGGCATTTCATGCCCTGCCACTGTCCCATCGTATGCGTTACCATGTGAAGCCCTGTCACAGTGAGCAGTTTGTCTTAGCTGTTTAACTTGCATGCTGTGCTTCGTTTGTTCTTTAAAGATGTATATTTGGCCTAAAACACTTACTTAAATCTCTCCCATGGATACTAGTGCCACTACCTCCCCCATTTGAGTACTCCAAACCAGTATTCTTGAATACCTTCTATGTACCTGGTATCATGGGAATATAAAAGGTTATTTCAAATTTGTATGTAGGAAGCAGTTCCTACCATAAACACAAATCTCTAGAAAAGCTAAACTAAAGTAATAGAAAGGAAATGCAAGCAGAGCATGATGAATTTCACTCGTCAGAGTTTGTTTTGAGTTCTCAATATGGTTTTCCTCACTTTGTTCTCTCAGGTGTATACAGAGGTGGCTATGATTTATTGGTGAGGGCCAAGCTGGCCTTAGCGGATGGAGTGACCATGCAGGTGACTGTCAGAAGCAAAGAGGAAACACCTGTGGATGTTATCTTGGCTTCTGTTGGATAAGTTTTTACTGGGCAAGATGAAGTTGATGTACTTCACTGTCAGTGGGCTTTTAGGCAAGTGGCATGATTTTCCCAGAATCCCGCTTTTAAAGATTAATGATTCTGGAGAAGCAAATTAAATGTTTGGCCCTGAGCCAGCAGATCAAGCAAACGTCTGTCTTTGTGCATGTCTTTTTTTTTTTTTGTCTTTTTTCCTTTTTGTTCCATTGGTCGACTTTGGTGTGATAGTACAGCTTTGGGTGAACATGTAAAGCAAATACTATCCTATACCCCAGCTGCTCAACTTCATTATATTCTTTAATGTAATGTGTCTGAAAGCTCCTGGCAATGTTGGAAAACTTTATCCCGGAGGGGTGGTGGGGAGGGGAAGGCAGAGTCCACTTTTGTCAAAATTCATTTTATTAATAGAAAATAAACACTTATTCCACTTTCAATTGTTATACTTGAGGTTGCTAATTTTTAAAAAAAGAATTTAAAATAATCACCTAATCCTACTTTGACTAAAACAATGAAACTGTGACTTTAAAAAAAGTATTCAGCACCTTTTGCTCACAGGCCTTTCAGAATTTGATCTTAAAGTTTCTGGAACTTTCCTGTCTGTAAAGTACAGGAATGGCAGAGCTACATGAGGAAGCTTCTCTGGCACAACCAGTGAGAAGTAAGCACTCGTAACAAAAGGAATCCGTGTGCACTCAGCGTGGGCACTGGGACTGCACAACGCTCCCCTCCCCTCCCCGTTAGCTCAGGAGGGATGTGCTTCGAAGCAATGAGGTATGAAGAAGCAGACTGTTATTCGCTGTTAGAATTGGGTCTTTCCAGCCAATAACAGTAAATCTCTGGCACAGATGCGGTTGGTCTTTGATGTCCTATGACTTTTAGGAAATTTTTTAAAGTTTGGATTTAGTTCAATTTATACAGAAGTCAAATATGTTTAATAAGGTTCACTACTCTGCCAGAGTGAGTGTCTGCTGGTGTAGTACCCTTCTAAAATAGATATAACACATGTCAGTAAATCATAGTCTTAAAGTACACTTAGAATACTGCATTATGTAAAGCTGCATTATTTAAAGCAAAATCTATTTTAACAAAAAGTCTATAATTAGATGCAGCTGACGAAACTAAGCCAAAGTTATGACAGGGGAGACTTACTCTCTCCTGAAGCTGCTTAGAAAACAAAAAAAGCACGTGCCCTTAAAGCCACTCAAGGAGAGGGAAGCAGCCATCCTCTCCTCATTCTTTACTACAAGGTTCCAATGGGGCTGAGCCAAAAATTACACTTCTAAGTATTTCAGAAAAGTCTTATGCAAAAGAATGTGTGTCTCTGCATCCGTGAGCAGCAGTGCTCATCAGACTTTCCTAGTAACACAAAGGCAAGTCCGTACACTTGATGAGATGTCAAAGGAATGGGAGGTGGACTATCAGGTCACCCTTAGTCAGAGCCTCTCCTGGCTTTGTCCTATATGCTGTTCACCAATGTGAGTCAGGTGGGCCTTTGTGAGAGAAGTGTTTGGTGGCCAGGACCTCTTTGGGGCATTGCTTTCTAAATGGAATACACAACAGATAAGGGAGTAGGGGGAGTAATACAGGGAAGCTACTCTTTCCAGCTCAGAAGGAGTTGATGAAGCCCATATATGCATTCAAGAAGCCCATGGGATCCTCTAGCTGTGGGTAGTGGCTAATGTGGTCATCCAGAATCGACACTGTGGACCGCGGCAGCGTTTTCCTAGTGGAAGAGAACAGCACGTAGGTGAACTTGAGGCTGGAGGGAGGGGGAGGGAGGTAAGCCAGTGGGCAGCCCTAGTAAATGTCCCTGCGGACATACCACACTGGAAGGAACCAACAAAGAGCTTATTCAGCTTCTATTTTGCAATTGTGTCTTAGGCAGGTAAGCTTGCCAATTCCATTTATGACACATACAGACTAGGTTTTACATGTTCATAATCCAACAGACAACAACTTAAAAATAAAACACTTTTGCAATACATGTCAAAGCAGGGTGACTTCGAGCTCCTTAGAGAAGCATGAGGCATCAAATAAGTGGACCACTGTCCAGGTAAGGATAACAAAAGACCTTCCTTAACCGCAAGAGGAGATGAGAGAGGGTATTTTGTTGAAAATTAAATGCAAGCTATTTACTACTGGATTATTTCTACTAGGCCATATGAAGGATGGAACATTCTTATGAAACAAAATCAGTCAAGATTTCATATTCCAACCTTCTGAGTAAGTACCTAGAGCAGTGATGGCGAACCCATGACACGCATGTCAGAGGTGACACGCGATCTCATTTTTTTTGTTGATTTTTCTGTTAAATGGCATTTAAATATATAAACTAAATATCAAAAATATAAGTTTTTGTTTTACTATGGTTGCAGATATCAAAAAATTTCTATATGTGCCACGGCACCAGAGTTAAGTTAGGGTTTTTCAAAATGCTGACACGCCGAGCTCAAAAGGTTCACCATCACTGGCCTAGAGAAAATGACAACCAGTGACGAGGCACTTTTCCTGTGAGCTCCTCTCCATCTCTCCCTGCAGATGTCCAGCTGAAGCTTTGCAATGAGACTACAGCAGACATTTTTTATCAACTTTACGCACTTCCATTCCTTAGTTCACATGATAGCGTTTTCTTACCTGTCCACCTAGGAATATGTAGCATATATATATACAGTAAAAACAGGTGTATAACTCAAGAGAATGTATAACAACTATACATACATACATATATGTATAACTCAAGAGAATGTATAACCATTTCCTGACTTTACATTTATGTGAGAATAAGATTCCTCAGCTCATCCTTTATCATACGTTTCCTGGATGAACAGCCACTGAGGCCAGAGACAGTGGCCAGAGCACTGTCGGGAGGAGGAACTAACAATACGAAGCCCCTGAGGGAGGCTCACCTGTACAGCTCCAAAAACTCCGGATAGGGATGCACCGGATCAAAAGGCCCGTAGATAAAATGAACTGGGGAAGAGAAAAGGAACTAATTACTAACAGCTTGCACATCTGTTCTCCCCCAGACTAAAATTACCCCTCCAGAACAAATTTTCGTTAAAAAAATGATGATAAAAATCTAGCTTCTTTCAATAAGTAGGTTATAAGAAACTTCTGGGAATAAGCTGACAACTGAGTCCATCTGGGACATTTTCTCTGTACACACCAAGCCATTCAGCCCCGAGCAGCATTCTCTCTCCCTGACTCCAGGATATTGTCATTCTTCAAGTCTCTCTCTTAGCAATAAATGACCCTTGACATTTGAAACCCACCGGTTTTTGAACACTATTTTTGTATGTGAGACACAGCACTGATTTTTTTTTCTTTTTAAATGTGTAAGTATTAAGAGGTAAATGAGCAGAACCACCTGTAGGCTCTTGATTAGTAATTCAGACAGCCTTCTGTCCCAGAATTCAGCATTTAATGTGATAGTCACTGGCAATGCACAGCAGGAAACCAATCTAACTCCCACTCCAGGCCATGCTGTGGTAGTTACCTTAGCAGTATCTCAGTGCTTTATATACTTCACTCTACAGCATGGCACCGATGTTCCAGATGTGGAGAGGGTCACCAGATTAAATAAAGCATGACCAGCTGCATTTCAGATAATGATTTTTTAAAATATATTTTTGTTGACTTCAGAGAGGAAGAGAGCAACATCAATGATGAGAATCATTGATTGGCTGCCTTCTGTACGCCCCCTACTGGGGACTGAGCCTGCAACCCAGGCATGTGCCCTGAAAGGTCAACACTCAACCACTGACCCATACTGGCTGGGCTGATTTTTTTTTTTTCCATATCAGTATGTCCCACGTATTGCACAGCACATACTTTTCCTTAAAAAAAAAAAAAAAAAAAAAGGACCTGTTTATCTGCAATTCAAATTTAGTTTTGTGTCTTTATTTTATTTTTATTTGCTAAATCAGGCAATTATTTTAACCCTAGTCCCTCAGTTTTCCTATCAAGATGTAATACAGAAATACTCACTGGGAATAGTTACAGAGGCCAGAGCTCCCACCCAGCGTCTTCTAAACTTCTTCCTCTGATTAATGTACTGTAAGAGACTATAGGACAGGTAAATTAGCAGGAGAACAAGAAACGCTTATGGTTAGAGGGGTGCAAAGGCCTGACATGAGCCTCAAGGAACCCAGTATGTGTTTTAATCCAGGAGCAACTTGGCACGCCTGGGACTAGCCAGCTGAATTTACTCATTTCTGTTAACCTCTACGGTTAACCTCCATGTAGCTGCAGCAGTCATCATGCCTACAACCAGTGTAAGAATTAATGTTTCTTAGTGTTCGTCAAACAGGAAATGGGATGTAGGAAGGCTGGGCGTTAGCTTGGGTTATGTGTAATGAAAGCCCAGGTTCAGATTGTGCCTCTACCACTAATTAGTTCTGTAACTCAAAGGTCTAACACACATCTTTTGACCCATTTCCTCCTCTTTAAAAATAAGAGAACTGAACTACACGATCGCTAAATTGACATCTACTTCTAATGTTCTAAGTGTAGAAGTTCCTAAGCACAAAGTTTCATTCTCTGCATTTCATCTGACCACAGATAAAATGGAGAATTTCTCCTACAATGACAAGCTGCCATAGCCACATTTTAGAACTCAAACTCATATATTTTCGTTATTCTGCCTGGAAACTCCAGGAATTATTTCTAATAGGTGATAGTTGAGTTTCGTAAGTGCTTTTTACATTTTGGAGAAGTATGTGGGAATTTTAAATGAGGGTTTTGTTTTGCAATTTTTTATAGTAAAACAAATCTTTGGGATCCCATTGGGGTGGGAGGGAAGAATGGTTCTCTCCCCCTCACAATTCCCAGCAAAGCCATCAGTTAAAGCCGTGGAAGCTACACTGACCTAGCTGGTCAAAGGATGGCCTTATCTCGAGTAGTTATGGACATCACCACCTCTAGCCCCTCCGTAAAAGCAGTATCTGAACCAAGGCGTGGGAAGTCTTGGTACAAGACAACGAAATCTCCCTCCAGTCCCTGTTGCTACAGAAAAGATACGAAAAAGGAAGAGACTGGTACTCTGAGGAAGGCACTAAATGCCTTTCATAACTGTGATTACACATGGTGGAGCACTTAATATTAACAAAAAGTCCGAAGAAGGATTTGCCAAAGCCAATCAGCAATTACAACTGAATTAGTGTGGCACCTTGCTTCGCCTCAGGGCTCACTCTATGCTGGATTTCTTTCCTCAGAAAGTACAGAGCATGACTGTTTTGGGTGTACCTCATAAGTCATAACCAACCATCTTCTGAGACGGTAGAGCCAGCCAAGAACAGAACAAGCAATCCCACATATTCCCAAAAAAAAAGCCTCTTGGGAAGCCAGAGCAAAAGGGTTATTTCTTACCTGTCGACAATTAAGTTCCCATCATTGTGGCGTATCGTTGCCCACATGTCCCACAGCTCATTCTCTGAGGGTCGGGTGTATGGCCCAAAGACAGGGGGGACAAGACTGAAAGAGTCAAAAAAAAAACCAAAAGATAAGTGTAAGAATTCAGAATGTCAAATATGATTGGAACCCCAAAATCATGTAGTCTGACCCTTAACTGATTTATGAATTCCTTCTACTCCTTCCCTGGCAAGTGACCAACACCTTTGCTTTAAAATACCAAACCCTAGGATTTGGCCCAGAATTGTAATGGCAGCAGCTTTGTTCCCAGGCTGCAGTAAATCAGTCTTTGACAATGACTTACCCTCGAGAGAATACAAAGAAGTTCAGCATTCGTGTGAGGATGGGTGACAGCAGGCCTCCATCTTTGAGAATCTGTAGGTAAATAAGTAAAAATCAAGAATCCAGAGAGAGAGAACACAATCAGGACAAAGGGTTTTATACTAAGAACTTAAAAAAAAAAAAAAAAAAGACTTTAGCCAAATCTCCTACTGAAAGGCTTGGCCATTGGCTTTTAGTTTTTTGTTTTGCCAACCCACATTCTCTCATGGAAAGCAAACTGTTTCTAATTCCCGTTAAGATTCCATTTCTGCACGTCACTAAATCCCTAAGATGTTTGATATCTTCAACTTCAGACTGAGGTCCCAATTTGTCCACCATCATGCTGATGACACAAATCTTGGAGATACTGTATTTCTCCAAGTACTATTGCCCTCTAATGCTCATATTTTCATAAGAAGGGAAAAACTAACTTCTAATGTAAATTGATGAGAAGGATTTTATCTGCGGCCTTTTACAACAGAAATGGCCCTTAAGAAGGTCCCAGCATTGTTTATGTTAGTATCAATCTAAAGAGCTACGATCTAGTCAGTGGAGGAGCCAACCTTATGGAGCAGGAGCGGGTGGTGAGTCTCGGGAAATATACCTGTAGGAAAAGAAGAGACTTCCGTTAGTCATTTTCCAGCAACTTTAAGGCAAACATAGGTCCCTTACTGGAGACTATCTACCCTACTCACTGTCACCTTTGGGGCCTTCACTGCTAAAAAACTAATTATAAATAGATTAGTACTGTCATCCTAATTCCTTCCCCATGGAATTCTAGGTTTAACAGGTCAAAGAAAGCATATCCCACTGGGATTACTTTCAGGTTGTAAAGGTAGAGAAACGGGGAAAATGATGTACACAGTCGTCCATACTGCTGACGACTAGGTTCTGACTCCCCTCGTGTTTCTCCCCATGCCTCAGAACACAGTGTCGTTAATGACTGGGGCAGGAAAAGAAACCAGGGATTCTTCAGGAAGTGTGGGTCCTTAAAAAACACACACACACATCTAGGCCCTGGCGGAGGAGCTCAGTTGGTTAGAACGTCATCTCCGTACGCCATCGGGTCACGTACAAGAATCAACCAAGGAATGCATAAATGAGTGAAACAGCAAATTGATATTTCTGATAAATCAATTTTTTTTAAAAGCACATATTACAACACAGCTTTTTATTAACTGAATATCACTATCATTAATTTCCTTTGTAATCCTAACATATAATTTTAAACATTATTTTGAGAAAGGGTCATTAAATCTCATCAGACCACCAAAGTGATTTATGGCGTAAAAAAGGTAAAGACCCCCTCGTTAAACTGTCTGTTTGCAATAATACCATCCGAGTGCCATTTAGTGTCACCGATATCGAAATGTGGCCCTCGCCCCCTTCCACCCACTGCCCAGGCAATTACCTCCATTTGACAGACAGAGACTCTTTATGGTCAGCCGACCAGAGCGATTCTGCTTAAACCTAGAAACGGGAGGCAGATGCATCTGAGTGAGTGGGCATGCACCAACGCAGCGGCTGAAGACAAGCTTCCAAAAGGCAAAAGGGCTGAAAGACCCCAGGAACAATGGACTGCCCCAGCATCTTAAATGAGTGAACGGCCTCACTGACCTATAGAGAAGCTCCTGGGCCACGATGTCTCCGTAATCATGAGACAGAAGGTTGACCCTGCGGTTCTGAAGCCCCAGATGCTGCAAAAGCGCCTCCACGATGCTGGCCTGCTCGAAGATGGAGTAGTGGTGCGGTCTCTAGGGGAAGGAAGCCCAGACACACAGGATGAAGTCATGAGTGCCGATCTGTCTGCCGGCCTGACCCCTCCATCGCACCCACCCGTCCCTCAACCCTGGTCCCATCCAGAAGCTGCGTACCGGTTTGTCGCTGAAGCCAAAGCCTAAGAAATCCAGGGCAATCACTCGATGAAACCTATGTGTGAGACCTTCCCAGATCTACGAGAAAGAAAGGGATGATTTGGTCTCTCTGATCCTGCCCCTCCCCTCCAACCTACAGCAGCATAAGGGTTTCATCCCTTTCTCAGCTTAACAAACAGACTTCAATAAAGGGAAACCCCACATGAAACCACCATAGGCCCGCAGATGATCCACTTACAAAGTGCTTTATTCCTAATAATCAATCTCTATTGAGGGAGGCACTCCAGCGTTTTTAACTTGGCGATGAGCCTTCCCAGATTGCCAAACGGTTTTTTACTCCCTTTTCATTTACTGGGAGTAAATGAAAAGTAGTTCTACATTTAATCCTATTTTATTAAGCAATTCAAATATGCAAGAGCCTTTCAGTGCTGATAACAAAATTCTTGATTTTGGACTTTTAAAGACGTAGTAGGACCTAGAAAGTCTGATTCCCTTACCTTGTACCAATCATAGCTGGATGTTGGAAAGCCATGTAAAAGCACGACTATCTCAGGACTTCCGACCACGCCGAAGGAGTCTGGGGAGAAAGAGAGAGACGGGTCAGGCCAACTCCCTGTAAAGATAACCTTGAAGATAATAAATTTATGCAATGTGATATAAAGGACAAAAAAATCCTGTCCAAGTTAATTAATTTTAAAAATAGATTTCTTTTTAAAATGCAAGCTTATCGCTTTAGGTAGAAATAGGCATTTGATTTTTCGAAATCTTAAATATTTAAAAAATATAAATATTATTAAGATATTTTTATATGAAAAAATATTTAAAAAACATAAATAGGACACTTTATATGAAAATACTTAAAGGGAGTCTGCTTAATTTCACCAATATTTTTTAAGTATTTCTCCCATTATTGTGTTTTATGTAAATTGCTTTTCACATTAAAAAGAAAACTTTCACAGTTAAGCATATATAATCACAATATATTAACTACAGATTCTTTGTACCCTATCATTAATGACCTCACAAAATTCTCTAAAATATAGCAACTCTTCCTCAACCTTGTGAGAACCTTAGTTTACACTGTTTGTCCCACACTTTTATTTCCCAGAGAGGAGATAAATATCAAAATCCAGTATCAAAAGCATCATGCTCAAACTATTGCAAAATTCAAACTATAAAAAAGGATTAACCAATATAAATAGGAACAGTTCTTAATAAACATCTTTTAAATTAGCCAAACATTTAAATAGTAGAACACCTTGCTGATAATACTAGATTAAAACTGATATATTCATATACTGCCAATGGCATGAGAATTTGAAAATAAGGTTTGCAAAATAATTTAGTTAGAAGCAATTTAAAATTTTATATATTTTATCCTATACGTCTTATTCTTTAAATCCATGTAAATAAAATCATTCTATTTACAAGTAGAATAGTTTGAAAATATAAGGAAAAAATAAACACATATATAAAAATTTCCCTTTGACATTAACTAAAACATTGAAAAATTGGAAACAACCTAAATGACCAAAATAAAGAAAATTACATACTTACTTAACTGATGATAGCAAATGAGAGGAGGTCAGGAGCAATAATGAAAAACGGTTTATGACAAACATTTTTCGTTATTGCTCTTGACCCCCGCCCAAAAGAAATCTTTTCCAATCTTGTTTTTCAGGTTATTTACCTATAAAATGAGGTTAATGGCACCTATCTCCAATTACTGTTATAGAGATTAAATGAATTAATATTGAAAATATAATTCAATGCCTAGCATATGGTAATTACTTGATAAGTCGCAGTCATAACAATAATTATCATTAGCATATTAATTTATACAAAGGTGTAAGACTTAAATCATAGTTAGTTATGCATATAACAATCTTGATAGTAAACAAAATGAAATCAGGAATTGGCAGGGGGAGACAACTAATGGTAGCTTTATCTATGAATACTGTTTCTATTACCCGACACTAGGGGCGCTCCAAAGACAAAAACCTATCAATACACATAGGCTACAAAAAAATTATAGTAAAAGGTCAGTTCTTCAGATTGGAATCTCCATTTTACCACCCGCACCCTCCCAGCAGTTTTCTTTGCATTTCCCGTTTCCCCGCTATCAAGGGGTTTCGTCCACTCCTTCAAGCACATTTCCTGGAAAAATGGGGTTTCCCTCTCCATCACTGAGGGCCAATAGAGACCAATTGACACAAAATAAGTACCTAAGTGGGACCTCGGGGGCCTGTATGCACAGCGGGTCCACAGTCCTGTTCTTACCTTGGTAGAAGATGCGCAGTCCCTTGTAGGTGAAATATTTGCCTGACAACTTCCATGAGTGAAGAGCAGGGGACAACTTGGGGGGCGGGATGTATAGATAGGCCGCAAGCAGGGGTATTGCCAGAAGCCCCACATGCACCCACCACTCCCTCATCCTGTGGGAAAATCAGAGACCAGGCGTAAGCAGTCAGGTGACATTGTACACACGTCTACAAGCCCACACTGGTAAGGCAGGGTGAGATTGCTGTACCAGGCGGTGACTTTCTTGCCCTCATATGAACCATGGCGGAAATTTTTCCAAGAGCGTAAGTGCACCTCTGCCTGCTATGGCAATCACCATATTTGCTCACCATTCTAATTTCCAGGAGGAAAAATACATTATTTTTAATATGTAATCGTCCTCCTCTTCTCCCCATTTTAATCACTCAGCCCCTCCCTTGTGCTGTTCTCAAGACCAACTGGAGAGGTTTTTATGTAAAATAAAAGGGAGAGTTCTAATTGCTGTGGTGCACCTTTTCATTGGCTTTTCCTGGGGGCGGGGGGAGGGGGAAATTTCCCTCACATGTAGTCAAAAGCTCTACCACCACCATATATATTTTGAACTAATGTTTTAAAATATATATGTATAGTAATAGTACATGTCCTTAGCAGGAAGTTGCTCTTGATTTGTTAGTATTTGTTAGTATTTGACCCCAGTGCAACCCTGTTGAATACTACTATCTGGGTTCCTGTGGAGAAACTGCTTGGGGTAAAGAGGCAGTGAAATAAGAAGATAGGTGCTCTGCATATTCCAACATAAGCAGTTTTGCGTGACCCTAAATATCTAATCTCTTGAGAGGTGAGGGCAGCAGATTATATTTCTGCTTTTCTTGAGGAAGCTCCCATTTATTGAATTTCTTAGGATTCCCCTTTCCCATCCTCTCCTTCCTTCCCCCCCCCCCTACACCCCACCAAAAAAAAAAGGCAGAACTCATACCCAACATCTGGGAATTGATTTTGTCATTGGAAGGAGAGCATGGTTTGCCCACCCAACCTTCCCAAGCCCTGGACTTCAAAGGTCAACTTGTCCATAATAACAATGAGAGCTGAACAGGAATTAGAAACAGTTTCCCCTGTTTCTATCTTATCAGGGAAAGAATTATCAGTAGAATGGAAGTGTTCTCAAAATAGCCAGAATCGAAATACCTTCTAAAACTAAAAAAAATACTAAGAAGAAAATCCAGAGCTATAAATAAGAGAAATTAATTGATGAAGCTCTCGTGGAAATGGCTGTGTGTCTGTACACACGCCCTTTCACCATATTACAGGTAATCTGGCCACAATCCCTACCCATCACAAAATATATTTTTACTCTAAAATAAATAAGCCTGTGGTTCCAACAGGTAAAAACAAAAACAAAAAAACAAAAAATCTTTTAGGTATCATTATGGCAATCCCCGCCAAACCAAAGTACCTGTCCCTAAAAAAAAAAAAAAAAAAAAAAAAAAAAAATCCAGTCAATGACTTGGTTCTACCTTCCTTTCAAGGTAATACTAGAAACAATTTTTTTAAATGCCTGGAACGTGATGATTGCATCTCAGTTTTCACCACACAACAGGAGTAGGGTGCATCCCCGCATCTCTTTGAAAGATGAGATGACAAAAAGCATTAGGTTTAGACTGTCCATTCCTCAGAGCTATTATCTGTGCCACACTCCAGCTCATACGTTTTTCAGGGTCGCGTTTCGTCACGCCTCCTCCCCCGCTTCTCTCCTTCATTCAGGTCCCAGCAGCCGGGTATCTGCAATGACTCAGCAGCGAGCCAGGGAGGGGCTACCCGAGGAGCAGGCAGGAGGAGCACCCCCACCCGGCGGGGGGTGGGGGACGGCTACGCACGCTGCTCCCGAACACCCCCCCCCCCCTCCACGCATTGCCTCCTCCTCGACGCCAAGAAAACCAAGAAGCTGCCTGTCGTTTTCCGTCGTCATCACCTCAGTAAAAATGCCCCTAATGACGTCGTAGGATTTTTTTAGTAGGGAAGCAGCCTCGCAGTCAGTAAGCAAAATGAATTAAACGTTTTTAACCAGCATCTCCATTATTTTATGAGCCATAAGGCAAGAGAATAAATTTGGCAAACCATAGTACAAACCTTCTGGGAATTCATCCACCTTTCCCAGCCTTGATTTCTTCATCTTGTAAATAGAAAAAATTACGTTTAACACCACCAAACCCACCGTAGGGCATCGCGCGAGGCTAGGAGCGCCTTTGCAACCCCGTGCAAACAATCCATGTGTAACACGACGATCTGGTCACATCGCCGTTCTCACTTAGCTTTTTGTTACTGAAAAATCTCAAAAATACTTACGCTCGGGGATCACAAACTCGAGCAAATCCCAGTCACCCCTATGTGGTACCTAACACCTCGGCGACCCCGCGCACTGGAAATCGTCAACTGCGCCACGGCCATCCCGGAGCCTGGCAATTACGAACCGCGCCAGGGTGCTTGCTACCTGCTGCTGAAACCCTAACCGCGCCAAGGGAAAGCCCGCGCCTGGAAATCCTATTGCGCCACAACAATACCTGGGGTTTGCACGCCTGATACCAACACGGCAACGGCAGCGTCTCGAAATTCTGAATCACGCCAAGGAGATGTGGGGGTCTAAAAACCCTCAACTGCGTCAGGGTGCTGTCGAGTGTTAAAATCTTAAATCGCACCAGGATGAAACCGGGTCTAGAATTCCGAAATCACGGGGTCTAGAAATCCTAAATCGCGCCAGGGGGACGGCGGGGTCTAACAATCCAAAAATGCGCCAGGATGACGCCGAGTCTAGAAATCCTAAATCGCGCCAAGGCGACGGCGGGGTCTAGAAATTTTAAATCGCGCCAGGGCGACGGCGGGGTCTAAAAATCCTAAATCGCGCCAAGGCGACGGCGGGGTCTAGAAATCCTAAATCGCGTAAGGGCGATGCCCGGATCTAAAAATCCTAAAATGCACCGGGGCGACGCCGTGTCTAGAAATCCTAAATCGCGCCAATGCAACGTGGGTGTGTAAAAATCCTAAATCGCGCCAGGGCGATGCCGAGGTCTAAAAATCTTAAATCGCGCCGGGGTTCTAGAAATCCTAAATCAGAGAGATCCCAAGTTCTACATGCGTAAGAGACATCCCCTCCCAAGTAGATGGAGCAGGAGGGTCCCCCACCCAGCCTCCCGTGGGGTTTTCCCTCCGCCGCGCGAGTAGCGGACCCGCCGCCCCAGCTCGGGGACAGAGTCCCTACCCGTTAGCCAGCACCCCGGGGCCGATCCCAACCACACCCCCTCGCCGGGCGCGCACCCACCTGGGGAGGCGATCTCGGCGCACCATGGCTGTGTCTTATCCCATGCCGCACGGCACACCGAGCCGGAGCACGGGTGCCGGAGCCGGACAGACCCTGCCCGCGAGGGCGGCGCGGACCGCGGCAAGCAGCGAAGAATGGCCACCCGGCCGCGGCAAGCGGCGCACGGCCACCCGGGCGCGCTGCGGCAATGCGCGAGGTGCGACTGCCGCAGAGGAGGCGCCAGGATGTGCTGGTTGCCGCGGCAGCGCGGAGCCAGTGGGCGCCGGCTTTTAGAGCCCACCCACGCCCCGCCCCTCGCCGCCCACCGCGCCGCAGTGCCCCGCCCACCGCAGCCGCTGCAGACAGCGCGCGTCACTCTCCCAGAGGCTCCTCTAGGGGGCACCTTCAGTGTGCGGGCCCCCACTGCTGGCACACAGCCCCCGCAACACTGGGCTCCAGGTTCTGCCACAGAAGTCCTCCTCTGGCGAGTGAATGCTGCAGGAAAAGCCAACAGAGCCCTGAAATCCTCACCTTCCCCTTTGACCACCCGGTGGGCCCCCCAACCCCAGAGATGGCTGATCAACCTCAGGTGTGGCATCCGCTCGGTCTGGCGCCATGCCCGGGGCGTGGGCTCTGAACTACACGAGTGTCCGATTCGAAGCAGCGGTCCACAGGTGCTCGACACCTCCCAGGTCCCTAAGAATGGGCAACCACTCAGGCATAAACAAGTGGCTAGGTAGGGAATGACAAGCTCTACGCAGCGACCACCAGGAAAACCGCCTGATTCACGGGACGGCCGCTGCGGAGCAAAAAGGTCACAACCAGCGAACATCTGCATCTCTCGCTCCGCCATTGGGCACAACACAGGCCTCATGCTAGAGCCGGGCCGCAGCCCGCCCGCGGCACCCACCCCAGCAAAGGATCCGTTCTGCGCCAGAATGAATGACCATCACGGTTATGAGACGAAAGCGCCCCTTTATGTAAGACTGGATTCACAACGCAAGGGCCCCGGTGTTACAGAAAAGTAGGAAGGATTTTTTTTGTCCCCAACCATAATCCTTTCAAAAGTCTTTACTGCGCCTCTGACAAGGAAAGGGTAGAGAATCACAGTGTCTGTGTTCATTTTCTGGTTGTAAATTGGAATTCGGAGGAACGCACGAGGGCTGCAAGCGAGACAGGCAGCCCGAGCAGTGCCGGCTCCCTCCAGCGGGGGCGGTGCAGGCCTCTCCTCACTCGCGCCTGCCCGCCGCTGCGCAGGCAAGTGCGGATGGCAAAGGCAGGTCCAATGGAGCCCACCCAGTCCCAACTGCACCAGGGGGCCGAGGGCCACCAACCACACCTGGGAGAAACCGCCAACCATGAGCATGCCATCAAAAGGTGTGGCCCAATCCAGGGTACGCTTCCGCTGGTGCCCGATGAGGAGGGTCATGCAACGAATGCTCGTTTAGCACCTAGTGCGCTGAGAGGCAGAGCTACATGCAAATAGGAACGAGAACGGTCCCTGCCCCGGAGCAAGAGGCCGACCATCCGTGGGGAAGCTAGACAAGAACCGATGCTGCTACATTTTCCCTTTAATGTCTTGGCCACCACATTTTGTGACAGGTTGGCCCCCTCCCCCTAACATATAAGGCCCTCAAAGGCCGAGTCCGAGTATTATTCACCTTTTGTATCCCCCGAGCCCGCCACAGTGCCGGTCACAAAGCAGGCCCCTAATAAATACTGCATGAGTAAGTACAAGAATTTGAGGGCGCACAGAGGAGGAAGTAATTAAGGGGAGCGGGAGGGGGAGGGTTGTCTTGAATGATGAATAGACATTTAGCAGACAGACAAAGGACATTCCAGCCGGAGGAGACGGCATTCGCAAAGCACCGGAGGCGCCGGACCGCACGACCTTTGGGGGAGCGCTGCCAGTCCTTTGGGCTGGGGCGCTGACCGGCAAAAAATTAGGCTAGAAAGAGTATTTCATCCTAAGGCGTTTGGAATTTGTCCTAAAGAAAATGAAAAGCCACCGATGGATTTAAACCCTTTATGGCCTTAATTGGTTACTTAACAAAATTTAAATGAGTCCCTTTACAAATGGAGGATTGCCTATTTTAACTAACCACCACCTTTAAAGGACTGAATTACTTTGTAAAAATTTAAATAGGCCCTTTCAACGGAGCAAAGGCTTTCCTATTTTAACTAGGACGACAATAGCAACGACCTTTGCATTATATTTTTTTTCATATTTCTTGTCAATGGAATCTGTGAATCCTACAAACAATTCTGCGCTTTCATTCGCAACACACCAGCAGCACCCGCATCCAAGATGAAGGCAATTTTGTAGCTAATGGACCGAGTGCTCACAAAAGATCTGATTCTGAACGTAAGTGAACTTTTCCACCCACACAGAACAAATGGCAAGACTGGAGGAGAGATCCGGGAAGGAAGGGCGGGAGAGGGGACCGAGGGAAGCGCTTGAAGACCACAGGAACTCTCAGTCTAACGCGCAAGAAAAACCCTCGTGGACAGAGTAGCTCGGAAAAAACTTCCTTGGGAAAGACTTCTAACTGGGACTTGAGGGGGAAAGCAGTCCTGTTGGGAAGAACCGCCAGTGCAGAAGCGGGAAAGGCAGAGGGTACTATAGGAGATCAGCTCAGCTAAAGCTGGGAATTTGCTTTGAAAAACATCGATAGAGAAAAAATTAGCGGTAAGGCTTCAGGAGCCAAGGAGTTAATGGTTTCTGTAAAAGTGCCTGACATTTCCAGGGAGAAGCTTCCTCCAACCGGGGGAGGATCTGGCCCCAGGTATGAAACCCTTGGCGCGCCTGAGAAAACACACAGCCATACATCAATCCGAAGTCGGCCTCGGGCTGGTTCTCCCTGCACCCTTTTGGTTGTTGGCTCCCGGGGCCACACTTGACCAGTAGCTTATCATACATTCCTGTCACATTCCAATGCTGACAGTCCCACAAAATAAGACCTCGAATTTGTGCAAAATTTAGTGTAGAGAGCTGAGCGTTTATCAGCTTGCTGATGTACCACAGCGGTATGAGGTCAGTGGGACTGATACCAGGAGTTCAATAATCATATTTTTCTCGCCCCAGTTTGAGATGCAAAATACGGTAAACACAAGGATATTTATGGAGACAGCGGGACAGAACTGGGACTGCCACTTTCAAGAGCCACTATTACCAATTCAAATAAACTAAAGAAATTCAAAATGGGGAAAACTTGGTTGAACAGCAGCACGTGCTAAAGAGACAGGGTTTTAGTTGACCGTGAGTCTGTGATATGGTTCCCAAAAAAACCATTGTAGACTGTAGATTATAATTAGAGAGGTACCTGGCATAAGCTAGTCCTACTCTATTCTGCTAGTTAGATCTCACAGAAAGTATTTATTCTGCTCTACAGAACAAACACGGAGACACATAAACACACAGGAATTTGTTCAGAGAAGATAAATTAAAATGCATTGCAAATTATGTCACAGAAGGTGTAAAAGTCCTCATATTTTAAGCTCCTACAATAAAGCATGGGTCTTTACCCAATTTATCCCTAATCCTCACAATAACTCGCCTAGATGAGCATTTCATTCACATTTTCCAGGGAAAGATACAGCAGCTCACAGCACTAAGTGTTAGTATGTGAAGGGACTGGGAACTGAGCGCAGATGTGTCTGGCTTCAAAGCTGGCATTCTTTCCACTACCCCACACTGTCTCCCTGTTTAAAATAACTGTACATGTTTCGTTGGAAGAAAAGAAGCCTTGTGGAGTAAGTGGAAGAAGGAAATGTGTTAGCAGTCCTCAAATATTTGTGGAAGCAGCATTAGACATTTTACTCTGTATGGCTCCAATGAGTGCAAATTGTACAGAAACAGATGTCGATTCAACATAAAGAATTTTCCAAGTCAGGGCTGTCTAGATCAGTGATGGCGAACCTTTTGAGCTCGGCGTGTCAGCATTTTGAAAAACCCTAACTTAACTCTGGTGCCATGTCACATATAGAAATTTTTTGATATTTGCAACCATAGTAAAACAAAGATTTATATTTTTGATATTTATTTTATATATTTAAATGCCATTTAACAAAGAAAAATCAATTAAAAAAATGAGTTCGCGTGTCACCTCTGACACGCGTGTCATAGGTTCGCCATCACTGGTCTAGAGAGACTGGCTGGGTCAGCCATTTTGGGACATGACAAGTTCCCTGTCACTAAGGCAGCAGTTCTCAACCGGTGGGTTGCGACCCCTTTGGGGGTCGAATGACCCTTTCACAGGGGTCGCCTAAATACATCCTGCATATCAGATATTTACATTACGATTCATAACAGTAGCAAAATTACAGTTATGAAGTAGCAACGAAAATAATGTTATGGTTGGGGGTCACCACCACATGAGGAACTGTATTAAAGGGCCACGGCATTAGGAAGGTTGAGAACCACTGCACTAAGGGCTGGGTAACCCTGCGGCAGGTATGCGTGCTCTAGATGAGTGCATGCCTGACCTTTACGGTATCTGCTCATCTGATAGAAACTAAGGCTCAGAGAGGAACTGGGACTTGGCCAGGGTCAAATCCACAACTAGATCTTCTCTGGTTGTGCCTCAGCTCAGAGCTCTTTAGGCAACATACCGTTTCATGCTGAAAGCAAGACAAATTGAAAACAAGTATTACTACAATCACATCAACCTCCCTCTCAACCAAATTTAACCGATACGTCCCAACACTGACTGGCGTCTTCGCTCCTCTTCAGGTTCATTTTACGGTTAAAAGTCTTTGGCTGCCCTGGCCGGTGTGCACACTGGTTAGAGCATCATCCATGAACTGAAGGATCGTGGGTTTGATTCCCAGTCAAGGGCACATACCTAGGTTTCAGGTTCAATCCCCAGCCCTGGTCAGAGTGCGTGCAGGAAGCAACCAACCTCTCTCTCTTTCTCTCCCTCTCCGTCCCCCTTCCCTTCCACTATGTCTAAAAAAATCAATGGGAAAAATATCCTCGGGTGAGGATTAACAAAACATAAAAAAAGTCTTTGGCTGCAAAAAGAGCAAAAGATGAGAGAAGCAACAGTCCATTAACCAGCTAAAATGAACCCCGGTGACAGACAGCCATGTCCCTAGATTACAGTATAAATGGGGCACCACTAAGATATCTTTACACTCTGCATTCCTAGCACATCCCAGAAGCCCACACCTGGTGCTATGCCACTACTCCACACCTAGAGGACATGTCATACACTCATACACAGAAATGAGTTGAAGGATTAGAAATAAAATCACATCTTGTATTTGTATAGCTCTTTATTTTTCACATATATTATCTCATCTGATGCTCACCACAGTCCTCTAAGGAAAACAGCTACTTTCTTTAAAACAGACAAGCAATTTCCTAGCTGCCTGGGGCACACAACTCACTTAAAAAAATAAATAAAACTTTCCAAATTAGATTATTCTCCCAGCCTGGATGAGTCAACCCAGAAGCAGGTGTTTCGATTTTCCTGGATGGCTGTCAGCATCACCTCACGCGTTCTGCAGCTGTGCTCCGCCCCCATGCCCTCCGGGGACTCCCACCCACGCTATGGTGCGCGCTGCTTCCTCCCGGATCTCATCACTACCACTCCCCGCACTTGCTGCCCCAACTCCCAGAAAAAACACCCCCACCCCCACCCCCCACCCCCAGGTAAGAAGGCTCAGCCTCCCAGGACCTCAGTCCCGGGAGGGGTGACAAGCCCACTAACAGGATGACCCCACGCTGTAGGGGAGTCGAGCCCAGAGAAGGTCAGAGGACTTCCGTGATCTCCTGAGCCTGAGGTTCTGTCAGATGAGGACCAGGGCCTCGCCCACGTGGCCCTCACACCTCATGCACCACCCACGAACCCAGCGTGGTCCTCACGCCCAGCACACCCGCAGGCCCTCCTGGGCCATCAGCGCGCCAAGCGTGGCCCCAAGATCGGGGTGGTGCATGCAGACTATCCACACCGCCCAAGTGCGGCCAGACCCACGCTTCTGGCGGCCGGGAGGGTGCCGCGCTCCCAGCCAGTCTCTTACCTGACTCAGGTGAGACCTGCCTTACAAGACTCCAGGGCTGGGGGAACCAGTCGCGCTTGCGCAGTGTAGAGCCAGAGGTGGCAGGCCTCGCCCCAGTGCCCTGCGCTGACCCTGCCAGGCCACTGCACACCGGCCCTGGGCTAGAGCGCCGCCACCTGGCTCTCAGGCCCATCGTCCCGAGTCCCACGGGTGCAGCTGCCTGCTCCTCGCCAGGCGTCGGCGCCACCTATTGCAAAGGGCATGAAATGGCATGGCAGGCAGTGCCTTGGTGAAGAATCTGGATAAGGGAGAATACACTGTTAGGCAGCCCGATCCGAGTGCTTTGAAGTGACGGAGGGCCAGAGAAGTGTCATTTTGAGCGTTAACTACGTAGAGAACTTTGGTGAGCCTTTCCTATCTCAGCCATTCCCCTAACTTCATAGTTACCCTAAAGATGCCAAACCCACATCTTTAGCCCTACCCTCCACCCTAAACCTAAAATCTCTATTTACAGGGGGGCCTTGACTTACGAGTTTAATTCGTTCCGAGACCGAGCTCGTTAAGGAGCTCGTTAACTCAAATTACTCTATCAACTCAATGCAAAAAATCGGCCAAGAGACAGCTGGTATCTCAAAAAACTAAAAAAACTCGTTAGTCGGGACACTCGTAAGTCAAGGCCCCACTGTACTTTCCTTCTCTTCATCTTCGCGTGAATGGGCCACACACATTTCACATTCAACTAGGGCTACCCTGTCTCTAACTACCTCCATTCCTGGACTGACTGACACCCCTGCCCCAGAACCTGTGCTTCCTTCTACATTCTCTATCTTTGTTCATGGCATTACCATCCTCCCCGCTGTCCTGCACACGATCACCAATACCTGGGGCATAATGGGATGAGGCTAAAAAGCCAAGCAGCCATGGACACAAGTCCCAGCAAGTTCCCTCCTTCCCTCGCCTTCTCATCTTACCTCCCAGTATCTCCTACATTATCTTAGTCCCCTCCGTACCCACTACTTTTGCCCTATCCAGGCCTCGCTCTCTCTCACCTAATTGGTTCCACCATCACACCTTCCTAATCCATCATCCACACACCTGCCAAAGAGAGTTCTCTAAAGTGCACGTGGCTCACATCTTTCTTCTTAACACTCTTTACTGACTCCCCATGGCCAAGGCTAACTTTCAGCTCTTTAGCTCGGCATGCACAACATTTCAAAATCAGATCCTTGCCATCCCCTAGAATTTTCTTTCTTACCACCGGACCTTGCCCACCCCCCAAAAAACTTCATAATCCAACCAAAAGTTACTAATTGTAGTTCTTCCTCAAACACCATGTGCTTTCCTTTCCCCCTGCCTTTACACATATTCTTTTCCCCTAGCAATTACCTCCTTCCCCGCTTTGGCTACCTAAAAAAAAATTCATTTCTTAAAACTCAACTTAGTTATCACATCCTCTTGCAAGCCTTTTCGGAAGCCCCCTCCTCGGTGCTATCTGTCCCTTGCACGCAATGCAACAGTGGCACTCACCGCCCTGGACGGTGCTGATGTTTGCATATCTGCCATGTCTCTCCCACCATATTGCTGAGCTCCTTGAGGACAGGGGCAACATCTTATTCATTTCGGAGTCCCTTGTGCCAATCCAGCCTGTCATAATAACGATAAGAATGAATAAAGCACACATTTGTTGATCATTATGTGCCAGACTCGGCGCTAATATGTACATTACATTATTTAATTCTCGTTAACTCTATAAAAAAAAGGAACTATTATTATTATTCCGATTTTACCAATGAGAAAACCGAGGCATCGAAAGGTGAAGGATTTTGCCCAAGGTTGCCGAGCTGGTAAATTGTGGAGCCAGGCTCTGAACCCAGGTATGTCTGTTCATGTTTATTCATCCAAAAGGCTGGTAAAATTAAGATATTTGAAAAATCACAGCTCGCTTGTTTAAAAGTATTAATGCTTACAGAGTTCATTTAATTTTTAAAGGGAAAATGCACAACTGTTCTGCTCGAGTGGATGGAAACAGAGTTCTAATTTAAACTTACGGTTTAGCAGGCGAAATAAGAAAATTATATTCTCTTGTTTATGTTCTTATTATATGAATGTTAGGAATATTTTTGCTGAGAGACTGATATATTGTAAAGCAATAACAAATAGATTTTTTCAAAACCCCTTCTGGATAAGTGGGGGAAGAGAGAGAGATAGTGAAAGAGTCACCATAGAATGTTCAAGAAGTTACCAGAGGTTGGGATACCAAGATATCATGAAGGCTGTGTGTGAGGTCTAGATGAGTCTATACGAATAAACCTCTTAGAAGAGTGCCTGGCCCATAGGAATCACTACATTAATCCAGTTGCTGCTGCTGTTGTTAAGAACTTCAATAGCTCACAATCCAGCTGTAGAGATAAACAAACAAGCTGATAACAAGCAATGTGACCAATGAATAACAACAGCTTAACAAGAGTGTATGGAAGTTCCCCTTGCAGGTGGGTATCTGTCACAGAATAAGGGGGTGCAGGGAACCAGATAGCACCCAGAGGTCACATGCCTGAGGAATGAGCGCATTGTTAGAACCAGAGAAACATCACCTCACTTCTGCAGAAACAAATCTTATATTTGGGCTCTATTCCTTAGGCCCCCTATGTTTAAAGCTCCTCACTATCCCACGCATTCGGTTGCCTCTGGCATAGCCATGGGGCCTTGGCCACTGGGCAAAGGAGCAAGACTTGCACCGAGATGACATGAGAGGGGGAATGGGTGGGGGCAGAGGTGATTGAACTTCAGGATGGTGAGGGCCAGCACTCAAAGGACGTTCCAGCCCCACCCAGAAGTCCAACTGGGATCACCCATGAGATTCTCAGAAGGGAAAACACATTCCCAGCCCCCAGGCTGCAGAGGAGAAACAGTTGGGCACAGACTGGGTGATGCCTGCACTGAGCGAGAGGGGAGGGCTCGGCAGCAGAGGCCCCGGTCCAACTTGGCAGGCGCTTCCCAAGAACGCCCACCTTTTTCCTCCAAACCCGTGCCAGGTGTCTAGCACACTAACCCAGTGTTTCCCAAGCCAAACGGCACGGAAGGCTGCTTAAAAGTCTGCATTCTTTACCACAGGCCATTAACTTCACATGTAGGCAAAACATATTTATGGTCCTCCCGTGCTTCAGTAAACACAGCGAAGAAACTTTCCGTGGATAGTTCACCCTGGACCAGTGAAATGAGAGCGGCCATTCTGATAGGAATAATTAATGAGACACATGGGGGGGAGGGGGGTGAACATTAAACAGATGAACGCTGTTGGTAGAAAAAAATAGATATATTTTTTGGAGGGTACTCTGGTATGAGCTATCAGAATTGACCAGACAATTCTACTTTGCCAAATTCACCCTATATGCATATTCCCTGATACATGTCCAAAGAGGAACAATGCTGCATTATTTGGGGACAATTTTTAACTGAAAATAAGCTGAATGTCCAGTTACAGGGTGCTAGTTATGAGGCAAAGCTTCTTGAGGTACATGAAAAGCAAGATTCAAAAACAGTATGTATATTCTAATTCTACTTGTGTAAAAACACAGCCAGTTACCTAAATACCTCTGTTTATCTTTACAGTATTGATATATTTGTATATATGTTAGAAATGCATGGAAAGATCCAGATACGGCAAATTGGCTGGGAACAAATTTGGCCTTCAGGGAAATTTGTTGATTGTTTTTGTTTGTTTTAAATTTAAATCTGAATGCCTTTTAGGAAGGGCCCTCATACCATTATCTTTATTCCCACTTACACCCTGCCCTCCCCTCAATTGTTACTGGCCTGGCCCCTAAATGCAAGTGGGAAGAGAAATGGGCATGGGTAGGGGTAGCTGGAGGGGTGTTTTTAGTGCTTACATCCACTTCTATACTATAAGCAAACATGACTTTGATGACTTAAGGGAGGGCGGGGTGGGGTCTGACGTCTTTCTGTGTGGGAAAGAAGAGCGACTGGATAAATAAGAATCTTGAAAGCAGCAGCACTGATTTGGAAGCTATTGCGATAGTCCAGATAAGGAGCAAGGCGAGTCCGAGCTAGCCAGGATCAGCAGGGATGAACTGTGAAACCCAGATGGGAAACTTCATCTCAAACCCCTTATCGTACACTGAAGTCAAAGGAATGCAGGGCCTCTTCTTTCTTCTTGCCCATCACGACTAATGGCAGCCGCTGGAAATCGCAGGGCGCCTCACTGGGCAGGGCTGGGCTATGCCTTGTGCAATCCGACTCTGCTCACAGCCCTCCTGGAAAGTCTCATTCTCCAGTGCGCGCAAGCTCGTGTCTTTCTCTTCACTGAGTTGGCGCCAGCTGTATAGAAAACAGGGTCGTCCGCACTAGAGGTAGAGCAGAAACTGGGAGGTCCCCGGACAAAGTCCATCAGACAGTACTGTCCTGGCTCTTGTCTACCTGGTAGGATCAGTGGTTTCCACAGTTCCCTTTGAGATATTAGAAACCTTACAGTCTGCAAATAAGAGTAAAGCTTTACCTTAAAATAAGAACAAGGAAAACTTCCAAATGAAACATTCCCTTGTTTTTGGCAGCAGCTGAAAGACAGCCTGGTGTGAGCCCTGGATGCCATACTATGCTCTTTCATCTCCTGGAAATCCTTCAGTTGAATGAAATTATTTATTTGAAAAGGTTTCATTTAATTTAGGCTGGTATTTCAGAGGCTTTCTCTTCTGTGATCTGAACAGTGGGGAATAGAGCATGGTACTAAATTGGGAAAATTAGGTCATGAATAAAGTCAAACCCATGATTTACTCACCTTTTTGGCAGGTTTAATCCAGAGAGACAGAAAGAGAGAGAGATGGGGAAATAAAATGTGGTATATGCATATAATAAAATATTATTTGGCAATAAAAAAGATTGAGGTTCTAATATGTGATACAACATGGATGAGCCTCGAAAATATTATACTAAGTGAATGAAGCCAGACATAAAAGTCCACATATTGTATGATTTCATTTCTGCAGAATGTTCAGTATAGGCAAAGCTATAGAGACTGAAAGTAGCTTAGTGGTTGCCTAGGGGTAAGGAAGGAATAGGGGGAGGGGAGTGATTATTTAATGGGTATAGAGTTTTGGGGGGAAGTGGTGAACATATTTTAAAATTGATGATGATTGCCCTGTTTAGTTTTGCTCAGTGGATAGAGTGTTGGCCTGTGGACTGAAGGGTCAGAGGTTCGATTCCAGTCAAGGGCACATGCCCAGGTTTCAGGCTTGACCCCAGTGGAGGGCATGCGGGAGGCAGCTGATCAATGATTCTCTCTCATTATTGATGTTTCTATCTCTCTCTCCCTCTCCCTTCATCTCTGAAATCAATAAAAAAAAATGTATATTTTTAAAAATTGATGGTGATGGTTACCTAACTGTAAATAAACTAAAAATCATTTATGTATAATTTAAACAGGTAAATCATATGGTATACTAATTATATTTCAATAAAGTTATTAAAAAATAAAAGGAAGAAAAGATGTGTACTAAGAAAACATTAATTTAAAAAGCTGATGTGGCTTAAAACATTTTTAAAAAGATTTTGGAATAAGGAATATTACTATGGATAAAGAAGAATTTTGCAATGAAAAGGGGATCAATTCATTTTTTTAATCCTAAATCATATGCATATGGTAATAGAACTTCAAAATAACTGAAGCAAAAACTGATGGAACTGAGAGAAGTAGACAAATCCACAATTATAACTGGGGATTTTAATACTCCTCTCTCAATAATTTATAGAGGAAATAAACAGAAAATGAGAAAATAGAACACTTGAACAACACAATCAACTTGAACTAATTGCCATTTAAAGAAAACTCCACACAACGAAAGTAGACCACACAGTCTTCTACATGGAATATTCACCAAGGTAGATCATATTCTGGACCATTAAACAGGTTTCTCTCAATAAATTTAAAAGGATTGAACTCATATGACATTTGTCCTTAAATGAAATGAAATTTTAAATCAATAACAGAAAAAATATATGAAAATCCTCAAATATTTGGAAATTAAACAATAAACTTCTAAATAATCTATGGGTCAACTAATAAACCACAAGAGAAATTATTAAACATTGGAATAGAATAGAAATAAAAACACAACATATCAACATTTGTGTGGTACAGCTAAAGCTATGCTAAGAAGGAAATTTATAGCAATGAATGCTTATATTCAACAAGAAGAAAGGTCTCAAATAAAAAATCTAATCTTCCACCTTAAGAAACTATTTTTAAAAAGAGCAAAGAAAACCCAAGTAAATAGAAGGAATAATAAAGGGCAGAATCAGTAAAATGGAAAACGGAAAAGCTATAGAGAAAATTGATGAGAATAAAAGCTAATTCTTTGAAAAGATCAATAAAATGAGTGAAACGCTAGGCAGACTAATTGGGGGGAAAAGACAAAACTTACAATGTCAGGAATAAAAGAAAAGAGAACACAGGTCCTCAGACATTAAAAAGATGAAAAGGGAATATATATTATGTGCAACTTTATGCCAATACTAAATCCAACAACTTCAATGAAATAGACAAATGCCTCAAAAAATTGAAATTATCAAAAATAATTTAAGAAGAAAAAGATAAACCGAATATCCCTACATCTACCAAGTAAATTGGACTCATGATTAAACACTTTTCCCAAAGAAAACTCCAAGCCTGGATCACTTCACTGGTGAATGACACCAAATATTTCAGGAAGAAATAATCCCAATTTTACAAAGTCTTCTGGAAATAGAAGGGGAGGGGATGCCAGCATTACTCTGGCCAAAACCAAACAACGGTATTACAGGAAGAGAAAACTACACACTAGTATTTTCATGAACATGGATGCAGAAATTATTAACTAATTTTTGGCAAAGTGAATCTAACAATATGTAAAATGGATACATCATGACTAAATGAAATTTATCCCAGAAATATAAAATTGTTTAAACATCAAAAATCAAATCAGTGTAATTCATCACATTAACAGACTAAAAAAGAAAAACCATCTCAATGAATGAAGAAAGCTTTTGACAAAATTCAAATCCCACACTTTGTAATAACTCTTAGCAAACTAGGAATAAAAGAGAACTTCCTCAACCCCCACCTCCCACCCCCCAAAAAAAGTCATTGATGAGAATGATACAGCTAACATTATCCTAATGCCTTCCCTCTGAGTATTGGGGATAAAGCAAGGGTATCTGCTCTCCACATTTCTGTTCAGTCTTATACTGGAGGCCCTAGTCAGTGAAATAATGCAAGAAAAAGAAGTAAAAGTTATACATATTGGGAGGAAAAGAAAAACAGCCTCTATTTTTATACATGACCGTGTACGTTGAAAATCCTAAAAAAAAAAAAAAATCTACCAAAAAACTACCAGAACAAGAAGTGAGTTTAGTAAGATTGGAGAATACAAGATTAATATACAAAATCAATCTTATGTCTATTTACTATCCATGAACAATTAGAAATTGATTTTGAAACAATATCATTTACTGTAACATCCAAAATTATGAACTATTTGGGAATAAATTAAATAAAGTATTACAAGATCTGTACCCTGAAAACATTACTGAGGAAAATTAAGGAAAATCTAAATAAGTGAAGACTTATGTCATGTTTATGGATTAGAAGACCCAATATTGTTAAAAAATCAGTTCTCCCCAAATTGATCTACAGATTTGACACAATCACCATGAAAAGCCAAACAGGATTTTTTTTTCTTTTCTTTCTTTAGAAAATAACAAGCTGATTTTACAGTTTGTATAGAAATGCAAAGGGCCTAAGATTGCCAAAAAATTCTTTTTACATAAAGAACACAGTTAGAGAACTTACACTATCTTATTTCAAGACCTATTATAAAGCTGTAGTAATCAAGGCAAGGTGATGTAAATGTAAAAATATACATGTACAGCAACATAAGAAAATAGAGAGTCTAGAAATAGACCCACATATGTCTGGTCATAATTTTTACTTTCAATAAAGTTGCCAGAGCAATTCAGTAGTGAAATGATATTTTCAGAAAATAGTATTGGAACAAGTGGATATCCATATGACACACACACACACACACACACACACACACACGGAAAATACCCTGGATTCTCACCTCACATCATTTACAAAATTTAATTCAAAATGAACCATAGCCCACATGAAAAACATATTTAAAATGGATTACAGATACAAACATTATGGGAACTGTAACTGTAATAGCTCTGGAAGAAACTGTAAGAGAAACTCCTAGTGGGCTTTTGTTCAGCAAAGATTTCCTAACTAGGACATAAGAATATAAAATATAAACAGGAAAAATGATCATTTGGACTTTATCAAAATCACTGTGATAAAAATGAAAAGGTAAGCCAAAGACTGAAAGTACTCATAATATATATAACTTATAAAAGACTTCATCAAACATATGTAAAGAATCCTGCAAGTCAATAAAAAGACAACCCAACTTTAAAATGAGCAACAGATTTAAACGGACACTTCACCAAAGAAGAGGATATGAAAGGCACATACGCACAATAAAAGATGCCTATCATCATTCGTCATTAGGAAATTGCAAACTTCAGTCACTTTAGACATGCTAAGTGACTGAAAATAAAAATACTGACAACACCAAGTTTCGACAAAGACAGTTTCTAAGGAGAAGACACCAGGAAAAACCCTGAGCCAACTTTTAATGATCCAACTGGGGATACATGTCCTTCCCAGAGCACAGGGACTCTGATGGCCAGGCCTAGGTCACAGGACCATGTCCAGAGCTGAGCAGGGGCAAGGTGGTCTCATCCCCACCCTGAAGAGTGGTCCCCAAGAGGAGATAAAAGGAAAAGGAACTGATCTCAGAATAAAGGCAGGTTGGTGGGTGAGGGCAGCAGATAACTACTACCATGTGCTGCTTTGGGAACTAGGGAGAAAAATGTTTGTGTTTAATCTTCAGGATAACTGAGCCCAAGAGTGTAAAGGGAGAGAGTGGCATTTCCTTCCTACTGTTATGAACAGAATGTCTGCCCCCCCCCCCCCGACCCCCTCCCCCAAGTTCATGTGTTGAAACCCTAACTCCTAATGTGAAGATATTAGGAGGTAGGGCCTTTAGGAGGTGATTAGAGTAGATGAGGCCATGAGAGTGGAGTCTTCTTGTTGGGATGAGTTTCCTTATAAGAAGAAAAGACTAGAGCAGGGGTGGGCAACCCCTGGCACGTGTGCCAAACATGGCACGCCAGTAACTTTTGCTGGCACTCCAAACCCTCTCTTATAATCTTCCGTTTACAATTGTGAATCTTTGTTCTCAGTGATGAATTTTGTTAAGTCTCATGATAGGAGTAGCCTGACGGATGAAAGTAGTAGCTCGTGCATATCTCTGAAGGTCATGAAATATAAACCTGATGTAAAATCTCTGTCACCAGTGATGCAGCAGCAAAAGTCCCACTGATAATATCAAACAGAGTCACAAAGTTTTCTGTCGGACTATCAGTGTACATGTATACATTAAAAAATAAATGTATTTTTCATCATCATATACTGTGTTTTTGTTGCTCAAATGAATTTTATTATTTCTTCAAGGTTCTTCACATAAGTACACCTTAAGAGATATCAAGTAGGCATAACATGTTCTCAAAAAATTAGCGTTGGCACGCAGAAGAATTTTGAGTCAGAGATTTTGCTGGTTTTGGCACACACTCACAAAAAGGTTGCCCACCCCTGGACTAGAGCTTTCTCTCTCTCCACCGTATGTGGAAACAGTGAGAAGGAGGCCACCTACAAGCCAAGAAACAGGCCCTCACCAGAAACTGAATCTGCTGTCACCTTGGTCTTGGGCTTCCCAGCCTCCAGACCTGTAAATAAATAAATAAATAAATGCTTGTTGTTTAAGCCACTCAGTCTATAGTATTTGTTATAGCAGCCAGAGTTGACTAAGACACCCACATAGCATTCTCTTGTTACTGGCGATGTGGGTTCTCGGTTCTTGAGTTCGGCAAGGAAAGAATTCAGACTCGAGGATCTAGCACAAGAGGAAGTTTATTTAGCATGCAGAGTGCAAGTACACTCAAAGAGAAGATTTGACCAGGCTGCTCAGACAGCTGCCTTGGCCTTATAGAAAGAAAGGCAGAAGTGAGCCAGTGGCCTACATGGACTCTGAAAACAGGTTTAGGGTGTTAGCCCAGGACCTGCACTGCCTGCTGCTCTGCTGGTTGCAAATCTCATGAGAACCCTTAGAGCTTAGAAGAAAGGAAGCAAAGATACACGCCTGAAGAAAGAAGGTGCAGGCATGCTCTAGAGCAGTGGTTCTCAACCTTCCTAATGCCGCGACCCATTAATACAGTTCCTCGTGTTGTGGTGACCCCCAACCATAAAATTATTTTCCTTGCTACTTCATAACTGTAATTTTGCTACTGTTATGAATCATAATGTAAATATCTGAAATGCAGGATGTATTTTCATTGTTACAAATTGAACATAATTAAAGCATAGTGATTAACCACAAAAACAATATGTAATTATATATGTGTTTTCCGATGGTCTTAGGCGACCCCTGTGAAAGGGTCGTTCGACCCCCAAAGGGGTTGCGACCCACAGGTTGGTGACCCACAGGTTGAGAACCGCTGCTTTAGAGAGAGGGTGTGCACTGGGTCCTTTGTCTTAAGGATTTGTATTTTTTTTTTCTAAAAGCAGGAATTTTACAGGAGGTCTCAGGGGAAGGATATCAGTAGAATATTCATCAGCGTCCCAGGTGTGTCCTTTCAGGGTTGTAGCCTCTACTGATTGGTCAGCACTAGGGTGGGGGGGGGGGGGGGTCATTAGTCCTTGCTGCTGGTACTGATATCAGCCATGGCATCACTTTGCTGCTTTTCGGGGCCTGGAGCTGAAGCACACCTGAGGCCTAGATGTGACCTCTAGTTTGACCAGAACTCTGTCTCTGTGGCCAACAGACCCAAGGTTTTATTTCTAAGATGATTTGACGTGGATCAAAACATCATTGTCCCGAGGGAGGCCTTAATGCTTAAGGGAGTGGTCATGCAAGGGAGGAAGAGGTGGGCGAGTCAGGGGGTCGCATGAGGCCAGTTGGAATCCGTGTTGGTCTGTTTCCCCATTCCTCTTGCCGAGAAATTTTCCTGGCTTCTTACGATCCTGCCTCACTCGGAGATAGATGGGAGAGGAGCTAAGGAAGATGCCATCCAGGGAACCCTATCCTGGCCAAAACAGAAGTAAGGTATAGAAAGGAGTGGAGGTAAGATTGGCCTTGGTAGGGATCGGTGTAGTCCAGTGATGGCGAACCTTTGAGCTCGGCGTGTCAGCATTTTGAAAAACCCTAACTTAACTCTGGTGCCGTGTCACATATAGAAATTTTTTGATATTTACAACCATAGTAAAACAAATATTTATATTTTTGAGATTTATTTTATATATTTAAATGCCATTTAACAAAGAAAAATCAATTAAAAAAATGAGTTCGCGTGTCACCTCTGACACGCGTGTCATAGGCTCGCCATCACTGGTGTAGTCCCTTGACGGAAATGGCATAGGAAGTTAACTAAGGATTCAAAAAAGGATTGCAAAGTCAAGCTGAGTGGGTTCCATTGCACCATGTGACCGTCTGGAGTATGGGGGTGACTGAGCCCCCAGGGCCACTTCCATGCGCCACTTGCACTCGATCTGCAGGATAAAGACACTGCATGTCTGAAGTGTCGGACCGATTTTGCTCGATGGTAAATAATTTCAAGCACTTTTATATTAATACAAATAGGAATGCATTATGAAGTAGAATGCAAGAATGACATGAATTCAAAGATAAAATACCAATTTCTTGTTTGTCACTACCCCTCCAGGCTGCCTCTCTCTCTCTCCTTCATGTGAACTCGTCTCCTCTGCCATTAGAAACGCCTTGGTGGAAATTTGAGAAATATTTCTTTAAGGAATAAGGCCTGGGGATAAGGGATGTTCTTGGGATTTTTACAATGCCCAGATACTTTGCCAGAAGAGGAAACTAGGCGAGGATTTATAATGGAAAGAGATGGGATGTTGAGGACAGTGCTAACATCTGGAGAATTTGGCAGAACTGATGTAAGGATATGCATTAGGGACTGAAGTTCAGGGCTGCTCACGCAAACCCTACGAGCAGCTGCATTCCTGGGCAACATCTCATGTGGGAAGTATGGGGTCCTGCGCTGGCTTGGGGTCTGGATTAGTGTCTCTTGGTAGGAGTAGGAATCCAGTGTTCTTGGAGAGGCAGATTCATTTCTGGGGTCAGAGGAAGTTCATCTCAAAACAACAAGTTCTAGTGAGCCAGCTTTTAGCTTCGGAATTGGTGGAGGAGAGGGATGGAGCCCAGAGGTTTTGAGTTCCCAGGTTTTATAAAATATGGGAAATCAACAAAGGGTCATAAAAATCAGAAGACATTTTAACACAGAAAAAGGAAGAAGGACATAATGGAAATGACAGCCCTTCCCCCAGAGAAGGACCAATAGTTGGCACCTGCCCACTCCCCCCACCCCACCGTTACCCCCCACCCCCACCCTTCATCACAAAGCAGAAAACAACTTTATCACAGATCTCATCATTCTGAGGAACTGGGCACCAGTGAGGGACAGGATGGGTCCTACCTTTCATGCATTTTGGATGCTATGCAAATGACCTCCAGGAGGACTTAATTAAAAGACAGAGAGATCAGCTAACGCGACTGTGGTAATCATATTGCAATACAGGGTGTCCCCCGAAAGGGTATACACGCTATGTCTGCAGATTCTATTACATTTTTGAAAAGGGAATGTATTTTAATGAACGCTGTCTTTATAGTTACTCAAAGTCTGTATACATTTTGGGGGGACACCCTGCCTATAAATGCATCAAACCTACACATTATACACCTTAAACTTACACAACGTTAACTGTCAGTCCCATCTCTTTTTTAAAAAAGAAGAAGAAGACAGAAGAAAGAGCAGCTCCTGGCAATCAGCTGGACTTCTACGGCCTGACTGCAGGACAGCAGACGCTGCTGCTCCTGGCTGTCCTGGGCGGGGGTCGCTGAAACCCTAATCAGCACATCTCAGCTCTCAAGGTAGATTTTAGAGGAAGGGGAGCGAGGAGGGGTGGGTGGATGGGAGAATTAAATTGGCAATATAGATTCTTGGACTGAGGAGGATGAAGAAATTAAATGATTACAAACCCAAAGACCAACCAAAAGAAAAAAGAGGCGGGGGAGGGGACAATCAGCCTAAACCTGGAGCATATGTTCTGGAAATCCAATTTGCACATGGAGAGTGGAGGGGCCCTTGCAGAGGGGAGCAGGGGCTGAGGACTTGCTGGTGAACAGAGGGCCGTTGCCCTGGAGACCGTCTTAGCAAATAGGAAAATAACAGGGGCTTAAGGGAGAAAGGGAAATGGGGCCCTACTTAGGACGGTTGAAATCTTAGAAACCAGACCAGGACATGGAAGGAATGCATTTAAAGAGACAAGTACAGATTTCACTGCTTTGAAAAATGAAGATAGGAAGAAGGAAGCTACCTTGGTTGTTTCTGGGTTAGTTTGGGTCATCAGACACAGAGGTTTAATAGAGGGGGAGAGGGAACTTTTTTGGGAGCAGAAATTGGGGTACACTTGCCTATCTCCTAGCCTCTGTCCCAGAGGGCGCTATAAAATGGGCTGTCAGAGAGCCCCTGACAGAGAAATAACAGTAAAGCTAAATCCAGGGACCTGCCTCCCCCGTGCCCACGATAATAACGTGAGGTGGCAGATTTAAGAGAGGGACATCCAGAGCTATTAGCATGAAACCCGCAGACCGACAGGCTGGTTTCAAGGGAAGGCAATGGTTCGGGGAAAGTGGCTCGAGCAACTGTGGCCGGGAGTTTCGGCGTTAGCGCTCGATAAAAGTTGGTCTGGACCAGCCGTGGGCAAACTACGGCCCGTTTGAAATGAATAAAACTAAAAAAAAAAAGACCGTACCCTTTTATGTAATGATGTTTACTTTGAATTTGTATTAGTTCACACAGACACTCCATCCATGCTTTTGTTCCGGCCCTCCGGTCCAGTTTAAGAGCCCATTGTGGCCCTCGAGTCAAAAAGTTTGCCCACCCCTGGTCTGGACAGTCCTCTGCACGATGTCTATGTGTTTGGTACTAACTTTGAAGCTCTGAAGGGCGGGACTAGGGGAGGGGCTCCCACCGGAGGACCTGGAGAGGAGGAGCCCAGAGGGATAGGCCAAAGGGCTTAGCCTAAGGGGACAACTGGGAGAACCAGGGGAGCACAGAGCACAGATGTGGCGCTAAAAACAGTGACCATTAGCAAAGGAAGGAGGAATGGGGCAGTTGGCTATTTGGGCAATTGCTGAGAAGGGACTCAAACGGTGGTTCTCAAAGTGTGTTCCCCTGAACAGCAGCATCAGCACCACCTGGGATTTGGATAAAATGCTAAAGCTCAGTCCTCCTGAATCCGCAGTTTTTGCAATGGGGCCTGGCCACCTGCATTGCAACAAACAAAGTGAGAGCGATGCACACCACCGTTTGAGAACAATCCTACTAAGACATCCCTAACTTGCCTTTAATGGCTGCTGAGTGCAAACTTGCTAGGGAGCCGGGCTCCCCTAAAACCTCCGGGTCAGCTTAGACAGGGGGGTACACGGTGGGACACACCGAAGGGAAGTCACGAGAAGCCACATCTGGTGTTGACATCGGTGTTAGACCGACGGTGGGAGAGATTTTACGCAAAATTACCCCGCTCACAGAAGAGAGACACACAAGACGAGTTTCAGTAACAGGACTTTGGAAAGAATCAGAATTCGCTAATAATCTCTCCCCATCAGAGAACTAAGTCTGGATAACTACAGGTTTGTAATAGAAAAATTAGTGAACCCGGTAAGAGAAAACAAACACAGATGACCCTGTGATCTTAATATTGAACAGATCTACAGATGAGAAGGCCCTTGGAGTTGGGAAAGGAACATTTCCAGCTTGGAGAGATCAGGTAGTAAAGCAACAAGAAGCTTTAGGCATCAGGAACAAAAAACATGCAGAAATAATTAGATGGGGTCAGGGCACTAATGGAGAAGACGGTGAATGACTGTAATTTTCAGAGCTGTGAAGCCATAAATTGCACTGGGAGGACTGCCTGCTATTAGTGTAGCACTCTCTGCTCTCAAGATGAAGCAGCTGAAGGCTGTCGAATTGGTGAAAATTATTCCTGGAAAAAAGAAAGAAAATTGAATATGAAAGATAAGACGTCTTCTGGTACCTCTCAAAAGAGATGGGGGCCCACAGCCCTCGATATGGGGGCCTGGGCCATCTTCAGAGGTAAGACTATTTTCATGTTTTTGTAATCCAAGGATGGAGCTTTGAAGCTGAAAACTCAAGGGCACTGAATAAATAAGCAGGCTCCCAATTCTTGCTACCATTAAGATTCTGTGTTTTGTTTTGTTAATTCTCACCCAAGGATATTTTTTCCATTGATTTTTTTTAAGAGAGTGGAAGGGACTTGTGTGTGTGTGTGTGTGTGTGTGTGTGTAGAGAGAGACAGACAGAGACAGAGAGAGACAGGGAGAGAGACAGGGAGAGGGAGAGAGAATGTCATTGACGTGAAAAGATACATTGATTGGTTGCCTCCCACATGTGCTCCAACCAGGGCTGGCGATCCCAGGTATGTGCCCCTGACCGGGAATCAAACTCGAGACCCTTCGGCATGCACTAACCACTGAGTACCGGCTAGGACTAAACTTTTGGTTTTACAGAGAGGCAAGGGAAGGGCCGAGCCTGTGAGGCAGCGATTCTATAACTCCATACAAAGTGTACAGAGGGAACAGAAGCTGTTGCTCTGGAAAGTGTCTTAGTTTTGGGAAAGACAGATGGCAAACGAGGAAATAACAGCGACTTAAGGAAAGAATCATAAGACCTAGTTCCCTCTCCAAGTTCTAACTCCATAAGCTGCTGGTGCAGCAATAAGAAATAAAAGATAAGATATAGAGTCCAAATGAGGGAGGATCAAGCCACTAGGAAATCCAAGAATGAGAACTAGGCAAGTGGGTAAGCCAGAAGTGGACGACGGCCAGAGACCAAGTCCATTTCAAAGCTTTCCTCTGGCCCCTCTCCTATTTTTTTCTTTGCTCAGTTTTTAACAGCTGTATTGAAATATAACTGGTGGACCAGAAGCCACAAACATTTAAAGCATATCATTGCATACATTTTGACATAGGTACACACCCCTGAAATCATCACCATAAGCAAGGTAAGGATTATCAATATTTCATTACCCCCAACATTTCCTCTGCCCCTCTGCAATCCATTTCTCTTTCCCTTCCCGACCTCCTCTCGGCCATTGCCATCCCAAGCAATCACTGATCTGATTTTTGTCAATTTCTGTTAGACTTTTCTAGAATTTCATATACATGGAACTGTGCAGCATGTATTCCCTTTTGGATGACTTCTCTCACTCAACATAATGATTTTGAGATCCATCCAAGTTGCTATGTACATCGACACTTTGTTTTGTTCTTTAATTGTTAAGCCGTATTCCCTTATGTGGAATCAATTATATAGCCATCAATGATCAATTCATTTATTAATTTATCTAGTCATCTGTAGATGGTCATTTGGGTTGTTCCCATTTGGGAATATGATAAATTAAGCTATTATGAACATTCATGTGCAAGGCTTTGTATGGCTATGTTTCTCAAGTAAACGCTGATGATATATTATTTGATTTGGGTTTAATTTGCTTAAATTATTAAGAATTTTTGTGACTGTGTTCATGAAAGATATTAGCATCTCATTTGCTTTTCTTACAATGCCTTTGTCCAGTCCTGGTATTAAGGTAAGCCTGGCCTAATAAGATGAGTTGAGAAATGTTTCTTCCTCTCTGTTTTCTGGAAATTTTTGTATAGAATTGGTACTTTTCTCCCTTAAACTGTTGGTGGAATTTTTAACTAAAGCTATCTTGGCCTGGAGGGGTTTTTGTTGGTTAGTAAGTTTCTTGGGGAAGGGAGGTTTTTACAAATTCAATTTCTTTCATAGACATAGGATTATTCAGGTTGCCTCTTTCTTTCTGAGAAAGCTTTGGTAGTTTGTGTCATTGTCAAATTTATTGGTATACATTTTTACACAAATCTTATCCTTTTAATGTCTGTTGGAGCCATAGTGATATCCCCTCATTTATTCCTGATATGGATAACTTGTGTCTTTTCTTTTTTTTTCCGGATCAGTGTGGCTACAGAGTTATTTATTTTATAAATGTTCCCAGAGAACCGGCTTTTAACTATCTCAAAGAATGAGCTCTTAAGCAGTTTCTAGGACCTTGAAACATTAATTAATACCTTATCACAAGAGGGTTGCAGAACCATGTCTAAGGTATTCACTTAGTGAAACTAAAGTAACTCAGGTTATCAAGGAATTGTGCTTGAATGTAAATTTATCATCCATCCCTGTACAGAGGTCCCGGCAGGATCAACAGAGCTAGCTTTCCCGATACCAAGAAACTCAATCCTTCACTGGGAGTCAAAAATCTACAGGTGTTCTTAACCCAGTGTGAGAGTTCTGCGGGCCATGATTTTCTAGGTGCTTTGTGAGTCCTCTGCCCCTCAGAGCCAAAGATGAGCATGGCCAACACGGAAAAAGAAAGAAAATGAAAATGACTGATACTAGGAATACAAGACAGACCTCACCAATATAAAGAACGATGAAGCAATGTTAACACTTGGAGTGGGGGAAACGAGTTAAGTCGGCTCGCGTGAATTGCGCGTACTCCGCGGGAGCCGTCTTAACTCGGTTCATATAGATTTGCGGTGGAGTGCGGGAAACGTGTAAACTCGGGCCGATTGTAACTGCGTATTATCAAATATTTGTTTGTTTGCCGTTCACAAAGATACCTACCTGCGTATGCGAACCGTTTCATACCCATTGGGGTAATAGGTATCATAAAAATCCCTGATTTTGCGCGGGAAACCTAAATAATTGCCCGCGCCATCTTATATTTTGGCGGGAAATTCACCCCACACCGGAGTGTTAACAACAACTCCAGTGCTCGCTTCGGCAGCACATATACTAAAATTGGAACGATGGAGAGATGATTAGCATGGCCCCTGCACAGGGATGACACAAATTCGTGAAGTGTTCCATATTTTAAAAAAAAAAAAAACACACAACAACACACAAAAAAAACTCTAGCCCTAGCTGGTTTGGCTCAGTGGATAGAGCATCGGCCCGTGAACTGAAGGGCCCTGAGTTTGATTCCAGTCAAGGTTGCAGGCTCCTTCGGGAGGCAACCAATCTATGTGTCTCTCTCACATCGATGTTTTTTTTCTCTCTCCCTTTCCCCCTCCCTTCCACTCTAAAAATCAATGGAAAAGTATCCTCAGGTGATGATTAACAATAACAAAAAAATCCCTCTATGCCTCAACATTCAAAAGCTTTGATAAAAAGACCAATTCCATGAAAAACACAAATTATCAAAACTCACTACAGAAGGAAGAGATAAAAATATTTTGGTGCCCTAACCGGTTTGGCTCAGTGGATGGAGCGTCGGCCTGCGGACAAAAGGTCCGAGGTTCGATTCCAGTGAAGGGCATGTACCTTGGTTGCGGGCACATCCCCAGTAGGAGGTGTGCAGGGGACAGCTGATCGATGTTTCTCTCTCATCGATGTTTCTAGCTCTCTATCCCTCTCCCTTCCTCTCTGTAAAAAACCAGTAAAATATATTTTAAAAATATTTTGGATAGCCTTGTATCTATTAAAGGAATTAAATTTGTGGTTAAACACTCCCCTCACCTTCCCACCCCCCACCCCCCAAAAAAACCTTCATGGCAAGGTGGTTTCTCTGTTAATTCTATTAAATATTTAAGGGAGAAATAACACTAACTCCTTACATTCTCTTACACAAAATATAAAAGGAAGGAACACTTCCCAACTTACTTTGTGAGACCAGCATCCCTAAATACAAAAATCAGACAACGACATTTAAGAAAAGAAAACTCTAGCCCAGCCAGTATGGCTCAGTGGTTGAGCATCAGGCTATGAACCAGTAGGTCAGGGTTCAATTCCCGGTCAGGGCATATGCCTGAGTTGCAGGCTCAATCCCCAGAGTGGGGCATGCAGGAGGCAGCCAATCAATAATTCTCTCTCATCATTGATGTTTCTATCTCTCTTTCCCTCTCCCTTCCTCTCTCTGAAATCAACAAAAAATATATTTAAAAAATAACAATTGTAGACTAATATCTCCCATGAATTAGAAACATAAATCCTTTTTAAAATATTAGCAAATTGAATCCAACATTATATAAAAATAAAAATACATATGACTACATGGGGTTCATATTAGGGATGCAAGGCTGGACCAACATTCAATAGTCAATCAATATAATGGTCATTATAATTATTAATACTGTATTTTATATTTGAAAGTTTTTAAGTAAGCAGAAACTTTTTAAGTAAGTAGGCCTTAGATGTTATCATCACACAATTATAATTTTTTGAAGGGATGAAGACACTAACTAACCTTATTGTGGTAATCATCTTGCAATATATACATATTTCTAATCATCATACTGTATACCTTAAATTTAAATATGTCAATATTATCTCAATAAAGTTGGGAAGAAAAATTGATCATATAATTCATTGATTAAATGAGAAAAATCATGACAATACCAGTAGATACAGAAAAAGCTTTTGACAAAATTCAGTATCAATTCATGACTTTAAAAAAAAACCCTCTCATGAAACTAGGAATAGAAGGAAAGTTCTTTAACCTACAGCTAATGTTATACTTAATGCTGAGAGATTGAACACTTTCTAAGATCTGGGCCAGGCAAGATGTCCTCTTTACCACTCCTATTCAACATTGTACTTGAACTCCTAGCTAGTACTATAAAGTAAGAAAAAGAAATTTAAAAGCATAAAAAAGAAATAAACTATCTTTAGTCATAGGCAACATGTAGAAAAATCCCACAAAATCTACAAAGAAAGGTCTCCTAGAACTAAATAGTGAGTTTAGTAAGACACAAGATTAACATACAGAAGTTAATTATGTTCCTATAAACAAGCAATGAACAATTGAAAACTGAAATTAACACAAAACAAAACAATACCATTCACAATAGTACCACTTTACAAGGGACTTATATATGAATCTAACAAAATATATACAATGTCTATATGTGGAAAACTGAAAAAACATTGATAAAAGAAATTAAAGCAGCTCTCAGTAAATGGAAAGATATAGCATATTCATGGACTGGAAGACTCAATATTGTTAAGGCATTAAATCTACCAAACATGGTTTATAGAGTCAATGCAATCCCAATCAAAACCCCAGCCAATTTTTTTGTATATTTTTATAAGTTTATTCTAAAATTCATATGGAAAGGCAAAGGAATTAGAATAGCCAAACAATTTTTGAAAAAGAACACATTACCATATTTCAAGACTTACTATTACTCTCACACTACAGCAATCATGTCCGCTGTAGATTAGCCAGAATCTTGGAGAAATCCCAGGATGCAGTGTGACAAATAAATCTAACAGTATTGCAAATATGTGACATAACCACACTTAAGTGTGTGTGGAGAAAGGAGCTGACCTAAGTAACTTCAAAAACTGCATTTGACTGGAAGTTTTAAGGATAAGGATGAAAGAAACCATACAAAAAAACTGTATTCCATTGTAAATTTGTTTCTTATTGGAGTCCAGGTTCACAATTCTTTTACACGGATATAGGGGATGAATAATTAAGTAAGTGGATGATGGATGATGGTAGCCTGGTTTCTCATTACTGGAGAGGGAAGTGACAGGAAAAAAAGGAATGCTATAATGACCCTTGTGGTACTGGTTTGGAGTTCAAGGCATCAATATGAACTTGTGTATGTGTTATGTATATGAACTCATGTCTCTGAGATATATATGTATATGTAGATGCAGAAACAATGATAGATGTATGTATGAGTTAGTATACATACATATAATACCTAGCTCTGCCTGCTGGGAGGGCCTAAAAGCGGTGACATCCAATAGCAATGAACAAACTCAGTGCCCACATTTTCATTTCTATAACCCATTTTTAAATTAAATTAAAATGAAACCGGCATCTTGGAGAAAAGGCTGATTCTTAGACTGTGGTGAGGAAAATACAAGGAAGAAGCATCTTGTAGTACCAGAAAGAAAGTGCTCAAAAACAAAGCAATGGCACATGTCATGGGTCATAGGAACCAACCTGAAAGATTTTGCAATTCAAGCAACAAAATAAGTACCAGTGCTGGATTATAACCCAAAATACAAAGTAAATATACATGAGTCCACTTATATAAATAAATGATTCATTGAATTCTTAATGAGTGAAATTAAAGTGAAGAAACGAATCTTCTCTAGATAAGAATTCCTAATAATATAGAGAGATACAGATACACAGATACTCTCCACTCCACCAGGCGAAATTTAATTCCTTCCTCCCTTGACTTAGTCTACTTCCCAAAGCATAAAGTATGGAAAGGGAAAAATATTACCTATACCGTGGAGAATCCTTACAAATACCACCTGAACCAAATGACCAAGGCAACATCACCAGTGATATTACGTGCGTATCATGAACCTCTTAATAGGATGTAGTGAGAAGGGTACCTCACCTCTGTGGCCTTCCTTCCAAAAACCCAGGACTATGAGAAAAACAAACAAATTGAAGAACAATGTATAAAATATCTGACTAGTACTCTTCAAAACTGCCGAGGTCATGGGACACAAGGAAAGACTGAGAAACTGTCACTAGCCAGAGGAGACGAAGGACGCATGGTTGCCAGTTGCGGCGTGGTGCCCTGAAGAGGGTCCTAGAATAGAAGGAGGACACTGATGGAAAGTTCTGGAGTTGAGTTAGTGAAAACAAACCAATGTTGCTTCTTAGTTTTGACAAATGTACAATAATAGAGGAAATGCTAAGAGACTTAGGAGAATTCTCCGTTATCTTTGTAACTATTCTGTAAATCGAAACTTATTCCAAACTAAAAAGGTTATTGTTTTAAATGAAGGTAAAATAGAGTCATTTTCAGACAAACACAAAGCTGAAATAATGTGCCTCTGGCATTACTGAACTGCAAGAAATGTTCATGAAATGTTTCACTCTGAAGAAAAATGTTACCTGAAGGAAAATTATTCCTTCTTGAAAGATCCTCAGATACACACATACACACACACACACACACACACACACACACACAGAGGCATCAGAAATGGCAAGTACATGGTTAACATAAATAAATTTTCTCACTTTTATAATTTCTTTAAAGTATAATTGACTTGTTAAATTAAAATACAAAGAATGTATGGTGATATTTATAGAGAGAGAGCATACAATTATGACAACAAGAACACAAATGACCAACAGCTTCTATAGAAGTATACAGTTGCAAACTTAATATTAAATACAATATTATTTGAAGTTGCAATGTAATAGCTTAAAGATAGATGTTATAAGACACAGGAAAACCAAAGAAAAATAAAACAAAGAGCCATAACTAGTAATGCAATAAAGGAAATAAAATGAAATGCTAAAAAATACACAATTAAAGCAAAAGACAGCAGAAAAGGAGGGAAAAAAGAACAAAAATCAGTTGAAACAAATAGAAAAGTCATAGCAAGATGGTAGCCCTAAGCCAGACCATATACTAGTATGTAACTAATAAAATGAAAATACTCAATTACAAGGCAGAGATTGTCAGAGTGAATTACAAAAGAAGGCCCAACTATACATTGACTATAAGAAACATGCTTGCTATATAAAGAAACAGACTAAAATAAGAATATGGGAAGAGACATAGCATGCAAACCCTAATCATAAGAAATCTGGAGTGAATGGATAATGTAAGAGAAAGTAGACTTCAGAATAAGGAATATTGGCAGCGAAAAAGAAGTACTGTATCAGTTTTCTATAGCTGCATAACAAATTACCACAAGCCTGACAGCTTAAAGCAGCACCATGGACCGGTTCGAATTCCATGCATGAGAAGTCTGGCGTGGCGTGACTGGGTAGCACAAGACTGAAATCAGTCAGGTTGAGTTTCCATCTCGAAGCTCTGGGAAAATAATCTGCTTTCAAGCCCACTCTTGTTGGAAGAATTCAATTCCTTGTGATTGAATAATTGAGTTCCCCTTTCTTTGCTGGCTGTCAGCACACTGAATCCTCATGCTTCAAATTTGTGACTCCCCTTCCGTGACCAGCTGTAGAAAACTCCGTTTTCATGTGATTAGGTCAGGCTGACCCAGATAATGCCCCCAGTGTAAGGTTAATAGTGCCAATACAGCATAACCTAATCCTGGGAGTAAAATCCATCATATTAACCGTCCTAGAGATTATCCAGGTAATGTATACAAGAGGGGAAGGGAATTTTGTGGGTTGTCTTGGAATTCTTCCTGCCATAAGGAGATTACAGAATGATCAAATAATCAATTCATCTAGACATAGCAAAACTAAATGTGTTCACATCTAATAACGAAGCGTCAAGATATACGAGGCAAAAACAAATGGAACTAAAAGAAGAATTATATACAAATTCGTAGTTACAGCTGGAAATTTCAGTCTTTCTTTCTCGGTAATTGATAGCACAGATAGACAGAAAATTAGTTCAGATAGAGAAGATTTGAACAACACTATTAACCAAATTGACTTCATTAACATTTGTGGAGCACTACTCCCAATGATTTTAGAATAGCCATTATTTTCAAGTCCATGTGATACAATCACTACTATAAACTGTATGTTGGGCCTGGCTGGTGGTGGCTCAGTTGGTTGAGCATCATTCTGTGCACCAGGATGTGGCTGGTTTGATTCCAGCACCTAAAGGTTGCAGGTTCAATTCCAGGGCTGGAGGCAGCCACTTGATGTTCTGCTCTCACATTAATGTTTCTATTTCTCCTTTCCTCTCCCTCTAAAAATCAATAAAACTATTATATATATATAATATGCTAATTCGACCAGACAGCCAAACAACCTTCCGGGCATCCTTCCGGGGCTGTGAGGGCTGAGGCAAGCTGCCGTGGCTGCTAGGGCCAAGCCCCTTGCATGAATTTCATGCGTCTGGCCTCTAGCGTGTGTGTGTGTGTGTGTGTGTGTGTGTGTGTGTGTGTGTGTGTGTGTGTTTCAACAAGAACAAGTTTCAACAAGTGTAAAAGAATGGAAATCATACAGAGTATATTTTCTGAGTGCAAAGGCATCTAAGTACAACTCCAGAAAACTGCAATAGCAACTCTGCCATGACATGGAGAAACTCCAACTTTATGTTTGAATGTCAGCGTGACAGTAATCCCTTGATATGATCAAAGAAGTATTAATTACTCACATAAAAGTGAAAGTTCCAAGGTGAGTGGTGGGGAGGATTGCTTTCTCTGGGGAAAGTCCAAAATAAAAAGAGTGAATAGTAAGTGTGCAACGTTTTATGAAAGGGAAGCCCTGCCAGCATAAGATTTGAAAGAGAACCCACCCAGCATGAAACTTCAGGGACAGCCAGAGGGCACATGTGCTTGTGGGGCCTATGGGCGGGTAAGCTTTGTCAGGATGTTGCAGGAGGCAACAAACACAGGCAGACAAGAGGCTTAGAGTTGTCTCACACCAAATCAAATGTCAGTGGGAGTTTTATAAAGTCATTTTATATGTCTATCATAACCCCGAATCAAAGGAAATTAAACAACACACTTATAAATAATTTATGGGTCAAAGATGAAATCACAAGAGAAATTGTAGGTATTCTGAACTGAATGACAATGAAAATACAGTACATTAAAATGTCTGGGATGCAGCTAACTCGGTGCTTATACAGAAACATTTACCTCCGAAAAGAGAAAGATCTAAAATCAATGACCTAAGTTTCCATCTCAAAAAAACTGGAATAAGAGAGCAAAGCAAGTCCATGATCCATAAAAGGAAAGAAATAATGAACATAAGAGCAGAAATTAACAAAAGAGATGGATGATGGAAAAATTAACAAAGTAACTTCTTTGAAAGTTTTAACAAAACTGACAAACCCTTAGCTTGCCTGATTCAGGAATAAAGAACATAAATAACCAATATCAGGAATGACAGGTGTGATCACCACAGATCCTATGACATTAAAAGGATAAAATAATATTTTGAATAAATTTATGCCAATATATTTGACAACCTAGATGAAATGTAGAAAATTCTTGAAAAATACAATTAATAATCACTGATACCCTAGAAAAGCAAGTATTCACAACACATATATCAAAGGACTTGTATCCAGAATATATACATATATATGTGTGTGTGTGTGTGTGTATATATATAGAAAATCTTACAAATAATGAATAAGAAAACAAATTACCCAATATAAAATGGACAAAGGGTTTAAAGCGTTTTTCACCAAAAAGATTTATAATTAGCCGATAAGCACATAAAAAGATATACAATGTAATTAGCCATCAAGGCATTGCAAATTAAAACTATAATAATTTACCACTACACACTGACTAGAATATTATAACTTTAAAAAGTGATCATTCTAAGTGATGGAGGAGATGTGGAGAAATTTGAACTCACATATTGTGGGTGGAAATGTAAAATGGTGCGACCACTTTAGAAAACAGCTTGGCAGAGCCTTATAAACACACACTTACTATACACTCAGCAATTCTACACCTATTTACCCAAGACAAATAAAAACATATGCTCACACAAAAGCTCCTATATGAATAGTCTTAGCAGCTTCATGCATAATAGCTAAAATCTGAAAACAACCCAAATGTCAATTAACAGGTAAACAAATACAAACTGTAGCATATCCACACTCAACAGTAAAAAAGGAACTGATACCTACAGCAATATGAAAAGAAAAATCTCAAAAAACAGTATGATGGACAAAAGAACCATGCCATATGACTCCATTTAATGAAATTCTACAAAATGCTAGTCTAATCACAGTGGAAGAAAGTAGATCGGTGGTGGCCTAAGACAAGAGTGAGGCGTATTCTCTGGATTGAGGCATGGGGGAACTTTTAAGGGTAATGGAATTGATTGCAGGCGTGGTTACATGGATATATGCATTGTTAAAATTCACTGACTTGTATGCGTAAAATAGGTGCATTTTATTGCATGTAAATGACAACTCAATAAAATTGAGTAAAAAATATAAAATTAGGCAGACAATTTTGTAGGTTCTGTAATAATATCCTTTAAGCACTTCTCCCCCCAGCTGAATCTTATCCAATCTTGGCTAATCCTGTGCACCTGCCAACATGCCGCACACCTAATCACCAACTCTGATTTGAAAAAAAACTTAGCGTCGTCAACACCACAGGCCCATGCCCGCCTGATTGCCGGTGAGGCTCAGACATCACCCTTGATTTCTGGTTTCTATGTTCAAGGATTTCTTTCGTGGAAAGGGTTTACCTGGCAGTGGCAACCAAACTGGATTCTGGGATTTGTTGCATTTTATGTTCTCAGCGAGCAGCATCCAGATATTTGCTCTAGGCAAGAATTCCTGTCTGGTGCTCGATCCTCCGAAAACTTCAAGAAGCTATGAAAGGTACCGTCAGCCCTCAACCCAGAGGCATCCACAGGAGACTCCACCGCAGCCAAATTTCACGTTTAACAGCCACGCTGAGTCCCAGGGACCGGCTCTCACTTAATCCCTAGGCAGCAAGACAGCCCCTGTGCTTCCAAACCTGGGCACTTACCTCGGTCCAGGCAGCCAAGGTGCATCTCCTCTGCAACTTCCAAGAAGCTTCGGCCAAGCCACAGGCCCCAGAGAGAACATTTTATACGGTTTCCTCAGCACCACCAATCCCAAGGCATTCCTTGGGCCCAAGGAGCCCGAGAGAGGACGACCACGCGGCTGCTCTCCCCAGGCAGAAGTGGGAAATGTCTGCTCGAGCCTGGCTAGCAGTTCCCTGGCTGGCCAAAGCAGGTGGGAGAAGGATCTAGTGATTGCCTCGTGGTAACTCAGGAGGAGTCAGCTTACACCAAGAATTCACCCAAGATGGTGGGTAAGAAGTAGCTGAGAAACTGCAGTGGAAACCTCCATGCCGTAGCTGGGGAGCCATGCTCAGGCCCTTCACCCATTTATTCCCAGGTCCAGGTTTGGTCCCAGACTGGCTGCCCAGGTTTTCAGCTCTCATCACAGGCCCTGGGTCCTGTGCTGGCTTCCTGGCCTCCTGCTGCTGTCAGTAATTAGGGCCATCAAATCTGTCAGCCAAACTGGGATACGTTTGAAAGTGGGAAGCGGGTGCTATTCATTATTACACTGTGAGACAGGTATAAACTGGGGTCGTCCCAGGAAAACCAGGACTTATGGCAGGGGTGGGCCACCTTTTTGTGAGTGCGTGCCAAAACCAGCAAAATCTCCGACTCAAAATTCTTCTGCGTGCCAACGCTAATTTTTTGAGAACATGTTACGCCTACTTGATATCTCTTAAGGTGTATGTATGTGAAGAACCTTGAAGAAATAATAAAATTCATTTGAGTGACAAAAACACAGTATATGATGATGAAAAATACACTTTATTTTTTAATGTATACATGTACACTGATAGTCCGACAGAAAACTTTGTGACTCTGTTTGATATTATCAGTGGGACTTTTGCTGCTGCATCACTGGTGACAGAGATTTTACATCAGGTTTATATTTTCCTATTACAAGACTTAACAAAATTCATCACTGAGAACAAAGATTCACACGCGTGTGTGGATGAAAACATGGAGAGTAATGCTGTTGCAAAGTTTTTTAAAACAGAAAACATTTTCTGGAATGGCATTCCAAGTTCTCAATAGTTCGTTTTCAACACTATTGAAAGTGCTCTTCCCCTCTCTGGTCAATCCATGTCTATGGTCTTTAAGTTAACTTGTTATGTAAAATTATTTATTTATCTAAGATGCACCTACACTGAATTTATCTGAAAAATAAAAAAGTCGATATTAAGAAAAAAATTGTAAATGGAAGATTATAAGAGAGGGTTTCGCGTGCCAGCAAAAGTTACTGGCGTGCCATGTTTGGCACGCGTGCCAGGGGTTGCCCGCCCCTGACTTATGGCCACTGTCACAATGACCCCTCCCTTCCAAGGAGTTCTCGGTTCTCTCTTTCCAAAGCAACTGGAGAGTCACCGCCTCCACACCGTCCTCTTTGCCCCCCACCTTCCCACAAAAACGCAGACAGGCTTTTCATTTTAAAGCCCTTATTTCTAGTCAGCAGAGACAAATTGACAATGATAACTGAAAAAAACCAATGAGGGAAAGTTAAAAGAATATAAAGTTCCTAACTGAAAGTCCCTCATCTGAACAGTCAAATTCACCGAGATGGCAAACTAAAATTTCATGGCCTTTAGTTTTAGATTTTATTCTTTTTCTGACTGTAAATGAACACTTATTGCAGACACATCACATGTGCATTGTGGAAAATTAGAAAATGTAGACAAACCCAAAACACAAAATAATACCTTACATGGCCATCACCAAGAGATTATCACGCTAAGTGATATTAGCAAAAATAGTGGACTTAGAACTTCCAAATACGCTCATCCATAACAGCAATGAAAAAAAGAAGAAGCAAATAACAGAATCAAGTTTACCAGAATTCTGGAAAGTGAACAAAGACAGCAATCTAAAGATCTTTTTTTTTTTAAATCTGAATCTTAGTAAAACTATATGTTTTGGGGAAATTTAAATTGCCCTATTCCCCAAGTACCTATTTCTAGCTCCCTGGTAGCCTTGAAAACCAACAGCCCACAATTATAGTGAAAGCCAGCAGCCTGGCACCAAGAATTCACCCAAGATGGTGGGTAAGAAGTAGCTGAGAAACTGCAGTGGAAACCTCCATGCCGTAGCTGGGGAGCCATGCTCAGGCCCTTCACCCATTTATTCCCAGGTCCAGGTTTGGTCCCAGACTGGCTGCCCAGGTTATCTGCTCTCATCGCAGGCCCTGGGTCCTGTGCTGGCTTCCTCGCCTCCTGCTGCTGTCAGTAATTAGGGCCATCGAATCTGTCAGCTAAACTGGGATACGTTTGAAAGTGGAAAGTGGGTGCTGCAGGGAGGACAGAACGGAATTGGAGCTCCTGCAAAGCCGTATTCACAAAGAATTGTCAGTACGTATTTGTCCTGTCTGGTGGGTCCCTGGTAGACCCCATTTGCAAGGCTGGCTTTATTTGACTGACTCAGGATTCTTCTCATGCAAAAACCTTTTCCCCAGAACTGTCTAAAACAATTAGAGGTGCCCTGGCTGGTATGGCTCAGTTGGTTGGAGCATTGTCCCGTGCACTGAAGGATTATGGGTTCGATTCTCCGTCAAGGCATATACCTGGGTTGCAGGTTTGATCCCTGGTTGGGGCATGTGTGGGAGGCAGCCAATAGATGTTTCTCTCTCATATCAATTTCTCTCTCTCTCTCTCTCTCCCCACCCCCCCCCCCCCCCCCCAGAATCAATAGAAGGGATGTATCCTCAGGTGAGGAATAATAATAATAATGAGTTAATAAAACAATTAGAGGTAATTGTTTAACCTCACAGCTGTCTGAGTCATTGGATAATAGTTGGGGCAAATAATAGGAATAGGCTTATTTAAAAACTTTTTTAAAAAATGGGAATAAAATGTCCATAGGGGCTTTAAGAAGAACTGCATATTCCTGGGAATCTAGGAGGCCCCTGCATATGTGGGGCTGTGCTCATGGCCAGGGCTGTGTGCATAATCAGCAAAAACCTCAAGAGCTCACTTTACCCCTTGAGCCTCTGCACAAGCAGGAAATGAAGGTTATAGAAGAATTTTCACCCACGTGGCCGAGTGTTGAAGTTGTGCCCCAACATACATACTGAACTGCTCTGCAAACACTGGGAGACTGATTGGTTCCAAGCATTTAAGGAAATCTCTGTCCTATTATTAGCTGACCACTAAGCTATCAGAACAGAGACTTTAATGGTCACATAAACAGAGTTCAGACTTTACAGCATTTGTTCAGAAAAGTCAGTAAACAAACAGCAATAGTAATGACAAACACTGGGGAAGAGAGAGAATCTGACTTTAGGTTATATTCCAGATTGCCGGTCTGAATTCTAGATTACAATATTATATTATTAAAATGTTCCGTTTTCAGCAAAAAATATTGTAACACATGAAAAGAAATAGGTATATGGTCAATACATGGGGAGGATAGGAGAGTAACCAATAGAAACTCTCTAGGAAGCCAAGATGTTGCACTACAAGGACAAAGATTTAAATTCCCTATTATAAATATGCTCAAGGATTAAAAGAAAACCATGTCTTTAAAAAAAACTATAGGAAAGTATGAGAACAATGTCTCGTCAAATAGAAAATATTCATAAAGAGTTAGACATTATATTTTTTTAAAGGAACTAAACAAGAATTCTGTAGTTGAAAAGTACTATAATGAAGATTTAAAATTCATGAGAGGGGCTCTAAAATAAATTTGAGCAGGCAAAAAAATTTTTTTTAATTTTTATTACTGATTTTTTAGAGAGAGAGAGGAACGGGAGAGGGGAGAGAAAGAGAGAGAGAGAAACATCGATTGGTTGTTCCACTTGTGTATGCATTCATTGGTTGCTTCTTTTATGTGCCTTGACAGGAGATCAAACCCACAACCATGACATATGGGGAAGATGATCTAACCAATTGAACTACTGGGCCAGGGCGGAAAGAATTTGCAAACTTTAAAATAGTTTGAGCTTACTCAGTTGGAGAATAGAAAGAAAAAATAAAGAAAAATGAAACGAATCTCAGAGACCCGAGGGGCCATTAACAATTCAATAATAGCTGGAAACTTCAATAACCCACTTTCAATAATGGGTAAAACAACCAAACAGATTAGCATGGAAATAGAAGACAACACCATTAACCAACTAGATCTAACAGACATGTATAGAACACTCCACCCAACATCACATTACACATCCTTCTCAAATGTACATGGAACATTTTTCCATAATAAATATACATTAGGCCATAAAATAAGTCAATAAATTTAAAAGGATTGAAATCATACAAAATATGTTCTCTGACCAAAATGGACTGATATTATAAATCACCAATGGAAGAAAATTTGGGCAATTCACAAATATATGGAAGTTAAACAATTTACTCCTAAATATCCACCAGGTCAAAAAAACTGTCCCAAGGGAAATTCAAAAATACTTTGAGATGAATGAAAACACAACATACTGAACCTTACGAGATGCCTCAAAAGCAGTGCTCATATGGAAAGGTACAGCTTTAAATAGGTATATTTAAAAAGAAAAAAGTTTCATGTAAATAATATAACCCCACATGCTAAGAAACTAGTAAAGAAGAGCAATCTGACCCAAAGCAAACACAAAGACAGAAACAGTAAAGATTAGAGCTGAAATAAATGAGATAGAAAATAGGAAAACAATAGGGAAAATATACTAGTGATGAACAATTCAAAAATAAAATTAGGGAAACAATTTTATTTATAACTAGTAGCCCGGTGCACGAAATTCATGCACATTAAAAGGGAATTAATTGCCCTAACCGGTTTGGCTCAGTGGATAGAACATCGGCCTGCGGACTCAAGGGTCCCAGGTTCGATTCCGGTCAAGGGTATGTACCTTGGTTGCGGGCACATCCCCAGTGGGGAGTGTGCAGGAGGCAGCTGATCAATGTTTCTCTCTCATCAATGTTTCTAAATCTCTATCCCTCTCCCTTCCTCTCTGTAAAAAATCAATAAAATATATATTTTTTAAAAGGGAATTAATTAGTGGAGATATTTTAATATTGCTATTTGCCCTTTCTCTATAATAGAAGTGTGAGAGATGAAAGGAAATTAGTAAAATGTATATGAAAATAATATATAAATTTATTAATAAATAAACAGTAACAAAAGGATATAACAACAACAGAGGCATGATATAAAAACGACAAAAACATGATATGAAAACAACAGTGATGCAAACAATGACTGATAAAGTGAATAAACTTATTCTAATATCTCTCTGTACACCACTTTAAGAATGAAAACACTTTCAGAGCGCTTGACTAATTTCCCTTGTGATGAAGTATTTAGAACTTTAACTGTAACGTCACATGCTCTTCAAACTCGAGAGAAAGCAACATATAACTGACCATGTGCGAAAATGGGTTCAGGTAGGAATATGCCTACTTTGTCTAGAGTTTGTCCTTGTGATTTATTAATAGTCATCACAAATGCTGGCATCACGGGAAACCGTCGTTGAATAAATTTAAATGGGAGGCCAGTGTCAGATGGGGACAAATTAATTCTTGGAATCAGAACAACCTCTCCCTCTGCAGATCCTGTTAATACTTCAACTTTGATAATGATAGGTCGTAATCTTCTGATAATAAATCTGGTACCATTACAAAGACCCCATTTACTATTGAGATTTCTCAAGAGCATGATGATTGCACCCACTTTCAATTTTAATTTATGACACGGCATTCCTGAAGGAGTAATACTATTAAGAAATTCGATGGGAAAATTTTCCTTTTCAGCATCATCTGTGGAGTCAATGGAATCATCACTCAAATATGTGTGAAAATCTCCATTGAGTATATCCAAATTTTCTTCATTTAATTTTTGAACATGCTCATTTTTTGGACAAAGAATTGCACGTTTAGATATATTTTTAATATTATCTATAGCAGTGGTTCTCAACCTTGGCTGCACATTAGAATTACCTGGGAATCTTTTAAAAATCCTGATTCCTGGGCCTCATCCTCCGGAAATTTTTCTTTGTTATGGAGTGGGGCCACAACTTTAGTAACAAAGAAACAGAATTTCTGGAGGATGAGGCCCAGAAATCAGGATTTTAAATCAGGATTTCCAGGTGATTCTAATGTGAAGCCAAGGCTGAGAACCACTGATCTATAGATATAGTATTTCCAAAGGTAGCTTCAATAATAGATCCATTACAAATCATTTCACTTCCATGCTCAGCTCTGAGGGCGGGTTCCTGCCTGAAACCTCACCCTCCAGGAAACAGCTGGGGGAGGGTGCAGCCGTTTCCAAGACGACCCCTGCAGGACTGACTTCCTTCCAGTTGGTCGTGGTTCTGGCTGTGATGATACACCCAGGGTTTTTATATACGTAGATAGCATCAAAAAGTACTTGAGAGCCCTAACTGGTTTGGCTCAGTTGGTAGAGCGTTGGCCTGCGGACTGAAGGGTCCCAGGTTCGATTCTGGTCAAGGGCATGTACCTTGGTTGTTAGCACATCCCCAGTGGGGGGCGTGCAGGAGGCAGCTGGTCGATGTTTCTCTCTCATCGATGTTTCTAACTCTCTATCCCTCTCCCTTCCTCTCTGTAAAAAATCAATAAAATATTTAAAATATATATATACTTAAGAATGAATTTAACAAAAGAAGTGCAAGACCTGTACAGTGAAAACTATAAAAACATTGTTGAAACAAATTAAAGAAGACTTAAGTAAATAGAGGGACATCTTGTGTTAATGGGTTGGAAGATTTATTGTTGTTAAGATGGCAACACACCCCAAATTGATCTACAGATTCAGTGTAATCCCTATCAAAATCCCAAAATACCATATTTTGCACAAATTGACAAGTGATCCTAAAATTCAAATGGAAATGCAAGGAGCTCAGAAGAACCAATTTGGAAAAGGAGAACAAAGTTGGAGGTCTCACACTTCGTAATTTCAAAACTTACTACCAAGCTACTATATTCAAGACTGTGTGATTCTGCCAAAAGGAAAAACATATAGATGACTAGAATAGAATTGAGAGTACAGAACAATCTATTGTGATCAACTGATTTTTGAGAAGGGTGCCAAGGCAATTCAGTGGAGAAAAATTAGTCCTTTCAACAAATGTTTCTGGGGCACCTGGATACCCACCTGCAAAAGAATGAAATTGGGTCCTTACTCATACTGTATTATGTATATAGTACATACATATCACATACCATATACAAAATGGATCAAAGGCCTAACTGTATGAACTAACACGCTTAGAAGAAAGTATAGAAATAAGTTTCATGAATTTAGATTAGGCATGCTTTCTTAGATGTGACACCACAGGCACAAGCCGCAAAACGAAAAAATATATAAGTTAAACTTCATCAAAATTAAAAACGTTTCTGCTTCAAAGCACATTTTTTTAAGAAAGTAAAAAAAAACAACCCACAGAATGTGGGAAAATATAGGGTATCGCCCCAAAAATGTATACACACACTTTGCCTATTATGAATATTGCATATACATGGAATCATACCATATGTGGCCTTTTGTGTCTAACTTCATTCACTTAACATAATGTTTTCAAAGTTCATCCATATAAACATTTACAAAGGCAGTGTTTATTCAAATACATTTCATTTTCAAAATTGAGCTATCCACTGTTAAAGTATGTATACATTTTGGGGGGACACCCTGTATTTGCAAATCACATGTGTGATAAGGATCTAGTATCCAGACTATATAAAATAACTCTTACAGCTCAGCAATAAAAAGACAAATAACCGAATTTTTAAATTGGCAAGGGATTTGAATAGACATTTCTATGAAGATTTACAAATAACCAATAAATAAGTACATGAAAAGAGGCTCAACATCATTAGCTATCAGGGAAATGCAATCAAAACCACAATCAGATACCACTTCACACACAGTAGAATAACTCTAATTAAAAAAAAAATTTTTTTAAACCACGCAGCCCAGCCAGCATGGCTCAGTGGTTGAGCGTTGACCTATGAACCAAGAGGTCACAGTTCAATTCCAGGTCAGGGCACATGCCCGGGTTGCAGGTTCAATCCCCAGTGTAGGTCGTGTAGGAGGCAGCCAATCAATGATTCTCTCTCATCATTGATGTTTCTGTCTCTCTCTCCCTCTCCCTTCCTCTCTGAAATCAATAAAAATATATTAAAACAACTTAAAAAAATAAAACATGCACAGTAACTAGCATTGGCAAGGATATGGAGAAGTTAGAACCCTCCTACATTGCTGGTGGTAATGTAAAATGGTACAGCCCCTTTGGAAAACAGTTCAGTAGTTCCTCAAAAAGATAAACATGAAGTTACCATGTGACCAACAATTCTGTCCCTAGGTATGTATAAAAGAGCATTGGAAACATGTTCACACAAAAACTTGCACACCAATGTTCATAGCAGCATTATTCATAATAGCCAAAAGGCTAAAGGAACCCAAGTATTCTTCAAATGATGAATACATAAGCAAAATGTGGTATACCCAAAAATGGAATACTATTCAGCCATAAAAAGAGATGAAGTACTGATGCACGTCACAATATGGATGAACTTTAAAAACATTATGTTAAGTGAATGAAGCTAGACATCGAAGGCCACATATGGTATGACTCCATGTATATGCAGTATTCGTAATAAGCAAATTCATAGAGACAGAAGGTAGATAATTGCTTGCCAGGTGTGGGGAAAGGGGGATTTAGGGAGTGACCAGTGATGGATATGAGCTTCTTTTTGAGGTGATGAAAATGGAAGTATATAGAGATGATAGTGGCACAACCTTGTGACTATAATAAAATCCTCTGAATTGTACACTCTAAAAGGATGAATTTTATGGTGTGTGAATAATATCTCAAAAAAGAGAACCACTCCTGATAATATATTCATGCCTCTTTGGATCTTTCTATGTGTATATGTAATATGTAATGTTTTAACCAAAATGACATATTACTAAATGTGCTTTTGAAACCTTCTTTCTCAGTCATCTTGCCATTTCTGTAAGTTTCATTTCATCTAATACTCAATCCATATTCAAATGTCTCCATTTGTTTAAAAAATGTTCTTTAGATCTACTTTGCTCAAATCAGTATCCAGTCCAGGATCATACATTACATCTTTCCTGTTGTTGTTGTTGTTATTGGGAGTTTTTTCTTTCTTTTTTTTTAGAAGTATAGCTGACATACAGTAATATATTAGTTTTAAATGACATTTCTATCCTTAACCTGTGATCACCACAGTAAGTCTAATGTACATTTTGTTTTGATGTACCTTAAGTCCCTTTTTAAAATTTTTATTGATTGATAGATTTGAGAGAGAGAGGAAAACATTGATTTTTTTTGTTCCACTTATATATGCATTCATTAGTTGATTCTTGTATGTGCCCTGACTGGGGATCAAACCCATAACCTTGGGTTATCAGGATGATGCTCTAACCAACTGAGCTACCCAGCCAGGGCTGACGTCTCTTTTCTAATTTAAGTATAGTTGGTATACAGTCTTATATTAATTTTAAGTGTACAACATAGTGATTCAACTTTTTTATACTTTACAATGCGATCACTAATTCTCGTAATCATTTGTCACCGTGCAAATTTATCTATATAATATCATTGACTATATTCCCCTTCATCTTTCCACCACCCTTATCCCCCTCCTCTCTGGCAACCATCCCTTTGGTCTCTGCTTCTATGGGCCTGTTTTTGTTTTGTTTTGTTTTGTTTGTTCGTTTGTTTTTCTCTTTTTCATAACACTGGCTGTTGAAGAAGGCCACGTCCGTTGTCTTGCAGAATATGCTACCCTCTGAATTTGTTTGATTGCTTCCTCTACCTCCTGTTTTTCCTATAAAATACAAGTGATATCTAAACTATACATCTGAGTTAAGCATATTTGACTAGAGCATATTGTAGGCTTTCCTGTACACACTATCCTGGGTCACATCAGAGGACACATAACATCTGGTTGACTCTCTCTTAGCAACACCATGATTGATCCCAGGATATGAGACCTATCAGCCTGGCCCCGGCTCCGTTTGGCACCTGGCCCCTGGAAAGCTATCCGTGATGTGTTGCTTTAACACTCTGCAAGTATCAGCTCCCCAGCCATCACTCAGCAAACAGCTTTTAACAAACTGAAGCACCTTGTCTGCAGAAATATTTTCACTAGTTTCCAAATGATTGTTTTCCTCATTGTCTGATTCTTTCTACATTTATTTATTTGCAGGCCTGCTGGAAGAGCTTTTCCTCATCAGCGAGGGCTATTTGCTTACCCTGAAATACAGTTCCTACTAGAAGAGAAGGATAAAAGCTTAATTCCTTTTATTTCATCACAAATTTTCAGGGTGTTTTTTTAAAAAACTAAAGTAGGGTTCACCAACCCTATCTTCCTTCCCTGTATTTTCTATGGCTCTTCATTTCCACCTGAAAATGCATTCAAGGCTTTTCTCCAGTCCAGCATTGATTCGTTTCCATTAACTTAGCCCCTAACTTTTCCTAGAACTCAAAACAGCCTATTAAGACCAAACACCCCACACAATACTCATAGGAATACCCAAATCATTAGTTGAGGCCTGAGGGCCTACGGAAACTTATCTAAACAACCATTTCAAAGACTAACTCAACCAGGTAGAGGCTGGTCTCCTCCTTCTCCTGTTCTACTTGCAACTGAGCCCTTGCCAGACTCATCTCAACTCCCACCTCATTCTCTGAAAGCATTGTTCCTAATCTGTGACGTTTGGACGTGATTACTAAAGTAAATAAACACACCAGCAAGGAATCAGCAAGGTGTGGGAATATGAGAACTGTACCAATAGCAGAGGCCAGATTTTTGAAAAGGAAGGTCAGTCGGGGGTAAAGACTGGCACAACAGCACCAACGGTGGGTCCAAGGCCCTTTCCTCTATAAGGTGAACTCAAGGCTGAAGGGCTATGGCTGCTCGTGAAACTTTGTCCTCAGCCCCTGCTGAGGGAGGTGCAAACAAAGAGGAACAGAGCTGCGTGCAGGCTCGGGGAGAGCTGGGAGAATGAGCACCTCGGCCGCCCCTGGGGTGTATGAACTGACTGATGTATAAACCAGAACACACATGCATTCATATACAAAAAGGACACCCCTTGCCAAATGGACCAGATGTTCATGTTGACTGGTCAGCGTATTCTCTCCTGTTGGAAAAACCTACATGGAAAGCCAAATTATAATCAAGAGGTTGTTTGTGAGCATGAAATCAGAACAAAGGGAGGGAACTGGATGGGCTCTGTGGCACCCATAGGGATATAGGGTGGCCTGCATATCCGTGTCAATGGTCAAAAAACTCTTTTCCTTGACAGGGCTGGAGACATAATGACAAATGTTTGTTCCTTGGCTCCACTTTTCAGCACTCCCTACAGACCACCCCCCCCTCCCCCTTCTGCTCACATATTCTTTCTTCAGCTGTTAGGGCCATTGATTGGGTTACAGCTTTCCTCCACATTCCGTCACGCCTTGATTAAATTTCCAGGCACCGCTACATCCTGTTGCTTAGGATGACATTTGCAGACATTTAATCACATCTATTATGTAGATTTCACTAGTTTCATAATCACAGGATAATATTTATTTATCCGTTTGGGGGATACCTCACCATTCTACCCTATGTTCTGATATGCTAGTCAGCAGGGAAAAAAAAGTCACAATGACCAGTGTGATAAAGGGGCCGATTTCCATTGTTTTGGTCTTCCTCGTGCCTTGGTGAGCACCGTCACAGGACTGGACTCATTTGACAAACATGTACTCTGTGCATACCCTATGGCAGGCGCCGTACTAGGCTCTGGGAATATAAAGGATGAGCATGGCAGTGAAGGAAGCAGGCAAAGAAACCACCCATCACAGTACAGTGTGGTAGACACAGGGTGCCATGGAGACATTTAAAAGAACAGAAGTCTGGAATGGGGTAAGGGTCACTTAAGGAAGGCTGCCAGAAAGAGGTGATTGTCATCGATACCTCAAAGGATGAGAGTAGAAGGCAGCCAGGTGAAGAGTGGGAAAACTACTTTTCCTCACAGGCACAGAAACTCACAGGCAAGAGACAAGATGGCTTGCCATTCTGCACTTCAGAACGGCTAGAGCACTTGCAATGCGATGTTGAGAGGCTGAGCTGAAGTGGTAGGCAGAGAACAGAGTGTCAAAGGTTTTGTGTGTCACGCTGAAGAATTTAGGCTTGACCACAAGACTACAGAGAAGCACTGAAAAGTTCTAAAGTCTACTTTGTCTAAAATTAAATATAGCCAGTCTAGCTTTTGCTTTGTTCTTATGGTGGCAAAATATACGTAACATGAAGTTTACCGTTATAAATGTTTCTAAGTATGTATATACCATACTTTGTTTATCCATTCATCAGTTGATGAACACTGGGGTTATTCCCACATTTCACTTAGTGTAAATAATGCTGCTATGAATATTGGCATATAAGTATCTGTTTGAGCCCCTGTTTTCAATTTTCATGGAGATATATATATATGTATATATATATATATATATACACATAAACATATATACACATAAAGCATAAACATAGAATTACTATATATATATATAGTAATATATATATATATTACTATATATATATTACTATATATATATTACTATATATATATTACTATATATATATTACTATATATATATTACTATATATATATTACTATATATAACGTCTTCACCAACGCTGTTTCTGGTGGTGGTTATTACTGTATCTACATAACAGCCATCCTACTGTGTATGAAGTGGTGGCACGTTGTAGTTTTGACTTGCATTTCTCTAATGAACGTCTATTCATGGGCTTATTGGCCAATTTGTATATCTTCTTTAGAAAAATTACTATTCAAGTCCTTTGCAAATTATTTGAATTGGGTTTTTGTTGCGGTTGAGTATAGGAGTTCTTTATACATTCTGGATAACAATTCCATATCAGATATGTGATTTGCAAATATTTTCTCTCATTCTGCAGGTTATCTTTTCACTCTCTTGATAATGCCCTTCAAAACACAAATGTTTTTAATTTTGATTGAAATCCTATTTATTATTTCTGTTGTTGCTGCCTGAGCTTTGGGTGTTACATTTAAGAAATAATTGCCGAGCAGGAGGTCTGCTCCTAAGGGTTGTTTAGATCAAATTTTCTTTTCCTTTAAGTCTCTTTAGTTGACATACTCCAGGCTGGTTCTTTGGAGAAGTGGCAGCAGGCTCTGAAAAGGCTGCCATATTATTATTTTTTCACACAGTCAAGTTTTGTAAGTCTACAAATTTGAGGACAGCCTGCTCTGCTCTTTCTTCATTAAAGCCTCAGCACCCCAGTTGGATGAAGGCTCTGACATTGACTCTGAACCCGATTTGCCACTAAAGAGGAAACAGCGCAGGAGCCGAACCACCTTTACAGCAGAACAGCTGGAAGAATTGGAGCGCGCTTTTGAGAGAACCCACTACCCTGAGATGTGCACCAGGAGAGAATTGGCACAGAGAGCAAAGCTCACGGAGGCCTGGGTACAGGTCTGGTTTAGCAACTGCTGTGCAAGATGTCAATCAACTGATGGCTTTCAACCACATCATGGGGGAGGGGGAGGTCCCCTCCACTGCCCTGCCCACTTTGCCGACATGCCAGCTGTGGGAGACCTGGTACCAGCCCACCACTATTCCTCCAGGTTTGGAGGAAAAGAGTCAAAGTGTATCTCCTGATAGCTTTCCCTGCTGCTGATTCTAAGGAAGACACGATGACACTGTTGCTGTTTGTACGTTAATGACATTATGTCAGGTTGTCCTGAATGTACCAGACACATTTCAGAAACATAGTTTGTTCTGGGACATAATCTAAATCTCTCCAGATAAATTGTGTTGTAACATGATCCTATTTTAGTATTTGAAAGCAAAACAATGAAACCAAACAACCTTTCTTTAAAAATAATGTGATTTGCTTTGCTTTAGTTAAAAATTTTACCTCTGCATTGGTACTCCAGTGGAAAAGTGACTGAAGTTCTATGATGGGTACTAAGTGCAGTGGTAATTGAGGGAAGATGAGCTTTGATAAAGTCACTATTTGCTGGCACGTAGAGGTGAATGGGATAAATAAGACAAAATTACTTTGGATTATAAAAGATTGCATTCCAGGTGCTTGAAACCTTACTACTGCACTCATACTTAGATGCTTTGACAGGATATTTGCAAGAAATTTGAGACCTGCAACTCTTACATCACTTAATTCTTACGTTGATTAATAACATTCACTACCCAAATCGACTTGTTAGCATTGTTAGCGTGACTTCGGAATTCCTGTTCTGGGTGAGTTTGCCATGACAGTATATAAATAAGTTATGAACTTGCACACAGGTGCGGAGATAGTCATATGTTCAGAAATGCAGTTGGAAATGAACATTGGGTCTGGCAGTAGGTACTCTTGGTGGCTTGGTGACTGTGAACTTTTGCACTGAACTTTCTGTGTTGGTCCACAGAGGAACGTGATGGCTGACTATCTTGTTCACTGCAGCTGTGTCAGATCCCGGTAGCCCCTACCCCCCCCCCCCCCCCCCCCCCCCGCAAACACTGTACCATCAAGGCACTCTTCCTTCAAACCTGGGCAGCAATTCTGCCCACTGTCTCCCCAGCACCAGGCAGGGATTTCCCAGCTACACAGACAGCTTTGCGCCTCGGCCCGGGCCCTCCAAGCCCCACGAACGCGGCCATTGGCAATGGCCTTTCAGCTCAGGTCAGTCCGTGTTTCCAGACAGCTGGTTTGCTGTATACTAGAACCCAATAGTCAATTCCCTGAGGAGTGGTATAATGAATTGCCAAATGTAAACCGTCATGTATTATTTATACAAGCCACATGATTTCAGTTTCCTAGTTTCCTTTCTCTCCAACCTTCCCATGGGCTGCATCAAAAGTTGGAGCTTAGACTTAAAATTAAAGTGATTTATAATGTAATCACGGAGATTTTATGTTTATACTTAGTTGTCAAGGTACTTGTCATCTCCCCTCCTAGTTCTGATCTTGAGGAAGAAACGCACACACATTTTTTTAAGATGGTGTTTGGTCAGCTGAGAGGGTGGTGAGCAAAAGCAACTATAAAACACCAGGTTTTATAAAAACAATCGAAAGGAAGCAAACAAATTGTATGGGGAGAGACCCAGCTGATGAGTACAGAACTCTGGAATAAATGAGGCATAAACACATGAATTAGAATTACTGCTCTTTGGGGCTGTAGAGAGATTTGAATGTTGTAATTGTTTTTCTAATTTGCATGGGACAATGAGCTTTTCTTGAAAGATCATATTATTAATAAATTGCCTTGATAATTTGTAAGAAAAATAATAGCCAATTCCAGTGTCATGAAGATTTCCCCCTATGTTTCTTCTAAGAGTTTTATCTCTTACATTTAGGTTTCTTATCTACGTTGAGATCATTTTTGTATATGGTGTAAGGTTCAACTTCGTTATTTCGTATGTGTATAGCTAGTTTTCCCAACACCATTTGTTGAATCGACTTCACTCTCTCTCCAGCTTTCTTTCAGTTAGTGTTTGCAGTTTTCGATATTCATTTACATTTACCCAATCAGTATTTTTATATTTAAAGTATATTTCTTATAGATAACAAATAGTTGATTTTCTTTATCCAATCTAACCATCTTTGCCCTTTTTTATCATTATTGTTGAGAGTATTACATATGTCCTCCCCTTCCTTTTGCCTTTTAACTGAGGTGTCTACACCAGAAGTTGGCAAACGTTTTCTGTAAAGGGACAGATAGTAAATATTTTAGGCTTTGTAAGCCATCCAGTCTCTGTTGCAACTGCTCAATTCTGCCATTGGAGTCAGAAAAAAGCCATAGACAATACATTAATCAATGGGTGTGCTATGTTCCAACAAAACATTTTTTTTAGCTTAAAATAACTATCTCATTATTTTTCACAATTCTTTCAATTGATTGAGACTCAACTGGATGCTTTTCACTTTGTTTTTTCTTCTTATTCTTCATTTTCTAAAATTGAGACATAATTGATATATAACATTATCTTAGTTTGATGTATATACATAATGATTCGATTCCAATAAAACTTATTTTAAAAAAACAGACTACAAGCTAGATTTGAGCTGAGAATCATAATTTATGCCCTGGTTTAGACAATTTTTACTTAACTATTGATATGGTTTAATTTAATCTGAACATCTGGCTATTCTTTTCTATTTGTCCTATTTAGTCTTTATTCTTTTTTGTATGACTTCTTTGGAATAACAGAGTATTTTATTAACTCATTTTATCCCTACTATTGGCTTATTAGTTATGACTATTTTTTTAAAGTAGTTGCCCTAGGATTTATAATATACATACTAAATTTATTATAGTCTACCTTGAAATAATTCTCTACTTCATGTACAGTTTAAGAATCAATTTTGTCTCCTAACCTTTGTGTTATTATTGTCATGCATTTCAATTCTACGTGTTATAAATTCCATAGTACATTATTATTATTTGTACTGAGACAGTAAATTTTCTTTTAAAGAGAATAAAAATCAAAAGAAAATGTCTTTTATATTTGCCCTCATTTTATCATTTCCATTGCTCTTCATTTGTGTATGTCAAAACTCCCACTAATATCATACTCCTTCTGCCAAAAAACTTACTTTACCATTTTGTGTAATATGGGTTTATTGGCCATGAATTCCTTCAGTTTTTGTTTGTCTGAAAACGTCTATATAATGATCATTTTAAACAGATATTTACACCCTGGCTTGTGTTGCACAATGGTTAGAGCATCAGACACACACACACACACACACACACACACACACACACTCTCCAAAAGGTCCCAAGTTCAATTCCCAGTCAAGGGAACATACCTGGAGAGGCTGCAGGATGGTTGAGACTTTGGGCTCAAGCCATGTACTTCAACCCTAGCCTAAGCGGGAGGCAGAGAAAGGTCAGATCTCACGCTTAGGCTAGAGCAGTGATGGCGAACCTATGACACGCGTGTCAGAGGTGACACGCGAACTCATTTTTTTGGTTGATTTTTCTTTGTTAAATGGCATTTAAATATATAAAATAAATATCAAAAATATAAGTCTTTGTTTTACTATGGTTGCAAATATTAAAAAAATTTCTATATGTGACACGGCACCAGAGTTACGTTAGGGTTTTTCAAAATGCTGACACGCCGAGCTCAAAAGGTTCGCCATCACTGGCCTAGAGGTTAGTGTGCTCCTCCCTTGGACACATTCAACCACCAGGTAGAACGACACCAAATTGTTACCAGAGCCACAGGGACTTTATCCCAGGGTGGAGCCTGTGGATCTGTGGGTTCACTGCCTCAGCTGCTCTTCCATTTCTGGGGTGCAGAGGAAGGACCCCAGGACTGGACCGAATTGGGCAGAATTGTTTGCTTAAGCATCTGAGTTTGTGTCATTTAGGAAATGAAGGTAAACGAAGCCAAGGAAGGGAGCCAAGGCCCATCTTTGAGAAGCAACATCTTGAAACAGGTCTGAGGGGAGGCTCCTGGGCTCTGACCAGGAAACCAGGTTGAAAGCTGAGCGTGAGGGGATGAGGAGCTAATTGGATGGTGTGCGCTGGAGAAGAAGATGGATTCAGGATGAAGAGGGTCCAAAGGTTTCTAGGCTCAGAAGAGGGCCAGACTGCTTGACACATACACGTTCACTGACCAATCACAGCATCTAAAACACTAGCTATCCTTAAACCAGCCACACTTACCCAACTGGGACTCCCACCAACTCTGCAGAAACTAAAAGCGTTTGGGACACATACAGGGTTAAAAAGAAGACATCACGCAAATGCAAGTTCACAAGAGCACTTCCAACTTCATGAAAAATGAGATTAATCAGTGGGAGTAGGAACTTTTAAAGAAAAGAATCAGAACTTCTTCTCTTACAAACAAAGCTCAAACCTCTTAGCAATTACAACTCTGATTGCAAGGATCTTACTCGAGTGCTTGAAGAGTCTTTTTCCTGCCAAGAACGAGCAAACTGCACTTCAAATAGCGGAATTACACAGAATTCAGCTCAGGTCTAAATGGGCCCAGACAAATGCCATAGACCATTCTCAGACTGAAATAAGAATGCGGTTTTTGGTTTCTTAGGGGGTGGGTGTTTTTGTTAAGGTATACAATTAATTCATAGTCACTTAAGAAAATCTGCAAAATACACAAAAGTGTAAAAAAGAAAACAACTATCCATAATCCAGAGATGATTTACATTTTAAATATTTTCAAAACAATATTTTTGTGGGTACTGCTTCCCCCCCCCCCCCTCACAAATCAGGTTATATTAAATTAAAAATCGTTTCCAGCTATTTCCATTTACTCCATCAGGAACAATTTTCCATTGCCTTAGTTATTCCTTAAAATATACTTTTAAATATTCTTCCATAATGTTATATTTTATGGATATGCCACCATTTATTTTAATCATTTTTAACTGACGATCAATTAGGTTATTTCAATTTTTTAACCTTTTAAATACAATTCCAGTAAATATCCGTGGCTGTAATCTTTGTGCATCTCTCTTATTATTTCCTTAGGAGGAATTCTCAGACTATTAAGATTTGAGAGCTTCTCCATACTCACTTTCAAATTACTTTTCAAAATGGTCTCACTGCTTTTTACTCACCTTTACAATGTGTGAGCATGGCACTGAGCATTATCATTAAAAAAAAAAAAAAGAGAGAGAGAGAGAGAGAGAAAACAAAAAATCTTTGTCTGCTTGTTAGTTGAAAAATGGGATCTAGCTGTTTGGTTTTGTCTTTCATATGTTTATCGAATGTTTTTCTTCTATGAATCATCTTTTTGTGCCATTTACTGTTTTTTATATTTGGGGTAAGCAACTTGCTTTAATTTTGATGCAATTTTGCTGTAGCAAATCCAAAGGGGACCCTAAAAAGAAACTCATGAAGCTAAAAGCCTTTTGATTTATAGCTTTAAGCTTTCCAAGGATTCCGAGGCAAAATGTAAAGGAAATTGGAGGTTTTTCTAGAGCACAGTCTCTCAAGGTGTGGCCCTTGGACTCTATGCATCAGAACCAAGGAGTGAGAGAGGGGGGCCACATGTATTTAAATCACAGATTCCTAAACCCCACTGCAGACACACACAGTCGGCATCTCTGACAGTTGGGCCCAAGAACCCACATTTCTATAATCTCCAGGTATGTTCAATTTTTCTTGAACTCGATTAATGAATTATCACTCATCTATTCAGTCCTCCATGTTAGAAAAATTACAGCTATCCCATTCCTTGCATCCCTTACCTCTTCTCATGTATACAATAATTTTACCAACAAATGTCTTTAAATTTATTTTCTGCTCCTTCTCACCACCTCTTAGTTTTGTTCCTTATGATCGTCCTCTCTTCTTTCCCTTCCACTGTTTATTCTACCCTACCCTTACAGTACCCTGGGTAAGGATAAGCATACATTCTTAGTAATGTGTCCACAAGTTTCTACTTATTATGCAAAAGGTTCTAGATAAATATCCTCCCCACCGCTCCCCTCCCAATTTTTTGCAACCCTTGAACTCTTCCTTATTCTAGTTGGAGGACTGGAGAACACTAGAGAAGTTCTGACAAAACTCAGTAAGAAGCTTGAAAAGGCAAGAGACCGCTATAGGCAGTGTAAGCTCCTAGGGTCACCCACCTGTGACAACACGATTCAAGGTGTGGCCCTCAGGGTGGCATGCCCAAGTGTCTGAGAAGACAGGGCATGTGAGGCCATACTGTTGAATGGGTCATCTACACAGACCCTAAAATAGCTCACATGGATGCTGTTATTCACAGAGAGCCAGGAATATGAACAGTTCAGAGTAACATTTCTCCGTCCCTGAAAAAACAACTTAGAGCAAAGAACAAAGAGTTACTGTGTTGTTCCTCCCATGTAAAAGGAAACAATAATTTTGATGGATTTGGTGGGACATTGGGGAGCCAAGTCAAACTGTGTGTGATTGTTTTATAAAGGTGCTAGGACTTAATTTTCAGATCTGGAATAAGAACAGGTGGTGGCTGATGGCAGGAGTCACAATGGTTTCCATGACAACGGGATTGGGTTTTAGTCATCCTCCCATCCTCCACGAAACCTTCTGCAGCTTTTCTCATAAGGTGCTTATTAAATATTTGTTAAATGAATCACGAATCACAGAATGGTGTGTGTACTTTGCAATTAAGGCTGCCGTTCTCTAGCTAGCTAAAAGCTTTTAAAGCAACACTAATTACTATATTTACACGATATTTTGCATAATTTGCATATTAACTTAACCTGAAAATAATAAGCTACAAATTTCCACCCCTGCTGAACAGTCCTGTCCCTTATCTGTTCCCTGTGGTGGAAGTAGCCCAGATGCTTGAAATGGCCTTAAGGGTGGTGGTGGTGTGTGTGTCTTAAACCGTATTTGTTCTTCCACATTTGCTAGAACGCTTGTTTCCCTGTACCACCACCATCTCCCTCCCCACTTTCCAGCCCCTGCTCCCCTTCTCCTTAAACCCTCCGCCCCCGCATCTGCGCAGTCGCCCCCGTGCCGGCGCCAGCCAGCCCCTCCCCCGCGCCCCTCTTCCCGCGCTACAGCTCCAGCCCGTGGGGCCCAGCCGAGAGCACAAAAGGCCTTGGCAGCCGGCGTCCCGCGTTGCCCTTGGCAACCATTGGAGTAGCATCTCCTGCCTAGACCCTGCAAAGAGGTAGTAAACGGGGCCTCCATTGGCTGGCCGGGAAAGGCAAGCCAATCGGAGAAGAGCTTGTAGGGAGGCGGCTGAGCGGAGATTGTAGGGGTAGGAAGTTAGGGTTAGAGGCAACCGGTGAGGCTAGAACCCTGAACGTGGTCGGTTGGCGCCAGTATGTCTGTCCGGAGGCACATTGGGAATCCTGAGGTGAGGGCCAGGTCCGGATCGGAGAGGCGGAGGGGGCGGGCGCACCGGAAAAGGCTCCACGTGGGCAGGGAAGAGCAGCCGGCGACTTCCGCCGCCCGCAAGGCGGGAAGCGGCCGGCGTGAGGAGGGGTCTGGAGGGGGAAAGGAGGCGGGGCGGGCCGGGGGCGCGGAGCCCGGGCCTTCCTCCCGCGCTGGGCCCCCATCCCGCCCTTGCTCACCCCTTGCTCTCTGCACGCCGGTATTTGTCGCCGAGAGGAGCGAAGTGCATAACGAAAGACACAGCCCCTTCCCTCAAAGGGCTTGCAATCTAGGAGCGGCAGATACAAAACATGAGGAACGTGACATTGCAGCCCGGAGACTAACACCATCAAAAGCAGCTATCACGGCTCATTATGGCAGCGGTTCTCAACCTGTGGGTCGAAGGACCCTTTCACAGGGGTCGCCTAAGACCATTGGAAAACACATATATAATTACATATTGTTTTTGTGATTAATCACTGTGCTTTAATTATGTTCAATTTGTAACAATGAAAATACATCCTGCATATCAGATATTTACATGACGATTCATAACAGTAGCAAGATTACAGTTATGAAGGAGCAACGAAAATAATTTTATGGTTGGGGGTCACCACAACATGAGGAACTGTATTAAAGGGTCGCGGCATTAGGAAGGTTGAGAACCACTGCCTTATGGGGATACAGAAAGAGCAGCCATAAGCAGACCAAGCCTTCTGGAAAGGGCGCAAACTATCACATTGGTTTTACCCCGACCCCACAGCACCTTTTACTTTGTCTGTTCCGCCCCTACTGCCCTGCTGCATTTGTGTTCATTTAATTTCCACTCGTGTGCATGGGACTCCCACCTTGGAGTAGGAGCTAGACATGCAAAGACAGTAAGACAAGGCCTTGGTCCTGTAGTGAGTTCAGTCGAGCCAGGGAGACTTGTAAACAGAATTGGATGCAATGTGGTTCGGGAGCAACATGTAAGAGAGCCCAAGGGGACGATAGGACCGCACGGAGGGAGAGAAGGGCGCTGGAGTGGCCGGAACCGGCCAGGGGGTGAGCCAGGCGAAGAAGCGCTGCAGGTGGGACAGCATGCGTTTGACAGAAGGTGTGAAACAGGCAGTGGCAGTTCCCTGCAGAGCCCAGGCGTCAAGTCCGGAAGGGCCTTCTGTGCCTTGCTGAAACTCCTGGCCTTTCTTACTGTCCAGGCGTTGCAATTTATTTTATTTTATTTTCACCTCAGGGTGGATGCCTGTGAGCTATGTAGACAAAGTTGTGAGGCTGAGCTTAGGCTCCGCAGGAGCGTGCCAGGATGGATTCTGTATGACAGTGATGGCGAACCGATGACATCGATCTCATTTTTTTTTGGTCGATTTTTCTTTGTTAAATGGCATTTAAATATATAAAATAAATCTCAAAAATATAAGTCTTTGTTTTACTATGGTTGCAAATATAAAAAAAAATTCCTATATGTGACACGGCACCAGAGTTAAGTTAGGGTTTTTCAAAATGCTGACACGCCGAGCTCAAAAGGTTCGCCATCACTGCTGTATGATCTCTACCATGGAGGTGAGGGAGGGAGGTGTGGAGAGCGGCAGTCAAGCTGCCATATGTTTCTCTTGTCTGCCGGCCAGAATCCAGGAAGCCTTTTAAAGTAAAGAGTGACGTGATCTGATTTGCATTTCAGGTCGTGGTTGGGACACCTTGTGGAGAATGGATCTGAGGAGCCCAGGTCTGGGCCTAAGGAAACGGGTTGGGTGGTTATGATGTTATAGACCTAAGCAGCGGTTCTCAACCTGTGGGTCGCGAACAATGAAAATACATCCTGTATATCAGATATTTACATTACAATTCATAACAGTCGCAAAATTATAGTTATAAAGTAGCAACGAAAATAATTTTATGGTTGGGGATCACTACATGAGGAACTGTATTAAAGGGTCGCAGCATTAGGAAGGTTGAGAACCCCTGAAAGGCCACAGCATGAGGGACAGGATTGAGAGAAATATTTAGGGGGTAAAATCATCAAGACCTCATCATTCGTTTTGAGAAACGAGAGAGTGATGGATGGTTGGTTCCCAGCTTGGGCTCCTCATTGGTGCCGATGCCATGCTAACGGGATCAGGAATGTGGGTGGAAGAGGACGGCGGGAGCAGCAGGGATGTGTGAGGATACATTTGTGTCCTAAAGGAAGACGTCCAGCTTCCTCTCCTGTTTTAGCGGAGCACCGTTTCCTGTAGTTTCTTGGAAGTGCATAAGAAATAAATATATATTTTTTATTTATGCCTAAGATGTTGGGCCTGTCTAAAAATGTTAGTCCTCTACCTTCACATGTACTTGCCTGAACGTCTGGTTGAGTATAGAATTGTTGGTTGGAACTCCATCCGCATTTTGAAAACATTGCATTGTGATCTCCCTCCTGTTTTCTCCATCCTCTCTTTCTTGAATTCATTATTGTGTTGCTGCTTCTATATGATTGCTTCTCAAATTTTTAAAAATTTTATCTCCTTTGTTGTTGATGACATTATTACAGATGTCCCCCCCCCCCTCCATTTTCTCCCTCTTTGCCCACCACCACCACCCCACCCTCCCCACCCTGGCCTTCACCACACTGTTGTCTTGTCCATTAGCTGTGCATATATGTTCTTTGGTCTACTACATCTTTGTCTTTTTGCTCTCTTTGGGAGATTTGTTTAACTTTATCTTCCAATCCTTCTATTGAGTTTTTAATTTCTGCCATAATGTTTTTAATCCTTAAGAGCTCTGTTTTGGACTCTGATATCCTTTATAAAAACTCTTGTTTTGATTTAAATACAGATTCACATGATATAAATACAGATTACTATGCAAAAATAGTACAAAGCAATCCCATATGCCCTTCACCCAGTTTCCCCCAATGATAATATTTTACACAAATATAGTACAATATTAAACCAGAAAATTGGCCTTTGTACTATGTGTGTATAGTTCTAGGCCTTTTTATTACATGTGTAGATTTAATATACTAGTAATCAAGATTTGCACGTGTGTAGATTTTGCAATCAAGATACAGAACTATCCTATCACTACAATATCTCCCTTATACTATCCCTTCCTAGTCACATCCACTTTCTTCCCCCTCATTATCCTAACCCTTGTCAACCACTAATGTGTTCTCCATTTCTTCAATTTGTAATTTTAAGAATATTGCATAAATGGAATCAAGTAGTATGTGACCTTTTGAGATTGGCTTTTCTCCACTAGAATAATGTCCTTGAGATGCATCCAAGTTGTAGCTTGTAGCAATATCATTCCTTTTTATTGCTGATTAGTATTCTGTGGTTTGGATGTATAACAGTTTATTTAACCATTCAGCTATTGTGGGATATTTGGCTGCTTTCAGTTTTGGGCTATAATAAATAAAGATAGGAACTTTTGGGTACAGTTCTTTGTGTGATGTTAATTTTCATTTCTCTGGGATAGATGCCTAGGAGTACAGTTCTTGGGTGGTATGTAAGCTTACATTTAGTTTTTTTTTAGAAACTGAGTATATACGACGACGGTATATACTACATACTATATAGCCTAGGTATGTAGTAGGCCAGATCATCTAGATTTCACAATGACGAAATCGCCTGTGTATTTCTCAGAGTGTATCCTCATTGTTAAGTGGCATATGACTGTACAAGTTCATGTGTGGATATGTGTTTTCATTCCTCTAATAGTGTTTTTAAATATTTTTCCTTCATAGCCTCAGTTTCCTCCATATTGCTATTTTTCTTTTTGTTTTGTTGGAGATGTTTGTATTAGTAAGCTTGAGCTGTCATAACAAAATACCACACATCGGGTGGCTTATACAACAGAAATTTTTTCCTCATAGTTTGGGAGGCCGGGAAGGTTAAGATCAAAGTGCTAGCCAATGTAGTTTCTGGTGAGAGCTCTCTTCTGGCTTGCAGATGTGCTCACAGAAAGAGGTCTCTTCTTTCTGTGTGCAGGGATGGGAAAGGAGCAGGTTCTTTGGTGTTTCTCTTTATAAGAACATGTCCACCCTTATGACCTCATTTAACTTTACTTCCTAAAGGCTCTCTCTCCAAATACAGTTATATTGGGGATTGGGATTTCAATGTATGAATTTGGGGGGACACAATTCAGTCTATATCAATGTTTTCAGACTTCTTTTATCCCTACATTGTTAATTTATGTTTTCGTGTAGGAGACTTAAAATGTGATTGGACCCTGGCTGGTATGCTCAGTGGTTAGAGATAGGCTGCACACTGAAGGGTCCAGGTTCGATTCCTGGTCAAAGGCACGTACCTGGGTTTCCCATTTGCTCCCACCCGCATGTGGGAGGCAACCAGCCAATGTGTCTCTCTCCCTCTCTTGCACTTTCTCCGAAAAGCAATGGAAAAAATATCCTCAGGTGAGAATTGACAATAACAACACAAAATTAAAAATGTGATTGGTGCCCAGCCAGTGTAGCTCAGTGGTTGAGAGTCAGTCCATGAACCAGGAGGTCACGGTTCGATTCCCAGTCAGGGCACATGCCCAGGTGGCAGGCTCAATCCCCAGTAGGGGGAATGCACGAGGCAGCCAATCAATAATTCTCCCTCATCATTGATGTTTCTATCTCTCTCTTCTTCTCTTTTCCTCTCTGAAATCAATAAAAATATATTTTAAAAAAAAATAGAAAATAAAGATGGAGAAACTGAGTCTCAGTAAGTTGCTCAGGAGAGCACAGCCAGTAAGCAACCGTAGCCCACCCACCACCCAGTCTGACAACCTAAAATGTTTCTAAACATTGACAGTTGTCCCTGGGGTGGGGGGAGAAAAGTGCACTTGTCTGAGGACCAGTTACCTACAGGGTAACATCCGGGTTTCCTAGCATGGATACAAGGTCCTTTGTGATCTGTCCCTGTGTGTCTCTCCAGCCTCATCTGACCCCATGTTGCCCCCTATGGCTGCCCTCAAAGAGCCTGTTATAATACCACAGACATGAACCTTCTCAGCCTCTCTGCCTCCCCTGTCGCTCCCACCCACTACTCCTCGAGTTTAGCTAATTGACTCAGCCCTCAGATTTCACCCTCAGGAAACGGTTCTTTCCTCTTGGTCTGGTTTAGGGGCGAATTTTACATACTCCCGTGGCACCCCCAGCTTCTCGCTCCTTGTTTATCGTGCAGTGTGGCATCCGTTCACTCGCCTTCCTTTCCAGCATCAGGCAGAGCTGGACGGCTGAGAATGTGTTTTTCACCTCTGTGTCCTCGGCACAGTGGTTTACTCCTAGAAGGCACCCAGTAAATGCGACTGGATGAATGGTTGGCACCCAATACGGCTTTTTGAATGAATGGTTTTCCTTGAAACAGCTTCTTTTTTCAGTTCTTTCACTTCCCGCCATCCCATCCTGTTTATGTAATTGAAAAAAAGCCAGTTGGTCAGTAGGTCAAGAAACAGTCACCCCAAAGCAAGAATTTTAATGAAAAAAGTATGGCAGCTCCATAAAACCCACGGTGCTCTGCTTAGAGCGGAGCACAAATGCTTTTACGTTGCGATTGGTACTAGAAAGTCAGGAACAAGAAGTTGGACCAAAATAGGAAAATGAGAAGAAATACTACATTTTCCTACTGCAGCATATGGATTTCTCATTAGGCTGTGTAAGGGAAAACCAGGGGCGGGGGGGCTCCGTGACTGCAGCTGTCCGCACTCCCCCCATCATTCTGCTGCCACCACACCTGGTCCCCAGAGACACCCTCACTTCTTAGCTATGTTGGCTTAGGTATGGACAAATCCCCTTAGTTCAGCAGAGACGAGCCTGGAATTTTTCAAAAGAAGCTTTGCTAGGCAACTAGGGAAAAAGCAAAACAAAAGTAAAAACAGGAAATAGCATATAGAAATTATAAAAATACGGAGAGCAAGATAGAAAAAAAGAAAATTTCTAGCCTAAGATAACTGAGTTCCAGTATTAGCTTTTCTTTTTAAAAAAAAATATGTTTTTTTTTTTATCGATTTCAGAGGGGAAGGGAGAGGGAGATAGAAACACCAACGATGGGAGAGAATCCATTGATTGGCTGCCTCCTGCATGTCGCCACTGGGAATCAAGCCCGCAACCTGGGCATGTGCCCTTGACCAGAATCGAACCCAGGACCTTTCAGTGCCCAGGCCGATGCTCTATCCACTGAACCAAACCAGCAGGGCAAGTATTAGCTTTTCTTGACTCAATTTACCAGGCACATGTTTTCCGTTTTTTTTTGTTTGTTTGTTTGCTTTGGGGTTTTTTGTTTTGTTTTGCTGTGGTATTGTCTTCCTCTGGGAACTTGTCCTAAAGTCCCTCTTTTTAGTCTTTGAATATTTTCTTTCACTTAAAAGCCTTCTCAAAAAAAAAAAAAAAAGGAAAGAAAGAATCTTCTCCATCTTCATCTAGGAAGGAGTTGAAATTGGCATTAGAGTCCCTTTTTCTTGTAGACAGCATGTGACTGATCAGCTGGAGAAACCTTTCAGGGTAAAATAATTCAGGGGTCCCACAAACACATCCATGGCGAAGGTTTTACTTACCTAGGGCGAAATGAAAAACAGGTAATGTCAGTGAGTTTTTTAATAATAATAAAGGACCAATCTTTATTTTGAGATTTTTTTTTCTTTTTAAGTGTTAAAATAGCAGATGGTAGTTTTGAGTCGTTAACTAAATGCTGTAGTTACCTACGTTTTTAAGGGCAAGTGATACAGGTTTTAAAGTTTGATGTTCTCATCTAAGGAACCACCAAGTAGTTGTGATAGTACAGTCCTCATTCTATATATTCATTTGTTGATTGATTATTAAGTCCTGGGTGAATACAAATTTGAGTAAGTTATTGTCCCTGCCTTCAAGGAAATCCTAGCCGAGAGAAGAAGGGCGAGTTGTAAACAGTGGTACAGGGTGTCCATATTCTGGGAGGGAGGGAGAAAAGAAAGTGCCTAATTCCACCTGGGACAGCTTATAAAGGAAGTGAAGTTTTGTCTGAGAAAAGGCATCCTAGGCGGACATTTGCTAAGACTGGAGACCTGAATGAATGTGGCACATTTTGGGGAACACTCAGGCAACTTTAACTTGGCAACATGTGGGCGAGTGGCGAAAGGTGAAGCTGGAAAGGCATATTACCCGGTTTAACTTCATATTCCACAGCTACCTGTGACTGAACATATGGTTTTCCTACTTGTAGGCCAGAAAAAAAGCCTGAGCAAGCAAGTATATTCTATAATGTCCTTATTCATCAGCCTTTCCTCAGTCCATGGCTTTTGAAAATTTAATGTGGGTCAATGTCCTGAGCTTGGATTCAGAGTTCACTGCCAGAGTACAGGACAAGGGAGACCCAAGATAGGCATCTTTCCTGGCCATAAACTTACCCCGAGCCCGGATGTGCCCCGGCTGCACCGCGAGCAGCTGCCATGGCCGTGACGTCTGTGGAGCCGCGGGCTCCAGGCAGGCAGCGGGAGAGGCCTGCCAAACCGTTCCCGGCCCGACAACATCTGGGCGCTGTGCTCAGGTCTGGGTCCACGTGCCCCCTTTTCAGGAGAGATGTGGATACAAGCTAGAGGGCCTCCAGAGGAGATGGCCTACAAGTCATCATACCAAGAGTAAAATTAAAAAGAAGAACAAGAGAGCTGCCTTGAGTTGGTTTAACTGATTTCTTGAGGCAGAGGCGGGTGGCTTATTCTGGGTTGCAACAGTGGGCTGGATGGAAATTAGTGACCAATTTTGGCTCAATGTCAGAAATGATTTTAAGAGCCTTTTTCCCGAGTCCTTTTTTTACATGCTGCTATGAGATTATTTTGGCAAAATATGCAAATGTTTTGACAGAAACAAGACAGCCATCTTCACCTGTAGAGATGCTGTAGCACATAGTCCTATCTTTAAGGGATTGTTGGACCTCTTTCTACCTATAAATTCGATGAAATTGTAGCATTTGTTCTATTTTTTAAGTAACTGACTCTTTCCTAACTTTGCCACCCTTATCTTTACAGTACATTAATCCAATGTATTGTGAATTTTTAATTTTTTTTTTTAGTATCTGACCAAAAGGATACCACAAAACCCAAAGTATCAGCATGTCAAGTCAAGACTGGACACTGGTGAGTAAAGACTAAAAAATTAAAACTTTTTAAAAATTCAAAAGCTAATTATTGGCAAGAAGCAGCTAAAAGTTTCCCATTGTCTTGTTTGATGTCTTTCTGGGCTCAGGGACTTGCTTTTGATACCTGTTTGTCAGTTTGTCCACGACAATTCCATTCACAGGATTAGCTTATTATAAATTGAGAAATTGATGAAAACATTGTTCAATAAGTTGCAGGGCTGAGGCTAATAAATATCAGATGGTCAACTTCTATTTGGGGACACCTCAAGTATGTTTCTTTAGACTGGGAGTAATAGATTATACTTGTGTGCCTTTGTTCAATTTGGTATTTGCAAAGTTATGGCCTATGGGACTAGAAAGATGAGTGTGAATCGTGATTTTTTGCAATCAAAGAGCTTAGATTCAAGTGGAGGCAGACAGACTTGAATGAGTAACTGAAATACCAGACAAAATTAAATTAGTGCTGCAATTCAGGTAAAATGAAATTTGAGTGTATTACTGCTTATTTCCATGCTGTTAACATTTTTCACCAGGCCCCTTGTGGATTTGCAGCCTTGTGAGATTTTTGTTGTTTATTTGTTTAGTTTTTTTTTTCAAACTTTTAAAGCCTGCTGTGGAAAATCCATCCTATTAAGATGGTTTCGCTAGTAGATTGGGGTACTGCATGCCTTTAGAATACTGAACATTCCACCAGTAACCTGAAGACAACTGAGAAAATAAATTGGGATGTCAACTTTGTTTAAATCTCATTCATTTTGTCTTTGTCTTTTTCCAGTCTCCTTCAAAATCATTACCTCACACTGTACATGTTTCCTCATATAAAATAGAGTTAAATGCTTTAAATGAACCCATTTGCAGATACAATTTCTGGGGATCTTTCTTTCAAACATTTCCGTGCTGTACAGATATTTCCTTGCAAATATCCTGTTTGATGGGAGGTAAAAAAAATATTATCTGTTATTGAGAAGCAGGAAATTGTGGCACAGAGATCGTGTGATTTACATGAAGTTCAGTAAAGAAGCTAGAACGGATTTGTATGCAGGATGAGGAAGTGGATGTTGGAGAACTGGTGCAAAGTCCTGTGTATTGTTTCAGTCCTGTGTACTGTCCTAATTTTTCCCCAGAGCTGAGGGTTTTTTCCCCCAAAAAATAAATATTTGTGTATAGCTTTATATCTTTGTCTCTTAGAAATTGAACTGAAATTTCAATGAAAATCATTTTTTTCTCCTCAATTTCTCAATTCATAACCAAAATTTGACTCAGTATAATGATACCTGAAATTAATTTCAGTTTTAAGTATCTTTTTTATAACACATAGTGATTACCTATATCCTTTTCTATTCTGAGATTTTCGTTGTTGTTGTTGTTGATCCTCACCTGAGGGTATTTTTCCATTGATTTTTAGAGAGAGTGGAAGGATGGGGGGGAGAGAGAGAGAGAGAGAGAGAGAGAGAGATGAGAGAGACACATCGATTGGTTGCCTCCCACATGCACCCCAACCAGGGCCTTAGATCGAACCTGCAACCCCGTTATGTACCCTTGACTGGAAATTGAACCCGAGACCCTTTGGTGGGTGGGCCGGTGGTCTAAACACTGACCCACACCGGCCAAGGCTATCCTGACATTCTAAGCTAGTGTTTTGCTAATAAAACTTTTTATTTTGGGGTAATTTTAGATTCATATGGAATTATAAGAAATGATTTAGAGAGATTCCATGGATCCTTGACTCAGTTTCCCATGGTAACATCTTGGGAAATGATACTGCAAAATCACAACCATGATATTGACGTTGATGTTTACAGACTAGATACAGAACATATCCGTCACCACAAGGATCCTTCATGCTGCTCTTTTAAAGCCACTTCCGCTTTCCACCCTCACCTCCTCCCTAACCATGGCAACCACTAACCTGTTCTCCATTTCTAGAATTTTGTCCTTTCACAAATGCTGTATAAATGGAATCATACAATATACAACTTTTCGGATTGGCTTTTTCGCTCAGCATAATTCTTTGGTGGTCTATCCAAGTTTTTGCATTTATTGGTAGTTTGTTCCTTCTTGTGACTGAGTAGTTATACCATGGCATACGACAGTATAACCGTTGCCTGTTGAAGGAGGTTTGGATTGTCTCCACCTTTTGACTATGACAAATAAAGTTGATGTATACATTTGTGAACAGATTTTTGTGTGAATATAAGTCTTCATTTCTCTGGGATAAATGCCCAGAAGTACAATTGCTGGGTTGTATGGTAGTTGCCATTGTGTTTTTTTAAGAAACTGCCAAACTGTTTTCCAGAGCGGCTGGACCATTTTTGATTCCCACCAGCAATGTCTAAGTGATCCAATTTCTCCACATCCTTGCCAGCATTTACTTGGTTTTTTACTTTAGCCATTCTGATCGATATGCAGGGGCGTATCATTATGGCTGTGATTTGCATTTCCCTAATGGCTAGTGATGTTGAGCATCTTCATGCACTGATTTACCATCAGTCTATCTTCTTCGGTGAAATGTCTGTTCCTGGCTTTTGCCTATGTTCTAACTGAACTGTTTGCTTTTTAATTGTTGAGTTTTGAGGGTTCCTTATGTATCCTAGCCAGTCCTTTGTTGGATACATGCTTTGCAAATACTTCCTCCCACTCTGTAGCCTGTCTTTTCATCCTCCTAACAGGGTCTTTCAAAAAGCAAAAGTTTTTAATTTGGGGAAAGTGCAGTTTTAATGTTTCCTTTTTGGGTCATGCTTTGCTGTCCAGTCTAAGAACTTTTTGCCTAGCCTAGATCCCAAAGAGCTTCTATTACGCTTTTTTTCTAAAAGTTATATAGCTTTAAGTTTTACATTGAAGTCCATGATACATTTTCAGGTAATGTCTGTGTGAGATATGTGACTTAGAGTGAGATGAACGTTTTGCTCTGGATGTCCAGTTGCTCTAGCACCATTTGTTAAAAAGATGACCTTTCCTCCATTGAATTGCATGTTCACCTTTGTCAAAACCCAGTTGGGCATATTTATATGGATCTGCTTCTGAGTTCTCCATTCTGTTCCATTGACCTATATGTCTATTCCTCTGCCAGCACCACACAGGCCTGATTACTGTAGCTACATAGTAAATTAGATACTTAAACTTGGTTGCTGATTACTCCCACTTTACTTTTCTTTACAAAATTATTTTAGCTATCTCAATTCCTTTGCTTTTCCATGTAAATTTTAGAATCATCTTATTTATACCTACAATAATATTACTATGATTTTAATAGTAGTTGCATTAAACCTATGTATATTCATTTGGGGAGAATTGACATCTTGCTATGTTGAATCTTCCAATTCGTTAATATACTATGTCTCTCCATTTATTTACACCTTCTTTGATTTATTTCATCAGCATTGAATAGTTTTCAGGATATAAATCCTGTACATGGTCTGTTGCATTTACACCTAAGTATGTAATTTTTTGAACAATTGTAAATGGCCCTATATTTTAAATTCTGGTATCTAAGTGTTTATTGCTAGAAATACAGCTTATTTTTTGTATGTTTATTTTGTATCCAGGACCTTGCTAAACTCACTTTTTTTAGGTACAGGAGGCATTTTGGTATATGTTTTTTGGGGTGAAACAGGGAAGGTTGTAGATTCCTTGGGCTTTCCTGTGTAGACAATCATGTCATCTACTAAAAGGAACAGTTTTATTTCTTCCTTTCCAGTCGGTACACTTTTCATTTTCTTTTGTTGTCTTATCACTCTGGCTAGAAGTAACAGCACTATGTCACATAAAAGTGAAAAGAGTAGACATCCTTGTCTTTTCCCAGCCTTAGGGGAAAGTATTTACTCTTTCATCATTAAGTGTAGTGTTAGCTATATTAGGTCAAGGGAATTTCCTCCTGTGGCTGTTTTTCTGAGAGTTTCTATCATGAATGACTGTTGAATTTTCCTAAATGCTTTTACTGCATCAGTTAATATAATCATGTGACTTTTTTCCCATTAACTTGTTAATATAGTGGATTTTCAATATTGTACTAGTTTTGTATCCATGGGATAAATCTCACGTAGTCATGGTGTATAATTCTTTTTCTTTTTTAATATTTATTGTTGCAAGTATTACATATGTCCCTTTTCTTCCCCCCGTAGACTCCCTCCAGATCACCCCCACTCCCCACTCCAGGCCTTCAGCACCCTATTGTCTGTGTCCATGGGTTATGCATATATGTATACAAGGTCTTTGGTTGATTACCTCTCACCCATCTACCCTCCCCGCCTTCCCTCTGAGATTCCACACTCTGTTCCATGCTTCCATGTCTTTAGAACTACTCCATTCATCAGTTTATTTTGTTAATTAGATTCCACATATGAGTGAGATCAGGTGATACCTGTCTTTCTCTGACTGACTTATTTCACTCAGTCATACTTTCCAGGTCCCTCCATGCTGTCTCAAAGGGTAAGAGATTCTTCTTTTTTACTGCTGCATAGTACTCCATGGTATACATGTACTACAGCTTTTTTACCCACTTGCCCACTGATGGGCACTTGGGCTGTTTCCAGGTCTTAGCTATTGTAAATTGTGCTGCTATGAACATAGGGGTGCATATATTCTTTCTACTGATATCAGGGAGAGGGAGAGAAGGATAGAAACATCAGTGATGAGAAAGAATTATTGATCAGCTGCCTCCTGCACTCCCTGTAATGGGATCGAGCCAGCAACCCCGGGTATGTGCCCTCAGCGCAAATCAAACTGTGACCTCCTGATTCATGGATCGACGTTCAACCACGGAGCCACACCAGCTCAACAATATGTGGTCTTTTATACCTGGCTTCTCTCGCTTAGCATCCGTGTTTCAAGGGTCAGTGTTGTTGTAGCATGTGTCAGTGCTTTATTCCTTTCTATTGCCAAATAGTATTTTGTATAGTGATTCCACATTTTGCTTATCCACTCATCAGTTAGTGGGCATTTGGTTCATTTAGACTTTTTGGCCACAGTGCTGCTATGAGCATTAGTATACAAGTTTTTGTGTGAACATATGCTTTCCGTTCTCTAGGTTACATACCTAGGAGTTGAATAGTGGGTCCTATGCTACCTCTGTCTTTACTTCTTTTAGGAACTGCCAAACTGTTTTCCAAAGCAGCTGCAATGCAGGAGGGCTCTATTTTCTCCACATCCTCAAAAATGTTTTATTGTCCATCATTTTGATCACAGTCATGGTTGTAGGTGTGAAGTGTTATCTCATTGTGGTTTTGATTTGCATTTCCCTAATGACTAATGATGTTGAGCACCTTTTTATGGGCTTATTAGCATTTGTCTATCTCCTGTGGAAAAGTGGCTATTCAAACCATTTTGCCCATTTTTTAAATTGTGGGTTATTTTTCTCTTAATTGTTGAGTTATAAGTGTTATTTTGTATTCTCTGGATTCTGGACCCTAATCAGAAATAGGATTTGCAAATATTTTCTCCCTTTTTGTGGGTCATCCAGGGTTTTTGTTGTATTTAGCTGGAGGAGTAGAGAAAAATACATCCACCTCATCTTCCTGTAAGTAAATGTCTCCCAAACTCATTTTTAATGGCTTTGGAAGGACCAAAGTGTGCTTCATGGCTTAAAACTCAAAGTTTAGTTTAGCTTAGTGTGGGAGAGTCGTTTTATTCTAGTGTTCAATTTCTTTTGTTGTTTCTATGCGGGAAATGTATTTATACGTTTTACGTTGACTGTAAGAAGTAGAGCCACCTGTTAGTGCACAATAAAAACTACCCGCAAACAATGTATTAAATTGTTTTAAAGACAATTTAGGGAAAAGGTTTTAATTTTTTTCTATGCATTTTTATGACTTACCTCTCTGTGTATTCAGTATAGTGGCCTGTGTATTATATGCCAAGTTATACTACAGATCCCTTTAGCCCTCTTGGTAGCCATCAGAGCCTGAGACAATGCAAAGCTGTGTTCTGTCCAGATATTATCACTTATCTGTATGCCATAAGGTGAAAAGGGTGAGGAGACCTGGTTAAGAAAACACAAGAGTGACCTTATAGCCCAAGTGAGAGTAAAGAGGTCCCATCTGTGGTATGTTTTTAAGCTCTGCCATCAGAGCCATAGAAACAGGCACAGAAATGAGTGAGCATTTCTCATTTCTAGGCAAAATAGATAGGTCTTTCATCTTTTCTTACCAAACAATGAGTAATTCAGAGATAATCACAAGAAATCAAGGATTTCCTGATATCTCCTGTCTTCACCCAAATCATTGGCTACTGAGTTCTTCAAAGACTGATGATGCCTTCTTCCTTGGTAAAGATGGTTTGTTATGTCTATACTCCTGATTCTACTTCTCTTATAAACTCAAACACCAGTGTATAGCCATGGCTGGGAATATCAGAACTATTTTGAACTTCAAATATTTCTTTTGTCCCATAGGTGCCTGGGTATATCTTACCAGCTCCCCAGCATTGCCAGACTGTACCATGAATGGATTATGCTTCTGATGAAATCCCTGGCGGCGTTTTGTTCCGTTTCCACTGCAGGGTTCTCGTTTATTCTCAAGCACCCTCTCTGTGTTTCTGCTCTGCGGCACCGCAGGCTGATTAAGGAACACTTTCCAAGCCACAGGGCTCCCCCTTTGTTCGTCTCCTACACTCTTTCATTGCTTGTATTATCCCCTCATTTCACTCCATTTTCGGTCTAATTTCAAATTTCTTTAGCTCTCTAAAATTCTGTAGCCTTCTCCACTCAGTGTTTTCTAGCCTTATTTTTTTTATTCACCTTACTTTTATTATCTCTGCGCAAACTAGTATTTTCTTTTTTTCTTTCGTCTACTTTTCCTGAATTTTTGCTAATAGCCTTGATCTGTAGCAGTCAAACTCATTACAGTCTAGGTACTCTTCATCTTTTTCAGTTTTTAATTCTGTTTCTTATGTCAAAGGAAGAAATGTATGTGAAAGCCTTTTACAAACCAGAAAGCACTATGCACTCGTATAACTTATTGAGATTAACAAAGGACCACTGTGCCTCTTTTCACGCTTTCTGCTCCTTCTGAGCCCAAAGAACTTCTCCATAGAGGAGGGGAATATTGAAGAAAAATAAAGCAATGGAGTTGTCTCTTAGCAACCGGGTCTGCCTTATAAATCTTACTTTAGATTACTGCTGCTCAAAATCACTTGCTTTTCTTACTGGCTTAGTGCAAATAATGTTATTAAATTATCGGAAAAGAAAGGAAAAAATATACTGAATGAGTCTCTTAGCTCATCGACTCTGCTCTATCTTTGCATAACGCTGTTGATATAGTTGGGTTGTCTCTTTCTCTTGGTTCAAATTGAAAAAGTTTATAAATATATCTTTTGTTGCTACTTAAGTTGTAAACTAAGTAGAAACTAAATACCACCTTATACATTTCTAGGTTACCTGACTCCTGAAACAATATGGGTCGTATAGGTAGTATATAACAGACACTGCGTATAAATCAGGTTGTACATTTAAAGAAAAGCGGGCATACAAACCTCAAACCAGGTTGTGGTATGATTATTTGCTTTATAAAAATAACTCGTGAGGATTCTTCAGATATCTTTTAGTGCCTCCTGTGCTAGACAGTGGGAGAGAGAGATATTCTCTTCGTGTGTGTGTGTGTGTGTGTGTGTGTGTGTGTAAACAGTCCTTGGCTTCCCCAGTAATAAGGTAGATAAGACTTGCACACAAATAAGGCAGTGAAATGATAAATGCCTGTGAGTGGAAAGCCAAGCACGGAGGATGGGAAGTTCCCTCCCAGCCTGGTGAGCAGTTATGATTACATGGACAAGGTGACATGTTCAAGAATCCAAGACTAACAGAGATTTTGTCAAGTTTGGAATTAAGACAAGATTGAAGTGGTCGGCAAGATATTGGTGCCTTCAGCACTAGAGCAAGGAGTTTAAATTTTAGCCAGTAAGCAATGGGGAGCCACTGACTTTTTTTTTCTTAAATCAAAATCTTGTCTAAGAAAATGTATCGTGCAATAATTGTCATTTCAATTCTTTTAAAAACTGGTTTGCTGATATTCCTTTAGGCTCCTTACTCTTGTATAAAACAAAGATGTTTACAAGTTAATCAATTATAGAATTGTTTTATTTCTAGTCTCTTTAAATGGTAGTCAAAAAACTATTTTCAGATGAAATAAGATCTGGTAAGATGAGCTAATGAGTTAGTCTTCATATGAAGAGGGGTAGAATACTACTTTCCATACCTTCTGAAGTCACTGTGAGGAAACTTTGTGTCCGTTAGTCAGCCACCCTGCTGTCTCAGTTCTCCAACTGGGACAATGCAGAAATCCACCATTTTCTTTTTTTTTTTTCTTCCTACGTGGATAGAATGAATATCTTTAGTGAAAACAGCTTCTTCTCAATGGCCCTCTTAGATTTGTTCTTAATTTTGCCAAACATTTGTTTACCTGAGCAAAAGACTTTGTTTCCCTGCCTTTTCCTTTTCTGGGAAAAACAAACAGTGGGAGTGACAGCTTGTTGTGAGGCACTGCTGGTACAAAGATGAATTGCTGTGTAAATACTCTGAAAATGTTGATAATTGACTGTTAGTGAAAATGCAGTGTGGCTTGTTTTGTTTTGTTTTGTTTGTTAATCCTCACCCAAGGATATTTTTCCATTGATATTTAGAGTGAGTGGAAGAGAGGGAGAAAGACAGAGAGAGAAACATCGATGTGAGAGAGACAATAGATTGGTTGCCTCCCGCATGTGCCCCGATGGAGCCTGCAACCCAGCCATGTGCCCGTGACCGAAATCGAACCCGGGACCCTTCAGTCCACAGGCGATGCTCTATCCAAACCAGCTAGGGCAGGAAATGCAGTGTTTTCATAATGAAGACTATAGAATAAGGTTGGCTATTATTTTCCATGCATAGCATGCCTTGGGGGATTTAGAGCACGAAATGCTTCCCACCTGCTTCTGTTAAGGAAGTAACACTTCCTACGTATTTACCTCACAGTTAAATCGTGTTTTTAAAACATTACAACTAGAGAAGCAATGTGTTTTAGTGAGCTATATTAGATGAACAAAGGACCACTTTGTTCATCTAGTCATTCACTTGCTGTGTCAGAACAAGTCAGGACTCTTTCTTTGTGCCTTGGTGTTCTGATGAGACCGTCTGAAGCGGCCCTGGCCAAAAAAAATCTGCATGCCAGCAACATGCGACTGCCGGGGACTCGGGGGCACAGAACCACAAGCTGTTACGTAAAATAGTTCAAGAATGAGATTGTGGGGTGCTGAGCAGCACACTGTTTGCCCTGGCATCTTCCCCCACTGCATTGACCACACCGGCTCCCACCTGAGTTCAGAGGCGCAGGGAGAGGGAAGGATATGTGTCTGGGAAGAATCATGGCAATTCTGTCTCTGAGCTTCGGAGGAGAGACTCCGGCTCTAAGACTGCACACCGAGTCCAGATCCCAGAGAGTGTGTGTCTTCAGATGAAAAAAAAAAAAAAAATTAGCTCAGTGGAATTTCATTCCATGATGAATAATAACAAATGACATAAGTTATTTTTGAAAATGAATTTTGGGTTTCAGAGCAAGACTTTTCTTTCTCTGCTTCTGACTTAACCATGAAGAAAAATTCAGAATAACCCTTAAAAACAGTAGTTCTTGCCATTCATTGAAAAGCATTTTGTTATCTGAAGTTCGGCTCCTCTCAAGGCTTAAAAGTTAGGAGCACAATTTTAGAAATAAGAAATTATTTTGCATGTTTTCCCCTCTTTGCTATACCGTTTAGGTGCCAGATAGAGCTTGCTCTATTGACTCGAATCAAATGAAAGCATGTCCAGTGAAAATCACCTCTGGCTTGAGAACCAGACTGTAGTTCATTCAGAAACCAGAATGATCCTGGCCCAGTTTTAATGCACACAAACTCTCCAGCCCACCTTGGCTGGAAGTTGGTATTGTAGAACCAGGCTATAAACTGTGAGGGCCGGGGACTCCACACTGTGGGAATCTGCTGTTATTTCTCAGCAAATCAAGTCCACCGTGAATTCCAGTGTACAGACTGTGTGGTCTAGTTCAGGCTGCAGCATCAGCATGAATAGAGGAAGGCCAAGTTCAGGAAAGAGGGAAACCACAAGACTTAAGTGGGGAGGAAAGGGTTGCTTGGGTAGCCACAACGGCACATTTTGGACATTTGAAGATCATTGCCTCTCTTTCTCCTTCTTTCTTCCACATAAAGATTATGGAGGGAGTAAAAGGAGGAAAGCCTTGACTCAAAAAGGAAAAAAATTACATAAAATGATCATCTTTACTGCCTGGGACTTCTTAATGTTTATTGGGCGTGCACCCCAACTTAACACATTTGACCAAACATTTCCCATGATTCATCATCTTTTAATGATGCTGGATAATTCAAAAAAGAGTATTACTGTGTGTGGCCCATTTGCCTCCTGTGATTCTGTAAGAACAGGATAGGAAGGCTTAGGGAATACTTGTACTCCGTTTTGTTTTCACAGTGTTACTAATTTCCTTCCATTAAAAACATATCTAAAATCTTTATTCTCTTTTTAGGTAACAGTATGACTAAATACATTGAGAAGCTAGAAGAGATCAAAAAAAGTAAGTAGCACTATTATTGATGGGCTGGCATAATGGGACCCTGTAGTAATTCTATAAGTTGGGTATTAACAACCCTAATCATACTCTGTAACTGACACGCACGGAGAGCTATGGGAGTCCGCTGGCCTGGCAAGAGGCTGGAGAGACGTGGGAAACACATGACCTTCCTGGTTAGCTGCTAGGATCGTGGCTTGTGGGTCGAGTTGTGCCTGACTTAGACCTCAGAGGAGGTGTTAATGTAGGAATGTAGAGTGAGCAGTGAGAACCTGCACTTTAGTTTCATTGTTCTACGGTCTTCTTAGCCTTTTTCATGGTACTTAATCTTTCCTCCTTTCTCAATACCTGAGATAGGAGTAATAATGTCTTATTTCATAACGCTCTTTTGAGTATAAATTAGTACTCATGAAAGCCTTAGAGATATGAGAAAGAGCTTATTCTTAAAGCGATGTTATACATTATAAATTCATTGCAGTCTGCTTTCTTTTAATTAAAAATCATATTTCATACACATTCTTTTTAAAAACTAATCTTCTGCAAAGATATGCCACTAGTCACTGAGTGTTTTGCTCTTGTACAAAATCATAATTTTTCAGTCTGTGTCCAAAACAGATGTAAAATGTACACATCAAGGCCAGAATTAAAGAAGAAGCAGAAACATCTACGTCCTAAGACGGATTTGCGCCTATCTCCAGTGGAACACAGTGCGAGGGGAGTACTTAGCTAATGTGAGGGAAGAGGGACTCGCTCAGATAACAGTTCAGTAGTTGGCTCTGGTAATATACATCTTCTGGGAAGAGATTACTACAAATCCAGAATTCAGAGAACTTTGTTTTTACACAGCAGGCCTTTTAATTTAAATGATAATGTTTCTGTTCCTTTTGAATTGCTGAGAAACCCCAGATAATAGATGTGGACTCTGGAGCAGCTTTCTGCTGACTCTGCTGTTTGCCTCCGTGAGCTATAGGACTCCTGCTGGAGACATTTGTTTTCTGATGTGTAATGTCCCAGCGGCCTTTTATTTTCTTCTTATACATTCTACATTATAGCTTATACATTATTTTGCACTTTATATTGTATACGTATGTATTTTAAGGATATATTAAAATTTTAAACTATGAAAAAAATCTTGTTTACTCACCTGGGCTGCATTATTGTCGCCCTTAGTTCATCCGTGGCAGGACAATCCGGCTGGCCTGCTTCGAGTTCGGTGTGTGGTCTCTTTCACCTCCTGTCCATTTGCAGCCGAGTACCAAAGCTCACGTGTCCACACCAGAATTTGTCCCCTAAAAATGTCTCGTTCCACCCAGATTGCGGAAACCCGGTTTAAAACATTTCTTAAAAAGCACAGTGTGGTTTCTTTAATATCTAAACTTTAAATGGAGCTTTTCTCCCCAAAGAAATGCCTCTGGAATGGAGTCCTTGGAAATGAAATGCTTTTCTCTTTAGAAGTTGTGGGCTTCCTTTTAGTAAGACAGGAGGTTCCTCTCACCTGGTTTCATACACTTTGTGCTGATTCCCTGACTAGAATTACTTCAGATTCTGGTTTGGGATCTACATTTTGAACGATATTTCCTTCTCTTATCCCATTTTCTGTTGTAGATGTTCTTTTGGGTCAAAGGGAGGAGAATATTGCCTTGTTCCGTGACACCCGAGCCCCATCACTTTTCTCGGATTACCTCAGATGCCATGTCTTTCTGTGAAATCACAAACCTTGTTCTGTTACTTCCTTTGATTTGTCTTCCACTGCGAGCCCAACTTCCCTTTGCTAATAACGTGTTTTAACAAAACCCTGAAAACGCAGAATTCCTTTGTAATCTGAATATTCTTTCAGCTCTGCCCGGGGAGAACAGACACTCTGTGTCTATTGACCACTTACAAAGCGTATTCTTGGCTTCTGGTGGTTAGATGACACTAGTTGGACCCAGTGTGGGACATCCTAGATAGTTAGGTCTCTGTCCTTCCAGTAACTCGAGAGAGACAGGCTGAGCCTCCAGACCTACTGGAGAAGCAAAACTTGATAGCATATCTGAAACTCGGGCTCATTGTCTCCATCACGGAGTTGGGAGAAGCTACCAGTAGCAGAAGCTCCATTCTTAAAGCTCTGTTCGCGAGGACACTGACAGAGCTTTCCAAGCCATCCTTTTTGTAAACTTTAAAACTTACTGTACAACGTCTAGCTTGATCTTTTTATCTCCGAGCAATAATGTCAGAAAGTCCTAGCGATGGCTGCCCTTCTAAACCAGAACCAGGTATGTAGCGTTGAGGCTCAAATGTGCAGTGGGATTTCTAGTGCGTGCGAGAGGGCGATCGTTAGAAGACAGCTGAACCGGTTTTTTTGTTTGAGGTAATTCAACAAAGTTAAAGGGGGTTTTAATGTACTTAGAATGTGAAGAATTGGAGAGTATTTCCAACTATGGAACTATACAGAAAGAATATCGGTAGATAAATGGCACAGTGCAAACTGCTTGAGAGCGATGGACTACTTTCATTGTCTGATGTATCACCATTTTGACTTAAATAAGTGACTTTTGGTGGACGGGTTGGTGGCGATTCCGTTGCCCTTGTTATTGCTTGTGGTCAGCCTATTTGGGTCTACATCCTGGTGGGTCTTAGAAGCTGGCTTGCATCTAGGTTTGTTACCTTGTATCCAGAAGAAGTTGTTCTAAGAATTTTCTAGAAGTAATGGTCAGTTATTAGCCAAATTGCTCTCTTTAAGACATTTTAGAGCAGCAAAACTTTAATTCCCTGTAAGACAAGAATCTTGATGGAGTTTTTAAGGTAATATTTCCTGACTCTGAGTCATAAGGTGTTTGATAAATCAAGCAAACATTATCCTCCGAAATAACTATCCGGTCTGTGCTGGTTTTTTGGAAAATTCATAGAAATGATTAGTACACCAGGTAAACAGCCTTAAATATCTTAATCCTTTCCTTTGTTGCTAGGAGTCTTGGCTTATGAGACTTTGTGCTGTGAAGGCCACAGTAATTATCCAGCTAACGGACCTTTAGTAATTCTGAAGTAATGGCACAGTCTTTAAGGAGCCCTGGGCTCCAAAATAAACACCTAAAAGAGGAGAGGAGTAAAGGGTAAGAGTGGGAGGGGGGTCAGTGCTGAGAACTTGAGGATGGGCAGTCATTTTCAGAAAAGTTTAAGGAAGCTAACCGTTAACATGCCTCTATGGGGCAGAGATTGGATAAAGTGATATTGGCTGAAATTTTTAAAGAACTGTTTAATGTGCTACATGGGATTATTATCACAATTACAGGGGTACCCTCATTGGAGGAGTTATGTCTCAAAACTGTACAGATAGCACTGAGTACATATTGATGTTTTAGGTTGATTTTTTACTTTAATTGTAAAAAGCACATACCATAAAATGTACTGTCTTAACCATTGTTAAGTGTACAGTTCAGTAGTGTTAAGTATATTCACTTTGTTGTACAGTAGATCTCCAGAACTTTTTCATCTTGCAAACCTGTTGAACAGGTTGCTTTTTATTGAAGTGGAGGTGAAGAGAAACGGACACAAGAGATGGTCACGTGTGCCCAGCATTGTGCCCAGGGTTGGGGGAGGAAGTGTTGTCCTGTGTCTCCTGCATAGTTTGTAACCTCTGGAATGTAACTCGTCTTTTCAGGGCAGGGTTGACCTGGGGCCACTCCGCTTAAGGGTCTCTGTCCTGTTTATAAAATGCAGATTTGTTTCCTTTTGTTCTGAAAATAGTTTAAAGCAGTTTACAAAAATGTGGTACAATATGGCCAAAGTACAGCCATAGCATAGCATGGTAACAGAAAAATGGTAGACTAATAACATAAAGGCAAAGGATAAAGTCTCTAGACACAAAGAGGTGGCTATTCAATTATAGGCTTTCTAATGGCCCAAGCAAAGGGGGGGGGGGGGGGGGGAGGAGAAATGAAGAAATTATATAATACTGACCACTTTTAATTTTGAGGATATCATGAGGACTAAATGAGGTAAGGTATGTAAAAGCACATAAATAACTTGAGAAATATAACTTGGTGATTAGAAAGAATGAATACCTCTGAGGAAGCAAAATAAACCTAGAAAAATATTTGTGCTTTTCAGATTACAGATACAAAAAAGATGAGCTTTTCAAGAGACTAAAAGTTACCACCTTTGCCCAGCTGGTAAGTTTAATAATCTCCCACTGGAGTAAAACTTGTCTAATTTGTGCTGCTTTATGTGAGTATCTCTAAATTTGATTCTAGGTAATATTTGCAGTGGGGTTTCTTCTGATTATTTATATTTTACCTGTGAGAGAATTAATTGGTGTATGATGTGTATATTCATTGGAGGACAGTGTGAAATTTTTCTCTCTTCTTTGATAAGAATTTTATAAAGTAAAATGTACATTCTACTTTTAAATCATCAAATTTGTGGCTTAGGTTCTGTTTTTTTTTTCTTTTCCATTTAATTTAATATTTAGAATCTAGAGTTCTGGACTCTGGATTGTTTGGACATTTTTCTCTGTGTAAACCAGGTGATCGCCCTTGGATGACAGTTCTTTTTCCAAGTCTTCCTTGGGCTATTTTTTTTACTTTGGGAAAGTCACTTTATCCTTTCATTTGAAAATTACGGACCAAGTGTCTCTCTGGTACCCAAACAAGAGTTCCATTGATGTAACTCAAGATGGATCTTGGGTCTTATGAGCTAAATTTTAAAAACTGCTTCAAAATCTATATGTAAGGCCCTAGCCAGTTTGGCTCAGTGGATAGAGCCTGCAGACTGAAGCGTCCCGGGTTGGCAACCAGTCGAGTTGACTTTTCTCACATTGACATTTCTGTCTGTCCGTCTCTCCCTCTCCCTTCCACTCTCTCTAAAAAAAAAAAAAAAAAAAAAAATCAATGGAAAAATATTCTCAGGTGAGGATTAAAAAAAAATCTAGGTATACAATGCTATAATCAATGTACTCATAATTACATTTATTTCTTCCTTGCATGAAGAATTGCTGATACAATTTGTTATTATAAGTATTGCATTTTTAAGAAACAACATGTTAAAAAAGTATAACATATGTAATACTTTAAACAATAAAGATTTTTTTTAAAAAAGTAATAACATGTTATGTTGGGACCAGAATATATATGGGCGTAGTTTCATGTATATGGCTAGGTACTCCTATTCCTATTTCTTGTCCTAAGTTGCCCGTTTGGCCTTTGAAGTTTATTGTGCAGTGTCTTAAATGAACCCTTTTCTTCTGGAACGGTCCTCTGCAGTGTAATGACCACTCCCGGAGTAAGGGGACCCGAGCGTTAGTCTCTAGTTGAGGACACAGACAGTTTCTTAAAACAAGAGATCTTTGATGTTCCCTGTCTTTTGTAAAAGACAGGCTTGCCTCTGTTTAAAGACAAACAAACATAGACACATCTCCACATTTCATTCCTCTTTCTCTCAGGTCATCCAGGTTGCTTCCTTGTCAGATCAAACACTGGAAGTGACAGCTGAGGAGATTCAAAGACTGGAAGGTAATGAGAATTGAGGCTGCGGGAAAGTAACGGATTGACCGTTTGACTGAAGCGCTCGCCCTCTGCGGCTGCGTTGGCAGCGACTTGGGACTTTGATGTACCTGTTTGTAATTAGATTGTTGCTCTCTGAGCAATGCTATCTGCTGCTTTAATTGTTAATTCTTACCTCTTAAAAAAAAAAAAGCCATCTGGTTTTCTGGCTCTAGCATTTGTAGTTTTAAATGTTTTAGATGTGTTTGATATACTAATTACTTTTTTTCAACAGGTATTTTTAGTGTTTTCTATGTATGTACAAGCCACAGAATTAGGCGCTATGAGACTACAAAGATGAATAAAACCCAGCTCTCCATACGTGGGGTTTGTCATCACGGGTGCACACGTGTTTGCATGTTGAGTGAGGAGAATGATGGCAGAAGCACAGAATCACTAACAGGGCAGAAATTTGTAATGGAGGACTGACAGGAAGCTATCGTTTGTTGAATTCATGTATATTGCTAGGTACTTCACCTGTGTTTTCTTATTTAATTTATTGCAAAAACTCTATAACAGCAGTTCTCAACCTGAGGGTCGCAACCCCTTTGACGGTCGAACGACCCTTTCACAGGAGTCACCTAAGACCACCCTGCATATCAGATATTTACATGACGATTCGTAACAGTAGCAACATTACAGTTATGAAGTAGCAACGAAAATAATTGTATGGTTGGGTCACAACATGAGGAACTGTATTTAAAGGGCCAGAAGGTTGAGAACCACTGCTCTAGAAAGAGGTACTCTTTACCGATGAGAAGCCCAAGCCCAGAGGTGCAGTGACTTGCTGAAGGTGATACAGCCAGAGTGTCTCCCATGGCAGCCAGTGTCTGCTGCGGGAGTGCCGGGGGAGGGAAGGTATTTTCCAGTTGGAAAACAGGTAGACTTTCTTAAGGTTTCTGAACCAGACCTTCCAGGTGAGGCTGTTGCTGGCTGAGGAGAGGCACCGAGAAGAAAAGGCTGAACACAGGCCCGGAGAAGAGAGAGCTCCCGGCGTGCCTGGGGAGTCACGTAATCCAGTCTGGCTGTGGTCTGAGGCAGGAATAGGTGCCTGGTAGGAGATAAGGCCAGAAAGATAGGTAGGCTCCAGATTTCCTTTCTTAAATGCCGAGTCGAACGAAATAAAACCTCTTCGTTGTACTCTCATGAAAGGCATACACAGAGCTAAGGTCTTCATTTTATCCTGAAGCGCTCAGCAATCAATGTGTGGCTGTTTATTGACGGAGAATGTGTTTTGTTAAGGTTGATGTAGGCCAGGAATTTGACTTCTGATTTCAAGACAAGTTTCTCAGGAAGTCTGAACACTGGGTTTGTGCAACTCCACTGTCATTTCCCTGGGCTTGTTTTTGTTAGCGAGGATAAAGGGAATCTGAAAAAGCCAGGAATTTATCTTTGACAGATGCCTCTCACACAGCAGAGAAAGAAGGGCTCTTTGTAATAGAGATAATTGAGTCTCCTCATACAAATACACCCAATTTTAACCTGGTTATATAAGTACCTGGATTGGGTCTTTTAATTCATTATAGAGATTGCAGCACCAGGACATATGGGCTCATGCAATTTTCTCTTCTGAGATGAATTTGCACAGCAAAATAGGCTCTTGTAAAATAGGACACCATAATGTGTGAGTAATATTAGTGTTTTTCTAGTGCTCCACACAGAATAATAACTCACTCAGGAATGCCTGTAGGACAGATTGTATCTGTTTGCATATTGACTATCTTTGAAGGATTACAAGATCTCCTTTTGTAATGTTTATTTTTTCCTGACTTAAAAGTGTATTTTTAGAAAATTAGAAAACTGCAAAAAATATATAAAGAAAATTAAAATAACTAATAATCCCTGTTTTAAATTTTGTTGTCTATTCCCCCGCCCCCCATCTAACTCCCACCCAAATCCATACTCTTCGTATATAGTTTTGTATTATGCTGTTTCCAATTAACATTTTGTCATGCATACTTTCCCGTGTCATTACATAGACTCACAGAGCTTCGGTGTAAAGGTCGTGTGGTCGTATAATGCCTACCCTTTGGACATACCATAATTTATTTAATTATTCTCCTATTCCTGGGGCACTACAGTTTTTCTAATTTTTCACTTTTATAAAATAATGCTGCGGTGTAAATACATAAGTGCTTGTGCGGTTCTGATTGTTTCCTGGAGATGAATCGCTGCAGATGAACAAAGGGTAGACCTGTTTTGGAGGCGCTCAATGCTGATTCCACAGCCTCTCTGAAAGGTTCTACCTCTGCAGCCCACCAAGTGCATGAGAAGACATGTTTCTCCCCATCCCAGCCAGTGTTAGCATGGTTTTATTTTGAATGTCTCTGATAGTGACAGTGAGCTCTGTGTGTGTGTGTGTTTATTGGTCATACGTATTTCTTTCGAGGATATTACAGGTCCTTTCCCATTTTTTTCTAATGGAATGTTCATCTTTTACTTACCGTTTTATGAAAGCGTTATGTAAGTATTATATCTTTTTACTTTGGAAACCAATACAGCCTTGGAAATAAAGGAGAAAAATCTTTACTTGATGATTTGGAACAATTTCCAAGCTGTATTATCAAGTAAAAATAAAACAACAAAACAAAAGCCAAGGTGTAGAGCCGTATGAATAGCGTTCTCCTGGACATGTAAAAAGGGGAGGAAATAAAATATATGCAGAAGTATGTAGTTGTTTTATTTCTGGAAGGAGACATAAATATGTGAAGCTGGTTCCCTTGGGGGAGGAGGCCCGAGGGCCATGCATCTGGAATCGGAAGAAGGCTTCCTTTCCACATAAATTTATGTTGTTTGCATTTTTACCTTATACACATGAGCCTTTTTTCAGTTAAGGAGCTAGTTAATTTCTTTAAACTCTGCAAATTAAGTATATTAACCTTTTCTCATCCATATATGTTACAGGTATTTTTTCCTAATTTGTTATTCACCTTTTAATTTTCTTTGTGTTGATTTTGACATATATGAGATTTGCATGTTTACATGATTAAATCAGCCATTCATGTTATGTTTTGTTTTATTGCTTTAGATTCACAGATTCTAAAATAAGATAAATTATTTACCTCTATTTTCTCCTACCAGCTTGCTTGTTAGTTTTGTTTTTTGTTTTAATATCAATCTATCTGTTACATATATAGGGTGTCCCAAAAAAGTGTATGCACACTTTACCAGCTGATAATCACTTAATTTTCACTTCTTTTCAGGTTTAACTGATTTGAAATAATGGGTGAAGCCAGACTAAGCTTTGAACAAAGAAAATGTATTCTAAAGTGCCACTAGACTTTTTTTATGGGGATACATAAAAGAAAGTTTACGGTACAAAGCCAGCAATAGTTGACAAATTGAGGGCACACAAATACTGAACAAAATGATTCTTAATATTTGTGATTTCATTGCTTCATGTTATCAGCGGTGTCTGGACCAAAACGGTCATCAGTTTGAAAACAGGCATTGACACACACAAAAGTATTCATTTCTGTAGCTTTCTTTAAATTTTTTTAATGAACTATATGTTAATAAACACTGACTTTATGATCATTCAAAGTGTGTATACTTTTTTGGAGGAGAAACCCTGTATTGGTATATGATGTGAGAGGTTAGCTAAACTTGATTTTTCTAGATAGTTGACAGATGATTTCAACAGCATTTATTCAGTAGTTCTCCTTTATCAACTGATTTGTGTTGCCACCTTGAACATATATTAGCTTCTTATATATTTTCTAGGGTTTGTTTCTGTGTTCTCTATTGTATTCTATTGTTCTGGTTGTACTTCAGCATTGCTTTTATCATTTACCTTTTCAATATATGTTACTATTTGATGAATCAGGTTCTCTAAATTTTTATATATGTATGTATAATTTTTTTTTCTTCTTATAGTTAAAACCCTTTTAAACTTCTTTTTTTATCCCATTGGGATTTGTATTAAGGCTAAAAAATAAATCCGGAAAGGATTAAATCATTTAACTTTTAGTCACCCAGTCAGGACTATTCAATGTATGCCACTCTCTTCATTCAGGTTAATGTCCCTAAGTTAATTTTTATAAGACCTATAAAGGATTTACAAGTTTTTACCAGATCTTTACATTTCTTAATTAGGTTTATTTTCTAGGTGAGTATATTGTATATCTGTAATTGTTACTGTAAATGAGATCTTCATATTATTTTCTAATTGGTATATAGGAAAAATATTTTGTTAGTATTTATATTTTTATCTAACCACCTAATTATTTTCCTTATGCTTATAGGAATCTCTTGAAGTTGCTCAGTAAATTATATCATATCCAAATTAAGATCTCATTTCTATTTCTTCTCTAATTATACTGGTTAGAACAGTAAATTCTCAGACTTTTTGGTAATAATCTCCCTCCACACTATAACAATTATTGAGGACCTCAAAAAGTTTTGGTTTATGTAAATTATACCTATTAATATTTGGGGTATTAAGATTTTAAACAGGACTTTAAAATATTTACTCACTATTTCACCCATTATAAACATAAATAACATATTTTTGTGCAAAATAGTTATATTTCTAAAATAGAAAATTTTCTGAGAATGGAATTACTTACTTTTTGGGGTAAATCTGATTAATGTCTGATTTAATAGAAAACAGGCGATTCTCCTATCTTCTGTATTCAATGTGTTGCAATATGCTATTTGGGTTAAAGCATCTGAAGAAAATGTGGCATCACACAGACCTGTAGATATAAAAGGTAGAGTGTTTTAATAGCCCTTTCCATTATTGTGGATATCTTTCTTTGATACAACACCAAAACAACAACTGATAGTTTCCTAAAGGTTAGCTGTAATGTAGAATCTGAAACCATATTAATGAATTTTTCACACGCTGTTACATTAAAAGCCATCGGTCTGTCTTGCACTTTGAATGAATCTTTTATCCGTGTATGATTTTATAACATCATGCCTTGGTCGTGCGAAAATTATTGGTTCACTGAGTTATGAAGCTCTTCCCAATGTTGACAAATTTCATTACACAGCATAAAAGGCAAACAAACACATTCATCAATCTCACCGCCTATCTTATCAGAAAAGGCATTAAGTATGGAGAAACAGTCAAGCTCCCGATGGTACATAGCTCCCAAAATTATGATTTTTTATTCAAAATGTAATCATTGCAACAAATGCCATCAGTTGTTTTCCTTGAAATGACAAGTTCACTTTTTCACTTAGATCATTTTTTTTTCATGTCTGCCAAATGCACACGTCTAAGTAACCAGTTTTTCTCAGATTTTCTTCCAAGTAAAAATGGTGTTCACGGCAAAAGCAGCAATAATCAGACTAATGCTTTTCCTTGAGACAACCATGGGACCTGGGTATATAGCAAACGGTCGGTATGCAATTCCCCATTTCATCACACAGAATATGAAAAAGGCGTGTACGTGAGGGTAAAATTTAATAAAGTTGTTCATTATTAGTGCGTCACCAGGGACGATTGTTAAGTGAGATTGCCATATTAACTGTGATTGCAGGTTGGTGCAAACAGGGTGATTGCTAATAAAACTTAGCACCATGACCCTGGCTCTTGCTAAGGCACTAGCAGTGTTATCCACCATTTTATTTGCACCATCAGGGCAAATAACACAGTAAAAAAGATAAATAACATCTCAGCATCATTATGGAAACAATCTTTACCTTGCAGATCCCTGAAAGGGCCTTGGGGACTCCTGGAGTCCACAGGTGGCATTTTGAGAACCTATGTACCTAATTTGAGAATTTATAGAACAATTTAAATAAGGTGACGTGCGCTCCTTTTCTTGACCTAATTTCAGTGGCCCTGCCTGATAAGTAAATACAGATTCTACGATTAAATGTACTTGTTTCTTTATTTGCGCGTTTTAGACAACGATTCTGCGACTTCAGACCCTGATGCCGAAGTCACTGCCAGGACCAATGGCAAGGGGAGCCCCGATGAGCAGCCGCCGAGCCCTGTCCAGTTCATAAATAGCGTGGGAGCGGGGGACTCCAGTCGCTCGACACTCCAGAGGTACTCCAATCGGATCCGTGCTTCCCCTGCATCTTGCCTTCCTGTCAGGCGAGAGACCGATTTCAGTGGCTTAATTACCTCAGGAACAGACTGGCAATGGTGAAGCCCCACATTCTCACCCAACCTTCTACTTTCTCTCTGTGTAAATGCCTCCTCCTGAGTCTTCCCACAGCATCCTCCGTCGGTGAATGTAAGACTCTGCTGTTGGGAGAGCATTAATTTTCACACCTCGCTTCTACTCTTCTCGCCCCTCCCATATGCACGTTTTTTTTCTCAGGACGTGGCTTTACAACTACTGTCTTTTGGCGCAGAGAGCATGATTCCCTTCACCTTTTCTGTCTGTTGCCCCTTATAAGTACCCTGACTTGAATCAGAAGGAAAGTGGAGAGGCACACACAGGGCTCTGCTATCACGTAGGTGCAAAGAGGAGTGAGAGCAGCCCTTGGTGTCGATCCTCCAGCTGCACGTGGCTGGTCCTTCTTCCGTACACTGTGACACCTCACCTTCCCACAAATAGTAACTGTTGATTATAAGACAGTGCTAACTTTTGGCACATACCCATCCCTCCTACTGGTAAAATAGTCCAACTAGTAAAGAATTGCTATTGTCTATACCACTATTATTATTTTTATAACTACTTTTGTGCAAGGACTCTAAAATTGCTTTCAAAACAAAATAGACCAACGAGACTACCATTGAGGATAGAATTTCTTCTCCTGTGGTTCAACAAAATATGCACTACATGGCATGTAGTTATAACGCTTATCAGATTTAAATGCAGAATTTGACTTGCTGTGATGGGGAGGAACTATATACTGCATGTCAGTCTGTGGTTTGGCATACATGTCTTCATATTTGCCAGGAAAGTAATCATCTTCTCTTAGCGACGCTCCACTACTTGCCATTTTGTTCATAACACCTACTGCTCTTATTCCTTTGATCCATGTTTTAACCCCATTTTGCTTATAATATTAATATGGTGACCAATTTTAGTGATTTTATGACCTTAAACTAGAACTGTCAGTGGTGAACTCATTTTAATCTTAGCTTTTCCTGTGTCTGATTCTATGAATGTCACTAAATCTAAAAGCCTCTTCAACCTCAACATCATAACCTTATAAAATGGAAGTAAGTACACATAACTACTAAAAACATTAAGGTTCAAAATCCAGATTGGATAGACTCAATGAATAAATTAAAAGTCGTCGTTACTTTCCATTACATATAGAAAGGCCTTCGTTTATCCTGCCCCATCAGCCTTATTCTTTCCCCTTTTGCTCTGCTCTCTTACGCCCCTCAAAATTCCATTGGATTGATTGTTCGCCGCCTCTTTCCCTGAATGCTGCCCTGATTGCTGGAGGCGGCATGCACCCTACAGCGTCTCCCCCCTCAGCCAGGCTAATGGCCTGGCGTACACTGTCGGGAGGTAAGTGGGGACCTGTGGGTCCTCGCCTTGGGGCCCAGTGAGATAAAATAGGAACCACAGGATCTTGTATTCAGAAGCAGAACTGAGACACTATACCCATTTTCCTTTTGCTTTGCAGTGTCTTTTGAAAAGACACTGAGCTCTCTCTCGCTATTCTGAGGAAAAGCATCTGACCTTTAAGACTAGCTGCTGCTGACCTACTTTTCCACTTGCAGCGTCATCAGTGGTGTTGGAGAACTGGATCTAGACAAAGGGCTGGCGAAGAAAGCGGAGCCCAACAGCAGAGACAAGCCGTACCCCGACTGCCCCTTCCTGCTGCTCGATGTGCGCGATAGAGACTCTTACCAGCAATGCCACATTGTTGGAGGTAAGAGAGGCGGCCTCACAGTGCCTCCTCCCAACACCGCTGCCCGTTCTTGCATCCTGGCCACCTGACCACATCCCATGGTCAGCAGTTAGGGACCATATGCTAGCCCAGTCCATGGTGAGTTGGCTTTCCCATAATGCTCTGAGACAGGCCGATGACGCGCTCCCATGGCTCAGGGCCCAGGGCGAATGTCAGATACAGTCAAGTAAAGCTTCATATTTTGTTTATAGTGTCCTGTTTCTTTTCTTTCACAAAAGTATTTAGGTTTATGGCTTGTTGATTTTGAAAATATATTTCTTTAAGTTCTTAGTGAGACTTTAAACCCACTGGAGGGCGGGGTCAAGTTGTACTAGGAAAGCTACAAACTTCCTAATTTTCCTTTCTTTACAGCTTACAGTTACCCAATTGCAACTCTGTCTAGAACAATGAACCCTTATTCAAATGACATTCTTGAATATGTATCCTTTGTTGCATTTTAAGGAGTTGGGTGAGGATGAGGTTTGTAATAATCAAACTTACCAGGAAAACTCTGTGAAGGACTTTTGATACATCACTTGATCTTAGCCAAAAGGCCGGGAAGCAATGTGTGCATGACTTTTTATAGTAATTCGCTTATTTTGGCATATTTTAGAATTTGGATTCTTAGCTGTTACTGAATATGCTGACTATGATTGCAGATGGTTCCAAGCCATACTGCACTGGGCTAACGAACATCAGGTTAAAGGCTATGATCCATTAAGAGTTGGTCCTGTCCTGGCTGGTGTGGCTCTGTTGGTTGGGCATTGTCCTGTGCACCGAAAGGTTCCAGGTTCGATTCCCGGTCAGGGCATATCCCCAGTTGTGAGCTTGTTCCCTGGTGGGAGCATGCAGTAGTTAGCCAATGGTTGTTTTGCTCTCACATTGATGTTTCTCTCTCTCTCTCTCTCTCTCTCTCTCTCTCTCTCCTTCTCTCACAAAAGAGTCCTAAGACATTTTTCCCCCCAGAAAGCTTTCCCAGGTAAAACTTATAAAGTAAATTTTCTACCTTATATTTTAACTTTTTTCTTTTTAAAATTTTAATATTTTTGCTCATAAAAATCATACAAGTAGAAAATAATTTAAATATTGACGTATGTGAGAAAGAAAATTGAAATCTTTGATAATCACCCATTTGAACAACTCTTATTACATTTTTTGTATATTTTACTCCAGACTGTCTTCTATGTATGTTTTAACAAAGTAGAAATCATACTGTATATATAATTTAGTGTCTTGCTTTTTCCACACTTGATATTACAGTGTACTTTGTCACACTAACACACGGTCTTTATAAACTCCATTTTTGATATAGTGTATATGTCTTCAGATGTACTATAATTTACTAAAGTGTTCCACTTTATTGTACTTTTTTTTTTATACTATTATAAACAAGGCTGCGTTAGAGCGTATTGAACATAAAAGTTTTTCTACTTCCTTGCCTATAGAATGGACTTGTAATACTTGTTCTCCAGGGTTGTGATGATAACAGAGCTAAAGGATGTGTAGTGCACCTACTGCGTCTTGGATCAGGGTACTGTTAGTTTATAAGGGAAGAGAATACCGGCTCGAGCGGGTTCCATGACAGGAAGAAATCTAGGAACTGCCAGTGGGATGGGTAAAGAGAGGGCCCGTCTGGCATTCCCCTGAATTCAGAAAGGTAAACTTGGACAGCTCTCTGTTCCTTGGGGGTTTCTTGTGGTCTAGAAGCATTAACTCAGTGTGGTCAAACCTTAACTCGTCTGACTCGTAGAAAAATGCTCACGGCAAGATCATCATTCTGTATGACGACGACGAGAGGCTGGCCAGCCAGGCGGCCACCACCATGTGCGAGCGGGGATTTGAAAACCTCTTCATGCTTTCCGGAGGTGAGCGAGCGGGGCTGTGTTCTGCTCCGGGCTTTAAAGGCTGAAATCGGGGCTCACAGTCCTTCACCCCCACATCATCCCCTTTTTCCTGGGAGAGGTCAGGATTAGCACAGGCGTTCCTCGGACACACGCAGATCACCACTACCGAGCAAGTATCCCAGCAAAGCGAGTCATAATCTTTTTGCTGGTAGAGGGTCTTGCCTTCAGTTTCTAAAAATATAAAAATAAATAAAAATACATCTGTGAAGTGCAATAAAGCGCGGCGCAATAGACCCAGGGCTGCCGGTGCTTTGGACAGAGAGAGCCGTGCGGCTGAAAGGAGGCAGTTCTGTGAAACCTCCCTGCGCTTTATCGGCGCATGTTTTAAATTCCTGAAATACTGACATGGCATCAGGGCTCTGCGAGGAAGCTTTGATGCTGAGCACTTACGCAGAAGGATTTCTGGGGGAATTCTCAGAATCCCACATAACAAGCGACATTTTCTGGTGTAATTTTCGTAATGGTGAAGCAGTGGAGAGAGATTTCGCCACTGGTGCTGGCCTTGACTTGAAAGCCAGGGATGAGGAGGCATGCGGGCTCCTTGTCAGGTTTCGCCTTGGCCTCGCAGTGGTGACGCTGCTTTCTCTCTGATCTCCCACACCCAGGTCTCAAAGTCTTAGCTCAGAAATTCCCAGAAGGACTGATTACGGGTTCCCTGCCTGCATCTTGCCAGCAAGCCCTTCCTCCTGGTTCTGCCCGGAAACGACCCAGCCCCAAAGTGCCACCCCCACCGGCTGAGAATAAGTGGAGATTTACCCCAGAAGACCTAAAACAGATAGAATATTACCTGGAAGAGGAGCAGGGTCCGACAGACAACCTCAGTAAGATCTTTTGACCTTTAGAGATGACACTTTCTGTAGAGCTTGAGATTTGTGATCCCTTGTAATATATTCAGAGTCTTCCAGTATTTTGGAAGGTACAGGAGCGATGCAGGGAGGGGGGCAAGTGGAGGTGATGCGAGATTGTGGCAAGAATTGGGCATTGTGCACAGAGAGGAGAGGAGAGACTTTATCGACGTGTGTGTCTCAGGCAGAGTTGAGAGGCCAACCTGAAGCATCCAGATTCCTTCTTGGAAAGTCTTCATGTCCTTCTGTTGCTTCTAGGCACACAGACCTCTTCAGGCCTTTCCTCTGCACACTGCTTCCTCTTCTCTGTCCTCTCATCGCTCCTGCTCACTTCTCTGCCTAGAAGGAAGGTGGCACAGGCTAGCTTGGCGGGGTTGCCTTTCATCCCTGCCCTTTTCCCCACTGTCAAGTTGGTCACAAGGATAAACAGTAGGTTTTAGCCTTAAGTGAATGCTGAATAGGACTTGATTAGCTTCAAAGTGGTTGTAGCATAAGACTTCATGCGTTTAAAAGTGTACTTGGCAGACTGTCCCTGGGACCATGCTTGCAGCTCTCTCCCTGCTCCCTTGCTCCCTCAGGCCGGCTGAGCCACGCCAACGCCTCGGCAAGAGACTCCAAGGTCCCCGGCACCCGCAGCGCTCAGAACCTGTCCAGCGGGGGCCCTGCCAGCCACGCGAACCCCCGCTCTCAAGGCAGCGGCCACCTGCAAGGCAAACCCTGGAAGTAAAGACTGTCTGTCCCACTCAAATAAATGTTTTCTCTGCTTGCGGACCCCTGAGCAGTTCCCCAGCTGGTCCTTTTCAGACCAGGACACGTGTGATAGGCCCCTGCCCTCTTCCTCTCCAGCTCCAGAAGGGTTTGTACACGAACCAGAGGCAGCACAGGCTCGTGTCCACCCGTCATCCACACCATATTCACGTCTCTGGAACTGAGTAGGAAGAAAGGGTCTCTGGGGGTGGGGGACGGGGGTTGGGGGGGGGGTATCGTGTTTGTAATAGGGCCCAGCTTGTTTGGGTGTGTATCCCGTGCTGTTGTGTAAATACTTCAGTCACATCTGGGGTGTTCTTCCCACCCAGTTCTTTTCCACTCACGTTCTTGGTTTCATGGAGGCTGTCCAGAGAGGCTGTGCTGCCTGAGAAGCTGGCCCTGGGGTGTGGGTGACTCTTAGCTCCCAGCCTCCCCAGAGCCCCCAGGGGAGGGCCGCAGGTCGAGGCGCTCTTCCCAGCGCAGATACAGGCTCTGGTGAGTTTGGAAGCTGGTTCCGCAAGCATCGCTCAATTTTAAGGTTCAGTGCAGCAGCTCTCACACTTCCTGGACGTTCCTCCTCGCGGCACGCTTCCTGGAGCCAGCGCCGGTGGTGGTGTGTGCTCAGTGCCTTCACTGGACACGGCCTCCCAGAAAGCCCTGCTGTCCGTGTGCAGGGCTGCCCCTCGCTGGTGTCTCTGTTAGGAATTTCCATGACCCAGCTCGGGCCCATCCCACCTTAGATGGGCAGAAATCATGGCCACTTGTGCACATCAGCTCCGGGCGGGCCGCCGAGGGCGCACAGGTGAGGGCGCCCCCATGGTCCTTTGTCAGAGCTGACAGCCCCTTAAGCCCTTGCTTAAAATACAGTATTAGTCTAATTGAGTAATTAGTGCAATTTCCTACTTACTTTTCATTCTCATGGCTGAGCTGTGATTAGGAGGTTGTGATTATAGATTCTGGTTTGGGCCAGAATTTTGAATCAGCATTAATTGAATTGCTAGATGACTGACATTCATTCCATTTAATTGGGGGAACAAAAGACCTCAGGTAAGGATGAGGAACTCTGAAATCATCAGGAAAAGGAAAAGAGCCTTGTTAATTTTTATGGTCTGTGATCTGTAGCTGCGATAAGGAACTGAGGAATAAATTGTGCTTTTTGTCATGGCAACCAGCTTCTGAAAAGCCAACTGAAAATTGCCTATCCTTAGGTGGTTACTGCTGCTGGGTAAGATTCGCCTTAACGGCACTATTTTCTCGCCATCAAAAAAAAAAAAAAAGAAAAAGAAAAAAGTACCACAGTATTTCTAGCAAGGGGGCTGTGTTTGTAAGAGAAGTAAAGGTAATAAATATCGCATAGATTCATATGGAAAAAGAACTTTCCGATTCAGCCCAGTTCTGTTGCAGTATGTTTATTCCTCTCTACTTGATTTCCAAAGTATAACATTTTCCAATGCTTTAGAAATCAAACAAACCAGCGACATTGTTCAGATGTCAAGCCGTGCCCAGTTTTCCACAAGAGTCAAGAATCTTGTATAAAATCCAGCCAACGTACACATAGCTTTAATGAGGAGCCTGTCATGTTTCCCCATAAATTTATTGCCTGAGAACTAGTGCGGCCTGTTTTAATGCCAAAATGCTCTGGCTTCTTATTTTCTTTACAACATACATTTTTTTTTTTTTTAATGCAGATTTTTCCACACTCAACTTTCCCCTAGCACGGACAAGATTTTCAGCCTTTTTGACACACATACATTTTTAAGAAAATAAAACACACTATTTTCTCTGTAACAACGTTCTGGTTATGCCATTTTAAAGTTGACTAGTCAGGAGTTTAGGTTCCCCCACTCGATTCTATTTTAGGGTAAATGGCAGCCCCCCCGTCTTCCTACTCTGCATCCCCAGCACCCAACGACACTCGAGTGTTGGAAACTACTGTACATACGTGGAAAGTCAGGTTCGCCAAACCCGTCAGAACTGCTGTGCATTTAGCCGAAGCTGTCTGACAGGCTGTGTGTGTGTGTGTGTCGTTCCCCACAGTGCTTTGCCCCGTTGGTAAGGATTGGGAGTCGCTATTCCTAAAGACCCGTTCTGACGCTGCACTGCGGGTGTTAAGTGGCACTCGCAGTCTTTCCATGCTCAAGGTATTGCTTTGAATGTTTGACTTTACTCGTTTCTACATTAGGTTAACTGACATGTATTATTTAAGTGATACTCTGTGCAATGATGAATGTTGAATATTAAAGTGCGTAGTTACTCATTTGTTGTTTGCTATTGATATGCTGACCTCGGCCAAATTCTCCCTTCCTCTCTGGTGAGATGACTTTGGGGAGCCATGTGAGACTGGGGATATTTGTATGAATAAATCAGGAACCATTCCAGTGAGGGCAAGGGACGTCAGCTCTCCAGGCAGAGGCCTGGGTGTCATGTTCAGACAGGGACTGATTGCCACCTTAAACACATGAAGCAGGGCTTTACTGACAGTGTTTCAGGGGTTGACGAGATGCCCTGGGCTCGCGACCCCCTACATGGAAGGTGCTTTGTCACTGCACAGCTACAGCTCTATCTGCGCAGCGGTGAGGGCCCACGTCTAAATAGTACATTCAATGCTCTAAAGCAGCGGTTCTCAACCTGGGGGTCGAACGACCCTTTCACAGGGGTCGCCTAAGACCATCGGAAAACACATATATAATTACATATTGTTTTTGTGATTAATCACTATGCTTTAATTATGTTCAATTTGTAACAATGAAAATACATCCTGCATATCAGATCTTTACATGACGATTCATAATAGTAGCAAAATTACAGTTATGAAGTAGCAACGAAAATAATTTTATGTTTGGGGGTCACCACAACATGAGGGACTGTATTAAAGGGTCGCGGCATTAGGAAGGTTGAGAACCACTGCTCTAAAGGGTTATGTATTTAAGAAAGAAAGAAGGGAAGGAAGGGGAGAGGCAAGGAGGCAAGAAGTGGGGCGGGAGGGAAAAGCTGCGTTACTCATTCAAAAACAAAAAGAACAATCTCGGGCTGTAATAATGTCAGATTTAATCTATTGAAAGGTAAAGAATGATTCAAATAACCTTAAAGTCATTTTATTTTTTCCCTTGAGTGGAAAGCCAGAACCAGCACAATCATATTGGACTTGGTGTAAATCAGAATGAAAAGAGGACAAACAATGCTCATTAGTTGCTGAGGGATTTTTCCTATGGTGCTATTGAGACCAGAAAAAAATTCTTTAGACTTTAGGCTACTCACCAAGAACACAGTCCAAAACAAAACCTCCTTTTCTCTAATTCCCTTCTGGAATATAAGGGGAATCAGAGTCCTAGACTAGGAAGAAATATGGGGGTAATTTTTCTTGTTTGGTTTTGGCTCCTGTCATGTTATTTATGGGTTATAGATTCTGTCTTTTGTGTTATCTGACTTTTTTTAAGGGAGATAATTAATTTCTGTCCACCTGGATTTAAATCCGTGGCTCCCTTCTTGCTCTACTCTGAAGATAATAATGAAGAACCTTTCTTTTCCCAGTTCCAGAATGTTCTCAGTGTATTTTGTGTGCCTTTGTTTTCTTCACAATTCTTTTCCAAGATGTAACTCCATAATACTTTCTTTTTTTTCCCAAGAAACATCAGAAACATGGATTCTAATTCATCAGTTTGGTTATGTGAGCATGATGACATGCTTACATGCAGTTCAATTACTTTTTTGATTAGCAAATATATTTTCCTCATAAAAACAGTAAATAAAACAGGCTGTGCTTGCAAAGTGTTCAAAATACATTTTGCTAGCAATTCTTTCCCACAATTGTAGTAATTATTGAAATTGTCTATTGTGGAGTTCTTAAATTGGTACACAGGTCAATTATAGCATAAAATATGTAACGGAAACTTCTCAGCATTGAATTCTGGCAGAACAGGATTCAGTGCATGGTTTTATGTGTTTACAAAACTCTGTTGGTCACGCCACCATCCCGATGGCCTCCCTCTCTGATGCTGATCCTCTTTGTTCCAAATGCAGCAGCAGATTCTTCTCACGTGTGCACCATCCCCAGGCGCTTGGTGAAATGTGGGGCCAACAGAGGTCACTTACCAGATGCTGTTACCTGGTGGGCTACATTTTTTTAATTATTTGAAATTTTATTTTGACTATAAGCTCCTCGAGGGTGAAAATCACCAACTAGATGACAGTGGCCCTTAATCAGGGTGTGTGACCAAGTGAATGGAACCTGTCAAGTCTGCAGTCTGGGATGTGAGGCCCATTGTGGGGCGACTCAATGCCGGCCGGCCATTCTGGACATCCGGGAAGCGCTTTCTCTTTCATCCCCTTGTGCACGTCCTGCTTTTGTGGGAGAGGCATTCACAACCCCGAGGTTTTTAGATTACCCGCTGTAGGAGGCCCCGGAGAGCTGTGAGGGCCTCATTATTCCCTGCTGTCTGCAGTCTGCCTTCAGCATTCACCAAATTTGGGTCCCACTCCATCCCCAGCTGAGAGTGAGTTATGTTTTCTCTCTTATTTCAAATCTTGAAGATGTCCAGACAGTCGTACCAGCAGACATTGATGGAGAGCTGACTATGTGTCAGGCAGTGTTTCCAGAGCCTTTGTTTTATGTTTTGACTCATTTAGTTCTCACAGCAGTCCCGCGAGGTAGGCGCCGTCATGTTCAGGTAGGAGGCTGAGGGTGGAGTGGAAACCAAGCAACTCGCCCTGAGTCGCTGAGCTAGAAGGTCGGGAGGACAGGACCCAGCTGGAGAACTGTGGCTCCAGAGCAGGTTCCATCAGCTGCGCACAACCACACTCTCCCTCGCCAGGCCTCCGACTTACCAGTGAGAATGTAACCTCCCCTGGCTGCTGGCTGCCCCCCCCGCCCCCCCTTCACCTGGGGCTCCACAGGAAGCACTCCGCCGCCACGGAAGCTCAGGAACTGACATCTGCTCCCGGGACTCTGTGTCTCTGCATTTCCGCCATCTGTGTCTGGGGACCCGTCCTGAGGACAGGTGTTCCAAGGTCTCTGGGGTTTGTTTAGCTTCTTAGCGAACACCTACTGAGGTGTCACTTAAGGAACGAGTTACAAACTTTTCGTTAGATTGTAGGCAGAAAATAGGCCGTTTTCCCAAGAAGTCCAACTGTTCATTCAATAAACCATATTGATGCGATTGGTGTCTGGTCTTTTCTCTCCTTTGTGGTGATGTTTCTGATTGAGGTTGAGACAGAAAGGATGTGAACTGGCCCATGGCCTGAGGCCCGGGCAGGAGGAAGCAGCAGCAGCCCTCTGTGCCCCCTGAGGGGTGTTAGCAGCGATGTTCACTGCACTCCCCTGAAATGCAGCTGAGCCGCTGCTCGGGTTAAGCAGAAGAATTTTCATTTTCTTCTTTCGGTTTGGCAAGAAACATCGGGCAGCGTCCGTCTCTGGGGTTGTTAAATGATGCTCACGGTTTGCGTTCCCAGTTTAATGCGGATCCTGAAAGCTTTGGGGAGCACTCCTTACCCTTTGACAGTTTCTCAGAGTTCACGGGTGCTCTGTGCTTTTTTTCTCGGAGCTCCTCCTTCAGCCGGCCCATCTGAATGTTGCAGTTGGTCATATCAGTTTTCTGAAAGTAGCATCTGGGCCTTAGTGTGTTCACAGAAGGATGTTTCTGTCCTTAGAGTCCTGAGAGCAAGAGCCCATTTGCATCTTCAGATCCACCTAGTCCCACTCACCCTTGCAAAACAATTGCTGAGATGATGAAGAGCCGGCACTGGACGAGGGGCCAGTGAGATCATTTCTGGATTGCATTCAGTGACATTTCAATTTTAACTTCAGGCCAAAGTCAGAAAGCTAGACGTGTGTGTGTGTGTGTGTGTGTGTGTGTGTGTGTGTGTGAGTGTTAGTTCAGAGACCACCCGAAGGGTTCCCATGGACCACCAGTGCCTCACTGGCCATATATAATGGGCTAAGAAAAAAGTAAAATGAGTTCATTGAAAAATAAGGAATTGTGAAAAGCTGTAGAGACTAAGCATAATCAATTGCCATAGTCAATTCCCCAGAAGCTAGGGGAACAGAATCTGAGCAGAAGGAGCTCTTGGGAATTTTCCTCTGAGCTACGGCAGAGTGCATCAGGGAATGGTCCCCAACTGGAGGCATGAGTAACCCTTTCTCTTCGTAAAAACTGCTGCTTCCAGCTCTATCTGGAGTGTAAATTTTTCCAGAGATAAGACAATTGCATTGTTCTGGGCAATTGATGGTGGAATATGATGCCAGAGTAGAAGAAATGACAAATTATAAAAAAGAATCTGGGCTCAAATGTATTACTTATTTTTTGTTGTTAATCCTCACTTGAGGATATTTTTTCCATTGGTTTTTAGAGAAAGTGGAAGGGATGGAAGGAGGGGGAGAGGAGGGAGAGATTGAACATGCAACCAAGCATGTGCCTGACCAGGAATCGAACCCATGACCCTTTGGTCCATGGGCCAACACTTCAACCACTGAGCAACACCAGTCAGGGCTGGGCTCAAATGTAGATGGCTGTTTACATGTTTGATGTTGATACTAGATAACTTTATCCGTGGGTTATATTGTGTGCTTGAAACAGCACCCCCCTGACCCCCATTATCAAAGTTCATTGCAAGAAAGTCAGAAAAGTTTAAAGAGGAAAACCACCACCACTACCCATTTAAAATATGTAATTCAGTGTTGCAGTAAATTTACAGCGTTGTGCAACCATACGCAGTCCTGTTTTAGAACATTTCCATGGCACGGCCGGCTTCTTTCACTCAGGATGTTGTGACCATTTTCCCACGTCAACATAGACCTCAGTGGCTTCACGACACTCCATGTATAAACCTGTCACATTCGCATCAATACTGTTATCTACTTAGGTTCTTTTTCTTTTTATTTAAATTTTTATTATTGCAACCATGTACATACACGTATTTGAAATTATCTGAATATTTTAATAAAATAAATTCTTCCAAGTGGACTTCTGGGTCAAAGGGGCGATGCATTGAAAACTTTTACCCACATTGCCAATTTGCCCTCCAGGAAGGAGTGTAAATTTATCCTCCCACCAGTAGGATAAGACATTCTTATTTCTTCATACCCTTGTTGGTCTTTTTATTCTTTGTCAATCATGGGAGAAAATAATATATTTGTTTTTCTTTATTGGCCAAAAGATTACTCAGAGGATCAGTATCTTTCATACATTTATTGGCTTTTTGTGTTTCTTCTTTTGGGAATTGCCTATTTTTCTTTTGAAATATTAGTCTATTTTTTGAATTGCTTTTACTTATAAGAGCTCTTTTCCCCTCAAGGTTATTAATGCTTTTTCACAGATGGTACAATACTTTCTAAAATTAATGCTTCTTTAAGCTTTTGTGCTTTTATTTATAAAATAAAAATTTTCACCAATAGATTTTTAAAAAATATGTATCTGCAAACAAAATGTAATGCTCTTCCTACATTGAAAATATAAAAGAAGCCCTGGCCAGTTTGGCTCAGTGGATAGAGCGTCGGCCTGTGGACTGAAGGGTCCCAGGCTCGATTCCAGTTAAGGGCATGTACCTTGGTTTCGGGCACGTCCCTGGTGGGGGGTGTGCAGGGGGCAGCTGATTGATGTTTCTCTCTTATCGATGTTTCTGACTCTCTGTCCCTCTCCCTTCCTCTCTGTAAAAAATTAATAAAAAAGAAAAAAAAGAAAATATAAAAGAAAAGTATTAATGACTTCTATGTCTCCATTTAACAGGCATTTATTAAGTCCCTACTATGTGCCAGGCACTTGGCCAACCAGTAGGGATTAAGTATTAACAAGAACAATGTAATCCCTGCCCTCATGGAATTTTCATTCTAGTGCTTCATTTTTTGTCTTTTCCATTTCCTTGACTCTTACTTGCTCAGAGCCTTACTTTCTAAACTACCCCTTGGAGAATTCAAAATAACTTGCAAGCCTATACTAGAGAGATTATAAAATTCATGAGTTCATTAGAAAAAGTGGAGAACATTCATCCCACAAATATATATTGGACATCTGTATATCAAATACTATTGACGGTTTTGGAAATTGAATGTCAAAGTGTTTCCTACTATTAGTGTATGTGTGTGTGTTTAATATACATATTTTTTATTTCACAGAGGAAAGGAGAGGGAGAGAGAGATAGAAACATCAATGATGAGGGAGAATAATTGATCAGCTGCCTTCTGCATGCCCCCTACTGGGGATCAAGCACACAACCTGGGCATGTGCCCTGGCTGGGAATTGAACTGTGACCTCCTGGTTCATAGGTTGACACTCAACCACTGAACCACACAGGCCAGGCAGGGAGTACAGTTTTAAATTAAGCAATTTGACCCCTTGAAATCTAAGTAATCCAGTTTTATAAAATGACATATTTTCTTACTGACAGTATTTTTTCACTTATTAGTCTTTATTAAACAAAAAGTTAGATCAGCTTTTCACTTGTGCAAATTGAACCATTAAAATGGGTTTCAGCTTATCTTCATAGATTGAAGGGAAATGTTTCCCAAAAGATAACTTGAAGGAAGTGTTTAAAATCTTTAGGTCATGTTTCTATAAAGGCTGAGACACTATTTTACCTTGCCTCCTATAAGTTTATATATATTGTATGTATAGTCAGTTTTATTCTTTTTATTTTTTAGTTTGTTTCGCAGCAAAAAAACATATATTAAAAAAAAAAACAAAACCTTCAAGATGAAAATTCCCCAAGGGTCCCTTAAAAAAAGGCATTTTACCTTTAGGCCATTTTATGTGGGAAAAGACAAGGCTGTTAAGTCAGTGGAGCTGCAAGCATTGTGACATCCCAACCCGGCTGATACAGGAAGAGGCTGCCACCCTCACCCCCTTTCCCACTGTTTGGGGAGCTACCAATCCATCCCACCCACTTCCCAGTGACTTCTGTAGGAAGCCATCTTAGTTGAATAGAAACTAGGGCCATGTGAAAGCATGGGCTTCAGTTGAGATGTTGGAGTAACCTCCTGCTCTACAGTCATATCTTAAGAGATTTGGAGAAAACTGTAGATTCTTGCTTTGAAAAAAGATTGAGGTACCCTATATATTGTTGTGCCAGCCACTAATGGTATATCACAGCCATCAGAATCAGCAAGCCAAATGAGGGAAGGCAAGTTCTAGGTTCTGTGGAGGGTATGCAGAGGAGAGCCTTTGTTTGAGAAAGTCTGTGAATGTTCAGGAGTGGTGGTGGGTGGGACAGGAAAGGGCGCAGAGACAATGGACCAAAAGATCCTGGAAAGGCTGTGCAAATGTAAAGGAAACTACTTCTGTCTCTAAAGGCAGTCTTCATGATAAACCACAATTAATAAGATGTCCTGGGCCCGGCTGGCGTGGCTCAGAGGTTGAGCATCAACCACAAACCAGGAGGTCACAGTTCATTTCCCGGTCAGGGCACATGCCCGGGTTGTGGGCTCCATCCCCAGTGTGGGGTGTGCAGGAGGCAGCCGGTCAATGATACTCTCTCATCGTTGCTGTTTCTATCTCTCTCTCTCCCTCTCCCTTCCTCTCTGAAATCAATAAAAATATATATCTTTTTTTAAATGTCCTGGGATTGGTGTTCTTCATCTTCAGAAAATGATTGTGTTTAAGCTAATTGCTCTCTTCCAATTTCATTCAGGAGTGGGAGACCATATTTGCTTTACAGAAATTTGCTTTGCCTGGCTGCAACATCTATTTGGGGCAGCAGTGGCCACCCGATTATTCTATTTCATACTAAAAGTTATTGCCGTTGTAGATGAATGGGTCCAACCAGCTAGACTATTGTACGAGCGGAATTCCTCGCCGCAGCAGGGTGCCAGGCATTTGGTTAGCAGCTGTGACTGCAGCTTGCTACTAAGGTATGAACAAATCACCCCACTGACGAGCTGAGCTCGGGGTGGTCTAATTAAAACAGATGCCACTTGGATACAAACTCACAGGACCTTGGAATGCGGGGGGGATTTCGGGGTCATCTAGTCCAACCACCCACACATGTGCAGCGAGGCCTGCGGGAACTAAATCACTCCTGCCCCAGCTTGAAAGAGCAGACGCGCCCCATGTGTTCCCATATGCACATCCCAAGATTCTGCTCCATGTGCACTCGAACTTTATTCGGTTGCCGGGGAGGCTAAAGAGGGGAGAGCGAAGGGCCGGTTCAGTAGGGGTGCTTCAGAGTGTGGTCCATGATGGTCAGGAGCGCCAGCCACGTCTCCTGGGCCGTGGGGACGATCTGGGAGGCGGGCAGCAGGAAGCCGTAGCGCCCGGTGTCGCGGAGCTCGAAGGTGTAGGAGTACTTGATGCCCTGGTTGTAGGTCCAGTCAATGGTACCTCCACTGGCTCGGTCTGGGCAGGAACAGAAGCGGGAGAGCGAAGGTCAGTCACTTGGAAATACTGCAAGGGCCAGGCTGATGGTCCAAAGCCCGGAGCCCCTGCAGTGCTGATGGGGTCACACCATCTACTTGGTGCCGGCTGTTGACCAAGCAGCCTGGCTTCCTCCCTAGTAACTCCCCAGAAGGTTCTCAGCCCAAGAGGCCCACAGAGGTGGGCGGGCAAGGGTTCTCCTCTCCCTGGGGATGCGGGAAAGTTCCCGCGATTGCAAAAGCGCCACTGAGAACCGCCTCCGTCCTCCAGGAGCCATTTTGGTCAGGTCTCCAGCTACCCACTTGGGTCACCAGGATTTGCCCCCTGGGGCCGTGGTCTGCAGGGGAAAGTGCAAGGGCCAGAGTCAAAGCAAAGCTTCCTTGTCTGTCTTTTCAGGAGAAACTTGGCCCAGATTTGCAGTTACCAAGCCGTTAGGAAGCTGCTTTCAAATTGGGCAGGGAGGAGGGAGGCGGCTGCGTATCCGAATTTAACTTGACGGCCTTGAATAAAGCAAAAACCTTAGACCTGATGTTGAAACAGTTGCCAAAAAAAGGCCTGGAGCCCAAAAACAAGGCCAGCTCTGGGGAAGGTTGTGACCCACCAAAACCTGGGCCCGAGGGCGGGACGTATATGAGACCAGCACGCCCCCCACCTCTGTCCCTGTGCCCTGCTTTTTCAGTGCTCCTGCCTCCGGTCAGCTGGTTAACCCAGTGCGTTCCCTCCGGGCCCCACAGATCTGCCTGCACCCCACCTGCCTCCACAATTCTGTGTTCTCACTCGGCTGCAGCCACGAGGGTCTCTGTGCTGTCCCTGCTATTCCTACAACAAGGGGCCAAACCACAAGGTAGGGCTTTTGTTCTAGAAGGTTCCTCTATCTGGAAGCTCTTCTCCAGATAGATAGCCTCTGGGCTTCCTCCCTTATTTCCTTCAACACTTGTCCAAATTTCACTCTCTCATTAAGGCCTTCCCTTCAACTCGCCCGCCCACTCCCACCCGCTGGTTCCTGGGTCCCCTCACTCTGTTCTAGTTTTCCTTTTACTCCCTAACCTACTGTACCATTTACTCTTGGTCATTGTCTGTCTCCCTGGCTAGAATGTAAGACTTTGTTTTGTTTTTAAATCTATGCTTATTTTATTCCCAAGCAGGTAAAACAAGGCCTAGTGCACAGTAGGTGCTCAATAAATATTTGTTGTATAGCAGTGTTCCTACCACGGTCGCTGGGGAAAGAGCAGATGTATTCTCTAATTGAAGGGCATTGCGGGGGATATTTTTTAAGTTGAATTTCTGGGTGATCTACGAATGCCAGCAGAACTCTCCACCTTCACTCTCCATGAAGCTGGACTTAACTCCAAGACAAGGGGACAAGAGTTCTCAGAGGAACTGACATGTTTGTTTGAAGGTGTCGAAGAAGACAGAGAAAGGGCAGCACTGCCCACGGAGCCCGCAGTTATCAGGCGGGGTCAGGAGCCATTCTCCTTGCCCATGTCCCCAGATCTGGGCACCCTTGGCCAACTGAGCTTCCCCCGGGGCCACACACAGAGACCATGCACCCACTTACAAATTGCTTTGATGATGCTGCCATACTTGAACTTGGTCCCGTACAGAGAAGCCAGGGCCGTCACAGCAGACTTGGCCAGCTCATCCTGGAGAAAATGTCAAACAAAACCCATCATGGCCGTCAACACCAAGCCCCCAGAACAGCAGGGCCAGGGCAGCCCAGAGGTGGCAGGGTGACCCGGGAACACGCACCCCACAAAAGCAGGTCCCGAGCAGAGAACACAGGGCCTGCTAGGACCTGCAGGGCAGCTCCAGAGCTGGGATCCTCTGACCCTGCAGGGTGTCTGCCTGGCACTTTCCTGCCCTTTTGTCACACTGTAGCTCCAAGTGTGAACTTGAGATACAAGCTCCAAGTCTAGCCCCTCCTCTCAGTCTGCCACGTGACAGAAGCGACTCAACCACTCGATGCCTCAGTTTCCCAGACTAAAAGTAAGGCTGGTCTGTCTTGCCAGTCTCCCCCACCAGGGGCCCAGGGGGGAACAGGGTGTCAGGCAGGTGTAGGCCCTCGCGCCTTAAGCAGATCTGATGGATGAAGCCCTAGGCCTGCTGCCCAAAGCTGCCTTTGGGATCGAAGGGCAAGCAGGGGTGAGCGCGTACCAGCTCAGCCTGGTCCTGGGCGGGGTCTGTTGTGTAGCCATAGGGATAGAGGAGGAGCTGGGAGTAGCTGTGGATGGAGATGAAGGCCTTGATGTTCCCATGGCTCTTCACAAAGTCCACGATGGACTTGACCTCCGTTTCAGAATTGGCAAACTTGCCGTGGTAAGTCTCAGAGCAGGGGTTGCTGCTGGCTCCAGCCTCTGAGGAGGAGAGAGGGGGTGGTTGGCATTCCTTACAGCGAAGCCAAGTGTCCCTGCATGGGGTAGGGGGTGAGGTGGATGTAGGAGGGCTCACCCCCACCCTCCAATGAAGGAAAAGCCAGAGGCCTTTTATAATCTGGGGGGCCCACCTCTCCAGGTTGTGGGCAGAGATGATGGACCCGCCCACGATGGGAGAAGGGCTCTCAAACCAGACCCACTTCTGCATGAAGTGGCCACAGAGGGGCGGCCTGCAGACCCCTAGGGAAGCTTCAGATCTCAGTTCCATTGGGAGGAACTTTCTCGTTACAGACAAGGGACAAGCAAGCCTCAGAGTGCCACCTCCCTCACTGAGCCTCAAAGAGGGGCTGACAGTCCCACCGCCCCCACCCCAAGCCCTTGCTGCTGGGGCAGGACAGGGACAGAAGTGTAAGAAGGCATTCCTAGTTGTCCCATCCCTGCTCCCAGATCACCCTGGGCCTTACTCCCAAAGCCAGCGTCCCAGTTCCGGTTGGGGTCCACCCCAACACAGGAGGAGCCTGCCGTGAGGGATCGAGTCTTGCGCCACAAGCGGTTCTGAGGAAGGAAGCAGACACTAGTCTGTCACCACCACCGCGCTAGCCTGGGGCTCAGCGCCCACAGGGAGCAGTGTGGGCTGGAGGCCTCAGTCAACTCAAAGCACCCTGACCCGGAGCTTGGGTGTGGACAAGGCGTGGGGTCGGAAACCACTCTCGACTGGTGGTCAGAGGAAGACGTATACTAGTAGAGGGGCTCTCGGCTGAAGGAGAATGGAGGAGGAGACAATGGGTGACATGTGGCCAGAAGTTTCTTCTGGTGGGAAGTGAAAAGGCATGAGGTGCCCACCCCATTCGCATTTGATTGGTAGCATGCTGTACCTGCCATAACAATGAAATAAAACCAGGAAGTAAGGTCTGGGCAGTGGGTCTCCACTGGGGACAATCTTGCCCCCCCACAACTGGACATTGGGCAATGTTTGAAGACATTTTTGGTGATCTCAACTAGTGCGTTGCTACTGGCATCTCATGAGCACTCGTCAGGATGTGCTAAACACTTAGCACGACCAAAATGTCAAGAACGCCGAGGTTGAGAACCCTGGTCTGGGGTACAGGTCTCTTTGCCCTTCCCTTGACTCCTGGAGGTTGAGAATAGGGGTGAGTAACTTAGTCTCAGGAGCCAGAGGCCCACCCTGCTTTCCCCAAGAACAGGAGAAGGCAAATACCTTGCTGTGGGTGAAGGCAAAACCATCAGGATTGGTGACAATCTCTAGGAAGATGTCCATCTTGTCAAGAATGGCGGTGAAAGCCGGGTTTTGGCCATAGTCCTGTGTGATCTGGGTTGGAAGGCAGAGAGGTGGAGGGGGCCGGGCCAGGCATCTGCCATGCTAGACCAGTAGACACCTGCCCGTGCCCCCCAACCCTCTGCAGTCACGGTTTCTGGGTGGGAAGAGGAGGCCAGTATTCTATGGGCCTGGGGCACCAGTGCTCCACGGGGCCAGAGCTCCCCTGCCCGCCCCCCGCCCACCAGCTCCCCAGGCTTACCTTCTTTGCAAACCAGATCCCGCTGGCCTGAGTGACCCACTCCCGGGAGTGGATGCCTGTGTCGATCCAGATGGCGGGGCGGTTGTTTCCCCCAGTGCTGAACTAAACGAGAAGAGCAGAGAGGTGGTCGGGCTGGGGCCTGGTCTCGCCCCGGGGCCAGAGGCCAGCTGCTCTCTGGGTATCACAGGTTGAGACTCTGTTTGTGGGGCTACCACTCAGGTGGGGCATAGGGGCGCGGCCTGGACAGAGACCCCCACAGAACTTGGCCTCCTGCCCTCAGCCCAAGCTTCCAGGCCCCACCCTGTTCCTCTCCATTGGAGGTCACAAAACATTTGGTCTGGGTTACCCCAACTCCAGGATACTTTCCACGATGGGACTCTGGATTGGAAACAGTTCACTTAAAAGTTAAAATTGTGCATACAGATATGCACACACCTAGACCAGCATGGAAATCCAGACCTTCCCACTGTTGGCACGGGGAGTCGGTGAACACGGTGTTCCCCGTGACCACAGGCTCCCCCTGCACACGGATGTGGGTGCCCATTCTTGCATATGTGCCGTGTACACCACCTGCAGGAGCTCATTACCTTCAGCACGTAGATGGGACGGCCTTCATAGGTTTTGCCGATCTGGAGCTTGCTGACAAGATTTGGGTGCTCAGCCACCAGCATGTCCATGAAGCCATAGATCTGAGAAGGGACAGGAGGGAAGGCCGGCTTTAATGGCTTCCAGGCGCCGGGATGCCTCCTTTAACAGCTCCATTAGCCAGCCAGCAGTGAGCCCTGCAGTGTGGAAGGGCCACGGCCCAGACCACCAGGCCACATGGAGACAGGGCAGGTGCCATGCACACCCAGGTTCTGCCAGCCTGACCAAGAGCTTGGTGCCTGTGGGCGTGGCCCAGAGGGCCCTCACCTCCTCCAGGGTGTGGTAGGTGGCATAGTTAAAGGTGTCGGTGGAGGCAGCCCGGGCCTGGAAGGCGAACATCTGCTCCTCCTCTTCGTCCAGCAGCGACTGCACGTCCTCAATCATGATGGTGTACTCGATGCCATGGGTCTCCAGGAAGATTTTGACAGCCTGGAGGCTGGGGAAGGGCACTCGGACATCGACGGGGGAGCCGGGCTGGGCAGGGCCCCGCCAGAAGTCCAGCTGGGAAGGACAAGAGCCGGCACTGTCACAGCGGGCTGGGGAGGGGCCAGCTTGGGAAAGGGGTTGGTGGCAGAATTTCCCATACAATTGGGGATGTGAGGGACACAGGACAAAGGGAACCCCTGGACACAGGACAAAGGGAACCCCTGGACACAGAGAAATGGCCCAGGAAGCAGAATGGGGTGAGGACTTGGAGACAGCAAGGGGTGGGGAGGACTAGAATGGCGATCCCCCTTGGCTCAGGTGCTCGAAGGCACCGAGATCCAGGAACTGGGGGTTTAATCACTTCCTAACAGGGATCAGTCCTTTCTAGAGGGCTTGGGGGAGAAAGCCCAGGCTCCAGGGGTCAGTGGGGGCCGAGGGTGGGCCCAGGTGGCCTGAGAGGCACCCTGGGCCTCAGGGAAGGCTCCTCTGTCCTCTGACCTGCAGGTGCTCCAGATCCTCCAGCTCCGTCACCTTCTGGACCTGGGCTTCATCAGCCACAGAGATTCGGAGCACCTGGTGCCTGGGCAGAGGAGAAGGGGAAACTGAGGGTCCGAGAAGCCCCTACTGGCCATGCACATTCCCCGGTGGGAGGAGGGCAGCAGGCGGCCTAGAAACCCAGGCTGGGCCTCAGTCCTCTGGGCTGAGCAGGGGGAAGCACAAGGGGTCTCAGCCATAGATGGTCTGGGCTCCTGTGAACCTTCCGGACACTGCTGCTGTCCCCAGTCCCAGTGTAGACTCTGTGTCTCTCTCCAAAGCCAGCCAAGCCTCCTCCTGCCTCTTCTCCGGGAAATTCCTCCTCAGAGCTCAGGTATCCAGGGCTCAGGGGCGGCCCTGATCCCTTCTCAGCCCTGGTCCCTGGTCAGCCTGCCTCCCAGAGTGTGTCTGTCTGTCCATCTCCTCCAGACGCTGGAGGCTGAGCCCTCCCTATCTCCCCTCTTACCCCACGAAGTCCTCTTTGCCAAGGACAGCCCCCAGCAGGAGACTGAAAATCAGCAGCCCCTGCATGCTGAAGCCAGTTGGGAAGGTCAACTGAGAAGAGAGGATCCGGGGGCCTTTTAAACTCTCCCAGGACAGAGGTGTCCTGCCTGTGCCCGAGCGCTGCCGCCCCCTGCACCTGGGTGCTGTCCCACGGGGAGGGAGCGGTGGGAGTTCCGAGCTCTGATACCTTCTCACCTTCCTGATAAAGGGGCAGGGAACAGGGCAGCTGGAGAGATAAGCTGGGGCTCAATCCCTTGGCCGTGAAGGGCCTGAAGGTCACTGAGGCTTAGGGCCCCCCGGCTGGAACCCTGCTCGCCCACAGCCCATGGTGCTGCACCCACAAGCCAGGCACCCACAGCTGTCCTGGGCAGCGGAGAAGGAGCCAGGACTTTGGAGGAGCCACACCAGCTGGGGCCGCGTGTGAAGCGTTCCCTGAGGCCAGCTAGTCTGTTCTTGTGACAGAGCAGGCGGGACCCTGTACCCCACCCAGTTGCTGTACCTGCTGCTCCTCACCATGTTGGCTTTGTCCAGGGCTCTCCCTCCCCTGTGCAGGGCACACCCACTCCAGAGTACAGCCCCTTGAAGGGCACTTCCCACCCCCACTCCTATCAGCCTCCGGGGCCTGTGGGAGTTGGGCCTCAGCTGGAGCAGAAGCCCAATTCCTGCCAGCGTCTCCCCCACCACCCCCACCACAGGGCTCTGGGAGCAGGACTGCCCTGGATGGGAACTGTAAACAGATGTCATCTGAGCAGACGGTGTGGTGCTGGGAGCCAGGGCCAGGCGGTTGGGACTGCACAGTGCCCAGGAGGCACTGGAACTCACAAAGGGGAATTCGCTCTGGCTCTGGACGCTGATCTCATCGTGGAGAAATCTACGGAAAATCCACCCGGATCCACAGGGGCCCCAGCAGTTCCCGGCACCATCTGGGGGCCCTGCTCTGTGTCAGAGCCTCCAACGTGGGTGCTGACCACAGCCTCGGTTGCCCTTCCTGGTTCCCATGTGCTCCCTCTGCCTCTCTGCCCCACCCCTACCTGCCAACCCTCCTGTGTCCAGGCAGAGTGACCCATTCTAGTAGCCCACGGCCTCCTCCTGAACCCAGACGATGAAACACTAACACACACACACACACACACACACACACACACACACCTGGCCCCGGTGCTGCGCCTCCATGAAGACTGTTGTTTTCCACTCTGCAGCCTCCAGCCCGGGCAAGGCTCGCTTCCTCCCTGAAGCTCCCTCTGGCTTCTCTCTCCCACTCATCTGCCCCTTCTCTGAAGTCGCATCCCTTTGTGCCGTCATCCTTCTGGGCCGGCACTGTGCTCCACTGTGAGATGATGCCCAAGACCCCTGGTCCCCGATCCCAGGGAGCTCAGGGCCCAGCAGGGAAGACAGGAATAACCAACTCTCAGGTCCTCCAAGAAGCTGCCATCAAGACTAGACTAGACATGCCAGGGATTCGTGGGGAGAAATGCCCAGGAAGGATAACAAGAAGGGATCAGAAGGCAGGAGCACCTTCACCAGATGTGGGGGCTGACACCTGGGGACGGAGGGGGAAGGAGGGAGGGGGAAGGAGGGAGGGGTGGGCAGGAAGAGCTCAGATGGCAGCACAGTGCTGAGACCATGACAGCCAGGCTGTTGTGCGATCTGTGAGCCAACACTGTCATCGGGCGAGTCCTGCATTCCTCAGGAAGGCTGGCCCTAGTGCCCGCGATGCTGTCACCAGCTGGGAACAGCCGTGGGAAGTGTGCCCTCATCTCAGCCCAGATGTCCCCTGCTGACTGATCCCCGATCTCAGAGCTCTCGGTCTGGTGGGAAAGTGACCAAGTAACGTGCTGGTTCTCTGACAGGTCTTACAAGAAGCTGTTGCCGAAACAGAATTAGACGCGCAAGAGACTTCCCGGAGATGCTGTCCTCGCTGCGGGAGACCTGAGCAGGGGGTTCTCCGGGGTGTGGCCTGACAAGCACCAGGCGGGCTATGGACTCAGCACTATGGGTCCACACAGGAGGGTCCAGGGAAGACTTTACCAAGAAGGGGACAGCTCATCTGCGTCTTCATGACAGGATTTGGCCAGGCCGGGAAGAGAAGGGATGCTTATCACACGAACTCACACTTACTCCTCCTTCCTTGTAGCTGGAGTGTTATTTCTATCTCCCCAGCCAGACTCTAAATGTGCTCAGATGAGGACCCGTCTTACCTGGTCCTCACAGTCTCATCTCAGTGCCCTGCAGTCTTCTCAAACTCTCCAATCTGCCCCCTCCAGGAAAGAAGGCTTGTGGAGGCCTTCCTTGGTCTGCATTATTTTAAAAAAATATATTTTTTCTATGTCTAAATCTAAAGCTGTCCTATAATTTTGACTCTGTTTTATGTACACTACACATGTGTGGGGTGTTGGCTAATGCTTAGGCCTTCTGTGAATTCCAGAAAAGACAAGCCCATGGGAAAAGGAGGAGGGGTGGGAAAGGGCACAGCCTCCGCGAGAGGGCCTCTTGCAGCCGCCAGCCAGCCATCTAAGGTGCCCAAGAGCCATAGAATCTATTTTCTTACAAAGTTGGGAAAGACTGACTCAATGCTGTAAACAAATGAGGGCCTGCACTGGCCGGAAGCTGAGGAGTGGGGTCCCAGGTGGAGACTAGCCTAATTCCCCACGTCTTTGCCAAGCACCTCAGGAAGCTAAAAAGTGCCTCTTGGTAAAGACGTTTGCTAGAATGGAACCTGGGGCAGAGGGCCTCAGCTCTGCCTTCCCATTCCACGGGCTGGTCTCGCATGGGTCCAAAGCAAGGCGGAGATGAAGGCCATTGGGCTGAAAGCTGGGGGAATAGGCAGAGAACCAAGCCCTCTGAGCATGAGAAAGAAACCACCAGGCTGGCGTCTAGACTCAAGGACAGGTGGCCAGGCAAGTGCCTGCATGCAAATAGACAGAGGCCCGAGGGAGGCCCACGGACTGGTGTTCACGGTGTCCCTCCCTTCTTCCTGGCCGAACAAACCCGGATTGTGTGCAGCCGTCACCCCTCAGGGAAGTCACCCCCTTCCCAGCTCAGGGACTAAGTCTAAGAGCAGTCAAGTGACTGGTTTAGGGATGGGCATGTGACCCAGTTTTGCCAATGAGATGTGGGGGGGGAGGTCAGCAAAGAAGTTTCTAGAAAACACTTCCTCACTCTTGAAAAAGACACACGTTTCTCTGCATATTGTCCTTTTTACTAATTGGGGTTTCTGTTGTTTTTGTGAAAAACACTCCTGCCCTGGTCGGTTTGGCTCAGTGGATACAGCGTCAGCCTGCGGACTAAAAGGTCCCGGGTTCAATTCCGGTCAAGGGCAGGTACCTTGGTTGCAGGGTCCTCCCCGGCCCAGGCTTTGGTGGGGGCTCATGCAGGAGGCAAGCGATTGATGTGTTCAGTGCTTCTCTCTGACTTGCCCTCTCTCTTCCACTCTCCCTAAAAATCAATGGAAAAATATCCTTGGGTGAGGATTAAATAAATTAATTAGTTAATCAATTAAAATGAAAAGCATTCCAAATGCTGTACTTATTAAACTTTTAAGTGCTTGTACTGTCGGGAGACAATACAATTTTCAGTCTAGGGAACCTTTAGGTGACATGGGAAAGGGCCCCTTCCCCTCTGGGCAGACGCAGTCCCTCATCCTCCCAGCAGAATGCCTTTGTCCGTGCACAAACGGGACAAGTACCCATGACAGCCCTGTGGCCAGAGAATGCCCAGGCGTGGTAAACAGAGGCCCTAAGACGCTGCTCAGAGACCCTCAAACCAAAACCTAGAGAATAGGCTGTTAAAGAGGCAGAAGAACCAGTCCCCCGTGTGTAGATGAGGGAGCAAAGGGGACAGTGGGCCAGGGAGATCCTCGCAGAGAGCACAGATGGGCGCAGTCAGAATGGCCGGACCCAGTAAAGCAGGAGACTGCCGCTGTCTTCCGTTGGCCAGTGTGTTTAAGGTTGTGTGTGGCACAGTTGTGTGTCTGGGAAGAGAAGTCGATGGGAATTTAGGGGAGCCAAGAGGTGGACTGTAACAGACACCCCACTCTCACCCTCCGGTACCCTCCTCCTTCGGGTAACAGCACCTCCATTTCCCTTACGCTGAGGCCATGTGATTCAGGACGGACCCAGCCATACCCACCCCAGCTCTAGGAATGAGCCAACAAATTCCTCTCTTTCTCAAGCATTTTCAAGTTGGCTTTCTGTCCCATGTGACTGAAAAAATGCACAGCAACACAAAGACCTTCTCCAGCTTCAGAAGAGAGGAAAAGGAAGGGTGGCATGCCTTCTAAAGCAGATTGCCACAAACCCATGCTATGGTTTCGGGCGGGGTCCTGCACACCCCCGGGCCTCAGTTTCCTCGGTTATGAAACGAGGAGTTGGGCACCGTGATCTCCATGGTCCCTTCCAGCTGTGACCCTTTGGTTCTAGGGCGTTTGTATTTCCGGTCGCAGCTGCGGTGACCGAGCAGAGAGGCTTTCCAGTTTGTGTGGAGCCTGGAATAGGGCCCAGGGGTCCTGCGGCCAACTTGTAAGATCAGTGCTCCCAGGGCAGTGTCGGTCAAGAGGGGCCACCTCCTGCGGAGGCTCAGTGGGGGTCTGGGGCTGGGGGTGCCTGGCAGGCTGGAAGGAGGAGGTTCTGACAGGGTCCTCTGAGTTTTGCTTTCATAACTGAATGCCCAGAGCCTGTTGCTTGTTTTCTTTGAAGCTGCAGAATCGTCGCTTTAAGGTGGCCAGCTGTGCTTGTCTCCAGAAGGGACCAGAAGGCTCTGGAGGAAGAGTCACCTGAAGAGAGAAGTGCTCCAGGGGGTCTTTAGGGAACGTCAAGTAGCAGCCCACATCCCAGAACAGAGATCTGGAAAGAGGAACTAAGCAGGAGTGGCCACCGTGGAAAAGGGGATATGGGGGAGGGGAGGGTTGCTTCTCACTTCGCCTGAGAGAGAGAGTGGGGAGGGCCGTTCCTGGGATGGGGGAGCAGGCTGAGGGTCGAGGGGAGCGAGCGCTGTAGGGAGGGAAGGCCTCACCAAAGGACAGGGACCAACTCCGACGCCAGCGTCCGGGAGAAGGGCTTTCTTTTCTGCACTGCCTTTCCCTTCTGTATTCCCAAGTAGAATTTTGTGAAATGTTACCCTGTGGTCTCAGCTATGCTTGGGGGAGTTGGGGGAGGTGAACTGAGAGGCAGGAGTGGGGACGGAGAGACACAGAGCTTAGCGAAGCTGGGTAGGGGAGAGCAGGAGGCCAACTCCAGACCTCAGGGTGGCAGGGGGAAGGAGGGAGCCAAACAAGCCAAAAAATGGATTTGCAAACATGTCCTCGTTCCCAAGGATTGTCCCAGGTACTCAGGGAAGGAGAACCTCCAAAGGTTGCCCTTCAGGACACCACCCCCTCCCCAGAAGACAATTATTTATACACACACACACACACACACACACACACATGCTCTCACACACACACACACTCACACACGCTCACACACACATGCTCTCATACACACACGCTCACACACACGCTCACACACACACACGCACACACACACAGATGCTCTCTCACACACACGCTCATACACACACGCTCACACACACGCTCACACACACACTCACACACACGCTCTCTCACACACGCTCACACACACGCTCACACACACACAGATGCTCTCTCACACACACGCTCACACACACACACGCTCACACACACACAGATGCTCTCACACACACGCTCACACACACACAGATGCTCTCTCACACACACGCTCACACACACAGATGCTCTCACACACACGCTCACACCCACACATACATGCATACACACACACACTCACACACATGCATACACACACACACACTCACACACACACACTCGTTGTGGTGTGGCCTCGTCACTCTGGGGAGCACTGACAGGCCCGTTGGGGGATTTCTCTCAGCTCACACTAAATGGCTCCCTGGGCCTTCTTAGGTTTCTACAGATTTTTTTAAATAAAGAAGCTTTTTTAAATTAAAAATTTTTTGGTAAAGTCATTTTCTCTCTGGCTTTGTCTGAGGCTGTCAGAGGGGAGACAGAAGAGGCTGGGGTGCCCCTCACGGGCCTCCTGGAGCCCGGCCACGGCCCATGGCCCCGGCCCCCGCCTGCCCGCACACAGGACTCTTTCACATTCCAAACCGCCGCCTGGTTTGTTTTTTTAAGAAAGCAGTAACCGCAGCACATTCACTGTGGTTCTTTATGGCTTTCCATATGTATAATCGCTCTTTCTCTCTTCAGTTTTTCCAGTGTTTTTTTCCTTTAAATAAATGCTCATAAATTTTACTGGTGAAAAGGATGAAAAAATATACCTAAAAGGAGCAGTTTGTTGGGAGGGGAAAAAAAAACCACGAAGCTGGATGTAGAGAAACTGAACCTTGTTTAGCATTCTATACCTAGGAAATAAATTTTTTTGAAAGTTAAGGTTTTATGAAAAAGAGATTATTCTGTAATATCTCTAAAACTGACGTGTCTAAGTCTTGAGCTTTTATTTGATCAACTTAACCGCCAGCCCTCGCCTCCCTGGGTTTGCTGAGGGGGTCCCGTCCTGGGAGGGAGACCCTGCCTGGGTGCATGTGGGACCTTGAGTAAGTTGGGTGATCCAGAGGCTTCCTGTTTTTATAACTACAAAACAAGGGCGCTGGACTAGCAGCATTTAAAGGACCCTTTCATCTGGAGCAGTGGTTCTCAACCTTCTGGCCCTTTAAATACAGTTCCTCATGTTGTGACCCAACCATAAAATTATTTTCGTTGCTACTTCATAGCTGTAATGTTGCTACTGTTATGAATCGTAATGTAAATATCTGATATGCAGGATGGTCTTAGGCGACCCCTGTGAAAGGGTCGTTCGACCGCCAAAGGGGTCGCAACCCAAAGGTTGAGAACCGGTCATCTGGAGGGTTCCACAGCTTATAATTAAGTCAGTCACTTGATAAACGAGAAAGAAACTGATTTGGAGGCCCCTTCAGAGCATCTGCGGCAGACTCTGCCGGCTGCCCTCCCCATATCCATTCTCCCCTTCCTCCTGACCAGCAGAACCCCAAGTGTCATTTGGGGAGCAAGGTGTCCTTACACCTGGGCATGGCCACCCGACACAGTCCCAGCCAATAAGATGTGAGTTTAAATCCAGAGCTGGCTCACATTTTTTGCCCCTCGCCTCTCCTGCCTGGACTTCGGTTATATGATGGAGGTAGTCTAGGGGTCAGAACGACAGCAGAGTGGCAACACAGATCAGGCCACAGGCGTCCGGGTCGCCAGTGCATGAAGGCGTCGCTGAACTAGAGGGAACTGCCCACTTCGGATGACTTCTTGTTCTGTGATAGAAAGAAGCCCCTGATCTGGTTAACCCACTGTGAAGTGGCTTTCTGTCACATAATGCTAACTCTAGTCCTAATTTGTACGAGGATGAGGAGGAGCAACAATCCTTCAACAAATATTTAGTACCTACTATGTGCCTGAGTGAGGAACTGAGTGAGGGTGAAGAGCCCAGACATGGTCCCTACTCTCCTAGAGTCTCAAATCAGTGGTGGAGACAAACAATAACAAATAGACAAAGGCATCCATTAATTGTTATCATTGCTATAGAGAAAATAAATAAGGCCTTGGAAAATAGAATAATAGATCTGCTTCCAGTGGGTGGGCCTAGAAGGACTAATGAGGAAAGGATATTGAAGGGGAAAACTTAAGAAGTGGCTTTTTGAAGAAAGAATGAGAAGAATATTCCAGACAGGAAGGAACCACCCATGCGAAGGCCTCTGGCTGGGAAGGAGTGGAAGGAACTGAGAGGAAGCCCATGAACTTGGAGCTGGTGAGCAAGGTAGTGAAACAAGACGGGAAAGGTAGGCAGGGCCGGCCATGCCGCACCTGGGGCAGGTTGTATGTTAAGTCATTGGAGGATTTTTAAGGAGAAAGTTGCATTCTAAGAAGGTATCCACCCAAAAAGCAGTTTCAGCCCCAACTTTTGTGGGCTATTGGCTGCACAGATCCTGCCAACATGGCTGTGAGAAAGGCTCCCAGCCCATTGTCCAAGGGGGCTTTGGGCATATGACTCAGGCTCACCTGAAGGCCAGTCCCAGGCTTGGCACTCAGGGGCTGCGTGCCCTTTTGCCACTATCTTCTCTGAGCTTCCTCAGCTGAAAACAAGGACAGTCCTACCTCTTAGAGCTGAGAGGAGGCCATGTGTTGAATCCTGTCGTGCATTTGGAACCATGCCTAACACATAGTTTTTTAACAGGTTTATTGTTCTCACTGTCCCTGGAAAATCCACCTGGGTCCAGATACTCCTGCCTCTAGGGCAGTGCGTCTCCAACTCAGCGTCACCTGCGTCCCCTCCCCACAGAGTCTGGCTCCGTAGGTCTGGGGTGGCCCAAGAATTTGCATTTCCCACAAGCTTCCGGGTGCTGCTGCCTGTGGTCTGCAGGCCACACTGCTTTAGTCCAGGGCCATGCAGCCCTTTGGGAATATTTTGGAGGAGGATGGCCAGCTTCGCACTGTTGCAGCCACCTTCGGCCCTAATGGGCCATGCAGGGGGTGGGAGACCAAAGCCCCGGCTCCCCTGGAAGATGCCAGCATGTTCCCTCTGGGAGGCAGGCGAGCAGGGATCAGCTTTTCAGGGACCTCTGACCTCCTGGGGCAGATGGAAAAAATGCTGAACTGGGGAGTCCACCCCAAAGATTCCGTTTCAACTTGGGAGTGGAACACAAAAATATTCATGTTAAATGACTCCCCACGAACTCTGCTGCAGGTGTGGCCAAAGAGTGGTTTTGTGACGGGGATTTTGTTTTTAGGAAAAACCCAAGTTCAAATGTCCTTCAACAACTTTCCATCCGTGTGGCCTTGAACGGTTTATTAAACCTCTCCAAATGGTGCTTTCCTTAACTGAAAAATGAGCTTATTAATACCAATAATATCCTCCCCGTGAGGACGAAATACAAATATTTATGCAGAGGGCATAAACGTTAAAGTCACAGACTCCAGTGTGCACAGGTATAACTCGCTTTATTTATCTGCAGTTCATATTCACTTAGCCCATGACCTCGTATTTCCACGAAGAGCAGAAAACTGCAGCTTTGAAATTCTAGATCGCTCACACAACTTCCAGCTTGAAAAATCCCCCGTCTCTTTCGGGAAACTGCGGCCCGAATGGGGATTCTCTCCTCCTCTGCTGCTGGCTCATCCCCTGGAGATGCTCTGTGTCCTTCAGGGGTTCGGTACCCTGACTTCCCCAGGCCTCGCACCTGGCACCTCTGGACCTGGGCTCCGGCCTCTCCCCGGAGCTTGGCCTTCCTGCCTCTACCTGGGCCTCCTTACCTGGACCCTTCTCGTTTATTTGCTCAGAGCTCTCCACAGCTGTGCCACTGAGGTGTCCCTAGCCAAATCCCTGGCTCTATTCATTTGCCCAGACCCCTTGCTCAACAATTATTTAGCTACCGCTCACGGGCCGTGTTGGAATGGGCCTGACCTATAGTGTTAACCACCACTGATCTCCTCCTTCCATTAACTGGTCCAACCTCTGTTCTTTGACAGGTTGGATGAAAAGGGGGACTTGTCCTGATTTCACCCCGCTTTCTTCCTTGTCGGTGATTTATAGTAAAACCCTGTGTTCTGCATCCTGCAGGGGCCAACCCAGGGATACCCACAATCCTTTTCTTTTACAACAAGAACAAAAGTCTGGCCCTTATGAATAAAAAGTCTTGCTTTCTGCTCCAGATTTACCCAAATCCATTCAGCTCTCCAGCTGGCCTCTTGCTTCTTGGGGGTACCTGCCCTTACCTGAAGGCAGGGCACATAGACCCATTACTCTGCTCCCCAGGGGTGGTGGCAGGGAAATAAAAAGGTATAAGGAAGCCTGAGGATGGGGGAGAGTAAGGGGTGATATTTTGTCTATACCCCTTTCTCTCCCTTAATAAAGTGTTTACTGAGCACGTGGCCTGGCCTGAACTAACTGCTAAGTGCATGACCACCATGATGATACGGGGAAGAGGAGGAGAAGGGACTTCTCCCTGAATGTGCAGTGCTTTGCTGTGCTGGCTCTGATAGGCTCTCACTCTGTGTTTCCGAGACTAGGGAAGCCTATGAGGGCGCCCAGGAGGAGCAGGTCACACCAGTGACTCGCTCAGTTTCATTTACCGGGTGAGTGGGATCTTACGGGGTGAGTGGGATCTTCTGAGTGGGGCCTCTGAAATATGCCCCTGCCCCTAACCAGCACGGGCAGTGAAGCAGGAAGAGAAGAAGGCTGCCTCTCTGTGCCCACCTCTCCCCCAAGATCCTGGAAATGCCAGCACTGGAGATCCACTCTTAGATCAAACATTGTCCCCTCCGGGGTCATCTTGAGATGTAAATACCACTAAGAGGACAATGTGTCTGTTAGCAGCTCCTAGGGCAGTGATGGCGAACCCTTTGAGCTCGGCGTGTCAGCATTTTGAAAAACCCTAACTTAACTCTGGTGCCGTGTCACATATAGAAATTTTTTGATATTTGCAACCATAGTAAAACAAAGATGTATATTTTTGATATTTATTTTATATATTTAAATGCCATTTAACAAAGAAAAATCAACCAAAAAAATGAGTTCACGTGTCACCTCTGACACGCCTGTCATAGGTTCACCATCACTGTCCTAGGGGGTGAGTTATCTGTTCTGGGCCCTGAGAACATTGCCAGAGAAGAAAAGGCAAGATCGCATCCTCCTGAACACCTGGGGAGAGAAGAGGCTTTTCGAGCTGTCACTGCCCCCTCCTCAATGCTGAGTCCAACGGGGTGGTGGCCAGTGCAAGAGGCCACCAAGCCTGTTAAACTTGGTTTATTTTCTAAGGGGTCATGGCAGGGTTTGCAGGAAGGGGTGTATAAATTGGGGTTCAGGAGGAGCCCCAGGCCTTGGGGAGGAGGATGACCTCTCCTGCTCTGCCCTCGATCATGCTGCTAGTAGGGGTGCCTCAGGGTGTGCTTCAAGATGGTCCGAATCGCCATCCACGTCTCCTGGGCTGTGGGGATGATCTGTGTGGCCGGTAACAGGAAGCCGTAGCGCCCAGTGTCCCGGAGCTCAAAGCTGAAGGAGTACTTGATGCCACTGTCATAGGCCCAGTCGACGGTGATCCCACTGGCCACATCTGGATACAAAAGGGCAAGGAAATGCCCCCGAATGGAAGAACAGGGTGTGGCCCCAAGGAAAGTGAGCCTGGAGGCCAAACCCCAACCCACCTCAGACCCACCAAGCCTCCCAACCCAGGCCTTCACTTGGGCCACACCCTGCTCACCCGGCCCGTTCTCTGCCCCGAAAACCTTAAGACTGCTAGGCAGGGGATCTTTGCCCTCCAGGAATGCTACAGAAAGCCAGGCATTGGGAGCTGTGCACTAGTGAATGCAGTAAAGAAACAGCTCCCTGGTTAGGAAATCAGCTCTGGCCCAGCTAGACCTATGGCACTGCCGTGACCAGCCAGGCCCGCCAGACAGCCCAGAGCCTACACCTGCCCGCCCCGGGTGGATGTGGTGCCTGAAGAAGCAGCCAGGGGAAGGCTCACTCACAGAGGGTGGTGCTGACGCTGCCGTAAAGGTACTTGATCCCGTGGACCTCGTACAGGGCCTGCACTGCTCTCTTGGCAAGATTGTACTGCAGGATGACATCCAGAGGGTGAGGCTGGGGCTCCCCACACCCTTACCAGCTGCTGAGAAGCAGGGAGTTGGGAGTCCAGGAAGTTGCATGTGTAGGTGGCTCTCGTGAGAAGGGAACCCAGAACCTCCAACTCTGGACGTGATCACACGTGAAACTGAGCTCCCTCCTCCTCCCTGCCAGAGGTCACTTGGTCCAGACCCTTGTTTCAGAGTGAGGGCCTGCGCCCGCTGGGAGTCTGCCAGATGCCTCCCCCAAGCCCTAAGTGGCCAATCTCACCAACTCCTCCTGGTTTGAAATAGGCTCCAGTGAGTGGCCGTAAGGGTACATGAGCATCTGAGAGTAGCTGTGGATGGAAATCAGAGCCTTGATGTTCCCGTGGGCGGTGATGAAGTTTGCAATGGCAGACACCTCTGGCTCCGAGTGCGGGTAGGGCCCGTGATACGTCTCTGAGCATGGATTGTCCTTAGAACCATTTCCTGGAAGTCAAACAAAACCACCCAAAGGGTTCAGACTCCCCGGTTTCAGGAGGACGCTTAGCGCTCACAAAATACCCATCTATTCTCTACATTTCCCAGCCTCCTTTGCAGTTTGGTTGAGGCCATGTGACTACACCTGACCATGACAATGTGTGCAGTAATGATGTGTCACTTCTAGTTCAAGGCGGTTAAGGGTAGGCATGACTTCTTCATACTCACTTCTGATGGTGTGTGGTTGGAAGCAAAAAAACTCTAGATCAGCAGTTCTCAACCTGTGGGTCGCGACCCCTTTGGGTGTCGAACGACCCTTTCACAGGGGTTGCCTAAGACCTTCAGAAAACACATATATAATTACATACTGTTTTTGTGATTAATCACTATGCTTTAATTATGTTCAATTTGTAACAATGAGATGGGGGGTCACCACAACATGAGGAACTGTAGTAAAGGGTCTCGGCATTAGGAAGGTTGAGAACCACTGCTCTAGATGGAGGAAGTGTCCTGGATCCCTCTGTCACCATCGGAAGAGACCTGCCAAGGAGAGTCACTGCCCACATTGGACTTTGTGTGCATGAAAAACAAACTTTTATTGTGCTGAGCCACTGGGATTTGGAGGGGTATTTGTTACTGCTGCACACCCTAATCTAATACCACACTGCGACTCAGCAATTCCTGTAAGGAGCTCCCTGGGTTTGTCTTTTGGGTAAGTCCTGACTGTGGTTCCATTAAAGAGGTGGGCCTGCCTCAGCAGTCGCCTCCAGAGGAAACTCTAGGTCTCCAACCCCAGCTTCCCCTACGAGCAATGACCCCTTTGAGCTGACCCTTCATTGCCATCCTTCCATTGCCATGGGGAAGGCTTGGGTCAATTGAAAGCTCAAATTCAGTGTCTGCTCAAGCTGTACCACAGCTACAGCCCCAGGAGCCACACGGACTAGGGGCCAGGAAAAGAGAGAATAGATCTCCATAGTTACCCGAGGCTAAGCTGGGAACCACAGATACAACAAGTCTTTGAAATTTCTTCTTGGGGACCTAAATTCGGAGAAAGGGCAAAGAGGAGCTGTGCCTCTATTTTGTTCACAAATTGAATTTGTCCCCATCTCCTCCTAGATTCTTTGCCCCCCACCTCTTTCCCTCCTATTTTGTTTTCCTCCCTCCCAAAGGGCCATGTTGTAGAGGGCTGGGCTGGGCTGGTCAAGATTTGTGGGTTAGAAACACATTTGGGAAGAACCATCCCAGTTTCTCCTCTCGTTCGTCCCCCCTGAAATGACTACACACAAGCCTGGTCCAGAGGCCAAGGGTTGCTCCAATATCTGGAGTCTCCTGCGGGTGCCAGAGCACCTCTTTTGACCCCCAGGGCAGAGGGCTGGCTGGAGAGCTGGGGGCTGGCCCATGGACCAGTTCAGATGCTGCTCTGAGACTGAAGCAAACCGCTCCTCCCCAAGAGTGCAGGTGAGGGCGGTGTGTGTGGGAGGGATGATCTACAGATTACTCATTATGCGGCAGTTAAATTAAGGTAATAATAAAACCATAAACAAAATCTTCCTGCCTGAGTCACCAACCCAGACACACTGTTATTCCTGGCCAGAGGCAATTCTGCCACCGGAAGCGCATCCCCTTTTGGTCTTCAGGTCCTCACCTGGGGTGGGGACCTGAGCTGGAAGGGATGTGCTTGCAGGGAGCCAGGGTGTGAGGAGCAGCCCCAGGCTGGAGTCCGCCAGCTAACAGGGGCCCTGATTCTTGTGTCTCCCAGGAGCTTCTGCACCTGCTACACTTGATGAATGACAAATAGCAACAGATGAGCAGAGCGGGGGAGGCTGAGAGCTTTGTCTGCATTTGCAGCCCACGCATGGAAAGCCGTTCCCCTGCCAACGACCAGGTGGCTTTGCCCAAATATGGAGGAACACTTCAGGCCATTAGTTCTGGTTTGAGCTGAGCAGAATAAACTAATCTTCCCCTGACCAAATGGGAATTAGCTGCCTGCCTCTCTCTGCCGCTCACAAAGCCCTCTGCGCCTGCCTGTTTCACAAGTACCTGCTAATGGATTCATTAGCTATTTATTTTTCCTTCTCTAAAAATGTAATTTGTAGCAAGGGGAAATCTCTGGAAAGACATGGTAAATTATTAAAAGCAGCAATCTTTGAGTAGTGGGATTATGGGAGCTTTTTGTCCCCTCAGGGCATTTTCATATATATATATATATATATATATATATATATATATATATATATTACATTGTGTGTATATTGATTTTTTTTTTCCTGTGGTGAAACAACAAACATTTTTTAAAGAAGTAATTTGTCTTTCTAGCCAGTCCATCTCAGGGTCTGTGGGTACACACTTCAGCTGGTTCCAAGGGACGGATGGATGACTGCTTGGGGCAGGTGTCCGGCCATTTGGAGGTGGAAATGCCCAATTTTACACAGTTGTGTTCCCTTACACAGGCGGTTACACACACAGCCTCAGATCTCAGGAAACCCCCGCAGTGTGGACTGGGGGGCTTCTCCCTGGATGCTTCAGAGCTGCCCTTACTTTTCAATGAGAGCCGACTCAAAGAAGCCAGGTTTTCAAAGTGGCAGGCATCCGGATCTAGAATGTTCTATCTCCTTGCTTTAGCCACCCAACTGTAGATCTGTGCTTTTTTCTTAAAATACATTTTATTGATTTTTTTTACAGAGAGGAAGGGAGAGGGATAGAGAGTTAGAAACATCAATCAGCTGCCTCCTGCACTCCTCCTACTGGGGATGTGCCCGCAACCAAGGTACATGCCCTTGACCGGAATCGAACCTGGGACCTTTCAGTCCGCAGACCGACGCTCTATCCACTGAGCCAAACCGGTTAGGGCTAGATCTGCTTTTTAACAGCAATGGCACTGTCTCCTGTGGAGCCAAACCCCGACCCCACCCCCACCCCCACTCCCACCCCCCCGCCCCAGCATGGTGCGGGTGCCACATCTGGGGCCAAGGGCTGTGGCACCCGCACCTCTCCCCTGGACACTGTCCTAGCTAGACCCAGCCTCCCACCCATTAAAGTGCTGGGTTCCCAGGTCCACATACTCGTCTCTGGGCTTTCTGGAGGCCTCAGTTTCCTCATCCGGTCCCCATGCGCCTGGCATGGTAAGGGAATAATCAGGAAGAATACCAGGGAACCGGGAGGAAGCTGCCCACCCTCCCTGGACTCATACAATCTGGCAGATAAACCCCGCCAGCAGCTCAGGGTTACAAAGTCATTGGGTCAAAAATAAAAAAATAAAAACAGGCTCAAGTGGTATTGATGATAAGGAATTGGCTTATTCTATGTTTGAAGTATTGTTCCGGTCTCCCCAGAGGGCAAATTTCAGGGCGCAGCTCTCAGGAAATGAGTTTGGAGGCATTTTCTTGTGGCCTGCTCTCTTCAAGAAAGGCTCGAGGCGTTTCAGGGGCATCATAAACTCTGAATTTTAAACAACCAGCAAGATGACCTGGTACCTCCTTAAGCCCTTCTCTGCGTATTTCGGATTTGGCCTTTGCAGTTACGCTGCTTCCATGTTTCTCATGAGGGCTTAGCACATGCGTACATTTCCCACATGTGTGCAACCTGTCCCCGTATCTCACAGCCAGCCCTAGGCATACGCTCGCCTGTCCCTGGCCACGACTCACTTGCATGAGTTAACTACATTGCCTCCCAAGTCAAAGGGCACCATAATCTGACTGTGTGGGAGACCCGTCAAGGACCAAGTCCTTCTCCGGCCCCGCCCGCAGGTCCGGCAGATGCCCTACCTCCAAAGCCCGACCTCCAGTTCCTGTTCAGATCCACACCAATGCAGGTGATTCCGGGTTGGTTGGACTTGTTCTTCCGCCACAAGCGGTTCTGAGAAAGCCCAGGACGATGACCTCATTACTGAGCCCATTCCCAGGGTGGGAGCCCCTGGCATCCTGGCCTAGGAAGGAGGGTCTGGTGGGACAGGGAGGACAAAGTGAAGGAATCGCTGGGGCAGGAGCAGGGGGCATGTGGCTGGACCCAGGCTGCAGTCAGACTCTTTGCGGTTAAAGCCAGGGTGCAAGCGGGAGGTCGGAGGACAAGGGCTGCGGCTTCAGTCCTGAGCGGCCCACCTTCCTCGGTGAGACTCTGCAAGGAACCCGAGGGGCAGGCAGGCCCCAAGGGAACCTCAGCTCAGCTCCCCAAAGCAGAAGCGACCTTTCCTCCACCCCCCAGCGCCACTGACCCCCTCCCGCCCAGGTGCCCTCACCATGCTGTGGGTAAAAGCAAAGCCGTCAGGGTTGGAGACGATCTCCAGGAAGATGTCCATGGTGTTCAAGAGGCTTGTCAGGACGTAATCTTTGCCGTGGTCACTGACAATCTGCAAGAAAAAAACAGAGTGGGACGGGGTGAGGGGCGGAAGGCCCTGCTGGGCTCTCCTCCGAGGTGGGGCAGGACATTTGCACAGCCAGTGCTGCAGGCAGCGAGGACGTCAGGCCATGAGGCACATCCTTCGTCCAGAGGCAAAGGCTTGGGTTTTAAGCAAATAAAAGGCAGAGGCTAGATGGGAGCTCTGTGCTGCAAAAGACCAGCTGGCAGCTGCTCCAAAGGACAGAGAGCACCCTGAGTTTTAAAAAAACCAAGTATAATATTTCATCTGGAGGTGCCCTTAAATAGTCAAGCAGCCCCCGCCCCCTGCCCCAGCCCCCATCCTCCGTGCTGACCTGCTTGGCAATCCAGATGCCGGTGGCATGGGTGATCCACTCCCGGGAGTGAATTCCAGTGTCGATCCAGATGGCCTGGCGCTCAGAACCGCCGGTGCTAAACTGGGGGAAAGCACCGGGACCCATACAAGTTTGAACGGAGGCAGCTACACGGCTGTCCCTGGGCTGCCGGGAAGGAGGCCCCGGATGTATCCTCACTATCTGGGGTGATCCTAGATGCCCGAGATGGAGGGCTGTGTGTGCAGGTTCCTGTGCGTGAGCCCATGAAGTGCACACGTGCTTGAATCCTGACAGCACAGGCGAACCATGATCCGGCCAGAAGCACAGAATTGCCCCCGCCTGTAAGTATCGTAGACACTTCTGGTGCTTCTCCAACGTTAAGGGTACGAGAACTCCCCGGGCATCTTACTAAAATGCACATTCTGATGCGGTATGTCTGGGGGGAGGGGTCTGAAGTGGGGCATTTCTAACAAGCTCCTGCGGATGCTGCGGCCACAGGTGCGGGTGTGAGGACCACACTTTGAGTAGCAAGGTTTCTGACAACTAAAGAAAGAACACGGAAGGCCCTGGGGTGAGTCACCTCGGGGACAGACAAAGGCAGGTCTGAGGTTTGGTGAGATCACTTGGCCTCAGAAGAGCCCCCCAGGCACTGCAGAGAGCAGCAGCGCCTGTCTTCTCTGAGGGCTGGATGTCAAATGCCCTGCACGGTCCATGCTCCTGAGTGTCCTTTGGGGCACGTGCTGAGAAATGCTTTCCGGCGGGTTCCACACTCTACTCCATCCTGCCTCCTTCCTGACCAAGGACACTGCGCTGCTACGTTTGCTCAAACTCTGTTGCCAAGGGTCCTTGTGAAGGGCTGGGAGGTCCCCCCAGAGACTCAGGTCTACCTGTGGGGCTGTCTACCTGTGAGCCAGATGACCTCAGTTATTTGTAAATGAGGCCTCGCTGTATGTACCTCTCTTCCCATTTATCAGATGAAGTAACTGAGGAAACAGGAAGAAGGCTGACTCACCCACACTCATCCCTCAAATCCAGGGTGGGGCCTGCCACGCTGCCAGTTCACCTTCGTGGCAACCCTCCCACCTACCTCCTGACCCAGGACATGCCAGGCCACCACACTGTCACCTGTCCATGCCTACAAGGGCGGGTCCCTGATTACCGCAAACCCAAAGTTCATGGGTCACCTCAAGACAGGAGCATACACATCTTCTCTTTCCCTAAAACTTCCACTCAGCCCTGGCCGGTGTGGTTCAGTGCGTTGGAGTGTCGTCCTGTGCACCGAAGAGTTTCATGTTCGATTCCCAATCAGGGCTCATGCGGGAGGCAACTGATTGATGTTTGTCTCTCACACTGATGTCTCTCTCTCTTTCTCTCTCTCTCTCTCTCTCTCTCTCTCTTCCCCCTCTCTCTGAAGTCAATGAACACATCCTCAGGTGAGGATTTTAAAAAATAAATAAATAACAACCTCCTATCCTGTCACAACCCCACATGAGCTCAATCTTATGCCAGAGGCTCTCACTGTAGAGTCTAGCGGTCAACACTGCTAGCTTTTACCTTCAGGACAAGAATGGATCGATTTTCAAAGCTGTGGCCAATCTGAATTTTTGAGACAAGATCCGCATGCTCGGTGACGAAGCTGTCGATCCAGCTATATATCTGAAAGGAATGAAGTTGATCAGATGGGCAGTTAAGCAAGACGAGGGTGAACCCCAGGACCTCTCTGCATAGTCTCCTTCTCCCATCCCACCCTCCTTACTACTTCCCCACCTCTCATGAGGATCTGAACGAACCCACATCAAAAACTAAAAGAAGACAACCTCCAGGCTGAAGGCAAACGGCTGTGGTGGGCCTGGGTTCTCGGGCTGCTCACCACCAGGCAGAGCAAAGACTCTGCCTGGAAGAACAGCATGAGCTGACCCTACTCAGTGCCCCAGGGCCGGCCTGCAAGGCTCTCTCAGGATGGAAGTTTCTTTTACTTCCATTCACTACATTTGACAGATCGCATAGACCTGGCAATGTCGTTTTGGGCCTCCATGCTCCTTTTGGATTCTAAGCCACTTGAAAGCAGGGTGATTTATCTCTGATATCAGTAAACACTGATGGGCTATGTTAATTCATTCTCTTAGTCTTTCAATACATGTCATTGAATTAACAAATATATGAAAGAACGTGGATCCTCCATTACAGGCCTTGTGAAATGGGAAGAGTGAAGAAGAGGGTAATAAAGTGGGCCAATAATGTCACACCCTTCCTATGGAAATGGGAGCTGTGCCTTGCGTTAGTGTCTTCTGAACTCTCCTTGCAGATTCTCCTTTACAGACAAGGCACAATCAGTCATACCTGCCCTAACTGTTGGTGACTGCGATTATGAAGGCAACTATGTTCTACAAAATGGCTCTCCAGTACTCCTGGCTTCCCGCCCTTTCTGCACTCTAGTTCCCACTGCTGGGGCCACATAACACCAGGAGTGGTCGTGGTGAGGTCAGGGCCCCTGGACCCCTAGCCAGAGCTAGATAGGAAGGTGCCTCTCCCTGCTCCATGCTGGCCAGTGGCGGGTCCTGCCTTCGTGTCCCACCTAGGAGACCATCCCTCTGGTCCAGGACCTGCCATGGGCTGACTGTTGAGCCGCGGTCCCCTCGATCTGAATCCTGGCTTCTGGATCTCGGAAGCTGCCTACCTAACGGACCTTCACCCAATGCCTGCTCCACACTCTCCAACTGCCAGTTCACCGTCTCCCATAGACCCCAGAGTCCTTCACTAGCCTCTGCCAGAAGCTGGAGACCCTGAGGACCCCAAGGGAAGACAGAGGCCAGAGCTTGACGTAGCAGACCTACCTCCTCCAGGGTGTGGTAAGAGGAGTAACTGAAGCTGCTGGTGCTGCGCTCCAGCCGGCGGGACTTTGCCATGGCCTCTCTCTCCTGGTCCAGCAGCACCTAGGTGACGGGGGCACATGTCGGGAGGGAAGGGGTGGGCTGGGACAGGCATGCCCCTTCCGAGCCCGGCCTCAGGTGGCTGCGCACAGGACAGCATCAACACAGGAGAATGAGCCACCATGAGCATGAGCTGCGAAACAAGAGGAGACGCGGGGTTTCTAGGAAACCCTTCTGCTTGACAAGCTGGAGTTCACGATGCCATTTCCCAGACAAGCACAGGGCACGGAGCAGAGAGCCGTGTCCTAAGTCTGCCACTGCTACTCACTTGCTGTGGGACCTCAGCCTTCGTTTCCTCGGCGTGATCACTGGGACAGCAACACCGGCCTTGCCCATCTCATGGGGTAAAATGTAATCATGGATACGGACGTGTTTTGGAAAAGATGCCCATGTTCTACTGCCAGCATCACCTTTGCCCTCTGTGAACGTTCGGTTGAGTTAAGGCCTGCACTGAGCCATGAACACTGACCACTGCGGAGCAGAGCGCTCCCCAACCCACAACATCCACTCTACCCCCAGGAAGTGGCCTAGACAATTGGTGCCCAAGCCGTTTAGAAAGCCAGTCCAAATCATTATGATTAAAGTGCCAACAGACTTTCACTCGCCATCTTCACTGCCCCTTAATTATATCTAGATATAGATATAAATATAGGTATAGCCCTAGCCAGTTTGGCTCAGTGGATAGCGCATCAGCCTGAGGACCAAAGGGTCCCGGGTTCGATTTGGTAAAGGGCTCGTACCTTGGTTTCAGGCTCCTTCCCCATCCCGGCCCTGGTCAGGGTTCATGCAGGAGGCAACCAATGGATGTGTTTCTCTCACATCGATGTTTCTCTCTGTCTTTCCCTTCTACTCTCCCTAAAAATCAATTGAAAAATATCCTCGGGTGAGGATTAACAAAATATAGATAGATAGATAGATAGATAGATAGATGATAGATAGATGGATATAGATGATATAGAGATAGATACAGAGATACAGATCTGCACACGTAGATATACATGTATGTATATAGATAGACCTTTGTGTCTGTGTGTGTGTATACACAGAGAGAGCAAACAAATATGTAAAATGTAAACAACAGGTGAAAAGTCCATCCTATTATTCTTGCAATTAAAAAGCGTTTTTAAATTAATGAGAGAACGACATCATGAGCCAAGGACAGCAAGACACTAAAATGCCAAAAAATATATGAAAACGCTAACAATGGCTGTTAGGATAGAAGAATTAGGATTTGACGCAACTTTTTTTCTTTTCTCTGCTTTTGCATTTAGGCAACATCCTTATCCCACTCCAATAAGTAAGAGCTTCTACGTGAATAAATAATACTAAAACAAAAACAAAAAAGCCCTAGCGGTGAAAATACCGTGGCAGCCACGGAGCCCTCAGGCCCAGGGCTGGAGAGAGCCCTCCCCCGGACCTGCTGCGCCCGGCACTGTGGCCCCAGTGGCTCGCTCACGACCTCGCTCAGGTTCACAGGTTAGGTTAGGACGGGAAACCCATGTTTGGGGCTCATTTTATTGCTTGTTGAGCACCGACTACATTTGAGGCGATTGTGCTTGCCGTGCTTCCTGGCGGGACTGGCTGGGCTGAGGACGGTGCCAGCTGGGCAAGGCAGGCCTGCCGGTTGTGTGAGAGGTGGTGGGAGGGGTCCTGACCCTTGCTGGCACCAGCACCACCCTGGGAAGCCCTAACAAAAGGAATTTGTCTTCTTCCCAGGAAATCAACGGACATCTCAGCAGCCCCCCATGACCCATGTGTGCCGGGCACTGAGCCGGGCACTGCCAGCTGTGGGAGCAGCTGCAGGGGAGAGAGCAGGCCTGTCCAGTTCACCGGACTCAGGGCCCATCCGTCCCTGCTTGGGCCCCAGCAGAATAAAGTTAAAGAATCCATAAGTTAAAAAAAAAGTCTAACTTTCTGGGGACTGGTGGAGGCCGGCGGTGGGGGAAGGAGCGGGACAGGAAGGAGAAATTGGAAAGAAAGGACCAGGGGCCCCCTCTTCCCACACAGCCCAGGGACACCCACAGGAAGACAGCTCCCACAGGCTGTGCTTTGTTCCACACAACAGCTTGGAGGCAAATGGGAAGTCGGCACCGAACTGCAAATATCTTTCCAAATACCCTCGCAGCCCTGTGAATGGATCTGACACCGCTCACACACTGGGAATGCTCAGCTGGGCCCCAATTCCAGGAACATTAATCTACCCTGGCCCGAAAAAGACACAGATGTTTGCTCCCCTCACAGGGCCCAGGGAAGGGGATGGGAGGGCTAAGAATGCAGTCTTGCCACAGGCTCAGGAATGCCTAATTACAGCCCTGTCAGGCTGCTCTGAGAGGAAAGGGAGAGAGAGAGAAACCTCAGAAGGCAGCCATTTGCCTCCCTGGAAGCCAGAACCTGACAGGGAAAGTAATACCTCCGTGTGAATTAATTTATGACAGGAGTAAGGAAGGATGGGGGGCATTAAGCAAAGAACAGCACCTCCAGGAAGAGGGAGGGGAGGAGACGGAGGGCCCCCAAAAGTGAAGTTGACAGTGGAGGGAACTCACTGGGCAGTGGGGCTCAGACCACAGACAGGAAATGGACACAGCTCATAGAATCAGTGGGGGGGGGGGGGGGAGCCAGGGGAGAGGGGCGCTGACCCCGCTCTGTGACCACAGCAGTCCCTCTCCTCAAGGTCCCTGCCCTGCTCTTCCAGGCCTAACGTTTGCAATAGCAGCTACACGGTGGGTGGTAACTACAGTCCACGCCTATGGGGGGTTGGGGGGGAGGTAATAGATTGGGGGTGTTAGAATGGACCCCCTGACAGATCAAGGCTAAACTATGGCATCACTGCCCAAAAAGCAGCTTAAAACACCACACAAACAACAACGACAACCTCTGAGGAGGCAGATGGCACAAGAGCGAAGGGTGCCGGGCCTGGAGCAGCTGTCTGGGATGAAATCCCGACGCTCTCCCTGACTTGGGCAAGTGACTAATTTCTCTGTGTCTCCATTACATGGGGGTCATGTTATCACACACTTCAGCAGATGTCCTCATGAACATTAGAAGGGTTAATACGCCTAAAATGCTTAGCACATTGCCTAACATGTAGAAAATACTAGCTGTGCCAATGACCGTGACAATGACAGGACAACAAGAGTAGCTCTTGGGGTGACTCCAGGACTCCGTGATAGAGCAATCATTGCCAGGCATGACCAGGAAGTCTGGATTCCTCCCGCGGGGAGTGGTGTGTGTAGGACTCGGGAAGGCAGAGCACGCTCATGAATGGTCGCTTGTGTGAGTCAGTGAGCACCTGCTCCCGCCGAGGATTAGTCCTTCTGTCCATGTCCCCCTAGTGCAGCCAGACTCTGCCTCTCCCTCCCTCTGGGCCTTACCCCTGGTGGCCTCCTCCTTCCCTTGCCTTCTCCTGCCCTCATCCCTACCTGTCCTCCTCTTCTCTTTATTTAATTGTTATTTTTAATCAATTTTTTAAAGCCTCACCTGAGGATATTTTTCCATTGATTTTTAAAGAGAGGGAAAGAGAGAGGGAAAGACAGAGAGAAACATCAATGTGAGAGAAACACTTCGCTTGGTTGCCGCCTGCAGGCACCCCAAACCAGGGGAGGAGCCTGCAACCAAGGTACATGCCCTTGACCGGAATCAAACTTGGGACCCTTCAGTCCACAGGCCGATGCTCTATCCACTGAGCCAAACCAGCTAGGGCCCTCCTCTCCTCTTTAGAGCTGCCCCCCACCCCCACCCCCGCCCCAGTCGACAGCATTTCTACTTTGGAATCTCTTCCAAACAAGTGTTTATTGAGCACACTGAACACTAAAGATAGTCTAGTAGGGGATACAGACAATAAACAAGATAAATAAGTCAATTACACAGGATAATAAAAGGAGAGAAATGATGCAGAGGAAGGAGGGAGGGAATTGGGGGAGTATGGAGAAGAAGGGTGCGTTTTAAAATAAGGTGAAAGGGTGACATGTGAATAAGATTTTGAAAGCAGTGAGGGAATAAGCCAGGCAGATAACTGCAGAAACAGCATTCCAATTATAAGGACCAGCATGTGCAAAGGCCCTGAGGTGTGAATCTAGTCAGGAAAGGGTCAGGCAAGTTTGAGGTACAGCAAGGAGGTCCGGGTGTCTGAAGCAGAGTGAGCAAGGGGGAAATAGTGAAGAGTGTGGGACTCAGATCATGTAGAACGGGGGGGGGGGGGGTGGGGGGGGGTGGGGGGGGGGGCGGCGCACCTGGCCCGTGAGCCATGTAAGGCAGAGAAATCATTTGGTCTGGTCCTACCAAGGCATTAGGGGTGAGTTAATTAAATGTTTGACCAAATCTAGCAGGCTAATTTTTTAAAAAACATATTTTTATTGATTTCAGAGAGGAAGGGAGAGGGAGAGAGAGATAGAAACATCAATGATGAGAGAGAATCACTGATTGGCTGCCTCCTGCAGGCCCCACGCTGGGAATCAAGCCCACAACCAGGGCATGTGCTCTGACCAGGAATCGAACCATGACCTCCTGGTTCATAGCCCGATGCTCAACCATTGAGCCACGCTGGCCAGGCAAGCCGGCTAATTTTAAGTTGATAATTTCGTTTGGCTCTCGAATGATGTTATAAATATCCAAATGGCCCTTGGCACAAAAAAGGTTCCCCAACCCTGATCCAGCCTTACAGCCATTTTAAGGACTTTGGCTTTTACTCTGAGTTGGGGTGTCATTGAGGGTTTTAAACAGAGGAGTGATATAATTAGACTTGAATATTTTTAAAGGACCTGTGTGGTTGCTGTTTTAAGACCAGGCAACAAAGCCCTAGCTAGCCAGTTTTCTCAGTGGTTAGAGCGTCAGCCCTCAGATTGAAGGGTCAAGGGTTCAATTCCAGTCAAGGGCACATGCCTCAGTTGCAGGCTCCATCGCCGGCCCCGGTCCAGACGAGTGGGAGAGGCAACCAATCGATGTCTCTCTGACATTGATATTTCTCTCTTTCTATCTCTCCCTTCCACTCTCTCTAAAAAGATCAATGAATAAAATATTCTCTGGTGAAAATTAACAAAAACAAACAAACAAAAAAAGACTAGACAATAAGGAGATAAGGGTGCGGACAGGGAGGCCAGTTAGAAAACTATCCAGGAGACAGCTGAAGGAGTGTTGGCCTAGGTGGTAACATAGGGATTTGCTGATGGATTGGCTATGGGATGTGAGAAAGGAGTCAAGCATGACTCCAACAATTGAAATAGAATTTCCTGAGCTGAGGGAGGCCGCAGAGAGCTTTCGGGGGGGCCTTGGAAGCTCGGTTGGGACCAGTGAGGTTTGAGATGCCAGCAAGGTATGTGAGTCTGGAGTTCAGGGAAGGAATATGAGTCTGGCTGGAGCTGTGAATATGGGAGTATTCAGGAGGCTGATGGTATTCAATGCCATGATCCTTGGCCTCGAGGGGACAGAGAAGAGGTCAAAGGACAAAGCTGGGAAACAGGACACCACCCTGCAAAGGAGCAGCCGGTAAGATGGGCGACCCAGGCGGTGCGGAGAGCCTGGGTGATAGCTGGAGGTGGGGGAAACGGATCAAGGGAGGATTTTTTTTTAAGGTGGGATAAATAACTCTGTATTGCAAGCTGATGGGAGCGATTCAGTTGAGAGAGGGAACTGGTGAAGCAATATTTACTCTAAATTGTGTTTTGCTCTAGATGCTCAGAGCATGGGTGATTTTTGTTGTCTCCTTTATGCTTTTCCCTATTTTCCAAATTACCTAACATGAATATTTATTAATTTTGTAATCAGAAAAAAAGCCATTAAAATCCACAGAGCTGATTGCTCAAGTGAAGCTTTTCCACGGTGACTCATCTACAGGAAACAACAACAACAACCAAAGGGCTGACAACAACGAGGAGGTGAAGAAAAATTAAATGCAAATAGAGCTCACTCAGCATCAGATAATTTCTTGCCTGGCCCACTGCAATTTCCTCACCACCCTTCCCCCCTCCCTGCTCCTGTCCCCAACTCAACATTGTCACTGTCAGAGGGATTTTTCTTCCATGCAAATCTGACCATGTCAGAGACCTCCACGGGCTCCCTCGCCGTTTGGGGGATAAAATCTTGACCTCTTCACCCCGCAGAGGATGCCCTTTGTGATCTGGACCGGCCTCATCGCCAATCTGGGGCCCCCTTCCCCTCCCAGTCCCCCCTCTCTGCTCTTCAGCCACACCGTAATTACTGCCTTTTCAGAGCAACTTGCGGGGCCTCTTGTAGTCGCTCCCATAGCAACCTGCTCCACTCCCTCTGTGCACTCATCCACTCCATTGTAATCACTGCTTCACTCCCTCCGCTCCCGCCCCCACCTCACTCAGCTCCCTGGATACAGACCAGTTCTCATCTTTGTATTTCCAGCACCTTGCCCGATACCCAGCACAGAGTACACACCGCTGTATCTGTGTGTTGAATGAATGAACCTGAATGAATGAACCCAACTCTTCTATTTCAAGCATCCCTCTGACCATGGGGATGCGGGGTAGGGGGGACATGTCCCTCTTCAAATCTCTCCAGTGCCTCTGGCCAAAGTGAAAGCCTAGTTCTATCAAGCAAGCTCGCCCTCTTTCCTTTCCTTCTCCCATTGACTCATTCAGCCAGCATTGATTAAGCCCCAGCTAGGCGGCAGGTCCTAGCGTAGGTTCTGGGGCATAAAGATGGATATGGAGCATGGTCCTGGGCCTTGTGGGGCTCAGGGGAAGAGGTGTGTGTCCCTCTGGGCATGCTCTTCCAGAACCTACCAACAGAGCAATTCAGCAGACAGTTGTTGAGGGCCCACCATGCAGGAAACACTGCCAAAAACTGGGGCTGAGAAGATCCAGAAGACACAAGAAATCAGGCCTCTGCGTTAATCGCTGGAACAGCAGACTGGAGGCCAGAAACCTGAGTGGTGCAAAGCCCTTCCCCTCCTGTTAGCGCCTCTGAGCTTTCCTCCTCCTGGACACCTTTTCCCTTCATCGCCACAAATCAACTCGGCACGGCAGCCTCCCCCACCCCAGCTCCCTCTAAGCCAAAACCGGATCTCACATCTGACAATCGGAGCTTGATGTGTTGCAGACAGAGCGAGTTGGTGAAAATCCTGCCTGGCTGGGTTAGGGCTGAGAGTCCAGGGCATTTTACTGAAAATGAGTAAAAATTTCCCCCAACCCTCCACCTCCAGGGACTCCAGAGCTGGGGACCACAGTGAGGGGAGGGGGTCAGCAGGAGGAGGTTACAGGCTGACAGAGAGAGGATGGACCAGCTTCAAAGGAGCTGGTGGGGAAAGGGGGAAGGGGGAGGGAGGCAGGGCTCAGAGGTGCCTCTGGAGCTATTCCTGATGTGCAGAAACCAACAGGAACTTTTTAGAGACCTTTTCATATCTGTTTGCCAAATGCTGCGGGGTTTCCAGGATGGAGAAGGAGCAGGGAAATGCAAACTTCAAAACGCAGGCATGGGCTACAATGAGAACGGAGCGCGATTTCTTTTGATGTGGTGGCCTCTCTTGTCCGTGGGAGTTTCCCCATTTTTGTTTGTGGGGATTTAATTAGAGAAATAGCCCACCCCCCACATGTGGAGCGGGAAACAGATGTGCCTGATGAGGATAAAAGTCTTTGAATGGACCTAAGTGCCCCGGCCCTGTGCTTGCCTGGGAAAGGAATGCCGCCTAATGCGTTTATCCCCCGGCATGTGGTGTCAAGTGTGTGCGCCGCAGGAGACTCTGTGTTCCCACACTCGGGGGGAGAGGAGATTAGCTGCAGCACCGCGTGTTTGGGAACGAACCTCCGGGGACACAATGCTACAGGTACCCCACAGCCTCTGCGGAGGTGCCCAACACGTCGCTGGAGGAAAGGGGCCCCTGGGAACATCCTCGAAATCAAAATAATTGAAATAGAACTCCATAGGGTTCAGAAAAGACACTGGAAGGCGCAGCCACCAGGGGGACATGGGGAGAAGGGGTGCCCAAGATGGAGTCTCTCTTTGCCCTATCCAAGGGCCGGTCTGCAGCCACTTCTCCCAAAGCTGTGCCCCTGGGACAGTGGTCGGCAAACTCATTAGTCAACAGAGCCAAATATCAACAGGACAACGACTGAAATTTCTTTTGAGAGCCCAATTTTTTAAACTTAGACTATATAGGTAGGTCCATTGTGATTCACTTAATTAGGGGACTCCTAAGCTGGCCTTTGCTAAAAACGTCCTCAATCTGATTGAGGTACGTTCGCTGAGGTCGACCCCTTCCAACTCTCCCATCCACACTCGTCTTGTATACTTGTTTCGTCTGTCTCCTTTCGTTCATCCTCTCTGTATGTCCAAACCATCTCAACATACCTTTCTCAATCCTCGACACTACGTCTTCTTTCACTCCACACCGTTCCCTAAAATTAACTTAATAAACTTTACTTTTGTCACCCGCGCGCGATTTGCGGACGCGACTAGCACTAGCCACTGCACAACGAGACTGCTGACTGACTGGCTCACTCAACTCGTGCATGAATCAATCGAGTACGCTCCCCCCCACCCCCCCCCCCCCCCACCCCCTGCATATCCTATCCCGTGGCCTGCCTGCACCGTGTCTCCGGTAGCGGGACCGACCCACACCCCCCACTTCTTCTAACGCCACTTCTTCAAAATAGACTCGCCCAGGACGAAAACCGACTTCTGCGCATGGGCCACGAAGTTTCAATCACACTGTACGTGCGCGCCCGCACGTGGTATTTTGTGGAAGAGCCACACTCAAGGGGCCAAAGAGCCGCATGTGGCTCGCCAGCCGCGGTTTGCCGACCATGGCCCTGGGAGAATCCTGCCCGGGAGAGGGGCCTCGGACGGAGAGCCCTGCGGTGGAGGGGGGCAGGGAAGCCACAGCAGGGCTCACACTGGGCTCCTCTGGAATGAAGGGACTCCCTGGGGCTGGCTGGGCCACCACGGGGACCGGAGGAGCAGTCAGGAAGCAAGGGGGGCCTCCAGAGCTGCCGCACAAAAGCCCGAGCTACTTCCTCCGGCTGCCTTCTCCACCTTAGCCCTGGGTCTTTTTTCTCCACGTTGAGCCCGAACCAGAAAGGCAGCGCTGGGCGGGCCCTCACCTGGATGTTCTCGATCATGACGCTGTAAGCGAGGCCGTGAGACTCCAGGTAATCTTTGACGTCTTTCAGTTCAGAGAAAGGAACTCTCATGTCCACAGGGAGGCTGGGCCTGGCCGGGCCACGCCAGAAGTCCACCTTGTTCACAAAGGAAAGAAAAACGGGGGCCTGTGTCCCCTGTCCTTACACACGACCCTGTAGGCGCCCCGGAAAACCAGGTGATCTCGTATAGAGAGGAAAAGGGCCCGTTCCCTGATGAAAACCCTAAGGCCGAGCAGAAAGATGCGCAACAATAAAAAAAATCCCCAGGTCACTGAGTTTCTGCCCCTAAGCCGGGGCCCTTTCATCACCCAGGCTCGCACTGCAGCGTTGCCCAAGCCCCAAGAGCCCAAAGCAGTTGCTACAAGAGAGACAGCTCCTCCTCTGGAACATGAACATGGACAAGAACGTGGTCAGAAGACAGAGACCTCGCTGCCCCCAAACCTAAAGAAGTAGGAGAGGCCTCACCCGGAGTCCCAGGTCATCCGAATGCTCCGTCCATTTTTCAGTTTCTAAAATGGACAGAGTTACTATGAGGCGTTACGAGAGCGGGCTGGTAAGGGCACTCACACAAATCGGAACGAGGGCTCTGGGCCACATCCAGAAATAGCTGGTTGTTTCAACAGCCCTCAAACAGAGTCCTTCTATTACAGTCGTTGACGGAAATGTTTTCCATTGTGGAATACTCGCAGAGGACAAATGTTCTTGGAAACCAATGCTCATCTGACAGGGACGAGCCCAAATAAAACACAGGTTTGCCAAGCAAAGCCCTTCCAGTTCTTTCAATTGGCAAACAGATGTGCCCAGTCTGCGTGCTACATGGCATCCCACCCAGAGACAGATGTGCCCCCCACCCCGTGTGGCTTCAGGACATTTTAGCTGGATCCAGAGCGGCCCCCACAGGGTCCCCTCAGCGGTCCCATCCAGGACAGAGGGGAAAGCCAACAAGAGCTGCCCAGCCTTCTGGGCAAGTGCTCCCAGCCTTTCCTGAAGAGGAGCCACCATAGTTCTGTGATGTTTGGCAGAGCCATGAGAGAGCAGGTTTGGGGCAGGGGGCGGGGGGAGGGGGAGGCTGGGGAGGGGAACCAGGGAGCCAAAGGTGCAAGCCACTGTGAGAGAAGGGAGAGCATGTCCCCGAGCCCTGAGCAGTCCTCACCTTCTGGGGCTTCAGGCCCTCCAGGTCCCTGAGAAGGGAAAGCTGCATCTCATTTTGGGCCAGGATTCGAAGAACCTGGTCCCTGGAAAGACACGGGAGGGGCAGAGGGAGCGGCTGAGAGGGGTTCCTGGAAGGCTGTGCTGCCTGCAGGAGGCGGCGTGGAGAAGACACCGGGCTGAGGGGGCCTGGTAGGCAGGCTGGGGGGCACCTGGCCACGTGGAGGCTGAAGGACTGAGCAGAAGGGCGTGTAGCTCTGGGAAACCTGCAAGTCCTTCATCCTGGGGCCAGCAATCTCTGCCAAGAACAGACCACCCAGTGGACCAAATAAATCCGTCCGTGCTAATAATGAACCCAAGGACCAGACAGGGAAAGAAAGATGGGGGAGAGATGAGGCGGGTGGAGGAAGGCGCAAGAATAAGAGGACTGAGGGAGAAAGGAGTGGGGTTACAGGATACTGGGGTTACAGGGACAAACGGTGGCCCAAGTGCTCTGCAAACAGCTGTCCCGAGGCCATGGTCTGTCTACACCCGGTACCCAAACTTCTTTCTCCCAAAAGCTTGGGGACAGGGAAGGGGAGGTCGGCCTCACTCTGCATTCTGGGGAAACTGAGCTCCCTCCTGTCTTCCTGGGGGAGTGGGAGGCGGTGGAACTGAGCAGCCTACAGCGTGACCTCTAGGGTCTGAGGCCTGGGATGGCGTTGGCTCCGTCCCTGACTGGCTCTGAGACCGTGGACAATGGACCTGCTCTCTAAGCTTGTATCTTCCTCTCTCGTTCGGGGTCTTTGGGAGGTTGGGAAATCCTGTCTTTACTGGCCTGGTGTACAAACCTGGTGCTTGTATTATTTAAAGGAGTATAATCCTACATCCATCTGTGGTAGGGGGTATGGTCTTTTGGGGGTTACTAACTTCTTTAAGAATCTGAGGAAAGCTATGCACCCTCCCCCAGAAAAATAATACATACCCCCAAAATTATGTATGATTTCCTGGGTTCTTAGAGCCCTAAAAGCTTAACCCAAGAGCCCCAGATTGAGAATTCTGGGTTTGGGGCGGGACAATAATACAGCCGTGTGTCCTACCCTTGAGCACGGCAGTGGGAGACTGCGGAGTTGGAAGTGGGTTCAGGGTGAGAACCGAAGTCCTGACTCTGGGTGCCTTGACCAGGTCCCAGCGGACGGCCACCTCCCCACTGGGACACCCAGCCCCTGGGCGCCTGGCAGTCCTCCCTTCTGCTACGGGGCAGCCACTCACCCTGTGAAATTCATTTGGCCCAAAGCTGCTGCCAGGATAAAGCTGCAGACCAGGAGCGTCCGTCTGTCCACTGCGGGGAGCCCAGGGCCCCAGCCTCCTGCCAGGGCGCCCTGCATGCTTCCTCCTCCAGGCGAGCGTCAGGGGGTTGCCTGGCCCGCGGGCATGGCCCAGGCCTCAGGCCCGGCAGCACCTAGAGGCCCGCAGACCCGGGCTGAGAATGGGCGTGAGGCTCTCTCTGGGGAAGCCCAGCCACGCACTGGCGTTCGGAGAGCTAAGGCCGCCCCTTCCCACTTCTGGGCAAATCCTCTCCTGGAAAGCGGGGAGGAAAGAGGGAAAGAGGAAGACAAGGCCCTTGGCTTTCTTTCTTCCCCGGAGGTTTACTGGGCCAGCATGTTGTGAACGTCAAATCCACCATCTTGAAAGAAAGATAAGAGTAACTAGAGACCCAAGGAAATCACTCCTTTCCACCCTCCTCACTTAATTCTTTCCTTTTTGCTCTCCTCCCTCCCCATCCACTCACACTTCCCCTGGGCCATATCCTCCTTACACATAAGGATGTGGGCGCCATTGAGAGAAATCTGGGTTTAGAGACAAAGACCGGTGCTCACTTCCTGTCTAAAAGAGCTGGGGCAATTGACTTCATCTCTCTAAATCTCAGTTTACTCCTCAGTCAAATGGGGTTAATAACACCTCCCTTCCCTACCTCACAGGGGTTTTTGGGTGGGTTGGCAGAGGGGGAAGGGCGTATTAGCAGAGACAACTTGGGTGAATTGACTGGGCAAAGCCCTCAAAATGGAATGTATTATTATTTCAAAGACGTTAACTCTTAGTCACAACTGCATCTTAGGTCAGTGCTCCAATTGCAACGGAGAAGGGGAAGAGAAGAGAATGGAGAGCGGAACAAAGGAAACGTATTGTATGAGAAGGAATTCAGTGAGGAGTCCCTTTTCTCTGCCTTCAGGTGGTCCCCATTATGCTGGGGTAGGCAGTGAGTTTTCTGCTGGACAGGAAGGTCCCTGCAGTCATTATTATAGTTCTCAACAGACAGCGGAGTCAATTTCTCGGTCCTGCTGAAGCCCCGCACAGCCCCCTTTATGGTCTGGCAATAGCAGGAATAAAGCAGAGGCCAGCACACAAAGCAGTCATATTGGAAGCAGAGCCTGAAAGATGATGCCTGAATGGTAAATGATGAACCTAACAGAAAAGCCACAGGAGGCAGAGGAGAGGCAGAGACGGACGAAATCCAACAAAGTTGTTCAGCGGAGGATGTCAACAAAAGGCCACTTAACTGTCACCAGCCATTCTCAGCAGCCCCCCTCCCCATCTGGACCTTCCCCGAATGGCCAATTAACTGGCCGTGTGTGCAGAGAGGGGAGCTCTTTTACTGACAGAATGCCCTGCTCCCACACCCCGCTGGACCTACGCCATTATTTCGTGGGTCAGCTGCTCAGACATGCCAAGCTCTCCTAGAACCCTGGCTTTGGGAACTCTCAGGCAGAAACATTAGCAAAGGGTTTAAGGGCCTAAAAAAGAAAGCAATTACGCTTTCCACCCAAGTAACACTCGGCGTTAGTAGAAACCGGAATAAAAGAATGTCTTCGTAAACAACAGCTCAGGGATTTAAAAGAAAAGGTGGGGATGGTGCTAGCCACCAAAAGTACCCAGCATCTTCTTGTTCAAACGCATCACTTTAAGACACTAAAAACAAGACATCTATCTCTGTGCTTGGTTTGGGGCTGGAGAGAAAGAGATCAAGAGCAAGAGAGCAAGAGAGAGAGACAGGAGCCGTTAAGAATTCGCCAGAATTCTGTGACAGCACTTCCAATAGAACTTTCTGTGATAATGGAAATGTTCTCTGTCTTCGCTGTCCAATAGGATAGCCACTAGCCACTAGCAGCTGAAGAACTGAATTTTTAATTTTAATTCATTTTAATAGCCACAAGTGGCAATGGCTGCCGTATTTATTCACAGCCCTAAAACACTGCCTCCCATGGCTGGATGGGAAGCAGAAACACACAGCTGTGTTTGATCTAATACCTAATATTGGTGTCTCCCTCAAAATTAATTACTCATCTAATCATTTATTCAATAAATGTCTACCTACTCTGTGCCAGGCACTTGCTAAAATCTGGGAATAAAATAGTCGTATAGACCTGGCCCTTAGATTTCTAATGGGGTAAGTAGAAAATTAATTTAAAATAAATATAACAAGAAAATCCACCCACCTGCAGGAGAAAATATAAAGAAGAGTTCCCTGAATCCTTTCCTCCTAGAAGAATATACCTCGGATTTAGGATCATTTGCCTTCTGCTTGAAGGATACCTTTTAAAACATTTCTTGAGTGACGTTCTCTCTTTTTATTTGTCTGAAAATCCTTTATTTTGCTGGGTTTCAATTCCAGGTTGATTATTATTTTTCTCTCGGCATGTTGAAAACATCCCACTGTCTTCTGGCTCCCATGTTTTGCTGTCAAAAGGTCACCATTGGTCCATCTACTGCTCTTTAGTAGGTGATCTTTTCTTATTCCTGGTTGTTTTGACGATCTCTTCATCATTGATGTTACGCAGTTTTATCTTTGTGTATTCTTCAGCTACACCACAGTGTGTCCAGGTATAGATTTCTTGAGTTTATTCTGCTTGAGATTCATCTGGACTCCTGTATCTGGGGATGGCTCTCTTTCCACTATTTTCACAAATTTCTCAGTCGTATTTTTAAACTTTGCCTCTTTCATTCTATTACCTTCTGGAACGTTTTATTAGCTATGTTAGGTCTTCTCATCCTACCCAAATCTCTTAATCATTCTGCTATATTTCCACTTTATTGTCTACCTCCTTTGTATCAAATATCTGTTTCATTATTATTATTATTATTATTATTCAAATATCTGTTTCTTTATTCCAGTTAACTGATTCTCCCATCAGCTGAGTTTAATCTATAATTGAATCAATCTGCTGAATTTTAAATTCCAGTTTATTCAGTTCATCAATTCTGAAACAATTCCCCCCACACACACACACACATTTTAATACCTCTGAAATCAGGGTGTCTCTTATAATGAGTGGCATCTTGCAATAATAATTGGCAGTGTTTCTGATGGCACATAACATTCTGGTGCATCTTACAGTCAATTGTGTTTTATAGTCAACACAATATGGTATTCATTTTCACAAGTTCTATTTGATTTTTTTCAAATCCAAATGACTTAAATTTCTTATCTATTTCAGAGCTCCTTGTTTGTTGCCTTAAATTTATAAAAGATAATTATTTTATATTCTATGCCAGATAATTGCAAAATCCGAAGACTTTGCAAGTCTGTTTCTGTGGTATATTGTTTCTGCTGGTTCTTCCTCGTGCTTCATTGTCTCCTTGCGCCATTCGTCTGTGAGCCAGTCATTTTCTTTGGACCTTTATCTATAGGAAGCCTTGAGGCCTGGATCGAAGTGGAATTCTTCAGGGAGGATTTGCATTTACTTTTGTGAGTTGCCTGGGAGGCACTGCCAACCTGAGACCAGCCTAAATTAAATTACTTGCTCGAGTTTGGGGTTTTTTTTTACTACATAGTTAGCGCAAATTTAGATCACAAACTCATGGGGTGGGGGCGGGCTACTTGTTATTGTGAAGTCTCAGGGGATATTTTCTTCCCGCTCACCTAACACCAAGATTTTAAATCCTGGACAATGGTAGCATATTATTTGCAAGTGGGTAATCAGAGTTAGTGTTTTAAGGTCCTGGAATTGTTAGGAGAAAAGGCAGATACTGGTAATTTTCTAGACTTTGATTAGTTTGCTATGTTCAAATTTGCTAGAATAAGAACTAAAAGACTACCAACAGGTAGAAAGGATACAGATGAAATGAGAAAAGCGGGTGGGGGAATAAAGGAAAGGAAAATGAAAAAGAAAGGTTTAAGAAGGAATTTTTAAGAGTAGACAAGTAGAAAGGACATTTAAAAAAAAAACAAAACTCACCTAAATCTATTTTCAATCGTACTAAATGTAAAAGAGCTTAGCTCTCCAGTGAAAGACAAAAAAATATCAGAATAGATTTTATTTTATAAAACCTACCTATATGTATTCACAAGAGATATGCCTAAAGAATAAGAACAAAGAGAAACTTAAAGTCAAAGATGGAAAATGGATATTCTAGGTAAATGCTAACCAAAAGAAAGCAGGTGTCGGTTTTTTAATATAAAATGAACTTTAAGGCAAAGGCATTATCAGAAAAAATAAGGGAGTCAATACATAATGATACTGCTTTCAACTTCCCAAGAATATTTAACATAGAAAAATGTTCGAGAATAATTCTGACAGATAATGTGCAATCCTTCCAGAAGACAATTATAAAACTTTATTGAGAAATGCTAAGGTTCTAAACAAATCCAAAGATATACTATATTTTTGGATAAGAAAACTCAATATCATAAAATTATACATTCTCCCCAAATAGATCTAGAGATTCAATGTAATTCCAGTTCAAAAGCCCAACAATCCCACAAAACTTCACAAGTTGATAAAAACATATCTGCAAACATAAAGATCCTAAGAAGAGTCAAGACAATCCTGAAGAATAATTAAGTGGGAGAGCTTTCTATACCAGACAGTAATATTTTTTAATATATTTTTATTGATCTCAGAGAGGAAGGGGGAAAAAGAGAGATAAAAGCACCAATGATGACAGAGAATCATTGATTGGCTGCCTCCTGCATGCTCCCTACTGGTGATCAAACCCGAAACCCAGCCATGTGCCCTTGACCAGAATCGAAACTGGGACCCATCAGTCCGCAGGCTGTCGCTCTACCTACTGAACCACACTAACTAGGGCAAGACATTTTTATTTTGTCTTGTTTTTTGTTAATCCTTACCTAAGGATGTTTTTTCCATTGATTTTTAGAGAGAGTGGAAGTGAGGGAGGAAGGGGAAGAGAGAGAGAGAAACATTCATGTGAGAGACACACATCTATTGGTTGCCTCCTGCACACACCCCAACCAGGTAGATGCTCATGTTGGGAAGAGAACCCAAGACCTTTCAGTGCCCACGCCAATTCTCTAACCACTTAGCACCACTGGCCAGAGCAGTAAGACATATTATAAAGTTATAGTAATTTAGACAGCAGAGGACTGGCACAGATAAATAGAACATAGCACAGAAACAAACCCAAGCACACCGGAATTTTTTTGTGTGCAGACTTGACACAGCAGATCATTATGGAGCAGTTAAATCAATAAATGTTGCTGGGACTGTTGTAGATCTATATGGAAAAAATGGAATTAGGTCGCTATCACACCACATACCAAATTTGATTCTAGGTAGATTAAAATATTTAAATATAAAATGCAAAGAATTATAACACACTTAGAAGACAATCGAGAATAGTTCTATGACATTGGGATGGGGAGTCATTTTTCTAAATAAGACACAAAAGAAAAAAACATGAAGTTTCCCATAAAGGGAAAAATGGATGAAATCAAATACACTAAAATTAAGAACTTCTGTTCTTAAGACCCTTGACAGGGAGAAGAAAGCAAACCTCCAGCTGAGAGGACATATTTACAACACATAAAACCGGTCAACAATTAATTTGCATGACATACAAAGAACATCTGTGGATTCATTTTTTTTTAATGGGCAACAAACATGAAAGGCCGTTTCACAGAAGAGGACTCACAAATGATCTATAAACATATGCAAATTAGTAATTAATAATCGGGGGGGGGGGGGGAACAAATGAAAACCACAATGAAATTACCACATCACACCACCAAATTGGCAAAAGTTAAAAAGTCAGTCTACACCCAGTGTTGGCAAAAACAGGGGGCAATAGAATGTCTCATCCCCCCTGGTGGAGCTTGATAAATTGATGAAATCACTTTGGAAAACAGTTGTGACCTAGTCAGGATAAAAACGGACCGCACAGCCTGTACCCTGACAATTCCACTTCCGACAATCCCACTCCCAGCTATGTGTTCTGGACAGGGACTCTTGCGCATGTGCACTAAGATACATGAACAAGTCTGGATTAATGGAGCTGGGGTTGTATTCATACCGAATACAGCAGAGCAGAGAAAATGAATCCACCACAGCTACATGCATCCAGTAGATGAACCTCAAGACCATGATGTTGAGTGAAGGAAACAAAATCAGGACACAGATTGTATGTTTCCATTGATATGTGTGCAAAGACAGGTAAAATGAAACAATACATTGTTTAGGAATATGTATACACATGATAAATATGAGGACAAGGAAGGAAATTATTAGCACACATCAGTGGTTTCATCTGGGGAAGGGAAGGAGGTGCAATTGAGGGCCAGGCGTCTAAGGTTGTGTTGTGTTCTTGTTCATAAGCCGAACAGTGGATAAAGAGTGTTCATTTTATTTTTAACAGGGATAGAAGTCTTGTACAGGCTCTTGTGTATTTGATGCATGTCACAATAAAACATGTTAAAGGAAATATGAGAAAGCTAAATTCTTGTTTTTTCATAGTGAAAAATCAATAGATTTGAAACTGGAAAAATCAAGAAGTAGCAATGGAGACACCTTATCTAAGTTTATGGATGCGAATGTCAAGGCTAAAAGAACTCAATATGATTATTGCTGGAGAGCGAGACGCGGGAAGAAGGAAGGGGAGCAGGACTGCTGATTTCTACAACGCCTTGCAGAAATAGAAGACCCTTTAAACTATTTAACTGTCTGACTGGTTAAAATAAAAGCGAAGTTTAAAAAGCGGCATTTGATACCTGGGTGGTGGCCAGGGGCTGAGGGGGTGGAGGGGAAACCATGAAAGGCCATTTCACAGAAGAGGATGAGTGTACAACAGGGCCAGCGTTTCAGTTGGGGAAAACGAAAAGGCTCTGGAAATGAACGGTGCTGGTGGCTGTACAATAATGTGAATGTGATTAACATCACTAAACGGTACCCTTAAAATGATTGAAGTGGTCAAGTTGATGTTTTATAAACAAAAAAATTAAAGCTCGAAAAAAGAGAGTGGCATCTGAGCTGAGTGAGGTGAAGTAGGAAGCAGTGAATTAGCTGGAGCGGGGTGAGGAGGTGACAGGAAATCTGATTCTGGCCCCGCGTGCCTTCTTTATTAAAGGAATTCATTCCCACTGCTGCTGGGGAACCACCCCGAGGGTCTCCAGAGATTGCATGAGGCGCTCCAATATTTGCAAATAAAACTCCCGAACTAAATTACGTTTAATTTCCAAAAGGCCCCTTTGGGTGCTCATGGAAATAAATATATCAAGTGTAATCTTAAATAAAGCACACACTGAGAGAAACAGGAATGTCATCACTCACAGTGCTAAAGGATTCCTTAATTAACAGAGACTTACCTGTCTCTTAACATAGCCAGTGCCCACAGTCCATTCAAAATGTGATTTAATTAACAAAGATACAGGCTATCCCACCTTCCAGAAATATGCCAAACAGGTTCTTGCAAAGGAAATAAAGTAATGAAAACCACAGGTGGGCTAATGATGCTCTAGACTAGAGTTTTAGATGTTCTTCATCATTTAAAATCATCATTCAAAAGCCTCCCCTCGACCCCCACCCCCGCAAGAAGCCCTACTAGCCATATCTCAACTAATCACACTTGGTGCCTCCCTCTACGTAGCAACACACGTTATATAGATTCTAAGTCTGCACAAGCATCAGTCTGACACGAAATAAACTCCTCAGGGCCTGAGGCTATGTTATATTCACCCGTGTGGTCCCATAAACCCTGCATACAGCCCAGGGCACTGCCCGAACCTACTTAGTGATTGACCCACTCATTCGAATGACTGCCTAAAGCTTAGGGACCAAATCCTTGCTTCCTAGGCCTTCACCCTTGTCTGCTTCACCAGCTCTGCATCCGTCAGCTCAGAGCTCCTGAATCTTTGCTCTGTCCTCTCCTCATTTTTAGTTACTGGACCTCATATTCACCACCCACAGCCAGAGCTCTCATGTAGTGTCGTCTTTAAGTGTAGTCCTCCAACACCAGGGTCTTGCCTCCCCTTCCCACGGACAGGTGTCCAATCCCAAGCCTAGTCCCAACAATTGATAACAGGATCTTAGGCCACCCTCTGCCACATGGCTACCTCCACCTGGGTACCCAACTGGCCTCCTTCCAATTGCAATACACCACCCCCTGACCCTCCTAAGGGAGCCCCAGCTCCAGCCCACCTCCACCCAGTCTCTGAAGAGAAGAGAGTTTGCCCGGTGACATGCTCTGGCCCTCAGCCTATAGCTCTCACTACCCTGTGGCGGAGGATCTGGCTACCCAGGACCACCACTCGGTGAAGTGCCCCAACCACAGTCCAAGAGGCAAAGGGTTGGCAGCCACCACTAAAGAGGCCACTTCCTACTCTTTGAAGGGAGGGTGCCTATAGGCCAGGGGTGGGCAACCTTTTTGTGAGTGCGTGCCAAAACCAGCAAAATCTCTGACTCAAAATTCTTCTGCGTGCCAACCCTAATTTTTTGAGAACATGTTATGCCTACTTGATATCTCTTAAGGTGTACGTATGTGAAGAACCTTGAAGAAATAATAAAATTCATTCGCGCGACAAAAACACAGTATATGATGATGAAAAATACATTTTTTTTTAATGTATACATGTACACTGATAGTCCGACAGAAAAATTTATGACTCCGTTTGATATTATCAGTGGGACTTTTGCTGCTGCGTCACTGATGACAGAGATTTTACATCAGGTTTATATTTCGTGACCTTCAGAGATATGCATGAGCTACTACTTTCATCCGTCAGGCTACTCCTATTACGAGACTTATGGAATATTATAAGAGAGGGTTTGGAGTGCCAGCAAAAGTTACTGGCGTGCCATGTTTGGCACACGTGCCAGGGGTTGCCCACCCCTGCTCTAGGCCAAGTGATGTAGCTACAGCCAGGGCCAGCCCTGTGGATGGGAGACCCACCTGCCCAGCTCTGGGAGACTCCTGTGAAGTCCCTATTGGAGAAGAGGCAAAGGTGACCCAGACACAAAGGTGACCCAGGGGCCAGCAAATTCTTTCTGGAAAGGGCCAAATAGTAACTAGTTTAGGTTTGGGGGGCCCATAAGGTAAGATAGAGCGAATAGTCTTTCTTACAGGGAGAAATAGAAAAATCATTCTTAGCTTTCAGACTGTGAAAAAATAGGTGGAGACTAGATTTGGCCTGTAGGCTATAGTTTGCCTACCCCTGTCTAGTTGAAGAGGCAGGTGAATGGAACTATTAGAATCTACTACAGAGCTCAAGGTAAGGTTAGAAGCATGCTTCAATCAAATCCCGTGATCTCCAGAATGCTCAGTGCAGGGATGGAGGCGTTCACTCCTATTAGGGATAAAGGAAGAAATTCTTAAGACTGCTGCTATCTATTTTTATCTCATCCTTTTATATTTCCATTTTTGTTTGTGTTTTATAAAATAGCCAATATGAGTACAATGATATTTATACAGAATTTATAAATATATAATTACATGTGTCAGGTGTGACATGCTAAATTTTCTCATTGTAGGGGTGCAGTATGAAAAAATGTGAAGAATGCTGGCCTCATGATCTGCCACTGATTGGTTTTGGAAAGCTGTATGCCATCATGCCTTTGTCTATACTGGTGCCTCTTCTCTTAAACAGTGTTGGGTAACAACATCTGACTTCTTAAATTAAAATTTATTTAAACCAATGTTGACAGCTATTGGAGAATGTTACCAACCTTGAAAACAATGTATTATGAGAAACATTAAAAAAAGCGACTTGAGCGCTGCTATGAGCAAGGTTCTGCCTGAGGACGCTGATGTCTCATTGGGATTTGAAAACTTTGCTGCTCCTTTTGTCACATAGACTCAGAACCATCCTCCCCCAGGGCAGGCCTTCGGGGTAAGAACTTTGAGACTATGCATTGCTGGATCCATGTTTACCCCAGGTCCTCCTTGGCGTGCATCAATCACACAGTCACACTGCCTGTATGTGCTGAACTCAGTCTCCGTACAACAGCAGACTTTGTGCAAAAGGGAAAGCTCCTGACCTTACTTGATTTCACCTAAGCAGCGATGTTTGTGCATTTCCCCCACATTTTGTAAAAACGGAAAACTGAAATTACTAGTGCCCATGATTAAACAAGTGAGATAAATTTGATGCAACTGAGGTAGAGATGGCAATAAACATTTTGGAAGCAAATAGCCTCACTTGGACATTCATTGGATTAATCCAGGTAACTAGGTATTGATCTGGTCTGGAGAAGAATAAAACTATAAAAGATGTTGGGAAGAACTCCAAAAGGTCGAAGATGTTACCCTGACTTCAAGCTAACAAATCAGCTTGCCACAGTGTCATGGATGCCAGCAGAAGACACAAAACTCCCGGGTCACAGATAAAGGACTTTATTCCTCATGGCTTTGGTGCCAGTTCTTTGAGCCCCATTGTCCACAGAGAAGGCCAGACAGCACCTGCACAGGCAGTAGGTTAACTTATAGGAGAGGAAGGCCGAGTGCAGGGAACCTGAAACCTTTCATGATTTCCATCCTTTTAAATTTGTTTTTTGTGTTTGTTTGTTTTTATGGCCCAGAATGTGGTCTTTCTTAGTGAAAGATCCATGAGAGTTTGAGAAAAACATGTATTCCTACTGTCATTGGATGGAGTGTTCCATAAATGTCAATTAGATCAAGCTGATTGATGGCGCTGTTCAGGTCAACTATATTCTTACTGATTTTCTGACTGCTTGACCTATAAGTTACTGGAAGAAAGGCGTTAAAGTCTCCAGCCAGGTAGTAGATTTATCTATTTCTCCTTGCATTTCTGTCATTTTTTTTCCTTGTGTATTGTGAGACTGTTTTTAAGTGTGTACTTGTTAAGAATTGTTACGTCTTCTTGGAGAATAAAATCCTTCATTATTATATAATGGTCCTCTTTCTCCCTAATCATTTTTCTTCTGTTTTGTCTAAAATTAAGATAGCTACTACAATTTTATTTTTGATTAGTGTTAGCATGGAATAGCTTTCTCTATCCCTTCTCTTTTAACATATCTGAATCTTTATATTTAAACTGGGTTTCTTGTAAACAACTTAATAGTTGGCTCTTGTTTCTTTATCTGGTCTGACAATCTCTGTCTTATTCTTGTGTATTTAGAGCAGCGGTTCTCAACCTGTGGGTCGCGACTCCTTTGGGAGGTTGAACGACCCTTTCACAGGGGTCGCCTAAGACCATCCTGCATATCAGATATTTACATTACGATTTATAACAGTAGCAAAATTATAGTTATGAAGTAGCAACGAAAATAATTTTATGGTTGGGGGTCACAACATGAGGAACTGTATTTAAAGGGCCAGAAGGTTGAGAACCACTGATTTAGAGCATTCACATTTAAATGTATCACTGATATTCTTGGAGTAATATCTACTAGGTTTGTAACTGTTTTGTATTTATTATACTTGTTCATTATTTCTTTGGTTGCTCCTCTTTTCCTGACTTCTCTGGTTTTATTTGAACATTTCCTACAATTATATTTTATCTTCTCTATTGGAATATCAAGTATAACTTTTAAAAAATTATTTTAGGCCCTAACGGGCTTGGCTCAGTGGATAGAGCGTCGGCCTGCGGACTGAAGGGTCCCAGGTTCGATTCCCGTCAAGGGCATGTACTCTGGTTGCGTACACATCCCCAATAGGGGGTGTGCAGGAGGCAGCTGATCGAAGTTTCTCTCTCATCGATGTTTCTAACTCTCTATCCCTCTCCCTTCCTCTCTGTAAAAAATCAATGAAATATATTTGAAAAAAAAATTATTTTAGTAATTGCCTGAGAGTTTGCCATGAACACTTTTAACTATGTCCACCTTCAAATAACACTATACTATTTCACATGTAATTTTATACCAGAGTATTTCCAATTCTTTCTGCCTATCCCTTCTGACATTGCTTGAAATATATTTCATTTATTTATAAGCTATAATAATATAATACATTGTTACTTTAAAGTTATCTTTTAGAGCAGTTAATAAGAAAAATAAACTATTTTCCTTTACTTTCATTTATTTCTTCTCCTTCACCTTCTTTATGTAGAAACACATTTCTGACCTATATCATTTTCCTACTCTCTAAAGAACTTTTTTTTACTGCTGGTGATGAATTCCCTCAGTTTTTGTTCGTCTGAGAAAGTTTTTCTCCTTTACTCTTGAAGGAATAATCTCACTGGATAAGAATTCCAGGTTGGTGGTTTTTTTCTTCCAGTTCTTTAAAATTTCACTCCACTCTCTTCCTGCTTGCATGGTTTCCACAAGAAGTCCTCTATAATTCTTATTCTTGTTTTTTGCATAGGTAAGGTGGTCTTTCCCCACCTCTGGCTTCTTTCAAGATTTTCTCTGTCTTTACTTTTCTGCAGTTTCAATGTAATGATTATATTTATTATACTGGGCAGTAAACAACTCTGCCCTTCACGCCAGAGGGAAACATTATCTCTGTCTGCTCAGGCTGTTTGTTGTTCCAACATTCTTGAAAAGATAATCTAGAGTAATCTGGTTGTGCAGAAATGTAAGTAAGAGGTCTATGGAGCCTTGTCTGCAGCTGATGTATAAAACACTGGGGAGGGGAGAGAAAGCACTGGAAATTGGGTTTAAAACAATGGTCCTCAGCCTTCGCTGTCCATTAGCATCACCTGAGCAGATCTTTACAAAACCAATGTCCAGAGATTCTGTTTTAATTGATCTGGGATGGAAATCAAGCACCAGTAGTTTGCAAAAGCCCCCAGGTGATTCCAATGTATAGCCAGGGTAGAGAAAGATAATGAGGTAGAGTGTAATTAGTAATATATATAGTTTAGCTCATTGCTTCACAAACTTTGATGAGCACGTGAATTACTTGGGAATCGTGTTCAACACAGACTCTGATTCCGTGGGTTTAAAACAGTGGTCGCTAACCTGTGGTCTACAGACCACTGGTGGTCCGTGAGGCCTGAAAGGTTGGCGACCGCTGGCTAGAGCAAGGCCAGAGATTCTGTTTCTGACAAGCTCCCTGGTATGGCCTCATGTTTTCATTAGACTTTAAGAGCTCACTGGGAATATACTTCTCTTTATAATCTGTGTCCACTGCTAGACTTCACCCTTCAGGCTTTATACACATTCATGTTCAGGAATTTATCATGTATGAAAGGAGAAGGCAGCCTGACTCTGGAAGACGGTTCTTGGGATAAGAGTGTAGCCCATCCTTTCCTGGGACCCTGGGTTTTGAGATCATGAGAAATGTGAGAGACATTTCATGGTGTTGAAGAACAGAGGCTTGGAAGTCAGGGCCATTAAGTCCTAAGCAACAACTTTACTCTGGCTCAAATATTGATGATAGTAGCAGTTGGAGGAGTGTCTACAAATTTGGATCAAGTGTCAGAGAAGTAAAAAGTAAAATTCTGCCCTAGCCATTTTGGCTCAGTGGATAGAGCGTCGGCCTGCGGACTGAAGGGTCCCAGGTTCGATTCTGGTCAAGGGCACATGCCCAGGTTTCGGGCTTGAGCCCCAGTAGGGGGCATGCAGGGGGGGCAGCCAATCAATGATTCTCTCATCATTGATGTTTCTATCTCTCTCTCCTCTCCTTTCCTCTCTGAAATAAATAAAAATATATTAAAAGAAAAAAAGTAAAATCCTGATACTGTATTGCTGGAGCAAAAGCTCTATCGAATTTGAGCAACTCTGGAAAACATTCTTCAAGTTGTTATGATTTCTCTCTCCTTCTATTGGAACTAAGGGAAGTCATCTCTGGACCTGGTATAATTCCCAAAGGTCAGGATACGTTGGCCTGTGAGACACAGAGCTGGCACCTATAGCCTCCCACCACCCTGCAGCCCTGGCACGAGTTGGAGAGGAACACCCTCTTCCAGGGCCAGGGCTGTTCATTGCCAGATCTTCCCGGGCGTCGCGATTTGTCCACTTTCCAGTTTGAATGCATATCTTTCTGGCTCCACAAGTCCTGTATTTGTTTTCCAGAGTAATTGGGAAGGCTCCTAGACCTCCCGCCAGGCACCAGGGAGCCTGGAGGACATTGAGAAACGTGCCTGTTAAATATTAACCCTCTTGATGTCCTTAGGGGGGGAGATGGGGGAGGAAGATCCGATGCCTTCTTTGACATGCCTCCTAAACAAGTTAATACCTGTCCACCACCAGCTGCATCTGGAAGCATTTTAGAAATACCTCTCACTGATGAGATAGGTCATCAAAGGGCCTTGCATCTTGAACTTTCTAATCCAGATTTGCTGACATTGGAGCAGAAGGTCATTGCTTTCCCTGACCTCTGTGCTTCTCACGTCCATTAGAAAAGGACAATGCCAGGGCAAGGTACTGGGAGCCAAGGAGGGAGACTGCCTCAGCCAGTTAGCTAAGTGGAAAGAAGACACGGGGCTCCTTTGGGATCAGATGTGAAAGGGCGCCACTGCAGCTATTCATCCAGGGCCTGCCTGCTGCACCATCATGATGCATCATTATGCGCTTCAGTGCTGGGATCCAAAATAAACAAAACCTTGGCTTTGCCCTTGAGGGAATTACAAACTCAAACCCTGGGTTAATGGTTTTCTAAGGTTAGGCCAAGCTGTTTAAATACGCAAACAGAATATATCTATTTGTTTGTTGAGAGAAGTGGACATTTTGTCATCCAAGGTTTCCAGAGGCTAATAGTTAACGGTGGGAGTTTGTGGTTCTGTGGGTTATCTAATCCCCATGAAAGGGCATACAGTCCCCAAAGGATAGAAACAGTGCCTTTGGTCCATTTTGAATGTTTCGAAATAATTAAAACACTCTCCCAAATTATCCCTGGGTGACCATCTCCAGCACAGACCAGGAGGGGTTGGGCCCATCAGAATCACACAACGCCTCTCTCTCTGTTGGCAGTGGACTTCAGCCAGCGCTGGCAGCCAGAGGGTGACCTGGCTGCTGTTTCCTGCCTAAACTCCCTCTCGTCAATGAAAACTGGAAGCTCGGAGGCTTCAGAAGCCAAACAATGCAGGGCTGCGAACCCAGAGGAACTGGTGCGTTTTAAAGGCATTCACGTCCCAAATGGTGGCCTCTTTGCTTTCTCACCAACACCCTGTAGAGCAGCCTTGAGACCCCGCTTTACCATTCCCACCCATGTGCTCGTGGGCTGGCGTGTTACTTCTCTTTATGACTTCGGTTCCTCGTCAGCTCAATAGGGATACGAATACCAGCCGTGCATATATCACCGGGTGGTTGTGATAATTTAATTATCCATTATCTATAAAAGCATTTTCAGACTATAAATCATTACAAAAATGCAAGCAATTTAACAAATATCAACCTTATCTCTGAAGGTTTAATTTATGCTCTGTCTCTCTTAGAATTGAGGGACATACGGGCCCATCTGTTTTCCAGAAATCCCCTGATAATATTTGTTGCAAAAAAGTACTCTTTTCCTGCTGCCCTAACTTGTTGAGTGGATGGCTTATGCAACTGTTAATTTGCTGCCCTGCAGCAAATCGAATCAACAAATATTTACTAGCTGCTGAGCCTGGCCTTGTAGGAAATACAGCAAATGATGAGATTCACTTTCTGCATTAAAGGAGCAAATTGCCCAGCTGCACCACAATACTAGGTGTATTCTAGGGGAGAAAAAATCTGCCTGTGCTCTCTGGATGCCCCCAGTACACCTGGAGCTTTACTTCAAATATCAGAAACAGCTGGTGTTCATGATTTAAGGCTCAGTACAAATGGTAGAAAGAATTTCTTTTACAAGCTGTCTGGTTTGGCGAAATTCCAGAATTCATCAAACAGAAAGATAAGGAGGATGATGATAAAAGTGATTCTTCATAGTTGGTCTTAATACAGGGATACAGAAGGAATGTTATCTACATAGGACATTCCAGAGCTGGAACATACCCTCACGTTCACCCAAAACAGACTTACAGCAGGGCCTTCCCACCACCTGTAAAAATCAGAGATGACCCCACACGCCCGACACTGTTGTGCTTGGAAGTCGGACCTGTGAGGGTTTCAGGCATCCATTTCTACTTAACATGGGAAAGCTCCCAGAGAAAGAACCCCAATAGTCCAAACCCAAATACTAAAAATGATTTAAAATCCAACTCCTGATTTTCTGTGAACTGTTGAGATCTTTGACATTAGGTCTCATGAAAAGTTAAAGAAAAAAAAAAAGTCTTCCAAGTAGGGGACATGCCAATGACCTAATCAATAAATGAATTTCCACCACTTGGTGAGAATAAGAACTCTGGCAAACATAGTGCTTTTACTGCCAGGTGTGGTGCTGAGCAGAGTAGCTTACTACATTCTCTTGATAAGCCACTGTAAATAATACCATTCTTCTCATTTTAAAAATGAGGAACCAGCCCTGGCCAGTTTTTCTCAGTGGTTAGAGTGTCAGCCCAAAGACCAAAGGGTCTCAAGTTCAATTCCCGGTTAAGGGCATGTACCTTAATTGCAGGCTCTATCCCTGGCCCCCGGGTCGCACACGTGTGGGAGACAATCAATTGATGTGTCTCTCTCACATCAATGTTTCTCTCTCTCCCCCTCCTCACTCTCCTTCACTCTCTCTAAAAATCAATGGGAAAAAAATATCCTCGGGTAAGCATTAACAAAATATATTTTATATATATGGAACCTGGGGCTCCCCAAGGTTACATTATAGTCCAAGGTCACATGGCTAAGTAAAGGAGTTGGGCTGCTTCCCTCTCCTCACCATCTGTAACCCAGAAGACAGAAGAGAATGTGGTCTGCCTTTCAGGAGGCTGACAGTTCAATGAATGGCTTCCTTTTTAAGTGGCAGCACATGGACAACACCCAATCCCATCCACAGCCATGGACCGTATCCTTCACCCTGTCTGCTACTTCACAAAGGTCTTCTTTTGAGTGTAAGGGCTGGAGATGGCTCAGCAACCCCCCTCCCCAGGACTACAAAAAAGAACTCAAAATGCTCTTTTCAATCATCAGTGCTCACTGTGCTCTTAAGAGTGGGAAATTCCATAGAGACTGATTTCATACAAAGCCTCTTGAACTTAAATGTATTTCAGAAATTTAAGTCATGCTCATGAAGGTTTATGGCTCAGGTTTCCTCTTTTTCAGTGGGGCTTTCGCTTAGAAAATAGAACATATTTTTTGTCTTGATTTATATGTCCTCTATCAATAATCATCTCTTCGTATGTTTATCAGATGTACCTGTTTCCTCTTATGTAACATGCTTGCTCCTATATTTTGGCCATTATTCTATCAGATTATTTATAATATTATTAATCTGTAGGAATCCTTTAGCTGGCCTTTATCTGTTGTGTGTATTTTGAATATTGTGAATATCTTCTCCTACTTTGTAACTTTCTATATGGTGTCTTTTAATAAACAGATGTTCTCAATATTATAGTTGCAGGTATTCTTTTTATGGATTTTTACACTTTGTTTAAGGAATCTAAAGGACAATCTCCATCTTGGGGTGGGGGTGGGCGGGCACAAATGCAGCCAGGTTACAGGTGAGTCACAGAGGCAAGTACTGTCATGCCTAAGGAGGCACTGTCCGGTCACAGGCAGCCCTGATCAGCCAGCACAAGCAACCAGCTAGCTGGCTGGCAGGTGTGTTCTGGTTATAGAATTGGATATATTGTGTATTAGAGCTGGATACCATTAAAAATTCTAATCATAGACTGTAATTAACTTTCCTCGCTCTGATGGCCCGCTCACTAAACAACCTTCTGATTATAATTTGGCTTCCCATGTATGTTGCCTACAGGGAGAGAATGTACTGTTCAGGCTGACGTGAGGATCCAATTCACTAAATAGTTATATGCCGTGATGTAAATTAATAAATTCGTATGCTGGTTTTATCACATGCCTCATCTGAGCTCTGTAGGCGTGAGTCAGCATCCCTGAGTCTAATCAACACGGACACTGAGAATATCAAGCTTCTGAGCTGAAAAAAGAAGAACTAGACTCACCACCAGAACAAAATCACCAAGGCAACACTGCCCTGGGGGCCCCTCGACCTGATGGAGAAGGTCTTCCTACACGTCATGTGATAAGAACAGAGATTAAAATGAACTTTTGACGTTATAAAGAGCTGCATATTCAAAACCGTGGCTTGCTTCCATTCAGGTAAAGGTGAAGAATAGGAGACAATCATAAGACTCATATTGAATATTTATTGGCTTGTGAGCACACACCAGATGCTGCACAAATCCTAGGCAGAAGCATAGGATTTACAGACATGTTTGAAAAAAGAAAAAAAAGTGGGGGAGGTGCAGATGGAACACGCTAAGGCAGAATGGAACAAGCGGAGCCTGACTGATGAAGCCTGGCTCCACCGTGGTACTCATGGGCCAGGGTGCAAAATGGAAGACAAAAAAAAAAGAAAGAAAGAAACACGAGGTACCAGAGCACAAGCAGGAATGTGCCAAGGCAGTGAGATTATCCAGGCCAGGGGAGTGATTTAGGACTTGTAGGGTGAGGGCAAGATCTTTGAAGTAAGTTCAAAGGCGAAGTGGAGGTGAGCCCATAGGACAGATGGGGATAATTTAGCAATAGTGCTATTAGATCATCACTTTATTCAGAGTGTCTGGGTGAGCAGTACCTATAGTGACACAGATGCCCTTCTGGGATCCCAGTGACACTGAATAATAAAAAGGATCTCATCAGAACTGTTGTATCTGGGAATTTTGGGCCCAGTGATGAGTAGTAACAACCTACTTTATATTCAGACCAAAAACTTAAAAACAAAAAGGCGGGGGGGGGGGGGGGGGCAAAGATGACCTATACTGATGACCATGCAGGATTTGTTTTTCAAAGAAAAATATGTTCAAGGAGTGAGAGAAATTAAAGGAAGTTCATTCGGTATCATCTTTGAGACCAATCGCATTGTTTCCCACAGCAGCTGCCTCGGGGCCCCCACCAGAGCAAGGTCACAAGCTTGGCTAGATTGAATGAGATTAGAGAACCATCTCAGACACCCTTTTGTTCTAAAAATGAGGTAGAGACATGCTACCAGTAAGGGGTGATCCTAAGAGTGACCCAAGGAAAGGTATACAAAGGGTTCAGAGAAACAACAGGACAAAATTATGGCAAGTGACAGAAGCCCTTCTCTCAGGTGTGCCACCATCATGTAGGACCTTCAGGGAGGGGCACTGGAGAGGGGCTGGCCTCTGTCCTCTCCAAAGCCAGAGGGCTCTGGCACATGTGAAGGAACAATCTCCCTTTAATATGGCTTCAGCATGCGTACCTACATGGGGGATATATAAGTGCAGACAGAGCGGGCTCCTCATCTAGTAGAGGTGATCTCGCACATGCTCCATGATGGTCTTCAGCCCCAGCCAGGTCTCCTCTGCAGTGGGAATGATCTGGTCGGCTGGCAGGAGGAAGCCATAGTGCCCAGTATCTCTTAACTCAAAAGTGAATGCATACTTGATGCCATTATCATACGCCCAGTCAACGCTGCTCCCACTAGCTTGATCTGCAGATCAGAAGAGAAAACACCTTTGAAGCGCAATTTCTTTCAGGGTTAAGTGAGAAGGGGCCAGGAGTTCTGCCTGCCTGTGGTTCTTTAGGGACCCAGAGTTCTTTCTGCAAACCATTAGGCCTAGGACACAGACATTGGCCTGATCCATATGTCTCAGGCTGTCTACACCATGAGGGTCTTCACTAGTCTCAAATGAAGAGATTTTAAATCCTCATCCCCCACTTGTCACTAATTCCATAGACTCCTGCAGGTCATGCAAAACCAATCTCTACCGAGACCGAGTATACTAGACAACCTCCAAGACAGCCACAATGATCCTTGTCCCCCAATAGTCACATCCTTATATCAGTGATGGCGAACCTATGACACACGTGTCAGAGGTGACACGCGAACTCATTTTTTTTGGTTGATTTTTCTTTGTTAAATGGCATTTAAATATATAAACACCAAAAATATAAATCTTTGTTTTACTATGGTTGCAAATATCAAAAAATTTTCTATATGTGACACGGCACCAGAGTTAAGTTAGGGTTTTTCAAAATGCTGACACGCCGAGCTCAAGAGGTTCGCCATCACTGGCTTATACAGTGCCCCCTACACTGATTAGGGCTTACCTGACCTGTGTAACTAACAAAAGACTACAGAAATGAAGGTGTGGGACCATCGAGGCTAGGCCATAAAAGCTACCGTGGCTTTCACCTCGCTCTCTCTTGGAACCACTTGCTCTGAGGAAAGCCAGCTGTCATGCTGTAAGGACACACAAGCTGCCCTAAAAAGAGGTTCATGTGGTGAAGAACTGAGGCCTCCCGATAATCAGGCACCTGAGGGAGCCACGGAGGAAGCAGACCCTCCAGCCCAGTCCAGCCATTAGATGACTGTAGCCTTGGAAGACATCTTGACCACAACCTCATGAGAGACCTCAAGCCAGACCCACCTAGTTACGCCACTCTTGAGCTCCTGACCCACAGAAACAGTTTTAAAAAATAAATGTGTCTTGCTCTAAGCTGCTAAGTTTGGGGATAACTTTTTACATAGCAAGAGGTATCTGATACCCAGGGAGAAAGCACGGCCCTTGGAACATCCCTCTGCCAAAAGCCAGAGACCCGTTTTCCTGCTTCTTCTCGAACTCCACCAGAGCGAAAATCGGGTAAGAGTGCAAAAGTGTAGACGGCATTGAATAAACTAAGTTTGGCAATAGCAGCGATCGCTTATTGCACACCCACCAGGAGCCAATCATTATACTGGAAAGTGTATGTTTATGATCTCATTCAACCTTTAAAACCCCAGTGAGAGTCGGTATTACTGTCCTTGTTTTTCAGATGTGGAAACCCAGGCTTAGAATGGGTAATGTATCCAGAGAAATACAGATGGAAAATGGCAAGGGTAGAATTTAAACCCAAGTCCATCTAGTGATCGAGCCTATGCTTTCTTCAACCTACTTCTAGTCCATGTGGTATGTTACATGTCAGGTAAATAAATACATGGGTCCTTTCGTTTTTCCATTGTTCCTGAGGGTTGTTTTCATGATGCCATTTGTGATTGTTCTAGAGATGCTGGTTCCACTGAGTACCTGCTCCCTGAGAGGATGGGGCATGCTCTCCTACACCCTCTGAAATCCTTGTGCGGTTTCCTCAGCCTTTCTCCATCCTGAGAAAATGCCGAATAAGAAGACAGGCCGTGGCCCCAGAGGTGTCTAGAGGTTACATACACAGCAAGCTCAACTATTTCAGAGCATTCAAAATTCAGGAAGGAGGCAAGAACGCCTCTGCTGAGCAAAGTGATCGAGTTCATGAACTTCACTTTATTTGGGTCCCTGTTCAAAGTCTATCTACTCTTTTTTTTTCCTTTAAACACAAATGGGATCATACTATTGACACTGTCCCGTACACTGTATTTCTTAACTAACATTTGAAGGTTATTTCCTATTAGCACATATAGGCCCACCTCATTCACTCCAGGACTGTTTCACTGATGAATGCACCGAATGTGCTTTTTCCCCAGCACTCGACTGATGGCCAGGTAGATGCTTAGCAGTCTTTTGTGGGTTACCAGTCTTCTGTGACGATGAACAATGCCATAATGGCCATCCTTAATAGCCACAATCTAATGAGCCAAACCAGCCCAGAGAACTTGTTTCTAAGCCCTTAGTAGATCAAAATCAGTAAGAGGAAAGTAAAGGGTTGCTGGAGGCAGTTGGCCTGAAAGCAGTGCAGTCTGACCAGAGGAAGGAGACACGAAAACTCTAAAAAGCAGACACAGAATTAAAGAGGCAAAACAGGCCGGGCTGTTTAACACAGGGATTAACTAGTCCAAAAGGGCACAGTAGGCCTTCAGGATATAACAATTGATATTCAGGAGGCCACTGAGCTTAGCCCTGGCTGATGTGGCTCTGTTGGTTTTAGCATCGTCCTATACACCAAAAGGTTTGATTCTGGGTTAGGGCGCATACACAGGTCGTGGCTTCAGTTTCCGGTTGGGGTGCATGTGGGAAGCAGTCAATCCATGTTACTCTATCTTTCTTTCCCTTCCTTCCTCTCTCTGAGATCAATTAAAAGAAGAAGAAGAAGAAGAAGAAGAAGAAGAAGAAGAAGAAGAAGAAGGAGAAGGAGAAGGAGAAGGAGAAGGAGAAGGAGAAGGAGAAGGAGAAGGAGAAGGAGAAGGAGAAGGAGAAGGAGAAGGAGAAGGAGAAGGAGAAGGAGAAGGAGAAGGAGAAGGAGAAGGAGAAGGAGAAGGAGAAGGAGAAGGAGAAGGAGAAGGAGAAGGAGAAGGAGAAGGAGAAGGAGAAGAAGAAGAAGAAGGAGGAGGAGGAGGAGGAGGAGGAGGAGGAGGAGGAGGAGGAGGAGGAGGAGAAGAAGAAGAAGAAGAAGAAAAAGAAAGGAGCTTAAATCTCTTCTACATGGTCTGTTTTAAAAGGCAAGAAAATGTGAATTCTGTTTTAGAAGGATTTTCATCGATTTTAGAATGATTTTCATCTAAAATGGTAAACCCAAGAAAAAGTCCAGCTCTCAAAGGGCAAACGTCAACCATTTGTATAGCATATTCCATAACCCACGGAGTTCAAGTGTTATTATACAAAAATTGATTACATTTGTGAAAAGCAAGGAGGGCAGACAAAGCCCATAATGAATACAGAAGATGGGCTCTTGAAAGAGGTAGGAAATAATATGTCTCCTGGACAACACTCAAAGGAGCCTTCCTCCTCTTCTGTTGGAGGCATCTGATGAGTATCTCGTGATTTTGGCCCAGCTAAGCTGGGGAGAAGAATGCATTTGATGTGAGAGGACAAAGCCATTCTTTAACCTGGTATTTGACCCAGAAGTCAGGATCCTGATGACCCACAAACAACTTTTGAAAGGTCCTCCTCAGAGAGTTCCTACCCAGTTTGTTTAGCTCTCTTTGGTCCAGGACTCAATTCTGACTAATTAATCAGGGGATGGAGAAACTCCCTGATGTGTTTATTCTCCGAGGAGTTCCCATTTAACAACACTAATAATAATAAAGCATGAATAATTAATGAATTGTTGCTGCAATTAGCAACACAAACACCAACATCATGCTAACTGCCTTATGTAGCACTGTGACTTATGAAACACAGATGAGGGCTGAGATCAGAGGACCTTGGAGGTGAGATGAAGAATCTTCCCATAGCTCTAGCTGGTTTGGCTCAGTGGATAGAGCGTCAACCTGCAGACTGAAGGGTTCTGGATTCGATTCAGTCAAGGGCACATGCCTGGGTTTCGGGCTCAATCCCTAATAAGGGGCTTGAAGGAGGCAGCCAATCAATAATTCTCTCTCATCATTGATGTTTCTCTCTCCCTCTTCCTTCCTCTCTGAAATCAATCAATCAATCAATAAATAAATAAGAATCTTCCTAGAAGAGGAAGACTGAAGGGAACAGCTAGTGGAAAATAAAGCAGGTAGAATGGGAGAGTGGGTTACAGTACGGAAGAGGAAACAAATCCAGTATCAACAAGTCCTCAGGGGCTCTGAGGGTGGATCAACTCTTGGAAACTACAGAGGAGGCATTAGCGGGAAAAAGAAGGACACTAACTTAAAAGGGGTCAGAGCTGAGCTCCCCACATTTGTATGTTTATTTCCCATTTATAGCTGGTGTCTTGGAGAATGATCATTTTCTTCAATTTTTTAATTTAGAAATCAGACTCACAAAACATAGGGACTGGAAGCAATAGAGGAATAGAGTGAATTGTTCAGATGAAACACTCCAGTGAGAAACCAAAACAAAGGTATTTCCTCAAAATGAGGTTGAGGTTGTAGGTGTGGAGCCTCAAGACCATCTTCAGATTTGGGGTCTTGGTGTGGTTTTTTTTCCTCTTTTTCTGGCTTGATGCTAACCACTGTTGGGAGGACAGCCTAACCCAGTTCCCACCCTGCCATGCTCCAATGTGTGTTCATTTCTGATAGCAAGGTGAAGGAGTCTCATCCACCTGACTACCACCACCGGAGTCTGCCCATTCAGATGTGGGTTTCCATTGAAAATGGAATGATAGGGAGGAAAAAAAGAAAATGGAATGATGGGCTTGATGAATTTTTGATAAACCATGTCAGGATCTGTAATGGAAGATAAGGAATGCAGATCACACCACCCCGGCAGGCAAGTCATCATGGGCACATGATAAATGGCATGAGATAGTAGGGATGATGTTGATGAAGATGACTGCCTGCAACAGCTATTACCACACAGGTTTGACATAACTTTAGTCTATTATAAACACAATCAGATTACAGTGGAGGAAGTCTAACTTGCTGCTCTTCTCCTGCTCCATCTCAAGTTTCCTCTCAAAGCCTGTTCTAAATAAAGAATAAATACTTACAAACAGTGGTAGCGGAAGAACCCACGCGGTACTGAGTCCCAGACAGGGAAGCCAGAGCTTTAGCCGCACGCCTTGCCACCTTGTCCTAGGAAGGGGAGTCAGCGGAATGAGAAAGAGTGGATCCCGCAGTCTGACATTCCTCAGCTGTTCTGCACGGTAATGGTCTGGAAGATTCTCAGTTGCTCCCCCAATTTTCCCTTCTGGTCTCCTCTTCTTTCCCAATCAACTCAAGATAAGGCTGATTACAAAATGAGGGGAATTCCATCTCCCATCACACCCCAGTTCTTTACTACTAGGTTGGGGGAGGGGGTAAAGAAGGAGGTGAAAAAAGATGCATATGCATTCTGAAAGCATGTGTATTATACCCTCCAGCTCTCCAAGGACCTGGAGGGCTGCTCACCAGCCCATTGGGAATCTAGTTACAGGCACCACCATCTTCACCTATCCTAAGGGAAGGGAATGTCAAGTTCATGAACATGAGGTGAGGCCAAGTATGTTCAAGAGAAAACCTTCTAAGAGTTGGGTATTCCAGATTGAAGGTAGCGGTGGGGCTGCCATGTATACACTGAGTGGCCAGATTATTATGGCCACCCCATCAGTACTTCATTGACACTTCCAAAAATACTGAATATTGAAAACTTCCTAAGCAAATATTCTCAAGGTTTTATTATTATTATTATTATTATTTGCATAACTAGTTCACTTCATTGTGCTGATGGGGTGGTCATAATAATATGGCCGGTCATAATAATATGGCCACTCAGTGTAGATGTGTTCTATGCAGAGTGCCTACTTGAGACCAGAATCTGCCCACACCAAGCCAGGAGCCCTGTGTCTGCTGGGAAGTTTCTGGGCCAGCCATGGCCTGGGCAGAGGGCATGTGGAAGCCGACCAGCACAGGGGGAGAGGCCTGCGGTCACTCTGCAGATGCCAGCCTAGGTCCATCCGTCCACCCTCCGTGCCTGTTCACATCCTAGGGTGAGTCACTGTCTGAGACACAGAGCACCCCTAACGCTGTGGCCTACACCCTACTTAAACTCCACCTTAACTGGAGTGAGGAGCACCGCCCCTTCGCCCAACACAATGCCACCCCAGCTCTTGGCAAGCAGTGGGTCTGCCATAAGTTTTGGTCAGAACAATAAGTGAGAAGGAAAGACACGGATCAGGTGTGGTTCTTGGAAGTCACAGCAAACACAGAAATAAGGGCACCATCTGCTTCCTATCCCCAGTAGGTCTGATGGGCAGGGAAAGAAGCCTGGGCCCTTAAAGAAAGAAGCCCAGGCTCCCAGACTTTCCCTCTAAAGCTGCAGAGCAACCACCTTGGCAGCAGCTGAAGGTAAAGCAGGCCTGGGGCTGGGCGGAAGGCAGCCCATTACTCACCAGCTCATCGGCATCCGGGGCCTCCTTGGCTGTGTACGCATACGGATACATCAGCAGCTGCGAGTAGCTGTGCAGGTCGATGAAGCATTTGAAATTCCCGTGCTTTTGAATGAAATCTACCACCGATTTCACCTCTACTTCTGAATTGGCATGGGGTCCATGGTACACTTCGGAGCAAGGATTGTCACTGGCTCCCCTTCCTGTTGGGGGCAGCCCAAGCAGAAACATTAACCCATAGGCCAAAAAGACAGAAACGAAGGATCCACCATCCAAAGGATGGACGGAAGGTATTGGCAATGGACAGGTCACTGTTAGATGCCCCTAGCCCGTGGTGTGTGTATACTGAGGTACAGGAGTGGAATGTCAGGGTGTTAGATCTGCCACAGCTGAGAAAGAAAACTGGCAGAGCTCCTTTAAAAGGGTAGTTGACCTTGTGTTGTATCATTAACAATTGTCATGAATAATTAATATCACACTTGACAATGAGATGTAATTAATAAGTATTCTAGATAATTAATATGAATACCAATTAATAATGAAAATGACTCCATTTATTCTGGTGTCAACTTGTTCTCTTGGTTCAGATCTTAATGGCAGAGCACTGCCAAAATAATCTATTATTGTGGCTAAAATCTCTTGATTATTTGTCAGGTGCTGGAAACACTGTCTTCAATATTACTTCACAATATAGTTCCCTGAGGTATCCGGTGTGTAAAACCACTCCAGCTGTGGGATATCTGACCTAATTTTTTATCAGCTCCTTTCCCAGTCACATTATTTCCCCCCCACTGGTTGGTGTGGTATTTCTAGGCAAGTAAAAGAACTATATTAAAAGAACAAAACATCTGTGGAAGAGTGGAAGAGAACTATTTGGATTTGGAATTGTAAGGTGAGTTTAGATCCTAATTCAACCATAAACTCTTAAGATCGGCCACTAGGTCGGAAGAATTGTAAATAAAATAATTTTGGGGAAAGTACGTGACACACAGTTGGCAAGACTGTGAGAGTGATTTTAAACAGTAGGAACTTCCAACCCAAAAGTCCTCATTCTTATTCTCTTTCCATCCCATATGCGTATATCTAAGGATAGACCACAAGATCTTGTCTGTTACAGAAACATACTTGCCCTGGTCAGTGTGGCTCAGCTGGTTGTAGCGTCATCCCGCACACCGAAAGGTGGCGGGTTCGATTCAGGTCAGGGCACATCCCAGGTTTCTGGTTCAATCCCTGGTCAGACCCATATGGGAGGCAACCGATCAATGTTTCTCTGTCTCTCTAAAATCAGTAATACTAATTTTTTAATAAAACAACATATCCTCAGGTGAGGATTAAAAAACAAAGCAAAACCCAAAATAGAAGTGCTGATTGCTCTTTTCTGAGTTGCCTCCAGGACCCCTCCACCCACCCAGTAACTCGCCCAGGACAAGCTGGGGCAGCCAGGGTATGAGGAAGAGGCATGGATGTGTATATCTCAGACTGTGATGGTTTTTAAAGATTAGTGTTCTCTCGGGAGGACAGGAATTGCTACGTTGTAGCCTTTCAAAATCACACACACACAAAATTTCTTTTTAAACACAACCAAAAAATGAGACATAGAGGGGAGGGCGTAAGGGATTTGCCCGTCTCTCAGTGAATCAGCAATGGAGCCAGCCTGGAACCCGGCCCCCGCTCTGCCAGCTTGGAGCCCTGTGGACCAGGCTACCCAGGGGTAGCAGGATTTGAACACCAGCTCCCCAACCTACCGGCAAAGCTAGCGTTCCAATTTCTATTTGGATCAACACCAATGCAGGGGCTCCCAGGGTGTAGGGACCGTGTCTTCCTCCAAAGTCGGTTCTGAAAAATCCACCAAGGAAGGAACAAACATCCAGAGATAAGCCAGAGCACAAGAAAGGTGAAGGTTTTCTTTGGGGACCACAGATGGAAATGGGCACCATGGAGGGGGCGAGCTGCTTACAGTTCTCTCTGGAGAATCATCAGGGCTCCTGTCCTCTCACCCCAAAAACAGGAGGCTGAGCCCTTCTGGTTCTGAGAGAAAGACTCCCCCAAAATGCCCTCGTGAGAATTTTATAATGCACGAACCAGACTGACAGCACCTGAACCCACTGAATAATTTTTGGCTGCGGTAAAAGTGGGACAAATGAACATTCTGCACCTGCATGGCCACTAATATGACAGGAAGTGCACAACTATTGCATTCTTGCCGAAAAACTTCATCTGAATCCAACCAAGCCTCTGGATCTGACTACCAGAAAACAGGGAATGCGGAAATAAGAGGACAAATTAAATGGCACACAAGAAGCCATCAGGCAGATTCAGAATGTGAAACATTCTACCGGACAATTTACTTGGTTTCTCTAAAAATTAATGATGTTTTTTAAAAGATAAGTATGTGTGTGTTGCAGGGGTGGGAAGGTGGGGAGTAGTGCTACTTGTTAAGAAATTAAAAAGTCTGCAGAGCCATAACAACCAAGTGCAGGTATAGGCCCTTGGCCAGTGTGGCTCAGTTGGCTGGGCATCATCCCATGCACCAAAAGGTTGCCAGTTCAATTCCCGATTCCTGCAGGGCTGCAGGCTCCATCCCCAGTAGGGGGCAGGAAGGTGAGGGGCAGGCAGCAGCAGACCGATGTTGTTCTCACTTTGATGTATCTCTCTCTCTCTCTCCCCCTCTCCCTCTCTCTCTAAAATTCAATTTTAAAAATATTTTTTTATAATGCAAGATCAGTCCTAGCTGGTTTGGCTCAGTGGATAGAGCGTCAGCCTACGCACTGAAGGGTCCCGGGTTCGGTTCCCGGTCAAGGGCACATGCCTGGTTTGTGGGCTCAAGCCCCAGTAGGGAGCATGCAGTAGGCAGCCGATCAATGATCCTCTCTCATCATTGATGTTTCTATCTCTCTTTCCTCTCCCTTCCTCTTTGAAATCAATAAAAAAAATATTTTTTTAAATGCAGGATCAAATCTCATTTAGATCCTAATTGCAACAAATTGGCTTAATTTCCATTACTTTTTTGTTGTTGTTGTTAATCCTCACCCAAGGATATTTTTTCATTGATTTTTAGGGAAAGCAGAAGAGAGAGGGAAAGACAGAGAGAAATATCGAGGTGAAAGAAACACATTGATTGGTTGCCTCCTGCATGAGCCCTGACAAGAGCCTGGGCCGCTGAGGAGTCTGCAACCGAGGTATGAGCCCTTGATCGGAATCGAACCGGGGACCTTTTGGTCCGCAGGCCGATGCTCTAGCCACTGAGCCAAACCGGCTAGGGCTCCATTACTTTTTAAAAGGTGATAGTGGCAGGTATGCTTTCTTTGTTTTAACTACATTAGCTAGAGACGTGTACTAAAGAAGTTTTAGGTGAAATAACCTGATGTCTAGGATTTGCTTTAAAATACATCAGGAAAAAAATGTGTGGGAGGGAAAGAAATGAAAAAGAGATTGGTAAGGAGTTGATAATTGTTCAAGATCTATGTAGGAAGTTCATTAGACTGTTCTCTCTAAGAAAAAAATATTCCCTGGTGAGTCTCAGCTCAGAGAATGACTAGAAAATGAGACGCCAAGGGAGCTTATCACATGCACATGGTGGAAGTTTTCTCCAAGGTCATACAACTATTTGGTGGCAAAGCAAGGAATTCAGCAAACAAGTCTTGACTCCAAGCAGCCCACTTGGTATTACTCACTTCAGTGTGCGTGTGTACATATCCATCAGGATTGGCCACAGGCAACAAGAAAATATCCATTTTCTTCAAGATGGAGGTGATGGCTGGATCCTTCCCGTAATCAGAGACAATCTAAGCAGGGATAATAAATGTGTCAGCGAGGCCCTCGGAGGCTGGATTGTTAGGTCTGAGCCTGTGTATCTTCCCCAGATGCCCATCCACCCTCCACAGCCTCCCTGTCACCATCGAAGACACGGCTCTCAGAGCACTTGAAAGCCTGCGGTAGCCTGGCTGCATGATGACACCACCAGCAGGGTCCTGGGCTGCCTGGTTTATCCTCTCTTTCCAGGGGGTGGGTCAGGGGAGCAGAGAGCCACACATCATGACAGTTATTAGGAATCTGAGCCCCCCCTGCTAGGGGTAGGGAAGATGGATCCTCCCCACCTACCCGCCCCCTCCTCTCAGTGCTGGCTCAAAGAGGGCTTCCCGGGGGGACATGGAGACAGCGTGAGGTCCCTGAGGGCCTGGGGGGCTGGCAAAGGGCTAAAGGCAAAGCTCATCTGAGTGTTGCTGCTGGCAAGGCCCTGCTCCCTTTCTGCAGGGCTGACCATGGGTCAGTGTTTCAGGGCCACCCCTGCAGCTCATTAGCTTGCCCTCTGCCACGAATGCACTCTTTAGCCACAGAGTCTTGACCAAGGGGCTCTGCCCTTTTGCTTCTCTGAAATGAAAAGGCCCCCCGGCCTCCTGTGCCTTCCCACCTTATCCCCTGGGCCCAGCTTCATGGGAGGCTGCAGGGGCACCCCGGGCCCACCAGAATTCTGGCCTAATACCAGGGGACATGACCTTCCTCGCAGTCCACATGGCCGTGGCCTGTGAGATCCACTCCCGGGAATGAATGCCTGCGTTCAGCCAAATGGCCGGCCGCTGACTGCCTTTTCCAGTGCTGAACTGTGGAAGGAAAAAGAGACCAGAAAATGACCCTCCTGACCCCGTTCTCAGCCCACCTCGCCTCTCTCCAGCTCGCTCCTAGTCACTGAATCAATTTAAGACAATTCAGAGACCAAATGTTCCTGAGGTCACCACTTATTTATCAGTTTATCAGTGACTGGGGAACTTAATTGGCTGGCTGGCTGGCGGGCCCAGCCGCAGCTCCAGGGTTGGAAGCAAATGGGGAAGGGAAACAATTGCTATTGTGAACTAATGCCGGTATGATTAGAGATAATATTGTGTCTCCTGAAAAACCTCAAATGGTATCCCAACAGAGAGAGACTAGAGTGCCTGAACCAGCCCGTTCTGGTTGATGCAATAAATGAATTCAGTTTTAAAAAAGAGGAAGAGGGGGTTCACTCTAGCTCTCTGTAAATGGCACTAAATGAATTCTGGGTCTTGCCTTTTCATGCCCTCTCCCCTACCTGACAGAGCTCAGTGCTAATGAAGCCAGGGTCTCCATCAGATGGGCAAATATTCTAAATTTGTGAAGGTTATTTTAGCAAACAGCTCGGCGGCAGGTCTCCTCCTCTGGTAATTTACCCATTGCTATAAGCTGGGTTCTTCGGAGCTGATATGTAGCTAGAGGTTGACAAATTCTTAGCATCCTCAGTAGTTCACATCTCCAAATTCTTTTTTATTCATTCGGCTGGATTATTTATGTAATTTATGTTACTGCCATAAATTATCTACCTCCTCTCCAAAATAGACCTGAATCTGTTGGAAATACCTAGAAATTAGGCTTTGTGTCAGCCAAGGATCAGAGGCTGGGCTTAAAATTACATCAGCCCTAAAATTAGCTTCCTAGATTGCTTTTCAAATAAGTACTCCTAGAAGCAGGATGGAATTTGTAGAACTATCCCAATTTGTCTTGCTATTTACAGAAGGTGGGACTGAAGGAAGAAGACTGTGTGTAGTGAGAGCTTTCTAGAATACTAACCTCCTCCAGCCCCACGCCCACACCACAACCTCCGCCCGCTCCAAGACATCCCCTTAATCTTGCAGTTTAGTCGAAACCTGGAATGAGAATTCGCAAGTAGGACTGCCTGTCTGACCAAATTTGAACCCTGATAGATGTCTTCCAACCTCACCCTCCTCCCTAAAGTCAAGGAGGTCCTAAAAAGCTGCCCCTGGCAGAGGCCTGATCGTTGGGTCCTGGACACAAGGAACCAGGAGCCCGTGTCTAGTTCAGCCCTTCAAAGAACATGGGCCTTACCTTCAGTACATACATTGGCCGGTCTTCAAACGAATGCCCAATCTTTACCCTGCTCGCCAAGTGAGGAAAGTCTCCAGCAATGCTGTCCATCTCCTGGTAAATCTGAAGCGTGAGAAAATGAACCGAGAGGCATTTTAAAAATTTGTTCAGCTCTGGGTAGGTATCTGTGAACTTTATGTTGATGATCCTAACGATCTCTTCCAGCCTCCTAACCATGGGGTTGACAATACAATTGGCATGGAATGCTTATTCTTTTTTTTTTTTTTTAATACAAAAAGGTTTTATTAAGTACAGTTTCATATTTAGAAGAACATTCAAAATTACAAATGTGATTGGGTCTTTAGGATACATAATTCTTAAAAAACACAAGTTATATACAGACATTAGAAATTTAGTCTCCAAAATATTCAATAAAGATGTCTGGGTGACACTTATAGAACTGACCTAGCATTTTTTTCTTCTCTTTGGCAGACAGTTTTGGATCCTTATCAATAGTTTTTAATAAACTCAATAGCTCATCCTTGGTTGTCTTCTGTGTATGGTCCGAATAATCACTTTGATCAATTCTCTCACAAAAAGTATATCCTGTGCCTGTATTTGGATCTCTTCCCTTCTGAATGGCCATGAGCTTAACACTGACAATTTTATGTAGAGTTCCAGGAATGCTTATTCTTAAAGAACTGCCTAAAGAGTCCTTTTCTACAATTTTCTAGAAAATAGTACATTTGTATCCATCCACAAAATTATAGTCCACTAAACTACTCCACTGCTCCAATATTGGACCATACTGGACTGGATCAACAGCGTGGCCCAGTTTAGCCCAGGTTCTTGAACTCTCCAAACTTTTTTGATCACTTTCTCCATTAGTGAAAAAAATATTAGCATGGCCCTAGCTGGTTTAGCTCAGTGAATAGAGCGTCGGCCCGCGAACTGAAAGGTCCTGGGTTCGAATCCGGTCAAGGGCACATGCTCGGTTTGCGAGCTCAATCCCCAGTGGGGGGCGTGCAGGAGGCAGCCAATCAATGATTCTCTCTCATCATGGATGTTTCTATCTCTCTCTCCCTCTCCCTTCCTCTCTGAAATCAATAAAAATATATTTAAGAAATATATATATTAGCATGCACTATACATATGTAGTAATATAAGGAGAAGTGGTAATAGTTTCTTCCTGCATTCCAGTGGACAGGCACTCAGTTTGGAGGTGATTCCTCTAAAGGCTTTAAGAGAACAAGTGAAGAGCTGTCGATTGTGGCTAGGAATGAGTTAAATAGAGTTCATCCACCTTAGTTGCTCAAACCTTTTGAGGGTAAAAAAAAAAAAAAGGAAATAAGCAAATTCATATTTAGACCTTAAAACTGGAAGAAGGACTTTACAGAGGAGGAAAATGGGCAATCAACACATAGAATAAAATCAAGCTTAAAGGACTTATCAAGAGTTGCATTCACCGTGGCAAACTGAAGCAAGAAACCATCCCTCAAATACATAGGCAAGCCAGATAAAATACAATGAAAATTATTCACAGCCAAGTTAAAAAGCCAGAAAAGGGGGAAACTGCAGGTGCCAGGAATGAAGAGGGAACAAGCTGACAGAATGGGGGGCAGAGGATGAAGCCCACACTTCTGCCTCAGCCGCTGAGGGTTTACAGCAAAGCAGGAGTGGGAGTAGAGGGCACAGGACGTGTGGGGCAAGGAGCTAGAACCTGAGAGCTGGGAATTGGCAACTGGGCCATGAAAAGGGCCTGGAAACTCTATCCACTGACCCTAGAAAGTGGAGCGAAAGCAGGATGCCTACCCTGAGCCACGAGAGGAAAGAGAGTCACCCAGGAAAAGTCAAACGGCCTCATGAGTCCAGACTGGAGGGGGAAAACTCACCTGAGAAACAAAAATAACAGCAACCCCAACACACACAAACGGCCTGAAACTAGAAACCCTGGCAGAAACAAACATGAAATCCCCACTAGAGAACTAAGACCTAAGTGGTTGTAGGAGATGTGCTCTTAAAAGCTGTTTTTAGAAGGAAAAAAAAAACAGAAACAACTGAATCTGATCAAGCCAGGAGGAGATGATGGTACACCAATCCACAGTAAAAGGCCTCTCAGGGAACAAGAGATATCTGTAAAACAGGTAACAATGGCACCTAACTCCAGGGAACAAAAACCAAAAGCCAGCGGATGAGGAAGTGAGGCTCCCGCAGCAGGCAAGCGGGCGATGATGTTCCCAGGGTCTTGGTGACATTTGCAACCGGTTAGCTCAGCGAGGGAGTGCCCGGTGTTGCTGGAGCTAACATCATGGGCTTAATCCCTGTTTGGACCTGAGCTCTGCTTTTGCTTGTGGCCCTGGTCTGAACTCCTAACTTAGTCCAGCTGTTGTGCAGATGTATGTCATTGGTCACAAGAAGGATCAAGGGGCGATGCAGTTGGAAGTGTACACAATAAACAAAGCTACTGATAATCCTGGGAAGGAAGTGCAAACAGTTGGTCAGCCTTGAAATAATCCCTCACTAGAAGAAAAACAACTCAAAGTATACGCCCCATGGCCAGCATGCCAGGAGCACCATCTTTGGATATAAAGAGCAGCGTGCATTGAGGTATAGGAAGGCAAATACCAATTTAAATTGGCGTGTGATCCGAAGCTAGTAGTTTCCAGATTAAGGAAGAAGACACTGAGGCACGTAAGAGAACTGTATTGTATGTGATGCAATTCCATTCTACTAGTTCCTCTTGATTCCTCGAGTTCCAATTAATCGTATTAAATTATTCGGCTCCAAGTTTTGCATGTGAAGGGTTGGCTTACCTTGAAAGTCAGTCATCTATATAAAGTGGTTTCTAACTAAACACAGCACCAAAATGCATTATGGAACAAATACATATTCTCAGCAGTCATGATAAATGAGTGGAAATACTTGGTTAACCTTGAAAGAATCACTTTATCTATTTGCCTAGAATAAGTAATATTTTAACATAGGTGAATAAAATACAAGGATTATGATGGGGTACAAGAAGATTAATTTACAAGCACTGGAAGTGATTGCCATTATTTCATTAAGGGGTTGCTTTCTTTAAGGGGTTGTTAAGAGAAGAAGGATGCATGTGGGAGAAAATGTAGTTTGTCTTTTCACTATGCCCTTAGGTGCTGGTGAGCGTTAAACAACCCAAGAATTAGAAAGGAATCCAAGTGCACACATTTTAGCCCCACAGTGAAGGGATGCTGTGCTGAGGATGAGTACCTCCTGGAAGTGAGAAAAGGGGTCACAAAACCCAGGAGAGCGATAACCTTGATCTTAACCCTGCTCTGAAACACTTACAGCTTCCAGGGAATGATAGGCCCCGTAGTTGAAGTTATTACTGCTCCGTTCTTGCTCTTGGTTGTATTGCATTTCTTCATCTTCTTTATCTAAAAGGGCCTAAAACAGAGATGGCAACACGGTGAAGTGGTCCGTTGGAGATGGAGATGCACGTTGTTTCTGCCATGTCGTGGTCCATGAGCCAGCCAAGATGGCGGCACCTTTGGCACACAGATCAAGCACCCCAAAAGCCAAGATGTAAAGGAGGTCGGATATCTTCCACGTATCTATAAAATCTTACTCCTTGGAGCCCGTTGTACATCACCCCATTCAAAACTCACTCACTCCCTGGAAGCAATATATATGCTATTTTGTTACTCGATACTATGAATTCTCTAGACATCAGCCCGCATCTGGTATCCAGTGCCTCTGAAATACACAGCTTGGGAAACCATTCAGAAACAAAGAAATTCTTATAACCACTCATACTTTGAAGGCTCCTGGCAGATGTCTATGACATGTGAGGATGATTAATAAGCTCACAGCTGCTCTCGCCATCAGGAAACTCCCGGGCCAAATCACCAATTAGTCCATAACCTACCTCGGTGAAGGGGAGAACACGAGCCAGACACCGTCCTGCTGTTTAAATACAGGTCGTGAGACGGGTGCCTGGCTAGGGTGGTGGTGTTCCCTCTGCTGGGGGCTGTTGGTGACATTCCCCCTTTCTCAAAGGATGCTTTTTATGACTGGTCTCCAACACCCGCCCTACTCTGTTCTTCCCTCCTGACTTCAAATAAGGAAAGGGAGAGAGACTTAATACTTGTGGACATTTCTGACATACCAGGCGCTGTTCGGCATTTTACATACACTTAATCACTTTTCTCAATAAATCCTACGAAGTAGTTATCACTATTAACATTTTACCAATGAAGAAATAGGCTCAAGAGGTTAAAAACTTGTCCAAAGTCACAAAAATAGTAGTTGGCAAAAATCAGGATTTGGATCCAGATCTGTCTGATTCCCCACCCTACCGTGCCCCTCCTACCACAACATGCGCCTCTAACAAGTCAGTGCTCTTTACTGCCATAAACCTCAATGTCTTCATCTGTAAAATGGAGAAAAATAAGACCAGAACTTGGAAATGTGCCTCAGGTCCACTCTGGCTGCTTTGTCTTGTGCAAGACAAGTCAGGAGCCTTGGTTTACCCACCTGCAGGTCTTCAATTGTCACTGAGTAATCTAAGCCTTGGGACTTGAGGAAGCATTCGACTGGTTGCAGACTGACAGCCGGGACCAGGACATCCACAGGATGACCCACGGAACAGGAAGATTTCCAGATGTTGAGCTGAAGATAACAGAGAGAAACCAGGTTAAAGGACAGTTCAGGTAAAAGGCATAATGAGTTAGCTCATTCTTCTAGAACAACTGCCAAAAGACAGGGTGATTCCTGAGGAGCTGGGTTCTGCCCAAGAAAGCAAACTTTGTCTATTTCACAACTGTATCTGGTCAGACCTGTCCAGCAGGCAATACCTGGCAGAGCCCAAGAAACAATAATAAGTCAATGGCAGATGGGAAGATGGAGCCCACGGCTGAGGCTTCCCACTTCCGAACACCGTTATGATGTACAGCACTTCGCCCCCTTCAACCCTCGCCATCTTGGAAATGCACATTGACCAGGACAGAGATGCCAGAAATGATGCCAGGGGTACAAGTCTTCTCCCACCAAAATTAGAAGATACCCAAGAGGATTAGGAAGAATCAGGTACCTTCAAGTTGTCTGATTTCACTAGCTCGTTTAGTTTGCTGATCTCGTCTCCATTTCTGACGTTAATCCTAAAAACTTGATCCCTGAAGAAAAAAAAGAGAGAGAGAAGCAAAAGATAATGGTGAGCTTTCAGCTGGCAAATAAGCCCCAGCCTCCTATCCCAGACATAATTGCGCCGAGTGAGAGGAAATGGTCTAGCCTTTGGTTATAATGTATAGCCATTAAAAACAAGACTACGTGGCTAATATGAAAAAGTGCTTATGGTATAACTTTAAGGGAAATATTAAGTGAAAGAGCAGGACACAGAATTGTATGTATGCCATGATCACAAGTATGGAAAAAGCAGATGCATTGGAAGAAAAACAGACAACGGAAATCTAGCAAATGCTGACAGTGCTTATGCTCGGGTCGTGGAATTATGGATGACTGACTTTTTCCCCCCTTGTATCTGTTTTCTGTAATGTGGTCATATTACTTTATAATGAAAAACATATATATTTTTGCAGAAAGGAATGTTCCCGAGTTACACGCAAAGCTAACTCAAGACATAAAGAAGCAGTTCTTCACTGTCAGGGGCGAAGACTGAAACTGGCCGGACGCACGAGGCAGTGTGCAGAGGATGTTTTGTTGAGTATGGTTTTGTGAACCAATGTCTCCCCAATAAATTCAATTTAAAAAAAATAAAATTTAATTCAATTCCTTTTTTTTTTTTTTTTTTTTTTTTAAGAAAGAAACTCTGGCCCAAGGTCCATGCTGGAAAGAGCCGGAAAAGAGAACAGACCTCCCGTCCCTGAAGGGTTAGCTACTTTCCTCTTAGCAAAAGCGGGGAGACTGGGTGCTCTTTTGATCTCGTCCAGCTCCAGAACCCTGTAAAAATTTGAATTAGATAAGGGCCAAGGTGCTGGGGCTGAACTTGGGATTCAATCCTCCTAAGGGGGCCCTGAGAGGGCCCAGAGGGAGCCGGCCGGTCATTTGCCCTGCACTTGTTTCATGGACACCATTTAGCATCCACGACAGCAGCAGGGGCAGAGGCCCCCCGAAGTCCTGTGTGTGGGTGGGAGAAGGACGAGCCTGAAAAGCTGCCTTTGTGCTCTCAGCCGGCTCAAGTAGCCAGGGGAGCCATTAGGCCGTTGCTAGGTGACGGGCCGAATGAATCTGCACTCAACGCTGTCACATGCGTCATCCCTTTGACACGAATGAATGCAGGAAGCGCTGGTGGAGAGAGCTGTGGGCTGAAGGACCTGTTGACAGAGAAAATGGTTCTGTCACAGGGAGCTAAACGTGCAGCCTCACGTGGCAGCTCGGCATCTCCTCATCAGAAAGCCAGCTCAATCCGGATGGGCTCTCAGGGTGTCACTTTGTTCTGTGAGGTTCTCCAGGACCTCTGGGAGGTCTAGTCCAGCCCAGGGAGGCATGGTCCATTGCAGGTGGCAGGTCTGGAGGAAATGCCAGTGCCAAAGGCCCACTTCCTCCCAACTCATCTGGTCTCCGCAGGGTCCTGGGAGATGGGCAGCTAATGGGGTCCCTGGGTGCTGCTGGGGCCAGAGAGGAGAAGCCCCACGGGCTGGGCAGCTCTCAGTGGGAACCCAGCAGGCTTGCTAGGCGTGGGCTTGCTGGGAGGATGAGGAGTCAAACCACCATTTCCCTGACACAGGCAGGCAGCCTCGCCAAAAGGGAAGGGTTTACAACAGAAGGGAAATCCTTCCTCCTGGCTGACTCCCAGGGCCCATCTGCCAAACCCCAGCTCTGTCACAACCCACCCACAACACTCCCGGAAAAGGACGTCTTAGAAGTGGTGTTCTAGAAAGTGCCTGTGCGCTGATACTGGCAAATCGGGCGTTTGTAAAGTACAGCACTGACAAGAGCAATCACAAAGCAAGGGGAGAGAAAAAGAACAGGAAGAGTGAAAGAGAGGAACATAGAAATAAGGAACTCTCAGAACTATCGAAATCATGTTCCACATTCACCCAGAGCATTTGTTTTACTTTTTCTAAAGTGGTTACTTCAGCACAGAACTTCCATACCCCTGGAAGTCCATGACAACGGGTCACAGCGAACCTCACTGGCACTGATGATTAAATTCGCAGCCCATGTCATCACGCCCGAAGCAGCCCAGCTACAGAGGTTAAAGACACAGCTGCAGTATTCAGAGGCAGCAGGGAAGATGTGGACAAAAAAAGGGGCTCTGCAATCTAACCAAACGTAACCTCAGAGTTACTCAGCAGGCAATCTGATCAGCAATTCCTAACTGGGCAAGTCCTGGTGGGTAGTCACGTCCCAGATCTCTATCAGGTTTACCTTCACCTTAAGCAAACCTTGTCCATTGTTCTCCTGCCTCCAGGTTAACACACCTTTGAATGTCTCTGCTTCAGACCCCTCAAGGGAGCACATAATCTTGTTAACTATCCTGTAATCCCTGCCTTCATGTAATCTTCCTTACCTTTCCTCCTTAATTCCAAATATATAAAAGAAACTGCAAAAACTGTCATTTTCTGGAGCAATTGAGAGCTTGCTTCCCGGCATGTCATCCGTTTGGTTCAAATAAACTCAGAACAACTTATATGAAAATTCTCTACAGGTTTGGACATTTTTTTACATCAACAAAGGGCTGGTAGGGCCCTTCCCCATCTATCTCTTCTCCACTTCTCCATCCTATACCTTCTTGGCTCCAGCCTCAATTAAATCCTAAATTCACCATGTACTGTACTTTGCCCTTCTATGCCTTTGCACATGCTGTTCCCTCTGCCTAGACCCTAGCCCCTTTCCTTAGTTACCTAGCAAGCTCCCACCCAGGCTTTAGGACAACTCCCATCACTCATGAGGTTTTCCTTACCTAGAGTGATTGGGGGGGAAAGCTTAACATTATTCCCATAAACATAAGTCCATCAAAACCTGGAACGTAAGTGGGCGCCAGGTGAAGGGCAGCCTTTTTCTTGTCCTCATTGTCCTCGTCTCTATTTGGAAAATGCCCTTCCCAGTGTGGGTGGCTGGACACAACCTATGTCCACCATCCGGAAATCCATTCGAAGACCTTAAGCTCATTCTAACTATGGAAGATTGGCCTGGGAAGGGAGATATGATGGGATATGCAGGTTCACCCCTCTACTCCACACAAGTATTCTTGCAGCTCTTGCTAACTCTGGTCCATTCCAATACCCAAGGCTGTCCCACTGTTGCCTACACAGTGGTTGGTGATCCCCTCTCACTCTTTCACCCTTGTCCCATGTTCTGGACAGTCAGTAGTCCCCTGGGTGCTGAGCTTCTGTCCCTCCCCAAGCGGCCTGGTCTTTGTACCTTTCTTAGCTGCATCCCCAGCCAGGCTTAGCCTCTACCATGAATACTGAGAGGCGGATGCCCAGAATTCTTAAATGCCTGCCAGCTACAGTTGATGCTGCAACTAGTTCTACAACTACTTCCTGTTCTCTGCCTGCTCCACATCTCTAGGCATCTTGGCCACCTTCCCATCCTTAAAATGACTGAAGACCAAAACAGAAGACACCAGCGGAGACAGACTAGGAAGTCGGTGAGTTGAGTAGAAAGAACAGAGCCTCGGGTGGAGGCTTTAAGGGGGCGGGGGACCATCACCTTCATCTCCTCAGCACTGTACCCTCTCCAAGCCAAACTGTGCTCTGGCTTCCTATCCACTTGAATGCTCAGAGGCCAGCTTTATCCTTGATCTAAATGTTCCCTTTCTGGGACATGTCTGTGGAAGGATTCCGCTACCTTTGCTGGGTTCTGTACTATGGGGTGAGACCACGTTTGGGGTGAGCTGGGCACTAATGATTAAAACCATCTGCAATGAGCCCAGGCACACTCTCTGTGCCCACTCCTGTGGTGAGGACTCCAGGGCCCAGCCCAGCTGTCTCAACCCAGTGCCCCTGTATTGTAAGAGAAGTCTGTATCCTGAGAAATAAAGGTTTTTCAGCCACCTGGATAGCTGCAGCAGGAGCCTAACAGCTCCAGGTGTCAGTCCGCTTGACAGCAAGTTAGTTATTACAGGGAACAGGAACTGGCCTGAGGAAAAGTCTTCCTACCTGGCCACCTGCTGGGCCTAACGGCTCGAAGCTATTTGGCAGTAGGGACCAGGTGTGAGCAGAAGTCAACACCATAAAAATTACTCAATTTCATGTAAGTACAGTGGTTTCCCTTTTTCCAGGGTTTTGCTTTTCCTGGTTTCAGTTACCCAAGAATGCCGTCTGAAATGATTAAATGAAAACCTTCAGAAATAAACAATTCATACATTTTCAATTACACGCCGTTCTGAGTACCTCACTTCATCTCTTCACATCATCTCACATCATCACAAGACGAAGGGCGAGTACAGCACAATAAAATCTTTTGAGAGGGAGAGACCACAGGCACATAACTTTTATTACAGCATATTGTTATAACTGTTCTATTGTTAGTTATTATCGTTAATCTCTTACTGTGCCTGATTTATAAATTAAACTGTGTCATAAATATGTGTGTATAAGAAAAAAAACATAGTCTATATAGGGTTTGGTACTGTCCGTGGTTTCGGGCATCCACTGGGGGTCTTGGAACGCATCCCCCACAAATAAGGGGGGCCTAATGTAATCACCACAGCAAACAACCCCAAAGTCCCTTTAGCCAGATAGCATAATAGAGTGAGCAGGTAGATATAGATAGATCAGTGAGATATAGGGTTCTATCTGATTACTTTGTGTTACAGCAAAGGGTATGGTTTTTGCATTCAGAGCTCCAGCTCCCCTGCTTACCAGCTAAGTGGCCTTGGGCGGGTTTCTTAATCTTCCTGAAGCTGAGTTTTTTCATGTTTAAATTAAGGAAAATAACACCCTTGCCTGTCAGAGTTGTTGTGTAATCCAAAAGATAAGGCGCGCTAAAGCTTTTTGCAAATGGCAAAGCATTTATGCAGTAATGAGTTATTAGAATCCAATCTTCCAGCAGGGTACCATGGCATCCTTTCATCTCTCCTACCTCCCAAATGTCCTCTCCTTTGCAAACCACAGAGCATTATGTGTGGAGCATGTGTGTACACAGTGTACAGGTGTATCCCTGGCGTGTCAATCTTCAGAGCTGTGGCTAGGCAAGACCTATCAAATCTCCATGTCCCAGCTGCTAACAAGAAAGCACCAGCTCTACTAAGCCTTCACTGTGAACAGAGAGGTGAAACCAAGACACCTAAGACCTAGGCTTTCCCTTAAGCAGGACGGAAATTAGAAACAATTTCTGGTAACTCTTGTTAATTCATAATATAGCAGTAAGATAGTAGGGGATGCCTGGAACTGACCGGACAAATAAGAACGAGGAAGAAAAATAGTTGGCAGGAGGCTAGGGAGCTAGGGAGGGCTGCAGAGACTACCTAGTCCTGATTTCACAGGTAACATTGAGCCTGAGAGACAAGTAACTTGTCCAGGATGGCATAGGGCAGAGCTGGGACTGGAGCCCAGAACTTTTTTCTCAATGCCAAACCGCCTGAAGTATCATCAGCCATTCATTTCCAAATTCATTTGCCTCCCGTATCTCTGAACTAACCAAGCAGTAACAATAAGTCCACAGGGAACTTACCCAAAAAACTTCCCTCGACCACAGATGCTGGGCCCGATAAGGGCCCCAAAGAACAGTATCCACTTCATGTCCCAAAGGTGTCTGTCACACCGGGGCTGAGTCAAGCTGTATTTATAAGGAGTCTGAGGCAAACTCAGTTCTCAAAAATGCTAGTGTGATTCCCAAGCAGCCTTTCAACTCTGATGATAGACAGGTGGGCCCCTACCCATGACTCTTCCATTCCTTTTGAGTGATAAAGACCAGCCTCCTGATTCACAGAATCAGGAACCTGCTCCTCGGGCTGGAAAACTCTGTGCCAAGGTAACATATTGCTCAACACTGTATTTAAATCATGTTTTTTAAATAAATAGGAAGTCCCACGGTGCCAAATAGAATTTATAGTCATAGGAGAGGCCAGGTTGTAAACCTAGCACGGAGTTACCTCTAGAGTTTTTTTTTTTAAAGTGAAGAGTTTCAAAGAAATCACAAGCCAGCTCCAAGACCACAGATTTGACAACCTGTCAGAGAATCCACCAGAGCAGGTCATAACAATGACAATGACAGTTTGTGGCCTCTGCTATGAATCTGACACATAATTCTTAGGACTCCAGGAAGAAAGTAGAATTATATGAGGTAGAGGGTATAGGAAGAATGTGTTAGTCTGAACAAATTATCTGTTTTCCTTAGGGTCTGAGCTAAAGTGAAGTCTTAATAGTATTATTAAAAATAAAACTTTCTTACATTTGCTAGACTCTGAGTCTAGTGTCCTTTCCACCACGTCACAGCAGAATAAATGGAAAACACTTGTGATCTCCATGACTTCTTGGGCTCTGAGGCCATTGAGTCTGTTCTGGGAGCCCCAAATCCCACAAGCCTCCCCCATCCTATCATCTACACTTTCTGCACTTGCTAAGGGGAGTGGATACAACCAAGGGTCATGATTAGGACTGTTAAAAAATATTATTCTGACATTTGTTAAAACTGTAAGGAAGACTTTATTCAAAATTATTGCAATAGGGGTCATGAAATAGAAGAGTAATTGTGTTCAACTCCTAATACAGTAAAGACAGCAGAGTGAGGAGTCAGTGGATGGACAACTGCTAAGAGGAGACATCAAGGGTAGGGGGGGATACTCGCTTAACCGACCTAACAGGATTCTTGCTAAAGGCAGGCCAAGAATTGAGACATCACAAGTGGATGATAAGGAACTTGATCAGATATCAAAGACTGGGGGATGACTTCCTTAGCAGGATTCTTTGCTAAGACTGTCTTAAGGCCCAGGATAAGCCTAGTCAAAAAGAGGACTCAGAGCCCTAGCCAGTTTGGCTCAGTGGATAGAGTATTGGCCTGCATACTGAAGGGTCCTGAGTTCAATTCTGGTCAAGGGCACATACCTCGGTTGCAGGCTGCATCCCTGACCCTGGTCAGGGCACATGCAGGAGGCAACCAATCAGTGTGTCTCTCTCATCATTGATGTTTCTATCTCTCTGTCCCCCTCTCTCTTCCTCTCTGAAATCAATTTAAAAAAAAAAAATTTTTTTTAAAGGACTCAGAGAAGCCTAAGGTTTGGTCAAGGAGGGTGTTTATCAGGAGCTGTGGGTCAGAGCTCTCTTACCCTTCCCACACTGAAAGGGAGCTCCTATTCCCACCCTGGTCCATCACAAAGACTGGGACTCTCCTTCACCAAGATAAGTTTCAGCTTTGAAATTACCAAAAAGAGAACCTGAGACCTGAACCTGTGAGAAATGTGAGCTAAAGAATCAAGTACCCAGAATTCCAGGAAAGCTGGAATTCACTTCCCACCCTTTTCTTCCAGAGAAAACCATCCACATGAAGAAAATCTAAACCCCTAATGGAAGTAAGCGTCTAAAGGGAAATTATAGGGCAACCAGAAAGGAGTGTCGTTGGCTTGGGTCCCCACCAGTTTCCATAGTGCAGCATACCAGGAATGGAAAAGCAAATAACAATGGAACCAGATGACACAGTACCTACCATAGTGCTTGGAACAATGTAGTTGCTAAATTAGTACTTCTTGAATACATGAATTCAAAAGTCCCTTTCTAGTTCTAAAACGCTACTCTATTATGATGAAGGAGCTGGCACATACCACAATATGTATGAACCTTGAAAACATTATGCTAAGTGAACTAAGCCAATCACAAAAGGACCAATACTATGTCATTTCATTTATATGTGGTGCCTAGAATACCGAAGGGTCCTGGGTTCGATTCATAGAATAGGCAAATTCATAGAGACAGAAGTGGACTAGAGGTTACCAGAGGCTGGAGGGAGGAAGGACAGGGAGTCATTGCTCAACCGGTGCAGAGTTTCTGTTTGAGATGATAAAAAAGTTCTGGAGATGGATGGTGGTGATAATTGTACAACACTGTACAATGCCACTGAATTGTACACTTAAAAATGGTTAAAATGGTAAATTTTATTATTTGTATATTTTACCACATTTTTTAATGTTGAGGGGATATTGGGAGCATTTTGCTAAGAGTATATATTTTTTTAAAGATGAAGGAGTACAGCTCAGTGGTTTACTATATTTTAGGACAGCATAAATTGAAGAACTAATTCTCCTAAATCAGGACTCGAAAAAGAAATAATCACTCCCGACTTTGTTTCAAACTAGAGAGCTTTTAATGGTGTTTATTCCCCCAGAGCCCTAATAGGGATGGTCTCGCACGTGCTCCATGATTGTCTTCAAGCCAAGCCAGGTCTCTTCGGCTGTGGGTAAGATCTGGTTGGCGGGCAGCAGGAAGCCGTACCGACCGGTGTCTCTCAGTTCAAAGGCAAATGAGTATTTGATGCCAGAGTCATAGGCCCAGTCAATGCTTCCTCCGCTGGCCTGGTCTGAAGAGCAAATGAGAATAAGTCTGGTTATGCTGTTCCCACTGGCCTCTCACAGCTATGGAACCGCCAAGGTAAGTTCTACTATTATTAAAAAGGTAAGGTAGGCCCCTATCTGCAAGGACCTTAAGAGCAGGGATAGCTTAGTAGGGGGTCACCCTTATGAAAAATTACAAGATTAATTTGAAAAGCAAACGGTGTTATGTAAATGGACACTATGCTTGGCCTCCCTCTGGTGTTCTGAAGGGCCTCTGGCTTCACCCACCCATTTGGAATCCTGCCTGCTCGCCTAATTCGCCTCTGCTACAACGTAGGGAGGCCGCCCCACTTCCTTCTTTAGAAAAGTGCTAGGTGTAGACCTTTTTTTCTCTTGAGAGAGGGGAGAGATTACAAATACAAGAAACAATTTGGTCCCTGCCCTCAGGGGATTTTCAGCTAAGGGTGGAACAGGCCTTGTTCTGATATAAAACAACATGCCCACTACCTGTGTGTGATGGTTCACCCAACAGAGTAAAGTGCACCTGTGTAATGTGTGGCCACGGACACGACAGATGATGAAGGAAGTGGCATTAGCCAACAAAGAGTTGGGCAACCATAACTCAGAAGAGCTGAGTCATGATGGGTTCCGAGGCCTGGCCCAGGGAGGGCAAGTAGAGGTCAAATGAAGGAGATGGCTGAGGCAGAGATGGAAAAAGTCTCCTAGTCCCTAAGAACAGGACTGGGCAAAGGGGAAGACCAAGGAGGCTGTACCAAGAACAGGACTACTCATGGTTAATACTGTGAATGAACACTGAACTCCTGTGACTAAAGTCTTTGTCTTCACTCATAACAGTTACATAACCTGGTAAATAACAAATACCAAGTGGTTTCTGACTTGAACTGAACCTTCCTGGGTGCCAGAATTACTAACTTACGCCTTTGGTGTAGCTACATGACACAATCCCACTAAGAAGCCCGTAGTGAATGCAATGCTAGCTTCAAATGGAATCCTAATTCTGCAAAACATTAGTTGGGTGACCTAAAGCATGTACTTATCTCACTGAGTCCAAAATGCTTCACCCGTCAAATGGAGATAAAAGTATTACTTATTTCACAGAGCAATGAGAATTAAATGGAATAATATAATGTTTATAATTCCAACACTTTTTGAGTGCCTACTAAATGTGATAGGCACTATGCTAAATTCGTTAATTTAATCACCACTTGAGTCACAAAGTAGATATTAGTATTATTTCCATTTTACAGATGAGAAAACTGAGGTTCAGAGAGATTACGTGAAGGAGCTGGGATAATGTATATAGAGTAGACATTCAATAAATGTTAGTTATTGTTATAACTATGATTACAAAGAAATTATTAGAATCCTATTTTAAAAGTTGGGCCACATTAAGAAGAGGTATCCAGAGGAGAGTAGTTCACCAGGAAACTAACAAGGAACATTTATACGGTGCCTGAGAATTAGTGAACACTTTTAATCTATATTCTATCCTTTGAGCCTCTCACTAATCCATTTTACAGATGAAGAAACCAAGGGAGGTCCTGGCTGGTATGCACAGTGGTTAGAGCGTTGGCCCACGCACCCAAGGGTCTCAGGTTCAATTCCCAGTCAAGGGCGTGTGCCTGGGTTGCAGGGTCCATCCCCAGCCCCAGTCAGAGCTTGAGCGGGAGGCAGCCAATGGATGTGCCTCTCTCATATTGATTTTCTCTCTTTCTTTCTCTCTCTATCCCCCCCACCCTCCTCCCTTCCCTTCCTTTCCTTTCTCTCTAAAAATCAATGGCTCAGTGGATAGAGCATCAGCCTGTGGACGAAGGGTCCTGGGTCCCATTCCAGTCAAGGGCACATGTCCAGGTTGTGGGCTCAATCCCCAGTGGTGGATGTGCAGGAGGCAGCCGATCAATGATTCTCTCTCATCATTGATGTTTCTATCTCTCTCTCCCTCTCCCTTTCTTTCTGAAATCAATCAATAAATAAAAAATAAAAGGAAAAATATCCTCACAAAATAAATAAACAAACAAATAAATAAATATAAAAGAAACCAAGGGAAGATGAGTGACCTACCCAAGGTTACTTGGAGCTACAACTCAAACCCAGGCCCCTGTCCCCAAGGTCTGTGCTTTCCCCCCTACACCTTTCTGAGAAACAACTCAAGTAACAACTCCTCCTGGACCTAACACCTATTGTAGTGCAGCTCCTCCGAGCCCTTTCCAAATGAGGAGCTGCCTCACCCCCCACAGATGTCCAGCCACCTCGTGGGTGGAGTGAAGCAGGTGCTCACTCAGAGCTGCATACCACTCTGGAGCAGGAAGCAACAAGTAGTTAATGGGGACCAGTTCCTAGAGGCAATGCCTGTCCAAACTGGAATGAGGCCAGGATCAAAGATAACAGAGGCAGCTCTGGGCACAGATGGAGCCAGAACTTGCTTGACCACTAATGGCCAGGTTCCAAAAAAAAAAAAAAAAAATCAGACAGCAAACCCTATGCTTGTCTGATATCTGCTTATTAAAAATGTCTTCAATCTCTGTGATCTTACCAAGAAAAACATACTAAACCTCAGTCTTCCAAGGTCTGCCTTACTTGTAAATACCTCAGCTACGGAGGGGGGGAAACTAGATTCTTTGTATAATCTGGGAGCATATGATGCCATTCTGCTGACATCCCAAGCTGCCAACCAGAGAAAGCATGCATTCCTCAGCCGTCAGTGGCCATGATGCCTTCCTCCCTATTGCCGTCACTCAGAAGGCTCTCCTCCCTGGAGGTGCCCCCACCAAAGGAGAGGACAATCCCACATGGAAGTGGTTGAAAAGGTCTGGGCAGCCCGGCCAGCGAGGCTCAGTGGTTGAACATTGACCTATGAACCAGGAGGTCACAGTTCGATTCCCGGTCAGGGCACATGCCCAGGTTGCAGGCTCCATCCCCAGTGTGGGGCATACAGCAGGCAGCCAATCCATGATTCTCTCTCATCATTGATACCTTTCTCTCTCTCTGTCTCCCTTCCTCTCTGAAATCAATAAGAATATAAAAAAAGGTCTGGGCAACTCGAAGCAGATCAATTTTCCAGAGAATCGCCTAAAAACCACGAAACAAGCTCCAAAGCTGCTCATTCCCTTTGACTTGGAAATCCTGCCTTGGGAGTCCATACCAGAGAGCTCTGAGAGAAAAAGGAGTTTGTACCAACATGTTCCTAGTAGCGTCGCTTAGCAAAAAGCTGAAACAATCCAAAGACCCAGTTACTGGGATATAGCATTATAATGGAATAACAGATACCTAGTGTGGAAAAACATAAAATCACACAGGAAATACTGTTACCTTTAAAAAGAGCTGGACACAAAACAGAACCCTGACACTGATTAAGACTTGTGGACCAAAAAGGGATTATATGGAAAGTAATCTCACAGCGTGATCTGATCATAAATTCCTAACTGGGCAAGTCATGGTGGAGAGTCACGTCCCAGGCCTATAAAAGGCTTATCTGTGCCTTAAGGTTGCCATGTCCATTATTTCTGTGCATCTAGGTTAACTCGATTTTGAAATGCCCCTTTTCAAACCCCTCCTTCTAAAGCGTGACCACCCTCAAGAGATAATGTTAATTATCCTGTCATCTGATTGCACCTTGCTTTCCCTCATCTTCATGCAATCTTCCTAACTTCCCCCCTTAATGCATAAAAGAAACTGCAAAGTGTTATTTGCTGAATCATTTTTCTCAGTCTGTTGAGATTTTTTTTTTCTTAATTATAAGAGAAAGTTCATTTAGAAAATTACAGAGGTAGTAGATGTGCCCTTATTGCTTAGGAGAGAGAAAAGCAGAGGTAATATGAGGAGGGGAATGAGGGGGGAGGGAGAAGAAAGGCGAAGGCGAGCTACTGAGAGCGAGAGCGCACACGGTTTGTTGAGATCTTGTTTCCAGGTGTATCCTCTGTTGGGCTCACATAAACGATTGTAAAAATTCTCTACAGGTTTGGTAGTTCTTATATCTACAAACTAGATAAATATATGTGTGTTCATTGACAAAATCATCAATGAAATTGAAACAAAATAAAACTGTTGGTTATTGGATTATTTTTTATGAAGTTTTTAAACACATCATAATAGAAAAAAGAAAAAAATCATAATCTGGAAAAAAAGAACTTTCACCATCCGAGATATTACCAGAGCAGTAGTTTGTGTGTTTTCAGTAAGTATTCTAGGTAAGAGGAGTAAACTCCTCCTCCTCTGCTCTCCAAGACTCCGCCAGAGAGAAACCCACAGGCCCAAAATGGCATCACTTGTGCTAAAAGCCCATGATACCAAACCTAGATTTAATACCTGATCTAATTGCAGTTTCAGCCTCTCCCAAGAGTGACATTTTATACAAACCAGTTTGGAATTTCCTGATCTATACTAGTGAGGGAATCTGCCTGGTAAGACCCCTCCACTTCCCCACCCCCCAAACCGCCTTCCCTTAAAGCAGCGGTTCTCAACCTGTGGGTCGAGACCCCTTTGGCGGTCAAATGACCCTTTCACAGGGGTCGCCTAAGACCATCCTGCATATCAGATATTTACATTACGATTCATAACAGTAGCAACATTATAGTTATGAAGTAGCAACGAAAATAATTTTATGGTTGGGTCACAACATGAGGAACTATATTTAAAGGGCCAGAAGATTGAGAACCACTGCCTTAAAAGAAGGTGTCCTTGCCTGAAATAATCCACCCTTAACTTCTTAGTCCCACCGTCTTTTGTCCTATAAAAAACTTCCATCACCCAGCCGGTGTGGCTTAGTGGTTAAACATAGACCTATGAACCAGGAGGTCACGGTTCGATTCCCGGTCAGGGCACATGCCCGGGTTGCAGGCTCAATCCCCAGTTAGGGGTGTGCAGGAGGCAGCAGATCAATGATTCTCATCATTGATGTTTCTATCTCGCTTTCCCTCTCCCTTCCTCTCTGAAATCAATAAAAACATATTGGAAAAAAAAAACCTTCCATCTTGTACAACCCCCAGAGTGCCCTTCTAGCGGCTAGATGAGATGCTGCCGGATTCATGAATCACTTAATAAAGCCAATTAAGAACTTAAAATTTACTGGGTTGAATTTTGCTTTTTAATGACTCCCATTAAGAAAACCATGACTCACAAGTGTTCATTCCCGCAGATTTCTGCCACCACCCTCCTACAGATGTAGCTGTCTTTGCCCCCAGCATGTCTGCAGACTCCCTCCTCTTGTTCAAGCTCAATCTGCCCACCTCCACTTGTCCCCTCCTTGCCCTTCTCCCCAACTCTGGACAGTATTACGTTGGTCACTTCCGATCTCTCCTGTATCTTTCACCTCTCTCTCTCTTAATCCTTCCCCACAGTCTCTTATCCCAGAAAGAAAAAAAAAAAAAGCAAACCCTGGCGGGTTGCTCAGTGGTTAAAGCATCAATCCTTGGACCGAGGGGTTGTGGGTTCAATTCCTGGTCACAGGCATGTCCCTTGGTTGCAGGTTCTCCAGCCCCGTAGGGCCTCCTGTGGGAGGCAACCAATCCATGTGTCTCTTTCTCCCCCTCCTCCCTCCCTTCCACTCTCTGGAAATCAATGGAAAGAATATCCTCTGGTGAGGTCTGTGGGTTTTTTTAAGAAAAGAAGGAATCCTTGATTCCAGAATCTCTCTTTCCCTTCACATCCAGGTTTCTCTAAAGCAGAGTTGAGGAACATCCGGCCCATAGTCCGAATAAGGCCCTCGAAATCATTTGGTCAGGCTCTGCCAAAGCATTAGGGGTGAGTTAATTAAATGTTTGACCAAATAAAGCAGGCTAATGTTTAAGTTGGTAATTTTGCATGGCCCTCGAATGATGTTATAAACATCCAAATGGTCCTTGGCAGAAAGAAGGCTCCCCACCCTGCCCTAAAGAGTAGGCCACTCACCAGTCTCGCCTCTCCCCAGCCCTGTACTCCTCCAGCTACTCTCCCCACTCTTCGTAAACTACTCCGCTTAAAGTCACCAATAAGCTAGTGTAGGGGTTTAGAACAAGTTACCCCAAGATGTGCCTGTGTGATATGCAGGCTGTTCTGAGCTATAGGCAACCAGGACTCTGTGGGCTCGAGAGAAACTTCTGCCCTTTCCAAACTAACTACCTAGAAGAATTTGAATTAGGGGCCTTACCCATAATTAAAGATTATCAGAAATCATTTTTTTATGGTTTTTTTTTAACCTATCTATAGGACAGGGCAAATTTACTGAAGATCTATTCTTATTATTCTGACCATATATTTACTAGTATACCTTATTTTCCCTTTCTGTCATTGAACCTCTCATGTACGTGGGGTTCCCATATACTAGTATATGCATGTAATTAAATATTTTTCTTGTTAATCTGTCTCATGTTTATTTATTTTTAAACCTCACCTGAGGATACGTTTTTATTGGTTTTTGAGAGAGAGAGAGAGAGAGAGAGAGAGAAAGAGGAAAGAGAAACATCAAAGTGAGAGAGAAACATCCATCAGTCACTTCCCATACACACCCCAACCAGGGATTGAACCGGCAACCTAGGTATGTGCCCTGACCAGGAATCGAACCTGCCACCTTTTTGGTGCATGGGATGATGCTCCAACCAACTGAGTCACCTGGCCAGTACTCATGTCTATTAAACCAGCTGAAAGAACCTTGAGGATAGAGGAAAATTTCTTCCTCCCCCACACTCATATTAAAAAGAGAGAACCACAGGCCCAAAATGGCATCACTTGTGCTAAAAGCCCATGATACCAAACCTAGATTTTAATACCTAACCTAATTGCAGTTTCAGCCTCTCCCAGGAGTGGCATTTTAAACAAATCAGTTTGGAATTTCCTGATCCACACTAGTGAGTTAATATGCCCTTTAAAGACCCCCTTCCCCTAAGGCAGTGGTTCTCAACCTTCCTAATGCCGCGACCCTTTAATACAGTTCCTCATGTTGTGGTGACCCCCAACCATAAAATTTTCGTTGCTACTTCATAACTGTAATGTTGCTACTGTTATGAATCGTAATGTAAATATCTGATATGCAGGATGTATTTTCATTGTTACAAATTGAACATAATGAAAGCATAGTGATTAATCACAAAAACAATATGTAATTATATATGTGTTTTCCGATGGTCTTAGGCGACCCCTGTGAAAAGGTGGTTCGACCCCCAAAGGGGTCTCGACCCACAGGTTGAGAACCGCTGCCCTAAGGGAAGGTGTCCTTGCCTGAAATAATCCACTCTTAACTTCTTGGTCCCACCCTCTTTCTCCCTATAAAAACCTCCCATTTGTACAACCACCAGAGTGCCCTTCTAGTTGCTAGATGGAATGCTGTCCAATTCATGAATCGCTTTAAAAAGCCAATTACATCTTCAAATTTACTCAGTTGGATTTTGTTTTTTAACACTAGCGATGAAAATCCAACGGTAAATATTCTGTCCTTGTAATGTTTGGCCTTTCTGTGGCCTTTGTCATTGTTAAACACTGCCACCTGTCCAACAATTGCTCCTTCCCCATTTCCGAAACACAGGGTTGTCTGCCTCCTCTCTGCCCAGCTCTGCTGTGTCTCTCTCCCTCACTGCTAACCTCTTCTGCCCTTCGCCTTGCTCCCCTCTTCCGCCCAGGGCTCTTCCCACTCCAAATGATCTTGCTCTCCTGTACCCACCATCCTCTCTATGTCCACTAACCCCAAAACTCTGCAAAATCTGAGGGCCATGTAGCCCAATACCTTCCGGACAGCCTCAAAAGTTCCAGAACTCAATGCAGTATCTTTCCAAGCCCACCCCTGTTTCATCTTCTGGGATGCCTCCCTCAGTTAATGGCACCATTCAATGTCCTTTGGTGAGAAACCATCCTCACTGCTCTGGTTGTGTGGTGGGCAGTTAGAGAGACATCGCAGAGCAAGGACGACGGGCAGGTACACAAGGTCATCCATGTGGCAAGCCCCCGGTGCTTCACAACAGACAATCAATTCTAGGGTGAGACCTCGCCCCCAGGGTGACTTTCCCTCCCCTACCACATCGCTGGTCTGGTCTTGCTGTTTGGACCCCCTGACCTCTCTAGAGATAACATCTAGGCCTAAGTTATATTTCAGCTCCAGGCCCAGATAAGCAACCAAACCAACCACCGCTGATGTCAGGACCAGCTGCATTGAATAATGACCCCCTGCCCTGTGCCTGCCAATCAGTCAGCGGAGATCACAACCCTGAAAGGACACACCTGGAAAACTGCTGACTATGCTATTGAGATCTTCCCCTGGGACCTCCCCTAGGCTCCACCCTTTAACCCTTAGGACTGAGGACCCAGAGCGCTCTCCCTTCCTAGAGCACACCCATGCCTCTCCCTTTCCATTTCCCTTTCCCTGCCCCATCTCTTCCCCGCCCCTCCCTCCCTCCCTCCCCCCCCCCACCCCCCCCCCCCCCCCCGCCCTGCCCCAGGCACGTTACCATTAGCTTCCTCACTCCCAAGCTCCAAGCCCTTCCTTTACCTTCATAACTTGTTTCCTAAGCCCATCTTCTAGGAATTTCTTCTTCTACCTCTGTGATTTACCCAATAAATGTTCTCTTACAGTCTGAGTCCTGGCTCTGAATTCCTTCCTAGCCAAAACCCAAGTACCTAGGTTACTAAACCCAGATGTGGTCTGACTCCACCCTCAGACACCTGGTGCTCTTTCAGCCCACAACAGTTGGGCCACCATCTCTCCCCCAAACTCTTCCTACTCTTCCTGTGGGATGTTCCTACTTCCAGTCCATTATTACTTCATCCTCCATGCTGAAGCTAATCTGTTTTACCTAAATTAAAACACAATGCCTCGACACTCACTGACCTGCTGAAAACTCTCCAGTGGCTTCCAGAATCCTTTAGGTTAAAACCCGAACTCCTTAACATGGTACACAAAACCCTGAACTCCCCACGCCCCTTCTTACACTTTCATTCCAGCAGCCCCAAACCTTGTAATTCACAGAGCCCATCATAAAGTTTCATCCTTCTGTGCCTTGGCATGTGCTGTGAAGGAGCCAGAATGCCCCCCTCCTTTTCCCCTTCGCTAGGTCTCTGGTGATCAGTCTTCAAAACCCCGCCTTCTTGCCCAGCCGGCGTGGCTCAGTGGTTAAGCATCGACCTATGAACCAGGAGGTCACGGTTTGATTCCCGGTCAAGGCACATGCCCAGGTTGCCGGCTCAATCACCAGTGAAAGGTGTGCAGAAGGCAGCTGATCAATGATTCTCTCTCATCATTGACGTTTCTATCTCTCTCTCCCTCTCCCTTGCTCTCTGTAATCAATAAATATATATATTTCTTTAAAAAAAAAAACCTGCTTTCTTCCTGTATGAAGCCTTTCCTTACTCTTCCACTGTCAAATCCCTCCAACTTTCTAATACTTCTGCAGCATTTATAACCTTCTATTTCACATACCATACCAAAGTTTATTGACTTCCTCTTTATCTTCCATATTAAACAGTGAGTTCTCTATGGGTTCATTATGTCTCCAGTACTTGGCATAATGATTAGCACTTAGTAGATGCTTAATAAAAGGGTGAACAGAGTGGGTACTTATAAGAGGCATTTGTTTCCAAAGGATCATGGACATAGGAGCACTAGGGAACTCCTGGCCATTCAACCGTAAGGTCCTGAGTTTCTGGCTGTGTCCATAAGAAACTGGAGGGATGCCTTTGGGGGACCCAAAATCTACATGAGAGTGCATTGGGATTTCCCATAGCAATGCAGTTATTTCTTGTTTTTATCCCAATCCACTTTGGGAGAGAGAGTTTAGGAAGTCTGGCCAAGAAAGGTACAATTAATAAAAGTGGCCCTAACCGGTTTGGCTCAGTGGATAGAGCGTTGGCCTGTGGACTGAAAGGTCCCAGGTTCGATTCTGGCCAAGGGCATGTACCTTGGTTGTGGGCACATCCCCAATAGGAGGTGTGCAGGAGGCAGCTGATCGATGTTTCTCTCTCTCTCATCGATGTTTCTAACCCTTTATCCCTCTCCCTTCCTCTCTGTGAAAAATCAATAAAATATTTTTTTTAAAAAAATTTAAATAAATAAATAAATAAAAGTGATGACTTAGGACCAGGTCTCAATAAAGACCCATTTTTCAGGCACAGATTCCAAAGGATGAGAGTGAGGTGTAAGGGTCAGTACAAGCAGAACAGAGAGCACACCACTCCAGTATTTAGAAAGTTCTTTGTTCTAAATATCACATAGTAAATATCTCATGGAGATCTAGCCTTGCTGAGGGAAACTGGATAAGGCTGGGTTTCATGCATGAAGGCGTATGAATTACACATCAGGGCATTTAAAGGCTCTGGCCCAAAATCACATGGTGCCTGCTATCTTAGTGGGTCATTTGTAAAAACACATTAGATACTTACAGATGACTGAGCAGATAGGTCCCACTTTGTACTTGGTGCCGTGCAGCTTTTGCAGCGATTGGGTAGCCTTTTGGGCCACTTCCTCCTACAGTGAGAGAAGCAAGGAAAGATGAACGGATAACACTTGTCTCTGGGAAGAATAGATGCCCAAAAGCAGAATGTAGAATGGGACAGTTAACTGGACTCTCTGGTTAGTTGAGGATTAAGCACAACACCCTTTTTGTTTCAACCATTTTCGATGAGAAGTAAGCACCGCTCACTTTTGTTGGCTTTTAAACTACTACATGATCGCTTCTCAGCCTTTTGGCTCAGATCAAGTGTAGTCTATGTTCCTATCAGTTTAATAGCTGATACATCCTCTATTTTAAAAAAATACAAAATGAAGACCCCCTCCCCCCCCGTTTATTTGATCATCCAGACGCTTACATTAATAATGACCAGGGTTATTACTTTGCCACAAGCTCTTCTTGTTCAGGGCTGTGGATGGAAATAGGGTGGGAGGAAGGGGCTCAACAGAATGTGTACTGACCCCAGGATGTACCCAGAAAGTTGATTCCCGCCCCCCCCCCGCCCCCCCGGATCCTTACATTGGCTTATTTCCCCGTGATTGTCTCTTTTTCCAAGAAGTAGAGCTCAGCAAAATATTTTCCATTATTTGAGGGTTCCAATTTTGACTGATTGAGGCTTTACTATCCTTGCTAGGGATAAATGTAAGGTCTGAAACTCGGGTCCAGGAAAACAACTGTACAATTACCAGATGGGGGAAACCTGGCTCGGCAGAATCCTCAGAGAGCCTGGGGGTTTCAGTTGTCAATAAGCCCAACATGAGTCAACCGTACGGTGCTACTGCCAATTAACTGACCCTCGGCTGCAGAAGCAGAAGCGTGCAGCCTGGATGAGAGCAGTTATGGTCACGCTCTGCTGTGCTACTTAACCCACCGCACAAGTTCTGCATTCACTTCTGGGAGCTACTCTTGAAGAACACAGAAAAAAACAAGCATGTTTGGAAAATAGCAACCTGAATGGTATGGAAACTTGGGATCCTATTATGAGTGCTTGAAAGAACTGGGGGTATTTAGCAGAGATAAGGAAAAACCTAGGAGAAACGGGTTACTGGTCTTCAAGTAATTAATGGATTTGCCTCTCAAAGAGAAATAAACTTGTTCCATGGAGCCAGACGATAAATCAGGGCTGGCAGGTGAAAACCATAAGGAGGTGGTCTGGCTCTCTATTAGGAAAAATGCAAACAATCAAATGTGCCCCAAAATGGAATAGGCTCCTTGAAGCCAGGAACCCATCTGGCAGAGATGTGAGCACCAGGTTTGGATCATTTAAGGTGATCTAGATCTCCTAAAAATACCTTTTAGGTTCTTTTCAATCCTGACATTCTTTTCCCCCCAGTTCAACCCTGAGCGATAGATAAACCATCAAAACCCTGAAACCTGCCCTACAGCGCTGAAATCCAACTGAGATGAAAGCTACACCTGAATTTGAATAATCTATGTCATTTCTGCCAGGAGCTATTGACAAGAATCTATTTGGAAATAAATCCACCAAAAGGTCACATCTCAAGGCTGATCTCTAGTATATGGGTTTTAAAATTCAAGCCTAAAAGCCAAATTGGAAATATTTGCACATTCTCTTCAGCTGAGAATAGTTCTTGCTCATTTGTAAGCAGCCCTCTGAGATGTCACCATCTGATACAAGGCTGCCACCAGTTTACCTATTCCTCAAACAGAAAAGATGATGGAAGATATCAAGTTTGGGAAGTGAGTGTTTAATGCCCAATTCAGAGTGCACCATAATGGCAGATCATGGAGCTGAAGGTGCCAGGAAGGTATCAGGCAAGGAGCTGGAAGAGAGCATAGAGCATCTCTGATTCTAGGTCCAAGTGGTTATTTTCTAAGCAACAGAAAGCACATCCTGGGAGCTTATGTTCAAATCAGGGTCCTGCTCATCAAGATTAAGGCCATAATAATTTCATGAATTCTATTTCCAAAGGAAACTTAATTTAGGAAAGTCCACATCACAATCTTCTCAGTGGTTGGACATATTATGTCTCATTCATCTTTATAACCTATCCCTAGTGCACTCCCATCTCAGTACCTAACTTTATGACTGAAACTTACTTGTCCACACAATGGATATTTGTGGTTGGGCTAAAATGATGTTTCAGAAACTCACCAGCTCATCAAAGTCGTCTAACTTGGTACATTTATACCCATAGGGGAACATCAGCAGCTGGGAATAGCTGTGGAGGGTAATGAAGGCCTTGACTTTTCCATGACTCTTGATGAAGTCCACTATGGATTTCACCTCAACTTCAGAGTTGGCACTGGGTCCATGGTATGAATCAGAGCAAGGACTCTTGCTGGCTCCAGGTCCTGATATAAGAAACCCAAGAGAGAACAGTGAGCTTAACGGAGACACTGTACGAAGGCAGTTTCCACGCATCACTAAGTCCCTCCCCTGGAAATCAGAGCAAGAATGTTAGTCAGGAAGCAAGTGATTTCTGCACATAGCTTTCTTCTTTAAAATATGGTTCTATATGACAAAAAGAGCTATCAAATTAGACCGTCTCCTCTCTCTGGGAGTTGTTGGAAGAAAAGCTAGATTTAATATTATAGATGGAATTCCTGCATTGGGTAGGAGTTGAGCAAGTTCATTTTCTGGGATCCCTTCCAATTCTTAGAGTCCGAGAGTAGAAGATTTTATGCATCTGTACTTCTAAGTCACAAAGCCACTAATGCAAAGAACCTCTGACATCTTTTCTACGGTGAGGAAAGCACAACTACATCTGACAACAAGGACACCTTTGGCTTTGATTTTCTCAGCAACTAGAGTAACTCATGACCACTGAAGTGGGTCCACTGTGGCCTGGCCAGGGCTGTGACTGCTAGAGAAATGGATGGGATGGGTAGGAGCTGGGACTCCCCAGGGTCTCTAGGTGATATGGACAAAGGTAAATATAGCCTGTCACCCTTACCTTAGGATTCTTTTACAAGAACAACATTATTTTGGATCTGGTACTTTGATTTTTTTCCCTACACTAAAACACACACACACACACACACACACACACACACACACTATTGTAAAATCCCCCACTATCACAATCCCCTACTATGTTTTCTTTTGGTTCAATGAATCCCACTCGTTTATTTGTCTTACAAATATTTCATGATTGCCTTCTATGTTCCAGACACTGTGCTAGGTGTTAGGAAAACTGCAGTGAAAGAGATCGTGTCTCACCTCACTGTTATCATACCTAATAAGGAAAAAAAAAAACAAATTTCAATTCTGTGATAAAATATAAGGAGTTTTAACTGATGCCTGAAAGCATAAAGGAGCAGCCAACCAGATTGCCACTGAACTCCGAACAATTAGAGCTGCAAGTCAACAAAGCCAGAGCAGCACGCTAATATTTTCTCGTTTGAATCTATTTTGAAAATCAGTTTCTTAGTCTTATTTGGACTTTAGTTTTCTTTCTCGAAGCATCCATGGGTGATGTAATGCTTCTCTCCCTATAGATCCTAACCCCCTCTAGTGGTTGGTTCGGGGCTTCCGGAGGCCTCCCGCCATTGCGCATCCTACTCTGAGAGCTCAGCAGCTGAGCCGGGCTTCGGCTTGTGGGAAAACCAAGATGTGAGACAAAATATATTAAACGCTGCTCAGAGCGCTGTGACAGCACGGCGAGCCTGCGAAGGGAATTTAGTTAAGTGTTTTCCAAATTGGTTTTTAAATGGCTTGAATCCTGAATGGGCTTAGCGGGCTGACAGTCCTGCAGAGCCATGCAGAACGGCTAGTTGGCCAAACAAAGTCGGACCATTCCTGGAGGCAAGTCCCCGCGCTCACCTCCAAAACCTGCGTCCCAGTTCCGGTTAGGATCAACACCAACACAGCGGCTTCCAGACACTTTGGACCGGGTCTTTCGCCACATACGATTCTTAAAAGGAAGGGGGTGGGATACGGTCATTCAGCCTGATGAGCCGGTCTCTTTAGAATTCCATTCATTTCCCTCCACCCCTCCCGAAGGCCCCTGTGAAATGGAACGAATTCCCCTTGCACAGAGGTGAGGAGTAGTCCTCCCACGGAGTTCTGCTGGCGAATTTCAGTCAGTTTCACTCAGAGAGAAGCAGACAGTCCCCCATCTCCTCAAATGAATACCGACCCGCCAAACCATGTTCCCTAGAACAGCAGTTCTATTCAATGTTAACAACAAAAACAGAATAAAAAAAGTGGGGAGAAAGCAAGGGTTCCGTGACAGAATCGTTTGGGAAAATATAGAACTAAATTGGCTGATTTACTTTAGAACTTCTAAGGGTTTTTTAATGCTCTAATTTTTTTTTATTTTTATTTTTTTTACGAAACTCCAAGAAAGGGATATAGTGGGCGATAGTTCCCAAACTTCTCTGTGGAACTTTTATTCATAGGGTATCTCATAAGATGAGTACTCGTATTTGTACGAGTTCCTTTTGAAACCTCGTTGAAAAATGCTATCATAGTCAGATCTCTCCAAAAATAAATTTGAAGCTCTCACTCATTTCGAACATACGTGGGGTCACGGTTGCCACAATGGCGTTTTGTAATGAGATTTTTACAGGGGGGAAAAGAGAACGAACGACATAACTCCTTTTAGTAATACTCCAGAGATTCCTTCTACAGATTTTAAGTAAAATGTGAGATGTATTGTACTGCCTACCTAAATCCTACCACAAATCTAATTGTCAGCAGGTAACATCCGCCTCCACTTTTCTATCAATCCTGCCACAAAAACACAGAGATAATTGGAACAAATCTCCTAGGTGACTCACAGTGAACAATGAGCTCTAATAGCCCAGCCTAAGAGCTGAAATGAGGCACTGACGGAGGCAATATGTGAAGCCACCGTGGGCTGTAATAAGAAGTGATTATAAATTCCACTGCTTGCCTCAATGCAGGGCCACTACGGAGAGATTAGGCATTCTGTTTACAGTGAGTCAAGGGCAGAAAGATTACTTTTATTTTGTTTTCAAAGTCCCTACACCTCTCCTTAGGTTCTTGTTTTGAGAAGAGAAAAAGTCCAAGCTTACTTTGGTTTGAGAGAACACATATCCATCGGGGTTTGTGACCGGCAGCAGGAAGATATCCATGGTGTCCAAAATGGAAGTGATGGATGGATCATTTCCATAATCAGAGGCAATCTGAGCAGAGGCAACAACATATATGTCAAGCTCACCCTTCCCTTTCACCGGGGGATCCAGGATAGAATATTAAGGCAATGTGTTTTTTCCACACATGAACTAGATATCACTGCTGGTCAATGAAAAGTCTCACAGGACTTCATCCAATTTCCTGCAGTGTTAATGTGTTTCATATGCCAGTGTCTACACTTTTATTTCTGGCCAGAAGTATTTATATTAAATAAAAATCAGATATTACTTATCCATTTTCTCTAAAAAGCAGTAGAATCCTTCCTATTAATTCTGGTGAGGCATTTTGCAATGGTAGGCAATGGTGTATGTGGCTTATAGGGATCTATGAATCAAAGAAATGTTTGCAGTTTACCTTAATCACCACACAGGGTAGCTTTCCAAAAGAACGCTCAACCAACATCAGATAACTTAAATATGCGGAGACTTTTCTAAAGATACCGAGAGGCAGTTAAATTCCATTTGGGGAATTAAATTTCTACTTGCAATCAATTGCAGTAGAGTTGAAGTTTCTGCTGGATTAAAATTTACTCATTTCCTGTGCTCAGCCATCCTAAAGCATTATTATTCAACTGTTAAATATCCATTTCATAATACCCTAAAGGTAACCGCATTTTAATTGAAGGGAAAAATGTATCAGTCAGTATGCACGTGGTTGCACATGCTTGAATGATCTGATGTGGATTGATTTCCTTTGCTCATGAATTAACATTCTGATTTATAGCGTGTCACTTTTGAATTACTTAGGAAATACCAGACGAGGTCACACCCAGCCTGGTGTCCTGACTCTAATGCCAATGAACCTGTGGAAGGAGAGGTATTGCTACACCCCGACTTCAAAATCAGATTTGGAAAATTTTCAGAGCCACCAAAAACCCTGAACGAATTCCACTTTGGATCTGTAGGTCAAAGTAAACTCTTCTAGCACCTGTTTATATTTCCCATCTGAGCCCCCTTCGTGATTTCCTAGCTTTCTAGCACATCGTGCCTCAGCCCTGAGAATTCGAGGCAGCAAAGCAATTTTTCTCTTGTCTGTTCTTCGGCTGAAATCTGACTCCCCAGGGCCCTTCTTTTCCACCCTCTCCATCTCTTCTAGCTCGCTTTTCTTTTAGCAGGCACAGTGGCCCAGGAAGAGTGCCAGGGTCCTGGCTGGGGCAATACCAAAAAAGGTTGAATGGCTCTGATTCCTGCCTGCGTGACAAGAGAAGCAGCTGGGCTGAGAGCTTCAGCCGTTAGGACCACAGGGATTGTTGTGTGGTTAAGTGGGTCCTGATCCCAGAAAAAAAAATAATAATGGAAGAACGTTAGGCAGAATCACCTTATTTGCTGTCCACAGAGCAGTAGCTTGTGTTACCCACTCTCGAGCATGGATCCCGGCGTCCAGCCAGATGGCCGGCTTGTCTCCTCCGGTACTGAACTGCAAGAGAAGCGGGAAAGGGGAACGCTCCGGCGCTGCAGCCCCGGGCCCCTGTCTTTTACCCAGGGCCTTGTCTGTCCCTCTTCCTGTATTTGACGTGATTGAGAGAGAAGGAGGAGGTGTAGACAGTGATGCATCAATTAACTCTTCTCACTTAATGTGATTTTTTGGGTCCCCTTCCTTTAACGTAAGCTCAGTGCAGGCTGAGGAGAGCCAAGACTTTTTCTTTTTTCGTGTTTGTAAAAAATCATTGCAGATAATGTAATGACATGAAAATATGTTCGTTGTACTTGGCAAATTTTTTTTTAAAAGGTTACAAAATAGTGTGATGCCATTTTTATTTTCTAAAAAGGCCAGTTCGTGTGTATGTGTGTATATGTACACATACAAACATATGAGATAAAGGGAGAGGGAGAGAAAAATGGAAGGATATGGAGCATCTTAATAGCTATCATTCCATACTTGTGGAATTAGGAATATGGAGATGTTTTTCTCTCCCCCCCCCCCCACTTTTTTTCTTTTTTTTGTTTGTGTTTCTCTTCCAATTTTATGCAATGATTGTATCATTTTTGTAATAAAAATGTTCATGATAACCTTTTGAGTCCTTCATAAAAACAGGATGGCAGGCTCTGAGGTGCGTCCCAGAGTTTAAATTTTATGATCTAAGTGGCACAGTTTTATTGGGAGCAGTGGTTTTGCCAACTGGATCAGCAAATGGGGAGGAAAACATTATTTTTGCACCATCAATTTCTATGTCTGCGCAGCACTCTAAACATAGCAGATACGGTAAATGAGAAATGCAAATCCTTGCTAAAAATTATATTTCACGGGTTTTGAGAGTTTTCTTTCAAGTGTTCCCTGCCTTTCCCTCCCAAGAACTCAAATGTTAAAAGCAGGGTAGTTAAAAAAACACACACACACACATTCTCAACCACGAACCGCCCTGGAGAAGGGAAGCCAGGAAAAGCCGGGGGGAGGGGTGGAGTAGGGAGGGGGGTGCGGGGGCTGCGGTTTCCTGACCCAGCTGCAGGAGAAACAGGCAAGAGGAAAATTTTAAAAAGAAGGTAGTGAATATTAGCAAATGTGCCCTAGTCCAGTGTCAATAAAGTAGGCAAACCACTCCTCTCGGGCCTGCTTTGAGAAAAGCAGTCTGCTGAAACCCATCTGTCCCGAGTCGCTTGGTTCTCAGCCATAACGTTTCCAAATTTAGCACTGAGTTGTGACATTCATTCTCTCTCTCTCTCTCTCTCTCTCTCTCTCTCTCAACAAACTCTTTCTAGGAAATCTGGGGAAATAATTTTCACTCTTTTTCAGGGCGAGGTGAAAAAACTTGAAATTTCCTCACTAAGTCTGTTAGAGGTTTCAGGTTGGAATACTTTTTTAAATGCCTGTTTCTGGACCTTTGCCTTTGCGATTTGGTTGCCTGTCATCCTTTCGCACACAGCGGGAACTCCTTTTTTGTTTGTTTTTTTAATGCGGGAACTCTTCTTTTTAAATGTAGCTCTGGCTTGGGCGCCTTTTTTTTTTTTTTTTTTAATCTCTCGGCTTTAAAAAAGAGAGAGAGGAAAGAAAAAAAGGGAGGGGGGAGAAACACCGCACAGAACTGCTAGCTTGATTAAATACAGACCATCTCACCTATTCTCCCCACCCCGTGTCCTGCACCTCCCCCATCCTCTCCAGACTCTGGGGCCGGGACCACCTCCCCCATCCTCTCCAGACTCTGGGGCCGCACCACCGCCCCCTCCCTCGGTTGCTATCGGCGCCTGGGCCTCCGGGCCCCGGCAAGTGGATTTATCAAGATGAGAGCATTAATTCACTCCTGCAGACCTGCGTCAGTTTGCGTAGGACAGAGAAAAAGGAAAAGAAAGGCGGGGGGACAGGCGTGGGCGGGAATGGGGAGGTGGATACTCAAAACCGGCAAGGACCGGTTGGAGGGCAGGCGGGGCGGAGGGAGGCTCCCGGGCAGCGCGGGAACGACGGCCGCCTGGGAGCCGCGGGTTCGAGCCTGGGGAGCAGACACCCCCCCCCCCCCCCCCGCATCTGTGTACCTTGAGCACGTTCATGGGCCGTTTTTCGAAAGAATGGCCAATAGTCACTTTGCTCACTAGTCCCGGGTGCTCGGCCACGAGGTTATCCATTGCTTGGGAAATCTGAAATGTTTAAGATGAATAAATAGCCGTTTGCAAGGGAATAATCTGATGCATCTATCAGCCGCTTTTCTCTCTCCCCATTCCCATTCCCCCAGGACAAAGTGGACAGGGCAGCGGGCAGATGCCGCTGGATGGGGACGTTTGCATCCGAGCTGAGAGAGGGGCGCTGGGCATCTATGAGGCTGGGGCCAGGCTGAGAGAGGGGCGCTGGGCATCTGCAGGGCTGGGGCCGGGGAGCCATTTTGCGGCTGCGGCGCCGGTTTTTTTTCTGTTTTGTGCTTAAAACAAAATGGCCCTTTCCAGGCTTGCCTGCGGCTTGCCTCGCCGGGCCCTGGAGTGCAGCTTCTCCAGGCGGAAGGCTGCTCCCCCGTACCCGCGGAGGAACACAAATGGTAGTGGCACCAAGAAATAAAAAGGTGGATTTAGAGGCGAGGCGAGCATTAGGAAACGCAGCAGGGCTCGGTCAGGCCGCAGATGCGCCGGTCCAGCGACCTCGCCTCCTATTTGCGAAGCTGATTGAAATTCTGTGCAGCTGGGGCGCCCAAGCTGTGTCCATGGCCGGGACTGAGGCGGGTCTGGGCGCGTCTGCAGAAGGAGCAGCAGGAAAGCAGCTCCTCCAGCTGCGGCCAGCATTTGCGCCCCGTAGGACAGACCCCAATCTTCGAGGCCCGCAAAGGAGAGTGGCACTCCCTCTTCTCCCTCCCTGTATCGATCCATAATCCCTTATCTGAAACCCTTAGGGGCCACACACATTTGCAAATTAAGGGATGTTGGTGGCGGCGGCGGAGAGCTGTAGGAAGGTGGGAAGCGTGCATTGTATATTATACACGTGGCATCGCTCCATATTCAAATGCATTGATATTTCTGGCAGTGACACAAATGAGTAGCAAGTCAGTTCGGGTCAGATTTTGCCCCCAAATGGGTTTAGGTCACGTTTTGCTACTAAGTAAATTGGGGGGGGGGGGGGGGGGGCTTTGTTTTCAGAGTTCTTTGCAATTTGTAATTCCTGATTTGGGGAGTCAGTACCTACAAAATACCTCCTCTCTGGCTCTATCCTACTCCCCCACCTCTCCCCGTAAGCCCCCCCAACCCCCATCTCCTCATCCCCTTCCCTCCATCCCTCACCCCCAAATCAGTCAGTGCAAATAGACCCGAGAAAAGTTCTGTCGCAGAGACAAGACAACACTGTCCAGGTGCCCGGTGTCAGTGTGTGGCTGGGGGTGGAGGGAGGGGAGGGGGGGGAAGGGAGCGCTCTTCACTCGTGCAAACTCGGGGAAGAAGCGGCGACTGCCGCTGTGAGGTAGGGAGCTGTGGGCAGCTCGGGAGACCCTGCCTCGGCTGGAAGTCAGAGGTGTCAAGGTGTCCCCTGATTCTATCATCGGTGACAGCGTGAAGCCCAGCTCCCAAATGGCTTGGTAGGCAGCGCGGGCTAGAAATCAGCAAGGGGCCGCGAGCAGAGAGGAGGAGCGTGGAGGCTGTTTGCTCACTTAAGACACTCCTGGATGCTTCAAAAATAATGGGGTGGCGGCTGAGATGGGTAGGGTGGGCTTCAGGCTCTGCCTTAAGGCAAGGGACACTTACCACTGGCTGTGAAATTCTAGGGAAACCTGGGAAAGTTAGGACATAGGAGAATAATTTCCATTAAATCAACCAAGCGGACGTCTTGGTTTTGTTATCTGAGGAAAGAAGGGCCCGCCTCTCAGATGTTCGTTTGGAAACACCTACCTCTTCCAAGGTATGATAAGCTGCAAAGTTGAAGTTACCATTCCGTTCCCTTCTCTGATTGAATAACATTTCTTCATCCTCTTGGTCCAGCAGAACCTAAGACAAATCAGTTTTACCTCTGCTTACTTTACAGCAATGCATGTGCAGCTACAAGTGTGAAGGAAATGTAACACTCCAGTCCCCAGTCCCAAGCTTTTCCTGTCCTACAGGCTCCCTTATTCTGGTAGCGCCCTGAAAGTGGACGGGGCATTCATGGGGCTCCTGGCCAGCCAGATGCTGCACATATAGAATGACAGTCAGTCCTGTGGTTGTCTTAGAGTTCATCCCACCTCTCTGGGAACCCAGGGAGAATAGATGTAGATATGAACAAAACCAACTCCATCTCTGTGTCCCGGATTTCATTTCTTTTTTTTTTTTTTTTTTTTAAGTTTCATGCTGTGACCTTTGACCAACTTCACAGTCCTTAGCAAGCATATCAAAGCTTTCTGATTGATGATTACCTGAGTTCCTTAAAATATAGCCATGATTATTTTTTTGTTAGAAACATCTGAATGGCATGACAACCGAGATGAGTATCAAACTGGCAACAGTATTGATTATAAACAATTATCTCTCACAGCTGTTTCAACCTTTTTCACATTCTGGCCCACATAAACTAATCACTAAAATTCTGCGACACACCAAAGAATATATTTTTTGCCGATCTGACTAAAATGGGCATAATTTTGATTCACTGACACTAGGCGGCTATTGTGTTGGCTGTTTGTTGTTCGTTGTTTTGTTTGACAATCTAAGGGAAAAGAGGTCAGTGCCCCTGACTAAATACACAGGTATTGCATGTTTTAAAAAGTCCTGCTGCACATTGGTTGAAAATCACCGATCTAGCACCAACCATTAGGAGGCATGGCCCCTGGAGCTACTACATTCTTTGCCCCTTTGTCCTGTCAATCATTAGTACCCGAATTATACTATTAAAAAGGACACACACAGAAAGTACAGTAACAGGCCTGGTAGCAAAGAATAATTAGTACAAAACTGCTAGGCCATCCGTCTGTCTGCTCTGGCCCAATCTTCCCAAAAGTAAACTACCCTCTAAGATTTAGAGTCTAAGTCAGGGGTGGGCAAACTTTTTGACTCGAGGGCCACAGTGGGTTCTTAAACTGGACCGGAGGGCCGGAACAAAAGCATGGATGGAGTGTTTGTGTGAACTAATATAAATTCAAAGTAAACATCATTACATAAAAGGGTAAGGTCTTTTTTTTTTTTTAGTTTTACTCATTTCAAACGGGCTGGATCCAGCCCGCGGGCCGTAGTTTGCCCACGGCTGGTCTAAGTTCTGTTACAGTCCATGGAGTTGACTGCTTCGTCTTTGGTTCACAGGGCCTAACCTCCCAATTAAAAACTAGATGAAAGAAAAGGAAAAGAAAAAAATAATAAAATAAAAACTGGCCCAGCTGGATTGGCTCAGTGGTTGAGCATCGACCTATGAACCAGGAGTGCACGGTTAGGTTCCCAGTCAGGGCATAGGCCTAAATTGCAGGCTCAATCCCCAGTGTGGGGCATGCAGGAGGTAGCCGATAGATGATTCTCGCTCATCATTGATGTTTCTCTCTCTCTCTCTTTCCTCTCTCTCTCTCTCCCTTCCCCTCTGAAATCAATAAAAATATTTTTTTAAAACTAGACAAATAACATCTTACTTTTCCCTACTTTGACCAATAACCATCAGTTTGCCTTTGTATTTCATGCCAGAAACTCTCTTTTGCCCTTTCCCTGAAGTTTTTGATTCCCATACCCAATTTGTGTCAAAAGTAGAAGAGAGAATGACACTGCCTCCCTTCCCACTCTGCAGGGGTGGCCCCGACGGCAGGAAGGCACCACGGGTCCCTTTGCTGGCAGAGGGTACCCAAGGATAAAGGAGGATGGTCCTTCAGTTCAATGGATCAGCAAGCCTCTGGAAGCATGGTCTCTGGGATAATTACCTGAACGTCGTCAATCATGATGGAATATGCAATGTCCTGGGACTCCAAGAAAATTTTGACTGCCTGGACACTGACAAAGGGAACTCGGACATGGGCTGTCTCTCCTGGGATGGTGGGTAATTTCCAGAAATCAAGCTGAAAGGGATGAAAGACCAAGGCAGTGAGTGGGGAATTCCAGGGAAAAGGACAGCTCAGCACTGATGGAATTCAAGAAATCAATTCATATCTACTTTATCTCAAGCCTACAAGACTGGAATCCTTGTAAAATCACTGTGATATTGCAAGAAGGGTTTTTAAATAGCCAAGCATCCGCATATGAGTTATAACCCTCCCCCTCTTCCCATGGCTAGATATTAAAATGGGCAGAAGGAACAGATTATTTAAAACTAAAAGAGTTTTTTTTAACAGTTGACATTTAAGGGATCTAATTCATTTTATAACAGAATGTTAAGACTATGCATCATTTTAGGAGGTAAATAGTGCGTTAAAGGTTTTCAAAATTTTTCAAAGTAACTGCAATCTCTCTTTTCATCCTTACAGTAAACCTGTGAGATAGAAGAATGGTTTGCTTGTTCTCATTATACAGAATGGGAAAATGAGACACAGGAAACATGGGTGGCTTGCCCAATGTCACAGAGCTGGGACAAGAGCCCAGGTTTTCTGCATCCCAGCTTCATGAGTTCGCATTCCACACTCTGTCAGAGAAGATTAGATGCAGCCCCAAGTAAGAGATCTCAACCATCGTGTCTAACTGTGGAGTAGTCTCTAGGAAAGAGAAACCCCCTCTCGGACAGATACCTGAAGATGTTCTTCAGCCTCCAGTTCCATCAGATTTTCTATTTGTTCTTCATTCCTTGGTATGATCTCAAGAACTTGATCTCTAAAGGATGTTAACCACAGACATGACCTTAAAAGCAAAACCTGGACACGGTTTCCTGTTGCTTTCTGCTCCTGTTAGTCTCCACATGCCAGGAGGTTAATGCAGCAGTTAATCACCTTTTTGACAATCAAGAAACTGATGAACAGTATACTGACCCACATCCCCAGAATGAGCAGTTGATAGAATGGCTTTACTTCCCCCAAGGGTATGTTATCTAAATAATAATTAAGAGGTTTACCTACTCCTAGCAGGAAGCTTGACATTAAAGTTACCTTTCTTGTAGCTAATGATTATTCTCAAATAGCACCTGCTGCGCATAAAGAATTGGCTTTTAAAACTTGTCTGATCCTGTTTTTCAGATACAAGTAGGGAAAAAGTAGAATAATTAGTTTGGTGCTTGTAAGAGGAATTGAATTCATATCTGGGTAGACCTAGTATGGTTTGTTTGGGTTTTTTTGCTGTGGTTCATTGAAATGTATCAGCGTTGCATCTCCAAGCACCATTTATGTAGCCCACACTTGAGACATGGCTAGGGACAACTGGGACTCAGGAAAGTCATGATGTGCCTCTCTCTCCCCACAAACACATATGTACATAATGGCGAACAAAGGATATCAAGGACAATTTGGCAGGAAAAAGAAGTTGCAAAACAAGCAAACACATATCTTTAGAAAAAAATTGGGTAGCAGAGCTGAATTTTTGTCACCCTTGGTGACAGATGTTTCTCCTCAATCCCTTTCTCCAAGCAGGCTGATTTCTGGTGTCACTACCCTGCCCATTTGTACAGTGGGGAAGGGATTGGTACAAAGAGCATACACAGGGATAAGGATGTAGGCCTTCCGAAACCAAGCACCATGCAATTCCCAATGAACTCGAGTGGAAGATATATGATAGAATGAGATCTTCAAGGCTCTCCTGCCACAGATGGTCTGAAAATTCTTTCATTTGAGTCTCATTCCTTTTGATCAGGGGTCCTCAAACTACAGCCCGTGGGCCACATGCAAATACAAATATTGTATTTGTTCCCGTTTTGTTTTTTTACTTCAAAATAAGATATGTGCAGTGTGCATAGGAATCTGTTCATAGTTTTTTTTTTAAACTATAGTCTGGCCCTCCAATGGTCTGAGGGACAGTGAAGTGGCCCCCTATTTTAAAAGTTTGAGGACCCCTGCTTTTGATGAATGCATAGATTCCCAAGAGTCCTGCTTTAAAATGGAAAGGCACTTGGAAAAGTAATACATTAAGCTAATATTTCCTGGTGTGCGTGCTAAGGAATAGTAGCCATTTGAGTTACTCAACACTTAAAAAAAAAAGTAAAGCAGAGTTTCATAATCAAAAATATTGGGTAGATGCCGCAACCCAGATCCCCCCTCATAGATTTACAGAGCATGCTAATTTAGTAAAAGAACCTAGAAATCCGATAGTTTATTTAACTCTCTGATTCCAAGTTTATTTGACCACCCACTTTTGAGGGCCAAATTTATTTGTCCACTTTGTTAGTTCCCTGGAATACTCTTCAAGAAATGCTGGCTAGCCCTAGCCGTTTGGCTCAACGGTTAGAGCGTTGGCCTGCAGAATGAAGAGTCATGGATTCGATTCCCATCAAGGGCAATCCCTGGCCCTTATTAGGGCACATGCGGGAGGCAACCAATCGATGTGTCTCTTTCACATCAATGTTTCTCTCCCGCCTCCCCCCCACCCCTAGCCTTACACTCTCTCTAAAAAAAAAATCAATGGAAAAATATCCTCTGGTTGTGGATGAACAAAAACAACAACAATAACAAAACAAAAGAAGAAATGCTGCCTAAAGCCTTTCATAGAATCTTGGAACCAAAGTATTTTGGAGCAAAGATGAATCTTACAACGCCATGAGAGTTGGATTTGGATTGGTCTTCCCACTTCATGAAGTTCCACTACCTGGGCAGTAGATTTGCAGATGGGGAAGACAAGGGTTGACATGGAGGATGAAACCAAGGAAGGTAGGGAGAAGGAGGTGGGAGGATAACCTATCACTTACTGAGGTGGCACTGAGATAAATGGCCAAACAGCTTTATTTTCAGTCATGCCTGTCACCTCTACATCCTGATCATCAGAGGGGAAAATGAGTAAGGACGGAGAGAAATAAGGTATATGTATTCGGTTTTCAGTTTTGTTGTTTTATTTAAATGTCATTCATCTTTCTCTCTCTCTCTCTCTCTCTCTCTCTCTCTCTCTCTCTCTCTCCTATTAATCCCACTATCTCCTCTCCAAATCTAAGAGAACCCTCTGAAAATGCTGAATACCTACATCCATGATTCTGCCACAATCCAGTGAGAGCCTCTGTGCATCAAGTAAGCAAAATTCAGACAGGTATCAGAAAGCGTAACTTACCCCACAAATGTTTCTCGACAGTAGATATGCCCCAGAAGGGCACCAAACAACAGGATCCACCTCATTGTCAAGGGTTCTCCTAGAGTCCAGAATGCAGTGTCGGTCCTGAAGTTATTTATAGGGACCGTGACTGAGGCTGACCTATCGGCAGTCTGAGAACTCAGGTGAATTCCCACCTGGTAAAATTCCCACCTGCAGGTCAAATTCTCAAGGTTGTAGACCCACCTGTGTGATATCTGCCATTCGTACATTTTCCATTCCTACGGTGAGATAACAAACTTTAATGGAAAGAGCATACCAAGGGCAAATTACGTATTTATGATTTTGAACATAAAGTGCCACTAGCTCTACTCAGTGACAGAAGCCAGATTAATAGACCTAGAGGTTAAAGTCCATTCTGGGTCTCTAACAAAAAAAAGGGACACAGCATTTATAGCAATTATTTGGGCATCCTGTCTATCACATTCCATTAGTTTGCTCATTTGTTTGTTTTTATAATGTTTACCCTTAAACACTGCAATCACTGAGTCCACATCTGCGGAGTCTCCCTGTAGATGTGGCCCTGTCTAGTTCTCACTCTATATTAAAACAAAACAGAAGGCCTTTTAATATCCAATTCTGAACTGTCTCTAAAGTCATCCATCTGCATTTGTACCAAATTGATGTCTTTGTTTCTGTACCATTTCCCAAACTGAAAATGCCTTTCTGATTATGATAATGAAATTGCTCGTAATAGAAAGTTTATATAAAACGGAAGTGTTTTTGCGTAATCACCAATAGTTTCCCCACCCAAAGAAAATCATTTGCTTTATATCTTTCCAAATTTCTGTGTTTTAGAGCCTTTCCTTAAGCAAAAAATTATATCATATCATAGATTTTGATTTTTAAACAAAGATTTTTTTTAAAAAAAGCAAAGGTGATATTTTCTTGTCTATAACATAGCTACTTTTAGGACTCATACTTTATTGCATTTTAGTCATTCACTCACATTATATTCAGCCTAGCAAGAATCAACCATAAACAGACACAAGGAAATATTCGTCTGTCCTCTGTGTGTCAAATTCTTCATCTGCATGCACTTTAAATCCTTGGGTTAGAATTCTCAAGTACCTACTTGAAAAGGAAAGGGTGTTTCTGGTTTAAGAAACACCTGGATAAAACTTGTGGGGGTTTTTTAGTCTCTTGGGTGTCTGGAGAAAATAGAAACAGAGAGGCCGAGGCCATGATTTATCCTCAGATCCCCAGCACTTCTCAAGTAAACAGTAGTCATATGAATTGAAGTGAGTGTGCTTGGGGAACCAGTAAAAGCTTCTTGGAAAAGGCGGGGATTGAACTGAGTCTGAGAGTGGGTAGGATTTGCCGAGGAGGGCCTGGATTTCTGGTGGTAGGGAAACAGGTGGGCAACTGGGAAAACACGTGGCACACGGTTGGATCAGGGGGAAAACGTGCCCCACTCCGGCAGCTTTGACCTTGGACAGGGGGGAAGGTAGGGCTACATGGCGGAGGGCCTCCCAGTCCAAGCAGAGGAGTTTACACCAGATGAGAGGGGAAGCGTAGAGCCCCGGGAGATGTCTGAGCAGGTACCTGATGATGAAGACAGTATTGACAATCAGGAGTCTTATAAGATGGGTTGCCCGGCAGAGATACTCTAAGCAGGGAGCCAAGGACTTAAAATGATGCCTCTGGATTAATGGTAGCAGAGGGGATGCATGAGATGGGCTCGAAGAGGTATTTCAGTGGAAGGATCACAAGGGCCTGTTGAGTGATTGGGCCTGACTGGGTACAGGAGGGGGTGGGGGGGGGGGGTGCTTTCCAGGGGCTAAGAGCCACCTCCCTGGAAGCCTCTCAGCAGTTCTTCACCCAGTTGTCACCTTGTGGCTTCAAAGAGGAATTTTTACTGGGAATTGCCACTCAACGAATTGAATTCCCTGTAAGTGTAAAATACATGACAGCTCTCTTTTCTTCCTGAAAAGGACAGTGCGATGAGCCTAGAGCTGCCGTGGGCATCCAAGGTAAGTTTGCATCCCTCAATACTGAGCCTGGAGTTCGTCCAAAGAAGAGAGAAGACTCTAGCACCACGCCTGAGATGAGGAAAAGAACATTCCCTGGGATGGGTGAAAATAGTAATTTTAAATAAATAAATACATAAATAAATAAATAAAGTCGGAGGAGGCGAAAGCACAAGCTTTAATAGGAGGCTGTAGGGAAAACTCCAGAAAGCATTGTTGTTTCTGTCACTGTTGTTCCTGACAATCTACACAGATCCTTACCAAATAGAGCTTCATCCTTCTACCCCTTCATTCTAGATTCTAGAAGCTGCATAAAATCTGTTTAGATCGCTATATTGAGGTGCACCTGACATACAATAAACTGTATATATTTAAAATATGCAATTTGACAGTAGATGCAAAAATGAAGAAATAAATGAAGCCCTAGCCGGTTTGGCTCAGTGGCTAGAGTGTTGGCCTGGGAACTGAAGGGTCCGATGTTTGATTCTGGCCAAGGGCACATGCCCGGGTTGCGGGCTCGATCCCCAGTGGGGGACGTGCAGAAGGCAGCCAATCAATGACTCTCTCTCATCATTGATGTTTCTGGCTCTCTTTCCCTCTCCCTTCCTCTCTGAAACCAATAAAGATATATATTTTTTTAAATTTTGAACGTCTTTGCATGTAGAAACAGTATTACTTGTAGTAAAAGGAGTTCTACAGCTCTGTTAGTAAACCATTAATGATATTTTTCAGAACATTATGGATTAGATAGACTCCTATGCTCTGACTGGAAAGTTCATACTTTCTGGAAAAATAAATGTGCTCCAAATTTCAATCAACCGAACTTTAAACCAAAGTTTCCATCAGAGGAAGATCATTACTTCAGAGTTGCTCGAGTCTCTGCCCCACATGAGCAAGGCAACTCTAAAATTTTATGGGATTGCTTTGTTTTGACAATTATACTGTGGGTATACTAGTACAGTGGTCGGCAAACCGAGGCTCACGAGCCACATGCGGCTCTTTGGCCCCTTGAGTGTGGCTCTTCCACAAAATACCAAGTGCGGGTGCGCACGTACAGTGCGATTGAAACTTCGTGGCCCATGCGCAGAAGTCGGTTTTCGTCCTGGGCGAGTCTATTTTGAAGAAGTGGCGTTAGAAGAAGTGGGGGTATGCTTGCTGAGGTCGACCCCGCGGATTGAGGACATTTTTAGCAAAGGCCAGCTTAGGAGTACCCTAATTAAGTTAATCACAATGTACCTACCTATATAGTTTAAGTTTAAAAAATTTGGCTCTCAAAAGAAATTTCAATCGTTGTCCTGTTGATATTTGACTCTGTTGACTAATGAGTTTGCCGACCACTGTACTAGTATAAGATGTTAATGTTAGAGAAAGACGAATGAAAGATATACAGAAACTCCCTTGGCAACTTTTCTGTCTTGACAACTTTTCTGCAAATCCAAAGTTATTCCAAAAATTACTCTAAAATTAAAAGTTTATTAAAAAAAATAAAACTTTCTGGGAAGCCACATGCAAAACAATGAAAACGGTGGAAAATATTTGCAACATAAATTTTATGTGTGTATGTATGCATGTATTTTGCAGCCAAGAAAGTAAGAGTTTATTAAGGACATAGTGTCATGCCTGAAGTCACAGGTAACTAATGCTTAAAGACCTGACTTACAGCAACATCTATTTTAAAGGGTTAATAGCCTTACTATGTGGACAGTACTTATAAAACTTTACAAGAAAATATCTTGTAGAAAATAGGCAATAATAAAAATAGGCAGAACAAGCACACACACACACACACTATACACACAAGTATATAACCAAATATTTTTAAATGTTCAATATCTGTAGCAACCAAAGAAATGCTATTTTTAAAAATGAGATGCCATTTTTTTCATCAATCAGGTTAGCCAAGTTGTTGGTATGTTTTTTTTAAATATATTTTTATTAATTTCAGAGAGGAAAGGAGAGGGAGAGAGAGATAGAAACATTAATGATGAGAGAGAACCATTGACTGGCTGCTTCCTCCACGCCCACACTGGGGATCAAGTCTGCAACCTGGGCATGTGCCCTGACCAGAAATCGAACTGTGACCTCCTGCTTCATAGGTCGATGCTCAACCACTGAGCCAAGCCAGTTGGGCGGGGTACTTTTTATTGTAAAAAATGTTTGTTTGCTTGTTTTTTTTAATTTATTTTTCAGTTACAGTTGGCATACAATATTATATTAGAGTCAGGTGTACAACCTAATGATTAGACATTTATATACCTTATGAAGTGAACACCCTAGTAAGTCGAGTACCCACACACCTAACACCATACATAGTTTTTACAATATTATTGACTATATTCCCTATACTGTACTTTACATCCCCATGACAATTTTTATAACTGACAGTTTGTACTTCTTAATCCCTTTGACCTTTTTCACCCAAATCTAGAAATTAATTTAATCAAGGAGGTAAAAACCTGTACTTGGAAATCTAAGACACTGAAGAAAGAAAATGAAGAAGGTACAAAGAAATGGAAGGATTTACCATGCTCATGGATAGGAAGAAATAATATGGTTAAAATGGCCATACTACCCAAGGTAATCTACAGATTCTATATTTGTTTTTAATATCCAGAACTGGTGAGGGTTTGGAGAAAATGGGCAATAGTGGAAGAGTGTATACTATTACAACTTTCCAAGAGACAGATTTGGCAATTCAAATCCAAAAACTTGCCCTAGTTGGTTTGGCTCAGTGGGTAGAGCATTAGCCTGTGGATCAAAGGGTCCCAGGTTCGATTCCAGTCAAGGGCCCGTACCTTGGTTGCAGGCTCCTCCGTAGGCCTGAAGTCTGGTCAAGGCTCATGCAGGAGGCAACTAATCGATGTGTTTCTCTCACATCGATGTTTCTCTCTTCCTCTCTCCCTAAAAATCAATGGAAAAAATATCCTTGGGCAAGGATTAAAAATCAATACTAATATGGACCTCTACACCTACTGTTCTACTTTTAGGAATTTATTCTAAAAAGTTCCTCATAAATACACATAAAGATTTACCTAGAATTTACATGTTTTAAAATGGTGAAAAATTAGAAAAATCCTAATGTCTTCTAATTGGCAACTGGTTAAATCAAACAGAGCAAATTCACACCAACCAAAGATGAGGTGACCATTAAAAATTATGTTGTATAAGAATATTATGACCATGTAAAGACATGGAAAGATGTTATGGGATATTGCAGGTTTTTTTTTAAAGGCAGCTTACAAAAGGAAAGAAGGAAGGAAGGAAGGAAGGAAGGAAGGAAGGAAGGAAGGAAGGAAGGAAGGAAGGGAGAGAGGGAGGGAGGGAGGAAGGAAGGAAGGAAAGGATGGAGGGAGGGAGGGGGAGGGAGGGAGGGAAGGAAGGAAGGAAGGAAAGAAGGAAGGAAGGAAGGAAGGAAGGAAGGAAGGAAGGAAGGGAGGGAGGGAGAGAGGGAGGGAGGGAGGGAGGAAGGAAGGAAGAAAGGATGGAGGGAGGGAGGGGGAGGGAGGGAGGGAAGGAAAGAAGGAAGGAAGGAAGGAAGGAAGGAAGGAAGGAAGGAAGGAAGGAAGGAAGGAAGGAAGGAAGGACACGTATTCAAATTGTTAATATAGGAAGGAAATACACCAAAAAGTCTTTTCCTCTCTCTCTCCTGCTCTCTCTAAAAATCAATGGAAAAATATCCTCGGGTGAGGATTTAAAAAATAAATAAACATACTGCATAAAAGTTAAACAATACACTTACCTGGGGTAGTTAATTCTCAAGAACTTAAAAAAAAAATCACAAAATCCTTAATTTCAGCCTGCATTACATAATAGGCTTTTTTTTCTCAATTGCAAAAGTAACTGATGCTGATTATTAAGAATTGAAACATTACAGCTCTGCTGGTGTGGCTCAGTGGTTGAGAGTCGACCTATGAACCAGGAGGTCATGGTTTGATTCCTGGTCAGGGCACATGCCCGAGTTGCAGGCTCGATCCCCAGCAGCTGGTCAATGATTCTCTCTCATCACTGATGTTTCTACCTCTCTCCCTCTCCCTTTCTCTATGAAATTAATAAAAAAATATATATTTTTAAAAGAATTAAACATTATGGAAATACCTCAGAAAATTAAGGTATCTCTAGAGATAATTAACACTTCGAGCTATATAAACACGTATTGTTATTATTGACTATTTTTGTTAAGTGGTAGATTATACAGCATTTGGAGAGAGCTGAATTGTATTCCACTATATGGATATACTGTAATTTATTTAACCAGTCTCTCATGCATGGCATCAAATTTTTACTATTTCAAAGCCTGTTACAAGGAACATTTCAGCACTACTTTTGAATACTCTTTACTTTTTCTGCTTCTAAAATAATATTCTCACAGTAAAACCATTCAAACATTACTGAAAATGATAACACAAAAATGTGACAACCTCTTATATTGCCCACCCCCAACTTCTCTGCCCTAATCTGTACCTCTGCTCATTGTTACCAGTTGGGTGAATATTCCACAAGAATTTTTCTTCTGTGTCTATTTTTACCAGCTTACCTTTTTCTTTTACAAAATTTTGGACAGACTCTATATACGGTCCAAATTATATTTTTAACTTAAAAATATAATTTGGCTATTTTTCCATCCATGCTCATCAAGAAGAAACTAGTTCAATAAATTATAATCTATACAGTGGAATACTATGCATCCACTAAAAGGAAATGATACATCTTTATGAATGAACATGGAATGATGTCAAAAAGCAAAAAAAAAAAAAAGGCAAGTGGTTGAATAGCATTTATTACAATTCAATTTTTGTAAGAAAATTAATATTTTGGCTGGTATGACTCAGTGGTTAGAGTGTCAGCCCTCGGACAAAAGGGTCTCAGTTTCAATTCCTGGTCAAGGGCACATGCATTGATCTCTCTTCTCTTCTCTTCTCTTCTCTTCTCTTCTCTTCTCTCTCTCCCTTCCATTCTCTCTAAAAATCAATGGAAAAAATATCCCCGGGTGAGGATTAACCAAAAATATATAATAATAATAATCTGTACAATCATCCCTGGCTATCCAAATCTATTTATCTAAAGGCAGATAGCAAGAGGTAAAGTTTGGCTAGTGAATTCAGATAGTGAAGGATATTCAGTTTTCAAAATGTATTCAGCTCTGAAGTTTCAGATAAAGAATACCAAGATTTGGGGTGAGAAGAAATATATCTCAAAATATTTACCCGAATCCATTCAGTTCCCAGGTTTGGAAAGCAAGAGTTCAGCTTACTACATGTGTTTATGCACAGAAAAAAAAATAGTCTGGAAATTATATGCATTGAACTGTTGGCAGTAATCATCTTTGGGATGCAATTTTCTTTCTATTTTAACATAGCTATCATTTTAATTTCTTACAATGTGCATAGGCACTTCTAATCAGAAAACCACACAATAAAAATGTCATTTTAAAAAAGCAGATTCTAGGAACATGGCAACTCTTAAGCACTTCAGTGAATAATATCCTTAAGTATGTTTCTACATATATTTTTGTATATCTGAAAGAATTTTTCTATTGGACCAATTCTTTTTTAAAGAGATGATTATTTCATGGTTAATATTTTCTTGTTTGGTTTTTTTGAAAGAGAAAGAGAAGCATCGATTTGTTGTACTTATTTATGCATTCAGTTGTTGTTTCTTTTTCCATTGGTAGAAACCTAGGTGGATGGGGACAGCACTCTAACCAACTGAGTTACTCAGCCAGGCAATTGGACCAATTCTCTTTTTTTTCGTTTTGTTTTGTTTCGTTAATCCTCAACTGAGAATATTTCCCAATTTTAGAGAGTGGAAGGGAGGGGGAGAGACGGGGAGAGAGAGAGAGAGAGAGAGAGAGAGAGAGAAACATTGACTGGCTGCCTCCCATACACATCCCGACCTGAGTCCCAGAAGGAGTCTACAACTGAGGTATATGCCCTTGACCAGAACTGAACCTGAGACCCTTCAGTCTGCAGACTGACGCTGTATCCACTGAGCCAAACCGGTGAGGGCTGAACCAATTCTTAATAATGGAATTGCTAGAACACAAAGTCCAAGCATTTTTTATATTCTCAGGTTGCCCTCTAAAGAAATTATACCAGTTTTCTTTCCCACCAACATTTCTTTGAAGGGCCTGATTGCCACAGCTTCCAAATACTGGCTCCATCACATACTGGTCGATCTAAAATAAGAAAAATGCCTGTCTATTATGTATTTCTTTAATTACTTGTAAAGTTGAGCATCTTTTTATATACTTATTGGGCCTTTGGAATTCCTCTTCTGTGAACTTTCTATTCATATATTGTGACCATTTTTCTACTAACTTGTTTGGTTTAATCTTTTGTTTTGTTTAGTTTTGTTTTTTAAATCTTTGTTACTGAAAATATTACATCTGTCCCCCTTTTTCCCCAATTAACCCCCTCCATCCCTCCTCCACCTCCCACCCCAGGCCTTCACCACCCTATTGTCTGTGTCCATGGGTTATGCATATATGCATACAAGGTCTTTGGTTGATCACCTCCCACCCACCCACCCTCCCCCGCCTTTCCTCTGAGATTCCTCACTCTGTTCCATGCTTCCATGTCTCTGAATCCATTCCATTCATCAGTTTATTTTGTTAATTAGATTCCACATATGAGTGAGATCTTGTGATACTTGTCTTTCTCTGATTGACTTATTTCACTTAGTATGATACTCTCCAGGTCCCTCCATGCTATCTCAAAGGGTAAGGGATTCTTTTTTTTTTACTGCTGCATAACATTCCATGGTATAAATCAGTGGTTCTCAACCTTCTGGCCCTTTAAGTACAGTTCCTCATGTTGTGACCCAACCATAAAATTATTTTCGTTGCTACTTCATAACTGTAATGTTGCTACTGTTATGAATCGTGATGTAAATACCTGATATGCAGGATGGTCTTAGGTGACCCCTGTGAAAGGGTCATCCGACATCCAAAGGGGTCGCGACCCACAGGTTGAGAACCGCTGGGAAAATGTACCACAGCTTTTTTATCCACTCATCTACTGATGGGCACTTGGGCTGTTTCCAGATCTTAGTTATCATACATTGAGCTGCTATGAACGTAGGGGTGCATACATTTCTTCTGATTGGTGTTTCAGGTTTCTTAGGATATAGTCCTAGAAGTGGAATCACTGGGTCAAATGGCAGTTCCATACTTTTTGTCCGGGAAGCCCTTTATTTCACCATCTATTTTGAATAATAGCCTTGCTGGACGTAGTAATCTTGATTTCAGATCCTTGCTTTCTATTACCTTGAGTACTTCATGCCTTTCCCTTCTGGCCTGTAAAGTTTATGATGAGAAGTCAGCTGACAACCTTATAGGAGCTTCTTTGTAGGTAACAGTTTGCTTTTCTCTTGCTGCCTTTTAAGATTCTCTCTTTGTCTTTAATTTTTGGCATTTTAATTAGAATGTGTCTGGGTGTGGGCCTGTTTGGATTCTTCTTGCTTGGGACTCTCTGTGCCTCCTGAATTGTGTGGCTTTTTCCTTCACCGGGTTAGGGAAGTTTTCTGCCATTATTTTGTCAAACATGTTCTCTCTTTCTCCCTTTCTGTCTCTTCTGGCACACCTGCTATTCAAATATTGTTACGTTTGCTGTCCTCCTGTTTTTTAATTGTTTTTTTCTTTTTGATTCTCTGATGAGTTATTTTTTTCTACACTGTCTTCTAATTCACTGATCCAATCCTCAGCTTCCCCTAATCTGCTGTGTACTCCTTCTAATGTGTCTTTATTTGTGCTATGTCATTCTTTATTTCTGTTTTCATAGTTATTATACCTTTTCTCATGCTGTTGAGCATCTTTATCATCATTATTCTGAACTCTATATTAGATAAATTTCTTATCTCCATTTCTTTTATCTCTTTTGGCAAATTCTCTTGTTCTTTCATTTGAGGTTGTATCTTTGTCTCCTCATTTTGGCTTCCAGTTTGGGTTTGTGACTATGCATTAGGTAGATCTGCTACACTTCTCAATCTCTAGTGCAGGAAAATGTCAAACGCGGTTTCTGACTAATTAGATCAAGCAAATACTCAAAGCCTCCAGAAACCACCTCTGCCTACAGACTGATTGGATTCAGTCTTGAATAGCCCACATGCAATAGTCCACAGGTGTGGCAAGGTTTTTTCAGCTCCTTGGAGGCTGTTATTCTCAATTTCTGAATGGGCCTCAGAAACTCCACATCATGGGGCAATGTGTTCTCCAATAGGGTAGGTCAATTGTCTTCCCCCCCAGGCCCGTGGTTGGCGAACCGTGGCTCACGAGCCACATGCGGCTCTTTGGCCTCTTGAGTGTGGCTCTTCCACAAAATACCACGTGTGGGCGCGCAGTACAGTGCGATTGAAACTTCGTGGCCCATGCGCAGAAGTCCGTATTTTGTGGAAGAGCTGGTATTTTGTGGAAGAGCCACACTCAAGGGGCCAAAGAGCCGCATGTGGCTCGCGAGCCTCGGTTTGCCGAGCAGCAGTTTGCCGACCACTGCCCCAGGCAAAACCACCTGAATAGCAAATGTCTGCATGAGAAAGATGACCTGTGCAGCATGAGGGAATGACTCAGCACAGGAAACTGGGGTGTCTGCCTTCTGAGCTCTAACCCAACCGTGACTTCTGCTCACACAGCTCCAGTCCACTCTCCCTCCCTCTACTGGAGCACAGGTGAGTGTCTGTACAGGGAATTTTGTGTGTTGGCCCTTTAAAAGGGTGCCTGCATTTCCAGCCATTTCTCCCTGGCAGATAGCAACCCGTGCTACTTTTCACACCTAGTTGTTATATGGGCACCCTTCTCAGTTTTGGTGCTCTGCTGGGGAGCCCAGCTTGCAGATTAGACCCCAGAGTCTTTAGTGGCAATCCCCCACAGCTGAGATCTCTCTCTGGAACTTAAGTTGCTGTCTTTGGGAGACCAGCCAGCCCTTTCTCACCCCCGCCCCTCCTACAGTCTCTGTGTGGTCTCCACTTCCCGTCCTCGGTCATCAGGGTTCCCTCCAGCGAGTCTTCAGTTGATTATTCAGGGAGTATTTCTGTATTTTAGTTGTAATTCCAGTTTGGTCCTGGGAGCATGTCCATGCAGCATCTACTTACTCTGCCATCATTTTTAATCTCCTATCTCAGTGGTTCTCAACCTTCCTAATGCCGAGACCCTTTAATACAGTTCCTCATGTTGTGGTGGCCCCCAACCATAAAATTATTTTCATTGCTATTTCATAACTGTAATTTTGCTACTGTAATGAATCATAACGTAAATATCTGATATGCAGGATGTATTTTTATTGTTACAAATTGAACATAACTAAAGCACAGTGATTAATCACAAAAACAATATGTAATTATATACAGTGGGGCCTTGACTTACGAGTTTAATTCGTTCCGTGATGGAGCTCATAACTCAAATTACTCGTATGTCAAATCAACAGTGAACGAGTGAGACACGTGATGCTGGGCTGATGTTGTGGCATTCGCTGCGCCAACTAGCGGTAGGGTATCTGAAGCTGGCTTGTAACCCGAATTTTAGCTCGCAACTCAAAGCAAAAATCGGCCGAGAGACGGCTCGTATCTCAAAAAACTCGTTAGTTGGGACACTCGTAAGTCAAGGCCCCACAGTATGTGTTTTCCGATGGTCTTAGGCGACCCATGTGAAAGGGTTGTTCAACCCCCAAAGGGGTCGTGACCCACAGGTTGAGAACTGCTGTCCTATCTTATTTTAAAATTCTTTATATGTTACGAATATTAAGGGTTGCCCTAATTTCGTGTTCCAAATTTTTTCCTAGTTTGTCTTTGTCTTTTTACTGTATTTACTGAGTCTCTCTTTCTCTGTCTCCCCTTCTCATCTCTCTCTTTCTCAGTTTCAATATTTTTAAGCAGTTCAAGTATCAGTCTTTAAGTCTTCTGGATTTATTTGTATTTTGCTTGGAAAACTCTTCCCTGCTTTGAGATTAGAAAACTGTTTGCTGGCACTTTTTTCTAGCACTTTTATGGTTTCCTTGTTTTCTCTTTCAATCTTGTTTCATCTGGTATTAATATTTATATAAGGAATTCATTCACATCACCTTTCAGATATATTCTTCAGGAATATATTTCTCAACATTTTATGTGTTTTTTAAATTTTGATCTTTTTTCCCCCACACATGAACAGAGTCAACAGGCTTAAGTCCAAATATATGATTGATACTAAAATGCACCCCTTCCAGCTTGTCTAATGATTTCCAGCTTTGTTTCAACTGCACTAAATTTATTAAAATCTACTCTTCTTATCGCTAACACCAACACATTCATTTTCCATGTATAAATGTCAAAGACTAAATATTCAACTAGATATGCAAACATTGATGCACGAAGATATTGATGCCAATAAAACTAAACAATGCAGTTGTTTGAAAAGTTCATTCATGAGCTTACGTACAAAAATTCAAGTTCTGGGAATTTAGGAGTATCAGTGCATATTGTCCAAAAATTCCAGTTATATTTGAACATCAAACATTTGAAAGACTGGGTTTCATTAGAGTAAGCTATGAACAGGTCTACAACAGGGGTCTTAACTGTGGGAACCCAGCTTTCCTGGGAGAGCCACAGAATATGTTAGAGGGGTGACCTTTGAGATTAGTCTTAAAATTGAGGAGAGGTTCAACACTTGAAGAGTTCAACATTTAAAGATTTGGTGACTGGCCTACAGGCAGAGGAATCAAGTGTGGGAAGGTGGCTAGACTGGAATGGGTTTTTTTCAAGTCTCAATACTATCTTTTCTCTACCCTCCCAACTTCCCCTCATCTGATTCAGGACTTACTCTTACTGATTATTTGACCTCATTCACAACAATAGTATTACTCCAACCCTACATATGCATTTAATGCCTTCTCATTTTATCTTTAATTGTGCAGTAAAAGGCTTTTCTCTCTTTTTTAAAAAAAAAAAAAATTTTTTTTTTAAATTGATTTCAGAGAGGGAGGGAGAGGGAGAGAGAGAAAAAACATCAATGATGAGAGAGAACCATTGATTGGCTGCCTCCTGCATACCCCACACTGGGGATCAAGCCCGCAACCCAGGCATATGCCCTGACCAGGAATTAAACCGTGACCTCCTGGTTCATAGGTTGAGGCTCAACCACTGAGCCATGCTGGCCAGGCGGCTTGCCACTTTTTAAAGGAACTTCAGACAAAAACAAAGCAGATCAGGAGATTTTACAGGATATGGCCAAATGACCAAATTTAGCCCTTTGTTGGTATGGTAACTGGGGTACCAGGTAGCCTTGGCTTCTCACCCCTCAGAATGCCCCTCCTGACTGGTACAAGGTAATATTTCCCTTTTGTCAAGGTCTGGACCCTGCCCTCACACAGGTCACCTTCGTAACACCTTCCCAGTTGCACTCCCAGCCTCTTTCCTCAATCCAAGGCCCCTACCTCCCACCTCATCCCAATATACCTGAATCATTATTATACTGAAAAAAATATTTTTTCAATATTATTTAAAAACCTAATCCTACTTTCTCTACTCCCTGAGCCCCAAGACTCTGCACATTTGAAATTAATTAAAATATTTTAATGCCAGAATTCCCAGCTTACCGGCCATCAGTATATAGCCCTGAATCTCCTCTATATCAAGTGAGTTTTCTGAAAAGCATGCTTTATGTTGTATTTCTAGGCAGTGTGAGCTGGAGCTGGCTCAGACCAGTTTGCCAGAGCCAACGTGCTCATCTCTTCCCAACTCCACGTTCAGTGATGTCACTTTGGTAGCTTGAAATAAGCAACAGTGGGAGTATTTATATCACTGATAAATCAGCAAGTGCATCAAAACAAGGGCTTTTAACAATCAGAGGCAATTGTTAAACATTTACCAACACACCACTGTTTTAAGGATTCTTTTGGTTTCTCATAATAGAAACCCACTTGAGCTAGCATAATCTCAAAGGGAAATTTATTATAAGAATCTGCTAGTGAAATGCCATGACGCCCATGAGTGGGTAAACAACTGGGCCTCAGGAAGTAACTGGAATCAGGGAAAAGGATTTCAAGTTTGATTCCCCATCAAGGGCATGTTCATACCTGAATTGCAGGTTCTACCCACAGGGCTCCCATCACCCCCCATTGGGGCGCGTGCGGGAGGCAACCAATCAATGTGTCTCTCTCACAGGCATGTTTCTCTGTCTCCCCCTCCTTCCCTTCCTTCCAATATCTCTAAAAATCAATGGGAAAAATACCCTCGGGTGAGAATTAACAAAAGAAAGAAGAAGGTCTTACTGAAATCAGTGCCTGGACCAGGTGAAGGTGGGTGGGAACTGGCAGGATCACACTGTACCGGCATTCATGAGACTTGGGGTAGAAGAGGCTTCCAGAAAGAAGAGTAATAAAGCAGTCACCCCCAAAAAGGCCCACAACATTTACATAGACCTTTATAAATGAATAGCCACCGGCCCCATCAAAACATGCATTTTGTTTAGTATTTAACATCTGCTGTATTATGGAGTGCTTCCCAGGTCAAAGGAGCTGTTTTAAAAATTATAGATGATAAGAAGATGACTAAGACTGTATTGGCTGCAAGTAACAGAAAAGCCAGCTTAAAACGCTTAAACAATAAAAGAGAATTTTCTTGCCTGATAAGTCAAATAGTAGGATGGTTCCAGAGTTTGCTAATTCAGCAGCTCAGGATTTAGTCTTTTCCACAGTCTCCCTCTGACATATTCAGAGTAATGCCTTTATGGACACGTGTAACTGTCACGGTTGCAGACATCAGGTGCAGACTTGAAATCCTCCACCAAACAAAAAGGGACCATTTCTTCCCTGGGCAAGTCTTTTTTTAAAGACCAAAAAGACTTTTCTGAGAATGCCACCACCAGCAAACTACCGTTTCCAGAATTAGATCATGAACCCATGCGTGAACCACTCATTGACGGCCCCGCATTGCCATGGCTGGCTTAAACAATCAGGACCTAATTCCAAGTCTTGAAGGGAGGTGGAACGATGAAACAAAAATGAGGGTCTGCTTGAATGGAAGGAAAACAATCAAAGGAGGCTGCCACAGACCCTTTCTGCAGCTGAAGGGGTGCAATCAGAGAAGAGAGACAAAAGGACCCTGGCCCTAAGTGGCATTTCTCCAAGCCCCTTTGTCTCTTACTCAACTCTGACCTGCCAGTCAGTCTTACTAACCCTGGCTGCAGACCCTTCCACTGGGGCCTGGTTTTTATCTCCTCGCTTCCCCCTTTTGATTTACACTAATTAGTAGCAGAGCTGGCTCCCTGCCTGATGTTCTCACTGCTAAATCAAGATTTTGAACACATGAAACTTCATGGTGAGAGAGGGCCCTAATAAACAAAGACAATTATGGACAACAGATCCCTGTAATGAGGCAGCTTGAGGAACTGCCTGTGAAAGAAGCCAAGCTCAGAAGATTTAAAAAAAAAAAAAAAAAAAAAGATAAGGACAAGAAAACAGTATGGCCCAGGATTATAACATTTTTGTTTTTTAGTTTCTTGTGTTTTTTAGAGCATATTATGTATTTCCTTTGGTGCACTAAGTGGATATTTGCAATGAGAAATGTAATTCATAAAAGGACAAGTATATCTTTTTTCATAATGCATCTTCCAACTTCTCTAGGCCTCTCCAAAAAATTCCAGTTGACATTAAAGAAAAAATCAGTTTTCTATTTTCATCTGTACCTTTGTTAAATTTAGATTAAAAGTGCAACTCCTTTTTACAACAGAAAAGTGACTATAATCTAATATTGTTGATAATAATAGGTACCAAAAAAAAAAAAAGCATTTTCTCCCTTTATCTCCTTCCCACCCCCACATGTTTGTGCCCTTCTCTCAAGTACCTCTGTGACCACATGTTCCTGACGGAGAGAGAATATCCAGGTGGCCTGGCACTTGGAAACTTGTCAGATGTTATTCAAAGCAATAAAGAACACATCATACAAGTCTCTAGTATATTGTTACAGGGAAACCCTATTTAGAATTCACTAATTGGGAATTTGTAATAATTTAAGGAAGGGCTGGCTGAAGTTAACCTTTGTACTATCTATGCAAAAGAAAAAGAAAAAGAGTTCACTAAAGTTTTGAATAGTGTAAACAAGATTGGAAGGGGAATAATTATCTACTTAAAAGAACCAGTTGTTTTGAAAAGCTTTAGAAGTATCCTTTTACATACAAACAGGGTAATTATGATTTAAACAAAGGCTGGCCTGTTTCTAAGGCTTCTTTGAAATGTCAATTACAAATTATGCTCATCTATTCACCAAGGCTAAGCCCACCCCTGTGTACCAGGCAACAGTTGGTTAGCTTGCTTCCACTTACTCTGTATAGAAATAATAAATTCCTAAATTCTTTTAAAGTAATCGAATTCAGTTCAGGCTTTTCACTGATCTAAACAGTTGGTCCATCCTATAGTATGGACAGTGGTTCTCAACCTTCTGGCCCTTTAAGTACAGTTCCTCGTGTTGTGACCCAACCATAAAATTATTTTCATTGCTACTTCATAACTGTAATGTTGCTACTGTTATGAATCATAATGTAAATATCTGATATGCAAGATGGTCTTAGGCAACCCGTGTGAAAGGGTCGTTTGACCGCCAAAGGGGTCGCGACCCACAGGTTGAGAACCGCTGGTATGGATGAAGATTTTACTAATGGCTAGCGTACAACCATCAAAAATGCAGAGAGTGACAACTGCCTTCACTCACTCAGTGGAAGAGCTGGTTAATACCGAAAATCTGCAAAGAAAGCTACTCCCGAGCACTGGCTTTGTGGGGCTTCTTTTCTTGCCATAGGAAGAAACACATTTCGAATTGCAACTGAATACACACACACTGGAGCAGAAACAATACTTACCCTTATTATGTGCACTACTCTGTTATTTTCTATTTACTTTCTAATAAATGCTAGTCACAACCCACTAAATTTGATTTCACACTCTATTAATGGGTGGCTGTTTTGGAAACTACTCTAGCATCTGCTGGGAGATAGTATTCCTTCCTGGGAGAAAGGGATGGCAGTGGGGAAGAGCAGTGGTTGCTACCTGGTTTCCTGGATGTTGTCCTCTCCCCATTCTCCTCTCAAATCCTTGGTCATCAACCTCATTGCCTCTTATACCTTGACTAGTGGCCCAGTGCATGAAATTCGTGCAGGGGGTGGGGGTGTCCCTCAGTCTGGCCTGCACCCTCTCGCAATCCAGGACCGCTGGCTCCTAACTGCTCACCTGCCTGCCTGCCTGATTGCCCCTAACCGCCTCGCCCCATGGCTTTGTCTGGAAGGACATCCGGAAGGTCTCCCGGAAGGCCTCCCAGTCTAATTAGCATATTACCCTTTTATTAGTATAGATACTCAGTGCAAAGTTCATTCTTACCCTCGCCAACCTTTCCAGCTAATTTTCTATTCCCCTTCCCCCTTTTTTTTTTTTTCCCCAAAAGACCCTATGTTGTACAGCCTCTCCACTCAACAGTGTGAGCCCCCTCCAGCTTTACTAAACTGCTCCCATCGCCGCTCGGTTTCTGACTCTGCTCCATTTTCCATTAACAGGCCCCTGTTCACTTTGGATTCAGGTTGGTATTTGGTATAGTTCTCCCAAGTTCTTATCTAATCGCTCTCCATTGAGAACACAGATAATGTATTATCATCATGGTAAAAACAAAATCTTTGTGGTCAGACAAGACCCAGCTCCCCCACACTCACCAGCTGTATGATCTTGGGTATATCATTTAATTTCCCTAAGCCTCAGTTTCCTTATCCATAAAACTGGGAAAAGATGTATTCTGCAGGCTTGTGAAGGGTAAATAATCTTTACAAAATGCTTACCTCGGTGCTTGGCTTATGGCAAGCACTCTCTAAATGTTAGTGTTATCAGAATTATTATCGTTGTTGTTGTTTAGATTTTACCTACTAGCTCATTTCCATCTCTGTTGGACTATTCCCTGCATCACATAGCTCCCTGCATGGCAATTCCTGACAAGAATGATGATGTTTGATGTAAGCGGACATTGCCGCAGCTGTCAGTTCTGAACAGTTAGCTGCATGGAAGGGCCACAGCTGGGAGGCAAGCCCAGGGACTCCATGCCACCCAAGCAGGTCGCAACCAGACACAGCCTGGTTTATCCCATTTACCAAGGGGGAACTGAAGAGGAGAAGTTATGCAGCTCAGGGACCCCACCCTGATAGCCCACACCAGACTGCATATAAGCAACATCCAGCCAAGACTAGAGTTTGCAGCCCTGGTTCCATGAACTGTCTCCCACATCAATGGCTCTGTACCTTGCTCATTAATCCCATCCCAACATGCCTAGCTATGCTTTCGCTCCTCATCCCACACCTTTGCCTTAGTCCAGCGGTTCTCAACCTGTGGGTCGAGACCCCTTTGGGGGTCGAACGACCCTTTCACAGGGGTTGCCTAAATACATCCTGCATATCAGATATTTACATTACGATTCATAACAGTAGCAAAATTACAGTTATGAAGTAGCAACGAAAATAATTTTATGGTTGGGTCACAACATGAGAAACTGTATTAAAGGGTCGCAGCATTAGGAAGGTTGAGAACCACTGCCTTAGTCCTTTGATGCAGTGGATTTCTTTCCTTGGCTTTGTTTGGCTCTGTTTTCAGTTTAATGTACTCACAGATTACCCTAGTTAATCCCCTCATACTTAGAGGCCCTGGTTTATCTCAACCCTAATTCCTTCTTCCTATAGGTGGCTTTTACCCCCTAACTCTGATCTGTTCTAGCCCCATGGATAAAACCATGAAAAGTAAGTCTTCGATATAAATGACTCTTCAGAAAATAGTGTCATTGGTTTATATTCTAAACCCACAAGCAAGACATTTGGGGCATGTTTCCTTACTCTGTTATCTAGATAATAGTCATCTTTTCCTGGTAAGATTATATCTGCTTAGACATCACTTATGGCTGTGTAGGAGGTAGTGATTAACTTACCTTAAAATCAGGATCTTCCATCTTCAGAGAATAATGGTTAAATCATAGTAATTAACAGCCCAAACTCTGAAGCCAGAAAACTTGGGTCTAAATCCTGCCTCTGCAAACTACGACTATATATTTACTTGTTTTGTTTGTCTTTTGTGTTTTGTGTTGGTGCTCTTTAGATAAACAAAATAAGATCTTGATCTTATCAAGTTAGAAATATCATACTTATTAAGTTTTAGATGTTGGCCTCTGCCTTGCTTTCTCTGTCACCTAGCTTTCCTCAGCTCCTCCTTTTTGAATTTGTGCATCCCTTTGTATATCTATTCACTGCATTATTTATCTGTCATGTCTGGCACTGTGCTGGGTCACAGAAATACAAAGGTGACAAATCATGGACTCTACCTTTATGGGTATGTATATATGCATATACAGGAGTGGGTAAAAGTAAGTTTACAGTTGAGTACATGAAACAGAGAGTGAATAAAGCTACTGTAATAATCATAACCTGCATGTATTTTTCCAAACTGTAAACCTACTTTTGCCAACATATATATACACATATGTAATATATATATATACAAACACATTCATTAAAATATTAAGGGTGCTGATATGGAGGACTTTTCAATGTGCACTGGAGCATTAGAAAGGGCCTAGTGAATTTGCCTGAGGGAACACAGTGGAGGAGGGTGTGGAGAAGTAAAGGACATCTACATGGAAAAGGTAGACCTGTTTCGATTGTGAGGCAATCTGAATAAGACAGTCTCCTCAAATAAGCTCAGAAATAGCCCCCATGTCCTGGACTCTAATAGCCTATTGGACTCTAGTTCTGATGGTAGAGGCTCCCACATTGCCCTCCTGGTCTCTTTGTTGTACAGCAATCAGTTAAGGAAGCTGCTGTTATCAGTGACTCATGAGCCCTGTGTCAGAGCTCTGTGATCTTCCCTCCCCTAAAAGGCTCAGTCCCTGTGTTGCAATCTTTATCATATGTAGCACTTAAGTCCTCCCCTAAGACCTAAAGCCCTTTTTTGAACTTTAGCTTAGTGACCAGAGTCTCTGCTGCTTATCAAACCTGGCCAGCCCTCTTCTCTGGAATCTGGGTTTCATTTTCTATCCCAGCTGGGTTCTGCCATTAGAGAGTGATAGCCAGAATGGCCACCCCCTCCCCTAGGCCTACTGAGTTCCCCACTGCTGGGATCCCCACTTAACTGGAAAGCCCAGCCCCAACTATGTCTAGGTTACAGCTAACTTTTGACAAAGACCAAACTTTAAGTCAGGCTCTTCTGAGCCCTCTTGTTGACCAGATCTCAACTCGGTTGTCTATCCTATCTTTGGCCTGTCCAGCCCAGTTTTAGCAAAAATACTGCTAAGTAGGTTTAGTGAGAGTGTCCCGTCCACCCTTGAGCTCTGATCACCCTTGACATCTGATCGAGTTCCTCATCTTCCATCTTTGATGTGTAAGTCCTTGGCCTGCCTTCACCAAGAATTCTATTAGGTTAGTTTAGCAGAAACCCCTTATCCCTGATGTTTCCTCCTAATAATTTCTATTCACTGACCCCCTTACCCTGCTCCTTGGCTATAAATCATGGCGTGTCCTTGCTGTATTTGGAGTAGAGCTTGATTTCTCTCCTCTATTGCAATAGATTTGACCCCTGTAACAATAGTGTTGAATAAAGTCTTCCTTACCATAAGTGTCAGAATAAATTTTTTTTTAACATTTGCCCTGCCCTTTGGACAATAACAATGGACAGCCCATGGGCCAGCTGCCCTTCTAGGTCTACCTTCCCTCCTTGGTCTCCTCCAAGAATCAGAGATCTTATTCCAGGCTCTTGAGCTCCTCCTCCTCACCAGCCTCCAGCTGACGCATGTGCAGCAATACAGCCCAGATAGAGTTAGTCACCTGAAAATATGGACCTGGAGAATATGGGCCAATTCTATTCTAACCAACTTCACTTAACTCATTGTCAGTCAGATCATCAAAACATATGAATAATTGTAAATGGTTCTGAACATAAATATATTTTTAAAGAGCTTCCTTAAACAAAATACATATACTCAAGGGATAAAATACCTGTCTTGTGCTCTTTTGAATAAAAAAAAGATAGTGGATGCAGATCTCTGATTCTCCAATGGTGCCATGAACAAATTCATTGGCCTGTTTTTGGACAAATAATTATTTGAAATTTTACCTCTTGGGTTCCAAGTATTTTTGTTGTTATTTTAATTTTTTTTTTTAATCCTCACCCAAGCATCTTTTTCCATTGAATTTTTAGAGGTGGAAGAGAGAGGGAAAGACAGACAGAAATATTGACATGAGAGAAATACATGGATTGAGATTGGTTGCCTCCTGCATGAGCCAACCAGGGCCGGTGCTGGGGAGGAGCCAGCAACCGAAGTACATGCTCTTGACGGGAATTGAACCCGGGACCCTTTGGTCTGCAGGCTGATGCTCTATCCACTGAGCCAAACCGGCTAGGGTTTTGTTGTTGTTAATAGAGAGACTTTATTATAAAAAGCCTCCTCGCCTACAGCTCTGGTGATTTTTCCTGTTTTATCTCTTTCATTTAGCTTCAAATAAGGTAAGGACTCGATAAAATTCAAAATTTACTGAATTTTGTGTTAATCTCAGGTACAGAATTTTCCTCTTGAATATCTCCCTTCTTGGGGGCTGTTGCTGTTGTGTTTTGAAGGAAATGGCGTGCCAACCATTCATTGGTTCTCATGGCTTTGCAGTGGAGGCAGGGCCTTTCCCTGACTTGGTAGCTTCCCACACTCTTTTGCTTCTGAACTGTTTTTCTTTTAATACCGGCTGGTGATGGGTGTTCATTTTCACTCTCCTTCCACGAGGAGGCTCCGGAGTCAGATTCTTCACTGTCATACTCAGTAGTATCACTGTCAGGTTGGGTCTGATTCACCTGGCTGAATTGAGAATGGTACATAGATCGTCTTCGTTTAAGATAGGCATTTACCAAAGCCACTTCTGAGTCAGTTATAGGAGTAAGCTGGATCTGCTTTGGTTTTTTCATCTTTTGTGGAGAGTCCCAGGCACCATCTTCGTTTTGCCACTTACGGGAAGTATCTTTGCTTGCTAACAATCAATGAAACAAATCAACAAGTTAGGCACATGGTTGGTTACCATACCTTCACATTACCTAAGAGCCTATAACATGTGTGGGCTCACTCTTAGTTGCCATTTGCCAAGCCACCACTTTTCTCCACTTACTTGCAAGTGTTGGCAGCTGACGGCATTTTCCAGTACCATACCAGATCTTCCAAATACCGGAAGGTCAAATAGATGCTTGACATATGACTTTTGAAGTTTCATGAGCCCTGATATAAGATCAAGGGGAAAAACTCTAAACTTTTCCAGAGAAGGACCCTTTTCTCCTTTGAAGTCTTAAAGATTCACGTGTTTATATGAATGTGATTTGGGTAGCAGGAGACTAAAAAGAATCTTTTCTTTATACAGTGGTGTACTGGAATTGGCTGGTCAATAACTTAGTTAAGCTTTCAGAAATTTTGTGAGATAGTTGTTAAACACAGACATTAGTAAAAAATTAAACTATCAACATTTACATCAATTTATTACAAATAAACATAATGCTCAAAACATCACTTCCTAATTATTTTATTACATTTTATTATGATGTATGCTCTTGAAGCTATTTGTCTGTTGTTGGGTGTTGGAAATACCACATAATGATGTGCTACTGTGCATCTCCTTCCCAGCTCCATGTTCAGTGACATATTAGTGACTTGAAATCAGTTTGGGAAGGATAAAAATCAACAAGAGCCCAAAGTCAGGCATTGTTTTATGGTTTTGTTGACTGTCTAGGTTTAAAGTGATGGAGAACATGGTACTAACCTAGATTTACATTTAAAAGTATCATGCCTATAGCCATTACATTGAGAATAGCACCTCCAAAAACTAAGGAAATATTCTTCCAGAATATTCTAAAGCTATTATCCAATTTGCCAAGAAGTCACATCATTGACAACCAAGTTAAGTTCCAACATACATCTTGTTTCTTTCATATTACTCTTTAGGGAAAGTAACATTCATAATGGAACTACACTTGTTGATCAATTGCAGACATAAGTTGGCTAAGGATGCAAGAGTCTGGTAAAAATCAAGGAGAGTATTTTGTGAGAATCAGTGGTCTATATGGAATTTACCATAAAGAGTATTTTATATTTTACTAGAGGCCGGATGCATGAAATTCATGCATGGGGGGGGGGGGGGGCCCAGCCCAGCCTGCGCCCTCTCTTGCAATCTGGGACCCCTCGCTCCTAACCGCCCTCCTGCTCACTCCTTACCACTTGGCTCACTGCTCCTTAGCGCTGCCATGGAGGCAGGAGAGGCTCCTGCCACTGCAGCTGTGCTCGCTAGCCATGAGCCTAACTTCTGGCTGAGCAGTGCTCCCCCAGTGGGAGCACACTGACCACCAGGGGGCAGCTCCTGCATTGAGTGTCTTTCCCTTGGTGGTCAGTGTGCGTAATAGCGACCAGTCATTCTGGCCATCCAGTCTTTCCACCCTAATGGTCGCTGGGCTTTTATTATATAGATTATTTGTAAATTATGTTATATACATCCTTTATATCAGTAATTTTTTTAAAATGTATACACACATCTTTGGAGAGTCAATTGTTAAACATTTTCCAGCACACAACTGCTTATGGGTTATTGAAAAAGATGTTATTTACAGCTCATAATCCTGTAGTAATTCTAACCATAAGTGTGTGTAAAAAGGAAGCTGTGTGAAGGGAGAATGCTGAGGAATGAAAAGAACTTTAGCTTTACCTACGAGTAATTCATAGCCCCTACTAAATTAAAGCAGCTAAATTACCCTGCACTAAAGCAAGGAGCTTGTCCAATAAGCTGCCACAGGTCTTGGGGAGGCCCTATAACACGCTTGGCTGTTCACCTCTGTTGCTTGCTTTCCACACTCGCAACATAGTTCTCTCATCAAAGTCCAATACTAAATATGCACCAGCTCTCACCTTTACTTACTGAAGTGCTTGTCCCACTATCTTCATCCTTTTTCTTCTCAGACATCTGTTTTAGAAATATAGATTAGTGATGGTGATCTTACATCATACACACCCTCAGATCATTCACACCCTCATAGTCCCAACTAATATGTACAGATGCAAAAGTTGGACAGTAAAGAAGGCTGATAGGGGAAAAAAATGGACTCATCTGGAATGTGGTGTGGAAGGAAAACTCTATGGATACCCTGGACCACCAGAAAGATGAACAAGTGGGTCCTAGAGCAAGTTTAACCTGAAACATTTCTGGAGGCAAAAATAACAAAAGTGAAGCTTTCCTATTTTGGGCACATCATAAGAAGGCAGAGAAAATAGAAGATAGCGGATTCTTCACTAGAAAGGCCAAATACGAGATGAATCGACTTCCCCAAAGAAGCCAGAGGCATGAGTCCACAGCAGTGGAGCGGGTTGCTGAGGACAGGACATTGTGGACACCACTCATTCGTAGTGTCACCAGGAGTTGGAGTCACTCAATGGCACACACAATAGTCATCATAGTTGGTTGCTTTTCAGTTTCGCTTCTGCTGCCCATTAGGAAGACCATACTTTGATAGCAGAATCTACCAAAATGTTAGAACCAAGCAAAAGGAACAAAGACTTGAGGGAAAATAATGATGATAAGGGGCTATAGGTTATAAAGTTTTTCTGTATTCATATGATAGAGAAATAGCATTTAAAAAGAGATTTGATAGTAAGTACTATGATTAGTGTTTTAAATTAATTTTTTTAAGCCTCACTCGAGGACATTTTTTCCATTGATTTTTTTGATAGAGTGGAAGGGAGAGAAAGGAGGGGGTGGGGGGAGAGAGAGAGAAACATCCATGTGAGAGAGACACATTGACCAAGGTACGTGCCCTTGACCGGGAATCAAACCCGAGGCCCTTAAGTCCGCAAGCTGATGCTCTAACACTGAGCAAAACCAGCTAGGACTTTAAATTACTTTTTAAAGGGCATTTTATCAAGTCACATTATCAATAATTCTTTCAGATCTTTACCTCAATTCATAGACTTAGTATCTCCTAAATTCTTCAGAAACTTTCCTTCAAAATGCAACCAAAACATTTATTATCTGTGAATATGGCAACCAGAATAGATTTCTCTGAATAGTTCCAATTTCAAATATTCTGCCTAATACAACATAAATGTATTTGTCCCATTTATCAGATCAGTCTCCTACTTTTTCATGCTGAAGATGGTTTTGTCCAATAATCCTATAAGAGAGGAATATGCTAATTAGCCATTACACTCTGAGGCATAATGACCAAGTGCATCACGACCAGATCACAGATCAGCAGGAGGGTGGGCCGGCGAGGTACGAGGTACAAGCAAGCTGCAAGAGAGCTACAGGAGGGGGCAGGGCAGCAAACTATGGGGAGGAGGGGGGAGGGGAGAAGGAGGGGGGAGCTACAGGAGGGCGGTAGCACCTACTGGCACAAGGATTCATGGGCAGGGCTATTGGTACAAATATAAAGCTCCTCCTCCTTCAGATTATATTAAAAAAAATCTTTTTAAAAAATCTTTAAAAAAATCTTTTTTTAATATATTTTATTGATTTTTTAGAGAGGAAGGGAGAGAGATAGAGAGTTAGAAACATCCATGAGAGAGAAATATAGATCAGCTGCCTCCTGCACACCCCCTACTGGGGATGTGCCCGCAACCCAGGTACATGCCCTTGACCAGAATCGAACCTGGGACCTTTCAGTCCGCAGGCCAATGCTCTATCCACTGAACCGGCTTCGGCTATATCAAAAATTTTAGGAATACTCATAACACTTTTGACACATAATTCTTTTGGGAACTTTTCACCAGGAAATAACCCCCCAAAGAGAAAAAGTTTTGTGTACAGAAATATTCATCACAGCGTAATTCGGATAATATAAAATACAAAATTCAAAAATAGACATGGTTAATTAAATGCAGTATAATTATACAATCATATAATATATAGTTGTGGAGATGATTATGGTAAAAGTATGTTATAATATGAAGAAATAAATGTTATAATATTAAGTTAAAAATCAAGATGCAAAGTTGTATATACAGTATGATCACAAGTTAGCTAAAAATATGAAAAGAAAAAAGATTTTAAAGGATTCCAGGAGTGTTAGCAATGGCTAACTTTGAGTGGTAAAGTAATTTTTCCCCTCTAATTTTTCAAATTGTCTAAATACAGAAAAAATGAATTTATGTAAAATCAAACACTCTTTGGGTTGAAAAGTGCCATACTTGGGGTATTCATAATTGCAATCTAAGATCTTTGGCCCATTCCTTTCTCTTTTTTAAAATATATTTTTATTTATTTCAGAGAGGAAGGGAGAGGAAGAGATAGAAACATCAATGATGAGAGAGAATCATTGATCAGCTGTCCAAACAAATATATAAGCTAAACGCAGCATATATAGTCTCTGAAAGCAAAAGGTAAATGTATCTTAAAAAGTGGCAAATCCAGCCCTTGCCAGTGTGGCTCAGTTGGTTTTCCTGTCAAGGGACATACCAGGTTGTGGGTTTGATCCCCAGTCAGGGCATGTATAGTAGGCAACCAAACAGTGTTTCTCATATTCTCATTCTCTCTCTCTCTCTCTCTCTCTCTCTCTCTCCTCCCCCCAACTAAAAATAATTTCTTAAAAAGTGGCAAATCCAGAGGAAATCAGTGTGCTTCATGTTTGAGGATAATTACCACCACACTTCCATCACACTTTTACCATTACTTCAAGGTTTGTAAATAAAGGCTTATAGTTTAGCAGAGAAAATGAAGTTCAAAGGGAAGGAAAAATTCCATCCTCCTTGACTAGTCCTCATATGATTCTCAGATTTCAAATCTGGGACCCTTTAGAAGAAGCAGTTCAGCTGAACAAAATAGAAGATGAAACTTCTAAGATAATTAAGGTTTTAATTAGCACTGAATAAATTAATTCAACATTTCAACTATGCTTTGAAGCAAACAAATGATATGGCAGGAAACTTGGGTTTACGCTTCCAAGTTTGTGTGAGATTGGACAAGTCACTTAATTTCTTTGGGCCTTATCAATTTTAAAAAGGATAGATAACTGATATCTAACTTGCTTACAAACAGGAGACTGGACCCTATGCCAGTGGTAGGCAAACCATGGCTCGCCACATGCGGCTCTTTGGCCCCTTGAGTGTGGGTCTTCCACAAAATACCACGTACTGGCGCGCAAGTACAGTGCGATTGAAACTTCGTGGCCCATGCGCAGAAGTCGGTTTTCAGAAAGGAGATAGACGAAACAAGTATACAAGACGAGTGTGGATGGGAGAGTTGGAAGGGGTCAACCTCAGCAAACGTACCTCAATCAGATTGAGGACGAGTTTAGCAAAGGCCAGTTTAGGAGTACCCTAATTAAGTTAATCACAATGTACCTACCTACATAGTTTAAGTTTAAAAAATTTGGCTCTCAAAAGAAGTTTCAATCCTTGTACTGTTGATTAATGAGTTTGCCGACCACTGCCCTATGCAATCTTGAGGTCCTAGAAGCTTGGGTCACTATGACTATGACAGAAGCAAGGGAGTAGAAGAACACAGCTTAGGTCTCTTAAGTGGTCTTCATGATGAAATTGCCAGGAATCAATTTCAATTTTTTGATAATTTTCTAAAGTAGCTTTTCTTGCCAGACCAGACAAATTCAATATACTTAGCTAGGGAGTCTAAGATACATATAAGCTATCGCTTCTAAATCTCCTTTTGGCAAAGTATCTACCTTATGAAACATTTAAACTTTAGATCAGGGGTCCTCAAACTACGGCCCTCGGGCCACATGCAAATACAAATATTGTATTTGTTCCTGTTTTGTTATTTTACTTTAAAATAAGATATGTGCAGTGTGCCTAGGAATTTGTTCATAGTTTTTTTTAAAACTATAGTCCGGCCCTCCAACGGTCTGAGGGACAGTGAACTGGCTCCCTGTTTAAAAAGTTTGAGGACCCCTGCTATAGATGAAACTTCTTAAGGGGGAAGACATGACGAGGGAAAGGGTCTTTGATTATTATAATGGAATCCAGCTGGCATAGACATAACAAACCTCCTCCTCTCCATCTAGAGCTGATATAGCACTCAGTCTAGCTGACCACCGACAGCCCAGGGTTCTGGCTGCAATGCTAAATGATGGTGGTTTGATTAATCGTCAACCTGGTATTAATGGCCAGCAAGGATCCCATGTCAGCGACTTACAAGAGCTTGGTCACAGTCATTATATATTGGAACATAACAGTCCTGATAAACTGAGCTACCTCATTCCTAAGAGGATGGTATTTTTTTCTGCTAGGAGGTGGTCTAGAGTAGCGACTTTAGTTCTGTTTAGTTTCATTTAGTTCTGTAGCTTATTCTATTCTGAGAGTATGTTGCCCTATTCTAAAATCCCCAAAATATTACAACACATATCCAATAAATAAAATGACTTTTTTATTTGTAATTAAAATTACCTGGCTACACAAGGAATTTCAAGGTCATTAACCAGTAGGGAAGTTTATCCCAGCATTACACAGCATATTAACAAAGTACAAACCACCTCAATATCTCAAAATTGCAGATTTGTTATGGTGCAACCACAGACAAAACAAAAGTACGCAGTCACTAAGAATTCTGCTGTGTGAATATAATTTGGAGAAGTGTTACAATATCAAGTTTTAAAAAGCAGGATATGAAACTATACACTATAACATAAATGCCAACCATGTAAGATCAAAAGATAGAGAAATGGAGAAATATATATTGTTAGAGAGAAAAAGAAAAACTAGAACATACTACAAAATGTTAACAGTGGTTATCTCTAAGAAATAGGATTACAGTAGTTTAAATTTTCTTCTTCATCCTTTTCTGTATTCTTGGATTCTCTAGAACAGCGGTTCTCAACCTGTGGGTAGCGACCCCTTTGGGGGTCGAACGACCCTTTCACAGGGGTCGCCTAAGACCATCGGAAAACAGGTATATAATTACATATTGTTTTGTGATTAATCACTATGCTTTAATTATGTTCAATTTGTAACAATGAAATTGGGGGTCACCACAACATGAGGAACTGTAATAAAGGGTCGCAGCATTAGGAAGGTTGAGAACCACTGCTCTACAATAAGATTGTATTGTTTTTAAAACTAGAAAACAAACTTTAAAAAAGTAGTTTCATCAAAGTAAAGTGAATTTTATTTTAATGAAAAAAACACCTAGTGTACAGTAAACATATTATTTAAAATAAAAAGAATATCCTACCCTGTCAAACTACAGCAGGAAGGCCAGGGAGGGTGGAGGGGGTAGGGGGGGTGGTAAGAGATCAACCAAAGGACTTGTATGCATGCATATAAGCATAAGACACTGGGGGGTAGGGGAGGCCAGGGGATTGTCAAGGGCGGGGGAAAAAAAGGAGAAATATGTAATACTCCTTGTAATAATTTAAGCAATAAAAAAATATATTAAAAAAAAAAAAAGAATATCCTACCCAGAAAGGAGCTCGAGAGAAGAACATCAAGACCAATATAATGACAAAATACCAGAAGAGTAAGGTCCCTACTGCCCCGCAGGAGTCATCCTGCCAGCACTCATGATCCTGACTTGGAATGCTGAAAGTTAGCGGTCTGGGGGGAGGATCCACCGCCCAAAATAAGGAAAGAAGTTCTCCCATGAGGGCTTCTTGCTTCAAAAGTAAAACATGCTCAAAGGGATGACAGTGGCTGGGAAGTACTTCACTCCACATGTATGACAACTTCCTTGACAACCTATTATGACATACACTTCAGCAACTGTGACAGGAACTGACAAACCCTTCTTAGATTCCTAAATTTTTGGAGATTTACTTAAATTACTTTTATGAAAGTTTATGGTCTTTCCTCATAACTTAATATAGTGTGTTCTGCCTTATTTCCCCCCATCCCTGAAATTTGTATATATAATAGACCCTTAAGCAACATTGGTTTGAATCACATGGGTCCACTAATTAGGATTTTTTTTTTTCAATAAATACCTGTAATGTTTTGATCTGCATTTGGGAGCCCAAGGATGCAGAAAGCTGACTGTATGCATTGATCTATGCCATTTTCTATAGGGGATTTGAGCATTCTTGAATTTCGGTTTGGGACCCAAACCCCTGCAAATACTGAGGTAGTTAAGTTTTAGGGGAGTCAAAAGTTATACTTGGAGTTTCTACTGTGAGGAGGTTGGTGCCCCTAACCCCCATTTTGTTCAATGGTCAATACTGTATTTTCTTTTTTAAATTGAATTTAGAGAGAGAGAGAAGAAAGGAGAGGGAGAGAGAGAGCCTCCTGCACACCCCCTACTAGAGATGGAGCCCCAAACCCAGGCATGTGCCCTGACCCAGAATCAAACTGGCCATCTCTTGGTGCATGGGACAACACTCAGCCAACGAGCCACAATGGCCAGGGCTGTACTATATTTTCTTTACATACAGTATTTTAATGTCTTTAAATCTTAGTCTCTGAAGTACCCATTTTATTCAGTCTCTTATGATTGTAAATTAACATACATTCTAATGTGTTATAGACTGAACTGTGTTCCCCAAAATTCATCTGTTGAAGCTTTAATCTTCAATTTGTCTATAATTAGAGACGGTGCTTTTAAACAGGTAATTAAGTTTAAATGAGGTCATAAGGGTGGGGCTCTAATCCGATATGACCGGTGACATTAGAAGAGGAAGAGATAGTAAGGCTGTTCAAGCACAGAAAAAAAAAGGCCAGAAAGAAGGTGTCCATCTGTAAACCAAAGGAGACAAGCCTTAGGAGAAACCAATTCTGCTGGAATCTTGATCTTAGACTTTCAACCTCCAAAACTGAAAAAAATTCTTTTGTGTAAGCCACCTAGTCTGTAGTGTTTTGTTAAGGCAACACTAGCATACTAATGTGTAATGCCAAGTAGCAGTAGTGTTCCTTATTAAGCCTTGAATAAATGCACAGTAATTTATAGATTGCATTAAAAGGAAAATTATCCATGTGTCTGTTGTGAATGACATCAAATGTATACAATTTCTTCTTAGGTAAGAGCCAGACATGGGATAAGGAGGAACCTGGTATTCTTAATTTGACTGTACATAGAACCCTTTCACTTTGAACAATTTTCAAGTTAGTTCATCTCTCAATCTAAAACTAGAGCAAAACACCATTGCTATTAAGACGATCTAAAAATTATAAAAATCCCACTCTAAAAAAAAAATCTCTCAGATGTGTAAAACCACAGCATACCTTCATTTTCTCAATATGCAATACCACAGGGAAACGTCGTTTTCTTCTATTGGACTTTAGGAACATTTTAAGAAAGATTTTGGTCTTTGGGACTTGCATGATGTAACAATTCACTAGCTTGCGATATGGGGTGTTTTTATTAGGGGCACCCTTCTCTGCATCCTCAAGGACACGTCCTCAGGCCCTGCCCATTCTGATGGTTGTCTGCCTGAGGCCTGCTGCTTCCTCCAGGCAGCTAGTGGGGAGCCGCACCTGGGCCCAGGTGCCTCCCAGTGCACCTGCCCTCCTTCCCCCAGCAGAGCTCCCGGAGGCAGTCATCAGAGCGCTTTCACTCTTACACCCCTGCATGGTTCGGCGACACACTGCAGGCGTTTGTATTTGTTCAATAAAACCAAACTGAACTCTATGATGAACTTTTCCCCGGGATTACAAGTTCTTCCAAAGAAAATGCAGGAAATTTAAATATTTTTTTTAAAACCTCAAAACCACTAACAACTCTAACAAAACACATTTGAGTTTTTCTTGTTACTGCTGCACCTTCATTACACGGATATTTAAGAATGAACATGGGGTCGGAACATTTTTTTTTGAACACAGTTGTGAGAAATGCTTTGTCATTGCTGATGGTGTCTGGACACATCACAACGTACTCTAACCGACCCATTAGCCACTCTACTGAATAAAATGTCTTAAAATGTGAGTCCATAAGTGCCCTAAAGAAGCTATATTTATATGAATACACAGAAATTTACTTTCTTATAGTTATCAATGAGGACTCGGAACCTGGTCTGAATCTTTGCTGCTCAGTTTTCTCCCCGCACCTGAGCGCCAGCCACAAATCCGAGAGTGTTTCCCTGGTAACGCATTCAGTCCCCGTCTCTCCCCGCCCCTCCCCTTCTCTTCTCGCGAGAAGAGAGAACCCGTTCTTCCGTTAACGTAGACCTGTAAGCAGGTCTTTTCGCCTGACCGTTGGCTCCGCGCATGTGCAGTAGAGTTGGCGCGAGTCAGCGGCTTCCGGCCAGAGATCATGGTGCGTTTTCGGGGTCATTTTTTGTGCTTCCTGGACGCAAATCCACGCGGGCCGTGGGAATTCAGGGCCCGCGCATCTGCCGCGGGCTTAGCCAAAGCGGGGGGTGTGGCCCGGTGGCCCGCCACCCTTAAAGGAACGGAGGAAATGCGATAGGGTTGCCGAAGTTCGGACTGGGAGAGCCGGGAGGGAAGCCGGTTGGCCTGGGGAGTTGGGACTCCGGCCGGGTGGCGGGAAGGGCACTGCTGTGTGCGCAGGGATGCGACTCCATGTAACTGGAACAAATCTTACACTTGTCCGCGAGAGATGAGGTCCAGCAAAACAAAGAAAATGCAAATCCCAGTGTAGACCAAGGCCGAATGCATACTCCTCCCCACGCGCCCTCAGCTCCCTCACATGAACACTGGCCCCTCTAAAAGTTACAAACAAAACTGAGATCCCTGGCGGGAATCCGCCTGAGTGCAGAGTGAAGCGCATGGGCAGCGAATGGCCGCTGCGGAAGGCTTTATTTAGGAAGCTTTTAAAGCCTTACCGCGCAAAGGGGGTAGTGTCTCCCGAAACTTTGTGGTGGAGTTTCCTAAATTAGCCCTTGGGCTAGTCCTTGTGACATATTTCAAAAACACGCTATAGAGCGACTGCAGACATGACCACCAACACATAAATTACGTGCTAAGACATTTTTATCTGTTGAAGCATGAAGCTGTTTTCTTTAAGTGACCAGCCACTTCTTTGTTGATGACAGTACAGCGCTGATGAGGTTATAATTCAGGGTTCCCTTTTCATATCCGGATACTAAACTGTAAAACATGTCGGAAAGACATTTTAAAGATGAGGGAAAGTACGTGCAACTTTTACTTGCTGTTATGAAGGATACGAGTGTGATTTCTTAAACGGAGTCGTTTCTTTTTGATTAATTCTGGTGCTTTTTGTTTTTGAATAGATGCAAGGGGAGTCTAACCCTAGTGCTTCCCTTATCGACAGAACCATCAAGATGAGAAAAGAAACAGAAGCTAGGAAAGTGGTTTTAGCCTGGGGACTCCTAAATGTGTCTATGGCTGGAATGATATATACTGAAATGTAAGTTAATCAGGAAAAAAAAAAATTTTTTTTTAAGAGGCCAATGGTTGGCTCCACAGGTTTTTTTTTGTGTTTGTTTTTATTTTGGTGTGTTTTGTATTTTAAAGACATTGAAAAGCCTTTCTAATTTTTTCAGGACTGGAAAATTGATTAGTTCATATTATAATGTGACATACTGGCCTCTCTGGTATATTGGTAAGTCATTAATTTTCACTGTGAATTAGAGTTACTGTCAATGAAAAACTGCACTCGAGTTTACCTCAGCTTAGTATCCATGCCTTCATCCAACAAATATTTGAGTGCCTACTGTGTTCCAAAAACTGAATGCAGCAGGAAGGGAACAAAGTCCCTGCCCTCATGGAAGGGACATTCCAGGAGAGGAGACAATCGCATTAAACAATACAATTCTAGAGAATAATGAGGTCTGTGAAGAAAAATAGTTTGGGGCAGTGAGATCTGTATTTGTTACTCTCCCTGAAATGCCTTTCCTACTTCTCTAATTTTTTACCTTTCAAAACCAATCAGATTTCTACAGCATTGATGCCTTCCTCAGTCTCCTCGTTTCTTCATCTCCCTGCTCTTCAGTCGTCTTTGGGTATAGAGTCCTATGGCCATTAAAGGAAATTCCATCGTCTAATGTACACATTAGTCTAAAGCAGCCGTGGGCAAACTACGGCCCGTGAGCCGGATCGGGCCCGTTTGAAATGAATAAAACTAAAAAAAAAAAGACCGTACCCTTTTCTGTAATGATGTTTACTTTGAATTTATATTAGTTCACACAAACACTCCATCCATGCTTTTGTTCCAGCCCTCCGGTCCAGTTTAAGAACCCATTGTGGCCCTCGAGTCAAAAAGTTTGCCCACCCCTGATCTAAAGTCTGTGATAGAAGTAGTGTGGAAAATGGAAGAGCAAGAGTTTTGGAATCTCCATACCTGAGTTAGAATCAAGAATTAGCTGTGTGCTCTTGCAAAATAACTTTATTTCTCTACAACTGTTGGTTGATCTTTAAAATAAAGATGAAAATGTTTATTGTACTAGTTTTAAGGATTAGTGATACTATTTTGAAACTTAGTAGTAAGTACCCTACACATAATAGACATTAAGTGGTAACTGATAGGAAAAAGAAGTTTTCCATTTTGTTAATTGGCTAAAGTATAAAGAGTTCTGTTTCCCCTTTTAAATGTTTCACACACACACCCTTTAAAAAAAATGAATTGTTGTTTTCTTACAGAGCTTGCCCTTGCATCTCTCTTCAGCCTAAATGCTTTGTTTGACTTTTGGAGATATTTCAAATATACTGTGGCACCAACAAGTCTGGTTGTTAGCCCTGGACAGCAAACACTTTTAGGGTTAAAAACAGCTGGTAAGTGTTTGCGTCTTTTGCAAAGATGGGGGAAAGGTTGGCAATAACTCTTTCTCAGTTTAATTTTCCCTTTTTCTAGACTCAGCTGGAAGGGGCTTAGGCCATCCGGTTCAACTATATTAAGCAGGTCTATAATAAATTGTCTTAAGACCAGTGACTATTATTCCTGTATGTATAGATTAAATGAAATTAGCAATCAATAGCCTCCTGAAAGTTTGTTCTGTTTAATTATAATTAAAATTAAATTACTAATGCTTGCTGCATTGAAGCTAATTTCTTATTTTGAACTCTGGAAATGGTAAACAACTAATTTGTGTCTTTTGGTAATAATACTTTATGTAATTTAACAACCAAGTTCTCTTACTTTCCTTTTTGTTTTTTGAAGAAAAAGATTCAGTTCATTAAATCTGTTTTCATAGAAATGTTATTTATATACACACACATTTTATTTATTTGCCATTTATTTATGTTTCTTCTAGTTGTACAGACTACTCCTCCACATGACCTGGCAGCCACCCAAATTCCTCCCTCTCCACCTTCTTCAATTCAGGGTCAGAGTGTGTTGAGTTACAGCCCATCTCGTTCACCCAGTACCAGCCCCAAGTTCACCACCAGCTGTATAACTGGATACAGCCCTCAGCTACAAGGGCTGTCGTCAGGGGGCAGTGGTTCTTATAGCCCAGGAATGACCTACTCACCCATCAGTGGTTATAATAAGGTAAGGACTCTTTTCTCTTGGCCAGTCAAGTTATTTCAGAATTTGGAGGTACCTATACAATCTATTGAGTTGAAATTCCTCATTTCATCAATGAAGAAATGGAGAAACAGTGGGTAATGGAGTTTCCCAAATTGCCCATTTAAGAGCCAATAATAGACCCAGATTTTAGTTAGAAGTTTTTGTTTTTTAAAAAATATATATTGTTATTGACTTTGGGGGGGGGGGGGGGGGGGCAAGGGAGAGAGAAGAGAGAAACACCAACGTGCGAGCATATCGATTGAGCCCGAAACCTGGCATGAGCCCTGACCAGGAATCAAACCACTAACATTTTGGTGCATGGGAGGACACTCCAACCAACTGAGCCACCCAGTCAGGGCTATAAAGGATATTATAGGAAAATGTTTGGTTAAATTTAAATAAAACAGGGACATAAAATTAAAAATGGATAGTATTGTCATTTATGTGAAAAAAATACATTGACATAGCCATATACATGTAAAGATTTGAAAGTACATAAAATGTGAAAAGGGATTATATTATCTCTGGGTGGCAAAGTTCTAAGTGTGACTTTTTTTTTTTTCATACTTCTTAGTTGTGTTAAAACATGCATATATCACTTTAAAAAAATAGGCTTTATATTTGAGCAGTTTTAGGGTCCTAGAAAAATTGAGTGAAAGATGCAGAGATTTCCCATATGCCCCCTGCACACAGGCACAGCCTTCCCAACTGTCAACATCAGGCTCAAGAGTGGTACAGTTGTTAGAATTGAAGAACCGACACTGACACATCATTCTCACCCAGAGTCCATGGCTCACATTAGGGTCCACTCTTGATGCTACACATTCTGTGGGTTTGGTCAAATATACAAAGATGTGTATCCACCATTATGGTATACAGACTATTTCTATTGCCTTAAAAATCCTTATGCCGCCCTAACCGGTTTGGCTCAGTGGATAGAGCGTCGGCCTGCAGACTGAAGGGTCCCAGGTTTGATTCCCGTCAAGGGCATGTTCCTTGGTTGCGGGCACATCCCCAGTAGGGAGTGTGCAGGAGGCAGCTGAATCCATGATGTTTCTCTCTCATTGATGTTTCTAACTCTCTATCCCTCTCCCTTTCTCTCTGTAAAAAGTCAATAAAATATATATTTTTAAAAAAATCCTCATGCTCCGTGTCCCTCCCCATTCAGTGTCAGGATTCAGTGTCAGCCCTGAACCTTCCTTTCTGTAAGTTGAGGGGGAGGGGTATCATATCAGCAGCAGTCATCAACCCACCAATGGGATCTACTGAGTGATGAATGGATTGCTGTTTAAATGCTAAGAGTCACTGGCCTGACCAAAACACAGCATGGCCACGGGGTTCCTGTAGAGATGGCCCTCAGTTTCCACCTTTCCCCAAAACATTTGCCTCTTGCCTGATGGGGGAGGGGTTTCTCAAGACCCCTGACTGGAGCCCATTGAGCTCTCTCCCTGCCTGTGTAGATAGGGCAGGGGTGGGCAAACTTTTTGACTCGAGGGCCACAATGGGTTCTTAAACTGGACCGGAGGGCCGGAACAAAAGCATGGATGGAGTGTTTGTGTGAACTAATATAAATTCAAAGTAAACATCATTACATAAAAGGGTACGGTCTTTTTTTTTTTCAGTTTTATTCATTTCAAACGGGCGGATCCGGCTCACGGGCAGTAGTTTGCCCACGGCTGAGATAGGTGCTATGAAGTGGGGCTGGGGACCAAGAGCTGTTACTGCCATTTGGAAATACTTGCCTTGCGTAGATCCAGCCTTGATGTTTTTCTGATATCCTAGTGATAGCAGACCCTGCACAAAGTGTTATCAGAGTTAATACTGTGAGGAGACAAAATAATGAAAATAGTTTTACCAAAAAAATGAACCATCACATAATGTTTGCATTTTATCATTGATTTGAGTGCATCTTTAGAAAACTGAATGTAACAAAAACCCAGGACATTTTTGGAAATTGTATGCTCTCTAGCAACTTTGTGTGAATTTTTATACAGGCACTGTTATATGAGTTATAAAATGTTTAAAAATAGAAAAAAAAATCCACATGTTCCACTTATTCATCCTTCCCCCAACCCCTGACAACAGCTGATCTTTTTATTGTCTCCATAGTTTTTTTTTGTTTGTTTTTTTGAATCCTCACCTGAGGATATTTTTCCATTGATTTTTAGAGAGAGTGGAAGAGAGCAGGAAAGGCAGAGAGAAATATCAGTGTGAGAGAAACACATCGATTGGTTGCCTCCTGCACAAGCCCCGACCAGGGCCTGGGTTAGGGAGGAACCTAACTAGAATCAAACCCCGGACCCTTCGATCCTTAGGCCAATGCTGTATCCACTGAGCCAAACCGGCTAGGGCTGTCTCCATAATTTTGCCTTTTTCAGAATACCATATAGTTGTCATTGTATTGTATGTAACCTCAGATTAGCTTCTTTCACTTAATATGCATTTAGCTTCCTTTATGTTTTTTCATAGCTTCTTTTAGTGCTGAATAATATCCCATTGCCCAGATGTGCCACAGTTTGTCTATTTACCTACTAAAGTAGGTTGCTTCCAAGTTTTGGCAGTTATGAATAAAACTATATAAACATCTGTGTGCAGGTTTTTGTGTGGACATAAGCTTTCAACTCCTTTGGGTAAATACCTGTGAGCACGATTGCTAGATGTATGGTAAGAGTATGTTTAGTTTTGTAAGAAACCATCAGGCTGTCTTCCAAAGTGGCTGTACCATTTTGCATTCCCACCAGCAATGAACGAGAGTTCCTATTGCTTCATATCCGGGTCAGCATGGTCGTGTCAGTGGTCTGGATTTTATTATTGGTGTATTACTTTTTGAAAGTCAAAAGCCAAAACAAAAGTAAATTTCAATTAAGTAAAATAAAGGTTATTTTTATTTTGTATAGTTGGCAAGTCATAGTCCCTCTCCTTCTTCGTACCCTACCACTGTCGGACCCGTGGAGGGCAGTGGATTGCGATCTCGCTACCGTTCTTCACCCACTGTCTATAACTCCCCTACTGACAAACACGACTACATGACAGACCTACGAACCTTGGATACTTTTCTTAGAAGTGAAGAAGAGAAACAGCATAGAGTTAAGCTGGGTATGTACATATATTTTTAGACCTAACATATATATGGTGTCACTTTACATTATCCTTAACCTATTATTTCCGTTACTTGGATTATCTGTGCATAGATGTTAAGTCTTTTTAACTTATATACCTTGTGTAGCTTAGGAGAGAAATACATTTTGTTTTTATATTTTATGCAGTTAGAGTTAAGTTCCAAATTTAAGAAGTAAAATAAAGCTGAACTAACTGAGAAATCTTGAACCTTTCATCTACATTAAGATTGAAAGCTTTTTTATATAATGTAAGTTTTATAATTTCTATTTAAAAGTTAAGACTATCAAATTTTTTTGAAGTGGCCGGTACAGCAAAGCTCAGTGAAGTGATAGTTGTCTCCTTTGGGAAGGTTGGTTTGGCCTGGAACGATGAAGGACAGAGCAGGGATTTACGCTGAAAGTGCTGCTGTTTTTCAAAACATTTTAAACTTATCTTTAATTTACCTTGGGAAACAATGTTAGAAAATGTTAATCTATTTGTGGTGGATTTGATTATTACAAAGTCAATTATTTGACACCAGATTAGGTTATTGAGCAGAGTAATGATTTTTCCCCCTCAGGAACTTTCACAGAAAGCACATTAGGTGCTAAAGCATGGCCACAATGAGGAAGCCAGTTATTGGACCATGACTCTTTGTGTCACTTTAAATCTCTCCATTGATTTTTAATATAATTTGGCCTGGAATTGCCACAAATGTCAGAGAAACAAATCAATATTATCTTGTTATTTGTCAATGCGTGCTATTTCTTTTAAATTTTGAAATATTTCAAGAACACTGAAAACTATAGGCTATAGTTCAAAGAACAATCTATTAACCCTCTACATATCCTTGTCATAGCCAGAGCTTTTCTGACTTCCGTTTTTATTTCTTCTTTGGCATAAAGGAATTGTTTGGAAATATTGTTATTATTGATTAGTGTTGCTTTTAATTTCCAAATATATGAAATGAAAGGCTTGGTTATCTTTTTTCTATTCTCTAAGTTGATTGTGCTATGGTTAGAGATTCTGATCTGTACCCTATTGATTTTTGGTATTTTTTTCAGACTTGCTTTTAGGCCTGCTGTGTGATGATTTTTTATAAATGGTTCTTGTTATATTGAAAAAAATGCATAGTCTCAAATATCGGACCCCATATTTATTTATTTAGTAAGCTTTTTGGTGGTGTTCTTAAGTTCTTTATTAATTTTTGTCTGCTTGATCGATTAGTCACGAAGGAACTGTGTTAAAAACTGTCACTGATTGTCTTCCAGTAAATATCTCCTCGTAATTGTGTCAAATTTGCTAAGTGTCTATGAGACTTTGTTAAGTGCATGTAAATTCAGAATCGTTAATATCTTTCTGGCCAATTACTCCTTTTATCACTTAGGCTTTTTGCCTTCAAGAATATTTTGTCTGACATTAACACAGCTGTACTGTTTTCATTTGGTTAGCATTTGCTGGGTACATCTATGTTTATCCCTATACTTTTAACACTTCTGTGCCCATAGATTTTAGTTAAGTATTTTGTACAAATTAATTTGTAAATAATAAGTATTTGGTGGGGGGGGAGCTACTTTGAGACTATACAAATATCCTCTTTCTCATTAAATTTGACTTCCTAGTTTTAACATCCTTTTGAGATTCTTTTCAAAATTAATTATTACTATGTTTGTTGTCGTGGCTTTCTAATTCTGTCATTCTTTTAACATTTATACCTTATTTGTTTAAACTTTTTTGTGATATATACGTAAGATTTATCATTTTAACCATTTTTTAATTGAATTTATTGGGAGTGACATTGGTTAATAAAACTATATAGGTTACAGCCCTGGCCCAGTGGCTCAATTGATTGGAGCATCGCATATACAAAAGATGATGAGTTCAATCTCCAGTCAGCACATATGGGAGGTAGCAGATCAGTGTCTCTCTCTCTCTCTGTCTCTCTCTCTCTCTTTTCCTCTCGCACTAAAAAAATAAAATCATTGGGTAAGGCTTAAAAAAAATTACATAGGTTTCAGGTGTACAATTTAATACATCAACTATATATTGTATTGTGTATTCATCACCCCAAGTCTCCTTCCATCATCACATTTTGACCATTTTTAAGTGTATAATTCAGTGGTATTAAGTACATTCACATTGTTGGGCAACCACCTTTCATATTTATTTATTGGCATTGTACTCTAAGATGGACCTTTTTCTTCTTCTCAATTATGTCATTTATTTTAATGGTTATATTGTCTCAGATTTGGCTAGTGGGCCTCTGACTTCAGTGTTCTTTAGACATGACATTATTCATTCTTGAGCACTTTTTTTTTTTAACTTTTGCGGACCACAAGATATTTCAGACTCCTTTTGTATTTTTCCTACTACCTGGCTCTGGAGTCATTCTGTTTCTTTAAGAGGCTGTAGTTGCTTTTAGTGAAAAATAATATTTAGAAATTAGTATCTGGGTATTGGATGTGCCATGTTAATGGGGTGTCATTACTCTAGGTCCTCTCAGCAGACAGCTAGGAAATATATCTATAATAGAGGCCCGATGTATGAAATTCATGCGGAGGGCGGGGGTGCCCTCAGCCTGCACCCCCTTGCAGTTCGGGACCTCTCACTCCTAACTGCCCGTCTGCTCGCTCCTTACCGCTTGGCTCGCCACTGTGCTCGCCAGCCGTGAGCCCAGCTTCTGGTTGAGCAGCGCTCCCCCAGTGGGAGCACATTGACCACCAGGGGCAGCTCCTGCATTAACCTTTTCCCCCCTCGTGGTCAGTGCATGTCATAGCAACCGGTTATTCTGGTTGTTCCACCATAACCGTTGCTGGACTTTTATTATATAGGTATGTACATGCACATACACATCTATATGTATTTCTACATCTATCCATCTATATTAATCCATCAGTTGATTCTTCAATAACATGGGTTTGAATGGCATGTGTCCACTAACAAGTGTTTCGTTTTGTTTTTTCAGTAAATATGTACAGTACTGTAAATACATGTTCTCTTATGATTTTCTTTCTTTTTTAAATATTTTTATTGATTTCAGAGAGGGAGAGAAAGAGGGAGAGATAGAAACATCAATGATGAGAGAGAATTACTGATTGGCTGCTTCCTGCACGCCCCCTACTGGGGATCGAGCCTGCAACCCAAGCATGTGCCCTTGAACAGAATTGAACCCGGGACCCTTCAGTCCACAGGCCAATGCACTATCCACTGAGCTAAACCAGCTAGGGTTCTTAATGATTTTCTTTTTTTTTTTTTTTTAAATATATTTTTATTGATTTTTTACAGAGAGGAAGGGAGAGAGACAGAGAGTCAGAAACATCGATGAGAGAGAAACATCGATCAGCTGCCTCCTGCACACCCCCCACTGGGGACGTGCCCACAACCCAGGCACATGCCCTTGGCCGGAATCGAACCTGGAACCCTTCAGTCCGCAGGCCGACGCTCTATCCACTGAGCCAAACCGGTTTCGGCTTAATGATTTTCTTAATAGCATTTTCTTTTCTCTAGTTTACTTTATTGTAAGAATACAGTACATAATACATATAACACACAGAATATGTGTTAATCGACTGTTTATGTTATGGGTAAAGCTTCTGGTCAACAGGAGACTATTAGTAGTTAAGTTTTGACAGAGTTGAAAGTTATACATAGATTTTTGACTGGAAGGGTGGGTTAGGTGCCCCTAACCCCCGCATTGTTCAAGGGTCAACTGTATTAAAAACCTTGAGTTCATACTAATACTTCCAATTCCAATCCAGCCATGCTGGGTTTATTCTAGCCTCTTCTCCCTTTCTGTATTTGTAACTTCTTTCTCCAGTAGTGAGAAACCGGGCCCTCATGTACTCTTTCTCACGTACCCACTTTTTTGCTAAAGAGCCACTTCATCCCTAAATAGTTCACATGCATCTCCTGAGAACAAGGACACTTTCCTTTCTATCTTAAGTATTTTCAATATGATCATCATACTTAAGATACTACCATTATTCATGTTCACATTTCCTACACAGTAATGACCTTTGTAGCCCCCCCCCCCCTTTTACTAATCTAATTAAGGTTCACGTATTGCATTTAGTTGTCATGCTTCTGTCTTCTTTAATCTAGAAAACTTAAGGTTTTTTGCATCTTTTATGACATTTACATTTTGAAGAGGTTAGGCTAGTTGTATTGCACAATTGGATTTATGTGATCATTTTCTCATTAGAATCAGTTTAAATATTTTTTGTCAAGAATACAACTTAGGTGGTGATGTGTTCCTTTTAGTGTATGACATCAGGAGACACATGATATCTTCTTGTTCCTTTATTGATAATGTTAAATTGGATCATTGGCCAAGGTGATGCAACCTGATTTCTCCATAATAGCTTTTCCCTTTTGTAATTTACAAATAATCTGTAGTGTGATTCTTTGAGACTGTGAATATACGGTACTGTTCCCCATACAGCCTTTCAACAAGTGATTTTAGCTAGCATCCGTTGATGGTCCTTTCCCAATAAGTGAATATAGTGGTAATTTCACAATGTAAGCTTGCTAATACTTTTCATTTCTTCTACATTTAGTCGTTTAGCATTCTTCTGTAAAGAACTTTCTGTTTACCCCACAGTTTGTTCATTTTAGTCAGTTGGGACTCATGGTTGGTTCTTTCTTTAGCAACGTCTAAACTGCTTTTAACTAATTGAGTTTTTTAATTCGTATTTTTTCATTTTTCAGTTTTATTTGGCTTTCTTTCAAATATGCCTGGTTTATTTTAGAGTATCTTGTTTTGTTCCTGTCTTCAATTCCTCTCCTATCTCAATCACTTAAACATACTTTAACAAAGCTTCTGTCTAATAGTTCAGTTATCTGACGTTCGTGGAGGTGAAATACTAACATTTTTTTATCTTCTGGATTCATGCTTTGAGCTTTTTTCCTTGTGATTCATCTGTTTTTCTTTTGTGTTTTTGGTAGGCTCATCTTCAGTAGAGTTTTATCTGTGCTTTTTCTATCCTGGGTGGGCTGGATGTAAGCCTTGTTTTCTCTGAGAAGTTTGTATATGACTCTGCCAGGTCCCTAAGGAATATCATTAACTTTGAACTAACTTAAGTACTGTCTAGGCTTAAAAAATTAATCTCCCAACAGCCTAAGACACATAAGCTTCCTTGTTATCTCTTGGTACCCAGTGGTCAGATTATTTTCTTATCCACCGAGAATGTGGCCTCTGAGGTTCCTGGTCCTATGCCAGGTGCAAGGGATGGAGGTTGGAGAAAGGTCTCTATCCAACTCTCTACATCTTTATTTCCTATATCTTTATTTCCTACATCTTCATTTCCTACATCTTCATTTCCAGTTCCCATTTGGCCACTGAAATCCAAGCCGATAGGTATCCTAAAACCTACAAAATTCTTCAGAGCAGCCACAGCATCAGCTTACACACAGGCCACTCTGATTTTCACTTCTCTCTTCATTTCTAGCCACTGGCTATTCCTCTTAACTTTTTTGCAAGCTCCATTACCCATTGAAATAAAGTGTTTTATTTTAATAAATAAATAAATATATATATATATATATATATATATATATATATATATACACACACTAGGGGCCCAGTGCACAAATTTGTGCACCTTGAAAGGAACTGTGGGCACAGGGGCGGGTCTCAGCCCATCCTCCATGCCCCCGCCTAGCCCCTCCCACTACGCCTCCCTGTCTACCAGCAGCTCCACTCCTGCTGCCGCCACTGCTCCCACACACTGACGGTGCTGGCCCCACTTGCACCCACTGACAGTGCGGAACGATTGGGGCTGGCATCAGCAGCGGGTGCAAGCCAGGGCTCCGGCACTGGTGCCAGCTGCGAGTGCGAGCAGGGCCAGCGACAGGAGTGGGTGCAAGAGGTGGCTGCCTGCCCTGATCACCCCTCAGGAGCAAGAGGAAGTGAAGAAAGCCCTGAGGGGCAATCAGGGCCGGCTGCCGCCGCTCACACTTACTGACAGCGTGGAACGATCAGGGCCAGTGGGCACAAGCATCGGGCAGGACCACAGCGCACAGGAGCAAAGAATTTTCAGTAACTTGCCCTGATGACAGTAACCAGTGCCCTGCCTTGGTCTGGCGCCCCTTCTCATCTACTCCACCATCCTGCATCGGCCAACGCCTGCCATGTTCTGCGCATGCCCCCTGGTGGTCAGCACACATCATAGCAACCGGTTGTTAGGTTTTTCCGCCGTTCGGTCTATTTGCATATTAGGGTTTTTATATATATAGATAGTAAGAGATCAACCGAAGGACTTGTATGCATGCATATAAGCATAACCAATGGACATAAGACACTGGGAGGTAAGGGAGGCCAGGGGATTGTCAAGGGCGGGTGGGGAAAAAAAAGGACACATATGTAATACCCTTTGTAATACTTTAAGCAATAAAAAAAAAAACATTTCTATTTGTGATTGTTGTGTGTGGGTATGAAGTATCAATTGGTATCCTATCTAATAATAGACAAACAGGGTAATTGACCATACCTTCGCTATGCCTCCCATTGGCTAATCAGCTCAATATGCAAATTAACCGCCAACAAAAATGGTGGTTAATTTGCATACAGCGCGAAGCGTAGGAGCGAAGATTGAAGGCAGCTCCGGCCGGAGCGAAGGCCTGGGTCCCGGGTGCTGGAGGAAAACCGGTGCTGGCAGCTAAGGGGAGGGAAGGCCTATTGCACAAATCTTCGTGCAACAGGCCTCTAGTTTTTTATATTAGTTAAACTCTGAAAAAATAAGCCCTTTATAAGTATATAATTATCTTTCAAAACTTGCTGTTTATTCAAATACTGTGCTAAGTGCTAGGGGAAAAAAATACTCTCTGCCCTCCAGAAGCTCACATTCTATTTGGAAAGAGTTAAACTATGGCCCAGTGTTGCTTGGTTGGTTGGAGTGTTGGTCCCACACTCTGGAGGGCCTTGGGTTCGATTCCTGGTCAGGGCATGTGCCCAGTTTTCAGGTTTGATCACTGGTTGGGGCATGTGCAAGAGGCAACCAATCTGTGTTTCACTGTCATGTGGATGTTTCTCTCTCTCTCTCTCTCTCTCTCTCTCTCTCTCTCGCTCTCCCTCCCGCTTCCTCTCTCTCTCTAAAATCAATTTTTTTAAAAAAGCATGTCAGGTAAGGTTTTAAAAAAGAAAGATAATTGACTTTAATGTGATAATTACTCTCATAATTATAGGACTAAGTCCCTAAATATAACTTTTTACATTTCCTAGAAGTAAATTATTCAGAAGTGTGATCAGCAGTCTCTTTTATTTCAACACAGGAATTACAACAGGATATGAGTAAACACAGTGTAGTGCAGGGAAGAGTGAGTTTAGTTGCTAGCCCAAAGAGTAGTTTATTAATAGGAGGCTGTAGTTATCCCATTCAGAAAGATTTAAGCAAGGAACTTCCTTAGCCTATTTATTTCCTGAATAAATCTCTCTTTTATTTCTCGTTGAATCATTTGAAAGTCTTAGAGAGTGAAACAAGCTTAATTTTACAACCAAACAAACCACTTTCCACACTTACGATTATGGCTCTTAAATTAATACTGTTCCGAAATGTCCTTGTTAACTTTTAGCATAAGTAGTTCATGTTCTCTAAAGAAAAAATAATGCTAGGGAGGAGAAAAAAGAGAAGCGCCTTGAGGCTCTGTCTTCCTTGGTTGCCCTTGCCTCTGTGCCTAGGTACCCTGTGCTCACATACTAACTCTAGATGTCAAAATGCCTACTACACACTGATTCTCTTTAAATTCATCATTGTAGGGAGCCCAGATTCTACCTCGCCTTCCACCAGTCCTACTTTCTGGAACTACAATCGTTCTATGGGAGATTATGTACAAACTCTAAAGAAGTTTCAATATCAGCTTGCCTGTAGGTCCCAGGCTCCATGTGCTAACAAAGATGAAGCCGATCTTGGTTCTAAACAAGCTGCAGAGGAGGTAAATGAAAATAAAAATGACTTAATATTTATGATTTACAGATTATTAGGAAGTCATCTTTTTTACTTCTGGAACTCTTTTTGTCCCTGTAACCTCCACTTTTACTGGCGGATAACATAAATTTGGCACATTAAAGAGTGGAAAGTCTCCTATCTAAATCTGTACCTAAAATGGAATAATACTGCATGTTTTACTCTTTATAACACATAGTTGACCTTAGTATCCTGCCTAAAACATTTTTCTGCATTCATTTATAAAAAGGTATCTCAAGTATCAATTTCTATTTAACATAAACAGAACTCTTGTTTTTAAAATATATTTAGGTTAAGAACAATTGACAGTCTAACTTCATCAGTTTAATACCAAATACAGGATTTTTACTTTGTTCCTAAAAAGCAAGAAGAATGTTTTTTAATCATACCGACATTAGGAATTTCAAAGATATGTCTGCATGAATAGCAACAAATGCGTAATAAAAAAAATATTACATATTAGATCATTATTGACATGTATGAAGTTTTTTCCCCCAAAGTATTCCAAATATTTTTGAGGTTGAGGAAAAGAATAACTGATTTCTGGCAAGATTTTTTTCCTCACTGATTGTTCATTTTAAACGTTTTTAATAGGTTTGGGCAAGAGTGACTATGAATAGACAACTTCTTGACCATATGGATTCATGGACAGCTAAGTTCAGAAATGTAAGTTTGACATTACTCTTTGGACATTATTAGTGCCTCTTAATATACAAAGTATGTTATTAGAATATCAATTAGAGATCTTAATTATTAATTAGATATCAGAAATTGTAAAAGTGCAATATGGATGGAACATATATAAGGATAAACTTGACATTTACCTTATGGAGTCCATTTTTTGTGTGTGTGTGTCCATTTTTAAGGGATTTTTTTCCCCTCTATGTTTAGTAAATCAGTGTCTTTTGAATAGATAAAGGAACAATATGACCTTCTTCCCTTTTCCAACATCTCAATTTTATTTTTCAAAGAGCTTTTTTGTCAGAGCCTATTGTGTGTCTAGAAATGTGTGGGAAACAAAATGAGGTTCTTGCGGGAGGCTCGGTTGGTTGGAGCATTGTCCTGTATACCAAAAAGATTTCAAGTTCAATTCCCAGTCAGATCACATGCCTGGGTTGCAGGCTTGATCTCCAGTGGGGAGCATGTGGGAGGCAGCTGATTGATGAATACATATCAGTTTCTTTGATTTGTTTTTTAAAGAAGAACCCTCTCTGTTTTTGGCCTGGAGGTTGGGAAGGCCAATTCTTCCATGTACAGAGTGCGTTAATTCCTTTGTTTCCACCCCTGCCTCTCTTTCTCGCCCTCTGTAGTGCCTGTATGTCCCAGGTTCTGCTGGGCACATTGGCCCCTCCTCCACTGCAGGTGTCCACGGAGATTCTGTAGAGGACACCACTTCTTCCCCTGTTTCATGTTGCAACAGTTATTCATCTGCAGCTACTCATTTCTAGAAATACCTTGAAATCACTTTCACTCCTTTTGCATTCTTTTATTGTAATTTAAATAGGGTATCAAGAGGGAGTGATGAAAAATAGCAGCCTATTTTCTTGAACCAGAAGTCTGGATGGGTTTTGTTTTTTTTTAAATATATTTTTATTGATTTCAGAAAGGAAGGGAAAGGGAGAGAGAAATAGAAACATCAGTGACAGAATCATCAATTGGCTGCCTCCTGTACCCCCTGCAGACTTGTGCCCTGACTGGAATCGAACCCTGGACCCTTCAGTCCCACTGAGCTAAACCAGCTAGGGCTGGATGACTTTTTAAAAATAAAATTTTTTCCCGGTCATATACACAATGGAATACTATGCTGCTGTAAAAAAGAAGGAATACTTACCATTTGCAACAGCATGGATGGAACTGGAGAGCATTATGCTAAGTGAAATAAGCCAGTCACTGAAAGAAAAATACCACATGATCTCACTCATTTATGGATAATAAGGACCATTATAAACTGATGAACAAAAATAGATACAGAGGCAGAGCAGCATTAAACAGACTGTCAAACTACAGCAGGAAGGCTGGGGAGGGATTGGCGGGGAGGGGGTGGGGGGGGGCGGATAAGAGATCAACCAAAGGACTTGTATGCATGCATATAAGCATAACCAATGGACACAAGACACTGGGGGGTAGGGGAGGCCGGGGGAAGGTCAAGGGGGGGAAAAAAGGAGACAAATGTACTAACTACTCTTTGTAATTATATTTTAAGCAATAAATAAATAAATAAATAAATTAAAATAAAATTTTTGCCCTGTCCTGTGTGCTTAGTGATTAGAGCAATGGCCAACACACCGCAGAGTCATGGGTTTGATTCCTAGTCAAGGGCACTTCAATCCCTCGCCCCTGTTGTGGCAAATGTGGGAGGCAACCAGTTGATGTGTCTCTCTCCCTCTCTCTCTCAATCCTCCTCCCCTCCCTCCTTTCCAGTCTCTCTAAAAATCAATGGGAAAAATATCCTTGGGTGAAAATTAACAAAAAGTGAAATACAATTAAATTAAAATAGATAAATAAAAATTCTTGAGCCCAGCCCTGGAGGAACTCAATCAGACTTTCTGGGAATGGGGCCTAGATCTCTCTCCTGAACCCCTTAGATCAGTTTGTTGCAGCGAAAGAGTAGCTGACAACGTAGAATGTGTTTAAATAAATGTTGGAAGTATGAATGAGTGAAATGATATTTTAGAATTGTACTCTCTCTTATTTCCACATATAGGCTTGTCTAAAGTGCCAATATATTTAAAATATAAAGGGTTGGGTGAGAGTATTAGCTTAAAAGAAATATAAGCACGATCCCTTATCTGAATTCCTTAGGCTACAGTGTTCTAAAATTTAGAATTTGGGGGATTTTTTTTTTTTAAGGAATAGTAGACATTTATTTGACCTGAAACTTTTTTCATCCTTTAATTTTATGGTTAAACAGACGCATGGAAACAGAAATGGTGGAAGTTTCTAAAAACATACACACACACAAAAAAAAGAAACAACACAAATAAACCAGATAAGCTATTTCCTTAGACAGTGTTTTCATTTCCTGGAATTAGTTTGATAATAGCCACACAAAGTGGCATTTGAAATTCCTAGTCCTAAAGTAATATGGTAATATTCACAAGCCAGTTTGAAATATAATACATTTGTTTGCTCCGTGGTTAGGGAATTGGGTGAGCCTGCTGAGTTAATCCTTTTAGCTTAGTATAATAAGCATAGAAAGAAACATTTAAGAAAAACTTAACATACAACTGGATGTTTCATATATTCTTCAAAAAAAAACCAGGCATATGTGATTTAAGACTATAACTTAATCAGCTTACTTAACTTGGACTTCAGGTAGCTGCTACTTCCATTCTCTTTCACTATACTCTGTAATATTTAAAGCACACAACAATAAAAAAATCTTAAGAGTCTTGTGAATAATTATTTGAGAAATGCTTTGGAGTTACATGTGTAAAATCTTTACCTCATTTTTTCCTAGTGGATCAATGAGACAATATTAGTGTCACTTGTACAAGAGATTGAGTCTGTCAGCACACAGATGAGACGCATGGGTTGTCCAGAGCTGCAAATAGGAGGTATGTGAAAATAGAGCCCAGCATTTGATTTACCCTTCGGTGAACCTGCAGGTGGGACATTTCTTCTGTAGTGGGCTATTTAACAACTTCCTTTGTTATCTTGAGGTGAAGGAAATAAAACTAAATCTTTATAATATAATTTTTTTTAATATTAAGTTTTATTGAAATATAATTTACTTACATATAGTTCATCAATTTAACTCTACAATTCAAAGGTTTGAGTTGTACAACCATCACCATAGTCAATCTTAAGACTATTTCATCACTTCAAAAAGAAACCCACATACTCTTAGCAGTCACCTCTGCTTTCCCACCACCACCCATTCTCCAGCCCTAGGCAACTAGCAGGCTTCTTTCTGTCTCTATAGATAGACCTCTTCTGGATATTTTGTACAAATGGGATATGCAATATGTTGTCCTTTGTGACTGGCTTCTTTTTTTTTTTTTTTTTTTTTTTTTTAATATATTTTATTGATTTTTTACAGAGAGGAAGGGAGAGAGATAGAGAGTTAGAAACATCGATGAGAGAGAAATATCGATCAGCTGCCTCCTGCACATCTCCCACTGGGGATGTGCCCGCAACCCAGGTACATGCCCTTGACCGGAATCGAACCTGGGACCTTTCAGTCCACAGGCCGACGCTCTATCCACTGAGCCAAACCGGTATTGGCATGACTGGCTTCTTTCACTTAATATAATAATGTTGTCAAGTTTCATCCATGTTGTGACATCTGTCAGTACCAGCATGATGTGCTTTTTAAAAAAGAACACCATTGCTTTATGACTACAAAAGCAGTATACAGTGTTCAAGTAGAAAATTCAAAAAGTACAAAAATACACAAAGAAGAATATTACTTACCATTCAGCTTCCAGCAATAACCATTATCAATTTAGTCACGACCAATTGTTATTTTTTTTAAGAAATACTATGATATTAACTATATCAATTGTATGTTATCTTATAATTTAAGAACATGAAAAGTGTATATTCAGGGGTTGAGGAAATATGGTACATACATATGTATGTATTTCTAATTAAATCAGAGTCTTATGTTTTTTTCCCCTTGCTCTTTCTATTTTGTTAAGTATTATCCAGTATTATTTTTATGGCTGGACTGTAGTGTATTAATTGTTTATATATCTTCCAAAATGGATCTGGCTGATTCTTTGGGGGGCTGGGAGGAGGAAGGGAGGGAGACAGAGAGAGATAGATATCTGGCCGCCTTTGTCAGAAATGATAAAATAAATTATAAGTTGCCAAAGCCGGTTTGGCTCAGTGGATAGAGCGTCAGCCTGCGGACTGAAGGGTCCCGGGTTCGATTCCGGTCAAGGGCATGTACCTTGGTTGCGGGCACATCCCCAGTGGGGGGGTGTGCAGGAGGCAGCTGATCGATGTTTCTCTCTCATCGATGTTTCTAACTCTCTATCTCTCTCCCTTCCTCTCTGTAAAAAATCAATAAAATATATTAAAAAAAAATAAAATAAATAAATTATAAGTAGATAAATGCAAATTGTTAAGATAAACTATTATTGCTGTTATTTACTAGTATTCCTACAACATTTATGTAGGAAGAGCATTTTAAGTATTTTTTAGAGGCCCAAGTGAATAATAATGTTTTTGGTGTGTTTTATTTTTAACAGAGGCTAATATTACCAGCTTGAAACAAGCTGCTCTGGTCAAAGCTCCTCTCATTCCAACTCTGAATACAATTGTGCAGTACCTGGACCTTACCCCAAATCAGGAATACTTGTTTGAAAGGATCAAAGGTAACTATTGATTTGAAGAGGGGGGAAAAAACGAGAACTTTTTCACTACTTTCAGATTTTATAAATAAAGATAACAAAGGGGAAAATTTTTTGCAAAAAATTAAAAATATCACTAAGTATGATCTTACGTTTTATAAAAATATATTTAATTACAGCTTTATTAAGAGTTATATTTGAACAACTTGGGTTTTATGTTTTATATGCTTAAGAATTGTCAAAATAATATACTTAGCCTTGAATATGTTAGTTAATAATTTTATTCTATATAGAAAGACTTAAAAAATGAGCTAAAAAGGCTCAATGAGTATTTCACTCATTTTCTATTCTTAAACTATCAAAAATGGTGCCACTTTGACATTCTTTATAATTTCAGCAAGGTGATTCTTATTTCTTTCCATTTTTATGTCATATTTATGTTCTTTTGTTGTTGTTGTTTTGTTAATCCTCACTTGAAAATATTTTTTCCATTCATTTTTAGAGAGAGTGGTGGGGTGAGGGAGGGAGGGAGGGAGAAGGAGAGAGAAACATTGATGCCAGGGATGGAACCTGCAACTCAGGTACATGCGCTTGGCTGGGAATTGGGCCCATGACCCTTTGGTGCTCAGGTTTGACACTCTAACTGCTAAGCCCCACTGGCCAGGGCTATTATGTTCCTTTTTTTACATTTTGTTATCTTCTGATCATTTGGGGGAAATGTGATCTGAGGAAGCTGACTTGAGAATCAGGAAATTTATCCTCCCTGATATTCCCACACACTCTCTTTTTGCCTATTTTCATTTGGGTAAACTCTAAAATGTTCTTATCTGTAAAGCAAGTTTTAGAAATAGTATCTCACTCTTCAGATTTATTGTAAATCTTAATTTTAAAATATTATGCTACATCCTTTTTCCCCCTAGGTTTGACTGAGGTACAGGAATAAGCATTTATCATGACTTTTAAAAATCTTTTTATATAAGGAGAATTCAAACATACATAAAACTAGACACAACAGTATGCTCCACACTTTTGTACCTAGCACCCGGTCCCAACAACCATCAGTCCCGGGCAGTCTCTGCCCTCTCCATATCCCAATCTACCTCCTCTCTTCCTGTGTGTGTGAAGCAAATCCAATGTATCATTATCACTTTATCTGTAAATATCTCTAGATATCTCTAAAAGATAAAACCTTTTAAAAAACATAACTATAATTATTACATCTAATATTTTTAACAATTTCTTTTTAAATGTGTATATATATATATATTGATTTCAGAGAAGAAGGGAGGGAGAGAGAGAGATAGAAACATCAATGATGAGAGAGAATCATTGATCGGCTGCCTCCTGCACTCCCCCTGCTGGGCATCGAGCCTGCAACCCGGGCATGTGCCCTGACCGGAAATCAAACCATGACTTCTTGGTTCATAGGTTGACTCTCAACCATTGGAGCCATACCACCTGCGCTATGATAATTTATTTATATCATGAAATATACAGTCTATATATACAAATTTCCAACCATCTCTTACAATGTGTAATTACTTTTTTTTGGTACTGTTTATTTGAATTGGGATTCAAATATTATCACATATTGTGATTGGTTGCTATATTTGTTTCTTTTAAGCTATAGGTTTCCCATCCATCATTTTTTTTCTTTGCAACTTATTTTTTTTTTTCCAATTAGCAATAATCGCGCCTTGGATAAACCTCACTGGCTACAATACTGCCACTGCGCAGAGCTCATTTTTTGAAAGAACTGGATTGTTTGTCCTATAGTGTTTCCCATGGTATGGATTTTGTTGAATGCATCCCCATGGTGTACTTTTACGTGACCCTCTGTTCTCTGTTATTTCCTGAAAATTTAGGTTACAATTTTTTGGCAAGATTGCCCCATAGGTAGGTTTGTATATAAAAAAAAAAAAAGTGTGTGTGTGTGCACATGCACATGCGCGAGCGCTCATATATATACAAATTATATATAAAGTATTAATATATATCAAATATACAAAGAAGTACAATGAACCCTGTATAAGCCTTCTAGATTGAATAGTTATTAACATTTTCCATATTTGATTCTCTCTCTCTCTCTCTCTCTACACATATACATGTACATATATGTATACATACACACTTTCTTTTGCTCATTTGAAAGTATATTGTATAGGCATTATTATTTTTCAGCATGCGAATTCCTAAAAGAATAAATTCCCCTACATTACCATAATACAATTAAAAATTTAAAATATTTCTATATTATCTAATATACAATTCAAATTTCCCAATTGTCCAAATAATGTTATATGCCCTATTTTTTTTCTAACCAGGAATAAAGTGTAGGTTCACACATTAAATGTATTATTTCATCTTTTTCTTTTTCTTTTTTCTTTTTCTTTTTTTTTTTTTGTCTCTTGTCTCGAATCTGCCACCTTTTGCCTACATGACATTGACTTTAAGAATCCAGAATATTAGTCTTATCTTACATTTTGGATTTATGTAATTCTTTCTTCTGGTGATCTTTAAGTTAATCTTTTATATTTATGTTATGGATCGTTTAATCAGGTTAACGATTTTAAGATGATATGCTTCTCTTATTATAACCCCTTAGCCGTTTTCCCCTCATTTTTGCACAGTCTTAGCTTTTTAAATTTCACCTTTATTGGCACAGAACTTTCTCAGGGAGGCTGTATGAGCTCGTTTCGATGGAATAGAGGTGGAGACTTCAAAGGACGCAAGTGGGATACAGACCTGCCCACTGATTCTGCTGTAAGTCTGCAGTTTTATTTTTTGTTGTTGTTTTTCAGTGGTTTTTGTTTGTTTGTTTTTAGTGCTTTTGGAGAGAGAGAGAAATGCCGATTTGTTGTTCTACTTATTGATGCATTATTGGTTGCTTCTTGTATGTGCCCTGATTGGGGATCAAACCTGCAACCTTGGCACATCAGGATGATGCTCTAACCAACTGAGCTACTCGGCCAGGGTGTTTTTTCAGTTTTGTTATTGGATTTCTGTGTTTTTATTTTCCCGTTATCAAAATAAATATTAAAAAGAATTTGGAAACTAAAGTAGAAATAAATTAAAATTGTACCAACATCTTAACCCAATAAGTGTTACTATTTTGGTGTATTTTTTTCCCTTTACTTAGGATGTACTATTTTTTAATGTTTTAATCATGTATGTAAAATGATATATCTTGTTTTTTTTTCACTTTTGCAATATTTAACTAGGTTTTTTATTATTATATACTGTCATTTAACTGTTCTCCAATATTAGACTTAAAAGTTTGAGAAATGTGATAGGGGAAGGGATTTTTGTTTTTCTATCTTAAATAATATTGCAAGGAATATCATGATGCATATTTCTTTCTTATTTGAAATTACTACTTTAAGAAAGATTCCTTGCCCTAACTGGTTTTGCTCAGTGGATAGAGCTTCGGCCTGCAGACTGAAGGATCCCAGGTTCAATTCCGGTCAAGGGCACATGCCGGGTTGTGGGCTCGATCCCCAGTAGGGGGCATGCAGGAGGCAGCTAATCAATTATTCTCTCTCATCATTGATGTTTCTATCTCTCTCCCTCTCCCTCTCTGAAATCAATAAAAATTAAAATTAAAATTAAAAAAAAAAGATTCCTAAAATTAGATTTATAAGATTCCTAGAATTAGATTTATTAGATTTATAAGAATTGGGTCATTTATGAGTTTTTCAAAATCATGTTCTTTATTTTTTTTATAGTGACTTTTGTGTGAAAATGATGTTTTAAATGCTGATATTCAAATTGAGAATTGAATAAATATGTATTTTTTTTTATCTTGGTTTTGCTGCTCATTAGCTATATGGGTGTGAATGATCTACTTAACAGAAAACTAGGAATGTCTTTTATCTTTTCATTTTACAGATTTGATCTTAAAACCACTTGAAAGCATTTTTGCTAATTCTCTCTTTAGGGAAAAAATTTTAAATTAGAGTTATAAACACAGATTTTTTTTTTTACACGTAAAAGTTTGGTTTATTAATCCTCTCATGAAAAATCTGCACCATCACCACAGATAAAGTCACTGAAGAATTTTTACTTCTTTTTGCCAGCACCAACATTGGCCTTTGCAGCCCCCCTGACTGTCTTCATTCTGTTCTTGGGTTCCTTTCTCTGTTTTCTTGAGGTCTTCTTTTTTTCATATAGGCCATGTCTTACAAGTCTGTGTTTGGGTTCATTTTTCTTTGCGTAATCCAAGGAATCATACACAAATCATGCCAAAGCTAATTGTCTTGCCACCACCAAAGTGGGTTCTGAAGCCAAACACAAAGATGACATCTGGTGTGGTCTTACACATTTTGGCTAGTTTTTCTCGAATTTCTGTCTTGGGTACTGTTGCCTTCCCAGGGTGAAGGACGTCAATGACCATTTGCTTCCGCTGAAGTATTCTGTTGGTCATGAACTTCCTGGTCAGGATAGTTACTGTGTCATTCATGATGAAGATTGACCTTCAAGCAGCCAGGAAGGAAAAGAACACATGTTTTTAAAGGGCTACATCCATGATAGATTTTCATGCTGATTTTGAAAAGTTGTTTTCTCATTTTTAGATCATTATGCATGTGTTTTGCACCTACCTTGATTCCAGATTACCTCCACATCCTAAATACCCCGACGGAAAAACATTTACTTCTCAGCACTTTGTTCAGACACCAAATAAACCAGGTATAAGCCTCTTCTGAAAGAATGAGTTGAACTTTTTACATGAAATACATCTGGTGATTTTGTTTGTTTTTCATGTAGCATATTTCCTTTACAGATGTGACAAATGAGAATGTCTTTTGCATTTATCAGAGTGCTATCAACCCTCCCCATTATGAGCTAATCTACCAGCGTCATGTCTACAATCTTCCAAAGGTACTTCTAAATGTAGAAGCTGCTATTATAGAATGTCACGGATGACTTGCTTTGATGATGTTTTTAAAATTAGAATCTCTTGTTTATGGAATAGGTAAACTTTTTAAATTAGGGAAAATGTGTTTCTTGCTTCAGCCCATTTTTAACTATAAAATATATGTTTAATTGGGGAAAGTATAAAGAAAAATCACTCATTATTTTATTACTTAGAGGCAGCTGTTAACATTTTGGTGTACTGTTTTCGGTAAATTTCATTTTGCTCTTTTTCTGTACTTTTTTTTTTTTTAGTCCTCACCTGAGGATATTTTTTCCATTGATTTTTCAGAGAGACTGGAAAGGAGGGAGGGAAAGATGAAGAGGGAGAGAGAAACATCAACGTGAGAGAGACACATTGATTGGTTGCCTCCTGCATGTGCCTCGACTAGGGCCGGGGATGGAGCCTGCAACCCAGGTACTCGCCCTCGACCAGGAATCAAATCCTCGACCCTTCATCCTTGGGCCAATGTTTTAACCATTGAGCACACCAGCCAGGGCCCTCTCTTATTTTTTATGGGTTGAAATCATTTATGTAAATGATTTTAAAGATTAACTTTATAATTTCCATACCATTAGAAATCTTCATAAAGGTACTTTTTAAAAAATATATTTATATTTATTTATTTTAATATATGTTTATTGATTTCAGGGAGAAAGGGAGAAGGAGAAATAGAAACATCAATGATGAGAGAGAATCATTGATCAGCTGCCTCCTGCACGACCCCTACTGGGGATTGAGTCCACAACCCAGGCATGTGCCCTGACCTGTAATCGATCCCGTCACCTCTTGGGTCATGGTTGACGCTCAACCACTGAACCACACTGACGGTGCTCTAATTCTTAATTACCATAAATATTGCTGAATATTCATCTTTATATGTATAGCTATCTGCATTTTGGGTGATTTCTTTAGCTCAGAGTCCAAAAGTAAAATTCTAGGTTACAGAATATCTTCAAGGCTTTTAAAATTGATATCAAACTACTTTATAAAAAAGGGAATTGTACCAATTTACACTTCTATCGAGGGTTTTGTTTGTTTGTCTTTAATATGGAACACTTCACTAATTTGTGTGTTACCGTGCACAGGGTCCATGCTAATCTTCCCTGTATTGTTCTAATCTTAGTATATGTGCTTCTGAAGCCAGCATTACCCAGGTGTTTTATTCTTGATTGTAAACATCAGTTCTTTTGAGGACCTTTGCAGTTATTTTTGTTATCAGTGCCTTTACTAAGAAATTTTTACATTGACTATAATTATAAAATGTGTTCTCCATCAGATTCCCAAGGAAGAATATTAATTTCAATTTTTCAATTTTAATATTTCAACTTTCTAAAAGTATAAATATTTTGAGCCATTGAACTTCCTTTGAAAATTTTTTTTTTTTTTTAAGAAACACTGTGTTTTAAAAATTATGTATCCTTAGATTCTTGAGTAAAAAGACTGAATCAGAGTAAGTAGGTACAAGTTGATCAGTGAATTGAAAACCTAAGTTAGGAGCTAGTTTAAAGACCAGAAATTACATATCATTGCTTGATTTTAGGGCTAGTAAAATGCTGCCGTGTAGTCACTTGTAGATAAAATAAATTTATGTTTAACCTGTTACTTATATTGTCATTAACATATAATTGAAGTATGATTTAAAGTTTTTTAATCCCCATACTTTTGTTTATGCTGTTAATTTTTGAGATAGAGCATTTTCTGTGTGTAGTATGCAGGGGCACCAGCCTAACAATAGCTCTCTTCCAGGACTTTGTAAATGCTTCTCTCCATGTATAGAAACTTCCCAGTCTGTTTACTTTCTGCTCATCTTTCAGGTCTCAACTTTAAAATCTCTTCCTCAGAGAGGCATTCCCTGGTTCACCAGTCCGGGTCAGAGGCCCACATGTGTTCCCATGGCACCTTCCCCCTCCCCCTCATAACATTCATCACACTTTTTGTAATTCTGAATTTTCTGTCTGCCTTTTACTACACTTTAAGCTCCTTGATTTAATGGATCCTCTCTGTCTTACTCACTTCAGTATTCCCACTTCCTAGCACAAAGTAGGCACTGTCTTTAATGAGTGAGTGAAAATCTGAGTTACATGGAATTCTGAGTTTGTAGAATGTGAATTGATAGGATTTGCATTTATCTATCAGACTGAATCTTTTGCTTGGTTTAGTTTTTGTGGGGGTTTTTTTGTGTTGTTGTTGTTGTTTTCTTTTGCTTGATTTAGTTTAAATCTTGCTGTCTTTTTTGTCTTTGTTCCAGGGCCGAAATAATATGTTTCATACATTATTAATGTTCCTTTACATCATAAAGACCAAAGAGTCAGGAATGCTTGGGTAGGTATTTGTGCTTAAAAAACACAAGTACATAATTTATTAACTGATTTTCTTCCTTTAAGATTTTGCAGGAGTTTCAAGTGGTGACTTTGGGAAGTGGGCTTGGGTAATACAGGGAACTGCTTATTTCTGTCATTAACTTTTAGCACTATATGATTTATTAAATTATGAGTATGCATTTTGATAAAATTTTTTTAAATGTATTATAAAAATGCCCTTCAAAAATGGTAATTTCTAGCCACGGTGGCTCAGTTGGTTGGAGCTTTAGACATATTTTAACCCTTTGCACTCCGAACCATTCTGGACATTGGCTACCAGCTACTCGACGCTACTTTGCGGCGGAAACGTGCATTTACAGACCCTCGTATTATTTAGTATAATTTTGGAACCAAGTAACGTATTATAATGATATTGGACTTATATGAATTGGGTGACATCAAGGAATGTATATTTGCAAAAAACACAATATTTTATTGTTTATAATTTTGTACAGTATGATAAGTTTTGTAACACTCCCCAATATGCATTGCAGGCTGATTAGTGCATGTTTGACAGTAATAAGTGGTTTGATGCCTGCCACCAGGTGTTTTCCTGTTAGAACACACAATGCAGTCCCATTTTCTTTGTCCCACATCGGGAATATGTAGTTTATTGTTTAATCCGACACAAAACCCGCTGACATTTCTTGTATATATCTTAGTAATTTTACGATATTTTGATTTAATTTCTTGTGCCATTTCAAGATAAAACTTCAGGGAAACATGCATGTCTCAAAAAGTTGCGTTGAAATAACTCAATTCCCTGTAATCACTAATAAACTGCAATGTCCCCTGAGAGGGGACATCCGAGTGATATGCTAGAATTCCGATGTCCCCTGAGAGGGGACAGCGGAGTGCAAAGGGTTAAATAAACAATGAAGTTTTAGTTTTTTGTCGTTTTGTTTTGTTTTTGTTAATCCTCACACAAGGATATTTTTCCCATTGATTTTTAGACAGAGTAGAAGGGAGGGGGAGAGACAGAGAAAGAGAAACATCGATGTGAGAGAGACACATCAATTGGTGGCCCTGGTTCAGGCCGGGGATTGAGCCTGCAACCGAGGTACGTGCCCTTGACCGGAATCAAACCCAGGACCCTTCAGTCTACGGGCCAACACTCCAATCACTGAGCCAAACTGGCTAGGGCTAGTTTTCTGTTTTAGTTGAAAATTTATCTTTTCTTCTGTAGATCCAAATTGATATTTAGATGCATAAATGATTTGCCATGATGGTGTGAATCTTGTGTTGAGTGCCACATACAATTGTCATATGCATAAAAATGTAAAAGCTTTAAAAGTACTCAATGGAACAATAACTTATTCAAAGGCCAAAAACAAATTGATACAGTGCTTATCTTTAAGTGTACAACTTATATGTAGAAAATGAAACATTTTTGACCAAGACTAATTTGTGTTTTATTTATTTTGGGGTTTTTTTTAACCAAGGAAAATAACTTTGAATTAAATTTAAAAGTATGATTGCTTACTCTTTTTAATATATTCTAAAATAATGAAATGGTTAAAAACTACTACCCTGTATCTTAAAGGAAATAGCAAGTGGCTCAAATATACTCCATTTGGAATCATGCCCGTTAATCAGCAGATTGATCCAAAAACATTTTTAATTTAATGCCACGTATCTGTGTCGTTACTGGAATAAGATGAATGTTTTACTTCCAAAGGGGAAAAAATCTAGACAGAATTGACCACATAGTAATTTAAGTGTTCTGTTCAGCGAAAGACATCATAAATAAAGTTTAAAGTTAAATGTCATACTGAAACAAAGCATTATAGTTGTTAATATTCATCACATGTAAAGCATGTAAGTTAATTAGAAAAGAAAAATATAGAAAGTGGTCAAAGACACAAAAGACTTTTTCATAGAAAATGTTATGCAAATGGTCAATAAACATGAAAAGATGCTTAGCCTCATAGACAAGCCCAAATTAAAACATTTTTCTATCAAATTGAGATTTATCATTGTGTGTCGGTGAAGGTATGAAAAAATAGGAAAATAATGGCTGATAGAAATTACCTTTTTTGAAGGGCATTTTTGTAATATATATTTTTAATTTTTATCAAAATGAATACATACTCATAATTTAATAAATCATATAGTGCTAAAAGTTAATGACAGAAATAAGCAGTTCCCTGTATTACCCAAGCCCACTTCCCAAAGTCACCACTTGAAACTCCTGTAGCTTTTCATTCTGATATTACTCCTATGACTCCAAGTAATAGAGGTGTGCAGCCCTCTCTTGATTCTTCAGTGTTGGACATAGTTGATTGATTTCTTACTCTGTTAGATGAGTAATTTATCTCTCTTATAGCCCTCTTCTCACACTTTAAATACAGTTATATTACTCTCTGGAGTAGAAACCGATTTTTCTTTTTGTTAATCCTCACCCGAGGATATTTTTTCCCCCATTGATTTTTAAAGAGAGTGGAAGGGAGGGAAGAGAGAGAGAGAGAGAGAGAGAGAGAGAGACATCAACTGGTTGCCTCCCGCACACACACCCCCTCCCCCTTCCCCCCCCAACTAGGGCGGGAATCGAGCCTGCACACAAACCTGTGATCCATCAGTGTGTGGGCCACCACTAACCACTGAGCAGATCAGCTAAGGTGATTTTTCTTTATTTATTTTTTAATATATTTTTTATTGTTGGTAGTATTACAGATATCTCCTGTTTCCCCCCCTTATTCCCCTCCTCCCAGCCCCTACCTACCCCCTCAGTGATTTTTTTTATATGTGAAATATGGTTTAGTTTATATTAATGCCCATATGCAAATCCACTAAAGCATCTCTAATATTGGAAAATTCCTAATTCAAGTCAAATAGGTAAATTTCTCTAAGAGGCCTGTCTCTATAGTCTCCATTTAGAAAAATTTTATTACACATTTACTTTGATTTTATCTACTAAAATGATCCTGTTAACTCTACCTGATATAATAGTTATTGAGGCTCACTGAAAAATTAATTTTCAACACTGTAAATTCATTTATTCTAAATTTGGGTTTTAAGCACAATTAAGAAAGTAATTACTGTTAATAGAATTCAGCTGATAAACCATGTGGACCATAACTTATTACAGAATACTGTTAAATGTCATCAATTAAACATGCACTCTGTGTTTAGTTATATGAGAAAAGACCTTCAATGCTTGGCAATCAGTTTCACTAAAACTTTTTTCTTTTTTCTTTATAGGAGAGTTAATCTTGGTCTATCTGGTGTGAATATTTTGTGGATTTTTGGCGAGTAGTTGGTCATTTAATTCCAAACATTTGGACTTTTATTTGTCTGAATCAGAAGTTGAATCTAAGTATCTCTGAGTCACCACCTCTTTTGTTTTATGACATGTGTATATTGCAGACTCTTTAGATTTAATGAAAAATAGCTATTTTGGAAACTTTCTTGTAAAAGTATGTCCTATATCTTCAACAACAGACATTACTCTCGATTTTTTATCACATTTCAGATTTTTCAGTTGCTTACAAAACTGCAACCCTTCAGGATTGTTGTTAACCTAAAACAGTGCAGTCCCCCCTTCATTAAATAAAGATGAGTCCCTTTTCATTGTAACTTTCAAATAAGAATCATCTACCTGATTCTTCCCCACAAAAATTGACTCTTCAATTACATTATTTAATGTAAGTACTTAAAAAGAAACAAGCAAATTATCTGACTTTTTTCATCTCTATCTTTTCCCAGTGTTTGGCAAATCAGCCCAAGGCCCATGTTTTAAAAATGAAATCAACTCCTAAGGAATGGATTAGTTAGTTCCTGTGTATTTTTTATTGTGCTTAAAAAGTCAACTCTTCGATTAAATTTAGCTGATAGGATTAAACTATTTGGTCTTAGTTAAGAAGCTGAGGACATCAAGAAAACTACTGCTTTGTTTTTTGTTTTAATCCTCACTCTATATGTTGTTGTATTTTCATTGATTTTAGAAAGAGGAAGAGAGAGGGAGAGAGAGAGAAACATCAATTGGTTGCCTCCCGAACACGCCCCAACCAGAGTTTAAACCGGCAACGTGGGCAGTGCCCTGACTAGGAATCTGACCGGTGACCTTAGGTTCATGGGACAGAGCTCCAATCAACTGAGCCGCACTGGCCAGGGCTGCTTTGGTTTTAATAACTCAAGTCAAATAGGGAAAATTTTCTAAGAGGCCTATCTCTGTATCATCCACTTTAAAAAGTTTCATTCCATGAGAGTTCCCTTTAAGATCCATATGATATGTTTACATTTTTTAGGTATTCAAAATATCTGGAGAATGAGAAGTTACCAGGTTTATAAGTTTTGCATGACTATTTTTTTAAATGTGTATATGTAGTACCTCTGTGGCCAGCCAACAATTGCATATGTTTTCTGGATTGCCATATTAGACTATTCCCAACACCTGGAAATAACTAAAACCAGTATCTTCTGAATAACCGCATGTCAGTATTTTATGTGCAGCCCGTTTTGTATAATTTGTAAATTTTTTTAACTTGTTTCTGTTTTTTAAAAGTCTTATGTCCACTGGAAAGGTGTTTCTATATTTTAACTGCTTTTGATATATGTTGATATGTTTGCTATGATATTTTAGAGGAAAATGTGAATTAAACGTGTTAAATATGAGGACATGTTAAGATCTAAGTCTGTTTCATTTTGTTGTTGTTGTTGTTAATCCGCCCTCAGGGATATTTTTCCATTGATTTTTAGAGAGAGTGGAAGGGAGCGGGAGAGACAGAGAGAGACATCAATGTGAGACTCTCACATCGATTGTTTGCCTCCCAGGGCTGGGACCAAGCCTGCAATGGAGGTACATGCCCTTGACTGGAATCGAACCCGAGACCCTTCCATCCGCAGGCTGATGCTCTAGCCCAGTGGTTCTCAACCTTCTGGCCCTTTAAATACAGTTCCTCATGTTGTGACCCCAACCATAAAATTATTTTCGTTGCTACTTCATAACTGTAATGTTGCTATTGTTATGAATTGTAATGTAAATATCTGATATGCAGGATGGTCTTAGGCGACCCCTGTGAAAGGGTCTTTCGGCCGCCAAAGGGGTCACGACCCACAGGTTGAGAACCGCTGCTCTAGCCACTGAGCAAACCCAGCCAGGGCTAATTTACTCTTTCAATAGTTATTAAAGGTGTCATGGGATAACAGTTGCTTTGCTGTTAGACTATTTGGTGCATATTCTTTATTAAAGGCAAAAAGGAGAAAATGTTAGCAATACATAAAACAAAATATTTCTTTATAGGATTTAAGGCATCTTTTAGTCCAAAAATTCAAAACTACAATATTTTCTTTTTTTTAAATGACTGTCAAAAAATACAATATACTGTAAATATACAAGTAAAAAGACTAGGCCTAAAAAAGAAAAGATATTCTGTTTGCATGCTAAGTCTAGTGGGGCTTACTATACTCTGGGTAGCCTTCCTATATTAACTCATCTTCACAAATGTTTGAGCCAGCTTATGCTTTAATGCAGCCTTTATTAAAAATTCACACTCAGGAAGACAGTGTACTGCAAATATGGTAAATTTATTGGTCCTATGTTAAAAATGAGTAAATATTTACTTTTCTCTAATTAAATGTTATTTATAGGATATTTTTCACAAGTTTTTTTGCTTGACATCCTTGTGGGCTTAAATCTACTAATCTTCTAGATTATGTTCACTATATCATTTATTCTTTTTCCTATGGATATGAGCCTTGAATTCAGCCAAATTTGTTTAGGGGAATAGTTAGGTTATTATAATTTAGTTCCTACTGAGTCATAAAAATGCTATGTTGCTTGGGTTTCTCAAACTGATATATACTTTAAACTGATTTTAATGGTGAGGACATGCAGCATGTGGATGGCACTTTCTAAACCCAGGTTTGTAATAAAAACCCTTTAAATGTGGGCCTTCCTCAGAGGTCAGTCTTTGGTCCTCTGTTTCACTGTATTAGGCTTTCCCTTAGAGATCTCATTCATTCAACGACTTCATTTATCACTTCTCTGCACTTGAGATTCTCAAGTTCATCACCAACCAAAACATCGCTCATGAGCTCTAGTTTTAAATTTCCTGTGACCTGTCAGACATTTCCACTTAGGCATCCTGCAGGCTCTGTCTGAACTGAATTCGCATCTGTTGAAAACAGCTCCCTCTTCTTACATCCCTTTTTCTGTTCAGTGTATCAGCAGTTGCCTACGCTCAAAACTCTGGTGTCATCTTTGATTCGTTGAGCTCCCTGGGTCCCCAATCCAATCAGGCAGCAAACCTCATTCATTCTTTCTTAACAATGTCTCTTGCAGCTGTCCCTTTCCATTTCTGCTGCCGCTATGCTCATTTACACCCTTATCAACTCACATAGGACTACTGCAACAGCCTAATTAATCTCACAGCTTCCTAATGGTTGCCATGCTTCCAGATTTTCCAATTCATCCTGCACATTCTCTTCAAATTCATCTTCCTAAAACACCTGTTTGATCATTTCATTTCCCTGATAAATTCCTTAGCTTGACATTTAAAGCCCTCCGCAATCTGGTCCCAAGCTAGCCTTATCCCCCAGACCTTGGCCCTAGCTGGTGCAGGCTGCTCCTTGCTGGGCCCCCTGCAAGCTACCTCTGGTCATCCTGATCACTCTCTGGGGATGCCCCATCCGCCTCCACAGTCTACCCTGCTGACAGACTTCACTCTAATGAAACTTGTTCCCTTTTGGAGCTGGTCCTGACTACTCCAGCTGCCAGCCACTTCTCCCCAGGGTGATTGGATCTGTGCCCCTTTCTTGGTACCCAGCAGTCATATGAATGGATTCATAAATGACTTCTAGTTTCTCTAACAGAGTATCCTTATATCTTGCTTCATCCTCATAAAAGAACAGTTTTTTACAGCTGTACTGCTGTGGAAGAGAACTTGGTGAAGACCGCTGCTTTTTGAGAAAGGCTTACATTCATCTCTTTGAAGGACAGACACCTTTTGAGCAGCCCAGCACTTTGGCTTTCCTTTGTGGCTAGGTAAGGAGGACACGCTCCTCGACAGCTGCCGCAGGGGGACTGCCCGAAAGTGAAAAGTGAAGGTGTTAGGAAAACGACACCACCAATTCCATGGACTCTTGGGGTCTTCCATTGCACTCAGCAGCAGCACACTGTCCCAGCTGCCACAGGGCTCACGGGAGGGATGGGAGAAGCTACCGGTTCACGTATCCCTCCAGCTGTCCCGGACAGTGTGTGAGGGCAGGCAGCAGAGGGCTGAGCTCTCTGGCAAGAAGGCTTTGGGGAAGGATCTGTGTGGGGCCCTTATCTGCCACTTAGAGGGATTTGCACAGTCAGCACCTGTGCTTCTTGGGCCCGGTGACTGCCACGTCTCTCGTTGGGTATGACAGTGGCTCTGCTGAATTTGCAGGATTAGTAGGCATTAGCTGTGAGCCATATCGCCAATTTGTTCCCTGGATGGCCATCAGCAACTTCATTTCCACAGTGAGTGAGCTGCACTGACCTGGGGAACAGGTTATTGATTCTACGGGGGTGGCACCTCATTTGGGATTAGGGAGAAGAGTCTGATACAGCAGGATGGACATGGAGAACAGCTTTGTGTGTCCCTGGGACCCTGTCCACCTAGGACAGCAGTGACCCCAAAGATATTTCATAGCAAAGTCACACACAAACAACCCTGGGCACTGCTATGGATGAAATTGAAAGCTATAAGTAAGTTTTTTCATGCCCTAAAAACAAAATGAATATTCCAACGTCTGTCAAACTAGGACAGCTAGTGGCCTAAATGGGCTGTAACTTGTGAGGACTGAGCTTTGTCACTGATTGGAGCAGGGCAATTAACCTTTACACTGTGATTTCTGATTAACATAAAGATACTCCCCATGCCTCAGATCATTGAGAAGCTAAAAGTGATAGTACTTTTAGGTAGTTTTTTTTTTTTTTTTTTTTTTTTAAGCATTTAAAAGTCTCTCAAAATAACATTAGTGTAAACATAGGAAATGGCCCCTTTGGCTTTGTAACACAACTATCTCATTTTGGGGTCGTGCTGAACTACAGATCTTCATGGCCTTGACACCCCAACCATCCTAGCCCAACTGTATCTGTGGTCTCCTTCCTCTGTCCTTCGCCCCCCCCCCCACACCCCCACACACCCCCTACTCCTACCCCCTCAGACAAGGCCATCCCCAGTCATAACAGTACTGTCCTTGTAGCCTAGCGGCTGGGCTTTCTGGTCTACCAAGAAAACATTCTCCTTTCCCATTTCTAAACCGGAGGGAAAAAATAACAATCCTGAATCAGACTCGGCTTTCATGAACTGCGACCCATAGGAGGCAAGTCAGAAGGTGGTGATCTGCTTTGTTGGGGGCAAAACTTGTTTTTTCAGGAGCAGCAGCCAGGCGTGCTTCTTCCTCAAACACGTGGTGTGTAAACGAGTCAGGCCGCTCTCTGATAGTTTTGGCTCAGGATACAGGCATTAGCTTACTGAGCTCCAACTCCAAAGAAAGGCTCCTTGTGTTCCGAACGGGGAGGGGTATCATCCCCTGGACAGCCTGAGGGGCGGAGAGGAGTCCAGCTAACTCCTGGAAAGTCTGAACGAAAGCCACCAGCCCCCAAACCTGGTGGTTTGAGAAAGTGTTATATGGCTTCCATCTCAAGTTTGTCAACCACCCTTAAAAAGAAAGTCAGTGCAATGTTCTGCTTGAATTCTTTAAAGTCTTTTTTATGCCATCTTGAACATTCCTGGAGTTAAATGCCTTAAAGTGGTGGTTAGACTCCACTTAGACCAAGCGCCTTGGACAGAACTCGGAGGCAAAATCCGCATCCTGGAATAGTGTCTCTTCAGTAAGACTAGATATTTTCTATGTAGCCAGAGTAATTACGTTTCCTCGAGGTTACTGTATTACTCTGGATACGTTGCTGCTTTTTCCCACCTTGCAACTCGTATTTCCCCACACATACCCCCTCTCCGCTCACCCACCCCTGTAGTTTCTATTAGAGAGGGATCTGTGAGTGTTGCTGGCTTGCTCTCCTGCCCCTATCCTGGCAGGTGCAACAGTAGAGCAAAAGCTAGAAAAACACCCAAGGCAAACTGCAGGTCTCTCAGATGAAACTCCTGTAAACAAGACTACAGCTTCCTTGAGAGCAGGTGTGTATTAGATGCTTGGTAAATATGTGTTGAATCAATAATTGGGTTAAGTAAGCAGAATTCACTGGAAAAGCAAGCCTTTTTTTGGACTGAAATTTTCAGTGAGCACTTTTTTCATGCTGAAGGGCATGGAGAGCTCTCTGGCTGGTGAGTATAAGTGTGATAAAGAAGAGAAGCAAGCCCCTGGCAATTGGCAATTGGATCAAAACTCAGAAGGGAAGGCCAGAGGGCCCACTCTGCATGTCCATGCATTCCTCTGTGGTGGGCTGTATGAAAACATTCAATAGTATAGGTTGTGTATATGACATGGGGGTGGGGAAAGCCATCTAGATACATATCTGCCAGTAGTTTCTCAGTAAGATGCAAAATTGGTGGCATCACAAGCCCTCATAGCTGGGAATGTATTTGGGTGAATGCAAGGTATGAGGGCTGGGAACACTCTGATCCAGTCACAGGACACCATTTTCCTGTTCTCTGAAACCATAGAGTTTTCTCCAAATATGTATGTAACAACTACAGGATGTATTTTCTGAGCTGTTTCTCTGGAATCGGCCTTCTCCCATGGGGAAATCAAGATAGCCTTAGTTGCCTGGCCCGTGTGGCTCGGTTGGTTGGGCGTCCTCCTGTGCACCAAGAGGTCACTGATTCAATTGCTGGTCAGGACTCACACCCTGGTTGCGTTGTGGGTTGGATCCCCATAGGGCAGTGGTTCTCAACCTTGGCTGCACATTAGAATCACCTGGGAATCTTTTTAAAATCCTGATTTCTGGGCCTCGTTCAAGGTTGAGAACCACTGCCATAGGGAGTTTGCTGGCGGGGGGAGGGCGGGTGCAGCTAATCAAAGTTTCTCCCTCTCCCTTCCTCTCTCTGTAAAATCAATAAAAACATATTAAACATTTTTTAAAAAATCTTTATTGTTGAGAGTATTACAGGTGCCCCCCCTTTTTTGCCCCACTACCCCTTCACCCCATTCCTGCCCCGCCCCAGGCCTTCACCACCCTACTGTCTGTGTTCATAGATAAAATATTTGATTAATCTCTTCCCATCCCCCAACCCCCTTCCCTCTGAGATTCACCAGTCTGTTCCATGCATCCATGCCTCTGATTCTATTTTATTCACCAGTATATTTTGTTCTTTAGATTTCTTGTTCACTTATTTTGATTTTTGGATTCAATTGTTCATAGATATGTATTTGTTGCCATTTTGTTCATAGTTTTTCTCCTCCTCTCCTCCTCCTCCTCCTCCTCCTCCACCTCCTCCTCCTCCTCCCTCTTCAGCTTTTTATTGTTTGTGAAGCTCTTTATCTGACCTTCAATTCTAAATGACAGCTTTGGTTGTAGGCCCTTGCTATTCAACACTTTGAATATTTCTTGCCAATCCCTTCTGGCCTGTGGAGTTTCTGTTGCAAAATCAGCTGACAGTCATATGGGAGCTCCCTTGTAGGTAACTAACTGCTTTTTTTCTTGCTGCTTTTAAGATTCTCTCTTCACCTTAGTATTTTCATTATGATGTGTCTTGGTGTGGTCCTCTTTGGGTTCCTCTTGTATGGGGCTCTGTGTGCTTCCTGGACTTGTAAGTCTATTTCTTTCACCAGGTAGGGGAAGTTTTCTGTCAATATTTCTTCAAATAGATTTTTAATATCTTGCTCTCTTCTGGCACTCCCATAATGCAAAGGTTGGTGTACGTTCCCAAAGGCTCCTTACACAATCTTCATATTTTTTAATTCTTTTTTCTTTTTGCTCTTCTGATTGGGTGTTTTTTGCTTCCTCGTATTTCAAATCATTGATGTGATTCTCAGAATTCTCTACTGTTGAATCCCCATATATTATTCTTTATTTCAGTCAGTGTATGCTTAATTTCTGACTGGTCCTTTTCCATTTTTTTGGCATTCTCACTAAGATTCTTGAAAGTCTCACTGCGTTCCTTGGAGGTCTCAAGAAGATTCTTGAGTAACCTTATAACTGTGGTTTTGAACTCTATATCCAGTAGTTTGCTTTCTTCCATTTCTTTTATTTGTGACATGTTTCTTTGTCTCTGCATTTTGGCTGCTTCCCTGTGTTTGTTTCTATGTATTGGGTAGAGCTGCTATGTCTCCTTGAGTTAATAGAGTGGCCTTGTGTAGTAGGTGTCCTGTAGGGCCCAGTGCCTTAGCCTCCCCAGTCACCTGAGCTGGGCACTCTAGGTATGTCCCTGTGTGGGCTATGTGCACAGTCTCGTTGTAGTTGAGACTTGATTGCTGTTGGCATTACTGGGAGGAATTGAGCTCCAGGCCAATTGGTTGTGGGAACCAGCTGCGACTACAGTGGGAGAGCTGCTGTGTAGTAGACACCCCTATGGAGCAGGACTTGCTTTAGTGGGGTTTTGGTGCTCACTGAGTCTGACTTTGGAATGTATTGCTTGTGGATGTATAGAGTTGTAATCTGCTATTGGACTGAAGCTATCCACCAGGCACACTTGTTCTAGAGCCTCCAGGGAGGTGCAGTCAGCCACTGCCTGGGGCTACCCAGCAGGAGCAGCAGAGGGATTTGCAGATGTCTGCTATTTGCTATTTGTATTGGGCTTGGAGGTGCCCAGGTGAGGCCCAGATGTGAAGCAAGGCAGCTGGTGCTAGTGCTGGATCATGGGCCTTTTATTGATAGGTTCAGGCCATGCTGTCACCAAATGGAGCTTGTTTGAGAGGTTTTAGTAAAGTCTGAAACCTGAGCATGGACAGGCCATTCATATGGAAAAGCTGTTGCAAACAGCTTGGGTGGGGCTGCAAATTCGACGAGGTGGGGTCAGGGAATCCCCAGGGGGTAAAAAAGTGTGCTCCAGGATGATGGGGACTCAGATATGGCTGCCAGTCAGCCCAGCACAGGAACAATGACCCCTGGGAGCACCCCCATCTGGGAAAAAGCCACCCCCAAGTTCCTGCCCTGATGCCAGACAATCCAGTTCCTCCCCATATGTATCTAGGTTCCCTAAAGCCACTCGGTACTGGGAATCCAAGTAAGTTCGTGTGCTGGTCCTTTAAATGGAAGCTCCCTGTCACTCAGCCACAATCCATGCTGTTTTTTATAGTCCGTAGTTGCAACTCTGGAACCTCGGGCTGGGGGTCTGTTGTGGGGCTGGGACCCCTTGCTCCTCACGGGCAGCCTCCACAGAGACTCTCTCTCTCCCGATTAAAAAAAAAACAACCCGCACGTGGGGTCGAACCAGCCTGTTCTCACCTCCACTCCTTCTATCAGTTTCAGTGTACTTCTTTACTCTTTTTAGTTGTAGGACCTTCATTCAGCCAGCTTTCAGGCAGTTCTGAATGATGATGGTTCTGTATTTTGATTATAATTTTAATGTGGTTCTGGGAGGTGGCGAGTACTGGCACGTACCTACGCTGCCATCTTGGTTCTCTCAAACTTTTATTTTTTTTAAGATAGCCTTAGTCCGGTTCAAATCCGGGTACCCCCTCCAAAGGAAAAAAAATAAAATAAAGATAGCCTTAGTCTAGTCCAAGCATGTCAAACTCGCAGTCCACGGGCCGCATGCAGCCCACAACGAATATTTTTGCAGCCCAGCCAATATAACGGTATGTAAGAAAATTTTAATAAAAATTTTGTAACTTAATTTTTACAATACCCTATTATACATAATTATTAGTAACAAACCACAACATTCGCTAATGACTGATTACTATAATCGTGTTGCATTCATTTCCCTTACGTGCAGGCGCACCGTTTCTCTCCACTAATACCAGCAGTGAATATTTTAGCAGCCGATTGCCATGCCATTGGTCTTGTACTGACTTGTTTGGTGTGTGCAACAGGAAATATTTCGCTTTTGGAGAACAAGAAAAATAGGTTTATTTGCATTACACTTATGAATTTGTGCAGTTATACAGTGTCTGGTAAGTTAATGTTCAAGAAAAAATATTAATTTTTATTAAAGTGTTCTATTATTTTGTTAACGATGACTCATTTATTTCAGCTCTTTGTATTCAGCATGTCTCTATCGAAATAAACCTACGTTTCTATGAAAATTGAAGCTTTTGTTTTTTTGTGGCCCAAGAAACTTAAACCTTGTCTATTTGGCCCGTGTTAGCCTTGAGTTTGACATGCATGGTCTACTCTAGTCCATGGTCATAGTCTGCCTCCTGACCAGGGCAGTCTGACAAATGCGTACCCTGGTTATATATACTTTGAACATTTATGTACCCGCATTTACCGAGTGCCTGCAATAAACAATGTGCAATGCCCCACACTCCCCCAAAATATTGTTACTCTGGTTCATTGAGCCCAGGAAAATATATCCTAGGGAACTAATCAACAGGGGAAAAAAAGTTATGCCTAAAGATGTTTGTTGCATGCATTTTGTCATCTATTCACCTAATAAATACTGATTGAAGTAGTTTGCTAGGTGCTAGGAATACAGAGAAGACTTAGGATCTTTTTTTCCCCTCAGAAAGCTTCTAGTTTATAATAGCCCAAACCAAAACCCATCCAATACCCTGTGCTAGATCACCTCTGTGAGATACATCCTTGAATGAGACACTTACAGACTTATTTTGAAACTCCTACAATTTTCAAAAGACTGTAGGAAGACGGGGAAAATGTTGGGTAGAAGTCAAAACAACGTTGTCTGTCTACTGTGATTACAATTATATGAAAATATGCATTCAGATAGCCAAGGCCTGGAAAAGAATATCTTCTTTCACTCACCATCCCCTTTACCCGTCAGATGTGAACTCACTTGTTAAAATGGGAATATGAATGATTGTATTTTCATTTTCAATTCTTTTCTCAATGTTACAATCGAAAAGGGCCAGAAATAAAGGAGGTGCAGATCGAATTTTATAGGTCAAAGGAAGAGAAAGCTCTGCTGAGTGAGAACCAAGGAGAGACTTCATGGGAGAAGTGGCGATTGAATTTCAGTCGGAGGAGGAAGCGGCCAGGCTCCGGACGTGAGGACAGGCGAGGAGAGGCTGTCTTTGGGGAACTGCAGGGAGATAGGGTGGGAAGGAAAGGGGACCTTCGTTCTGAGTAAGAACTGCAGACTATATTTGTAGAGACACTCAAGCTTTTCAAGAGGAGAATTAAGTCAAAGCAGAGCTGAAAGAAGCTGACTGACCACAGGTGGGCAGAAGCCAGAGCAGCTGCAGGCAGGAAGGCCTGTGAGGAGAGCATTTGTGGAAGCCATGAGCACAACCTGGGAACCTGGTGCACACAAGTCCAAGATTTCGGTCCAGGTGGTTATGGAGATAGTGGCACTAATAACAGAAGTAGAGCCGGGAGGCTGAGGAGCTGGTGCAGAGCAGGAGAGAAATTGTAAACACGTGGAGTTTGAGCTGCCACTGGGACATCCAGATGGAGAAAACAACAGGTAGTTGGAAATGTAAGTCTGAGTCTTAGTAAGGGATCCCCCTTATGGCAAAACAATTTGAACGTATCCCTCTCGCTGAGTGCTCTTCCCCCAGCTGTCTGTGACAGCTCAGATAGCACCTCCTCAGGCCCTTTCTTGTCACTCTAATATAGCACCGCTGTCACTCACCATCCCCCTTACCCCACTCAGCTCTTGTTCATTGCACATGCCTGAGCTTTTACTTATCTGCTTCCCCCACCAGCATCTCCTATCCCCTTTAAAGATGGGACTCTGTTGGAAGAACTGAACATTAAAGGGTAACTATGCCCTGGCCGGTGCAGGTCAGTGGTTAGAGTATCCACCCACACACTGAAGGGTCTCCGGTCCAACTCCTGGTCCAGGGCAAGTACCTGGGTTGCAGATTCGATCCCTTCCCCATCAGGGCCCATGTGGGAAGCAACCAATAGATGTGTCTCTCCCACATGGATGTTTCTCTCTCCTTCTCTCTGTCTCTCCTCCTCCTCCTCCCTCTCTTCCACTCTAAAAAAATAATGGAAAAAAATATCCTCAGGTCAGGATTAAAATAAAAAAATTAAAGGGCAACTATGTGCCAATACACTCTTATGTAAATTTCTATTGTGAAAGAACAGATAGAATGTGTTTTTCTGACTGCTTCAGATCTTAGTCTGAAGGTTTAAAATGTCTCTGCCATACGACTCAGAAGAAAGGAGACGCACCCACTGTTTCTGAAGGCTCCTGGATGGTGGCAGACACTCCCAGGCACATCCCCGTGGCCAGCACTTAGTCGCTTGGACACATCTAGCTGCAAAGGGTTCTGGGAAAGCAGTTTTTGTTCACAATGGCCACGGCCCGCTTATTATCCTAGCACAGCCTGCCTTCCCCAGGAGAACAGCAAAGCGTGCCCATCTGACACCTCTTGCCTGCCTGCTCCCTGTGACACATTCATCTGTCCTCACCGCTGCCCCTGCTGTGCAGCACCCCACCCCCAGCTTCCTGCTCCAACCTCCACCAAGACAACTGTCCATGTGCCTGTCCCCACCCCATCCAGTGCTGTCCTGGTGAGCATGGCACCTGGAGGCAGGCCATGTGTCCTCCACACCACCCCCTAACCCCCATGGAAAAGGAGAGGGTGGATATTAGCCGTCTGTCACCACAGGAGATGTCTGGCTCCAAGGAGAATAACTGCAATGCATCTGGGACCACCATCCCCTGGAACAGTTTAACTCCCACCAAGCATTGTCTTCATTGGCTCGCCCTCTCCCCCTTCCCCAGGCACTGAAAATGAGGAAACATTCAACTTCTGTCTTCCAGGTGCCAACACCCTATAGAACAAAACATCGCAGACACGTCCACGCCGCTTCTCCTCGGCCGGCATTCCAAGCACCTTTAGCCAGCACCAGCTGCAGAACTGCGGGGCTCAGTACACAATGAAAATGCGGGCCCCTTGCTCAGTCATTTACAGACGCCACAGCAGAGCGTTACACTTCTGAGTGGAGGGTCCTGCGTGACTGTCCAGGTGGCAGGCCTGGGAGGCCACTTCCGTTTAGCCTAGTAGAACAAAGGAGCTATTTCTATTGTGAAATACCACGAACAGGCGGTGTTTGCTTTGCAGACCAGCTTTCAGGCGAGTTGTTATTTTTCCTGTCACAGCTTAGAAAGCTTAGGAGTGGTCTCGGGCACCCAGCAGCTGGATCGTCTCATGTTACAGAAGCCCAGAGGGGCCTGGGAGTGCCCAGCATCCTGCTCGGCCACCAGGGCCCTGGCTGCACTGCAGGAGGTGGTCTGCCCTCGGGCTGGCTCTGAGGTGCCAGGGCAGGGTATCTTTGACGCTCCCAGGACGTACTTGGGCTGGTCCCTTCTTCCAGCCTCTGGCCAAAGCAGAGACACAACCAGGAGCCAGGTTTTGGCTTTTGACTCCCTTTAGGGGAGATGCCACCATTCACAGAAAGGCCGAATGGTGGCCCCAAAAGGGAGTGCTTGGCCACTGCGCTCTGCTACTCCTCTCCGTGGACCTCCAGGCTGGGGGTGTGGAGGACACACACCTGCCTCCAGGTGCCAAGCTCACCTGGACAGCACTGGATGGGGTGGCGGGGAGGGGGGGGGGGGGGGGGGACTGGGAGAGGAGAGACAGACACATGGAGAGTTGTCCTGGTGGGGGTTGGAGCAGGAAGCTGGGGGTGGGGTGCTGCACAGCAGGGGCAGCAGTGAGAACAGATGAATGTGTCACAGGGAGCAGGCAGGCGAGGTGTCAGATGGGCACGCTTCGCTGTTCTCCTGGGGAAGGCAGGCTGTGTGAGATGTGAGGCGAAGGAGAGGGGAGTGATTAGCAAGCAGTGAGTGAGTCATGCATCCGGTCCCCTAGGCGGCCGCGTGCACCATGGGCTCTCCTGGGTGCAGGACCTGGTGCCAGGCTGTGCAGCTGGCATTGGAAAGGTGCCAGATTATCTGTGGGGGGCTCAGGAGCTGGGGGCTGGGGATCTAATGGCCACCTGTTCCTGGCTTGAATCCCAAGGCATCTCTGCCTCTGGGGGGATACCATGGGGGCAGTCCTGACTTAGCAGGCCTGATGCCTCCCTAGCCCCCGCCCTCCAGCCCTTACCCTCCCAGTCCCCCTCCTCCTTTCCCCCACCACACACTGAAGAATTAGAGTTTCTAAAGAGCTTCGAGCTGTGCCCTTCACTCCCTCGTCTCCCTCCCCGACCTGGTAGCCCTTAGCTAGAGGACAAAACCGGAGCCCCAGTGGGAGCAGAAGCCCAGGCAGTGCCCGTAGGGCATGCCCCGCACCCAAGGGAGGAAAGGGCACCTCCGTCCAACTTGCCCAGGTGCTCTCAGCCTCCACAGCTTCTGTTCTGGCCTCTCCATGACGCCCAGGCTGCTGACCACATCCTTCTGGTGACTTGGGGAGTTGTGGGCAAAAGACACCAACTGTTTTCATCCCCTATTGTAGGCTCAAGATCTGGGAGTAGCTCACTAAGCCGCCAAGCCCCCATCCTGCAGGCTCCTGGTCCCCAGTCCTCCTCCCCCTTGCCCCAGGGAACCTTGATGGACACCTCTCGCAGAGCTCTCTGGGTCTTAGAGAAGCATCAGAGGGGCCTGAGGGGTGGATGGCCGTGGGCAGGGGCTATAGCTGGGGTGAGAGGAAGCCTGTCGCCGGAGGGACTGTTTAACAGTCATGGCGAACCTAGGACACGCGTGTCAGAGGTGACACGCGAACTCATTTTTTTGGTTGATTTTTCTTTGTTAAATGGCATTTAAATATATAAAATAAATATCAAAAATATAAGTCTTTGTTTTGCTAGGGTTGCAAATATCAAAAAGTTTCTGTATGTGACACGGCACCAGAGTTAAGTTAGGGTTTTTCAAAATGCTGACACGCCGAGCTCAAAAGGTTCGCCATCACTGGTTTAGAAAGTGGAGGACTTCCAGGAGGAGCTTGTGTTTCTAAACTCTGCCCTCCACGAGGGCTGCTGCTGAGCTGTGTCTGTGCTGGGCAGGGAGAGGGAGGAAGGCCCCTGTGGCTATTCAAGCACCAGCTCCCCCGGCTGTTCCAAGCTTCTGTCTGGATCCAGGTTACTGGGTGCCACATCCAGATGTTAGCCTGTCCACAGCTGTGCCAATGGCTCCCAAGGATGAGGGGGGTTTTCACACCCCGCTAGTGGTCACTTATGTTTGCCCCTCTCCTGCCAGAAGCTGCTCTGCCCATCAGAGGAGGGCATGGGGGGCACCAACAAGCTGGAGGAAGCTGGAGGCCCCTCTGCTCGGCCAGCCCTGGGAGAGGAAAGGGCCAGGCCAGCCCCGCCCGGCCTCCATCCTGCCCACCTGCTCGGGGCCTCGGGAGAAGGGATCTGGCTGCAACACTTCAGTCTCATTTCCGTCCTTCCTCCTCCATCTGCGAATTTATTGAACACAATGTGCTCGGGGCCTCGCTGCTTCCACCTTTGGCTAATCACTTTCCTCCCCTGTATCTGTTTTCTCCGTCTGCAAAATGAGATCGATAAATCTCATTGCCGAGGTGAGAGGCTGTTTCGCAGCAGAGCTGCTGAAGGAACAATAGCCCGGGGCCTTCACCCGCCTGCGCAGCGAGGCCAGAGTGAGGCGATGACGCACGTCGTCCCCAACGACAGCAGCGGGCAATGGGCCATCGTCCTCACCTGCTCGCTGCCTCAGTGCCTCGCAGCGCACTTGCCTGCCTGCATCACAGATTCCAGCCGGAACCCGGCCCAGGACAGGGTGTGTGCGTGCGTGCATGTGTGTGTGCGCGTGCGGTGTGGTATGGAGGAGTGTGCGGTGTGGGGGGAGGCGTTGGGCATGGAGGGTGCTGCCTGTGGACGAGGCTTACACAGTGGAAAATCCCCGCCTTAACGTCCCCTTCCTGAGGTTTCTGGGGAAGGGCCTTGGTTTGAGCTCCTGAAAGAGTGACCCCCACGGTGCGGCCGCAGCAGCTCTTCCAACAGAACCATCCTGGGCCTTGTTTAAGAGGACGCTCTGTGCTCACCCCGGTTGCCTGAGGCAGGACCTACGTGTGGACGGGGCCTCATAAGGTGTCCTTCTCAACAAGGTCCTCTCAGCCCCCGTGTGCAGCTGGGTGCTCTGTACACTCAAGTCAGAGCCGCTGCTCCGCCGGGTGGGTGCACACCCACCCCCACCTGCAGGGAGCACTGTGGCTTCCCTCAGCACCCCCTGCCCCCCGCAGGTGCTGGGAGGCCTGGCCCATCCTGAGCTTCATAGCAAACAGCTCCCCGGGTTGCAGTTGTCCCCTGCACACTAGTGTCCTTGAACTTTCACCGTCCCCTCTGCTTCCCGCCTCTGCCCCATCTCCCGAAGCCTCGAGTTGATGCGTCGGAAATGTGCCCCGCCGGCTGGCTCCGTGCTCAGGTCATGTTGTGTAGATTTGTGTTTCCTGGCCGTCTGAGAATATCCTGTTTCTTTTGTTTCCTTTTCACTCCCCAGGGTCGAATGTGGGGTTCTGGACACAGCTGGTGCTAAACTGCCTGCGAAATGAAAAGGTGACAACTAGGAGTGAGGCTCTGAGAGGCTCCATGGGTGGTGCCGGAGGGGTGGCGGCCCCTGGCTACAAAGCCCACACCCCGCTGCCTCCTGAGCACCCACACCTGGCGCAGGTGGCTGCCTGGCCCGCCTGCCCTCCCGCACCCCCTTCACTAGACGAGGCTGAGGCAGCTCTGGCAGCCCCGGAGCAGGTGTGGGTGCAGCACAGGCAGGGCAGCAGGTGGCCATCCTGGGTCCGCTTGGCTGAGCGCTGGGTAGGCTGGGGCGGGCGCTTCCTGCCCAGCAGAACCGGAGCCTCCAGGCCCGCTGCTGTCCAGCTGCTCCAAGCTCCTCTGCAAGGAACAGGTCCTGGCCCTGCACCCCAGGACCTGGGGGACTGCCCCCTCCACCCCGCTGGAGCAGGAGGATTTGGGGGCCTTCAGGGTCAAATGTCTTAACAGGCCTCTTAGCTTCCCTACCCTCCAAGCTGGGTCCAGTTTTAACTGAAGCCATGAAGCACCGAGTCCCACAGAAGCCATTGCGAGAGTCTCTGGAAACAGTGACTGACTACACGCCCTGCGGTGAAGAGGGTGAGAGTGACTCAAGGGTCGCCAAGGCCTCTGGTCAGCGAGTCCAGGGTGCCCAGCGGGGCGGCTCCATCTCTGTTCCGGGTCCTCTCTCAATCCTGATCTCATTAAGAGGAAACCAAAAGGACTATATTATCTGGCCTCCATCTGGCCTCTTGAACTTTAAGGACTTTACTCAGTAGGATGTTAAAGAAGAAAATAACTACAGTAACTAGACAGCTGCCAGCTGGTCCTCCCGGCGGCCTTGCCAGATGCACGGGGAGTGGACATGCCACCCGGGCTTGACTCCCCCCACCCCGGGGGACAGCAAGCGAACACACCTTTGTAGGACCCAAGTTGACAACAAAATTTACTTCCCAAATTAATAAAAGTGGTGCCCCCAAACTGTTTATATCTAAGACATCTGCTTCCTGCATCCCACTGCCCCCCCAACCAGCCCACCTCTGCTCCCTATTCTGGGTCCACAATCCCAACATGGAATTTGAGAGCTCCCAGTGAAGAAAGGTGGAAAATCTAAAAGCAGGAAGTAAATTCCAGTGGTTGAAAAGTTGTGGAATTCTTCCTCCAAGGCCAAGTGCTCTCCCTGGAGCCCTCTGATCTCACGATCTCACGGGGAGAACCTAAACCTGAGTCTGTGAAGGAAAGAGGGAGGGAGGCAGACCACCCAGGGGGCCTTCCCAGGGGGAGCAGAGAAGAGAGTTGGTGGTTCATGTTGGCCTTAGAGTTTGCCAGGAGCATAAGTTCCTAGACCTGAAGGCCTCCCTGAGATTCCCTCACACCCTCCTCCGGCGAAAATGACTACCCCTGCTCGTCTGCCGTGCCCCACCTCAGACTCCTTTTCCGCAGCCCACGGAAGCCCGTAGAAGCTTCTTCCACAGCTGTGGAAACTCCACCTGTGCTGGTCACGCACCCAGAGGTCATCGGCATCTTGGCCATTGTGCCCTTTCTGAAGGAATTGGCCGTCAGCCTCCCAGGAAGCACCCCAGAGAGAGACCCGCACAAAGTCAGCAAGGGCCCGAGGGGAGAAGAGGTCTGGTGGGTGGTGCGGCTCCAGCTCCGTTGCTGGGACCAGAGCTGCTCCCAGGCTGTTGAATGTAGCATCAATGGCCCAGGGAGCAGCGAACCGGACACCTACCAATGTCCTGGCACTTTCCAGGTCACCTCGACTTTCTTCTTGTGCCTGATCCTCACAACCTTTCCAGGCCGAATTCTCATATTTTATTTAGTTAGTTTGTTCGGTGAATCCTCGCCTGAGGGCATTTTCCCATTGATTTTTAGAGAGTGAAAGGGAGGGAAGGGGAGAAGGAGGGAGGGAAGGGGAGAAGGAGGGAGGGAAGGGGAGAAGGAGGGAGGGAAGGGGAGAAGGAGGGAGGGAAGGGGAGACGGAGGGAGGGAAGCGGAGAAGGAGGGAAGGGGAGAGACAGAGAGACGTTGATGTGAGAGAGTCGCATCAATTGGTTGCCTCTGCCATGTGTCCTTAGACCGGGACTGGGGATCAACCCTGCAACCCAGGCACATGCCCTTGACAGGAATCGGACCCTAAACCCTTCACGGGCCGATTCTCTAACCTCTGTGCACACCGGCCAGGGCTGGCTTTTCTAATTTTAGAGAGAAGGCAGGCACGGCCCAGAGGCCACATTCTAACAAGAATTGCTGGGCCCCAAAGCCATGTATTGTTTAAAGCTCAGGTAACCAAGACACCTGGTCAGCTGGGGCCAGGTGCACAGGCACTGGAGCCCCCTCCACCCGCCGGCTTGCTCTCTAGGGGCAGGCTCTCCCCAAGTGGAGGAGGCCACAGGCCCCCACAGCTCCAGCTCAGAGCCTACCCAGCCAGCAACCCCAGGAGGAAAACGCTGAATCTTTTTCATTCTTTGCAAGAAAGTATTGAGAATACTCTTTCACCTACTGTGGAGAGCGGCTACAGTGTCTGGACAGGTTCAAGCCTCGGACCAATGAGCTGTAGTTGTAAGCTTGACCTTATGGTCCGAACCTGTGGTCCCACGTGGCTAAGTGATATGGGCTGTGGGAGATGCAACAAGTAAACAAAGTTTGATCAGGTGCATGTAACTGAGTAGATTTGAAACCCACGAGAACGTTGTAAACATCTTGACCACACCCTTACTTTGCCCGGTGGAATCTGGCTATAAAATAAAGACTGGGCTTGCGGGCCGTGGTGCTGTCTCTCCATCAGAGGAGCATCTCACCCAGCCCCAGCTTTATTCTCTTGCCTTTTCTAAATCCTTCACTGCCCCCACCCCCGCCTCAGGTTCACCCATGGCCGTGCTGGCTCGGCATACCTACCACCTAGCTTTGTCATATCTTTTCATTCTGTCCTGAGCCTGTGTGTGTGTTGTTGTTTTTTTAATTTTTTAAAGAGTAATATAAAAATGGGTAAGCTGTGGTACATCTGAACAATGGAATGTTATTTGGTGCTAAAAAGAAATAAACAGCCCTAACCAGTTTGGCTCAGTGCATAGAGCATCGGCCTGTGGACTCAAGGGTCCCAGGTTCGATTCCGGTCAAGAGCATACCTTGGTTGTGGGCACATCCCCTGTAGGGGGTGTGCAGGAGGCAGCTGATTGATGTTTCTCTCTCATCAATGTTTCTAACTCTCTATCCCTCTCCCTTCCTCTCTGTAAAAAATCAATAAAATATATTTTTTTAAAAAAAGAAATGAACTATGAAGCTGTGAAAGGACATGGAGGAACTTTAAATGCATATCATCACTAAGTGAAAGAAGCCAATCCGAAAAGGCGACATATTATATGATCTCAACTCAACGACTTTCTGGAAAAGGCCAAACTATGGAGACAGTAAAAAAAAAAAAATCAGTTGTTGCCAGGGTTGGAGGGAGGGGAGAAGAATAGGGAGGAAGTTTAGGGCAGTGGGAAGTCCGTATGATACTATAATGGTGGATACACGTCCCTATACATTTGTCCAAGCCCACAGAGTGTGCACCACCAAGAGTGGGCCCTAATGTGAGCCATGGACTCTGGGTGCGAATGCTGTCAGCGTAGGCTCCTCAGTTGTAACAAATGGACCCTCTGGCGCCTGATGTTGACAGTTGGGAAGGCTGTCCCTGTGTGCAGGGGGCACATGGGAAATCTCTGCACCTTCCACTCAATTTTTTTAGGAACCTAAAACTGCTCTAAAAACATTAGTCTTTTAAAAAAACAAAAAATACGGAAACATTAAAAACAATGACACCCAAGTCTCCACAATGCCTAGGTTGGCCATAAGGAAGTACCACAAACCAGGTGGCTTCAACAGAAATTTATTGTCACTGGGCCCTGGAGGCTAGAAGTCCGAGATCAAGATGTCAGCAGAGCTGGCTCCTTCCGAGGGCTCTGAGGGAGAACCTGTCCCTTCCTCTCCCCCAGCTCTGGTGGTCGGCTGGCAGGCTTTGGTGTTCCTCGGCTTGTAGAACCACCGCCCCAATCTCTGCCTTCCTGTTCGCGGGCAGTTCTGGGTGGGTGATCAAAGTTCCCCGTTTTAAAAGAACAACAGTGATACTGGATTAGGAACCAACCACCGTGATAACCTCATTTTAATTGGACTGCCTCCCTAAAGGCCCTGTCTCGGAATAAGGGCGCATTCTGAGGAACTGGGAGTGAGTGCTGCAGCAGGTCTCTTTTTGCAGGGGACACGGAGCTCCCACCGAGGACACAGCTTTGCCCCGACATGTGGCGGCTGATTGAGTGCCCTGTTGCTCTGGACCCTTCAGACTGTTTATAGCCCTGGCCCAGTTGCTTTTATTCCATCTCGGAGCTCTCACAAGTAATTTCACAAGTGGGCTGCAGCTCACACCTGGCTCTCATCAGAGCGGCCTGTCAACACGCAGTGTGGCTAGACACATTTTCCAGGTGTGGCAGGACAAGTCAACACGTGGCAGGTCAGCCTTTGTTCGGCAGGGGCCCAGGGGCCTCCACCAATCACATCCAGAGTCTGAGAGACGTGGGCACTCCCAGAGCCCCCCCCCCACCCCCCAACGTATTATTGTGCCGCAGAACCCACGCCAGACATTCCACGGGGCAACTCCAATGTGAATTCTCTCGAGATCTATTACCCAAAACATACTGTCTGACAACAGTCATTTTTATACCTTTTAGAGCCCTTTTTGCATTGCTGACTCCAAGAAAGCTAATTAATTATTTTAGACACCGCTATTAAATTGACGCAGTGATTAATCTGATAATCCTTTTTATGAAATTACCTCTGAAATGCTAACTTTCCATCTTTTGAAGCTCAGTGTGTAAATTACTATGAAGATTACATTGTACCAGCTTTTGGCTCTGCAAATCTTAATGGCAGTTTTTTGCCAAAAGCAATAAAAGCTGTCCTGAATTTATCAGGTCAATCAGGAAAGAGGCAGGCAGGCAGGAAATTGAAGGTGACTCACGCTGCAAGTGGGAGTTCTGACTGACTGACGGATTGCTAGAACCTGCTGTTGCTGATTAGCTACAGGGACCTGACGCCAATGAGAGGAACAGTGGAGCTTCATGAAGCCGGGGGTCACGCGGAGCCCCTTCTGTAGGTGTCAAGGCTCCCTCCCCACCCCCATCCTCACATCTCCTCCCAATGCACCAACTGAGTGTCTTGGTGGCAGAGACCTCCGTGTGAGTCGCCCATCCTGAGAAATCCCCCAAGTCCTCAGCATGGGGTAGGGGCAGGAGCATACAGTGGCTATTGCCCTCCAACCCTGCTGTACCCCGTGGGCAGGCTCTTGGACCTCAGGGTGACTTCGGTCACTGCAACCATGCTATCAGCGCTGTGGCAGAGAAGGCATCTCACATAGAGCCTGCTGGGGCTATCCGACCTGGTATAAACAGCAGCATCCATCTTCATTTTTTGTTTAAGCTACTTTTTTTTCTTGTTTTTGAATCTTCATCAGAGGATTTTTTTAAAAAATTGATTTATAAAGAGAGTGGAAGGGAGGGAGGGTAGGGGGGAGAGAGAAAGAGAGAAACACTGATCTGAGAGAGACACATCGATTAGTTGCCTCCTGCACCCTCTGGACCAGGACTGGGGATCAACCTACAACCCAGATACCCACCCTTACCCAGGAATTGAACCCAAGACGAACCCGAGACCCTTTAGTGCACAGGCCAACACTCTAACCACTGAGCAACATGGTCGGGGCAGGCTCTTCTTTCTAATAGTAAGTCCTGTGTGCATCTCATGTGTGCCCTGCCAGGAGAGTGTTAGATCACCCTGACAGTCTCTTCTAAGGCTGCAGTACATCTTTCACTTGTTTTGAGACTAGATAATAAAAACAAAACCCACTGAACCTGCGGCCTCATTTATTCACCCACCCATCCCTGCATCCCTCCCTGCATCCATCCATCCATCCCTGCATCCATCCATCCATCCTTGTATCCATCCATCCTTGTATCCATCCATCCGTGTATCCATCCATCCAATCAGCAATGTATACTGAGCACCTACTCTGTGCAAGGCTCTGGGGAAAACAGACAAAACAACAACATGGCAGAGACAATGCTTGCCCTCCTGGCACCTTCATTCTAACAAAGGAAGTGAGACAGTAAACAAGATAAATACTGAGATGGTGTTCCATTCTTTAGGAAGAGGATCTGCGAGTATTGGGGGAAGGTGTTGTATACAATTTATGCAGAGGGATCAGAGAAGGCCAGGCTGACTCACCTCATCCTCGCCCTGGCACTGTCTCATTGAAAAGATGACATTTGGATTAAAGGAGGGAGGGATTGAGCCATGTGGCCCTGACGCGGGAGCATGTCTGACTGATGAAGGATCAGCAAAGAGGCGCTGTGATTGGAACAGTGAGCCCAGGGGCAGGGGCAGGAGTTAAGGTCTGAGACGGTCGGAATCCATGGGCCATGACGCGGCATATCTGGGTGTTTTGCAAGGGAAACGTGGGTCTGTCTGCTCTGCTCTTGTCCCCCCCTGGCGCTCCCTCCCACCCCTCGGTTCTGTCCTGAAGGGGTCTCCCAGGCGGACCGCAGTGTGAGGGCCCATGCCGAGGGCGTGGGCTGGAGAGCACGTGGGTGTGCGTCTCCTGGGCCCTGAGCCCCTGCCAGGATTCTGTTTGGCCTGGGAAACCCCTCCACGTTCTTTGTTTTGCTGGGGCAGGAGCTTACCACCTACATCCTGCCTCTGTCCTAGGTTTCCTCCCGTCCCTGCGCACACGGGAGAGCGGAACAGCTAGGGGAGGCTCCTGGCCCATTGGTGGTGGAGCAGATGTGCGCCTTGCACCCCGAAGAGGTTTCTGATGGCCTCACTTTGCTCCTGAGAGAAGACCCCCAAGTGCGACAGGGCTCCCTCCGCGGCTGGAGAGCGCACGGTCCTCTGCTGGGGCGAGGGGGGGCCCCTCAGAGACACACACCCCTGATCCTGTGCAGAAGTGACTGTTCCCATCACACGCACCCTCCAGCCAGGAGGCCACAGGGAGGGGCCGGCCTTCCAGGGGCCTTAGGGGGAGTGGAAGGCCCGGGAGGCCTGTGAGGGGCACAGAGAAGAGGCAGCGGGGACCCCCCGGCTCGCCCGCTGCTGGGGACCAGCGTGGGCCTCCGGTTCCGACAAAACCTGCTTTGGACCCTGCGGCCCCAGGTCCCACCTCCGTGGCTGCCCCTGCGCTGAGCTGCCCGCAGGAGGACTGGGGGCAGTTTTCTGCTCCCCGAGTGTGAGGACTGAGCCCCTAGAGCGTGTCTGTGCACCCCCAGCCTTCCTGCTCGTCTGCCTTCCACTGGGGGGCCGGCCCCCCTCCCCTGCACACCCACCCCCGGCCCACCCCGCCGGGCCTGTGCAGGGGCCTCCCTCCCCCTTGTTTTCCTCGGGAGCCTGTTCTCCCCGTCACTCTGACATCCGAGAGCACCTCGGCTGCCCTCTGCGTTGCCATGGAAACGGAGCATTCTTTCCCTTCTCCCTGTTTACCTTGGTCAGGGACTGCGGCAAAACCCAGCCTGTCGGGAGGAGGGGGGCGGCGGGCGGGGGAGGGGAGGGAGGAGGGGGAGCAGCCGCTCCAAACCAGATCATTCCGGTCTAGAGCGCCTCTCCGCCGAGCGGGGTGGGCTGGGAGGCCCGGGGCCGCTTTAGTCTGGAGGCGGCTCTGCCCACCCCACCCCTCCCCCTCCCCCTCGCCCACCGGCCGGCCTCCCCCGCCGCGCTGGGCGGGAGCCAGGCCTTTGTGGCGCAGCCCCCGGCCGCTGGGCCTCCGCTCGGAGCTGGGCAGTGGCTCGCTCCCCGGGGCCCTGCAAGGGGGGGGGGGGGGTGATGGAGCTGAAACCCGCCCGCGCTGGCCCTGCACCACGCGGGTCCTGCCCGAGGGGCGCTTTGCACCCCCCCCGCCCCCGGCTCCCCGCTCCCCGAGCTCCCAGGACACAAGCCAGACTCTGCCCGCTCCCCGGGCCTCCTCCCCGCCTGCCACATGGCTCCCTCCCGCCCCAGGACACCGGGCTTCTGGAAGGCTCTGGTCCTGACGTAGGAACAGCCCCTCTCATGCGCTTTCTAGCTCCTCGTGCACGTTTCCCGGGCCCGCGGCGAGGCGCCCCTGGTTTGTGTCACGCAGCCTCCTTGCATCAGCCCCCGGTGGCCTCCCTGTGAGCTGGCGGCCCGCACCCCATCCCATGGAAGCCCCCGAGGGCAGCCTTCGGGGTGCTCAGTAACCGGCCCGGAGGGTGGGCGGCTTCCCGGGCTCCCCAGCCGCCCCCCACCCTTCCCGCCGGAGCTCGGGAACCTGGCCGCGCGGCCGCCCCCTCCTGGCGGAGTCCGATGGGCCCTGCTTCCCGCCGGGGGAGGCCGAGGAGCCCGCACCCGGCCGCCTCGCTGCGCAGGTAGACACCCACTGGGGCGCCCAGCCCCGTGTGCGGCGGGGCCGGGGAGGCAGCGAGGGCTGCGGGCGGCGGGGGTCTCGCTCCCGCAGGGAAGGCGGCGCTGGGACACCCCTTAGTCTTCGCGCCCCGAGCCCCAGCGCCACCCTCCTCCCCACCCCACCGCCGTCCGACTGGGGGGCCAGGGGGGAGGGGGAATTCGATTCTCCAGACACCCTTCGAGGTCTTCTCGTTCAGGACTGGCTGTCACCCGCCCAGAGGGTGACATTTCTTAAAAGGAAACCTCTCGGGTTTGCAGGCAGGGTCCCCCTTTCCTGAGCTCTGCGAATCTGGCCAACCCCCTTGGCAAACCACTTGTCTTGTCCTACCAACCTGTGAGATGGGCTAAGACCTCCAGGCTGACATTCCAACACCGGGTTGCTGAGGAGACAATGAACCGTGAAAATGCTTGGCTGCCATGCGGGAGGCGGAGGCTGGGCTCTGCGATCATGGTGAGACCAGGCAGGGCTGCAGTTCACCCCCATGCCCTGGGGCACCCCTCGCACATGCCCCCTGAGCGACCTCCAGGGCCTCTTACTTTCCAGGGAGTCTGGGCGGCGCAGGGGGAGCAAGAGGCAGATGTTGCCACCCTGAACCATGACCCGACCTCGGCTGTGTCAGTGCACACGCCACCTTTTCCTCTAGGCTGAGGCTTAGGGAGGAAACCGAGACCCCAGATGCCTGATGCATTTCTTTGTGGTTGGCAGAGCAAATAAGTTTGGTCCTTTAATGTGGTACCAGCGGCCCGATGCACGAAATTCGTGCAAGGGCTCAGCCCCACCTGCCAAGGTAGCTGCCTCAGCCCTGGCAACCCCGGCTTCGTCTGGAAGGATGTCCAGTCTAATTAGCATATTACGCTTTTATTATTATAGATGGAGGGGATTTTGAAAACACCCTTCGCAGTCATGGGGACAGCCACCTCAGCTCCAATAGCAAGACAGCTTTAGGTGGGAGGTTCAAGAAAGATTTGCCCAGCTGACGTGCGTGGCTCAGTGGTTGAGCGTCCACTTATGAACCAGGAGGTCATGGTGTTGGATTCCTGGTCGGAGCACATGCCCGGGTTGCGGGCACAATCCCCAGTGTGGAGCATGCAGGAGGCAGCCAATCAATGATTCTCTCTCATCGATGTTTCTGTCTCTCCTCTCCCTTCCTCTCTGAAATCAATAAAAATAAAGGATGAACTGACCAGTCTGTCCCCTCTAAGGTGACAGACTGAGCAACAGCTGCTTTCTCTTCTTTTCACAGCTGCCATGTGCAATACTGCTCTAAAGCTCCTGGCCTGGTGGGAGATCCGGAAATAAGTGGCCAGCCTCCCACCTGCCTGCCCTTGTCCGCAGCCCTGGTGTGGGCCAGGTGGTTGCTGCCCTTCCTGAGCAGGGCTTGGCATCTTCCTTCCTGCGGGAGCTGCCGAGGTCTTCCTGTGCAGCTGACTGCTGCAGAGGAGCTGGCACACACTTTGTATATGAGAATCTGAGAGAAGTATTTCACTTCTGCATTTGCAGCTTCCGGGCCAGACCCCCAAGGCCTGTGCAGGATGGATGGATTTGCTGGGTCTGCTTTGTATGTCACTCAGAAACCCTCTACCTCCTCTCTGTGTTTATGGAGTAAAAGACCGTCTGCCCTGGAATAACGTTCTTGCTTGATTTTATGAATGGATGGAATAATGAGGAATAGACTCTGGGTGACAGGATGAAACCACACTTAAACCTGGAGAGACTGTGTATTTTTTTAAAAGTCCCTCCCTCCCTGCACTTTTTTCCTAATACTAGCTTCCAAGATTGGCTTTTAAATCAAAGAATCCCCCAAACCAGTCAGGCTTCAACTGAATGAATTAAGAAATTAAAAATACTAATGCTCCAGCCTCACCCTTTGAAACACCCAATCATTTACAATCTGACCCAGATTTACAGTATCCTGAGGAACTAAATTGGAAGAGCTATGAGGGGTTCTGCTTTATAAAGGGGAGAGAGGGGGAAAAAACAAAAATAAGAACATACTTTAAAAAATAAACAGAAGTCCCTGCAGCCCTTCCCTCCCTACCCATCTCATTACTGTTTCCTCTTTGGGCTGCTTTATGGATACTGTCCTTTACATCTCTAATATGCTTTACTGGTTATTGCTTTGATTAGAGACACTCCATATACATATTGCTTTCCTGCTATGGAAGATGAGGACTTAGCTAACTTACATAATTCTACCTCCCCTGCCTCACCCTCTTATATTTAACTTCTTAACTGTAATTTGAAGTAAATATTTCACCTGTATTTCTTGTTCCATCAACTATGAGAATAATAATAAATGCCTAATAATGTTTACTACATGCCAGGCAGCTCTTTACACATACCTGCTCATTTAAGCCACATAATAATGTCAAGAGACAGGTTACTATTATGGCCCCATTTTAGGGAAAAGAAAAGTAAGGCCATCTTACTATTATTTTAGTGGTTCTCTGTGCCGCACCAGCACGGCCAAGGGTGACCCTGAGAGGGGGCGGTGACGGATTTAGAAAAGACAGACAAGAGAATGAAAGCTGGGTCTGGGTGGGACGCTGTCCTCTCTGATGGAGAGCCTCTCTGCTGGAGAGCTAGTGACAGCGCCACGGACTACAATGCCGTGTCTTTATTTTATAGCCAGATTCCACGAGGCAAAGTAAGGGCGTGGTCAAGATGTTTACAACATTCTCGTGGGTTTCAATCCTACTCTATTACATGCACCTGAACTCTATCAAGCCCACATCACTCAGGCACGTGGGGCCACGTGTTCAAACCATAGGTTCAAGCTCACAACTACAGCTGTTGGCTATAATTGTGCTGGGAGGGCCCTGCCCTCCAAGCTGGGACTTGCACGTGGCAATGAGAGGACTGTGCCCTCTTATCGGTCCAAGGCTTGAACCTGTCTGAACACTGTAGCCGCCCTCCACAGTTCTCCAAGAGGGAGAGGAGGTCAACGCAGGGGGCCAGTCCGCCATCTTTACAGAGTTTTAGCAGAACAAGGACTGGGAAGCATTCATTCTGGCCTTTACTCTAGTTCCCTGCTGGATAACTAAGAATGGCAGTGATGCCCTGGCCCAAGCACCAACAAGGTGGTGGGTTTGGTTCCTGGTCAGGGCACATACCCAGGTTTCGGGTTCGATCCCCAGTCAGGGCGTGTGTGGGAGGCAACTGATCAATGTTTCTCTCTCTCAAAAATCAATAAAAAATTTTAAAAATTAAACCAAAAAAAAGAATGACAGTGACAAGGTAGCAAGGTCTCTATCAGTCATCTCAGCCGGCACCAGGCAGTTACTCAGCTGTGGGGCTTGGATTCCCATATACCACAAACCAGCTAAATAGAAATCAACTAGGAGTTTGTTCAAATTTCACCTACTAACCCAGAATCTTTGGGATTTTGGCCCAGGAATCTGTGTTTTTAACAAGCTTGCCTCATGGTTTGGAAACCAGTGGGTCACAGGTGGGCCAGCAGCTGGGCTGGTTCCATTGCAACTCCAGTGCCAGCACCATCCCTCGGAGCCTGCACTACTGCGGCACTCACAGGACGGCCTGGCTTCTACAGTAGACCTTCCCCTGCAGTAGGACCCGTGATCTTAATCCCAAGATCAAGGTGAAGAGCTAACCCGGTCCAATCTTAGTGTTCACGTCTGACGCTCACCGTTATGCTCCAAGCCTTTGGTCATAATCACAGGACGTTAGATCTGAAAGGGACGCTACTCCGGGCATAAGGGAGTGGGGAACAGCACTGTGGGAGAAGGGATCCTCTTAGAGCAGTGGTTCTCAACCTTCCTAGTGCCGCGACGCTTTAATACAGTTCCTCATGTTGTGGTGACCCCCAACCATAAAATTATTTGCATTGCTACTTCATAACTGTAATTTTGCTACTGTAAACAATCTGTAATTATATATGTGTTTTCCGATGGTCTTAGGCGACCCCTGTGAAAGGGTCGTTCGACCCCCAAAGGGGTGGCGACCCACAAGTTGAGAACCGCTGCCTTAGAGGGTGAAGTGACGCGAAGCACAGGTTTGCAGAGGGAAACGTGTGGAAGAGCAAAGCCAGAAGTAGGAACTGGTTTCATCCCCAAAGGACCCCCATGAAGGGCTCAACTCCTCCTGGGGCTTTTTCCCTTGAATCATAAAGACGGTCGTGACTCTGTATATACAAGTTCACAATTTCCCCTTTCAATTCTCTGTGGCTCCTCCAATCATTCAGAAAAGTGTTGATGTGCCCTGACCGGTTTGGCTCAGTGGATAGAGAGTCGGACCGTGGACTGATAGGTCCCGGGTTCGATTCCTAGTCAGGGCACCAAAAAAAAAAAAAAAAAAAAGGAAGGAAGAAAAGTGTTGATTCGTCCATACAAACTTGTCTAGTGGCAGTCTGCGGAACATACGGGTGGGGAGTAAAAGGGAGTGGGACCTGCCCCACAGTCACACCCTTGCCGACGTCCTGAAGGGACTAGTGACTATTGTTGCCCAGGAGTTCCAGATGCGAAGCAGGGAGCAGCAGCCCCCAGTGAGGGGGTGGAAGGTGGATGACCCACAGAAATTAAGAGAGAAAAGTGGACCCTGGTGGGGTGATAAAGTAGGTGGTGGTGGTGACTGATGCTTAGGTTCCATAGGTGAGCTCACATACCCACAAATTACCATCAGACAATCAAGGTAGCCTTGAACCAAATAGATTTGGATGATTTATTGATCATATTATTTTTAGAAAACCAACAGCAAAACACTGACAAGGTACATAAATACAGATTGGACATTTTAGGGTAAATTCACTATATTTCCTACCTGTTTGTAGGAAACCGGGTAAGGTGGAAAAGCTGTCCTGCTCATACGGCATGCACACCAGACTGCAAAAGGACTTCCACACTATTTGACGGGACTGTGGCAATAGCTTTATAATAAGGCGAGCATCGCGTGGCCTAAGCATACCCTGTACGAAGAGCCACGCCCAGGCTCACCCTCAGAGGTTGCGTGTGGGAGAGGTTTCCCTTTCTTGCCGAGGTTCTTCCAGAAAATCCTCATTGGCAGGTGCCTTTACAGGGAGATGCTGGCGCTGTCCCTGCTCAGACTCTGTACAAGAAAGTGGCTCTAGAGAAGGTCAGTGTGTTTCTGATGCTCCTTTGTATTCTACATGTGCAACTAGTACAACAGCAATGACTAAGCTTGGTGAGACTGCCTCTGACTCACCCTGTACACTAAGCAGGGCCCTTAAGAAACTTCTAAAAAGTGGGGGGGGGAAATTAAAAACATGAAAATTATACTAAAAAGATGGCACCACTTTTGAAGCACAACTCAGAACTTCTTTTTATAACATCAGACAAGACAGGAGGTTGCTTTCCACCGAACCTAACAACCTTAGAAGGACACACCATTGCTGGGCATGATCTGGTGGCGATGAACGGAATGCAGAGGTTACAGACCTCGACTGAGTCTACCTCAGGCCTGGCCAACGCTCCGAGAGTCAGTCCTCAGTTATTTTGGGAACCAAAGCTATTTAAGCTAACGGTGACAGTTTTTGGAGCTTATGATCACGAGACCATAAACCCTCGCCCATCTTGAAGCTCAATGCCAGAACAATGAAGAATAAGGAAAATGGCATTTTGTGCTACATCAGAGTGCTGTCAGGTAGGCAATTCAGTCACCTGTGCCTCGTTCTAGATGTCTGTAAGACCACCGAAAGACGGGGGGTTTTACAGAAGACAACATAGTCTCCGAAGATAATTCAACCTTTCCTACATGCTTAGCAATATGGCTGGAAAGGAAAAACCAAGACTCCTGCATGAATAGTGGGAAAGCAAGTACATGTCAAAAGCTCAAGAAGTGTGTTGACATGATGGGCTTTCTCCTCCTCACACACTGCGTAGTCTTCCCATAGGTGCTGAGAGTTCTATGATGGTTAGACGACAGATGGTCTAGAACTCAGGGCAGGAAACGATGCTAAAGCTAAACTCAGGATTACCACCAGTGGGTCCTCATGTCAGCAGACTGCCCAAGCTGACCAGGCTGCTTTTATATCTGCTGGTTTCCAAACCCGACCAGGATTCTTCCTTTTCCATTTCTAACCACTCACAGCTCCACCCGTTGAAGAAAAGGTGCTTATGGGGAAAGGGGTAGGAAGGAAAAACTCTATATGAATCAAGTGTGATAGAAAAGTTGAAACACTGATTACCTATGGATTTCAATGATCTGTGCTTTACTCTTGCTACTCTGGGTAACCAAAGGTCACTGTTAATATACCTTTGCTTAGAAATGTTAATGTTTATTATACATCTAAATCTAGCTATGTCATAGACATGAATAGTTTAGAGGGAAGTTTCACATCATGTCACTAGGACCATGAAAAAAGAAGGTTCTGCCAGTGGAAAGGGTTTCAGTTTGGCCCCTGAAGAATAGCTAACATTTCAATCTAGTCTATATTGTGTTATAGATTTTTCCAGGATGTGGAAAACACTATTAAATTAAGAAAGCATGATTTTCTTTACTTAAAGTCTGACATTCACAGATAAATTAGTATATACATGGGAGAACTGGTAGTATTAAATATTGGGTTTTAATTCTCCACGTAGGAAACTCTCACAGATAGACTTCCTTGTTCCTGGGCAAAGAAATGTAGGCAGATATGCAAACACGAGAGAGTACAAAGATGACTGGGGGAAGTCTCAACACTAACAAACCCAAGGACTGGAGTAACAAAACACTGACTTGAAAATCCAGCTCTACCAAGAGTTGGCTTAAGCCAGCCGATCCCAACTCAAATTCTGGTTACAGTTTGACTCCAAAGTGATGAGCTGGCTTCCCCAAGGAAGTTGGCTACCTGCCTTATAGTCATATCCTACATATAATCTGTACATATCCATATGTGTTTCTTTATATTGCACTTAAACTTCAGGGCTGCAGTAAGATGGCAGGGAGCACCTCAAAGAGGTGGAGAAGCAGCAGGCATAAACTTTCCTAAATCAAGTAAGTGTCAGGAATTCAGAGTTAAAGTTCAAGAATAACTTTAAAAGCTGGTTATAGATATACTACAATGCCTGGTGGCCCTTTATATAAAATCCTAGTCATCTACATTTAAGTCATCATTCACACAGTCTCATTTGGCATCCAGAACATGTGCATAAAGTGTAGTTTACAGCACTCAGAGTTGGTCATCCTACATCATGTTCACTAGTGTTATGTTAAAAGAAGACATTTTGGACCAAAGATATGTACTTGTATGAAAACGTCACACACAGGTCTTGGATGTCAGGCCTCCAAAGAATACCTCAAAGACAACCGCCCTTAGGCGGCTTTACAAAAAGAATGCCAGCAAGTGTGGACTGAGCCAGGCTTCCTTTCTAGCTCTCTGTGTAGAAGAACTAGAGACCTACTTATACCCCAAGAACCATGAAAGGAGAAGCACAGAGGCTGAGCACTCAGTCTTTGGTCCCTATGTAAATCCATGACAAAATCCGTTCACCACCCTAGACTGCACGACTTGTTTAATCCTAGACATATTTCCCCCGATGATCCAGAGACGACACTGGAGTCATGCAGCAAAGCTTTGTTTTGAATTAATGGGGCTGCTCAGACTGACTTGCTCTGGAGAGAGCTCCTCATAGCAACAAGCCTAGCAGTGGATGGAAAGTTAATGCCAAACAGACTGGTCATGGCAAAATGAGGGTGGGGCCTCTAGAGGACTGGATCCTTTTCCTGCCTCTCTCCACACCCCTCACTCCCTGCAGAAGGACCCAAACTCAGAGATGAATGGTTATGACAAGACCTTGCCAAACACAGGCTCCATAAACTCAACCCTACATGGACGGGATGTTATAATAAGGCCTGCAAGTTAGGAGTTCAAGTCTAGAGGCCACAATTTTCTCTTCCCTAGCACTGAACATTCAATGGTAACTTTTAGGCCTAACTCAAAGGTGATTTTAAATCCACACATGAGCTAAAGATATCCCTTCTGGGATGAAGGAAAAAGAATAACTTTAAAAGCTAAGTGAAAAAGAGGCACTTAAAGGAAAATGTGTCCTAAATCTCTCACCCGAGTCTCCTATGGTGAGGCAACCAACGGGATGACCAGCACTGTGTGCCTTCAGCACCTTCATACGCCCAAGGCCTTCCAAATGCTGGACTACTTTAGCAGCGTGATGGCAGAGCACGTGAAAACTTAAGTCATTTCTTTCCTAGAATTAAAAACAACACAAAACAAACCAGAACTAAAATTTCGCACCAAAAAGCGAATGATCCTGTTTCATTCCTTCCTCATGCTAGTTTTTTTGTTTGTTTAGAGAGAGTGGAAGAGTGGAAGGGGTAGGGTAAAAGAGAGAGAGAGAGAGAGAGAGAGAACAGCTATGTATGAGAGACACATCGACTGGTTGCCTCCTGCACACACCACAACCAGGGCTTGGGATTGAATCTGCAACTGAGGTACGTGCCCTTGACAAGGAATTGAACCCGAGACCTTTAGGTCCTGGGAGGATGCTCTAACCAGGGATTCTCTTATTAGTTTTTAAAATGATGCTTACTTCTTCAGGAAAGATGACCTGTGGCTTTTTCCCCCAGGACCTTTTATCCATTTACCAGACAAGTACTCACAGCACTATGCACATTAAAGCAGATGGAGAAGGAGGCGATAAACTAAGAGAAAAATCAAGGGCCAATTGGCTTTCTAGAGATAAACCTGTCACCTAAGAAAATGGCAGGTGCATGGCCCAGAGTTAGAGAAGCAGCAAGTTCTGAAAGGAAATGGGCACCGTGACAGTCGAAGCTCTCAGCCCAGAGCAGAAGCCCTCCCGGCCCTGCTCTCCTCTGGCCTCTCATGAGCTTACATTTATGTCCCACAGCATTTGTGCCACATATTTAGGGTCTACAATTCCCCATGAAGAAGAAGCCAAAGTGATACTTGAAGCATTAATAAGCACAGGAGAATTTCAAAACTGCTCAAAGAACTTGGACCACCATTGTTTCTTGATTTGACGCATTCTTGGTGTCCTAATTTCTAAGAGCCACAACGAACAGCACCGCTATGACACACGTAAGTCTTCTGACAAGCCACCTCTAACGCGTGCTGGCACCACAGGATGAAAAAAGAAATCACTCATCAAGAGTTGCTGAGCTGCTTAAATTCCCTCCAAAGTCAAAATTTAGGTTTGGGTATCTCTGCAGCAAGATGTATGCCACTGTGGCCATCAGAACCAGCTCTTCAGATGTATCTCTGAAAGCCGTAAGTTAAACACTAGCTTTACACACAATCTGCAAGTCTCTCAAGGTTAGCCTTCTTGTTCTATCCCCCAAACGTCTTGTTGCAGGATTTAAAATTTTTTAATTTTATTTTTGTTTTCATTGATGATGTTGCTTTAATTTATAGAGCATTGGCTGACATGGTCATATGTTCAAAACTTCTTTAAAAAATTCGTTATCTTATCTTGATTCATAACATTATTAAGGTACTTTCAGACTTTCCCTCAATGCCATCAAGGAAGAGGGAGTATGTGAGTGTGTGTGTATGTATTGGGGTGGGAGGGAGAAAAGCAAAGAAAGAAACACAAGGGAAAGTGAGATTCCATAAACTTAAAACCAAAACCAATGTACAGAAAGGCATCTGATGTATTTTCTGAATAAGGCCTTGATCAGGGTAACCAATCCTCTTCGTAGCACATTCTACACTGCCCATAAATAAAGGAGTCTCTTTAATTTAACATTTCCAGTATCAATGAACAGTCCAGAAATTCTCATTTCAAGCGCTCGATGAGTCCCTGTGTGAGTCCAAGGTGCAGAAGCTGTGTTCGGGAGAGGTTGGCTAGGTTAGGGAAGGCCGCAAGCAGCTTCTCCCATGCCAGTTCCAGCAAGCTAGGTACCACCAGCCAGATCTTAAACAACGAGCCAGTCCGTTTGTTTTCGTGGATGTTCACCACTCCTCCATGAATGTACATGCAACCAGCCTATGAACAAATGGCAGTCGAAGAGGATAAATTCAAATGGGAGAGAAACAGATACTAAGACTAAAGAAAAAAAATTCAAAGTGGGCTGAATTGAGATGAGGTGAAACAAAAAATTTCTCACTGATCCCAACGTAGTGCAGTGATCGAGACTGGTTTAAATAATGAATGAGATCATAAGGGGAAAACTATAGATTGTTTTTTTACTTCAACAACTTCAACAAACATTAAGGTTTCTCTCCATTGTGCCCAATACTGGAAATATAGAGATGAAAATCAAGGTTTTTGCGTTAAAAAAAACTAGAAGAACTCTCAATAACCTGGCATCATGGGGTAAATCTATTCTGCCGTCCCAGGAAACCCCTCTGATAGCACTGTCAGGGCCTGAATGCTGCACGTAGCACTTCTTTTACATTCATGCTGCTCTCTTAAACTTGTATATGATGTTTTCTCCCCGCTTCTCAGAAGAAGCGCTAGCTTTGGAAGAATGTTTTAAAAACACATTCTTAATCCAGAATCTGCTGATATCAGAATCTTTTTTTCTTGCTAATATTCCTAAAAAGATTTCCTTATCGGCAACTATGTAAGGAAGATATGAAAATAAAAACTTACTGGTGTAACAGCTGCACAGTGAAAATAAACGGGCTCTGGCATGGTAGCTGGGAGCTTTACCCATTGAAAAGTCTGCAGATTCAATTTCCAGATATCTCCCAGGATCACTTCTCCATTATAGCCCCCACAAATAAACACATCTATCAAACAAAAAGAGAAAGCCAAGATCACACAAAGAAAAGGAACCACAGCCCTAGCACACGGCTAGTTGACCTGGGACCAGTTCAGCAGATTTCCCCAAACCACAGAGGACTTCAGCTGGGTGGGCCTCCTCATGCTGCCACCTTGTCCCTCGATGGACACTATGTTGGGATCTTTGCTAGGACAAAGGAAGCAAACCTCTGAGGAGGCTTCATGTCTGGGTTCCGATACCTATGGGTGCCAGGCATAGAAAGAAGTAAAAAGGTCCAGGGCACAAACAGGAGTGTACATGCTCCATAGGGGAGATGGCAGTGGGGCTCCAGGTGATCAATACCATGCCAGACTTAAGGCCAGGTTTGCCTTACAGAAATCTAGCCTGGGATGGTGTGGCTCAGTTGGTTGGGCGTTAGCCCATGCACCAGGAAGTTGCCGGTTCGATTCCTAGTTAAGGGTGCATGCCCAGGTTGCAGGCTTGATCCCCAGTGGGTCATGCAGGAGGCAGCCAATCGATATTCACATTGATGTTTCTCTCTTTCTCCCTCTCCCTTCCTTGCTCTCTAAAAATCTGTAAACTATTTTTTTATAATATATTTTTATTGATTTCAGAGAGGAAGGAAGAGGGAGAGAGTTATAGAAACATCCATAAGAGAGAATCATTGATCGGCTACCTCCTGCAAGTCCCCCACTGGGGATCAAGCCCACAACCTGGGCATGTGCCCTTGACTGGAATCGAACCTGGGACCTTTCAGTTCGCAGGCCGACACTCTATCCCTGAGCAAAACTATAAACTATTCTTTAAAGTAAATAAATAAAAGAGCAAAGCTTCTCAGCTAGAGGAACTACATCCCTCCACTGGACACCTCATGTAATCATGCAAGAAATCTGGTATCACACACTGGGTTCCCAGGGAAGAAAAAGAAATCTGGATTTCTTTAAAAGTGAAGCATTTTGATTTTTAAGTGTTAGTCAGTAATTCAAAAAAACTTTAATACACATATGAGTCAAATAAAACACATCTGCAGACCATCAGTTTGTAAACTCTTCTTTTAAATAACGTCCTGAAAAGAATCGACTTATCTGCACGTAGAGACAAATGCTCTTTATGTAGACATTAACCCGAGGAGAAACATTTGTTGGGCTGTTCTGATTGGGGGCACAAATGAGGCTCTTCCAAGTTTTCTTCAGCCCAAAGAGGACAGTCTGAAGACCCATTCGATGTGTATTTACATCAGAGGGAAAAAAACCTTCCCAAAATCAAAGTTTTTCTTTGCGCTTGTTTGTTTTGGCTTTATGAATTCAGTTAGTTATAACTAATTAGACAACTTGTAACAAAGGCTATGTGAGCCTTCAAATTAAATGCCCAGAACTAAGGCTGAATTTCGTCTGTATGGTGCCTGGTCTCAAAGAATCAAAATAATAGCTGTCTTATTTCAAGTCTTGATTAAGTTGAAGCCAATACTTAAACAAACGATAAAATACACAGGAAACCATTTTGACTAGGATTCAAGAAAAGTACAGCTCCATTCATAGAGAGGCAAAGCTGAACAATGCCACTATCTGTAAATCTTATCCAAAAAGCAGAAGCATAATAAAAAGAACCTCTGTATGAGAGACAGCAGCATAATCCCAGGAAAATCCAAACTAAGCTGCTGAAAGGATACAGGCTATCAAATCAGTTATATACAACTTCCTCCCAGAAACACATTTAAGGTGCTATATCAAACTATAAAATAAGCTGTAAATTAAAAGACAGAAAGGTTATCCAAAGAGGAGTCACTTATCACACTTAGATAAAGTAGCTGCAGCTGCTCTCTGAAGCCACACAATGCCTTTGTTGTAAAATGGCCCAGGAATAAGCTCCTAGTTCTGTTTGGCATCAGACAGAGAACAAAATAAACTTTACGATATAATACTCCAGAAGGAGTTATTAAGTTTTAATACAATGTTCACTGAGGTCTCTATTGTTCCCCACCATAACCACTGACATCTGCTGCAGTGGGGTGCTGAAAATCAGGGGGTACAATAAAAGCTTATTTATTTATCACCAAGTCTTGAGTTCTCTGATAACTGAAGGAACCCAAACATACGAGTTGACTTTATAAAAACTGCTGAGAGAAGCATAACTTTATGAATTTCCTCTTAAGTTGAAAGTATAAGAAACAGACTGTTCCCAGAGTTATGTGTCTTGTAAGGAGCTGCTATCATTAGGAAATAAGGCATTCTCCGTACATATAATTACAAAAATGGAACCAGGGAGTTATTTAGAACCCTTACCGTTTTTTATCTGAACACAACTGTGGCATCTTCGGGCTGCAGGGAAACCTGCCAGACACATAAGCACAGAAATTCCGTTGATCACAGAGGTAACACTGATACAACACAGTGACAGACATCCTACGAGCAACTCACCTAAAACAACCCCTTGGCTGCAGTCAACAAACACTGCCCAGCCCTCCCAGTCCTCCCTTATGGCACTAACACAAGCCATCGGAAGTCTCATCAGAGCGGCACAATGTTAAGGTGCAGGAAAACAAACTGGGGTGGCAGAGGTCAGGTTACTAATGGGTTTCCCACGCCCTCTTACCCACAAACAGGTAGACAGATCTTGATTTAAGTATCTATTTCTTATCCCACCCATAATCCCTCACTTGCACAGAATTCGGCAATTCCCTTTAAAAGTCTCTGCTCAGCCGAAACCGGTTTGGCTCAGTGGATAGAGCGTCGGCCTGCGGACTGAAAGGTCCTGGGTTCGATTCCGGTCAAGGGCATGTACCTGGGTTGCGGGCACATCCCAGTGGGAGATGTGCAGGAGGCAGCTGATCGATGTTTCTCTCTCATCGATGTTTCTAACTCTCTATCTCTCTCCCTTCCTCTCTGTAAAAAATCAATAAAATATATTTTTTTAAAAAAAGTCTCTGCTCAACTGCTGAAGAAGAAGAATTGGGCTCAGGAATACAAGTAATTTCTAATAACAGTTCAACAGATATTTTACTTGTCATATAACTCAATGAAATTAATTTTTCCCTTCCAAAACAAGTAAAGTATAAAATACATCTATTAAAGATAAACGGGTCAATACTATAAGTTTACCTATTTTTTCATGGGGTTTTGTTGCAATTTCCTCCCATGCATTTGTTTCAAGGTTGTATGCATGGATCTTGGAGAGAGAGAAAAAGAAGATACACACAGATAATGTTAGCTAGCCTGAAAACTGGATATTAAACAACAGCCTGTACAAACATATATTCTTTTTTGAAAAGTCTTTTTTCCCTGTTTTTATCTGATTTATTGCTAATTCTAAGACAAAACATTAACAGTTAAAAATTAAGCACATAGATTATCTCAATATTTTTAAAAAAGGAAATTAATGAAGAAAAAATTAGAATTTTGCAACTTCCACATTTTCTACAATAAATATGTATGATTTTATAACAGAAAAAAGCAAGTGTTGCATATAAGCCTAACCAATGGACACAGACAACAGGGGGGTGAGGGCATGAGTGGGGGGTAGGGGGGCAAAAGGGGGGATAAGGACACATATGTAATACCTTAATCAATAAAGAAATTTTAAAAAAATATGCAAACTGCTTAGGAAAAAAAAAAGAAGAAGAAAAAGAATAAAGCAAATGTTGGTAAGAAAGCACCCGAATGCAGTTTTAACCAAACTGAGAAAAGATCATTAAGGTTCCAGACAGACCAGGAGTTCTGCATCCTACTTTAGATTTCCCCTGGATACGTGCATTTAGAAATGCCACAGGGATGGAAGAACTGAAAGTCCTTCAGAGCTCAGCTTTCTCAAGTTAGTGATGCATGGCCCTAAAAACGCCTGTTCTTTTTAGATACAGAGCACTGATGAGGATAAGGATGTGACATTCTGAGAATGCTGGTTCCAATTCCAATTAGTTGCTCCATTCAAGCTACTATTTCTTCCTTTTAGTCGTTTTCCTCATCCAGAGTGAGAGGATAATTTTCATGAAGTATATTCAATGTGCGATAATGCAGCTGTCAAATGGAGAGCATATTAGGGGCACAGAGCTCAACCTTACATGATAAAGAGCATGCAACATAAAATAGATGTTAATGAAGAACCTTTTCAAAACTGAAGATATCTATAGTAACAGAATTATCTTACTTAGCATAGCACATGCCTCCCTCTATACTTCTCCCTCTTTTCTCTCTCTTTTTTAAAAAAAAAATATATATACCTTGTTTAAGGAATAAGCTGTCCAGGAAGTACCACCTCCCAAGATGTAAATCCTCTGTCCATCATGTGCAATTTCATGTCTGTATCTGAAATACACAATAAAATACGTTTATAATTAAGTGAAAAATGATCTACCTAAGATGTAGCCACTAGGCTTCTTACTGGATTATTATTTATAACAATAAATTATTAGAAATAAGCTAAGTGTTTAATAATGTGAATTGGTTAAATAAATTATAGAATATACATAAAATAGATTAGTATGTAACCAGAAGATGTTGGCATACAGAATAATTAATATGTTGAGAAGTTGTTTTTATGTCACTAACTGGGGGGGGGGGGGGGGGAGAGTTATATAAGAGCAGATAGGCTATAATTCCATTAAAAATTTATAGATAATTGCAGGCTCTCTCTGGAGCAGGCCCACGCCTTCCTTTCTTCCCTTTCCTGGCACCTTAACATTGTACCGCTCTGATGAGACTTCTAATGGCTTTGTGTTAGTGTGCAATAAGGAAGGACTGGAAGGGCTAGGCCAGTGGTCGGCAAACTGCGGCTCGCGAGCCACATGCGGCTCTTTGGCCCCTTGAGTGTAGCCACGAAGTTTCAATCGCACTGTACATGCATGCCCGCACGTGGTATTTTGTGGAAGAGCTATACTCAAGGGGCCGCAGTTTGCAGACCACTGGGCTAGGCAATGTTCGTTGAATGGATCTTTACTTCTCTCCTAAATTCTAAGGGTCCCCATGAGACTTGCAACCAGGGGAGCAATGAGCAGCGCCAGCAACCCCTGAACCTGTCTCTAAGGCCGCCTTTCCTCTGACTTTTTTTTTTTTATGTATTTGGGTGCTCCTGCATTGGGTGCATAAATGTTTATCAGGGTAATATCTTCTTGTTGTATTGATCCCTTTAGTATTATGAAGCGGCCTTCCTTATCTCTTGTTATGGCCTTCACTTTGAGGTCTATTTTGTCCGATATAAGTATTGCTACCCCAGCTTTTTTTTTTCATTTCCATTTGCCTGAAAGATATTTTTCCATCCCTTCACTTTCAGACTGTGTGAGTCCCTTCTTCTGAGGTGGGTCTCTTGTAGACAGAAAATGTATGGGTCATGTTTTTTTATCCATTCAGCCACTCGATGTCTTTTGGTTGGAGCATTTAGTCCATTTACGTTTAAAGTTATTATTGAAAGGTACTTGTTCGTAGCCATTTCTTTTTTTGTGTGGCTATTTTCTTTCTGAGTTTTTTATTTCTTCTTTTTACACCAGTCCCTTTAGCATTTCTTGCATTGCTGGCTTGGTGGTGATAAACTCCCTTAGCCTTTTTTTTGTCTGTGAAGCTTCTTATTTCCCCTTCAATTTTGAATGATAGCCTTGCTGGATAGAGTATTCTTGGATTCAGTCCTTTGCTTTGCATCACTTTGTAAATTTCTGGCCATTCTTTTCTGGCTTGATGTGTTTCTGTTGAGAAATCATTTGATAATCTAATGGGAGATCCCTTGAATGTAACTTTCCATCTCTCTCTTGCAGCCTTTAAGATTCTCTCTTTGTCCTGAACATTTGCCATGGTAATTATGATGTGTCTTGGTGTGGGTCTTTCAGGTTCACCTTGTTTGGGACTCTCTGTGCTTGTGTGATTTTTTTCTTCCCCACCTCTGGGAAGTTTTCTGATATTATTTCTTCAAATAGGTTTTCTAACCCTTGTTCCTCTTTCTGTTGTTCTGACACCCCTATTATTCGTATGTTGTTTCGTTTCATGTTGTCCCATAGCTCCCTTAGGCTCTCCTCCTGTCTTTTAATTTTTTTCTCCAATTGCTGTTCAGTTTGGGTGTGTTTTGTTTCCCTGTCTTCTAATTCGCTAATTCGGTGCTCTGCTTCTCCTAGTCTACTGTTGAAACTTTCAATGGTGTTTTTTATTGCAGCTATATCACTTTTCATTTCTTCTTGGTTCTTACATAATTTATTGATTTATTCATCTGTTTCTTCTTGCTTCTTGCATAAGTTGTTGATTTTTTCCTCCATCCGGTTTATGCACTCTAGGACCCTTAATCTGAATTCTTTTTCTGTCATGTTGCATGCCTCTGTATCACTCAGCTGTTTTCTGGCAAGTTCCCCTTTTCTTTCCTTTGGGTTTTTTTTTTTTTGTCTACCCATGTTTGATCGTACTGCCATATCTAGATGTTGAGTCGTTCAGTGGCTGCTCCTTGGGTGGCAATGGCTCCTCGGGCTGCGGTTGCTCCTTGGGCGGTTGTGGTAGCAGCTGCTCCTTAGTTGGTAGCAGCTCCTCTGGTGGGTGCTGTTCACAGTTGTGGTGGCTCCTCTGGTTGGTGGGGGGAGGCTTCACACACAGCTGCTGTTCCTCAGACAGAGGGTGTGATGATCAGGAGGCTGCTGTTCCTTGGATGGGGGCGGGTTACACAAGCAGCTGCTACTCCTTCGAATTGTTACTTTTAATCTCTTAAGCGGCCTCAGGGCAAGGTGTTTTCCAATAGGGTGTGTCAACTGTCTATCCCCCCAGGCAAGGCAGATGTCTATGTGGCTGTGTGAGGAAATGACTGAGCCGAGGAGACTTGGGGTGTCTGCCTTCTGAGCTCTGTCCCCCAAGTCCCCAGTGCTGGCTTCTGCTCTCATAGCTCCAGTCCACTTCACCCTCCCTCTGCCAGAGCACAAGGTGGGTGGCTCCACAGGGAATGTTTGTGCCTTGGCCCTTTAAGAGGGTGCCTGAACTTTCAGCTGCCACTCCCTGGCAGACAGCACCCCACTGCTTTTCACAGCTTGATGTTATGTGGATACCTTCCTCAGTTTGGTGCACTCTGCTGGGGAGCCCAGTTCCGGGATTAGATCCAAGAATTCTCAGTGGCACCTCCCCCCACTCCACCACCGGCTGAGATATCTCTCCAGGACTTCAGTTCCCCTCCGTGGGTCACGTCTCTGTGCCGACTCCACCTTCGGTCCTTGGGTATCAGGGTTCTCTCCTGTGAGTTTTCCATTGATTATTCAGGAAGCCTTCTTGGATTTCAGTTGTAATTCCAGCTTGTTCCTGGGAGCATGACCATGCAGCATCCTCCTACTCTGCCGCCATTTTTAATCTTTCTTCTGACTTTTCAGTGAGCTAGCAGCAGCCCCGCCATGGCCCACTTCTTTCCTCTACCATTTCTGGAGAGCCAATGCAGAGCACTGCCTAGGCGCTCTCCTGTTGCTTCTTGTGCCCCAAGCCCTGTGTCCCCAGTTTTAATAAATGTACTCTCAAAATAAAAATAAATGATAGATACATAAATATGCAAGGAAAATGATTATAAGGTGACATCCAAAACATTCCAAAATATTAACCCTGGTTATCTCTGAGTTTAGATTTTGTTTTATATTTTCTTCGTTTTGCTTATTTGTATCTTCTAGACTTTCTATAATCTTTTTGTGATAACTTTGCATAAGGAGGGAAACTATTATAGAGATTTAAAAAGTGATCTGCCTACATTTAATTAGAAACTCTAGACCAGCCGTGGGCAAACTACGGCCCGCGGGCCGGATCCGGCCCGTTTGAAATGAATAAAACTAAAAAAAAAAAAAGACCGTACCCTTTTATGTAATGATGTTTACTTTGAATTTATATTAGTTCACACAAACACTTCATCCATGCTTTTGTTCCGGCCCTCCGGTCCAGTTTAAGAACCCATTGTGGCCCTCGAGTCAAAAAGTTTGCCCACCCCTGCTCTAGACCATGGGCTTTCAAACTAAAATACTTATTTAATAGATACAAAGATACCAGGAAAATTATGCTATAGAGAACTGTGAATATAATGTGAAATGCCTACCAGAACTTTTATCCAAGCAGCCTAGCTACAAGCTGAAACAATTTATAATATGTCCATAAAATAATTCAAAGAAGGCAACCATATTATGCTTTGAAAACTTCATCTATTTCCTCCTTTCCATGAAGGAAATAAATGCTGATAAAATAAATTACATAAAAATTATTCCATTTCTCAAGTCCTCTCATGTTAAGTTCTGCAAGTCAGCCTACTACTATACTAAAATAAAGATAAATTCTTCCTTAGCATCTATATACCATTTTGCTTGAAGACAACAAAGAGACCTTAGATTAAACAAAATAATTAAAAAATTATTTACTATACCCTTGCTTTTAAACTAGAGGGCAAAAGATCATTCTAAGTTTTCCAGTGAGTTTAACTCTAAGAAGCAGAAACCACTATCAGGAAAGAAAAGTGAAAGATCTAGGGTCTACTAGAAGGCAACTAGAGTGAATCATGTGCTGTCTGAATGTTTAACAGAGTACTTGAAGAACCCTCCACCCCCTCCCTCTCTCTCTCCCTTCTTCTCTCCCTCCATACCACCCTTCCTCCTTCTCATCCATCCATCCATCCAATCAATTTTCATTGAGTACCACTACAGGCATGGCACTAAGCCCTATACTGGTGATACAGGTGTGAGCAAATGAACCAAAGAATCAAAATATGCAAATTAAGATGGAAAATTTAAAAAATAACTAGAAAGTAATTGTTTTGCCTGTGATATGAAATTTAGTTACATTACTACCATTGGTTTCTTCTTCAAAGTGTTACTATCTTCCTAATGCAGGAAAAGTGGAGTATAAGAGAAAATAACATGAAAAAAAATTCTAGAGCTCAGAGGGAAATATCACTCCCTTACCAGGAGATCCTTCTTTAATGATGAACTGGAATGTAACAACCAGTTAGCTATTTTAACCAGGCCAAAGGATTTTCTTCAAACTGTATTACCAATATGTGGAAAAAAGTCAAATCTTAGGAAGAAAGAATAAATGTGCTTTAATCTTAGAACCTTACCTCTCTTCTGGAAGATCACAGGATAGGTTGTTTGGTTTCAGTTGTGTCCACTCTCTGGTATTAAGATCTAATTTGTGCAGGTCTGTGCTGTAAATATAGCCAGTTGTCCCTCCAAAGACATAAAGGGAGCCATTGATGATAGCCATGGCCTGAAAAACAAGGAAAGGTGAAAAAGACTGACTCATTAGCACTTGATTAAAGAATATAAACTTATTAAATACCCCCAAATCAGGCTTTATGAAATTCTCTTGTATTTTTAAAAAATATTTTTATTGATTTCAGAGAGAGGAAGGGAGAGGAAGAAAGAGACAGAAACATCAATGATGAGAAAGAATCATGGATTGGCTGCCTCCTGCATGCCCCCTACTAGGGATTGAGCCCAAAACCTGGGCATGTGCTCTGACCAGGAACCAAACCGTGACCTCCTGGTTCATAGTTTGACACTGAATCACTGAGCCACACCAGCCGGGCCTCTTGTATTTTTTTAACCTTCTAAAACACAAGACCTTTAATGAACTAAAGATTTTAGAGAACACAGAGATTATTTTTATTTTTATTTTGAGAGAGAGTGGGGAAGGGAGAAGGTATGTATAAAAGAGGGAGAAACATTGATGTGAGAGCAAGACACTGATCAGCTGCCTCCCACATGCCTCCCAAAGTGGAGCCCAAAACCCAGGCATCGTGGGAATCAAACAGGCAACCTTTCAGTGCATGGGAGCCACACTAAGCTACACTAGTCAACTGAGCTGCACTGGCCAGGGCACAGAGATTATTTTTAGAAAGGTAAAGTTTATTCAACTGGAAAGCCAGTTCCACCTAGATTGGCAAGGGGGTCAGGTGATCATTAGGGCTTCTAGTCAACCAAAGAATTTATAGATCATGGACGTGAGCATTTTCATGAAAAACTACTTCTCGCCCAGCCAGCATGGCTCAGAGTGTCAACCTATGGACCAGGAAGTCACAGTTCAATTCCCAGTCAGGGCACATGCCCTGGTTGCAGGCTTAATCCCCAGTGTGGGGCATGCAGGAGGCAGCCAATCAATGATTCTCTCTCATCATTGATGTTTCTATCTCTCTCTCCCTCTCCTTTCCTCTCTGAAATCAATGAAAACATATATTTTAAAAAGAAAAAGAAAACTGTTTCTCTTCTTAAGCAATTTGAAGAAAAATGCTCTCAAGCAGAAGGAGCAGAAATGAAAATAAGCCACCAGAATTCCTTAGGTAAGATCTACTAGTAGAGTTGACAGTCAGTCCCCAAAACTTGACGTTTTCCACCAGACTCTTTCTTCTTCAAAGTAAGTTTGGCTATTTTTATTGTCATTTCTTACAGTTTAAAGGCCTCCTGTTGTGAAATATAGAGTTATCCAGTATGTGCCTCTACACATAGCCAGAAGCTATTATCAGTACTGATGTCAGCCAGTCAAGTAAGAAACAAAGACTGATTATTTTGAGCTTAGCCATTATTCTCAAAGGGTCTCTGATGTATGGTGAGTTGCACCCTAACTTTTTGGACATATTGTTTCAAACCTAGGTTTGAAGCACTTGAACCTAACTGGAAACTAATCTCTACATAATGTGTTTTAGCTCAGATCTTAACTAAGTGCAGGGATCACATTCTCTGCTACTTAGGTCAAAAAACTCTTCAAAGAATCCTATCACTCTAAAGATGACAAAACCCAGACCATATGGAGCCCAATCTCTTGTTGGGGATGGGAGTGAAGGTGGGGTGGGGTCCTGACATTTAAGAAACTTCCATACAGGTCTACATCATAATCCTAAATTGGATTAGAAATAAAGGAGAGAAAGCAAGATACCAGATTTACAAATTACAATTTCACATCAGAACTGAAAAAACAAATACTAACTACAGTGAATTTACTCTCCACTTAAACAATTGGTAGTGCCCTGGCCGTGTGGCTCAGTGGTTGGAGTGTTGGCCCGTGTACTGGGTTCCATTTCTGGTCAAGAGTACGTACCTGGGTTGCAGGTTTAATCCCCAGCCCTGGTCCCTGGTCCCTGGTCAGGGTGCGTGCGGGAGGCAACCAATCAATGTGTCCCTCACATCGATGTTTCTCTCTTTCTCTCTCCCTTTCCCTCCCTTCCTTCCACTTGCTCTAAAAATTAATGGGAAAAATATCTGCGGGTGAGGATTAACAAAAACAAAAATTGGCAGTAATATAAAGATTCTGACATTGTTTGTTCCCAGAACTAGAAAAATCCAAACAAATAATCCACCATGACCAGCCATAGATTGGTACCTGTCCATATATACGACTGGGTTTCTTCCCCCGACAGCTGAGTAAAGCCCATCTCTTATACTTCACATTACAGACATGGACATCATTTCCGTTGCTCTCACCAAACGGGATGCCTGTACCTCCAAACACTAACAGGTTGTTTCCATGCAGCACAACTGGGGAAGAAGCACAAATTCCGTTTATGTACTGGGTATCTAAAATGTATTCCCACACAAACGCAAAATATCTGAGAAACTCAAAAATGTCTGCTTAAATGCCCTCAGAAGATAACTCAAACCACTGACATCTAACTACTACAGAGTTTTGCAAAAAAAGATCTAATTCATGCTATATGGAATATATCATACTAGAGGCCCGGTGCACAAAATTCGTGCATGGGGAGGGGGTGTGTCCCTCAGCCCAGCCTGCACCCTCTCCAATCTGGGATCCCTCTCACAATCCAGGACTGCTGGCTCTCAACCGCTCGCCTGCCTGCCTGCCTGCCTGATTGCCCCTAACCGCTTCTGGCTGCCAGCCTGATCACTCCCTAACCACTCCCCTGCCAGCCTGATCGATGCCTAACTGCTCCCCTTCCAGCCTGGTCACCCCCAATGGCCCTCCCTTGCAGGCCTGGTCACCCCCAACTACCCTCCCATGCTGGCCTGGTCACCCCTAACTTCCCTCCCTTGCCAGCCTGGTTGCCCCTAACTGCCCTCCCCTGCAGGCCTGGTCCCTCCCAATTGCCCTCCCTTGCAAGCCTGGCCACTCCCAACTGCCCTCCCCTGCCGGCCTGGTCGCCTCCAACTGCTTTCCGCTGCTGGCCTGGTTGCCCCTAACTGCCCTACCCTGCAGGCCTGGTGCCCCCAACTGCCCTCCCCTACTGGCCTGGTCCCCCCCAACTGCCCTCCCCTGCTGGCCTGATTGTCCACAACTGCCCTCCCCTGCCGGCCATCTTGTGGTGGCCATCTTTGTCCACATGGGGTTGGCCATCTTGTGTGTTGGAGTGATGGTCAATTTGCATATTACCTCTTTATTATATAGGATAACAATATTGAATGATATGAACTATAGTACACCACTACTGCTCAGGACAATGCAAGTGTACAACGAAACAGAGGAAAATGAAGTATCATCTTTGTCCAGCAAAGACCAGTGGGACTCAGAATGAAAGGGTAAAAGAATCACTGTTTTTGCCAGGGGAATGATCTCTACATTTGATCACAGCTGGTAACTTTAGTGTTCTTCACTGTATCTCTTCTATTCCTGCCAACACACACACACACAGTCACACATACCTTCTTTCCTTCTCTGATGGCAAATACTCCCAAAATAGTTCTACCATATTATTTCAATGGCATTTTTACCACTCTTTCAATAGAGTGTAAGAGTCAACAGCATGGGCTCTAGAGCCAGCAAAAAGCTAGGTTTAAATTCCTGTGTGACCCCAGGAAAGTTACTTAATCTCTAAAATAAATCTTCACAAAAACCCTGTGAGGTAGGAACTATTATCTTCTTCATTTTATAGATAATGAAACAGAAGTGGTAAGTGGTTTAAATCACTTGTTGAAGGTTTCCTAAAAAGAACCTTGCCAAATTAGCATTCAATCCCAGCAGTTGGCTCCAGGGCCTGTATTTTTAGCCACTACCCAGAGGGCCTTGCTCAGCCTCAGCTTCTTCATTTGTACCATGGCAATATATCCAGTACCTGCAGTAGGGATGTTATGAAAATTAAATCGATACCATGTGTGAACTATTCATGAACAGGGTTTAATCATATTACAGTGTTACTATAAATTATTAACAAAGAACAAGTGACATTGAACAGGACCTCTCAGACAGTTCATGAAGTCAAAAGTTCAGAACTGCTTGCACTCACGTGACATAGATGCCAATTCCCGGGGCATGTACCCATCTGTGCCCATCTGGTGCCATACTCCTGTAGCAAAATGATACCGCCAAAGCTCCCTGAAGAGAGGATAGTCTTCATTATCTGGCCCTCCTGATTCATCATAATCTGGGTTATAACCTCCAAATACATATAGATTGGTATTATCTGCCACACAACGATGTCCACTTCGTGCAGGTGGAGGTCTGTGGCCTAGGAGAGAGGAGGACAGTTTTCCACAGATGGCCCAGCAGATTAAAAGCATAAACAAAATTTGGTAACAATCTTTTTAGCTTTAAAAGGGATCAGGGAAGATTTATAAGATGGATGTACTTTTTATTTGCTTGGGTTATTTTATTCATTCCCACACACTAAAGATTTTAGGGAGCTGGTCTCCATTTCTATTTCATATGACTACTTTCAGATTTTGGTAACTGTAAAAAGATTTTTCCCAAGGGAGGCAAAATAGCGTTATAAACTCAAGAAAATGGCTGATAACTTGAAATTTTCAAGAAAAGGAAGAGAAGGGGTTTAATAATCCAAAAGCTAAAAGGATAAATTGTCTTATTTCCTTAGAGGAGAAAAAAGCACAGGCCAACTAAATTTAACTGAAAATATTAGAAAACTACATAAATATAATCACAAATGTGAATGAGTCATGTATAAATAAAAATACACACACATAAAACCTATTATTTTTCCACAATATATAATAATTCACTTAGAAAGAAAACTGGTTTTTCAATGAGTTATAGCAAAATGTAGAATTTAAATACTCCAGATATTCTGTCAGTTAACAAAAAATATCCTTATATTTAAACTAAAAGAGCTCTTAATGAGAGTTCCACACTAGGAAAAGCTATTACTACAATTATATTTGAAAGCTTTCTGAAGTTTCAATTATGTCAACCAGTTCACTAAAAATTATTTCGGGATTATTTTAGAGTAAAAAAAAAAAATCCCAAAACTTTACATTATTTCTATTATCCTTATAATTTTTATACCAGTCTACACAAACCCTTACATAGCTGCAGAACCAAATATGCTTAAATATATATATTGGATGGTAAGAAGCTACTACTGTATAGTTGACTGTTACCCTAAAGACTTATCTACTTTCACATATTAGGAGTAAATACTAGTATGATGTTAATTAATATTTAGGACAATGCTGGATACCTATTAAGCATCTGTTATATAAATAAACATTTATTAGCAACCTAACGTAAGACTTATATATTTATTTTTTAAATTATAATTCCACTTCCTAGGGTATGCTTTTAAACAAGAACTGAACAAAAATTGTACAGATCTAGAGAAACCAGAAAACAAACAAACCACCAAGTGTTGAACACTCAAGTCCAAACTATCAGTCCTGAGTCTTTAATGGTTCCTTACTGCTCAACGTCCTCAACCAGCAATTTAGAGCCTTTCACGACCTAGTCTTGTCCTGAGCTCTTACACTCCTGCTTGTTTAAATTTGTCTCTCTGCTTGGGAAACTGAGTCCTTCCCTTAGACCTTGGCCTGGCCTGCCTACCCTTCAATGTCTAGCTGTGGAAATACCTCCAAGTACAGCCCATACACTCCTTCTCATCAAAAAACTAAACAAGCCCTAGGGCCCTTATAGTTCAGTACCCTAGTACTCAAACATTAGGGTATACAGGTACAATTAATAAGATTATTATACCATAATTATGTAAATACATGCATACATATAATATTAGGCAAACTATAATCAGAAAATTTACTCATGAGCTGTGATTTACTTCAGGTAAAGAACTCAATTTCTCTTTTTAGGAATCCTGAAACACAGAAAGTGTGGTGTGAAAGAAAGAGCAAGGGCTCCTACAAATGTCTAGATTTGAACCCAGGTTCTTTCTGTTACCTTGAGCAAGTCACCGACCCTCACTAACTCTCAGTGTCCTCATCACAGATGTATTATACCGGACTCTTTCATTCACAATTATGTCTTTGCGATTCATCCACGTTGCTGGGGGTAAAGGCCACCTGTTAATTTCCATTGCCAAATAATATTTCCTTGTATAAATATATGCCACAATTTATCCAGTCTATATTGTAGGAATGGACACTTGGGTTGTTTCAAATTAGTGGCTCTTAATGCTATAAACATTTTTTTGTACATGTTTTTAGGTGCACGGGGGCCCACACTTGTTGGCTATAAATCTAAAAATGAAATTTCTGAGTCAGATGTATGAAAATCTTTACCTTTACTAGATAAGGCCAAACTTTTGTTTACAAAATACTAAGTATTGGTATTGTAGTTTTAATTTAGCAATTCCTGTGGGTTTGTAGACCTATCTCATTGTGGTTTTAATGTGCATTTCTCTCATTACAAATGAGGTTGAGCACCTTTTCATGTTTATTGGCCAATTGAATTGTTCCTTTTGGGAAGTGCCTGCTTAACCTTTTTATACATTCTTCTATTGAGATGTCTGTCTTTTTTTTTTTTTTACTGATTTGTACAAATTTGTATGTATGCTTGAGATACATTCACTTTTCACCCTATGTATTTCCATATTATTTGAATTTTAATAAGCACATACTATATACTTATAAATTTTAAAACAAAAATTTAAAAGATCTTTAGCAGTGTTACTTTATCCCTACCCACACTTTGTTTAAATCATCTGAAATGTTACAGAATGTTAGATACATACATATACACACACATATATTAGTATTATTATTCTATATATTTAGAAATCTTTTCTCTTTTTTTAAAGTTTTTGTTGATTTCAGAGAGAGGGAGAAGGAGAGAGATAGAAACATCAATGATGAGAGAGAATCATTGACTGGCTGCCTCCTGCACTCCCCCTACTGGGAATCAAGCCCACAACCCAGTCATGTGCCCTGACTGGACTCCAACCATGACCTCCTGATTCATGGGTCCGACACTCAACCATTGAGCCATACTGGCCAGGCTAGAACTCTTTTCTTAACTTTTATACTAGGCTTCACAGTTCCTTAATTTAGATGCAACTCTAAGTTTTATTGTTTGTTCCTTTGCACAATACTGCTTCTTATATCCAAAACTTTCTCTTTCTTAGATTTTCCATTTTACCAGGAGTACCTCTTCAAGTAATTTTCTCAAAAAGAGTGTATGTCATAAACTTTCAGAGTTCTTATTTATTTTGACCCCTATTTAAACATTAGTGAGTTTGGGTATAGTTCTGCCTTCAAAATAATTTCCCCTCAGAACACTAAAAGCAACCCCTAGCTGGTTGCTCAGTGGTTAGAGCGTCAGGCTGTGGACTTAAGGGTCACAGGTTCGATTCTGGTCAAGGGAACGTACCTCAGTTGCAGGCTCGATCCCCAGCCCGGTCAGGACATGTGCAGGTGGCAACCAATTGATGTATCTTTCTCACATTGATGTTTCTCTCTCTGTGTCTCTTCCCCTCCCTTCCACTATGTAAAAATCAATGGAAAAATATCCTCGAGTGAGGATTAACAAAAAAAAACAATAACACTGAAGGCAAACTAGTTTGCAGGTAAGAAATGCAACACCAGTCTGCTTCTTAGTCTTGAGTCTTTCTCTATAATCTGAACTTTATCTCTGGAATCATAAACAGTTCAGTAATGTATAGACAGATGCTTTTGTTTGTTGTTGTTGTCTTCCAGCTTGTTCCCTAGTGGGCCCTTTATACTTGAAAACTCAGAATCTTTATTCAACGTAGAAAAATACTCTTTATTTTCTCCCTTCTTCTGTCCTTCCTTTTGTAACGCTATGAATGGATACTGGATCACACAGAACGGTCCTCAAAGTATACTTTTCCTTATGTACTTTCTTTTTTTGTCTTCTTGCTTTATGGTCTGAATATTTCCTTTGCTTTATTTTCATAAAGGTTGGCCTTAAGCCTATATATTATTTAAGCCTCCAACTGCATATTTATTTCAGCAATCAAGTTTTCAATATAGAACTAATTCTTTAGTCATTCCTTTTTCTCCACGGTATTGGTTTATTTATGGATCCAATTACTCTTGACTGAGGAAACCTCCTATGATCAGAACTTCCTAAAGTTCCAATCTGCTTCATCATTACCTCTGCTTTCAACACGGCCAACTATTTTATTTGTTCATCTTAGTCACCCTCTTTCAAGTCTCGTTTCCCTCAAATATCTGGTCATCTATTCATATTAATAAATGAAGGACTATATTGATTGACAATTGTAAGAGATATGGGTTTTCCTCAATAGTTGTGTTACTGTCTCCAAATCTCCACGAAGAGAGAGAAGTAGGGGAAATAACTGTTTTAGAGACAGTCCCTTAATTATTTGCCCTAATATTTCATCTTTCTCAAACTTCTCCTTCCTTCTACATTTGCTGACTCTAGGCTTAGAGTTTCAGAAAAGGGGCCCTACTAAGAAATTCTCCTGACTTCCAGCATGCACCGGGAGCACTCATTGAGGTTGCATTTTATTCTGTTCTTGTTTCTCAACCATTATAATTCCAACTACTTTCTATTGCCCTGAAATTCCACCAATTTTCTGGTATAATAACAATAATAAGAACGATAGCAGCCAACATGAATTGGCTAAATGGAAAAACTCTCTTAGGTGTTCTTTGCTCATACTCTCTCTCTTGAGCCTCACAACAACTCTAGGAAGTAGGTACTATTATCATTATCCTAATTATTTTTGTTGTTGTCAATCCTCACCCGAGGATATTTTTCCCCACTGATTTTTAGAGAAAGTAGAAGGTGAGAGAGAGAGAGAGAGAGAGAGAGAGAGAGAGAGAGAGAGAGAGATGGGAGCGACATATCGACTGGCTGTCTCCCACACTCACTCTGACAGGGGCCGGGGATCAAACCTCAAACCAAGTACATGCCCTTGACCGGGAATTGAACCAGAGACCCTTCGGTGAGCAAGGTTGATCACACTGGCCAACACCATCCTAATTTACAGCTGAGGAAATTGAGCCCCCCAAAATAAGAAACTTGCCCAAAGTCACACAATAGGTAAATGGCAGAGCCTGGATTCAGACCTAGGTAACCTGACTTCAAAGCTTCCCTTTTCCATTTTTCAGTACAATTATGATTTCTTTTTCAAATGTCAGTTTTGTCATTTTCAGTAATATCTGAAAAGCATGGAAAGGTAAATGGGTATGTTAGGTCCATCAAAGGAAACTCATTGTTTTCACTGTATCAGTATTGTTTTCACACCACACAATTTTAATTGGTAGAAATGTATTTTAGAGATGGCGCAAGATTGAGTGAAGGAATCTAGTGGTAGAAAACAAGCCATATGCATTAGTGTTCAATCAGTATCAACACAGGTAATGTGGAGGATTCCCAAAATGAGAGACCTAGAAGTGGAAATTTCAAAAGCATAGATAAGGTTTTTTAAATCTAAGTAAACACTAAACAGCAGCATTTTCATATTCTCAGAAACTCATTTATTTACTGTCACCACCACCAAAGACAAGTTGAAACGTACTACATTTTTAGTCCCATCCTATTCCCTGTCAGTGGCCTTACAAATAATACAATTCCACTCAAAAGCACTGTCCCTGCCCTTATAGAGCTTACAGTCTATGGCAGGCATAAACAAGTAAACAACTATAATTCAGTGTGATAAGTGCTATGATACAGGCGGGTACACAGGGTGCCATCAGAACAAAGAGATGGGCCTTCAAAGACGGTTTCCCAGGAAATAACTCCTAGACTGAGTGTTCAATCTAAGAGTTAATCTCCCCAAACCACTATTATTGGTTTGGGGAGATTAAACTAAATTTGTCATCTTTCACCTCAGTCTGCTCCTCCATCCATCTATATAACACCTTGTGACAAGCACAATGGTCCATACAGAAAGCTGGAAGCTTTCTTGACTTTTCCCTCCTCCTCTTCAATAAGTCGTCTCAACTAATTCCACTTCCTTAGATTTCAAATCAATTCCCTCCTCTCTATTCCTACTACGACTGCCTTTCTTGTAGCTGCCATCATTTCTCACCTTAATAATTAATTATAATCACCTTGTCACTGGCCTTTCAATTAAATGTCTTCACTAATTGAAAAACAAACAGATCCTGAAAACTCCCATTGGGTAGTGCCCCACTTGAGCTGGGCCCTCTCCAACTCCTCTGCACACTCTTTCCCACTAAGCTGGGCTTCCTGCAGTTCTCTGAAAGACCATGCTGTTTTGCCTGATTGCCTTTACTCCAGCTGGTTGGTCCTGTGGTTTGAGATGTTCCAACACTCCCTTCCTAACGCCCACTCAGCCTTTAAGTACATCTCTTCTGAAAAGTCATCCTAATGGCCACCCTCTCTCCATCCTCCCATGAGCTGGGCCAGGTACCTCTCTGTATGCTCCCATATCATACTACCTCATCAGGACACTTATCACAAAGAATTGCACTCAATTTATTCTGTAACTGTTTCTTTACCTGATTCTCTATTATCTAGATCACTGAGCTAGCACAGTGCCTGTTAGTTAGGAGGCAATCAAGAAATACTGAACAAATGAAAGAATGAACGAACGAACCAACGAACGAACGAAGGTAGTTAAGTCTGTGAAAGCTGATGCGATAACTAAAGGAGATAATGGAGAGGACAGAACGTGGAAGTAATACCCACCTTAGTGGGTAGGAAGAAAGAAGCTAGTGAAGGGAACAGAATGAACAATCAAAGAAGTAGGAAGAAAACATCTGGGATTGTACAGTAAACTAACCCAAAAGAAGAGAAATCTAAGAAGGTGCAGGTGGGTCAACAGCATCAAACACTACGAACAGGTCAAAGAAGGTATGAACTAAGACAAGGCCACTGATTTAGAGGTGGTCACTGGTGACCTTGCTATTGCTAATACTGAGCTTACTCCTGCCTCATTCTTAGTAGTCAGAGACCGTCTTTCTCAGCCATTGTTTGAGGCAATTTAGGGCTGACAAAATAATCAAAGGTATAAAACTTACCTGTGCTAACCTCCTCTTTTCCATGATTAAAAAATTGAAAAACAGAGAATACACAGAAGTAAATCCCACCATCCAGATATAACACTACTTCCTTTGTATTTTTTATGTTTATATTTGTACAAAATTGATATATTAAATTGTATATCCTAATTAAACAATTTCTTAATTACATTTTAAATTTAGTCAGCCTAACTTAGCTTTCCCATTGTAAATCAATAAATTAACATTCTAATTTATAACACAAAAAAGAAAAAGATGTTACAGAATTAACAGATGTTAAAGAATTAAATGTGCCTGCTTGGCCACGTGTGTGCACTATGTTCTTTTTGTCACAAAACACTAAAATTACCTCTTAATTTGTATCAATAAAATAATTTTTTGATGCTAAAGGGTAGCACCCACCCTAAGTATCTTATCTTGACCCATTTAAAATAGATTTTATTATTTTCAAGTTCTGGAATTTGGCTGTTAAAATAGGTAGGTACTAAAAACATCTATAGCAGCTGCAAGGTTTTTTTTAGTTTTTAAAAATATAATCTCCAGTTAAAATCAGATACACTGATTTATAAGTAATTTAATAAAGTCTAAATTACAACATTAAGCATGCTTATCTGACAATTTGTTAATCTAGAAATAGTGTGAACCAGAGTTTTCAATTCTCTTCTGAAATTTTCTTTTTTAACTATGGAATTATTTTTTTTTTTGTGGAAAAATATTAAAAATAGAAGGTATGTGGGGAAAATGGGGGACATCTGTAATACTGTCAATAATGAAAATTTAAAAAATTAATAAATAAAAATAGAAGTAAGGATTACAAGGTCGAAGAATGTGAACATTTTTAAGGCTTTTGATACATAGTGGCAAAGTGAATTCAAAAAGGCTGTATTAAATTTACACCTTCTTTAATATATGAGCTTCATTTTCCCATAACCTTGCCAACACTGGGTATTCTTATTGTTAGTCTTTGCAAATCTAAGAGGTGAAAATGATATCTATTATTTGAATTATCATGCTTTTAACAATAGTGAAATATTTGTTCATATTTATTGAACTTTCTTTTTTTATCAACTGATATTCTTTTACCTATTCATGTTCTTTTACCTATTTTTCTAGTGGGCATGGGCATTTGTTTTTAAACTGTTGATTTATAAAATCTCTTTATATATTCATAATATTAACCATTTGTTACAAATACTTCCCCTTATATCTTTTTATTTATTATATTTTACCATAAGAGGTTTTTAATATTTTAGTCACATAAATTATTTCTTCCTTTGAATCATATTTAGAAAACTCTTTCCCACACCCATATTTTATAAATTACTCAAAGTTATTTTTAATATGGTTACAGTGGAATAATAGTGATATCAGTGAGATCATTTATTTCTATCATCTAATACACATTAAGTGATTCTAACTCTCTAAAACTTAATTACAATTCCAACAGCGGTCAATATGAAACACAGGCTTAAATTTGCTCTAGACTTATCTTATTCCAATCTTGGCTGTTTAGACAATTTTTAAAAACCAGAGTTTTGAGTTCATACAATTCATTCCAAGTTCCCTTCAACCCATATGAAGCACAGATCTCTTGCTAGTTACACCCACCTCTCAAAAACCTGTTAGGGATCCTTATGATGGGACAGGACTGAATGAAGCGCCTCCTAACAGGGTCCCATCGTATTTTCTTCTTACCTGTTACCACAATTATCAGCAATAAGTCAGACACATACAACACATGGCAAATAATACATAGTTACTGTAGTTATAAAGACAGAAAAACAGGAAACAAAACAATACTTGAATACAGAAAGAAGTGATGTAAAGTAGCATTTAACCCTGTTTTAGGAGTCAAAACAAAATTAAATTAATATTAAAGCAGTGATGAAAGTTTTCAGCTCATCCCCAAAAGAATACAAACAATTATGTGCACCATTTTCCATTTTTCAGAATTCTGGGTCAAAAGAACATGCATTCAATAATCACCAATGCCATCTTGTGGCAAAAATTCACCACAAGCTTTACAAACAGATTAGAAACCAAGACATTTAAAAAAGTCAGTGAATGTAAAAAAAAAAAAAAGTACTGATTAAAATTAATGTAGGCTCCTGTTCTCTTCCAGGTTTGGCATCCTTTTATAAGTTTTATGGTTAAGAGGATAAAATAAGGGGCAACATTCTATAAATATGAAATAATCTCTTGGCACTTCCATTGGTCAGGAGTGAAGGGATTCATCTGCCTTCCCAGGGAGCAAATTAGCTCCATCTTAATCCAATTAAAACTTGTTTTCTTACAAAATAAAAGAAAAATGGGAAACATTATAGAACTGTGAAATGGGTCATTTTGTTTCTACCCAAAATTTTGATAGCTCCCAAAGATAGCTCTAATTAGCACTAAAAACAATTAACATTTGTATAGAATTTAAAGTTTACCAAGAGCTTTCACACATGACCTCATTTGATCCTCACAACAATCATGTACAGATTCAATGGCCATTTCATTAAGTACCTGCTATGCCTTGAGTCCTAGGCGAGGCTCTAGCATAGGGAAAGAAAGCTATGACTCCTACCCTCAGGAGCTCATGGCCTTGTGAGGAAGGCAGATGTCTAAACAAATAATTTCATTACAGTGAAGTAACTGCCAGAACTGGAGCTACAGAAACTCTTGGAGGAAGATATTATCTTATTTTACAAGTAAGGAAGCTAAAGGGAAATAGGTGGCAATGCCAGAGTCAGGATCAAACCCAGGTCCATCTGACTCAAATATCTGCCTTCTCTCCACTACACCACACTTAACCTGTCTCAAATTTCTTAAAAAGCACATAGTTTTTGGTTTGGGCAACTGGAATATATTTAAATGCTCATCAGCAAGGTCTGCTTTGTTTACTGCAGTACTTGTACAATGAGATACACAAATTCTGTGTAGTTAAAAAATGACATTACCTGCACTTGTGTACTTATTGTGAAAAAGACAGGCTTGTGGGCAAGAAGAAATTTATTTTGCAAAAAGGGTTATCTTTTAATCCTCTGTCTTTTAAATCAGTAGTTCTCAAATGCTGGTCTACAGAGCACTGATTGACTAAAGTGAAGATTCAACCGTCCAACACAAAATGAGAAAAATATGGATAAGGCAGTGAGTTTTTTTAAAAGCTAAAATGTTCCATTTAAAAACCTGTCCATTTTTCAGAGATTAGAAACATTTTGTTATTAAGCATTCTTTATTTTATGAGATGGAGGTTGTAGAAAATGGTAGTTAGTTTTGTTTTTTAATATCCTTTCTTGGAAAAATAGAAAATTTGCAAGCCTTGTGTATCCCCAAAATACATATATTTCTAAATTTACAGGTTTATGACATTCAAAAGCCTGTAAAACCACAGGTTTAAATTAATACAATATTTGTTGATTCCTCATAAATCCAACATTGTAAACCACAGACTGTCAAAGGATACGTAAGATGTATAAGAAACTTCCCTTGACCTCAAGAAGCCTATATTCTAATTAGGGAGACAAGACAGACACATAAAACAATTATATAGCAATACAAGACAGAATATAACAAGTGATTAGCTTAAAACTTGACATTTTTATGTACCAAAAGCATTAAAATGTACATACCCTTTTACCCAGCTATTCCACTTCTAGGAATTTATTCCTAAAGAAACAATCATAGATGCATGGAAACATGTAGGGACAAAGATATTCACTATAATATTATTTATGATGGTAAAAAGTTATAAATACTTTCAATGTCCAATGATAGGGAGGTGGTTAAGTATGTCAAATAAACATACTTAAATAAGTTCATATTCTATGTAACACTAAAAAGTATATACAAGAATATTTACTAACATACAAAAACATTCACAATATACTGCAAATGAAAAATGCAAAGTACAAAATAGTACTCGATTATGACACCATATTAATAATGAAAAAATTATTTGTATATATTCATAAAAAATATAGGAAGCATATACACCAAATTTCAATTGTGGTTATCTTTGGGTGGTTATTATGAGTGCCTTTTGTTTTTTTCTCCTTAGTGCTGGTCTTTATTTTCCAAGTTTTCTCATTGAGTAGGCATTACTTTTGGACTGGAAGAAAAACAATACCATATTACTTTAATTTTTTTTTAAAGCTATGGTTTAAAAAAATACTATAAAGAAATATACTGAAGTGTTTACAGTGGTTGTGACTGGGATTGAGGGTTATCACTTCTTTTATAATATCCAAAAAATCTATGACATATTATTTTATACTGGAAAAATATTTTTTAAAATTTAGAATAACAGTGAGGGAATAACAATGAAAATTTATTGAACCAAAGTTATAATAAAAATCCTTTTATGATGTTTTCTCAGAGCTCTGTTAAACATTTTTGGCCTGTTTTTCCCTTAGCAACCAACGTAAGTCTCTACAGGCATAGGCTAATGTTGCCTCTATAGAGGTTATTCAAACAATGTAGACACTGACTTCAGAACCCATGTTTTCTTCCTTTTCCCAAAGAGCAGAAAACAAGAAAACCAGCAACATCACAAATATATGCCTTTCCAATTTCATGTAAATATATTCCTGGTCTGAAGTTTTATTTACTGAAGCTTTCATTGTTATGTATTTAAACCGCCAACCTTCATTTATGATTGCATCTACTCTTCAAAACAAAAACCACAATTTATTCAATCATTTTATAAATATTTCATTTTTTGCTAGATTTAAAAATTTTTCTTTATTAGATTTATTTCACTAAAAATGATACAATCATTGACTGAATCAAGATGGTAGGCTAAGAACACTGCAAGCAAACTTCCTTTCCCCATTAACCCACAAATAACAAAAATGCCATTTTTTAAAAAGTCAATCATCAAAAGAAACCAAGAAATGTCCTTAGTGAGCTAAAACTATGAGGAATCACTGAAAGATGAAAAGCTGATAGAATCAGTTTAAAGGAGGAAAACACAATCTTATATGCAAGTGGTTGGAGTCCTCAGTATAAACTAAGCCCAGAGGTGGAAGACAGCAGGAAGAACGAAAACAATTTACAGAATTTACAGCATAACTGGCTGGAGGGTAGCACGGAAGTCACAAAGCAGGTCAACCTCTCCCATCTGTTTTACCTCTTTGGGTCAAGCATTATAGAACAGAGGTGTAAAGGTGTCACCCTGCCAGGGAAAACAGTGAGTACTAACACTTGGATGAGAGAGACAGGACAGAGCCCTGGGTGGACATTAAGCCTGAGGCAGAAGTGGAGACACATTAAAGAAGACTGGTAATTGGTACACTCCATCTCACTGCATATTTCATCACTACCCACAATCAATGGATATCGGCTGCAATACACACTATCATATTCATAGGAGGCTAACCAGGACGCTCAAATAAAGATGAATGAGCACAAAACCAAGACTCGAACATGAAAAAGAGGCATTCGTGTCACAAATAGAACTCACACTTAAAGAAAGAGTCAATACATTAAATAGAATAAGACCTTAGATTAAGTACAATTAATATCTTCAGAGATAGACAAGATAACATTTATTTAAAATAAAATCAATTGGCTGGCTGGCATGGCTGGGTTGGTTGGGTGTTGTCCCGTGCACCACAAGGTTGCTGGTTCGATCCTGGGTCAGGACACATGCCCCGGTTTGCAGGCTAGATCCCAGGTAGGGAGCATGGAGGAGGCAGCTGATAGATGTTGTGCTCTCACATCAATGCTTTTCACTTCTTCCTTCTTCTCTCTCTAAAAAGCAATAAACTATTCTTTAAAATAAATAAATGAATGAAATCAACTGGAACTCTTTGAAGTTAAGTTTTTATCACTGAACTAAAAAACTTAAATAAGGACTGAAAAAGAAGAACAAATTAAATTAGTAATCTGAAGCCAAGAAATTCACCAGAATACAGTACAGAAAGAAAAAGAAGTGAAAATCATTTTTAAATTTAATATGTAAAAGAGAATTAAGTAAGCTCTATCTATAGGTCAACTGCCTTTCTTGCAGAAATGCTAATCCTAAACCTCATATGGAAATGAAAGGAACCCAGAAAACCAAAACAATCTTAAAAAATAACTAAACTGGAAGACTCACACTTCCTGACTTCAAAACTTACTATAAAAATACATTATACAAAACAATGTAGTACTTTCATAAGGACGGACATATACAAATGGATTAGAATTGAGAGTCCACAAATAAACCCTTAAGTCTGTGGTCAATTGACTTATGACAAGGGTAACAAGACTATCCAATGGGAAAAGAATAGTCTTTCAACACGGCCCTGGGACAACTGGATATACTTTTAAACCTAGAATTATATATCTACTCAAACTCTCACTCAAGTGTGAGAGTACAATTAAGACATTTTTGAATCTACAAGGACGCAAAAATTTTGCTTCCCTCAGATTTCTGGTGAGAGAAATGCTCAAAGATACATATCTGGAATAAAAAAAATTAATCCAAAATAATAATCAAGGTACAAGAAGAGTAAAGCAGAGAAACCAGCAAAGCCTTTAAGTGTTGTTTTGAAATAAAAACCAAAACACAACAGCTTACTAATATTCAAAACTACAATATATGATATTGACAGGAGTAATTTTGAGGGTAAGAAGAGGGGTTGGGAGAAGGGAAAGCAGGTAAATTATAAAGTCCTTGTCTTATTCAGAAGAAAGAAACAGAAACTGATTAACATAAATATCAATAGAAAACATAAATTTAAATATTAAGTAAAAAAGATTAAGAATATTAGATGGCTTCACTTCGAACATTTAAGAAGATATAATGCCTACTCTACACAAACACTTTTGGAGAATACAGAAACTCATTTGTGAGACTAGAAGAACCCTGATATCAAAATCCGATACAGACATAAAAATAATTGCAGGTCAACATCCTTATAGACATAGGCACAAAAATTCTAAACAAAATACTACCAAATCAAATCAAAGTTACGTAAAAAGGAGAATACATCATGGCTAAGTGAAATTTGTTCTAAGAATGTAAGGCTGACTTAACATTCAAAAATCAGTATAATTCACCTCATTGGCAGAATAAGGAAAAGAAACATATGATCCTCTCAATAAATATAGAAAAAGCATTTTATAAAATTCAACGCCAAGTAATTGTGGAAAAAAGAAACTTATGCTCACACAAAAACTTGTGCACAAATGTTCATAGAAGGTTCATTCATAATAGCCAAAATCTGGAAACAACTTTCCAATGGATGCAAACTGCAATACATCTATAATCTATACTAAGGCATTACTACTCAGTATCAATGAACTACTGATATGTGCAACAACTTGGATGGCTCTCAAGGGAATTATGCTGAATAAAAATAGCCAATTTCAAATGTTATATATTCTATGATTCCATGTGTATAACATTCTTGAGATGATAAAATTATAGAAATGGAGAACAGATTAGTAGTTGCCAGGGGTTGGCTATAAAAGGATAACATGAGGGAGCCTTATGATGGATTTGTTCTATATCTTAACTAGGTGGTCACACAAATCTACACCTATGATAAAACTGTTTAGAACTCAATACATACACAATACACACACACACACACGCATGCACACACGCATGCACAATTGTAAAACTAATGAAATCTGTGTAAAGTCAGTGGATGGTGTACCAAAGCTGATTTACTGGTCCTGGCCAGGTGGCTCAGTTGATTGGAGCCTCGACACCAAAAAGGCTGCGGGTTTGATTCCTAGTCAGGGGATATGCCTAGGTTGAGATGAGTATGGGAGGCAACCGATTGATGTTTCTCTCACAATGTATGTCTCTCTTTCCTCTCACCCCTTCCTCTCTCTCTAAAAATCAATAAAAACATATCCTCGGGTAAGGATTAAAAACATTTTTTAAGTTGATTTTCTGGTTACGTTCATTATACAATAGTAACAAGATGTTATCATTTGAGGAAACTGGATGAAGAATATATAGATCTCTCTATTATTTCTTAAATTGCATATGAAACTACAATATCTCAAAGTAAAAACTATAAAAATTTAAATAAATAAAAATTAAAATTAAAAAATTGATGCTGCTGCCCTAACCGGTTTGGCTCAGTGGATAGAGCGTTGGCCTGCGGACTGAAGGGTCCCAGGTTCGATTCTGGTCAAGGGCATGTACCTTGGTTGCGAGCACGTCTCCAGTGGGGGGCATGCAGGAGGCGGCTGATCGGTGTTTCTCTCTCATCGATGTTTCTAACTCTCTATCCCTCTCCCTTCCTCTCTGTAAAAAAATCAATAAAATATATATTTTTAAAAATTGACGCTGATATTGGGCAGACTGCATTCAAAATGATATGTCTGAAACAATAAATACTTTAATAATGAGAACTATTGATAGAGAACACACTCTAAGAATTCTGACTTAGGTGGCTAGGGCTGTGGTATGGTCCTACCACTTTATACAAGTCAGTATCTATAAAGAATTTCAAGAGAAGCAAACTAATACTGGATTTAGAATCACTGCACAATTGTGCTGCTTGCTTATTGCACAAGAGCTCCACGCCAAGAGGCTAAGTGGGGGTGGGGGCTAAAATCCAGTCTGTACTATACTCCCCAATGCAACTATAGCATTTATATCTACCTGAAAAAGGCATTTTTTAAAATGTTGCACAATTGCCCTGACCGGTTTGGCTCAGTGGATAGAGCATCGGCCTGCAGACTGAAGGGTCCCGGGTTCGATTCCCGTCAAGAGCATGTACCTTGGTTGCAGGCACATCCCCAGTAGGGGGTGTGCAGGAGGCAGCTGATCTATGTTTCTAACTCTCTATCCTCTTCCCTTCCTCTCTGTAAAAAAAAAATCAATAAAATATATTTAATAAATAAATAAAATGTTGCACAATGGTACACTTTGGGCTAACAGTGACCCACTTGTTAAGTAAATAACTTTCTTTTAAACATAAGAGAAATAATGTTTATTGGGTGTCTATTCCTAGCACTTGTATATACTCATTTTTAAATTTCTGCCTTTCAAAACAAGGAAATCTGAGCCCATATCTTAGTTCTGTTGTGCTGCTTGGGTATAGCTTATTCCTTAGGAGGCCTCAGTTCTTTCTCAAATCTTTTTGAAACAAAGAATATAAATCAATACAAACTAAAATATGAGTTACAGTACTATATTGTTCTGTTATGGTTTAATTAGTCATGGCATTGTGTGTGTGTGTGTGTGTGTGTGTGTGTGTGTAAAAACAACTGCATTCCTTAATAATACTCTTCCAAGAACTTACTTAATCCTCACCACAACTCTATGAGATACATACTATAATGATTCACAATTTACAGATCTAGAAACTAAGACACAGAGAGGTTAAGTAATTTGCCCAAGGTCTCTTAACTAAGTGAAAGGTCTGGGATTCAAACCCATGAAGTTTGGATCCAAATCACTCTTAACCACTCTACAATAATGCTCTTAGTCACAATTCAAGTTGGCACCTGAAAAACTGTCTTTCAGAGGCATCTGATAAGATACTTGTTGAGTAAATAAATACAGAAGTAATGATTCTCAACCAAAGGTATAACCCTCCCAACCCCACAATGAAGTTGCTCTCATCTCCCAAGATTCTGTCTAGTCTTATCCCCCAATATACCATCATATTGCCACTTTATTAAGAATAAAAACTATAGTTATAAGACATTGTCACTAATGAAATAACTAATATTTCCCATCCTTTAAGTTTTTAGGAGTCAAAAAATGGTTAAGAACAACTGCTGGCAATGTGAACACGCACTCTGATTCTTTTAAGGGCCTTCGAGCTAGGGTGTGAGAAGCTGTTGACTGCTTACTGGCTTCTATGGTACTTCCCTAATGCACACACACAGGAAATGTATCTTTAGGGAGTTACATTAACCAAAGGTCTTATTTGCATAGTAGAGGCCCAATCCATGCACCTGTGGGATCCCTCTGCCTGGCCTGCGCCCTCTTGCAATCTGGGACCCCTTGGGGGATGTCGGAGAGCCAGTTTCGGCCCGATCCCGCAGGCCAGGCTGAGGGACCCCACTGGTGCACAAATTCGTACACCAGGCCTCTAGTGAATACATAAATAAGTGGAACAACAAATCGATCTCTCTCTCTCTTCCTCTTTTTCTCTTCCTCTTTTTCTCTCCCTCTAAAAAGTCAGCAAATAAAAAATTAAAATAAAATAGCATCATCATGTTCTTTTCTTTTTGTTTTCATTCACTGATTTTTTTCTTTGAGAAAAAGAGAGAGAAATATCAACTTGTTGTTCCACTTATTTATGCATTCATTGGTTAATTCTTATAGGTGCCCTGATTGGGAATCAAACCCTCAACCTTGGCATATTAGAATGATGCTCTAACCAACTGAGCTACCTGGCCAGGGTCTCATCACATTCTTAACCTTCGTGATGACTGCCAAGACTGAAATAAATTTTTAAATAAAGCCCCACCCTTTGGATCAATTGTATCTTTTGAAAGACTAACTATAAATATACCATAAATTATATGTATACCACATGGTCTCTAAAGCTCTAAAAATTATACAATTCTCAATGAAATCAGAAATTTTCCAAGCCCTAGTTGGTTTAGCTCAGTGGATAGAGCGTCGGTCTGTGGACTGAAGGGTCCTGGGTTCAATTCCAGCCAAGGGCACATGCCCGGGTTGCGGGCTCAATCTCCGATGCAGGAGGCAGCCGATCAATGATTTTCTCTCATCATTGATGTTTCTATCTCTCTCTCCCTCTCCCTTCCTCTCTGAAATCAATAAAGAAATATATTTAAACCAAGAGTAGTTCAAAACTTTGGAAAACATTTAGAGCAAAACCATCTTCTCTTAAAAAAAAAAAAAAAGAAAGAAATGTTCCAAGAATATAAGAACTCACCTAGTGCAATGGTTCCAGAGATGCTAGATTAACCAGCTCATTGCAAGCTTATTAAAAATAATAATAATTAGCCCCAGACAGTGTTGCTCAGTGGTTAAAGCATGGATCCTAGCTTTAAAAGGGTTGAAGGTCCAATTTCCAGTCAAGGGCATGTACCTAGGTTTCAGGTTCCATCCTTGGCCCCAGTCGGGATGAGTGCAGGAGGCGACCAATCAATGTGTCTCTCTCACATTGATGTTTCTCTCTCTCTGTGTCTCTCCTCCCTTCCACTCTCTAAAAATCAATGGCAAAATATCCTCAGGTGAGGATTAACAAAACAAATAAACAAAAAAAAATCAATGGAAAAAGTATCCTTGGGCAAGTAGTGACAAAATAATAATAATAACAATAATAAAAACAAAAAGCAGATTTCCAAGTCCAACCCAGTGGGTCTGGAATATTAACTTTGGTGGGGAATCAGGTTCCACTGAGACTAGTAAAAATCATTGGCTCTCTCTCCAGAAAAATGCATATATACTCACAATTTTACATATGATAAACCAGCCCCAAACTCATGAATTGCTGGACCCCGGTTAAAAAATAAAAAAAGAATTTAGACCCAGAATTTTATGGTTATTTTCAAAAGGGTAGTTAAATGGAAGAGGAATAAATTTATTCCATATTCTACCAGATGACAAAGCTGGGAGAAACTCGTAAAAGTTGCAGTTGAATTTATGGCAACTCTTTGTAATAATTAAAGCCAACAAATAATCTGACAGTTCTCTTAAATCAATAAACAGGTTGAAATAAGTAGACCTCTTTAAAATGAAGGTTTAGCCCTTGGCTCAGTTGGTTAGAGCACCGTCCTGATATACCAAGGTTATAGGTTCGATCCCAGGTCAGGACACATACAAAAATCAAACAATAAATGCATAAATAAGTAGAAAAACAAATTGATGTTTCTCCTTCCCCTCTTCTCTCTCTCTAAAATAAATTTAAAAATAAAATAAAAGTTTAAAAACAAAAAGATTAGAGCTATTATGGAAAGAACTCCCCACACTGGATAGAAGTAGGGCAAGATGACTTCCGAGATCTTTCCATTTTAACATTTTATAATCCTAAGGAGTTTTAGAAGAAGAAGAAAAAAAGGAAAAATATAAAAATTTAATTTTAAACCTTCTTTTTTTACTGCTTAAAGGTTGTTTTGTGTTGAAGATTTTTTAAAAAGACTTCCTGCATTTGTATTCTGTGTGTAGCTGTGTCAATGTGCCTGTCTTGAAATGTAAACTATTGCCAAAAGATGTTTTTAATTTAATATCACCTCCTTACTTTTTATCCCCAGCAAAACTTTATTCTTTAAAAGAATAAGTATAGAAATCATCCTACAACCCTACAAAATAACCCAATCAGTTTCCTTACTATCAACTAAAATTTGTATACTAATTATACTGAAATAAAATTTATAGTAATAACCCACTCAAGAATCAGAGTACAGCCCTGACTGGTTTGGCTCAGTGGATAGTGCATCAGCCTGCGGACTGAAGGGTCCCGGGTTCAATTCCAGTCAAGGGCATGTAACTTGGTAGTGGGCACATCCCCAGTGGGGGGTGTGCAGGAGGCAGCTGATCAATGTTTCTCTCTCAATGATGTTTCTAACTCTCTATCCCTTTCCCTTCCTCTCTCTAAAAAATCAATAAAATGTTTGGGGGAAAAAAAGAATCAGAGTACATTGTTTGGTCTTTTTGTGCTTCTTGGATTTCTTGCACTCTAACTTTAGTATTCAGAGAATAACCTCTCTTCTAAAACATCCCTGAGGGAGAGAGGAAAGGCTATGTATTGGGTAAATGTAGACGTAGGAGACTAAATATGAAAAACAGACTTTTAATCAATACATTTTAACAATGCCTGATGAACTAAAATTTTGCAACCACCCTCCTTTAAGGAGCACCAAAGATGGGTAGCTCTATAGACACAGAGCCTTCCCTATTTCTGTAAGTAAAACTAAGGAACTTAGCAGAAGGAAATCCTCAAATTCTAATGCTAAATGATTATACTGAGAAATGTCATTTATTACTTTTACTACTCATTCTGTTCCTTGATTAAAACTAGAAAAGTAATCAGTTTTGAAAGTGAAAACACAACTGTTCTTTATGAATTCACTTCCCCTTATCTCAAGTCACCACTTTCTGTTGGCAAATGCAATATCTTTCAAGGCAATACCCAGACTTAACTAAAGGTAATAAAAGCTTGTGTTAGACTAATTCTAGCAAAAGGCAACAAGGCATTCACTAAACAACAATTTTTTAAACAGTTTTTTTTGTAATTGATTTCAGAGAGGAAGGGAGAAAGAGAGAGATAGAAACATCTGTGATGAGAGAGAATCATGGATCACTGCCACTTGCACGCCCCACACTGGGGATCAAGCCCACAACCCGGGCATGTGCCCTGACCAGGAATCGAATCCGGACCTCCTGGTTCATGGGTCAACATTTTAACCACTGAGACACACTGGCCAGGCTCAACTTTGAATGCATGATATTTTAAAAACTGTTTTAAAAACTCTAATATTTAAAAACAAGCTACTCTAAAAAATTGATAATAATTCTGTTAATGTAACAAGCAGAGAGCCAATAAAAATATCTTAAATGCAAAACTAAAAAATGTCAGATACAAATACTGCCAAAGTAAACATGATGTCTAGTAAAGACATCTGTAGGAAGCATTATATTCAGAAAGAACAGCTATTCAAAGGGTAACATTTGTCAAAGGATAACATTTCACATCTATAGATGGAGAGATAAGTTTCAAACTTCAAATCACAATTGATCAGAAAAATTGATGTAGTTTTAAGAAGTTATTTCTCTTCCTGAAAGGTTTTCTCAATATGTTGTTTTGTATATGCATGTGTATTTAAAGCTAAATATATTACCTCTTTCTAAAGTACCAAGTTTAGAGTGCACTTTAGAAATTTCATATTCCTCCATCAGGCTTGTGGGGTTTTGCATGTTTTAAGGAATGTGTTTTATGTGACACCAAGATGTTTGTGGTTAGCGTTTGATCAATAACACATCTGATTTAAATTAACTGAGTTGACAGTTTGTTGAAACCATATGGCAGGAGCTACTATGGGTAAAAAGGGAAACAACTCAAAAAAAGTACCATTCAACTCCAAAGATTACTTATTTCACTTTTTTTGCTAGTTATCATACTTCTAATTTTACTATCTAGTCTTATAGACAATTCAATTATCATATCTTACATAAAGCTTGGAGCAAATTCACTAACAATATAGCAAATATAAAAGGGAAGTGCATGAGATCAGGCTGGACTCTAAATGCAACAGGAAGCCACTTTTGAGCTGGGAAGCAATAATCCTAGCTGTGCTTTCGAAGATAATTCTTTTTCAGCATAGAGGAAAAGGAAGACTGGGAATAGGAAATGAACACTGGGAATGACAGAAACATTATTAGTATATTCCAGATTAAGGCAGTGGAGGCCTGAATTACAGTAATATCAGAAAGAACTGGGAAAGACAGGCAACAAAGAAGAGCACAACACAATGGTGACGCTCGTGGAACTTAGAACTACACTGATCATGTTCAGATCCTGGCTCTGTCCCTTGCTAGCTATATGGCCCTCAGCCTCAGCTTCCTCCTCTATAAAAAAGAGACAATAACAGTCAGTTATGAGTAAAGGTTTATAGCTAGTGATATTATTATGGGGATAAAACGTAAGTACTTAATGATTAGCTGGATGGGAAAAGTTGAGTAAAAGGAATAAATATATATGTGAGTTTTTAAGTTCTATAACTTGAAGAAAGCTTTAAAAACACAAATACTAAAGAGTAAGTTGGCAATACTTATCACTATGTATTGCAGCAATGTTTTTAAATGGAAGAACAGAAACAATCTAAATAACTATCATTTGTGTGGCTGGTAAATTATTGTACATCCATACAATGCAATACTGTTAGCCATGAAGAAAAATCAGATCAATCTAATGTGCTAATAGAGATCAATCCCCAAATTATATTTTTAGTTAAAAAAAAAAGGACAGGTTCAGAAAAAATACTTTATGTTGTACTCTAATTTGTTTAAAAGTAAAGATATCATATACCTATATGCATATATGTGCACATTCTATTTCTGAAAAGATATGCCAGAAACTCTAATAGATGATACCTCTGGAGTGAGATTACAGAACCAGGATCTAGGGTATAAAGGAGATTTTGTCTTCCCGGTATACTTTTTTTTTTTTTTTTTAATATATTTTATTGATTTTTTACAGAGAGGAAGGGAGAGAGATAGATAGTGAGAAACATCAATGGGAGAGAAACATCGATCAGCTGCCTCCTGCACACCTCCCACTGGGGATGTGCCCGCAACCCAGGTACATGCCCTTGACCGGAATTGAACCTGGGACCTTTCAGTCCGCAGGCCGACGCTCTATCCACTGAGCCAAACCGGTTTCGGCCTGGTATACTTTTTTAATGAAAATATGTTTTTATTGACCTTTAGAGATAGAGGAAGGGAGAGGGAGAGAGAGAGAGAGAAACTTCAATGAGAGAGAAACATCAAATGGCTGCCTCTTGCAGGCCCCCTACTAGGATTGAGCCCACAACCCGGGCATGTGCCCTGACCAGGAATCCAACCTGCAACTTTCGGTAGACAGGACGATGCCCAACCAACTGAGTCACACCAGCCAGGTCAAGTTGTTGTTGTTTTTTTAATCTCTCCCAACCTGTCTTATTCAAAGAATTTAAGGCAACTATTTGTTGCAAATATTTCTATATAACGGATATATAAAATGAAAGAAATAAATTATAAGGTTGGAGGGGTAAAGAGTGGTAAACAAGAGATATAGGGTAAGGAGGAAAAATTGACAAGATTTTGGGACCAATTAGATAAGGAATAAGCAAAAAGAAGAAATTTGATCGCATTTTCAAGTTTCTGGCTTGAGTCACTAAATTGATGAGATAGACATTAAATCAGTCAAGATAAGAAGCACAGAAGAACAGATATGGCAAAAAAGAGGATAAATTTGTTTTTGGACATGTTGAATTTAAGGTACTCATCAGTCACTTGGGTGGCAATGTCTAGTAGCCATTGGCAAACAGGCCAGGAAAAGAGGTCTAGGTTGGAGACAGATTTGGGCATGGTCAGGATATTATGAGGTCAGAGATGGGAAATAGAGTAAGAAAAACAAACAAACAGATATACTCTCAGATACCAATATTCAGGGCAGATAAAGGAAAGCTAATGACAAGTTCAAGAAATAAAAGGATAACTAAGAGCTCTTTTAAAACAGAGACTTTGTCTAATCATTGTGTATTGCCAGGCTCTACTAAGGAGGTAGTCAAAACAAAATCTAGACAGGTTGGATAGGATGAAGACTAAGCGGTCTCTAAAGGATTTAGTAATTGGGAAGTTATTACCTTAGCAAGAGCACTTGAGTAGAACGATGGAGGCAGAGGTGAGACTACAATAGGTTGAAGAGAAAAAAGAAGAAGAAATTAAAATAAACAACAGACTATTTTTTTCTGAAAGCTTGGCTGTGAAGGCAAGAAGTAAAATCAGACACTGTCTCGGGAAAGAAACCTTACTCATGTGATAAGTTGAGAAGAAACAGATTGTACCTGATAAAATGACAGAAAATATAAACACGTGTTTATGAGTAAAGCATGTAAATATAGAAGTTTTAAGAGAATCCCGCTGCTACTAGTTATATATAGTTTTTACATAGTATTAAACAAAACATTCACTGATAAAGAACTAAAAAGAAAACAATATCAAAATGTTGATATAGTTGTCTTTACGTGGAATTACTACAGATGACTTTCCCTTGTTTCAAGTTTTCAACATTTTACAAATTTTAATGAGCTTATATTCCTTTTATAGAGGTGGTTATAGGGGTTGGAAGACAACGAGCTTTACCAAAATTAATGATGTTTCAAGGGCAGAAAAGATTTAAGATATTTTAACTCAAGGAAGACAGACAATAGTAAGAGATAACATATAAGCAGGCAGAAAGCAGAAAAGAAATAGAAGGGAAAAATAAAACCAACACAGAAGTGAAATCTCATTGCAGGTAATACAAAGGAGGACAAACACTGCTCAAAACATAGTAAGGGATATGGACGACAGGGCTAAGAAAGGCAAACGAGATATAAATGAACTCTGAAAACCATAAAACATTATTGAAAGAATGAAAGAAGACTAAATAAATGGAAAAACTTCCCATGTGCAGGTGTTGGAAGACATAACATTATTATTATACTCCTGAAAATGATGTGCATATTTAACACAATCCCTATAAGAATCCTAGCTGAGTTCTTCAAATTGGCAAGCTGATTCACAAATTTAAATGGAATTGCAAGGGACCCACGGTAGCCAAAAAAACCTGAAAAAGACTAAAGTAGGAAGACTCACACTTTCTGACTTCAAAATTTTCTACAAAGCAATGGTAATCACAATACTATACTAAAGGCAGTATAGTATTGGCACATGGATAAACATATAGAGCAATGGAATAAAATTGAGAGTCCAGAAATAAACTACTATATGTTTATGGTCAACTAATTTTTTATAAGGATGCCAATGGGAAAAGAATAGTATTTTCAACAAACAGGGCTGGGACAGCAGGTTGAGATAACCCTTACTACACAAAAGCATGAAAACTAACTCAAAATGAATCAAAGACATAAATGTAAGAGCAAACTATAAAACTGTAAAAAAAAAAACCCACAGGTAGGTCTTCATGATCTTAGATTTGGCAAAGGATTCTTAGAACAGACACCAAAAGCAAGAACCACAACCACAAAAGTAAATAAATTGGACTCCATCAAAATTTAAAACTTTTGTGCTTCAAAGGACACAATTAAGAACATGAAAAGACATGGGAAAAATATTTACAAATCATATATCTGATAAGGGACTTATATCTTGAATATATAAAGAGCCCTTACAGTTCAATAATAAAAAGACAAGTAATCCAATTAAAAAATTAGCGAAGGATCTAACAGACATTTCTCCAAAAAAGACATAGAACTAGTCAACAAGCACATGAAAAGATGCTCAATGTCAATTACATCTCAAAGAATCTGGAAAAGCCCAGCCTGATGTGGTTTAGTGGTTGAACATCGACCTATGAACCAGGAGGTCACCAGTTAAATTCCCAGTCAGGGCACATGCCTGGGTTGCAGGCTCGATCCCTAATAGGGGGCGAGCATGAGGCAGCTGGTCAATGATTCTCTCTCATCACTTATGTTTTTATCTCTCTCTCCCTCTCCCTTCCTCTCTGAAATCAATTATATATATATATATATATAGAGAGAGAGAGAGAGAGAGAGAGAGAGAGAATCTGGAAAAGAAAGAAGAAAAAAGATGTTCAACATTATCAGTCATCACGTAAATGCAAATAAAAAAACTACAATGAGATGCTACTTCATATCCACTAGGATGGTTAAAATGAAAAAGTCAAATAACAGCAAGTATTGACAAGGATGTGGAGAAATTGGAATCCTCATAACACTGCTGGTAGGAATATAAAATTCCAGCTGTTTTGAAAAACAGATTGGCAGTTCCTCAAATGGTTAAACATTGCATAGAATTACCATATGACTGAACAATTCTACTCCTAGATATATACCTGAGAAATAAAAACATATGTCCACACAGAAATCTGTACACAAATGTTAATAGCACCATAATTCATAATAGCCCAAAAGTGGAAACAATGTAAATGTCCATCAATGGATAAATGGATAAATAAAATATGGCATATCCATACAATGGAATATTATTTAGCCAAGAAAAGGAATGAAATACTGATACTTGTGATGAACTTTGAAAACATTATATAAAGTGAAAGAATGCAGTCACAAAGGATCATATAATATATGACTCCATTCATATGACAAATAGGGAAATCTATAGAGACAAAAAATAGATTACTAGTTGCTTAAAGCTGGGGAGGGAGGGAGGTAGGGGGTGGGCAGGAGGATAAGGAAGTGATAGCTAAAAGATATGGGGGTTCTTTCTGGAGTGATGAAAAATGTTTTAAAATTGCACATATCTACCCTAGCTGGTATGGCTCAGTGGATAGAGCATCGGCCTATGGACTGAAGGGTCCCAGGTTCGATTCTGGTCAAGAGCATATGCCTGGGTTGCTAGCTCAATCCCCAGTCCGGGGGGCATTCAGGAGGCAGCCAATCAATGATTCTCTTTCATCATTGATGTTTCTATCTTTCTTTCCCTCTCTCTTTCTCTCTGAAATAAATAAAAATATATTTAAAAAATAAAATAAAATTGCACATATCTAAATTGTACACTTTAAATGGTAAGTTGGATGGTATGTGAATTACATCTCAATAAATCTATTAAAATATAAATGGAAATGTTCAGAAAAAGTTTAAAAGGATTAACTACTCTTGTGCTATAGAAAACAAATCAAAAATGGAATTGCAAACCATTTATAAAATAACTACAACTATAACCCACAGGACACAACTACAGCAACATACAAAAGAAATCATAATTTAAATATCTGGAAAGAATGAAAAGAACATTAAACATCCAACATAAGAAGAGAGAAAAATAATCACAAAACAAAAAATAAAGGATTTAAAACAATGAAAGAAAAAATTAATAAATAAAAAAAGAGAACTAATTTTAAAAATCCAAGAGCTGGCTCTAAACAAGAAAAAGGGGCAAGGCCTCACATGTACAAAATAAGAAGTGATAGTGAGTAAAGTGATAATGTAATCAAAGACACAAGAATTTTTTTTAACACATAAAAGGATAGCTTGCTCAACTTCACACAAACAATTTTGAAAACTTGGATGAAACAGATTATTTTCTAGGATACTAGTAATATAAATTATCAAAGCTTCCCCCAAAAGATATAAACCTTAAGCAGTTAAAGTATCATAGAAGTAGAGATCTTGCCAAAGAGCTACTACCTCCACAAAATACTCAAGGTCATATAATTTCATGGGCAATTCAACCAAACCTTTAACTTCAATACCATTTAACCAGAGAGTGAAAGAAAAGGGAAAAAAAGCATAGAAAAAGAAAGAAAAGTTTGAAGTTATTTTTATGCAAGTGGCATAATTCAACAAAGATAAAACACAGAAAACTACAAGCAATTTAGCTTATGAGGAGAAATGCAAAATTACTGAATAAAGTTTAGCAAACAGAACCAAGCAATATATTTAAAACTAGAGGCCCAGTGCATGGATTCGTGCACCAGTGGGGTCCCTCAGCCTGGCCTGAGCCCTCTCTCAATCTGGGACCCCTTGGGGGATGTCGGACTGCTGGTTTCGGCTGATCCCTGCAGGCCAGGCCAAGGGACCACACCGGTGCACGGATTGGGCCTCTGCTATGCATATAAGATCTTTGGTTAATCTCTTCCCACCTTCCCCACTCCCCACTTCCCTCTGAGATTCATCAGTCTGTTCCATGTTTCCATGCCTTGCGTTGAGCGTCTGCCCCCTGGTGGTCAGTGCATGTCATAGCTACTGGACAAACGGTTGCTTAGGCTTTTATATATATAGAATATATAGATAATACAGAATGACAAAGTGAATGGATTAAGGAATATGAGGATGGTCCAGTAATAGTAAATCTATTAGTACAATTCACTACAATAGTAGATCAAATGAGAAAAATTACCTTAGTTCTCATAGGAGCTGAAAAGGCCTTTGACAAAATTTACTTCCATATTAAAAAATCTGAATAAAATGGTAACAGCTGACTACTTTCACATGATAAATATGTATACTTTAGTCTAAAGTCAGGCCAAAGCTTAATAGGAAAACACTAACAATATGCCACTGAAGTCAAGAATAAGACAAAGATCCACTACTATCTTATTATTTAATATGTTTGGAAAGTACTAGACAAATCAATTTGATAAAAGAAAGATATAAGTTTTAAAATTGTTAAGGAGGAGATGAAATATCTTTATTTGATAATTTTATAATTATTTAACTATAAAACCCAAGGAAAACAACTCTCTTATTTTTTCTTAAAGATTTTTTTAAAATTGATTTTTAGAAAGAGGAGAGGGAGGGGAGAAAGAAACATCTATGTGGGAGCAAAACATCTCTTGGCCACCCCTGTATGCCCCTCCTCCCAGGGATCAGTCCTGGGCATGTGCCCTGACCCGGAATTAAGTCGGCAACCTCTCGGCCCAGCTGGTGGGGTTCGCTTTTTTAATGTCGACCCAGGAACCAAGAGGCCACCTGTTTGATTCCTGGTCGGGGCACCTGCCCAGGTTGCAGGCTCAATCCCCAGTAGGGATGTGCAGGAGGCAGCTGATTGATAATGTTCCTCTCTCATCAATGTTTCTATCTCTCAATCCCTCTCCTACACTCTCTTTAAAAATCAATAAAATATATTTTTAAAAATAAATAAACTGGCAACCTCTTCATGCACAGGAGGACACCCAACCAAATGAGCCATACTGGTCAGGGCAACAACTATCCTTTTATTACTATTTACAGAAAGCATATTCCCAAAGGTATCTGTACAAATCAATACTCAGAAATTAATAGCATTCCTATATTCAAACAAGATAAAAGACATAATAGAAGTAGAAACTCCATTTACAACAACAACAAAAAGAGAGAAAATACCAAGGAATAAACAAAATAAGAAATGTGAAAGGTCCATATGAAAAAAATTTAAATTTTATTGAGGGATGCAAAAGAAAACTTGAACAATAAAAAATGAATATGTACCCTGTTCTTGAACAGAAGATTGAACCTCAAGTAGATGTCAATTATATCTAAATCAATCTATAAATATAATGCAGTACCAATAAAAATACTAACAGGATAGGGTAGGGTAGTTTGATAAACTAATTTTAAGTTTTATGGAAAAATAAACAAGAATATCCCTGGGAAGTAGAATGAGAGAGGACTATAATCAAAGAATGAAGTCATTAGGTATAAATAGGCAAACTAATCAATGAAACAATAAAAGTCCAGTAGAAACCAAAATTATATGTAGGAACTAAGTACACCTATAGACAATATTTCAGTAGTGTGATAAGTGAGTAGCCACCTGGAAGAAAAGTGAAGTTGGATTCCTATACATCTCTACACTCTACACAACTTATATTTTGTATGGATAAGTGCATTTAACTTAACAATAAAATTTATAAAAGTATCAGGGGGAAAAACAAGAATTTTAATTATAGTTAGAAATAATGTTGAAATAGGGAAGACCTATCTTATGACACAAAACTTAAAATCCAAAAGTGATTGATAATTACCACTATAAAAATTTTTTCATTTCTTTTAAAGTTATACACTATTAAACAAGTCAAAAGCCAAGTGACAAACTGTGAAAAATGTCTGCAACATGTAACAAAGACCTCAAAAACATTTCCTAAGAACAGAGTTCCCACAAACAGGATTAAACATGCCAATAGAAAAATGAACAAAAAATACATACCCAGATGAATAAAAAATATAAGCAAATGCTATAAATAAAGGAAACAAATATGGTTCTTATACCTATTGAAAAGATGAGAAAAAAAAGCATACCTATTACACTGGCAATTTAAGAAAGTATGATAACCTACTCTGATACCAAGGGTATGGGAAGTCAATACTCCAACACCAATAGTGGAACATAAACTGGTACTACCTCTGTGGAGGGCAATTTGGCAAAATCTATCAAAATTTAAATAGTACAAACAACAACAACAAAAATAGAAAAAAAAAATTTAAATAGTACATATCCTTTGACCTGCAATTGAACTTCTAGGAATATATCCTAAAGACAGACTCACTCAATGTACAAAATTATATATGCACAAGAATATTAATTGTATCATCATTTGCATTAGCACAACTGTATACATTTTAAATGCCCAGCCAAACAAAGAAATGCTACCATCCTCCCTCTTCTCCTCCCAACCCCACATCTCTCTGGCAAGGATACACAAAAAAATTTATCACTGGTTGCTTCTAGGAAGGAAGCCAATTAGCTGAAATCAAAACTAGAAGGAAAACTTGCATTTTAACACATGCTCTTTTGTATCATTTGGATTTTATATCACAAACATATATCACATTTTAAAACCTTAAGATTTCAGTATTTTTACCCAGCTTTACCAATTGTTACATTTTCCCTCCTCATTTTTAAATCCATTTTCTAATTCCTACATTACCAACGTTTTAACTGTTTCCCCAGCTAATACTGTACATGGTATTTAATCAAACTCACAATTAATCTTAACTTGGGTTCCATTATCCCCATCATTTCCTTGCTCCAGAGCTCTACCACTGCATCTCCTCTACAAAAAGCTCTGTTCCCTATTCTTTGCGTGTATGGAGATGGTGAGTTAGTAAAAATCCAGGACCAAGAAGCTATGAAATTTCTTGGCCTACGGGGCAAACAGTCACTACTCTATTTTAAGAGACAGCAAAAAGAAGAGGCTGCTCAAACAAGGTTTCACAAAATATCACTTATACTGTCACTATGGAGAGTCTAGTCCACTATTTTTATGTTTAAGAACTTGATTTTTATCCATGTGTCCAGAGTCAGTGGAGCCTATAGGGCAGGGGTGGGGAATGTCTGGCTCAAGGGCTGTAGAAGGCCCTCAAAATCATTCGGTCTGGCCCTGCCAAGGCATTAGGGGTGAGTTAATTAAATGTTTGACCACAGGCTCATTTTTAAGTTGATAATTTTGTATGGCCCTCAAATGATGTTATAAATATCAAATGGCCCTTGGCAGAAAAAAGGTTCCCCTCCCCTGCTCTAGAGGAATGGACCAAATCCATCAAATTGAATTCACAAGAAACTAATTGCTTACACATGCCAATGTGTTAATTTAGAATTTAAGAATATATATGTATGTAAGTAGTTATGTGTATACACATATATCACTTGAAGTGGGTGTATATACAGGTGTGTTCCCTAAAAAGGTATACACATTTTAACAGCTGATAGCTCAATTGATGTTTCTTTGTTTTCAGATTTAATACACTGGAATTAATAATGGTAGCCAAAGTGTGTATACATTTTTGGGACACCGTGTGTGTGTGTGTGTGTAGAGTATCAATTCATGCATATCAAGGAATCACACACAAATGGAAAGTATACCCAGGTAACCACATGGTGCTATGAGTGTGTATAGGGAGAAAAGAATAAATCAGAAGGTCTGAGAAGACTTCCCTGAAAAAAACAGTGTGATCAAGCTGAGATCCAATGGAAGAAAAGTAAAAATAGAGAGAGAAAATGGTGAGCAAGAGGGTTCCTGAATGATGGGAGAGCGGGCGCAATGGCTCCATGGCAGAAGGGAGCATGATATGTCTAAGGAGGTGGGAAAAGATCAAAGGGCAAGACCGTATGATGTAGAATTAACTAGAGAGTTAACTACAAACTGTGTAGTGCCTTTTAGGCCATATTATGGATTTCTGCCTTATCCTAAAAGCAATGAAAAGCTAGCAAAGGGGTGTAAACAGAGATGGGAACAGTTGTGTGCTAGCAGAAGATCAGCATGCTTACGAATTGCGGACAGGAGTAGAATCAGAAGACTGCTTAGAAAGCTACTGCAGGAGACCTGCGTGATAGATGACAGCAGCACGGACCGGAGTTAGGGCAGAAATACAATAAATAGGACTTTGTAACTGGTTATACCCGAAATGCAAGGGAAAGGAAAATGTTAAAGAGGATGCCGAAATTTCAAATTTGCATCTCAACATGGGTCAGGGTGCTATCACTGAAAGAGAGATGCTCCAGGAAGACCAGATGGTTCAGTATTGTTTCACTGAGAGAGAGATAGAGGGGAGATGCACAAAACGTAAGAAAGGGATCTGGGTGCTCAGAATCTGGAAATCTTTGTAGAAAAGGATGAAAAATGGAAAATGGGGTTAGATGCAAAGGAAAGAGAACATTAGCTGCAAAAACTTAAACAGCTATTTATTTGTTTATTTTTTACCTCCGGGTCAGCCATAAAACAGGCCTAGACATTTCTATCCCTCCCCATCACCTAAAATCTTTTCAAACATCTCAAAATAATGGGGGAGGGTAAGCTTAAATGCAATACTTAGGAAAAGAAAGCATTGGTGTGAAAGAATTTCAAAGTATATATTGCGATATCAGATGTTCCAATTCTGAGAATAAAGAAACGACAGAGGCTGCCTACTTGGGGAAGAAAGAATGAGAAAAAGAAAGAGGCTGATGATCCCAAGGCCTGAATTCTCACAGTTTAAACACGTTTATCTTTACCTCTGGACAAACAGCCTTTCTTGGCCTTTGGTGCTAAGGGAATACAGAAATAATAGCTCTACACTGAGGCCCCTTATCAGAAATCGTGGCTTCCACTGCCACCAAGTGGTGGCAGTGAGGAAGTGCATCAACCAGGTTCTTGAAGCCCAGAAATGTCTCTATGAAGCCCATGGCATAATTAATCTAAGATCAAAGACCTAAAGACTTCAGTAGTAAAGGGCAAGCCGGTGATAGGTTTTGGTAAGAGACTTATCTTCTAATCTGTCAACACACACAAATGTAAGTTTCTGCTATTAACTTGGGCTGTGGAAAAAAAGACTCCTGTTTTCTTTTTCATGTTAAAAAATCACATACCATTTAGTGATTGCAAAATACCCAATCTGATACTATCAACTCAAAATCAACTCCTGGTACATTACACACCTGACCATTGAATAAATAGTACTTCAATGTTCATTTCAATGGCGCATTAACAATGGGCTAACGTGTATCTCTGCCACACATCAATAACTGTATCACAGACAGAAGCAACTGTCTCATTGAATGTGCAAAATTCCCTTTGTTATCTTCAAATGAATCAAGTAACAATTTTCGACTACGTAAAAGTACAAGGCACGATAATAAACACAATTCAAAAACCATCATGTTCTCAAAATCCATCAGCTACATATATCACTGATAAAACCAACTTCAACAGCATTCACACACAAAACACGGCGCATGATTAACGCATCATCCTGAGAGTTCTCTTCGTGGTCAAAGAAAGCTTGCCCAATTCATATTTGACCTTCTGTGTGGCATTTGCTTCCCTGCCCTCCTGCTACTACACTGATCATTTACTTATAAATGTATAGTTTCACAACGGTCTGGACATACAGATCAACTGGACTTGTCTTTGTTTTTTAAGGCATCTGAACTGGATGGAGGAGATAGAATTGTGGGCCAAAACGTGAAAAATAGTCATACTGGGTACATTTTTCCAATTCTTAACCAGCTGTTTTTTATAGAGTAGACACGGCACAATTTTGTCAGTATGTTCTTGATCTTCGTTTTCTTCCCTTAAAAATCCAGTCTCACTATCCATTCTGCCTCTGGACATTCTAAAACATGAATAATGTAACTAGTTTTCCCTGATTCTCTTGGTTCTTCTGCTTCCCTCCCACCTCCCAACAACCCCTCCACTCCACGCCTTTCTTGGTTCAGAATGCCTAACTTTTTTTTTTTTTTACACACTCGAGATGGTTTTTACAAAAATCACTCTTTGGAATGCTCTTCCCTCTTCTCTCCTCAATTTAGCACCCCTTGAAAAGACAATGTCCACAGCCAGAAGCCAGTGTCTTTCTTTTACAAGATCAAACTGCGGGGAAGGACGAGACTAGGAACCGAGTGAGCGAAACATTTGGGGATGTCAGTGAGACAGCGGGCTCTCCTTTGAAAAGAAAACACAACTCTCAGCACAAAGCTTTTGAACAGAGCAAAAATACAGCCCCCCCCCCCCCCCGCCCACCTCCCCGTGTGCTCCTGTTCCCTCCCTGACCTCAGGGACACCTTTCCTTTTCTCTAAGCCCCGGCCCCTCGGAGATGTGTGGGGCCTGCCTTTCCTCCTCTCAAGGGAAAGAAAGCCAGGGAGAAAAGCAAAGGTAGCAGCCACCTGCCCGCCGCGCCCGCGAGCTGTCAGGGCCACGGGACCCCGTCCCACGACTCACCTGGCAGGTGCGGCCGTCCGGAGAGTTGCACGAAGCGGTTGAGCTGGCCAGTCCCCCGACCCCCGCTGCCCCCGCTGCCCCCGCCGGCCCCGCTACCTCCGCCGCCGCCACCATTGCCCGCGGCGCCTCCTCCCCTCCTGCGGTTCCTGTCCCAGCCCTGGGCGGCCGACATGACCCGCTAGCGATTGCCGCAGCCCGGTCCCGGCAGCCCTTGGCCCGGCAGCACTAGCCGAGCCTCCTTGCAGGGCTCCTCTAGAGACCCAGGAGACAGGGAAGGGGGAGCGCCCGGTTTCCCCAGTGACCAATGACTGGCTGACTTCGTGACAGGCAGCCAATGGCCGGCCGTCTTCTTGGCAGGTGGAGGGAGGCGGGGAGAGACGTGGTAACCATAGCTATGGTTGGAAAAAGTGGGGTCTGAGTAAGGCAGAACCAGCCGCTCCTCGCGCGCATCCACCGCGGAAGCCAATCCGCGGCGACGCCAGCCGGGGCAGGCGGGCCAATCGAAGGCCGAGTGAGCGAGGCCACGCCCGCGGGGAGAGCGGGCGACAGCTAGTCCTGGGTGTGCTGGACTCCGCAGCTCGACCGGAGGAAGATGGAGCAGCATCCAGCGGTTCTCAACCTGTGGGTCGCGACCCCTTTGGCGGTCGAACGACCCTTTCACAGGGGTCGCCTAAGACCATCCTGCATATCAGATATTTACATTACGATTCATAACAGTAGCAACATTACAGTTATGAAGTAGCAACGAAAATAATTGTATGGTTGGGTCACAACATGAGGAACTGTATTTAAAGGGCCAGAAGGTTGAGAACCACTGGATATGCACATATACACATAGGTGGAGACCGTACTCCTCCAGCTTTACCGACGGAGATCCCTTTCCCTGGCCTATGACACAGAAAGGGCTCCTTTGGAGGGGAAAATCCAGGGGCGGAGGCAAAACTTAAACGTAAGGAGGGGTTCCCGGGTTCCATTTCTCTTGTCTTTCAGTGGACCGACAACTCCCTAATTCACTATAAGCCTCGTCCCGAGCAAACCATTTTAAACCTGCTTAACAAACATGGAAAAATGTTCCAGCTCACCGGTAATTATAGTAACACGAATTAAGACGCCCGTCTCGCCTCCCCAATGAGAAACCGGCTCTGGATCATTACGTTAGTAAAGATTTTTTAAAAAAATAACACCCAGCCGAGAATAGAGTGCCAAGAAAAAGGTACTTTCATAGCTGCCGGATGGCTATGTAAACGTTTTTGTTCGATCAAACGCCTTCTGCTCGTAGAAAATGTTAATCGGCTTAAAGACAGAAACAGTTATGGAAGATGGAGATCCAAGAAAATTGTAGATGTACGGGTCAGAAGTGCCTATTGTTCGAAAATTAAACAGAAAATGTGGCTTTGAACTTACTGGGCGCAGTGCAAAGTGGGAAAATACAGATTGTTCACTGATGTCTATCAACGATGAAGGAAAGGCTTATAAATTGCGCAAAGGAAACAAAACTTTTCAAAGTTTTGTCCCTGGTGTGTGTGTGTGTGTGTGTGTGTGTGTGTGTGTGTGTGATGCTTCATATGAGAGAACCTCATGTGATGCGGAGAAAAAAGAAAATCTGCTAGAGTTGAGTTCCACCTTCTTATTCTACTTCAGTCCCTGTCGCCAGGTATTTTGCCCATTAAGCACTATAACGCACTGCTTACGAAAATATTGGAGGCCTGGAAAAAAACGTTTATGGCTCTAAAATATAAAAATCAAATTTAGTAAATGTTACTTTTCTAAAGAAACGGTACCAGTAAGTGACCAAATAACAGATAAAGTAAATTTTCTTTTTGTAGAAGTACATATTCCAAGTAATAAATAAAGAATGAATGATAGAATGTCACCATTTTGCAACCCCTAATGAATTCAGAAATCAACCCATTGAGCATAAACCATCCTAGCATCACAAAATGAAAGATGAGACTTGTGTCTCTACAACATAAAGTCGACAATGACGTGTCTTGTAGGAAAAAGTTGAATCTTAATCTCATCATACATCAATATCTAACTACCAATTTATAGAAAATACAGAGGACGGGGGAAATACTACAGTGGAACATTTTTTTAAAATGCTTCAGAGATACAAACAGCAAAATCCAGATTACTGAAATTCTACAGGATAAACAAACAAGTTTCTTCAACAAATAAATTGCAAAGGAAAACGATTTGGAGGGAAAGATGTGTAGGTTAAAAGGAAACTTGTGAAGGTTGTGTAACTGTGAATACACTAAAAATCACTGAACTGTAATGGTTGTACAACTTTGTTAATATATTTAAACCACTGAGGTGTACACTTGAAAGGGTGAATTTTATGGCATGTAAGTTATATCTCATTTTTTAAAAGTTTAATAATATAGGAAGGGAGAAGTGGATGGGGAGCTAGATGAAAGAACATTAACCATTAGCTGAAGCTGGGTGATGGATACATGAGAATTGTCATTATATTGTTCTGTCTACCTTTGTATATATTAGCAGGTCTTCATAATAAAAAGGAAAAAATAGTCTAGAAAAATAAGATTATATTAACAATCAACTGAAAATTATCTCATAGTTTTATGTATATATCAATGTTAAATTTCAGAAACAAAATGAAAGATTTATTCTTGACTAAATTTAAAGCATTACATTGTTTTAAAAGCTTTTTTAAAGGTTAGAGCCAAATTCTTTTAGCATAGAATGTGAGTACACTTTGCTGGGTATTGACATGATTTGGAGAGGGACCTTCAAAATAAGTGCACACAGGCAATATGTACCCACTAACACAATGTAATAGCAAGTACACAATTTCGCCTGTGAAGTAATAATGCCAACAATATTAACTTCAATCTAATCAAGATTTAACCTATAACATCCACTTACAGAAACTTTCAGGGGGGAGAGGAACAAGTTAAATGACATGTGAAACAATCAAATTCAGGGGGACAGTCTCCACAATATCTAGCCTAGTCTCGTCAGTATAAGTCAATATCATGAAAAACAAAATGGGAAAAACCAAGATGGCGGCATAGGTAAACACCGGAAATTGCTGCCTCCCACAACAACTTCAAAAATACAACAAGACAAAACGGACATCATCCAGAACTACAGGAAGGCTGGCTGAGTGGAAATTCTACAACTAGAAGGAAAGAGAAAAGCATACCGAGACTCAGAGGAGCTGCGGAAGTAAAGTGCAGAGGTACGGAGGCCCGAGCTCGCGCAGAAAGGGGCTGGTACCTGAGGACGCGGCTGTCTTTTTTAATCAGGAGGGAATCACAAGCTCCTGACTGCTCTGAACTCCAGTTCCGGGAAGTCTCTGGGGACCCAGGACTCATACGGGGAGAAACTGGACTGTCTGGCAGCAGGCAGAACTCGGAACTTGAGGGCGGCTTTCTCTCAGCAGTGTTTGCAGCAATTACCAGGACACTGAGATGCGGGCCCCTTAGGGCATAGCTGCTTGCTCCACCCTGTTGATTCCCTGAGACCCCGCCCCACCCAGGTTGGGCAGAGGCTTTTGCATCTGAATGCCCTGGACCTTTGCAATCTGAAAATTACCTAACAAATTGCAGCTGGGCCAGACAGACCCAGAACTTCCAAGAGAAGGCCCAAGGCCCCACAGCAGCTTGCACTGCTTCACAGCTGGGCCTCATCTGGGCACCTCCAAACCCCCAAAAAAGGAAGGGGAATCTGCAGATCTCTTCGTAGGTCCTGCTGGGTAGCCTCAGGCAGTGGCTAAATTAGCACCTCCTTAGAACCAAGAGCCAGTGTACCCAGTGGTCAGAGTGGGACCATCCAGAATACAACTCCTCAGATCCATAAGGGACACACTCAGGGGGCAGACTCAGTGAGCACCAAAGCCCCACTGAAGCAAGTCTTGTCCCAGAAGGGTGTCTTCAGCACAGAAGTTCTCCCACTGCAGACACAGCTGATTCTCACACCCAATTGGCCTGGAGGTCAATTCATCCCAGTGATAACTACAACAATCAAGGCTTAACTACAACAAGACTACAAGACTGTGCACAAAGCCCACAAAGGGGTGCACCAAGAGTGTCCACCTCAGGTAATTGGGGAGGCTGAGCCACTGGGCCCTATAGGACACCTAGCACACAAAGCCACTCTACCAACACAGGGAAGCAGCCAAAATGCGGAGACAAAGAAACAGGTCACAAATGACAGAAATGGAGGAAAGCAAACAAGTGGATATAGAGTTCAAAACCATGGTTATAAGGTTTTTCAAGAATTTTATGGAAACCGCTGATAAATTTAGTGAGACCCTGGAGGATATGAAAAAAGACCAACTAGAAATTAAGCATACACTGACTGAAATAAAGAATAATATACAGAGATCCAATAGCAGACAAGAGGATCCCAAGAATCAAGTCAAAGATTTGAAATACAAAGAAACAAAAAATACCCAACCAGAAAAGCAAAAAGAAAAAAGAATCCAAAAATATGAAGATAGTGTAAGGAGCCTCTGGGACAACTTCAAGCATACCAACATCCGAATTATAGGGTTGCCAGAAGAAGAGAGAGGGCAAGATATTGAAAACCTATTTGAAGAAATAATGACAGAAAACTTCCCCTACCTGGTGAAAGAAATAGACTTACAAGTCCAGGAAGCGCAGAGAACCCCAAACAAAAGGAATCCAAAGAGGACCACACCAAGACACGTCATAATTAAAATGCCAAGAGCAAAAGACAAAGAGAGAATCTTAGAAGCAGCAAGAGAAAAAAAGTCAGTTACCTACAAGGGATTACCCATATGACTCTCAGCTGATTTCTCAACAGAAACTTTGCAGGCCAGAAGGGAGTGGCAAGAAATATTCAAAGTGATGAATGCCAAGAACCTACAACCAAGATTACTTTATCCAGCAAAGCTATCATTCAGAATAGAAGGTCAGATAAAGAGCTTCACAGATAAGAAAAAGTTAAAGGAGTTCATCACCACCAAACCAGCATTATATGAAATGCTGAAAGGTATTCTTTAAGAAGAGGAAGAAGAAAAAGGTAAAGATAAAAATTATGAACAACAAATACATATCAACAAGTGAATCTAAAAATCAAGTGAATAAAAAATCTGATGAACAGAGTAATCTGGTGATTATAATAGAACCAGGGGCATGGAAAGGGAGTGGACTGACAATTCTTGGGCGGGGGGGAGGAAGAGGTGTGGGGGTGCAGGAAGAGTCTGGACAAAAATCGTATACCTATGGATGAAGACAATGGGAGGGGTAAGGGCAGAGGGTGGGGTGGGAACTGGGTGGAGGAGAGCTATGGGGGGGAAAAAAGAGGAACAACTGTAATAATCTGAACAATAAAAATTCAATTTAAATAAATAAATAAATAAATAAATGAAAAACAAAATGAAATAACACAAAAACAAAATGGGATGGTGGTAACCCCTAATGAAATAATAGATCTAGGCAATGATAATCAATAGCTCCTAGCATAACAAAAAGAAACAACTAGACATTATGTGTCTGCTGACAGAAGTACACATAATCGTCTTTGAAGGAGTCTTACAAAAAAAAATCTGAATAATATCGAACCATTATTGATAACTACCAGTTTACAAGAAATAAAGGGGACAGGAAATATGTTCAATGGTATCTGGAGGATGTAACCTCCCAAATATATAGTGTGGAAAGTTGTAAAACAAGCAGCCTATTTTCTTCAACATTATATTTCGAGGAAAAGAGAATCAACAGATTAATAGTTTTAAGAGCTATAGCAATCAAATGTAGTGTTTGGTCTTGTTTGCCTTTTGATTAGAATGAGCCAACTGTTTTTTTAATGGGAAAATTTGGTTGGATATTGGATTATATTCAGGAATCATTGTTAATTTTTTTTTAGGTATTGTGGATATATTTTTTTAAAAGAGCTATTTTAATATAAATACCAATTTTAATGGAACCAGTTAAATAAAAAATAAAATAGAAAAACAGCCAGGCTGGTTTGGCTCAGTGAATGAGCGCTGATCTATGAACCAGAAGGTCAGAGTTCAAGTCCCAGTCAGAGCACATGCATACTGAAATATTTACAGGTAAAATGCTATGATGTCTAGGATTTTCTTCAAAATAATCCAGGAAAGGGGGGAGGGGCAGGGAGACAAAATGAGAATGTAAATCGTCCTGGCTAGTGTGGCTTAGTTGGTTGGAGCATCACTTCATACATCAAAAAGTGGTGGGTTTGATTCCTGGTCAGACTCCTGGTTGATATTTCTTTCTCTTTCTCTCTCCCTTCCTCTCTCTGGAATCAATTTTAAATATATATATTTATTTATATAAAAATATATATTTAAATATATTTAAATACATTTAAATATATAAATATATTTTATATATTTAATTATATAAATATATAAATATATTTATTTATTTTTATTTATTTATTTATTTATTTATATATAATTAGAATGTAGATTAAACAAGGATGGCCAAGAGTTGATGCTTAGTATAACTGGGTGATGGGGTACTTGGAGTTAATTGCACTACTTTCTTTTATAGTTTAAATTTTTCCTTTATAAAAAGTGTTTTTAATAGTTCTTTTAAAAGCAATTCCAGATTAAAGGGAATTTACAACAAATTGTATGTAGTTCTCTTGAACAAGTAAACATAAAAGATAATTTCAGGACAATTGGAAAATATTTGAATTTGGAAAGGTCATTAGAAACTATTAGGAAATTAATGTTATATTTATTAGGTGTGATAATGATATCAAGGATAGATAATACAATCTCTTTACTTTTTAAATGCATAATAAAATGATTAAGAATGGGCTATCATGCCCTGGTGAGTATGGCTCAGTTGGTTGAGTATCGTCCCATGCACCAAGGTCACCTGTTGATTCCCAGTCAGGGCACACGCCTGGCTTTCCAGCTCAATCCCCAGTAGGGGGCGTGCAGGAAACCGAGAATCCATCTAGCTCTCTCACCCTCGCCCTTCCTCTCTCTGAAGTCAATAAAAACGTATTTCATTAAAAAAAAAAAAAAGAATGGACAATGATAATGCCTTAAGACAGCAGGACCATCTCTACTCTCCTGGTGCTTACCCAAGAACATAGCGTGACGAGCAGTAAGAACTCTCAGTTCACACTAACTCAGGGGGAAAAAGTCAGTCGGAATTAGCAAGAAGTCTGTATTGAGAATATTTCTAGGGAATTATATTTTATAAATGTTGAGTACATACAGTGATTCAAATGAATTTCCAGAATTGTTTTCCCACAGAGATTCTATCATATCATAACAACTTGCAATGTAGTGGGGAAGTAGAGGATTGGGGGAGTGGTAAAAAGCACTTACTAGCCCTGACCGGTTTGGCTCAGTGGATAGAGCGTTGGCCTGCGGACTGAAAGGTCCCAGGTTCGATTCCGGTCAAGGGCATGTACCTTGGTTGCGGGCGCATCCCCAGTAGCAGGTGTGCAGGAGGCAACTGATTGGTGTTTCTCTCTCATCGATGTTTCTAACTCTCTATCCCTCTCCCTCCCTCTCTGTAAAAAATCAATAAAGTATATATATTTTTTAAAAAGCACTTACTGTATTATGAAATCTAGTTTTATTTGTCAAATTGGCATCTTAAACTCTGCACTTTGTGACCCAATGGCTTTCAACTCTCCCTGCACATTGGACTAACCTGAGGACATTTTGGGAAATACTGATGTTCAGCTCCATCCAGACCATTTAGATCAGAATCTCTGGAGCTTGCGCATTGGCCATATTTTCAAAGTTCCCTGCGTTATTCCTATGCATAGCCAGGGTGAGAACACAAGTTTAACTCTCTGTACCCCAGTTTCATCAAGTGCAAAATGTGAGTAATATCTTCTGTTTTAGCCGCAACTGAGAATTATTGTGAGAGGTCAATGAAGTAGCATATGCAAAAATACATGGAAAAGTATAATGTTTTATGTAAATGTAGGGTCATGTTCCCATGTTAGCAATCAATGTATAGCAATCCTTTAAAAATGTTTACTTCTTGGACTGTTGGTTAGTTTGTTGTAGATTAAATATGACTCAGGATCATATAAATTCCTTGGTGAAGAGTCAAATGTGACTAACTGCTTATCACCAGCCCAGATCAAATTAGCATTGATATGGAGAAGCCCAAAATAATGAGTCTTTAGTTTACTTAATTATGAAAAGCATAAGCATTTATACATGTAAGCATTACACACGTAAGCATTACACATATAGATGTCATAGAAATGCAAAATATAAATTGTAGCTCAAGTTAAGTTTGGCTGCCCAAGGAAAAGAAAAAGAAAAATGAGGGCTCCTCTGTTATGAACTAGACACTTTCATGTGTATTGGCTCTTTAAATGGGCAGAATAGCCCTGGCCAGGTGGCTCAGCTGGTTAGAGCATCATTCCAATATTCCAAGCTTGGGGGTTTGATCCCAAATTAGAGCACATATAAGAATCAACCAATGAATGTATAAATAATGTACAAATTGATCTTTCTCTCTCTCTCTCCCCCTCTCCCTTCCTCTCTCTCTGAATTCAATTTAAAAATATATTTTTAAATAAAAATAAAATGGGCAGATTAACCTACCATAGTACTTTTTTAGTAATTTTTTAAAAAATATTTTTACTGATTTCTGAGAGAAAGGGAGAGGGAGAGAGAGAGATAGAAGCATCAATGATAAGAGAGAATCATTGATTGGCTGCCCCCTGCATGACCCCTACTTGGGATCAAGCCCGAAACCTGGGCATGTGCCCTTGACCAGACTGGGACCCTTCAGTCTGCAGGCTGACTCTCTATACACTGAGCTAAACCGGCTAGGGACCTACCATCATATTTTTGAAAAATTAAGTCATGAAATCAGTTTAGTGCGTATAACTAGTCACGTTAAAATGAAATACAGTGGGAAAATAAAAATATGAGTACAAGAAAAAATGAGGATTACAAAGGGATCAGAAAAGTTTAAAATACCTTGCCTCTAGGTATGCAAGTTGGAAGGAGGACTGGATGAGCTATAGAAACTTTAAGCTCCCCTCTCACAATGTTCAAGCAGGCATTTGATCAACATTAGGGCAGGTAACACAGGCCACAGATTGAAAGAAAATATTTACAAAAGACTTATCTGAGGAAGGACTTTTAACCAAGATATAAAAACGATGTCTTAAAACTCAACAATAAGAAAACAATAACTCAATTTTAAAATAGGCCAAAAAGCTAACACCTCACCAAAAAAGATATTTAGGTAGTGAAAAGATGTTCAGCAGCATGTGTCATTAGGGAATTGAAAGCTAAAACAATAATAAAATACCACTACATATCTATTAAAATGGTTAAAATCCAAAACACAGACAACACCAAGTGCTGACAAGGATGTAGAGCAACAGGAGTATCATTCATTGCTGGTGGGAATGCAAAATGGTGCAACCATTTTGGAAGACAGTTTGGCAGTTTCTTGCAATACTAAACATACACTTACCATACAATAAAGAAGTCATGCTCCTTAGTATTTATCCAAAGGAGTTAAAAACTTGTGTCCACACAAAAACCTGTACACAAATATTTATAGCAGCTTTATTCATAATTGCCAAAACTTGGAAGCAATTAAAATGCTCTACAGTACATGAATAGATAAACTGTGGTATATCCATACAATGGAATATTATTCAATGCTAAAAAGAAATGAGCTATCAAATCATTGAAAAGCATGGAAGAAACTTACAATCATACTAGAGGCCTGGTGCATGGATTTGTGCACCGGTGGGGTCCCTCAGCCTGGCCTGTGCCCTCTCTCAATCCAGGACCCCTTGGGGGATGTCGGAGGCCCAGTGCACAGATTTGGCCCTATCCCTGAAGGCCAGGCTGAGAGACCCCTCATGCACCAGGCCTCTAGTATGCATATGAAATCTTTGGTTAATCTCTTCTTGCCTTCCCCCTTCCCTCTGAGATTCATCAGTCTGTTCCATGTTTCCATGCCTGTGCATTGAGCGTCTGCCCTCTGATGGTCAGTGTGCATCATAGCTACTGGTCAAACAGTCGAATGATCGAAAGTTTGGACAGTTGCTTAGGCATATATATATATATATATATATATATATATATATATATAATTGAATGAAAGAAGCCACTCTTAAAAGGCAACATACTGTATAATTCCAACTATATGACATTCTGGAAAAGGCAAAACTATGGAGATAGTAATAAGATCAGTGGTTGCCAGGAGTTTGGGGGAAGGAAGGGATAAATTATTAAAGCATGGGGGATTTTTGGGACAGTGAAACTATTCCGTATGAAACTGTAAAGATGGATAATATCATTATGTTTTCCAAACCCATAGAATGTACAACCCTAAGAATGACACCTAATGAACTTTGGTACATGATGTATTAAAGTTGGTTTAGCTGTTGTAATAAAGGTACAACTCTGTTGCAGGATATTGATGGTGGGGGAGACTGGCTAGATGGGAACTCTGTACTTTCCAATCACTTTTGCTGTGAACCTAAAACTGCTCTAAAAAATAATATTTTTTATTTTATTTTTAGAGTTTAAAGTGAAAGGAGTTTATTAGTGAAGCAGTGAGACAGAGGAGGCCATAGACAGAGCAACCTAAAGTCTTTTAATATAAAAGTCTTTTAATGTAAAAAAGTGGGGCCCTAGCTGGTTTGGCTCAGTGAATAGAGCATCAGCCTGCAGACTGAAGGGTCCTGAGTTTGATTCCAGTCAGGGGCCCATGCCTGGGTAGCGGGCTCAATCCCCAATAGGGAGCATGCAGGAGGCAGCCAATCAATGGTTCCCTCTCATCATTGATGTTTCTATCTCTCTCCCTTCCTCTCTGAAATTAATAAAAATATATATTTCTTTAAAAGTGGGTGGGGGGGTGCAAAGGGACCAGGATTATCTTGAAACACCTTGCCTGTAGGTGTTCAAGTTAAAAGGCCCTGTTCTGGAGGACTGCTTGAACTAGAGAGCATTTAAACTCTCTCATGATTCTCAGGCAGGCATTTGATTTGCATTAGAGCAGGCAACTAATGTGTTTAGCAAAGGGTTAGGATCCCAGAAGTCTGGTAACTTGAACCTTGTCTAAGAAATGGATATGGAAATTTTGAAGGCAATTCTTTTACCCTCTCACACCCCCACTTAAATAAAATAAACTAAGTTCAAAGCTTCCACGTTTCTTTGTGTAACTCTGGACTTGAAGGCCTGGCTTTGCCTTTGATATTTAGAAAAAAGACCTTGGCCCTGTCTGGTGTGGCTCAGTTGGTTGAGTGTCATCCTTTGCACCAGAAGGTCACCCGTTCAATTCCAGTCAGGCCACATGCCCAGGCTTCAGGTTCTATCCTGGGTCAGGGTGTGTATGAGAGGCAACCCATGATGTTTTTCTCTCACATCAATGTCTCTCTCTCTCTCTCTCTCTCTTTCTCTCTCTCCCCCCACCTCCACTTCGTTCCTTTTCTCTGAAAATCAATAAAAACATTTTTTTAAAAGACCTTGGGCCTTGCAAAGGTAAAACCAAGATTTCATTCCAGAGTGGGGAAGGAATTAAACAACTCTGAGATGACATTGTGAAGGTAAGCCTCATCGAGGAGCTTAGGTTGAATCCTAATGGATTGAGGAGCCATGGAAGTCTTGAAGCAGAGAGGTGACATGATCAGATTTGTTTTCAAAGATCACAGCAGTGATTGGGTTGAGGATCTGTACTGGAGGCTGCCCGATCCCATGGGTGAACCTGCTATAGACAGCAGCTTCAGCGAAAAGAACTCTCCTCCCAAATATTTTCTACCTGCCACATAAACATCTTTCATGCCACAGTATGCACATTTAAGAGCCATACAATGAAAGATTGATATTCTTGTTTAGGCTATGATTTAAATGTAGAACTGCCCCAGCACTAAGCGGCATAATCTTATAACCATCAATTATAATAACAATGCTCTTGTAGTGGTGTTTTATAGCTGAAAGATTAAAACAGAAGTCAACTGTAGTTTATTGTTATTTAATAAGTTTTCTTTTATACTTGACATTAGGAAAATGACATGATGTGACACAGTGATATATTACATTAGTTTTGCAGGCTAATGAGAAGAGGACAAAGGCTCCATATAACATGTAACCATGCACTCATACCAAATGAAGGCTGCATGATGTCACAGCAGGAAATCCCAATCAAGTTTCATAGTGGTCCAAATGTGCCAAGTTCAATGAAAAGTGGAAGTTTATTTTTTAAAACTGAATAATGGTCCCACATTTTAATTTTTTTAAAATATATTTTATTGATTTTTTACAGAGAGGAAGGGAGAGGGACAGAGAGTCAGAAACATCGATGAGAGAGAAACATCGATCAGCTGCCTCCTTACTGGGGATGTGCCTGCAACCAAGGTACATGCCCCTGACCAGAATCGAACCTGGGACCGTTCAGTCCACAAGCAGACGCTCTATCCACTGAGCCAAACCTGTTAGGGCTGGTCCCACATTTTTAAAGTTATGTGAATGAGTCATTTGTTTATTTATTTCCTCCAATAATCTAATAGAAAGTTCTGGGTTAAAACTAGACACTTTTTTTTTCAACATCTGCAATATTGAACTTGAAGTTCAGATTTTTTTTTCCTGTTCCCAATTCCAATAATAATTGGCTTATATACTCATTTGATGCAGCTTTATGTAACACTAACTTAACTACAAGGGAACAAGACAGTTTTATGAAAGTATCAAGTGACATCTCGTTAAATTGACGTTAGAGGAATGCTCTCTGGCAAACATTTGTGAAGTATAACATCCAATTATCCCAAACAAGTAAACAGAGCCTTGAAATTATTAATATCATTTTGCATTTTTGGTCTAACAAGCTTAAATGAACAGGCACTCTCTGCATGCGTTAATATTATTAAAACTGAATTGCACAAGCAGATTAAATAGAGAAACTAAATGGGGACTCATTTTTCTATTTTTCCCCAACATTGGTAATTGTAGTTTAGCAAAGCAACATCATTCATCAGAGTAAATTAATGTCACTAATGTGATGTTTTGAGTTTATAGTTATTTAACTTATAAGTTTATTTTATTTTATGTTTTATAAGCACTGTAAGCATAATAAGCTTATAAATAATTTATGCATTTAAATAACATTTTGATAAAAATAACTTGTCAACACTGAGGAGCCTCTTTTTCTGTTTAAAACAAGATGAACAAAATTAAAAGGTGAAATGAACATTATTCAATTTTAAGAAATACGGTTCTACCAAATTTTCCATCTTGCTTAAGTTAAATTAGTTTTCTTACGTGAAGCCAATAACATTCTAATTAATATACTACCTATAGAGTTGTAAGATATAGATGCAAACCATAAAGTAAAATTCTAATGTAATATTTACTATACAAAGTAGATTCTTAAGAAATGCTTTTTTTAAAAAAAAAAATTGATTTCAGAGAGGCAGGGAGAAAGCTAGAAACATCAAGGATGAGAGAGAATCATTGATTGGCTGCCTCCTGCACGTCCCCCACTGGGGGAGGGGGTCGAGCCCACAACCCGGGCATGTGCCCCTGGCTGGAATCGAACCTGGGACCCTTTATTCCACAGGCCAATGCTCTATCCACTGAGTCAAACCAGCTAGGGCAGAAATGCTTTTTAATTACTCAGCTGGGAGAGGTAAAATAATATAATAAAATATAATCTTGTTCCCTAGCAGTTTGGCTCAGTGGATAAAGCGTCGGCCTACAGACTGAAGGGTCCGAGGTTTGATTCCAGTCAAGGGCACATGCCTGAGTTGCGGACTCGATCCCCAGTAGGGGGCGTGTAGGATACAGCCAATCAATGATTCTCTCTCATCATTGATGTTTCTATCTCTCTCTCCCTCTCCTTTCCTCTCTGAAATCAATAAAAATATATTTAAAAATAATAATATATAAAGTGGTAATAGTCCCAAGATTAGTCCAATAGCCATATGGGTAACTACACCACTATGTCTTTAAATTCAATTTTAATTTTTAAAATGATGACTATGTCTGTATTATGTAATCATCCATAAATCCTACATAATAAAGACGTAATATGCAAATTAACCCTCACACCTTCACAAGATGGCTGCCTATGACCAGGCCGGCCGAGGGGTTAGTGAGGGACGACCAAACGACTGAACAAGCAGGCTGCATGGGGTGACCAGGCCAGCAGGGGGGTTAGTGAGGGACAGCCAAATGACTGAACAGCAGGCTGCGCGGGCGACCAGGCTGGCAGGGGGGGCAGTTGGGGGCAACCAGGTCAGCAGCGGGGGGCAGTAAGGGGTGACCAGGCCAGCAGGGGGGGCAATTGGGGGAGACCTAGCAGGCAACGGGGGGCAGTTAGGGGCAACCAGGCCAGCAGGGGGGTCAGTTAGGGGTTATCAGGCTGGCATGCAGAGGCAGTGAGGGGCGATCAGGCTGGTGTGGGGGGGACAGTTAGGGGTGACCAGGCAGGCAAGCAGGCAGGTGAGCGATTAGGAGCCAGCAGTCCAGGATTTTTTTTACAGAGAGGAAGGAAGAGGGATAGAGAGTTAGAAACATCGATGAGAGAGAAACATCGATCAGCTGCCTCCAGCACACCTTCTACTAGGGATGTGCCCACAACCAAGGTACATGCCCTTGACTGGAATCGAACCTGGGACCCTTCAGTCTGCAGACCAATGCTCTATTCACTGAGCCAAACCGGTTAGGGCAAGGTTTTTGTTTTGTTTCTAAGATGGCAGAAATAATATCTTGATGCTGATGGGAACATTCAGTAGAGGGGAGAACTTGGTCAATGTCCTTGAGTAGGCAAGAGGGGATTGTTAGGTGTAGTGTATAAGGTTGGCCTTAGAGAGAAACACAGGGTATAGCAGGGTTTCTCAATTTCTACACTTTTGACATTTTGGGAGAGGTACTTCTTTGTTGGGGAGAGAGGACTATCCTGTGCATTGTGTTAAAATGTTTTGCAGCATCACTGACCTCTACCATCACCCCAGATACCAAGAATGTCTCCGAAATTGCCAATAGCCCCTGGGAGGCAAAATTGTGCCCACTTGAGAACTACTGATCTATAGTAACAGGAGGGAAGGTAAAGTACTATCAGAGAATGATAAGACAACTACTCAATAGCCTATCTAATAAAGATGGAATATGCTAATTGACCCTCATGCCATTGCAAAGATGGCAGTGCCCACAGCCAATAAGGAGGGGATATGCTAATTGACTGCCCCACCCTTAAAGATGGTGGCGCCCACAGCCACAAGATGGCTGGCAGGGGAGGGCAGTTGTGGGTGATCAGGCCAGGAGAAGAGGGCAGTTGAGGGCAACCAGGCCTGCAGGGGAGGGCAGTTAGGGGTGACCAGGCCAGCAGGGGAGGGTGGTTGGGGGTGACCAGGCTGGCAGGGGAGGGCAGTTGGGGACAATCAGGCTGACAGATGAGCAGTTAGGCATCAATCAGGCTGGCAGGGGAGTGGTTAGGGAGTGATCAGGCTGGCAGACAGAAGCAGTTAGGGGCAATCAGGCAGGCAGGCAGGCAGGCGAGCGGTTGGGTCCCAGATTCTGAGAGGGATGTCCGACTGCCGGTTTAGACCTGATCCCACAGGGGTCCCATATTGGAGAGGGTGCAGGCTGGGCTGAGGGACACGCCCCCCCCCCCCCCAGTGCCCAAATTTCGTGCACTGGGCCTCTAGTATGAAATAAAAAGACAAAGCTGAATTTATTGCTTATACAGAGATAGTCATAGCCATGTGGGTCAGGCATGGCTTCAAGCAGACCAACCAGACTGCTAATCTCATACTGATTTTGAGAAAGTGGGTGATTCAGGGATTGGTGAACTTTCAGGAGTCTAATTGTGTTGATAACTTGGGTGAAACTATTGCTGACTGGCTGGCACTCAGGGGCATGTTTACTGAAGTGAGTCTTTCTGATTGGCTTATTTTCAGAATCAACAGGTAGTTGTTGGCTTGCAAAAGCATGTTCAATTGATCAATTGAACTTAAAACTGGCTCTGATTTCTGTTTGTTCCCATGGGAATGTGGGGAGTTAAGAAATTCTCTGTACTCTGTATGCTAGTGGATAGATGTGGTGGTGGAAATTTGTGGAAGTTTTCTTCTGCTTTAATTTTTTTTAAAGTGAAATAGGAAGTATGCCCTCAGCAGACAGGGAGAATAGTTAGGTGTAGGTGTTGAAGGTTTAAGAAAAGAGATATAAAATAGATATGAAAGCAGGAGAGGAAGTGGACTAGGCAGTGGTCGCCAACCAGTGGACCGTGGACCACTGGTTGTCCGTGAGGTCCAAAAAGTTGGCAACCACTGGACTAGAGAACTGTAGTATGATTACTGTGCAGAATTAAGGACCCACTGAGGTCAAAAATCCTATATAATAAAAGCTAATATGCAAATTGACCAAACGGTGAAACGACCAGTTGCTATGACCTGCATTGACCTCCTGAGGGCAGACGCTCAAAGCAAGAGCTGCCCCCGGGTGGTCAATGAGCTTCCACAGGGGGAGCACTGCTTAGCCAGAAACCAGGCTCAAGATTGGCGAGTGCTACGGCAGTGGCGGGAGCCTCTCCCACCTCCGCGGCAGCACTAAGGATATCCGACTGATGGCTTAGGCCTGCTCCCCAGGGCCTAAGGGCTCCTGGACAGCGAGAGTGTGCAGGCTGGGCTGAGGGACCCCCGCCTCGAGTGCATGAATTTCATGCACCAGTCCTCTAGTATAGAAATAAATTAGCATGTCATGCATTTTTCTTTCATATTCAGTTGACTGGGTGCAGGAGACATGAACTTAACTGTGACTGAGGTTTTGCCAAATAAGTACTATAAAGCAAGAAAGGTTCCAGGAACTTGAGAGGGTATTCAAGATAATGTATTATTTTTGAGCTTATTTTGCTTTTTATTATGAAATTGTCAAACATCTCAATAGTAGAAAGAATAATATAATGAATCCTCATGAGCCTGTCACCCAAATCCAACAAATAAAACATTTTGCAATCTTCTTTCTTTTTTTTAAAATTGATTTCGGAGAGGAAGGGAGAGGGAGAGAGAGATAGAAACATCAATGAGAGAGAATCATTGATTAAGTGCCTCCTGCATACCCCCCACAGGGGGATTGAGACCAAAACCCAGGCATGTGCCCTAACTGGGAATCGAATCATGATCTCTTGGTTCACAGGTCAATGCTCAACCACTGAGCCAAGCCAACTGGGCTGCAATCTTCTTTCATCTATTCTGCCAGACATTTTCTTTTCCTCAAGCATTTTAAAGCAGCCCGGTTCTTTAAAAAAAATTTTTTTTAATAATAAAAGAAAGAATTTTAAAGCAAATCCCAGACTGGTTCACTCATTAATACCTCAAGATGTATTTGTTACAAATAAGAACTTAAAAAAAACAAACCATAATCACAATGCCATTATCACATGTAACAAAACTAACAATAATTATTTAATACTAGAGGCCCGGTGCATGAATTCGTGCAGAGGTGGGGTCTGTCCAGTCTGGCCTGATAGGGGCTGATTGGCCAGGCAGGCCAGGAGAGGGGGAGCGGGAGGCTGGCTGGCCCCCACAACCCTGATCGGGGCGAGGCCAGCCTGCCAACCACCTGTGGACCCTCCCCCCAGCCAGCCCACCCCCTGATGGAACTGCTGTAGAACTCCCGGTGGAGGGGACAATTTGCATATTACCCTTTTATCATATAGGAAGATTAACTAATTCTCAGCTCATATTCAAATTTTGCAAAGTGATGATAATGTTTGCCGACAAACTTAAGCTACCTAAGGAGAGAAGAAATAAGAAAGCTGATGAGGTTTGGTACAATGGAAGGTGGTTAGATCAACAGGTTAAAGGTCCTGGTGGGTGGGAAGATAATTGAAGTTAGGAGCCCACAGGGAGTTAGCTGAAGGGGTGGGGTGGGGTGGTCCCATTTTCACCTGCCCACTGCTCAGTCACAACAGTCCTCTTTTTCAGTTTATTATATGAGACAAACTCCCTCCAATCACTATCTCATCCATTTTTTAAAAATATATTTTTATTGATTTCAGAGAGGAAAGGAGAGGGAGAGAGAGATAGAAACATCAATGATGAGAGAGAGTCAATCATTGATCAGCTGCCTCCTGCATGTCCCTCACTGGGGAATGAGCCTGCAACCTGGGCATGTGGCCTTGACCGGAATCAAACCTGGGACCCTTCAGTCCAGCGGTGGCCAACGTTTCGGACCTCAGGGACCACCAGTGGTCCACAGGCCTGAGCTCTAGCCACTGAGCCAGACCAGCTCGGGCTAACTCATCTATTTTAGCTCCAGCACCAGATACTCTCAGGAGACTCTGCAAACTAAATTAGGTCCTCCTTTTATACCTTTCTTCTTTGGAGCACTTACAATTTCAAAACTATAGAAAAACGTGTTTGTGAAGTCGAAGTCCACTAAGAACTATGTCTCCTTTGTTCACTACGGTCATTGCAAGCTCGTAGGGCAGCGTCAGTAGGACACACCCAGTAAATGTATTTGCTGGGCAAAGGAGGAAGTGTTCAATAATGCCAAATGCCACAGACTTCTAAACCCACCTGTCATACGGTTTCTAAGAAGGATTCTAAATTATCTATTCTCAGGTGACAGTCGCCAATTCCTCACTTGTAGGAAGATAGAATTTAGGCGGCCCATTTAAGTTCATTACTTGAAGACTACATTGGGCCCTTGTTCCTGCTTAACTTGAAGAGACAGAGCTCTAAACTCCCCTTTATCAGCCCCAAAATGCTCTTGCATAAAGGAAACAATTACTTAAGGTTCAATCGAAACACCCGAGCCCCCGCCCCGTGGTGTACCAAGCCCTAAAACGGCCAAGGAGGGGTGGGTGCCGTGGGCATGCGCGGAAGGGTACCTGCAGAGGGGATCTGAACCTCCCCAGAACGGAAGTCCCCGAGCCTTCAAAGCCGCGGGGAAGTAACTCGGCAACGGACCAAGATGGCGGCGCCCAGCGAGGGGACAGCGTTTGCTGCGGGGATTGAAAAGACTTGGGGTGCAGTTGTTCGCTCCCCAGAAGGGACTCCCCAGAAAATCCGGCAGCTGATAGATGAGGGGATTGCCCCGGAAGAAGGAGGCACTGAAGCGTGAGTTCGCGAGTCCACCCTGGTCCAGCTCCGGCTGATTGGAGAGGGTTGTCCGGCCTGTGGGGATCCCCTGGGTGGGCGACTCCGGCGGCGAGGATGGCTTCGTCCCGGGATCTGAAAGAGACTGGGGTCACTATCGGCTTTAATCTCCTCGGGGTGTGCGGGATTGCCGTGGTCAGGTTTTGGGGAGAAGGAAGAAAGAAGACCGCTATGTGCACCTGACTGCTCTCAGTTGGGCTTCTTAACCGGTTTTGAGCTGTAGACAGCTGTGGCAGCCCGCTAAAGCTTACGAACCCCTTCTCGGCATCTTATTAGTAAGTGTACAAAGTAAATTGCATAGGATGATGCCCGGCCGGTGTGGTTCAGGGGGGCAGCATGGAACCATGACCCGGAGGTGGCCAGTGCGGTTCCGGTCGGGGCACAGCCCGGGGTGCGGGCTCCCTCCCCGGCGGGGCTGCGGGAGGCAGCCCGTGTGTTTCTGCCGCCCGCCCTCTCCCTGCCCCTGTCTGAAGTAAATGAGTAAATAATGACCTAGGATGCGAAAGGAAGTCGATTCTGTTGGAATTCAGTCATGAAGGTAGTAGAAAAAGGGGATGCAGTCGCGTACTTCATTCCTAACGCGATAGATACTCTCCAGCCATCCGTCTTGTAGCTGCCACAGTGTTGAAGTAGTGATATCAGCATCAATGATATTTCAAAGCACGTGCAGCCACCATAATGTGACAAAATGTCTGTAGTTTCCATTCGTCACAAATTCGCAGGGATTGCCGATGCTGCCATGGTTTTATTACCTTCATTCGTAATGGAAAGAATGCTGAATTTCAGTTAGAGGTTAGTAAAATAAGTGTCATTTTTTCCCCCCTTCCAAGTTTATGAATCCTCAGGTTTTCCCAAGAACCGCACCTCCCTGAGGCTCTCTGAGTCTCCTGGAAGAATTCTGACCATAAATTCCTTTCGGTTACAATAGTGGGTGGAATCCTGTTTCTATTAAAATGACTTTTGTCTTCAGCAGTTCTGCCCAGTACCTCTCCCCCCGGCGCTGTTGACATACCTTTGCCTGCAAATAAAATAATGGTTTTTGCTGGGTTTTTTTCTCCCTGAAATTTTTTTTCATGAAATTGCCTAAAGATCTTTACTTTGATTTGACATTTCAAATGAGTACGTTGATGGGAGGAGTGGGTATCACTGCCTGATCTAGGTAGGAATGCCAGGATTGTTTTCTTCTGTTAAACGAATTAAATGTCTAAGATGGCCCAATTACATAATGCACAGAAGCCCAGGGTCTTATTTTGTGTTTACTAAAGTTGTGCAAAATATGAACAGGGAGCACGAGTGAACTAGGGGAACAGTTAGCCACCGCAGAGGTAGGGATTGCTTGGAACGTAGGTGTGGCCACACAGAAGAGACGGAAGGATTGGGATTCTATTTAGCAAGTGCTATCATCCAAGACCGCCTTCGGGTACCCAGACCCTCAGGCACCCAAGTCCTTTATAGAAAACCAGAGGCCCGATGCACGAATTTGTGCACAGGTGGGGTCCGGCTGGCCCTGATTGCCCCTATGGGGCCGGGGGTAGGGGCCAAGGGTGGTGGGCTGGAACAATTTGCATATTAGCCTTTTATGTAGGATGACATAGTTTTTGCATATAACCTGTGCATGTCCCCCATATACTTTAAATCATCTCTAGATTACTTATCATGCCTAATATAATGTAAATAGTTGTTTACTGAGTCGTTAGGAAATAATGACAAGAAAAATGTCTGTACATGTTCAGTGTAGACACAACCATCATAGGCCTAACTACATAGTTCACATCAGCAAAAACATTTTCCCCCAAAATATTTTATATCTGCAGTGGAATGAATCTGCAGATGTGGAACCTGTGGATACAGAGGGCTGACTGTATTGTGAAACCACTGAAAATGTTATCAGAAGAATTACATAGCTGAAATGGTTTTTAGCAAGGTTAAAATCCAGTGTGGTGTGGTTGAGAATGTGGAGTGCAGAGAAGCTAGATACAAAATGTTTAAGCAAAGTGATCCTTTGTGATGCCATGAAAGGATTACTAATAGTTCTGCCATTTTATTTTAGGAAAGAGTCATCAGCCACATTCCAGTCAGTTAATGGATCACCCCAAACAGAACAGCCACCATTGGAATCTACAAGCAAAGAAGCATTCTTTAGCAGAGTGGAAACATTTTCTATATCCTTTTTGTAGTTCATGCAAATTGTACTTCTGCCTGCTCCTGGAATTATTACTCCCAAGGAATAACACTACTTGCTCTGATGTTTTTTGTTTTGTTTTGTTTTTGTTTTTGTTTTTTTTAAAAATATATATATTTTATTGATTTTTTACAGAGAGGAAGGGAGAGAGACAGAGAGTTAGAAACACCGATGAGAGAGAAACATCGATCAGCTGCCTCCTGCACATCTCCCACTGGGGATGTGCCCGCAACCCAGGTATATGCCCTCGACCGGAATCGAACCCGGGACCCTTCAGTCCGCAGGCCGACGCTCTATCCACTGAGCCAAACCGGTTTCGGCTGCTCTGATGTTTTAAATTTAAGAATTAAACTTGAACCCTAGCTGGTTTGGCTCAGTGGATAGAGCGTCGGCTGCGGTCTGGGGGGTCCTGGGTTTGATTCCGGTCAAGGACACATGCCCAAGTTGCGGGCTCGATCCCCAGTAGTCAGGAGGCAGCCGATCAATGATTCTCTCTCATCATTGGTGTTTCTATCTATCTCTCCCCTCTCTCCCTTCTTCTCTGAAATCAATAAAAATATATTTTAAAAAATTAAACTTGGTAAGAAATCTTTAAAAATATGTTTTTACTAGAGACCCAGTGCACAAAAATCATGCACTCCGGGTGGGGGTGTGTGTCTCTCAGCCCAACCTGCGCCCTCTTGCAGTCTGGGAGCCCTAAGGGGATGTCCGACTGATGGCTGACATCCTTAGCGCTGCAGTGGAGGTGGGAGAGGCTCCCACCGCCACTGCTGCTGTGCTCGCCAGCCGTGAGCCTGGCTTCTGGCTGAGTGGCGCCCCCCCTGTGGGAGCGCACTGACCACCAAGGGGCAGCTCCTGCGTTGAGCGTCTGCCCTCTGGTGGTCAGTGCACATCATGGTGACCAGTTGTGCCCCCATTTAGTCGATTTGCATATTAGCCTTTTATTATATAGGATTGGTTTCGGAGAGGGAGAGAGAGAAACACCATGATGAGAGAATCATTGATAGGCTGCCTCCTGCAAGCCCACTACTGGGGTTGGAGCCCACAGGCTAGGCATGTGCCCTGACTAGGAATCGAACTGTGACCCCTGAGCCACACCAGCTGGGCTTGGTAAGAAATCTTGTAGGAAAATTAGTATCATGAAATGTCATCTCTCAAAGGAACATTTTAGATCAGCGGTTCTCAACCTGTGGGTCGCGACCCCTTTGGGGGTCGAACGACCCTTTCACTGGGGTCGCCTAAGACCATCGGAAAACACATATATAATTACATATTGTTTTTGTGATTAATCACTATGCTTTAATTATGTTCAATTTGTAACAATGAAATTGGGGGTCACCACAACATGAAGAATTGTATTAAAGGGTCGCGGGATTAGAAGGTTGAGAACCACTGTTTTAGATGATCCAACATTTTACAAAAAAAAAACAAAAACGAAGAGCCAGGGAGGAGAAGCAGCAATAATTAACATTTTTATATGTGTTCTCACATATATTGTCATATTTGATCTTTACCTTAAACCAATGAAAATAAGGTATTATTATTATTATACTCATTTTACCGAAGAGGAAGCAGTTCAGGTAGGTTATGTGACTTGCCAAAAGTCAACCTGCTAGCAAGTGGCAGAGGCAGGACTATAGTGTAAGGCTCTTGGCAACCAAATCTAATATTTTTTGAGACTACTATACTTTTTGTCCTTTTCTAGATTTTCCTCTGTATATTCTCTATTGTTGCATAACAAATTACCCTAAAACTCAGTGGCTTAAAACAACGAATGCTTATTATCTCACAATTTCTGTGGATCAAGAATCCAGGCACAGCTTAGCCAAGTCCTCTGATTGAAGGTCCCTCACAGATAGCAGTGAAGGTATAGGGTGGGGCCTGCAGTCATCTTAGGGGTGGCTAGGAAAGGATCTACTTTCCATCTGATGTGGTTGTTGATAGGGTTCATTTCCTTGTAGCTATTGGATTGAGGGCTTCAGTTATATACTAGCTGTTGGCTGAAGACCTTCATGTTTCTTGCTTCATAGGCCTTTCCATGGTAGCTGGCTTCTATCAGAGTGAGCAAGCCAGAGAGAGCAAGACAGAAGCTGGACTCCTTGTAACCTAATATCAGAAGATATTCCATTACTTTTGCTAGGTTCTATTCACTAGAGTGATTTTTTTTTTAATTTAAATAGTTGTAGACTTACAGAAAGGTTGCACAGGTTACAAAGAACTTTCTTTCTGAGATACTTGAAAATAAGTTGCCAAAGTGATACCTCATTGTCCCCCAAGTATTTCCTACAAACAAGAACTTTCTCCTACATACTCACAATGCAGCCATCAAAAAATAATCATATAACTATCAACTAACCCTCTGACCCAAATTATTTCATCTATTGTCCTAATAATGTGTTTTTTTGTTTTTTACTTTATTGATTTGAGAGAGAGAAACATCGATTTGTTGTTCCACTTGATCAAACCTGAATGCTTGCCCTAGCTCGTTTTGCTCAGTGGATAGAGCATTGGCCTGTGGACTGAAGGGTCCTGGGTTCGATTCTGGTCAAGGGCACATGCCCCAGTTGTGGGCTCAATCCCCAGTAGAGGGTGTGCAGGAGGCAGCGAATCAATGAGTCTCTCTCATCGTTGATGTTTCTCTTTCTCTCTCTCTCTCCCTCTCCCGTCCTCTCTGAAATCAGTAAAAATATATTAAAATAAAAACAAAAACAAAACCTGAAAGCTTGGTGTATGGAAACAACACTCTAACCAACTGAGCTACCCAGCAGGGTCCAGTAATGTTCTTTATAGCAAAAGGATACAGTTGAGAATTCTCAGTTTTTCCTTGAATTTCATGATCTTGATACTTTTGAAGATTGCAGGCCAGTTATTTTGTAGTATCTCAGTTCATATTTGTGTGCTATTTCCTTGTGATTAGATTCAGGTAATGCAAGAGCATCACAGAAGTGGTGCTGTGTTCTCATTGCATCCTGCCAAGTGGCACACGATTTTGATTTATCCCTTTACTGGCAGTGATCGCTTTGATACTTGATAAAAGGGAGGGTCTGTCAGTCTTCTCCATTATAAAGTAATTAAAAAGTGTTTTGTGGCTGGCCTGCATAACTCAGTGGTTAAGTGTTGACCTGTGAACCAGGAAGTCACGGATGATTCCAGTTCAGGGCACATGCCCAGGGCGTAGGCTCGATCCCCAGTGGGGGCATGCAGGAGGCATCCAATCAATGATTCTCTCTCATCATTGATGTTTCTCTCTCTCCCTCTCCCTTCTTCTCTGAAATCAATAAAAATACATATTTTTTTAAAAGTGTTTTGTGGGGAGGTACTTTGAAATTGGGTAAATAACATCATCAAACTTTATATAATTTATTTGTAGCAGCATGGGCTCATGATTTCTTTTAGTTAATAGGTTATAATCCATTACTATCATTATATATTTGGGTATTTCAATTGTCCCTGGACTAATTTTTTATTTTAATATAGTATTTTTTATTTTATTTATTGATTTGAGAGAGAGAAGAAGAGATTGAGAGAGAGAGAGATAGAGGGAGATTGAGAGAGAAACATAGATTTGTTATTTTACTTATTTATGCATTCTTTGGTTGATTCTTGTATGTGCCCTGACCTGGGATTGAACCTGTAACCTTGACATATTGGGACAACGCTCTAACCAACGGAGCTACTCAGTTAGGGTCTGAGTTTAAGAAAGTATTTAGAACCATTTCCTTTTATTCTCTTTTGTTCTCATTGGCTATAAATTGATTACTACTTTGGATATGATAATTTATTTAACTTAAGCTAGTTAAGTGATTCTGTTACTTTTATTCTAGACTAGAGGCCTGGTGCACGACATTCGTGCACTGGGATGGGGTTGGGGGCCCTCAGCCTGGCCTGTGCCTTCTCGCAGTCTGGGACCCCTCAAGGGATGTCCGCCACCACCGCTGCGCTCACCAGCCATGAGCCAGCTTCTGGCTGAGCGGCGCTCCCCCTGTGGGAGCACACTGACCACCAGGGGGCAGCTCTTGCATTGAGTGTCTGCCCCCTGGTGGTCAGTGCACGTCATAGCAACCGATCGTTCTGCTGTTTGGTCGATTTGCATATTAGCCTTTTATTATACAGGATAATCCCAGCTCCTTTAACATTTACATCTAAATTCTGTTTTCTAGCCTTTAGTCCTCCTTTTGCTGATACGGGAATGTTTTCAAATTTTCATATTCCTTATAAAAATATAGAACTTTCCTACATCTTCTTTCATGTTTTATCCCTTTTTCCCCATGTGCTGTGAAAAAAGAGCTCTTTAGGTAAAATATAAAAAGCTGAATGTTGAGTATTAAAGATAAATAAGTGTTTCAGGACATTTTCCCAAGCACATACCTATAGATGTTCTTGATGCTCTCAACCTATTGAAAACACATAGACTAGGCCACACACAGTACATAACAATCAAATTTGGGGCAAAGGGTCCCTGGCCGGTATGACTCAGTTCGTTGAAGCATCATCCCGTATATGCAAAAGTCAAGGGTTTGATTCCTGGTCAGGGCACATACCCATGTTTTGGGTTCAATCCCCAGTCAGGGCATGTGCAGGAGGCAACTGATCGATGTTTCTTTCCTGCATTGATCTCTCTCCCCCACTCTCTTCTTCTCTCCCATTCTCTTCCTCTCCCTTCCTCTCTCTCTAAGATCAATTTTTTACAAAAAGCATGTCCTCGGGTGAGGATTTTAAAAAATTGGGGGGCAGGGAGAATAATGAAGAATATTAATTTTACTGAATATTCTTTGGAAGGTAAAAGTGGATGTGGTACAATAGGAGAGCATAGGTGAGTGGTGAAAAATATTTCTGCTTGCTTGGTTTTCACTATGCCTTATTGCTTAGGCACATCCCAGTGCTTTTGCTAGTGTTTATAAATCCCTAGCAGGTGCGTGTGAATGGCTTCTGTATGCCACCCCACACCAGTAATAAAGTAGACATTTTATTTTATTTTACTTTGTAATCCTCACTGGAGGATATTTTTCCATTGATTTTTAGAGAGAGTGGAAGAGAGAGGGAAAGACAGAGAGAAATACCAATGTGAGAGAAACACATCGATTGGTTGCCTCCTGCACAAGCCCCAACCAGGGCCCAAGCTGGGGAGGAGCCTGCAACTGAAGTACATGCCCTTGACTGGAATCGAACCCAGGACCCTTGAGTCCGCAAGCCAGTGCTCTACCCACTGAGCAAAACCAGCTCAGGCTAAAATAGACATTTTATTATTTAAAGTATTACACATTTTTATTTATTTATTTTTTTTAATATATTTTATTGATTTTTTACAGAGAGGAAGGGAGAGAGATAGAGAGTTAGAAACATTGATGAGAGAGAAACATCGATCAACTGCCTCCTGCACATCTCCCACTGGGGATGTGCCCGCAACCCAGGTACATGCCCCTGACCGGAATCGAACCTGGGACCCTTCAATCCGCAGGCTGACGCTCCATCCATTGAGCCAAACCGGCTTCGGCGTATTACACATTTTTAAAATCCTCACCTGAGGATATGATTTTTATTAATTTTTTAGAGAGGGAGAGTGAGAGAGCGAAACATCAGTGTGAGAGAGAAACATTGATTGGTTGCTTCTCGTACATGCCTTTTCTGGGGATTGAACCTAGAACCTAGATATATGCCCTGACCAGGAACCAAACCTACAACCCTTCAGTGTACGGGACAACGTTGCAACCAACTGAGACACACCAGCCAGGGTTAAAATAGACATTTTAAACAAATGAAATACATAGGGCTTCCTAGAGAAAAAGTTAATAACTTTTTTCTCTGCTTATTACTTAAATGACCTGTATGTGTCTGTTCTTTAAAAATAGTTGTTTTTGTTAATCCTCACTCAAAGATATTTTTTCTATTGATTTTTTTTTTGAGAGAGTGGGAAGGAGGGAGGGAAGGGGGAGGGGGAGAGAGAAACATTGATATGAAAGAGACATATCGATTGGTTGTTCACAAACATACCCCAACTGGAGCCAGGGATCGAACCTGGAACTCTGGTATGAAAATCAATGCTTTAACCACAGAGAAACACCAGCCAGGGTTAAAAATAGTTTTAAGCCCTGACCCGTGTGGCTCTGTTGGAGCATTGTCCTGTACACTGGAAGGTCAAGGGTTTGATTCCTGGTCAGGGCAAATACCTAGGTTGCAGGTTCAGTCCCCAGTTGGGGTGTGTACGAGAGGCAACCAGTCAGTTTCTCTCTCACATCCATGTTTCTCTCCCTTCCTCTCTAAAATCAATTAACATATCCTTGAGTGAAGTTTAAACCCTGACCTTGAAGCTCAGTTGCTTATAGTATCATCTTAATACAATACACCAAGGTTACAGGTTGGATCCCCAGTCAGGACACATACTAGTACAAGAATCAACCAATAAGAACAAAAATAAATGGAACAATAAATTGATATATCTCTCTTTCTCTCCCTCTCCCTTCCCCTTCCTCTCTCTCTCAAATGAATAAATAAAAAATTTTAAATAAATAAAAATTGTTTTAACACTTTTTTTTACTGTGTTTTCCCTCAGTTTAATATATTTATTTCTATATACATAAAGAATAAGTGAAAGGTTTAATTTCTGACTTACTCAATTTAATGTACTTGCAGTGTTGTTTTTCTTAACATGAATACTCTTTGAAATGGGCAGGTAAGCCCCCTGAGCTGTCTCCACTTGTCTGTGCAAAATATGGCTGGGTCACAGTTGAATGTGATATGCTCAAGTGCTCCAGCTGTCAAGCTTTTCTCTGTGCCAGTTTACAACCAGCTTTTGATTTTGACAGATGTAAGTATAAAATACAAATTACATTTTTCTCTATATTCAAAGATAGACTCTGCTACTTTTTCAGAAAAGACTGGCCACTTGTTTGATTAAAGAATGTATACTGCTGTGTATAACAAGGTGAATTTGTGTTCGTCTTCACTGTATGAGCGTCAGTCATTCCTTTTTTTTCTTCAGTCATTCCTTTTTAAAAAAACTAAACTAGAATGAACTTGATTTTATGTATTCTGGGAAACTAACAGTAAGTATGTTTACTTTATGGTTCCAAAATTTATACTTAGGCAAAGAGACAAGACTTGGTGAGGGCTCACACTTTGGAATGCCTGCCTTATAAGATACATGATACGCTCTTTGTTATTGATCTTAGGATCTGGATTTAAAACTTGTTTTGTAGAAAATATTAAGATGATGCAGTTGCTAATATTTCATATATTTTGTAATTTTCTTAGTTATTTTTATGTTTGAGTCTATACTCTTAAGACTTTGAATCTCTATAGTGTTTTTAAAGCTTAGTTTCCTCTGTGGGTTTTAGATAAGGAGCGATGTGCTGAGCTGAAGAAAGCCTTGTGTACTGCCCATGAGAAGTTCTGTTTCTGGCCAGATAGCCCCTCTCCAGGTACTTAATTCCACGTTTCCCATTTACCATCTCTTCTTGGTCATTGCATTTCTAATATTGTATATTTATTTATGAAAATCTAATTGAAGTTCTTGGTCTTTATCAAGAACTGACTTACATTCATTCACTTATTATGTTACTGCTTAACTTTATTAAGTGCGTTTGACATGCCAAAGGCTTAGCCATGCATACATTATCCCATTTAATCCTCATAGGGGCCCTGGAATATAAACATTATCAACCCAGTTTATTTTTATATATATACACACACACACACACACACACACACACACACACACACACACTAGAGGCCCGTTGCATGAAGAGATTCGTGCTACAGGCCTTCCCTTCCCCTGGCTGCCGGCACCGGTTTTTCTTTGGTACCCTGGACCCAGGCCTTTGCTCCGGCCGGAGCCTTCAGTCTTTGCTCCGCCGCTTTGCGCCTACGTATGCAAATTAACCGCCATCTTTATTGGGTTAATTTGCATGCTCTCCTGATTGGCTGGTGAGCGTAGCAGAGGGATGGTCAATTTACATGTTTGTCTATTATTAGGATATATACACACACACACACACACACACACACACACACACACACACACTAGAGGCCCGGTGCATAAAATTCGTGCATGGGGAGGGGGTGTGTCCCTCAGCCCAGCCTGCACCCTCTCCAATCTGGGATCCCTCTCACAATCCAGGACTGCTGGCTCCAAACCGCTCACCTGCCTGCCTGGTTGCCCCTAACCGCTTCTGCCTGTTAGCCTGATCACCCCCTAACCACTTCCCTGCCAGTCTGATCGATGCCTAACTGCTCCCCTGCTGGCCCGATTGCCCCCAACTGCCCTCCCCTGCCAGCTTGGTCCCTCCCAACTGCCCTCCCTCCCCTGCAGGCCCGGTCACCCCCAACTGCCCTTCCCTGAAGGCCCAGTTGCCCCCAACTGCCCTCCCCTGCAGGCCTGGTCGCCCCTAACTGCCCTCCCTCCCCTGCAGGCCCAGTCACCCCCAACTGCCCTCCCCTGCCAGCCATCTTGTGACCACATGGGAGCGGCCATCTTTGTGCGAGGGTGTGATGGTCAATTTGCATATTACCTCTTTATTATATAGGATATGTTTTATTGTTGAGAATATTGTAGCTATATCCCATTTCCTCTCCCCTTTCCCCCCCTCTTTCCAGATCTTACCACCCCCCAGGTTCAACCCAGTTTTTAGGTGAGGAAACTGAGAATCAGAAGTCTTAAAACCAACTAGTGAGGAGCCATAACTAGGGTTATCTACTTTCAAACCCTCTGCCCTTCCTGTGATAACCAGGAGCCCCGTGTTCTACCTTGGCTTCCTTTGGTGCACTAACAGCCCTAATGATGGTAGTTTGGTTGCTAAAGAAGACTCACAGAACCCCAAATAAGAGTGATTGCAAATCTACAGTTTATTACAGTAAAATGGCACAATCTAACAACAGCATTGAAGTAAGAATGTCATCACAGCCAAAGACTGCCCACAGTGGTCTGGACCACTGTTCTCGCTGTATAAGGGCCATGGTAGGATACACTCTTTCGAATCAGAAACCACTGATATGGGTGCAAAACACTGTAGAACAAGAGAGCCCAAAATGAGATCTCAAGTGTAATTTTTTTACATATATGTATTCTGCTGGTTATATAAACAGCCTTAGCTGCAGAGCCCTCTGGGTACAAAACTCTTTGGACCAATGGTTACAGAGCAACACTGTTAATCCATATATTTCATCCTTGACCAGAAATCAGTGAAATGTAGATATATTTTTTAATTTTAGTAGGATAGCTGAGGCTCATTTCAGGGTCACTGATGACTAGGAATATTCCACAAGTGACCACAAAGAAAAAAAAATATATAGAAGGTGACTAGGGTGCCATCTGCTGATAAATGGAGAGGTGATAGGAAATAAATTATTAAGAAATAATATTTTAAAGTGAAAATGACAACACTTTGTAAAGTATATGATTGTTTAACCATATGCTGTACACCTGAAACTAATACAAAATAATATGGAATATTAACTGTAATTGAAAAATTAAATTTTTGCATCATTTTAAAGTGATGTAATGTGTTTAGACATATTTGGTTACTTGCAACAACTTTAAATAATTTAATAATATTAGAGACCAAAATTTGGTTGCTATTGATAGACTAACTGGTGGACAAAAATGCTACCGTTACTATTTTTGGGGCCCCTTTTAATAACAAAACTGAAAAAGATTTTTTTTTTAAACAGCATGTTGTGGTATAATTGACATAAAACTGCCCATATTTAGGTATACAATTTGATAAGTTTTGACAAGTTTGTACACTCATGAAACTGTTGCTTCTAGAATTCTACTTAACATCATGAGTTTATGTTCATTTTCCCAATTTAATGCTATATATTATTGTACCCACAATAATGAGGTTTTCAATTATTTTTTAAATGAGGTTTCATCATTTAGAGTTTTAAAATACTGATTCTCTTTTCTCTACCCTTATGCCACTGGTATCTTACAGGAATTATTACTTTATATCACTTTGATGTCTGCTAAGCTTATTTCTTTGCATCCAAAGGCCCCTTACAATCTCTACTCCAAACTAATGCGTGTTATCTATAACATCACTTTCTTCTTTAAAAAAATCTTTCAGTAATTTCTTATTCTTTTAATTTTTCTTGATTTTAGAGAGAGAGAAACATCGATTTGTTTGACCACTTATTTATGCATTCATTGGTTGATTCTTGTATGTGCCCTGACTGGGAATCGAACCTGCAACCTTGGCGTGTTGGACCAATGCTCTAACCAACTGAGTTACCAGGCCAGGGATTCAGTAATTTCTCATCACATACATTAATGAAGTCATGGTCTGGCCGCTGTCTACATGAACTTTATCTCCTGCTACTCTCCCCATAGGCATACTGTGTTCCAACACTGTGAAACTACTTAGGATTCCCCAAATGTACCATTCTTGATCCGTTGCTTTAACACACTATTGTTGGTCTTTCAAATTCAGCTTAAACTTGACTGCTTCTGAGAAACCTTTCCTGAGACTCTACTTTTTAAACATACTCACAGAAGTATCGTCACCACCCCATAAAAAAAAAAAAATCAATAGCCCTGGCTGGTGTGGCTCAGATGGTTGAGCGTCTTCCCGTGCACCCAAAGGTCGTCGGTTCGATTCCTGGTCAGAGTTGTGGGCTCAATCCAGTAGCGGGTGTGTGGGAGGCAGCCAGGTGTTTCTCCCCCTCTTTCTAAAATCAATAAGGACATATTTTTTTAAAAATCAATAATTGTTATATCATAAAATATCTTATCAGTTTTACATATCCCATGTGGTTTTTTTGTCTGTTTGTTTTTAATCCTCACCCAAGGATATGTTTTTATTGATTTAAGAGAGGAAAGGGGAGAGGGAGTGAGAGAAACATGGATCAGTTGCCTCCTGTAACCGCCCTGACCAGGAATCGAATTTGCAACCTAGATAAGTGCCCCAACCGGGAATCGAACCCACAATTTTTTTGGTTTACAAGTCGATGCTCTAGCCAACTGAGCCACCCAGCTGGGGCTCCTCACAGTGTTATACTTCTTTTTTTTCTTTTACAATTTGCACCAATATAATCCTCCAATTTACTTTTCCCGCAGATCGATTTGGGATGTTGCCATTGGATGAGCCTGCTGTTCTTGTTAGTGAATTCCTAGATCGGTTTCAAAGCCTTTGTCACTTGGACCTTCAGCTACCTTCCCTGAAGCCAGAGGACTTGAAAACTATGGTGAGTTTTTCTTGACTAGCCTTCGGTGGCCTCAGTTGTCACCAGCATGTATATATGAATCATTTCTTTTAATGACAAGAGGACGCAGATTGCTTTGAAGAGAACCACTGGCTTGTCGCTCAATTGTCCTTTTTCATTTTTCATCAGAAAGGTGACTGTTGAGCCTGGCCGGTGTTTCTCAGTGGTTGTCAACCCATGAACTAAGAGGTCACAGGTTCGATTCCTGGTCAGGGCACATGTACGGGCTGCGGGCTCAATTCCCAGTGTGGGGCGTGCCACCGGCAGCCGATTACTCTTTCTCTTTCACACATGTTTCTATCTCTCTATCCTTCTCCCTTCCTCTCTCTCAAATCAACTAAAAATATTTTTTTAAAAAAGAAATAAAGGTGACTATTAAGTGTTTAAGTAAATGGGTTCCATTTAAACTTTTAGATATGATTCTTTAAGTGGCATAAATTCAATTTTATCCTAATTTGTTACTTAAACTGTTTAACAGAAGATACTGAAATGTTATTTCATATGGTTTATTGACTATCATTTCCCAAAGAAAGTGATAGAGGAGAAAGTTATAAACTCCCTCCTCTCTTGTGAATAGAAATCTTGAAATGTCTGGCCCGTCTGTACTTTGAATGTTTACTATCTCATTTCCTCACTTGGTAAGTACTTTGAAAACAAGCTTCATTGTAGGAACTAGAAGCTATTATTTTGCTTCTTCACAATGAGGTAGTTACGGATTTTAGCATCAAACCTCTGATGCCTATTACAAATTTCACCTTGTCCCTAGCCAAGGTAATTTTTTTTAATCCTCATCCGAGGATATGGATTTTTTTAAAAATTGATTTTGAGAGAGAGGAAGGGAGAGAGAGAAATTGACGTGAGAGAGAACTATCAATTGGTTGCCTCCCGCATGTGCCCTGACCAGGGATCAAATCCACAACCTATATATGTGCCCTGACTGGGATTCAAACCTGCAACCTTTTGGTGTATGGGACGATACTCCAGTCAACTGAGCCACCCAGCCAGGGCCCACGGCAATTTTTTTCCACCCTGTCATCATTCTTTAAAAACTGTGGCAAGGTCTGTTGTTCTGTCAAAAAGTAAATCCATTGTCAGGCCAAGATATAAACAGTGACCTTTTTTCATTATTTGGGTTTGAAGTTTACAGGTTTCAGAGAAAATGTGCAGTTGGTAAACTGAAAACAAATTGGTAGTATGAAAAGATTTGGTGGTTCCAGGAAAACTGCCACCTTCTCAATCAGCAGATCTGGGGCAATTCAGAAGCTTCTGTGTGCTGCCGTCAGGTAGCGCGGTCCCAGGACAGCCTCTCCAATGAAGAGAACTGTCTTGCCGAAACCGGTTTGGCTCAGTGGATAGAGTGTCGGCCTGCGGACTGAAAGGTCCCAGGTTCGATTCCGGTCAAGGGCATGTACCTGGGTTGCAGGCATGTCCCCAGTAGGGGATGTGCAGGAGGCAGCTGATCGATGTTTCTCTCTCATCGATATTTCTGGCTCTCTATCTCTCTCCCTTCCTCTCTGTGGTAAATCAATAAAATATATTTAAAAAAAAAAAGAGAGAGAGAACTGTCTTGTGTTTGTCATTTCTGTCATGACTTCTGCCTTGAATTATCTAGGTGTATTATGTATAATTTTCTTTTCATGGTGACTAAAACTTGAACCTTTTTTTGGTTCCTTTGTAGTGCTTTACAGAAGACAAGATCAGTCTTCTCCTGCACCTACTTGAAGATGAACTTGACCACGGGACTGATGAGAGGAAAACTGCCACCAAATTAGGCTCAGATATCCAAGTCCACGTCACTGCCTGTATTCTCTCTCTGTGTGGCTGGGTAGCATGTAGGTTAGTCAGCAGATTTGGCCGGGGGGCATCATACACCCATATACTTCAGTTACTAATAGTATTTGGAGATCACATGGTGTTTCCTATAAGGAAAGTAGAGACAGAGAGAAACTGAAGAGGTGGGGGTATGGGGGGACAGTAAGAATTAGTAACATAACCAGAATTAGAACTCAGAAATTTTTGAACATACCTGAACTTTGTTTCTTTCACTGTCACTTCCCAGCTGGGAATTTGTGTTCCTATAAACAATGAAGCTCCTTTCTACTTTCAGAAAGGAAGAAAAATGAGTTCAGTTGATAAAAACTAGCAAAGGAAACACCAGCTGGAGTCTCCTAGGCCCCCATGTTGGTGTTTCCATTCTAGCTGCTCAATTTGGCGTAGACTCCCTCTGAGGTAGAAGACTGTCAGAACCAATCTTGATTTATTTTAATATGCTTTCTTTGGTAGATGAAGGAATAATTTTCATTTAAAAGAAAAAAGTTTTAAAAGGGATAGAGAAGTTTATAAAACATAACTTTTAAAAGTCTTGCCATAGAAGAGCACACCAAGACTAGGTATTTTTATAGGAAATAAATGACAGATGATGACCTTGGGGGTCCTGAGATAGAGGATTGGGGCCCTGGAGAAGATGTGTCCCCAGTCACTGGACTGTTTCGGAGATTTGTTGGATGAGATGAAGCATTACTTGCAAATATTACGCCTAGTCCCTTGGAAATATTACCCTTTGAGAAAACTCTCTTTTCTGTTCCTACATAGTTCTTCCTTGGAACCCATGCAGCTCTCCCTGATAACGTGTTCACATTGTATGAGGAAAGTGGGGCTCTGGGGCTTCCAGCAGATTGAGTCATCCGTGATCGACCTGGACACATCCTTTGTCCTGACCAGCTCCCCCATCCCTGGCCCTGAGGGGCGGCCGGAGCGCTTCCTCTTGGTGCCCGAGTCTCCCCGGAGGATGATGACTCGGAGCCAGGATGCCTCGTCTTCCCCAAGTTCAGAGCAGGTATAGACTTAATTGGCTTGTTTGGGGTGAACTTTTTAAAAACAGCATTCTTGGCCCTGGCCAGATAGCTCAGTTGATTAGAGCGTCGTCCTGATACACCAAGGTTACAGGTTCAATCTCCAGTTAGGGCATATGCAAAAATGAACCAATGAATGCATAAATAAATGAAACAACAAATCAGGGTGTCTCTCAACCCCCCCCCCCCCCCCGCCTCTTTCTCTCTCTCCCACTCTCCCTATCTCTCTCTCCCTTCCCCCTTCCCTCCACTTCCCTTCTCTCCCTTCCCCTCTCTCAAATCAATAAATAAAATTTAAAAAATAAAAACAGCATTCTTGCCAAAAATGTTGTTAGTGGGAAAGTTGGGAGTTCACTTAGGAGTCAGTTCTAACCACATTGATACCACATAGTGTTTTATTTACCAGTTACAATGGAAAAGCTAGATTCATTGTTTTGTATAGAAATCTAATATTCTCAGAAACTAAATTCTTATCATTTAAACTCTAAAGTACTTTCACATGCTTCTAGAAGGATTTCTCCTGACCATAGTCACTAAAAACATTGGTGTATTTCCATTATCATCTCCCCTTCCTCAGGCTGAAAGGAGCCCAGGACCCATCTTCTCTCGAACTCGGAGCTGGGACTCTTCCAGTCCTGTTGACCGCCCTGAGCCAGAAGCCGCTAGCCCCACCACCAGGACCCGCCCAGTGACCCGGAGCATGGGAACAGGAGACACCTCTGGCCTGGAAGTGCCATCCAGTCCTCTTCGGAGAGCCAAACGAGCCCGCTTCTGCTCGTCCAGCAGCTCGGTGAGTCCACCTGTGCATACGGAAACCACTGAGCACAAAGAGCATGCCACACCCTTACCCACTGCACAGAGAAGCAGGTGTGCGCTCATCCTGTAGCTAAAGGTTAACCGTGTGAATAAGTTTAAAGATGGGTGACCAAAGGGAAAACATTGAAGGGTTTTGTCATTTGTTTCTTTGGGATGGATTCTGGAGAGGTAATAAATATGTCAGGGGTAGGACAGCAGTGAGGTAGAGGAACAGACCAGACAACTAATAGTGCCTCTGAATTTACGTAGCACTACCCTTCATTAACACTGTTCTCCTTGTCCTCCGTCAGGACACGTCTTCACGAAGCTTCTTTGATCCCACCTCTCAACATAGAGACTGGTGCCCTTGGGTGAAGATCACACCTGGCAAGGAAACCAGGGAGAATGGTGGAACTGAGGACGATGCCAGCGCCCTGGCAGAGCCAGGCTGGAAGGCAGTGCTGAACATCCTCCTGGCCCATAAGCAGTCTAACCAGCCAACTGAAACAGATGCCCTGGTGAGATGAGCCGTTGTCTGGAGTGTGTGAGGCACTCGCCATTTATGGGTTGAGGAGCAGAGCTAGTCCTATAATTAGCACCCTGCCTGCCCTCAGCTTTCGTAAGTCCAGTTAGACTCCGTCTGGTTTCATCCTGGAGAATAGGCATGGAACCGGTTCGATCTTTCTGCACTTTAGAATATGGCATTCTAGCAGGTTCTGAGAAGTTCTTTTTGTCTTCTCAACTAAAATGTCTCAAAGGGAAGAGGAGTAGAGAAATAGGAATAGATGACTAGGCAGCTGCTCCAGCCTCATGTTGCAGAACAGCTGCTTTTTCCATCCGTTGCTGTCACTGGCATTTGGAGCCTGGCCCATTAACTTAGCTGCCTAGAGCACTGTGCTCTGGCACCAAGACTGCAGTTTCATTCCTCTTAGTGGGAAGGTTACTTTGGTTACTTTGCCCTGATACACGGCCCCAGACTTGTGCACTGAACCTCAGCTAGCTATCGCAGTCATGACTGCTGCCAGTCACAAGGACGGGGAAGCGCCAGTCCGTCATGACAGCTGAGAAGACAAGGCAGGTGTTTGCTCTGTGCAAAGGCTGGAAGTGGTAAGAGGTGGGCATTAAGGAACCATGACAACTGGGTTCTCTTTTCTTTGCTGGCTCATTCCCTAAGTTGCCTTGTAGCCTGCCTGGTATAAATAGGATAATTTCTGACCTCTGTTCCCTCCAAAGACAAAGTAAAATAATACTCGACAGATGTTTGCAAAGAAGTATTTCCAGACATGGTTCTGTAGGGTCACAGGATTCCACTGGAAGGAACTATAGTGATGCTAAAAGCCCAAGGATGTACATTTGTACCCTTAGTAAATGTACAGATGAAGGTTTTTCAAGTCTTTGCAGGAAAAAAAAAATCTGCATTTTTCCAACTTAAAAATTTGAAAATATATAAAGTTATCTGAAGAATAAATATTTGACCTACCTCTCAAATTGGAAAGATTAGATCTATCTTTGCACATAAATTCTCTCTGCCTAGAACTTCATGAAATAATGTACTGCCAGTTTTTATTAACTTCCTCCCTCACTTCAGACTAACAAGAAATCCCACAGGACCCTTTTTTCTTTTTTTTTTTTTTTTTTTTTTTTTTGGTAGTGGGAAAAGTTGGCCTCATAATTGGCTCTGGGTTCCAGGACTTTTGAAATCCTTTTTGGCAGCTTGTCTTTTAACCTCCCCACAGCTGCTGTGGCTGGGAAATACAAAGCTTAATGAGGCTGTGGTAAGGGATCTTGATGTTGGAAAAAAGTTTACACTGTTCTTCAACTTGCTTGTTTCAACTTTGTCACTTTATTAACTAAATTGCTCTCGGTCTCTAGTAAGACCTCAAACTTTTCCCTCCTGCGACTTTCTTTTATTGAGACACTCATGCACAAAGAGATAAGAAAACAGTGAGCGTGTCATTATGTCAGAAATCAGGGGGTGACTTTATGGATTATCTTGTTAGATATTGTTTGTGCTCTCACTGCTTGTGACTCAAAGGCAGAGAGAACCAAGTGTTCCAAATCACTGAGAACTTTTTTATCTTTTAGGGAATTGTTTTGTCTCCCTGTAACACCATTTCTCAGAATCTCAGATCACTTCATAGGCAGGATCAAGTGGCAATGAGACTCTTCCTATTATTAGCTCTGCTGGCTAAAACATGAAGCTGAGAAGACCAAGGTTATAGTTTAAACTCTTAATGGTCATTTACCTTTGTTTTATTCCTTGGCCTTGGATTATATTATTAACTCCAGCTGGGCATCACGTACATGTGAGTCTTTGTTCACAAGAAATAATGAACTAGGACCAATTCAGCATCACAGATAAGAAACCAGAGCAAAATGTGTGCTGCACTCTGGTGGGTCAGAAGTGTCATCCTCACATAGAAAGATTAGGACAAATACAGATATTTGGAGAGAAAACTTGAGCCGTATTTTAAAATCTTAGAGTGTGATAGCAAGAATTGAACAATAGAACACAAGCTTCTTGACTTTTATTCTGGCTTTAGGTATATATTATGTATTGCACTATATAAAGTTAACTTGTTTTACTCAATCTTGGCTATGTCTAAATCAGCCGTGGGCAAACTGAAATGAATAAAACTAAAAAGAAAAAAGACCGTGCCCTTTTATGTAATGATGTTTACTTTGAATTTATATTAGTTCACACAAACACTCCATCCATGCTTTCGTTCCGGCCCTCCGGTCCAGTTTAAGAACCCATTGTGGCCCTCAAGTCAAAATGTTTGCCCACCCCTGGTCTAGATCATTGTTGGAGAAATGTACAGACCAAGCCTAATGCTGTTATGTATCCTTCATCTCTGTGAAAAAAGTTTAGTCTCTAATAATGAGCTTTTCTACCAATAGAGTCTGTCTGAGAAATCAAGGAAAGTATTCCGAATATTCCGGCAGTGGGAATCTTTATGCTCATCCTGAGGCTATCCCAGCCCTTCCTGGAGAGAAGTGGAATGAGTGACGTTGAAAAATAAAGCCTGCATCTCCTTGGATCAGCGGGTGCCAAGTCTGTCTCCGTTTGGTTTAATCGGAAGGAGCTCCTGCCCTTTCAGAGGCACTGAGTGTCACCGTCTGCATCGGACTGAGGGGAACCCGCTCCCACACGGGGATGTGGACCTGATGGGCACAGCAAACCTGGCTCCATGGAACCAGACGGAGGGCCAAGTACATGAGCACTTTCAGTGTCTTTAGTGTGAGGCAGTGTTTTAAGGACTCATATATCCCAAGAATATGACTGTGTGTTAATAAATTTTTGGTAAAATTTTTATGCTGGACAATTGTTTTCCTCCTTGCCTTCTGGGCTGGTGTAAAGGAAGCAGAAACAGAAAATTTCAGTAAACAAAGTCAAATTTTTAGTTTTCAGATTAGCTGCAAAGCCTAAAATTTATTTGTGGTTCTAGTCAAAGAAGGTATTCCTAAACCAGAGCCAAGATGATGTTCATTATGTCACCAGGAATATCTCCTGATGTCTTCAGTGAGTAGTAAGCCGATCCTTCTCTCTTCCCTTTAATAACAACAATAGGAGAGGAAGGCCCTTCAGAAGAGACCCCTCTCCATGTGCCTTCTAATGCCTGGCTCCCCTGAGTGGGGCTCCCAAGGCTTTCATGCTGGTGGGAGCATCAGTCACTATGGTGAAGACTGACCCGCCCCATCTAAATAAGACTGTCCACTGATAAAGTAGCCATGAAGACTAGAAAGTAGTTATTCTCTGAAATGTCATATTTTCTTTCAGTAACTGGTTGGTTGGCTTTATAACCCAGACCATTTATACTGAAGTATTTTATTTATTTTTTAATTTTTTATTTTATTTTATTGATTTCAGAGAGGAAGGAAGAGGGAGAAAGTGTTAGAAACATCAATAATGAGAGAATCATTGGTTGCCTCCTGTATGTCCCCCAATGGGGATCAAGCCTGAAACCCAGGCATGTGCCCTGACCAGGAATTAAACCATGATCTCCTGGTTCATAGGTTGATGCTCAACCACTGAGCCACACTGCCAAGGCTATACTAAAGTATTTTAAAGAAAATAATAGACATTATAATATTTCACCCATGCTAAACTTTATGAAAAATAGAACATTTTTCTATGTACTGTACCCAAGAAAAATTAATAATCCCCTAGTATCATCTCATATCCAGTCCATATTCAAAATTTTTATTTGTTCCCATGATGTTCTTTCTTTTTTTTGTTGTTTTTGTTTTAAAAATATATTTTATTGATTTTTTTACAGAGAGGAGGGGAGAGGGATAGAGAGTTAGAAACATCGATGAGAGAGAAACATCGATCAGCTGCCTCCTGCACACCTCCTACTGGGGATGTGCCCGCAACCCAGGTACATGCCCTTGACCGGAATCGAACCTGGGACCTTTCAGTCCGCAGGCCGACGCTCTATCCACCGAGCCAAACCGGTTTCGGCTCCCATGATGTTCTTTACATTTGATTTGTCCAAACCTGGATTCAGTTCAAGGTCATGGTTTGCATAAATGTCTTTAAAGAGATCTTTTTCCCATGCATAATTTGATTTTTTTCCCTCTCTCCCCTTCCCCCCTTTGGAGAGAAAGAGACATTGAATTGTTGTTCCACTTATTTATGCATTCATTGGTTGATTTTTGTATGTGCCCTGACCAGGGATTGAACCCAAACCCTGGCACTTCAGGATGATGCTCCAACCAACTGAGCCACCTGGCCAGGGCCATGCATATCAGATTTTAAATCTGTCATTTCTAATCCTGACTTTTAAAGTGGTAACTAGTGTTGCTCTCTCCTCTATCAGTGGGAGAGGCCATTAGAAGCTGCTTCCAGGTTATTTTTCGGGAGGTGCTCTTCTGCCTTTGGCAGTGCTGATTGGCGTGACTCTTCATCATCATCTCCATGGTCCCTTTAGAGCAGCTGTTCTCAACCTGTGGGTCGCGACCCCTTTGGGGGTCGAATGACCTTTTCACAGGGCTCGCCTAAGACCATCGGAAAACACATATATAATTACATATTGTTTTTGCGATTAATCACTATGCTTTAATTATGTTCAATTTGTAACAATGAAATTGGGGGTCACCACAACATGAGGAACTGTATTAAAGGGTCTCGGCATTAGGAAGGTTGAGAACCACTGCTTAGAGGTTGACTAATGGCAGTGCTAATGTTTACAGAAATGAGACCTTTGCTCCAAGGTGGGAAGCCATCTGGTGACTGAGCTTGAAGTCTGCCCTCTAGAAGCCATAGCTTCCAGGTGACAATTTCTTAAGGAGTGCTTACATTTTCCCACAATAATTTTAAATCTATACCTCCCTCCAAAAAAAGGACTCACATTTCTTTAAAGTTGGCAAAGCTCCACCATTTTTTGTTTGTTTGTTTGTGTGGGTTTGTTGTTGTTTTTTAACTATAAATGGAAACGGGTTGGGATAGACATGGTAAAATTCAAGAAACATTAAGTCTCCTCCACGTGTGAGGCTCTGTATAGAATGCAAAAATAAATGACTACTTGGTTCCTACTTCGAAAAGTTTATAGTCCAGGCTGAAAGACACATTTGTACACAGATGTTGCACAAGATAAAGAGTGTTAAATACTCTAGGAGAATTATACAAGAACTTAATTCTCATGTATGGAATTGGAGAGAATTTCAGTCAAGGTATAGGTTTGAGACAGATGAGTAGGAGGTGTAGGCACCATGAGAACAGGGACCTTGACTGTTTTATAATCTCAACACTTAAAAACTGCCTGCACATGGTAGACACTTAATAAAAGAAGAGCATTTGAGGCTGAAGGGACATTGTGAGTAAATAAGCAGAGTGTCACATGTTCCTGAAAGAGCAGGTATTCTGCTATGGCAGGACCTTCGCATTCTAGAGTAGAAGAGAGAGGCTAAGAGAATAGAGATTGGGCCAGACTGGAGTCTTGTATGTTATACTGAGAAGGAGTTTGGTCTTGATTCTGTGGTAAGAGAAGCTGTTAAATTTTTGAGCAGGGCACTAACATCTGTGCTTAGGAAGATCATTCTGGTGTCTGTGTATAGTGTGCATTGGGGAGACAAGCAGGCTCTGAGAGGTATGATGGCAGGGGAAATGGATAATTGAAAGGAATGTCAACAGTGACTTCAACATGATCATTTTGGGTGTGAGGAAGAGGGGAGGAATCAAGGACGACATTGAGGTTTGTGGCCTAACTAATCAGGATAGGGAACTCAGGTGGAGCGGGAAGATAATAGTTAGGTTTCTAACATTTTGAGTTCAGTATCTGTCTTGAAATGATGTGCTAGAGACTGGCCGGCATGGCTCAGTAGTTGAGCATCGACCTATGAACCAAGAGGTCAAGGTTTGATTCCCAGTCAGGCCACATGCCCGGGATTCGGCTTGATCCCCAGTGTGGGGCGTGCAGGAGGCAGCCGATGAATGATTCTCTCTCATCATTGAGTTTCTATCTCTCCCTCTCCCTTCCTCTCTGAAATTGATAAAAATATATTTTTAAAAAATAAAAATTAAAAAGAAATGATGTGCTTGAGGTCAGGAGAGGAGGATTCAGTGTGTTGAAATTGAATCCTCAGCATCTATAGAACCATGTAAAGTGAACCCATCAGCCTTATTGTCTTCTCACAGGATCTTAATACCAGCCTGTTTAACTGTGTATCTGAGGGCTCAAGGCTACCTGTCAGAATTTCTGGCAAATACACTACAAGGCTGGACTGAGTATATTTTCAAACAATGATGGGTGTTCTCAGATGGGGTGATGGTTCGTTTTCTGTGGGATGCCCGGATAGCTGTTAAAACATTATTTCTGGATGTGTCTGTGAAGATGTTTCAGGAGGAGATTAGCATTTGAATTCGTGAACTGAGTGAAGAAGCTTGCCCTCACCAATGCCAGTGGGCATCATCCAACCCATTGATAGCCCAAATAGAACAAAAAGACAGAGGAGGAACCAATCTGCTCTTTGTTTGAGATGGCACATCCATCTTCTGTCCTTAGACATCGGAACTCCTGGTTCTCAGGCCTTCAGACTCAGACCAGGACTTACACCGCTGGCTCTCCTGGTTTTCCGGCCTTCAGTCTGGGGCTGGAACTATACCACCAGCTTTCCTTGGCTCAAGCTCAAAAAAGGCTTCTTAGCCTCTATAATCATGTGAGCCAATTCCCATCATAAATCTCCTTCTACATATCCTATTGGTTCTATTTCTCTGGGGAATTCTTACCAATACAGATGGAATTGAGCTCATGAACTTTGTCCCCAGAGCATCTGTGGTCTTCCACACACTAGGACATCACTTCACCCCAGGCTGTTCATTCTTCTTGTGGCTTGTTCCAAAGTTTTGATTTGGCCTTTCTAGGATCCCACTTTTCCTAATTTGGTTCTTTATTTGAAAAATGTTTGGGTTTTTTGGCAGATCCTTTTAAAGTAAATAATGGCCTAAAATATCATTTTTGCTTCTTTAATATCTACAAAGGGAGCATTATATCATCATCCTAAGGACTTTCTCCACGTGTACTAGCCACACTGGGCAGCTTATGGGGATGCTTTACAACGCCTGTGCTCACTGTCTCCTGCTGTAAAGAGAACGTTCAAAGCCTTCCTCTCTGCCTCGCACATCACAGCCTTTTGCCATCTTGATCCCAGCGTCAGGGCAGGTGGCGGCAGCTCAGAGACCCCCTGCTATTCAAGGCTAGTCAGACTCCCTAGCGTGGCCAGTCCTCCCAGCCTTCAGACTCTTCTTTTATTGTTTTTCTCCACTAAGGCCTCCAGGATTCTGTGTTTTATTTAAACAAAGGTTGCATTTCCCATCTAGGTTGATTGCGTTTTCACAGAGGGAAAGACCGAAGCTCAAAGACATTCAGTAACAAGCTCTGCCATCTCGGTAGAATGTGGCAGAGCCGCACTCACTCCATCTCCCAGCCTTCTGTTCTTTTCATTATAATACAGCTGGGATCCCTTCCAGCACGGCAGTCCTCTGATCCTCCTGCCCAAGTACAAAGTCAAAATCTGCCTCTCACCGCAGCAGGGAATGCCTTGCATCTGCTCATGGGACACGGCTGTCCAGAAGTGAGTCCTTCGCCTGGCCCTTTAAAACTTTAGCCAACTTCAATACACTCGGCGGCTGGAACATTCCCTCGGGGGCTTTTCTCATTTACCCATCAAACGCAGAGATCGGTTGTGGCTGCCCTCAGAGCCAGCTTTTACATCCGTCCGCGGCCTTCCATTTTAGCAACCAAAACAGCTGCATGTACAGCTTGACCAACAGCAGAAGTTACAAACACTTCCTCCTCCTCCTCGGTTTCCCTGCTATTTTTAGTCTTACGCCTGTTCTGGGTTTTCCTTGGCGTTCGTTCGTGGCTGTTCTCTGGGTCCGCTGACCCATGCTCTCAGCAGCGGAGGCTGCACCTCAGCCCTTTAATTAGCACCCATCCATCCCGCCTTTATCCCGGCTTTTTCTCTCGTGGCTCCTTGGCTAAGGTGGTGGTGGTGATAGTCTTTCTCTCCAGCACGCCTCTCTAGTCCAATCAGCATCACGTAGCTGAAGCCAATTAGTAAGAAAGGGAAACGGGAACAAAGTTTGTAGGAAGGGCTCTGGGGAGGGCTGGTGGTTTACCCAGAGCTTACCCAAAGACTCAGGCCGTGTGGATCATGTGCTTCTCAGCCTTCTGTCCTCCCTCCTGTCAGCTCCCTGTCACTCTCCCGGTGCGTAGGTCCAGAATAAAGTGGGCTGTTTGCCACAGCCCTCAAGAGGGTGGAAATAGGAACATGAAATGTCAGACCTGGCGGGAATTCCAGATTTACCACGAGGCCTCACTGGTCTCATGAGGAAACCAAGGTCCCGGAGATAAGAAAAGCATTTTTAGCCTCCACGTCCATTTCCCAGCCAGTCCTGCCCAGCCGTAACTAGACCCAAAGGGGGAGAAGGAAACCGCATGAGAGAACCAGAGAGGCCGGTGGGGTTCAAGCCACTTTGAAGTGACAGTGAAGCAAAGACTGCGGCGGGGGTCAGCCTCTGGGACACGAGAGAGAGGAAGATGCTTGAACGGGAGAACCCTGAACATTGATATCCTCACTACTGCAAATAGCTACCACAGCAAGTATACACTACGTATTCTACACGCTACATAGTTCACCTCGCGCAAGGTCACACGGCCCGTAAGTAGAAAGGCCAGCATTCAAACTCAATCCTGTGCTCCTAACTATACTGTCTGCCTTCTAACCAAAAATAGAGTTCAAAGGAGAAGTTGTATACCTGAAGATGTTCAGTACATGGTTACTTATAATAAGTTGAAAATAACCTGTAAGTTGAAAACAGCCCTGGCTGGTGTGGCTCGGTTGGGCATCACCCGTGCACTGAAAGGTGCCAGTTTGATTCATCATGGTCAGGGCACATGCCTGGATTGTGGCCTTGATCCCAGCAGGGGTCGTAGAGGAGGCAGCTGATCGCTGTTGGTGTTTCTCTCTCATCTATGTTTCTATCTCTCTCTCCCTCACCCTCCCTCTCTCTCTGAAGTCAATAAAAACACATTCTTTAAAAAGTTTTTCTGTTTAATTGTTTTTCTGATTCTTTTTGTATGCCTTTGGTATAAAGCAGGTGAGAAACCATCCAAGTAATAGCAATAAGTGACAACATTAAAATATAATAATAATAAAGTTGTATGTTTTTTGTTCTTTTTGTTGTTAATCCTCACCCGAGGATACCTTTTCCCTTGATTTTTAGAGAGAGTGGAAGTGAGGGGAAGAGACAGAGAGAGAAACATCGATGTGAGAGAGACACATCGATTGGTTGCCTCCCACATGCTCCCCAGCTGGGCCCGGGATCAAGCCTACAACTGAGGAAGGTGACCTTAACCAGTGTCAAACCCATGTCCCTTCAGTCCGTGGCCAATAATCAACCACTGAGCCAAAACAGCCAGGGCAATAATAGTTTTATCTTGAGAGTTGCCAAATAATATATTGCCTCCTTTGGTAAATATTTTATATGCAAACAAATATGTCAAACACAGTCTTTGTAGCTTGCTAGCTCAGACTGGCTATCATTTTTCACAGTTTATAGACGGGGCAGGAAGGCTACCTGTTCTAAACATATAGCAAGAATAGAAGGAGCTCTGCCCTCCTCTCCACCCTTCCTTCCATTCACCTCCAATCCACCTTCACTCCAGCGTAGAATCTAGTTCATCCTTTTCCGGACTGGGCCTCTTCATAGCTGTTAAAAAGAAATGGCTGCAGCCCAGCTGGCTCAGTGGATAGAGTGTCAGCCTGTGGACTGAAGAGTCCCGGATTCTATTCCGGTCAAGGGCACATGCCCGGATTGAGGCTCGAATCCTGGTATGGGATGTGCAGGCGGCAGCAGATCAGTGATTCTCTCTCATCATTGATGTTTTTATCTCTCTCTCCCTCTCCCTCTCTGAAATCAATTTTAAAAATATTTTTTAAAAAAGAAATGACTGCACATCCACATTCACAGCAGCATTATTCACAATAGTCAAGAGGTGGAAGCAACCTAAGTGCCCATGGGCAGATGAATGGATGAAGAAAACGTGGTATATGCATACAATGAAATGTGATTCAGCCTTAAAAAGGAAGTAAATCCTGCCCTAGCTGGTTTGGCTCAGTGGATGGAGCGAAGACCTGCGGACTAAAGGGTCCCGGGTTCGGTTCTGGTCAAGGGCACATACCGGGGTTTCCGGCTGACTCCCCAGTGGGGAGTGCGCAGGAGATGGCTGATCAATGATTCTCTCTCATCACTGATGTTTCTATCTCTCTCTCCCTCTCCCTTCCTCTCTGAAATCAATAAAAATATATTTAAAAAATAAAAAGGAAGTAAATCCTGTCATATGCTACAACATGGGTAAACCTTGAGGACATTCTGCCAAGTGAAATAAACCAGTCACAACAAGGACAGATACTGCATGAGTCCACCCATATCTAAAGGAGTCAGACTCGGAACCAAAATGGCGGCATAGGTGACCGCCTGTACTCACCGCCTCCCACAACCACATCAAAATTACAACTAAAACACAGAACAACCCTCATCCAGAACTGCCTGAAAGCTGGCTGAATGGAAGTCCTACAACCAGAAAGCACACTGAGACAACCTTGCTCCTCATGGGCGGCCTCAGCAGGGACAATCTCCCTCCAGATGAAAAAAGCAGCCCCGCACCAGACCCTCCACCCAGGGCCCCAGAGCTGGGAAGAGAAGTTCCCATAACTTCAGGCTGTAAAAACCAGCGGGGATTGTGGCCGAGGGACACAGAGGCTGCCGGAGACCCAGGTGTCCCTCTTTTTAATATATATACTAGTATATATTTATTTCAGAGAGGAAGGGAGAGGGAGAGAGAGTTAGAAACATCAATGATGAGAGAGAACCATCAATTGGCCGTCTCCTGCATGCCCCCCAGTGGGGATTGAGCCCGCCATCCGGGCATGTGCCCTTGACCAGAATGGAACCTGGGATCCTTCAGTCTGCAAGCCAACACTCTATCCACTGAGCCAAGCCAGCCAGGGCCAGGAGTTCCTCTTAAAGGGCCAGGCACAAATTTACTCAGACTTGCTTCCTCTGAGCTCCAGTGCCAGGTGGCGTTGGGGGACCCAAACACATACAGGAAGGAACTGGATTGTCTGGCACTGGGGCAGGAACTTGGGGGCAGCTTTCTACCAGACGAAGGTGCTCACAGGGGTCATTGTTCCTATGATGAGACCTCCCCTGTCGCAGGGCTGACTGGCAGCCATATCTGAGTCCCCATCACCCTGGAGCACACTGTTTGCTCCGCCCTAGGGGTTCCCTGAGATCCCACCCATCCAATTTGCAGCCTCACTCAGGCTGTTTGCAGCAGCTTTTCCATATAAATGGCCTGTCCATGAACAGGCTTCAGACTTTGCTAAAACCTCTCAATCAAGCTGCAGCTGGGTCAGGGAGCCCCAAACCTATCAATAAAAGGCTCAAAACCTGGCACTAAAACCAGCCTGCCTTGCTTCACAGCTGGGCCTTGCCTGGGCACTTCCAAACCTGAAACAAATAGGAAGAATCTGCAGATCTTTCTGTAGCTCCTGCCAGGTGGCCCCAGGCAGTGGCCAACTTTGCATCTCCCTGGAGACCCAAAAGCCAGTGCACCCAGTGGTCAGCATCAGACCATACCATCCATAAGCGACACACTCAAAACTCTACACATCCATTAGCGACACACTCAAAAGTCAGACTCAGTGAGCACCAAAGCCCCACTGAAGCAAGTCCTGCTCCAAGTCTCCTGCACAGCAGCTCTCCCACTGTAGTCGCAGCTGGTCCCCACAACCAATTAGCCTAGAAGTCAATTCCTCCCAGTGATGCCAACAGCAATCAAGTCTCAACTACAACAAGACTGTGCACACAGCCCACACAGGGACATACCTAGAGTGCCCAGCTCAGGTGACTGGGGAAGCTAAGCCACTGGGCCCTACAGGACACCTACTACACAAGGCCACTCTACTAACTCAAAGAGACATAGCAGCTCTACCCAATACATAGAAACAAACACAAGGAAGCAGCCAAAATGCAGAGACAAAGAAACATGTCACAAATGAAAGAAATGGAAGAAAGCAAATTACTGGATATAGAATTCAAAACCACAGTTATAAGGTTACTCAAGAATCTTCTTGAGACCTCCAAGGAACTCAGTGAGACTTTCAAGGATCTTAGTGAGAATGCCAAAAAAATGGAAAAGGACCAATCAGAAATTAAGCATTCACTGACTGAAATAAAGAATAATATATGGGGATTCAACAGTAGAGTAGAGAATTCTGAGAATCAAATCAATGATTTGAAATATGAGGAAGCAAAAAACACCCAATCAGAAGAGCAAAAAGAAAAAAGAATCAAAAAATATGAAGATAGTGTAAGGAGCCTCTGGGACAACTTCAAGGTACCAACTTTTGAATTATGGGAGTGCCAGAAGGAGAGAGAGAGACCAAAATATTGAAAGTCTATTAGAAGAAATAATGACAGAAAACTTTCCCTACCTGGTGAAATAAATAGACTTACAAGTCCAGGAGGCACAGAAAGCTCCATACAAGAGGAACCCAAAGAGGACCACACCAAGACACATCATAATGAAAATGCCAAGACAAAGAGAGCATCTTAAAAACAGCAAGAGAAAAGCAGTTAGTTACCTACAAGGGAGCACCCATCTGACTGTGAGCTGATTTCTCAACAGAAATTATGCAGGCCAGAAGGGAGTAGCAAGAAATATTCAAAGTGATGAATAGCAAGGACCTACTGCCAAGATTACCCAGAAAAGCTATCATTTAGAATTGAAGGTCAGATAAAGAGCTTCACAGACAAGAAAAAGCTAAAGGAGTTCATCACCACCAGAGCAGTATTACATGAAATGTTGAAGGGTATTCTTTAAGAAGAGGAAGAAGAAGAAGGAAAATTAAAAGATAAAAAATATAAACAATAAAAAGGCAATAACTATCAACAATTGAATCTAAAAATCAAAATAAATGAATAAGAAATCTAATGAACAGAATAAACTGGCGAATAAAATAGAATCAGAGGCATGGAAATGGAATAGACTAATGATTCTCAGAGGGAAGGGGGGTGAGGGAGGCAGGAAGAGATTAAACAAAGATCTTATGTGCATGTATGCATTATCTATGGACACAGACAATAGAGTGGCGAAGGCCTGAGGCAGGGCAGGAACCGGGTGGAGGGAAGTAAAGTGGTGGTGGTGGGGGACTAAAAAAATAAATTTAAAAAATAAAGGAGTCAGACTTGTAGAAAGTCGAATGTGGTTACCAGGTGTTGGGAGAAGGAATATGGGAGTTGGCATTGAGTGGGTACAGAGCTTCAGTTTTGCAAGATGAAAAAGTTCTGAAGTTTTATGCACAACAGTATGCATGTAGCTAACACTACTTACTGTACGCTCAGAAATCGTTAAGATGGTAAATTTTATGTTATCTTGTTTTGGGGTGTGTGTGTTTTTACCACATTAAAAAGAAAAGAAATGGCTGCTTCTGCTGTCCACCTTTCATATGTACAGAACAAGACCACTCTTGAATTCTGTCCCCTTAATCCTTCCTGTTAGGTTTGGGCAGCAACAGTCGTCACCCCTCTTGCTCTGTTGGTGTGTCTGGGTTCGTCCTGGCTCAGGGGTCATGGCTCAGCAGTGCCATGGTCCTGGTCTTCCATGAGCTTCCGTTGCTTCTCGAATACGGGAAGAAAATGATGTGAAACCAGAAGCGAGACCTTTCTTCTGTAGATCCAAAGAAATTAGATGTCAACTGAAAAGCAACTTTTTAGATATTAAGTGCCTAGAAAATCTCCCCTCCTTAACCATCATGCCAGGTTCCCAAAGAACTGCAGTCACTGTAGCCTGCCTGCGAGTCCAGACCAGGTGTGTGGCCTTAGGGTCCAGCCATAATTAAGCAGTTCCGGCCAAAACCGGTTTGGCTCAGTGGATAGAGCGTCGGCCTGCAGACTGAAGGGTCCCAGGTTCGATTCCTGTCAAGGGCATGTACCTGGGTTGCGGGCACATCCCCCGTGGGAGATGTGCAGGAGGCAGCTGGTCGATGTTTCTCTCCCATCGATGTTTCTAACTATCTATCTCTCTCCCTTCCTTTCTGTAAAAAATCAATAAAATATATTAATAAAAAAAAAAGCAGTTCCTTCCAGAGCCACTAGATGGCCCCCGTGCTCCACATCTGACTTCCTCTAGCTCAGTGGCTCTCAACCTTGGCTGCACATTAGAATCACCTGGGAATCTTTTTAAAATCCTGATTTCTGGGCCTCATCCTCCGGAAATTCTGTTTCTTTGTTATGGGGTGCAGCCAAGGTTAAGAACCACTGCAGTCTAGCTGGACTCGCAGAGACCAGGCAAACCCGCCTCCCCATTTATACTCATCACTAGCAGACCAGCATTGGTGGACAATGCTTTTCAAATAAATTATTGTCCCTTTCAGCATCATTTTTAAATTTTATTTTAGAGAGAGAAAGGAAGAGGGAAGAAGAGAGAGAAGAATATTGGTGTGTGAGAGAGAGAGATATTGATTGGCTGCCTCCTGTACACCCCCACCAGGGATCGAACCTGAAACCCAGGCATGTGCCCTGACTGGGATTCAGACCGGTGACCCTTCGGTGCACTGGATGACGCTCAACCAACTGAGCCACGCCAGCTAGGGTAGCATCATTCTTACTTTGTCATTTTGTTACAGGTCTTCTCTTCTAACCAAACTCACATTCCTTGAAGGCTGAAGCTGCCCTGTTTCTACTGCAGGCTCAGAGAGGTAGACCAAAAACACTTATTTTTTAAAATATATTTTATTGATTTTTTACAGAGAGGAAGGGAGAGGGATAGAGAGTTAGAAACATCGATGAGAGAGAAACATCTATCAGCTGCCTCCTGCACACTTCCTACCGGGGATGTGCCCGCAACCAAGGTACATGCCCTTAACCGGAATCGAACCTGGGACCTTTCAGTCCGCAGGCTGATGCTCTATCCACTGAGCCAAACCAGTTAGGGCCAAAAACACTTATTGAAACAGCAGGGAGCAATATGGAGAGAATGAATGTTTATTGAGATAAGAAAGGGGGGTGGGGGGAATGTCAGGGTTAGGACCCTGTGTCCAGGGTTAAAGGCCAGGGTAGCAAGGACAAGAAGCAGACTAAATGGGAATTCAGCTGCAAGAGGAAACCCAGGGGACTGTAAGCCATATTGGCAGCCACGTTGGCACACGGGCGGCAGCCCTCCTGAGGGGACTTCCTCATGCTGTCGCAGCACCAACCAGAAAGGGAGCAAGCCGCCAAGGAAGCTCTGGAGACATGTTCACAGGGCACGGCACGCGCCTGGCTGATGTCATCGTGGCCACAGTGCAGCCGCGACCCAGCAGATGACCCTTTGATTGTGAGGATTCCAGAGTCTGTGACTAATGCTAATTAACCCTGACTAATTATTACTGAGCACAAAGAGGTCAGTGTCTCCATGAATCAAGTGGGGAAACTGAGGCGTGGAGTGGGGAAGCAGCTTGGCTCTATTAGTCAGGGGCACCAGGCCGCGAGTTTATCGCTGTCCTGCTCACACGCCCTTGAAGCTGCCCTTGGAAGTCAGGAGTAAACACTTCCCACAGGGCTGCCCAGGGGAGGAGGAGTGGGGCCTTTCCTCTGGCTGTTTACAGGCTGGGTAGAGACATTGGACTAGAACCTCCCCGTGGCAAAGCCTACTTGGCATAACAATCCCCGCCCCCTTCCTGCTTCTACTGGCGGCCAGACTCAGCAGTGACAGCCAAGATCACAGGTGGTGGTGTGGCTGGGCCAGACATAGAAGCCTGAGGTCCTGTCAGTGCTCAGTCTTCCTGCGCTGCAGCCCCCATGACAGCAGGAGAGAGGTTGTATCGTGTGGGATTCTGGTAGCCTGGGTTCGAATCCTGGGTTCGCTGGTTACCAGCTGTGTGCTTCTGAGCCAGCTTCTCCATGCCTTGGTTTCTCCATTTGTGAAATGAGGAGAGTGCTAGCACTTATGTCCTAGGGGTGTTTTGAGAATTAAATGAGACATGTGAAGTGCTTCGAACAGTGTCTGGCACATAGTAAGTGCTTAGTAAATAGTAGTTGTTTTTTTTTAGTATTATTTAAACAAGGCAGGTATGACAACCCTTAGCTGCATACCTGGCCACTCAGCTACCCTGTTGGTTTCAGCCCAATCATCTCTCTTGCCAAGTTTCTCCAGTTTGCCTGGTCTTTTGTGTCTCCTGAGGCCAGGGAGCACTGACACAAGAGGTGCTGGGCTCAGGAGACACATACCGGAGTTTCCTCCCCGCACGTCCTTGCTCCGAGTTGGGCTCTTTTAGCCCAACAGCCTCCGTGACAACATCAGACAATGCAGGGGCCATGGGCTCAGCTCCAAGCCCAGCTCTAGAAACGTCTTGGGCAACAAGACAGAGGCCAAGATAACCACATTCCTGCCAGTCCCTCGGGCCCTGGCTCTGGGCCTGGCAAGCCCACCCTCAGAAGGTGGTGGTACAGCGATGACAGGACAGCTCATTAGAGTCGTCACCCTGCTGGGATGAGAACGCCGGCTTGTTTGTCCAGCACTTCTTACCTGAGTCATCCATCCTGCAGCCACCTGCGCCAGGAGTCGGACCAGCAGGCTGCCAGGAGTCGGGAACCTTCTGCACACCGAACCTGGCGAGTGCCCGCACTTCCTGCGTGCTCTCCTCTCAGAAAGCAAGTCCAGGCAGCTTGGTTCCAGAGGCAGAGCGCCAACTGAGCGAAGCCTGGCCAGGCTCGACAACAGGCCAGAGCTCCAGGCCCTTTCTGGGTGAGCAGAACCAGGCCGAGGTCCCTGAGCCCTTGGAAAAGCACTTCCACAGATCAGAGATGAAACCAAGAGGCAGAGAAGGGACAGGGCTGCAGCTTCGTCCCTGCCTCCGTGCCACCAACACACCCCTGAGCCGCTCCCTGGGCCCCCCTTAGGGCCACAGCACTCCCCAAGCCAACCCTGCAAGTCACCACCGATCTGGGCTCAACTCCCACTAGTTCAGCCTGGGGTTTTCCAAAGTAAAATGAGGGAGAAAATTGATGTTATATTCACAAAAAGAGTTTCCAAGTTACGATAAATTAGCCCTGGCTGACTGGCTGAGCATCATCCAGATACACCAAGGTTGTGGGTTCGATCCCCAGTCAGGGCACATACAAGAATCAGCCAAAGAATGCATAAGTATAAATACTAGTAAGTGAAACAACAAATGGATGTTTCTCTCTCTCTCTCTCTCTCTCTTTCTTTCTCTAAAACCAATCAATCAACAAAAATAGAGTAGAAGTAGAAATGCTTCTTTGAAAGGTATCCTATATAATAAAAGGTGAATATGCAAATTGCCCAAACAGCAGAATGACCAGTCGCTATGACGGGCACTGACCACCAGGGGGCAGACGTTCAATGCAGGAGCTGCTCCCTGGTGGTCCATGTGCTCCCACAGGAGGAGCCCTGCTCAGCCAGAAGCTGGGCTTATGGCTGGCAAGTGCAGCGGCGGTGGCAGGAGCCTCTCCCACCTCCACAACAGCTCTAAGGATGTCCAACTGCCAGGAGTGGGCCTAAGCTATCAGTTGGACATCCCCCAAGGGCTCCCGGACTGCGAGAGGGCACAGGCCTGGCTGAGGAACCCGCCACCGCCACCACCAGTGCATGAATTTCGTGCACAGAGCCTCCAGTATAAAGTGAAAAAGGCCCCTGCTCCCTCTCTGCCTCACTGTGTGAGGGGAACAAGAAGGATGTGACAGAGGAGAAAAGGTGTGGTCCCCCCTGAGGAACCTGGGCCCACCTGTGGCACAGCTGGTAAAGGCCACATGGGGACACCTGTGGTGGGGACAGGAGACACAGGAAGCAGTGTTTTAAGGCAGTAATCCCCGAAGCTTAGGAATGTGGTTCTCTACTCCTTCGAGACAGAGAGCTAAAGAGCCCCATAAAACAAGCACTGGCCAAGAGGCCACTTGCCCGGGGCTGGGCCCTGCCTCCCCACAGCTGTGCCTGCTGCTTGGCTCCCTCTGCCCCTGCAGCTCCCTCAGTAATTGGAGGCTTGGGGGTGGCACCCTTGCCGTGCAATCTGTGCCCCATTAAAGCCTCAGCATTCCTGTAGCCACCCATCACCCTCGTGCTTTCTAGTTTGGCAGGAAGTAAGGCTGACGACAGCTTATCCCCTGCAGGGAGGGCGAGGCGGGAGGGTGGAGGAAGGCCTAGTTCTGGCCTTGCTGACAAGAACATGACCTCAGTGTCATAATGACTGGCTTTCTGGTTCACCTGCCAACCGAGGGTGACTCCCAGCCCTGACCTTTGAAGGTCCTGGTGGGCAAAGAGCAACCAGGGTCTTCCCGCATCAGAGGTCGGCCAGGGCGGTCCCGTGCTCTTCTGCATCCGCTCAACAAGGCCTTGGGCTGGAGCCCCAGGACAGGCCCTGGACCCTGTGGCTCCAGCAGACTCTTCATCACCACATATTCTGGGGGAAAGTTGGGACACGTGGTCTAACGAGGAGGACTGAGTTCACGAAAATGATATGGCCATTTAAACACGGGACGGGGGCCCTGCCAGGTGGCTCAGTTGGTGGAGTTGCGTCCCACACACCAAAAGGGTTGCAGGTTCGATTCCTGGTCAGGGCACATACCTAGGTTAGGGGTGTATGGGAGGCAACTGATCGATGTTTCTCTCTCTCTCTCTCTCTCTCTTTCTCCCTCCTTCCTCTCTCTATAAAATCAATAAAAACATATCCTTGAGTGAGGATTTGAAAAATAATAATAAAATAAAGTAAAAACTGGGACACACAACCTCCACGTGCCCAGTGCTCAGTACTCCGGAGGCACTGGGGACCCCTGGGCTGGGATAGGGAGCCTGGCTGTCCCAGTGCCCCAGCTCTGGCTGTCACTCTGGTGACCTTGACAAAGTCAGTGTCCATTTCATTCTGTATCTGTCCAGTCAGGGTAAGGATACTTATCACCTTATAAGTATCCTTATAAGGCCAGGGGGCCTTTGGGAAAAGTGTGGGAGTCTATCATGGACACACACTCACGCCACACAAGCTACTTGGGGGATCAGAGGTGTTGCCATGGGGTTGGAGTGGGGTGACCGTGGTATCTGAGTCAAGAATAGGAAACACACTTGGACAGTGTTGCTAAGTGGTTAGAGCGCTGCCCCATGCACCAAAGGGTATGGGTTTCAATTCCTAGTCAAGGCACATATCTGGATTAGCGGGTTCAAGCCCCAGCCCTAGTTGGAGTGCGTGCTGGAAACAACCAATTGATGTATCGCTCTCACATCGATGTCTCTCTCTCTCTCTCTCTCTCTCTCTCTCTGCCCCTTCCACCCTCTCTAAAAATAAATGGAAAAATATCCTTGCCCACCTCCCCAATTTAGTGCTAAACATTGTTAGTGCATCGCAAAGTTGTAGTGCTCGGTCCAAGTCTCCCAAAGTCCTCTGTGAACGGTTTGGTTAGCTTCTGACCCTTATCCTCAGACCATGGAGCCTGAACCCAGACCCAGGATCTGATGAAGGGGGGACACCTTTTGGTCAGGCCTCCTCTCCACCAGGATTCTTCCTCTACCCTTCCTCTTTGGCACCCTCAGGCCATTGTAGCTTCTTGGAGCCAGGACACACCCAACATCTCCATTTCAGAAGTTACTCCTTCACGTTTCCATATCCACAAGTTCAAGTTCAGTGCTTTTTCCTGAAACAAAGGAACTGGGAGGTCTCAGCTTACTGAGGCTTTTTCCAAGGAGAAGCTGGTTTTGATGGTTTCCTTAGACTCTGAAAATCTTAGGACAGAGTTTCATCAGAGCATGTTCATAAGGGCTTGAGGAATAAATGAGAGGGAGTATGCAGCTGAGCACTGGAAAATGTGAAATCGTGTGTCAAATACCTGTGATCTCTCAGAACTTCCTAACTGCTTCATCTACCTCCCACTCTGTTAGGTCTTCCCCAGGACTGTACCCCCAGTAGCTGGCACAGTGCCTGGCACCGAGAACGTGCTTAGGAAATATTTGTTGCATGAATGAACAAGGAGATGTTGGCAGTTGGTGTAGAAGTTCGGAGGCAGAGCTCACTTGTAGTGTGGCCACAAGGACACCTGTTCTGATCCCTCTGAGAACCTGCTTTGATGGGGGTCTGGAAGACATGATTTGCCATCCTCTTTTTTAAAAGTATTTTTATTGATTTCAGAGAGGAAGGCAGAAGGAGAGAGAGATACAAACATCAATGAGGAGAGAGAATCATTGGTTTGGCTGCCTCCTGCACACACACCTCCCCCTCCCCCGAGGACTGAGTCCTCAACCCGGGCATGTGCCTTGACCGGGAATCGAACTGTGACCTCCTGGTTCACAGGTGGACGCTCAACCACTGAGCCATGCGGGCTGGGCTGCCCTCCTCTTGGTAAGAAGAAGGCAGACCGGTGTAGGAAGTGAAAGGGGAAATTACCTGAGGGCTGGAAAGGGGAAATTTGGGGCTATGTTTAGGCTGAGAAGTGAAGAAGGGGACCGAGTGCCCCAGCAAGTATGTGATCTGCCTCTGACACATCAGGGACATTTTGACATAATATACACTCTGCAGCTCCTCTCCATCTCATCTGACATTCTCAACACGGAACAGGTAAATGAGAGAACTTGAGTTTGGAAATTCTTGATTTTATTTATTTATTTATTTATTAATATATTTTTATCAATTTCAGGGAGAGGGAGAAAGAGATAGAAACTTCAAGGATGAGAATCATTGATCAGCTGCCTCCTGCACTCCCCCTATTGGGGATTGAGTCTCAATGTGCTCTGACCGGGAATCCAACAGTGACTTTCTTGTTCATAGGTCGACGCTCAAGCACTGAACCACACCGGCCAGGCCTTGAGTTTATTATTTTATTTTTTAAATTAAAACAAAGGTAATATTTACCTGGCAGGGGAGATACCATGATCATGAAGGTGGTTTCCCAGGGTGAGGCTTACCCATTGCCCTCCAGATGTGCTGACCCCTGCGATTTCCCCAAATGTGAGAAACTCAACTGCATCATTTGTGGTAGTGGGGGCTGCGTTTGTGCTAAAAGAAAAAAAAAAATAAAATAAAATAAAGGCAAGCAACCTTGTAAGGAGCTTTATCACTCACAAAAATGTTACACGTTCATTGTCTCATTTAACCCTCTAACAACTCCATAGAATTGGGTAAACAGACATTAGTCTCAACTTCCTTTTTTAGTCAGTAAATGGAGTAAAGACTCTAACCCAGGGCTCTCCGACTCCGGGCCCTGTACTCTGTCTACTGTATTTTACTTGTTATCGATTGAATTCCAACACTACAATAGGGAATTAAAGGAAAAGGCTGTCTGAAAACACCTTGTAAAACATAAAACCTTATCCTATGTAATAAAAGCCTAATATGCAAACTGCCCCCTTGGGAGTTTAACCGACCAGGAGTTCGACCACTCACTATGATGTGCGTGACCACCAGGGGGTGGCACAGAATAAAGGGAGGCCCTGGCATCCGGAAGGTCCCGATCGGCCCTGATCTCCTGGCAGGCCTAGGGACCCTACCAGTGAATGAATTTCATGCACGGGGCCTCTAGTGTTTTCATAAAATATTTTTTAAATTGTGATATAGCATATGGCCAGAGCTACTGCTGGTCCATATGAAGTCTTTCTAGCAGAGAATGAACTGTTTGTATTTTGACCAACCTGTCCAACTGTACATGATAAATTTATGGTGTATGGGGAGAGGGAGCAACAGATCTGAAGTCACAAAATCTGGGGTTTAAATCCAGCTCTGCCCCTACTAGCTTTGTTACAGTGAGCTTGTCATTTGCATCTCTGAACTTCAGTTTCCACATCTATAAAACTTAGATATTAATTATACCATTACCTTTATCACAGCATTTTTTTTTTAATATGTATCAAGGAATTTATTTGTTTCTAACATTGCATGCTTTTGAGCAATTGATACTAACTCGAATAGCTATGGCTATTGAAATAGAATTGTTATGACGGTGACACTTTATAGATGGGCTCTCCAATCGTTGGTATAATTAAAATGGTTTTGGCTGCAATATTTATTTCTTTTAAGAAAAATTGGAGCAAAACAAACAAAAGTCTTGTGTATTAATAATATAAAATGTCTCACAGACCTTAAAAATACACACACTGAATAACACTCTTCCTGTGTGCAGAAATGATTATCGTCACAAGGAGTGTAGGAAGGTCTTTGATTTGAAATTAACTCCAGTGCTTTATATATTTTGTAGACTTCCATAAGAAAATTACCACTGTAGAGATGTGGGGGTTTATTTGTGAACTCAAATAGTTGAGATTTCAGTACTCAAAACGTAACTAGCTAACACATTAAACAGATTTTGAAAATATTGTTTTGTAATTATAAGGGTAGAAAGTGGAAAATGGGAAAAGCAAAAGGAATAGAATAAATCTTAACATTGAAAATTTTCATCTTGATTTTTAAATTGTTTTCTTTTCTTTTTTTTTTTCTATACTAACCGTGAATCTGGTTACTGTCAGTTGTTGCTACGTCAGTCGAAGACTTAGCCAGCTATCAAGTCATGATCCTCTGTGGAGAAGACATTGCAAAAAATACTGGCTGATATCTGAGTGAGTATTCAGGAAATACATATTCTCGAAACTTGGCCCTGGGCTTCTATAACACTAGTCTGTCCTGGTTCTCCTCTCAGTCTTCTTTGGTGGCTCTTCTGTGCCTGCCACTACATGCTGGTGCTCTCCCAGCCTCTGTCCTTGGCCCACTGCTCTCTTCTCTCTGTGAACTCTCCAGCATGCACTGTATCACAGCATTAAGTGAGGTAAGATACTATTTGAATGAATATATATATATATATATATATATATATATATATATATATATATGGTGTCCCCCAAAAATGAACACATATTTTTTTCTGATAGCTCAATTGATGTTTCTTTCTTTTCAGATTTAACCCAATGGAATTAATAATTATTCAAAGTGTGTATACATTTTTGGGGGACACCATAAACTAATATATATATACACTAGAGGCCCAGTACATGAAATTCATGCACAGGTAAGGTCCCTAGGCCTGGCTGGCAATCAGGGCCAATCGGGGCATTCCTTTCCCCAGCTGCCGGCTGTCGGCCAGGGCCCTCCTTCATTCCACATCAGCGCACATCATAGCTAGTGGTCCAACTCCCGCTTGGTTGAACTCCCGAGGGGACAATTTGCATATTAGCCTTTTATGATATAGGATACACACACACACACACACACACACACACACACCTAAAGGTGGGGGGGGGGGGCGATATGGTGATGGGCATATTTCCGTTAGAGTTTCTAAGGCAGTAGACCAGTCATCATCCACACAGTTCCTTCTTCCTAAAAGGATTTAGCTTTTCTTGGATCTGGGAGTCGGCTTGCATATTTACTCCAGCAGCGGAAGGTATGGGCTCTGCAGCCTCAGATCTGTTGAGAGTGTGTATTTCCCCTGTGAGCAGAGAATGTGTGGTCCTCACCAGCTTCCGGGCTGGGGTTTTGCAGGGTGGGTATCCTGCATGGTCTGAGCCTTGGTTACCCTTCATTCAACACAGAGTAACGGTCAAGGGTTGGGTGTGAGCTCATAGAGAGAGCCCTCAGAAAATGTTGGGTGTGAAAAATGCCCTTTTGAAGAAAGAGAAAAGGAAATGTTTGCATCCTAAGTCAGGCTGGGAGGGGCTCAGCCCTCCAACCAGGTGGCAGCACGAGAGTGTCCGTTTCTGTCTGGCTGAGGGCTTGGGACCCCGTGGCAGTGAGGGGCCAGAGAGCACTGGAGCTGCTAGTGGGGCTCTGGGGGACCGCCCCTTGATACGCTCTTGTTTTCCTTATGAGAAGATTTCTTGCTATTTTTACCCCTAGCCCAGACTTTTTCGCCCAGCTCTTTGCCTGCATTTCCACAACCTCCTGAATGTTTCCACTTGGATGTCCTATTGTCACCTCAATTCAATATAACCAAATGGCACTTCTTGTCATCTATCAGTGTCATCATTTTTATCCTGGCCACTCAGGCCGGAAACCTCAGAGTCATCTTTAATGTTTAATGTCCCCTTCTCTCTGGCCACCATCAATCGCGGTCTCCAAACCCTGTCGCCTCATCCCTCCTGCATCTCCCACAGCCTGTGTATTCCCTTCCCCACTGCCCAGCCTCCGCTGGCCCAGACCCTCCTGACATCCTGTCTAGATTGCTGTCCAGGGTGGCCCTGCCTCCAGACTTTACCTGGTCTGACCCACCTTGCACACACTCCTGCCAGACGAGTTGCTCCATCATTCTCAAGATCCTTCAACAACTCCCCATTAGCCATGGAACTGGCGCTTTCTCAGTCTGATTTCAACAATCTTTGTCCATTTTAATTGCATGAGAATGAAAATTCTCTTCTAGCCACACTTGTCTATGAATACACTTTCTGAACAAACCGTACTCAGCCCGGTCTGCATGCCCGTGCCCTCCTTTCTCCCAGGAGTGGAACGCCCTTCCCTGTGTCTCTCTCCTTGTCTGCATTGAACCCACCCTTTACACTCAGCTCTCATCCCAATCTCACACTAGCTCACACGATTCGTTGCTCTGAACCCCTACTGTATTCACTGCCTGTAACACACACATTTATTTATTGCTCATTTCTCGGGCAACATCTTTGCTTCATTATAGTGATTAAGAATGTGGGCTCTGGCCCAGCTGGTGTGGCTCAGTGGTTGAGCATCGACCCATGAACCAAGAGGTCACTGGTTTGATTCCTGGTCAGGGCACATGCCCAGGCTACAGGCTCAATCCCCAGTGGAGGGTGTGCAGAAGGTAATGTATAGATGATATTTCTCTCTCATCAATATTTCTTTTTTTTTTAAAATATATTTTATTGATTTTTTACAGAGAGGAAGGGAGAGAGAGATAGAGAGCTAGAAACATCGATGAGAGAGAAACATCGATCAGTTGCCTCCTGCACATCTCCCACCGGGGATGTGCCCGCAACCCAGGTACATGCCCTTGACCGGAATCGAACCCGGGACCCTTCAGTCCGCAGGCCGACGCTCTATCCACTGAGCCAAACCGGTTTCGGCTCATCAATATGTCTCCCTCTCCCTTTCTCTTTCTAAAAGTCAATAAAAACATATTTATTTTATATATATATATATATTTTTTGTATTGATTTCAGAGAGGAAGAGAGAGATAGAAACATCAATGATGAGAGAGAATCTTTGTCTGGCCGCCTCTGATTATAGCTCTTTACCGATTATAGCTCCTCTTAGTACTTGGTGTATTACTTCATTCATTCATTCAACAAGCACTTATGGAGCACTGACTGTGGGTCAGGCACTGTAGTAGGTGCTGGGAATACAACGGTGGGCAAAATAGACACCTGCCCTCCACAGTGTATGACCCAGTGGACCAATGATGACCATAAGGCAGTGACATTGGTTTTCTAACAAACATGCAGAATTAATGAGTCCATCAAATAAATGAGTCCTCCCCTCCAAACGTCACAACAGATGATCCCCTCCCATCCCGCCTCTAACAGCTGCCACTGTTCAGAAGGTTTTGTATGTTTTTAAAATTATTTCAATTTAATTTTATTGATTCTAGTGAGGGAGGAAGGGAGAGAGACAGAATCAGAGAGCGGGCCAAACCGGTTTGGCTCAGTGGATAGAGCGACGGCCTGCGGACTGAAAGGTCCCAGGTTCGATTCCGGTCAAGGGCATGTACCTTGGTTGTGGGCACATCCCCAGTAGGAGGTGTGCAGAAGGCAGCTTGTCGATGTTTCTCTCTCATCGATGTCTCTAACTCTCTATCCCTCTCCCTTCCTCTCTGTAAAAAATCAATAAAAATATATTTTTAAAAAAAAGAATCAGAGAGCGAGATGTGAGAGAGAACATTGATCGGTTACCTCCCATACAGGCCCAACAGGGGACCAAACCCTCAACTTTGGTATGTGCCCTCATCGGGAATTGAACCCATGACCTTCTGATGAATGGGATGATGCTCCAACCAACTGAGCCACACTGGCCAGGGCAGGTTGTGTATGTTTTTGTTTTGTTTTTTAGCTTTTCTCTCAAAATCGCTTTTAAGAGCCTCTGGCATATTCTCTTGCATAACCTCAGTGGAGGCAAAGCTGTGAGTGGTCTGTAGCAGTTCTGACTTAGAAATAGTTAAAAGGCGTTCAGAGTTAAGTCTGGCCAAAAATTAGTGTGATAAAGCTAGGCAATAACATCGCGGGTAGAAAATTTTTTAAAATGTGACTCTCTGGAGACTGATTCTTGTCAGTCTCAAAAAACTATCTCTGGAAGCAACTTCCAAACTGGAGAGCCAAGAATGTTCGGAGCCACAACAGCATCACTGTTTAGCCTTCCAGAGGTGAAAAGGGCAACAGTTATTTGGATGTGAAGTTCCAGAGAATGGCTGGGCTGTTACACTCCACAACCTTTGAGTTCCTTTCAAACTTGAGAACTTATGGTTCTATTTTTGTATAAAAAACAATCTCATTACTTCATACGGATGAACTCCCAGGAGGAGGACCGGGCTTTAGGCGGCATCTTCCCAGCCCCCTGTCGGTGGCCCAAGACACTGAGAACAGCTCAGTGCCAAGAGGCAGCCTCGCCTAGGCTGATGGCGCCTGAATCCTCCCAGGTCTGCCCCTCCCTAGCTGTGACCGAGGGCAAATTGTTTAGCTGCTCTGCCTCAGTGTCCTCATCTTTAGAATAATAATAAAAATTACTATTATCACTAACACCTTGTAACTACCACACAGGGTAGTCGTGAAAATTAAATGAGTTAGGACATTGTGAGGCTATCTCTGAGAAGAGTGCCTGGCGTGAGATCAGGCCCAGTAAATGAATGAGTCATCCCTAATGATGATGTTAGTTCTTGAGGCGCAAGGACCAGGCATGCTCTTTGGTTTTCATGGTTTCTAGAATGGAGCTATCAACACGGTGCACGCTCAGTAAAACTTTATTCCAGAATAAAGCACACACACGCACCCCTCCAAGAGCTCTGTGTCCTGACATACTAGTACACACGTGTTTACACAGACACCAGCCCCTTGCCCGCTTCCTTCCTCTTGGGTACTTGCCTGTAAGCATGTCTTCTGTGGGGCCTTGGCTCCCAGTGGTCTGAAGACTCAGCGGCAGTTCTCTGCTCTTTGGCAGGCAGGCAGCAGTGGGGTTTGGGGAGCAGGGTGCATCAGGAGTGGGGTGGGAGCAGGAAACAGAGGGCCCTCTATTTTAAGCACTTGCCTCACCTGTTCCATGGGGACCATCCAATCACCATTTAAAATAGAGCCCTCCTGGTGGCCAGGGCAGACTAGCAAGGCCTGCTCGGTCCCAACCTACCCATGTGGCCCTGAGGCTGAACCCTGCGGCCTGCAGGCCTGGCTGGCTGCTCTGGAGTGGCTTTGTCTTGGGATCAAGTGGTAGCTACCTGACTCGTTGGGAGCTGCCAAGGGCGGTGCTGAAAAGAAGGCTGTGGTTCCCAGAGGGTTACAACGCCTCAGCGGCCTCTTCCTCACCCAGGAGGGCCTCGGGATCCCTAACCAGCTGGCATCTCACTGGCTTGGTTTTATTTTTAGACACCTGTGGTAGGTTGGGTCATCTCCAGTCCTGAACACACTCCCAAGCCACCAGCAGCATTTTCAGCAACTCAGGCCGTGTCTGTCTCCTCCCCAGAACTGACCCAGAAGCAGAAAACAAACAGGGCACAGGAGGGGGAGGGGGTCAAATGTCTAGCTGCCTCTGGGAGGGGACAAGTCTTGGCCTGAGGTGACCACCTTCTCTTCATGCTTGACCAGGTCCAAACAGTTCCAGGCCCAGCTGTGCCTGAACAGAAGGGTGCTCGGTCTCCATGCCTCTGCCCCTGGCAGGCCCGGGTGGGCCTGGCTGAAGGCCCGGTCACAGCCCTGGGAGCACTGACAGCCCCGCCTTCCTCAGCACAGACTCCTCCTCCAGCAGGCCCTAGTCATGAGGGTCTCAAAACACAGGTGGCTTGTTAAAATCACCTGATGGCCTGTTAAAAACACAGATGCTTGGGCCCACTTTAAACTCATTAAATCAGAGTCTGTGTGGTGGACCCGGGCGTCTGGATTATGGCAGCAAGTTTCCAGGTGACTCTGATTCACACCCAACTCAGAGTCAGTGCCCTCCTCAGCAGGTCCTCTTTGATCTTCACCTCCTTGTTTCATTGAACCTGGAAGCCCTTGGGGCTCAATGTCTCACATCATTTCTGACTCTAAAAAGTAAAGTGTCTGCTGAAATCATGCAGACACCAGATCTCCAAAGTGAAGACCTTCCTATCTGCATAGGGTTGATGCTTCTTGCCTATCAGGCTCTGCTTTTTAAATGTAAAATGTGAGGATTATGAACAAGAGGAACGGGGTCAGGAGAGGGCGCCTGGTATAGTTAATTTAGGCAAGAGCATTTCTTGAGCAGCTAGTCTAAGGCGGACATGATTCCAGGCACTAGGGATAGTGCACTGAACAGGCCAGAGTGGGTCCCAGCCCTCATGAAGCTGACATTCTGGTGAGAGACAGTCAATAAATGAGCAAATCCTCTATAATAAAAGCATAGTGTGCAAATTATCCCCTCGACTGGGAGTTCAACCAGGAGGTGGGGCTGACCGGGGGAAAGGAGAGAGGCCCTGGTTAGCGATGACAATGGTGGCAGGTGGCTGGGGGAAGTGAGGGAGTAGCTGGCCGGCAGCCAGGAGCCGGCAGCCGGCAGCTGCTAGGGACCCTACTAGTGCACAAATTTCATGCACTGGGCCTCTAGTGAGTACATAAAATCACTTCAGACAGTAATTGAATCAGGATGTTCTCAAACACAAGTAACAGAAGATTCCAACTGAACCAGCTTAAATGATAAGAGTACTGCCTACCCCACTGTTATAGACAAAACACTGAATTGTGCCCCCCCCCCCGCCCCATTTCAAGTTGAAGTCCTAACCTCCGGCACCTCAGAATGTGACTATATTTGGAGACAGGACCTTTAAAGAGGTGGTTACGTTAAAATCGTTAGGGTGGGCCCTACTCCAAGATGACTGGTGACCTTATAAGAAGAGATGAGCCCTGGCTGGTGTGGCTCAGTTGGTTGGAGCATCGTCCCATATACTGAAAGGTCGTGGGTTCGATTCCCAGTCAGGGCACACACCTAGGTTGTGGGTTCAATTCCCAGTTTGGGGCGCGTACTGGAGACAACCAATCAATGTTTCTCTCTCACACTGATATGTCTCTCCCTCTCCCTTCCTCTCTCTCTCAAGTCAATAAAAACATATCCTTTGGTAAGGATTAAAGAAGAAGAGATGAGAGGTGAGGCCCTGGCTGGTAGCTCAGTTGGTTAGAGTGTCAAGGTTGCTGGTTTGATCTCTAGTCAGGGCACATACAAGAATGAACCAATGGCCCTAGCTGGTGTGCTCAGTGGTTAGAGCACCGGCTGCGCACTGAAGGGTCTCAGGTTCAATTCCCAGTCAAGGGCATGTACACCTGGGTTGCAGGTTCACTCCCCACCCCCAGTCAGAGCGTATTCGGGAGGCAACCAATTGATGTGTCTCTCTCACATGGATGTTTCTCTCTCTCTCTCTCCTCCCGCCCCCCGCCCTCCCTTCCTCCCTTCCACTCTCTCTGAAAAGCAATGGAAAAAAATATCCTCAGGTGAGGATAAACAAACAAATCAAACAACAATAATTGCATAAATAAGTGGAACAACAAATCGATATTTCCCTCTCCCCTCCCTTCCCTTCTCTCTCTAAAATCAATAAGGAAATAAAAAAGAAAACTAAAAGGAAATAAGAGATGAGGACACAGACAAGTACAGAGGGAAGACCATGTGAAGACAAAGGAACGAGACACAATCTGCAAGCTAAGGAGGAGGACTTAGAAGAAACCAACCCTGCTAACACCTTGATCTCAGGCTTCTGGAGTCCAGAACTATGAGAAAACAAATTTCTGAAATGTAGCCAACCAGTCTGTGGGACTTACTTACGGCATCCCTAACAGACTAATGTACTCAGCCAGCAAGAACTCCCGTGGTCAGACAGCTCCAGGCTTAAGTCAGGGAAACAATGGCTTCCTCAAGTCCCTTTCACCCTTCTGCTGTGCCATCTTCTGCGTGGTGCTCAGCTCATGGCGTGGTGTAAGTTGGTTTTCAAAGTTCCAGGCATGACACTCAGATAGGACAACATTCCCTGGAAGAAAAGAGGGACTGTTTCATGCTACGTGTCTCCTTTTCAGAAAAACAAAGCTTTTTCCTCGCAGCCCCCCAGTCAAGTCCCCTCACATTTCATTGGCCAGAATGCCATCACATGCCCAATCCCAAAGCAAGTGCTGGCAAAGGGGCAGGGATCCCCATAATTGGCTTAGACTAGTTAGGATTCACTTTTGAGATGGGGGAGGGGGAGCGGTCACCTGAACAAAATCAGAGTTCTGTCAGCAAGGCAGAGGGGAAATGGCCTTTGGGGAGGCAGCCAACAGCGTCTGCTATGAAGTGCTCTGCAGAAAATAAAAGCAGGCTGATGTGATAAAGACTAATGGACGTGGGGCGAAGGCGACAGTGTTAGTCAGGGAGGACGGGAAGGTCATCTGCAAGCCAAGGAGAGCGGCCTCAGAGGAACCCAACCCTGCCGGCACCATGATCTTGGACTCCCAACCTCCAGAACTATGAGACAATAAATTTGTTGTTTAGGCCACAAAGTCTGTGCTATTTCGTTATGGCGGCCCTAGCAAGCAAACACAGTGACGCACCATGGAATCTCAGTGGATAAGAGGGACATAAGGACACGAACAGCATGTACATGGTGACACTGGAGTGTTGTTCTGATGAGGTTGAAGAATCAATGGGGTGGAAGGTCCTCAAGTTAGTGGGCTGAAAAACTAGGAAGTGATGATCAGAGTGAAGGATTCTCGGACCCTCGGTCTGTCAGCTCGTCCTCTGGCTGGCTTCTTAAATGGTCTTCATGATGGTTGACCCAGTTCCGGGGTCACAGGCAGACTTAGCAACATCTCACAGAAGAGGAGGCACTATTTCTTCCATGCACCTTTAAAGCAAAAAAAAAAATCTTTCCCAGGCCCAGCCTGTGTGGTTCAGTGGTTGAGCATCGACCTATGAACCAGGAGATCAGGGTTTGATTTCCAGTCAGGGCACATGCCCGGGTTGCGGGCTCAATTCCCAGTAGGGGGCATGCAGGAGGCAGCGGATCAATGATTCTCTCTCATTGTTGATGTTTCTATCTCTCCCTCTCCCTTCCTCTCTGATAAAATACATTTTAAAAACTCTTTCCCAGAAGGCCTACAGCTGTCTTTCCTTTATGTCTCAGAGTCAGAAATTCTTCCATATTTCCGTTCCTACACAAATCTCTAGCATGGGCAAAAGATGCTCATGACTGGGTTACTGGAGCACATATCTGTGTGAAGGAAGTGAAATTGGAATTGTTGTAGCAAGAAGGAAAGGGGGTCTGTGTGCTCAGTATTTTTTGCTACCAAGGGGTGGTGGCTGGCATGGGCTGAGGCTCATGTGTTGCGGACAAGGCAGTTCTGAAGGAGGGAGAAGTGGTTAGGGAGGTACTGAGGTTACCTGACCCACCTCCGGACTCTATGGTATATGAGATGTTGAACCTCTTCTCTCTTCCCTCCCTCTCTCCCTCCAGTCACACAGAAGTACCAGGAGTTCATCTAACACGTGTGCTGTGCTCTCTCTGACCATCGTCTCCCCTTCTGCAATATTTTATTGATTTTTTTACAGAGAGGAAGGAAGAGGGATAGAGAGTTAGAAACATCGATCAGCTGCCTCCTGCACCTGCACACCCTTTACTGGGGATGTGCCCGCAACCAAGGTACATGCCCTTGACCGGAATCGAACCTGGGGCCTTTCAGTCCGCAGGCTGACGCTCTATCCACTGAGCCAAACCGGTTATGGCTCCCCCCCTGCCCTTTAATTGTGCTTCTTCTTCCCCACAGTCCTCTTGCCCCACCCCAAACCCTGCCCTAGCCTGACTCACTTAGATGTTCTTAGGGCTCAGCTAAGGGTCACCTCCTCCAAGAAGTCCTCCCCAATTTCCTCACTTTGGGGCAGCATCCCACACATGTACTAGGTATGAGCTGCTCAACAACAATGAAGATGGTAAATAGGTTACTTTTTAAAAGCTGTTGTTGGCATTAATTAAAACCACCTCAAGCTCACCCCCCTGGACTGGAGAGAAGTCTGATATCAATTGTGTCAGAGATGGACTCCATGCCCTCGGATCACCACTCAACCCTGGAGTGTTTAGAAGGGGTCCCGGGTCCTGGCTGGGTAGCTCAGTTGGTGAGATCATCAAACCAATTCACCACGGTTGTGAATTTGATCTCTGGTCAGGGCACATACAAGAAGCAACCCATGACGGCATAAATAAGTAGAACAACAAACAAATCGATGTTTCTCTCTCAAATCAACTTGAAAAAATAAAAGGGGTCCCCGAGACTCCTCGTCCCCCAACAGGAAGAGGCCCTGGTTGGCTCTGCTGTTTCTGCTCTGTGAGCCAAAAGGGCTGCTTCAGGTCTGGTTCCCGACCCCCTCTCGACATTGCGGTCCCAGGGCCTCTACCAACCTAGTTCTTCCCATCCTTGGATTCTCCTGGGATTTGGCTGCTGCCCCTTTCCAACCCTCCCCCTCAACCCTTCCTTAGACAATAAATTGCAATCTCACCGATAGGGGATTTATAAATGACCTTCACCACCTCCTATTATCACCTCCTGGAGGTAAAGATTTCCCAGAAATCTAAGGGGCCTGTTTACCATACAGGGAGGGGGAAATACCTTTCATTCCCTCCTCAGGTATCCAGAACCACATAAACAAACACAGTTGATTTTCAGTTGTAATCTACACGTCCATAGGTATCATGCTACATACATCACACATTTATAGCTCATCCTAACCAAAAAAAGAAAAAAGAGAGAGGTGAAGTTCATCTGCGCTGTAATTATGTATGTCTCACTCTTCCTAATAGGCTTAGAAATATCTTGAGAACAGATAGCCCATATTACAAAGCTTGTATCCCCAAAATGAGTGCATAATAAATGTTGGATGAAGGAATGAATTGCCTGTGGAATTCAGAATGCTCAATACAATATTGTGCTTACTGACCATGCTACAAGGCTTAAACACCAAGGCCTCGGGCTTTCTCTTTTACCAAGAGAACTCCTGATTTTCACAGCCTGATAGCAGCTTGTCCTCCCAGACCGGGGACAAGTTTGTTTAAGGTGGAGTGTTTGTACGGGAATTTTCTATCATATTTGGCCTATTCTTTGACAGCATGTAAAGATCAGTACCCTCCCCAGCTGGCATGGCTCAGAGATTGAGCATCAACCTATGAACCAGGAGGTCACGGTTCAATTCCTGGTCAGGATGGTTGGTTGCAGGCTTGATCCCCACTGTGGGGTCTGCAGGAGGCTGCCGATCAATGATTCACTCTCATCATTGATGTTTCTTTCTCTCTCTCCCTCTCCCTTTCTCTCTGAAATCAATAAAAATATATTTTTAAAATATGATCAGTAGACTTGACTTTCCTGATTCTAGGCAGTTAATAGTCAAAGTGTTAATAATTTAGGAAACAAATTTATGTGAGAAATTTTCTCCCAAGAAAAACATTGGAAGACCATTTATGTGAATGAGCAGGGTGTTTGTTTGCTTGTCTGTTTAAGTGTGTGTGTGTGTGTGTGTGTGTGCGCGCGCGCGCGCGCGCTCTCGGGGATGTTTTGTTTTGGGTTTGCTCCATAAAAACCTTGGCTTCTTGGTGTTAATACAATTGACCAAATGAAATGTTTCCACCTGTGCTGAAAACGAACGTCATTAGCACTTTCAAACCTCTGCCTGCCCGTCCCTGCTGGTGCCATTTTGGGGCTCGGCCCATCTGGTCTCCAAATGACCTGATAAATGTATAATCTCTTACCTCTTTGGCCTCGTGTGTTCTTCCTTCAGCGACCCTAACATAAGCCGTTGTGGGTGAGTTATGAATTCTTAATTTTTCTCCTGTTTCCTTGCCTGGCTCTCTTCTTTGTTTCCATTTGGGGTAGCAGCAGAGGCCTGGCAGGAGGCTTTGGCCTCAAGAGGAGGCAAATAGCACCGAGACTAGTGGGGAGGAAGGGGAATGAAGTGTCTGCTGGGGTGGCAGCAAGCCGGGCCCTCTGGGGGCTTTGCCTGGCACCTTCCTTGTGGGGAAGACAGGCATTCCCAACAGCTACTGTACCCCCTTTCCTCTCTTTCAATATTTGAAAATGTGGGGTAACCTAGAAGTCACCTGTGTGCCTGGCACAGCCACCACTGAGGGGAGGGGATTGAGGGCCTCCAGGGGAAGGAAGGAGAATCCATTTAGAGGCAGGAGGAGAAGGGAACTGGCCTCAGGGGATCAGAAAGTCTACCTTTAACTCAGGGCCTATATGTTACTTCTGAGGCAAGAGATACAAATAATGAAGCAAAAGGAAAGATCTCTTAGGGGCTGGAGCGGAGAAGCCTGAGGGGAAAACTCGGGACACTCTGTTGTCCTTCCTCAAGGGTGTCCTCTCCTTCTCCCTCGTGACCCTGTTCCAAATGGTTTCTCTGCTCAGATAAATAAGTTTATTTTCCACCTATTTCCCAGAAGGGACCACAAGAGGACACAGGCTGTCTTCATTTTGTTTCAATGATTCGCTAATTCATTCCAACAAATATCCCTCTGACCTTCTTCTTTCATCAATAATTCCCAAGCATTTTCAATTAGCGGGCTACTTCAGGGGAGGCAAAATATCCCTTATTAAAAGCGTAGCTTACCTCTGTGCTTCCCAGACTTTTTCATGTCCTGGCCCACGTCATGGTGAACCATCACATTCGTGTGACACGGAGGATGAGCCGATCGTGGAAGGCTGCAAGCCGTCACCGGGCGCGGGCGCCAGCTGCTGCAGGGCCATGGGGTCCATCTCTCCTCTGCACACCTGTCACCCACATTTCAACACGCCATTGAGAATTTGCTTTCTGACCCTTGAGGCGGAGCCACTGTGGGGGGAAAAAATTCCCAGAACACATGTCATCTTTTAACAAAAGCATTCATTTTAAAAAGCATGCCTGCCAGCAACACAATGATGACCTAAACTATAATGTGTTAAATACTGGGAACACATTTTAAACGTATGCCCCAAACAAAATACGGACATGCTAATATCTTGCTGACATCCCTGTTCCTGTGAAGTCCCTGCCTGCCTGCTATGCCTGGACTACACTCGGAGAGCCGTTCGTGGGCTAGAGGCGGCCCGCTCTGGGCCAAAGAAGAGTCGTGGTCTCTAGATATCGATTCTCGCACGCGGGGAGCATGAGGGCTCATGATCATCACTGTCATACTCACAGCAACATCCTCCCCAACTACCGCAGGTTCTGAACTGAATGATAACCGGGCTTGAGAACCAGATAAATTGAGATGAAAACAGCTTTATTACTGATAAAGCTGGATTGGAGAAAATGTGGCTGGTACCTCCATTCAAGCAGGATCCCTCTATTTCCCTCACAGAATTAAATGTACAGTCTTCGGCAAAGCAGGGCCAACACCCCCATCCTTCCTGCCAAGGACTGGGGGCTCCCCCCCGCGGAGTGCAGGAGGTAGGGAGGATTCAAACTATTTTTTTTTCCAGTACCATTCCCTCCCAGAGAAGGGAGCAGAAGTTTCTGTTCACAAGGCATGAACGAGGGATGATGAAAATAGCCCAAAGAGCCGTTGGGAGTTTAATGCAGCTCCTCTGTCTTGGCTTCCTAGAAAACAGAGCTTGAGGCAAAGCCCAAGGGTTAATGTTTCACAGGGGAGGCTGCAAACCCAGGGCAACAGGAGGGAGGTAAAGTGCCAGAGGGAAGGACGGGAAGCAAATAGAAGCTGGCTAGTTGCCTCGCAAGAAAATCCACATGGTTGCCACTCATTCACTTGGGATATCTCCAAGGATTGGAAGAGTCGGTAGGGGAGACGTAGGAGCAGCAATTGGCAGCTGCTTCCAGGCCCCCCTCCCACTTTGGTCAGAGTTTACCCCTGGAGTGCTCCTCTCGTGTCTGGGTTGTAGGAGCCCCTCTGAGCAGTTGCTGGGCAGACAGGGGCTCCTGGAGTTCGGTGAGTGGACTTGAGAGCTGGAGCTCCCACGGGGAGGCTGAGACAACCCTGAGCGAGTTAGAGCAACAGCAGCAGCAGTGACTGTAGGGCCACAGAGAGAAGCCGGTGCTGCAGGGCAAGGCCTGGCAAGATTGCTTGGGAAGGGATGGGGCTTGGCCAGTCCAGGAAGGTGGACATACTGGGCCCAGAACACTGACTTACTGTCTTATTCTGAACTCGCCGGATGATGTAGGCAGTCAGATGACTGCAGCTTTGGTAAGCACTGGCTTTACAAAAAGGATGTGAATCGAGAGCTTTCTTGTGTTCCCTCTCCTCACGATGAGATGATGCAACTGTCTGCAAGGGCCCAGAGGCCTTAAATGTTTGAGCTGGGCCTGCAACTGTGCAAAAGGCCTGGATCATTGGCCCAACCACTAGCCCCAAAACATGGCCCTGGAACAGCATCATTTTTATTTCTTTTAAAGTTTTTCAAATCCTATTTGGTATCATTATTGTTAGGTCGGAAGGGGGTCCAGGAGCTGATGCATGCCTCTGCCAGGCAGATGGTGACATAGATACTGGGCCCTTCCTAGAATCCGTAACAGGCCAGTGCACCAGGTAAATGGTGACGCAGACAACGGTCCCGCCCTGGAATTCCTAACAGGTCAGCTACCAGGCAGGTGACGACCCCCACGGTGGGTACTCCCACAGCTCATGCTCCCCCGTCCTCACTGAACAGCTGTATAAAAAAAAGCGCCCCCTCCCTGTTGGCGCGAATCCACGTGCCCTGTCTTTGGGGCCCGTTGGTCGCCCGGGGACGCAGAATAAAGCCTTTCCTTTCTTTCTTTTCTGATTCACTGGACTCTCTTTATTTCCTACGCCGCCTCCTGAGTCACCTAACCTAACAATTATTATTTTTTTAATTGAGATATAATTCATATACTCTAAAATCCAACCTTTTAAACTGTACAATTCAGGGGTTTTACTATATTTGCAAGGTTGTACAATGAGTAGCACAATTAATTTTAGAACATAATCATTACCCTCAAGTGAAATCCCATACCCCTTAGCAGTCACTTCCCATTTTCCACATCCCTAACCCAGGAAACCCTAACCCACTTTTTGTCTCTTTGCATTTGCCTACTCTGGACATTTCATGTGAGTAGAATCATACAACATGTGGCCTGAAGTGATTGGCTTTTAAAAAATATATACTTTTATTGATTTCAGAGAGGAAGGGAGAGGGAGAGAGAGAGAGAGAAACATCAATGATAAGAGAGAATCATTGATTGTCTGCCTCCTGCACACCCCCTAATGGGGATTGAGCCCACAACCTGGGCTGGTGCCCTTGACCAGAATCGAACCCGGGACCCTTTGGTCCCCAGGCTGACATTCTATCCATTGAGCCAAACCAGCTAGAGCTGTAAGCATTATTTATATATTCTGGAGATTATGTTTGCAAATACTTTATTCACACTGTGGGTTGTCTTTTCACTTTCTTTTTTTTTTTTCTTTTTCAAATATGTTTTATTGACTTTAGAGAAAGAGGAAGGGGAAGGGATAGAGATGCAAACATCGATCAGCTTCCTCCTGCACGCCCCCTACTGGGAATTGAGCCTGAAACCCGGGCATGTGCCCTCACCGAAATCGAAACTGTGACCTCCTGGTTCATGGGTCCAAACACTCAACCACTGAACCACACTGGTTGGGCAATCTCTTCACTTTTTTTTTTTTTAATTTTTTTTTTTCTCTTCACTTTCTTGATGTGTCCTTTGAGAAACAAAACTTTTTAATTTAATTTTTAAAATTTATTTTTATTGAGTTCAGAGAGATAGAGAAACATCAATGTGGAAGAGAAATACTGATCAGTTCTCTGGCGCACGCACCCTAACTGGGGATCAAACCCGAAACCTGGGTATGTGTCCTTGCATGGAATTGAACGTGCCACCTTTTTGTGTATGGGACAAGTTCCAACCAAATGAGCCACACCAGACAGGGCAAAACATTTTAATTTTAAAAAATATGTTAGAAAAAAAAAGTTATCCCTAGCTGGGTTGCTCAGCTGGTTGGAGTGTTGTTCAGATACACTGAGGTTTCAGGTTCAATCCCTGATCATACAAAAATCAGTCAATGAACACATAAATAAGTGGAATGACAAATCAATGTTTCTCTCTCTCTCTGCCTTCCTCGCTCTAAAATCAATCAATAAATTAACTTTTATAAATAAAAAATATGTTGATGCATATCTTTATTACTTTATGTATGCATATATCAATGTATACCTTTTTTGAGATATAATTGGCATATAACATTATATTGGTTTCAGTTGCACAGCATGATGTGATATATGTATATACTGCAAAATGATCATTTTTAACCAAGAAGAAGGTGACTGGATCAAACCAATCATTGCAGAGTTTGGTAACAAGCCTCCCCCCCCCCCCCCCCCCCCCCCCCCGCCCGCTATCACAGGCCTGTCCCGAGAGCACATTTCCTGGACCCTTTGCCATGTGACTACTGGAGGAAGGCCAAGGCAGCCAGTGTGCCCTGAGTAAAACCAAACTGCCTCTTGAAAGCTTGGGAGAAAGTCCTCGGGGAGAAATTTGGGAAAGAAAAGGGACTAGGAGTCCCAGTTTCTCACTTTATTTTTTTATTTTTATTTTTTTTATTGATTTTTTACAGAGAGGAAGGGAGAGAGATAGAGAGTTAGAAACATCGATGAGAGAGAAACATCGATCAGCTGCCTCCTGCACACTCCCCACTGGGGATGTGCCTGCAACCCAGGTACATGCCCTTGACCGGAATCGAACCTGGGACCTTTCAGTCAGCAGGCCGACGCTCTATCCACTGAGCCAAACCGGTTTCGGCCCCAGTTTCTCACTTTAGCTTTTTTTTTCTTTGGTCAGCTAAGTAAATCCCACACATCTCACTTTCCCCTAATGCAACTCCACTTCTTCTTCAAAATTAGCAGAAGAGCCCTGGTTGGCATTGAGAGGAAGAAAAATTTGGTTAAATCTTTTCACACTTATCGTTCCTGATTCAGTGTAACCTTCCTGATATTAGTCCATTTCCCCCCACAGTCTATCAGGGGTGAGCTGATGAATTCCTTAAGTACCCTGTGACAGCTGGGATTGGAATTCAGGATCCCAGAGTTTGAAGCCATCTCCCACAGGGCTGGAGCCTCCCCAACCCTCCCCAAAGAGCAGAGTTCACACATTCTACCTTTATATCTATAATAATAAAAGCATAATATGCTAATTAGATTGGATGTCCTTCCGGATGTCCTTCCAGACCACCTTCTGGACGAAGCTGGAGCTGTGAGGGAAGCCGGTGCCAGCAGCCAGGGGAAGGAAGGCCTACTCTTGCACGAATTTTGTGCATCAGGCCTCTAGTATATGTATATATTATTTCAGAGAGGAAGGGAGAGAAAGAGACAGAAACATCAATGATGAGCCCTAAACCGGTTTGGCTCAGTGGATAGAGCGTTGGCCTGCAGATTCAAAGGTCCCAGGTTCGATTCCGGTCAAGGGCATGTACCTTGATTTTGGGCACATCCCCAGTAGGGAGTGTGCAGGAGGCAGCTGATCAATGTTTCTCTCTCATCGATGTTTCTAACTCTCTATCCCTCTCCCTTCCTCTCTGTAAAAAATCAATAAAATATATATTTTTAAAAAAGAGACATCAATGATGAGAGAGAATCATTCATTGATTGGCTGCCTCCTGCACACCTCCTACTAGGGATCAAGCCCACAACTGGGATCAGGAATTGAACTGTGGCCTCGAGATTTATTGGTCGAAGCTCAATCACTGAGCCACACCGGCCGGGCCACACATTCTACCATTTAAGTGTAAATGTCTGTTTTAGGCACAGAAAATACAAAGATGAATAAGACAATTCCCACTCACAGTGCAGTAAGGAAGCTGGATGGGAAACAAATAGTCACTCTAACCACACGACACCCACAGAATAGCAGTGTTCTGTACACGTGGAACCTGGCAAGGCTGCCCTGGACTCCAGTGGATGGTTTCAGATGGGCATCTCTGTTTGCCCTTGAGGGGGACCTTGACCTGTAACAGCCACACAGGCTGGCGGAAAGGGCAAGCTCCACATTTGGTGGGATGAAAGGCGACTCCGTCCCAGAGAGGGCAAAGTCGCACCTTTAGTGGAAAGAGAAGTTGTGGTTCTTCTCGGTCAGCAGACCGGAAGGTAAAGAAGCTCCTTCTCTCCTCCTCAGCACCTCTGCCCTGTTCAAAGGGGAGGAGATGAGGAGACGGAGAGGAGGGAAGAGGACATTCTCTTCCTCTCTCTTTAAACATTTACTGTGATCTGGAGCAACAAGGAAGATTTAGGACTTCAAAAAAAAAAAAAAAGCCTTAATTGAACTATAATTCACATATATAATTCACTCAAAGTGTACAATTTAATGGTTTTAGTAGATTCACAGAGTTGTGCAACCATCACCACAATCAATTTTAGGGTGTTTTCATCACCTCAAAAAGAAACCCTGCATCCCTTAGCGGTCACCAGCCCGCCCCCCATTCTTCCTAGTCCCCCCAGTGAGAGGACACTACCTCTGTACTGGACATTTGATATAAAAGAAATCACACATGCATTTCTTTTGGGCCTGGCCTGTTTCTCTTAGCATAACATTTTCAAGGCTCATCCTTGGTATAAATATGTATGAGTATTTCATTTATTTTTATTGCTCAATAATATTCCATTGTATGAATATATCACATCTTACTTATCTATTCATCAGTTGATGGACATTGGGTCGTTTCTACTTCTTGGTATTATGAATAATGCTGCTTATAAATATTCGTGAACAAGTTTTTGTGTGGAGTAGGACTTTCCTGCTAGTCCTTATCAATCTTTATTAACTGCCTATTGTGTACATAGCACAGAGATGAGAGTAGGGGTGCATAAGGGGATGCAGGAGGGCCGAGACCCAAAAGCACTATAAATGTAAAATGTCATTCCCCAACTGTCCTCTGACTAAAAAATATAGAGTCAAAACACATTATGTGGATCCTCAATGAATTCTGGCTCAAAACAAATAAAAGCCATGGAGGGGGCAGTTAAGAACACCTGATTATGGCCCTGGCCCGTGTGGCTCAGTTGGTTGGGCATCGTCCTGTACACGGAAAGCTTACCGGTTTGATTCCAGGTCAGGGCACATACAAGAATAAACCAATGAATGAATAAACAAGTGGAACAACAAATCAATGTTTCCCTCTCTCTTCCTCTCTCTTTAAACGAAATAAATACTGTAAATAAGATTTTAAAAATGCACACACACACACGCCTACATGCAGGTAAAACAGAAATGGCAAAATGTTAGCAGTTGTTAAATCTGGATGATGGGAATTTGGGTGGTCATTGTACTATGCCCTCAATTTTCCAGCATATTTAAACATTTCCAATAATAAAATACAAATGAATAATAAAATAAATATCTAAAAATATTACCAAAAAAAAAAAACTACAGCAAGGTAAGGAGATCAACGTAAGGGGTATACCTTTTAAAACAGGGTGGTCAGGGAAGGCCTCTTTGAAGTTAGGACATTTGAATGAAGACCTGAGTGCAGAAAGCAGGGGGTTGGCCATGGGACCTTAGGAAAGGGCATTCCAGAAAGAGGGATATAAGCACCTAAAGTGGCTGAGGAGATGGGAGGGAGGCAGGAAATGAAATTGAAAGCTTAGCCAAAGTCCAAATTATACAGCCTCACAGGGCGACAGAATGGAGATTGTAGTCTCAGTTTCAGGATGACCCAGTGAAGAACTGGGAACGGGGAGTACCTTGGGCTGAATCATATTTTAAGACAGCTCTCTGGCTCCTGGGTGGAGAATAGACTGCGAGATGAAGGTGGGGTCATCGTGGGCAAGAGTGGAAGCAGAGAGGCCAGTAAATGCAGAGGATTTATGGCAGAGGGGGCGGTGTCTCAGATGAGGTGGACTTGGGGAGAAGGGCATGGGTTTGGCAAATACGTTGAAGGGAGTTCTCATGGAGTTTGCTGACGGATTGGATGTGAGAGAGAAAAAAGTCAAGGGAGACTCCAAGGATAGTGTGAGCAACCCGCCAAATGGTGGTGCCTTTTGCTGGGATGGCAAAGCCCCGAGGGGCTGCACAGACTTTCCCTCTTCACAGGAACATTAATTTGGTTGATAATAGCCTGGAAGTCTTCACTGCCAGAGGTGAGATTTAGGTTGGGTTTTCCAAATAACGAGTTCATCAATGTCAACAAATTACGTTGGCACAGCAGAGTGCAAGTGGCAATGGGCTTTGAAGTTAGGGACCTAGATTTGAATCCTGATGCTGCTACTTACCACCTAGGAGAACTTGGGCAAATTACTTAACTTCTTTGAACTTGAGGCTCTTCATCCATACAGGTGGCAAAATAACCTGCCAGGTTGTTAGGTTGTAAGTCACACACCTTGGCACAGCACCTGGCACCGAGTAGGTGTTCAATATATTCCTGCCACTCTATAGAGACCATTAGTGACTGCTACAAGCTGTTAACCTTTTGGTATCTTTTCAGATAGAGTATTACTTGCTTCCTTTTATTCATTCAATATTTGAGGACTTACTGTGCTCCACATGCTGTTCCAGGCATTGGCAGCTGTATAGCCATAAATAAAACAGACAAAATGCCTATCTTCATGAGCTTACCTTCTGGTGGAGAGAGAAGACAAACAGATAGCTAAATAACATACAGTATGTAATATGTGAGATGGCGGTAAGTCCGAGGGAGAAAAGCTAGACAGGGAAGGAGAAGAGGAGGTGCTGGTAAGGTTCTATGGAGATGGTGATATTTCTGTTTTAGACTGAGAGAGTGGCAAGTGCAAAGGCCCTGGGGCAGGAACATGCTTCTGTAGGCCTGGGAAGCCTGTGATGACTTTGGCTTTAACAGATGAAATGTGTAGCCCTTGGAGGGTTTTGAACAGCGGGGAGACAAGATCAGATTTATGGTTTAAAAGGATCACTGGCTTCTATCTGAGTAAATTCAAGGGTTGAAGAGATGAGGCCAGTTGGGAAGCAACTGTAGTAATCATGATGGCTTGGTAGAGGTGACGGGATAAAGATCCTGGATATATTTGATAGTAGAGCCAACAGGATTCCCTGATAGATTACATATAGGGCAGTCGAGAAAGAGAGGGGTCAAGGATTGTAGTCCCAGGCCTTTGGCCTGAGCAGCTGAAAGGATGTACTGACGTTGACATATTTGACTATTCTTAACTTTAGAAATGGTAATCTCATACATTTCCACTTAATAGATGCCATTTACTGAGATGGGTAAGACTATGTGAGGAAGAGGTAGAGAGGTTGTCAGAAGTTGATTTATGGGCATGAGGGAGTGTCTAATAGGAAGCTATAGGTATGTGTCTGGAGTTCAGGGGCAAGGCCCCAATCAGAAAGGTACATTAGGGAGTCAGAGTATAGATGGCAGTTTAAGCTCTGAGCCTGGATGAGGTCACCTAGGATTGAAATGTAGATAAAGAAGAACAGAGGCCTGAGGACTGAGCCTGGGGCATCTGGCATTTCCAGATCAAGGAGCTGAGGAAGCAGCAAAAGAAACACAGGTGGCCATGACTGGCAAAACAAGGGCTCCACACAGGGGAGTTGGCCCAGGTGAGGGCTCCTGCAGGTAGGCGTGAATAATTTCCAACCTTGCACCTTCTTTGAGCCTTGGCATTAGAAAGTAAGTCGTGTGTGTGTGTGTGTGTGTGTGTGTGTGTGTGTGTAGGGGACGTGATCATATCTTATATATGACTAGCACTTGGGAGGTTGCACCATCTCTTTTATTTGATCTAGGCAAGGGGAGTGTAGGTGCTATCATCCCATCGCACGTACAGGTGCCTAAACTGAGGCACAAAGGTTAGGGTACTTGCCCAAATTACGGGCACACCTCATTTCATTGCACTTTGCTTTATTGTGCTTCATAGAGGTTGCCTTTTAAAACAAAATCCTCAGTCAAGGAGTGAGGATATTTTTTCCATTGATTCTAGAGAGAGTGGAAGGGAGGTGGTTGGGGAGAGAGAAAGAGAGAGAGAGAGAAACATTGATGTGACAGAGACACACTGATTGGTTGACCCCCTCCTGGACACACACACATGCACACACACGCACACACACACGCCATGACTAGGGGCAGGGGGTCAGACCTACAACCCAAGTACATGCTCTTGACCAGGAATCGAACCCAAGACCCTCCGGTGCGCAGGCTGATGCTCTAACCACTGAACCACGCCAGTGGATGGGGTGGATGTCGCATTTTTTACAAATGAAAGGCAAGACCCTCCACCAGCAAAAAAGATGGCAGCTTGCTTTATTGCGACCCTCCCTTTATGGCAGTGGCCTGGAACCGAACTCACATTGTCTCCGAGGTTTGCCTGTACATCAGTCATAGGTAGCTGACTTGGGACTGGAAGGAGTCTTCTGTCTCTAAGTTCCAAGCTCTTCGGGGGTTGAATCATGCTGCTTTGGGGGTTGGTGTCTGCCCTAGGAGCCTGCTGCAGAGGTAGCAAACAAAGACATGTGGAAATGACAGCAAAGCCAGAGACGAAATCTTTGCATCCTTGCTGCTGTGTGGCCTTCACGTTCCTGTGCTCCCAATGACTGCTTCTGTAGGAACAGATTGTAACAGGGTTACATGGAGATAACTTGAAATGAGTTTTAAGCTTTTATGTCTATAGCCGCGAGGAAACTGCTGATATTATTGCCCATAGCAGTGGTTCTCAACCTTCTGGCCCTTTAAATACAGTTCCTGATGTTGTGACCCAACCATAAAATTATTTTCGTTGCTACTGTAATGTTGCTACTGTTATGAATCGTCATGTAAATATCTGATATGCAGGATAGTCTTAGGCGACCCCTGTGAAAGGGTCGTTCGACCGCCAAAGGGGTTGCGACCCACAGGTTGAGAACCGGTGCCATAGAGGGTTCTGGACTCGTGATGTTAGGTGCCAAGAATGCCGGCTCAGATGAACCTGTTTCCCACTAGAAATGATCAAATGGAATCAGAAGGCCTCCTTTGGGGGACTTTCACATGGGGTGGGGACAGTGATAAATTCACTTTGTTTTCAGTGCTGTGGGGTTCACAGGTCCTCTCAGAGATAGCTTCTGGGCTGGGCTCTTTCACTCCACAAATGATTGGTTTCATCTTACTCCCTCTTCGTGTCTTGCTCAAAGCATGACATTTGCTCCAAACTTATTTTCTTGCCTTTGAGAAGCTGCTCCTGAGATCGGAGGCTCTGCTGGTCAAGCTCGGCCCTGCCCTGGGGAGAGATAAACAGGCCCGAATATGTTTCCCAGATTGCAACACTGGTGAGTCAGGCAGGTCGGACAGCTGCTCCCTCACGGTGCCCTGGTTGTTCCTGATAAGGAAGCACATGGCTCATGCCAGCACGCTGCCATGTGTGCGCACACATATCAACAGACACTCCTGGGCCCGGTGTTGTTTTAGAGTAAATTGTTGACATTCTGAATGGCTGAACACTGGGGGGAAAGGTGAGCACAAACTCACTCCGCTCAAGATAAGCTCCAGGTTTCATAAGCCCAAACAAGTCAAACCATTTGGTGTCATTTGGCACCATTTGGAGTCATCTCTTGAACCTACCTGGTCAAGGGCAGGGTTCAGGACCCTCACACTCTGGAAAGAGGAGGGGATGGAGGTGGGGCGGGCAGTCAGAAGAGGGAAGATGGATTTATGAAGGAGCAAATGGCAGAAGGCCCAGAGAGAAAAGGGCATATCATAAAAATGTGAACGTATCTTCAAAAAGAGGAGAAATTGACCCTATGACATCTGTAAAAAATACCCCTTAAAATGTGAATGCCATTTTCCTTAAATAATATACAGTGTATAAGGAATGGGGCAAATGGGGGAGGGGTTGATATTAATAATACAATAATACTGCCACCCATATTATATTACACCTTGTATGAACACTTCATGTTAACTTTATGAAAAGCAATTTGTAGTTTACAAGGGGCTTTTCCATTTCCTCCATCAGCCCACTCAAGTTATGAACCACATTTTACAGATGAGAAAATTGAGGCTCCAGGAGGATATACGCAATTAACTGAGGCATAATTAAGAGCTGGGGAGGGACAGGTTTGTCCTAAGTAACCCAGAGCTACGATGCTTACTAGACACAGTAGGAAGGGTGATTCATTTTCAATGACTGTTCAGAGCACTAAATCTCCATTGCGTTTCTAGGCAGAGTGACTCTAACTTCTCCAGTGTTCTCCAAAACAAGTTTCCCGAACTAACAATCCTTTGATTAGTTTTGCTTGATACTTGGATCACAGCAGCATCGGATCTGTGAAGATTAAAGCACCAGGGGAAATGTCTAGATCCACCCCATGCCCTTCTTTCTCAGGGTCCCATCCTTGACCAAATCTTTCTGTTCTGGAAACAACACCTTTGGGCCCCCTAAGCTTGCCATCTTGCTCTCAGGTGGGGAAGAAACATCCTAATTTGCATAGGACATTATGGAAGCACAGGACCCACCCTGAGGAGTCAGACAGGTGTTTTGAAAATGCTAATGCCTAAAGCAGTGGTTCTCAAACTTCGGCCTGCGTCAGAATCATCTGTGGAGCTTGTTAAAGTCATGGATGTCCGAGCCCCACCTAGACCTTCTGAATCAGAATCCCTGGGGTGGAGCCTGGTCGCTTGTGAACTTCACAAGCTCCCCGGGTGATTCTGAAGTTACCAAAGCTTGAGAAGCATGGTCTCAGCACGGGAGTGGGAGTTACAGGTGAAGGAGAGTGGGGAGCCATGCTGGGAGAGGAGGCAGCAGCAACAGGAGCCTGAAGAACCTAGAGAACAGTCAGGAACAATTTTCTGCTCCATCCTTATCTTCCTTTAACAAAGAGGTCATATAAAGGGTTAGAAATCCCTTCCTTCAGGCATGTCCTTCTTCTGACAGAATTATCATGTGCAGTACGGATGACGAATGCACACCTTTTAGAAGCAGTTAAAATAGCCCATATTTTTCAGAAAGTAGAATAGAGAGTACTAGGGGCTGGGGGGAGTGAGGAATGAATGAGGAGTTACTGCTTAATAGGTAGAGTTTCTGTTTGGGGATGATAAAAAAAAGTTCTGGAAATGGATGGTAGTGATGGTTGCACATCATAGTGTATGTGTTTAATACTCCTGAACTGTATACTTCAAAATTGTTAGAATGGCCCTAGCTGGTTTTGCTCAGTGGATAGAGTGTCAGCCTGCGGACTGAAGGGTCCCAGGTTCGATTTTGGTCAAGGGCACATGCCTGGGTTTTGGGCTTGATCCCCAGTGGGGGATGTGCAGGAGGCAGCCAATCAATGATTCTCTCTCTTCATTGATGTTTCTATCTCTCTCTCCCTCTCTCTGTAAAATCAATAAAGATATATTAAAAAAACAAAAAAAAAGATTTGTTTAAAAAAGTTGTTAGAATGGCAAATTTTATGTTATATTTAGTGCACACACACACACACACACACATACACACATACACATAAATTAGCCAGTCTTTTTGAGGGATGTAATAACAAGAGCAAACAACATTCAACTTTAGCTGATCGCTGCTGCCTCAGATGTGTGTACGTATGTGTGTGCATGTGTGTGAGGTTAGTAAGGGGACTGACAAAATAAAAATGGATTCATAGAGACCTAGCTGGCTTGGTTCAGCGGATAGAGTGTTGGCCTGCCGACTGAAGGGTCCCGGGTTCGTTTCTGGTCAAGGGGACAACCTTGGTTTCAGACTCCTCCACGGCCCCAGGCCCTGGTCAGGGCTCTTGCAGGAGGCAACCAATCAATGTGTTTCTCTCACGTCGATATTTCTCTCTGTCTTTCCCTCTCTCTTCCACTCTCTCTAAAAAAAAAAAAATTAATGGAAAAATATCCTCGGGTGAGGATTTAAAAAAAATGGATTCATAGATGAAAATTTTGAAAATTGATGGCAGTGAAAAGAGAGAGAGAGGGAGAGAGATGCCTAGAACACCCTTTCCTGCCCCGTTTGCTTGGTTGACTCCTGGATTCCATATTACTTAATCACTCTTTTGGAGTGCCTTGTAGTGTCTCTCACACTTCATTGAGCATATAAATCACCTGCCGACCTTGTTAAACTGCATATTTTAATTCAGTAGGTCTGAGGTGAAGTTCTAGTCTGCATTTCTTTTTATTTATTGATTTGAGAGAGAAAAAAAACATTCAATGTGAGAGGGAAACATCGATCGGTTGCTTTCTAAGCATACCCCAACTGAGGATTGAACCCACAACCCAGGTGTGTACCTGGCCAGCTGGGAATTGAACCCACAACTTTGGCATATGAGGATGATGCTCTAATCAGCTGAGCTCCAGGGCCTGGGCCTCCAGCTTGCATTTCTAACAAGTTCCAGGTGATGCTGACACTAGATCCACAGACCATATCGGGAGGGTTGTGTAAACTTAGTCATTCTTAGTTTACCATGATATCCTTATGTTCAGCAGATTATTTAGTACACAGTAGGTGCTCAATAAATATTGCATGAATGACAGAGTACTAGGGTTGGTATAGGAGTTTGGAGAGCAGACGATCTTTGTCCTGAACTACAGCATATTTAAGGTGTTCCTGTTTTTATCAATTATTACCTCATACTCTGTGGAGTGAGGATGTGAGTACTAAACTATGTTTGGCTTTGTCACCTTGGTGCCTCAAATCTAATCCTTGAAATAGTGGTTCTATACACATGGAGGGTAATGAACCCTGGTTTGCAAGCTCTGAGGAAGCCTTGCTATAGTCCACGATCTCAGCAAACAAATTCTCTCCATCCAAGGAGGGAGCAGAGTTCAGGGAACCTTCTGGTGTGGTAATTTTCCAGATTTTGGTGCCTGAGTAATTGCCATCTTGGCCTCCTTAAATCAAATAAACAGACTTTTTAATAGTGTCTGTGAGAAAGGGGTTCATTACCCTAAAACGCATGAATATAATATGATTGCTATTATTTTATTTTTTATTATTATTTTTTTTAAATATGTTTTATTGATTTTTTTTTTTTACAGAAAGGAAGGGAGAGGGATAGAGAGCTAGAAACATCGATGAGAGAGAAACATCGATCAGCTGCCTCCTGCACACTCCCCACTAGGGATGTGGCCACAACCAAGGTACATGCTCTTGACCGGAATCGAACCTAGGACCCTTGAGTCCGCAGGCTGACGCTCTATCCACTGAGCCAAACCGGTTAAGGCATGATTGCTATTATTTACTCTTATCGTTTACGAGGACGATAACCACACTGGCAGTTGAGCGATTAAGTGTGTGAGGAAGTAGGGGGAGGGGGGACAGAGGGCTGTGCAGGCAGGCGAAAGAGAAACTACATCTCCCAGAATCCCCCAAGGGAAGTCCACGTTGCGGCGGCGGCCCACCCCTTTCGCCCGCGGGACCCGCCCCCGCCGATGACGTCACAGAGGTGACGTCACGGCGCCCAGAGCGAGGCTGGGGTAGAGAGGCCGACAGAGCTGGAGTCGTCTGCTGGTCTTGGAGGCTGCTAGGGAGCCAGCGAGAGGGTGAGCGGCGAGCAGGCGAGAGAGCGAGAGCGGGCAGGAGGGAGCGTCGCGCGGCGCAGCGGAGCGCCGGGGCCGGGCCGGGCCGCGGCGGAACCACAGCCGGAGAGGAGCAGCCCGAGCCGGGCGCCCGGGGTCCCCACCCCCACTCGGCCGGACAGTGCCCGGTGTTCCCCCGTGCGGGGGGCGCGGCGGCGGCTGACTGGCCCGGACAGGACCGCGGGGGTGTTGCCACCTCCACCGAGGAGCCGGCGCGGCCGCGGGCTCCTCAGAGCCGGGGCCCGGGGCCCGTGACAGACGGCGGGGGAAGGAAGAGAGGCGGCGGCGGCGGCGGCGGCGGCGCAGGCGACGGGGAGGCAGCGGCGACACCATGTCATCCCCCAGTCCGGGCAAGCGGCGGATGGACACGGATGTGGTCAAGCTGTATCCTTCGTGGAGGGGGGATTCGGGTGTAGGCAGCGGGCGGTGCGGCGATGCCTCGGGCGCCCCCGAAACCCAGCCAGGGCCCCGGGGCGCTCCAGGCCACTGTCGGGGCTCGCTCCCTCCCTCCCTGCCCCCAGTGCCTACGGCGGCTCCTTGGCACCTCCCAGGAACCGAGAGCCTTTTCAGCTCCCCTTTATCTGCAGAACCCCGAAATGTGCGTTTTTCCTCGCTCCTCCTGCACCCCCCGGTGCCCGTGACTTTGCTCCACGACGTTTGGACTCCCAAGACGGCTTTTTTTTGGGGGGGGTGGGGGGGTGGGGAGACAAGATCGGCTGTCTCTCTCCACCACCAAGCCCACCTTCAGGGTCTCTTTCCTTTTGCTTGCCCTTGATTTGGGAACTGGAGGTAGGAATTCCCGAGAGGGGAGCCTTTCTCCCTTTCTTGAGATGCCTCCATTCTCCCCACTCGCAGTGCTGCTTGAACTGGGGTAACTCGAGTGACCTCCTTTATCCCTAATTCCTTTCTATATTAGGAAGAGAGTAGTCTGCTCGTTGCCCCTTCTTGTAAGCGGAAAAGAGCTCCGGGTGTTGTCAATCAGAGACCCCTGCTGATTTTCCTGGCCCCTAGGAGAGCCCCACTGTGTTTCTTTCCCGTGACAAAGCCTATCCCACCCGTAGTTGGACGTGGTGGGGGCCCCCAGGGCCTCCAGCAGGCCACCTCCGTGTTGTGGCGGTGACAGCTGGGGGCAGGGAGGGAAAGAGGATCCCCTTGGCCAAGTAGCCCCCGTCCTGGCCACTTAAGCCAACTCCCTCTATGAAGACAAGGTTCTTGGGGAGTAATTGCCAAATGACACCTTTTATTGTCCTGTTCCCCCGCCCCCCAACTTTATACACTCTGGAGGTAGCAGTGGGAAAAGCTGTAGCTGGTAAGAGTCCTTCAGGCAGTGGTTTTGGTTGGAGTCCAGACTGATTATTTCATGACAACTAGAGAAAGTCGCGAAGGTTCCTGTGACAAATGGAGAACATTTTTGAGGGGTAGTTTAGGGGTTGGGGGGGCGGGGAGAGAGGAAATGAGCCCAGTTTTCTGAACAACTCACCACGGAGGAGAGGGGGACACAGGGGTGGGAAGTGTTAGTGTGTGAAACAGTTAAAAAGTCCTGTCTCCTGCTGCTGCTGCTCTCTCTCACCCCCATCCCCCCACCATTTCCCCCTGTTGCAGGGTTTTGTTTATATAACTCAAGTTGTTTGGCTAGATTGTTCAGGTGAATTCCTTCTTTCATTTGTTACTGTTTTTGATTGGACATTACACCTCTATGTAGCAATCAATGATGGTTGTCAAATACTAAGTTATGGAATTTGCTAAAGTTTTAAACAAGTAGTTTTTGCATTTAGTTTTTGGAAGGGGGGGGGGGGAGGGAAGTTGCCTGGGCAAGAGATTTTTCTTTTCATAATCTTTTCAGGAATAAGAAGGTGTTTATCTCCTCACTTAGGAAAACTTGGCTAGACCTTAGGAACAGATAGACTTCTAAGTTTTAGGGTTTCAAGTTTGGAATTTGGGGGAGGTGGGAGTGGAGATTAGAGAGAGGAGCAAGTAATAAAGTACAGATTATGTACCAAAGGTATTTCCAGGCATAAGTGAGACTCTCTGGGCTGTTTGTGGCTCTGATTGAGTTTTGTAAATGTGTGAATGATACCAGTAATGTTTGCGTTTCATAAGGTTTCAGGAAAACTTGTAACTATGGCAGTGTGTACATTTTACACAAAGCAGTTTTGGGTTTTTTTTAATTTAGAAACTAGGAAATGACATGGTGGCAGATTCTGAGTTATTTTTATCTTGACTTGAGAGTTACTGTCACACCTAATGTAAATTTCTACCTAATGTTTAATTGGGATGGGGGTGGGTGAGAGGAGGCCAGCTGGTTTTGATCCATGTCAGATTCTCAAATTATATACATATATTTTTAGAAGATTGAGGATAAAGGGTGAGGCCTAACTTGACCTGATGCCTTTTCCATACAGTGCCTTTTGTTCATTTAGTAGTTGTGGCATCTAGAATGATTACCGCATTTAGGAGTCGGGGTGTGGGGGGCGGAGAGGGAGAGGAAAACAGACAAAGAACAGCAGGGTGTCTTTCTTTTTTCCTTCCCCTAAGTGGCTTGTTTCATAGCTTATTTTTAGTTGAAGATGAAGAAAGGCTAAGATGCATTGGCCTTCTGTTCTTTCCCCACCTTCCTCCTTTCTGACAAAAGAAAGCTGAGGCGCTTTAAAATCATAGATCTCTGAGATAGGACAACCGTCTGGGGATTTAAAAGGCAGAGGTTATCTTTGTGTTTGTTATTTTCTGGGCTCACAGAGTTTGGAAGTTAAATTTTTCGCTATTTCCTTTTGTGTGTGCATGTGTCTTGTGGGGTTGAAGGATTCCGTGGCCTCCTTTTTCTGTTGAATTCACATTAGTAGGCCCAAATGGAGCCAACAGTTTTGAGCATGGTATATTTAGCCAAAAATAGAAGGGGAAAAAAACTGCCCAGCCCTCTATGAAAATGAGTACAATTGTGTAAAAGGGCTGGGGGTTGAAAAGGAAAGATAGAGGAGAGGAAGTAGAAAAGGTCTGAAGGAATGTACTTGCTTTTTGCCCCTCAGTGTCCCTTGGTGATTTCTTTGGTGTGGAGGCTGATAACTGGTTTCATTGCAATCTCCTGTTTCAGCCCCTTTTTGGATGTCTCCTGAGTGTAATTATGCCACCACGATTTACAGCCTCGCAGGGAACCTGTATAATAGGAGAGTAGTGGTGTGGGGGTAGGGAGGGAAGAGGATGTGTAACAAATTGGCCACTGCCTTCCACCACCTGGCTAGGAGACACCGTTCTGGTTGTTTATGGAGCCGGGGTTGGTAGGAGAACTGACTCCCAAGTTATACAGGGAGTGAGTGTTTTGCACCGATTCTGGGCGACTATGTTCTGAAACTCTGACTCATTCATTGTTTCTCTTGTGATCCTTTGCTGAGTGTTGTGCAAACCTCTCCGGGAGCCTAGAAACTGATGCACATACATGACTTTGGGGCCTTGTTAAGAATGTGTCCCAGTCAAGAAACGTGCAGTTAGCCCAAATCCTGCGGAATGGTTGTGAATAGTGTGGCCATTTGTCTGCAAAGTCAGGTAGATGAGTAATACTGTGCTGTTTCCAGTTTGGCAACCTTTGAGGTTTCCATCTCAAACCCTGCTGATTATTTAGATTGTCTGAGAACTGGGACTCTGGTGACCTTAAATCGTGATTTGCCCTAAAGGAATATCAGTTTAAATTCTCCCTGGTGGAGGAACAAACAGCTCAGATTACACGGGTTTCCTTGTTGGTGGGGTCAGACGGCTCACCCTGTTGCACAGCCTGGTGATCCTTTTATCTGTGAACCAGTGGCCCCTGCTGAAGGCTGGAGCTGCTTGTTTTGGAAAAGCGTATGCAGGCAAAAGGCCGCAGGCACAGCTCCTCACAGCTCATTGGCTGCTCTGTTACTACCCGGAAAAGGAGGAGGGGTGGAGCTACCACCAAACAGCTGATGGAGTGTGTGGCCAGAAGAGTGTTTACATGCAAAAGAAGTTGGGGCTGGGGAGGTCTTGTGGGTGGTGTTACAGGATCAAGTGCATTTTCAAGGTTTAAAAGGAAGCGAGGAAAATCTGATCTCATAGAGTGAAAGAAATGTTCAAGGCTAAATCAGAAAAGTAAATGTGATAATAATGGGAATTTGGCATACACTGTACTTGTTATTGTTGTGAGATTTTGGAACTTACTTTATAATACCAAGAATTTTCAGATTCCTTTTTTCAGAGGGAGTGCAGAAATTTAAAACAGGATATGTTGCTACTTTAAGTATACTTAACTGACTCATGCAGAGATTTAAAAGTATGGTAGAAATGTAAGCTTCCCCTGCAAAAGTGTGCTGAGTTCTAGAAAAGGGGCAGTGACTTACACTAAATTCATTAACAGTGTTAGTGACTCCTACAGAATCCTGGCTATCTGCCTTAGGGTTCAGAAGCTTTTTTTATTTTTAAAAATATATATATATTATTGATTTTTTTACAGAGAGGAAGGAAGAAGGATAGAGAGTCAGAAACATCGATGAGAGAGAAACATCGATCAGCTGCCTCCTGCACACTCCCTACTGGGGATGTGCCCGCAACCAAGGTACATGCCCTTGACTGGAATTGAACCTGGGACCTTTCAGTCAGCAGGCCGACGCTCTATCCACTGAGCCATACCCGTTAGGACGAGTTCAGAAGCTTTTAATAACAGTTCATCCCCTCAAATGTTTGAGTACCCCCTTGATGCCAGTTTTGATGTAAGGTGCTGGGGGTTTAGTAGGGAAAAATTCAGTGTGGGTAGTCATGATGCTTCTGTAACTAGTCAAACTTTTTTTTTAAAGGTTAGCACTGTATCACCCTTCTGAATAATTTGTATTTAATTTCAGAATTTACTTTTCAAGGAATAGAAAGGTTAAAATGTGAATTTTATGTGATGGGATGTTTGGGAATCTGTGTTCCTGTTATTTAAAAGATGTTAAAAAAATGGAAATAAGAAACATTAAAATGTGTAATCATTTGTCTTGGACATCAGTGTTAGTATTTTGCTATTAATCAGTAGTTATTCTATTCCTAAGTTAGTAATCTTTGTTATTCTTTGATTTGTGCTCAAAGTGTAGACAATTATGTAATATTTTAACCAGCTCCAATGTCAGTTGGGAACTTGTGTTTTGCCTTTTATTTCCTTTGGCCTCTATTTTAGTGAGATGATGAGGTGGAAGGTAGAACAGTTTAATGGTTTTTAAGCTCAAAGTTAAGGCTTTGGCAACTCCCAGTGTTCTGAATTTGTCTTCTCTGCCGAGATTTTGGTGACAAATATAACATACTAGTACTTATTTTGGTTAAGCAGGTACCTATATGAGTAAGCATTCACAGCTTCAAGACATCTGATTCCTGCAGTGCAGTTCTAGTAAATTACATGCAAGCCTAAAAAGTCGGCTTTTGTGGGGGGGAATCTTTTGCACATGTGACCTGGTAAAAGTCCCTTACCCAGTTTTGTGTGCATGTGTTAGAAAACCATGGATTTGTTGGTTCCTAGTGTGTAATTTCCCCAGTACCTTGACCTACATTTATATATAGTGTTTATAATTTAGTATCTTGTTTAGTCTTAACAGATTTAATGGTTCCAAGAATCATTTGATTTTTAGGCATATAATTCAGACCTGTAAAATAGCTTTTCTTTTCTTTTTTTAGAGAGAGTGGCAGGGAGAAAAGAGGAGAGGAGGGGAAGAGAGAGAAACATCTATGTGAGACACATGGATTGGTTGCCTCCCTTACTCGCCCTGACTGGGGCCACAGGGTGGGGGATTGAACCTGCAGCTGGGGTACGTGCCCTTGACTGTGAATCGAACCCTCGACCCTTTGGTCTACCGGCCTACACTCTAACCACTGAGCAACCTGGCCAGGGCACAATAGGTTTTCAACTGTAGACCCACAGTGTACATTTTCATGAAATACTTCCATCAAAAAAACTTAGTTGGGTTATACAAGTACTAAAATAATTGAGGAAAATGTAGGTTACAAAAAGGGAAAGAAAATAGTTATCTATAATTCTACCCTTTAGACAAGCGGTTCTCAACCTGTGGGTTGCGACCCCTTTGGGGGTCGAACGATCCTTTCACAGGGGTTGCCTAAGACCATTGGAAAACACATATATAATTACATACTGTTTTTGTGATTAATCACTATGCTTTAATTATGTTCAATTTGTAACAATGAAAATACATCCTGCATATCAGATATTTACATTATGATTCATAACAGTAGCAAAATTACAGTTATGAAGTAGCAACGAAAATAATTTTATGGTTGGGGGTCACCACAACATGAGGAACTGTATTAAAGGGTCTCGGCATTAGGAAGGTTGAGAACCACTGCTTTAGACAGTGGTTTTCAATTATCTGGAGGTTTGTTAAAATAGGTTGCTGGTTCTCACCCCTGGAGTTGTCCCATTCACTGGTCTAGAGTGTGGCCTGATAACTTGCATTTCTTTTTTTCTCTTTTTAAATATATTTTTATTGATTTTAGAGAGGAAGGGAGAGGGAGAGAGAGATAGAAACATCAATGATGAGAGAGAATCATTGATTGGCTGCCCCCCCCCCTCCCCCCAGTGGAGATCGAGCTTGCAACCTGGGCATGTGCTCTTGACTGGAATTGAACCTGGGACCTTTCAGTTTGCAGGCCACGCTCTATCCACTGAGCAAAACCAGTTAAGGCAACTTGCATTTCTAACAAATTCCCTGCTGCTATTGCTGCTGGTCTAGGGACCACAATGTAATAACCATTGTCTGTAAATGTTAACATTATGATGTGGGTTATTTTTTTAAATTTAAATTCTTTATTGTTTAAAGTATTACATAAGTCACCGAAACCGGTTTGGCTCAGTGGATAGAGCGTCGGCCTGCGGACTGAAAGGTCCCAGGTTTGATTCCGGTCAAGGGCATGTACCTGGGTTGTGGGCACATCCCCTACCGGGGATGTGCAGGAGGCAGCTGATCGATGTTTCTCTCTCATCGATGTTTCTAACTCTCTATCCCTCTCCCTTCCTCTCTGTAAAAAATCAATAAAATATAAAAAAAAAAAAAAAAAAAGTATTACATAAGTCTCCTTTTCCTCCTATTGACCATTATGATGTCTTTTTCATCAACCTTTACACACACACACACACGCACACACCACCAGGATATATTTTTTAACCTGTTGCTTATACTGTGCGTGACGTTTTTTGCTTAATATTTTTGCAATTATTTTTCACAGTTAAAAATATCAGACATAATAACTGATGTAATATGACATTCATTGGTGTACTTCTTTGTCATTTTTCTGTGATAAATAAGATTGAAATTAACCTCATGCATAAGTCTTTTCCTGTATTTTTGGGTTATTTCTATTTTCTAGAAATGGGATTCTATATCCAAGAAGGTAAACATTTGAAGTAAAATATTTAATTAAAAATTTTGGGGCCCACATTCAATGGGTTTTCATTTTGTTCTGTTGTATTTTTCTTGGTGTCATTTCAGCACTGAAGCAGCCAGCCTGATATAGTGATGAAAGATGAGTTCTGATCTCTTTGTTGAAACTTTCATGTTTTTTGTGATAATGGTGACCTTCAAATTAGGGATACTTTTATACTTCTTCCTTTTTAGTTTTTATTTAATTGATTTTTAGAGAGAGAGAAACATTGATATTTTTGTTCCACTTATTGATAATGATATGTTTATTAGTTTTTTTTTTGTTTGTTTGTTGTTTTAAAAATATATTCCATTGATTTTCCACAGAGAGGAAGGGAGAGAGATAGAGAGTCAGAAACATCGATGAGAGAGAAACATCGATCAGCTGCCTCCTGCACATCCCCCACCGGGGACGCGCCCGCAACCCAGGCACATGCCCTTGACCGGAATCGAACCCGGGACCCCTCAGTCCGCAGGCTGATGCTCTATCCACTGAGCCAAACCGGTTTTGGCTATTAGTTGGTTCTTGTATGTGCCCTGATTGGGGTTCAAACCTGTAACCTTGTATATCTATCAGGATTACGCTCTAGCTATCTGAGATACCCGGTTGGGGTTCAAGGTTTCTTGGATTATAAAATCTTAGTTGAGGTAATATAAATAGAAAATTAGATACAGCATGTGCCTGGTTCGTGTTACCTTAAAAGCAATTGGAGTACTACTTATATTAGTGAAAATAAATGTAGTTGTTTCATTTAAATTGTGCCAGTATAACTGGTTATCTGGATAGTGCTTTCAATCAGTTGACTTTATATTACATAGACAATTTCTGAAAGATTAATTTTAAAAATTAAAAAATGCAGATAAACATTTCCAGTGTAGTGTCTGTCTGTAGAAGGTTGATTTGGTAGGAATCATGTCTATGAGAGACCACCAGGTGTTATATAGTTGCATATATTGTTTTATGGTCTTATAGAGAGTGCTGCATCTTTGCTCTTTTGCTATTTATTTAAATCTGTGAATAAATTAGTAAATCTCCTAATTTAGCAACAGAGTTTTGAAACTACATAACCCTTTTTATTTCACTCCATAGGAAAATAAACTGGATTTTTAAAAAATTATTATTATTAACAAATGGTAACTTACGTATAGCTTTTGGGTCCCACAACTGTCAGCTGGTACAGTCATCCCCCCCTTATCAGCAGGGTATATGTTCTAAGACTCCCACTGGATGCCTAAAACTGCAGAGAGTACTGAGCCCTACATACACTACGTTTTTGCCTATACATACGTACATACCCTTACCAGCTTCTCTTTGGCCTATCTGAATTGCCAGCATCACTACTCTTGTGCTTAGGGGCCATTCAATATTAGTAAAATAAGGGTTACTTGAACCCAAGCACTGCAGTACCTTAACAGTAGATCTGATAACCAAGATGGCTACTAAATGACTAATGGGTAGGTAGTGTGGACAGTGGGGATATGCTGGACAAAGGGATGATTCACACCTGGGGTGGGATGGAGCGTGACTTTGTGAGATTTTGTCATGCTACTCAGAAAGGCATGCTGTTTAAAATTTATGGATTGTTTATTTCTAGAATTTTCCATTTATTACTTTGACCATGAATAACTGAAACCACAGAAAGGGAAACTGCATAAGGAGGTGCGGGTGGGGGTGGGGGTGGGGGAGGAACCACTGTACTTGGTTAGATCACTAATCCAAACTAAGGCTCCTACAATGAAAGCATGCCATGATGTAGGTCTTAGATATTTCAGATTTTTATTACAAATTATATTTACATTCAAATGGATGAGCTTAGGAGGGAAATGCATTTTAAATGCTTGAGGCTTTTTCTGACAAAAGGAGTTTTAGCTCTCTGTCTTAACTTGGTGGCTGATCTCAGTATTGCTTTAGAGTATATATAAGTATATTAAAATGTAGAACATAATATATGTTTGATAACAGAATCATTGATCTTGGCAACACAATTTGATATTATTAGCAACTGTAAGTTTTACCAACTAATTCATTCAATTCGCCATAGCTACCAACTTGATATAGAGGGGGGGATAAACCTGTATTTTGCCTTTCTATTCATTTGTATTCTTAGGGATTAAAAACAAAAACTTTTTTTTTTTTAAAGTCAGATTTGTTTTATGGGTGGAAGGAGGAGAGGAAGTAGGGCTTTTGAGTGTGTTCTTTAGTCTAATTATCTGAATTGCTGCCCATTTTTTCCTGGCAGTAAAGAATAGCAGTTCTTGAATGCTGTCTTTGATTATCAAATGACATATATTTAAGTATACCTGTATTGAGTCATTCATGCTTTTGTGAACACATTTGCTTTTATCTTTTTGGGTTAGAAGAGTTAGGTACCAGATTCCTTCTGTCTTTAATTAATGTGGCTTTTCCTTTGAGACTTAGCTAAGAATTTTATAACATGTAAACCGTGATATATCAGGAAGACTGTTGGTGGCTTGTAAAGACTATATTATCATTTCATACAGTATTTCAAATGTATATGTCTGTTTTCTATTAGTATTCCTAGCTTATATATATATATTTTTTGTTAAATATATTTTATTGATTTTTTACAGAGAGGAAGGGAGAGAGATAGAGAGTTAGAAACATTGATGAGAGAGAAACATCAATCAGCTGCCTCCTGCACACTCCCTACTGGAGATGTGCCCCGCAACCAAGGTACATGCCCTTGACTGGAATCGAACTTGGGACCCTTGAATCTGCAGGCTGATGCTCTATCCACTGAGCCAAACCGGCCAGGGCCCTAGCTTATATTTTGACTAATTTCTAGAAATCACGCAAGACAGTTAAATTCATTGGCAGGAAAATACGTAAATAAACCTTTAGGGAGAAGGTATTTCCAGATCCTTTACAGTATCTTACATGCAAGTTTATTAAAAGCAGTAGTGAAGCCAGGTCCTTTTTTTCTAGGAATTTGGAAATCAGAGAATACTTGGCTTATTTCACTTTGTGCAGCTAGGCAATTATTTATCAAACTCATACTTATTTATGCTAAAAATGTATAGTAGTTTACAACTTTGCTATATACCTTCTGAATGTAAAACTAGGCTATGCCTTAGATTTGCTTTAATTTTTAGTGAAGTCAGGCACACTGGAACGTGGCACCTGAATTTTGTGTTCTTATATTTTAAAGGTATTGGTCTCTCTTTGTCTATGAAGAATTCGTTTTTTCTAAGCTAATATTATACAGTCCTGTCAGTGTTCCTGAGATTCAGAAGCTACTAACTATTTCCTTTAAGTCCTCAAGGTAGGAAGTCTAGAGGTCTCTATCACCCAGTATCCTCCTGTGCTCTTGAGAAAAGGTAAAAGGGAATAGTAGGCCCCTGTCCCTATGGGAGCTCATTCCCGGCATTGAGTTTTGGCCCCTTTGCATCTTATAATTCAAAGAATGACTAACAAATGTCTGCTTGTGCGTATTCTCTGTTTTTGGGGGGTGACTTAGTATAATTATATATATTCAAGCCTTTGAACTAGATTATCTTAATTGACAGAGCTACGTCTTTTATTTGATTGATGGGAAATAGAATTTGAAATTAAATTTTTTACAGAATAAAAAAATAGTGTATGACTTGGGTGCTTTTAAATTGGGGCTTACCTTGGTTTATGTGACTCAGTTGGTTGAGCGTTGTCCTGTGTACGACAAGGTCACTGGTTCAATCCCCGGTCAGGGCACATGCCCAGGCTGCCAGTTCAGTCCCCAGTGGGGGGCATGCAGGAGGCAGCCAATTGATGTTTTTCTCACATTGATGTTACTATCTCTTTCTCCCTCTTCCTTCCTTTCTCTCTCTAAAACAAAACAAAAAACCCCAACCCCACCCCCCACCCCCAAAAATCCACATTTAATTGGGGCTTATTACTCTTTTAAAAAAAATGTTTTTATTGATTTCAGAGAGAAAGGGAGAGGGAAAGAGAGATAGAAACATCAATGATAAGAGAGAATCACTGACCAGCTGCCTCCTGCATACCCCACACCAGGGATGGTGCCTGCAACCCGGGCATGTGCCTTGACCAGGAATCGAACCGTGACCTACTCAGAGGCTGACACAACCACTGAGCTACTCCGGCTGGGCTTATTATTCATTTGAATGAATTGGATAAAATGTAATGATTTTAGTCTGTTCTGGCTGTTTTAGTTCTTAAATGTCATTCTTATAGTGTTTTGTCAACTCTGATGAAGTTCTGATGACATTTTATTATTTAAAGTGAAATTTTAGAATCTTACATAGATTTTAGCATGTTTTTCTATGTGGAGAAAACTTGCAATGCAAATAATAGTATTACGAAGCAATGGTTACTTTCTGAATATAAGGGCTCCTCTAGTTGAAATTAATAATTGTATTCTTTCTAGGCAATATCATTTGTGGCCTTATGTAACAGTTTGTGAAATACTGATGCTTGGCTATAAATTCTGATAACTTTGTTTTTATTATTGATAGGAAAAAAAAGCCAAAGTTGAAATGTCTACTTTTTTATTAGTGAATTATAAAATCAGTTTCTCCACTTAGTGGCCACTTTTTTTATGTGAAAAATATAATTAAAACAGGATAGCCTAATGCCTCAGTTAATCTTGTTTATGAATTTAAGAGTCATAAATAAAAACAAAATGACTTAGTAGGTTTTTATATAAACGTTCTGGTATCTCTGTACAACAATAGATTACATGGCATTGTGTTTTGTACTCTTTTTTAACTCTCTTTTGTGTTGTTGTAGAGGATATTTGTGTTGAGGATATTTGTCCATTGATTTTTAGAGAGAATGGAAGGGAGGAGAGACAGAGAGAGAGAAACATTGATGTGAGAGAGACATATCTGTTGGTTGCTTCTTCCCGCACATGCCAAATTGGTGAGGGCATGTTTTAGTATTCTTGAGGTGTCTGAGTTGTATGTGCTCTGTCAATTTAAAAAATGAAATAAGACCGTAAGAGTGCCTGATTTATAGAAGCTTTTATCAGGCTAGAATGGCAGCATGCTGTTCCTTTCAAAATTTTACATACTTAATTACCTAAATTACGTACTTTTTATTTTAATCCTCACCTAAGGATATTTTCCCATTGAGTTTTAGGGAGAGTGGAAGAGAGAGGGAAAAACAGACTGAAACATTGATGTGAGAGAAACACATCAGTTGGTTGCCTCCTGCACGAGCCCCAACCAGGGCCTGGGCCGGGAAGTAGCCTGCAACTGAGGTACGTGTCCTTGACCGGAATCTAACCCGGGACCCCTTGGTCCTCAGGCCAGCCTACTGCACCAAACCAGCTAGGGCTATATTTTGTTTTTTAAAAGGTAAATTAGGGAATGGGAGTATAACTGAGTAAAATAATATTCCCAGAGCCAGGATAAGATCCCGTCAGAGTTTGAAACAGTTCTGTATTTAAGCATTTAAATATTTTCCCATTATGCTTTTTAATACTCTCCAGATATCTTAAATATATATTTTGCAGAAAATTTAGGTGCCAACATTTTTATTGATATTTAAGCTCTGAGTGCCTATAGTGGATCAGTTTTGCTTCATGTTTTAGTATCTTTAAACTTTTTATTTTAGATTTACAGAAAAGTTATGAAGATAATATAGAAATTACCTGTTACCATTTTTTTAAAAAATATTTTTATTGATTTTTTACATAGAGGAAGGGAGAGGGATAGAGAGTTAGAAACATCGATGAGAGAGAGAAACATCGATCAGCTGCCTCTTGCATACCTCCTACTGGAGATGTGCCCGCAACCAAGTTACATGCCCTTGACTGGAATTGAACCTGGGACCCCTCAGTCCACAGGCTGATGCTCTATCCACTGAGCCAAACCGGTTAGGGCCTATGTTACTATTTTATCTTGTCAAAACTAAGAAACCAGTGTTGGTACACTAAACTCCAGGCTTTATTTAGATTTCACCAGTTTTTCCATGAATGTTCTTTTCTGCTCCAGGATCCAGTCCAGGATACCACATTACATATCATCGTCATGTCTCCTTAGTCGAGTTCCTCATGCGTTCACTGTTTTACATCACCTTGATTGTTTTGCAGTACTGGTCAGGTATTTTTTTGGAGTGCTCCTTAATTTCTGTTTATGTGGTTTCCCCCTACCACCACCCCCCTCATGATTAGACATCATCATAATAAGGTTTTAAAATTTGGCCAGATTCATTGTGGATGTTTGGAAAGAATACCACAGAGGGGAAGTGCCCCCTCATGACTGCACAGGTTACGGTAACCTTGATCCACGTGACTAAGGTGGTGCTTACCAGATTTCTCCACTGTAAAGTTACTGTTTTTTTCCTCTGTATTCTATTCTTTGGAAGCTAGTCACTAAGTGTGTAGTTAAGGTGACACTCAAGGGAGCTGGAAGAATTACACTCCATCTCTGGAGGGAGTAATTGTTAACTTTTGATAATTAATGTAGCAGTGCATTCATCTTAGTTGTTAGTGGCTTTTGTATAGAAGTTATATTTGCTTTTGAATGAAGTGTAATTGGTACTGCCTCTTTGGAAATAAGATCAGATATAAATGTATGAGGATCTGGTCTAGAAGCACACAGATTTGGTGGATTTGTTTAGCTATTTGCATGGTAAATTTAACTTTCTACATTTGGCTGTTTTTAGATCTATAACATTTATATGTGAAAATGAAGATAAACTTAGGATGAGTTGCAAATCTATTAAGAGCATTAAAACTAAAGGAAATCTATTATCTTAAAAAGTTTTAGATCAGAAAGATAACATGGGGCTAAGGTAATATAAAATGCTATTACATTCAGTGTATCTTTTTGTTACTAACTAGAGCAGGTTATCAAAAGTCATTTTGTTACAAAGCTGATGAGATACTGCAGGAACTAAACTCTTATTTATATTATTTAGCCTATAGTAAAATTGGTTTCTTTAGCCCGGCCAGTGTTGCTCAGTGATTGAGCGTCCGACCAATTCCCAGTCAGGGCACATGCCTGGGTAGCAGGCTCGATCCCCAGTGTGGGGTGTGCAGAAGGCAGCGATCAGTGATTCTCTCTCATCGATATTTCTATCTCTCTCTCCCTCTCCTTTCCTCTCTGAAATCAATAAAAATATATTTTTTAAAAGTATATACAATGCTTTATTTTCTTGAGCAGAGTATATGTAGAGCCAACGCTATAAAGCAGCAGTAAGATATTAAAATTTTGCCTAACCCATTTGATGTAGGTTAAAAAGTTAAGCCAAAGTATTTATTTCTCAGGGGCTTCCTTGAAAATAGTGAGGAAAAAAGGTAGAAACTGAATGTTAGTGGGAAATATCTCATTAGTTACAAATACTATAGTGGTAATAAATTATTTATTTTGAGATTGTAGAGGGCAGTTCAGAATTTATGTATCAACTCAAGGGGACACCTGGGTTTTTGTGTTGTATATAAGTCAGAAGTGTTTATAACCAGCTGTTGATTGATTTGGTTACCTTGGTGGTACATTTTCAGACCTTTGTCCTTTGCCAGCATCTGGATGTCATGTAGATGCTAAGAGTCAATAGTGTGACACTTGGGGTCATCCTAGTGTCTTGATGACCCTGGGCAGGTGTTCAGCTGTTTTGCAAATTTATTTTTTAGAGAGAGAGAGAGAGAGAGAGAGAGAGAGAGAGAGAGGAAGGGAGGAAGGGAAAGGGAGAGAGAAGCATTGATATGAACAAAACAGGGATCAGCTGCCTCCTGCACTCCCCCCATAGGCGATCAAGCCCACAACCTGGGCATGTTTGCTGACCATCAAACCAGCAATGCACAGGACAACGCCCAACTTAGCCACACTAGCCAGGGCTCAGCTGTTTTCTTTGTAACCTCTTTTCCGTTGCTTACTTTCTGAAGTTTACATGCCCAATAGCCCTTTTTTAAAATCAAGACTATTTTTTTAGAGAACTTTTAGGGTCATATCAAAATGGAAGGAAGTATAGAAAGCTATTTCCCATATCCTTCTTGCCCCCCATTCATGAACAGCCTGCTCCATTATCAACATCCCTCACCAGAGTGATGCATTTGTTATAATTGATGAACTTACATTAACACATCATTATCATCCAAAATAGTTTACATTAGGGTTCACTCTTGGTGGTGTATATCCTATGGGTTTGGACAAATGTATAATGGCTTGTAACCACCGTTACGGTATCATAGAGTATTTTCACTGCCCTGAAATCCTCCGTGCTCCACCTAGTTCACACCACTCCCTGGCAGCTACTGATTTTTTTACTGTCTCTGTAGTATTGCCTTTTCCATATGTCATATAGTTGGAGTCATACAGTATATAAAGCCTTTTCAGATAGGCTTCTTTCACTTAGTAATGTGCATTTAAATTTCTTTCATGTCTTGATAACTCATTTCTTTTTAGCACTGAGTAATATTCCATTGTTTGAATGTACCGGTTTGTTTGTCCATTCACCTTAGTGAGCCACTTTTACTAAATAGAACTAATACTATTAATGGTTTCTAATTTTTTTCAGATTCACCTTTGTACTTTTTTCAAAAAATCTTTTAGTAGCAAGTAGCTAAATTCTATCCTGCTGGCCCATTCTATCCTCATTTCTACCTTTCTTGTTCTCTGATAACTTGTTCAGTAATGTGATACTTCTCATTTTAACATTTATTCTTGTAGCATCTTGCTTTGAGATGTTATGACCCATTTTTTTTTTAGATAAAAACCCGGGCTACACAGGTTGGTTGAGTGTTGAGATCATGAGTAAGTCGTCCTAGTGATGGGTTTGGAGCCAACTACGCTTTCTTATGCTTTTATCCCTTTTAACGTGCAAGTAACCCATATCTTATTTTATTTTTTAAATGTATTTTTATTGATTTCAGAGAGGAAGGGAGAGGGAGAGAGAGAGAGAAACATCCATAATGAGAGAGAATCATCAACTGGCTGCCTCCTGCACGCCGGGATTGAGCCCGCAACCCGGGCACGTGCCCTTGACCAGAATCGAACCCTTAACCCTTCAGTCCACAAGCCCACGCTCTATCCACTGAGCCAAATCATCCAGGGCAGTAATCCTTATTTTACTTAATGATGACCTCAAAATACAAGAGTAGTGATGTTGGTAATTCAGATATGCCAAAGAGAAGCTGTAAAGTGCTTCCTTTAAGTGAAAAGATAAGTATAGGAAAAACAGTATATATAGGGTTTGGTACTCTCTGAGGTCTTAGGCATCCACTAGAGGGTCTTGGAACATATTCTCCACAGATAAGGGGGCTACTCTATGTTGGAAGAGAAGTTGTCATGTTGTTATAAAGTCTAGGATGTACTTTATTTGTCCTTAGCATAGTGTTGGCATAATACTATGACCTTTGATAAAATATTTGAATCAGATTGAATTGAATTATACAATAAACCATGTAAATATACTCTTAGCCAAGAAAGAAAATTGGTGGGGTGTGAAGATGGCAAATGTTTTTATGTTAGTAAAGAATGTCAGATTTGTACTATATGTTACAGCTTCTAAGACATTTTTTCTTGCATCTTAACATCCTTGAAATTGAGATGTCTTCCAATTGGTGGTGAGTCACATTTTGATTGTCAGCTTTTTTCTTTCATGTTGTGTCATAAAACAGTGTTGTGTCATTGATATGATGAAAGAATGTAGTGCCTCCTTTTGTGTGGAGACGAGGAAATACAATGGATAGAAGTTGACTTCTTGGGCTATAGGATATGCTGTATTAAATGTTATTTTTATCAGGCACGGAATTGACTCTGGACAGCTGATAGTGGGGACTCATTGTTAGAATATTTCATTAATAAAGCAGTTATCTTTATTTCAAGCTAGAAGACTAGACTTCAATGCCAGAATTCTGGCTTTTAAAATAAAATGTAAAACTGTTACAAATTTTGTTTTTTATATGCAAAGTCTTTTGCCTTTCTTTCTTTCTTTTTTTTTTTTTTTTTTTACTTGTGGACATTTTAATGAACTTCCCTCCATGTAGCTTCAAGCTACCAGAACACAGGCCCCACCAACACCCTTAATATTCTCCTTGGCTCTTCTGCTGAAGAACTTGGCCTTCACAGTGACAGGCTGCTTTGGGAGCTTTCCCTTCCCCAGAACTTTGTAGTAGCCCGATCACACCACATCAGTGATAGGAGCAACTCCAGTCTTGCTCTTGGCAGCATTTGCCTGTGTCTACTCACTGACCAAGGTCCACAGTTTATCAAGGTTGACAGTTGGGCAGAAGCTCTGGTTCCTCTTTAAGTGGTAATGCCTCATACCAACTTTCCCAAAGTAACCTGGGTGATATTTGTCGAAGTTGATCCTGTGATGATGCAAGCCACCAGCATTACCACGCCCCCCCCCTCCCCCGCCCCGTGCTTCCTGTGCTTGCCGATGTGCCCGTGGCCGTGGCCGTGGCTCACGTGGCCCCGAAGTTTTCAGGTCTTCCTCAGTCTGGATGGCATGTCGGTGGCCGAGCTGCCTGCCTTTCTTTTTAATCATATTGTTGGTGGGAACAAAATGGTAAGTATTGAGTTATTCCATTTCTGTGTAAAGCAGGCCTTGGGAGGTTTTACTGTGTAGCTCTTGGAAAAGGAGTGAAGAGTAGCAGAATAAATTTTTAAAAATTTTCTTTTAATTAAAAACATTAAATTTATTAATACTTTACTGAAGCTTGAGGAGTTAAATCACAAGTTTACTTTTGGCTTCTGTTATTCTGAATCTAAGCACTGTTAATATTTATTCTACATGGTTTTATGAAGACCTAAAAGGCACAGCTGCTCATTTCTTAATCTTGAGAGCTTTTTCTGTTCTCTTGAATAAGTCTATTTAAAGATAAGTTATTAAATCCTATTATTAACCCTGTGCTTCTGTTAATTTTATATAAAAACGAATAGGACTATAACATGGAGATACAATTGATCCTTGAATAACATGGGTTTGGACTGCACAGATCCACTTAAATGTGGATTTTTTTTCAATAACTACATACAGTACTGTAAATGTAATTTCTCTTGTGATTTTAACATTTTCTTTTCTCTAGCTTTATTTTATAATACATATAACAAACAAAGTATGTTAATTGCCCATTTACATTATCTCTAAGGCTTTCAGTCAACAGTAGGCTATTAGAAGTTATGTTTTCAGGGAGGCAAAAATTATACATGGCCCAGGTGGTGTTGCTCAGTGGTTGAGTGTGAACCTATGAACAAGAGGTCACAGTTCAATTTCCAGTCAGGGCACATGCCTGGGTTGCCGGCTCGATCCCCAGTGTGGGGCGTGCAGGAGGCAGCCAATCAATGATTCTCTCTCATCATTGATGTTTCTATCTCTCTCTCCCTCTCACTTCCTCTCTGAAATCAGTTTTTTAAAAAATTAGCTGGTTTGGCTCAAATGGATAGAGCGTCGGCTTGTGGACCAAAGAGTTCCCGGTTCGATTCTCAAGGGCACATACCTTGATTGTAGGCTTCTTCCCGGCCCCGGCCCTGGTCAGGGCATGTGCAGGAGGCAACCAATTGATGTGTTTCTCTCTCATTGATGTTTCTCTCTGTCTTTCCCTCTCTTTTCCACTCTCCCTAAAAATCAAAGGAAAAATATCCTCGGGTGAAGGATTAACAAATAAATAAATAAGTAAAGTTATACATGGGTTTTTGATTGTGCGGGGGGGTTAGCACCCCTAGCTCCTGCATTGTTCAAGGGTCAGCTGTATAAAGATACTACACAAATAAAGACTATAGGCACTTAAAAGCGTAAAAATAAGTTTAAAAAGTGGGTAGGACCTTGGAATAGTGTGGAGTTGAGTGTATCAAGCCTTGAGAAGGTTTCCTGAAGGAAGCTGAATGTCATAGAGGCAGGAGCTAAATATGCAGGAGGGTACCTGTGAGATGGGAGGTGTCTGGTGGCTGAGCTTGATTTAAAGATCAGAGGTTGTAACGTAGTCCCTGTTAAGAATGTAGGTTTTTGTTTTTTTTTTTTTTAAATATATTTTATTGATTTTTTACAGAGAGGAAGGGAGAGAGATAGAGAGTTAGAAACATCGATGAGAGAGAAACATCGATCAGCTGCCTCCTGCACATCTCCCACTGGGGATGTGCCCGCAACCCAGGTACATGCCTTTGACCGGAATCGAACCTGGGACCTTTCAGTCCGCAGGCCGACGCTCTATCCACTGAGCCAAACCGGTTTCGGCAAGAATGTAGTTTTATAGTTTTATAGTGCAGTGTGTGTGACCAAGATTATGAGGGTTGCTGTAATTTGAATAGGCTAGCTTTTTCCAATTTAGGATTTAATGGACACTCAGGGCTACATCTGATACTAAGTTGAAGGTATGATCTCTCATCATCTGTCAACCAAAGGAGGACTATTAGTAAAGAATATACCCATAGAGGTTGTTAAAATCTGATTATGAGTTGGCAGGGTTTTAATGTTGTTGTTTTTTAAATATATTTTTATTGATTTCAGAGAGGAAGGGAGAGGGAGAGAGATAGAAACATCAGTGAAGAGAGAGAATCATTGATCAGCTGCCTCCTGCACGCCCCACACTGGAGATCAAGCATGCAACCTGGGCATGTGTTGTGATCGGGAATCAAACCATGACCTTCTGCTTTATAGGTCAGTACTCAACAACTGAGCTACACTGGCTGGGCTTAATGGTTTTTATAGAGGGAATGCATGATTTTGTGACACATTTTATGAGAAATAATTAAGATAATACTTTGGAGTGCATTTTTTTTTTTCAGATATGTACTACATTTGAAAAGTAAAATAGAGTGGATTGACCAGTCACAGATTTGAATTGTATCTGCCTTTGTTTCCTCATCCAAAACATGAAGAAAATACCACATTATAGGATTGCTTGAACAATCATGAAATAGTATATGTGAATACATTTAGTATGTAATTGCTTAGTGAATAACTCAGCAGTTGCTTAGTGAATAACTAGTTGGCTGCTAGTAACAGATCTGAAATAATGTAGCTATAACATGGAGTTAGCAGGTAGGCACATAAGGGCAAGGTTGATGTCATTAGGGACCCAGATTCCTTCTGTCTTTTTACCCAGACTTAATGTGTGGCTTAGTTTTTCAAGGGGTCACTCCTACCATAACATTAATGTTTCCTGCAGGAGGAGGAAGAAAAGGGTGAGGAAGGCAAAGGTATAAGAACTAGCTAAGACTTTATCACCCTCCAGCTTTTTTTTTAGTTGATGAGAGAGAGAGAGAAACAGAAACATCCATTTGTTGATCACACACTTATCTGTTGACTCTTGCATGTGCCCTGACCAGGAATTGAATCCATAACCTTGGCACATCAGAATGACACTCCAGTCAACTGACCCACCTGGCCAGGACTTGTACCCCCTCTCCCCCAAATTTTAAGAAGCTTTTCTGGGTGATCTTCCTTACAAATTGCACTTTTATCCTGGGCAAGAGATGTCAGCTGACCTAGGTGCAAGAGAGGCTAAGAACCATTGCTTTTGAACTGCCTTTAATAAAATCAGAGTTTTATTAGTAAGGAAGAAGGGGAGAATAGATACTGGGTTGGTTCACCAGCAGTGTCTGCCACAGTGAATGTTAAGTTTTATTTTTTCTTTTACGTATTTGAGAGCATCATTTAGGCCTGGCTTCCCATAAAATGACCCATGCCTTGAATGCCAGTTCATAAAATTTCTCTTACCTTTATCCAGTGTCTTCTAGGTTCTGCTTTGCTAGAAGACGGGGCTTATATGATAAAATTATTTACTTTTGGGCATTAAGGGAAAAGAAGAAATATTAACTTGGTTCTTTTTATTTATAGTTTAGCTGGTATCTTCAAACTTTAGCTTGAGGACCTAATGTAGGAGTTTGGTAGAGGAGAGGCAGCGTCTAGTGTGAAAATTGCCTGGTAGACCATCCAGGGTTCTTGCCCTTGGCTCTGCTGCTCAGTGCCATGGGGCCTTGTGCCTTTCACTTCCTTTTTGGGTATCTGTTTCCTTACCTATGGAATAAGGCGTTGGCTGGATGATTCTAAGTCGTTGCAACTTGAACATTCTGATTTTATTTGTAGACATTTTGTATATAACTCTGGTTGTATTCATATATAAAATGTAAAAAACTTTCATAGCCATATGTATTGCCTTCTAGGGAATAGAGAATTGAAAATAGTTTTTAACAAATTTAAAATCTTACTTTGAATATAATTATCTTTACAGATAGATATGGATAGTTAAAATAAGTTCTGCAGTTTATTACTTTCTTGGTATGAATATTTACTAGGGCATTTAGAAGTATGAAATAGAAAACCTTGACATCTTCCTTTCTGACTTTGAAATATGGTAATAAGATGTTGCTTCATATTTAGAAACCTGCATTAATAAAAGTTAGAGTAGAAAAAGCCCCTATCTTATGCCAGTAACACTTGTTGCCCTTTTCTTTCTGGAAATGCATTCCTAGAATTAACCCTCTGAGTGCCAACCAGTATCCTAGGAACTATGCTAAAATTGCCAAGGCATTTTTGCTGATTTTACAGCAGTTTAGGAAAAAAATTATGAATCACAAGTAAATGAAGTTACATATTCAAAAACTTAAGGAAACCTTTACTACATTGACATATTTAGCAATATCATCATCACTAATAAAAGCAGACTTAGAACTGGACGCCATTTCGAAGCTTTGATAGCGCTCCCGGCACTTTTGGCGAAAGACAGGAGGAGCGCGATTGCTCTCCCCGGCACTCAAGGGGTTAAGTATTGTGAAATTGTAATTATTAAAATGCTATCCAGTGTTAACTCATCACCTGCTGACCTGAGAATTCAAATGCTTTGTTTACCATGCTTGACCAACTCTATGACAGCGTCAGTTGTTGCCATAATTACAGATGCTGGAATTGAGGTGAGATGTCATCGTCCTTGTCTGGTAATGAGGAGCAGCCAACTTAAGCTGATTTTGTTCTTTGGGGCAAGTGTGTATCTGTTCATTATATGTTTTACAAGAAGGAATCTTATGGTTCCCTCATGTCTTGTTTCAATTTTGTTTTTCATATAGAGCAGCGGTTCTCAACCTGTGGGTCGCGATCCCTTTGGGGGTCGAATGACCCTTTCACAGGGGTCGCCGAAGACCATCGGAAAACACATATATAATTACATATTGTTTTTGTGATTAATCACTATGCTTTAATTATGTTCAATTTGTAACAATGAAAATACATCCTGCATATCAGATATTTACATTATGATTCATAACAGTAGCAAAATTACAGTTATGAAGTAGCAACGAAAATAATTTTATGGTTGGGGGTCACCACAACATGAGGAACTGTATTAAAGGGTTGCAGCATTAGGAAGGTTGAGAACCACTGATACAGAGTTTCTTTTTTCCCCCCCCCCCCAATATGTTTTTATTGATTTTTTAGAGAGAGAGGGAGAGATAGAAACATTGATGAGAGAGAGACATGGTTAGGCTGCCTCCTGTATGCCCCCTATTGGGAATTGAGCCTGCAACCCAGGCATGTGCCCTGACTGGGAATCGAACCAGCAACCTCTTGGGACATGCTCAACCAACTAAGCCACACTGACCAGGCAATATAGAGTACCTCTTGAAAGGCAGTATGGTTTAGTAGGTGGGGTAAGGCCCTTGTTCGAATTCTTTCAAACAGTTAATGTATAGTTGCATAAAAAGTGTCTAAGCTTGTTCAGTAGCAAGAGAGGGCTGTTTTAAATTATGATTAATATTGCAGAACCAATTCTAGGTTGGCAGTAATATTTGATTAAAATATAGTGGTAGGCTTTTAACTTGGCCTTATTGTAGATCCTTTTTCTTTTATTTATTTTTATTTTTTAAAGGTTTTTATTGATTTTTACAGAGAGGAGAAAGGAGAGGGATAGAGAGAAACATCCATGAGAGAGGAGCATCATCAATCAATCAGCTGCCTCCTGCACACACCCCACTAGGGATCGAGCCTGCAACCCGGGCATGTGCCCTGACTGGGAATCGAACCAGCAACCTGTTGGTTCCTGGGTTGACGCTCAGCCTCTGAGCCACACTGGCTGGGCATAGATCCTTTTTCTTTTCAACATTTTTAGTTTTTTATAATTGATTTTAGAGAGAGAGGACTACGGGGAGAGAGAAACATCGGTGTGAGAGAGAAACATTGATCAGTTGCTTCTTTCACGTGCCCTTACCTGGGATAGAACCCAAAATCTTCAGTATGTGCCCTGACCAGGATTAGAACTCACTACCTGCTGGTGTATGAGATGGATGCTCCAACTAACTCAGCCACACTGGCCAGGGGGCACTTTTTCTTTCAGCTGTCACATTTTTATGAGTAAAACTTCATCTTATTCTGGAAGTTAGTTGATATGGGTGATTCAGATAAAATTGCATAATATGGCAGTATTATGTTTTTTGTTCAATAGAAATTGGAAAAAAATTTTTCTTTTTAAAAAAAATTTATTTCAGAGAGGAAGGGAGAGGGAGAGAGAGAGAGAGAGAAACATCAGTGATAAGAGAGGGTCATTGATCGGCTGCCTCCTGCATGCCCCACATGCCCCACACTAGTGATCGAGCCCGCATGGGACAATGCTCAACCAACTAAGCCATACTGACCAGGGTGGTGCATATTTTCTTTCAAATTATTGTTTTGGGTTTCTTCGGGTATATACCCAGAAGTGGAATTGCTGAGTCATAAGACAGTTCCATTTTTAATTTTTTGAGGAACCTCCATACTGTTTTCCGTAGTGGCCTCACCAATGCTGCATTCCCCCAAGAGTGCACGAGGGGTCCCTTTTCCTCCACATCCTTGCCAACACTTGTTTATTGATGATAGCCATTCTGACAGGTGTGAGATATCGCATTGTGGTTTTTGCATTTCTCTGATGATTAGTGATATTGAGCATCTTTTCATCTGTCTAGGGTATCTGTATGTTCTCTGGAGAAGTGTCTGTTCAGGTCCTCTGCTACTTATTTGCTTATATTTAAATATACACACACACACACACACACACACACACGAGGCCCCGTGCACAAAACATGAGGCTTGCTTGCTCAGCCCGGCCTGTGCCCTCTCGCAGTCTGGGACCCCTCAGGGGATGACCACCTGCTGGCTTAGGCCTGCTCCCTGGGGGATTGGGCCTAAGATGGCAGTCAGACATCCTTCTGGCAGCCTGGCAGCCCTCGGAGGATGTCCACTTGCCAGCGGGGAGCAGACCTAAGCTGCAGTCAGACATCCTTAGCGCTGCTGAGTAGGCAGGAGAGGCTCCCACCACCACCGCTGTACTGGCAGCCATCAGCCTGGCTTGTGGCTGAGCAGAGCTCCCCCATGTGGGAGCACACTGACCACCAGAGGGCAGCTCCTGCATTGAGCGTCTGCCCCCTGGTGGTCAGTGTGTGTCATAGTGACCAGTCATTCCCAGTCTTTCTGCTGTTAGGGTCAGTTTGCATATTACCTTTTTATTATATAGGATAGAGGCCTGGTGCACGGGTGGGGGGCCGGCTGGTTGCCTTGAAGGGTGTCCGGGATCAGGGTGGGGGTCCTGCTTGGGTGCCTGGCCAGCCTGGGTGAGGGGCTGATGGCTCTTTGCAGCTGGTCACACCCCTTTCAGGGTGGGGGTCCCCACTGGGGTGCCTGGCCAGCCTGGATGAGGGGCTGATGGCTGTTTTCAGGCTGGCCACACCCCTTTTAGGGTGGGGGTCCCCACTGGGGTGCCTGGCCAGTCTGGGTGAGGGCCTGAGGGCCGTTTTCAGGCTGGCGGGGACTGAAGCTCCCAGCCTCTCCTTTTTTTCTTTTTTTTTTTTTTCTGGGATTTATTTACCTTCTATAATTGAAACATTGTTGCCGTCACTGGCGCTCCCAGCTCTGAGGCCACGGCCTGCTGAAAGCAGGTATCTGGGGTTTGTTTAGCTTCTATAATTGAAACATTGTTGCTTTCGGGCTCAGAGCCGGGCCGGGGCAGGCGGGGAACCTTGGCTTCCTCCATCACTGGAGCAAGCAAGCCTCATGTTCGCTTCAGCTGCGTGGCTGTCGGCCGCCATTTTGCCGGCCGCCATCTTTGTTGGCAGTTAATTTGCATATCGCCCTGATTAGCCAACGGGAAACGTAGCGGAGGTACGGTTAATTACCCTTTTTGTCTTTTATTAGATAGGAGATAATATATATATATCTTCCTTTGTCATGTATTAATTGACCATATAGGTGTGCGTTTATTTCTGGGCTCTTTATTCTATTTCACTGATCGCTGTCTGTTTTTATGCCAGTACCAATCTGTTTCGATTACTATTGCCTTGTAGTATAGTTTGATATCAGGTAGTGTGATCCCTCCAACTTTGTTTCTTTCTCAAGATTGTTGTGGCTATTCAGGGTCTTTTGTGATTCCATATACATTTTTGGATTATTCTAGTTTTGTGAAAAAAACGCCATTACCATTTTGATAGGAATTGCATTGAGTCTATCTATGGATTGCTCTGGGTAGTATGGGCATTTTAATCATGTTAATTCTTCCTATTTATAACACTGTATATGCTTTCATTTACTTGTACCTTCAGTTTCTTTCCTCAGTGTCTTATAATTTTCTGAGTACAGGTCTTTTACCTCCTTGGTTAAATTTATTCACAGTGTTGTTTGTTTTTTGGGTTTTTTTTTTTTTTGAGGCAATTATAAATGGGATTGTTTTCTTAGTTTCCCTTTCTGGTAATTCATTATTAGTGTGTAAAAATGCAATTGATTTTTGAATATTTATTTTACATCCTGCTATTTTACTGAATTTCTTTATCAGTTCTGGTAGTTTTATGGTGGGATCTTTAGGGTTCTCTGTATATAGTATTATGTCATCTGCAAAGGACTGTTTTACTACTTCCTTTCCAATTTGGTTGCCTTTTATTTCTTCTTGTCTGAATGCTGTGGCCATATTAAAATCTTTTAAAAATAGATGAATCCACTTTTCTGCCCTTAGAAAATGTGGAATGGTGAGTACAGATGGACCCTTAACCTGGAAGTCAAGGCTTGATTCCCAGTCAGGACACATGCCCGAGTTGTGGGCTCAATCCCTAGTGGAGAGTGTGCAGGAGGCAGCCAGTTGATGTTTCTCTCTCATCAATGGTTTTATCTCTCTATCCCTCTCCCTTCCTCTCTCTAAAATCAATAAAAAATATGTTTTAAAAAAGGAAATAAGACCTGAAGTTAAAATGAAGCCCCATGTGAAATCTTTCAATTATTTTTTTACTTTCTTATATATGTGCATATCCATAAGTAATAGGTAGCATTGTTAATGCATTTGTAAATAAATGATGTCATACATTTTAGTTCAGTATTACCTTTGGGATTCATCGATGTTGATAGAAGTAGCTCCACTTTGCTTTTAATTCATTTTTAATAAGTTACATGCATGTACTTTATTTTACATATCTATTTTGTTATTGTACATTTTGGTTATTTCCAGTTTTTCAGCATTATATACATTGCTGTAATGAACATTTATGAATGTCTTTTTGAGCTCATATGTGTGCAGATGGGTGGGCAGGCTTTTTTATTTAGTAGATACAACAAGAATTGTACTTTATGTTCCTACCCAGCATATATATTTTATATATGCATACTAGACACTGTACTTTTACAAAAATGATATTTACCCATATGTTTGTGAGATGCACCCCTGAGATATGTATATGTATATCCCCTCATTTAAAAAAATATGCTAATCAGGCACCACATTTGGCAAATAGTGGTTAATGTCTGTAACCTGAAGCAGAATTGCTGGTCTTAGTGGTAGTGACAATCATTAGCTTTGCTAGAGAAGAAAATCTTACTCTTCAAAGTGGTGGTAGCAAATTTTACACTTCCATTAACAGCATTTAAGACTTACTGTTTTTTGTTGTTTTTTTTCCTATCAAAACCAACACTTGTCTAGCTTTCTAATATTTGCCAATATAATGGATGTGAAATGGTATCCCAGTGTTTTCTAAGTCTTTTTTCTGATCAAATATTTTGAGTGCCATTTCTCTGTCAGACACTTTGCAAAGCAGTAAAGATGCTACCAAGAGAATTGAGACATGACTTCTATTCTAGGAGAGGGAGGGTAACTTTGTCAACCTATAAGTGTCAGAGACAGAGCAATGTGCAGTCCACTTGGAAACATGGCTGTTGTGAGAGATGAAGCTTGACCTTGGTTTTGAAACATGAGGAGGTGTTTTCAGACAGAGTTAAAGGACATTCTAGGTGGAGAGAAGGGTACTGGGCAAAGGCATGGAGCTGTAAAACCACATCATTCAGAGAACTTAGTGTTAATGACTGTGTGTGGAGTCCTAGGATTGGGAGGCCTAGGAAGAGGCAGAGGGGAATCTGCAGTTGGGTGGGCAGGTTGAAGGAGTTTTGTACTGCAGGCACTGATAGTAATTGGTGAAGATTTTAAGCAGAGTATTAACAGGAATTTTTTTTTAAGTCTCGAAATGAATTTTGGTATTTTAAAGATTCTGGTCAATGAAGGTTTTTTCGGTTTCACTTGTTAGCTTGCCTCTTATTTCTGTGCTTTGGAAACAGGCTGATAATAGAAATTTGTTCCTTTGAACTGAAGTTGGTCATTGATTTCTAAAATAGAGATCATTGTAGCCTAGCATATGATATATTTGCTCTTTTCTATGCTGCTTGTTTTTAAGTATGACAACAGGTAGTCTTCAGGATATTTTCTTTCTATTGTCCAATAAGAATGGGTGTAGGTTTGTACAGGGTTGGTGATTTTAAGAGCCTGTATTTTAGGACAGTGTCTTTCATCAAGATATTTTCAATCTTTCTCTCATTATTGCTGTATCATAACAAGTATGAATATAGTCTAAAGAACTTCCTTTAGAAAGCTTGAGTGACTCTTATTAAATCAACTGTGTGTGTGTGTGTGTGTGTGTGTGTGTGTGTGTGTGTGTGTGTGAAGATGAGGATAGAAGAGGTCTCTTTGGGATCCTTGCCACTTTTGGCATTCCATAGCTGTGAGTCCTGTTTAATAGGAGCACTTGTCTGGCTTTACAGCATGAATGTTGAGGCCTGCCAGCCTTTAATTTAAATAGCAGATTTAGAGACCAAGTTGGAGAGAGTTGTACTATTTTGAAATTCTCAGTGCCTTAAAAGAAATAAATGTTAAACATATAGCACAGAACAGCAAACACTTGTTGGTGTGTGCATGCTTGGTATTTGCTCTTGGTAACCTCACACTTGTGTTAGTTTTAAGGAGAGTATTCAAACATATGTTCTTTGATATGCAGGGCAACAGTGAGTACTGAACAGATGTTATTTTTCCCCCAAAGATATTATTACTGATTTAGAGGGAGAGAGAAGGGAGAGGGGGAGAGAGAGAGAGAGAGGGAGAGAAACATGGATGTGAGAGCAAAACATTGATCAGCTGCCTCCTGCATGTCCCCTTCTGGGGATCGGGCCCATAACTGAGCATATGCCCTGGAATGGAGCCAGCAGCCTTTCGGTGCACGGGATGATGCCCAACTAAGTGAGCCACACTGGCCAGGGCTGCACAGATGTTATTTTTAATTTAGGAAACTCAGAGGCAAGTAGATTTTTAACATTAATATGTTTTAATTTTTAGAGAGGGAGGGAGGGTGAGAGACAGAAACATCGATGATGAGAGAGAAATATCAATCAGGAGAGAAACATAGATCCGGTTGCACCACAACAGGGATCAAACCCACAACCTGTGTGTGTGCACTGACTGGGAATCAAATCAACGGCCTTTTGGTGCATGGATGATGCTCAACCAATTAAGCCACACTAGCCAGGACTGCAAGTAGAGTTTTTAAAAGAACTTTTCTAAATCTTGCAGTTCAAAGTTTTAGTTGTCTCTTTTAGCTACTTAATACTTTAAAAATACATACTTCTTCCCTCCATAATCTCTCTAAAATAAAAGCTTTTTATTAGTTTAGTACTTAGTCCAGGGAGAGTGCTTACTGAGAGAACCATATCTGGGATTAAAAGATCTATACAGCCCTAGCTGGTTTGGCTCAGTGGATAGAGCATTGGCCTGCGGACTGAGGGTTTCCGAGTTTGATTCCAGTCAAGGGTATGTACCCTGGTTGTGGGCTTGATCCCCAATAGGGGGCGTGCAGGAGGCAGCCAATCAATGATTCTCTCTCATCATTGATGTTTCTATCTATCTACCCTCTCCCTACCTCTCTGAAATCAATAAAAATTAAAAAAAAAAAAGATCTAGACAGAAACTTGGCCAGTGTGAGTCAGTGGTTGAGCATTGACCTATGAAACTGGGAGGTCGAAGTTCCATTCCTGGTCAGGGCACATCCCTGAGTTTTGGGCTTGATCCCTAGTAGGGGGTTTGCAGGAGGCAGCCCATCAATGATTCTCATCATTGAGGTTTCTTTCTCTCTGTCCCTCTCTCTGAAATAAAAAAAAATATATTTAAAAGATCTAGACAGAAGTTTGTGTCACCCAACATTCCTACCTTGCCCTTTCCTTTCAGAAATCCCCGGTGTTGATTCTCTCAGCCTTGTCTATGAGCCACCCAGCTTCCAATATATACACACAAATACAAATACACATACAATTTAACAGTTTAACATGTTAACACTTTGGCAACAGAAGTGGGCTGAATCAGTTGGATACAAGGTGACTGTTCTAAAATAAATAAAATGAAACAGCACAATCTTGAATTTATGGGCAACATCTGAGACTGAACAAATGCGAGTTCTGCAGGTGGTTTGGCCATTAGCTGTGAGCATGTTAGCAGTGGACAGGATGTTTTCTCTGTAGTGTATAACCTTGAAGTCTTGCATCTATTTCCATTTCCCCAGGAATGAAATCCAAAACAGAAAAGCTATTTTCCTTCCATTAGCTTTCAAAACAAAAGTAAGGTTTGTAAACCTGAATTAGACTGTTGCATAGTGCTAAAGAGGATGGCTCTGGTCCTGGATTGGATTTTTGGTGAGGATTTTAAAAATTCTGTTAGAACTTGAGCATAGCTACATGGTTTAAAAAAGTGAGATGAGCCCTCACTGGTTTTGCTCAGTGGATAGAGCGTCGGCCTGTGGACTAAAGGGTCCTAGGTTCGATTCCAGTCAAGGGCATGTACCTTGGTTGCGGGCACATCCCCAGTGGGAGGTGTGCAGGAGGCAGCTGATCAATATTTCTCTCTCATCGATGTTTCTAACTCTCTGTCCCTCTCCCTTCCTCTCTGTAAAAAATCAATAAAGTATATTTTAAAAAAGTGAGATGAGGCTGGCTGGTGTTGCTCAGTGGTTGAGTGTCTACCCATGATCCAGGAGGTCACGGTTTGATTCCCAGTCCGGGCACATGCCCGGGTTGCAGGCTTGATCCCCAGTAGAGGACGTGCAGGAGGCAGCTGTTCTATGATTTTCTTGCATCACTGATGTTTCTATCCCTCTCTCCCTATCCCTTCCTGTCTCTGAAACCAATAAAAAGCATATTAAAAGTAAAATTAAAAAGTGAGATGGAAACACAAAAATATTAACCACTTGTACATATTCTGTAGCAAATGGCTGAGAAGTTTAAACAAATCTGTTAATATCTGTATTCCATGAGCATGTTGATTTCTGTGGTGGATAAAGCCAGTGCAGTACCTGAAGACTGTTCTCCTGTTTTTCTTAGCTGCCCCCTTGAAGTGGAGATGTTTAATGTAGAGGCTTTCTATGTTAAGCCAGTAATAGTGCCCATGAAAACTTCGTGTTCTTGCCTGTCGGGTAGCTCAGTTTCTTAGAGCTTTATCCTGATAGGCCAAGGTTTCGGGCTTGATCCCTGGTTAGGGCACATACAAGAATCAACCAATGAGCCATAACCGGTTTGGCTCAGTGGATAGAGCGTCGGCCTTCGGACTGAAAGGTCCCAGGTTCGATTCCGATCAAGGGCATGTACCTTGGTTGAGGGCGCATCCCCAGTGGGAGGTGTGCGGGAGGCAGCTGATCGATATTTCTCTCTCATCGATGTTTCTAACTCTCTGTCCCTCTCCCTTCCTCTCTGTAAAAAATCAACAAAATATATTTAAATAAAAAAAGAATCAACCAATGAATGCATAAAATGGAACAAGTCGACGTTTCTCCCCCACCCCCTCAAAATCAATAAATACATTTTAAAAATTAAAAACAACTACAACAACTTTGTGTTTTAGGCATTAAAATCCTGAATTAAATCAATGTGATTATCTGCCTATAAAAAAGCTGAAGTTATTTGAAGAAAAATTAGCAGGCTCAGGAATATAAGCCATTTGAAAACTTAAAGTGCATCTGAGAAAGCCTTCTGAGAGTCAGAAGGTTTTATGGATTTCTTCTGGCTTGTCATTAATAATTGAACTTGGTGTGAAAGACACATTTGAGCTGGATGCATTTATGAGACTGCTAAAGGACAAGAATTTTTTATTACAGATTGTCACTGCCTTTGCTCTGTTCCTATGTCCTGAACTAACGATTGAAAGAAAAACCTGTGGAACTCAATATCTTCATTGCTTTCTAGATGGGAGTGGGGCTCAAAGGTGACTGCATGCTGGGGGTCGGGGGGTATCTTTGGGAAGACAGGCAAATTGGGGTCATAGGCCACTTAGCCAAGCCTGTTTGCTTCTGCTTTGGCCACAGGTGCAATCAGGCTGTTTGACAGTGTTGAAGTTCTGCTTCCAAACAGACACCTTTCCAGTGTTTCTTCCTGGTATTCCGAAAATCATAGGTGGGGGAATAGTCTCATTCTGTTTATAGGTTAAGAGTGTTGCCTGAATGCACCAGAAGTATTATTATTATTATTATTAAAAATATAATTTTATTGATTTCAGAAAGGAAGGGAGAGGGACAGAAACATCAATAGGAGAGAAAATCATTGATCGTCTGCCTCTTGCCAGTCCCACACTGGAGATCGAGCCCACAACCTGGGCATGTGCCCTGACTAGGAATCGATCCTGTGACCACCTAGTTCATAGGTCTATGCTCAACCACTGAACCCTGCCAGTGGGGCCACCAGAAGTATTATTTAATATTTATTTTAAGATTTGAGACAACAGATGAAGAAAACTTTCCAAACTTCCTTAACAAAATGGAGCCAAGCCACCGGTTTTTCTTGGGAAATGTGTTTCTACACGCCTTTAAAGCTATAAAAGTTAATTTCATAGCCTCAGGGAAAGATATTGCTTCCCCTAAAGATCATTTTTAGGAGAGTTGGAAACTGAGTTGTCATTTGGTCTTTAACTTAAACTGATAAAAAGCCTCTTTGAGGATTTACTTTGTGCCAGGCACTGTGCTTTTTTTTTTTTTTTTAAAGCACCTTAGATATCTGATTTAATCCTCAAAATAACCCCGAGTGGTAGCTCATCTTGTCATTTTTCGTCTTTTAAAGATGATAAACGTGAGGGGTAGGCCCCCATCTCAGGCCAAGTAAGTTTTGGATAAACTCAGGACTCCTGACTCTAAACTACTAAACTCTACATTACACTGCTTATATTTCCTTGGACCATGTGGCAAGGTTGGTGGTCTTGTTTTCCCAAGGGAGTGGGCTCAGAGTAGATAAAAGTAATTTACTCTCATGGCTAGTGTTGAAACCAAAATTCAAACCCGGGTCAGCTTGAAGTGAAAGCCTGTGTTCTTTCCACTGAGCGTATCATATTACCTCTTAGGGTACATTACTGTAATATCTGATTTACTAGGATCTTTTTATTTCTTGTGTTGGCTGCCATCAGTTTATAGAGGAGTTGGTTTAAAAACATCATTTGTGAGATGGTGGTTTGGAACTCAGAATGCATTGTCTGCTAGCAATGGGTGCTGTACCTGGTTGTGGTTCCGAGGCCATACCCCATTGCGACAGTTGATTGACTTCACCTTCTTATGCCTGTGATACCAACCTGGGTTCTAAGACTTGCCTCCAGTTCCAGAGGAGGAAGAGAAACAGATATGTGTTCCTAGTTGTTTCCAGATTCCATTTGTCCCTTTACGAATGTTATTTCCCTTGGTGTAGGTAGCAAACTATGAAGTATGGGGTTGAGGGTGAGTACGAAGCCTCTGAGGTCAGACCTGGTTCAGAGTGTGGCTGTACCAGTGTTACCTGTTCTCCTACCCACTGTCTGCTGGATGACCTGAGATGAGACTATTAACCTTTCTAAGACTCAGTTTCCTCATCTAAAATGAAGGGATGCCCCCATGGGTTATTACAGGACTTTGAATGGCACAAACAATCATTAGATGTTCAGCATGGTATCCGGACATGGTAGATGTTCAGGAAACGATGGCAGTAATGGTGGAGATGGTGATTTATTCTGCTTTGTGATCCATCTTCTAATTAAATGTTGTAAATTTTCATATATTTTAAAATCTTAACTTTAACTGTAAATTCACTTGTTTTGTTGAACAAAATTTTTAAGTGTTGCACATACATTTTGATGAATGGCTTTGATATTAAATCAGCAACTTTCATGAGCCTTTTAAGTTCTTGTTGCATTTAAACTTAATGTACTTTTTGTTTCTCAGATGGAAAAACTGAGGTAGGAAGTAGGGATGAGCCAAATAGCAAAATTTTTGGCTTTGTGGGTCATATACTCAATGCTGCTATTATAGTACAGTTGCAGCCACCAACAGTATGTAAGTAAATGGGCTTGGCATGGTCCAATAAAACTTTATTTACAAAACAGGCCATGGACTATAGTTTGTGGACCCATAGACTAAAGGAGCATACTTAATTCTGTCTCATCATAAAAATCCTACATTGTCCTACAATCTCTCTGTAGGTTGATGTAGATTTATTAAAGGGTTTTCCCATGGGGCTTTATCCTCAGTTTTCACATAGCACATTATTTGCTATAAATTGATTCATATATACACACCTTCAGTTATTTTCCAACTCTAGATTAGTATAGCTGCTTGCCTTACAAACTCTTCTCCAATAATATCTCAACAGGTCCCTAAAACTTTAATATGTCTCATACTGATTTCATTGCTATATCCTCCAAAATCAGAATAGTGTGTGTGTGTGTGTGTGTGTGTGTGTTTGCTCATTACCCAAGTGGGAAACCTGAGGTCCTCTTAACTCCTCCTTCATCCTGTTTATTCTGCCCCCTTGATTGTTACGCTCCCCCTTCTCTTTTTTTTATTTTTATTTTTATTTTTCGCTTAAAGTATTACAAAGGGTATTACATAAGTGTCGCTCCCCCTTCTCTTCATCCTTGCCACCAGTGCTTTATTCAGGCCCTCATGCTCTACCTGAACTGTTGTTGCAAAACATCTCACAACTTCAGGGCTCCCTGTATCTAGGCTGTCTCTTTGTTGCTATCCTGTTTTTAGTACATCTGATCATGCCACTTCCTGCTTAAAACCCCTTAATTGTTCTTTAGTGCCTGTGGTTTCAGGCCGATCTTGGTCTAAGAATCATTTCAATAGAGAAGGTGTAGTGCCTTCCTACCATGAAGGTCCCAGTTGTGGTGCTGCACCCACTCCTGCAGTACACCAGCCTTCCCTTGCACTTCTGGCGTTAGAACTTTCATTTATTCTTCATTATTTACCTCCAGCTTTGCATCTACCTCAAAGCCTTCTTTGTACCTCTCTCCACATCTCTACATTTGCCTTAGATGTTTTTCTTTTCTTCTGCATGATTTAATAATAGCACTCTTTGTTTTCCCTTCTGATAAGCAGTTAGTTACCACTCTATAATCTACTGTGTGCTTGTGGTCCAACTCCCACTGCTTTCAAGCTGTTCCTTGGAGGATAAATCCTGTATCTTCTATACCTTTATCCCCAACTCCAAAACTGTACATTGTACATCTGGGCTTAGATATTTTGAAGAAGGGTAAATATTTAGTAGTAAAGAGTTGGGGCACATGTATAATTTTTTTTCATTTTGGGGGTGTCTTCTTATTTCTACTTTCCCAGGGGAATTAAAAGCCAAAGGAAAATGGCAAAAAAAGAAAAGACCCTTGCTCAGCCAGTGTTGAGCGCCTTTCTGTGCATCGGAGGGTTGCCAGTTTGGTTCCTGGTCAGAGTACATGCCTGGGTTGTGGGTTCAATCCCCCGTTGGGGCATGTATGGAAGCCAGTTTATCGATGTTTCTTTCTCCCTTCCACTCTCTAAGCATGTCCTTGGGTGAGTTTTAACGGAGCGGGGGAGGGGAGGGGAGAAAGAAAAGACCCTTGGGCTAGGGTCTGTGGTACAAAGATGGCCTGGGGCTTATAATTATCCCCTGTTGGCTCTTCATGGCCTGGCAGCTCACACCCTAGAGCAGTGGTTCTTAATTTGGAGTGCAGATCAGAAATTCATGGAGTGTTTCATCAGAGTATACATGTCTAGTGAATACCTACCACCCCTCTCCCCACCTAGTTATCATTAGGGCAGGGGATGTCAATACCATAGTGATACTTAACACACGTTTCTTCCTATTTCCACTTATTTCTCCCACTTGACATTCTCTCCCTGCTTCTTATATCTCATAGTTCTTCATGAATATTCTCCTTAAATCTTCTTAGTTCCTTTCCACTGAGAGAGGGGCTCTCGGTGCAATGAAGTTTAAATGATGAACATGTTAGCATCTCATTTTAGAACTCCAAATGCATTTACATTTTCTAGTAGAAACATTGGTATAGATGAGGATTAATATGCTAAAGTAAAATAATGTACCTCAGATACAAATGAGTTAAATTGGCTTTTATTTTTGAGAAATTACATTCTGAGTTGTAAGTAATGGAGTTAAGAACTTTTGAAACAAAACTGAAGTCTGTTAAGGACTCATGGAATCACTGTAGAAAACAACATTCTATATCTCTGACTGCATCCCCCTTCTGTACCCCGATTTACATTTACAGATAGAGACTCAGGAGCTCCCTGTAGGCATCCTTTCTTGGGAGGAACCCCAGGGTGTTCCTGGAAGGTGGGTTGGAAAGTGGTGTAAATTTTTTTGGTGCACGTTTCAAGGAGGTGCACGTTTCAATAGAGATTTCTCCGCAGCTGAATCAGTTATTCGCTGTCATAGTTATACGAACACTTAGCCGGTTTTGAGCCTATGCAGATAGTTAGCTGGAGTCTCTAAAGAAGAAACCTCTTTATTCTTAAGTGACTGCTTAGTAATCTGCATAACAAATGAGCCATTTTACTTCAGAGTTGTGAAATAGGCATCTACAAATGAATAGTTTTTGAAACTAAAGTTGTTAACACAAAGTTCATCTTTTCACAGTAGGGTTTCACCAGAAATTGCTCTTTACTCTATTGAAATGCACTAGTTTGAAATAGGAAAGCATATTCCAATAATAGACCCATGCAATTAGACTTTATTATAACGGAGTAAATGCTGGAATTTTTTTGTGTGTTATCTTTATCAATTGGTGTTAGTCCCAGGGGAACCACATAATAGCTAGAAAACCTTGATTGAGAGACACAAAGGTTTCTGTCTTACTCATAGGCATCCTTTTGTTCTTGAATTTAATAAAATGTTAGTCTCTTAAATCTTACTTTTTTGGTAACCATCATCTGATGGTAAGATTAAGGAATGATACTTAATTTTATTAACCAAATGAAATGGTACCTAATCATGCACTTCCTTCCTGCCACACACCCCTTTCTCTTACTAATAAAATATCTGAGAAAAAAAAAAAAAGGTATTTCAAAACTGTTATTTTGAATTAGAAGAAAATGTCGAGGGGCTCTAACTTTAGTGCCAGATTCATACCGTGATAGAAATGACATAATAGTATGCTGGAGAATATTGAACAGCTGCCCTGAGGCAGGTGGGGTGGGGGGGTAAAGGCCTGATTTGTAGCATTTGCTGATTTCTAAGATGTAGAAACCCCACCATGGCTGGTTTTAGACTACCAATGTGATGCCACTGAACTTGAAGTTGGAAAGAAATGCATATAACCAGCTGGTTAGTTCACACTGCTGAATTTAAACCTCAGCTGGCAAATGTTTAGAATTTTATAGCCTATATATTTTTTCAGCCTGTATTTTTAATACTTATCTCATTCCTGTTTTTACCTTTGTCTTTTGTTTTGTTGTTGTTTTAATTGGCCAGTCTGCTGTATAATTTACATACAATAAAATTCAACAATTTAAAGCATATAATTTGATAAGTTTTAACAGATGTATGCCCCACCACAATCATGATATACCCTATTACCTCTTCTACACACAGTTGCCAGATTAATTTTTCTAACATCTTGTTTTGCATCCACCTATATAAAACCATCACTGGCTACATGGTCTTTATTGGATAAAGTACAGAATTCTGCAGCCTGGTCCTCTACTGTCTTGCCTCTTGCCTGCTTTTCTGGCTGTATGGACTACTGCCTGCCTACATAAATTTCTTATTAAAAAAACACACCTTTGTGGCAAAAAAAAACAAAAAACCCCCCAAAAACCACTGGTGCCTAGCACAGATCCTACATGTATGTCTTTGCTCATGTCTGTACCCTGCCTGCAGTATTCCTGTCACCTCATATTTCTTCTTGTTTTGACTGTCTTGCCTTTCCTTATGAGTCTAGTTCGAACCCCATTTTTTTCTTATACAATTCAGTCTTTAGTAATAACTTCCTCATACGACCTATTGTACTACTATTTGGCACTTAACTTTGCAACTTGTAAATGGTTCTTGATGACAAACTTTTCAGTGGCTCTTCCAACTCATGATAGTGTAGGGGAGAATAGTATTGCTATAACATAGACCTCTTAGAGGATAAAGGTTTGGTTTGTCTCAGAGTAATGTTTCTCAAAAACAGTGTTAGTCATTAAAATACCCATTGGAACTTTTATCTCTGTCTTGGAATTCAACCAAAGGTGGTTAGTATCATGGACTTTGAACTCTTGGCAAGATTTAAACATTTAAAGTAGTCCCAAAAGAAAATTCTTTGTTCCTTTCAGCCAGTTTTATTTTACTTTTTGAAGTACTAGTAAGAAGTCAGTGTGTACCTCATTGATTTCCTTCCTGTCCCAGGAAAGCTATATTATGGTATTCTGAAAGAACTTTTGTGTCTTTTTTGGTAACTTTACTATTAGCAAATAGTTTTTATTTTGAAACTTGGTAATTTCTTTGTAAAAAAAAAAATTGCACATGTACTTGTTGAAATCTGGCAGTGAACAATAACCCAACAAATATTTAGAACAGTTTTAGATGCCTGTCTCTATTTCACAGTCTACCTTGCAAGGTTCCTCTTCTGTCCTTTAAATATGGGTTTACTCACGTCCCACAGTTGGTCCTCATCTCTTGTTAATTGAAACACTTTTCTTGTCTGATTTCATCTATTGCCTGAACATAATTATCTCAAAAATTAAGATTTCGCATCTCTTGGGTTTCAGCCTTGGGTGGCCAAATGAGTACTGGACATTTCCACTTAGCTGCTCTTCACAGACTACAGATTTAACGTGACCCAAGCAGGACATTTCTGTATCTTACACCTCTCTTATTGTACTGTTCTCTTGCTGAACGATATTGCCATCCCCAAATAACTTGAGCCTAAAACCTTGGAATCATCTTTGGCTTGTTCCTGTTCCCTTACTTTCTCTGTCAGATCCACCTCAAATTTTCTTTGTTTTGTTGTTAATCCTCACCCGAGGATATTTTTTCATTGATTTTTAGAGTGAAAGGGAGGGGGAGAGACACAGAGAGAGAAACATCGATGTGAGAGAGACACTCGATTAGTTGCCTCCCGCACGCACCCTGACCAGGGCCAGGGATGGAGCCTGCAACTGAGGTACATGCCCTTGACCTGAATCAAACCTGGACCCTCCAGTCCAAGGGCCGATGTTCTATCCACTGAGCCAAACTGGCTAGGGCTCAAATTTTCTTTTTTTTAGTTGATTTTGTTTGTTTGTTTTTAAGAGAGACAGACAGACACACACACACATCAATTTGTTGTTTCATTTATTTTAATGCATTCATTGTTCTTGTATGTGCTCAGACCAGGGATCGAATCCACAACCTTGGCGAATCAGGACTATACGCTAACTGAGCTACCTGGCTAGGGCTCTACCTCAAATATTTTTAAGTCTTTTTCCCTGTCTCCGTTTGAAATCAGGCTGACGTCATCTTTGTTGGGAGGGAGATTCTCCCCTTCCCCAAATATTCAATTAGTGAACTATGAGCAGGTCTACTTCCCTGGCCTCAGATTAGCCAAGCTTAGGAGTCTGAAAGGTAAAATTGGAAAGCCAGTATGCAATTTTCAGTGTGTACCAGTGTGTTATCTCATAGACAGAGCTAAGAGACCATACCATAACTAGGTTATCTGAGAAAGGAATCAGAACAAAAGCAGTGAGGTGAATCAAATGTTTAATGGCCTGTCTTAATCAGATGATTAAGACAGGCCATTTTTTAAAAATATATTTTTATTGATTTCAGAGAGGAAGGGAGAGGGAGAGAGAGAGAGAAACATCAATGATGAGAAAGAATCACTGATTGGCTGCCTCCTGCACATCCCCCACTAGGGATCGAGCCTGGAACCCAGGCATATGCCCTTAGACCAGAATTGAACCTGGGACCCTTTAGTCCGCAGGCCGATGCTCTCCCCACTGAGCCAAAGGGGCTAGGGCACCACCATCTCTTAATAGGGCAAGTCCTTCTGACCAGAAAACTCATGTCTATGAGCAAATGCTCAGCCTCCTCCCCTGCCCAATTGCTTCCATGGCCCTTGCCAGCCTTTCTTTAAATTCTTAAGTGCTTGCAGGGTGGACCCTTGCTGTCGGATACCTTGTTTCTTTTCTTTTTTTAAAAATATTTTTATTGATTTCAGAGAGGAAGGGAGAGAGTGATAGAAACATCAATGATGAGAGAGAATCATTGATCAGCTGCCTCCTGCACACCCCACACCAGGGATCGAGCCCGCACCTTGTCATATGCCCCTGACTGGAATCGAACCTGGGACCCTTCAGTCTGCAGGCTGACACTCTATTAACTGAGCCAAACCACCTAGGGTGGATACCTTGTGTTTTTTTTTTTTTACATGTATGAGTACATTCATTTTGGCTCTGCTTGAATCTTGCCAGGGGAAACCAAGTTTTCTCTTTCAGATGGCTTACAACCTCTTCTTTTTCACTCATTATGCGTTGATCTCAGGTTGAACTTTGAGGCCCACCTTATTACATGTGTTTGGAGAAAACTTGATTGTAGCTGCTATGTAAGAACAAAAGGCTAATTTTCCCTTGTATTCAGCTGGCATCACTACCTCCTACAAACACCTTTCCCTTCCCTACCCTCCTGGGTTTGGAGCACCCTCAGTATGCCTCTTTAGCACTCTCCGAGTAACCCTTATTATAACACTCATTTATTTCACTGCTAATTGTTTGCTTGTCTACTTTTCCAATAGAACTTGAATATCTGAGGGCAGGAACTCTCTTATTTCCAGATCCCAGTGTCTAGCATGGTGCCTGGCACCCATTCACTTTATCCATGTAACCAGTATTTGATGAGCACCCACTCTATGCCAGACAAAGAACAAGTTAGATAAGATTTCCTGCCCTCTGGGAATTTGAATTTTGTTGGAGGTGAAGAGGATTTAAATAAACAAAATAGTACTTATGGCCAGACCTACAGAGAAACAGACAATAGGCTGAAGTAGAGAATATTTGTGGAGTATGTTGGGTTGTATACTTCGGGTGACTAGAAAGGAGGTGACATTTAAGACCATAAAGGGCTCGGCTGGTAGGGTTCAGTGGTTGAGCATCGACCTATGAACCAGGAGCTCATGGTTCGATGACTGGTCAGGGCACATGCCCGGGTTGCAGGCTTAATCCCCAGTTGGGGGTGTGCAAGAGGAAGCCAATCAATGATTCTCTCTCATCATTGATGTTTATATGTCTCTCATTGATTATATCTTTCTTTCCCTCTCCCTTCCTCTTTGAAATGAAAAGACACACTGTCAAGGATAAGAAGCAGCAAGCTATCTGTAGGAAGAGGGAAGTGAGGAATAGCCTGAAGTAGCCATTGCAAAGGCCCTAAGGAGGACAAAAGCTTGTTGTGCATTAGGAAATGAAAGACCAATGTGGCTGGAAAGGCAGAGAGGAAGAATATGGTATGAATATACTGTTTCAGTATATTGTGGGCTCATATAAATGAGATTAGACAACTATTGATACAGTGATTTGTGTAGATTAGGTTTGTTTCGAACTAGTACTTGGTTATCTGTTAGAATTAGTGATTCTAAATATTTATTTTGCATATTCCTTTCTGGAAAGTTAATTTTCACAAATAATGACTGGAAAAAAACCCTTCGAATTTTAGTCTTATGTGCAGCATATCCTACAATTGGCCAGATACTCTTAGGGAGTTTCTTTCTGTGCCTGCATTTCTATCCCTGGGGAACTTATAATAAAGACAGATAAGCCATCTGTATCATATTGAGAATTTTCACTGATTGACCATAGTTATTTTCTGCATTAATGCAGAATCGTCATCTGAAAACCAATTCAAGATAAGCACAGCAGAGTCATTTAAACTTGTGTGAGTACTGTATTTGAATTATGTTGATTGGTGTGTTAACTTTAAAATATTTTTGGGGGGGGAGTTTCTGTAAGTGCAAGGCTTCTCTCCTTCCCTTCTCACAAACTTGTTTTGTGTCTTTCACTACACCAGATTGTATATGCATTCTTGGGCTTAATGGGAAGCAGAATATTTTGGCAGACAATGAGTAGTAGCTCTACTACTCACCAACAATCTTACCTTGGAAAGTGGCACAGCCCGACCATTTTTATAGTGGAAAAAGTATCTGCACAGTAGGGTTGTTGAGAGGCTTAAGTGAAGTAACATATGTAAGACACTAACATCTCTTGGTAGAGGCTTGGTAAATATTTGGCATTTGTTAATCTTCAACTACCCTGTGGGGTAAATATGATTATCTCCACTTTTGTAAATGTGAGGAAAGAGGCAAGACTTAGAGAAAGTGTCACTTGCTGTAGGTTGGTGCTTCTCAAACTTTAATGTGGCCCGGCAGGTGTGGCTTAGTGGTTGGGCATTGACCTATGAACCAGGAGGTCACCGTTTGATTCCCGGTCCGGGCACATGCCCGAGTTCGGGCTTAATCCCCAGTAGGGCCGTGCAGGAAGCAGCCAATCAATGATTTATCTCTCATCACTGATGTTTCTATCTCTTGCTCCCTCCCTTTCTCTTTGAAATCAATAAAAAGTATATTTAAAAACACACACAAAAACTTTAATGTGCATGTTAGTCACTGGGGGATCCTAATTAGTCTGGAATGGGGCCATTTTCTGTTCACCACCTTGAATAGCTAGGACCTAGGCTACTTATTTAGGAAGTGGTGGAACGGGGCCTCAAACCCAGTTTTGCTGAATGCAGAGCCTTCCACCATTCTATAGATCCTCCTTAACTCTCATCAGTGGAACAAGGGTTTTATTGGGGGGCCTGTAAGTTGTTTATTTAATAATCCCTTAGACTAGTAAGAACTTGAAGTTGTATTTCATTCATTAATTCATCATTACTTAGAATCTTTTTAGAGTAGATAAAACATGAGGGAATATTACTTAATGTTGTCTTATTATCTTACATTTTAATGTCCCATATTCTTCTTATCTATCCCACTGCCAACCTGCTGCTCTTCCTGCCTTCCCTTTTCCTTTTGTGGGAACAATGTCATCTACCAGGTCAGAAACATCAGATATTCTTGAGTTCTCTCTCTCCCTCACATACAATTAGTCATGAAGTTCTTTCAGTTCTTAGAAATCTCATTGAAATGTAGCTTCTTCTCCAGCCTCTGCTGCCTTCACCTCTTCCCTGTCCTTGTTCTGGCCTTTCTCCCACCATTGTGTCCCTGCCATCCTCTGCAGTCTCTCTGGGGTTAATCTTCAGGACAAGTTTGATTATGCTACACACCTCTCCAACAGCTCTGTGATCTAGAAGCAGAAATGGGGAAACGTTTTCTGCCAAGGGCCATTTGGGTATTTATAACATCATTTGGGGGCCATACAAAATTATCAGCTTAAAAATTAGCCTTTTTTATTTGGTCATTTAATTAACCCATTCCTAATGCCTTGGCAGGGCCAAATCAAATGATTTCACAGCACCATAAGTGGCCCCTGGGCCAGACTTTCCCCACTCCTGACATAGAGTGTAGCGTGGGTAATAAGAGCACAAGCTTGAACTAGACTGCCTATGTTCCAACCCTAGCTCCACAACTTAGAGGCTGTGTGGGCCTGGGTGGATTACTTAACCTGTCTTTGTAATAATAACTTGTCTCCTTGGGCTCTTGTGAGGGTTATGAGTTAGTAAAAAGGCTTAGAGTAGCGCCCAGCACATTGTAAATGCTAAAAGGGCTAGCTGTAGTTAATACTTGTGACTAAAAAGGGGAAGTAATAATTTAAAGAATTGGGAAGGAGCTGTACCAGCATAGAAGTTGGGTTAAATGCCAGCTTTGGAACAAGTTATAGGCTAATAATCCCCTCATTAGCAATTGCTAACATCAGCATAAGACTGAGCATATCTATACTAATAAAAGGGTAATATGCTAATTAGAGTGGACATCCTTCTGGACATCCTTCTGGACAAAGCTGCAGTGGCTGCCTGAGGCTCAGGCAAGCCGCAGATAGTGACTGCTGCTGCGAGGGCTGGCCCAAAGCTCAGGCAAGTGACGATGGCTGAGCGAGAGCTGAAGCTCAGGCAGCTGCGGCGGCCAGCAGTAGCAGCAGCAGAGGCATGATGGGGGCGTCGCCTTCCTCTGATCGGCCGGTCGCTCCCCACAGTCAGTAGGACATCTCCTGAGGGCTCCCAGACTGTGAGTGGGGGCAGGCCGAGCTGAGGACCCCCCACCCACCCACCCCAGTGCATGAATTTTTCGTGCACCGGGCCTCTACTTAAAGATAAAAAAATCACATGTACTTAATTCTTCTCAAGATTGAAGAGATGTAATTTCAATTTTGTAGGTTATTAACTAAGGTAGACTAAACTAACATGTACCCTGTTAAATCATAGGATACTGATTTTGGTATATTAATAATAGCAGTTACTGAGCCTTTCTTAATCCTGTGATATATTTACTATTACAGTGGGGCCTTGACTTACGAGTGTCCCGACTAATGATTTTTTCAAGATACGAGCCATCTCTCGGCCGATTTTTTGCTTTGAGTTGTGAGCTAAAATTCGGGTTACGAGCCAGCTTCAGATACCCCACCACTAGTTGGCGCAGCGAACGTCACAGTGAGCGCCACAACATCAGCCCAGCATCACGTGTCTCACTCGTTCACTTTAAGATTTGACATACGAGTAATTTGAGTTACGAGCTCCGTCACGGAACGAATTAAACTCGTAAGTCAAGGCCCCACTGTACTTCCTTTTTACACTAAGGAAAACCAAGATACACAGAGGTTAAGTGACCTGCCCAAGACCATTACGGCAAGTAAATGATGAAGCTGAGATTAAATCTAATGAATGAGCCCGCTCTGTAACCACTAGAATTCTGACCTTATTATATTACAGAATCTCTGTTGAAAAGAGCCCTCTTACTTTGGCATTGGGGGAGCTTTGTAATCTGGTGATTTTGTGAAAATGAGTGGCAGGAAGGTTAGTTGGGTATTAGGACTTATTTGCTGTCTTCTCTCAATCTCCTCAGTGTGACTCTTCAGTCCTGGATTTTGCCATTTAGATAATGCTGATGTTTAATATTTTCTATTTATTTTAAAGTGCTGTTAGTTAGTGGTTCCTTTTAACAGAAAAATTGTGTTTTAGTCATGGGCAGATTGCAGTCAGGTATTGATCCCTGTCTGGTTTCCTTTTGTCAACTAGCATATTCATGAGTCACTTTCCTTTGCCATCTAGCCAGCATGTGCTTAGGGAATGCATGCTACCTGATCAAGCCCAAGAGTAAGAAAGATATATTTGTGAGAGAAAACATCAAATATTCATCTTGACATGTTTAAGCATGTTGAGACAGTTCTATCAGAGTTAAGGGACAGATTAATGATAGATACATTGGTTTCTTGTTTGCTTAGTTTTTTTAAGGCAGTGATTATTCCCTTAGAAAAAGAAAAAACTTAACCATCCTATACTAATAAAAGACAAACATGCAAATTGACCATACTTTTGCCACGCCCACCAGCCAATCAGAGCGACTATATGCAAATTAGCCCAACCAAGATGGCGGCCGGCAACCACAGAGCTGGAGCGAGCAGGAGGCTTGCTTGCTCCAGTGATGGAGGAAGCCAAGGTTCCCCACCTGCCGCAGCCCAGCTCTGAGCTCCACTGAAAGCAACAAAGTTTCAATTATAGAAGGTAAACAAACCCCAGATACCTGCTTTCAGCCAGCCGTGGCCACAGAGCTGGAGCGAGCAGGAATGGGTTGCCCCTGGCGATGGAGGAAGCCAGGCTTTCCGCAGGCCTCCACTAAAGGCAACAAAGTTTCAATTATAGAAGGTAAATCCCAGAATAAAAGAAAAAAAGAAGAGGCTGGGAGCTTACGTCGCCAGGGTGCTTGTCCAGCCTGAAAACGGCCCTCAAACCCCTCACCCAGACTGGCCAGGCACCCCAGTGGGGACCCCCCCCACCCTAAAGGGCGTGTGGCCAGCCTGTAAACAGCCATCAGCTCCTCATCCAGGCTGGCCAAACCTCCATGGGGTGAGGGTCCCCACTGGGGTGGACATCCTCCAAGGGGTCCCACACTGCAAGAGGGCATAGGCCGGGCTGAGGGACCCCCGAGTGCACAAATTTTTGTGCACTGGGCCTCTAGTCTATATAATAAAAGGCTAATATGCAAATTGACTGAAGGGCAGAATGACCAGTCACTATGACATGCACTGACCACCAGGGGTGCAGATGCACAACACAGGAGCTGCCCCTGGTGGTTAGTGCGCTCTCATAGTGCCGCTCAGCCAGAAGCTGGGCTCATGGCTGGTGAGCACTTCGGCTGTGGCGGGGCCCTCTCCTGCCTCTGCAGCAGCACTAAGCTATCAGTCGGATGTCCCCCGAGGGTTCCCGGACTGTGAGAGGGCTCAGGCTGGGCTGAGGGACACCACCCTCCCCCAGTGCACGAATTTTGTGCACCGGGCCTCTAGTATAATAATATATGGCTCGGCAGTGAATAATATTTACATGGTCATTGATATCATAATCTCTGAATATCAATTTGACCAACAGTGGTGATATAACTATATTCCATGGTTAGGGAGAGGGAAAGTGGGAGTAAGGTGAAAATCCTGACTTCCATAATGAAAAAGTTATTTGATAATATTTGTAACTAGAAAATCAAATAATATATAAGAATGTTATTTAGTTATATGGACGGTAAATACCATTTTAATATGTTTGAATTTTTTCTATAAGGTCCTCTTGTTTTAAGTAGTCAGGGGTAAACTATGGCTTTTAACTTTTAGTAAATTGGAGACTAACATATAGTTCTTAAAATGTTGAATATCTGTTGTTGACAGATTCAAATCTGTGAAAACTTACTATTTTGTATACTGTAATAACAAAAGTATTTTGGTATAAGGAGCTATTTAAAATATTAGGTCTACCCAAGCAATGTTGAGATTTGATTGTCTTTGAGATAGTTAATGGAAGGTGCTGCATATCTAGTGCATTTTTGTTCATAAATCCTGAAGGGTCACCTTCTCATGCAGGTGCTGTGTTAGAGAGACAAATCCTTTTCCCTTGGATGACCCAGCTAGGGCTGCAGTTGAATTGGTGAACAGCATGAGAGAACAAGAGATGGCAGTTTGAGGTACAGGTGGCAGTTGGGGTTGTGTTTAATGATGAACTTTATTTCACTTTAAAAGCTTTAATACCGGTATTAGAGAGAGAGTGAGGAAAACCCATTGACTGAAATGATGGTGGTTAAAAAGTAACTGAATACAATCTTTTGAAGGACATTTAGGCACTATCAAAATTTGGTATATAACCCTTTGACTCTAAAGTTCTTTCAGAAATTGCAAACAGAAAATTGAAAAAGTATAGTAAGAAATATGTACTGGGTTGTTCATTATAACATTGTAATGGCAAAAAACTGACAACAACCTACCTGTTCACTAATGGATGCTTAGTTAAAATTGATATTGTGTAGGCATTAAAAAGGGGATGTGGCCCTAACCGGTTTGGCTCAATGGATAGAGCGTCAGCCTGTGGACTCAGAGGTCCCGGGTTCGATTCCGGTCAAGGGCATGTACCTTGGTTGTGGGCACATCTCCAGTAGGGGCTGTGCAGGAGGCAGCTGATCGATGTTTCTCTCTCATCAATGTTTCTAACTCTCTATCCCTCTCCTTCCTCTCTGTAAAAAAATCAATAAAATATATTTTGAAAAAAGAGGGGGATGTGACTTAGATCTATAAGTATTGATACAGAAAGATATCCTCCAAATACTACCTGGAGAAAGGTGTTTACAGACTAGTTTACATCTGTGTTTCTGTGGTGATGTGAATTTATGTGTATTTATGTATAAACATTTCTGTATAAAATACAAACAATGGTAGTATTTAGGCAACACTGTAGTGTCTGGGCAGGGGGACTAGAGGGTTAGGGGGCGGAAAAGCTGCTTTATCCCCATTCACAGTTTAAAGTCTAAAACTCAATACTAGATGAGATTATTTAGTTGTGTTGAAAGGTGTTCTCAGAACTGTGCTCTGCCCTCTGATTTTGGTACCAGAGAACTGTTTGTCTCAGTGGCACCTAAGCCTATCAGTCCTACTTGTCCCCATGGTACAAACATGAGAAGGGGAAACCTTATAGTTTTGTCACCTTTTCAATGCCAAATTTTCTTACTATATATACACCCACTCTGTATGTGTCAGGTTTGTTTTCTCTTGTTTTGCTAAATAACTTTGATTTTTTTTTCACATTGTTTAATTATTCAGGAAGCACCCCTTGTGAGAACTTGATTTTTTATTTCCTTCCTGTACTGCATAACAATACGATCTTTATTCTCTTGCTGTTTAAATCTCAGACTTTTGTTTAAATTATTAGGCTAGCTTCCATATTATTTATCACTTCCATATCTAATTATACCTGACAACCCATTTCTTACTATGTGGTAATCATTTCTATTGGTCTTGAGCTAGCAGTCTTACTAGCACAACTGCAAAACTTCCTCAGCTCTATCACTGTTACTTGTGTGATGCTTAAAATAGCTCCAACCACTCTTCATCCTGCGTCACATTGCACACCTAGTTTGTAGTCCCCTTTCCCCTCACATCTCTTGACTCTCTAGGGCAGTGGTTCTCAACCTGTGGGTCGCGACCCCTTTGGGGGTCGAATGACCCTTTCACAGGGGTCGCCTAAGACCATCGGAAAACACATATATAATTACATATTGTTTTTGTGATTAATCACTATGCTTTAATGATGTTCAATTTGTAACAATGAAATTGGGGGTCACCACAACATGAGGAACTGTATTAAAGGGTCGTGGCATTAGGAAGGTTGAGAACCATTGCTCTAGGGTCTTTTGCTTATTTAATAATATTATAGGGTTATCCTATATAATAAAAGGCTAATATGCAAATTGACTGAGCAACAGAACAACCAGTCACTATGAGGCACACTGACCACCAGAGGGCAAACACTCAATGCAGGAGCTGCCCCTGGTGGTCAGTGTGCTCCCACAGGGGGAGCACTGATGAGCCAGAAGCTGGGCTCACAGCTGGCAAGTGCAGCAGCGGTGGTGGGAGCCTCTCCCGCCTCCACGGCAGTCAGACACCCCCCGAGGGCTCCCAGACTGCAAGAGGGCGCAGGCCGGACTGAGGAGACCCGCCCCCCCTCACCCCTCGAGTGCACGAATTTCGTGCACTGGGCCTCTTAGTTTTCTTATAATAGAGTGTTTTCTTTAAAAGCAACTTTTTACCATTTAAAATTTTTATTTCTTTGGCTTATTTTCACTATGGACTTTTAAAAAAAGCAACATTCCAGTTTTTGTTGAATGTTTTTATCCTAGTTCTTTCATTCTAATTATTTATAAAGATAATAAATATAGGTATTTTATAATAGTTACTTGAACATATCAAATAGGATATTTGTCTAATAAGTACCTTTTCATATAGTTTTTTAAATACATAATTTTACTCATTTTTATTAAAGTATAGTTGGCTCGGATAATTTTTTATTTTTTTAAATATATTTTATTGCTTTTTTACAGCGAGGAAGAGAGAGGGATAGAGAGTTAGAAACATCGATGAGAGAGGAACATCAGCTGCCTCCTGCACACCCCCCACTGGGAATATGCCCGCAACCAAGGTACATGCCCTTGACTGGAATCGAACCCAGGACCCTTCGGTCCGCAGGCCGATGCTCTATCCACTGAGCCAAACCGGTCAGGGCATCGGATAATTTTTTAGCAGAATTTCAAACAAGAAGACACTGCTTTTCTCCATGTCACTTTAGATTACCTTTTCATCCTTTTCTTTTTCTATACTGTTTATAATTGTTTCTGCCTCTCATAAGTCTTCCAAATGGATAATAGAAACTAGGCTCAATAGAATGAAGGCAAATTCATTTGTTTTAGAGTGCAGAGTCCTCTCTATGGTAGATAGCAATTTAGCATTTTATCCAATGTATTCATCCATAGTTCGCCTTTTTTCAGTATAAAATCTTTTTTTTTTTTTAAATATATTTTATTGATTTTTTACAGAGAGGAAGGGAGAGGGATAGAGAGAGTCAGAAACATCGATGATGAGAGAAACATCGACCAGCTGCCTCCTGCACATCTCCCACTGGGGATGTGCCCGCAACCAACGTACATGCCCTTGACCGGAATTGAACCCGGGACCTTTCAGTCCGCAGGCCAACGCTCTATCCACTGAGCCAAACCGGTTTCGGCCAGTATAAAATCTTGACAGTGATCTTGAACCTTTACGTATTTCTTTGCACAGTTACTGCTTTAAAAAGCCTGAGTCTGTGCTGCTTTCTTTTCCCTTATAATTTTTATGAAATCAAAGTTATTAATATTCGACACTTTCTATGTTTATGCATGTGGAGTAGTAAAGGGAACAGTACCAAAATCAGGCGTCGGTCATTAATGTTCTGGACAAGCACTAGGTAATGAGGAGGCGCTGTGACCAGAGCTTGAGAGCAATGATTTGTAAGGGTAAAGTCATTGTTTGTATGCGCAGTATGTTATTTTTTCCCCCTTATCTTTGAGTTTACAGGCAGTATATTTGCATTTGAAAGAGCTTGCTTTAAGAAATTTTCCTTGAGCCCTGGCCGGTTTTGCTCAGTGGATAGAGTGTCAGCCTGCGGACTGAAGGGTCCAGGGTTTGATTCTGGTCATGGGCACATGCCCGAGTTGCAGGCTCAATCCCCAATGCAGGGCGTGTAGGAGGCAGCCGATCAATGATTTTTTTCTCATCATTGATGTTTCTCTCTCTCCCTCTCCCTTCCTCTGAAATCAATAAAAAAATTATATAAGAAATTTTCCTTGAGATTATTGAAGTCATAAAATTATGATGGGGAATCATTGATCTCTAGAGATACAAGCTCATAGTACAGAGAAAGAAAGGAAGAAGAGCCATGGCCTGAGTTGTGGACCTGGATCTTTAAGTATTTCCATGACTTTGGGATGTGTTGACTTAAACAGGGGTCCTCAAACTTTTTAAACAGGGGGCCGGCCAGTTCACTGTCCCTCAGACCATTGGAGGGCCGGACTATAGTTTAAAAGAAAAACTATGAACAAATTCCTATGCACACTGCACATATCTTATTTTGAACAAAACGGAAACAAATACAATATTTGTATTTGCATGTGGCCCGCGGGCCGTAGTTTGAGGACCCCTGAGTCTTAAGAGGATGACCACATAGCTAAGACCCCCCCCACTTCTGCTCATTTCTGTGATCCATTGTTTTTCACTCTTCTGTAATCTTCGTCTGCTAAATGGGTACCACTGTTTGGTATTTATTAATTCTTTATGTATCACTTTGCAGTTGTATTATATGTCATTTAAAGAGGGCCAAAGAAAAATTTTCTTTAAAATGTCACTGATTACTGTGAATGATTCACGTCCCTTGATTAGAACATCTGTGGGTAAGGATTATTAAACACCTAGCTTAATACTGTTTTCATTGCAATCCACATGTTAGGTGTTAGGGTAAAAACTGGTCCAGTGTATTTAAAATAAATAAAGGTGGTCTGGCCGGCGTGGCTCAGTGGTTGAGCATCGACCTATGAACCAGGAGGTCACAGTTCAATTCCCAGTCCAGGCACATGCCTGCGTTGTGGGCTCAGTCCCCAGTGTGGGGCGTACAGGAGGCAGCCAATCAATGATTCTCTCTCCTCATTGATGTTTCTATCTCTTTCTCCCTCTCTCTTCCTCTCTGAGATCAATAAACTATATAATAAATAAAATGAATAAAGGAAGTAAAGTTCTCAAAAGATTTTCAGAGAAGAGAAGGACATTGGAAGCATGAATACCAAGTGCACTGCATAGGTATTCCATAAAGCCCTATTAAATTTCGCTTAGTAATATTTATGAGAAGCTACTTCATGGTGTGCTTTGTCCTTTGTGGATGGTGCAGCAAAAAGCATAGAAGGCACAGCCCAGAAGGGGAGGTCGGAATTTTAAATAGCTGTTACCATTAGGAGTTTGTAGAGGGTTACCTGGCTATTTGCATTTTTTTGTATCATGGGGAAATTATATGCTGCCTATGATGCCGTTGTCATCCTTAAGGTTTTGATTTGTTTTTCTTTAGCCTACTATGATTAGGTAGTCTGCCTTTGGAGTGACAGGGCTCCTTCTCTTCACTTCTCTGACATGTGGACAGTGGGTTCATCTACCTCTATACTGAGAACAGAAAAACTGGAAGTTGTGATTAAGTACCTTTTAATGTGGAACTTAGTGCCTTCTAAAATTTTTCCAAAAATATATTTTTAAAGAGTTTTTCTAGATCATTTGATTGGATTTTCATTGAGGACTTGATGTGCCTGGGGTGTCTTGTGTCCTGAGAATCTTTTTTTCTCTGCAATTCAGAGTTGTATTCCAAGTTTGCACATTTTAAACTGGATGTTTGACTGGCTAATAGTTCTTTGACAGTGAGTATCACCTTTTCATAGAAGTACTGGTGTAGTCAGATATATACATCAGTTTTCTGATTTTAAAAAAGGAGAAATGGTAGGTGTGGGAAATTAAATAAAGGCAAATAATTTATTTTTATTATGAGACTAGAGGCCCAGTGTACTGCTGGGGTCCCTCTGCCTGGCCTGTGCCCTCTCACAATCTGGGACCCTCTCGGTTTCGGCCTGATCCCCGCAGGCCAGGCTGAGGGACCCCACCAGTGCACGATCGGGGACCGGGGAGGGACCACAGGAGGGCTCCAGGGTCTAGCCCAGTCCCTATGGGCAGGACCCCAGCAGCAAGCTAACCTACTTGTTGGAGCGTCTGCCCCCTGGTGGTTAGTGCTCATCATAGCGACTGGTCAAATGGTCAGACCCTTAGCATATTAGGCTTTTATTATATAGGATTTTTTTAAGTGTACAAATTAAAGGTTAGTTTAATGAATCCCCATTACCCAAATTAAAATTTTGCAATTGGTATTTTCTCACATACCTATTTCTCTTTTTTTCTGAAATATTTTAGGACATATCCCAGGGGTATTCTTAAATAACCATAATGCCATTACACTTAAGAAAATATGCAATTCTTTGGGAAGATGATTTATTTTAAACATACTGTATCTCCTACCTTTGAATCAAGCTATAACAAGGAAACCAAATTGTGAAAATTAAGCTTTTGATTAACCTTTCATGAGTTAACAGTAATATATTTTTAATTAGCTAATATACTGTTAGTTTATATACATGGATTTATAAATTTTCAGTTAAAAGTAAACAAAGGTTCACTGTTGCTGTGAAATAGCAAAGCAGTGATATTTGTTTATTAAAGATCTATTTCTATTTTATTGATAGCCTTCTGATTTCTAAATATTTTGAGGTACTTAACTGGAATATGAACTTTTTAGAAAATATAAATTTTATTTATGTTTTGACTGTATTTCTTTGATCACAAGATGGCATCGTTTTACCATATTTTTCTTTGCTTTTCTCTGTTACTTTTTCTGCAGCTGGTTTATCTCTGACTATTTGACTTTGTAAATCTGCTTTATAAAACATTTTGTTGGGGGTGGAGTGGGGTTAGTTTTCCTGTATATCTTAAACACTTTTTTTCTAAAATCTGTTTGAAAAAAAGTATTTTCCTTAACTTATGACTCACTTGTTAAAAAAATTTTTTTAACCTTACTATTTGGGAATCTGGTTGCAGAATGATTCATCCAGGGAAGAACTAAGTAGTAGTGATGATTTTCTCATTTTAAAAAATAACATTTACTTGGAACCTGCCAGTGTTTATTTTGTTTCTGACATGAAGCTTTAAGTGAAAGCATAACACTTGAGCAGGGAAAAAACTGTTTTCTAAGGCAGTGTGATTTTTGGGTTCCTGGGTATAACTAAATTTTGTGACTTATCTATATAAAAATATTAAAATATGTACTACTCTTTACCCCTTAGATAATGAGCCTTTAAGTGTTTCATATATGATAGTAAATTGTCAAAATTTTTTGCTTTACTTCTGGACAATACATACTTATTTTGAAATGGCTCTTTTTAAATATGAAACCTCCCCCAGAGGTTGTTGGCAACTTCAGCTAACTTAGTTGTAAATCTGCAAACGAACAGCTAAAACTTACCTACTTTATGTATTTTGTTTATTGGAGGATGTCTTTCTTAGAATGTTTTTTTAATCCTCACCCAAGGATATATTTTTATTGATTTTAAAGAAAGGAAGAGAGAGAGAGAGAAAACATTGATTGGTTGCCTCTCATATGCACCCCAGTGGCTGAACTCTCAATCTAGGTATGTGCCCTGACCAGAAATCGAACCTGAAACCTTTTGGTGTATGGGAGGATGCTCCAACCAACTGAGCCACATTAGCCAGGGTTACCCTCTTTTTTTTTTCTTTTTTCTGGCAAAATACAAATTAATTCCCATATGATTAAAACTTCCTAAGCAACACTCAAAGTTTTTACAATATCATATGGGAATTAATTTAGTCAGAGTTTTGTGTACTTCTTTTACATTAAAAAAAATCCTGTTGTGTCAGAGGTAGGGTCAGGTACCTTTGTAGATCTTTTATTTCATCTTCCTCACCTTTTTTAGAGGTTAGGAAACAGGCTCAGAGTTAGTGGTTTACAAGGTGACTCCTTTTAAATAATGAGTTTTCTGTCTGCTTATCATATTGCCACTTGGTTTATACATTTATACTTTAAATTTTAATGTGTTCAAAACTGAATTTAGCATCCTGCATAAAAAACTTGTTCCTTCTGTCCTGTGTTCCACTTTGTTATTAATAGTATCATTTCACCTGTCTGACAAAGCTAAAACTATTCTTAGATCTCAAACTGGCAGCTTCAGATTGTGGCTGTCTTGCATCTTCATTCATGTGTTCATTTTATAAATATTAATTTGTGTGCCTACAATGTGCCAGAACTCTTTTAGGCTCTAGAAATGTAGCAGTACACAAACCAGACAGTCCTGTAGACTACATAGTATATTAGATGGTGGGAATGCAGCTGTGCGCTGTTATACACAGGGTGATCCCAGAAACTTCACATTGGAGCACATGTACTTTGTTTACATTTTGAAATTAGGAGATTGACATAGAACTCTAGTTTCTTGGTTCCTCATGAAAATGAGACATTCTAGCAACACTGGATTTTCTCCTGGCTGTCCCATGTCTAGTCAGTTGCAGAGCCTTTGAAGTCTTCTTTTCATCCTCTCCAGTCATTCCCACGGCTGTTATTTTAGTTGAGACCTTAAACATTTCTCTTCTGCTTGTTTGCTTTAATTCTGTTGATCACACCTTCAGCCAGTCCTGCACATATAGCTCAGTGATCTCTGTAAAGCACAGTTATGTGCGCAGTAACAACTGTCTCCCTGTTTGCCTGATAAAATCTGTTTGGGGCTCTTTATAATCTGGTCTTGACCTCCTTTCTAATTCTCCCCATGGTCCACTCATCAAAATAAAAATGCAGTGGTCCCTGTTCTCTGGACCTATTCTGTGCCTTTTCTGTCTTTGCTTTAAATGCCTTTCCCCCTCCTCTGCATGTCCAAATCACACACTGGTTTTAAGGCCTGTGTAAATCCTTGGCTTCCTTGGCAAACCATTGCTGTCTTTGCCTGTAAGCTGTAAGAAATCTCTTCCTACTCTAAACTCTAGTAGCATTTTATGCAAACTCTTTTCAGCATTTACTCCTTAGTGGACAGATCTCATCTTCCCTTGATAAATTTTAAGCTTCTTGAAGGCAGGTTGTGTTGTAAGAGGAGTTTTTGTTTTCCTTAAGGCACTTATGTGTAGAATATTTAGTAAACCAACTTTAATAGAAACAGAGTCTGTGACCTTTGTGGATTGAATAGATGCTAAGTCAGCATAACAGGTATCTATTTTTGTAGAAAGCTTAAAATATTTTGGGGGGAAGGATGCAGGGACTAAAACTGCTTGAGCTTATGACACAGGTGTTGTTTTGTTAATTGCTCTTCATGTTATATCATTGCTTCTCTCCCAGATCAAGATAAATGAATAAAAAGATGCCCTTACTCTTATTCTTTATATGTATGTATTTCATCACTGGTAGAAGCCTTTTCCCTCCCTCTTTCTGTCTTTTATTCTTTTTCACATGTCTATTTTCTCAGTAGCTTTTATTTCTCCTTTGAATGGAATTCCCTGTCTTCTTAATATGACCAACACTAACCTTTAAAAAACTTAAAAAAAAAAATTAAACTGCCTCTCAACCAGGAGCCTTTGCTTATTGTACATGACTATTTTTCCTTACAATTTAAACAAAGGCACATTCATCTTTAATTATTATTTTGCCCAGAGGCTGTTTGTCATAGATATTCAAAAGCCATGTTCATCTTCCCTCAGTGTGGTTGGATTTTTCTTAGACATCCTTTTGAAGGCACTGAAATTTTACTTTTCTAGAATATCAGCTATTGATTTACTATCTTGGCAAAGTATTCTATTTTATTTTTTTAAATTGATGTACATTATATTAGTTTCAGGTATGTAACACAATGATACAGTATTTATATATATTGTGAAATGATCACAGTAAGTCTAGTTTTAACATCTATCATAACATAGTTACAGAATTTTTCGTGATGAGAACTTTTAAGATCTACTCTTAACAACTTTCAATTATGCAATACAGTATTTACTATTATAGCCAAGCTGTACATTACATCCACATGACTTATTTTAGAACTGGAAGTTTGTACCTTTTGACTCTCTTCACCCATTTTGCCCACCCCCCAGACTAGTCTTATCTTTCAATATAAAGTCTTTGTTTTCTTATATACTTGCTATTTTTTTCTTCCTCAGACTATGTATTGGATCTTAGGAAAACGTTGGATCATTTCATGAGCTTTCAAGAGAGCTATAGTAGCTAAGTTCTTCTAAATTGTTTATGCTTGTTAAATACTTTAGTATTTAATGATATTGACTACATTAATTTTTTTAGAACTTTTATTATGGAATATTTCAAACATAAATAAAAATAGAACAATAGAATGAACCCCCATGTACCCATTACTCAGATTCAGTAATTATCAACTCAGGGCAATACCATTTCTTCTAAACCTTTCTCTCTTGACTCTATCCACACTGGTTTTTTTTTTGGTTTTAATAATGTTTTTATTGATTTTTTTTTTTTTTTTTTTTTTTACAGAGAGGGATAGAGAGATAGAAACTCAAGGAGAGAGAAACATCATCAATTGGCTGTCTCCTCCTATTGGGGATCCAGCCTGCAACCCAGGCAATGTGCCTCAACTGGGAATCAAACAGACTACCTCTTGTTTCATGGGATGATGCTCAATCCACTGAACACACTGGCCGGGCCATACTGGCTTTTTTTTTTTTTTTTTTTTTTTTAATGTTTTTTATTGATTTCAGAGAGGAAGGGAGAGGGAAAGATAGAAACATCAATGATGAAAGAGAATCATTGATTGGCTGCCTCCTGCATGCCCAGTAATGAAGATTGAGCCTACAACCTGGGCATGTGCCCTGATCGGGAATCAAACCGTGATCTCCTGGTTTACAGGTCAACACTCAACCACTGAGCCACACCAGTGGCACTAGATTGGCTTATTTTGAAGCAAATCCAAGACATAATGTATTTGTAAATATTTCCATTTATAACTCTAAAAGAGAAGGATTTTAAAAATATATATATACTTTTATTGATTTCAGAGAGGAAGGGAGAGGGAGAGAGATAGAAACATCAAGAATGAGAGAGAATTATTGATCGGCTGCCTCCTGCACGCCCCCTACTGGGGATCGAGCCCGAAACCCGGGTATGTGCCCTTGACCAGAATCGAACCTGGGACCCTTCAGTCCGCAGGCCAACTCTCTATCCAGTGAGCCAAACCAGGTAGGGTGAGAAGGATTCTTTATAAACATAACCCCAAAGTATTATTTTTATGGTATTTTGCACATTAACAGATTAACGAATATATCATGCTGTTTTCAAGACAACAAGGTAGTGAAGGTTGCTGAGTTTCTTCAACTTCTGTAATGTGATTAATTTCAAGGAGAATTGTCAACAAACTGGTCTGAACATACAGAGAAAGAGAGTAGTGTACAAATTGCTTCTACCTTCTTCAGAGAAGCACATTTCTTCACCCCAGTTCCTCAATTGTATGGATATAGTTCAGAGAGACCACCTTCTTTTATTTTATAAACTCATTATTAGTAAACTTCGGAAACAATGCTGTCTGAATCCTAGGTCCTTGATCAGTTAACACCAGTCCTGCGACACAGGCTTACACCTTGGCTCCCTTTCTGGAAAATTCCAGAACTATATAAAAATCATTTCTAAAATCCTGATAGACATGTTTTGCCAAGAATGTCAGTTATCTCTTGACAGTTTGGCATTAGCCTTTAAATATTAGATTGTATAATCATAATGCCATTCAGGGAAAATAAGGCAGTGGGTGGCTGGCATTTTAAAAGTAAAATGAACTTGGGTTCCTAGGAATGTTAATCATTAGTCTACTGAAAAATGCTGATACTATTTTTTAATAGTGAAATGATAAGTAAATAAAAAGCAGTATTTTGTTGCTTTGGCCAGTGTTTCTCAGTGGTTAAAGCATCGGCCTGTGCACTGAAAGGGTTGTGGGTTTGATTTCCAGTCAAGGGCATGTACCTGGGTTGCAGATTCAATTCCTGGCCCTGGTCAGGGAGCATGCAGGAGGCAACAAATTGATGTGTCTCTCTCACATTAATTTCTATCTCTCTCCCTCTCTTCCCTCCAACCCCCTTTCCCTTCTATCTCTAAAAATCAGTGGAAAAAAAATATCCTTGGGTGAGGATTAACAAAAAAAGCAATATTTCACAAATAACTTAGATGAGAGATAAGTAAAATGTAATTTTATGGGTTTAACACACGTTTACCAGAATAATATCTGAAGGATATTTTCAAGCTTTGAAATTGAGAAAGTAATGAAGGAAGCTTCTAGTGAGTTCTCACCAGTCTGCTAGCCTGACAAGCACATCTTAGAAATAGATCATTACTTTTGTCATTGTGTCCTGACTTCTCATTGCCTTCCTTACCCTTGACCTTGCAGCAGAGAGGAGAAAGACATGGCCTCTACCATAAATACACATGGTAACAGCAGTCTAGTAACTTTATATATATTTTTTGGACAAGTCATTCATTTGTGATGATGGAATGGCTTATTTTTAATGTAATTTTTCATTCAACTAAACTTAAATTCTTTTTTTCCATCTAACTTAGTATCTGTACCCCATTCCAAGGCAGCATAAATTTAGCATAGCTTCTCATTTTACCAACTTGGTAGAAGTTTTTAAGGTTTCACTTAGTTTCCTTTTAGCTTTTTATATGACATGGACTATAATAACTCTTTAATTTACAGCAGTGGTGGGGAACATCCGGCCCTTGGGCCATATAAAGCCCGAGAAATCATTTGGTCTGGCCCTGCCAAGGCATTAGGGGTGAGTTAATTAAGTGTTTGACCAAATATAGCAGGTTAATTTTTAAACTGATAATTTTGTATGGCCTGTGAATGATGTTATAAATATCCAAATGGCCCTTGGCAGAAAAAAGGTTCCCCACCCCTGATTAACAATATAGTGTGTAAAGACAGACCCAGTATATCTGGCATGTGGATTATATCAGGGATTATGGGAAAGAGGGGGTTTGGAGCATTGATTTCTAATCATGGAAGAGAGATTTGGAGTGACTATTTGGAAAGGAGAACCTTCTTTGGAAAATGGATAAAAGCATGGACTGTATCCCAAACAGACTACAAAATGGAAGAAACCTGGATTTATTCATCATGTAAAGGATAGAAAAGATATCTTCAATTTTCTAGAAGAGACATCCATGTGGATAATTCATAATTTTAAATGATTAATGAAGAGTAATTGCCAGAGATCAGTGCCATTCATAGCATATTAGTTTTGGTCGATAGATTCTTCTTCTACAGATTTTTATATTATAAAATTAGGTTACAACTTCTTTTTGTTAAACTCATTTACTCTTCTACCTTACTCCATTCTTTCATTATCCTTGTAAATTTGTTTAGTTTCGTTTAATGGCTGGGATATCTTTATCTGTACTACTATATTCAGTTGATTGCTTCGGATATCCCACATTGAGTGGAAACATACATCAGTGGAGCTCTGGGTGGGTAGAGGTAGACACTGGTAGCAGCCCATTGTATAAATGGTTTATAATTCATTTAACCAGTATCCTATTGATAAATATTTAGATTATTTCCATTTAAAAATTTTAATAAACATAGCACCAGGCACACTGTCTTTAGAACTTTTTATTAATAAAATATATACAAAAACTGCATAAATAATTTTTGTAGCTCAATGATAAATGGAACAATAAAGGTGTAACTAGCGCCCTCAAAGTCCCTGAGGGTGCTCAAAGCTCTTTTCCAATTATCACAGTCTCCACTAGCCTAACCACTATCCTATCTAAACATCATTGATTCATTTAGCCTGTTTGAAATGTGTGTAAATGGAATCTTACTGTGTATGCTCCTTGGTATATCATTTCTTTCACTATTATATCTGTGAGACGAATATCATACGTTTATGTGTGGCAGTTCATTTTTGGGGGGTATATGATAGTCTGTTGGGTGACTGTATGTACCATAATTTATACTTTTTATAGTTGATGAACCTTTGGGTTGTAACCTAATTTTTGAATATTACAAATAGTGCTATAAACATCCTTAGGCATGTGTTGTGGTGAACCGATCTATACATATGTGTCAGGAGAAGCACTGGTGGGCATAGGGTGTGCATATGTGCAGCTTTACAGCGTCAAGTATCCAGTGATTGAAACCATTTCATACTCCCACCAGCAGTGCCTGGTTGTTTTTGAAGCATAATTTCATAGGAGTGGAATTTGAATAAAAGAGTAAATTAATTTTAAGTTTTGGGATATAGTGCTAAATTTGTCCTCAGGAATACTGATTCATACTCCACTGAACACTAGGTTTTATCTAGCTTTCATCTTTATCAATTTATAGTGAAAGATGTCTCATTTCTAAACTGAGTTGAACTTTTTATAGCTTAATTTTGCTCATTTGAATTTTCTTCTGTTAACTTTGCTATTCTGGCCTTTTCTTTGTTGGGGTGTTTCTAATTTTGCTTACTGCTTTGTAACAACTCATTTTTTTTAAATAAAATTTTTAGTCATATGCTATACTTCTTTTTCTTCTTAGTTTGTCCTTTGATTTAACTGTCTTTTACAGTATAGAAGTTTTAAATGTGTGTGTGTGTGCTTGCATCTGCTATTCTTTTCCTCTGTGGTTTCTGGCTTTGGTGCCAGTCTTGGGAAAGCCTTTTTACCCCCAAGATTTTTTTTTTAAGTGTTTTCTTTGATGACTTTATTGGTTATATTTAATATTTATTGTAACTATATTTGACTTCTTTCACTAACACAAGGGTACTTTTAAAGTTTTAAAACAATTTAAACATGTACGCTTCTATTTATTTCACTAGCATTAGCTTTGGAATATTTTGCAGGTGTCAGAGGGTGACTGGTCAGGAAGAATGTAGTATATCAAAGCATACATGTATGTGTCATTTGACCATGAGACATAAAGTCAGTTTTCAACTATGGATACTGTTTGAATCCTTTCAGTGTGCATGTTACTAAAGTAGTTAGATCAACTTAGCATAGACTAAATCATTTTATTTAATGTCTGTAGTGGATATTGTTCAAGGCTCTTCAACAAGACTTTGCCAAAAATAACCCTGGTCTCTCTGTTCTGTGGCCTACAATACAGGATTGGAGAGACCAATACTTCATTTCAAACCTTTAAAAATACACTTTTTCTCTATTTAAGAGATCATTTAAAAAATTTTTGGATTATTTCTCTTTTGCATAATAGTACATGCAGTTTGTACTGCTGATTCAGATGAGACCAATCTGTCATATATTTTTTTAAATGTTACAGTGGCCCCCAGCTGACGTGGCTCAGTGGTTGTGCGTCGACCTGTGAATCAGCAGGTCAGGGCACATGCCTGGGTTGTGGGCTCAATCGGAGCGTGCAGGCGGCAGCTAATCGATGATTCATCATTGATGATTCTGTCTCTCCCTCTCCTTTCCTCTCTGAAATCAGTAAAAATATTTTTAAAAAAATAAACGTTAGAGTGGGCTTTGTGAGTTCCCCAAAGCCCTTACCACCACCTAAAATTCCTATCAGAGTTATTATTTAGACCATAGAGCAGAGACATAAAACAGATACTATACCAGTAGCCCTCTCCTCTACTGAAATGGATTGGTTTGGTTTGTGTAATTGAATCCTAGTACCTGAAAGGGGTGAGAATCTCAAGGAAAGGTAAGTTTTTGAGGAAGAGAACACAGAAGTGTTAGTCCTTTGTGATTATAGCCCCAGAGTCCCCCAGTCTAAGGGGGATGGAGGTTCAGGAGGGAGGGGAAGAGTAGGTGAAAAGAAACACTTCAGACAAGATTTAAACTATTATTTGTTTATTTTGCTGGTCTTTTGCATTTGGTAGCACAGTACTTGTAGCAAGGTTGTGTCTGTATTTTGACAATTTGCTAAGCCAGGGAGAAAATTGTGGGGACTTTTCTTAGTACATCCATAATTTTGGGAGCATAGCATTTTTAGTTTAGGAGAATTGGTGTTTTCCCTGAGTATTTGAATTCGACTAAAGGGGGATAATGGGTTTATGTTAAAGGCTCATTGGGGATCAGCTAGAAAGGAGAGAGTATGAGGGGAGAAAAATTAAGTACCTGTTTTTCATTTATGTGCAGGATGTACAAAAAGCCGTCTCATGCATTTTACATATTTAGCCCATTTGATCCTATGAAATGGTGTTTTCCTGAATTGTAAGGAGAGAACAAAGACTCTGGGAGTGAGTTCACATTATTTTGTCCAGGCCCACAAACCCAGTAAACGGCAGTTCTGGGATTTGCACTCCAGTTTCTGAATCTAAAGCCCATTCATATGCTTTTCACAAGAGTATATATTGCCTTCTAAATTACCAGATTTATTATATCTCTTAAATATTTCATCAGTTTTATATAAATGTTGGTGACACTTAAAATGGCATAACTAAGATGTCATCTTTAGTTCTTCTAGATAATATAAAGCCTGTGTGATTTCCTTTACCTTCCACCTTAGCATTGAGAGTAAGCATGAGGTTACGATCCTGGGAGGACTCAATGAATTTGTAGTGAAGTTTTATGGACCACAAGGAAGTAAGTACATGCGTTGGTCTGTGTTCTTCTATTACAGGTTTTAGTCTCTTTAATAGACAATGAAAATATCCAAGACAGGTGGTGATATATGTGGTTTTTGAAAAGTAAATTTTGAACTTTAGAACCGGAGAGGAAATCTCGCTGTTATCATAGTTACTTCATATGCTTTTCTCTCTTATCTGTATGTGACAGTATTAAACATGAACTGTGAATTCTGGGTTTTGTATGGATGACTATAATGATGGCTTAGGGAAATGTGTTTTGTTGTTTTATTTTTGTTTATGATATGTGTGTTTGGGAGGGGGCATGGGTTGGATTGAGATAAGAGGTTATTACTTACCAAATAATTGGGTAGTGTTTAATATTTTAAAGAATCAGGTAACCTGAAGGGAGAAAGTGAATCTTTTCTCATTTTCTAACTCTAGATTTTTAAAGAAAAGTACTTTAATCTGAACATAGAAATATAAGAGGTCCCTGACTCTCAAGGGAATTTGCAAGGTTATCAAAAGAGATTAGGATTTAATGTTTAATTTACACGGGTTTATTTTCTAATTTGGAGACATTTTAATGTGTAACACTTTTACTTTTCTTTTAGCACCTTATGAAGGCGGAGTATGGAAAGTTAGAGTGGATCTTCCTGATAAATACCCTTTCAAATCTCCATCTATAGGTAGGTAATTACCCAGTTTCTCTCCTTAAAGAGTTTTGATATTAAAGAGAAAAAGAAAAAAAAAATCCTATGTTTTGTGGGAGATAATTCCAGAAATGGCTTGTTAACTGAATTTTTCCTTTTTTTACTTTGGTTAAATTAATCAGTGACGTTTTATGGGGCTTCCATAGTGTGACAGAAGATGTTTAAATATACCCTTTGCCTGATTATAATGACTACAACTCTAGATTTTTTTTTCAGGGTCAGATTAAACAATTATAAGGCTCACTCACTGTCTATTCAGGCTACAAGCAATACAATAATAAATATATCTTAAATTTCATTTTAAATGCCAGATTGTTGGAATTAATACTATATAGTTTCTATTTTAATTCTGTCATTTAAAAATCCTCTCTGTATCCTACTTTGTTGTTGTTTTTTTCACTCTAGCTCTGGGTACCTAACAATGAAATGACCATTTTCAGTTCTCTTCACTCCTAATCTTTAGTCCTTTAAACAGCTGAAGAAACTCACGTAGCAACCCCAGTGAGATTGTATAAAGAAGTTTTCCTCACCTTCATCTTCCTTCTGCCCAAAGGGGTGATATTTTTAAGGTGTCACCTCCAGTAAGGCCCTTGTGGCAATTTAGGTATTTTTGTGTCAGATGCAATAGAGGTATATCTGATTGAAGGTTGACACCTTAATTATTTTGAGATTATAAAATGGTAGTAATTTAGCTAAGGTAGTAACTTAAACCAGTTTTTAAAAATATAATTTTTATTAATTTCAGAGAGGAAGGGAGAGGGGGAGAGAGAGAGAGAGAAACATCAGTGATGAGAGAGAATCATTGATTGGCTGCCTCCTGCATGCCTTCTACTGGGGGTTGAGCCCAGTAGAAGGCGGAGTATGGAAAGTTAGAGTGGATCTTCCTGATAAATACCCTTTCAAATCTCCATCTATAGGTAGGTCACTGGTTAAATTAATCAGTGACGTTTTATGGGGCTTCCATAGTGTGACAGAAGATGTTTAAATATACCCTTTGCCTGATTGTAATGACTACAACTCTAGACTGGAATTGAACCTGTGACCCTTCAGTCCGCAGGCCGACGCTCTATTCACTGAGCCAAACTGTCTATGGCTTAAGCCATTTTTTAAAAATTTCATTCTGTAGATTATTTTAAAATATTCTAAAATATTGGCCAATTTTAAGAAAAGGAGAATATAAAATTGGAATATATTGGACATTCTCTGACAGTCACACCGAGCCTCATGCTCATAATTGCCTGATTTAAAACATCTTGCTGCTGCTGTGGACTTGTCTTTGGAACTAATAGGAGATTAGACACATTCGCCTGCCCCAACAATAGGGTTTTTAAAAGAGGTAGATCAAAGACATTCTGAGCTTTATGCTTTGATTTTTAAGCCCCCACAATTCTGCCTAGGATAAATAATGCAGAAAAGTTAGGATAGTCACAGACTAATTCTCAGTTGAATGCAGCAGCCTCTCCCCTGACATTTAGCTGTTTTGTATGCTTTAGAGCTTTATGCTATAAAAATGCTACAGAGCATCTCTCATTTCTTCTCAAGCTAGGAACTGTTAGTTTTCATTTGAAGAACAGACTGGTGATTTCCTCTTATGGTCTCTTGGGTGAGTTTTCTAAACTCAGTAATTGAGAAGAAATACTTTGTGGATAATTGAATTGGAAGTATCCCCATTGCTACAAGGGTCTCTAAGCTTCAGAGTTATCAACTGTTGAACTAGGAGGGAGCTGTGAGGTGTTGTCTTTGAGACAGGATATCTGCTTTACTATCTGTGTGGTTGGCAACAGCCCTATCCCAGTGCCATTGTAGGGTAGTAGGTTCCACTCAGTTTGGGACAACATTTCTATCATGTTGTGCTACCCTGTCCCCCATTTACTTCTAGACTTTAGGGTGTTTCTTTATGTAGGTATTTTAAACCCTTATGCAGTTGAGTGATGTAGTCTTTAAACCTTTACAAACAGAATTCCAAACCATATAAATTCATTCAAAGACATTTCATAAATTTACTTAGACCTATTTACTTAGACTAAAAATTGGCATGCTAAATCTAGTTTTGTTACCCTAGATTTCTAATCAGAAAAGAAACAGTATACCTTGTTGAAACGAACAGTGAATCTATAGAAATGCAATTATATGTATCCTGAAGAAATGTAGTTATTTCTCAAATCTTGTCTTAACATACTTTTTCAGGTAATAAAATTGTTTCATCATAAGTTTCTTTTTTTTTTTTAAATATATTTTATTGATTTTTTTCAGAGAGGAAGGGAGAGAGATAGAGAGTTAGAAACATCGATGAGAAACACCGATCAGCTGCCTCCTGCACATCTCCCATTGGGGATGTGCCCGCAACCCAGGTACATGCCCTTGACCGGAATCGAACCTGGGACCTTTCAGTCCGCAGGCCGACACTCTATCCACTGAGCCAAACTGGTTTCGGCCATCATAACTTTCAAAGTGAAAATATCTACACTGTAGACATTGTTAATTTATTAACTAACGATGTAGCAGAAACCTATGCACTTTCTTATATTAATGATGTAATGTGAAATTGGTTGAGACAAATGACTAGGCTAATTTAACTTCTTCATAATTTTTCCTTTGCATTTCTGAATGCTTTTAGAACTTTGTAATACCTACAAATGTGTACCATCTTCTCTTAAGGAAGTAGATATAGTTGAAATATTTGTACAAGCTGCCCTTGTTTCCTCCAAAGAAAGATTGCATAAGAGAGTTTTAATCAGTTGTGTGGGGTGACCCATTTTCAGGTCATCAACAATGTAATTACTGTTGGAATGTGCTTTAAACACTTCAAGGGGTAGTGGCTCACTTAGAATAAGCAAGGCTTCCTTTTCAAGTAATATAGATAGTTTTAGAATTATACAGAAGGGCAAGGAGATAAGAAAAACCCAGCCTCAATGTTCTTTATAAACCCTGCCTCTTACAGGGTCTAGGCAGGCATACACTCCTTCCTGAGCCAAATTTTGAGCTCTTAAATATTAAGATGTATAAATTTAGATTAAGCCTCCTTAATACCTAGATCTTGGAATTAAAAATATATATGAACATATTTTTTTGTTTTATATTTATATATAAATATAAATGTGTGTATATATATATATATATATATATATATATATATATACTTTTTAATTGTATAAATGCTCCATATCCATAGTAGGAATGTAAGAAAGTCCAGGTGAGCAAAAATTAAAATGTCTCATAATCCTATCCCTCACTGGATATCATTATTTACATTCTGGTGTATGTACTTTAAAATATTTTTCTGCATATTTAAGTATATGTTCAATATAATTTGACATGCTTATCTTTGGGGTGTCCTCCAAACATAATTTGAGAGAGTTTTCAGTATTTACATGATTTCATGAGGTATAACTAAAAATTTCCTTTTAAAACCAATTTGCATATTTAAATGTTTTTTTCAAAATAGTAATAAAGCTACCTCAAATCCTCTTTGGAAAGAAAAGGAATATAAATAGACACTTTGGGAGGTTATGAATTTACTCTTACAATGCCATCATTGTTCCAAACATCTTAAGCTCATCTTTTGGAATTTTACTTTCTCTTTGAATATCGTAAATGATGGCAAATCTTGATGCTTTGAGGCTGGATATAAATTTTGGAATGGCTAATGGTCATTTAATCCCAGAGAACAAGGTGAATGGGAAAACTGAGTATCATTAATTGGAGTAAAAAATTATGTATGATTATGAAATTGACTTAAGTAAAGGATTATGATTTTCTTATAAACTGACCCTATGGGAGTTTTCAAGGAGAAATTATAAAACTCCTTTAATCCCTTTAACATCATTGAAATATTTGCTTAGTTTTCCTGGTGGACTGCTTTGAAATAAATCATCTTTGATTCTTTCAGTTCTGATTTATTTGAAAGTTCACTTACTTTTATCTTTCTCATTCAGAAACATTCCTAGAATGCTTAGCAGTGCTGCAGGGTGTCTCCAACTGTAGCGTTAGGAGAATGTGATTGGTCAGTGGAGTGATTCTGGCCCTGGTTTTCCTTGACCGTGAGAATGATACCATCTGAACTGTGGCTTCCTCTTCTAGAAAATGCGATATTATAATTAAATGAACTCTGCATGTTTGATATTGATCAGTGTATAAAATACTCAGGATGTTTGGCATTCTACTGGATAATTAGGAAGGTTTAAGGTTTTCACTAGTTAGGGAGAGAATATATCAATAGATGAATATAAATAAAATATATCAATCAATAAAATATTGCATATGTTTTAGTTACAGTGTGCCATTGCTTTTTAGGAGAGGGGTGAGGCAGCGTCTCATTTGAGGGAGAGAGAGAGTATGGAGATACGTGTTTCATGTGTTGAGAATATAGTCTTTACAAAGCTTCAGAGATGTGAAAGTGCACATGAGATCTGTAGACATTCTCTTTTGAAACCCCAAGTAATTTTCAGTCCATGAAGATTTTGTTCTAAGCAAAGAAGTTGCTACAGAGACTGCCATATTCCATACTTCAGAGTCTCAGTAGTCAGCCATTACAGATGTGCTCATCTAGTAAGAGAAAGCTTTTTCCAAAGAAAACATAGACTTGCAGTTGCTGTGGGGGTGAAGTAAATAAGTGATTTCATAAAGAGGGTAATATAAAGCAATTATTTATAAAAATAAAGAATAACCAATAAGCACAGGATATAAAATGGTTTTATGTCTAATCACATAATGCAGATTTATTAATGAGGGAATATATGACTTATCAAATTGATAGTTTAGATGTTATTGGTAAAAGGTATGAGATGTAGCCAACCTAGCCGGACATACTGATCGATAAAGATTTTATATTTTTTGGGTCATTTTACTTAAAAATTAAATTATCTAAAGGAAATATTCAGAGATGTGCTCTAAGATTATTGTGCAAGAATATGTACATTGCAGTGTTGTTTTTAAAACTTAAAAGTTGGAAGCAACCTAAATGACCCAGTTGACAACAGTTAAATTATGTTACAGCCTAATGAACAAAACGTTTTACAGCCTTTACTCATGTTTTAACACATCTTTAAAGGTACACACAGAAAAATGTGTAACTTTATATAGTGTAACTATTTTTTTCCATGTAAATTCCAAGTATGAATGACAAAATATTGAGTATATTAAAGACATTTTTCTGTAAATTTCCAAATATTCTACAAGTTCCCTTTTATTCTGAAAGTAAATGTTTTTAAACATATGGCAAATACATGTTTTTTAAATATCCTGTCTGCATCCTTGTATGAGCCTATACTTTTCTTGTCTTCTGCTCTAGAAAGCCATCAAGCTATCTGTGGCCAGAATTCCCACCTGGTGGCTTGCTAAGGACCTGTTGCCCCACACACACACACCGTTTCCCACCAGCTTCCTTTCTTTTTTCCTTTCAATGTTAATTGTTTATGTGCATAAGTGTAAATACTGTTTTCTTTCCTTTGTCTTTCTGACTATAGTTTAGTGTACTGTCTTTACACTTAACTATTTTTTACTCCTTTCTTTGCTTACCTTTTCCCGTCTCTTGCGCTGTTGTCTCCAGCAGTTCCTACTACTTCTCTCTTCAGTCTGACTGTTCCACTTGTTTTCCCCCTTGCTCAATTTTTCTCTTCATTTGAACTAAAAAAGGGCCCTGTACATAGCTAATAGTAACAACAGTACTACTTTTATTAAAACTGAGGGAAAATATAATATATCTTCTAATAAAATATAGACACGAAATAGTAAATTTGAGTTTTTTAGTGTCTAATGGTCTTGAAAGTACCTTGAAGTCCCCTCCAGGATATACCGTAGTCTTCATCAGATCATACCTACTTTACTTAAACACTTGCATTTAAGAGAGTTGTCATTTAACCTTATTTTTAAATTATTACTGGCTAATATAGTAACAGAACTGCATTCTACTAATTTCAGATAGAACTATAGAATATTTTAGAATCTTTTGTAAATAACCTTATGACCAGTCTGGGTACTCGGTCACTCTTTATACTTTTTTTTTTTTTTTTAATCGCTTCTCGGCCTTTTGGCTAAGATCAAGTGTAGTATACTTTTTTTTAAATAGAAAACTGTGTTGTAAGATCCAGCTAACAAGTCTAGAAACTAACTTTTGAAATACTGTTTATGTGTATCTCTATACTAACAGTGAGGAACAGCCTCTCCCAGGGGCAGGCTGTATGTACTGCAGGCTGTGTGTCTGGACTGCAATTTGATGATACCAAAGCTGAGCATGTAGAGGAATGGTTGGTTGAGAACAGGATTTTGGAGGGACCACTTAATGGTTTGCTGAATGCTGATTAGAATGCCCAGGAAAAACCTCTGCTCATTCTGCAGTGGAATTTGATGTCAGTAGCATATAGCATGAATAAGCCACACCCACTGAGTAAATGGAGACAAAGTGAAAAAGTCATAGGCAATAATAATAGTTAAAATACTATATGACACTATACTAATGGCCTTCACAATTAGGTCAGATTTTCATTTAAATAGGATGGTTTAGATCATCCTGTTCCAAGGGAAACTAGATTAAATAACATGTCAGAGTCCCTTTCTTAATCTCCCAATTTGCTGTAGGTTTTTTTGTTTGTTTTTTTCTAATCCTTACCCGAGGACAAGTACACTGATTTCTAGGGAGAGGGGAAAAGGGAGAGAGAGACAGAGACACCGATGTGAGAGAGAAACATCAATTGGTTACTGGTATGTGTCCTGACTGGGAATTGAACCCTCAACCTTTCAGTGTACAGGACAATGCTCCTACCAACTGAGCCACACCAACCAGGGCTGCCATCGGTTCTTAATTAAAAGATGCTCTAATAATCATTGCATCATATTCTTTTTACTTATGCCAGCAATTCAGGGAAACAATTTAACCTTTTTTAAAAAAAACATTTTTTTATTGATTTCAGAGAGAGAGGGAGAGAGAGAAACATCAGTGATGAGAGAGAATCATTTATTGGCTGCCTCCTACACACCCCACCCTACCCCCACCCCTTGGTTCATGGGTCAGTGCTCAACCACTGAGCCACACTGGCTGGGCTGATTAAACCTCCTTTACTGCCCAAATGGCATACTCTTCTGGCATTATTATTTTTATTTGTCTATGACCAGAAATTACCTCACAATATCTTTAGAATGGAGTCTTCTAATATGGTATAACTAAACTAACTATAAAGTTTAGAATATTTACCATTTTATTTTGTGTCTTCATAGGTGGAAACATTATATTCCTTCAGGAACTAGTTTGAGTAACTTAAGTTTCGTCAGGGATGGACCAGAATTTAGATTAGAGGGGTGTGTGTCATTCATGAGAGGTTTTGGATTAGTCATTTAATAAAGGCCTGCTTGAACCACCGTATTTCCACAAACAGAATGAATTCTTAGACTGAGAAAGCATAATTCCATTAAGGTCACCTGTATAGTTCTCTACTTTCATGAACTTGCGTTTGAATTTAATTCCTGTCTCAAACAGTTAAGTAATTGCTACTCTGATAGTGATCTATAGCTTTTGAATTCCAGTAGAGAGAAACAAATTTCTAATAGGGAAGTTTTATAAACTTTCTAGATAATGCTATGAGAATGTAAAAATTGGCAAAAGTTCTTTTTACTGATGTTTTGAAAATGAAGTTTTTCAGGATGAATTTTTAAAAAGATTTATGTCGGGCAGCTGACGGTCTCCTAGGGCTTTTAAGGCCAGGTTAAAAGGTTGAGTTTCATTTTTAATGAAATGGGAAAGCCATTGAAAGATTTTAAGCATATTTTAATGGTCACTTGACTGATGTAGGGAAAGAGTAGAGATACTCGTAATTTGGATCATGGTTTTGGATGAAGAGGCCAAAGCTGAGAAAAAACTCCCATGTAGATATACATTGCTTTGAAGAAATTGGCTAAATTAAGGAAATCATACAAATGTGCATGATACCAAGAGGAAGATATAAGGGAGGTTTTGCTTGTTTTGTTTATTTATCTTAAAATCTTTATTGTTGAAAGTATTACATATGTCCCCCTTTTTCTCCCATTGACCCCTATAGCCCGTCCTGACTGGAAATTGAACCGTGACCTCCTGGTTCATAGGTTGATGCTCAACCACTGAGCCACACCATCTGGGCTGAGCATACTTTTTTTTTTAATATATTTTTTATTGATTTCAGAGAGGAAGGCAGAGGGAGTGAGAGATAGAAACATCAATGATGAGAGAGAATCATTGATTGGCTGCCTCCTGCACGCACCCTACTCGGGATCTAGTTCGCAACCTGGGCATGTGCCCTGACTGGGAATCGAACCTGTGACCTCCTGGTTCATAGGTTGATGCTTACCCACTGAGCCACGCCAGCCTGGCCAAAGTTGGTACATTTGTTTACTTATATCTCTCTTCCTTGCCAACCCATAGAAACTCCATGAAGGCTGTCTCTGGGTCTGTTTTACTAACAAGCCCTTCTCTCTGTCTCAGAATCTGATACAGTGCCTGTTCTGTAGAAGAATACAGTTGACCCTTGAACAGCGCAGAGTTAGGAGTGCTGACCTCCTATACAGTTGAAAATCACATATAAAGTTGGCCCTTTGAATCTGCGGGTTCCCAACCAAGGAGTTGCCCCTTGAACAATGCAGGTTTGAACTGCATGGGTCAATTGAAAAACTCCTCATATAAGTGGACCTGCACAGTTCAAACCCACATTGTTCAAGGGTCAGCTGTGTTTGTGGAGTAAATAAATGAATGCTTACTTAGTGGCATCCTCAAGTCTAAGTTTAGAGGGTGTGAATGTTTGGTTTCCTCCAGTTGTAGATGGGCATTTGGGGAGAAGGTCAGGGATTTGCAAAGGATTGTTAGAGAATGGTGATGGTAATGGCTCTTAAATCTTAAGTTGAGCAAAGGAGAAAGATAGGGCTGATAGGTAGGAAGAAAAGGGAGGATCAGTGGATTAGAGTTCACAGATGAAAGAATTGTTGATGGGGTAGGAAGCTCTTTGACAGGGATTGGAGACTGTGGTGGGGAAGAGGGTGTCTGAATTTGTGAGTTGGGAGGTGAGGCTGTTTGTGAAGATGAAAACATTCAAGATGTGTCCTGGGAGTATGAAAGAGAATAGAGGAAAGATCACTGAGGAGAAACTTAAGGAACTGACTGAGAAGCCAGGGTGTCTGGAGTGTGGTCTGTAAAGGTGATAATGTCACTTAAAATGACAGGAGTTGGGGGGAAAGGGAGACTTGGGTGCCGGGTGTTCAGGGACAGAAGAAACCAGTGGTCAGATTGGCCCTATTAATGAAAACCTGCTGTTAGCGGTCTATAATATCTCAATTCATTCAGCTTCTTATTATTAGCCAGAGTAAAAATAGTAGTTAGCTTTCCCTCCCCCTCCTCCAGTCCACCTCTAAGGGCAGCCTTGCCTTTGCACATGCTTGCTTCTGTTAGATGTGTCCACTTCCTTCTTGAATCTGGCTTATGTCCGTTTTAATTTTGCAATTCTTTATTCAAAACTGTCCATTTGTTATATAAAAATCCTGTCTAACTTGCTGTTTAGGTTAGCCCCTGCTTTAACTAGAGCAGGAGACCTCTAGCTTTTGACCTGGTTATTCTGTCATCTTTTTGGCATTAAATCCATTCCTTCCACTTGAGGATTGGCACAATGAAAACATGTATTCTTGGCTTCCTTTTTCTTTAGTTAAAGTGAAATTCTTTTAAAAACAAGTCAGAAAAAAAATAAAAACAAGTCAGAATATTGTTCTAGTTCCCTTTGAAAAGCTTGTTCACACAATTTAAGATTTGTTTATATTCCTGTTGCTGGTGAAAACCATATTACTTGAAGGAATTTCAGAGATCATACCATCCAGGTGCTTCATCTTAAGGATGGTAAAAATGAGACTCAGGAAGGTGAAAGATATATAAACTAACTAGTTGCAGAGCCTGCCTTCTGGCCTCCAGGCTAGTGTTTTTCCCAAAAAAAAAAACAAAATGCAATCAGAATATTCTTTTTAATAATAAATAGTAGAACAACTGTACTTTTCCATTTTCAGTGTGATGGGGTTATAGGAAACCCAGTGTCCCATAATCAAAATATCCTTTACTACTCTACTCTTTACAATTCCTACAGGAATAAGATATGGATGGGTATGTAGAAGTAGTATTTTTATTTTTACCATGAGGAAAATGAGATGAAATTACTTGATTGAGCTCATTAAACTAATTGTAATATTATTGAGTGCTTACTGTGTACCATTTATTGGTCAAATGCTATATATATATTAATTCATTTAACCTTCATGACAGTCCTATTCTGTGTAGATACCATTATTTTACCTAGCTTTATGATTAAGGAAATAGAAAGGTGGAGGTTGAGTAACTCTAACTTGCCCAAAGTTCATAGAGGGGAACTTAGGCAGTCTGACTGGAGTCTGATTTTTTAACCACCATGACTGTGTGTTTTTTTTTCCCCCACCATGACTTTGTTTAATATAAGTGGCAGAGACTTAGAATTGGGTCTCGAAATTTGAAGTCCAGTGTCTTCTATATTTTACTGCCTCTGACCATGAAAATAAATACCGCCTGACTCAGTATGGTTATATGAATGACTAGGAAAGTGAAAGATAAACTGTGGAAACAGGAAAGTGATTACAATCTTCTAAAATGAAACTACAGAAGAGTAGGTTTAAGGGTGTAGGTTTTGGTAATCTGCTAGGTTGGGAGAAGGTTATGCTGTTGAAGGATAACACTTCACCTTTCTTAGTTATAAATGACCTTTTCTTATCCACCCAGCCCAGTCCTCCTCAGACTCCATATTATCAGAGAGAAAGGAAGAAACAGAAAAGAGGACCCTTGTTGAGTTTAGATCTGAGCACACACAGGATCAGTTGAGAAGTTCCCATGACACAGGGCAGTGAGAGTGAGCTCCTTGCTTGGCTCCTCACCCAAGAAGAGACCGGCCCAGGTCCATCTCTCCCGAGTAGGGAAGGCTCAGCTCTCTGAAGAGACTTCTACTCGGGTGCAGGCTGCCATGGGCTGAGCCTGGCTGTCTGAGGTAAGATGATAATCTATCAAATGTGCATTAATGCACAGAGCTGGCAGTGTCGCTAGTGCAGCTAGCAGTGTCCCCAACTCTAATCACCTCCTCCTGCATGCTAGGAATGGAGATCCAGGTTGTTGCCCTTAAAGAGTATATAGTCTGATATACTGATAGGCAAGATAAGATTCAATCTTTAAGTATATTTTAAATAATTATACCTACTTTAAAAAATAGAATTAATCAGTTTGATTCTGAATGATCTCCTTTATGTGAGCATTTGTCCTGATGATGGAATATTAGAATAATTCAATGTATTCTCTTGTTTCTCACAGGACTTTATAAGCTTATAATTAAATTGCATCAGCCACAGCTGCCTCAACCATCAGCAGTCCAGGATCATTTTATCCCTGGAAGAGAGCTATTTTTTTGCCTTTGGCACTTTTTCACCTATTTACCTTAGAGTTGGCTTACTTTGTTTCATGAGTCACTCGTTTGATCTCTCATATTTTGAAGATTATTCTAAATGAAATTTCTGGATAGATGACTGGCCCTAGGTAGTATTTCATTCTATCCACAAATTTAATCATTAAAAATATCCTCACAAGTAAAGGAAGCAAAGGTGAAAAATACAAGGAGTCTTTGCCTCTTTTATTTACATATTGACCCCAATATCAGAAGTTACTTAAAAGTGTGTGCAACTTTGTAGAGATCCCCTCTTGAGATTGACACAGAAACAGGCTGAAATGAAAAACAGTTCTTCAGCATGACTGGGCACAATGTTGTTTACTTTCTCTGCCTGTTAGCCTATGGGTCAAGAGAGTTGTTATTCTAGAGCAGCTGAGTGTTAGAGTGAAACAAACCAAAAGCATGGCATTTTCTATTTTAATATTCTATGCAATTATTGTTTTAAATATGTAGTTTTGCATCAGCTAAGTATGATTTGCATTTCTCCTCCAGAATTATAAATCATCCGATTCTCTTTTGCTAAAAGAAAAAAAGAGGTGGTGAGCTTTGTAGTTAAACATTTGTTTATTATCTACCCTTTTTCACAAGTGCTTGAGCCATGCCAGAGAATACTTGTCCAAAAGATTTAAAACAAAGGAGTTCTGAATTTTATGTGGTCAAATCATTGAAATACATAACTAGAAAATATCTAGTAATGACTAAAATCTTAAGTCATGTAGATTAAAAATGACTTGTTGAGTCCACTTATCATGTTTCCATAAAAGCAGTTTTCAAAATATATTCTCTTAAAATATCTTCAAAATAGTTCCTGGTTGAATGGAAACAAGTGTTGGGAAAATTCTCTTGTTGCAGATGTATTCGTTAGTGTGGTGTGAGCATTGCCAAAAGGAAGGAGAACATGCCAGGGCAAATATGCTCAGCCCTGAGAACGTTCCTTCTCTGAATTCCTAGCCTGCTCTTTCTCATCGGCTCCCCTCCTTGTCCAAAAGTTCCATTGTTGCCCTCATTATCCAGAATGTAAATGGCTTTTTTTGAGAACAGATGTGCAAGAGATATATATGCTCACTTCCAGTTATTTGCTTTGGGTATTTTTCTAACAATTGAGAAGCCCTGTATAGGAAGCGAGCACTGTAGCCTGGAAATTATTAGAGTCGGTTGGTCTGGCTGTGCTTGCTCCTCAGAGGCCAGGTTATAAACCCTGTTTTCTGCCTACTTTGGAAGAGTCAGCAGATTTTGTGTCTCTTGGTGGTATTTTAGCATGTTGGTAGCTTTGTATTCTCCAGAATACTTCTTTTCCTAAAAATGTGTCTTATAGAATAAATTTTCTTTAAGGACTTAATCTCTGGACATTTCCCCTTAAGTCTTCTGTATTCAGAACTGCCATTGTTATTAAATCCTACATTTTTAGAGCTGATAATCCCTTTACAAACAGAATAATATTGGATATTGTAGAGATTATATAGTCTAGCTACTTCTCTTTGCAGGTAGAGAAACAGGCCCACAGAAGTGATGTCATCATATATTAGGACCCCCACTGGGTCTGCTGCAGTTAATAGCAGAGTTGAGACTAGCCCCAAGTCTCTGTTAGTACTTTTCTCTTTTTAGTCTGATTCTATCCCTGTCTCAGATAGTGTTTTATACTTAGTAAGGGCACTGGGGACTGGGTTCCAACGACCATTTATTACTTAAGAATGTGTTTACTAAGTCCTTTTTGCCCCTCTCTATTATGTACTCGTAGACTCAACCAAGTCAAAAATCTAGATTTAATTGAAAATAGTGTGGAAACTGTATTGATTACAAATGTAATTTCCAGGCCTTGTACAAGGAGGGAGGCACCTTAACCTTTCAGAGACAGTTTCCATAAACATATAGAAGTCTTTCATCATAGCTGTTTTCTTGACGTATACTTTTGAAGTTCCCTGTGACATAAGTTGCTGAAGCTTCATTCAGTCTTGGGATCTGCCATTCCCCATCATTCTTTACCCAGCGGGCTTCCCACCTTACTCAATGAAAGCCAGCATCCTTAAAAGGGCCCACAAATACTCATCACCTCTCTGTTCTCACGACTAGTCTTCTGTCCTTTATTCACTCCACTTTAGTTTTACTACTTACTGACTTTGCTGGTCTTCTAACACATCAGGCAAACTCCTGGTGCACTTTGCACTTGGCTATTTGTGCTATGTGAACACTCTTCCTCCTAGATAATGAATAATCCTCCCTCATCTCTGTCAAATTAAGTCAGCTTCTCCGTAAGGCCCTCCCTGACTATCCTATTTAAAATTGCAGCCCCCACCCCAGCATTCCTATTCTGAGTCCCCTTCTTTTTTTATTTAGTATAATTTTTTAAAATATATTTATTGGGGGACATTGGTCAACATGAACATATAGGTTTCAGGTGTGGGTTTCTATGTTACAAGATCTGTATATTGCACCATGTGCCCACCGCCCAAAGTCAAATCTTCTCCCGTCACCATATATTAGGACCCCCACTGGGTCCATTGCTTTGCTGTGTTTTCTCCATAACCCTTGCCACCCTCTAAAGCAGTGGTTCTCAACCTTCTGGCCCTTTAAAACAGTTCCTCATGTTGTGACCCCCAACCATAAAACTATTTTCGTTGCTACTTCATAACTGTAATTTTGCTACTGTTATGAATCGTAATGTAAATATCTGATATGCAGGATGGTCTTAGGCGACCCCTCTGAAAGGGTCGTCCAACATCCAAAGGGGTTGCGACCCACAGGTTGAGAACCGCTGCAAAGCATTTGTTTGTTTTTGTTTTTTAATCCTTACCCGAGTATAATTTTTTCCATTGATTTTTAGAGAGAGTGGAAGGGACGGGGGAGACACAGAGAGAGAAACATCGATGTGAAAGAGACACATTAATTGGTTGCCTCCCGAATGCAGGATTGAGCCTACAACCACGGTAAGTGCCCTTGACCGGAAATGAATGCATAACCCTTCAGTCTGCAGGCCAATGCTTTAACCACTGAACAAGACCCGCACGGGCAGCACTTTCCTTACAGCACAGGAAACTTCTGCCATAGGTGTTGCTTCACTAGGTTTTATTAAGGAGAATTCTAGCAGAAGCAGGATTTTAAGTATCAAGATGAATTTTTAAGTTCTTAATTGTAGCTTCAAGCAAAATATTTTTCACATAATAGAACAAGTGTCTTGAATTAAACCTTATAGTGCCTTAAACATTAGTGTTTTCCATGCACCAGAATGTTTCTTGGCAGTTGTGATAGTAGTATGTTCCTAATATATGTAACTAATCTTGAGGACCAGGTGCCTAACAACCTGAGGATCTTCTGGTTTTTTGTAATGAATTTGTATTATTTAAACAAAGTGTTTAAAATATGAGACCTCAAATGAAATAGTTGATTTCAGTGATGCTTTTCCTTAAAAGATTGCAGCACTAGATAACCTATGTATAATTAGGTTTACTTCAATATTTTTTTAATAACCGTAACTTTTTTTTAAATTGATTTCAGAGATAGAAACATCAATAATGAGAATCATTGATCGGCTGCCTCCTGCACGCCCCGACCGGGAGTCGAACCATGACCTCCTGGTACATGGGTTGACACTCAACCACTGAGACACACCAGCTAGGCTAATTAGATTTATTTTAGAATGTTTGCTATACTGTTTATAACTTTTATTTGAAAGCTTTTTTTGCCCTAGCTGGTTTGGCTCAGTGTATAAAGCATTGGTCCACAGACTGAAGGGTCCCGGGTTCAATTCTGGTCAAGGGCACAGACCTCAGATCCCAGCCCTGGTCAGGGCTCACGTGGGAGGCCGTCACTCGATGTTTCTCTCTCTGTGTCTCTTTCCCTCCCTTCCACTCTCTGAAAATCAATGGAGCCTGACTGGTGTGGCTCAGTGGTTGAGCATCAGCCTGTGAACCAGGAGGTCACTGTTCAATTTCCTGTCAGGGTTGCAGGCTCGATCCCCAGTGGGGGGAGTGCAGGAGGCAGCCGATCAGTGATTCTCTCTTATCATTGATGTTTCTATCTCTCCCTTCTTCTTCTCTGAAATCAATAAAATTATATATATATTTACATTTAAAAATCAATGGGAAAATATCTTCAGGTGAGGATTAACAACAACAACAAAATTTGTCAAAGTTTTTTTCAGCTTCACATTGTAGACATTTGGCAAGTCAGAAAAGTAGTAGTAGAAATAATGGGGGTCTCTAAAGTTGACTGCCATGGACACCTGTTTGTTTCCCTCTGACCTTTTTACATTGCTTGTGATCCTATGTCTGGAATGGGAGTGTGATTTAAAAATGGGAGTGTGATTTGAAAATGGGAGAAAATATTTCCACCACGAAGAATTAAGCACTGTTAGCAGTTGTACATATTTGCTTGCAGTTTCCTTTTATGTGCACACTTTTAAAAAAATGGAGCAAATAATACACAAGCACTTTCTGTCTTTTTAAAAGGCATATAAGTGTTATAGATAAATTCATCTTTAATTACCATTCCCCATTCTGTTTCCTAATTCCACCATTGGCCCTGCACTCTCACTGAAATAATTGCTTTTGTAAGTTTGATATATAGGTCCAGTACAGTTGCTACCGTAGAGAATATGTAGCGTTGCTTTGTTTTAGTTTCTTTACCAGGGGTCCTCAAACTGCGGCCCGCGGGCCACATGCGGCCCACCGAAAACATTTGTTTTTTTACTTCAAAATAAGATATGTGCAGTGTGCATAGGAATTTGTTCATAGTTTTTTTTTAAACTATAGTCCGGCCCTTCAACGGTCTGAGGGACAGTAAACTGGCCCCCTGTTTAAAAAGTTTGAGGACCCCTGCTTTAAACGGTGTCATGCTGTAATATATCATTCTGCAACTATTTTTCCTCTCAGGTTTGGATCTATCCAAGTTGGTACTTACTGATCTAGTTCATTTCTTTGGCTGTATAGGACTCCCAGTATATGGATATACTACAGTTTCTCCAGTCCCTTTTGATGGGGTTAAATTTGTTTCTTAGCTTTTATAAATAATGCTGCAACGAGTAATCCTCATAGGTCTTCTAGAACACATGTATTAGTGTTTTTCTAGGATCATGTAGATTTGTATCCTGCTTTTTCTCCTCTTAACCTTAAAACATGAGCATTTCCATTGGCTTTAGTATAATCTCTTCATGAACACATAACTCTTAAATCTAGACTTTGAAACCTCTTTCATTTCCATAATGAAAAATTAATATGAAATTGTAATTGGACATAAGGCTTTTCTTTCTACATCAGAGTAATTTAAACATTGCATGGGTTCTCTTAATAGTAGTAGATAAAACATTAAGCTATTTCAACACAAAGGATTAAAAAGTAAAAATTAGAAGCATAGTTAATACTTGGAGTGGCTAGAGCAAGCAGAGACTGGCATACCTGGGATTTCGTGTATTATCCCCCCTTTCTAATTCTAAAGAAGTTTCTTAGGTTTTTCTGAGATGTCCTCTGTCATGACTCATCCTTGAGGGTCTTCCTCTGACGCCACTTCTCTGCATCTTTCCTGACAGCTTCCTCTTTCCTGACTGTATCAGCTCTGTGCACACATTACAGCTACTTCTTCATGTCTCTTATCCCACTTCTACAGCAACCTCCTCGAGACTAGTGTAGTCTTACTTATTTTGTACCCTAAACAACCACAGTGCCTGAAACATAGGTGTTGACCAAATATATTTTGAATAAAGGAAAGTGAGACCATGTGAGGGGGGGGGTGAGAGAGTGGGAGTGGGAAATAAGGATGGTCACTTTAGTAAGGAATTTCAGTTTATTGAAAGTGAAATGGAATAGGAAGTTTTGAAAGGAAGTGAGGTGATAAGGGTGGTAAAATGACAGCTTTGACAGTGGATCTCTGTTTTACAATATTGCCATTTGCATACATACAGGCTGATTAAATTACCAGTTTTACATTACAAAAATTCATTTCTTCTTGGAATTGAAATATCGATATATTTGTTAAAGTTTATACTTCTTTTTCTAGGAATAAATTGAAAAAAAAAACTTGGATCCCTGACAGACCTAGCCATCTTACAGAATTTTTTTTCTTCAACACCTTGCCTCATTCCTCGGTTGCCCCAATTTTAATGAAAATTGGGTTTCCTGGAATGAGTAGACTAAAGTTAAAGGAAACATTTTGGTCACCGCTCTTATGAAATCCTGTGGTTTGGAAGCAGTACTCCTTAAGCATTTCAACAGTTTCATTCATGTTCCGCACACAGTGTAGCAGAACGATACCAGTAACTGAGCTTCTGAAAGAGAAGTTCAAATGCAGAACCTCCTAATTTAGAGATTGAACAATAAAACTTGGGGGAGGGGAGTCAGACAGTAGCTTTCTTAACTTTTATCAGGACACTAGTTATAAACCATTTAGACTGTCAGTTTTCTTGGCGAGTACCTTCATAACTCTGAAAACCATTTCTTTTAATGATCATTTTGTATAAGAGGCTGCATTGCTCTCAGAGTTTGCGCATTTTTAAAATAGAACTCTAATGTATTTTAAGTAAATGCCATTGTAAGGAGAATATATAGTCTTATCAGTATAAAAAAGATCTAAGATTGAAAGGTAATGAGTTATGAGTATCATCACCTTTTCCCAATCTGAAAATGTTTCCGATACAGAAATACTTTAATTGTTCTCTGGGTACTTTTTGCTGCTAATTAACATCTCTTTTTACAGGATTCATGAATAAAATTTTCCATCCCAACATTGATGAAGCGTAAGTAACTTTAAAAATGTTTAAATCTTAGCAGCAACTGCTCTTGATTAGAGTTCATCTCTCTCTTCATTATATAGAAGCTTCAGTTATCTTTTTGGATTTTATCAGCAGATAGGACTATCTGAATGGTCACTTAGACTATAAAGTCCCAGGAATATGATATTCTAAACCACTTAGTTCAAATTCTATTGGACTGCTTAGTTTTTCCATTGTCATGAATGGGTCCTTCGTTTTCCCTGAGAGCCAACTAGCATTTGTAATATTCCACATCTCCATTCTCTGTTAGACACAATTCAGAGATCTGTTTTTAATATACAGATTTATTATTTTCAGCCCTTTCAGGTACTTCTCAGTTCATGAGAGTAAAGCAAACATGATTAGTTTCATTTCAGTGATTGAATCTTAATTACCCCTTTATTTTCTTCTAATATGAGTGATATTTTAAATGTGATGCCAGTGCCTCCTATTTTGTTACTTCGGTGATGTTTAGAATACATGATTATTTATTCTGCATTTTTTTTCTTGTCTTGGCTCTTAGTTTTGGTATTTCATGCACATACACACATACACATACATGTGGGGTATTCTGAACACTGTGAGTAGGTTGTATACATGCATCATGCCCCATTGTCCTTTAATACTTCTATGTATCAGTCATCCTAACAACAAGGATAGTCTCTTATGTAAGTGCAATATACTCATCTGACTCAGGAATTGAATATTAATGTAGTAGTACTTTGAACCTACTGCCATATTCTCGCAATGTACTTTTTAGCACTTCCGTTTCTTTTCTTTTTTTTTTTTCAGTTAATAAAGGATCCAGTCATGTATTGCATTTAGTTGTCATGTTTCTTTAATCTGGAACAGTTCCTCAGCTTTTTATAAAATTGACATTATTAAAGAATATAGACCAGTTATTTTATAAGACAACTATACCTCAATTTGGGTTTGTTTGACATTTTCTTACTATTACATTCAGAGTATGCACTTAAGTCTAGAAAACCACAAAGTGAGATTATGTCCTCCTCAGAGTATCCTAATCAGAAGCATTTAGGTTTGTCTGCCCCTGGTTACCAGTGTTAATTCTCATCACCTGGCTCAGGTGTTGGTTTCTTCATTGTATAGCTATTGTTTTTCCCTTTCAGTCTGTATGGAGACACTTAAGACTTTGCATACAGGATGGGGCAGAAGTAGGTTTATAGTTGTTTGTATGGAAAATAATAAATAATAAATAATACAAGAATAAACTCTGTTTTGCATACTCACAACTGTAAACCTACTTTTGCCCCACCCTGTATTGTATTCTGCTTTTCTTCATACTTTCCCCAATTGGGATTTTTTTTAATGATCTATTAAAAGTATTTTTCTTGATAAATAAAATTAGTTGCCAGATACATGCAACTAACTTTCTAATTTTTAAAAAACTGCCATTCTTTCCATCTGTTTCAGGTCAGGAACTGTGTGTCTAGATGTAATTAATCAAACTTGGACAGCTCTCTATGGTGAGTTTGGCCATGGAATATTTTTTAGAGATGTTGAGACACTGCCTTAAAAAAATGTTGTTTGGCTTTTCTTCTCTGATTTAAGATGTTTTGTTGGGAATGGGAAGGGATTTTGAAGGCCTGGATGGGAAAGTTTTGATCAGTGAGAAAATTTTTTTCTCAAGTTCAAACTTTGGTTTAGCAGAAGTTTAAAATAATCTGTGTGATTCTGAAATTAAGGTATAGTGATATACATATGCAGACAAAGAGATACATATTAAAATGTTTGCATATCTGTGTGTATTCAGAAGCACATTGTATACATGTTTATCTGTAATTTTTTTTTTTTTTGGAAAAACATTAAATGATATATTAAGAGTTTTGGGGTATCATCAGTTTCAAAGGCCTAAACCTTGCTATGAAGCAAATAATTTAGCTTTACCTTTAGTGCTGAAGTTGACATCTATGTACTGTGAATCAACAATGAATTCCCTAATTTAGCATTGCAAAATACTATGCTAAATATCACAGAGAAATATAAGGAGTATCAGGCCTTTTCTCCCTTAGCTTGTAACTTGATTGGGGAGCTAAAAATATTTTAAAATATATTTAAAGTTAATTAGGAATACAACAAATTAGTATGTCTTTTCCCCCACATATCTGAGTCCTCAGACATCACAGACTCTCCCTGCTCTCATGCCCTAACCCCATAAAGCTTCCCCTGATGCTCAAGCTGGCAGTAACCTCTGGCCGCTCTTACATGTGCTATAGCTCTTTTTTTGTGGCCTGCATTTACTTTGTGTTTGTTGTTTTGCCTATGTTTTTTGAGCTACTAGATTATTTCCTGCCTTAATTTTTGTTTAAGGTGTGCATGTCTGATTTGTCTAAGTCCTGGCACTCCTAACACCGTGCCTTGCGCCAATGCATTTGAAAGAACGAGTGATACAAACAAGCAATTGCTGAGAGATACAAGAAGAGGAAGGAAAGATCACTTTAGGTTGGGGTTAACCAGGGAGGGCCTCCTCTTGTTGAAGAGTTGTGAGACCTTTTAAAGGTTTAAGGTATCTAAGACATCTTTTTCCAGCCACAATCTGTGAGAACCTTACCAGACACCCTTATGCAAGGATAGTACATGAGAATCACAGAGGAAAGTTGCTTACCAGCAGCGCACAGTTAGTCCTTTTTTCTCCTCCTAATTGTGCCGTTTAAGAATGATCTGGCCCTAGCCAGTTTGGCTCTGTGGCTAGCGTCAGCCTGTGGACTGAAGGGGTCCTGGGTTTGATTCCGGTCCAAGGCACATGCCTGGGTTGCGGGCTCAATCCCCAGTATGGGGCATGCAGGAAGCAGACGAACATTGATTCTCTCTCTCTCTTCCTCTCTGAAATCAATAAAAATATTTTTAAAAAAAGAATTATGTGTTCTGCCTAGAGTTCTTCTCTAATCTTTGTGTGACTGTACTTTTCTCACCTCAAACATTCCTACCTAGAGAAGCCTTTTTCCCTAGCCACTCCATCTAAAATAATAGCCAGGCATAGCACAGCACTCTGTTTTAAAAACCTGTCTTTCAAACCAGTATTTTTTTATTGGCTATCTTGTTCTATTAGATTGTAAGCTCCACGGGAGCAGGGATTTTCTGTGCACATGTGTGCACACATGTACACACACATGTCTAAAACAGTGCCCAGTACTGTTTAACGAGAGTTTTGGGGAAATTACAGCTTTACGGGAAAGAAGTGACAAGAAAGAACATATACTCTGAGGTTGATTAAATGGATTCCTTTTAAGATTTTTTTTTTTTGTTAAAAGTGTCTCATGGCAGGCTGCCTGGAATATCTGATGTAATGATGTCTTTTCTTAAACTGCATTCACATTTTAGAAATGTACATAACAAAATACTACAAGCTGGTTCCAATTACAATAAAGTAAACTGGACGTTAGTTTAACTAATTCTTTTACTATTGACCAGATAACCTTTGTGGGAGAGGTTTGCTAATTCTCAAGCACCTCACATCTCAGAACAGATTATTTTTATAATAACAGCTTTATTGAATTATAATTTACATACATTAAATTCACCCATTTAAAGTGTGTGATTTGATAGGTTTTAGTATATTTGCAGTTATTACTACATTCTCATTATAAAACATTTTTATCACCTCAAAAAGAAACCCATTACCCTTTAGCTATTACCCCTTTATCCTCCTAGGTCTAGCAACAACTGATCTACTTATTGTCTCTCTAGATTTGCCTATCCTGAGCATTCCTTATAAATAGAATTATACAATATGTGGTCTTTTGTGACTGGCTCCCCCCCTCCCCATTGCATATGATCTCTTCATGATTCATCTATGTTGTAACATGTATTAGCACTTCATTCCTTAATGGAATATCACATTTTTATCCATTTGTCAGATGATGGATATTTGGGTTGTTCTTACTTTTTGGCTGTTATGAATATTTGTGCACAAATTTCAATGTGGACATATGTTTTCATTTCTCTTGGGTGTTTTACCTACGGGCAAAATTACTGGGTGGAATCTCTGTAACTATTAAACCATTTGAGGTACTGACATACTGTTTTCCAAAGTGGTTTTACCATTTTACATTCCCACCAGCAGGTGTCAAGTGTAAGAGGTTCAGAACACACTTTAAAGCAGAAGGCCAGTCCGGCTGGTGTAGCTCAGTCGATTGAGCGTCATCCCACGGAACAAGAGATCCTGGGTTTGATTCCTAGTCAGGACACATGCCCGGGTTGTGGGCTTGATCCCAGTGGGGGGTTGTGCAGGAGGCAGCTATCTCTTCTTCTCCCTTCCTCTCTAAAATCAATAAAAATATATTAAAAAAAGAAAAAGAGCAGAAGGCCAACATGACTAAATTTTCATCACATATATAAAATGTTAGAACATGTTCTTGTATTACCTTGCAAAGCATTTAATAAGTAACATATATTAAACCTGTTGGTCAAAGTGAACTTTTATTTTTGTATTACATGAGTATGAATTATGTTCCATGATACAAGAGCATGGACATACTAACATTACAGGTAAGTGTAGGAAACCAGAAGAAATATATTTAGAATATAGTCGGAAGTATATTGTGCATGGGAGAATTGTTTTGATATTTTGCTCGAACCCAAACTATTCCTCAAGAAGATTTTAGAATTTTATTTAAACTTAAGTTTTTTTTCATAAAAAGTTTTAGGAGCAGATAAATACAATTTATATCAAAGTCCTGGTAGAAAGGGCTGGTTCAATTTACCTTGTTTCTTTTCCTTTACTTTTATCAATTTTAGAAAGGAAGAAGAGAGAGACAGACAGACATTGGATGACAGTCTAACTAACTGAGCTACCTAATCAGGGCTACCTTGTTTCTTTTAGACTTACCTGATCTTGAGATCTAAACTGAATTTTTATTATAAGTTGCTAAAGCCTCTGGCATGGAAGGTTAATTCAGAATTGTGAATTCTGAATTACTCTAATTTGTGCTATAAGTTCTTGAGAGAATCTTTATTCAAAAGACAAAAAAAAGTCTAATTTAATACAAAACAACTAATATGAGAAAGTTTTGTCATATTAGCACAAATACTCAACTGAAAGCGAAAGGCTTAGCCTGGCCACCCAGCACCTCTACTATACAGTCTGGTGGGGAGCAAGGAGTTACTTGGGAATTTCCTGCAATTAACTTTGCCCCAGGGCATGTACTGTGCAAAGGATATACATTTGTTTAGTGTAATAGCAATTCCCAGTAGAAATTTCAGATTTATACTCATCATAGCTTGGAAATAAACAGCGTTCATGTTCGTAGCAAGTCTAGTCCTCTATTCTCCCCACCCCTCAAAAAGAAATTTGATTTCTGGTATTCCATTTTATTCATTGCTCCTGTTCTCATCCTGGTTTTCCTAGCCAAGTATACATGCAGTTTGTTAATTCAGAAGCTTGGAATTGGTATAATTGTAGTTTAATCACTCAGCAATTTTTAATTTTATATTATTTAACCTTGCAAGAAAACTAATTACAGTGGGTAATTTGGCTAATTTTCTAAAAATATTTGTCATCAGTATGAAGTTACCTATTGAGTATGAAGTTTCTATTGTTATACTTGTGACATTAAAAGGAAAGTAGCAGATGCCATCACAAAATAGATTTATTTTGGCTTCCTGTATGATAGTATCTTTTTTTTTACATCCCTTCCTGCTTGCTTTTCCAGACAGCAGTGATAAAAGCTCTGGAAAACTTAAAATGTAGCCAAGGGCATCTGGATTTCAGTTTCAAAAACAACTGTAATTTTAAAGATTGATGGAAGCCAAGTTCATTAAGCCATAGGTAGCTTTGTAAGTTCCCCTTTCTATTTTTGTTTTCCTTTTTACTCCAAGATCTGTTTTATCTATAGTTGTCTTTTCAACCCAAATTCTTGGAAGCTCAAGTACCTTCGCTTTAATTTCCCTCCCACCCATCTGGGCCATGCATACTTGACCCCTGCAGATTGTGTTTATCTTTCCAGCTTTCATTTTACTAATTTCTCAACTGACTTGGTAAATTATTTATTTTGTAGATTAAATTGTGAACATGGAAGGTGGAAGGCAATTTTCTTTTAAAATCAGGCAGTTTATAATTTTATTCTCACCGTTAGGTTACTAGCCAGTGGACTGGATACTCTTCTTATTTTCCTGGTGAGAAAAATCAGCTGGGGAAATTACTTTCCCTAGGTCATCTGGAGAGTCAATAACAAAGTGACTACAACAAAAGGAATGCTTCAGGGATTTTGAGATTAGAATTAGACAAAAGAAACAAAGTTTCTTTTACTAGACATTTAGAAAAATTTTAAACAATTAATTTACTTGTACTACTAGTAAACTGTGGCCTAATGAATTTAAGCTGCTAAATGACTAAGTTCCCACGTTGGAAATATTTATTCCATCCCTCTTTTCAGTTAGCCTGTGAATCTTTCACAACAATGCAAATTTTGGCTGAAGGTAAATATCCTATATAATAAAGAGCTAATATGCAAATTGTCCCCTTGACCAGGAGTTTGACCAGGGGGCAGGGCTGGCCAGCCAACCACCCGTGGCCCCTCCCCCAAGCCAGCCCCACCCCCAATCCCACTTGTGCATGAATTCGTGCACCGGGCCTCTAGTCTTAAAATAATGCTTTATGTTGAATTAGTATTTTCTAACTATATTTCTAGACTTTTTAGTGTAGTTAAATAGACAAAAGATATATGTACCTGTCTGCATGGATGATTGGCCTACAACTACTGTTTGAACAGGCTTGAAAACACAGTACTCATGTATCCATGTTGGAATCACAAACATGATCCTGCCTTTGAACAGCTGGATGTTATTATGCGTCTCTGAGACAGGCCAGGTACAGTGGGAGAAATGTCAGCTGTCGTAGATAAAGAAGAGATATGCTGAGTTTTGGATTTGATGGCTTCAACAGTACTTAGCTCCATCATCCACTTCCTTTGTCTGCTTGGAGACATTCAGATAGGCCCAAGAATTTAGCTATACATAGAAAATGGAGTCTCTTGGCCCTAACTGGTTTGGCTCAGTGGATAGAGCCTCGGCCTGCGGACTCAAGGGTCCCAGGTTCGATTCCGGTCAAGGGCATGTACCTTGGTTGCGGGCACATACCCAGTAGGGAGTGTGCAGGAGGCAGCTGATCGATGTTTCTCTCTCATCGATGTTTCTAACTCTCTATTCCTCTTCCTTCCTCTCTGTAAAAAAATCAACAAAATATATATTTAAAAAAAGAAAAAGAAAATGGAGTCTCTTGAACAACTTAGCAGAAATTCATTAAAAATACCATATTCACATTCAATGGTGGTCAACATTAAAACCATGGAGTGATCCAGGCTGTGAGATCATGGGATATGGGCCAGACTATGAGAGACAGCCACAGCTTTGTTCTTTCTTTTCTTTTTAAAAAATATATTTGTATTGATTTCAAAAGGGAGAGGGAGAGAGAGAAACATCAATGATGAGAGAGAATCGTTGATCGGCTGCCTCCTGTATGTGCCCTACTAGGGACCAGCTGGCAACCTGGGCATGTGCCCTGAATTGGAATCAGACCATGACCTCTTGGTTCATAGGTCAATGCTCAACCACTGAGCCACACCAGCCGGGCTGTTGTACTTTCTTTGGGGCTATAGTTTCAGAGTTCAGTTGTGATTATATGGATTTGTTTTCTCTTTTATTTGCATGTGATCACTGTGTATAGGTAAAGTCTCCATGCATAGCCAGTTATCTTGTAATTGCATGAAATTATCTTGCTCTTTTTTGATGTTAAGGACAAATTAAGTTATTGTCTAGTAATTAAAAACTTGAATAATGAGTTTTAGTATGACTGTAAGAATACTCAAGTAGTTAATTAAACATTAACTGCCCTCATTTCTGGAAGGTTAATAACAAATCCTATCACCATGTTTTAGCTTGCAATGGTTTATGGTAAGCAGGGATAGTAAGTGGGAGAACTAGGATGACCTCCAAAGAACACTTAAGTAAAGTGGAAAGTGTTTTGAGATTGATATGGCAACAAAGGGATTGTTTTTCATGAACAAAAGCCTGTTTTCATCGTTCTGATCTAAGTATTCGCCTTCATTTTATTCTGTAGATCTCTGTAGTTAAAATACATTGTGGAGAGGGAGCCGCATTGAGGTAATGGATGCAAGATGATTTTCTAAGTTGGTGGAATGCTTTAAACTGTTGGTGTTACATAACTACGTACCTCTCATTGGTAATCTGGCACTTAGCCGAATGTGTCTGGTATTCCTCCAGGGTTTAGTACCCTACATCTTTGACATTGTCCTTTCCCACATAAAACAGAAATACCTATTTTCAGCTTGGAATACTGAAAAACAGTAATGCTTCCACTAGTGAGATTAGGTATATTGTATATTGCAAAATTCTTTGTCTAATTACTAATTCTTATTAATTTCTACTAATTGTTCTTTTTTTCCTTTTGAGAGGGGTGAGGAAGGAGGTGCTTTGTTTTGTGCCTGCATGACTCTCTTCACGAGACCTTATTCTGTCTTTTTAAAATCCCCATGGATGCCAGGCTGGTGTGCTCAGTGGTTTGAGCATTGACCTATGAACCAGGATGTCATGGTTTCATTCTGGTCAGGGCAATTCCCTGGGTTGAGGGTTCAATCCTCAGTGGGGGGCATGCAGAAGGCAGCCAATCAATAATTCTCTCTCATCTTTGATGTTACTGTCTCTCTATCCCTCTCCCTTCCTCTCTGAAATCAATAAAAATATATTTAAAAAATAAAAATCCCCATAGACTACCTGAGAACATACATAAATCTGATGAGTTCAGACTTTTTGTATATTTTATCCACACAAAAGACCCTCTCAGTTAAGTAACCAGATACATTCTCGAATTTATCATCTAGTAAATTGGTGGCTGGATATATTCCATTAGCAGCATATTAGCACTTGGTAAACCAAATATAGCATGGCTAGCCTTATAGCCTGCTGGTTCTGACTTGGTACTACAGAAAGTCTTTATGGTGGTCTGCTTCACCTCACCACATGTTTGCCTCAGGTGGACACCCAAAGGCCTGAAATTAGATTTGTGGTCTCTAGGTTTTTCATCTGTTGTTCACCTCTAAGGAGCCAGCTCCCCTTTTGCTGGAACACAGTTCAACTTAATGGACTCTACTCGATGTCCACAGTGTGTTAGGTGATATAGCCTATAGCTGTATAGAAATAAGCTTTTCTCGTTGAAGTTGGGTTCAAATTATTTATTTTAGAAAATAATTTTTAATCTCAAAGCCGTTTCTTCTTTCATGCCCTTCCTGTCTGAGGGCATCTCTTCTGATTGGCTTTATTGAAGTTCTTGAGGGAATGTCAGTCTTCTTCTAGCCCACGCTTACTCTGTCTTTTTCATACATACATACCACCTGCTTGATCAGATGCAATGCTAACCCTCCAATTGAGTGTATAGGTTCCTGACTACTACTCTTTTGGGGGATAAAATTTCACTGTTTCTTAGTGTTCACAGACTGTAAGCAGGAGAACATTAAAATAAAGGACACTCAGATACATTGTTAAATTGTAACTTCTTAGGAGCTGATAAGAGTAGAAAAGTAAAGATCTATTCATTAATCCCAAATTCTTAAGTAACTGAAGAAAATCTGGAAATTTTATTTATTTGCCCTGTTTCAATCTTACCAAAGAACCTGGCTGCATATATGTTTGGATGTATTTTTTTATACATATAATAGATAGTCCCCCCCCCAAAAAAAAAAAAAAACAAAAAAACACTTGTTGAATGAATGAAATGGAATTTTATGGTTTTATTTTGGATACATTATAAATTCATGACTTGCTTAACAGTTCATAATGAATTAGTTAAAGTTCCTTCAAAGATGAGCAAAAGTCAATCAGTGGGATTTTGAAAGGTCAGTTGCTAATTTTCTGTAGAAAACCAAGGATAACCTATATAATAATCCTATATAATAAAAGGGTAATATGCTAATCAACCAAACGGCAGAATGACTGGTCACTGTGACGTGCACTGACCACCAGGGGATAGACGCTCAATGCAGGAGCTGTCCCCTGGTGGTCAGTGCACTCCCACAGGGGGAGTGCAGCTCAGGCACAAGCCGGGCTGATGGCTGGCAAGCGCAGCAGCCCACCTTCACGGCAGTGCTAAGGATGTCTGACTGCGGCTTAGGCCCTTGCATAGCATGCTTCTGGAGTATGAAGAGTTGTGAAGGAGAACTTGCTCTTGATGAGAATTGACATGAGTGTTTTAAGGAAGCTGATTACAAAGGCAAGAGTTAACAGCCTGGAAGGCCAACCAGCAGATGGTTGCCTTGATTCATGGCTGGAATGTTATATTGAGCTTAATGTAGTTACATGGCAGGGGGAACAGAAGAGGAACTAGAAGCATTTTATTAGGACAAATAGCAAGTCTGGGAAACGGACATACAGGGAGAAAGGAGAAAAGCCTAATCATGATCCTTCCAGAGATTTGGAGCCAAGGAATAGGGTCAACCTAGCTATTAGGAGAAAGGAATTAATTTTTTAAAATATATCTTTATTGCCGAAACCGGTTTGGCTCAGTGGATAGAGCGTCGGCTTGTGGACTGAAAGGTCCCAGGTTCGATTCCGGTCAAGGGCATGTACCTGGGTTGCGGGCACATCCCCAGTAGGAGATGTGCAGGAGGCAGCTGATCGATGTTTCTAACTCTCTATCTCTCTCCCTTCCTCTCTGTAAAAAATCAATAAAATATTTAAAAAATAAAAATAAAAATAAAAAAATAAAATATATCTTTATTGATTTCAGAGCAGAAGGGAGAGAGAGATAGAAACATCAGTGATGAGAGAGAATCATTGATCAGCTGCCTCTTCACGCCCCGTACTGGAGATCGAGCCACACCTGGGCATGTGCCCTGATGGGGAATCAGCTGTGACCTCCTAGTTCATAGGTCAATGCTCAACCACTGAGACACATCATCCAGGCAGGAATTGATGTTCAGAGAAATAATTTTAGACATGTTGAGTTGGATAAGACCGAAATACAAAAGACTGATTAGAAAGAATTTGTAGTTAACAGTATAGGCTTACTGTAAGATAATGAGCTTCCCAGAGTGAGAGAGTATGAAGGTAATTCTTAATACTGATGTCTTTCCAAACAAGCTTTTCTGTGTTGTTTGGTTTTAAAAAGAAGGAACCCAGGTCATTGGGCATCTGGGAGACAAGGAGTAGAATTGGAAAAGGGGTGAGAGGTGGCATTTGAGAAGGATTTGATGGTTCTAGGCTTCTGACCATGACTGTACTGTATGATGGTGGTGTTTTCTGAGTTACACCATATTGGGTGTTAAATCTGAAAAACAAATGAAGATTATGCAAGTTGAAGTCTCTGAGATTACTGCCTGCGTGGTAATTGTGGTGTCTGGAGGGGCAGTCCACCTGAAACTTTGGGAGTCACAGGGTTTTAACCTGAAGATATAGCATGCTTTACAAGAGTTTTCATTTTAATTTTCAAAGGAAATAAAGAAGAAATAACTTATGATCACTGGTTCACAAACAGCCAAGAATAAAACATGAGATGTGTGATTCATCCCCTCCCGTGTTTTCTCCTTTAAGCAGTGAACCATCTTTTTGTGAGTTACCTGGAGTAGGGTAGCTTTACTTTAAGAATTGGTGCTTTTCTTTTCTTTTCTTTTTTCAGTGTGACTCATTTTAATTAACATGTATTCCTTAAAGGATACAAGTAGATGAAATTTCTACCCTAAGAAAATGGCATATTTGTATAACTATTTTAGACTAGTCCTCTTTGATGCAGTTTGAACTCTATTTTGTAGTCATTTATAGTAATATGTAATTCTTCCTTGTAAGGAACTGCAGTATTATACTTCTTTTTTGCAGATTATACTTCTTTTGGGGATGCAGAGAGGAGGAGACCTGCCCAAGGCCTAAGAACCAGTCAGTGGAAGGCCTGAAATTAGACTTGTGGTCTCTAGGTTTTTCATCTGTTGTTCACCTCTAAGGAGCCAGCTCCCCTTTTGCTGGAAACAGTTCAACTTAATGGGCTTTGCTCTACTCGATGTCCACAGTGTGTTAGGTGATACCCATCACCACCTATTCTACTTTAAAGCAGCCCTTTAATGCCTCTCTAAAATGGATCCACTTTTTCCTGCCCGTGGTTTGGAATACCTCCACTTGGAGGAAGTGATAGTTACTTAAGGGGTAGACAGGAAGGAAAGAGGAAAGGGTCAGGGAGGGATCCTCAGCTAGAGCCTCTTCAGCATTGCTGCCAAGACAGTATTTTCTTGAACCAAAGAAGCCACAAGCAAATAGCCGTCTTCTCATTCAGTCCCTGAGGATAGAGGTTGCATAGGTAGGTAGTGTTTTCTGGCTGTGTATTTCTACACACACACACACACACACACACACACTCACACTCACACACTCACACATTTCACCCAATCCTAAGAGTCCTTGGGGTGGGTATGAGACCTCAGTATTGTGAGTAAATCTGATGGACAAACAGCCAGGACCTAGATTCACCCATAAGCCATTGCTCTTGACTGGGATAAATGATGCTGCTTTAGATGAGAGATCAATATGATTTGAGTGTTTCTAAAAATTAAATATAAATGATTAGTTTATGTGTCTAAATGGAGGCATGAATGTTGTAATATTGTTAACATGAATACTAATAAGGTCAGGCTGAAGAGTCCGTCCTAATGGATTGCATTTTGGTAAGTACTGATTTAATCCAAGGCCGAACTCGAAGCTGTTTGTTCATCGTGAACCATACTTCTCAGGAATCTTGGGACTTCCTTAACAATGAAGGCAGCCAGTAGTGGAGCCAGCTGATTGTAGTGTGTAGATTGGGTGACCCATGTCTGCCTCTCTCTCCCTTTCAAAAAGTGGAAGTTAATGTGGTGTTTTTTTTAAAAAAGACTTTTGAAGTGATAGATGTTTTTATTAACAATTCTAGGGGGAAATGTTCGTTATGATGCATTTTTCCAAAGATGAGTATCTTTATTTCATTTTTTATAGTTTAGGTCTCTTCTGCCAACATATTTATTTGAAAGATTTTGTGCACATCTGCATGTTTGAGAGAGATTTCTTTGGGGAGGATGCTGTTGGTGGGAATCACTCTGTTAGCCCCTTTTAGGAATGCTTCATTGCTTTAACATCCTGGCCTTCAAAGGCTGCCACCTGTAGCCAAAACGGGGCTGCATACCTTCCCTTTTCTTTTTTTTTAAACTTAATTTTATTATTTTTTTTAATATAAGGAGTATGCTGGGTGTTAAGTATCTCCACAGACCTGCCTGGGAATCCAGGGGCAGGCAAGTGTTTGTGCAATCTGTGCCAAAAAGATGCTACCAGGAAGATGACAAGACCTCGGTTCCTGTCCTCTTGAGGGGAAGATTTCAATCAAGAGACAAAGTGTAGAGAAGCAAGCAAGAATGTATTGACCACAGCAAAAATATTCTTAGGAGTATGAAACACAGAAGGGCATAGAAGAAGCAACAGGAGAGCCTGGCTGGGCTGCTCTGGCTCACTGGGAAGTCAGAGAATAGGGCGCCTTGGAGACAGGTTTAGGGGATTACCTGGGATAAGCTGCTGCTGCCCATTGCTCCCCTGGTTGCAAGTCTCATTGGGTCCTTTATAGTTTAGGGTGTATGTGCCTTTGGGGGAAGGAGAGGGGGAGGGAACGGCACAGGCATGCTCCATGGAGGGAGAGTGCCATACTTCCCTTTTCTGCTCTTCTGTGTTACAGATGTGACAACACATCTGTGAAATGGATGAAAAGTATGTTAATGCGGGAAGTAGACATACGAAGGAAGAATCCATTATTGAGGGTTCTTTTATTTGTTTGGAACAAATACCTAGGCAGAGCCACTTATTGGGAGCTTGAGGAACTTAAAGTAGTGAGAAAGGGTATAAAATCTTCCTGGAACACATGAAATATCTAGTTATGAAACACGTCTGCAATATTTGAGGCTTGAAGCACTTCTGAACATTACTTAGAGCAAGTAAAACCTGTACTTTTTTTTTTTAATTTTGTTGTATGATAGGAACACTCAGCTGCTAATCTTTCTGCACAGGTGTGTAGTAAGCACATGAGAAGCCCCCAGTGCACTGTGTGTGGGTATCTGTGAACAGCCTGGGCTACTTCCTGTGGCTGCGCTTTGAAAACAAGCACCTGCCTCTGTGAAATATAGGCAGCTCAGCCACAGAAACGCCTAAACACTTAGAGACCATCTTGCTGGTCTTGAACTTGTGAAAAAGAAAAGCTTTGAGGAGAGGGTGGCCGTCTCTGAGGGTATATGATTTTGATGCAGACATGGAGAGCTTATGCCATCATGAAGTGAAGACAGTCAGTATTCATTTTATCTGGTAACAGCGGCAGCATTTTAGATAGGCCCAGGTTTGAAAACCAGTCCCTTGGGCAAGTTACTTCATCTCTTTCTGCCTCAATTTCCCCATATACAAAATGAGGATATAATGATAACTACCTCACTGGCTGCAATGAAAGTGTCTGTGTAAACTATTGGTGAGTGCCTGGCTTGTAGTACGTGCTAGGTATAAACTGTTGCTGCTGTTATTACTATTAGTGTTGTTGTAACTCTTATTCTTCCTTGCTCTGGGATCATGTTTAATTTGTAGAACTGCCACAGTCCTTGTTTTTCCTTCTTAATTTGCCCTCCTTTCAGCACTTTCTACCACTGTACTAATAACCACCCAAGGACAGAGAGGGAAAGAAAAATGTTCAGGCTTGTCATGTTTTGTGTGTCAAACATATATAGAAGTAGAAAGAACATATTTATAGGAAAGTGCTATTTTTAAAGGTTAAAAAGTGTAAAGTGTCATTTGAAGTGTGGAAAGTAGAAATTACAAGCCTTTTGCCTTGACCCAACTTTTTAAATATTCTGTGTATACAATGCATATTGTACATAGTTGTAATTCTAGAGGACATACCATTTTATGGATTTTCACCACCCAGCATTACAACATAAGCATTTTTCTCTGTCCCTTAGCCTTGGCAAACAGTTTTCAATGTTTTTGTTTTTTTATCATGGATAATTATTGGCTTGTTGTATATATTGCCTCCTTTAAAAAAATTATAATTAAAATGGCAGTGAAAATCTACTGCAGATGGTTGGGGTTATCTTAGGAGATTTTTTTTCTGTTTTGATTAGGAATCTGTGTATTTGTTTCCTGATACATGGGAATCTTACTGTAACGTGGTTCTTTGGAAAATTAGCTTTATGAAGATGAAATAGCCCCAGTCCATGTAATAATACCAAGCCTATAACTTGGGGTTAAAGGTAAACCTGCTGTGTATCAATATCTCTGCATGAGACCAGGACTGTGCTAGACCTGAGCTGTCCAATATGGGACTGGTCACTTGTAGTTATTTAAACTAATGAGAATTAAGTAAAATGAAGGTCAGTTCCTCACAGTCACACTGGCCTATTTCATATGTTCAGTAGCCACGTGTAGCTAGTGACTACCATATTGGACAATGCAGATACAGAACATTGTCATCATTGCAGAAAGTTCTGTTGAATAATGTAGCCTTAGCTTATTCTCTGACTGCTCAGTTCCTTAATCTTACAGTGACAAGGAAGAGCCACCTATTTGTAGGGTTTTCTAGAGCAGAAGTCGGCAAATATTGTCTGCCTGTTTTTTTAGTAACATTTTATTGGAACACAGCTACACCTGTTTGTTTACCTATGGCTGCTTTTGTGCTACAACAGTAGAGCTGTGTTGAATAGTTATGACAGACCAAATGTGGCCCACAAGCCCATAGTGTCCACTCTCTCTTTACAAAAAGTTTGCCAATCCTTTTATCTAGACCAGGTTTCTCAACCTCAGCACTAATTAATTATTTGTTTTGAAGGACTGTCCTGTGCATTGTAGGATGTTTAGCAGCATCCACGGCCTCTGTGCACGAGATACAAATAGCACCACTGCCCCCTCCCACACCCAGCCAAAAATTTCTCCAGACATTGCCAGACATCTCTGGGGAGCAAAACCACCCCACCCCCTGCTCTGAGAACCACTAATCTAAAGTGATGTGGCTTGACAAAACATCCATTTATAATACTATAAAAAAAATCTTTAGAGAGCTGAATAAATTAAAAAGTCATTTTATGCTACATTAGCAATCTCTCCAGAAACAGAAATGTTTCCTTTAGCATGATAGAGTAACTAGAGTAGGGCAGGGGAATGGATGCACTGAGGTTCCACAGTTCACTGTCTACTAACTGGGGAGCAAATAAGATGGAAGTCACATCATCTTTGAAGTTAATGGGGACGTGTGGTTAATTTTGCAGGCTTTCTGGTCTCCTTGATGAAACACAATGTGACTGCAGGGTTTTTGTTAACTGAATGTGTAGATGTCGTGTGTACATAGCCAGTACCTTGTGCTGAATCTGGCCAGAAGGAATTAGTAAATATTTATTAAATGATTATTGATAAATGCAGTAAATTAGTACTTATCCGTCTTATTTGTGACTTTAAGTTGTCCATATAAGTTCTTACCCTCATTACCCAAAATAATTGAATAACTGGTTGTATTTACCTTCATTAGAAGTTATGAGAATTGGATTAAATGTCAAGACCTATAAAATTGTGTTCAGTTCTTTTAAGATCTGGTGCTTGAATACTTTTCAGAGTGGTGATTTTCAAAGCTATAGAAAAAAGCTATGTTAAGAGATCAAGTACTCACTTTGTAGGAAAGTAGAGTATTGGGGCACAGGTTTTAATTAATAAACAATGTATGTAGTATTTCTGAATTCTCATTTAGAAAATGGGGTGAATTAGAATTGGGAAAATTGCCTTTCAAAGTGAATATCAGGCATACCTTTATCTAGTTCTTCAAATTAAAATTAAATTTAAAAAATTTTAATTGGTATTGAAAGGGATATACAATGTACAGCACAGATAATGGAGCACACGTCCATGTGGTTAAATATCTAGGAAGGTAAGCAGTTTTGACTACTGAATTCAAGTGAATTTTAGGTGAACTTGTTTGTTCCGTGCATGATGTATTTCTGTTTGTTTTTTCAGATCTTACCAATATATTTGAGTCCTTCCTGCCCCAGTTGTTGGCCTATCCCAATCCCATAGATCCTCTCAATGGTGATGCTGCAGCCATGTACCTCCACCGACCAGAAGAATACAAGCAGAAAATTAAAGGTAAGAAGGCAAATCGTTTAACCTAGAGAAGAAGAACTTAAGTCTATTCAGCTTTGATCAATGATGGCCCTTCTTAGTTACTAATAATTTTTCTCAGGCCTAAAAAGACATAGCTGCTGGCTGGAGCAGAGCTCACTAACCTCTGTAGTTCTGAGGGTCAGAGGCAACCTTTGGAAGCTGCAGTACCAACACGAGAGAAGGGAAGGAGAGAAAGAGCAAAAGGAAAGATGGAAAGATGAGAAAGTGGGAGGCTTAACTGTTGGGTGGTAGAAGGTATAACCCTGCCAGAAATCCATGTGGACACATGTCCAAAAGAATTTTTGCCTTCATTTGCTTCCTCTTGTCTTGTAAAGTTAGAAAATTAGACTTGAGAATAATGATTAATTGAAAGGTATAATCTCACATGAATTTAATAGACAATTAATCGTCCTGGCCTTTCAATAAAACAGTTACCTTTGGGAGTTGGAAAAATAATTGCCAAATCCATCATTAGACTTTTAAAGAATTATATTTTACCTATGGAATTAAATATATCCAGTTAGGCTATGGTCACTGTGCTCAGTGGTTAGGGCATTGACCCATGCACTGAAAGGTCACAGGTTTGATTTCTGGTCAAGGGCGCATACCTGGGTTGCAGGTTTGATCTGGGCCTGGTTGGGGCATGTGTGGAAAGCAGATACTTGATATATCTCTCTCACATTGATGTTTCTCTCTTGTTATCTCTCCCTTCCACCCCCCAACCCTCCCTTCCATTCTCTCTAAAAATCAATGGGAAAAATATCCTATGGTGAGGATTAACAACCAAAAAAGTATACTCAGTTGGCTTCTTTTCTTGGTCCAATACTTTGGGAAGTTTTCATGTAGGCATATTTCTCTGCTACTGCACATACCTTGCCCCTGATCTATGGATTTTTCTGTTAAAACCTGAAATGTACTGTTAAAGTTAGAAATGTGTTAGTGATGGCAGCACTAGTTTCCTAATTCTTTAGGATTTAGAATCCCATTTTCCCATCTTAAACTGTTTACATATTAATGGGACATGAATGTCATGAGAACTTTCATATTGAAAAGTCTAGATACATAAAGTTCTACCAAAAAAGAAAAGAATTCATAGACCTGTTTGTCTTAACAAATGGAAGGCATTGGTATATACCCAATATTTAGCACAACTTGCCCATCTGCCTAGCAGTTCAGAACATTATCTTCCGCAAAGCAGTGCCCTCTGAGGTGCATTTGTAAGAGATGGCAGTAGAAATAATTCATGAGAACTTGAATACATAGGTCTTCACTCCGCAGGTCTGAGACACTCAGGAGCATTTGGGGCTACTGTGGATCATGGTCGGTTTCCTTCTCTTCGTTTTCTCCTCTCCTCTGGTCTCTACAGGGTATTGTTCAGTACTGTTATTGAGATAAAATAGAAATAAATCTACTCTAATTTACTTAGGTCTCAGGTGCTTTGCAAGTTATCTAATTTATGCGGGAGAGTATCTACATAGCCAAACAAATAGGTATCAAGAAAAAGGCAGTCAGTGTCAACCAGATAAAATCCTATTATGACACTATTAAAAATTTGACAAAGGAATCACTTAACAGCGTCTATAACCCACAGATACCTTGGTGCAGAACATATGTCTATAGTTCTGTGTTAACTATGCTGCAGCAATTGAACACTACTGTTTTAGTACATATCTGCTGTAATACCAATTGCAAAAGGAACCTAGCCTACATTTTTATCTTAGAATGGCTAGCTCTAGCTTAGGGAACTCTAGCTTTCTGAAATGTTAATGCTGGCTATCATTTTGTCTTCCTTAGTAATCTGAGAAAATCATGGCTGTCAGACCTGAGCTCACCCCAACTTCCTACTGTACCCTTGTTCCCTCCAGTAGGAAATAAGAGATGTCCCATCTTATTTCTCAGACTACCCCCACCAACCTGTGATCTTGTTTTCCCATGGATCCCCTTTTTCCTGGTTCCACCTCTTCCCCTAGACCAGTGGTCGGCAAACTGCGGCTCACGAGCCACATGCGGTTCTTTGGCCCCTTGAGTGTGGCTCTTCCACAAAATACCGACTTCTGCGCATGGGCCACGAAGTTTCAATCGCACTGTACATGCGTGCCCGCACGTGGTATTTTGTGGAAGAGCAACACTCAAGGGGCCAAAGAGCCGCATGTGGCTCTCGAGCCGCAGTTTGCCGACCACTGCCCTAGACCAGTGGTTCTCAACCTTCTGGCCCTTTAAATACAGTTCCTCATGTTGTGACCCAACCATAAAATTATTTTTGTTGCTACTTCATAACTGTAATGTTGCTACTGTTATGAATCGTAATGTAAATATCTGATATGCAGGATGGTCTTAGGCGACCCCTCTGAAAGGGTCGTTCGACCACCAAAGGGGTTGCGACCCACAGGTTGAGAACCGCTGCCCTAGACTATCAGAGGCACCCTCATTTCAGAAGCCTTTATCTGCTCCTGTGGATTCCTTTAGGAGTCTTGCCATTTAATTCCTTTCATTTTCAAACTTCTTGCTTCCTTGCCTTAGACTGCTGAGGTCTAGTTTTGTTTTCCCTCCTATACTGAATCTGTGATCTCATTTCTTCCCAATCTTTTGGAGCCTTCTCAAGATCTGTTTTCATGGACCTCTGTGCAGCTTTGGTATTTTACCTCTTACCTTTCTGAAAACATTTCTCATTTCATTTCCAAACATGGTTATTCTCTTTAAGATTCTGTCCTTCACCCCCTCTTCCGCCTCCCCCACTCCTTGGGAAGCCTATTCAACCCTCACAACTTTAAACAATCCCCCCCAGCCCAGCTGGTGTGGCTCAGTGGTGGAGTGTCGACCTATGAACCAGGAGGTCACAGTTCAATTTTCTCTCAGGGCACATGCCCAAGTTGTGGGCTCAATCCCCAGTAGGAGCCATGCACGAGGCAGCCAGTCAGTGATTCTCTCTTATCATTTATGTTTCTCTCTCTCCCCCTCTCCCTTCCTCTCTGAAATCAATAAAAATATATTTAAAAAAAATAAAAATAAAAATAAATAAATATACACACACACACACACACACTTTTTTAAATTAATAAATCCCCTTCAGGCAGATGAATTTCCAAAAATGTGTCTAATGGGGGAAATGGGCCGTATGTAATACTTTCAATAAAAGGATTTAAAAAAAATAAAACAAAAATGTGTCCAGGTGTGACTCTCCCCTGAGCTGCTCGTGGACATTTCCACACCTAACATCACACAGAGATCGGTGTGTGCACCCTTCACCATGAGCGTTACCCGCACTCGTACTGAGCTGATGCTGTTTCACCTGTGAATATTGGACTGTCTGTGGAAGGCATCATTGGCACCGTCATTGCCCGCTCAGCCTTCACTGAGTGGCATCTCAGCTTGCCATCCAGGCCCTCTGCCACTGTGTGCGATCTACACCTTCGCCTTTATTCCTCTAAATGCATCAATATATGACAGTAAAATTGGATGAGTTTCAGGTACCCAACTATATCCTCTTCCTTAGTTAGTCAGGGAAAGTTTCAGCACTACAGAGAAACAGATGATAACTCTGTACCCATCCCCCAACTAGATGAACCTCTACATTTTGCCTTATTTGCTTCAAAATTTTTTAAAGAAAGAAAACAAATGTAGCTCTGAAGGTTGTATTTTCACATCCCAGCCACTTCCTTCTCCCTCTGCTTTTGGCCAGGCGCTGGCTTTCCCCTGGAGTGGTGGCTCCTGCGCTGCAGTGGAGAAGCCAAGCCCTTCAAGGGTCAGTGCAGACACGACTCCTTCCCTCTGATGAACTCAGCAACTAACTGCCTTTTCTCCTCATGGGTTTCTCCTCATTAATGACCTTGCTCTTCATTTTCTCTCTCCTGAAAGGCCTTGTCCTAGTAAGCACTTAATACGTAAGTGTTTCCTTGAATATACTTAATTAAGAAGGCTGATAGTATCAAATTACAGTGTCAAAGTGCAGCAGCTTATTTCTACGAAGTAGCCAGCCCATTAGAGAGTAAAAATAAAATTTCTAGGGCTTTAATAAACATTACTCTCACTCTAAAAGGTAAGCTAATGTCAGTTTCTACCTAGTTAGGGCCTTTTTTCCCCCAACTCATTATCTCAGTGTAAAATTTTGTCACTATGAATTTGAAGTCAGAAATCTGTAAACTTGTTTTGTAAATATCAGATTTGGCCAATATAGTCTGTCACATACTCTTCTTTTTCTCTTTTTAAACAACCCTTTAAAAAAATATTTTTAAAAAATTCTTATCTAGCCTGGCTGGCATGGCTCATTGGTTGAGCATCTACCTATGAACCACGAGGTCACCGTTTGATTCCTGGTCAGGGCACATGCCCAGGTTGTGGGCTCGATTCCCGGTGGGGGGCAGTGTGGGGGGGAGCATGCAGGAGGCAGCTGATCAATGATTCTCACTCATCATTTAAATAAAAAATTAAAAATCCTTATCTAGGTTCCCACACTAACTTATTCAGATTTGGCAGGCCCATTTGGCCGTTTTTCTCATCTTCCTCTTATTTAGCCCCTAAGTAATCCCATGGGAGGAAAAACAAAGCGTAAGGATATGAGGATGTGTGTGTCTCCCTGCTGGCATTCTGAACAGGAATCTAACTGTCTTGTCTCTTCATATTGTGCATAGGCTATTTACTTGAGAGCAGTGTGCACTTAGAGATCTTGGGAACAAGTTTAATTGTGTGTTCAGCAGTTCTTAACTGTTTGTTCAGCCTAGGCTACAGCAGCATAAACCTTCAGGTAAATAACACATGGCGAAGTCACTCCAGGTGGCTGTCAGACAGCAGCTCCTTCCTGAGCAGATTGAGAGACTGCTTCACCAGCTGCTTCAGAAACCTGACAGGCAGGACCTGTTTAAACTAAAATCTATTCCTAACATAATAGATTTGGCCGGCTATAATTATATCACTGCAAACCTAAAAATGATGGGGGATTTCCTTATAAACTACTATGGAATCATAACTAGTCCAGTGCTATCTGGGAGGTGAATAGTTCTGTTAATATAGGAAGTTACAAGAAAGTACAGAGAACACATTTTCCCAAACCATCAAGTTTGGAGGAGGGCAGCCGCACTAGAGGTTAGAGGGCTGGAGGCTGTTTGACGCTGGGCATCGTCCTGGATATCTGCTGACCTTCCTGTGCCTTGCAGCCAAGGCCCAAGGGTGGTTGGCTGCCTTGTGTACATCCATCTGAGGGTGTTCACCCACCTGGTAGGTGTTCTTACATCTGGGAGGTGATGGCCCAGGGAGTTCTAGATGGTGAAACAATGTATTTATTCCCCTACAAGTCCCCATCCTGCTTTGCCTCTCCGCCTAATGGGGTAAAATTCATAAACTCCAAAGTCTTCCCTTAGTTTTCATGACCACAGATGTTATCTTTGTTACCACCCACCCATGTGGGGAGAGCTGGGACTTGCCAACATGGGGGTCATGAAGCACATGCCTGCCTCTCACTGCCCTGGTTTTCTTTGTCCCCATCCCCTGTGCAGAGTACATCCAGAAATACGCCACGGAGGAGGCGCTGAAGGAGCAGGAGGAAGGCACCGGTGACAGCTCGTCGGAGAGTTCTATGTCTGACTTTTCAGAAGACGAGGCCCAGGATATGGAGTTGTAGTAGAGAAGGCACCTGCTTTTCAGAAAGACTATTATTTCCTAACCATGAGAAGCAGACTATAATATTCATATTTAAACAAAGCAATTTTTTTTATTACTAAACAAGGTTTTTATGAATAATAGCATTGATATATATATATTATATATCACCCTTTAGATCTTGATTTCTTGGTCATTTCTCAACCTGAGGTGCATAGCATATTCCCACATTCCATTTTGGTAGCAATATGCGGTCTGGATGCATGCATTCATAAGTCCATTTGGCCAAGTCAGCCTGTGTGCTACTAACTGTCAAAAGAAATAGCCGCTCTGATAGGTAGACAAGTAAAAATAACAGGAAAAAGTTGCTTCTTTTATTGATGGTTCCAAAGAAACAAACCAAACCAACCAGCTCTTGGATGTGAAGATAGAATAGTGCTTTTTCAAAACGGAGAGGAGGAAACTGGGAGGCAAGGCCTGCAGTGGGAGCGTGTAGAGCCAGCGCGTCACGGAGCTGCTCCCGCCTATGATTCGACCTGGGTGGCCTCATTTCTGTGGAGTAACAGTGTAAACAGGGAGCTAATTGGAGTGTTGAAACTTAAAACAATTTTTGACTCGGATTTTAAGTACATTTTTACATGTAGATTCCTGCCCTTCTGGCTACTCGGCCCTGCAGCCACGAGTGTATTCCTTTGGAGAACCTGTGGGAAGTGTTTTCTGAACTTGATTCTTTCTATGGTAGAGCTTGCAGTCCAGACCTTTTTTGAGAGGACAGGCCAGGAAGAGAAAAGTGACTGGGAAGATGTGTCCTCTCCAGCACGTGCAGTCACATCCTCATGCGATTGGCCACTTTGAGACGCTCCCCTGGCTGAGAGCTTTAAATCGGAGGGTGGCTGTGGGTTCTTTGATTGGGGTTTGGGTTTGGGTTTTGGTGTGTGTGTGAATTGTGCTTGGACAGGTTACAGATTTAATCTTCACCTGCCAAGAGAGGGCCTCCTCCTCGGATAGCCGCTCGGTGGACCCTTAGACTCGGGAGGAAGACCCTTCTGGTGGCTGAAACTCCTGGGTTCTCTCCTCCACCTTTTGGTTTTGGTTTTGGTTTTCCTGCTGCTGCTGCTGCTGCTGCTTTTGGCAGCGGCCTGGTCATCATCTGCTTGTGGGAGTGGGAAATGGGTAGTTTAGACCCAACACGTATTCTAAATTTCAAATGAGTAATAATTGGAACAAATAAAGTATCTTGTACCCAAAGTGACTGTACATGGGGAAAACACAGCTTTTTTCAGAGTGTGACTGAATAGAGGAGAGGAATCAGAAATGTGAGGTAGTAGTAAAACAGGTGAGAAGGAAGAAGTCTCCTCCCCTGTGTATGTTAAGAGGAAATCAGACTGTTTACAGCGCCTGCTAATGAAATGTGTACTCCGCTAACCATATGTCCAGGTTGCCGGCAGTTTCTTTCAGATCTGAGTGTTGCCTGCTGAATTTGGAGAACTCTAGACAGCACCTCTGTATTCGTTTTGTCTCGCAACCAGTAGGACAAGAACAGAAATAGCCAATCCTAAAACCTTCTAAAGACAATTTTTGAATGTCCCACTGGGATAATTTAATTTTTCTTTCTGATGTGTGTTTTTAGTTTAGAAGTGCTATATTCCACAAGATTTGAGTCAATGAGGTTGGAAGATATCCTATCTTTTTTAGTCAAAAAGCACAATCAATCTTTTCTTTGAAAATCTATATAAAGTACAACTTGCTTTTAGCATGATTATTTTCCTAAATAAAAAAAAAGACAAAGAATTTACTTATTTTATGTTAATTACGGGCATGAAGCAAAAGGTTTTCTTTACAAAAATTAAAAGTGCAGTTATGTAGGGCTGTGGTTAGTTAACCGTACTGAGTTGCCGATCTAGCATTTGTGGCTTGTTGGAAGGGTAGTGTTAACTATTTAACATGTAACGGTGTACTTAACTCTTATCTAGCACGTTGTCTTCTCATTGCTTTGGGGGAGGGAGGGTCTGCTGGCACTGTCTAACTTGCTTACCTGCTGAATTAGCAGTTTGCTTGTGCTATAACCGTTATTGTAGGTGCGACTTAGGGTAGGCTTAAAGTGCTGGGTGGTGATTTGAGTTCAAACAATAAAAAATTGTATTTTTTCAATATTGTATAAACAATAGTGTTCTAATTACCTTTCAAAAAAATAATTCTTTTAAATCCTGTCCCAAAAACTAGCAGAACCAAGTTTAGGAAAGTTATGTGCCACAGCTCTGCTCCTCAACTGAATCCATGTTTTTCTAACGAAAAGACACCAGCTTGCCTGTGAAGAAAGCTCGGCACTGGAAATGTGGTAGTGCAGAATCCCAAGTGAAGACGGGGAGGAGGTTGCAGGCGTTAAGAAACAGACCTGACTGTGGCTGCTGTGTGTGTGTGTGTGTGTGTGTGTGTGTGTGTGTGGTCTCCAAGTCTGTGTGATGAAGGTGTAATTAGGGCTTCTCTATTAGTACTGGAAGCTTCCAGAATTGCTACTCAAATCACTCATTCTGTGCAAGTCTGTCTCATCGGAGCACTAACCTTGGTCCCATGCATGTTTTTCACTCTGTGTGGGTCTTTACCTCTCCACTTCGAAGTGGACTTTGGGTAAGTTGAACAGAATCCCTTCTTAATGCTAACTTTTTGTCCCTTCCCAGTACCTGGAAGAGGTGGGAGTAGGAGACCGTACTAACAGGTGCAGAGGGGGCTGGAAGAGGCCTGGCGTGGATCTGAGGACTCGGGGCCCCCAGAAATAGATGGTTGAGTGAGGGGTGTTTCAGCACCAAGCACCTTTCCAGCTTGTCCCATCACAACACTCAGACGCATCTGGAGCCCCTCAGAAGGGCTGGATGTTCCTGCTTTTAAAGGTGGTGGTGGTAAGTCAGGGTTGTTTCTGGCAGTTTCCCTTCCTTCCTTAATACTCATCCTTTTTAAAATTCTACCTTGTGGTTTACCAGCGCCTATTCAAATGACCGAGCTCAAGCTCTCGCCAAACACCAAGCAAGGTGGCTGCGGCCTTGGATCCACAGCTCTCCGCAGCCCAAGCCCCAGCCTGTGGGTTGCCTTTATGGGTAGCCAACCTAGACTATGGCATTTTTGCTCTTTTAGTCTTCGGTCTCATTGCCCTCCTTGACTTGACTGTGCAGTTCCAACCAGCATTTTATACTAGTGAGATAATTACCAGAAGTTGCCATGAACCTAACATTTTTCTTCCACTTCAAAAGCTGTTCTAATTGCCAACTGGCTGATCTAAGCTCTTGGAGGGTGTTTCCCCTCAAAGGAATTGTTCCCTCTCAAAAGTCTCCCTGAAGCCCTGCTTGGCCTTGGCCTATGACACTTGCTTTTTATTACGCCTCCTGTTGGGATGGCTGAGAATCATGAAAGACACATCTTTCACTAGCTTCTGTGCGGCCAGCTTCCGGGAACTAGTGTTTGATTTTGTGGCATGTGACCCTTCCGTGTTCTAGGAACTCGGTTAGAAAAGTGAAAGCCATTAACAAAAGTAAGTTTTATTTCACCAGCTTCCTAACTGGGTTCACAGCCTTGTTGGCTGAAATCAAAACATTTCTGACTGGGCACAGACACCTGGTCTTCTTTGGACTTCTGAATCCATGTTCCTGTTCCTCTGGCCATGAACACCGTGGCGATTCCATTAGGGACTGGCTGGAGTGGAGGCCCCTGGGGGAGGGGAGCTGACGGCCCGCAGGTGTGAAGGTTCCCCACTCACCGGAGGAAGGGCCAGGACTCTTAATTCAGCAAACACTGGCCTTGGCTGTGGCCTTGGGAAGAAATGGCCATCATTTACTGATTGTATTTGGTACATGTTGTGTGATACTTGAAGAGATAAAAGGGACTCGCCAGCCCTTAGTTGAAATCTGAGCTCTTTACCACTTATTTTTTCCTCGCCCTAGCTCCTCCCTTCCATCTTTTTCCTTGCATTGTGATGATCTAGTGGGCACTTCTGTCAACAGGACAAATGCCTCCTCTGACTATAACCTCTTAATAGTTGTGTATAATGAAAACTGTAAACTTTTTTTAAATAAAATGTGCATATACCTTGGCAAATGGCTGGACCTTGATGAATGAGATTGGCCCCCACGATTACTTAGCCTGTTTTTATTGACGTCCTCCCTGTTCCTCTGGCTCCTCTGCCCCCAGCTGGCCTCTTTCCTTTTTCTTTTCCTGACTGAGAAGCTCTTACAAGGCGGACTGGATTAGCTTGGGACGGGAGTGTCACTTCTGAGCAGTCATCACCAAGAGGCCTTGCCTCCCGAGGCCTGTCCCTGGAGCAGCAGGTGCCTGCTGGCTGTGCACAGGGCTGGCCGCGAGGCTTCACCAGAGCCCTAAAGAGCCATCTCTTCTGTGAAGTCCTATAGCCTGAATTTACCCCAGTGACCCCAAGTAGATCAGCAGCCATGGCTCCCATGTTAGCTCAAACTTTCTAGACCGCGGCAACTAATGCTTCCTGCTGGGGGGCCAGTCTTCCTCAACAGGTTCCCCCCTGTGCCAGGTGCCGGCCTCAACCAGGGAGGGGAGAGCAGTGGGTATTCATCAGAAGTTGACCACTGCATTGTTGCTGCATTTCCATTCCTGAGGCATATGCCCTCAGTGGCCACCAGATGGAGATATTGCCTAGTTTATTGGAGAATCTATTCGTTGGATTTTGTCAGCACTCTTAAGACAAAGGGTTCCTTTGGTCACATGTTCTCATTCCCCCAACTCTCCACTGTTTCTCTCCTTATTCATTCCCCCCACACTCCTTTTTTTTTTTTTTTTCTTGTCGCGTCCTCATGTATTTTGCAGTAAGCCCAGCTTTGTATCTACCAGGGGGAGAGAGGTAAAGCCATCTGGGAACTGTCCCGTGCGAGTAACACCTCAAGCTCTCCTGTGGCAAGTAAACCTCAAGCTACCCTGGCTGCCTCCAGTGCTCAGAAGCAAAACATTGAACAGGCTCTTTGCAGGTGGTCTCACTGGCCCCTCAGCCAAGGGTGGGGTGGGCCAAAGGACCGAACCAGCAGTGTGAATTCTAGCCCCCTCTCTTGCACTAACTAGCTGTACAGCCTCAGGTTCATCTGTAAAAATAAAGTTCCCTAAACTACTAAGTTCTGACACTGACTCAACTCCACCTAGGCTCTGAAACATCGCAGGATATAGTATTCGGAGAGAGGAATTACATCAACCCCGAGAAACACCAAGGTTCATGAGCAGAGGTTGAGTTTGGGAACCCAAAGAGCTTTGGGAGTTTAGAGCGCCTGTTTTCCAGCTGAAGGGAGAATTAGATCTGTGGGTCATGTAAGTAGCCATTCCATGGCGGTCACACACGGCAGCTCCTTTAAAAGCTGCTCTATGGGGAGTCCCAGTGCATTGGGGGGTGGGGGGGGCATCTGGTCTCCTCACCCACCCGTAATCACTTCCTCATCCTCAGCCCTGCTGCCTGCCTGAGGCCTTGCCCCTTCCTCGAGAAGGGCACCCGGGGTTTCTGCGGCATATTGTCCTGGGAATTAAATTCTCTGCCATCTCTGAAGGCTGCTCTCTCCCCCAGGGATGCGTTTCCGTGACGCGGCCTGGTACTTCCTGCGCCCCACCTAGAACAGGGCAGGGGGCGGGGGGGGCTCTCACAATCGGCCCTGCAGAGGTCCTGCAGCACCTGCCATGAGCAGCCTTGCTGATGAGAAAAGCTCGCAGGCTTCTTAGGGACCCAGATCCCAGGATGAGCCTACAATCCATCTGAGCCGCCCCTGCTGTCCAGTGCCTCTCGTGGGGTTTGTGCACACACAACTTGGAACTGAAGAGTTACCCTGATGGGGCTTAATGCTAGAAGCTGAAAGATGGAGTGTTTCCCCTCTTGCTCTGTGTGAGGGGTGTGCGTGTGTGTGTGTGTGTGTGTGTGTGTGTCCCATGGTGAAAGATGTTTAGTTTTGAAGAAGGAGCACTTCTGTGGACCGGGGTTCCTCAGAGCTCTTTGGGACTCAAACTTGACTCCTAGGACTGGTGTCAAGTGGTTGAGGTGGCAGGAACAGCCTTGGGCTTCCTAAGAGAAAACCTCAACCTTCTGGCTGCCTGGTCATTGCCAGTTGACCTGGAGAGGGGCCGCTGGACAGCTGTGGGGTTAGGCCGTCAGGTCTGTCTCAGCTGCCCTTCCCATGGCTCCTGCCAGCCACGTCAGCCCGTGCAGAGCAAGCAGCTCCCTTTGAAAGCTTCAGCCCCGATTTCGTTCTATCCAGTTCTATAAGCAACGAGTCACGTGCCTGCTACAGGCCACTGGTGTGCGTTTCAGAGAGTGGAACAAAGATTTTCAAAGTTGCACTTCAGCAGAGTTCAAAAGAACTATATGCTGGTAGCAAGTCAGCATCCCAGAAACATGTGCAAGTCTGTGATGCCCTCCTCTGGAGGGAGCCATCAGCAGTGGCCAAACAGGGCTTCCCCCTGTGGTCCTCACACTGGCCCTGGGAGCCTTGGAGGAGTAGACCCGAACGTGGCCCCATTTCACATTAACTGCTTGTGAGGTGCCAAGAGACTTGGGCACAGTGAGTGGCACAGTCAGTGTTGGGACCCAGGGCTTCAGGACAAAGATGAGTGTTCTTTGCACGAGCCATGCTGTGCCGAGGCAGATGCCCATCTAACACCCGTGGGGGCTGTGGGCCCCGAGCCTGCCATCTGGGACTCCCACCAGATGCTCCCAGGTTGACCCTGTGAGCGTGGCTCCCTCCTGCCCTGGGGTCGCATGTGCTTGGTCCCTGAGGGTCAGGGCCTTTCCCCACACAGATCCCCATTTCCACTGATGGTAGGGTCCCCAACCCCTGGGGCCTGCAATAGAACCGGAAAATAAAAATCAGATTTAACCCAGCCCACTCCCTACAGCAGAAATATAGAAATAGAATGCCATCTACAAGAGTAATTTAAAACTTTCTAGTGGTCACATTTAAAAAAAAAAAAAAAAGGTAGCCAGGCTGGTGTGACTCAGTGGTTGAGTGTCATCTCATGCACCAGGAGGTTGCTGGTTAGATTCCAGGCCAGGGCACATGCCCGGGTTGCGGGCTCCATCCCTAATAGGGGCCGTGTGAGAGGTAGCCAATTGATGTTCCTCTCCCGCTTCCTTCCTCTCTCTGAAATCAATAAAAACATATTTTTAAAATGTAAAAATAATGTTTTATTTAATATATCCAAAATACTCTAGTGTGTGATTACTATTTTAAAAGGAATGAGGTGGGCAAAGGACCTAAATAGACACTTCTTCAAAGTGGACATACAGATGGCCAAGAGACATATGAAAACATGATCAAAGCTACTGATCATCAGAGAGATGCAAATTAAAATGACAATGAGGTATCACTTCACACCTGTCAGAATGGCTACCATCAACAAATCAACAAATAACAAGTGCTGGTGAGGATGTGGAGAAAAGGGAACCCTAGTGCACTGCTGGTAGGAATGCAGACTGGTGCAGACATTATGAAAAACAGTATGGAGTTTCCTCAAAAAATTAAATATAGAATTGCCATTTGACCAGTGATCCCACTTCTAGGAATATAGCCTAAAAAAAAAAAAATACCAATCAGAAAGAATATATGCACCCCTATGTTCACAGCAAGCAGCACAATTTATAATAGCTAAGATCTGGAAACAGCCCACGTGCCTGTCAATAAATGAATGGATAAAAAAGCTGTGGTACATTTATACCATGGAATGCTATGCAGCAGTAAAAAACAGAAGAATCTCTTACCCTTTGAGACAGCATGGAGGGACCTGAAGAGTATCATGCTAAGTGAAATAAATCAGTCAGAGAAAGACAAGTATGTGGATCTAAGTAACAAAATAAACTGATGAACGGAGTAGATCCAGAGACCTGAAGCATGGGACAGAGTGCAGAATCTCAGAGGGAAGGTGGGGGAGGGCGGGGGGAGTAATCAACCAAGGACCTTGTATGCATATACGCATGGCCCATGGCCACAGACAAAGGGGCTGTGAGGGCCTGGGGCTGGAGGCAGGGGAAGGCTGGAGGGGGTCAATGGGGGAAAACTTTCAACAATAAACAATTATCCTATACTAGAGGGCCAGTGCACGAAATTTGTGCATGGGGGAGGAGGGGTCTCTCAGCCCAGCCTGCACCCTCTTGCAATCCAGGACCCCTTGGTGTAAGTCTGACTGCTGGTTTATGAGGGACACCCCACCCCCGCATAAACCAGCAGTCAGACATCTCTCTCACAATCAGGGACTGCTGGCTCCTAACCACTTGCCTGCCTGATTGCCCCTAACCACTCTGCTGCCTGCCTCATTGCCCCGAACCATTCTGTCTGCCTGATTGCCACTAACTGCTCACCTGCCTGCCTGATCACCCCTAAACACCTCTGCCTCAGCCCCTGCCACCATGGCTTCATCCGGAAGGACGTCCGGAATGACACCCGGAAGGTCGTTCAGCTGTTCGGTCTAATTAGCATATTTTGCTTTTATTAGTAGTAATATGCTAATTAGACCGGGAGACCAGCCAGGGAGGGCAGTTGGGGGCCATGAGGCCGTCCAGGAAGGGCAGTTGGGGGCCATAAGGCTGGGCAGGGAGGGCAGTTGTTGGCCATGAGGCTGGTTGGGGAGGGCAGTTGGGAGCCGTGAGGCCAGCCGTGGGGGGCAGTTGAGGGCGAGCAGGCCGGCAGGCAGAGTAGTTAGAGGTGATTGGGCAGGCAGGCAGGTGAGCGGTTAGGAGCCAGTGGTCCTGGATTTGGAGAGGGATGTCCACTGCCTGTGGGATCGGGCCTAAACCAGCAGTCAGACATCCCCTGAGGGGTCCCAGATTGGAGAGGGTGTAGGCAGGGCTGAGGGACACGCCCCCCATGCACGAATTTCGTGCACTGGGCCACTAGTCCTACATAATAAAAGCCTAATATGCTAAGTATCCAGTCAGCCATTCAACCAATCAAAGCATAATATGCTAATGATATGCTAAAGCTGCTCAACCGCTCACTGTGATGTGCACTGACCACCAGGGGGCAGCTGCTCAGACCAGTAGGTTAGCTTGCTGCTGGGGTCCAGCAGATCTGAACTGAGACAGATGGAACCCTCCTGCAGTCCCTCCCCATCCCTCCTTGGCCCCAATTGTGCACCAGTGGGGTTCCTCGGCCTGAGCTGCACCCTCTTGCAATCCAGGACCCCTGGGGGGATGTCAGAGAGCCGGTTTCAGCCCGATCCTGCAGGCCACTCCCTTGGGAGTGCGCCAGACACAGGGCTCATGGCTGGGGAGCGTCTCCCTGTTGGGACTGATTGGGCAGGCACAGTGGGGCCGGGCTGAGCGGAGCTGCAGGTGGTGTTGGACTGCGGGTTTCAGCCTATCCCTGCAGGCCACCCAGAGGGACCCCACCCGTGCACGAATTTGTTTAAAAATAATAATTAAAAAATAAAGCCCTAAATTTTAAAAAAATTTAAATGAGTGAAGTATTTTACATTCTTATTTGTGCACTAAGGATGTAAATCCGGTGTGTACTTTCACAGCACATCTCAACATTCAAAGTGACTACCCAAAATTTCAAAGTGTCACAGAAAACTTTACAAGGCTTGCTCTTAAATTTAAATGAAGTGAGATGAACAATTGGGTTCCTCTTCGAGTGCTCAATAGCCCCATGTGGCCGTGGTCACCTACCGGCAGTGCAGCCTGCAACCCTCCAGGTAGAGCTGGCATTTTTAGAAGCAAATAAATCCCAAGAGCGACTTTTATGGTGGGTTTGGAGCAGGACCCAGAATCCCACACTCAGAGACTGTTCTGGGTCGCGCCGTCCCGCGCACAGGGGAGCCCGGGGCAGGCTCGGGACGCGGGAGGCGCACCCAGGTCTCGCTGCGCGCGGCCGCCTCCTGCTGCGGGCGGATCGGGACCCGCAGGGTCACGGGAAGGACCCTTAGGGCTCAGGCCGAGGGGCTGCCCGGGCCCCTGGGGTGACTTCCAGGGCTCGGGGGCGCCCCGGCCCTGCGCCCGCCGCGGTGCCCACGGTGGTGCCCACGGGGACGCAGTTGGCACACGCACGGGCGGGGGGCTCTTCCCGCAGCGGGTCCGGAGGGGCGCGGCCGCTCGGCCATCCTGGCCCGCAGGGTCCGTCCCCGCCTCGAGCACCAGAGGGCGCCAGGGCCTCGCGCTGCGGCCCAGAGTGTGGCCGGCTCCTAGGTTCCCACGCCCGCCGCCCGCCGAGCCGGTGCGGAGTGGAGCCCGGAGGACCCCGGAGGCGCCCGTCCCGGGCCCTTCGGTTCTACCCCGGTGCCCGGCAGTTGCCAGGAAAAACCGCCAAGGCCACCCAAACACTGCGCCCGGGAAGCCGGCTCCACCCGGGGGCCCAGCCGCCTGGCGCCCTGGCCTTGACCCTCCCCGCTCATCTCAGGGCCTCTCAGCTGACTCCTCCTCCCCAGGCTCCTGGTGGTCGGGGTGGAGGTCAGGGTGGGGCCCCAGCACGGGGAGGCTGTAGATAAGGTTTGGGAAAATGAGAGGAGCCACGGGACTCCGGAGACCCGGCCTTAGGAGCCACCCGGCCAGAACAAGGCCACCCCAGAAGGCCGCCCTGGCCACCGGGCATCGGTGCAGCCATCCTTCCTCTCTGCCTCACCTGGAAGACAGCAAAGCCCAGCGGGAGCCAGGCCCTGCCTAGAGGTGGGGACCCGAGAGAAGAGAGGGAGACCTCCTCTTCAACATGATCTCTGAAGGGGAAGACCCCTCCCCCCGATGGAAAGGGGGTTCGGCAAAGAGAGGCCGCATCCAGGTGCTTACCACCCCGGTGCCAGCCACCGTCTGAAGCCAGGGGAGGGAGAGGCAGCTCACCTGCTTCAGCCCCATCCCCCAGCCGACCTCCTGGACAGGCTGGACTAAAGGTCATGGAAGCTCCACAGGCCACAGGAGGGCTTCCTGGAGGAGAGGGCTCCCCAGGGCTGGCTGGCTGGGGAGGAATTGGATAAAGGAGAAGAGAGGCGGGCACCCCAGGTAGGGGACTGGCCAGCGGTGTGCAGAGAGGCGGGAATGGACCTGAGGGGAGGGCCGAACAGGGGTGCATCTCCGGGTTCTGGCTGGCCTGGCGGTCATGATGGAAAAGGAGTTGAATGGTGGCTTGGGCCAAATCAGACATCAGAAGCACAAGTGGGGATAAAAAACAGAGCCGTGGGCAGGGGCCTGAGGTGTTCTCCAGAAGCGGAGGGCAGGGTGTCCCTGGCCCGTGTGGCTCAGTTGGTTGGAGTGTCTTCCAGTACCCAGAAAGGTCCCGGGTTTGATTCCCAGTCGGGACACATAGCGAGGTTCTGGGTGCCATCCCTGGTCCTGGTCAGAGCAAGTGCAGGAGGCAATCTAGATCCTCTGTTTCTGTCTTTTTCTCTCTCACCCTTCCTTTCTCTCTCTCTCTCTCTCTCTCTTCCCCTCTCTTCCTTCCCATCTTTCTAAAAAAATCAATGAAGCCCTGGCTGGAGTGGCTCAGTTGGTTGAGTGTCGTACTATGCACTGGAAGGTTGCTGGTTCAATTCCTGGTCAGGGCACCTGCCCAGGTTGCTGGCTCCATCCCCAGTAGGGGGTGTCTAGGAGGCTACCGATGGATGTTTCATTCCCATATCAATGTTTCTCTCTCTTTCTCCCTCGCCCTACTTCTCTCTCTTAAAATCAATAAAAATATTTTTTAAAAATCAATGATGCCCAGTGGGTGTGGCTCAATTGGTGGAGCCCTGTCCTGGGCACCAAGAGATCACCAGTTTGATTCAGGATACAGGCCTGGGTTTCAGGCTCCATCCCCCGGGCGGAGGTGGGGGGGGGGGCATGCAGGAGGCAGCTGATCTATGTTTCTCTCTCATTGATGTTTCTATCTCTCTCACCCTCTCCCTCTCTCTCTAAAAAAATCAATAAAAACATTTTTTTTACAAATTAAATTTTTTTAAAAAATTGAACAAAGTAGGAGGATCTCAATACCAGATATCAAGCTGTATTACAAAGCCACTGTTCTCAAAACTTCCTGGTACTGACACAAGAACAGACATATAGACCAATAGAACAGAATAGAGAACCCAGAAACCAAACCACTATGCTCAATTAATATTTGACAAGGGAGGCAAGAGCATACAATGGAGTCAAGACAGTCTCTTCAATAAATGGTGTTGGGAAAAGTGGACAGATACGTGCAAAAAAAATGAAGCTAGACCACCAACTTACACCATACACAAAAATAAACTCAAAATGGATAAAGGACTTAAACGTAAGATGGGAAACCATAAAAATACTAGAGGAATCCACAGGCAGCAAAATCTCAGACATATGCTGAAGCAATTTCTTCACCGATACAGCTCCTAGGGCAATGGAAACTAAAGAGAAAATAAACAAATGGGACTACATCAAAATAAAATGCTTCTGCACAGCAAAAGAAACCATCAACAAAACAACAAGAAAACCCACTGCATGGTAGAACATATTTGCCAATGTTATCACTGATAAGGGTTTAATCTCCAACATTTACAGGGAACTCATACAGCTTAACAAAAGGAAGATAACCCAATCAAAAAATGGGCAACAGACCTAAATAGATACTTTTCGAAAGAAGACAGAAGGAAGGCCAAAAGACATATGAAAACATGTTCGAAGTCACTAATCTTCTGAGAGATGCAAATCAAAACGACAATGCGGTACCATCTCACACCTGTCAGAATGGGTATCATCAACAAATCAACAAACGACAAGTGCTGGAGAGGATGTGGAGAAAAAGGAACGCTCGTGCACTGCTGGTGGGAATGCAGACTGGTGCAGCCACCGTGGAGAATAGTATGGAGTTTCCTCAAAAAACTAAAAATGGAACTCCCATTTGACCCAGTAATCCCACTTCTAGGAATATTCTCCAAGAAACTAGAAACTCCAATCAGAAAGGATGTACTCACCCCTATGTTCATAGAAGCACAGTTTACCATAGCTAAGATTTGGAAACAGCCTAAGTGCCCATCAGCAGATGAGTGGAATAAAAAAACTGTGGTACATCTACACAATGGAATACTACGCTGCGGTAAAAAAGAAGGAATTCTTACCATTTGCAACAGCATGGGTGGACCTAGAGAGCATTATGCTAAGTGAAATAAGCCAGTCAGAGAAAGATAAATATCACATGATGTCACTCATTTGTGGGATATAATGAACAACATAAACTGATGAACAAAACAGATCCAGAGACAGAGAAGCATCGATCAGACTGTCAAACCTGAGGGAAGATAGGGGAGGGTGGGGTGAGGGGGAGAGATCAACCAAAGGGCTTGTATGCATGTAAGCCTAACCAATGGACACAGACACCAGGGGGGTGAGGGCATGAGTGTGTGTGTGTGGAGGGGGGGGGCAATGGAGGGATAAGGGCACATATGTAATAACTTAGTAAAGAAAAAATAAGAAATTTTTTTTTTAAATCAATGAACTTGTCCTTTGGGTCAGGTGAAGGTTTAAGAAGAAGAAGAAGAAGAAGGCTGGTGGAGAGGGAATATGAGACAAGTTACAGGTCAGGATGGTGGAGCAGGGGTGACAGGCAGGAGCCACCAGGGCCTGGAGCACAAGGACAGGAAGAATAGAAGAGGCCTAGGGGTGTTCACTTCTGAGACTGAGGGAAGACCAGCTTCCGTCTTGAGTGTGCGCTCGCTCTGGCTCCTTCTTACTGCCTTGAGCTGCCCTTTGGAGAGACGCATGTGGCTGGGAACTGAAGCCAGAAACCCATGTCTTCTCCAGACTCGGTCAAGCTAGGAATGACTGCAGCCCGGGCCATGTGAATCCTAGATTCCCGACCCTCAAAAACTGGAATAGGTAATCAATTGTGGTTTTATGCTTCTAAATTTGGGGTGTAATTACACAGCCATAGATATCTAATACTCTCTGACTCTGTGGGACCACTGTATTAGCCATGGACTGCTCACCTCTAGGCTTAGTTTGTGTGAGAAAGAAAAATAATTTCTATTATGTTTAAACTGTGACTTTAAAAAGATATTTTTTGTTTCCTATTTCTTAAAACTGAACCTAACCTTAAAAGATTGATAATAAAGACGGGAAGTAACAGTGGAGTGGAAAGTTAGGTCCGACTGTCATATGTCGCGCTCCAGGAGCAGGAGAAGGAAGCAGGGAAGAGAAGGCGCTCATCTCCCCGTGACAGCGCCTTTGAAGGCTTCTTCTTAGAAGCCTCCTCCACGCTCCCACTGCTGCCTCCTTGGCCAAACTGAGACACAGGGAAGTGGGGAAATGCCCGCCTTCCGCTGCACACCCTGCCCCCTGAATACAATTAGAGTTCTACTCATGCAATATCTGAATCTTGTGTGTTTGGATCTTGTTGAAACAATCAGCTCTTAAAAAAAAAAAAAAAAATTATGAGCCCTAGCCGGTTTGGCTCAGTGGGTAGAGCATCAGACCGCAGACTGAAGGGCCCCAGGTTCAATTCTGGTCAAGGGCACGTACCTTTGTTGCAGGCTCAATCCCCAGCCCTGGTCAGGGAGAGGAGGGGAGGCGATGTGTCTCTCACACATCGATGTTTCTCTCTTTCTCTGTCTCTCCCCCTCCCTTCCATTCTCTCTAAAAATCAATGGGAAAATATCCTCACGTGAGGATTAACAAGAATAAATTTTTTAAAAATGAGACAGCTGGGGAAATACGAGCATGAGTGGCTATGTGATGATATAAGGAATTATTGTGTTTTAGAGATGAAAAGGTTTTGTGTCTTCTGTGTGTGTTCAAAGACTACCTTTAAGAAATACATATTGAATTGATGGATGAAATGATATGATGTTTGACTTTGTCTCCAAATAACCCAGTGGTGGGAGGGATGTAATTGATGAAACACGATTAGCATATGTTAACAATTGCTAAGTGGTGGGTACATGGAAGTTCCTTATACCATTGTCTCGACTTCTGAATAGATTATAAAATTTTCATAATAAAAGTTCCTTTAAAGTCCTGCTATTAAATAAAGTATTGAGATTTACATTTTTAAAAACTGGGGTTCTAAAACATTGGAGTTCTTTTACTAAGGAATAGGGGAGGTTAACTTTGGGGACACGCTGAGCAGTCTCTGCCGGTTACTGGCAGCTGAGCTCAATTCCTAACGGACAGAGATGGCCCGACTGTCCCAAGCTCTGATGTCCTCCAACAGGCTGGGCCCTGCCCTCCAGGCCATGGCACCAGCCAGACACCGGAATCGCCTGGTACTTACTGGATCCTGCTGTGTGGCCGGATTTGCATTATGGGCCTGGGAGGAAGAGGGGACGGGAAGAAGGGGTGTGACTGAAGGCACGGGAGACCAAGGCCCTGGTACCAAGCAGTGAATAACTTCTTTGGGCAGACAGTGCCAATAGGTGGCAAAGTGTTCCACGGGTGCTCTTCAGCGAGGCGTGCAGGAAGGCTGCCTGGAGGAGGAGGCAGGGATGAACTGGGCCTTGACTTGACTTGATAAGGAGGGAGACCCAGCTGGCGAGAGGAGCCTGTGATCAGGGGCCACAGCCCTGAGCCTGGCTGCCATCTTCGTGTCCCAGAGGGCTGAGGGGGGCCATGGCTCTGTGCCCGTCTGTGTCCCTGGCAAAGGAATTAGTTCTGAAGGATAAAAAGGCAAGCCACAGCGTCTCCCTAGTAATAATGACAATAATCACGACAGCAAAGACGGCTGTGTTTTAAGGTTCCAGGCATGGAGCTAAGGGTTTAATTTACATCAAGGCGGAGAGGCGGTGTGATTAGCCTGCAGTAGAACACCTGTTACTTCTGCCTGCCCAGCATCTGTTCCTGCTGCTGGTATCAGCACTGCGATGCTGTTGGGGGGAACGACCCCTCCTCACTGGCTCTGGCCCAGGTGGTGTTTGGAGTCTAAGGTCCCCCTTCCCCTCCCTCAGAGGGTGACCACTCCACCCTGCCAGCCAATCAGGTGCCCGGCCCTGAGTTCAGAGAGGAGCTCCGCCCCCGCCCCTCCCCGCCTGGCACTTCTGCTGAGACCACGGGAAAGAGCAGATCCTTTCCCTCTGGGGATGCCGAGCTGGCAGGAGGGGAGCCTGGAGCAGGGCCGGGAGGGCCTGCCCCAGACCCTCCTCCCGGGGCCTTTCTTTAGATCAGAATGTTAAGGCCCTGTTTTGTCAAAGCTCGTGACATGGCTCTCTGTCCTTTGTGACCTGGAATCCTGACTCATACACGCCTTCAAATATTCCGGTGAGGAAACTAGAAGGTGGTTACCAGCCCAAGGTTACCGCGTCTGCTTAGCCTTAGAATCTAAAACAGCCACACCCTTGAGGACAGACTTCTGCAAGTGCAGGTAACAGAATAGGTTTAAGCCAAAGCCTTAAATAGGAGATGGTGGCCTCCAAGTAAGATGGCCAATCGACCACACAGCTCGCCTCACTCCCTACCAAACCCCACGAGTGACAGTAAAAGGATCCAAAAGGGGGTGGGGTGGGGGCGTGTGACCACAGGAACAAAAGGAAGGAAACGTGGACCGTAGCAAACAGCGCTGTTGGAAACTAGAAAACAGGTGTGCGTGTACTTACTCACGTGACGGATTAAAAGCAAACGAAACAAAAAATTCTTCTCATCAAAACCCTGTTCCTAACCCAGCGAGGAGGGAAGCGATGAACTGACCAGTTTTCACTGCAAAACCTTCTCAGAGGCTGGGGGCTTCGGCTCCTTGACCCTGGGGGTGCAGGCAGGGCTGTGACGGGAGGAAGCGGGAGCCTAATCAGCGTTGGGTGCCCCTCCTCGCGGTTCTGTGCACCAGGCCGCCTGCCCCTCCCGACCGAGCAGGCCAGGGGGTTCGGGAAAGAGCAAACCAGCTCCCACAACCCCGCTCAGGGGAGGGGATCACACTGGGAAGCAGGGCTTACAGAGAACGCCAACACACGGAACAGGAAGACCTCACCTCCCTCCTCCTCTCAGAGCCCAGAAGCCCAGCCACTGGGCCCATTCCTCCAGGCAGGCAGTGCCAGGGGTCCTCCTGAGCGCTCTGACAACGCAGGAGGGAGGACCAGAGAGACCAGCCCTGGGAGTGTCTTACCCACAAAGTAGAGCTCAGGCCCAACTGGTGTCACTGGTGAATCCTACCAAACATTTAAAGAACAGGTTTGGCTCAGTGGATAGAGCGTCGGCCTGTGGACTCAGGGGTCCCGGGTTCGATTCCAGTCAAGGGCATGTACCTGGGTTGCGGGCACATACCCAGTGGGGCGTGTGCAGGAGGCAGCTGATCAATGTTTCTCTCTCATCGATGTTTCTAACTCTCTATCCCTCTCCCTTCCTCTCTGTAAAAATATCAATAAAATGTATTTAAAAAATAAAAGGAAGGAAACGCTGACATCTGTATGTGATAACATGGATAAACCTAAAAGCATTATGCTGCCCTGGTCGGTGTGGCTCAGTTGGTTGGGTGTTGTCTCCTGCACTAAAAGATTGCTGGTTCGATTACCAGGCAGGGCACATGCCCAGGTTATGGGCTGATCCCCAGTCGGGGGCGTGCAGGAGGCAGCCGATCGATGTTCTTCTTGAACATCGATGTTTCTCTCTCTTTCTCCCCATCTCTCTAAAATTCAATAAAAATATTTAAAAAACAGCCCTAACCGGTTTGGCTCAATGGATAGAGTGTCGGCCTGCGGACTGAAGGGTCCCGGGTTCAATTCCGGGCAAGGGCATGTACCTCGGTTGCGGGCACATCGTGGGTGGAGGTGGGGTGGGGTGTGTGCAAGAGGCAGCTGATCGATGTTTCTAACTCTCTATCCCTCTCCCTTCCTCTCTGTAAAAAATAAATAAAATATATTTTAAAATATATATATTTAAAAAACATTATGCTATGTGCAATAAGTCAGACACAAAAGGCCACATGTTGTAAGTGAAGTGTCCAGAATAGTGAGATCCATAGAAACAGACAGTAGATTAGTCATTGCCAGAGACTGGGTTGAGGGAGGAGAAGAAAATGACTCCCAATGGGTAACGGTTTTCTTTTTGGGGGGATGGAAGTGTTCTAAAATCAGATACTGGTCATAGTTGCATGGTAACTATGGATATAGTAATCACCACTGGATTGTATGCTTTAAAAGGGTGAACTTCATGGAGTGTGAATTGCATCTCAAAAAAAGCTGTTATAAAATATTTTTAGAAATATCTCTCTTAATGAGAGGAATGGGCTTTTTTTGTTTGTTTTGCAATTATTTTTAATTTTTTTTTTATTGATTTCAGAGAGGAAGGGAGGAGAGATAAACACATCAATGATGAGAGAGAATCATTGATCTGCTGCCTCCTGCATGCCCCAAGTCCGAAACCCGGGCATGTGGCCTGACGGGAATCGAACCATGACCTCCTGGTTCATAGGAGGATGAACCCTCAACCACTGAGCCACGCCGGCCGGGCTTGCAATTATTTTTTATATCCATGGTTTTAAAACAGAATTCAGGAATAATTGTTCCTATTTTTCAGGTTTAGAGATGTAAGCACTGAGAAACTTTGTTCACATAGATTAGGAGATGGGAATAGCAAGTATTCTGATACAACAATTTCAATCAATTCGTTGAATTCTTTCTGAATTATAGCCAAAATCATAGAGTAATCTTTCATCACAAATTATTTTTAATGATTTACCTGCTGACAAATCTATTCAGTTCTCCTCTAATTTGCTGAAAGTAAAGAATTGGAAGTCACCTTGAGACAGGCCGGGAAGCCAGGACAAGTGGAATGGGGAAACTGAGACCGAGAGCTGAGCAAACCGGCTGAGAAATTGACAGCAACACAGAAGGCACCTCCCCAGAAATGACAGCCAGGCCTCAGCTGTATTTCAGCTCCAGACCCAGAAAAGCAGCAGAACCAGGTGGGAGACACCGGGACCAGCTTTGATGACTGACGACCCCCTGCCCTGACACTGACCAATCAGTGGAGACCACGGCCCTGGAGGCCCACATCTAGAAAACTGATGAATGTTCTGCTGAGACCTCCCCTAAGATTCCCTCCCGCAGGAAAGAAAGAAAAGCCTCAAGACAAAGGACGAGAGAGTGCTCTCCCTCTGGGGAACACCCCCACATCCCTGTCATTCCCTTTCCCCTCCTCTTCCCCCACTTCTTTCCCCACGGGCATGCATCTCCTAAACTCTAAAGGTTCAATTCCTGGTCAGGGCACATACCTAGGTTGTGGGTTCAATCCCCAGTTGGGGCACATACAGAAGGCAAACCAATTGATGTCTCTCTCTCTCTCTCTCTCTCTCTCTCTCTCTCTCTCTCAAAAGCAATAAAAACACATCCTCATGAGGATTAAAATAATAACAACAGTGATAATAGTAATAGTAATAATAATAATTCATGAGGGAATAAGAAGGATGGTAACTGGTTCAAATGAGAATTTGAGGAATGAAGATTTATAGCCAGTCAGTCAAAAGGATGCTGAAGATCATTTGCTAAGTTAGGAACAGAACTGCTTCATATCTTACAGGGCACTTGTCACTCTCCTGAGCAAAAATCTGCAAGTTAACAAGTACCTAGCAAGTCCGGCCCCTAATCAATGGTGAGTCACTCTACAGATATGTTCTCCGGGAAACGAGTAGTCCTTAGTCCTGTCACACTCTGCTCCGATACAACATTGAAATGACAGGCAGCTGCCCTTTCCCCTGATCTCCACGTCCTGGATAATGTGTCCTTACACTCATTATTTAATTGTCTGTGCTACTAAAATGATAAGTCATCATTTGAAGAATATGATAAAGAGCCCTAACCGGTTTGGCTCAGTGGATAGAGCGTCGGCCTGCAGACTGAAAGGTCCCAGGTTTGATTCTAGTCAAGGGCATGTACCTGGGTTGCGGGCACATCCCCAGTAGGAGGTGTGCAGGAGGCAGCTGATCGATGTTTCTCTCTCATCGATGTTTCTAACTCTCTATCCCTCTCCCTTCCTCTCTGTAAAAAATCAATAAAATATGTTTTTAAAAAAAGAATAGAATATGATAAAGAGACATAGGACTCCTTCAGTACACATAAGCTCATGTGTGTTTCACACTCTGCTATTTGGCTTTAGGGAATAATAACAAATAAGTTTGTATTAGAAAATGAGAAATAATGCCAATAGTTTTGTGAGACATCTAGATCGAACTTTTCCAATAATGTTAATGAAAGAGAAAAGCATAAGAACTAATCGGTTCCCATTAAAATACCAACAGCATATTTCACAGACCTAGAACGAACTCTCCAAAAATTTGTCTGGAATAAAAAAAGACCCCGAATAGCTGCAGCGATCCTGAGAAAGAAGAACAAAGTAGGCGGGATCTCAATACCAGATATTAAGCTGTATTACAAAGCCACGGTTCTCAAAACTGCCTGGTACTGGCACAAAAACAGACATATAGATCAATGGAATAGAATAGAGAATCCAGAAATCGACCCGAGGCCCTGGCTGGGTTGGCTCAGTGGATACAGCGTCAGCCTGCAGAAATTGACCCGAACCAATATGCTCAATTAATATTTGACAAAGGAGGCAAGAACATACAATGGAGTCAAGACAGTCTCTTCAATAAATGGTGTTGGGAAAAGTGGACAGATACATGCAAAAAAAATGAAACTAGACCACCAACTTAAACCATACACAAAAATAAACTCAAAATGGATAAAGGACTTAAATGTAAGACCGGAAACCATAGAAATACTAGAGGAATCCAAAGGAAACAAAATCTCAGACATATGCCCAAGCAATTTCTTCACCGATACAGCTCCTAGGGCACTAGAAACTAAAGAGAAAACAAACAAATGGGACTACATCAAAATAAAAAGTTTCTGCACAGCAAAAGAAACCATCAACAAAACAACAAGAAAACCCACTGCATGGGAGAATATATTCGCCAATGTTATCACTGATAAGGTTTTAATCTCCAACATTTATAGGGAACACATACAACTTAACAAAAAGAGGATAAACAATCCAATCTAAAAATGGGCAAAGGACCTAAATAGACACTTTTCAAAAGAGGACATTCAGAAAGCCAAGAGACATATGAAAACATGCTCAAAGTCACTAATCATCCGAGAGATGCAAATCAAAACAACAATGAGGTACCATCTCACACCTGTCAGAATGGGTATCATCAACAAATCAACAAACGACAAGTGCTGGAGAGGATGTGGAGAAAAAGGAACACTCGTGCACTGCTGGTGGGAATGCAGACTGGTGCAGCCACTATGGAAGACAGTATGGAGTTTCCTCAAAAAGTTAAAAATGGAACTCCCATTTGACCCCGTGATCCCACTTCTAGGAATATATCCCAAGAAAACAGAAACACCAGTCAGAAAGGATATATGCACCCCTATGTTCATAGCAGCACAATTCACCATAGCTAAGATCTGGAAACAGCCTAAGTGCCCATCAGCAGATGAATGGATTAGAAAACTGTGGTACATCTACACGATGGAATACCATGCTGCTATATAAAAGAAGGAATTCTTACCATTTGCAATAGCATGGATGGAACTGGAGAGCATTATGCTAAGTGAAATAAGCCAGTCAATGAAGGAAAAATACCACATGATCTCACTCATTTATGGATAATAAAGACCATTGTAAGCTGATGAACAAAAATAGATACAGAGGCAGAGCAGCCTCGAACAGACTGTCAAACTACAGAGGGAAGGCTGGGGAGGGTTGGGGGGCAGGAGGGGGGGTAAGAGATCAACCGAAGGACTTGTATGCATGCATATAAGCATAACCAATGGGCACAAGACACTGGGGGGTAGGGGAGGCCGGGGGAATGTCAAGGGGGTGGGGAAAGGAGACATATGTAATACTCTTCGTAATACTTTAAGCAATAAAAAAATTTTTAAAAAAAAGAACTAATTGGTCTGTCAGCTGGCAAATAATTTTATTTTTGTTTAAATAAAGAGAAAATATGTAACATTTTATTAGATTAAATAAAATAAGGATTAATTATAATGTAAACAAAATATTACATATTTACAAGTAATATTTTATTACACACTTGATAAGGTAGTTTTAATATATATATATTGCCCAGCTGCATGGCTCAGTGGTTGAGCATTGACCTATGAACCAGAAGATCATGGTTCAATTTCCGGTCAGAGCACATGCCCCGGTTTCGGCCTCCATCCCCAGTGTGGGGCATGCAGGAGGCAGTTGATCAATGGTTCTCTCTCATCATCGATGTTTCTATCTCTCTCTCCTTCTCCCTTCCTCTCTGAAACCAGTAAAAATGTATTTAAAAAATTTTATATATATATATATATATACATATATATATATATATATATTCGTAAGTCAACACTCAACCACTGAGCCACGCTGGCTGGGGGATAAGGTAGACTTATAAATATCTTATTGAATAAAGCACTCCTAATTTGACAAAAGCATCATGTATAATTTTTCAAATGTATTTTATAGTCCCCCCCAGATCTGCCATTACACTTAGAAGAAGGTGTTGTGAACTCGTGTTGCTTCATTTCTTTTAGGAAGATGTTCTTCTGAGACAGGGTTTATGCTGAGAACAGAGACTAGCCTGAGAGCAGCTCCTTGCTCCTCGCTGTGGTGTGGCAGGGGAGCCGTTGTTTACATTCAGAGTGTGTTCCCGATGCTGGCTCTGCCTTGGCCCCCACGGGAGCTTTTCTCAAGAGCAGTAACACCAGTTAGTTATGCGCGGTGAAATGTCATCCCCACTCCCCCCCGCCCCCCCCATGCTACAACACACCAGATTCTGCAACCCCAACTAGGACCAAAATGCAGTTTTTATCACCTGCGTCAGCCTTAACCGACACACGTGTGTGACAAAGGAAGACCCAGAGCAGAGGACGGGATCCCGGCCTAATGAAGCTTATGGAGGCTTTCCCTAAACCAGATTTTCAAACTGTGCCTGTTTGCATCCCTGGAGGTTTTCATATCCAGAGGCAATGCACCTTAAGACCCATAGTTGGAGCCCTGCAATGGAAAGTGGGCATGGGAAATCTCTTTTTAAAAAACATGTTCAGCCCTACCTGGTTAGGCTGAGTGGATAGAGCGTCAGCCTGCAGACTGAAGGGTCCCGGGTTTGATTCCAGTCAAGAGCATGTACCTCTGTTGCAAGCTCGATCCCTGGCCCTGGTCGGGCACGTGTGGGAGGCAACCAATCCATGTGTCTCTCTCACATCGCTGTTTCTCTGTGTCTCTCTCCCTTCTTTCCACGCTCTCTGAAAATCAATGGAAAAATATCTTCAGGTGAGGATTAAACAAAAATAAGATAAAAATTTAAAAAACGTGTTCATATTGATTTTAGAGAGAGAGGACGGGAGAGAGAGAAAAACATCAACTCATTGCCTCTTGCAAGCAACCCCATGTGGAACTGAACCCACAACCTGGGTGTGTGCCCTGACCAGGACTCAAAACAGCAACCTTTTGGTACAACCAACTGAGCCACACCGGCCTGGATGTGGTGAGCGGGGAGAGAAGAGTTAAGGATGAAGGGTGAACTTCTACTTGAGGAACTGGGTAGTGAGGGGTAGCAAGGACTCCACCTCCTGAGATGGGAGGTGGGGAAGCGGGGGTTGAGGAGGAAAGGAAAGGATGAGTTTGAGAGGACCATCAGCAAGTGAAAATGTCAAGTAGGAAGTTGTGTAAAAGAGGCTGGTGTTCAGGGTGTAAACATACAATTTGGGAGCCGGGCACACACATAAAAACATTAAAAACCCATGGTATTAATGAGGTTACTTTGGGAGAGATGCGGGTAGAGATTCTCCTTACCTACTTACTTGTTTCTAAAACTTTACCTCATATTAAATATCTATGTTCATTAGTTTTGTTTCGCTTATTGTTGCTTCTATTTTTCTTGGCACCATATTTATTTTAAATAATATTGTTGCTTTTTTCTACATTCTGATGGTGTAACACCTTGTCTAAGGCTGTGCCACCATTTTTCCATAATAAAATCTGAACATTTTATTGCCTGTTTATGTCTTCAGACAAATTGTAGGAGCAATTTGTCAAGATTAAAATAACTATTGAACCCTAACTGGTTTGGCTCAGGGGATAGAGCGTTGGCCTGCAGACTGAAGGGTCCTGGGTTCGATTCTGGTCAAGGGCATGTACCTTGGTTGCGGGCACATCCCCAGTGGGGGGTGTGTAGGAGGCAGCTGATCGATGTTTCTCTCTCATCGATGTTTCTAACTCTCTATTCCTCTCTCTTCCTCTCTGTGAAAAATCAATAAAATATATTTTTAAAAAAATAACTATTGAGATTTTTCATAAGGATTGCAAAAATATGTAAATTTGCTTAAAGACAATTTATATATTCACATTTTATTTCATTTAGTCTTTTCAGGAACAAAGAATATTAGTTTTAAAAAATATTTTGAATCAGTAATACATGAGCACAGTACAGATTTTCAGAAAGTTACAATTATGTAGTAAAAATTAAATCTCTTGGCTCTTTCTTACAAAACTAAACAAACCTCTTATTATACAATCCAGCAATTGTGCTTCTTGGTATTTATCCAAAGGAGCTGAAAACTACGTCTACAAAAAAACAACAACAACAAAGAACCTGCAGCCAAAACCGGTTTGGCTCAGCGGATAGAGCGTCAGCCTGCGGACTGAAGGGTCCCAGGTTCGATTCCGGTCAGGGGCATGTGCCTGGGTTGCGGGTACATCCCCAGTGGGGGATGTGCAGGAGGCAGCCGATCGATGTTTCTCTCTCATCGATGTTTCTAACTCTCTATCTCTCTCCCTTCCTCTCTGTAAAAAAATCAATAAAATATATTTTAAAAAAAACAACAAAAAAAAACAAACAAAAAAAAACAAAGAACCTGCATACGACCCTGGCTGGAAGCTCAGTTGGTTAGAGCGTCGTCCCAATACATCAAGGTTTCGGGTTCGATTCCTGGTCAGGGCATATAAGAGAATCAAGCAATGATGAATCAATAAGTAGAACAACAAATGGATGTTTCGCTCTCTCTCGCTCTCTCAAATCAATAAAAAATAAACAGGTAAATAAAACAGCTTTATTTTTTAAAAAACACACACCTGTACCTGGATGCTTATAACAGCTTTATCCATAATTGCCAAAACCTGGAAGCAACCAAGATGTCCTTCAGCAGGTGAGTGGTTAAATAAACTGTGGACCATCCAGAGAGTGGAATATTATTCAGTGCTAAAAAGAAATGAGCTTGCCGAAGCCGGTTTGGCTCAGTGGATAGAGCGTCGGCCTGCGGACTGAAGGGTCCGGGGTTCGATTCCGGTCAAGGGCATGTACCTGGGTTGCGGGCACATCCCCAGTGGGAAATGTGCAGGAGGCGGCTGGTCGATGTTTCTCTCTCATCGATGTTTCTAACTCTCTGTCTCTCTCCCTTCCTCTCTGTGAAAAATCAATAAAATATATTTAATAAAAAAAAAAAGAAAAAAAAAAGAAATGAGCTATCGCCCAGCCGGCATGGCTCAGTGGTTGAGCATTGGCCTATGAACTAGGAGGTCATGGTTCAATTCCAGGTCAGGGCATAAGCCCGGGTTGCAGGTTCGATCCCTGATCGTGCAGGAGGCAGACGATCAATGATTCTCTCTCCTTATTGATGTTTCATCTCTCTCTCCCTCTCCCTTCCTCTCTGAAATCAATAAAAATATATTTAAAAAATAAAAAGTAAATCTCTTTGTTCTTCATACTCAGTTTTCTTCCCCAGAGGCAACCCCTGTTTGTAGCTTCATTGGTGCCCCAAGATGCCCTGTGTATATAAGCAGAAGGGACAGGTTTTTTATATACAAATGGAAGCAAATCACATACTGCTCCATGTGCTGCTTCTTACATAGTAATAGTTCCATATCAGGGCATAAAGAGCTGCTTCATTCTTTTAAACAGATGTGTAATGTCCCACTTACCAATCCTTTGTTATATTAAAGTTCTAGTTGGGTCTTTTGAAAAAAAATTTTTAAATATATTTTTATTGATTTCAGAGAGGAAGGGAGAGGGGGAGAGAGAGAGAGAGAGAGAGAGAGAGAGAGAGAGAAACATCAATGAATCATTGATTGGCTGCCTCCTGCACACCCCCTACTGGGGTTTGAGCCCCCAACCTGGGCATGCGCCCCTGACCAGAATCAAACCTGGGACCCTTCAGTCCTCAGGCCGACGCTCCATTCACTGAGCCAAACCAGTCAGGGCTGAAAAAAAATTTTATTTATTGAATCTAAAGAGAAGAGAGGAATGGAGACAGAAACACTGATTTGTTGTTCCACCCATTTATGCCTTCATTGGTTGATTCTTGTATGCGCCCTGGCTGAGGATTGAACCCAAAACCTTGGGGTATCAGGACGATGCTCTAACTTCTAGTTGGTTCTTTTTCCTGTCTACGACGCCACTTTCAAAAAATAATTTCCTCTTCCTTGCAGATCTTTCCAAGTTTGTCTTTCATTTCTATAAACAGAGTAGACATGTTTTTTAAGAGACTGGGTCTGAAAATTCTAATATCTGACATCTTTGTGGCACTGTTTCTGGATCTGTTTTTTTTCCTCTGGATTTTTGCCATTTTATTTTATTTTTATCTGTTGTTGAATTTATTGGGGTGACAGTGTTTAATAAAATTATAGGCTTCAGGTGTCCAATTCTATAACCACATCTATCATTTTTTGCTGGGTGTCTCACTCATGTCTCCTCAGGCACATGATTCCAGGTGAAGGTCTGCTGTGCGAAAGGAACAGAGAGCACAGAGTGATAAACACGAGGGCGAATCTCAGCGAGCGTTTTGTTATGTGTATCCCCCCTGACCCCCGCCCCGAAAAAATAGGTAGAATATCTGATAGACAAGTAACAAAAAGCTTTTAGAAAACAACAAACGTACCGTGGTGGGAAGGACAGACACAGGACTGGATGCTTATCAGCTCTGGGAAGGGGCTGTGATGGAGACGGGCAGGGCAGGCGAGGCCCGGCGCTCAGGGGAGACTTCTTGCAGGAGCGAGGCTCTAGAAGGGGAACAGGCTGGCCAGGTTGGGGCGGGGGTGAGGGGGGGGGGGCGGTATGTGACATCATCAGAGGCTGAGGAAGAGACCTAAGTGAAAGTGGAGGCTGGAACAGTGTGGAGGGAACCGCACAGCCTGCTGACTCTGGTCCTGCAGCGTGAGCAGGGGCGGGCGGGGCCAGGCAGTGGTCCTGAGACCTGGCCGCCATGAATGGGGCTGAAGGTGGCGTGTCTGGGGCTGTTCTGCAGGCAGGGAGCCCAGTCACCTTGTTCGTCTGTGGGGGAGAGGGTGGTGTGGGCTTGGACCAGGCTGGAGGCCCAGCAGAGGGGGCAGCAGAGGGAGCGGTGCAGATGGACTCAGGGCGTTTAAAGGGTGGAATTAGACAGTGATGTGGGGACGGGGAGATGGCCTGACGGTCACAGCTGCAGGGAAAGCAGCGGGCGGGGCACGTCAGGACCTGGCCAGGGAGCCTGTGAACCCTCTGGGTGAGGGAAGGTCTGGGCGAGGCCGGGGATCTGCCTCGCTGTCCGCTGTCCGGGTGGAGGCTGGGGGCCAGCAGGTGGCCTCCCTCGGGCGTCAGGGTACCCGGCTCTGCTGGATTATTTAGCCGCTGCTTCTCGGCTGTGGCTGCGTCCGCAGGGCCTGGGTGGGTGCCAGAAAGTCCGACTGCCCTGCTGGCTGCCCAGGAGCCCCTGAGCCCCCAGGGAGAGAGCCCCCCTCACTGCAGCCGGGCCTCTGAGCTGCCACCTTCCCTCCAGCCACCTCCCAAGGCCCAGAGCCTGGCCCTCTGACTGCTGGTGCCAGGAGTGGGCTGATGGCCCTGAAGCGCTGGAGGTGGGTGTGTCCTCACCCTGGCCCAGGCTCTCAGCTCCCATCGTCCCTCTGCTGGTGGCTTTGGAACCCCAGACCCTGGGCAAGGGTGGCCCTCGGGGCTAAGCTAGCTGGGGCAGCAGCCCTGGTCCCGACCCCTGGGGCCTGGCAGTGGGCAGTCGATGGAAACCCTGGGCCCTGTGAAGGCCTCGGCCAGAGAAGGCCACTCTGGTCCTGCAGCCCCAAGACCCCTCTCTCTGCGCCGCCCCCTGCCCCCCACCTAAGCCCGTCTTGAGCCCAGAAGTCAGCCTCCACAGGTGTTGGTGACTCTGTTCAGGGCAACCTTGGGGGCGCTCACGGCCTGGGGGTGGAGGGGCAAGAAGGAAGTGGGCCAAGCTGTCCTCCTTCCTGGGGGACCCACAGCTGGCCACCCACGGAGCCTGGGCTGCCACCCCGACCCTGAGGATTAATCTGCCCCCTTCCCCGCAGCACAGAGCTTTCTGAGTGCCCGGCTGTCCCGAACCCCAAGGGGTGTGCCCCGCCCGCTCCCCTCCCACGCAGCCCAGCCCCCGCTGATGGCCTAGTCCAGGGGTGGGCAACTTTTTGTGAGTGCGTGCCAAAACCAGCAAAATCTCTGACTCAAAATTCTTCTGCGTGCCAACCCTAATTTTTTGAGAATTTTGAGAACATGTTACGCCTACTTGATATCTCTTAAGGTGTACATATGTGAAGAACCTTGAAGAAATAATAAAATTCATTCGAGTGACAAAAACACAGTATATGATGATGAAAAATACATTTATTTTTTAATGTATACATGTACACTGATAGTCCGACAGAAAACTTGATGACTCCGTTTGATATTATCAGTAGGACTTTTGCTGCTGCATCACTGATGACAGAGATTTTACATCAGGTTTATATTTCGTGACCTTCAGAGATATGCACGAGCTACCACTTTCATCCTTCAGGCTACTCCTATTACGAGACTTAACAAAATTCATCACTGAGAACAAAGATTCACAAGCGTATGTGGATGAAACCAAAACACTGTTCGGATCTAGGAAGGCAGGGAGAGTTAAGGCAGAGGCATAGAAATTGCTCTTCCCCTCTCTCGTCAATCCATGTCTATGGTCTTTAAGATAACTTGTTACGTAAAATTATTTATTTACCTAAGATGCACCTATACTGAATTTATCTGAAAAATAAAAAAGTCGATATTAAGAAAAAAATTGTAAATGGAAGATTATAAGAGAGGGTTTCGCGTGCCAGCAAAAGTTACTGGCGTGCCATGTTTGGCACGTGTGCCAGGGGTTGCCCACCCCTGGCCTAATCCCTGGAGGTGTGTGTTCTCCAGTGGCTGTGTGTTCGGGGACAGGGTCTCACCTCTTGCGGGGGTAATTACAAGGCTCTGGGGAGAGGCATTTTGGGGTGGCCAAGACCTTTCCGCCCAGGGCAGCTGTGGAGACAGGTCACAAGCCCTAGGACAGAGCCTGTGTCCCTCAGGGCTATCCCAGGGCTGCTGTGGGAGAACAGGGACCCTGGGGTGGTCAGGGGGAGAGGAGGGAAGCCCGCGGCCACAGCCCCAGGGTGAGATGAGCTTCCTGGCCTCCTCCCTCCTCCACTTGGGAGCCCCCAGAAGAACAGTTGGGGTGAGCACTGCCCCCTGCACCCCCACCTGCTCTCTGAGCTGCGGTTGCCCCTCCCCCTGCCCTGCTCTTCTCAAATCTTACAATCTTCCAGGCCTACTCGGTCCAGACTTGCCCTCAGGAGGCCTCACAGCTGCACCTCTGCTGCTGTTGGGCACACGGTCCATCCAGCCTGGTCTACCTGTGGCCCTACTATGACCCCCCACCTGCTGTGACCCCCATTAGACCAAGTCCAAGGGCCCCAGAACTCCAGCGCCAGAGGTAACCTCAGAACAGACCTATCGCTCCAGTAGGGAAACTGAGGCCCAGCCCAGGAAGGCCTTGCACCCAGCACAGGGGTGCCGAGGGGCCTCCCCGGTCGCGTCCTCACCCCTCCGTACTGGAAACCTCTGGAAGAAGTGACGGTGTGAGCCATGAGCGCCCAGGATGTCAGCGGGGAGACTTGCTCGAGTTTCTCTTCATTTTGATGTGGAGACCGAGGACCAGGGAGAGAGGTGGTGTCCGATGGCTCCACCACGGGTTGGCGTCTGGAGGGCAGGGGGCACCGGGGCTCGAGTTACTGCCCCCCTCTGGAAACAGGGCGCGGGGCCAGCAGGATCAGTGGCCATTACTAATGCATGTGCTGGCTGTGGCCGGGCGGCCATCTCAGCCTCCCCAGCTGGGTCCTGGGTGGTGGTGGGGGGGGGGGGGGGGGGGCGGCCTGGAGCCCAGTCCTGGCCTCAGAGACAGCCCTGGGGAAACGCCGAGACTGGCCTAAGGGGACAACCAGCTCCCACAGCCTGGGAGCTCAGACCAGCACAGAGGAAGGCTCAGGCAGAATCCTGGTCTAATGTTGTCAAGTGGCGTGATCCCTGCTGCACCCCGCCTCCCCGGACGCATCTGTGTCCAGCTGCCTCCCTCCCATAGCTCTGGTCCCTCCTCAGATTTGAATTTCGTTTCTGCAAGGGAAATGACCTCCACCCTGGACAGTGCCCTCACTCCTCCCGTGGTGCACCCCGGGGCCACTCTGCTGTATGAAGCCCCCCGACAGGCAGCTTGCTGCCCCCTGGGGCCAGTGTCAAGGTGCTCCCTGGGCGCCTGGGCCGGTGGCTCTCCTGGGCGGGGCCTGGGCGTCCTCGCCTGGCCTTTGGTTTTACTGGCCGGTGTGTCTGTCTGTGCCCTGCCTGTTGCAGCAAGGATGCCTGTGCGGGGCCGCTGCCCTGGGCAACATGGCTCAGGGGCTTGGGCACAGAGTTTAAGTGGCGTGCTCAAGGCCAAACAGAATCCATCCGAGGTCAACGCCGACGGCCTTATCGCCAGCCCAGGGTTCTTTCCAGACTCCTCTCGCTCCCCATGAATAATTTGCAGCCGCTGGCAGGGCGGTCATGGACCACATCCCTCTTCTCACTTTTCTGGAACATCGACTCCAGCCTCTCAGCTCCCCACCCGCTCCTGCGAGCCGGGGACTTGGGCATCCCAAATTCTTCCCGATTCTTTCCCCTGCTGGGAGGGAGACAGCCAAATAATGGCGCTCTCTTTCTCAGGAGGGCCTCTCAACCCCCTCATCGGCCTGTGTCATCCTGATTAAGTCTCATTCATAAAATCATTCAGGTCTGGCCCAAGCCCAAATACACACACACACTTACACACACACACACACACACACACACTCATTCACATTGCAAGAGCACCTCCAATAAAACATCTTTAATTCATACTTGGACATTTGTGAAAACAACAGTAGGAGGAAATGTACCTTTGCACTCCGTATGCAAAAACAAGTGTTGAAGAAATAAATGGCATGACTGAGAAAAAAAGACTCCATATATTCACAGGGCCTTCGGGGGTTGGGGAGGGGGGGTGCGGGGAGAACTGACGACAGGAGGTTGTCTCCTCAGCTGAACCTGGGTCCTGAGCTCCTCTTCTGGGGTACAGCCAGAGCACTGTGACCTTCCTCTGTATGTGCTGAAAACTCACTTCCTAACTCAGAGCTTCTGATTGGATCCTTTGTCACCCTCCAATCTGGGGCGCCCCAACTGGGCAGTTTGTCCCCAACCCTCCTCACATGCTGTTGGGCTCCTCAGGTTCTGTCTGTGGTTCAATGTCTGGCTCAAGCATCAGGCTTTGGTGCAGTTGCTTGTGGACAGGCTGGTGGGCATTTCACTGAAGTTCAGGGCATGTCCTGAAAGGAGCGTATACAGTGGGTCCAGGCCGCCGAAGATACCAGGCGCTTCTGACAACTCTTTGTAATAGCAAACATTCGCAACAGCCCAGTGGTCCCCACGGGACACAACTCAATAAGCTATGACATATTCGCATAATGCAGTACTATGCAACTGTTAAAAAATAAAAGAAATAAAAAAACTTCTGACTACTTCTATGGAGTTACCTCCCAGGTATATAATAACATTTTTAAAAAGTTAAAGGTAGGGCAAAGATGGATGCTAGATTTATTCGACATACTTTGTTTTGTAGGTTTGGCTCAGTGGATAGAGCATCGGCCTGTGGTTTGAAGGGTCCCAGGTTCGATTCCAGTCAAGGGCAGGCTCGACCCCCAGTTGGGGGGGGGGGGGGCATGCAGGAGGCAGCCGATTGATGTTTCTATCTCTCTCTCCCTCTCCCTTCCTCTCTGAAATCAACCATATATATATATATATATATATATATATATATATATATATGTAATTTTTAAGAACACAAAATTAAATGTAAAATAATTTGCAATAGTAAAATAATGAAACCAAAATATCAATCAGTAGTGGGCTGGTTAAGCAACTTTTGCTACATTCATAAAATGAATTCCATGCAGCTGTAAAAGGAAGGAGACTGGCTTTTAGGTACTTTTGTTTTCCTAATTCTTACCTGGGGATATTTTTCCATTGATTTTTAGAGAGAGTGGAAGAGAGAGGGAAAGACAGAGAGAGATATCGATGTGAGAGAAACGCATCAATTGGTTGCCTCCTGCACGCACCCCGACCAGGGCCTGGGCAGGGAGGAGCCTCAACTGAGGTTCGTGCCCTTGACCCCAGGACCCTTTGATCCTCAGGCCGACGCTCTATCCACTGAGCAAACCGGCGAGGGTGGCTTTTAGGTACTTTTATGAAATGATACTGTGCTGCACAATGCATAGAGCACACTACAGTGCATATATGCAAGAGCGGATATAACATTGATATTTGCCCTCATTTGAAAAAAGATGGAAGGATAATAGGGTACTAATAGAAGTGGCTGGAAAGGGGAAAATGGAGACGATACAGCGTAGCTGGGAAGACTTTTCATTGAGTATTTTTAAAATGTTATCTCAGGTTTTAACCATGTAAATGTATTTTACCCCCTTTAAAAATAAAATTAATTAAAACATGATTTAAACCTCGTAGCTAATTGTCAACCTATGAACCAGGAGGTCATGGTTCGATTCCTGGTCAGGGCACATGCCCGGGTTGCAGGCTCAATCCACAGTAGGGGGCCTGCAGGAGGCAGCCGACCCATGATTCTCTCTCTAGATATTTCTATCTCTCTCTCTCCCTGTCCTTTCTTCTCTGAAATCAGTAAAAATATATTAAAAACAAAACAAAAAACATGATTTAAAATGAAATATTTAAAAAATTCCTAAAAGTCAAAAGTGGAATAAAGCAAAGGAACCCTTGGACCTACTAGCAAAAGGGCATAGCCACAGAGTGACACGATAGCAAGGGACTGCGAAACAGTCATTTGACTCTATTCCCAGCAGAACACACTCTAAACCAGTGGTTCTCAACCTTCCTAAGGCCGCGACCCTTTAATACAGTTCCTCATGTTGTGGGGACCCCCCATTTCATTGTTACAAATTGAACATAATTAAAGCATAGTGATTAATCACAAAAACAATATGTAATTATATATGTGTTTTCCGATGGTCTTAGGTGACCCCTGTGAAAGGGTCGTTCGACCCCCAAAGGGGTCGCGACCCACAGGTTGAGAACCGCTGCAAAGGAGCAGAAGACACTAAATGGTTTTAGCCGTCATGGCGGCAGTGGAGGGGTTGGGTTTGCTATTCGGAGGGCAGAGAAATGGAGTCCAGACCTTGCAAGTTCTGGGTCCCCTCTTGCCCAGGGAAAGCCTTCTAGACCTTCTTAAACAATGAACCCCAAGAAGGCCGGGAGCAGCCCTCACCCCAGTGCCACAGCCCCAGGTGCCCATCCACACGGGGTGCTGGGCAAATGCGTGCCTGTGCCTCCAATGAGCTGGTCTGGGGTAGGACTGAGGGAGGCGGGGGAGGCCGTGCCCAAGGCCAGTCTGGACCAAGGTTTTCTCTTAGCTGGAGGCAGGAGGTGAGGAGGGAGCAGCTGGGAAGGAGTGACGCTAGACACAGCGCAGGGCAGACCACCATCCAGAACGGCTCCCAGGCTCCGGATTCCCTCACAAAAGCAGGGAGCAGTGCCGACCCTGAGGGCGGTTGTGTGGGGATCACACGGACTATTGCCATGAGCTTTCAGCACAGTTACTAAGTGGCCACTGTGCAGGAGCCTCATAGCATCTCTGGGAGACGGCGGGGACTGATGTCAGCAGGGAACGCCTGGCACCCTGCAGGGACAGGCACCCTGTGGCCTGGGGGCAGGAGAAGTTTGGGAGATGGCTCGGGGAGGCACCAGGAAAATGGGAGTTCAGGTCCTGAAAGCAGAGAAGCCCCTTGAAGTAGGAATATCGTAGTGAATCTCACCACTCAGGTCATGGGGCGTCATGCAAATTAGGGGTGCCCCTTGTTCAAGTCTGATTCCCCAGGGCTGGGGCATGATTCCGAAGAGTTGTGAGGAGGAGATCCTGCACCCTTCCTCGTGTTCAAGATGCCTGCCATCAGGAAGTCCTGCTTGGTGTCTCTCCTGAGGCCCTCATGCTGCAGCCTGGCACACGGATGGCCCTGTGCTGGGCTGGGAGACAGGCAGAGAGTCCTTGGGGGGAAAGCACTTATCAGGATGGGAGGCCCCTGTTCAAGCTCCATGGCGACAGCTACATGCACCCTCGGCTTGTAGGGCAGGTGGCGGGGGAGGGACCCCGCTGCCACCTGGAGGAGACAGGGCCAATCTTAGAGCTCGATTCTCAGCGTCTGTCAACTTCAAAAGCAATCTCCTTTACTGCTGGCGCCATTGGCTGGATGAGCACATGCGTGCTGGAAGCAGGTGGGCACAGTTAATGCGCACACGGCTTTATGTGCTCTCGGTGGTAAACACAGATAACCTGATCTCTAAACAGTCATTTCCAGGCTGTCCCCACGCTCCTACCCACCGCATCGCCTCTGCTCAGCGGATGGTGGGCTTGCTCGCTCAAAAGACCCCAGGGCCCTTCCTTCCTGACGCCGTGGAGATTCAGGGTGGTCGGAATCATATTCCAGGATGAAGGCCTCCCCCCATCCCCCGCCCTCGCAGGCGAGGAAGGCCCCCCCATCCCCCGCCCGCCCGCCCCGCCCTGGCAGGCAGCTCTGCCAGGAACCTCCTTCCTACCCTCCTCCCAGCCCCTCACCTGCTCCGGCCTCTCCCTGGCCCACAAGCAGCAGGTCCTGTTCTACTGCGATTGCTGTGATGATCTGTGAGACCTGGGGCCTCCAGGCCAGGCTGGTGGAGGGGGACAGAGGCGCCTGGTCACCCAGCCCTGATCCCCCCACATCCACTAGACCTGAGCTGCTCCTGCCTCCTGCTGGGCCTGGGCTGGCTGAGCTCCTGTGCTCTGTGTGCAGGCTCCTGAGGCTGCACACACCCCGACCCCAATCCTCCCAACCCTCAATCTCCCCCCCTCCCAGACCCCTTGTCTGTCCGTGGCTCTGAGGGCAGGACGCTGCCATACTCAGCAGGCCCTTCCAGGGCCTGACAGTGCTGAGCCCTCATGGGAACCCCGAAGCATCGAGGCTGACCACGGGGGGTCCCAGAGCAGACACCACTCGGCCTGGAAGTCAGAGTAGCAGTGCTACAGGGCCTGCTGTGGAACACTCACTGCACATGTGCTGAATGCTCACCTGCCCAGCTCACGTCCTCTCCCAGCAACAGCCCTGCGAGGTGGGCGCTGCCGTCCCCATTGGCTGCAGCTGAGAAAGCGGACGCAGAGCTGGTGCAAGCTGAGCTCTGAGTGGTCCCTCACTTTTGACCCTTGGCCTCATTGGACCCCACACAGCCCCTTGAGGTGGGTACTCTCGTTATCGCCCAGGTGTAGGCCAGGAAATGAGGTAGCAGCCAGGACTTGGGCCAGTTTGGACTCGAGTCGTCTGAGCCCTGAGCCTATTCTTGCCCTGGTCACCATAGTGCCATGCTGCCTGGCCCTCAGACTCACGCTAACCATTGGAGGAGCCAGATATGAACTGTTTGGGACTTTGGCCATGCACCTGTGACTTCTCTCTCAGCCCTGACCCTATATGGTCACTCCTGGAAGTTCCTACACAGCACGGGGGCTCCCTCCGCCCATGCCCACAGCCAGCCTCGTCTGGGACATCCATTTCCAGTTTTCTGAGCTTTCTACCCGCCCCCTCTCCTCCTGCACTCTCCGCTCCAGGGGCTCCTCCGCCGTTTGCTACCACGGCACTCTCTTTATGTCAAGGCCCCCACATGGAAAGGTCCCAGCTTTCAAGATCCCAACCCCCCCACCCCCACCCCCGCAGCTTTTTGTTGTTGTTATTGTTAGTTTTTGTTTTCACCACAGCTTTATCCCCCAGGCGTCCTGCCAGACAAGCAAGGCTCCCACCAAACTAGACCTCAGATCACAGGTCCCAGGAAGGTGGGGCCTCCCCCAGGCTCTGGAGAATGGGACTGGCCCAGATGCTGCAGGAGGTAGAGAGCACTTCAGGCTGGAAGTAGGGAAGGCTTCCAGGAGGAAGCAGCTTTTTAAAAAAATATATTTTATTGATTTTTTTACAGAGAGGAAGGGAGAGGGATAGAAAGTTAGAAACATCGATGAGAGAGAAACATCAATCAGCTGCCCTCTGCACACCCCCCCACTGGGTATGTGCCCGCAACCCAGGTACATGCCCTTGACCGGAATCGAACCTGGGACCCTTGAGTCCGCAGGCCGACGCTCTATCCACGGAGCCAAACCGGTTAGGGCATGGAAGCAGCTTTTTAAAAAATATTTTTTTTATTGATTTTTTAGAGAGAGAGGAAGGGAGAAGGATAGCGAGATAGACACACTGGATGAGAGGGAAACATCATCGATCGGCTGCCTCCTGCACACCCCCTACTGAGGACCGAGCCTGCAACTAGGGCATGTGCCCTGACTGGGAACTGAACCGGTGACCTCTTGGTTCCTGGGTCAATGCTCAACCGCTGGGCCACACCGGCCAGGCAGGAAGCAAGTCTTAAGCCAGGTGGACTGGGAGTGGGTGAGGAGGCCTGGGGCAGGAGAATTGGCATGGGCACAGCTGAGGCAAGAAGTCTGGGTCTAGCCCTGACTGGTTTGGCTCAGTGGATAGAGCATCAGCCTGTGGACTTAAGGGTCCCAGGTTCGATTCCAGTCAAGGGCATGTACCTTGGTTGCGGGCACATCCCCAGTGGGGAGTGTGCAGGAGGCAGCTGATCGATGTTTCTAACTCTCTATCCCTCTCCCTTCCTCTCTGTAAAAAATCAATAAAATGTATTTAAAAAAAAAAAGAAGTCTCGGTCTAGGGCCCTTTGGCCAGTGTAGGGCGTCTGTCAGAGCTGCCCCTCGGAACACAGGCGAGGGCACTGCCATCCCTCATCCTTCAGGAGGGGCCTGGAAGCCCTGGCATGGCAGACGGGAAGTGGGGTGGGCTGAGGGGTGCAGGACTGACAGCCTTCCTGGAGGTGGAGGTTTCAAAACCCCTGAAGGGCGACCGGGGCCAGGAGTCTGTTCCGTCACTGAGTTGCTAACCTGCTGTTACTTTGGCCAAGTCGCTCCTGCCGCCCAGTCTCTGTCCTCATCTGTGATAGGGAGAAGAGTGGGGGCCAATTAAACCAATAGTCATTGCTCAAAAGTTTTTCTGGCATTTGAGGCTGGAAGCTTTTCCTTAAAGTCTGAAAAACAATGGGTGAAAATAGAGCAAGTCAGTGGGGGAAGTAGGGAGCCCAGGGCCAATCAGCCTCCTCGCTTACGTCTGCCCAGCGAGGCAGTAAGACAACCACTGCCTTTAGCATCCATCATAACCGCTGACTCTCAATCCTGACCCAACCCATGATGGTCTCCTGACCCCAACTGCCCATCTCAGCTCAGAACGGCCCCTCCCGGTGGTTTCCGGCCTTGGGAGGGGGACAAGCGCCCTGGAAGAGAAGGAAGAGCCACCTCTCAGGGCAGCCACATGGCCCCAGGTCCCCGGGCACCAATATTGAATCGTCTGGTTTCTGGGCACCCAGGGCCCTGTCGCCTGGAGCAGGTGAGGGGCCAGCCCGCCGGGGCCTGGAGAAAGCAAGCAGGACCCAATACACCTCACCCGGGAGCCGTGCCTTAGCATCCGGCTCGTTGGCATTTATGACCGCGAGTGCGCGTGTGCCTGTGGTAACGGGCACCAATAATGTCTTAGGGTTGCACAACCTCTGACCTAGAGAGGCCACATGTAAGAATGGATCCTTAAAACATTACTCATTTGTGTGATTGCAGGAAACTGGAAAGGACCCAACTGTCCTTAAGATGGGCTTGATGAGCTAACGAATAAGCCCAGCATGAAGGATTGCTCAGTAACTCATTGTCATAGAATGTAATCTTCCTACAGGGGGAAAGCTTACTCGGTGAGAAAAGACACAAAGCAGTGTATATAAAATGGTCTAATTTTTTATTTAAAACAAAACACACAGGGCCCAGCTGGTGTGGTTCAGTGGTTGAGCGTCGACCTGGGAACCAGGAGGTCACTGTTCAATTCCCGGTCAGGGCACATGGCTCAATTCCCAGCAGGGGGCGTACAGGAGGCAGCCAATCAATGATTCTTTCTCATCATGGATGTTTCTACCTCTCCCTCCCTCTCCCTTCCCCTCTCTGAAATCAATAAAAAATATATATTTTTAAAAATATATGGGAAAAAAGGCTGGAGGAGCCCGCAGTGGGTGCTGGTCAGCAGTCCTCCAGGGTCTGTGACATCTGCTTGGTCTTCTCTGTCTGCAACTGTAGGGTTTACTTCTGTGATGTGGTGGGTGGGGCACCAAACATTCATTTTAACATTAGAGAAAAAGGAAAAATAAAAATTCAAAACTGCCGGGAGGCACACCCATGGCACGAAGGCGCCTGGCACTCCACTGCTGCCCTCCCCCTCCCTTTTCCCATGGCTTCTCTGCTGCTCATGTGGCCAGTGAGGAGGGTCTCCGCCTCCTGGGCCCTCTCCCTCCCGCCAGCTGCGTTTCCTGGGCTCAGGGCTCAGGCGGGAAAGGGAGTGGCCCCTCAGGCCGCACAGCAAACCCACGGGCGGCTGGCGGCTGGGGAGGGCATCTCAGTTCCAGCTCTCAGCGCTTCCAGCGGTTGGGGTGGGTGTGCAGGGCCCTCGGAGACTGGGTGGGAGGTTCCATCTGCTTGGGTCTTCCTCCCCTTTGGCTAATTATCATTATCATGTGATAAGATACTGGAGGTGGCTCCCGGCTGCAGAGACAAAGAGAAGAAATGTGTACCAAGGGTCTCCGATTTCCGTGCACTGAGCTCAGGACTCTACATAGGTGATTGCAGTTTAACCTATGGGGTAGATATGTTTTCACCCCCACCTTGGAGATGAGGAAACTGAGGCTCACAGAGGTTAGGTCACTTGTTTAAGGTGATGTTAGCCAGGAAAGCCAGCAGTCGCTCCTATACAGGGTGGGGGTCGGGGAGAGAGACTCAGCTGCATCTTCCAGCTTGTCCCAACTGTCTCAGTCCTTCCCCTGGGGCGGAAGGCGGTGGAAGGTCCCTCCAGCCCCTGCTCAGCTGGGCCCCTGGGTGGAACTGGTCTGGGAAGCCCTCTGCTCTGAGGCCCTGCCAGCCCTGCCGCGGACAGGCTGTTCCCGCCTCCTTCCCCTCCCCCGGTCCAGAACGGTGTTCATCCCTTTAGGGCACATCCCAGCTGCCCTTTGCATGGTCCTCCCGAGGCCGGGTGGGAGGGGCTGTGGCCTGGAGCAGGGCCTGATGCCCTCGGCTCCCCCTGGGGTGGGCCTGGGCTCTCAGCACCAGGTGCTCGTGTGCTGACCAGCGTCACCTGTAAGGCGGTGAATCCGCAGGAGGGAGGCTGAGGACGGACTGTCCGAGATGGACAGTGAAAGGCCGGACGGCAAAAGTTGAGCAGATGGAGATAAGAATGAGAGCTGAAAACAGAACCAGCAAGAGCAGGTAGCAGAAACGTCACAGAACCTCAAGGGAAAGATGGGAAGATGCCCACTGGGCCCAGGCACCTTGTGTCAGCCACGGCGGGACCCGGGGGTGGGGCGAGGGATAGGATGCCGGTGCAGTAGCAGATTTAGCAGATAAAAATACAGATTTCCAGTCAAATTTCAGATGCACAGAGAATGCTTTTAGTGTAAGTATGTCTTCTGCAATATTTGGGACATACTTACGCTAAAAAACAATTCGTTACCTGAAATCCCAATCAGACCCGCACTGAGTTTTGCCTGGCAACCCTAGACCGGGGCCCACGTTTTCCTCGGCTGCTGAGGCCACGCAGGAGGCACCTGGTTGCAGCCTGCGGCCACTGACATCCACCTTCACCCAGCCAGGAAGGGCCTCCAGGCACGTGACATTCCCAAATCTTGTCTTCCTGTACATCGGGGCCAGGGTAGGGACATGCTGACCCCCAACAGGGCTCTTCCCTCAAGTGCCAGCTCAGAATTAGAAGCCGCTATGCCGTGACCTGCATGCTCCTGTCCAGTGCTCCTAGAAACTGTGCCAAGGAGCTCAGGGGGCTGGGGGAGCAGGACCCGAGAGGCTGAGCCTGTGGGTTCCTCAAGGGGTGGGTGGCAGCAGGGGGTCTGGCACAAGTGCCCAGGCCATGCATGGCCCCTGCGAAGAGTGTCCAGGGGCCCAGGCATGGAGGGTTCAACGAGGGAAATATACTGCCCACCCCAGGCAGTCTCTCGGAACCCCATAGAATGCCCTGGCTGGAAGGCAGTTCAGATTCCTTGCTTTATAGATGAGCCCCGAGGCCCAGGGCCTCAGGGTCCAGGGCCACCTCACAGCTTTGGCCTCTGACATGTTGCTGCCCCTCAGGGGGATCTAGCATCTTCTACTTAGCAAAGTCCTCTTCCCTCCCTTGTCTCTGGACGTGCACAGCCACTCCTGGCACAATGGAGCCGCCAGCATCGCCCTGTTTGCACAGATGCAGAAACTGAGGCACCTGGGAGAGACTAGCCCAAAGGCCTGCAGAGGGATGGCCGTGGAGCCAACTGGAGTCGGAACTGTCTTGGCTGGAGGCAGAATGAGGAACACCAGGGCAATGCGAATTCTTCCGCCAGTCCGGGCGGGGACCCAGGGAAGGTACCTAGCTTCTGCAGGCAGAAACTCCAGTTCATGGCATGCTCAGATGATGGAATATTTTCTGTATTTGCATACACACACACACACACACACACACACACACACACACACACACACAAACCCAGTCTTGGTAGGTCCCCATTCGTGCTGGAAGGGACTCTGCAAGTTTTGAAAGATAACAGAGGTGCCTACAGCGCCCCTCGCGGGCAAGCTGTGCCCAGCCTGCCCCCTGCGAGGGTCCGGGCTGGCCGTGGAGCCCAGGGCTCTGAATTCCCCGCTGCCTGCTTGACTCGAGGGAGTGACTTCTGAGTCTCCCCTGGCCCTCAGTTTCCCCACCTGTGAAGTGGGTGGAAACACGCTGTCATCTCAGGCTCCAGCAGCCCGGGAGTGATGCCCTGTTTGATTACCAAGCGGATTAAAAGTCTTGTGCACTCGATACAAGTAATTCTATCCTGTACATGGATAGTTTCGTTGAAAAGCAGCCTCAGGTGGCCTTTCACCAGCCTCCCTGGCCCTCCCCTCAGGCCCCCACGGGATGGGCTGTGAAGGAAAGAGAAAGGCGATAGGCTCCTCTGGCGCCCCTGAGGTATCGCTGCTGCTCTTTCTTGCTGAGGGCGCCAAGGAAGATCAGCAGGGCCGAGCGCCTAGGGGGCCTCTGTCCCCACCCGCCCTCCCAGGCTGGGAGTGGTCTCTGCCCAAAGGGGTGCTAACGGCCCAGACAGTGGCTGCAGCCAAAGGGCCCGGTTCCTGCAGAAAACATGGAGCCGCTCAGGTGCCCAAGCACCTGGCCTCGGCGTCCCTCCCCAAACCCAACTCACCCTGGGCACCTTTGCTGGAACCTGTGCCCTGGATCAGAGAGAATCCCACGCCATACATGCTCAGAGCTGGCCTCTGGCCGAGACCTGGTCCCTCCTTGAACCCTGGACATCCAGGTGGAGGAAAAGCGTGAGCTTCGAAGCCCCCGTGGTCTGCTCCTGGCAGCGCAAGCGGGAAGGGCTCCTTGGTCCCTGAGGTCAGAGTGTGGGTGGCGCCCAGGCACCCAGCTTCGTCAGCCAGTGGTTCGTGGGTTTTGTCCCGTTTCTGTGGGGATCCGGCTGTCCTTTTTCAGAGGGTCTTTCAGTGTCTGCTCCTCCCGGAAGCAGGCCTCCAATAAACAAAGAAGTACATCATTGAATTTCGTCCCAGGAGGTCGGACATTAGTGGAGCAGCGTTACCACCCCCACAACGACCACCATTTCTCCCTCCCAGGGGGTGGCGGGGGGCCATCACACTGATATTTAAGCCTCCAGCGGCCCAAGCTGCAAATGGCTGCTCAGTGCAGCCTTGGGCTGTGCAGGCTGTGAATGTCGGGCCTGGCCTGTTCCATCTCGAAGTGGATAGGAAGTGTCGTGGACCCGGGAGCAGAGGGATGTTCTCCAAGACCCTGCGGATGCTGGATTTGGAGACACAGCCTTAGAGGAGAGTTTGAAATGCATAGCTTTGTGACCAGCCTCTGTCTTACCTTCACTGGCACAACCTGCCTAGATCTCGGGCTCCCTCCCTGCCACTGGAAGCCCCTGCAGGGCCCATCCAGGGCTATCTGCACCCTCTCTCCTCACGCACAGCGGACAGAGGGTCGACATGGCATTCAGACAGACTCAGTTCCGAGTCCCAGCTCCACCCGTTCCTAGCTGAGTGGCCAATTTATTGACCCCCTTAAGCCTCAGTTTTCTCATCCGGAAAGTGGGCATAATAATGCCAGCCTCACACAGTGTAAAGCCGCCACCCACCCAATAAGTGTAATTTCCCTCCTCCTAGGCTTTTAAATGAACTACAGTCCAGAAAAAGAAACCATGTTCATTAACAAATGCCATGCATTTATTCAACAAGCACTTAACGAGTGTCTGCTACATGTCAGAAACGTACTGTTAACGCCCGAGCCCTGGGACCATCAGAGGTGGGTCTGAGCTCGAAGGTAGCGAACACTCACAGGGACACACAACCTGAGTCTAATAAGACACTTGGGTCTGGCTTTTCATGATGAGAACAGAAGGCACTGAAAATGTGAAGAGTCTTCAGGAGGCATAGCTTCGCCCTCTAGTCCCAAGACTGAAGGCAACTGGAAGCAAGGCATCGAGGAGTCCCCCAGGCAAGATCAAAGCCACGTTGAGAAAGCCGTTCTCCTCCTGTGGCTGAGCTGGAACTGGCTGGGACGGGCCGAGGCCGAGGGCAGCTGGCTGAGTGAGCTGCTGCCGTGGCCCCAGTGGAATTAAGGAGGGCAGCGTGGTCTCCTTGGATCCTGGCAAGGTGGAGGTCAGAGGAGCCGTGCAGGGACAAATGGTGGAGCCATTTGAAACCAGGGTTCAAGTCTCAGGTCTGCCACTCACTACTTGTGGAACTTGAGCAAGTCCCTCGAGCTCCCAGAACCTCAGTTTCCCCCCAGGTAGCAGAAGTCATGAGATGAAGTGTGCGAGAGCTCTTCGTCAACAGCACAGTGGCATTATGGGGGCTGGAGTCAGAAAACCTGGGTCTGCGACTTCCCCCACCAAGTGCCCTCTGACAAAAGGCACATTCCCATCAGGCCTCAGATTTTCCCGTGTCACGGCGATGTGAAGGCAAGTGCACGTGTTCAGGCAAGAATTGTGTAAAGCAGTGGTTCTCAACCTTCTGGCCCTTTAAATACAGTTCCTCATGTTGTAACCCAACCATAAAATTATTTTCGTTGCTACTTCATAACTGTAATGTTGCTACTGTGATGAATTGTCATGTAAATATCTGATATGCAGGATGGTCTTAGGAGACCCCTATGAAAGGGTCGTTTGACCGCCAAAGGGGTCGCGACCCACAGGTTGAGAACCGCTGGTGTAAAGACTTGTGTAAATGGGGATCTAAGGGCCTCAGTCAAGGCTGCTTGCTGCCTTGGCCCATCCTTGGCCTGGGTGCCTCCCTTTTCTGTGGCTCTAAGGTACCTGGGCCCTTCACGTGGCACTTCACTCCAGGACTGTGGTCAGCAAACCACGGCTCGAGAGCCACATGCGGCTCTTTGGCCCCTTGAGTGTGGCCACGAAGTTTCAATCGCACTGTACGTGCGTGCCCGCACGAGGTGTTTTGTGGAAGAGCCACACTCCAGGGGCCACAGTTTGCCGCCCACTGACCCAGGACATTGCCCATAACACTGCAGAGCCGGGCCCTTCTGCCCAGCCCCTCAAACGCACCCACCCAGGCACACAGCACATGAAAAGATGCTCAGCTCCATTAGTCATCAAGGAAATGCGTATTAAAACCACAGGAGCTACACACCCTCTCCAGAATGCTAAAATGAAAAAGTCTGGCATAGCAAGTGTTGGCAAGGATATAGAGCAACTGGAACTCTCGTTTCTCTCAGGAGGGAGACAAGGGAAATGAAAAGCAATGGTAGCACATTGATAGCTTCAAATCGCCATGGTGGGAATATTTATAGCTCAGAAACCAGCAAATGCTACAAATCAGGGCTTCCTCCCCCTCCAGAGAGTTGGTTATTAAACATTTACCCACATAATTTCTGATGGAATAGGTTCACACAGAGACGTGTACATGATTGTTCATATTAACTTTATTCGTGATGGCCAGACATTGGAAACAGTCCAAATGCCAATCCATTGGGGGAACAGATAAGCAAACTGTGGCGAATCCATTCACAAAGTGGAATACGACTCGGCAATAACAAGGAGTGAGCTACTCATACACACGACTTGGATAAATCTCTCAGCCATGACGCGAAGTGAAAGTAGACAGGTTATATACTCTAAAAACTTGGACATATCCGCTATGATTGAATTTATATGAAATTCTAGAAAAGGCAAGACTACACCAATAAAAAACAGGTTAGTCATTGTCTGGTGTAGGAGAACTGGAGACGAGGTGGGGGGCAGGGAGGGGAAAAAGACTGACCTGGAAGGGGCATGAGGGAAATTTTAGGGGTGATGGACATGCTCTATATACTGATTGTGGTGGTGGTTACACAGGTGCATATGCTCGTCAAAGCTCATCTCATTGTGCCTTTAAAATTGATTTCTTTTGTGTATGTAAACTTCCTTCAACAAAGTTGTCTAAACCAAATAAAAAACTTACCCATTTTGCATCCCACGCCCCTAGGTGCTAACAGATATGTGACGAAGGTGCCTTCACAAGTGGCAGCCCTAATGCCAGTCTCAGAGAGACTTCAACCTGATGACTGCCTCGAGGGCAGGCCAGTGGGACATGAGCCAGCTGGGGTCAGAGATGACAAGACTGGGAAGAGGCTCCTCCCCCATCTAGGTGCCACCCTCTCTACCTTCTGCCCTCCGCCTGAAGATGTCTGTAACCTATGCATGCTATTGACAAAAACCCTGTCTTTTCCCCTAAAGGCTGGTGGGACTGAGAAGACTGGGGTCATTGGAGTTTAAAGGAAAGATGACGGGAGGGAGTGAGGGCAGGGAGGGACCAAGACCGTGTCATTCCTCACCACGTGTGCTTGAAAGGTTAGCATATGGCAGATAACAACCAGCTGTTCTCTGTGGCCTCCAGATGGATTCAGAGAAAGATGGCCTTCATTGGTAGCAGACTTGGGTGGGACATAATGATGAACTTCCTGAGAGGGTTCTTGTGAAAGTGGACGTGTGTACACACTCATGTGTGTGCATGCACGTGAGAGTGGTATGTGTGTTGTGAAGTCAGAGCAGGGGATGAGGGCTCTCGGTATACAGAGTTCCTCTCTCTGGAGCACTTTAAGAGTCGGAAAGACAAACCCCACTCTGAAATGAGCCTGGGTCCCTCTGGAGTGGTGACGGAGAGATGGACCCAGGCCCTTTCTCTAGGTACCTTGGAGGGCCATTAGCGGGCTGGCCCATCAGTAAGACCCCCCAAACCAGAAATCTGTGGAGCCAGATGGGTACTTACTTCCATGGCCCCACGCCCTCCCAGACGGCCCTGTGCACTTTCCTCCCATTAGGGCAGCGGAGACCATCCATCACCAGGGGGATGGTGATGTCACAGCTGCAGGCTTCAGAGCGCACGGGAAGGCTGCTCCATCCCCTCCGAGGCGCTAAATCATTCATGCAGCAGAGAGCCCTGGTGGCAGGAGATTTACTGCGGAGGAAACACTTTAGGGACTTGTGGAAATCAATTCCTTAAAGAGACCCCATCAGCTGGCAGGTGGCCTCAGGCTGAGGCGTGGGTGTGTGACAGGGACCCAATGAAGTGGGACCTGGGGGAGCTTCCCAACGCCAAACAGAGGAGTCAGGGAGCCCACGGCCTGTGCTCCAGGGTAGGTCCAAAGTGAAGGCAGATTCCAGCACCCTGGGAGGGAGGGAGGGACTCCAGCTAGCCAGATCCTGCTCCCCCACCCCCCACCCCATGGGGTTTCTGTGCCCATACCACAGGGGCTCTGAATGAGGAACGTTGCTGGGATGTGCTTGCTCAGTCTGTTGGCTCACCCCACCCTACCCCACCCCACCCCACCCTACCCCACCCCACTCCACCCAATCTCGGCTGGAAGGGGAGTTTCAGGACAGCTTCAATTTCTCTGAAGAGGAAGTTGGAGCATTACCCAGCATGCTCTGGTCTCAGAATGTGAGTTCCTAAAGGCACAAACAGTGCAGAATTCCAGACGATGATTCGGTTCCTGGGGGACCACGTGCTAATTTAACCTGTAGGAGCATGTGACATCCAGAAGCAGCTTGGGACTCCTGCGGCCCCACACCCTCCAGCACACAGTGGGATCTTCATACCTAGCACAGCAGGGCTCTTCTGCTCCAAGTCCAGCCCAGCTCATCTGTCTCGGTTCTTATGGCTACAGCACACCAACTACATGTGTCTTGGACAAGAAAAATGAAGGGATGAAAGAAGAAAGCAACAGCATTTTCAAATCAACGTTGGAAAAGAAGAAACAGCTCCCAATTTACAGAGGAGGAAACGGAAGGCCAGAGGGGGAAGTGACTCAAGAGAAGTCCAAGTCCACGACCCGAGAAAATGGTAAGAGGGAAGGCCCCTGGAAGTGACATTGAGCCGTCTCTGCCTCCCTTGAAATGCCCTGGGCCCCTGCTAACAGGGGTGAGGTCGGCCAGCGGCTCTGACGGGCGGGTTCCGGCCCCTCTTCTGTTGCCTAGTGCCTCTCAAGATGGGCCTCACTTTGCCGCAGGGCGGTCTTGCGGGACCCTGACTGTGATGGCGCGCCTGCTCACTTATTCGCTCACACGTATTCATGGAGCCGCTTCTGAGTCCCACACAGGGACACAGCAGTGAACAGGACAGACTGGCCCTTGTCCTCCTGGCGCTTGAGTTTTACATCACCCTGGACCACAGACCCGGTCAGGTCATCACCCCAACCTCCCGCCCCCCGTCCCCCTCCCCCCTCCCCCCTCCCCCCAGGAGGTGCGGCTGTTCCATCTGCACAGGTGCTCACAGCAGCTTCGCTTCCACCACATGGTCAAAGCCTGCTCCTTCCTAGGGACCCCTCAGCCCTCAGGGCAGGGCTACTAGTTGCTGCGCCAGCTGCAGCCCCACAACCTTAGCCGGTCCCTCCCTCAGCTGCCCTGTCTCAGGGGCGCAGGAGCGCAGGAGCCAACGCTGGCGGCGCTTTGTGAAGAGCAGATTCCAGGAGCGATCAAAGAGCGTCAGGAATTCCAATGTCCCCGTCCCCTCACCCACAGTCAAGCCGCTCTGCCTCCACCTCCCACAGCCCCTCCTCTCAACCCGGCTCGCCTTTTCTCGGCCCCTCCCCCGGCATCATCTCCCAGGCAGGAGGGGCTGCCAGCTCGCGGCCAAGGACTCCCGAGATCACGCTCCTTCCAGGCATCCCAGCAATTGCTTCGCACCCCCCAGCCTTGTCCCCAGGAAAATCTCTGCGCTTCCCGGGGTCCCCGCCTACCCGCGGCCAGAAGCCTGGAGACCTAGAGACCAGAGCCCCGCAGAGGCCTGGGCAGTTCTGAGGCTCGGAGCTCCGCGGGCCCCACCCCAGGTGGCCCCTCGGCGTTTCCTTTTTAATCCCCAGCTCCAGCCGCTCTCCCCGGGCCCGCAGACCCAGCCCCTGGGAAAGGCTGCAGGCATCCGGAGAGCTGGGCTCTGGTCCTGGCTCCGGCCCCAACTCGGGGCCTCGCTCGCTGGGCATTGGTTTCTTCGGCGGAAAACGAGGGTTTGGATCAGACAAACCCCGTAGTAGCCCTGGGAGGGTCGGAGGGGACGCGGGGTAAACCACACGGACTCAAGGCAGGAGACACCCGCGAAGACGCGGAGGCTCAGAGCACCCCGAGCCGGGCGGGAGCGGCGCAGGCCGTCGAGGAGGCGTCTTCGGGGAAGCGCGCCCCGCAGGGGCAGGGCCCGGGGGGGGGGGGGGCGCCCCGACACGCTACGGGCTAAGAGCGAAGGAGCGAAGGACACGACCTCCCAGAACGCCACGCCACGCCAATGCGCAGCTGTCTGCGAGCAGGGAAAGGGCCGTCCATCCACGTCCGCGCAGGAGCTGCGCGCCCTCCTCCAAGGAAGACGGGCAATGTGCCCCCCTCGGATTTGGGTGGCGACCGCAGGACTAAAAAGAACTGTGTCCTGAAGCAGCATTTGTGCTGCTTTTCATTATTCGATTCCTCCAACAGTGACCCGAGCAAGCTCCCTATTTACAGAAGAAGAAACCGAGGCTCAGAAAGGTCGGGCAGGCGGCCCACACGCACGGGTGGAGTGATGGCACCGGGAGATTATTCTAATTTGAGGCCATTAAGTCTTCAGACCCGGAAGCATCCCCAAACAGAAATAAAAGCGTGTGTCTGGTTTGGGGGGCTGAGGTATTCAGCTAAATTTCGCTTTGGGCAGGGGAAGTGAAACGCGGCCTGTGGCCAACCCCATGTCTAGGTCACTGACCTTCCATCATCTGCTGAAGGTCGCGGCCCCTCTCCCTTCAACGTCAGACCAATCTCCGCTCAGAGCCTCCGGGTTCCAGCCCTAAGGCCCGGGATGGCTCCAGGGCTGCAGGGCTGGGGCCCGGGCTCTTGGCACGTGGTGCCCCCCAGGCTGGCTCCGGGTCAGAGGCTGGGGTCCGCCACGCCGGGTCGTGCCGGGTGAGGAGGATGGGGAGGCTGGGTTTCCAGACCCGAGGGGGCCCGGCCGAGCTCAGGCCCACAGGGCTCCTTTCCAGGGGGGCCACGAGCCAGTTTTCTCCTCGCATTTCCAAAAGGAGGTGCCACGAGTAAACTCAGTTTATCCTGCGGAGGAGGAAATGCAGGCTGGACTAGATCCCACGCCCTGAGACCCCCCACCGAGTGCTCGGTCCCCTATCTCTGCCAGCCATCTTCCCCGCTGAATCCGGTCACGGACACCCCTGGGGTGGGCGCTCCAGCCTCAGCTGCCATCCGGGCCAAACTCGGGGCGGGTGGGGGGGGGGGGAGATGTCAACTGGAGAGAAAGGTAGACGACTGTGCTGCAAAAACGCCGGGACGGAAAACCCGGGGCGCCTCTCCCCCCGCCCCCCACCGCCCTACTCTCCAAGCTGTCGGTCTGCCTACTGTCGGTCAGGCTGGCTCGCCGGCTCTGATTCCACCCCTCTAGGCTTCAGTACCCGAATCAGATGAAAACAAAAACAAACCAAAACCATTCCTGCAGTTTCTTTTTTTAATTGAAAACTTCATACAAGCAAATGGTAAACACACATACACACTTCAATAGTCCAGAAAGACAGCAGGAGTGCCTGTCTCCTGGCCCCCAGTTCTACGGAAACTCATCTCTACCTGCCGTCTTGGGGGGGGGGGGGGGCGGGGAGACGATGCCTACAGAACTTGCACCTCGCCATCACCACCCCCATTTATATTTCTACACAAACAGAAGCTCTATGTCCTTTGAGTTTTCCACTTAAGAACCAAAATATTTTCCAGGACATATAACGGCCACGTATATAGGGCATCCCCCCCAAAATGTAGACACACTTTAACAGCTGAAAGCTCAATTGATGTTGCTTTCTTTTCAGATTTAATCCATTGGTATTCATAATTATTCAAAGTGCGCGTTCGTGTTTTGGGGACACCCTGTCTTTCCCCCACTCTTTTAAAGGGCTGGCCTTTCCTTTGTCTGTCTCTGGTGTTTCTGTGTTGTTGTTGTTGTTTTCTCTTGTTTGTTTTCTTTCCCCCAAACCCCCTCTACTTCCCTCCAACACCCGCGCCCCGCAGCCAGAGCCGAATCCCCTGGTCCCCAGCCCTTTGAGAACAGCACAGAGACGGGCACCGCTGGGAGGAAATGCACAGACCCACAAACACACCATTTTTCATTTTTCGAGAAAAGTCCGGCGGTTGGTTGAATTTCGAGCCCTCCTGCGGGCGTGAGCGCACGTCTAGATTCTAGAACAAAGCCCCGAGGGCTGGAACCTGGGACTGGACCCAAAGACAGTGCGGCGGCCCCGAGTTTCCAGCACGTGGCCCCGGCGGGGAGTGGGCTGGGGTGGCGGTGAGATCTCGAGGGGCAACACCGGAGCCCGAAATACGGCGGGGGGCAGGCAGCAGGGAGGCATTTCCGCGGGCGGGGGTACAGGGTCTGTGGCAGGGATGAGGCAAGGTTTATAGTTAGAGATTTATGGGTCTGGATGCAAGCGCGTACCCACCCGTGCCTTCGATTGATTCCCCTGAGCCGTGGGAGTCATTCTTCCCGTTTTGAAAACGGGGGAAACAGGCTCTGGAGTCCGCGCAGCAGCCGGCAACTGAGGCGCGGGAGGACGGGAATCAGGGGTCCCGGTTCACCGGGGACTATGCCAGTTCCGCACGTCAGGGGCCGAGAGCCCGGTCCGCGCGGGGCCCGACCAGCCTGAGCGAGGCAATGACAGAGCTGCTGCCCCCTAGCCCTGCCGCCCTAAGGAGGGAAGGGAAAGGGCACCGGGAGGGTTGGCCACGGCTTCACCCAACGGCTTCAGCAGAGACTGCGACTGCCCTGGAGTGGGCGAGGCGGGAGGTAGGCAAGTGAAGTGGGCGGCGGGGCGGGGCGGGGGCGGGGGGACTAATAGGACCAGAGAAAAAAACCAAGACCCCAGGAGGAGGAAGAGGGGCCGTGCCCGGGGCAGAAGGAAGGATGCCCGAGGCTCCCAGGTTGGAGCAGTTCTTCCTAAAGGTACAGGGGTGCTTCCCGAGTCTGACTCGAGGGTCGAGGAACCCACACTGCGCGTCGCGGATGCACGGCTCTGGCAGAGTGGGATGTTGGTGGGGAAGCGGGCAGGGTCTCTTACTGGGAGGAGGGTGCCTTTGTGGGGCAGGCAGACGTGCGCTCTCCGGAGGGAGGGCAGCACGCAGGCGGAGTAGGGTGCGCAGGGCAGGCCAGCAAAGTGAGGACCTAAGGTCGTCCCGAGCCACCTCCTCCCCCGATTGTGCCCCGAGCGGAAAGGGATCCAGGGTATCGGGTCCCCGGGGGCCGCCCCCTCACCATTCAGGTCCAGCTCGGGTTACCGGCCGGGCCTGCTCCCTAAAATATGTATGAGGCTTTTGCGGGTGCAGTTTCGCGGCCCCTCCCGGAGTGGGGTTGGGGGCATCGGGGCGCACCGGGAACCTCGGGGGGAGGAAGCCACGCTGGCTGCCGAGGCCGTCTCGGCTTTCAGCGGCGCATGTAAGAAAAGGTGGAAACTGGATCTGTCTCGGCGGCGCCCCCGCCCCGCCAGCACCGACGGCCGGACCGCGCGGCCTGGTCCGCGGCTCGCTTTGCGCAGAGCGGTGTCTGGTTCTCAACAGCAGGTGAATGGGCCCGGGCGGGGCGCGCCGGGCACTGGGGCGGGGCGCGCGCTATAAAAGGGGCGCGGCAGGCCGCGGGGGCCACTCGCAACCAGCGTGGCCTGTGCTCCGGCGTCGCAGTTTCTGGCGCACCACGCGCTGCCACCCAGCACCCCACAGCCCTTGGGGACCAGGTAGGGCGCGTGGGGGACGCAGCCAGAGAAATCCAGGGCGACCTGGGTAGGCGGGGAGTGAGTGAGGGCCGGAGACGGATTCATGCGGACAACCCCCTACCCCACCCCCACCCCACCCCCTCTTTTGGAGTGCTGGGCCCAGTGCTTTGCTCAGGCGCATCGAACCCATATCTGGCTGCGCTGAGGGACAAGGAGGCCTCGAGACTCGCCTAGTCCGCTCGCCTGGGATGGGGGTCTTGTCTCCTCCTCTGGAAGCCGCATCCAGGGGCGGAGCAGGCCCCGCCCAGGAGTCGGACCTATTGAAGGGTTCGTATCCGCACCGTCACCCTCGGCTGGTCTCGTCTCCCGAGCGAGAACCAAAGACTCCCCCCCACCACACCCCCCCGCAATCACCACTGCCACTCCCTTCCTTCGCTCGAGTCCAGGACGCGGTGCTAACGGTCTCCAGTGTGATGCAAGAGGCCCTTAGACTGGGTGGGGGCATCGGCTAACCACGCTCCTTTTCAGGGGCTTCGCAGTCGCCAGACCTACGGGGGTCGGTCGGGAGAACTGGGAGCTAAAAGGGAGGGAGACGGATTAACGTTTCGTTTTAATCTGGTTTGAACGGTGGTTGCCGTCTGGGCGGCCAGGCGGGGCTGGGGCTGGGACTGGGACCGGGAAGGACGCCCCAAACGGCAGGGGGCGGGAGGGCGCTCCGGTGCCCAGGATGCTGGGGCAGGAGGAGGCGGACACCCAACGCTGACAGCCTGGGAGTCTCCCGTCCCCTGCCCCGCCCCTCGGAATGCTCGGAGGGGTATCGGAGCGAAGGACCGCAGAAAAGGATCAAATCCACATCCGCGCCCCGGCTTGGGCCCGCCCCACCCCCTCTCGGGGGAGCCGCTGTCGCCGTGGGGAGAATGAAGGGGGATGGGAACGGGTCTGGGGGCGGCTCCCCTCCCCCTCCCCCTTCCCAGACAGGCAGCCTTTGTTCCCGGCGGCGGCGGCGGCCGGGGCCAGACACCTGTGAGGCCAGCGAGTGTAGGTGGGTGAGAACGTGGCGGGCAGCCCCTCGTCCCCACTCCAGCCCCGCGCGCCCGGGTCCCCGTGGGCCCACGGAGACAACTCAGCCAAGCGCACTTCTGCGGGGGAGACTGCGGAGAGCCGTCCAGGGGCCCCCGAGTGTGTTCCAGCTCCAAGCTCCCTTCCCCTCCCCCAGCCCAGGGTCGGGTTTCCAAGCTCGCTGCGCTACACACACCTCGGCTAGCTCCGGGCTCAGAGGGCGGTGGGACGGCAGGGCGTCGGGACACACCTCGGCCAGCAGCACCCTAGCCTGAGGGCAGGAGGCAGCGCCCCGGGGCCCCAGGGCGGCGGCGAGACCCCTTGGGACTAGACTGGGCCGGGCAGGGCCAGCAGGCGGGGCTCCAGTGTCTCCGCAGTCCCAGTCGGGCGGGTCCTGCGCGGTGCACCAACCGGAGCCACATTCAAGGTGAATCACCCCGGGCCCGCCCACTGCCCCGCCCCTGCTCTCCGCACCTGAGCCAATGGCGCGGCGCGGGGGGCGGGCGGGGCTCAGGGGTGGTGCGCCCTCCCCGAGTCATTATCCCTGCACTCGGCCGAGCGTCCGCACCTCTGCGCTGGGACCCGCAGGCCTCTCGGGCCGCGCCGTCCGGGGCATCCTTCCGCGCACCCTCTTCCTCGGGCTGCGGGCCCTTCCTCTCCCACCCAACCGCGCCTGCCGCGCGGAGGTGGCTCCTCCTCAGGTGGCCGGGCAGGGGCCTCCCCCCGCAGACCTGTCACCCGACACCCAGGAAGCGCGCGGCCCCATCCCGGCTCCTCTTTGTTCCCCCGCCGGGCTCCGCGCTCGGGCACTGCCTCCTCCCGCGTCGCGCGGTGGAGGTTCGGGGCACCGCTCTTGGCCCGACCCGGGGGCGCCTCAGGTTCCGTCCATCTGGCCCGCTCCGAACCAGGGCCCTTTTTGCCTTGTTTCTCCCATGTGGACTCGGTGCGGAGCTGGGAGGCGGCGGTGCTCCCCACTCGGAGCCGGCGCAGGTGAGTGTCGGGGCGGGGCCGGGTGGAGCCAGCTCCGGGCGGGGAAGAGACGGCGGAGGCGGGCGCCCGGGGGCGAACGGTGCTAGAATCCGAGTTGCCGGCGGCCGGCCGACCGGCCTTCGGGGATGACGAGGCAATGCCGCCTCCTGGCTCTCCCGCGCCTTCCGTTGAAGGCGCCCACGCGGCCCTGTGGTCCTGGTCCCCCCGTGGAGACTGCTGCGCCCCCGCGGTGGCCCGGGCGGGAGAGGCCGCGTGGCTTCGTGCGGATTGTGTTTGGCGAGTGCGTTTCGGCTCAGGCCAGAGCACCTCCCAGGGGAACGAGCGGGTTCGCCCCGGCGCTTAGCCGCCCTGTGCGCTCAGGTTGGAAGCGAAAGGCTGCGAGGCGGGCGGCGACCAGGGCAGGGGGAGTAGGTGACTCGAGAGCTCGCTAGTGCCTTAAGCCGCATCGCAGGCTTCGACGCAGGCCGTGAACACTCGTGTGGCCCCGAGGCAGCCCCGCCCAGTGGGTGCGGGGAGATCCCGCTCCTCGGCCACCCATCCTGGCAGCTCTGACCCTCCTCCTCATCCCTGTTAGCCCTGGGGAGCACCCGGCCCCGCTGGGCTCGGGTCCGAGTGGGCGGCCGGATGGCGCGCCTGGGCCGCCTCTGCGGCGCGCACATCCTAGGAATGGACGGCGAGGGCGCGGCCTAGGAGGCTGGGATCGCTCTCTTCCACGGGGCCCTCCCGGCTCTGCGCTTCCCCTTCCCCCAGTCCCGGCATCCGCGCGCGGGGGGCGGGGGAGGGGATCTAATACTGGCTCAGAGCGATTAGGGGCCGGCGGCCGGCGGTGTCCTCATCGGCTCCCCGCCCCCACCGCTACCCCGTGGGTTAGGGAGGACCCAGCGCCCCGCCGTCTGCCGGATTCGCAAATCTCTTGAGGATTAAAAGCCCGATTTTCCTCCTGGAGGCCAGGTGGCCGGTGTCTGCGCTACGCCCTTGGTCCTCTGGCGGGGTCACTGGGCTCCCCCGGGTATGCACCGCCCTCTGCCCATCCCGCAGTGAGCCCGACGGGCACCCTTGGCAGATCTCCCTCCGAGACGGAGCCTTCCAAAAACTCTGTCCCCACCACCGAAGGAGCGCAACCGAAGGAACGCTGTCCCCCCCCTCCCTCTCGCCCCCGTCCCCCTCCCCTACGCCCAGATCTGAGCGGAGAGGGGCCAGCGCATCCCCTGTGAGGCTCTTGGTTTGGATCCTGGCCGCCAAGCGCAGCCTCTTCCTGCTGGTCTGCTGGTTTCTTTATTTCTCATGGCCGCCCCTTCCTGCACTCCAGGCCCTGGCCCTGCTCCTGGGGAGGGGAGGTGGGCCCTCTGGGGTTGGTTTTATGCAAAGAAGAAAAAAATCTGGGATGCCATTATTCCTTGTGAGAATTTCGTTTTATTCCTTTTCCTCTGCGAGGCGGGTTAACGGGGCCCCTTGGCTCCCGCCCTGAGCCCACACAGCTCCAGCCACTGCACTAACGGAGGATACGAAGGTGACCAGGGCCTCCACCGAGACCTCATGGGGAGACAAGGGGGCAGGTGCCTAGCCCTGGGCATGTCTGAGGGACATCTCCCCCCCCCCCCCCCCCCCCCAGCTTCCATCCCCTTGGGCCTCCCAGACATTGGATGGAGACAGAAGGGACCGTACCGGCTGGGCGTGGGCGGTGCAGCTCTGATCCTGCACTGGGGAGTCCTTGTGTAGATGTCAAGTGGAGAACCTCAGGGCCTCCTGATGGCAAAAGACCCTGGATCTGGGTGCTCATGGCCTCACGTCCCAGTGACTCCACTCTCCGACCCCCTCCCCAGCACTGGGAGGGAGCATGGGGCCTGCGGGCCTGTGGGGAGACAGGGAAACCTCTAGCTACACTCAGAGGTGTCTGCAGATGGCAGAGTTTAGGAGGGGCAGTCAGCAGAGACCTTGCGGCGTGTGCAGGAGACCCTCATCCCCTGGGCGCTTGGGCGCTAGTGTCACCAGCCTCTCCTCCTGGCCTGCAGGTAGCGTCTTCCTGAGGCTGAAGCAGCTCTGATGCTCTTGTCTTTGCCTGGAGCGCACGCCTGGCCGGGTGGGAGCCAGGGACCAGCCTGCTCCAGGTTCTCCCCTTCTTCTCCCCACTCCCAGAAGTAGATTTCTGGACCTTTGGACCTCAAGGTCAGGGCCATTCCCCTTTCCCCGGGGAGGGCAGAGGAGTTGCCCTGAGGACTCCTGGCAACCAAAGGCCTCAGTGTTCCCTTTTGACCTTTCTAATGAGGCTTTTGTTGCTTATGTTCTCCCAGCTCCCCTGGCCTTCCCTTTCGGGAGAGCAGAGACACCCTGCTTCCCCAGGGCCCAGGCCTGCCCGGACCGAGATCAGAGAGGTGATGCAGGGCTCGGGTGGGCCGGGGATGGAGCTGCGGGTGTGGCGAAGCCGGCACTGCGGCACCACGTCCGGTCCGCAGCATTCAGTCGCAGGGGTGAGGCAGACGTAGGGGAGGAGCCTCGCTCAGCTTCGCTCAGAACTGGCGCTGGTGGGGGATTTGGCCTTGTAAGCTATTCTCTGCGTTCCCTCCCAAATCAGTTGCCAGATGAGGCAAACAGAGACTAAGTGTCTCCACAGAAATGCCACCATTAGTCAGAAGGGCACCCCAGCCCCTGGTGATCGGTTACAGCGCGCCTTTACCTGCGGTCCCTTTTATTTCTAGGGCTGGGAGAAAGCAGCATCCGTAACTACAATCCTCTGTTCTCAGACCCCACCCTCCACCCCCCACACACACACCTACTCCTTGGCGGCCCATAGCCAAGTCAGTACCGTGTTGCCCACCCTCTCCCCACCAAAGTAAAGAAAGATGAAGGAATTTAGGATTCTGTTTCTTTAAGTACTGAGTTCCAGGAGGGTCTGCACCCCCTGAGCAGGGCTGCCTGGATACCTACTACAATGCGGGTTTGGAGTGGACCCAGATCTGCATTGCAATGGCCTTTTGGGTGAGTCTGATTGCAGCAGCCTGAGTTCTGTGGAGACATAACTACCTCCAGTGGACTCTGCTAGCAGCGCCCAGCCTGTCCCTTCTCCTTTTCTTTAGCGGAGTTCAGAGTTGCAGGGAGGGAAACTGAGGCAGGATGCCAGGGAGTGACTTCCAAAGCCCTCCATCCCCTGTGCTGGGGTGGCCTCTGGAGCAGTGAGCATGTGTGAAGCAGGGCAGGGGTCCCTGGGGTGGGGTGGGGGTGCACTGAGCTGTGATTTGGGCGCATTTGATGATGGCAGAATGGGTGAGGATTTGGCGGAGGTCCGGAGGCAGTAAGGCTCCTAGCAGCCCTGAGGTCATGGAGAAGCATCGCCGGGGGGTTTATGGTTTCTGTGCCAGGGGACTCTGATCCTTGCAGGGTACCTTTCTGGCCCCCCTGCCCCCCCGGTTCCAGGCTGGCCTGGAGTAGGCAGAGGCAGCTGTTCCGCAGAGCCCCCAGCCCTCCTGCCCTGGGCGCCAGCTCCCTTGAGACCAAACCTCTCTCCTCTCTCCCTTCTCCCTCCTTCCCCAGGGCGCTGGGCACCAGAGGCAGGGGCCACCACAGCGACGACATCTCTCTCAGCAGCCACTCTGGCAACCACTGATGCAACCTTCCCTGGCCCCTCCCTTTCCTCCCTGCCTGCTTTCCTCTGCAGTCCCCTCAGAGCCGGCCAGAAGCCGTTCCCCTGGCTGGAGATGAGCTGCACCTCCCCTGCCTCCTTGGCCGTGGGACCTCCTGCCACCTGCCCTCCTGCCCTGGCCATGGGCCGGAGGTAGAGATGCCCAGCGGGGCAGTTCACGGTCTGGTCTGTGAACTGTGGGGTGGGAGTCTGGGGAACAGCAAGTTTGGTTTGCTCCCTTGGGCTCTGTTTCTGCCCCAGGACTGGCTGGGGGGTGAGGAATAGTGAAGACCGAGGCTGCTTGGAGCAATACTGCTGGTATCTGCCCAGACGCAGAGAGGAGGATCTGGCCAGCTGCTTGCGCTGTGGGCTGGATTCACTCCATCTCCCTCCTGAGCGAGGGTGGGCTGGGTGAGGGTGGAGGGACTGTGGGCGGGCCTCCAGGTTGAGATCAGAAACACCTTTTTGGGAGGACATCTCCCCCCTCTAAAGGCAGGCGTTCAGCCCTTCTCCCACTGTCACTGTCTCCTCCAAGGTCATCTTGTTGAGCCTGTGGGGGGTGGGGTTAGGAGGGCTGCGGGGCAGGCGTCTCTCTGCAGGGTCCGCGGCCGCAGAGCGTGACTCCTGTTCTGTGTATGGCACTGGTAGAATTCACTGTGAACAGTCTCGGTCAGTGAATTACCGAAGGGCCATAAACAGAGCAGAGACAGATCCACGAGTCCTCAGGAGCACCTCGCCCCTCTAGCCCTTCAGTGGGCCTGGACGTCGGAACTGGGCTGCCTCCAGGGGTGCAGGGATGCCAGGAGCCCCTCCAGCGCGTCCTCGAGGGCCGGCACCACTACCATCTGCTTGGCCGATTTTGGCACTAGCACATTTTTGCTTGTGTCTCTCCGCTCCGAGCAATCATGTGCAGTGCCAATATGGGAAAAGCGGGCACGGCGGCCGCATTTACCTCCCCTGCGTCTTGTGTCTGGGCCCCACCGGCTCCTTGCTGACTCCCTGGCCCATCTGGCTCAGCTGCCGTGAGGGCCGCAGCCCCGTGGGCAGCCAGATCGCCTTACAGCGCCCGGGGCCACAGCTGATCTGGAAGCCCTGCAATCTGAGCTGGGCCAGCAGATGGGGCCGCCTGCGGCCGGGGGAGGGGGGTCGCCATCTGCAGGACCAGCCCGGGTGGTGCCATGGGTCAGAGAGGCCCCGCTCTGCCCTCAACGCACCCTGGGCAGCACAGGGCCTGGCCTTCTGTGGGAACTGGGAGGCCGCTCCTGGCTTGGGCAGTGGCCTTGAGGTCAGACTGGGTGATCCTGGGGCTGCCGTCCGGGGGTGAACATCTGACAGCATTGAGAACAGGGTTCTGGGTGGGCTTGGGGTTGGACTGTACCGTTCTGGCCCTTTCTCTTGAAGGGTCTAGGGCAGGGGTGGGCAAACTTTTTGACTCGAGGGCCACAATGGGTTCTTAAACTGGACCGGAGGGCCGGAACAAAAGCATGGATGGAGTGTTTGTGTGAACTAATATAAATTCAAAGTAAACATCATTACATAAAAGGGTACGGTCTTTTTTTTTTTTAGTTTTATTCATTTCAAACGGGCCGGATCCGGCCTGCAGGCCGTAGTTTGCCCATGGCTGGTCTAGGGCAAGGGCCAGTGGTCCCTCACATACCACACCCTGGACTCGGGTCTCTAGATCCCTGATTTGGGCTGTGGTTGCTGAACCTGCTGCCCATCAGTGTGTCAGGTGGCATTACATATGTCATCTCACTGACCCCCACCACAGCCTTGTGGGTTGTGGAATTTTTTTATCACTTTATAAATGGGGAAACTGAGGCTCCGAGAGCAAAGGCCTGACCGAACAGGCCAGTCAGTGAGCGGTAGAACTGGACCCGTGTGGCTCTTCAGTCGCCAGCCACCGCTGGTGTGGGGTCAGCCTTACTGGTGGGTTTTGTGCTATGGAGCCCGGACCCCTTAGGGTTTGGAGGCACCTCAGCCCTGAACCTAAATTAGGGCTTGGGCTCCCATAGTTACCTCAGACAGCAGGGATGGAGGCTCAGAGGCCTGGACCCAGCCGGAGAGAGCCTGGCCGGTGTGAAGCCCGTGGTCATCGAGAGGCCAGCTGACCTGGGACACTGGCCAGCTGGGAGCTGTCAGGCCTGAAGTCACTGCCCCGGTCCCTGGTGGAGCTGCCTCTATGGTGGAGGCTGTGGGGGAAGGGGGGGGGGGGGGGGGGGACAGTGGAATCCAAGAGGCTGCAAAGCTAGAAGCGAGGCTACCACCCCCTCCGCCCTGGGCCCTAGGGGCTGCCTTGGATGGACCAGGCCATTTCTCCCTGCCAGTTCCCTGGGTACCACCCAGGGAGGGGCCTCCTGATAGTTCCCCCTGGGTGTGGTGATGGAGTCGCTGTGCAGAAGCTCTCTGAGCCCTGCAGAAAGGGAACTGCTGGCTGATTTCAGGGGGGGAGGAGAAGGGAACCCCGTCCTGGTCGTGTCCCTGCCGCTGGGTGTGTCCCCCCTGAGGGCCCAGTCCCTCTCCAGGGCCGAAATGGCTGAGCTGCCTGAGGGCCCCCGGGCAGGGAAGAAAGGAGCCCACAGTCTGGATTGGAGAGACCCTCGCGGGCTGTGGCCACAGAGACCCAGCAGGGGAGGGGGTTTGGAAGGCCTGTTTGCCTGACCGTTTTTTAGAGCATCCTGGAACCTTCTGAAGTATTTGGCCGCATTTCTGTGCCTTCCTGTCTAGCAGGAAGGGCGTCCTCCCGCCCGAGGGTAGAGCAGCTGCGCTCAGACCCGGGTGGTCTGCAGCTGGGCTCCACTCCTTCCTGTGGTTTTGCTTCCGCTCCTCACACCTGCCCAGGTGGGCGCCTTTGCTGAGCCCTGAGGAACAGGTTCTGGTGGGCACAGAGGAGCTGACGGAGCCTCCAGCCTCCATGTCCAGCTGCCTCTGGGGGGCCCAGCTGCAGCCTTGCTCCACCCTGAAGGGCGGGTGGGTACAGCTCCCGGGAAGACCTCCGGCCTCGGCTCCTGGCCTGGGCAGAGTTCACCCCCAACAGTGACTTCCTCAGGCTGCGACCCCTGAGCTCCTCCCTTTTCCCTGCAGCAGGGGGAGGCGGGGCGGCGGGGGTGGGGGTGGGGTGGGAGGAGGCCTGCCTTCACCTCCCCACCCACTCCTGCCTTTGTGCCTCACCACCCTGTCCACGGGGGCCCGGCACCCAGGAGGAATGGACCAAAGGTTGTACCCACTCCACAGTCACCTCTCGGGTTTGGAGATGTTTATTCCCTACAATGGCCTGTGCCCCACAGGAATGCCTACAGCCTGACTTCAGTCTCAACCGCTGCAGCTAAAAGCATTTTCTGGTCAGATGGGACGGTCTCTGAGAAGCACTTGGCTCTGATTCTCGGTGTTTTTGAAGAGCAGCCACTCCAGGTGCCTGCGCCCCCCCGTGCAGGGCCCCTTGCTTGTCTAGGGTGCTTGGAGCTTCCGGAGGGAGAGGGCCGCTCCTGGAGGGTCTGTGCGAGGCGGATCTGCCAGGCTCCCGCCCCTCCCCCACGCCCCATTTGCTTGTTCAATCCGGCCATTATCCTGGTCCGTGCCCTGGCTCTGCGAAATGTGATCTGGCTCCATTGATTGCCGGTGGGGGCTGCGAGGTGCTGCCAACGAAGCCAGGCTGGTACAGCCTCGAAGGCTCCCCTCCCAGTGGCGCCAGCCCTGCCCAGCCCCTCGGGCTTCCCTGGGTGTGGGAGAAGGGTCTGACCCTTCCCACCACCTACACATTCCACTGGGGGTGGGGGAGCTTCGGGCCAAGTCGCTGCCCCCATCTCACGCCCCCACCCCCCCATACCCTGGGGTTGGGACCGAAAGCCCCTTCCTGCTGTGTCCTCCTGCGGACCTTCCCACCCCGTGGGCCCAGTTCTATAACCTTGACCACGAAGCAGATTTCTCCGAAAAGGGGTCTCCCCACACAGGGCCCAGGCCCCCACCTTGGTGGGAATGGGCCTGGGTGAGTGGGACCCTGAGGGTGGCCTGGGTTTGTCTGCATCTCTGCTCTTTCCAGTGCATCTCCCCACAGCCCTGCTCCACCCCGAAGGGCAGGAAGGACCGGAGCCCTCTGGCTCTGCCCTGCTGAGGCCACAGCCCTGTGCCCTGTGTGATGAAGTCGGCCTCAGGCGTCCCCTCCAGCTGGGGCGTGGGGGTAGGAGGTGTGGACTGCCCAGGGCAAATAGATCCTCCCAGGGTTTGGAGGGCTGGGCCTGCCTGCCAGTTGAAGCCTTGGGGTGACTTTAGGGGGCTGCAGCCTGCTTAAGCAAACCTGACCTCTTCTGGGATGTGGACACAGAAGCGCTGTCCTTGGGGTAAGTTACCTGGAGGCCTGGGGAGGTGCCCCTGTGGGGAGTCAGATTGCAGCCAACCCTCGTAGGGTGTGTGGATGGGTGGGTGGGCGGGTGGGCTCTGTGGTCGGGACAAGCTGCATGGACAGGATACTCTCCGCTGGCTGGGCCCATCTGCCGTCAGCTGGCCGAGATGAGTGATGTCAGTGGGCCCAGAGGCTGGCTGTGCTGGTCCTGGGTACAAGGCCCGAGCCTGGAGTTGGCCACCATCCCCAGGGGAGAGGCCACAGCAAGTGGAGTGGTTTGCCTCTTTGGGGCTTGATGGGCAGGAGTATTGGGTACAGAAAATCTCACTTTCCTTCCCTCTGGGTGGGTCACCTGGTGAGCTGTGGGCCCTCGGGATGACATAGGAGGGGTCTCCCCAGATCACGTGGGGCCGTGGCATGAGTGCTTGGTAATGAGCAGAGCGCAGCTGCGTTAGCTGTCTCTCCCCGAGAACCCAGGCAGAGAGAGGACTCCCTGGTGTGGAGGCGGCCGATCCCAGAGCCCCGCTGGTGGTCTGGAGTGGAGGTGCCCTCTAGGGTTCCCTGAGAGCGGGTGGGTGCAGCTTCCCCGGCCGGGGCTGCCCCTGGGGTGTCCCGCCCTCCCTGCACAGGGGGGCTGCACAGGGACTGGGGAAGGGGCACCCATACCAGGACCTTGTCCAGGCTGTGGAGAGGACGCCCATGCCTGGACCACCCAGGACCGTGCTAACTGTCCCTGTCTCTTTCTCAGCACAGGCCGCCACCTCCCAGGTCCACCACTGCCGCTCGCCTCCCACCGTTTTTGGCAATGGTAGAACTCACACTGGTGAGGTAATGGGATCCGGTGGTTCTAGACTTGCCAACTACGGTGTGAGGGCTCCGCGGGCCACAGCTGCCAGCCACCGACGGAAGGGCCGCGCCGTGCTGGGCCTGCTGCCCTGGGAAGGAGGGACCAGCTCTTGTCCCCGGGCCGCCGGGCAGTGGCAGAGGGTGGGTGCAGCCGGAAGTGACACTCACTATTTCCCTGCACCCCCCTGAGGTCACAGGTCTCTGAGTCAGCTGAGACGCCATCCTCCAGCCCTCAGGGGTGCTACCAAGAGGGCTTGGGGTCCAGCCCATGGGGAGGGGGAGGTGGGGAGGGTTGCAGGAGGAGGGAACATCTGGGGTGCAGGTGCCCTCACTCAGCTCGTCCCTCGGGTGATGAACCTCCTGGCCCACTACCTTAGAAGGCCCTGCAGGGTGGGCTCAGGCCTGGAAGGAGGGTCTCCTTCCCTCCCACACATCACGGGGAGCAGGTCTCCGTCTGGGCTCCTGGGAGGAGGGGATGGATAGAGGGCGGCCTGACCAGGCCTCCGCCCAGTGATCTTGCTGAGACAGTGGGGGAATGGAGCCACAAAGGCCCCAGAGGTGTGAGGAGGGGCACGTGTAAGTGCAGGACTGCCCCCTGGGGAGTTGGTGGCCTGTGGGTGGGGCCTCTGCCTCAAGCTGCAGCTCTGCTGTGCGGATGGGCCCTGAGGCTCCAGAGCCAGGTGACAGAGCCTGCTCCCGCCTCCCAGAGCCCGGGGTGACAGGGGGCTCCTAGAGATGGGTCACAGGGCCAGGGACCCGGCTTGGCTCAGGCTCGGGTCATGAGGGCTGGGAGCATGGTGGGCAGACCTGTTTGGGAATTTCTGTGCCAGCGGAAGGCTTGAGGCAGCTAGACTATAGAGTGGCAGGTGTGAGTTAGTGAGTGAGTGTGTGTGAGTGTGTGTGTGTGAGAGAGCGTGTGTGTACACAGTATAAATACAATGCCAAGGCCTTTCCCTTGCTCCCCAGCCCCAGGCCTGGCCAGACCCCATCCCATGCAGTTCTGCCCTCACCAATCTCTTCTTCACTCACACCTGCCTCAGAGGATCATTAGTGGTTCCAGCCACTGGGGCTGATGGGGGAGGGTACGACCCGCAGACCTCCCTGCGCCCACCCCAGGCCCCCAGCTCCATGCTGCTGCCATCTCAGGGAGAGTGGGCCTGAGTGAGGAAGCCTGGCGTGTGGCTGGCGAGGGGACGTCCCTAGAAGAGGGCATCTGACCGAGCCCATAGCCCTGGAGAGGGAAGGAGCTATCCTCCCTCGGCTGCGGTTATTCTTAAAAGACCTGGTAAGTTATGTGCCAGCCATGAGGAGGACATGGGTTTGTTTCTCGTTGCCAAACATTTATTAAAGCCTACCTACATGCGGGGCACTGTCCGCAGGGCCATAGCTAGGAACAGGCAGTGGGAGGAAGGGTGAGAAGGCACCTGCTGGGACGTGGGGTAGGGGTGTCCTTGGGGATGAGTGAGGATGAGAAAGAGGAGGAAAGAAGCCTGAGGAGAAAGCTCGGGTTTCCCTGGGGACCATGCCAGGCGGGAAGGCAGGCCACTGTTGAGGGTCTTGCAGGCCATTTTGTTCTTGAACCTGAGGGCAGTGGGAGCCATAAAAGGTAGAGGGGATAAGATTGGGTGAACATGGAGAATGAACGGGGGGGATGAGGCCGGGGCCTGGGTCTCTTGTGGGGGTGCAAGTGCTGATCCAGGGGGAAGAGGATGGTCTGGACAGGTGGAGGCTGTGGGGCTGGATTAGCCAGAAATTACCCAGAAACAGACTCCCAGGAAGGTGAGTGGGGATCCATCTCGCCTTAAAAGACTCTGTTCCCCAGCTTCTGAGCAACTGAGAAGATGCACGTAGTCACACACACCAGCAGGCGTGATCCAGGCCAGTGGACGGTCTGCACGAACGTGCCCTGTGGGCCTGCTCACAGGTACATAGTCCAGTAAATATCATTGAAATGAATGTATAGTCAAAGCTGGTGCAGGTGAGCAGAGCAGGAGGCCAGAGCGGTGCCCCTGCCCCCGTTCTTGCCTGTCCCTTCTTCCAGGCTGGCCGGTCTGAGGCTGAGAGGAGCCAACGGGAATGAGATTCTGGGCCTCGGCAGGGAGTTAAAGAAGAGGTGAGGGGCTTTGGACAGATTGTCCTGGTAAAAGCCACCAATCTCTTTAGCACTTGCCATGTGCTGCGTTTTTATGATTTCAATTCATCCTCACACCACGGGCCAGCCAAGATCAGGACATGGGGCGGCGGGGAGCCGGGGAGCAGAGCCCTGGTGTGGCCTCGGGGAGCTGGGGAGCTCTGCCCGCGGGGCTGTGGCCAGAAGACACCGGCCGCCTCCCCGTGGCCTTTTCAACCTCTGCAGGGGCTCGTGCCCTTCCCGGGAGCTGTGGTTGCTGAGGGTGGTGGCCTGGGCACCATCACCACTGTGGAGTCTCATCCCAGCTCCCTGTCCCTGCTCCACTGGCCACCTGCACTAATCTGACTGTGGCACCCCCCCCCCCCCCCCCCCAGGATAAACCCAAGTGCTTATCTATTTAGCAAGGCCCCGCATGCCCTGGCCTGCCATGCAGTCCACCTCCTTTTTTTAAATTTTTTTTTTTATTGATTTTAGAGAGGAAGGGAGAGGGAAAGAGATAGAAACATCTATGAGAGAAAATCATTGATCGGCTGCCTCCTGCACGCCCCCCACTGGGGATCAAGCCCTGAGCCCGAAACCCGGGCATGGGCTCTTGACCAGAATCAAACGTGGGACCCTTCAGTCCGCAGGCCAATGCTCTATCCACTGAGCAAAACCGGCTAAGGCTAGTCCACCCTTTCTGCTCCTGGCTTCCCATCATGCTCTGCTAGGAGATTTCATGAGGGTGTCTTGGCCCCTCACCTTTGAGTCTGGCGGCTGGAAGCTGTCTGGGGGCCAGGCTGTGTCTCACTCATACTCGCATGCCCAGTATCTGGCATGTGACAGGGAGACCCTGGAATTTTTTTTTTTTTCTTTATTTTTAAAAAAATATTTTTTCTTTATTTTTTAAAAATATATTTTTATTGATTTTGGAGGTGGAGAGGGAGATAGAGACATCAATGGAAGGAGGCTGAACCAGATGCCCTGTCCCTGTCAAATGCCAGCTGATGATTAGGCTGGTTCCTCACCCATGTGGGGTCACTTGCATCTCCCCAAGCCCCCGGCTGTCATCTGGGCAGCGTGCAGCCCACACTTACACAGGTGTTAAATGTAAGTGCTGTTGTCATGCACACACTACAAGCTAATGGAAGGGTTTTTGCATTCAGAGTGGAAGTATCTTCTCAAACAGCAGACACTGGGAAGCCAATTGCCGTCGTGTTAGGGATGGGGGCTCCGGGGTGTTGGTGATCAGTCCCATAGACGGGTTCTTAAATATATTTTATTGATTTTTTACAGAGAGGAAGGGAGAGGGGTAGAGAGTTAGAAACATCGATCAGAGAGAAATATCCATCAGCTGCCTCCTGCACACCTCCTACTGGGGATGTGCCCACAACCAAGGTACATGCCCTTGACCGGAATCAGACCTGGGACCTTTCAGTCCACAGGCCGACGCTCTATCCACAGGTTCTTGAAGCTCGGTCACAAGTGTGGCAAAGCCTGACCCTGACCTTCCAGGAATGGAGGCTTTCCCCTGCACGGGCTCCATTAGGGCTTCTCAGGGTGAGAGGTCAGCCAGAAAAGGAGGCAGCAGGCCTTGGGGATGGGGATGGAGGCAGCAATGAAGGCCCCCCTCTTCCCAGACAGGACCCTCTGCCCAACTCCGTCAACAGACACTTCCGGAGAATCTTCCCCGCTTCCCGCTGGCACCTTCCCTGCCCCATCCCGGAGGTCCCTAGCTTCTGGGCACCAGTCTCCTGCTGTCGCAGCTCTCCTGGCTAGGCCTCATGGGGGCAGGGTGGGCTGTAGCCTTCAGGATGAGAAGAGCAAGGACAGCTTCCTGTGAACGGTATAGGGGAGCTAAGATGCAGACTAGCGCAGCCCCTCCTGGGCAGATAGAAGCCCTTGTTGCCACCGAGGAACCCGTGTCTCAAGTGTCTTCCCTTTATGGAACCAAAGGCATCTTGCCTTGGTGAGTGTGAACTTAGTGCTGTTTTTTGTTCATTCTCATCACAGGATATTTTTTCCTTTGCTTTTCAGAGAGAGTGGAAAGGAGGGAGGGAGAGAGACACATACGTTGGTTGCCTCCTGCACCCACAACTGAGGTACGCGCCCTTGACCTGGGAGTCGAGCCTGAGACCCTTTGGTGTGCAGCCCAATGCTCTGACCACTGAGCACACTGGCCACGGCGAACAGCGGTGCTTTTGTGTCTGCAGTTACTGCCTTGACCATGTCCTGTTGACTCTTATTTCTTAATGACATTTTGAGTGAATTCCATAACTTTGTAAACATGGTCCATCAACTCCAGACTAATTTGCAGCTTCAATCTCAAACGAGTTCAACTCCGCCCTCTTCCTCGCCCCCAGGGAAGGCAGGACCCGCCGGGTTTGGGTGCAGTGTGGTCTGCCTTGTAGACAGCATCTCCGCTCTCTCCACTTGGTCCAGGTCCTCCAGGATTGGGGGGTGGAGGTAGATGGGCAGGGAGGATGGGAAGCAAAAAGCAGCAATCATAATAGCTAAGTACTTTCCTCAAGATCAGTGACCTTAACAGCTTCTCTGTCAATTCCCTGAAGATCTTATATGGACTGAGAAGGGACCAGTTAGGGCGGTGGCTGGGACAGGTGGCAGGGCTAGTGTTGCCTCTTAGTAAGCCCTGGCGGAGAAGGGAGGCTCCTACCATTGGCCATTCTCTAGAGCAGGGGTCCTCAAACTACGGCACGCGGGCCACATGCAAATACAAATATTGTATTTGTTCCCGTTTTGTTTTCTTCAAAATAAGATATGTGCAGTGTGCATAGGAATTTGTTTTTTTAAACTATAGTCCGGCCCTCCAACGGTCTGAGGGACAGTGAACTGGCCCCCTGTTTAAAAAGTTTGAGGACCCCTGCTCTAGAGAATGGGGTGGGGGTGGGAGGGCTTTGTCCTCAGTTGTATTTCCTGCTAGGCAATTCCAGGGAATGGGAAAAGCCCCACAGGACCTCTGCTACAGCCATCTCAGGTGGCTCACCATACTTGTCTCAGGCTCACCCTTTCCTGAGACGGGCAGTGGTCTGTGGATAAGCACTTACATGCTACAGCCCTTTGGTCCCTTCCCGAATACCTTCACAATTGCAGTGCTTTTAAGTAATGCTCAAGGCGTTAAAAGCCTAAAGAAGTCATCAGCGAGTGCTCCGCTATAAACATGCAGTGGAAGATGCTGAATGTAAAATAAGTTGGAGTTCCTTTAAATTAAAAAACAAGTATTTGGTGCTTTGTTTCTTTTGAGTAATTAATGGCTTGTTCTTTTCTTCTCCTAACAAGACCCTCTTTACCAAGAGCAGAGCTAACTGGGAACCTTCATCCTATCAACAGTGCCTGACCCCATCATTGGCAAATGCGTGGCCTCTTTTTATTTGGTCTTGATTTCTCATTCCTATTCTCTTACTTCATTGTATACATCTTCTATGCTTCAAATTATTTTGGGGGAACATTTTTTTAAAAATTCTCACCTGAGGATATTTTTCTATTGGTTTTTAAAGAGAGTGGAAGGGAGAGAGAGAGAGACACAGAGAGAAAAACATTGATGTGACATATGGATTGGTTGCCTTTGCATACGCCCCAGCCAGGGCTGGGGGGGGGTGGAGGGGGGAGGAAGTTTTAAAAACAACACCTTTCCTTTTGGCTGTTTGGGGGGAGGGGTGGTTAGGAAAATGTTCTAAAATTAAGATTATGGTGATGGTTGCACAACTTTGTAAACACTAAAGACCATCGATGGGCTTAAAAGTAAGTAAATTATCTCAATAAAGCTGTTTCTAAAAGCCTTGAGGCTATTGGGGATGGTGGGAAGGGGCAGATGGGCTGCCAAACTATGCCTTTATGGCTCTTTTCTGCAAAAAAATTGGTAAGATCCAGAATTATAGGTGAATTTCTACATAAGGTATAGATGAAAACTTTTAGGTTTTGAGAATCTGGATGGTAAAGCCAGGGCAGGAGGAGCTCAGAGAGCAGAATGCAGTGTGTGTGTGTGTGGGGGGGGGGGGGGCTGAGGGGGGAGAGATGAGCCCACCAAGAGTCAGCAGTCTGGGTGCAGTGACACCAGCGGGTGGCATTGGGCTTCTCCAGGCCTAAACCAGGTGTGGTGGCTACCGTCCCTCCCTCACAGCTTTAAAGTTCTCTTCTGCACAAAGGCACCAGGGAGCACAGACTGGGGCATAGAACCAACTAAGAGTCTAACTACTTAGCCAAGGTTTGGCTTGGCCGCCTCGCAGGGAACTTCTTGGGCTTTAACATTAACTGATCTCTCTCTCTCTCCTCTCTCTCTCTCTTGTATTTGGGCCTTGGGCTTTTTTTTTTTTTTTAAGTATACCTACTCATTAAAAAAAAATTTTTTTTTTTATTAAGATTTCAGAGAGGAAGGGAGAGATAGGAACATCAATGATAAGAGAGAATCGATTGGCTGCCTCCTGCACTGGGGATTGAGCCCGCAACCTGGGCATATGCCCTTGATCAGAATCGAACCTTCAGTCGCAGGCCAACACTCTTTCCACTGAGCCAAACCACCTAGAGTGGGCCTTGGGACTTTTATTTTTTTATTTTATTTTTATTTTATTTTATTTTTAAATATATTTTATTGATTTTCCACAGAGAGGAAGGGAGAGAGACAGAGAGTTAGAAACATCGATGAGAGAGAAACATCGATCAGCTGCCTCCTGCACATCTCCAACTGGGGATGTGCCCGCAACCCAGGTACATGCCCCTGACCGGAATCGAACCTGGGACCTTTCAGTCTGCAGGCCGACGCTCTATCCACTGAGCAAAACCGGCTTCGGCGCCTTGGGACTTTTAAAGGAAAAAACATAATGTAGCTGCTCATGCTCAAGAATGTGTTCAGGCACCAGCATCTTCACTAGCCTTTACCCTTGGTAGGATCTCACAGATTTTTCTTAGGAATAAAATTAACATTTTCACATCTAATTATTTAACAATATTAACATTGAACTTTTGCAGGAATTTTTTAGTAATAAGAATGTGTGGAGTGGACGTTCTGTGTTCTCCAAATTTTCTGGGAAAGTAGGGTCACTCATCTGATGAGATGTATTGAGAGCCTGCTGTATGCAAGTTCCTGTGTGTGTTTGTGTGCGTGCATATGACAAAAAGGCCCAGCCACTGGGAAGCTGCTCTGGGTATGGCAAGTCCTTCGCGAGGACCATGGATGGCACCACACTTACCACTGGAAGAGGCTGCACATGCTGCTCAGTGCTCATCTGGAGGTTATCTTATATAATAAAAGCCTAGATGGCATCATGTGCGACATCATCACAAGATGGCCACCATCACATCATCACAAGATGGCCACCACAAGATGGTTGGCAGGGGAGGGCAGTTGGGGTGACCAGGCCTGCAGGGGAGGGCAGTTGGGGGCAATCAGGCTGGCAGGGGAGCAATTAGGGGGTGATAAGGCTGGCAGGCAGGTGAGCTGGTAGGAGCCAGTAGTCCCATAGGGATCGGGCCTCCACTGGCAATTGGACATCCCCCAAGGGGTCCCAGATTAGGGTGCAGGCTGGGCTGAGGGACACTCCCCATGCACGAATTTCATGCACTGGGCCTCTAATTTTAAAAATGAGACTCTAGACGCACGGCTTGTTTTCTGTTGCCTGCCCCTTGCGTGGTTGGCACAGAGAGCAGAGCTTCCAGAGACAGACATAGCAGAGTTCGACCCCAGCCCTCCTTTCACGAGTTCCACATTCACCTGGGAAGACTGCCAGTTCCCACACCAATAAAATGGAATCTAACAGGGCTGTGGAGAAGATTAGAAATAAAGGTGTAAAGTATTTTGCAGAGCAGCCATTTAGTAATTGGTAATTATTCGTAACTATTAGTTTCCTAAAGGGTAGGTAAATTCAAAACAAATTTGAGTTGACACCCAATTGGGTTAATTTGCACCAACAATTTTATTCACACGTGCATTACATTTGGGGGGAGGGCAGATTCTAGCCTTTTCCACTAAGTAGTAAATAAGTCAGTGAAGCCTCTGGACAGGGCTGGGGCTGCAGGCCTGTGCCTGCCAGGCTGCTCTGGGCAAACAAGCCCCAGGCTCAGGGGATGCAGGTTTGCTCTCTGCTGATACTATCCCTGCCCCTGCCCCTACCCTCTACCCCAGTGATGGTGAACCTTTTGAGCTCGGCGTGTCAGCATTTTGAAAAACCCTAACTTAACTCTGGTGCCGTGTCACATATAGAAATTTTTTGATATTTGCAACCATAGTAAAACAGAGACGTATATTTTTGGTATTTATTTTATATATTTAAATGCCATTTAACAAAGAAAAATCAACCAAAAAAAATGAGTTCATGTGTCACCTGTGACACGCGTGTCATAGGTTCGCCATCACTGCTCTACCCCCTCAACTCAGCAGAAACACTCCAAGGCAGTTTTGACAAATGTTTGCTAATGGCCCAGCGGTTCTCAAGAGGGAGAAACTCAAGTTCAAAGTGGGTTGAGGATGCACTCAGGGCCCAGCAGCCCTGGAGTGGAATGGCAGGTGGAAAGGCCTTTCTCCAGCTATTTCAGTCAGCCCTTCAGTCACACCTCCCCCGGGACCGCCTCCACCACCTGGAGCAGATCTGTCCCGGGAGCTGCCAACCTGGAGCAAGTGGCAGGGGCCAGCGGGAAAGCACGGCGGGGCCCCTGACTGGCATCTGAGCATCAGCTGTGCTGAGGCCACAGCCTGGCTCGAGCTGATGACCTGGGCGGCCCACAGCCCTTTGAGATTGAGGGGAGAGGAGAAATGTGAGCCCTTCTTCCTCACCCCATGCAGCCTCTGCTCCAAATCATTGTCAGTGTCTTCCCTGTTGAGTTTTGGTGCCAACACCAAAGGGACCCACCAATCTTGGTACAACTTCGCCACACCCTCAGCTGAGGCTTCAGGGGCATTAGTGAGGGGGGGGCGGAATGGCCGCGGACAGGCAGGAAGGTGAATGCCGAGGTGCAGGCCCGCTTCCACATTAGAAACGCTGGACACGAGCCTCACTGGGGTCTGAGTGAGGGGTGGGCACCCCCGCAGCCTGAGCTACAGGCGAGCTCCCCGTCTTCCTTGACTTTCCGGCTGTCCTCGGCTCGCCCACTGAATTCGGGTCACTCTAGCAGTCACCAGCATCGCCAATGGGTTTCTCAGATGTGGGACTTAGAGCTAAAAGTCTGTAGCCCAGTGTCTTGGTTTCTATGAAAACCAGATCCTTGTCCTTGGCCCAGATGCTACACTTAACGAAGACCCCTAATATGAGATAACAACTCGTCCTCTACAGCACTTGGTTCAGATGGGGTCTCACCACACGGGGCTGCAGGGATCCGTTCACAGCGTCTCCCCTTCTCATCTTGTTTCTCAAGGGCAATGGCCATGCTTTATCCACTTGGCACATGGCAGCATTCGGGATAAACCGAACTGACCCACGGGCCAGACCTGGTCTACAGCTGGGCTTTATTTTGCTTGCAGAATAGCTAAAGGATTTTTTATTGTTGCAATTAGGAGATTCATTCCTAAGTCTGGACTCCTTGGCTTCTCTGGGAAATTTTGAAGATGGGGCTCCTGGGTCCATATTCCTCCCGCACGCAGGAGGCTGTCCTCTTTGGACACATGCTCCCCACTTGCCTGTCTTCATCATGCCCTTTCCTCACACCTGAACCACTTCTACTTCATGCACTGATTTCACCTACCTGGTCCCTGTGGGCAGCAGAGTTAGCAGCTCCTTTGGTAACGGGCAGTAATGGAAGCCAAGGTCTCCACCAGGCTCACCAGGCTCCACACATGCTTCTTGAAAAGGCGTTTGGGTCTTGCCAGGCCAACGGGATGTATGGTGTATCGTAAGGCCCCTCTGAGAAGGCGTTCCCACAAGGAGGTACTTCAGGCAACCCAGCTGTTCATGGGTGGCCAATGGCAGTGATGTTTGGTTGGTTTGGCTATAATCAATCCTCGTTCTCTGGTCCGTCCTCCTGGTTGAAAATAGGTGACGATGTGCCACTTGTGCAAGGGGAAGAGGTGGCACTGGCTTTATCAAGCCACTGTCATCCAGGAAAACACCTGGTGACTTCCCCATTCAAATATTCCAATAATCATGACCTGGACACTGACCCAAATATCCAACACCAAAAAGAAAGGGTGGTGGAGGCGGCCAGGAGGCATCATTCCAGGCTGAGGCATAGAGTGGCACAAGCTTGGAAGTGCAAAACCACCCTGGGGGGAAAGGAGGCAGGAAGGGCCTGAAGCTGGGGATGTGGCAGGAGGGTTAAAGCGGTGACTGTGAGAGAACCCAGGATACCCACCGCAACACTGACCACTCCCGTGGGGAGAGCCCACGTGCACAGGCACCGTCACCCATCCTGACTTAAAAATGTTTTATTGTCCTAACCGGTTTGGCTCAGTGGACAGAGCGTCAGCCTGCGGACTGAAGGGTCCCAGGTTCGATTCTGGTCAAGGGCATGTACCTTGGTTTCGGGCACATACCCAGTAGGAGGTGTGCAGGAGGCAGCTGATTGGTGTTTCTTACTCTCTATCCCTCTCCCTTCCTCTCTGTAAAAAAACCAATAAAATATATTTTAAAAATGTTTTATTAATTTTTGAAAGAGAGGTTTGCTCCACTTATTTATGCATTCATTAGTTGATTCTTGTACGTGCCCTGACCGGGCATCGAACCTGCAACCTTGGTGTATGGGGATGATGCTCTAACCAACTGAACTACCCAGCCAGGGCTGCACCCATCCTGACGTTTAATGTGGAATGCAATAAACCCCTAGACAAAGGACTCCAGCATTGAGTTTTTCAAACCGCCTTTAGGATTCTTCAAACGAGATGCTCCTGCCCAGGTCAGCATTTCATAGAACTGAGTTAATAGAGCTGCTCTGGTGACGTAAACGGGCAGGAGATCCTGGCACGCTCCTTACAGAGCTCCACACGCACCTTTTACAAAGCAGAACAAGCCACCCCAAGGGCTCCTAGAGACTAAGTGCTCCTATAGAGATGAACAGTCCCACTTCCTGTTGCCACATTTTTGACTATTTATTGAATGAGGCAGTAATAGACAGAATGGAAAACAACACAGAATCCATGCTCTGCTACTTGGGTTTTGCTTTTCTTCTTCTTGGCAATTTCTCAAACTAGTAGGAGGTTATTTCACCACAAAGGATCATGGACTTTAAAGTCCCTGGACAGCTTCACAATGGCGGTAAAAAATAATAATTATAAAAATAACAAATTATAGAACTAGACTGTTTATATGTAAATTTCCCTTCCCTCCCCCCATTACGTACAGAAAAAAACATACAAAGAACATTGGATAATTTTATATAAAACAAGCAAATACAAGAATCTGAAACTTTTCTCAAAGGCTGAGCAAGACAGGAATAATTTTTTAATGTTGCGTTAAAAAAACACATTAAATACACTATCACACGTGGGGGGCCCGGGAGGAGGGGGAAGAGTTGTCCCTGTACTCGAGGAGCGGAGATTTGGCCTGTCGAAAAGTCAGGTGAATGTAGCCCCTGGCGACGCAGGGCTTGCAGCTGAGAAACCTGACTTGAAGAGTTAGAGAAGCCCAGACCCAGGGGCACCTCGAGGAGGCAGCTGTGCGGGGCCTGGGCCCACCAGGACGCGAGGTCCCTTCTGAGGGCCTGATCCCGGAGCTCAGGAAACACCCGTCCTTTCTTTTCTCTTCTTATGCCCCAGCCCGGCGTGATGGCCGGCCTTCCCGGCAGGTGCCCGCCAGCTCCCACCTCCTCTCTGTGAAGCTACCGAGTGAGAGGAAGTAGAAAACTGCTTCCACTGGTGAACCCTGTGTTTTTCTCTCCCTCCTTCCTTTCCCCTTCCAACCCTCCCACTCGCCCTCCCGTTCTCTCCCCCTCCACACACCCACACACACAATGCGCACACACTCCTCAAACCCTTAATACTTCTGTTACCTTCAGTTCATATACATGACCACTTTAGGACTGACCTTAAACCCAGAGCAGTATTTTAACAGTCATGAGATCAAGAGGTTTCCTGCGAAGAGGTGAGGGGAGGTGGAGGAAACCTTGTCGCTTGAAGGACATTCACCTGCCTGTGGCAAGGTCAGCACCTGGGCCAGCCCGAGGAACGTCTCAGCTGCCAGGCCATGGGGCCCCTGGACCTTGCAAGCACACTTTCTGGAACCCCCCAGTTCTGGAACTTCCTTCCTCAGGTGAGTCCAGCAGGGAGAGTTCTGGGTGGCCACTGGGAGGCAGCTTTGGTGAAGGCCATGGTCACCTCCACCTGAGTTTGTCAGTAGCTCAACGCATGACCCTGGTATGAACAAAAATCAGTGACTGTGTCCGGCCACGTACCCTACACCCACTAAACTGGGTGAATTATTTTCTTCCACAGCGCACCTTAATTTCATACAGATAATTCCATGCGGGTTTCATATATATATATACGTATATATATATATGTACACATATATACTTTATATATATGTAAATGTGTATATCCATATGTACACATATACATATATTCACATTCGCACATACACACACATAAGTATACACACATGTTTTTGCAGAAAGAAGTCCTGCCACAATTTGGCTTTTTAGGGACAGTGAACTGACAGCGCAGTGTCTTCCTCCACCAATCCCAGAAAATCGAGTGGTGCTTTAAAAAATGCAATCCAAAATCCGCTGCCTTTCTTCCTTTTTTAAAAAAGGGTTAACAACACTTTTCTTCCGAAGTCGAGAGACTTAATTCCATTTGATTGCACCTCTGCAATGTGTAAAAATTTCTGAAGTAGACTAGAAAACGATGCCAAGATCTGGCCGCATGTCACTGTTCCAACGTCACCACTTCCACAGCCTGGCCGTCCATGGTGACTGTGCTGTCTGCTATCCTGGTGGTCACAGGGGCCATGGCCACCTGCACCGGCCCGTTGCCTTGGGCGAGGCTGGTTACCACAGTCTGGTACATGCTCACCGGGATCTGGACCAGTCCTGGGGAGAGAAGGGGAGACTGTTGGTGATCGGGCTCAGCTTCAGATGCTGGCTGGACGGGGCAACCAGCTCCATTCCTCAGGGAATCGAATACCCACTTCCACACACAATTACACCCCCTCTTTACCCCATTTTAATTCTTTAAAACAGATAACTAGGAAAGAAAAGTTAGGAGAAATTGTGGAAACATGTCTCAGAGCATGGCCTCCCCAACTAGCCAAGAGATGACGCCCCTGCCTCCAACTTTAGGAAGCGTAGCCCATCCCTGTCCCTGCCCGGGAGCTTTAAGGGCAGTCACCTGCCTGTGGCAAGTGAATAAACCCCTTCCCACAAGCCCATCCCTCTGCTGCCTTAGTGGTCCTCTAGAAAAGGCCTCTATTCGTTGTCTGATATTCTGCTACACTAACTTCGTCAGCCCTCTTTCTGCCTATGTTCAAATTTCTCTCAGCTTGACAAAACATTTCCCTCAATCCTATCCTGGCTCTGGCCACTGTCACTCCACTTAGAGTCAGCGTATTTAAAAGAAAAGCAGGGGGAAAAAAAGTCTAGGTCATGTTTTCTGATTTTAGATTTCACAGACCAGTAAAATTTTAAAATACATTTTGGAGTCAACTTAAAAAAAAAAGACCCCTAACTACCTCCTCATATTCCATTACTTCACAGCAGAAAGAAAGGAAGAAGCATGTGATCTCAGAAGAGGGCAGTCTTCCTAAGAAGGGAAAGCTGGTCATTTTATATGACATTAAAAAAAAGGATTTCCATTAAACAAAGCAGAATAAATGCATGCATCAAACTCCTCTTCCTCCTAAAACTAAAATTATAGTGAAGGGGGGGCAAAGGATAGAAATAAGGGAGGTCAACATATGGTTGGAAGACTCAAAGCAAATATCAAGTGATTCTGCCTCATCAGAGAAGTGAAAACTGCAACTCCAGTGTCCACGGAGGGCTCAGGACAGGGACCCAGCTCCTGCAGAAATAGGGGAAGAGGCAAAAACAGGGAATAGCGGAAAGTTTGCATTCAACCAACCGGACCAGTAGGTCACACCACCCCAGCCCTGCTGTTGACAGGACATCGGAGTTCACCTGCATTGAGGAAATGACCTGGAGAGGCCCAAGAAAAGACTTGGTGTGATGTCTGGCAGGTGGACCGGTGGGTAGGCGGACGGGGGAGGAGAGGAGACAATGACAAACCTGGCTGCCGCTGTAATACTTACCCCAAGGACTCCTGGCCCCTAGCTCTGCCCTGCACACCCTGACAATCAGCCTCTCAGCGTCTCACTCTTAAGGAACACAGAGAGAGCAGGGACAATGTGGGAGCAGCAGAAAACAATCCCCCAAATCTAATATCTTCAAAGAGAGAAGACGTTTGTATCATAAAAATTAGATGCTTTTATTAAAAAGGAATATGGGAAAATTTTTAAGTAAAAAAATCAAATAGATGATATACATTCCAAAAAATTATATGAAGATCAAGTCAAGGAAATCTTCCAGAGAGTAGAAAAGGTTAAAAGATGGAAAGTAGGAGAGAAAATATGAGACTTAAGAGGGTCAATCTCTGATAACAGAGTTCCAGAGAGACTAGAAAAAACCAGAAGGTAAGAAATTATCAGACAGTAGGTAAGTAAATACCTGTAACTGAAACACAAGTTCCTGCCTGACCACGCCCACTAGATGCTCAGCACAACAGATGCAAAGATTCCCCAAGATGGCAGAAAGAAGAAGGAGTCATCTACAAAGATCTGGGAACATAATATTGTGGGACTTCTCAGAAGCGGGCCAGGAATGCCTTGGATGTCGGAGAGGAAAAGGTTCTTATCCAGAATCCTATAGCCAGTTCATGAAGAATGCTAACTATGTTAATGAGGGATGGGGCAGAACCAAGACATCCTCAGACGTGCAAGGGCTCTAAAAATTGGCCACCTGCACACCTTCTTGGGATGCTCTCAAGGATGCACAGAAAACTAAGGAGTGGCCATGGGATCTAGGAAACAGAGAACCCACACATTGTAGTGAGCTCTGGGGCAGGATGAGGGACCCAGGGGGAAGGCTATGCAGCAAATTTGAGAGAACAGAGGGGGAAATGGCATGACCACACATCCACCCCAGTGTATCAAGACCATTGATTTCATCTTCTCTTCTGGTCAAAATAGGCAAAGTTAATGAAATAACCCAAAACATGCAGTAGTGAGGCCAGTGTGCAATCCTCCGAAGAACCCACACTGGCAAACAGCAACCACACCAGAAGGAAAGATCACTTTCATTTCATTGCTCTTGCTGCCAGGCTCGATTCAGTTAAAAACTTCAAACTTGGGGACTAAGTCACACACTTTACAAACACAGTGACTACTGTGAGCTGGGGGTTCCTCCTAACCGTGAGCAACCAGGGTCTGGGCTGGGGTGGAGAGAACATACAGAATTGTCAGTTAAATCTCTTTCTTTCTTTTCCTCCCCCCTTTTTTTATTTTTATATTTTATTGATTTTTTACAGAGAGGGAGAGGGATAGAGAGTTAGAAACATTGATGAGAGAGAAACATCAATCAGCTGCCTCTTGCACACCCCCCACTGGGGATGTGCCCACAACCAAGGTACATGCCCTTGACCAGAATCGAACCCGGGACCCTTCAGTCCACAGACCAACGCTCTGTCCACTGAGCCAAACCGGTTAGGGCAGTTAAATCTCTTTCACCCTGTTTTTTTTCCCCCCTTTCACCCTGGTTTATGACATATTTGGGTTTCCTCTGATGTGGGTCCATGTCCAACATGTTAACACAGGTTGAGTATCATGGAAGATTTGCCCTAGAATAAAACGGAGAAAGGTTCAAACGTAGAATTACAGGTACTGCTATACCCAGATGATCTTTTGAACACAACATGATCTTGTCCTCTTTCACAATTCTTCAGTGGCCCATGGGATATAAAGTCCAAATCCCGATGCAGGCATTTGAACCCTTCATGTCAGCCCCAGTGGTCCAGTCCGCCTGGTGATCCACCAGCCTTTACACCCAGCCAGGTGACTACTTGATTATGGATCTCCACACACACCTCCACACAGGAGCACCGTCACTGCTGCCTCAACTGGCTACCCTCTGCTTGTTCTGTGAATGGGCTCCTATTCTTCCTTCAACAGCCAGTTCTCACCTGGGCGCCTCTTCTCCTGGCTCCCACAGGGCTCTGTACTGGACTCCATGGAGGCAATGGTCCTGTTCATTATTGCTGTTTGCATGTCTTGTCTCCAAGGAGCCTCTCAATTCCTGCGGGAGGGATGGAGCCTCCATCTGTGAGTCTCTAGCGATCGGCAGGAGAGCAGTAAATGTTTCCAACACTCACGATGAAACCTGCCTTCTGAGGGGTCACAGGTGTCTGTCCTCGGGACTGAGCGATCGAACTGGATGAGTCTTGGGGTGACCAGGCTGTTTTAGAATGGGAGCTCCCAGCCCAGAAACAGCAATAAAAAAACTACCATATTCAGCACCCATCCAAATAGAACCACTTTTAAAGATTTCATCTCCTGTACTTTACTCCACAATCAGGGAAGAAATAAATTTGGCCTCTACACCTGGGTGATGAAATGACTTGCATACAGAGCTATCTCGAGAGGGAATAACTGGTAAAGGCAACTCCATATCTGAAAAGCTTTTCAGAGGGAGAAATGCCACATATTAGGTAATTTCATAACCTCAAATGTCTTGAAATCCCAATTCCATTATCTTCTACAGGCAGTTCCAGTCCATCGCCACCTTAAATAAATGCATTACCACCTCATTGTGGGGATTTTAGAATCAGTCTCTCTCCTCCCTCACACTCCCCTCCCCAAAGCCACTGTGACATGGATTAGATTAAATCGTCTCAGTGTCTCTGACCTAGCAGCCTTTATGTCCATGGCGAGGGAGGGAGAGGGGAGTGGAAGCTTGGAAACCCAGCAGGCACTAAATCGCCGGCTGCCCTTGGAAGAGATGATTAAATGCTGAGGTACAGTCATCCGGCTGGGACTGTCCCAGCATCTGCTCAGTCTGGCCCTGATTAGCCCTAATCTAGAAGGCGTGTGTTAATCTAAGCTTGCATTCTGGGTCATTTCAATTAATCAAGCAACAGGAAACCCTTCACATTCTACTTTAAGGGCTTGAAGTCCTTCCTTTTGTTTTTCAGAGAGACCCTGTACAATCTGAGTAATAAGACTCTTGACATTTGTAGAGCACTTTTCAAAGCTTTCCGACACCCACTGCACATCATCTGATTTCTGCTGAGACCCTGCAGAAGCAGGCAGGTTCTGCCCTCTCACAGATGACAGGCGAGCTCCTCTGGCAGACCCATGGACCTACACATAGGCCTGTACTTCAAGTCTCCCAATCTCTAGTACCCGAATCTTCAAAGCTATAAGAAACCCGAGTTCACTCCGTTTAGTAAATCCAGTCCCCCTTCTTTTTCTTTAAATGAAAAAGTAAACAGATAAAAGGTTTAAAGCAAAAACACAGACCGAGAGAGGCCGAGTGGTTATTTCTCTTGGGAGTCTCTCCATGTGACAGAATGCCCAACCATGGCACACTGGGGCCAGCAGGGGCTCAATGCTGCCTCTCCTCTCAGGCTTCTAGGTAAGGTTTATACAACGGGCCAAATGGAACAAGAGGCCAAAGGTGACTCAGGAACTTCAAGTCCCACCCAGCACAAGGATGTCCTTGTCAAACAGCAGTCAGAACAAAATCCCTGGAGGAACTGCTGGCTTGGGGATCGCATTTCCCTGTAAAAGACGATGAGACCTGCTCTAGTTTTCTACCAATTGGGTATCATTGTTGAGCCCAAGTGGTCAAACATACTCCCCTCACTCTTCTACCTCAGCAAGTGGCAATGACATCTTTCCAGGTGCTCTGGCCAAAAACCTTGAAGGCAAGTCATCTCTGACTTCACGAAACGCCATGCATCAGCAAATCCTGTCCACTTCCTTCAAACACAGACAAGAATCCAACCACTTCGACTGCTGCCACCCTAGGCCAACTCCTACCACCTCTTGCCTGGGCTACGCTCAGCTTCCTTGTCATCCTGCTTCCGCTCTTGCTCCACTGCAGTCTATTCTCCACAGCGGTCAGAGAGATGGCCTAAAATTCCCACACGAGGTCATGGATATGGGGTCATGTTCTGAAAATTCAGACCATTTACTCACGTTAAGTGGCTTTGCTCTGTAATCTGCCAACAGGAGGCCACGGGTTTTGTGTGGTCTGTCTCTGCTGGTGGCACTGCCGGGGAGACTGTGGTGCACCACGGGCGCCGAGGAGTAACTTTTAGGGTCACAGCCTTGCACACTCATGAAGTGACCTCTCTATTCTGGCCTCTCCCGAGGTAATGCGCTTCATCGCGTACCTGCTGTATAACGGCGTGCGCACACGCTTACACACACACACACACACACACACATTTGGTGGCTCTCCACTAAGGGAAAAATAAAGTCCAAATAGCTAACAGTTGAGGATTACACCGCCTTCCCCACAAATGCCCTGCATATCCCTTCATTACAACCGTATCTGTCGCCTCAGTGTACCCTCACCACCACGTGTTTGCTCAGACAGGTCCCTCAGCCCAGAGTCATCCCGCGCCAATGTAAGTCCTGCTCTAAGAAGTCCCACCTCTTTCATGGGGTTACCTCAGACATAACAGCCCACTGGGCTCCCTCTTTCCTGTGATGTCAATGCCTTCACCATTCATTTGGCATCAGCTCTGTGCTAACCTGTTTCCAAGTAGTTATTGTTTATTTTCTGTATAAATCCGCTTACTTAAGGTTGTTGGCGAGACACTATCTTTGAATACTGAGCAACTTGAACATAATAGATGCTTAATAATTAAGTATGACAACTGATCATGTTTGTCATGATTTTCAGAAACTTGATTATATTCTTATTAGCTTTGGCCTCCACAGATTGAAGATCCTGAAGCTTTTCCCTTTGCTCCTGAATGAAGTGGGATTTCTCCACAATATTCTTCAGGTACTGCAGCCAAATGCGGTTCGGTTGTCCAGGTGCATTTTGTGGGAGGTAAAATAGGCTCTTCTATTGCCATTAAAGGCTTCCCAGTCAGAAAGACCTCCATGTGCATCCTGGCCCGGCCACGGACAGGCTCTGAGCCTCACTTTCCTCATATGGAAAACAGTATTTACTTATTTCACAGGCTTGCTGGGAACTGGATGTGCCGACCTAGAGTCCGGGACAGTGCCTGGCACCCAGTAGGTACCTGGTAAATGTCAGCTGCTTTTCAAAGATGACTTGGAGTAAGGGGTTTGAGGAAGTCTGGCTGGGGGCACAGATGTTAGACTGAAGTTCTCAGGAAGCAGGAAGAAAAGCAGAGACCCACAGATCTCCTTCCAGCAGCAACGTGCTCCTGCCAGGAAGCACATCACTCCCCGAGGCCCTCAAAGAAGTAAAGATTAGAGATAAAAGGCATGAAATCAGGGCAGATGGACTGGCGGGCAGCGTCCTCTCTGAAATGCAGTGATGGTCAGAACTGGCACTGACACGGCACCGGGACACATGAGGTAGCTGCCGATCCAGTGCCCTGGTGAAAAAGTAATCCGGACTAAACCACTAATCAATGTTAAGAATATGAAATATATGATCAGGCCAGTATGACGATGCCGTCACTCTGATAAATTTCTAAAGCCCTTCAGAAACTCATAACAGGCTCAAGCCCAGCAGAGCACAGAGCTGCAGGCCTGGTCAGGGTCACCCGGAACCACAGACTGCCCCCTTCTCTGTCCCCGACAAGATAGAGCAGGACAGACGGCCCGAGGAAGAATGGGCCTTTCATTTGCCCTCACAATCCAGGAAGCCTTTGGGAATTGTTGTTTGCTGTAACTGAATCTTCCAGCCCAAAGGCCTTCCAAGTTGGTCATGGAAATATCTTTAGTTAGAAGAAAAATATTGATGGTTGTGAGAGAAAAATTAGAGAGCTAAACAAATAAATTATCAACGAAACACACCAGTTGGTAGAAGAGAAGTAATTCTTAAAATCCAAAGGCTTTAAAATTTATAATGGAATGCCTTCTGTGGTCTATGGACATGAAAGCTAAGTATATGTCTCAGGTACACATTGGCTTAAATGGGGAACCAGAAGACTGTGTGACTGGAAGAATGGGAAAAAATAAGAAATGAAACCATGTATTACCTAAGTAACTTCTGGAATTTTTAAAGAGCCATCAAGGGTATCTACAGGTGTCTCTAGGGGTGGCAGGCAGGAGGGAAGTCCTTTAAAAATGTTGATTTGTGCCCTAGCTGGTTTGGCTCAATTGATAGAGCGTTGACCTGCGGACTGAAGGGTCCCAGGTTTGATTCCAGTCAGGGCACATGCCTGGGTTGTGGGCTTGATCCCCAGTAGGGAGCGTTCAGGAAGCAGCTAATCAATGATTCTCTCTCATCATTGACGTTTCTATCTCTCTCTCCCTCCTCTCCCTTCCTCTCTAAAAATCAATAAAAAATATTTTTAAAAAAGTTTATTTACAGGCTTGAAAAAATTTCACATCAGTGACTGATATCTAAGGGCAACCACTGTTACAGGAAAACACAGGCATGGTACGTGCTGGTACAGAAATGGGAGAACATCAGGTAAAGAAGTAGCCCAGGAGGCAGGCGGCAGGTGAAGAGGCTGAGAGTAACAAACAGGAACCAGATGGAGAGAGGACAGACACAGGGCAAGAAAAAGGTCATGAAAAGAATGTCCGTATCGAATGAAAAGGAGATCCAGGTAACCCTCAGGATGGTAAGACCAGGGGAAACAGAGAAAGCATTGCTCTCCCAGTGGTTCTGTTTCTGTTATATTAGCTGCTTCTGGGACATTTAATCTTCCTTTTCCGTGTTTCCTAAGTCTATGGCTTCTGGGTGCATTTAAGGGATTTATGGATTAAAATATGTATTACACCTGGCAAGTACTGCATATTCTCATGAAGCCAACAGTAGCTTCACAGGTGCCTTGGTCAACAAGCACTTCTCAGCATCCACGTTTTCTCTGCATTTGCTAGACAATAGGAAGCCTCACTGGGAAAAACTCCTTTCTGGAAGAACTTTTGTAGCAGTGACTTTGTCTGGGTAGGACAGTGTCACTGTATCCTTTGCCTGATTTTGCAGGCCACCAGCAAACTCCTCTTGCCCCCACCCCATGAGCCAAATGTTAAAAATGAATTTACTTTTATTACAAAACATATTTTAGAGATAGAAATTATTTCCTCTTGAAATTATCACATGCCTAGGAACATTAATGGAATCGAGGTTGGGGGCTTCGGTGTTCAGAACAACTGTGGTTCATTATCCTGCGGACTGAGCTCCTAATGTGGGGCTGACCCAGCTGACTCCAAGGCCTGCTGAGGACCCGACCACGAGGGCTATCACCTGACGTGGCAGGAGAGAGGAACGTTCACCGAAGGCTGGTGGAACATGCATGTGCTCGGAGGGACATCTGATCCGACTGTACAGAGAAGGGCAGGAAGTGCTTAGTAAATTCCCAGGAGAAACCATTGGGAAGAAGGGTGAGAACAACACTCAAGGGCTCCAAAGTCTATGTACCAGTGGACAGGGTATGGGCAATATGTGAGGTTTACAATAAACCCGTCTGAGTTTACAATATGTGAGGTTTACAATGTAAAGTCATCTGAGTTTACAATAGTCAGGTATAGAAATGAATACCGGGAATTATCCAGAGTTAGGAGCAGAGATTCATTTTCTGTTATTATTTTCAAATTTTTTTACTGTACAGAATTTCAAATAGGCACAAAAGGAGAGAGACTAGTACAAGAAACACCCCGCACCCTACCCCCAGTGCCCACCATCTAGCCCTTGCCTCTTCTAAACAGGGTTAGACTGAGGCAAAGAAACATCCAGAACATCCAGAGATGTTCTGATTTTCCACCCCTTCACACAGCACAACCTGTAGAGTACCGTTTAGAAAACAAACACCAGACTTTCTAAGAGCACTTAGGGCAGAATTCAACTTGCTTAGGCAGTGAGACCCTGCAGACAGCTGACTGGAAGGTGGAAATAAACGGACAGTTCCAGGGTTTGGTCTTCACAGAGAAAGAAATGGATCTCAAAAAACTGCATTCTGTTTAGGTATTTATCTTGCTTTCCTATCTGGACTGTATTTAGCATAAGCACATTGTTAACGGGGAGAAGTTCTTTTTTTATTTATTTCCCAGAGCTTTCCCAGCTTTATTAAAGCATAACTGACAAATAGGAATTGGGTGAAACTTGTTTTGATATTTGTATATATTGTGAAATGATCAGTACATCCAAGCTAATTAACATATTCATCACCTCACATAGTTAGCATTTCTATTTCTCCTTCTTTGTGTGTGGTGAGAACAATGAAGAGCGACGCTTTTAGCAAGTTTCAAGTACACAGTACAGTTTTTAACCAGTGTCCATGCTGCGTATTAGGTCCCCAGAACTTACACATCTGACATCACTGAAACTAGTCCAAAGAACTACGTGACCGTGCCTGCAAAGCGGTGCATGGATTTAAACAAAAGTGACAAGACTTGTGGTAATCAGACATCAGAGGGATGCCACAGGAATTCAGGTGAGAACAGAAAGGACTAGGTATGAAGAGGAAAGAAGGGTCTCACAATCAGTATGTAGAATCAACTGGGCAGCCTGACATAACAGAGCCCTGAACCCATGCCTCTGGGTCCGTGTCATTAATCCCTCCTCTAACTTACTGGGCTGCCCTCTGCACACGGTGGCCCTTCTGGGTTGACTGGCCTGCTAGATAACCCTTCCTGGCCTCGGGTCACCCCAGGTTGGGAACCATGAAGGCAGAGTTGCTCCACCTTCGGGAGAATTCTAGCTAAAAATGGCAGAAGGAATAACACCAGAGAACCGCCACTTTATCACTCTTACCGATATAATGGAGCTATAGGAATCATTAATCGTCACTGAGACCACTGGTGACCCGCAGGGTGGAGCACCCGAGGGGCAGCCTCTCAGTTACCCCACCTCCAGCTGCTTCCTTCTTTCTCTAAAAAGAAGGAAGCCTCAGTCAGCACCCACTCGCGATGGGCACAACCTGCTCTACAGACGCCTGACAACAACACAGAACTTGGAAAAAGCAATGGCAAGAGTGACATCCACCCGGGAAGTTTCACAAATCCACCGGCAACTGTGCCTGCACACCGAGCGCTGTGGGCATGTTTTTAAAGTAGACCTTACAGTCAGCTCTTCTTGAGCTGAAGGGAGGGTGGTTCATTTCTCTCTACACTGGAATTTGTGACGTATTTTCTTGCAGCAGACTTACTTTCCTAATTATGTCTTCCTTCAGCTATATGAAGACTAATTTGTATTCCTAAAGCACTCAGCCACTGTGGAGGTGGAGGAGATGGTCCAGGCTTCCTCTGACTTGCTTAGAGAAATTGTCTAAGGACTTAAAATGTGTCACGAGTAACCTGCATGACAGACCATCTGTATGTGGCATATAAGAGTTGAATATAATTCTATTTATAAAACCAACAGGCCACTTATGTCTCTTGGGGCTGCTATGAGAAGAAGTAACATTTTATTTACATGATTGAAGTTCCTGAGATGAAAGACACTCCCTAAACTTGAGGGAGTATTGTTTCATCTAGGTTCTTTCTCAGGCATCAGAGCAGCCATGTAGCAGCTACCAGGGGCAGACAAATGGAGAAGCAAGATTAAAGGTCCTGCCCATGATCCCCAGAGTTGCTGAAAGTGGAAGCTGTGCCACCAGCTCAGTGTTCCACCCCAGGAGTGTTGCCCACACTCCATGCTGGACGCAAAATGAACAATTCACACACGCACTGTTGGCCCTGAGTGTTCACATGCCCTCTTGTTAGTCAGAAGCACTGTTGAATGAGAAAAGAATTCTCCCCTCTCCCTTCCTCTCTGAAATCAATAAAAATATATTAAACAAAACAAAACACCCCACGACAATGAGGTACCACCTCACACCTGTCAGAATAGCTATCATCAACAAACGAGATGTGATGGCGAGGATGTAGAGAAAAGGAACCCTCGAGCGCTGCTGGTGGGAATGCAGACTGGTGCAGCCACTGTGGAGAACAGTATGGAGTTTCCTCAAAAAATTAAAAATGGAACTCCCATTTTACCCAGAGATCCCATTTCTAGGAATATATCCCAAAAAACCAGAAACACCAATCAGAAAGAATATATGCACCCCTATGTTCATAGTAGCGCAATTTACAATAGCCAAGATTTAGAAACAGCGTAAGTGCCCATCAGCAGATAAGTGGATTAAAAACAGTGGTACATCTATACAATGAAATACTACGCAGGTGTAAAAAAGAAAGAACTCTTACCATTTGCAATAGTATGGATGGACCTGGAGAGCATTATGCTGAGTGAAATAAGCCAGTCAAACCTCAGAAGGAAGGCAAGGGAAGAGAGAGATCAACCAATGACCTTGTATGCATATATGCATAACCCATGGACACAGACCATAGGGGGTGCAGGCCTGGGGTGTGGGCGGGGGTGGGCTGGGAGAGTCAATGGGGAAAAAAGGGGACATATGTAATACTTTCAAAAATAAAGATTAAAAAAAAAAAAGGAAGAAGAAAAAACAGAACTCTCTAGTCCAACAGTAGGACCGTGAAAGCTTAAGCAAGGCAAGGCCAGGGAGCAGGGCAGCAGAAAGCAGACATTCCTAAGATTATGAAATGGGTGGGAAAGGACATGAGATTCCTGAAGGAAAATATTTTAAACGTAAAAAGATAAAGTTCAGCCGAAACCAGTTTGGCTCAGTGGATAGAGTGTCGGCCTGCGGACTGAAAAGGTCCCGGGTTCGATTCCGGTCAAGGGCATGTACCTGGGTTGCGGGCACATCCCCGGTAGGAGATGTGCAGGAGGCAGCTGGTCGATGTTTCTCTCTCATCGATGTTTCTAACTCTCTATCTCTATCTCCCTTCCTTTCTGTAAAAAATCAATAAAATATATTTAAAAAAAAAAAAAGATAAAGTTCATAGTCTAAGTAACATGGCTGGAAGGAGCTGCTCCAAAAACATTTAAGCAAATTTCCTTTTCCTCCTCCAACAAGGCTGACATAGAAACACCAAGGCTTACTACCTTACTACTTAAGCGGTCAAGACATTTAATCTCGGAAGCCATGCTGCCCATTAGAACTCACTGTGAAGACAGATATGTATGTTCCCCATGTGCTGACCAATATGGTGGCTACAGAGCACCGCAATGTGGCTAGTGTGACTGAGGAACTGAACCTTTGATTTTAATTAATTTACATTTTAATAGCCAGTGCACAGCTCTGAAAGCTTTCCAGTATTTCACTGTACAGATGTACCACTGTTTTCCGGTGAGCCAAGTCCACATCATACATGTGCTTCAGTCATACATAAACTGCAGAACATGGTCAAGAGCTGCCTTTGTCTAGATGGAAACTCAATCTGAAATTGGATGCTCTACATTCACCTAAAATATATTTTCCTGGCGTTTCCCTTATTTATATCACAGGCTTTTTTCCTTTGCTGCTCTACCCCATCCCCACCCCCACTTATTTTAACACCCCACCCCCACCCCCATGGTGAGAAACTTTATCAGCATTTGAGAACAATACAGTTTGGCTGTGCACTATAAAGCTTCAAGCAGTAAGGAGCGGCTGGGCTGGGCAGTCAGGAGAATTGCTGGACGCCTCTCTATGAGCCAATCTGATAGCAGGGTCTTTGTAGTCTCGCTCAGAGCAGTGTCTCAGTTTCCATATATAGACCCCTTCAATGATTCTCAGGTCCAATTGCTGGCTTTACCACCGAAAAGATGTTTTTATCAATTTAACTTCAAAAACCCTATTTAGGCTCTGTAAATCTCTAAATTGGGGCCTTGCTAATAATGAAGATCTGGTGTAATTATAAAGTCACAGGCAATTGTGCCGACAAAGCCAAATCTATATGTCTCCTTGCTGGGCCTTTGCTCTCGGTCTGACCAACAGGAGGAGAAAAGAGGCTTTGTCAGGAGCAGATGTGCAGTGGGAGGCCCTGGGAAAGCAGATCTGTTGAATGAAGCAGGTGCCACTTAGACATTCACTTTACTGACTCCAACCACAACCTCCCCTTCATTTGATATCCTGCTCTTGGCAGGAGGATGGGGAGAGAGCATCACACAAAAAGGAAGCATGTTTATCCTGTTCAGATTACTGCTCTGCCAGGCTGCTGCTGCTGGGTTCTGCACACTTGCTCTTTATTAAGCAAATGGCAGATCTGGGAAGTGAATCCCTGTATTTACACAGGTAACCTGAGAGCCAGAGGGCCCCAAACCATACTGGCTGCGATGTGCAAGCTATCAGAGTTAATAACAGTACACTGACATTCCTTCAAAATCCTAGTGGAAACATAAATAAAAAGAGGAAAGTCCCCTTTACCCAAGAACCTAAAACACTTCATTCTGAAGAATTTTTCATGTCAAGAAATTCTTGTTCTTATGCGAACAGTGACTGATCCCATTTTTACATGCTCAATTAAAACCCACTTTTCAATCCACGTATTGAATAGAAATGACTGCAATGAAACTTGTTCGATTATGGCTCTGAATTTGGTATGCTACACACACACACAAATCCCTTTACAGAATATTACCTGCAATGAGGCACCAAGATTCTGTCTTGGTTACAAGGAGCTGGAATCATCTAAGACCAGAATCTGTCTTTCGAATACAAAGACTCAGAAAGATCTGGGGACCTAAAGGGAAGGAGAATGAGATAACGAAACATGTAACTTGACCTTCAGGACACTGGGGATGGAGGAGACCATGGTCAGTGGTGTCCATCTGCCAGATGGCAGGCATGTTCTTGGGAATCTCTGCCCAGAATGTCCCTGGCGCATCAGTTTTCTCAAGCTGAGAATACCTGGCACAGTCAGACCAAGGAGCAGATCAAGGCAGGCCACTGTGGCTTGATAACCTGCTAATTCCCACTGGGCTTCAAGAAGCCAACTCTGGAAGCACTCTGGAAGCACTCAGCTTTTAACATGGATAGCATCTAGAAGCTTCATCTGAGGGCCATGGCCATGGCTCAGATGAGTCCTAAGAATAGAGACCAATGAATAGTGGCCAAACATTTCATTGAAAAAGGCCCTCTTCTTTTCTAGTCTTTAAGTCTTCAAATAGCAGAGCCTAGGTGAGCAATTCCTGGTGCACATATCACGAATGCCCGAGGCCCCCCCATTCATAATGGTAGAGGGAGAGGACACCTTTCCTCTGGACTTGCAGACTGGGCAAGGAGAGAGATGACTCTAAACCCATAACACTTTCCAGAGGCCTGCTCCTTCTGAGGGTATCCACAGGGCAGCATCTTTGCAGGAGACAAAGGCACCCAAGAGCCCTGACAACTGGAAACCCCAGCTGGGGCGATGTCTGATGAGTGCCAGGAAAGGCCTGGTAATTCGGAGAATTGAATCTGCTTTGTCTCCCCAGCATGCCTGAGGGACAATGCTTCCATCAGTGACAGGCTTTCTGAAGAGGGGTTCTCAGTGTGAGAGTCACTACCTGCTCCCTCCAATGGAGGCCCAGTGGACCAGAGCCTAAGAATGTGTTCCAGAAGTGCTAAAAGCAAATCCTTTGAAGATTGATTCCCTTCCCATCAGTGGTGTTGAATAATAACAACAGTGGCATAACAGTTACTGCATGCTCATGATGACCCAGGCACTAACGAGAGTAGGACTTATCTGCTGTCCCCCAAATTAGTGACATCAACATATCTCCCTCGACGGGGAGACTGGGGAGTCAGAAAAACTGCCTCTTCCCTCCAAGAGCTACTCTGGTAGGCATTTTGGACTTCAGGAGATCATTATGAAGGCAGTAGGGAAGGAGGACAAGCTTCAGTGCTACGAAAGGGCTGGGTGAGTAACACCCAGGGGGCACAGAACTGTAAACCCCCTTTGGATATTCTAGAATTGAGAGTCCCATCGCCCATCTCCACATCACCATTCCTTAGAAGCAGCATGCTTCATCGTGAAGTCTGGAATTCACTCAATAGCAATGGCTTCCTTCAGCCTGTGACCCACCAGGCTCTGGATGTTTCATTTTTTTGGGGGGTGGGGGGGTGGGGGTGGGGGTCACTATAAATTCATTAGAGTGCGTGCTTGAAGATGCCTGTAACCAGGAAGAGAAACCTGTACTTGTGAGGCATCTAAGTTGAAATGTGCAAGTGGCCAGGGAAGTGGGTGTAGGCATCGCCACTGCCTCCTGCCGCAGGTTCTTCTGCTGGGGACTGTAGTGCACAAACAGGGCAGTGCTTCTTGCAACCCTGCTGCCCAGCTATTTACTGGCTTCGGATTATTGCAGTCACGTGGTAGGTTTTTTCTTGTTTTGTTTTTAAAGCAAAGCCATGCTGTCCATGACCTGAGGTGACAGGGAAGCAAGGCCCAGGAAGCGTTGTGCTGTCCTCTCCTGTGCAGAAGGGGCACAACTTGCCAGGAGGCAGCAGTGTTTGTGCTACAGCCTTTAGTTCAGCCCATCCAACAGAACTTCCTGCAATGATGGAGATGTTATGCATCCTTTTTAGTGCCCACTAGCCAGCTACATGTGCCTATTTAAGTTTAAATATGAATAAAAAAATTCTGTACCTTAGGCCATGGTTACTGAGCACTTGAAATGTGGCTAATGTAACTGAATTTTAATTAACCTGCTTTTAAATGTAAACAACCACACATAATAAGTAGCTACCATAGTGGACAGCACACCCTTAGATCTTGGGTTTTGATGCCATTTATTTGCCCCTGTAAGATTTATCATGACACTGACTTCTAAAAACAGGGCTCATAAGCTCTGTCCCACTCACCTTACTGCGGGAAGGTGAAATAATGCCAAGAGAGCTTACTTAGTGGTGGTAGTAGTATTGGAAGTAGAAAAAGAAAGGAAAAGAATGGAAAGAGATGATAATAGAAAAATAATTATGTACAACACTTACAGTCAAAAGGCAAAAATAGAGCGAAATTGAAATTATTTCCTGGTATGACATCCACCAATATGTTTCCCAGAATGAAAACTCTTCATCTTAAGAGAACAGTTAGCTGACTTAAGTGGGAAAACCCTGTCTGCAAAGAAGGCGTGTTTCCTGCCTGGCCAGTGTGGCTCAGTAGGCTGGAGCATTGGCCCGTTCACCAAAAGGTGGTGGGTTAGATTCCAGTCAGGGCACATGCCCAGGTTGCAGATTTGATTCCCTGCCAGGGCAAGTGTGGGAGGCAGCCAATCGATGTTTCTCTCTCTCTCTCCAAAATAAATCAATAAAAATAAATAAAAAGACGTATGATTCCAAAGGGGAATCAGTTGTAAGACAGAGGAATCTTCATTTGCCTTTTCTTACGGACCAGGCAAGGCCTCAGCATGGGTGACATCATCCTAGAGTCTTAGCTTCCCATAAGGCCTCCCTATCAGTGGAAAAGAGGGCACTTAACTTACAGAGGGTGGCCCAAAAACCCAGACCTGCCATAGCACTGCTCTTTGGGGACTTTCAGGAGACCTGCAGCCTGAGACTCACTGCTCACACAAAACACTGATATTTAGGGGCCTGCTTGCTTCAAATCCTGGAGGCACTGAACTCATCGCTTGGGTATTTTTTGGATTAAAGGTACAAATAGCAACACAGTATCAAAGAGTACACCATCTTTTAAAGCTGTTATTATGCTTACAATGACTGAAAATGCACTTATAATAAATCCTTATTTAAACTTTAATTAAAATACTGAGGCACAAAGTGATTTAATGTACCCTTTTGGGGAGCAACATTGACATATTTCCTAAATTTAATTTAACATTTACATTTCCACTGGCCCTTCTGGAAACAAGTCCATATACTAATGTGTCCAGATAATGAAGAACACAGAAAAAGAAAGAATGAGAGGTGTATTTTACAGTGTATCAAGATGAGGACTGGCATTTCATCTCTTATTTTTAAAGAGGAGCTAGAAGAGGAAAACATGTAGTAAGTAATAATGGATGATGGTGGCGGTGATAAGGGGAAAATGAAGAAAGTCACCTGTCATGATGGAAGTTAAAATACAATGCAGTTGTAAGATCTGTAGAGAGATTATGCCATTAGTAGTAACAAAGGCTATATACTAACTACTGCAAACTATGTACTGGAAGGGAACAGCAGTCCTTGCCCAAGAAGTGTGATATAATCAAATCCAGGAGCCATTAAACAATGTCACCTTCTGCCCTAGCTGGTTTGGCTCAGTGGACAGAGCGCCGGCCTGCGGACTGAGGGGTCCCGGGTTCAATTCCAATCAAGACACATGCCCAGGTTGCGGGCCCGATCCCCAGTAGGGAGTGTGCAAGAGGCAGCCGACCAATGATTCTCTCATCATTGATGTTTCTCTCTCTCTCTTTCCCTCTCCCTTCCTCTCTGAAATCAATAAAAATATATTTAAAAACAAACAAAACAAAAACAATGTCACCTTCAATCAAGGTTCTTTCACTCAAGGTTACAGAAAGGGCTTCTGATCTATTCCCATTTTTAAAGTACTCACCTCTGAGCACAAACGCTTCACTTGCATAAAGTATTTGCATCTGTCCTAAAGACAGGAAAGCAGGGTTTGCAACAGTGCTGTGTGCCCTGTTCAACTTAACTCATTTGGGAGAACGTTGGAGAAGAAATGTGTGCTGACAGCTGATAATAATGTCATGTTTACTTGTGTCTATGTGCCCAGCACTATGCTAAGCATTTTACAGGAATCATTTTGTTTAATGTTCACAATTATCTTATGAGCATGGAACTATCATCCCAATCTTACAGTTAAGGCTCGAGGAGGTTAATTTGCTTGCCCAAGATCACAGTTTGGTGGTGGTGCAGCTTTTAGAGTATCCAGCTAGGAGTTCACCACTACAAAACCAGTATTACATGAAATGTTAAAGAGAAGAGGAGGAGGAGGAGGAGGAGGAGGAGGAGGAGGAGGAGGAGGAAGAGAAATAGGAGGAGGAGGAGGGAGGAGGAAGAGGAGGAGGAGGAGGAGGAGGAGGAGATTTATCAGGATGATCACTTAGTATCATAATAATAAAAGGCCAAGAGGCGTCACGCTGTGACGCTGGGACGGGTAGGTCATGGGTGTGCCCCACAACCTCTGTCAGCGCCTCAAGCCCCAGCAGCAGTGGCAATGGCGGCAGCAGCACCCGCATGAGCAGCCCCGAGCAGGCAGCGCATTCCATCAGCGGCCAGCCCAGCGCACGCGCATGGAGGTAAAGTCTCCAGGCGCCCGCTTTCCCGCAGGCCTGAGTCCCAGGACAGCTGGGGATGAGCTGGTGATCCCAACGGCCTGCGGCGGAGGCAGCGTTAGGCCTGGGGACTGGCGAACAGGCAGAAGATGACCCTGATCGCAGGAGGCTAGGCCTAGGGACCCTACTTGCACGATTTAATCGTGTGCTGGGCCTCTAGTGTTACATAAAGTCTAATCACTGGGGTGTATACCTCAAATTAATATAATATTGTATGTCAACTGTAATTGAAAGATAATGTAAAAATAAGTAAAATAAACATCAACCACCAAAAAAGGGAAAGATTTTGCCCTAGCTCGTTTGGCTCAGTGGATAGAGCGTCGGCCTGCAGACTGAAGGGTCCCAGGTTCAATTCTGATCAAGGGCACGTACCTTGGTTGCAGGCTCATCCCTGGCCCTGGTTGGGGCAGGTGTAGGAGGCAACCAATCAATGTGTCTCTCTCACATCGATATTTCTCTTTCTCTCCCCTCCCTTCCATTCTATCCAAAAATCAATGGAGAAATAGCCTCCAGTGAGGATTAACAAAAACAACAACAAAATATTTTCAAAATGAGTACCAACATGATCCTAATTAGGTTAAAATTTTTTATGAATGCTATTCTCTATAGTGGGATTATAGATGATTTTTATAATCAGGGCCAAAAATAAAAATAAAAACAACCCCCTAAACAAACAAATGCTATGCCCCCCTTTTCTCTTGGGGCAACTTTAGAGAAAGTGTTGGCCATTAACCGTTTGAGTCCCAAGCAGCGCAATTGCGCTGCTTGGTATTTCTCTACATAAAATAAAACAAGTGCTATCACGCTGTTTGGGTCTTTTCGTACTCATTTAGAGAAAGCGCGGTTGCGCTGTTTGGGATTCTTCGACAGTGTTTTTTCAATACCCCCTGGGACTCAAACGAATCGTATGTTTTCTCGACATAAAATCTCAGCAGCGCGATTGCGCTGCTTGGGACTCAAACGGTTAAAAAAAATGCTGAACTTTCTTAGCAGCTCTGGTAAGAGGCTGATGGGACCATAGTTGAAGCAGATGACTGCCATTAATTTTGTTGATTAACTAAGAACTTCAGTTATCTGTTTTTACCCCACCCCTACCCCCCTAGCTTTTAGGAATGAAGGATAGCTGCATGAATCTGCCATAAGATCTTAGACAGAAGAGTACTTCTGAGGTGGCCAAGTGCCAGTATAATTCTTCAACCCTGTGTGAGCACACCTGTGTGGTCCTGGAGTACAGCAGCACAGGGGTTCTAGGCTACAGAGGAGTAGAGTGAGGGGAAACCAATGGGCAATTTAAAAGTTGTATGACTTCTTATATTAAGGTGTGTTAGGGAGGGAAAAGGAAGAAATAACTGTGTTAAAAAAAAAAATAAAGGAAGGAACTCATCCAGAGTCCTTTCCCAGACAAAGGTAATTCCATCTGCATCTCAACGAAAAGAAAGGCACCTGTGAAAATCTTTAAATTGAACCTACCATGAAACTCCATCCTGAGAGATCAAAGACCCATTTACTGCAACTAAAAATGGGAGAACATAAATGAAATAAAGTAATACCAGTGCCTGAGTAGCCCCTTTAGAGTTGGGATAGGGTAGGGTCCAGAAAAAAAGGGGAGGTCTTCAGGGCGTAAGGTTTCTGTGAGCTCGGTCCCAGTGACCTGTAATTTAAACTTCTGCTATGCATGGGTCATGATCTTTAACTTGAAAACCACTGTCCTACAGGACACTGCTTTCATATCCGCACACTGCCCCAGCCATCTCTCACTGGGTATTGTACTCCATCAAGCTCCACACATTCTAGTAATGGTCCTCCATCCCCTCTAGTTCCATCCGAGAAGATGCTGAAAAATTTCTGTCTCAGGCCTGAACAATATCCAAATTGCCCTTAGAAGAGTCATCTGCTAGTAGGATTTTTACTTAAGCCCTATTCGGGAACCTGAGGTGTATTGCTCCCCAGTGGTATCTGTTTCAAACAGCACCTTGTTCTGGTGCTTCCTGTTAATAAACTCTCCCTGATGGTACCCTTGGTCTACTGGTAGACTCCTTAAGCTTGTCATCACAGAAGTGACAAATGTTGGTAACAGGACACAATCTGAAAGAATAACGAAAAGAGAGCTTCTATAGTTCCAGTCCCAGGGTAAATGCTGCAGCACTATGTGTAAAAATGTTAGCAGACGAAGGAGCATCAGAATTATTTGGATCATATCCAATGAGTCATTCTTTGGATACCCAAAGGAAAAACGAAATAATCAATCTTCACTTAAAATTGCTGGGATGAGGCACAGCTCAATGGTCTCGTTTGATATAAAAAAGCTGCTTGGAGAAGGTAATAATTCCAACTGCCAAGTCTGAGTTCAGCACATGTGGGCAGTCACAAACTGGGGATGGCCTGCTTTGGGGAACCACTGGCTTTTAGGATTAGACCAGAATTTTCTCTTATCACAAATGTAGCCAACAACATAAAATCAACACAACTGATTCACACAACCCAAAGCTACTGAAGAGGCAGCTTCCAGGAATCAATAGTAGTGGGTGTGGTTCAACCTCACTGCATGGCTGAACAGGTCTACTTGACTAGAGAGAGACTCAGAGGGTCCATCGAAAGGTGAGGCTGGGAGGAGGTCAGAACTATAAAGCAGTCTGTTCTCCTCAACCACACAGGTCAAGACCATTACATTAGAAGGGATAACAAAGTCTCCTATCAAACCTACACAGAGTAGTCGTCTTAGCAGTTCCATACGGAATAACAGCATCTGCACTTCAAAAGAATGTCACATAGCTAGACATCTTCCCTTTCATTTAAGGTGGGTTTGGACTCAGATGAGGAACAGAGAAAAGCAAGTAGGATTCTGGTTAAAGCAGGTTTGCCTTCATTCTATCTATCTTCCTTTTCACCCTACACATACGTGGCTATGAGATGCCCTTTACCCTGCAGGTTCTCACTAAGGTCATCTGTCTCTATTTGGGTTAGTTCAGGGAAGCCCCCAGCCCTATGGAAAAAGCAGGCTGTAACTTAGCATTTGATATTTCTTTGTTTTTTAAATAAATGATTCTTAGAAGCCACAATGGCTGTTTATATTTCCTATGTTATTCTTTTTTAAAAATATGTTTTTAGTTATTTATTTGTTAGTTCTCACCTGAAGATATTTTGTCTATTGACTTTTAGAGAGAGTGAGGCACGGGGGAGGGAGGGAGGACAGAAAGAGAGAGAGAGAGGAAAAAAAAAGAAACATCGATGGGATAGAGACACATTGATGATACACCAGTTGCCTCTGGCAACCCAGGTACCCTGCCCTTGACTAAGAATTGAACCTGGATCCTTCAATGTGTGGGCTGAGCACTAACCACTGACAAATATTGGCCACGACTGTTTTTATTGATTTTAGAGAGAGGGAGGGAGGGGGGAGAGAGAGAGAGAGAGCTAGCTAGAGAGAGAAAGAAAAAAACATCGATTGCTGCTTCCTGCAAGCCCCCTTCAGGGGGCGGGGCCCCACAATGCCCAATGCGGGAATCTAACCGTGACCTCTTGGTGCACAGAATAACGGAACAACGCTCAACCCACTGAGCCACATCGGCCAGGACTCCTATGCTATTCTTCTCTGGGGGACAGAAGTACTTTCTTCTTCCCACTTCCAAAGGAGGACACAGAATTATTCTTCCTTCAAGACTTTTCCAACTAAAATCTTATTCAATTCTTAGGGACTTCCCTAAAAAAAAAGTGCCAGGGACATTTTTCAGCCACTAATGCCATTAAGGAACTTTCTGCCTGGGAATTGTAAATAAATATATTGGGTTTTCTCCCCATTTGGTCTTCCACAGCAGTATTACTATCTTTGTGGAGGTGACTAAACCAATAATAATAAAAAAAGGGAACTTTCTGCCTAAACAAATGTATGTTATTATCTATCCTCTTTCCAGGACTTTAACAACAAATATACAAAACCACAGAGCATCTTATAGACATGTCTAATCACTCTGTTCGAAATTAACATAATATTGTCTGCCAACTGCAACTGAAAAAGCACCACAGGGCACCTAATCTGACCCGCTTAACCTGATTATATAGAATTTAAAACAAAAGCCTAATAAACAATCACATATTGTCTCACACAACAGGGCTGGTCTTCCTCTTAGACCCAGACTCCTGAGGCACTTCCCTGGGCAGCCCATCTTGGTAACTGACGCCCAGAGCCTGCGAAAGTGGATCCGAAGAGCTGGGCTGGAGTTGTAAATTTTTGCTGCCATATTTCTATGAACGTTATCCCTTTCATTTATTCAGGAAATAATCAATATCCAGGAAGTCAAAGAGCTGGGAAAGAAGGGCAGAGTGGCAGGATGCTATTGGCTAAATCCAGGTCCTTGGTGAGGCCACGTTAACAGAGGCAGAACCTCAGCACCACCCGGAAAGGCACCTCCAGCATAGCCTACTGCTGCCGCCGGGAGATGGTGGCACCTTTCTCAGATAGAGCATTGCACCAGCCACGATGCACCCGCCATGGAGAGTCTCTGCTACAGTAAAGGCCACTGATCTCTCCCACAGGACAGCAGATTTTGAAGTACCTCTCAGCAAGTCCTGTCATAGCAAAACAGTCACTTCTCAAATAAGCACTTCAGTTAGGTAACCATTACCATGGCTCCCCACCACCCTGCCCCAGGAAACCCCAAGTCTCCCACTGGTGAAAACAATCAGGGGCTCCTAGACTTTTCTGAGGCATCAATGGCCTACCACTAGAAAAAAGCTCAAATCAAAGCTCAACCTCTTTCTGAAGGGTTTGTCAGTCATATCCTGAAGGTTTAAGTGGAAACAAGGAAGAAATTGAATGAAATATTTATGCTCTCTCACCATTAGCATCTTGGACGCCAGTAAGTGCTCCAACGGCTGCTGCGGTTTCCCCCGACAGGACGATCTGTCCCCCCCCTTGCAAGGTGGCTTCGGCCAGTGTGGCGACAGCATGGGCGGCAGCTTCACTGCGGGTACAGAACAGGAGAGGGGGTGTGAGGTGAATAAAGGCACAGCACTGCAGCTAGAGAAACCACCCTTCCTTGGGCTCTCCACGACTCCGTGTGTGAGCCTACCAGCAAGCACACGATTCCACTGCTACTGGACAGAGCCAGAGTAATTTTTAAATGATAATAAAGAGCCAGAGAAACCCCAAGTGTTACCTACAGTATTTCTAAAGCTACTGTGAGAGTTTCCTTAAACCTAGGAAATGGGTGTTTGAGGACAGAAAACACGCATTGTAAGTCTCCTCTTTATCGACAGTGACTGAGTGCTTGTGAGCCAAGCGGAGCTCCGATCCATATTCACAATGGAAAAACCATTTTGGTTGTCAATCACAAGGTTTCCTTTTTTTCTTCTCTCTTTACAGTAACACAAGACAGATAATCACCTGAAACTGCCCTTTTGTAGCCAAGAAAAAATAATAATCCGAGGAGTCAGCAATCTGGATTTGCTATTCAATTAATATTAAATAATAACAATTTGGCTTATATCCATGATTTTAAATACAAAGTAATAGTTAACTACTATTCTGCAAAGTTCAACTCTCCCCTTTGTCTCACTGTACATGCAGGCAGTGCTAAATTAAGACTTAAAATTTTAAATGATCACTATAAGCCCAAACTCCTTGACTCTAGAAACACAATAAAATAATAAACCTCCCTTCATTGCAAAACAAACACTCTGTACAATAGATATTAACCATGTTTATAGTGAGCTCTATTCTAGCAGTGTGTCCCATTTTCCTTTTCCTTGCTATATGCTTTTACTCTATGCATAAATACCCACTTTTACTTATTCTATGATGCTATAAACTATATAATGTGTTATTATTTTATGTGTCATTAAGAAAGAAAAGAGAAATTCCTGACAATTGTAAAAGTAAGACTATAATTTATCATCCATATTTCAGAGATGTTAAAATGTGTGTATGTGTGTGTGGGGGGCGGGGGGGTAAATTTTGCACCTCTCCTGGGAAAGTATCAGGTACCACTTCGCACGTTACTGAGGAAGTATGGAAAGTAGGCATATTAAGAGGAGGTGGTGTCATTTAGTTTAGCAGAGGTGGACAAAGTCCTGGGTTTGACACCAAATGAGACAGTTGACTCAGCTTTGTTCTGAGGCTGCAGACTTTGCCGGAACTATGACAGTCACAATTACAAGCTGGAGGTGGGGATGGGCAAGGGGCTGTGGACTGGTTAAGGTAAACATGATGACTGTGGGCAAAGCAACATGTATCATAATGTCACTTTTGTCTAAGAAAGTCAGCAGACAAGTAAAGCAACTGCCGTAACATCCCCCCTGGGGAAGACTTCTGGGTCACTAAAAGGATTCTAGGAAGCGGTAAAAGAAACTGAATGAACAGAAAAGTCTCATTAAAAAGAAAATTCTCTTCTTGTTATTTTTTTAAACTTTTATGTCTTTATGTTTAAAAGTTATTTTTTTTCTAATAATAAAATACATGTAAGCCCTAGCTGGTTTGGTTCAGTGAATAGAGTGTCCGCCCTTGGACTGAAGGGTCATGGGTTCAATTCTGGTCAAGGGCATGTACATTGGTTGTAGGCTTGTTCCTTGGCCCTGGGTGTGTGCAGGAGGCAACCAATCAACGTGTCTCTCTCACATTGATGTTTTTCTCTCTTTATCTCTCCCCCCCCTTTCTACTCTCTCTAAAATTCAATGGAAAAATATCCTTGCGTGAGGATTAACAAAATAATAATAAAATACATGTAAAAACTTGTAAAAGTTTCATTAAGTATAAAAAAATTTAAACTATACAGAGATAATAGTATTTCCTTCTCATCTTAAACACAACTTTAAACAGATAATCAGAATCATATTGTATACAGTTTTATAGCCTGCTTTTTTCACCTAACATTGTATTGACCCCACATATTCTTTGACATTTATTAAAATTAATAAATTAAATTCCAAAGTGCTGACTTTTCCCTTTTAAAGTTACATAGCTGTGGCAACCTTTAATTTGGAGGCTTCTTCCTTTGACTTGAAATATATAATCATGACCTTGAACTAAATTTATTTCCGTCATAAACAATTTTGGGATATAATTGAGGTTGAGCAAAAAGCTGAACAAAATACAGAGTTTACATGCAGCCCATGTAAAAGCTAAGACAATCCTTTATGCCGAAACACAGTTCTTGGTGAACTGATATCCCCAGCCAGTCACTCCATAGTATTTGTAACATGAATTTAGAGCCGCAGGGGAGCCTTGATCCGGAATTACTACTAAGGCTATTCTGTACAAACCACATGGCAAATTTCAATTTCAAAATGCTTCGTAAGTATCAGAGATAGTGAAATGAAGTACTATTTAGTGCCTAGATTCTTCATTGTTAATATTTTTCTAAAAAACTTGTGTCAAATAATACCAACATCCTATTTTACAGTGTTAACACTCTGACCCGAGACTTCATGGGAAGCTAAAAAGTATGTTTTTTGAAAAAAGCTGCAGCTGTGTGGAGAAGGAAGCTGCAGATGAGAACTGTTTATGTGGAAACAGGATTTTTGTTTACAGGTTACCTCGGCCACTGCTCATTCCCAGTTTTTAATCACAGTTTACAACAATCTTTTTCTATGACCATCAAAGGGGATGCCCTGCCACTCTTGTGCACTCCGGGCACATGCTTTTAGTGTGGAGTTTCACAGGCAGTGATGGGGAGGGCAGCTACCCAAGTCCTCACATGAAAGTTTACCTGTAGCCAATTACTCCTATTTTATTTTGCCAAAAGCTCTAAATATTTAAAGTCATTTTCTTTAACACCTTTCTAAAATGTTAAGGTAAGGGCGCTCTCCCTTTCGGGAGCATGCCCATGCCTTCCTTCCCTCTCAGGCATGCACCTTTACTTTCCTCTCCTAAACTCTAAGGGTCCCCACGAGACTTGCAACCAGGGAGTAATGGGCAGTGGCAGCCCATCCCAGGCGAACCCTCTGAACTTGTCTCGAAGGCCCCCTTTCCTGACTTTTCAGCAGCCTCATCTTGGCGTATTTCTTTACTGTGACTTTCTTTTTAATATATTTTTTATTAATTTCAGAGAGGAAGGGAGAGGGAGAAAGAGATAGAAACATCAAGGATGAGAGAATCATTGATTGGCTGCCTCCTGCACGCCCCCTACTGGGGTTTGAGCCTGTAACCTGAGCATGCGAATTGAACCATGACCTCCTGGTTCATAGGTCAATGCTCAACCACTGAACCACACCGGCTGGGCTGGTGACTTTCACTTCCCAGTGAGCCAACAGCAGCCCCACCTTGGCTCACTTCTTTTCTATAAGGTCTCTAGAGAGCCACAGCAGCCCCGCAATATCTCTCTCTTGTAGCTTCCTCTATCCTAAGCCTTTCTTTTTTCACTGTCCCCAGCTTTAATAAACGTACTCTCAAAATAAGCAAACAAATAAATAAAAGAATAAATAAATAAAATGTCACAGTAGAAGAAAAGCCGGGGACCACCAACCACCGAAGCAATCTGGGCTGCCAGGGAGGAAGGGTCCAGTGGAGAGGACAGGTCCACAGGTCAGTGAGGTTAGTTTTTCATCCCCTGTCAGGAGCCACAGGCAAAGCAGCAATGGATGCAGGTTTTACACGAGGCATCAAGACAGGGGGTGACTCCAGTGATCAGCAAATCCAGTTCCAAACTTATTCTAACCACTTACACTAGATTTCATAAAAAGTGACCAAACGCTACTGCTGGAAATAGATTACCTTTACTTAAAAGGTGAATAGGCATTAAAATGTCTCTAAGCTACCACTTCACAATTTTTTGACAAAAGTCATTTCCTAACTTTTTATTTGCAAGTGTCCAACCTTCTTTACAAGAAAAAAGCAGTTACACAGTCCCTGCCCTCCATTTCCAGAGAGGATTTCTGATCTAGTTTGTCCATCCCATTTTACTGGCAAATAAATAACAGTCCGTATTTGAAAGCCACATTTTATTTTAATAATATCTCTATTTTTAACTCAACAGTATTTTCTTTATAAAAAAAGGCAAGAGCAATTTTTTCTTTGGAAATTTGACTCACTTCTTTTTTAAGCAGTTTCTTCACAGCAAAAGAACAGCAACTCTAAATTCCTTGAGACGAGGAATCGACTTAAGCATTTGTTTCCTTATAGCACTGAGTCACAGCACTACACACGGCAGACAGTAAAAATTGTCGTGGTGTCAACACACTGAATTTCTACTAAGGCAACTGTAGATTCAGCCTACAAGTATTTATCATGTATGCAGACTGACTTAAGAGGAAATATAAATCTAGGGCAGCTTAACCAACAAACTGAACCTAAAAGTAATCACTACATTGCAACAGCCAAATGATTCCACTTCCTTTCCTCTAGCTGTTCAGGCTGAATAGCTCTACTTTCTTTTGGAGCTGTGATGCTCTGTTCTTCACTTTGATTCTCTCCTCATCTCCTTCCTAAAAGTGTTGATTTATTATATATTTGGAAAATAATTAAAATTAACTACTTTTCAGACATTTTCATGACAGTTTATCCATAGCCTCTTTGGCTTATAATAATGCCAGGGTGGGCTAAAGGCTGTCTGAGTCCAGGGCCCGTGTTCTGACTTGCTATACAAAAGTCTTCTGGCAGCATGGCTGAAAAACAGGTCCGTCCTGCATCTGTCCTGATCCCCTTCCCCCTCGAACAGATGAAGGCGCCCTCTGCCTTCTTCTTCCCCACCTGCCATCCCATGCAGCTTGCCTCTCTTCTCACTCTGCGCCCACATCTGCTGTTTACAGTGCAGCAGAGGTGCAGGTGATTATTAGAGAACCATGCCTGTCCCATCTGCACCTGACACAGACTGCTAGGCGGGAGCAGCTCTATGAACTCACTTTGTTACCACAGGAACAAAGACCAGATTTCTTAGTGTATTTTCACTAAGATGACTTCCAGAGTGCATCTCATCCCTTAGGGAAGCAAACACCAAGGACGTATGCTTCGGTCCAATCCTCCTGCCATTAGACAGTGGGTTACTTCTCTTGGAATCAGAAAACCCCTGATGTGCCCCTAACAGCTTGCTACAGCCTAGTCTTCGCTGTCAGGTGTGGTTCCTTCACCCACAGCAAAGGCTGCAACACACCATCCCCCAGCACTCATTGGGGCGTTGAACTACTTGATTGCAAACAGATTTCAACATCCCTTTACTCCTCCCACATGCCACAGCGAACCACATTCTCCTTCCTTTGGAGTAAACACTATAGCCACTTCAGCTGCATTTGAGTCTGTTAACAAGCTCTCCCGGGAAACCAATACCCTCCTTGCCTTTAGAAAAAAGCCCTGGTCCGTAGGATGTGCCTCATAGTTTCCACAATGTGCAGGGTTTCCAGGATACTCTTCACTGGAAAGCACTGACTCAATGAAATAAAGTTTTGCTGGTCTTTAATGGCGGGTAAAAGGGAGGGGGGTCCTCATTCTGGCCAAGGCTTTCAGGAAGCCTCTCAAAGCAAAGAGTGGGATTGGGCCAAAGTGTGAGAAATAAAGTAATACTTTCACATTATTGAAAAGCAACATGGTTCAATGGGCTAAGAAAAAAGTTTCAACTGCAGGTCACTCAGGGACTCAGTGGGTGACTCTGGGAGGACAACTGTGTGTGGTTCAGTTTTCTGTGCCTAATCAACCCCCACGTCCTGGCCATACTTCCTTCAAAACCAGTCACGTCATCTCCATTGTTACGACTTTAGTTTTCAGGCCTTTGACAAATCACACCTGGATTGCTTCTTCCAATCTGGTATTCTATTTCTAATCTCTTCTCACTATAAACTATTTAAATAACTATAATTCCTGAAGTGCTAACTATGGGCTGGATACTTTGTTGAGAGTCTTATATACATTATCTTATTGAATCCTTTTTATTCTACATGATGAAAATCATCCTTATTATAACTATGAGAAGACCCAGGTTAGGAGTTAAATTTCTCAAGATCAAATGGCTAGTAAGTGGCAGAGCTAGGATTCAAACCTGAATCTATATGACCGCCTAACCTCCTCTACAGCCTCTGGAAAGCACTGTACATAATCCTAGCAAGGCTTTCTAATCTCTATCACAACCGACCTAAACTTTAGCTGATTTTCATATTTTGGAGAGTGATCCCACTCCTCTGAATTTCTATGATATCCAGCCTATACTACACAATCAAGAGTCGATTACACTCCGAGTAATACTGCTTGCTAAATGTATTACTTAAACCAATCTTCCCAATGGTTTCATTGAAGGAGACATTACATTTTAGAGCACTCTTCATTTACAACCTCACCTAATAGAGTGCTGGGATGTCACAAGAGTTCAATGACCACCAAAGACTAACAGCTGCTGTATGGTGGTGTTACCTTGTGCCAGGAGCTGATAAGGGTCTCAAATGCATTGAGTGTGGATGAGGGCTGATTAGAAGTCCACTTACAATATCCTAAGGGCTAAGAGCATTAAACTCCAACGGCCAATTGTGACAAACTGAGGTCCATTTCTCTACAACCGGTATGGAGGGACAGATTCGCCATGCTCATTTATTCTCCCCACCCCTGCCTCCACCTGTTGAGCGCCATGGTGACTGTAGCTCCCTGTTGCATCTCCTGAGAAGCTGCCACTGCGGCCTCTGCCAATGATGCCACTGCCTGTGTGGCCTCCGAAGCTTGCGTCGTCTGGATGGTCATCTCACCTCCTTGTAACGTGGCCCAATTTTGTTCCACCTGAAGCAGAAAAGACACGATAGTAAAGAATCAAAGTCACAAAAGGATTATGATTTTTAAGTCATTTTTCTAATAAATTGTTATGTGCTCAGCCAAATAGATTTATGCTTTTAAATGAACATGACCTACAATGTACAGAACACGGTTTTAAGTATACTATCTGTTGTGCAAAAGGGGGTGCGGAATTAGAATATATATTTGAACTTGCTTATATTTGCATAAAAAATTCTGGAAGGATACCAAAGAAACCACTGAAAATATTTTCCTTAGTTTGTGAGCTGAGGTAGGGTGGGGTTGAGGTAATAACTTGAATAGGAGTCAGAAAGCAAGATTTTCCACTGTACATTTTTAAATAATTTTTGAAATATCTTAGCCTTATCAGTTACCTATTCAAAAATTTTAATTTAGAGTATAAATGTAATTAAAATATATTCATACTATACCAAAGGGAATATGCCAGAACTCTAGACTCTTTGTCCAAAGGCCATTACTGTTACCTATTTCTTGTATATCTTTGCAGGGATATTCTTTCTATGTGCAAGAATATTTACATACACATACTCCTCCTTTTTTTTAAAAAAAATATATTTTTATTGATTTCAGAGAGGAAAGGAGAGGGAGAGATAGAAACACCTATGATGAGAATCATTGATCAGCTGCCACCTGCATGCCCCCCACGGGGGATCGAGCCCGAAACCCAGGCATGTGCCGTTGACTGGAATCGAACCTGGGACCCTTCATTCTGCAGGCTGACACTCTGAGCCAAACCAGCCAGGGCTCCTCCTTTCTTTTAAAAAATAAAAAGTGGCAGTATATTCAACATATCCTTTGGACCTTGCTTTTTTCACAAATAATACATCTACGAAATGACTATGTTGAGACATATAAAACTACTTCATTCATTCAGGATTCATAATAATGGCTGCACAGCATTGTATTATACAGATACACTATGATTTATTTAACCAGCCATCATTTAATGGGCATTTATAGTTTCCAGTCTTTTGCTATTATAAACAGTACTGTGATGAATAGCCTCAAATACTACTTTGTACATTTTGAGTTTATTTATAAATTCCTAGAGATGGAATTGTATATCAAAGTCATTTTGCATTTTTATTTTTGATGGAAATTGCAAATCCAGTAATTTAATGTAGCAAAACCTGCTTTGCTTTTATTGGGGAGGAATGATGAAGAAACAGAACAACACACTACCAGTCACAGAGTAGAAGAGAATTCAGCTTTGCTAGACCTAGCACAGGTTTTACCAACTGTGTACTATTAACATTTGGACCAGGTAATTCTTTATTGTCAGAGGCTGTCCTGTGCATTGTGGATGTTTAGCAGCATCTCTGGCTTCTACCTGGTTAGATGCTAAAAGCACCTCCCGTTATGTCAATCAAAAATATTATCTTCACACATTGCCAAATGTTCCCTCTGAGGGGTTTGTTGGGGGTACTCGTGATTGAGAACTACTGATTTTAGTACAATGCCTTGCATCTAGAGACTTCTCAGCTCTGGATATCTAAATCTAACCACTTCAGTCCATTTTGCTCAATAATCACCAGTTGATTAATTATTCTCCCTCAAAAACAAAAAGCAGCAGGGCAAAATATGGGAGGTGATAAATCAATCAGCTGAGGTAGATATTTCTATGGACTTGAGTCCTCAGGACATTAGCTGTGCTTACTGGATTTCTTGCTGTTCCCGCTTCACATAACCTGTGCCCACATGTTACTGTGTCCCAAAGAAAGTTCCACAAATTCTGCTTTGGCTCTTTTACCATACTCAGATTATGACACTGCTTCTCAGAATGTTTGTCAAAAGCCCCCCAGAGAATGAGATATTCCTTTGAGCTACCTTAGTATTTGTCCTGGGTTCTCATAGGCAATGGACTGTGTCAGCAAGCCTTCAGGGCCCATCACTAAGAGGCGGAGACATCCTAGCTCCTTCCCTCAGAGCTGCAAAGTTGCCCACTCAGAAACTCACAAAACTCTGACTTTCTCAGGTATTACCTCTTTGATCTCATTACTCCGATGAGCATCACTGCAAACAATGCCACTTTAGATGGCAAGTTACACTGCCAAGTCGTAGATGCTCAAAGATTCCACTCAAAACAGCAGTGGGAGTTGGCCAGCCTTGTCACCTTTTGCCATTAAACAGTCTTCCTTTTTCCAGATCTGCCCCTCAGTATTTTTGCCCACCCCACTACTGAGCTGGCCTGGTACAGCTCTCCCAAGCATTTATACTCCAATGGCAGTAACTTAATATATAGACATTTAATTTTTTAAATGTATTTATTGATTTTTGGAGAGAGAGAGAAGGGGGGGGGGTAAGAAAAACATCAATTTATTGTTCCACTTATTGATGCATTCATTGGTTGCTTCTTATATGTGCCCTGACCGGGGAGCAAACCCACAACACTGGTGTATCAGGGCGATGTTCTAACCAACGGAGCTACCCAGCCAGGGCCTGATATACATACATTTAGTTACAACTACATCTGTAGTGAAAATGACATTAAAATGTCGCCATATACAGTATAATTTAAGGAAGTTAAATTATAGGCATGAAAGATTAATGGTTGTTGGTAAAGGGTGGAGAGGAAGTAGAAAAGAAGCAGACAGGGATTTCTATTTAAAAAAAAAGGCAGGTGATAAATCAGCTTAGGTATGAACACTTCTTTGGAATTCCTATTTTTGAGTCTCAGTGCTTTAGTTGTATTTGCTTGAGCTCTTGTTGCTCTCCCTTTCCATCTGTGTGGTTATCTATTCCTGGATGTCACCATGTCCCAGAGAAAGGGCCACAAGCCCTAGGAGGAAAGATATTCAGAAGATGTACAGTTAGCTTCTATGCTTTGCTGAAAAAGACCCACTACAGTGAGGCCCTTCAAACTGTGGCTACTCATATCCCCCCTCTAGTCACAGTTAACCACCTGTGGCTCTCCCACACTTTCAAATGCCATGCAGCATGTGCCGCTCCCTTTGACAGGAATACAACTCCCATCCTTCCAGCCTGTCTTCCTGTCCACCCTTCTAGTCTGAGCTCAGAGGAGACTGCAGGAGTGAGACAACTGCACTCCCCTACGGTCCAAGGTTCAGGGCCTCTCCTCTGTGTTGCACAGCACTCTGGGCTTGCTTCTATAGGATCCTTCTCTCATTGCCATTGTTTTGTGGTGATTTTTTTACCACCTACCTGTGTGCTCCTTAAGAGCAAGAGCAGTCTTTATTTTAGTATCTATAGTGCCTGACAATGAATGTGTTTGCTGAAGGGATGAATGAAGAACATACTCCTTCATTCATATTTTCCTACTTTTTTTTTTACCTGTATTTCAGGTAAATAATATTCACTAAAAAACCCACCTAAAATAAGTTGTGCTACTTCAAAACTGTTACATGTGTTGGTGGTTTAATTTAAAATTTATGCCTCTAAGGTTTTTTTCCTTCTAACATGATCATATATACCATTATTATCAGATTTCTATTATTTCAAATTTTGACTTTTCTGATACATAATACAATTAATATCACCAACACCTATTGGTGGTCTAATCATACACAGAATAAATTCTCAAATCCATTTGTATTTGTAAATATGCCATCAAAACTGAAATTGTATAAATATTTTGAAATCAACATATTTATCTCATATTATTTGGAAATTCTATTCTTGTTCATTTCTAAATGTCTACCTACCTTTTTGTGTGTCCCTAATTAGTTATAAGCTGCCTAAGGTTAGAGACTTTTGTTACTGGATATTCCAGCACACAGAGTACTCAAACAGATTTGGGAGACCATATATTACCAGAACAGACAGGCCCCCAAATAATTCTTCCATTTGGACTAAATGTAACCAAATGTAACTAACCAGATATTAAAGGCAGTGTGCTCTAACGAGCGGAGCTCTCACTGGCAAGGTTGGGATAATAAGTGACCTTACAACTTCTAAAAGTATGGGTAATGTTTACTTTTGTCAAGTACTTTTGGTTTTTTGGGAGGAAAAATGCTAAACACAAGGCAGCAGAATGTTTTTACTGAGTCACCTGAGGTAATGTTTCACTGGCTTGATGTGGTCTTATCTGCCTCAAGTCAGTGAGATATTTCGACTAATTACCGTTCTTATGGCTCAAAACTAAGATGCTAACATCCATGTCAGTGTCTAAGAGAAATCAGAAGCCAAACAGAATCATACTACAAAATCTAAAAAGGTTTGCCACTTTCTGAGATAACCTATGCTTCTTCTCTTTATCTCCTTTTTGTTTTACTGGAAGGGAGGAAAGAGATTTTTTTTATCTGACTGACTGGGGATTAATCAACAGGCTACTTACAGGTCACTCATCCATTCCCACAACAAATGACTTAAAAATAGTGTTAGTTTGCTGAAAAAGCCATAGATATGTGACTGAGATTGTTTATCCTTCAAGCTTTCTGTGAAATTTTGGCATTAATGATCTTTGAATATGTGAAGTTATTTAGTAAAATGGGTTTCAAAGACTCTAGAGAAGTGTGTGTAAGAAACACAAAGTTCCTTTCAATCTGGAAATGAACTTCTCTACCTCTTTCAGACTGCAAGGAGTGTCCTCTAGTTTTAGAGTTTGGGGACTGATGAATTTTCCCCTTAGCTAATCCATACTCTTTCATAATGTTTACAAATTTATAAAAGTAAGTATCTTGTTTTCCTTCACCTTTCTACACTGGAAAACCAAATGCTAGCTCCTGCCCCAAATCTCCCCAGACTCCCTAACTGTTAACATTCTCTCCTGAAGGCATAGATCACTGTGCAGCATCGCTTACAGCCTGGACCATAGTTCATTTATGCAGACACTTCTCACCCGCACCAGACAGGAGCTCCTTTAAAGCAGAGTTCCTAAGTCAACACATCAATTGCACATGGCAGGGGCTCAATAAATGCTGGCTTCCCTTCATCTCACTAGCCATGAGAACCTTATCAGTTCTCTCCCCTTCCTGAGATGTACAAATGAAAGTGACTTTGTGCTGTTCTGAGTAGAAATGCTCCTTGTTTTGAACAAGGGTAAGATAATTTTAACTTTATTTCTAATACTTCTCTTTGACATTTGTGGGCTATTTTTCAAACTTCAGGCATATACCATGTTTTAGGGAAAAAGCTCATAGGGACTTAGTAAACTCTTTCCTAAACTTCACCGATAGCTCACAGCCCAGAGTCTAGACAATGTATTAATGAGCTTTTAACACTTATTCTGGACTCTGGGCAAGTCTCCTAACCTCTACATGTTACAGTTTTCTCATCTATAAAATAAAGGTGATAACAGAGTTTATGCTTCATAGGGCTGAGTGCTTACTCTACCAAGTACTTCATAAAGTACTTCTATCTTTAGGTTAACATTCCACAGTTACCTTGATTTTGGTAGGAAAGGATTTTCCTGTGAAGCCTTTTCAAATGCACATTTAAAATGTAATAAATCATTTCTACTGATTTACAAATATATTTACCCTTTCAAAGAATGCTTTTGTCAGCTCCAGTTTTAATGATCTAATTTTAAAAATAAAACCTAAAATTTAAAGTCTTTGAGATTCACAGCATAAAAGTATTAAATGGATAATCCCCTTTTATAGTATGTTAAACAAAATGATATATTATAAATATAAAATTGTAAATTCCTAATAGTTAGGTCGAATCATAAAAATCCACAAATTTCAATTGTTATAATTAATACACGCGGCATAAGATCCTTTGTAAAAGGTTTGAATAAAATATTGCGACAGATATGTAGGCAGCTTTCATCTCTTCATCTCTTCACTTCTCCCTCACCTATATATCCAAGTACTTATTTTTACTTCTTATTGACTTTATTGGGGTGACACTGGTTATATTCAAGTATTTAAGCAGATGCAGACAGTATCCTCTTTCTTACCTCGCCATCTGCCACAGCAGAATAATTCACTTGGGCAACAGTGACTGTGGTTGGCAATTCTGAAGCATCAGCCAATGTGGCTACTGTTGCCCCTGTACCAACCTAAAGAAATGTATGGAAAGCAATTAAGTGTCAGTGGATGAATCCTTCTACTTCTCCTCTACTCAGAAGTTAATATTCATTTAATCCTCAATTCAGCATAAATAACAATAGGCTTTGTAATAATATGAAATGAGTTACAAAATTATATCTCAGACACTGAGTTTCAGAGTTTTACTTTTTTAGAAGCTATCACATTTTACTACGCGTGCCCAATGTCAGTCAATCAACTTTTTACTCTTACCCCAACCTGAATTTTAGAGGTTCCCTATCTACTAACAATTCTTAGAGGTAATGCAGAAGGAATATTTCCTGGTTATTGACAAAGTGAAGCAATTAAAAAAAAAAAATTTGGAAGTGTCAAGAAAAGCTATTTAAAGCTGTTTTTAGCAAAATGCAAACAATTTAGAATATTATTCAAAAATGAATTTTCAGTAGGAAGATCTTGGGGAGCTGTATAAAATTCATACAGGAGTTTGCAGAAAGGAAGCTTTCTCCACTCGGAGGTGAGGTGCTCTCTGATCTGCCCCAGAAGCCACAATCTGGAACCATAAGGTTTACTCACCTGGATAAGTGAGACAGTGCCATCAGGGTTACTAAAGGTCTGGACTACGGTCTGTGATGGAACAAGATGGGCTATACTGTGTGTGGTTGTGGCCTGTGTTTGTGTTTGCTGATCTTCAAAAGCATACAAAAGGTCCTCCCGCCCATGCTGTTTATAACAATTTTTAACTATGGTCCGTAGTGCTTGGGTCCATGAAACCTGTCACCAAAAGACCAGAAAAGCACATTAAGTCACAAAAATGGTGGTTATTCAGTCCCACTATGGAATAAGCAGTTGACCATTTATCAAGACAAAACAAACCTCGGACAGAGTAAACTCCCTTTTTCCTAAAGAAACTCAATACCAAGTACCAACAATTTCCCACTTTTGGATTTTAATTACTTTATTCTAACCTGTGGCCAACTCTTAAAACTTCTGACAGAAGATTACTCTTTTCTCAATAATTTTACATTAAGATTCTCAATTTCCAAACTAACAGAAAACAAATATGCAGAAAAAGGATGACATTTAGTTTAGTCTTTCTTCTTTTCTATCTGCAGACATGGCGAACTTCACATCTCTCTAATTCCACATTTATATTTTCAACAGTGATTCTTGCTAACCAGAACTAAAAACATTTCTAAGTCTTAAAGGGGTTAATAATTTTATTACAAGTTTCTTCAGTTTTTCCATGCAACTCATAAAATTAAAACTGCTCCGAAAGGCCTATGCAGAGAGAGGTGTAAATTCATGGGAAAGGCTATACAAATCAGAGACGAACTTCTTTGGGGGGACAGGCTTGACTATAACACAAATGTTTCTAGACTCCTTAGCAAAAGAAGTAGAAAGACAAAAAATGAGGGGGTTGATTCAAAATGGAAAAGCAACAAGCAACTCAGGCCAGAGGACTCACCCTCTGCTTTTGCTCTTCTGTGCGGACATCGCTCCGGACATTCGCCCACGGGATATCTTCAGGCCACCAGATGGGCTTGCAGCTTTCTTTGCCCCAGCCTGGTTTTCCCCGACCTGTGGAGTACTTGAGCATCTCTGGAATAAATGCCCGAAGCTGGGCCTGGAAGACAAGGGTGTGGTCAGCGGTAGTCATGAAAGATATCTGGGATGTGTTTGTGTCTCCCACCAAATTCTATGGTTATCACACAGAGAGCCTTCCTGGAGGGCTGAGGGAGCTTCAGTATGTGACTGATGAGCCCACTGTTTTCCACGTGTTACTATAGCTCCACAAGTGATTGAGAACTATAGAAACGTGAAGAAAACCTTAAGGTGTATTGCATAGATTTGTTCCTGTAAGATCAAGAATACCTGCCCCCAAGTTTGATTTCTGCCTCCCAAGATACTACTGATGCTACAGTTTATTTCCTCTCTATAGCTTCCACAAATTTAAGGTGTCAAACAAAATCACCATATTTTCAACATTGTTCTGGAGGTAGTTATCAGGGCAATTAGATAAGAGAGAAATAGGAGGTGAGCAGCAGGTAAATCATTATTACGTATAGATGAAATGACTGTGTATATGGAAAATCCAAGAGAATCAAATGAAATTCTACTATAAACATAAGAGAATTCAGTAAGGTGGTTGGTTACAAAATATATGAAAATAAATAGGCTTGTCCGGCCAGTGTGGCAGTGTTTGAGTGTCGACCCATGAACCAGGAGCTCACATTTCGATTCCTGGTCAGCACAAGCCCAGGTTTTGGGCTAGATCCCCAGTAAGGAGCATGCAGGAGGCAACCAATTGATGATTCTCTCTCATCACTGATGTTTCTGTTTCTCTCTTCCTCTCTCTGAAATAAATAAAAAAACATTTAAATAAATAAATAAATAGGCTTTACTTAATAAAAAGGGAAAATACCCTAAAATTCTTCTAGGAAGCTTTGAGTAAGCTAGACCAATGTCTTTGAGTCTGACATATAGAGATAGTGAAGTATGTGTGATCTTAAAAACATTATGGACGTCATTTAGATTTATTTTACAAATTGAATCCAGACCAAACAGGTATTAAACCAGAGAGACAACTGCCATTCTTCTTTTTAAAAAAATATGTTTTTATTAATTTTTTTAAAGAGAGAGGAAGGGAGAGGGATAGAGAGTTGAAACATTGAGAGAGAAACATCACTGATTGGCTGCCTGCTGCCCCCCCCCCCCCCCCACTATGGGGGATCAAACCCACAACCCAGGCATGTGCCCTGATTAGGAATCAAACCTGTGACCTCTTGGTTCCTGGATCTATGCTCAACTGCTGAGCCACATTGGTTGGGCACAACTGCTGTTCTTTATCTCCTGGCAGTTATTACACTGTGTGTATGTTGGGGGGAGAATGGAAGCCTACTTTGTGAATGTTCTTAATTGCTGACAATGATTTCTGGCAAAAGAAGCAGTTTATCAAGCTATAATCTTCCTTCCCAGACATTCTGCTTTCCTTATAACCTGATGGTCTACAACACTCCAGAGATAAACCCTATCTTCCAGCACATCCATATTGCCTCTATAGCTTAAGACCAAAGGAGAGGACAAATTTAGCAATGAGTCAGACCCAAGGACACAAGCCTGTAGTTGTCAAACAGAAAAAGAAAAAAAAAAAAACAGAAATGGGAATGCTAAAGTATTAATGAGAGATGAATGCAGCAACACTTTTATACTGAAGAGCCTATTTAAAGATCAGGTGTTCCTATTTAAATATTATTCTACCAGAAGATGACACAAATTACCACATAATAGGGAATCATGAGCCCAAATCAGCAATGTTTACCTAATAAAGGAAGCTATGGTTGATAGTATTTACATTCCTAATTCTTGTGCTGAGTCTGTCATTTCACCTCTCTTTCTAAGTCCACCCTCTCCCAGACAGTCTCCTGTCTACAGGATATGATATAATACACTCTGTTATATTTGGCTCTGCAGCATCAAGCAGCAGGCTAATAGAAATGTATCCATTTGCAAACCCAGGCTATCGGCTGGCTCATGAGGTCACTCCTTCAGTTATTTTAAGAAAGTGCATCTCAAAGTCATTTTTCCCTTTATCCTGGTTTCCTAGGAGTGTGTCCTTTTCTAGCCTCAGATAGATACACAGAGAAGGGAAGGGCTTAATCCTCACACTCAACATTTACATTTCTTCATATAAAAAAACAATGGTTTTCTCAGATGCATAAATAAAATAAACTGATACCACAGACTTTTATAAGACTCCCTCCCCCCCTTCTTTTAATCTCATTAAGTCTCTAGAAGGGGAATTCTTTACATCCATACTAAGTAGAGTTTGGAGATAATGAAATAAGGCGGCTAAACATTTCTAAACTAATGAAAGACTAAAGCTTCCAGAAAGAACTCACAGCTGAAAACGCCTGGTTGACAGTCGCTCAAACCTTACTTGGAGTCCCATATAGTCTCCAATTCTGATCGTTTCCTCAGTTTCTGACCCCAGCCATTTGCACCAACAGTTTCCCCTGCTCCTCAGTTCTAGGTCACCTTGGCACATGGCTTCGACTCTCTCACGCCAGGCCTACCATTGGGTTTCAAGAATTCACTGGTTATTCTAAGAGTGAACACAGCACCAGCCTACTCACTTAAACCCTCCGTTCCCCTCTCTCCAACTACTTGTCTCCTCAAGGCCTTTGTCTTTGCCAGTAGACATCCAAGCTCAAAACCGCAACACCCATCTAGCCATTCATTGCCAGTTCAATTCTTCCTTCTTTGAAATGTCTGTGATAGTCAATCTCTTCTTTTCCAGTCCCACCTTCACAGCCCAAGATTAGTGTATGCTTCTACTTGGCTTTCTTGGGGAACTCCCCTCTCTCTTTTTTTAAATATAAAGGGGCCAGGTGGGGACTCAGGAGGTTGGCCTGCAGGGGAGGGACTTCGGGAGGGCTCCAGGGCGTGTCCAGCCCATCTACTCAGTCCCGATCGGCGGGACCCCAGCAGCAAGCTAACCTACCGGTCAGAGAGTCTGTTCCCTGGTGGTCAGTGCACGTCATAGTGAGCAGTTGAGCGGCCTTATCATTAGCATATTACACTTTGATTGGTTGAACGGCTGAATAGCTGACCAGACACTTAGCATATTAGGCTTTTCTTATACAGGAGATATATATATATTTTTTTCCCCCCAGAGGGAGAGTTAGAAACAACGATGCACACCCTCTACTGGGGACCGAGCCCACAACTGGGCATGTACCCCAACAGGGAATCAAACTGTGACCTTCTGATTCATAGACTGACGCTCAACTACTGAGCCACACGGCTGGGCTCCCCTCTCTTCCTCATCACACATATCCTTGACAGAGCAGTTCCTTAAATATTACATAGCTCCAATGCTCAAAACCCTTCAAATGGCCTTTTGCTATAAACAACCAAACTAGATTCCTCTGTCCAGCTTTTTTTGGGTCCCCCCTCAATTTGGCCTCCTACAACCTCCAGTTCCCAGTAATTCCCAGCAGGCAGCCTTGTTCCTCATTACACACGTCTCTGCACTATCTTATGGACTGCTGAATCCTTTCATGTTTCTATGCCTTTTGATATGTTCTCCTTACTGGACTACTTTCTCATGTTACTATTCCAGTGCCACTGTCCATTCCTATTGCCCAGCAAGTCCTACATCCTTTGTGAAATATGTCTTGACTACTTTTTGAGTCAGCTTTTTGCATACATCAATAAGAACACGAGTTCTATACTCAAACAGCTATGAACCTCAACTCTCTCTGAATCTTAATTTTGTCAACTGCAAAAAGATAATGATAATGGCAAACATATAGGATTAATTGAGAATCTGAGGTAGCTAATAATACATAGTGACTTGGTATTAAAAGCTATTTTATTATTATTATTTCAATCATCAGCCATCTTTTCAAATTCAAAGAAATAGCCACCATTCTGAAAATGGTTTTCTAATACTAAACACACTGTGCTAGGCACAAAGACATTTATCCTTAGTTTTTCAAAGCAGGTTTAGTGGAAAAATGCAAAAGGAGGCCTAAGAATAAGCTGATATGTATCCGACCATGTAAACATGATTGAGGGAGAAATAAAAATGCTAGAATCAGGAAGGAACAAAATGATCATTAGGACAATTCCTTGCCTTGAGGAAGCAAGCTATTACCAACCCACTCCAATGCACAGGTACTTCAGGTGATTTATTCTGCTGTATCTCTGAGCATTAAAAAAAGGTGTACAAGAAAAAAAAAAGTGTACAAGCAGATTACTAATGGAAATCATCGGAAAATGGGACTCCATAATTACAGAAAAGAGAGAAGGAACTAGGAAACATCTCAAAGATGTTTTGTGTGCTAGAAATCTCTGGATGGAAATGTTTCAAACTCGTAGGAAGAAGAGAGAGACAGGAAAAACAGAAGCAGCACAAAGGGAAGGGTACGTCCACAGGCATCCCCCCCCCTCATTAAGTTAAAAAATAGAATCATAGTGAAATTAACTGCTGGTATACAAGTTCCTATTCAGAAGCAGATCTTAGCTTTTTAAAAGTACTAATTATCAACTGCACAAAACTTCTATGTCAAAACAAGAGGTAAAAAAGCACCTTCTAATATAAAAGTTCACTTTTCAAGTCTGTATACTTTGGGGATAAAGGACATTAAGTACACAGAGATAGTAAGATTTAACTGGAAAAGGCAATTTTCTACCAGTCTATCTTTATATTTCCCCACATGAATAGTGCTAAGGCTACAGGAGCCATCAATAAGGGAAATGAGCTGTCCAGCAGACAAAGAGTTAAATGATTCTTTCCAGAATTCAGCACTGTGCTCTCATTACCAGTTGGATTAATTACTGGTGCTGGAGAGTTTTGGAAACCCAAGCTATTCAATGTGCTTATTAAAGAAGGTTTGTCTTTAATCCGCAGGGGAGACAATCAACAGGATCAGCGAAGGTAAAGCCTGCCCTCTCAGGCTGTCCTCTAATTGGGCAGCAAAAGCTTTCCTGGCCCTTATTCTAATTTTTGACCTCTAGATGGGCTTAAAGTGTCCAGCTTTCTCAGTAAACCCACCTCAAACCAGCAAAGAGTAGAAAATACCACTCCATCCAGGGCACATTCAGCAAAGAAAAAAGGTATCAAATTCATGCCAGTGGCAGTCAAAAGGAAAGATTATGTGGAAACCACCGATGGTTTAAAAAAAAAAAAGAAGATTTTCTAAAACTCTAAAAAGTTTAATCTGGCTAAAATGACATAATGATTCTTACTCTCCTAGTTTTCCACTTGTAAATTCAGTTAATTCTTTGCTGTCCAACATTGCATTATCTTTATATATTCCCAAATCCCCTTTTCTCATTCCTCCTTTGTTCTGCATGTACCCTAGTCAAGGGATTTTGAGGTTCCTGATGTCCATTTATTTTCAGTTCCCAAGAAAAGGCTTTTCAAAACAAAATATCAGCCAACTCCCCTCTACTGAAGAGGTCAAAGAATATGTAATGAATTTACAGAGAAGGTTGCTGAAATCAAATCACGTTGAAAGGTGACGTTTACTATAGGTTACAGGAAAACAGGAATGTGGCAGGGAAGGAAAACTGGAGAATTTTCAGACTGTAGCTTCATTATTTTCATTTAAATTATGAACTTCCAGTTTGACAGACCCAATCATATTCAAATAAACATTTAAAGGGCATAGGGGTTTGTCAAGGGGGGGGGGAAAGGATACTTATGTAATACCCTTTGTAATACTTTAAGCGAAAAATTAAAAAAAAAAAAAAAAAAAAAAAAAAAAAACATTTAAAGGGCAGAGGAAGAAAAGCAAAATGATTTTTTTTTGCTCACTATTTGGGATTATCTTTACCACTGATCTCTGTTCAGAGAAATAATGAATGTGGCTTCCTTATTAGAAACGCCATTCCCTAGCAGTGCTAGCAGAAACACTGGCCTCTCAATCTCATTTTCCCATAAAACACATTCCTATAGCAACAGGGGAAGAACTCTGGAAGGAAAGATAAGTTTAGAGAATGCAAGGGACAGCCAGTGAAGATACTCATTTAGAGACTCCTCTTTCAAGCCAACACTTCTGCTCCTCTACATCCACACCCAGCCAACTAGCAAATGGTCACTCTCATTAATCAAAATGCCCTTAACACTCTGCCTTCTCTTCGAGTCTCACGTTGGTCAATTTCTGCTAGCTTATACTGAATGTACTCTTTTGTACAAAAATTTAAATAAATAAAGTCAAAGTCCTCTTTTGATTCACCCCACTCCAAACCAGTCACCTGTCCAGAGGCATTAGTTTGATAAACATCCTTCCTTATCAGCCAAATTCTATGCATTTACATAAATATATACTGGAGAGACACAGTTTGATGTGATGAGAGAAAACACAAACGGTACCATACTGTACACATTCTACTACAACTCACTTTTCCCACTCAACATTTCAACATAGAGATCTTCTCATTAGGTAGTACAGTTAAAATAATCTCATTAAAAAATAATTGCCTAGTATTCAAGGTGTAGATTTTTCCATTTTACTTAACAGTTCTATTGATAAATATTTAGGTTGTTTGTAGTGCATGTACATGCTTCTTTGTGCACACAGGTTTGCAGAATGTATTTCTCTAGCAGAAAGTGGAATTGCTGGTTAACAAGGGTATAAGCACTTAACATTTTAATAGATACTGCCCAACTGTCCTTCAAAAAGACCTTGCCAATCCCAAATACAATGCATGTCGATCCTCATTTTTTCATACCTTCCCTCACATTTTATTATTACCAAGCTTTCTTTTTTTGGCTCATCGGATGTGGAAGAAATTGTTTATTTTATCTATTTCTTAAATATATTTTTATTGATTTCAGAGTGGAAGGGAGAGGGAGATAGAAACATCAATGATGAGAGAGAATCACTGATTGGCTGCCTCCTGCACACCCCCTACTGGGGATTGAGCCTGCAACCTGGTCATGTGCCCTGACAGAAAATCGAACCGTGACCTCCTGGTTCATAGGCCAAAACTCAATCACTGAGCCTTGCTGGCTGGGCGAAGTTGTTTATTTTAATTGTCATTACTAATGAGGTTGAGAATCTTTTTTATGTTTATCGATTGTCTTTTCTTTTGTGAACTGGTTAGAATGCTTTGCTTATTTTTCTAGTTATCTTTTTCTTTTTCTTAATTTGAAGAAAATATCAATCTGTTCTGGACATTCATTCTTTGTCATATAATTTGTAAGTATTTTCCCCTAGTCTAGTTATATCTTGAATATGAGATTTATGTGCCTATTCCCTTCCCCTAGTATTCCTAAATATATCCTTATTTTTTTTACTCTAGTCACAATAAGCTATGTCCTATTTAAAAGCACATCCAATTTTTTGTTACCTTTATATTCTCTTAACCTCATCTTGCCTATCTAATATTTACAAAATATGGAATGGTACCATATACATAAACACTTTTTATTTTTTTATTTTTTTAAAATATATTTTATTGATTTTTTACAGAGAGGAAGGGAGAGGGATAGAGAGTTAGAAACATCAATGAGAGAGAAACATCAATCAGCTGCCTCCTGCATACCCCCCCCCCGGGTATGTGCCTGCAACCAAGGTACATGCCCTTGACTGGAATTGAACCCGGGACCCTTGAGTCTGCAGGCCGACGCTCTATCCACTGAGCCAAACCAGTCAGGGCCATAAACACTTTTTAAAAAATAATTTTAGACAGTAAGGAAAACCTACTTTGCATATAGATTCTGACTATAGTAAGAAGCAGCAGTTTCAAACTGTTATCCACAATAGTGGTTCTCAAAGTTGGTTGCACACTGGAATCGCCTTGGGACATTAAACCTACAGATGCCTGAATCTCATCCCCAGAGATTCCGATTTAATTGGTCTGAAGTGTGGCCTGGCACTAGGATTTAAGTTCCCCAGGTGATTCTATTGTGCAGCCAAGTTAGAGGACCACTAAAATAAAATACTTTTTATCCAGCCCTGCTTCAAATACTTTTATATATTGAAGTAAAATATACACAAAATTTACCACTTAATATATATAATTTAGTGGCATTAAGTACAATCATAATATGTACAACCATCACCACTATGTATTTCCAGAACTTATTCACCAGCACCCCATTAAACAGTAACTCCCATTTCTACTTTCCACAGCCCCTGGTAACCTCTACTCTACTTTCTGTCTCTCTGAATTTGCCCATTCTAGATACCAGTAACTCATGTAAGTGGAATCACACGATATCTGTCCTTTGTGTTTGGCTTGTTTCACGTAGCATAATGCTTCTACTCTTTGAGTAGAAGAGGCCAGACCTATGCTTTTTCAAAACAAAACAACACTCAAAAAACCTAAATTGAAAACTAATGTTTTCTAAGTAAAACATGTCAAGCCCTGTGAATAACTTCTTCCTGATGAAGCAATCACTGTGCTGAATGTTTCTGAAGGTTTCCCTGAAAACTGGTGAAGAATTACTATCCTGTTGCATCATCACTCCAAGGGAATATTAAAGCAACAGAGACTGCCCCAGTGAGAGTAAGAGAGGACAGTAAGTTCAAGGTGGGGAGAGGGAGCAGAGAAGGGAAAAAAGAGTGGATTTCAACCAATAATATAAACTGGTCTTTCCAGAGATATTTCTTCTGTAATTATAATGTTTGCCTGAATCTCTTCTAACACAAATTCTAAAAATATTCACAACCACCTAAGAACAAGAGAATCCTATAGGACTCAAGTGTGGTAAGAGCAGAACTGATGTTCCACTAGCAAAATCGTAATTATTACTTAAAGACTCTTTTAAAAAAACTCCTTAGAGTCAAAGTGTAGTCTGGGAATCAGCACTTGGGCATCACCTGGGCGCTTGCTTCGAGGCAGAACCTCAGGTCCCACCCGACACCTACTGATTCCGTCTGCATTTAAACAGACTCTCAGGGAGTTCCTATGCACTCTGAGTTTGAGAAACATGTCTCTGGTCTGAAGTATTCTAGAAAATGTTGCTAACCAGGCTTTCAAAATCCCTGAAAAAGAGGACTTTATTATTTCATTGTAAATGAATTCTGGGGTTGGAGAATGGACACCAAACTAAAATTTCTTCTAAGTCTTCCTCAACCTCCTTCACTTCTTATGCAAGGAGGCAGACAGATATGGGAGTTCTATCTAGCCAGCATGCTTCAAGTTGCCTAGTTTTCATTATGTCATTAAAAATACAACAGAGCTATGTGTTTTTTTACACATTAAAGGACTTTATCAGAACTCTATCCCTCTCCCTTCCTCTCTGAAATCAATTTTTAAAAACCCTTTTTTTAAAAAAAGTATTTTATCAGGATCAATATACATTAAAAATATAAGAACAGAAGCTTTTCAGGTAAACATTCTATTTACTAATATAGAATTATACTTTTATTTTTATTTATTTATTCTTTAAATATATTTTTATTGATTTCAGAGAGGAAAGGAGAGGGAGAAAGAGATAGAAACATCAATGATGAGAGAGAATCATTGATTGGTTGCCTCCTGCACGCCCAACACTGGGGATCAAGCCAGCAACTCTGGCACGTGCTCTGACCAGTAATTGAACTGTGACCTCCTGGTTCATAGGTTGACGCTCAACCACTAAGCCACGCCAGCAAGGCATGTTGCTCTTCTTTCCATGTAAATTCTAAGGACAGCTAATATCATTTATTCAATTACACTGTCCCCAGATTTTCCTATCCTATATAATAAAAGGCAAATATGCAAATAGACCAAATGGCGGAACAACTGAACAACTGGCCACTATGACATGCGCTGACCACCAGGGGGTGTGTGCGGAGCATGGCAGGCGCTGGCCATGCTGGGATGGTGGAGCAGGTGAGCGGGGGCGCCAGACCAAGGCAGGGCACCAGTCGCTGTCATCAGGGTGAGCCTCTGCTGGTTACTGAAAATTCTTTGCTCCTGCGCGCAAACGGTCCTACCCAGTGTTCACATTTGCTGCCAGCGCCAGCGCCACTCGCACCTGCAGCCGGTGTCGTAGCTGCTGCTCGTACCCACTGAGCCGATACCAGTCATGGCTGCCAGCCCTGATTGCCCCTGAGGGCTTCTCCATCTCCCCCTGCTCCTAAGGGGCGATCGAGGCAGCAGCCGCCACTTGCACCTGCTGATGGTGCTGGTCCCAATCGCTCCGTGCAGTCATTAGGTGCAAGTGGGGCCAGCGCCGTCAGCAAGTGGGAGTGGTGGCGGGAGCAGGGCTGCCAGCAGACAGGGGACTGGGGGCTACGGCTGGAGGGGCCAAGTGGATGGGCCGAAATCCGCATCTGTGCCTACCACAGCCTTGCAGCCCACAGTTCTTTTCAAGGTGCACAAATTCGTGCACTGGGCCCCTAGTCTATATATACATATACATAAAAGCCTAAGTGACCAAACGACCGGTCGACTGGTTGCTATGACGTACACTGACTACCATGGGGCATACACTCAATGCAGGAGCTGCCCCCTGGTGGTCAGTGCACTCCCATAGCCAACACCTGTGGCTGGCTGGCCAACCTCCCCGCAGTCCCTCCCCTCAGCTGGTCAACCTCCTGCAGTCTCTCCCCCTGGCAGGCCAGCCCCCTGATCAGCCCCAATCGCTGGCCAGGCCAAGGGACCCCACCCATGCATGAATTTGTGCACCGGGCTTCTAGCTTTAAATAATGCCGTGAACATGTAAGCATTTTAAATTGTGACATGCATGCCAACCTGCCCTTTGAAAAACTCATATTAATGTACATCCCTATTGATGGATAGAGAGCTGTCAGCCTGCTCTCTCTGAGTCTGTCTCTGGTTTTGTTAGTTTTATTCATTAGATTCCAGATATGAGTGAAATCATATGGTTCTTGTCTTTGATTGGCTTATTTCACTTAGCATAATGCTCCCCAGGTCCATCCATGCTGTCACAAAGGGCAAGATTCCCCTCCCCCATTTCTTTAAGGCTGAGTAAATGCACCACAACTTTTTCTACTATTGGGACACTTGGGCTACTTCTAAATCTTGGCTGTTGTAAATGATAGCTGGAATGAACATAGAGGTGCATATATCATATAAATATATATAAGTATACATGAATATATATATATATATATTTTATAACCCTCATCCAATGATATACTTCTATTAATTTTGAGAGAGAAAAAAACATTGATGTAGGAAACATCAATTGGCCGACAACTGCAATCGTGGTATGTATCCTGACAGGCCTTTTTGTGTATAGGATGCTCCAACCAATAGAGTCACCTAGCCAGGACGGTGGATATATCCACCGCCCCCCCCCCACGCCCACCGCAAATTAGAAAAATTTAATGACTCCATATATTCTTTATAATTAGTGTTTTGGGTTTGTGGGATAAATTCCCAGAAATAAAATCTCTGGGTATAAGGCAGTTCCATTTTTAATTTTTTGAGGTAACTCCATACTACTTTCCACAGTGGCTACACCAATCTGCATTCCTAACAATGGCACATGAGGGTTCCCTTCTCTCCACATCCTCGCCAATGCTTGTTTGTTGATTTATTGATGATAGCCATTCTGACAGGCATGAGGTGATACCTCATTGTGGTTTTAATTTGCATTTCTCTTATGATTAGTGATATTGAGCATTTTTTTCATGTCTATTAGCCATCTGTATGTCCTCTTTGGAGAAGTGTCTATTCAGGTCCTCTTTTCCATTTCTTAATTGGATTGTTTGTTTTTTTAGTTTACGTTTCATAAGTTCTTTATAAATTTTGGATATTAATATTATCAGGTATATCATTAGTGAATATGTTCTCCTTTTCAGTAGGTTGACTTTTCATTTTGTTGATAATTTCCTCTGCTGTACAGAAACTTTTTAGTTTGATGTATGTAGTCCCTCTTGTTATTTTTTTGTTTCCCTTGCCTGAGGAGATATATCAGAAAAAATACTGCTATGAGAAAAGTCCAAGATTTAACTGACTCCTATGTTTTCTTCTAGGAGTTTTATGGTTTCAAGTCTAACATTTAAGTCTTTATTCCATTTTGAGTTTGTTCTTATGTATGGTGTATGAAGGTGGTCTAATTTAGTTATTTTGCACATATCTGTCTAATTTTCCAAATACCATTCTTTGTCAAATATCGACAATAAAGGCTTGGATTTATTTCTGGGCTCTCTAGTCTGTTTCATTGTTCTAAATGTCTGTCTTTATGTTAGTACCATGCTGTTTTGATTACTATGGCCTATAGCAATGATGGCGAACCTTTTGAGCTCGGCGTGTCAGCATTTTGAAAAACCCTAACTTAACTTTGGTGCCGTGTCACATATAGAAATTTTTTGATATTTGCAACCATAGTACAACAAAGACTTATATTTTTGATATTTATTTTATATATTTAAATGCCATTTAACAAAGAAAAATCAACCAAAAAAATGAGTTCGCGTGTCACCTCTGACATGCATGTCATAGGTTCGCCATCACTGGCCTATAGTATACTAGTAGTTGATATTTGGTAGTGTGATACCTTGAACTTTGTTCTTTCTCAAGATTGTTGTGGCTATTTGGGTCTTTTGTGGTTCCATATAAATTTTTGGAATAATTATTCTAGTTCTGTGAAACACAACATTGGTATCCTGATAGGCATTGCACTGAATCTATAGATTGCTTTGGGTAGTGTGGACATTATATTTATTATTTATTTTAATATATTTTTATTGATTTCAGAGAGAAAGGGAGAGGGAGAGATAGAAACATCAATGATGAGATAGAATCATTGATCAGCTGTCTCTTGCACGCCCCACACTGGGGACCGAGCCTGCAACCCGGACATGTGCCCTGACTTTGACTTCCTGGTTCATATACCACTGAGCCATGCCAACTAGGCAGTAGTATGGACATTTTAATGATGTTAATTTTTGCTATCCATGAACATGGTATGTGCTTCCATTTATTTATTGATTTGTATCTTCTTCAATTTCTTTCATCAGACTTATTTTCCAAGTACAAGTCTTTTACATTCCTGGTTAAGTTTATTCCTATGGTTGTTTTTTGTTTTTAAGTAATTTTGGAAGGGATGTTTTCTTAGTTTCCCTTTCTGATAGTTCATTACTGGTGTACACAAATACAACTGATTTCTTGATATTTATTTTATATCCTGTTACTTTACTGAATTCATTATCAGTTCTAGTAGTTTTTTTGGTGGAATCTTTAGGGTTCTCTAACAGTATCATGTCATCTGCAAATAATGACAGTTTTTCTTCTTCCTTTCCAATTGGAATGACTTTTATTTCTTCTTCTTGTCTGATTGCTATGGCTAGGACTTCCAGTACTATGTTGAATAAGAGTGGTGAAAGCGGACATCCCTGTCTTTTTCTGATCTTTAGGGAAAAGCTTGTAGTTTCTGCCCATTGAGTATGATGTTAGCTGTGGGTCTGTCATACATGGCCTCTATTACACTGAGGTATGTTCCTTCTATTTCCACTTTGCTGAGAGTTTTTATCATAAATAGATGGTAGATTTTATCAAATGCTTTTTCTGCATCTATTGATATGATCATGTGGTTTTTATCTTTCATTTTGTTTATGTGGTGTATCACATTTATTGTTTGAGAATGTTGGACCAACCTTGCATCCCCAGGAATAAATCCAACTTGATCATGGTGTATGATCTTTTTAATGTATTGTTGGATCCTCTGTGCTAATATTTTGTTGAGGACTGGAAACAACAGTTTCAAATTTTTTATCTCTAACACGATAATTAAACTATTTGCTCTGACTTTTGTGGCCATCAGCCAATTCTCGTGATTATCAGTATCCAGGACTATTTCAACCTAGAACCTCAACTGTGACAAGAGGGGAAATATGCCCATCACAGGACAGGACTCTACCTAACTGCATTCTCAATTAGAAGCTTACTCGGCTTTAGATGTACTTTATACCTGAGATACAGAATAAATTCTTTACATCAATTAGATTAAAAAAAAAATCACCTCACGTTTTTTTTTTAACCAGTCAGAATGGCCCTAGGAACAGAATAATAGCAGGTATGAAATGGCAGAAAAAGTTTACATAATGCCTTCCTTTTTGAATCATTATTTAGAGATCATTCAAGTATCCACAGAAAGATCTCAATTTAGCTTTATATTTATAAAATGTTGTATTACTTCAGACCAAGTCTCTAGTTCAGACTCAGTAGGAAGAAAAGTGTTCCTCCCTAGCAGCAGCAGCAGCAGCAGCAGCAGCAATGTCTGTACCGAGCGAATCCCATTCAGGAACCTCACAATTCAGTTACCCACTACGCTGGATTCATTTCTGCTCTGACCCCTACATCATCCACTAGACAGATACTGACCAAGTATTATTTAGAATACAGATGTTATTTAGGTGTTGGGCAGCTGTACTGGACAGTAATGAAAAACAGGAACTAAGACCCTACTGGAAAGACAGGCCACAGATAAGTACAGCAGGTTCTCAAAGAATGCCATCTCATTATAACATTGGTGAATGCTATGGGCACTTAACTCTTGTTTATATCAATTAGCCTATGGTAAAACTGGTTTCCTTGTATGTCATTTCGCTTAAAGTTGCAGAACCTATCAAAAATGTTAAGTGAGAATTTATGTTACAAATACAATAAAATACAGGATGTATTAGGTAGTGACTTGATGGGAGAAGAAAACTTCATTAGATGAGACAAGAAAGGTGATATCTGAGCTATACTTTGAATAAGGTAAGCTCCATCACACAATGTTCTGGGAGAAAAATGTTGTAGGCAGAGGGAATAGCAAAAGTAAAAGAATGAGCTTGGGTGTCTAACAAAAAGAAAGAGGGCTAGTTTGGCCGTAGCACACTAACTGAGGGGGAAGAATGGACAATGAGGTTGAAAGAGGTCAGATTACATAGGGACTCAGAGGCCATGGCAAAATCTGATTTTGAACCGAGAAATAGTGAAATCCACTAAAGGGCTTAAACAAGAGTGACATGACCTCATTTGTTGTTTGTTTGTTGTTGTTTTTTTAAATCTCAGGTGGTTCTGTTGAGCATGGCCTGCAGCAGAGCAAGAGTGGCAGCAAGGAGATCAACAAAACTGATCAACTGAAATAGTCTATGTGAGAGATGCTGAAGGCTTGGGCTAGGGTGTGATGGGAACTGAGAAGAATAATCAGATTCAAGGTATATTTCAGAGGTGAATTGGCATATCTTGCTAATAATTAGATGTGGTTGGTAGGAGGATGAGGGCAAAACAGGGAAATCAAGGATTTACTTCTATGATGGGATATGAGCAACCAGATGGACAATGGCATCATTAACTGACATGGGCATAGGGGAGGAAGAGATTTGGAGAGTGCAGTGGGTGGGGGCATTCATAGGTTCTGTTTTGGGCATCTGGTATCAAGGATCTAACAGTAGTGGTATAAGCTGGGGTGTAAACAGAATATAGATGGGATACAAAGTCCTCAGGACAGGATTAGATCACTTGGAGAGAAATAAAGATAGAGCTCTGGAACATGCCAACACAGACCAGGTAAGAAGAGGAAGAAAAGCCAGCAGAAGAGGGAGGATCCGCCGAGTAGGAGAACATTCAGGAGAATGTGGGGTCACAGAAACTGTGTTAAGAAGAAAGAAGTAATCAACTGTGTTAAACGCTGCTGGAAGACAGGAAAGGAAAGAAAACTCACAACTGGATTTAGCAACGTGTATTAATAAAAGTGAGAAAATATGTTAGAAAAAGGCATTTAGCTTTGTTTAAGCTGTCACTGTTAAAGTTAAAAATTTTTAAAGAAACAATCTCAGCAACATTCCTGACGTATCAGGCTCAGTACATTCTGACTCCCCGTCTGAAAGGAAGAGGAGGGGAGCAATGAGTAAGGTGTCCTTCTGAGCTTTCCATCCTCATTCCCTGGAGAGGGAGCCTTCCTTGGCAGTAGTGTGGTGGGACTCAGAATGTGCACAGAGGAGCAGCTCAGCCCAAAAGAGGCGAAAAGTTTACTTGCTCCACTTTACTGTGATTCATCCAAGTCCTGACAGTCTCCTTTCCAAACCAACTCCAAGCTAAGTTTCTTTAGCTAACCCAAGGATCCAAGAGGCAGTAAACAACTGCCAACAGAAGGAGGAGGCTACATCCATGTCCCTGGTGGGGAGCCTTCGTCTGGCACAACATTTTCTTTTCCAAGAGTTCTCCTATTTCACTATAAGCTCCAGGCTGAATCTCACTCTAGTGGTATCACTGAGGACAAAACCAAGTAAAGTCACCTGAGGCCCACCCACATCGGTGCCACTGTCTTTGTGTCTCCTCACTTCCCACCCCTTACCTGGGTCATTTTATCCACAGAGACTGGAATTCCATCGATGGTGAGAGGCGGCAACTCTGAGTTAACTTCCTGTGGCACAGGGGCGTGTTCCGCTAAGGCGGACTCCAGGTCTTCCAGGATCATGCTCTTGTACTTACGCACCTGCAGGGAATTAGGGCAGAAGTAAACAAGATGCCCAACAACCAGGGAGGGAAGGTGCAAAGCAATTAGCGAGTGGGTGGGGCTGGTCTCCCTCAGCCAGTCCAGAACCCTAAGAACAAACACTTCTACAACTAGCAGATAAAAACACCCACTGGCCCCAAAGACAGCACAATGTACAGAATTAAATGAAAAGAAATTACAGGGAGCCCTATCCAGTTTTCTCAGTGGTTAGAGCATCAGCTCATGGACTGAAGAGTTGTGGGTTCGAATCCAGTCAAGGGCACATACCTCGGATGCAGGTTTGCTCCCCGGGCCTGGTCAGGATGGGTGGGGGAGGTAACCAATCGATGTGTCCCTCTTACATCGATGTTTCTCTTTCTCTGTTTCTCCCCCTCCCGCCACTCTCTCTAAAAATCAACCAATGGAAAAAACATCCTTGGGTAAGGATTTACAAAGAAAACAACAAACGAACAAAATTTACAGGTAACAACAGTAAAAAGGAAAAAAGTTTTTACAGAAATACTGCTTCTCAGTTAAAATCATGTTTTCTGTCAATGCTGGCTCCATCACTTGTTCCAGGTCTATTAGGAATGGCTTTCATTATATGGCATTTCCCGGGCCATTTAATAAAACCTAACTGTGGCAGTTAAACGCCAAAATCATTTTCAAGATGACCAAAAGCTTGTCTCTAAAACTTTTGTTACTTTTCTGCAAAGCCAGACTACCAAACAGATTGGAGATTCAAGTGCACAAGAAGCTGACATCAGAAAAAAAAACACCAGAGGTGAATATTGTAGCTGGGTGGCAAAGGTGCCACTGTTAGTAAGGCCCAAGGCCAGAGAGAGCCCCACAGGTCAGGTCCTCCTCCTTTCTGGTACTTCCTGATGACAGAGGTGAACTTCAAACCCATAATGCCTTTGTGGTTTTGACAAGCACTGGTCTGAACCAGTATTGTTCTGAGTCCACTCTTTCCACTGCTACTGAAAGGTCTCTCAAAAGACAGAGAACTTAACAGCAGCACATTTGTACGTGCGCACATTCTTCTATGGTGAGCAGAAACGGTAGAGAGACACTGGATCCTACAAGCAACAATAATAGGTTCATTCACTTACAAGAATGCACAAGGGGGATGAGAAAGCCTTTGGGGATAACAAAGAAGCCATGGAATTATGAAAATGTGACAACATGGGATAGACAATTAACTTGCATTCAGATCTCAAGCCATTAACTTAGGAAAAAAGGGAAGATAAAATGAGTTTTGCTCAGAAGTTACAACAATGTTTGAGTCCTAGGTTTTCTGCTAAGTGGACTGGACTCTCAATCAGGACATACTTCCTTATAAATATCTCATTATAAGGATTAAAAAAACAAAGATTCCCAATACTCCACCTCCAGCATGTGAAAAAGTAAAAATTATTGTTGGCCACAAAGTACAACTTTTGCAGTTATAGAACTTTCCAAATAGGTGAACAATCAAATGGATAAAAGAAAAATAGTGCAAACATGTAGAATCATTATCACTCTAAAAATTCAGTTTTATCCTGGTTTCTAATAAAAAAGAAAATTTCAAAAAATTTACTAACTTATTTATTGTAATATAAGCAGCTGGTGCTGCCATGGCAACTTTAAGGATTTACATTTTCTGCTTTCTAGGTTTCTGTATCCCAGGTAGAGTTTTTATACTACCAACCCACAGAAAAACTGAACCTTATAAACCTAGGTTCTAGTCTTTTTTTAAATATATTTGTATTGCTTTTCAGAGAGGAAGGATAAGGGAGAGATAGAAACATCAATGATGAGAATTCATTAACTGGCTGCCTCCTGCATACTCCCTACTGGGGATTGAGCCCACAACCTGGGCATGTGCTCTGACCGGGAATCAAACCATTACCTCCTGGTTCATGAGTGGACACTCAACCACTGAGCTACCAGGCTAGGTTCCAGTCTTTGAATTTTAATGTATCAGGTTAAATCATTATATTAGTAGTAGGATCATATAGTAAGAGTTAATGATAATATATAAAAATTAATTTCATTGTGCTGAAAACACCAGGCATTTGAAGATGGGAAATCATTAGATTATTACTATGTAATTAGCTAGTTTCAAACTATTTCATCCATTTTTATGGGTTAGTAAACTATAGGAATTCATATTCAGGCATTTAGCTAAACTTATCAGTGCTAGGTAATTCCTTAAAAATATCTTGAGATTAAAAACAAAACAAAACATGATGGTAGGGCATCCCTCAGAGAAATTTACAAAAAAACTTCAGGTTATGACCACAGTATTTTTTAATTAATTTTTTTTCGATTACAGTTTACATTCAATATCATTTTGTATTAGTTTCAGGTGCACAGCACAGTAGCTAGATAATCATATATACTTTACAAAGTGGTTCCCCAATACTTAAGTACCTCCTGACACCATACATAGGTATTACAGTATTATTGACTATACTAGAGGCCCAGTGCATGGATTCATGCACCGGTGGGGGGTCCCCTGGCCTGGCCTGCACCCTCTCACAATCCAGGACCCCTCAGGGGATGTCGGAGAGCTGGTTTCAGCCCAATCCCTGCAGGCTAGGCCGAGGGACTCCACTGGGGCACAAATCCGTGCACCGGGCCTCTAGTATGCATATAAGATCTTTGGTTAATCTCATCCCACCCTCCCCACTTCCCTCTGAAATTCATCAGTTTGTTCCATGTTTCCATGCCAGTGGTTTCCACTCCTGCGTTGAGCGTCTGCCCCCTGGTAGTTAGTGCATGTCACAGATACCAGCCAGTCGACCGGTCACTAAGGCTTTTATATATGTAAATTCCCTATACTGTACTTTATATCCCCATGACTATTTTGTGACTACCAATTTGTACTTCTTAATCCCTTCACCTTTTTCACCCAGTTCCTCAACCCCTCTCCCCTCTGGCAACCATCAGTCTGTTTTCTGTATCCATGAGTCTATTTCTGCTTTGTTTGTTCACTTATTTTTCTCTTTAGATTCTGTATAAAATGAAATTATATGGATTTGACTTTCTCTGTCTGGCTTATTTCACTTAGGATAATACCCTCTAGGTCCATCTAGGCCAGGGGTGGGCAAACTTTTTGACTCGAGGGCCACAATGGGTTCTTAAACTGGACCGGAGGGCCGGAACAAAAGCATGGATGGAGTGTTTGTGTGAACTAATATAAATTCAAAGTAAACATCATTACATAAAAGGGTACAGTCTTTTTTTTTTTTTTAGTTTTATTCATTTCAAACGGGCCGGATCCAGCCCACGGGCCATAGTTTGCCCACGGCTGATCTAGGCTGTTGCAAGTGGTAAGATCACATTCTTTTTTATGGCTAAGTAATATTCCATTATAGATATGTATTTCTCTGATGATTAGTGACATTGAGCATCTTTTCATATGTCTATTGGCCATCTGTATATGTCTCTTTGGAGAAGTGTCTATTCAGGTCCTTTTCTCATTTTTTAACCAGATTGGGTGGTTGGTTTGTTTTTACCGTTGAGTTGTATGAGTTCTTTATAAAGTTTGGATATTAACCCCTAATTGGATGTATCATTGCTGAGTATCTTGTCCCATTCAGTAGGTTGTCTTTTCATTTTGTCTATGGTTTCCTTTGCTGTGCAAAAACTTTTTAGTTTGATGTAGTCCCTATTGTTTATTTTCCCTTTTGCTTCACTTGGCTGAGGAGACACATCAGAAAAAATATTGCTATTGGAAATGTCTGAGTATTTACTGCCCATGTTTCTTCTAAGAGTTTTATGGTTTCAAGTCTTACATTTAAGTCTTCAATCTCTTTTGAGTTTATTCTTGTATGTGGTGTAAGAAAGTGGTTTCATTTCATTTTTCTGCATGTATGTGTTCAATTTTCCCAATGCATTTATTGAAAAGGCTATCTTTGTGTCATTGTATATTCTTGTCCCCCTTTGTGAAATATTAATGGACCATGTAAGCATGGGTTTATTCCTGGGATCTCTGTCCTATTCCATTGATCTCTGTCTGTTTTTATGCCAATACCATGCTGTTTGATTGGTATGGCCACAATCGTTTGGAAGTTGTTTATTTGTTTTTTCAATGTTTTTATTGACTTGAGAGAGAGAAAGGAGAGAGAGAGAAACATCAGTTGCCTCCTGTATGCACCAACTGGGAATCGAACTGGAGACCTTTTGGTGCATGGGACAACACTCAAACAACTGAACCACACGGGCCAGGGGTGGAAGTATTTTTATGTCTGTTTTGTGTTATTTGTATTTTCAATATACATATAAATAACTTTTCTTTCTTCTTTAAAAACATATAAACATATGCACATATAAATGAAGTTTCTTACTCTTATTTCCTACTTCCCCATCAATCAATCACTCACACTCCCCCTCCCCCTCCGGGTGCTCTGATTAACCTCTTCTCTTAGTTCTGTAGGTCTGACCAAGACGGGGAACAAGGGAGGTGACTTTTGATGTTCAACAGCACCAGAATAATGCCTTTAAATGGCTGCTTTCCTCCCCCAGAAAGAGCTAGTAGTAGCTACAGTGAGTGTTTGCTTATAAACAACCATCATGACCTTTCACAGGACTGTAGAGAACTGGGAGCTAGCTCTATTTGTTCCCCTTTAGAAGAGAAGGCAAAGACTAAGAAAATGAGACTGAATTTGAAACTTCATATTAATACCCTGGACAAATCTATGGAAGATGTGGTTCTCTATCACCTTCAATGCAAATCCTAGAGTGACTTAACCTGGCTTTATTATTCAGAAGTTGGGAAACTTGGGCAAATCACTTAACCTCTCTGAACTAATACTCTCATTTACAAAATGAAATATTAATATACCTACACTTCAGCGTTATTGCCAGAATTGAGAATATGTATACTTTAAAGCTTTGTAAATCTGCTATACTACACAAGCATTAGTTACAACAATCCTCTGCACTCAACAATTCCATAAGCATGTAGAAAATGCAGATTTACTTTTAAAGTAGAACCAAACTCTACATATGGTTCTATAACCTACTTTTCTCATTTAATACATTTTCACCATTTGAAAAATGTTAATAGAAAGATCTGGGTCATCATGTTTAATGGCAGTGTAATTGTCCTATCTATAGATGAGTCATTAATTTATCTAACAAATCCCTTATTTTGAAGTTTGAGGTTACTCTCAATTTTTAAAAATACTATAAAGATACTATAAAGATAGTGCGACTAATACCCTTACACATACATCTTTGCTCATTTAACCAATTATTTCTTTTTAAAAATATTTTTTGTTATTGATTTCAGAAAGGAAGGGAGAGGGAGAGAGAGAAATATCAATGATGAGAGAGAACCATCAATTGGCTCCTCCCTGAACACCCCACACTGGGGATCAAGCCCCCAACCTGGGCATGTGCCCTGACTAGGAATCAAACCACGACCTCCCAGTTCATAGGTCTACGCTCAACCACTGAGCCACGCCGGCCAGGCCTAAGCAATTATTTCTTAAGAATAAAATTTTAAAAGGAAACTGGGTTAAAAAGTATACATTTGGGGCACTTTTTATAACTTTTTAAAAAACAGTTTATTGATTTTTACAGAGAGAGTATGGGAGAGGGAGAGAAAAACATTGATGTGAGAGTGTAACATCAATCAGCTGCCCCTTGCATGCCCCTATAGGGGAACAACCTGGGTATGTGCCCTTGACTGGGAATTGAACCAGCAACCTTTTGGTGCACGGGACGACGCTGAACCAATTGAGTCACACCACCAAGGCTTTGGGGCACTTTTTATACCAGTTGCCCATCTGTCCTCCAGGAAATTACACCAATAATCTGCCTGTTTGACATGTCAATTTATATGTATTAAAAAATATATTTTTTATCAATTTCAGAGAGGAAGGGAGAAGGAAAGAGGGATAAAAACATCAATGATGAGAGAGAATCATTGATCAGCTGCCTCATGCATGCCCCCTACTGGGAATTGAGCCCACAACCTGGGCATGTGCCCTGACTGGGAATCAAACCGTGACTTTCTGGTTCATAGTTTGATGCTCAACCTCTGAGCCATGCTAGGGCAAGTTATACATCTTTTTCATGTTTGTCAACATGAGGTAATTTGGGTAGAACACAGTATGAAGAATTAAACAAAACCCTGGACAATATAAGAAATATTTCAATCTATTATAAGTCCAGTACATTTTTTAATAATGTGATCTGTGAAAAAGACTCAGCTAAAAGCCCTGCTGAGTTTGGTTTAGTGCAGTGGTTCTCAACCTTCTGGCCCTTTAAATACAGTTCCTCATGTTGTGACCCAACCATAAAATTATTTTCGTTGCTACTTCTTAATTGTAATGTTGCTACTGTTATGAATCGTCATGTAAATATCTGATATGCAGGATGGTCTTAGGCGACCCCTGTGAAAGGGTCGTTCGACCACCAAAGGGGTTGCGACCCACAGGTTGAGAACCTCTGGTTTAGTGGATAGAAGAAAGTGCAATAAATTATTCATAAATACCAATAGAATAAGAAGCAAAATATTTCTATCCATTTTGGGATTGGAATAACATTTTTGGAAAAACATTGGAAAAATGTTATTCCAATCCCAAAATGTTACACATTACTAACACTTTGTTGACCTATTAGAAACCAGGATAAAACTGAATTTTTAGAGTGATAATGATTCTACATGTTTGCACTATTTTTCTTTTATCCATTTGATTGTTGACCTATTTGGAAAGTTCTATAACTGCAAAAGTTAATCCCATCAACAAACTCTTAAAATAATAAGAAATCCACATTCCAAAGATGCACAGTCCTATTGAATTTTAATTTTTCCAGAGTTCTCAGCAGCTCCAGCTAGAAGAGCAAAAAGGAAGAATAATGATGGCTTCAGGAAATAGAAAATGCAAATGTCACAGTTTTTAAATTATTAAATGAGATAATACATGCCAAGTGCTTATAACTATACCTAGAACATAGTAAGCACTCAATAAATGTTACACATTACTATAAAATCTAAATTATTTTTAACTGTTATTAATGTGAGAATATGTGCAATATAGTGCATAATTGATTATGGTAAACAATGGGGTCTAATTCTTTAATACTTGCCTGTAATTCAGTGTATATAAGTTTAAGGAATATTCTGTACCTTGAAGGTATAACAAAAGTCACCTTTTCACTTTCTTAATATTATCATTTATAGCTACTTTGAACATTTGAAACTGTAAGTATGCCACATAAATTAAAGAGTTCGGTTTTAATTTGGGTTGTTATTCCAATCTGAAAGAAATCTTTGTCTTAACAAGGGAGTTTAACCCATTTATATTTATGGTTTATAACATAATTAAGTAGTTTCACTAATATTAGCTTGTTCTATGCCTTGTGTTTTGTTTTGAATTCCTTCCCTGTTTTCTATCTTTTGTATATAGCCTTGGTTTTCTTTCCTCTTTAGTGTTCTGGGAAGAAATATTTTGCTTCTTATTCTATTGGTATTTATTCTTTAGCCATACTTATTAAATGTCAGTCAATGGGAAAATATCTACTTCTTTTTACCTTATTCTAGTCTATCAAACGATTGTTTGTTCTTGTTTCATAAAATCTATATATCTTTTTGTATTATATGGACAATTCCAACAGTCTCCTAAAGCTTTCTTTAGGATTTTTCAGTGAGGAATTTTCAGAAGTATTTTTCTGAGTCTTCTAGGTAAGTCTTTTTTGTTGTTGTTGTTAATCCTCACCCAAGGATATTTTTCCATTGATTTTTAGAGAGAGTGGAAGGGAGGGGGAGAGAGAGAGAAAGAAACATCCATGTGAGAGAAACACATCCACTGGTTGCCTCCCAAAAGCACCCTGACCGGAGATAGAGTCTGCAACCAAGGTACCTGCCCTCGACCAGAATCAAACCTGTGACCCTTCAGTCCGCGGGCCGATGCTCTATCCACTAAACCAGAGGTTCTCAACCTGTGGGTCGCAACCCCTTTGGTGGTCGAACGACCCTTTCACAGGGGTCGCCTAAGACCATCCTGCATATCAGATATTTACATGACGATTCATAACAGTAGCAACATTACAATTAAGAAGTAGTAATGAAAATAATTTTATGGTTGGGTCACAACATGAGGAACTGTATTTAAAGGGCCAGAAGGTTGAGAACCACTGCACTAAACCAAACTCAGCAGGGCTTTTAGCTGAGTCTTTTTCACAGATCACATTAGTAGAACCATATTTAAAATTTTTAATTCTGCAGAAGAGAAGACATGCCCAGATTTCAGGTCTATCAACAGTATGATACTAAGGACTGCTTGTCAGGCACCATTGTGAACTAGAAGCTTTCTACCATATTCCTCTAAGGAAAGGTCCTAATACACATCCTATTCTAGGGTCTTAGGAATTCTGGGGAAACCTCAAAACAAAACTTAAAAACATTAAGGAAGAACCACAACAACTGTGTGTGTGGAAAAACACATAGTACAACTAATAAAATCTCAAGTGATTAGTAATTCTGAATCCTTGAAATGTCCACATTCAATATGGGAGAAAACTGACAAATGTAATTTTGAGGGAATAGATTTTATCCTAATAAAAACAAAATTCAATTTAAATCTGGACAGATCTTTATTCTACTAATAATTCAAAGTTATTTCAGCCAGAGAAAAAGTAGTTCACATAAGTAAATAGTATTTTCATAAAGTTATCTATGGACAGGTATACGATCAAAATATTTAAGTATATATCAAAATTAAAGCAATGTTAAGTCAAATCTTGAATAAATGTAAGAGATTTTAAATATGCAACTCGAATATCAGCAATGAATAAAGTGCTCCCAGCTTTGCCTCATGAAGTTTATATCTTGGAATTATCTACCATTTTGTTTCTGACATAAATCAGCAACTTTCTTACAAAATCCTACATTGATTTCTTAACAAACAGAATACCATTTTTTCCCATTGCATCTGGTGAGGTAAAATACCTTGTCATTGGAAGTAGAAAGAGACATAATCATTTTTATTTGCATAAAGTGGTTTGAAAACCCCATTTCCCACTCCCTTCCTGGATGAGAGTAGGTTAGAAGTAATAATTAGTATGCTACCCAGAAGATCATAAGAATGTGAACAACAACTCACAGAAAGTAAAGGGTATCTGAGAACACAGCTCAGTCCTCTTACCACATTCTCCAATGGTGCTGCACCAAATACTTTAAAGACCGGGTTGGGTTTGGAGGGTGAGATACAGAGGACAATAGCTTGCTGTCCCACTCGAGTAGTATATTCATCTAATGTGGCTCGAAGTTTCCTGAATCAGAGAATGAAAAGAGAAATTATAAATCAGTTTAAAAAGAAAAATTATAGTGATGACAGACACAAAATTTACTTTGACTTGAGACAATTTATTATGACTACAAACATTAGTCTATCCTTTTTTTTTCTTTTTTTAAAAATATATTTTATTGATTTTTTTACAGAGAGGAAGGGAGAGGGATAGAGAGTTAGAAACATTGATGAGAGAGATACATTGATCAGCTGCCTCCTGCACACCTCCTACTGAGGATGTGCCAGCAACCAAGGTACATGCCCTTGACCAGAATCGAACCTGGGACCCTTGAGTCCACAGGCCGACACTCTATCCACTGAGCCAAACCGGTTACGGCTAGTCTATCCTTTTAAGGGACTAGTGAGTCATGTCAATTCAAATGAAGTGAAGCCAACATATCTAAAATAAAGTTTTCTATCTTTCTCCAAAACCATGTACTGTTTTATCTATGTTCCTCATAGCAAATATATGTCTATAAATAATACATTCTAATTCCTCCTGCCTGTACTATCATTAAAGGAAATGAGAAGAATTGCCCATCTAGTGGTATATAACCTGTATGTTTGCTGAAGCTACTGTTAGTACTTTTCAAGCTTTCCTTTAGTTTCATATAATCTTCTTATGTTCTTAATGTAGACTGTTTTCTAGCTTTTTATCACATACTAGAGGCCCGGTGCACAAAAATTTGTGCACTGGGGGGGGGGAGGGGTTTCCCCAGCCCGGCCTGTGCCCTCTCGCAGTCTGGGACCCCTCGGGAGATAACGACCTGCTGGCTTAGGCCTGCTCCCGGGTGGCAGAGGGCACGCCCAATCCCTAGGTGCAGCCCCTGGTCAGGCTCAGAGCAGGGCCGATTGGGGAGTTGGGGCGCCGCCCCCTGTCATGCACAGAGCAGGGCGGATAGGGAGGTTGCGATGCCACCCTCAGTCACGCTCAGGGTACAGCCGATTGGGGGGTTGGGGCACCGCCCCCTGTCACACTCAAGGCAGGGTCGATAGGGAAGTTGCGGCGTCACCCCCTGTCACACACAGAGCAGGGCTGATCAGGGGGTTGGGGCACTGCCCCCTGTCACTCACAGAGCAGGGCCGATCAGGGGGTTGGGGCGCTGCCCCCTGTCACTCACAGAGCAGGGCCCATCCAGGGGGTTGGGGCTCCGTACCTTGTCACACACAGAGCAGGGCGGATCAGGGGGTTGGGGCGCTGCACCCTGTCACACTCAGGGCAGGGCCAATGGGGAGGTTATGGCTCTCCCCTGTCACACACAGAGCAGGGCTGATCAGGGGGTTGGGGCGCCTTCCCCTGTCACGAACAGAGCAGGGCGGATAGGGAGGTTGTGGCCCCGCCCCCTGTCACACACAGAGCCACAGGGCGATCAGGGGATTGGGGAGCTCCCCCCTAACAGGCACAGAGCAGGGCTGATCAGGGGGTTGGGGCACTGCCCCCCGTCACGCTGATCCCGGTGCCGGGAGCCTCGCTGCTCCGTTGATCCTGGTGCCAGGAGGCATATTACCCTTTTACTATATAGAATAGAGGCCTGGTGCACGGGTGGGGGCCGGCTGGTTTGCCCTGAAGGGTGTCCTGGATCAGGGTGGGGGTCCCCACTGGGGTGCCTGGCCAGTCTGGGTGAGGGGCTGAGGGCCATTTTCAGGCTGGCAGGTGACTGAAGCTCCCAACTGCTCCTTTTTTTCTTTCTTTTTTTTTTTTCTTTTCTGGGCCAGCTTTAGCTATGAGGCCTCGCTGGTGAAATCAGGTTTCTGGCCTTTACCTTCTGTATTTGATACAATGTTTCGGTCAGGCTGGCTGAAGCCCGGCTGACTGAAAGCCGGTTTCTGGGGTTTTGTTTAGCTTCTATACTTGCAACATAGTTGCTTAGAGTTGCAGCTGAGAGGCCGGCAAGTCAGGCAGGGAACGTTGGAGTCCGCAGTCACTGGAGCAAGCAAGCCTCCCTGTTCGTTTCAGTGCATGGCTGCCGGCCGCCATCTTGGCTGACAGTTAATTTGCATAAGGATATGCTGATTAGCCAATGGGAAGGGTAGCAGTCGTACGCTAATTACCATGTTTCTCTTTTATTAGGGTAGATCATTCACATGGGCTGGCACTCCATTAGGAATCAACATTCCAATAAATACTAGAAAATTTGGATGTAGTATTTAAAATACTATAAGAAAAAAGTTCTAGAACATTTTATAAATTTCTTATCAACTATAATACTAAAAGGGTAATATGATAATTAGACCGGATATCATTCCGGACGTCCTTCCTGTCCTTCCTGACGAAGCCAGGGTGGAGGGAAGCCAGTCCGGGTCCCACGTGCCTGCTGGCAGCCGGAAGAGGGAAGCAGCCCGGGTCCTGGGGGCCTGCTGGCAGCCAGAGGAGGGAAGCTGGTGCTGGCAGCTGGGGAAGGAAGTCCTACTCTTGCACGAATTTTCATGCATTGGGCCTCTAGTATATGAATACATGTTATGCAATCAAAATATTAAGTCCTTCATGTATCACACCTACATAATAATCTTTCTTTGCTACCTACAAACTCTTCCGAAGAAATAAAAATGAGCAAAAGACAACATACCAAACAAGAAATTTGGTGGCATTCCTTGAAGGAATGGTCTGTATTATACTCACTGTCTCTAATTCCTCCCTTCCATTCTCTCTTGAAGACACACCAATCCTTTTGTTGTTGCCACTCTTTTGAAAATGTCCTGCTCTAACCAGTTTGGCTCAGTGGATAGAGCGTCGGCCTGTGGACTGAAAGGTCCCAGGTTTGATTCCGGTCAAGGGCATGTACCTTGGTTGTGGGCACATCTCCAGTAGGAGGTGTGCAGGAGGCAGCTGATCGATGTTTCTCTCTCATCAATGTTTCTAACTCTCTATATCTCCCCCTTTCTCTCTGTAAAAAAATCAATAAAAATATATATTAAAAAAAAAAGAAAATGTCCTGGTTAAGTTCAGTCATGACCCTCCATGTAGCTAAATCTAAAGGTCAATTTACATCTTATTTGACTGTCAGCAGCATTTGCTAGAGCTCATCACGTGCCCTCTTCCTTGAAACACTTTTTGCACTTGGTTTCCAGGGTACCACTCTCTTGGTTTTCCTCCTGGTGCACTGGTTGCTTTTTAGACTCCTTTGCTAGTTCCTTTCATCTCTCCAAACTCTAAAGGGTATGCCCAGCCCATGTAGCTCAGTGTCTGAGCATCAGCCCATGAATCAGGAGGTCACAGTTTAATTCCTGATTAGGGCACATGCCTGGGTTTCGGGCTCAATACCCAGCAGGGGGAGTGCAAGAGGCTCTCTCTCATTGATGTTTCTATCTCACTATCCCTTTCCCTTCCTCTGTCTAAAATAAAAATAACAAAAATATTCAAAGGGTACAGTGCTTGAGGCTTAAGTCTACACTCACTCCCTAGGTGGTCTCTTTCAGACACATAGTTTTAAATACTACCTATATTGTTTATATCTTCAATGAAGATCTCTTTTTTAAAATATATATATATATTATTGATTTTTAGAGAGAGGAAGGGAGAGGGAGAAAGAGAGAGAAACATCGATATGAGAACAGAACATCAATCTGCTGTCTCCTGTACTCCCCCCTACCAGGGATTGAGCCCACAACCCAGACACATACCCTAACTGGGAATTGAACCAACAAGCTTTAGGTGCACAGGACGACGCCTAACCAACTGAACCACACCAGCCAGGGCTAAGATCTCTTTTTTGAATTCCAGATTCATATTTCCAACTGCTTATTCTATATCTCTATTTAATGGTTAAGAGGTATCATAAACTTAACCAAAACCAAATTCCTGATTCTGCCCTCAATCTTATACCTGCTCCTCTTCTGGTAAGTGTCAACTCAATCCTTCCAGTAATCAGACCAAAAAACTTGAGGTCACCCTTCAGCCTTTTTCCCCTCTCACATCCCACATCCAATCCATCAATGAATCATGCTGGAGCTGATCTGAAATACAATCAAAACCTGACTACCTCTTTCCACCTTTGCTGCTGCTACATTGGTTTAAAGGCGCTATTACTTCTGGCTTAGACTACTACATTAGCCTCTTAATTGGTTTCCTTGTTTCCATTCTTATACTCCTAGAGGCTATTGTCAATACAGTAGCCTAAATGACCCTTTTAAAACATACGTCAGACCATATCATTGCTTTGGTCAAAAGCCTTCACTGACTTCCCACCTCACTCAGAGCAAGAATCAAAGCCCCAGTATTGGACCAAAAGACCTCATGATGTGACTCCCCACTACTGACCATACCTTCTCTCATTTTCTCTCTAGCTATTCCTCAAACATGACTATCATGTTCCTTTCCCGCTTAAGAACCTTTCCCCTTTCTATTCCCCATTTCCCCAGGGGAAAAGCTCTTCCTTCCCCATTAACATGGTTGCCTTTTCACTTACTTCAGGTATCTGTTCAAAGGTTATCTTATGAGCATTTCCCAGACCAACCCTATTAAAAAAAGAGAAACTACATATTCCTCCTAACCTCCTAACCTTTATTTTTCCTTACTCCACTTCATCTTCCTCCATAGCACTTATCATCATCTGACATATTACATATTTGTTCACTTTTTTCCCCCTTCACTAGAATATAAATTCTTTAATGGAATGTTTTGTCCACTATTATATTCCCAAAGCCTAGAACAATGCCTGGCATATAGCAGGCATATAAATTTCCTGAATTAATTAATGTAATATTATACATTGGTTAATCATATTTCTAGTAGCATTTATTTAGTTTTGTAAGAGTACTTTGAGGTCTAATTTTGTCATCAAGGGATCTAACTTGGTATCTTTGGTGAACCTAATAATGTATGTTCTAATTGTGTCATCCACCCCATGAAATATTTGAGAAATAACAATATGGATAAAAACGCCCTCACCGAAGCAAACGTGTTTGCTGTCTCTTCCGGATAGATGGATTAGACTCAAACACATGAGGCCGTTTCCGTTTCTTTCCTGTTGCCACAGCAGCAGCAGCAGCCATTCCCACAGGACCTGAAATAATAATGTATGTGCTGAGATTATGCAGAGCCTGTTAACTATACAAGACAGAACACAATTAAAGCTACAAAAAAAGGTAGCACTATTTCCTAATATGTTATCAATAAATATAAAATATTCCTGATATTATCAATATATTTCACTATTATTCAACATGAATTATATTTCAATCTACCAATAAAACTTAAAAAATGAATCTTTTAAAAAAAGTGAATGGCATGCCTCCCCACCACATACCAGCCTGAATTTTATATAATGATTTTTGTTTTGTTTTGCCAGTATACTGATACTGCTAAGGAAATATTCTCACAGGTGCTAGATGATATTGCAACATTGAGAGGAAGCTTGCCAGAACAACAAAAAAATTACAGATTTCAAATTTCATTTCCATTCCTGTGACAGCCAAATTAAGGAAGTCAGACATAATCACTCATACTTGGAATTAGTCAAAATGATGAAAGCTTCCTGGTAGGAAAGAGATGAAAACCCATCCCACTCTAGGGAAAAAATGGTAATAAAAACTGGTCTGTTTTGCCCTGAAACTAATGACTAAAATAAAAGTAGGCCATTGAGAACTACTGGAGTCTCTGATTCATGAAATCTCAAACATATCAAAGACATTCCTTTTTTAAAAAATATTGTTATTGATTTCAGAGAGGAAGGGAGAGGGAGAGACAGAATCAGCAATGAGGAGAGAGAATCATTGATTGGCTGCCTCCTGCACGCCACACTGGGAATTGAGCATGTACCCTAACCAGGAATTGAACTATGACCTCCTAGTTCCATAGGTGAATGCTGAACCACTGAGCCATGCTATATTTATTTTTAACAGATGACCCACTGGTATACTTATTTGTGAATCCATAAAAGGCTTAAATAAAAATTAAGTTTAATCCTTCACATTTATACTGGCATAAATGTTATATATGTTCTAAGTGGCTCAATTAAAATAAGCCTTCCTGAAATCTTCTGCTGCTCTAATGCTGTTTAGTAGTATAAGTCTGACTTAAATAAACCCTTCTAAAAGAGACCCAAAGCAAGTAAAATGAATGATTTTTTATCTACCTTTCATCATAAACAGCTGGGAGAGGGGAAAAATCTTAATGATATATTTTTTCCAACATTTTATTTTTTTAATTGTGGTAAGAGCACTTAACATGAGATCTACCATCTTAACAAAATTTTAAGTGTATAATACAGTATTGTTAAATATAGGCACAATGTTGTACAGCAAATCCCTAGAACTTAACTCTGCAAAATATGCAAAAGAGGAAAATGAACAGTCAATAAAGATCTGAAATGGTGCTGTATCTTGTCTTCCTGCACTGGCTGAAACCTCTACCTCAGAGCCAAGCAAATTAAACCAATAGTAAGATACTATTTCATACCCACCAAACTGCCAAAACAAAAACTGATTGATAATACCAAATAAGGTGAGGACTAGAAGCAGAAGGCACTCTAGTACACTGCTTATGGGAATGTAAATTAATGCAACAGTGTGAAAAGACATTTGGAATACAGTGGGGCCTTGACTTAAGAGTTTAATTCGTTCCGTGACGGAGCTCGTAACTCAAATTACTCATATGTCAAATCAACAGTGAATGAGTGAGACACGTGATGCTGGACTGATGTTGTGGCGTTCACTGTGATGTTCGCTTCGCCAACTAGCGGCGGGGTATCTGAAGCTGGCTCGTAACCCGAATCGCAACTCAAAGCAAAAAATCAGCCGAGAGAGAGAATGCTTATATCTCAAAAAACTCGTTAGTCGGGACACTCGTAAGTCAAGGCCCCACTGTATCTAGTAAAACTGAAAATGTGCTGATCCTTGCCTTCCAATTCCCTCTCCTTGCTGGGTATATCCTCAAGCAATGGTTTCCAAACTGCAGGTTTCCACCCTATGGTGGCTCATAAATAATTTTTTGGTTTGTTTTGTTTTTAATAAAATGCAATAAAGTGAAAGAGAATAGAACATATCAGATATTGTATTCCCTGCAGTAGGGGGTAAGTATTACTTCATGAAAAACTGTTATTTCATTTTATGTGCATTTGAGATAACAATGTAAAATGTATTACTGTGCAATATTGTCAGAAGAGTTTGAAAACCAATGCCAAGAGAAACCCTCACAATATGCACAAGAAAATATTTAAGATGATTTTCATTTGCAGCAATTATAATTGCAAAATATTATAAACAACCTAAGTATTCTACCAATATATGAAACAGCCAGATAATGGACTACCAAACAACAGTTAAAATGAAAACATATAGTCATATTATCAACATGAATCTCAGAAAAAGAATACCAAATGAATAAACATAATGTTTTGTTTTGTTTTTTTTTAAAAATATATTTTATTGATTTTTTACAGAGAGGAAGGGAGAGAGATAGAGAGTTAGAAACATCGATCAGCTGCCTCCTGCACATCTCCCACGGGGGGATGTGCCCGCAACCCAGGCACATGCCCTTGACCGGAATCGAACCCGGGACCCCTCAGTCCGCAGGCCGATGCTCTATCCACTGAGCCAAACCAGTTTCGGCAACATAATGTTATAAAATGATAACATCAGAGTAATACCATTCATATAAAACTTAAAACATGCAAAGCAATGCTAAGTATTATTTACTGATATACAGCAAAAACATAAAAGAAACAGAAGAGAAAGATAAAGACCACATTCAGAACAGAACAGGTTACCTCAGTGGAGGGAGGGAAATAGGATAAGAAAAAGCAGCTCCCGATTACCCCTTCCTCTTCATTGACCTTACTTCATTACTTTCTTCAGAGCGCTCAGTACTTTCTGAAAATATCTTACTTTATTATATATACCTTCTCCCCCCACTGGTCTGTAAACACCTTTAGTAGCAAGCTCTTGCTTGTCTTATTCATAGTACCTATATATAGAAATAGAGTCTATAGTAAGTAATTGTTGAATGATTGTATAGTAAATCATTTCTACCAGCTGGGCCTCAATTTGCATATCTGCCACACAAAAGGGTTAAGCTAAAGTCCTTTCCTAATCTTACCACTATGACAATACAGTACAGTAATACAGCAAAACTGTCTCAAAAGCATCCTAGGAAAGAAGCTGACCTGGATTCACGATGTTAGGATGCCCTCTTCTGGGACGTATAAGAACTTCAAAAATGTATTTTACAAATATTTCATGTGATTTGCTGCTACGAAGCTTTATTTTTAAATTCACCATTTCAGAAATATACAATGGACAATAACTTATGGTAAAAAGATTATTCTTCATTACATCTATCTTCCTCCCCTTAAATACAGCATATATTAAAAAGATGTTGTATTTTGGCTATTCCTGATCATTGATCTCCCGTCCAGTTTTTCCTAAACATCTAAGCACAATACAGTATCAGATCCACCCAAGTATGGTTTAAGAATCTTCCACATAATGCTAAATATACAATATAAATAACAAAGAGAATGGTACAAAATATAGCTCAGCTTTAAGTAATTTAGTGGCCCAGAAAAAGTCTTAAAACCTTAAATTGGATTAAGATGATCCAGGATTGCTAGTGCCCTCAGACATCTGGCAGAAGCAAATAAAAATCCTCTCGAGGAGGATAATATTATTCTAGATATCAAATTACTTCTTATTTTTACTTTAATTTTTCAATTACAGTTGACATACAATATTATTAGTTTCAGGTGTACAAGCCAGTGATTTAGACCAGCCGTGGGCAAACTACGGCCCGCGGGCCGGATCCGGCCTGTTTGAAATGAATAAAACTAAAAAAAAAAAGACCGTACCCTTTTATGTAATGATGTTTACTTTGAATTTATATTAGTTCACACAAACACTCCATCCATGCTTTTGTTCCGGCCCTCCGGTCCAGTTTAAGAACCCATTGTGGCCCTCGAGTCAAAAAGTTTGCCCACCCCTGGATTAGACATTATATAATTCAGCAATCATCCCAATAAATCTCATACCCATCTGACACCATACATAGTTATTACCCAAATTACTTCTAAAACTCATCTTCCTGCCCTAGCCGTTTTGGCTCAGTGGATAGAGCCTGGGCCTGTGGACCGAAGGGTCCCGGATTCGATTCCAGTCAAGGGCATGTACCACGGTTGAAGGCTCCTCCCCGGCCTGGGCCCTGGTTGGGGCTTGTGCAGGAGGCAACCAATCGATGTGTTTTTCTCACATCAATCTCTCTCTCTGTCTTTCCCTCTCTCGTCCACTCTCTCTAAAAATCAATGGAAAAATATCTTTAGGTGAGGATTAAAAAATAATAAAGGTAAGTAAGTAAGTAAGTAAGTAAGTAAGTAAATAAATAAATAAATAAAATTCATCTTCCAAACACAGCATCTAGCATTCATTCAAATATAACCAGTGGGCAGTTCTGGTCAAGATGGCAGCATACTCGCCTCCTCCCACAACTACATCAAAATTACAACTAAACTACAGAATAACCATTATCATTCAGAACTGCCAGAAATCTGGCTAACTGGAAGTCCTACAACTAGGGAATTAAAGAAGCCACAGCAAGACTGGTAGGAGGGGTAGAGATGCCGAATGGGCTGGTCCCACACCCACGTGTGGCAGATAAAAACTGGGAGGGCTATCTCAATTGCACAGGTCCCTCTTGAGGAGTGAGGGGTCCCAGCCCCACACCAGGCCCCCAACCCAGGGTTCCAGAGCAAGGAAGAGAAATCCCCATAACTTCTGGCTGTAAAAACTAGTGGGGAATGAGGCTGAGGGTGCTGGAAGGCTGCTGGAGTCCCACCCAGTTCCTCTTAAAGGGCCCTTGCACAGACTTCCTCAGATTCATTCTCTCTGAGCTCCGGCCTTGGTGTGTCAGCTTGAAAGACATGATACCTATGAGGAGGAACTGAACTGTCTGACATCAGGGCAGCTTTCTCCCAGACATAAGTACTGGCAGAGGCCATTGTTTCTTTACTGAGCCCTTCCTCCACATTGCAAGCAGGCAGGCGCTACATCTGAGACTCCAATAACCTGGCTCGCAGAGTTTGCCCCGCCCTGGTGATTCTCTGAGGCTCCACCCGACCCAACTTTTGGGCCCTCCCAAGCTGTTTCCCGTAGCTTTTCCAGACAAGGCTTCAGATTTTCCTAAACACGCAGCATCTGGCTTCAGCATGCCCCATACCTCTCACTAAGTGGCCGTAGGCTCAGCACCAGGCAGCAGTTCACAGACTGCCTTGCCTGGGCACCACCAAGCCCAGCACAAGTAGCAGTCATCTGCAGATCGCTTTATAGCTCATGCCAGGTGGCTCCGGGCAGAACACAGGTGGCAGGTGCACCTCCTGAGAGGCCCCAGAGCCAGCACACCCAGTGGATATCTTCAGCCACTTCGAAGCACAACCACCCAAAGACCTCCATAAGTGACACACTCAAGGGGTGGGCTCAGCAGGCACCAGAACCCCACTGAAGTAAGTCCTGCTCTGTGAGGTGGGCTCCAGCACAGCTGATCCTCCACAGTGGTCTGAGGTCAGTGGTCACATCCAGTCCTTGCAGCTGAACAGCCACGGGTAGATCCCTCCCACTGACATGCCAACAGCATTCAAGGCTCAACTACAAGAGGAGGGTGTACACAGCCCACACAGGGGTTGGGAGTGGGGGGAGCACACCCAGCTTGGGTGATAGGGAGGCTGTGCCACTGGACCCTACAGAATACTTACATTAGGTCTCTCTACCAAGCCTGGGAGATGTAGCAACTCTAATACATAGAAACAAATGCAAGGAGGCTGCCAAATAAGAGACAAAGAAACATGTCCCAAATGAAGGAACAGAACAAAACTCCAGAAAAGAACTAAACAAAATGGAGACAAGCAATCTATTAGAGTTGAAAACAATGGTTATAAAGATGCTTAATAAACTTAGTGATAACCTCAACAGTATAACAAAGTACCAGTCAGAAATGAAGGATACACTAACTGAAATGAATAATCCACAGGAAATCAACAGGAGAGTAGATAAAGCAGAGAATCAAATCAGTGATTTGAAATATAAGGAAGCAAAAAACACCCAATCAGAACAGCAAAAAAGAAAAAAGAATCCAAAAGAATGAGGATAGTGTAAGGAGCCTCTGGGTCAACTTCGAGGATACCAACATTAACATCATTGGGGTGCCAGTAGGAGAAGAGAGAAAGCAAGAAATTGAAAACCTATTTGAAAAAATAATGACAGATCGCCCTAACTGGTTTGGCTCAGTGGATAGAGCGTCAGCCTGCGGACTCAAGGGTCCCAAGTTCGATTCTGGCCAAGGGCATGTACCTTGGTTGCGGGCACATCCCCAGTAGGGAGTGTGCAGGAGGCAGCTGATCGATGTTTCTCTCTCATTGATGTTTCTAACTCTCTATCCCTCTCCCTTCCTCTCTGTAAAAAAATCAATAAAATATATTTTAAAAAAAAAGAAAAAGAAAAAATAATGACAGATCAACAAGCAACAAATATTGGCATGCAATGTGGTGTGATCAAGTGATAATCACTGGCCGAACACTGTCTATGTGCAGTGACTCTTGGATTTAAGTATGTAGACTATAGGTGTAGATATGCAATATTTATTTATGTTGGCGAAATTACTAGTGTTTTTCCCAACATATGGCCTATTCACGAACAACAAAATAACCTATTTGTTTATAAGCAAATTTTGGTTAAAAGCATTTTAAAATTAATAGGGTGTTAATGTTCACACATGCTATATGGACTGGAAATTTTGTCCGTTAAATCCAAAGTCCAATAAATCTAGGTCCACAAAATCATGTTTACTATATTCCAAAAAATTCAAGAGGAGGGAAGACTCTCAAGCTCATTTTATGAGGCCAATATTATGCTGATCCCAAAACCAGATAAGGACACTACAAAGAAAGAAAATTATAGGCCAATATTCCTAATGAACATAGATGCTAAAATCCTCAACTAAATTAGCAAACCAGATTCAGCAATACATTAAAGAGATCATACATCATGATTAGGTTGGATGTATTCCAGGGATGCAAGATTGGTATAATAACCACAAATCAAAAAACTTGATATATCACATCAAACAAAATAAAGGATAAAAATCACATGATCATATCAATAGATGTAGAAAAAGCATTTGATGAAACCCACCACCCAATTACAATAAAAACTCTCAGCAAAGTGGAAATAGAGGGAACATGCCTCAACGTAATAAAGGCCATATATGACAAACCCACAGCTAACATACTCAATGGGCAAAAACTACAGGCATTTCCCTCAAGATCAGAACAAGACAAGGATGTCTGCTTTCACCACTCTTATTCAACATAGTACTGGAAGTCCTAGCCATAGCAATCAGACAAGAAGAAGAAATAAAAGACAGTCCAATTGGAAAGGATGAAGAAAAACTGTCATTATTTGCAGATGACATAATACTGTATATAGAGAACCCTAAAGACTCTACAAAAAACTACTAGAATTGATAATGAATTCAGTAAAGTAACAGGATACAAAATCAGTTACATTTTTATACACCAATAATGAACTATCAGAAAGAGAAACTAAGAAAACAATCCCATCCACAATTGCTTAAAAAAGGAAAAAAACAAAACACCTACACACAGAGAACAGAAGGAAAGAGGGGTAGGGTGGGGGGAGGTAGAAGAGGATAAAGGGGGAATAAATGCTGACGAAGGAGACTTGGTGTTGGGTGATGAACACACAATACAATATACAGATAATGAAATATAGAACTATACACCTGAAACTTATGTAATTTCATTAACCAATGTCACCCCAATAAATTCAATAAAAATTTAAAAGGAAGAAGTTCAAGTGTTCTAAGTGTTCATGATGTATGATCTCTTTAATGTATTGCTGAATCTGGTTTGCTAATTTAGTTGAGGATTTTAGCATCTATGTTCATCAGAAATATTGGCCTATAATTTTCTTTCTTTGTAGTGTCCTTATCTGGTTTTGGGATCAGCATAATATTGGCCTCATAAAATGAGCTTGAGAGTCTTCCCTCCTCTTGAATTTTTTGGAATACAGTGTTCCATTATCCCTAAAGAGGACACAAGTATCAATTATATAATACTTGGACATAAGTAAAGTATGTATGTTATCATTTCTAGGAGTACCCCTAATAGCAAAAGTATATATAACCTCCAAACTAACAAGAGAAAAATAAAAACTTTCAATCTCTAAAAGGAAAAGAAAACACAGAACAAGTGAGATAAAGAGAAAGCATACAGTAAACACGATCAATTTGAACTTAAATATATCAGTGATTACATTTAGTATAAATGGACTAAATGCTTCAGTTCAAAGTCAAAAGATCGTTAAGATGGATGAAAATAAAAAAAATAAGCCATATCACCAATAGTATATGATTCTAGGACTTAAGTCTCGATATAGCACCGGCACAAAATCCAAGGCTTAAAACAAAATTGTGAAGATGCAATATGAAGATAAATGTGAGAGTGCCTACATCCTAGGCTCTTCCAGATATGCAGCGTACCAGAGTTAAGCAAAAAATAAAGAACTTCCAATACAAACAACATTACCTGCAGCAGCCAGATGGGCTGTTACCTCGTCGGCGGCTGTGGAGTTGAGTATGTCGGAATCATCGTAAGAGGTGTCCTCTGGTGAGGAAGGCGAGTCTTCATCAGCACTCAGCATACTGTGTTCAGTGTAGGTAGCCACATGGACCTGCTGTACTTGTTGGGCCACTGCATGGGCTTCTATGGTAGCCATGTGTTCAGTTTGGGTCACTCCGTGCTCCTCCATGTAGATCTACTGTCAGAAAAAAGGCAAAGAACAGAATTCAGTGTGTAATATAACACAATACTTAAACTAAGTGATATTTTCCCTAAGAGCAGGAGAAACCTTTGATTTCACTACAAACCTCACCATACCAAGTCATGGGAAAAGGGAGGCACCATTCAAATATGACCCAAAAATGGTAGAATATTTTCCTTATATAATACCTTCTGATGGAAATCACTGTGCTAATTTTATACCTGAGGTCACGAAACAATAAATACTCCAATATTACACATAACAGTAAAAGACAATTAAATATAACAAAAAAAGATATTTAAAAGATCCCAGTGACTTGACATTTGACACTATAGAGATGAAAACACTTAATAAGTAAATGAAATATTTAACATTTTCTTTGTATTTTTCATAGACAAATTGGAGTTAAATTCCTGCCCCCCAAAAACTGCAATCATTCAAACTGGATTTTCTGCTTATAAACTGTGCTTCTTGTAAACCCTAAAATGATGCAGTAATTTATAAAGAAGATAAAGGTTTGCTCCTCTACTGCACTTATAATCTGTTCCCTCTTTCCCCAACAACTACAGAGAAGTGCATTATCTTTAAAAAAAAAACTTTTTAAAAGCATACATACATACATATGATTTAAAATAAAAACATTCATATTACACATATTATTCTATAGTTTGCTTTTTTTCTTATTACAATATACCTGGACATCTGATATGTCAAAACATTCAGATCTACCAGACCTTTCTAAATAGCTGCAGAATACTGCATTGTAGGATGTGCCATAATTATGCAACCAATCACCTACTGATACATGGCAAGGCTGCTGCTTCCAAAATCTTTATTATAAACATAAGTGCAATAAACATACCTGTATATAAAACTTTGCATATTGGTTCCTCAAAAAAACTTAAAAGAATTACTATATGACCCAGCAATTTCACTCAGGGTCTATATCCAGAAAACATGAAAGCAGTCTCAAAGGGCTATTTATACATATCCATGTTCATAACAGCAAAACTCACAATAGCCAAAAGGTAGAAGCAACCCAACTATCCACTGATGGGTGAATGGATAACAAAATGTGAATATTTATACAATGCAATACTATTCAACTTTTAAAAAGAAGAAATACAAACTAGGAATAGAAGGAAACTTCCTCAACCTGATTTTAAAAATCTACAGATATGCCCTAATCGGTTTGGCTCAATGGATAGAGCATCGGCCTTCGGACTTAGGGGTCCCAGGTTCGATTCCGGTCAAGGGCATGTATCTTGATTGCAGGCACATCCTCAGTAAAGAGTGTGCAGGAGGCAGCTGATCGATGTTTCTCTCATCGATGTTTCTAACTATCTCTCTCCCTTCTTCTCTGTAAAAAATCAATAAAATATATATTTAAAAAATAATAAAAAACAAAAATCTACAGATAACATCAAACCTAACGGTGAGAATTACTATAGTCCCGCCTTATCTGTGGAGGATACATCTCAAGACCCTCCGTGGATCCCTCAAGCCATAGGTAGTACTGAACCCTATATATATATATATTATGATTTTTCCTATAATTTATAAATTAGGCACAGTAAGAGATTAACAAAAATAATAAAATAGAAAAATTATAACAATATACTATAATAAAGTTATGTGAATGTGGTCTCTCTCTCTCTCTCTCCCTCAAATTATCTTATTGTATAGTACTCACCCTTCCTTCTTGTGATAATGTGAGATGATAAAATGCCTACAGGATGAGATGAAGTGAGGTGAATGATGTAGACCTTGTGAACCAGCGTCAGGCTACTATTGACCTTCTGATGATACATCAGAAGGATCATCATATTTCGGGTGATCCTTAGTCACTGAGCCATGACGATTGACTGTGGATATACAAAACTGCTGGAAATGAAACTGTGGATAAGCAGGGACTACTATAGAAGCTTTCCTGCTAACATCAGGAATAATGCAAGCATGCCCCCACTTATCACTCCTTTCCACCTGGTACTGAAAGTCCTAGCTAATTCGGAAAGAAAGAGAAAGAGAGAGAGAATACTGATTGGGAAGGGGGTAAAAAACTTCCTCTGTTCAAGATGACATGATTGTCTATGTAGGAAATCCAAAAGAATCAACAACAAAACTCCTGAAACTAGTAACGGCAATGCTACAGTAATCACAAAGTTCATATACAAAATCAATTCTTATATAACAGCAATGAACAAATAGAATTTGAAATTAAAAACACAATACTGTTTACATTAGTAACCAAAAAATGAAATACTTACTAGTACGTATAAATCTAACAAAATATGAATAAGATCTATTTGGGGGGGAAAAAACTATAAAACTCTGATAAAAAGAAATCAAAGAGGCCCCAGCCAGTGTTGCTAAGTGGTTAGAGTGTTGGCCCAGGCATGGAAGGGTTGCGGGTTCAATTCCAGATCAAGGGCATGTATGTAGGTTGCAGGTTCTATTCTTCCCTCCCTCCTTTCCTCCTCCCTCTCCCCTTCCCCCCCCCCTCCTCCTCCTCCTTCTCCTCCTCCTCTCTCTCTCTCTCTCTCTCTCTCTCCCTCCCTCCCTTCCACTCTCTCTAAAAATCAATGGAAAAAATATCCTCAGGTGAGGATTAGCAACAACAAAAAAGAAATCAAAGGAGAAATAAGCATTGCGGTAGGAAGACTCAATACTACTATCAAGATGTTCTAGTTTGATCTACAGATTCAATGCAATCCCAATAAAAAATCCCAGCAAGTTATTTTATGGATATTGATAAACTGATTCTAAAGTTTATAAGGAGAGACAAAAGACCCAGAATAGCTAGCACAATGCTGAAAGAGAAGAACAAAGTCGAAAGACTGACACTACTTGACTTTAAGACTTAAAGCTACAGTAATCAAAGTAGTGTAGTATTAAGAACAGACAAACAGATCAATGGAACAGAATAAAAAGTAAAGGTACAAGCCTCTATAAATACAGTCAACTGATCTTTGACAAAGGAGCAAAAGTAATACATACAATGGACCAAAGGCAGTCTTTAACAAATGGTGATAAAATAACTGGACATCCACATGCCAAAAAGTGAATCGAGACATAGACTTGACACTCAAAAGAAACTCAAAACAGATCATACACCTAAGTGTAAGAAACAAAACTCCTAGATAACATGAGACAATCTAGATGACCAAGGGTATGGCAACAGTGTTTTAGATACAACACCAAAGGCATGATCCATGAAAAGAAATAACTGACAAAGCTGGACGTCATTAAAATTAGAAACTTCTGCTCAATGAAAGATACTCTCTATGAAAGAGAATGCATGCATATTTAGAGTTTACCCCACAAAAAGACAGCCGTATAGATATAGAAATATGACCTTTGTGGCTATAAGTAAAAATATAATTATTCATGTGAAATTCTTTTCTCAATTTATTCTACTCTATTATTAAGGTTTCCTTTTCCTTCTTTGAGGACTTTTAAAATCCTTTGTTCCTCTTTCTTAAGCCTCGTACTGATATCTTTCTTCTTTAGGTCAACTATTTCCATGTAGCTGCCTAACTTTTTACTTTTCTAAGGTCCTTGATTTTTGTTTTATATTCTGGTGCTGTTTCCAATTTCTTTTTTTTTTTGCGGGGGGCGGGGGGAGCTCTAACTTTTCATTATGTCTTTTCACTCTCACATCACATACATATCATAACTCATCCTTGTGACTCAAGTGATTCTTATCATTGGAATTATTTGATTATCTCAGGGAGTATTCTGTAGTTCAAAATAAAATTCAATGTAATTACAAAAAGGATGCCACAAATCCAAAAAGATCTAATAATTGTCTATCTTTTGAAACCCCTTTCTATACTTTCTTTTGTGCCTGAGATCATCTCCCAGCCTTGCAGTTCTGTGTGGCATAATACCTTCATAGATAAACTCACACCCTCATTTCTTCAAATGGAGCTTTGAACAGGTACTGGTACAATAATAAGCATTTAATATAGAGAGAAAAGAAGAAAGAAAACATAGTAAAATATTAACATTTGGGAAATCTGGGTAATGATAGTTTTTTATACTACTTTTGCAACTTTTCTAAAAGTCTGAAATTATGTCAAAATAAAAAAAATTAAAGAGAGGTTTCTTCCATATCCCATGTTTGGTGTGTTTCAGAATATTCAAGGGAATATATCCTACTTCCCAGATTTGTCCATATCTAAAATGCAATTTAATACTATTTAAGTCACACAATTAAAAATAACATATGAGGGAAAGGCAACATTAAAATACTATTTTCCATCCATTTCACTGTTCTTCTAGACTAAGAGATGAACTGCTTAGGGCATTTTAGAATTCTGGGTACTTCAAAATTGTTTTTAAATGATTTGGGATTAGATGGCATCTAACTGCTTTTCAAAGGGATTTGTACACTATGCACTTGGCATAATGGATTTCAATTATTTTCTCAGAATGCAATTACTGCATAAATCAATAGCTGTCTGTTTCACAGGCTTGTCACTTTTGTCCAGTGCCTCATCTTTCTACCTCACTCCCCATCCCATCCTTCAGCCTCTCTAACCATTTTTATTCAGCACACTCTGTGAAAAAGCAAAGGCAAAGGTATTTCAAACTTCTTTGAAGCAGAGTGGGATACTTGTCAATGATGCTTTTAATGTTTTCAAAAAATAATGTATAAAATAGGTTGCCTAAAGCCTGATATGACTAACATATACACACTGCTGGAGATCATCATGCCCACCCTCCCCAAGACATTTCCAGTGATGCCTTTTAGCACTCATCCATGAGGAGTGAGATTCTCTGGATAGCAAAACTGATAGGAACGACTAATGGTTGAAAACATATTAGATAATATGATTTTTAAAAAAACCACACAAAACCACAGGACAGACTATTACTCCATATCCAGAACCCCTAGATGTTATCTAACCTCTAAGTCTCAATTTCAACTTCAACTCTTTTTAATGAAAAGAAAAAGGTAATTCCTTTACTCAAAAGGACATGAGGATTAAATGAGACCATCCAGATACACAGTGCCCAGCACATATGCTTAATATTATTATTATGCCCAGAATTACTATGTTTTTATTATTCTATCCTTCTTGACTTATTCTCTGACTATTCTCACAAGGGCTGGGCCTCAATTTCTTCACCTTTAAATTAGACCTCCATCTCTGTGTTTTGTTTTGTTTTTAATTGAGAACAAAAGATTTTGAGTCAGGCATCTAAAATGCCCTCTTTCTTTCTTTTTTTTAATTTACCAAAGTAACATTGGTTAATAAGATTATATAAGTTGCAGGTATACAACCGTATGATACATTTGTATATTCAATTGTATGCTCACCACACAAAGTCCTGTTTCCTTCCATCATCATATATTTGACCCACCTTTACCCTATTCATCTTCCCCTGTACCCCCTTCCCACTCTGGTAGCCACCATAATGTTGTCTGTGTTTATAAATTTTTTGTTTGTTGCTTTTTTAAAATATATTTTTATTGATTTCGAAGAGGAAGGGAGAGGGAGAGATAGAAACATCAATGATGAGAGAGAATCATTAAACAGCTGCCTCCTGCAGGCCCCACATTGGGGATCAAGCCCACAACCTGGGCATGTGCCCTGACTGGGAATCGAACTGTGATGCTCAACCATTGAGCCACGCCAGCTGGGCAAATATGTCTTTTTAATTGATGTTAGAGAGAGAGGAAGGGAGAGGGATAGAGAGATAGAAATATCCATGAGAGAGAAACATTGGATCAGCTGCCTCCGCATGCCCCTACTGGGGATCGAGCCTGCAACCCGAGCACGTGCCCTGACGGCAAATCGAACCTCTTGATTCATGGGATAGATAACACTCAACCACTGAGTCACACCAGCTGGGCTGCTGTTGCTTTTTGTTTTATATCCCACATATAAGTGAAATCATATGGCTCTTATCCTTTTCTTCCTCACTTATTTCACTTAGCATACTTTCAAGCTCTATCAATGTTGTCCCAAATGGCAGTATTTCATCTTTTTGTGGCTGAGTAGTATTCCACTGAATATATGTACCGCATTTTTATCCCATCATTGGTCAAAGGACACAAGTTGTTTCCATGTCTTGGTAAAAAGCCCTTTATTATATTAACTCTAACAACTAAGATACAGTTCTCCCAGACATAAAAAAAAGAAACTACAGGCAACCATCTCTAGCATCATTTCCTGACAGTGCACAAAATGGAAAACATAGACCTGACAATGATTCTTCTGAACAGATGTGAAAAACAAAATAAAAGCACCAGCAACACAGAATTCTAAACGCCACACCAAATTAAAAAGGCATATCTGTCTATCACCTGGAGCCAGCTGACGGTCAGCAGATTCGTCAACACTAATGTAACATGGGGAGAAGTTCACTAGAACCTCTTTCTTAGCCTGGATCATCACCTGGGGATGTAACATGTGCTTTATCTGAAGGTTCTTCTTTATTATATGAACTATAAAGGGGGGTGTATTGTGGTACAGAGAAGTCTCTGCTTTTGCCATTCTAGGGCAATAAGAGTGGGACTGAAAGATAATGGAAGAGAGCACAGAAAAATCAGGTTTTCTTATCTCAGCACCCTGGTATTGAAGTTCATAATACCAGGGGAGCTATGGGAATCTGGATAAAATGTCCAAGAGAGTTAAATTTAGTCTAATCCACACATAATAGATGAGATTAAGTATAGAGAGTAATTTAAAAATCAAAGTAGGAAAAGGCAGGCCAGGAAATCTAATCAAGGTATAACGAAATGTAAAAGAAAGCATTAGTCTAATCAATGACATTATCATATCAAAAGAAACGCTGCAAGAACTGCCTAAGGCAAAGTCTCAGAGTAAGACTGTATCTATAGTCCAAACAGAAACAGAAAAACCCAGAGGCTCAACTTACATTCCCAGACATGTCCAGAATCTAAACTTTTTAACTAAGACAGAAATTTTACTAAGCAGAACAGACTTTCTCAAAAAAGCTAAAAATAGGATTTGATTTTTGGGGGACATAGGGTAATGGGTCAAAATCTCACCAAAGCAGGAAAAATAGAAAACAATTGCACAAGAAAGTCAAAGTGAAAAGAGAAGCAAGGTAAAGTGTGGCTTAATTCTACTCAAAATAAGAAGAACCCATCTGACCATCCTAGGAATATTCTCTTTCAAATAGCCCAAGGGATATTGGCCTTGCAGAGAAAAATATATCCTCCTCCCACACCACTGGGCTCTCTCTACAGAGCAAAAGCCATATAGTCATGTATGCAGTTTATTTTTTTCCATTTTCAGACTCCAACTATAGATAAAAATATGGAAAATCAATCAGAATATAAAAAGAATGTAAAAGATATGAACTATGACAATGTAGAAGCAGATAAGGCTGAAAAAAATGATGTAGGAGAGGGATGGAGTGGTGGACAATGGTGAGGAGCACTACCACCCTATCTTTACACAGTGATGGGAGTCAGGGATACTATCAAGAAGAGATGGGAGAACTTAGTATTATTACAATATAACTATCAAAAATAGAGGAGACAGGAAGGTAATCCTTATTTACAAGGAAGTGAAAAATACCCAAGTTTGATAAGTCAAGTAAAGATGGTATAGACATACTACTTGGAGTTATGCAGAAGTTGTTTGATACCACTATAAACAAAATAAACTATAATAAAAAACAGTTAAAGAAATTGTCTCTTAAAAAGTGGGAAGGGGGTAGTGGAAGAATATGGCAAAAGACTGATTTTTATTCTAAACGCTTCTATTTGATCTTTTATCATATGAATTTATTACTTTGACTTTTAACAAAATGAACTTTAAAAGCCAATAATTGTAATATCCTTTTGAAACTTAAAACTAATGATGTTAGAGCAAATTGTCATTAGAAAAATCAAGTCCCTTTCTTATGCTAAGAACCAAGAGAATAGCACTGCTCAAATTTAGAAATAGTTTTTCCTTAAATAAATGAACAAACAAAACTGAAACAGAATCAGACACAGAGAACAGACTGATGGTTGCCAAAGGGGAGGGGGGCCTGGGGACTGGATGAAAATAGTGAAGGGACAGTCAAGGGGATGCAAAGTATAGCATAGGGAATATAGTCAATAATATCGTAATAACTATGTGTGGTACCAGGTGGGTACTGGAAATATCCAGGGGAGCACTTTGTGAAGTGTGCTGTATACCTGAAACTAATACAAAATAATACTGAATGTAAACTATAATAAAAAAAGATTAACAACAACAACAAAAATTAACATATCACCCCCCCCCCCCCACCACCACCACCAAAAGAATTGGTTAAAAGAAAAGAAATAGTTTTGCCTTGAGTAAGAATAATTTACTAATTTGGAGCATCTGAAAATAACAAAATTTTGTGAGGCTGCAATCACATAACAGTTTTCATTTAAATATGTTGATGAAATTTATAAATATTCATTAACATTAATAACAGCCTGAGAATCCAGTTAATAATTATACTTTTACATAATATGTGAGGAAAAACAAGCTTAACCACACAACTTCATAATGACTTAAGAAAGAGTGAAGGTTTTGTGAAAACAATATTGTAAGCTCATTGAAGGCAGGGCTTGTGTCCACTAATAATAGTGCTATCATAATTTGCTCTTTGCTAAATGCTTGGAGGTACTTGGTTGCAATTTTCATTACTAAAGCTAAAATCCAGGCAATAACAATTTCTTCCCCTACAAGGTTGTGCTGGCTATTCATCCCGTCTCCTTCTTTACTTGATCTGAACTGCTCTACACCCAGCTCTGGGCTTGGTCAGCTAACCTTGTTTATCAAACTTGCCTGCCAACTTCCAGCTACGCTTTAGCAAGGGGAGGCAACATTGTGAGATGAAAAGGGGAGGGAGAAGGGATTTCCCTGCTGTTTTCATTCTTCAGTGTTGCTCCAGCTGTGCCCCCCTCTCCCCTGGTAGCTGAGCAACAGCTGCATGGCATCCCACTCAGAGATCAGATTACCGGCTGAATGGGGGCCGCCTCTGAGCTCTCAGATTCTTCTCTGTTCCCCCAGCCCTGGTAGCTGCTTCCTCAAGTTATTAGTATTCAGATTATATCAGTGTCTACTTTTTGCTTTTTCAGTCTTCAACCTGTGTAACCAATTCCCACAATTACATTCTTGGAAATACCTCCTATGGTTTACTAGGCTCTGACTGATCTAAAGGGAAGAAAAAAATGCACCCTCATCAGATATTGCTCAGTGCTGGTAAGCAGTAAAATTTTATATTGATTTGTGTATGTCAATAAAGTGACTCTAAGGGCATTTTTATAAGACCATCACTAGGGTTTCTGTTTCCATACACTGATGGAAGTTGAATTCAAAATCCTGAGTTTGATGAATCATTAAAATGAGACTGTTACAGAGTATAAAATGCCTCATGAAGAGAGAAATGGGCCCAGCCCGTGTGTCTCAGTGGTTGAGTGTTGACCTATGAACCAGGAGGTCATGGTTCAATTCCTGGTCAGGGCACATGCCCAGGTTGTGGGCTTGATCCTCAATAGGGGGAGTGTAGGAAAGCACAGGGAATTTCTCTCTTATCATTGATGTTTCTATCTCTCTTCCTTTCTGAAACCAATGAAAAAATATATTTTTTAAAAAGATAAATTGGGGGAGAAATCAAGATGGCGGCATAGGTAAACACCGGAGATTGCTGCCTCGCACAACCACTTCAAAAATACAACTACAAGACATAATGGACATCATCCAGAACCACAGGAAGGGTGGCTGAGTGGAATTTCTACAACTAGAAGGAAAGAGAAAAGCATACCGAGACTCAGAGGAGGTGTGGTGCTGAAGTAAATACAAAGGTGTGGAGGTGCATGCAGAGAGGGCTGGTGGCTGAGGACACGATTGTCTTTTTCAATCGGGAGGGAGTCTCAGGCTCTGAGCTCCAGTTCAGGCGAGTCTCTGGGGACCTGGACTCATATGGGAGAAACGGGACTGTCTGGCATCGGTCGGAACTCGAGGGCAGCTTTCTCTCGGAGGCACTCTCGGCGACTGCCAGGACCTCTGAAGGCAGAACTGAGAGCAGCCATACTGCTCGCCCTGTTGATCCCCTGGGACCTGCCCCGCCCAAGCTGTGCACGGAGGCTTTTGCATACGAAAGGCCCGGCCCTTTGTAATCTGAAAATAACTTAACAAACTGCAGCTGCCCCAAGGCCCTAGGGCAACTTGCATTGCTTTACAGCTGGCTTCTGCTGGGTAGCCTCAGGCAAAGGCTAGATTAGCACCTCCTTAACCCAAGAGCCAGTGTACCCAGTGGTCAGAGTGGGACCATCCAATTACAACTCCTCAGATCTATAAGGGACACACTCAGGGGGCAGACTCAGTGAGCACCAAAGCCCCACTGAAGCAAGTCTTGCCCCATAAGGGTGTCTTCAGCACAGAAGTTTTCCCACCGTAGACACAGCTGATTCTCATAGCCCATTGGCCTGGAGGTCAAATCTTCCCAGTTTTACCTACAACAATCAAGGCTTAACTACAACAAGACTGTGCACAAAACCCACAAGGGAGTGCACCAAGAGTGTCTACCTCAGGTAATTGGGACACTTAGCACAGAAAGCCACTCTATCGACACAGCGAAGCACAAAAAATGCCGAGACAAAGAAACAGGACACAAAGGACAGAAATGGAGGAAAGCAAACTATTGGATATAGAGTTCAAAACCACACTTTTTAGGTTTTTCAAGAATTTTCTAGAAACCGCCGATAAATGTAGTGAGATCCTCAAGAAATCTAGTGAGACCCTCGATGTTGTGATAAAGGACCAACTAGAAATTAAGCATACACTGACTGAAATAAAGAATATTATACAGACTCCCAACAGCAGACCAGAGGATCGCAAGAATCAAGTCAAAGGTTTGAAATACGAGGAAGCAAAAAACACCCAACCGAAAAAGCAAAATGAAAAAAGAATCCAAAAATACGAAGATAGTGTAAGGAGCCTCTGGGACAGCTTCAAGCGTACCAACATCCGAATTATAGGGGTGCCAGAAGAAGAGAGAGAGCAAGATATTGAAAACCTATTTGAAGAAATAATGACAGAAAACTTCCCCTACCTGGTGAAAGAAATAGGCTTCCAAGTCCAGGAAGCACATAGAACCCCAAACAAAAGAAATCCAAAGAGGACCACACCAAGACACATCATCATTAAAATGCCAAGAGCAAAAGACAAAGAGAGTATCCTAAAAGCAGCAAGAGAAAGAAAGTCAGTTACCTATAAGGGAGTACCCATACGACTGTCAGCTGATTTCTCAACAGAAACTTTGCAGGCCAGAAGGGAGTGGCAAGAAATATTCAAAGTGATGAATGCCAAGAACCTACAACCAAGATTACTTTATCCAGCAAAGCTATCATTCAGAATAGAAGGTCAGATAAAGAGCTTCACAGATAAGAAAAAGCTAAAGGAGTTCATCACCACCAAACCAGTATTATATGAAATGCTGAAAGGTATCCTTTAAGAAGAGGAAGAAGAAGAAAAAGGTAAAGATACAAATTATGAACAACAAATACACATCTATCAACAAGTGAATCTAAAAATCAAGTGAATAAATAATCTGATGAACAGTATGAACTGGTGATTATAATAGAATCAGGGACATAGAAAGGGAATGGACTGACTATTCTTGGGGGGAAGGGGTGTGGGGGCTGCGGGAAGAGACTGGACAAAAATCGTGCACCTATGAATGAGGACAGTGGGTGGGGAGTGAGGGCGGAGGGTGGGGTGGGAACTGGGTGGAGGGGAGTTGGGGTGGGAAAAAGGAGGAACCAATGTAATAATCTGAACAATAAAGATTTAATTCAAAACAAAACAAAACAAAACAAAAAAGACAAATTTATTTGAGAGAGAGGGTGGGGGGGAAATGGTACACTAAGAAGTGAGAAGGTACAGACAATAAACAAAGACTATCTCTTTGAGTCTATCTTACCTATCCTTTAAGTAAAGTACTTAATAAGTCTAACATTCCAGCAAACCTTAAACTTGACATCACAGTAATACAATAAATGTCTTTTTACAGAAATAGCAATAACAAACAGTCACAAAAATATTTGTCATATACTTCAATGAATGGACTAGATTAGGTGTTTGGACAAACTAAAGAATACGTGGTAGCAACGGCAGTGTTGATGTATCATTCTAACTTCTTTTTTTTAAATATATGCCCTAGCTGTTTTGGCTCAGTGGTTAGAGCGTTGTTCGCCTGCGGACTGAAGGGTCCCAGGTTGATTCCCGTCAAGAGCACATGCCTGGATTGTGGGCTTGAACCCCAGTAGGGAGCATGCAGGAGGCAGCTAATCAATGATTCTCTCTCATCATTGATGTTTCTCTCTCCCTCTCCCTTCCTCTCTGAAATCAATAAAAATATTTTTTTAAAATAAAGTATATATGTATATTCTTAAAATTTTAAATCCTCTCCTGAGGATATGTTCATTGATTTTGAGAGAGAGGGAAACATCGATTGGTAGACTCCAAATTGAGCCCCAACTGGGGATCAAACACGCAATCCTTTCGTGTACAGAATGATGTTCCAACCAACCGAGGCACCTCGCCAGGGCTATCACTCTAAGTTCTTGGCAGACTATGAAGATCTAGGCACATCGACTTGAAATTCAATAATGGGTATTAATTCTAATTTCCAGTGTGGCTTGCAGCATTTTAGAGTTATTATTTTTTCTTATTATATAACTAGATCCAACGTGTACAAGGGTATGTAAAGTCTCCTCTCCATTTCACCTCATACCTGCTTAAAAGTTATTCTTATTTCTACAGCAGGGAGTCAGAGTATTGGGTTTATATCCTTGCCCTGCCACTCACTAGCACCTCAGACAAGTTTCACTTTTCTATGCCTTAGTTTTATCATCACGCAAATGGGAAGAATAACAGAACCTATTTAAGAATTATTGTGCCCTAACGGGTTTGGCTCAGTGGATAGAGCATCAGCCTGCGGACTCAAGGGTCCCAGGTTTGATTCCGGTCAAGGGCATGTACCTTGGTTGTGGGCACATCCCCAATGGGGAGTGTGCAAGAGGCAGCTGATTGATGTTTCTCTCTCATCGATGTTTCTAACTCTCTATCCCTCTCCTTTCCTCTCTGTAAAAAATCAATAAAGTATATTTTTTTAAAAAAGAATTATTGTGAGGATCATGTAAGTACAAGGGCTTAAAATGAAACATGGTATATAATAAGTGTCTGATTAAGTATAACCTATTGTTATTATTATTCCACATAAAAGGATAGGTAAAACATAGAAATGCCCAAAGGAAAGTTACATGATTTAGTTTTACATTGGGCAAAAAAAAAAAAAAGTTAATAAGATCACAAACTAGGAGTTTTGACCATATTAGGATCTCTATCAAAGGGTAGTTCTTGCCTTTTCCAAATTATGAACCCTTTTGAGGATACGTGAAAGCTACAGATCCCCTCCCTAGAAAAAGGCATATACCTACAAAATTTTCCAAAATATTTCAATGTTTAGACTCAAATCATAAAAAGATTATTTCATGATGATATAGCTATACCACAGATGAAACACTAGAGGGTGCCACAACAACATAAAATATAAAGAAAGCACAGGGAATTTCAGGTTACTCAAATTCAACTGGAACAAACATCCTTTCATATAAAATAGTTAGTGAATCTACTTCACCAAATGCTTTACAATACATCAATTCTTCTATAGGTTTTAGATCAGCACTGATCTAAATTTCTGTAATAACAGACATGTTCTAAATTTATACTGTCCAAAACAATAGCCAATAACCACATTGGCTACTGACCACATGAAATGTGACAACTATGACTAAAGGAATAAAACATTTAATCTTATTTAGTTTTAGTTCATTTTATATGTTGTTGTTTGTTTATTTTTTTGTTAATCCTCATCCGAAGATATTTTTCCATTGATTTTTAGAGAGAGTTAAAGGGAGGGGGAGAGACAGAAAAACATAGATGTGAAAGAGACTCATCTCATGCGCCCCAACCAGAGCTGGGGATCAAGCCCTTGAACAGAACTGGACTTGGACCCTTCAGTCTGTGGGCCCACACTCTATCAATTGAGCCAAACTGGCTAGGGCTAGTTTTAGTTCATTTTAATTTAAATGGTCACATATGGTTGTGGCTCCCACAGTGAACAGTGTAGTTCTACATTTTATTTTATTTTTTATTTTTAAATATATTTTATTGATTTTTTACAGAGAGGAAGGGAGAGAGATTGTGAGTTAGAAACATCGATCAGCTGCCTCCTGCACATCTCCCACTGGGGATGTGCGTGCAACCCAGGTACATGCCCTTGACCGGAATCGAACCTGGGACCCTTGAGTCTGCAGGCCGACGCTCTATCCACTGAGCCAAACCGGTTTCAGCTATGTTTTATTTTTAAGTTTTGAAATGACTTGCTTCTAATCACAGGCTATTACATATCATTGCTAAAGAAATTTCCAATAGGGTAGGTTCACACAATAATTCAGATCAATCTGTCCCTTTGAAAATTCAACACTGCAAGGATAGAAGGACTGTCACTGTCTCTCCCTTGCCCGACTGGTGTTCACAATCAAAGAAAGGGAAAGCTTTCTTTTACTCATTGTAGAAGACCCTACCGACCCAATTCCCTGTGTTTCTTAAGTCCCTGGATTATATGAGCTTTAAAAAAATAAGTGCAGCCCAGCTGGTGTGGCTCAGTGGTTGAGCATCGACCTATGAACCAGGAGGTCATGGTTCGATTCCCAGTCAAGGTACATGTCTGGGTTGCAAGCTTGATCCCCAGTGTGAGGCTTGCAGGAGGGAGCCAATCAATGATTCTCTCACATCATTGATATTTCTCTCTCTCTCCCTTTCTCTCTGAAATCAATAAAAATATTTAAAAAAATAAGTACAAATTAATAAAGTTAAATAAGAAAGCTTTTGCCATTTAAAAAAAGAAAACACACACACATATTCCAGTGATAATCACCAAGGCTAAGGGAGAACTAAGAGGGAAAGACATCGAGTAGATAGCATAAAGGAGAAGCAGAGTCTTCAGCCAGGTGCCAGAATAGAAGAAGAAAACATAAGCAGAGGCAACGGCTTATAAAAGCACATAGCTTAGTAAGGGGGCATCAAGAACACCCAGAGAGCAGACTCAGAAGTCTGGGAACCAAAGGAACACAGCCCTTGGCTACCTCTACACTAGATCATTTTCTTTCTTTTTTCGTGTTTTTATTACACCTGTGGGACACGAAGGGGGTGGGGGAGAGAGAAACATCGATGTAAAAGAGAAACATCAATTGGCTGCCTCTTGCACACCCTCTACTGGGGACTGAGCCTGAAACATGTGCCCGGACCAGGAATCTAACTAGTGACCTTTTGGTGCATGGGATGATGCTCAACCAAATGAGCCACACTAGCCAGGGCAGATTCTTTCTTTGCACTGCAATCTAATCAGCTGACAATAGGCTAATGTTGACCCAACTGTTAAAGAGAAAACTACTCTATCCACACTGTACAATACCATACAACTTACAAATCTGGTATCTGGCTCAGTACCCTGAATTGAGAAGGTACCTAATTAATGTTAATGGCAATGATAAAAAGGATTAGAAAGTGCATCCTCAAATATTCAGATACTTATTAACAGCTACAACTATCAATAAAAAGCAGGTGAGTTGCTGAAGCCATCCCTGTATTAAAACATGATGGATAGGAAGTTTAGTAAACCCAGGCATTAATTTGCAAATGGACCAGAATGCAGCTGGCTCTTTTTGCAGAAAAATCATTTGTCCACAGCTGCTCCCCAAATTACCAAAAATCAAATAAGTAGTTGTCATGTGATAGCAGGATTAGAGGCTGCCTCAATTTCCATTAAGAAGGAATAACATAAATTGCCACAAGTCCCACCCCTCAGTCTCAGACAAGCACAAAGGACACTTTCATTCAGATCTGCTTACTGTGAAATATAGCATTGCTGCCTGCTTCTATAGTGGGCCTCAATCCTGCTGCATCTGTCATTACACAACCAACGTTCAGTTAAGGCTGTTTCTTAGATTCTGCAGACCATTCAATGCATGAATTTTCTTCTGAGATAACTGAAATCGTCTCTGGATAAAATTATGAAGGTATAAGAGTCAATACTACTAATCTATAGATCGCTATGATTCTATGTTCCTCTCATTCCACAAATATTTACTGAATTTTTATCAGATACTAATAGTTTATTTTAACACTAACATTCCAAGAAAAACTGACTGGCAACTGTAATGTTTTTATCTTTAGTTTAAAATTTTTATTATCATATAAGTGACACATGTTCTTTTTGAATAACTGATAAAATACAAGTAATAAAAAGAAACATAAATCACCACCCAAGATGGCCACATTACAAAGTTAACAATTTGATGTATACATACGGGTCTAGCCTCCCTCTCTTCCCACCAAGTTTCTTATATAGTGGTTGTTTTTTTAAAACAAACGTGAGGCTACAGTGTATATACTATTTTGTAAATATTTTAATGTGATAAATAATTAAAATTTCACATCATTTTTAAATGTTTACAGAGCATTCCCTGTAAAAGTATACGGTACTTATTTTACTAATTCCGAAAAGTCACTCATTTAGATTGTTTTCAATTTTTCACTATTATAAACAGCACTGAAGTAATTCTGTCACCTAAATGAGTAAATGAATGGTTTACTAAACTAAGTCTTTATTTACACATACCCGCTATTTCCTTAGCATTAAAAGGCCATAAAACTTTGAGTAATCATACAGTTATGATTCTGGACTTGCTATTACAGCAAGCATAGAAAGGTAATGCAGTAAAAACAGCAATCTAAACATAAAGACAAGGGCATAATACTTGGTGGTGGACAGAGGGCAGAATGAAAGTCTTAACCTTGACAATAAAAGGATAGTTCCTAGAAAGTGAAATACAGAAAGAGGGAAGTACAGGAGCACTTATAACCCCATTTTACAAAATTACAAGTTGAGACCATATTGAATGTTGATGGAACAACAAAAAAAGTTTAGGAGCACCCGAGATCTTGCTCCCCAACATTGTTCTCAGTTTGGCTCAAATAAAGGCTTATAAAAATTCTAAAAAATTTTAAGTAACTGTTTACCATTTAAAATTATAAAGAAACGTCATAAAAGACTATTAAAAAAGAATATAAATATCAAAAAAGGGAGATGGAGAAAGGAGAGGGTAGAAAATGTCAGTTAAATTCTTATTCTTCATATAAAAAATTCAGATACTGTTGATCTAAAGTTGATAAATAAGGAACAGAAGTTTACACATATTAATTATGAAGTCTCATGGAAGTAACTCCACGAGAAGCTAAAGACAGAAATAGTAAAATAGTTTTTAAAGGTTGACTCTGGACTGTAGAGGCTAAGGATGGGAAGGAAAGAGATGAGGCAGAAAATAAGTTTTTTTCATCAAAGGCTCTCTTCTTTTTGATTTGTTAAAAAGCACAAATAATATCCTGATGAAGGCTGCCTGAAAAATCTATAACTATTCACTTTGGCTTCCCTAACTATATCCTCTTATCCTGAAAACTAGTCAGACCCAACTGCCTACAGATCTTTACTTTAACAAGAGGCAAATTTAAAATACCTAAGACCTTGAAGACTATATAGTCTGATTTCATTTTACAGATTAAGTTGAGACCTAGAAAGTCTGAGTTAACCAACGTCACATCTCTAGTTGTGGCAAAACCAAAATTCGAGCCCACATCTGGTGCCTTCCAATCAAGTACTCCATCTTCTCCATCACAGACCCACCCACTCTGTCCTAAAGCACAGTCTCTAACCATTATTGGCTTCGACTCCTTAATTGCTATCCTACACTATCATGTGCATGTCTTTAAGCCAAAATTTGGGTTTTACTGAGGGTCCAGTGAGTTAGGATTATAAAATAATATGCATATTGAATTGATTTTTCAAACTGCACCTGCAGTCACCCATCCTAGTGCCTAGTACATGTCTCCTGCTCCCCCCACCAACACAGCCTTAGAGGACATAGCTACTGTGAGGACTGGTTCCTACAAACTGAGGGTCCTGACAGCATGCTTCCCCACTATAGGAACAAATGCAATTCATGAAATTCCCAAAGCAACGTCTTTTGAAACTACAGTCTTCTGTGAACATCAGGACAGTCAATTGATTTCATGTTTTTCTTCATCCATAGCAAATAGTTTAGCTAATTACCCACTCCCACTTTCAGTAGATACAAAGGGAACAAAACTGTTTAACAACAATAACAAAAAAAGGCCAAGGATGCCCTAGCCCAGCGGTTCTCAACCTGTGGGTCGCGACCCCTTTGGGGGTGGAACGACCCTTTCACGGGGGTCGCCTAAGACCATCGGAAAACACATATATAATTACATATTTTTTTGTGATTCATCACTATGCTTTAATTATGTTCAATTTGTAACAATGAAAATACATCCTGCATATCAGATATTTAAATTATGATTCATAACAGTAGCAAAATTACAGTTATGAAGTAGCAACGAAAATAATTTCATGATTGGGGGCCACCACAACATGAATAACTGTATTAAAGGGTCGCGGCATTAGCCCTAACCAGTTTGGCTCAGTGAAAAGAGCGTCAGCCTGCGGACTGAAAGGTCCCAGGTTCGATTCCGGTCAAGGGCATGTACCTTGGTTGTGGGCACATCTCTAGTAGGAGGTGTGCAGGAGGCAGCTGATCGATATTTCTCTCTCATCAATGCTTCTAACTATCCCTCTCCCTTCCTCTCTGTAAAATGTCAATAAAATATACATTAAAAAAAAAAAAGGGTCGCGGCATTAGGAAGGTTGAGAACCATTGCCCTAGCCGGTTTTTCTCAGTAGTTACAGCGTCGTCCCATAGATTGAAGGGTCTCAGGTTCGACTCCGGTCAAGGTCAAGAACACCTCTATTGCAGGCTTGATCCCTAGACAGAGCCTGTGCAGGAGGCAACCAATCAATGTGTCTCTCTCTCTGTCTTTCCCCCCTCACTTCTACTCTCTCTCAAAAAAAAAATCAACGGGAAAAAAAAAAATTTTCAGGTGAGGATTAACAACAACAACAAAAAAGACAAGGAGCTGACTTTTGAGGAAAATAGAAAATTGTGCACACAACTTTTATGATTGCAATCATTATACTACTTTATAAAAATTATTTTAAATAGTATGAAAGTCCCTATTATTTATAAATTACTTACATAAATTATTATTTATATAAACTTAGAAATAAAAAACACACAAAAATGAAGGCCAGACCAATCACTGGAAATCAAGTATATGCAGAAGAGTCAAGATCTAACAACCAGTGCCGAGAACGGTTTGGCTCAGTGGATAGAGCGTCGGCCTGTGGACTGAAAGGTCCCGGGTTCGATTCCGGTCAAGGGCATGTACCTGGGTTGAGGGCACATCCCCAGTGGGAGATGTGCAGGAGGCGGCTGGTCGATGTTTCTCTCTCATCGATGTTTCTAACTCTCTATCTCTCTCCCTTCCTCTCTGTGAAAAATCAATAAAAAAAATTTTTAAAAAAAGCCAACTGTTGAAGCTAAAGATATAGCATATAATCATGTTAAAAAAAAAAAAAAAAAAGATCTAACAACCAAAACCTCAGTATTCACAGTGCTCTATTTTCCACAAATTTTGCAAAATATATGGATAGTGTATTTATTAATTTAAAGTAAGACTGATTGTTTAAAAGCATGCTTTCTCACACACGGAGTGGGGCATAAGAAGATCAGTGGCAACAGCAACAATAATACAGATGAGACGTGAGCCTAACACTCATCATTTTGTGGTTTACCTCCTGTGTCTTACTCCCTCTGATCCACTGTGAAACTAAGAGCAAAAGAACACACACATATAGTGTGGTGGTAGCAGAATGTTGAGGGTATTTTATTTTTTGAGGCTTTTAAAGAAGTTAAACAATGCATATGAAAGCACTGTATAACTGCAACATGCTCCAGAAACAAGGCATTATTTTATTTATTGTAGAGCAAGAAAGTGAGGCAGAAGAGGAAATGATTAGTTGCATTTGTTCACGCAACCATCCATCCAGCACTTGAGTGCCAGATTATAAGGGTAGAACTAAAAGCAGCTGCACGTCTGGTCAGAGAAAAACCATGTAAACCAAAGCAGCCCCTCATACCTGTTGTTTGGTCCACAGTTTTTTATGTGTTTGGTTTTTAAATGTGAACTACTGACATTTAGCATAAAAGTTCTAGATTTCTGACTTCTCTTGAAAAGTCAGAAAGATGTGGGGACACCAGGAAGCAGTAAGTACTGTGAAGAGCTTGGGGCTCCAGAGCCAGTTCTGCCATTTTGCTAGTTTCATGTTACTTAACTTCTCTCTATCTGTTTCCCATTTATCAACTAGTGGTATTAATACCTACCTCATAGTGCTGATATGAGGATTAAATGAAACGAAACATTAAGTAAAACAGGGGTCCTCAAACTATGGCCCACGGGCCACATGCGGCCCACCGAAAACATTTATCCGGCCCGCCAGGTGTTTTTGCTGCCGCTGTGTGCATAGGAATTTGTTAATAGTTTTTTTTTTTTAACTATAGTCTGGCCCTCCAACAGTCTGAGGGACAGTGAACTGGCCCCCTGTTTAAAAAGTTTGAGGACCCCTGAAGTAAAACACTTAGCAGAGTGCCCCTCCCCAATAAATGCTAATCATTATTATCATTTCAGGTTGGCAACAACTGACTGGTTAAGGGAAGCAGAACAAGTTCTCTTTAGGATGTCCACTCCTGGACTGCCTCACCCACTTACAATGCTTGCTTGGTCTAGCACCACAGGTTGCAAATTCTAATAGCAACAAAGACTGCAATGCAATGTATAAAGGCTAAGGAAGATAATTATAGGGAGAGGGTAAGTAATCCAATCAGTCAATGAGCCTTACTGGGGGCCAGGTTCTAGGACAAGATACCCAGTGATGAGCAATAAGGCAGAGTCCTTAACCTTAAAGAACTTCCATTCTGGTGGCAGGAACCATAAGAAAGGCATTTCAGGAAGTGACATGTACTATGCAGAAGATAAAATAAGGCCATATAATAAAAAAGTGGCAGGAAGGGGGAATGGTTTCTGGTGAAACATTTGATTTGTGATTTGAGTGGATGAGAAGGCAGCCATGGGAAGAGCCTGGTGAAAAGAGGGAGGTGGGAAGGGGACAACATTGGAAAAATCATGTAAGGCCTCTACATGTAGGCCTTGGAAAGGAGTTTGGATTTTATTCTGGTCAGGAAATATTTTATAGAGTAGCTATTTGAGAGCTGTTGCTAGGGGTGGAGTGGAAGTATTAGGAACAGAGGAAACAGAGTGGCATTATGATCAAGCATGGAGTGCACCAGAGGTTCTGCTTGCAGGAGGTCAGATGGTGGGGTCTTATATGCTATGCAGTTTTTTATTTTATCTTCTAGCTCAGTGATACTTAATATTATGACGATCCCTTTATAACAACCAAAACAAGTAAAAAACACAAAAAATAAACCTCTATTCCATGACAGTTGAATTTATTCAGAAAAACAGATAATAAAAGGGTATGTAATAAATTGGTGTTTTGTGTGTTGGTTTTTGTTTTTTTGTTGTTGTTGTTTTTTTAACTAGTAAGCAATACTTTTGAGAGATAGTATATCTACTCAGCCGACAGATAACCCATAGGTCACAAAAGCCCTCTGTACAACTCCTGGCCACCCTTCCCATTCTGAGCTACAGGATGGAAGCATTGCTAAAGGTGATGAGTAGCATTCTGCAAACATTCTAGACGAATGGCCTGGGAAGGACTGAGTCTACCCAGTCAGGTAACTAATTCAATGGTCCATGAGGGAGCACCAATGTGGCCTCAACTAAGACAGTGAGGGTGGGAAAAGCATATGTGAAATATTTAGGTGAAATGGAAAGAACTTAGTAAACAACTGGATGTGAACAGTGAGGGGAGGGTAACCCATGTTTCTGCTTGGGTTAGTGAGTGGGTCATTAATCTAATCAAGGAATAATAAAAGAGCAGATGTGCAGAGAAAGACAGTGTGTGACAATACTCATGCTAGCTGTCAAAACAGATACCTAGATCTGGAGTTGTGGTGCAAGTGTAAATTTGGAAATTGTCAACAAGGGACGGTAATGAAATCACAGACCATGAATAAAATTGACCTGGAGTAATATGTAAAGAAGCAGGAAACTTGGGGATATTCAAAGGGATACCCTATCTAATAATAGACAAACATGGTAATTGACTGTACCTTCGCTACACCTCCCATGGGCTAATCAGCGTGATATGCAAATTAACCGCCAACAAAGATGGCGGTTAATTTGCATATACCAGCTGGGAGCAAAGACTGAAGACAACGTAGAAGCGAAGCGCTACAGAAGGGAGCAAAGTAGAGGCGGTGGAGACAGGAACAGAGCCAAGGCTGCGGAGGCGGGAGGCAGGAGGGGAAACCCAGCCACAGCAGCTGGGAGCGGGAAAAACAACCCCAGCCACAGCGGCTGGGAGCGGGAGGGCAAACCCGCTCCCTTCTCTGCTTTGCTCCAGCCGCAGGAAGCCCTATTCTTGCAGGAATCTTCCTGCAACAGGCCTCTAGTATATATATATAGGAGAAAAAAACAAAACAAAACATGTGAAAAAGAGTGAGAGGACATTAGAAGAAAAAGTGAAAGAAAGCAGGAGATAGTAGTGCCATTTCTACATGGTATTGTAGAAATCAACAATATTAAATGCAGTGAAAGGAGTTGAGATAATAATGCCTTGCCAAAAGAGCCACCACATTCACATTCATTCAACATACATAATAATCACTCTCTGTGTGTCAAATATTGATACAGAAGAGACAACAGTGAACAAAAAGTCCCTGCCTTCTTGGATTTTACATCTTATCAGAGGGAGATAAACAATAAGCAAATATACGTATATATAAAATAAAAGCATAATATGCTAATTAGACCAGGGCTGCGAGGGAAGCCGGTGCCTGCAGCTAAGGGAAGGAAGGCCTACTCTTGCACAAATTTTGTGCATCGGGCCTCTAGTATATATATAATATGTTAGGAAGAAGGAAGGGGGAATAGAGACGGGGAGGATGGTCAAGGAATGCCTTTCTGACAAGTTGATCTTAGGTCTGCAGGAAGTGAGGGAGACACACGAAATAGTTGGGGGAAGGAAGAGTACCCAGGCTCCAGGAACAGCAGATGCAAAGATACCGAGGCAGGAACCTGCTTGGTGTGACCAAGGATTGGCAAAATGTCCCCAGGACCTGAAGCACCCTAAGCCAGGGGAGGGAAGGCAGATGAGGTCAGAGAGGTTAGTCAGGATCAAGCTTGTAGGACCTTGAAGGCTACATTAAGATCCTTGGATTTTACTCTGAATGAGAAGGGAAGTCTTTGAATGTTTTTGAGCAGGGGAGAAATATAGAATTTTCTGACTTACACTATGAAAGGCAGGCTGAAAGGAGAAAAAGGGTGGAAACAGGAAAACCAATTAAAAGGCTACTGAAAGATGAGCATGGCCTGGACCAGAGTAGCATAAGTGGAGATAGATGGTAAGAAGTTAGATTTTTCATGTGTTGAGGGTAGAGCTGTCAGGATTTCCTGATGATTTGGATGCTGGGTGGTACAATGAAAGAGAGGAGTCAAGAATGACTCCAGCCCTAGCCAGTTTGGCTCAGTGGATAGAGCGTCAACCTGCGGACTAAAGGGTCCCAGGTTTGTTCCTGGTCAAGGGCACATGCCCAGGTTGCGGGCTTGATCCCCAGGAGGCAGCCAATCAATGATTCTCATTGTTGATGTTTCTATCTCTCTCTCCCTCTTCCTTCCTCTATGAAATTAATAAAAATATATTTAAAAAAAAAAAAAGAATGACTCCAAGGTGTTTTGTGTGTTTTTTTACAATATATTTTTATTGATGTCAGAGAGGAAGAGAGAGTCAAACTGTGACCTCCTGGTTCATGGGTCGACTCTCTACCACTGAGCCACGCCAGCCGGGCGACTCCAACGTTTCTGATTTGAGCAATTGGAAGAACATAACAGCTATTTACTGAAATGGGAATGAATGTCAGAGGAACAATTGAGATGCCTATAGATAGCCATGTAGAAATGTTGAGTAGGAGATTGTGAATTGGTGGTTTAAGTGTTATTTTTTAACTGCCTTTAGATGCTTTAAAACTGCTTTTTAGCCCTAACCGGTTTGGTTCAGCGGATAGAGCGTCGGCCTGCGAACTGAAGGGTCCCAGGTTCGATTCTGGTCAAGGGCATGTACCTGGGTTGCAGATACATCCCCAGTAGGGGGCGTGCAAGAGGCAGCTGAATAGATGTTTCTCTCATCGATGTTTCTAACTCTGTATTCCTCTCCCTCTCCCTTCCTCTCTGTAAAAAATCAATAAAATATATATTTTTTTAAAAAACTGCTTTTTAAAACTATTTTTAATAGCTTTTAACATTTATTTTTACTCCTTTTTAAAGAACATAATTAAAAACTGCTTACATTGCCTGGCCAGCGTGGCTCAATGGTTGAGCATTGACCTATGAACCAGGAGGTCACGATTCCTGGTCAGGGCACATGCCTGGGGTTGCAGGCTCAATCCCCCAGTGCGGGGTGTGCTGGAGGCAGTTGATCAATGATTCTCTCTCATCATTGATGTTTCTCTCTCTCTCCCTCTCTTTTCTCTCTGAAATCAATAAAACTATATATATTTTTAAAAACTGTACTTATACCGGGCTTGAGAGGCTATTTGCAGAGTGAGCTAAAGGTGAATGCCAGAGGACTTGGATCTCAGCTAAAGGACAGTATTCCAGTTACTGAGCTATTAGCAAGTGGACCTTTTGAAAGTCATGATCTTCTTCGAAAAGGTTTTTCTTGTGTGAAAAATGAACTTTTGCCCAGTCATCCTCTGAATTATCAAAAAAAAATTTCCAGCTCAACCAAGGTAAAATGACTTTTTCCACACTGAGAAACATCCAGGGTCTATTTGCTCCACTAAAATTGCAAATGGAATTCAAGACAGTGCAACAGGTTCAGCGTCTTCCATTTCTTCCAAGCTCAAACCTTTCACTGGATATTTTGAGGGGTAATGATGAGACTATTGGATTTGAAGATATTCTTAATGACCCATCACAAAGTGAACTAATGGGAGAACCACACTTGATGGTGGAATATAAACTTGGTTTACTGTAATGCAGTGAGCTGACCATGGAAATGGAGGGGCTACATCTTGTTTATAGTCGTCTTTTTACTATAATTTTATATATACAACATTAAAAGTACTGACACGTGAAAAAAAAACCTGTACTTATATTCTTAGAAATACTGAGGTTAATATTTATTATTTAGGTACATTAATTTCTCAACAAATCAGTTATAAAAGTACCACTAGTACCTTTTCTAAGGAAATAATGTACAGTAAGTCACAATTACCTATCATATCTCAGTTTACAAATTTCTGTCAAACATTTTTCTTTATTAATGTCAAAACAGTATAGGAAAACAAGGTTAACTACATCAATTAAAGTAACAGCCCTGACTGGTTTGGCTCAGTGGATAGAGCGTCGGCCTGCAGACTCAAGGGTCCCAGGTTCGATTCCAGTCAAGGGAATGTACCTTGGTTGCAGGCACTTCCCCAGTGGGGGGTATGCAGGAGGCAGCTGATCGATGTTTCTCTCTCATCAATGTTTCTAACTCTCTATCGCTCTCCCTTCCTCTCTGTAAAAAATCAATAAAATATATTTTTTAAAAAAAAGTAACAATGTTAGAGAGATTCAAGAATGAGCTCTGTAAATTACTGTACGAATAGTCTTTCTTCTTTTTTTCTTTTCTTTGCATCTTTTCCTAAGAGATAGGTGAAGTATAAGCAGAAAAAAGCCAGACTTGGAATCAGAAATGCCTAGTTTTCTAGTTGCATAATCTTGGGAGAGGGGATCATAAAATTTCTACAAGCTTCAATTTCGTCATCTGCAAAACTGCGAATGATAATGCTAGTAAAAACGAACAGGTAGTGCTGGGTGCTTTTCTAAACACTTCTATATGTATAATCTCATGTAACCTCACAACTCAATGAGGCATTATTTATTATTAGCCTTACTATATGAGGAAATCACAAATAGAGGCTTTCAGAAACAAGATTTAAATCTTGGCAATGTGCACAGTGCTTTACAGTTTACAAAACATGTTCACATTTTAATTTTAAAAGTAGGTAGAGAATAGTATTTAGACTGAGCAATATGAAATTGCTTTTTGTAGGTTCAAAATAGTCAAATATCAGCAACTTCATATGATTCAACCATAACTATTATGTTATGGCCACTTAAAAAATGGGATGTGAAAATGTTTTTTTTAACTGTAAAGCACTATGGAAAGTATTATTTTAAGCAACAATAAATAGAACCACAATAAGAATTATTAACACAACTGTGAGACTGAAAGGAGTATGAAAGGTAATTGACAATAAATACTATTATATTTAAATTACACATCAATCAATAATCAGAAGTCCATTATATATCCAATCCAGGTTTCCATTTGCTGCCTTAGTATTTTCTGTTCTTAAATCCTCACCCAATGATAATTTTCCATTGATTTTTAGAAAGAGTAGAAGGGAGGGGGAAGATAGAGAGAGAGAAATATCAACTGGTTGCCTCCCACACCAGCCAGACCAGGGCTAAGGATCGAGGTACGTGCCCTTGACCGGAAATGAACCTGGGACCCTTCAGTCCAAGGGCCAACACTCTATCCACTGAGCCAAACTGGTTAGGGCACAGCCTTAGTATTTTTGAGGATTAATTTTCTGAACAATATGGAGATAATCTCAAACTAACAGTACTTTCCCATAACACTCATTACCTCCTTATGTAGTATTTGTTTTTCTGTTTATCTGTTTTCTCAACCCCACATAAAGTTCATCAGGGCAAAGATTTTTCTGTTTTATTCAATGCTTTACCCCCAGAACCTAGAACTGTTTAAGGCTCACAATAATCACTCAAATTAATTTGCTGAATAAATGAGAAATTAGAACTCCCTAAATTAGTCAGAAAGAATGTATGAAATACATTTTAAGACAAAGATAAGTAGTACCCAGAGATTTTGTAATATAAATAACAAATTTTAAAAAAACTCCTTTCTAAATTGCATAATAATTATCCCTACCCATAAACACTTCAAAAGTGTCAAACATTTAAATTCTGAATAGTACCCACTCAAAAATTAAAATCCCCATAATTACTTTGTGAGCAATCTGTAAAATAAACTGTATCTTGAACTACATACAAAGTTAAATTTAGGATAACATATATTCAAAGTTACAGACATAGGATTAAGTAGGAAAAATCATCTTAGAATCCTAGATAAGGAAAGAAAGTAAGAGAAAAATAAAAAAGTACGTTTCAAGACTGAAATAAATAAAATTTGTAAAGTGGTTGAAAACAAAATTAAAATGACTTCATTTTGCCGAAACCGGTTTGGCTCAGTGGATAGAGCGTCGGCCTGCGGACTGAAAGGTCCCAGGTTCGATTCCGGTCAAGGGCATGTACCTGGGTTGCGGGCACATCCCCACTGGGAGATGTGCAGGAGGCAGCTGATCGATGTTTCTCTCCCATCGATGTTTCTGACTATCTATCTCTCTCCCTTCCTCTCTGTGAAAAATCAATAAAATATATTTTTTAAAAAAAATGACTTCATTTAAAACTACTAGTAAGAGTAACATTTCATTTTAGAACTAGAAGCTCAATGCATGAAATTCATACAAGAGGCTTGGCCCTCGCAGCCATGGCGCCCGGCTTCGTCCAGAAGGTCGTCCAGGTCATCTGGACGGTCATTGCTCTGTTTGGCCTTCAGTCTAATGAGCATATTACGCTTTTATTATTATAGATTTGTTGAACCTGTACAAGATATCCCTAAACTTAAAGGTGAGAGGAAGATATGCTATCCCAACTTTCTAAAGAACAAAACCTCCTGCCCTAGCTGGTTTGGCTTAGTGGATAGAGCCTGCGGACTGAAGGGTCCCAGGTTCAATTCCGGTCAAGGACACATGCCCAGGTTGTGGGCTCAATCCCCAGCAGGGGACGTGCAGGAAGCAGCCGATCAATGATTCTCTCTCATCATTGATGTTTCTCTCTCTCTCTCCCTTTCCCTTCCTCTCTGAAATCAATAAAAAAATATTTTTTAAAAAAGAAAACAAAACCTCCCTAAATAATATTTATACTATATTTCCTGTCAAAATTTTTTCTCATGATTATCAAATGTTGCATCCATTTAGAATTAAGTATTTGGAAAAAATATAGAGCACTGTACAAAAAATAACAATAATCTAACCTATAAGAATAAAAAAATATTTTCTCACTACATTTCTCAATGTGATCTTTGATACAATATTAAATAACAGTAGGGGAAAGGAATCTTTCAATGTAACTTAACATATATACTTATCAGCAGTCATTGGTCTTGGCCACAATAGACATCCTGCAGCTGGCTGTCAAACCACCAAAAGCTGCTGTCACTCACCTTCCTAATCTCTTAGAACTAAGCTCATTTGGGTCAAAACAAGTCAATTGCCTTTCTCACCAACAGTAATATACTGGAATAAAAGTGTCAAGTATAATTCTGGCTGCCAAGATTTTGTTAAGGACAGACTTGTAACTAGTAAAGTGGTCCTTAAATTAAAGCTATTGCCCAAAAGAAAAGAGTTATCTGCATTTGTAGCTTGACTGGAATAATATCTCTGAGATTTTGATCTGTAATCAAACCAGAGGAAAGGGAAGCAACTGGTGAAAGCAACCAATAGTATAACCTTTAAAAAGAATGAATTAAAAGTAAACTATTGAAAGAAAGAGTATGCCAGAGGCAATCTAAAAATGATAAAAGCCTAATATCCAAATTGTCCCCTCAACAGGGAGTTGGACCAGGAATTTGACCAGGGGGTGGTGGCAGGCAGGTGGGAGGGGAGGGGGAAGGGAAGCCCCGGCCGGCAGCCAGCAGCCCCTAGGGACCCTACCTGTGCACGACTTTTGTGCACTGGGCCTCTAGTATGTAAATAAAGCTAGTTATACTTTAAAAACAGATTCCGCCGAAACCGGTTTGGCTCAGTGGATAGAGCATCGGCCTGCGGACTGAAGGGTCCCAGGTTCGATTCCGGTCAAGGGCATGTACCTTGGTTGTGGGCACATCCCCAGTGGGGGGTGTGCAGGAGGCAGCTGATCGATGTTTCTCTCTCATCGATGTTTCCAACTCTCTATCTCTCTCCCTTCCTCTCTGTAAAAAATCAATAAAATATATATATTAAAAAAAAAACAGATTCCATATGTTGCAAAACCAGAAATATTCACTCTGACTCAGTATAGTTCAGTGATGGCGAACCTATGACACGCGTGTCAGAGGTGACACGCGAACTCATTTTTTTGGTTGATTTTTCTTTGTTAAATGGCATTTAAATATATAAAATAAATATCAAAAAATATAAGTCTTTGTTTTACTATGGTTGCAAATATCAAAAAATTTCTATATGTGACATGGCACCAGAGTTAAGTTAGGGTTTTTCAAAATGCTGACACGCTGAGCTCAAAAGGTTCGCTATCACTGGTATAGTTACAAATCATTACTACAGAGGAATACTACAGAAGTATTAAAGGATGAGATAGAGTGATGTGTAGTGACACAGAAAAATGTCCACAATATACACTGTTGGAAATTGAAAGAAAACAAAAAAACATGATACAAAATCTGCTAGAATGAGTATGGTCTCATTAAAAAAAAAAGGGGGTAGATATAATTATGGGCAAACCAAATTAACTAAAAAGATACACTGAAACTGTTAAGAATGCTATCCTCTGCAGAATGGAATTACAGATACTTTACTTCTATTTTATGTTTTTCTCCCTTTAAAATGATAATGTAAAAGAATAAAATAAGGTAATTACTTTTATAATGGTGTGTGTGTGTGTGTGTGTGTGTGTGTGTGTGGTTATTCTGGGAAAGAAAAGACAAACAGCATAATAAGGCTCTCTTTCCCTTTACCAAATGAAAAACCAGAGGGTGGCCTCCAAGTTCAGATATACACACACACACACACACACACACACACACACACACACTATCAAAGCTGCATGATGTCCTCTGGGAACCCTTTCTTTAAACAGAATCCTATGTAGAACCTCAAAACGTAAGATAAAGTGTAGCTTCTATTATTGAAGGAGCTGGAGAACAGAGAGCTATAGCCATCCATCGTCCTCACCCCCTGCAGGATGCTCTGAGGCTCCTTAGGACTCCAAGAGCACAAGTGGAAACCCCCGGTTAATCAAAGTCTTCCATTGTGCAGTTGGGAAACTGACGTCCAAGAAAATTAGCCACCTGTTAAGTCCTCTGCCTTCCAGATTACCCCTAAGGTCATTCTATCTACTGGGAATTATAGAAATAGTCTTTGGGTTGTTTCTTTTCCAGTATATACAGAAAAGCTTAAAAAAAACTAAAAACACAGATGAATTGGCTCCAAAATACCAAAAGAAGACTGAATAATCAAAATTAATAAATGTCCAAAAAAGAAAAAGAAGCACAAAGGTTCTTGATATTTAACATGATTTAAGTAAACCACAATTCTCTAGTGGGTTTGCAAATGTATGCTTTTCTATTGTCTGAGGTTCAAGTGCAGCTATACATCTCCATCAAAGTAACACAAGTTGGAATCTGCCACTGAAAAAAGCAAATAGAAAAAAGGCAGCAACAGGACAATTTTGGAAACTAAAAGGAGAAAAGATAGTCAAGTAGATAGATAACTGGAGCTGCCAGAGATAACGAAGTCCGCCTTTGGAGGGTGAAATCAAATTCCAAAAAGGCTTCAACAGCCTAAAATAATGAGCTAAAATCTCAAAGGTAAATTTTAATTGGCATAAACACACTATTCTGAACTTTGGTCTTAAAAAAAAACACACACCATTTCAGAAAAGCATGGGATGATGAAGACTTGTATCATCATTTAAAAAAAAAAAAAGATTCAGGGGTGCTGGTTCACACTAAACTTAGTATGGAAATAAGCATCGGGTGACAATCAGCATATGTAAAATGTGGACAACTGAAGGGGAATTCTGCATCAGCCTCATCACACCTGTATTTAGTGCTGGGCACTTTAGTTTTTAAAGATGTAGAAAAATCCCATATTTCACTATGAAAAGAACCAAATATTATAAGGAATGAGTTGGAAAAACAGATATATAAACCTAGAGAAGAACTTCTGCTTTTCCCCCCAAAAAAACACATTACTCGAGTATGCAAAGGAATGCTTGCCCTGTGCAGAATCTTAGAGGATTTTTGCTTCCTTACTTTCCACATGCTAGTCTGTCAAGACACATGCAAGATTCACTTCTCTAGCTCCCTAGGAGGTTGTCTATGCTTTACACAAAGAAACTTAATGATGGCAGAACTCACTGCTTCCTGACAACCCACTCCTTCACACCCATCAGAAAAACCATCTGTTGACCAGAATTCTGCCCTGCCATACCTAACTTCTTACCTACTTTTTATTATTAGGGCCATATATTTGTAATTTCTATTCCTAATGAAAGTCTTTCAATACATATATTTTTATAGTTTACATATATATTTATTTTTAAAATATGGTCCATATATGTACACAGTTTATAGTTAATAGTTACATAATGCTGAATATATTTGAATGTATAGAATGCATGGTGGTGAGAAAAGACTGAAGAGATCAGGTGGGGTGTGGGGGAGGCAGCTTCATCTAATGAAGAGATAATGGTGCTGGTGGAGCTTTCCCAACACTGTCACTGATGAGAGAAATGCCTAGGACTTTTCTTTCTTCATTTTAAACAATGGTTTGTGGAGCTCCTGTTTGCCAGCAGTAGCCTATAGTGCCACTTAACTCAAATCGTCTGTCATGCTTTTCTTGCTCCCTCCTCCAAGTGGCATGGTATGCTAATAAAGGTCTAACTAAAACGTACACTTGAATTCAGAGGCTCCTATGGCCAAAAAAAGTTCCATACAATTCAGGAATCGGTGCTTTGCAATGACACTGAGTTACCCAGAAAAAACATAAACAGTACATAGTATTTAAACAGTACAGAAATACTCATTGTAGGCTTCTTTTTCATTTTTTTAAGACTATTTTTTTTAGAACAGTTTTAGGTTTGCAACAAAGTTAGTTGGGAGGTACAGAGATTTCCCATATACCCTCTTGACCTCACACATGCACAGGCTATCCCATCATAACTATCACTCATTAGAGTGGTACTATTTTTTTTTTTAACCATGAATGAACTTCCATTGACACATCATAATCACCCAAAGTCCATAGTTCACCTTAAGGTTCACTCTTTTTTTGTTGTTAATCCTCACCCGAGGATAATTTTCCATTCATTTTTAGAGAGTGGAAGAGAGAGGGAAAGACAGAAACATCAATGTGACAGAAACACATTGATTGGTAGCCTCCTATACAAGCCCCAATCAGGGCCTGTGCTAGGGAGGAGCCTGCAATCAAGGTACAAGGTGCCCTTGACTGGAATCAAACCCACAACCCACGACCCTTCAGTCTGTGGGCCCACGCTCCATTCAGAGCCAAACCAGCTAGGGCTAATTTTTTTTATCTCCATAGTTTTGCCTTTTCCAGAATGTCACAATAGTTGTAATCATACAGTCATGTTATTTGCTTGTAAATATACACAGAAAAATTTTATGTAAGATTAAATATTTTACGATTTTTATTGGAGATAGAAGTAACAACTTTTTAAAAAGTAGAGATGAGGAATGGAGCAGGGAAAGACTAGGACTGTTCCTTCCTATTTCTGCCTTCAATTTTACTGCCCTTTCCTACATCCTAGCCCTAAACCAGAAATAACACTGTCATAAACAAATTATCTAAAAACAAAACAAATTATCTAAAAACAATAGTACTTTTTTGCTAAAAGTACTATTTAGCAAACTCTAAGATTATCAAAACGTAGCTAGATGGATTGAGACATCACACTAAAAGAGAATATATCCTGCCATCTAATCACCCAATTCTGCCCTAGCCAGTTTGGCTCCTTGGATAGAGCATCGGCCTGTGGACCAAAGGGTCCCGGGTTCAATTCCGGTCAAGGGCATGTACCTTGGTTGCAGGCTCCTCCCTCGACTGGGTCCTGATCAAAGCTCTTGCAAGAGGCAAGCAATTGATCGATGTGTTTCTCTCACATTAAGTTTCCCTCTCTCTTCTACGCTCCCTAAAAATCAATGGAAAAATATCCCCAATTGAGGATTAACCAAAAAGAATATACAAACATAAAAATAATAATAATAATCACTCAATTCCTTGACCCCAAAAGGGAAAGTATAGTCCATAACCACATTAGGGTATTCTATAGGGCAGGTTTCCTTAAAGGGGAAATTTACTCAATTAAAACTACCTGGCCCTTGACGGTTTGGCTCAGTGTATAGAGCATCAGACTGCTGGCCCAAGGGTCCTGGGTTCGATTCCAGTCAGGGGCACGTACCTTGTTTGCAGGCTCCTCCCCGGCCCCAGGCCCTGGTCTGGAGTGTGCAGGAGGCAACCAATCAATGCGTTTCTCTCACATTGATATCTCTCTCTGTCTTTCCCTCTCTCTTCCACTCTCTCTAAAAATCAATGGAAAAATATCCCTGGGTGAGGATTATAAAAACAAAAAACTATCTACCTGAATCTGCAGCTTATATGGACACAGGAATTTTATTCAGTATTCTTCATAAAAAAGTGATTTGTTTTTAACATTCACCTCTGTAACCCTTTTTGAAAAGACTTTACTAGATCAAGCACAAGCAGTGACCTACTGAAATTTCAATTAGAGGTTTGCTTTTTCAATCAGATCCACCTTAGTGAGGCTCCTCTTTGCTACAAAATTAAGGGCCTGAAAAGTAGAGGACTCATTAATAGAAGAAGCCTAAAAAGGCTGGAGTTGTTGGCTCTGTAGGTACTTACACATGTGCATCCTTTTCCTGTGCATTTCTGAAACCAGTTAACTCCTAGTTCAGTATCACCTTACACTTCTTTATTTCATGGTTTGCATTTAACAAGTATGTTGAACACTCCACTAGTTCATTCTCTTCCATAATTGTCTGTGGCAAAGCTGTGTAATCAGGACTGCCTGGATGGCTGTGAGACTGCCTATTATTCTACTCAGCAAGTTTTGTCCTGTTTAAATGTCATCATATCACACTCATTAAACAAATATCCTTTCAACAACTTTTCTGTGTAAAATCCTGGACCAGAAACTGCAGGGGGAGGGAGGGCAGGGACGATTGATCTGAATAATTAGTTTAACTCTTAAACAGCTTACAACATTCTCAAAGTGAACCACAGAACCCTGGAGGTCCCCACTGATATTTTTTCCAGAAATCCATGAGGTCAAAACTATTTTCATAGTAACCAAGACATTATTTGCCTTTTTTCACAGTGCTTATATCTGCATTTATGATGCAAAAGCAAAGGTAAGTTAATTTAAAGGTAGGGCACCTTAGCACAATATAAGGCAATGGCACCACACTGTAGTAGTAATCACTACATTTTTCACCTTTGTATACTCACAGTTGTTGGTTTTTTTTAAAGAGCCACTTTTATTTAAGAATGTGTTGATATAAAAGTAAAAATTATTAATTTTAGCTCTAGTCAGTGTGTCTCATTAGTTAGAGTGTCAATTCCCAGTCAATGGCAAGTACCTGGGTTGCTGGTTAGCTCCCTGGCCCATGTCAGGGCATATTCAGGAGGCAAACAGTGTGTCTCTGTCACACACACACACACACTCACTCTCTCTCTCTCTCTCTCTCTCTCTCCCCCCCTTTCACCCCCCCCCTTTCCTTTCCTCCCTTCCACTCTCTCTGAAAAGCAATAGAAAAAATGTCATGTGAGGCTTAACAAACAAAATTAATTTTATTGCCCTGACCAGCTTGGCTCAGTGGATAGAGCGTCAGCCTGCGGACTGAAGGGCCCCAGGTTCGATTCCGGCCGAGGGCACATGCCTGGGTTGTGGGCTCGATCCCCAGTGGGGGACTTGCAGGAGGCAGTCCTGATCAAAGATGTTTCTCTCTCATCGATGTTTCTATCTCTCTATCCCTCTCCCTTTCTCTCTCTCTAAAAATCAATAAAAACATTTTTTAAAAAAGCAGATATAAGAATCCAGCTGTCTTCCATCAAACCAGATATTAAAGAGATTTGCAAAAACTGTAAAAAGTGCTATTCTTCTCATTAAATTGTTTTGGAAAATACAGTTTGTTAATAAAAATATTTCACCTATTTTAACACTTAGTGGATGTACTATTATTTTTTAAATTAATTAACAAACATTTTCAAAATTTCTGTTTCAATTTCTAATGCAACAAATATCGAAAGTTATAACCCACATAAACAAACGCTCTGGAGTCCTCAATAATTTTTAAGAGTATAAAAGGATCTAACTGGCTTACAGTGTAATAAGAGCGGGAAAAAAACACACACAAATAATAACCCAAATTAGAATGTGATGATGCCATAGTCCTACTACTCTTGGACATTCCAGCTCTTCCTAAACTATGACACCTACTAGGTTACTGAAATAATTTATTTAGCCTTGCTGTCAATATAATCAAAATGAGTAATTCATTTAGAAAGCATGAAGAGGGCTCAAGCAATATCATGATAATGTGTTAAACCAATTTGAATTGATGGGTTTTTCTTTACTCACTTTCTATGGCCAGAAATAAAAATTCGTTTTATTTCCCTGGGATAAACTTAATAAACCTATAAAGAGAAGTCTTTCACACAAAGGACTACATAATATACAACTCTTGGAAATGCGTCTCACACAATCAAATTAGTAATAGAGAGCTATGGAACTTGGTTCCCTGCCTCTGAACAATGGGGGGGAGGGCGGAGATAGGGGACTAGAAATCCTACATTGGTGCTAAAGATCAGGATATCAAAGATGTCACCCGGCCAGTGTGGTTCAGTGGATTGAGCATGGTTCCATGCAACAAGAGGTCGCCAGTTCGATTCCTGGTCAGGGCACATGCCTGGGTTGTAGGCTCGATCTCCAGTGGGGAATGTGCAGGAGGCAGCCAATGGATGTTTCTCTGTCATTGATGTTTCTTTTTTTTTTTTTTTCCTTTTTTTAAAACTATTTAGAGCAGTGGTTCTCAACCTTCTGGCCCTTTATTTTTTTTTAAATATATTTTATTGATTTTTTACAGAGAGGAAGGGAGAGGGATAGAGAGTTAGAAACATTGATGAGAGAGAAACATTGATCAGCTGCCTCCTGCACGCCCCCTACTGGGGATGTGCCTACAACCAAGGTACATGCCCTTGACCAGAATCGAACCTGGGACCATTCAGTCCACAGGCCGATGCTCTATCCACTTAGCCAAACCGGTTAGGGCTGTCATTGATGTTTCTATCTCTCTCTCTCCCTTGCTCTCTCTCTCTCTAAAATAAATAAAAACATATTTTTAAAACAAAAAAGATATCAAAGATGTCATTCAAAAAAGGAGAACCATATGCACATAAGCAATCATTTGTGGTTTTAAAGACACACACACACACACACACACACACACACACGACACACATTTTTGCTTAAACTACTTTGAAGGACACAGAAGAATCTGGTAGTGGTGGCTATTTCTCAAAAGGAAACTGTGAGGAAACACTTCTTACTGTATTCTTTTTATACTGTTTGATCTTTTAACTATGTACATGTAATAATTAATCAAAAATAAATATTTAGCCGAAACCGGTTTGGCTCAGTGGATAGAGCGTCAGCCTGTGGACTGAAAGGTCCCAGGTTCGATTCCGGTCAGGGGCATGTACCTGGGTTGCGGGCACATCCCCAGTGGGAGATGTGCGGGAGGCAGCTGATCGATGTTTCTCTCCCATCGATGTTTCTAACTATCTATCTCTCTCCAAAAAATCAATAAATTTTTTTTTAAATTTTTAAAAAATAAATAAATATTTAAAGCACCATTTCTACATTACTCATTTCTCTAGTCTTTTACCTCAAATGCAAATTAATAGTAAATATGGATATCATTAAATGCTTATTTGTTAAATAAGCAATGGACACAGATCTCATATATCTGACAAAAAGCGTCAATAGCAAGCTATCCATTAACCTGCAAGTGATCAGCATTGATTACCACCTGAAGGAATACCTAATTACCTGATTACAGAAGTATCTACTAATGCCATCCTTCTCCAACATAACTGATATAGTTGCTACTTCAATTGTAACTCTTTTCCTTTTTAAATTCACTAAAGCATTTGTTTTAAGAAATATTCTCTGAATAGCAATAAAGTAGGTTAAGTTTAAAGATTCTTTTAAACCATGCAGCGACATTAAATTCAGATTTAGTTTCTATGTACTAAGCCTATGACTTGATCATGTAACACTTGTAATACACAATGTAAATGTGACAATGTGCACTTGGATCTACACAACTAACTGCACAATATGTAGATTTAATAATTATACCAATGAAAAAGGCTGGGGATTTTAACCAATTCTAAGTTTAAGGAGCCAATCTTATGCTGTGGCTACAAACATAAAATCTAATTCAAACTTGGGATACATTAATCAAAGTGGCTACACGGTGCCCAGGATACAGAAAAATTGGACCCACTCTAGTCTGTACTTACCAGAACAGTCCCACATCTTATACTAGGTTCACACAACTCTGGGGTCCCTGACAAAGTGCAGTAGGGTCAGGGTAGTTTGGTGGAAGGCAACATTTAATGAGTTAGCTATCGTGTATCAAGTACTTCATATGAATTTTCCTTAAATCTTCACATATCAATGACATAGGCATTATTATCCTGGTCTTAAAATAAAGGAGATTTAGACTTAGAAAGGGTAAGTAACATGCTCAAGTTTGCAAAGCTATCCTAGATTTAAGCACAGAGTCCTAGGAAACTAGTACAACCCCAGCAACTCTCTCTCTCCAGTATATCCCATTACCTTTCCAAGAAGGCTGAAGGTCCTAGAAATATTTAGACTAAAAAAGAGACAATTCAGAGGACTTTATAAGAAAACAGGAAATATATTTGTTTCTGAAAGTCCTAGAGAACAGAGGACAGACCAGCAGGTAAAAGTTACAGGACGAACTTTCAGTTGAAATTAAACTTTCTAACTATCTAAATGTCTTAAAGACTAAACAGACTTGGGGTAAGTTGTAAATTTCCTATCACTGGGTAAGTGCTGGAAAAGTACAAAAATGAGGAAGACCTTATAAAACTTCCCTGAGGAAATGATGCTTGAGCAGAGACCTGAAAAAAAATGTGTAAGATTTTGCTAAAAAGAAGAGAGGAAAAGCTTTCGAGGCAGAGGGAACAGCGATAGGAAAGGCCTTACGGTTAGGGGAACATGGCTGATACAAAATGAGCCCCAAAGGTAGGTGTGGCCACATTAAGGAACTTTGTCATCATCCTAAATACAATTGGAGATGTGATCACCCCCATGTCTTTAGAAAAGATCAAGTCATCTGGCTGCACTGAGAATGGACTAGTGCTCAGAGTGGATGCAGGTGGACCAAAGGTTATGCAACAGTCCAGGAAACAATGCCAACTCAGACAAAAGTGGTAATGGTGGCCCTGGCTGGTTTGGCTCATTGGATAGAGTGTTGGCCTGCAGACTGGAGGGTCAAGAGTTTGCTTCAGGTCAAGGGCACGTACCTTGGTTGCAAGCTCAATCCCTGGTCGCGGTGTGTGCAGGAGGCAACCAATTGATGTGTATCTCTCACATCGATATTCCCCTGTCTCTCCCCCTCCCTTCTACTCTCTCTAAAAATCAATGGAGAAATATCCTCTGATGAGGATTAACAAAAAATAAGTAAATAAATAATTCTATGTATAATAGGATTGTTTTTTGGTTTTTTTTTAGGTGATATTGGTGGAAATGAAGAAGACAATTTGAGCTTACTTTGAGAGTTATACAGGATCTGCTGATATGGAAAAAACAAGGTTTTTGTTCTGAGAAATGATGAAATGATGGTACCATTCACTGAGGTAAGCAAGAGTGCAACAGGGCCAACTTTGAGAAGGAACTTTCATTTTGGGATGTAGTGCATTTGGGCATCCAACAAATGTCAATTAGGCCTCTGGGTATAGAATTCTGGAACTCTATTGGTTGGCCAAATCTGAGTAAGTGCATTTACATGGAACAACTGCACAATTTTTTATCTTTAAGGAAATAATTTGTCATAAAATCATCAGTATTCTTTTAAAAAGGTAATTTCAAAATCATGCTAACCTAAGAGACAGGAATCACTACTGTACCTATACCCCTAAATTAATACTAAACAAGATTACCTGTTTAAAGAACATTAGATATAAACCATTCATTTGGCTACAAAATGGATTTCTTCAGAATAAAGACAGCTCATCTGGTAAATTCTCAAGTTAGAATTAGCTACTCTTCTCACATCTTTCAGACATGAAAACTGAAGACAAAGTTTAAGATGCAAAAAGTTCAGACTTTTTATTCCCAAAAATTTCACCTCCCATTATGTTTGGAAGATACTGATTTAAGCATCTTAATTATCAGGTATAAATGATTTTTTTTTTCCTAGAAAAGATCCTAATCTTCAAGGTAGAAGGGAAGAGAATAAACAAATCAGATTTTTTTTTCTTCCGACACACCTCCACAGGCTTCATACTACACTTAGATTAAAAAAATAACCAGATTACTTTAGCTATTAATTGGCATAACTAAGGGGCTATTTACCCTAGAGTTGCTTTCCATTTTGCCTTAAAACACAAACAAAAAACCAGCTACCAGAGAGATTAAAGATAGAAATAAATGCAGGAAAGCTAAGTTACAATTCTAAAGAGAATCCACTGTATAAACTCTTCAAAGAAGTTAACTTCGATCCTGGCCGGTGTGGCTCAGTGGTTGAGTGTCTACTCATGAACCAAGATGTCACTGGTTTGATTCCCAGTCAGGGCACATGCCCCTTTTCGGGATCAATCCACAGTAGGGGGCGTGTAGGAGGCAGTCAATGGATGTTTCTCTCTCATTGATGTTCCTAACTCTCTATCTCTCTGCCTTCCTCTCTAAGAAATAAATAAAAATACATTTTTTTTAAAAAGTTAACTTTGAGAAGGATCCACTTATCCTTTACATAAAATTAGAATTATATACATCACATACTCATTGAGGGGAAAGCATGAATTAGATTACATAGCATTTTAGATTTGTACTCGGCCTGGCCTGCAGGGATCGGGCCAAAACCAGCTCTCCAACAACCCCCAAGGGGTCCTGGATTGTGAGAGGGCAGTTTTCAGGTGAGGCACCCTGGAATGGGGCTCCCTCCTTTCTGGTTATATGTTAAGGATATATCAAATATCCTTAGAACCACAGCTGCCAAGTCACCACAGCTTGGCAGCTCCTGCCCCCTGGTGGTCAGTGCACATCATAGCTACCGGTCGGACAGTCGCTTAGGCTTTTATATATACAGATATACTTATATGTATAGAAAATATTTTGAACTCCCCATAGTTAATACTAAAAACAAATAAATATTTTTTTTGTTATAGTCAGAGATTTTCTTTATTTGTATAAAGTATTACATGTCTCCTTTTTCCCCGATTGACCCACCCCCGCCACTCACACCCCTGAGGGCAAGCCCCCACTGCCCCAGTGTCTGTGTCCATTGGTTATACTAATATGCATGCATATAAGTCCTTTGGTTGATCTCTAACCCCCCTCCCCTGTCCCTTGTCTCTGGGTCTACAAATAAGTATTTTTTTAACTTCTATATTATACTGTTGCTGTTACCAATATCTAATTTGCTCTCAATTGGGAATATAACAACTCAGAAGGTCCCAGGGTAAAATCAAAAACCAGTAATATATTGGTTCACTTCAGAAACTACCCTGCAAACAGGAATTTTACCTCAGGAAATATGAGGGCAGAATGGAAAAAAAAATGCAAGTTAATATGTGAATGAAATTGAGGTTAACCCAGGATTTAGATTTCATTCTTCACTAAGTAAGCTTTCATAGGCAAGCCCTTCCGCCCTTACTCCAAGTTATACTTACTTCAGCAAAACCACACAGAGCATGAAAGAGACAGTAAGCATTTCCTGGACAAATATTGTATTTGGAGAGAAACTTGTTTTAAACATCTTTTACATTTCATCAAAACAAAGAGATTTAGCCCTAGCTGGTTTGGCTCAGTGGATAGAGCACTGGACTGCGGACCAAAGGGTCCCTGGTTTGATTCCGGTCAAGGGCACGTACCTTGGTTGTGGGCTCCCTGGCCCAGGGTCCAGGTCAGGGCTCGTGCAGGAGGCAACCAATGGATGTGTTTCTCTCACATCAATGTTTCTATCTTTCCCTCTCTCTTACACTCTTCCTAAAAATCAATGGAAAAATACCCTCGGATGAGGATTAACAAAAAAAACCCCAAACAACACAAAACAAAAGGATTTATCACTGCCCCATTAAGAAAGTTTCAGAAAAAGCCCAGCAAGCAGGAGCGGTTCAGTGGTTGAGCATAGACCTACGAAAAAGGAGATCACAGTTCGAATCCTAGTCGAGGCACATGCCCAGGTTGCTTGATCCCCAGTGTGGGGCATACAGGAGGCAGCCAAATCAATGATTCTCTCTCATCATTGATGTTTCTATCTCTCACCCTCTCCCTTCCTCTCTGAAATAAAAAATATATTTTTTAAAAAGTTTCAGAGCAGCCGAAACCGGTTTGGCTCAGTGGATAGAGCGTCGGCCTGCGGACTGAAAGGTTCCAGGTTCGATTCCGGTCAAGGGCATGTACCTGAGTTGCGAGCACATCCCCAATAGGAGATGTGCAGGAGGCAGCTGATCAATGTTTCTCTCTCATCAATGTTTCTAGCTCCCTATCTCTCTCCCTTCCTCTTTGTAAAAAATCAATAAAATATATTTTAAAAAAAAAAAAAGTTTCAGAGCAAAATAGATGTATCAAATATCCTTAGACTTTACTGTTTCAAAACAGTATGCATAGTATTACTATATGTTAGCATATACAGTATGCATATATATTGCATGTGTATGCACACATGTGCATACATGTATACTTAGGGAAATATCCAAATCCACACATATTAAAATATTATTTGGATGGATATTAAAATATTCTTAATTATTTGGATGGTAGAATTATGATTATTTTTAATTTTTTTCTGTTTTCCTACAATGAACACATATACATGCCTTTTTAAGAAGAAAATATCTTTATTGTTTAACATGTCATAACAACAGACTCAAAATTTTAGAAGGAATTTTTATTTACAAGAAGCTTTAAATACTATTTCTGTCCTCTTCATTTTTCAAATAGAGAAACAGACCCAACGAGGATAAGTGACTTACCTGCCCAAAATCTGATAGTGAATCCTCAGGGTCATAATTCTATTATCCATACTTATTTCTCTGATTACAAAGTTAATGCGTTTTCATAAAAATAATTTGAAAAGTAATGAAAGGTACAAGAAAGAAATAAAAATCACCAAGACACATAAACCAAAGATAACCTTTAATATTGAAGGGGTTGTTTGTTTTCTTTCTAAAATGTTTCACTATAATAAGAATATATAATACAGTTTCAATGTGGGGGAAACTTTCAAAATATAGAGCCAAAAATTAAGGGAGACAAAATTTTTTTAAGCTGTCACATAATTGGTGATAGAATTTATTTTTTTTTAAAGAATAGTTTATTGATTTTTAGACAGAGGAACAGAAACATCGATGTGAGAGCATAACATCAATAGCTGCCTCTGCACACCCCACTACCACCCGCTACTCGGGTGGAGCCAGCAACCCAGGCATGTGCCCTTGACCGGAATCCAACCAGCAACCTTTGCTGCACAGGACAACCCCCAATCAACTAAACCATATGGGCCAGGGCAGAATTATTTTTTCTTTCGACTTAGTACCCGAAGCCAGCTTTACATCCAGATACTAGTTCTATGAGGGTGTTTTTACTTAGCAAACCTCGGTTACGTCTTAACTTGTGGGCTACTTTTATAAGGAAGAGCTATTACAAAGAATTTTATTTCGTAATCATTTAATGAAAGACAAAGGACCAGGAGGTGGAAAAGAGTTTAGGGGGATAAAAGGTGATGGACAGAGGCTTGACTTGGGGTGATGAACACACAATACAGTGTACTGATGCTGTTTTGGGGAATTGTGTGCCTGAAACCTGTATAATTTTGTTAACCAGTGTCACCCCAATAAATTCAACAAAAAGGAAAAAGAAAAATAAAGTGAATAAAGGAAAAGAGAATACTCTAGTTCTATTTAGGGATCTTCTTTGTAGATTTAGTGAATGTAAAGATAATCCACAAACACAAGCTAATTACAAGTGATATAACACAAATTTTCTATGTTAAGATCACCCAATATATTTATTCAAATCATTCTTGAATTACCAATACTTTTACAGGATATCATATAAAACATTATCAATTGGCATTAATTATAGAAAAAAAAACACATGGGTTATAAGCAAATATATTTACAAAAACAAAATCATAAATAAGTTACTAAACCACCATTAACTCAGTTAACAAGACATTTAAAAATACCGTAGCTTTTTTCATTTTATCTCAACCTTTTAAAATTTACTTTCCATATATCTTATAATGCACATAAATGTATTAATACAGAAGTATATTAACATCATTTATAAATAAATGTGATTCACAATGTGTGCTCAAAATTTTACTTGTAAGGGTGACAATCAGAAGTTGGAAATCACTGCCCCAGAATATAGGGCTTAGCTGACAAACCTGTCTAATTAAATTTCAAAGATCCAGAGATCAGAGTAAGCAAATAAAAATGACCAATTATCCAAAATTTCAGAATGGAATATTCTGGAAATCAAGTTCTAGAATGGAACATTATGAAATAATTTGGTTAAATTTCTAGAGTTTATTAATGACAAGAAATGTGAGCAATTTGTTAGCATTAAATCATCTTAGATCTCAAAGCACTCCATAATTGTCATATTTCAGAAAGACCCTATAACAGAGACCATGGTCTTTCATTTCATGGTCAGAAAAATTAAGCAAGGAGAGAATAAATTTCTGGCCCAAGAACACTAGATTAAAACATTTGTACTTTTTTTAAAATTTCCAAAGTATAAGCAACTCCCAACTAAAAATGAATTTTTGAGCACAATCTATTAGCTTTCTTTCAAAACTCACTTTCTCTTTAAAACAATGGTAACTTGATCCCCCACAAAGTCTATTGTATATAGTGCATGAATAGACAGCCATGTACTAGTTGAATCCTGGAATATTAACAAAACAAAACAAAAAAACATACAAAAAAGAGTCCAGAAGACTTGGCAAAATTCTAAAATTGGTTAAGCTTTGCTTTGGCCTTCCACCTTCCTTCTGGTGCTACTACTCCTAACTCCTAGAGCTGCTTCATACCTTCCCAAAGTTCCTCACCTGAAACACCCACTCAAAATTTCTTTCCCTTGATTTAACACAACCAACGCTTGACTTAATCACTAACATTACTGAAAAGGCCCCTGACATGTGTGTGTGTCTCAAGAATCTTTTGAGCCTGGCCGGTGTGGCTCAGTGGTTGAGCGTCAACCTATGAACCAGGAGGTCATGGTTTTGATTCCTGGTCAGGGTACATGCCCGGGTTGGGGGCTCGATCCCCAGTTGGGGCGTGCAGGAGTCAGCAAATCAATGATTCTCTCTCATCATTGATATTTCTCTCTCTCTCCTCTCCCTTCCTCTCTAAAATCAATGAAAATATATTTTTTTAAAAAGAAGAAGAATCCTTTGAGAATCTCTTTCTTGACCCTCTAACCAGAAAAATCACATAGGCACACACAAAAACTGTTCATACAATTTCAAGAGATCAGGATCATAGGGCCAAAATATATCCATAAACCCTAGAACTATAAAACCCAGGTCAAAACCCCTGCACATAACTGGAAATAATATAAAACCTTGTCCTAGCTGGTTTGACTCAATAGATAAGAGCGTCGGCCTTTGGACTGAAGGGTCCTGGGTTCAATTCTGGTCAAGGGCACATGCCCGGATTGTGGGCTCTATCCCCAGGAGGGGGCGGGCAAGAGGCAGCCAATCAATGATTCTCTCTTATCATTGATGTTTCTCTCTCTCTCTCCCTCTCCCTTCCTCTCTGAAGTCAATAAAAATATATTAAACTAATAATAATAATATAAAACCTCAAAACCTTTCAAGAGGAATCTGTATTTTAAGAGACTATAAACTCAAACATTCTATACCATGTACTCAAATATATAAACTCTAATTGTTAGAATTTAAGTCCTTTCTCAGTGATTTTATCCTAATTCCCATGAAACGAGAGGACTGGACTTATTTCTAAGCATGGATCCTCTATTAAATTGGATTTTATAGGTCCTACACCTATATTCAATGATGCTCTAGAGATATATTGTTTTTCATGATTCTTGGCAAGTCAATAAATACATATATACATACAGGAGTGGACAAAAGTAGTTTTACAGTTATGAGTATGCAAAAGTTTATTCTTGTATTTTTATTCATTCTTGTATTATATATTTTTCCACATAAACAACCATAAACCTACTTCTGCCCACCCCATACATATGTATGTATGTATATATATATACATACACACACATTCAGAAAATGTCTTTTAACTCTTGATTACTACATCCAGTTTTTATCCCAATGAGCTCTGTAGTAGACTGCTCAATTTCACTTTGCTAAATTCCCTAATAAAATTCCTTTAATCTCTAGCCTCAGCTTCTTCAACACACACCAATTATCTTTACCCATTCCGCTTCAACTTCCCTCAAAAGGCTCTTCATCTACTTGACCCTTACATGTAGGTGCTCCACGAGGTTTCCTTTAGTCTTTTCCTCACTCTTGATATTACACTCTTTTGCAGTATGTATTTACACTGGCATTATGCTAATGAATACAAATCTCTCTTTTTTTTAATAAAGGCATCATCATCTATTCACCAACTAAAATCTTTTAACTCACCCCATGCTCTTCCCAATCAAGTCAACTTCATCAGCTTCATTTTCCACTACTCCCTATGTACTGCAAAATCTACTTGCTATTTCTCAGACTATCAATGCCCTTCCTCAAGCCTCTTTTCCATCAGTAATACTGCCACTCACCCTTCAAAGTCATACTTCAACATCCCCTACATGAAAAGTCTTCCCTAGCCTCACTTATTCTCCCTGCATCACACCCATGCCTTCCCAGAGGGAATTCCTCCCTCCCTCAATAATCCACGCCACTCTTTCAGATCTCAACAAATTGTATTATAGTTAGTTGGGCCTTCAATCTTTCTCCCCTACTAGACAAGGTCCATGGTTTATTTGTTATTCTAGCACCTAGCACATGCCTGGAATATTGCATGTCTTTAATCAATGTCTGGTGAATGAAGGGCAAAACTCCAAAGTAAGGACACACTTAAGGTTATTTCTCAATGGTGGGTACACCTCATCCTCTTTTGAACATAAAATGAGGATTAAGTCCCCTAGTCCGCTCCTCATTTCTAGTCCACTGCTTAGTTGTAAGCAATGTTTCATAAGGACATTTCCTCACTTCCTCTTGTTCTTCGTAGGTTTAGCTGCCAGACTAACCACATTAGCATTCAGTACCAGCAACAAAACACTCTCCAAGTTCTGAAATGCAAAGACTGTACCAACAGTAAATTACAAGCTCTTTTTTGAAATGGTCTTAACGCTTATGCATACAAAGCTCATTCTTCATGATTCTGAAAAACACTTGGCAATTTATCCAACAGGCACTACTTAAGAGTTAAGAAAATGTTCACTTAAACTGTCAGCCAAACTTTTCACATTTGCAACCACAGAAATCAGCATGCATGAATTAATCTAAATATTACACTTACATACTAAGTACATTATAGTGGACAGTCTAAATCACCAACTGATGACCCATACAAAAGTAGCTCCTTGAGCTTTTCAAACCAATGTATCTCCTAAATTCCAGTGATCATCCCAATCTATAAAACTAGATTATTTTGCCAGTATCAGTTACTCTTTCCCCCTCAAACTTTAGACACACACACACACACACACACACACACACACTCACACACGGCTTCCTTAAGAAATATTATCTGGTTCAAGAGCAGTTTAAGGCAGGTTATGAGATCTGGAATTCTGGAGATGTGGCCAGTTTATCTTCTAAGTGATTGCCATTCATACAATACAGATTTGCCTCAAGGGAACACAAATATTTTAAGTCTGTCTGAACTGTCCCCTAATTGTTTTTTCTTTTTTTGTCTTTTAAAAATATACTAAAATATCTCTATAAAGTTGCAATTCTGACTTTTCTTTAGTTCACATTAATATTCACATTTTAGGACATTGTCGGTGTACAGGCGACATGATGAAAAGGGAAAAAATAAAACTTTTTTGAAGCTTTGGTAGTTAACTAAACTGCAATGAGTGGGATCGAAAATAAATTAGCCTAATTCTGAACTGCACTTCAGAAAAAAGTATATATTCCAAGGTATATATAAGCCACTTATTTTCCTTGAGCAGTCAAAAATTAATTTGCTAAGCTGTGTCCATATTACATCAAAATAACCAGACAAAGCTTTTGTTACTCCAGGATTAAAAGTTTCCAAATAGTTGAATGTTGCTGTAATCTTCTGGAAACACCTGAAATTGATTTGTTTCACCTCTTTTTACTATTTCTCTTCCAGCCTGTTCATTTTAGTACAAAACTGATGGATAAAAATACTAACTGAAAAACCAAGAAAGTGGATAATCTACCCCTAGCAAATAAGGAACTATGATACATAAGGCACAAAAATTAACATGTCTCTAAAGCAGCAAAAAATACTGATTGTACTTAGTCTAAATAAAATATTTCTAAAATAAACTTAACAAGTGGGTTTCTTTTCCACTGCTGTTTTACTAAGCATTCATGGAAAATTATATTTGGATAAGCTCAGACTAAAAACACTAGCCTTAGCTCTCAAGGAAAACATGAAAGAACAGAGAAAATGTCCTTTAGTATAGAACATTTTCTGAAATGTTTTTTTACAAAGTCAAAGATGATATTTGTAAAGCTGACTTTCCAAATACTATTTATACATGTATTAATAAGCATCACGCAGAATTACACAAACATCTAAATTCAAGTATCACATTTCCAGCCCCAGACAGAATACATGGAAATGCTTCAGGTAGACACTTCTGACACTCACTCAACAACCCACAGTGGAACTGAGTGGATGAACAGGGCTCACCTAAGATATGACAGAAACTGAACTATGCAATCATTTCCTGTTCTCCAGAGGGCTGGAGGGTGTGCTTCTAAAGACCTTCCAGAAACCAAAATATCAGCACGCCTTTTCAAATATTTGTGAAAAAAAAACTTAACTTCAATAATTACTGTTCATCATTATTATTCCCCAAGTAAGAGGTATAAAAAATTAATCCCAGACCCCACAGAGCTTAAATTTCCCTTAAAACAGTCACCCACTTGTGATTATTTCAGATAAAATACTTTTGAAGACAACCCAATGGTGTGACTGAACCTACAGGCAATGCAAATTCATGGGAAGTTGGTCTTCAGCACCCTAGCAAAATCATTAAATTAAAAAACTGTACACTTTTTGGTTCCATTGAAATATACATGAATTGGGAGGTAAACCTGAAATCCTTTCTCCTTTAATCCCTTCTATATCTGAACAAGGGCTTTCATTACCTTCTACTCCTATAGTTACTTTCCTAAGTCCAGAAGCTAAATTTCCATAAACCTAGTAAGAAAACTATTTCCGTGAAAACTCCTGGCTTGGGTATAAGAAAAAAAAAATTTTTCCCTAAGTGAGAATATGACCACTGACTACTAGCAAAAAAGTCATTTTCCCTCATGGAAGCTGAGTTTGAGATAGGGGTTGTGGGAGGAAGGTGCCATGAAATCACAGGACTCTAAATAAGGATGCTGTCAGAAGAAAAAAATAAGTCCCTTGACACAAAAATTCTGCACACAATTTAGGGCCCAAGTCAAGAATAAGAATACTACATTACATGTGATAACTGTACGCTTGCTTTTGCACTCGATAAAATAAGGAAATTACACTCAGATGTAGACACAGAACTAGTCATATTTTCCCTCCCTTATAGGATAACACGTCAAGAACTTTCAAACACAATCACAGGGAGTCGGGTCACTACTGAATAACACACACACACACACAGCATCTTCAAGATCCTCTCTCCCTTTTCCAGTCCCTTACTGTTCACGGACAAAGGAAAATGAATTTTTTAAAAGAGTAGGCAGAGATGAAATGAGAAAAGGATCCCTGTGGCCGCAGATGACGCCCTGGGACAAAGTTGACAGGTTCACTCACACTACCTTTCACCCTAAGAGCTCCCAACGCACTGTCTCTACACACTAAGAAAATGCGCATTTTGCTCTGACCACAGAAATACTTAAGCACAACCGACACTCGCTCTAAAAGCAAGCAAGTAATATATTCAACTCTAATGCTTGGAAAAAAGTGATGGAGGCCAGGCAACAGCTCCTCCAACTGGCTGGAGCACAGTTACCGCTGGAAGCCCTAAAAATATTAAGAATTGTTAGACAGCTTCCAAGTTCTGGTGAGCACAGAGAGGTGCACGGCAGAAACTTCGGGGCCAGCCACGACGACACAACAGGTGAGAGAGGCGATGGACACCGCTGCACGGTGGGGTAGGTGACACGCAGGGACCAACCCCGGAGGCCCCCGAAAGGCCGGGAAGATGGTGTCAGCATCATGCACACGACCGTCCGGAGCCCCGGTCCGTCCAGCGGCAAAGGGTCGCTTCCTTCCGACGGCCGCGCCACTCCCCGGTCCCGCACCCGCACCCAGGGGACCACCACCCCCGGCAGAGAAGAGCCGCGGTTCCTCCCGGGGCAGCATGTCAGCCGTGGAGGAAAGCATCATGTCGCTCCTTCTGTCTGCATACAAAAGGACTTTGCGCCCTCCTCCTCGAACTGCCGCCGCCGCCGCCGCCCGAGCCGCCTTCTAACTTGCAAGAAGGTGGGCAGCGCGCCATGTTCCGGCGTCCCCCGTCTACCTGGGCCACCAGCCCACGCCGCCCCGGCGGGAGGGAAGCAGCGGAGGCCGCCCCGGGAGCCGCCTCCTTCCCCGCCGGAGACAGCGGCTCCCGCGCCCGAGTCGGCCCAGCCCGCCGCGCCGCCCGCGGCCCAGACCCAGGAAGGGCCCCGGGGGGCGAGCCAAGAGCCGCGGCTCCGGTCCCGCGCAGCCCGCCCACCTCCTGTTCCCCGGCCCGGCGCGCTCTCCCGGGCCTCCCGCTCCCGAGCCCGCGGCAAGGCCGGGCCCGGGCCCCGGGTTCCACGCCGGAGAGGAGGCCGCGGCCCCGAGAGCCTGGGGCGGCGAGGGAGGCCGGAACCCCGGGGCTCTCGGGCGGGCAGCGCCTCCCTCCCGGGCCCGCCAGGACGCCTGGGGCCTAGTGCGGCCTGCGCATCCTCGGAGTGGCGGTTTGACGGGGCCGGGCCGGGGCCCCCCGCCCCAGGCAGGCCGAAGGCGGCGGGGGCCCAGGCCCGGAGCCGGGGGCGGCAGGGTGCCGGCTGCGGGGCGGGCCGGCCGGCCGGCGGGCGGGCGGCGTGTTGCGGCTGCGCCGGGGCTGAAATAGCTGGAGATTGCGCGGTAGGGCACTCACCTCAGAGCGGCTGCGCTACCGTGGGCCTGCGCCGTGGAGACTGCGACCGCGCCGGCTCCTCGCAGCCTCCTGCCACCAGCGGCAATGGCGAGCGCTGCCGCCTCTGCCGCCGCCGAGGGGGAGGGGAGGGAGGGGAGCACGCACGCGACGCACGGGCTCGGCTTCCCCGCCCGGCGGCCGCCATGATGGGGAGGTCGGCGTTTCCTTGGCGGGCTCGGCCCGGAGGGGCCCCGGGGCGTAGGGTCTCCGCAGCTCCCCGCGGGCTCCCCACGCTCACCTTGCGCTTCAGAGGGTTGGATGGGGTGGCGGCCACGAAAGCAAATGGATTAGTCCAACGCGGACGCCCCGGGAGAAGGGGCGCGGGCCGCCCAAGATGGTTGCTGGTCTGGAAATCGTAACATTTCTCGCCGCACACCCGGGGAATGAGGGCTCCTGAAGGGGCACAGACGCTCGGAAAGGGGTTTCCCTGCGCTCTTCGCGCTGCCTGCCGCTCGCATCCTCACCCGCTCTCTGCAAGGACCTTAGCTTCCCCATCTCAAACCCTCCCCAGGTGTTGAAAAGCAGACGTTTTTGTGCAAAGCAATAGATTCATCTATTCGCTCATTCATTCATTGGGCGAACGTTTCTAGCGGACACTTTCTGTGCCAAGAATTTTTCTGGGTTTCGCCGCAGATGCACCGGTTAGGTCACAGCGGTTCTCAACCTGTGGGTCGCGACCCCTTTGGGGGTCGAACGACTCTAAGACCATCGGAAAACACATATATAATTACATATTATTTTTGTGATTAATCACTAGGCTTTCATTATGTTCCATTTGTAACAATGAAATGGGGGGTCACCACAACATGAGGAACTGTATTGAAGGGTGGCGGCATTAGGAAGGTTGAGAACCACTGGGTTAGGAAGACGAACCCCTCGCTCTTGAGCTGGAGGGAGGGAGGCCAAAGCAAGGGGGACCCCAAGCAGGTGCCCGCGAAGCAGGGAGCCGTGCACAGCAGGAGAGCAATGGAGTTTCGGAGACTTCTTAGAAGTGGTTTTGTTGTTCTTTGTTTTTTAAAAGTGTGGTCGGGAGACTGACTACCTGAATCGTAACCCTTAACCCTTCGCCTGATTTAAGTGTAAATCCTGGGCCCCCATTGGTGTCTCCAGAACCTTGGCTGCTCGTGCAGGAACCTCATTATTCGCACCGCCCTCTATCCATCCCCTCACACCTTCTCCTGGTTGTTCTCATGGCACCATCGTGTAAGAACCATTGCCTAGGGAATTGCTAAATATCCAAAGGGTGTCAGAAAACAGCTCCACACAATTAGAAAACTTTAATTTTCTTTATTTTTAAAAATATATATTTGTATTGATTTCAGAGAAGAAGGGAGAGAGAAACATCAATGATGAGAAAGAATCTATGCCGGCCAGGCAGGAAACTTTCATTTTCAACAAAATGAAACATCTCTAAAAATGGAATGTCTTGCCCTAGCCGGTTTGGCTCAGTGGATAGAGCGTCGGCCTATGGACTAAAGGGTCCATAAATCAATAAAAATAAATTTAAAAAAATAAAAACGGAATGTCTTTTTATTCAGCGATTTCTAAGAAAGTGACTTGAGTGTCACCACCTACCACCCAGGGACTCAGGTCAGAAACCTAGGCATGATGATCCAATACTCCTTTCTCTCTCCCTCAAGTCCCCATCATCAATTAGATTTTTAAAACTGTCCTTCCTTGTCATTTCTTAACTTGGCTCAAGATTCTATCAGTCCTCATCAAGATACTGCAGAAAACTCTTCCTGGTCTCCCTGCTATAGGAATTGCCTTCTCCAATCCATTCTACACCCTATAGCTTGATTGTTGTGGGAGGTTTTTTGTTTGTTTGTTTTTAAGTAAATCTTGTCATTTCCTTGCTTAACAGGCTTATAAGATCCCATTACCCATAAGTTAGAGTCTAAAATTCTTTGAGGTGACTTCAAGGCTCTTCATGACCTCATCCGATGCTGCCAGCTCTGACATCATCTGTCGCAGACTTCTCCACCAGGACAGCCAAACTCGGAAGCTCTCAGGTCATACAACACAGGAAGTTCTTCCACCTCACAACTTTTGCAAGGGCTGCTCTCTGCACACAACTTTCTTTACTTTTTTTTTTTAATATATATTTTTATTTCAGAGAGGAAGGGGGAGGGAGAGAGAGATAGAAACATCAATGATAAGAGAGAACCATTGACCAGCTGCCTCCTGCACGCCCCACACTGGGCATGGAGCCCGCAACCCGGGCATGTGACCTGAGTGGGAATCAAACAGTGACCTGGTTCATAGGTTGACACTCAACCACTGAGCATACTGGCCAGGCAGAATCTTTTTTATATCACTTCTCAGTTCAATTCAACACAGATTTGGTACACTACCAAGTATGAAGTACCTGGTGCTTTGGATACAGTGGGAAACATGGACACTGTGAGAGAGGCTGATTAATGCTCCTCCAAATCAGCTGGAATACACTAAACCCCCAAATAACTGCTTCACTTACAACACTGTTAATAAATTTCCCTAAACATGCCAAACAGCATTTTAAACATAACATTTTCACCTTATTTTTAAATACTGTATTTAAATATCTGAACTGACAAACAAAACCTCTTTATATAAATAATAACAGCAACTGACTTATTGAACATTCACTAAAAGTCAGGCACTGTTGCAAACTCTTGTACGAACTCATAATTCTCTCACAACAATCTCATGAAATAGGTATTATACTCATTTCACAGGTGAGAAAACAGGTACAAGAAGTTTAAGTTACTTGCTCTTAGTCATCTCTCTAGCAAATAGTGATTAATCTAGTGATTCTTAGAAATCTAATATAGGAAACAAGTATAGTGAATGTTAGATTCTCTAAATGCTATTTGCAAACTAGTAGAATTCTCTAATACAAGTCTAAGATTAATTAATTATATATTTTTCATTGGAATCACAAGGCTAATTTGTCAGATTCTCTAACAATAAATTCTCTAAATTTTACATTGAAAATACCTAATTGCACAGAATATTAACAAAGTTAACACAAAAATATGGATACTATGGATTTGACATTTTCATCATTCTCATATTAAATTCTGAACCTTCTTAGGATTCAATGACATTAACTATTGAGGTTACTGTCTCAAGCCGAGACTGGGCTTACCTTTGCAAGAGAAGGGGGACTCCTGTCTCAGCAGGCTGAGGTTGTCTTTTGTCAGAGATTTTTGACCAACATGTATGAGAGAGATTCTTCTGCCATCGCTGTGAACACACCAACTCCCTTTTATATGATGTGTGTCAACAGGGTTCTCCCAGAGCCCACCCTACACATTAGATTCCTGTGATGCCTCACCTAGTTCTTTCTGGACCTGTTGATTAGATTACCTGGCAGGGAAAATCCTGGTAACTGCCTGGGTTCATTCCCCTCTTGATTAGATCCAAATGATCTCTTTATTGGGTGACTATATATATATTTTTAAATATATTTCTTTATTGATTTCAGAGAGAAAGGGAGAAGGAGAGAGAGATAGAAACATCAATGATGAGAGAGAATCATTGATCGGCTGCCTCCTCGGGATTGAGGCAGAAACCCAGGCATGTGCCCTTGGCCGGAATCGAACCTGGGACCCTTCAGTCCACAGGCTGATGCTCTATCCACTGAACCAAGCCGGTTAGGGCTGGGTGACTACATTTGATGTCATTTTCCTATTCTTGCCTTGTCTGGCATAATCCCAAGTCATTCTAATGATTGGGGGGAAAAAAAAGTATGTTGAGCCAGACTGTAGAGGGTCATAAAGACCTCTTTAAAAATTGGTTCTCATGCCGAACCGGTTTGGCTCAGTGGATAGAGCGTCGGCCTGCGGACTGAAAGGTTCCGGGTTCGATTCCGGTCAAGGGCATGTACCTGGCTTGCGGGCACATCCCCAGTAGGAGATGTGCAGGAGGCAGCTAATCGATGTTTCTAACTCTCTATCTCTCTCCCTTCCTCTCTGTAAAAAATCAATAAAATATATTTTTTAAAAAAAATTGGTTCTTAACTCAGAAGGCAACAGATAGCTTTTGACAATTTTGAGTAAAGCACGAACAAGATCAGATTAGTGTAGATTCACCATGAATCCAAATTTGAGTTGAGCCACTGGTCCCTAGAGGGCACTCAAGGCTTCCCCCTTAGAGTGGAGTCAGGATAGTGAGCAAAAAATTTCATCCCACCCCCACCCCCTCAAAGGAAAAAAAGCTTGCTAAAATTGGAGAATACAGAGTAAGTTACATTGTCTAGGGATTGAGCCTTTGCAAAGTAAAAGATTCAGCACGAGTGAGTGCAGCCTCCCTCCCATCTTCACCAAGTTTTGAGTGGTAACAAGTGCTGCCCTGTCTCTACTCTGATGCACCTCAGCCAGCATCCTCTCTTTTCCTCTCGAGAGGTTGCTAGCCCCTGGGGCTACTGCCCACCTGTGAAGACTTGGGACAGCCCCGATCTTTGGGCAAAAAGTCTGCAGATTAGTCTTTCTCTTCAGTTTCTCTGGTAAGAGTGGCTTTTTGTCCCACTAGAGCAGGGGTGGGCAAACTTTTTGACTCGAGGGCCACAATGGGTTCTTAAACTGGACCAGAGGGCCGGAACAAAAGCATGGATGGAGTATTTGTGTGAACTAATATAAATTCAAAGTAAACATCATTACATAAAAGGGTACGGTCTTTTTTTTTTTTTTTAGTTTTATTCATTTCAAACGGGCCGGATCCGGCCTGGGGGCCGTAGTTTGCCCACGACTGCACTAGAGAGTAAGATTCTAAGACTCATATTTGGGTACGGATGAGAGAGAATAGGCAGAGACATCTAGAGTCCAGACTATCTTTCCTGACTTGTACATTGTGGTTTGAGCTAATAATACCCAGCTAATAATAAAGTTCTATTTTGCCTGTTTGGGTCATTGTTCCCTATACATGTATTTCCCCTGGGGACCTCATGGGAAGAGGAGATGTCTGGCCAAGCCAGGATTCAGGCATTCTCAGATCCCTAACCAAATATCTTCTTAATACCACTTACTATCAGTCCTTGGAAGACATGCTGAATTCCCTAATGGACCAGAATTAGGCTGGAGATGGCTAAAAGAAATGAAAAAAAAAAAAAAAAAAAAGACCAGTGAAGGAAAATTCAAGTAACTGATGAGGTATTTAAGGACTAGGAGGGCAAAGGTCAGAAGTAATTCCAACGTTTTAAGAACTAAATGACAAAAGACGGTGGTATCATTGATAGTCATCTAAAGGAACAGCCAATTTAGGTGCAATGTTTGGTTTCAGACTGATTGAGTGACGGGTGGCAACGGGGAAGCCACGTGTTTCAGAAGATTACTCTGGGCACAGTCAGCAGCATGGAATGAAGGTGGGGACGGCTGAGGCTGAGCAATCGACATGAGTGCAAACTGATGGAACAGATATTTGTACAGCTCTGAGAGTGAGGGCCTCCCTAAGCTTTGCACCTTAGGTGCCTTGCTAAGTTCACCCCACTTCTGGCCCTGGTTATAATGAGGGTCAGGAGGACTTCATTGAAAGATAGTCTCTAAGCTGAACCTCAGGGTAGGAAGGATTGGGTTTAATAGCAAGGTCATCTACCTCCAGGTGAAATAATATAGAAAATACTCCCGTGAGATCTCACAAGGGCTGCTCGAGGGTGATCAGACTCTTGAATATGACATAAGAACATGAAGGAAGAGGGAGCATGTTGGGCCCAAGTTCCTCTGCCATGGACCTGACCTCTTTGGACGCTGGAAATTGGAAAAAAGACACGAGCAGGCATAGGTGGATAGTTTATTGCATACAAAGCAGCCACAACCGGCTGGTCAGTGGCACCTTTATACTCACTCACACAAAAGAGGCCTGTGGCAATTAGTGACATCTGTGTTACATTAACATAAGTAGGTCACCCTAATGGTTTGGCTCAGTGGATAGAGCATTAGCCTTTGGACTGAAGGGTCCGAGGTTCAATTCCAGTCAAGGGCACATGCCTGGGTTGCAGGCTCAATCCCTTGCAGGAGGCGTGCAAGAGGCAGGTGATCAATGATTCTCTCTCATCAGTGATGTTTCTATCTCTCTCTCCCTCACCCTCTCCCTCTCTCTTTCTCTCTGAAATCAATAAAAAAATATAAAAAACAAAAGAAATATATAAGTAGGTTATATAGGGGTGTGCCCATGTAGTACATATAGGGAGGGGAAAGGATATTATACAAACAAAGAAATTAAAGCACAGTAAGTCAATAGACTCAGCATTCATTCAATCCAGATGTTTACTTATTTTTATTTTTTTTATTCTCACCCAAGGATATTTTTCCATTGATTTTTAGGGAGAGTGGAAGAGAGAAGGAAAGACAGAGAGAAACATCAATGTGAGAGAAACACATCGGTTCATTGCCTCCTGCACGAGCCCCGACCAGGACCTGGGCCAAGGAGGAGCTTGACCAAAATTGAACTCGGGACCCTTTGGTCTGTAGGCCGAAGCTCTATCCACTGATCATAACCAGCTAGGGTGAATCAGATGTTTATTGACAGTCCTCTACATACCAGGCATGTTCCTAGGCTCAAGATACATGGAGGTAAACAAAGTGCAAGAGGCAGGTGATCAATGATTCTCTCTCATCAGTGATGTTTCTATCTCTCTCTCCCTCACCCTCTCCCTCTCTCTTTCTCTCTGAAATCAATAAAAAGATATAAAAAACAAAAGAAATATATAAGTAGGTTATATAGGGGTGTGCCCATGTAGTACATATAGGGAGGGGAAAGGATATTATACAAACAAAGAAATTAAAGCACAAAAAATACATAGCCCTGGCAGTGTTTCTCAGTGGTTAGAGCGTTGACCCATACACGGAAGGGTTGCCAGTTGGATCCCTGGTCCCAGTGGGGCGCGTGTGGGAGACAACCAATAGATGTGTCTCTCTCACATCAATGTCCTTTTCTCTCTCTCTTCCCCTCCCTCCCTTCCACTCTCTCTCTAAAAAAAAAAAAATCAATTGAAAAAAATATCCTCAGGTTTAACAACAATTATATATTATCAACTCTGGCTGGGTGGCTCAGTTGGTTGGAGCATTGTCCGTACACCAAAAGGTTTGGGGTTCATTCTTGGTCAGGGCACATACCTAGGTTGCAGGTTGGATCCCTGTTGGGGCGGGTGCAGGTACAGAAGGCAGAAAGTCGACGTTTCTCTCTCTCTCTCTCTCTCATCAATGGGCCCTTGGGGGAGGATTAATAAAAGAAAGAAAGCAGCTCAGGGAGGATTATATTCTGATAATGGGAAAAGCGAGCGCAAAGGCCCTGAGGCAGGGGTGCACTCAGTATGGTTGAATGTTTAAAGAACCAGGGAGGCCCAGCCAGCATGGCTCAGTGGTTGAGTGTCAACCTATTGAGAGAAGTTAGCTTGACATGCAGGCAGATAGGACAGGGGTCCAGTGGAAAACAAAGGCAGGTGGAACATAGGCAGGGGCAGACAGGGCAGTTTGAGCAGGAACCAACCAAGCAGAAATAATAAAATGTTTCTAGACTCAAAGCAGGAGGCATGGGAAACCAAGGGAGGACTTGCAACAATAAGGTGTGCTGACACAGAAACAGAGAACGTTCCGGTTATTGCTGGGCAAGAACAATGAGGAAATCAAGCAGGTGACGACACAGATAGATACAGAAGCTGGCTTGTAGCAAATATATACCCCTGGTCTACAAGGCTTCACCAGGCAGCCCATTATTGGGCCCCCTCCCCATGCAGGGAGTCTGAATCTGCTTGTAATAAATTTTCCACATTTTTGCTTAAATCTTCTGGTCCATGGAGCTTATTCTGTGGTGTGGAAGGACATGATCTGGGAAAAACCCTCAGCTCACCATTCTGGTTATCACTATGAATCAGGAGGTCATGGTTTGATTCCCGGTCAGGGCACATGCCTAGGCTGTGGGCTCCATCACAGTGTGGGGTGTGCAGGAGGCAGCCAATCAATGATTCTCTCTCATCATTGATGTTTCTATCTCTCGTTCCCTCTTCCTTCCTCTCTGAAATCAATAAAATATATTTTTTTAAAAAGTAAAAAGAACCAGAGAGGTCACTGATGCTGGAGGAGAGGGATGAAGAAAGAAACAGCAGGGGGAAGACGGAGCCAGGGGCCAATCCTATAGAACTCTGTAGAATGTGGCAAAGACTTGAATGATTTGTTATCATAATAAAGTACACACTGAATATTGACTTTTAAATATACATATATTTTATTGATTTCAGAGAGGTGGGGAGAGGGAGAGAGAGATAGAAACATCAAGGATGAGAGGTAATCATCGATTGGCTGCCTCCTGCAGGCCCTCTACTGGGGATGGAGAGCCCGAAACCCAGGCATGTGCCCTGACAGGAAATTGAACAGTGACCTCCTGGTTCTTAGGTCTACGCTAACCACTGAACACGCCAGCCAGGCTGAATATTGATTTAACTCCAAGTTATGACACGAGGATGGAGGTTGTGCCAAACTGTCAGATCTTCATCTACCATAATAAAAAGTCAATAGATAACATCTAAAATTAGTAAACCAAAAAATATAAGAATAAGCATATTATTTGGAAATATGGAGATAACTACCAGAAGAAACATCTAAAAGAGGTTGGCTCCAGAGAGGACCCTGGCTGGGTGGCAAGGAGACCATTGTTTATTGTTATAAACCTTTTAGTATAATGTACTTAAAAAAAAATCCTCACCTAAGATATGTGTGTTTTTTTAAAATTAATTTGAGAGAGAGAGAGAGAGAGAAAGAGAGAGAGGGAGAGATGTAAGAGAGAAACATGGATCTGTTGCCTCTTGTACGAACCTCCACTGAGGATCAAATCCAAAACCTAGGTATGTGCCCCAATCAGGAATTGAACCCACAACCGTCTGGTGCATGGGACAACACTCCAACCAACCAGGCCACCTGGCCAGGGCAGGATAAAGTATTCTTGACAACCACGTGCCATATTGCTTTGACAGGACAGAAAGAACCCAGGTCCTAGTTTCACAGGCAATGACGACAGGGATGACCTCCTATTTGGCTAAAGCCTGGCCCTCTGTGACTGTCACCCATTGGCCTGGTGCAGCTGTGTGGCAAGTCCAGGAACAGCTCCCCCTCCCATGCTGGTCCCAGGCCATCAGGTATGTGAGGCAGATCTCCCCGGAAACTGAGGCGGCCCAGCTGCTGTGACTTCCTCACCAGACAAGGATTCCACATAGAACCAACTCAACTCAGTGATAAGCGGCAGCCACAGCTGGGGGCTATGATAAGGGCTGAGAAACCCTTATCGTAGGTTTTGAACTTAAAAGCAAACCGACCCAGGCATTCGTAGGCAGCCTCACAATGCAGTGGCCCACATTGAGTGGGAGAAGTTGGGAGAGAAGAGAACTGACATTCACTGCGTATCCACTATGCTCTAGGGCAGTGTCGGCAAACTCATTAGTCAACAGAGCCAAATATCAACAGTACAAAGACTGAAATTTCTTTTGAGAGCCAAATTTTTTAAACTTAAACTATATAGGTAGGTACATTGTTATTAACTTAACAAGAGGCCTGTTGCACGAAAAGATTCATGCAATAGGCCTTCCCTTCCCCTGGCTGCCGGCACTGGTTTTCCTCCGGCACCTGGGACCCAGGCCTTGGCTGCGGCCGGAGCCGCCTTCAGTCTTGGCTGCTCTGGCTGGAGCCACCTTCAGTCTTTTTTTTTTTTTTTTAAATAAATCTTTATTGTTCAGATTATTACATTTGTTCCTCTTTTTCCCCCCATAACTCCCCTCCTCCCAGTTCCCACCCCACCCTCCGCCCTCACTCCCCACCCACTGTCCTCATCCATAGGTGCACCATTTTTGTCCAGTCTCTTCCTGCACCCCCCACATCCCTTTCCCCGCCCCCCAAGAATAGTCAGTCCATTCCTTTTCTATGTCCCTGATTCTATTATAATCACCAGTTCATACTGTTCATCAGATTATATATTCACTTGATTCTTAGATTCACTTGTTGATAGATATGTATTTGTTGTTCATAGTTTGTATCTTTACCTTTTTCTTCTTCTTCTTCTTCTTCTTAAAGGATACCTTTCAGCATTTCATATAATACTGGTTTGGTGGTGATGAACTCCTTTAGCTTTTCCTTATCTGTGAAGCTCTTTATCTGACCTTCAATTCTGAATGATAGCTTTGCTGGATAAAGTAATCTTGGTTGTAGGTTCTTGGTATTCATCACTTTGAATATTTCTTGCCACTCCCTTCTGGCCTGCAAAGTTTCTGTTGAGAAATCAGCTGACAGTCGTATGGGTATTACCTTGTAGGTAACTGAGTTTCTTTCTCTTGCTGCTTTTGAGATTCTCTCTTTGTCTTTTGCTCTTGTCATTTTAATGATGATGTGTCTTGGTGTGGTCCTCTTTGGATTCCCTTTGTTTGGGGTTCTCTGCGCTTCCTGGACTTGTAAGTCTATTTCTTTCACCAGGTAGGGGAAGTTTTCTGTCATTATTTCTTCAAATAGGTTTTCAATATCTTGCTCTCTCTCATCTTCTGGCACCCCTATAATTCGGATGTTGGTACGCTTGAAACTGTCCCAGAGGCTCCTTACACTATCTTCGTATTTTTGGGTTCTTTTTTCATTTTGCTTTTCCGGTTGGGTGTTTTTTGCTTCTTCGCATTTCAAATCTTTGACTTGATTCTTGCGCTCCTTGGTCTGCTGTTGGGAGTCTGTATAATATTCTTTATTTCAGTCAGTGTATGCTTAATTTCTAGTTGGTTCTTTATCACAACATCAAGGGTCTCATTAGATTTCTTGAGGATCTCACTATATTTATCAGCAGTCTCACCAGTCTTTTTGAGGGCCTTACTAAATTTATCGGCGGCTTCTAGATAGTTCTTGAGAGACCTTAAAAGTGTGGTTTTGAAAAAAAAAAAGTGTGGTTTTGAACTCTATATCCTCCATTTCTGATATTTGTGTCCTGTTTCTTTGTCTCTGCATTTTTTATGCTTTCTTGGTGCACCCCCTAGTGGTCTTTGTGCGCAGTCTTATTGTAGTTAAGCCTTGATTGTTGTAGGTAATACTGGGGGGGGGGGGGGGGGCAATTTGACCTCCAGGCCAACTGGCTGTGAGAATCAGCTGTGTCTGCAGTGGGAGAATTTCTGTCCTCTAGGGAGGTGTTAATCTAGCGCTATCCGGCAAATGCCTCTGTGCAGGGCTTGGGTGGGGCGGGTCCCACAGGATCAACAGGGCGGGCAGAGGGACCAGTTATGGCTGCTCTCAGTCCCATCCCCAGAGGCTCTGCTTCTCAGTGTCCCAGCAACTGCTGCAAACCTCAGAGAGAAAGCTGCCCTCGAGTTCCGACTGATGCCAGACAGTCCCGCTTCTCCCGTATGAGTCTGGGTCCCTAGACACTCGCCCGGATGTGGAGCTCAGAGTCTGAGACTCCCTCCCAATTGAAACAGATAACCTCACCCTCAGCCGCCAGCCCACTCCGCACGCACCTCTGCACCTTAGTATTTCACTTCTGCACTGCGCCTCCTCTGAGCCTCGGTATGCTTTTCTCTTTCCTTCTAGTTGTAGAATTTCCACTCAGCCAGCCTTCCTGTGGTTCTGGGTGATGTCCGCTCCGTCTTTTAGTTGTATTTTTGAAGTGGTTGTGCGAGACAGCAATCTCCGGTGTTTACCTATGCCGCCATCTTGGTTCTCCTCACGCCTTCAGTCTTTACTCCACCGCTTCGCACCTACGTATGCAAATTAACTGCCATCTTTGTTGGTGGTTAATTTGCATATCTCGCTGATTAGCTAATGGGAGGTATAGCGAAGGTACGGTCAATTACCATGTTTGTCTGTTACTAGATAGGAGGATTAGGGTACTCCTAAGGCTTAGGAAGAGCCACACTCAAGGGGCCAAAGAGCTGCATGTGGCTCACAAGCCGCAGTTTGCTGACCACTGCTCTAGTGTATGTGCTAGGCATTTATATATGTTATTTCATTTAATCCTCAAAAACAACCCTGCCTTTCATGCCACTGAATTGTACACTTAAAAATGGGTAAGATGGGCACAGAATAATGTGGCGGCGCTGGCGGCCAAAGAGGGCGGAGAGTTCCTTGATAAAGTAGGGGGAGGGATTCATGGAAGCGTCAGGAGGAGCCCGGGTGTGAGCTATAAAGTGGGAAGTTGATGCGGGGCCCAGCTATTCCCAGACTAGTGGCGTGGAAGCTGTGATCTCATCGCTGAACCATCATCTTTGAAATCCAACAACAATGGAGAAGACTCAAGAAAAAGTCCAAAGAATTCTTCTAGAACCCTACAAGTACTTGCTTCAGTTACCAGGTAAGCAAGTGAGAACCAAACTTTCACAGGCATTTAATCATTGGCTAAAAGTTCCAGACGACAAGCTTCAGATTATCATTGAAGTGACGGAAATGCTGCATAATGCCAGTTTGCTCATCGATGATATCGAAGACAACTCGAAGCTCCGACGTGGCTTTCCCATGGCACACAGCATTTATGGGATTCCGTCTGTCATCAATTCTGCCAATTATGTATATTTTCTTGGCCTAGAGAAAGTCTTAACTCTTGATCACCCCGATGCAGTTAAGGTTTTTACACACCAGCTCTTGGAACTCCATCAGGGACAAGGCCTGGATATTTATTGGCGGGATAGCTGCACTTGTCCCACGGAAGAAGAATATAAAGCTATGGTGCAGCAGAAGACAGCTGGGCTGTTTGGATTAGCAGTAGGTCTCATGCAGTTGTTCTCTGATTACAAAGAAGATTTAAAGTCACTACTTGATACACTTGGGCTCTTTTTCCAAATTAGAGATGATTATGCTAATCTACACTCCAAAGAATACAGTGAAAACAAAAGCTTCTGTGAAGATCTCACAGAGGGAAAGTTCTCGTTCCCTACTATTCATGCTATTTGGTTGAAGCCTGAAAGCACGCAGGTGCAGAACATCTTGTGCCAGAGAACCGAAAATGTAGACATAAAAAAATACTGTGTACATTATCTTGAGAAAGTGGGTTCTTTTGAATATACGCGGAATACTCTGAAAGAGCTTGAAGCTAAAGCCTACAAACAAATTGATGCGCTTGGTGGAAACCCTGAACTGGTAGCTCTAATAACGCACTTAAGTAAAATGTTCAAAGAAGAGAATTAGTAATATTAAGCCATTCTTGATTAGGCCTGACAGCTTATTTTAGTTGGTTATTTTTTTGTCTTTTAGCCTATCTTTTTATAAATTTGGAGCAAGCTGTTTGTCTCTAAGAACTGAGTGGACAGGGGCGATGTGGGGGAGGTGGTTTCCATGTAGAGCCACTCTGTAATCATTGTACAGAATTGAAGGAACTGAGAGGAGTCACATTCAAATAGGTGTAATGTGAATGTCCAGAGTGCTGTATTGGGTCTCTGTGGCCAACTCTGCCATGAGTGTTTGATTGATTCTGTCAATAAAGAATTCGACCCCCCCACCCCAAATGGGTAAGATGGTAAATTTTATGTTATGTGTATTTTACCACAATTTAAATTAAAAAACAACCTGGTGTGGAAGCTATTGCTCCCATTTTTCAGAAGAGGAATCAGAGAGGCACAAGAAATTAGACCCAGCCGGTTTGGCTCAGTGGATAGGGCATCGGCCTGGGGACTGAAGGGCTCCAGGTTCTATTCCGGTCAAGAGCACATGCCTGGATTGCAGGCTTGATCCCTAGTAGGGGGCGTGCAGGAGGCAGCCAATCAATGATTTTCTCTCATCACTGATGTTTCTATCTCTCTCTCCATTTCCCTTTCTCTCTGAAACCAATAAAAAAATATTTTTTAAAAAAAGAAATTAAATAACTTGTTCAAACTACCCAGCTAGTAGGTGCCTGAGCCAGTGTGGACTCAGGTTTGTCTGGGTCAAAGCCAGTGGCTTTCGGCCCTGTTGGGTGGTAAGGTAAATGCTAAATGAAACAGAAGGAATCAGCTCTAGGAGGAGTGTATGGTCTTTCTTCAGAGGCTCACAGTGTTTTTTTTTGTGTTTTTTTTAAAAATATATTTTATTGATTTTTCACAGAGAGGAAGGGAGAGAGATAGTCAGAAACAACAATGGGAGAGAAACATCGATCAGCTGCCTCCTGCACATCTCCCACTGAGGATGTGCCCGCAACCCAAGTACATGCCCTTGACAGGAATCGAACCTGGGACCTTTCAGTCCGCAGTCCGACACTCTATCCACTGAGCCAAACCGGTTTCGGTTGTTTTTTTTTTTTTTTTTTAAGTTCATCAGCATAGTTGGGTTCTCCAGCCAAGCAAGTCCTGTATCTTATTGTCTTATTACATCTGTATTTATACCAGTTGATTTTAATCCTGTCAATTTCTATTCCAAAGGTTAGGGTGTTTCTTACCTCCATTCCAGGGAGTAAAGATTATGTAGCTTAAGGGTGATTGTTTGTAGTTAAAGTGATTAACTACTCACCTGGCTCTTAGTTAAGGGGTTTTATTCCCTCCCTAACTTCAGGGAAAAATCCCTATCTGGGGAAACAACCTTTCTCAGAGAGGTGACCTTGGTTAAAACACATAGAGCCAAGAAGGTGAGCAAACATATGAGGAACAGTATGCCATATACGCCAGGTCCCTTGAAACATATGCTATGCAGATGTTTCTTTCCTGCAGCAACTGTGTCAAGCAGCAAGGATGGACCAGCTTCCGGCAAATTCCCCCTTTTTTATTTTTTAAATGATAGTGCATATAAATCAGAAGCCACCTCTCAGATTGGGTTAAGACTCGGAAGGAGACTGACAAGCAATGATAGCGAGCATAGCTATAAACATAGTGGATGGAGTGCACACGGAGCCTTGTTCCTGTAGAAGGTTGCTGGCCTCTTCAGTCAAGGGATTTCAGCTGTCCTCAAGTTGGTGGTTTGGTTGTCCTTGTTGGTCTGGCTAGCAGGCGGTGTCACTGGCGATGGGCTTCCCGAAGCGTCAGCGAGTTGAAGGGCTGCATCAAAGGGTCCATCAGGGCCATGCTTGATGATGGTGTGGGCATCCAGGGAAGAGTCAGCTGTGCTCTCAGAAGGGTTGAGGGTTCAGGCCTCTGCAAAGTTGGGGGAGTGAAGGTCTGTGCCCCACCTCTGTTGACCCCCAAGTTGTCTCCTGATGGCCCCTCTGCCACTGTGCCTGTCTTAGGTTGTTCCTTCCCTGAGAAATCTTACCCATCTCTGGCTAACCAACCATCCTCTGGGGCCAAGCAGGGTGATGTGAGGTGTGTGAATAAGGGAGGGGAAGCACCTCCCTGCAAAAGGTTCAGTTCTGTCTCCTTGGTAGCCTATGCCCTATGGCCTCCACACCCAGCACCTGCCTTGGGCTCCCCTTGCCTGCTGGCGGGGCCCCGGCTCTGGTCACATATTGGGGAACCCAGGTTTCTTCTCCAGGGAGGGCCCAGCTCACACCATTGGGTGAGAGAGAGATCCATGGCACCGGCCACCACGAGGCCTCAACCTCAGCATGAACAGAAAGCCCAGTCAACAGCTGTGGGCAAATGGACTGTGAGAAGGGGGTCCCTCATGACACGAGGGCAAGAGGGGCCAATACAGGACAAAGGAGAGTCCCGGGACAGGGCTTTCTCAGCCCAGGATGTCAGGCTCTTGGTACAAGACAACTCCACGTATGGGGCATATACCAGACACTCCCAGTCACGGCAGAAAAGGGAGGTGCCCTTCCTGGAACAGTAGGGTAGGGAGATTCTAGAAAAGGCTGTGTTCAGGAGAGAAGGAGAAAGGCCAAAGAACCAGCAAACAAGTAGTCAGATTAAAAAAAAAAAAAAAAAAACAGAAAAAGAAAAAGGAAAGGAGATGTGGGGCAAAGCTGGGACATAAGGACAGAAAAAAGGAGGCACATGTGATCCTCCCAATGGACAGGTGGTTCCAGCTCAGGGCTGCACATCTGCTGCAGACGGGCACTGGTCAGGTGTGCTAACTAGGCCTCCCAGGGGTGACGGTCCCCAGGAGGGAGGCAGAAGCTGCTCCTTCTGGAAAGATAAAAAACACAACCTCTTCCCCACATCATTACTAGATCTGGTAAAACTCCTGTCTGGTTTATGTATCCTTCTACCAGGCTGAGTCGGCAGAGGCTATTGTACAGGAGGCCCGATGCCTTTTGGCTGCTGTACAACCTTCTGCATTGTATTTTTAAAAAATTTAACATATCCAAAGCAGGCATTAAAAAGAAAAACCCCAAATGCTCTCTTGTATCCATTTTAAGAGTAGGATTGATGCTTTCTGCTATTACCTGAGTCCTGATCTATCACCCCAGGGAGAGCTTGCCAGTCCTGCACTTTCCTGGGGTGGAAAGGCTGCAGTGGGGTTAAGGATAAGGCTCCTTGGGCCTACCTTCTCCCATGCCTCTACATTTACCTTTCCTTCCTCAGAAAAGCATGGACATACTTCCTGTATAAAAACGTTCCGTCTGAATGGGAGTAACCTTAACTCCTAGCAAGCATATGTGTTAAAAGATCAATACGGAGTCTTTTTTTCTTTAGACTCAGTATGGCCCATCTTCTCATTCTAAAGATCAATAAAGAGTCTTCTTTCTTTGGACTCAGTATTGTACATCTTCTCAATCTAAGTTCTGTACTATCCACCTTCTTACCCTACTTATCCTCTATAGGGGGGTCTGCAGCACCCTGGTGGAGTCCTATCCGTCTGAGTGTGGGGGTTCTCAATGGAGGGGTGGGGGGGCTTACCTAGAGGATACCTGTTCGGGCACCAATTGTTGGAGTCCAACCCCAGCAGGTCCAGGGGTTCCCAAAGGTGTGGACGGAGTTGGCGAAAAAGGAATGATACGGAGGCAGCGTTTAGTTGATCAGCATAGTTGGGTTCTCCAGCCAGGTTCTGTCGAGGCTCACAGTTTTGCCCGCTGCCAACTTGGCACTCCTCCCTGGCGTCGTGAGCAAATGCCAGCGTGAGGCTGATTAATTAACAGTGCCCAGCGCTCAGCAACTCTGGGAGAGGGGCCGTGACCACTCTCATCCACGAAGATCAGTCAGCGAGTGTCTGCAGCAGGTGAACACGCAGCTCTGAGGTGTCTTAGATTCTCCACAGGAGGTTCCTTGCACTTGGTTTCAGGTTCTGAATTAGCTGAATTTTCAGATGATGCAAATCCAAGTCATTCCCTGAAGGAGTTGGAGGAAATGAGAAGAACTTGACAGAGGACAAAGAGAACATCAGCCTATATAGGAGGAAGGGGGAGGGAGGGCCAGGAGGACAAATGAAGGCGTAAAGAATAATTACAATAATAATACCATCCAACACTTTTATAAAGCATGCAGTGTGTCAGGTACTGTACTAAGCACCGTATATGTATCAATTCATTTAATTCTCATAATCACCCAATGAGGTTACTATCAGTCATTATCAGTCAAAGAGTAGGTGGTTTATAAAGCATTGAATTATCTGATATGCCAATTTCCACCTAGTGGGAGAGTACTACTTACAACAGACAAAAACTAGAAACCGCCCAATGTCCAACAACGGGGAATATTAAAGCCATGGAGTTATGCAGACGAAAAGGATAAATAATAATAAGCAGTATTTGCTGAGTGTTTGCCATCTCTGTGCATGCTTTGCATACATCACCTCCTTTAATCTTTTTTTAATTTCTTTATTGATTAAGGTTCCTTTAATCTTTTTGAAAAAATATTTTTATTGATCTCAGAGAAGAAGGGAGAGGGAGAGATAGAAACATCAATGATGAGAGAGAATCACTGATCGCTGCCTCCTGCACCACCCCTGCAACCCTGGACACATGCCCCCACTGGTGACCTCCTGATTCATAGGTCCACGCTCAACCACTGAGCCACACCGACTGGGCCTCCTTTGATCTTTACAACCCTGTAAGGGAGGTCTGTCTTACAGGTACGGAGACGGAGGCTCAGAGCCCTCTGAGGTTAGCTAGAGTAGATTTGAAACCCAGATCTAACTTCAGGACCCAAGCTCTTCCTACTTTGTTATCCTGCCTCCAAAGACTGGAAGAGAAAACGTGTTGCACAAACTGCTTCCCATCGGGCTTGCAATTACATAAAACCCGAGGCTGTGGGAAAACGCCAGTGACTATGAGATGTGAACTAGGAAAGGGAGTCATTTGTGTGACATGAGTGAGTGTTGTTCTCTCCAAATACAATAGTTAAAGGCAGCCCAGAACAGGGCATTCTCTTCCTCGCCTTCATTGGTAACCGTTCCCTGTGCCACTCGGAGCACCTGGGTCTTCATGTCCCAGGTTCCCAAAGGGAGAGAGGAGGCAGAAAGTATCGCTTTCCTTCCCCCCGTTCCCCGGGACCCGCAGACCTGCACTGACACACTCTTCGCTGAAGTCACACCTGCTCGGAGCAGAGACTGTGGCTGGGACGTCGCTGTCCCATTTCACATTTCGGTTAAGTCCCGAGCCTTCTGCGGGCCGACACTTCCCTCACACAGTCTCTATAGGTCATGGTCACTGAGTCCTTATATGCACTGTCCGTGGCCCAGAGAGTCTTGGAGGTGACACTTGACTCCTTCGACTTCCACAAAATGGCCCCCTCATCCAGAGCTGCTGTTAGCGCAGCCGAGTTTCCGGATGGCTCCAGAGTGGAGACGAGAGAGGCGTTTACATCAAAGCCACACAATGTCATCCTCTTTCTTACAAGTTCTTTGCTCCTTTCACCAGTCCTGGCTTCTCACCACCTCTCTGGCTCTTCTCTCTGTCTTTCGCTTCTCCCTGTCATTCTCTCTGCTTCACTGGTCTCCTCCCAGTTCAGGAGCAAAGCTGGTAATTCCTCTCTGTGCTTGGAGCTGAACGCTTCCCCTCCTCTCCCTGCGAATTCCATTCCCAAGGTCACACTCAGTCCCCACGAGACTCAATGAGGTTCTCCCTCAAACGACACCCCTTTCCCAAGAAGAATTCTAGTAACAACTGTTCAGAAAAAGATTTTTTTGAAAAAAAGACTTTTATGCCCTAGCTAGGGCCTAGCTGGTTTGGCTCAGTGGATAGAGCGTCGGCCTGCGGCCTGAAGGATTCCAGGTCAGGGCACATGCCTGGGTTGCAGGCTCAGTTCCCAGTAGGGGACATGCAGGAGGCAGCTGATCAATGATTCTCTCTCATCATTAATGTTTCTATCTCTTTCTCTCTTTCCCTTCTACTCTGAAATCAATAAAATTATATTTTTAAAAAGATAAAAAAGACATTTGCCACCATCTGAGGTCAGCTTACTCAGAAAACAGACTCTGAGATGGGTCTATGTGCAGAAGGTTTATTGGGACGTGCTCCTGAGAACAGCCTCTGTAAGGAGTGAGGGGAGCAGGACTGAACAGAGAGAGAACTTAAGCTTTGAAACAGTTGTAGTAAGAGTTTTAGAAAGTTCTGGAACTAGAATGATCCTTTGGAGGTTATAGCGCTGAGGCAAGGCCTTCAAACTCCCCCTTCCACTCACACATTGACTGGTCAGTCACTGGACGCCAGGCAGCCCACTGGCTGAGGACAAGCCCAGATAGGGACACAGCAGAGCTGCGGGCTATCAGCCGGCAAACTCCTCACAGCTGGGGAGTGAGCATCTCCCTCCTGACGGGGGTTGTGGATGGCACGCCATTGCCCCTGAAGTAATAATTTTTTCAAAAGTATGAAACAATCAACATGCCAATCTATTGAGGATTTGGTAAATAAATGACAGTTCATCCATGCCAAAGAATGCTACGCAGTTGTTTGAAAAAGTTCAGTTTGTGCCCTAGCTGGTTTGGCTCAGTGGATAGAGCGTCAGCCTGCGGATTGAAGGGTCTCGGGTTATTCTGGTCAAGGACACATGCCCAGGTTGTCGATCCCCAGTAGGGGGCGTGCAGGAGGCAGCTGATCAATGATTCTTTGTCATCACTGATGTTTCTATCTCTCCCTCTCCCTCCCTCTCTGAAATTAATTTTAAAAATTACAAAAAATACATAGGGTGGGGCAAAACTAGTGATGCAAAAACACTTTATGCTTGTATTACTATTTATTAATTATTGTATTATTTTCCATACGAACAACTGTAAACATACTTTTGCCCCACCCTGTATGTACATTCTAAAAATATCTAGTCCAAACTAAAAAACAAAATTAAAAGATAAATAAAAAATAAAAATATCTAGTCCAAAATTAATACTGACCACCTCTAGAGAGGGGATTATATTAAGTAATTAACAATAAACATTTTTATTATAATAATCTTGACAGTAAAACTTTTCTGGAGGGGGAGGAGACCAAGCCAAATGAGGCCAAGTTGCAGCTGATCAAATCCAAGACAAGGGAGTGACTTTTCTTGCTTGACTTGAATTTCCCTTGCCTTCGGTATTCTGTAAAAAATGGCATTCCTTGCCACTTCCTGCCTTAGGCTGTGCTGCAGCCCGCACAGCTGTTGAGCAGCTGTCACGTCAGTCCGTGGGAGCACAGAGGTGGCTTCTAGCACCTAATGGGAAGGCTGTTGGCTTTGTGGCCAGTGCAGGAGGAGCAGTAAAGCTGGGCTGCCCAGATTCCACAAAGCCGTGCAGCAAGTTCCCAGGCTGCAGTCACTGCTCAGTGTCCCAGGCCGCTCCCTCACCACCTGTCATCTTGTCATCATCATCGTCAAAATGACCACTTATTGAGGGTTACCATGCGCCAGATGATGTACCAAGCACTTTAGTCATCTCACTTCTTTTTCACAACAATCTCATGAGGTTATCTTGTTTGACAGACAAGAAACAGAAGCTTTTGCACAACTTTGTGAATATACCAAAAATCACAAAACTGTACACTTTATTTGTTGGTTTGTTTGTTTTTATTGAATTCAGAGAGATGAAGTGGGGGGGGAGAGAAAGATCGATGTGAAACATCAATCGGTTGCCTCCCTATGTGCCCCAACCGGGGATTGAACTCACTTTTTGGTGTACCGGAGGGTGCTTCAACCAGCTAATCCACCTGGCCAGGGCTACACTGTATACTTTAAATGGATGGGTTATATGGTGTGTGAATACTATCTCAAATCTTAATAAAGCTGCTGAGAGAGAGAGAGAGAGAGAGAGAGAGAGAAACTAAAGTTCATATAGGTTAGATAACTTGCCCAAGATCACCAAGGTATAAAGTGAGAAGATATTGTTAACAAGAAAGAAGCAGGCAGCCCGGCCGGTGTGGCTCAGTGGTTGAGTGTCAACCAATGAGCCAGGAGGTCACGGTTCCATTCCCGGTCAGGGCACATGCCTGGGTTGCAGGCTGGATCCCTGGTTGGGGGCATGGAGGAGGCAGCCGATCAATTCTTCTCTCTCATCATTGATGTTTCTATCTCTCTCTTTATCTCCTTTCCTCTCTCTGAAATAAAAAAAAAAAAAAAAAACATAATGAGAAAGGAAGGAAGGAAGGAAGGAAGGAAGGAAGGAAGGAAGGAAGGAGCGAGGGAGGGAAGGAAGGAAGGGAGGAAGGAGAGGCAGGCAATGGATGCTGGACAGTGTCTGCTACACCAGAATCTCTCAGCAGCATGCGGCAGACACTGGGGTTCTCTTTGTCACTGACAACCTCAGTGCGTGGGGACAATAGAGGGCCTGGGGCGGGCAAGCCCTCTGGGCAGCCACTTTGAGCTGTGAGCAGCAGCATCAGGGCTCCTCAGAAAAGTTTTTATCTATTTTTTAAATCCGTTGCCTTTTCACCCTAGGGAGGGAGAAAAGAGAGTGACGCCTGTCCCTGCAAGCCCCATGCGGAAAATGTCCCGCCCCGCCGAGGGCGACATCAGTAGCTGCCACAAACCACTGTGCAGGCGTTGGAGAAGGGGCAGACGAGCTGCTGGGGCTTGTGTTGCTAGCGTCCTGGGAGCCCGGCACCCAGCTAAGGCCATGGAGAGTGGGTGCGGGTAGGTGGCTGCTGCCGCTGGAGAGACAGCACCAGGCTGGGTCCCAAACCTCTGTCTTCACCCACAGCAGGTTCTGTCCTTTGCAGCCCCTGTTCCCCTTGAGGCGGATCCAACCGCTGTGTGATAATTGCTCTAACCACATGGGCATGCCTGCTAACCAGACCTTCAGCATTATCTTTAAATGGTTGGGGGGGGGGGGGGGGGGGAGGGGAGGGAAAAGAAGAGATAGTTGGCACAAAAAAATGTGATGGGTTTGAAATCCTTTGCCTTATCACAAGAAATTTCCAGAAGAGCTGTTAAACTCGTGAAAGATAATTTCAACGTCTATAAAAGTTTGAAGAGTGGTAAAAATGCTTTAAAAATTTTAATCTCTTTCTTGGGCAAAAATTCTCACTGATGGCGATTAGCAAGAACTTGAATAGATTATTACTGTAAAATCCTCATTGGCAATTATTTATCTCCACTGCAAGCATCTGAAGAAGAACGTGTGAAGGAGCTCTGCTCAGCAGTGTCTGCGGCTCTCTATGCAGAGCGGTGCCGAGCCGTCCGGAGCCACGGCCGCCTGTGGAGCGGAGCACCTGGACGGGGCCTGGGCCAACCTGACATGTGCCGGCAGTGAAAACGCACACCAGACCTAGTAAGAAAGCGGGAATGTAAAAGAGCTCATTAATAATTTTTATATTGATGACATATGGAATCAGAATACAGTAGACACTTTACGTAAAATGAAATATAAAACATTTTAAAGTTATGTTCATGGAAGTAAGATCAAGTTTCTCATTACATTTTGGAAATATTTTATTTGGATAATTTCATACAAATTCAGTATTGACTAAGTTCTCTAATTACTTGATATTTTATTTGTCTAATTCTTTAGTATAAAGAAAACATAATTACTTTTTCCATGGAGCCCCAGGAGCTGCCCCCAACCTCCCTTCCCCCAGTTTACTTGAACATGCTATATATTTCCTGTGAGTGCAATGACATGAAATAGGCTCAAAGAGGGTATTTTTGAACATCAATATGGTTAAAAAAGTCATTTTTGAGCATCTTTAAGGTTCAGAGAAGGCATTTTTCAGCATCTTGCCATGCCAGGAGCCATGCTGGATTCTGAGGATGCAGAGCTGTACATATGGTAAATTGCATTATATATATATAGCAACAATTATGCAGGGAAATCTTTGTTGTCCCACTAAGAAAAGAAACATCTGGTGGAAAGCTCGCAGCAACCTGCTCTGTTGGCCACAGAACCTGTGGGCATCTTAGTAAGGCCTGGACCAGCCACAGAGCAGAGGGCCAGGAGGCCTCAGTCTGAAAAGAGTGACAAAGAGAGATGGGCCCTTTGCCTTTTTGAGGTTTCTGGTTAAGTAGAGCCCCTGGCCTGGCTCCTTATTGCCTGTTTCCACTACACAAGGCTTGCTCGCTGTCCTCCTGCAAACTCCAGAAGCCCTGGCTCGGCTGCTGAGCATCTGTGTGTGGGTTTCCTATAATCCTATGCCTGAGGCGAGGCCTGTCCAGAAGTCGGAGGTGCTTGTAAACTTGGTTACTTTTCACATCTGTGACTTTGGCAAACCATTGCGATCTCGTTATGGGCCAGCTCAATGCCAAGGCTGACTTTCTGTCTCCAGCCTCGCCCCCCGGGGTGGAATACTGCCGTCTCCATAAAAGGCCTCTGCGGTGCAGGAAACCACCTGTGTAATTTGGGTAATTCGAGACACTGGTATTTTCTCAGCTCTTCTGAGGTGGAGCCCAGGAGACTGTCCATCTGGAAAACCATCAGGGAATTTTGGAGGTGACAGAAGTCAACGTTAGATCCCAGACGACAGGGTCTCGTCCTGGAAATGCAAAGAAGCAATATGGCATCTGCCAGATGAACACCGAGTTCTCAAATTCTGTATGGCCTGCACTTGCTCTGCGATGTAACTTTGTCATCACTTTCTCCATCTTTGCCCCCAAATACCTAAGTAATGTGCCTAAACAATTGGTATACAAGTGTAGGTGGCATACATTACCATAACAACTATGTATTGGTATATGTATAGGTACAGTGCAAGGGATATGCTTAGTTATAAGAAGTGTTGAATTGAGATGACAGGGAGCATAGATATTATTTACTGTTGTTTAAATACTAAACTGTTAAGAGCAGTTTACCACCCTGGTTGGTGTTGCTCAGTGATTAGAGCATTGGTCTCAGATTTGATTCCCAGGCAAGGGCACGTACCTGGGTTGCAGGTACATACCCGGGTTGCAGGTTCAATCCCCAGCTCCCGTGTGTGGGAGACAACTGATTGATGTTTCTCTCACATCTGTGTTTCTCTCTCTCTCTCTTCCACTCTCTAAAAATCAATGGAAAAAATATCCTGGGGGTGGGGGGTGGGAGTGAGGTGGGGATCTGACCTAGTTTGCAAGGACATGGCTAAACGCACCAAGAAGATTAGAATCTTTGGTAAATATGGGACTCATTATGGTGCCTCCCTCAGAAAACAGTGAAGGAAATTGAAATCAGCCAGCATGCCAAGTACACTTGCTCCTTCTATGGCAAAACCTAGATGAAGAGATAAGCTGTGGGATCTGGCACTGTAGTTCCTGCATGAAAACAGTAGCTGGTGTTGCTTGGACCTACAACACCACTTCTGCCATCACAATAAAGTCTGAAGGAGTTGAAAGACCAGTAGAAGCTCCACAGTTTGAAACATTGCTAGCCTATAATAAATGAGGTAATTTACATAGCAAAGTTACTTTGGTTTATTAATTTTATTATTTAGACATTCTGGTTTACATTGTATTAATCTTGCTTTCTCAAAAAAAGACTTGTAAATTAAAATCCATCTAATTGTTCAGTAGTCAAATGATCTACACTAATAAAAGAGAAACATGGTAATTGGCGTACGACCGCTACCCTTTTCATTGGCTAATCAGTGAGTATATGCAAATTAACTGTCAGCCAAGATGGCCGCGGCAGCCAGGCCAGGATCACCGGAGCCGAGAGGCCTCCCGGCCCCGGGATCAGCGGAGCCGAGAGGCCTCCTGGCCCCGGAATCAATGGAGCCGAGGGGCCTCCCGGTCCCTGGATCAGCGGAGCCGAGGGGCCTCCCGGCCCCGGGATCAGCGGAGCCGAGAGGCCGCCCGGCCCCTGGATCAGCGGAGCCGAGAGGCCTCCCGGCCGCCTGGATCAGCGGAGCCGAGAGGCCTCCCGGCCCCTGGATCAGCGGAGCCGAGAGGCCTCCCGGCCCCTGGATCAGCGGAGCCGAGAGGCCTCCCGGCCCCTGGATCAGCGGAGCCGAGAGGCCTCCCGGCCCCTGGATCAGCGGAGCCGAGAGGCCTCCCGGCCCCTGGATCAGCGGAGCCGAGAGGCCTCCCGGCCCCAGGATCAGCGGAGCCGAGAGGCCTCCCGGCCCCTGGATCAGCGGAGACGAGAGGCCTCCCGGCCCCAGCATCAATGGAGCCGAGAGGCCTCCCGGCCCCTGGATCAGCAGAGCCGAGAGGCCTCCCGGCCCCAGGATCAATGGAGCCGAGAGGCCTCCCGGTCCCTGGATCAGCGGAGCCGAGGGGCCTCCCGGCCCCGGGATCAGCGGAGCCGAGGGGCCTCTCGGCCCCTGGATCAGCGGAGCCGAAGGGCCTCCCGGCCCCGGGATCAGCCGAGCCGAGAGGCCTCCCGGCCCCGGAATCAGCGGAGCCGAGGGGCCTCCCGGCCCCGGTATCAGCCGAGCCGAGGGGCCTCCCGGCCCCTGGATCAGCGGAGCCGAGAGGCCTCCCGGCCCCAGGATCAGCGGAGCCGAGAGGCCTCCCGGCCCCTGGATCAGCGGAGCCGAGAGGCCTCCCGGCCCCTGGATCAGCGGAGCCGAGAGGCCTCCCGGCCCCTGGATCAGCGGAGCCGAGAGGCCTCCCGGCCCCTGGATCAGCGGAGCCGAAGGGCCTCCCGGCCCCGGGATCAGCGGAGCCGAGAGGCCTCCCGGCCCCTGGATCAGCGGAGCCGAAGGGCCTCCCGGCCCCGGGATCAGCTGAGCCGAGAGGCCTCCAGGCCCCGGGATCAGCGGAGCTGAGAGGCCTCCCGGCCCCGGGATCAGCAGAGCCGAGAGGCCTCCCGGCCCCGGGATCAGCAGAGCCTGATGGAAGCCCTGTGTGTTTATGCACCCTGGGGGTGCAGAGGTCCTTTCCTAGGCAGAGGCCTATGGCGAAAATTTCGACTCTAAGAAGCAGCCTACGGCCTGGAAGGGGGCTCCTCTGACCTCAGTGCTGGAGAAGACCATTAAGCAGAAAACTAAAGAAACCGATTTTACATCATTTCCCAGGTGGAGAACAGTTGGCATGTAAGCCCCTGACCAGTGCCCAGCCTCTCCTCTGTCAGTCTATCTCACTCTTAGGTACCATGTTCTTTGTTCTGTCTTAACTGCAACTCATTTTTAAACTAGATTGCTTTTAAAAGAAGACTAAATAAAGTTTCCCTTAGGTGGTGCTGGGGCTGCTGGGGCTGCTGGGGGCCTGATAGAAGACACAAACACTCAATGGGGGGCCTGTACCCAGCAGCCCCAAGGCCCGCCACCTTGGTGCTGGGGCTGCTGGGGGTATCAGAGACACAAACCCGCAGGCCCGGCACCCAGCAGACCCAAGGCCTTCGTGGCAGAACTAAGGAGCAGCAAGCCAAGCCGTAGGAAGCAGCAAGCAGGTGGGCAGTAACAAGGGAGGGGTCCCGGACTGCAAGAGGGCACATGCTGGGCTAAGGGACCCCCCACCCATCCCCAGTGCACGAATTTCGTGCACCGGGCCTCTAGTCCTATATAATAAAGAGGTAATATTCAAATTGATCATCACACCCTCGCACAAGATGGCTGCCCCCATGTGGTCAAAAGATGGCCGGCAGGGGAGGGGGGAGGGCAGTTGTGGGCAATCAGGCCAGGAGGGGAGGGCAGTTATGGGTGACCAGGCCTGCAGGGAGGGCAGTCGGGGGGAGGGACCAGGCCTGCAGGGGAGGGCAGTTGGGGGGAGGGACAAGGTCTGCAGGGGAGGGCAGTAAGGGGGGGACCAGGCGGCAGGGGAGGGCGGTTGGGGGCAACTGGGCCAGCAGGGGTGGGCAGTTGGGGGTGATTGGGCCTGCAAGGGAGCAGTTAGGTGTCAATCAGCCTGGCAGGGGAGCAGTTAGGCATTGATCAGGCTGGCAGGGGAGTGGTTAGGGGGTGATCAGGCTGTCAGGCAGTAGCAGTTAGGGGCAATCAGGCAGGCACGCAGGTGAGCGGTTGGGAGCCAGCAATCCTGGATTGTGAGAGGGATCCCAGATTGGAGAGGGTGCAGGTTGGGCTGAGGGACACCTCCCCCCACCCCCCCCCCGCCCCCCAGTGCACAAATTTCATGCACCGGGCCTCATATAAGAATATGTGCCTTAGCTTTTTATAAGTCTACTTATGCCAGTTCAACTTCTTTGGGATGCATGAATTCAAATTGTGTAAATTTGTTTTTAAGTCGCAGTTAATTTTTACTTTAAATGTTTCTAAAGGTCTGATGATGGACATATATTTCCTCTTAACTTTTGGTGTTTTGTGTGACCATTATATCAGTATCTTCAGAAAACAGTGAAGTAGTTAGAATTTCAGAACAAATTTTGCAAACCATACCATGCTTCATTTTTCAGTTTGCACACAAGGATTTTCAGGAATGAATTATTCAATTTGATGTAGATGGTCACATTAATAAAAAATAAAGTTGTACCCTAGCAGGTTTGGCTCAGTGGATAGAGCATCAGCCTGCAGACCAAAGGGTCCCAGGTTCGATTCCGGTCAAGGGCTCATACCTTGGTTGCAGGCTCCTCCCCACCTGGCCCAGGCTCGTGCAGAAGGCAACCAATGGATATGTTTCTCTCACATCGATGTTTCTGTGTCTTTCCCTCTCTCTCTCTAAAAGATCAATGGAAAAATATCCTCAGGTGAGGATTAACAAAAAAACAAACAAAAAATTTCACCTAGAAGCAGATGTAGATAAAATAAATAAATAAATAAATAAAAAATAAAGTTGCTTGTAGATTATATATACATATATATATATGCAACAAAGGGTTTACAACAACAACAAAAAGTGGTTTACCTCTGAGGCATGGGGGAAAAGTAGTAAAGGGAGATTTTTTCCTTTTTCCTTTATATATTTCTGAATTTTTAAAATTCTTTACAGAGCATGTGTATTACCTTTATAATTTAAAAGAAATTATGTGTTGCCCTGCTGGGTGGCTCCGTTGGCACGTCATCCCGTACACCAAAAAGTTTCAGGTGCAATTCCTGGTCGGGGCACATACCTAGGTTTCGGGTATGTGATCCCTGGTTGGGGATGTCCAGGAGGCATTCAATTGATGTTTCTCTCTCTCTCCCCCTTTCTCTAAAAATCAATAAACGTGTCCTTGGGTGAGGATTAAAAAAATAATAAAAATAAAAAACTTATGTGGAAAATTTTAATGTTTTTCAACCAATTTTTAATGATATGGGAAAATATTGTAAAAAGTGAGAAAAATTAGACATAAAGTCATGTATACAGGATGATCTCAGCTACAGAAAAATGCATGTAAAATTGAAGGAGGAAATATATCAAAATGTTAATAGGGACTGCCTCTGGGTGGCAGGATTATAGGTGGGTTTTTTCTGCACCTACCTTTCCCTACTTTCTAAATGTGCCTTATTATTCTTATAATTAGAAAAAGGTATTCAGCAGGTCTGCCAAAGGTGCAGGGCAGCTTGTAAACCCAAGCAGCCGAGGCGGGCAAAGTGCTTCTACGCTAGGTTGCTGGTGCCCGCACTGGGTGGCGTGATGGCCCAGCGTCCTTGGCCACCTAAGGAAACTTCCCTGATTGCCAGGGGACAGATAAGGAAAGAAGATGGGTTTTCTTCATTTGTCTTTTCTGATAACATTGCACGAGGAAAAAGGAGAGGCCGATACCAGAGAAGGAGAGAGTCTCCTGGCAGAGAGTGGGATTTCCAAAGGGCCAGGTCGTGGTGTGGAGGTGAGAGCACCAGCCCCCTCAAGGGAAGGGGCCTGGTGGTGGGTGACGGGCTGTCCCAGGAACTGGAGGATCACCGTGCATGAACAGGTTCTGCATCCCACAGCTGAGGCTTGCTGCAGGGTCCTGGCAGCACAGCAGGGGGTGAGGCGGGGGGGGGGGGGGGGGGGGGGGGGAGGGAAGGCGAGCACCACGCCTGCTGAAAGGTCTTGTGTGGTCTCCAGACACCGACTAGGCTGCTGCCCTGACAGTGTAGAGCAGGGGTCCTCAAACTACGGCCCGCGGGCCACATGCAAATACAAATATTGTATTTGTTCCCGTTTTGTTTTTTTACTTCAAAATAAGATATGTGCAGTGTGCATAGGAATTTGTTCATAGTTGTTTTTTTAAAAATTATAGTCCGGCCCTCCAACAGTCTGAGGGACAGTGAACGGGCCCCCTGTTTAAAAAGTTTGAGGACCCCTGGTGTAGAGGCTGGAGTCACAGTGGTGGTGGCCACAAGGGAAAGCGACTCTGTCACTGTGGATCCAATGTACTTCTTTTTCTTTTCTTTTTTGTTTATCCTCCCCCAAGGATATTTTTCCATTGATTTTTAAAAATATACTTTTATTGGTTTCAGAGAGGAAGGGAGAGAGAGATAGAAACATCAATGATAAGAGAGAATCATTGATCAGCTGCCTCCTGTGCACCCTCTACTGGGGATTGAGCCCGCAACCCCGGCACGTGCCCCCAGCCTGAATTGAACCAGGGACTCCTCAATCCACAGGCCGAGGCTCCATCCACTGAGCCAAACCGGCCAGGGCCAGGCATGTGCCTTTGACCGGAATCGAACCCAGGACCCTTCAGTCCACAGGCCGACACTCTATCCACTGAGCCAAACCAGCCAGGGCTTCCATTGATTTTTAGGAAGAGTGGAAGAGAGAGGGAAAGACAGAGAGAAACATCGATGTGAGAGAAATACATCAATTGGTTGCCTCCTGCATGAACCTAGACCACGGCCAGTGTGGGGAGGAGCCCACAACCGAGGTATCTGCCCTTGACAGGAATCGAACCCAGGACCCTTTGGTCCACAGGCCGATGCTCTACCCAATGAGCCAAATTGGCTAGGGCTAGCTATACTTTTTTTGTTGCTTGTTTTTTTTGTTAATCCTCATTTGTGGATATTTTTCCATTGATTTTTTAGAGAGAGAGGAAGGGAGGGAGAGAGACAGAGAGAAACATCAATGTGAGAGAGACACATCAATTGGTTGCCTCCCGCTCCCGCTCTCATCAGGACTGGGGCTCGAGTAGAAAGCACCAAGGCATCTAGGACTGCGTTAGGGAGGGAGCACCAGCCCTCCAATAGCTCTGTGGCAGTCCGTCATGACACGTACTGAGTGGGGGACAGACGATGGGTGCCAGCTACCTGGCGGCAGATGACTCATGCGGCTGCAAGCCCCTGGCTCCTTTGTTATGAAACCTAGAGTTGTGCCTGAGCTTTTACTTATTCAAATATATTTTATTTTTTATAAACGATGTGTATCCCCTTTATTAAACAGGAATATTATAGATCTTTAAAATGATGTATGTCTATCCGGAATTTAATTTTCAGGATAGTAAAGGGGTTGTTACAAAATGTTTGTTTTACAAAGAAGCCTCGGGGTGGAAGAGGGTTGCAAAGCACTGGGTTAGAGGACCTACGGGATCTAGAAGCCGGAGGCACCCCCCGGAAGTGCTAGACCAGAAGCGGGAGAGGCACTGAGTGATAAGACTCTGGGTTGATTTCCTTTCCCGGGGAGATACGCACTCTCTTGATTACCCAAAGAACGGAGTCCTTGTGTTGGGAACAGCATTTTCCGTTTTGAAGTCTAAGAAGGGCTCCAGGCAGGGGGGGGTCTTCCTCCTTTCTTTCTTTCTTTCTTTCTTTCTTTCTTTCTTTCTTTCTTTCTTTCTTTCTTTCTTTCTTTCTTCCTTCCTTCCTTCCTTCCTTTCTTTCTTTCTTTCTTTCTTTCTTTCTTTCTTTCTTTCTTTCTTTCTTTCTTTCTTTCATATATATATATACTAGAGGCCCAGTGCACAAAAATTTGTGCACTTGGGGGAGGGGGGTCCCCCAGCCCGGCCTGTGCCCTCTCGAAGTCTGGGACCCCTCGGGAGATAACGACCTGCTGGCTTAGACCTGCTTCCGGGTGGCAGAGGGCAGGCCCAATACCTAGGCGCAGCCCCTGGTCAGGCTCAGAGCAGGGCCGATTGGGGAGTTGGGGCGCCGCCCCGTCATGCACAGAGCAGGGCGGATCGGGAGGTTGCCATGCCACCCTCAGTCACGCTCAGGGTAGGGCCGATTGGGGGGTTGGGGCACTGCCCCCTGTCACACTCAAGGCAGGGTCGATGGGGAGGTTGCGGTGCCACCCCCTGTCACGCACAGAGCAGGGCCGATCAGGGGGTTGGGGTGCTGCCCCCTGTCACGCACAGAGCAGGGCCCATCAGGGGTGTTGGGGCTCCATACCCTGTCACGCACAGAGCAGGGACGATCAGGGGGTTGAGGAGCTCCCCCCTGTCACTCACAGAGTAGGGCCGATAGGGGAGTTGGGGCACTGCCCCCTGTCACACACAGAGCAGGGCGGATAAGGGGGTTGGGGCGCTGCACCCTGTCACACTCAGGGCAGGGCCAATGGGGACGTTATGGCTCTACCCTGTCACACACAGAGCAAGGCCCGTGGAGGGGGGTTGGGGCGCCACCCTCTATCACCCACAGAGCAGGGCTGATCAGGGGGTTGGTGCGCTGCACCCTGTCAAACACAGAGGCGCAGGGCAATCAGGGGATTGGGGAGCTCCCCCCTATCAGGCACAGAGCAGGGCAGATAGGGAGGTTGTGGCCCCACCCCCTGTCACACACAGAGCCGCAGGGTGATCAGGGGGTTTGGGCGCTGCCCCCTGTCACGCTGATCCTGGTGCTGGGAGGTATATTACCCTTTTACTATATAGAATAGAGGCCTGGTGCATGGGTGGGAGCCGGCTGGTTTGCCCTGAAGGGTGTCCTGGATCAGGGTGGGGGTCCCCACTGGGGTGCCTGGCCAGTCTGGGTGAGGGGCTGAGGGCTGTTTTCCCAAAGCGAGTGACTGAAGCTTCCAACCACTCCTTGTTTTCTTTTTTTTTTTTTTTTTTATTCTGGGCCAGCTTTAGCTCTGAGGCCTCGCAGCTGAAAACATCGATACAATGTTGCTAAAGCCCGGCTGAATAAAAGCCAGTTTCTGGGGTTTTGTTCATTTTCTTATTTGCAACATAGTACATAGTTGCTTAGAGTTGTAGCTCAGAGGCCAGAAAGTGAGGCGGGGAACGTTGGAGTCCGCAGTCACTGGAGCAGGCAAGCCTCATGTTCGCTTCCAGGTGCCTGGCTGCCTGCCGCCATCTTGGCTGACAGTTAATTTGCATAAGGATATGCTGATTAGCCAATGGGAAGGGTAGCGGTCGTACGCTAATTACCATGTTTCTCTTTTATTAGTGTAGATATATATATATATATATATTGATTTCAGAGAGGGAGGGAGAGGGAGAGAGAAATAGAAACATCAATGATGAAAGAGAATCATTGATCGGCTGCCTCCTGCAAGCCCCCCACTGGGGATCGAGCCCACAACCTGGCATGTGTCCTTGACCAGAATCGAACCTGGGACTGTTCAGTTCGCAGGTCGACACTCTATCTGCTAAGCCAAACCAGCTAGGGCTCATTTTGATTCTTAATTTTCATTCCAGAAAGTAACTCCGACTTTATTTGTGGGGAGTTTGTCAACGCTCCCCCATTTCCTTCCTGGAAGGCATGATGTATGGGAGTCAATGGCCTGTGGGTCTTGTGCAGAATTGGGCAGAGCAGCTCTAGGGCTCAGCGGCTGCTTTTCAAATGTTCACGGAAATGTGATCACTTGGGTGGTCCTCAGAGCCCTCACAGTCAAGCCTCCAAACTCCCCCGTTATGTGGGCTCAAAATCAGCAATCGGATTGCATCCCAAAGCATCCGGATAAAGCAGGGGCCTTGGGCGTTCACAAGTTAGTCAAGCGTGTGACTGTTTTCCAAAGTCTGTGACCTCCAGCCACTGGGAAGGGGTCTCCACCCAAGAAGCAGGGTTGTTGTCAGGGACACCTGAGAAGGTGCTGCAAAGCCCCACAGGAATCTAAACCGCAGCACTGCCGCCTGCAGCCCTGCAGCCCAGTGAGTGAGGCCCTTACAAGGGTACGCTTCTCCCCCTTCTCCCCTCTGTACTGTCTGCGGGGTCCCTCCCCCGGCCCCAGTTCAGGGGCCCATCTCCACTTGGGCTCTGGCAGCTCCCCCCATTTCCTCCTGCTCTGCTGCTATGCAAACAGCCTCCAGGGCCCCCATCGTGATCCTCAAACACATCTGGCTACACCCTTCTCAGCCCCTTGGGAGTGAGCCACGCCCTGCAGATTGCAGACTCGGCCTGGCTCTCGGAGCCCTCACAGCCAAGCCTTCAGCCTTCTCTTCCATCCCAACCCTTGCCTCCCCACCGCTGCCGCTCCCGCTCCAGCCACGTCCATCTGTGCCCTGACTCCAAGATTGAAAAACCAGCCCATCTCACATGCCCTGTCATTTTGGCCTGTGTTGCTGCCATCATCCTGTGTCATACTGTTACTCTTACTAACATTCCAAACTGCAAATGGTCAGCTAAGAAAAGAAAGGCCAAAACATGCTGAAAGCTGAGCTGATCACTGAAGCTGCAGAATTAATTGTACGGGGAAGAGATGAAGAGAGGGCAGGGACTGCTCGGTGTCCTTGGGCTGAACGGCTGCTTGTTCACACGGATGGCTGGAGAGCTCAGACGGTGGTGGGTAATGGAGGAGCAGCGGAGCCCCATCACGTTCCTGGACCTTGTCCCCTCTCCCTAGTTGTCTGGTACCTGGCCCTGGGGTGACTCAGGGACGGGGGACAGAGTCCGGGCGGCAATCACCTGATGAAAGGAGGTGAACGGCGTGGGCACTGGTTGGTTTGCCTATCACAGGTGCGCTCACAGGCAAGCTGGTTGCTATCTCCAGAAATTGGGCCGTCCCCTCCGTGTCTGCAAACCCCAAAGATGTCAAAACAGAAAATAAAAAGGAGGATGTCAGAAGTGCCAGAGCAGCAGGGAGTCTTTGGGGGGCTGTAACCTCCCCATGACCCCCACCCAATGAGGTGGGACAGGAGAGCCACCACAGGCATGTGAAAGCCGGATCCCCAGGTGCCCTCACAGCGCGTTCAGACCTCTCCCCTTGCCCCCAGGGCGAGTGCAGGGTGACGAGAGCTTGAACTTCACCGGCTGGTTACTGCTGTGTGACCATGGGTAAGTTACTTTACTCCTCTGAGCCTGAGAGATAACTGGGAGAATTAAACAGATGCGTTTACAGAAGCTTATCTACTTAGAGATGCCTAACTCCTGCCTCAGAGACTCCTTTGTGCTGGCAAAACCTGGATTTCCTGGCTCCACCCAGACCTTTGTTAATGTAAAAAAAAACCCAACACATTCAAACCTGTAAAGAATTTTTGTGAGTTTATTTGAGCCAATCTGTCGACAATTGCTGGGAATCAGAACCTCAATGAATTGAATAAATGTTCCGGAGAATGGCAGGTTACATCTATATTTATACATTGCAATCAAAGGAGGGACGAAGGTGGGTTACATGAAATCCATTGGTGATAGACTAGAAAGGCAGGAGAAAGCAAAAGGCTGCGGGGGGGAGGAGGGAGAAACCCCTGGGATTGGATAAAAAGTAAAATGATAGACACATACTTAGGTGGGTGCAGGAACAACATGATAACAATGAAGGAATTTGTGGTATCTGTCCTGGCGCCCAGGCACATTAGGTTGTGCCCTAAGGGGTCCGGAAAAAGGAAGTTACAAGTTACCCAGACATTTCAAGGGCATGTTATTATAGATGCAAAAAGACAGATAGGCTCAGTTAAGGTAAAGGTTGACCTTGACAGTGAAGATACTGACCTAGGCTGTAACTACCCACCATAACTGCTTTTAGTTCAAGTTTAATTTCAGACCATCCTTTGTGGTTACTTTAGGTCTCTGAGTTTGCAAGACCGCCATGCAGGCCTTCCCTGAGCTTGTCAGGTCAGCATGTGGCCCCTTTCGCCCACACCTCCATGGGGCTAGTGCCTGGGCCTTGACACTCTGTAAATTGTAGAGAGATAGCAAGGCCAAGAGAAGTGTCTGTCTTAAGGAGATCTCAGGGAACAGTGGGGAGACTATGGGGCAATTTGGAATCAACCAACGCCATAGGTGGGAAGCCTGGCTAGGCTGGGTGGGCCTCCACCACTGAACTAGGAAGGCCCAGGACACAGATACTGCCCCGGGTGTGAGGAGTTCCTTCTGGTGCCACACAGAAGGCTGGCACCCTCCAGCTAGGTCCACACCTGTTGTAGCCCAATACTGAAGTTAGAGGTGTTCGGTAAACACACGACAGACACTATTGTCAGCTCTGTTCGGCCCAGGATGAGAAACAAAGTCACATCCTCAGAGGAGAATGGAAAAGCCATTTATTTATGAATGAACACTTTTTAACACAAGCTGATTTCTCTTGGTCATCTTTTATCTACAAATCCCATGAAGGCTAAAAAATCTAGAGTGCCTCTCCTTTAATACTCACTCCTTCATCCCGCCTACTCCCAACACAAAGATATCTTTGTATAATTTCTGACGAGAGAGCAACATTTCCCTGATGTGATTTCACAGAGTTCTGTAGCCGGCACTCCCTGTCACCGCCTCTCGGCCAGCCCCATGGCGGTGTGAGCCCAGGGCTTGGGCCCCAGGGCAGCCCTGTATGCGGAAATGCCTGCCTCATCCTCCCCAGGCTTCCTTGAAGAAAGTGAAGCGAAATGAAACCCTCCCACACTCCTTTAAAAACATATACTCTGCATTCCAGTTGTCGTAGTAACGTGCTCCGGCGGCCCGGGTGCCTTTATGTGTCTTGGTGCTGATGGGCTATCAGTTACCATGAGAACAAGAGTGGTTTTAAACACAGGGAATCTTGTGGTGCTCATCTTTGTGTCGTGTGAAAAACACAACCCACGCCTACAGGGACAGCCTCAGCAAAGCTCAGGGAATTTAACAATGGAATGTGAAATCTTTGTCCAAGGGGGCCTAGAAACCACTAGACCAGCGGTTCTCAACCTGTGGGTCGCGACCCCTTTGGCGGTCGAATGACCCTTTCACAGGGGTCGCCTAAGACCATCCTACATATCAGATATTTACATGATGATTCATAACAGTAGCAACATTACAGTTATGGAGTAGCAATGAAAATAATTTTATGGTTGGGTCACAACATGAGGAACTGTATTTAAAGGGCCAGAAGGTTGAGAACCACTGCACTAGACTTTCACTCTATTTGTTCTCTGAATTTTATTTTGAAGAAAAGGTGTTGTTATGCCCAGATTTCAAGATTCCCAAGAAACCACATCAGGGAGCCAGCCAATCCGATGCAAAAGCATAAGAATCTGTATTTCAAGCTAGCTTGAGCTCCCTTCCACCAGACTCACCGACACAACAGCAAACCAAGTGGCCGAGAGACAGAACCCCGCCTAGAGACGGGTTTTATTTTTTTTTTTTTTTATTTTTTTTTTAAATATATTTTATTGATTTTTTACAGAGAGGAAGGGAGAGAGATAGAGAGTTAGAAACATCGATGAGAGAGAAACATCGATCAGCCGCCTCCTGCACGTTCCCCACTGGGGATGTGCCTGCAACCCAGGTACATGCCCTTGACCGGAATCGAACCTGGGACCTTTCAGTCCACAGGCCAACGCTCTATCCACTGAGCCAAACCGGCTTCGGCTAGAGACGGGTTTTAAAGGGGGGGTTGGAGTAAGGGGAGGAGAAAGGACTGTGCTCTGCCGATTGGCCAGGCGCAAGTCGATGTCTTGTTCCTGGGTGTGGCTAGCAGAGTCTTAGACTTCCAGGAAGAACCTTCTTGCCAAGCACGTGGCCAAGGTAAGATGGAGGACATAGCCCTTACCCTGGGGCAAGATGGAGGGTGTAGCCTTTACCCTGGGGCAAGGTGGAGGGCCTAGCCCTCGCCCTTTCAGGTGTATTAAAAAAAAAAAGATTCACTTGCTTTATTGTCACTGTTGAATAGATTAGTTTTAAATGCATAGTCCTACCTTCAGCCTTTAAGACAAATTTGTCACTCCTGCCTCACAATTAGAATCCTTTCCTGAGCTATGCTTCTCTCTACTCCCCCAGACCAACCTGGTGACCCACTAGGGATGGGACAGGCCAACTGACCAGGCGTTCCCCATATTTCAGGCCCAAGGTCCCTGCATTTATTCTCTGAATGTTTGAAAAATGTGAGCTCTTCAAGTTCAAGGACATAACGCATGCTTCTTCAGAATTTTCTGCATGGTCCTATTTGTTAATTGATTTGGATTTAAGCTTTCCATTTGGATGTACAGAGTTAAGTTTCAGCTGAGAAATCTCACTAATTTCAGAGGATTTGTGTGTGGGAACATGCTGGCGTCCAATCCCAGTGGGTCCAGGGGTCCCCAAAGGCGTGGACGGAGTCGGCAAAGAAGGAATGACAGGAAGACAGCCTTCAGTTGATCAGCAGCCTAGTCAGGACCTATAGCCAGGATCTCCAGCCAAAGTTCTGGTCGGAGTTCTGGTTAGGAACTGATGAGGATCTGATCTTTATTGCCTTGTTACATCTGTATTTATACCAGTCAATTTTAATCCTGTCAATTTCTATTACAAAGGTTAGGGCGTTTCTTATCTCCATTCCAGGGAGTAAAGATTATGTAGCTTAACTACCCGCCTGGCACTTAATTAAGGGGTTGTATCCCCTCCCTAACCTCAGGGAAAAATCCCCACCTAGGGAAACAACCTTTCTCAGAGAGGTGACCTTGGTTAAAACACATGGCACTAAGGAGAGCAAACATATTAAGAAGAATATGCTATATATGCCAGGTCCCTTGAAACATATGCTGTGCAGATGTTTCGTTCCTGCAGCGACTGTGTCAAGCAGCAAGGATGGACCAGCTTCCGGCAAATTCCCCCTTTTTTATTTTTTAAATGATAGCGCATGCAAATCAGTGGCCACCTCTCCGATTGGGTTTTTAAGACTCGGAAGAAGACTGACAAGCAATGACAGTGAGCATAGCTATAAACATAGTGGATGGAGCGCACAAGGAGCCTTGTTCCTGTAGAAGGTTGCTGGCCTCTTTAGTCAAGGGATTTCAGCTGTCCTCAAGTTGGTGGTTCGGTTGTCCTTGTTGATCTGGCTAGTGGGCAGCATCATTGGCGACGGGCTTCCCGAAGCGTCAGCGAGTTGAAGGGCTGCATCAAAAGGGTCCATCAGGGCCGTGCTTGATGGTGGTGTTGGCGTCCGGGGAGGAGTCAGCTGTGCCCTCTGGGTCGGACGATATGGATGATACCGGGGAGGAAGAGGATGAGGAGGAAAGAAACCAACCCCACAGTCTGAATAGCAGGCTGTGTTAATGACACATTCTTTCATTAGTTCTACTGATGTAACTAACATCCTTTGTGCACTTACCACATGCGAAGCACTGGGCTGAATAGGTCACGTGTATTATGTCATATAATCCTCACAGCACCTCGCACACGCACACGCAGCTTGGCTGTACTGCAACAGCGGGCTGTCGTTGTCGCCTTGGTGGGTGGGCTCCTGAAGGCTGCCCTATGGGAAAAGGCAGCCCACAGCTGCACACACCCGGCAGCAGACTGCCGAGGAGACCAAGGAGGAAGGACATAGAGAGACAGAGAAGGGACCAAGTGGAGCTGAGCAATTCATCCAGCACAGCCAACAGGTGGACCTGAATCATGGACACTGGTTTACAGCTCTCCTGGTGACCTATCTGTGGCAAACATGACTATGCCATGGCACAACGGTGACTGGTGCCCCAGAAGCCAGGGACCAGGAGGCCCAAGAAGACAGAGTCTGAGGGACAGCGGCGGGGGCAGCATGCTGAAGTTCATGAGGTGGTAGACCTTCGTCTGCCCGCCCTCCCAGCCCTCACGCTCTCCTTGCACTGAGACTGCCTGAGTCACAGCTTCTCTGCCTCATTTATCATGAATGTATTTTACATCCTAGTCCGGGAGAGAAAACACAAGGTTGAGATAATTGGGGAAGACTGTTCAGAGTAACAGATCCAAGGTGCGAAATAGCGGGTGGAAAGTGCAGACTCCAAACCAGGGAAGGCAAACAAGGCCATGGTGAAGTGTTTTCTGTAGGAAGTGGGTGGAGGGTAAAGGGGGCGGGGGGGGGGGGGGGGGGGCGGGCGGGGGTGTCTGGTGGCACGTGGTGTGGCTCAGAAGCCTGGAGGGCGATTTGTGCAGGAGGATAGAGAGACTACTGTTTTCACCACATCACAAGGAAAAAATGAGAAATAAGGCTGCATGCAGAGGGAGGGACCCGAGTGAGGGAGGAGTACTGAGGGGGGTCCTGTTTTATGAGAAAGTCCCCTTCCTTCATCGGGTCCTCCCACCTCATGGGAGGGCTGCCCACACACGCTGTCCTCCCCCTCTCACCTCTCCTGGAGATCTAGAATGAAGAGGGAAAAGCCTAGATGGATTGACTGCTTGTTTTGTATTTTTTTTATTATGGTAAAATATAAATAATATAAAATTTACCATTTTAAGTGTATAATTTCATGGCATTACATACATTCATAAAATATAAATATAAGCCGAGCCAGTGTGGCTCATTGGTTGAGCGTCAACCCATGAACCAGGTCACAGTTCAATTCCTGATCAGGGCACATGCCTGAGTTGTGGGCTCAATCCCCAGAAGGCAGACAATCAATGATTCTCTCTCATTGTTGATGTTTCTCTCTCTCTCTCCCTCTCCCTGACTCTCTGAAATAAATAAAAACATATTTTAAAATATAAATATAAAATTTACCATTTTAAGCATTTTAAGTGTACAGTTTCATGGCATTAAGCACAGTCACAATGATCCATTTAGGACCTTTTCATCATCCCAAGTAGAGTCTCTAGACTCCCAGTCCACACTCTCCTCAGCCCCTGGTAACCACTATTCTACATGCTCTCTCCAGGAATTTACCTGTTCTAGGTGACTTACATCAATGAATCAGACGGCATTTGTCCTCTGTGTCTGGCGTACTTCACTTAGCATAATGTTTTGAAGCTTCATCCCTGTTGCAGCATGTGTTAGAGTTTCCTTCCTTTTCAGGCTGAGTAAATAATAGTCCATTGTCTGTCTAGATCAGTGGTCGGCAAACTCATTAGTCAACAGAGCCAAATATCAACATGACGATGATTGAAATTTCTTTTGAGAGCCAAATTTTTTTAAACTGAAACTATATAGGTAGGTACATTGTTATTAACTTAATTAGGGTACTCCTAAGCTGGCCTTTGCTAAAAACATCCTCAATCTGATTGAGGTACGTTTGCTGAGGTCGACCCCTTCCAACTCTCCCATCCACACTCGTCTTGTATACTTGTTTCGTCTGTCTCCTTTCGTTCATCCTCTCTGTATGTCCAAACCATCTCAACATACCTTTCTCAATCCTCGACACTACATCTTCTTTCACTCCACACCATTCCCTAAAATTAACTTAATAAACTTTACTTCAAGTTTTAAGTCTTAAACTATAGGTACGTTGAATAAAACTTGATATCATACTTAATAACGATATTATTTATTGATAAAATTAAATTCCTTACAATTTACCTTACAATATCCATAAAATTAAATCATGACAATGACTGGCCCAGGCCGAAAACTCACTTCTGCGCATGGGCCACGAAGTTTTGATCACACTGTACGTGTGCGCCCAAAAGTGGTATTTTGTGGAAGAGCCACACTCAAGGGGCCAAAGAGCTGCATGTGGCTCTCGAGCCTCGGTTTGCCGACCACTGGTCTAGATCATTTTTTATCTATTCCCCTACTGGTGAACACTGGTGTTGTTCCCACCCTGTGCTGCACATTGGTGCACAGGGATCTGTCTGGCTCCCTGCTTTCACTTCCTTTGGGGGCTATACCTAGCAGTGGAATTGCTGGATCAGGTGGTAATTCTATATTTAACTTTTTGAGGAACCGTCAAACTCTTTTCCACAGTGGCCGCACTTCCCCTTGAGCGATCTAAATGAAAACACGGATCTGCTCCGAAAGTCTCACGTCAGTTTGGCCTGGAAGGATGTTCCAACATGCAGATTTCAAGAGGCGAGAACTTCCCCTGCTGTGAATATGGGAGCCCCACCTTAGCCACACGTGCCATGGTGAACTGGGGGCAACCAGAAGAGGGTGACCAAGAGGGCTCATGTCAAGGAGAAAGTAGTTGGCCTGGAGAAGAACCGCTGTCTCCAGAATCCTCATCGCAAGAGAAACAAAATACGTAATTATGGATGGGGACAGATGTTCACTAGGCTTCCTGGGGTGCTCATTTCACAAAACATCAAGTCAGCATGCTGTCTACTTAAACCTAAATAATATTACATGTCAACTATACCTCAATAATAATAATAACAAAAGTAAAAGAATGGTCTCCAGAGGCGTGAAAGGCTGTCACAGGCAGAGTGGACAGACCTTTCTGTAGCCAGGAAGACAGAAAGGGCAAGGCTGAGTGAAATCACCAGGAGACTAACTTTGGCTAAATACTGCTTCCGGCGCTGGGAGGCAGGGAGGTGGGCAGGGACCTGACCACGCAGCTCAGCTCTCGTGGGCCGTGGTGGGAAGTTTGATCTCATCCCAAGAGCAACGGTTCGCCCCGGGCATGTTTGAGGCAGAAGAGCAATGAGCTCACATGTGTGTTTGTGTGCGGTAAGGGATGGCAAGTGAGGAGGAAATCAGTCTCACCACCAAACGCGTCCCCTAACTCAGCGCTGGGTGGCCCTGCCTGCCCAGCCTTCGGGAGCGTCGGGCCACCGCGGAGACCCAGCTTCAAGGGAGCGGCACCTCCGGGCTCTCGCTGCAGCTCAGGGACGCACGCTGCTCCTCCCACCACCAGGGGGCGATACAGAGGCGTTGGGCACAGCCTGCTGGGGGGGCGCAGGCCAGATTCTGACCGCAGTTTTGGTGTGTGCACCGGCTGAAGCCTCTCTCACTTCTGCCTCCCTTTACTCTCATCTCCCCTTTTAGAGAGGAGACTGAGACAGGGGACCCTCGCCCAGCGGCAGACCACGGCCCCTGTTCCCATTCCCTCAGCCTCCCTGACATCTCTGCGGCATGCAGCCCCACAGACTCCCCTTTTCTTCCAGGCCTCCTCACCATCTCCTCTTCCATCAGTGAAGTTCCTCTTCTTCCTTCTGCCCTAAATGAAGGGACTGTTCCCAGGTTCCTAACTCGGTGCTCCTTTCTTATGTCTCTACACTATCCTGACCAGCTCTCGGTTCCAACCATGAGTTTGCGCTGAATATGTCTAAACCCACCTCGCTGGCCAACACCTCTCTTAGGACCCTAATCCCCAATTCCCCAGTGCCTGAAGGACATCTCTCTGAACGTTCCATGGCCGCCTCACCTCTTCCAGGAATAAAGTCTGACTCACCGAGTTTGTGTTACAGCCGGCTGCCCTACCCTGGTGCAATCGGCTGAGGGCGGGGGTTGGATGGAGGAGGGACATGGTCCAGAGCATAGCCAAGGCGGGCAGCACGGGGAGAACCCTGCAGACAGGAAGAGGAGAAGCAAAAACAGATGTGCCAGACACAGGAGGGGACCCAGGAGAGATCTGTGAAAGAGGCCAACACAGCAGGGAGTCGTGAGAAGGGCGTGAGCACAAACAGGGCATTGTGTCAGCAATTACCAAATTCCATTCATTTGAAGACACTTTTTTCCCCCACATTTGAACACGATGTGTCATACAACTGATGGCATTGGTGGTGGGTCTTCCCCCTTCCTTCTTAGTGGTGCAAATTTATTTTTTTCCACATGTGTTCACTATCTATGATTATCCTAATAATAAAGCCTAATATGCTAAGTGTCCAGTCGTCCGTTCAACCAATCAAAGCGTAATATGCTAATGATATGCTAAGGCCGCTCAACCGCTCGCTATGACCTGCACTGACCACCAGGGAGCAGATGCTCTGACCGGTAGGTTAGCTTGCTGCTGGGGTCTGGCTGATCGGGACTGAGTTAGTTGGGCTGGACACACCCTGGAGCCCTCTCCGGCTGGCCAACCTCCCGCATCCCTCCCTAGCCCCAATTGTGCACTGGTGGGGTCCCTCGGCCTGGCCTGTGCCCTCTCGTAATCTGGGACCCCTTGGAGGATGTCAGAGAGCCAGTTTTGGCCAAATTCGTGCACCGGGCCTCTCGTATGTATATAAGAAATATATATGAGCATATATGTCTGTTTATATGTGTATATACATGTATGTATTTGTATTACATGTGTATATAATATATACTTGTATTACCTATGGATATATTTATACACAGAGAGTGTGTGTGTATATGCAAATGTGACAAAACATTAGTTTCTGAATCTGGGCCAATGGTTCTTAACTGGGGGTGATTTTTGTCCCCCAGGGGACACTTGGTGATGTCTGAAGACATGTTTGGTTGTCTCAGTTGAAGCTACCAGCATCTAGTGGGCAGAGGTCAGGAGTGCTGCTAAACAGTCCACAATGCACAGGACAGGCGCCCACACAGTGAATACCCAGCCCTAAATGTTATAATAGTGCCGAGGTTAAGAACCCTGGGCAGCCCTAGCTGGTTTGGCTCAGTGGATAGAGCTTCGGCCTGCCGACTGAAGGTTCCCGGGTTCGATTTTGGTCAAGGGCACATACCTGGTTGTGGGCTCGATCCCCAGTGGGAGGATGTGCAGGAGGCAGCCGATCAATGATTCTCTCATCATTGATGTTTCTATCTCTCTCCCCCTCTCCCTTCCTCTCTGAATCAATAAAAATATATTAAAAAAAAAAAAGAACCCTGGTCTGCGTAAAGGGTCTGGGGAGTCATTGTTCTTTCTTTCAACTTCTATGTAGGCTTGAAATTTTAAATGCAAAGTAGGTATAAAAAAAAAGACAGGAAAAATTTGTGCGACAGAAAGGTGAGGACGTAAAGAAGAACGTATAAGCACATTCTTTCCAGGATCTTGCTTATAAAGGGAGGAATTACAGCGACAGAGAAAGAAAGCACGCATCCTGTCAACCACACTACCACCCCTGTCCCCCATGAGGAATCACCCTGGTGTCTGTTTCACAATTCCTGACCAGTCATACCTGTACCACTCCTCAGGCATAGCTGATCGGACCAGCAGGAGGCGCCTGACCCCGCCAGCTCATCCGCTGGCTGCTACCACAGAGCCTGGTCCAGGGTCAGACAAGGCAGGTCTATCAGACTCTCTCTCCTGTACAGACCAGAGAACAAGGCACGTAGGAAGCTGACACTCGAAGGAAACACAGAGTGGAGTCACAGGGGTCACGGCAAGCTGAAGCTGTGGAAGAGCAGAAACCTAGAGTAAGCAGAACTTAGGAGCAGAGAGCATTGGGCACAGATGGAGGATAGAGTCCGCAGCTGGCAGAATCGGTGGTCTCACTACAGAGGCACAGGAGTGAAGGACCGTCGCTGCTGCCGTCGCCACTGCTGCTGCTGCTGCTGCTGCTGCTGAGCTCTCTGGCACCGTCTTGGATCCTGGTCCCAAGGGGTCTGGTTCCCTCCTTGTCATTCCTGTTGCCTTTGCACATGCTCTGCCCCCTGTGTAAATCAGTCCTAGTTAGTGCCTTCCAGGGGCAGGTCCAGCTGTGTGGGGCCTAAAGCTTGGGAGTCCTCTGTAAGAAAAAGAAAACAACAGCAAGAATACAAAGTAGGGCTTCATAGCTCACGGGGAATTCGTCCGACGTCTATTCCTCTTCAGGTCTCAACTCCAACATCACTTCCTCGGTAACATCTACGTGCCCTCTCCCCCTCCCCAACCGGGCTAAATCCCTCCATGTTCAATTCTGTGCAGCCCCAACAACAGCCACTAGCTACACGTGGCTATTTAAATGAATTGCAATTAAATCAAATAAAATATCCCAGACCTTCAGTCTTCACTAGTCACATGTGGCTTGTGGCTATCATTTTGGACAACACAAATAAAGAACATTTCCATCGTCTCAGAAAATTCTGTTGGACAGTTGCTAGTATATTACCATATCACCAGTGATGACACCCCACCTCCCCCCACCCCACCCCCCCACCCCCGCCCACCTCAAAACTGTTGGCCTCATTGCTGTCACCCCAGTGCCTGGCACAGAACAGGCCCTCGATAAATATCCATAGAATGAATGAACGAATAAATGAATGTGCCATTCTTACTGTTCCACACATCTCCTTTCAAACCTGCCCCCAGACTTCAGCCAGCCCTGCCCATGCTTTTTAAGCAGGGAAAGCGCCTCCCTTTTCCGGGCTGCGGGAAGCAGCTGGCGCAGAGAGCGAGCTTGAAAGTCTGGAGAGCAGCTCTGACAACATTTTGACATATTTGGTGTATTCTTGGGCTTTTTCCTACATGGTGATATGAATATATGCCCACATATGGGAGAGTTCGAATGTAAAATTACCTGTTTGGGATGGTAGGATACAGAAGCGTTCAGGGAAAAAATGGCAGGTACGCGATTTGCTTTAAGCTGCTACAGAAAGAAGCAGGGGGTGCTGATGAATAAGGCTAAATGTGAGAGGGTGTCGGAGCTGGGGGGGCGGGGGGCGTTGCACTCCTTTCTACTCGTGTGAGTTTGGAAATGCTTCTGAGAAGTGAATTTCCAAATGTAAAATAAAAAAACAATATTCAGCTGTCAGCTCTTAAAGTTCCACTAGTTGCTTCTCTTTGCTTTCTCGGTTATGGCCTCACCTTCCCTGGGGCAGGGGGGCCTCGAGCAGCTTTGTGCTGTGTCTGTGCTTGCAGGGTGGGCCGCATCGCTGAATACCGCCCCTGGGTTACGTGTCTTGGTGGTCAGCTCCACAGGCTGGAGACACGGAGGTGCCGGATCAGGATGGTCACTGTGGTGAAATGCCCCTTGGGAGCCTTGTAGGGCTGGGGGACTGGACACAGGAAGAACCTTCCACAAGGAGGAGGCTTCAGTAAGAAATTGGTTCTATTTTGAATATTTTAAAAAAAATTTTTTTATTGATTTCAGAGAGGAAGGGAGAGGGAGAGAGAAATAGAAACATCAGTAAGAGAATCATTGATCAGCTGCCTCCTGCACGCCTCCTACTGGGGATCGAGCCCCCAACCCAGGCATATGCCCTTGACCAGAATCGAACCTGGGACCCTTCAGTCCACAGGCCGACGCTATATCTATTGAGCCAAACTGGCCAGGGCTGAAATTGGTTCTGTCTTGAACTCTTCCTGTGCCCTTACAGAGGAGGAGCTAGACTCAGAAACCTGTCGGGTAGGGACACTTTCCCCTAAAAGGGAGATCAGCTCACCTGCTGAAGGCGAGGTCCAGAGAGGGTGGGTAGGAATGGTGATGGGGGTTGGAATTCGAGTAAAGATGAAGCGCCCCAGATGCTGCAGGAAGCGGGGGGGGGGGGGGGGGGGGGCACAATGTGCTCTTTGGCAAGTCCCCCAGGTGACTGGGTGCACACCCACCTTTGAAGAGGACTGAACTAGTTAGTGTGTTCACAATCAGGAACCACTAGACCAGGGGTGGGCAAACTTTTTGACTCGAGGGCCACAATGGGTTCTTAAACTGGACCGGAGGGCTGGAACAAAAGCATGGATGGAGTGTTTGTGTGAACTAATATAAATTCAAAGTAAACATCATTACATAAAAGGGTACGGTCTTTTTTTTTTTTTAGTTTTATTCATTTCAAACGGGCCGGATCCGGCCCGCGGGCCGTAGTTTGCCCACGGCTGCACTAGACACAGTCCAGCAGTCTCTAGAAGTGGGGGAAGGTGCTCCCCATTCCCGAAGCCTGTGGGCAGAGAGCAGAAAGGGCCCCCCTCCCAGTTAAGAGGAGCGCCAACCTTCACCGGAGTGAGGGCGCCTCTGGCAACTAGCCAAGGGCACACCCGGGATCTGCACAGACGGTGCAGCTCCCAACTCATGTGGGTTGTGAGCCCCCCACTTCTCTGGCACACAGACTCCTGTGATTTCCTTTCTTCTCGGATCTTATGAAATCCCGAGTCCTGGGCTGCAGCCTCCTTTAGCAGGCGATGTGAATCTTTGAGATCCTTGCCAAGCAACCTGCAGCATCGTCTTAAGTAACTCAGACACACTAGATCAGGGGTCCTCAAACTTTTTAAACAGGGGGCCAGTTCACTGTCCCTCAGACCGTTGGAGGGCCAGGCTATAATTTAAAAAAAAACTATGAACAAATTCCTATGCACACTGCACATATCTTATTTTGAAGTAAAAACACAAAACGGGAACAAATACAATATTTGTATTTGCATGTGGCCTGCGGGCCGTAGTTTGAGGACCCCTGAACTAGATCATGCCTGGACAGGTGATGCTTCGAGGAACCAGAGTGGTGAACGGAGACAGCAGTGCGGGTGTCAGCGTCGGGGAAGTGGCAAGACGTGCCAGGGAGGCAGAGCAGGAGACAGGGGTGGGTGCTGGGTGATTCAGAGATGGTGCTTACAGCCGAAACCTGTTTGGCTCAGTGGATAGAGCGTCGGCCTGCGGACTGAAAGGTCCCAGGTTCGATTCCGGTTAAGGGCATGTACCTGGGTTGCGGGCACATCCCCAGTGGGAGATGTGCAGGAGGCAGCTGATTGATGTTTCTCTCCCATCGATGTTTCTAACTATCTATCTCTCTCCCTTCCTCTCTGTAAAAAATCAATAAAATATATTTAAAAAAAAAAAAAAAAAGAGATGGTGCTTACACTTCAAAATGCCTTTGCTTCCTCCTTTCACACTTGGGGCTTTTAGATCTTTGAGGAGGAAGAACTGCAGCTTTATCTCTTATAGGCCCAGGCTAGGGAGAGCCTATACTATCAATAGGATGCCCGCGGCAAATTTCTGGCACCAACTCCATAACTCCAGTCAGCCAAGTGTAACAGAAAGCCTGCGGAGGTGGCAAGAAGATGTAAGCATGCAGAGAAAGACACAGAGGAGGCAGGCGATACAGCACAGAGGGGCGAGGCTGTGGTGCCTCTGAGCCACTTGCTCATATGCCCTACCCGGGTCCGAGCAGGAGTGGCCCCTCAGTCTCCAGCGGTGTCTGCAGCTAATTAGAATCAGGCAAGGGAAAAAAGGACACTTATGTAATACCCTTTGTAATACTTTTAGCGAAAAATAAAAAAAATAAAAATAAAAATAAAAATAATAATAATAAAAAAAAGAGAATGATTGTAAAAAAAAAAAAAAAAAAGAATCAGGCAAGAGTGAGACATCCGAGAAGAACATTATAAAGACATAATACGTATCGTTTCTCCCGAAAAAAGCCAGGGAAAGGAAACAGTGCCCAGGAGAAGCATGCCCGCGAGCAAATCCTGTGCTTTTCGCCGTCTAAACCCGCGTTGGCAAAAGAAAACACGCGCAAGTTAGAACTGCCCTTTGAGAGCAAAGTTTAATTCTGATCCAGGATTGCAGTAACTTTTTAAAGTCCTACTGATTACACCACGCTGTGTAGGAATTACTCAGTCTTTACTCCCCTTAACTTCTGAAAAACCAACCTGGCTAACCATACCCGGATTGAGCCGAGGAAGTAAAATGCATTTCTTTGTCATTAACTACCACAGGAAGCTTCCATCTCAAGTTGCCTTTAGCAAAGTCCATTTTGCTTGCACTGGTTGTATTACCCTGATTTCTCTTCTCCCAATTCTGCTCTCTGTGAGAGAGAGATACACTGTGAAACGCCATCCCTTAAGTCTTGTTTTTCCCTTTCTTTGCCTTGGGGTCCCCTGGCCAGCGGAAGCCCCGCAGGTGCAGGCAGTCGGCCGCGCTGTGGGCGATGTAGTAGAGGTTCAGCATCGCCGCTGGGCTGAGGATGTCCACTTCCTGTTTCTTCTGCTTCTTCCCGCGAGACTTGGCCCGGCCTTTTCCTTTTTTCCCTTTACCTGGCTTTCAAAGACAAGTATATACATGGGGCAAAATTAGTTTTCAGAACCTTGACATAATTTTCAACATATCCTATTGAACTTAAGAAAAATAAATAAATTCCTAACAGGAAAAATTGTAAGAGCCAAAAATTTTGCATGGAGTCGGGGAGAAGACACAGACCATGTAATTCACCAGATGTATATGAAGCACCGCTGGATTAAGAGATACCCAACCTGATGCATGCGTGGACCTTGTTGCCATTCTTTTTGTTTTCTTTTCTTTTTTCTTTATTTTGAGAGAGAGAGAGAGAGAGAGACATCTATTTGTTGTTCCACTTATTTGTGCTTTCATTGGTTGCTTCTTTATGTGCCCTAACGGGAGATGGAAACTGCAGGGCTTATCAGGACGATCCTTTAACCAACTGAGCTACCCAGCCAAGGCTCTTATGTGCATTCTGATTGGAACAAACAACCTGTAACAGGACATTTGTTACGTACTTGGGGAAATTGGATAATATTGAGAAATTATTAATTCTATTAGGTCTGACATTGGCATTGGGTTATGCAGAAAATGTTTACCCATTTCAGAGAGGCACAGTAAAATCAGTAGGAATGAAATAAAAGGAGGCCTGAGATTTGCTTTATTTTATTTTAAAATATGTTTTTATTGATTTCAGAGAGGAAGGGAGAGGGAGAGAGAGAATCATCAATGATGAGAGAGAATCACTGACCAGCTGCCTCCTGCATACCCAACGCTGGGGATTGAGCCCACGCCACCTGGGCATGTGCCCTGACCCCAGAATCAAACTGTGACCTCCTGGTTCATAAGCTGATGCTCAACCACTGGGCTACACTGGCAGGGTGAGATTTGCTTTCTTTTTTTAAGTCCTCACCCCAGGCTATTTTCCCATTGATTTTTAGAGAGAGTGGAAGAGAGAGGGAAAGACAGAGAAATATCAATGTGAGAGAAACACATCGATTGGTTGCTTCCTGCACGCCTCTGGACCAGGGCCTGGGCCGGGGAGAAGCCTGCAACCAAGGTACACGCCCTTGACTGGAATCAAACCTGGGACCCTTCGGTCCACAGGCCGACGCTCTATCCACTGAGCCAAACCGGTTAGGGCAAGATTTGCTTTAAAATACTGCAGCTTCCACCCCTCTGCCCCCCTCAAAGACAGATGAAGCAAATGTGGCAAAACCCTAGTAATCTCCAAATAATCATTTTACTATTAGATTTTTGTATGTGTATGGAAACTTTCATATTAAAAGTTAAATTAAAAACATTTGATTATCAGGATGTAAAGATATATTTTGGCACTTGTTATGTGGTCGTCTCCAGCTCATTAAGCGGCCGTGAGGACTAAGACGTGACTGTAAGACACTGAGCACCGAGGAAGCGAGCACTCAGCAAATGATTAGCGCCATCACTTCACCACAGCTAATCCTCAGAGATGGACACCAAGGGAAGTAGGTATTATTCAGCTCAGCAAGGTCATGGCAAACCCACAGCCACCAGGCTCAGTACCTGTGTTTTTGCCACAACTACACCGCCAGGCCGATGCGCGCTGGGAAAACGAACCTGGGAATAAACAAAGCCCGGAGTTCTGCTAGAGCTGCACACAGCTGAGGTGACTTCTCTATGCCCTATGACCCCCCCGCCCAGAAAAGAACAGTTGGAATTTAGAAAGTGTCTGTTCTAGGCACTTCCTCGGTAAGCCGAGGAATGGGTAAGTTATTAAGGACCCCTGCAAGGGCTAAATATTCGTATAAAATAGATGCTCTGTTCATAGCATGGCATCTTAAAAATGTCCTGAGCTAAACAAAGAGAAACATAGTCGATGTGTCAAAAACACTAAAACATATTTTTGTTAAGTGAAATGGAGTACATTCCTAGACATAAAACCCAGGAAAAAAGATGAGAAGCATCTTGCAACACAGAGGCCCGGCTTGTGTGATGAAATTCAAATGAAAAGAAAGGCCGAACCGGTTTGGCTCAGTGGATAGAGCGTCGGCCTGTGGACTCAGGGGTCCCAGGTTCGATTCCGGTCAAGGGCATGTACCCTGGTTTCGGGCACATTCCCACTGGGGGGCGTGCAGGAGGCAGCTGATCGATCTCTCTCATCGATGTTTCTGGCTCTCTATCCCTCTCCCTTCTTCTCTGTAAAAAATCAATAAAATATATTTAAAAAAAAAAAGAAAGAAAGAAAGGATCTGGAAACCGGAAGATAACTGCATTCCTGATAAAACATGCCCTTGGGATGTACGACCACAAGCTCTTAAAGATTTGGGGAACCTGGCTTTTTTTTAAATGACTTCATACTTTTCTTGCATGTCAACCATACTCGACATACCTGGAATCACTGCAAAAAAATGTATTTTGATCTCTAAAAAGGTTTGAGAACTAAAATCTACACAAAAGTTTGGCATTTTTATTCACAGTTTTAATCTTTTTGTAGAAATTGGCAAACTGATGCTAAAATTCATATGGAAATTCAAAGGACATATGACAGAGGGTTGACACTTCTATTCAGAGTTCTCATCTTTTTGTAGAGGATTCTAACATTCATATGGAAATTCAAAGGACTTTGAAAAAGAAGAACAAAGTTGAAGGGCTAATACTACTTTATTTCGAGAATTATTATAAAGCTACAGTATCCACACAGTATGGTATTGGTGTCAAGAGACAAACAGATCAATGGGACAGAGTGGAGCCCAGAAGTAGATCCACACATATTAGGAACAACTGATTTTCAACAAAAGTGCCAAAGCAATTCGGTGGAGCAAGGGTAACTTTTCAATGAATGTAGATAGAACAATAAATATCAATCTGCAAAAAAATGAAGCTCAATCCATACTTGCACCATATACAAAAAGTAACTCAAAATGGCTCATAGAGCAAAATAAAAACCAGAAACTAAAAAACCTCTGGAATAAAATAGAGGGGAAAACTTTTGTGACCTTGGGTTAAGCAAAGATTTCTTGGATATGACATGGAAAGCACATCTGTAAAAGAACAAACTGATAAATTCTTCAGCCCTGCCAGTGTGGCTCAGTGGACTGAGCGTCGCCCCATACACCAAGAGGTCATCGGTTCGATTCCTGTCAGGGCACATACCCAGGTTTCGGGCTTGATCCCCAGTAGGGGTGGGAGGCAGTAGATTGATGTTTCTCTCTCAGATGAATATTTCTGTCTCCCTCTTCCTCTCCCTTCCTCTCTCTAAAAACCAATAAAAACATATTTAAAAATAAATAAATTGTTGCCCTAGCTGGTTTGGCTCAGTGGATTGAGCGTCGGCCTGTGGACTGAAGGGTAGCGGGTTCAGGTCTGGTCAAGGGCACATACCTTGGTTGCAGGCTTAATCCCCAGAGAGGGGCGTGCAGGAGGCAGCCGATCAATGATTCTCTCTCATCATTGATGTTTCTCTCTCTCTTTCCCTCTCCCTTCTTCTCTCTGAAATCAATAAAAATATATAAAGAAGAAAAAAAAATATACAAATAAATGTTCTTAAAAAAATAAACTGTTAAGACATTTCTTTTTAAATCTTTTTTGGGTCAACTAGTACATTCTATTTTTTAAAATATTTCTTTATTGATTTCAGAGAGGAAGGGAGAAGGAGAGAGAGAGAAACATCAATGATGAGAGAATCATTGATTGGCTGCCTCCTGCATGCCCCACACTAGGGATTGAGCCCACAAACCAAGGGCAGGACCCCAGTCCTCTGGCTGCCTCCCTCGAGGCCAGACCCTGGGTAGGCACACATCGGCCTGGGTTACTGATCTGAATATGGAAACCAGCTCAGAACAGCGAGGACAAAGGAGATGGAGAACCCCTGGGTAACGCCTGGATGTAGGCTACGGCCAGAATCCAGGCAAATGGCAAAGAGGGCCTGACAGCCAGTGGCAGTTAGGATGGGAGGCAGGTTGCAAGAGAGTGGATGAAGGCTGAGGAATAGGAGTGCTTGTGTTTGAGGCCAGAAGGATGAGCATACTATTGGATCGTGCCAGTGAGGCCTGAGAAGGCAATGATTAAAAGAGCTGGGTCTTTAACACAGTTTGAAAAGGCTCTCTGGTGGCAAGATCCAGGTGGAAGTTGAAAATGGAGGTTTGACATTTGAGGCTTAACATGTGAGCTGATGACATGGAGGTGAGATGAAGGATGTTGCAAATTTTCCTGGGCATAAAATGCAAAAATTTCTTACATAAAAGGTCTCCTTCAAAGCCTTTCCTTAAACTGGAATTCCTTAAAATTAGCCAGCGGCCCTAACCGGTTTGGCTCAGTGGATAGAGCGTCGGCCTGCAGACTGAAGGGTCCCGGGTTCGATTCCAGTCAAGGGCATGTACCTTGGTTGTGGGCACATTCCCAGTGGGGGGTGTGCAGGAGGCAGCTGATCGATGTTTCTCTCTCATCAATGTTTCTAACTCTCTATCCCTCTCCCTTCCTCTCTGTAAAAAAAATCAATAAAATATATTTTAAAAATATTTAAAATATATATTAATTTAGAAAATATATTCGTATTGATTTTATTAGAGAAAGGGAAAGGGGGAGAGAGAGAGAGAAACATCAATGAGAGAGACATCAACCTGCTGCCTCCTGCATGCCCCCTTCTGGAGGTTGAGCTGCAACCAGGGCATGTGCCCTGAGGGCCAATCCTACCTGCGACCTCTTGTTGGGTCAAGGCTGAACCACTGAGCTACACCGGCCCGGGCTGGGCTCATTTTTCAAATCCACAGATAAGAACCCCTCACTGGACTAGGGCAGCTGCAGCAGCAGCAGCTAAGTGCCTGGCCAGTCCCTGCTGGCGACGAGGGGTTCCACACCACGTGACCAGTCTCTATTTGACACATAAGCCATCTTCTGGGAGAAAATAAGGGGCTCAACAGAACCCAGGAACTAAAACCAACCGGCTCGTAGCGGGCTCAGCCTGGTTCTGATGCTGCAGTCCTCTTCAGCGCAGACCCCCCGGGGAACCCTCTCCCCTTCATCTTTACCCAAGTGTTCAGGTCGCGGGGCTGGGCACCACCCACACCGCGAGGAGCTGAAGGCGCCAATCGCGCGGCGTGGATAAGCAAATCTCCCTAAAGGTGGATTCTACAAGGCAGGCGGCGTGAAGCTCATTTAGCAAGAGCCTCGGAGTCTCTCATACTTAAAAGAAGGCATGTATTACCATGGTAACGCCTTTCTCAGTTGAGCAGGTGAGTGTGGCATGTACTCCCAATCAGGGCATGAAGAGAGCGCCCCCAGGTTTCCGTGTCACCTAGGGGAGGCGTCCCCGCGCCCATTCCTGCCGCGCCCCCGGTCCGGGACCGCCCCACGCTCCTCCACCCGGCTGCCTCCGGCGTGGCTTGTGGGCTGCGAGCCACCGAGCTGCCGCCACGCCGGGCCCGAGCACCCGCCTCTCGGCGGCGCCGAGGTCGCAGGCTGCAGACTCGCCGCGAGCACCGAGGAGGGAGCAGACACGCGGGCCGACCGGCAGCCCGAAGCCCAAACGCCAGGCGGCGCGCCGAGGGGGCGGGGCCGCGCATTGTTTACCCGTTGCCAGGACACCGGGGCCCGGCGCTCCACCGTCCTGTCCCGCCCCGCCCGGCTGGCCCAGCGCGCGTCCTGGAACCCGCGCCGCCTTCCTTTCAGCGACCGCTGTGCCCTGCCGGCCGGACAGACTGGCTGGGCCATTTTACCTCGCGCAGTGGCGACCGCGGCTACGGCCACGAGCGCCTAGAACCCCGGCTCGGCGAGAGGCGTCCGGGTTTGGGCGGCTGGACCAAGCTCGGTACCCGGCAAGGCAGTCCTGGCTGGCTGTGGTACTGGTGTCGGAGTGGGCCCACTCGGTGTGAGTCTGAGCCTGGCCACTCCACTGGCTGACTTTGGAGAAGTCTCAGAAGACTCCGCGACCTCTTGGAAAGTGAGATAAAGCTTTGAGAGTTGAAGTGAGAATAACATGGGGAAATGTTTGTGAAAGAACCTGATACAGACCCCCCAGTGAGTACGAGCCTGAAAGTTCGTATAATCTGCGTGGATTTAGGCAAGAAGGGGTAGAGTAGGTGCAGTTCCGCTTGAGGGGAAGGCTACAGTTTGGGAGCAGTACCGTCATTCTTTTTTTTTTTTTTTTAATGTATTTTATTGATTTTTTCACAGAACGGAAGGGAGAGGGATAGAGAGTTAGAAACATCAATGAGAGAGGAACATCGATCAGCTGCCTTCTGCACACCTCCTACTGGGGATGTGCCCGCAACCAAGGTACATGCCCTTGACCAGAATCAAACCTGGGACCCTTCAGTCCGCAGGCCGACGCTCTACCCACCGAGCCAAACCGGTTAGGGCCAGCCTTTTCTTTACATGATCTATTTTACCTGGAATGTCTGTCAAAAGCCTATTCAAATCTCAAGGCTCAATGCAAACTATACCATCTCTGTGAGCTCATAAATCATTACCAACACTTTGTGCCCATTAAAGTCAGCCAAATCCTCTGCATAGAGATACATTGACTTGTCTCCTCTTCTCCACAGTGGGCAACCTCTTTCAGGCTCATCTTTGTATGCCACAGCAGTAATAATAATCACTAATGGAATAATCTCCATGATTCAGTGGGAAATATTATCACCTTAATTTTGCCAAGCCCAGCAACTTCTTCATTCTCACTGACCTCTAAGTTACTGTGGCGCCCTTCCTGCTGTCTCCCCTCTTCTTTCTGAGACAGACATGCATTATGCTTGCTCATTCAGTCGCCTAAGGCCTAACTGCCTCTCCTGCAATTCACGTGGCTGATCTCAAAGCCCAGACTCCGCCCTCTGCCATTCCTCCTCAGTGTCTCCTCACAGGATAGCTTATCTCATAATGTCGGTGACTACCTCTCTAGGGATGACTGTCTCTATTATGGAAGAATGGCCTCCACCTGCACGCCAGTCCTCAGGCTCCATTATTCCCTGGACTTAGCTTCTCAGTTTCCCCTGTCAGTGGCAAAACGGCTCTCCCAGCCTTCTGCCCTTTGGCAGATAATAGTTAACAGTGAAGGAGCACTGATGTCAGACACCGTGCTGAGCATCACGCATTATCACTTCACTACAGCCAATGTGGTGGTTTCTGTTAAGTTCTCCACTTTGCACAGGAGGTTAGAGAGAGTAAGTAGCTTGCCCTAGTTCACACAAGCAGTCAAAGCCAGCTCCACCCATCTGGGCAGCCTGTGATGTTAAACACCAGCATTATGCAGGAAGTGCCCTGGACTTGAGGCCAGGAGATGTGGGTTCAAGTATTGACCTCACTACCTATTTTTTTTTTAATTTTAAAAATATATTTTATTGATTTTTTACAGAGAGGAAGGGAGAGGTATAGAGAGCCAGAAACATTGATGAGAGAGAAACATTGATCAGCTGCTTCCTGCACACTCCCTACTGGGGATGTGCCCGCAACCCAGGTACATGCCCTGACCAGAATTGAACCTGCGACCCTTCAGTCCGCAGGCCGACCCTCTATCCACTGAGCCAAACCGGTTAGGGCAACCTCACTACTTATTAATTAAGCAATTTTGAGCAATTATTTAAGCTTCACTTTCTTCCCTTGGGTTGCTATAAAGATAATATGATAGAATGCATGTGAAAGTGCTTTGTGAATTCAAGTTGTTTCTACGTCTTGCATAAAAACATATAAAATTGGCCCAGCCGGCACGGCTCAGTGGTTGAGCATCAACATATGAACCAGGAGGTCACGGTTCGGTTCTTGGTCAGGGCACATGCCTAGGTTGCAGGCTCAATTCCCAGTGTGGGGTATGCAGGAGGCAGCCAATCAATGATTCTCTCTTATCATTGACTAGAGGCCCAGTGCATGACATTTATGGGCCTCTAGTCACTGCGGGGTGTGTGGGGGGGTCTCTCAGCCTGGCCTGCACCCTCTCACAGTCTGGGACCCCCAAGGGGTCCTTAACACTGTGGAGGTGAGAGAGGCTCCTGCCACCGCCACTCTGCTCGCCAGCTGTGAGCCCAGCTTCTGGCTGAGCAGCACTCCCCCTGTGGGAGTGCACTGACCACCAGGGGGCAGCTCCTGCGTTGAGCATCTTCCCCCTGGTGATCAGTGTGCATCATAGCGACCGGTCGATTTGCATATTAGGGTTCTATTATATAGTATGTTTCTCTCTCTCTCCCTCTCTCTTCCTCTCTGAAATCAATTTTAAGAATATATATATATATATATATATATATATATATATATATATATATAATTGGAGGTGGGTAGGAAATGGAATGGGAAGAGGTACAAATTTTCAGTTATAAGATGAATAAGATCTAAGGATCTAAAATATAACATGGTGACTATAGCTGATAATACTATATTGTATGATTGAAATTTTCTAAGAGTGGAACTTAAATCTTAAAACCAAAATATAAACAAACAAATAAATGAGGTGATGGAGGTGTTAACTTGATTGTGGGAATCCTTTCAAAATGTATGTGAATGCCAAATCATAATAATAATTTAAATATATTACAATTTTGTCAATTATACTTCCATAAAGCTGGGGGGAAAAGGGTATAAAGCATAAGAAAGCATGATTTGTCGCCATAACCGGTTTGACTCAGTGGATAGAGCGTCGTCCTGCAGACTGAAAGGTCCCAGGTTCGATTCTGGTCAAGGGCACGTATCTTGGTTTCAGGCACATCCCCAGTAGGGGGTGTGCAGGAAGCAGCTGATCGATGTTTCTCTCTCATCGATGTTTCTCACTGAAGCCAGTCCATCCTTGCTGCTTAACACAGTCGCTGCAGGAAAGAAACATCTGCACAGCATATGTTTCAAGGGACCTGGCATATATAACACATTGTTCTTAATATGTTTGCTCTCCCTAGCGCCATGTGTTTTAACCAAGGTCACCTCTCCGAGAAAGGTGGTTTCCCCAGGTGGGGATTTTCCCCTGAGGTTAGGGAGGGGATACAACCCCTTAACTAAGTGCCAGGCGGGTAGTTAATCACTTTAACTACAAACAATCACGCTCAAGCTACATAATCTTTACTCCCAGGAATGGAGGTAAGAAACGCCCTAACCTTTGCAATAGAAATTGAAAGGATTAAAATCGACCGGTATGAGTACAGATGTAACAAGGCAATAAACATCAGATCCTGGTCAGTTCCTAACCAGAACTTGGCTGGAGTTCCTGGCTAGAGATCCTGGCTAGGCTGCTGATCAACTGAACGCTGTCTCCGTGTCATTCCTTCTTCGAGGACTCCGTTCACACCTTTGGGGACCCCTGGACCTGCTGGGGTTGGACCCCAGCATCTGGCGCCTAGCCTAACGTGGGGCCACGCCGCCTCCATAAACACTTGTTTAGCACTCGTTCGCCTCTCTGAGGCCCCGGCGCCGCCATGGAGGCCCCGCCGGACCCCACGCTCCTCGCCATCGCCTCGGCCCCGGCCCCGGCCCCGGCCCCGCTGCGGGCCCCGGAGGTAGCGCGGCTCCGCCAGGAGCAGGGAAAGGTGGTCAGCGGCTGCCGAGAGCGGATCCAGCACTGGCAGCAGGTGGGGGACAACTACAGTGCCCTGCAGGGGCGGCTCGGCACCCTGCCCGACAAGCTGTCCTACAGCATCACGGTGCCATTTGGCCCTTTGGCCTTCATGCCAGGAAAACTCGTCCACACTAATGAAGTCACTGTCTTGCTGGGGGACAATTGGTTTGCCAAGTGTTCCGCAAAGCAGGCCGTGGGCTTAGCCGAGCACCGGAAGGGACTTGTAAGAAAAACAATAGATGATTTAAAAAAAGTGATGACAAACTTTGAATCCAGAGTTGAATTTACAGAAGATTTGCAGAAAATGAGTGATACTGCAGGTGATACTGTTGACATAAGAGAAGAGATTAAAAGTGACTTCGAATTTAAAGCAAAACACCGAATTGCTCATAAACCTCACTCCAAACCCAAAACTTCAAATAGCTTTGAAGCGGATTTTGCAAATGTTGAATCCAAGGACCTGCTCGCGGACCAGGAGCTGTGGGCTCGGCTGGAAGAACTGGAGCGACAGGAGGAGCTGCTGGGCGAACTTGAGAGTCGGCCTCCCGCCGGGACTGCAAACGGGGAAGACACAGCGTCTTCCGAAGAGGAGAAGGAAGACGCCAGCTCACGTGTGAACGGACGTGTGAACGGACACGGGAAGGGGACGCGTCCAGCGGCCGAGGCCGCGGCTCCCAGCTGCCGGCCCGCGGATGACACGGTGGCGGAGCTGCTCCGCAGGCCGAGCTGCGCTGTGAACGGCTCTGGTTGCCCCCTCCGTGATGAGGGTGAGGATGAGGATGGTGACGACGACGATGCTCTTGGGCCAGGGGCCAGCTCGGTACCAGCCATATACTTTTCTCACACCGTCGAACCCAAGCGGGTTCGAATCAATACTGGGAAAAACACCACCTTAACATTCAGTGAGAAGAAGGAAGAAGACAAACGGAAGCAAAGGAACGGCTGTGGTGGCCACCCGGCCCCGGAGCTGCCCACGATCAGGACCCCTGCGGACATCTACAGGGTTTTCGTGGACCTGGTGAACGGGGCGCACGTCCCTCGGAAGTCCATCCTGAAGCCGAGCAGCCGCGAGAACAGCGTGTGCAGCGACACCAGCGAGGGCAGCGCCGACTGCGAGGAGGAGCGCCGCGGGGAGGCCGTGGGCAGCGCCGACTGCGAGGAGGCCATGGGCAGCGGCGCCGGCGAGAGCATTTTGGAGGAGGAGCAGGAGCAGCTTCCAGAGACGCTCCTGCCCGCGCCCGGGACGCTCGAGGCTTTTTCTGGAACTGTAATAGAGAAAGAATTGTCGCCCTGCCTCGCCCCGCACCCGGCCACGGTCCACCCTGTGCTGCCCACGATCCCTGAGCGGAGAGAAGTCCCGTCAGAAGGGTCAGGGGTCACCAAGCGGGTGTCCAAGTTCAAAGCCGCCAGGCTGCAGCAGAGGACCTAGGACCTAGGCTGCAGCAGAGGATCTAGGCTGCAGCAGAGGATCTAGGCTGCAGCAGAGGATCTAGGCTGCAGCAGAGGACCTGGGCTGCAGCAGAGGATCTGGGCTGCAGCAGAGGATCTAGGCTGCAGCAGAGGACCTAGGCTGCAGCAGAGGATCTAGGCTGCAGCAGAGGACCTAGGCTGCAGCAGAGGATCTAGGCTGCAGCAGAGGATCTAGGCTGCAGCAGAGGACCTAGGCTGCAGCAGAGGATCTAGGCTGCAGCAGAGGACCTAGGCTGCAGCAGAGGATCTAGGCTGCAGCAGAGGACCTGGGCTGCAGCAGAGGATCTAGGCTGCAGCAGAGGATCTAGGCTGCAGCAGAGGACCTAGGCTGCAGCAGAGGACCTAGGCTGCCAGGCAGTGGGCACTTGCGCCCTGCAGCCTCGTGCTGCATCGTCTAGAGTTCGTACCGCTGATGGCTCCTCGGAGAGTGGAAGGAGGTGTCCTGAGTTCATCTGGAAGCAGATTCTCCTATTCGTCGGTGGAGATCAGGATCCGAGTGAGCCCAGGACTTCCCAGTCCACTTGCTCGTCGTCCTCGGGCACCGGCGACACCGCTGCTGCCTCTGATGCCACGGCTCTCGGATCGCTTCTCAGAGAGGTTGTTCCTGGGCGTGGTTGGCGTTTCGACCTAAACGCAGGCAGTTCCGTGCCAGCTGCGATGTGCGCACCACATGGACCGTGTAGCAGAAACGTAAGATTCAGACCCAGCAGTTCTGTTCCTGCTTCAGCCTTTGAAAGGCCCTGTAAGAAACCTTCTGGTGGGTTCTGCAGCGAGGTGCCCTTTAACCCCGGGACTGCCGCTGTCCTCGGCAGAAGCTCCCGTGGCCTGTGGGCAGGTTTCTTGGTCGGAAGAATGGAATTTTGTAAAACTTTTTTTTTTTAAGTAAAAATTTTATGAAACTTGGTCTCGAAAATGCTGTGGACTTTATGACTCAGAGCCACGTGTGGAGATGGCTGATGTATGCACGCGCTGTGAGCTCCGCCAGCCGCCCTCGCCCTCGCCCTCGCCCTCGCCCTCGCCCTCGCCCTCGCCCTCGCCCTCGCCCTCGCCCTCGCCCTCGCGGCCCTGGCCGCCTCCGCGTGTGCAGTGTAACGGGCGCTGTATTTGGGGGAGAAAGAGCATGTCTTCATGATCAAAAAGATTTTAAAATAAGAAATTTTATGTCCTGGTCTTCCCAACCCTTCATTCTCTAAGGATGAATCGAAATGTCATATTTACTTTTAGCAAAACTTAAAATGCAGAAATGTATTCTAATAGAAAAAAAAAATTCCTCATATTGAGACCGCCTCTCTCCCACAAGGAAGAACAGCCATTTTCTCTTTGTTAACTCAGCTACAAACTTACATTCATAAATGAGAAAGGCTTTCTATATTGGACATATTAGAGCTCATTCCTGCCTACCGGGACCCTTAAGCGAAGGAAATTATCAGGCGGATTTACTAACTTGCCCAGTAGTTTGTACAGCTCTAGAAGAAGCCCGGCGGTCTCATGCCATTCATCATCAAAATGCTTCTGCTCTCCATCTATATCATCGCATATTTAGAGAAGCTGCTCGAAGTATTGTGCGTGACTACAGCCATTGTCCTACTCATTTCCCTAGCCCTGCTGCTGGAGTTAATCCAAGAGGACCTAGACCCTGTGACTTATGGCAGATGGATATTACTCATGTCCCATCTTTTGGCAAACTTTGCTATGTGCATGTTTGTATTGATACCTTTTCTCATGCTATCCTTGCTTCTGCGCGTACAGGAGAAGCCTTTAAAGATGCAAGTCAACATTTATTCCAATGTTTTTCCTACCTAGGAATACCAAGGGCACTTAAAACAGACAATGGGCCTGCCTATACCTCTAGAGCTTTTAAAAACTTATGCTCTACATTCGGCATCGCTCATACTACAGGAATACCTTACAATCCTCAAGGTCAAGCAATAGTAGAAAGGGCTCACCAAACTTTAAAAACACAAATTAAAAAATTACAAGAAAATGAGTTTAAATATTCCTCTCCACATCATGTTCTACAACATACTCTATTTGTAATTAATATACTAAATGTAGATTCTGAGGGCAATTCCCCGATGTACAGGCATTGGAACCCTGATCTAACTAAACCTAAAGCCCTCGTCAAATGGAGAGACTTGCTTACAGGAGCCTGGAAGGGACCTGATGTACTTTTAACCTGGGGGAGAGGATATGCTTGTATATTTCCACAGGACGCAGACTCACCTGTGTGGATTCCAGATCGTCTAGTCCGACCTTATGTCTCACCGCCCTCCGTCTCCGCCTCACCTTAGCACACCTGACCAGTGCCTGTCTGCAGATGTGCAGCCCTGAGCTGGAACAACCTGTCATTGGGAGGATCACATGTGCCTCCTTTTTGTCTGTCCTTATGTTCCAGCTTTGCCCCACATCTCCTTTCCTTTTCCTTTTTCTTTCTTTTTAAAAAAAATCTAACTACTTGTTTGCCGGTCTTTGGCCTTTCTCCTTCTTTCCTGAACACAGCCTTTTCTAGAATCTCCCTACCCTGCTGTTGCAGGAAGAGCACCTCCCTTTTCTGGGGGTGTCTGGTATATTTCCCATACATGGAGTTGTCTTGTGCCAAGAGCCTGACATCCTGGGCTGAGAAAGCCCTGTCCCGGGACTCTCATTTGTCCTGTATTGGCCCCTCTTACCCTCGTGTCAAGAGGGACCCTCTTCTTACAATCCAATTGCCCATAGCTGTTGCCTGAGCTCTCTGTTCATGCTGAGGTTGAAGCCTCATGATGGCTGGTACCATGGATCTGTCTCTCGTCCAATGGTGTGAGCTGGGCCCTCCCTGGAGAAGAAACCTGGGTTCCCCAAGATATGTGATCAATGCCGGGGCCCCACCAGCAGGCCAGGGCATCCCAAGGCAGTTGCTGGGCGTGGAGGCCACGGGGGCATAGGCTACCAAGGAGACAGAACTGAACCTCATATCACCCTGCTTGGCCCTGGAGGATGGCTGCTTAGTCAAAGACGGGTAAGATTCCTCAGGGAGGAACCACCCAATACTGGCACAGTCGCAGAGGGGCCAGCAGGAAAGAACTTGGGGGTCAACAGAGGTGGGGCACAGATCCTCACCCCCCCAACTATGCAGGGGCTTGAACACTCACCCCTTCTGAGGGAGGTCTCCTGCCCCCATGGCTGCTTCCCGCTTCCCACGCCCAGCTCAGATCGGGACCCAGGTAAAGGCAGAGAATGGCTGACAGCAGCTGCCCTCTCACTGCAAGGGGACTTGTTTCCCATTTCTACCTTGGACCACAGGGAAAGGGCAGCTGAAGGAAAGGGCTGTGTCAGGATGCTGCCTTCTTCCCTTTCTTCTCCCTCTTTTTTCTAAACACTTCCATGCCTTGTAGTTCTTTTGCTTTCTCTTCTTTTTCTCTCTACTACCCCCTATCTTCCATATCAGCTGACCCAGAGGGCACAGCTTACTCCTCCTCGGACACCAACACCACCATCAAGCACGGCCCTGATGGACCCTTTGATGCAGCCCTTCAACTCGCTGACGCTTCGGGAAGCCCATCACCAGTGATGCCGCCCGCTAGCCAGATCAACAAGGACAAGTAAACCAACAAACTTGAGGACAGCTGAAATCCCTTGACTGAAGAGGCCAGCAACCTTCTACAGGAACATGGCTCCTTGTGCGCTCCATCCACTATGTTTACAGCTATGCTCACTGTCATTGCTTGCCAGTCTTCTTCTGAGTCTTAAACGGCCCAATCTGAGAGGTGGCCACTGATTTGCATGCGCTATCATTTAAAAAATAAAAAAGGGGGAATTTGCCGGAAGCTGGTTCGTCCTTGCTGCTTGACACAGTTGCTGCAGGAAAGAAACATCTGCACAGCATATGTTTCAAGGGATCTGGCATATATAGCATATTGTTCTTAATATGTTTGCTCTCCTTAGCGCCATGTGTTTTAACCAAGAAACACCCTAACCTTTGCAATAGAAATGGACAGGATTAAAATCGACTGGTATAAATACAGATGTAACAAGACAATAAACATCAGATCCTGATCAGTTCCTAACCAGAACTTCGCTGGAGATCCTGGCTAGAGATCCTGGCTAGGCTGCTGATCAACTGAAGGCTGTCTCCATGTCATTCCTTCTTCGCCAACTCCGTCCACACCTTTGGGGACCCCTGGATCTGCTGGGGTTGGACCCCAGCACTCTCCCTTCCTCTCTGTAGAAAATCAATAAAAATATTAAAAAAGAAAAAAGAAAGCATGATTTGTCAGTGGACAGGTGGGACATAAAGTGAATGGTCTAGTGATGATCGGAACAACTTCAATGGCGGCACCATTTTCTATTGACCAAATGGCTCTTCAGACTTTGCACTGGAGAAAGAAAGCCTTAAAGGGAGGTGAGTGAGGACAGCTGCTGAGGTGTGTGGCTGAAAAGCAGGCTTCGTTATAACCCAGAGCACAGTTACTATTAGAATCAAAATATCATCGACACCGTGGCAGGGTGGCTCAGTTGGTTGGAGCGTCCTCCCATACACCAAAAGGCTGTGGTTCGTTTCCAGTCAGGGCCTTACCTGGTTGTGGATTGGATCCCCAATCCATGCGAAGGTGAGGCAACCATCAATGTTACTCTCTCATATTGATGTCTCTTTGTCTTTTTCTCCCCGCCCTCTTCCTCTCTAAAATCAAGAAACATATCTTCAGGTGAGGATTAAAAATTATACAGCCCAGACGATGTGGCTCAGTAATTGAGCATCGACCTATGAACCAGGAGGTCATGGTTTGATTCCCAGTTGGGGTACATGCCCCGGTTGCCGGCTTGATCCCCCATGTGGGGCCTGCAGGAGGCAGCCGATCAATGGTTCTCTCTCATCATTGATGTTTCTTTCTCTCTCTCCCTCTCCCTTCCTCTCTGAAATCAAGACATATGTATATATATCATTGACAACATATGCATTTTTCTTAAGTACCAGTCCACTTAAGAATCACTTCATATTTAGACTTAAGATCTGTTTATTCTACAAGAAGTGAACAAATCTTCCTGTATAAACTGGAAGATGATGTTAAATTTAGATAACTCTTCAAATTCACATCCCAGTAACACCAGTTAAATTTATCTTTTTATAAATACACATCCTTATGTCTTCTTTATTAATAGTGACATTAACTGTACTGTTCTTTTAAAAAATATAACATTACCAGAATTGAAGCATACATTCTGAAAACATCAAACTTAGAATATTCTATCACTATCTTTCTTAGAAGTTACATTTAAAAATTCCTGTTTCCTACTTTCTACTCTAGTCATGTCTTCCTCCCTCTCTCCCTCCTTGCTGGGGCTGACCAGCAGCACCCCCAGTGATAGATGAACAGATTACTCAAACACAGTTTGACTGTGAAGGAGAGAGCTCAACTACCCCCCCCCCCCCCACCCGCCCCTCCCCGCTCTAGTGGCCAGGGCAGCCACTATTGCCGGCCTCATTAGGCCTTCATTGGAATATTTATCTTTAGATCCATTCAGTAGGTGAGTAACCTTGGGAGGCTTACATTGTCCTCTAGGCAAGGGCATCCAGGGATTAAGCATGGATTCCAGTAAACACTGGGTGTCTGCATATGCACAGGCTTGTTTGGAAAGGTCAAGGAATAATTAGGGGCGCTTCCTTCGACACTCCCCTAAGTCTCCCCTAAGTCGGAATTCTGATAAACAGGGCAAGCGGCCTTCCACACACTTCCCTTTGATCAGAATGTCCTCCTGACAACTTGCCAACCAAGTCTCTTATACTCCCAACACCTCCTCCCCCCCCCCCTTCTTTTCTTTTCTTCCCTTGTTATTTTTATCTCATTAAGTTCAACAATATAGCACTGCATTCATTTTACCCATTATAGTCCTAATATTGAAGAGGGAATTGCAAAAAAAAAAAAAAAAAAGTTCTTTGAAGGTAATTTCCTCTGTCAGCCATTAGGGTCCCTGCAATTGAGAGCCTTGGGGTGCAGTGAGGCCAGTTGGGGCAGACTGGGAAGACATTATCTAGAGCAGGGGTGGTCGGCAAGCTCAGTCAGTATTTTAGGCTTTGCCGGCCTCTGTCCTCTTTTGCAAATACTCAATTCTGCTGTTGTAGAATGAAAGCATTTATAGACAACATGTAAACGAATGAGCGTGCTGTGTTCCACTAATACTATTATGGAAGCTCAAATTTGAATTTCATCACGTTTTCATGTGTCAGACAATATTTTTCTTCAATGGATTTTTCCTCAACTATTTAAGGATGTAAAAATCATTCTTAGCTCATGGACTGTATAAAAGTGTTGGTGGGCCAGATTTGGGCCATGGGTTGTGGTTTGCTGATCCCTGATCTAGAGAATTAAAATCCTATTTTTTATTCTTGCTGGGGGATTCTATGGAAGGGAGGGGAATGGGGTGGGAAATTACAATTTATTAGCAAGCATTATTCTAAGCACTGTATGCATAGTGACTCATTTAATCCTTACAATTCTAGAAGGTAGATAGCATTATCCCGTTTTTACAGACCGGGAATCTAAGAAATTAAACAACTTGTTACAGAAGAGCAAAGAAATACCAAGCACGCTTCCTAGAGAAAGGGAGGAACCCATTTATTAACACTAGTGACTAGTGGACTCGGGGAATAATTGCCAAATCAGAGTGAAGTAACATAAAGAGGCTTTGCTTTTTATAATCTTCTGGGGTCTTTGTCTTGCAGATATGGTTCTGCCCCCTTTAGTGGGGTTACAGGAAGGCCCCAGGTGTTCGATAACAACCTTCTCCCCCCCTTCGCCCCCCCCCTCGCCCCCAGGGCAGTGATACGCCTTGCAAGACCAGTTTCTGGGAAGGAGGCAATGACCTTAATTATAGGTCATCAAGAATGCACACTGAGCTTGCTGGCATGAATTCCAATTGCTAGCCCCCAAAATATCAGGGTTACATTTGAATTAGCCCTTTCTAACCTTCTCATTGTCACTTATCACACAGCAAATGGAGTTGGAGCCTTGAAAGAATAACTCACCAAGTTGGGTCCAGCATCCACACTCAATCTGGCCCATGATGGCCTTTCTGAGTAAAATACCTCACATTGTGCTGACATTTCCATAGGCCTCCACATGGAGCATCTTCGTCATGCCAGCTCCATTAAGCATTTGAACAGAAAGTTACAGAATGTTCAAAGTAGTGTTTCCATTTGAAGACAAGGGGACAGATGGCACTTCTTATTTAGTAAGGAAGTCACTGTCATCAAAGGTGTTTGAGCAGAGGTAAGATGACTTTTGCATTTTTGCAATTCCTTAGAAAGATTTTGGTTATTTTCTATAAAAGTAAAATTTTTAAATTCTTGCTTTTTGATATTTAAATCTAATCATAAAGGGGTAAACAGTCTGAACACCTCCCTGTAGCCCACTCAGGCACAATCTCATTACATTTACAGGATCTGGCAGTCTGAAAGGCCAGAGCTGCTGGCAGACTATATTTCAGATTACTTTGGCTTATTGCTATGAGAATTGAATGAATCTCCCTTAACCTCATACCATCATAACTTACACACATCCCATTCTTCCCACCTACATCTTTTCTTCTAACCTTTCTTTCTAGTTGAAAAATATTTGCAAACATATTAGGAAAGAATAATTTGACTTAATATATTAAATGTATAGTCATTAAGAGAATACTGATATAGATAGATCTCTAGGATAAATGATTTTTTTAAAAGTATAGAATAGAGTATATTGTGCTCCCACTTGTGTAAAAAAATTGGTGTGGAGATGGGTATCATGGGAATTTGCTGAAAGGACAGAAAATAGGAAAAGATATTGATAGTGATGATTTCTGAAGAATGAGAAAGGGATCTGGGGTGGGAGGTTGCATTTTTCATTGTGTACTCTGAAAAATTATTTGCTTTGTACATTTGAATTTTTATCCAAAATACCCATACATACATGAATTATTCAACTTTACACCTTTTTCCTCATGTCACAAAATCTACCCAAGCCTGAAACTCTTTACTTGTCTTTCTTTTGACTACATCAATAACCAGACATATTTTACAAATAAAAGTAACTTCCCCTGGGTCTTGCCTTATACCTCTAATAACAATAGAGGGAGAGTAAATAAATCAATATTGCTATATATTAGGTGTTTGGTGAGTATATTAGTGGATTGCATGGTGGTCCCCCAAAATACCTCGTTATGCCTGCCTCCTCCTTGGAACCTGTGCATATTGCCTTATATGGAAAAAGATGAAGGATCTCAGAGGAGGAGCTTACCCTGGTGGGCCCTACATTCAATCAGATGTGTTCTGATGAGGGAGGCAAAAGGAGTTTGGGAGAGAAGGGGAAGCAAGGTGACCTTGGAGGCGGAAGTTGGAGGGATGTGCTGTAAGCCGAGGAGTACCCGGAGCCCTCAGAAGTTAGAAGAGGCAGGAATGGACTCTCCCTAGAGCCTTTGGAGAGTGTAGTCCTGCTGACACCTTGATTTCAGACTTCTGGCCTCCAGTACCGCGGAAAAACATATTTTGTGTGTGTTTTAAGCCATTCAGCTTCTGGTAACTTGTTACAGTAGCCCTTGGAAATTAATAGTGGGAGAAAGGTACAATTAATAGCTTATGTTAGGATTTTGGATTCTATAAATGTTTATGGTTCTTCTGGCCTAAATAATACTGTAAGTTGACTATATTGAGGTACTTAGTACTCTTGTAGGCACTTTAGTTGTTACTATAGAAACTATGAAGTAGTGAGGTTCTTATCAGTGAAATAGTAGAGGCTAGATGAGCACCTGGCGAGTGCTATTAAAGGAATTCTTGGGTGGAGGTTGGATGATCTCGGATCCCTTTCAACTCAAGAATATATTTCTAAAGAAAAACAATTTTTTAAATATATATTTTTTATTGATTTCAGAGAGGAAGAGGAAGAGAGATAGAAACATCAATGATGAGAGAGAATCATTGATCAGCTACCTCCTTCATGCCCCCTTGCTGGGGATTGAGCACCAAATCCTGGCATGTGCCCTGACCAGGAATTGAACCATGACCTCCTGGTTCATAGGTCGATGCTCAACCACCAAGCCACGCTGGCAGGACTCCCAAATAAAAATTTGCTTCTAAATATTGAGGCTTAACATTTTAAGGATATTAGCATAGCCAAACATTTAGCAAATACCTTCACCTGGAGAAGGTGTTTGAAGGTATAAGGTACGTAGGACTGCCGAAGCCGGTTTGGCTCGGTGGATGGAGCGTCGGCCTGCGGACTGGAGGGTCCCGGGTTCGATTCCGGTCGGGGGCATGTGCGTTGGTTGCGGGCACATCCCCGGTGGGAGGTGTGCAGGAGGCAGCTGGTCGATGTTTCTCTCTCATCGATGTTTCTGGCTCTCTGTCCCTCTCCCTTCCTCTCTGTGAAAAATCAATAAAATATATTTAAAAAAAAAAAAAAAGGTACGTAGGACTTACCTTCTATAAACTTTGCAGACCAAGAATCCTGAAGGAATACCAGGTGATTTTCCACGACTGAAAATTCACTAGTGGAAAAATAAGTAAAATAAGATAACTCAGGTGTTTTCCAAAAATCACCAATTGGAACTTATCCATGCCAACATTTCCGACAGCATTTGCATGTTGCCGCCAATATAAACAGAGCTTTGATCTCTCCCTTTGTTTTACCCTATTTTTGAGATTACACATTTCCTTATATTGTTAAATCACCACCATAATAATAGCTCGGTGTTGATATGATAGGGGAGGTAAATTATTATTTTCACTATCACTATAATCTTTTCTTAAAGGAACACAACTTTTAGGAACTTTATTTTTCATCAACCTTATTTCCATTCTGTTAAAGAGTGTGTGGAAGAACAGCTTAAGACCACTCAGTGGCTGTTCCTATCCAGTCGGTAGCCTGCACGGTGGCGGTTGCAGGCCAGTCTTCAGTGGCACGCTGAGCTCTCCAGGCTTCAATAGGAAACTACTGTATAGGCAGAGGGCACCTGCACAACTTCAGAATAGTTTTTGACCTCGGGTGAAGCAGCAGTGACCTCAGGAGCTGGAGCTGTCCATTGACCCTGAAAAATTCCTCCTTGGTCACAGCCTTTTCAGCAGCAGCCTGCACTTCCTTTTCAATCTCTCAAGGATCTCTGTAGAAGTAGAGGTCGGGCATGACCTCCTGTGACTGTTCATGGGAGATGTTGCCATCCATGTGCAGTACTTCCCGGGCCAGCATCCAACACATCAGGCCCACTGAGTGAGTCCCCTTGTTGCTGCAAGGGCTGGCACTGTCCACACAGCGCAGAGGACTCTGTGTTACACAGAGCAATGGTGGGCAGGTTAACATAAGACGCCTCTGTGAGAAGCTGGTAGTCAGCCCTGGGGTCAGTAAACACTGGAAGTCTTGGCTCCCGGAAGGCTGCCTGGATCTGGTTAGTGAAGGTTCCAGGAGTGAAGCAGCAGCAAACTTCAGCACAGCTCGCTGGCCAGTATTCCTGGACAATATGACTGACATCAGCAGGGTTTCCAATGGCAACAATGGCATGAGCTGCCAGCAGAAGCTCCTCCCAGGTTCTCCTCAGATTGATGATGGAGGTGCCATCACTCTCCCTTTTGTAGATGGGCTGTTCCATTTGGAAGTCAAGGTTGGTGCCACCCAAGTGGGTTCCTGCTGCCAGGAATTTGAGGACATCTTCCTCCTTCATTTGCAGGACATCAGGGGCTCCGGACATTGTGCAAGTTTCCCTTTAAGTTGCATAGGAACCGAGAACACCATCATATGGCACTTCCTCTCTGGGTAGTGTGAGAAGGCACTATAATCTTTTTTTGGTGGAGAGAAAATGAGTAAGCAGGAGGAGGCCAAGAGGAAGACAAAGGTTATAATCCTATATAATAAAAGCCTAATATGCTAAGTATCCGACCGTTTGTTCGACCATTGGACCAGTTGCTATGAGGTGCACTGACCACCAGGGGGAAGATGCTCCGACCGGTAGGTTAGCTTGCTGCTGGGGTCCAGCGATCGGGACTTGGTGAGACAAGGCCAGGCACGCCCTGGAGCCCTCCCTCGGCCCCTCCAATCGTGCAACAGTGGGGTCCCTCAGCCTGGCCTGCACCCTCTTGCAATCCGGGACCCCTCGGGGGATGTTGGAGAGCCGGTTTTGGTTTCAGTCCCATCTCCACAGGCCAGGCTGAGGGACCCCACTGGTACACAAATCTGTGCACTGGGTCTCTAGTGTATAGATAATAAAATCATGCTGTAGCCATATTTACTCTAAATTTTTTTATTTTCTCTTATTGAAAAGCATCATATAAAATATGTAATTAAATACGTAGTAGTATTAAACACATGTAAGATACTACTAGTTGCTATGGAACCTACTGTGTGTTTTACAAATGTTTATATCTAAGTTCTATATTTTGTAAAATGTTACTTTATTATAGGAAACATTCTTATCACACTCATACAGAAAAGTCTGGCCTGGAATTACATTATAGGTAGAGTAGATGTTAATTGGCCATGCCTAGTATTTCTGAGATAATGGCAGGACTTTCTTAGCCCCTGAAAATCACCCTAAACACACTTATCACCTAGCTTCCCAGAGTGCCAAGAATTGCAAAGTTCATACTTGATCTAGCCTGGATGTTAAGGTAGTTACTTAGCTCATTATTTAGAGCAGTAATGAGATTAAGGTCATGACTTTATTGTATGAACCAGTATCATTTCCAGAACCACAGCTGCATTCCTAATCTCAGCTAGTTTTATTGTAAATATGGGTCATCTCCAGAAGGACTAGAGGGACAAATTCAAAACTCACCACCACTAGTTGGGGGAGAAACAGTGATTATTAGAATGATTATTAGAATGAAGAGCTGGGGGAACTGTGAACAAGGAAAGACAGAAAAGCACAACTAAAAATATCAGCATAAAGCACTGAAATGGGTGGTTTCACATGCTCGCTGGAAATGTCAACCTTCTCAAGAATCGCTAAGAAAGTCTCACTACCAGTCTCGGGCGCTCACTGGGAAGCGGCAGTGACTAAGTGTCTGGCAGTCTGGTTGCAACTGCTTCCCTGTGAAGTGTGCTGCTCTGGCCCAGTGGTTGGCTTGTCCATGTTAACTGCTGTAGGCCAATGGCATAGGATCAATCTGACCTGTGCCACATCCAAGCAGGAACTTTAAATGTGCTTGCGTGGTACGGTTTGGTCTCTTGCTCTTGCCCTTCACTACGAGAAAAATATGTCCCAGGCAGGGGCTGTTCTATCAGCCTAGGGCCAGAGGAAGACGTGTGGAGCAGAGTCAATCTAGCAGAGTTCAATCTGAGTTGAGTAGAGCTGCAGCTGATTTGTAAACCCATGAACAAGAAATAAAGGCTTTTGCCGTAGCCGGTTTGGCTCAGTGGATAGAGCGTCGGTCTGCGGACTGAAGGGTCCCAAGTTCGGTTCCGGTCAAGGGCATGTACCTTGGTTGCGGGCACATCCCCAGTGGGGGGTGTGCAGGAGGCAGCTGGTCGATGTTTCTCTCTCATCGATGTTTCTAACTCTCTATCCCTCTTCCTTCCTCTCTGTGAAAAAATCAATAAAATATATTTTTTAAAAAAAGAAATAAAGGTTTGTCATAAATTACTAAGATTTTGCAGTTGCTTATATTAGTCTCCTCCCAGGGAATACTAAAATAAGACTTTATATATTCATCCTCTTTAATTATATCCTTCCTTTCTATATCTGATATGTCTTTAATATTCTCCTTTGTTAAAGAATTTGAAGACCAAGTTTCTAACTCCAGTTGAATTTTTTTATTAAAGTGCATCAGTAAATAAACAGTGTTAACAATCAATACAAGCTTTACTGAAATATTCACAAATAAAAATCCTCTACTTGCCCCACCAGCGTGGCTCAGTGTTTGAGCATCAACTTATGAACAAGAAGGTCACAGTTCGATTCCTGGTCAGGTCACATGTGCTGGTTTCGGGCTCAATCCCCAGTAGGGGGTGTGCAGGAGGCAGCTGATTGATGATTCTGTCTCATCATTGATGTTTCTATATCTCTTTCCCCCTCCCTTCCTCTCTCTGAAATCAAAAATACATATTTTAAAATCCTCTACGTAATGAATCACTCAAATGATGTTCTTCTATGAAGTAACAGTAATCACGATTGGAAGCTAATTAATCTGAATTTATTCCTAACCACACACATGGATTCTCAAATTGGGATATTCAACCTGGTTACCTTAAGGTATGGGGCTGGCTGTCAATACCTGAATGCCAGTCCCAGCAAGTCAGTGGAAAAATGATGCGATTTGAAACTAATCATTTATTCTTGGTGCCACAATTTCTCCATCTGCACTGAGAATTAATCTTCCCTTAGAGAAGATTTGTAAGAAAGTATGAAATGTTAAGACTTATCATACTTCTAAGCCTCAGAAAGCATTCACATGCATATTTTAAATGTATATATATTGATTTCAGAGAGGAAGAAAGAGATAGAAACATTAATGATGAGAGGAAATCATTGATTGGCTTCCTCCTGCACGTCCTCTCCTGGGGATGAGCCCACAACCCGGGCATGTGCCCTTGACCAAAATCGAACCGGAGTCCCTTCAGTCTGCAGGGGCACACTCTATCCAATGAGTCAAACCGGCCAGGGCAACGTGCATATTTTTAAAAGGGCAACTTATTTGTACTTGACACAAATTAATACTATGTGGCTTTAAACGAAATAGATCGATGACTGCTCTTTCTTTGAAAATTATCTTTTTACTGCAATCACATTAAAATTATAGTTTAATAGGGTTCACAAGGATATGCTGAGTAAATTATTTTGATTGCAATGAGGACTACCATCCTATTCAGGCAAAATGTACAAAGTATTTAAAGGAATGTCATGCGTTACATATTTACATGGCCCATCCATAGAAACAGAAATCCTGCTCCCTGACAGTACAGGGAGGGGAAAGCCAAGCTTTGATTGGTTTGTTATAGTTCCTTGGGACATGGTTTGAAACTCAATCATGACTCCAGAGAGGCCGTGGCTGACAAAGGACAGAGTATAAATAAGCCAATTTTGATCAGATCCCCTGGTACGATTAAATGCCTGGTGCTGTTATAAAACAGATTCAGTAATGTCTATGTGGGGGGAAGGAGGATTTAAAGTACAAAAGCTTGAAAATATAGATGACAAATGTGGGACTAGAAGAGAAATAAAATGATCCTGATTGAATCAGACTTTTCTAAAAACCTTGTTTCTATGGGAAGTATGTGATTCTGCTGTAAGAGAAGTTTAAAGAGGTTGGTACAACAACCCTTATATTTTCAAAGAAATGTGCAATACTTTCAGGTAGAAACAGTATTGCTAAATCTCCACATGACACTTTGAAACCACTAGCAGGAAAAAAGAAAATAAAATCATTATTAATCAACATAGAAGAAAAATGGTAAGCTGTCTTGCTGTTCAATAACTGATCATGCACATGGACATGCCATATTGATAAATAAAATCTATAGTTAACTGGTCATTTAAAAAATGAATTGGATGAAAATGAATTTCTGCAGTGTACTCAGACATTTTAAGACTAAGGTAGTTTCAGAAAAAAACATGGAACATCCTTCGAGGAGGCCTGTTTTGTGCTGGTTGTGACAGAGCACTCCATGCCTTATACAGAGTTCACAAAAAAATAATATTCACATTGAACATAGATCTCTTAGAGAATAAAGGGAAAACACTTTACACAATATACCTTTCTATAACATGCAGTGACTGGGTAATAGTAAATCATCATCCTTTACAAAGAAGGTGCAGGTGCTCCAAAATTAGAGTTAATGACTTTAGAAAGAGGTGTCAAAATTTTAATTCTCACCCAAGGATATGTTTTTCATTGATCAGTTGCTTCCTGTAGGTGCCCCGACCAGGGATTGAACCAGCAACCTGGGAATGTGCCCTGATGGGAAACGGAACCCGAGACCTCTTGGTGCATGGGATGACCCTTTAACCAACTGAGCCACACTGGCCAGGACTAGTGTCAACATTTTAAATAAAAAAAACAACTTAATTTCAAAGTTGGTTTTGCCAAACCTCTGGTAAGTCCTAGGAATACAGGGTGAGCAAGAAGAAAATGTTCTCCCTCTTTTATGACATGCACCTCTCATTACCATGATGAATGCCATGGACTAAATGCCATCATAAACTTATTTGCACACTTAGGGCCAGCAAAGGCCAGGCTGGTTCTAGGTAAAACTAAGCAGAGCGCAGTCCCACAAAAGAGCATGTGAAGGACTGATCCAACGGGAGATTTCCAAGGTCACCTGGCATCCAAATGACCCCAGAGTGAGTTCATCAAGTTTCTGTGATTCAGAATCCTGCCTTGCACTGTCTACAGGTCACCCTGAACCCACTGGATGTCCTTGGACTGGGCTGCTCTCCCCGGGACAAGTATTTCTAGAACTGGAAGCGAAGGCTGAATGAGCAGAGCAGGCAGAGCACCATTTATCGGAGCCAACCTCCATCTAGCAGATGCTTGTTGACAAGAGCTTAGTGATTCTGGAGCAGCTCTTCCCAGCAGATGGGCTGTGAAAACACCTCTCTTTCCAGCCAGATCTCATAGGAACAGTGGAAATCCTCAGGCAGATCCAGCCTCTGCCCCAGCACACTCTGCAGGCAGTTATCCACAGGTGAAAACTCCGAGTCCTGAGGCCTGTCATACCGGCGGCTATTAAAAGCCTCAATATTGGCCCTCAAGGTGCATTCTTCTGCCTGGAAGTCCCATGGCCTGGCATCGATGTCTGGTGGGAGGAGAGAAGGAAAAAGATGTATACAACTTAGGACACTGCTCCCCTTACCACAGAGCAAGGTCTATAGCAGTGATGGCGAACCTATGACATGCGTGTCTGAGGTGACATGCGAACTCATTTTTTTTGGTTAATTTTTCTTTGTTAAATGGCATTTAAGCATATAAAATAAGTATCAAAAATATAAATCTTTGTTTTACTATGGTTGCAAATATCAAAAAATTTCTATATGTGACACGGCACCAGAGTTAAGTTAGGGTTTTTTCAAAATGCTGGCACGCCAAGCTCAAAAGGTTCGCCATCACTGGTCTATAGGATACCAACAATGGAACTGCCCAGAATTTCCTTTTCTGTAAATGAAAAAAGTAAGTAAACAACATGCTGCCACTCAGGTTTAAAAAATACATACGTTAAAAAAATACCCACATACGTACGCTTACATACACAGACTATCTTTGGAAGGATAGACTAGAAACTGGCAACAGTGATTACCACTGTAAGGACCCTGAGGGAGGTATCTTTTATTTTATTTCCTTTTCTTTATTTCACTTTCTTACTAGTTGTATGTTTGTAAGTAAGTCCTCACTTAACATCATTGATAAGTTCTGCAACACAACAAGGGACACAATTTTAACATAGGCTAATGGATACAAATGAGTTAGTTAGAAAGGCATCTCATCAATGTTATAATGAAACAACGTTGAACAAAATGATGCTATTTGAGGACCAGCTGATTATATTTTCAAAATGGCAACTCAGTTCCCTTCTTGAGCTTTCCTCAGGGATGAGAGTTTCCCATTTGAATGGAATCACCAGCTCTGAAGGAATGTGAAGAGGCAGGAAGGGGTACAACAAGAAGAACTAGAATGAACCAGTTATTAAAGACTTCCTGATTCCTGGGACCTCCCCCAGCTTATATTAATATTAGGAGATTAAGTCTTCCGTGGAGGTGAAAACAGAAAACAAATAATCTACTTTGTTTCTATTTATCCCACTTAGACTCTTATTTCAGGGCCAGAGACACACATTTCCCAGATCTCTTGTTCCCACACTCAATGGTTTATCATAAGTAAGTGCAGTTAGGATTTCGGCTCATGAGGCAGCAACAACAGATGTGCCATTTGTAGGATAAAACATTTTCATATTTTAAAAATCGATGAGAATTTAAATAGTTAATTGTGCTTTATGTCTTATAGTAGAAGTTGCATCCTGACTTGTTATCTGCTAGTCAGATGCTTCCCTTAATTCTCTGCACTTTTTACTGCAGCATCCTCTCAAATTCAGGCCCGTCACAAATCCCAGCAAAGACAAGTCATTAGACATCTTGCCAAAAACCATTAAATGCAATCATGCAAACAATGCTCAAATCGCACTACAACAAACGTCAATACAATTAAGAAGCTCTCCAAAATATATTCTTCCAAACTCTAGTCAATCTTAGCATAAGTCTTGGTAGGTTAAGTAGGTATTACAATGTATTACAATATGCAGCTCCCAACATGGTCTAGAATGTACTACAGCCAAAAAGTTTTAAATTGAATTCATCAAACCTTTAGATCTAACTTTCAGTTTACAGGTAATACCAGAGATAGAGCAGAGATTTTCAACTGGTGCTGTAAGAATTTTTTTTTAATTTTGTTTTATTGCTTATAGTATTACAAAGAGTATTACATATGTCTCCTTCCCCCCCCCACCTTGACCTTCCCCCAGCCTCCCCTGCCCCCCAGTGTCTTGTGTCCATTGGTTATGCTTATATGCATGCATACAAGTCCTTCGGTTGATCTCTTACATAAGAATTTTTAAAACATGCAATACCTGACTATTTAGCCATTGGCACTGACCTCTTTTCCCTTAGACTTTCAAATAAAAGAATGACCACGGCCAACACAACAATAGCCATCCAGTGTGAATGAATCAAAATTATACCTATTTTTGTCAGATGCACAAAGAATATATTTTTTGGTGTGCTGGAGAACTTTAGTAATTAGTGTATGTGTGCCATGTGATGAAAAAGGTTGAAAATCACTGAGATGAGGAATAAGGTAAATGACACCACAAAGAAGCAAGTAGACAAATCCAAACGGTAGATAACCTGCAGGAAACTTGTCCTAGTTCTTCAATTAGTCAGTGCTATAGTTGGGGGTGTGTGTGTGCGGGGGTGGGGGGGGCGGAGAGTGGAATGGCAACTAGCTTCAAAACTAATAAAAGGCTATAACAACCAGATGGAATCTGTGGTCCTGGGTTGGATTATGACTTGGAAAAATAGCTTTCAAAAACATTGGGTCAACTGGGGATTTCTGAATACAGATTTGATTATTAGATGAAATTTTAAAATGTAGTGATATGGAAAGGTGGAGATAATACTAATTAAAAAGAGATTATAGCCTTGGCTGGTATGGCTCTATGGTTAGAGTGTAGGCCTGTGGACCAAAGGGTCTCAGGTTCGATTCCCAGTCAAGGACACGTACCTGAGTTACAGATTCCATTATGGGCCAGTTGGGGTGTGTGCAGGAGGCAACCAACGTGGCTCTCTCACAACGATGTTTCTCTTTTTCCCTTCTTAAAAAAAAATCAATGAAAAAAAATATCCTGAGGTGAGGATAAACATAAAAAGAGATGATAAAATAGCAGGTACAGGCCATGTTCCTGGCATCAAACTCTTCTAGGCTCAGGCTGGCCACACGTCTCCTGCACACACATGGCCACCATTCAGCAGCTGCTAGGAAGACGGTGCTTAGTGGGGAGCTACGGCTTCCAGGAGCCCCTGAAGGAACTAGGAGTGGGAATGGCTCTGCGGAAAGTGGATGCCATGGCCAAACCAGACTATGTCATCACTTCTGGTGGCAAAAACCTTAATAAGAACTGAGAGCACATTGAAAACGACAGTTCTCAGGTAACCTGGGAGAGAAGTCTGAAGAAACTACAGCTGATGGTGGAAAAACTCAGGCCGTCTGCAACTTTATAAATGGCACATTGTCGTCATCCCAATCCACCAAGGCTGCGGGTCCAATCGCAGGCCGGGCACATACAAGAACCAACCCAGGAATGCATAAATGAGTGGAACATATCAATGTTTCTCTCTCTTTCTCTCCAAAATCCGTCATTGGTTCAACATCAGGAATGGGATGGGAAGAAAAGTACAATAATGAGAAGATTGGAAGGCAGGAAATTAGTGGTGGAATGTGTCTTAAACAATGTCGCCTGTACTCAGACCTATGAAAAAGTAGAGTAAAAATTCCATCATCCTTCTGGACAAGAACTAGCTGTGAGGATAAACAAGCTCAGTTCAAGGAGCAAATCTCTCCAGGCTGTTTTGTTTTTCATCACTGTGTTCAGCTACCTTTATCGCAAACATTTTGCGTACAACTATTTCCGAGTGCTGGTTTAATTAGGATCAACCCTTTGGTTAGAAAATAAATGTATTTATGCTAAAAAAAAAAAAGCAAGTACAATCTGCTTTCATTTTTAATAAAAAGTATATATATATATGAATGAAAAGAAAAAGATCTGGAAAAATATACAATAAGATGTTAACGATGGCAATCTTCGGGTGGTACAAATATGGGTTAAATATAGTAATATGTTGCCAAAACCGGTTTGGCTCAGTGGATAGAGCGTCGGCCTGCGGACTAAAAGGTCCCAGGTTCGATTCCGGTCAAGGGCATGTACCTGGGTTGCGGGCACATCCCCAGTGGGGGATGTGCAGGGGGCAGCTGGTCGATGTTTCTCTCTCATCGATGTTTCTAACTCTCTATCCCTCTCCCTTCCTCTCTGTAAAAAATCAATAAAATATATTTTTAAAAAAATGTGCCCTGGCCAAGTAACTCAGTTGGTTGAAGCATATCCCATACACCAGGGTTGATTCCTGGTCAGGACACATACCTAGACTACAGGTCTGATCCCCAGTCAGGGTGTGTGCAACCGATTGATGTTTCTATCTCACATTGATGTTTCTCTCTCCCTCCCTCCCTCCCTCCCTCTCTCTCTCTCTCTCCCTCCCCCTGCCCCTCTCCCTTCCTCTCTCTAAAATCAATAAAAATATATCTATATTTTAAAAGTTTGCTTACTTGTATTTTCTAACTGCTTTGTAATAACAAAAGGTTATTTTAATTTTAAAAATCTCTCAGAAAGGAAAAAATAATAAAATAAAATAAAATAAAGGGAAAAAAATCTCTCAGAGAAACCTGTCATTTAAAGGAATGTTTTGGCCCTAGCTGGTTTGGCTCAGTGGCTAGAGCGTTGGCCTCCAGACTGGAGGGTCCCAGGTTTGATTCTGGTTCAGGGCACATGCCCGGGTTGCAGGCTCGATCCCTGGCCAGTAGGGGGTGTGCAGGAGGCAGCCAATCAATGATTCTCTCTCATCATTGATGTTTCCATCTCTCTCTCTCCCTCTCCCTTCCTCTCTGAAATCAATAAAAATATATTAAAAGAATAAAGGAATGTTTTTCAAGGGGGTAATTATCTCTCATTTTAACTATTTAATAAAATGGATTTTCATAGGATGGGGTACATGCTGGACTGGAGCAGTGCCTTAAAGTTTGTTATATCAGCACCTAACCTATAATCACATATTTTCTTATGCAAAATATGTAACAATTCATGCCACGAGAGTAGAGTAAATGTTTCTTTGGCTCTGTTTCAACACCAGGCAACTCGTGGATGTCGAGAGCTCTGAGAGTACTCACCATTCCCGTAAGCCCAGTCATCATTCATACGGTGGCGCACTTTCTGGTAAATGGCCGACATGGTTTTCATGTTGCTTTTCCTCCACTGGCGCCCCAGGTACTTGGTCTGTATTTTTAGCAGCTTCAGGACATAAAGTTGCAGCATGGCCTGTTTGACCTTGAGGGCCCGCTTTAAGATGGGAGCAGATTTAAATACCACCAGCATCTGCTCATTTAAAGAGGGATGAGAGTGAAGAAAGACAAATAAAAATATAACGTTACTTGGCGTTCCCAACTCATAGACAAATTAAGCTAAACCTGGCTGACCTGAGATTACGCGGGGGAGCTTTTGGAAATCTATGGTCCAGGCTCCACTTAGATTTAGTCTTCAAGGAGGTCACTCCATTTCTATTTTACAATTAAAAGTTTCTGATGTCAGTATAGACCTGCCTCATTCTTTTTCATTGTTAGGATAAGGTTGTATTATAAGGATACACCATAAGTTATTTAACCAGTTGGTCCCGTCTTAATGAGCATTTAGGTTGTTTCCAATCTTTCATAATTACAAACAATGCTGCAATGAATAGCCATAGAGCTGCATCGTTGGGATTTGTGAATATAGCTCAAATAACAATGCTAACTTCCCTACCAGAGAGGCCCTGAGGGAAGATCCACATCCAGCTCTCTAAAAAGCAATGTAAATATTTACATTAGAATAAATGCCCAGAATTAGAAGGGGCTAAATTTTTTCAAAATATATTTTTATTGAGTTCAGAGAAGGGAGAGGAAGGGAGAGATGGAAACATCAGTGATGAGAGAGAATCATTGATCGGCTGCCTCCTGCACGTCCCCTGGGGATAGAGCCTAAAAACCCAGGCATGTGCCCTGACCAGGAATCGAACCTCCTGGTTCATAGGTCGACACTCAACCACTGAGCCACACTGGCTGGGCAGGAGGGGCTAAATCTTACATAGCATTCAGTGTGTGTCTATAGAGCTTACAAAGCAGGAAGTCCATACAAATTAACTGAAGATTTTAAAAACTCAGTGAGATGGACACCTCCATGATCAGAAGTCCCACTCACCATGGTTCTGGAATGCTTCCATTTGGTCAGTTTATTGAGCAGCCTCAGAAGGTTGATGCAGGAAAAGAGGTTCCTCCAGCAGAACTGGTTGTTGTCTCCAGCTTCCTGTAATAAGGCATGCCCGTCATAATCTCCACACCCATAAGACTTTTATTTCCATAATGCCTGAAGTCGCTGTTGGTCAATTTAGATGAGGCCTTCCATATAAAATGCTACCTCCTCACTATCCTGCTTTTCACACACTGAGGCCAAAACATGTAATATCTTTTATCTGGTTAGAAACATGACACACGAACATAGGAACTTCATTCAAGCAAGCTTTCTTGTGTAGCTTTCTAATTTAGGATCAAAGAAGAGATGCTTTCTACCCCATACACTTTGCACTTACATAAGCTATGTTTGTAACTGCCAGGAGTTATTCTGGTAGATTTCAAACTATGGTGGATGGGTCTGGTATTCACTGTGGCTGGATTTTTTAAATCAACCCCACCTTCCTTTATCAAACCATATTGCAGCAAATTGCTTAATTCTCCAGCACGGAAGAAAAAATGGCAGATGGTTAATTCTAACCAGGTGTTTCTCTTGTATGTTTCTTGATAACAAGAAGTAACAGATGGATGTCAGATTAGAAACAGGTATATACTCAGAAACATCATTCAGGGACAAAAATAGAGTCCTTACGGATTTTTCTTTTTTTTAATATATTTTATTGATTTTTTACAGAGAGCAAGGGAGAGGGATAGAGAGTTAGAAACATCAATAAGAGAGAAACATCGATCAGCTGCCTCCTGCACACCCCCTACCGGGGATGTGCCTGCAACCAAGGTACATGCCCTTGACCGGAATCGAACCTGGGACCCTTGAGTCTGAAGGCCAACGCTCTATCCACTGAGCCAAACCGGCTAGGGCAATCAATGTTTCTTTTTCTCTCTCCCTTTCCCTTCCTCTCTCTCTAAAATCAAATTTAAAAAACCATTACTTAGCCCTAGCTGGTTTAGCTCAGTGGATAGAGCTTCAGCCTGCGGAGTGAAGTGTCCTGGGTTCGATTCTGGTCAAGGGCACATACCTCGGTTGAGGGCTTAATCAGAGAAAAACTTTAAATGTTATTTAAAGACTATCCTATACACTTAAAAAAACAGTACATTTTCTGTTTATAATTAATTGAGCCTGAAAAAGAGATAAATCTTACTCATATAAATATTAGTCTTTTCTGAGTACAGAAGCCATCAGTTTAGACAAATAAACCATTATATTGAGCACCTATGTGGAGTAAACGTGCTAGTTACTTAAGGCTGTTTACATAAGTTCACACAAACAATACAAAACAAACTGTGGTTACCAAATGAGACCACCAGGTGCCACTGTTGCTTCATAGAAAGGAGATGAAATACCGACCATGAATTTGTATTTTATTAAGACTAGACAATGCTTTCACCCACTCTTGCATAAAAATAAAGTCTTCTCAGAAGCATTACAATTAGCTAAGTAATTTTATGCTTATATCCTAAAAGGTCATTCTGAAGAGATACAGAGAACACACTGTACCAAGAAACAGATTCAGGCCCTGGCAGGTGTGGCTCAGTTGTTGGAACACTGTACTGTACACCAAAAGGTGGCGGGTTTGATTCCGGTCAGGGCACATACCTGGGTTGAAGGTTTCATCTTTGGTGGGGGCATGTATTGGACACAACCGATCAGTGTTTCTCTCTCATATCCATTAAAAAAAATAGATTTAGGTCATAAAAGCTAACTATTTTCAAATACCCTACTAATAGAATTTTAATACTATCCATGGGCCACTTGTTTCTCATTCCAACTTTGAATGGCAGGGATGTAGGTCTCCACCCTTGCTCTGCTACATTCAACTGTAAAATTTTGGCAGTTACTTACTTCTCTATCCATAAAACAGTAATACCAACCTCATAGTTGTTTTAAAGATTGGCTAATATGATGAACATAAACAGGGTTAGACACTTATGACCTCTCTCTGCAAGGGTAAGGCGCTCCTCTTGGCTGCTGAGACCACATCTAAGTAAGACAGCAGTTCTGCCCTGGTGCTAAAAAGGGTGCTAGACTTAGTGTCTCAGGACATGGGTCTTTCTCTAATTCAGGGTCTGAATAAAGCATGAACCATGAAAAGTCATTTTGTTCAATGGACATTTCTCATCTTTGAAATAGAGGTTTAGGCCAAATAGCTCTCATGTCCCCTCCAGCCAAAAATCCTATGGTTCTATAAAACCTGTACCATAGAAGGTATCATTCTGTTTTTACATAATAGACTTTAAAAATATATTTTTTTATTGATTTCAGAGAGAAAGGGAGAGAGAGAGAGAAACATCAATGATGAGAGAGAATCACTGATCGGCTGCCCCCTACCCCCCCCCACCCCCCCCAACACACACACTGGGGATCAAGCCTGCAATCCGGGCATGTGCCCTTGAATCAAACCTGGGACCCTTCAGTCCACAGGCCAATGCTCTATCCACTGAGCCAAACCAGCGAAGACCATAATAGAATTTTTTTTTAAATATTTTTTTTTTATTGATTTTTTACAGAGAGGAAGGGAGAGAGATAGAGAGTTAGAAACATCGATGAGAAAGAAACATCGATCAGCTGCCTCCTACACACCTCCCACTGGGGATGTGCCCGCAACCAAGGTACATGCCCTTGGCCGGAATCGAACCTGGGACCTTTCAGTCCGCAGGCCGACACTCTATCCACTGAGCCAAACCGGTTAGGGCCATAATAGAATTTTTGATGCAACATTTTGCAAGTATTAAAGTTGGGGTTGTGGTACACATGGGTGTTGTCATCTGGCCACTCATCACTTATTGAGCTCCTTCTATATACCAAACATGATGCTAGACTCTGGTGATATAAAAATGATGATGCACTAAAACAATTTTCTTGAGTAGTGTGATTATAGAGCTAGTAATTAGACTCCTTACTAAATGAATAGTGTCGTTAGATTACATTTAGACAAGTACCACATACTCCATTCCATTTTAATCACCCCTTAAATGCAATCCTGTTTGTTTGCATGAAAGAGCTTTTAAAATGGTAGATAAATAAATAAATAAATAAATAAAATAAAATAAAAATGATGATAATACTATCTCTTACTTCAAGGACTTTTCAGTCAAATAGAGAAACTGATATAAATTACAATGCAACGGGGTGAGGGTAGGGACTGAAGAATACCTAATGAGCTGTGGCAATACATGATGAGATAGACACTTGGTCTTCAATGTGCTATTCATCAGTTTCATGCAATTAATAACTCTGAGGGCCTTGGCCAGATTGGCTCAGTTGGTTGGGTATCGTCCCATGCATCAAAAGGTCCCTGGTTCGATTCCCAGTCAGGGCACATGTCCAGGTTGTGGCCTCCATCCCTACTAGGGGGATGCAAGAGGCAGCCTATCGATGTTACACTCTCACATCAATGTTCCTCTCTCTCTCCTTCACCCTTACTTTCTCTCTAAAAATCAATTAAAACATGTATTTTTTATTTTTTTAAAAAATATTTTATTGATTTTTTACAGAGAGGGAGGGAGAGGGAGAGAGAGTTAGAAACATTGCTGAGAGAGGAACATCGATCAGCTGCCTCCTGCACACTCCCCACCGGGGTTGTGCCCGCAACCAAGGTACATGCCCTTGACCGGAATTGAACCTGGGACCCTTTAGTCCGCAGGCCGACGCTCTATCCACCGAGCCAAACTGGTTAGGGCAAAATATATATATTTTTAAAAAGAATAACTCTGAGGGACTTTTCTGACTTGCCTAGAGCTGTTTCCAGGATGAAGAATTTTCTGGGTCATCCTTCTGTGGCTATATTGACTTTTGCCTCAGAGAGACGTAGGCGTTTTGGTATTTTCCGAAGTACCACTCCTGGGTTTTATAACCCGAATGGAAATGAAAAGTGCATAGCCTGTGGCACAGCAGAAAGGCAGATAATTATTTGGGATGACCAGACGAGATTCTCCTGCCATTCTGCGTAGATGTTCACATTCAATTTCAGTCTAATTATCTTCCTAAATGTCCTCTCCTCCTTAGTGTTTTTCACTGACCCTTTTCTTGACAAAATGCTATGCACAGCTTTTCCAAACTGTTCTCAACTGGGTCAGCAGCTCTAAACCCCTACTGGCTCTGTGCTATTGCCAATAGGTCTTTGTTAATCCGAGACTCCCGAACCAGGGCATTATGGAGGCAGAGAAGCAATGGAAGAGCAAGTGCCAGCCTCTGCTACTTGGCATTTTCAAAGGCTACCGAATCCGCATCTGCTTACCAGACTCTCCGTAGTAAGTTCTGGCAAATCCTGGATGGTACAGCAAGGGTAATCCAGGACCGAGATGCTGCAAGATGCAGAGATAAGGACAGGCTTTGGGTAAATGGCAACGGCAGGAAACAGCTGTATGTTAAAGGGCAGGGGTTAGTTCTCTCCAGCAGGCCCTATCTATTTCCCAAATTGCTTAGAGACCTTGGCTGAAACCGAGGGCTTTGGTGCCAGGCAACTCCAGCTCTAGTCTCCTCTCCTCACAGGGAGGAACTAACAGAGTTCTTTCAGGCTGGCCCCCATCTGGCAGAGGCAAAAGAGAGCAGAAAGAGAGCCCTGTATAGCCACCTTTCTCCTTCCTTCTTTAAAGGAATATGTAAACTTGTCTGCAGTTGAGTTTCTGTATTTAAGTATATGCTTGTGTATATGTGTGAATATAACTGTGCTCCTAGAGATGCTGCTAAAACTTATTGCACTTAACAAACTGTGGATGTGAGGATGCAATGCAGACTTCTGTGTCTTTCTGAAAGCCAGGAGCTCTCGGGAATCATCACATAAGCTACCCCTATAGGAAGCTTGAGACAGAGGCAGCAGCCTACAGCAGGGCCAGTCTAGTAGCTCAAGAATGGTAATAGCATCTGCCTTCAAGGGAGCTGGAGGCTCTGTGGGGAGCCCAGGGAAGCAGGAGAAATAAGGCACCACATGATGACAGGAACACAGTCACTTAAAAGGACCTTTCTTTCCTCTTCTCCCTTCTCCATGGGGACAAAGCAGAATTGAGATTCGGTAATCTCTAATGCTTCTCTTGGTTGGGACATTCCATGAGGCTTTAAACACCAATCTTGCCCTGGCCTGTGTTGCTCAGTGGTTGCTCAAGAGTGTTGCCCTGGGGACCAAAGGGTCATGGTCAAGGGCACGTACCTGGGTTGCAGGTTCGATCCCCAGCCCCAGTTAGGGCGCATGAGGGATGGAAACCAATTGATGTGTCTCTCTCACATCAATGTCTCTTTCTCTGCCTCCCTCCTTTTCTCCCTTCCACTCTCTCTAAAAATTAATAGAAAAAATATCTTCAGGTAAGGATTAACAAAAACAAAACAAAACAAAATTTAAAAACCACCAATCTATCTGAACTAATGCAGTTGGAACTAAGAAGACTATGGGGTTCCTTGGACCTGTCTCTCTATTTCGAAAGTCAAACTCTATCCAAACAAAAGGCAACAATTTATTCCACTAGAAATGTTTACCTTTGTCCAAGAAACACACAAAGATAACCACGGGAACAAAGGGAGGAGAGGAGAGGCCAATGGCTCTCTCTACAATGTTGTTCATCATCTTAATCCACTCTACTAGACCCTCCCAGGGTTGCCAGTTCTCCGCTGCTCCTTTAGGAAAAACATTCTGGGCTGGCTTATCCACTCAGCTACCCACCTCCCACTGACAAAGCCCCATGGCAAAGTAGGTGCTGGGGACCAGGAAATGGGGGCGGGAAATCAAAAATGGATTTATTCTCATCTCAGTGAACTGAATTCTAGCCTAAGGGGGAATAAAAGACAGTTACACGTTTCTACAATATCTAGGTTGTAAGGGCCATAAGGAAACTGTGCAATAGTGAGCTGTGGGTGCTCCAAGTTTCTCAGGGATTATGCACCAGTGAAATATACTGTGGGTGGTAAACAGGAGGACCATCTTATCCAGGCCAACCTTAGCAAATGGCATAGCTGGCTCTTTCAACTCCAAATGATCTCGATGGACACATATTGGATTGTTTGCCCCTCCTCTTCTTGGCCCAGGAGTGCATTTAGCACCTGAACCCAACTTCCCAGCCACAATTGATTGAGCCAGGGACAGACCTGTAACCCTGGGAATGTGGAACAAGGATTGAGAGCTAATTCAGTCTGAGTGGCATGGGGCAGGACATGTTGAGCTCATGCGGGCATATTTCACAGAGTGGCCTGGGAAACAGACACTACTATTTGCAAGTGAGAGAAGACACTTGGAATGGAGTACAGAGGCTTGGTGTCCATAGATAGAGGTGGAGGACTTCCTGGGCTCCCTACAGACCATCCCTGAGGCTCAGAGCTGCATCCCTGTCCTAGGAGCCTCAAGATGATATACCTCACATTTCCTCCTAACAAATTACCTACTATGCATGAACCAGGTCTAGCTGGTTTTAGTTACTTAGAACTAAAAAGGTTGACTGATACACAGAGGTGCCTTCATGAAGCTGTGGCCCTTACCTCACCCAACCTACACTTCCATTTTCCCTGGTAATTCAACTAGCAAGTCTTAGTGTTAGTTTTATTTTTATTTTTTGTTAATCCTCATCAAAGGAAATTTTTCCATTGACTTTTATAGAGAGTGGAAGGGAGGGGGAGAGACAGAGAGAAACATCGATGTGAGAGAGACACATTGATTAGTTGCCTCCTGCACACGCCTAACCAGGGCTGAGGATTGAGCCTGCAACCGAGGTACATGCCCTTGACTGGAATTGAACCTGGGACCTTTCAGTCTGCAGGCCAATGCTCTATCCACTGAGCCAAATCAGCTAGGGCTTAGTGTTATTTTTAAGGTGGCCAGTGCATAAATCTCCTGTAGTTAGAAAAAAAACAAAACCAAAACACCCCTGAATTCTCAAATGCTTCCTTCAAACAGGAAAAGTATTTAAATCACTCTCATATATATTTATCTTAATTAATGCTTATAAAAGCTCTATGATTCAGTCAGAAGAGGTATTATTTTCATTTTAAAGATGGAAATACTGTGGCTCAGAGAAACAAAGTGTCTTACTTGAGATTACATAGCGAGCAAATGGCAGATCCAGGCCAGCAATCGAGGTCTCATGACTTCCGGTTCGGTGTGTGTGTGTGTGTGTGTGTGTGTGTGTGAAACTACATATAAGTAAGCTGCCTCTCCCTGGAGGAATCTCAGGCTGTGCTGACATACTGGTGAGGCAACATCTCCAAGCCCCTCTCCACTCACTCCGAGTAATCCGCTTCTACTTTAGAAACTTTGCCTCTATTAAAGCACTTCTGGTAGACTCTCCTGATTCACAGGCTTCCAGTTCTCATGGAAACAGCCAAGTAAGGAACAAGGATCTGTTCTGTGACCTTCCCTTTCTGCCATGTCCCACTTGGCTGGAGGAGTGGAAAGCAATTTGTATTCACAATTGTGATCGGAAAGCAATTTGTGTTTTGATCCTATCTTTGCTGCTTACTTAACAAGTCTCACTAGCATGTTAATCTTTTTTTTTTTTTTTAAATATATTTTATTGATTTTTTACAGAGAGGAAGGGAGAGGGATAGAGAGTTAGAAACATCGATGAGAGAGAAACATCGATCAGCCGCCTCCTGCACACTCCCTACTGGGGGTGTGCCCGCAACCAAGGTACATGCCCTTGACCGGAATCGAACCTGGGACCCTTGAGTCTGCAGGCCGACGCTCTATCCATTGAGCCAAACCGGCTAGGGCTAGCATGTTAATCTTGAGCAAGTCAAGTAACCTAAGTTTTTTCCTAATTGGTAAAATGAGAAATAAAACTTGTTGTAATACCACTTAGGACTGCTTTGGATATTAAATAAAATAATGGATAGAGAAATAGGGTAATTTTAAAAACTACAAGTTGATCTATCTATTATTTTTCAGTTATAAATTCTCTATAACACTTTATAGTTTACAAAGTAGTGTAACTAACCCAACTTATGATTTATACTAAGATCGGGGCTGGCCAGACAAGCCATAAAGCTGAAATTTTATCGTTGTAGTTTAATTACTTTGAGTCATGACATTTTTCAGTTTTTAAAATTTTAAAAATATAAATATCTTTGTGACGAGGCCAAATCATATACCCCAGCAGCTAACACTTCAAGGAAATTAAATAGTAATCGCTCTAAAATAGAACTTGGGACAGCAAAACTGACAGGCTCAGAAATAATGTAATTTTTCTCAATCATCCCAAACTAGCCCTTTTGAAATAAAAGTGTCGAGAGTCCATACCTGTTTTTAGCAGTGATGTAGGACAGAATATTTTGATTGAAGAATTTCAGGATCAATGGAATGCAGTTGGCAAATACCAAATGTTGTGATACATATTCAAACTGAATTAAAAGATCAAAGTGGAAAGGGCTGCTTATTTGGGGGAGAAAAGAAGATCTGTATGAAAAACAGGCAAATATAAATTTAACATCCATCCCTAAAGATATCCACTGGCCGCTTGTGTTATCAGTCTTTCTGCCTGGGAAGGGGAGAATCGTCTCCAGCTCGCCCATCCTACCTGGAGGGGGACAATCGGTAGTGTTACATAGGTTGCAAACTCCTGACCAAAAGCACAAAACATAAACCGGAGAGAAAGCCCTATTACAGATCAACAGAACTGCTGTGAGGTTCTCAACAGGAAAGGAAGGCCACCCCGAGGGAGCTGTCTTCCACACCAAAGCTCTGGCTCAGAGTGTTTCAACTGTGACTGATAAAGCAAGGACAGGTGCAACTCACCCCCAGCAGCTGCTGGCATCACTCAGCCAGCATGGAGACAACACATAACCAAATGGACCACTGGAATGTGGGCTCCATGCCAGTCTGTATGGTTCCCTGTACTTAGAATATCATATTTTAATGAACGAATCAAGAGCCCTTCAGTCAACAGATACTGCACTGAGAATAAGTTGAGGGTCTCTTTGATGAGCGTAACACCACAGCACAGGGGCTCCACTTTGCTCTCCTGAATCTGGATGGGGTCTGTGTCCAGGAAGACTTAGTGGAGGCAGTGTCATGAAGTTATGCCACCAGGATTTTGCCCAAGATACACTTAGGAGCATCAGACACAATTTTCTCCAGATCCAGAACCTAGACTGCTAGGACAGTGCAGAAATTGGGTCGAAAAAGCAGAAAATTGTGCTGTCTTAAATCCCCTACTTCTTCCTGATTGCCAAAAAGTAGCTCGGTAGCAAGCTAAGCTGCCCTCTGCCCCTAAATGTGTGGTTACAGGGGAGGCGTCAGCTGGTGCTGCCCATTTCTCTCTTTTGCTCAAATCTTTCCCCCTGGCAACTGACCCAGGGTTTTTTCCCCAAAGCCCCAGATGGAGGAGACGATACATACTCTCTATCAAGTGATGGAAAACTTTTTCCAGTTTTAGATGTGTCTGTAGCTTTGTCAGGATTCACTGCCACTGACACACACTGGCAAGACCCATCAAGCCACCCACCTGTCTGGCTGTTGATCCACCTACTGCCACCAAGAGAAGCAAACAGAAGCAGACATCCTCAGTTCTCTGTCCTTTCTACTAGGACCACTATCTCCCACCAGGCCCAACTCCTCCCAGCCCTGCTGCTGCTCAGCAAACATGAGCAGACGTGTGAGCACCCAGGACACGCTAACAAACCTACAGATATCCCTGAATGTACTAAAATAGTCAAACTGCCATGGACACAGACCCTGCAGGGCCTCCCCTGCACTCTAAGGACCTGCTCTTCCACCAGCAAGCTTGGTTTTGACTTCACAGGAGGAAAACAGAGCAGAGCCTCTGTGCAGGAATGAGATGCCTCCTCTCCCCCATGGTCTCACCACAGCGACCATCCATTACTGCTTCCATCTTCCCCCATACCTTGCTTATGGCAATGTATGCTTACAGAAGAACCAAGTCCAAACTCCTCAGCATGGCAAACAATGCGTTTATGAGGAAACAGGCTTACCTTTCCTAGCTTTGGTTTCCTCCTCTATAAAACAGGCATAAAGTAAGACCTACCGCATAGGGCTGAGAGAATTAAATGAGATCCCACACAAGCTTGAGTGCCCGGCCCATTATAGGTACTTAATAATTGTGCACTATCACATGTGTTATGTGCTCCCTGTTGTCCCCTCCAGCCTTACGGACTTCCACAAATTAGCTTTTCTGCTTGAAGTGCTTCCTGTCCTCTTTCCCTGACAACTCCCACATTGTAGCTAATCTCTCTTTAGGACTCGGGTTGAAGTCACTTCACCTCAGGCTGGATTAGGTATTTCCCTATCAGCCAATGCTTAACTGTGCTTATCACTCTACGATTGGATCTTTATGTATCTGTATCCTTTACAAGACCTCTAAGTCCTTAAGAGCCAGAAACATGCCTTATTCAGAATTAGATCTCAAATGTTAGAAAGGTGCTTCACATATAGAAAACCATTCTCAACATGCTCTCCCCCACCCCCATTTTTGTAGAATGCTTGAATCCTATCACCCATTGTTTTAAAGCTGGCTGGGCAGAGATTCCTACCCACAACCCTCAGATCATGCTCAAAGGACAGAGACATCAGCACCTTTCTAGAACAGTCCCCCACATCCCACACCGTATCTCCATCCCAAGCTTGTACAACAGGCAATTTGATTCCCTGAGTGAGACAAAGAAAAGGCTGAAAGATACTCAGCTGGATTACAAGGGCCCTGGTGTCCCTTCTTTAGGAGACGGGGCCTAGTGAACACGAAGACCCGTGGAGAAGCGCTCCTAGCTGCTCACCTGGTAGATGTGGTTCAGTTTGAAGTGCTTGAGGAGCAGCAGGAGCAGGGCAGAAATACTCTTTACAATGATCTCCTTGTGCCTGTTCACATCGATGCCCAGCTTCATGCTCTGGAGAACAGTGACGCTACAATAGGGACAGGAGGCGTCAATCTCGAGGGTGGCTGGAGAGAGCTTCTACACAGTACATATTTGGATCGGATACAATGTACACAGGAGAGCCAGAGCTTAGGAAACCTGAGTTTCTGTGCTAGGGAAACCTCCCGAGTTCCTGCTGATAAGCCTGTCTGGAGAAAAGCTCCTCTGAACTCTGTTTCTCTCTCTCCTTTGGCAAGCTCATCCCTTGGCAATGTCCACCCACATACCTGTGCAGCCAGCCGCTGGCATGCATACTGCCCTCCAGACCCTCAATTCTGAGCTAAAAGGAGCACAGCAGAGAGCACTGCGGTGGAAAGGGGCTACTGCTGGGGGAAGGGAGATCTCTTTGGAGATAATCTCTGTGTTAACCAGGTGGGCTGGGGACTAGAGAGACCTCGCGGACAAGACAGCTAGTATTCAGCCGCCGCCACAGTTGAAGCACTCACGGCATCTCCTCAGGCAGGACATCTGCCAGAATATTGATAGAGTCTGTCTTAGCCTTGGAGGTGGGAGCTGCCGCCAGCAGAATCTTAAGCAGAGCAATCTGGAAAGTAGAAAATGAGGAATCCATCCCATGCAACAAGGCTATTTCTCAATGCCTCAACAGTCCTATGGGAAGTGTTTTAAAGTCTTCCTCTAAGTCCTTCCCTCAATGACCAGATCGCCCCAGCCTCCAGAGGGGCAACCAGGTGTCCAGTCCTGAGAGGCCTGCCTGTGAGAGTCAGGAGCCAGAAGGGAGCTGACAGGCTGCTGTGCTTCAAGACTGCTCTTTCCAAAGAGGAAGATGGGAAAGGCAAAGTGAGAGGGACAAGGCCTAGAAATAAAGTGAGAGGCATAAGCAAGATTTCACGTCCTCTACCCTTTCCTTCCTCTAACCCTGACCATCAGCATCCTCACCATTTTTAGCCTAAGGCTATCTAGAACATGACAGACCACAGCAGACCCCAGGGGGGACGAGGGCCCCCAATACACCCTGCACAGATCCCATCTTGATCTCCATCCCTCCAAAAGGACTAGGGAGTACCGCCAAGTCCTCCTTCCTCTTGCAGGAGCCCCGAGGAAAGCTCAGAATTCTAATGTGTTAGAGAAAGCCTCGACTGAGGAGTGAAAGCTCAGGAAACAAGCGGAAATGATGGACATCTCAGCTTGAAATGACTCTCAGCTGTCTGTTCCTTGAAGCAACGAAGGGCAACTTCTTACCATGTCCTTACCCCACCACCTCTTACCATGTACTGAGGGAGGCTATACAGCATGCCCTGGTAGAGGATTTCACATGGCGTCTCTGGCACTACCTCTTCCCCCTACGGCAGGAAACACACAGTTACCCAGGCCATTTTCCAGTTGACCAAAGGCTATGTGAAGCGTGGCATGCAAAGAGCACTGAGCTGGGAGTCCTAGGTTCTACCCTCGCTGTGTTAATGTTTCCTTATATGACCTTGGGTAAGTTACTTTCCCTATCTGGGTCCTAATTTCCTCTTCTATAGATCAGTGGGCTGGTCTGGATGACCGCTGAGGGCTCTTCCAGCCCTAACAAGCTATGATTCTGGTTTTCACATTATCTGGAGTTGATCCAAATTCTTTTTCCATGTCCCAGCTGGATCAGGAGTCAAAACTCCCAACTAGGAGACGGCTCAGACCACGGCTTTGCTGAACACATGGGGACTTAATTCAGGCTGCAGGTATGCTCGGGACACTGGGAACAGACAGCCCACACAGAGCCACTTCCCAGGGTGTCAATCTGAGGCCACCTGAGAGCACTAAAATGCTCTGGAGCCAGAAAGGAAAGGTAGGTGACTCAATAGAGAGGGTTAATAATACAGATGGGTAACCTATGGCCTGGAGAAGCATGAAGGACTATTGCCTGATAAGCTTTTAGGTGTAAACTATCTTTACTTCTCTATTAGCCCCTACAACATCCCTTTCTCCTTTCTGACCAGCCCCCTCATGCACAACTCTTTGTCCTTTTGATGACCCCACCTAAGCCCTTTGTCGGAGTATGGAGACAGACCTCTGGTGCTCGAGAGGGTATTCAAGGCCACTGTCATCTTTGGGCAATGCAGTCCTTCCTCACCCAAGGTCTGTCTATTACAGGGCAAGGGTCAGTGCCATGAGAACCTAAGGTAGGTAACAGCCCCTCTCATCCCACACAACTCAGCTATGCATAAATAAGCAAAAGTCTTAAATGGACATTCAGTAAAGCCTGCAATCCTGTGTGCTTGCCTTCTGCTATCCAAAATGCCCATTTCACATCTTACCCCCTTTCTCAAATTAACCCCCTTGTCCCACAGCCCCTCAATAGTTGCTAAGCCTGCCTCATACTTCATGGAGAAGACCAGCAACCGGACAAGCACACCCTCATCTTCTCTTTGCCAAATCTGCCAGAGTCTCCACCTTCCTTTTTAACATTAAGGTCGAACCACCTGTGCTCCTGTGAAAGGCCAGCCCTCCACTTGTGCTGAGAATCTCCCTTTTTTCCTTTGTCGAATGTAGTAGTTCTGTATGTATCCCCTCCCCGCCGGATCATCTCTTTAGGATGTAAACATGCTCTAGTAAACATTTTCCCTCGACTCCACATCCTCCTTCAGCTCCCATACTTGTTCTATTATCCTTCTCACAATAAAACTTCTGTGCTGTATGTCAACTGTCTACCTCCTTTTGTTACATTCCTTTTTCAACACACCAACTAGGCTTCTAGCCCCACCACTTCACTGGAGGTTGCTCTTTTCAAGGTCATCAGTTTTCTTCATGTTGCCAAATTCAATGGACACCTTGTTCTTACTATGCTCCATTTATAAGCAACATTTGACATAAAAGATCACTCCCTTCTTTTTTAAAAAATTTTTTTTTACTGATTTCAGAAGGGAAGGGAGGAGAGAGAGATAGAAACCTCAATGATGAGAGAGAATCATTTATCGGCTGCCTCCTGCATGCCCCACACTGGGGATCGAGCCCACAACCTGGGAATGTGCCCTGACTGGGAATCGAACCATGACCTCCTGGTTCATAGATCGATGCTCAACCACTGAGCCATGCTGGCCAGGCCACTCCCTTTTTGAAAGATTTTTTTTCTTAGCTTTTATAGTATCACAATATCCTGGATTTCCTCCCACCCCCGAGTGTTTTTCTTACTTTTTTTTCTTTATTGATGAAGGTATTACATATGCGTCCTTATCCCCCTATTGCCCCCCCCACCCTCTTATTCTTCTTTGTTGGCACCTTTCCTGGCTCATCCCACCCTCAACAAATTGGTGTGTCCCAGCGTTCTGTCCTGGGTTTAATCCTCTTTTCTATATCCACTCCCTTCCTGGGTTATCTCAGCCAGTTCTATGGCTTTTAACACTGTCCAAGTCAACAGTTTCCAAATTTATTTCTCTAGGCCAGTCCTCTCTCTAGAACTCTAGACCCATATATCTAATCGCTTGGTTGCTCTGCGTGAGTGTCTAATGGATATTTAAAACTTACTATGACCAAAATAGAACTGTTGATAAAACAGAACTCCCATCTTGGCAAATGGTACTTATTCTTGATTCCTCTTTTTGCCTCTCTATCCACATCCAATTGAACTGCAACTCTTGTCAGTTATACCTCCAAAATACAACCCAAATTCATCCACTTTTCCCTAGCTCCACAATTGCTACTCCAGCACAAGTCACCATCATCTCTCACCTTGACTACTGTAATAGCTTCCTAACTGGTCTTCCCACTTCCACTCTTTCCTGGTCCAATCTTTACACAGCAGTCAATAGTTTCTTAAAAGATAAATCAGATGTCACTCCCCTATTTAAAATCTCCAAAGGTTTCCCCTTTGTATTGGGAATCAACTTTAAGCTCCCTATTTGTTTACAGGTCCTGCATAAAATTGGTCCAGACCATCTCCTACAAGCCTGCCCCGCCCACGCTCCAGTGGGCCGCACACCACGTGAACGGTCTTTATTCAATGTATCTAATGCTCTGAGCTTTGCTCTTTCCTAGTTAAAAGCTGTTCCCTCTGCTTGGAATGCTCTTTCCCCTGATGTTTCTATGGCCACTCCTTCTTGTATCTCATATCTTAGCTCAGTGGTTGGCAAACTGCGGCTCGGCAAACCGTGGCTCTCGAGCCACATGCGGCTCTTTGGCCCCGTGAGTGTGGCTCTTCCACAAAATACCGGCTCTTCCACAAAATACTGACTTCTGCGCATGGGTCACAAAGTTTCAATCACACTGTACGTGCTCGCCTGCACGTGGTATTTTGTGGAAGAGCCACACTCAAGGGGCCAAAGAGCCGCATGTGCCTCGCGAGCCGCGGTTTGCCGACCATGGTCTTAGCTTAACTGTCACCTTCTGAGAGTTCTACCTACCTTGACTATCCAATCTAAAGTAGTCTGTCATATAATTCTATTTAAAATTTCTTCATTATGTCACCACTCTCTGATAGCCTTGTTTCCTTAATTATTTGTTTAGCTTTTTTCTCTAACTTGGACATATTGTGAAATTAGGGACCTTGTCTTGCCTGGCACATAGTAAGATCCCCAAAGCAAGCACACATGCTCTGTGACAACACTGCAGACATATTCCCCTGCCCCCTTCCTGTGCAGGGCCCTTTTAACTCACCAAAGACATGGGGCACTTCTCCAGCTCCTCCTCATTCTTGATCTGAACATCTGCGATGGAGACGTATTTGTGCTGGGGAAGATAAGACATCAACAAGGGGCTGAGGGCCTCAATCTCATGTGTACCAGCCTCTTGCTTAACTTCCCCAATGACAAGGAAAATGTCCTATTTATGGATCTGTCATCCCAAATAGGCCATGAACTATTTGAAGGCAGGCGTCTGATTCACCTTTGCACCATTAACACTGAGCGAAGTGCTTCATATACAGTGTTTGTTTGTTCCATGTTTCCAATTTGTTGAAGAGCGGCAAATACCTAAGCATTTACCTTCAGCCAGCCAGGAACAGGCCCTTGCCCCTGGACCCCTGCCCGGAGGTTTCTGCTGCATGTGTACGTGTACATGGAGTGATGATGATGGGGTAGGGGAGGATTCAAGGTCTGTGTATCTTAGTCTTTGTGCTCACACACTGTAGATGTAGTAGCCTGCTACTCAATCCTGAACCTTTGGAAGTTAGTTGTCTTATAGGGAGAGAGAAGTGAGAGGAGAGGAAGGGAAGAATGAGAAGAGAGAGAAAGGTGGAAGGAGGGAAAAGGAATGAGAGGAAGAAAGAATAACCTTCTTATCTATCTGAATGTAGAAAACTGGTAAGTAGGGAGAGACCCGATTTCTTCCTCTTTGGCCAAAACGCCTTCAGGGAAATGTAGAATAATAGATCCAGAATGTGTCTGGTAGAAGAATCCTGCCCAGTACGAGGACCCCACTAATCCAACTTGCCTTGATGGCTCACTATCCCTGAAGACTGAGTGCCCACCCTGGTCACCTGCTTTAGGGTCTTCACACTCTCATGGATGGGCCTGGGCAATCCAACCAAGGTATCTGTGTCCCTGTGAAATGCAAGGCAACTAGATAAGCTTCAAAAGTATAAAGAATGACTCATTCCCCCTGGAGTCACTAGACTAGACCATGCCACTTTCAGCTTCCAGGTCCCCTGTGATTGCTTTAGGACACAGAAAATTACAGAAATGTTTGAAAATTAGGATTTCTGTATAGTCTTTTGAGGACTCACTTTGTTTGGGAGTGGCAGGTAGCCCAATGCCACTTTTGACTGTGAAATACCAATAACAATGCCTTCTCAGGTTTTGTAGAGGCCAGTGGGAAGGATTCATGAGGGTGGGGAGATGGGGGGAAAGACTAAATGTGTTCTGACCATGTCTCTTCACAGAATCCTGGCCCATTAGAGCAGGTAGGGCCCCTAGAGACCTTGTAATCCAACAGTCTTATGAGGAAAATGAGGCCCAAGAGGGAAATGACTTATTGCTCAAGGCCCTACACTAGCCAAGAGCATAAAAGTTCTTTTAAGAAACTGGAAGGAAAAAATTCCATGGAAAGAACCCAAAGTAGTTACTGGGAGTTGCCCATGGCCTAATAGTTCTAGGTTGCATCGTGACTACCCAGCAAAATTTCTCATTCCAAGCCACCCACTCTGGCCCCATAAGAACCACTCTATAGCCATTCTGACGATTCGGTCACTTACTGCCCCAGAGTGAATCCGATGAACTTGTTCCTGCTTAGCTCCAAGAAGTGCTCAATGTCCTTCTGCCTGAGAGGACGGTGGAGATGAACCCCAAAGAAGGGAAGAAAAGCAAACCTTGAGAGAGAGAACCTTTCTGGGCTCCTGCCCCTCCAATCGGAGGATCGGAGCAGTTGGGGAAGAGAGCAGCCAACAGAGAGAACTTCAAACCTAGGAGTTCTGACTCTCAGACCAGCTTATTGTGCCTTTAACACAAAGACCACACCACCCTGGGTCTTCAATGATCGAAACCCCAAAAGTTCAGGGTCCCTATCTTTCAAACCTACCTGACCTTTGGGGCCCAAGGTAGGCCCTTGGGAAAAGCCACCCGCTCAGCAGAGAGGGTTGCCTGTGAAAGTGGAGGTGGTACCAGAGGGTCCTGTTCTAGCAGGTCTAACTCTCCGTCCAAGGTTCGTTCTCCATCGCCAGCAGACTCCTCTTCCTCTTCTGTGGCTGGTTCCTCAGTCTTAAAGAGATCTCTTTCATTGTAAATGTCCAGGCTGTCCTGCTTAGTAAGGAGTTGCTGGGGTGGGGGAAGGAAAGGATGCAGAGATCTCACTCTGGGCATCCTTGTCTGGGGTCACCCCCTCCCCCACAGGCTGTTAGAATTCAGGAAACATGGAGTAAAAGAACCCAGATCTTGTGAGAATATCCCTTTCCAACCTCAACCCTACTGTCCCCACCAGGCCCGATCCCAGGACAGGCAGCTCTCAGACAGCCAAGCCAACAGACAGGGAACAGAGCACAGATAATCCCAGTCACAGCTACTTAGCTTTCAGAAAGAACTGATGCCATTTTTTTTTTTTTTTACACCAGCACTTTCCTTCCTAATTATGCTCTGCTTAAGTGAACATTCAATTAGTTTGCCTTCTGTGGGCATACACCAGCTGGCTGACTGAGGAAGAAGAGAACAGAAGCTTGCTGCTAGGCAGAGGGAAGCGAGTTTGGAATTTTAAATTTTGTCACAGAAAGAAAAAGATTGGACAGAAATAGGCCAAAAAGTTAACAGTTACTGCCTCTGGTTGTTAAGATTGTGGGTGATTTTTCTCTCCTTTCTTCTCATTTTATATTTGTTCCAAATTTTCTATAATGAGTAAACATTACTTGATAAAACAAAAAATCAAGGTTAAAAAAATCTCACTGAAGAGAATAGGCTAGATAGCTGAGTGCGACTGTCTGGTCCTGACACCGATAGTTGGTGAACTCAGGCAGATCAAGCAAATGAGTTCATGGGAACATGATTGGTCTCAGTGCAACTTGTCATTTCTACCTTCCAGAGATGCAGACTATACCTAGAATCCTAACCTGTCGTCTCCCACATGTAAGCCTTTCGTTCTGGGACCAGACAAAAGTATGGCTGACCCAGAGTAAACCTTCTTGCTGCTGAGAAAATAGGAAAGTGCCACACATCCAGGTACAGGGATTTTCTAGGAGACCTGTTCATGTGCTTTGGGTCCTTATACCCTAACCCAGTGGTCAGCAAACTGCAGCTCTCGAGCCACATGCGGCTCTTTGGCCCCTTGAGTGTGGCCATGAAGTTTCAATCGCACTGTATGTGTATGCCCGCACGTGGTATTTTGTGGAAGAGCCACACTCAAGGGGCCACAGTTTGCTGACCACTGCACTAACCTAACTCTTGTTCTGGTGCTAAAGAACTCCAGGTGCGGAGGTCCAGGTCAATGACCCCGTGGCGAGACCTGGATCTACAATGCGATATCACAATGTTATATCATGATAGCGCAGGCATCTGTCAGGGCTGGGGGATAGAAGCCAAAGTATAGACTGCAAGGTTTCAGGTTGGTCACAGGGCCAACCAGGGGCAGGATGAGCTGGGTCATTTACTGCCCTTTCCTCCCACATCCAGAGCAGCTGAGAATCTTGATTTTTGGACAGCTAGTGTCCCACTGTCTGCTTTAGTGCGTACCCGTCGAGAACCACGGCGGCCTCGCAACTTGGAGGGTGGTGGTGCCAGCTGAGACTCCCCCAGGTCCAGAGTGTAAGAGGGCGGGGAGGCGGCACGCATGCTCTTCACCACCTGGATACTGTCCTCAGCCAGTGGCGGCAGGCCCAATTCTGCCCGCTTCTGTACTTTGAGAGCCTGTAGACGCTCAAATCCACCGAGGGTAAACTAAGGGGTGAAAAAAAAAAGGGGGGACAGAGAAGAGCGGGGAAGGGAGGGAAGTCAGAGAGAGCAAGGACAGGAAAGCATGGGTGGAGAGGAACAGCCACCACCTCCAGTCCCCCTCAGACCCCGAATTAATTAGTAATAATAAAACAGGAAGCGGCAAATGCGGTTACTAGCCCGGTCTGAGGAACTCAGGCATCAGGACAAAGCATTATTTACTGACTCGGGGTTGGAAATATCACCAGAAATTAGGAAAGGGACTCCGAGGGGCCTCCCCTAAAAAACAAAACAAAACAAAACAAAACCACCCAGGAAAACGTATCTCCCTCTTTAAGAAACACATCCAGATGCTAAACCCAGGCACTCTATTTCCTCTGCAGTCGGGGTGGGGTGGGTAACTGTCTCTTGAAGTTGGGGAACTTTAAGAGGCAGTTCCCCCATAAAGCCAGTCCTGTGGGTGGGAGCCAGAGATGAAGGATCAGGTTGAATAATTAGTAACAAAACCACAACCATACATTTATAAGGACTTCGTGTTTATTTGGATGGAGGGCAGGCACCAACCCCCCATTTATAGCTAGAGAAACTGAGGCACAGAGAGTTGCCCAAGGTTGTCAGTATGAGCAGAGGCCAGATTTCCCAACTCTTAGCCAGTGTTCTTTCCACAAAACATTAGTTCTATCAGGGGGAGATGCAATGATACCCCAATTCACAGAGTGGCAAATCTTGTCAGTCCAACAGAACCGGATAACCTGCTCTAACGGAGAACATCTGATTTCTCTAGGACAGCCTAGACCAGTGATGGCGAACCTTTTGAGCTCAGCATGTCAGCATTTTGAAAAACCCTAACTTAACTCTGGTGCCGTGTCACATATAGAAATTTTGTGATATTTGCAACCATAGTAAAACAAAGACTTATATATTTGATATTTATTTTATATATTTAAATGCCATTTAACAAAGAAATATCAACCAAAAAAATGAGTTTGCGTGTCACCTCTGACACAGGTGTCATAGGTTCGCCATCACTGGCCTAGATGTCCCTCCATTGGCTAACAGCTGCCCGAGTCTTCTGCCTAGCTCCTGCCTGCAGGATCAGAATAGAAGAACCTGAGGTAGCAGAGGGCACTGCTGATCTGATGGGTTAGGAGTGAGGAGAATGAGCCACTCACCATGACCACCTTCCAAAGCAGAAGCAGGACCTTCTTTATGGGGAAGTGGGGAGCCAGGCCACTACAGAACTTGGTAACCATGGAGAAAAGCAGAAGGGCAAAAGGCTCCTCATTATGCATGGAGAAGCCTGGAGGGTGTGGAGAGAGGCAAATGAGAAAGTGAGAATGAGGGAAGGGAAAACCTGCCCAGTAATCCCGATTCTGGACACGCTCACCCCCCCTAACGAATTTGAGTACCGCCTGACCAGTGACCGCGTGGCTCAGTGGTTGCGGGTTGACCTATGAACCAGGAGGTCCTGGTTCCATTCCCAGTCAGGGCACGTGCCTGGGTTGCAGGCTCTATCCCCAGCGGGGAGGGCACACAGGAGGCAGCTGATCAATGATCCTCTCTCAGCATTGATGTTTCTATCTCTCTCTCCCTCTCCCTTCCTCTCTGAAATCAATTTTATACATATATATATATACACATTTTTTTTTAATTTGAGTACTTGGTCCTGAGAAGGAGGCTTAGGGAGTCCCCAGAGGGAAGCCCCTCCAGGGCAGGAAGTGAGGCCCTGGAGGTACATGGCTCACCTCCCACAGCTTGGGAGGATACCAAACTAAAAGTAACAGTAATAACGATGTTACTTTCTGGCTGAAGGACTCAATGCATTTTGAGTCACTGTCCCACATCAATGAATATATTTTAAAATCCTGTCGGCTTTCATATCTTATCCCTCTCCGATGACACCAACTTACATTTTTTCACGTGGGATTCATGATAGAATGGAAGAGGGGTGCCTGTCCCCATTTACAACCAAAGGAATTAAGGTATAGAGAGGACATTTGTCCGAGCTCAGACACAGGGGCAATTCAGGCAGGCCCTCATGCCTGCTGTGCCGTATCTCTGTCCTAAAAGGATGTTAATTAAAAATAAAAATAAAAAAGGAAAGGCTGCCTGTCTCTCTTAGGCAGATGTTAGGCTTCCCCTCCACCAGCCCCAGCCTCACCCTTCCTTAGGGCCACTTCTTACTCAATTCAGTGCGGAAGGTCTCCCTGGCCGTCCTCCACCCACAGGAGTCTGTTTCTCGCTCCAGGCGGATATTTTCCACCAGTAGGTACAGGACACTCAGCAGCACCCTGGGGTATAGAAGGATCACAAGAGGTGCCCGAGGCAGCTCCCAGCCTACAGCCAGAGACCTCAGTGATGGTCTCTGTGGGAGTCCAACCCAGTGGAATTAGCAACTTCTAGTGGTCTGGGTGCCTCTGGAATTTGAGTAAAGAGTAACCCATCGCTAACCATCCCATTCCAATCCCACGGCTAGCCCCACTCACCGGAGCTCTGTGCTATCAGCAATGGAGATGGCTGGTTTTCGAACAGCGCTGCTACAGGCCTGGCTGTTGCTGCCATGGGAAGGAGGGAGAAAATGAGAACCCATACGGCCCCTTTACTCACTGTGTTCCCACTGACCATACACACAAACATGAGTACCTGCTATTTCCTGGCTATGTAGCTATATAGAAATTGGTCTAGCCCTAGCTGGTTTGGCCCAATGGATAGAGCATCGGACTGAGGACTGAAGGGTCCGGGGTTTGATCTGGTCAAGGGCACATGCCTGGGTTGTGGGCTTGATTCCCAGTAGGGGGCGTGCAGGAGGCAGCCAATCAATGATTCTCTCGCATCATTGATGTTTCTCCCTCTCCCTTCCTCTTTGAAATCAATAAAAATATATTCTAAAAAAAAGAAATTGGTCTAAGGTAAAGGAGCCCATAGAATTCCTCTGTCACCTCAGCATAGGACATGAAGATGGGCAAGGGTAGGGTCTGTGATATTCCCTCCTCTTGTAATCCCCACTGTGGCTAGTACTGTGCTGGGCACCAAATAGATGCTACACAACACTTGATGGATAATAAACAGATTGCACCCTATCTAAAACTCCTGGGTGATAGGCATGAGACAAAACGAGGGTTCACTACAGTGCTAAGGCCACCTCTAGAGCTATAACCCACGAGGGAAAGAACTGGGCACATGATAGGAACTGGCCCTGTCTCTCTTGGGTCATGTTTTCAGCCAGAAGAGCTTTCTTCATGGATTCCAGAGTTAGGATGAGCTGAGAAGGTTTGGATAAAAAGGCAACACACCCAAGATAGGCCTCTGAAGCCCAGGATTGAAGCTGTAAGTGGGGCAGAAGCAGCTGATGAGCCCAACCTGGGGGAGGACAGAATATCAGAGAATAAGGCTGAGAGGAGGGGAACTGTCAGTGTAAGCTTTGGACCAACATGTGAATAGACCCAGCTCCACACAGGGGTCTCTATGGTAAGGGACTCAGCATAGGACATGAAGCAGCCTAGGACAGGAAGGGGGTTGTCTAAGCCAGTCCCCCCCCCCCACCCCCACCCCCACTAAGGCTTCTTACTCGATTTCCATGTGGAGTAGCTCCAGGAAGGCTGAGAAGGTCCCCATCTGATAGAGCAGGAAGCAGTTGTATCTGGACCAGTGTAGCACATCGACCTCTGAATCACATTCCCCAAAGGTGCCTAAAGGACCAGACAGTGCCACAGGGGTGGAGGGGGAGGGACTATCCCAGTTCTTTCCACTCTGCCCCATGATTTTAGGACCATCTTTCAACATCCTGTCCAATAATTTGGCTGATAAGTATAGGGCAAGGGCCCCCAGGACTTCCCAGAATGAGGCAGGGGAGAGGAAAGGCAGACTCCAGTTAGGTCCAATGTGCTCATCAGTGGCCGATCTTAAGTTTGAGTTCTCTGAGAAGTAGATCCAGAGATGAAAATTCAACCACAAGCATTGTATTTAGGTGATCCCAGGAAACACCAGCAGTGAGGTAAGGAAGAGAAGGCAGCTCAGAGCTCAATCCCAGGTGGGGAGAAGCTCTGGGAAACAGTATAAAACACACACCTCAAAATCATCTTACTCAAGAAGGGTGAGGTCGTCAGGCTATTCGCTCACTGTCTCCCTGTCAGTCGCTGAGGAGTGCTGCTGGACCAGGGGAGCACATTAATTCCCCAGCACTCCTGGCCACACTATGTGTGCTGCAGAGAAAGCCCTCAGGCAAGAAGGTGAAGGTAGAGGCACCTGGGAGTTGGTCATAGTACCAGACCCAATAGATATGGTTGGGCATTTGTTTGCTATAGTCTTCCCTTCCCCTTATATCATGTCCACTCTCGTTCCTCTCCATTTATGACTTCTATCGTTTTTAGCTCTCAACTCGTCAGTTCTGCCAACAGTCCTCTTATTTATAATTTCAGGGTTAATTTTACTATTCCAATTAGGCTATCTTATTTCTCTTTCCAACACCTGGTAACAGTTCTTTTCTGGAAAACTTTCCTCAATCTTATTGAGTTCTGATCATCTCCAAATTACTCACAGCATCCACTCCTGCTGCTATTTTGGCTTGAACTTTCTAAATGCCAACAATAAACAATGCAGAGGGTCCATACGTGCATCTGTGGCACACCCTGCCGTCCCTCCGTGTCAGGGCCAGGTCACAGATGATAAAAGAAGTCTCCGTGCTCAGCTGGTAGTGCTTTGTCAGCTCTGGCCATACTGACACTCCTGCTAGTCTCCAGATACAATTATAGCCCAGGTTAAGGAAAAAAGAAGCCATAAGAAATCCTGATATGCCTGGTAAGATAAAGGTTGATTCCAAGGGATCCAGAGCAGTACCTACTACCATCTCATCTTCTTCATAAGCAACAGGTTCCTCCTAGTATGTGACGAGATCTGTCCTTAAAAGGCAGGGACCTTGCTTTTCCAGCATGACCTGCCCTATCCTACGCCTGATAACACCATTTTTATCCCTAGTCTCCACCCCTCTAAAGTTGGCAAAGGTGGTCACTCACCTTGGGCCAGGTAGAGGACAGCTCGGGCCACCTTCAGTCGCCGCTCTCTACTGACCACCTCCAGGCGGTCCAGGAGTCCCATCACATAGGCCTTCTGGGCATCTTCCTCCAACTCCAGCCATTCCTTGCCCTGTACTGGGGACAGGCCATATAGATCCAGTGTCAACCACTGCCTTCCCTTCCTGGAAAAGCTCCTATCAGCATAGCCACCTCTGATCTCAGCTCCCTAGACATTCTTTTCTTTAAAAGCTTTCCTTATTTGGCTGAGGAAAAATCAGGGATGGGAAAAGTAAATGACCCAAAAAGTTCTTGCCTGAACCCACTCTGCTGCCTCATCTTCTTGCACATCCCCTCCATCCTCCACACACAGCTTATACTGTTCTATCTTTCTGTCTTTCTTCAAGGTGTTCCCTCTATATTCCTACTTATGCAATTCCTATTCATCATTACAGATCAAATACAAAATTATTTCTTTCCCACAAATGGTCCAGGAAGAAGTTCTATCCTTAAAGATACTTTTTACTTCTTTTTTGACACTTACCAGTTTCTCTTGGCCTGAACTAGTTTTGTGATATACACATCTCCCTTCTGCTATCTAACTATAATCTTTTTGAAGACACTGCAAATTCACCTTCACCCCTGCCTCCTGCATCTCTGGTATGGAACAGGGTACTCACCACACACTTGTTGAGTTGAAAATTGAATTGCCACTGACCAAATAAGGGAACGGAGGTCTGAGAGAATCAGTGTGGACACATGAAATTATTATTAGACTAGAGGCCCGGTGCACAAATTTATGCACGGGTGGGGTCCAGCCAGCCTGGGCTGGCAGGGGGGAGGATTTGGGGATAGGGTGGGGGGAGGGGACGCAGGAGGTTGGCCGGCTGGCCAGCCAGAGGTGACAATTTGCATATTAGCCTTTTATTATATAGTATGCTATTGAGAGTGAGGCAGAGTTGGAAGCAAGGGTTGAACATTAAGGTTAAGGACTAGGCTAAGCACAGGGTTCTACCAGTCAGCAGGGCACCAGCCCATCCCCACCTCCCCATCCCTCTGCCCTCTTGGCCCTTTACACCAGGGAAGGGGACACAGCTCAGGCTTCTCTTGCTTCCACTCCAGGGCCTCTCCCCCTGAGATATAGGAAACTCTATCCCCTATGCAAGAAGGGATGGAGAAGTTACACGGTTATGGAGCGGATGAAGAAGGATCATACTTTGTTTTAGTTTTTTTTTCTAGATCAGGTGAAGGTATCATGAAGAAAAAAAATAAGGGTCTGGAATCACCTTGAGTCTTGAAATCTTCTTCAAAGCACCTCCTGTTAGTGGTGAATTCCAGGTTTTCAGTGTAGCTATACAATTCTGTGCCAGGAAAGACAGGACAGAGTTACAAACATTTACTAGACCCTTACTGAAGGGGTCTGGAGTAGAGAGGGCAGCATGAAAGAGCTAAAGCTTCCAATACATTCCTGTGTCCAATTCAATCCAGAGTCAGCTTCCTCCTTTTTGGAGCAGTTAAAAATAGCCACTTGTGTCCCTGGGTGATTAAACCATCAAACCTGTCCTCCTCCTGCCAGCTGGCTGACACAGCAGAGAAGGCAGGCTTCAACACTTGGTGAGGGCCAGGAGGAGGGTTGGAGCTGAGAGGGCTTAATGTTATCACTCCTGTTTCTTAGGGCTGCAACCCCTCTGTTTGTCAACCCAGACGGGGATTACCCAGTCTCTAGGAAAGAGAAGGGCAATACAACTCCTGAAACTTAGAGGCCAGGGTGAGGGCTGAAGAATATGCATTAGATGGCTCTTTGGGGTTGGAGCCAACTCATTCTCTCCCTGCTAAGTTTCCTCGAAGGGTATAGAAGTTTAGGTTCCTGCTGCTCACAGCCACCTGGGCCCAGGAAAATCTAACTTTGCTGACAGTAGTCTTTCAATACAAAATGCTTATAAGAACTATAAATGCCCTTTCCCCTTACACACACACACACACACACACACACACACACACACGTCAGAAAATTATACCAGTACCCTCATCTTACAGAGGATGAAGAACTGAAGCTAAGAAATCAATAGGTGATAAAACAGATTTCCTCAAAACCCTGTTCCTTAACTGAGACACTTGCTGGAAATTTAGCTAGATCACAAATCAAGAGAAATTCACTTATGTTCCAGCAAGTTGTCTAATGGCTGAGAAACACCTTGTCTTGGAACCAGAGATTTTTTAAAAAAAATTTTAGAGAAAGGAAGCGAGGATGGGGGGAGGGAGGGAGGGAGGGAGGGAGAGAGAGAGGGAGAAAGAGAGATTGATTGATTGCTTCCTGCATGTGTCCCAACCAGGGATCAAAACAGGCAACTTGGGTACGTGCCCTGCCCAGAAATCAAACTCCGCCACCTTTTGGTATATGGGAAGATGCTCCAGGCTGGGAGCCAGGGCTTTTGAGTCCTGAGTTCCAGAATCCTGGAGTGACCAGAAGCAAGTCCCATCTCTGAATCTTAAATTCTTCAGTCATTATTGGAGTGTGTGTGTGTGTGTGTGTGTGTATTTAAGAGCAGAGCACAAACCCAATCAGAAAAGGGAGCGGTTTCTTAGGTACTAAACTTTTTTGTTTTTATTTTTAAATTTTAGATCCTGAACTTTCATATACAGATAAATATAGAATACATATGACACCTGTGTATCATCTACCCAGATTAAACAAATATTAACACTTGTCATATTTGCTTTAGACATCTAAAGTTCCCTCTTCCTCTCCAGTCTATTTTATTTCCCTCTCTAGATGTAACCACAATAATGAAATCGGTGTATATGCTTCACACGCCTATTTTTATTCTTTTATTACCTATGTATGTGCCTGTAAACACATAATGTTGTTCTGTTTTAAAAGTTTTTATCCAAGCAGTATCTATCATATTGTATAAATTATTTTTTCTTAGAAACCCTTTTTATTATGTGTCTTTCAATAGTTTTTTATATGAAAAACAGCATGAACACATCCATTCACTTTATGGATACTGCTCTCAAATGTGCAACTGCACTGCCTAGAAACATCTTTTAGACTCATGTTTATGCAGTTTGAAGCATGTATAATTTTTTTTTCATTGTTTCTTTCCCCGCTCAACATTGTTTTTAATATTTATTAATATTGAAACATATTGATATAGATCGATGACTTTAATGACTATTTGATATACTACAGTTTATCCATTCCCCTACTAAGTTGTTTTACATTTTCCACAATGGCTGCAATAAATATCTTTGTACATGTTTTCTTATGCCCAAGTGTTTTTGAAAAGTGTACATCTAGACCACTGGGTCATAATATGTGTAGGTTTTCAACTTTGCTAGATATGACCAAACTGCTTTCCAATTTTATTATACTCTGCTCCCTCATGCCAAGCAGTGTATAAAAGTACTCATTTCTCTGCGCCCTCACCAAGCCTAGGCTTTTAAATTTTGCAATTTGATGAATGTAAAATAATATCGCATTATTTTAATTTGCTTTCCCCCATTTACTAATGTAGTTGAACATCTTTCTAAATTATTATTATTGATTTCAGAGATGAAGGAAGGAGAGGGAGAGATAGAAACATCAATGATGAGAGAGAATCATTGATCGGCTGCCTTCTGCATGCCCCCTACTGGGGATCAAGCCCACTTGATCCTTGACTGGATCAAACCTGGGACCCTTCAGTCCACAGGTCAACGCTCTATCCACTGAGCCAAACCAGCTAGGACTAGTTGAACATCTTTTCATGTATTTATTGACTGTATGATTTTCTATTCTATAAATTCCTATTCATATTCTTTGACCATTTCACCATGTCTCTTCTCTCCCTCCCTCCCTCCCTCCCTTCTTACACACACACACACACACACACACATTTTGTATTCTAATTTTTTGTTGGTAATTAAACTTAGCTATTTCAACATTTATTCCCTGTTCTTATTCACAAGAACTTCTTTAAAAACATTTGTCTCTTTTCTTTGAAAAAATCATATCTCAAAGTATCACTTCCATGTGACAGAATATTTAACTTTCACACCATCTCCACCCAAAGCTCATTTATTAATAACTGGAATTCACAGCACGTGTAACATGGAGGCCCTTAATGTGAGGACATCATGTTTAGCCTGAGCTAAAACCCAGAGAGAAGCAGCCCAGCACTGGAAGGAGAATGGGATCACACAGCTCCACTCTGAGGGTAAAGGTGACATGCCCAGCCTTGCTCAGCTGGCCAGCTGTCTATAGAGCCTTTCTTCAGCCATTGCTGAGATTTATTTAAGGGGCAGGTGTTGAGGGAAGGCAGCCAGATGGAGCTAGAAGAGAAAAGGAGAAAGATAGAATGGAATAGAGAAGGAGAGGGTGGCAGAAAGAAGGGGACATGCAAAGATACGGGTGAATATGGGAAGAGAAAGAGAGGAGAAATAGGAGAAGGTGGAGAGAAAACAGATTTGAGAGTGCCCAAAAGAGAATAAAGAGTGTGAGCGGAAAAGAGTGACAGAATGAGAGAATGGAGAGTACCATAGCCACGGGAGAATTCACAGAAAGAAATGTGAACAAAGAGATATTTACCACTGAATGGTGGCGAGAAGAGGGAATGTGCAGAACAGCTTTTGTTCTATAGCCACTTGTTGAGAACAGACAAGCTGCCAAGGGAGATGACAAGCCCCTTCCCTCTCCCTCTTAGCCACCTTCCACTCTCTACAGACCCATCTACCTCATACCTGACAACTCCGCTGCGTGCCCATCTGCATCTCCATACTCAAATTCCAGAGTGGGGCAGTCCACAGAGCCCTGTAATGGAGAAATCTTTGCGGTAACTTGGGGAAAGGGTTGACAAAAGGAGATTATACCCTAATTTCATCCTCGTCCCCTCTTGGAGGCCAAGGTTAGATCAGGGAGGCAGCTAGAAGAGTTCCATCTGTGCCTTTCATCTAAGAGGTAACCTTCCACAAGCCAAAATTTGATGCTCCGTGCTGGGAGGGGCTGAAGATTCCTATGTAGAATCAGAAACTGGGTAATGCGCCAGGATTGTGAACAGATATGAAAGGTATAATCTGTGCCCATATCTGATCTACATAAACACAGACCAGAAGAGCATCTAGCTGATCCCCAGAAAAACGAGATGGACAAAAACAAGAGGTGAACTGTGTTCTAACTTCAGTTCTGTCATTAACCCACTATATGATTTTGGGCAAACATCATTCTGTGGATCATAATTCCTCACCTGCAAAAAGAGGTCCTTCTGCCCTAATGTTCCAAACTTTAGGACTGTCAAATAAGGCAGCATTTCTGCTCCACTCTGTATTAAAGACTAGATTTCCGATGATTGTGTGGTATAAACTGTTTTAATATAATCCCCTAACCCAGTGGTCGGCAAACTCATTAGTCAACAGAGCCAAATATCAACAGTACAACGACTGAAATTTCTTCTGAGAGCCAAATTTTTTAAACTTAAACTATATAGGTAGGTACACTGTTATTAACTTAATTAGGGTACTCGTAAGGCTTAGGAAGAGCCACACTCAAGGGGCCAAAAAGCCGCATGTGGCTCGTGAGCCGCAGTTTGCCAACCACGGCCCTAACCTCTTTAAGCATTTTGGGGTATATTCCTACCAGTATGTATTAATCTATCCGAGTTTTTAAAATTTTGAATCTCAGCTCTGTGACATACTGTCACATATTATGTGATCTTGAGCAAATTTACTTAACCTCTCAGTGTGGTGTAAGAAAATAAATTTAGTCTTTGCCCCAGCTCTCTCCCATTTCTGGCACAGAGCTCCTAAAACCTCTGGAATTTCCTGAGTGATGGGAGTGTCTGATATTTATAAGGGGCCTTGTCAACCACTTGTGTTGAGGTGACTCACAGGAACCCAAAGAGTTTCAAAGGAGGGGCTGGCCCTACCTCAAGGGAGGGGAGGAGGCTGGAGACTGAGTTTAATCACAAGGCCGGTGGTTTAATCAACCAAGCCTAGGTAATAAAACTTCATATTAAAAACCATGAAACAATGAGGTTTGGGCACACAATGCCCAAATTTTCCTCATTTTGCCACAAACTCTGTCAAGGACTTTGGGAACCAATTAAACCAGGAGATCTGGCTCAAAGAGGCCAGAGGTGAATCCTTTGGTAAGTGAAGAACCTTTTTATTAAGCAAATGATTATTATCTAACTTTCTTTTTAGGTTGAGAAGTTCATACCTAAAAGCCATCGTGAAAGGGTAGGTCAACAGTGCCCTATAAACAGCGACATGTACATAGGAGACTCTCTTGACTTATGCCAAATACTCGTCTTTGAGGAATTCTTTAGAGCCCCTAGAGAGGATAGAAAACCATCTCTCCTGAGGACTATCTTACACAGGAAAGCAAGAGGAGGGAGGGAAGGAAGAGCCCGCGGTCATCTGAGGCTGGCACCAGGGAGTTGTAGTGATACTGACAAGTAGAAGCAGCTCTCCTGCTGCAGTAGAAGGTAGGGGAAAGCTAATCTTTCCAGCCAGCCTTTTGGCAGGCAACGAGCCCAGATAGAGAGGATCATTGCAGTTGTTCATTTCCAAGCATGGCAAGTGCAGCTGCAGGCAATCGGGAGGTAAACTGCAGTGCAGGTGGAAAGCTCCGAGTCTCTGGATACTGAGCTCACTGGCAAAGGTAAAGTACCATCAGAGCCTTTTCCTAAAGCAGTGGTTCTCAACCTTGGCTGCACATTAGAATCACCTAGGAATCTTTTTAAAATCCTGATTTCTGGGCCTCATCCTCCTGAAATTCTGTTTCTTTGTTACTAATGTTGTGGCCCCAGCCCATAACAAAGACCTAAAGGAAGACAAGGCTTCCGGCGTCAGGAGGAGTTTCAATTCCCTCAAAGAACATATCATTCTGAAATCATGTTAGTTATTAGCATACTGTCTGTCTCTCCACTCCCACTGGAGTATTAGCTCCGAAGAGCAAAGATGTTCTCTTGTTCACGGCTGTATCCCTAGCACCTAAGATAGTGCTGGGCGTATAGAATGACTATTCCCTCCCCTCAAAATACACCGCATTGGAGTAAGAACAATGTCTCTATAGGGGAAGGAAGCAAAGGGTGCCCTAAAAGGCCAGGTTGGTACTGAGTGGGGGGGGGGGGGGGGGGGATGACGTGGTGGATAGAACCCTGCCTGATCTAGCAAGGCAGGAGGGCTGCACTATGCCTCTGAAAGTGGTGTGACTTGGGGGCCAGTCTTTTCACCTCTCTCTACCTCTCTCTTTTAAAAAAATGGGATGGTTTCCTCCTCTGTCTGTATCAAAATGGAAAGCATACACGAAACCCCTTTGGAAACGGTGAGAGAGCATTCAAACGGTAAACCCTGGACTTGGATGCTTAAGGCCCGGCACTCAGGTCCAGCTCTGCCCCTCCATGTGGCGATGTGCAGTGCTAAGAGCTGCTCCGAACCGACCAGTGACATGCACGGTACCTGCGCTGCATTAGACATTTTACACTCAATTATCTCACTTTGGCTTTATTACAGCCTCCCGAGGCACACCGCGTTAACCTCATTTTACATATGAAGAAACTGGAGCTCCTGGAGGTTTGGCAATTTGTCAAGAGTCAACACCAGGAATAAATGGCGGGGCTGGGATTCGAAACCTGGCCTGCCTGACTCCCAAGCTCGGTACTCCTGGCCCCTGGGCCAGATGTATGATCGTGGCCAAGTTACTTCTGTCTCTTTCACGTCTGTAAAGCCAAGGGCTAACCCGGGGGATCGCTACAAACCCTTCCACACCTGACATCCTGTGGTCTGTTCTCCTGGTCCCGCTCAGACCCAGTTCTGCTCCGGGTTGGTTGATGGAGACTGGCTGGAGGAGGGCGGGGTGGGGGGTCGGGGGGGAGGGAGTGATATGAGCCAATCCTTTCATCCTCCTGGCTAGGGTTTTATTTATCTATTTATTATTAATTAATTAATTTATTTATTTATTCATTTATTTATTTTTCCTGAAGAGGAAGCGACCCAAACATGCATACTCCTATGTGCGGGTTTGGCTCCTGGGACAGCCCCATGCGCTCACTCCTGTGCCGGCCCCGCCTGAATCCTGTCTCATTAGCCCTCCAGGTAGCGGTCCCGAGGTCGGTGGAGCCTGCCCCCCACACGGGGGCGTGGGAAGGGGAAGGCAGAGGCCCGCGGCGCAGCGGGATCGGCTCGGGAGCCTGGGTGGCGGCAGCCGCCCCGGCCCGCTCCCCTGCCCGGCGGCGGCGGCGGCGGCGCTCCGGCCCCCACCCCTCGCGCAGGTCCCCCGCCGCCCCGCGCCCGTTTGCTCCTCTGCCAGTGGGAGGTACGACTTCCCACCTCCGGGCTGCAGCTGCGAGCGAGATAAATCTTTGAAAAGTACCTGGTGCTCGAGATCCGCTACATCTCCCGGCGCGGAGGCCAGGGGGCTCGAAAGCCCCGACCTGCTCGCGGCAGGAGACGGGAGGGGAGGGCAGGGGCAGGGGCTGCCGAGCCCAGAGTCCAGACAGCGGCGCACCCGCAGGCGCCCGCTCTCCGGGGACTCTGGGCGCGGGAGGGGGGGGGGGGGGGAGAGCCGGGCCACAGACCCGCAGCCGCCGCCTCCCTCCCGCGGGTACCTCCCGCCCCCCACAGACGCTCTCGGGGCTCCTCACCTCTGACTCCCGCCGCTGGCTTCGGAACACTTCCCGGCCCTTGGGCGGCGCCTGCTTCCCTTTGCCGCTGCAGTTGCCGTTGCCATTGGCGGGCGGGCTCCCGGCCCCCGGCGCCACCGGGTCCTCCATGCGGTGCGGTCAGGGGCTCCGCTCAGCTGCTCAGCGCGCTCTGCCCCAGGCGACCCCACCGCCGCGCGCCGCCGGCCCGGCCCCGCCCCCTGAACAGCTATTGGCTGCGGCCGCTTCCCGCAGCCCCGCCCTGCAGTGCAATTGGCTGTTCGGCCCCTTGGAGCGGGACTTGGAGGGGGGTCCTTCCCAGGGAACAGCCCCGTCTTTTCTCCGTGCCCTGCGGCGCCGCGGGTCGCGGTGGGCTCCCGGGTGGGCTCCCAGCTCTGCCTGCTGAGTTCGGGGCCCGAGCTCACGGCGTTATCCCTTTGCTTCTCTCTCGGGGTCTCAGCACTCAGCTCCTCCCAAAGAGCGACCTTTTCGGGGAGCTCTGTGCTTCACCGCCCGCGCCACTGCAGCTGCTGCCCCGTGACCACAGACCTCTGCCCCGGACCGCACGCGTCCCACCTCCCGCTTCCACCGCAGGGAAGGGATGGCCCCGCCTGGGGGCCAGGGACCGCTCCGAGTGAGGACTTCGCTGGGAGACTGGGGGTTCAGGGGTGAGGCGGGGCGTTTTCGCTTCACTAAAACTGCGGGTGCCTCTCAGGGCCGCTCCTGGTCATCTGCCTTTCCCTGCGGAAGTGGGCACCTTCCCGGTGTTGTGATCTGGGGAGTTAAAACGGAACGGAGAGCGAGCGCTCCCGCCCCACCCTCACCCCCGGTCTAAAGCTTCATTCTTCTAAGAGCCTTCCTGGGGGCAAACGAGGCTGCGAGGCTTGCCCAGCCTGGAATTTATCTAAAAAGCAGGGTGGGCACGCCACACAGCCTCGTTTGCCCCCAGGAAGGATCTTAGAAGAATGGAAATAAATAAATAAAAAGCAGTAAACGTGTTGGTAATAGTAGCCCCAAGTAAGCAGCCCGGGGAGAATGGGTGGGATTGGTGGGTGACCTGCCACTTTTCCCAGGCATTGCACCAGGGACCTTTCAGGTATATCACACCTGTCGTTGACAGGTTGTTCTCATGAATCCAATGTCACTGGTGAGGAAGTCGGGACCCACAGAGATGAATTACCCCTTGAAGTTCTCGAGGCATCATATTTCTATCTTGTTTCAGTGCCTTCAGATGTGCTGTTCTCTCTCTGGAGGAACTTTCTGTCCTCTTGGCTAACTTCTGTTCTTCCTTACAGGTTCTATGTAGTCATCACCTCCTCCTCCAGGAAGCCTTCCTTTTGATCCTCCTCAGTCCTTCCAGGCAGTGTTGGTGTCAAGCCAAGTCAGCCTGGGTCCAAAATCCTTCTGTTTTCCACTATATCCCAAAGGGAAAGGCCTGTTACTCCCCGGTTTCTTTCTTAGGCACAATTCTGTTCCTTTCTTAAACCTATCCTTCTCTCACATTTTCCTCTGCTGGTTGGTAGGTGATAGGTCAGGCGGAGTTGAGAGAGCGAGCAGTCCTTGGAGCGTTCCGAGTTCCTTTTTCTCCCTGGCCCCCAACATCTTATTGCACCTTCTCATCATTTTCCCTTTCCTTTCTTATCCCCACCTCTCACCCTCCGCCTACAACCTGGATAAAAGCTCGAGAGTAGAACCAAGTTTAATTCATTTTTGTATGCCTCGTTTATGAATTGTTAACATGGGGCTTATGTACTATTGACTGAAAAATTATTTGTTGTGGAGGCTGGCCCGTGCATTGTAGGATGTTTAGCAGAATCCCAGGCCTCTCCTCACTAGATGCCAATAGTTCCCTCCCCCTTGGGTGACAACCAAAAGTCTCCAGATATTGCAAAATGTCCCCAGAGGGGCAATATCTTCTGGGGTTGAGACTCACTGGCTCAGCAGAATTGAATTCATATGAATTTCCAAGAAAGTCCCTGGCTCAAGGCTGAAACTATCTGATTTTGGAATTCTTCTCAGGGTATAATTTGTTAAACTCTTAAGGACTCGTACTCTGCTTTAAAATTCACAACCTACGCCTCGCTCATCACTGCTTCAGTGTGGTAAACCTGCCACAGCACAGCCCATTAGGGATTCTTAATAAAAGAATCAATTATCCTTCCTTCCCTCTTCCCAATACCTCTCCTCCTAAGCAGTCAGAGCTCTAGGATTGACAGGCCCAGAACTTCATGTTCTCTTTCTTGAGCCTAGTCAGTCGGCAGGATCCCCAACGGGGGTGGCAGGCAGGAGTGGCCGCTTTTGAGGCTTGTTCCTTTCCAGCCTGTCCGTAGGGCAAAGAGAGCAAAGTGACCTTCAGTTGAAAGTAGGATGGAGGCCTGCTCTCAAGACCCCTCTGGCCCTTATGTAAAGCTTTTTGTTGAGTCTAGAGCTCCACCTGGCTTCACTTCCAGAGAAGGGTCTTGAGAAATTGGTATTGTGGAGTTTGCAAAGAATCAACATGAGGATAGACCTCAATGTATTATCTTTTTCACAACTAGTGGAATGGAAGACAGTAAAGGTCAGACATCGATCTATGATAGGTCCAGACTTTCAGAGTTTGTCCTAAGGAGGGAGCTATCTGGAAACAACTACTGGAAGAAGTAACGAGAAACCAGATTAACTGAAAACGTTGAAAGTCATGGAACTGGCACACACTCACTTTCTTTTAGTTTGTCAACAATGAGTGGCAGCTATCGTTACCATTAACCACAGAGGTGACCATAAATATACCTGGGAGATAATTAGGGGTTGGTCTATAAGTTTTTCCGTCTTTGCAGAGATGGCTCCCATGCTGAGTTATTTTTAAACTTTCAAAAATTCAGGTTTCCTGAAGCCACTGGTAGAGAGAGGGCTAGAGGTATAAATAGGTATATTACAAGGACCAAATATATCTCTTTCCCCATATAAGCACTCCACTGTAATCCATGGAGGTCAGATATATGATTAAATAGGTAACACCTTACATGGAGAAAGTTTAAAAATAAGATGCAGGAAGTCTTAAAATACCTAACTTTGAGGATATCAGGCAGCCAAGGTAAAGTAGTAGAAAAAGAATAGAATACCCTCCTCTCTCCAGTCACGTGTGGGTGTAACGAGAAAACATCTTGCATTCAGAATGTAGAACTAGTTTAGGTTACCAACTAAAGAAGCCAGCTACCAGAAAGCTGCTCAAAAATGGCTTCTCTGCTGGCAGTTGAGGAAGAACAAGAAGTTAGTTAGACTCATCCTCTGGTTACGATTTAGTCGGGCAAAACCTGACTTAGAGACAAATCTCTGCCAGATTAATCTCTTTCTTCCCTTTGGTTGTATGTTGTCAGGTGCTGGATGTTGGGGTTGTTTGGTTCTAAACCAGTGGTCGGCAAACTAAGGCTCTTTGGCCCCTTGAGTGTGGCCATGAAGTTTCAATCGCACTGTACGTGCGCGCCCGCATGTGGTATTTTGTGGAAGAGTCACACTCAAGGTGCCGCAGTTTGCCGACCACTGTCCTAAACCCTGGGATGCTAGCTTCTGTGCTCTCCAGCTAAGGGTAGTACACAGGGGGCTTGGGGAGTTTATAATGAGGCTTTAATTTCTCTGCCTTAAGCCTACACTTCTCAACTCCCCAGTGTGGAGGTTCTGAGAAAGCAGTATATTTATACATGCAATGGAGGGGTGGGGTGGGGGATATTAATTAGTGGAATGACCCATGATAGAATAGGGATCCAAGGCTAAGGCCATTCAACATGCCTATTGGTAACTGCTTCAGTTTTTCACATCCTTGCCCTACAGCAAGCTCTTTAGCCTGTTGCCCAGAAACTGCTCTCATCTCTGTATTAGTAGTTCATAGAAGCAAAGAATACTCTCAAGACAGGAATCCATTTAAGAATATTTTATTTATCTTTTGAGATTACATGTTCATTATTGCTGATCTAATACAATCACTTAGACATAAAGATTTCCAAGAGCCTCTTCAGAAATGGTGATCCTTAGAGGTTTTATTTCCTTTCGTTAGATGACAATGAGAACTAGATGGTTATTTATATATATATATGTATGTATGTATATATAGCTTAGAGCTTGTCCATATATGATTTGCTGGTGTTGCCTATTTTCTTTCAATAATTTTCCTTAATTAAAAAAAGCTTAATGCAACAATGCATTCAAATTCCTTTTTTAAAACTGTGACAAAGTTAATTTTGAAAAAACCATAGGAGCAGCAATTTTAGATCTGTTCAGAGAAAAGCCAAGCAGCAAAAAAGCTTTGCAGGAGTATATGGCCGTGGGAGCCGTGCTCATATGGGAGGATAGGATGAGGAGGTAGGAGGGCAGAGGGAAGGTGGACCAAATACGTTTCTTTAAAAAAAAAAAAGAAGAAGAGAGAAGGAAAACAATTTTTTCATTAAGAAGACAAAAAAGACCTTGAAAACTAGCACAAATTCATCATAGGGAAAATGGTAAGTATTCCCACAGGCCAGGGCCGCATAAAGAGATAATTAGTTTTCTTTCCCATGCTTCCAGATACCTAGGATGCGTCTAGGTGAGAGCTTGAGGGAAGAAGACACATTTGCTCTGATTCCAAGGGTAGAGGGAATAATGACCAAATTCCAACTAAGGCAGAACCCAAATTCTCAGGAGGCTTGTGCCTCCTTCTTCTCAATGATTGATGACACAGGATCCCCAGAGAGAAAGGAGAAGTCATCTGGAACTCAGAGGCAAATACCTTATTATGGGCAGCAACACTAGCAACGTAACCTAGAAACCCAGTGTGGCTCCTTTTTCATTTGGAAGGGCTTGTTCTGTCAGGATCAGCACAAAGGAAGTTCCATAGAGAGCCAGGCTTTGCTGAGAAACAGCAGGTTATGACTTTTGGCCTAAGAACATAATAGGCCAGAGTCCAGATATCTGCCTAAGGAATTTTCTCTAGATATAAGATAAAGTACAAAAATTGGAATCTTTTGCAAAAGGGGTCCAATTAATTAATACAAAAATCAGAACTGGGTAAGCAAATGAAAAAATTTAAATAGCCTTGTGGAATTTTCAGCATTTATGATCTTCTTCATGAAAGAATATAGCCATGTATGTGGCTTTTTCCCAGTGCTTGCTAAGACATACGGCCTTTGAGTAATCAGACTGTATGGCTGAGCCTATGTAGTATCTAATGAAGCAAACAGTCATTTACCTAAGGTCCACCTCCCTGCCTCCAAAAGGAAGATCACTTCCAGAGGGTGTAGGTGAAGAGCAGGGTAAGTTGGAGCAGGTGGAGGCTGGGGAGGAGAATTAGAGTGGGAAGGTTACAGTGACCCTGGGTGGTCTGGTGTTTTCTTGAGTCACCATGGTCTTGACTCTTTGAGGCAGACCAGGATAGGAAAAAAACAAAACAGGAAAACAAACAAACCTGAGAGTCCAATTAGGCTTGGAAGGAGGAAAGGGGACTCACTTCATTCAAGATTTGTAGGGCCACTCTAGACTTTAACTCTTACAACTAATCTGGTTCCATTGGAACCCTAAGACCAATAGGTCTGTCTCCAAAAGGAATCAAAACTCTTAGGTGGGACATAAAATTTCAGGCTGCTCACATTACTAATTGTTTGTAATGTTGGAGTTACTCAAGAAATGACTTCTGAAACACAGGCCCCTAAGATGGAAAAGGCCAGAACATAAAAAGATACCCTAACAAAGAAGAAATACCAGACTAAATTAGAGTAGATTTCAGTTTCATCGACAGCTGAATGTCCAATGACATTCAACCTGACTTTGACCATCTGGACACAGTTTACAGTGTCATCTCTGTACAGTTAGTTAAGCTGCAAAGATCTTCCCAGGAGACAAATAAATACATTCTGCTTCTTTAGGGCGTCAAGCTGTGGGCCTGAAAGATCTGTCCCATTTCCAAAGCCATACACTCCAAATCCCTTGGAAAGTATGCCTTTCCCTGCTCAGTTTCAGAAGCAGTTTTAGGCAATAAAAGGAAGTTTCAGGAAGCAATGTTCCACATTTCTGAGACTGTCAATTTGGAGGGAGCTTCCTGGGAAACTATCCAGTTAAATGACAAGGAAGTACAACCATGGGCCCCAGTTGGGCTGCCTCCCACTTCCTGAGCAGAGAGAGGGCAGTTTGGGTTAGAAAGATGGCAAAACATGTGTCTGACAAATATCAGAGATGCTGAGAAAATAATGGAAGCACATTCCTCTTGGAACCAGAAAGTGTTAAAATGGACATAAGTACTTGAGAAGAAAGGAGTCCCGGGTAAAGGAGTTCTAGTAAGCACAGGCATAGCTGAGTTCTTGGTGCAGCTTGCCAAAGCCATAACAATCCTTTCCAACCATTTTATAAAGAAGGCAGTGACAATGATGATGGCTGGGAACCCAGGCCATGTTAATACAGTGGCTTCCAAACAGCCTTATCTGGGGACGAACCAAAGCTGAGAAAAGCAGCTGTTGAAAATGTATCCCAGAAAACCCCAGGAAACAAGGAGTCCGGAATCCCGGGACTCACTCCTGAGCCTGAACAAGAGAAGGTGACCACTGCTAAGGCTTCAGTCAATAGGGAATAATGCAAAAGATGCACTGGGAATGGTTACCCATTTCTTCCCTTCCTCAGCCTGTCCTCTGCGGCTCTCACAGCCCTCGGGGCAGTAACCACTCTGGGCCAAGGCGACAGGCACAGGATTCTAGATTTTAATAAATAAATAATCTAACATATAAGGTGAGCACGGCGGGCAGCTGATTAGAGAAGCAGCTTGCTGGGTTCCTTCCTGTGTAGGAGTGGAGAAAAGGCTTGGAGTTCTATTCCTTAAAACTTCTTCTGGCTTGAGTTACAGGAACTTAATACCTGGAGGGAAAAAGAAAGATGAGACTGTGATGTTATCAGCTTGTGGGGATGCTGGGACATGAAGAGCCTGCTTAGAGGTGTACTAGGGAGGAAGGGACTTTTCTGGAGTGTATGGGGACGGTAGATAATTGTGTTAAGAAAGCCAGTATTTTTCTATAAAGAGGTAAAAATCATATCAAGAAGATGAAATGAAGAAAGGCAAATTCAGGGAAGGGAACACTAATGTCTTGAGAAAGCCTCAAAGAGTCCTTTGCGGGTGGCAGCGAGGGAGGGGGGTTTATTTTTCTGATTCCAGGTAAATATGGCGATGATGCAAAGACCAATTCGGTCTTCACTACCCAGGCTTCCCTGTTTTCTAGAGAACCCAAGGCACCTGTAGTAATTAGGCTTGAAGGGCCCATTCTTGTTGAGTCCCAGATACTTGGCCTGCTCATCTGTCAGCTCTGTCAGGTGGGCATCGAAGGTGGGCAGGTGTAGGCTGGCCACATACTCATCTGGAACAGACCACAGAAGCCCTGGTATAAGCATTCATGCCTCTTGTCTGGCTGTTCTCTCCATGTTAGGCCTTAAAAAGTTGAAAGACACCTTCTAATTCTTGGAGCTGAATGAAAAACGCTCAACTTTTGCTCACTGGCCCTTAGTTCTAAGGAATGGTTGCTTGAACTTTGAACCCATAACCTTTCAAAACCATAACCTTTCTTCCTTACAAGCTGCTTTGGTCTTGAACCTTTCCTTCTCCTCAGGGAGAAATGAAAGAAATAGGCCTTTGGGTCTAAAGGAAAGGATGGGCTAGTGGGAGGACTAAAAAATGGGAAGCTCCAACTTTAGTTCTGCCTCAAACTCTATACCTTGAGTCACTCAGAAAAACTCACATCTGGTAAACCTGAAAGGAATGACTAAGAATGATACCACACTTGCTTTCAGTATGTTTAGTTCTCTTATGATTTGTTTACATTCCCTTTCCTGAATGCATGTTACTTATTCAAAATTTTATGTCATTTCCTATGTATTTGTTTGGTCTCCCTAACTTCACTTCATATTCGTTCAGAATATGGACTGCTCTATTTCTTTTATATCCTTCCAAAGTGTCTACTCAAGGAAAACATGTCAACTTCTAACAGCTGCTTTGCATTTAGTGCTAAAGCAAAATGAAACCAGAAGCTGATTTATTCCCCGATCTTTGTGTCAGGAGCTTATAAACACAGTTTCAGTTCAGGTGCTCGAGGCAGGTTCTTTAAAAATTTAAGACAGTTTAATGTTTCTCTTATACAAAACACCCACATAACTAAACTCGTCATAGAAGCTATTCAGAAGCTTTCCTTTGGCTGGAACAATGGGTTAAGAGTTAGAAGGCGTAGAATGAAAGTCCTCCGGTCTGAGCGTTTGGTAGGGGCTGTCTAGAACTGGAATAAGTCAGATGTTGCAAGGTAGGAGATGATTTCTCTCTCTTGGGGAAAATCTTTTTCTTCTTTGAGATTCTTACAGACAAGATATTTGATAAGAGAAAACCCTTAAATGCACAGGCAGGTAAACAAAATCATAGCAAAGGTCGAGACTTTACTGGAGCAACCCACGTGGAACATGGGATCAATCAGCTGAGGATGGAACCTAGGAATTCTAGCTCCTACTTTACAAGATAAACATCTCTCTCTCTTTTTTTTTCCTGTCCTTATGAAACATTATGCTCCCAAACTTCAGTTAACCTCTGATTCTGAACTACTTTGGTAAGGATGGGGATAGAAGAACACATACTTACCCATTTTCTTGGGCAACAGGTAGACATCCTGCTTATAGCGACCCTCAGGAGCATTGTAAAGCTCTATCAAGGCAAGAGCCTAGAAAAACAGAGAGATGGATGCTGCTGTGCCATTCACAGCCATCAAGTAAAACTCTGCTGGTCTCAGGATCCTCTCCAGACCACTGCTTTCCCCCTCTGGAGGCCTTACCTGAGTAGTAGCGGTAATTGAGAGCACAAATGTAGGCACTGTGGAGCAGCTTAGGTTCAGCAGACGGCCCTGGAGAGCAAGGATTACGACACAAACTGGTTAGGACCAAGTCTCTAGCCTTTGAGGAGTGAGGGAAGTGCATGCCTGCCTGTTTCCAAATACTTCCCAATAACATTGCTGGGCAAAAAGCAGGTGTTCAATAAATAGAAATTAGCCATGACCAGTTTGGCTCAGTGGATAGAGCGTCAGCCTGAGGACTGAAGGGTCCCAGGTTCGATTCTGGTCAAGGGCATGTACCTTGGTTTCGGGCACATACCCAGTAGGGGGTGTGCAGGAGGCAGCTGATCGATGTTTCTCTCTCATCAATGTTTCTAACTCTCTATCCCTCTCCCTTACTCTCTGAAAAAAATCAATAAAGTATATATATAAAAAAAAGAGCCAGTTCCTACAGGGTCTCTGGCTCACGAGCTTCACATTAAATAAATAAATAAATAAACAGAAATTAATTGATTGACATTTAAGTGAAACCATAATAAGTTCTGGAGAATTTGATGAAGTTAACAGATAAAAGATCCCTGGGATTATGTAAAAAAGATGGTCACAGATACTGAGTCTTAGGCCAGTCTTTGAACTTCCTGATTCTACAGCAGGGTATCCTCCCTCTAAGGCATGGACATCCCTTTGAAAGAAGGTCCTAACTATTGATGTAGTCAAATTCAGGGGAAACTCTCCAGGTTGAGAGGAATGATTTTTTTTGGATTTAGGAAGCTGTGATGATTCTTGTGCTTCTTTCTCAATTTGGTTCCCCTAAATTCAAGGGCTACCTTGTATTTTGAGTGTATGATTCAGAGACTAGAAGAGCTAGAAACTGTCTCCAAATGCCATCCTTCCCTACTTCATTTCCTAAAAAGCTTGACAACCTTTTTTGCTCAACCACAAGCACCAAAAACAACTGGTGACTTGCTTTTGTCACAAGAATGACTAAATGGACCTTCTAGGCAAGTGGTCGGCAAACTCATTAGTCAACAGAGCCAAATATCAACAGTACAACGATTGAAATTTCTTTTGAGAGCCAAATTTTTTAAACTTAAACTATACAGGTAGGTACATTGTTATTAACCTACCTATATAGTTTAAGTACTTTTGATATTTGGTGCCTCCTCCGCGCTGTGGATCCCGTGGCCTGCCTGCACTGCGTCTCCCGACCGACCCACACCCCCCCACTTCTTCTAACGCCACTTCTTCAAAATAGACTCGCCCAGGCCGAAAACCGACTTCTGCGCATGGGCCATGAAGTTTCAATCGCACTGTACGTGCGCGCCCGCATGTGGTATTTTGTGGAAGAGCCACACTCAAGAGGCCAAAGAGCCGCATGTGGCTCGTGAGCCGCGGTTTGCTGACCACTGTTCTAGGGCAACGAGAAATAAGTCACCAGACAGTGGGCTGACAGCAAAGCAATTAATGAATATTTAACAACCTATCCCTCCCCTCCGTGTACAATTCCTTTCTTGTGAAGAAATTCAGCCCCTTTATAGATGCTGTAAAGTATCTGAGAAGGTGAGATAAGGTGAGGAAAGTTAAACAGGAAGGACACTCAAACTTAAAAGGCCAATGAAAGTCAAGACAAAGTCTGAGTTAGAAGAAGCCAGGAGAGGGAACTATCAATCACACAACCAGTATACAGCTGGGTACATACTGCATGTCTGGCTCAATTCAGGGGAATGGACACTCAAAAATGGAATCTATCATAAAGACATGACCTACCCAGAGCTTGCCTAAGATCGTCTTAGTTATAGCCAGGAATATCTACTTTGTGCTTACTGATTAAATCATCCCACAATCGACATTATCTCTTTGTAAGCAACACTCAGAGTGGCATGGGTTCTATCCATGAATTTCTTTCACAGTAATAGTCATTATCTGACTCAGCCTGTAGAGTGACATAGAGAGACAGGATAATTGGTGAAAAGTGGGGAACCAAAACAGTTTAATTGTCAAATGAAAATGAAAAGACCTTTCACAGTTAGATGTAAAATCCACTGGTAAAGTAGTTAAGCTTGTGCTTAAGAGGAGTTGAAAAGTGTGAGAGAACATGAGGAGGAGGAGATCTGAGTATTGCAGTCTCTCCTGTCAGAACTGAATCTCTCTTACCAGCCTCAGGTCTTACCTCTGCCAGCAATACTATCCTCTTGCCATCAGGCCATATTACATGGTCAACTTGGGACCTCACTCGCTCCCAGGTCAGTTCTGGTGTCCGCAGACTCGCCTGGAATACATACAGCAAGCAAATCATCAGCCGTGCCAGGTCCCACTTGGTGGACAAAAAGTGTTGAAGGGAGCCATTTCAAATAGCAAGTTGAAAGGAGCAACCAACATGCTAGATGGAGAATACCTGTCCTGGGTTGGTTAGGACTGTTCCATTTCAGGAAATTTAATCTTAGGCCCAGCCAGGGAGGGATCACTCAGGATGTCATTCCACAACATATACAGTACGCCCACTCTCTGCTGAGCACAGTAAAAGGTGCTATGGGAAATACAAAAGAAACCAAAGACATGGTTTCTGCCTTCAAAAAGCTCTTATTTTGGCCAGGGACACAAAACAATACACATGTGAGAGGGGGGAGGGAAAAGCCTTTAAAATACTTACAAAGCAACATGCAAACAAGTGCAAATTAATACAGTGCAAACTGAATATATAAGTGCCAAAGAGACACACAAAAAAGGAGGTTCAGAGCTGAGTGAGATTAGTTAGAGAAGGCTGAACATCCTAAACATAGCATGCTAGGGCCCAAGTTCTGCCCTCCTGTCCCAGTGTCCCAGTTTCCACCTTCTGAATGATGGTGGTTCACCCTAAAGTGGCAGAAGCTCTGTGACCTCAGTGCAAATGTGAAGTAGGCTTTAGAGAAATGCTTAATGGTAGAATAAAGCTCCCAATGGGCTCACCCTCCTTCCATTTCTGTATATTGTATATTCCGAGAACAAGAGAAGAGATGTTAAGTTTATTAACAGCAGCAATCAAATAACAGTAATAAGGTTTAGACTGAAGACAACTTCCTTCTTCCAAAAGGCAATGCCTACAATAGAAAGTCCACATTCTAAGAGTACCTATTGGATCGCGGTGGTAAAATTGAGGAGTTCTGCCAAATAGTAGTTTTCAGTCAAAGAGAAATACTTCAGTTATACAATAATCATTTACTGAGTACATACTATATTCTAGACACTGTGGTAAAGGACACTCTTATAGAGAAGGCTATGGACTCCTCTACTAGAATGTGAGCTATTTCTGGATAGGGAATGTATCTTCTTTTCATTTTCAGCCTAGTGGGAAAGATAGACATATAATGATACGTCAGTATATTCAGGACAGTATTAATGGTCTGGGTCCATTTATTAGGTAGATGGGAAGTAAATAAATTTCTTGAAATGCCAAACCTTTCTAGAGGGCAATTTGGCAGTAGCTAACAAAATTTTATATGAACATAATCTTTGACCAATCAATTTCACTTTGAAGGCTGTATCCTATAGAAACACTTGCTCAATATAAGTGCCCAAGAATGTTCATCCAGTGTTGTTTCTAATTGCAAAGTGTAAATCAACAAGGAAATGGCTAAGTAAACCAAGATAATTCTATACAATAGAATATTATGTAATTGTTTAAAAAAAGAAGTATATCTATAGGTGTTAACGTGAAAACCATTTATTACTGTTAAGTGAAAAAATCAAGTTGCAGAACAATATACTATAAATCTCAATTATATAAATTTTTTATTTCTTATGTTAAATGTATTTATATTGTTTGAAATGTTAAACTAAGCAAATATTACCTTTTAAAAATATATTTTTTAGCAAATATTACTTTAAAATTAGAATTTTAAAAAGAAATTTTATGAGTACTATAGAGTTTAAAAAATTAAGCAAATGGATAATTTTGGGATGTTAAGGATAGAAATTAAGTTAGAAGTATCACCATGGAAGGCAATAACAACATAGAGCCAAGAAATACTCCATGGTGACACTGGTATTTAGTGACTGAGATGATGGGACTTTAAAATGGCTATGTTGCAAGCAAAATACCCAAGGATCAGTTTAAAATGGGGTTTGAAGAGTTATCCAGGCAACTTCAATAACCTACTGAGGTCCATTTGACAGCCACGCTCCTCAAGAGAAGGGTTTTCTATGGCTCTAGCACAGCTTTACGAGATTTTCTCTTAAAGGCATCCAATTGTCTGTGGATTTACAATCACTAACCAGCCTACCAGGAAGAAGTTCCCTAATGCAGACTACCTTCCCAAGCTAGGTGTATGTCCATGTAAATCAGCCAGTTACTATACTTGCACAAATTAGTATTACATGATTAGGAACAGTGCACATCAGTTGTTTTTTTCCCCAGGGAAAACAGCTGTGGTTCTTGTTTTGCAAAGCAAGTAGTAAATAGCAAGTCTCAGGTCATAACTCTTTGGCTGACTAAAACTTTTAAAGCATCTATAATAATATAAGTGTAATATGCTAATTAGATTGGACACTTCGAGGGAAGCCCAGGTCCCAGGTGCCAGAGGGAAGCTGGTGCTGGCAGCCAGGGGAAGGAAGGCCTACTATTGCACTAATTTTGCGCATCGGGCCTCTAGTATGTACATAATGATCTAACTACTTAAATTATGAAACTTACAGGCCTTCTATGTGATGCACATAGGAAAGCATATCTGCTTTCAAGGGAAAGGCAATATGCGAAAGACATGACCAAAAGGCAGCTTAGAGCCCAGCCGGTGTGGTTCAGTGGTTGGTTGTCGACCCATGAACCAAGAGGTCACCAGATCAACTCCTGGTCAGGGCACAGGCCCAGGTTATGGGCTTGATCCCAGGTAGGGGGCATGCAGGAGGCAGACAATCAATGTTTCTCTCTCATCACTGTTTCATCTTTTTATCCCTCTCCCTTCCTTTCTCTCTAAAAAAATCAATAAAAACATAATAATAATTAAAAAAGGCAGCTAAGAGCACAATCCCTATCACAGGTTCCCTTCAGCATTAATATTTCTCAGGAAAAAATGCAGCTTTTAAATGACCAATTCTTGATGAGCTATTCCTTGTTTAAATACAGCAGTCAACATCTCAAGGTTAGGTAAAACTAAATTTCTACTTCCTATTGGTCCTATCTTCACAATATATGACTTCTTATCACCTTCAGTGCTTGCCCATCTGATCCAAGCTACCAACTTCTATCGCTGGAAATACCGAAAGAGCCTTCTGTGGTCTCTATCACTACTCAAGTTGCGGACATGTTTTCTTTATACAACGACCAGAGTAATCTTTTAAAACGTAAGTCCGATTTTGTCAGTTACCTATTCAAAACCTTCCAATGGCTTCCCTGTGCCCAGAATAAAATCTAAAGCCCTTATCATGGCCTACAAAGTTCTCCATAACAGATGGCCTCCGTGAGGTGTCTCCTGTTCTCATCCCCTTCCCCATTCTGTTCCTGCTAAGATGGTATCCTTTCTGTTCCTCAAGCACATTAAGCACTTTCTACCTTAGGGTCTTTTACTCACTATTCTCTGAATAGAATTCTCAGAAGGCTTGCTCTTCTGGCTGCTTTTCTTCAACTCTAGGCACTAACTGACAATAACTGTCTATTTTTTAAAATATTTCTTTATTGATTTCAGAGAGGAAGGGAGAGGAAGAGAGAGACAGAAACATCAATGATGAGAGAGAATCATTGATTGGCTGCCTCCTGCCCCCTACTATGGACTGAGCTCGCAACCCGGGCATGTGCCCTTGACCAGAATTGAATGCAGCACTCTGAGTCTGCAGGCCTACGTTCTACACACTGAGCCAAACTGGCTAGGGCGACTGTCTATTTATTTATTGTCTGCCTCCCACATTGGAATATAAGGTCCAGGAGAGCAGGCATGTTGTTATCTGCTATTCTTCAGACAAGCACTTGGCACAGAGCAGAGCAAGCATTCAATACAAATTTGCTAAATAGCAAGTGAACATTCTGGTTTCAATTATTAGTTGATTTTGCTATTTCCTTAAATTTCATTTTACATTCCCTAGGACACTTCCATCAAAGGTAGAGTAACTTAATTTTTCTAAAGCCCTTCTGAGCATCTCCCTTTCTAGACTATTTGGTTTAGTTATATACCCTCTGCTAAGAAAAGCACAAAAAGAACTGAGAGATGGCCTTTGGCTAGTGTACCTGGAAGATATTGAGGCACCTAGCAATACCCGTAAAACTAGGCCTACTCTAAACACAGAAGCCAGGGTGATCTTTTAAAAATAAAAGCCATCCTTTGAAAACAGAACTCAGACTGTTATGAATATTACCAGTACTCCCTATTTCTCTCAGAATATAATCAATCTTACAATGGCCTATGAGACCCTATAAGGTCTGGCTCATTACCTCTCTGACCTCATCCTGCCCCTTACTCATTCTTTTCCAACCATTCTGGCCTCATTGTTGATCCTCAAACAGACGAGGCACCCTCCTGCCTCAGCACACTTATCTGACTATTCTCTCATCTTGAAATACTCTTCACCTAAAAACCCATGACTAATCCTTCAAGTCTGCTCAAACATCACCTTCTCAATGAGGCTTATACCTGACTCCTCTACTTAAAATTATAACTCAGCACCCTATGCCCTGGCCAGTGTGTCTCAGTTGGGCATTGTCCCATGCATCGAAAGGTTGTTAGTTCAATTCCTGGTCAGGGCACATGCCCCAGATGCGGGCTCAATCCCCAGTGGGGGTGTGCAGAAGGCATCTGATGCATGTTTCTCTCCCTCTCTCTCCCTTTCTGTAAGTCAATAAAAATATTAGTAAAATAAAATTATAACTCAGCACTCTTGATTACCTTTACTATGCTCTACTTTTTCTTTGTTCCATGGTGCTTTTGCCTTCTAACATACTATACATTTTACTTATTATGTTTATTGTTTTTTATTTTCTTCTCTAAAATGTAAGCTCCAGCCCTAGCCGGTTTGGCTCAATGGATAGCGCATCCACCTGCAGACCAAAGGGTCCTGGTTTCGATTCTGGTCAAGGGCATGTACCTCGGTTGTAGGCTCTTCCCTGGCCTGGGCCCTGGTCGGGGCTCATGCAGGAGGCAACCAATCAGTGTGTTTCTCTCACATAGATGTTTCTCTCTGTCTTTCCTTCTCTCTCTAAAAATCAATGGAAAAGTATCATCGTGTGAGGATTAAAAAAAAATAAAATGTAAGCTCCGTGAGGGCAGGAATGTTTGCCTGTTTTGTTCACTGATTCCAAGAATCTAGATAGCACCTGGCACGTAACAATCACTATAAATGTTTGTGATTAAAGGTAAGGAGCCTCCTGGCCTTTATCCTGAGAGATTACTTATGTCTGGGCTGCCTTCAGAGGAGAGATCACCATCACAATTTGAAGTTAATTTGGAAATCATGAGGAGGTAATAGTGCAGAAAAACAGAACAAACAAAAAACTAGTCTAGAAGTAAAAAGTCCTGGATTTTGTGTTTTAAATTCATTTTTAAAAAATCAATGTGTATGACTGAATAATGTACTTAACTTCATAGTTTCCCAACTAAAAATCAAGGACAAGAATAATGCCTCATGAGGTGATCAAGAGAATGAAATGAGATAAAGTAAAAATATAAAAATGCATGTTTGCATTTGGAATTCTTTTCAGTTCAGTGCTTCTTAAGGGTTTAGAAGGGAAAATTCCTTTCCACTTCTCTTAATCAAAAAATTTCTCATTAAGCTCAGAGCAGGACTACTACTACTTCCCTTAAGTTTTTCCCATTTGGGGGCTCTATAAGCAGATTAATCAAAAAAAGTACAATCATGTGCTAGGCAGTTTTAGAAATATTAACATCTTAGACCATTTACTAAAGGGGCAGTATGGCACATAAGTGAAACTTAACCCAACCGCAACCACAACAAAAAGAACTAACTAAATGATTCATAAGCAAAATATCGTTGTAAAACAGAGTAATGGAGCCGTGCCACTCAGAAACATCAAGGGTAGAATAGGCTTTGGTAGGTTGCTTGTCCAGCTATTTTTATAAATAAATAAAAATAGAGCACAGAGTTAAAAAGAGAAACCATTTAAAATAGATATTATCCGGTCTCTTTGCTGAGGTCACATTGAGCTGCGAGCGCCTCCAGGGGCGTCTTTAGGAATCAGCAACATGGCAGAAGACATCAAGACCAAAATCAAGAACTACCGGACTGCTCCTTTTGACAGCCGCTTCCCCAACCAGAGCCAGACCAGGAACTGTTGGCAGAACTACCTGGACTTCCACCGCTGTGAGAAGGCAATGACTGCTAAAGGGGGTGATGTCTCTGTGTGTGAATGGTCCCGGCGTGTATACAAGTCCCTGTGCCCCAAATCCTGGGTTTCGGCCTGGGATGACCGCCGGGCAGAAGGCACATTTCCTGGGAAGATCTGAACTGGGCATCCTCCATCCTTTCCCCAGGGATATGAAGGGGGCCCTGGGTACATCCCACCCTAGAATCCTGAATCATGGCTTAACTAATAATAAATACTTACAAAAATAAATAAATAAGTAAATAAAACAGATATTATCCAACAGGCTCTCAATATATCAACTGATCCTTACCTGGCAATGCTGAAGCTCAATCAGAGCAGCCCTCAGTGGAGATAAAAGCATGCTTTGCTTGAGCTATTTACCCAGAGAGAAATACAGTTGTGCCAGAAAAATGCCATAAAATATTAAAAACAGAGTGAAAGTCACACTGAGAAATACTTTGGTAAGTCTAAAAATAAATAAATAACACTTCTATTAACTCTTACTTGGGCAACTTAGTTGGACCAAGTGTTATTTTGGATTTGAAAATTTTAGGGTGAATGTAATCAAATTAGAGAATCAAATTTGAAGAACATGTGCTACTGAGTTGATTGTGGCACCTAGAGATCCAATTACTACAGTTGGAAAACAGTTAAGGGGAGACTTAGCCCAATGAAAGAGGGAGAAAGAAAAAAGAAACCATAGTATTTGACAGACACAATCAAACTTAAGCAATGTTCTCATTTCAGCCCATAGATTTCTCTCCCTTGACTTGTTTCCTTAAACCAACCTATCTTACATTCATGGTAAAATTAAACATCCCCAGAATACTGACTACCATTTTATAAAAACTGACTCACATTTACTATATCCTTTTTGTAGTACTGAATTTACTCAGCTCTCAATCCTAAATATAAGATAAAATGGCTTATAGTGTAAACAGGTATCAAGCTTGGGTGGAAGAAAACAATCATTTGAAATGATTAAGTTGAGACAAAGAAGCTTCATATTACCTACAAGCACAGATCATAGGGCTAGTAAGTGAACAGACTGTGGGCAGATCTGACAAGGACAATCATGTTTAGAGTGGCTGGTGACCCCGCTCTTTCTTCTTCCAGTTTGTTCCTTGGCAAGGAGGAAAGCAAAAGCCCCCAATGATGACTCGCTTGATCTTACCACATCAATCTCTGTGTTGGAATGTCCCATGTTACAAACAATACAGCTATTCTTCATCCGGTCTAAGTGCTCTCTGGTTACCACATTCTTGTTACCTTAAAAACAGAAGAGATAGCCACATATAAAGGAATGAAGCTGGACTCCTACCTCACACCGTACTTAAATTTTTTTAAAAATATATTTTATTGATTTTTTACAGAGAGGAAGGGAGAGGGATAGAGAGTTAGAAACATCGATGAGAGAGAAACATCGATCAGCTGCCTCCTGCACACTCCCTACTGGGTATGTGCCCGCAACCAAGGTACATGCCCTTGACCAGAATAGAACCTGGGACCCTTGAGTCCGCAGGCCAACGCTCTATCCACTGAGCCAAATCGGTTAGGGCCATACTTAAATTTTAACTTGAAATGGATCAGAGACCTAAATGTAAGAGCTAAAACCATAAAACTCTGAACAGAAACTGGGAATAAATCTTTCTGACCTTGGATTAAGCAATGCTTTCTTAGATGTAACACCTAAAGCATAAGCAACCAAAGAAAAACTAAACTGAACTACGTTGAAATTAAAACTTTTGTGCTACAAATGATACCACCAAGAAAGTGAAAAGACAACCCACAGAACAGGACAAATATCTGCAAATCACATAACAGATAAGGAACTTGTACCCAAAATTTATAAAGAACTCTTGGCTCAATAGTAAAATGACAAATAACCGAATTAAAAAATGAGCAAATGATCTGAATAGACATTTCTCAAAAGAAGATGTGTCAATAGGCACATTAAACGATGCTCAACATCATCAGGAAAATACAAATCAAAACCTTCACACCTACTAGGATGGCTATAATTAAAAAAGACAGATAATAACAAATACTGGCGAGGATGTGAAGAAACTGCAATTCTCATGCATTGTTGATGGGATTGCAAAATTGGTGCGGTCACTTTAGAAAAGTTTGGCAGTTCCTCAAAATGTTAAAAGTAGAGTTACCATATGATCCAGCAATTCCACCTGAAGGTATAAACCCAAAAACTTGTACACGATATTCACAGTAGCATTATTCTTTTTTTTTTAGATTTTATTTTCAACTACAGTTTACATTCAATATATATTTTGTTTTAGTTTTAGGTATACAGCATAGTGGTTAGATAATCATACACTTTACAGAGTGATTCCCCCCAATATTTCCTGTACCCACCTGGCATCAGACAGAGTTATTACAATATTATTGACTATATTCCCCATGTTGTACTTCACATCCCTGTGACTATTTTGTAACTACCAAATTGTACTTCTTAATCCCTTTACTTTTTCCACCTCCCGACACCCCTCCCCTCTATCAACCACCAGTTTGCTCTCTGTATCTATAAGTCTGTTTCTATTTTGTTTGTTCATTTATTTTGTTCTTTAGATTCCACATATAAGTGAAGTCAGAGGGTATTTGTCTTTCTCTGTCTGACTTATTTTACTTAGCATAATATCCTCTACGTCTATACTTAGTCTATAGGGTGAATTTTTTCATATGTGGATTATATATCAATGAAAAAATTAGACTGTGGTGATGCTTGTATGACCCTATGAATTTGCTAAAAAATAAAAAAAAAAGCATTGAACTGTACATTTCAGTGGGTAAAATCTAAGATACGTGAATTAGATCTCAATAAATTTATTTTAAAAATAGATTAATGGGCCAAAACCGGTTTGGCTCAGTGGATAGAGCGTCGGCCTGCGGACTGAAGGGTCCCGGGTTCGATTCCGGTCAAGGGCATGTACCTGGGTTGCGGGCACATCTCCAGTGGGAGATGTGCAGGAGGCAGCTGATCGATGTCTCTCTCTCATTGATGTTTCTAGCTCTCTATCTCTCTCCCTTCCTCTCTGTGGAAAATCAATAAAATATATTAAAAAAATAAATAAATAAATAAAAATAAAAATAAAAATAGATTAATGGATCGATGTGAAGCAAGAACAGTTTCTTGTGGTCCCTCTTCTCTGCCCCCAGCTCTTCTTTTTCTTTTTTTTAATAAATATATTCTATTGATTTTTTACAGAGAGGAAGGGAGAGGGATAGAGAGTTAGAAACATCGATCAGCTGCCTCCTGCACACTCCTTACTGGGGATGTGCCCGCAACCAAGGTACATGCCCTTGACTGGAATTGAACCTGGGACCCTTCAGTCCGCAGGCCGATGCTCTATCCACTGAGCCAAAACAGTTAGGGCTGCCCCCAGCTCTTCTTGAGCCTATATACATACTTTTGTTTTTAAATATTCTGATTTCCCCCCTCTAAGATACAATTATATAAGAAAACCAATGTTCCAACAGTTTATGGTTCTAACATAAAGATAAAATCTCAGTCCAAGAAAACTAGCTATTTCTGCATATTCCTCTCTAAAACTCAAAATCTACCTCTTTGGGAATCAATACAACCACGTTTCCCACTTTCTCTACGAATTTTGCTCAGCCTTGCTTTTATTATAGGGTCTATAGAGAAAAATATATCACTTTTGGAGGTAAAATTAAAAAAATCAAATGTACAAATGTAAGATCTGGGTTCCCAAACAAAACTCACCTCTAGCCATCTCCTAGGTCAGTGATGGCGAACCTATGACACGCGTGTCAGAGGTGACATGCGAACTCATTTTTTTGGTTGATTTTTCTTTGTTAAATGGCATTTAAATATAAAAAATAAATATCAAAAATATAAATCTCTGTTTTACTATGGTTGCAAATATCAGAAAATTTCTGTATGTGACACGGCACCAGAGTTAAGTTAGGGTTTTTCAAAATGCTGGCACGCCGAGCTCAAAAGGTTCGCCATCACTGTCCTAGGTGGTTGAAGATGAATGGAGATAGAGAACAAAGAGATGGGAAGAAACTTTCCTCTACGAATGACTTAAAGGCATACTTTTGGTCAAGCTCTACAGAGGCAGGAAGAATGTGAAAAACTGACCGGTTTTGTAAACTGCTATCTCTGGCTTTTAGAGTTTGGTTTTGTTCAGAACATTTTCAGTCACTTTTCACTTGTTCCATAAAGTCATTCTCAAGTGCCACCCATTTTAGATGTTATAATCGTACCTGTACAGGTAATAACAATATCCACTTGTCGGATGACCTCATTCAATTTCACCAGGCGAAATCCATCCATACTGTAGAAATAAAGCATGATCAATTAAGCTAAAAGGCAACTGGGAGGTTTTTGCTGAAGAACCTCAAAAGCTATTACTAAGTTGCTTTGATACCTACACTGTCATTTCTTGATATAGCTGGACTACTCCTAGCAGTGAAAAATTCAAACCATTTCCTTAGTTCATTCAAGACAGAAATAAAAGATTCTTTTGCATCACTGGAACCTGATTCTTCCTGATAATAGGGAGATAATGTTAAGCATGGGATTCCCCAATTAAGTTTCTAGAAAGTGCCATTTTAGCACTGAACCTACTCCCCACTGAAACTGCTTCTCTCCAAGATCATCAATCATCTCCTGAATGCCACAGTAAATTTATTTAGACTCATATATTACTTGATTTCCTCTAGTACATTAAACATTACTTGTCTTCTTAAATCTATATACTCCTTGGAGTCCATACTGTTTTATCCTAGTTTTCCTACTTTTCTGATTGCTCCTTCTCAATCTCACCAATCTTTAAATGTAGGGTACTCTTTTCTCTCAGCACTTCTCCACACCTTTTCCTGGCTATATATGACCCCTCATAGGTGGCTGATTTACACATCTATATCTTTAGCTTAGATATCTCCAAAACTTCAGAGCCCTGGATCAAATTACCCACTAGACAGCTCTTCTAGATGCCCCACAAGGATCTCAAACTTACTGTGTTTGAAAAGAAACTCATTATCTCTCCACATCCCCAACTCTATTTCTTCTTCTATATTTTCTATATTATTAGCATTATTTGTTCACCCAACTATATAAGCCAACTAAACTAGGATATCTGAGCCTACTGTCTCTTCCTAAGTGAGGTTGGCACCAAATCTTTTACCTAACTTCCTTAAAACCTCTTGAATCTGTCCCTTCTTTCCATACATGCTGGCCTTATGTTCAGGTTTTATTTTTTTGTCTGTATTACTACAGTAGCTCCTGGACCAATCTCATCACCTCTAGGTCTATGCCTCTCTAATTCATTTTGCAGAGTGGATTTCCCTAAATGCAACTTGGATCATGTAACTTCCTTGTTTAGAATACTCCAGGCAGATTGCCTGCTCTCAGGAAAAGACCCAAATACTTCTACTGATATATGATTATCCTGACATACGATTCCTATCTCAGATATACTCCTCCCAAATTTGGACTAAATTTATAAATTTAGTCTAAATTTAATTTAGACTAGCTACATTAAAATATGTCAAGCTTCTTAAATATATTGCACTTTCTCCTCCCTTGGTAACTATGGAATTTAATTCCAAACTAAGAAATCATTTATACCAGTTTCAAGACTCAACTGTACTGACACCTCTTTGGACCCTACCTCCTTGCTCTCTTGTTTGATATTTCTCTCTTGTGTTCCTAAAGGAGCACGTGCTGTTTACCTCCATCATAACACTTACTATACTGCACAGTGGTTATCTGTCTGTGTACCTGTCTTCTCTCATTCACTTATTTATCTTATTCATCCTTAGCATACAGCATAGTACCTGATATATTGTAAATGATCAGTTTGGGTCTATAATTTGAATCAGTATATCAGTGAGTATTAAAGCAGGTGATAATTTAAGAATGGTAATAATTTCCTTCGGGTGCTGGATCCCTGACTCAGAGAAAACCAACAACTCTGTTGGGGAAATCTGTGGGTTTATGGCTAGGATGTGTGAGGAACAGTAGGACAGGTAGGAATATTTGTGATAAAATCTTTATGTCATGCCTCATTTTATCCTGGGCACTTTCCTCTGGAGGATTAATGATGAAGACTGGGTAGGTAACCCAGGCTATAGGCACTGGGGCTTTGCAGTAGTTTTCAGGGACAGTGGTTTCTCCATCCTGTTGAGGGTGGCAAGAGACAATTTTAATAATAACTACCATTCAGTGAGCATTTATTATGTGGCAGCAGCTCTGTACTTTTTATAATTATATGACTATTATATATGATTATACATTATATAATAAATATATAATTATGTTACTGAACGTTCACAACACTTTGAGGTAAGTAAGAGTACCCACATTTTACAGATGGTAAAGAAACTATTCTTTTTTAAACTTTTAATTTTGGAATAATTTCAAACTTAAGAATTATAAGAATACTACAAACATCTCTCATACACCCTTCACTCAGCAGATTTTACCCTTAATTTGGATTTGTCTGCTGTGTCCTTCTGATTAGATTTAGTTATACATTTTTGGGAGGACTATTGTAGAAGTGCTCTTTTCAGTGTATCACATGAGAAGGGACCTGGTACCAGCCTGATTCCTTTTTTATCATTTTTTTCCAAAGGGAGGAGGATTATATGGAGAAGATAAGGAACTACTTGTTCTCTAGGTCAAGGCAGAGGGTATTTCCATAGGAATTCTACATTTTAGCTTCTCTGATCATCTTTGTTCTCTCTGAGCAGAGCTCCTTCATCTTACAGTTAAGAGCAGCCTCTCTCAGGATCTGGGCCCCTCTAAGTTAAAATGTATATGAACTGGGCCATTCTTTGAGGCAGCTACACGATCACATGCTAGATGGAGGTGTAGAGGGAAAGGAACGTCTCTTTGTACCCTTACCAGGCTTGAAGAGCACAGATGGGGTCAATCTCAGTCACATACACAATGGAGCCCATGGCTTTCAAGGCAGCACAGCACCCCTTCCCCACCTGAAAATGGGAGAAAGTCAATGAGAAAACAGTTTCTCAAAGTTTCTGGTAAAGTATACCCCACTTTTCGCCCCCAAAGAAATTTCAATGAATAGATTCATGCTTGGGGAAAAATAAGAAAAACAAATAAATGAATGCAGTTCATAAACAAACTCCTAGCTCCTGCTTAGCACATGCATGTGCATAAGAAACACCCACAGTCACGATTCATAATAAAAACTCAAGCTAAAAGAACATCACAAACAGTACACTGGAACAGTTAGAAAATCAACTTAAGAAAAAACGGCAAAAATGAAGAGGGAAAAAGAAACATTGTAATTGAACCAGAGAGTCTCTAAAGTTATCCCACTCCCCCATCTAAAGTGATAAATGAATGTACTCTTATGTCCATACAAATGAGAAATTCTAGTTTATTTTAGCAAAATACATTTTAAACACCTAATACATAATTGAAAGGGTAAACCTTACCTCTCCATAGCCACAGATCACCACCTGTTTTCCACCAAACATCATGTCTGTTGTCCTTTTAAGTCTAGTGGGGAGGGGGGAAAGTACATCAGAAAAATCTTTTCATTTCTCCCTTGAGATTAGGTTCCTTGTTTTCATGTTTCATGGTGTGTTTTTTCCTATTTTGAAAGAAAGCCTGGTTTCATCCTAGATAAAATATTTAAAAACTAGAAAGAAAGGTTTAATAAAATATGTATTTTCTCATTCCATGCTACCCAACCAATTGCATCTGTATGTGAGTTTTGTTTTTTCTTTCTTTCTTTTTTCTCCCTTGTCTTGGAAGTGGTGCAGAAGGGAAGCAGCTATAGACTACAAAGTAACTTTTAAACATAAAAGCAATATATACAGGGTGTCCCAAAAAATGTATACATACTTTGAATAATTATTAATTCCAATGGGTTAAGTCTGAAAAGAAAGAAACATCAATTGAGCTATCAGCTGTTAAAATGTGTATACATTCTTTTGGGACATCCTGAATTTATTATACAACATTTGGAATATCTGGCTTAATGAAAACATGCTAGCTTATTGAATTAGACAGACACTGATAGATCAGTACTACATTTAGTAGTATCATAGTGGCCAAAGGTCCCACATTAATTCAACAGGGAGGGTGATGGACATGATGGAGAGGAGTTTTGAAACACGCGAACACCGACTACATGAGATAGTGAGTTTTCTGGGGCGGATTCCTTCTCAGTCATGTTCTACTTCATCGCTGATTCTCTACAAATTGGAATAAAGGTCCTTCCTGTTTTCAGGGTCTCTTGGAAGAACTTGTAGGAGCAGTTTCTGGTTTCTTTTTAGGTTCAATCAGTCTCCTTTCTCTAGGAATCTTTGGCTACGCAGAAGGTTTTCAACTAAAAATAGCCTATTCTGAGATAGACAGCTCCTACAAATATTTGTGGGTCTTTCTACTCACTGTTCTAACTGTTAATCTCTGCTCTTGAAGAGTCTATAAATGCCCCAAAGGCAAAGTAGGAATCCTGTTTTTTCTGAGGATTTGACAACTCCATTCAAGAGGAAACAGTATAACTCCCTAACCCAAATAAAACTCAATAAATATCAGTTAAGTGCAGAGGCAATTCTTGAGTGAAAAGAGTAAGTCTAGTCTGGCTGGACTACCATATTCAAAAGTCGGAGCTTCAGAGAATGGTCCTGGAAGGGCTAACACAGCAAGGAAAATCAATAGATCATATTCTGAGCCTCCTTTGCTTTGACTACCCTCAGGCCTTTCTGCCTCTCTTCCCAACTACTATCTGTAGTCTTTCCTGACTACAAATAACTGTGTGGTGGGAAGGAAACTTCACCAACACTGCTACTCTGCAAATGATAAGCTGACAGACCTAGGTGGATTCCAGTTAGGTAGTGATTTCCCTGTCATCTTAGGAACCCACATTTGCCTCAAGGTTCGAGGATAAGGAATAGAAAAGACCTCAGTCCAACAAGGGCCTTTTTTGGGGGTGGAGGGGGGTGCAGGAGGAGTTGGGAGTAACCTCTCTGGTGGTGTATGAGTCATGTCAAGCCTCCTACTTCTAATTCTTCTAGCCCCAGGATCCTCTAGAAGGGTTCCTGAAATACAATCTATTTTAAAATCTGAAAGCCACATCAGGGATATTCTTAGTGTTCCTATCAGGTGGAACCTCAGTCTCCAGAAGACAAGAAATGACAGTTGGATGACAGATAAAATGAGAAAGTGATGGCCGAGTCCTATGGGCTCCTTGCAGGTCCCTGGTCAAAAGACACATGCTGGCACCCCACCCCCTTTCCTGCCTCCTGTGTTTTGTTTTCCTTTTTCTCTGAAAATATTATAACGGGAACGAGTATTTCAGACATTTTTGGTTTAATATAACATAATTTTGGCATCAGAAAAAAAATTTGCACTGCCTTCTGGCATTGCAGACCAATTACGGAAGTGTCCTCTAGGAGTCAGTGGGGCCATTCCCACACAGCTTACGGTGCAGTGTGTAACCAGCTCTTAGAACCACAGGAGCTCAATCACTAATCCTTTCCTCATATGAACTCTCTATTGGGCTGAATGTCCTCTCTTTTCCATTGCAGGCTTCCCTGGAGCATAACTGCCTTTTCTTTAATTCCTCCTGCACTCAACTCCTCTGAGAGGAACAACTGCCCATGACCCAACTGGGAGGTTTCTCATTACCTGAAGGTGCCAATGACTCCTACTACTCAGCAGGTTTTCTGGCAGATGGTTGATGGTTTCCTAATTCTTCATTAACCTTAACTTCTGTTCCATTGCTTGCATCTTACTTCATTTCATACACATCTGCTATTAAAGAATCTTTCTTACCCACCAGGTAAACTCTGCTTAGGAGGGACTCTTCCATTTTTATGAACTAGTGTAGGTACCTTTATGTATCTTTTACTGAACCCAGTATAGACAGATTTTAGGCTCATAAATTTGAGAATTGAAAAATCTACAAGATACTTAGTTGTGGATGAGTAAATATTTTAATGTGTATATAGCCAGATTATTATTAATTTTATCAGGCCCAAGGCTACTTACATTACAATAACACTTAAATATGGACAGAACTAGGGACAGTTTATAAACAGACTGATAGAATGAGAATTCATTTAAATGTCCAATGTGTCTGATAATACTATTGACTCAAAGGAGTAATAATAATAGTTCAAATTTGCACTGAACACGCCCTACCCCAAAAAAAGATTTCAAAGTAAAAAGCTCCCCTAAGATCGAACTCAATCTTAGAATTTACTGTACAGAAAATTCTGTACAGGGTTCTAGAAAGAAGAGCAAGGAATTAACATTGAATATCAGGATTCATACCTTATCTCATTTAATCCTCACAATAACTCTATGAAGTTGGTCTTACTATCATCATTTAACAGATGAGGAAATAGGCACAGAGAGGTTAAATAACTAGTCCAAAGCCTTTCAGTTAATAAGTGATAGGACCAATAGTCAAACCAAGGTCTTTCACCAATGCCTGTGGTGTTGCAAACTGCCTGGGATCCAGACTGGTTGGTAATGTGACCCACAGGCCCTTGCTTTCCTTTCCCATTAACCTATACATCAGGGGTCCTCAAACTTTTTAAACAGAGGGACAGTTCACTGTCCCTCAGACCGTTGGAGGGCTGGACTATAATTAAAAAAAAAACTATGAACAAATTCCTATGCACACTGCACATATCTTATTTTGAAGTAAAAAAGCAAAACAGGAACAAATACAATATTTGTATTTGCATGTGGCCTGTGGGACGTAGTTTGAGGACCCCTGCTATACATGATGGAAACCAACTTAATGGTTTCAGACAGGGAATTACTGAGTCTTCCCAGCAAGAATAAAGTTATGTCAGGGCACAAGTATAGAAACAGGAACTGGGTACTGGAATTACAGAGTATTTGGTATATATCTAAGTAGATTTTGTCAGACTTGCAATTATTACAGATTTGAAAAACTAGAAATGCCTCTGAGAATTGACTCTGTGCTCACCACAACTTTCCAGATGGCAAGAGAATTATATGATAGTTGGAGCTTAAGAACTGGCAATATGACCTAAAATAGAAACATCAGGAACCTTTCCCAAACCATCAAAGATACTTACATGTTCATAATGTCTTTAGTTAGTTACTCTCAGGCCTGCTAGAGTCACCAAGTTAAAAACTGCCATCAATAGACAGGGGGGCTAATCTGATCTTTTATATAAAATAGATTTGCTTCTAATAGTGATAGCAATGGTAGCTCTGGGTTATAAAATCTGAGTATGATGTGATGATAGATTCAGAGGTGCTACATGAATAATTTTCAAAACTAAAACGCTGACGACCTCACTTCAACAACTCAAGCTCATCACAAAGATAATGAAAAATTACCCGTCAAGAATAGATTCACGGCAACAGTAGAGGTTGTCAAATTTTTGTTTGGTGACTGAGTCATTCACATTCATGGCTGGAACACACAGCTTCCCAGCTTTAGATAGCTGGTACAGCCTGAGGATGAGGGAAATAAAAAAGAACATAAAACAATGAGATACTGTAATCTTCTGTCAGTTCATATCAAGTTCCAGAAATATGTTCTCAACCTTCCTAATGCCATGACCTTTTAATATAGTTCCTCATGTTATGGTGACCCCCAATTTCATTGTTACAAATTGAACATAACTAAAGCATAGTGATTAATCACAAAAAAAATATGTAATTATATATGTGTTTTCCGATGGTCTTGGGCGACCCCTGTGAAAGGGTTGTTCGACCCCCAAAGGGGTTGCGACCCACAGGTTGAGAACCGCTGTTCTAGAGTCTATATAGCTTAGAATAAAGATCTTAGTCAAAAGGCATGTGGGGAAAATCTCTAACCAACCTCTACATTATAAGAATTAAAATATACATTTTAAAATTGCTTACTAATATTATTCACCTTTTTAATTATAAAAAATTAACTTTAAGTACTATTTTAGTCCCACTACTCTAATACAATAATTTTAACTTCCAAACAGTCTCAATTTTAAAATCTCAATACATGTATCTATAAATATGCATATCTATATATAGGAGTTTTATTTAAACTGATTCAACTAAGTATCAGAACCAAGTGTTTTATTCAAAATTCATCTCGTTCTAAGAATCTTAAAGTACGGCTAGCCTATAGTTTTGTATATTCAAAAAGATCACAGAATTTTGAAGCAGTGATGATGGTTATTCAGAATTTACTTGCCTAAAGCTTTTATTTTTATACTTTCAGTTCTTTCTGGGTGAATAATAGTAAACAGAAATGATTTCAATTTTACTCAGGAAATTATTGCTCATTTGAGAAAAAGGACCCCAAATCCTTGCTCTCTACACAAGAATGTATCAAGGCCCTGGTTTTTGTCTGTTCTGCCTAGTGCTAGAGCCCTAGCACAGTTCTTAGAGCTGTTCCTGGTTAACTGTAGAAGTTCAATGAATATCTATTGCATAAATCAGTGGTTCTCAACCTTCCTAATGCCGAGACCCTTTAATACAGTTCCTCATGTTGTGGTGACCCCCAATTTCATTGTTACAAATTGAATATAATTAAAGCATAGTGATTAATCACAAAACAATATGTAATTATGTATGTGTTTTCCGATGGTCTTAGGCGACCCCTGTGAAAGGGTCGTTCGACCCCCAAAGGGGTCGCGACCCATAGGTTGAGAACCGCTGGCATAAATGAATTCATCTAAAGAAAGACAACCAGTGATTGTATACAATGACTAGAAAACACGAGGACCACACTTGTTCCCTACTCATCCCCGCCTTCACTATACTAGGTTTGTTATTTGTGTTGTTAATTAAAAAAAACAAGTGTGCAGACTCAGATCTCATTACCTCATAGTGGGTTCCAGTTTTTAACCTAATGTATTCTACACGTATGTGGTTACAAGAATGTATGTCTAGGCTGCATAAAACCAGGTATGTCCATGCCAAATCTTACCTATGAACTCCAGTTACACTCTCCTCTACTATGCCCTTGATTTTCTTAAACATGTTGGGATACTTCTTATAAATCCAGTGAGTTAGATCCCCTCCATCATCCAAGATCTGCAATAATAAGCATCAATAATGTCATTCATTTTGCTGAAGGCTCAATGTTCCTAGTGCCTCTCTGGGTCTTATATCCCAATTTCCAATTGTCCATTTACAGCTATTTCAAATTTCCCACATGGTTATGTAAAGTAACTTAAAGCCAGTATGATGACCAAAACAGTCATTAGACTGAAGTAAAAGACAATGAATGGTGAAAAACCAACTGTAATTTTAATAGCCAACTGACTTTTCACCTAATAAAGCAAAATACACAGCAATACAATGAGGATTTTCTTATGGACTAATAACTCAAGTGGTTATCTAAATCACTAGTTCTTATTTTTTTAATTTTTTATTTATTGATTTTAAAGAGAGAGGAAGGGGGCGGGGAGAGAGAAAGAAACATAGGTTTGTTGTTCCATTTATCTATGTGTTCATTGGTTGCTTCTTGTATGTGCCCTGACTGGAGATAGAACCCACAACCTTAGTGTATCAGGAAGATGCTCCTACCAACTGAGCTACCTGGCCAGGGCCTAAACAACTAGTTCTTGAATGTACTGTAAATATTCAGAAAGCCTAAATTTGATATGAGAATATTTCTATTAATTAAATTTAGTACTTTTTAAAAAAATATATATTTTATTAATTTTTTACAGAGAGGAAGGGAGAGAGATAGAGAGTTAGAAACATCGATGAGAGAGAAACATCCATCAGCTGCCTCCTGCACATCTCCTACTGGGGATGTGCCCACAAGCCAGGTACATGCCCTTGACCGGAATTGAACCCGGGACCTTTCAGTCCGCAGGCTGACGCTCTATCCACTGAGCCAAACCGGTTTTGGCTAAATTTAGTACTTTAAATATAATCAGTCAAAGCTTGGTTTAAATAGAGTCAGATAATTAGTCTTCCTCCCAGAATAATGGCTCATAAAACTATATTCATTAATCCTTTACTTCTCCCAAAGTACAGGCACTCTCCAATCCAAAATATTAGGCGGTAAGGTTTTGCCTAGCACAATCTCACACTCTTTATAACCAAATTAAAAATAACTAGGGAACTGTGCAGCATGTAGGTGTGCAAGCAAGCAGGCCTCTGAACAGCTCGTCACTATTTCAGGTTGGGATTAAAGAGAAACACAATGCTGTGCCCATTGGAGCTTTCATCAGAAAGGAAAAGTTTTTGAATTATAAATAAGCTAAAGAAAGATCAGCTTAGCATACTATTAGGGACCAGGCTGTGGAATTTCAGCCCTTCGCTTAGCTGTTAGAAATGCTTGGCAGGACGTTTCAAATTGTTATACCCATCCTCCTGGAAAGTCCCACAGAACTAAGTTGCCCTCTACTGGCATGCACCCATTTTGCAGTTCGTCAATTATCAACTCTGCTGCAAGTGCCAAAAATGCCATCCTGGACCTCTGGGCACACAAAATCCCCAACCTCACATCTACCACATGATCTCTTTTTTGCTTCTGCTCTTGCTATTGATCTATTTTCTCTGACTCAACTAAACCTTACTTGAGAGCAGGGATCCAGGACAGAGCTCTCACTAAATGCTGCACTTGCTCCACACTCTAAGTTTGTGCTCCATTTTCTCCCAGTAGAAACCTCAGAACAGATGCCTTAAAAAACAGAAAGGCTCCTCTGAGTTTTTCTCGCCCTTTCTGCATGTTTGAAATCCCTCATGGAGTTTTCCTTTTATAGCTTCTGATTCCCTAACCACACAAAAGATCAGAGACAAAAAAAGACCGAGCAATTGGAAGTTCTATGTCTTAAGTCCCACTATTCTCATCCACTTCTCCCTTTTAACACAGATATCTAACACAGGCAGGCAAATACTATTCCTAACATGTACTTAATGAATGTAGTCCATAATTCTCACCATGGAACTCTATTACAGAAAATTCTTGTCATCAGGGAATCTTCCTGAGGTTGAAAAGCCAGGAAAAGTATTAGATCTTGACAGAATCCAAAGAGATATAGGTCCTGTTTTCCGGGGGTGACAACTGTTTTCATCCTCGTCTTACTCTCTTCATTATTACCCTTTTCAGTAGTTCATGCTGGCTCTATAGTCTATAAAAGCTTTCTGGGAGCAATCCCATGTCCTCTTTGTGTTCATGACTATAAAATTACTGTTATATTTCCAATAGAAATCCCCTGGCATATCTTCTTTATTGCCTGTCAATCATATTCCCTCCTATAACTGTTGGAATGAGCTGACTCATCTTACAGCTGACTCCTCCCTCCCTTTCAGGATATGAAGGCTTTAAGCCAGCTTCCTCAAACCAGCACTTGGTGCACTGTGATCTGAATCACAGAATCCAAAAACATAGGCTGCTTTTTCCTGCTGTGAACCAGGTGAGGCCTGCTCTGCAGCATTTAGCAGCAAGCAAGAGATGGACTACAGCTTCAAGGATTCTTTTTCAGTTGATTCCTTAATTCCTCTTCTCACTCATATGCAGAAATGTTTGTAAAGTAGGAGTACCTCATACTTTGTGCAGTTTTTTTCTTTCCTTGCAAATCTACTATGCTATCAACCTTCAAGAATTTGATCTTTTAAAAAATGAAACAAAAATTTTAAAAAACAAAAATAAAAAAACCTAAAACTTTATCTAATTATCTTTCTCAGTGTAGAATGAATAAAGCAAAAAATTTGAACTTGGAAATCCTTCATGTTTACTATAAATCTAGCATATGATTCTAGAGAGAAAGCTAGGTACCACAGGGGGTGTGTATGTGAGAGAGAGTGTGTATGTTTATATTATTGTGGTAGGGGATGGTAGTAAGAGGTGGTAGAAAATGGTAACTCATCAATCTTACTTTTTAACTAGCCTTGAATGAATGCTGAGCAGTGTTTGTTTTTAAAATCCTCACCCAAGGATATGTGTTTTTGTTTTGTTTTTATTGAGTTTAGAGATAGAAGAAGGGAGAGGAAGAGAGAGAGAAACAGAGAGAAACAACTATCAGTTGCCTCCTATATGTGCCCTGACCTGGAATCGAACCTGCAAACTTTTGTTGCATGGGGCAATGTTCAATCAACTGAGCCACCTGGCCAGGGCTGCTGAGCAGTATTTTAATGTTGTAGTGAATATGAATGGTTCTAAGATTAGCACTAACAATTACAGTGCATTGAGGCTATAAAGAGATTCAATATTCTTGGGGTGTCTGAGCATAAGTATCTAGTTCTGTTGAAAGCCCAGGTACATCAGATAGAAAAGGAGTCCTTTTCCTTTTTTTTCCTGTTGGGAAACCCGTTCCTAAGCCAGAGCCTCCCTCTCTACCTCTCCTTCCCGTCCCCCTAGAGAACTGGGTTAGCTGAAATCGAACCCACCATGTTTGGCTGCCAGCCCTCCACATTCACACATCTATCGATGCACCACCAAAAGTCATCTTCTGACTCTCCTTTCCAGGCAAAGACAGGAAATCCTGAGAAAAAGGAACAAAGAGAAATCATTAAAGCCTAGAAACAGGGGCTGACCCTAAATTCTGGCAAGACGATGCTGGTTTTCCTCAATTATGAACTCTCTCATTCTTCTGTACTATACTCCTTGGATTGACTCTCTTCACTGATTAGTATTGACTTCAGTTCCTAAGCTACTCCTTTGGTGGTCATTTTGATCATTAGACTGAAGAGGACAAACAAAAGGGACAACAGTATGATGGAGACTAAGCATATGACTAACGGGAAAAAAGGAGAAGCTAGAAACAAGTACTTATTGATCCAGTCAAATTGGAATTCTCACCATTTCCCAACCACACTTTGATTTCTTACTTCCATACTTTAGTCATCCCATCCTCCATCAGGAAAAACCTACACTTTTCTCCATCTGTTAAAATGTTTATTATTTATCATACTTCATGGCCCAGTTAAGTGTCATGTTCCCAGTGAAGCCTGATTAACTCAGTTGGAAGTGAACTCGTGGAATCGGAACTTTTATGAACGCCCTGTTTGAGCACTGAATTTGGATTTATGATCTGTTGTGGCATTTATCACCTATGCTCTTGTACTATCATTATCTACAAATGTGTCTTTTCTCCTCAAGGACAAGACAATATAAGATTCTAAGGGCAAAAACATTGACTCATTTGTCCTTAATATCTCTTACAGGAGGCATAATAAGTATTTGTTGGGAAAAAAAAAGACTGCATGTACAATTCATTGGGCTATATATTTAATATTTGTGTATTTTTCTACATATATTTTATACAATAAAAATTTTATGAATGAATGGATGTAAATGAAGAAACAAATGAAATGCTGAAAGTGCTAGCAAAAGGAGAGACATGCATGCACTAACCAGCTTTCTCCTCATTTCTCAAGAGCTCTGAAGTAAGGGTTTGGTTCCCTGATCAGTGTTGTGCTGCCAGGGAGTGAGGAGAAAAAACTAGCAAAATCCAACTTCTCTATTTCTTTTGTCCTTCAAGTGTCAGTGGCTGTTGTGATCAAATATTAATCTTTCAGGTCAAATGCTGAAGCAGAAGCACCAAACATTAAATCAGAGCAAACTACTGAAAAACCAACAGGACCACAACACTATGGCTGAAGCATTTTCTTTTCTAATCCATATTACCTTAGAGTGGTACTCTAATAATTAGCAAGTCAAGGCAAAGCATTAACTAATAAAGGATTATTAGACTTAAGGAGATATTTGCAACTGTAAATATCTTCTGTATGGAAGCAAGAAAGATCAAAGTGTAGGCTGGGAAATGGTGAGAATTCCAGTTACCAGGTAACCCTAGTTCATATTTAATAAGAAAAGCCCAGAAAGAGAGCAAACTCATCAAAAATTTGGATCCATTTCTACCAAGACAGCTCCTTTAATGTCAACCTTCCTTAAAGATTTATATTGAAATAATGGAAGTTTTTGGAGACTTCCTTTAGCCAAAGACAGAGAGTAAGCAAAGATCTTACCACTTTCTGCTAAAGCAGCAGCCACTTCATTGAGAGTGGAATAGATATTGCAGGCGGCCCATCGGCACTGAGCTCCCAGAGCACCCAGAGTTTCCATGAGCACCTATATTAAAGAGAAAGCAGGAGATGAGTAACTTTTCAATAAATCTGCTTATTTCAAATTTTAAACATATTTTAAAAAATTTAACCCACTGATTTGATCCTGATTTATTTTATTTTAATATTTAAGATAGAGATAGCATTCTTTTTAAGAAGGTAGTATATCACCCTACTGCTTTAATTAAGTTATCTTAACAATGATAAAGCTTTGGTTAAAAAGCTTGTTTTAAAATTTCCTGACAGCGGTTAGCTCTGAGTACTGCTAATTTTCATTTTAAAAGTTTGTATTTAGTATATTTCTATAATGTAGAAAAATAGTCTCCTACACAGGCAGTCCTCGGGTTACGTCGGACTCGACGTACGTCGTTTCCTGGTTACATCGCCATCGCCCACTTACAGTATTTATAAAAAAAAAAAGTTCTGTCATTTCGACATATGTACATATGTGCTTTATGATTTTTATTATTTATTTACCACAAGTAAAGGTCAGGAATTGTTATCTTTCTTTTAAATGTTTTTTACTGTTTTACTTCATTACTGTTGTGTATATGCTCAATGTGAGTGACGTAGGTGCTTATGTAGGTGGGTTCCGACTTACTGCAAAAATCACATTACGTCGTGCTGTAGAAACAGATCTCTGATGTAATCCAAGGACCTACTGTAATCCCATGCTTCAGAATCCTATGCTATAGTATATTGCTATACTAAATGGAAATTCTAATAAAAAATATGCTTTAATCTAAAAAAACACTGGTAAACAACTTTAATTTTAAAAAACACTTGTAAACAACTCCACTAATGTAGGATAACCCCCTCATATAATTTGTCCAAGGCCACACAGTAAGTTAGTAGCAGAACTACTCATATCTCTACATTTCTAGTCTATACTACCTTTCAATATCTGATTCCATTTTTTCCCCTCTTGTTTTATTTTTTTCCCTTAAAGAATTTCTAAATTCCTACAGCTTAGGAATTCTGAATTTGTCAAATAAAAGAATAATATAGAGGCTTACCTACAAAGCAACATAAATTAACTATATGGCCCTAGCTGGTTTGGCTCAGTGGATAGAGCCTGTGGACCAAAGGGTCCTGGGTTCGATTCTGGTCAAGGGCACATACCTCGGTTGCAGGCTCCTCCCTGGCCCAGACCCTGGTCGGGGCTCCTGCAGGAGGCAACCAATTGATGTGAGACACACTCTTCTATTCTCTCTAAAAATCAATGGAAAAATATCCTCGGGTGAGGATAAAAAAAAAATGATCTACACTAAAAAGAGAAAAGAGAAATATGCAAATTGGTGTCACTCCGCTACGCCCATCAGCCAATCAGAGCGACTATGCAAATTAATCCAACAAAGATGGTGGTTAATTTGCATACACAGGTACAGAGAAGTCAAGCCTCACTGCGGCAGGACCAAAGACCTGGGTCCCGGGTGCCGGAGGAAAACCGGTGCCAGCAGCCAGGGGAAGGAAGGCCTATTGCGTGAATCTTCGTGCAACGGGCTTCTAGTAATAAAATAAATAAATTAACTATAAAAGTCATTGGGACCAAGAATATAAAAACTGTTCCAAGAACTTTGAGTCAAGACTGCTGGCTATTAGGGCACAAGTAGGAGTGAAGGCAGGTAGGAATGAGAGGAGGACAGAGCTTAAATCCAACTTTAAATCAGTACCATTTAAAAGAAGTAGCTAGGAAGTCTGGTTAGAAGGAGCTATGAAACATACCTAAAAATATAAATAATCCAAGTCTACTAGAAACATGGATAGGAAACTGATAACTATAATAGTTATTTCTGAAGCATGGGATTATAGGAGACTGTTTATTTGTTTGTTTGTTTTTTCTAGAGAGACTGTTTTTCTACATTATAGATTGTGATAATGTTTGAATATTGTAAAATAAACATAATTACTTTTGTAATCAGAAAAATAGAGACTAGAAATAAAACAGCAAAATTCCTTTGTAATTAATTTTTAAAGGAAAAATAAAAAATGTGGGAAGGGTACATTAAAATGTTAAAATTGGTAAACTAGTTTTAACTACTCTGATTTTTTAAAAAAATCTTTATTGTTGAAAGTATTATGTATGTCCCCCTTTTCCCCTCATTGACCTCTTCTAGCCCCCCTCCCCCACCTAGGCCTTCATCACCCTATTGTCTGTGTCCATGGAGTATGCATATATGCATATAAGTTCTTTGGTTGATCTCTTCCCACCCATCCACCCTCCCCCGCCTTCCCTCTGAGATTCCACAGTCTGTTACTCTGATTTTGATTACTCCAGGAAAAGTAGAAAAGAAATGTGAAGGGTGGTAATATTCAGTGAGCCAGGAGGTAAAAAAGAACCTATATATAATTTAGCAACATGAGACAGTACAGAAGCACTTACTATTTTAAGCCACCACACTGAAGTCTCATGTCCCTGCCTGGGGAAGCCCAAAAAGGGTTCCAAGAGCGTTTCTGCCTCAATTCATTAATCTATAGCTCCAAAAAGAGAGAGCTTTTCAATTTAATATATTAATTTTGGGCTGCCAAAGTACTCTTTTCCTCAGAGAACATGTAACCCAGAAAAAGTTTCTTAGGGAAGATGCTAACAGCAGATGTCTGTGTCTTGAGGAATCTCTGCTGTTCTTAACGAGGAATGTGGCCAAATAAATGTTGTTTCAGGAGACCATTTTTTGAAAGTTGATCTAGCCATAAAAATGACCTGGATCTTGCCCTAGCTGATTTGGCTCAGTGGATAGAGCATCAGCCCATGGACTGAAGGGTCCCAGGTTCGATTTGGGTCAAGGGCACATGCTTAGGTTTTGGGCTTGATCCCCAATAGGGGGTGTGCAGGAGGAAAGCAATCAATGATTCTCTCATCATTGATGTTTCTATCTCTCTCTCCCTGTCCCTTCCTTTCTGAAATCAATAAAAATATGTGTTCTTTGTTTTTTTTAATGACTTGGATCTTACAAATCCTATAAAAGATTCCAGACCATTTCCCAACACACCAGTTTCCTATGTGGTCTCATTATGGTGGGCAACTCAGTATCTATTACATCTTTGATGGTGATTAAGTCAGTGGCTCTCAGCAGAGGGACTGTGGGAAACTGTGGGGCATATTTGGTTATCACAATAATTGGGAGGATGGTGCTACTGGCATTTAACGGGCAGGGCCAGTTTGAAAGTGCAAGACAGTCTTTTATAACAAGAAGCCATGCCACAGCTAGTTCATTGGAACAATTTTCAAATATTCCAATGAACTCACTGTATTACCTTGGACAAATTACTTAAACTCTCTGAGCTTCAGCTTCCTCATTTATAAATTGGAACTAGGAGTACCTGCTTTACATGGCCATTATGAGGATTAATGAACTAATACTTATTAAACTCTTAACCTGGTGCTTGGCAGTTGCAAGCACCTAATGGTGGGGGGTATTATTAACTACTAGTGGCCTTGTGCATGGATTTGTGCACATTGAAAGGGAATCTGGTGCAGGTGAACCAGACTCAGGGCCAACAGGGCCCCAGCAGCAAGATAACCCACAGCTGATTCCGTGAGGAATCAGGCTCCTTCCTCCCTCCTCTCTGGGTCCAGGGTGTGGGTGAACCAGTTTCGGGCCGACAGGGCCCCAGCAGCAAGCTAACCTACCTGTCGGAGCATCTGTCCCCCGGTGGTCAGTGTGCGTTATAGCTACCAGGTGGTCGAACAGTCGCTTAGGCTTTTATTCTATACTAGAGGCCCAGTGCACAAAAATTTGTGCACTCGGGGGGGTAAGGGGGGTCCTCAGCCTGGCCTGTGCCCTCTCGCAGTCTGGGACCCCTCAGGAGATAACGACTTGCTGGCTTAGGCCTGCTCCCGGGTGGCAGAGGGCAGGCCCAATCCCTAGGTGCAGCCCCTGGTCGAGCTCAGAGCAGGGCTGATTGGGGAGTTGGGGCGCCACCCCCTGTCATGCACAGAGCAGGGAGGATTGGGAGGTTGCGATGCCACCCTCAGTCATGCTCAGGGTATGGCTGATTGGGAGGTTTGGGCACCGCCCCCTGTCACACTCAAGGCAGGGTCGATGGGGAGGTTGCAGCACCACCCCCTGTCACGCACAGAGCAGGGCTGATCAGGGGGTTGGGGCGCTGCCCCCTGTCACGCACAGAGCAGGGCCCATCAGGGGTGTTGGGGCTCTGTACCCCATCATGCACAGAACTGCAGGGCGATCAGGGGGTTTGGGTGCTGCCCCCTGTCACGCTGATCCGGTGCCAGGAGGCCTCGAGGCGCCACTGATCCCGGTGCTGGGAGGCATATTACCCTTTTACTATATAGGATAGAGGCCTGGGGGCTGGCTGGTTTGCCCTGAAGGGTGTCCTGGATCAGGGTGGGGGTCCCCACTGGGGTGCCTGGCCAGTCTGGGTGAGGGGCTGAGGGCTGCTTTCAGGCTGGCGGTTGTTGATTAAAGCTCCCAACCGCTCCTTTTTTTTAATTTTATTCTGGGCCAGCTTTAGCTCTGGCTCTAGCTCTGAGAGCAGGTATCTGGTTTGTTTCGGTTCTATAGTCAAAACAATGTATAACTCCAGCTCTGAGATCCCGGCCTATATTTGTTAGAATGTTTCAAACTGCAGCTCAGAGGCCGGCAAGTCAGGCGGGGAACGTTGGAGTCTGCAGTCACTGGAGCAAGCAAGCCTCATGTTCGCTTCCAGCTGCCTGGCTGCCGGCCGCCCTCTTGGCTGACAGTTAATTTGCATAAGGATATGCTGATTAGCCAATGGGAAGGGTAGCGGTCGTACGCTAATTACCATGTTTCTCTTTTATTAGTGTAGATAATATGCAAATCGACCGAATGGTGGAACGACCGGTTGCTATGACACGCACTGACCACCAGGGGCAGACGTTCAATGCAGGAGCTGCCCCCAGCCCGCAGGCTCCAGGCCAGCCAAGGCGGATGCCAGTGGGGGGCCCCCGATTGCCCTGATGGTCACCCCACAGATCGGCCGTGATTGCCGGACAGGTCTAGGGACTCTACCCGTGCACGAATTTTGTGCACTGGGACTCTAGTATATATAGATTGTTAAGTGGAGAAAGGAAAGAGACTTACAGCAGTCTGAGCAGTGATGTGTGTGCAGCCCACAATTTTGGCTCCAGCCAAAGGTTTTTCTCCTTGAGCTCTCTTCCTCAAAGCCATCAGGGCCGGCATTTCTGGAAAGGCCCAATATATACACAGCAATATTAGAGAGGAAGGAATGAGAAAGAAAGAATAAAGAGAAAATTTTATTCTCTTAAGGTCCTTCCCCTGATGAAGTTCCCTGTTGGATTAGGTTTTTTTTAAGGGATTGAGATAATAAATCTGACCTTTCTTTCCTAAGGGGCTTTAGAGGCAAATGCTCCAGTGTTCTCATTTCCTATATCCCAGGCCTCTTTATCTAGTCCCTCCCTTTTCCTCCTAGAGGAGTTCCTTGTAGACCTGCCAGTTGTCTCCCTCCCCACAATGTTTTTTGAGCTCAGGTTATTTTTTTGTTACAAGTAGTCTTCCACATCACAATGAAATTTCATAAGCTACTAGGCCGCAGGACCAGAAAAGCGATTAATATGGACAAAAGGATACAGGCAGCTTGAGAGGAAAAGGTGCTTTCTTTCTTTACCTTGTTCAGCAATTTCAATTTCTCTTCGTCCAAACTCTGCCTGTTTGATGTTCTTGACACAGAAGTCACTGCTTCCCTTAGAGTTCTTTTGCTGCTTGTCCCTGGGAGATGTCTCATCATCAGAGCTATCTGTATATGATGCCGCTGAAAGGACAGAATAAAAAACCCTCAGGGGGAAAAATGGCTTCCTTTAAAACTCCAAACCATGGAGGGAACTGAGGCTTCTCTGGTCATCCAGCGCTACACACCTGTACACAGCTGGTAAGCACCTAAATGGCACTGTGGAGCTGTCCCCATCATCTCCTATGAAAAGTGCTACCCACAGGTCAGAAAGAGGAAGCTGAGAGAGGTTGTCCAAGACATTCCCCCTGGATAGCATTAACTTGGAATCTAGGGCTGCCTTTATTTTCAGAACATGTAGAGGTCCTTGGATATGCAAAAATAGAGAGATTACACCATGGTAGCAATAGGTTGAAGTTCTAAATGCAAGATCACGGTCATGAATCTAAGGGTTTCTGGGATTCTAGCTACCTTTCTTGGTCTGCTGCTTAAATGCTTGATGTAATTTGTGTTTTAGTACAATAACTAAATAGATAAGACCTAGAAAATTAGGAACCCATGGGAAAGTAATTAAGAACCACACAAAAAGTGTTTGTCTGCCATAACAAAGCTTTCTTTTTCAAGACTGGCTCTGATGAGGCTGAACTATGCCTGCAGACCCAATTAGACATTGACAATGAAGTATTCAGCCTGCTCTCCCTTATTGCTGGCCTTCAGTTGGTCCTGCATTAGGCATTTTAGAATCCCAGAGAAATGATAAATCCTCTTTGGTATAATCAAATGCTCTCATGACAAACCCATTTAGCAATTCACACTTTCATTGAGGATGAGGCCCAGAAATCAGGATTTTAAAAAGATTCCCAGGTGATTCTAATGTGCAGCCAAGGTTGAGAACCACTGCACTAGAAGGTGAGAGGTAGAAGACTTTTGATTGTGGCTAATAGGCAGCAGCAGCAGCTACTGCTATTCCCATGATTAACTGAGGTCTTCATTTAATTCTGTAGTTGCTGGTTGTTAGCTGGATGATTTGAATCAGTTTCCTTCCTTGATTTATGTTTAAGGTTCTGTTGATAGTTTCTTCCTAAGGAGTCATCAAGGTTTTGGAGGAGGGAGGTTGGGGAACATAAAGTACTGTCTATATATTTCCCAGAGATAAGAAGTACTCCCATCACTTTTAAGGGGAGAAGCCTGCAAAGTCTCATAGTCCCTGAGGTCTCTAGTACTCTGATCTGCTTATATCCCGAGAATTAGGACATTTTTGGGATTTCTTAGCCAAGGGTCTATCTCTGGGAGGGCTGTAAAAGGCAAGTCTGACCTTGCCCAGTTAATCAGGCGTGGCACTGCAAAATGTTTGGGCAGTAGGGGCCTCAGTGTCTCTCTTGGAGCTGGAAAACAGCCGTAGAGCAAAGTCCTAACACGAGGCAACAAGAATGAGCTGAGTCACCAGGGGAGGGGAGGAAATTAATAAATCCCCAAAGAGACTTTTGTTCTTGAAAGGAGCTAATCTGTACAAAAAGTCTGTGGTTCTCCCTCGTAGGGTGAGTGAGAGCTCAAAGTACCTTTGGCAACAGAGCCCAGGAACAGCTTCCTGGGCAGTCGTCTGTTTCACTAATCAATACTCAGAATAGCTTATGAGTTGGAAGCTGAGGGAACCATGCTTCCACCACATCAGAGAAGAAAATAACAGCCATCCCTAACCCTGATCCAATTTATAGGATAATTGCTTTTGAAGAAAGTGTTTACATTCAGAACACAGAAATTTCAAAACCTTTTTCCAGAGCCATGATGATTTTTATGTCCTCAATGGCTATTTAAATATAGTGGTTATGTGTTCTGGAGTCAGACAGACTTTGGTTGAAATCTGTTTCTGTTCCCAGGTGAATAAAGTAGAGATGATACTAAAACCTATTTAATAGGGTTGTTAATTCATTCATGTATTCAGTCATTCAAATTCACACAAAAATTCAACAAATTTTATTGCATATCTGCTATGTACCAGGCACATTCTAAGTGCTGGGGATAAGGACAGATATAGGCTGTCTTTACCTTCATTTAGTTTTCATGAAATAACTAATTATGAAAGTAATCATTTAGAGTTTCTCTTTCCTTGTGGTTATAATATGTACTATGAAGCAGACTGTACAATAGGCAGAAATGGCTTCTCAGAGTCAAGTTATTAAGAAGATTAAATAAGATAATGTAAGTAAAGTGTTTAGAGCAATGCTTGGTGTAAAGCACTCAATAAATGATACCTGATATTACCACCAGCTTTTACACATATTTTAAATGCAGCAGCACACATAACATCTTCAAGGTTTCTTATTCAGCTTTAGGATTTTGAATGGGAAAGGAATAACATACATACAATATTACTTAACAGTTTTTTTTCTACCTCTGCCATTTACTAATCTACCCAAGCAGCAGGTGGTTGGGCTGGCAGTGATTAAAAAGGTTGAGGCTGGAGTCCTGACTCTACCCAGAATGGCTCTTCTCTCCTATGCCTCTTTCAGCTTCTAAAGGTGAGTCAGGGGGGGAAAAACAAACAGAAAACTACGACAAAACCCCAGAATTTCTCCTTAAGAGAAGCACACTAATTTTTAACTTGAGTTGTTTTCTTCCAACTCAAAGAAAAAAAGTTATTTATACCACTTTCCTATTCTAAAATGAGAAAAAGCACACCCAAAAACAGTATTCTATTTTCTTAACAGTAGTTAATTGGTTGTAGTTAATTCAACCAATGTGGGTGTGTTTGTTTGTTTGTTTGTTTTTGAGCCAAAATGAATTTGTTTTCAAAGAGCCCTTGATATAGATCTGTTATCAGGCAAGAAAGAAAAATACCAGTTGTCTAGATTGTGAAAGTATATGAATGCAAAATGGCTGACAGGCCCAGACTGTTACTTCTGCAAGCACAGTGGAAAGATTATTCCTGAACTAGTGTGACATTCATTACATAAATGAATAAAAGATTATTCCTGAACTAGTGTGACAGAAATATAGTGGCAGCATACTCATTGCTGCCACTATATTTAAAGTACCACATTCATGAAAATAGCTGAGATAGCCTTAAACATTTCCTGGGGAAAAGCAGAGAAATCCAACACATATGTATACACACACTTGAAAAGTTTCTAAAGTGTTTGTTCTTGTCAGCACACTCTGAAGCCCAGAGTCATGACTTAATTAAAAATGAATGAGCAATCACCAAGGCAATAACCTACTGAAGTGCAGGCCTGAGACCTCAGCTCTTGCTTCACCTCTAATTAGTTATGTGACCAGTTTTCAATTTATCCAACTGTAAAATAGAGTGTATAACAGAGCCCCTCTCTCCCTTTCCTCTAACTAAAACCAGAAAAATCTTATGAATAAATGAGATAATACCAAAAAAGGTTCAACTTCTAGATAGAAAAGTAATATAAAGTACAATATAATGTTCCCATGAGATGTTGTCTTGTTTCATGATATCCCAGGATCAAATCATAACTTGATGAATCACTAATCCACAATCTATCCCATAGAACATGCATACATATGTTCTACGGCTCACACCTGATTAAGTCTTACCTCCTAGCAGCTGTGATATTGTGGGTTATTGCTAGGAGAAGAAGCAGTCAGACTCCTGGTTGAATTAGTCCTATTAGACTATTTTAAGTCAGGCAATTCCTCTTGGGCCCAATCTATTCATTTGGTAATGGAAATAACAGTAGGGACCTGTGTGTCAATGTGCAGCAGATTTCACTGATGAGTAACACTCTAGAAACATGTGAAAAGCTATGTTAGCAACCAAAATACAAATAAACAAAATGTTATTATTTGAAAAAATATTAGAATACTTCAACCAATTATGACCTAAGAGACTGCAGTCTTCCCTCCTTATCCTTAACCAATTAATTCACTGCAAAGACAGCTTTTTCAGAAGTATATTACTGAGAATGATCTGGCTTTGAGAAACATCTTCTGTTCATTTATTTTTATGAGGTTTTGTGCTTAGGGAAAGAGTTTTTAGAAATTATTTTATATAAAATAATTTTAGAGGTTAATGCAGCCTTTTCAACCTAGCATTAGCCTTGAAGCATCCATTAAATATATGAATTAACTTCTCTCCAATGCATCTCAAAGGGTACCAGTTATGACCCATCCTTTGGAGAACTAAGAAAAAGTCTCTCATCATTTTCTGTGTTCTGTGATTCAGATGAGGAACCCTGGTTGAGAAAGCCTGGCAGAAGTTCCTAAATGAAAACATTTTGTAATGTCATAAACCTTCTTTTATCTGTTTATGTGCACAGAGTATATCAGAGACCTCAACAAGGAAGTAAAGTATAATAAAATCTCTGGACACCTTTCACCAATATTTACTCATTGAGCACCTCTCATGTGTCAAACACAATTCCAAGTGCTGGAAACAGAGCAATACAAAACAGGCAGAAATCTCTACTCTCATGGATCTCATGTTTAAGGGGAGAAAAGATAACAATAAATTAGTAAAAATATACGTTATATGATAAGTGCTATGGAGAAAAATTTGAAAGGGAATGTTGGGTGGGTTGTTTGTACAATTTTATTTTATTTTAATATTTTTATTGATTTCAGAGAGGAAGGGAGAGGGTGAGAGAGACAGAAACATCAATGATGAGAGAGAATCATCGATTGGCTGCCTCCTGCACACCCCTACTGGGGATCGAGCTCACAACCCAGGCATATGCCCTTAATTGGAATTGAACCTGGGACTCTTCAGTCCACAGGCCAACGCTCTATCCACTGAGCCAGGGCTGTCTGTACAATTTTAAAAGTGAAGCCAGGATAGACCTATTTTGAGAGGGGATCTTTTGTTAATAACTGGAGGTAAGATCCAGCTAGGGTATCTTAGAGCATTCCAGGCAGAGGGAATAGCAAGTGCAAAAGTCTTAAAGCAGCAGAGTTTCAAAATAACAAAATAGCAGTAAGAAGGCTAGTATGACTGGAGTGAAACGAATAACTGGGGGAGGCAGGAGGTTTGGGAAAGTAGAGATGTAATTAGAAATGTAATAGGAGGCTGAATGGTATACCTTGTAGGCCATTGTAAGAATTTTAGGCTTTACTCAGAGTGAGATTGGGAAGCCATCGGAGGATTCTGAGCTGAAAAGTGATATGACCTGACTTATTTTAAAATAATTAAACTTGCTATAGTATTGTCAACAGACTGAAGAGAGACAAGGTTGGAACCCAGGAGCTCAGCTTTTAAGATATGGGAGGTTTGAGATGCCTAAAACACCCAAGTGAAAGGACTGAGTAGGCAATTGAATACAAAGATCTAGTATGTAGGGGAGAGATTTGAGCTGGGGATAAAATTTGAGTATCAAATGCCACTACTATGTTGTATTTAAAACTATGAGATTGAATGAGGCCTTTGGGCCTCTTCCCTTTGTTTATATTCTCCCCAAGTGACGGTCACTTGGGGAGAGAATATAAACAAAGGGAAGAGGCCCAAAGGTCAGTCTTTGGGGGTTCTGTAATGTATATTTCTAGAGTCACTTAAGTTATAACGTATGCTGAAAATGTGTTCCAAGTTCTTACTGACATGCATTTGCATATCTTCTTGTATTTAGAAAGCTTTAAGTCAAATCCATTATTCCTGGCTTCTCATTCAATGGGTTTGGAGTTTTTTTTGTGTTACCTCATATAATTTCCCACTGCCTCTGTTACTAATTCACAGGCTACAAGTTTTCCCAGGATCATACAACAAATCACACATGGATCTAAGACTAGAAACTAGTTCTCTCCCAGCTCTCAGTCCAAGACTCAAGGCAGTAGGCCTCTCCATTCGGAGTATGTTTAAGAGGACTTCAAAATTGTTCATGTAAAAAAAATAAAACCATAAAACAAAATGAAGTAACAGTATATGTGAGACAGATGCAAAAGAAATAAACATATTTTGGGGATTCATTTTAAAAGCACTGAGTTTATGGAAATAACACTTCCTACAGATTAGTTCAGACCATATCTGGAATATTATATACATAGGCATAATATTTTTAAAGAAAAACTTAATCTGGAATATACCCAGATGAGGATAGCCTTGACAGTGGGATGCCCCCCAAATGGTGATTTTTATTTCTAATTCTAGGTAAAATCTTTAAATTCGAGGAATTGTAATACCAGGCTTCGGATTTGATCCCCGGTTGGGGTGGGTGTGGGAGGCAACCGATTGATGCTTCTCTCTCATATTGATGTTTCTCTCTGTCTCTCTCTCCCTCCCTCTCTAAAGTCAATTAAATAATAATAACAAAAATAAATTCCAGTAACTAGAAGAGCTTATCAGGAGCTAAACAACTAGATAAATGAAGGGTTACCCTATCATTTAAAATGCTCCCAAAGAGGTCAGATAGCTATTTGCAGGGCTGCCATCAAGGCAATTCCAAGCATCCAGTAGAAAGCTGAAAAACTGACCTTTAAGTCCTTTTTCATTTCCAGAATGTTTTGACTTCAATGCTCTGGAGCTTAATACCCTTAAATGGATATATGTGGTTGATAATTTTTTTTACTATAAAAATGGCAACTTAAAAGGTCCACGTCTTCCACTGTGTCACCAGTTAATGTCACCCACCAATAAGTTTACCAGCCAACTATGTGTTCGCTTAGAAACCAAGTGCATCAACACACTCTCCTAGGTAAACCGATATTTTGTAGGTATACTCCCTGCATATAGGGGCTCATTGGGAAGGCAGGCATTAGTTTTTCTCTGCAGGAACACAGTTGGAAATATGGATCTAGTGTGTAGGGAATAAACTGAGTTGGAGTTAAAATTTAGTATAGTTATTATTTAGTATCATCTTTAGAAAACATGCACCAACTATTAGTCTAAAAGTTTATACCCTGTTTTACAATTCACATTTTCACAATTATTAAAGTTTCCAGAGTTATATTAGCTGGTTTATGAATTTCCAACACTGGTTATTTCAGCAGAATAAGATTGGTACCACATTTGGTGTCCGCAGACAAAAATCCATAGGAAATGATCTCATGTGCTTTACATCATTCAGTTATTGTGGGGGGAAAGTAAAAAATGAAATGTAAAAATAAATGTAAATAACAATCTGTCAATCTAAAAGTTACAGTTTTCTAAACAAGCTTTCTTCAAGTTTACATAACAAATACTGCTTTCCTAATTGTGTAAAGAACAAATAAAACTTCAGGTCATGATGAAAACTTTCTAATGAATATCACTACTTATAATATGAAGAGATAACTCGCGTTTCCTACCACATTCCAACACAGAGCAAAATAAAATAGCTCCATATTAGATCAGACACATACTGGGCACTGTTGCACAAATGGCCAATGCCTTCGAGGGGTTTTACATGGTAACAGTTCATCTGGCATTAAATGATAAGACTCAAGACCCATATATTTGAATTAGTGCCACTGCAAAGGAAGAAAGGAATAGTAAGCAACAATATCACAGCTTAGAAGAGAAGGCAAAGGGCTCACTTGAACTAGCTACAATGTTTTCATGTTTGTTGGGGCAATTAAGGTTTCCCCATTAATATCCAAGTACCCGATGGAAGGATGGGGAACCCCTCTTCTATATTCAAAGAAAGGAAAAACACAAGTCTTAACACATGTTGTTTAGTGAAGTTCATCAGTGAGCAACAAACTCCTTCCCACCCTCTGAATAAATCAGAACTCAGTTTCCTTAATAACCTTCTTCTACCTTTATTGGAAAAAGAGGCTTCTATTAAACTCCACTCTGAATCCCCAAGAGCAAGCATGTCAAACTCGCGGCCCACGAGTCGAATACCACGTTTATTTGGCTTGCGTTAGCCTTTGAGTTTGACATGCTTGCCCAAGAGGAATCCAAAAATTCCATCTAGAATTTTGGTCTGAATTTCAACTTAGAGACAAAGTGTTTATTCCAAAGCATGGGCTTGACCATGCTTAATTAGCCTTGGGCAGGCAATGGGGTCTACTGGCCATACCTCCATAAAAGTTCAGTACTCACCTGAACTGTAGCTGTCAGTAGATGACTGAGAAATAGAACGAGACAGAGAGCGACGTCCAATTTTGGTGGGACGTTTGTTGAATTCTTGCTTCTGGTCAGCAAACTGGATCTGCTAAGAAAAAGGACTCTAGTTACATAAAGGAAAACAACCACTGTTTTGAGATAACATTTCAAGGTAGTTGATCTAACTGTACCAACCCATCTTTAGAATGTTAACACTCTGGAGAGAAGAATGATTTTTCATTCTTTACTTACTATATTTTCATCAAATTTAAATACTCGATCCACTCTCTGACTATACGCTTTTATTTTGTTACTAGAGGTCCAGTGCATGGATTCATGCACCGGTGGGGTCCCTCAGCCTGGCCTGTGCCCTCTTGTAATCCAGGACCCTTCAGGGGATGTCGAGGAGCCTGTTTCACCCCGATCCCTGCAGGCCAGGCCGAGAGACCCCACCGGTGCACAAATCCATGCACTGGGTCTCTAGTATGCATATAAGATCCTTGGTTAATCTCTTCCTGCCCTCCCCTTCCCCCCTTTCCTCTGAGATTCATCAGTCTGTTCCATGTTTTCATGCCTGTGGTTTCTGCTCCTGCGTTGAGCATCTGCCCCCTGGTGGTCAGTGCGCATCATAGCTACTGGATGGTCACTTAGGCTTTTATATATATAATTTTTTTATTATTATTTTTTTAAAATCCTCACCTGAGAGAGTGGAAGGGAGAGAGGAGGGAGAGAAACATTTACTGGTTGCCTCCTGCACGTGTCCCCATTTGGATCAGGGATTGAACCTGCAACCAAGGTACGTGCCCTTTGACCGGGAATCAAACCCTTGACCCTTTGGTCTGTGGGCCACCACTCTAACCACTGAGCAACCAGCCAGGGCTATATGCTCTTTACAATAAAATTGTGACAAAAAAAATAAAAGAGAGAGAGAGGGAGAGAGAGAATGAGATGTTCTGGTTAACCCCTAGAGTGCCAGGGAGGGCGATCCAGCTCCTCCTGTCTTTCGCCAAAAGTGCCGGGAGTGCTATCACGCTCCTCCTGCAGTGTCACTATTAGATGCTAGTAGTCCACTCTTTATTGACAAATGGCACCTAAGTGCAGAAAACAAATGTAGTAAAGGTTTCCTTAAGTTTTTGAATATGTAACTTCATTTACTTGTGATTCATAATTTTTTTCCTAAACTGCTGTAAAATCAGCAAAAATGCCTTGGCAATTTTAGCACAGTTCCTAGGATATTGGTTGGCACTCAAAGGGTTAAAATTAATTTTTAGAAAGTTGAGTCATATTCAGAAATTCTTTCTATAGTTTCGCTGAAAATAATTTTGAGACTATTCCAATTTTCACCTATCTGGATGAGAAATTGCAAGGTACAGGAAGGTAAAGTGACTTGCCTTCAAGGTTTTAAGATTCTTAGGGAATGGTTTCGTATAATGAATACATAGGCTTTCCATTCAGACAGAACGTTCCGGGACTGCATTAAAATACTGGCTATGCCACTCACTAGCTATGTGATGTTGGTCAAGATGTTTCTATGAGCCTCATTTTCTCATAAATACAGCAAAGATGAAAAAAACCTCACAAGTTTTGTAGAGGGTTAAATGAAACAATGTATGGGCATACTTTGTTTTATTGTGCTTCACAGATGTTGCATTTTTGTTGTTGTTGTTTGTTTGTTTGTTTTTACAAATTGAAGGCAAGACTCTCCACCAGCAAAAGATCGCAATTCTATTGTGGTTGTCTGGAAACAAACCCCATATCTCTGAGGTACACCTGTATGTAAACTGTGAAAAAAAGCAGGAGATTCAATACATCCACTCCCCCACTCCAGCCCCTACAGTTTATAAATCTTCTTATAGCTCTTGCAGATAGTCACTATAGTTTTTAAAAATATATATATATATATATATTATTGATTTTTTACAGAGAGGAAGGGAGAGGGACAGAGAGTTAGGAACATCGATGAGAGAGAAACATCGACCAGCTGCCTCCTGCACACCCCCTCCTGGGGATGTGCCCGCAACCAAGGTACATGCCCTTGACTGGAATCGAACCTGGGACCCTTTAATCTGCAGGCCGATGCTCTATCCACTGAGCCAAACTGATTAGGGCTAGTCACTATAGTTTTTAAAGATGTATTAATTAGCTTTTTAATACTAGTAAATACAGTAAACATTAATTTCTTGTTTTTAATGCTTGCTATCATAAAATACCTAAAAGCCACAAGAGTGGTCATTTATTAACTATAACATGACAGATGTAGAAGGAGTGAATAAGTGTCCTGAAAATGTATAAACCTCAATACTTGAGATTGCATTTTGGACACTATCTAACAATGAGTTTCTTGCACTTTTATCTCTTTCTCCTACTATTGGAGGTTCCAGCTGCTACTTTTTAACACTTTACCAATCAAAGCTCATATAATTTCAACAAATAACTTTTTTCTTTTTCCCCTAACTAAAATTTTGCATAATTGCTTAAATTATTCTGGATCCCAGGTGGCAAGGAGGCAGGAAGCATCAAAGATCTGACAACTGGTTCTACCTTTCATAATAAAAAGATGGTTCCCTGATGGGCAGAACACAGACACAGCATATCAGAATGAGAGCAGCAACTGACCTCCATTTCCTGCAGCAGAGGTAATTACTAAGTCCTTGGAGTATTGAGACAAAGGAACCAATGACAAATTGAATTAGCTTAGCATGCCTTTCAGGGGAATTCATACCATTTTCATAGCTGTAGCAACATAGGAAGCCTATGTAGCACTTCCGAGTTTGTAAATTATTTTCCGCAATAGGAAAATTCATTGGATTAGAAGTTCTTTGAAAAATGAAAAAGGGCAAAACTGATTATTTTGCTAAATAGGTAAAGTGCCCTTTCTATGAACTCCCATGGGATATACATGAACTTCCATCTACATCTCCTATCACAGTACTTATTACACTAAATATAACTATAATATAAGCAATTGGCTCCATAAAGGCAGGAGCTATGTATGTAAGGGTGACCTTACATTCTCAGACACAAATGCCTGACACATGGGAGGCAGTCATGTGCTGAAATGAATCTGAAGTAGCCTAGTCTATCTTCACTGTCTGTACATGGTTGAATAGTAAGTAAACATGGTAAGCATAAGCCAAGCTTAAAGTTAAAAGAAGTTTTAAGGGCAAAAAGAGTTGGGAAGGGGAGGAAGGTGGGTGTGAAGATGGGGAGGAACATAGCAGTCAAGTTCAGAACTCTGGTTTCCATTTCACCAACCTTGTTTAAGACAATGACTTATTTTTATTCTTTTTTAGAGGCGCATCTAGAAAAAGGAGTAATAACTGACCTTCCAAAGGTCACAATGAGTCACTAACTTTAGCCGTGCCTCTTAAAAAAGAAGAATAGATAAACCCCGCCTGAGTTAACAAGCCCACCCCCCTCCCATCCCACACACCACTAGAGGGGGCAAAGCACTCAACTTCTCTAGGATCAGGGGTGGGTGGGTACACATACATTTACCCCAATAACACTGAACCATAGCTGCATCATCATCCAAACCATTTTCCCTAGGCTGAGCTCTTTCTCTAGTCTTCTCCACTTACAGTTATTCCTTCCACTCAGGTCAAGTTCAGGCTGTCTTTTGGCACTACAGAAGACTATGTGGGCTTTCTCCACTCAGAGGCATAGAGTACTAAATTTTGTTTACTTGTTAGATACTGAAGTCAAGTTTCTTTTGGACAGAAGAATATTAGAGACTAACCACTTATATAGAATGTTATACCATTTTCCAGAGAAATTAATATGTTTATCTTTTACTGACAACCAGAGCATATGTGTAAGTAGGTCATCCCTGTTGCCCACCTGCCCTAATAGTTAAATATTCTATACTTTCCTACTCAACAGCTCACCTTGTAACACTCAACATCTTGTAACACAGTAGTCTATCCACCCCCGGCTGGGGTATTTTGGTAGATCCTACCCCTAATTTTCCTATGTGTCTGAAATCAAAGAGTCCTTTAAGGTAATCCACCTTTTTTTTTCAGAGAGAACTGCCTAATTCCAACAAGCATCAAGATAAGGCAGGGAAAGAGACTGTTAGGAGAGGGGCAGCTCGCCTTTTGCCAGAAGGAGGGATGAAAGCAGGAAAAGAGGGAAAAAGCAGCTGGCCTTTCACATTAATGGCCATCACAGCAGCAAGACTGGAAAATAAGAGTTTAGCCTCACCTGGGCTTTAATCCCAGAGTTGCCATTGACAATGTATTTCTTCTTGTTGCTCAGCATAGTGACATTACCAGCCCTACTGCCACCTCTCCGGTCTAGGGACCCTTGTGGCTAGGCCTTTAAACTTTCCGCATCAGCAATTCTGTTGGCTCTGATTCCAGCTTGCTTATTTTTTTTCCCCTCGGTTGGGAGGTGGGGTGCTACCCTTCCCTGGGATCCCTGAAGCTGCGCTAACAACCCCTCCAGCAATTGAACCCAATGTAATAACGCATTTGTTAGTGGCTCATCAGCCATTCCTAATTCTGGTGGCTGTTTTGCTTTTATTTCATTTTTTCCCTAAACACCTAATTACATGATCCTCTGACCTCTAAACCTTAACAAGTCCCTTGACAAGGCCCAACTTGCATGCGCATAACAATAGCGTATTTATATAACCACAGCACTTTTTTGCTTGCTATAATTACCTTGCTAATTAAGTTCCTTTTTAACCTTACCTCCTCCTTTTCCATGTCAGATGATTTTAGTTAGCCTAGTCTTATTAGAAAAAAAATTAACTACAAAGCCACTAAAACAATGAGGGAATTTAAGCTAGTGAGAAAAAAAATGGTGCTAAGTGCTCAGGCAGCCCCTCCCCTACACTCTGTATCCTTGGGTTAGTCAGAGTGGGATAGGTTTTGACATCTGATTTCTAGTCCCATCTCAAGATTGTTGCTGATTAGGTACTGAGTGACTATATTTGTTTTTTTTTTCAAAAAAGTTTTTCAGCCCTGGCTGGCTTGCTCACTGGTTAGAGCATGGGCCTGCTGACCGAAGGGTTGTGGGTTCAATTCCTGGTCAAGGGCATGTACCAGCGGGTGCAGGAAGCAACAATCAACATGTCTCTCTCAAGTTGTTTTTCTTTCTCTCTATCCTCCCCTTCCCCCCCTTCCACTCTCTCTAAAAAATCAATGGAAAAAATATCCTCAGGTAAGGATTTTAAAAAAAGTTTTTCAGCCTTGGCCAGTGTGGCTCACTTGGCTGAGAGTCTTACCAAGCACAAGAAGTTTGCCACCCAGTCGGGGTGAGTGCAGGAGGCAACAGATGGAGGTTTTTCTCTCTCTTTCCCTGTCCCTTCCTCTCTCTAAAATCAATAACTGTGTGTTTTCTGGAGGTATGACTACAAAGGAAAGTTTTCTTTTCATATATATATATATATATATATTTTTTTTTTTTAACAGAGAGGAAGCGAGAGGGATAGAGAGTTAGAAACATTGATGAGAGAGAAACATCAATCAGCTGCCTCCTGTATGCCCCCCACTGGGGATGGAGCCTGCAACCAAGGTACATGTCCTAGACTGGAATTGAACCTGGGACCTTCCAGTCCGAGGCCCGACGCCCTATCCACTGAACCAAACTGGTCAGGGCAAACGGAGTTGTCTATTGCCTCAGAGTCCCCAGAGTCACAATGGCCTTGTTACATATCAAATACAGTCAAATGAAAGGGCACAGAATCATTATTTATCATTATTTATTTGCTGATTTCTGAGAGGGGGCCAGTGAACAGGAGATCCATATTCAACTGTATCTTATAGAGACAGGGTAGAAATGTGATTTGAATTCTTCTTTAAAAAGGGGGGGCGGTGCTTATTGAGCTGAAGAAAGAACATAAAGTGGTAAATTCTTTTTTTTAAAGAATAATCTTTGAGAGAAAAGGTCTCTGAAAGAACAGAATAAGGGAAAGAGCTAATTATTTATTAAGTGCCTACTATACACAGCCTTGTGCTTGTTACTTCTATTAATCAGCACAAGAATTTTTAAAAGTAGGCATTGTTAACCCCATTTGACAAATTAGGAAAGTGCAGCTCTGAGAGAACAAATGATTTGCCTGAGGTCTCACAGTAAGTAAATGATGGGACTAGAATGTGGGAGCCTGTGTTTATGTCAGAGCTGAGGCTCTTTCCTCTAAACCATACCTAATGATATAAATACATCAAACACCAAAAACTCCCTGGGTCCTAATCCTGGGTGCATTAGCCCTCCTTACATTTACTTTCTTATCAGATTGGGTCTCAGAAATGACATCATCCCCAATGATCTTGGAGCTCTGATCAAATCACAATTCGGAAATGGCTAATCCAAGAATTTTAAATTTAACAGCCCTTTAATTGGCAACTTTGCCCAATGCCACCACCAGAAATTAAAACAGAAATTAATTGAACTCCATTATTGATGTTCAACGTCACTCATAATTTCAAGAAATGAGATAGACTGATAGTTTCCTGCTTGTTGGCTGGATCTCTAAACTTCTGCTTTTGCTAACCAAGGATGTTCACCCTAGTACACTTCTCAGCTGGTTCCTCATTTTATTCACTCAGGTGGAAAGGAACTCTTTGGTCCAATGGCTTGTCATCAGACTTGAACCAAAAAGAGTTGCAGATCTACACCAAATACAACCAGAAGACATTTTAGGACACTATTACTGACTGTTACCACTTAATGAGTTTATCTAACAAAGGAGTTCTCAAACTTTAGGTGATTGAAAATCATCTGGAAGGCCTATTAAAATGCATTTCTGGGCCCCACTCCCAGGGCAGAATATTGAAAGTCAGAAAAGATTCTTTGAAAAATAATAGATTAGGATGAGGTAAACCTTCATACCCAGCTCAGGGATCAAAAGAACTGGGTCTAATTCTGACTTCCACAGTTTGAGGCTGTTAAGAATAGATGGTTAAAACAGTAAGAAAAACAGAACTCATGGGGAAGACAGAAGATCTATTTAACCTAAAGAGGATCAGGCCAAGAGAAAACAGTTAATTCCTTTTCAAATACACAAAGGATGATAATCAGAGGTTCTCTCTGTTTCTCCATTTCTTAACATATCCCACACTTTACATCTATAATCTTCGTTTGTAATCTGGGAACAATAACATCTACTTTGCTTATCTCAAATGTGTGCTGAGAGATAAAATAATGTATTTGAGAGGGTTTTGAAGACTACATAATAATACACAGTATAAAACATTAAGATTTTTGTATTTTTAGGTCACAAGTTCATCTAGAGTCAAAAAAAAAAAAAAAAAAAGCAAAAATTTGTCTTCCTGGAGAGAGGGCCCATAGTTTTTCAAATGGGTCTCTGCTTTAAATGTCAATCCTGACCCAGAGCTAAAGCCAAGCTATCTCTACCACAATTTACCAGATCGGTACCTTAAAGGTGTCTCACTTCCAAGTAGATATGGTTCAAGCATTCTTAGAGACATGCCTCCCTTTCAAGCCAAATGAGCTGCTAAAACAAATTCTTCACTTATAAAAGGAATGACTTCCAGCCAAAAGAAAGTCAGGTAACCAGCTGGCTGAGTACTCAAGAAAGTCATTGGATTTCCTATGGAAAAGTACCAAGTACTATAGAGAGCCTGGGTGGGAGGAGAAAATATTAAAATGCAGAAACTGACAAAGAGGTTACTGCTGATCTCCACACAACATAAGAGAAAGCATTTGTATTTTACCTACCGACAGGAACTAAAGATTTCTCAGGGGAAGTAAAAACTTATTAATAAGACCAATCTTTAAAAGGATGTATTCTCCAAACTTTTAGCAGTAAAACTGCCTGAACAAGCCAAAGAAAATCCTTCACACATACACACACACAAAAAAACAGCTGAGGAGCAGAGAGTCCAGCAGAAGTTTTCCAGAGGCTGATGGAATGTTAACTGAAGGTCTACCCTGTCCATTCTCGAGATTGGGGTTCAGAGTTCGTCGTTATTTCCCTCCTGGAAATCAGAGACGTGAGTACTCTCAGCTGCTGTCTGGTCTGAGTCCTATTTTTGAGGGCTATGCAAGTCTCTCTTTTCTGCTGTTGTTAACAAAAGGGAAGGTGCTATAATGGACCTTCTTGCTAAAGTGTCCTCCTGAAAGGTTTGAAAGTCTTATGATACTTCTTTTGGAGGCTAGGATAGTCTCAGTGGAAATTTCAATACATTAATATCAACTGGGACATTTGTTAAAATGAGTCAGACATTTGTTAAACCTTTTTAAAATTGAAATTTCTGCCCAATGTGGTAGAGATAGCTTGGCTTTAGCTCCAGGGTTTTCTCTCAGAGATTCAAGGGCACTGACATTTTACAGGTAAGGTCTGGAAATCTATAGGCAATACACTAGAGGGTGCTCAGGGGTTCACTTTACTGGCTAAGTGGACATAGGTGGCAGCCTAATGCAGCACTTTCAGACCAGGTCAGGAACTAATGACATGTAGTATCTAAAAAAAAGCCTCAAAAGGTTAAGTCTTTTGGCAAGGAAATATAGTAGATGAAAAAACTGAATTATTGAAGATAAGCCCCTCCCTATTCTTTCTCATTGTTGTTTTAAAAATAAAATCTAGTGATTAAAGCTATTTTCCTAATTTTTGAGACAGATGGGCCAAGAAATTGCTAAGTGAGAGATGCCATAACAAAAACAGAGCAGACATGTGTTTTAATGAATGTTTACTAAAAGCTGGGGAGTCCTAAGTTATATCCCTTAAGCAATAGTCACACTAACTCCGTAAGGACACTCTCCTTGTTCATGTAAATAAAAAGAAAGTAAGTAGGTAAGCAGCAGGAGCTCCTCTTAATGATGTGCTCAGCAGGTAAGATAGTGAGGAAGTTATGAGATTAAGAGTTACTATAAACTTCCGTTGATTCTGAGTTGACACACTAATGTTCCACGGAATTCTTCTGTAATATTCCTTTAGAGAAGTACCAGAATTTGGTATTATCTTAATGTGGTCCCTCCCATAAAACAACAACAACCAGATTTCTTGCTCCCCCTTGTTATTAGTGAGTGGCTGGAGATTCAGAAACAAAAGCCCAACTAGAATTATTGAATGAATCCTTTCCATTAATTCTAAAACAATACATTCTTTGAAATAAGCCTGTGGATGGGAAGGATTAGTTTCTACCAAACTTTTTAAACTAAGCACAAGGTTCTGAAACAACATTAAGAACAACAGCAATAACCCCAAACAAAAATAAAAACCAATAGTTTTAACAATAAGAGGTGGGCTCCTCAGTTGGGCCTTTGTTAGGCCTATTATATATTCAATCTCATTATTTTTGTTGTTGTTAAGCCTCACCCAAGGATATTTTTCCATTGGAAGGTATGGGGAGAGACAAAGAGAAACATCGATGTGAGAGAGACACATTGGTTGCCTCCCACACATGCCCGACTGGGGCTAGGATGAAGCCTGCAACTCAGTGTATGTGCTCTTGATCGGAATCGAACCCAGGACCTTCAGTCCACAGACTGGTGCTCTATCCACTGAGCCAAACTGGCTAGGGCTCAATCCCATTATTGATGGTTATTTCTTTAAGTCCATAATTCCATAAAAACAAAAAAGAATTTGAAATATGTTGTATAAAGTCTAACCAGTTTCCCATTAGGAAATCCTATATAATAAAAGGCTAATATGCAAATAGCTGAACGGCAGAACAACCGAACAACCCATCGCTATGACATGCGCTGACCACCAGGGGATGTACGTGGAACATGGCGGGCGTCGGCTGCGGCGGGGTGAGCTGGGGCGCCAATCACTGTCATCAGGGGAGCCTCTGGTGGTTACTGAAAATTCTTTGCTCTCACGTGCCACGGTCCTGCCTGCCACTCACACCTGCTGCCGGTGCCATCAGCGGGTGCAAGTGGTGGCTGCCGGCCCTGGGCCCTGATCGTCCCTGAGGGCTTCTCCACCTCCCCCTGCTCCAGGGGGCAATTGGGGCAGCAGCCACCGCTTGCACCCACTGCTGGCACTAGCCCCAACTGCTCTACACCAGCAGGTGCTGTGCCATCAGCCCATGGGAGTGGTGGTGAGAGCAGGGCTGCTAGCAGACAGAGGACCAGTGTCTGCAGCAGGAGAGGCTGGGCGGGCATGTGGAGAATGGGCCTTGCCCTAGACCCACCCCTGTGCCCACCGCAGCCTCACGACCCCAGTTCCTTTCAAAGTGCATGAATTCATGCAGCGGGCCCCTGGTATATCTATAAAACACAGATGGTATAGACTGTAAGAAATCACTAAACCTAGAAAAAACCAGTTAGGAACATCAGAATGGTTGCTGTTTTTAAATCAAAAGTTGACATTGGATCTAAAATATTAGGTTGTATGTGGTAGTTCTTATCAACTAATAAGTACTATTACCATCATATTAAAAATATTTATCACGCCAAAACTGGTTTGGCTCAGTGGATGGAGCGTCAGCCTGCGGACTGAAAGGTCCCGGGTTCGATTCCGGTCGAGGGCATGTGCCTGGGTTGCGGGCACATCCCCGGTGGGAGATGGGCAGGAGGCGGCTGATTGATGTTTCTCTCACATCGATGTTTCTAACTATCTCTCTCCCTTCCTCTCTGTAAAAAATCAGTAAAATATATTTAAAAAAAATATTTATCAGGCCAATATGTTATTTGAAGAATGGCGCTAAAGGAGCTATAGATCCTGCCTCTTAGAAATATACATATAAAGAATACTTGGGGAAATGTTTTGATTGGAGGGGGAAAACTGGGCAGGTAGGGGAGAAAGGTCAAATGTTTTCAGAGACTTGAGAGAGCACCATTTCTACAAAGTCTGCCCCCCTCCCCACACTACAGGCATAATTCAAAGATACAGCAGATTTGGTCTAGACCAGGAATTTTGACCAATGTGCCGCAAGAATTTTTTAAAACATGCAATACCTGACTATTTAATCAGGAACACTGACCTCTTTTCCCTTAGACTATCAAACTTTTAAAATTGACAACAGCCAATACAACAACAGCCATCTGGGGTGAATGAATCAAAATTATACCTACCTTTTCTGTCAGATTGGTAAAAAAGATAATGTTTGGTTTGCTGCAGAATTTTAGTAGTTAATATGTGCCATGAGATAAAAAAGATTGAAAGTCACTGGTCGGACCACCACAGTGAAGCAAGTAGTGAACAAGGCAAGTCTACTCTTTTTGCCGGTGGAGGGCCTCTTGCCTTTAGTTTGTAAAAAACGCAACATCTCTGAAGCACAATAAAGCGAGGTGTGCCTGTTGGGTTTTTTTTTAATCCACACAAGAAACAAACAAGGTATCAGCTTGTGTGTAGAATGCAAAGCAATCATAGGATAACACAACCCGTGCAGCCCACAAGCAGCAGGAGGGACTCCAGCCCAGCACAGCGAGGCAAGAAGCTGACCCTGGCCAGGCAGCCCTGAGACCTTCCCAGCTTCACTTGTAATTAAGAAACAGGGGTGACCCGAGACAGAGGAACGAATCATAAATTAGAGTAATAACTTTTTTCCCAACCACAGGTCTTGGTAGGAATTTCTCACAGGCGATCCCTGTCATCGGTCAAAGGTGGTGGCCTCATGATCAAGAAATGGAAAAGCAAAATGATGGAAGAACTCACCATCCACTCGGGCATGTGAAAAGCTGAGGTGCCCTCATTCCCGTCCCACTTCTCCATAGTGCAGGCTTGGGGACTATATGTCCTGAAGCAAAACGGAAAGCTGGTTTGGGTATGCCTGGGTTTTCCCAGTGGCCAAAAGCAGAACCAAACCAAGTGATTCAGAAGTTCACAATGTGTAGCAGAAGCTGCACCCCCTTTAACAGAAGCTTCCTATTCAAATCAAGATCACTCGTCAACTGCCTAACAAGTCCCTTACTGGCTGGCTAGCTTCAAAGCTTCTGCTTCTGATCCAAAATCAGAGCTAATGCACGGTTCTGCATCCAGCCACTGAACTTCCTACAGGGCACTCGCTGTCGAATGCTACCCAAACACTCTACCAGCAGCAACAGCCAGGCTTCCTCCCTCTCCCAGTGTGTAAGGCACTTGTTAATTTTCTCCCGCCCCTCAGGACACGTCACTGGAAGTGCTGATACCAAAATCAATAAGGCTCAAGGTCAAGAAGGCACTCCCATTTCTCAAGAGTTACTGGATCTGTACAGTAAACAGGCGTTTCCTTGAAATCAAGAGTTCCTTATGGCTTTCAAGTTTAAACAGCTACGCAGAAGCTCCCCGCCTGCTCACAGCAGGGGTCTGACACTCAGCTCAGGCATATCTCAAATCAAATTCTTCTTTCACGGGAGATGGAGCCAAGGAAGATCTTACAAAATCAGAATTTATTAGCTCTAAAGAAAGTTCTGGCACTACAACTCCCTCTGCTGGCTCCTGGTGCTATGTACATGAAGGTCTAGCAGTGGTTCTCAACCTTCCTAATGCCGCGACCCTTTAATACAGTTCTCATGTTGTGGTGACCCCCAACCATAAAATTATTTTCGTTGCTATTTCATAACTGTAATTTTGCTACTTTTATTAATCATAATGTAAATATCTGATATGCTATATGTGTTTTCCGATGGTCGCGACCCACAGGTTGAGAACTGCTGGAAGACCTTCAGCAGCATCAACAACGTAGGTGCCAATTGTAAATTAGCAGCTTCCCCAGGGCTAATCAGGAGCTAGCACAGCGAGGTTTAGAGGGAGCCAGGTTTTCTGGTCAAGACTAGTTAGTGCTGCCTCAAAGTCCCTATCCAACGCCAGTTTTTACTCACAGGTCTGGTTTCGGGAAGAAACAGGATGCCCACACAGCAGCTGTATAGACTATATCCTTAAGGGACCTCAAAGCAGTTTCTTCTTTATGCCCCATAACAGCTCCCTCCTCTCTGTATACTTCAGATGTTTGGAAATAAGACAAAACTAGCAAAAAGGTGACCTAACCTATTTTACCTTCTTAGTTCATTCCAATAAAAGTACCATAGATTTCAGGCACAAAAGAAGCCCAACAAGATATGCCTGCTTCAGTCCCCTTCAAGAATCAGGGACTCAGGGAGGGTGGAACGGAGGAGGGGGGTAAGAGATCAACCAAAAGACTTGTATGCATGTATATAAGCATAACCAATCGACACAGACACTAGAGGGGTGAGGGCCTGTGCCGGGGAAGGGGGGGGGGGGGGTAGGAGCGGGCTGGGAGAGGTCAATGGGGGGAAAAGGAGACATATGTAATACTTTTAACAATAAAGATCTGGCCTTTCTGCACGCCTGCCTCTGGAGTCCCCCAGGCCCTCAGCCCCCCAGCCACCCAGGGCCGGCCCGAGGCGCAAGCAAGCCTTAGGTAGTGACTGCCCAACCGCTCAGGGGCTCAGGTAACCAGGGCCGGCTGAGGCCTGCGCTGCTGGCAGTGGCAGCGGCAGAGGTGTGGGGCATCGCCTTCTGCCCCTGAGGGCTCCCAGACTGTGAGAGGGGGCAGGCTGGGCTGAGGGACCCCCCCTCCAGTGCATGAATTTTCACGCACTGGGCCTCTAGTAATACTATAATTAGGATTAAAGGCTCATTGCACTTTAGGGCCTTCATTGGCTAAGAGGATGGATGGTCCTTTGGATGTGGAGAGAAGAAGAGGGTAACGTCTAGGGAAAGAGATACTGAAAGATGCCAGAGAGGATAGAATTCAAATGACTGATTTGGAGGGCTAGACTAGAAAGAAAGTCAAGTGAAAACAGAAGGGGACTACTGGGCCAGATGAATGCAGAGGTGTCAGAGGATTAGAGATCACGGGGCAGGTGGAGATCACATGCAATAACAATAGAGAACAGCAGGCCGGCTGGTATTGCTCAGTTGGTTGAGCAACGTTGAATCATGCACCAAGAGGTGGCAGGTTTGATTCCAATCAGGGCACATGCCTCCCCAGTAGGGGCAGGAGGCAGCTGAGTGATGTTGATGTTTATCTCTTATTGATGTTTTTCTCTCTCTCCCTCTCCTTTCCTCTCTACAATAAATAAATAAATAAATAAATAAATAAATAAAAACATACATATTTTAAAAAGATACAGAAAGTTGGTGAAATGCAGGAGTGATAAGGCCCCTCTGATGCCAGGGTGTCAATTTTGATAAAGCCTTAGCTTTCAGCAACCTCCAGTTATTGTCCCCCAGTCTTCCTTTTAATCCAAATTTAATAAAATGAGAAGTTACATCTGCTGCCTAAATTTCCAATATCTTTCATCTGTATTTTAAATACAACATATCTGAAGCAAAAATGATTGCTCCATCTTTCCTTTCCCTTCACCCTCCAAACAAGCTTCTTTTCCTCACTTTTCTACCACTGTTCCTTTAGTCAAACAGATATTAAACCTAAGTCATACCTGATTTTGCCCTTGTCCCTAATCACCAGTACAATCAATTTTCAATTATTTTTGAGCCCTCCTACACCAAGCCCCTCATCTATCCTTCCCTGTCCATTTCACTGCCTCCTAAAAACCCTCTATTAATCCCTTCCAGGAGGATTTCCCACTGATATCCCTATATAAGCTCTATCACCAAGTAAGCTGTATTACCTGCTATTCCCTGAATGTGAAGGCTGCATAGCATGGCAGCAACGAGCACTGGTTTTGGAATAAAACAGACCTGGGTTGGAATCCTGGCTCTGCCACTTAACCTCTCTATCCCTCCTGTTTTCTAATCTATACAGTGGGAATAATCATAGTCATCTCACAGGACTGATGCACGGATTTTAAAAGTAATAAATGGGAACTTTTCCGTATGTCATTATTATGCTATGTTCTTTCCCACTTCAATGCCCTTTGCGCAGGCCATTTTTTCGAATTGAAATGCATTCATTCTGCCTTCACTTCCATCATCTTTACTTATTAAAATTCTTCAAGGTTCAGCTCAAATGATGCTTCTGCCGTGAAATCTAACCAAAAAAAGCAATCTTCCTTTCCTCTAATATTGTTCTTTGGTCACGTCACTATTTTCACTCTTCCTCATATTATTTTTTCTCTGTACACGTGTCACCCCTGGTTAGACTCCAGGCTCCTCAGGAGCTTAGCCAGCTTTGATTTGCCTACAGTGCCTGGCTTATAGTAAGGGCTTACGAAATTGTCAGATTTTTTATGTTGTATGTATGTATATCTTATAACATTCTGGGAGTAACTTCCATAATTAATATGTGTAATACATTTATGTCCATTTTATAGAATTTGGAACATTATTTTATATATACATGTTATATTATTGGCCACAGCTATAACTTATTTGTGATGTGTCCTTGCTAGGGTTTTAATCCTTAATTACAACATTATTTATGAAGGTTGGGGTAGCTATGGCAAGTTCAAGAAGATTGAAATCATATCAAGCATCTTCTCAGATCACAATGGCATGAAATTAGAAATCAACTATAATAAAAACACTCAGAAACATTCAAACACATGGAGGCTAAATAGCATGTTATTAAACATTGAATGGGTTACCAAAGAGATCAAGAAAGAAGTAAAAAAAAAATTCCTGGAAATAAATGAAAATGAACACACAAAACCCCAAATCTATGGGACACAGTGAAAGCAGTCCTGAGAGGGAAGTTCATAGCACTACAGGCCTACCTCAAAAAACAAGAAAAACTTCTAATAAACAATCTAACCATACTAGTACAACTTAAAGAACTAGAAAGAGAACAACAAGAAAAGCCCAGAGTAAGTAGAAGGAAGAAAATAAAGATCAGAGTGGAACTAAATGATGTAGAGACTAAAACAAACAAACAAACAAACAAAAAAACAACAACAAAAGATCAACAAAACCAAGATATGGTTCTCTGAAAAGATAAACAAAATTGCCGAAACCGGTTTGGCTCAGTGGATAGAGCGTCGGCCTGCGGACTGAGAGGTCCCAGGTTCGATTCCGGTCAAGGGCATGTATCTTGGTTGCGGGCACATCCCCAGTGGGAGATGTGCAGGAGGCAGCTGATCGATGTTTCTCTCTCATCGATGTTTCTAACTCTCTATCTCTCTCCCTTCCTCTCTGTAAAAAATCAATAAAATATATTAAAAAAAAAAAAAAAAAAGATAAACAAAATTGATGAACTTTTAGCCAGACTCATCAAGAAACAAAGAGAGAGGACTCAAATAAACAAAATCAGAAACGAAAGAGGAGAAGTAACAACTGACCCCACAGAAAAATAAAGGAACTTAAAAAAAAAACAAAAAACTATGAACAACTATATTCCAACAAGCTGGCTAACCTGGATGAAATGGACATATTCTTAGAAAAGTACAATCTTCCAAAAACTCAATCAGGAAGAATCTGAAAACTTGAATAGACCCATAATTACTGATGAAATTGAAGCAGTAATAATAATAATAATAATAAAAACTCCAGCAAACAGAAGCCCTGGTCCAGATGGCTTCACAGGGAAGTTTACCAAACATTCAAAGAACTAACACCTATCCTCAAACTATTCAAAAAAATCTGAGAGGAAGGAACACTTCCAAGCTCTTTTTACGAGGCTAGCATTAGCCTAATTCCAAAACCAGCTAAAGACACTACAAAGAAAGAGAATTACAGGCCAATATCCCTGATGAACATAGATGCTAAAATCCTCAAGAAAATCGAACCCAACAATACATTAAAAAGATCATACACCATGACCAAGGGGGATTTATTCCAGGGATCAAAGGCTGGTACAATATTCACAAATCAATAAAAGTGATACATCACATAAACAAATTGGAAGACAAAAATCACATGATTATGTCAATTGATGCAGAAAAAGCATTTTACAAAATCCAACACCCTTTTTTGATAAAAACTTAGCAAAGTGGGAATAGAGGGATGATGCTTCAACATAATAAAGGCCATATATGACAAACCTACAGCCTACATACTCAATGGGCAAAAACTAAAATCATTTCCCCTAAGAACAGGAACAGGATAGGGATGTCTGCTTTCACCACTACTATTCAATACTAGAGGCCCGGTGCACAAAAATTTGTGCACTCGGAAGGCGGGGGGCGGGGGGTCCCCCAGCCTGGCCTGTGCCCTCTCGCAGTCTGGGACCCCTCGGGAGATAACGACCTGCTGGCTTAGGCCTGTTCCCGGGTGGCAGAGGGTAGGCCCAATCCCTAAGTGCAGCCCCTGGTCAGGCTCAGAGCAGGGCTGATTGGGGAGTCGGGGCGCCACCCCGTCATGCACAGAGCAGGGCGGATCAGGAGGTTGCGATGCCACCCCCTGTCACGCACAGAGCAGGGCCCATCAGGAGGTTGGGGCGCTGCCCCCTGTCACTCACAGAGCAGGGTCAATCAGGGGGTTGGGGAGCTCCCCCCTGTCACGCACAGAGCAGGGCCGATCAGGGGGTTGAGAAGCTCCCCCCTGTCACTCACAGAGTAGGGCTGATAGGGGAGTTGGGGCACCGCCCCCTGTCACACACAGAGCAGGGCAGATCAGGGGGTTGGGGCGCTGCACCCTGTCACACTCAGGGCAGGGCCAATGAGGAGGTTATGGCTCTACCCCGTCACACACAGAGCAAGGCCCGTGGAGGGGGGTTGGGGTGCCACCCTCTATCACCCACAGAGCAGGGCCGATCAGGGGGTTGGGGCGCCACCACTGTCACACTCGGGGCAGGGCTGATGGAGAGGTTATGGCTCTACCCTGTCACACACAGAGCAGGGCCGATCAGGGGGTTGGTGTGCTGCACCCTGTCAAACACAGAGCCGCATGGCAATCAGGGGATTGGGGAGCTCCCCCCTATCAGGCACAGAGCAGGGCTGATCAGGGGGTTGGGGCGCCTTCCCCTGTCATGAACAGAGCAGGGCGGATAGGGAGGTTGTGGCCCCGCCCCTTGTCACACACAGAGCCGCAGGGCGATCAGGGGGTTTGGGCGCTACCACCTGTCACGCTGATCCCGGTGCCGGGAGGCATATTACCCTTTTACTATATAGAATAGAGGCCTGTTGCATGGGTGGGGGCTGGCTGGTTTGCCCTGAAGGGTGTCCTGGATCAGGTTGGGGGTCCCCACTGGGGTGCCTGGCCAGTCTGGGTGAGGGGCTGAGGGCTGTTTTCCGGAAGCAAGTGACTGAAGTTTCCAACCGCTCCTTGTTTTCTTTTTTTTTTTTTTTTTTTTTATTCTGGGCCAGCTTTAGCTCTGAGGCCTTGCTGCTGAAAACATCGATACAAAGTTTCGGTCTGCTGGCTTTCATTCCGGCTGGTTTCTGGTGTTTTGTTTAGCTTCTTATTTGCAACACAGTACATAGTTGCTTAGAGTTGCAGCTGAGAGACTGGCAAGTGAGGCGGGGAACGTTGGAGTCTGCAGCAAGCAAGCCTCATGCTCGCTTCAGTGCCTGGCTGCCGGCCGCCATCTTGGCTGACAGTTAATTTGCATATACTCACTGATTAGCCAATGAAAAGGGTAGCGGTTGTACGCTAATTACCATGTTTCTCTTTTATTAGTGTAGATAATACTGGAAGTCCCAGCCTCAGCAATCAGACAAGAAAAAATATGAAAGGCATCCAAATTGGAAAGGAGGAAGTAAAACTGTCATTATTCTCAGATGACATGACACTGTACATATAAAACCCTAGAGCAGCGGTTCTCAACCTGTGGGTCGCGACCCCTTTGGCGGTCGAACGACCCTTTCACAGGGGTCACCTAAGACCATCCTACATATCAGATATTTACATTACGATTCATAACAGTAGCAACATTACAGTTATGAAGTAGCAACAAAAATAATTTTATGGTTGGGTCACAACATGAGGAACTGTATTTAAAGGGCCAGAAGGTTGAGAACCACTGCCCTGGAGGCTCCATCAAAAAATTACTAGATTGAATAAATGAATTTTGGCAATGTAACAGGATACAAAATTAACACCCAGAAATTGATGGCATTTTTATATACTAACTAGAGGCCTTGTGAACGAATTCATGCACAAGTGAAGTCCCTCGGCCTGGCCAGTGACTGGGACCAATCAGGGGCGATCGGGGCCAGCCAGACAGGGGGAGGGACCGTGGGAGGTTGGCCAGCTGGGGGGAGGGATGGCAGGAGGTTGGCTGGCCACGGGAGGTTGGCTGTGGGAGTGCACTGACCACCAGGGGGCAGCTCCTGCATTGAGCGTCTGCTTCCTGGTGATCAGTGCATTGTCATAGCGACCTATTGACCAGTCCTACCAGTTGCTTAGGCTTTTATATATATAGATAATGAGCTCTCAGAAAGAGAAACTAAGAAAACAACCCCACTTACTATTGCAACAAAAAAATTAAGATACTTAGGAATAAACTTAACCAAGGAAGTAAAAGACCAGTACTTAAAAAAAATATTGTGTTCATGAATTGGTAAAATCAACATCATTAAAATGTCTATACTACCCAAAGCAATCTATAGATTCAATGCAATCCTTATTAAAATATCAACTGCATATTTCACATATCTAGAACAAACATTCCAAAAATTTATATGGAACCAAAAAGACCCCCAAATAGCTGCAGCAATCTTGAGAAAAGAAGAACAAAGTTGGAGGAATCACAAAATCAGGTATCAAGTTATACAACAAAGCCACTGTACTCAAAACAGCTTGGTACTGACACAAGAACAGGCATATAGATCAATGGAACAGAGCAGAGACCCCAGAAATTGACCCTAGCCATTATGCCCAATTAATATTTGACAAAGGAGGCAAGAGCATACAATGGAGTAAAGATAATACTATCTAATAATAGACAAAGATGGTAACTGACCATACCTTCGCTACACCTCCCATTGGCTAATCAGTGAGATATGCAAATTAGCCACCAACAAAGATGGCGGCTAATGTGCATACTGCAGGCAGGGCAGGAGAGTGCAAGCTGCCATCTGGGCCCTGTGTGCAGCCCTGGGCGGCGCCGCCTAAGCCCTGCCCCCAGCCGGGACCCCCATGTGCCGCCTAAGCCCCGCCTCCAGCCGGGACCCCATGGCGATCAGTGAGCAGGAAAGGGCGACTTGCAGGCAGCCCCCGTGTGCGCCTGCTGCTGGGTCGCTGCAGCGATCCCAGAGCAGGAAACCCCCGTGTGCGCCTGCTCCTGGGTTGCCGCAGCGATCAGGAGAGCATGGCCTGCAGGGAGCACCCCACCCTGGCCTGCAGGCAGCACCCCACCCTGGCCACAGCTCAAGGGAGAGTACAACACGCAGTGGAGGCCAGGAGCCTGAGAGATCAACGGAGAGGGGGGCCTGCTTCAAGCCTCCACGGTGGGCAGGCCCCCAGCAGACACCACACACACACACACACACACACACACAGCGCCTACTCTGAGCCTCCAATGTGGCTGGGGGCAGACCCCCATCGGACACACACACACACACGGCAACTGCTCCGAGCCTACATGGTGTGGCTGGGGGCAGGCCCCAGCAGACACATACACACATACACACACACACACACACACACACACACACACGGGACGCCTTCTCCGAGCCTCTGCTGCCAGACTGTGGCTATCAGTAGGACATCCACTGAGGGCTCCCGGACTGAGGGGCAGGCTGGGCTGAGGGAACCCTACCCCCCCGCCCAGTGCACAGATTTTGTGCACCAGGCCTCTAGTCTCTTCAATAAATGGTGTTGGGAAAACTGGACAGATACATGCAAAAAAATGAAACTAGACCATCAATTACACCACACACAAGAATAAACTCAAAGTGGATAAAAGACCTAAATGTAAGCCGTGAAACCATAAAAATCTTAGAAGAAACCATAGGCAGCAAAATCTCAGACATCTCTCATAGCAATATGTTTACCGATACATCTCCTAGGGCAAAGGAAACTAGAGAGAAAATAAACAAATGGGACTACATCAAAATAAAAAGCTTCTGCACAGCAAAAGAAACCATCAACAAAGTGAAAAGAGAGCCCACTCTCTTGTATGGGAGAACATATTTGCCAATGACACCTCTGATAAGGGGTTAATTTCCAAACTATATCAGGAACTCATACAACTTAACCAAAGGAAGACAGACAATCCAATTTAAAATTGGGGCCCTACCTGGTTTGATTCAGTGGATAGAGCATTAGCCTGCGGACTGAAGGGTCCCAGGTTGATTTCAGTCAAGGGCACATGCCCAGGATGTGGGCTTGATCCCCAGTAGCGGGGGGGGGGGGGGGGGGGGGGAGTGGTACAGGAAGCAGCCAGGCAATGATTCTCTCTCATCATTGATATTTCTATCTCTCTCTCCCTTCCTCTCTGAATAAATATATATATTTTAAAATATGGACAAAGGACCTAAATAGAGACTTCTCCAAAGTGGATATACAGAAGGCCAAGGGACATACGAAAAAATGCTCATGCTCAAAGTCACTAATTATTCAAGAGATGCAAATTAAAACAACAATGAGGTATCACCTCATACCTATCAGAAAGGCTATCATCAACAAAAGACAAGTGCTGGTGAGGATGTGGAGAAAAGGGAACCCTCGTACACTGCTGGTGGGAATGCAGACTAGTGCAGCCACTGTGGCAAACAGTATGCAGTTTCCTCAAAAAATTAAAAATAGAACTCCCATGTGACCCAGTGATCTTACTTCTAGGAATATATCCTAAGAAACCTGAAACACTAATCAGAAAGAATATATGCAGCACTATGTTCACAGCAGTGCAATTTATAATAGCTAAGATTTGGAAACAGATAAAGTGCCCATCAGCAGATGAGTGGATAAAAAAACTGTGGTTACATTTACACAATGGAATACCACACGGTGGTAAAAAAAAAGAAATCTTACCATCTGCAGCAGCATGGATAGACCTAGAGAGTATTATGCTAAGCAAAATAAGCCAGTCAGAGAAAGACAAGTATCACATGATGTCACTCGCATGTGGAATCTAGTGAACAAAATAAACTGATGAACAAAATAGATCCAGACACATAGAACCATGAACAGTCTGATGAATTTCAGAGGGAAGGTAGGGGTGGGTTGAGTGGGAGGATTAACCAGGGAATTTATATGCATACATGCATAGCCCATGGACACAGACAATAGTGTGGCAAAAGCTTGTGAGGGGTGGGTGCCGAGAGGAGGGGGTCACTAAGGGGAAAAAAAAACCCACAAAGCAGACATCTGTAATTACTTTAAACAATAAAGATAAAATATATATCGCCCTGACCAGTTTGGCTCAGTGGATAGAGTGTCGGCAGACTGAAAGGTCCCAGGTTTGATTCCAGTCAAGGGCATGTACCTTGGTTGCGGGCACATCCCCAGTCGGGGGTGTGCAGGAGGCAACTGATAGATGTTTCTCTCTCATCGATGTTTCTAACTCTCTATCCCTCTCCCTTCCTCTCTGTAAAAAAATCAATAAAATACATTAAAAAAAGATAAAATATATATCACTTTGGCAAACTAAACTAAATGTCATTTCAAATATGATTTTATTATTGATTTTAGAGAGAGGAGAGGAGAGGGAGAGAAACATCAAAGTGAGAGGGTAACATTGATCAGCTGCCTCCTGCACACCCCTTACTGGAGATTGAGCCCACAACCCAAGCATGTGCCCTGCCCAGGAATCAAACTGGCAACCTCTCAGTGCACAGGATGACACCCAACCAACTGAGCCACACCAGCCAGGGCCTAAATGTCATTTTAGTTGTGATATTGTTTTGTTTTGTTTAAGTGTAGGTTTTAACTAAAATAGACTTAATTTGAAAACTGCAGCCTCACTATACCTTTCTGTAACAAAACTAAATGGCAGCTCTTTGCTGCCATGCTGTGCAGTCTTCACATGCTGAAACAAAAGTAAAAACAGTAGCTGTTATAGAACTAAAGGTCTATTAACTGAGCAGGACTGTATAAGGCATAATGTATAGGTATAAGTGCTAGCTATAATCTTGTTTCCAGTCTAATTTCATTTTACCATAATGTATCTTAGAAGGTACAAGGGGAGGGGTGACACCACGGCACATGATTATCTATCATAATCATCCTTAACATTTAGGTGAGGAGTTTGCAACTTCAAAAAAAGTTACACAAACTGCACCCACTCCTGCAGTCTTCTGCTTTATAAAAATTAACCAATGTGTGTACAGCTCAAAAGAATCACATTTTCATTCCAAGAAGAACAATTTTCTATGTGCCAGTGTGTTCCTACCAGTGGTATATTGATAACAGTATCATTATTAATGAAGGCAAGACAGACTTGCCAGGGAGTATGTGCTTAGAGCTGGAGGGGAAAGGACAAGAAGTTAATATTTCCAGGGATCAAAGTCAAGAAGAAATAGGCAGTGGTAAAGAAATAAGTATAATTGCAGAACAGTTTTAAACAAGAAGTGATAAATCTTCAACCTAGAGTCATCAGGCACAGGGCAAAGAACACAAGAATGCGGTCCCGTCCTCTGTTCCTGGCTTGTTGCTAATGGTTTTATGAAACGTTGGCAAGTCATCTAATTCCCTTCTTCTTCAGTTTCCTTACTATAAAATGAGGGGGAGTGAGTAAGAGTGGACTGGGGAAGATCAGAACTGGTTCCTTCCAGTTCTGACATTCAACATTCCTAATCCATCTGGTTTCTCTGAGGCCATAAGAAAAAGCAATAACTATTCCTTAGTCACCTAAGTTACAGCTTACTGTAGAGGCTAAGGTTCTTAACCTCCGGAGTTCAAAGTTCCACCTGGGCATTAGGAGGCTGGTTGGAATTGCTAGGCCTCAAGTCTCCCTTTCCTCTTCAAATTTGAAAAGCTAATGCTACCAGAGCAACTGGAATTAAGTCTTCCCCCTACCCCACCTAAATGTTAGGCATCCTGTCAGTTCCTCAATGATCTTAAGTTTCATATCCCACAGGTACTTTAGACTCCACATGTAGGCATCACCATTCCTGGTAAAGACTACAGGGTTTAGAGTTGGATAGCCTTGGGGTTAAAGGCTTGGGTTTTAAGTGCTCCATCGCTTACTAGCTGTGTGTCTTTAAGTAAGCTATGTAACTTTTTTTCTTAAATGTACTGGGGTGACATTGGTTAACAGGATCATATAGGTTTCAGGTATAGATTTATATGATACAAGATCTTTGTATTGCACTGTGTGCCCACCACCCAAAGTTAAACCTTCCGTAACCATATATTACGCTATATAACTTTTTGAGCCTCTGTGTCCTTAAATGTAAAATAAGATAATGATATCTTCCTCACATTGATGTTATAAAGATTAAATAACACATAGAAATACATAGAAACCCTTAGCATAGTGCCAGGAAGCTATTTTGTCCAAAACCAGACGTAGCAGAGTAGTACCATATTATATAGTTTGAATCTTGACTTACCACTTACTATATAACCTGAGGTGAATTACTTATCCTTCTTGTGCCTGTTCTCTCATCTATAAAGAGGATATGAGGATAATCTACCTCTTTGGGGGGAACACTTTGTAAAGTATATTATTCTCTAACCACCATGCTGTACACCTGAAATTAATACAAAATAATACTGAATGCAAACTCTAATTGAAAAAAATAAAAATAAAAATATTTAATATATTTTAATAATGTAAATAATACAACTACATTAACAAAAAGTTAAAAAAAGGAATATCTACCCTTATAGGATTGCTGAGAGGATCAAATAAATTAATACATATAAAGCACATAGACCAGTGCCTGGAACATGTCAGTGCTATTTAAAATTTACCATTACTATTAATAAATATAACGGGTACATCCCCCAACACACCCAAATCCATCTTTTCTTCTTATACATGGTGAGTTCGTTCAATCAAACCACAAATATTTATTGGGAGCCTATCATGTGCTGGGCAGCATAGAAAGACAGTCTCTGACCTCATAGAACTTATGGAGTCTAGGGAGATACACAGGCAATTAAATAAGGAATTACAAGGAAAGAATGAGGAAGTGATAAGGTAAGTACAGGGTGCTATGGGAGTATATGGCAATCATGTGTCTTGGGAGTGTGGCATCAGAGAAGCTCCACTTAAGCTGAAAGGTAAAGGATGAGTAGGGGCACCTGGTATATACTTGTGAGGAGAGGGATTGAGAACTTGTACTCCATAACATCTCTTCAACCTGTCTTTTCTTCAACCAGCTGTCTAAAGTCTAATCATCATAATATCCATCTAAATCAATGCTTCTTAAACTTGAATGTGCCTACAAATTATTTGGAGATTTTGTTAAAATGCTGATTTTGATTTAGTAAGTATGGAATAGGTCCCAAGATTATAGTTTCAACAGCTTTCAAAATAATAGCAATACTTTTTGGACTACACTTTGACAAGGGCCTAGATAATTCCATCCTTGTAAAAGCCTATTTCACTTTATTGATTTAACTTCTTTTTATGTGATTATCATCAGCACAATCATTTCCAAATCTGGATCACACCACTTCCTTGCTCAACAGCTCCCCACCATCTTCAAAACAAAATCCAAACTCCTTAGCATGAAAATTCATGACTTACCATCTACATACTTCCTAAGCCTTCACTCTCTGAATTCCCCCACATCCTCACTCTGAAACACACACGCAGTTTCTCTCTCTCTCTCTCAAAATTTACCTTAGCTTAACTTTCTTAGGTACACATTTCCAGCTCCTGGTCTAGGTTAAGAATCAATTCTATGAGTTACTGAGTAATCATCAAGATTGATCTCTATCATAGCACATACTGGTATCAGTTTTGACACTATAATTGATCGCTTGCCTGTTTCCACACTAGAACTGCAAGCTATTTGAGGGCAGAGATTATATGTCTTATTCCTGTATTCCAAGTGACTAATACATAGTAAACAACCAATGAATATGAGCTGAATGAAAAAATGACTTAAAAACAGCTAGCTTGCCCTGGCCGGCTTGGTTCAGTGGTTAGAGTATTGGCCCATGGACAGAAGAGTCAAGGGTTCTATTCCTGGTCAAGGGCATGTACCTCATACCTCAGTTACAGGTTCCCCAGCCCAGATAGGGGCACCTGCGGAAGGCAACCAATCAATGACTCTCTCTCACATCAATGTCTCTCTCTCTCTCTCCCCCCCTTTCCTCCCTTCTACTCTCTTTAGAGTAAGAACTAACAAAGCCATAAATAGAAATATCACTATTAACAAAAGTCTGCTTAGTATAGCTAAATGTACATCCTTGCCACTCACTAATCCAATCACTGTTTCTCAGGTAAACAATTAAGCAATACAGCCCAGCCGGCATGGCTCAGTGATTGAGCATCGACCTATGAGCCAGAAGGTCACAGTTTGATTCCCGGTCAGGACATATGCCCAGGTTGTGGGCTCCATCACCAGTGTGGAGTGTGCAGGAGACAGCCAATCAATGATTCTCTCTCATAATTGATGTTTCTATTTCTCTCCCTCTCCCTTCCTCTCTGAAATCAATAAAAATATATTTTAAAAAAAACAACAATTAAGCAATACAGATACTATAGTACACTAAAGCAGGTACCAAGTCAGCTGCTTTTTCCACTCCCTGTTAAGTCCTCTGGAATCTGGGAGTGGAGTGTGGACTTAAACCCTCAATTTCCCTGAGACAGCTAATAGAGCTCCACTTGGGTCAGAGTTCAGTTTGCTGCACAGTGAGCACCTATAGGTAAAACTGTCCTCAAAGAAAAATCAAGCTTAAACTTGGAAACTTCTTTTTGAACTTTAAAACAACCAGAATAAGAGTGAGAGAGAATTTACATTCAGGGCCCTCAGTTTTACCACATGTTGGAGGTTAGGGGGGAAGGATTGGACAGTATAGGGTAAAATAATGAAGCATAACGCCATTAAATAATGTGGACTTCTTACTATGTTCTTTTATTAAAATAAACTTTTCATCGAAACATAACTTACCTATAAAAAAAAGTACACCAATAAAAAAGTTACAATTGGATAGAATTTCAAAAGTCAGCATACCTATGTAACCACTTACCCAGATAAGGAAATAGAACATTAACAGCACCAGCCCTAGCTTCATCTCCGAAATACCAAGGTTACGGGTTTGATTGCCACTCAGCGCACATACAAGAATCAACCAATGAGCCCTAGCCAGTATGGCTTAGTTGGCTGGGCAGTTTTCCCATGTACAAAAAGGTTGCTGGTTCGATTCCCTGTCAGGACACATGCCCAGGTTGCAAGCTTGATCCCAGGTAGAGGGCATGCGGGAGGCAGCCCATCAATGTTTCTCTCTCTCTCTCTGTCTCACCTTTCCTCTCTCTCTAAAAATCAATACAAAAATTTTTTTAAAAAAGAATCAACCAACAAATGCATAAGTAAACAACAAATCAATGTTTCTCTCTCTAAAATCAATAAATAAAGAATTCTGAAAACAAATCAACATTACCAGAACCCTAGAACCTCCCTCTCAGTTATTACCCTCAACTGATCCGTTTTGCCTGTCTTTTGTTTTTCAGTTTTGCCTGTTTTTGAACCTGATGTAAATATCATAAAAGATGCACTCTTAAGTACCTGTTTTCCCCTCAGCTCAATATGTTTCTAAGAGTTATCCAAGTTTGTTGCATTTAGCAGTAGTTCATTAATTTTTATTGCCGGAAAGCATCCCATTGCATGAATATTCATAATTTATTGAATACATTCTGTTGCAAGTTGTTTTCAGTTTGGGGGCCATAAAAATATTGTTGCTAGGAACATTCTTGTATATGTCTTACCCATAGGAAAATAAAAATATTTCTGTTGGATATATATCTAGGAGTGGAACTGCTGGGTTATAGGGTATACATAAGTTCAGTTAGGTAATAGCAAGCAATTTTCCAAAGTACTTGGCACTAATTTATACTCCTACCAGCAGAATGTCAGTTCCAGTTACTTCCTATCTTTGCCAGTGCTTAGTATTGTCTGTCTTTTTTACATTTTAGGCACTAAATAAACGGAGCTTATCTAACACACACATTTTCTCTATAAAGCATATTACAGCCTCTTTTGTGCTTAGGAATACTAGACATCACTTCAGCACTACGTCTGGGGGACATTTTAAATAGTGAAATCACCGTCCTTTCCCTTTGGCCAAGGCCATCAGGGGCCTTAAAAGGCTTGTTAAATGATTTCCAGAAAACATGTGGCAAACTCAAAATTTCTTAAGCCCTAACTTCCTTCCCACTCAAAAATCTCAAACCATTTATTTTGTGTGTAGAGGTTGTTCAACTAAAGGAATAAATGTCTGTTAAACTAAAACAACAACAAAAGCCAAACAAACAGTGAAATCACCAAGAAAAAGCACAAAAATGCAAAAAATGTGGCACTAAGTAGACTATGAAAAGGACGCTTGGATGAGGATGAGAGCCACACAGGAAGGCAGAGCTTGCCTTGTCTGACCTCAGCAGGGAATACACACATGCCAGGTGACTCAAATTTCTGCCACTCTGCACACAGCCATGAGTGACTACAAGTATTGATATTGGTGTTACAAGTAAATTTTAGCAAGTAGGCAAATTTGTAAATACAGAATCTGAGAATAATGGGAATCAGCTGTGCTGTTCATCACTTGCTCTGAATAATTCCAAGACAAATTTACTCTGATTTTAAAGATTACGAGCTAATCTGTGCCTACAGATGCAATAAATACCTTGTGAGGTCCATAAATCACCTCGATTCTACTAGGTAGAGATGCTCTAGTCAAGATCTCCTGCCAAGTCTAACAGTAACAAAGAATGTGGAAGAGAATTCAATCTTCTTAAAGCAATGCTGACACTGCAGTGTTAACGTAAGTCTACCCGTGGTTGAGAGAGATCTTACACAATGAAGATTTCTAAAAGGCGATATTCACGTGGAAGACTACCGCTACCAAATAGTCATGCCTGTGCTTGGGCTGCTCTGCTGAAAACCAGCCTGGTACACAGATAGGTCAACGCAACCTAGTAATTCTGCCATGTTCCCTTCCTCAGTCATTCTTCCCCTTCTCCATATCAGCTGCTATGTTCTCTACTCTTCTCAAATACACAACTATAACATCCATCCCTTACACTCAGTACATTGCTTGCACTCCTTTTTTCACAGAGAAAACCTTACCTATATTGATCTTCTTTTATCTCCCTCCTGTTTTAATGGAAGGGGATTCTCTCTTCGCCTCTGTTATGGATTAAATGGTATCACTCCAAATTCGTATATTAAAGTCCTAACTCCCAATGTGATTATACTCAGAAACAGGGCCTATAGGAAAGTAATTACAGCTAATGAGGCCATTAAGGGTGGAGTCCTAATCAAATGGGATTTTCATAAAGAAGAATAAGAGACACCAGAAAATACTCTGTCGCTGTGGCACACAGAGGAAAGGCAATGTGAGGACACAGGAAGACGGCAGCCATCTATAAACCAGATAGGGAGGCCTCACCAGAAATGAAGCCTGATAGCTCCTGACTTTATATTTCTGGCCTCCAGAAAACACATAGTGTTATTGAAGCCACCCAGTCTGTGGTAGTTTGTTATGGCAGCCTGAGTAGATTAACACACCACCGAAATCTAATCCCTCCAACCAGTGCTCTGGGTCAAATTCTCTCTCACCTTCTAAGGGACTGGTCTCTATCAATGATCCCCTCTCACTTGTGTTTCTTCAACCTCTCACCCTCTACTGACTTCTTCCCATCAGCACAGAATGTGTTCAGGTTTCTCCCATCTCCAAAAAACAAGTATATGTGCCACCTTCCCCTTTCAGCTATTGCTCTCTGTACTTACATCAGAGAGAAACTCCATGGCTTCCTAAGCTCACTATATCCTCAATTCTATATTTCCATTCACTCCTCAATCTACTACAGCCTGCCTTCTGCAATCCACTGACACTACTTATGCCAAAGTTGCTATGTCCTTGTTGCTAAATCTAATGGAGACTTCTCAGCTTACTTCTCAGGAATTTGACACTATTAATAACTTTTCCTTGAAAGACTCTCTTCCCTTGGCTTTCCTAACATCATATCCATCTTTTCTTTGCTCACCAGAATACCTTCATTCTTAGTTTCCTTTGTTGCTCGTGCCCCACTCCCCCATTTCTGGTCCCTTAAATATAGGAGCCCTTGAAGATTCTAATCTGTTTTCTCTTCACTCAAAACATTCTCTTTCCCATATCCATGGCTTCATTTACTATTACAGTAAACCCTTGATTTTGTGGACCTCAATTGAAAAAAAAATTATTTTTAGAGAGAGGAAGGGAGTGGGAGAGAAACATTGATCTGAGAGCCATACATTGATTGGCTGCCTCCTGCATGTCTGGGGATCGAGCCTGAAATCCAGGCATGTGCCCTGATTGGGAATGGAACTAGCAACCTTTTGGTGCACGGGATGATGCCCAACCAACAAGCCACACTGGCCAGGCCACAGACCTCAATTTAATGGACTTCAGACTTAAGGACAAAATTTTTGGTCCCCAGTCAGGGTGTGTATGAGGAGGCAATTGATTGATGTTTCTCTCTCACATCGATGTTTCTCTCTCATCTCTCTCTCTCTCTCCCTCCCTCCCTCTCTCCCTCCCTCCCTCCCTTTCTCTCTAAAATTAATTTTAAAAAACATTTAAAATTAAATAAAAAAGAAAATAAATTCATTCACTAACTTATGGGGGGAAAGTCAGCTCAAGAGCTCACTCTTGTGGAGAGAGGGAGGGAAAGCAGAAGAGCTACAGCCAAACATAAATAAATATGCAACATGTGTACAAACTAAATTCAGCAATTGTCATTCTAAGGTAACCTGAAGGGAATGACCAAGAACACAATCAACATCTGAGTGGTTGGAGCTGAGGTATGAAAAGTGTTACACACGCCCTGGCTGGTTTGGCTCAGTGGATAGAGCGTCAGCCTGAGGACTGAAGGGGGGTTAGATTATGATCAAGGGCACATGCCGGGGTTGTGGGCTCGATCCCCAGTAGGAGGTGTGCAGGAGGCAGCCGATCAATGATTCTCTCTAATCATTGAAGTTTCTCTCTCTCTCTCTCCCTTTCCCTTCCTCTCTGAAATCAACAAAATATATATATTTTAAAAAGTGTTACACACAATCCAAAGAGTTCATCCTTCAGGTCTCAACTCAAATGACACCTCTTCAAGGCCTTCCTGATCATCCTGTCTGGCCCTGCCCCCAACACTCTGAACCCATTATTTTATTTTCTTCAATTACTTACCACTATATGAAATCACTTATTTTTTTGTTTCCCCATTCTAGAATTTAAGCTTCAAGAGGGCAGAGACCTGTTTACCTAGCATAATGTCTGATACATAGAGATACTCAGTATATGTTGAAAATATACAGCTTCTACCACTGAAGGCCTAGTAGTAGCCAGAGAAATTACAATAACAAGCAAAGAGCTGCAGGAGCACAGCTCAATGCTTGTGGGATCTGGAAAGGTTCAATGAGGAAATATTAGATTTGGATCTTGAAGAAATGTTATTTATACCTAACTCTTTAAGTTTCCAAAATTGTCATGGTGCTTCACATCTTCATGCCTCTAAGAACAACAAGGAAAAAAGAACTACGTTCATTGAATACTTTCTACATTCCAAATACTATGTAGTTTTGGTATGTATTATCTCATTGAATCTTTATAATAACCTGTGAGATAGGTACTTTTATCATCACCATTTTATCTGAGAAAATGGAAGTACAGATAGGTTAGGCAACTGATCCAAGATCACAGCTAATAAGAGGCAGAGCAAAGACCCAAATCTAGGTACCTTTGCACTCTATCTGAAGTGCCCTTATCCTCACATGTTTGTTGAATGAACTCCTATTAACCCCAAACTACCTTGTAGGTAAAAAATCCCATCCTCTCTTAGGCCTTTTAAAACAATAGACAAAAGTAAACGCAGTTAATCCTGGTGTGATTCTGTCCTGGGTTTCTGTTCTGCAAACAAGTAGTCTTTATCTTCATTCACCTTCTCTCCCACCCAAGTGCATGTCATCACCCCATAACAATTCAATGGACATGAACATGAGTTCCCGAGGCCTCAGAACTGTCTTTTCAGTTATGAACTGAAGGCTGACAAAGATCATCACTTTAATGATGAAAATGAGCACCAATTCTCTTTAAGAATGGTCAGTTTAGAGGCTGGTACAAAGGATAAATCGCACATTTTTGAAGCAGAGGCAATGAATTAAGAAGGCAGTCCAATTAAAGTAACACTAGCAACTTTGAAAACGTCTGTACAGCCAACAGGTTCCCTTGGTGGCTTTGAAATAACACCACCTGTGGTCTTATGGTTGAAGTGTGGTTCAGTGTGGTTGGTGGACAGCACTTAGTAGCTGTGGAGGAAGATGCCGAGTCAGAAGATGAAGAGGAGGGGGTGTGAAACTCGTAAGTATATGTGGGAAGCGTTCTGCCTGGAAGTGGTAGCAAGGTTCCACAGAAAAAATGTAAAACTTGCTGCTGATGAAGATGATGGTGATGATGAGACTTAAAAAGAAATTCTAAGTAATGGCAACCATTGTAGGAAAGGAAAGCTGTTTTTCTTTTCTTTTTTTAATCCTCACCTAAGTACATATTTTTATTAATATTTTAGAGAGAGAGAAAGGGAGAAGGCGGGGGAGAGAGGAAGGGAGGAAGGGAAGGAGAGAAAGAGAGAGAGAGAGAAACATAGTCTGGTTGCCTCCATATGCACCTTGATGGGGGACTGAGCCCTGACCCTGGCATGTGAATCGAACCCATGACTTTTCGTGTACAGAATGACGCTCCAACCAACTGAGCAACACTGGCCAGGGCAAGATGATGATTTTGATGAAGAAGCTGAAGAAAAGGCTCCAGTAAAGAAATCTGTACAAAATACTCCAGCCAAAAATGCACAAAAATCAAACCAGAATGGAAAAGACTCAAAACCATCAACACCAAGATCAAAAGATCAAGAATCCTAAAACAAAAAAGGAACAGGAAAAAAAACTCCTAAAACACCAAAAGGATCTAGTTCTGTAGAAGACTTTAAAGCAAAAATACAAGCAAGTATAGAAAAGGTGGTTCTTTTCCCAAAGTGGAAGCCAAGTTCATCAATTATGTAAAGAATTGCTTCTAGATGACTGACCAGGAGGCTAATCAAGATCTCTGGAAGCAGAGGAAATCTCTTTAAGAAAATAGTGTAGATACTTTGTTAAAATTTCCAGCTGTCATTTTTAAATTCAGAATGAGAACTTTCCTTAGCATGTCAGATAAATGTCCAGGTTCCATTGCCAAGAATGTGTTGTCCAAAATGCCTAAACTGTTTTTAAAGATGGAAGCCCACCCTTTGCTTGGTTTAAGTAGGTATGGGATGTTATGATAGGACATAGTAGTAGTGGTGGTCAGACAAATAGAAATGGTGGGGAAACAAAAGTATACATGTGACATAAACTCAATATTTTAATTTTAAAAAGTAAACACAGTTGAGAACCATATATATTTGGGGTAAATGATTCCGAGTAAACTAGGTTGTGCAACAGTGTCAATAATCACATGTACAACTGACAAAGTGTGCAAAAGGAAGTCAAATAAGTAGTTCATAATTATAATTTATGAAATCAGCCAGTAACAGGTCATGGTCAATAATGTTCAAAGCAATTCTTAGTATAGTACAACTCACAGGTTATTACATCCACTTTTCTCTTATCTACTTTTCTTCCTTATCCAAAAAACAAAGCAGAAGAAAGTCCAGAGAAGGAAGACGTTTTACAGAGACATCACCTCTGTCTCACAGAGACACCAGAGCACATTATTCTATTTTATAGATGTGCTAGTCCACTTCCAATGGACATTTAGATTACTTCCTATCTCTTGCTATTTGTAAATCACCATGATAATACAGTAATGACTATTATTCTATATATGATAGGTCACACATGTGGAGAACATCTATAGAATAAATATCCAGAAGTATTAGTTATTATTCTTTTTGGAAAAGATGACTTTTGTCATTACCCCCCTCCCCCCAATCCATGTACAATAAAAAATGAGGGTTGAGGGTAGCGTATCCACCAGCCACAAGCTAAACAATTATTGCACCCTAGTTTTACAGGCTCTTTCATATACATGGGTATAAACCAATACCCTTTTCCCTAGAGCAGTGGTTCTCAACCTTCTGGCCCTTTAAATACAGTTCCTCATGTTGTGACCCAACCATATAATTATTTTTGTTGCTACTTCATAACTGTAATGTTGCTACTGTTGTGAATCGTAATGTAAATATCTGATATGCAGGATGGTCTTAGGCGACCCCTGTGAAAGGGTCGTTCGACCACCAAAGGGGTCGCGACCCACAGGTTGAGAACCGATGCCCTAGAGTATTAGCGCAGTGATTTCAAGTTTAGACTAGTAGTCCTGAGTTTTCTGACCTGTCTCCATGCAATTTCTTATTACAGCTGGGTGTTTCGTTTTTGTTTGTTTGCTTGTTTGTTTACAGATGTTTTTAGAGCAGTTTTAGGTTCACAGCAAAATTGAGCAAAAAGTGCAGGCAGTTCTCATATATCCCCTGCCTCCTAATACACATAGCCTCTCCCACTATCAACTTCCTGCACGAGAGTGATACATTTGTTACACTGACAAATCATTATCACCCAAAGTTCATAGTTTACATAGGGTTCATTTTTGGGGATGTGCATTCTATGGACTTGGCAAATGTATAATGACATGTATCTGTCATCATTATACTATCATACAGAAGAGTTTCACTGCCCTTAAATTCCTCTGTGCTCTGCCTATTCATCTCTTCTACTCCACCCCCACCTCCCACGCCCCCATCCCTGGCAACCACTGATCTTTTCATTTTTTCACTGTCACCTTAGTTTTGCCTTTTTCAGAAAGTCATAGAGTTGGAATCACATAGTATGTGGCCTTTTCAGATTGGCTTCTTTTTTTTTTTTTTTTTTAATGTGAACAATAAAGATTTAACTTAAAAAAAAGAAAAATAATAAATAGAAAAAAAAACAGGTTAAAGATAAAAAATAATAATAGAGAGAAGCTACAAATATCACATCATTCCGTTGTGCACCTGAAAAAGTGTGTCATATGTCCATTATATTTCAATAAAACAAAGTTTAAAAAAAATATTAAAAAAAGAAGAATACGTAATTTTTTGGAATATTATTTCTAGCTTTCTTTAACTTTCTTATTGAGCTGTAATTTACATGAACTAAAATGTACAAGCCCTTTTATAAGCATGTGGGTTTGACAAACCAAGTTCACTGTGACCCTACAAGTCAAAAACCACCCACTACCAACCCCCAGCTAACTCCTGTTGTAATTTCTGGCATCATAAATTGCTTATCTACTCATGTATTTCACATACTTTTTGACTGTTCATGGAGTTCTTAGAATTATATAGTATACACTCTTTTTGTCAACATACTGTTTAGATACCCAGTGATATTTCATGAATCAATGAGTCATTCCTTTTTAACTTTTTATTTTAAAAAAAGTTATAAATTCGAAATCTTCGCCAAAACCGGTTTGGCTCAGTGGATAGAGCATCGGCCTGCGGACTGAAAGGTCCCAGGTTCGATTCCGGTCAAGGGCATGTACCTGGGTTGCGGGCACATCCCCCATAGGAGATGTGCAGGAGGCAGCTGATCGATATTTCTCTCTCATCGATGTTTCTAACTCTCTATCTCTCTCCCTTCCTCTTTGTAAAAAATCAATAAAATATATTAAAAAACAAACAAACAGGTGGGAGCTACGGAGGCACCAAAACCAGAGGTACGCAGTCACACGCCACGCGGGCTGCAAATGGATTCTCGGTTTTTTACGAACCCTCGAATCCTCTGGGCTTGCTCGGGGCGGGTCTCTGAGGCCCCAGATCCCACAGGGAGAGGCGGCCACGGCCTCGCAGTGGTCGGAGAGCGAGGGAAGCTCTGACACGCGGCTGCTCGCCGGCACTGAGGGACAAGAAGTCCTGGTGTCCCGGGGAGGCGAGGGGCGCGGAGACGCCGCCATCGCTGTTTCCTCCACGCTGGCGACTCCCTGTGACCCCGCCCTACCCTCAGGGCTGTGCCAGAGGCACAAGAGGGAATGACTGTGCTTTTTCAAACTCTCAAATCCACTGAGCTGGTTCGGGCGGGTCTCTGAGGCCCCAGGCCCCAAGGCGAGAGACAGCACGGCCTTCCAGCGGTCAGGAAGCGAGGGAGGCTCTGGCGCTCGGCTGCTCACTGGCACTGGGGGACACAAAGTCCTGGAGTCCTGGATAGGCAAGGGGCCGCTGAGTCTCCGCCCCGGCGACTCCCTGTGACCCCGCCCTACGCAATTTACATTCCCACCTGGGCCGTGCCAGACTCACAAGAAGAAACGCCTTTGCTTCTGCAAACTTTCAAATCCACTGAGCTGGTTCAGGCGGGATCATGAGGCACCAGACCCTACGGGGAGAGGCAGCACGGCCTTGCAGCCATCAGAAAGCGAGGGAGACGCTGTTGCACAGCTGCTCGCCGGCACTGGGAGACACAAAGCCCTGGCAGAGATTCAAGGGGCCGCGGAGACTCAGCCAGTGCTATTTGCTCCGCCATGGCGACTCCCTGAGTCTCAGCCCTAATCAATTTACATCCCCATCCAAGCTGTGCCAGGTGCACAAAAAGACCCACCTGCACTTTTGCAGCCTATCCCAACAAATTGCAGACTTCAACTGCTCGCAGTCATGGGAGACACACTCAAGAAGCAGACCCAGGAGAACCAGGATGGCGGCATAAGGAAGAGACCTGTGCGTGCTACCTCACACAACAACATCGAAACTACCAAATATCAGACAAACACCTATCATACAGAACCATGGGAAAGTTGGCCCAGTGGAAGCTCTACAACTGGAAGGAGAGAAAGAACATTGAGACTGAGTAGGATGTGACACCAAGTACAGAGCCCAACCCAACAAACTGCAGATTTCAACTCCTCGCATAGAAAGAAGCGCATTGAGACTGAGTAGGATGTGCAGAGGCACCAAGTACAGAGCCCATCCCAGCAGGCTGCAGATTTCAGCTCCTTGCATCTGGGAGGGACGCAATCGGGGGGCAGAGTCGGGTCCGGGGCCGGCCAGGGCTGGGCCTGACTCGGCCGGCACTGTGGAACTGCTGTACCAGCAAGCGCACAAACATGCCCACTGGTCCCAGTCTCTTGTGGGGCGCTGGGGGACAGCAGACAGGCAGTCTGTGCACTTGGTGGAGGGCAGGAGTGCTGGATGTTCAATCACCAGGAATGCCTGGAGATTTTGTCTAGTGGGGAGCCGCCGGCAGGGGACAGAGGGCCAAACTTCCTGTTTCCCCGGTAAGGCTGGGATGGCCCTGGTGAGGTCGGGATGGCCCCGGTGAGGTTGAAACGGTCCCCCGTGTGGTAGGGACAACCCCGGTCAGGTTGAAACAGCCCCGGTGTGGTAGGGACAACCCCGGTCAGGTTGAAACGGCCCCCGTGAGGTAGGGACGACCCTGGTCAGGTCGAAACGGCCCCGGTGTGGTAGGGACAACCCCGGTCAGGTTGAAACGGCCCTGGTGTGGTAGGGACGACCCCGGTGAGGTTGAAACGGCCCCCGTGAGGTAGGGACGACCCCAGTGAAGTTGAAACGGCCCCCGTGAGGTAGGGACGGCCCCGGTGAGGTTGAAACGGCCCTGGTGAGGCTCAGACGGCCCTGGTGAGGTTGAGACTACTCCAGTGAGGTTGGGACAAATAAAGGGGACCAGTATGGACTGATGAACAGGGATAGATACAGAAGCAGAGCAACATTGAACAGAATGTTAAACTACAGTGGGAAGCCTGGGGAGGGTTGGGGGGGGGATTAAGAGACCAACTGAAGGACTTATATGCATGCATATAAGATTAACCAATGGACACAAGACACGGGGCGGGGGGGGCGGGGGGTAGGGGCCGGGGGAATGTCAAGGGGGGGAAAAAAGGAGACATATGTAATACTCTTTGTAATACTTTAAGAAATAAAAATTATTAAAATAAAAAACAAACAAACAAACAAACAAACAAAAAACAACAAAATCTTCAAAGTGCATGCAAGCTGTTCCTCCCAGAGGGCCCGGACTGAAAGTTCTTGAGCATCTCCAGGAAGGCCCACGGGGATGGTGCCTCCACATTCTGGAAGGTGTTCTGGACTCTACTGAACAGGATGAAATAATTCATCTCAGGCCAGATGAACCCGAAGTGGTTCTCATTGAACAGGATGAAGACTCCGGGGTGGCGCCCGGTGTAGGCGAAGCCATTTAAGGTAACAGTATAAGTAAGAATGTCCACGCCATAGAAACACATCCTGCAGGTTTGGGGGTAGGTCTGGTTCATTGAGAACACGCCCACAGGCAGAACAAACAGAACAGGCTGCTCCTCTGAAGCTGCAGCCAAGGACTCTCTGACGCTGGGCTGGGCAGGGCTCTGCCAGCCATGGCCCTCGCTTTCCTCAGTTCCGTCTTCTTGCTGCTGCTGCTGCTCCTGAATCACCTGCTTGTCGATCTCCTGGACCACGCGGCAGAGCTCGTTGAAGTTGCGGAAGATCTTGCCATCTGGCAGCTGGATGCGGCGCATGAGGTGGATCTCTAAACTGTGGTTGGAGTCTCCCGTGACCTTCGTGAGCCTGGCATACTTCCCATGGAAGCTGATCATGGCAATCGATAGGCCGTAGGCATTCCAGTTGCATTGGAAGAGGCCTGGCCTGATGAGGTCGTCCCGGTGGCTCGGCGGTAGGTAGAGGGGGCGGTAGGTCAGGCAGTCATACCGCTGTCTGACCTCCTGCACCAGCACCCGCCCCCATTCGTCCGTAAGCTGCGCTGGTGAATCATTTCGGTGGTCTGTCTTCTTGCACTGGGTGGTGAGCCTGTCCTTCCGAATCTGCACGTGGCAGTTGTGGGGCCTGCTGTGGCGGCCTTCCATGCACTCCACCGTGGCTGATTTCCGCTCCGTCAGGCGAATTCTGAACGTGGGCTCGAATTGCATTGGGCCATTTACATGGGCGTTAAGGCAAGGCCTGAACGTCCAACCAGTAATGCATAAGCCGTCCACCACGACATTCAGCAGTCCTCTATAGCCCTCAGTATCTAGCTGCCACAATCCCAAAATGTGTCTGTACGGGTGGAACAGCTTCGCATAGACTTCTCGATAAGACATACCGATCATCTCCAGATTCTGCAAGTTTTCACAAACGCCAAACTCCTCCCGGCAGCGCCGTCTCCAGATGCTGTCGATGTGCAGGATGTGGTGGAATTTGGTGCAGGCCAGGGCCAGGCTGGGCAGATCGGTGACGGGGAGCGAGGCGAAGATCTCCACCAGCAGCTCCACCGGCAGGTCCTGCAGAGAGCAGTGCGGGGGCGGCGGGAACAGCATGGGACTTGCGATTTCTCCACTCCCCGCACAGCACCCCGCTGCCTTGTCCGCCTCGAGGTGCTTTTCTGCTGGGGCCGGGGCTGGCTTGCTGTCGGCCGCTGCCTTCTCAGCTGGGCCCTGGCACTCCTGACAATACTGACATCCCCGCGAAGAGCCCACAACGCAGAAGCAAGCGCACTCCTCCATGCCTCCAGGAGTAACAGCCACCACAGCCTGGGCCGCTGCTGTGCTTTAAGCTGGCTCATCCTGCCCTGAGAGTCACGCCCCCCAGGGCCTAGCCACGCCCCCTCAGAGGAGCCAATTGTAGGACATTAGCAACACTTCCAAAAGAAACCCATACCCATTAATAGTCGCCTCCCTTTCCCAGTGTCCCCTCCCTGTCCTCCCGCCCTAGCCCCAGGCAGTCACTAATCTGCATTCTGTATGGATATACCTCCAGGTATATGCCTATGGGGGAGGGGGGGGGGGAGGGGGGGGGGGGAGACACGACATTTCACATAAATGCAGTCATAATATTTGATCTTTTGTGACTGGCTTCTTTCACTTAGCATAACATTTTAAAGTTTTATGTATACTATATTCTAGTATATGGGTATACCACATTTTGTTTACCCATTCATCAGTTGATGAATATTTGGGTTGTGTCCAGTTTGAGGCTCTTTTGAATAACGCCGCTATGAACAGTGTGTACAAGTTTTTTGTGTGAACATGTTTCCATTTCTTTTGGGTATGTACCTAGAAGTGGAACTTCTGGATCATCTGGTAACTCTATGCTTAGCATGTTGAGGAACTGCCAAAACCATTTTCCAATGTGGCTCTGCTATTTTACATTTCCACCAGCATTGTACAAGGGGTCCAATTTTTAAACATTCTCATGAATGCTTTTTTTCAAAAATATATTATAGCCATCCTATTGAGTGTTGAGCGGTATTTTATTATAGTTTAGAGCAGAGTTATTGACTGTAGGTTGACTTGATCTTAAACTCCATAAGGGAAATCTATGCTCAGCCTTCACCCAGCCTCTGCCAAATCTCTCAGGTCCCTGGTAGGAATGGGCTCCTACATGTGAGCAAGGATGGACTCGAGTTCTTCACTTTCAGTTGACCTCAGTTCTTCACTTTCAAGTGACTAACCTTGCTAGTTCCTTGGGTGAATGGATGCCCTCAAAAAAAAAAGTTCACAGGATCTGCCCACTTTGAACATAAGTTTCCTATGGGCTGAGACTGGCCCTGCCCATTCAGACAGGCTTCCATTCTCATGTTGAGAGCAGCTAGATCCCTTCTCTCCACTTTTCTGGATTCCTACCAGAGAAACACTCTCACCTTTGGAGGGTTCTCTTAGTGCCCTAGGAGGAATTTGATTTGCCTTTTGTCAGGAATAGACATTTAGGGTGGTTTATTTGATAGAGGGGTGTAAATTCCATCTGCCACAGACACTGACTTCGATCATTTAAACACTAAAATTTCCCAATCCCTCCTTTGAAGAATAGCCCTATGTTATTATTGGTATGTAACCGGGTAATGGGTGTAAAGACTCTTCTTTTAGGATCCTGTATTGATGGGGTTTTGAGGTACGATCTCCAAGTGTACATGTGTGTCTGGTGGGTCAAGGAGAACCTAGGAATGTGAGTGCAGCTGGTGTATGGCGCTAGGAGGGCTTGATCTGCTAGTGAAGAGATCCAATCATCTTTTCTCTCCCAGGGTTGAGAAAGCCAGGGACACCACTGCCCTAGGAAGAAATCTGTGTAGGAAGGTCAAAGGCAGGTTAATAGATCAAAGGAGAGACAGAGGCTGCTGCTATGGTTAGAGGAAGAAAAAAAATACAATATTGGGGGATTAATTATGGTTATGGGAAATATTAATTGTGCTCTGTTAACTATGATTGCCTTGTATTGGTTCAAGAAAGGACTTTGTGAACTGGGTAAGAGTTGTATGCCCCTGAGACCTGGGAGTCAGTCTTGGACCAGGGCATTAGCCTTGGAATGTGGTCCATTCTCATTCAAGAACAGCCTATTATCATGGAAAGATTGACAACTTTGTTGCCCAAACAATGGAGTCCCACCCCAGCCTCCTACTTCTCCATGCCTGTAATCCCTGCTTCCCCAGGTAATCTTTGTTTTATCACAGATAAGCAGCTGGTTTATAGGGGGCTGCAAAGCAGATTTTTGTGGATGACCTGTTGCTCTCCCATACTGCTGACATTATAGGAATAAACACTCATATATGATTTTAAAAAAAAGTTATAAATTCAAAAGAAGTGGAAAAAATAGTAAGAAAGGTCAAATATACCCTTCACCCAAGATACTCCAGGGGTTACATCTAACATGATTAGACCAAAATATCAACACCAGGAATTTGACGTTGGTGCAACTTGTGTATTTATAGTTCTATGTCATTTTAACACATATGGAAATTTTAAAGACCATCAAGGCAATCACGACAGGAAATGATTCCATCACCACAAAGATCTCCCTCATGCTGTCCCTTTACAGTCAGGCCTCCCCTCCTCCTCCTCACCATCCCGAACACCTGGCAACCATGAATCTATTTTCTAGCTCTATAATTTTGTCATCACGCATTTTACACATGAGGTCTGAGTAACAGGAGTTTAAGCATGACTTTTTTAAAAATATTTTTTCATTTATTTTAGAGAGAGGGGAAAGGAGAGGAATAGAAAGATAGAAACATCGATTAGAGAGAACATTAATTTGCTGCCTCCTGCATGCCCCCTAGTGGGGATCGAGTCCACAACCCAGGCATGTGAGCCCTGATCGGGAATCAAACCATGACTTCCTGGTTCGTGAGTCCACGCTCAACCATTGAGCCATCCCAGTTGGGCTAAGTATGACTTTTAAAGCACCTTGTATAACTTAAAAGTAACTACCCAGAAGTTTCAAAGTTTACATACAACTACTATCCTAGAAACAGCACTGCTGAGGGATTTGTAGATCAGGGCTCTGCTTTAGGCCTGCCATCAGTGAGCTGTGTCATTTCTGGTTCTGTGTAAAATTTGGTATTATGCTGGAAGACTTATAGGATGCCCCAGGCCTCTTTAGTTCTACAACTCTAATCTTTCACACACTAATGAATCAACCACTGGCAAATCGTAGGAAATGGAAAATAATCTCTAAAATACAAAGCTCCTCCTGGAATACAGAGTGAGATGAGATGCAGCCATTTACAAGTAATCAAGAGAAATCATGCATCATGTCGCTGATTACCTCTTTAAATCTTTATACATAATGTAAACATAATGTAATGCAACAATACACACAGAGACACATATTTATACGTATGTCTGTATATGTCTCAGCCAAGTAGCTCTAACTTAAAGAAAATACCTTTCCTTAACCTGGTATCTGAAAAGATTACAACCTTGTTTTTACCTTTTATGATCTTTGTTGTCTTAGGAATAAAAGGGTTTTTCCATATAACGGTTGACAATCAAAGACTGCATAAAAATCATTATTCTGCTTCCCCTCAGGAGTTCACACAAAAAACAACACAAAATTACCACTACCTTCCCTGGGCTGATATCAGGCCGAAGAAAGCGAAGGCAATCTGAATAATTAGACCAGGTTTTATTTAAACTGTGTATAAAATCCCATGTTCCATTGGGGTTACAGCGTCGCAAAGCCACTCCTTTATGATTGAAGTCATAAATATAAGGAGGGCAGGGGACAGCCAAGATTTTCCCCACTGTTCCTCTGGGCCAACAAATGAGTCCATCCCATTCTGAAAGCAATTTCCCTCTCCTTCCTGGAGCTGAGCTGTGATGGTGAGTTCACACTCTACTTTAGCTTTCAGCACAAGAACAATCTGCTCTTCTGTAGTAATGGTGCCACCAGAATCCAGCTGGGCTCCAGCGAGGAGACCACAGCCGAGCAGCAGGCACCCCAAGAGGTGGCGCGACGCCCCGGTCCGGCCATGCCCGGACCAGCCCCGCCAGACGCGGGCCGCTCTGCCCGGCGCCCCGGGAGAGCTCCGCGCTCGCAACTTGGCGGGTGCGGGTCCAACTCGTGGCCGGGAGCGCAGCGCGGCTGGGGTGGCCGGGCCTGGGGCCACCTGTCGGGTCCGTCATGCCGCGCGGCGGCTCGCCACTCGGTCTCCAGATTGGCTTCTTTTACTTAGTAATATGGACTTAAGGTTCTTCCATGTCTTTTCATGGCTTGATAACTCATTTCTTCTCAGTGCTGAATAATATTCCATTGTCTAAATGTACTACAGTTTATCCATTCACTTACTGAAGGACATCTTGGTTGCTTCCAAGATTTTGCAATTATGAGTAAAGGTGTTATGAACATTCATGTGTAGACATAAGTTTTCAGCTCATTTGGGTAAATACCAACATGTGCAATTGCTGGATTGTATGGTAAGAGTATTTTTAGTTTTGTAATAAACTGCCAAACTGTCTTCTAACTCCCTCTCACCCTCCTTCCCTCCTTCCCTTCTTCCCTCCCTCTCTCCCTTCCTCCCTCTCTCCCACTCTCTCTAAAAATCAATGGGAAAAAATAAAATAAAATAAAAATCAATGAAAAAAATATTCAAGGGTGAGGATTAACAAAAAGTTAATTAAAAACAGCCCACCTAAAACAAACAATATCCTACTGCCCTCTAGTGGGGACAAACTGTAGGGATATACCAAGTGGAGAGAGATGGGCTAATAAAACATTGTTCACAGGAATACTGAATAGTGACAAATGATTTTCAGTTTTCTCCTCACTCTTTTTAAAATAAAAAATCCAAATAAAAAGGAAACTATTTTTCTATCTTAAGCTATGTCAATCAAATGTGAATGCAGTGAAATAGAAAATTGGGTAGAAAAACAAAACAGGTGTTTGGAATTTATGTTCCCATAGTAGACTTCCCTACACAGAGGAAATGAGAGCCAGAAGTCAGAGGTAAAAAGGAAGAATTTTACATAATTGATTGAGCAAGAATATAAATGAAGTGGTTTAAGATATGTAGTTTAAATACACTGTCAAGATTATGTATATGTTGATATATATTTTTATATAATGCAATACATAACAATCTATAATAATAAAAGCATAATATGCTAATTAGACCAGATATCCTTCTGGACGACTTTCCGGATGAAGCTGGGGCTGCGAAGAACCCCGGGTCCCGGGTGCCTGCCAGCGGCCGGAGGAAAGCTGGTGCCGGCAGCCGGGGGAAGGAAGGCCTACTCTTGCACGAATTTCATGCATCGGGCCTCTAGTGTATAATATTAGACGCACACACACAAGATATTTTTCTGGAATGGAGCACAAGAAGCTATTGACAATAATGATTATCTGTGGGGACAAGGAGTGAATAGGCCTTGGGAAAGGGGGATTTATATATTTTAAATATATGTAATAAATGCACTTTTAAAAGTATAGGTCGCCCTAGCTGGTTTGGCTCAGTGGATAGAGAGTCGGCTTGTGGACTGAAGGATCCTGGGTTTGATTCCAGTCAAAGGCACATGCCCAGGTTGTGGGCTAGATCCCCAGTAGGGGGCGAGCAGGAGGCAGCTGACCAATGATTCTCTCTCATCATTGATGCTACTCTCTCTCTCCCTTTCTGAAATCAATAAAAATATTTTTTTAAAAAAAGGTGTACTTCAATCATTTTAAAACAGTAAAATGAAATTTTACACTCTTCTACATGAACCTCTAAAATACATGGGAAGTGAATAATATTTTGTTCACAACAGTCTGTTCCAGTAGTTGATTATAATTAACTAGAGGCCTGGTGCATGAAAATTCGTGCACTCAGGGGGGGGATCCCTCAGCCCAGTCTGTGCCCTCTTGCAGTCTGAGACCCCTCAGGGGATGTCTGACTAATGGCTTAACAAGAATCCTTAATGCCGTTAATCGGACATCCTTAGTGCTGCCATGGTGGTGGGAGAGGCTCCCGCCACCACCACTGCGCTGGTCAGCGATGAGCCGCTTCTGGCTGAGTGGCGCTCCCCCTGTGGAAGCACACTGACCACCAGGGGGCAGCTCCTGCACTGAGCATCTGCCCCCTGGTGGTCAGTGTGCATCATAGTGACCAGTCGTTCCCAGTCATTCTGCCATTAGGGTCAATTTGCATATTACCCTTTTATTACATAGGATTCTTGTTAAGTCCCACAGGGTACAGAGCTACATTATATATCAAATTCTCAAACACACAAAAGGAGAAAACCAATCAATTTAAAGTACTTTTCAGTATCAATTTGGCTCAACAAGTTAATTCTTTAAATATTTCCATATCCCCCCCAAAGCTTCCAGGATCTGAAGGAAGAAATCCAAAATGCCTGCTCTCTGCATAACTCATTCTTGAACAGGCTCTTGTTCTGCTATTAGCTCTAAAGTCATTTTTCCAAATGGTGTGTCAAAATTTTCCTATAGGTCTAGAAGAATGTCCTGCTGAGTCTCAAAGTCTTTTGCTAATTCTGCATATACCTCCATCTCTGAGGAGTCCCAGTCTCACTAGCTAATGCGCCTTCTTATTAGAAGACTGAGATTATGGGAAGTTCCCTCATATTTTAATAATTTTTGGGGGGTATATTCACCTAGCTTTTCCTTCTTCCTTCCTACTTTAAGGAAGAGATCTGTCTCATCTCTTCAAACTACTTCCCTTATACTTTTGTGTTATTTAAACAAATTTTTAATCTCACTATTTAATTAGTCTAGTCACTTAGATTGAAAACTTGAGTCATTATTATTCTTCCTCTCCTTCTAAAAATGTTGTTTGTTTCTTCTTGATACTACCTTTGAGTTAACTCAATAGGGAGAAGGACTCTAAAAAGACTCTCAGGTTACTACCATCTGATAGGTAGTAACAAGGTCTAGAAACACCATTATTTTTATTATAAGGTCCTCCCTCATACTTCTGCAAATGCCTTTTCTGTCTCCTTTATCTGTACTCTTTACTCTTTCCTATTTACTTTCTATTTGCCTTCCTTACTTTTTTCTAATGCCAAAGTGTATGCTACTTCCTATCTGAAGTTTTACCTTTATAATCCATTCTTATTCATTTCTGTTAAATTTTTTGAATTTTTATAAGCTTAGCCAAACTCTATTGTAATTATTACCTAAGTCAATTATCTGGCTTATGGCCCAGGCTCCTTTACATTACCATTCTTCCCTTTAAGCACCTGCTAGATCAGTGGTTCTCAACCTTCTGGCCCTTTAAATACAGTTCCTCATGTTGTGACCCAACCATAAAATTATTTTCGTTGCTACTTCATAACTGTAATGTTGCTGTTATGAATCGTAATGTAAATATCTGATATGCAGGATGGTCTCAGGCGACCCCTGTGAAAGGGTCTTTCTACCGCCAAAGGGGTTGCGACCCACAGGTTGAGAACCGCTGCGCTAGATCTTTGCAGCTGTTGGTAAATTCTCAAGATTATAGGCAGATTTTATAGTTCTTATTTCCACTGTCTTATCCAAAATGTTTTATATGTAATCATCTGTGTGTCAATACTACTCTAGAAATTCATAGAATTCTATAAGGGCACTTTGGGGACAATGACTTAGATTACTCAGTCTTCCATTTCCATGCTCATTGGTCCCATCACCACCAACACCACCGCTGCCACCACATACCTCCCTTCCTTCCCATATCTCTTCATCTCTCTGGAAAGTGGTACTGAAGAATTATATGCTGTGCTTTTCGTTAATTCTATTTGTAAAGATAAGTTGTAAGAGTAATTTGTATTTCCAAAAGTATGAAGTAGTAAAACACTGAATAAGACTCCCACTGTAAACAACTACATATGTAGCATAAACACCTATTTAAATTTATGACTTAGTTGGCCAAAAGTTATGAACTGGCAGGGTTAAAAAAGGGAAAAACCCCAAGTAAAAACTGTCCAGCTGAGCCATTCTCATATTCTGACCCACAAAACTGCAAGCAAAGTAAAATGATTATTTAAAACCTCTACATTCTGGCTCGGCTGGTAGAGTTCAGTGGTTGAGCATTGCCACATGAACCAGGAGGTCATGGTTCGATTCCCAGTTGGGGCACATGCCCTGGTTGTGGGCTTGATCCCCAGTAGGGGCGGTGAGAGGCGGCCAATCGATGATTCTTTCTCATCATTGATGTTTCTCTCTCTTTCTCTCCCCCCACTCTCTGAAATAAATAAAAATATATTAAAAACAACAACAAAAAACCCCTCTAAATTCTGGCAGTAATTTGTTATGTAACACCACCAACTATAATAGGTATTACACAGTACTGTAGTGGACAAAATCTCCACTTTATACTATTTGAAATCAGTATGGAATCTTGAAGACATCTCTGCTTCACTTCTATTTCTTCTTGCCCTAGAATTTCAGAGAGATTTTTAAAAATTCCAAACCACTCTTTTCTTAGGTGTGGAAACTTAGGTGTGATTTCAGATAAATGAAATCACAGAACTAATCACGGACCAAATTAGTAACAAAATATAGATCAATAATAGCCCTAACTGGTATGGCTCAGTTGGTTAGAGCAGGGGTCCTCAAACTTTTTAAACAGGGGGCCAGTTCACTGTCCCTCAGACCATTGGAGGGCTGGACTATAGTTTAAAAAAAAACTATGAACAAATTCCTATGCACACTGCACATATCTTATTTTGAAGTAAAAAAACAAAACGGGAACAAATACAATATTTGTATTTGCATGTGGCCCGTGGGCCGTAGTTTGAGGACCCCTGGGTTAGAGCATGGTCCAGTGCACTGAATAGTCTCGATTCTATTCTGAACTGGTCCGGGGTTATGGGTCTGATCCCTGCTCCAGGTGCGTATCCCTGCTCCAGGTGCGTATGTGAAGCAACCAATGTTTCTCTCTCCCTCTCCCTTCCTCTTTCTCTGGAATCAATGAAAAACATATCCTTGGGTGAGGATTAAATAAACAACAACAAAAAACAAAACCATTGATGATTTTCAAGGTACTTTTCCCCCCTAACTAAAACTTTGTGTCTTCTCCTTCCTTTCTTTATTCCACTCTTTTTCCTTGTGGCAGGATAGTCAGAGTAATATCAATCACTTACCCATGTGTACTTCCCTCCAAAGAGCTCAGGCTTATGTACAATTCAAGGATTTAAAGAGCATTTCCTAGTCAGGGTGAGTCTCTAGCCTTGTAAGATGCCAGCCTCCCGGGGCTGTTGAAAAGTATGTATGAATTATCTCCAATAGAATGCAAATTTGTTACCAAGTGTATCTTGGTAAGGAGGTAGGGGCAATGACAGTAGAAGGGCATTACCTGAGTAATAAGACTTACATAGCTTCCAGCAAGGAAGACAGCAGGAGTCCATTCCTGATTTAGACTGAAAACTGTTATGCATTTGTGACTATAATATGCAAAGGTCATTTAGAAATCTAACAATCCTATCTAATAAAAGAGAAACATGGTAATTAACCGCAACTTCGCTACCCTTCCCATTGGCTAATCAAGGAGATATGCAAATTAACTGCCAACCGAGATGGCGGCCGGCAGCCAGGCAGCTGAAGTGAACAGGAGGCTTGCTTGCTCCAGTGAAGGAGGAAGCCAAGGTTCCCCGCCTGCCTTGCCGGCCTCTGAGCTGCTCTCTAAGAAACATTGTTGCAAATATAGAACCTAAACAAACCCCAGAAACCTGCTTTCGGCTGTCAGAGCTGGAGGGAGGAGGACCGAAACAATGTTTCAATTATAGAACCCAAACAAACTGTAGATTCCTGCTTTCAGCAGCCGAGGCCTCAAGCTGGAGCCGGTCTCAGAGCTAAAGCCGGCTCTCAGCTCCAGTGACAGCCATAGAAGGTAAATAAATTCCAGAATAAAAAAGAAAAAGAAAAAAGGAGAGGTTGGGAGCTTCAGTAGCCCGCCAGCCTGAAAACAGCCCTCAGCCCCTCACCCAGACTGGCCAGGCACCCCAGTGGGGACCCCCACCCTGAAGGGGGTGTGACCAGCTGCAAACAGCCATCATCCCCTCATCCAGGCTGGCCAGGCACCCAAGCGGGATCCCCACCCTGATCCAGGACACCCTTCAGGGCAAACCAGCCGGTCCCCACCTGTGCACCAGGCCTCTATCCTATATAGTAAAAGGGTAATATGCCTCCCAGCACCGGGATCAGCGGAGCCGCGAGACCTCCTGGCCCCTGGAGCAGCGTGACAGGGGGCAGCGCCCAAACCCCCTGATCGCCCTGCGGCTCTGTGTGTGACAGGGGGCGGGGCCACAACCGCCCTATCCACCCTGCTCTGTTCCTGACAGGGGAAGGCGCCCCAACCCCCTGATCGGCCCTGCTCTGTGTGTGACAGGGGTTGGTGCCCCAACTCCCCTATTGGCCCCATTCTATGCGTGACAGGGGGGAGCTCCCCAACCCCCGATCTGCCCTGCTCTGTGCGTGACAGGGGGTGGCGCCGCAACCTCCCCATCGACCCTGCCTTGAGTGTGACAGGGGGCGGTGCCCCAACCCCCCAATCGGCCCTGCTCTGAGCCCGACCAGGGGCTGCACCTAGGGATTGGGCCTGCCCTCTGCCACCCGGGAGCGGGCCTAAGCCAGCAGGTCGTTATCTCCCGAGGGGTCCCAGACTGTGAGAAGGCACAAGTGGGGCTGAAGGACACCCACCCCCCCGCCAGTGCACAAATTTTTGTGCACCAGGCCTCTAGTTTCCTAATAAAGGTCTAATTAGCAGTAAGGGAGGCTGGTGCATTGGATAGGGTCAGGAAGGAACCAAGAAAAATAAATAAATCAAACAGCACCAGAGAAACAGATGATAAAAAAAAGAAAAACAAAGCAGAGTGAGGCTGCATGAATACAGCAGCGTAACTATGAAGTTATGCAGACGTCTTCTCACAGCCCACATTAGAACTACAGCTGGATTTGTAGTTTTTGATTTATATTTAACTGGTTTCTATGTATAAACTTCTGTAGCATGGCCTTGAAGTAAGATTGCTAATAAGAGGACCTTAAAGTTTCTAAATTTCAGCTTAAAACTATTTGAAACCACCCAAATGTCTAGCAACAGGGTTGGTTTTGATTGTGTAAACTGAAGTACGTTCAAACAATGGAATAACAGAGATCTGTACAAAGAGGAAGCTTTTTTTGTATTCACACAGGAGGTTCATGTTAGGGGGATGTAAGAAAAGGAGGATAAGAATAAATATATGCATTACTAATGTATGTAAGAAAAGGAGGATAAGAATAAATATATGCATTACTAATGTTTGCATAAAGAAACAAAAAAAAACTAAGTCATGAAACAAAGTTACTGGCTATTTAAATGTAAATACTTCTTATTTAGCTTTTTTTCTTTGGTAATCCTCACCCAAGGATATTTTTTCCATTGATTTTTATATATGTTTTTATTGATTTTTAGAGAGAGGAAGGGAGAGGGATAGAGACATAGGAACATCAATGAGAGAGAAACATTATTGATCAGCTGCCTCCTGCATAGCCCCTTCTGGGGATGGAACTTGCAACCCAGGCATGTGCCCTGACCAGGAATTGAACTGGTGACCTCTTGGTTCCTGGGTCAATGCTCAACCACTGAGCCACACTGTCCAGGCTCCACTGATTTTTAGAGAAAGTGGAAGGGAGAGGAAGAGACAGAGAAATGTCAATGTGAGAGAGACATATTGAGGGGCCAGGGATTGAGCCTACAACTGAAGTACATGCCCTTAACCAGAATCGAACTAAGACCCTTCAGTCTGTGGGCTGATGATCTAACTATTGAGCAAAACCTGCCAGGGCTAACTTTTGCTCTTTCCTAGCTAAGAGGTGAACTGGACCACCTAGATGGAATGTTAAATTTAATTTTATATGCCACAATAGAGTGAGGATGGAGTATATGATGTTGATTGATTTCCAAAGTCACCTCAGATCAGAGAAGAGATGACTTTTTCTCCATATCTGGACTAGACGAGTAAAGGTAACACTTACTCTATCCCCACAATAATGTTTCAGCCTATAATACCTCACTAACCCCTAAAAAATTTTTATAATTTAAACAAACACCTAACTATCTAATTCCAAGTACTTACCTAGTTTCTGTGCCATGTGTTTTAGGCTTCAGCTGTTATCATCCATCCAGTTGTAATTATAAATACTTGTAAATTACGGACCAGCTCGCTACATGTAGTCTTTGCATATTGCCTCTATGCATATTTAATTAGAAGCTCTGGAACGACTTTTTTATGCCAATTTCCAAAAGTGTAACACTTTATAACCAAAAGTCATAAACCCTATGCCATGCTCTACAACCATTCATTTTCCTAGGTTTTCCAATATGCAAACAAATAGAAAGACAGCTTAGAATCTATTAATTCCACCCCAAAATAGTGACAGTTTCCAATATGCAAACAAATAGAAAAAAAACCTATTTATTAGTCAGCTACATTTAAGCTGCTGGGAAAAATGACTAAGGACCAACACAAATAGCTATAGGTAACATTATAATTAGAGCAAGAATCAAGACTAGGACTGTAAACACTATACTCTCTTCCCTCAATTTCTACCCTTTCTTCTTCTCCTCAATTACTGTCACCACTTCCTCTAAGGAGGGAGGTTGCAGGGAGCAGCTGGTTTACTCACTAAGCTAGCTTTATTTGATTTACATGGCAACAGAAATGCACAAAAAGTCAGACACAAAAGAGAGCTATTTGTTTATGATTCGTTCAAATTTTTTTCACCCAGGTAAAAAGACCCTTAAGCGAACAAAAAAGAACTGAGAAAAAGGAGAGGTAAAAAAGGATCTCCTAGTGAAAAGCAAAAGAGATGGGCCTTGTGAATTTCTAGGTACTGTGCTTCTTCTGGTTTCTGAATCTTGTTACTAGTGGCCAGGGCCCCAGATCTAGGGAACAAACTGAATAATGGTTACAAGGTTATGACTTCAAGTTAACTTTCAACTGTTCGCAGGTTCAGACCTCAGAATAACACTGCCGTTTCAACCTTGTAGTTTTTGTAAACTACAGCCAAGAGGAAATTACAGGCAACATCAAGAGTGGACACACCCAAACTTAGAAATATATCTCTCTTCAGAAACGAGGGGAAGAGGGAATGATTATTTTTTAATCCACCCCACCCCTCTGCTATGAAATGAATATCTTTTTAAAAACTTTAATAAGCCTTGGCCAGCGTGGCTCAGTTGGTTGGGCATCGTCCTGTGCACTGTAGGGGTTGCTGGTTGGGGCACATATTCGGATTGTGGGCTTAATGCCCAGGTTTCGGGCTTGATCCCCAGTAGAGGGTGTGCAGGAGGCAGCCAAAAGATGTATTGTTCTCACATCGCTGTTTCTCTCTCCCTCTCTAAAAGTCAATAAAAAGTTTAAAAAAAACAAAAAACCTTTAATAATAAGTCATTTATGTCCACTGTGGAAAACAATAAACAAAAGACAAAAATCAACCATAATCTCAACCTTCAACTGTTATCATTGTTGACATTTTAGAATATATCCTTCTGGTAAATTTTATATGCAAAAAATGAGACCATGTCATAACCTTTTTTAAAAAACATTATTATTATTATTTTTAATATATTTTATTCATTTTTTACAGAGAGGAAGGGAGAGAGATAGAGAGTTAGAAAGATCGATGAGAGAGAAACATCGATCAGCTGCCTCCTGCACACTCCCTACTGGGGATGTGCCCGAAACCAAGGTACATGCCCTTGACTGGAATCGAACCTGGGACCCTTGAGTCTGCAGGCCGATGCTCTATCCACTGAGCCAAACCGGTTAGGGCTATAACCTTTTTTATGTAATATATTATTACATATTTCATGTCTATTATATCATTAAATACTGTAATTGAGAGCATAATTCTGAAGTCAGACATAACTGGATTCCAGCTCTTCAACTTACTGTATGATTTTATTATTTTTAAGAATATATTTGGCCCTAACCGGTTTGGCTCAGTGGATAGAGCGTCAGCCTGCAGACTGAAGGGTCCCGGGTTCGATTCCGGTCAAGGGCATGTACCTTGGTTGTGGGCACATCCCCAGTAGGGAGTGTGCAGGAGGCAGCTGATCGATGTTTCTCTCTCATCGATGTTTCTAACTCTCTATCCCTCTCCCTTCCTCTCTGTAAAAAATCAATAAAATATATTTTAAAAATAAAAATATATTTGTATTGATTTCAAGGAGGAAGAGAGAGAGAGAAACATCAATGATGAGAGAGAATCATTGATTGGCTGCCTACTGCATGCCCACACTGGGGATCGAGCCTGCAACCCCAGGCATGTGCCCTAATCGGGAATTTAACCGTGACCTCCTGGTTCATAGGTCAACATTCAACGACTAAGCCACACCAGCTGGGCTTACTGTATGATTTTTAGACAAGTTATTTAAGCTCTCTCAGTACCTGAGTTTCTTTATATATAAAATGGAAATAGAAAGTGCTTACCTCACAGGCATAGTATTCTAAGGATTAAATGAGATAATAGATAAAAGAACAAGTCAAGTACATAGTAAGCACTCAACACCATAACCTTTTACTATGTGGCTAGTATCCACTGAATAAATGTATTCTAGTTTATTAAAAATCCCCTATTTTCAAAATAAAGATGTTTCAAAATTTATATTATAAATAGAAATGCAAGAAACACTGAATCTAAATCTTTACATCTGTGATTTTTAAAAAACTAAATTCTTAGAAGTAGAATTTTTTTAAATTTTTTTATTTTTTTGCTAAAAGTATTACAAAGGGTATTACATAAGTGCCCTTTTTATCCCCCCCCACCCTTGACAAACCCCTGCCCTTCCTTACCCCCCAGTGTCTTATGTCCATTAGTTATGCTTATATAGATGCATACAAGTCCTTCGGTTGATCTCTTACTCCCCTTCCTCCTGTCCCCCAACCCTCCCTGGCCTTCCCACTGCAGTTTGACAATCAGTTTGAGGCAGCTCTGCCTCTGTATCTATTATTGTTCAAAAGTTTGTAATGGTCTTTATTATCCATGAATGAGTGAGATCATGTGGTGTTTTTCCTTCATTGACTGGCTTATTTCACTTAGCATAATGCTCTCCAGTTCCATCCATGCTGTTGCAAATGGTATGAGTTCCTTCTTTTTTACAGCAGCATAGTATTCCATCGTGTAGATGTACCACAGTTTTCTAATCCATTCATCTACTGATGGGCACTTAGGCTGTTTCCAGATCTTAGCTATGGTGAATTGTGCTGCTATGAACATCTGGGTGCATATATCCTTTCTGATTGGTGTTTCTGGTTTCTTGGGATATATTCCTAGAAGTGGGATCACAGGGTCAAATGGGAGTTCCATTTCCAATTTTTTGAGGAACCTCCATACTGCCTTCCATAGTGGCTGCACCAGTCTGCATTCCCACCAGCAGTGCACAAGTGTTCCTTTTTCTCCACATCCTCTCCAGCACTTGTCGTTTGTTGATTTGTTGATGATGGCCATTCTGACAGGTGTGAGATGGTACCTCATTGTTGTTTTGATTTGCATCTCTCGGATGATTAGTGACTTTGAGCATGTTTTCATATGTCTCTTGGCTTTCTGAATGTCCTCTTTTGAAAGGTGTCTATTTAGCTCCTTTGCCCATTTTTTGATTGGATTGTTTATCTTCTTTTTGTTAAGTTGTATGAGTTCCCTATAAATTTTGGAGATTAGGCCCTTATCAGATATGACGTTGGCAAATATGTTTTCCCATGAAGTGGGTTTTCTTGTTGTTTTGTTGATGGTTTCTTTTGCTGTGCAGAAGCTTTTTATTTTGATGTAGTCCCATTTGTTCATTTTCTCTTTAGTTTCAACTGCCCTAGGAGCTGTATCAGTGAAGAAATTGCTTTGGCATATGTCTGAGATTTTGTTGCCTTTGTATTCTTCTAGAATTTTTATGGTTTCCTGTCGTACATTTAAGTCCTTTATCCATTTTGAGTTTATTCTTGTGTATGGTGTAAGTTGGTGGTCTAGTTTCATTTTCTTGCATGTATCTGTCCAATTTTCCCAACACCATTTATTGAAGAGACTATCTTGACTCCAATGTATGTTCATGCCTCCTTTGTCAAAAATTAATTGAGCATATTGGTTCGGGCTAATTTCTGGACTCTCTATTCTATTCCACTGATCTATATGTCTGTTCTTGTGCCAGTACCAGGCAGTTTTGAGAACAGTGGCTTTGTAATACAGCATGATATCTGGCATTGAGATCCCACCTACTTTGTTCTTTCTCAGGATCGCTGCAGCTATTCGGGGTCTTTTTTTATTCCAGATGAATTTTTGGAGAGTTCGTTCTAGATCTTTGAAGAAGGCCATTGGTATTTTAATGGGAAGTGCGTTGAATTTATAGATTGCTTTGGGTAGTATGGACATTTTAATGATGTTGATTCTACCAATCCAAGAACATGGTATGTTCTTCCATCTCTTTATGTCTTCCTCTATCTCTTTTTTCAACGTCCTGTAGTTTTCTGAGTAGAGGTCTTTTACCTCTTTAGTTAAGTTTATTCCTAGGTATCTTAATTTTTTTGGTGCGATGGTAAATGGGATTGTTTTTATAATCTCTCTTTCTGAAAGTTCACTATTGGTGTATAGAAATGCCTCAGATTTCTTGGGGTTAATTTTGTATCCTGCTACATTGCCAAATTCATGTATTAAGTCTAGTAGTTTTTTGATGGAGTCTTAGAAGTAGAATTCAAAGTCAAAAGGCACTTCTATTGCCAAGTGTCTTCCAGAAAAGTCATATCAATTTATATTCCCATCTGCATATATAAAAATTTTCATCCACAGAGATTAAAAAATATTCTTAAAGTATTATGCATGAACTTTTATGTGTTTTAGATTTATAAACTATAAAATTCTGATAGGAAATACCATCATTTCAGAACTGTTGGAAGTGAAAGTTTCCCTTGCTGTAGTTTTACCCCCATTTGGAGGCTAATTTTTATGTAGTCAAATGTATTGCTTTTATGAATTCTGGGATTTATATCATACTTACTAAATAATCACTAATGGCTTCTTTCAGTAACTACAGTCTCTTTTTTATCTATGTATGCTTAAAATATAGAAGTTATTCATTAATGTACTTATTAAAAATTCAAACAATACATAAATATCCTATACTAGAGGCCCAGTGCACAAAATTTGTGCATGGGTAGTGTCCCTAGCAGCTGCCGCTGACAGCCGGGGCCTCCCTTCACACCCACCTTGGCCTGGCACCGCCTGCTCACCTGCTCCACCATCCCATCCCAGTCCCGCTCTTGTTGGGGCCCATTGGGGTGGTAGCACCTCCACTGCCGCCCCGCTGCCAGCGCCATGTCCCTGAGACCCACCATGTTCTGTACTGCCCCCTGGTGGTCAGCATACGTCTAACTCCCAGGTCAGTTGAACTCCTACCCGGGCGGTTGTTCGATCAGTTCGACTGCTCACTATGACATGTGCTGACCACCAGGGTTGGGCGCAGAACATGGTGGGCGTCGGTGACACGGCACTGGGAGTGGACTGCCAGCCTTGATGGGCCCCAATGAGAGTGGGACCACAGCGGGATGGTGGAGCAGGTAAGCAGGCAGCGCCAGGCCAAGGTGGGGGGCCAGGCGGGTCTGCGAGGCTGCAAGGCTGGGGGCGCAAGCTGGGGCCCAATCTCCACAGGCCACCCTGAGGGGCCCCATCCATGCACGAATTCATGTACCAAGCCTCTAGTATTTAATAAAAGGTGAAATTATCCTTCACTTTTTCCCAGGAATGACTGTCATGATTAATTTAAAGTTCATACTTCCAGACCTTTACCTATGAATTTATAGGCACACACAGATTTTTTTAAAAAAATAAGGTTTCCAATCACGTTAACCTTTCTTTACAAAAAAAAAAGAAAAAAATATATTTTATTTTAGAGAAGAAAGGAGAGGGAGAGAGATGGAAACATCAATGATAAGAGAGAATCATTGATCAGCTGCCTCCTGCACGCCCCTCACCGGGATGGAGCATGTAACCCCGGTCATGTGCCCTAACTGGGAATCAAACTAAGACAACATTCAACCACTAAGCTACACCAGTCAGGCCACACACAGCTTTTTAAAAGTACAAATCAAATTAACATGTTGTATACCTTGAACTTACATAATGTCATATGTCAAATATATTTCAATAAAAAAAAAAAAAAAACACATGTAAAAAGATGTTGCCCTAACCAGTTTGGCTCAGTGGATAGAGCATCAGCCTGTGGACTGAAGGATCCCAGGTTCGATTCCGGTCAAGGGCATGCACCTTGGTTGTGGGCACATCTCCAATAGGGGGTGTGCAAGAGGCAGCTGATCGATGTTTCTCTTTTATTGATGTTTCTAACTCTATCACTCTCCCTTCCTCTCTGTAAAAAATCAATAAAATATATTTTTTTAAAAGATGTTTATAAAAAAAAACTTTATAGTCTATTTGAAGCAAATAAATAAATAAAATTAAAAGGTACTATAAAATAATCATATATGCAGAAATAAAATGTAAAAAAATAATAATACAATTGACAGGATGGAATGATTGCCATATGTGAAGTGCCATAATGTCACAGGAATGTAGTCTCTGGTAAGTTAAAGATATACACTATAACCCCTGAAACAACCACTAAAAAAAAGGAAAAGAAAGAGTGATAGCTAATAAGCCAGTCGGGAGATAAAACTGGATGATTAAAATATACTTAATACAGCCCTAACCGGTTTGGCTCGGTGGATAGAGTGTTGGCCTGCGGACTGAAGGGTCTCAGGTTCGATTCCAGTCAAGGGCATGTACCTTGGTTGCAGGCACATCCCCAGTGCAGGGTGTGCAGGAGGCAGCTGATCGATGTTTCTCACTCTCTATCCCTCTCCCTTCCTCTCTGTAAAAAAATCAATAAAATATATATTTAAAATACACACACACACACACACACACACACACACACTTAATACAGCCTTAGCTGGTGTGGCTCCATTGGTTGAGTGTTGTCCCGTGCACCAAAAGCTTGTTTACTCGATTCTCAGTCAGGGCACAAGTCCAGGTTGCAGTTCCATCCCATCAGGGTGCATGTGGGAGTCAACCGATCAATGTTTCTCTCTCTCTCTCTCTCCCTTTCTCAAATCATTAAGAATTATTTCTCTCTCTTGTTCCTCTTGCTTGCTTGCCCTTGCACTCACTTGCTCTGTGATCCAGACTAGCCCACCATGTGGCCCTAGAAGCTGCATGGCCCCACATGTAATAGACTACAGCTGGGAACACAAGTTAAACTAGCCAGATGCTAGACTGAATTGTGCTTTGATATAGAGCAAAGACTCTGGGTCTGGCTTCAATCCTAGCTCTGCTAAAGACAAAATGGGACATTTTCCATGGTGGGATGAAGGGAAATGGAACTCTGGAAGGGAAACCCCTTAACTCTGTGTCATCAGTAAGGTTTTCCATCCTTCTGCGGGGGCCTAAGGAAATTCTTGTTCCTATGGCACCCCAAGAGCTCCTCTTCCACCAGTGATTTGTGGGGACACAGAGGACACCCCACCAATAACAAAGGTCCTACACAAGGTCTCCCTCCCATTCTCAGGCAATTATTCTTGAGGGGGGCGGGAATCTGAGAGTTGTAAATTCCTCTTATCAGTCTAGGTATTTTAACCTGCTTTCAGTAAATACAGAAACTAGAACACTCCTTCCTCAGTAAATGTAACCAAATGATTATTTCAAGTCCTGGCCAGGTAGCTCGTTTGGTTAAGAGTGTTGTCCAGATACGCTAAGGTTGTGGGTTCAATCCCTGGTCAGGGCACATACAAGAATCAACCAATGAATGCATAAATAAGTGGAACAACAAATCGATTTCTCTTTCTTTCTCCCCCTCTCTCTCTAAAATCAATTTTTAAAAGAAGTAGAGGGAAGAGTTAGGTCAGCTGTTGGAAATGGGGTCCAAAAGTGTGCAGGCAATTTCATCCATCTTTAGTAAAGGGACATGATCCTTAAATCCTAAAATAATCTATCATCAGGTCAAATGATTATTTAAAAACTCTCTATTATGTTGCTTTTTCAAAAAGTGTACATATTTCTTTTACAATTAAATTATGGTTTCTTTTTTTTTAAAATGAGACATTTTCCATGGTGGGATGAAGGGAAAGATTTTTAGAGAGAGAGGAAGGGAAAGAGAGAAAGAGAAAAACATCGATGTGAGAAATATTGATTGGTTGCTTCCTACAAGCCACAACTGGGGATTGAACCTTACGAGGTATGTGCCACAACCTTTTGGTGTACAGAATGATGCTCCAACCAATTAAGCCACCAGGCCAGGGCTATGGTTTCTTCTTTTTTTTTTTTTTTAAGTTGAAATGGCTATATTAATACAAAGTAAAGTATATTACAGAGTAAAAAATATTACCAAAAATAAAAGATGTAATTTCTTAGTTGTAAAGAATTAATCAGAAGGACATAATTCTAAGTGGTTCTGTATCTGATAACTGAGCTTCAAAATTCATGAAACAAGCACTGATAGAACTGCGATGAGAAGTAGACAAATCCACAATCCTAGCCAGAGATTTCAATGCCCCTCTCTTATTGTTAAATCAAATAGACAATCAGAAAGATTATAGAAAACTTAAAAAATACTATCAACCAACTTGATCTGACATTTATCAAAAACACTCAACCCAACAAGAGCAGAAAATACATACATTTCAAGTGCACACAGAATACTTAACAAGATAAAGCATATTTTGGGCCATAAAACAAAACTAAATAAAGAATTTAAAAGAATTTAAGTCATACCCGGTTCATCTCTGACCACAGTAAAATTAAACTAGAAAACAGTAACAGAAAGATGTCTGGAAACTCCCCCAACAATTGGAAATTAAATATAACACTTCTAAATATCCTGTGAGTAAAAAAGAAAAAAGGAAATTAGAACATATTTTAAATAGCCTGAAAACAGAGCATATTAAAATTTGTCAAGTCAAAAACCTCAGTTTTCATCTTATGAAATTAGAAAAAGAAAAAATAAAGAAATTAGAAAAAGAAGAACTAACATAAACAGAAGAAAGGAATAATAAAGTCCAGAGCAGAAAGCAATAAAATAGAAACACAGAAAATAAAGATCAATAAAACCAAAAGCTGGTACTTTGAGAAGATGAATAAAATAGATAAACCTTTAGTCAGATTGATGAGGAAAAAGGAGAAGATCCAAATTAACAATTTCAAGAATGAGAGAATTATAATTCTACAGACATTAAAAGGAAAAAATTCTATGAAGTTTTTTCTAATATTCAACAAATTCTTTGAAACACATATAACTCACGCAAGAAGAAACAAATAAATATAAGTAGCCCCATATCAATTAGAGAAATTGAATTTGTGGATAAAACACACACAATAAAAACCCAGGCCCACATGGCTTAACTGGTAAATTCCACCAAATATTTAAAGACAAAATAATACAAATTCTATACAAACTCTACAAAGGCACAGTAAGAGAAGAAAATGATATAAGACTAATGTTTCTCACTAATGTTGACCAAAAATGTTATATATTATATATTTATTATTCATTTCAGAGAGAAAGGGAGAAAGAGAGAGATAGAAACATCAATGATGAGGGAGAATCACCGATGGACTGCCTCCTGCACGCCCCACACCGGGGATAGAGCACGCAACCTGGGCATGTGCCCTGATCGGGAATCGAACCGTGACCTGGTTCATAGGTCGATGCTCAACCACTGAGCCATACCGGCTGGGCCTGACCAAAAAATTCCTAACAAATTTTTAGAAAATCAATTCTAACAATATATAAAAAGAATAATTATCACACTATTCCATAATAGAAGGTTGGCTTGGCACATAAAAATCAATGTTATTTGCCATATTAATAAATTTTAAAAGAAAGTAAAACACATAATCACCTCAAAAAGTATAGTAAAAGTACTCCCCACAAATCTTTATGTGTACATATGCTTTCATTTTTCTTGGGTGGGTTTCTAGGAGAGTAATAGCTGGAATATAATTCCACCTGATAAGATTACCCTAACAGGTAACTTTTGATTGGGGATTCCATATCTGTCTGGCTGAGAATTTCTCAATTGTGTTGTGGTCTGAGGCTCTTTCTACCCAGCCCTTCCTTCTCTGTCTTCCTTCACAAGTGTCAGACTTGGATCACATTCTGAAAGCTCTGCCTATTCCCGGCTCCCTTCCTTTAAATAGTTTACAGGTACTTCTCTAAATCTTGTACCTCTAAGTCTGTCTTGACATCAGCCTCTATACTGACCTAGGGAGCAGAAGATAATTTAATTGAGGGGGAAATCAGCTATCTGTTTAAATGAGACCTGAGTCCACAGTTTTTTAAAAATCTTCACTTGAGGATATATTTAGAGGGGAGGGGAGGGGAGGGGAGGGGAGGGGAGGGGAGAGGGGAGGGGAGGGGAGGGGAGGGGAGGAGAGGACAGGAGAGATACATCCATTTGAAAGAGAAGCATCAACTGGTTGCCTCCTGCACACACCCCAACCGGAGATGGGACCCAGAACCTAGGTATGTGCCCTGACTAGGAATTGAACCCACAACCTTTTGGGGGGTACTGGACATGCCCCAACTACTGAGCTACCGGGCCAGGGCCAGAAAATGTTTAATCTCAGTATACTATGGTCTATTTTATAGTTCTTTCACTTGAACACTCAAAATACATTTGCCTCAGGAAACAGCTAACTCTAAGTAAATTACCATCTTTTTCCTTGTCCTGTCTTGAACTAAGAAATAACTTGGAGATCTGGCCAGCAGTGAAGGCAATGTACCAGTATCTGGCATTTAAAATGTCCTAAAGAACAAATATGTCATCAGCCCAAGGTTTCTTCATTTCCATCACCAAAGAAAATCTCAACCCAAGGATAGATGTAATGCCATCTTGTGACAGGCAACATTCATTTAAATAGAATTTTATTTGTATTTTTTAAGTTAACATTTTGTTTATTTCTACCATGGTTCTGTTTCAAAGGGATAGTCTCATGAAATTTGCCAAAGTTTCTAAATTACTGAAACAAACTGAGAATATACAAAGCCTATAATGACCAGTGGTTTTACTTTACAATCTCAAGAATCATGTTGCTTTGTTGTGTATAGTGCTCAATATACTGTGTGTGGCTGATACAATACTAAACCAATCCTCCATAACCTGCCTTCTAGGACAAAAACTCTCGAATGATAAGACCAAAATACTCCTCAGCAAATTTTCAACGGAAAGAGCTTCTTAAATCTCACATTTTGGCCTTACAGCTTCACACTATAAAAAGTTCTGAGGGGTGAAGGTGACACCATTATCCAAAATCTATATCAGGACCTTCTTTTTGGAGAGGCATAAATCTGCCTGCCCTTAGTTTCACCTTCTTACAAAGTTCCCTCGTCCAGGCTAAATAATTCCTCTCTTGTTCTAATGTTAACACCCTTCAGATATTTGGGAGTCTCTTTTTCTCTCCTGGATCTTATAGTTGGCAGAATTCAGTCTAGCCTGCATGCTTAAAATTTTTAACTGATCTTCATAAATTCATCTATTTATCCCTTTCAGCACTACAGTTGCTCGCAGAGCTTACCACCTCCTGTTTCTATTTTGCTGACACTGTGCTAAACGTAATACTCCCAGTGGGCTCTTGCCAACTCCCTATGCTATGGCACAATTCTTCTTTGTTCGCTGCCTAGAATAGCACCGGCTTTCCTTTGACTATCAGATCATATTTCAAGCCCAAACCAAGTTTGTTATCTGTCATTACTGTCAAGTCTCACTTGCCCTCTGGGGTTTCATTATCTCCTCCCCCTCCCCGCCCTCCCACTGCCCCATCAGATCACTTGTATCTCCTCTTCAGCTTCTGAAACAAGAGTAGAATTGTGTCCTAATGCTAATTTCCCAGACAAATGAATATTGTTCATATTTTGGCCTGATATTAGCACTAGAAATTGCTTACTGACAATTTTCATATTGAGTTTTTCCCTTTGTTGGATTCCTACCTAAGATCTTTCCCTGTTAAATCTCCACTCAAACCTATGTCCTCCTTCTTGTAACTTTAAATTAAAACAGAATAGGTTGTATACTCTCTGTACTTCCTTTAGTTCAATAAACCTTTACTAAGCACCCACTAGATGCAGATGTTGTGAATAAAAATAAATCTATTGCTTAATCATGTAAGCAATGAACAGGTTAAAGAAATATAAAAGGGAAGATATATGACCAGTGTTTCAGAAGAATAACTCAACATAATGTAGAGAAGAAAAAGAAAGAAGGGGGGACAGAAGGAAGGAAATCAGTCAGGTGTCAGCTGCAATAGTCCAGGTGAGATGTAAAGACTTTAAATTTGAAAAATTTCAGGAGAAAAAAAAAAATCAAGATAGCTATTTTCAGGCTTTCACTTACTGAGCATCAGCTATGTGAAAGGCACCGTATTATGTGCTCTCCATATTTTATCTCACTTAATGGTTATCATAACCCTGTCAGGTAGATACTAGCATCTTAAATCTCACATATGAGGAATCCGAGGCTCAGATTAAACAAATAAAGCTAAAAAATGTAACAAATAAACCAATCACAAAAGAAGTCAAATTTAGTAAAATGTCCTTTGTACTCTCAACTGTGTTTTAGAACACTATTCTAAGTATATTTCCTTAACTTAGTCACAGCCTCATATTCTCTATTTCAATTCATTTATTCAGCAAATACAAACCAGTAACTAGAATGTGCTAGGACTGTACATAATACTACAGTCAATGAGTTTACAATCTGGTGGAAGATAGATATGACATAATCACACAATAAAATCTATGATTAGAAACTAATAAATAATTATAAATGAAAAAATACAGAGTATTATGAGAAAACGTAAGAGACGTTAATTTAGACTTGAGGGAAGGAAATATAAGAGACAGTCTCTTGAGAAAGTGACATTTGAGATCTGAAGGTAGGATGAGTAAGAATGGTGACCTGAAGGTGAAGCTGTTCTTATTTACCTTTCTCTGTGCTGCTGTCACCTGCTACCTCTAGTCACTTCATCTCATTTGCTGAAAATTCTCACAACTAGCTCATGACTCTGGGTCTTCAAAGTTCACAGGCATGACATATCTAGTCAGATGCCTGACCTCAATTCCTTTTTGACAATTGAGCCAATCATAATCCTACCTCAATTCCTTTTTATCTTCTTTAATGACCTCACACTGGCAACCTTGGCAGTACCTGCAACTGCTACAATTTTGGAATCCAAAATTTAAATAGCATATTTCATCAAATCTAATTAATTGGAAGACACACCACTATTTCACATACCGATAAGAAAAAAGTGTTACCAACTAAACTGACATCTCAACTTCAGAGATGTTAAAATGGGGAAAAAATAGTCCCTAAACTCAACAAATCATATCTTAACTAATGACATTAATCCTTTTATCAGTCTTACTCTAATTTTTCCCATTATATCTACTCTTTGGCCTCAACTATACCTCCAAAAACTTGACCCTTTCATACTGTCCCAATCTGTTAGCTCTTGCCAGTTAGCAAAAAATGAGATTGGAGTTTAGATACATGAATTTATAGTAGTGAAATTCTATAATTTCACAGCACTCTTTCACAGGAATAGATAGAAAGAGAGAAGGCAGATTACAGGAGTAATCCAGAAATTTGGGGACTGGTAGAGGATAAGAGCCAAGGGGTTGAAGGTATTTACAGGTGACTAACTGAAATGATCAACCATTTATAACTATCAGTACTTGTAATTTAGTGCTTTAAAATACTTACCTCCATAATGATGACCATAGAACATCACTGAAATTGTCTGTAATGATTCACACCAGCCTGCCCATATCATGTGGCCCATGTGCCCTAGCACGAATCCACATGCCCTTCACCACAGCAAATTATTCTTCATTACAATAATGGTTTATTTTTAAAAAAATCACTTTAGTCTACAAACAAACCTCGGTTCTCAAACTTCTCCCATCTGAAACAATTTGCTTCTTAGCCCAACAACCCTTTCATGCTGATAGCTGTAAGATCAGTCCCGCATCTCTCAGGCGACAAAGGAGAGAACGCACGATTATGAGTCAGTTTACCACTAGACTTCATATTGTTAACATCTCAGGAAATTGTGCTGTGAATATTTTCATGTTTTCTGCTTTTGTTGCTGATTATTAGTAGTAAATTTTTGTTTTTCACTGTATATTTCATTTCCTTTTGGAAATATACTGTATATAAGAAAGGTAAAAACAGGCAATCATTTGGGGATGTGGAATGAAGTAATTAAATTTACATTATTTCTAATGGGAAAAAATGATTCCATTTTTGAATAGCCTTCTGGAACAAATTAGGTTGAGAACCGTAATTCCATTATCTGAATGTTTCTAGCTTTTAAACTCATAATCTTCTACATATATAATTATTCACTAAAATATTCTTTAAAATGATCATTCTGGTGTGTTTAATTTAAATTATCTAAACTGCAGAAATACAATAAAACCAGAGCAGATCAGAGTCCATTTGTGTGAATAAAGAATCACCTTCTATAAATACAAAGTTGAGTACTTCTACACTGTGTGCATACAACACCCACCTGACAAGTCCTAAGAGCATGAAAATACTCCTAAAAGTTGGGAAATTCTCTTCTAGGCTATCACCTCCATCAGGTATAAGAACTTATCATTGGATTTTTAAAATGTTTCTAGATATAAAGCTGGTGTCAGCTAACTATGGCCTGCAGACCAAATTTGGCACACTGCCTATTTTCATGTAACCCACCAACTAAAAATGGTTTCTATATGTTTTAATGGTAACAAGAAAAACACACACACACACAAAACAAAAACCTTAGAAAGCCCTGGCTGGTGTGGCTCAGTTGGTTGGAGTGTCATCCAGTGCACCAAAGGGTAGCTGGTTTGATTCCCAGGTCAGGGCACATTCCCAGGTTATGGGTTGGATCCCCAGGAGGCAGAGCTCGATGTTTCTCTCTCTCTCTCTCTCTCTCTCTCTCTCTCTCCTCTCTCTCTCCTCCCTTCCTTTTTCTCTAGAATCAATGAAAAACATAGTCTTGGGTAAGGATTTTTAAAAAAACTTAAAAAGAATAATATCTCATGGTGCACAGAAAATACATGGAATTCAATATTCAGTTTCCATTAATAGTTTTACTGGAACACAGCCACACTCATGCATTTATATATTGTCTATGGCTACTTTTATGCTACAACAGCAGAGCTTAGTAGTTGCAACAAGATTGTGTGGCCTGCAAATATTAAAATACTTACTATCCAGCCCTAACCGGTTTGGCTCAGTGGATAGAGCATCGGCCTGTGGACTCAAGGGTCCCGAGTTCGATTCCGGTCAAGGGCATGTACCTTGGTTGCGGGCACAACATCCCCAGTGGGGAGCGTGCAGGAGGCAGCTGATCGATGTTTCTCCCTCATGGATGTTTCTAACTCTCTATCCCTCTCCCTTCCTCTCTGTAAAAAATCAATAAAATACATTTAAAAAAATATTTAAAAAAAAAAAAATACTTACTATCCAACACAATAAAAAAGTTTGTTAACCCATGACCACCCCCAAAAGTCTTTTTTTAAAAATTGACTTTAGTGAGGAAGAGAGAGGGAAAGATAGAAACATCAATGAGAGGAAATCATTGATCTGCTGCCTCCTACACGCCCCACACTGGGGATGGAGCAAGCAACCCGGGCATGTGCCCTGACTGGGAACTGAACCGTGATCTCCTGGTTCATAGGTTGACGATCAACCGCTGAGCCACGCTGGCTGGGCTCAAATAGTCTTATTTTAATGTGTAATTCAGTGATGGCAGTAATAATTATTTCCAAATGGGCACAAGATCTTGAACCAAGAGCAATTTAGAAAATGACTTTAAGTCAATTAGAATTAACAAAGCTTCAACAGTTTAACAAATAGTCTTAATTCAATTGGTAAAATGACAGATATTGAACATGCTATTGCAAATATGCTACTTTATAAGGGTTCATCGCTTATGTTTAGTTACTATAAGCCCCTTATCCTGCATCTCTTCAATCATTCCCCAAGCAACCTTTAGTAAGAACTCTCCAAAACTCTAACAATTTTAGGAAAAGCTATAGAAAGATAGTCTTTAGTCCCTACAACCCTTCCTAGATATCTTTTAAAGCTGTCATATTTCCATGTTTCAGGAAAACAAACAAAAAAGCAAATGTCCTCATGAAATGTTAAGTGAATTGTGGCCAGTAGGTGGAGGCAGTTTCTAACCATACTAGAGAAGCAAAATTAGATTCCAGGTTCAAGTGGAAATTTAAACTATCTTCAGATCCTTATCTTGAAATATTTAGTTAACTAGATAGGACAAAGTGATTTTTTTCCTAGTTCAACAGTAAAACCAGGCTACCTCATATTTCCTAAATCAGATTTCATTAAGGGATCAGAAATAAAAAGGCTGGCCCTTGAACACTACTCCATTCCCTATAGAACACAAACCTATTTTTACTGGCTAGAATATATCAAGGTTTTTCTTCTCTTGCCAATACAAAAGGAGTATTTTCTGATCATTTACTCTCAGTAAGGTCTTTCCTCTCAAACCAAACCTCAGGTCTTCTTCTCTACTACTGTCTAGCTCCTTGATTCTATAAACTGGGAATAGCTGATTACTCAGCGCATAATGATTTTTATAACGTTCTAATATTTTATGCTCCAAATCACCATATCAAATACTATTAACCTTCACTTGCAAAAAAATATCCTTCTCAAAGATATTGCTCATTTTATAAAAAAGAAAAAAAATTTTTTTTATATATACTGCAAATGATAGGAACAGAATTGTGCTTCTAATTTCTAAGTCTAGGGCTATAAGACAATTTCTAGCAGTATGCAGGAGGAAGCAGGCTGTTTCTACTAGGCTTCCAGCAAAAAAAATTCTAAACCTCCTACCTCAACTCCTGACACTTCTGCTACCCAAGCACTCAGTGCCCTGGAGCTGTTCACTAGCTTTCCAGAGCTCCCAACAGGGGCTTCTCCTTGGGGTTGGTCTATCCGACGCTTTTTCAGTAACTCTAATTTCAGCAGGATGCACAGCTCAGCCAGGTTTTAAGATGAAGCTTATTTCAAGGTAAAGCATACTAAGTACAAAGGACTCACAGGCAACCTGTGCCACCATCACTACCAGGAGATACGTGCAGTACACTGGAACAGTGGTATCTCCCAGAAGCTCCCTCTCTTTGGATCAGCCACCTCTCTACCATCTTTTCCTGTTTCCCCAACCACCTACTTATAGTCACACATGGTGCTAGGGACACAGGGACTCACATGCACAGTCTTGAGGAACTGTCTACCTACTTCAAAAAGGTTGACTTATCTTACACTAGATCTTAGAAAGAACATAAAACTAACGCCTCTAAAAATTCTAGCTCACCAAGCCAGGATAAACTCTAACGTTGAATTTAATATGAAAATATACATTCATTGCTTTTATAAAGGCTGTTTCCAAAAACCATTTCTTTTGAAAATTCAAAAGCCCCTGAAATTTTTATTTCAGGTTATGTGAAATATAGGTGTAAGCACCCTAATCTTTTCATTTTAATAAACTCCAGGCATTTACTCTCTATCGATTACATGGATCACTTCAAGAAGCCAAACTATTTAAATACAATGAAAGCCAACATGGCGCCAGAAAATAATTTTATCTCCCCCCCAACCCCAGATGTTTCTGATCTTTTGAGAAAGGACTTAACCGGGAGGAAAGGCTGTGGCTGATTATATATTAAGGGGTAAAATGGCCCTTCGTTGGCTCCTTTAATGTAGCCTCTCCTCTACTGCTCCTATTATTTTCTTAATTTTCTATTTTCAACCAAATATCTGTTTTGAGTAATCCTAAATGATTCCCCCCAAATGAAACTCTCACAACCACAATTCCAAGTCTCCAGTTTCTTTATTTTCTTTATTTATTTTCCAATCCATTTCTTTAAATAACACATACTGGAAAGGATAAGATTGAAGCAACAGATCCAAGAGGCTGGTTTTAAGATTCCAGTATCTAAAATCAGTTATAATTACCCAAAATCAATTCAGCAATAAAAACAACAGTATGAATGTAAAGAGCCGTTAGAAAAAGGGACTAATCTATTTTTATCCTGACTTTGGCCAGATATTTCTAGTTAGAGACAATTTGAGTTCCACCAGGGCACCAGGTAACCCTCCAGGTATGCCTATGGATAGAACCTCATTTCAAATTATTTCTCTGGCCCTTCATCGTCTTCACCGTAAGACAACAATTAGGCATAATTCTTTAATTGTTTTTACTGAATGTTCACACACTTATTTATTGTGTGCCTCCTAGAAGCTGAGTGTAGCAGCTGCAGTTTCCTGTCTCAACCTAGGGATACAGACTAACATTTTTAAAGCTGCTGGTCTGCAATGCACATCCCTCTAAAACCTTAATCACAATAAATTTAGTTAAATCCTTTAAAACCACGTTGCTCTAGCTTCACAGAGCAAGTCTGGCTGCTCAGCTTCAATTCCCTGACGAGAAGGGAGAAGCTCCGCTCTATTATGAAACCAGTTTGCCTATCAAATCCCCTTTCAAAGAAAGAGGTCAAGGAGAATAACTGCTGTGCCATTTTTTAATTCTTCCTTCCAAGAAATGACTGTGATTGACAGATGCTATTTCTTTGAGTTCCAGTGGCCTACATAACATTTATCAAGGGCACACAAAGTAATTGTTCTACCAACTAAACATATATTTGGAAGCCAGAGATAATACACCATTCACTCTCTCAATAAAGAAAAGCTGGCCCAGCTGGCGTGGTTCAGTGATTGAGAGTCCACATATGAACCAGGAAGTCATGGTTGGATTCCCCATCAGGGCACATGCCCTGGTTGCGGGCTCGATCCCCACCTGTGTGGGTGTGCAGCTGATCAATGATTCTCTCTCATCATTTACGTTTCTATCTGTCTCCCTTTCTGAAATCAATAAAAATATTTTTTTAAAAAAGAGCTGAATTAATGTTACTTTAACTACAAAATAACTGGTTAGATCCATACAAAGAGAATAATATGAACATTAATCTAAACAATCCTCTTTATTACTACCAAACACATTAAATGGGATAAAGCATATCTAACAGTAAATGAATAACCACGTTGACTGAAATAAGTTCCTAAAAGTAAATTAACAGCCTTTAAAATTAACTTCTTAGTTTAGAACAAATGACAACTAAGTCTTATTCTCAATACCATATAAAAATTAATACTAAGCCAACTCTTTCCTGGTATTATACTATGTTTCAACAGATAGTTAAGACAATTACTATTTTTTTGTTTGTTTGTAATCCTCACCCGAGGATATTTTTTCCATGGATTTTTTTTTACAGAGTGAAAGTGAGGTAGAGAGAAACATCAATGTGAGAGAGACACATTGATTGGTTGCCTCCTGCAGGTGCCCTGACCTGGGCCTGGATCAAACCTGCAACCCAGGTACATGACCTTGACCAGGAATCAAACCTGCAACCCTTAGGTGTGCTGACCAATGCTCTAATCACTTAGCAACACAGGCCAGGGCAAGAGACAATTATGATAAATACTTGAATGATTCAAGATGTTAAGTCCCTGGCCTATAAAAATTTAATTTGCTCTTGCTGTTTTTATTGTTTTTCTGTTTGAAAACATTTTTTGTGTGTTGGGTTCCCTCATATAGGTTTTTAAAAAAATATATTTTTTTACTGACTAAGAGAGAAAGGTACAGGGAGAAATAGAAACATTAATAGTGAGAGAGAATCACTGATTGACTGCCTCCTACACCACATGTGCCCTTACCAGGAATCAAAAAGTGACCTCTGGGTTCATAGGTCATGCTCAACCACTGAGCACACTGGCTGGGCCCTCAATTAGATTTTAATTCTGTGGTTATAATCAATCTGTGGCTTCTACTATAACCTTTTCAAGGCTGTATCTAGACACTGATATTGATTGAAGGGGCATACATATATTTGTATATAAATTATATGTGCTGAAGAGTATTTTTTACCTCTCAGTCTTGGGAAATAAGCATATATTACTTATTATACTAAACTTAGCAGTTATTTCTTTATTTCTTGGTTTCCATTTTTTTATATACCTCTTTATTGTTGAAAGTATTACATATGTCTCCTTTTTCCCCCATTGATCCCCTCCAGCCCGCCCCCACCCCAGGCCTTCAGCACCCTATTGTCTGTGTCCATGGGTTATGCATATATGCATACAAGGTCTTTGGTTGATTACCTCTCACCCACCCACCCTCCCCCACCTTCTCTCTGAGATTCCGAAATCTGTTCCATGCTTCTATCTCTCTGGATCCATTCCATTCATCAATTAATTTTGTTACTTAGATTCCACATATGAGTGTGATTATGTGATATTTGTCTTTCTCTGATTGACTTATTTCACTTAGCATGATATTCTCCAGATCCCTCCATGCTGTCTCAAAGGGTAAGAGATTGTTCTTTTTTACTGCTGCATAGTATTCCATGGTATAAATGTACCACAACTTCTTTATCCACTCATCTACTGATGGATACTTGGGCTGTTTCCGTATCTTAGCTATTGTAAATTGTGCTGCTATGAACATAGGGGTGCATACATTCATTCTGACTGGTGTTTTGGGTTTCTTAGGATATATTTCTAGAAGTGGGATCACTAGGTCAAATGGCAGGTCCATATTTAATTTTTTAAGAAACTCCATACTTTTTCCAAAATGGTTGCACCAGTCTACATTCTCACCAGCAGTGTACTAGGGTTCCCTTTTTTCCACATCTCCGCCAGCACTTGTCATTTGTTGATTAGTTGATGGTAGCTATTCTGACAGGTGTGAGGTGATACCTCACTGTCATTTTAATTTGCATCTCTTTGATGATCAATGAGCATTTTTTCATGTCTCTTGGCCATCTGTATGTCCCCTTTGGAGAAGTGTCTATTTAGGTCCTTTGCCCATTTTTAAATTGGATTGTTTATCTTCCTTCTGTTAAGTTGTATGAGTTCCTTACATATTTTGGATATTAATCCTTCATCAGATGTATTATTGCCAAATATGTTCTCCCATACAGTGGGATCTCTTTTCACTTTGTTGATGGTTTCTTTTATGTTGATGTAGTCCCATTTGTTTATTTTCTTTCTACTTTCCTTTGCCTTAGGAGATGTATCCTTAAACATACTGCTATGAGAGATGTCTGAGATTTTGCTGCCTATGGTTTCTTCTAGGATTTTAATGGTTTCACGACTTACATTTAAGTCTTTTACCCATTTTGAGTTTATTCTTGTGTATGGTGTAAGTTGGTGGTCTAGTTTCATTTTTTTTGCATGTATCTGTCCAATTTTTCTAACACCATTTATTCAAGAGACTCTCTTGACTCCATAGTACGCTCTTGCTTCCTTTGTCAAATATTAATTGAATGTAATGGCTTGGGTTGATTTCTGGGTTCTCTGTTCTGTTCCATTGATCTATATGCCTGTTCTTGTGCCAGTACCAGGCTGTTTTGATTGTGGTGGCTTTGTAGTATAACCTGAAATCTGGTATTGTCATTCCTCCAACTTTGTTTTTCTTTCTCAAAATTGCTGCAGCTATTCGGGATCTTTTTTGATTCCATATAAATTTTTGGAGTATTTGTTCTAGCTCTATGAAATGTGCCATTGGTATTTTAATAGGGATTGCAGTGAATCTATAGATTGCCTTGGGTAGTATGGACATTTTAATGATATTGATTCTACCAATCCATGAATACGTTTATATCTTGTTTATATCTTCTTCTATCTCTTTTTTCAACGTCCTGTAGTTTCCTGAGTACAGGTCTTTTGCCTCCTTGGTTAAATTTATTCCTAAGTATCTTAATTTTTTGTTGCAATGGTAAATGGGCTTGTTTGTTTAGTTTCTCTTTCTGATAATTCATTATTGGTGTATTAAAAAGCCATCAATTTTTGCATATTAATTTTGTATTCTGCTACATTGCCAAATTCATTTATTAAATCTAGTCTTTTTTTGGTGGAATTTTTTCTTGGTTTCCTTTTTTAAAAATTTCTTTTCCTCAACTATTAAATCTGAGCTTCCCCTAACTGAAGTTTCAAAGATAAAACAAAAACTACTAGATGTCTTTGCTACATCAGTTTGAAGTGGTTAAGCAATATGTTTTAAAAGTAATGTTTCTCAATCTACAACTTGTAAAACTGTGTCCCAAATAACTTATTCCTAATAATACATAAATACCTTCTTATGAATATATTAAATTAGATTAAAAGTATTCCCTATTAATGTCACTTTCCTTCACAACAGTGGTCCCCCTTTACCTGTGGGGGATACATTCCAAGACTCCCAGTAGACTCCTGATACAGTAGATAGTACTGACCCTATTTATACTATGTTTTTGCCTATACATACATACACTTCACAGTTTCTCTTTGGCATAGCTAAATTGCCAGTAACTCTTGAGCTTTCAGGACACTATTAAGTTTAAAATAAGGGTCACTAGAACACAAGCAGTGTGATACTGTGACAGTCAATCTGATAAGCAAGATGTCTACTAAGTGACTAATGGAAGGGTAGCAGATAGCATCTATAGTGTGGATACACTGAAGAAAGGGATGATTTATGTCCCAGATGGGATGTAGTGGGACAGCTCGAGATTTCATCATGCTACTCAGCACAGCACACAATTTAAAACTTATAAACTGTTTTCTTTAATATTTCCATTTAATATTGTCCATGAGTAACTGAAACCATGGAAATCAAAACTGCGGATAAGGGGTGACTACTGTATTATTCAATTTTACTGTGTGGGAGGGATATATAGCGAGTCAGCAAGGAATTTTACACAATCAGCAGACTCTGCTATATATGCTACAGCCTCAGCTATGACAATTACTGATTATTATACTGGTTATGAGTTATTTTCTCTTTATCATGCATAAATTCATAATAATGAAGGAAGCAAGGAGTGATGAAGAAAATAGGACAAATTCCTTTTCAAGGCTCATGAGAATGCTATGAACATTCTAGTAAACACAAAAAACAAGTTATAATGACCTAACCAAAGAAAATGACGACAAACAAATTATGTTACAAGCACTGTTTCCACTAAAAATTTTAACACTTGTAAATTCCATGAATTCTTGTTTTACAGTAACACTGAAGATAGGTCAACACTCAACCACTGAGCCACGCTGGCCGGGCTATTTCCTTAATTGTTGAAAATGGGTGATGGGGTACATGCGTGACATTTTCTATTATAAAAAAACATTAAAAGAAATAGTAAAGATCAAAATAATCTTTTGATTACTTTGAAAAAAGAATGTAAAGCATGTAGCCTATACATCACAAGTACTAGTTAAAATTATTATAAAGCTTAAGGATTAGATGACCTCACAGGTACTTTTCAAGTCTGAAAATCTAAAATTAAAATTCTATGACTAGATTATCTTTAAAGGTCATTTTTATTTCTAATATTCTTTGATTCTTCCCCAGGGATCTGGCTTAATTTTCTCCTCCCACTGGTTAACAAAACACTACAAAAACACTGAGTAACAACTACTTCTAAAAAACACATGGACTGGGATTGACTCCCAGTTCAGTGCTTGGAGGTGTCAGCTATACCGCCCACTTTAATTCTGGAGTCTGAGTGTGATACTGCTTAACTACTATCCTAAACAACCAGTACTGATTAGACACATGGAAAATTTTGCTTTACCCAATGGTGATAACTCTTGTGTTTCTTCCCTCCCTCCCCCACCCCCCGCAACACACACACAAATAGTTTGAGAATAGTGGTCCAGAATCCTCTGGAGGTAAAGAGATACTTTCAGGGAGTGCTTGAGATCAAAGTATGTTCATGATAATACTCAGATGATATTTGCATTTTTTTTTTACTCTCATCTCATAAGTGTAAGTGGAGTTTTCTAGGGATACATGATGTATGGCAATGTACCAAATGGAATGCAAAAGTAGATATGAAATCCAAGCTGTTTCTAATAAGGCCAGATATCAAAAGATCTGCAAAATTATAAAACAATATCTTTCTTCCCACTAAATGTTTTCTTGTTTTGGAAAAAAGTTACTTTTCATGAAAACATTACTTATATTTTCAAATAAAATATATTTGTTAATTTCTGTTTAAATAAAAGCAACACGTGTTCATTATTTTATCTTAAACAAATTTATATTCTGTTTTAATTCCTAATACAGTAAATATTGATAGATATAAACTCACATGCACCAAAGGTCTTTGAGATCCTCAAATTTTAAGTGTACAGGATCCTGAAACCAAAGTTTCAGAACTACTGTTCTAGAATACCCACAACTCTGTCTGATTATGTCTGTGATGATATCACCACACATTACCGTTACATTTTATGTTGTATAACCTCAGTTCTCTCATTTTTATTGTGCTCTGAAACTAGTTGGTTTCATATACCTAGAATTTAGTTGGGGGAGGGGGTGTCCTGCTTTAAAGAGAGAATTACTGTTCACAAATATAAAAATAACTTTCTAAAATATATTTTTATTGATTTCAGAGAGGGAGTTGGAGATAGAAGCATTAATGATGAGAGAGAATCACTGATCAGCTGCCTCCTGCACACCCCCTGCTATGGATTGAATGTGTAACCCGGGTATGTGCCCTGACAGGGAGTTGAACCGTGACTTCCTGGTTCATAGGACAATGTTCAACCAATGAACACACCAACCTGGCTATAAAAATAATTTTAATCACACGTATTCTACAAGATCAGGAGGAGCATTTCCCTTTGTGGTTTTTAAAAATATATTTATTGTTGAAAGTATTACAGATGTCCCCCTTTTTTCCCCTTCTAGCTCATACCTGTCCAGAGCATTTCCCCTTTGGAGAGAGGTTGGAAGTAAGTTCAAGGACCTGAGTTCTTTCTTTTGTGAGCTTTTTATCTTTTTATTAAGACTTGCCAATACTGGAAGTTAGAGTCCTCAATCCCAGTTCCCTGACACCATGGGAAGACTTTGGCAGCAATCCTTCCTGGTCAGGGTAGGAAAGCTGGTTATCTCAGGACACAGAGCTGTTCATTTCCTCCATAGGAATCTCTATGCACTGATCTGTGCCTGATTCTTCTAACACAAACTTTAATTCAGTTAAACAAACTTGGGTGAGCTCTTAAAGGAATGACTCAAGGAGGCCACAGATGGGATAGAAATAAAAGAATGCAGCCCTAAACATAGCTGACGCTAGCTATAAACACATACACATACATATATACATCAGGGAGGCACAGATGGGAGAGAAAAGAAAAGAATATAGCCCTAAATAGCTGATGCTAGGAGTAAACACATACTTACAAACATACATATAAATGCAAACACATACAGTTGGTTGTCCTGTCCTAACTCCTGAGCAGCACTGGATCCTTCTGTATCATGTCTTCTAATCTTTTATACTCCAAAGCATTTTAACTGAATTTCACATTTATTATGTACTTTTCTGCTTGAGGAAAAAAAAATCTTTAAAATAATTTTCATTCCTGCTCCTTTTCAATTAATCAACAATTGCATATTGAACATAGAAAAGAGAAGCAAGAATGACAAGCTAGAATCCTCCAAGAGGATCCTTCTCCTCAGAAAGGTGAGAATCACATTGCCTGAGGATGGCTTCCCAGACACCTATTCCAAGCCTGTTTAACCCACCTAGAGGTTGAATTTTTCTATTCTTCATTAATGTCAGATGACCCTGCTTCCTGTCTGAGAACACTAACAAACTCTTTCATCTTAACTTCAGAATCACTCTCTACTAAAAAATCAATACCTATTTTGTATCTTTTTTTCCCTTTATTACTTCCATCAACAGAATCCATGTCCTTATCACTTCCCTTATTCAGCTACAACACAGTTTTCCCGCCCCAGGAAGTCTTACAAATAAATTATTTATAATAAAATACGACTTAAGTTAAATAATTCATTAACTAGGCTTCTTTTTTTTTTAATGGCTCCATTGTAAAAGCATTTAAATATATTAAAATGGTTTTAATATTTGGATCTTCGTTTTGTTTTTTAAAGCCTCAGGATATTAAATGTTTCTTTATTCTATTCCTGGGAGGTTTCTTTCCTGATGTCACAAGATCAAATCAAACCGGATTAGGAGACTGGTTATAAAGTAAAAAATGACCACCTGATGCTATTTGGAAGCTATTATGAAACAAGATAGTGATATAGAGCTCAGGTCTCAGGGCATGTAGTACAAGAAGTACTGTTCTATTCATACAATCACAGAACATAATAAACCTCTTTGTTTTAAAGATAACCACTGAACTCTGCTGGAACAAAGCAAAAGGAATTACCTAAAAAAACAACCAAAATATAAAACTTCAGTCTCTCAAAATGTTTAAGAAGGTGAAGTTTATTTTAAGTCTAGAAAATTCTAAAAACTACCTTTGAAAAATATACCTGTTTGGTTTATGTATTTATCATGAAACATTCTAAGCACATAAAAAAAATATGGAAAATAGGGGCTTTCACTTCCAGCCAATATGGAGTAGCAGGTATAGGACTTACCTTCCTATCTGTAACAAACAAGTGAAAAAAACAGACAAAATATATGAAACAATGGTTTTGAGGGCCCTGCTCAACAGGCAATCAATAAAGGACAGAGATCCCTGAGAGACAGGAAATGAGGTAAGTGCTATGAATGCCTCAGCCTACTGCCTGGAGACCATTTCCAGGGCACAGTTCAGGGAGGAGGAAAACAAGTAGAGCCCAACTAAGGAGCCCTCCTTAGTTGAGGAGATGGAGTTGAGAGTCAAGGGAGACCAAGACAGAGTTTACAGGACAGAGTGCTGGAGAAGAAAGGGTTATATAGATAGAAGACTCGAGATGTGTGACAGGCAACCCTCAAGTATTCATCAAAGTACTGATCAGTGACTGCATGTAAGGAACCATTCAAAGGATTAGAAAGAACACTAAATGGCACTCAAACAGAACAGGAATAAAGCCCATTCTTATCAACCAGAATGGAAAGCCCCATAATTTACAGAGTACAGGGTAGTGGATTCACAAAGGTCCTGGGGAATAATTGCCATAAATGGAAAACCTCTCTGGCCCCACATAACAAATCTTAAAAGCAAGACCAGAAAGGGTCAAATTATTTTATAGCTAACTTAACTATAATGGAGGAGGAGGAGGAGGAGGAGAAGGAGCAGCAGCAGAAGGAGGAAGAGGAGGAGGGGGAGGAGAAAAAGATCTACTACACAACAAGGTAAAATTCACAATGTCTGGAATTTACAAAACAAATAAAGAAGCAGAAAAAAGGTGACACATAAAGAGTAATAAAATTAATCAGCTGAAACACAGAATTGACACATATGTTAGAATTAGCAGACAAGGGCATTAAATAGTTACATCTGTATTCTATATTCAAAAAACTAAGTAGAAACAAGGGAGATATAAACAAAGGCCTAAATCAAAGTTTTAGAAATAAAAAGTATCCAATGTCAGAGATGAAAAATACACTGAATAGAATGAACAACAGATTAGACAAAGCAAAATAAGAGCTGAGCAAACTTGAAGACACAACAAAAGAAACTATCCAAAATGAACCAAAGAAAAAAGGGGGGAAAAGACCAGGCCAAGGGACACCACCCATGCACTAATTTGTGCACTGGGCCTCTAGTTAAGTATAAAATGTTTACCAACTTTATCCTACTAACTTTATAACAGTTTCAGATATTGAGATCTAATTGGTTTCTTGTGTCTAAACATTATGAACATAACTCAATCTTCTATTTAACACTCCTCAGTGCTTTTTACTTGGGGCTTCACTTTGCAAGGAAGATCATTGCATCCAACTTCAACCATTTGTTCTTCCCAAGGTTTGATTTCATTATAATAACAAATTTTATCATCTTTGACAAGTTGAATATATACTTTATTTCTGAGAACTAGGGATATTTTTCCAGTTTTCATTTACAGTCTTCAGCTTTAACTGTGCTGTACCATCCGTAGCTTCTTGGAATCCTTCAAATATAAAAATGTTATAAGCCTCTTCAGTTTTTCAAGAGTGTTAACTCTTTATTATTGTTTTCTTTTCTTTTTTTAAAAAAATATATTTTTATTGATTTCAGAAGAAGGGAAAGGGGGAGAGAGAGAAACATCAATGATGAGAGAGAATCATTGGTTGGCTGCCTCCTGCATGCCCCACACTGCGGATCGAGCCCACAACCTGGGCATATGCCCTGACTAGAATCATACCCAGGGCCCTTCAGTCGAAAGGCCGATGCTCTGTCCACTGAGGAAAACCGGCTAGGGCATCACTTTCTTTTTAAACATTTTTGCGTAATTTTTTTTTTTTTTCAGGTATACCCTCAGACTTGGAGTAAGTTGTTCTTGAATTCTATTTCTCTCTTTGTTTGCCTGCCAGTCTGCCCTGTAAGCATCTTCATATATTTTTCTCTCTGAATCAGGAAGTTCCCTCCATAGATCCATGACTTTTAAAAATTAGTTCTGAATTTCTCACATCTGGGTTCTGAGCTTTAAATATGGGTAGCTGTTCTTTAGAAAATCGAATGTATGAAGTCATAGGCTTTTTTGGATAACTACTCAAGGTGGAAGAAATTCACAAAACTAAGGGGAGGGCACAGACTTAGATTTTCATCTGGTGTTTCCCTTCTGGCCAAAGGATTTATTTTAACATTTCTGCTAGTGTGGGCCTGCTGGTAATGAGTTCTATTGTGTATCTGAAAATGTCTTTATTTCACCTTTGTTTTTGAAAGATACTTTTTGCTGAGTATAGAATTCTAGGTTGACAGTTTTATTTTTTCTATGACTTTAAAACTGTTACCTTATTTATATTGTTTCTGATAAGAAATCTGTTGTCACCTTTGTCTTTGCTCCTGGATACATAATGTGTCTTTTATTATTTTCTGGCTGCTTTTAAGATTGTCTTATAATTAATGATTTGAACAATTTGATTATTATGTTATTGATGTAATTGTTCTTGTGTTCTTGTTGTTGGGGTTCATTGAGCATCTTGGACCTATATGTTTATTGTTTTTATCAAATTTGGAAAATCTGATCATTATTTTTTTAAAATAATTTTCTGGCCCTCTTGGCCGGCCGCAGGAGGTTGGCTGTGGGAGCACACTGACCACCAGGAGGCAGCTCCTGCATTGAGCGTCTGCCCCCTGGAAGTTAGTGCACGTCATAGTGACCAGTTGACCGGTCATTCAGTCGTAACAGTCACTTAGGCTTTTATATATATAGATTCCCTTTTCTTTAGCCCATGGACTCTGCCAGTTCAATATGTTTTGTTTGGTATCTTGTTTTGAAAAACTCAAACATCTGAAAATTCATGTGAAATTTATTTTGTATTTTAAAACTGATGATCAATGCCCTGACTGGTTTGGCTCAGTGGATAGAGCGTCCACCTGCTGACTGAAGGGTCCCAAGTTCGATTCTGGTCAAGGGCATGTACCTTGGTTGCAGGCACATTCCTAGTAGGGGGTGAGCAGGAGGCAGCTGATTGATGTTTCTCTCTCATCGATGTTTCTAACTCTCTGTCCCTCTCCCTTCCTCCCTGTAAAAAATCAATAAAATATGTTTTTAAAAAACCTGATGATCAAAATAGTCCATTAAATGTATTAGTAATCATTTTACCTTTGATAAAGGTGAAACAGACTGTGAAGGTTTTTTATAATACTTGATGATTGTGGAAAGAGTATTCTTGTTTCCTTATATTATGGAGGCAGGGGTTTCCTATTAGGAAGTGTCCCAAATTGTAGACCCATATGTTCTATAATTAATTGTGAATTTTTAAAAGAGCACCCAGACCTTGGCCAGTGTGGCTCAGTTGGTTGAGCATCATCTCGTGCACCAAAAGGTCATCGGTTTGGTTCCCAGTCATGCACATACTCAGGTTGTGGGTTCAATCATTGGGGTGCGTACGGGATCATCTTGGACCTATGTGTTTATTGTTTTCCTCTCTCTCTCTCCCATCCTCTCTCTCTCAAAATCAAAAACATTTAAAAAGGTTTTTAAATAAAGAACACTCAGAACTCATTTAGGTAAATTCCAATTCCTAGGTGGTTGTACAGGCAAGGGCTTTCGGGTTTCAGTTGCAACTTTGTACAAGAGATGGAGAGATTTATAAACCTTTTCCTCACTGACTTTTTTCCTAAAGTAAAAACTAAGAAATTATACCCTGGCGTCATCCTGTACACTGAAAGGTTGCAGGTTCGATTCCCAGTCAGGGCACATACCTAGATTGTGGTTTCAATCCCTGGGCGGTGTGCATACAGAAAGGCAACCAAGTGACTCTCTCTCTTTTTTCTTTCTCTTTCTCCCTCCCCCACTCCCCCTTTCTCCCATCCTCTTCCCCTCTCTTTAAAATAAATAAGCATATCCTCAGGTGAGGATTTAAAAAACTCAAAGAAATTATGTATCAAATCTATGTGGTTTTATATTGCATTGAATAAAATATTTGTGTTTCCTAATTATACGTTTAAGGTGAAACATTTATTTTACAGCTTCTTTCTGTCTATTTTTTTTTTCAAATAGAAACTTGTATTTTGAATTATTTTTTCTCATATGAGTATATTTATCCACAAAGTAGAGAATCTGTCTGGTAAGTTTTAAAACGAGAGATCCAAAAACAAAAGTCTCCAAAGTCTCTAAACTTGGAACCTGTAATTTTAAAATATTTTATATAATATAAAGACCAAATCCAGCCCAGACTGCTTTTCATGGCCTATTAGCTAAGAATTATATCTACAATTTTAAATGATTTTTAAAAAAAGAATATTTCAAGACACATGAAAATTAATATGAAGTTCAATGTCCATAAATAAAGGCTTATTAAAATACAGCCATACTCATTCATTTATCTACTATTTTTGGCTGCTTTTGTACAATAATGACAGAGTTGAGTAGTTGCTTCACAGACTATATAGTCTGCAAAGCCTAAAATATTTGCTTTCTGACCCTTTACAGAAAAAAGTTTGCCAACCCATGGTCTACAGTATAATGTAATGTGACAAGTGTCCCAATGTATCAATATGTTGGAATGGGTTTTTTAACTGGTTCAGAGGTTCTTGTTTTAGAATCTTTGTTATTATTACCTTAAGAAAAAAAAGGTCAAATCACAAAAGAATAATAATCTCCTTTCAAATTACGTTGTAGTGTAACAAAAGAGTTCCATCTAGTGAGGAACACCTAGATATTTAACAAAAAGGAATAAAAGCATATGTCTATACACACTTGTACAAAAATGTTCATAGCAGCATTATTTATAATAGCCCCAAACAGTAATATCCCAAATGTCTGTGAACCGGTGAAAGACAAAGTGTGGTCTACCCACACAATGGACTACTACTAAACAACAGAAGGAATAAAACGTTGACCCCTCAACATGAATCTCAAAATAATGATGCCAAGTGAAAGAAGCCTAACACTTCCCCCCCAAAAAAGAATATATACTGCATAATTCCATTTATATAAAATTCTAGAAAATGTAAACCCATCTATTATAACATAAAACAGATTGGTGATTGCCAAGGGATGAGGTTAGGTGGTGGAAAGGGGCAGAAGACTTCAGAGGTGATGGACATGTTATCTTAACTGTGATGACAGTTTCACAGTTATATACCTATGTCAAAACTTTTCAAATTGTACATTTTAAATATGTGCAATTTATTGTTTGTCAATTATACCATTATAAAACTTTTAAAAAATCCCATCTGTGCTCTTTTATATTGGGTAGATTTTCACTTACTAATTCAATATAATAATTATAGGTCTAGTCAAGTTGTCATTCCTTTTTGAGTCAGTTTTGGTAGGTTAGCTTTATTTCTAATTTTTATTATTATTTCTTCTTTAACCTATGAGTTACTTAGAAGTGTGCTTTTAAATTTCTAAATATATAAAGTTATTTTTATCTTCTTTTGGTTTAATGTCAATCTTAACTGAATTAAAGAAGAGAACAGCCTGGCCGGTATGGCTCAGTGGTTGAGCATTGACCCATGAACTAAGAGGTGGCCAGTTCGATTCCAATCAGGATGCATGCCTGAGTTGCGGGCTCAATCCCCGGCAGGCGGTGTGCAGGAGGCAGCCAATTGATATTGATGTTTCTCTCTCATCAGTGTTTCTCTATCTTGCTCCTTTCTCCCTTCCTCTCTCTAAAAATCAATAAAAACATGTTTTTTTTAAAAAGAAGAGAATGGCCCTAGCTAGTTTTGCTCAGTGGATAGAGCAGACCGATGGATCCTGGGTTCAAGTCCAGTCAAGGGCATATACCTGGGTTAAAGGATCCTCCCCGGGCTGGGCCCTGGTCAGGGTGCGTGCAGGAGGCAACCAATTGATGTGTTTCTCTCACATTGATGTTTCTGTCTTTCCCTCTCTCTTCCACTCTCTCTACTAATCAGTGGAAAAATATCTTCAGGTGAGGATTAAAAATAGTAATTTTAAAAAAAAGAAGAGAACATAGTCTGCATAATACCCATTCATTGGTTTTGTTAAGACTTGTTTTATATTTATAAATTCAGTATGTGTTCAGTTTTTTTTAAACTGCTTAAAAAGGAAGTATATTTTCATCCACTAGGTGCAGGGTTCTGCACAGGCCAACCAAATCAAATTTGTTGGTCATTTTGTTCAAATCTTCTCAAATTTTTTATCTGTTTGACCATCACTTACTGAGAAATATATGCTAAAATTTCCTGCTTTTGCAGATTTATCAATTTTCCCCTATAACTGTATCTATGTACTTTCTCTCTGTATTCTATATTTATATACAGGGGTGGGCAAAAGTAAGTTTACTGTGCCACTGTGACATTCTTTTGAGATTATAAAGCTATTGTAATCATCATAACCTGCATGTCTTTTTCCATATAAACAACTGTAAATCTACATTTGCCACTGATGTATTTTGAGGCCATACTATTGAATGCATACTGATTTGGAATTATTATAGCATCTTTATTGATTAAATTACCACCACCACCACCACCCCGCCCCCCATTACCCTGGCCAGCATGACTCAGCAGTTAGAGCATTGGCCTGCGCAGCAGAGGGTCACCAGTTCAATTCCTGGTCAAGGGCACATACCTGGGTTGCAGATTCGGTACCCATTTCCAGTGGGGGCAAATATGGGAGGCAACCAACCGATGTTTCTCTCTCCCCCTCCTCTCCCCCTTCCACTCTCTCTGAAAAAAAAAAAAAGGAAAAAATATTCTCACTCCTCCAGTGAAGATTAAAAAAAATTACCCCAAAAGTTAGTGGCAAACAATGATCATTTTATTATTGTCATGATTCTTTGGGCCAGAAATTTTAGCAGGGCAGAGCAGAAACATTGTGTCTCTGATCCACAATGCCTGGGACCACAAATGTGATGATGACTTGAATAGATGAAGATGCCTAGGATGTCTCAACAGGAGCTACGTGTCTGAGACCTCAGTTCTTCTCCAGGTGGTGTTTGCTAGAGCTGGACTGTCCAACATGGTTCCTTCACTCACATAACTGACAGTTGATGCTGGCTGTTTGCTGGTAGCTCATTGGGGCTATCAACCAGTGCCTACATGGGTCCTCTCCAACTGGCTTGGACTTCTCATAGCATGGTAGCTGGGTTCTGAGAGTGAGTATTCCAAGAGGCACAGGCAGAAGCTGCAAGGCTTCTTATGACCAAGCCTCAGAAGTCCCAGAAAGTCACTCAATTGGTCAAGCAGGTCACTAAAGCCAGCCCAGATTCAAGGGGAGGAGAAAAGAAGATTCCACCTCTGAATGGCCACTTTGGAGACAAGTTACCACATACCACCCCTCTGGTCCCAACAAGTTCCTCCCACATGCAAAATACACTCACCCTCTCCTAAGACCTTCAAAAGTCTCATCTCATTATGGCATCAGCTTGATGTCCAGAATCTTGATATCTAATTCAGGTCCAAGTGTGATTGAGGTTCGTTAGATGCAGTTCATCAGGTACTGCTACTGGAGTACAGTTCCTTTTGATCTGAATAAAGAGACAAATTATCTGCTCCCACACACCCAACATACAAATGTATAATAGTGAGAATGACTCAGGATAACTACAATAGACACTCATTCAAAATATGAGGAAAAGGAGGCAGGAACAGGAGACACAAAGCGGTTATTGGTCCATAGAAATTCTGAAATTTAATCAGACACATGTCAACAGTTCCTTGATTATAACTGAGTCCTACTCTGCGAGTGATTTCCCAAAACTCTTGGCTCTACCCTCTAAGTTATCACTCCTTTTAAGAGATGGTTAACATCTGCAATGGAGTAGTCTTCTCAGTCTGCTTCCTGTCTGTAGATGATAAAAAGCCCAAAGGCCTATTTCCATTTTTTTACTGTTTCTGTTCCTTGTAATCCAAGCTAAAGCTTCCTCTGTTAGTACAATTTATTAAAAATCTTCTAGATTTCCTGAGTCTAATAGAGGGTTTATTCCAGTAGAGAGAGCCACGCCCAACTTCTCTATCTTAAGATCTGTGTGAGGCTACTCTAAGAAAACATCCTTAAGATCCTTAGAAGCCCTATTGAGTAATAATAAGGGTCTAAGAAGTGTTCCCTTAAGATCTTTGGAATCTTCTTATGTATCTGAAGGGTTCTATGAAACACTGCCATAAATCTTTCTGAAGTCTTAACAAAGGAATTTACAGTTGCACCCTGGAGATATTTACTTTGAGGCCAACCTATTATATTATTTATTAATTCTACTCTATTATAACCCTCTGAAGAATCTACTATACTTTATTCAGCTTTGGATGCACCTCCTTCCCCACCATTCCTACTCCAGCATCTAGCTCAGTATCATTATTAAATTAGACACTCAACTACATGAGTGATTTATCAAGATTGGGTTAACCTGATAAAATTATGTCCATTATGTTACCTAGAGTTCTGTGAGATGACCCTTTACTTCAGGCTGTTCCAAGGTTGATTCTTTGGCATTTCCTTTGATTCTGTGAATTACCTCTATTATCCTTATACTAACCCCCACCCCCACCTCACGCCACCCATTTCCTTTTTTTCTTAAATCAATTTGCAACCAAAGAAACCTAACTGATAAAAGCTGGAATAATCTGTAATTGTTTAGTAGATATTTGCTTATTGAGCAAAATATGAATAAATGCTCTGAAGCCAGTTAAATGTGCAATGAGAAGAAAAGGATACAGAAACAAAGAATACATTGAAACAGAAAGATATTGATTATACCTACAGTAGGTTGCTGTACCAATATAATTATCCTCATTTTGGACAACTTTCCCTATTGCTCTGGCTAAAGGCTTTGAAATCATCCTTAACTTCTCTCTTTCTTTGAAACATCAATTAAATTTATTAGCATATCCTGTTTGCTGTACTTTCAAAATATATGCAGACTCTAAACACTCTATCTTCACTGCTATCATCTGGTCCAAACTATCGTCATCTTTCATTCAGTTATTGCAATAACCTTTTAACCAGTCTCCTGGCTACCACCCCTAACTTTCTTCACTTTACTCTCAACCTTTAGGCCAGAATGATCTTGTTAAAATTTAAGTCAGCCCTAGCCAGTGTAGCTCAGTTGGTTGGGGCATCGACCCTTATGCCAAAAAGGTGGGGTTAGATTCTGGTTAGGGTATATACCCAGGTTGTAGGTTCAATCCTCAATGAGGGCACATTTGGGAGGCAACCAATCGATGTTTCTTTCTCTCCTCTCTTTTCTCTTTTCTCTCTCTCTCTCTCTCTCTCTCCATTCCTGTCTCTAAAAAATCAAAAATATAATAAAATGTAGGTCAGTTCATGTCACTCTGCTCCAAACCTTCCAATGGTTTCCTATCTCATTTAGAGCAAAAGCCAAGGCCTAAAATCCTTAATATGAACTATTAAAACCATATGTGATCTGTCTTCCTGTTACCTGCTGGCCTACAACTCCCTCTCTTTCGTAGTCTACTCCAGCCACACTGGCCTCCTTGGTACACCTTAAAATCAACTAGTATACTCCCCTCTCAGAACCTCTGTACTTACCATACTCTTTGCCAGAACACTTTCTTCACTCTCTTATAAAAAGCAGCCCCTTTGAGGTCATGCCTTATGTTAATAAGGAAGTACAAACTGGATAATGTGTTTATAACTAGAATTTCTGTAACACTGGGTGATTTCAACAATGCATATGGGTGGCCCATGAAGACCTTGGCTTCAAGTCCCTTCATCTCATTTCCAATGGTGTTCTCCATTCTACCTCAGCTAACCACTACCAAGGCCACAACCCAGATCTTATTATCACTAGAAATTGTTCCATCTCTAAAATAACTAATCTGCATATCCTGCTCTTGGACTTCTTTTTCTAGCTTTCTTGTTTAATTACTGCTAGTATGATCTCACAGTGACTTTAGCTCACTGATCCTTTACTTTCATCTCCTACCCATTCCTTTTATTCCTTTTCCTTCTTATCCATGACTTCTTACCCTTACATTCCATGAATTACCATTTTGATAACTTAACATCCTCTGAGCTCCATACCACTATTTCCAATTTGTCTACTACTCATCTCCATTTAGATGTTCCACAGACACCTCAAATTGAACATGTCTAAAATTAAGATGTCTTCTCCCACCACCTATTTTACCTCCTGTGTTGGTGAATGGCACCAGTATGCAACCAAATGTCTCAAACAGCCATAACTCGCTTCCATCTCTTTCATTCCTCCCCACAATAATTAGGACCTGATCTTACTTCTGTAGTAACTCTAAAAAATCTATCTACATCTTTACAAACCTCTAGTTTGTTCTTCCACTCACCATTCTTTCTTCATAAGGAACTAACTGTTCTTTCTGCTTCTAATCTGATGCATTCTCTCCATTCTCCATACTGCATCCAAAGTAACCTAAAATGCAAATCCAATCATGGCACTCTTCACTTAAGGAAATTTTAGGAACCAGGGTAGCACAAGGGAGTACAGAGACTAAGCTTCCAGGACATTTTCTGGCCTCTCATTTCTCTGTACATTACTAACTTCATTCCCTCAGGTTACTTTGAGTCACTAGAAACATGGCCACCAATAGCTACAGAGTAATCCCAAAACTAAAGAAATAAAATTTGATGCATGTAAATAGATTCCTTATTATTCAAAATATTCACTGCCTCTCCCTGGTGAGTTTATATATTCCTGCCCAACTGATGTCAGGCTTGGCAATGTGACTTGCTTTAGCCAATGAAATGTAAGCAAATGACATATCCCACTTCTGAATAGAAGCTTTCAGAGCAATGGAATGATTCTACCATATCTCATTTTCCTCTACCACCAGGGGAATGTCTCAGATAGGAGCTGCATCTCTAGCCTGGGTCCTGGAACAGAGCCACATGATAGATATGCAGCATGAGCAAAAAACAAACTCTTGTTACTATAAACCCCTGAAATTGGGAGATTGTTATCACAATATAACTTAGCCTAATCTGACTTAAATAGTACATCCTAAGGAAAAACTCTGACTGGTCTGGTTTTGATCACATCCCCTGCTTAAAACCATTCAATGAGCCCTACTAGTGTGGCTCAGTTGGGTTGGGCATCATTCTGGGTACCGAAAGGTTGCAGGTTCAATTCCCGCAGGGACATGTGCTCGACCTTGGGAGGTGGGGTTTAGGAAGCAGCCCTCTCTCCCTCTCCTTTCCTCTCTAAAAATCAATGGAAGTTTTTGTGAGGTTTTTCTTAAACCCTTTAATGATACTCATGTGCCCACTAGAGTACAAATTCTAGCACAGTATAATAGCCCTTTCTGTATATTCCTACTTTCTTTCCAGCCTCATTTCCTGGGACTCCCTTTTATATTCTATATTTCAACCATACTAGATTATTTTAAAATTCCTTAACATGCCATGTTGGCTTTTACCTCCCATTTATTTGCACATCCTGTTCTTCATAGAACAGGAAGGAATGTTATTCCTTCAATCCTACCCCAATCCACTCAAAATATCTACACTTCCTTTAAAAATCCACTTAAATAGAACGTCCTCTGTGGAGGCTCATAAAAACCTGCCCCATTAAACACAATTGATTGTTCTTTTCTCAGTACACAGGTTTTTTAATATCCTCTATTAGCCTTTATCTTGCTATTCTGCAAAAATTTATGTGAATCTCTCCGACTATATTGTGACTTCTTTGAGAGAAAACACCATGTCTTACTCATTTTTGGAGCCTAAGAATCTAATGCAGTGCTTGGCACATAATAGAGAATCAATATGTTTATGAAAAGTCTAACATAAAAAGTCTTTTTCTAGTGTAGTTGGATATAAAAAGATGAGATAGGTCCTCCTATCATGTTAAAAACATAATACAGAAAATCTAGCCTATTCAACTCATTTTGCTTCCCATTTTCTTTAAGAATAATCTTCCAAATTTGAAAGAGAACACAGATTAAGAAGTTAACCTATTATCAGAGGTTAAGAGGAAATTGAAGCTTGAGATAAAAGAAAAGATAACAAAAGAGCCTCCTCCAGAAGCTTTTTAGTACGTTCAATTTCTAGGACCATATAAATTATAGCTTAAGACACTAAGATCTCCATGATATCTCATGGAAAATATAAGAGAAGCTAGAAGATGAGAAACAAAAAAATTCTATTTCAATGTTCTCAATTTCAAATGAAAAAAGAGACCTGATTCTGGAAACTGTAGATTGAGTTCAACAAGAATTCCCAGCAAAATTCTGTCATCCTATGGTAGTGTAGGGAAGGAGTGTAGAGAGCAACAGAAGCCAAAATGGATTCAATAAGAAACAAAAAAATCATGCTAACCTAATTTTACTTTTGCCAAAATTACTAGAGAGATCAGAGAAATAACATAGAGTGGATCAGATAAAATTGGTTGAAATCAAGATAAATTATCTTATGCTAGTTAGGTAATAGAGAATTGGTTGACATCCTTAGATTATTTTTTTATTTTTATTTATTGATTTGAGAGAGAGAGAGAAACATCAATTTGTTGTTTCATTTATTTATGCATTCATTGGTTGCTTCCTGTATGTGCCCTAACTGGAGATCAAACCCACAACCTTGGCATATCAGAGGATGCTCTAACCAACTAAACTAGCTGGCCAAGTCCATCCTCAGATTATTAGTCAATGGCTTAATATCAATCTGGGTAGAAGGCTCTCATGTTGTCACAGGACTTTATTTGGCCTTACTTTAGTAAATATTATCAACACCTTGAAGATTTAAATGGTAGCTTATAGTTGTTGGTGGTAGAAACCTGGGAAGATTAGATAATACCATTGAAGACATAGTATTATAAAAAAATATCTGAACAAATAGAAACAATGGGCTGAAAATACAAAATGAAATTTATCAAGAATAAATGTAGCCCTGGCTGGTAGCTGGCTAGAGCATTATCCCAATGCATCAAGGTTATGAGTTCGATCACCAGTCAGGGCACATACAACAATCAAGCAACAAATGCATAAATGAGTGGTACAACAAATCTCTCTCTAAAAATCAATCCATAAAAATTTTCTAAAAAAAGTATACTACTAGTAAGAAATCATTTTAATAGTAGCTGATGATAGTTGAGAGTTTAGTTGGCTGTAAGCTAAAGATAAGCCTTTAGTGTAGTGTCAGCTTAAGAAACTTGCATAAATTCACTAGCCCTGGCCGGATAGCTCAGTTGGTTAGAGCATTGTCCTAATATGCCAAGGTTGTGGGTTTGATCTCCAGTCAGGGCACATATAAGAAGCAATCAATAAATGCATACATAAATGGAACAACAAATCAATGTTTCTTTCTCTCTCCCCCTTCCTCTCTCTCTAAAATCAATCAATCAATAAAAATTTGAAATAAAACTAAAATGCTTGCATAAATTCAGGTAATAAAATAACAGTACAGTGACCTGAACAAAGAAGAAAATTGCTACAGATCACGCAACTCCTGAGAATTATAATTTGGCATATGACCCCTTACAAGTAACACTGATCACATATAATAAATCCAGAAGAGGACAACTAGGTTGATGGTAATGGGGTTGGCAAACTAAATCATATGAACAATTAAGAGAATCAGAAATGATTTCCACAGAGCGAAGTTCTGAGGTAGGAAAAGTAACATTCAGAGCTGTGTGTCTAAGTATTTGAACAATTGTTATACTGAAGAGCAGAAATTATGATTTTATACATTTTATACTTATTCCCCGTGCACACAGTTCCAAGTTTTACATATAATAAATGCTCAAGATCAACTCACCTGTTGATGACTAAGACAACAAAAACATTTGTCATACAGATCATTTGTCATGATCTGAATGACAACTCAACAAATGAGTAATAAGTTTGGAGGAAGAAAACTTAAAAACCAAAGTAAAAACATTTAAAAGCCTTAACTGAGCAAGCTATTTAGGATATCTGAGGCATATTACCCTAAATTTTAGAATTTCTTTCTTATATCAGATGACATTCTTGGCCATACAAATAGTGATATTTTAGTCCCTTTTGTAAATATTTTCCTATAATAGAAAGTCATTGTACCCAGTGACCACACTTCTAGGAATATATCGCAAGAAACTAGAAACACCAATCAGAAAGGATATATGCATCCCTATGTTCATAGCAGCACAATTTACAATAGATAAGATTTAGAAACAGCCTAAGTGCCCATCAGCAGGTGAGTGGATTAGAAAACTGTGTGGTACATCTACACAATAGAATACTATGCTGAGGTAAAAAGGAAGAAACTCCTACCATTTGCAACAGCATGGATGGACCTGGAGAGCATTATGCTAAGTGAAATAAGTCAGTCAGAGAGAGGTAAATATCACATGATCTCACTCATTTGTGGAATATAATGAACAACATAAACTGATGAACAAAAACAGATCCAGAGACAGAGAAGCATCGATCAGACTGTCAAACCTCAGAGGGAAGGCAGGGGAGGGTGGGGAAAGGGGGAGAGATCAACCAAAGGACTTATATGCATGCATATAACCAATGGACACTATGGGGGGTGAGGGCACGAGCGGGGGTGGGTGGGGAGCTATGGGGGGATAAGGACACATATGTAATACCTTAATCAATAAAAAAATAAAATAAAATAAAAAAGAAAGTCATTGTTTTCCCAAAGAGAAATTTGAGGATGATGGAAGCTATTTGTTTAGCACTAACAACATGACAATGATTAACCCTGGATAAGAACCTTAAGCTTTTCACTCACAAGCTCTTAGTTAAAATCACTTAACTCATTAGGAAGGTAATAAACAAGCACAGTATACAATCTCAATTTGGTTTCACTCTTATTATTCTCCGCCAGTTATCCAATTGCTAAATCCACAAAGAGTAAGCCTCCACTGAAACTCTAAAACATATGGAAACGTTTATTGCTTAAAGCTTAAAAATTAAAACAAAATATTAAGATTGAAACCAAGGACTTGTCTCTTTCATGCTGCTTAAAGAGTAGCATAGGCACTATCAGTTCTACCTTATGCCAAATCTTGGTCAACAGAGTATACTAAGCACACACACCGGTGTTTCTCCGGAAACCTAAGTGGTTTCCTTTGTGCATCAGAGATTTGGGGCAGGGCTGCAGCCATGTTAGTGCCAAAAGGCAGTGAGAAAAAAGTAATGTTGGTAAAGATAAAAGAGATCATTTTGTGTATGAAGACGATAAGCACATCTGGAGATTAGTTTTGTTTTATACACAAATTAAAATGTGGTCTTAGCTCCTGAGAAAACTAAAAGAAGGCTGGAGTAGCACAGAACTCGATGGTGTTCAAGGAGCAGCTACACCAGGTCTGTAAAATAGCAAAATGCTAGTCAGCTTTCGTTGTAAAAGAATGCCCTAACAAGTGCCCACACTCTCACTTCCTTCCCAGTGAGACTCATTTACATGATAATGGTTGCCAAGGTTACTTTAATTGCATTACAGCTCCTTTCTCCAGTTGTTAATCCAAAGCACCACCTGGGTGGTATAGTTAACAACCAAAAACCTCAATTAAGGATAAGTCAAAATTTAGGCTACTAAAAAATTCATGATCTAAAAAAAGATTAGTTCTAGCAGCAAAGATTGCATCAAGGCAGGAGCTATTTGTTTCCTATACTCTATTCTACCCAAGATCTTACACTATCCCAGGGAACTCCCTAGGAGTCAGTTTTTTGTTTTTTTTTTATCAGTTTTTAGTTGTGCCTTTATTCACCTTAGTTCATTTAAAAATGTACTTGTTTTAAAGATCCTATAAATATAGAGTGACTACCCACTAACGTGGGATATGTCACCCCTCTCAGCATGGTATTGTTTTTTAAAAAGCAGAATTTCTTATAGGAATCTTATCAATCACACAGTAGTTACAAGAATGTCAGATATAGTGACATACAATCTAAACAAGACAGGCCGATTAAGAATGTACATAATGTAAAAATATACATATTAAAAGTTAGCCATGTAGACAGACGCATGCAGCAGTAGGGGTAGGTGATAGGAGGTTGGGGGGTGAGAGCCCACACGCAGTAATATTGCCTAATCCCAACATTATAGTAAATAATTTCCACTAACTGATACAAGTATTCCATACACATCTAAACACACAAAGGCAAATCATGACCTGCTACATATAGTCTAAAGTGGTCTGTGATCTTTTTGTGATATTTCCATGAAAATAGTAAATAGTCATGCAGGTAGTAGGAAGTATTGGTTATTCTGGTTGGACTTGGGAAATGTTTAACTTTTTGACATTAATATCTGTGAAGAGAATATATCTCCTTTTACTGCTTTCTTCACAATTGACATGCGCTTAGAGTGGGGGAATTTCAATGGTGGTTTGACCTAACAGTGATGACTGAAATACTCTTTAAAAAATGTGGTAACTTTTTAACAACATATTTTAGCCACACACTTAACATAAAACATGGATCATCTGCAGGATTCTGTAGTTTCTACCACTGTCCTAAAGAATGAAACTGATACAAGTGCTTGTTTATTTACCAAAGCAGGCACTATTTTGAGCTCTGTGATCAGAGAATATCCAAAACAGAAGAAATGTCACTTTTTTCCTCTGGGCCTTTTGAGAAACTTGACCAAAATAAATTATTCAAGGTTCCCCCTGAGCAGTGGTGTCATCATGTATGTTACTGTCTGGAGAACAAACAAGAACTTCTAACAGTGCAACAGCATTGCCTTGGGTACACTTGATAGGAATCAGGAACCTTTAACAGCAGTTCACCGTTTTCTTATACACCTCCATTTAGCCTGTATTATGGCAAATGTGTTTGGGGGGCTATGCTTGAGATTTCTTTAGTTGGATAGAAACCCTTCAATAAGAAGTTGGCAGGTTCTGACTTACTGTCTCTGAATGCTCAAAATGCAAGTTCCTATTGGGGAAAGAACATTAAAATAACTTGAAGATCTATCTTATTGGTAAGTTAGAATGCAAAGTATTTTATTTTTAAACTTTGAAACAAGACAGCCTAGGTTAAATAATATAGTTTTCCAAAGCTGAATGTGCTTGCTTGGAGCTCAGTTTTTCTGCTTAAAGTACAAAAACAACTTTCTAAAACTCCTAGGCCAGACACTACTGTTTTGATGATCTGTGATTTAGATGAACAGATCCAATCTCAGTTGGTAACATACCTTTTTTCCCCGTTGGTAAGGGTTTAAAAAATTCTAGAACAGATGCATTTTTCTAGTCTTACAGTGACAATTTCATTCCAAATGTCTCCTGAGAGGCGTATACCATATACAGGAATCCATCTTCATCCTTCTCACTTTCATACACTTCCGATATCGGTGTGGACACACTCACCATGCTGTGCCCATTCACTAACAGGAAGAAGACTTGATTAGCGTTGAGCTGTAAGCGCCTTCTAATTATCTTGATGAGTTCACTCATGTTGACATGATCAGGTACAAGAAACTTGGTTTTATCCAGGACAGGAAGCTGCTTCTCACCCTTGTATCGTTCTATTATCACCGGGATTTTGGTCGGATGCTGCTCTCGGATAAGCCGGACATCGTCTACTCTTTGTTCGAAGGTGCGGCGCTGCTTGAAGGTCTTCTCCGACGGCATGGCGCGCGAGGCTGGGAGCAGGCGGCGAGGAAGAGGGTCCCGCAGCTTTAGGTGGACTTCCCTTGTGTCTCTTCGGCCCGCACCCGCGTCAAGTGACCGGCGCGCCGCCCCAGGAGGCGGGGCCAAGGGTGGACTCCCAGGAGTCAGTATTTTTGTCTGCCCAACAGAGATTCTTATAAGAGAAGCAAGTTAAATAACAAATTTTATAAAGGGTAATGGCTCAAAACAGTTATTACTTTATTCCAAGTATATTTCCCCTTGCTCTAATAAAAAAAAGGACATTATATAAAAGGACACTGAAAACTCTCTCACATTACTCATCATTATTATCTTCTAAGAATGAAAACATATAGTGCTGGCTATACAAGCAGTACATAAACCAGACATAAACAACGAGGCTAGTATATTCTGTATAAAAGCAACAACCAAACAAAACATTCTCTAACAAAAAAAGTGAAGAGTTATTAAAGGCAAAAAAATAAGTAAAGAGCAAGCTTTCAGAAGCATGAATACCAAACATTCACTTCATAGTTACATTAAGAAAAAAAAGTTCCAATGATAATTTACCAGAATTTTTACTCCCACAGGTAGCAGCAATGGGAGATACAGGGATACTGGTCTGTAGATGTCCTCCCACTCATGCTTTAAAGATCACCTCAGTGGAAAAATGAAGTTTCACATTTACATATTTTCATTCTTTTATCCCCACTCCCATCATTCCTCGATTTAAGCCATGACTGTGATATGTTTAATGTGTTTACATGTTTTCTTGCAAAGTGCATAATGTGTTTTAAATATACTTTCTTTTTTATATATATTTTGTTTATTTTTTACAGAGAAGAAGGGAGAGGGATAGAGAGTTAGAAAGATCGATGAGAGAGAAACATCGATCAGCTGCCTCCTGCACACCCCCTACTGGGGACGTGCCCGCAGCCAAGGTACATGCCCTTGACTGGAATCGAACCTGGGACCCTTTGGTCCGCAGACCGATGCTTTATCCACTGAGCCAAACCGGTTAGGGAATTAATTATACTTTAAAATGTACATAAATACCATGTTACATATCTCATTCTGCTTCTTTCTGTTTTTAATCAGCACTGTTATTAAGATCCATCATGCTGCCATGGGCACATCTAGTCCATTGTTTCAAATTGCTACATAGTACTCTATAGTATAAATCTATCACAATTTACCTGAGGTAGTTGGGGAAAGAGTATAGACAACCAGATTGTTTTTCACAAGCACAAATAACATTGCTATGGACTCATATAAGAATTTCTGTCAACTATATGTACCTAGGAAAAGAACTGCTGGATCATGAGGTGTACCTAATGTATAATCTAATTAAGTTCTACCTCCCCCCAGTTTACACTTCCTCCAACAAGAACTACTGTAACTGAATAGCCACCTACCAGGCACTGGGCACTGGACTGGGCACTTTTTCTGAGAACTTGTTCTGCTATACCACCTCATCCTCTTTAGCTAGTCTTTGTCCCTGTTGCTTTTCATATCAGCTGTCACCTCCTCAGAAATGTGAAGGCAAGGAGTTCCTCCCTTGCTCTTCCCTGACCATCATGTTCCCTATTTTACTCCAACAATGCCTTAGGCTGCCAAGGCGTCTACTAACCAGGAATTATGAAAACAAAATCAAATAGCAAATGTTATTTTAAAAAAGGTTTGATTCTCGAAGTCATTGAAATGTACCTGTTACGAAGGACATTATTCATTTTGCGCCTTGGCCAATGTTGCTCAGTGGTTGGAGCGTTGGCCCTCGCACCAAGGAGTCTCTGGGTTGCCAATTTGATCCCTGGCCCCAGCCAGGCACATGCAGGAGGCAACCAATTGATGTGACTCTCTCACATTGATGTTTCTCTCTCTCTATCCCCCTCCTTCCCTTCCTTCCACTCTCTAAAAATCAATGGGGAAACAACATCCTCAGATAAGGATTAAAAAAGAAAAAAAGAAATTCTTTCTGCATACATTTTATAGTCATTCTTATCCTTTTCTGAGGATTCTATAGAGTATCTTCCTTCTACTTTCTGGAAGGCCTTGGAGGAATAGCTCCATTTCTTTGGAACTCTTCTACAAAAAAATAAGGGGAATTGGATTATAATCATTGTTTTCAATCTATACTCTGGAACCCTAGGGTGGCTCAAGAGAATCATCTCAAGGCAAAAGGGGTTACCTACCCCTCTTCAATTAGAACAGCAGAATACAAAGAATAGCACAACAAAAATTCTTTTGTCTTCTCTGAAGATTCAGTTTAGAGAATCAGTTCTACTTAAGAAAAAGTTTATTCACACATTACTAGCTGAGAGTGGTAACAGGTATAACCTCTATTGCATTTGGCAATATTAATAAATTTTAAAAATATACCTTTTGAACCAGAAATTCCACTTGTAAGAATTTATTCTATGGATATTCAAATTCATGCTCAACATATCCATATCTATACAAGATATTCATTACAGCACTGTTTGTATGGGCAAAATATTGAAAATATCTTAAACAACCATGAATAGCCAACCAGTTACTGCACATAAATTATGTGCAATGGAATATTATATAGACTTTAAAAACAACAAAGCAGCTCCAAGATACAGTTAAGTGGGGAAAAAGTAAGATGCAAAATGGTGTAGTATTATACTACCCCTTTGTATTGAAAAGTGCCTGCTATATGATATGTTAACTATTAGTATAACTTATTTTATTTTCTCATTACCACCAGCCTAGTCCAAATCCTTATTATAACTCCCTTGGATTTTTAAAATATTTATCAAATTGATTGGGGTGACATTGGTCAATATGAACATACAGGTTTCAGGTGTGGGTTTCTATGTTACAAGATGTGTATATTGTACTGTGTGTCCACCATCCAAAGTCAAATCTTCTGCTGTCATCTTATATTAGGACTTTCTTCTCCACTCACTCCCTTCCCTCTGGCAATCACCACATTGCTGTTTGTGTTCACAAGTTTGAGTTTTAAAACCAACATGACTGAAATCATACAGTTCCTAGCTTTTTCTGACTTATTTCACTTAGCAAAATGTTCTCGAGGTCCATCCATGTTGTTGCAAATGGCACTTTTTCATCCTTTCTCATGGCTGAGTAGTATTCCATTGTGTACCACATCTTCTTTATCCAGTCCTCTCACAGGATGCTTTGGTTGTTTCCATGTCTTGGCCACCGTGAATAATGTTGCAATGAACATATATCTTTGCCAATACATGATTTCGAGTTTTTCAGGCATATACCCAGGAGAGGGATTGCTGGGTTGTATGGTAGCTCTATCCTTAATTTTTTGAAGAACTGCCAGACTGCTTTCCATTGTGTTTATTCCCACCAGCAGTGAAGGACTGTTCTCTTTTCCCACAACCTCTCCAACACTTGTTATTGCCTGTCTGATTGATAATGGCCACTCTTAACAGGTGTAAGGTGGTGTCTCATTATAGTTTTGATTTGCATTTCCCTAATTACCAGCGAGGTTGAACATCTTTTCATACATCTATTGGCTGTTCATATATTTTCTTGGGGGAGGTGTATTTTCAGGTCCTCTGCCCACTTTTTGATTGGATTGTTTGTTTGGTGTTGAGTTTTATGAGTTCTTTATATATTTTGGAAATTAAACCTTTGTCGGAGCTGCTATTTACAAATATCATCTCCCATCTGGTTGGCTGCCTCTCTGTTTTGTTGTCAATTTCTTTTGCTGTGTAGAAGCTTTTTAGTTTGATACAGTCCCATTCATTTATGTTTGCCTTACTTCCCTTGCCTGTGGGGTCAAGTTCATAAAATGTTCTCTATGATCAAGGTCCGTAAGTTTGGTACCTATATTTTCTTCTATGTAACTTATTTTTCAGGTCTTATATTTAGGTCTTTTTTTCCATTTTGAATTAATTTTTGTACATGGGGACAAACTGTAATCCAGTTTCATTCGTTTGCATGTGGCTTTCCAGTTTTCCCAGCACCATTTATTGAAGAGAATATCTTTACTCCATTGTGTGTTTCTGGATTCTTTGTAGAAAATTATCTGTCCATATACATGTGATTTTATATAGCTGCCATTTTAATTAAGAACTTTATGATAACTTCCCAAGCTATTTATTGACTTCCTCCTTTAATTTCCAGTCTGACTCCAGTTCTATCTACAAGACATCTTCATTTAAATGTTATACTAACATTTCAAACACATGATAGAAACCTGAGTTCTTATTCTGTAATACTTTACCAAGTGATTGTATTGTGATATAGTCAAATAAGCATTTTATTGAAATTTTATAGAACATGAATTCAAGTTCAATTTTTTACCTTGTGCTTGATTTGCCTAAAGCATAATATTTAAGCAGAAAATATAAACAAACTATAAACTGTTTCTTAAATCTGACTTTTTACCCCTATGAAATTCCATGAAATACAGAAACCTAAACAAGTGTATATTTTTAAACACTTGCATTCTAATCTCTACTATGCATAGCTCTAGAATTATTTATATTTATAGATATAGAACTGAGATACTGTGTTGGCAAAATGCACCATTTGTTTTTTGCATTTACAGCTGTCTGCTGTGGAGCCATGGACAAGCACTAAGTAGAGTGCTTAATGGTATTTAACTAACATTAACTGAATTTTTTTTTTTTGGCCTTTCCATTAGTAAACTATAATTGCTTACCACAGTGCTATTGTAAAATGAAGTCTTTTTGACCATGAACTAACTTGAGAGTTCCCAGAGGGCCATTGGAAAAGATCAAATGATTTGTTCCTTTACCTTTTAAAGAGAAATGTTAATAACAATTCTGTTTATTTGGTATATTAAATTGCATGGAAAAAACTGTCAAATAAACAGGGTTATATTTTTATGGGTGAATGTTAATATATAGGTATTCCAGAAACTGTATGAAGTTCACAGAAATTTGTCAATACTTTCATTATTTGATTATTATGTTAAAATCTTGTGTGCCATAGAAATAAACAAATTTCCTTATCAAATGAATGCTCATCAGATCTTCAATCTCAATCATTTTAGGTCTTTTGTCATCCACAGATAGTTTTTGTTTTAATCTTATTCTTCTCAGTTAATGTTTGAAACTGACCACCCAAGATCAAGCAGAATTAATTCCATGGGACTGAATGAACTGATGAAGAAGGATTATGATTTTTTTTATGGCCTTCTTGTTTGAAATGTTGCTGGTTTTTAAATGCTCTATTTTCCAGCTATAAGGAACTCCTTTCTCTTTTCTTTTAAGCTATCTGTATCTTACAGCATTTCAATAGATTATACCTTGGTAAACAAAAATGAAACATTTATCTTTTCTCCCTGCCTGATCCCTCCAAAATTTGGAAGCTCTTAAGTGTTCTTATTTTCATGGGAATGTATTTTATTTTATCCTCACCCGAGGATATGTTTAGAGAGAGGAAGGGGGGGAGGGGGAGAAGGGAGGGGGACTGAGGTGGGGGGCTGAGAGAGAGGGAGAGAAACATCGATCGGTTGCCTCTCATTTGCGCCCTGACCAGGAATCAAACCTGCAACCTTTTGGTGTATGCTCCAACCAACTGGCCAGGACAGCAATATAGTTATTTTAATAAGTTCAGTAGGAATAAGAATCTGTTCTCTTTGCCGGGGCTGGTGTGGTTCAGTTGGTTGGGCATGGTCTTGTGCACCAAAGGGTTGCTAGTTCAAGCCCAGTCAGGGCAAATGCCCAGCTTGATCCCCAGTAGGGGGCGTGCAGGAGGCAGCCAATCAATGCTTCTCTCTCATCAATGTTTCTCTCTCTCCCTCTCCCTTCCACTCTCTCTAAAAATGTATAAAAACATTTAAAAATAAATAAAATCAAGCAAACTTTAAAAGGCCTGTGTGGTCAATTATCATTCTTGGTGTACTTACGGAAATAATCAGGCCAACCTTACTCTGGTTATCTTTGTTCAACAAGGGGGATGACTACAGAGAGAAATTTTTGTTTCATGGAAAACCCTAGTACATACCTATAGGTTCTCAATTCTAGTTTCCTCCAATATCTGGCTACCACTCTACAAACTAACATTCCCAATTTTTCACCTCGCTCCTGACTTGGTATCACTAACAACTAAAACTGCCCTTTTCCTAAAACTCTGAAAGCTAAACAGAAAAACTTGACATAAACCTCAAGGAAATCATCACAACAGATCAGGCATGGACAATTTTGTGTCTGCTGCTATGTGGGCCACTAAGAAAGTTGACTGGAACAGCCAATGCCATCACCAGAGACATTCAAACTGAAAATCAGAAAATTCATCAGATTGTCACTGCCTATCCTCCCTCCACCATCTAAAAAAGATGCTCTGAGCCTAACATCTAGGAAATCTTGACTGACTGCCCTCTCGACTAAAAAAAAAAACCTGTGTTTATAGTTTGTACTAACCATTAACTTCTGTTTTTATACAAATGTCCTTCATTAAATGCCTGATCACTCACACCATCTAGAGGCATAATCAGGTTTGTGGCCTACTCCCACTGCCTCCTGAGACACAATTGTTTAATGAGACTGCCCTATTCCCAGGACTGAGACACTAGCTCAATGGATTATGGAACAATCTATCAACTCAGTTTCTGGACTGTGAAACTTCCTAGGGGAAAGTTTCAAATGAGGGAATTATGTGGTTCAGAATACCTAACCCAAAATATAGTACACTGGCATATTGACTATTTTAAGCTAAAGGAATTTAAAAAATGGCAAGTGCATGAAGGACTCTCTGACCTCTTTTCCCCTGAAGCAGGTCATAAGATCCTCATGTGAAAGGTGTTCTCCTTACATGTGGAAGAGAGGAGCATCCTTATCTCTAAAGACTAAGGGACCTAAGAAGAATCATAAGGAATAGGCTTGCTAAGTTTTCCCCAGTTTACTACCCTTAGCTCATACTATTTTGTCCTATCACATTTTCCCATGACTTTCCACTCCTCATCAAACCTAGTATAAAAACACCCAGGTATAACTATTTCTTTAGTCTTCATTTCCTTATGAAGGCTCCCTTGTTACATAAAACTTACATTGAATAAATCTATAAATCACAACTAACAAATGCTGACTCTTCTTCAAAGAAAAAGATTTAGGAATAAATTGCCATTTTACTAAAAAGATAGGCACTTTCTATTTCTATTTACAGGACCCTACTCAGCAATCCTAGGAGGGTAGCAGGATAAAGAATTTTCTTCTCCGACCTTAACAAGCAGTAAGAGAAAAACAGATGAATAAATTATGGACTAATAAGGTCACTGAAGCACAAGGACAGAGAATAAGGCTGAGAGCCAAAAATTTCAGCTCAACTCCTAATGAGCAAGTTCTAACAGTCCTCCATGTTAGCAAGGTCCTAGTCAACAAAGCAGACAGAAAATGAAGACAAGCTCCCAAAAGTCAACTATGACTTCTTTATTCAATACCACCCAAATGAGCTGCTAAAATCAGAATGGATTTGTTAACCAATCACAACTAACAAATGCTGACTTTTCTTCAAAAAAAAAAAAAAGATTTAGGAATAAACTGCCATTTTAACTAAAAAGATATGAACTTTCTATTTGATAATTATAACCAACCCTTTCTGATAATTGGTTATCTCAAAGCATTACATTTAGTTATTAAAGCAGATTTCTACAAAATTGCCCAAATCAGTCACATCCGTATAGGCCTAAAATCTCTCAGAAATGACATGAAAATAGTTTGACTAATTGGCAGAAGCACAGCACAAATTTATTAATTCTACCAAACTATAAAGGAAAAGAAGCCTTTAAATTTTTAAAATGTAACCCAGCCGGTGTGGTTCAATGGTTGAGCGTCGACCTATGAACCAGGAGGTCAAAGTTCAATTCCCAGTCAGGGCCCATGCCCAGGTTGTGGGCTCAATCCCCAGTGTAGAGTGTGCAGGAGGCAGCCGGTCAATGATTCTCTCTCATCATTGATGTTTCTATCTCTTTCTCCCTATCCCTTCCTCTCTGAAATAAAAGTATATATATTTAAAAATAATGAAAAATAAATAAATTTTAAATGTATATATGTAAGAGAACAATAATAAATTTGGTAATATTTAGCTTAATTACTAAGAGGAAACTAGGAAAATTTTTCCATTTAAGCAAAATAGACAACAATCCATACTCTGAAATGCTCTGAGGATTTAGAGAATGAAAATTCACCTAAAGCCAAGTTAATTTATACTAGTCACTCCTCTTTACATATCACAAAACAGACTGATTTATTTCTTTCAAAACCCTTACTATCTGCCAGATGCTAACAATACACTAAGAAATAGTCTCAACCCTTGTAGTTTACAGTCTAAGGGATAAGACAGTAATTTGAAATATCAACACACACACACACACACACACACACACACACTTATCAATCAAGATACCTAAACCTGTGTCCCCATCCACAAGGAGAAGAATGCTACCTGTAGTTCTTATTGGAATAGATGAAACAACAGGTTTGGACTATAAAATGAACTATACCTATAAGCCATAGATGTTGTTTACTTTACACACAAGCACATAGTTTATGTAAAGAGATAATATCACAGAATCTCTCCCCACAGATATGAAAACCATAATGAACTTTAAAACAGCATCAGGGGATATAAATGCTTCATTTTGGGGGAGTTCACAATATGACTATCCTAGAATTAAAAAGGAACAGGCAGCCTATGAACTGTCAATTTATAGTACTGATTAAAAACTAATTCAAAGTAGAAACTTAAAGAATATCAGGTTTCCTGATTCTACAAGAGACAAAAGGATTATTACATTTTATAGCTAAGAAATATATGTCAAGCAGGTGATATCCACTAATACAGGTCAATTTATCTAGTCCCTTAATCTGTCAAAATTAAGACACTATCCTATCTAATAAAGAGTCAATATGCTAACTGACCCTCACGGCCTCAAAGATGGCGGCACCCACAGCCAATAAGGAGGGAATATGCTAATTGATTGCCACGCCCTCAAAGATGGCAGCGCCCCAGCCACAGATGGCGGCGCCCAGTCCCCTCAGCGCCACCAGAGTAGCAGGCACGCAGCAAGGACTGTGCCCGGCCTAGCCACATGCCTGCCTCCGGAGTCCCCCAGTCCCCTCAGCCCCTAAGCCTCCCAGGGCCGGCCCAAGGCGCAGGCAAGCCTTGGATGGCGGCTGTCCAGCCGCCCAGGGCCGCCCAAGGCTCAGGTAACCAGGGCCAGCCGAGGCTTGCACTGCCGGCAGTGGCAGAAACAAAGGTGTGATGGGGGCGTTGCCTTCCCCTGATCACTGGGTCACCTCCCGCCCCTAAGGGCTCCCGGACAGTGAGAGGAGGCCGGCCGGGCTGACGGACCCCCCCTCCAGTGCATGAATTTTCATGCACCAGGCCTCTAGTAAAGAATATATTAGGAGAAATTTGCTCTACTGTCAGCTAACATCATACTTACTGGTGAAAGACGGAATATTTTTCCTTTAAAATCAGGAATAAGGTGAGGATGTCAGCTCTCACCATTTCTGAAATTCTAGAGAGTAATATAGCAAAAAGAAATTAAAGGCATACATATTGGAAAACAAGAAGTAAAACTTATAACCTATTTGTAGATGACATGATCCTGTATGCAGAAAATCTAAAGATTCCAAAAAACTACTAGAGTAATAAGCAAGTTTAAGTTAGCAAAATTGCAGGATATAAGATTGACATACAAGTATCAATTCCATTAGTAGGTATATCCAAAAGAATTGAAAACAAGGACTCAAACAGATATTTATACAGCCATATTTATAGCATTATTTGTAATAGCCAAAAAGTAGAAATATCCCAAGTGTCCTTGAACAGAGGAAAGGATAAATAAAATGTGGTAAGATACAATTAAGTATTATTCAGTCTTTAAAAGGAATGGGCCTGTGGCTCAGTGGTTGAGTGTCAACCTATGAACCAGAAGGTCATGTTTTGATTCCGGTCTAGGCACATGCCTGGGTTGCAAGCTTGATCCCCAGTGTGGGGCACACAGGAGGCAGCCAATCAATGATTCTCTCATCATTGGTGTTTCTCTCTCTCTCCCTTTCCTCTCCTCTCTGAAATCAATTAAAAACTATATATTTTTAAAAAAGAATTCCTACAACTTAGTAATAAGAAAACAACCCAGTTTAAAATAGGCAAATGATTTGAATAGACATTTCACCAAAGTAGAGATACAAATGGCTAATAAGCACATGAAAAGATGCTCAGCATCACTAGTCATGGTGAAATGCAAACTAAAAAAGACTGACAAGGCCAAGTATTGGCAAGGATGTAGAGAAACTGAAACACTAATATTGCTGGGGGAATGGAACATACAAACACTTTGGAAAAGATTGCCCTTTTCTTATAAAGTTAAATGACACACTCCTAGATATCTGACCAAGATAAGTTAAAATATATACCCACATAAATACTTACCATAACCATGATTGTTCATACCAGCATTATTCAAAATAGTCAACTTGAAAACAATCCAAATGTCCATCAACTGATAAATAAAAAGTAGTACAGCCATATAATGAAATGCCATTCAGTAATTAAAAGGAAAAACTACTGATACATAAATGGACATCAAAAACAATGGCACACATAAACTCATCACTAAAATTCTGCAGCACACCAAAAAATACATTTTTTACCAATCAGACAAAAAAATAGGTATAATTCTGATTCATTCACACTGGGTGGCCATTGTTGTGTTGGCTGCTATCATTTTTTAAGATATGTTTTTATTGATTTTAGAGAGAGAGGAAGGGAGAGAAAGACAGAAACATCAATGAGAGAGAAACATAATGCCCCCTACTGGGGATAGAGCCTAAAACCTGGGCATGTGCCCTGACTGAGAATCCAACCAGTGACCCCTTGGTGCATGAGTCAATGCTTAACCTCTGAGTCACACTGGCTGGGTGGCTGTTGTCATTTTTTTTTTTATTTGACAGTCTAAGGGAAAAGAGGTCAGTGCCCCTGGCTAAATAGTCAGGTATTGCATGAAAATTCTTGTGAGCACACAGGTTGAAAATCACTGTCATAAGTGAACAACTCAGACACAAAAGACCATATATTGCATAATTCATTTACATGAAATTTCCAGAAAAAGCAAATCTATAGTGAAAAAAAGCAAATCAGTGACTACTAGGGGAAGAGAATGGGAGCAGGGATTGACTGCAAATGGGCAAAGGAGACTTTTGGGGGAAATAGAACTGTTTTTAAGATAGCTACCATAATTAATTAATTAGTAACAAATGATGTTGAGGATTAGAACACTTGTACATTGCTAGGAGAAATGTAAAATAGTGTAGCTGCTATGGAAAAAATATTTTTTACTTATTGTTGAATAATGTTGACTTAGTAGGTGGTCTTATTTTGTTTCTCTTTTATGAAACCTCAGAGTAGAGAGGCAAGAAAATCATTTTGGGGTTTTGTGGTAGGGTAGAAATTTATAATAAAATTTATCATAAGTCATGACTAATGTGGCTCAGTGTTTAGAGTGTCAGCCAGCACACCGAAGGGTCTCAGGTTCAATTTCTGGTCAAGGACACATACCTGGGTTGCAGGTTCCATCCCGACCCAGGTTGGGGCACATGTGGAAGGCAACCAATCAATGTGTCTCTCTCACATCATGTTTCTCTCTCTCCCTCTCTCTTCCTCCCCCCCTCTCTCTTTTTCTCCCTCTTGCACCCTTCCTACTTCCACTCTCTCTAAAAATCAATGGAAAAAATACCCTCAGTGAGGATTAACAACAGCAAAAACTTATCATAAGACTTTTAATAAAATACTTGATGGACACAGAGACATAGAAACATAGATAGCCCAGCTGGTATGGCTCAGTGGCTGAGCATCAACCCATGCACCATGAGGTCACCAGTTCCCTATCAGGGCACATGCCCTGGTTTCTGGCTCAATCCCCAGTGGGAGGCATACAGGAGGCAGCCCTTCAATGTTGATGTTTCTTTCTCATCTATGTTTCTCTCTTTCTCTCCCTTCCGCTCTCTCTAATAAAAACATATTTAAGAAAAACAAACATAGGCACAGATGTACAAAGACAAACACACAGAGATTCCCCACATGCAACAGAACTCCTCAAGACCTCTACCCAGATCCTTCCCACACACAAAGACACACACACACACACACACAGAACCCCATACATCTCCATAGAATCTTCTATGAGTACCCACAGAGATACCCCACACAGACCCACATATACTCTGAGGCCCATCCCTCCGACAAAAACAGAGACTCCGAGAGAGAGAGAGAGAGAGAGAGAGAGACCAACCCAATAGGTAATGCTTAAAACTCAGATTTTTATGGGACTTGAGCAGTGTTCTCCATAGTTATTTTGAGAAGGGACAAGTATATTCTCTAAGGTACTTTTAACTGAGCCAGAAAATAAAGAAAAAACAGACTGGTTGCCATTGGATCTGCAAAACAGTGAATGCTACAAAGCCAGTTTTTATTTGAATTCATGTTTCTGGAACCACTTGTTCCTGGGCATCATTTTCTGTTTGATGTACTCATCATGCTTAGATAAAAAGTCAGTCTCCTCTTTCTTTCAGGAGCTTTCATCCTTGATTGCTGGTTAAGCCAAGTTCCATGCTTAGATCTCCTTGGCACTAACGAACACACTTGATGCTATCTGAGTCACATAAATCTGCCCAAGATTAGCAGGTCCAGAAACACTGCACCAATGTGGAGGACACATACTGAGTCCTCTGTGGGTGTGGGGAACTGAAGAATGTAGGGTGGAGCCCTAACCGATTTGGCTCAGTGGATAGAGCGTCAGCCTGTGGACTGAAGGGTCCCAGGTTCGATTCCGGTCAGGGGCATGTACCTTGGTTATGGGCACATCCCAGTAGGAGGTGTGCAGGAGGCAGCTGATTGATGTTTCTCTCTCATCAATGTTTCTAACTCTCTATCCCTCTCCCTTCCTCTCTGTAAAAAATCAATAAAATATATTTTTAAAAAAAGAATGTAGGGTGGAGAGGAAAAATTGTGTTAAAACTGGAAAGAGATGTAATTTGGGGGTTTTTACTTATTGGGTAGTTCATGGTATAAGTTTGCATAGAGACTCAGGGTAATAATTTAGCTGCAAGTTAAAAGATTTTAAAACTACACTGATGTAGGCAGGGATGGCACATTGATTGTGTTGGCTGATAGAAAGATCACTGGTATCCACATAGCCACATAGCCAGGTTTTTTAGTGCCTCAGGCAGCGTTTTTTGGGGGGTTTTTTTGTTGTTGTTTTTTTAGAAATATCTTGTTAGGGCACAGAAGATTCCACCTGATAGTATGCTTGTACCTAAATTCTTGAAAGTTTCTATCACACTGAGTGAATTAGGCACCAGAGATACATTAGTATAATAGTTTTACAAATACAGGTCCCAAAAAGCATTAAACCTGTTTAAAAAAATGTTTTCCGAAGCACATGGAAGAGTCCTGAGAGAACTGTACTCACTTCCCAATTTAACAAATGTTAACATTTTGTATAATTTTTTGTAGATATTTTTAAAGAAATGAAACATCCTATATAATAAAATCCTAATATGCAAATTGACCAAATGGTAGAACAACTGGTCACTATGATGCGCACTGACCACCAGGGGGCAGACACTCAATGCAGGAGCTGCCCCCTGGTGGTTACTGCACTCCCACAGGAGGAGCGCCGTTCAGCCAGAAGTCGGGCTCACAGCTGGCCAGCGCAGGGGCAGTGGCAGGAGCCTCTCCCGCCTCCACAGCAGTACTAAGGACCGGCAGGTGGACATCCCCCAAGGAGTCTTGGACTGCGAGATGGTGCAGGGGGGACCCCCCCACCCCCCACCCCAGTGCACAAATGTCGTGCACCGGGTGTCCAGTTGTAGAGTTGTAGATAAAATTGAAGATCCTTTTGTACTCCTTCTCTATTTATTAACCTTCATACTTTCTCTCCCACCACAGAGGTAACTTCTGTCCAAACTTTGCTGTTTACAATTCCCCTTCATTTTTTAAATACTTTTGCTACATATTGTTCATCAGTAACAACTGTGTATCAGCAAACATTATGCAGCACTGTTTTGTATGTTTATAAATGTAATATAAATTATGGTATAGAGTAGATAGTATTCTGCAGCCTGCTTTTTTCATTCTTCTTTAGAGTTTTTTTGTTTTCTGTTTTTGTAATCCTCACCTGAGGATATTTTCCCCTTGATATTTTAGAGAGTGGAAGTGAGAGGGAAAGACAGAGAGAAATATTGATGTGAGTGAAACACATCAATTGGTTGCCTCCTGCACACGCCCCTACCAGGATCCGGGGTGAGGAGAGGCCTACAACCAAGGTATGTGCCCTTGACCAGAATCGAAACCAACACTTCCAAAGGCTGACCTTCTATCCACTGAGCCAAACTGGTTAGGGCTTTACTTTTGAGTTTTAACCAGTCTGACACATGTAGATTTTCTAATTGGCTCATTTTAACTTCTGTAAGGTACTTCATTATATGAATACTAGAGGCCTGATGCACGAAATTTGTGCAAGGGGCTCAGCCCTTGTAGCCCCAGCTGCCTCGGCCCTCGCAGCCCCAGCTTCGTCCAGAAGGTTGTCCGGACGGTAGTTCTGCTGTTCGGCCGTTCCGTCGATTTGCATATTACACTTTTATTATTATAGAGACCATAGTTTACCCATTCCCACATGTGTACCAACCTGGATCGGGATGGAACCTGAAACCCAGGAACTTGCCCTTGACCAGAAATTGAACCTCAGACCCTTTGGTGTGCTGGCTGACACTCTAAGCACTGAGCCACATCAGTCATGACTTATGATAAATTTTATTATAAATTTCTACCCTACCACAAAACCCCAAAATGATTTTCTTGCCTCTTTACTCTGAGGTTTCATAAAAGAGAAACAAAATAAGACCACCTACTAAGTCAACATTATTCAACAACTAGAGGCCGGGCAGATGAAATTCGTGCATGGGTAGGGTCCCTAGGCCTGGCCTGCAATCAGGGCCGATCTTCCCCAGCTGCCGGCAGCTGGGCCTGCCTCCCGCTGCCCGCTGTGTGTGGGGCGGGTGGGGCAATCGGGGCCTAGGCTCTGCCCATGTCTGCAGCCACCTACCCCCGGTTCCTGGTTCCCCACCAGGTGATTAGAGCCTGCCAGCTGGGGGAGAGGCCAAGAGGTTGGCTGTTCCAACCCGCTCACAGGTCACACCCCCCACTGCCACCAGTTACCCTCTGTGTGTGGGACAACTGGCGGGGCAATCGGGGCCCCAGCGCCATCAGCGTCCACCACCACCCACCCCTGGTTCCCCGTTCCCCACTGGGTGATCAGGGCCTGCGGGCTGGGGGCAGCTCCTGTGTTGAACGTTTGCCTCCTGGTGGTCAGTGCGCGTCATAGCGACCAGTCATTCCACCATTTGGTCGATTTGCATATTAGCCTTATATAGGATAAGTAAACAAAACTGAGGTTCCACCTGGCTGGTGTGGCTCAGTGGTTGAGTGTTGATCTATGAACCAGAAGGTCATGGTTTGATTCCTAGTCAGTGCACATACTGAGGTTGCAGGCTTGACCCCTGGTAGGAGACACGAGCTGAACAAGATTCTCTCTCATCATTGATGTTTCTATCTCCCTCTCCCTTCTTCTCTGAAATCAATAAAAATATCTTTTTTTAATTGAGGTTCCAGTGGGTATAAACTAGTCCAGAATCAGAGTTGCCTGTGATTGTACATTTATAACAAGTTCCGGGATGATGCCGATGCTTCTGGTATGGACCAGTGTGAGTAGCAAGGATCTAAAACAGTGGTTCTCAACCTTCTGGCCCCTTAAATACAGTTCCTCATGTTGTGACCCAACCATAACATTATTTTCGTTGCTACTTCATAACTGTAATGTTGCTACTGTTATGAATCGTAATGTAAATATCTGATATGCAGGATGGTCTTAGGTGACCCCTGTGAAAGGGTCGTTCGACCACCAAAGGGGTCGCAACCCACAGGTTGAGAACTGCTGATCTAAAAGACCAAACTTGCCCTAACCAGTTTGGCTCCATGGATAGAGCGTTCGTTGACCCTCAGAGTGAAGGGTCATGAGTTCGATTCCAGTCAAGGGCATGTACCTCGGTTGCAGGCTCAGGCTCAATCTCTGGCCCAGGTTGGCAATGCGTCTCTCTCACATAGTTGTTTCATCTCTCTCAGTCTCTCCACCTCCCTTCCACTCTCTCTGAAAACCAATGAAAAGTATCCTCGAGTGAGGATTAAAAAAAAAAAGGATTCCAAATTGCTCTTAACTATAATTAGACTTCCCATGTTGATTTTTCAGAGTACCATTTGACTGACCCATATATTAAATCAGCTCAAGTATTATATACACCTAACCATAAATTAGAAATTATCATTGTTTTAAATTTTTTATTGATTTTGGGGGCGGGGGGGAGGGAGAAGGGAGAGAGACATCCTGATATGTTATTCCACTTAATTAGGCATTCATTGGTTGCTTCTTATATTTGCCCTGGCTGCAGATCGAACCCACAACTTTGGGTGTATCAGGACAATGCTCTAACCCCGTGGTTGGCAAACTGCGGCTCGCAAGCCACATGCAGCTCTTTGGCCCCTTGAGTGTGGCTCTTCCACAAAATATCACGTGCAGGCGCGCACGTACAATGCGATTGGAACTTCGTGGCCCATGTGCAGAAGTCGGTATTTTGTGGAAGAGCCACACTCAAGGGGCCAAAGAGCTGCATATGGCTTGCGAGCCGCAGTTTGCTGACCACTGCTCTAACCAAATGAGCTACTTGGCCAGGGCCTAAAATTATCATTCTGTTTTAAATATGAGTCTCTTCTGAGTTTGGTGTGAATGAGCCAGTCCTAACAGGTGAATGATCTCTTAAGTGTATTAAAAGTAAATTTCTGGATTTATAACATTGGAACATGGAAACTTCACAAAGGTTCTGCCACATTGCAAAGCCTCCTGGATGGACAACTAACTAGTTTTCCTAAGGTGTGTCACCTTGATTTCAATGCTGACCTCTTCAAACTGACAATTCCTACTTCCAGTATTGCTCATATCAAACTAGACTGTATTTATTTCCATATTTATAGCCATACCCTCTCCTGGAGGGCAAGAATGGTATTTGGCTGATTTAATAACCCTATCACTTAGCAGTGTTTAGCACACAACACATTAATGGTTTTTTATGCAAAAGAAGCTCACACAGTATCAGGGAAGAGTATTAGACAAGTATCTAGAAGTAGTAAAATTGCTTCTCCTTTATAGTACAGTCCACCATAGTCCCTAAAAAGGGACTAGCATATGACCAACCATCTTTTCTTCCTTATAAAAATAGACATGAATGTAGTAAAAATCCCTATTCCATTTCTGTCTCCCAAAACAGAGGGACCCAAGACTAGATTTAATCAAGCTTTAGCCAACAAAGCTTTGTTTAAAAAGACAGTTTATTTACCTGCCAGGAAAATGAGTTCTTTTCTAAACTGGAGCAGGTTAATATATTGTTAACTTTGAAAGATAGATGCACACAACTACCTAATCAGGGCAAAAAAATTTTCTTCCTACAGTCTCATCACACATACTCAATTCCTGCAGTGCCTTAAAAAAAAATGGGTGTCATTTTGGAAAAGGACCACACATTACTATATTTTTCCAACTTAGTATAACTGCAGAAGGTAAGTTACTCTCTAAGCCATTACTGCATAGGATATGTATTTGAGATATAATTGAGACTCCAATTTCTATCAAAACAATCTATATCCACTAAATAATAATAACAATGTTTCCTATAAACAGTAACATTTGCTAAAATAGCAAGTGCTTCTAGGAATAACTCATTATAAGCACTAAGTACTACCAGGATGGCAATTTTTAGTGTCATTCTTGAGTTAAATAGATACAGCCTTCAAACAAAAGTTACTTCTACATGTCCAGCTAAAAGTTAAGAAAGAAAATAGTTAAGAAGGATAAGTTAAAGAAAAAGAACAAACCCAAGATATTAATTTTTATTTGAAGACAAATAGGGCTATCTTACATTACAAATAGTCCCTATATTACAAATAAAAATAAATTCCAGATGAATTTAAGACCAAAATATGTTAATGCAAACATAAAAACAGTTGAAGAAAATATAAAAGAATTTGTTTATAAACCTAGGATAGGAAAGACCATTCTAAGACAAAAAATGTTTAAGCCATAAAAGAAAAAAACTGGCAAATCTAATTATATAAAAACTTTTAAAATCATAAACAAAGTACTAAGTCAACACGAAAACGATCGGTAAAAAAAATGCTAGTACATATATAGAAAGAAATAATATCCAGAATTTTAAATAATTCCTGTAAGTCTACCTGAAAAAGAGAAGTCAATAGGATGGCAGAGATCTTTACCTATTTTGGTCACTGTTGTACCCAGCACTTGGCACATAGAATCACTCAATATTCATTAATGAATAAATATGAACAGGCAATTATAAAAAAAGAATATAAATTGCTAATATACACGTAAAAATATTCTCAGCATTTCATTAATCAGGAAAAATGCAAAAACAACAGTAAAAGATTTTCCTCATAAAAGGTGTAAAAATATTTAGTATTGGTGAAGTTGTAGTGAAAGAGCTGTCTTATGTATAGTGAGCTGATATGTAAAGTGGTACTCCATTTTTGAAGGCAACATGACATTATGCATTGTTTAAAATGTGGGTATCTTTCAACTCCAAAACTGTACTTTTAGATATCTATCCTAGAGAAGCACATATCTACACTAATAAAAGAGAAACATGGTAATTAGCGTACGACCGCTACCCTTTTCATTGGCTAATCAGTGAGTATATGCAAATTAACTGTCAGCCAAGATGGCGGCCGGCAGCCAGGCAGCTGGAAGCGAACATGAGGCTTGCTTGCTTCAGTGAAGGAGGACTCCAACGTTCCCCGCCTGCGCTGCCGGCCTCTGAGCTGCAACTCTAAGAAACTTTGTAACAAATATAGAAGCTAAACAAAACCCCGGGATCTCAGAGCTGGAGTTATACATTGTTTCGATTATAGAACGCAAACAAACCAGCGGAAGCCTCAGAGCTAGAGCCAGAGCTAAAGCTGGCCCAGAATAAAATAAAAAAAAGAGAAAAAAAAAGGAGCGGTTGGGAGCTTCAGTCAACAACCACCAGCCTGAAAGCAGCCCTCAGCCCATCACCCAGACTGGCCAGGCACCCCAGTGGGGACCCCCACCCTGAAGGGTGTGTGACCAGCTGCAAACAGCCATCATCCCCTCACCCAGGCTGGCCAGGCATCCCAGTGGGGACCCCCACCCTGATCCAGGACACCCTTCAGGGCAAACCAGCCGGCCCCCAGGCCTCTATCCTATATAGTAAAAGGGTAATATGCCTCCCAGCACTGGGATCAGCGGAGCCGCGAGGCCTCCTGGCACCAGATCAGCGTGACAGGGGGCAGCGCCCAAACCCCCTGATTGGCCCTGCTCTGTGCGTGACAGGGCACGGAGCCCCAACCCCCCTGATCGGCCCTGCTCTGTGCGTGACAGGGGGTGGCGCCGCAACCTCCCCATCGACCCTGCCTTGAGTGTGACGGGGGCGGTGCCCCAACCCCCCAATCGGCCCTCCTCTGAGCCCAACCAGGGGCTGCACCTAGGGATTGGGCCTGCCCTTTGCCACCCAGGAGCAGGCCTAAGCCAGCAAGTCGTTATCTCCCGAGGGGTCCCAGACTGCGAGAGGGCACAGGCCGGGCTGAGGGACCCCCCCTCTCCCCCCCCCCCCGCCCGAGTGCACAAATTTTTGTGCACCGGGCCTCTAGTACTTGTATACAAAGAGGACACATACAGATAGTTATTACAGCACAGTCTATAAAGAAAAAAATTAAGTTAAATGTGCATAAAATATTGTTTAATAAACAACAACAGTATAGATTTGGAAACCAATTTAGCAGTTAAAAAAAGAGTAAGATAGATATATATGTACTAATATGTAAAAAGCTCCAATATATGTTCTTAAGTAAAAAAATAAAAAAGCACAACCTGCAAAAAAAATGTTTATGTAATATGCTTTTATTTATGTACAAATTATAAAACTACAAATTTCTCTATGTACAAATGTAAGTATAAAGTCTGATAAAAAAGTAAAGAAAAACAAATTGAGAATAAAAGTCACCTCTGGGAAGAGGAATAAGACTGAGGGCCAAGGAAGAACTGTTTTACTACATTGAATTATTTTATAAGAATGTATTACTTGTATAATTAAAAACAAATTTTAAACATAAGAAAAATAATGCAAATACAATTTTACTGATATGAAGGAATAAGAACTTTATTTGGGAATTGCACAGGTAGATAAAAAATTTCATTTTGGACATGTTAGTTTTGAAGCCCAATAGCCAGTAGGCAGTGTACACACACAAGACTGGCTGTCATTCAGAAGAGGGATCTTGGCTAAAGAAATCATTTGGGGAGTTGTTAGTATGTAGATGATACTCAAAGGCATAGGAACAGTATGGATGACTTAGGGAGAAAACACAATGGAAAGAGCAGAGGACCCATATTCTAGGAGAAAGGGCCAGCATGGAAGACTAAGGACCAGCCAGAGAAATAAGAGGAAAACTAGTAAAGAGCAGAGTCCTGGAAGCCGAGAGAGGAGACTGTTTTGGTAAGAAGTCTATGTCTGATGATGCCAAGAGGTCTGATATGAAGAGGACCAGAAATACAGATGGCCATGTTTCCCACTATGACAGATATTAGCAACTTTAGCAAAAGGATTTTGTTTGGGTCAGAGTATAAGAGCAGGATTGGGTTAAAGAGTTCATGGGAAGAAAAAAGTATACTGCATGTATTGAAAATTTAAGAAGCTTACTTTGAAAGGAATAAAAAGGTAACAATAGCAGAAAGGAAATATGGAGGTCAGAGGACAGGGTTTTCAAAATGGGAAAGATTAGGGCAAGTTTGAATACTGTAGGAAAGGTTCTAGTATAAAGAGGAAATAACTGAAGGAAGTTCTTAAGAAGACAAGAGAATATGATTAGAGCACCTATAGAGGGACTGGTCTTGGATGAAATGAAGTTCCTCTATCGTAACAGGTGGGAATTAGTAAAAGGTAAGCCTGAGATGCAGGTAGGTTTGTAGATCTGGAAGGTACAAAGATGAAGGGATTCCCTTTTGGCAGCTTCTGGGTTTTTTTTTGTTTGTTTTATTTTGTTTTTTGTTAAAATATCCTCACCCAAGGATATTTTTTCCATTGATTTTTTTTAAAGAGAGAGTGAAGGGGGGGGGGGGGGACAGAAAGAAACATCTATGTGAGAGAGACACATTGATTGGTTGCCTCCCACACCAAGCCCCAACCACGGCAAGGGATCAAGCCTGCAACCTAGGTACGTGCCCTTGACCAGAATTAAGCCTGGGTCAGTTTGTGGGCTGACACGCTAACCACTGAGCAAACCAGCTAGGGCAGCAGCTTCTGTTTTTTATAATAAAATATAAGTCACATCACTGGTTTAAAAAGAAGAACACAGCCCTACCTGGTTTGGCTCAGTGAACAGAGCATCCGTCTATGGACTAAAAGGTCCTGGGTTTGATTCCAGTCAAGGACACATGCCCAGGTTGCGGGCTCGATCCCCAGTAGGGGGAATGCAGGAGGCAGCCCATCAATCATTCACTCTCATCACTGATGTTTCTATCTCTCTCTCTCTCCCTTCCTCTCTGAAATCAATAACAATATATTTAAAAATAATAATAAAATAAAAAATAAAAAGAACACAGGGATAATGAACACACAATATACGGATGATGTACTATAGAATTGTACACCTGAAACCTATATAATTTTATTTATTTATTTTAATATACTTTATTGATTTTTTACAGAGAGGAAGGGAGAGAGATAGAGAGTTAGAAACATCGATGAGAGAGAAACATTGATCAGCTGCCCCCTGCACACTCCCTACTAGGGATGTGCCCACAACCAAGGTACATGCCCTTGACTGGAATCGAACCTGGGACCCTTCAGTCCGCAGGCCGATGCTCTATCCACTGAGCCAAATCGGTCAGGGCTGAAACCTATATAATTTTATTAACCAATGTCACCCCAATAAATTTAATTGAAAAAGAAAATAAAATAAAAATAAATAAAAAGAACATGTGAGATTAGAAATAAATAGAGACAGTATGAAATAGTCATTTCCAGTGAGTGGGAAAGTGAACTTACTAGAGAAATGTATAACATTGCTAGGCAATAATGATCATGCATGAGGATGATGATTATGAATTTGTAGTGATACTGATCTGCCTAGTTTTCTGATTTTCTCCAACAATTCTCATCCGCATGGAGGCAGACAACTAAAAAGGCAGATGGTTAGGTTCAACCAGTGCATCACTCAGAGTTCCATAAACAGCAGAAGGCAACTATGGCTGAATTAAACAGAAAAAGAATATGCGGTAACTTTCAGAGTAAAGAACCTGCTTCAGGGCTACAGAGCTAAAAACATCATACAAAACGGGTTTTGGAAAGTTGTGTTTGCTAATGCCAAGCAGGAGACGCTGTAGCTTAGGCTGCACCATTATAGTTCTGGATACCAGGTGACACCCTAGTACAGTGATGGCGAACCTTTTGAGCTCGGCGTGTCAGCATTTTGAAAAACCCTAACTTAACTCTGGTGCCGTGTCACATATAAAAATTTTTTAATATTTCCAACCATAGTAAAACAAAGACTTATATTTTTGATATTTATTTTATATATTTAAATGCCATTTAACAAAGAAAAATCAACCAAAAAAATGAGTTCGCATGTCACCTTTGACACGCGTGTCATAGGTTCGCCATCACTGCCCTAGTAGCATTCCCACCGGTGACCCTGTAACTGGATCATGCTGCTAGAGGCTGATGCTATATGGGAATTTGCTAATAATGGAGGAACAAGTTGTAGATCTTGAGATCCAAAAGGTAGCACAAAGGTCGGGTGGAGGGGAGTAAAGCAGAGAGGAGGAGAGAATGGGAGACACCTGTAATACTGTCAACAATAAATAAACAAACAAACAAATAGTTGCACAGAGTGATCTTAGCAGCAGCCTAGGTGTAGTACTAAAGCAGATTTCACATGGGAGTTTGGTCAGAGAAGTAGCCTCCCACTGTAGCTATGGGCAGTGTTGTATCTCACTAATCCCAAAGGCATCACAGACTGGCAAAGCCTTGGGCAAGTTAATTACTCTCTTTGAGACCAAATTTTCTAGTCTGTAAAATAATAATATTCATCTGATAAAACTGTCCTGATTAAGTGAGATGAGAAAGAAAGATGTTTGGCAGAGACTAAATATTCAGTAAATGGTAGCCATAAGTGAAGAATTATAACTGAAGCCAAGAGAAGCGTTTCCAAGAAAACGTAGTCAACAGTATCTAATCTTTTAGAATGATCAAAAGGGTTTACCACTGGAACACTACAGGAGGTAAGTTTGTAAGGAAGATAAAAACAGTTTTAGTCTCAGGTTACTTAACTTTCAATGACAGTTCTGCAGTATTCAGAAAGGCTTAAAGAAAAAGCCTGATTTATAGTCAGAGAAATTCCACTAGCAGCTCTAAAACTTCTGTCTGTACCCTTCCTGAGCTAAGAAGAACTAGGTGCCCCAAACAAATACATTTACACTTGAAAAAGAGAACAGGAAATCACCAGCTATTAATGCAGTGCCCAAGAAAGAAAATGGTTAAGTGAATTGTTGCAGAATATAGTGGGGAAGAGGGGGACCTGTTACAGAAGGAATTTCACTCCACCATTTTCTCCTCTGCTCACTTAGCTCTCACCAAATCTCAGGTCATAGGTCATTCAGACTATAAAAAGCTCCTACAAATTCCATAGAAACCTGACCAAGCTTACTGAACCTCTTATTGGGTAAACAGAATTCAGCTCCTCTGATTGTGCATACCATCTGAACACAATGGCAGGACAGTAGACGAGGGCAACTGCCAGTTTATTCTCTCATCCACCTCAGTTGTACCTCTCTGAAATATTTAAATAAGAACCACCAGAAAGAAATTGCACGTTCTTTATAAAATCAACTTGACAAGAGTCTGAATAAAGATTCCAACAAACCTTTTTTTTCCCCTTACTCTCCTTTCTTCATGAACAATACATTTCTTGAATTAACTGGATATTAAAGAACTAAGTTTTTCCTCAGGACATCAAATATACAACTGCAACTTCAGCTCTGAGCTCCTAAGATAGCTCTTAATGTTCAATCTTTCCCAATATAATTCACAAATTATAATAAAAAAAAGGGCTGCTTTCTCTGAAGATTCATAAATGTTCACATAAATATATGGTAAGACCATTAAATAAGCTTCATAAATAAAAATAAACTACCTACTAGTGAAAAAAACATCCACAAAAAATACACAGATTAAGATTCAATCTGATTTTTGAACAGAGAAATATTTCAACTGAAAAGCAACTGAGTTTGGAATCAAACAGATTAGAATTCCGTCAGCTCCATCACATTACTAAATGTGTAATCTTGAGACAAATTCCTTAATCTCTTCAACCCTCAATAAAATAAGGATAACACTACCTCTCTCTGAGAGCTCTTTTTTTTAAAATACTCACCTGAGGATATTTTTCCCGTTAATTTTTAGAGAGTGGAAGGGAGGGGGAGAGAGAGGAAGAAACATTGATGGGAGAGACACATCAATTGGTTGCCTCCCCAACAGGACCCAGGGATCAATCCTGCAACCCAGGTAGGAGCCCTTGACCGGAATCAAACCTGAGACCCTTCAGTCTTCGGGTCAGTGCTCTAACCACTGAGAAACTGGCTAGGGCTCTCTGAGAGCTCTTAAAAGGAGTAAATAAAATAGTATATGCAAAGCTCTAATACAATGCCTGGTACACAGCAGGAATGTATAACATGCTTCCCTTTCTAACCTGCAAAATGTTTAAGTAGAGATTGATTCATAAAGATGGTAGGACTTAAAGAACAGGGAAAAACTTTTAGCTCGACAGGAAGAGGAACCATATTCCTTAGGTACTCCATATCTATTTATAATTTTAAAAATAAGAATAAAATTTCAGATTAGTAAATTACTAACGTGAAAATGCATCATTTATCTTAAAATGTTTTTTTCTTTAAGATATTCTTCTTCCTCTATCCTAATTTTATAATTCTTTGCAGTCCTACATTTGTACAATTTTTTCTCATTCCTCTTCCTAAAGCCCTGACTCAGATTCTTACTTGGTTTTGGGATAACCTAAGCCTTAAATCAGACACACATACCTTGGAATTCAATTCTCCAAGACTTCTGGGAGAAGACTAGAACCAAGCATCTAAGAAGTTAGAAAGGCCCTAGCCAGTGTGGCTCAGTTGGTTGGAGCATCGTCCCACACATGGAAAGGTTGTGGGTTTGATCCCTGGTCAGGGCACAGACCTGGGTTGCTGGTTTGGTCCCTGGTTGGAGTGCATATGGGAGGCAAGTGCTGGATGTTTCTCTCACATCAATGTCTGTCTGGCTGTCTGTCTGTCTGTCTGTCTCTCTCTCTCTCATCAATGAGCATGTCCACAAAAAAGAAGTTAGAAAGAATTGGTGTGGCATAATGAAAAGGACAGGGGCTTTGGAAACAGACAAAGGTTTAAGACAAAGATTTAAGTCCTACCTCTGCCACTTTCTAGATGTATAACCTTGGGCAAGGCACTTTATCTCTCTGGACCTCATTTCCTTATTTGTAAAATGGAGATAATGCTATCTATATCTTAATGTGTTGTTGTCAGGATTAAGAAAACACCTACAACAATTCTTGGCATATAAAAAGCCAATTAATGGTAACTATTATTAGGGTCAATATGCCAATTGCCTTACTGAACAATTTTGCAAGGCTGTACTTTCCTAAATGGCAAAAGGAGTCACACTGCTCCCACATTCCCATGCCTAGATCCTAAAGATTCTATTTTAGTAATCCATAATTAACCAAATTAAGAGCTTAAAGAATTCAGGCAAGAAAGTGCTAACATGGCTCAACTCATCCTCTGCTGACAGCAACAAAGCCAGTTCAAGGTGCATACCTTTGCCAAAAAAAATAATAATCTGCTCGAACATAGTCATTACCAATACTGATGTAAGCACAAACTAGTTACAGTTCTTGGCTCACAGCCTTACTGTCATAAAGTTTTAACTTTTCTGAAATAAATCCTCTTCTGCCTTGTTTTCTGTATTGTGACGTTCCTATAACTCCATTTTTAAGAACATAGGGAAGAAATCCTCTCAACTCTACCACTCCATTCACTGTGGAACTTCTCTTCCCATTTCACCAATCACTTCTTACAAAGATTTTTGGTTTGTTGGATTCATTTGGTGTGAGCTTATGAAAGAAAACATTATATACAAATATGTCAGAGCCACAATGACAAGATCTGGTCCTCAGAGTATTACAAATTACACGATGTAACTTGTGCCAAAGATAAGATGTGACTAAGTAACCTACACACCATATGTTCATTCTTATTAACTACCACACTTGGGAATTCTGGCTCTTGTAAAAAGTTTATTTCCCTTGTGTGGCAGAGCCAAGTAACAGAACTAAGAAAAATGATAAAATGATGGCAGATACATGAATGGAGTAAGGGATACCATCAATGGAACTATGACTTAAGACAAATAAACCTGTATGTGACAGTTACAAAATTAAAGCAACAGTCACCAAGTATATAGCCAAAGGCAGCTATTTCAATCCCCAAGTACCCCAGTCTCTCCCTACCCTCTATAAAAGCAGGAGTCAAGGTCAGATTGATTAAGTAAACAACCTAAGAATCAAGAAAGGCTCAACATATCAAAATGTCACACTGTAGTCCCTTGGTGAGGTGACTTTCATCATGAGGAAAGCAGGGCAGTCTCATGCACTTATAATTTAACCAATTCAATATCAAGAAAGTTAAAGATTCTGTCCCCAAAAAGTAGCCTTTAGCTATGTCATACAGCTGCATCCTTGCCCAGAGTTATATCTGCTTAACATCCAGCAGAGATTTTTAAAAAAATATTTGTATTGATTTTTAGAGAGAGAGGAAAGAAAAAGGAGAGAAACATCTATGTGAAAGCAAAGCATGGATCAGCTTCCTGCACTTTCCCCAACGGGGATACCCCAACTGGGAATCAAACCAGCAACCCTTCAGTGTACAGGATGTTTCCCAACCAACTGAGCCACAACACTGTACAGAAAACTAGGTCCTGCCTTCCATAGCCTTGAGGTGCTGAGTAAATCTAGAATTATGGAACCTACATTTTTATACTGGAAAAACAGGAAGAAGGTGGTTTGGCAACAAGGAAAAAATGGTCAAGAAGCACACCTAGAATTAAGAAAAAAGACCGATATGCTGGCCTGCAATTTTTAAACTTCTTTTTATAGAATATATTGAATTGTGTATCAGTCAGAGGTGGCCCTAATGGCATGCACTTAAGCTATAATGGAAAGAGGAATAAAGTAAATTCTTAATAACAATAGCTATTATTTCTTAAGCCACTACTATATGTACCAAGGTCAATGCTAAAGCCCTCTATAAATGCTTCTAATCCTCAATCATGTCCGTGTCCTTATAGAAGAGGAAACTAAGATTTAGAGGATTTGGAAATTACCCAAAAGCTAGTTAGCAGGGGTTACCAGGATTGAAACCAGGTCTGCCTGACAGTAAATCCCACTCCAAAAACAATTTGTTAAACACTCTTACCCTCAAGAGATCTAATCAAATTATACATTTTTACACAAAAAGACCCTTAATCACAGTAAAAAATTTGTCTGAAGTTATAAAGCAACTAAACTACTCAGAAACATGTTCGAGATTTCCAGACTCATATATAGGTAGTAAAGGCGGCTCATGCTGCCTGTCTTTCCTCCTGTAATTCCTCCCAGAGGAGTTTCACACTGCAAACGACAAGGAAATAAGTCCTAAAGCATCAGTAAACAAGTTCCTTCAGGCTTGCCTCTGACATCGTCTGTTAATCACCAGTATTTGGGTAGGTAGAATGAAAGGGTTATCTGCTTCATAACTTAATCATGGGCTTATTACAACTAAAATTAAGCTGGTTCCAATTCCGAAGAGTCCTACAGTGAAACCAATGCCGATTTCACAACACTTTCATGCTGTTCTGATAAAGAATTAGAAATCGTTCCCAACAATAAAAAACCATAAATCATTGTGTCCATATTTGCATGTATCTCAGAAATTAGAGCCATAATCATGTGGGGTTTTTTTTTACATGATGCACAGCTCTGTCTTTTCCAGGATTTGCCCCTTTTTTCCTGGGCTGATTTAGCTTTATGGGAGGAGAGGCATACTAAGCATAGCACTGTAAGGGGACGAGGGAGTATACACTGAGTGGCCAGATTATTATGACTACCCCATCAGTACAATGAAGTGAATTAGTTATGCAAATAATAATAAAACCTTGATAGTATTTGCTTAGGAAGTTTTCAATATTCAGTATTTTTGGAAGTGTCAATGAAGTACTGATGGGGTGGTCATAATAATCTGGCCAGTGTATATACTACATCTAGGCACACGGACTCCCCGCTGCTCCAAGGCTACTGTCTCTTCACAACTACATCGGAAAGAAGCTGGCCGCTGAGACAGAAAGCCCCACAACGACAGCTTTTCCCCAAAAGTAGAAGCACTTCTTCCTAACCCTGTCAGGTCGCAACAGAAGGAACCAATAAATCACGCTCTCTACACACAGCCTACTAATCCCGGTGGCCAACTACGGGGCCGAGAGAACCAACCTCTGACACTTGTACATTCAGAGAAGATGCACGGACATTGCAGTATCTAGAGGGAAGGGCACGGCAGCAGCACTGCTCGTGGACGCTGCTGACCACAGAAAGGCATAAAGTCACCATCGGTACAGAAATCAGGCAGACTGAGGATTTCCAGGCGAGGTCACTACTGCTTACTCCTAACTTCCACCAGCAAAGACCTTCCCACCCGCCTGGCTGGGTGATCGCTCATAAGCGGTCAGGTTTTCCTGTACCATCGGGGTCTTCTTCCCGGAGAAGCTGAAAGATAACCCGCGAGTATGCCGGGGGTGCAGGGAGGGGCGGCACTAGGTGCCTCTTCCCGTGCCCATTCCAGGCAGGAGTGGAAAGCGCCACCTCCATGTTATTCATAGGGAAGTGCGACCGCGCCGGCTGGAGTCTTCGCTCCCCAGCACGGGGGCCCGAGGGAGGGCATCTCTGAGAGTGGGTTTAAGGGGGAAAGGGTCTCTCTGCGTCTGTGATCAGGAGGGAGGCCGTGGAGGACGGTGCTGCGGTGCCGACGGGATGTGCGTGTGGCTCCCCTCCCGCCCTCTCTCTGCACGACAGGCAGCCCGGCCCCAATACCTTCTTGACTGTGCGCGGCGCCTCGGTAACGGTGCCGTCGGGGCTGAGCAGGGCCTCGCCGCCGTCGCGGTGCCGCTGGTGCTGGTGATGGGGGTCGCTCCGTTTCATGGCCGACGCCTGAGGCACTTTCCCGGCGGCAGGGCTGAGAGCCGCAGCTGGCCCCGAGCCCGGGCCGGGGGCTGGGGGCCGCTCGGCGGCGGGAGCTGGGGCCTCGGGGTCGCCGCCGCCCGCCGGGGGGGCCATGGCGCTCACGGCCGCCGTGCTCAGTCCCAGCGGCGGCTCCGCCTCGGAGGGGCTCAGGTCCTTCAGGTCCACCTCAGGCACTTTCGCGGCGGCCGCTGCCGACACAACCTGCACCGACATCACCGCCTCCACTGCCGCCGCCGGCTCAGGCTTCAGCTCCAGCTCCGGCTCGGCCCCGCCTCCCGCCTCCCGTCCCTTTCCCTCCCCCATCCCTCCACTCCTCCCCTCCATCGCCTCTCTCTCCCCCACCCCCGCCTCCGCCGGCCCGCCCGCCAGCCAGCCCTGGGCTCCCGCTCCCGCCCCCGCCCCGCCCCGCCTCCCCAGTCCGGCCCCACTCGCGCGCGAGGCGCCACGGAACCTGTAGTGCGCTTGCTCCCGGACGCACGCGGTGGAAGGACCGTGGGACCTCAGCCCCCGACCGACACTGCGCGCCGTCGAGGGCGCTGCCCGCGACGCCCCCTGGGAGTTGTAGTTTCTGTCCCCCTTCCTCCGGCAAGTTGGATTCTGTAGGAGATAAGGAGCTCTAGGGCCGGCGACTCACGGAAAGGAAAGGCGTGAAAATAGCTGACACAAGGGAGGGGATAAGGAAGAGAAAGTCTCCGGAGGAGTGACGGTTTCCTGGAGTGAACACCAGAAACCCTAGGGTTGGGAAGGTGGGGGAGGAATGACCCGACTGTGTGAATTTCCTGTGCGCGCGCGCGCAGGTTTGCTATCACGTGAGCAGGCATTTAAAGGAAAAGTGGAGGCATCACGTGAGAAGAAAGCCTTCCTCAAGCTTGAAGTTGCTTCATTTTCCTGATTCTGTGAAATCGGTACTCTGACACCTTCCCAAACGTAAATGACATTGTTTTTAGAAGGAATAATATTCCTGCTGTGGCAATTTCTGACACTGTGTGGGTCTGGAAGTTTAAAAATCAGTCCAAAAAGAAGTAAGGTATTTTCAGGGCAGTGGAATTTCGCGTTTCTTTAAATGAGACCAAGTCTTTTGACCTATTAATTCTACTAAAGAAATCATCTGAAATTAAGATAAATCAGTCAGCATAGAGGAATGTTAACTGCAGTGTGAATACTGATTTTTTAAGTTCTCATTCTATAAAAATAGCATTTCCACATCACAGTGAAAAGAACTTGGAGAATTTACCAATTTTGTGTTCTACTATGTGCCTAAGAGATACCTAACTAAAAACTGGTATCTGACACAACAGAATGACATTTACAGAATGTACTAGTAATATTGTAGTGACATTACTGAGATTGATTGTTACAAATTCTTTGAGTATTAAATGTTTACATTCTGACCCCCTAGCAATGGGCAAGGAGACACCTGATTGGTGGTGTTGCTCTTATATCAGTCAGGGGCAAAGCAGATGTACAGTCCTTAGTTCATCCTAGCTTGATGCCTGTGTCGGTGGCCAGAGCTGTTTCATGCCTGAGGCACATAAAAAAATGTTTACAGCCGAAACCTGTTTGGCTCAGTGGATAGAGCGTTGGCCTGCGGACTGAAAGGTCCCAGGTTCGATTCCGGTCAAGGGCATGTACCTGGGTTGCGGGCACATCCCCAGTAGGGGGTGTGCAGGAAGCAGCTGATCGATGTTTCTAACTCTCTATCTCTCTCCCTTCCTCTCTGTGAAAAATCAATAAAATATATTTTTAAAAAAATGTTTACATTCTGATTATTTATATAGAACATTGGTCCAATAACAAAAATAAAGAACAGCAGCTGGAAATTTATCAAATTCAATGTTCAGAGATAAAAGGGTTAACCATTCTTTCAATTATTTTCTGAAGATAAGTCCCCTTTTCATATTGAAATCTGATGGCAATTAAATCCAGGTATTTTCCCAAGCTACTGTGTGAAGAGGATGCTGAAGGCCATCTCCCGCATACTGCAATATAAGGACTCTTCCAGCTCACCAATTCTGGCTCACTTCCAAAATATACCCACCAATCCAGTTTTATTTCTGTTCAGGAGGCTGGGTGCCAAGAATTTATATAAGCAGGGACTTACAAACAGCAGTAGATGCAGTCACCAGACTCTGAAAATTGAAAATGGCAGACATTGTGAGACCCGCGAAGCTCCAGCCACACCACCTTTCTAAACACTGACTTTGTTAAGTGATGGGATTTGGGGTGATTTTTTTTTTTTAACTTTCTGTGTTCCTTTCTGTATTATTTTAAGTTTGACATTTATTTTAGAAGGTGTACAAGCAAAAATGTGTACGGTGAAAAAAAAATGTGTATGGTGGCTTTATTTTTAATAACAAAAGGGGTATGTGAAACTCCTTTAATGTCCAACAATAGAGGGTTACGGCCTTTAATATTAAGTTTGCCAAGAACTTTTTTTTAATGATAAAGAGAAATGAGAGCTTATGATAACATAGTAAACTAAAAAGCAGGCGACAACATTGCACATTCCATAAGATTTTAACTATGTAAATAACCCTTTAAAAAAAACAAAAGACATTAAAATGCAGGTCACTCTGGGTAATAGATTATGGGATAGGTTATTTTTTCTGTATTCTCAGAGAAACTAAGTTAAAAGGGATCTTATAGTTTATGGTTGTTGCTCAGAGAGTGATAGCCCTGACAACCCCAGAAGGCCACTAGACATCTAGTCTTTGAAGTAACTATTTTATTCCCTGGCAAGAAGGAGAGGAGAAGCTCCATCTGTCCTACAGAATTCCGCCTGCCTTCATCTTCCCTGTGCTACTCCTGTCTTGGAAACCTGTTCGTTTGTGGAGTTGTCCTTCCCTGAATGGAGTCTCATACCCTGGTCTTCAAAGTTGTGCCTGATGCTATGTATTGGAAGGCATCTGAGCACTGCCATTTCTCCAAAGCCCACAAGTACACCAGACACAAGGACTTTCTTAAGCTTCCTCTCCACACTCTGGCTTTCAGAATTTCCTTCCTGTTGTAAAGAACCAGCACAGAGCTTCATCTTCCAGCTGTCAGGGCAGGGATTAGCAGCTCTATAACTAATTTCTTTCTTCTCTCTAATGCACAAGGGAGTTCTGTACAGCCACCTGGCATATGTTGGAACTCACAGGCAGCAGCTGCCTACCTGGACTCCCACTAGAATTGATTACTAAGGGGATGAATTAGTTCTTCAGTGGGATGTGGTTACAAAATATAAGGAGTCAGAGGACTGGAAAGAAACTAATATTCAGGCGATGTCCACTGATTGGGTCAAACAACAGGACACACTTCTTAGCCATTCTTAACTTCATCCTTACCCAGTTGCCGTTTCTGCCATCTTTGTTACTGAGGGACATTAAGCACAGTTAAAGATGGAGATAGCATACTGGAAACACGGCAATTAAGCACAAGTTTATTAACTATTCAGTTTATTAAATATTTAAACCATAGGTCCTTTTTCCCTCACTGGCTCATTCAGCTTCCAGACCCTAGCAGGCTTGAATGTATCTTTCCTGAAGGAAATTAAAAGAACTTCTTTGAAGTGTCTGATAAATCAAAGAGAGAAAACTTGAAGATATTAACATGAGATGTTCATAAGGAAATAGGCCAGCCGCGTCACCCTTGGTAAAAACCATACCCATGTTAACAGAGTTTCTGGAGAATCATTAATGTCATACTCCAGTACGAGCAGATGGACAAAGTCACCAGATGTATGAAGACAGAGACCAACATAAGAAAACAGAAAAATGTAAATAAATAATTTGGAGGAAACAGGCTGTGCATGAAAAAGAAATCAAGACCAAAAAAAAAAATCATTAGTATCCCCAGAGACTGAAGATAATTGTATTTGTGAAAGAATATGCTATTTCAAGAAGTGAACATTCAGAAAAATAAATGAGAACTTCAAAGTGAAAGCACTCTAGCAGAAAAAAATTTAAAACTCAATAAAAGAAAAATTAAAAATAGGAAAGATGCATTTTATCTTTGCTCAGATTGTTGAATGATGGCTTATTTTATGGTTTTTATTTTTTGTTATATTTTTATTGATTTCAGAGAGGAAGGGAGAAAGAGATAGAAACATCAATGATGAGAGAGAATCATTGACCAGCTGCCTCCTGCATGCCCCACACTGGGGATTGATCCCAAAACCCAGGCATGTGCCTAGATGGGGAATCGAACCATGATCTCTTAACTCATAGGCCAACACTCAACCATGGAGCCACACCAGCCAGAATTACGGTTTTTATATTTGTGTCTAATTCATGTTATAACATGATAAATGAAATGCATTGTGTGGCTACAATTTTCTGGAAAAGTTTGGTCTTTTAGGAAATTTTTTTCAGATCTCCATTAAGTCTTTCTTTCAATTTCCAAAAAGACTGAAAGGAAGAGAGAGGGAGGGAGAGAGAGAGAGAGAGAGAGAGAGAAGAGAAGGGGAGGGAAGAGGAGGGGAGGGGAGGGGAGCGGAGGGGAGAGGAGAGGAGAGGAGAGGAGAGGAGGAAGGAAGGAAGGAAGGAAGGAAGGAAGGAAGGAAGGAAGGAAGGAAGGAAGGAAGGAAGGAAGGAGAAATGAGTTAGAGAGTCAGTCCAGGAAGTTCAACATCTGAATTATATGAAAGCCAAAAAGAGACAACAAAGAAAATGGAGGGGGGATGCTAATCAAAGAAATTATTCAAACAATTTCCCCAAATTGAAAGATGAGAATATCCAGAATGAAAGGGACCATTAGGAGCTGAGCCTAACAGATGAAAATAGACCTGTATTAACATACAGCATGTAAAGTTTCAAAATTTTGGGACAAAGAGATGATCCTTCAAATGTCTGGAGTGGATGAAGGAAACATTTTAACAAAGGCTCAAGTGTCAGAAAGTACTGAACTTCTTTTTAAAATTTTTTATTTATTACATTTAGAGAGACAGAGGGAGAAAGACATCAATTTGTTTTTCCAATGTACTCATTGATTGACTTTTTAATATATATATTTATTGATTTCAGAGAGGAAGGGAGAGGAGAGATAGAAACATCAGTGATGAGAGAGAATCATTGATTGGCTGCCTCCTACACGCCCTCTACTGGGAATCGAGCCAGCAACCCGGGCATATGCCCTTGACTGCAATCGAACCTGGGACCTTTCAGTCCACAGGCTGATGCTCTATCCACTGAGCCAAACCAGCTAGGGCGTTTGATTGATTTTTGTATGTGCCCTAACCGGAGATCGAACCTGCAACTTTGAGGTCCCACAACCTTGGTGTATTGGGACAATGCTGTAACCAACTGAACTACCTGGCCCAGGTGATGTTGAACTTCTTAAAATTAGTTCTGGAATCTAGAAAATAATGCCTTCAAATACTATAGGCCCTCCATTTGCCTTCTGTAGAGAATAAACTGACAGTCAGCCAAGATTGGGTAGACAGTCATCTTACTGTGCAGAGTTAGGTAGGGGATCAGTTCTCATTTTCACCCTCCTGTTTTCATTTCTACCTTCTGAAGCACCTGCTCCCTTCAATTCAAAGCCTTTTGATGGTGCTGCAATATACATTTCTCTACTGTTGATTAAGATTTGAGCTTTTTCAAGTCTGCTAAATTTCCACTCATAGTTTTCTTTCCAACTTTCAAAGGCTGTTACTAAGAGCTCCTCCCCATTCTACCTCTTTTTGTCTTCCTTGTGGGTGAAGAATGAAAAAGAGCTAAGTCCTTATTTTCTTTATTGGAGAGTAGTTTACAGTTGTATGAGAAACAGAGTTTATTCTTGTATTGTTACTTATTAATGAGTATATTATTTTCCATAAGAATAACCATAAGCCTACTTTTCTCCCACCCTGTATATAAAAGCATAAGAATGAACTGGAAGGAAACCCACTGAACTCAAACAGTAGTTTTTCTGTCAAGGAAGGAGAGGGGAAGGGGGAATGGGATGGGGTTTTGGTCAAAGAGGACTTTAGCTAAGTCTGTTATATTTTATTTTTTTAAAAAAAAAATAGGGTGGAGCCCTGGCCGGTGTAGCTCAGTTGGCTGAGCATCATCCCATGCACTAGAGGTCACCACCAGTTCCAGTACGGGCACATGCCCTGGTTGCAGGCTCAATCCTCTGTAGGGGGCATGCAGGAGGCTAATCAATGTTTCTCTCTCTCCCTCTCTTTCTCTCAAATCAATAAAAACATATTTTTTAAAAAATAGGGTAGAAGCAAATATGATAAAACAATTTTAAAATTGATTTCAGAGAGGGAAACACATCGATGCGAGAGAGAAACATCCATTAGTTGCCACCCTCTCATAGGTGCCTCAACCTGGGGAATCAAACCCACAACCTGGGTATGGTGCCCTGAGTGGGAATTGAATCCTCCACCTTCCGGTGTATGGGATGATGCTCCACAAACTGAGCCACACCAGCCAGGACTGAGAAAAATAATTTTATGAGTTGTTATTTCTGAATAGTGGAAATAGGAATGTTTATTAAGTTGTTCTTTGTGCTTTTAAAAATATCTTTTAACTTCTTAGATTAAAAAGCTCCCCCCCACACACAAATAAATAAATAAAGCTCAGGCCCAGGCAGGGATGAGGCCGTGGAGAGACTGCTGAAAAGAAGTTGGGACCAACAGAGGCGGGCCTCACAATCTAGGAAGAAGCACAAGTGAATGTGAGTTTGACGTGCACTTAGTATGAGTGGTAAGAGCCTGCCAGAGCAGTGAACACATGGAGGGAGTCCCACAAACCAAGCTCCTCTTGGATCCTGAGGTGTTCCTTCCAGGGAGGGTCCTAATTCAGGAGCTATGGTGGGAAAGTGGGCTCTGTGGCTCAGTCATAAGGTCTGGTGCTCCTATAAAAAATACTGCAAGATTTTGGAACTCCAGCTGCTGCCTAACCTCTGCATTCACAAAAGGTGGGCTCACAGTGCCCTCTAGTGGCGGAGTCTGTCCACCTCCACAGCTAGACATAAAAAGGTAACATTTCTCAGCTTTTTAAAAAAAATTAAATCTTTATTGTCAGATTATTACAGTTGTTCCTCTTTTTCCCCTCATAGCTCCCCTCCACCCAGTTCCCACCCCACCCTCTGCCCTTACTCTCTCCCGCACTGTCCTCATCCATAGGTGCACAATTTTTGTCCAGTCACTTCCCGCACCCCCTACACCCTTTCCGCCCCACCCCCCAGAATAGTCAGTCCACTCCCTTTCTATGCCCCTGATTCTATTATAATCACCAGTTTATTCTGTTCATTAGATTATTTATTCACTTGATTTTTAGATTCACTTGTTGATAGATGCGTATTTGTTGTTCATAATTTGTATCTTTACCTTTTTCTTCTTCCTCGATACCTTTCAGCATTTCATATAATACTGGTTTGGTGGTGATGAACTCCTTTAGCTTTTTCTTATCTGTGAAGCTCTTTACCTGACCTTCAATTCTGAATGATAGCTTTGCTGGGTAAAGTAATCTTGGTTGTATATTCTTGCTATTCATCACTTTGAATATTTCTTGCCACTCCTAAGCCTAGAATGAACTCTTTCTACATCCCATTCCCTATTCTTTACATAAGTGTTCCCACTAAAGAAAAAGGGGATGGAGGGAATGTCCTTGGAGATGAAAAGAAGAAAATTGTTAACATAGTCTCTTATTTCAGAAAAAATCATTAGACAACACTGATAAATTTTGTTTTCAATACTGTTGCTGATAAAGGGTAAAAACTAGCAATACTACAGCTGAAAGAAGAGTGGTGACCAGAATGATCAAGGTAAACTAGGGATACAGTGCAGCCAGAGGGAACACAACATAGGAAACCTGGACAGAAGGACAAATCAACCGTCATAACTGAGAGTGAAGAGCTTGGATCCATCAGGAAGAGCCCGGGCCCAGTGTCTGTCACTTAGTAGCTGTGAGGTTGTGGGCAGGTCATTTTGACTCACTGAGCTTATTTCTAAAAAAAAAACTAGCTCCTCTGGTTCCTCTGAATTAAACAAGAGGCAGCACACAGTGCCCAAGAGCCAACGGTGGAGCCAGGGTTGGAATGGAATCCAAGCTTCACTATTTACTGTGTGGGCTTGGGCAAACCATTGGAGCTCTGTGTCTCAGAACCTTGGGGTTGTTAACAGTGCTCCAAAGGTCTGTTGCGAGATTCCAGTTAATGCATGTGAAGTACTTGGGACACAGCCCAGCAAGCCTTCAGTAAGAGTTATTATTGTTTTAATAAAATACAAGTAAAATACTTAGAATAAAATCAGATCAATCCAGTTAGTTCCCCTTCCTCTGGGCAAAATGCTTATTCCCCCATCACATGACCTTAGTCTCCAAAGGAGTCTGGTCAGTATTCCACACCTTCCCAGTGTGTGGGTGCCACCCCTTCTTCCACAGCTCTCCTTTCCATATGATCTCGAGTCCTTGCAACCCAAATAGTCCCAGTCTTCTACTGGCATTTTTGGGGGAGGAAGTGGAGCTAACAGGCTTCCCTCAAGGAAATCTGAATTCCTTTGACTGATGCACAGCTTCCTCTTGGATCCCCTGACATCTCTTTTTAAAAAATATATATTTTATTGATTTTTCACAGAGAGGAAGGGAGAGGGATAGAGAGTTAGAAACATCGATGAGAGAGAAACATCGATCAGCTGCCTCCTGCACACTCCCTACTGCGGATGTGCCCGCAACCCAGGTACATGCCCTTGACTGGAATCGAACCTGGGACCTTTCAGTCCGAACGCTGACGCTCCATCCACTGAGCCAAACCGGTTAGGGCCCCCCTGACATCTCTTGAAAGCAAGAGGCCCCCAGAGGTGGGGCCCAGATTGCCACAGGAGCCATGCTCATCTACATTAGGAGTCCAATTGTCATTTCAGGGGCAAGATGTTTTTTGTGGGTTTTTTTTTAATTTTCTTTATTGATTAAGGTATTGCATATGTGTCTTTATCCCCCATTGCCCAAGATGTGTTCTTAACCAAGTAAGATCAGTAGGCAGGGAGGCCGCTGTGGCCACAGAAGAGTTTTTGGCCACATAGAACCGACAAGTCAGGAAGGACTGCCAGTACTCCTGTCAGTCATGACCTCATTAGCACCAAGCTCTTGGCCTTTCAGAATAGCCCGAGGAAGGAGTGGAACACCAATGAGATCAGGACCTGGTAAACAGTGCGGTGGAGACCGGGGCCTATGGAAAAGAAGCACACCAGGAGTTTATACAAAAAACTTTTATTTACTGTTTATCTTCCTTCTCCCCACCCCTATGCCCGATCTGGAACCCAGCCAGCTCCTCAAACTTCCTGCTGCCTGGTTCTTGACACTGGGGCCTTGGAGACGTGCAGGAGGCCTATAAGGGGTCGGAAATCTCTTCGCCCACCAGTCGTGGGAGCTGAAGGAAGCTGTCCTGCCTGCCTGACGCTCCGGCAGCTCCCCAGCGTAGCCCCTCAAGGCAGAGGATCCATCCCTCACTGGATGGACACAGGGAGAGACAATGTGTCTCGGAGACCCAGGGACTCCCCACCACTCACTGCTTCTATAGCTGAACCCATCTCTTTCTTGGAGATGGAGTCCAGCAACACGAGTGGGGGGTGGGGGGTGGGGCTGCAGTTCTGGGTCCTAATCAACACACAGGGAACAGGAAGAGGTTGGCCTGGTTGAACTGAAATGGGAAAGGGAAGAAGGGTGCAGGAGAACATGGGCGGGGCTACTGGCCTGGGGTGGGGCCAGCTGGACATCTGTAAAGAGAGGTGATAGCCCCTATAGGAGTAGGTACTCCTCGCCCCACAACCACCTGGAAGAGGGAGAAGGGAGCCCTGTTCCCACTTAGACAAAGGGCTAATGATGCAATAAACAATTTTGGTCTGAGGGTGCCCTTTCCTGGTACCCATTATTACTGGAAAGGGCAGCCAGCCCTCGTCTGCCAGACATAGATTTGGCTGTCTCCCTGGCCACCACAGCCCATTCCGGGTACTGCCACTCCTACCCTCGCCATTGCTGCCTCACCAGAAACTCTGTGCACCCCGTAACCTTGCTGCAGACTGGGGCTACCAGCCAGACTCCACCTGGTGGGGCAGAAACAAGGGCCCTGAAGCTCAGGGCTGTTCTCTGGGTGAGGCCCGCCCATGGATTTTCAAGGCTCTTTCCCACAGTTCTGCCATAAGCCAGACACAGAACCTTCCTGGGAGGGCACTGGGCCCTCGGGTTCTCTGGAAGACGAGATCCTGGGGAAGCACCTCAGGGAGGAAGAAGAGCCTCAGAACACTATCTGTTCCTATTTGCTGTCCCAGGTCCTGCTCTCCAGGCTTAGAAGTCGGAGTCTGCATCCATCAGCTCTGCCTCCATCAGGTTGGTACGGGAGTGAATGGGCCCTAGTCCCTGCCGGCGGCCCTGCGCCCAGGCCGTGGGGGCTGGGGGGCCGGGCAGAAAAGGATCCTGCAGGGGACTGGGCTCTGGGCAGAATGGGTTCGAGACCAGGGTCCAGGCTCTCTGTCGGCAGGATTCTCCAGCTCCCCAGGCGCTGGCGGCCACCAGGCATTTCTGCCGGGGCAGCTGGGGCAGTCGAGGAACAGCACTGGAGGCAGACGCAGGGGCGGGGTGGTGAAGCTCAGGGGGTGGCACCAGTGGACACACCTCCTTCTTCCTCTTCCTCCGCTTCTTCTTCCGGCCCAGGCGCTTCTCCAGCTCTGGGGAGATTTCTGCCTCAACCAGCCACATATTGGCTTTTTCCTCTGGGGGCACTGATGACGGGAGAGAGAACATGAGCCTGGGACCCTGACTCTGTCCACATCACCCTTCTCTCCTCGGATCCCCACTCTGAGGTCTGGGATCCACAACTCTAGGCCTCTAGGGCCTCAGCCCCACACTTTAGTTCTTCCACAGCCTTCCCTTCCCCCTCACCTTCTGGCAGCCCCTGATACCACAGCCCCAGTAACCCCCAGCCTTTATGCCCCCCGCCTTCCTACAGAGACCTGAATCCTATACCTGGAGTTGCCACAGGGGTGACAGACACATCCTGGGGCAGTATGGCTCCTCTCCGAGCCACCATCTTGGTGACGTGCTGGGCCCAGGCAGAGGACACGTCAGCGGAGGGCTCATTGAGGTCAAAGGCCAAACCCGCTGTGGGGATGGAAGGAAAGGATAAGGAATCATGATTGTCCCTCCCTTGCAGTCAACCACTTCTCCCTTATTCAGCACCATTCACCTCCCCCTCAGCCGATGGCTCCCACTCCACCTCCCACAGAAAACCCACCCTGGTGATCACAGTGATCCCCACCCATTCCCAAGTTACAGAGCAGTTGGCATCTTGGGCACCCAGAGCAAAAGTGGGGCCTCACTAAAGGCCAGAAATCCAGTTCCTGGAAGCCTGATGTACTCTAGCCCAGGGGGAACAGCTGGGGAAGACAGGAGAAGGCGGGGGGGGGGGGGGGGGGGGGGCGGGGGGGAGGGGGAGATGAGTCCTCTGGGAATTAAAACCAACTATTGATCCCAGGACAGAAGCAGAGAGGGAGAGCTGCTGGGGATGGGCGGGGTCTTGGAAAGGAAGGACTCTGCGGAGAGGAGGGAGCACTGTGTTCCTCAGAGCCTTCCAAACAGTCCACACGCCCACACCAGCCTGGGAGGGAATGGGGCCCGGGCGGGCGTGGCGGGTGTTAGGTGGCTCCAGGGGAGGAAAGGGGCCAAAGCTCACCCACAGGCCCATCGTGGGAGACGGTGTGCATGCTGAAGGAGAGCTCCTGGCCTGGGTTCTGCAGCAGCTCGCGCCGCTTGGAGAAGGCCTTGGCGATCATCTTGCTCTTCTTGATGCGTTTGGGCTCGTCATCACTCTGTCCCGTCAACCTGAGAGCAGCAGGGGTGGAGGAGGGAATGCGGAGCCGCCACTTCCCGTCAAATCCTGAGACAGCAAATCCATCCCCTCTAGGGCAGGAGCCTCCAGAGGGGCTCAGGTTCCTCAAGGACTCTGAGGAGAAGAGGTCTACTCTGCAAAGGAGGAGGCCTAGAATGCAGGGCTCATGTGTGCCCAGTTCTCAAATCACTGCACTTTTAAACGATGCTGGCAAGTGGGCTCACACCTAGTTGGTGCTCCCAAGGACAGGAGGTGTCACCAGGGGGCAGTGGTGAGCCACACAGAGAAGTCAGCTTTAGGTGCTCCCACAGACCCTTAGAAATCACACCTGCCCAAGGCTACCCTGGGAGACATGGGAAACCTAGGATGAGAGATTAAGATGGGGCTGGCTGCTGACCCCACCTGCACCAGGTGCGTCTCCAGATGAGCAGCGTGGCCTTGGTCCAGACCCACGTGCTCATGGCAATGCCGGTTCCAAACATGGCAAACAGGTTGATCTTCTCCACCAAGAGGCTAGGGCGATTCTTGATTTCACAGTCAGGGATGGGCTTCTTGGTGGGCAGCCCGATGGTTACATTGGCCTGGCACCTGTGGTGAGGGGTGGCAGACAGGTGAGATTTTCTGGGTCTCCGGGATGGGTACCCAGACAATCACTAAGCCCCACAGCACTGATTCACAACCCTGGGTGCTCATTAGAGTCCCCCGGGAGCTTTTAATAACTCCTGATGTCTGGGCCACACCCCAGACAATTAAATCAAGTCTCTGGGGTAGAGACCCAGGCATGGGTGTAGTTTAGAGCTTCCCAAACTGCAAGCTGCAGCCTCGAAGGAGTCTGAAGCAGTCCATGTGGACTGGCATTCATTTTAATGGGCATTTTAACTGCTGTTCCTCGTGTCAGTAGCTGCTGCATTTCTTTCAACAGCCGAGATGCCTTAATCTCTCAGATTCGTCCTCATTGTGACACAAAAAAGCACAGGCTAATTAGTAGGCATTAACAGGCTGTTAACTTATCATAAAGGTAACTACTTGTGTGCAGGGCTCTCCAATAAGTTGTGTAAAAGAGTACATGAGAATTGGAGACAGCAACTTCTGTGGCCAACAGAGTCGGTCAGAGAAGCCAAAACTCGGTATGGCTTCTGAACAGTTACAAATGCACCAGCCAGACTGCCATGGGGATGCAGAGTTGAGCAGGAACTTGAGGGCTGTTTGCTATGTTGGCAAGTTACAGAGCAACTGACATCTCGGGTGCCCAGAACAAGATGGGCAGACCCCTGCCGGGCAGCACGGGAAGGCTGCCCCTGCAGTCCTGGCTCCGGCTGCCTCCAAGTCCCCAAGCCCCAGTCCTGCACTCACAGCACGTAGTCCCGGAAGCTGCGCTCCCACTCGGCCTGGTTGAAGAAATCGTAGAAGTGGCAGCTGAAGGTGATGAGCACAAAGCCAAAGGCCAGGAAGCCAAAAATGCCTGTGGAGGGCCAGGGGTGGGCAGAGTATTACCAATCCCAGGTGTGGGAGCAGCGGTGGGGAGGAGGGTGTTCGACCCACCGGGGCCTGAAAGACAGCTGAGTCTGGGGTGAACTCATGCTAGGCTCAGTTCAAGAACAGAAGTCTCCAAAATAAGGCATGAAGGGCACCTGAGGCAACTGTGGGAGGCCCAGTGGGAGGGAAGTGGACATGAGGAAGCAGACTGGGCGTGAACTTGAATTCTTCCACCTAAGAAGGTCCCCTTCTTTTGAGCTGCTACCAACACACACACACACACACACACACACACACACACACACACACCAGCCTTGTCTTGCCCCAGGGCTGCTCCTTGTGCCACTGACTTACTACATCCTCCAAGACCCTATCCCAGTGGTCGGCAAACTCATTAGTCAACAGAGTCAAATATCAACAGTACGAGTGAAATTTCTTTTGAGAACCCAATGTTTAAAACTTAAACTATATAGGTAGGTACATTGTTATTAACTTAATTAGGGTACTCCTAAGGCTTAGGAAGAGCCACACTCAAGGGGCCAGAGAGCCGCATGTGGAGGGGCCAGAGAGCCGCAGTTTGCTGACCACGGCCCTATCCTGTGGGTCCCACAGCCCCAGGAGGGTGCAGTGTTGGGCTGGATAGTTCCTCAGGCCAAGGGCCCAGGGAACCCACTCACCCAGGCGCAGCATGGTCTCATTGATCTTGCTGGCAGCCTTCTCGCTCAGTAGCCCAGGGTGGTTGCTCTTGATGGAGAACAGAGTCATAACTCCTGGACAGAAGGGACACCTCATATATTAGTGGGGCACGGCCACTCTCCTGGGAGAGAGGGGGGTGTGGCAGGGGAGGCTCCCATGGCGCTGGAGTCCGGGTCTAATTACTTCTGTGCTGGTATCAAGCTTGCCACAGGGGTGACAGACACATCCTGGGGCAGTATAGCTCCTGGGAACTGGAGACACCGGAGAAATGGAGCACAGATGGTGGCAGACGTGTTTTGTATGTGAAAGACGGGGGCAGAGCACAGATGGACAGTAGAGAAGAGAAAGAAATCACCTTGTGTCAGGCATGCCCATCCCTAAGTAAGGCAGTCAGGTCAAAGCTGTTCTGCTGGAGCCCCAGCTGATTTGGCTCAGTGGACAGAGCGTCGGCCTGCGGACTCAAGGGTCCTGGGTTCAATTCTGGTCAAGGGCACATGCCCCGGCTCAACCTCCAGGAGGAGGCATGCAGGAGGCAGCTGACCAGCTGACCATCGATTCTCTCTCATCATCGATGTTTCTCTCTCTCCCTCTCTTTTCCTCTCTGAAATCAATAAAAACATATTAAAAAAACAAAAGCTGTTCTGCTGGAAAAGGCATAAAAAGAGACTTGAGAACAGTGCTGTCCAATAGAAATATAATATGAGCTGCATACATAATCTCAAATTTTCCTGAAGCCACATTAAAAGAGTAAAAGGACACAGGTGAAAATGATTTCAACATATTTTATAAAAAGTACACCACTGTTCATTATATGATCATTTCCACATATTATTTCAACATATTACAACTTATTAATGAGTGTGCTGTGTCTTTGAGATGCAGTGTGTATTTTACACATATGACACATCTCCATTTGGACTAGTTTCACCACATGTGGCAAGTGGCTACCAAACAGGACAGCATAGACACAGAACATAAATCAGAGGCCCAGACACAGCCAAAAAGAGGGAAAGAGGTGGGCTGCACAGAAGGCTGACCTTCTGCAGAGGGAGGAAATGGAAACTTACCAAAAGAAACAACAGCAACAAAAAACACACAACACAAATGAGCTAAGAAGATAGGAAGGCTTATTGTAAAGGTGGCAGATTGAGACAGGGAAATTAGGGAACAGAGAATCTGTGCATGTTGTGAAAACTGCGAGTGTGTGTTGTGGGCAGGAGGGAGATGAGAAGCCAACTCCAAAACACTGAGCGTATATATAACTTCAGAATGAGCGCACTAGACTGAAGGCCCCAAATTGGCTCACGTGGACAGGGTAGGTTACCCACCACATAAGTGCAGCTAGCCAAGAGCTTCGGGGAGGTTGGAACCAGCCCAGGCTCCCCTCAACAAGCCGTGAGAAAGTGGTGCACTTTTCCGGCCAACACAAAGGTGTTGTCCCACACCAAGTGCCCAAGGAAGGCACTGTGTCTGCCTAGAGGGGGCACCTTCCACTAGCACCAACACCCAGTGCGACCCGGCTGAGGTCCCACCGTGAAGGCAGCGGAGCTGGCTGCGTCGAGCTCCTGCTTTCACAACGCTGGTGCTCAGCGTGCTAGCTGCCGGAGTCCTGGTCGGGTCCTCACTCACCTCGGATGAGGAAGTAACCTCCCACGATGAGCACCAGGCCAATGGGGGCCAGCACGAAGCCGGCACGGTATCGGTAGTTCTTGTAGCCCACAAAACAGATGCCGCTCACCGAGTCCCCATCCACCTACAGCAGGAAGGGGTGGGAGGGGCAAATTCGGTCACTGGCCCCTCAGCCAAGTCCACCCCACTCGGGACCCCAGCCCCCGACCAGTTTCTGTACCTGGGCCACAGCGAGGATAGCCACAGTGAGGACAAAGGGGAGTGACCACGTGATCAGGTGGAAGTAGGAGGTCTTGCCAGAGAGAGGCTGGTAGGTGGTGCCCAGGGCTTTGAAGGAGGTGTGCCAGGCATAGGTAAGGACCACAAACCAGACGACGCCAGCCATCAGGGCGTAGTACACAATGACAAAGATGATGACGCAGGACAGGGTCTCGTTGGAGCTACGCACACATGTGGGGTGTCACTTGGGGAGGTCATGCTGCACTCCCTCTCTTCACCCTGTCTCCAGACCCTTGGCTCTAAGGCCTGGAGGTTCCCTAGGGTCTAGGAGTCAGGGCTTGGAAACAGGACGCAGTCAGATTTGAAGAGGATATATAAGAGGCCCCTTTGAACAGATGCAAACAGCCAAGGTCCTCAGACGGACACCGAGGTCCTAATGCTGGAGACCTTGGATGCAACAAGGCAGAGCTGAATCCTACCCTGAAATCTCAGCGTCAAGCCCAACCTGTCCCTTTTGTGGTAAACACACATTTCAGCCTTCCTCCCCTCACCTCTGGGTCCCCAAGTCACCTACGTGGGCTCCCCAAGCCTCATGGTGCCATCTGCCCGGCAGACAATCTCCCGGCGGGCACCGTCCATGAACTGGGCCAGCCAGCCAATGCTGCCCACGAAGAAACACGCATTGACGTAGAAGAGAATAACCGCAGGGTAGCGATTCGAATTCCGCCAGTCAGCCACGAAAGTGGCCTGGAAGAGAGAGGCTGGGGTTACTCTGGTGCTGCAGACACCCTTAGACCCTTCTCTGCCCGCCGCCCCCGCCCCCCGCCAGCCGCGGCCAAGTCGTCCTCTCCCCACCTCCCTCTTTATCCCAGAGCCCAGCCTCTCTCACCCACAATCCCGCTCCCTTCCCGCTTTACGAGCTGAGCGCTCAGGACACCCGCTTCCCCTGACCCCTCCACGTGCAGGCCTGCCCCCGGCTGACCAGGGTGAAGAACGTGCAGAGGCCTGTGACGGCTCCGAAGGCCGCGATGTAGCTGTGCATGTCCTGGTGCTCCGCCTCCGTGAAGAGCGGGTTCTGGCACTGGATCCCGCAGCCCTCCACGTCCTCATACCAGCTCTTGGGGTTGTCGGTCCGAACCAAAGGAGCCTCACACTGGCCCGAACTGTTGAACTTGATGTTCTGCACCTCATTCTGGCACAAGGGAAGGAGAGAAGACACTGCACAGGGAGCAGGAGGCTCAGCGGCAACCTTTGGTTTCACCAGGGGCACAGGGGCGGCACTGTAGAGTGGCTGAGGGCACAGACGCTGGAGACAACCCATGGCAAATGACTTGACTTTTCTGTTACCTCAATTTCCCTATCTATAAGACAGCAGAAAAAATGGACTCATTTGGAATACGGTGTTCGGGGGAGCTCTATGGACACCCTGGACCACCAGAAAGATGAATAAGTGGGTCCTAGAGCAAATTAAGCCTGAAACATCACTGGAGTCAAAAAGGACAAAACGGAAGCTGTCCTACTTCGGGCACATCATGAGAAGGCAGGGGTCCTTGGAAAAGACATTAATGCTGGGGGAAATAGAAGGCAGCAGGGAAAGGGAAGGCCAAGAATGAGGTAGACTGACGCCATAAAAGAAGCCATAGGCATGAGTCTACAGGAGCAGACACATTCTTAGGGTCGCCGTAAGTCAGAGCTGACTCAGGGGCAAATGAATAAATAAATGTAAAGTGCTATAATAGTATTTGGCAGGTAGGAAATAATAACAAGTAGTGTTATTACCCATTATTATCACTAGAGGCCTGGTGCATGGATTTGTGCACCAGTGGGGTCCCTCAGTCTGGCCTGTGGGGATCGGGCCAAAACCAGCTCTCCAACATCCCCCAAGGGGTCCCGGATTGCGAGAGGGCGCAGGCCAGGCTGAGGGACCCCACCGGTGCACGAGTGGAAGGACTGCGGGAGGGCTCCAGGGCATGTCCAGCCCATCTCGACCAGTCCTGATCGGCCAGACCCCAGCAGCAAGCTAACCTACCATTCAGTGTCTGCCTCCTGGTGGTCAGTGCGTGTCATAGCAACTGGTCGAATGAATGGTCGGACACTTAGCATATTAGGCTTTTATTATATAGGGTTATTATTATTATCACTTATGAGCTCTCCTTCACCACCCAGAACTGGAGCACATCCTGTCTTGGGGTTTCCTGCTGTTTTACATGTGCCTTGATTCCATGTGACTCCTGTAACTCCCTAACACCTGACAGAGCTGGTGCTCAAAAAATATTTGTTAAACAGTTATCTTTTATTTAAAAAAAAAAGGTGGGGGCGGGGGGGAGGGAGAAATCGCCCTGGCGGCATTGCTCGATGGTTAGAGCACTGGCCTGCGCACTGGAGGGTTGCAGGTTTGATTCCTGGTCAAGAGCACATACCTGGATTGCAGGTCCAATCCAGCCCCTGCCCCTCGTCAGGGCAAGTGTGGGAGACAACCAATCAATGTATCTCTCTCACACACATGGTTCTGGTTGTCCCTCTCCCTTGCTCTCTTCCTCTCTCCACCTCCCCTCCCCCTTCTACTCTCTCTAAAATCACTGTGAAAAATATCCTGACTCCTTGGGTGAGGATACAATAATGTAAAATAATACTTAATGAATAAGTAAATAAAGGATAATCCCTGGTGGATGGGCCCAGCCAACAAACTTCAGTTTGGGGTTTTGGCCTGTTGACACCAAGGCTGCAGGCTTGGGGTGACCCAGGGAGAAGGCTCTGGGCTCCTATTTCCCCTCCCGCCAGGCTCTACCCGATGCCTGGTCCTGACCAGCCCTGAGAGCATGGACCTCACCCCACAGGGCACTCACCGGACAGCCCTCCGGGAAGTGGTCAGGGGTGCAGCGCAGGAAGTCAGGCCAGCCCCGCTCTCTCTCTACGATGGCACAGGGGCCTCGCGTGGCCTGGCAGAGGGTGCGGCTGGGCAGCTCCACCCGGTCGTTCTCACACTTGGGCATGTACACAGCACACAGCAGGGGCTGGATCACTGCCCAGCAACGGGGGGCGTTCCGGAGGCCTGAGGGTGAAGACAGTGCGGACACATTGCAATGAAGACCCCTCCTCATCCATACCCACAAACACAGCAGCACCCCCTCTTTGCCTCAACACAGGCCATTATTGCTCAGAGCTGTGGGCAAGGTGTTTCACCACAGGGCATTTGGGCAGGACGATTCTCTGTGCTGCAGGGCTGTCCCATGCATTGCAGGACATTTAGCATCGCAGGACCCTGCCCACTAAATGCCACTAGGCCCTGGCCGGTTTGGCTCTGTGGTTAGAGCATCGGCCCACCGACTGAAGCGTCGAGGGTTTGATTCCGGGTCAAGGGCATGTACCTCATTGGCAGGCTCCATCCCTGGCCCTGGAGCCCGTGCAGGAGGCAACCAATCAATGTTCTCTTTCTCCAACCCCCCCTCTTCCACTCTCTAAAATCCAATGGAAAAAAATAGCCTCAGGTGAGGATTAACAAAAAATAAAATAAATAAATTAAATGCCCACAGAACCTGAGTCATTGTGACAACCAAAAACCAAGCCCCATTCCAGGGGTGGTGACTAGGAGAGAACCTGAAGAGGACCTTTCTGGGATGCTACGTGTGCTCTGCCTTGATCTGGCACTGGATTGCTGGGTGTATGCACCTTGTGGGTATTAATTTTATGATCTGTGCACTTTTCTGTATGTACATTATCATTCAATGAAAGTTTTCTAAAACAGCCTCCATTTCCAAATGCCCTGCAAGGGAGTGTAACACCTCTGGCTGAGAACCCAGGTTGGTTTACATTTTACCTTTTCAGGGGCAGTTTAAAAACCTGCTTCAGGGCCTCTTCCAGTGGGAAGGAGAGTGGTGGGATGCTCCCCCCCCCATCCCCGCACTCCCCCCACAGCCCATGCTCCAGAACCGGAAACGGTTTCCCTTGCCAAGATCCCAGGACCCCGGGTCTTCTTACCAAGCTGAGGTGAGATAGAGAACAGGTAGGAGCTAAGAAGAGGTAGTCAGGGGAGCCAGGTCAGAAGAGGAGACAGGAAATCAGGTGCAGAGAAACAGAGGAGGCTGTGTCCAGTGCAGAGAGAGGTAAGGAGGTGCCCACAAGACAGAAACAGCTGCCCAGTGGCTGGGCTCACTCAGCATTCTGCCTACTTCGCCCCTCCTGAGTCATCCTCGCTTCAGGAACACCTATTTCCCAAACAAGAAGCTGAATTAGGAGAAGCTTTTGCGGACATGAGAGCCAACATGGGTGCTGGCCATACAGCTGGGCTGGGGGGACATGGGGGTAGGTAGGTAACTGCTCTTTTTGGGGGAGGAAGGCAATATAGTAGAGGGGTAAGGAGCATGGACACTGCAACTAGCCTGTCTGGGCCCAAATCTTGACTCTACCATTTCCTTGCTGTGTGATCTTGGGCAAATTACTTTAACTCAAGCGTCAGTTTCCTGATCTGTGAAATGGGAACAACACATTTACCTCGTGGAACTGTTGTGAAGAATGAGATAGCAAGTTAACTGCTTAGCATGGTACCTGTTATATAATAAGCACTCAGAAAATGTCAGCTATTGTTATCTATCTGAGGCCTCTGACAACTCACTGCTCTCATTGTGACACAGCCTATCTCAGGGCACAGAGCAAGTTCCTGTCACTTAAGAAGCAATGACTTTACCCTGGCCAGGTAGCTCAGTTGGTCAGAACATCGTCCAGGTACACCAAGGTTGCAGGTTTGATCCCTGATCAGGGCACATACAAGAGTCAACCAGTGAATGCATAAATAAGTAGAACAAGTCAATGTGTGTGAGTGTTGTTTCTCTCTCTCAAATCAATTAAAAAGAAATAAAAAAAGCAATGATCTTGGGCAATGGCACCCAGACCTGACTCAAATTTAAATCATTTGGGGAACCCTTATCACTCGGGATGGAGAACCCACTCACAGAAATTGACTGAATGGGTATGAGTGGAGCACATAGCAGTGAGCGCCAGGGGTTAGGCAGGAGGAGGGTTTGCCTACAAAAGGGGCAGCATGAAGGACTATTAGGGGTAATGGGATTGTTCTCTGTCTTGAATAGAGTGGCTGGTTATACAACTCTGTGTGCTTGTCTAAACTCATAGAACTGCACAACAAAGAAAAAGTGAATTTTACTAGATGTTTATTAAAATGGGTGGGGGGGTGCTCACTAGAGTAAAATGTATTCTAGAGAAGCAGCAGACAGTTAATAAAATATTGGGGTTTTTTTCAGGAATTTGTGGTAATTATCAACTTTCAAAAATATGTAATTTATTGTTCTCAGTTTTTCTCATTTTAAATATTATTTTATTCTTTAAAAATAAACTTCTGACTGGACAAAAATAGTACACCTATGGATGAGGACAGTGGGGGGGGGGGGGTGAAGGCAGAGGGCAGGGTGGGAACCGGGTGGAGGGGAGCTATGGGGGGGGGGAAAAGAGAAACAACTGTAATATTCTGAACAATAAAGATTTAATTATTTAAAAATAAAAATAAACTTTCAAGGAAAAGATAGATTATTACATAAATCTTAAATGACAATGGAAGATCCATCTAGGGAAAAAATAAGTTGGACCCTTACTTTGTGCCTTACATAAAAATAAGTTCCTGCCCGATTGCGTGACTAAGTGGTTGAGCTTCAACTATGAACCAGGAGGTCATGGTTCAATTCCTGGTCAGGGCACATGACTGGGTTATGGGACCCATCCCCAGTGAAGGGGCGTGCAGGAGGCAGCCAATCAATGATTCTCTCTCATTATTAATGTTTCTATCCCTCTTCCTTCCTCTTTGAAATCAATAAAAATATATTTTTAAAAATAAGTGCCTGATGAATCAAAACAATTATATTATTTTTTTAAATATTTAATTTTCACTTATTGATTTTGAAAGAGAGGAAGGGAAAGAGAGAAACATCAATTTGTTGTTCCACTTATTTATGCATTCATTGGTTGATTCTTGTATATATGCCCTGACAGAGAATGGAATCCACAACTTTGATGTATCAGGACAACGTTCTAACCAACTGAGCTACTTGGCCAGGGCTAATCATTACATTATTTAAAAAGAATTAAAGTACTAAAAGAAAAGCTGAGAAATAATTTTTGAAACCTTGGAATGGAGAAGATTTTTTGATGTATGACACAAAACCCAGAAGCTATGAAACAAAAGATTTAAACACAATCCTAAAAAAAGCAACATCCTGAGAAAATATTTCATACATATTACAGGTAAAGAGCTAATTTTCCTACATGCATAAAGCTCTTCCAAATCAGTAAGAAATTCGTAAGCCTCTAGGAAAGGGGCAAAAGGCAAACAGAACAGATCAGAAAAAAATACAAATGGCCTTTAAATACATAAAGAGATGCTCTAATTGTGAAATAAAGCTGTAATAGTCCACAATTTTTCTAACTTTAGAGTGAGAAAGACAAAAATATTTGAAAATGCTGTAGTGGCAAGAGTGTGGGAGAAAGTGGCACTTTTGCATATTTTTAGTAGGAATAGTAAATACTTGTAGAGACTATCTGGCATTATCTATCAAAACGTTATACTAGCAATTCCACTTTACATGTTCACAAAGATCATTTATAAGTGTATTCACTGCAGCATTGTTTGTAATAGCAGAAGAGTAGAAACAACCTGAATGTATATCCATCATTAGGAGACCAGCTAAAAAGTATCATACATCAATATAATAGGACATTATTCAGTGTTGAACTATTTGCATTGAAATGGAACTATCTCCAATAGATCTTGTTAAGTGGATTTAGTTGAGTGGAGAACAGCCCAAAGAGCACGCTACTACTGTTTGTGGGAGGAAATAAACAGAGGGCACACCTACATTTGGAAATATGCTGGCAACATCTAGGAGGACACACAAAGGCCAGTGTTGATGGCTGCCTCTGAGAAGGGAAAAAGGGTAGCTGAGAACACAAGTGGAGAGATTTAACTTCTGTTGCTTTTGAGTTTTGTACTATGTGCATATACTACATATTTTTTAAAGTAATTAAGTTTTTAAAAAATAAGTATGCAAATTACTGAGATGAGGGAAGCTTCCCAAAGAAGAGCAGGGAATGAGATTGATAACAGGAAGCAAGGGGACATCAACTTTATCTGTATTATTTTTTATTTTAACAAAATATGACAAAGAAAAAATAGGGACACATTTTTCTACATTCATAGAAATTAAAAATAACATTGCCACAATCTAAACTCTGAAAAATGCTTTTTGTTTGTGTGATGAGTAGTCAAGTTGAAAACCATTGTTCTAAGGTTGGGTTAACATTAGAAAATTTAATCAATGGATCTATATTCATAGATTAAAAAAGAAAAAACATAATCATCTCAATAGATGCAGAAGTAGTTGATAAAATCAATATCCATCTATAATAAAAAGATAACTGGCAAATTAGGAATAGAAGACAACTTCCTTAACCTGATAAAATGTAACTACAAGAAAACTACACCAAACACCACATTTAAGAGTGGACAGTAGAAAAGCTTTCTGTTTAGAACACAGAAAAAGTCAAGGATAAAGAATGCAGCTACTATTAAAACTTCTATTTAACAATGTATTAGACGTCTTAAGCAGTGCAACAAGGCAATAAAAATTAACAAATATATGGCTTAAAAAAGGAAGAAAGAGCCCTGGCAAGTTTGCTTAGTGGTTAGAGCTTGGGCCCATGGACGGAAGGGTTGAGGGTTTGATTCCTCAGTTGTAGGTTCCCCAGCTCTTGTGGGGGCACATGCAGGAGGCAACCAATCAATGTGTCTCTTTCACACCCATGTTTCTCTCTTCCCCCTCCGCCCTCTCTTCCATTTCTCTCTCCTCCCTCCCTTTCCACTCTCTTTAGAAATCAATTGAAAAAATACCCTCTGGTGAGGATATTTTTAAAAAAGAGAGAAAGAAACTCATTATTCACAAATGAGATAACTATGTGTGTAAAGTAAATTTAGCTAGTTTACTAGATTCAAAATCGTATTTTTATTAACATTTTAACAAAATGTTAAAGGAATCATTTATAATAGTGTAAAAATTATCAAGTATCTAGGAATAAATCTAACAAATGATATTTAAGAACTCCCTGCAGAGAAACTAAAAATATTGAGAAAATGGAAGATCTAAATAGAAATATATAATGAAATTATTATAATACTCAATAATGTAAAGATGTCTTTTTTTTCAAATCCACCAAGGACTATTTTTATGTTAAAGCTCAAAGGTTCAATAATAGTCCAGACTCTCTATTACTTACTGTTGTACTATAAAGTAGAGGTTCCTAGCCTTGAGTTCACAAAGGATTCTTGGAGAGACTTTAGAGATCCATGAACTTGGATGGGGGAAAATGACATCTAACTGAAATTTAGCATTTCCTTCCCTTATAAATGTAAACAACATGCCACAGTACTGTTAGCAATGCCCGTGGCTTTGTCACAAATGGAAATCAGATATTGTATTTTTGTTGCAGATATCTCAAAATACTGTCAACTGCTCATCATCACCTTGATATTATAATGGTTATTAAACCCATACTAGATCTTATAAGGTATTACTAAAGAAGCACACATACATTAGATCACAAACTTTGTAAATATTTGATAACTATATTTCAATAGAATTCATTTCCTTTATAATCCTAAATGCTCTTTTCAATTCTATGTGTTTTACTTTAAAATTTAAAAATATTATACAGAAAAAGGGGCCCATGAGTTTTATCAGATTGCCAAGTAGGTTCATAACTCAAAGAAGTGAAGAATCATGCTATAAACATATGATAATTAAGATGGTGTGGTATTGGCAAGGGATGGACAAATAGACCTATGGAATAGAATAAGTATCCCAGAAATAAATATATATTTCAACACTTGATTTATGACAGAGCTGAGATATTGTATTTAACAAATTATATTGAGACTATGTATAAAATTGAAGTTCTAAAAAAAATCAACTCCAGGTGATTTATATGCCTATTATGGAAGGAAAATCTATAAAGTTTTGAGAAAATAACATAAGAAAATAAATTCATTACTTTATGGGGTGAAAGGACATTTTAAAATAAGACACAATAGCCCTAGCCGACTCAGTGGATAGAGCATTGGCCTGCGGACTGAGGGGTGCCAGGTTCGATTCCGATCATAGGCACACACCTTGGTTGCAGGCTCAAGCCCCGGCCCTGGTTGGGGCACATGTGGGAGGTAACTAATCGATGTTTCTCTCTGTCTCTCCCTCTCCAGTCCACTCTCTCTAAAATCAATGGAAAAATATCCTTGAATGAGGATTAACTAAAAATAAATAAATAAATAAATAAATAAATAAATAAATAACACAATAAACACTACACATAAAAAAGTTTGATCAACGACTATCCCAAAGTTCAGAATTTCTGTTCAATGAAAGACACAGAGAATGAAAAGGCAAGCCACAGAATTGGAACTATTTTCAATACATACAACCAATAAAGGATTCATCCATGAAGACCTACAAATCTTACAAAAATGACAGCTAGACCAATAGAAAAATGGGCCAAAGATTTGGATGGACACGTCACAAAAGAAAAACTCCAATGGCCAGTAAACATTTCAAATGGTGCTTAACCTCACTAGTTAGCAGGGAAATGCAAATTAAAACCACAAACACATACCACAACCTATCCACTAGTTTGGCAAAATTTTAAAGGTGGACAATACCAAGGGTCAGGAATCATGTGGAACAACAGTGGCTATTCTACAGTGCTACTGGGAATGTACGTTTATACAACTATTTTGAAAAACTGTTTGGCTTTATCTAGTAAAGCTAAAAGTATACATTCCCTACTATCTCTAAGTATGTTCCTGGAGAATTCTGACTCAAGTGCACCACAACGTACATAAAAGAACAGCCCCAGCAATGACCCCAAACCGAGGACAACTGAAATGTTTAGCAACAAAAAAAAATGGATAAATAAACTGGGATATATTCTACAATGGAATACTAATCAGCAATGAAACAAATGAGCTGTGATAGCATGAATCTTACAAAATAATGTAGAACAAAAGAAACAAGACATATAATACACACAGTATGATTACATTTTATAAAATTCAAAAACATGAGAAATTGAAATATCTTGTTTAGGGATTCTAAAGCTAGATGGCAAAACTATAGAGGAAAAAGGAAATGATTATAAAAACATGAGGATAGTGGCTACTTCTAAAAGAGGAGGAAGGGACGCCCTGGCCAGTAGTGTGGCTCAGTTGGTTGGGTGTCGTCCAGTGCACCGAAGGGTTGTTGGCTTTATTCCCCGTCAGGGTGCATGCCTGGGTTTTGGGCTCGATCCCCAATAGGGGGTGTGCAGGAGGTATATAATCAATGTTTCACTCTCTCCCTTCCTCTCTCTAAAAATCAATAAAAAACTCTTTTTTAAAAAGAGGAGGGAGGGGGATATGATTGGAAAAGACAAAGAGGGAGCTTCTGAGGGCCCCACCATGGTCTAGTTCTTTTTTATTTTATTTTAAAATATAATAGATTTATTAAATTCACCCATTTAAAGTATACAATTCAATGGTTTTTAGTATAGTCATAGAATTGGGCAACTATCACCACAATCAACTTTAGAAAATATTCATCACACCAAAAAGAAACTATACTAATTAGCAGTCACTTTCATTCCCCACCCCCACCCCAGTTCTAGGCAATTAATAAATTTTTAGTATAAGTATATCCCATATATTACATGGGCCATACTTGTATAAAAATGTATTTGTTGTTTATCTGAAGTTGAAATTTAACTGCACATTTTGTTTTTCTTTCTTTTTTATTTACTATTTTTTAAATATAATTCTTTATTGTTGAAAATATTACATATGTCCCCCCTTTTCCCTCATTGACCTCTCATTCCCGCCCCCCCCCCCATCTAGTTCTTGATTCAGATGGCACTTGATAATTATCTGTTATTTAGTACCTCTATGTTTAATGCACTTTCTGTAAATATGATACATTTCACAATTAAGAAGTTAAAAATCTGAACCAAAATTGAAAACATGAACACGTGGAAATTATTCCGAATTTTTATACTTTCCCAAAATATATCCTTTAAAAACTAATTCTGATCATGAGCCAGTCAGGTTTGGGAACAGCTCCAAGGAGATTCTTCCTGATCTGACCCTGCAAATAACTCACCATCACCAACAACATCCCTCCTCTCATAACTCATCTGGCTCTTTCCTACTGGCTGCCCTGGCCGATGACAGCGCCACAGACCCTTGTGCACACACAGAGCAGAGCAGTGGTCAAAGAGGCTACGTGCTGGTTCTCAGGGACCTATTTCCCTCGCCATTCTCTGGCCTCTCTGCTTTCTTGCCCCATTTGCCAAACCAGATTTGGCCGAAGGTGGACCCTGACCTGGATATTATGTTTGTCTGGTCAACCTAGAATGCCTGAGAGGAGGCATTTCAAGCTATAATGGGGAAGATGCTGAGTGCCTAAAAAATCCCAAGTCCAGAGAGTTGAAAGATATAGGAGAGACCTGAGTTCTATTCAAATCTAGAAATTGATCCAACTTGAGCCAATGAACTTCCTCACTCTGTGGCATTGCTCCCAAAGGCTCAGTGGTCTGGGCCAAAGAAGCACATGGTGGCCACCTCTCTTTAGCAACTGCTAGTCCAAATCTGCTGGTCTGTCCACATAGATGTCCAATAAGTGTCTCTAATTCATCACATGGCCAAAACTGAACCCATGCATTCCCTAGCATTCCCTGGCTTAGTGAAAGGGAAGGTACCACTTTCCATTCAAGCCCTCCATCCAACTCATTGGCAAGACCCACTGGTTCTAGCTCTAAAACTCTGGGATCTGTCTACTTCCTACAGCCTGTTACAGTCCTGACACATCATCTCACACCTGGACTCCTTCACCATTCTCTAAACAAGCAACCAGCCTGTAGGTTTTTCCAATCATGGCTTCTTCACACAGTACTCCAGGCCTTTCTAAAATGCAAATATGATTACATCTCTCCCTTGCTTAAAAGCCTTCAACTGCTCCTTATTATCTTTAGGACAACATACCAACTTAATATGGGGGATGACGCCGGAACCGGCTTGGCTCAGTGGATAGAGCGTCGGCCTGCGGACTGAAAGGTCCCAGGTTCGATTCCGGTCAAGGGCATGTACCTGGGTTGCGGGCACATCCCCAGTGGGAGATGTGCAGGAGGCAGCTGGTCGATGTTTCTCTCCCATCGATGTTTCTGACTATCTATCTCTCTCCCTTCCTCTCTGTGAAAAATCAATAAAATATATTTAAAAAAAATAAAATAAAATAAAAAAATAAAAAAATAAAAAAAAAATATGGGGGATGAATCCCTTTATTTTCTAATTTTCTAGGTCTTATCTCTATTAATTCTATCTCTCACATGCTTTGATCCAGCTCTACTGAAATTCTTACACTTCCTCAAAAGTACCAATCCCTCTCACCTCTTCACCTTTGTGCCTGTTATTTCCTCTTCCTATCCGACCCATCCTTGGCTCAGGTAATTCCTACTTATTTCTCAGGTCATGGGGTAAATGTCAGTTCTTCTGGGGGAGAGAGGGTAGGTCTTGCTCTGCAAAGTCCTTTGTGTTCCTTCAGCACCCTACTTTATTGCAAATATTGCAAAAGCCTGTTTAATTGTCTGTCTTCCCCTTGATAGCAGGGTTCATGCCTGCATTCTTCATTTTTATATTCCCCAGGACCCACTCCAGGATCTAGCAAGCACCCAATATCTAAATGAATAAATGACTGGGTGGGTGTGTGTACTCAGAACTCAGGCTTTCAGAAAAAAAGTGAAGAACAAGTCTCCACTTTCAGAAGTTTACAGAGAAAGACAACCTAGATCATCTCCATTCTTTACCCACAAAAATGCCCCCAAGAGCTGGGTGACACTGACCATGTCTAATGCCAAGTCCAGACCACTAACTCAGGATAGGACCAATCACTTGCCACTAGCTGCAATTCCTAGCTGATGGCCTGTCTCTGATTCTCTCTTGGTGCAGGTTCACTCCCCGCCCCCCCGCCCGCAATGACTCAGCTCATACCAACACCTGCTTCTGGCGCTACTTCATAGAACATCCCACAGAAGGACCCAAAGCAGAGAGAGAACAACCAAAACACATAGGAATGGGACTGAGCTGAGGGATGACGGGTGGCAACAGAGGAGAGCTCAGAGTGAACTAAGGATCTGGGCTCAGCGCTGGCACCTCTGCAGGAACCTACCCCACCAGAGGCACAGCTAGTGAGGTCTGAACCTGCATACCCAGCAGATGTTTCTAACTCCTAAAGTTTCCGGCCCCGACCGTGACTGCCTACTCAGCGGCGGCTCTCAGGAGTAGGGGCTGGAAAGAGGCCCGCACCCTTCCTGCTCGATTTGATGGCAGCGACCGAAGGGCAGCGCCACGCACGCATGGAGCTCAGGAGAATTCGACCACCGGCCCTCGCAAAATACGTAAGAAGAGACAAACAGAATACCCTCTCATAATGTGAGCGAGATTCTGGTGCTGAGAGATGGATTGTCCATACAGCTGGCTCCTACACTCAAGCCTTATTTCAGGTTGTACCTAAAGAAATACTGTTCATACCTTTTATGTGTTTTTTTTTTTTATCCTTGGTCTTCTGCTTTACATTTATATACCTTAAAGACTAAAATGATAATTTCTACGTACGCCCCTTTTTACATTCTGTGCGTTACTATTTGTGACACATTTATACAAACATATTACCATAGAGAGGGCGTAGTGTGTATGCAGAATTACACAGATCTTATATTATGGCAATTTGTGGATTTTTTACTTATTACGCATGGTTTTTGCCAATATGCTGATCTGATACCCACAGACAATGAAGCTCCACCATGGGCACCATCCTCCAAGTTCCTCACCTGGCATCTGCACCAAGCCAGGCCTGTATCCGTATGGCTTTGTCCAACATCCCACAAACACTCTGAGAACTCTATGGCCCAGTGGACAATGACAGGCAACCTATATACTAGTACACTTCCCTCATCGGGATCATCACCAGCAGCACCCGGGGCAGAATGGAGATGGGAGATGCGGGCATCGAGGTCTATCAAAAGGAGGCTGCCAGGTGTGCTCCTGGCTTTCGATTTTCTTTTCTTTTTCAAGGTCAGTTTTGAATCACACTGGCTAGAAACAAGGGATGACAAGGCCAGTTACCTTCCTGAGCACTCTTCCAGCCCCCCCCCCCCCCCCCCCCCCCCCCCCCCCCCCCCCCGGCTCAGAAGAGTGGCAGGTGGGGACATAATTAACTCCTCGCTGCTAAGGAAGGACCTGTGTGCGTTCAGTCTGCAGATTTTCAGGCCGACCATAATCCCACCCTGAGGTGAGGGCTCTGGGACTTTAGATCACTAAGGAGGTTTCCACAGGCTCTCAACATCCCAGGCTCAAGTGTCCTTCCACAGCCCTGACCAGCCTGAGCAACCAAGCTTCCAAAGAACACACACATAACCTTTAGAATAGTCTCATTCCTTCACAATTTCCAGCAAAAACCAGAGTCCCCGTTTTTCAGGTGAGGAAACCGTGCAATCTCCTGTGAAAGCAACACAAGATCAGGGTTCTCTGGACTTCCTGTCTCCCAAAACATTATTTCTGGAACTTTCTGGTTGCCTTTTAATTACTCGTCATCGGGGTTTCTTAGCCTTCACAAATTTCACGCAATTCTCACTCCCCACCCGCTTGCCTAGATCGCCTACCCACATCCTTCCCTTTTTCCTTTCCAACTCGATTTCCTGGTCTCTTCTCCAAGGTCTAAACATCTTGAATCCCTGAGGACCCCGCTTCCAGAGTGGCACTTAGGTGGAGCATCTCCTCTTTTTTTTTTTTTTTTTTAATCTTTTCTTTAAAGTCCTTTCCTGAGGCTCAGAGCCCCTTCCGGACCGACCCCTAGTTCCCAGGCATCCTTTGCTAAGGCGCCTTATGACCCGCTCCTTCCTCATCACCGACGGTCCCATCCTGCATTCGGTCAGCCCCAAAGTTTCAGACTCGGTTCCTCCAACTCACTCGGGTGCAGGTCCCGCCCTTTCCAAAGCTCAGGCCTGAGCCTTTTCCTTCCCAGAGTCCCGGCTTCCCAGCGCCGAACTCCCCGGACTCGGCTCCCGCGCGCTTACCGGACCAGAGCACGAGCTTGCCGTGCGCTTCCTCCTGGGATTCCGAGTCCCCGGCCAGCAGCGTGGAGGTGGCCCCGTAGGGCAGCGCCGAGCCCAGGCACACGTTGTAGCGCAGCGGCTCGCAGGGGGCAGCCCGGCCGCAGTGGCTCAGCAGCGGCGGGGCGCCAGTCACTGCCGCGCTCCTCCTGGCGCCCCCGCCCGCGCTCCGAGGCCCAGGCCCGGTCGCGTTCCCGCTTAAGGCCGTCCCCCGGCCCGGGCCCCCCGGCAGCAGCAGCAGCAACAGCAGCGGCCCCAGAAGCCAGAGCTCCGACCCCCGAGCTAGGCGAGCCGCGGCCATGACCAAACCCGCCAACTCAGCAGCAGCCCCGCGCCCCCGCCCGCCACCCGGAGCCCCCAGGGCCCGCGCGCAACCCTTGGGGCGACTCAGGCGACCTGTGCGCCCCGCGAGTCCGGTGCCGGGCTCCCCCGGATGCTCCGCGCGCCTCGGGCCCTCGGAGCCCAACTTTGCAAACTTTGGGACCGGGGGCCCATGTTGGGCGGCGGAGGCCCGGGCGGGGATGGACCGCTCCCTCGCCCTTTCCCTGGCAATCCAAGTTGTCTTCAGCCCCGGGAGCCCCCAGGGCCCCCGATCTGCAGCCCCATCCCCTCTCCCACCATTAAAAACCACCTCGGGGGCCCGCGATGGAGGCCAGGCGCGGGCCGGGGGTGAGGGACCAGGTCCCCGGCGCCGCCCCCGCACCAGCCGGGGGCCCAGCAGCCACCTTGGCCGAAGCGCGCCGCAGACCCCCGACTCCTCCCGCCGACTACCCGGCTCCTTTGTTGCTCTAGCTCGCTAGGCTTTCTGGAATGCACGGGCCTCCTCGAGCCAAGCCCGGCCCCCCCTCCGCCACGGCTGGGGGAGGGACTGGCAGAGAGAGGGAAGAGGAGGGGAGGAGGAGAGAGAGGAGGAGCACCAGCTTCAGGGACCCAGGCGCGCAGCTGGGCCCGGGCCCGAGGCTCTGACCCAGCTTGCGCCCGGGCTGGAGGTAGGTGGAAATCGTGTCCGGAGCTGCGCCGAAACTCAGCGGGCACCTGGATTCACCCGAGGATCGTTCGACACTAGGTCTTCTGCAGGGAATGGACTCTTCTGGTTTAGCGTGGGAGAGACAGGAGATGCCTGGAGTCAGCGGAAACCTCTATCTACATCACGCCCCATCCCCAACGCGCCAATCTTTTCTGGTTTGGGTTAGATCTTTCCGCTTGTCCCGTAGCCCCATGGAGAAAAAAAAACAACAGGTTTTGAGGTTCCCGCTTGTCCAAATCCTTCCAGCTCGAGATCTGAGTGAGAAATGACCTCAGAGTCACTCAGGCAGCTGCCCCACTGCTGCTACCTGTGGATGCAGGTGTCTGGAAACCAAACGTGCCGACGTCAAGCCTTTACTGCTACAAATGTGTGAAACCTGAATTATGGTTTCCAATGACTAGCCCTGGCGTGTCTTTGTTTGGGTCCAAAAGAAGCCAGTCCATCCTTGATGGCCCTTGCTGCTCATATGCTGCCAGAGGGCGTTTCTTCCGCCCCTCTCCTCCCTTATTCTGCTCATTTTGCCTTTCCCCGCTCCTTTGCCTCTGCAAGTCACTGCACTTGATTTCAATTTACACCTAGAGCCAGGGGTCCAGCCAGGAGGGTGGACGTGCATTGAGCAACTTTTCTGAGTTGCTGATGGGGCAACACATTAGGGTGGCTTTTCCTGTCTTACTCCCTACCCTGACCTTCAGCCTAGCTGAAATGGACTAGTTCTGTTAGGGTTGGCCATTTATGAGCAAATTAGCAATTGCACTTCAGCTACCATCCTCAATTGAGAGAGAGAGAGAGAGAGAGAGACTTTAGTTCTATTTAGCAAGTCCTTCTGAAATCCTAGGATGTACACAGCACTGTGATAAGCATGACATCCTCACAGAACTTGTGCATGTTACTGTGGTGACAAGTTTGCCCTCAAGAAATAGTAATATGACGTCACAGCAAAGTCTCCTGCTCCAGGGCAGGGACCTTATTCTATTCTCTGTATCCACAAAGCATCCACTGCAGTAGGACATGCATATTGATCACTCAAAAATAAGCTGCCTAAGTGAGGTGTAGAGTGAGGTGAGTATGCTGTAGGAATTCATAGCAGGGAGAGTGGGTAGAAGTCGAGGAGGTGGGATTTGAATCCAGCCCTGAAGTGTGAGTAAGAGGAGTTAGAAAAGTATAGGCGAGTGGAGCTGGCATTACAAGTGGAGGAAACTGTGACTATGGCTCAGAGCATGACTGGCCTGGCAATCAGGACAGAGTAAGAGATAAACAGAGAAACTGATTGGCAAGAAAACTTGAATAATATACAGAGGAATTAAGGTTTAATTCTGTTGGCAATAACAAAACAGTGCAAGCCCGGCTGGTGTGGCTCAGAGGTAGTGTCCACTTATGAACCAGGAAATCGCGGTCGATTCCTGGTCAGGGCAACATGCTCTATCCCCAATGTGGGGCGTGCAGGAGGCAGCCAATCAATGATTCTCTCTCATCATTGATGTTTCCATCTCTCCTCCCTTCCTCTCTCTGAAATCAATAAAAAATATTAAAAGAAAACTGCAAAGTTCTGATCAAAGTGATATGTGTAAGGACATTAGTCAGGCGACATGAGGATGGTATGAAGGCGAGAGGCTGGGCCATTTTGAAGGAAGCTGCTAGTGATTTATGGAATAGACTGTCATCAGGGCATAATATTCCCACTGGAAAAATAATTTGAAACATTATGACCTACTTCCATTATTTTTTCTGTGATGCAAATGAAATGACTTTTATAACATGTCCAAGGTCTGAGCCACAGAGAAAGTGATCTGATATCATACTGATGTTTTGCTTTGTGAACTTTCTCCACGTATTTTTCAATCTGGTTGTTACTGTGGCAGCTTTGAAGTCCTGTGAAATTTTCTCAATATTCTGTGTATTAGGGAGAAAGCTAGGTAAATGCTTACCACTCTGCCTGAAAATTCTTCAAGTATGAAGGTTCTATCATTCCTTGTCTGGGATTTCTTGGGAAATATGAGGAATAATCACATAATTGTAATATAGTATCTTTACACTGGAGATAAAAGAGAGTGAAGTGAGAAGATCCTAATGTTCTTCAGTTCAAAAGGAAGAAGGTATTCTAAGTCTCTCTCTCTCTCTCTCTCTCTTTCTCTCTCTCTCTCTCTCTCTTTCTCTCTCTCTCTCTCGTACATACACTTGTGTTCTCTAGGCTTCTTGCTGGCCTACACAAAGGCCAGCAGGAAGGCAGATTGAGAATATTCTCATCGTACTGTCTATAGCTACTGGGCCAGGTTCCCATCAGTGGCAGCTGCAATAGCCATGGCTACACATTTAAAATGTCTGTTCCCTAGAAACAGAAGGAAGCAGAGTTTCAGGTTTGGGAAGGAAGGAAAGTGTTCAACAGGGACCAGGGAGGAGAGAATGTCTTGGTGGTTCCTGAATGGCATTCGGAGTCCCGGAGAAAGCTGAGCCCTCCTACAGGCATAACAAGACTGCCAGTGTGTTTTAGAGACTCTTCGAAGTGATTTGACACAGTCCTAGTCTTCAAACTCATGGAAGGCTGCAAAGTGCTTCTCTCCTGATCCTGAGCCACCTCCCTACCCAGTTCCTCAAGAGTCTTAACACATGTCATAACACGGTCCTTTTGTCAGGGCCAGGAGAAGCTGTCCTGTATCGACAACCTATTACAGTACTTGATTTGCTACAAGTAGCTTCTTGATTTCTGAGTCATTCTCATAAAATATGTTGGCATTTTGAAGTCACACATTCAGTGTTGACTCTTTGTGATTTGCCTCTGGAACTTCCACTCAAAAAGAATGAACATGAGCCCTGGCCGGTTTGGCTCAGCGGATAGAGCGTCAGCCTGTGGACTCAAGGGTCCCAGGTTCAATTCCGGTCAAGTGCATGTATCTTGGTTGCGGGCACATCTCTGGTGGGGAGTGTGCAGGAGGCAGCTGATTGATGTTCTCTCTCATCGATGTTTCTGACTCTCTATCCCTCTCCCTTCCTCTCTGTGAAAAATCAATAAAATATATTTTAAAAAGAAGAATGAACATGAAAGTATCTGTGGGATATCCATGTGTATCCTTGAGGCCTTGGTTGCTTCCTTATGGTTCAGTTGACACCCTGGTTAGAATTTGGAGCATAATTGTTGCCAGTTATCTCTTTTTCTGGTGTTTCTTATTTTGCAACTAAGAGCATCAAGTCAGAAGGAATGGGCAAAATGGGGAAGGGACTAGATAAGCTACCTCTTCAGAGAGGCAGCACAATATATTTGGAGTTAGAGATAAGTTGAACCTTACTAGGCAAGAACCTTTGAGCAACTTGTTCTAAGTCCCTATTTCTTCTTCCTTTACAAAAATCAGATGTTATCCATTGTGTTCCTATATACCAGCAATGAACAACCTGAAAAGGTAATTAAGATGGAAATGACATTTATAAGGCATACAAGAGAATTAAATACTTAGGGGGAAAATCTAATCAAGGAAATGAAAACTTATACACCTAAAACTACAAAACATTGCTGAAAGAAAATTTAAAATACCTAAATAAGTCGAAAGACATTCTGTGTTCATGGGTGGAAGACTTAACATTGTTAAGATGTCAATACTACCCAAAGTGATCTGTAGAGCCACCTCAATGCCTATTAAAATTCCAACAGCCTTTTTCACAGAAATGGAACAGTTGATCTCAAATACATATAGAACTGCAAGGGGCCTTGAATAGCCAAAACAATCTTTTTTTAAAAATATATGTTTTTATTGATTTTTAGAGAGAGAGGAAGGGAGAGGGATAGAGAGAGAGAAACATTGATAAGAGAGAAACGTCATCGGTTGGTTTCCTCCTGAACAACCCCTACTGGGGATTGAGCCTGCTACTGGGGCATATGCCCTGGCGGGGAATCAAACCAGTGACTTCTTGGTTCATGGGTCGACACTCATACCATGCCACACTGGCCAGGGCATAGTCCAAACAATCTTGAAAAAGAATAATGAAATAGGAAGACCACACGTCCTGATTTTGAAACCTACTATAAAGCTGCCGTAATTAAAACTATGATACTGGCATAAAGACAGACATATAAACCAATAGAATAGAATAGAAAGCCTAAAAATAAACGCTTACATATATGGCCAATTGACTTTTTATAAGGTGCAAAGACCATTTAATTGGAAGGAACATCTTTTAAACAAATAGTGATAGGAAAACTAGGTATTTATATGTAGAAGAATGAAGTTGTACACTTACTTACCTTACCCAATATACAAAAAATTAACTCAAACTGAATCAAAGACCTAAGTTTAAGAGTTAATACTATAAAATTCTTAGAAGAAAACATTCAGGAAAAATATGCATAGCATTGGATTTGGCAACAATTTCATGACTATGACACCAGAAACACGAGCAATTAAAAAAACAGATTAATTGGACTTCTTCAAAATTAAGAACTTTTGTGCATTAAAGGATACAATTAAAAAAAAGACAACCAATAAAATGGGAGAAAATGTTTGCAAATCATATGTCTTATAAGGAATTAATATCCAGAATATATAAAGATTTCCTACAACTCAACAACAAAACAAACAACCCAATTTAAAAGGGGCAAAGATTTGCTAAATGGTTAGAATGTTGGCCCACACACTGAAGCATTGCAGGTTTGACTCCCTCCCTCCCATTCTCTCTAAAGATTAATGGAAAAAACATCCTCGGGTGAGGAATAACAATAAATAAATAAATAAATAAATAAGCAAAGACTTGAATAGAGATTTCTCTTAAGAAGATATACAAATGGCTGAAGACACATGAAAAAAAATCCTCAACATCACAAGTCATTAGGGAAATGCAATCAAAACCACTATGTGATACAACTTCACAACTACTAGGGTGGCTATTAAAAATAACATGAAAAATAAGTGTTAGCAACAATGTGAAGAAATTGGAACTCTGTGCATTGCTGCTAGAAATGCAAAATGGTGCAACTTTGTGGAAAACTCTGGTGGTTTCTCGAAAGTCTAAATGCAGAACTACCATATGACCTAGCAATTCCACTTCTAGGTATATGTCCAAAAGAACTGACAGCAGGAATTCAGAAAGTTGTACACTAATGTTCATAGCAGCACTATTCACAATTGCCAGAAGGTAGAAACAACCAAAGTGCCCATCAATACATGAATGGGTGAACAAAATGTAGCCTATACATACAAGGGAATATTATTCAGCATTTTGATACAGGGTACAATATGATGGACCTTGAAAACATGCTTAGTGACATAAGCCAAATACAAAAGGACGAATATTGAATGATTCTGCTTCTATGAGCTGTCTAGAACAGGCAAATTCATGGATACAGAAAATAGAATATAGTTTACTAGGGGTAAAGCGGAGGGAAGAAAGGGTTGTTGTTTAATGGTTTAGAGTCGTGGTCGGCAAAACGCGGCTCGCGAGCCACATGCAGCTCTTTGGCCCCTTGAGCGTGGCTCTCCCACAAAATACCACGTGCTGGCGCGCACGCACAGTGTGATTGAAACTTCGTGGCCCATGCGCAGAAGTCGGTATTTTGTGGAAGAGCCATGCTCAAGGGGCCAAAGAGCCGCATGTGGCTCACGAGCCGCGGTTTGCCAAGCCGCAGTTTGCTGACCACTGGACTACTATAGAGCTTTTGCTGGGGAGATGAAAAAGTTTGGGGCCTAGATAGTAGTGATGGTTACACAACATTGTAAATATATTTAATGCCACTGAATTGTAAATTCACAAATGGTTAAAATGATAACTAGCATGTTATATGTTATGTATACTTTTCTTCATTAAAAAAGAGAGAGAGAGAGAACCCTGGCCAGGTGACTCAGTTGATTGGAGCATCATCTCATACACCAAAAGGTTGCTGGTTCAATACCCGGTCAGGACACATATGTACCTAGGTTTCTGGTTCAATCCCCAGTCAAGGTGCATGCAGGAAGCAATGGATCGATATTTCCCTCTCACATGGATGTTTCTCTTTCTCTCCCTCTCTCGCTCTAAAAAATAAATATAAACATATCCTCAGGTGAGGATTAATTTATAAAAAAGAGAGAACCCTGGCTGGTGTTCTCAGTGGTTAGAGCGTCAGTCCGCACACAGAAGGGTGGTGGATTCTTCTACTCTCTCTAAAAATCAATGGAAAAATATCCTCAGGTGAGGATAAACCAAAAAGAGAAAGAGAGGAGAAAGAAGAGAGAGAGAGAGAGAGAGAGAGAGAGAGAGAGAGAGAGAGAGAAGCATATCACTATTTAGCCAAAAGGAATCTAATGAAGATTAATATTAACATGAGAAATCTTGGTCCTTAAATTCTTAATAACTGTCAATTTCACTTCCTTTATTTTATCTCTGACATCTTTCCCATGGTGCCATTTTAATAATTCTGGAAGCCCAACTAGTAGCCAACATTGTAGAAATGTGTCTGGTTTGAGAAAAAGTAATCTTACCCCATTCCAGTCTGTGCTATCAGATTTTAGGTCTTTCTGGTTCTGTTTTTGTACTGCGGAGCACAGTTTTCCTCTCCTCAATAAATGGCACCATCATTTCCTTTACCCAGCCGCACTGCTAGGAATCTTGGAGTCATCTTTGATTCCCCTCTTTCACTAACATCTCACACGCAATCCATCAGCTAACCCTGTCACTCCAACTATTCCTCATCACCTCCACAGCTACCAACCTGGTCTGAGTTACTATCATCTGTCACCTGCGCCACTCCAAGAGCTTCCTAACAGAGCTCTCTGTTTCCCCTTATCCTCCTACAACCTATTCTCCAGCCAGGTGCTGGGGTGATCCTTTTAAAAGGTCATATCATATCATTCCTGGGCTCAAAACTCTCCGATGCTATCTCATAACACGTAGAGTAAATCTTCAAGATATCATCAGGACTTTACAAAGGCCCTGACCACCCCTAGCAACCTCCTGGATCTCATTTGGTGCGACTCTTTTTCTAGCTCATTCCATCTCAGACATGCAGTTCCTTTTGCTGATCCTTACACACACCAACAAGCTCATGCCTTAGGACCTTCGCACTCGTTCTCAAGTTAACTAAAATCTCGGTTCAACTATCTCTCCTCAAGAAGGCATCCCTTACAAATTGCTCCAAAGAAAACTAAATATTTAAGTTTAAATCTAACAAAAATATGAACATGATCTATATGATGAAAATTATTGAATGCTGATGAAAGTAATAAAAGACAACCTAAATCCTTGGAGAGACACACTGTGTTCATGGATTGGAAGATTCAATGTAGTGAAGATGTCAATTTCCTATACATTGATTCTCTAAACCTCTCAGTTTAACAGAATTCCTATCAAAATCTCAGCAAGTTTCTCTGTAGACATAGGCAAGTTTATGCTAAAATTTATTTGGAAAGTGAAAGGCACTAGTATAGACAACATAATTTTTGGAAACGAAGAATAAATTGGGAGAAATCACTTCTCAATATTAAGACTTACTATATAGCTACAGTAATCAAGACAATATGGTACTGGCAGAAAGATCCACACATTGATCAGTGGAACAGAATAGGAACCCTAGAAATATGACCACAAATGTGCCTAATGTCTTTTGACAGAGTAGCAAAAGAAATTCAATGGAGAGATAACCTTTTCAATAAATGGTGTTGGAGCAATTAGACATCCATAAGCAAAACTTGTGAAACTCAACCTAAATTTGACACCTTATACAAAAATTAACTCAAAATGAATCATGGACTTACTAGTACATGTAAACAAAAACTATAAAACTTCCAGGAAAGAATACAGGAGAAAATTTTCAGAACCTATATGACTAGACAAAGAGTTCTTAGACTTGACACCAAAAGAATGGCCTACAAGAGGGAAAATAGATAAATTGTACCTCATCAGAATTTTTAAAAACTTTAGCTCTGCAAAAGTCACTATTAAGAAAATGAAAAGATAAATTACAGACTGGGGGAAAGTATTTACAAAGCACATATCTGACAAAGGTCTAATATCTGGAACATATAAAGAACTCTCAAAACCAGTAATATGAAAACAAACAATACAATTAGAAAATGGGCAAAAACATGCAGACACTTCACCAAAGAGATTATAGAGGTGGCAAATAATACATGAAAATATATTCAACATCATTAGTCATTAGAGAAATGTGAATCAAACCGCAACGAGATATCCCAACACACTTATCAAAATGGTTGAAATGAAAAACAGTGATTAACACCAAATGTTGGCAAAGCCATGGAGAAACTGAATCACTCACACATCGTTGGGGAATGTAAATGACAGTTATTCTGGAAAACAGTTTGTTAGTTTCTGAAACAAAACCAAACCATACATATGCTTATCACACAACCCAGCAATCACACTTCTGGGCATTTAGCCAAGATAAATGAAGACTTATTTTCACGCAGGAACTTGTACACAAATATTCATAGCAGTTTTATTTGTCATCGCTCCAAACTTGAAACTCACCAAATATCTTTTCATGGGTGAATAGTAAGCAAACTGTGGTACATCCATACCATGGACTACTACTGAGAAATACAAAGGAACAAACCATTGGTTCACCTAACTTGGATGGATCTTAAGGGAATTATGCTGAGTGAAAAAAGCCAATCTGTATGATTCTATTGATATGACATTTATGAAATAACCTAATTATAGAAATACAGATCTAATGGTTGCCAGGGTTTAGTGATGGTGAGGAGGGATGGGTGTGGCTATAAAGAGATGTGGCTAACAATGACATCTCTTGTGTTGATACAGTTGAGTATTTTTTTGTCATAGCTTTATTGAGTATAATTCATAGATGCAGTTCAGTACCTTGATTGTAGTGATGATTACACAAGGCTACAAGTATGATAAAATTACACAGAGCTATGCACACATACTCAAATGAGTGCATTTATAACTGGTGATGTCAATTCCTTGATTTTAATATTTTATTATAATTGAAAAAAATCTTAGCATTGGGGGATACTAGGAAAAATGTGTGGGGCTTCCCTGTATATTTGTTTGCAACCTCCTGGGAGTCTAAAAAATTATTTTAAAATTATTTTTAAAATTTAAGGCATTTTAAAAAAACTGCCTCACCCGAAATAGCACCTCTTCTGTCACTCTCTACTTTCAAACTTGCTTTATTTTTCTTCAAATACTTTATTTCCACCTGACAAAATAATGTATGTATAAGGTATAACGTATTTTGCATAAATCTGTCTCTTCCAGTACACTTAGAAAGACAGGAAGTTGTTGTGTTCTCCACTGTACCTTGTTGAGTGAACACGTGAACCTGCCTTCCTGTAGATGTACATTTCATTTAGTGTGTATATACATAAATTAGCCTTTACAGCTTGCCAGAAACAATACCTTTATCAAGGTATCTACCCCAGACTCTCCATTCAGAAGAATTTCAATTGCCTTTTTTTCAGTAACTACATTTTAATATGTGCAATTCTCTAGCAGGGACTTTTATCTCATTCTATTCCTTCCTTCCTGGCTCCAATCAGGCCTTTGGGAGTATGTCCTCATTTAGTGTCTTTCTGGGATATTTAAACCTTCAACTATAAGAAGGCAGCAAATTAAAGGTCCTTGAATCTGACAGATTTCACCTTGTGTTCTTCATAAAGACCTTTAGGAGGCCAAGGCTTCAGAGTGAGTTGTTCAAATAGAATGAAACAACTTTGTAAGAAAAAGAAACAGTGCAAAGAAAGATCATTAAACTCTCAGCCATCTATCTTATTACAAGTGATCATGATATATTTTATTGTGCATCTGTGGGAGGCAAAATAATAGGTCCTAAAGATGTCCATGTCCTAATCCCCAGGACCTGTGAATATGAGACCTCACATTGCAAAAGGGACTTTGAAGATGGAAGAAATTAAGATTAAGGATCTTGAATAATATTCTCCGTATTTTATATCCAGTCTGTAACTAACCTTTCCCACTATTCTCCTAAAAAAGTCACCATTCCATTTAGTCCAGTATCTACATTATAATGCTCATACACCAAGAATATTGGACATCATGGCATATCTTTTCTCACTCCTTACAATTGATCAAAATAATACCCTGCTCGAATGATGATAAAACATAAGTCACTGTAGTGATTCCTCATAATACTGTCCTCCATTTGTTTATTTGTTTGTTTACTGGCCTGGGATGCTCTTCCATAAAGAAGAAGAAGAAAAAGATTAAGGACCTTGAAATGGGGAAATCAGCCTGGATTATGCAGATGGACCCAATCTAATCACAGGAGTCTTCACAAACAGCAAACCTTTCCTGTCTGTAGAGAACTAGAGATGCTGTTGTGAGAAGGACTTGACCTGCTGTTGCTGTCTTCAAAGATGGAAGGAAGGGGCTTGAAGAAGCTGGAAAATTCAAGGAAAGACTCTCTCCTGGAACCTCCAGCAAGGAATGCAGCCCTGCCAACATCTTGATTTTATTTATTTACTAGAGGCCTGGTGTACAGATTCGTCCAGGGAGTGTCCAGCCCATCTGGCCCGCTCCCAATTGGCCGGACTCCAGCAGCAAGCTAACCTACCAGTCGGAGCATCTGCCCCCTGGTGGTCAGTGCACATCATAGTGACTGGTCGAATGGTCAAATGAACGGTCGGATCCTTAGCATATTAGGCTTTTATTATATAGGATTGTTTATTTTGTTAATCCTCACCTGAGATATTTTTCCATTGATTTTTAGGGAGGCTGGAAGGGAGGGGAAGACACAGAGAGAGAGAAACATCAATGTGTCTGATGTGAGAGAGACACATGGATTGGTTGCCACACCCCAATTGGGGCCTGGGATGAAGCTTGCAACTGAGATACATGCCCTTGTCAGGAATGGAACCCATGACCCTTTAGTCGCCAGCTGAGGCTCTATCCACTGAGCCAAACCGGCTAGGGCCAACACCTTGATGTTAGCCCAGTGAGACCCACAGCAGTCTCCTGACTTACAGAACTATATAATAGTAAATTTGTGTTGTCTTAAGTACTAAGTTTGTGGTGAGTTGTTACAGCAGCAATGGGAAACTAATATAGTATCTTACTCTGTTTATAGCTTTTCTATTAACTTTGCTTGTAAGCCACAGAAACCAAGTTGAGCTTCCTAAGCAAACAAAGCAAGCTTCTCTGTAAGAAGTGTCCCAGGGGGCCCAAGTCAGCACAGCTGTAGAACTGCAAAAAGGTAGGACCGTAGTGAAAGCTGCCACCAGAACTACCCTTCCTCTATCCCTTTTGTCTGCATCCCGATACTCTGTTCCCTTCTGCTTTCTGTAAACAGACCTTCTTTGCTACTTAGTCCATAGGTGTGAGAAGGCTGAGCCTCAGCCTCCCCTTGTCCTCTCTTTCTTCATCAGACCAGTCAGCCCAGGCTGTGACTAGAATCTCATTCTCAATTCTGAAGTCCCAGAGAAGAAAGCGTTTGGCAGGATGGGCTAGATGCCCACTGTGGGTTGAATTGCACCCCCCCCAAAAAGATATGTTGAACCCCTAATCCCTTAGGACCTCAGAAGGTGAACTTATTTGGAAACAGGGTCATTGCAGATGTAATGAGTTAAAATGTGGTCATACTAGAGTAGAGAGGGCCCTTATCTATATATATAAAACCCTAATATGCAAATAGACCAAATGGTGGAACAACCGAACAACTGGTTGCTATGACATGCGCTGACCCCCAGGGGGCATGCGCGGAACATGGTGGGCAGCAGCAGCAGGTGGCAGAACGAGGAATGTGGTAGGTGTCAGCTGCAGCGAGATGATGGATTCGGTGAGCAGGGGCACCACACCAAGGTGGGGCGCTGGTCGCTGTCATCGGGGCGAGCCTCTGGTGGTTACTGAAAATTCTTTGCTCCCGTGTGCTGTGGTCTGGCCCAGCGCTCATACCCACAGCCGGCGCCAGAGCCACCACTTGCACCCGCTGCTGGCGTCCAGCGCCAGTCCTGATTGCTCAGCGCCATCAGCAGGTGCGAGCAGCGGCTGCCGGCCCCAATTGCCTCTGAGGGCTTCTCCACCTCCCCCTGCTCCTGAGGGGCTATTGGGCAGCAGCCGCCACTCACACCTGTTGATGGCACTGGCCCCCCTCGAAGCCGCTGCTGGCACCAGCCTCAATCTCAGTGGGTGCAAGTGGGGCCGTCGCCATCAGTGGGTGGGAGCGGTGGCAGCGGGAGCAGGTCTGCTGGCCGACAGGGGACTGGGGGCTGCGGCGAAAGGGGCTGGGCAGGGGCACGGAGGATGACTCGAGACCCGCCCCTGTGCCCACCGCAGCCTTGGGGCCCACAGTTCCTTTCAAGGTGCACAAATTCGTACACTGGGCCCCTAGTTTCTGTATAACTTGTGTCTTTATAAGAAGAAATTAGGACACAGACACAGAGGTAAGATAGCCAGGTGAAGATAAAGGCAGAGATCGCAGATAGTTGCCATAACCCAAGGAATGTCTGGGGCTACAGAAGCTGAAAGGAGTAAGGAAGAATCCTCCACTAGAGGCACCAGAAGGAGCATGGCCCTACCAATACCTTGATTTTGGACTTCTGGGCTCCGGAACTGTGAGACAATAGTTTCTGTTGTTTTAAGCCACCCAGTTTGTGGTACTTTGTCACAGTAGCTCTAGGAAACTAATATAGTGCCCAAGCTTGATCCAGTCAGCTATGTCTAGGAGACCACGTGTTGTAGTACAGAGATGGCTCCTCAAGACTCACCCCTATGGCTTGAGGAGTAGGGTGCCAGTTTCCAAAAAAGGAAGAATCATTGTGAGCTAGGCAGATGCACTGAAAACTGTCCACTACAGCTCCCTAGAGCTAGGACAAATACGATATTCTGACTCATTTTTGTTTGTTTGTTTGTTTGTTTTGCATGAAAATATTTAATTATTTTACCTTCTGGAAAGCATTTCAGTGTATGAGGTGGGATATTAATCTAAGTTACTTCTTTTCCATAGCATAATTAGTGTAATCCATTTGCCCTAACACCTGTGTATTGGTGTACTGATAATTGAAAACGTTTCTGGAATCTCTATGCTATTCCATTCATCTGATGGATTTACCAGATTCCTGGCATGGTTGTGAGAGGGACTTAACTTCCAACCTGAGTTCTAGAGCATGGCTATCCCTTGCTTTACTCCCTCCTCTAAGTGTTTTATCTATGGGTGAAACATCTAATTACTCAACTTATTTTTAGGGGGTGGGGGCTCTCACAATGTTTCTAACCATTTTAGATGAATGGATCAGGAGAACTCTTCTGGCGGAAGAAGGTGTGCCCTTTCTGTGTTCCCTTTTTGAAACTAGTCCCTGACATTGTAACATATTTGGTCTTAGGGATGGGACAAGCCAGTAAGCACTCAATAAATATTAAGTGATTATTAGAACAAAGGCCAGATAACACCTACCTCAAACTCTGCTAGTATCCAACAATTGCTCATTCCTACCTCTCCCCACCTTAAGTCATGCATGCGAGTGGTAAGCTAAGTAATGGCCACCCCAAAATGTCCATGTCCTAATCCCTGAAACCTCCTGGTTTTATTACCTTGCATGGTAAAAGGGACTTTATCAATGTGGTTAAAATAAGAATCTTAAAATGGGAAGATTATTCTGGATAATCTGGGTGGGCCCAATATAATCATCACGGTCTTATCAGGGCACATGGGAGAGTCAGAGAGAAAAAGGAGATGTGACCATGGAAGCAGAAGTTGGAGTGATGTGCTTTGAAAGATGGAAAATGGGGCCAGGAATGCAAGTGGCTTCTAGAAGTTGAAAAATGGATCCTCTAGAGGCCTCAGAAGGAACTCAATTCTGCTCATACCTTGCCTTAGCCCAGAGAAACCCATTTTGAATTCTGACTTCCAGAACTGTCAGATAACAAATTTGTGCTGTTTTAAGCCACTAAATTTGTGGTAATTTGTTACAGCAGCAACAGAAAATGAATACAGAGGGAATCAGAATTTCATTGAACATTCTGCAAAACTGGCGCTCCTGGACTCCAGTCCTTGTTTAAATTGTAGGGTTTGAGGCCCACAGAACCTAGTGGTACCTTTCTTGCCATGTCACTCCAGCCAGATTTTCACCATCCTTTAAGTCAGCTGTCGCCAACCTTTCGGACCTCACGGACCACCAGTGGTCCATGGACCACCGGTTGGCGACCTCTGCTCTAAGTCTTTTCTCTCCATTTCTGACTATCCAGCCTGATATCCACTACTCCAACAATCTTCTTCTTTGAACCTAGACTTAATAGCTGTTCTAAAATACTAGTGTTAACCCCACATACTTGAAACTGGGGTTATTAGAAACATGGAAATTCAGGGAGCAAATTAAGGGGAAACATGAAATAACAGAAATCATGAAAAACAATCTTTTAAAAATTGGGGCAATATTTTCTCCTCCCAGTATCAGGCCAAAGAGAAAGCTAGAGAGATACTGATACCAGAGACACTGAGGAACAAATCTAGCTAGAAACACTGAACCACACTACAAGCTTCCGAACATTTGCTCAGATTGGTTTAAGACCTGGGGCTTGGGCAGAAATTCCCGACCTTTTGTCCAAGCCCAGAAGCCTAGATACCGAGAGACAATAGAGACTTAAGTAAAAATACAGCTTGGAGTTTAAAAAATCTGGATTTGAATACTGGTTCTGTGGACCACCATTTTTCTTTTTCTTTTTTCCCCTCCCTCCCTCCCTCCCTTCCTTCTTTTCTATCAAAAATAGGTCTTTATTGATTTCAGAGAAAGGAAGGGAGGAGAGGGAGATAGGAACATCAATGAGAGAGAAACATCAATCTGCATGTGCCCTGACCTGGGAATCAAATGGGCGACCTGGTGCCACACCAGCCGGCTGTGGACCCGTTTTTGGTCTCTTTCTCCACGAGGCCCTAAAAGACCCTAAAAGACCCTCCTGTCAGGTGAGCTCACCAAAAGGCAGTGAGCTGGGAAGATGTATCACTCCAACTCCTAACCCAAAACACGGATTTCTGGACCTGTGTCTCCAAAAGAAGAAAAAGTATAAAACGCCCGTCTCTGGTACTAAGAAAGCGTGCTTTTCAACTCCTCTCTCCCAGAAGAAAAGGCCCTTGCTTTTAATTTTTTATTTGTGATGATTTTGTTTTTTCTTTCCGTTCTGTTACTAGCTGGAACGAAACGTTGGCTGGGGCCCCAGGCGGCTGCTGGAAAGGCGCCCTCCCAGGAGCAGAAGGCTCGCTCAGGAGAGACTGGGGGCGGGAGAGAACTCGCAACTCTGCCTCCCCCGCGCCGCAGGGATTCTCTCAGGTCTTCCCTGGGCTCCCTAGTCGGAGCCCCCCGCCTGCAGGGGCGGGCGAGGAGACTTCGGGGCACCCTCACGGCGCAATGGGGTCACGCAGCCCAGCCCCCCGCTCCCCGGAGGGGGGTGAGCTGGGGAGCTGGTTCTGGCGGCCGCGGGGGCGAGGACCACCCACGATGGCCCCGCCCCGGCCCCGCCCTCCGTCTCGCCCGCGGGCCTCCCCGCTCGCGGCCCTTGCACGCTCCTCTGGGCCCGAGGAAGCCCCGCTCTCCGCTCACATGTTTTTCTGAGTCTTCTCCTAAGCAAGATGGGCTGTGGCAGCGGTTCTCAACCTGTGGGTCGCGACCCCTGTGGCGGTCGAACGACCCTTTCACAGGGGTCGCCGAAGACCATCCTGCATATCAGATATTTACATGACGATTCATAACAGTAGAAACATTACAGTTATGAAGTAGCAACGAAAATAATTTTATGGTTGGGTCACAACATGAGGAACTGTATTTAAAGGGCCAGAAGGTTGAGAACCACTGGGCTCTGGTGACCAGCTCTTTCAGATAAAGATGAAGGGGGCTGGAGGGCCAGGACTGGGCGTGAGGAGGTGGCCTTTGCCCTCCTCGCTCCTGTCTCACCCGGGGAGAGCGCTAGATCTCGATATCCACACGTATCTTTACCTACCCCTACCCTAAAAGTTTTGGGTGGCAAATTTTAGTTCACTTTTAGTTTGGAAAAAAGAAAATTAACATTAGGTTTGGGGATACAATTAACGCATTTCCACATCAGAATTGGGATCTTTCGACCTAATTTAGACAAAGCGGTTGTGGGAGAAGGGGGCACATCTGATAGAGGGACATGGGACCGAGGAGGTACAGCGGTATGTAGGGGAGTCTCCAGTCCCCTCCTGGAGGGAGGGCCCACGCCGGGCCCGCTACCCTTCCCCTTCTAGTTGCCAGAATGGAAAATTCATGGAGTTCAGCTTAGCCCAGGTCAACAAACTTTTATTGCCATTTCTGGCTCCTCCTGCCCCAGCAAGATCCCTGCTTCTTACACTGTAGAAATACTGAGCTCTGGTGCAGGGGAATGGGGGGGGAGGGGGCGAGAGAGCGGGGGTTGCCTCCCCTCCTCAGTACACTGCCAAGCTTAAAGAACCCCACTCGCTGGAGAGGGGGGGCCACACTGGAGGAATTAAAAAGAAGGAATGGCTCAGTTCCACCTTTGCTGGCTGCAGAATATAGAGACCATGGTCCCGAACATTTTTCAAAGGGTGTCGGAGAGAGGGATGAATTTGGCTGCTGTTGTCCTGGCTGCCATGTTTCCATGGAAATGAGGGAGGGACAGGATGTACCTCACTCTGACTACCTGGGAGGATGGCAGGGCAGGCATTTAGTAAACATATTGCCTTCCATTGCTACCCAACACATACAACTGTCCCCAGCTGACCCCCAAGCTCACTGCCTGCTCCCTTCCCTTCCCTTCTGGAGCCGGTATCATGCCAAATGGACTCCAGGCAGGGCTGCTGGGTCCACTCCTCAGCCAGGTCTTGCTGGCAACAGTTGGATTCCGAGTGTGTCCGTCAACCTCAGTAGCAGCCTCAGTAGAGCGGTCAGTTATAGTGCCTCCATGAAAAGCAGCAGCTATACCCCATGACTCGGTGCAACTGCTGTTCCCAAACATCTCTGCCCAGACAAAACTTAAAAAAACATAAACCCAAATGGGTTAGGTTAGAAACAATACAAAATAACTCTCTAACAATGCTGAGGGCTAGAAAGGGGAGCGGAGGAGCATCTTCCCGAGACTTGAGCCACCTGTGCACCTGCCATCTGCCTGTCTGGAGTTTGCTTCTTCCCACTGGGCTGTTGCTGGGGGGAATCCAAATCTCCATTGAGCACTGAGCGCTGTACCCACTGCTGTTGGTGATGAGGCTTGCCTGTTGCCATAGTGAGGAGGTGCCGATGGACTCTCAGTACCATGGGTCAGCCCGGTGCTGTTGGTTGTAGAGCTGTAGCTTGATCTGATCTTTGATCTGATTCACAAGGATCTGGGACAGCAGGATTCCCACCAGCTGGCAGAGGCAAGAAGGATTGGGCCCTCAGCAATGAGCAATGCCCTTGTTTTCCCTGACTCAATCTTCCCAGTTCCGTCAGCACCATCTCATCCCCTGCTCCTCAGCAATGTCAGTGCCTGACACCCTAGCTGATCCCAGGTGCCCTCCCCCAAACAAAGGAGTCTTTGCAGAATTGTGGGACCCACAAGTCTTGCAGGGTAAGTTACCTGGGGGATGGCCAGGCCCAGTGCCACACCACCAAGTAAGAAGAGGTTGCTGTGTATCCAGTTGACCAATTTGTCAATACAGCCGTTGGTGTAGATGACTTTACTAGCTTCCAAGTACTCAAGGGCCTGCATTCCTTGGCCACACATGGTGTTGATCACTGCCTAGTGAGAAAGTAAAAGCCGAGTGGGACTCCCATTCCAATGACCTTTTCTTTCAGACCCCAGCTGATGGGTTCCCCACCCTTCTTAAAGTCCTAAATTGTTAGAGAATATATGTGGAGGATGCTAGGTTATAAGTTGCTAAATGCAGGCTTCCCTTCCTTGGAGAGATCCGAGTCCAGTTCTCTTTGCTTCAGAGACTCACCCCTTCTGAACTCCCATGTGGGCTACATGAGTAAAAGGATAACAAAGCCATCAGATTGGGGTGAAGAAAAACATCTGACAGCTGTCCAACAAAATTGATTGGTTAAACCAGGGGATGGGGATTCCCAATTGTGACTGCCCTAATCAGAAAGTAACTCAGATCACTGCCCGGGAGGAAATGAGGTGTGAAGTCTGCTTACCTGGCTGGGAGTAGGCAAGCAACAGGAGTAAGGCACAGAGCAACGCTCACGGCTGGGGTTATCTTCTGAACAGTTGAAGTACATGTTCTGGGACCAGTCCTTGTAGGAAATCCCTCCACAGCAGCTGAACTGCAACGAAGCCCATCACAGAGGTTAAGAATCACCCACACTCACAATGAGGTGATCAGGAGAATTCTCAGAGCAGCCAAAAGTCTATGGCAAGTTTCCACTTGTAAGGGCAGGTTGTGTTTAACACAACCTTGAAACATGAGCCCAAGTTTCTCAATGGCCTTCAGGGGAAGAAGTTTTACACTTTAAACTTGTTGTGGCCCCACCCCATAACAAAGAAACAGGATTTCCGGAGAACGAGGCCCAGAAATCAGGATTTTAAAAAGATTCCCAGGTGATTCTAATGTGCAGCCAAGGTTGAGAACCACTGCTTTAAACTATGAGTTTCTTGAGGGCAGTTTCTGGTTGTGAAGTCCTGAATAGCACAGAGCCTGGCAAACGGAGGTGTTCAAAAATACTGACTGAAATAAAAGGCTCAGTGTTGTAAACATTTGTGTTAATGTAGAGAAAACACAAGAGGAGGACCTGCAATATTCTGGGCCCATAATTACTCCATGAAAGCAAGTAGGACTAGGTCAGTGTCTATTACGCCAGGGGAAGGGGAACTCAACACTGGTCTCAGAAGCACTTTTATTTAAAATGCAGCTTTTGATTCATAGCAGTACTATTCATAATAGCCAAAAGTTGGAACTGACTCAAGTGTGCATCAAAAGATGAATGGATTATCAAAGTATGGTATATACATACAATGGAATATTGTTGAGCCTTAAAAAGGAAGGGAATTTGGACACATTCTACAATATGGGTGAATATTGAAGACATTATGCTAAGTGAAATAAGCCAGTCACAAAAGAACAAATACTGTGTGATTCCACTTATAATAGGTACTAGAGTTGTCAAATTCATAGAAACAAAAAGTAGAATGGTAGTTGTCAGAAACTGGGGGAGGAGGAAATGAGGAGTTATTGCTTAATGGATACAGAATTTCAGTTGGGGAAGATGAAAAAGTTCTGGAGGTAAATGGTGATGATGGTTGTACAATAATGTGACTGTACTTACAGCCACAGATCTGTACACTTAAAAAATGGTTAAAATTGTAAATTTTATGTTATGTATATTTTATCACAATCTTAAAAATTTAATTTCTGAATAAAAGTTAATATTAAAAAATCTTCCAAGTTCTTCATCCCCCCCCATAAGCAACCACTTATAATAGTTTCTTACATATCCTTTCAGATTCCTTTTGCAAATATGAATACATGTTCTTTCCTCCCTCTTATTTTACACAAGTGGTAGATTACTATATATTCTGTTCTATGCCCTTAAAAATACTTTTAAAGCACCCTGCATGTATTTCTTTTTCCAACCCCCTTCCCAGAATCCATTACTCTGGCAGGTAATGAAGAAGCCCACAGGCCTGCAGGGCGAGGCCTCTCTTGGGGAGGCACTTTTGCTCACAGCTTCCCAGACCACTAGCTGCCCACCCCCACGTCTTAGCCCATACCTCCTTCTGGCCAAAATCAATGAGGTTCTGTAGGTCCAAGTCATCTCGGTAGTGTACAATGGCATTATTGATGATCTCACTCACTTTCCCTCGTGCCTGCCAGAGACAGAAGTAGGGAATAAGAACACAGAACTAAACCCTAACCTGCTCCTCCCTGCAGAAATAATAGTAGACAGCAGTCATCTTTGTTTAAGTTAGCCTTGACATCAGAACCAAGTCCTAGTGATGGAAGAGAGCCAGTTCTGAAGCCTATCCATCCCTGGGCCCTCAGGTACCCGTGGACCTTCAAAGAGCCACATTTCATGATAATCAAATATTTATCTACTTCTGAATACTATTACCACAAAATACTTGCTGATTGATGCAAAGCAGACAAACTTTCTTTTTTTTTTAGTAGAAAAAGGCTTACTGAGCTGAAGCACTGACCTCTAGTGGACATAAGAGAACTACATCTCTTTAGATTCAACACATCTACATTTTTCATTTTAAGAGTTTACTAAGCCAGAAGGACTAGGACATTCTGAATGAATACAGTGGCTCTCAACTTCATAGTTTCTACCATGATCTCTTCCTTCTTGCTCCACTACTTTTCCCAAAATGTCCTATCCATAATCCTATACTGTCCTCTACAATCATTTGCCCTTTGGGAAAGGAATTTTGGTTCTTAATGAAAGGAACTATCACTGAATGACAGATCACGTCCAGATATGGTGAGCACCGTTCAAAATCTTGTTTACTTTCCTCCTTCCTTCCTACTGTTTATTCCAATAGACTTTTTTTTTTTCCAAAGAAGTAAAAAGCTTTTCATGTTGTCTGTGGTCCAATCATTTGCCGTTAAAGTTTGCAGATTATTTTGACTTTGTGTTCATAGAACTTACTTCCCTGTTAGCTTCTCAGATTGTCAGAGGGGAACACCTCACACTCTTAAAGTCCTCTTTAAATATGGTGACTTTAAAGGCTATTCATTCATCCCTAAGGAGAAACTTTCAAAGGCTGATACTTCTCGGTGCTGTGGTTAATTAATCAGGCTAATCCCAGGCAGAAACTTTCCCTTCCTCTTCTTTTTTTTTTTTTTTTTTTTTTTTTTTTAAATATATTTTATTGATTTTTTACAGAGAGGAAGGGAGAGAGATAGAGAGTTAGAAACATCGATGAGAGAGAAACATCGACCAGCTGCCTCCTGCACATCTCCCACTGGGGATGTGCCCGCAACCAAGGCACATGCCCTTGACCGGAATCGAACCCGGGACCTTTCAGTCTGCAGGCCGACGCTCTATCCACTGAGCCAAACCGGTCTCGGCTCCCTTCCTCTTCTGGTTCACACCTGGGAAGGCCCTCGGCTCCCAACACTACCTTGTCTGAGAAGACGAAGCCCAGGACCCCAGCAGCCAGCTGTAGCAGGAACACGATGGTGAGGCAGAGTGAGAACTGTGGGGAGTGGGCAGGAAAAGGCGACAGTCTGTTACCACGTTGGGCAGCAGCTCCTTCCAGGGCCAGGGGAAGTACTGAGGGACCACAGGCTACTTCTCCCAGATGACCCCCCACCCGGTAAAGGGGTCACCTGGGCTGAACTCTACAGTGAGGAGTGGACAGCACCGACCTCGGGGGTAGGGTGGGACAGAGGACATCGAAAGGTTGTAGGAATGGCATTGGGAGGCTGAGAGGCGCAGGGAGAAGGGGGCCAAGGTCTTTCTAGTGGGGCCACTGAGCACTCACCGTCTGCAGGAGGCAGATGTTCTCCCGGAGGGATCCAATACAGCCGCAGAAGGTGAGCAGAAACATGAGGATGCCCACCACGATCAGCAGGATGGCTGGGTCCACAGCCAGGCAGGCCAAGGCTGCTTCTGGGAGAAGGGGCTGTTTCTCAGTCTGAGCCTGGTACCGACTCAGGTGGCACCCAGAATGGGTGGAGGTGCCCCCTCAAATGTTCTCCTCCCCTAGTGGGGGGATGTCTAGTGTGGTTGGGTGAAGGTTACGGGGAGGCAGTGCTCCCCTCTCAGAGGAGAACAAAAAGGGCCAGCAGGGTTTGTGGCATTTGAGTTGAGGAACTAAGAAAGTAAGAGCCTTCATTCCTTGGCTCAAGAAAGGAGGGACCACTTTCGCTGCAGAAAAGAATTAGAATGGCATTAGGCTTGCCAGCTTTGCTGACCGTTTCCTGGAGATTTTGTGCATTGGAATAGGAATGGAGGTTGAGTTACTCCAGGACAGAGTGAGGGAGGGGCTAAAGCCTCTGATTACTTTGTTCCCAGAGGCCTACCTTCCGTCCTAGACATTTCCTAAGCCTAAAAGGCAGGTATATTTGCAAGGTTCATGGGAGCTCTGGGAAATCCAGGCGAACTGACGTGAGAACAAGCTGCCAAGATTTGGCTAGAGGGTGGCTGCCCCATTTAGCCCCATAGTTTATATGGGAAGGGCTGGTACAGGGCCGAAGGAGACAGAGAAGGAAGAGGCCAGGCAAGAGTCATAGGGAGACAGAGGGGGACCTATAGCTCACCTGCGTGCTTCATCAGCCGAGCATAGACTCCTATGGCCACCATCACCATGGAAATCACCTGTGGAGACAAGGGACCAGCCGGACCCTGAGATTTTGGAAACCAGAGGCCTGACCACCAATGGGTAACCTTAAAGGAGAGTGGGAGGACTTTCCCAGGACACCGAGATAAGCAGCCTTCTCCTCCCCAGGGATACAGCTGATCGCATCTGTCAGCGCTTTATCGCCATGAAAAGCTTCTACCAAGATTATCCCATTCCATCCTCACAACACCGTCATCTTGGGAGGCAGCTGTTAGCCCCATTTACAGATGAGGAAATCACAGCTTACAAGGTTAAGAACAATGGCTAAGAACTTGGGCTTCAGAATGACTCAGACCTGGGTCCATGCTGGACAAATCGTGAGCCTCAGTTTCTGTATCTAAAAATGGGAATTAAAAACAACTACATTTTTTTTTAAAAGTAGATGAAAATTAAATAAGATAATGTATGGGAAGTATGCACCACAATGCCTGACAATAAACGATCTGTCATTACTGAGTTAACTAAGTTGCCCTGGGTCACACAGAAGCGCCATGAAGTTCTGGATTCTAACGCAGCTACATCTAAGGGCAGGTCTTAAAGTCAAAACAGGACAAACAGATGCATACTCCCAGGTCTCCAACTCTCTTGAAGGTCAATATGATGTCAAATTCAAGAATTACAGTGCATACCAAAGTGAAAGAATGCATGCATGAATGTGTGGGTGTAAGAACAGCAGAACTCCCTTGGCAAAGGAACCTTTATCTTTATAAACCCCGATTACAGTGTGGAGGAATGGAGGATGGAGGCCTTTCAAACTTCCTGACTGCCCATCAGAGACTACCAGGGGTCCTCAAAGGGGTCTTTCTGCCACCCCCCAAGGCCTCCAGGCATCCAGGGCTGCCCAGTTTGCACATCCCTAGGCCGCCTTTTCTTTGTCCCCAGGCTGGTGGTGCTAAGCAGCAGCTGGCTGTCACCATGGCAATAGCTGGGGCCACGCTCTGGCTGGAGAGAGATCTCAGAACAGGGTCTTGACCAACTCAGCGGGGGATATGGCTGGCTAGACTCCACTGTCCTGCAAGACAGAGACCAGCTGGAAAGAGCCGTCTTGGGGCTTTCATGGGAGAAGAGAATTGGACCCCCATAGCAGGTAACAGGGTCAGACTAATCCCTCCATAGAAAGACATTTTTTCCTCAGGGGCCTCTGCCATCTGGTGTACTCAGCAGTAAATGGGAGACTCTTATCCAAAACCATGTCTTCTAGGACCCTTCTCTGCCTAGATATACAGCCCCCTCTCCTTACCCCTCAACCGTTTGACACTGTCTCTGACTTCGGGCCAGATATGCTATCATCTGGCCCTCACACACTTTGTCCAGGGAGTGGCTTGTAGAGTGGAGGGTGGGGCTCGAGGTGCCAACTGGCTTCTTGTCCTAAGCACAACCAGGCTCAGGGAGCAATAGGGTGAGTGGGCGGCAAGAAAACCACACCACAGAGATGCAGTCATCCCCCCAGGCCCAGAGGCACAGCCCTTTGCCAGAGCGAAGGAGCATCTCTGCCTGCTCTTTAAAACACCACAGGCAATTACACTTCTGAATATCACTTTACTGGATCGTTTAAAAATACGTATCTGCTCTTTATTTCTGTTGCTTTCAGGTGCCTCACTGTTTTCTCACATGTTAAATCTTCACAAGAGTGTACAACTTTCCACAAAGATGATCTCTAATTAAATCCTAACACAGCTGAAACAAGAAAGGGAAAGTAAAGAGCCGCCATGTATCACAGGGTGGCTTAATTCCAGGCATGGGCCTGTAGCTATAGCAGTTGTTCTGTCTCTATTTGTGGTAGATAGAATAGTGTCCCCCCAAAGATGTCCTGTACTAATTCCCAGAACCTGTGCATGTTACCTTATGTGACAAGAGGGGCTTTACAAATGTGATTCAGTTAAGGCTCTTGAGATGGGGAGATATCCAGTTGGGCCCAATATTACCAAAAGGGACCTAAAGAGGGAGGCAAGAGGGTCAGTGTCAAAGGAGATATGTGTGACAATGGAAACAGAGGTTGGAGTGATGGGGTGCCACGACCCAAGCAAATGGATTCTCCTGTAGAGCCTCCAGAAAAAACACACATCCCTGCCAGCACCTTGATTTTAGGCCAGTGAGAGCTTCTTTGGACTTCTGAGCTCCAGACTGTAAGAAGATTAATTTGTGTTGTAAGTTTGTGGTAATTTTTTACAGCGGCAATAGGAAAACGAATACACTCTCCAAATCCAATTCATCAGATGTTATGCACAAGGTACTCTGAAGACTGCAAAGACGAGTAAGATGTGGTCCTTACCCTTAAGGAGATGCATGTGTTATCTGGGAGAGGGGCAAGAGCCTCTATAGCAGCGGTTCTCAACCTGTGGGTCTCGAACAATGAAAATACATCCTGCGTATCAGATATTTACATTACGATTCATAACAGTAGCAAAATTACAGTTATGAAGTAGCAACGAAAATAATTTTATGGTTGGGGGTCACCACAACATGAGGAACTGTATTAAACGGTCGTGGCATTAGGAAGATTGAGAACCACTGATCTATAGCCTGAAGCAGTGCTTCTCAACCTTGGCCACCATTAGAATGGGGTGGGGGAAGGAGAACTTTAAAATTCCTGATGCCTAGGCTATACCCCAAAACAAGTATATCTGAATCTCTGGCACTGGAACTTGGGCAACAGTAGTTCTGATTGTATTCCAGGTGATTCCAATGTGTGGCCGAGTCTGAGAACCACAGCCTAAAACGCACCCTGCCAGGGATCTAGAGCAGCAGCCGCAGGCTATATTACAATCAAGATTAAGACTTTAATATTATCATTAATATTTCATATGATTATGAATGATACGACTTATGCTGGTGCTCACTAGCTAACTCTAAAATTCTGCATTTCGGTCATTGATCTGCCTCTTTCTCCTGGAGTCACAAGTTGCCCTTTCACACTTCTATTCCTGCTCACATCTCTCACCTTGAAGTCTTTAAAGTTCCTGCCATTCCCAAATAGTGCTGTTATTGTTAATAGCAGAGCATTTAAAAACTGAATGGAACCTTAGAAATGAGCTCTGCCACTCATCTCTTTTTATAGATGAGGCAGAAAGAGCAAAGTGATACTTGACCAAGTGCACATAGGTGCAGTGGTAACATCTGGACTAAATCCAATTTCCGATCTCAGTTTGGTTCTTTCCACCATATCAGTCTTTGCCACAAAACCCTTATAACACCCCGCAGTATCACCAATGACCTCCTTTCATGATAAGGATGGAGATAAAGACACTTCTCATCTTAGAACATCTTTTCATATTCTGGCTAGGATAAAACCTCGCTGGAAACTTTAAAAAACCAGACATAGTTTTTAAAATAGCTGAGTCCAGCAAAAGGCATGTTCCTGAAGAGTTGTCGATCAAATTATGTAAACTAATTTGCATGCACCAGTACCTTTATCCATATTTGGGGTGAGTAATCAACTAAAAATGAAAATAGCCATCCCCGGGGCTCCTCGGAAAGTGGCTGATTCTAGAACTGGGGCAGGAAATATACACGATAAGCCTGGAGTTTCTTCTAACACCAGAAAATAAGGAAATGCTCAAAAACAAGCAAAAAACAAAACCACACATTGATGTGGGTATGACAGAGGAACATCAAAATAAAGAAGTATGGAATTACTACCTCAAATATAAAATAAATGCCCATGAGTTCATACTGATATAAATGACTTAATAAATAAATAAATGGGGGAGAAAAGACAAACCTCCCATGCAGGAGAATTCCAAATAATTTATGTAGATACTGTTCTCTCGAGGAGGCGGAGTGTAACTCCCTACTCCTTAGTGTGGGCTGCACATAGTAACTTCCTTCCAAAGAGTGCAGTGTGGAAACGGGGCGGGGGGGGGGGGGGGGGGGGGAGGCTAACTTTACAGTGGAGAAACTGACAAACATACCTCTGCCAAATGATCAAGGTCAACATCAACAGAGAAAAATCACTGGTGTCTGATATGCTGTGATGGAAATGGCACTGCCCCTCTGTGGTCTACCTCCCCTAACCCCCGTAACTCCAACATAATCAGAGAAAGACATCAGGCAAGTTCCAATAGAGCAGCAGTTCTCAACCTGTGGGTCATGACCCCTTTGGCGGTCGAACGACCCTTTCACAGAGGTCACCTAAGACCATCCTGCATATCAGATATTTACATTATGATTCATAACAGTAACAACATTACAGTTATGAAGTAGCAACGAAAACAATTTTATGGTTGGGTCACAACATGAGGAACTGTATTTAAGGGACCAGAAGGTTGAGAACCACTGCAATAGAGGGATATTGCTGCAAATCCTACAAAATATCTAACCAGTATTCCTCAGAACTGTCAAAGTCATCAAAACCAAGGAAAATCTGAAAAACTGTAACAGCCAGGAAAAACCTAAGGAGACGTGACAACTAAATGAAATTGGTTTTATCCTAGATGGCATTAAGTAAAAACTAAGGAAATCTGAATAAAGTATGGACCTTAACAATAACGATAATGCCACTAATTCTAACGAATATATCATACTCATGTAAGATGTTGATAACAAGAAAAACTGGATGTGGGATATATGGGAACTCTCTGTACTACCTTCTCAATTTTCCTAAACTAAAACTTATAAAAAAAATAAAATACATTTTAAAAATAGCCACTGCCCATTTATTAGTTTTGTAAATCCTCATTTTTTATATCAGATTTTCTTAAACTGGATTCTCTTGCATGCAATCACCAAAGTGTAAAGCAGCGGGTCTTAACACTGTTGAGGTGACAGCGCGCTGGGAAGCCACAGTGCTCTGTTGGTTTAGCCTGTGCAATTTTGAGATGTTAAATTTTTTCTTGAGTGTTAATATGCTATTACTGTTATCTAATTTACAGTCCCTATTAACGTTTCCCATTTATCCTGATAATGTCCTTTTAACTATTTTCTTCTTTTTTCAGATCCAGGAGCCAATCAAGGATCGTGCATTTAGTGATCAAGTCCCCTTTACCCTGGAACAGTTTTGCAACTTTTTTCCTCTACTTTGTTTTAAAGATACTGACTCTTTTTAAAGTTGTGGTAAAATACATATACCACAAAAATTAACCATTTTAAAGTGTACAGTTCAGTGGCCTTACGTACATTCACATTTCTGTTCACCACTATCAGGTTCCAGGACTTTTTCATCAGCCCAAATAGAAACCCTGTACCCATTAAACAGTCACTCACCATTCCCTCCACTCTTCCAACTCCTGGCAACCACCAACTGGCTTTCTGTGTCTATGGTTTTGCCTGTTTTACACATTTCCTATAAGTGGAATCATACAATATGTGGCTCTTTCTGTCTGCTTTCTTTCGCGTAGCCTAATGTTTTCAAGGTTCATCCATGTTACAGCATGTATCAGTACTTCATGCTTTTTATGTCCTAATAATATTCCACTGTATAGATATAACACAATTTGTTTATCCATTCACCCATTGATGGACACTTGGGTTTTTTCCCACCTCTTAGCTACTGTGGATAGTGTTGCTATGGATATCTGTGTACAAATTTTTCGTTTGAATACCTGTTTTCAATTCTTTTGGGTACACACCAAGGGGTGGAACTGCCAGGTCATAGGAATGGAATTGCCAGGTCATATGGTAATTCTATGTTTAATTTTTTGAAAAATTGCCAAACTGTTTTTCGACAGTGGCTGTACCATTTCACAGGCCCACCAGCAATGTATGAGGGTTCTAGAGTCTCTACATCATTGCTAACCCTTGTTCTGCCTTTTTTTGTTGTTGCTGTTAATTCTCACCCGAGGATATATTTTTCCATTGATTTTTAGGGAGAGTGGAAGAGAGAGGGAAAGACAGAGAGAAACATTGATGTGAGAGAACACATCGATTGGTTGCCTCCTGCACCCACCCTGACCTGGAGCCAGGGATTGAACCTGCAACCAAGGTACATGCCCTTGATCAGAATCGAACCTGGGACCCTTCAGTCCATGGGCCGATGCTCTATCCACTGAGCCAAACCAGCTAGGGCGACAATGACATTTTTTATAAGTGCAGGCCTATTATTTGGCAGAATGTCCCTCAATTTGGATTTATCTGATTGTTTCCTCATAATTCGAATCAGATGACATATTTTTACAAGAATATGATGGGAATAATGTTTACTTCTTAGTGTGCCACGTGAGGAAGCACAACATAACTTCTATCATGGAAATAAGGAATGATCTACTAAGAGATGATGTAGTTGTTAAACATGTCTCTGCAACTCATAATATAGTAATATAGGCACTACTCTAAATTATTTTCTATAATATTTGGTTGCCATTTGTCTTCTTTCCTTTGCCATTGGCTAGTACTAGCTGTTAGATAAGCAGCCACAGGTACTAATGTTCATGGTAGAAAAAAAAATTATCTCCATTATCTTGCCTCCCTCACCCCTTCCCCAACAAATTGGGAAAAGATGGCCACAATTTGATGTTTGTGAGAAACAATCTTATTCCAGCCCCCAGGACACTACTTCAGGGCCATCAGTGCTGGGAGAGGAAGGGTTATAGGGGCCTCAAGTTAAGGCCCTGAACAATAGTTCTGGCTCTCGTGCTCAAATGCCAAAATCACACACAGATTAGCTCTTGGAGTCCATTTCCATCTTAAGACTAAAGTGGTGTGTCAAGCCTTAAAGCATGAACCTATAAAAAGTCCTCAGAGATAACAGAAGTTATATATGTATAACTTCTCTGTAAACTACTATAATAATAAAAGCATAATATGCTAATTAGACCGGATGACCTTCTAGAGGAGAAGCCGGGGCTGCAGCCGCGGGATCTAGGCAGCTGCTGTGGCTGCAGGGGAGGGATCCACGCAGTCGCTGCAGCTGCAAATGCCTACTCTTACACGAATTTCGTGCATCGGGCCTCTAGTAACATATTAAGACATCATTAATTATCACCTCCCTCTGGCTAATAGCAGGGAGTTCAAGACTGAAGGAAGTCAGGCTCAATCTCCATCTACTTGTCGGAGAAGCACACATCCTAGCTCTTCAAGTTCACCCTCAACAGGTGACTTCTAGGAGCTGTTTCTTTAAAAATTGACTTCAGAGAGGAAGGGAGAGGGAGAGAGAGATGGAAACATCAATCATTGATCAGCTGCCTTCTACTAGTACACACCCTGCACTGGGGATCAAGCCTGCAACCTGGGTATGTGCCCTGACAGGGAATTGATTCAAGACCTCTTGGTTCATAGCTCGACACTCAACCACTGAACCACACCGGCCGGCCGGGCTCTAGGAGCTATTTTTAACACAATAGTAATTAATGGACCAAACATTGGTGTAAACACTTTATATCACTATTTCATTGCATTTTGACCGCAACCCCAAGAGGGTGGTAGTATCTCCATTTCATAGAACTGATGTTGGGAGAATTCAAGTAACTTTCCCTGGTTCACTCAGTTAGTGAGTGGCTGAGGTGGTCTGGAGCCTAGGTCCTTATGGCTGCCTTCCTCTCTCTGCCTCACAGCAACCTCAGGACCAGTGCAATCGCCTTGGGACATATAAGGTGGGAAGAAGCTGCCTACAGTTCTTCTGGGGGAGCAGCTGGTAATCTCCAAACTGGGTAGGGCTCAGGCAAGGGGAAGGAAGATAGCACCGGGAAGTGATGGTGCCAGCAGGGAAGTCCCTGGAACAGTGCCCCAAAAGGAGAAGACACAGCATCACCACCCAGCGCCCATTAGTCCCCGAGAGAAAGCCCTGTCTTCCACATTCTGAAGTCTGGTCTGTGTGAAGTGGGTGGATCTGTCTCAGGGTCCTCTCCTCCTCCTTGAAATGTCTTCCCCTCTTCTTTTGAAGGTGATGGTGGAGGACAGCTGATATTAGAATGATTCCCTTTGAAAAAGGAGACATATGTAATACTCTTTGTAATACTTTAAGAAATAAAAATTATAAAAAAAAGAAAAGAAATTAAAGCTTGAGGACTACTGAAAAAAAAAATTAAAAAAAAAAAAAAAGAATGATTCCCTTTGTAGGAATCAAAATCCTGTCCCTCCCCACAGGGATGTTGGGAGGGAAGGGTCTGCACTCCGGTTTCTTGGTCCTTTCTGTTCTTATTTTGGGTGACATCAAGGAAATTACAGCCTGCTAGAGCTAAAGCCGGGCCCAGGATCTGCACACACTGGTCCTTCTGTGGCCAACCCAGCACTGTCGTTTCTGGGTTTCTGGGGTGGCAAGTCTCTGTGTGAAAATGGCTTTTGGCTTTCTGAATTGGGGCTCTTTCCTCTCCAATGTCTAGGGCCAACCCTTTAGCTTACTTAGGCCATGGCTGGTTTTGGTTTCTCAAGTTTGCAAGTGCATAAGGGAAGCCCACAAGGGCTCACAGTAGTCTAGATACTCAAACTCGTGGCCCTGGAGTGACCAGCCTGATGCATGGCCTGCTATTGAGACCCTGAGAAGTGCTATATGTTTTTTTTTTTCAAAGACTGCTCGAAGTTTATGATTTTCTACTTGGTAGAAGGCAAAGAGAGCTATTAGGGTAGTTAAGAAGGTATGCATGTGACTTGACAGCAAAGAGTGTGGTTCTTGTCTTCTTTTTGGGTGGTTTTAAAAAAAATATTGGGGTGACACTGGTTAATAAAATTATATAGGTTTCAGGTATATAATTCTATAATACAGCATATGTACATTGTCTTGTGTGCTTACCACCCAAAGTCAAGTCTCCTTCCATCACCATTTATCCCTCCTTTACCCTCTTATACCTCCTCCCACCCCCCTTTCCCTCTGGTAATCACCATACTGTTGTCTGTGTCTATGAGGTTTTATTATTTTATTTTTTGCTTTTTAAAAAAATAAAAAGAATGTGACTACTTCACTTATTGCAGCCTGCTAAATCTATGGGGAAGGGAGGGAGATGGGCTCTACTTCCTAGTGTATTTAGGTGTGTGTGTGTGCGCGTATTGGTGGCGGGAAGGGACTCCTGCCATTCAGGAGGGTTTTTTGCCAGGCGTGATGCCTGGTCACTTCCTCGTGGCTTCTGAGTCAGATTATTACAGATGGTGCTGCAGATGTGTGGGGCATTCTGAGTGCCCTGGAGACTCCAATACTGTGGCCCTGGACAAGAAAGTGAATTCCTCGAAGAAAATACTTCACCAGAGGCCTTAAGCAGCCTAGGGAGGACCTGAATGGGGGTCCAGGTGTGCTGTATTGGAAGTAAAAAAAGTCCGGCTGCTACAGATTGTAATTATACCTGGCCCTGAGGGAGAGGATGGCTGTCATTTTTTCAGACCAGGCTTGAGAAGGCCACAGGACCCCCTGCAAAGGAGAACGCAGTTGGATAACCCCTAGCAGGAATGCTCAAGGACTTAAGGTTGTGAAGCATATTGACAGACTAATGTCCATGAGAGGAAGGAAGGACATGTCCACCCTGTAGGGTCTGCTCATTTGCCATGCAGTAAACATTCAATAAATACCCACTCTTTGCCAAACACAGCTGGGCACTGGGAATACAGAAGTTAATCTACCCTCAGGAGCCTGAAGTCTAGACATAAATAAACGCCTAATTGCAGCATAGATAAGGGGCCTGACAATCAAAGTATGTATAAGGTGCCGTGGGAGCCCTGAGGCATGGACACCAAGGAAGTCTGGGCTGAGGCACGGGCTGGAGGTCTGAGCTTCTGGATTCTGCCTGACTCAGAAGCCACCCCAACTGTTGCCCCAAATGGGAAAAGGGCCAACAAGGAAGAAGGTGGCTGCTGTGGGCAGTGCTGATAATGTTCCCGCCAACGTATGCCCAAGGCTGATAAGGCATGTACCACCCCTGTCTTCCCTCTGCACAGGGCTGTCCCTGGATTGGTGAGGACAGGCAGCTGTTCCTTTTTGTTGTTGTTGTTGTTAATCTTCACCCGAGTATATTTTTTCATTGATTTTTAGAGAGAGTGGAAGGGAAAAAGGGGGGTGGGGGAGAGAGATCAATTGGTTGCCTCCTACACACATCCTGACCGGTCCCAGGGATCGAACCTGCAACCCAGGTACATGCCCTTGACCAGGAATCAAACCCGCAACTCTTTGGTGCGTGGGCTTACACTCTAACCACTGAGAAACACTGGCCAGGGCAAAGTAACTATTTTTTTAAATATATTTTTATTGATTTCAGAGAGGAAGGAAGAGGGAGAGATAGAAACATCCATGATGAGAGAGAATCATGGATCGGCTGCCTCCCGCAAGTTCCCCACTAGGGATCGAGCCCACAACCCAGGCATGTGCCCCTGACCGGAATTGAACCTGGGACCTTTCAGTTCACAGGCCGACGCTCTATCCGCTGAGCCAAACCAGCTAGGGCATGGGTAACTATTTTTTTGACTGAAAGATTTAAATACAACTTTTGGTATCTTGGGACAACTACTCCAAGCCATGAGATCCCATGGATTCTGGGGAGAAAATCAGAACTCCCAGGCAAAAGGGAAAGTGAGGTTTAAAATGGAAAGAGGAGCAATTGGTCCTGGTCCCAGAGGAGCTTTCCGAGTCAGGCTCCAAAGCCCCCCAGGGTCAGGGCTCCTAGAGCAGCAGCAGAGGTAACCGCTGCCGTCACTGCATCACTGAGTATGAGCACAGACGACGCTGGCTACCTTCCCAGTGTATTCCAGGCAGAGACACAAACATCATCCATACTCTATCCAGAACACTCTGCCTGGAAACAGAGTGGGTGGACAGTCCCAACCATGGGTGCCTCCTGGACAGAAGAAGGGAATTTGATTAGGATTATGAAAGTCTGCAACGAAGAAAACCCAGTAACCAGTCCCTGGAGGGGGGATGGGAAGAAAGATGACCCTGATCTGCAGAAGCAGCGCCTCATCCCCAGCTGCACTTGTGTGGAATGAAACTCTGCAGCTCTGGGCCTGGGGGCGAACTGATACTCAGGAATGCCCCAAAAGTGCTGTCCCTGGGAAGGTCAATGTCCCAGGGATACCAGGACACAGGAGAGATGTATCCTTAGATCCAGCCCCAAATCTTGAAGAACTAAAACAGTCCCCCAAGTGATGCATTCATCTTTAAATAGTTCACAGAAGCAGAAAAATGTTCCCTTTTAGAGTACAAAGATTGACAGAGAGACAGATATACTGGCTTCGGGTCACACAGTAAGTTGGTGCCAGAAAGAAACTCATCCTTCGCTGTGCTATTTCCAGAGCCTTTGACTTTGGTGAGTCTAAAGCAGAACCAAGAAGGGGCTCTTCTCTAACTTGGGGTTGCGTCAGCTTGGTTAGCCCGGTCCTCCGACCTCGGATGAAGCATTTTTACCAAGGTAAATGGGTCTGTGGGGCCAAGCCCTCTCCCTGACTGCCGCCTCCCCAAGTCATCTGTCTGGTAAAAGGGGGTGGAATGGAGTGGGGAAGTCCAAGAAAATGACCATGAACACAAGGGCAACAGATGCACCCAGCTGTTGTTGCCTCTGGGGAGCACAGATAAGGGTGTGGTGCCAAGGGCTCCGAAGGAGATGCAGTCTTGGCTGACAGGGGAAGTCAGCCTGAGGTTCTGAGGTCCCGGGATGTTAGTGCTAGCACTGAGGATATAGTATGTCCTCCTTGAGGACAGCACGCCATTGGCCTGGCAACACTCAGTGACAACGTAGGAGGGTTCTTTGGGACTTGCCCTTAGGCGGGGAGTTCCCTTTAGGACATCCCCAAGCCCTGGCAGAGGGGTGGTGAGATGTTCTCCCGTTCTCTTCTAATCTGCAGTTGAAGCAGAACCTAGACCAGGGGAACTTGGGTTGTCTGGTTAACGACTAACACTGCTAACACTCTAGTTACAGTAGCAACCATCTGGGCCAAGAACTTCCCCTAGAGGCACTGTGGTTGAGCAGAAAAGTTGCCAGATCAAGCCTACTTCCTAACTAGCTGTTGGACCCTGGATAAAAACAATGTGCTTTAGCTTTCTCATATATAAAATGCGGGTGCGGGGCATGCTGTCTTTTAAATTTTCCCCCCAGTTCTAAAACTGAGAATTTCTTAAGAGCTCAAACTTCATTTTCCCCAGGACAATGGCTGTGTGTGAGCTGTCAGCACCTCTCTCCAGGATTTCTCTCATTTGTCCCAACGGGCTCGCACTTAGGTACTCCGTGTCTGTTCTTCACACCACAGCCCTTGTGAAACCTTTACAACAACTGGCTTAGATGCCTGGTCTGCTCTCTCTCTCCCCAGAAACATATTTTAGATTCATAATTACTCCCTCCTGCAAGTCTGAAATTTAGGTCTCAGGCAGAGAGAGGGGCAAGCATAATGGGTACCTAGAGCGGCAGCTCCCGTGTAGTTGGAGCTGGAAGAAGAAAGGGGGGTGGGGGTGAAGCTCCCTACACTCTCGGATCCAGAGGGGCCCAGGGACGCTCTAGACACGAAACAGGACTGAACGAGCATTTCATGATCTGGTCCAGCGGGATTCTCCGTTCCAGCAGTGTTCCTGCCATCCTTGATCAAACCGGGTTTGATTTTATGGAGGAGGAGACTAAGGCCTGCAGGGGTGAACATACTGCCCAGCGTAGTCAACAATTCATGGCAGAGTGGGGATGAGAAGCCAGGCAACCCCAGTCCAACGTTTTTGCCACTCTCCCACCCCCAAGCAGAGGAGTCTGAAAATACCCCTGGCCTTCCAGCCCAACATCGAGTCCTATTTAAAGACGCTGAAGACCGGCAGACCCCAGGGAATGGCTTCCGGTCCTGGGAAAGGGGGCAAAGTTTGGGACAGTGCCGGGAAAGACGCCACCCCTGGAGGCCATGCCCGTCCCTTCTCAGCCTCTGAGGACAGGGGGCACCAGAGGCCTGCAGAAGGGAGAGATCAGAGCCCCTGAACCCATGCTCTCCGAGGTCAGGGGAAGGAAGGTCTGGGGTTTCCCTCTTTCTCTTTTTTCTTTGCCAGCAGGGCCTCCCAGCCCCCAGGCCTGAAAGTCCCCCCGTCATGAATGTACCAGTGGGTCTGCTTTGGTCCCACAGGAAAACCCGCTCCTCCCGCGCTCACCCACCTCTTTGGCCTGGCACAGACCCTCCTCCGATGCCCAGAGAACGCCCAGAAGTCTTGACTGAATCCCTTACATCCCCTCCACCCGACGCCCCCTCCAGACACAGCGACCCTGGGGTGTCCCTCCCCAGGATAAATTACCCCAAAGTGCCATCAGCCTAGAAAACTAGGCAGTGCCGCTCACCACGCTCCCTAGAACCGGGGATCCCAGGACGCCCCCTGCCCGGCCGCGGGCGGCGCACTCCACCCTCCAGGGGTGTTCTGCAGCCCCGGTGCCCCCGCGACCCCTAAGACTCACCCAGAAGAGCATATTGAAGAAGAAGAGCAGGTATTTCACCAGCGGGCTGACGAAGGAGAAGTCCTCCCCGTAGGCGGCCGGCGCCCCGGGTCTGCGGGCCATGGTCCCCCCGCCGCCGCCCCCGGGGGCCTATCTCCCCGCGGCGGCCGGCCCACCTGCGCGCTCGGAGCCTGGGGGCATGAGCCGCGCCGCCGCCGGAGCCCGAGCCGCGGGGAGCGGCGCCGCGGCGGGAGGTGCCGAGCCCTGCGTCCGGGAGAAGCGCGGGCAGGCGAACGGCGCCACCACCGGAGCCGCCGGGAGTCGCGGCAGCAGCCGCGGGCAGCTTGAGCGCCGGAGACTCCGCGGCGGCCCGAGGACCAGTCCCGCCCGCTGGGCTCCCAGGAAACCGGACCCGCCCCCGGCCGCCCATTGGTGCGGCTGCCAAAGCCGGACTTCTCATTGGTGGGTCGCTTATGTCACCGAGGGTCCTGCCATCCCTCTCCTCCGAGAGGAGGGGGAGACACCTGTTCTGTGAGGGACAACTTGCTAAAGGGTCAGCGGTTCTGCGTCCTCCCCCGAGAGAGAAGGCATCCAGGCTGCAGCTGCTCAAGGGGAAAGGGATGGGAGGAGTGCACCCTCCATCACACACCCGCGTCCTCCATCCCGTTGCCGTGCACACACACAAACACACAAACATTAAAATCAACAAGTACGGGGACCCTGAGTTGAGCAATGCACCGAAGGCTGTGGGAATACAAGAGAGCAGAGAGCTAATCCAGGGGGGTATGGCAATAAAATCGGGGAGACAAAACTAACCTATAAATGACAATTGGAGAATATTCAAGAGTAGCTGCCATCCTGCTTAGTAACTATACATTTTAAATGCTTGTTTCTAAGGCTCTATAAGCCAATAGTGGACATTTGATAACATCACCAACGATTCTGCCTTCCAAATTCATTACTGTTTCAATCCCCACTCCCTCCTCCCTTAGAGTCTGGGTGTACACACAGGCACCATTTTTAACACGTTGATCTGACTCACGCTGAGTGCAGTGTAGGTGGTGGACTCTGTGCTGGCTACCATAAGTAACAAACATGAATGCTGTGGACTGAATGTTTGAGTCCTATCCCCCTCCTCCCCCCTTTCATATGTTGAAATCCTAACCTCCAAGGTGATGGCATTTGGAGATGGGGACTTTGGGAAGTGCTTAGGTCCTGAGAATGAAGCCCTCATGAATGGGATGAATGCCTTTATAAAAGAGGCCCCAGAGAGCAGCCTTGCTCTTTTTCTCATGTGAGGACAGAGCGAAAAGATAGCTGTTTATGAAGCAGGAAGTAGATTTTCATCCGACACTGAATCTATGGGTGCCTTGATCTTGGACTTAGCCTCAAGAACTGTGAGAAATAAATTTCTGTTTTTTATAAGCCATCCAATTTATGGTATTTTTGTATGGCAGCCCGAATGGACTAAGACAATGAGTGTGAGGGGGGAACCTGATTCCACCCTCATCAGCTGCATGTCCTGGGCAAGCTACTTAATCTCCCTGCGCCTCAGTTTCTTTAACGTTTAACGGGGAGAGTCCTGGCCTAACAATGATGTGGGGATTAGGTGAGATAATGCATACAAGTCACTTAGCACAGGTTGACACATAGAAGGGCTCACTAAATGCAAAATGTTGTTTTTAACAGAGTTCAGAATCCAGTGGCAAAATATGGTAACTGCACAAATAACTCCCAACACATTTAGTGGAGGGTTAGTGAAGATATCATGACAAGTAGAATTAGTTGGGGGGGATAAGATTTAGAATAGCAGAGATGGAGGGGACATGTAATCCAGGTGGACAGAGGGTGAACCAAAGCCTGGAGCCGCAAAGTACACTGTGTTTAGAGCAGACCGGTTTGGCCGGAGCACAGGGCATGCTTATATAGCAGTGGAAGGTAATGCCAACTGGTGTCAATACCAGTTGAATTGAGTTAAAGTAGTGCAAGGACTTGAATATCAGATTGGAGAGTTAGTGCTTAACCCATTTGAGTTTTGAAGAAGGGAATGATGTAAGATCTGCTTTATTTTTTCAGTTAGAGAGGGAAAGAGGCTGTAGAGAGAAGGGTTTGTTAGGAGACCACTATTATTAATAGTCTAAACATCAACAATTAGGATCTGATTTAGAGTTAATGGACAGAACTGATAGGAAAGGATAGCAGTGAAGTCACTGGGAAGATAGACTCTCTAGGGTGAGCCTATGGTGGGGGTAGGGGTAATAGGAACACCAGGCGTGGGGGCTAAAGAAGTGAGCCAAGGCCAGGTTCTTGGGAGATTGTCCATTAAAAGGTTAGTTGGTGACTTGAAGATCAGTTTTAGTATAAAGGGGGTGGGCAGAAGTCATTTTACAAGAGGTTAAGGGGTGAATGGTAAACAAAGGATGGGTACTCATTTACAAATGTTAGGGTGGAGACAGAAAAAGACCAAGCTGTTGAATGTTTCCATTAGATGAGTTTCAGTACAGACTGGAAGAGGAAGGCAGCTCACAAGAGGTCAAGGAGGGGACACGGGTGAAATGGAAGCTGTGGATGAAGACTGTGGACACCTCAATCCAGTTTGAAGGTTATAGGAGCTTTAAGGGTCCTTAAAACAAAAGGAATGTTCTCTTTTAGCATACAGAAACCTGACAGGCATGGAGGAAAAACAAGCCAGTAAAAAGGGGTTGGGGTGGAAAATGGAGGGCACAAGGTTTTGGAGTTAATGGATAAGAGAAGGGATCAGGAGTCAGTGGGATGACCACCGTGTTTATCATGTGGAAGTCGGGGATGGCGCCTGTCTGGAAGGAAGACATGCAGCTGCAGAGCAAAGAATGAAGAAACGCGGTGTACTGAGTTGGAACAATCTCCAAGACAAATTATTAAATGAAAAGGGCAAAGTAAGGAACAGTGTATATAATACATTCTGGTTAAAAAAGAAAGATAAAAAGAAATGACATCTACATGTGCTTGCATCTACCTAAATAAACACTGGAATGATCCAAAGAAAGGAGGTTGGTTACATACTAGAGTGGGGTGAGAAATGAGGAAGAGACTTTTCACTGTGCGCCATTTCATTTTCTTCTGATTTTTAAAACAGGAGTGAAATAACTATTCAAAGCATTAAATTAAAGAAAATTACATCCTTATTATGGAATGCTATGCAGCTATTTAAAATAATGTAGAAAAAAAGAAAGAAAAAATAAAATAAGACAAAAACAAAATAATGTAGAAAATATAGGTACTGACTTGGGAGGAAGTCCATGACATAGGAAATGTAAAAAGCAGATTATAGAATTAAGTATTTAAAGTATCCGGTAACCAGGAAATGGTTTCAATTTATTTCAGGTCCTTGGAAGGCATTTTAATCCTTGGAATATGTGATGTGTTTTTATTTTTAAAAAACAAGAACCGCCTTTTCTCCACCATCCTCTTCAGGCCTAAGCTCGAGCTAGTTGCCCACTGGCCTAGCATCGCTTTCACTATGGCCCTCAGCGATGCTGACATGCAAAAGCAGATTAAGCATATGATGGCTTTTATTGAACAAGAAGCCAATGAAAAAGCAGAAGAAATAGATGCAAAAGCAGAAGAAGAGTTCAACATTGAGAAAGGTCGTCTTGTGCAAACCCAAAGACTGAAGATTATGGAATACTATGAGAAAAAAGAAAAGCAGATAGAGCAGCAGAAAAAAATTCAGATGTCCAATATGATGAATCAAGCAAGACTCAAAGTCCTCAGAGCGAGAGATGATCTTATTACAGACCTACTAAATGAAGCAAAACAGAGACTCGGCAAGGTGGTGAAAGATACAACTAGATGCCAAGTGCTGCTGGATGGACTGGTCCTCCAGGGTTTGTACCAGTTATTGGAGCCCCGGATGATTGTTTGTTGCCGGAAACAGGATTTCCCTCTGGTAAAGGCTGCAGTGCAAAAAGCAATCCCTATGTACAAAATCGCCACCAATAAAGCTGTTGATGTCCAAATTGATCAGGAGGTCTACCTACCTGAGGAGATAGCTGGTGGAGTTGAGATCTATAATGGGGATCGTAAAATAAAAGTTTCCAATACCCTAGAAAGCCGACTGGATCTCATAGCTCAGCAGATGATGCCAAAAGTATGAGGAGCCTTGTTTGGTGCAAATGCCAATGGGAAGTTTTTGGACTAAACCTTTGGGAGGTGGAATTCAGGCACTGCTATGATGTAGAAGTTTCTGATATTTGAAGAAACAAGGTGATCTATGTAGCTTCCTCTTTGCTATTCTAATACTCTGTATTTACTTGTGGATATCTTTCTATACTAATGTCCTTAGCCTAATTGTTAACAATGGGAGAAAGTTTCCTTTAATATGATCAGGAAACCTACTTCTAGCTTATCTAAAAGTAACACAACTTTCAGTTGGTTCTGCAGCATGAAGGTGAAGAAATCAGGTAGTTGTTGCATGGACTTTACCCAAACTTGTGATCTTCCTCTGCTTCTAGTTATCTAGTCTAGAGGTTATGTGTATGGTGTGCTCTGCTAGTAAGCCTCTGCTCTTTAGGCTTAACATACATGTGGGGCAGTAGTAGCTTCACTGTCACCTGTTTGGGCTTAGAAATGCTCCTTATCTGTAAATGTGATTTAAAATCTAAGCCATGATGCTTTATTTATTAAAACAAAACATTTAAGTGGAAAAAAAAAAAAAACAAGAAAAAAAACCCCACAGCCCTAGCTGGTTTTGCTCAGTGGATAGAGTGTCGACCCACAGACTGAAGGGCCCCGGGTTTGATTCCGGTCAAGGGCATGTACCTTGGTTTCAGGCTCGATCCCAGGCCCTGGTCGGGGCACAGGCGGGAGGCAACCAATTGATGCATCTCTCTCACATCAATGTTTCTCTCTGTCTCTCCCCCTCTCTTCCACTCTCTCTAAAAATCAATGGAAATATATCCTCAGGTGAGGATTAACAACAAATATAAATATAAAAATAAAACCCACAAATATTATGTAATAACATAATTTTTACAATGTAAGTGAAAAATTTTAAACAGCATATTCATGGTATGAAATATGTATAAATATCCACAGAGATGAACCAAAGAAAATGTAAAGGTAAAATCAGTTGCACTGATGTGGTGGGATGTTTAGCAATTTCTAACTTTAAAGTTATATTTAATATTATTATATGTGATTGTGAAAATAAATAAGATATTTAAACAATATTTCTGTAAAGAAAAAAGGGAGTCATGTGGCTGGAGCTAACATTGGCAAGAAGATGTTGAAGAAAAGAACAGTGTCAAGGAGAGAAGGTGTGGATTAGTCAGGAGCCTTAGGAAGAAGGAGTGTGAAGTAGAGCAGGGCAAGAAGCTGGAGGAGAGAGAGTAAAAGATGGCGGCGTAGGTAAACACCGGAGACCGCTGCCGCAAACAACCATTTCAAAAATACAACTAAAAGACTGAACGGACATCACCCAGAACCACAGGAAGGCTGGCTGAAGAGAGACTCTACAACTAGAAGGAAAGAGAACAGCAAATCGAGGCTCAGAGGCGGCGCAGTGTGGAAAATACAAAGGTACCGAGGTGCGCGCGAAAGCGGGCTGGTGGCTGAGGGCGCGGTTGTCGTTTTCGGTCGGGAGTGAGTCTCAGACTCTGGGCTCCAGATCCGGGCGAGTCTCTAGGGACCCAGACTCAAACGGGAGAAGCGGGATTATCCGGCATCAGTTGGAACCTGAGGGCAGCTTTCTCTCCGAGGTTTGCAGCGGCTGCCGGGGTTCTGAGAAGCAGAGCCTCTGGGAACGGGACTGAGCGCGGCCATAACTGCTCCCTCTGCCCGCCCTGTTGATCCCGCCCCGCCCAAAGCCTGCGCACAGCCATTTGCCGATCGCCTCAGGCAAGGGCTGGATTAGCGCCTCCCCAGAAGGCAGACGTTTTCCGCACAGCTGATTCCTATAGCCAGTCGGCCTGGGGGTCAAATACCTCTAGTGTTAACTACAACAATTAAGGCTTGGCTAGAACAAGACTGCGCACAGAGACCACAAGGGGGTGCACCAAGAAAGCATAAAAGATGCGGAGACAAAAAAACATGACAGAAATGGAGGATATGGAGCTAAGAATCGCAATTTTGAGGGCTTGCCATAAATTTGTGCAGAACCTCACGAAAACTAATGAGACCCTCGATGCTACGATAAAGAAATTAGAAAGTAAGCATACACAGACTGAAATAAAGAATATTATACCCAATAGCAGACCAGAGGAGTACAATAATCAAACCAAAGATTCGACAAAAAACACCCAATTGGAAAAGCAAAATGAAAAAAGAATCCGAAAGTGTGAAGATAGTGTAAGGAGCCTCTGGGACAGCTTTAAGCGGTCTAATATCAGAGTCATTGGAGTGCCAGAAGATGAGAGACAGCAAGATATTGAACACCTATTTCAAGAAATAATGGCAGAAAACTTCCCCCACCTGGAGAAAGAAATGGACTTACAGGTCCAAGAAGCGCAGAGAACCCCAAACAAAAGGAATCCAAAGAGGACCACACCAAGACACATCATCATTAAAATGCCAAGAGCAAAAGACAAAGAGAAAATCTTAAAAGCAGCAAGAGAAAGAGGCTCAATTACCTACAAGGGAATACCCATACGACTGTCAGCTGATTTCTCAACAGAAACTTTGCAGGCCAGAAGGGAATGGCAAGAAATATTCAAAGTGCTGAATACCAAGAACCTACAACCAAGATTACTTTATCCAGCAAAGCTATCATTCAGAATTGAAGGTCAGATAAAGAGCTTCACAGATAAGGAAAAGCTAAAGGAGTTCATCACCGCCAAACCAGTATTATATGAAATGCTGAAAGGTATCCTTTAAGAAGAGGAAGAAGAAGAAAAAGGTAAAGATACAAATTATGAACAACAAACATGCATCTATCAACAAATGAATCTAAGAATCAAGTGAATAAATAACCTGATGTACAGAATGAACTGGTGATTATAATAGAATCAGGGACATAGAAAGGGAATAGACTGACTATTCTTGGGGGAAAAAGGGGTGTGGGAGATGCGGGAAGTGACTGGACAAAAATAATGCACCTATGGATGAACACAGTGGGTGGGGAGTGAGGGTGGAGGGTGGGGTGGGAGCTGGAAGGAGGGGAGTTATGGGGGGAAAAAAGAGGAACAAATGTAATAATCTGAACAATAAAGATTTAATTAAAAAAAAAAAAAAAAAAAAAAAAAGAAGCTGGAGGAGAGATGGTTCAGCAGCAGTGACAGCCCAGCTGGGGTGGCTGAGAGCCATGGTGATCCCAGTTAGCCAGGCTGGCGATTTCCTCCAAAAAAGTAGGTGGTAGCCTGGAGGGCCCACCATGAGGACTACAAGTGGGGGGAACTGCAGAGAAGCAATTGATTCTGGGATAGTTTGAAATGCACCATTGAAAAGCCAATCTGTGGAACTTAAGATTGTAAGATAATTAATTGCTGGTTTGTGAGTTTAGGAGAATTAGGTTTGTCTGCAAACATCTGCTTAGTGTTAAAAAATGTTTGTATTTTAATTTTTTAAAAATATATTTTATTGATTTTTTACAGAGAGGAAGGGAGAGAGATAGAGAGTCAGAAACATCAATGAGAGAGAAACATCGATCAGCTGCCTCCTGCACACCCCCCACTGGGGATGTGCCCGCAACCAAGGCACATGCCCTTGACCGGAATCAAACCCGGGACCCCTCAGTCCACAGGCCGACGCTCCATCCACTGAGCCAAACCAGTCAGGGCTAATTTTTTTATTGATATATAACATATCTACAAAATGCATCATTCTCTTTTTATGTGCTCTTCTTTCTACTTTTGGTATATGTTCTTTTTTGTTGTTGTTAGTCCTCACCCAAGGATTTTTTTTCCATTTATTTTTTACAGAGAATGGAAGGGAGGGAGAGAGCTAGAGAGAGAGAAACATTGATGTGAGAGAGACACATCAATTGGTTGCCTCCCGCATGCCGAGCTTGCAACTGAAGTATGTGCCCTTGACGGAATTGAACCCTCCACCCTTCAGTCTGCAGGCTGATGCTCTAACCACTGAGCAACCGGCCAGGGCTGGCATATGTTCTTTTAAAATCTGAGGTCAGCACGCCCTGGCTGGTGTGGTTCAGTTCACTGAGCATTGTCCCATGAACCCAAAAGGTTGCCAGTTTGATTCCTGGTCAGGGCACATGCAGGGGTTTCAGGCTCCATCCTCAGTAAGGGGTGTGCAAGAGGCAGCTGATTGATGTTTCTCTCTCTCCCTTTCTCTCTCTCTAAAATCAATAAAAACACATTATAAACTAGAGTGCACTTGGGGGGGTCCCTCAGCCCAGCCTATGCCCTCTTGCAGTCTGGGACCCCTCGGAGGATGTCCACCTGCTGGCTTAGGCCCGCTCCCTGGGGGATTGGGCCTAAGCTGGCAGTCAGACATCCCTCTGGCAGCCCGGCAACCCTCAGGGGATGTCCACTTGCCAGCAGGGAGCAGACCTAAGCTGCAGTAGGACATCCTTAGTGCTGCTGAGGAGGCGGGAGAGGATCCTGCAACCACCGCTGTGCTGGCAGCCATCAGCCTGGCTTGTGGCTGAGCAGAGCTCCCCCTGTGGGAGCATACTGACCACCAGGGGGCAGCTCCTGCATTGAGCATCTGCCCCCTGGTGGTCAGTGTGTGTCATAGTGACCAGTCATTCCCAGTCATTCTGCTGTTAGGGTCAATTTGCATATCACCCTTTTATTATATAGAATAGAGGCCTGGTGCATGGGTGGGGGCTGACTGGTTTGCCCTGAAGGGTGTCCTGGATCAGGGTGGGGGTCCCGCTGGGGTGCCTGGCCAGCCTGGGTGAGGGGCTGATGGCTGTTTACAGGCTGGTCAAGCCCCCCAGTGGGGATCCTCACCCCATGGAGGTTTGGCCAGCCTGGGTGAGGGGCTGAGGGCTGTTTTCAGGCTACCCACACCCCCTTCAGGTTGGGGGTCCTCACTGGGGTGCATGGCCAGCCTGGGTGAGGGGCTGATGGCTGTTTTCAGACTGACCAAGCCCCCTGGCGACCGAAGCTCCCAGCCTTTCCTTTTTTTGTGTGTTTTTTTTCTATTCGCTCCAGCTCTGTGGCCATGGTGACTGGAAGCAGGTATCTGGGGTTTATTTACCTTCTATAATTGAAACTTTGTTGCCTTGACAGGAGGCAGCAGCCGGCCGGGAAGCTTGGCTTCTTTCATCATTGGGGCAACAAAGCCTTATGCTTGCTCCAGCTCTGTGGCTGCCAGCCGCCATCTTGGTTGGGTTAGTTTGCATATAGTCGCTCTGATTGGCTGGTGGATGTGGCTTAAGGCATAGCGAAGGTACGGTCAATTTGCATGTTTGTCTATTATTAGGTAAGATATCACATGATCTCACTCATTTGTGGAATATAATGAACAACATAAACTGATGAACAAAAACAGATCCAGAGACAGAGAAGCAACGATCAGACTGTCAAACCTCAGAGCATAGGCAGGGGAGGGTGGAGGTGAAGGGGAGAGATAAACCAAAGGACTTGTATGCATGCATATAAGCATAACCAATGGACACAGACACTAGCGGGGTGAGGGCATGAGCGGGGAAATGAGAGGGCAATTGGGGAATAAGGGCACATATGTAATACCTTAATCAATAAAGAATTTATAAAAAAACATTCTTAAAAATCTGAGGTCAATATAAAACAATCCAGAGTAATCACAATTTTATAACATGAAAACAGTTATATTTATAAATGTATAGAAGGAAATGCATCATAATATAAATAATGATTATTTCTGTATGGTAGGATAATGGCTTCTTTTTTGTGTTATTTTTATTTTTCCCTAAATTTTCTTTAGTAAATGGCTTACTTTTTAAAATATATTTTTATTGATTTCAGAGAGGAAGGGAAAGGGCAAGGGAGATAGAAACATCAACGATGAGAGAGAATCATCGATTGGCTTGCCTCCTGCACACCCCCAACTGGGGATCAAGCCCTTAACCTGGGCATGTGCCCTTGACCGTAATCGAACCTGGAGCCCTTCAGTCTGCAGGCTGAGGCTCTATCCACTGAGCCAAACCGGCTAGGGCTTGTTTTCACTTTTGATTAGAAACATTTTCAAACACACAGAAAGGTAGAAAGTTTCATCTGAAAACATCTATATTCTCATTACCAAATTTTCACATTTTGCCATGTTTGCTTCATTCATTTTTAAGCTACAGCATGGTAACATTCCATTCTAATTTAATTCTCATATCTAAAACTAATGACTTTTTTTTTACATAATGACAATAATCTTATGATTCCTGATAAATTTTTATTAATATACTTTATTGATTTTTTACAGAGAGGACGGAAGAAGGATAGAAAGTTAGAAACATCGATGAGAGAGAAGCGTTGATCAGCTGCCTCCTGCACACCCCCTACTGGGGATGTGCCCCTGAATGGAATCGAACCTGGGACCCTTGAGTTCGCAGGCCAACGCTCTATCCACTGAGCCAAACTGGTTAGGGCGATTCCTGATAAATTTAACAATAATTCCCTAATATCATTTTGTACCAAGTTCAAGTTCAAACTTCTCTAAATTATCCCAAAATATCTCTTAGAGCTGCTTTGTTCAAACCAGACTTAATCAAGAACCAGTCATTGCATTTGATGTTACATGGGGTTCTTTTTTAAGAAAACTGACTTAATTGGAACTTCATGAGCAATTAAAACATTTCATGAAGAAGGTGTTATTTGAAACTGGGTCCTTAAGGATATGTCAGAATTGATATGGATAGAGAAGTGAGGAGGTCATTTCAGGAACGGAGATCAAAGTGAGATCAAAGAGAGACAGAAAGGTAGCAGATGTATTTGGAGAGTGGTACTTAGCCCAGCTATTTGGATCAAAAGAAAAGGAATAATGGGGATAAAGTAAGCAAAATCAATTGGAGACAGATCACGGAGGGCCTTGAAGGCATGCATTTCCAGTGCACTCTGTAGAGCACTTGAGAACTCAAGTGTGCCCCAGTTGTGAATAACTCATCAGTCCATAACGCCTGCAGGACAGTGGTTGTGCTTTATACATCTGTGTATCCCAGGCACCTAGCAGAGTGTACCTTGGGGGATGCTCAGAGTGTATTCATTGTCGGAAACATGGTGCTATTGAAGGATTTTTAGTTGGAGACTAACAGGCTATAAATCTCTTTTGGGAAGATTTAGAAAATTGGTTGGTAATGATGGTGATTAGAATAAGGATTACAGAAGAGAACTAGCTAACCTGGTTGGAGCAATTGAAGAAGGCTCCATAGAGGAAGTGGAGCTTAGCTAAACTAGATGGCGAAACAACAGAAGCAAAGACAAAAAGTCAGGAATGAGTCAAGGATAACATAATGACAAGTGAAGGGAATGTACTTTGGGGTGCTTTGAGAAATGAGGTTTCAAAAGACAAGGTCAAGAACAGTTTAGGGAGTCCAATATCGTTCAAAGATCTCTGTTATTACTCAATAAATGACTTCTGGTCATCCTTGAATTCAAGATTGGGGGTTTAAAGATTGTATCTATCTATGTTCTTTCATATAAGGAGAACTTTTAGTACAATAAGAAAGACAAAATTGGATAAGATTATTCTAAGCCTAAAAAGAATTAATAACTCATGAAAGGAATATTAAATCAGAATTATATTGGATCACGTTCATTTCAAATTTGCTAGACAATTGAAATATGATATTGAGTACAACTGCATCCCATATAAGATGGGAATATGATTGGCAGTGTTAACAAACTTAGTTAAAACAAACTTGATAAAGCAGAACATTTGCTTAAAACCACATAGGAAATGCGTGCTCTTACTGAAGCCTGACAGATTATCCCTCTTCCAGAAGGAGGTTGGACCCTCCTTAATTATGTTCAAGTTAAGGTTGATAAGTGTGGGGATTTGGTGCAGAACTGAAAACAAAACAAAAAATTAGCTACATTGACCTTGCTGCCCAGCAAATGACTCAAGCTTGTATGGATTATTTGTCAGTGGGTCTTGGGATTCCCTAAGCACAAGGATCATCGGGGGAGTTTTTAAAAGGCAGAGTCCCAGGCCATGATCCATCCATTCTGATTCCGGGTTGGGAGGTCAGGTTGGGCAAACAAGCGCCTGGGAAATTCATCTTCATAAACAAGCAGCCTGTGTGATTCTGATGCAGAATATCTATATGGGCCACATTTTGAAAAACTTTTCTAAAGGGCCCAGCATCTTTCCTTAGGTAAGAATATAACTGGTACAATTTAAAAATGAGCTATAATTTAAAATAGTTCTTTGTCAATTTGTTAGAACTGTCTTCAGCTGCAAGTAACATGAAGCTCAACCAACAGTTTTAAACAAGTAAGTTTGTTGGTTTGTTTTTATTTCAGGCAACAAAAAGTCTGGGGGTAAACTGCCCAGGGCTGGGGTGGACTGCCTGAGGGTGCAACCTTAATTTTCATGGTCACAAGATGGCTGATGCCCATCAGTGCATCACACGCACCCACACTCCAGGTGGGGAAAGAGGAAAGCAAAAGGTACAGGTCAAACACATTTGTTGCTTTTACAAAGTGTTCAAAGATGCTTAACCAGCAACTTATGCAAATATCTGTTGGCCAGAATTTGATCACATTGCTACCTTAGCTACAAAGGGCCCGAGAAAGCAGTGTTACTAACTAAATGTACTATTTCTTTGAAGTGGGGGCGGGAGGACTCAAGCTCTCGATATTAAAAAAGAAGGGCAGCCCTGGCCAGGTGGCTCAGTAGGTTGGAACGTCCTCCCATTCACCAAAACGGTTGTGGGTGTGATTCTCTTTCAGGGCACATACTTAGGTTTCGGGTTTGATCCCCGTTGGGTCGTGTACAGGAGGCAACCAATCAATGTTTTTCTTATATCGATGTTTCTCTCTCTCTCTCTCTCTCTTAAAAAACACACCAATAAACATATCTTTGGGTGAGAAAAAAAGAAGGGGAGAATGGATATGGGCAGAGAACTAGAACAATGTCTGTCACAAAGTCTTTATGTTAGAGTGTATCAGAATATATCTGTATGTGTTTTTTGTTTGTTTTGTTAATCCTCACCCGAGGATATTTTTTCCATTGTCTTTTAGAGAGAGTAGAAGGGAGGGGGGAGGGGGAGAAAAAGAGAGAGAGGAGGGAGAGAGAGAGAGTGAAACATCGATGTGAGAGAGACACATTGATTGGTTGCCTCCCGCACACACCCAGACTGGGGCTGGGATTGAACTTGCAACCCAGGTAAGTGCCCTTGACCAGGAATCAAACCTGTGACCCTTTGATCCATGGGTGCTCTGGCTGATACTCTAACCACTGAACATGCTGGCCAGGACTATATCTGTATGCTTTAATTCAGATAGTTGTGTGTGTGTGTGTGTTTTTTTTAATTCAGATAGTTTTGTTGAGCCTAATGTGTGAGTTCAGGTCAACAGAACTGGTGACAAATTCAATCGAATTTTGTTTCCTGACAAAAGCATGTGAAGACAAAGAAGCCACAATTAGTGCCCTTGAGGAGCTCACAGTTTAGCCGGGGAATCAGGCATGTAGGTAACTCTAATGGAACCTTTGTCTGCCCTGTTCTCAGTTACTAGCCTTCAGCGCTGGGTCTCATCTGAGGCGGTGTGGCCATTTCGTAAGATGTGATCCTGCACACCCACCCATCCACCACTCCACCCCACCCCGATACATCCCGACTGCTATAGGTTATTTATTACCTGATCTCTTTCAGGAACTAACTCTGTGAGTGAAAAATGGTTTTATTTTCAACACAGAGCGGCTGTGTTTTAATAGCTCTGATCTTTTTTAACATAACGATGGGTGAAAAGGTGATGAGACTATGTTTGAAGCCTGTGCTAATGGTCATGCTGATGATGATAGGAAAAGAGGGGCAACCGTGAATGTGATAAAACCATGGATTTTCTCAGCGTATTCACACTTTATAGCTATACACTTATAGCTATAAAAACGTTTATTATTGAAGTTTCTGCAGGAACACTGTTATTACGGTTCTGAAATTCTCCAATTCTCAATTCCTTCTTTCTCATTGAAAGATGTTGTTCTTGAAGAGGTCATTTCATAGCTTTTCTCAACCAAGTGAGAAGGGAGTAAACTGTATGGTGTGTAAGACATGAGGGCTGCGTCTTGCTCATTTCTGTATCTCTGCTGTGCTGACACATGTTAGGCATTCCAGAAAAGTTGTTGAATGAATGAGGTGAACTGTTCTGTTATAGCAGAATAGATTGAATTATGATAACATTGACCTCTAACTACTAATCATGGTAAGTATATAAATTGATACATTTTTGTTAGGTTATTTGGGTAAAAAAAAAATTTTTTTTTTTTGCAGAAAATAGAGCCATGTGACAAAATGGCATCTGGAATAAACATTTAAATGAGAAGTTAGCAAGTGCTACTCATTACCACAGTCCACCCCTTGTGTACATGGCATCCATATACACCTCTTTTGATTGACCAGATGGCATGTGTAATAAACATCTAAATGAAAGGTTGGCATTTCTCATTTCATATTCTGTATCTTAAATACTGAGATATAATGTTAAGTGCTATTAACACATTTTATTAAATTGTAGGAGAATGGGAGAGGGGAAGATAAAATAAATTGGTTAAATATATATATATATACTAGAGGCCTGGTGCACAAAATTTGTGCATGGGGGGGGGAGGGTCCCCTCAGCCCAGCCTGCACTCTCTCCAATCCAGGACCCCTTGGGGGATGTCCCTGGGATCGGGCCTAAACCAGCAGTCGGACATCCCTCTCACAATCCTGGACCGCTGGCTCCTAATCGCTCACCTAGCTGCCTGCCTGGTCACCCTTAACTGCCCCCCACTGCTGGTCTAGTTGCCCCTCACTGCCCCCCCACCAGCTTAATCACCCCCAGCTGCCTCACCCTGCCGGCTTGATCACCCCCAACTGCACCTCCCCCCCCGACCGGCCTTGTCACCCCTAACTGCCCCCCCCCCCCCCAGCTGGCCTGGTCGCCTCTTACTGTCCCCCCTCGCCAGCCTGGTTGCCCCACACAGCCTGCTTGTTCAGTCGTTTGGTCATCCCTCACTAACCCCCCTGCTGGCCTGGTCATAGCAGCCATCTTGTGAGGGCATGAGGGTTAATTTGCATATTACCTCTTTACTATATAGGATATATTCATATGAATATAAGGAATATACTCATAACTATTGTACTTTGTTTCTGCAACTGGTCACATGGTTGCAATGGTGTTTATAGGTGCCCTTTTCCACAACTGCATTCCTTTGCTTTCAGCAAGCACCTCAGCTAGTTGTGATCTGGTGGGGGAAACCCAAACCTTTGTTCCTTGAAGGGTCTGGCCCTTGAACAGTTCTGCCTAAAAGGGTTATGGTAGCTTTTCACTGACTTTAATCACACAGTAGTATGTAATTCTATGTGTCTAAGAGGTGCTCCCAGGATTCCACCAGACACACTCTTCCTTACCTCCATTGTATAGGTAGCTTCTCAATTTCTCCTTATTAGTCAGGATCAGTCATCACAGCTAGTACAGTAACCACTTTCTTTGCCTAGTGATCCACTGGCTATGGCCACTTTGTTCATAAGTTCACTGGGCAAGAGCAGGGAGGGCTGGGAAAAGAAGCTGACTAATCCCTACAAGACAGGTCTTCTTGTCCACTTGATTATTAACATCCGATTCTACAGAGGTTGCTCTCTTTTTTTAAAAAAATATATTTTTATTGATTTTTTACAGAGAGGAAGGGAGAGAGATAGAGAGTTAGAAACATCGATGAGAGAGAAACATTGATCAGCTGCCTCCTGCACATATCCTACTGGGGATGTGCCCGCAACCAAGGTACATGCCCTTGACAGGAATCGAACCCGGGACCCTTCAGTCCGCAGGCCGACACTCTATCCACTGAGCCAAACCGGTTTCGGCTACTGAGGTTGCTCTTTATATGCATTCATGTGGAACACAATATCTTTTCACTCTCTGTGACCATTCATAAACCTCTAACCACACAACATTTCCCCTGACCTACTTGTCACCAGTTTTCCAATCAGGTTACTTTCATGTCCCTGACCATCCAGCCAAGTCAGTACCTCTGACCATCTCTCTTTTCAGGCACAATGAACAACCGGTACACTGCTTGAGTTCTACTCTCCAGAGGAAGTTCCTCCACACTATCCTTCGGACCACCTTGGAGTGGGCCATAGCGCAGCCATCCATGTTTTAGTAGAGTTAGCCTATCCTACAGGACCATTTTCAAGCTAACCCTAAATTGTTTTACTCCTCAGTCAACTGCTCATTGGGAACTTCCCATGAAGCCATATGCAGGTAGAAAAGGAGGAGGCAATGTGGTAAGGGTATGGGCATAGGCAGCCGGTCAATGATTCTCTCTCATCATTGATGTTTCTATCTCTCTCTCTCTCTCTCTCTCTCTCTCTCTCTCCCTCTCCCTTTCTCTCTGAAATCAATAAAAATATATTTTAAAAAATACATTGCTAAATGAAAAAATGGTGAAGGAATGATATTCTAATATTTGCATAAACCCTCTCCTCAGTCTCCCTTTCTAATTACTGCCATTGTCTGCAAGATTTGTAAATAATTCTTCTAACTCCACCAGGTGAGAGGGTAACGCTCTGCCCAGGAAAAGTCCTGCTAAACAGAAATACTTCCACACAAGCCTAAACAGTAGTTTATACACTAGCCTCTTTGGACAATCGGTGAGTTTTCTTTGTCCCACAAATTTGGAATTTGAATGCCTTTAGTTTTGACTTACCCTCTCCAGTTAGCCACAATCTCCACCACTCCTAATTATATATTCAGCCATTACTCAAACATTGTATTACTTCCCTGGCCCCTAGTAGTCATTTAAGATTATAGTCTAAAAAAAAAAAGATTATAGTCTCAGTGCTAGAACTATCCCTCACTAAAGAAGAGCAGGACACACAGAGAAATAGATTTTGTGTTGCTAGGGTGATACAGCCAATGAGAAGCCAGTGAGGAGAGATTAAAAGAAACTGAGGCCACACTGTTAATGGGGATAAGATTAGTGAGAGGTCAGGTCTACAGGACAGGAACATGTTATAGGGGAATCTAAAAAATCTAAGGTGTTGTAGGAACGGTAAAAAGATAGTCCTGATGAACATGTGACTTGGTAAAAGGCCCTGGGAGATTTTGGGATTCTTTTTTAAGCAAAAAGACTACAAACCAGCACAAGAGAAGCTTCAGGTTCTTTTGTGTTCACTCGAGAAGTCAAAAGCACTGAGGTCCTTTAGAATTCAGTGAAAAATTCCAGTTGTATTCCACTCGACAATGTCATCCTTCTAGGTCCCAGCAGGTGGAGGAGATATACCACGTAGATCTCAGTGGGGTAGCAGGGGCAGAGGTGAAGAGATGAGGCTGTGTGCGCCTTTTGGAGGGAAGAGAGCCAAAGACATAGCAGGACCTTGAAAACCAGAACAGATTATATTGAGGAGGAGAAATACCTTTGGAGCTGCTTGCGGAGGTTCTGAAAGACACACAGGTTATGTGAGCAGGAAACAAACAAGGTTTGGAATCTGGAGCCCTGAGTGCCTTGGAGATGTTCTGTTTGCAAGATACCTGGAAATGTAGGTGCAGAAGGCGGGGGGGGGGGGGGGGGGGGGGCGGGGGGGGGGCGGGGGGGCCGGTAGTGGTACCTAAGCAGGACATCCAGAGGAAGGTTGGCCTTTGTTAGAAGAGGGTCTGGCCAGGGAGGTAACTGGTCAATCCAGTGGCGACCTCAGGGGACGCATAATTCTGTGGAGTTGGGACTGGAGGTAGGGGCTGCAAACAAGGAGGCGGGAGCATTTCCCGTGAGGAGCAGTCTTACACCCATGTAGGGGTAGAGCACTGTCCATTTTTGTGCTGTTTGAGGGGCTCCATGAGGCTCCGCTTCTCCTACTTCTCACCCTTACCAGCTTGCCTGAAATTCCCATTACTCTCTAATCTAATTGCAATCATTGTAGATTAAGGTGTTGAATCGCTTATTAAGTGCAAATATTCCTGGGAGGGACACCCAGCCCAACCTCTACACTTTGTACTGTACACAGCATACATTTATGAAAACACTCTGCATACCCTTCATTCAAGCCACCCAGAGATCAAAGGATAAGAGAGCTCGGACGGATACTGAATCTGCTGGGCACCTTGATCTTGGCTTCCCCTATGAGAAATAAAGTTCTTTGTTTCTAGGCTGCCCAGTCTGTGGCATTTTGTTGTGACAGCTAAACAGGCCAAGACACTGACTGGCACCCCATACTACCCAGCTATGTGCTGCTGGTTTCCGGTAAAACGGTTTCTGGTGCTTGATGTGACTGATGCCATCTTAAGAAGCAAGTTGGCTCTCAGTGACCAACTGTCCCCCCTCCCCCCACCCCCGCACCCCAGGGGTGAGCCATATTTCTGAAAGGTATGTTCTTACATAGGTAAGTAAGCGGGGAAATTTCCCCAACAGCTGTGATCATTCACAATGTTCACCTTTTCTTAGGAATTCATCCCACATGCCAAATCACCATGATGTAGCCAGATCTAGGACGCCTGTTTTCACAGCCTCGCCTTCCACTTCCCTGCCTCTGGCCATTGCCTGATGACCTCCTTTCAGCAGCCCCAGCAGAGAGAAGCACAGTGGGGCTCTTTAAAAGGTGGATCCCCAAAGGAGGGTTATGCTGACAGCTCACCACAGTAACCGCGGTGACACAACTAGCCTGGGCAGTCCCGAGGCAGATGGCCCACCCCTGTACTGTGGGCAGCCTTTCCTGCAGTGCTAGACTCCAGAAAGAACCCACCACCAGTTCTTTACAGAGGTGGGAAATAACCCCAAGAAGCTTGGCTCTCTAAGCAGGGAACAATCCAGAAATGAGTCAGCTTTCTGGAGAAAACCCTCCTCCCCACACTGTGATTCACCGTGTCTACCAGGCCCCCACCCCCACAGCAGTAAGGCCTATGCATTTCTTTCAAGAGCATAATAATACCTTCTATTTGAAAAGCACTGGAGGGCTGCACCTCTTTCAAAGTACTTGTGCATTCATTATCTCATTAGGAAACCAGATTTGCTATTTTTTCCCTTCAGATTCAATTTTTTAAAAAAAACAACTCAAATCCAGAGGAGAAATTTTCATGTGGCTCTCAATGAACCTTCAGAGGAAAAAAATCAGAATTCAACCCAAGAGCATAGCTTTCCTCGAGCCGCAAATATAATCCTTCTCTTATAACCAGGGGACAGGGGCTATATTCTGGAGGAAAGACGGTTGAATGGGAGGTGAAACCAAATCTAGTTCCAAATAGGCAACCAAGTAGCTGTGTGACTTGGACAAGCCCCTTGATCTCTCTGTGTTCCAGTTTCTTCCTTTGTAAAATGGTGGCAGCCAGGCTCCCCTGAGAGGGTGGCCTTGGCATCTTCCGAAGTCCTTTAGAGCTCTGAGGGTTTACGGCTTGGGAAACTGTAGAGCCAGAAGGGACTAATTTATTAGCAAGTTGGCACATTTTTCATCGGCCCTGCTTCTATTTTGGGGTGTGCCGAGGAGAGCCCCTATCCAGCCCCTATTCTCCCCTAGCCAGAAGCCATAGCATAGGGGGACATAGAGCTGAGCAAGCCTGGTCCCCAGAGACCCCAAGGCCCTCCCTCAGGACCACTTCTAAGAGGTGGTTGGTTGGTGGTGGTTAGTTGGTTAAATGAAGGGCGAATGCCTGGCCACTCACAGAGTGCTGGCCTCTTAATAGATCAGGAAACCCTGTGGCCTGGGAGACCACAGATGTCAGATTCGTTCTTGGAAAAGAGGAAATGGAACCTGGTATTTTCCTGGAGATGTGGCCTGTGTAGGACTTGGCAGGCCTGGGTAGTAGGCACTACTTAACAGAGACTCGCCCAAGAACTTTTCTTGCTGAGTTCAACCTCTGCTTTACAACCCTTTCCTCTAGCAAGCACCCCTCACCCCCGAAGCTCCTTCTGTATGACTATATTCTGCAACATGTCCTGGCTCTCCCTTCCATTTGCAATGACCACTTTGAGAAACTAGGATGTCAGTGGTTTATCTTGTTTCACAGCCTGAATTATGTATCCCTTGAGAGCAAGGACTATATGTCAGACTGTCTCCTATTTTACTCAGAGCTGCTTTTGCTCTGAGCTTTCCTTCAACCTGCTCCCTCCCCTTCAAACACACACACACACACACACACACACACACCCTAAAACAACCACCACCACCACCACTAACAACAACAAAGCCCCACACCCTTATCCTCTTAGGGAAATTTCCTTTGTTCCCACACTAACTTATGCTTAAGTACTGATAGCTGCTAAGGTTTATTTCTTCCCCACCCTCCTGCCACTGATCTGAATATATATTTGTGTTTTAACAGGGACATTGGATCCAGGATGGCAGGAACACTCCCATTCAGGAACAGCATTAGATCTGTGATGGGAGGTACTTCTGTCCTTAAGGAAGGGCCTTTTTGGTTCCTCCAGTTACTGAGAGGAGGCTGGGTACTGGTGAGGTCAGAGCTACAGAGAGCCTCCTGGCCAATCAGGCCTGCCCCTGCACCAGCAGTGCCATCCCATGCAGAATCAGACTTGCAATTTTAACACCTAGAACAAAATCTGCCGCATTGCATTTGCCAGCCTCCCTGCTTTTCAAAGGTTAGTTTGTTGTTTCTGAGACTGTCTCTCTTCCTCCTTAAATCCTGGCCCAGCCTCAGAAGATCCTGGCTCTGTATGAGTGGTACTGCCTGATGCTGGGATGTGGAGTCCTCTGAGAATTCCTCAGATGTGCCTGCTCTGCACCCTCCACACCATTCCTATGCCTCTTTTAGAGTTTCCAATCCCCAACCCCAAGCCCCAGAACATCATGGTCTGAGCTTTAAAGAAGATAAGAGAAAGGGACAATTCCATTAAGTAAGATCAAACTTGAATTGATACCAGGAGACCGGCCCTAGCTGGTTTAGTTCAGTGGATAGAGTGTTGGCCTGAGGACTGAAGGGTCTCAGGTTCGATTCTTTTTTTTTTTTTTTTAATATATTTTATTGATTTTTTACAGAGAGGAAGGGAGAGAGATAGTTAGAAACATCGATGAGAGAGAAACATCGATCAGCTGCCTCCTGCACATCTCCCACTGGGGATGTGCCCGAAACCCAGGTACATGCCCTTGACCGGAATCGAACCTGGGACCTTTCAGTCCGCAGCCAACGCTCTATCCACTGAGCCAAACCGGTTTCGGCATCAGGTTCGATTCTGGTCAAAGGCACATGCCTGGGTTGCAGGCTCCATCCCCAGTAGGGGGCGTGCAGGAGGGAGCCGATCAATGATTCTCTCTCATCATTGATGTTTCTATCTCTCTCTCCCTCTCCCTTCCTCTCTGAAATCAATCCTATATAATAAAAGCGTAATATGCTAAGTGTCTGACCAATTGGTCAACTGTTCGGTAGACCACTCAACCGCTTGCTATGATGCGTACTGATCACCAGGGCGCAGATGCTCCAACGGTAGGTTAGCTTGCTGCTGGGGTCAGGCCGACTGGGACTGGACGAGAGGGCCGGACACGCCCTGGAGCCCTCCCACAGTTCCTCCCCAGCCCCTATCAGCCCGATCAGACTGGGCCAGGCCGAGGGACCCCACCCATGCATGAATTGGTGCACTGGGCCTCTAGTAAAAATATATTTAAAAAAAAATACCAGGAGACCAACTGAGTCTCTAGAGCTCTAGACCAGTGGTTCTCAACCTTCCTAATGCTGCGACCCTTTAATACAGTTCCTCATGTTGTGGTGACCCCCAATTTCATTGTTACAAATTGAACATAATTAAAGCATAGTGATTAATCGCAAAAACAATATGTAATTATATATGTGTTTTCCAATGGTCTTAGGTGACCCCTGTGAAAGAGTCGTTCGACCCCTAAAGGGGGCGAAACCCACAGGTTGAGAACCGCTGTTCTAGACTATGTTTCAAAGGAGCAACTTTCTATTCCAGTAGTTTGCCCACTCTCAATTTTTATCCCAGACCAGTTCTCTCTGCCACTCACCATGTTCCATCTGATTTCCACAACATGTTTGAGAATGTCCCTGTGAACAGGAACCAGCCCAGTTCCCTCAACTTGGAAGACTGCTTCATTCTTTGAAGGGAAGGTTTAGATGAATCAGGCAGCTCTGGGACATCCTTTCAGTGATCAGATGTCCTGATTTTACTGGCCTGTACTAGTGTTCACATGCACCCATAGGCAAACTATGAAGAAATTTGCATGGATGTGTAAAACACAGTGGCCAACCTAAAGTAATAATGTGAATAAACTACTATAAAGAAGGTGAAAGTCTCTCTTAAGTTTGGAATTCTAAAATAACACGGAAAGTTCCATCGGAAAACCAATGCCACCCCATCCACTGTCCCTTTCCCTCTCCCTCAGCCTGGAGCTGAGTCTTGGAGCTAGAGAGGAGGGAAAGGACCACTCTTTTCCGGTCCCTGATTTATCCTGCCTGGCTCTGCCTGGTCCAAGCCTAAACTCATGGTTAGAAATGTGGTCACTTTAGTCATCTTTTATCCAGTCAGCTCGCCCTTTCCACTCCCTCGTGTCGATTTGGTGGATGACACAGCAAAAATCATGGAGAGCCCTCAAGAGAGGGAAACAGAGAGAACTCTGTTAGGTCCCAATGTAGAGATTAGTGATTAAGCCTCATTAATGATTAATGATCAAGAGACTTATGGGGACCATACAAAAAGAGATATTGCTGACGAGGAAGAAGGAGAAAGAGGAAGGCTAGAGCTGAGGCTGAAGGAAATCCGATCACCAGTGACGCACATTGCAAGGTCATCCCTGCAGCTGTGTCTGTGGCTTAGGAGTCCCTTACAGCTGGGGGTTTCAGGCGGATCTTGCCCAGCAGCCAAACTGGAACAGCCAAACCCACTTTGTTCCTAAGCACCCTTCTCTTATAGTGAAGGAGCTTTACCATCACCTCTGGGCTTCCAAAACTTCACCACTGTTCCCTAGCTTCTTACCCCAGAACCAGACGTGGACTAACATGGGCTACAGAAAAGGTTCTTTGCTCCGTCCTCTGATTCACAAACTTGCCAGCAATAGTCACGACTGCCTGCACCAATATGGCAGAGTGACTCTGGGTCAGCTCTGCTTTATGCAAAACTGAAATATGGAAATCCGGAATATTTTCCAAATGACTAATTTGGAAGGTGACCCTATAGTTTTATCAATTAATTTTAATTATTTTTTGCTTTCCAAAAGCATTTCTGAAGGTTTTTTTCCCCACTTTTCTATGGCTCTGTGTTTTTTTTTGTAAAAAATTATCATTGCTATAACATTATATAATCACCTTACCAAAAAATTGGGGGTGGGGGGAATTGAAGAAAGAAAACAATCATACCTTACTTCATCATCTTAATGCATCTATTACCTTCTAGCATTTTCCGGTTTTCTTTTTCATCTTTTCTCCTATACACATTTTCCCCTTCTAAACATTAAAGGTTCTTCCCTGGCCAGGTACCTCCGTTGGTTAGCATGTTATCCAGATACGCCCGGGTTGAGTGCTCAGTCCCCAGTGTGAGGTGTGCAGGAGGCAACCGTCAGTGATTTTCTCTCAGAGAGATAGTCAGTTTCTATCTCTCTCCCTGTTTCTTCTTCTCTGGGGAAAAAAATTATATATATATATATATATATATAGAGAGAGAGAGAGAGAGAGAGAGAGAGAGGAGGGGCCTGGCCATAGGTATGTCTCTATAAATAAAAATAAAAAATATTTTTAAAAGTGGAACTGAAGTCCTGAAACATGCTACAACTTGGATGAACCTTGAATACATTGTGCTAAGTGAAAGAAGCCAGTCATAAAGGGTCATATATTTTTTATGGATATTTTATTGATTTCTGAGAAAAAGAGAGAGATAGAAACATCAATGATGAGAGAGAATCATTGATCAGCTGCCTCCTGCATGCCCTCTACTGAGAATCGAGCTCGCATATGCCCTTGACAGGAAGTGAACCCGGGAACCTTCATGTGCAGGCTGACGCTTTATCCACTGAGCAAAACTGGCTAGGGCCATTTCTCTATTATTAATCCTGCCCTGTGTTTCATATAATTTAACAAGTATTTACTGAGCATCATCTGTGTTGGGAATATTAAAAAGCAGAAGAGCATTTCAAAGCTCAGCCAACGAGGCAACATCCATGCACAGAAGCTAAGTAACTGGGCGAAGCAGCACATAATAAATGCTACTGGCTTAAGCGGCAGGCTGGCTGTCACGGCCTGTGCCCTCTATGGAAGGCTTCCTTGAGAAGGTGGAAACCACTGAATCTTGAAGGATAAAGGGGAGAAACAAAAGTAGAACAAACTATTTGTTGAGCACTTACCCTGATGGGCGCTGCTCTAAAAAACGGTACATAGAGGGTGGGGCTTCCAGAATGGCAGCCTACGGAGTCGGGTGAACCCTCTCCCCAGCAAAACAACTGAGCTGGTAAAAATTATCAGACAAAATACAACACAATCATTTGAAATCCCTGGGGATTGTTATAAGGAGTCAAAAGGAGGAATATTATATAAGGAAACCTCCATCTTAGGAAGAACAACAGAGTAATGGCCCATTATTCCCTGAACCTTTTATAGAAGCTCTATCTGAAAGCTCTACTCTCAACAAGAAGATCCCTCCTGGCGCTTAGTCTGTAGTTACAGTTTCACCCTGGAGGAGGCAGACTGTCAAGGCTTCTCATCCCCCTAGATCAGTGATGGCGAACCTTTTGAGCTCAAAGTGTCAGCATTTTGAAAAACCCTAACTTAACTCTGGTGCCGTGTCACATATAGAAATTTTTTGATATTTGCAACCATAGTAAAACAAAGACTTATATTTTTGATATTTATTTTATATATTGAAATGCCATTTAACAAAGAAAAATCAACCCAAAAAATGAGTTCACATGTCACCTCTGACACGCGTGTCATAGGTTCGCCATCACTGCCCTAGGGCCTAAGCCTCTGTTGCAGAAACTCTGGTATAGGCATGGCAGGCTGAGAATACCACAGCCCCGACATCACCCCCTCAAGCTAGTTTAGAGTGGAGATTCTACACCAGGAGGAGCAGAGATCAGTAGCTTCCATCCCACACTCCCACCCACTCACAGAGCAAGATGTCACTCGGGGAAGAGCAGGGCCCCACCCCCAACTCTGATGGAGTGGCACAGGGGTTCTTCCCAGGAGGAAAGGCAACCCGTAATGACAATGAGCTTAGAGCTCTGCTTGAGACATTGACTTTATTGCAACAGAGCCTGGAGAACTCTTCCCAAAGATGTTGTAGAAAACAACAGAGATCTTTGTTTTGTTGTTTTGTTTGTTTGTCTGTTTAATCCTCACCCGAGGATATTTTTCCATTGATTTTTAGAGAGAGTGGAAGCAAGAGGGAAAGACAGAGAGAAATAGCGATGTGAGAGAAACACATCGATTGGTTGCCTCCTGCACGAGCCCTGACCAGGGCCCAGGCAGGGGAGGAGCCTGCAACCTAGATATGTGCCCTTGACTGGAATAGAACCCAGGATCCTTCAGTCTGCAGGCTGATGCTCTATCCACTGAGCCAACTCAGCTAGGGCAACAACAGAGATCTTAATGTAAAGCAATTAAGAAGAGGCTGGTAGCTCCATGATACAAGCAAAATCACAGAGCAGCCAGAAATTTAATAGTGAACCAGGGAAAGAGAAAGCCAAGAAGAGCCCTCCTGGAAGCCCATTCAACTCTAGGGAATAGAAGGTTGTGCACACGTGCCTGGCTGCACCGACTCAGGGGCAATCAGAGCAGGGCATGGGGCAGACTTGAAAACACTCCCCAAGCCACACATAGGCCCGTTAATATAGGGCCCCTCATGGCACACAGGGCTTAAACACAACCTCTGACCAAACACTGGGTGTGACCAATAAACTACCCTGACCAGGATCAATTTCTAGGAAATCAAGCTTAAAAGTAAAATCGCACTCATCTGTGGCAGTTGGGAATGACTGTGGGCAGAGAAGGATCATCCAAGCTACTAGGTCCTGGACAAACGTGGAGCAAAAAAAGCAAACCCCTTGACCTGTGACAGCAGCCTCCAAGCCAAGCACGTATCCAACAATAAAAAGTAAAGCCCGGCTGGTGTGGCTCAGTGGTTGAGCATGAACCAGGAAGTCATGATTTAATTCCTGGTGAGGGCAGATGCCAGGGTTGCAGGCTTGATGCCCAATAGGGGGCATGCAGGAGACAACTGATCAATGATTCTCTCTCATCGTTGATGTTTCTGCCTCTCTCTCCCTCTCCCTTCCTCTCTGAAATCAATAAAATATTTTTTAAAAAAGAGTAAAAATATAACTGGCTCAGGGGCCTTAAATACAATCTTTGACCAATAAATAGCTTATATAAACTCAGGGTGACACCTAGGTGTCCAGGCTCAAAGATAAAAATCAAGGGAAAATATTTGAGCAGGGACATTAGAGGCCACACACTACAGGGGAAATAGACTTTGTAAAAATTAGTTCAGCCAAGTCATTAAACAAATAAACAAACAAAGTAAATAACAATGCCCCCAACCCCTTGGGTGGGAAATCAGCATCCACAGTTACTACAATCTATTATCTAAAATGTCTAATTTTCAATAAAAAATTGTGAGACATGCAAAGAAACAGGGTGACCCATACTCAGGAAAAATAGTAGGCAAAAGGAACTGCTTAAAAGGGCCCAGAAGGTGCACTTAGCACACAAAGACCACAAAGCATTTATTATAAATATGTTCAAAGAACTAAAGGAAACCATGCCTAACAAGATAAAGGATTTATGATGTCTCATCAAAGAGTGAATATCAGTAAAGAGATAGAAGCTATAAGAATCAAATGAAAATTCTGGCATCAAAAAGTACAATAACCAAAATAAAATATTCACTAGAGGGTCTCAACAGTAGATTTGATCTGTCAGAAGTAAGAATCAGTGAACTTGAAGATAGTTCAATAGAGATGATGCAATCACAAGAACAAAGCCAAATAAGAATGAATAAAAATAAACAGAGCCTCGGAAGATCTGTGGGAGCCATTAAGTGCATCAACATACATGTAATGACAATACCAGAAAGAGAGGAGAGAGAAAAAGACAGAAAAAAGTATTCAAAGAAATAATGGCTGAAACTCTCAAGTTTTATGAAAAGCACTAGTCTACACACCCAAAGCATGGCCTGGTTTCTCCTTGTTGCATATAGTAAAATGCAACAAAGAGATAGGTTGAAAAAAGGGACTGTTAAGCAAAAAAGGAACCAGAGCTTAATGATGTGGAAAACTCTCAGCTTATCCATATTGCAGAAGATGAGAAAACACGCTCTGGAGAGAATGCCAGTGGAGCTTGGACAACCATTTGCTATAGAGATTAGGCATCTGATTTATAGATCCAATCCACCATCTCTGCAGAAGCCAGGACCAGAGATGGGTTTTGCAGGAAGACGCTGTGGAGAACAATGGTGTCTAATGGGGCATGGATCTCCTCAACATCACAGAATACTGACAAGATTTTTGTGAATTTTACACCAGTGGAAACACTGCCAGCCTGGGATGAAAGGGACAGGGATGGGATGAAATAGAGGAAGAATGACTCTAAGGACACCGCTATGGAGGCAGAGATAAGAGACGGTGAGGTCAGGGCATCCAGCCACAGAAGATTACTCTCAGGTTTTGAAATCTAGGAGAGAGCCATGGGTCATTTCTCCCTCACAGCCTCCATGAGAAACCAACCCTGCTGATACCTTAATTTTGAACCATGAGAGAGAAAATATTTTTTTTTTGTCATTTTAAATCCCTCAGTTTGTGGTGATTTGTTACAGCAGCCCTAGGAAATAAATGCAAGTGCCAAGACCATTCATTGGGCAAAGAATGGTCTTTTCAACAAATGGTGCTGAAACAATGTATATCCACAGGCAAAAGAATGAGGTTGGACCTCAGCCTCACGTCACATACAAAAATTAATTCAAAACAGATCAAAGACATAAATATAAAAGACATAAATAAAAAAAGCTAAAATTGTAAAACTCTTAAGAAAACACAGGGGTAAATCTTCATGACATTGGATTAGGCAATGATTTATTAAATACTAGTGGCCCAGTGCACAGATTCGTGCACATTGAAAGGAAATTAATTAGAAGAAAGATTTGTGCGGTAATTACGTTATTGCAAAAAATTACATGTCATGTCAAAAGAGTATATATAATGTAGAATTATAAAATTAAAACACATGTGCGATTGGCACCAGTGAGAGCTTTATATGTATCGTGCCCACAACATAAATGACACTTACCTCTGCAGACATGTGCACATAGCTATCGTAGCCTCTAGGGGCCTCTGTGCTGTGGACAGGCCCCAGCCAGCTTCCGGGTTTGGCCAGACTGTGAGCAGGTGTAGGTAGTGAGCCAGCCTACCTTTCTGTCACACCCTCAAGGCCACCATTTCTGTCAGGCCACCTCTTTTGGCATCCAAGCTGGTTGACAGCATCATTATATTCAATCCTTCCTGGAAATTGGCACACAGGTCAAATCCAGAGCAGGAAGCTTTAAAAATTCCATGAAAGGGAGGCTCAACGCCTTCCTTAGCTAAAGTGGCCATCGGCCAACTCCTGCCAGGGTCTTTCTTATTCCAAATGGTCCCATGAGGAATCCAGCAGAGTGGATTCTGTGCAAAGTCTTTCTGGTTACGTGAGGGACACAAGCCATTTCAGAGTTTCCCAGTAGGACAGAAAAACAGAAATCGTTCTATCATTTTCCTTGCCCAAAGTACCTGGGGCCTAGAGGATCAAAAAAGAAAAAAAAAAAAAAAAATGCAGTCACAGCAGGATGCCACGCTGGCTCCGCTGGCTATAGAAGCTGGAATTCACCTCTGGAAGGAGAAACTTTCTTTACAATGCCAGCTTAGCCAAGCGGAGCAAACGCAGAGTGCCTGCAAGCTTTTCCTTCTCGCCTGAGTGGGAATGTGAGTTTGTGAGTTAGTTACTGAGTAACTGGCAGAGACAGTTGACGTGGCCCGAAGGCCTTTCACAGAATCAGCAATTTAAAGAGCGGGAGCCAGACAGTGAGTCCAAGGTCAAAAGCTAGGAGAAACCAAATCCTGAGCTAAATTTCAGAGCTGCAGGGCCGAGGGAAACCAGTCTAAGGCATGTAATGTAGGAGACAAGCGAATAGAGCGGAAGAGAAGTGAATTTACGCAGGATTTAAATCTGGCCTCTCAGATGGTCTCGACACAATGGGAACTGAGCCATCAGGGAGCCAATCAGACTGGACATAAATGTGTTTTGTGCCTTTCGAGTGTCCATCGGCATAAACCCTTGGAGTAGACTATGAGTTATCATTCCATAATTCCTTTTATCTTCTACTGGCTACCCAGGAAATGTGTTAATAATTACATGGCTCTTTGCAAAACCTTCCAAGTGGCCTTTCTTCCTCTCCCCCCTTTTCTGTAGGCAGAGTTCATAAGGCCCTTGCTCAGCACTTAAACACATCTCTTTCTTACTTATCTCACTCTACTAAAAGTACTTATTGGCTTAGCTCTTTCCCTTCCCTGGACTGTGGCTTATTGGAGGTAGGGCCATTTCATTTTCATTTGCGTTAGCAGTGCTTGACTTGGTATTGGGTACATAGAAAATGCTAGTGAATGAAGGACTCAACCCAAGACTGAAGGCACACACACATTAATCTGGTCTTCCTTCCTTTCTCCAGTTTCATCTTCCATGGCCTTGTTCCAATTGGTGGTTACTGAAAATTCTTTGCTCCCGCTCACTGTGGTCCCGCCTGGCATTCACACCTGCTGCTGGTGCAGGCCTTACTCACACTCGATCGCTCAGCGCCCCGTGGGTGGGAGCAGTGGCTGCCAGCCCCAATGGTCCCTCAGGGCTTCTCCACCTACCCCTGCTCCTAAGGGGAGATTGGGGCAGCAGCCAACGCTTGCACCTGCTGACAGTGCCAACCCTGCTCACACCCGCTGCTGGCGCCAGCCCTAATCACTCCACGCAGTCAGTGGGTGCGAGTGGGGCCAGCACCGTCAGCATGTGGGAGCGGCGGCGGCTGGAGCTGGGCTGCCAGCAGACAGGGGATTGGGGAGCATGGTGGGAGGGGCGGGGCAGGGGTATGGAGGATGGGCTGAGACCTGCCCCTGTGCCCACCCCAGCCTTGCGGCCCACAGTCCCTTTCAAGGTGCATGAATTCGTGCACTAGGCCCCTAGTTTATTATAAATTACTATTATTTTATTTCTTCTTTATATTGCAGGGGCAACATATTATCTTTTGAAATTATCTACAGATTTAATTTTATTGTAGTAAAAGAGGGGATGATGCAAAATATTTACTATGTATAAAAGGTACAGATAGATATGACATGGGTTTGAGGACCACTGTAATGGAATGAGCACTTGATGAAAAAATAGCAAGACCTTGATTGAGATCTTGGTTCTGCCACTATCTGAGCATATCACAATCTCTACAAGACTGCCTGCTTCTCTGTAAAACAAGCACTTGCTGTATTAACCAAATGATATCATGTAAATAATGCACATATGATGAGTATCTCTCAGTGTAGAGCATGAGTAGAACATGCTTATTTGGGATTAAATTTAATCCCGATCAAGACTCTTATCACTCACTAGAGGCCCAGTGCACAAATTCGTGCACTGGTGGGGTCCAGCCAGCCCAGCCCCAATCTGAGTGGATCTGGGCTGACCCTGTCAGGAGGAGGAGATGGCGGGAGGTTGACCAGCTGGCCAACATCAGGATGGCTAAAATAAAAAACAATCTATAACAAACTCATACATTGCCGATGCGGATGTAAATTAGTACATTTGAAAATCTGTTTGGTAGGATCAATTGAAACAATCATGTGACCCAGCAATTCTACTCCTAGTTATAAAACCAACCCAAATGTGTACAAATATTTCCTAAAAGCTATGTACAAGAGTGTTCACAGAAGCATTCTTATAATAGCCCCAAACTGGAAATATCCCAAATGTCTACCATTAATAAAATGGAAAAATTGTGTCATATTTCCACAATGGTATACTCTAGCAATGATAATGAACCATATGCAGCAACAGGTTAATTTCATGTTTAGCAAAAGTCTTATACAGGAGTACACTTATACAGGAGTATGTATTGCTTGATTCTGTTCAGATGAAATTAAAAAGCAGGCAAATTTAATCTATGATGTTAAAAATCAGAGTAGCAGAGATTGTAAGGGTGAATTGTGACTGGATGGGAACATGGGGAGCATTGGGGTGCTGGTAATGTTTTGTTTCTTGATCTGGATGCTGTTACATAGTGTGCTCAATTCTAAAATGAATTTAACAGTACATTTATTATTTGTGCATTTTTCTATTCTTATTATATAATTCTATTAATTTTTTGAAAAGTTAATGAAACAGCCCAGCTGGCGTGGCTCAGTGGTTGAGCGTCCACCTATGAACCAGGAAGTCATGGTTCGATTCCTGGTCAGGGCACATGCTCGGGTTGCAGGCTCAATCTCCAGTGTGGGGCATGCAGGAGACAGCCGATCAATGATTCTCTCTCATCATTGATGTTTCTATCTCTCTCTCCCTCTCCCATCCTCTCTGAAATCAATAAAAATATACGGATTTTTAAAGTTGATGAAATAAAAAACTAATTGTTTATCCAGGCCTGTGCTGTTTTAATTACATGCTTTTTTCTCTGTTCTTTTCTTGACCAAGCCCTGGCAAGTTTAATGTTCTGATCACAAGCAGAACAAAGTTAATGAGCTCCTACAGTCGTCAAGGTCATGACCTCAATTCCAAGGTCCTGCAACCCAGGAATAAGGGTGTGGTCAGGTCTACCCTTACACAAAATACAAGAAAAACATTTATGTAGTTGTTATTTTTCAGTTTTTCCTTTTCATTCTGGAAGGGGAAGTGAGGTGATGTAAAAAAGGGGATGAGAACAGATCACATGAAATGTTTGTGAAACACCTTGTAAACTGCAGGGTATTAGAAACGCTATTAATAGAGGGCAGCCTACATGGGAAGACTGGATTTGGGAGGTAGAAAGGAAAGGTAAAGCAGTACGAGAAAGTGAAGAGTGTGACTCTGGTGCTATCTTTTGTTCCTTTAGTCTCCTCCCCCTTTTGGGGTTTTTGTGGGTTGTTTCTGCCCGCCCCTGGCGTTTGTTTTCTTCGCCAGGTGGAGTTCCGTTCTCTGCCGCAAGAGGGCGGCAAGGCCACACTGAACTGGGGTCTCGCTGGTGGACCTGAGAGGATTCCTCCGGAGCGTTGGAGGAGTGGCCTGGGTTTAATCTGATTTTGAGGACTGGACAAGTCCTCCTTTGTCCCCTCCCGCCCCAAGCAACCATGAGAAACTGCAGCAGAAGGCCAGGGAAGCATATACACATGGCATTTCTTCTCCGGTGTATTCAAATCTGGGGCCTGGGGGTGGAAGTTTGGGAATGCTTTCTCTGTGGGCTAGTGGAGAATAAAATGTGCATTGCCTTTGCAAAGCGCTGGGAGGCCAATAGGAAGCCAAGCCTCTCTAGACCAGAGTCGTGGGGCTCTCAAAAGGGGAATATTAATACAATCGGCTTGCAAAGACACTTTCCATCAACATTTTCCCTGTGGAGCAATTTTCCCCTCCATTTTTCTTCTCCCCGTGCTCCAGCCCTGTGACTTCACCAATTCCACCCGAATCACAGATGCCAGAGCCAGAAAGGACCTAAGAGACTATTCTTGTGTTTCCCAAATTATGTACATGAATCAGCAGCATCCAAATCAGCCGTGTGCTTGTTTAAAATGCAGATCCCAGGGCACGAGCCCAGACTTACGAGTTAGAACCACAGGGTGGGCCAGGAAGCTGCGTTTGGAAACAGGTACCACCACTGCCCCTGCTCTTACATACTGGCGGCGGTGCTTACTATTGAGAAGTTCCTGTGCAGTTCAGCCTCCTCAGTTTGCAGAGGAAGAAACAACCCACAGCTCAGTGACTTGCCCAAGGTGACCCAGTTGGTGGGCAGCATCAAGGCCCTGCGCCCTGACCTCACATCAATAGTTTTTGTTGTTTTGTGTGTGTGTGTTTTCACACCAATAGTTTTTACTCCACGTTCCTGAGAGCCCTGGAGTTTTGAAGAGGTGCTTGAGGTGTTCTGCAAATATTTTGTTGTAAAGTAACTGCTTAAATGGAAACTGTTAGCACTTGCAACTTCCTATGCTGTGAATCGGGATTTTTAAAAATACTGTCAATTGTCATCCATTATCTCCATATATTATTGAGGTCACCACAAAAGTCCCATGGTTAGTACTGTCCGACTGAAATCAACTATTGAAAGCCACTTTTGTTTGTTTTATACTAGTACATTGGACCAGAGCAGGTATGTGCTCAGTGTCTACCTAACTAAGCAGAGTGGTAGGGAAGTGAGATTCACAAGTGCATTTAAATATCTTAATTATTCGGGAAGAAGGAGCTGGCTGGTAAGCACTTTGACCCTGGGAAGCAGGGGGATGCAGGCGGTGTGGCCGGTGGAACAGCAGTTACAGGGGCTTGGCCTTTGGATTATTTACTGCTTGGTACCTCGCTAAGTACACGATTCCTCCAGTATAAGCTTGTTGGATTGGGGTGAAACCCTTTGATTTCTAAGTATCTCAGTAAGCCCAGAAGTGGCTGACTCCATGTATTTGTAGGAGTGGACTTAACCACTTTACAGTGTGTGCACTGAGCCCACACCAAGGCACTTTCACATGATCTTCCTTGGTCCTATTGGATGGGTATCGTGACCCCCATTGGAGGGGAATCCCACAAGGAAGGTAGTTAGTGAGAGACAAGTCGGGAGCTGAAAACCAGGATTACGGGCTTTATTAGGGGAAAGAGACCTGCTGGGCCATCTCGCAAGGGGAGAACAGCAACCTGTGCAGAGGTGAGGACACCTTTTGAGGGGCGGAATGGGAAGGAATGGGGGCTTAGTTTACTCGGCACGCGCTGGCTTAATGTATGGTCTTAGGGCAGCGGTTCTCAACCTGTGGGTCGCGACCCCTTTGGGGGTCGAATGACCCTTTCACAGGGGTTGCCTAAGACCATCAGAAAACACATATATAATTACATATTGTTTTTGTGATTAATCACTAGGCTTTAATTATGTTCAATTTGTAACAATGAAAATACATCCTGCATATCAGATATTTACATGACGATACAACAGTAGCAAAATTACAGTTATGAAGTAGCAACGAAAATAATTTTATGGTTGGGGGTCACCACAACATGAGGAACTGTATTAAAGGGTCGCGGCATTAGGAAGGTTGAGAACCACTGGCTTAGGGTATTTGGCAGGTGTGGATGGTGGTTCAATGTATAGTCCATATACCTCTCAGGTATTTCCGGGCTGCAGGTTACGTCATACTCCGCCCACCAGTTGGGGGAAGGGAGGAGCTATCAGTTAGTTACTTGGGCTAGAGTCGCCTGGCTAGAAAGACGTGGTGCTGGGGTCTGATTGTTAGGACAGCCCTCTCTCCATTGCGCCATATAAGAGTTATTTCCTTCTCCCCACAGATGAGTGGGACCTTCTGCATTTGCGAGGGAAGTGCATTCTCTAGCCTGGTTGGGCAACAGTTTGGCCCATCTCACACCAGCCCCAATTCATTGCTTAATGCCCCGAAGTAAAACTGGGCTAAGTGTCGGATAAACTGTGCTTAGACTATGACATAAAAATGAATCTTGCTGAAAGAAAGCCACTCTTGCCCTCCTCTGTACCTGACTTGCAAAGAGAAGAACTGACTACCAGTGGTTCTCAACCTTCCTAATGCCGCGACCCTTTAATACAGTACCTCATGTTGTGGTGACCCCCAATTTCATTGTTACAAATTGAACATAATTAAAGCCTAGTGATTAATCACAAAAACAATATGTAATTATCTGTGTGTTTTCCGATGGTCTTAGGCGACCCCTGCGAAAGGGTCGTTCGACCCCCAAAGGGGTCGCGACCCACAGGTTGAGAACCGCTGGACTGGGGGAAGGAAGACTTTTGAGGAACAAGGGAGAAGGAATCAGAGGCAGTTTGGTGCACCTTTACTGTGTGTGTTTTTTTTCTCTTCCTCTGTCTCCGAGTTCTCTGTCTCATATTTCCTTTTCTGAAACAAATATCACTTTGCTAATGTTCAGAAAAATTCAAATCTACACAGTGCTTTCCCACCCCCCATATCAGAAGTGCCCTTTAGACCATCTTTAAACAAGGTTCCTTTTGACTGTGGCCAGTTAATGTATGCTCTCACTATTCCATAGAAATCCACAGTCCCCACTCACCACCCTCCTCACCCAGTCCCTCCACCGTTTGAATTTGCTTTGCAAATGAAACCGTGTGTGAAAAGCTGGCCAGACAGAGGGCAGTTCTTTTTTTTATTTTTATTTATTTTTAATTTTTATTGATTTCAGAGAGGAAGGGAGAAAGAGAGAGAGATAGAAACATCAATGATGAGAAAGAATCACCGATCTGCTGCCTCCTGCGCACCCCCTGCCAGGGATTGAGCCTGTAACCCAGGCATGTGCTCTGGCTGCTGTCGCACCCAGGACCCTTCAGTCCACAGGCCAACGCTCTATCCACTGAGCCAAACCAGCTAGGGCCCTTCATGTCTTTAAAGGAAATGACTTCTTCAAGTTTATACTGTGATTGGGGAAAAGACAGCTCTGTTGTTTCTAATAAAATGTTTGTTAAGAATGTAAACAATCATTGTAAAAAAAATTAAAATAACATAAATATTAATGCGTTTAACAAATATTTATTGTGTGCCTGCCATATGCTGGGTGCTATTCAAAGCAATGGGGATAGGAAAATGACTAAAATGAAGTTCTTGCCTGGAGGGAGTAGCTAAATATCTATAATGGTAAAGGGGGGGGGGCACGAAGACCTACTCTTGCACGAATTTCGTGCATCGGGCCTCTCTCTCTCTCTCTCTCTCTCTCTATATATATATATTTACATATAATACGTCAAGTGGTGGTAAGTGCTATGAATAAACAAAAAAGAAAGTATAAACCGCTCAAAATCCTATCAACCAAAGAAAACCATTAACATTTTGTTGAACATCCTTCCAGACAACTTCCTTTGCCTATATACAAATATAGATATAATTTCATATCAATAGTTATTTTCACATGCTGAGACATAACCTGTTTTTTTTTTCCAATAAGACATAACTTATTTCTTTTGTCCAATAATATCTTCTCTACTTGTCATGTCAATAAATAAAAGTTTACTTGATTTTTCCTCCCAGTTTTGATTTTTTTTTTCAATTTGGAAAATTTCAAACATAGAAAAGTAGAGAGAATGGTATAGTGAACAAACACATTTCCTTATACCCTATATTTGACAATTATTAACATTTTGCCCCGTTTGCTTTATCTATTTGGGGGGTAAATTTTATGTCTATTAAAGTAAATTGCAGACTGCACGATCATCTTACCTGCTCCATTCAGGGAGCTGCAATTCAACCTGACACTGACTGCTTGGAGTTGGTATCAGACTCCAAGGCTTAAGGATCGGTCCTCCATAAGACTGCCCTCACTTCAGATGTCAGCTTTACTTCCGGAGACCCCAGGCCACCTGAACTCCTGAGCAAATGCCTATGGCTTCAGGGGTTCCCTCTGTTAGGTCTGATCAAAAAACTGAATCGATCCCCCCTCCCCTAGGACCTGACCTTTGGCCACCTCACAACCCACATTCCCTGCCGCTTAGACCACATTCCATTCGTTAAGAACATTCATTATCTTTCCCCTCAGGACGAAGCCCAGGATCTGGACCCGCCCAGAGAATTCCCCGCCCAGAAAACGCCTGTCTAGAATCTTTAAAACCTCTGACTCCCTGTCCCTGGGTGCTGGCGCCATTTTGGGGCTCAGCCCCTCTGGTTTTCCAGATGACCTAGTAAATTTAGAATTCTTTACCACTTTTGGCCTCGTGTGTTCCTCCTCTGGTGACCTTAAGCCCCACAGGTTCAATAATTTGCTAGAGCAGCTCACAGACTCGGGAAAGTGCTGTAGATATTATTAAAGTTTTCTTGTAAAGGCTATACATTGGGCAAGTTCTTGGAGGAAAGCAGAGTGCCCGTGTCCTCTCTTGGTAGAGTGAGGGCTGGTTCATTGGCCAGGAAGCTCCCCTGCGTTTCAGTGTCCTGAGTTCTGATCAGGTTTTTGTCACTGGGCGTGATGGAGTAAATCAGAGATTGCATGGTTACATTCAATCTCTAACGCCTGGGAGGTCAGTCCGGCTCAAAGTTACAACCCTCTGATTGGTCTTTCTGGTGACCAACCTCCATCCTGAAGCTAGAGAGGGGCCTACCTTGGGTCACTTTCTTGTAATAACAAAGACATTTCTATCACTTAGGAAATTCCAAGAGTTTGTCAGACATTTCCTTATTACACCACATTACTCCTACGTACTTTGGTATGTATTTCTAAATAAATAAAGACATTTTTCTATAAAACCAAAATACTACCATTACATGTAACAAAATTAAAAATAGTTCTGACTTCATTTCCTTTTATTCTTCTGGCTTGATTTTCCATGGCTAGCTAGTATCTATCTAATGTATGCACATACCCTAATGTTCAGGTCCTTATGAATGGATATTCAGGATATATCCTTTTTCTTTTTTTTTTTTACTAGAGCAAACCACACTGGGATGAACATTCTTAGACCCTACAACTGCCCTTTTACTACCTCAGAAATTTGTTGCTTCTCAGCCAGTAACTGTTTCCAGCAGGGAGCTGTGCAATCCGACCTAAGGATGCTGTTTTCTGTTATGCCCAGATTTCAGGATCCCCAAGAAACCACATCAGGGAGCCAGCCAGTCCGATGCAAAAGCATAAGAGTCTTTATTCGAGCTAGCTCGGCTCCCCCACCTTGCCGATGCAGCGACAGGAAGCAGAGAGAGATAACTCTGTGTGGAGACGGGTTATATAGGGGGAGTTGGAGGAAGGGGAGGAGAAAGGACTGTGCTCTGCCGATTGGCCAGGCACAAGTCTGTGTCTTGTTCCTGGGTGTGGCTAGCAGAGGCTTAGACTTCCGGGAAGAAGCTCCTTGCCAAGCACGTGGCCAAGGTAAGATGGAGCACTTACCCTGGGGCAAGGTGGAGGGCCTAGCCCTTACCCTGGGGCAAGGTGGAGGGCCTAGCCCTCACCCTTTCATTTTCTTGTTAAGCAGATCCCTGCCCCTGGAGCAGTCAGCTCAGCTGTGTCCCGGCCTGATATGGGCCAAGGAAGTCTGATGTTACCTGACGCTTTCGGGTGAAGCGGAGACCTTCTCCTAGCTCTCCGAGGTCAGTGTAGGTAATGACAGGTACTACGGACTGCATGGTGTTCCGACCCAGCCACGGAAGTTCATATGCTGAAGCTCTAGCCCCGCTACGGGACTGTTTCTGGAGCTAGGGTCTGTAGGAGATGGCTAAGGTTAAATGAGGTCATAAGGTTGGTGCCCTATTCCAATAGGACTGTGGCCTCAGGAGAAGAGGAAGAGATCTTTTTCTCTCTGCCCTGTAAGCACACAGTGAGAATGCAGTCCTCTGCAAGCCAGGAGGAGAGCTCCTCACCAACACCTGACCATGATGGTACCCGGATCTTGATGTTCTAGCCTCCAGGTCTTTGAGAAGATAAGTTTCTGTCATTGAAGCCACCAAGGCTACGGTGTTTTGTTGCAACAGCCTGAACTAAGACAGCGGAGTATTCATCCAAACTCGTTTGATGGCAGGTAACAGAAACTCAATTTGAATTAGTGAGGAAAAGAAGAGTATTCCTTCAAGGAACTCTAGGAAGGTTTTGAACAAGGCAAACAAGAAAAGAATAGGTATAGGGGTGGGGTGGGGAGGAACCATTGGCCTCTGCAATGCTGTCTGGGTAACTTCTCCACCAAGTGCAAGGGCTCGCCTCACCTTGGGGTTTGGAGGATGGAGGAGCAGGGGTCAGGAGATGAGAAAAGAGAACTAAAGAGGACTCTACGGGGCTACAGTCCATGCTGAGTATAACCGGAAGCTCACCACGAGTCACAAACACCATCCCATGGCAGATGTAAGCTTTTATGGAAGCCCCCATGGCAGCCCCCATATGGACTTGAAGGGGACCTTGCTTACTGAGGGATATTTAACTTTCGGTAAGCTCACCATTCGGGAGTAAAAGAAACACCTTTTCTTTACTTCTTTCCCTCAGAAAATTGCCTTCTTGCTTAAAAATATATATATATTTCCTTTTCTTATAGAAAGGAGTGAGGGCCATGTTTGTGGGGAGTAGAGTTTGGCATATCAAACTTGGCATCAGACTTCACTGTTCTTGGTGTGGCCATTGTGCCTAAAGAGAAAAGAGGTTTCAGTATTTCAAATATTTCTATTTACTTCAAGTTTATTATTCTAACCATATTTGACCTCTCTGAAGCATCTGATTCTGCTTCAATATAAGTAATATATTCAAGATAAGTAAGTGCACTTACTATACTATCCTATTTTTTTTATAAATACTTTTATTGATTTCAGAGAAGAAGGGAGAGAAAGATAGAAACATCAATGAGAGAGAACCATTGATCAGTTGCCCCCTGCACACCCCCTACTGGGTATGTGCATTGACTGGAATCAAACCATAACCTCCTGGTTTATAGGCCAGTGCTCAACCACTGAGCCACAGTGGCTGGGCCTGCTCTGGCTACTTATTCCTAGCTTCTACTTCCTCTGCCAATCCTTTAAGCAATGTTTATCTGTAAGGACCTGCCTTGGTCCCTCTTCTCCAATGGTTGGGCTTCATTCCCAACCATCTCCTTGTCTTCATCCACCACCTGGTCTTCATATATACACGGATGACTCTCAAATCTTTATTTTCAACCCCGTCCCTGGCTTCAGTTTCACACATGCTATGAAACTGAAGCATGGCCATGGCTGTCTCATGAGTGTCTATGGCTTCTGTTGGCCATGGCTGTCTCATGAGTGCCTCAACACTCAATGTATCTGAGATTAAATGCATCATCTTTGCCTCTGCCCCTCTACCATAAAAGCTGCTGCTTCTTCTGGGTTCCATACTCAGAAGCCTGGTTTCTCTTCCCTCTCCTCTTACCCTGCAGCTCAAACAATCACTATATCAAAAGTCTTCCTACCTTCATCTTAAATATTCCTATCTCTATCTGTACTGCCAACAGCTCATTCTCGGTCACCATCACTCCTCGTCAGAATGATTAGAACAATTTATTCCTGTTCTTGCCACCTTCCCCCCACCTAAGCCATTTTGTGTTGCAGCTAGAATGATTTTTCTAAGGTTAACGAGCTAAGAGATAGGTCACTTAAAACATTTACTATGCACCCAATATATATTAGACAATGGCTTGAGGATAAAAATATGAGTGATAAAAAACTATGTGTTTTGTTTGTTTGTTAATCCTTACCATAAGATATTTTTTCCATTGATTTTTTTTTAGAGAGAGTGAAGGGAGGGAGGGAGGGAAGGAAGAAAGAGAGAGAGAGAGAGAGAGAGAGAGAGAGAGAGAGAGAGAATTGTTTGATCCACTTATTTATGCTTTCATTGGTTGATTCATGTATGTGCTCTGACCAGAGATTGAACCTGAAACTTTGGCTTATTGGGAGGATGCTCTAACCACCTGAACTACTTGGCCAGGGTTTACTATGTATGTGTTTTTGTTGTTGTTGTTGTTCTTGTGTTTTTTGTTTTGTAACTATTGTCCAAATATCTATGTGGTATTTCAATAATTCCTAATCATAGAAATTTCTTAAATGATGGTTTATTGAAATATAATCCATATACCATAAAACTCATTTTTCTAAAGCATACATTAAGTGGTTTTTACTTTTTATTTTTATTATTATTTTTTATTTCAGAGAGGAAGGGAGAGGGAGAGAGAGAGAGAAACATCAATGATGAGAGAGAATTATCGATCGGCTGCCTCCTGCAAGCCCCCCACCGGGGATCGAGCCCGTAACCCGGGCATGTGCCCCTGACCAGAATCGAACGCGGGACCCTTCAGTCCACAGGCCGACGCTCCGTCCACTGAGCCAAATCAGCCAGGGCTAAGTGGTTTTTAGTATATTCACAAAGTTGTGCAATCATCACCACTATCTAATTCCAGAACATTTCATGTTTCCCCTCTTCACCACCCCTGGGCAACCACTAATCCACTTTCTGTCGAGATTTGCCTATTCTGGACATTTCGTTTTTGTCTGGCTGCTTTTACTTAGCATAATGTTTTCAAGGTTTATCCATATTGTAGGGTGTATCAGTACGTCATTCCTTTAATACCTAATATTCCATTGTATGGATATTCTACATTTTGTTATCCATTCACCAGTTGATGGACTTGAGGTTGTAACAATGGTGCTATAGGCATTCATGTACAAGTGTTTCTACAGACTCATGTTTTCATTTCTTGCAGTGAAACTGTTGGGTCATATGGTAAATGTTTAAACATTTTTAAAAAATATGTTTTAATTTATTTCAGAGAGGAAGGGAGAGGGAATGAGAAATAGTGCCGGAAGCCGGTCCATCCTTGCTGCTTGACACAGTCACTGCAGGAAAGAAACAACTGCACAGCATATGTTTCAAGGGACCTGGCATATATAGCATATTGTTCTTAATATGTTTGCTCTCCTTAGCGCCATGTGTTTTAACCAAGGTCACCTCTCTGAGAAAGGTTGTTTCCCCAAGTGGGGATTTTTCCCTGAGGTTAGGGAGGGGATACAACCCCTTAATTAAGTGCCAGGCGGGTAGTTAAGCTACATAATCTTTACTCCCTGGAATGGAGATAAGAAACGCCCTAACCTTTGTAATAGAAATTGAGAGGATTAAAATTGGCTGGTATAAATATGGATGTAACAAGACAATAAACATCAGATCCTCATCAGATCCTAACCAGAACCTAGCCGGAGAACATGGCAAAAGATCCTGGACAGAACCTGGCTACAGAACTTGGTTGGAGATCCTGGAGGGAGAACCTCGCTATGCTGATGAACTGAACCCAGTTTCCATGTCATTCCTTCTTCACCGACTCCGTCCACAACTTTGGGGACCCCTGGACCTGCTGGGGTTGGACCCCGGCAAAATAGATACACCAATGATGAGAGAGAATCATTGATTGGCTGCCTCCTGCACTCCAGAAGGGGATCCAGCCCAAAATCTGGGCATGTGCCCTGACTGAGAAGGGAACCGTGACCTCCTGGTTCACGGGTTAATGCTCAACAAGTAAGCCTCACCGGCCAGGCAATGTTTAAACGTTTGAGAAATTGCCAGACTGTTTTCCAAAGTGGTTGCACCAATTTGCAATACTACTAGCAGTGTGTGAGGGTTCCATTTTTTCCACATCCTTGCCAACACTTGTCTTTCTTACGTTAGTCATTCTAGTGAGTGTGAAATGGTATCTCATTATGGTTTGATTTGTATTTCCCTGATGATTGATGATGATGAGCATCTTTTCATGTATATTTGTATATATTCTTTGGAGAAATATCTATTCAAGCCCTTTGTCTATTTAAAAAATTGAATTATTGCCCTAGCTGATTTTGCTCAGTGGATAGAGCATCTGCCTGCAGACTGAAGGGTCCCAGGTTTGATTCTGGCCAAGGACACATACCTTGGTTGCAGGCTCAATCCCTGGCCCTGATCTGGGAGTGTGTGGAAGGCAACTAGTCAACACATCGATGTTTCTCTCTGTGTCTCTTCTTCTCCCTTCCACTCTCTCTAAAAATAAATGAAAAAAATATCCTTAGGTGAGGATTTTTAAAAAACTGAATCATCTTTTCATTGTTAAATTGTAAGCGTTCTTTATATATTCTGGATACTAATCCCTTATCTATCAGATATATGATTTGCAAATATTTTCTCTCATTTTTTTGGGTTGCAATTTCACTTTCTCAAGTGTTCTTTGACACACCAAAGTTTTTAGTTTTTAAGTACAATTTATCTATTTTTTCTTTTATTATTGTGCTTTTGGTGTCATATCTAAGAAAAACATCGCCTAATTCAAGGTCATGAAGATATATTCCTGTTTTCTTCTAAGAGTTTTATAGTTTTAGCATTTACATTTAGGTTCTAGGGTTTGTTTATTTTTTGTATATGGTACAAGGTAAGTATAACATCATTCTTTTGCTTGTGGATATTCATAGAACTTTTAAACTGTATTGAATTGCTTATCTTTCTTTGCAATTAGACTATAAACTCCATGAGGGCAGAGACCAAGGTGGTCCTACTAAATCTCTTTTTAATGAATAGATGAATTAGGTAACCAAAATATCAAGTTTCTTTTCTTTTCCAGAATTATATCAACTCTGTGCAATAACACTTTTCACTGTGATGTTGGCAGTGACAATCTCTTGAGAGTAACCATTCAGAAACAAACTAAATCACAGAATGATAGAGATTGATTTAAAGTCAAACGTTGACTTTCATTTAAGAACTGTGTAACCTTGGGCAAATTACATTACTTCCATCTTATTCCTTAAAATGGGGATTTAATTGGTACAGTGCTAAAGGAATAATTGGGATCTTGTAACTAAAGTGCTTTACACGTTGTAAGCATCCAACAAATAGTGGCATTTATTATTGCAAGGAATAGAACAATATTGGGAAATCCTTTAACATACTACTACCTTTTGTCCCAGATTTCTTCTGCAGTAGATTTCAATATTTTCATTTTATTTTGTGAATTGAGCATTGTTAGACCATTGGTTTTTGATATGGAAGAAAGGCATACACATAAATACAGTTCAATGTGGGAATAACCTTAAAGGTATGCAAATACTCGAGTTCAGAATGAGCAATAGAAAGAAATACCCTTTTGGGTGTAAGAACGTAGTGGAAAAGGGGTCTGAACAGGGACTATAGGCCTTTTGGATTTATTTCATTGTGGCATATATTTCAGGTTTGTTCAACAGTTATTGACGTGACTGTCTCCTCCACCAGTCAGCATAGAAAACCTGTTTTAAGTCATTGGATTTCCAGTACAGTGGGCACGCCTCCCATGGTTGCACTGACGTGTTTTGGCCACTTGGGCAGGAAAGGATTATCTGGAGAGGGATGGAGAAGTCGGAAGGCAGAGGAAACACCTCGATTCATTGCCAAGAAGAGGAGAGCGGCTCCGGTAGGGGACACAAGTCAGTCCTAAGGCTCCAGTGTGACGCCAGGAACCGAGGGAACCGCCAGCGAGCACTTTCTTTCCGGCTCCTGGCCCTGCAGGGCCACTTCCGGGAGAGGGCGGGGAGATTTGAAAAGGAGTGCGGGGAAGGAGGCCTTTTGCACTGCACCAGGCGGAAGTGTGCCAAAGGTATCCGGATTGCCGCTTCCGGTCCGGGTTAACGCGGTTGGGATACACTGCGTGGTCCGTGTGGTGTTGGGACGGACTTCTGAGGGCCAATCCTGGGTGAAGAGGCGAGCACCGGCGTCAGGACTCCGAAGCGAGCAATCTAATGGGAGGATCGGAAAAAAGGCCAGGAACCTGAATACGACCTCACCTCTGTTTCCGAGGGGCAACTTCCACCGGGAACCCCTCTGCCCTGGTAACGGCCAAAGAAGAGATGGCGCCAGTCGGGGAGCGGCTGTGGCCGACACAGTAAGGAAGGGCGAAGGCGGAGCAACCGGAGGAGCCGTGGAGAAGAGCGAGAGCCGTCACTGCTGCCACCGCCGCCACCACCATGGAAGGAGCCAAGCCGACCCTGCAGCTCGTGTACCAGGCAGTGCAGGCGCTTTACCACGACCCGGATCCCAGCGGAAAGGAGCGTGCCTCGTTTTGGCTTGGGGAGCTGCAGCGTTCGGTGAGGGGCCCGGAGAGGCCGTTCTGCCCCGCGGGGCCAGGGCGGGGTGGGAACTAGGCTGGAGCCGGAGCCCGAACCCGCTGTGGGCCTCGTGAGATCCTCCTCGGGGAGGAGCTGCTCCCGCGGGGTGGGGCTGCGAGGCTGCCGCGAGCTGCGCGGCTTTTTGGAAACTGGGAGCCGCCGGGCCCGGCGCGCTCCGGCCCTTTCCCCGCCCCACAGAAACTGATGAATAGGTCCTGCACTTGACTGTGGCAACCATGTGGTCGGTCCTCTTTTAAGTTTCACCCACGCTACTTGCTTCTTCCATGGCCCCGCTTCTCCGTTTTGTCTTCCTTCAACCAGATCCAGCTCTAGGCGTTCTCCATCCTCCACTCAAGGATGTTTTGATCCGTCTCCCCTCGGTGTCCAAGTCTTGCGTCTGGCAGTTCCTTCCCAGTCGTTGCTTACACCTCACTGTTCTTGCGGATGTTTCACTCTAGGACCTAGAGTCTAGGTTGAGTTCATTATTCTCGAAACTTCTCAGATTTCTAGATTCTTGTGCATGTGAATTTTGCCTGTGTTTTGGAGTGCAAGGTAATTTAGAGATAACAAACATCCACGCTGATTTCAGGAAAATCTCTGCTGCAGTTCTTGTTTGCTGCATGTTGGTTCCCCAACCTTGCCTTTTCCGTTCTTTATAAGATATGGGTATCGTAGCTGCCTTGATTATTCCGTGTAATTGCAACCTGTTGTATTTCTTAGTCACATGTCTTATGTTTCCTTATCTAATTTTCATATTCACCTTTGCTGTGCTTTATTTATGTGTGTGTGTGTGTATACTTCATCTTGCTGACTTTACCATTTTTAATTTTGCGTTATATTTAAAAATTTGCCCCCTCTTTTCTTTCTTTTTTTTAAAACTAATAATTAGTACTTAAAGGTACTCTGCTCTTTTAAACCAGACCCTAGGCTGCAAGTGAATATTATTTAAAAATTTATAATTTTAATATTACACTTAAAAAACCAATTGGGAGTCCACGTGCTGGATATCCTCATGGGAAGATAAAGAAATAAGTCTCACTGTAGGTTACACAATAAAATCATTCACATGTGGTCTTATTTAGTGTTTAGTTAGTTTTTGTGATCTGGGGACTGACAAGTCCTTGGTTATCATACAGTTTTCAAAGTAAATAGGAGGAATGCTATGCCATGCCAAAAGTCACCTCTTCCCAACTAAGCCTGCTTATTGTTGTGTGTATTTTAAATCCATGTTTGAGTGCATACCAGGTACCAGCAACTGTGCTAGGCTTTGGTATATGGAAATGAAACAGATAAAAAACTCTGCTTGCCACATAGGATGCTTGTGATGATTAAATGAGTTAATAATTACGAAGATCTTAGAAAAGTTCTTGGAACCTAGAGCTCAAAATAGTAATCATTATTTAAATGGTAGTGACTTTTATTACTTTACACTACTCTCTGTTACAACCTTACATCATTATCATCATTGTCATCCCCATGACCTCATCACACAGGGTCCAAACAGGAACAGTTGGCACACTTGAAATAGGATAATTTGGGGAGGGTTTATTTTGTAAAGGTACTTTATAAAGATGTGGCACCTAAAGAGGTAGTGTCATAACCTGTAGCCAAATTGTTAACATCTGGAAGGGATAGGAGAGAGAGTGGGTCCTTGAATTCTCAAGAAGAGTATGGAGTTGGCTACCTTGAGATGAGTGGTAGTTTTTGGTTGAAGGGACACAGCCAACATGAGGTGACTTTGCAGGGAGGAAGCTGGAGAAATAAATGTCTTGACCTTATTCTCCTAACCTCCCCCTAGAATTCCCTACTGGGAAAACCTAACCAGAAGCTAGGGGACATGGAAACCTGTTGATAGGGTGTATATTAGGATAGAAAAAATGATAGAAAGTGTGGAAGCGTGGACTTGGGAAATACCTAGCTCAGCTACATACCATTTTTAGGCAGCTTCAGCATCTGGATTGACAGTTCAGCTAACACTTGGGCCTCTTCATTCCTTTACCTCTCTTTCTCAACCACCTGGTCACACTCACAGCCTGGCTGTTGTCATTATTAAAAAGTCACCAGGTCCCCAAATCACTAACTCAGACATTTTGTTGGCTCAAGAATCTCAAGTAACCTCATATAGTAGTTTTTATTTTTTGAAGTCTTATATAATTTTAATTTTTATAAAAGTTAAAGTTTTATTTTTTATAACTTAAAAAATTCAAAACTAAACTTTAAAAACCTTTTAAAAAAGTCGTAGATGGAAATTTTATAAGAAAACTGCCTAGGATGAAAAAGCAGTTATGTATAGACTTTCTCCTATGAAAGATGAGGGTTTAGGCTCCCTCTACTTCCTTTCATTCATTCTCTCTAACATAATTATATTACAGTTTTTGTTAAATTAATACACATTGTGTATTAAACCATGTAGCATATATACCAGTGATGGCGAACCTGTGACACGCGTGTCAGAGGTGACACACGAACTCATTTTTTGGGTTGATTTTTCTTTGTTAAATGGCATTTAAATATATAAAATAAATATCAACAATATAAGTCTTTGTTTTACTATGGTTGCAAATATCAAAAAATTTCTATATGTGACACGGCACCAGAGTTAAGTTAGGGTTTTTCAAAATGCTGACACGCCGAGATCAAAAGGTTCGCCATCACTGATATATACCATGGTAATATTTCCCATTTTGTGCATCTTTTTTCTTCTCATGGTAAACATTGCCTTTTTTTTTTTTCCCTTCACATTTGCTTCCTTTTCTAAATATCTGTAGTAATTCATTACAAACTTCGTCATGAAGTTTGACAAACTTGATCAAATCTGGCCTGGTTGCTCTCTTGTATGTTGCATAATTATTGTCCTGGGATCTCTATTTAACACTGTCCTAAGGTATTCCTTTCACTTCTTTCGTGTTTTGGATGGACTAAGTTTTGGATCCGATGGTCTTTTCTTGGATTACTCCCTCATTTGATGGGCAGTTGAGAAGGAAACCTTCACCCTTTCTCTCTCATTGTCTTTCTCTTGAGTCACTTTTACCCTGAGAGAAGTCCTCTGGTCTGCCTGGGGATTATAAACTAGGCTGCTGGTGGCAGCTGGGAGAATGAGCTAGGGGATGGATTCACCACTAAGTATTTGGCTGTAATTTAATCACCCATTTTCAGTATGATAGTCCTGTCCTTTATGTGAGCCTGTAGTCCAAGAGTCCAGAGTCCCACTACTTCAGTCTTCCCAAAGTAAATCTTGAGTCTTTTGTGATGTTGGGAGAATAGTAGGCTGCTCACAGTCAGGAGGAAAATCTAGGAATGAACCCACTTGTTCCTTTGTTTCCTGTTCTACCTGTATTTCTGCTATACATGGTACTTCTAATTTCTGAGCCTAATTTGGGATTTTGCTTATGAATTAGTTTGTCCCTTGGTGGCATTCTCATCCCATCCTCCCTCCCTGCTCCTAGACTTATTCCAGCTTTCTCAGACCTCCTAAGACAGTTAACACTCATCCATTAGCTTTCTAGTTTCAACAGTTTTATTAATATCAATCATGTTTCCATTCTCTTTATTCTGGTGGGTTTTCCCCACCCCCTTAACCTGCCCTTTTTTTGTTTTTAACTCTTTACTCTGAGTTTAATGGATTTTTAAAATACATATATATTTTTATTGGTTTCAGAGAGGAAGGGAGAGGGAGAGAGAGATAGAAACACCAATGATGAGAATCATTGATCGGCTGCCTTCTGCACGCCCCCTATTGGGGATCGAGCCTGCAACCCGGGCATGTGCCCTTGACCGGAATCAAACCCATGACCCTTCAGTCCACAGGCTGGTACTCTATCCACTGAGCCAAACCAGCCAGGGCTTTAATGGATTTTTGAAAGAGACCTGGGGGCAAATTCATGTGTTCAGTCATGTTAAACAGAATTCTCTGCATTAGTTTATTCCATTGACCAGCCCCCTCCTTTTTCTTTATTCAGTCTTTTCTTTACTTTATCCAGTTTGGATTCCAGAGTCTATCATTCTAGTCACTTTCTTTTTTCTTTTTCTTAATATGTTTTTATTGATTTTTAGAGAAAGAGGAAGGGAGAGGGATAGAGAGACAGAAACATCACTGAGAGAGAAACATCGATTGGCTGCTTCCTATACACCCCCTACTAGGGATGCAGCCTGCAACCCAGGCAGATACCCTGACCAGAATCTAACTGGTGACCTCTTGATTCATGGGTCGATGCTCAACCACTGAGCCACCTCGGCCTGGCCACTTTCTTAAATATACCATCAACCGTTCACCTCTGATTTGGTAACATTTCAGCGTGAGTATTTTTAACTGCTTCTTCCTTCTCCTATCTGATATAGGTGCTCTGCATCTCATTTTCTGAATTCTCAGGAACCTTGATATATATATATTTTTAATATATTTTATTGATTTTTTACAGAGAGGAAGGGAAAGGGATAGAGAGTTGGAAACATCAATGGGAAACACTGATCAGCTGCCTCCTGCACACCCCCCACTGGGGATGTGCCTGCAACTAAGGTACATGCCCTTGACCGGAATCAAACCTGGGACCCTTCAGTCCGCAGGCCGACGCTCTATCCACTGAGCCAAACTGGTTAGGGCAGATATTTTTTTTTTTGGTTAATCCTCACCCAAGGATATTTTTCCCATTGATTTTTATTTTATTTTATTTTTTGTTAATTCTCACCTGGGGATATTTTTCCCTTGATTTTCAGAGAGAGTGGGAGGGAAGGGGAGAGACAGAGAGAAACATTGATGTGAGAGTGACACCTCAACTGGTTGCCTCCTGCACGCACCCTGACCAGGGCTGGTGCTGGGGAACCTGCAACCAAGGTATGTGCCTTTGACTGGAATTGAATCCAGAACCTTTAAGTCTGCAGGCTGACACTCTATCCACTGAGCCAAACTGGCTAGGGCGGGAACCTTGATCTTTTGGTTATCCTGTGTCTCACTTGCATTTCAGATCCCCTCTTTCTTTACAGGATCCTTCCCAACAGCATTCAAATAGCTGTAGTATCTCTCATAGTAAGCAAATGGTTTTGGGGTGGGAGGATGCCACCTTTGCCAATATTGTGATCTCTTTTATTCTTTCTTACTTAACTCTGTGCTTTTACTATTCTTTCCCAATGCTTTCTTCAAATGAAGAAACTAATCCAACTTTTCAAAGCCCAGCCTAACTAAATTCCACTCTCTTCTTTAGGTATTAACTGATTCTTTTCAACTGAAAGTCATTTCTGCCCACACTGAACAAATTGCATTTGTTTATTTTGTTTCACCTGGTAGACTGTAGGGTTTTTTTATTAAAGGATTTTATTTATTTATTTATGTATGTATGTATGTTAATCCTCATCTGGGGATATTTTTCCATTGATTTTTAGTGAGAGAGGGAAAGATAGAGAGAAACATTGATGTGAGAGAAACACATCGGTTGGTTGCCTCCTCCACGAGCCCCAACTAGGGCCCGGGGCTGGGGAGGAGCCTGCAACCAAGGTACGTGCCCTTGACCGGAATTGAACCAGGGACCCTTTTGTCTGCAGGCCGATGCTCTATCCACTGAGCCAAACCGGCTAGGGCTAATTGATTGATTTTTAGAAAGTGGAAGGGAGTGACAGAAAGATCGATTTGTTTCACTTATTTATGCATCCTTTGATTGATTTTTGTATGTGCTCTGACTGGGGATCAAACCCGAAACCTTGATGGATGAGGGCTATATTCTAACCAACTGAGCTACCCCATGAGGGCAACTGTAGGATCCTTTTATTTGTTTATATAATCTGATATCCATAGTTGAAGTTATAAACCATGGTTATTAAGAAAGAAACCATTGCCTGGCCGGTGTGGTTCAGTGGTTGAGCATCGACCTATGAACCAGGAGGTCATGGTTTGATTCCTATCAGGGCACATGTCTGGGTTGTGGGCTCAATCCCCATTAGGGGGTGTGCAGGAGGCAACCAATCAATGATTCTCTCTCATTATTGATGTTTCTATCTCTCTATCCCTATCCCCTCTTCTCTCTAAAATCAATAAAAACATTTTAAAAAAAAGAAAGGAAGGAAGGAAGGATTAAGATGCCTGACAGGTTCTTAAAAATATGGAGTGGGCGAATGTAGGTTTACAGTTGTTTGTATCGAAAAAGACATGCAGGTTATGATTATAACACAGGAGTAAACTCTGTTTTGCATACTCAACTGTAAACCTACTTTTGCCCACCCCATTTATTGAATAACTAGCAGCTTGTAGGCACCTCCAAAGGGTGATTTCTTTACCTATGATTTCATTTATTTTTGCTGCTACTCCCTGCCAAATCCCTGGATAATTGTAAATAAACAATATTTATTCAGCCTCCTGTGTTGATGTTTTTAGTCTTTCCCTCCTTTCTTTAAAAAGCAAAACACAACCTTTGTAAGTTTTATATTGCCCCCTTTTTATACTTTGAAAGACTTGGGTACAGAAAGGAACTTTTTAAAAAAAAAAATGTTTTTATTGATTTCAGAGAGAGGAAGGGAGAGGGAGAGAGAGAGAGAAACATCAATGATGTGAGCGAATCATTGGTTGGCTGTCTCCTGCACAACCCACACTGGAGATGGAGCCTGTAACCCAGGCATATGCCCTGAGCAGGAATCAAACCTTGACCTCCTGGTTCATAGGTTGATGCTCAACTACTGAGCCATGCCCGGTGTGGCAGAAAGGAACTTTTTGGCTCAATAAGTTTTCTTGAAATAGTCATTAAGTGACATTTTAAACCAAAAGTCTGTTTTAGTTTGAATTTTAAGTGGATAAAGAGCAGATTTTGCCAGGTTTGTTTAAAAACCACTTTGAGGAATATATATTTTGCAGAACTATTATCCTTTCTTTCCTCTACCCTACACTTTACTAACCTTAGAGTCAATTAGTATAGTTCTAATGACCTAGTGACAATAGATTTGCTATCCTATCTAATAATAGACTAACATGGTAATTGACCGTACCTTCGCTACGCCTCCCATAGGCTAGCCAGTGCAATATGCAAATTAACCGCCAACAAAGATGGCGGCTAACTTGCATACCGCAGACAGGGTGGGACAGCGCCATCCCGCCTGCCCTGCCACCATCCGGGCCTGCTATCTGCGACCCAGGGCGGCGGGCGTTTGTGTGCGGCCCGACCCGGGGTGGCTGGGCGGTGCAGCAGCGATTGGCCGGCCCGCCCGGGCGTCCTGTGTGCGTCCCAACCCGGGTCGGCACCCCAACCCCCGATCGGCCCTGCCGTGTGCGTGACCTGGGGAGGCGGGGCAGGCACCAAGGGATTTTGTATTGTGGTAAAATATTCATAACAAAACTTACCATTTTAACCATTTTTAGGTGTACAGTTTAGTGGCATTAAGTACGTTCATGATTGTTGTGCAACCACCACCATCATCCATCTGTAGAAGTTTTTTATATCCCTTAACTAAAACTCTACCTATTAAACAATAACTCTTCATTTCTTCCTCTCTTCAGCTCCTGACAATCATCACTTTACTTTTTTTGTCTCTGAATTTGACTATTCCAGGTACCTTATATAAGTAGAATCAATCATATAATACTTGTCCCTCCTGCGGCCTGGGAGAGGGATAAGCTGCCCGCCCCACGGTCCTGGGTGCCTGCAGCTGCAGCCTGTGCAAAGCCACCCGCCCACAGTTCCGTGCGGCTGCGGCCAGCCCGGGTCCTGGGTGCCTGCGACCGGCCGGAGGAGGGAATCCTGGGTCCCGGGTGTGAGGCGAGGCAGAGGCGGTTAGGGGTGATCAGGCCAGCAGGGGAGCCAGTGGTCCTGTATTGCGAGAGGCAGTCGGACATCCCTCGAAGGCTTATTTCACTGAGCATAATGTTATCAAGGTTCATCCACATTGTAGCATGTGTGGGGATTCATTCTTTTTAAAAATTTCAGTAAAAAACCCAAACAAACAACATTTCAGTAAAATATATATAACATGAAATTTATTATTTTAAACCATTTTAAGTGGTGTACAGTTCAGTGTCTTTAAATACATTTACCTTGTTGTACAGCCATCACTACCACCCATCTCCAGAACTTCTTTCATCTTGTAAAACTGAAACTCTGTACCCTTTAAACACAGCTAACTCCCCATTTCTCTCCATGTCCAGCCCCTAGCAACCACCTTTGTTTTCTGTCTTTATGAATTTGACTAGTTACCTCATATAAGTGGAATCATACATTATTTGTCCTTTTGTGATTAACTTAGTTCACTTAGTATACTATCAGGGTTCATCCATGTTTATCATGTGTCAGAATTTTATCCCCTTTTAAGGCTGAATAGTAATGTATGTACCACATTTTGTTTATCTGTCAATGAACACTTGGGTTGCTTCCACTTTTGGCTATCCTATATAATAAAGAGCTAATATGTAAATGGTTGTCATGCCCTCACGCCATAACGGCTCAGACACTCAACACTGGGAAGAGAGGAATGGGGACCAGCCAGGCACAAATGAGCTCACGAGAGAGGAATGGGGACCAGCCAGGCTGCGGCCCGGGTGAAGCCACCCGCCCATGGTCCCCTGCGGCTGCGGCCAGCCCGGGTCCTGGGTGCCTGCGACCGGCCGGAGGAGGGAATCCAGGGTCCCGGGTGTGGGGCGAGGCAGGGGCGGTTAGGGGCAATCAGGCTGGTAGGGGAGCAGTTAGGGGCGATCAGGCAGGCAGGCAGGCGAGCAGTTAGGAGCCAGCGGTCCCGGATTGCGAGAAGCAGTTGGACATCTCCCGAAGGGTCCTGGATTGGAGAGGGTGCAGGCCAGGCTGAGGGACACCCCCCTCCCCCCCCCCACACGAATTTCATGCACTGGGCCTCTAGTCTTTATAATAAAAGGCTAATATGCAAATGGTCATGACACCCTCACAGGTAACGACCGATAAGCAGGAAGCTGCTTGCACAGCAGGCGTGGGTGGGTGGGGACTTGCATGAGGCTCACGTCTCCGCCCCTGGGCGCAGGGACATGAGGCTCGTGTCCCTGGCACCAGCCCCAGGGACGTGAGGCTTGTGTCCCCGCCCCTGGCGCAGGACCCAGGGATGTGAGGCTGATGGAGGCCTACCTCTTTGGGGCAATGGATAATGGGGCTCCCGCACTGTGACAGGGCACAGGCCAGGCTGGAGGGTCCCCCCCCCCCCCCTTTCTGAATGCATGAATTTCGTGCACCGGGCCACTAGTTTTGAATAATGCTCCTATGAACATGGGTTCATAGAAATATGTTGAAGCCCCTGCTTTCAGTTCTTTTGACGATATATCCAGAAGGGGAATTGCTGGATCATATGGTAATTCTATGTTTGTTTGTTTTTGAGGAACTGTCATACTGTTTTCCAGATTTTATAGAATTTTAAGCTCTGTTGAACTTAAAAACATTTAATTCATAGGAAGTTGAGATTGCTCAGATTACCTCTCCTGTTTTTCTGTAGCTTGTACTCTGGTACTGAAATATTACCAGGGAGTTTTTCACTGTTGTTACAGGTGAAACCCAGAGAAAAGTTTTATTTCTCAATTGGAAGTTCACAGTCCTGCTAAATGGGATAATTTTGTAATGTTTGGTATGCAGAACCTTTTTTTGTTGTTGTTGTTGTTAATCCTCACCTGAGGATATTTTTTCCATTGATTTTTAGAGAGAGTAGAAGGGTGGGGAGAGAGAGAAGAAATACCGATGTGAGAGAACCACATTGATTGGTTGCCTCCTGCACGTGCCTGGACTGAGGCTGGGGATTGAACCTAAAACCCAGGTATGTGCCTGTGACTAGGAATTGAACCTGCAACCCTTTGGTGCACTAGCTGTCGTTGACTACTGAGCAACACTGGCCAGGGCTGTAGACCCTTAATTTTTTTAAAATATATTTTTATCGATTTCAGAGAGGAAGGGAGAGAGAGAGAGATAGACATTAATGATGAGAGAGAATCATCGATCGGCTATCTCCTGCATGTTCCCTACTGGGGATTGAGCCCGCAACCCAGGCATGTGCCCTTAATCAGAATCGAACTCAGGACCCTCCAGTCCGCAGGCCGATGCTCTATCCACTGAGCCAAGCCAGCTAGGGCTAGACTCTTAATTTTCTTCTTTCTGGTAGAGTTCCAAAAATAAAAATATTATGAAACATGTATTTTTTTTCTTTTGGTAAGAAAATTTCTTAAAAAGTTTACATTATGGTTTTTACTTATTTCTTTTCAAGCCTATAGCACAATTCTTTTCAGCCCCAAAGCAGAATATAGATTTGAACTAGATTTGAAAGTACAAGTTTGTACATAAGCATTCAGAATTTTGTAACATTTCAGTGCATTTTTTACAATACTTTGAGTTAAACATCTGACATTTGTATAAGATTGAAAAACTTGAATCTTCAGCACAATGCTAACATATGCTCAGTAGGTCTTAATACTCTCATTCCTCTGATTTACTAGTATATGAGTTGTTATAAAACTTGTTCAGATAGGCAGCAATAGAGACCAGCAAGTAAAGGAAATACATTTTCTATATGTTTGTCTTTCAGGAAGCCCTCACATGGGCTAGTCATTTGCTTTATTAAATGAAATTATTTCAAGCTTGGCATTTTCTAACTTTTAAAGCAGAGCTGCCTAGTATAATTATAAAGCCCACAGTGAAGCTGTTACCACGGACTATGCTTCAGTCAATCCCAGCCCAAGTTGTTTTTTTTGGACCCAAATTTATTTATCTTTTTTTTTTTTAGGGGCGTTCTTGAGGTTAATATTCACATACAAATGTGACTCAAGATTAGATACAGATTCTTTATACTAGTCATGAAAAAATTTTGGCAGGATTTCTCAGTACCATATTATGTGTGACTGATGGGTACAGATTTGAGCCAAAATTCATTTGACATAGGATTGTTTGAAAATGCTTGTCTCAGACACACTGGGATTTCATCAGTATGCAGTGCTGTCATTTGGTCTTGATTCCTTTCTTTGAACTCAAAATAGAACAATGTATATGAGCACTATGTCGTCCAAAGTTAACTTGAAAAGTGTGTATTTCTGCTGAAATTTGAATAGCTTATGGTGTTTTAAAGGATTGTTTCTGACCAGGAATCTCTTCTCTCGCATAAGGGAAATAATATCTTTCTTTTAATTTTTCAATTATGAGGATGGCTAAACTTATCTCTATCAATGAGCTTGTTTTGCTTCTAGAAAAGTTATTTATGTGTACACAAGGATATTGTATGGGTCTTGAAGCTTGCTAGTGGCTTAATTATTTTTGTTTACACTCTGCTTTTGGAGGTGGGGGCTGTTTACTCAGCGGTAAAGGTGTTAGCTAAGTTTCGTTTCATCATGGTTTCTGTATTTCAGACTGTCTTGCAAAAACAAGTTATAAAAAATACAATTTTTAGGTAGTGATGGCTGTCTTGAGCCCTGTAACTTATATTTTTCTTAATATTTCTTCAACTACTTTCTCTCCGTGCTGTCTAAGAAAAGCACAAGAGAATAACTTGTGACAGACCTAGCAAGTTATAAAATTCTCATAAAGAATTAGATACAAAAACTTAAGATAATTGACTGACTTTAAAAAATCACTTTCTCTATTTTAGGTAAATTAGACTTGTAATTTCTTTTTTTTTTTTTTTAAATATATTTTATTGATTTTTCACAGAGAGGAAGGGAGAGAGATTGAGAGAGTTAGAAACATCGATGAGAGAGAAACATCGATCAGCTGCCTCTTGCACATCCCCCACCGGGGATGTGCCGGCAACCCAGGTACATGCCCTTGACCAGAATCGAACCCGGGACCTCTCAGTCCGCAGGCTGATGCTCTATCCACTGAGCCAAACCGGTTTCGGCGACTTGTAATTTCTTTACCTGTCTTATGAAAATGACTTTTTTCTTGATTTGGGAGATTTTTATTTTCTAGATCTAGGTCACATTGTTACAGGGCATATGTCTAAAACGTTGTTTTACTGATAGTTTAACATTTTTTTAAGTCATTTTTTATTTTTCAGTTAACACTATTATATTAGTTTCAGGTGTAAACCCTAGTGATTAGACATTACATAATTTATTAAGTGATCATCCCGATAAATCTTGTACCCATCTGACACCATACATAGTTATTAGAATGTTATTGGCTGCCCTAACCAGTTTGGCTCAGTGGATAGAGCGTCGGCCTGCGTACTGAAGGGTCCCAGGTTCGATTCCGGTCAAGGGCATGTACCTTGGTTTTGGGCACATCCCCATTAGAGGGTGTGCAGGAGGCAGCTGATCAATGTTTCTCTCTCATTGATGTTTCTAACTCTCTATCCCTCTCCCTTCCTCTCTATAAAAAATTAATAAAATATATTAAAAAATATTGGCTATATTCCCCATGACTATTGTCTGATAATCAACCTGTACTTTTTTTTACCAGTTAACTGCCATGGTATTTTGAATTTAATTTAAAAAGATCCACCATTTGTGTCTGTAGACGCTTATGGTGTACAAATGCTTAATCCTTTCATCTTTTTTAACCATCTCCCCTCCCATCTGGCAACTGTCAAAATGTTCTTTTTATCTGTGAGTCTGTTTCTGTTCTGCTTGTTTGTTTATTTTGATTTTTACATTCAATTTTTGATAGATACCTATTGCCATTTTATTGTTCATGTTTTGATCTTTTCTTCTTAAAGAAGACCCTTTCATATTTTATGTAATACTGGTTTGATGGTGATAAACTCTTTCAGCTTTTTCTTGTCTGGGAAACTTTATATGTCCTTCAATTCTTCATGATAGCTTTGCTGGGTAGAGTAATCATGGTAGTAGGTCATTGCTTTTCCCCCACTTTGAATATTTCTTGCCACTCCCTTCTGGCCTGCAGACTTCTGTTGAAAAATGAGATGACATTCTTATGGGAGCTTCCTTGTAGGTAACTAACTGCTTTTCTCTTGCTGCTTTTAAGATTCTCTTTTTGTCTTTAACCTTTTGCATTTTAATTATGATGCGTCTTGGTGTGGGCCTCTTTGATTTCCTCTTGTTTGGGACTCTCTGCATTTCCTGGACTTGTGTATCTATTTCCTTCACCAGATTAGAGAAGTTTTCTGTTAACTTTTTCAAATAGGTTTTCAATTTCTTGCTGTCTCTCTTCTCCTGGCAACCTCATGATGCAAATGTTGATATGCTTGAATTTACACTATCTTCATATTTTTGGATTCTTTTTGCTCTTCTGATTGTGTGTTTTTTGCTTCCTCATATTTTAAATTGCTGATTTGATTCTCAGCATCCTCTACTACTAATTGCCTGCAAATTATCCTTCTTTTCAGTTAGTGTATCCTTCATTTCTGCCTGGTTCTTTTATGGTTCCTACGTCTTTTTTCATGCTGTTGAAGTTCTCAATATGTTCCTTGAGCAACCTTATAACAATTGTTTTAAACTCTTTATCTGGTAGTTTGCTTGCTTCCATTTAATTTAGTTTTCCTTTTTGGAGATTTCTCCTGTTCTTTCATTTGGGACCTATTTCTTTGTCCTTGCATTTTGGCTGTTTCCCTGTGTTTGTCTATGTATTAGATAGAGATGCTATTTCTCCTGGACTTGATAGAGTGGCCTTGTATAGTAGGTGTCCTGTAGGGCTTAGGGGCGCAGCCTCCCCAATCACCTGAGCTGGGTGTTCCAGGTGTACCCTATGTGGGCTATGTGCACTGTCCTGTTGTAGTTGAGCCTTGATTGTTGTTGGTGTCTCTGGGAGGGATTAACTCCCAGGCCAGTGTGCTACAAGGACTATCTGCGGCTACAGTGGAGGAGCTACTATGCAGGAGTGGATCCTACAGAGCAGAACTTGCTTCAGTGAGGTTTTGGTGCTCACCAAGTTCACCCCTTGAGTGTGTTGCTTGTGGAGGTGGTAGGATTCTAAACTGGCGTGATCTGTTCACTGGGTGCACTGGCTCTGGGGCCTCCCTGAAGTTGCAAGGTCAGCCACCGCCTGTGCCCTGCCTGGGGCCACCTGAGGCAATCTGCAGATGGCTGCTACTTATGCTGCACTTGGAGGTGCCCAGGAGAGACCAAGCTGCAAGCCAAGGCAGGCTGCCACTAGTGCCGGGCCTGGGGCCACTTAGCAAGTGTTTATGGGGTGCGCAGAGGCTATGCTGCTTGTTTGACAGATTTTATGTAAGTCCTAAGCATGAGGCAAAAGAGGCCAGTTGTATTTTGTTTTCAGAAGTTCTTTTCACTCTGCTCTAACCTAGTTCCCTCTCCCCCCATATATTATAAATCTTTGGAAGTCTTTACTTAGTAAATATATTATTTACTAATTGAAATGCTTTAAAAGGTACAACAACCTGGCACTTTTATGTTACTTTTTAAGCTTATTGAAATATTTGTATTTTCAGAACCTCTTTTTCTGTTTGCCAGAGCTCTTCTGTCCTTAGTGAAGTATTTTAAGTAATTCTGCTTGATTTGAGGAGTTTTTATGTAGGATTAAATAGCAGCCCTAATCTGCTTCTAATTCTTGGCAGCTAATGAATCGTTAGGGGCTCCTATTTGGGTGTGTGCTGGCATTGTTGAGGACCTGCTCAATGATTTTGATTGATTCGACAGTTTTAGAACTGTTGGTATAGAAGTGAGTCTTTGAGCAACAGTGCACCATTAAAGGAAAAAGGGGCAACTATTAGGATTTGCTGTGAAGTATAATAAAAGACTTAGAGTATGTTAGTGAAAGGATTACTGGCCATAGCCTGCTTCATATTCATCACATAGTCATGGAAATATCTTTTGGGGGGAAAAATTGATATAAAGGCCTGTTCTGCTACTGCTACTGCTTTGTGAAATGGAAGATTGGAATTAGATGCTTAAATGGAAAATGTTCTCTTGTTGCAGCCTCTTTGAAATGTGCTGTTTAGTGGGAGCTGCAGCTTCCTCCTGCTGACTCTGAGCCCCAGGCTTCGGTTGAGATGGTCCTTTCAGAAATGTGGAGTTTAGTCCAAGCCTGGATTTCAGTGGGTAGCACCTGGCATCTGTGGCTAGAAAGTCCTATGAAGTGTAAGTGCTTTATTCTCTCCTTGTAAAGAAGCCCTTTTCTTTCCTTCCTTCTCTTCCTTCCTTCTGCAGCTTAGCAGATGGGAAGAACAGTGAGCACTGTACTATAGTGCCTGGGATCAGGATTTGGTTGCATTTTCTTTATGATTCAGTGATCAAAACAAGATTACTTGTTATGTGTGGGAAGCAACCAGTGGATGCTTCTGTTGCCCAACTGGAATTTAAAGTAGTAAATTAATACATAATACTGGCAGTATCATCCCAGGTAATTTTTCATTGACAATTTACTTGGTAGTTTGGGAAGTTTCTTTAGAACTCACTCTTATCTTTTGTTCTTATTCCAAAAAACAAGTATTTGAAAAGAGAGGCACCTTTGACCAGTGGGTGAGGTAGCATCAAGATAAATAGGGATGGCCCATTTATGCTCAGTGGTTAGAGCGTCAGCTCGTGGACTGAAGGATCGTGGGTTGGATTTGGTTAAGGTTTGATTTACCTCGGTTGCAGGCTTCATTCTCGGGGCACAGGCAATCAATCGATGTTTCTCCCCCCCCCCACCCCCCCCAACTTTCCATTCTCTCTAAAAATCAATGGGAAAAATATCCTCAAATGAGGATTGAAAAAAAAAAGACAAATAGGGATACTTGAAATGAAAAGACAGCTCTTCCTTCATTTTGATTTTACTTGAAACATTTGCACAAGGAGCAGATGGGGATTTTTTTTTTCCTAAGGCCAATTCCTTATAGAATTGTCCTAGGAATTTCATATAGCTGCCATCTATATTTTAATTTATTAAAAAATTAAACAACTAGATAGTAATATAATGAACATTAGAAAATATTTGATTTAGTTGCCCAGGGCTAAGCGCTGTTTTTTTGTGTGTTTTTTTCCAGAAATACTGTTAATAGTTTAAAGTAAGCTCGTTCCAGAAGAGACTCTCCTCTCATTTAACCTAAAATTTTTCTGATTTTAGCTAGGAAAATCCTGAGCAGCTACTCATTGCTGAAACAAGATATATGTTTAAAACAAAAGCAAACCAAGTCTTCATCTGGGCAAGGCAAGTGAAGTTCTACAAATGAGGATTCTGAATGAAAAATGTCTCATCCTCTCAAGGCCTTTATTATTATTTTTGATCTGTAAAGAACTGATTTTCTTGGTCTCTGTTGCCCTTTCTCTCTGTAAACATTTTGGATTCTGTTCTTACAGCTGACATCCAACCTTTAAGTGTCTAAGCAACCTAGTAAAAGACTGCGCTTCATGTTTAGGAAAGTAAAGTTGTGCTACTGACTTAGGAGATGATGGTATCTTGTCATCTTGCTTCATATTTAATAATTTAAAATATACTTTATTTTAAAAAATATATACTTTATTTAAGTGCCTCTATGGCCAAATAATTTGAGAGCTGCAGAGAGAATTAAGCTTTTCTTTACTTTTGAAGACCTTACAATCTATTAGAAAAGATGAACAAAGGCCCAAGTAATTATAATACAAGGTTCTACAATTGAGTTCTTGCAGAGTCAAGGCTACTTTGGCAGTAATAGAAAAGGATTCCTGCCTCCAATATTTTCTCCTTATCTCTAGCTTTCCGAAGTTGAGTATGATGTGTTTTAGTATGTCTGTTAGTATAGGGGTATAGGAGACAGAAATGTTATATGCCCTGTTCTCATTGGTGGGACTTTCTCAGTGATCCTGTTCTCTATGGCATTCATGCTCTGCCTTGCATCTGGCAGGTCTTGGGCAGGATAAAATTTTTTGCCCTTCCCTCTTTGGTAGAAGACTTCTGTTAGCACTGGTATAGATAGATAGCATCATGGGCTCAAGACTGTTTTATGCCCTGTCTTGTAGGGGAAGAAATTTTTTTCTTTTTTTTTAATGTTTTTATGAGAGAGAGAGACAGACAGACAGACAGACAGAGACATTGATGAAAGAAACATACATTGGTTGCTTCCCACATATAACTCAACTGGGGACCAAACCCACAACCTGGGTATGTGCCCTGACCAGGTATTGAACAGTGACTTTTTGGTGTACAGGATGACACTTAACCAACTGAGCCACATTGGCCAGGGCAAGAAGTTTTTTCTTGTACCCTTACTGCAATAGCAGTGGGTCTTAACCTGTGTCTTGGAGAGGTATGATTTGCTGCCCCTTCCACACAGCTTAAGACTTTTGTTCAGTAGGGGAGAAGGGTCCAGTCAGAGCTTTTTGTGCTTTTTATGCAGTCGAGGCTGCTCTTCTACAGGACAGCACCACCAAAGGAGGTGTTCTATTGATCTCCTACCCCAAACCAAATCTTTCCCCTGAGTATCTGGTTGAGGTCTGTGGAGTAGAGCCTGTAGATAGTTGTGAAGTCCTCTTGTGTCTGAGTCTCAGGAGTTTTATAGGCTTATTCTAGCTCACACTCAGCCTTTATCAATTTGTTAAGTAATTTTTTTATATCTATACTAGAGGCCTGGTGCACGAAATGTGTGCACTGAGGGCGGGGAGGGTCCCTCAGCCCTGATTTCGAGAGGTGGCATACCGGTCGAAGTGTCTGCCCCCTGGCGCTCAGTGCACATCATAGCGACCGGTTGACCGGTCGACTGCCCCCTGATGGTCAGTGCACATCATAGTGAGTGGTTGAGCCACCTTAGCATATCATTAGCATATTATGCTTTGATTGGTTGAATGGATGACTGGACCGGACACTTAGCCTATTAGGCTTTTATTATATAGGATTTTTATTTCAGAGAGGAAGGGAGAGGGAGAGAGAAACATTAGTGAAGAGAGAGAATCATTGATAGGCTGCCTCCTGCATTCTCCCCACTGGGGATGAAGCCTGTAACCTGGGCATGTGCCCTGACCAGGAATCAAACTGTGACCTCCTAGTTCATAGGTGGACGCTCAACGGCTGAGCCACACTAGCTGGGCCAATTTGTTAGTAATTTTAGATGAATTTTTTTTTTTAATTCCTCACCCAAGGATTTTTTTCATTGATTTTTAGAGAGAGAGGGAAAGACAGAGAGAAATATCGATGTGAGAGAAACACACCGATTGGTTGCCTCCTGTACTCCCCTGACCAGGGTTTGGGTTGGGGAGGAGCCTGCAACTGGGGTACCTGTCCTTGATTGGAATCGAACCCAGTACTTTTTGGTCTGCAGGTCGACGCTCTGTCCACTTAGCCAGACTGGCTAGGGCTTAGCTGAATATTTATTACCTGATTGCCTGGTGCCCTGCATCTTTTCCTCCTTTGTTTTGCTACAGATGTATTCTTCCCATCTTTTTTTTTTTTTAATCCTCACTTGAGGATATGCTTATTGATTTTGAGAGAGAGAGAGACAGACAGACAGACAGACAGATATAGACATCATTATGTTAGAGACCATTGATTGGTTGCCTTCCATATGTGCCCCAACTGGGGATTGAACCCACAACCTACTTATGTGCCCTGACCAAGAACCAAACCCACAACCTTTCAGTATATGGGACAATGCTCCAACCAACAGAGCCATACCAGCCAGGGCCTGGATTCTTCCCATCTTTATCTTCCATCGCTGTTTGACTTTTATGCTTTGGTCTTGTTATTTTCTATTGATCTATTTTCTAGTGTGGTAATCTTTTCTTCATTTTTCTGATTTGTTTTTTAAACCTTCCATTTGGTTCTTAATTTAAGCTACTCTATTTTCCAGTTCTAGATTGTCATTTGATTACTTTTTATTGATTCTATTTCTTCATGGAAAGTCTCCATTTGTTTTCTAATTAGTTGAATATATTAATCAGCTATTTTTCTCCAGATGTTCATTTTGAAAAATTTGTAACTTGAAAGAATAGTACAGTGAACACTAATATACCCTTCTCCTCAATTTGATCTTGCTCCACCCCCCCCCCCCCCACCCCCATTTCTCTCTGCCCCTGTTTGTTCTCTGAATGTGTATTTTTTAACCTTTTGGAATAAATTTCAGACCTCGTAATTCTGTGCGCCAAACTTTTTTGTTGTTAATCCTCACCTGAGGGTATTTTTTCCATTGATACTTAGAGAGAGTAGAAGGGAAGAAAGAAGGGGAGAAGAGAGAAAAAAACATAGATGTGAGACACACCTCGATTGCCTCCCTCACAAGCCCTAATCAGAGCCAGGGATTGAACCTGTGACCCTTTGGTGTGCTGGTTGATGCTCCAACCACTGAGCATACTTGCCAGGACTGTACACCTAACATTTTGATATACATCTTGTAAGAACAAGGACATTTTTCTAAACTAAACTAAAAGCACTGTCACTCTCAAGAAATTTAACATTGATTTAATGTTATTATCTAATATATAGTTATGTTCCAATTTCCTAATTGTTTCAGTTATAGATTTAAAGTTTTACAATTTTTATATTTTCCCTGATCTAGGATTTAGTCAAGGATAATGTATTGCTTGTAGTTGTTATGTCTCTTTAGTTCCAGGGATATTTTTTTCCTTGTATAATAGCTACATTAAACAATTCCAGTGCTCGCTTCAGCAGCACATATACTAATATTGGAACGATACAGAGAAGATTAGCATGGCCCCTGCGCAAGGATGACACACAAATTCATAAAGCGTTCCATATTTTTTTTAAAAAAAAACAAAAACAATTCCAGCCCTGACCGGTTTGGCTCAGTGGATAGAGCGTCGGCCTGCGGACTGAAAGGTCCCAGGTTTGATTCTGGTCAAGGGCATGTACCTTGGTTGCGGGCACATTCCCACTAGGGGGTGTGCAGGAGGCAGCTGATCGATGTTTCTCTCTCATCAATGTTTCTAACTCTCTATCCCTCTCCCTTCCTCTCTGTAAAAAATCAATTAAAAAAAATATTAAAAACAATTCCAGGCCCATTTTGTCTTTGTTTTTAATATGCCCTACTATTTGGATTTGTCTGGTTGTTTTCTTCTGATTGTATTCAACTTAAACATTTTTTGGAAGAAAATTATATGCATGACAACTTGTCGCTTTCAGTGACTCACATCAGGAGTCACATAAAATGTGTCTGTCACATTATTGGTGATGTTACTTTTTATCACTTTTGTTAAGACAGCACAGTTATTTTAGTTCTCATCCAATAATTCCATTATTATTATTTTTAAAAATATTTTTTTATTGATTTTTTTTTTTTAGAGAGAGGAAGGGAAAGAGATAGAGAGATAGAAACATCAATGAGAGAGAAACATCATTGATCAGCTGCCTGCTGCACGCCCCCCACAGGGGATTGAACCTGCAACTCAGGCATGTGCTCTGACCAGGAATCAAACCAGTGGCTCCTGGTTCCTGGGTCGATACTCAACTGCTGAGCTATACCGGCTGGGCTAATTCCATTATTTACTAGTAGATAGGTTATTTTCTATTGTCTGCCCCGCTCCTTTTGTTGTTATCATTTAGTCTTGATTTTGTTTGATAGATATTAGGTATATACTATTTATGAAAAGTTAAAGAGATTATAAATGATTCTATTTCCCTGAGATGATTTTTTTTTCTTCACTCAGGTCTTTATGATAGGACCAGATCTCTCTCTCCTTTTGGTGGTAAAATATACTTAGCATAAAATTTACCATTTTAAAGTGTAAATTTCAGTGGCATTAAGTACATTCACATTGCTGTACCACCATCACCACAATTCATCTCCAGAACTTTTTCATCTTTTCTAGCTGAAACTTCGTACTCATTAAACAGTAACTCTCCTCATTATCCCCTCCCCTCAACCTTTGGCACCCAAAATTCTAACTTTGTTCTCTATGAATTTGACTACTCTAGGTACCTCATATAGTTGGGATTATACAATATTTTTTTTAAATATTTTTTTATTGACTTTTTACAGAGAGGAAGGGAGAGAGATAGAGAGTTAGAAACATCGATGAGAGAGAAACATTGATCAGCTGCCTCCGGCACATCTCCTACTGGGGATGTGCCCGCAACCCAGGTACATGCCCTTGACCGGAATCGAACCTGGGACCCCTCAGTCCGCAGGCCGACGCTCTATCCACTGAGCCAAACCGGTTTCGGCTACAATATTTTTTTTGTGTGTGTGTCTGGCTAATTTTACTTAGCATAATGTCTCAAGGTTTGTTGATATTGTAGCATGAATATTTGAGGTTTTTTCAACTTTTGGTTATTGTAAATAAAGCTGTGATGAGCATAGATGTGCAAATATCTTTTCAAGGTTTATTTTTCAATTATTTTGGATATAGACCCAGAAGTGGAGTTGCTGGATCATATGGTAATTCTATTTTTAATTTTTTAAAGAATTTATTTTAGAGAGGAAGGGAGAGGGAGAGATAGAAATATCAATGATAAGAGAGAATCATTAATTGGCTGCCTCCTGCATGCCCCACACTGGGAATCGGGCCCGCAACCTGGGCATGTGCTCCGACTGGGAATCAAACCATGACCTCCTGGTTCATAGGTGGATGATCAACCACTGAGCCATGCCAGCCGGGCCCTCCATACTGTTTTTCATAGTGGCTGTACTGTTTTACATTCCCACCAACAGTGCAGAAGAGTTCCAGTGTCTCTTCATCTTCACCAATACTTATTTTCTGGGGGGGGTGTGTGTGTAGGGGCTATCATAAGAGATGTGAAGTGATATCTAATTTAGTTTTGATTTACATTTTCCTGATGACTAGTCATGTTCAGCATTTTTAGTTGGCCATTTTTATATCATCTTTAGAGAAATGTCTTTTCAAGTCCTTTGCCCATTTTAAAACTGGGTGATTTGGATTTTTGTTGTTGAATTGTATGAGTTCTTTATATATTCCGGATGGAATATATAGATAGATGGTTTACAAATATTTTCTTCCATTCTATGATTTGCTTTTCACTCTGTTGACTGTTTCCTTTGCTGCGTAGACGTTTTAAAGTTTATGTATTCCCATTTGTCTAATGTTGCTTTTGTTCCCTGTGCTTTTGGTATCTGTCATATCTATGAAATCATTATCAAATCTAATGTCATGAAGTTTCCACCCCCTTATGTTTTCTTTTGGGAGTTATAGTTTCAAGTCTTATATTTAAGTCTTTAATCCATTTTGAGTTAATTTTTATATATGGGTTCAACTTCTTTCTTTTGCATATGGCTATGCAGTTTTTGTTGAAGAGACTCGCTATTTATTGAAGAGACACTCTCCCCATTTTCTAGCTTTGGCACCCTCGTTGAAGATCATTTGACCATATTTGTGAGGGTTTATTTCTAGGCTCTCGATTTTGTCCCAGTGGTCTATATATCTGTCTGTATGCCAGTACCATACTGTTTTTATTACTGTGTTTTATAGTACATTTTGAAATCGGAATGTGAGATCTCCAAATTTGTTCTTTTTAAAGATTGTTTTGGCTATTTGGGGTTCCTTGAGAATCCATATGGATTTTCTAATGGATTTTTCTGTTCCTGCAAAAAAAAAAAAAAAGTCATTGGGATTTTCATAGGGATTGAATCTGTGAATCATTTTAGGTAGTATTGACAACAATATATTTCATCTACATTATCTAATTTGTTGGTTTATAGCTGTTCATAGTATTTTTTTCAATGTTTATTTTAAAAAATGCATATAGGGCATTACAGATAGGTCCCCCTTTGCTGTCCCCTATCCCCCCCCACACACACCTGGTTTCCACCCCAACCCAGGCCTTCACCAACCTATTGTCTGTGTCCATAGGTAATGCATATATGCATACAAGATCTTTGGTTAATCTCTTCCCACCCATTCGTCAGTCTGTGCAACGTTTCGATTGCCTCTGGTTCTATTTTATTCATCAGTTTATTTTATTCACTAGATTCCTTGTTCGTTTATTGTGATTTTTAGATTCAGTTGGTAGATATATATTTATTGCCATTTTATTGTTCATATTTTTTTTATCTCTTCTTCTCTTCCTCCTCCTCCTTGTTCTTGTTCTTGTTCTTGTTCTTGTTCTTGTTCTTGTTCTCCCCCTCCTCCTTCTCCTCCTCCTCCTCCTTCTTTTTCTTCAAGAATATTCTTCAACATTTCATGTAATACTGATTTGGTGGTGATGAACTCCTTTAGCTTTTTCTTGTCTGTGAAGCTCTATCTGACCTTCAGTTCTAAATGATGGCTTTGCTGGGTAGAGTAATCTTGGTTGTAGGCCCTTGTTGTTCTTCACTTTGAATATTTCTTGCCACTCACTTCTGGCCTACAAAGTTTCTGTTGAGAAATCAGCTGACAGTTGTATGGGTGCTCCCTTGTAGGTAACTAACTGCTTTTCTCTTGCTGCTTTTAAGATTATCTCTTTAGCCGAAACCGGTTTGGCTCAGTGGATAGAGCGTCGGCCTGCGGACTGGGGGGTCCCAGGTTCGATTCCGGTCAAGGGCATGTACCTTGGTTGCGGGCACATTCCTGGTGGGAGATGTGCAGGAGGCAGCTGATCGATGTCTCTCTCATCGATGTTTCTGACTCTCTATCCCTCTCCCTTCCTCTCTGTAAAAAATCAATAAAATATTAAAAAAAAAAAAGATTATCTCTTTGTCTTTAACCCTTGGCATTTTAATTATGATGCATCTTGGTGTGGGCCTCTTCGGGTTCCTCTTGTTTGGGACTCTCTGGGTTTCCTGGGCTTGTAAGTCTATTTCTTTCACCAGGTTAGGGAAGTTTCTGTTATTTTTTTCTCCAAATAAATTTTCAACATCTTACACTCTCTCTTCTCCTTCTGGCATCCCATAATGCAAATGTTGCTATGCTTGAAGTTGTCCCAGAGGTTTCTTATATTGTCTTAATATTTTTGGATTTTTTTTCTTTTTGCTCTTTTGATTAGGTGTTTTTTGCTTCTTTATATTCCAAATTATTGATTTGATTCTTAGAATCCTCTACTATGCTGTTGAATCCCTATACATTTTTCTTTATTTCAATTAGAGTGTGCTTAATTCCTTTAAAAAAATTTTTTTTAATTGATTTCAGAGAGGAAGGGAAAGGGAGAGAGAGATTGAAACATCAACGAGGAGAGAGAATCATTGATCGGCTGGATCAAGCCAGCAACCCGTGCATGTGCCCCTGACCAGAATCGAACCTGGGACCCTTCAGTCTACAGGTCGATGCTCTATCCACTGAGCCAAACCAGCTAGGGGGAGGGAATGTGCTTAATTTCTTACATTCCTTTTTCATGTCTTTGATGTTCTTACTCAAGTTCTTGAAATTCTCACTAAGTCCCTTGAAGCTCTCATTAAGATCCATGAGCAACCTTATAACCATTGTTTTGAACTCTGTGTCTAGTATTTTGCTTGCTTCCGTTTTATTTAGTTCTCTTCCTGGAGATTTCTTGTGTTCTTTCATTTGTGACATGCTTCTTTGTATCCTGTGTTTGTTTCTATGTATTAGGTAGAGCTGCTATGTCTCTTGGAATTGGTAGAATGGCCTGTGTAGTAGGTGTCCTGTAGGGCCCAATGGCTCAGGCTCCCAGTCACCCTTGCTGGGCACTCTAGGTGCACCCCCGTGTGAGCTGTGTGCGCAGTCTTGTTGTAGTTGAGCCTTAATTGACGTTGGCATCACTGGGAAGAATTGACCTCTAGGCCAGTTGGCTGTGAAGACCAGCCGTTACTACAGTGGAAGAGCTGTTGTGCAGAAGACACCTATGCAGCAGGACTTGCTTCAGTGGGGCTTTAGTGCTCACTGAGTCTGTCCCTTGAGTGTGTTGCTATGAATGTGTACAATTGTAATCTGGTATGATCTGAAGCTGTCTACTGGGTGCACTGGCTCTGGGGCCTGCTGGGAGGTGCAAACTCAGCCACTGCCTGGGGCCAGCGGGCAGGAGCTACAGAGTGATCTGCAGATGACTGCTACTTGTGTTGGGCTTTGAAGTGCCCAGGCGAGACCAACCTGTGAAGCCAGGCAGGCTGATATCAGTGCCAGGTCTTGGGCTTCTTATTGATAGTTATGGGGCATGGTGATGCCAGCTGCTGCTTTCTTTTTTTTTTAATATATTTTATTGATTTTTTACAGAGAGGAAGGGAGAGAGATAGAGAGTTAGAAACATCGATGAGAGAGAAACATCGATCAGCTGCCTCCTGCACAGCTCCTACTGGGGATGTGCCCGCAACCCAGGTACATGCCCTTGACCGGAATCGAACCTGGGACCCTTCAGTCCGCAGGCTGACGCTCTATCCACTGAGCCAAACTGGTTTTGGCAGCTGGTGCTTTCTTAAGAGATTTTAGGCAAGTCTGAAGCCTGAGCCAGGATAGGCCATCCATATGAGAAAGCCATTGCAGAAAGCTTGGGTGGAGCTGCAAATTGGATGAGGTGGGGCCTCAGGAAATCACCAGAATGGAGCGAACTGTGTGGGCTAGACTGATGGAAACCCAGATATGGCTTCCAGTCAGCTCTGCAATGGGGGAGGTCTCAGCATAGGAACAATGACCCCTGTGAGCACTCCTATCTGGGAGAAAGCCGCTCCCAAGTTCTTGCTCCGATGTCAGGCAATCTAATTCCTCCCCATATGTCCCATGAACCTCCCCAAGCCGCTGCCCAAGGGCTGGAGTTCAGAGGTAGTGAGTCCAAGTAAGTTCACGCGCAGACCCTTTAAGAGGAACTTTCTGGGTCTCCAGCAGCCTCTGTGTCACTCAGCCACAATCCCCACTGGTTTTTACAGCCTGAAATTATAAGGACTTCACTTTTCTAGGACTTCCATTGAGCCATATTTCAGTATGTTCTGAATGATGGTTGTTCTGTATTTTAGTTGTAATTTTGATGTGGTTGTGGGAGGCCGCATCTTGGTTCTCCTCCATGGCATCTACACTAATAAAAGACAAACATGCAAATTCACCGTACCTTTGCTACGCCTTAAGCCGCGCCCACCAGCCAATCACAGTGACTATATGCAAATTAACCCAACCAAGATGGCGGCCAGCAGCCATGGAGCTGGAGCAAGCAGGAGGCTTGGTTGCCCCAATGATGGAGGAAGCCAAGCTTCCTGCCTGCCGCAGTGGCTCTGAGCTCCACTCAAAGCAACAAAGTTTCAATTATAGAAGATAAATAAACCCCAGATACCTGCTTTCAGCCAGCCGTGGCCACGGAGCTGGAGCAAGCAGGAGGCATGAGTTGCCCCTGGCAATGGAGGAAGCCAAGCTTCCCTTCCGCCCACCGTGGCTGGCTCTGAGCTCCTCTCAAGGCTACAAAGTTTCAATTATAGAAGGTAAATAAATCCCAGAATAAAAATTTAAAGAAAAAGAAAAAAAGGAGAGGCTGGGAGCTTCTGTTGCCAGGGGTCTTGGCCAACCTGAAAACAGCCCTCAGCCCCTCACCCAGACTGGCCAGGCACCCCAGTGGGGACCCCCACCCTGAAGGGGGTGTGACCAGCTGTAAACACCCATCAGCCCCTCACCAAGGCTGGCCAGGCACCCCAGCGGGACCCCCACCCTGATATGGGACACCCTTCAGGGCAAACCAGCCGGCCCCCACCCGCGCACCAGGCCTCTATCCCATATAATAAAAGGGTAATATGCAAATTGACCCTAACAGCAGAACGACTGGGAATGACTGGTCACTATGACACACACTGACCACCAGGGGGCAGATGCTCAATGCAGGAGCTGTCCCCTGGTGGTCAGTATGCTCCCACAGGGGGAGCTCTGCTCAGCCACAAGCCAGGCTGATGGCTGCCAGCACAGCGGTGGTTGTGGGAGCCTCTCCCACCTCCTCAGCAGCACTAAGGATGTCCGACTGCAGCTTAGGTCTGCTCCCTGCTGGTAAGTGGACATCCCCCGAGGGCTGCCGGGCTGCCAGAAGGATATCTGACTGCCAGCTTGGGCCCAATCCCCCAGGGAGCGGGCTTAAGCCAACAGGTGGACATCCTCCAAGGGGTCCCAGACTGCAAGAAGGCATAGGCTGGGCTGAGGGAACCCCCCCACCCCGAGTGCACAAATTTAGTCCTATCTAATAATAGACAAACAGGATAATTGACCGTACCTTCGCTACACTTCCCATAGGCTAATCAATGAGATATGCAAATTAACCGCCAACAAAGGTGGCGGTTAATTTGCATATGTAGGCAGGAAGTGGCAGAGCGAAGGCTGAAGGTGGCTCCGGCGGGAGCAGGGAAGGCTTTGAAGGCAGCTCTGGCCAGAGCGAAGGCCTGGGTCCCTGGTGCCAAAGGAAAACTGGTGCAGGCAGCCAGGGGAAGGGAAGACCTATTGCATGAATCTTTTCGTGCAATAGGCCTCTAGTCCTATATAATAAAAGCCTAATATGCAAATAGACTGAACAGTGGTAGACTGAATAGTGGAATGACTGGTCGCTATGAGGCACACTGACCACCAGGGGGCAGACGCTCCATTCAGGAGCTCCCCCCTGGTGGTCAGTGCACTCCCACAAGGGGAGCGCTGCTCAGCCAGAAGCCGGGCTCATAACTGGTGCGCACAGTGGCAGTGGCGGGAGCCTCTCCCGCCTCCACAGCAATGCTAAGGATGTCCAGCTGACAGCTTAGGCACCAGGCCTCTAGTTTCTTATAATCCTTTTTATTTTCTTAGAATTGGTAGTAATGTCCTCATTGTCATTTCATTTCTGTCTCTTTTAGTTAATTTAGCTAAGGTTTGTCAATTTTGTTGGTTTTTTTAAGAATCAAATCTTGGATTTTGTATATCTGCTCTAATCTTTATTTCCTTCCTTTTGCTAGCTTTGGGTTTAGTGTATTCTTTTTCTAGATCTTTAAGATACAAAGTTAGGTATTGGTTTGAGATGTGTTTTGTTTTTAACGTAAGAGTAAATAGCTATACATTTCCCTCTTAGAACTGTTTTTGCTGCATCTCATAAGTTTTGGTGTATTTTGTTTCCATTTTCATTTGTCTTAAGATTTTTTCAAATTTCTTTTTTAACCCCATGGTTGCTTTAAAATGTTTTTAATTTTTACATATTTGTGAATTTTGCAGTTTTCCTTATTATTTTCATTGTGATTTGAAAAGATACTTTCTATGATTTCAATTCTTTTATATTTATTAGGACTTATATTGTGGCCTGTCATCTGGTCTGCCTTGGAGATGTTTCCGTTTTTTTTGAGGTGTAGTTCCTATTTTCTTCACTTGAGTCCCAACTGAAAGTCTGGAGTATTTACCAGGGCTCCTCTTCCTTGGTGTGCCCTAAATTTGTTTTCATCTCCCCAGTCTTATGAGACTGCCCAAGGCTCTTTAGCCTCTTGTCTTCCACTTTGAAATAGGCAAATGCTTTTTCCTATGAGAAAGTGGAGCTAAATATTGGGCTGAACTCTGTGCTTTTCTCTTTCATCTCTGGAATTTGCAGCTTCATGTTCAAGCTGTCTTGACAGCTTTGATGTCCTCAAAGAAGCTCTTTTTTATTCATCTTTTGTACTTGTTTTAGGATGGAAAATTGGTGTAATGCCATTCAGTATGTTATAACCAAAGTTGAAACACCTGATAAATGCTATGAGAATGATAGCGTCAAGTTGCTTAGGGAGCATATAGAGCAGGGGTCCTCAAACTTTTTAAACAGGGGGCCAGTTCACTGTCCCTCAGACTGTTGGAGGGCCGGACTATAGTTTAAAAAAAAACTATGAACAGATTCCTATGCACACTGCACATATCTTATTTTGAAGTAAAAAAACAAAACGGGAACAAATACAATATTTGTATTTGCATGTGGCCCGCGGGCCGTAGTTTGAGGACCCCTGATATAGAGCATAAAACTAACTCCTATGTGTTACAAAGCTTCACTACACTTTCTATTTCCTGACTGGGTACCTCAGTTGGTTAGAGTGTTGTCCAGATAAACCAAAGTTGTTGGTTTGATCCCCTTTAAGGGCACATACAAGAATCAATCAATATTGCATAAATAAGTGGAACAACAAATCGATATTTCTCTCAAAATCAATTTTAAAAAAAGCTTTATTACACTTTCTAAAAAAAAGTGTAAATTAAATTTTTACAAAAAGGATCTTACAAATCTGTTCTTGTATCTGTTTTTCAATTGTATATTTGGAGATCTTTCCATATTAGGAATACAAATCCATCTTTATTTTTAAAGGCAATTCCAAAGGATATGTTAAATATTCAGACATTAAAGGTGCTTGAAAAATAAATCTTTGCATCCCTACCCCCAGAAGGAAATAGTATTTTCGTTTTGTTTTGACTTTTGGTTCTGTCCTTCATTTTTGAGACCTCTTCTTTTAAGGAGATAGAAATGTTTAGGTCAGAAATATATATAACCCAGCATGATCAGTTGGTATTTTTTGCTAGTTTCTGCCATTCAGATTAAAGCACAACATAACGCTGCACAATCAATTAACTTTTTCACAGGGTCCTGATCTCTAGTGGGTTGAAAGGTTTCACTTGGGAGAAGACTTCAGACTAGTTCAGCTTAATAGGCAATATTATTTTTGTTTTGTTTTGTCTATTCTGTTTTTAAACAGATATAGAAAAAAATGTATAACTTAATGAATTACTGTATACAGTGTTCATATAGACACTACCAAGTCAAGAAATAGAACTTCACTGTCCACTCTAGAAGTCTTCCTTGTGGCCTGTTTGAAATAACTGCTTCCTCTCCCTAAAAGTATCCACTGTCCTTTCATAGTAATCCCTTCTTTGTTTATCTTTATGGTTTTATCACCCAAGTGGGTATTCTTCCACATTACTTTGATCCTGCTATTTGTTTTAAAAATATCTTCTGAGTGTCTTTTAATCTATGGGTTCTTTCTCTGTGTGTGGATTATTTATCTGTTGAGGAATCTGGGTCATTTGACTTGCTGAGTTTCCCTATGGTCTAGATTTTGATGATTGCAGTATGATGCAGTTCTACTCTCTTCTGTATTTCCTGCAAATTGCCAGCTGGATCCAAAGGCTTGATGAGACACAGAATGATTTGAAGTAATTGTCATTGGATCCTGTTTTTTCATCAGGATGCACATACTGATTGTCTGTTCTCATGATCTACTACTGTGAAACAAATTACCTCAAAACATAGTGACTTAAAACAAAAACAATTTCATTGTGTCTCATAACTTTGTAGGTCACGAATTCAAGCAGGGCTCCGTGGAAGATAATTCTGCTCCATGAGGCATCCATTTGGTGGATGGGCTGGTCTGGAGGTTCTGAGATGGCTTTATTTACATGCTTGACACTGGTAGGAATGGCTGGAAGGCTGGACTTAGCTGGGCTCCTCTTGCTTTCCATGACTTTCCAGAGACTTCCTGGTCTTGTACATTGTCTCTCCGGCAGAGTAGTCTGAGTTCTTACATGGTAAGTGTCAAAGAATTTGTGGACATAATGTAAAACCACCACAGTAACAAATATTTTGGGGAGATACTTTGATATATCATGTTTCTCTTTAAAGTTTCACCCACTAATTTTATCATTTATACATGAATCTTGCCAGTAGCAGTTATTATCTGTAGTGTTTCTATTTTTCTCATTCCTTCTACATTCATTACCTAGCATAGGATATAAAGTGTCTTACAGCCTATAAATAACGCCTCAACAGTTATTCAGTTGTTTTTCACACCTGTATGACTCAAGGATATTTGTTTTATTTTTTAGTTATAATCTAATACTATCATAATTAATTTTATTACCCCAGATTTTCTAACTGTGGCCATTGGAAGCTCTTTCAGGTTGACTGTTCTGTCCTTTGGACTTCAGGCTAATTTTTAAAATGTTTTTCTGGCCTACTTTTTTTGTAGGAATATTATTCTGTTCATTATTTTCTTCTCAACCACTTCTGTATATATGGCATTTGACTTCATTTGTTTATTTTTTTAAATATATTTTTATTGACTTTAGAGAGAGGAAGGGAGAGGGAGAGAGAGAATCATTGATTGGCTGCCCCCTGCATGCCCCCCACTGGGGATCGAGCCCACAACTTGAGCATGTGCTCTTACTGGGAATCACACTGTGACCTCCTGGTTCATGGGTTGATCCTCAACCACTGAGGCACACTGGCCAGGCCATTTGCTTATTTTTGTGTGAGATTAGTTTTTTTTGAACTTTTAGAAGGCATGGTTAAGGATAGTATTTTCAAATTTAAAGAGCTTCCTTTTCCGTTGTTTTCAGGTAGTATTTACAAACACGGTGGTTTATTTTTAACATTTCCTAGCTTTGTTAACCTTCTCCTTTGTTCCCTTTGTCTCGATTGTACTTGTCCTGTATAATTTTGATTCTGTTCATACTACTTCTCAGTTTAGAGCCCTGTCCTAGCTCTTCAGTTTCAAGAGTTTATAGAGATTTCCATCTCTTTAGCCCTTACGTAGACCTCTTTCATTCACCTTTTCTACCCACCAAAACCTCTTCCATTTTCAAATATAGTCCTCAAGTTGGCTCCCTGTGCTTTCTAGTGAATACCTGTTGGCTCTTTTGTTGTTCATCTGCTCTTAGATCCATTAGCTACCTGTTGTTTCCTTCTACTTCTGCTTCTACTGAAGCTGAAACTCTACAAGTCTTATTGATGTCACTGGTTTGTCCCCAACCACTTAAAATTTGGGGTTCTTGGAGATAACTAGGTAACACCTAGTTTTGTTATAAATGTCCACAGTTCTTTAGTTTTACTGCATAAATACTGTTTTTATGAGGGCATTTATGGAGATTTCAAGGCTTCATATAATCTTTTTTTTTTTTAAGTGTCATTTTGAGCAAAATATATTTTAATGGCATATTAAGTAGCAGATGTAGTTGAGTTACTGGTTGGATAATGAATCACTAAAAATTATGTGGCTGGGAGATTTTTTGCAACATGCTGGGGTACAACTTCCAAAAAATATAAAATAATATGATCTAGAAAGAAGTTTATGTTTCATGCTTATATTCCACCAACTTACTGATTTAAAGTGAAGTTTTATTTCAATAAACCTGTGGTGAATTTCAGGGTCTCTATTTTTAGTTTACTTTGGAAACTTATATAGGCATTTATTCTACCTTTTTCTCCCTTGACTTCCTGTTTATCTTTGGAAAGATCTTGAAGAATAGCTATAGCCCAGCCAGTGTGGCACAGTGGTTGAGCGTCAACCCATGAACCAGGAGGTCACAATTTGAATCCCGGTCAGGGCACATGCCAGGGTTTCTGTCTCGATCCCCAGTAGGGGGCATGCAGGAGATGGCTTATCAATGGTTCTCTCTCATCATTGATGTTTCTCTCTCTCTCTCTCTCCCTTCCTCTCTGAAATAATAATTTAAAAAATCACTATATATTAGTTGTGAAGTGCTCTATCTTCATAAAAAATTGTCTAGGTAAATCTGTGTGATTTCTCTTCACATTAACTCTATTTCCGAATTAAGACTGAAAATTTTTTTCAGTCCATCATTGCCAGTCCATTTTAGCCTTTTCCCATGAAGAGGAAGTTTGGTATAGAATTGCTTTAGATGGCCAGTTGTTAATTAGTTGCCTATTGTGTGCTGCTCGATTTTATTCTCAAAAGTTATCTTTCAAAATAGGAATCCATTTTATAACTATGACTAGCTGTTAGGGACCAAATTCTATGCTTTTGTTCTCTTTATTATTTCTATACAAACACTTATTTTCTCCTTTGAAAATGATTTTAATAGCATGAATAGTACTTTGCCAAATATATAAAAATAATTTAATTATGTGAGATATTGACTTGGGATGAGAGTTTTTCTGAGGTTTTATTCAGGAACAAAAGATTGAAATGTTTCCTGTTTATTAATATACTAAATTAGGTTCCAGACTCAATTCTCAGAGTGAACAAAGCTTATTTATTTTAAGTGGAAAAAAGAAGAAACAGCCAAGCTATACATTAGGGTTGGAAAGTTATGCAGTGACATTTTAGCTTTAGTAGAAACTTTTGGGACATTTTTCTTCATAATCTCCTCCCTACACAATTAATGATTCTAACAGCAGGTTTAGATTTTTTGATTCAGTTGATAACTCTTATGCTTTCCTAGAATTAGTCAGAAGAGTTTAGGTCATATTTTTGTTTAATAGAGCCTATAAATTTTAAGTATTGGCTGATTAGTGGATAATTTAGTTTGTCAGATTTTTCTTTCATTATACTTTGGTATATAGGTTGTTAATATTAAATTCATTTAGAAAAGCAGTCCTTATGACATTTTGTTTGATCTCCTTTCAGGTTCATGCATGGGAGATTTCAGACCAGTTGCTACAGATTCGACAGGATGTAGAATCATGCTATTTTGCTGCACAGACCATGAAAATGAAGATTCAGACCTCATTTTACGAGCTCCCCACAGACTCTCATGCCTCTTTACGGGACTCACTGCTAACCCATATCCAGAACTTGAAAGACTTGTCACCTGTCATTGTAACACAGGTAAAGCCTATGCTTCTCATTAGGGAAATTTGTTAAGAAGACCATTTGGATATCAAATTAATTTTTATTAACATTGCCAGACCATGTGAAGTAATGTTAACAACTTTATTATATAATAATTGCTATATTCTTATAAGTGGATAGAAAGTGAAAATTTAAATATTTTGTATTAATCTTAGACTTCATTTTAAACTAGCAAATACTGGGACTGGGGGAGTTGAGTATAGGTTTCATAGACAGCCACATGTGCCCCCCCTCCACCCCTTCTTAAAATTGCAGATGATGAAAATACTGTGCTATTCTGGGCCAGCGGTCTATGTAGTTGCCTTTAAAAAAATCTTTTCTGGACTGATTGGCTAATAAAAGTGTCATGAATGAAATGGTGAAGTAGAGCATTTGGCCTTTCCCCCTTAGACAGGGAAATAACTTTAGGAAGGAAAACTGAAGCTTCAGTGAATACATACATATGTGTTCTCTGCCTGGCATAGAAGTGCCCTTGAAGAGGAAGGAGGCTTTTGCATGAGTCTTGAAGATGGGAAATGGCAATTCATTACTTGAGGAGTGAGTCAATGGGCTGACTTTGTCAGTAGCTTTGGCTTTTTGACAAAGTAAAATTTCTCTGTCCATGAAGTTCTATGGTATTGCCAAATAAAAGTAAGTATTGTTATATCTTGAGGAAAATCTATTGTCTGTTCTTTCTTCTTCTTCTTCTTCTTTTTTTTTTTTTTCATTTTTAAAGTTTACCTTTAAATCCCAGTAATTTGTAGCTAACCTGGGAGAGTGTGTATGATATAGATAGTTGTGGGTGTCATTCTTCTTATTGTTTGGAAGAAATTTTGTTTCTTGTCAATTAATACTGATGGTAACCCTATTTCTGTTCATCTGTTCTATTCATTTATTTAATTTCTCTTCTTATTCAGCTGGCTTTAGCAATAGCAGACCTTGCCCTACAGATGCCTTCATGGAAGGGGTGTGTACAAACATTGGTGGAAAAGTAAGTAACTTGTATTGACTGTATGCTAGCATTTGGGATTACTATAAACCTACACAGAGAAATTTGTTAGCAATAGCTAGACATTTGCACTATTTCCCCAAACTCTTAACATATAATTATTTATTATTAACCGTTGTTAGGTTAAAAGAAAATCATTTAAAATTTAAATGCTATAAAAATATGTCATGTGGAACATAAAAGACCCTCATAATTTACATGCACACACATCACTTGAATTAACTGCAGCAAAGTCTTTTTATTGCCTAATGGATCACTCTCATTGATAAATCAGCAATTCTATACAAATATTTTAGGATGTTTAAGATGATAACAAATTGAAAATTGTAAATTGTTGTGAGTATACGTTCTTACTAATTGGGGTGTGTTTCATGTCTATCACAGGGACAACATTATTTTTAGATACATGGAGCCTGCTACTTTGAATAAAGCATTTCCTCATGGTCTTGGCAAGATAATCTTGATATTTGTTTGCATTTTGGCATTTGGTCAGGAAATTATTTTTGAACTTAGTGAATGTCCTTTTTACCTCCAAGCATAGTGTGTCATTAAAGACTTTATATGGATAGTTTATTTTATTTCAAAGTAAAAAGCAAACACCTTTTTTCTCCTTATTCCTATATTTCATATTAATGATTGACTATATAGCCCTCTAGATTTTCCTTTAAGCATTTTATAATAAATAAGAGTACACATATTATATTATACATATGCATATATATGTATTTGTTCACTCATGTAATATGTTTCATATACTTTTATCACTTATATCTTTGGATATCTTTTCCTGTTATGACATAGATAGGTATCTCATTATAATGGCTATGTATGTTCTGTTGTATAACTTGGAACCTTTTTTATCTTGTTTAATTATGAGGGACCTTTATGTTTTCCCAATGTTTTTACTGTTATAAAGAAGTACTGCAGGGCACATCTTTGTATGTACCTATGAGATTTTTCTGAGAAATATATCTGGAAGTGAAATTGTTGGGTCAAAGATTATGCAAGTTGAAATTTTGGTTTTCAGATACCCTTCAAAAGTTGTTGTCATAGGTTATTCTGATGGTTCTTGTTACCTTATGTGATTGTGTTCTTTCTGACTCTAAGTATCTTATGTCTCTCCTTTCTTTTCTAGATATAGCAATGATGTGACTTCTCTGCCTTTTCTGCTGGAGATCCTTACAGTGTTACCTGAAGAAGTACATAGTCGTTCCTTACGAATTGGAGCTAACCGACGCACAGAAATAATAGAAGATTTGGCCTTCTACTCTAGTACAGTGGTATCTCTATTGGTGAGTAGGTTTGAAATATGAAGTTGCTGTGTAGGAGCAAAAAGCCATGGTGGTTATTTTGTTCTTCAGTTTCATTATAGTAAAACCTCGATATAAAAGACTAATTTGGGCAAGGGGGTGTCCGTCTATCCTCCATTAAAGCTGAAAGACCATTATATAATAAAGTAGGCTTTCCAAATGCATATGTTAAAAAATTGATTTTTAGAGAGAGTGGAAGAGAGAGAGAAAGAGAAATATGTGAGAGAAACACATTGATTGGTTGCCTCCTGCACACGCCCTGACCAAGGCCTGGGCCGGGAGGAGCCTGCAACCATGGTACATGCCCTTGACCGGAATCAAACCAGGGGCCCTTTGGCGACATTCTGTGCACTGAGCAGAGCCAAACTGGCTAGGGCTATTATGATTCTTTTTAAAAATATATTTTTTTTATTGATTTCAGAGAAAAAGAGAGATAGAAACATCAATGATGAGACAGAATCATTGACTGGCTGCCTCCTGCAGTGGGGATCAAGCCTGCAACATGGGCATGTGCCCTGACCGGGAATTGAAGCATGACCTCCTGGTTCATGGGTGGACACTCAACCATTGAGCCACAATGGCCAGGTGGTTATTATGATTCTTAATCATAGTCTCTCTATCCCTTTTTCAAAATGACACTGATTTGTTGAAGAGATTGGACCAGTTGTTTTATAAAATACCTTACCTTCTGAATTTTCTGATTGTTTTGTCTTTGTTTCATTTAGTTTGTTTTTCTGTTCTCTGTAAGTCATCTATTTGGAAGTTATATCCAAAGCCAGACTTACTTCATAGGGATTCCTCAAGAGAATTAAGCCTTAATGATATTAATGCATCCATTGTATGTAATGAATTATTTCCAATGCATTAATAATAGTACCAGCTATTATATACCATCCTTGGGATAATTGAGGAAATAGTTACTAAAAATCATTTTCTGCAGGACTTAATTCTTTCCCAGAACCCCGGTTGAGAAAGACGAAAGGCTTGATGGTTAATTTAAAGGTAAAATATTTTTGGCTAGACTACATCACAGCTACTTCATGTACATCTTATCAGAATATAAATACTTTTTGGTTGGCCTTTCATTTCTGATGCTAGCATTGACTGGATTAAGATGATGACAGTCTGATTTCTCTGTTATAAACTTTGTCTTCCCCTTGTAATATAATGCAATTTGTTTGATGGTAGTTTATCATTTTACAAGTGTCTATTCCATGTCAATTTTTTGCCTAATGTTTTAAACTCTAGTTTATAATTGTTGCCACTTTAATTGTGGCTTGCCAAATAGTATTTTATTAATTGTATTAGAGGCCTGTTGCACGAAAAGATTTGTGCAATAGGCCTTTCCTTCCCCTGGTTGCCGGCACCGGTTTTCCTCCGGCACCCAGGACCCAGGCCTTCGCTCTGGCCGGAGCCGCCTTCAGTCTTCACTCCGCAGCTTCGCGCTGCCATCTTTGTTGGCGGTTAATTTGCATATCTCGCTGATTAGCCCATGGGAGGCGTAGCGAAGGTGCAGTCAATTACCATGTTTGTCTATTATTAGATAGGATAATTAATTCTACTACATATTAGTTGGCAATCTCCTGAGTTTCTATTAGAAAGTCAAGATGTCTTAATTCTTTTTTAATTTCTTGTTTTTAAAATAAGGATTTGTTTTAAAGCTGCCTCAAATGTTACTGTTTTATTTTTTCTGGCTATCTTTTTGTGGACTATTATGGACTCATGGATTTTCATTGATTCAGGGTTTCCACTAAAATCATTCTTTTGATGCTTAAAATGTCATAATTTTGGCTACCTGAGCACCTTTTTGCTTCCTAATATAAAAAGATGGACAGCCCTAGCTGGTTTGCCTCAGTGGATAGAGTGTCGGTCTGCGGGCCAAAGGGTTCTTTGTTCGATTCTGGTCAAGGGCATGTATCTGGTCGGGGCTTGTGCAGGAAGCAACCAATCCATGTGTTTCTCTCACATCGATATTTCTCTCTGTCTTTCCCTCTCTCTTCCACTCTCTCTAAAATCAATGGAAAAATATCATTGGGTGAGAATTTAAAAAAAAGATGAACATATTTATCTTGTTACCTCCTTGTGCCAGTTCTAGAATTGTTGGTTTCTTTTAGTATCAGCCCCAGTCCAATCAGGAGAAAGAAACTACATAGTGATAGGTGAGAATTCCCCCCACCCCCTTGGGGAAAAAATGTAATATTTTATTATTAAACAACTCAGGCAAAAGTCTAGATTTTCTATAAGTGCAGAAAAAATATGGAACGCTTCACGAATTTGTGTGTCATCCTTGCGCAGGGACCATACTAATCTTCTCTGTATTGTTCCAATTATAGTATATGCGCTGCCGAAGCAAGCACTAGGTGAGAATATTTATGTAAAGAATGATTCTTTCTAACAGGAGGTTACAGTAATGAGGGATTGTCTAGTAAGAAGTAAGGGGAGTTCTAAAAAACATAAACAGTTACAATAAAACAAATAAAGGGGGGGAAAACTTACAAGGAGTGGTCATTAACCCCAAGACTGAGTTATGGGATAGAGTTTCTAAGAAAGGAAGAGTTCATCCCCCTTTCAAGGCTGAGATCCAGACCCTGTTGGAGAGGGCATAGCCATGGTAGAGAAGTCATTGTGCTGTATGCTGCCAAAAATCTGTCCTCTTGAACTTGCTGGAGATCTGCTTTCCAAGAAGCCCAAAAAAGTTGTCCAGGGAAGGTGTCTCACCAGAGACACTCTGCCACAAAATCAGCTGGGTGTGGGAATACCGGGTGAAGCTGCTGGCACCGTGCACTGCAGACACTGGGGAAAATGAGTGCACTGAATCTAGTGCTAGATAAGTTGTGTTGCAGGTCCTTGAATAATGTTGTTTTGTTCAACGTCATTTTACTATAAAATTGTTGAGGTGCCTTAGGAACTTAACTTTTGTTTATATCAATTAGCCAATGGTAAATTGTTGCGTTTTTTTGTCATACATTGTTCCACTGTAGTTACAAGAACCCATCAACAACATTCACTGAGGACTTTTCTTAGGAGCCTAAAGCACTTTGCTATAAAACCATTGGGAGGGTGGGGGTGGGAGAAATAAGGAAACTTCTGGCCAGTGCACTGCAAGAGCCAGGCACCAGAGTAGCTAGGAGCCTGGGACAGGAGGAGCTGCACATTCTGCAGAAGTCTACCAAGTAATCATACCAGAAACTAGGAAGCTGAACCCCTTTCCTGTTGCAGTTTCTCTCCAGTGTCCTAACAAAAAGTTACTGCTAGCTAGCACAGGAAAAGAAATATTGAAAGGGCCCAGATCCATTTGTACAAAGTAGTCTAAAAGGGTGAATTTGGTGCTGAGTAGCACTAAATCTATAACCAGCATCTGTCTTCTCATTTGACTAATTCATCTTCCATATGCATTCGTCTACATACATTTAAATTCCTATACAATGGTATAACAAGCAAATAGAAAATATGCAATCTTGCTATAGTCCTCATTTATATATTGGTCACAAGGCTGTAATTAATATGTATGGCTTTCTTATTTCACAGCTAATTTTATCTCATCCATGCCGCTATAGACTGGATATTTGTGTGTACCACCCCCCCACCCTACCCCCAAAATTCATATATTGAAAACCAATCCCTACTGTGATGGTATTTGGATGTGAGGCCTTTGGGAGGTGATTAGGTCATGAGGGTAAAGCCCTCATGAATGGGATTAGAGACCCCAGAAAGCTCACTTCCTCCTTATGCCTTATGAAGACACACCAAACAGACAATCTTATATAATAAAAGCCTAATATGCAAATCGACCAAATAGTGGAACAACCGGTGGAACAACCCATCACTATGACACGCACTGACCACCAGGGGGCAGACCGCTCAGCCAGAAGCCAGGCTCACAGCTAGCAAAAGCTTCTCCCGCCTCTCCTCCGTGGCAGCACTAAGGACCCCTCGGGGGATGTCCACCTGCCGGCTTAGGGGAGCGAGAGGGTGCTGGCCAGGCTGAGGGTCTCCCCACCGCCCCCCCCCCCCCCACACGAATGTTGTGCACTAGGCCTCTAGTTGTTTATAAACCAGGAAGCAGGTCCTCACCAGACAACAGATCTGAATCTTTATCTTGAAATTTCCAGTCTCTAGATCTGTGAGAAATAAATTTCTGTTGTTTATAAGCCACCCATTCTTTGGTATTCTGTTATAGCAGCCTGAATGAACTAAAGACACCAACCCAGCTAGTTGCGTTTCTTTACTCTGTGAAGTGACTCAAACCTTCATTCTCAAAGAGTGAGCTCTCAATCATCCTGCCTTTTCTTGGCGGTTGCACCTGTAGTTTTCCATTAACATTTACTTTTGAGTGTGGAAGTACTAAGAGAGTTCCTAGAGATTCCTCTGGGTTCCAGATCGAGAACTCCATGGTTCCATTATATAGAAGGAACCCAACATTGCGGACCAGTAGTTTTATTGCTAGCTTTACCCAGTGATCAGATAAGTTTCTATTGAACAAGTACAAAAAACATTTTACATAAATGTTAAAGGCACGCTTTAAAATTAAATACCCAGCCCTGGCCGGTTTGGCTCGGTGGATGGAGCGTCGCGTCGGCCTGAGGACTCAAGGGTCCCAGGTTCGATTCCGGTCTGGGGCATGTGCCTTGGTTGCGGGCACATCCCCAGCGGGGAGTGTGCAGGAGGCAGCTGATCAATGTTTCTCTCTCATCGATGTTTCTGACTCTCTCTCCCTCTCCCTTCCTCTGTAAAAAAAATCAATAAAATATATTTTAAAAAAATTAAATACCCATTGCATTTTGAAGTTATTACATGTTCTTACAAGCTAATCTTTTTAAAGAATGATACTTTGTAAAACACTGTGTAATATGAAGCGAGAATTCTCATGATCCGTCCTCGGTGTGTTAACTAGGATCAGTCACTTCAGCCTATAGTTTAACCCCTTTTTTCTTCTTGGTTTGGTTGTATAAGGAGCCCAAATTGTTCAAGTGGTAGTCTTATCTTTCAGAGTTGCCCATTACTGTACTATCTTTATTCTGATATGAGGTCCTTGATTAGATATGATGCCATGATACTTGGCTATGGCATTCTTTTAGTCCAGTGATGGCGAACCTTTTGAGCTCGGCGTGTCAGCATTTTGAAAAACCCTAACTTAACTCTGGTGCTGTGTCACATATAGAAATTTTTTGATATTTGCAACCATAGTAAAACAAAGACTTATCTTTTTGATATTTATTTTATATATTGAAATGCCATTTAACAAAGAAAAATCAACCAAAAAAATGAGTTCATGTGTCACCTCTGACACGCGTGTCATAGGTTCGCCATCACTGTGTTAGTCCATGAATGATAGTGCTGATAGAAGCATTGCAAGCAGGGAAGGTAAATTCATATACAGAATATGCGTCTCTTCCTGTGAACACAAAGCTCTGCTTCCTCTATAATAGAAGTCCATTGTAATCAGTCAACCTAGTTTCCACAGGGAATGGTACCAGATTAGGAACTCAGTGTTGGTCTTCACTGTTGGCAGATTTGACACTCATCAGTAGTGTTAACCATTTAAGCCTTGGTAACTGGAAATCTATATTAATCCCATGTGTAGCCTTCATCCCCAATACTGTGGCCATTTTGTGAGCCCACTGAGCAACTACTGGGTGACTGGGGAAAGAGGCTTACATCATTTTGTTTGTCTGTCATTGAGAGAATCCTTTCTAGTGGATACCCTTGGTAGGTGTTCACCTAGAACAGAAATACTTCCACAGTCTGCCCATTCATATTCCATTCATATACCTTGGCCTCAGACTTCCTTGTCACTGAACTTTTAATCCTGTTTCTTCCAAATCCCTGATTATTCATTTAATCCATTGATAACTGTTCATGAATAAGTGTAGATTCATATGTCTAGTAGTCTCTCAATCCAGACATGGTGAACAACCAAATACACTGCTTGAAGTTCTGTCCACTAGGAGGGTTTCTTGCAGCCACTGTCCTTCACTAAGGCCCCTGAGTGGGCCTGTAATGCTGCAGCTGCCCATCTTCAGGTGGTTTAAGCATATTGTACAGACCCATTTATAATACAGGTTTGAGTTTTCTTCTTTAGGTATCTGGTTGTGAGGAACACTCCAGAAAGCCATAGGCATGGATTGAGGGGAATGAACCAATGCAAGAAAAGCTGGTGTTTGAGGGAATCTGAGCTGCCTGCTCATGCAGCTTGTACCTTCCAGATCTTTCTGAACTTAGTCTCTTATATACCATTTCCATTTGATGACAGGTTGCTGCTGCTCATGCCCAACCTTACGGCTAGATAGTTCAGACAGTACTCCGCTCAGGCTACATGATCACATGATGTCCCATCATTACATGTTCAGTCTCTACCAAGGCTCATTGCTTCTTAAAGGGAAAATAGTTACCTGCAGAAGAGGGCATAGATTTGCCCCCAAATCTTAGATATATGCACTATGATTTTCCTATTTGTGTTTCCCAGACACTCCATATATTCATTAAATCTAGAATCTCTAGTGTTATATTCCAGCTTCCCTTGGTCTAACACCCTTAGAGCTTACTCCCACATATGTTCTTTGGGTTTCTTCAGGTACATATTAGCAAAGTTTTAGAATTCTCTTGATATGTATGTTATTTTCTCCTGTGTGTACCTGCCCCCCTGGAACATGCTGAGATATGGCTCTAGTTATGGGTGACACAGGGGATGGTTGTGGTAGATCTTTAAGAGAGTGGGCATCCCCTGTCATGATATCTGTTATTGCAGGGCTATCAGTCTGAGGAAGAAATGTGAAGGCAGGCTTCTTCCACTGGTAAGGTGAGAATCAGAGTGACCTGGGGTTTCAAGATGATCAGTTTCATTCGGGTCCAACCAGATATCTATGTTCCACGCTTCTGAATCCCATTCTTTATCAATCATTTTCCTAACTTTCACATGGGAAACTTGGTGGGATTGTAAATTCAACTGTTGTTTGTAATTCGCCACAAAATTAAATTTTGTGTATGAGTTTCAGCAATACCAGCCTATAACTAAATAGCTTCCTTTAGAGATGTCAGAGAAACTGGTTCTCAGACTGTAACTTGAGCTTAATGGACTTAAGCTTGTCATTTTCTTTTTCTAAGTGCTCAAGTGAAGTCAAAAGAGAATCTAGTCAACACTGCTGTGTGCTTATAGCCATCATTATTGCCACAAATGGTCAAGTGCAGCAGCCACTTGGGCTCTCAAGGCACAACAAATCAATCTATCACCTGTGCCAAACATGAGAAAGTGTTTTACTTAGATAGTACTTTCTCATAATTGACACAGGTGATAGATTGATTTGTTGTAATGGAATCTGAAAAATATATCCCAGTAATACCTAATAAGGTCTATAATTCTGTCATGTAGCTTGTCATGTTACAGAATCCAGAGGATGAAATTCGTACAAAATTGCCAAGAAAAACAGATATTTGGCTATAATTCCAGGTACCAAAGGTCTCTTAAAACCTTTTCATTCAGTTTCCCTCAAATTCTCTTTAATGGTTCCGTGCCATTTCATTTTCCTACTAGTATTTTATTTTTTCAGTCTACTCAAATGGACCCATTCTTCTTCTAAAAGAATTTTTTATTTTTTAATTGCAGTTAATATATACAAAATTATATTAGTTTCAGGTGTACAACCCAGTGATTAGAAATTTATATAACTTTCAAAGTGATCACCCTGATAAATCTAGTACCCATCTGACATCATACATAGTTATTACAATATTATTGACTGCACTCCTTATGCTGTACTTTTCATCTCCATGACTATTCTGTAACTACCAACTTGTACATCTTTTTTTGTTGTTAATCCTCACCCAAGGATATTTTCCCATTGATTTTTAGGGAGAGTGGAAGAGAGAGGGAAAGACAGAGAAACATAGATATGAGAGAAACACATCGATTGGTTGCCTCCTACACACGCCCCAACCAGGGCCCAGGCTGAGGAGGAGCCTACAAACGAGGTATGTGCCTTTGACTGGAATCGAATCTGGGACCCTTTGGTCCACAGGCCGACACTCTATCCACTGAGCCAAACCACCTAGGGCCCAGTTTGTACATCTTAATTCCTTTACCTTTTTCACAACTTAATTCCTTTACCCAAGCCCCCTCCCATCTAGCATTATCGAAATGTTCTCTGTATCTATGAGTCTATTTCTGGTCTGCTTATTTATTTGTTTTTTAGATTTCACATATAAGTGAAATCATATGGCATTTGTTTTTCTCTGACTTATTTCACTCAGCAAAATACCCTCTAGGTCCATCCATGTTCTTGTAGATGGCAAGATTGCATTTTTTTTTATGGCTGAGTCATATTTTGTTGTATATATGCATCACCTCTTTATCCATTTATCTATTGATGGACACTTAGATTTCTTCCATATCTTGGCTATCATAAATAATGCTGCAATGAACATATGGTGGATGTATGTCTTTCTTATTTAGTGCTTTGGGTTTGTTCAGATAAATACCCAGAAGTGGAATTGCTGGGTCTGTCATTGTCTTTTTTTTTTTTTTTTAATCTATGAAGGTGGTTTTTTAAAAGTATGTTTTTATTGATTTCAGAGAGGAAGAGAGAAGGAGAGAGAGATAGAAACATCAATGATGAGAGAGAATCATTGATTGGCTACCTCCTGCACGCCCCCTACTGGGGATTGAGCCCACAACCTAGGCATGTGCCCTTGCCTGGAATCAAACCCAGGACTTTTCAGTCCCACAGGCCGACACTATCCACTGAGCCAAACCGGCTAGGGCCATTGTCTCTTGTTATAGCCTTTGTTTTAAAGTCTATTTTGTGTGGTATAAGTATTGCTACCCATTTTTGTTGTTGTTGTTTCCATTTTAATGAAGTATATTTTTCTATCTCTTTACTTTCAATCTGAATTGAGTCTCTTATAAATAGCATACTAAGAGTCTTGTTTTGTTACACATTCATTTACCATGTGTCTCTTGATTTAATTGATTTGCATTTAAAGTAATTGTTGATAGCCCAATCAGCATGGCTCAGTGGTTGAACTTTCAACCTAAAAACCAGGAGGTCATGTTTCAATTTCCAGTCAGGGATCGTGCCTGCAACCCCGGGCACTTGCCCTTACTGGGAATCAAACCTTGACCTCCTGGTTCACGGGTCATTGCTCAGCTACTGAACCACATCGGCCGGGCCTTATAGTGTATTCTTCATTTCAGTTATTGTATTTTTCATTTCTGACTTTTTAAAAATGTTTTTTATCTCTATTTTCATGTTTCCTATCTCTTTGTTGAAATTCTCACAAAGTTCATCTACTCTTCCCCTAAGTTCATTGAGACTCCTTATAACCAGTGTTTTGAAGTCTGCATTTGGTAAATTGCTTGTCTCTGTTTTATTTAGTTCTTTCGTTCTATTCTTTCTTTTGTGATATGTTTCTTTGTCTCCTCATTTTGGATGCCTCCTTATGTTTGTTTCTCTGTATTAGGTAGAGCTGCTACGTCTCCCAGTCTTGGTAAAGTGGCCTTATGTGGTAGATGGCACAACCTCTCCAGCCACTCAAGCTGGGCAATCCAGGTGTGCTCCTATGTGGGCTGTGTGCATCCTCCTATTGTAGTTGAGCCTTGATTACTTTTGTCACATCAGTGGGAGGGATTTACCCCCAGGCCAACTGGCTGCCGAGTACTGGTCCTGACTACAGCCAAGGAGCTGGTGTTCAGGGTCCACTCCCATGGAGCAGGACTTGCTTTAGTGGGGCTCTGGTGCCTGATGAGTCTGCCCCACGAAGGTGGTAAGGTGGAGCTCCAGCGTGGTCTGAACTCATCAAATGGACCCATTTTTCAATACTGTATTGAACTTTTAAAAGTTTTTAATATTCTTCTTACTTTTATAGCTTAACTGAGCCTGGCCTCCAATATATTTTTCTCTCTTCATTTATTCTACATTTTGTTAATCTAAGATCAGTTCTTCTTTGCTTCTGCTATATTTTTACTGGTGAGCTTGGTATTTATTTTCAACTTTGAGGCCTAACTCTAAGAGGTGGAGTTTTAAAAATATAGTTCTCAAAGAGGAACTGAAGGTAGTAACTCAGTTCCAAAGTTTTATGATGTGTGCTTGATTTAAATAGCAGAATTTCTTCTCCAAAGCAACTAGCTTTAGATGTAGGATTTTTCCAAAATATTACCCTCAACTTTGAGTCAGTAATTAGAATGTACAATCAAGTCCTTCCATTTGTAAACATTATACCTTCGTAAAATTGAGGTGTCATTTAGGAAGCATAAAGGCCAAGCAGTTGTGTAATGCATTTACATAAACAGCTTCAAAAAGAGTAGTGTGTGTGTGTGTGTGTGTGTGTGTGTGGTTGCCATGAATTTACTTGAATCATTTCTTTTTTTCTTCCTTCAGTTCAGTTCAGTACAGTTTCTGATTAATAAGTATAGAATCATTATTGCCTGGTACTGCAGACATAGGGGGAGCATGGCTACCTAGAAGTGTAAGTGCCAGCATTTAGGTCATATGGGATTCCATATCCCCCATGCCTCCCAAACTTCATGGCAATTATGATGTTTCTAACCCATTGCCTGTAAATGTTGTTGTTGTTGTTATTATTATTATTGTTGTTGTTTGTTTGTTAATCCTCACCCAAGGATATTTTTCCATTGATTTTTTAGAGAGACTGGAAGGGAGGGGGAGAGACAGAGAGAGAAACATCGATGTGAGAGAGACGCATCAGTTGGTTGCTTCTTGCACAAGGATTGAACCTGCAACCAAGGTACATTCCTTGACCGGAATCGAACCCAGGACTCTTCAGTCCACACTCCTATGCTCTATCCACTGAGCCAAACCACTTAGCGATGTAAATGTTATATTTAAACACTTTTTTTTTTAGGTTATTAAATTGTTTATTGTATTGCATTTACAAAGAAAACAGACAATGCATCCAGTAGCAAGAATAAAAATGTACTCAGGATTTTACTTTTAACTGACAGCAAATAGAAATTCTTTAGTGAGATCATGACAGTTTGACAGTATTATGATTAAGTTCAATAAAGGTTCATGGTGTACTTGGAAGATCAAATTCTACAGCTGCCTCTTTCTACAACTTCTACTTCATCTGGACCCTTAAATGATGGGGAAAGCCCTTATAAGAAACATTGCCAAAATGAAGTTATATGTTTTTCTACTACAAATTCATGTCAGTTGTTGAAACAGGGCCTTCTACTTTATGTTTTGGTTATTTCATCTTACTATCATTATCAGAATTCCTATAACTCCACAGTTGTAATTTAAACACTTTCTATCCAGAAAAAGTTAAATTACACCTCACTTTGGAAAATTATACATCATAAAAACAGTTTGCAAAGAGAAACAATAATGAGTTTTAGCCTAACTTTTAAAAAATCTTTTATAAACTATCACATTTATAGTACTGCCACTTGAATATTAAGTGCTAAAGCTGAAACATCAGCTTTTCATGTGGGAATATACAGTAGTTTTATGATTAGCTTATTTCTGTTTTATAAAATCAACCATAGATGAGTATTACTGTAAAGACAGTTCTACTGATAAGATTACATTAATGCAGAAATGGGATCTAAGAAACAGTTATTTCTGAGACATATCTATCTTTTGGCATGTGTATAATCTCTTTGTATCTCAGCTTCCCAAGTGAGATAATAATACCACCTGTAGAGTTTTAGTGGGGATTAAATGAATTAAAAGTGTTGAGAACAAAGTACTTATAAAGCACTTCTGTTAGCTTTTACTATTTTCATCCTTTCCATTATTACATCTATGAGGTGATTGTCCTAAGTATAAAGATTGACTTTTTTTTCCTTCTTATTTTCAGATGACCTGTGTAGAAAAAGCAGGAACAGATGAGAAAATGCTTATGAAGGTCTTTCGCTGTTTGGGGAGTTGGTTTAACCTAGGCGTTTTGGACAGTAACTTCATGGCTAACAATAAGTTACTAGCACTCCTTTTTGAGGTTTTGGTAAGTAATGGCTTTGTTTATGAAAGTATTTCTGCCACATAGCCACAGTAACTAACCTTCTGAGACATAACAGTGTTTTCATATTTCTGAAAAGTGATTGGAAGAAAAAGAAACAGCGATATCTCAAGCATAAATATTGAATAGGTCTTTGCAGATGGGAGTGACTTTGTCTCCTTTTTCCCAATGCTTTTCTTCCATGAAGATATATTAGTATGGAAGCTCTGTGCTTAATGGTTGTGTTCTGGTACATGTTAATCAGCTGCCTACTGCACACCTCTTACCGGGGATCAAGCCTGAAACCAGGGCATGTGCCCTGACTGGGAATTGAACTGGTGACCTCTTGGTTCATGGTTAATACTCACCACTAAGTTACCCTGGCTGGGCGAGTTAAATAATTCTTTTCCTTCAAAATTTTCAAGGGCTCTTGTATACTGGCAAACATCATTGTTAATGATGAAGCTGGTTAACTGATTTTTGCTTCAACGTTGCTCATGATCAATCTGGATAACTGGTTTTTGCGCCTTTCTAAGTTACCTTCTTCTCTCTTCCCCAAAAGTTTTAAGAACCTCTCTTTAACCTTGATATTCTGAAATACCATATTGATGTTATGTATGGGTCTGTGATACTTGTTGGATCCTTTTATCTTTTTTTTTTTTTAAATAAATCTTTATTGTTCAGATTATTACAGTTGTTCCTCTTTTTTCCCCCCATAACTCCCCTCCACCCAGTTCCCACCCCACCCTGTGCCCTTACCCGCCCCCACTGTCCTCATCCATAGGTGTACGATTTTTTTTTTTTTTTTTTTTTTTTTTTAGGTGTACGATTTTTGTCCAGTCTCTTCCCCCACCCCCCACACCCTTTCCCCCCCGAGAATTGTCAGTCCACTCCCTTTCTATGCCCCTGATTCTATAATATTCACCAGTTTACTCTGTTCATCAGATTTTTCATTCACTTGATTTTTAGATTCACTTGTTGATAGATATGTAATTGTTGTTCATAATTTTTATCTTTACCTTTTTTCTTCTTCTTCCTCTTCTTAAAGAATACCTTTCAGCATTTCATGTAATACTGGTTTGGTGGTGACGAACTCTTGTAGCTTTTTCTTATCAGTGAAGCTCTTTATCTAACCTTCAATTCTGAATGATAGCTTTGCTGGATAAAGTAATCTTGGTTGTAGGTTCTTGCTATTCATCACTTTGAATATTTCTTGCCACTCCCTTCTTGCCTGCATAGTTTCTGTTGAGAAATCAACTGACAGTCCTATGGGTACTCCCTTGTAGGTAATTGACTGTCTTTCTCTTGCTGCTTTTAAGATTCTCTCTTTGTCTTTTGCCCTTGTCATTTTAATTATGATGTGTCTTGGTGTGGTCCTCTTTGGATTCCTTTTGTTTGGGGTTCTCTATGCTTCCTGGGCTTGTAAGTCTATTTCTTTCACCAGGTAGGGGAAGTTTTCTGTCATTATTTCTACAAATAGGTTTTCAATATCTTGCCCTCTCTCTCTTCTTCTGGCATCCCTATAATTCGGATGTTGATACGCTTGAAGTTGTCCCAGAGGCTCATTACACTATCTTGATATTTTTGGATTCTTTTTGCTTTTCTGGTTGGGTATTTTTTGCTTCTTCATATTTCAAATCTTTGACTTGATTCTTGGGATCCTCTTGTCTGCTGTTGGATCTCTGTATATTATTCTTTATTTCAGTCAGTGTATGCTTAATTTCTAGTTGGTCCTTTTCATATCCTCAAGGGTCTCACTAAATTTATTGGCGGTTTCTAGAAAATTCTTGAAAAACCTTATAACCGTGGTTTTGAACTCTATATCCAGTAGTTTGCTCTCCTCCATTTCTGTCATTTGTGATCTGTTTCTTTGTCTCTGCATTTTGGCTGCTTTCCTGTGTTGATAGAGTGGCTTTGTGTGCTAGGTGTACTATATGGCCCAGTGGCTCAGCCTCCCCAATTACCTGAGGTGGACACTCTTGGTGCACCCCTTTGTGGGCTGTGTGCACAGTCTTGTTGTAGTTAAGCCTTGATTGTTGTTGGTATCACTGGGAGGAATTGACCTCCAGGCCAATTGTCTGTGAGAATCAGCTGTGTCTACAGTGGGAGAACTTCTGTGCTGAAGACACCCTTCTGGGGCAAGACTTGCTTCAGTGGGGCTTTGGTGCTCACTGAGTCTGCCCCCTGAGTGTGTCTTTTATGGATCTGAGGAGTTGTAATCTGGATGGTCCCACTCTGACCAGTAGGTACACAGGCTCTTGGATCTCTAAGGAGGTGCTAATTTAGCCTCTGCCTGAGGCTACCCAGCAGGAGCTACGGAGAGATCTGCAGATTCCTCTTCCTTGTTTGGGGTTTGGAGGTGCCCAGATGAGGCCCAGCTGTGAAGCAATGCAAGCTGCTGTGGGGCCTTGAGCCTTCTTTTGGATGTTCTGGTTCTCTCTGACCCAGCTACAGTTTGTTAGGTAATTTTAGATCTCAAAGGGCCAGCCCATTCATATGCAAAAGCCTCTGCTCACAGCTTGGGTGGGGCAGGGTCTCAGGAAATCAACAGGGTGGAGCAAACAGCTATGGCTGATCCTCAGTCTTGCCCTAAGAGGTCCCTCATCTCAGTGTCCTGGTAATCGCTGCAAGCACCTCTGAGAGAAAGCCGCCTTCGAGTTCCGTCCGCTGCCAGACAGTCCAGTTTCTCCCCGTATGAGTTTGGGTCCCCAGAGACTTGCCCGGAACTGGAGCCAGGGCCGTCGGGAGCTTGTGCCTCCCTCCCGATTGAAAAAGACAACCGTGTCCTCTGTTGCCAGCCCTTTCCTCGCACGCGCCTCCATACCTCTGCACTTTACTTACTCACCTCCTGAGTCTCAGTGTGCTTTTCTCTTTCCTTCTAGTTGTAGAATTTCCACTCAGTCAGCCTTCCTGTGGTTCTGGGTGATGTCTGTTTTGTCTTTAGTTGTAGTTTTGAAGTGGTTGTGCGAGGCAGCAATTTCAGGTGTTTACCTATGCTGCCATCTTGGTTTCTCCATCTGGATCCTTTTATTTTAGATAGTACTTGAATATCAGAAAAAGGATGGAAAAAATTTCCAGAGACTGAAATAGGACAGGAAACACACATGGCATTCCAGTCAGAGGGACTGATATGGAAAACATGGGTTTTAGAAGTCAGGTGATCATGATTGAGGTACAGAAAGGCTGATTTGCTTGGCATATATGGAAATAATCAAAAATAGCATTGAGAAAATTGATGAGTATTGTCTCATTGAAGGCCATGGCTACCAGGCTTTAGCCATGTAAATTACATTTTTCAGAAACAGGCTATAATTGTTTACATATTAATTGGATTATAGCTTAATGATCATGCTTCTGCCCTATTCCTGCTGTTTCCCAGCAACAGGATAAGACCTCATCCAACCTACATGAAGCTGCTTCAGACTGTGTGTGCTCAGCTCTCTATGCCATTGAGAATGTGGAGACTAACTTGCCATTAGCCATGCAACTGTTTCAAGGAGTCCTGACATTGGAGACTGCCTATCATATGGCTGTGGCACGCGAAGATTTAGACAAGTGAGTATTTAAGACAGTAGTCCTGGGTTCACACACAGGCTGGTGTTTTTTATATAATTTATCTATTCTTTGTGACTGTAAATACACACTCTGCATCCTAAAGATGCTCTTCTATTTTCATCTGACCTGGAGTGGCAAATTGGATGCAGAAGGAAAAGTTGTAATCATGGAAAGTCGTAATTTTTTATGCTTAAAAGGGGCAAGGCTCTAAAAATTAGGGATGAACTTTGAAGTATCAAGTGTGATTTGATGGGAATTTTATTCAGGTTTAGTATTTGAGAATTTGAACTGACTTATGAATCATTTGCTTATATGTATAAAAGTATATGATGTAAGAATAGTGGATGTTATGGAGATTGAAGTACAGCATAGCAAATAATCATTTGTGCTGAGGATCCTTTTCTTTATTTGAATAACTGTTGGTGAATATGTACATAAAATAGCGAGATTTCTGACTTGGTGTTCTCATTCCTTTTTCATCTACAGAGTTCTGAATTACTGTCGGATTTTTACTGAACTATGTGAAACTTTTCTTGAAAAAATTGTTTGTACTCCAGGCCAAGGTCTTGGGGACCTGCGAACTCTAGAACTGCTTCTTATCTGTGCAGGACATCCTCAGTATGAGGTAGTGTTTATACTATGCTAATGCCATTATTCTCCAAGTTTTATGTTGCATATTATTTATATTCTATTGTTTCCCACGAAGCTTTATATTAATGAGAAATTATAGTCTTATTTTTAGTTGATCTGATGTGGGGGTTGCCTCTGTATTGGATTTTTTTTTAATTAATTATATTTGGGCTTCTTTTGAATCCTTTTCTATTTTTTTCCTGGTTAGCTGAGCTGACTGGTTGGTATATGTACCTCAATGAATCAGTTAAAAAGAAAGCCTACTATCTTTCTACTAAGCCCCCTATTTCTCTATAGTTATTCTTTAGAGTTTTACAGCTAAAAAAAAAAAAAACCCCACCAAATCTTAAGCGCACCTCCAAAAATTTTAACATCCAAAGTTTGTCTCCAGATTATGGATGGGAATGAGAAAAGGATTAAAAGGACTTAAAGAGTCTCCTTCATTCCAAAATTTGGTGTAAGACACCCTACCTCTTTTAAGTTTGCTAGATTAAAAAAAACATCAACTTCATTTAAGTAGTTTTTTCTTCTTTTAATAGTGTAAGAAGTGACAAAAAACTCCCAAGTTGAGTAAATAGCTCTATTTTGGATCCTTGATGGGAAAAGTAGGATATAGGGTCCCTCTTAGAGAGGTCACAATAGTCCTGTTAATTCTCAACCCCTTTTCTGTTATATGAAAGATAATGTTTATTTGTTTGATATAATCTCATGAGGATATCTAGATTTGGATGAAACTTAAAACATTTGCCCTGGCCCTAACCGGTTTGGCTCAGTGGATAGAGCGTCGGCCTATGGACTCAAGGGTCCCAGGTTCGATGCTGGTCAAGGGCATGTACCTTGGTTGCGAGCACATCCCCAGTAGGGGGTGTGCAGGAGGCAGCTGATCGATGTTTCTAACTCCCTAGCCCTCTCCCTTCCTCTCCGTAAAAAATCAATAAAATATTTAAAAAAACAAAACAAAAAACAACATTTGCCCTGCCTGTGTATCTTGGTTGGAGCATCTTTCTGATACACCAAGGATGCCGGTTCAATTCCTAGGCAGGGCACATATAAGAGACAACCAATGAATCCATATATAAGTGGAACAACAAGTTGATATATTTCTCTCTTTCTCTCTCTCTCTCTCTCTTTCTCTCTCAAAATCAGTTTCTTAAAAATCAGTTAAAACATTTTTGGGCTGGTCAAGATGATTGCATAGGTAAATACTGGACTCTCCACCTCTCACAACCACATCAAAATTACAGCTAAAATACCAAACAACCATCATTCACAACCATCTGAAATCTAGCTGAATGCAAGTCCTACAACTAGGGAATTAAAGAAGAAGCACATCAAGACTGGTAGGAGGGGTGGAGAGTTGGAGTGAAGTTATAGAACCAGCTGGTCCCATTCTCATGTGTGGCAGTTTAAAATTGGGAGGGATATCTTGGCTGTGGAGGTTTCCCTAAGGAGTGATGGGTCCCAGCCCCACACCAGGTTCCACAGCCAAGGGTTCCAGTATCAGAAAGAGAAGTCTGCACAATTTCTAGCTTGTAAAAACCAGCAGGGATTGTGGCTAAGTGACACAGAGGCTTGCTGGTCCCAGGCAGTTCCTATTAAAGGGCCCTTTTACTCAAACTCATTTCCTCTGAGCTCCAGCACTGGGCAGCAGCTTGAAGGGAACCTGGGACATTCAGGGAGAAACTAACTTGCCTGGAATCAGGGCAAGAGCTGGAGGGGCAGCTTTCTCCCACACACAAGTTTTGGCAGAGGCCATTGTTGCTTTGATGAGCTCTCTGCACCACAAAGCTGGCAGGGGCAACACCATATCTGAATCTTCATCAACCTGGCTCACACTTTTTGGCACACCCTGGTGATTCCCTAAGATCCTGCCCCTCCCTACTTGCATGCTCATCCAAGCCATTTCCAGTGGCTTTTCCATACAACTGGTCTCTCTTGCCTCATGCCTCAGACTTTCCTAAAATCTCTCAAACAAGCAGCATCTGGCTTCAGCACACCCCATACCTCTCAGTAAGTGGCCCCAGGCCCGGCATTAGTGGCAGCCTGCCTTGGTTCATAGCTTGGCCTCTCCTGGGCACCTCCAGGCTTAACACAAGTAGCAGCCATCTGCAGATTGCTTTGTAGCTCATGGTGGGTGGTACCATGTAGAGGGCACAGGCAGTGGTTGACTTTGCACCTCCCAGTAGGCTCCAGAACCAGCAGTGCATCTAGTGGTCAACTTCAACCATGCTGGATTACAACCCTACCATCTCCACAGGTGACACACTCCAGGGGTGGACACACCAAAGCCCCACTGAAGCAAGTCCTGTTTCATAGGGTCAGCACCTGCACAGCTCACACTGGGAGGCACCTGGATTGCCCAGCTCAGGTGACTGGGAAAGCAGAGCCATGGGGCCCTACAGGACATCTACTACACAAGGCCACTCTACTAAATCCAAGAACATAGCAGATCTACCTAATACATAGAAACAACCATAGGGAGCAGCCAAACTATAGAGACAAATAAACATGCCACAAATGAAAGAACAGGAGAACTCTCCAGAAAAAGAACTAAATGAAATGGAAATAAGAAAACTACCAGATACAGAGTTTGAAGCAGTGGTTATAAGGATGCTCAAGTGACTTACTGAAAACTTCAAGAAACACAGTGAGAACATCAGCAACATAAAAAACCAGTCAGAAATGAAGGATACACTCACTGAAATGAAGAATAATTTGCAGGGAATCAGCAGTAGAGTACAGGATGCTAAGAATCAAATAAAAAATTTGGAATATCAAGAAACAAAAACACCCAATCAGAAGAGCAAAAAGAATAAAAAAATATGAAGATAGTGTAAAGAGTCTCTGAGACAACTTCAGACATACCAACATTCACATCATGGAGGTGCTGGAAGGAGAAGAGAGACGGAAAGAAAATGAAAACCTATTTGAAAAAATAATAACAGAAAACTTCCCTTACCTGGTGAAAGAAATAAATATACAAGTCCAGGAAGTACAGAGTCTCAAACAATATGAACCCAAAGAGACACATCATACCAGGACACATCATAATTAAAATGCCAAAGATTAAAGACAACTGGGGGAAAAAATAATATCCCAGAGAGGAAGGGAGAGAGGGAGAATGGGATAGAAGCATCAGTGATGAGAATCATTGATTGGCTGCCTCCGGCATGGCCCCTACAGGGGATTGAGACTGTAATTTGGGCATGTGCCCTGCCTGGGAAACGGTTCATAGGTTGATGCTCTACCATTGAGCCACACCAGCTGGGCCAAAGAGAGAATCTTAAAAGCAGCAAGAGAAAAGCAGTTAGTTACCTACAAGGGAGTACCCATATGACTATCAGCTGATTTCTCAACAGAAACTGCAGGCCAGAAGGGCGTGGCACAAAATATTCAAAGAAATGAAAAACAAATACCTAAAACAAGATTACTATACCCAGCAAAACTATCATTTAGAATTGAAGGACATATAAAGAGATTTCCAGACAAGAAAAAAGCTAAAGGAGTTCATCACAACTAAACCAGTATTACATAAAAAATACAGAATCTTGCCCTAGTCAGTTTGGCCCAGTGGATAGAACGTCAGCCTGCGGACTGAAGGGTCCCAGGTTCGATTCTGGTCAAGGGCACATGACCAGGTTATGGGCTCTATCCCCAGTAGGGGGCATGCAGGAGGCAGCTGATCAATGATTCTCTCTCATCATTGATGTTTCTATCTCTCCCTCTCCCTTCCTGTCTAAAATCAATAAAAAAAATTTAAAAATAAATAAGTAAAGGGTCTTGAAGAAGAAGGAGGAGAGGAAGGATGATGATCAAGAATAGGAATAATAAAATGGCAATAGATATGTATATATCAACAATTGAATCTAAGAATCAAAATAAGCAAAGGAGAGACTCATAGATACAGACAACATTTTGACAGTTGTGAGATGGGAGAGAGGTTGGAGATGGGTGAAAAAGGTGAAGGATTTAGAAGTACAAATTAATCATAGCCCATGGACACAGACAATAGACAGGTGACGGCCCAGAATGGGCTGGGAGATGGGTGGAAGAGGGGGCAAAGGGGAGAGTGGAGGACATCTGTAATACTCTCAACAACAAAATAAATTTTAAAAAATAAAATGAAAGGAAACTTTTGGGAGATAGTATAGCACTACAAATAATTATCACTTCTTTAAACAGTGCTATAAGTAAGATAAGCTGTAGATAAAGTCTTTTTCCCCCTTCTCTCCCATTCAAGAAATCAAGTAAATATAAGTGATATAAGGTTGGTATGTACAGGGATATTTGCAGATGGTTTGTCTGGTTAGAGGTTCTCCATTCTCAAACAAAATGAAATAATTTCAGAATTTGGGAAAAAATACTTGAAGAGATTTCCGTTTTTCTATCTGCTTCTCTAAATTCAGAATCTAATATACTGTTGAAGAAGTTATCTAGGGTAAATAGGGAATGTAAAGCCATTCCTAAAAGGAGTTTGGAATCTAATATGGGAAAATAATTTGGGAGGAGGATAATAAGTGTACTAGAGAAAAGGTGGTTTCTTAATTGGTTCCACTTAAAAATATATCTTGTTTCCTACATCGCTCTAATAATAATAAGACTCATTCCATTTCATTATCCCTTTCTCTAATTTACCAGGTAGTAGAAATCTCCTTTAACTTTTGGTACCGACTAGGGGAGCATTTGTACAAAACTAATGATGAAGTTATTCATGGCATCTTCAAAGCTTACATTCAGAGGCTACTTCATGCCTTGGCTCGACACTGCCAGCTAGAACCGGACCATGTAAGTTCTCTTCTCTACTTGTTTAAATCTTAATTTCCTCCTCTTTTTAGTGCTGTTTTGAAGAGGAACTTTTGAGAATAAAGCTAATGAAATGTGAAGGTTTTCTGTTACTAGCTTAAACTGAAGAAATCAGTATATGTCTATTGAAGAGTATTAGGTCTGTGTACGAAGGAATTAAGTCTGCTGAGCCAGTAATTCTCCTGGGAATTTACCTTAAATTTTGCAGAAGAAAAAGTAGCTATTTTATAGAAAACTTTTTTTTTAAAAGTAAAACCATGTACAACAGTATAAGAAGAATTGTATAAATTATGATGTAGCACCTTAATGTACCATTGTGTAGCAGTTAAAAATAAATGACTGTTGCCGAAACCGGTTTGGCTCAGTGGATAGAGTGTCGGCCTGCGGACTGAAAGGTCCCAGGTTTGATTCCGGTCAAGGGCATGTACCTGGGTTGCGGGCACATCCCCAGTGGGAGATGTGCAGGAGGCAGCTGATCGATGTTTCTCTCTCATCGATGTTTCTAACTCTCTTATCTCTCTCCCTTCCTCTCTGTAAAAAATCAATAAAAAAATATATTAAAAATAAATAAATAAATAAATGACTATTGAAATTGATAGCTGGTATGCTAAATGAAAAAATCAGAATGTGTTGTTGGATTAAAACTAACACAAAAGTTAAATATTTTTTTTCATCCTTTTGGTTGGTTGGTTTAATCCCTGTCCTTTAACTTAGGACCTAGAGTGAGGATTTTTTTTTCCCATTGCTTACAATTAAATCTGACATGAAAACTGTCTATTCTGTTCATTTTAATGTTAACATTGTTGTTCGAGTCATGCTATTTTGTGTCTTTAAAGAACCTTAATGATGATCTAGTCTAGTGGTTTTCAATACTTTTTTAAACTGATGCATACTATCTTTAACTACATCTTATTTAGAAGCCTGATAATGTAAATAAAAGCAGGCTGCTCTTGTTTAAATGACTCGATTCCTTTCTTCCCTTTGCTAGTTCTGTGGCACCATTTCCCTTGTAGTTCATTTCCTACACTTGTTAGGTATATAGTGTTTTATCTCATCTAAGACAGCCATCATTTCCTTTCCTCCTTACTCCTTCACTTTTATTAATTTGTTCATCTTACAGTAAGGAAGTTGAACTACATCAGCAATTCTCAATAGTCCTAAGGGCTGTTTTCAGTTTTCATGTTCCAAGATTCTTATATATGCCCTTAACCATTTCACGATTGGGTAAGCCTTTGTTTACTCATAGAAGTGTGTTGGAATAAGAAATATTTAAGAAACATTGAAATGTAAATGATTTCTATTTTTTAATGAAAATTTTCAAATGTGCAGCAAAGGTGAAATGATTTTATTAGTGAGTATCTGTATACCTACTACCTAAATTCTACAATTAATATTTTACTATACTTGTTTTATTATGTCTGTTAACCTATACAAAATTCTTTTTAAATAATTTATTCTGTGACTAGTTATTGGGATAATGGTTAATTTTAGTAGATCTTGAACCATAACGTTTCAGAGGCTTATTCAGTACTAAAAAGCTAGAACTTATGTAAATGAACTTATAAACTCTTAAATTACCACCTCTTCCAGATCACTTCCTACCTCTACCCCTTCAAAATTTTCTAACAATAGAATAAGGCAGAGTTGGGAAATGAAAAAAAAAAAAAATGAAGTAGTAGAAGAAGAGTTGGTAAAGGTGGTAGAGGATATGTTTTATTGACTTGAAATACCTAAATGTTTGGGAGATGCTCTATAATAAAATATCCTTGTGATTTAGGTGATTTATCTTTTGTCCAATGGGCATGGTCTACTAAATGGCCTTCTTTTTTCTTGATTGTATAGTGGTCAGTGAAAACATTTAAAACAAATGTTATCTGATTTGATATTTTAGGAGGGGGTTCCTGAGGAGACGGATGACTTTGGGGAGTTTCGAATGAGGGTATCAGACCTGGTGAAAGACTTGATTTTCCTGATTGGGTCAATGGAGTGTTTTGCTCAGGTAAGCCCATTCGGAGATTCTCACCAGTTTTAATGATCACTTTAATTCTGTTCACTTCTCTGTCTTCTATAAATGTTCCATTTTTTTCTTCAATCTCAATGGCTAAATAGGACAATAGATATGCAGGTGCCTAGCACACTGCCTGGCATATAGTAGCTATGTTTATTTACTATCTTACAAGCCAATTGCAGTCTGTGGATGGTTCAGTTATAGTTTGCTCTGTGACACTTGCTAATGAGAGCTGTTCTACTTGTCCAGCTGGAGTGGAAGATCATAGATAAACCTTAAAGACCCAAGATACTTATAGGGAATTTGGACCTAGCCAGGAAAAATAGCAAGTTTGTCTGCTTTAATAATTATGTATCAACTCCTGGCAACTCTTTTAGTTATTTGGCATTGTCTTTTGTCCATACTTACGGTTAGGTTCCTGTGCAGTTTCATCCCAGAGGTGATTATACTAGAGTAGAAGAATCATAGTCCTGTGGTTTTCCTCACAATCAGTGAGTAACACTTTACCTCATAAGATTGTGATCATCACCATTCCACGTCACTTAACATTAGCATAAGTTCAGGTGGCTTTCATATTGCTTGATCACACTCTTAAGATCTGAAATAATACTTTTGATGCTTTGTCAGCAATACTGAACTAACCTAATATTTTTGTGACCCATACATTTTGTGTACTTTGGGGCATAATCTGATCTAGAAAGTGTTAATAAAGCTATAACTATTTTTCTTTATATTAAGCAAAGTGTGTTTATTGACCTAACTACAAAGGTTTGGGGATTTTAAAAAAGGACTAAAATCCCTACATCACAGGCAGATGACCTGTGTTCAGATTTCAGTTCTCTCACTGGCTCCATGGTTTTGAGCAAGTTACTTATTCTTTTGTGTGTGTGTGTGTTTTTTAAATCCTTATCTGAGGACATGTTCACTGATTTGGGAGAGAGGAAAAAGGAGAGAGACAGAGAGAGAAACATCGATTGGTTGCCTCCAGTACACACCTTGACAGGGGATCGAACCCGCTATCTAGGTACATGCCCTGACCTGGAATTGAACCCGCAACCTTTTCATTGTACAGGTTGACGCTCCAACTGCGCCATCTGCCTGGTGCGGCCAGTTACTTATTTTTCTCCAGATCTCAGTTTACAAATTGGACATAAATCATCAGTGTTGTTCAAGATATTTTCTGTGGAATACCAGTCCCATGAGATATTCTTTGGCAAAAAAGGATCCATCATCAATTAAAATGGGGAAATTATTTAAATGATATATTAAAGGCTCTGTGAAGTCCTATAACAACAGTTTTGTCTTACCTAGCAGTGTCTGTTATTTGACTATAGAAATCTTATTTAGATTAACACCCAGTCACATTCCAGATGGGTATACTCTGGGAAATTTCTGGACATCTCTGAATATTCTGCTTGGTCTCTCCCCACCCCCTCTTGTTTGGACATGGTATTGTGATAGGTGCCTTTAGACAGCTACTTTCTAGGAATTCAATCTGTACTACTAGTTTGATGTAGTGAATAGAAATGTAAAGCCAATGCAAATATAGAGACTTTATATTGTGTCTCAATTTTAAGTGTGTTTATGTATTTATCAGTTGTTATCAGGACCAGGAAAAGACACTGTTAATATGTTTTATTTTTTCTATAATATTCATTCTCTGGGGGCAGACAGTAATCTTGGTGTATCCTTGGAGACCTAAATGGGTTTATTTTAAATATTAAATTACTAGTTACTTATAGATTAATAATTAGTGAAGCTGTGAAAAATGAAAATCATATTCTTCCCTGGCTCGGAGAGATAATTAATTCAATTTAGAAATAAGGGGCTGGATTTATTGTAACTAACAGGGTTTTTTGTTTTGTTTGTTTTGGAATTCTATTCTGTTTTCCTTTTAATGGATCCATAATCCACCTCTTCTTCTCTAGTTATATTCTACTCTGAAAGAAGGCAACCCACCCTGGGAGGTGACAGAAGCGGTTCTCTTTATCATGGCTGCTATAGCAAAGAGTGTTGATCCGTGAGTGTCTAATAAGTCTTTTGCTGGGAACTCTATCAAAGGAAGGAAAATTACACCATTTTTCTCATGTGTTATATGTTTGGAAACTCTTAGAACGTCTTCTATAATTGCTGTCTAATCTTCGGACTTCTAGAGTCTAGTCCAGAGTCGTATGCATTGCTGATATCCAGGTTTTAACCACATTTCCCAGAGTTAAAATTATTTTGTTCTTGGTGCTAAAATGCTGATTTATTTTTCTAACCGAGGTTCCTTTGTGAAAGTTGGTATAATCAAAAATACTATTCTCCTTTTTTTTTTTGTCTTAGTCATTTATCAGTTTCAGAGAGGCAAGGCATAGGTACCATTTTACCTAAAAGAGTAGCAAAATCTAAAATGCAATTATTTTTGTTATTGCTTAGCATAGAAATTCTATTTTTGATTTTAACATGAATCCCTAAAAACAGATTACTTTGTGCTTTGAGTTTTTAAATTGGTGTTGATATCTGTCTGGTTTTCATGTATTAAGATCAGATACCTCTACAGTTGAGTTCTCTATCCAGGGCCTTGATTGGAGAGATGGTTAAGGCATGTATTTGTAAAAAGTACAGTGCTTCTTTCTTATTTGCCTTGCAGGGCCTAGTCAACTAAATCTTATATTGTTTCTAATTCAGTAAATATTCAAGGACACAATATAGGTTTGTTTTTCTCTATTAAGAGGTTCTGGTTCTGAACTACATTCTATTCTATTTGCTCTTAAACCTATTTTGGTGTCTTTTGCAACCTTCAGTGACAGCCTGAAGATTATTAAAAATCACTAATATTTTAACTGACACGTGTTGGTGTGAAAAAAGGTAAGAGTATCAGTAATTACCTTAGTGTCCCTGGGAAACATAAAGCATAAATGAGATAAGATTTTATTTTGTTTTTTATTTATCCACATCTCAAGCCATCTGCATGAGTGTAATTTTTTAGTGTATATAAAGGACTTACTATCAGCAGGGAGTGCTCTTGCTCAAATTCATAATATTATTTACATTTTAAACATCTTTTATTTCTGGATTATGTTCTGCCACTTTGGAGGCATCCTCACTCTGCTTAAATAACTTTAGCTAGCATTGGGGAGTAGGGAAAAAAAGATAAGAAAAAGGAAAAAATAAATCCTTGGAGTTGTGGAAAGTACTTAGTTAACTTTATTTTCCTTTACCTGTTCCTACAGCTTGTGTTCTTTTTGTTTGTTTGTTTGTTTGTTTATGTGATATATCACGTTTATTGATTAGAGAATATTGTACCAGTCTTGCATCTATGGAATAAACCCCCCTTGGTCATGGTGTATGATCTTGTTAAAATATTGCTGGATCTGATTTGCTAATATTTTGTTGAGAGTTTTAGCATCTGTGTTCATCAGGGATATTGGCCTGTAATTATGTTTCTTCAGCTTGTATTCTTCTTGTTCCTTTAGTTAGTGAACAGGCCTACTCATGCTTAACTGTTCTTAAAGTTTCTAGTATCCAGCTATAAGAAATCTTTTGGAGAATAACAATTAATAAAAAGTAGTCTGCAAGAAATATTCATTCATTTACTTAGCCATTCAGCAGTATTTATTGAGTGCCCACTATGTGCCAGGCACTGTTCTAGGTGCTGCAGATATAGGAATAAATAAAACAGATTCTTTAAATGAAGACATGCATCCATAGTAAATGCCTGCCTCTCTAGTTTGAAGAACCTTATTTGGTAGCAGAATGTGTCTTTAGACACTGGCATTCAAAAGATTAAGGAGCAGTGTGCTTCTTCTGAAACAGTTATATCTTCCATTTCTTTCTCTCCCCCCTCCCGCCCCCCCCGCCCCGTCCCCCTGCCTTTTTTAGGATTTAAAAACCTTTCATCTCAGGTGTTAAGTACTTTTATCCAAATGATTAATTATTTAGAAAGAAGCCCTTTAGCAATGATTTGTATCATTGCAGCCTGTTTCTTGGCCAAAACCCAATCTCTGAAATCAGTAACTCTGAGTGCTTGCTTTCTGTACTCAGGGAGAACAATCCAACGCTTGTGGAGGTCCTAGAAGGAGTTGTCCGTCTCCCAGAGACTGTACATACAGCTGTGCGATACACCAGCATTGAATTGGTTGGAGAGATGAGCGAAGTGGTTGATCGAAATCCTCATTTCCTTGGTATGTGTGAATTCTCCCCTCAGCTGCTGCTGCATCTGATTTTTCTGATATTCTTCCTTTCTCTTGTGTTTGCTCTTGTTTTATTGCTTTCTCATATTGCTAGGTAGAATGTTTCTAGGCACTGAATGTAAATATTTTATGAGTTATTGCTTAGTTGACTTGCTTTATAGAAATTCACCTTTATAATCCATTTTCTTGGAACACTTATATTTTGTAAAAAATGGAACATGATGAATTAATTCTTCCAGAAGTGCTAAAGATCCATCTGCATGTTTTAAGGCCCTTTATAACTATAAAGAAGCGAGTATAAAAGTGTCAGTTTTAGATAACTATCATTGTTCTTATTAATGTCGGCTATTTTTACAAAGTGATTTACCTGTGAGTATAATAGTAGCTCTCTGAGCTTTACATTCTTTCTTATATTCTTAACTAGAGGCCTGGTGCACAGATTCGTGCACCGGTGGGGTCTCTTGGCCTGGCCTGTGGGGACCGGGCTGAAACCAGCACTCTGACATCTCCCAAGGGGTCCCAGATTGTGATAGGGCACAGGCCAGGCTGAGGGACCCCACTGGTGCACATATAAGATCTTTGGTTAATCTCTTCCTGCCCTCTTCCCTTCCCTGCTCCCTCTGCGATTCATCAGTCTGTTCCATGTTTCCATGCCTGTGGTTTCTGCTCCTGCATTGAGCGTCTACCCCCTGGTGGTCAGTGCACATCATAGCTACTAGTCCACCAGTTGGCCAGTTGCTTAGGCTTTTATATATATAGATACTTGGATGTTCATATCCACCAGTGGTTTTCAAACTGTGCTCTGTGAAGCACTAGCAACAAGAAGCAATTAATTGTCCATGAGGAAAGAGATGGGAAGATGACTAAGACTCAGGGCTTCCAGACACTGTGCCAGTGAGATCAGCTCCATTTTTATGTTTTATATATTGGGGTTTGAACACATTTCATTTTTAAAAATGGTTCTTTTGCTTTAAAAAGAAAGAGAATGTAAACATCTATTATAGTAAACAAGACATTTTCCTTGAGTTTCAAATATGTAAACTTCACTGTATGGCTTTTTTCCTTAGACCCTGTATTGGGCTATTTGATGAAAGGCCTGTGTGAAAAGCCTCTGGCTTCTGCTGCAGCCAAAGCCATTCATAACATTTGTTCTGTCTGCCGGGACCACATGGCTCAGCACTTTAATGGACTCCTGGAGATTGCCCGTTCCCTCGATTCCTTCATGTTGTCTCCAGAAGCTGCTGTGGGCTTGTTGAAAGGTATTTACTTACAATATTAACCAGGAGCAGTTTCCTCTAAGCCACTTCTGGGGGTTATCGTTCATAGTCATATCCTAGCTTTTCAGTACCAGTTTACTTAGTGATGGGGGAAAGTGGCTTTTCCATTCAGAGGGAAGGGTGTTGATTATGTGTACATACATATGTGTACAAAAGGCCAAGAAGGGTCCTGGTCCCTTAATGTTCTTTAACCATTACTGATCAGCTTACACTGAGTGATTGCCTATCTGGAGGCAAACAGCCAGAGTGATGATGAAGCTCAGAGTAATAGAACTAGAGATATTATTGCTAGGGAAGAAAAGACTTAGAAGAGACTTTAAACATGATGGCTGTTTTTAAATATGAAAGATTGTTATGAAAGCACGAACATTTATTCTATGAGTGATCAACTGTTGACAGTTTATTGACTCTTAGAAAGAAAATGCTTTCTAACTAAACTTTCTGAAAACAAATGACTGTGAGGTAGTGAAATCCTTACAACTGGTAGTTGAGAAGGTATGGGAGTATATCAAATACAAAATTGGGTAATAGGAACTGTACAGCATTTTTTAAGCTAATGTGAGTGGCAAACAGCCTGGCAATATTGGATGACCTTATGTGTGAGCTAGCTCTGTCGTTTCTCACCTCTATGACTAGGTTCCTTACCAGCCAATATACCTGTGTTGTTTTAAAGACAGATTTTGTAGCATGAGTTTTTGTTGTTTCCCTTTATAGGCATAGATAATAAGATATTAAATCAGAGTCATATATTCTTCATAACTACTACTGTGGTTATTGTTGCCATCTTGTCATTTTCTAGAAAGATTTAACCTTTATGCTGAAGTGACATCTGACCTATAATAGAATGTGGTATCCCAGTTTTCAGTGGTATTCTTGTCTAGACATAGAAAACTGTTTTTAGTTACACTCTGTTCTGTAGGAATGAATTAAAAGAAACAATTATATTTAAGTTAGATTTTCACCTAAAATCTGATTTTAAACAAAAGTCTATACATCCATGGCTAATAGCCTGTTAGGAAGAGTCATTCCGTTTTTTATTCGAATTTGAAGATTTATGGATTGACTAGAGGCCCAGTGCACGAATTCGTGCACCAGTGGGGTCCCTTGGGATCAGGCCCACACCGGCTCGTCAACATCCCCTGAGGGGTCCCGGATTGTGAGAGGGTGCAGGCCAGGGAGGGACACAGGAGGTTGGCCAGGTGGGGAGGGACCGCAGGAGGACTCCAGGGCGTGTCCAGCCCATCTAGCTCAGTCCCGATTGGCTGGACCCCAGCAGCAAGCTAACCTACTGGTCATAGGGTCTGCCCCCTGATGGTCAGTGCACATCATAGCGAGCAGTTGAGTGACCTTAGCACATCATTAGCATATTACACTTTGATTGGTTGAACAGACAACTAGATAACCAGACACTTAGCATATTAGGCTTTTATTATATAGGACTAGAGGCCCGGTACACAAAAATTTGTGCACTCAGGGGGGAAGGGAGGGTTTCCTCAGCCCGGCCTGTGCCCTCTCGCAGTCTGGGACCCCTCGGGAGATAACGACCTCCTGGCTTAGGCCTGCTCCCGGGTGGCAGAGGGCAGGCCCAATCCCTAGCAGCCCCTGGTCAGGCTCAGAGCAGGGCTGATTGGGGAGTTGGGGTGCCACCCCCTGTCATGCACAGAGCAGGGCGGATCGGGAGGTTGCGATGCCACCCTCAGTCACGCTCAGGGTCGGGCCGATTGGGGGGTTGGGGCACCGCCCCCTGTCACACTCAAGGCAGGGTCGATGGGGAGGTTGCGGCGCCACCCCCTGTCACGCACAGAGCAGGGCCGATCAGGGGGTTGGGGCGCTGCCCCCTGTCACTCACAGAGCAGGGCCCATCAGGGGGTTGGGGGGCTCCCCTCTGTCACTCACAGAGTAGGGCCGATAGGGAAGCTGGGTCACCGCCCCCTGTCACACACAGAGCAGGGCGGATCAGGGGATTGGGGCGCCGCACCCTGTCACACTCAGGGCAGGGCCGATGGGGAGGTTGCGGCTCTACCCCGTCACACACAGAGCAGGGCCCGTGGGAGGGGGGGGTCGCCGCCCTCTATCACCCACAGAGCAGGGCCGATCAGGAGGTTGGGGCACCGCCACTGTCACATCAGGGCAGGGCCAATGGGGAGGTTATGGCTCTACCCCGTCACACACAGAGCAGGTCCTGTTGGGGAGGGGGTTGGGGCGCCGCACCCTGTCACACACACAGCCGCAGGGCGATCAGGGGGTTGAGGAGCTTCCCCCTATCAGACACAGAGGAGGGCTGATCAGGGGGTTGGGGCACCTTCCCCTGTCACTAACAGAGCAGGGCGGATAGGGAGGTTGTGGCCCCGCCCCCTGTAACACACAGAGCCGCAGGCTGGTTTGCCCTGAAGGGTGTCCTGGATCAGGGTGGCGGTCCCGTTTGGGTGCCTGGCCAGCCTGGGTGAGGGGCTGATGGCTGTTTGCAGCTGGTCATACCCCCTTCAGGGTGGGGGTCCCCACTGGGGTGCCTGGCCAGTCTGGGTGAGGGGCTGAGGGCTGTTTTCAGGCTGGCGGGTGACTGAAGCTCCCAACCGCTCCTTTTTTTCTTTTTTTTTTTAATTCTGGGCCAGCTTTAGCTCTGAGGCTTGGCTCCAGTTCCGAGGCCTCAGCTGCTGAAAGCAGGAATCTACAGTTTGTTTCGGTTCTATAATCGAAACACTGTTTCAACTCCAGCTCTGAGATCCCGGCTGGCTGAAAGCAGGTTTCTGGGGTTTTATTTAGCTTCTATATTTGTACCAATGTTTCAAACTGCAAGCTCAGAGGCCGGCAGCGGCAGGTGGGGAACATTGGCTTCCTCCATCACTGAAGCAAGCAAGCCTCATGTTCGCTTCAAGCTGCCTGGCTGCTGGCTGCCATCTTGGCTGGCAGTTAATTTGCATATCGCCCTGATTAGTCCGTGGGAAGGGTAGCGGAGGTACGGCTAATTACCATGTTTCTCTTTTATTAGATAGGATTACTGTTTTGTTGAATGAAATTTTAGAAGATGAGAGATAGTCAAGGAATTTGGGCCTAGAAGGGACATTGTCTAACACATCAACCTTTCAGTTTGGGGGTGATGCTTCCGCAGTTGATGGGCATTGTGAAAAGAGGGAGGCCAAGTCTCCACTTTAACCTAACTAACTCCTTTTTTTTCTTTTCAAATCTATCTTATTAGAGCTCCAAGTTAAGGTTTTCTTTGGGGAAAAAGTAAGGAAAGGGGCTTTTGCAACTATTTAAAAACAACAAAAGAGGCAGGCTTAACTACTACTATTCTGTTCAAAGCACTCATTTTATAGATAAAGAAATTGATTCCCAGCAAGAATGCTTTAACTCCGTTCATAGATTCTGTTATGGTAGAAAAGAATTAAATCTCTCATTTCAGCCCATTCTTGTAAAAAATATATTATGTTTATATTTCTTCAATTTCTCTTATGATAAAAATTGCCTACGGTACTTATCAGAAACAAAGGTTTTCTATGACCTACTAAGTCAGAGTCTCTGGGAAGTTTGAGAGCTATTGTACTGTGCTATATAAAAATAGCTTTGGATCCTACCAGTGTTTCTCAGTGGTTGAGTGTTGACCCATGAACCAGGAGGTCACGGTTCGATTCCTGGTCAGGGCACGTGCCTGGGTTGCTGACTTGATCCCCAGTAAGGGGCATGCAGGAGGCAACTGATCAATGATTTTCTCTCATCATTGATGTTCCTCTCTCTCCCTCTTCCTTTCTCTGAAATCAATAAAAAAAAATATTTTTAAAAAAACAGCTTTGGTATTGGTTTTGTGGAGGAGATTTTAAGTCTTTAAGGAATTGGAAGGGGAGATAAATTTGAACATTTTTAAACCAATAGGCTGCTATTAAGAAAAACTGACCATCAGTAATAAGCTATTGAAATTTATAAAAACAGTGCTGATCTTTTTGAAAGAATGGGACCAGTCAGGCTTTTCTGTTAACCACATGCTTTAGGACCAATGAATAACCTCAATTCAACTTTTATTTTCTTCATCTGTATCTTCCTTTGTCTCTCAGGGACAGCACTTGTTCTAGCCAGATTACCGTTGGAGAAGATTACTGAATGTCTTAGTGAACTATGTTCTGTTCAGGTTATGGCATTGAAAAAGGTGAGTTCGGTTAAGTAAGGGGGTATGAAACAAATTAACATATTTACATGTTAGAAAGGAAAAGTCAAAATTATTTATTTACATGTGATCTTTTATCTATGTAGAAAAGCCAAAAGAATGAACTGAAAAATTTTCTTTTTTCTTTCTTTTTTTTTTTTTTTAAATATATTTTATTGATTTTTTACAGAGAGGAAGGGAGAGAGATAGAGAGTTAGAAACATCGATGAGAGAGAAACATCGATCAGCTGCCTCCTGCACATCTCCTACTGGGGATGTGCCCGCAACCCAGGTACATGCCCTTGACCGGAATCGAACCTGGGACCTTTCAGTCCGCAGGCCGACGCTCTATCCACTGAGCCAAACCGGTTTCGGCCTTTTTTCTTTTTTTTAATGAACTGAAAAGTTTTTAAAATGAATAAGTCTATTGAAGTAGCTGCATGCACAGAAGAAGTACTTAAAAATCAATAGATTTTCACTAATGTCAGTAATACCATTTAGAACAGTGGTTCCCAAACTTATTTGGCCTACGCCCCCTTTCCAGAAAAAATATTACTCAGCCCCTGGAAATTAATTTTTTTTAAATTTTAATAGCAGTTACTCATCGCCCCCAAATGCACCTGTGGCTATCACCGCCCCCCTGGATCGCTGCAGCGCCTACCAGGGGGCGGTAGCGCCCACTTTGGGAATCACTGATTTAGAAGATGTAATGGGAAAAATACCATTCAAGTTAGCAATCAAAACCATAACCTACCAAGTTTCCTTGAAGAATATGTAAAGATGGCAGTTCTTCTCAAATTACATGTACTAGTATAGTGCAGTAACAGTGAACGTACTGATAGGATTTTTAGGAGAACATGACAAAATGATTCTGAAGTTCACCCCTAATGATATAATGGTGGAAATTTTTTTTTTTAATTTTTTTTAAAATATATTTTATTGATTTTTTTACAGAGAAGAAGGGAGAGGGATAAAGAGTCAGAAACATCGATGAGAGAGATCGATCAGCTGCCTCCTGCACGCCCCCCAATGGGGATGTGCCCGAAACCAAGGTACATGCCCTTGACCGGAATCGAACCTGGGAACCTTGAGTCCGCAGGCCGACACTCTATCCACTGAGCCAAACCGGTTCGGCAATGGTGGAAATTTTAGGAAAGAAGAATAAGGGACAACTTGCCTTATCTCTTAAAATATAAAGCTAAAAATAAAAAAAGAAAGAAAAAGAAACAAAAAAAATATATAAAGCTAAAGTGGAATGTGAATATAATATAGATTACATAATACATAATAATCATATATAAACTATATATAATATATAATTTCTATAATGTCTCAATCATAATACAAGTAAATGGAAAAAATTAAATTATGTTTTCCACTCCACAATGATTATATATTAAAATGTTAGTAATATATAGTCTTGGCCAGGATGCAGTGAGATGGAAGAAAGTAATTTGACAATATGAATTAAAAGTTTGCACCATTTGAGTAACTTTACAGAAATAGACAGAGATTGAGACCGAGGTTGATGTGTAAGGGTGTATGTTGCAGTGTTTGCTGTAGGTTTGTATGTGTAATGACTGTTAATGTCTGTCTCTTCAGCTGTTGTCTCAGGAGCCCAGCAATGGTATATCCTCAGATCCCACTGTGTTCTTAGATCGTCTTGCAGTAATATTTAGGTAAGAAGAGAGATTCTAGATGTTTGTCTTGGGTTAAAAGCACAAATGAGACCCTTGTGTATTGAAGTAAGCAAGTGGTTGTTTTGTTTCCCTATAATCTCCTTTGTCAGGATACTTAATTAAGATCATTGCCTAAAGTCTTGGGCAAAGGCAAATTCTAAGAACTTGTTCTTGGTGGACCTTTGTCAAAAGACTCTTTTTAAAAACTGTATGGATGGATGTACTTTATTGAACCAATCCCCTATGATGGACATTAGGTTGTTTCAACTTAATCTACAAACCTCACACACATCATTGTATATGTGCAAGAGTATCTACAAAGGATATTTCATAAAAATCACAGTTAAAGGATATCTACCTTCATAATTTTGGTGATTTTATGAAAATGCCCACGATAGAACTTGTACCTATCCTGCACTCCCACCCACTGTTAGATAATTTTACATCAGAGAAATATGATATGAAAGGTAGAAAGCACTATGTAAAATTAGGTTGCTACCCCCTCAGCTATAGTTTCATTATCCCTAAGGAATCAGAGACTTCATGGAGGAAAAAAACTTCATTTCCTTCTGAGCCACTAAGATAAGTGCACCCAAATCAGTTAGAAGCAAAATTCCTAAAATGGAGCTCAGCACCCAGGAGCTGGTAACGTCAGCACTCGCAGAGCAGGGCAATGAAGACTGAGGCTTCCAACTTGCAGTGACCTTGGGTGATGGCAGGCCTCATTGTGATGCACAGTCATGGGTGCTGAAGTCATGGGTCTCAGGGTTGGTGGGGTCCCACTCGAGAGTCCACCTGAAAGGCCACTGTGGGCAATGGCCTGGGAGAAACTGGGAACCTTCGTGGATTTTCTCCACAGGATAGTGTTCCCGAGTCCCAGGCAGGGAAGACAGGGTCGCATGTCCCTTGGGGAGACTCATAGTCTGCCCTTCCCACCTGACCTTCCCCAGTCTGCTCACTCTGGGTCCATGGGTCATGTGACATGGTCCGGGGAGGGAAAGGGTGTCAAAAGACCCTTTAAAATGTAATTATTTCTGGTCTCTAGATAAGTGATTCTCAAACTTTAGCATGCTTCAGAGTCACCTGTAGGACTTATCAAAACACAGATGGCTGGGTTCCATCCCTGATTGTCTGATTGATTGGGTCTTGGATAGAACCTAAGAATTTACATCCTATATAATAATCCTATATAATAAAAGGGTAATATGCAAATGGACACAATGGCAGAACCACCAGTCGCTATGATGCACACTGACCACCAGGGGGCAGATGCTCAATGCAGGAGCTGCCCCCAGGTGGTCAGTGTGGTCCCAGAAGGGGAGTGCCACTCAGCCAAAAGCTGGGCTAACAGCTGGCGAGTGCAGCAGCGGTCCGCGGCAGCACTAAGGATGTCTGACTGCAGCTTAGGCACGCTCCCTGTGGGGAGTGGGCCTAAGCCCTCAGTCGAACATCCCCCGAGGGCTCCTGGACTGCAAATGGGCATAGGCTGGGCTGAAGGACCCCACCCCTACCCCCCAAGTGCACAAATGTCATGCACCAGGCCGCTAGTATTTAATAAGTTCCCAGGTGCTGCTGCTGCTTGCTATTCCAAGGACCACACATACATACTTTTAGACGCATTGTGAAACTATGGGTACAAAACAGTAATAAAGCCTCTCTAGTAACCTGCTGAAATTAATCCTTCTTTGAAGTCAAGAGGAGCCTAATGATTAAAAAAACTATTTGAGTGACAATGTTCAAAGAGTGATGCTTACTGAGTTTCATAATTTATATGTGAGGCCCATAGGTATAACTGGAATAGTAGAGTAATAGTTGCATAAAAGTCTATATGGAATAAGTTAAAATAGGCATTGTAAGGGCCAGAAGGTTGATAACCACTGTGAATCTAGTGGAAGTTGCTTAAAGGTGGCAATAAATAATAGGATAATTTAAGACTATTTGCTTGTGTTTGTTTGAATGCAATCGAGCAGTGGTTCTCAACCTTACTAATGCTGCGCCCCTTTAATACAGTTCCTCATGTTGTGGTGACCCCTAATCATAAAATTATTTTCGTTGCTACTTCATAACTGTAATTTTGCTACTGTTATGCATCGTCATGTAAATATCTGATATGCAGGATGTATTTTCATTGTTACAAATTGAACATAATTAAAGCATAGTGATTAATCACAAAAACAATATGTAATTATACATGTGTTTTCCGATGGTCTTAGGCGACCCCTGTGAAAGGGTCGTTCGACCCCCAAAGGGGTCGCGACCCACAGGTTGAGAACCGCTGCAATAGAGGAAATGGTTTTGAGTCCTAGAAATAAGTTTGCTATCTGTTTTTTGTTGTTGTTGTTCTTGTTGTTTTTGTGAGATGATACTAAGTACACTAACCAGGGACAGGGCTCTGGGTCCTTGGTGAAATTGTTCTTCTTTCACTAATTTGGGCCATTTGTCTTTCTGCAGACACACCAATCCCATTGTGGAAAATGGACAGACTCATCCGTGCCAAAAAGTCATTCAAGAAGTAAGTGTTAACAAATGTCTGTGGTACAAGACTTTCTTCCTTTTTCCTTGCAATGCTGTGGGTAACTAGAGTGAGAAGGTACTTTCTTCTAGGTTCATAGGAAGTTTTAATTTGCTGATACAGATTAAATACCAATGAAAAGAGGAATGGAACCATACAAATAAATAATTTTGATTTTAGATTTTTTTAAAAAAACAGGCTATAGGAAAATTCATTGAAAGGCCAAAGAAGTGGGAGAGATTGTGTGAATCCTAGAGTTGTTAGGAGGCCTGATTAATACTAGCAACATTTTTTTTTTTTTTTGACAAAGCCAATTAAGCCTTCATTGCTTTAGCTTTCCTATTGATAACATACTTTCCCTTATGCTTTTTTCACTGAGGTTAATGTGAGGATCAAAAGGTATGTTTTGAAAAGTGCTTTAAAGTCTATGGCCATACCACCCTGAATACGCCCAATCTCATCTGATCTCCGAAGTTAAGCAGGGTTGGGCCTAGATGGGAGAAGTGCTTGTTTTTCAGGCTACAGGACAATGGGTACACCCAATGTTCTTAAGTGTTCAACAGTATCAAATAATGCTATTTCCTTTACTCTAGTCCTTTTGTTTAGGGTCTTCCAACTTCTTGGAACTGCCTTTAAACATTTCTTCTTCTGTAACTTGTACTAATTCTTTCCACCCTAAATTAGGAAGTTCAAAGTTTAGGAAAATGCATATCTTTGTCCTCTAGTAAAGTTAGACATGCTCCCCTTCCTGTTCTGAAGAGTCATTGTGCTTCTCTTAAGAAGCAGTTGTGTTTTAGTGATGAATAGTATGTTGAATCTCGACACATGTACTGGTCAAAATCAGGCCATGTGTATTTCTTATAATGAAAGCTCTTTCCAAATTATTTGAAAGCCAAATATAATGTTACCAACTTGAAAGCATTTTTTTTTTTCAGCTCTTTCTTTCTTGTGCTTTTTCACTTTTGACTCAGATATGGCCAGTTTTATCTGAGACTTTAAATAAGCATCGGGCTGATAATCGGATTGTAGAGCGTTGTTGCAGATGCCTTCGATTTGCTGTTCGCTGTGTAGGCAAAGGATCTGCAGCCCTTCTGCAGCCACTAGTCACACAGGTAAGTTCCCTTCGAGAGGGAAAATGTAAACTGTACAGAGTTTGAAATAGGAGCCTTTGGAACGAAAACTCTGGTGATGAAACACTTTTGTATTAATTAAATATGAAAAAAAATTCTTTGAAAGAGGTTAAGTAGTGCCAGTGGTAGGTATGTTGTCTGTAATCTTATCTGTATAGTGAAGTCTAATTAGCAATACATTCCAGTGTGAAATTAGGAAAAGAGAAGGACTTTAATGCTCAGCTCTTGTATACCAGTGCTAAATATTTTTACATTAATTTCCTTTTTTTAAATGTGATAAGTCAAACTTTGCTATTTCTTGGCCCAAAGGGATTTTTAACTATATTAAACATAGTTCACATAAGTTTCTTATTTGTCAAGGTATAAATTTGACTCTTAATGTCCAAGATTGATATGTTATTAAGATGGTATGACTCACTACATGAAGCTCTCTAAGATTATACCTAGAACTACTCTCTATGAGACATCTATGACTAGCGGCTTAGTTCAGAGATACCTGTGACTAGTGACTTAGTTCACTAAGTAATTTGTGTTGATGTTAACTGCATAGCAGGGCCAGAACTAGGTTGAGGCAAGTGAGGTGCTATGTGCACAAAATTGAGGGAGGCCAGGCCAGTGCCAATCCTGCATTTGTAGGACTCTTAAGCAAGAGTCTTCTTAAATTTTGCACTCGTGCTGTGAAGAAAATTGCTAGACAACCCACCCAACCTAAAGCGACTCTCCTCCACCTGGACAGGGTACAGACAGTACAATTTTAAGGCAACAACACTCTCAGGAGCTGACCCTAACAGTGAGTGTCACCTTAAATTCTGCACCGTGGTACTTCACTCTTAAGGAAGCACCCTCAGCTAGGGTCATGCTAGTGCAGTGTCAGTTAACACTTGCATGAACTCACCTCCTTAAATTGTAGATTAGATTAAAGTTTGTACAGGTACATATTTTAATAGAATTTTAATATTAGTGATTTTCTATACTCTATAAGTATAGCAGTATATGTTTGCATTTAGGCTGTGTCCACCTCTGGTTAAGGGTCCCAGTTGGTGTAATACTTTCTAAGTCTAATATAACTTGATTTTAAAGTCCCTTTGCTGTTGGAGGATATCTCATGACTTTGATACTGTTTTTTTTATTCCTGTTAATTAAGTATGTGACCAACCAATAGAGTAGGGCAGGACCTTACATAGGAAGTGTGTTCTAAAGTCAGTACATGTGATAGAAATGAAAATTATTCTTAAAAGTCCCATAAACAAGAGGTAAGTAAACTAGAGCTGATGGTCCTGTAGTTTGTAAATGAAGTTTTACTGAGTGATTGCCATGCTTATTCATTTAAGTATTATTTATTGGCCATTTTTGTGCTACAGTGGCAAAGTTGATAGTCAGAAGATTGTATGACTGGCAAAGCCTAAATTATTTACTATCTGGCCCTTTAAGACATTTTGCCAACCCCTGACTTAAATCATTATTCATTAAGTAGAGCATATATTTTTTGAGCACACAGCACTAAACAGATTCATAGTTCTCATCTCATGCTCATTCCATGGTATATGCTGATAAGAGTCAGTTACTCTATCCTTATCCTTCAGCCCCCACTACTTTTATAAAATAGAATTTATATAAGATCAATGCATGGGTGTTGTGGTGGCATTTCCAACAGATGAATGTATAAATAGATGCCTCTTGATTTTTGGAGAATAGTAGGGTAAAAATCCTAAACAAATCATTTAATTTAAATGTGTGTATTATATTGAATTTCTATTCTTTTGAGACAGATACCTTAATTGTAAATACTGTTTTTTACTTAGAAGATGAAATAAAGGAGTTTAGGAGAAACTCAAAATTGAAATAATGCTTTCACAGCCTCCAAGATGAGGGCATCCTATATAATAAAAGGCAAATATGCAAATCAACCAAACTGCAGAATGACCAGTTGCTATGATGTGCACTGACCACCAGGGGGCAGATGCTCAGTGCAGGAGCTGCCCCGTGGTGGTCAGTGCACTCCCACAGGGGGAGTGCCACTCAGCCAAAAGCCAGGCTCAGGGCTGGCCAGTGCAGTGGTGGTGGCCAGTGCAGTGGTGGTGGCGGGAGCCTCTCCCGCCTCCGCAGCAGCGATAAGCTGTCAGTTGGATATCCCCCGAGGGCTCCCGGACTGCAAGAGGGTGCAGGCTGGGCTGAGGGACCCCCCACTGGGGCTCCCCCAGTGTACGAATTTCATGCACCGTGCCTCTACTCTAGTTTGGTATATTTGTCCCTGCTATAGCTCTACTAATTTTTTTTAAGTGTTTTTTAATGCATATAGGAGCAACTATTAGATGTTAGAAAATTTGAGTATGCTATGCTATGGTTTTATAAACATTATACAAGCCTTGGATAAAATAGTTCTTTAATGTCTTTCAGCTTGAAGTATTATGCAAATTGCTTTTCTATGTTGTGTGAAAGAGAAGAGACTAGTCTCTCTGTAAATGTCTTCCTCCAAACAGCTTTCTAAGTTGATACTTATTGAGGGGTATCAACCTCAATAAGAGGTTTAATTAATTGGTTTTACCCTTGGCAGATGGTGAATGTGTACCATGTACATCAGCATTCCTGTTTCCTGTACCTTGGCAGTATCCTTGTGGATGAGTATGGCATGGAAGAAGGCTGTCGGCAAGGATTACTAGACATGCTTCAGGTATGTTTTCTTTGGGGAATATAGATGTATTGGTTCTTTGATGGTCTAAAGGCCTAGCAGTGTGTTCTTTACCATGTCTTTAATTCTGTTGCTTCTTTATGTTTCCACCCCAGGCATGTTGATTTCCTAATAACAGGGAGATAGAAACTTCCTAGTTCTCTGGACAGGCCTGCTTGGGAGAAAGAAAGATTGACTACACAAATGTAATGATCATTACTGCCTAATTATGCACTCCAGAGATAGGGTTTTTTGGGGGAGTGGGGAGGTGGGCAACTGGATTTAAATTCTTCCCTGGAACAGCCAGTGAACAAGTTTACTCAGCAGGGATGGTCTTAGGGTAAATAGCAGACATTGGAAAAGGTTTCTGATATACTGCCCCCCACCCCCTCTAGTCATGGGGGTGGAGGATGGGTGGGAATATATTAGGGAATTAAATTATGATACTCCTTTTCCTCAAAATATCTTTCCCTTTAAAACTTCATCTGCTACTATTAAAACTTCATCTACTCCCTTAGCAAACTGACCATGTTTAGCACATAAGCAGTTTTTAATTTCAGAAACTTCTAAAGCTTTGAAATGACATCTATCCACCTTCATCAACTAAAATCTATACCACCAATCCTTTCTGAAATGTGGCTTTCATTTGTGAAAACTGTTTATGTTAACTGAGAGAGATTTCCATCTTCCTTTTCTTGATCTTATTTTTGTCATAGTCTTTTGTCCTTTTCCCCTCTTTATTCCTTTTGTATGTGTTGTGATATTTAGCAAGTCTGAATGCTGTGGCATTTATATACAAGTATTTGATTTAAAATCACTTCTGTTTTAGGCACTGTGCATCCCCACCTTTCAGCTCCTAGAACAGCAAAATGGGCTGCAGAATCACCCTGACACCGTGGATGACCTGTTCAGGCTAGCCACCAGGTCAGTTCTTCCAAAGAGCAACCCTTTCTTTTATTGTTCATTCCCATCACTGCTCAGACTTGTCACCTAACACTTGACTGTGTCCTTCTCTGTGAAATGAGTTAAGTGAAGTAGGTAGATTAATCATTCATAACCCAAAGTTATATTTTGAGCCAGATTGTCCCCATAAGTGAGGAAAAGGAATTGGATGGGAGTAGGGGAAAGTGGCTAAGTTCCTGTCATGAAGGAGGAAACACATGCAGGACAGTAAAATTGTGCTTGGTAAAAACATTTGACTAGATAATCTCTAAAATCCCTTGTGGTTTTAACTTTGTATGCTGCTATGATATCAGGCTTCACCTCAAATTTTTCCTTGAGTAAATATAATTATATTTCAGAAAAAAATTCTTAGGATTTTAAGGTGCTTAGAAGTTATCTGGTGTTACACTTCCTAGCTCTGCCCCTAGTCTGCCACCTCATCTAGTGCTTAAATTCCTTTTACCAGTAACACTGATGTTATTGTCAAATCTTTGAGTTCCTTCTTAGTCCCTCACTAAGGAATTTTAATCAAACCAGTTAGTGAACAGAAAAGCTTTTTAAAAAAAATAAACCATTATTAAATGTAGATGTTAGTTTTTGGACAAGTTAGAAAAATGTGTGTGGGTTTTTTCCCCCCAGTTTATATGGGTGGGTTGTCAACCTCCGTTTTCCCAGGACATATTCCTTGAAAAACTAATTCCTAGAGATATTCTTTGTACAAATGGTTGCCTGGTGAAAGGAACTGGAAAAACATTGTGTTTTTCTTGGAGATTCTCCATTACATTAAAGGGTCTGAGAAACCTTGTGGAAAATTGAATGGAAAGTAATAGAGTTTCTATATACTTCCTGCTTCCCCCACCCCCACCATGTATAATGACATGTATCCATCATTATAGTATTGTACAGAACAGTTTTACTACCCTAAAAATCCCCTGTGCTCCACCTATATGTCCCTTCCTCCTCTTCAAACCAAGCAACCACTGATCTTTTTACTTTCTCTCCCTAGTTTTGTCTTTTACCCTGGCTGCTTTTATAGCCTTTTCCTGTCATTTATACCCAGCATGTCTTTCCACACCAGGTTTATTCAGCGTAGCCCTGTTACCTTGCTGAGGAGCCAGGTGGTCATCCCTATCTTACAGTGGGCCATTGCCTCTACTACCCTGGACCACCGGGATGCCAACTGTAGTGTCATGAGGTTCCTACGAGATCTCATTCATACAGGGGTAGCCAATGATGTAAGTATAATCATTGTAACTTTTCTACTTTGCAGCTCATTATCTTCTAATATTGCTTCCTCATTTCCTTAGGCATATCTGTCTTATAATGCTGACTTGGTGGTGATGTACTGCTTTAGCCTTTTCTTTTTTCTTTTTTTTTCCTTTTTTTGTCTGGGAAGCTCTTGATTTCACTGTCTATTTTGAATGATAGCCTTGCTGGATATAGTAATCTGGTTTCAGATCCTTGTTTTCCATTACCTTGAGTAATTTATACCATTCTCTTCTGGCCTGTAGAGTTTCTGATGAGAAATGAGGTGTCAGCCCTATGGGAGTTCCTTTGTAGGTTTGCTTTTCTCTTGCTGCCTTTAAGATTCCGTCTTTAAATTTTGGCATTTTAATTATGATGTGTCTGGGCTTGGGCCTGTTTGGGTTCTTCTTGCTTGAGATTGAGACTCTCTGTGCCCCCCGAACTTATGTGACTTTTCCCTTAACCTGGTTAGGGAACTTTTCTACCATTATTTTTTCAAACACATTCTCTATCCCCTGCTCACTTTCTTCCCCTTCTGGCGCTCCTATTATGCGAATATTACTACATTTCTTATTGTTCCATAGCTCCCTTAAACTGTTGTCCTGTTTTTTCATTGGTTTTTCTTTTTGGTCCTCTGATTGAGTGATTTTTTTTCTACCCTGTCTCTAATTCACTGATCCAGTCCTTGGCTTCCCCTAATCTGCTGTGTATTCCTTCCAGTGTGTTCTTTTTTTTTTTTTTTTAATAATTTTCAGTGTGTTCTTTATTAGTGCTATGTCATTCTTCATAGTTGTTATATCTTTTCTCATGCTGTTAAGCATCTTTACTATCATTATTCTGAACTCTGTGTCTCATAAATGTCTTATCTCTATTTCATTTGGTTCTTCCAGAGAATTCTATCGTTCTCTCATTTGGAGCTTATTTTTTGTCTTCCCATTTTGGCTGCCTGAGGGGTTTGTGTCTGTGTATTAGGTAGATCTACTACAACTCCTAATCTCTAGTGTAGGACAATGTCAGACACTGTTTGTGACTGGCCCTGAGTACCTGGTTTGGAGCTATCAGCAATCCCCAGTTTGTAGCTCCCCCTGCTGGGGCTGGGTACCTTTGGAAAGGACCAACATGTGCACCAGGTTCTGCTTTTCCTAGCCCCAGGCCTGGGATTAGATCAAAGTCTCAAAGCCGCCAGAGACCCGCCTCTGCCTGCATTCCCATTGACACTCAGACTTGATTAGCCTCAGGTTATTGACCACAGTATGGGGCCATAGGTCTTCCAACAGGGTGGGGCAACTGCCTTCCCCCCAGGCAAAAACTACTGGATAGTAAAGGTCCACAGGAGAAAGATTTCCTCCTCAGCATGAGGGAATGACTCAGCACAGGAAACCAGGGGGGCTGCTCCCTGATCTCCAACCCCAAAGCCCCCAATCCTGGCTTCTGCTCACACAGTTCCAGTCTACTCTACCTTTCCTCTGCCCAAGGTGAGTGGTTGTACACTAAGGTTTGTGTGTTGGCCCTTTAAGAGGGTTCCTGCATTTCCAGTCATCTCACTGTCAGACAGAACCGTGCTGCTTTTCACATATAGTTGATATGTGGGTACCTTTATCAGTTCTGTTGTTCTGGGCTGGAGAGCCCAGCTTGGGGTTTAGACCTCAGAGTTCTCAGTGGGAACCCCCAACAACTGAGATATCTCTCAGAACTTCAGCTGGTGTCCGTAGGGTCCCGGCCAGCCCTTTCGCTCCTCCCCACTTCCCACCAGTCTCTATTCAGTCTCCACTTTCCATCCTTGGTTATCAGGGGTCTCTCCAGCTAGTCTTCAATTGATTTTTCAGGATGGGTTTTCTGTATTTTAATTGTATTTCCAGTTTGGTCCTTGGAAAGTGTCAGTGTAGCTTCCACTTACTCCATCGCCATTTTGGAATCATCTGAGTTGGTTTTCAAAAAGGAAATAAGAATACTTCATTATTTTTCACAGAAAAAAAAAGATTAAGAAAATTGCTACCCTTAATCTTTAACCATTGTGTCTCTTCTGCCCTCTTTTCATGAAAAATCTAAGGGTAAATCTAAAACCCGTGCCCATTTCTTTGATACTAAACTCAATGTTTTCTTCATGATGAAACATTTGGTGGGCTTTGTGAATCCTCCTGCTATATAATATGTATACCTTCTTTCCTGGGAAAGAGAAATTGCTAGATCAGCAATTTTTGACCTTTTTCATCTCATGGCACACATAAACTAATTACTAACATTCTGCAGCACACCAAAAAATATATTAAATTTTTTTTTTGCCGGATCTGACAAATTAAAAAAAAGTATGATTTTGGTTGACTCACACTGGGTGGCTATTCTGTTGACTGTCTTTTTTTTTTTTTTTTTTTTACAAAAAGAGGTCTGGGCCCCTGGCTGAATAGTTAGATTTTTCATGTTGTAAAAATTCTTGCAGCATACCCATTGATAATGCTGTGTTAGATTAAAGGGGAAAGAGTACTTGGTCTGTGGGAAGTTGAAATTAGAACTTATCCATTGCTCCTCTTTTCTTTATAGCACGAAGAGGACTTTGAATTACGGAAAGAATTGATTGGACAGGTGATGAACCAGCTTGGACAGCAACTAGTAAGCCAGCTGCTCCACACATGCTGCTTTTGTCTCCCTCCCTACACTTTACCAGATGTGGCCGAAGTGCTCTGGGAGATCATGCAGGTTGACAGACCGGTAAGATTATTTTCATTAGGTACCCATTTCTCCTAGGCCTAAACTTTGGTTCCTTGCAGCCAACTATACCTTTGAAAGCAGCCCTGTTGAACATTCATAGAACCTAATTTAGGCATATTGCTAAGTTTAATTGTTAGACGAAGGGGGTCATATGAGGCCATTGATTCATCACTGGGTTATTGAAAGCATATTTTTGTCACTGTTGTATGGCTTATAAATTAAGTGAATACTAAGTGTACCCTAAGTGAATACTAAGTTTTGAATTCAGCTCTGTGGCCATCAGGGAGAAATGTGTTCATTTGTGGGAAATGCCCATGTATCACTTGTATATTGTTACAGGTGATTTAGGAAGTGTTAATTAACTCCAAGTTCCTTAGGTGGCACTGTATGGTTCCCTGGTAATAAATTGAGTCAGAGCATTTGGAGGCATATAGATATGTTGTAAAACTAGTCTACAATATATACTTGATTTGCTTCCTTATTGGATTTATTTGCTTCCTGCTTTACTTCTTCAAGCAAGTTTTTTATCACCTGAGCATGGAAATTTTTTTTAGGCTATCCAGTAATGCCCAAGAAATTTCAGTACTAGTCCACATAGTCATAAATCAGGTTATGTATGCTGCATGAAAATTCTGAACATAGTGACAAAGTATATCATAGCCTGTAATTTATTTTTTTAAATAGGATTTATAATTTTTGATATTTAATATAAAAGCAGTTGGACCTAGTTAAAGTGAGCTGTCTACCAGAAGAGAAAGATCCAAACAAATACTTACAACTTTGAAGTACATGTGTATCTTAACATTGTCTTTTGCTTTATGTTATCAATGGCAGTTCTTAGCCTCAATTTCAGCAGTTTCACAAAAGAGAATGCACTTTTACTGTAAGACTCTAATATGACTGAGTCAGAAGTCTTACCTGGTCTGCTGTGTTCATCTCCAAAATTCATTGATTAGTGTATATTGTCTTAGTGGGCATATGCTTTACTTGATCTTAGGTTCAAACAAAAAACATTCACATGGAGAGCAGATGCTTAATAGATTTCCAACATTTTCTTTAGATTTATACTTCAGAAACAGCCACATTAACTTTAATTCTTATATCAAACTCTGAGGCTCCTGCATGACTGCTTTTATCAAATAATCCTTCAGTGCTTCCTTTTAAGTTCAAGTGTTTTAGGAATGAATAGTACCAGCAGTTCCCATTGCTGGGTGTTCAATACATATGTTCTGTTTCAATCTAATACAGTAGTATTTTTGTGTTTTCCTGAAGAAAGTACTCTGTGAGCCTAGAGACCAACAACTTTTATTCCAAAAGTCCTTGACATAAGAAATAAAATGTCCATACTTTCTCACTTTTTTACAAATATACTTGGTTTCCAAGTAACAAAAGACTTATTATATAAATTTGATTTTACAAAAACATTCTTGATTTGTAAACATATAGTTAAATGCTAACAGAAGAAGAAAATGAGAACAGCAAGTTTGGACAGGAATACAAACCATGTAACCATGTGCTCTTTAAGAGTTTACTATAGACCAGTGATGGCGAACCTTTTGAGCTCGGCGTGTCAACATTTTGAAAAACCCTAACTTAACTCTGGTGCCGTGTCACATATAGAAATTTTTTGATATTTGCAACCATAGTAAAACAAAGACTTATACTTTTGATATTTATTTTATATATTTAAATGCCATTTAACAAAGAAAAATCAACCAAAAAAATGAGTTCGCTTGTCACCTCTGACACGCGTGTCATAGGTTCGCCATCACTGCTATAAACCCATGAGCTAATGAAGCAATTTAAAGTGATCGTTTTCTGTAAATATCAACTACAGCTGAGTTTTTGTAAAGGAACTCTTACATAAATTTGGGTTGTCTATACCCTAGAAGTAAACTGATTGAAGTTGTAACTAAGTATTTAAGTCCAGAGAACATTTACATTCTTGAGGACTTTCTTAATCATACCATTTTCAAAGTTCAATACCTTTTTAATAGATGACATGCCAACTTTGTCTCTTGACTTGAATGAACTTCTTTTTTTTTTTTCTTTTTTTTTTTAATATATTTTATTGATTTTCTACAGAGAGGAAGGGAGAGAGACAGAGAGTTAGAAACATCGATGGTAGAGAAACATCGATCAGCCGCCTCCTGCACATCCCCCATTGGGGATGTGCCCGCAACCCAGGCACATGCCCCTGACCGGAATCAAACCCAGGACCCTTCAGTCCGCAGGCCGACGCTCCATCCACTGAGCCAAACCGGCCTCGGCTTGAGTGAACTTCTAAAGCCCTTTCTTTCTTGGATATCCACCTGTGACAAATTTATTCAGTATTTTCTTTTTTAAAATATATTTTTATTGATTCCAGAGAGAAAGGGAGAGAGAGAAACATCAGTGATGAGAGAGAATCATCGATCTGCTGCCTCCTGCACACCCCACACTGGGGATCAAGCCCACAACCTGGGCATGTGCCCTGACTGGGAATCAAATAATGACCTCCTGGTTCATTGGTCGATGCTCAACCACTGAGCCATGCCAGTTGGGCTTATTCAGTATTTTCAATCTAATTTCTCAGATTGCTTTACTGGAAGATGACAAGGCTCATTATATGCTAGCTAATTAGTCTTTGCTTTTTTTTAAGTTTAGTTTCTTACTGTTTTTGTTTTGTTAACTCTTGAGTGATTTTTTAAATACCAAAACTTTGTCAATTAAGGATTTCCTGAATTTGTTGTCCCTGCTTTTTGTGTGTGTGTGTGTGTTGGTTTTTTTTAAATATACTTTTTATTGATTTCAGAGAGGAAGGGAGAAAGAGATAGAAACATCGATATATATAAAAGCCTAAGCAACCATTATGATCTGTCAACTGAACGACCAGTCACAATGATGACGCACTGACCACCAGGGGGCAGGCGCTTAGTGCAGGAGCTGCCCCCTGGTGGTCAGTGTGCTCCCACAGCCAGCCTCCCATGGCTGGCCAACCTCTTTCAGTCCCTACCCCCCAATTGGCCTTGATCGCTGGCCAGCCTCCTGCAGTCCTGATCGCCTGCCAGGCCGAGGGACCCCACCCATGCACAAATTCATGCACCAGACCTCTAGTCAATGATAAGAGAGAATCACTGATCTGCTGCCTCCTGTATGCCCCCTACTGGGAATCAAGCCCACAACCCAGGCATATGCCCTTGATTGGAATCAAACCTGGGACCCTTCAATCTGCAGGCTGACACTCTATCTACTGAGCCAAAGCAGCTAGGACTTTTTTTGTTTGAGTAGAGTGTTTTCTTCCTTGAGGGCAACATTTGAGAAATTATGCAGTATTCTTTTGGAGTAAGGAAAGGTTTATTGATGGGGAAGGTGTCTGAAATCCATCTTAAGAAAGTACAGAATTCAGGCTTCTTTTATGTCAAGTGAAGGATAAATGGGAGAGGCAAGAGGTGATTGATAACCACAGACATCTGGACACCAGCAGGGGTCAAGAGGCCAACAATGGTCCGAGGAAGATTATTAAACTTTTTTGTTTTTAGTCTTGATTCTAGTTGATGTGAGTATGGTTACAAGCTTCCTACAAATAGTTTTGAATTTCCTGTACGTGAGAGTTTACTGCACTTGTTTCCCATATAATCCAGGTCAATGGTACAGATTCTAAGGGCCTCATCACAATCCTCATTGATGATAATACTGTTGGCAACAATGAAAACAACACCAGGTGTTAAAACTGGTGGAGTCAGACCAGACCTCAGTTCAGCAACTTTGGTACTTGAGTTCTGGCTAAGAAAGAATTCAAAGCCAAGATTCAAACTATAAGAGAAAGTTTATTTAGAAAGTCACACAGGTAAAAGTGAGTCGTGGAAGAAATAGGCTCAGGAAACAAGTTATAGAGGCTAAAGAAGGACCCTTGGAGCTTAGGAGAGGGAAAAGGAAAGGTAATGCACCTGGGGGAAGAAGAGGGCGAGGGGAAAGGGATGGCATGCTCCCAGGAGGGAGAGTGCGCCATGCAGTACTTTTTAAGCATTTGTAGTGTAATATTTACTTTTCTCTGGTCTGTTATCATAAATTAACATAATGGGAAAACATATAATGTAAAAAAATTAGCTGGAAACTATAACCAAAGTATACATTCTACTTAAGAAAAATGTGAAGAAAAATTAGAACTAACTCAAAGAAGAACAATTTGACTGAAAATAAGAATCCAGAGGAAGTCTCTAGAATTTTGATTTTTAGTTTGAAGAAGGAAGGAAGCAAGGGGGCTGAGGATAAGCAGTTTTAGTGCATATGAAAGGTACAAAGATACCTTGTTTGGGTATAAATAAATTTTTCTAAATAGCAACTAGAGTGAACAACAAAAGAACTTTCTAACCCAAGGAAGGGAGGGTATCACAAAGGACCTATTGACATGACTTCTGAGAGAGATGACCTTAAAATCCTGAAATTTCTGAATTTATATTACATTTATACTTTGACATGTTTACTAACTATACTTTTTGTCCCTACCCTTTCTGATACCTGAACCTTTGCCTTTGATCTTTAGACTCAAGAGTTTTTTGCAGATATTTAATTTTTAAAATACTGTATGAGTTTAATGACAGGAACAGAACAATAGCCTCATCCAGGAGAGATTTCCCTCTCAAGGAAGAAGGCTCTTTCTGAAGTGATGTCTGCGACCCCTTTGAAGGGAAGTCTAGGCATGTCTTTGTATCTGATTCCAACCCCCAGAGGGTTGGATGACCTGAAAATAGTGCTTTTGTTAATTCTTTTACTTGCTTCCAAGTCCCAGGGCACTAATGCTACTAAGAAAACATGCAGGTTTTTGTTATTACCTATGCAGTCCCAGTTGAGTAAGCCCTGCCTCCTTTAAAAACTCTTATTCTTCTTCTTGGTACAGACTTTTTGTCGATGGTTAGAGAATTCCTTGAAAGGTTTGCCAAAAGAAACAACTGTGGGAGCTGTCACAGTGACACACAAACAACTAACAGATTTCCACAAACAAGTCACTAGGTGAGTGATGCTGGGTGTGTGTGTTTTTAAAGGAGTATGAACTGCAGCTGGGGTGTGTAGAGAAATATATTTTTGTTTCTTGTACCATCTTAGTTACAGATCTGCCCAGGAGTATGTTTCTTATGTGCCTTTGTATTTTTAGTGTCCATGTAGTCTTGAATTGCAGATTGGCATGGGAAGCCAGTCTTGGGGAAAATATCACCATGTAGTATATGTGTGTGTCAGTTTTATTATACATATATTAACTGTTATAAGAACTTAAGAAGTAAGTGGAAGCATTATATTTTTCAAAAGAAAAATGCACTGAGCAGCACATTACCCTGCAGGAGATCTGTTTTTTCCTTTGAAGTCCTTAATTCTCATTCATATTCAGGGGTCAAGAATGCAGGTGTCTGAATGGGTGAAACATTGATTGTAAAACAAAGAGTGATGTAGACTGCAATAAATTGGAAAAATTTTGCCATACCTAAAACAAATAAAAATCTCTCTGGGATGCATTAGGCCCATGAGCCACTTGCTTACAGCTCACTTAAAATGTTAGGTGTACATAAGTGGATTTTTCACTGTGAACATAATAAACATTTTATATAGCTACATAGTCTTTCTAATCACTATTTTATATCTATACAGGTATTGCTTGATTTCTTTATAGTATTTCTCTTAGTAGACATTTGATCTTGTTTGTTGTTTTCAGTGTTATAGATAATATGGTAAGTCTAGACTTTTCTTCTTTTGACCATTTTCATTAAAATCATTGAATCAAAGGTTATGAGACTTTTATGGTCCTTGATAATATTAATGACAGCAACTTAAATTGGATGTTATAACTGTGTGTTACCTTGCCTGGATATTCCTTTTTGTGTCTAGAGTCTAGAATTTTGACTAAATTTTAGGCAGTGGCTTATATTCATTCAGTTGTGGGACAATTTCTAGATCCAAGAATGAGTGTTGCAAAAGGTTGATAATAGTGAAAAAAAACTTGATATATTCCAGTTGCCCATCAGAGGACAACAATTATATAACAGTTTGTCTATACTAGTAAGTAGGCACTTTAAAAAAAAAGAAGGAAAAATGCATATATGAAAAATAAGATATAAAGGAGGGAATAACAGTATCATGTAAACTCAACTTGCACTTAAATTTTTTTATTTTTAATTGTGATAAAATACAGAGTTGATCATCTTAACCATTTTGAGGTACTGTTAGCAGTGTAAGTGTGTTCACATTGTTGTGACTCTAGAACTTTCTCATTTTGCACAACTGAGGCTGTGCCCATTCTCTGCTCACCCTGCCCCCTGGCAACCATCATTCTGCTTTCTGTGTGTGTGTGTGTGTCTGTCCATCTATATATACACCACATTTTATTTTTTCATTCCTCTGCTGATGAATATTTGAGTTGTTTCAGCCTCTTGTCTGTTGTAAGTAATGCTTCTGTGAACATGAATATACAAATATCTTAAGACCCGGCTTTCAATTCTTTTTGGATATATATCTGGACATGGAATTTCTGGATTATATTTTGAAGAACCTCCATACTATTTTCCATAGTGGCTCTTTTATCTTCCCACCAACAGTACATAAGGTTCTGATTTCTCCATATCTGTTTTTACTTTTGTTTCCTGTGCTTTTGGTGTCATATCCAAGAAATCATTATCAAATCTAACGTCATGAAGTTTTTACCCTATTTTTTTCTAACAGTTTTATAGTTTTAGGTCTTTGATCAATTTTGAGTTAGTTTTTATATATGATGTATGTTAAGCGTCCAACTTTGTTTTTGCACGTGGACATCTAGTTTTCCCAGCACTGCCCTTTTCTGCATTGAGTGGCATTTTTATTGAAAATAATATGCAAGGGATTTATTTCTGGGTTCTCTATTCCATTGGTCTGTGTGTCTGTCTTTATGTTAGTACCATACCATTTTAATTACTATAGCTTAAATTTTAAAATTGGGCAGTGTGAGACCTCCAACTTTGTTCTTTTTCAAGATTATTTTGGCTCTTCTAGGTCCCTTGTGATTCCACATTTTTCTGTTTTCACACACAAAAAGTAAATTGGGATTTTTTTTTTACATTGAATCTGTAGATCAGTTTGCATAGTATTGACATCTTAACAATATTAAGTCTTCCAATCCATGAGCACAAGATGTCTTTCCATTTGTTGGTGTCTTTAATTTCTTGCAGCAACATTTTGTAGTTTAAGCATTTTATTCTTTTTGATGCTATTATAAATGAATTAATGTGTACTTTTTAAAGATATGTACATATGTGTGTGTGTATATATATATACACACACACATACATACACATACACACACACACACACACACATACACACACACACACACACACTACTTTTTGCATAGAAAATTATTTCTGGAAAGATATATAACTAGGACCAGGAAGGGGAGGGAGACTTGCACTTCATAACCTCTGTACTGTTTGCATTTATTTCATGACCATGTGCTATACTTTCATATTTGAAACCAGACCCAGTTTTTAAAAGTGAGAAAAAATACAATGAATTGTAGGCAATGGATTCAAGAGCTAAGAGCTAATCTTCTTTTCTAAGAATTGATTTTTTTTTTTAATCTTTATTATTGAAAGTATTACATATGTTCCCCCTTTTCCCCCATTGGCCCCTTCTAGCTCGCCCCACACCCCAGGCCTTCACCACCCTATTATTGGTGACCATGGGTTATGCATATATGCATACAATTTCTTCCCACCCACCCACACTCCCTCACCTTCCCTCTGAGATTCCACAGTCTGTTCTATGCTTCTATGCTTCTGGATCTATTTTGTTCATCAGTTTATTTTGTTCATTAGATTCCACATATGAGTGAGATCATGTGATACTTCTCTTTCTCTGACTGGCTGAGTTCACTTAGCATAATACTCTCCAGGTCCTTCCATGCTATTTCAAAGAGTAAGAGATCCTTCTTTTTTACTGCTGCATAGTATTCCATGGTGTAAATGTACCACAGCTTTTTTATCCACTCATCTACTGATGTGCACTTGGGCTGTTTCCAGATTTTAGCTATTGTAAATTGCACTGCTATGAACATAGGGGTGCATACATTCTTTTTCTGATTGGTGTTTCAGGTTTCTTAAGATATGAGAATTGATTTCTTAATGTCATTTTATTTCTTTTTTTTACTTATTTAATATTTTTTAATCATTTTTATTTTTTTATTACAGTTGACATACAATATTATATTCATTTCAGTGGTTAGACATTATATAACTTACCAAGTGATCACCCTGATAAATCTCATACCCATCTGACACCAGACATAGTTATTAGAATATTATTTTTTCTTTTCGTTTTTTAAAATATTATTGACTCTATTCCCTATACTGTACTTTACATCTCCATGACTATTCTGTGACAACCAACTTGTATTTCTTAATTCCTTTGCCTTTTTCACACTCCCCCCAAACCCTTCTCCTTTCTGGCAACCATCAAAATGTTCTCTATAGCCCTAGCTGATTTGGCTCAATGGATAAAGCCTTAGCCTGCGGACTGAAGGGTCTCAGGTTCGATTCCGGCCAAGGGCACATGCCTGGGTTGTGGGCTTGATCCCCAGTAGGGGGCGTGCAAGAGGCAGCCAATCAATGATTCTCTCTCATCATTGATGTTTCTATCTCTCTCTCCCTCTCCCTTCCTCTCTAAAATCAATAAAATACATTTTTTTAAAAAATGTTCTCTATATCTATGAGTCTCTTTCTGTTCTGCTTTATTTATTTTGTTTTTTAGATTCAGTTGTTAATAAATATGTATATATTGCCATTTTATTCTTCATATTTTTTATCCTTTTTTTCTTCTTAAAGAAGACCCTTTAACATTTCAGGTAATACTGGTTTTATGGTGATGAACTACTTTAGCTTTTTCTTGTCTGAGCAGCTCTTTGTATGTCCTTCAACTCTAAATGATAGCTTTGCTGGGTAGAGTAATCTTGGTTTAGGTACTTGCTTTTCATAACTTTACATATTCCTTGCCACTCCCTTCTGGCCTGCAAAATTTTTATTGAGTTATCAGCAGACAGTCTTATGGGAGCTCCCTTGTAGGTAACTAACTGCTTTTCTCTTACTGCTTTTAAGATTCTCTCTTTATCTTTAACCTTTTGCATTTTAATTATGATGTGTCTTGGTGGGGGCCCTCTTTGGGTTTATCTTGTTTGGGATTCTCTGCTCTTCCTGGGCTTGTATGTCTCTTTCCTTGACCAGGTGAAGGAACTTTTCTGTCATTATTTTTTCAAATAGATTTTCAATTTCTTGCTTTTCTCTCTTCTCTTTCCTGCAACCCCGTGATGCAAATGTTGGCACACTTGACGTCCTAGAGACCACTTACAGTATCTTCATACTTTGGGATTTCTTTTTGCTGTTCTGGTTGTGTGTTTTTTGCTTCCTTATATCCCAAATTGCTGATTTTATTCTCAGCTTCATCTACTCTACTGCTGATTCCAGTAAATTATTCTTCATTTCAATTAATATATCCTTCATTTCTGATTGGTTATTTTTTATGGTTTCTATGTCTTTTTTCATGCCGTTGAAGTTCTCAGTAAGGTCCTCAAGCATCCTTATAACCATTGTTTTGAACTCTGTATCTAGCAGTTTGCTTGCCTCCATTTCATCTAGTTCTTGGAAATTTCTCCTGTTCGTTCACTTGAGACCTGTTTTTTGTTGTGTCCACATGTTGGCTGTTTCCCTGTGTTTGTTTCTATGTATTAGATAGAGTTGCTATGTCTTCTGGAGTTGTTAGAGTGGCCTTATGTAGTAGGTGTCCTGTAGGGCCCAGTGGCACAGCCTTCCCAGTCATCTGAGCTGGATGCTCCAGGTGCACCCCTGTGTGGGCTATGTGCACTGTCCTGTTGTCATTGAGCCTTAATTGCATCACTGGGGAGGGATCGACCCCCAGGCCAATCAACTGTGAGGACTGGCTGCGACAACAGAGAAGAGCTATGGAACAGGACTTGCTTCAGTGAGGCTTTGGTGCTCATAGGGTCCACCCCTTGACTAGTGTTGCTAGTGGAGATGGTAGACTGTAATCCATCGTGGTCTAAAGCTGTCCACTGGGTGCACTGGCTCTGCAGCCTCCTTGGAGGTGCAAGATCAGCTACTGCCTGTGCTTGTCTGGGGCCGCCAGCATGAGCTGCAAAGCAGTCTGCAGATGATTGCTACTTGTGCTGGGCTTGGAGGTGCCTAGGAAAGGCCAACCTGTAAACCAAGGCTGGTTGCCTCTAGTGCCATGCCTGGAGCCACTTAGCAAGAGATGCAAAGTACACATAGGCCAGATGCTTATTTGAAAGATTTTAGGAAAGTCTGAAGCATGAGGCAGGAGAGTCCATTTATATGGAAACGCCCCTGGAAACACCTTGGGTGGGACCGCAAGTTGATAGGTGCCAGGTCTCAGGGAATTACCAGGGCAGGGTCAACACTGTGAGCCAGGTTGATGGAGACCCAGAAGTGGTGCCTGCCTTCCAGCTCTGTGCGGGAAGGTCTCAGAAAAGGAACAATGAACTCTGCCAGTACTTTTGTCTGACAGAAAGCTGCACCACCACCATTTCTCCCACCCCACCCCCCACCAGCTCTTGCCCTGATGCCAGACAATTCAGTTCCTCCTTGTATGTCCCTCATTCTTTTAAGCTGTGCTGGAGCTCAGGGGGAGTGAGTTAGAGTTAAGTCCATGCATAAACCCTTTAAGAGGAACTGCCTCGGACTCCAGCAGCTTTCTGTGTCACTCAGCCACAATCCCTACTGGTTTTTACAGCCAGAAGTTAATGGGACTTCTCTTTCTAGTTCTGGAACCCTGGGCTGGGAGGCCTGGTGTGAGGGGTAGGACTCCTTGCTCCTCAGGGAGGACCTATACAGCCGAAAAATCCCTCCCAATTTTAAACCACCATACATAAGTGTGGGACCAGCCAGTTTTGAGTTTTCATCCCTCCTACTAGTCCCAATGTGGCTTCTTTAAATGTCTAGTTACAGGACTTACATTCAGCTAGATTTCAGGCAGTTCAGAATGATAGTTTATCTGTAGTTGAGTTGTAATTTTGATGTGGATATGGGAGGATTCGAGTACATTTTTTTAAAATATTTTATTGAGTTTTATAGAGTGGAAGGGAGAGGGATAGAGAGTTAGAAACATCGATGGGAGAGAAACATCAATCAGCTGCCATCTGCACACCTCCTGGGGATGTGCCCACAACCAAGGTACATGCCCTTGACCGGAATCGAACCTGGGACTTTTCAGTCTGCAGGCCAACGCTCTATCCACTGAGCCAAATCGGTTAGAGCTCGAGTACCACATTTACCTACACTGCTTTCTTGACCTGAAGTCTTTTTTTTTTTTTAATTTGTTTGTTTGTTTGTTTTTTGGTGGGAGGATAGAAACATCAATGATGAGAGAGAATCATTGATCAGCTGCCTCCTGCATGCCCCCTACAGGGGATTGAGCCTGCAACCCGGGCATGTGCTCTGACAGGGAATCAAACCATGACCTCCTGGTTCATAGGTCAGTGAACCACTCTGGCCGGGCTTGATTGGAAGTCTTAGTGTCATTTTTCAAAATGGTTTACTTTCTCATCTCCCAGAGTATCTCCAATAATTTTGTTAAAGTTAAAATCCCAAACCTTGAGTGCTGTTTTTAGTTTACCTGTGGCTTAACTTCATGCCCCAGAAGTAACTGACTTTTGGCCAGAGATCAAGTGGCATGCATGACTGGAAAGTAGCATGTGACTGCCTGCTTTCGTGACACATTTTGCCAGAAAAGGGGACTTCCCCTCTACTAAGGAGGCATATACTAGTATTGACTGGGATGACCTTATAAAATTATTTATTTTTACTATAAATCCTCCCAGTAGAAGTAGTATTCTACCTACAAGCTGTCTCAGGGGTAAAAGTATAATTAGTTGCTTTTCTCTACTTTTGTTTTGCTCTGTTCCTTCTAGTACAGCCATGGGCAAACTACAGCCCGTGGGCCGGATCCGGCCCGTTTGAAATGAATAAAACTAAAAAAAAAAAAAGACCGTACCCTTTTATGTAATGATGTTTACTTTGAATTTATATTAGTTCACACAAACACTCCATCCATGCTTTTGTTCCGGCCCTCCGGTCCAGTTTAAGAACCCATTGTGGCCCTCGAGTCAAAAAGTTTGCCCACCCCTGTTCTAGTAACTAGTTGGTCAGTAGAGGGGCAGGATGATATTGACTCCAGTTAGAGCAACTGGGAACCTGGGGCTTAGAGTCACAGATGTTGGTTTGAATCTTGCCACTTACTGGCTGTTACTTTGTTGTTGTTATTTCTTTCTTTTTATTTTGGCTGTTACTTTGAACTTCAGCATATTTATCTTTTGAAATAGGGTTAGTAACCCTAGCCAGTTTGGCTCGGTGGATAGAGCATCGGCCTGTAGACTGAAGGGTCCTTGGGTTCAATTCTGGTCAAGGGCACAAGCCCGAGTTGTGGGCTTGATCCCTAGTAGGGGGTATACCGCAGGAGGTAGCCAGCTGATCAATGATTCACTCGGGGGGGGGGGGGGGGGGGGGCGTTGTAAGAGATGAACCGCAGGACTTGTTTGCATGCATACGAGCATAACCAATGGACACAAGACACTGGGGGGCATGGGAAGCTAGGGGAGGGTCAAGGGGAGAAAAAAAAGGAGACATATATGATACTCTTTGTAATACTTTAAGCAATAAAACAATAAAATAAAATAAAAATGATTCACTCTCATCATTGATATTTCTCTCTCTCTCTCTCTCTCTTCCTCTCCCTTCCTCTCTGAAATCAATAAAAATATATTTTAACAAAATAAAACAAAAGTAGGGTTATTATGGGATACCAAGTGGAAATCATGAGATCTGGCACATAGTAGGTGATTAGTAAATGTTAACTTTCTCCATGGAAAATTATCTACCAGATTGTCATTATGTATTTATAAAACTAGCTGAAGCATGCTTCCTGCTAGCTCTAAGACAATCACCCACACATTCTGGAATAAGTCTCCACCAAGTCCATATTCCTTCATCTGGGCTAACATATAACAGGTAGAACAATAGAGTAAGTCTGAAATAAAGTTATGGACATTCCCTACTTTAATTAAAATCTTGGGGCAAGGAAAGGGGATCCAAATAATGCAGTGCTGTGAACAAAAAGATCTGTGATCTTTGCCCTGTGATATGGAAAAAAAAGGTCCACTACCAACCTGGCCTACTTGATCTCTCATTGCTAAACAAGTTTTGCAACTCCTCGTATAGTAGGCTGTGACATAATGGTGGGAAATGAACATAAGAGGTAATGTTGAGGTGCAAGAGAAAGGGTTTGAGATTGCTCACCTCCTCTTACTAATTCTGTCTTTAGTATGCATGTTGCCCTTGAACCTTCTGTTCCATGCATGACTCAGTCTCCCTTTTGGTTTTAAGGTCCTATAACTCCTGCCTCAACATGCTGCTTTGTTTGCCATCCTAGCTGGGAAGGTGAACTGGTTTAGTGTCATTTCAGCAAGTCCAAGCCTGTTTTTCAGATGGTACCTATCAAAGTATGGTGGACAAATTGGGATTGTGGGACTAGATGCCAGAAAATAGAATCTAGAAAAATAGTGGCAGCTTTAAATGGATGGATGGATAGATGATTGATTGATGATAGATAGATAGATAGATAGATAGATGGAAGGAAGGAAGGAAGGAAGGAAGGAAGGAAGGAAGGAAGGAAGGAAGGAAGGAAAGAAAAGGGAAGGGAGGAAGGAAGGAAGGAAGAAAGAAAGAAAAAGAAAGAGAGAGAGAGAAAGAAAAAGAAAGAAAGAAAGAAAGAAAGAAAGAAAGAAAGAAAGAAAGAAAGAAAGAAAAGAAAGAAAGAAAGAAAGAGAGAGAGAGGGAGGGAGGGAGGGAGGGAGGGAGGGAGGGAGGGAGGGAGGGAGGGAGGGAGGGAGGGAGGGAGGGAAGAAAGAAAGAAAGGACTAAGGCAAAAACAAAACAACAACAAAATAGTTCTAGCTTTTAGGAAGTTTTTAAAAACATTTGGCTGAAGCTCTTATGCCAGAGCAGTTGCTGACAAGATTGGGAGCAGAAACTGAGCTGAGTTGAGACACTGTGGCCTGTCCTCATTTCACCCTGTCTCACCATAGTTCTCCTGGATTTGTATTTTGTTACTTCTTCTTATGCGTCACTAAAGAGGCTAAGGATGGAGTTATCATTTTTCTTCCAGATTAAGCCAAGATCTCTGGTTAAAGAAGGATAGAATTTAAAACATGTAAGGCATCAGGATAAAAGATTCTTGAGTCTCCAGCAAGTTTAACTATTTCCTGTTGTCTTAGTCCCTTACAGCACACCACACAGTGACTTCTCTTGGTTATGTATCTTGCTCCTTCATGACATTGGGAACATAAGTGATATGGGCAATCATTCACCCTGGCTGCTCCCTTAAAAGTCAATATTGATTTGGAAATAGACTGAGAAATGTTATGCCCATGCCCTTAGTGAAGCATGTTAAATTCACAAAGAGCAAATGGCAAAATTCTGATAAAACCAGAAGACTGTCCTCATTTTCATTACATTTTCAGGGTGGAGAGAGACTAAAAGAAAGTTTCTAGTATATTCTGTTAAATCAAGTCCTGTAGTCTAAATCAAGGTTCTTAATGATGTTTCAGACCTTAAAATAGGTGAAGAAATCCAGATGTGGGCACTTGAGGGGATGGCTCTCATTTCTCCTTTCCCTTTGGGTCACAGTTAGCAGTTTGCTCCCTGGTCTTTGACCATTACAAGGAGAAGGAGCTTTCTTCTCACATCGAATCTTCTCTGAGTTTTTCCAAACCAAGAAGAGGGCCACAGAAGGGTAGCATATTAGGAAGCACTTCCTTTCTCACTGTTTGGACACAGAAGGCCTTTTGAAAATTCAGCTTGGCTCAGTGGATGGAGTGTCAATCCCAGACTGAAGGGTCCCGGGTTTGATTACAGTCAAGGGCACGTACTTTATTTGCAGGCTCCATCACTGGCCCTTGTCGGGACGTTGGGTGGGGATGGGGGTGGGGGGCAGGAAGTGGGCAACCGATTGTAGTTTCTCTCGGTCTCTCCCCCTCCCTTCTACTCTCTTTAAAAAAAAAAAAAATCAATGGAAAAAATATCCTTGGGTGAGGATTAACAAAAAAAGAAAGAAAATACAGGATCAGATGATATTGGGCTATTCATACCACCTCCGAATCTCAGTGCTTGTCTAAGGACCTGCTTCCTCCTCCCACAGGAGGAAAACCCTGAGCAGCCTGTTCAACTAGAAAATCGATGACTGATAGACTCTTAGTTGCTGGACTGGGCTTTGTAAACAAAATCTGCCTTTGGAAGAGAATGAGGAAGCCAGGGTATTTGAGTTAGCTCAGCTCGTAGAATTAAAATAATTGGCCTTAAATGAATACACTTGCTTTTTTATTACTTTGGGTTTTTTGTTGTTATTGTTTTTTTATGTGAAGGGCTTTAACCAAGTGTTGTAGGCAGCCTACAGTTGTTGAATACTATTTTGTTCACTGCTCTATTATCCTAAGCTAGTGGTTCTCAACCTTCCTAATACCGCAACCCTTTAATACAGTTCCTCATGTTGTGGTGACCCCCAATTTCATTGTTACAGATTGATAATTAAAGCAGAGTGATTAATCATAAAAACAATATGTAATTATATATGTGTTTTCCGATGGTCTTAGGCGACCCCTGTGAAAGGGTCGTTCGACCCCCAAAGGGGTTGCGATCCACAGGTTGAGAACCACTGTCCTAGCACTTTATAATTATGAACTGATTTAATTTTCAAAACATTATGAGGCAGATAATAGATGAAGAAACTGAGGCAGATTGGTAACTTGCCCAAGGACACATTGGAGCCAAGATTCAAATGTAGGCACTTTTTCTCCAAAGCCCATTCTTTAAGGACCACACAGTTTGTAATTATTCTCATATGCAGTAGTTAATATCTACCCTTGAGTTACAGGAAGATGGAAAGCAGAGTCAGTGTTGCAGTTTTTCAAAGTATTATATCTTTGTCATCAGTTAGGGACTAACCTGCCTTTTCTTTTCTAGTGCTGAGGAATGTAAACAAGTTTGCTGGGCCTTGCGAGACTTCACCAGGTTGTTTCGATAGCTTACACTCCTGCACTGTGCCTGTCACCCAGGTGAGTAGTATATAGTTCCCAGGTTTTCTCTGGCTGTCAGGAGTGCTTGGGGTGGACATAGGTGTGTTTTTTCTTTGTTTGTTTGTTTGTTTGTTTGAATCCTCTCCTGAGGATATGTTTTTATGGATTTGAGAGAGAGAGAAAGGGAGAGACAGACAGACATTGATGCGAGAAAAAAAACATAGATCAGCTGCCTCCTGCACACATCCTGACTGGAGGTTGAACCCGCAACCTGGGTGTGTGCCCTGACCAGAAATCAAATCCACGACCCTTTGGTGTACGGGATGGCTCTCCAACCAACTGAGCCACCCTGGCCAGGGCTGGACAAATGTTTTATTGCCCATCTTTGGACTAATACTAGCTAGAGTCAGGGAAGACCTAACAATTCAACACTTCTGGGCAGCGGGGAAATGCAGGCTCCTGATTTCCTTGGGCCAAGGTAGCAGATAATTGTCAGTTACTTTGGATGCCATTTCACCCCCATAGGAAAGTGACTGTTGTAGAATATCTCAAAAAAATGTTCCTCCCCTCTTCTCACAGACACTTCTAGGATTGTAAATGTGTATAGCTAACAAACAAATAAGTATTTTTAACCTGGCTACTTTGATGAAAACACTGCTGACCTAAACTTTACCATAATAAATGATATTACTCCTAAACCTGACCTTTCAGATTTAATGAGCAAAGTTGCTTGTTATTATCACTTTTGCAATTTGAATACTGAAATGCCAGGTTTTGATTGAGTCAAGAGATCTGCCATCTCTGTCTTCCTCCTGATCATCAGTTTTCTCTTTGTGCTTCCTGAATCAAATCAAGAAGCTGAGCTGAGGAAAGAAACGACGGGGGTAGTGGGATGTAGGTGCCAGTTTCTTGACTGAGAGAAGAAAGGCAACTCTCCTCTAAACCCATGCTTTGACGTCTTAAGCAGAATTTATTCTTCCAGGAGTCCTCCATGCCTGTACATCACTCACTGGGGGTTTGTGATTAAATGCATTAGTGGGTGAAGGTGCCATTCTACAATGCCTCACCACACCAGAAATCATTTCTATGCTTTGGTTCTTTAAGGAGTAGTGATATCACTTGCGATTCTTAGGTTTTGCAGTATCTATAAAAGCTAACATTGATACGCATTGCTTATACAGCTGTGAAAGTTCATAGCTAACATTCATGGAGCCCTTACTATGTATCAGGTACTATTCTAAGTGCTTTATATGTAGTGTTTTTTGTTCTTTTTTGTTGTTGTTGTTAATCCTCACCCAAGATACTTTTCCATTGAATTCTTAGAAAGAGTAGAAAGGGGGGGGGGGGGGGGGTTGGACAGAGAGAGAGAAACATCGATGTGAGAGAAGCACATCGATTGGTTGCTTCCCATATGCACATCAACCAGGGCCTAGGGATCAAGCCCGCAACCAAGGTGTGTGTCCTTGACCAGAATCAAACCCGAACCCTTCAATCTAAGGGCCCATGCTCTATCCACTGAGCCAAACCGGCGAGGGCTATATGTATTAACTAAGATAATTCTCCTAAGTTCCCTGGGTTAGTTACTGTTATTATTCCCATTTTACAAATGAGGAAATTGAAGTTGCAAGATGTCAGGTCAGTAATTGATAGGGCCACAATTCAAATATAGATATTTGGGTGCCAGAGTCCTCACTTTTAACCACTCTACTTAATATTTTACAGTAGTATCCTTTCTAGGGAGTCCAAATCATTGTTTTTTAAACTTATTTTAGCAGGCAAAGCCTTCTTTTAAAATAAAATCTTAGCCCGGCATCAACCCATGAACCAGGAGGTCACAGTTCGATTCCCAGTCAGGGCACATGCCTGGGTTGCAGGCTCGATCCTCAGTAGGGGGTGTGCAGGAGGCAGCCAGTCAGTGATTCTCTCTCATCATTGATGTTTCTATCCCTCTCTCCCTCTCCCTTCCTCTCTCTGAAATCAGTAATATTAATCAATCCATCTTACATGAAACCCCAATATTTAATAGACTGAAGTGGAGATTTCTGATTGGTTTGGAGTTGGCATCCTGGACCTACTGGCTCACCTTTACCCTCTCTCCCGCCCCTCCCCTTCAACTTCCTTTTTTTTACTGAGTTCTTATGACAGGCCAGAATGAGGTACCTGAGCAAGTATAGAAACTTCTGCTTGACTTTATAAAATGCTCACTATCTCCTGGACCACAAGTATTGACTATCTTCTCTCTTTTATAGGAATGTCTTTTTTAATTAGAAGACAAGAAGAAAATAAAAACCAGACTGTGTCCCACAATCAGAAACCTCCATTGTGGCAGAGGGGCCTTTACCGCCACCAGGGCGTCCCACCAGACAGGAGAGACTCCAGCCCTCTGAGGCCATCCTGAGGAGTTCCTGTTTGGGGATGTGAGGGAAAATCAGCACCGTTTCTAAAAAGATGGCTGCAGCCTGTCCGGCGTGGTGGGAGGGGAGCTGGTTTCCTGGTGAACTTGTTTCTAAAAGGAAAAATAATTTTTAAGGAATAAAAAAGGAAAACTAATCTGAAACCAGAACTGAAACATCCTCCTGGTAGCATATGACACGCACACATACATACACATACCTACACACACATGCTACCACGCACATGCCACCACACGTGCATATACAGAAAAGTAAAGGTACAAACTTTCTGTGAAACAAAAACAGTTACTTGGGGAAAATGGGAATTCGAATGAACTATTTAGCTGCAATTGGAAGACAAGGGTCACGATCACCTCTTACGGTTTTTTATTGTTTTGTCCTCTTTTTCTCTCTCCCATCCCTTCTTTCTCATTTCCCCTTCTCTTTTAATGAAAGTGAGTAGAAATTTTTTCCATCCTCCCCAACTGTTGCTTACCACCTTTATAGAGTTGTTAGGACAGGGAGGAGTAAGCAAGGAGCCTTTTCTATTTTATATCATGGTCACATCAGTGATACTAGGACCTGCCAGGGCCAAATTCATGTATATCCCAACTCGCTAACTCCACTTCCAATCCGCATTGGGTTATCAGCCATGAAGAAAAGAGCCAAAATTGGGGTGAGTGAGATATAAGTGTATATTCTAAGTTTTAGGGTTTTTATTGTTGTTGTTGTTGTTTTAGTTAATGTTTCACCCATAGACATGAGGAAACAAAAGAGGGTGGGAGTATGGAAAAAGTGTTTACAGGGCTAAACTGTATTTTACTAAAAATGTGGAACTTACTTGACTTCATGGGGATGAGGTAGGAGCAGGAAGCCCAAAGCAGATCTTAATGTTCTAAAGGAGTTGCAGCCCCACACAGGCATTACATACGAGGGCACTGTTCTGTCTGGTGTTGTAGCCATCTCAAGAACAAATCAGCAACAGAAAAAAAAGAAAAGAAAAATAAATTTTTAAAATTTGATTAGTGTTTGTTTTCACTTCCTTTCACTGCCACATAGTTCTGAAATGGTACAGCCAGACCACTTACGTAAACCGTCTTAGTTGTTATCTGGTAGTCTGGGGATGGAGTTTAAAGGGCAGGCCCCTGTCTTCAGTGCCACAAACCCTTCATATTTCAGGAGAGTGACTCATCCTACATCTTCTAGTTCTGAAATCAGTAACAATCAACGATAGTGAACCTATTCACTCCCAAAAGTTTCCTCATGCCTCTTCTCCCACATGCCCAAGAAGCCACTGGTCCGCTTTCTGTCATTGTAGATTAGTTTGCCTTTTCTTGAGTTTTTTAAAAATGGGAGCATACAGTGTGTTACAGTAAATTGGGGTCTGAGCTAATGATCTTGACTGCAGAGCTGCATCTAGTATCTGAAATCAGTGAAACTGTCCAGCATAACATCAGTGGGACTCGGAGTTTACCCTCGAAAGAGGCATTGTTGGAAGGGGAGTGGAAAACTTGAATGTGAAACAGTGTTTGGAGTGAGATTATCAGATTCTGGAGATCAGCACAATACCCCAGCCAGTCTTCTCATTTTCTGGGTAAACAAAACTTTTGAAGCCTGGTCCAATCCTAGATCCTTGCAACAGCCAGTTGACTTCTGTTTAAGGAATTCGGCTTTTATGACAAAAAGTTGTGTCTGGGACTGAAGAAAACATATGGAAGTCTGAGTACAACTCTCCAGCCACTGGAAAATAGCATGTGGCATGCATATCCTAGTTAATGCAGAGAACATCCCCACAGGTAGAGCTTTGGAAACCAGAGCTCTCATCTCATTAACAGGGTCAAGGCCTCACTGTGTACTGTCTTACAGATTGTTTCAGAGTAGTTCTTACAAATAGTCATTACTTTTTGGTGTGGCAAGGATACCCACACAGATTTTAATTTCAAAAGGAACTGTTTGGGATCAGGTACCCAATGTAGACATTGTGTTCCTGTATGACATTGTCTAGTGGAAGAAGAACTAGAGTCTTGCATCTGAACTTAAGTCAGAAAGTCCCCATATAATTGTTCCCTCATTTCCACAATTGGCTTAACCAAGATATTTTAGTCATGATTATGTGAAACATATCCATTGGGGCTATTCCCAGCAAGATTAAAGAAAATGACTTAAAATGTTTAAAAAATACATATTTGTATTGATTGCAGAGAGGAAGGGAGAGAGAGAGAAACATCGATGAGAATCATTGGTTGGCTGCACACCCCTTCCTGGGGACCGAGCCCACAACCTGGGCATGTGCCCTTGACCAGAATCGAACCTGGGACCCTTCAGTCTGCAGGCCGATGCCCTCTCCACTGAGCCAAACCAGTCAGGGCAATAACGTAATTTTTATGTACCTGTTCTAGAAAGTTCAATACTGAGAGTGTAGGGTAAATAAGACAAAGGAACTTGAGTTTTTGAACAGCATCAACACCTCATAAATGCAACATACTTGTCCACCTTGTGTGGCCCTGGCTTAACTGAATCATTTTGCAAAAATGAAAGCCAAAATGCAGAGAAATTAAAAATCCAATATTATGAAACAGTATGCCTGATTTTTTTTAGATACATTATCAGCAAATGAGAAAGTTGTTTCCAAGAACAGTTCTCTGATTGGAAACTCCATCAATATCCTCTCCTGCTCTGAATACTGAAAAGTTCTTTATGTCAATGAAGAGCTGTATTAGAGGCAGGAGTCTTGAATTAAAAGGGACTATTTTGTTGGATACAAGGATGAACATTGTCAGGGAAACTACTGGGTGCTAGAGGAATGTGTTCATCTCCAAGGTCATGAACATCAGTGTACTGTGGATCCCAACTTAAACACTAGCAGAGGCCACTAGCACAGTCAGGCCACTACCAACCAGAACTCTAGTGTAGCTAGGAGCAGTGAAATCCAACAGCATCGTCCTGCCTTTAACCTCTGGAATGGGTAATGCCTGTCACTTCTTTTGGGTAGTGTTCATGCACAACTGGCTACTACATCATAGATCTATGTAAAATGATAGCCACGTGTGCTGTTTCTGGTTTTGCTTTTATTTTTTAAGAAGTCAAAACGTAAGTAGAGCCCAGGGGAGATTTTCAGCAACCACGAGTTGCCTGCAGTATTGAAGTCCACCAGTGGTCGCCCTAGTGCAGATCTTCTAAGCTTCCATAATTCATCTGTTCAGTCTCCCTGCTCCACCATTTACTAAGGGCTGCAAACTCAAAGGCCTTTGGGACAAGGCAGTGAAAAGCAGGCTCAGGACCACTGAACTGTGGGACATTCCCATCTAAAGTTCCAGCTGATTCTTGCTGCTAGGGAATGTGAGATAGTGTTTCTAGAGAAGCTGGAAATCAGATATGTAACATCTAATTTTAAAGTGTTGACAACTAATTTCAATCTAAAGGGGAAATAGAGCTGCACAGGCCAGTGAGGAGAAAGGTGGCTGAAAAATAAGACTAGAGACAAAAAAGGAACTATGTAAGCACTGTTCTCTAGTTGGTAAAGTTTCTTTTTTTTAATTTAACCACATCAATGGTTTATTTGAAATAGTTTTAAAACTATGCAGAGTCTTTTCTTGCATCAAATGAGGACCCAAAAGGGGGGAGGGGAAAAAGGCATCTGTCAGTTTGGAAGTCACAGACAGTTTATCTTTCTATAATTAGATTAGGAGAAAAATGAAGAACCCACTGATAGCAGGAAGAAGCAGGAGTCTTCTAGGTTCAGTCATTTGATGAGATATTCAGTTACTGTGCATTTCCATTGTTTTTCCATGGCAGAACTTATGGCAGAGACTTGGGAACGTGCATGCCTGAAGCCAGGTTACTCTTACGTTCCATAACTATGTTGCTTGCAGGGCTGTTCTTGCCACAGTAGTTAGCTGTGCTCCAGACAAATGGGGTGCTGGTCTGTTCCCACAAATCTTTATCCCAGTCTTCATCACAAGGAGGGCACTGCCATGTGCTCTCAATCAGAGTCTCTTGTCCAAGGTTCCTGGTTTGGTTGACAATGTCTTGCTCTATACAACTTTTGTCATCACAGCTTGAAATATGATGACTGATTTCGGTCTGAGGAACCTGATGGCGAGCATTGAAGGGACTAGCAGCCAATTTGTTTGCGACATCAGGATGATTCTTTCTGCACTTGATAAGATGATAAGGAAACCTGCAGGCTCTGATCTGGTGGTTTTTATCATAGGGACATTGTAATAGCTTTTCAGGGTCCAGGGAATCGATGTAAGTTTCTTCCATGTTGGAAATGAAGGAGCCGAATCCAAGTGCTGAGTCAAGACGCGCTCTCCACACAGTCGCCTCCACCCTGCGCCCGCGCCCTAGCAACGCTCCCTTCCCTCTAGTTGGTAAAGTTTCGTAAAGAGCCTTGAGTTTAACGATTTTGAAACCTCTTTACATATGTGCAGTATGGAAAAGGGGCCGTGAGAAGTAGGGAGTCCCGGCTGCACACCAGTCCCCCAGCCCAGGGTTTCAGAGCCGGGAAGAGAAATCCCCATAACTTTGGACTGTAAAAACCAGTAGGGGATGCCCTGGCTGGTTTGACTCAGTGGATAGAGCATCGGCCTGCCCACTGAAGGGTCCTGGGTTCAATTCCAGTCAAGGGCACATGCCCAGGTTGCGGGCTTCATTCCCAGTAGGGAGCGTGCAGGAGGCAGCCAATCAATGATTCTCATCATTGATGTTTCTATCCCTCTCCCTTCCTCTCTGAAATTAATAAAAATATATTTTTAAAAAACAGTGGGGATTGTGGCTGTGTGACACAGAGGCTGCTGGAGTCCCAGGTGTTCCTCTTAAAGGGCCCCTGCACACACTTACACAGTCTTGCCTCCTCTGAGCTCCAGTGCCAGGTGGTGGCTTTGGGGGAATCCAGGGATATATGGGGAGGAATGTGTTCATTGGGGACTGACTGGCATCAGGGAAGGAACTTGGGGGCAGCTTTCTCCCAGATAAGGGTGCTCACAGAGGTCATTGTTCATGTGCTGGGACCTTCCCCATTGCAGAGCTGACTGACAGCCATATCTGAGTTTCCATCAGCATGGCCCACACTGTTTACTCCGCCCTGGTGATTCCCTGAGACCCTGCCCCATCCAATTTGCAGCCCCACCCATGCTGTTTATAGCTGTTTTTCCATATGAATGGCCTGTCCTGACTCAGGCTTCAGACTTTTAAAATCTCTTAAACAAGCAGCAGCTGGAGTCAGCATGCCCCAAACCTATCAACAAAAGGCCCAAGACCCAGCACTAGCACCAGTCTGCCTTGCTTCACAGCTGGGCCTGGCCAGGGCACTTCCTAGCCCAATACAAGTAGCCATCTGCAGATCTCTGGTGGCCCCAGGCATTGGCTGATTTTGCATCTCTTGGGAGGCCCCAGAGCCAGTGCACCCAGTGGACAGCTTCAGATTACAACTGATTATACCAGATTACAACTCTAAGTATCTACAGTCGATATACTCAAGGAGCAGACTCAGTGAGCACCAAAGCCCCACTGAAGCAAGTCCTCCATAGGGGTGTCTCTTGCACAGCAGCTCTTCTATTATAGACACAGCTGGTCCTCACAGCCAATTGGCCTGGAGTTCAATTCCTCCCAGTGGTGCCAAAAGCAATCAAGGCTCAACTATAAGACTGTGCACACAGCCCACACAGGGGCACACCTAGAGTGCCCAGCTCAGGTGACTGGGGAGACTGAGTCACTGGGCCCTACAGGACCCCTAATACACAAGGCCATGTTACCAATTCCAGGAGACATAACAGCTCTATCTAATACATAGGAACAAACACAGGGAAGCAGCCAAAATGCAGAAACAAAGAAACATTACAAATGAAAGAAATGGAAGCAAGTAAACTATGACACAGAGTTCAAAACAATGGTTATAAGGTTACTCAAGGATCTTAATGAGAGCATCAAGGGACTCAGTGAGATTTTCAAGGATCTTAGTGAGAATATCAAAGACATGAAAAAGGACCAGTTAGAAATTAAACATACACTAACTGAAATAAAGAATAATTTACAGGATTCAACAGTAGAGTAGTGTATTCTGAGAATCAAATCAATGATTTGGAATATGAGGAAGTAAAAAACACCCAATCAGAAGAGCAAAAAGAAGAAGGAATCCAAAAATATGAAGATAGTATAAGGAGCCTTTGGGACAACTTCAAATGTACCAACATTCACATTATGGGGGTGCCAGAAGGAGAAGAGAGAGCGAGCAAGATATTGAAAACCTATTTGAAGAAATAATGACAAAAAACGTCCCCTACCTGGTGGAAGAAATAGACTTACAAGTCCAGGAAGCCCAGAGTCCCAAACAAGAGGAACCCAAAGAGACCCACACTAAGACACATCAGAATTAAAATGCAAAACATTAAAGACAAAGAGAGAATCTTAAAAGCAGTGAGAGAAAAGCAGTTAGTTACCTACAAGGGAGCACTCAGACGACTGTCAGCTGATTTCTCAACAGAAACTTTGCAGGCCAGAAGGGAGTGGCAAGAAATATTCAAAGTGATGAATAGTGAGGACCTACAACCAAGATCACTACCCAGCAAAGCTATCATTTAGAATTGAAGGTCAGATAGAGCTTCACAGACAAGAAAAAGTTAAAGGAGTTCATCACCACCAAACCAGTATTACATGAAATGTTGAAAGATATTCTTTAAGAAGGTAAGAAAAAATAAAAATAAAAAGGGAAGAAGAAGAAATTATAAAAAATATGAACAATAAAATGGCTATAAATACATATCTATCAACAATTGAAAATAAAAATAAACGAACAAGAAATCTAATGATCAAAATAAACTAACTAAATAACATAGGATCAGAAGCATGGAAACATGGAACAGACTGACGAATCTCAGAGGGAAGGAGGTTGGGGGGTAGGAAGAGAATAACCAAAGATCTTGTATACATATATGCATTACCTACGGACACAGACAATAGGGTGGTGAAGGCCCAAGGTGGGTCGGGAATCAGGTGGAAGAGGGCAATGAGAGGAAAAAAGGGGGACATCTGTAATGCTCTCAACAATAGAGATTTTAAGAAAAAGAGAGAGAAAAGTCTGCACAGGCCATGCAACCATATATAGATGCTCACCTCAGCCTTGCTTATAAGTGGCACTGAGATACTATTTCTCACTTGTCAGGTTGGCAAAAATCCAAAAATGCAATATAGTCTGTTGGCGAGCCTGGGAAAACAGGCACACTGATAGATCCATCAGGATTTTGCCAATATCTGGCAAAATTATATCCATTTATGCTTTGGCCCAGAAATTCCATTTCTGGGGCTCCATCTGAAAGATACACTGGCAAAAATATGAAAAGATGTAAGTAAATATAAGCCTATTAACTGTCGCATGATGTATAATAACTAAAGATGGCAACAACTCAAATACCCACTAATAGAAAGTCAAAACAAAAATCTACATCTAGCCAAAACCGGTTTGGCTCAGTGGATAGAGCGTCGGCCTGCGGACTGAAGGGTCCCAGGTTCGATTCCGGTCAAGGGCATGTACCTGGGTTGCGGGCACATCCCCAGTGGGAGATGTGCAGGAGGCAGCTGATCGATGTTTCTCTCTCATCGATGTTTCTCACTCTCTATCTCTCTCCCTTCCTCTCTGTAAAAAATCAATAAAATATATTTAAAAAAAAAAAAAAATCTACATCTAGTTGAGCCTCTAGAATCCAGAATGTAGGCCAAAGTACCAATTTACAGGAAATACCAGTACAGGAGACAAAATATGTGAGCAACGCAACAGAGATGCAGTCAGCGGCATCTAGGCAAAAGCAAAATGCAGAAGAAACACTGCAGTTTCTTCCACAAATTGCAAGGGAATAAAATCTTACATTTTAAACAACAGATAGTTGATAAAAAATTAATTTTTCCAGTTATATTTTTGTTTTAGAACATCCTTGTCTTTTAGAAATATATTCTATTTACACTCAAAATGTTATGTGTAGCAATTGCCTCAAAATAATCTCAGTGGCGGTGTGGATGGGAGTTTAGGGGAGAAGGACTATGAATTGATAATTGTTGAAGCTACTACATGAGGAGTCCATACCGTTCTCCCTACTTTCACAGATGTTTAAAATCTTCCATAACAAAAAGGTCAACAACAACAACAAAATTGTTCAGGCCAGAAAATTACATGTTTGAGCCAGATTCAAACCCTGAGCTACCAATTTGCATGCATTGTCCTAATATATTTAACTGTGTATGAATATACATGGGGAGGATGTAATGGTCCTACGTGTAGCTGAAATACCAGCCTTCTTTCACCATTTCTTATGGGAAAAATTGATTTGGACAGGATTTTAAATTCCGCACACATTTGAAAATCCACACCCCTGCCTTAGCCAGCTTCTGCCTGGAAAGCCGCCAGCCGCCAGCCGGTGAGTGTTTATGGAGGCCCCACTGACTCATCCACCTGGAAGGCAGGCCCTCCCAGTGTCAGTGGCCCTGAGACGGGCAGGGCGGGGGGGGGTGGGGAGACAGCTGGCAGCAGAAAGGGGGTCTGTTAGAACAGCATGGAAGCAATGGAACTGGAAAAAGTAAAGAATAGCCAAGTCTGTTTTTAACATTTATTAATCCAAAAATACATAAAATTCCACTTTCTACCCCAGGTTCTTGGACTCTCAAGAAAGGAGGTAGCTGCCAGCCTTAAGTATCTGGTATAATACCTAAGTGCTCATATCTGTCTCAGGAAGGAGAAAGTTCAGGAAGCGAGGCTCAAACTAGGGAACCCCCAAATCAGGCCCAGGCCCTGCCGAGGCCCTGCCAGGGGGACCTGGCACAGAGCGTGAGGCTTTCTGTCAGCGGGAATGGGGCACTCGGGGGCAATTTCCTCTGTGCTGTGAGGCCCTTCCCTGCTCACTGGTGTTGATGGCTGAATTCCCCCAGAGCCAGCAACCAGAGCTAGCAGAGGAGAGGCTGTCCAGAAGCAGAGCCCCGAAGCAAAACTGGCTTCTGGCTTCCCTCAGCTTCTACCCAGAGAACCTGGAACTCGGGCCTCTCTTCCCTCTCCTTCTTGGCCCAAATCCACTTCCAGGAGAGCCAGAGATAGGACCCTGCAGCCAGGCAGGTGCCCACTGGGGCTGTCACACCTCCATGTCAGTCCACATAGCCTCCCAGGAAGCCTGTTTCAGTCACTCTCTGCAGCCTCATTGCATGCCAACCGGGTGCATTGGCCAGGGCTCGTGGCCCGCAGGAGGGGCCTGGGCCACAGGCTGCAGCTGCTGCTGGGACTGCCAGATGTGATGGAGCTCCTTGAACTGCTCCACCATGTGGTCTTTGAGGTCTGGGTTGGAGATCTGTAGCCGGATGCTATCGGCCGACCAGGAAAGCTCCCCTGAGAACATCTCCAGCAACAACCTAGCTGCTATGGGCACCACCTGGGCAGCAAAGAGAACAGGGAGAACCCAATGGGGCTGTCAGACCTAGTTGTGCACGAGCACAACCACCAGGGGGCGGGTGGTGGACTGCAGCCACCGGGCAGGAGGGGCACCAAATTTTACTTCCAGCAGCCCTGGGCCTAGATTGCTTCTGGTTGCCGCGATCACACGGCCCAGAGAGCCCTGAGCCCCCACTGTGGGGCAAGGGCTTGTCTCAGGACTCCCCGGTATTCAAGCCAGAGCAGAGTTGGGGATTGGGAGAGGATGGTATACCTGCACAGTGATGAGCTTCTTCTCTCGGGGTTTGTGGTCCGGCCACTCCTCCCCAAAGCAGAAGAAGATCTCAAATGGTGGTGGGGTGTTGGTCTGACCCTTCTGGAACATGATAAGCTCTGCAGTAAGAACAAGACCCTTAGTCAGAGGCGAGAACCCTGCCCCTGGATGAGCGGAGGCCGGGAGGAACTGGATAGGGGGGCCTCACCGTTGAGAAAATGCTCCAGGCTGAAGAGTTTGGTCCTGACCTCCCGCTGGATGGGGTTGGGATGCGAGCCATGGGCCGAGGCGCAGGGCCCACTCCAGAACACCTTGCACTGGCACAGGCGGATGGCATACAGGTCCTGGCCTTGCAGCTGGAGGATGAGCCCGCGGTCCAGGAAATCCAGCAGCTGGTTCGTGTAGAAGCGCTGCTTGTCGCTGGGGATGTCCTCGGGGCTGGGGAAGCGCACTTGCTCCAGGCTCACAGGGCCGAAGAGCTCCACCTGGTCCTGGGTGGCCTGCAGCTGGCTGTAGAAGAGCCGGCAGCCGTGTGGGTTGCTGATGGTGAGGGCACGGGGCGGCCGCCCCCGGTACTGGAACTTGATCTCCAGGTCGGTAACTGCGGGCAGAGGGGCAGGACCACCGCCTGTGAGCCCTGCCCTCCCCACTCTGCAGCCGCTCACTGACTTCCTCTGCTCAGCTGCTAGTCCTCTTGTCATCTCTCCCACTCATTCCCCCCACCCAAGGAGGCACTGGCATGGGCATCCTTTTCTGCACCATCCTCCAACCTCTTGGCAAAGCAACCCCCAGCACCGCTTTACCCGGCCCAGCCCACCAGTCCCTGGGTTCTTACGAGGCAGCATGTGGGGACTGATCAGCAGGTCGGGCAGGAGTTGTTCGCCTGCGGGCGGCAGGCTGGCAGCCAGGGGCCCGGGCGGCAGGCTGGGCGGGACCTCTGGGAGAAGGTCTCCGAAGGCAGCAGAGTCAGCAGGGGCAGGGCCCAGGTGGCTGGGGTCTGGAGCAGGGGGGCCCAGCACCACAGGTGGCTGGAGAGTGGGTGGCCACTTAGCATCTTCTTTGGGTAAAGGATAGGGTGCCACCGCGGGGCCAGGCTGCACTGCTTCTACGGGGGGAGAGAGACAGAGCTCTGAGGCCAATTCTAGGAACTGCCTCCCAGGCCCACTCTTCCCAGCCTGGGCCTCCCCCCACCGCACCTTCAGCCCCCCCAGGTTCTCCTCATACTAGGCCCCCAACCACACCACCTCCCGGCCCCACCTGTGAGGCTCAGGCCTGGTAACATCCTCTGGAGCTGAAGTGAAGACACAGGCAAAGGAGGAGGGAAGAGGCCAGAGAGACAAGGGAGGACAGGTTATTACATTGATCTGATGCTGAAGAAATAACACATGAGAACCACAAGGCCTTTCCCCAGGCTTCAGCTTAGCGGAGGCCAGGCCCTGCCTCCAGTCCCAGTCCTGCTGCCCCAGGCAGGCCAGTGAGTCCTCCGCGCCTGTTTCCGCACCTGCCTTCTGAACAGGCGGAGTAGCTACCAAGCCCGACCTGCTGTGAGGGTCAGTCAGCCAACAAAGCCCAGGGCGTTAAGGTGGTGACTTTGTTTCTATGCTCAGGTCCCAGGGAGAAACTCAGAGTAGAGCTGTGGGAAGAGCAGGCTCCCAGAGGAATGGGCTGCTGGGCCCAGGGGCAGAGGAGAACCGAGAGCGCCCCCACCAGGCTCTCCCCGGAAGGGCAGGCAGACCCTGGGAGAATGACCTGCTCACCTCTTCCTCTTCCTCATCTTCCTCCTCTCCCGCGCCACAAATGTAATCCTCACTGGGCTGTGACTCTGCAGACGGGAGAGAAAAGAAAGACAGGAAGGGAGTCGGTGGGGGAGGAGAAGGAAGGCCCCGGGGCCTCATGTGGCAGCTCCTGCTGTGGCTTCTCCCCTGCCCAGAGCTGCCCAGTGAGATGAAGGGCCTCCAAGCCTTCAGAAATCAGTAGGGGCCTCCCTGACCCCATGGCACTCAGCTCCTGGGCCACCGAGAGCCAAGAACAAGGGCTGGCTGAGGAAGCAGACTGCGGCCCTGGCCGGTGCCAAGCCATTCCTGGCTCCAAAAAGGCCCATCCCAGGTGACTCCTGGAAGGCCTGGCTGTTAGGACCTAGCAGCAAGTGCCTGACCACTGCAGCGTGGAAGGCCTGGGCTCTCGTGCACAGCCCCCGAGGTGGCCCGCACAGGGCCGGGCCCCTTACCTGCGGGAGTGGGGCCGTTGGAGCAGACCTCGTAGATCTTGTAGGGCTGAGGTGGCATGTCCCGGGGCCCGTCATAGATGAGGCGGAAGTCACGGCTCTTGTTAAGGGCACAGCGCAGGTTGGCCTTCCACTTGGCCGGGTCAGCCTCGTCCACCCCCTCCGTGTACTTCCCCGTCTCTTTGGCCCAGGCCTGCGGCAGGAAGAGAAGACAGGCACTGAGAGAGAGCCTCGGCCCTCACCAAAGCCTAGCCCCTCCTGGCTGCTGGGAGTTGTGGTCTGCAAGGTGGGAGAGAGGACGCCGGGTGCTTTGAAAGGCGTTACATTCACTGCTCCTGGAGGGTGACAGGCACAGTCTCCAAGGAGGATGGTGTGACGTGCTGGATGAGAGCATGGGCTCTGGGTGTGGGTGTGGGTTGGGGTCCAGAAACCGCCACCCACCAGCTGTATGCCAGGGGCCTGTCATTTTCTTTCTTAGCTTTGGTCTCCCCACTGTAGTACCTACTTCACAGGGTGGCCCATAAAGCTCTCCGAACTAACTGTGTCTGTGCTTGGATAGGCTCTGTGCACTTGAATTGTGGGTATCATTATTCTGGAGAGCAATTTGGTTGATTACCAGGATTACAAATGTTTCTACCCTTTAATCCAACCATTGAGCTACTGGGAATATCCTACAGCTACACAAGCGTCCACACAAAATTCTGCACATTCAAGCTTATTCATTGCAACACTGTTTGTAAAAGCGAAAGACCCAAAATAACCTAAATGCCCATAAGTGGGGACTGGTTAAATTAACTATGGAAGACTGGGAAGCAAGGGGGGAAAGGACGAAGCTTTTGATGTACTGACATGTTGTGGTCTCCAAGCAATATGAGGTGCAGGAGAATATACATGTACCTCTCTCATTCTGCAAAAGTTGGGGGAAGGATAAGGACATATTTTTGTCCGTATGCACAAAAATCTCTCAGAAAGGATAAACAAGAAACTGATACTAACTGCCTCTCGGGAGGGAGTGGGTGGCTGGAGTTGGGTGGGAGAGAGACCATTTCACACTACTCAAATGGAAAATGGATTTGAAAAGAATCTTGAAAAGGTCTGGCCAGTGTGGCTTAGAAAGGTCTCATTCTGCTTCAGGGCACAGGCCCGGGTTTAGGGCTCGATCCTTGGTGGGGAGCATGCGGGAGACAGCCGATCTTGATGTTTTCATCTCACATCGATGTTTCTCTCTCTCTCCCTCTCCCTTCATCTCTCTCTTTCTCTCTCTAAAAATCAATTTTTAAAAATCTTAAAAAATAAAAATGTTCCCAGGCCTTCCACCCAGAGTTGCTGATACACTTGGCCTGAGATTCAAAAAATAACCTTGAAAAGGTAAATATCAAGTGCAAGGACTAAAAAATATATATCCAGCTTTAAAAATAAACATTCTCTTTGACCCAGCAATTTTTAACTCTGGGAGCTAACCCCAAAGAAAATCATTTAAGATGTGCAAACGGGTAAGAGTTTAGAGCAGCGGTTCTCAACCTTGGCTGCACATTAGAATCACCTGGGAATCTCTTTAAAATCCTGATTTCTGGGCCTCATCCTCCGGAAATTCTGTTTCTTTGTTACTAATGTTGTGGCCTCATCCCATAACAAAGAAACAGAATTTCCAGAGGATGAGGCCCAGAAATCAGGATTTTAAAAAGATTCCCAGGTGATTCTAATGTGCAGCCAAGGTTGAGAACCGCTGGTTTAGAGGCTGTGCCTGGCAATGTGGTCTTCGACACTGAAACACTAAAAGCAACCGAAGTGTCCAAAAACTGGGCCTGGGTGGCTAACCCGTGCTAGGCCCCTCCAATGGAACCTGCAGCAGTCACTGGTGTTGAGTGAAAAAATGCAGGTTACAAAACAATATGTAGTTTGATTCTACATTTGCATTTCATAGATGCATTTGTGCAGAAAACAAAATGCAAGCAAAACATAGTCACAGTAGTCAGTCACCTCAAGGTGTTAAAATCATACTGCTGCCTGCTGTCTTCGGGTGTGTGTACACCAGACAAGCACACTGCATGTGTGCGCATGTGTAATGAGAATGAGACGAGAACAAAGGGGAGGAGGAGGAGGAAGGCCTTCTGCGGGCCCATCAGTCCCCACCTTGCATTGGGGATCAGGTTAGAAAAGCTGTACCCTGTGGTTATGCCTGTGTCCCCTGAGTCCGGGCCCGGGGTCACCTGCAGCAAGACAACTGGATAAGTGGCCAGTTTGAGTTGGAATGGGGGGTCCTCTTCTGGGGGAGGGGGCTTCCTCAGAGGCCCAGGCAGTCCCCTGTCCAGGGCTTACCTTGAAGATGGTGTTATCTCCTTCCTGGCTGGGGCCGTGCCTAGTGGCATGGCGCCAGGGGATGGAGAAGAATTTCCTTTCGCCATTGACCCATTGGAGCCCTGGGTACTGGCAACTGTTCACCTGGGCCACCAGCCAGGGCTTCAGCCGCACGCGGCGGGGCGGAGGGGCGGCCCCCAGGGCAGGCTGGTTCATGGCAAAGGCGTCTGCAGGAGAAAGACAGAGGGGGCATCAGCAGATTTGCCGCTGGCTACTCCTTTGGCAGAGGGGCCGGGCGGGGGCGGGGGGGGGGGGGGGGGCGAGCACTCCAGGGGCCCAGCCACGGCGTTAGGACTTTCCCTTCCTCCCAGCACTGGGGGCTGGAGTCTCTCCAGTCCATCCAGCTGCTCAAAGCCAGTTCCCTTTCCAACCATCAGCTTTCTCGTCACAGGGCCCCTGCACCTGCGCTGTGTTTGGGGGGAAGGGAAGGCGGGGTGGCGCTGTAGTGGATGTCCCACCCAGAGGCCCTCTACCAGATAGGGCATCGCTTCCCCAGCTGTCAGGAGGCTGGCACAGCAGGGGGCTCAGAGCTGCCCATCTTGGAACCTGCCCTCCTTGGCTCACTCCAGGCTGGCCCGCTCCTCCCCTCGGGAGACAGCTGTGGCCAGTGAGTGACGGACACACAGGGACAAAAGGCTTCAGGTGGAGCAAGTGGGTGCTCCTGTGTGCGCACCCCAGGGCCCAGGGGCAGGCTGCAGCCAGCCTCCAGCTGATTCCACATCCCTGCGTAGCATTCTCCGCGCCCCGCCCTGGCCCTCCCTCCCCTCCTCCTCACTAAACTGCCTTCTAGGAAACCTGGCCCAAGAACAAGGTAGACCTGAGAACGGAGGCATGACTTCCACACCCAGTCCTCAGAGCTTCCTTTCTCCCTCAGTTTCCCTCAGGGATCAAGCTTCCCTGACCTGGACTTCTTGAGCGAAGTCCCATCAGCACACTCAGTCTCCCTCCTGCATCACCAGACTTAGGTCCCATCCTTGTAAAGCCATCAACTTCCTAGACTGAGGCCTCCCCTCTGAGCCACGCATTCTTCCAGCAATTGGTGAGCACTGAACACCTGCCAGACCCATGCTGCCCAGAGACGTGGGGACTACACAGGTGAGGTCTAACGGCTGCCCACTGGGAGCCAGTGCCACCTCCCCAGGCCAGTCTCTGCCTCCCACCCCCTCTGATATAAGAGAGTGAGACCAGACCCCAGTGGAAGGCTGCGGGACTGGGGGTGGGGGGCACGTCTGGGGGGCTCTGACAGAGGCAAGGGTCCAAGGCGGCCAATCAGGGAAGGAATTGCTGAAGGAAATGGGTTATCGGGGCTGGTGCAGCGAACACTGTGGGTGGGGATGAGAGCTATCCTTAATATCTGAGGTAACACCATGCACAAAGGGACTAGGGTTTGAGTCAACACCAGGACAGCCTCAGGTTGGAGAATTTTCCAACAGCTAAAGCCATCCAACCGAGGCCGGGCTGCTGCCTGGGGGTACTCAAGCCGGGTAGGCTTCCTGGCCTGCCTGGGTGGGTGGGAGTCTGGCTCCTCTCTGTTGTTCCACGTCTGCTTTGGCCTTGAGCACTGAGCCTCAGTTTCCCCTGAAATTCCCTGACTCGTACCTTTTGGGTTGTAGCTGTTAAGTGCCACCTCTTGCTAAGAGGTCTCCATCTGCAGGCTGCTCCTCAGAGAAGGGCCCAGCTCCAGGCTGGGCCGGGGAGGGTGGGAGAGCTTCCAGCCCTGCCCCCAGGCCTCCGAAGACGGGTGGCTCAGTTCCCCTTTCTGTACCAGCCTCCACCCAGCACCAGGGGAAATGAAAGTGGCCAGACCGGACAACTCAGAAACCTGACTCACTGGGAGCTGGGGGAGGAAAGGATGTGGAGAGAGATTCTCAGGGGGTCCCCCAGACCCAATTCTCAGTCTCTTACCCCATAGCCCACCCCCAGCCCCCAACCTCCAACCCCCAGGTCTGCTGGTGGTCATTGTACATTTTGTGTGGTTCACAGCATTGGGTCACCTCCCCCCAAGGTCTTGGTCCTAAGGTAGAGGAGCAACTGTCATAGGTGGCAGGCAATTCCGATTAACTGAGGTGGACAGAGGAGAGCTCTGTTCCCTGAAGACCCCCACATCTGGTCGGCTCTCAGCTGTGCCAGTGGGGGGGGCAGAAAGGGTAGGAGGAAGTCGGGGTGCATCTCACTCCTGGCCCTGCCCAGCACTGCTGTTCAATGCAAAGGTTTGGGAATGATCTCTGGCCTCATGTCAGAGAGGCACAGGCAGGGGCTGTGCAAAGGGGCTCCCACAAGAAGCAGCAGAACCAAGGAAGGGTCTGTGCAGCCTCCACCGGAGGGTCAGCCAGGTGTGCCAGGACCAAGCTCAGGGTCAGCTTCCCAAGGACGTTTCCTCCTGCTGCGGGAGGCACGCTTCAGCCTCATTCTGACCATCCTAACGCCAGGAGTTCTGAATTTCAATCTTTGTGCTTCATCCCCCCCCCCCCCCCCACCCCCGCCACCATAGACACAGCTGCCCAGATTTCCCAGGGAACCCCAGAAGCTACAGGGCAGCCCTCTGAAGGTCCACCCAGTGCTGGGGGAGGACTTGACCTTCCCTCCGAGGGCAGCGCTGGCCAGGCGCCTGCCTGCAAAGTGGGAAAGGATGGCAGTGCCTGCATCTGCTTCTGTGGAAACGCCAAAGAGGTGTGGGCTGCTCAGGATCCAGGGGAGCCCCCATGAGTGAAGCATCTAGCCGGGCAGCCAGAGCCCCTCTGCGGTGGGGGAGGCCCTACAACTCACACCAGGGCCCTGAAGTCCCAGGAGCCACCCTTTGAGGCGCCTGGAACACCGTGGGCACCAGGGACCCCAGGGGAGAAGGCACCTCAGCCCCAGACAGTGGGCAGAGCAGCAAACCCCCTGCCGCCTCCCGAGTGCGATGCACGTTTGTGTCCGCAAACCCCACATCAAGCTCAGAGGGAAGCGGGAGTGGGGTGGTCCCTGCACCAGCGAGACCCTAAAGCCCGGCCCTCCGGTGGGTTGACCACACCAGGAGACAAGTGGGAGGGGGAGGGGAGGGGCTGGGGGCAGCAGACGCGGCCTCCTCCCAGCAGCTCGGTGGGGGAAGGCCGAGGCGCAGGGGGAAACCCCTAGGTGGGGCCTTAGATAAGAAAGGGTGTTTTCCGTTTTCCCAGGGCCTCCCTGGACTTGTGGGGGGCCCTAGCGCCCCGGGCCGATAGTTCTGGGGGAGGCTGGGGACGGTGCCTCTGGCCGCCTGCCCCTCGCAAAGGACCGTAGCTTCCTCCGTCGGCCCGCAGCGTCCCTGCTGCTCCTGGCCAGGTCCCCTCGGGGCCGCGGGAGGCCGGCCAGACCTGCGCGTGGGGCTGCGCGGCTGGGGCGGCCCCGGCGGATTGCCCGGGGCTGCCTCGGGGCAGCTGGCTCTCGGTCGGTCTCGGCCACTGCTCCGGCGGGTGCGGAGGAGGCTAGGAAAGTCCCCGCACCCCCGCCCGGCTCCGGGGTCCCGGAAACTCCCGCGCGGGGGCCGGCGCACTGGCCTCTTTCCTCCACTTTGAGCCTCCTGATTGCTCGGTTTGAAGTTCGAGGGAAGGACGCAAAGACACGAGCCCAAGAAGTATTGCGCCCGCGGTTCTCAGCCGGGAGGGTCAGCGCCCCCTTTTCTGAGCCGCGAGTCAAAGGACGGCGCCCCCACCCGACACCATCTTCCCACGCTCTCCGCCCGAATGCCTGCCATTGCTCCCAAGATCCTGGGAGCATAAGCCCTCGACACCCCATCCTCTTACCCGGAAGGGGAGAGAGCACAGACACGGGGAGTCGGGGCTCGCCCCAACAGGGTCAAGGCCAGACGCCTGCCGGGCGCCTGGGGCTCCCCGACCATCCTTGGCGAAGCGGATCGGAGGGAGAGACCCGCAGAGCTGGCGCCTCCGGCAGCGGTGCCGGCCCCGCCTCCCGGCCGCCGGGCTCCCCACTCTGCCGCCGGGCTCCCCGGGCGCCTGCGGGGCGAAGGCTGCCAGTGCGGGGCACCCCGTGCCGATCGGGGCGAGGGAGGCACCGTGGAGGCCGCCAGACTCGCGGGGCGCGCCCTGCACTAGGCGCCCACGGAGCTCGAGCGCGCAGCGAGCCGGACGCGGACCCCTCCCGCGCCCGCCCCGCTCCATCCCCTCCCGCCAGGCAGGAGTCCCGCGGGCGCGGGGAGGGGCGCGCGCCGGGCCCTACCTGTCAGCGCTGCGCCCGCGTGGCTGCGCCCGAGCACCGGCCGGCGGCGGGCCGACTGCTCCCTCCCGGAGCGCGCCTCCCGCCCGCCCGGCCGCCCGGCCGGCACTTCCGCATCGCCCGCCCCCGCCCCTGGGCCGCGGCCGCCGAGCTCCGTGCGCCGGCCGCGCCCCGCCCTGCCCCATGGAGCCGCCCTAGAGCCGCGCGCTGACCCGGCGACCGCGGGCCCGGCCTGCGCATCCGGCCGGCGGGCTCCGCTCCAGCCCAGAGCCTCCCGAGAGACCCCGGGCGGCGCGGTGGTCCGGACCGGACCGACGACCGGGCTCCTCGGCAGTCAGTCCGGAACCGCAGCATTGGACCACCCAGCCCCGCCCCACCCCACCCCACCCCACCCGACCGCCGCGCTCGGTGGGGTCTGGGAGCTGCCCAGCCCGCGTCCTCCGGGAGCTCGGATCCGTGCAGACACCGGCCACCGACCGAGCCACGGACGAGGCAGCTGCGGAGCGTCCGCCGCCCGCGCCCCTGGCCAGGGTCGCCTCAGGCCCCGCAGCTGGCGCCGGGACCCCGACCCTTCCTCCTAGACGTGCCCTCCTCGGGCTACTCTGCCCCCTCCCACCTCCCAGACCCCACACCTGGCGCCCAGGTCCCTTCCCGGTCCCCTGCGGGCGCTCAGGGTCAGCCCACCGCCGCCTGCACCTCTCGCCCTCACCGCGGCCAGGGCCATCCATCTGCCCTTCTGAACGGCTTTCGGTTCCACAAATGGGCCTCAGCCTTCACATGTCCGGTTCCTTCTCATGGAACATTCTTCGCTTCACATTTTGTTTCGACATCGCCTCCTCTGAAAAGCTTTCCCTCCTGGGTCGGGTTCCGAGCCCTGAAGCTCGGCCTGGCTGGTTTCATTTCATGGTTTTAATGTGTGACTTCCACTGAGGTCAGCTTAGGAACCACTCCCCTTTTCATTGTTTTCTAAAGTAATTTTCAATAAAAATATTTTTTAAGAGAAGAACATTATCATTTTCCCCCTTTATTGATTTCAGAGAGGAAGGGAGAGGGGGAGAGAGAGAGAGAGAAACATCGATGATGAGAGAGAATCATTGATCGGCTGCCTCCTGCACGCCCCCCATCAGGGACTGAGCCCGCAACCTGGCCTGTGCCCAATGGAAATGGAATCTAGACCTCCTGGTTCATACGCTCAACCACTGAGCCAGCCGCGGGGCAAAAAGAACATTTTCAAGTTAACCAACTAAATTTTAGACAGCCAGTAAAATATATAAGTTCCAGAAAGTACTATTTGCCCTTTAAAGTTCGGTGCTTGTGTTTTTAAGAAATAGGGTATTAGTTGATGAATTAGAACTTTGACCTTCCCCTCCCCTCTCCTTTCCTCTAGGAAAACCTTTGTTGCTGCTCTTGACAGGAGATCTGTATCATCACTCATTATGGGTTGTCTTTTTCTTCTCTTCTGTCTCTTTTTTCTCCCCCACTCCTTGTAGCCCTAATATTAAAATGGAAATATAATTATACATAAGTATTTTACTATTTGTATCTGCTGAGTATTTCACTATTTCATTTTTTTAAAAATATATTTTATTGACTTCCCACAGAGAGGAAGGGAGAGAGATAGAGAGCTAGAAACATCGATGAGAGAGAAACATCGATCGGCCACCTCCTGCACACCTCCCACCGGGGATGTGCCTGCAACCCAGGCACATGCCCCTGACCGAAATCGAACCTGGGACCCTTCAGTCCGCAGGCCGACGCTCTATCCACTGAGCCAAACCGGTTTCGGCACTATTTCATATTTTTAAAATTTAAAGTGTGGGTGGGAGAAAAGTGGATATGTAGATTGTTTTGTATTTTAAAAATGAAACTGGTATTTAATTGAAAGTGGTCCCTCACCAAATGGGTACCTTTTCCACTGGAGGCCAGTAATGCTTCATAGAAAATATTATTTGTTGGACTAGAAAAAATAGCCGGGGCAACAGTCGAGAAGAGCCTTCTTTTATTATCAAATGCCCCCCACACAGGTGAGGTCCCCTCCCTTAGAAACTCTGAACTTCATCAAGAATCATGAAGGCGCCGAAACCGGTTTGGCTCAGTGGATAGAGCATCGGCCTGCGGACTGAAAGGTCCCAGGTTCGATTCCGGTCAAGGGCATGTACCTGGGTTGCGAGCACATCCCCCGTAGGAGATGTGCAGGAGGCAGCTGATCGATGTTTCTCTCTCATCGATGTTTCTAACTCTCTATCTCTCTCCCTTCCTCTCTGTAAAAAATCAATAAAATATATTTAAAAAAAAAAGAATCATGAAGGGGCCGGGCTGGTGTGGTTCAGTGGTTGAACACTGACCCATGAACCAGGAGGTCTCCGTTCCACTCCTGGCCAGGGCACATACCTGAGTTGCAGGCTCAATTCCCAGTAGGGGGCGTGCAGGAGGCAGCTGATTGATGATTCTCTCTCATCATTGATGTTTCTCTCTATCCCTCTCCCTTCCTCTCTCTGAAATCAGTAAAAACATTTTTTTAAAAAATAAACAAAGAAAAAACATGAAGGGGCTACATGTAGAGGAAGGCACAGAACCTGAGCTTCTATCCAGCTCTGTTGTGTTCAAGCTAAGTGACCTTCAGCCGGTGCTGTGAATCTTGTTGTCTGTCTGTCTGTTACTGAGCTCAGAGCTCCAGTGTGAGATTCTAGGCCAGGGGTGGGCAAACTTTTTGACTCGAGGGCCACAATGGGTTCTTAAACTGGACCGGAGGGCCGGAACAAAAGCATGGATGGAGTGTTTGTGTGAACTAATATAAATTCAAAGTAAACATCATTACATAAAAGGGTACGGTCTTTTTTTTTTTTTTAGTTTTATTCATTTCAAACGGGCAGGATCCGGCCCACGGGCCATAGTTTGCCCACGGCTGTTCTAGGCCCTAGAGCAGGGGTGGGCAACCCCTGGCACACGTGCCAAACATGGCACGCCAGTAACTTTTGCTGGCACTCGAAACCCTCTCTTATAATATTCCATTTACAATTTTTTTCTTAATATCGACTTTTTTATTTTTCAGATAAATTCAGTGTAGGTGCATATTAGATAAATAAATAATTTTACATAACAAGTTATCTTAAAGACCATAGGCATGGATTGACGAGAGAGGGGAAGAGCAATTTCTATGCCTCTGCCTTAACTCTCCCTGCCTTCCTAGATCCGACCAGTGTTTTGGTTTCATCCACATACGCTTGTGAATCTTTGTTCTCAGTGATGAATTTTGTTAAGTCTCCTAATAGGAGTAGCCTGATGGATGAAAGTAGTAGCTCGTGAATATCTCTGAAGGCCACGAAATATAAACCTGATGTAAAATCTCTGTCATCAGTGATGCAGCAGCAAAAGTCCCACTGATAATACCAGACGGAGTCATAAAGTTTTCTGTCGGACTATCAGTGTACATGTATACATTAAAAAATAAATGTATTTTTCATCATCATATACTGTGTTTTTGTCGCTCGAATGAATTTTATTATTTCTTCAAGGTTCTTCACATACGTACACCTTAAGAGATATCAAGTAGGCGTAACATGTTCTCAAAAAATTAGATTTGGCACACAGAAGAATTTTGAGTCAGAGATTTTGCTGGTTTTGGCACGCACTCACAAAAAGGTTGCCCATCCCTGCCCTAGAGTCTAGACCAGTGGTCGGCAAACCGCGGCTCGAGAGCCACATGCGGCTCTTTGGCCCCTTGAGTGTGGCTCTTTCACAAAATACCACCTGCGGGTACGCACGTACAGTGCAAAGTTGACTTAAAACTTGAAGTAAAGTTTATCAAGTTAATTTTAGGGAACGTTGTGGAGTGAAAGAAGACGTAGTGTCGAGGATTGAGAAAGGTATGTTGAGATGGTTTGGACATACAGAGAGGATGAACGAAAGGAAACAGACGAAACAAGTATACAAGACGAGTGTGGATGGGAGAGTTGGAAGGGATCGACCTCAGCGAACGTACCTCAATCAGATTGAGGACGTTTTTAGCAAAGGCCAGCTTAGGAGTCCCCTAATTAAGTTAATAACAATGTACCTACCTATATAGTTTAAGTTTAAAAAATTTGGCTCTCAAAAGAAATTTCAATCGTTGTCCTGTTGATATTTGGCTCTGTTGACTAATGAGTTTGCCGACCACTGGGCTAGGGGAACCTGAGTCAAGAACCACTCTGGGCCAGAGACATGACAAAGGGGAGGGGCAGGCGAGGAAGCCTCACCCAGACTCTCCCCAAATCGAAGGCCCCTTGCCTCCAGATGCTGTTTTACAGTGAAATACAAGGAAAGGAGAAGTGAGGCTACACCAACCCCCATGCGATCACTCCCAGTTCCCCCCAGGGGCACACGGGGAACAGGGAGATGTGGCCTCCTCCGCCCCAGGAGCCTCCACACAGATGTGTGCCCAGGTCCCTCACTCCCAATGGTGAGATGGCCCCTGCCCGGACTTCCCTGGGTGGGGCATCAGATTGAGCATGTGGTGAGAGGCCTGGTTCTGGTAGAAGCTGGAGTGTGAGTGTGTGTGTGTGTGTGTGTGTGTGTGTGTGTGAGTGTGTGTGAAGGGTGAGGCTGTGTCACCAAAGGGAACTGAAAGAAGCTCAGTATGAGTGTTAGGGAGAGAAGACAGACATCTACTGGGCAGCTGGACAAGACACCCCACCCAACTCTGGACCTTCAGTGCAGGCCTGGGCGGCTGCCTCTTCCCAAAACCTCCTTCCTTAGAGACCTACCCTCTCAGGCCTGGCTCTCCGGATTCCTGTTCCCCAGATACCCCCCTTTTCTGGGAACTTGTTGGCTGGACGCTGGACTCTGGAGTCCAACGGGGCTGAGTCACACCCTGGCTCCACCACTCCGGGATGGTGTGACCTTGAGCAAACCATGGACTCTCATGGGAACCCCATTTCCCACCTGTGAAGTGAGAATGGTACCACCACTGTCACAGATTGGCTGGGAGGCCTAAAGTCAACACATGCTCAGTGAGTACCTCTACATGTCAGAATAAAGTAGCTCTGGCCGGGCAGCTCAGTTGATTAGAACGTCATCCTAGTATGGCAATGTTGCAGGTTTGATCCCCGGTCAGGGCACATACAAGAATCAACCAATGTGAGTGTTGACCTATGAACCAGGTCACGGTTCAATTCCCAGTTAGGGCATATGCCTGAGTTTCGGGTTCAGTCCTTAGTGGGGGCATGTAGGAGGCAGCTGATCAATGGTGCTCTCTCATCATTAATGTTTCTTTCTCCCTCTCCCTTTCTCTCTGAAATCAATTTTAAAAATATATATACACTGAGTGGCCAGATTATTATGACCACCTGACGTTTGTAGGCAAATTAGCCATACACTGCATCATATGGGATATGGAAGCCGAAGGCCTGTTTGAACACCTTTGCTGTCTGCAGTTACCAAGATAAAACATCTCCAATTCGCACAGGAACACAAGGATTGGACAGTCGAGCATTGGAAAAAAGTCACGTGGTCCGATGAATCACGTTTCCAGTTGCATCATGCAGATGGCAGAGTGAGAATTTGGCGGAAACAGCATGAAAGCATGCACCCCACATCCATGAGTACAACCCTTCAAGCTGGTGGGGACAGTGTTATGGTTTGGGGCATGTTTTCCTAGCATGATTTGGGCCCTTTAATTTGTGTGGAACAAGGTCTGAATAGCACAACATAGCTAAGTATCATTGCTGATCAAGTTCATCCTATAATGCTAATGTTGATGGTGTATCCCAATGGAGATGGCTTCTTCCAACAAGACAATGCGCCATGCCACGGTGCTCGTATTGTGCAGGAGTGGTTTCAAGAACATGAGGGAGACTTTACCTTGCTTAGGTGGCCCCCACAATCACCAGATCTCAATCCAATTGAGCATTTGTGGGACGAAGTTAAAAGAGCCATCAGGCAGCTGGTTCCACAACCATCAAATCTCATAGAACTGGACAGTGCTATTCATCAGGCAAAGTGTCAGATTCCTCGCATCACCTTTCAACATCTCGTGGATTCAATGCCAAGAAGAATCGCAGCAGTATTGAAGGCAAAAGGTGGCCCAATGAAGTACTGATGGAGTGGTCATAATAATCTGGTCACTCAAAATATATATATATGTAATCTTAACCAATGGGTGCATAAATAAGTGGAACAACAAACTGATGTTTCTCTCTTTCTCTCAAGTCAATAAAAAATAAGTTGTAATTTCAAAAATAAAATCTATTTTGTCTAAACCCCTGCCCTCCTGGAGCTCCCATTCTATGGTGTGAGATAGACAGTAAGTGTTCAAGTAACAAACGTGGTGGGTGCCTCATGGGTCGTTGTACAGGCTGAACAGAGTGACAGGGTCTGAGCAGTTTCATCTCGGCCACTCTGGCTCCTATAAAGTGTGTACTGTTTCTGACACACACACGTGGTAGCTTTATTATTATCAACGCCCAGGACATCCCCGCCAGGGTTTCCTCTCCCTTTCTTGCTAACTGCCGCCTCCTCGGAGCTTTTTGGGGCACGATCTGGAAGTCCCCACGTGGTCAGCACTGTCACACGGTCTCTAGGTCGCATGTCCCCATCCTCCCAAAGTGCAGCTCTGGCTATCGCTTCCCATGGCCTGAGGCCTAGTAAGCAGCGCACACACCCTCATGGGTCCCAGGCCCTGGCTCTCTGCTCCTTTGACCCTGTTAAGAACAAATACTATTTCCCTTTCCTTCCTGGTCAGCATCTTTCCTCTCCCTGATCCTTGGCAACCAGACTCCTGCCCCTTTTCCATAGATTCTGCTCTGGACCCACAACTCTCAGAACTGCTCAGAAATTCCAGTTACTATCTTTTTGTCCTTTAAACTCTCAGGTCCTGGAATTTCATGGTTGCCTGGGTTTCTCACCATCCTTTCCCCTTTAAATAACTGTGGTGGAGGCTCCTCATTTTGCCATGGGATTCTGCTTCTAGCTCAGCTCAGCCCCTTAGAATGTCCCCCACCCGTCGCTGCCTCACCCCTGCCCTGCCTCTCCGTGCAGTCATCATGGGTCCGGTTGATTCCCCCCCCCCCCCCCCCCCCCCGTCATGTCCTCCATCTCACATCCTCATTGCGCCCCACCCTCTCCGCACTCACCAGCTGCAGTTGGCTGATTCAAACACTCCCCAGATCTGCTTAGCTCAGCGTTTCACTAAAACCACTTCCCTCCCCGTGCCTGGGCTCCGTCATGGAAAGGGTCAGGCCTCTGTCCTTCCTGCCTGTCTGGAGGGCTCGCTGTAGAACACAAGACATCTGGATGAGGAGGAAAAGAGAGAGGAGGAGGTCTGACCTGGAAACCCCCACCTTCCCGGGACTCCTGCCGTCCGAATGCATGAGCCCCTGCTTTGGGGGCAGAGGCCACCCTGTTCCCACGAGATCCTGCTGTGGGCCTCAGTGTCTTCTCTTGTCCCAAACAGGGTCCATGGTGTCACCCCCTGGGGGAGGCGTCCCATCTAGGTGCATGAGTCATGATGTGGGGGGCAGTGGCCACAGGCTCCGGAATGCTTATCAGCCAGATCTCCCTTAAATCCCTGCAGCTCACAACCAGGGGACAGGACTGTTGTCGCTCTGAGATGGGAAAGAGGGGGATTCAATTCTGTCCAGGATGTCAGGGTCATCCCAAGGGCATAGGGGCTCTCCTCAGCTCACATCTAGACCTCAAGTGGTGGAGAGGTAACAGAGCCACCTTGGATGGAGGGGGCTTCAGGGGGGGCTCCGGGACTCTGGAGGAAGCTGAGGCATGAGGCCATGGGAGGCCACAATCATCCCAGGTGGCTTCTCAACACTTCATTGTGGGAGGAGGATGTCTTAGCTGCCCCTCTCTGACCGCTTAAGGCAGCGCTGGGTGGGGTCGTGGGTTGAGCAGTGCGTGCGTGTGTGTGTGTGTGTGTGTGTGTGTGTGTGTGTGTGTGTGATGGAGGGAGGGGAAGGAGCCCTTGGGGGCCGGTAGCCAAACAGAGCTGTGGAAACAGGTGTTCAGTTCCTGCCAGCCAGTCACCCCAGGGCCAACGTTACAACCCTGTGGGGGTCAGGCCTGAGAGCCCTGGTGGGGCATCCCCCAGGCTGCTCTCCTGCTCCTGTAGCCTCTCCTGCTGGGGGCGGCAGAGAGCCCTGAGGGCTACAGGCCCTGGGAGGCCCAGAGGGCAGGACCCCCTCTGCTCTCTTGGGCCCTCTCAGGGAAGAGGGGCTGTCAGACCGCAATTGAGGGGAGCCTGGGGGGAGTTCTTACCAGGCTAGTGTCCTGGAACCTCAATGTTTCCCAGGTCTCCATGCCAGGAGCCGGCTGGAACCCTGATGCCCACTCAGGCCCCCGTGCTGGGCAGACTGGGCCATATGAGTGCTGGTGGGCCTGGGGGATTCAGGGGTCTCTGACCGTCTGTCAGTCTGAGGCCCGGATCTCCCTATTTCTCTCAACCGGTCCTCCTCCTCTCCTGAGGCACTTCCAAAGCCACAGGGAGGGGTTGGAGGCTGGGGAGACAGGTAAAAGAAAGAGGTACCGGCTCAGGCAGGAAAGAGTTTACGGGGCTTTCTCACTGGCCCCCCAACGCCCTGAGAAGGCTTTGCTTTGTAGTAGCAGGTCACAGGAGTGCCTGAAAGGACTGGGGAGGGGACAGTGAGCCAGGGACCTGGGTCCCACCTGGAACCCAGCTGTCTAGAGAGCAAGTGTGCTCAACCCTGTGTCGTGCAGGTTTGGGTTCAGGGAAGAGAGGGGAGGGCAGGGGGCCCCCTGCAGAGGAACAGCCCATCCCAAGCTGTGAGGAGCCAGGAGTGGTCACCGCCAGGCTGCAGCTCAAGGCCGAGGGGCCATGCTGGGTAAGGCCCTCTCAGAAATGGATATGGTGTTCTGGAAGGGGCAGGCCGCCTGCTGGACTAGCTGACGATGTAAATACAGCCAGAAAACACGCATGAAGCCTTGATATAGCTAGACACCGCTAAGCACTTTTCATAACGTTATTGCACTTAATTGCCACAACCAGCCACTGTGAATTATCTCCATTTACAAAGAAGCAAGCTGAGTACCTTGCTAACCTCTTGAACTTGAACAGGTCAGCCAGCTTACATCACTGGTGTTCCTTGGCTGTCTTCAGTTTCACGTGGGGTTTTCCCTGTGTCATAGCTCTGGGTCCAAATTTCCTCTTTTTATAAGGACATCAATCATATTGACTTAGGGTCCACCCTAATGACTTCATCTTCATTTATTACGTCTGCAATTACCCTATTCCAAATAAAGTAACATTCTGAAGTACGGGGTGGGGCGGTTAGGACTTCAACATGTACATTGGGGGCGGGGGACACAATTCAACCCCTAATACTGTAACATGTCACCTGCTATGCACCGAACACTGGGGTCACATTTGATCCTCAGGACAACTGCACAAGGAATATGTGTTACCTTCATGCTATAGATGAAGACGCTGAAGTTCAGAAAGGCGAGGCAGTTCACCCAAAGGCACACAGCAAACTAGGAAAATGAAGCGCTGGTGTTTGAACCAGATGAAACCATGAGTGATGAGTGATGGCTTTGGAGTCACACCAACCTGTGCTCAGGGCCTAGCGGTCTAACCTTAGGTCATACATTTGGCCTCTCTGAGCCCCAGGGTCCTTGTTTATTATAGCGCAGCTGGCACTGAACTGTCAACAGCACAGACTACCGTTCACAGGGAGGATGTGGGTGTGCAGCAGAAGTGATAATAATATAAACACAGCAGTCGCTGCTCCACAGAGCACATCCTGCCTTCTGTTGGTTCTGGGTGGCTGCCCCACTATGACCAGCTGTCCTCTCGAGTCCCTGGGGCCGGCAGAGCCAGGAGCACACAGGTCCCCATGCTCTGGCAGCCAGAGCTCTCTGGGGCTATGCCCCACTCAAGCTGCACCACCCCGCCCCCGACAGGCCCCCACTCTTTCCCTTCATTAGGAGGGTAGAGGGGTTTGCCTGCTGGAGTCTCCTTCCTTGTTCTCAGGTCCAGGGGTGTTGTCTGTGTAGAAAAGGTGGCCCATGTGCCCAGGGAGTGACCATGGCCCCTCAGAGGGGCTGCCCAGTCCCCAGCTGCCTCACCCTTCGGGACAGGCCCATAGGAAACTATAGAATCGAAGAACTGCCCAGAGCCTGGGGTGTGCGGCGGGGTTTACCACAAAGAGCAGCACGAGTTTATCTTGATTATCTTGGTTCTCTGTCTTGATTGTGGTGGTGGTTTCCCCATTCTCTGCATTTGCCAAAACTCAGACCTGCACACCCAAAAGTGTGAATTTTATTGCAGGTAAATTTTAAAAAATAAAAATTTTAAAAGTGATCCAGAAGATCCAAATTCTAAATGTCAAGTTCTAGCCGGTTTGGCTCAGTGGATAGAGTGTGGGCCCTCGAACTGAAGGGTTCCATTCCCATCAGGGCACGTACCTCGGTTGCAGGCTCGATCCCCAGCCCTGGTTGGAGCGTGCAGAAGGCAACCAATCAATGTGTCTCTCTCACATCGATGTTTCTCTCTGTGTGTCTCTCCCCCTCCTTTCCTCACTCTAAAAATCAATGGGAAAATATTCCCAAGTGAGGATTAACAAGACAAAAAAACCCCCAAGAAACAAAATTCTAAATGTCAAAAAGTTTTAGGAACAGCTTAATAAATGTAGTTTGCAGTTGCCTTTTTATGCAAGCAAAGATGGATACTCTATAAGATGTCTTCAAGAACTCTTTAAGTCTAAAATAAAACTTCTAAGTAATTAGAAAAGAAAAAAAGAGAGAGAGAAAGAACAGGCCCTTCACGAAGAGGCAGGTGCATTGCTCTTACCCTCTCTGCTTTGCCCCCCTCCACCTGGCCCTCCTGGGCCCATGCCCCAGTTGTCCTGCTGGTCCCTCGCCTAACCCCTCCCCCCCCTTTCTCAGGGCGGAGCCTTGTCTATGGGACTTTGGTAACTTCTCTCAGGCTCCCCAACTGTCCCCAGGGACCTAGACAAAAGGCCCATCCTCAGTGGGAGCGGTTTCAAGTTAAAGGTGTATGAGTGGGTCCTGGCAGAACACAAGTTGAGGACATTTGCAGAGGTATGAACAGGGTTACAAAAGCCACCGGGGGTGCTCGCTTCCGCAGCACATATACTAAAATTGGAACGATACAGAGAAGATTAGCATGGCCCCTGCGCAAGGATGACACGCAAATTCGTGAAGCGTTCCATATAAAAAAAAAAAGAAAGAAAGAAAAAAAAAAAGCCACCGGGGAACTTCCAGGCATCCAGGGCCTAGCATCAGCCAAGAATCATTACCACGCTCGGAAGGGGCTGCCTCCAGGACCTGTGGCCCTGGCAAGGCTGGGAGCCCCGTCTGCTTCACCCTCCCACCCTCCTACCTTTTGCCAGTGCCTCCCATTAGTCAAATCCACCCAGAATCCAGACACCAAGGAGCCCAGGTCACGCAGGCCAAGGAAGTCAGCTGCTTCGGGCCTAGAGTGAGGCAGGAAAAAAGCAGAGGATGGATGGGGAGGGGGTGGCAAGAAACCAGAGCCACTGGGAAGGGAGGGGTCTCATGGGGATACGGGGTTGGGGTTGGGGGGCAAACCCTGGGCCCCTGCCCACCTCAGTCTTCTCCACAAGGACAGCCAAGTGTCCCAGCTCTTCTTCCAGGCTGTGCGTTCCTGAATGAATGAATGAGTGAATGATGAATCTGAGAAGGGATGAATGACAGAATGAATGGGGAGGGGTTGGTTCCTAAAGGCACTAAGAACACGGTGGATCATTTTTCCCAGGACTCCCACCCTTCTAAGCCTTTCAGAACTTGTTCCTAAGTACCCACTTCAGGGCCCCCTACACAGGACCCTGAGCAAGAGAAGCAGAGGCTATGGGACAGGTAGGATGGAGGCAGGCAATGGGGAGCCTGTGCGGTCCTGCAGGGCAAGAGGCCTTGTTCCTCCTCCCCACTCTTCCTGGAAACTTATACAGGGGCTGCCCCCCGCGCCCCGCCCCCACCCCTCCCCCCGCCCAGGACCCACCTTCTCTATCTGGGCCACATAGGGACATAGGTTGGGTTCACAGGGTTTAAGCTTCAGTCATTGGTGCTGCAGGGGAAGGGAGGCCCAGCAGGGTGGAGACCAAGGGACCTGTCACCCTGATGAGTGGAGTGTGCACATCTGCAGAGCAGCTGCCATGCTCCCCGGTGCAGGCCTCCTGCCGGGAGGAGCGGAACCTGGCCTGGGGACCCTGCTTGCTATCAGAGTGCCCTGGGAGGTGAGGCTGATGGCAGCCAGCCGATAGGGAGGGAGAGACTTTCTTCTGGCCACTGGCAGGGTGAGGAGGGGCCTGGCACCCTATGCGTGTGCATTCTCTGTCCTGCACGCCTCACCCCGAGGGTTCTGGCTTGGCTGTAAACCACCCCTCCGGTTCGCTGCATACACCCCAGTGGGCTAGGGTTTGGTGAAAGCTGTTGTGGGTCCAAGGGTGAGAGACAGAGAGGTTGGGCGCCCACATATCATGGAGAAGACCTCTTGGGGGGCTCAGGGTTTCTGGCATCCAAGAACTAGCACCGAGGTTGGGAGGAGGACCACGGTGGGTGGCTCGGAGGCCTAGGACAGGTCCCCTCCTGAGAGGCCTCTCCTGGAGGTCCTCAGACATCATCTTGCCACTCCTCCTTGGACCAGAGCTTGATCGGCAGCATCTCCTGCTATTGGGCATCAGCTGGGATGAGGGGCAGGGGTTTGGGGTAAAGGACAGAGTGCCCCTCTTTATGCTTCAGCTTTGGCCCCACCAACCAGGGGCTGAACTCTGACCCCAAAAGCCCATGGAAGTCTGAGTGAGTGGTGTGAGGCCCTTTCTGATCCCTGGTGTGTCGGGGACCCTGGGTCTTCACCTTGTCCCATGCTCTACCTGCTGGCGGCTCTCAGGTTTATTCCTGAACATTCCCAAAGGCACTCACAGTAGGATTCTAATAGGGACCTTCTGCTTTCTCAGCAGGGCCACTAGCCGAACCAGAAAGGCGGAAGCCTGCAGTATCCCTCCACTCCCAAAGCTTTCTCACCTCAGACCACCCCCCTCACTCCACCCTTCACCCCCTTGTCTGCCCTCCAGCAGGTCCCACATCAGGCCTTGAATTTTAGGGTGCCCTCGGGAAGGGTAGGTGGGTAGCCACCATGTCCAGTGAACCCTGCTCCCACGGTCCATTGGTCCCTGGGGGCAGAGGACCAGCTCTGGGGCCTCACTGGGAGGTATTCAAGGTGCAGGATGGAGCAACAGGGGCAGTTGCCAGGGGAGTCTGAGCACAGGTCTCCCAAGAAGTTGTGCGCAGGCCTCAGGACATGTGTTTTCGTGGACCTGGGCATCTGTCCTGACACGTAACCTGAAGTGATCCTGAGGGCTGTGCAACCCCACGAGCTCCAATGGAGCACAGCCTCTGTATCGCTCACTGGGGCCACCGTGTGGCCAGCTCAGGCTCCCCTGGTCCAAGGCCGTCCTTCCTCAGGCCACTTTCCTGCCCACTGGGGCCCTTTTCTGGGGACAGCTTACCTGAATGGAACAGGAAGGCTTACGGTACGCCGTCCACAGTAAACCCTAGAGCAGCCACTAAGAAAAGAACAAAAAAAATAGTAAAAAATGTGTCATTAATGGGATAATTTAAATGTTATACAAATAAATAAATAAATGTTATACTAGAAAATATTTACTTAATGCAAACACACACACACACACCAGTCTAGGAGCTATAAAGGAACACAATGACATGAGATATTTGGAAAACAAGAAAAATGACAAATGCAAATACAACTCTATCAATAATGTGAACAGATTAAGAGTCCAATCAAAAGGCTGAAATCATCAGACTGGATTAAAAAACAAGATCCAGCCCTGGCTGGTTTGGCTCAGTGGATAGAGTGTTGGCCTGTGGACTGAAGGGTCGGCCCCGGATTCTATTCCGGTGAAGGCACATGCCTGGGTTTCGGGCTTGATCCCCAGTAGGGGGCGTGCAGGAGGCAGCTGATCAATAATTCTCATCATTGATGTGTCTCTCTCTCTCTCCCTCTCCCTTCTTCTCTGAAATCAATAAAAAATATTTTAAAAATAATTAAAGGGTAATCCATCAGAAAGGTGACAATTATAAACGTATGCATCTAACAACAGAGGCTTATGTACTACTAGAGGCCCGGTTCACAAAATTCATGCACAGGTAGGGCCCCTAGGCCTGGCCGGCGATCAGGGCCTATCTGTGGGGTGACTGGCAGGGCAATTGCCCCCCCCCCCCCCCCCCCGCTGGCACCCACCTTGACTGGCCTGGGCCTGTGGGCTGGGGGCAGCTCCTGCTTTGAGCATCTTCCCCCTGGTGGTCAGTGCACATCATAACCACCGGTCGTTCCACTAGTCGTCTACAGTTCGGTTGATTTGTATATTAGGCTTTTATTATATAGGATTTTGATTCAGGAGAGGGAGGCAGGGGTCTGTGACTTCAAAGGGAAAGCAGCAATTCACAGGTAGGTTAGAAGGCTCAATATTTAGTAAACAAATTATTGCAGGGCCACCCGGGAACAATGGGACACCAACAATGGCACACCCAGGGGAGTCTAAGAAACAGAATTAGCTCCTCCTTGCCTGCAGCACTCAGATCATATTATGATGCTAATGTAATAAACAGTTCCCTTCCTTAAAGCAGGTCTTTATCAGAATTCCTTTAGACAGGTAAAGGGGGAGGTTCAAGGGTTCTCTCTGAGTTTGTTTTTGTTTGTTTGTTTGTTTAAACAGCTTAAAATAAGCAAATCCCAAAAGATGTATTTTGGAGTGGCAAACCCTGCTTCCCCCTCACCCCCACCTGCATGGTTGGGTGACAAGTAGAGATCACGTAAGAGAAGTAATAAGAGTTATTGCCTCCCAGATGGTCCGCTTAGCAGCTGAACGTCAACCCAGGAACCAAAAGGTCACCAGTTCAATTCCTGGTCAGGGCACATGCTCGGTTTTTGGGTTCCATCCCCAGTAGGGGTGGATGCAGGAGGCAGCCGATTGAGGATGTTTCTCTCTCATCGATTTTTCTGTCTCTCTCCTTTCCTCTCTCTCTAGAAATCAATAAAACCATAGTTTTAAGGGGGGGGGGGGGAGTTATTGCCAATGTGCCAGGTACCAGACTGAGCGCTCCTTCCAGCCATTAATTTGCTTAACCTTCGCAGACACTCTATGGGGTGGGTGCTATTAGAGCAACTTGGCACAGCTAAGAAAATGCAATTGCTGAAAGTTACACACTTGCCCGAGGTCACCAGCAGAAAGCTCTGCTCCAGGATTTGAGTTGGCGGCTCTTTGCCTCTCCTCCCCCCAGCCTCCCGAGGGACCAGCCTTAACACAGTGGAAACACAGCTGCCACTTCCTTGTCCTTTCCGCCAGCTGTTCCTGGCTTTCCTCTGCTCCCAGGAGCCTCGCTCCAGACCGGCTGAGGCCAGGGCTCAGTGCGGCCTCACAGCCTCCCCTCCCCCTGCTGCCGACTGCTCAGGCCCTGCATGGGGCCCACACTCCTGGGAGAGAAGCTGCCCTGTCTTAAGGTGCATGGAGAATGGGCTGGGGGACCTTTGTCCCTGCCTGGGCAGGGGGAGGTGTGGCCTCTGATTTGCTGGCCTTTATGGCAGAAGGCAGACGGCTTGGGCAGGATTCATGGCTCCACCCTCAGGGTCCCTTTCCTGTGAGTCTGGGGCCCAACCCTACTTCCCTCTGCTTCCCAGCTGCACGAAGGAGTTTCCCAGACTTGTGGGCCCACGTGGCCAGCTTCCCTCACTTCCGCCCTGAGCCCACGGCCCAGCCCTGCCCCCTGCCTTGCCCACTGCTCACCCCCAGGCCAGGCCTGAGCTCAGGAGCTGGAAAACGGGCTGGGACCCGACAGCAAACAGAGGCCTTGGCATTTGGGACCAAGCCTGGGTCTGCTGGGTGGACAGGGAGTGAGTAGAGTCTAGGAAAGAATGAATGGGTGGAGAAAGGAAGAGACAGCTGGAAGCCCCCGATTTCAGAGAGGGTAGCACGTATGGTATTTATTTACTCAGCCCTTGGCATGTGCCAATCACTACCCTAAATTCTTTACCTGCATTCAATCGCACTGAATCCGCACTGCAAGTCTACAAAGTAGATATTATCACCTTCAGTCTACAGACAGGGAAACTGAGGGACAGAGAAGTTAGGGGGATTGCCAAGGGCATATGGAATTGGCCAAACTGGGATTTGAACCCAGCTCGTCCACTTTTCCTGTACACAGGCGAGAAAGGGTCAAAGCTGGACTGGGAACCCCAGGGGGGTTAGAGTAACCCAAGGGGGCAGGGAGGCCAGCTGCCTCAGAGCCCCACAGGGACAAATTTGTGTTTATTTTCAGGGTCTTCTCTGGCATCATATGCAGAAGTTGCTCCCACTCCCTGCCGGTCTGGGGCTGCTACAGCTCGGAGCAGGACTGGGTCAGGACCGGAATGGGACCCCGGGGTCGAGGTGCCCAGCAGGGGGGTAGGCGAAGCCTGCAGGATGACAGACTCCAGAAGCCCTCCCTGAACAAAGACTGGGTGGGAGGCGGCCTGGTGTGTCCCCACCCCGCCTCCCCCAGTGCCTCTGAGCCCAGACCACAGACAGCAGCAGCCAGACAGAGCGAGCATGGCGGGGTTGGGGGCCGCTCGGCAGCTCCTCCTCCTCCAGCTCCTGAGCCTGGCGCAGGCCCAGGGGGTGGGCAGAGGTAAGTCGGGGAGGCAAGGGCTTAGGGTCGGCCAGGCAGGACCCGTCCTTGCTCAGCCCAGTCAAAGGGAAGGAGCTGGGGCTGCAGCTGCCTCTCCCGGCCCTGCCTGGGGCAGGAGGAGCCAGCGTGGGGTGGGGGTGGGTTGGGGGGGGGCAGCTGGGAGGCTGGGATGTGGGGTCCAGGAGCGGGAGGGGGCTTCCCGCTATGGCCTCGGGAGGGATTCCTGCAGGCAGCAGCGGGAGGGGGGGCGGGGGGGAGGCTGCCCTGGAATCTGGGAGTCTGAAGTTAATTATTTGTCTTGAAACCAGGAAAAAAGAGGCCCGCTGTGGGAGCTGACTTTGAATCTCTGAGTCTGGCTCTCCCCCAGCGGGACAAGCGGGAAAAGAGGGATCAGAGAGGGGAACTGAGGACGGCTCCGTGGGGAGCAGCTAGGCTTTGTGCAGCCCTCAGGCGCCCTTTCTGTGGGTCACCCCAGGCACGGGACTGCCCCATCTTCCCTGGGGGCTGCAGGGGACCCCCAGCCTCTCCCGGACCCTCTAATTGTTCCTGCTTAGGCCGGTCTGGAGGAGGATCATGGGGGATGGGAGTCGAGCTGGGGTGGAGGGTATAAGATGCTGAGACCCCGTCTTGGCCGCCCTTCACGGGCTGGCCAGGAAGGCAGAGCGCCATTCCAGGTGGCCCTGCGCGGGAGGGGGCGGCAGCATGCACCAGAGGTTTGGGTGCCCACATCTGTTGGGCTGTTAGAACCTGGATGTGGGGGGTAGCAGGGCGGCTGAAAAGGTGGGTGGCACTTGTGAAAGGTCACATTTGGACCCGCTGCTGGGAACCTCCAGGCGTGTGGGTTAGAAAGGCTGTGCCAGGGGCGGGGAGCAGCTGGAGGCGGGAGGGCTCTGTCTTCAGTCTTCTTGGTAGAGACAGAGGGAGAGCAGAGGAGAGGCGGAGTGGGCTGGGGACGCCTGGGTGGGACCAGAGCCCGTGGGGTGTGGGGGAGGTGCAGCAGCGGGGAGCTGAGCCCCAGATTTCCGAGTAGGTGTGGGTGGCATTAACCAAGCCAGGAACCCAGGCCATGCAGGTTTGGAAGAAAGAGGACAACGTAGGTTTTGGACTAGAATCTCCAACGCCCTTGGTGATGGCAGCGGGGTGGTGGGGAGAGTGGGTGACATTGGACCCCTGCCTCACGAGTGTCGGTGAGAGAAACCCTTTTAGCCACTAATGAGCTGCTTCTTCGGGAAAGACCCTCCCTCCCCCACTCCTCCAGCCCCTCTGTGCCCTGCCCACCCCACCTGGAGGTCTGTGGGGTGATTGTGGAGTTAGCTTGCCCCCCTGCCACAGCTTTTCTGTCTCTGCCAGCAGGAGAGGGGTCCACGTGAGGTGCAAGTGGCTGTCCCCAAGCCTACGTCTGAGCTCAGAGGCCACCCTTTCCCTCAACATGTCACCTAGAACCAGGGTCAGCTGTCTTCATTCGACCTGGCACCTTGCAAGCTAGTGGGGGCCCTGCGGGTCACTCCAGGCACGGGACTACCCCATCTTCTCTAGGGGGTGCAGGGGACCCCCAGCCTCTCCCTGACCCTCTAATCGTTCCAGCTTAGGCCGGTCTGGAGGAGGATCATGGGGGATGGGAGTCAAGCTGGGGTGGAGGGAATGCAGCCTAGTCTCACTCTCTGGAACCCACCCTGCCCCATGTGGGGTCCCCAGGCCCCTCGGTCACAGACTGGACACAGTGGCAGGTCTTCAAGGTGGGAACAGAGAGCGGAGTTGCAGCACCCCCCGCCCCCAATACACACACACACACACACACACACACACACACACACACAGTCTCCAGGAACAGCGCCTTTCTGACAGCAGGCGGCTGGCAGGGTTTGCTCACACCAGAGCCCAGCACCTTCAGGCAGCCGCCTTTCACACGTCAGTCGCCCTCTCCTGCACCTCAGCCTGTGCCGGCTCCTGGGCCCCCCAGCATGGCATGTCAGCTCCGGGCTGCCCCTGGCTCCATCCCTGAATGACCCTGACGTGCAGGGAGGCTCTGGTCGAGATACTCCCTGAGCCCCCAGAGGCCTAGGATCCCTGGGGCTGGCACCTGACTGAAAGGTTCCTGCCACTTGGGAAAGCTGGTCTGGGTCACCTTTGTCCACTCAGGGCTCCCTCCCCTGCTCCTCCCCTTCCATATCTTCACTCTACCAGCCTCACAGACCGTGTCTCCTTCCATGGATGACGGGTGGGCAGGTGGACAGGGGAGGGGCACACCATTGGGAAGCAGGACCCAGGACCTTGCTAGCCCCTCACTCAGAGGCCCACCCTGGATTCTTGTGCCTCCAGGTGGCGCTGTCTCCAGGGAGTCCCTGGGGCTTGCTGACATCCATGACTACCAGCAGCAGGCCCCCGCCCGCTCCTCAGACCCCGATGGGGCCTCCCAGGAGCAGTGGCGCCCTGTGCAGGAGTCACTGAAAAGGCTGGAGGCTGAGGTGACACAGCTCAGAGAGCAGGTACGTTGGAGGCAGGGCCTGTGTGCTGTGTGCTGTGTGCTGTGTGCTGTGTGCTGTGTGCGTGGGGTAGAGCAGGCCTGTGTAGTGGGAGATAAGGAGAGAAGAGCTGGGCGTGGGGAGAGATGGCGCTAAGGGACCCTAAATAGTTTTGTCTTAAATGTACATGGAGAGATTCTTATCTGAACAGTTCTTAATATCATTTCTTTCATAAACATGAAGACCCTCCAGGGTATCTGTTTTGTCATCCCAGACTTTCATATTCTTTCATGTATTTGCAAACATTATAGAGCACCTATATAAGTGTATATAAGGCCCCAGGAAAGATTTTGAATGAATAAAGGACTTTAATTGTTGGGGTGGGAGGATGGGCTCTCCTCTGTCCAAAGGAGAAGCCTGGGGCCCCATGCCCCCCTGGGGTCCTATCCAGATCCCAGGTCGTGAGAACTGTGACGGTTTGAGCTGGATGCTGACTGACTAGAGAGGGACCCACATCTACCCTGGACCTGTCAAATTTCCTTCTCATGCTGCCTCAGTTTTCATAACCACAAATCTGTGGAGGAAGCTGAGCCAGCACCTCCAACCCCCCAACTCTTTGCTCCAGAACAAGGACCTGCAGGAGAGGGTGAGGCAGCTGGAGTCCTGCGAATGCCGCCCCGCTTCTCCCCAGTGCTGGGCGCTGGGGCGGGCCTGGCCTGAGGGGGCTCGCTGGGAGCCTGACGCCTGCACAGCCTGCGTCTGCCAGGGCGGGGCTGCGCGCTGTGACCCCAGGCCTGGCCTGCCCCAGTGCCACGGTGAGTGCCATCCCACCTGCCTGCTGCACCGCCGTGGGGGGGGGGAGGGGTTCTGGGGGCCTGAGTGACAGCACTATCTCCTTCCCAGGCTGCAGCCACAATGGTCAGGCCTATGGCAATGGGGAGGCCTTCTCCCCCGATGCCTGTACCACCTGCCGCTGCCTGGTGAGTTCCATGACCCACCTGAATGTCCCTTACCTGTCCCCTTCACCTGGCTGCCTCCCTCTATCCACCTGTCCCTACCCCCAAGCCTGGCCGCTGGTGGCCTTCAGCTGATTCTGAGTAGTTTTGCTTTCTGGGGCTGAACCCCCATGCACATGGAGGGCAAAGAGAATGCTGTTGCCTGGCTTCCTGCATCGCCCCTCTCCTGTGGACTCTCACTGTCCCGGCTCGTCCATCTGCCCCTGTCATCTACCCACCTGTTCGCCCTCACCCGCCTCCAGAGCCACCTCCTTCCGGCCTGTTGTTCCTCACTCTTTCATTGAGGAAGGCCTTGGTCCCCTTCCTAGGATCTCTCCACTCTGGGAATTTGGTGGCACCTGGGAGAGATGATTTCTGGGATCAGGAAAGTGATGGGGTTGGGGGTCGGATGTCTTTTCTGCCCTTGGACCAGGAGTCGCCCATGACCCTTGAGCAGACTCAGCCTCTTGCTCCCCTGGCAGGCCCCAGCCTGGGGGAGGTTTCGGTTCTGGAGGCCCCACCCTCCAGGCTTGTGATGCCGATGCCCCACCAGTCTGCCTCCCCACAGGAAGGAGCCATAGCCTGTACCCAGAAGCCATGCCCAAGGGGACCCTGTCCGGAACCAGGAGCATGCTGCCCACACTGTGAGCCAGGTCAGCGTCCTGCCAGCCCCGGCCGCACTTCCCATCCTTCTTCTGGGGCCCCGGGGCCATGGTCTGCCACCTGCCACCTGCTACATGCCCGGAGGGGGCCTGCCCACTCGTTCTGGCAGTGGCTAGAGGGGCCCAGAACTGAAGCACAGTCAGCAATATCCCGACTGTGGCCTGGGGCTACACCTGCCCTCTGGGGGCTTCTGGTCTTACTGAGAAGATCCCAGCTCCAATGAACACGCCCTGGCTGGTAGCTCATTTAGTTAGAGTAGTAGTCGCCAACCTTTCGGACCTCACGGACCACCGGTTGGCAGCCGCTGCTCCAGGCAGCCCCTCCTGCAGGTCGGCTCTGGGCCCCTAGGTCCCTCCACCTGCCCCCAGCTTCCCCCCAGTCCAGCGGTCGCCAACCTTTCGGACCTCACGGACCACCAGTGGCCCGAGGACCACTGGCTGCCGACCGCTGGGTTAGAGTGTTGTCCCCATATGCCAAGGTTGTGGGTTTGATCCCCAGTCAGAGCACATACAAGAATCAACAAATGAATGCATACATAAGTGGAACAACAAATCAATGTTTCTCTCTCTCTCTCTCTCTCTCTCTCTCTAAGATCAATAAAGTAAAAAAATAAAATAAAATCCAATGAACAGATTAAAAGGAGGTGTAGAAAGGCAGTAATTGGCAGGGGACTCCTACCCAGATCAGGTGCCAATGAGTTGTCTGAGCTAGATCTTCAAGCGAAAGTGAGATGTCACCAAAAAGAGACAGTGCTGCAGGGTCCTCTGGACACAAGATCGTGGGGCGGGGGGCGGGGGGGAGGTTGCAGGAAATCAGTTTGGAAAGGCCAGTGGGAACAGACTGCTGTAAGCCATGCAGTTTGAACTTCCTTCTGTGGGCAATAGGGAGCCACGGAGAGTTGAAGAGCCAGAGTGTGGCATGTTCAAAGAGCTGTTTTAGGAGTAGTCATCTGGCATTATGCTAGATGCAGAGTGACCAATTAGGGGACTGCTAAAGCGGAGTCAGGGATGGCTGTGGGGCAGAAGGAGGGGTATTTCTAAAGAACGGGCAGGAGCTGGTGAAGGGTTGGATCCCACGGACGAGTGGGAAAGGAGGAAATAGTGGAGTAGGAGGGCAGTGGTGCCGGCGAGATGAAGAGAGCTGGGAGGAAGCGGAAGCCACGCTGCTGGGCTTGTTGCCAGCTCGTGATCAGGGAGACTGGGTTGTCGGATTTAGCAAATAAAAACACAGGATGCCCTGTTAGATTTGAATTTCAGATAAGCAAGCCATACTTTATTAGTGTCTGTATGCAACGTGGAACATACACTAAACAAGTGTGAGTTGTTTATCTTGTCAACACAAGAAACATCCAGACACATAAATAGTTTTTATAAGAGTGTGTTTGAGCCAAACTGATGACACAAGCCGAGGAGCAAGCTCTCAAATGTTCTGGCGCAGAACAGATTTGCAGCTTCTTCAATGCATTTGAAATTAAGGAGGGGAGATAAGGAAGGTTGGAGAAACCAAGGCAGGAATTGGATTCCAAGATAGTTAAGATTATGTGCTCTCTTGAGGGTGGTTTTGGCTTATTTCAAAAGTGTGTTAACCTAGTGGCACAATAAAAGCAAAGATCCCCCCCCCACACCACCACCACCAAAAAAAGAAAAAATATGTAAGTTTTTTACTAAGAAGTTATATGCCTGGGCATTACTACCCATCACGATCAGCCCAGTTAGGAATTCATGATCAGATCACCCTGTGAGGGGTGGATTTTTTTTTTTTAAAGGCAATCTGCCCTGGCTAGTGTTGCTCAATGGATAGAGCATCAGCCTGCAGACTGAAGGGTCCCAGGTTCGATTTCAGTCAAGGGCACGTGCCCAGGCTGTGGGCTCGATCCCCAGCAGGGGGCGTGCAGGAGGTAGCCAATCAATGATTCTCATCCTTGATGTTTCTCTCTCTCCCTCTCCCTTCCTCTCTAAAATCAATAAAAATATATATTTTTTAAAAAGGCACCCTGCCCTGGCTGGTGTGGCTCAGTTGGTTGAGGAGGGTCCCATGCACCAAAAGGTCGCCGGTTCAATTCCCGGTCAGGGCACGTGCCCAGATTTTGGGTCTGATTCCCAGTTGTGGTGCATACAGGAGGCAACCAATCGATGTTCTCTCTCTCTCTCTCTCTCTCTCTCTCTCTCTCTCTCTCTCTCCCTCCCTTCTTCTCTCTCTCTAAAAATAAAAAGAAATTTTAAAAAAACATTTTTTAAAGGCGCCCCTTCCTTAACACTTCCATCAGCTGTAAACAATGGAAATCTACTGATTGTGTTAGAATCAGATGCTTTACTGCCATTTCATGGAAAGTGGAAGTAAATACCAAGATCTCTGCCATCGACCACCCGAAGGTGCTCCCTTGTCGTGGGGCCCTCCCGGGTGCTCTGGCCACAGCCTCGGGGTCTCTTACTGGGGGCCTGGCCTTGGTTTGTAGGCTGCCCTGAAGGTCCCGGGGCTGGGGAGACGTGGCAACCCGAGCCCTGTGTCACCTGCACCTGCCAGGTAAGGGATCAGACCCTGGCCCCACCCACCACCACCACCCAGGTCCCTGCTGCTCTGCTGGTGACCCCCAGGCCTGGCAGTGCCACCCCAACCTGGGGCCTGCCAGGGCTGCTTCTGCCACCCAGGCATCGAGGCCGGGAGCCTGCTAGGCCTGCAGGCCAGCGGAGTAGCTCCCAGAAACCTGCAGTGGAGAGGGAGGGAGGGAGGGCTCAGTGTCTGCCCCGCAGGCAGGGACCGTGCGGTGCCAGGGGCCCTCGTGCCCAGAGCTCAGCTGCCTGGAGAGTTACACCCCACCCGGGGAGTGCTGCCCCGTCTGCCGGCCAGGTGACCTCCCCACCCTGCCTTCCCTCCACCCCCTCAGCCCCGAGGGTCCGGCACCCCTTCGGGGTCATGCCTTCCCGGGGGTGATGCCCGCCCACCCCGCTCTCACCTGACCAGCCTGTCATCCTGGCACCCTCCCCAGGCTGTGAGTACGAGGGGCAGCTTTATGAGGAGGGGGCCAGCTTCCCGTCCAGCTCCAACCCTTGTCTCCAGTGCTCCTGCCTGGTGAGTCCCTGCACCCTCTGCCCAGGCCCTGCTGCTCCTGGGAGGTACCCTGCTCTCAGCCTCACTTGTGTTCCGGGCCCTTCCCTCTCTGCCTGACCTGTGCCCACCTCCCAAGGGTGCCCACACCTGCCTGCCATGCTCTCTTTGGGAGCCAGACCCAGAGGCTTTACAGCTGTTGGTACGTTACAGAGGAGCCTGGTTCGCTGTGTGCCTATGAAGTGCCCGGCCAGCCCCTGCCCTGAGCCAGTTCTGAGGCCTGGCCACTGCTGCCCAGCCTGCCCAGGTGAGCCCTGGCTCTTCCCTAGGCGGCTCCAGGCAGGGCTGTCCCTTCATTTCTTCACTCAGAGCCCACCCTGCTGGCTCAGACCTGGGGGTCCGGGCAGCGGGAGAGTGACGCCTGGCCACGCCCGCTCTGGGGCGGGTCCTGAGCTCAGATTCTGTCCGTGCCGCTGTGGTGGTGCCTCTAAGTGAGCTGCTCTGTGCAGTTCCCCGTCTGTGAGGTGTGGGTAATGATATGCTACCTTCATAATGCTGACTAGTACCTACTGTGTGCACCTAAGACGCGGTGGGCCCTGGGCAGACCACTTGAGGGTGACACTGAGTCACTCACCGAGACTGTCCCCAAAGCAGGAGTGGGAGCAGGCACCAGGTTCCACGGAACCTCAGGGGGAGGAGACATAGCCCACACCAGGTGGGCACAGGAGGCAAGCATCCTGAGTGAACCTTGAGGATAAAGAGCAGTTGGCCAGGTGGAGGGTGGAGTAAGCTGAGGCCATCCCAGGAAGAGGGGGCCGCTAGAGCAGAGGCTGGGGACCGACACTCAAGAGGGAGTTTGGTGGATGGTAGGTGGGAAGGTGCAAGCCGACAAATCTCACACGGGGAGGCGGGGGGAGGTGGGCGTGGCACGCCGGGTGCTGGAAAGCGTGGAAGGCGGGCTAGGAGCGTGGCCTTGCCCAGCTTGGGACGCTGGCAGCCAAGAGAGGTCTAGGCAGAGGCATGACCTGGTCTAGCCTGGGCTCAGAGGAGAGGGGTGGCAGACTGAAACTGGGGTCCAGGCTGGCTCCCATCGGGCCTCTTCTCTGCACCTCTCCCCCCAGCCCCAGGCTGCACAGAAGGTGGCTCTCGCCGGGAGCACGGCCAAGAATGGACTGCACCTGGGGACCCCTGCCGGCTCTGCCAATGCCTGGTGAGCCCGGACCTGCTCCTGGGCTTCCCCCCCACCCCCCACCACATTCAGGCCTTCATTCCACTGAGCACATCCCAAAGGCCCTGTGAGGGGTCAGGGGTGGAGAGGGCCTGATCTGGGGCGGGGTTGTGCCCGTCTGCATGCCCAGCTCTGAGCAGCGCAGGAGTGCAGCATGGGTTGGTGAACTGAAGTCAAGGAGCTTGCAGCGAGAGCAGTGAGGCGGGGCAGGATGTGGCCGGTGGTACAGGCCAAGGAGGGCGAGACGCAGACGGGTTTGAGGTGTCTAGAACTTCGAGGTCTGATCAGTTGCCACAATGGCATGTGGCCACTGAGCCCTTGAGATGTGGCCATCCGATCTGAGACGGGTTTTCAGAACAAAATACACACCAGTTTAAAGATGGAGTGCGAGAGAAAGGAGTGGACGCTATCTCATTATACGCTGTGCCGATCACACGCTGAAATAACATCTTGGATGTATTGGGTTGAGTGGAACATTAACATTTAGTTTCACCTGTTTCTGTTTTTTGGGATGTGACTACTAGAGAGTTTAAAGTGACATACGTGACTTGTGTTGTATTTCTGTGGGGCAGCACAGCTCTAGAAAGTCTTCATGGAGGGGTGGTGTTTACCTGGGTCTTAGAGGGTGAGTAGGATTTAAGCGGGGGGGGGGGGGGGGGGGGGGAAGAAATGGGGACAGACGCTCCAGGGCTTATGGGCTGAATGTTTGAGACCCCCCCCCCCTTTATGTGCTGAAATCCTAACCTCCAAGGTGATGGTATTAGGAGGTGGGGCCTCTGGGAGGTGCTTAGGTGCTGAGGGAATGGGATCATGCCCTTAGGGCTTCAGCAACCACCACCACCACCCCCCCACCCCACTGCATGTGAGGACAAGAAAACAGCCGTCTATGAGCCAGAAAGCAGGTTCTCCCAACTGCTGGTACCTTGATCTTGGACTTCCAAGTGGAGGAGACACCAGGTGTAGAGACATCCGGGCAGAACCTGGGGGAGGAAGGTGGGGATGGAGACCTATGGTTCAGGCAGGGGCATGCGGAGGAAGGCTGTTTCATGGGCCTGAAGCCAGCCACAGAGCACAGCCTGCCAAGGACTCAGGAGCCCGTTGTGAAGGCCATGGGCCCTCTACAACCATGTGCTCCCCCTCCCTGTTCACACTGGCCCCTCACACACCTGTGAGAAGAGTCCCTGGCTGCCCAGACACTAATGGTGCTAGAGGCAGTGCGTCCAGGTGTGGGCATGAGCTCCAGGGCTGGTCTAGGTGGCAAAGGCCAGGGGGAGTAGCAGCGGCTGCTGTTGGGTAGCTGCCAGCTTCCAGAGGTTGATGCCACACCAGACACCTCACCTCACGCCCATAACGGGGCTATGAGGAGAGGAACATTATTGTCTCTCTTTTTTTATTTATATTCTCACCCAAGGATATTTTTTTCAATTGATTATTTTTTTTAGAAAGAGTGGAGGGAAGTGGAGGAGAGAGAGAGAAACATCAATGTGAGAGAGAGACATTGATAGGTCGCCTCCCACACGTGCCCTGGGTATCAATCTGCATCCAAGGTCCATGCCCTTGACCAGGAGTTGAACCCGGGGCCCTTCAGTCTGAGGGACGATGCTCTAACCATTGAGCACCGGCCAGAGTGTGTCTTCTTTCCCCAATGAATAAACTGAGTCACAGAGGACTTACGTAGCAAGATAGGTTATACATCTATATGAGTTTCCTAGGGCTGCCATGACACAGTACCACAAATGGAGCGGCTTAACCAACAGAAACGTGTTGTCTCGTGGTTCTGGAGGCCAGAAGTTTGAGATCAAGGTGCGGTCAGGGTTGGTCCCTTCTGAGGGCTGTGAGGGAGAATCTGCTCCGGCCTCTCTCCTGGCTTCCGGTGGTTCAAGCTGGGGTGTTCCTAGGCTTCTGCCTTCATCTGCACGTGCTGTTTTCCGTGTGTGTGTGTGTGTGTGTGTGTGTGTATGCGTGTATGTGTATATTGTGTGTGTGTGTGTGTCTGTGTCTGTATCCAAATTTCCCCTTTTTACAAGGACACCAGGCATTGGATTAGAGGCCACCCCACTTTGGCATGACCCTCACCTTAACTCTACTTCTACAACAGCCCTATTTCCAAATAAGTCACATTCTGAGGTGCAGGGCGATGGAGGGCAGGACTTCAACAGATGAATTTGTGTCTGTGGGACACAATTCCACTCATAACATCTAATAAGTGGATAGCTGGGCACTGCGGACGCAAATGCTGTTTCTGCCTCACCCCCTGCCCCTACCAGGAGGGCCAAATCCAGTGCCGCCAGCGAGAATGCTCCAGCCTGTGCCCATACCCTGCCCGGCCCCTCCCGGGCACCTGCTGCCCCGTGTGCGATGGTGAGTCCGTGGGTGGAGCCTGGAGGGGCTCCAAAGCTGATTGACGGCCCAGGACTTGGGGCAGTGGGGGACCCCTGAGGAGGGTCTAAGGCACCCTCTCCCCAACAGGCTGTTTCCTAAACGGGCGGGAGTACCGCAGCGGGGAGCCGGTGGGCTCCGGGGACCCCTGCTCGCACTGCCGCTGTGCTGTGAGTGTGGCCGCCCCGCAGGGAGGGCCTGGCCCCAGGGCCTGCCTCTCCAATGCTGACCAGGCCCTGTTGTCAGAACGGGAGCGTCCAGTGCGAGCCTCTGCCCTGCCCCGTTGCGCCCTGCAGACACCCAGGCAGGCTCCCCGGGCAGTGCTGCCCCGTCTGTGCCGGTGAGTGGGAGGCTGCAGGCCCTGGGTGAGGGGCAGGCCCTGGCCAGAGAGTTCCTGGCCTGTGGGTGCCGTTGCTGCCTTGGGCCTACAGGAGGCCCCCCTGAGTTAAAGTCCAGAGGAAATCCTTTATGAAACTAGGCTCCTGTCCCCACCAGGAGGGACTAGTTCCCCCCTTCTCATGGCACACGGGCACTATGGTGGGGCCCTGGCTCCTGGCGGTGGGGGGCTGGCAGGGACCCCTGAAGGTGGCTGTCCTCATCAGGGTGGGAGGTAGATGTCAGGGGGAGTGAGGTGTCCCTGCCATCCTCCAGTCCTGTCCCCCACCCTCCTGTCCAGGCTGTGAGTACCAGGGACACCACTATCAGAGCCAGGAGACCTTCCGACTCCAAGAGGGTGGCCGCTGCCTGCGCTGCTCCTGCCAGGTAGGCAGCCCCGGTCTCACGCCCCAGATCGACCTTCCTGGGGGCCTCTCACCCAGTGTCCCTCCCTCCTAGGCCGGCGAGGTCTCTTGTGAGGAGCAGGAGTGCCCTGTCGCCCCCTGCACCCTGCCAGACTCTGGTCCCCAGCTGTGCTCAGGTGTGTGGGGGAGGAGGGGAGGGGAGAAACAGCTGCAAAGGGGCGCTGCTTCCAGTGGCTGGAGGTGGAGGGGTGTTCCTTCAAGTAAGGGGGGCCTTGCTAAGGCCACCAACCCTCCCAGCGTATGTTCAGAGGCTGCTGTGCGGGTGGTAAAGCTGGGGTCCTGGGAAGGGGAGGGTGGGTGGAGGTGTCTAGGTTGCCATGGTGACGGCCCCCTTGCTGTAGCCTGTGTGTTTGGTGGAGAGGAGTTTGCTGAGGGCGTCCAGTGGGAGCCTGATGGTCAGCCCTGCACAGCCTGCTCCTGCCAAGACGGGGTGCCCGTGTGCGGGGCTGTGCTCTGCTCCCCAGCCCCCTGCCAGCACCCCACCCAGACACCTGGTGAGTGCCCCGCCCTGGTCTGCCTTCCACCCCCGGCTGTGCCCCACCCGCCCTGATCAGCTGGGCTCTGACCGATCTGCCCGCCCAGGCGCCTGCTGCCCCAGCTGTGAGAGCTGCACCTACCACGGCCAAGTGTATGCCAACGGGCAGAACTTCACGGACACAGACAGCCCTTGCCACGCCTGCCGATGCGAGGTACCCCCCAGGCTGGCTGCTGCCCTCTGAGCCCCTCCCAGGGCTGACCCCTACTGCCCTCTCCCCCACTCCCAGGACGGGACCGTGAGGTGCTCCTTGGCTGACTGTCCACCCACAACATGCTCCAGGCCCCAGAGTGGACCAGGCCAGTGCTGCCCCAGGTGCCCAGGTACGTGCTCACGGGACCTGTCTGGCTCGGGGGACCTAGGCCTGGCCCTCACGGCGGTCCCCTTAGAAAGCCACGGCCTTCTCACGGCTCAGTCTGGCGAAGCTTGGAAGGCACAGGGCGTGGGTGGGCGGGACTTGTTTCTCCTTCATGTCCCCCTGTCACCCTTCTTCCCCACCCAAGTCTCCTCTTCCCGCACCACACCACTCGGATATCTTTGTCTGTCTGCCCATGTAACACACCACGTTCATGCCACACATGTTTGGATGTGCCCTGAGGGAGCCGGGGTGCTGGAATGCAGTGTGCCCCACCCCCGCCCCTGGAGAGTGTGCTATGGAGCCCTTCAGCTTTTCACCCTCAAGGCACACACATGTGCCTGCAGGTGCAAGGACTGTGCACACGTGTGTGTGCACACGCTCACACATACACACACGTGTGCGCTCAGAGAGACACCCATGCCTGCATCACAGCCCCCTCCTCTCCCTCTGTGGGGACAGCTTCCACCATAGCTCCGGGCTCCACGGGGAGAGGAGCTGTCTGCCTGCTCCTGGCACCTTCAGTCTTCGTCCCCATTCCTCCCCACCCCCTGCCCAGACTGTGTCCTGGAGGAACAAGTGTTTGCCCACGGCGAGAGCTTCTCCCACCCCCGAGACCCCTGCCAGGAGTGCTGGTGTCAGGAGGGCCACGCCCGCTGCCAGCCTCGGGCCTGCCCCAAGCCCCCCTGTGCCCACCCGCTGCCTGGTCCCTGCTGCCGCAACAACTGCCATGGTGAGGCGGACAGGAAGGGGGTCTCCTGGGATGGCTGGCCCCTCCTGTGGGCATTTAGGGCTGGGAGGGCATGACCCGGGGCAAGGAGGGCCTCTCCCAGGCCTACAGCTGCCTCCTCCCCCAGGCTGTGCCTTCGGCGGGAAAGAGTACCCCCACGGAGCAGACTTCCCCCACCCCTCCGACCCCTGCCGCCTGTGTCACTGTCTGGTGAGTCCGCCCCCGGGGTGGGAGGAGTCAGGGGAGCAGGGGTGGGGCTGGGGGAGGCCAGGCGCAGTCCACGCGGTGGGCTGGGAAGGGTGGAGGTCACCTCTGCCTCCAGCACTCACCCTGCGCCGGGGTCCCTCTGTCCACGCAGAGCGGCAACGTGCAGTGCCTGGCCCGCCGCTGCCCTCCGCTGCCCTGTGCGGAGCCGGTCCTGCTGCCCCGAGAGTGCTGCCCGCAGTGCCCAGGTGAGAGCTGCACCCCGGGCCGCGCCTCCCCCCGGGGTGGGGGCTCTGCAGCCTCTCCCCGGGCGCCCCATGATGCACGCCGTCTGGCCTCAGCCTCCCCCTCCAGCTGCCCGAGGCCTGGGGGCTTGGAGCCCGTGCGCCACCAGGAGCACTTCTTCCTGCCGGGGGACCCCTGCCACCGCTGCCTCTGCCTGGACGGCTCCGTGTCCTGCCAGCGCCTGCCCTGCCCGCCCGCGCCCTGCGCCCACCCACGCCAGGGGCCCTGCTGCCCCTCCTGTGACGGTAACGCCCTGGCCCGCCGCGCCCCGCCACCCGCTGCCTCCACCTCGGGGTGGAGTCTCCCCCGCGTGGTCACCTCCGACTCCTCGCCCGCCTTTCTCCAGCTCCAGCCTGGGCGCCACCCCGCCTTCCCCTCCTCCTGCCTGGCCCTCCCCTCTCAGAATTTGGGGGGGCAGTGCCCGGGAGGTGGTGGGCCTGGTAGACAGCCACCACAGCCCCCCAGCCCTGCCCTGTCCCTGCCCCCTAGGCTGCCTGTATGAGGGGAAGGAGCTGGCCAGCGGGAAGCGCTTCCCGTCGCCCACAATGCGGTGCCACGACTGCCTCTGCCTGGAGGGCAGCGTCAGCTGCGAGCCCAGGGCCTGTGCCCCTGCCCAGTGCCCTTTCCCTGCCAGGGGTGACTGCTGCCCTGCCTGTGATGGTGAGGGGCAGGGACAGGGGTGGGCGAGGCGGGAGGGCTGGGTCAGAGTCATCCTCACTGGCCTCGAGAGGGCCCGATTCTTATTACACTAAGAAAGAGAAAGCCCTGGACTAAAGCCTGGGTTTGCTCCTGCCTCTGATGCTGTTTGGCTGTGTGACCTTGGGCAAGTTACATAACCTCTCTGAGCCTAATTTCTGTCAATGTTTAAAAAAAAACACATAACATAAAATTTACCATCTTAACCATTTTTAAGTGTGACTCTGGGCCTAATTTTAACTCCTGTAAAAAAAGAGAGTTGAACAAGACCAGTTCCCCAGTCTTTGGTCACTCCTGTTTATTATCTTAGCAATTGTTTCTAATACCCTCTACTATTTAGTGTATTTCTTCAAATTGAAATTTATTTAGAAAGGAACCTTTATATCATACTGTAAATGGAAAACTAGATTTTCAAGGAGTAGAATATTACCATTAAAGTGAATACAATAAAAATCAAATATTAAATTCAAGTCAGATACTTTTGCCTTCTAAGGCTTTGAGCCTGAGACTCACCCCCTTTTTCTTATTTTTACTGACTTTTTCTTTTAAGGAAAAGTTTTAGGTTCACAGCAAAATTAAGAGGAAGGTGCAGATTCTTCCCATATATCCCCGCCCCCCGCCCCCCAGGCAGAGCCCCCCTCATTATCAGGGCCCCCCACCAGGGTGGTACATTGGTTACAGTTGATGAGCTCACACTGACAGGTCATTATCACCCAAAGTGCCTTCTTTTTCAAAAAGGTCAGAAAGTGTCAGCCGCTCAGGGCAAGCTGCCCCACCCTGGGCCCCGGCCCCTCCTTGATTGATCAGAGGGCTTGAAAGAGCGTTGGAAAGGGGATGCCTTGGGTCCAGGCCACCTAAGTCATCTCAAGCACCTCCCAGCTCTAAGGTCAGGTTGGAAAAAATGGTGCCTTCTGGCCGGGCAGTGGCCTGCTGGGTATTCAACCCTAGGGACAGATTCCGTGTGGGTTTTCCCTATAGATCGGAGGGACAGGGCGAGTTTTCTGCCGGCAGAACGGGAGAAAGTTTGCCCTTTGGCCAGTCCGACTCTCCCCCCAACTCTCCACTTCTGTGTGCGTCAGCCTGGAGGGAGGCCTCCCTCCCCACCGTGGCCACGTCTCTGAGGCCTTGGACTCAGGCCAGGGGCAAGCTCATAGCTGGTGACTGCTGTCCTCTCACCCCTTCCTGACCCCACCCTGCCTCTCCCTGTCCTCTCTTCAAGGCTGTGAGTATTTTGGGGAGTCCTACCTGAGTGGCCAGGAGTTCCCAGAGCCCCGAGCACCCTGCAACCTGTGTACCTGCCTGGAAGGCTTTGTGACCTGCGGCCGCAGACCCTGTGAGCCTCTGGGCTGCAGCCACCCGCTCATCCCATCTGGGCACTGCTGCCCCACCTGCCAGGGTAGGACAACGCCTGCCCTCCCACCACCCCGCCCCTTCTGGACTTCCAGCAGCCCAGAGTCATGAGACAGCCGCCCCCAGACCCACACCCTGCGTTTCCATCACGCGCCTCACACTGTCTGTGTCCTCTGTCCCTGCTGTCCCCTCTCACTGGTGTTGGGCTCACCAAATAACCGGTTCCTGTGCTTCCAGACCTTTCTGCTCTTAAGTTGTCCTGCTGCCTTCCTAAAACAGCACATCACGAGACTCAAAACGATTCCCACTGCCCTGGGTGCCTTGGGAGCCCCGCCCGTCGCTCACCTTCCTCTGTGAGCCCACCTCCATGCTCCACGGCCTCCCTGCGTGCAAAGCTCACCACTTACAGCCCGGTGAAGCCTCTCCTCACCCACCTTCCCAGCCACCCCCTCTCCTTCTCAGACCCCTAAGCTTTGAGAGGTCCCAGGCCGGCTGTGTGTGCGTGTGTGTATGTGTGTGTGAGAGTGTGTATGTGCATGAGTGCATGTGAGAGAGTATGTGTGTGTGAAAGTATGAGTGTGAGTGTATGTGTATGTGTGTAAGCGTGTATGTGTGTGAGAGTATATGAGTGTGAGTGTGTGTGTAAGGGTACTGTGTGAATGTATATGTATGAGAGTATGTGCGTGAGTGTGTGTGAGTGTATATGTGAGAGTATGTGTATGTGAAAGTATGAGTGTGAGTGTATAGTATTGTGAGTATATGTGAGTGTGAGAGTACATGAGTGTGAGCGTGTGTGAATACATGTGTAACTGTATGTATATGTGTGAGAGTATGTGTGAGTGTGTGTGAGTGTATATGTGAGAGAGTACGTGTGTGTGAAAGTATGAGTGTGAGTGTATAGTATTGTGAGTATATGTGAGTGTATATGTGTAAGAGCGTGTGAGTGTGAGTGTGAGTGTGAGGCAGGAGACGGTTCTGTTGACAGCAGCTCTCCCACTGCCTTCCCTGCTCTGCCAGGATGCCTCTATCATGGAGTCACTGCTGCCCTAGGAGAGACCCTCCCTGACCCACTGGACCCCACCTGCTCCCTGTGCACCTGCCAGGTGAGGTGGCCTTGGGGAACCTGGGAACTTTCATCTCTGACCCTCCTTTCTGGCCGGGTTGTCTCCCCCCCTCCAATCTCACAGTGCACCTCTGCCTGTGACAAGTGGGACAGGACTGGACTCAGGCCTCCTGGACAAGTCAGGGGGGTTTGGGCCTGGCAGGTTCGATGGGGGTGCCCCATCTTGGGGCAGAGTGAAGCCTAGGTTGAGGGTGTGATGACATGGGGATCAGGAAGTGGCAGTGTGACCTCTCTCCCCAGGAAGGTTCCATGCGCTGCCAGAAGAAGCCATGTCCACCTGCTCTCTGCCCTCACCCCTCCCCAGGCCCCTGCTCCTGCCCTGTGTGCCACAGTGAGCTGCCTTCCCCACACCCAGGCCCCCGGGGCCCCTCCCTGCCCCTCCTCCTCGCCTTTCGCCAGGCCTGAGGTTGGACAGGGCAAGGTGGCACAGCATCCCACCCAGAAAGCATGTCGCCCACAGGATGCTTCTCTCAGGGCCGGGAGCACCAGGATGGGGAGGAGTTTAAGGGGCCCACAGGCAGCTGTGAGCGGTGTCGCTGTCAGGTATGGCCGGGAGGTGGCAGAGGAGGCTGGGGCGCTGGCTGGGCACCCTGCCTCTAGGGCACCCAGCCTAGGGAGCAAGTCACTGACCCAGCATCTTCTGCAGGCCGGCCACGTCAGCTGTGTGCAGCGGCGGTGCCCACCCCTGTCCTGCCCACTCCAGGTCACCGAGCAGGGGAGCTGCTGCCCTCGCTGCAGAGGTGTGCCCGGCCGGTGGGGCTGCCCCTTGCTTCTGCCCCTGGGCCCAATGCGCCTCCATCTGCCCCACCTCCTTTCCCTCAAACTCCCCTCCTGTCTTCCCACCTCCCTGCCCACCCATCTGCCCTCCCACACCTCCGTCCTTGAGACTTCACCCCTGTCCTCCTTCAGCTCTTCTTACCTGGCCCTGCCCCTGGCCTGCTCAGACCATCTCCCCCTCCAGAGGCTTAGCAGAGCCCCCTCAAAGCTGCCCCCTGCCTAACCACACCCCATTCATCATCATGATCACATTTACGGAGCATATACCAGGAGCTAAGCACTTCAATCCACACAAAGATCTTATCAGGGAGGCACTATTATTATTATTCCTATTTCACAGATGGGAGAACTGAGGTGCAGAGAGGTAATATAACTGGCAGGTGGCAGAGACAACCTTTGCTTCTAGGCTGCCTGAATAGGAGCCTTTCTGACCTGCCTTCTGCCCAACATGGCTTAGATTCCAGAACCATAACAGCATCTCACTGTGAGGGGGCAGCACAGAGGAAATTCTAATGAACAGCTATGGAGTCTGAGGCTTGGAGAGATTGAGTTACCTTTCATTCATTCTGCATGCATGTATTAGATGCCTGCTGCATGCCAGGTTCTGGTGCTGATGCTGGGCTACCACAGGCAGTGCCTGCTGCCTGGCCTTTGGTTTAGCAAGCAGGCGTGCCAGGGATTACAGTCCAGGAGTTCTGAGCCCAGCCGTGTCTTCCCTCTACCACAGACAGCAGTTCTGCCAGGCCACCTCCCACCTCACCCCTGCAGATCCCCTCCCAGGCCAGACCCCAGGCCCTGCTGACGACCCAGGGCGGGCCATCGGGGGCAGACAGAACCCAGACTCAGAGTCACCCCTGCCCACCTGGGACAGGCTGCCTGGCCCACGGGGAGGAGCACCCTGAAGGCAGTACCTGGGAGCCTCCGGACAGCCCCTGCTCCTCCTGCATGTGTCGCGAGGGTATTGTCACCTGCGCCCGAGTCCAGTGCGTCAGCTCCTGTGCCCATCCCCGCCAGGGGCCCAGTGACTGCTGCCCTCGATGCTCCGGTACTGGGAGCCTGGGGTGGGGTGGGTGGCAGGGAGGTAGTGCCTGGTCAGCATCTCCCTGCCTTGGCACTGGGTGGGGCGGCAGAAACAAGCCTTTCCAGAAGTGGGTCCCTTTTTTGTACACACCCAAATCCTGGGGGTTGGGGTCTCTGGGGGACAGAGAACCCCACCCTTGGCATTGCTGCCAGCCTGAAGGCCCCCTGGTCCTATTCTGCTCTTACCCCACCCCCAAGACTGTGAGCATGAGGGCCGGAAGTATGAGCCAGGGGACAGCTTCCAGCCTGGGGCAGACCCTTGTGAAGTGTGCATCTGCGAGGTGGGTGAGGGCCATGCTGAGGGGTGGGGCACCATGGGGGCAGCCTGGACACTGCGGGCAGCAGGCACTAGGAGGGTCAGAAACAGGAGAGTGTCCCAGTGGCCAGGAGGTGAGGCAGGGCTTGGGGCGAAGAGCCAGCAGGGCCCAGAAGTCTGGGGTTAGCAGTGGCACCGGTGCTGAGTGTGGGGAGGCAGTGGGCAGGCCCTCCTGGCAGGAGTGTAGAGTGGGTGTGAATAGGATGGGCGAGGAGACACCTGGGAAGTGGTTGGGGCCACTGAGAATCTCCATCAATGGGGAGCAGGCAGTGACATCATAGGTCCAGAGATTAGGCAGTGGGGTTGGGAAAAGGGTGGCATGAGAGTGCAGGAGGGTCAAAGGTCACAGATGGTTCAGGCCCAATGACTGGAAAGGGAAAGGGAAATCATCGCTGGGGATTAGGGGTGAGGAGCCAGTCTGGGGGGCTGTTGAGGAGGTGCTGCAGGCACACGGAGGGGTCTGGGGCCCAGCCCTTGCTCACTCATTCCTGTTGCAGCTGCAGCCCGAGGGGCCTCCCAGCCTTCGCTGTCACCGACGGCAGTGTCCCAGCCTGGTGGGCTGCCCTGCCAGCCAGCTCCTGCCCCCGGGGCCTCAGCACTGCTGTCCCACCTGTGCCCGTGAGTCACTGATAGAGGGGAGCTAAGAGAGGGCAGGGCTGCCACCCGCTGACTGACACTGGAAGTGCCAGCCAGCTCTCTGCCACAGTCCCAGCCCCAGACCTTTCCTGTGTCCAGAGGACTGTTCTAGAAGCCCTGCCCTGGCGGGTGAGGCTTGCACCACCCCAAGGGGAACCGGGAAAACTGGCAGGGACCCCTTGACTCATTTTGCCCAGCAGGTGGTGCTGTGGGGTGGCAGTTGTGCCAGCTGCTGGCTTTTGAGGGCAATGATGTCAGGTCAAGAGGAGCAGTGAGTGGCCCAGCTACAGAGATGGGGAGAGCCATTCTTATCAGCACTTGTGCTTCAGGAAAAGAGAAAAAGACTAACACTTATTAAGCACCCCTGCATGCCATGCGCTGCTTGGTGATTTTAATAAGCAGTATCTCGTTTAATTTTCACAGTTACCCAGTGAGGTAGGTATTATTATTCCCTTTTCACAGATGAAGAAACTGAGGTTCTGAGAGGTTGATTGATCTGCCTAAAAAGGCACAGGCACTGAGGATTGGAACCGGGTTACCTGGCTCTCTGTGCTTTCTTGTGCCGTTTCAGCCAGGCAACAGGAAGGGAGCGGGCGGGGAGCAGGCAGCACTGTGTGTGGTCCTGAGGGACCTCAGGCTAAGGAAGCCACACGTGGCCAGTGTCCAGCCCCCTCCCCCCAGTAGCCTAGCAAAGTTCCTCTTGAAAAGTCCAAACTTTTCTCTGCTGAACCAGCGGGAAAGGATTTATCCTTCCTGGAGTCAAGGCCCGGGACATGGGTCTGAGGATAGAGTAGGTGAGTGCGATCACCTGGGCTTACATCCCTTGCCCCCCTTTTAGCCTCAATTGCATTCTTGTCTACACAGAGGCCTTGAGTAACTGCACAGAGGGCCTGCTGGGGTCTGAGCTGGTCCCGCTGGACCCCTGCTACACCTGCCAGTGCCAGGTGAGCCCTCGGCCTTGGGGATTCCCCAAGCTCCAAGAACCGCCTCTGTGGGCTGGGGCCGAATCTCCGGCCGCAGCTCCGGGATTCCCACTCACCCGGCATTCGCCCACCCGCCCTGAATGTCACATTCTGTGAAGAGCCGGCGCCCTCCCACATTCTCTACCCACCGTGTTCTCATGCCCTTTCACAGGACCTGACCTGGCTCTGCGTTCACCGGGCCTGTCCTGAGCTCAGCTGTCCCCCCTCAGAGCGCCATACCCCCCCTGGGGGCTGCTGCCCTGTGTGCCGGGGTAAATGCTGGCTTCGAAACGGATGGCTTGTCATTGGGGTGGAGGAGAGACCCTGAGGCAGAGGGAGGCAGAGAATGAAGCCTGGATTCTCAAGGCCTGGCCTGAGGCCTGTCAGTGGGCTCAGTACCACAGGCCCCTGGTAGGGTATTGCACTGCCCAGCTGGCAGCCAGGCCCGAGGAGGGCTCCAGCCTACGGCTCTTTCGGCTTCCAGAACCCTCTCCACATCCCCGGTGCAGGGTCTGTCCTCTAGTAGGCCCCCTGCATGTGGTTGAAGAAATCAATACCATCAGGGTGCTAAGTGGGTGGGGGCACCCCTGCTGTGGGCCTGCAGGGTGCGCTCCAGGCAGGAGGGATGCAGCTGGAAGGACAGCGCTCCCCCAGGCTCATTTCCCATCAGAATGTGTGGTGGAGGCCGAGGGCCGGAGAGTGGCCGATGGAGAGAGCTGGCGGGACCCCAGCAACGCCTGCATTACTTGTACCTGCCATGTGAGCTGGGGGTGAGGAGTGGGGGTGGAGGGCCTTATAGAAGAGGGGAGCCTCAGGACGCTGGGCCAACGCATATGGGGGGTCTTTGAGGTAATTAGGAAAGGGCGCCCCCCTGGGTGAGAGGGGGCAGAGGCATCCCTGTGCTGGGCACGGAGCTGAGGGCTGGACTTCAGGCCCCACCTGAACAGGAAGTGGTGGTTCTTCTGGAGCAGCTCCAGGGAGAAGGGGCTGCTGCCTCAGAACTGAGCCCCCAGAAGTGTGACCAGGGACCCCAGGTCCTACCGGAAGTCCCTAGAGCAGTGGCCTCTGTCCTCAGCGGGGCCGCGTGGAGTGCCGCCTTGAGGAGTGCCAGGCCCTCTCCTGCCCCCATGGCTGGGTGAAGGTTCGAGACACTGGCAGGTGCTGTGAACGATGCCAAGGTGCGGGCCGGGTGATGGAGGGAGCAGCACTGAGACCCAGGGTGAGGCAGGGGCAGCTGACCTTTGCCCTTCCCCTCCCCCCAAGTCCCCTCAGCTCCTGCCCAGTCATGTGAGCACCAGGGCCGAGAGGTGGCCTCCGGGGAAGGCTGGGCCGTGGACCCCTGCACCAGCTGCTCCTGCGTGGCCGGCGCCGTGCGCTGCCAGAGTCAGCGCTGCCCGCCGCTCTCCTGTGGCCCTGTGAGTGCCCGTCTAGGGCGGTGGGGTGAGTGTGCACGTGGCACCGCCACCAGGTGCAACGGGCAGGGAAGGAGGAACCTGGCTGGGGCCCCGGCCCCGCAGCTGGGTGCGAGGGGCGCGGCGCACGGTCCTGCAGTTCCCGGAGCGACCGCGAGGCGGCGCCCTGAGCCCGCTCGCAGTGCGTCTGGGAGCCCGAGCGCTCCGATCCTCGGAGGCTCCGCGTGGGGCTCCGCCGGGACCGCGTGTCTGACGCTGTCCGGGGCGGAGGCCAGGACGAGGCTCCCGCCCTGAATCCCGGCAGCTGCTGCCCCCGCTGCCTGCCGCGGCCGGCTTCCTGCATGGCCTTCGGAGACCCCCATTACCGCACCTTCGACGGCCGCCTGCTGCACTTCCAGGGCAGCTGCAGCTACGTGCTGGCCCGGCACTGCCGTGGAGGGGACTTCAGGTGCGCAGCGCCCCCGGCCTGCTCCCTGCCCCGCACCCTCTCCTGCTGACCACCGCGCCCGGCCTCTCGCTCCGCAGTGTGCACGTGACCAACACTGACCGGGGCCGGAGCGGCGTGGCCTGGACCCAGGAGGTGGCGGTGCTGCTGGGAGACCTGGCCGTGCGGCTGCTGCAGGGCGGGGCGGTCACGGTGAGGCGAGCAGAGGGCCGGGAAGGGCAGTCCCGCCGCCGTCCAGGCCTCCGTCCCCACGTCGCCCCTCCTCCCGCCCTCCCTCTCCTCTAGGTGGACGGGCGCCCTGTGGCCCTGCCCTTCCTGCAGGAGCCGCTGCTGTACGCGGAGCTGCGGGGAGGCACCGTGATCCTGCACACCCAGCCGGGGCTCCAGGTGCGGCCTGGCCATGCGGGGGGGGGGGGGGGGGGGGGAGGGGGGGAGGGGGCGGGGCTGGGGGGGCTGGGGGGGGGGAGGAGGGGCCTGGGGCTGCTCAGGCTGCTGTTCTGTGGAGGGCGTGGGGGTTACCAACTACTTCCCGGCCACACGGAGATGGGAGAGTCCGGAGACCTCCGGTGCAATGGAAGTTCTGAGCCTGGTTTCTAATCTTGGCTCAGCCATCAACACACTGGGCCCTGGGCCTGGACCAGTCCTCTGTGGGCCGGTTTCCTCGTGGGTAAAATCGGGGAAGGATTCGCGGGAGGGTCAACTGAGGTCTCCTAGGGCCTAAGGTGGTTTCAGGAGTCCCTCCAGCTCCCATGCCAAAGAGTGATGCACTCCCCCGCATCCAGCAAGAAGCACACTTTGTAAATTCCTAGAATAGGACTTGGCTACACTTGGGATACAAACTCTAACTACGTCCTGTCCGCTGTGAGGCCTGAGCACCCAGGAGATAGTGTATCTCTGGAAGTGGGTGCATTTCACCTGGGGGCCCAGTTCAGGGATGCTGACCCCCGGTGCCTTCCTGGGAGCTGTGCTGGATGTCATAGTCCCACAGCCTGTGCCCCCGGGGCCTGGGCCCGGGCCGTCTCCCCCATGGAGAGCCTCCCTCCGACAGCAGGGGGCGGGCTGACACTGTGTGTGCGGCCAGGGCGGATCTTGGGCTTGTGTTTCCCCTCTCTCCAGTCCCAGCCTCTCCACACAGGTGCTGTGGGATGGGCAGTCCCAGGTGGAGGTGAGAGTGCCTGGCTCCTACCGGGGCCAGATTTGTGGGCTCTGTGGGAACTTCAATGGCTTTGCCCAGGATGATCTGCAGGGCCCTCAGGGGCTGTTCCTACCCACTGAGGCTGCCTTTGGGAATAGCTGGCAGGTGAGTGGTACAGGAGCCCGGGGCCTGGGGGGTCGGGGATCGGGCTGGAGACGGCCGCACAGTTGAGCATGAGTCTCAGAGCAGCCCTTTGGTGTGGACATGGGGAGCAGGGTGGACACAGATGGGCTTTGGGACTTTCAGGCTGGCTTGGGAGCTTCTTGCCTGGCATGGAGCTGGAGGAGGCAGGAAGGCCTGTTGAAAGAGGCCTCATCATCTGACTCCCCAAGCCCTGCATTGCTACTCACAGGCTGTGTGACTTTGAACAAGTTACTTGCCTGCTCTGGGCCTTGGTTTGTCCCCCCCGCCCATTCTTTGCTATTCTTGTAAGGGGGTTTTTGAAGCTAAAACAAAATATTGGGTGGGAAATGCTTTGAAGAACGGCAGACAAAGGCCAGCTGCCCAAGGATGCGGTCACGCCAGGGCCACTTTCCCCACCCAGGTCCCCGAGGGGCCGGGATCTGGTCGGCCCTGTTCCAAGGGCCGGGAGGTGCATCCTTGCCGAGCAGCAGGCTACCGTGCCCGGCGTGAGGCCAACGCCCGGTGCGGGGTGCTGAAGTCCTCCCCGTTCAGTCGCTGCCACGCTGTGGTGCCGCCGGAGCCCTTCTTTGCCGCCTGTGTGTATGACCTGTGTGCCTGTGGCCCTGGCTCCTCGGCTGACACCTGCCTCTGCGATGCCCTGGAAGCCTATGCCAGCCACTGTCGCCAGGCAGGGGCGACACCGACCTGGCGGGGCCCGTCGCTCTGTGGTGAGCCAGCAGTGCCCGGTGTGGCATGGGGAAGGGGGTGGCACAGAGGGCCAGATCTGGGTGCGGGAGGCACAGGGAAGGCTGCAAGGGGTGAGCAGGTGACTGGAGCCCCGCCTTCCACTCTGCCTGCAGTGGTGGGCTGCCCGCTGGACCGTGGCTTCGTATTCGATGAGTGTGGCCCGCCCTGTCCCCGCACCTGCTTCAACCAGCACGTCCCCCTGGGGGAGCTGTCTGCCGACTGTGTGAGGCCCTGTATTCCTGGCTGCCAGTGCCCTGCAGGCCTGGTGGAGCATGAAGCCCACTGTATCCCACCCGAGGCCTGCCCCCCAGTCCTACTCACTGGGGACCAGCCACCCCGAGATCTGCTCAGCCCCAGCCAGGAGTCCCGGGGGACACCTGACCCAGGATGACAGCGACCGGGACTCATCAGACCAGAAGGCTCTCCTTGGAGAGCAGCTCCCACCCTGGCCAGAGCTTCAGCGAGAGTGCCCTGCGCTGGCACTGGGAGCCTGGGCCCATGCCCCACAAAAACCCCAGCCATGTTGAGTCAGAAGCAGTAAACTCGGGGCCTGACCTAAGGCTGCCTTGTGTGTGTGCGTGTGCTTCCTCCTGGCGCTGGGGCGGCGATATGGGCTGCTTGGGACATGGGGCCAGAAGTCAGTGTTCCCAGAGTCACAGGGGTGGCAGCTGTGGGGATTCAGCTCTGGACTTTGCTCACTCCCGTGCCTGCATCCCTGGGCTGCCTCGCCCGCCACACCCTGGTGCTGCCCTGCAGTGGGCAGGCGGAGCCAGGATGCCTGGTCCCAGCCTGCGTTTGCAGGTAGCAGGCGTGGCCTGTGGCCCCGATGGGGCACCCTCTGTGGATCATGTGGAATCCTGCAGGGGCTGAAGTGCACGGAGAAGATGCTCAGTCCCCACATGGCATCCTGTTTTCTCTTGGTTTGGGGATACCAAGTGCTCAGGGGCCTCCTGGGCCACTCAGAGCTGGTGATAGAGGGACCCTGTGCCTGGAGTGGGGACCAGGACCGTGATGAAATACAGACACAGATACAAGTGCACAGACCCCACCCCCCCAACAAGCGTGTATACCTGTGTGCATCCACAGCCACGCCCACCCTGATGGGCCTGTGGGCCGGGGACACACGTGCAATTTCTGAAGACATTCTTGTAGGGGAAAGAACATGGGCTTTGAAATAGAAAAACTCTATTTCTTTGAAAAGGAAAACATCTTTTAAAAGTGAACCCTATCTTGAATTCTCTTTACCTCCTACTGGCTATATGACCTTGGTGTGTTAGGGACCTTGGCTAAAGGGGGCCCTGCACTCATTGCTGGGTCCCTAATATTTCAGCAGGAGGAGGGGAGAGTGTTGGGCTGGATTGAGGTCACCTGTCTGCTTGCTCAGCTGCTTCTGCCAAGGCTGCTCTCTGGGCTCCCTGCCCTCGTGGAGTGGTTAGAGCAGCAGCAGAGACGGCGAAGATCACAGCATCTCGTGTCTTCATTCCCTCCCCTAGTTATAGCTTATGCAGGCTGTGTCCTCATCTGACCTATTGCAAGGAACAAGCAGAATGAACAGCGCTCTGCATGGGGACAGCTTGGAGCCAGCGCTAGGGAAGCACCCGCCATGGCCTGCCCCTCACGTTGTCCTGCCTGCGCTGGCTCAGAGCCTGTTTATCTCCGCCACCATCTCCAGCTGAGGGAGACAGTGCCACCTGCTGGTTAGGGCAGCTTACTTCTGGGGCCCAGTGTTCTGATCTGTAGAATGGGGGTGAGAATGATAGCACCCACTTCATCAAGTTGCTTCGAGGAAGGGTCACAAGTGTGAGCAGTTGTGTCCTGGCTGTTGGTAGCTGCTGCCCATGTGGAGCATGTGAGGTGCCTATGTAATGCAGCTTCGTATGTACATGTAAGTATGTGGATGTAAAACAGGTACTCGTTTGGGATGCGAACAAGCACATGCACACACCTGTCTCTGGAAGGATCACACTCCTGACCCTACACCGCCACCTTCATGACCCAGAAACTTTTCTCGGAGTCAGAGCTCCAGGAGACTTGGTGGGTCCAGGCCGCAGCTCAGATATCAGGGTCCTGCATTATTGTGCTCAGGGGCTTTGTCTCTGGCTCCTGTGAGCAAATCCTATTTGTCCATCTCCAGTCCCTAGTGGCACTGGGAGAGGGGGAGGGGACATCTGCTCGGACCCCTACTCTATGGCGCAGGCAGCTACACTGGGGGCCTAAGGCTCCCTTGCAGCCCCAAGCAGGTCTTGGCTCTGTACCAGCACCTGTTCTGATGACCTGCAGGCCTGGGCCAGCTCTGGGCTGTACTTTGGCAGGTGAGGGAGGCAGGGCATTGCCTCTGAGGGGACAGGGCCTCTGTGGGGCCTGACCCAACCTTGCCTCCCCAGGTGCAAGAGGGCGGGGCCTGTCCCTCAGGCCTGAAGCTGCTGCAGATGGCATGGAGCCAGCGGGCCCAGGAGCAGGGAGGGGCTGCCTGGGGGTGTGGCAGAGGCAGGGTGGGTACCCTCTCATATTCTGGCACCCCATCTTTTTGCAGCTCCTGTGGGACTTGGAGCTGCTGACTGGGGCGGGGCTGGGCCTCTTCTGGCCTCCGCAGGCCCAGTTCTGTGGTCTGAGGGACCAGGCCCAGTGTGCGCGGAGCCGCGCAGCGAGGCCCGTGGTAGGGTGGATGGGGACTCGGAGCAGCTGATGAGTGGGGTGAGCGGGGCTTGGCTGAGGCAGGGGGGTCACTGTGACATTGGGGCAGTCGTAGTGGTGAGGAGAGTGGGAGGAGTATGGGCTTTGGAGACAGATGGATCCGGTTCAGATCTCTGTTCTGACACAGTAGGGCTGTGGCCTCTATTCCTTCAGCCACACGACGAGGAAGAGAACATCCTTCTCAGAGGGCTGCTGGGAGCACCGGAAGCTCATCCATGAGGAGGGTATAGCGCTGTGCCCGCAGCACGGGGCCTGCTCGTCCTGTGCCGGCTGCTTCCATCCCACAGCAAGCACCCATCTTGGTCAGTCCACTGTGTGGTGATGCCCAGAAGCTTAGACATGGCTGCAGCATGGCAGGAGAGCAGGCTGGCAAGGCCCTGAGCGGCACACTGAGCGCTCCACCGCAGCCCTCCCTCCAGGAAGAAGGGTGCTGTGGTGACTGGGAGCGACGGCTGTCTCCGGTCCAGCTCAGCCACCAACTGCTGAGGCCCTTCGGGCAGGTTGGCAGCCGGGTCTGGGCCGAGGCCTCCCAGGCGAGAGCAGGAGGGTGTGTCCAATGACCTGTCCAGACCACCTGCCGGCCAGGACTGCAGGCTCATCTGAGGGCTCCCCTGGGCAGGAGGGACCCCTTTCCAAGCTCCTGCACCTGGAGGGGGAGGGGAGGGCATCATCCAAGGGCATGGATGCCAGGAGGGGGCATCTCAGGGGCGTTTTAGAGGCTGCCTACCATCTGGTGTCCTGGGACTAGGCCACCCCCTAATCCTTCCAGCGTTCCAGGCTGTGCGCCTCACATCAGGCTGGGGACACCCTAAGCCAGAACCACCAGTTCCTGGAGGGGTGAGTCTTTCTCCCAGGGAATCTGTGCACTGGGTGTTGCCACATAAAGAGACCGAACACTGGCCCTTACCCTGGTCTCCTTCCACAGCCCCGCCCAGCACCCCTCCTCACACACATGGTCCTCCTGGGGCTCTCGCTCAGTTGCACCCATATGGTTGCCCGCAGCCCCTGGGAAGGGTAACCCCCAGGTCCAGCTCCCAGGATCCAGTGGTGGGTACAGGGGCTGGGGCTGGTCACCCCGCATGGTGTTTGAATGTTGGGTGGGTGCTGGAATCCAACCCCAGCAGGTCCAGGGGTCCCCAAAGGTGTGGACGGAGTCGGCGAAGAAGGAATGACACAAAGACAGCCTTCAGTTGATCAGCAGCCTAGTCAGGACCTCTAGCCAGGATCTCCAGCCAGAGTTCTGGTCGGAGTTCTGGTTAGGGACTGATCAGGATCTGATGAGGATCTGATGTTTATTGTCTTGTTACATCCGTATTTATACCAGCCGATTTTAATCCTGTCAATTTCTATTACAAAGGTTAGGGCGTTTCTTATCTCCATTCCAGGGAGTAAAGATTATGTAGCTTAACTACCCGCCTGGCACTTAATTAAGGGGTTGTATCCCCTCCCTAACCTCCGGGAAAAATCCCCACCTGGGGAAACAACCTTTCTCAGAGAGGTGACCTTGGTTAAAACACATGGCACTAAGGAGAGCAAACATATTAATAACAATATGCTATATATGCTGGGTCCCTTGAAACATATGCTGTGCAGATGTTTCTTTCCTGCAGCGACTGTGTCAAGCAGCAAGGATGGACCGGCTTCCGGCAGGTGGGAAGGCTCAGCAGCTGCTGGGGGTGGGGAGACTGGCAGACAGGCTGCCCCTCCCCTTCCAGAGCCCAGACGCAAGAGGTGCAGCTGAGGCAGCTTTTGCACACCTGCAGGGGGCTGGCTGCAGACCCATCATCAGCCCTAGATCTGGGGGAAGCCGGGAGTGCCGCAGACCCAGGTGGGAGAGCCCTGGTGTGCCTGCAGAGCCCACACCTGGGATGTTGACAGGAGGGGTCGGCATCCAGGCAGCAGGGCCCCTGGGCTGGGGTGGCCGGACTACACTGGGGGAGGCAGTCCACTCCTCACTCATTCTTCGTCTCATAGCTCTTAGTTGGGTGTCGGGGCACCCAAGAACGACAAGTAGGTTTTATTTTATGTGCCAATTCCCCTTGATTTGCAGCAGCTGTCTCAGGCACTGTGTCCAGGGGGATTCTGAAACTAATTTGGAGCCCAGGGGAGAGGGGTGGGCAATGTCTGTCCATGCTGCTTGGGGAGGAGGGGATGGAATAGCCTGTGGGCCACCCTATGCCAGACACTGGGAATACGCCAAGTACATGAAAGTCTTGCCCCATCACTTGGTCCTTGTCTCTGAGGAGAGCACAGCCTAGTGAGAGAGTGTGACCATGAACAGGGGATTAGAATCCAGTGAGATAGATGCTGTGAGCCCTGGACCTGTTAGTTTAAACAAGACAGACTCTCAAAGGATTTGTTAAATAATAAGCCCAGCAAAGCCATAAGCATTTTAAATTTGCTTTTATTTTTCAGAGAGAGGGAGACGGAGAGGAAGAGGGAGAAACAGAGAGACAGAGAGAGAAAGAAACATTGATCAGCTGCCTCCTGCACACCCCCTACTGTGGATCGAGCCCGCAACCTGGGCATGTGCCCTGACTGGGATTCGAATAGTGACCTTTCGGTAAATGGGACCATGATCAAGCGGCCAGGGCAGCTTTTAATTGTTCTTTCATACGTGTGAGAGGAAGAAAGTGCCAATGACTATTGTCTAATTGATAGAGAAATTTTTACAATTCAGAGGAAGGGGCTGGAGGCTATTTTCACAGTTTATGCAATAATTTCTGAAGGCGGGGGAGTCTTATCGGACCCCTGTGCTCAGAAACTCTTCAAAAGACAGATTTATTTTCACAGGGAACAAACATTCTCTTTCGGTTACAGTTATGAATGTCCCCACATCCATATTGCATAAAGATGGGATGTTCTTGAGAAGGGTCCCACTTTAAGACCTTATGAAATCAAGTTTTTTAAAACTAGTTTTAAGGATGCTGAGCGACTTGCCTCCCTCCACAGCTGCAAGGGAGCAGCGACCTCTCATCTCCCTTTTTAGATTCCTTTTGTTGATTATGCAGACTTGCAGTTTTGAGGCTCGGCTCTGGCCTAAGATTTCAATTCTTGAATTTTGTCTGATTTTGCTGTCAGAAACCAAAAAAAGAGCTAACAGGGGTACATGCAGTGGTTTTTTTATGGGCCTGGATGGGCCCATCAGGACAAAGTAGGGGTGTCCTAACGAGGCCCTCCCTGCTCCAAGGCATCCCATGGTGGAGGAAGAGGGTGTGGGGTTCCAGGGAGATGGTCTGGCTTGGAGGGGAAGATAAGAAAGATGGGGTCGGCTGTAGGCGGGGAAACCTGACAAGCAGGCACATAGTAGGCTGTGTAAATACAGGTGGAAAATGAACTATGAGAACCTGAAGTTCAAACACCAGCTATCTGGGCGCCCCCTCCCTTTATCTGCCGGGGATTCCCTAGGCTTCTTGGCTCCAGTCCAGGTGGGATGTGTGTGAGGGGCTGGGACGTGTGCAGAGGGCTCCTTACATCAATCTTTCTCTCTCAGGTTGCTTACGAGAGCTGGACCCCACCACCAGCAGTAGCTTTGGGGAACCAGGAAACTCAGAATTTAAGGTGAAGGGTCAGAGGGTCCTGGGCAAGGGCCCTCTCAGATTGGGGGCGGCAGGGGTGGGTGCTGCCGTGGAAGAGGCTGCTGGGGTGAGGCAGGGCGACTTCCTATAGCGAGGTGGACGGGACCATTGCTGAAGCACCGTTTACACTACATAACACGGGTTAACAAATGCAGGAATCAGGCAAGGGCCATATGGAAGGGAGGCCACCGGAGCAGCCACTGGGGTCTCCAGGCTCCCCTGGGGTGGGGGGTGGGGGTGGCCCTGGCACAGGGATTCCCTCTCAGCCTAGGACAAAGTGCTTCCTTCCCTGAATCTGGTCCAGAAGGAAGAGAGGGCCCAGCAGAGCCCACCACCCAGGCCCCCTTCCACCATCGTCTGGAAGGCTGCGGGCCCTCAGGCCTGCCCTCCCAGGGCCTGCCACTATCCCAGGATCCCCCGAGGGGCTGGGCTGGGGCTTGGACCAGGACAGAGCGGAACTTCAGAAACTCCGATTCCTCAGAGTCGGAGAGAGGGGGACCCTCAGGATCAGGAAAGGGGAGCCCCCCACGGGGAGCACAAGAAGTTCCTCAGAGTCAGAGAGAGAAGGCAAACCAGGGTCAGAGTCGGGAGGCTACTCTGGCTCTGAAACAAGAGATCTCTGTGGGTCTGGGCGGGAGAACCCTCGGGGTGAGAAGAAGATGTTCTTCAAGATGAAGAAGGGAACAGGCCAGAGTGCCTGAGGAAGGAGGTCCCTCAGGAGGGGGAGTGAAGAGCCTTCCGCCTTCTGGAGGCGAGGCCCGACCTCACCAGCCTGGAGGTGGCTCAGGGCGAGGCGCCCGCACAGCCCCAGGAGGAAGACTTCCGAGGAATTCCGAGGGAGGGACGTCTGCAGGTCTCTGGCAGGACAGAGGCCGCAGCCTGGGGGAAGGGAGCGCCCAGGCCCCGGGGAAGGAGCACCAAGCTGACGCAGGACAAGACCCACAGCCAGAGACTAGAATCCGCTGTGGCCCTGGGGCAGCAGGGGGCCGGCCGGGAGGGGGCGCTGGCTCCCCTTCGCCCTGGCCCAGGAGCGCGGAGCTCCGCGGGCTCTGAGCAGCAGGAGCGCCCCACAGCCCTCCCGGGGTACCCTGGGCTGGTGCGCATCGGCCTGGGCTGCAGGATCCAGCAGGGGGACCCTGCCCAGCAGAGAAACCAGTGGGCAAGGCGAGGTGCTCGGGCACCCTCGACGGGCGAAGGAGCGCTGCTGCGGACCCCAAGGCCTCGAAGGCCGCGTGGCCCGGACCGCAGGGCAGGGAAAAGGCTTGGGCGGGCGTGAGCGCGGCGCAGCAGGAGACGGCCCTGCAGCGGCTGCTGGCGCGGCACAGAGCGGCCAGGCACTGGCTGCAGCAGGACCGCCAGCAGCAGCGGCTCTGGGTACATCCTGCGCGGGAGGGCCCGCTGATAGGCTGGGCACGAAGGCGGCCACCGCCGGTGACGGCTCTCCCTCCAGGTCCTCATCGCTGGGAACCGCCACTGCCGGGTGCACCCCTCTGGGGCCCCCACCCCGTCCAGCTCAGCTCCCACCACAGGCAAGATCCCCGGGAGAAGACAGGGATAGGGGGGTGGGGACCCACCTGGGTCCCTTCGAAGTGCCCTGGAGCTGCCACCCACACAGCTGGGGGATGGCGATGGGGGCAGGGTAATGGTGGCGGGGTCTGACCTGGTGCTGCGCCCTGCTGGCTCCATCGAGCCGTGGGCTGGGATACAGGGCGCTCAGCGCTTGGCACCACACAGGACAAGGCGGGCAGCGGCGTGCCCTGCGGGTCCAGCTGGCACAGGTGCAGCGGGCCCTCGGAGCCAGGTGAGGGGGGCAGGGAGAGGCTTGTGGGTGGGGTGGTGGCGGTCCCCTTTCCCGGGCATCTGGGGTAACAGGCCACTCTCTCCCCAGGAACACAGAACTTCCAGCAGCTACTCTGCCCCCCTGGCGCTGAGGAGCCTGCGCCCGGAGGGTAGCGCTCACCCCCTCTAACCACTGCTGAGCCTTCAAAGAGTCGATGAAAGAGGTGGAGGAGAAGCAAAAACAAGAGGGCAACCTGCAGATCAGAGGTAGTTTCAGAAAGGCCCAGAACGCAGCCTCAGAGCCCGGGAGAGCCAGACTCACACACCACCAGGTGGCGCGTGACTTCCTCCAGCCCCAAGCACACTGCCTGGCCCGGTCAGAGGACCAGGTCCCGGGGGTCAAGGGATGAGAAGGCCCCGTTCTTGCGGAAGAACGAGTCAACGCGACACATCTTGGTGGAGGCCATTTCTTGCTTCGGTGTGGGGCCTGGGAAAAGATGTCAGAGGCCAGGAATGGGTTCCAGGGAAAGGAACTCGCAGAACATGGCAGCTCTGCCTACCCAGACCTAGGACTCTGACCTTATTGTACCCACTTTGTAAGCGTGAATAAATAAAAAGTGCTTCGGCCCTAGCCGGGTAGGCTCAGTGGGTAAAGTGTCGGCCTGTGGACTGAAGGATCCCAGGTTCGATTCCAGTCAAGGGCACATGCCTGGGTTGTGTGCTCGATCCCCTGTGTGTGTGTGTGCAGAGGGGGGGGGGGGGGGTGCAGGAGGCAGCCAATCAATGATTCTCTCTCATCACTGATGTTTCTCTCTCCCCCCCTCCCTTCCTCTCTGAAGTCAATAAAAATATATTATAAATAAATAAATAGTGCTTCTGAGTGGGGGCTATGGGGAAATGGAGTGGGCTGGTGGTGGATCAGCAGTGATGGCAGAATGCCATTCCGCTGTGTGCTCTCATTGCCCCCAGCCTCAGAATCCTCCAGGAAAAGGGTGGCAGGACCCCGCCCTGCTCACAGGGACAATGCTAGACTTCTCTAGGGCAGCTGGGGCTTTTTTCTACCTCCTGCGCTGGTTGGAAAACTGCTCCCTTTACTTTCCTTTTAGGGCTCTGGGGAAAGAGGGGAGACTTTTTAGGCAAACTTTAAACGGTGTGTATCCCCAACCAACCATCCCGTTCTGCACAGGCACTAGAGCAGCTGGAGACACATAACTTAGTTCATTTGAAACTCATGACCGCAGAGAGCAAAGGGACACAGCATCACCCAGCAATCCCGCACCACCCCCTGGCATGCTCCTTTCCCACACCTTAACTCTTCATTTCAAACTACATCACAACCTCCGCTCCTCTCCCCCCACTGATGACCTTGACTCAGCCTCCAGGAAAAAGTGAACTCAGTGCAGAGGGACACCCACACCATCTCCCTCCCCCTGTACCCCCTGCCTCTCCTCCTGTCAGACCCCAGAATCTGGAGTTCCCTGGGCGAGCTCAACCCATCTCAGGGTTTTAAAGAGCACCTATTTTCTGATGACTCCAAATTCACATCTTCAGCTCTCACCTGGCTCCAGAGGACAACTCCCACACCCAGCCTCACTGACCTCCAGCACATGGCCAGCGCTGACCTGTCTTCACACACCCTCCAGTCCTGCTCCTCTCCTAGTCTTCCGTCACAGCAACTTCAGCCAAACACCTGGCTGTCATCAGTGCATTCTTTTCTCTCATTCAATCCACCAGAAAGTTTCATGTATTCTTCCTCCAAAACTGAATATATTTCAGTTCTGCTAACTGCCTTGGCCCAAGCTATCATCTCTTGCCAGGAAAGCTCAAAGTAGCTGCCTAACTCATCTGCCAATCTACGCTTCCCCTGGAAAAGCCATTGCATACAGTTGAGAGTGATTTTTACAAATAAGTCAATGCACTTACCTGCTTAAAACCCTCCACTGACTTCCCCTCACACTTGGAACACATCCCAAACTCCTCTTGGTCATTTAGGCGCCCAGTCAGGCATTTCCTCACAATCCCATCTAAAGCAGCACACACCCCGTCACCCCCTGGTCCCACCCGGACCACCTCCTGCTCATTTTCTTGCTCTTGTGGACGCCCCAGAAAGGAGTGTCCATGTGCCTAGTGCCCAGCACGCTGCCTGGCTCCTGACAGGTGCCTGCTTGTGAGGGAATTTCCAGAAGGTTGGGGCTCACCCAGCTGCCAGCCATATGTGAAGTTGGTGGTGATGGGGAAGAGGTAGCGCTTCTCTGGCACGTCCAGTTTTCGGGTGTTGAGATAGCACCAACGCCCCTGGGAGTCGTGGGAGATGCCTTCATACAGCAGGGCCCGAGTGGCAGGCAGTACTGGGTACATTTCTGACTGCTGAGGAGCCTCCAGGGCAGGGCTGGGGACTCTGGAAGGGACTGCTTTGGGGGCAGGTGGGGGTGAGGGTGGGGTTTTGGGGTACAGGGTGGGCAGTTTGAGGGGTAGACGGTTTGCAGCCATAGCCTTCTGCTTGGCCTTCACCATCGACCCATACTTGAGGTGCCATTCACACCGCAACTTCTGCTCCTTTGTAAGTTCCTCCTTCCAGAAGTTCTGCTGCACAGAATCTATGTTGAGTCGCCGCGACATGGTGGCAAGAGGAGAGGTACCAGGGTGAGTGCAGCTGAAGGGAGAGCACAGCAAACAGAGTCCTTTTGATGGCAGGTGGCTGGCCCGGGACAGTCACCAGGCAACCAAGCCTCACCTCACACAGGGCCAGGGTTCTACTTGCCATGCCCTCAGCAGACCTCACATGCCTCGCTCCCTGGGGCAGCCTCAGGCCAGGCCCACTGGCTAAGAGCCTTGATCCCCAAACCTTTTGCAGGACCCAGGCCCAGGCTAGCATTCCAGGCTTCCAGGTCTCCTGTGCTTTCTGCTTCCAGCCCTTGGGTCAGGTCCCCCCAGCCAATACAGACTAAAGTTGGGGAGCCAGGGGTCTGGGCTCGTCTCCTCCCATCCTCCCTGCCAGAGCTGGTCGTCTTTGATTCAGAGGACCAGTCTTTGAGTTATGGCCTCCTGGCACAATCTTCCTTATCCAACTTCTCTCTGCTTTGATCTCTGGCAGAACCTTTTTCAGCCCTGCCCATCTAATCCCTCCAAGAGCATTGTCCCACGTGTATCCTTTCTGGCATCCAGACTTGGTTTGGAGAGAACATTATTTTAATTTAACATCAACAATGACACTGTAACAGCACAGGGGAGAGGTAGTGGAGAGAGAAGACAATCAGGTTTCCTGTTCCCTAACAACCAGCCTTAATTTTACTGACAGAGCCCCAGCAACGTGGAAGCACCTCATTTAGCCTCTCAATGGAGTGGGAAGGGGCAGGGAATCGGAAATCAGAGGCTCAAAACTTAGAGAGGGGCTGATGGCAAGCAGGGAGAGGTAGCAGGGGAGTGGGGAGTGCCTTAGCGCAGGTCTTCGGCCGTGAACATGCCCCTGGCCCTGCGTAGGATGGAGTCCTTGGCGGCATCGTAGGGGTGCTCCTTGGATGGGATCTCAAGAACGGCCGGAATGGAGCGCTGGTGGGCGTCAAGCGCATGCCGCACCATCTCTGCGATGTACTGGTTGATGAGGATGATACCGATGTCATCCCGGTTTAGAAACTGCCTGTTGGGAGAGATGAGAAGGGAGTCCAGGGCAGCCAACTCCCAGTTGGTGGGCTCGGCTGCAAGGGGGTATGGGCTTCTTCCAGGGAGCACAGAAGACAAGGGTAAAGGTTGCTACACTAAACCCTCCATCCTCTCCAGAATCAATTTCATTCAGAAACTGAGGGTCATGGTGGTCAGGGCTGGCTTCTGCCTCCCCTGCTGAGAAGGCTCCCAAGTGCACTGGCCATGCAGGTTCGGTGCAGTGTATTCTGCGTGCTGCCTTTGTGTAAGAGAGGGAGGTGATAATAGATGTGTCTGCCCCTTTGCGCCCGCAAAGAAAAAGCGGGAAGAAGCTCAGTGGGTATGCACAGGGGTAATGAGGTGGGAAAGGACAGGGATGAGAATGAGACTTCTTAATGTGTATAGCTTTTAAGCATTAATTTGCAAACCGCATGGACAATTAACTTTTCAAAGTAAAACAAATTAAACTTTTAAAAAGGGGGTTGATAAGACCACTGAAGGCCTCAAGGTCTATGCTGATGCGGGCAGGGATGGACCATTGGGGAAGTTGGGCATGAGCCAGGAACACCGCGTAGTAAGAGGAAGATGAGTAATGAAGGAATCACACTTCCCACAGAGGGAACCTGACACTGGGACCTTCCTTTCTTGTGATCACCCACCTATTCATTCATTAATTTCTTCATTAAAACGATTTACTTGTATTATAAAGTTGTACACCTGAAATTTTTATGATGTTATTAACCAATGTTACCCCAATAAACTTAACATTAATAATTTAAAAAAACGATTTACATCAAGCGGTGTGGCTCAGTGGACTGAGTGTCGTTCCATGCACCAAGAGGTCACACATGTTCCCAGTAGGGGGCGTGCAGGAGGCAGCCAATGTCAGTTTCTCTTTCATGGATGTTTCTCTCTCTCCAACTCTCATCCTCTCTCTCTAAAAACAATAAAAATATATTTTTAAAAAATAAAATAGCCTGGCCAGCTGAAACCGGTTTGGCTCAGTGGATAGAGCGTCGGCCTGCGGACTGAAAGGTCCCAGGTTCAATTCCAGTCAAGGGCATGTATCTGGGTTTCGGGCACATCCCCAGTGAAGAGTGTGCAGGAGGCAGCTGATCGATGTTTCTCTCTCATCAATGTTTCCAACTCTCTATCTCTCTCCCTTCCTCTCTGTAAAAAATCAATAAAATATATTTTTAAAAAATCTTATTAAAATAGCCTGGCCAGCGTGGCTCAGTGTTTGATTCCCAGTCTGGGCACATGCCCGGGATTGCAGGCGTGGTCCCCAGTGTGGGGTGTGCAGGAGGCAGTTGATCGATGATTCTCATCATTGATGTTTCTATGTCTCTCTCCCTCTCCCTCTCGGATATCTATATCCATACATAAAATAAAGAAAATTTTAAAACTACTCACTAAGCACCTACTCTGTGCCAGACCCTAGGGCAGTGATGGAGAACCTATGACACGCGTGTCAGAGGTGACACTCGAACTCATTTTTTTGGTTGATTTTTCTTTGTTAAATGGCATTTCAATATATAAAATAAATATCAAAAATATAAGTCTTTGTTTTACTATGGTTGCAAATATCCAAAAATTTCTATCTGTGACACGGCACCAGAGTTAAGTCAGGGTTTTTCAAAATGCTGACAGGCCGAGCTCAAAAGGTTCGCCATCACTGCCCTAGGGTAAATTAGACTTGATCTCTGAGGTCCCTTTTGGTTGGAAAAAAAGGCAAGTTCCTGAGGCAAAATGTGTCCTCCCAGGACAACTTGGGTCACTCCCAGGCAACAGGAACCAGTCCCAACTGGCAGCTCAGGACTGGGCTGTTTAGGGCAAAACAGGTGGGAGTGCTTTGCTCCTGGGACTTGGGAACCAAGACAGGGGCCCAGGGAAGGGGTGAAGGGAAGCACAGGGGCCTCCTCAGCTCTGGTCCCCGGGACACGGCCTGAAGTTGGGGACATACCTGCAGAGGGGGGTCCCGGGACTTGATATGCTGCCCACGGCGCTCGGGGCAATGGGAAGCCCCCAGGCAGGCCGGGGGACGGCACAGGCTGACTGTGGACCCGGCTCAGGAGGCAGACAGGTTTGGGCGGGGCTCACAGGTCTACTCTGCCTCTTCCCCATCATGTATGTGGCTTTCGCATGTGCCTGTCATCTCTGAGCTTCCGTTTTCTCGTCCCTAAGGGGGCATCATGCCCTCGGCCTTGCAGAGGGCTGAAAATACAAGCAAGCCCGAGGCCGCCTGGGTGTTCACCGGGGGTGCGGTTCCTCTAGGGGTCAACTCGCCAGCCAGCCGAGCGCTGGCAATGCCCGCAGCCTGCTCTTAGGGTGAACCCGCCAGGCCTGCAGAGGGGCTGGGCCCGGGAAGCGCCACCTCGGCGGGGTAGGTGGGACCGAGGGGCGGCGTCCGTCACGAGCTCCGTTCCCCTCCTTTCCTGACACACGGTCATGTGAGGTGGAGCCCGTGACCCCGACATAGCCCCCGCCTCCCCAAAGGGAATTTGGGGAGCGGAGGCCTCCACTCCGAAGGGTCGGCGGACCGATCTCTCTGACCCTCAGGCCTAAGCTTGGGCCTGGGTCGGGAAGCCCCGCGTCGCCGGCCCTGGCCGGCCCCGGCCGCCCCCGCGCTCCCCCAGGGCAGCAGAGGTTCCCTTTCAGGCCTCGCTGGCCACCGTACCGGAACGTGTCTTCGATCTCATTGACGGTGGTATCCTTCTCCACCACCAGGAAATTAGGGTGGCGGTTCTTGTTCAGCTCCCCGATGCCGCCCAGCAGGAAACCGGTCACCGTGTCCTCATCTCCGATCACCGCAATGAGCTTCCCCCTCCCGGCCATCCTAGCAGACAGACGGCTCAGCCTCAAAGCCTGGAGTCCCCGAGCCCCCGCCTCCACAGCGCGCCGCCTACAGGCCGCACCTTGTAGGCATGCGCAGTCCCACCACCCCGCCTCCCGGCACATGCGCATCTGCAGCCAAACGGCCTGAACTCCCACGGCTGCGCCACAGAGAGGGGCTCGAGTCCCGAGACTACGATTCCCAGAAGTCCGCGCGGCAGCAGGAATTGGCAAAGGACGTAAGGACGTTCGATTGTTGGTTCAACAAAAGTGTGGAACCTGTTGCTGTTAAGACTCCGAAAGGTCTCCAAAGAAACAGTTCCTGTCCTCCAAGACAAGGTCTGGGTCTCCATCGTGTACATAGGGCACATAGTTAACAATGAGTACAGGTTGTTTAAGTAATAAAAGTGTGGCCTAGACGGTTTGGCTCAGTGGATAGAGCGTCGGCCTGCGGACTCAAGGGTCCCGGGTTCGATTCCGGTCAAGGGCATGTACCTTGGTTGCAGGCACATCCGGCGCGGGGGGTGGGGGGTGGGGGTGGTGGGGGGTGGGGGTGGTGGGGGGGTGGTGGGGGTGGTGCAGGAGCAGCTGATCGATGTTTCTCTCTCATCAGATGTTTCTAACTCTCTATCCCTCTCCCTTCCTTTCTGTAAAAAAAAAAAAAATCAATAAAATATATTTAAAAAAATAAAATAAAAGGGTGAACAAGTTAATGATGTTACTGTCTGGTGAGGGCCAGTGTGTTAATTGCTAAAATGTGACAAGTACCTGGAAGTATCAGAGGTAACTAACCCATGGGAGCAGGGGCCCAACCAGGTCTTTCCTCTGCTCTTTTAACAAACAGGCGTCTGGCATGGAGCCTGGCATGGTGTTTGGAAGTTTAGAGCACTTAACATCCAGATGGTCTGGTCTACTGGTTGTTTGTTTAGTAATAGGCTCGGGATTTGGAAACACCTGGTTTGAATCTCTGCCCTGCTACCTAGAAGTATGATTTGGGGTTCATAACCACCATTCTCAGGGCCTTGGTTTCTTCAGATAACCGTATGCCCACCTCATAGGCTGTTAGGATTGAGATGGAGCCCATAAGTGCTCAGCACCCAGGGCCATACTGTGGCTCAGAGAAAGCAGCTGGGCTGGATGTCTGTAAACCCATCAGTACGCAAGAGGAGGACAGCAACTCATGCAGGAACACTCTCACATCTGGGGGTGAGGCGGAGGGAGAGCTAGGCGTGAGAAGCGGTGTGTGTGGAAACATCTGACTCAGTGCCTGGCACAGAACTGGCCCTTAATGGCCAGGAGTGTGTGGATCCTTAAGAGAACAGATCCCACCTTAGTGGGTCTATCAGATAAAGTATGGAGCTGGGCTGGTCACATTCATCTCACACTCCCTCATTCAACTGGCATTTATCAAATGTGGCCTCGAAGAGGCTGCGGACACAAGATTGATAAAATACGATTTCTGTCTTCAAGGAGCTCCCTCAGGATTGAGAGGAGAGGGGAAAATGTCCCAGGCAGGGGGACAGACACACAGAAAGAGGTTAGAGTGAATGAGGGAGGGCGAAGGAAAAGAAGAAACTTAAAGAGGAGCAAGGAGGCAGGCTACTGAGTGACAAGGTGAGGAGGGGGCTTTGGAATTGACCCACCAGCATGTGCTGAAATGTCTAGGAATGGGTCTAAGAATTGGGGAATTTATTGCGTGAAATGCTTCTTTGCCTCCTGGCTACTCAGATGCTTGTTCACTTATTCATTCATCACATCTGTCTGTGTCAAACCTGCCAGGGCCGGGCAGCTTCAGTGTGGTGGGGAAGGTAGATACGTGGCCACAGAGCAGATAGTGAATGCAGCTAGAGACATGTCCCAGGGAGTATGGGTGCTGGGAGCTCGTCCAGAAAAGCTTCCTGTTGGATAGGAAAGTGAAGAGGGTGGAGAGGCAAGGCTGTTTCCTGCCAGAGGCCCAAACTGCAGCACGGGCCTGGGGAACTAGAGGCTGTGAAGAGGGGTTGAAGCTGGAGGGTGCAGTGGGGAATGAGCACAGTGCCTGAGCGAGTCAGGGGGCTTCTGGAAAGAATGGGTAGGGAAGCTGGACCTGAACCTGGAGGCCTTGTCAGGGAGAATAGACATTAGCTTGGAGCAGGAGGGAGTCGCAGAAGGGCCCTGAATTGGAGAGGGGCATAATCCTTTTAATGTGACCCCTCTGGCTGCAATGTGGAGAGCCGGTTGGAGGCAGCCGGTAGCATCAGGGAGACTACTAAAGAGGCGGGTGGACCAGAGAGGCCAGTGAGAGGCTGGTGGGTCAGGGAGGCTAGTGAAAGGCTGTGGCCCAGGGAGAGGCTGTGGGCCAGGGAGGCCAATGAAAGGCTGGTGGGTCAGGGGAGCTAAGTTAAGAGGCTGGTTCAGCGGGGAGGACCTGGCTGGAGTAAAGGTCTGGGCTTTGCATATGGTTCTGCCTGCCTGCTGGACGAGGAGCATTCCTGTTTGAGTCAGTGCTCATGTTTTAAGGTCCTAATTTGGAGAACATCTTTGAGATCAGGGTGGTTAGCAGTTGGCCTCCCAGCGGTCCTAGGACAGTCTTCTAGAACAGTGTCCACCTCCCTCTCCCACCCACCAGCTCTCCAGGAATCTGAGGACCGATCCCATATCCTTAACTACCCCCTCCCCCATCCCTGGTTCTTTCTGCCAACATCCCAGACTTCACCAGATTGATGGCCCAGAAGGGTGGCCCCTGCCCCAGGCCTTTCCCCTGGGCCCGGGTCAGGCCTCCAGGGGACAGCCAGCTGGTCTCTGCCTCCCTGGGGCCTGAATTCATGTCAGTGGGCCAGAAGGTGGCCAGCGTGGAGAGCACTCGCACAAGGAACAAACAGCCGAGACTCTGCGATAGGCCGCACTTTATTTGGAGTTTTCCACCTAAGCGGCTCCCAGCTGAGCCACATGACATGTGCAAAAGTCCCCCAGAAAGCTGGGCCTCGCAGTGTGTAAAAAAGGCCCCCCATGGGGCAGAGCTGTGCAACCATAAAAAAAGAGAGAGAGAGAGAGAGAGAAATTGTCCCCCAGGAAGCCTGGCTGGGATATACATCGCCCTAAGCCAGGCCATGTGCCAACGCTGCCGCTGGCTCTGGGTCCTTTTTCTCCAACGATTGTGCTTCTTTTCCAAGTCCGTCACACTCCGGGGTTGTAGCCACCGGAGGGGCCAGAAGCACTCCTCAGTGCAAGGAGGCCTGGCCAGCAGTGAGGTTTGAGGGTGCCCTCTCTCACACATGCAGACACCCCCAAACATGTACTCCCCCACTGGCCTCAGACCCACCAGAAAACTCAGGGCTTCTCTGAACCCCCAGTCCGCCCTCATGTCACATTCAAGGGGAGGGATACTGTCCTGAGACAGACAAGGCCTCCAACCCCTGGGGGCTCAGCGGGCTGGAGAGGCAGTGCCATTCATTTCACACCTCAAGGCAGGTGTTTGTGGTGTCTGATTGTGCACATGTGCATCTGGGTGTGACCCGTGTGTGTGTGTGTGTGTGGAGTGTGTGTCTGGCCAGAGGTGAGGGCTGAGGCTGGGGGAGGCACGTTTGTGATTCAGGGCACATTGACTTTGAAGGGGCTTCCGGGGACACTTTCGTCGCCCCACTTGACGATGAGGATGTAGTCCCCTTTCTCCTTGACGGTGTAGGTGACGTTGTATACCCGGTTGCCCATGTGCTTCACGTATACCTCCTCACAGGGGGTCTTGGGCCCATGCACGCCCACCATCATCATGTTGGTGCCTGGAGAGGGAGGCAGGAAGGGTGGGTTCACACCAGGGACCCTTGTCCACAGCAGCCCCGCTCCCCCACTCCTGCCCCGTCGCTCACGCTGGGAGACCCCCATTTCCCCCCAGCATGCCTGCTTTGCTGCAGTCCACGGTGAAGGAGTTCTTCTGGCCCACAAAGGCCTGGGACAGCCCGGGGCCCCGTGTCACCACCTTGCTGGCATCCGAGGAGAACTTGGGGATGGAGCTGTAGCTGGAGCCCCGGCTGGAGGACGACTTGGTCACCGTTTCCACCAGAACCGTGGATGTTTCGTGAAGGCTGTGGCCTCCAGACAGCCGGGGACCTGAGGGCAGAGCGGGATAGCCGTGAGAGCTCAGAGGCCTGCTCTTCTCCAGGCAGCAGGCCCGCGGCCGGCACTGACCACCCGTGGGACTCAGGGTCATGGGCCACACTCCTTTCCTCAGCTGTAGCACCCTAGGAGCAACAACCCATTACAGGGGAGCTGGGCTATGGTTGCCGTGGCAGGTGTACCCCGAGGTCTGGGCCTCTGGTGGCTCCGTGCCTTGCCCTTCTAGGCTTTGTCTGGGGACTCGAGTCACAGGGTAAGAGTCTTGCTCTAAAAAGGAACACGTAGCTTCCAAAAGGAGAGCTTGCTAAATATTTGCTGAGCTCTATTTTTATTTTTTAATATATGTTTTTATTGATTTCACAGAGAGACAAAAACATCAATGATGAGAGAGAATCACTGATCGGCTGCCTCCTGCACGCTGCCTACTGGGGATCTAGTCTGCAACCCAGACATGTGCCCTGACCAGGAATTGAATCGAACCATGACCTCCTGGTTCATAGGTCGGCACTCAACCACTGAGCCACGCTAGCTGGGCTCTTAAGTTTTTTGAAGCCAGGAGGGAAGAAAGTTATTGTGTGGGGAGCCACCTAGGGAAGAGATTAAACCAGTGATAGGCAATAATAAAGAGGAAGGATTTGATTTTTAACAATGATTCTATAGGAGTCCACATGGAGAATATGGAGAATGGTGTGCTGTGTAAAGCCAGGCCCCTCTTCTTCCTGGTAACCTTATCGTGGTGTTTGGGGCAGACTATGACCCTGATGTGAATGGCCATTGGGGCCATCCAGGGTGGGCTGGGCTGCAGTTTGGGCTGGAGGGACCTCCCCTCCCCTCCCCTCCCCTACCCTACCCAGAGCACTCACCTGTGACTTTGGCCTTGAAGGGGCTGCCCACAATGTGCTGGGGACCACCGTATTTGATGGCAATGAGGTAGTTGCCAGGGGCCATGGGAGTATAAGTGACCACGTGACCCTCAGGACACTCCCGACAGTCCAGCTGCACCTTGGAGGGGCCGTCAATGGTGACAGACAAAGCACCCGAGCCCGCGTTCATAGTGTTGACGATGAACTCTGATGAAACACCTGGGGGCCAGGGGTAGCAAGGCTGTAAGCAGGGAGGCCTTGGGGCCCAGAGCTGGGATGGGCCCCACCCCAGGCTCCCCAGAACAGGCCTCATTAGCACTGCCCCTGTGTCAGGGCAGGACAATATGGAACTAGAGGCTGAGCACCCCAATATTCACCCTTCCGCCCCAGCCCCAGGGACTCACCTGTGGTGCCTCCTTCGAGCCCAGGCCCATAGGCTGACACCAAGCCTGGGTCCCCTGCCTGGCTCTGCTCCCCAACACGGATCTTGAAGGGACTGCCAGGGATGTGTGCACCGTTGAACTTGACATCAATGGAGTGGACACCATTCTCGTGGGGGATGAAGCGGATGGTGTGCTTGTCTGTGGGGCAGAGGGTTAGTGGGTGAGCATTTGTTCTTCCCTTCTTCCCAGAAGGTCCTGGCCTGGCAGGAGTGGCAAGGGCAGGGCCAGCTCACCGCTGTCGAGCTCAGAGACGTAGCACTCCTCCACCGCCCCCGAGGGCGTGTGCACCTTGGCATCGATCACGCCCCGAGCACCATTCAGCTGCACCGCAAAGGACGCTGGCTGGTTCACCTTGAGCCCCGTCTCCTGCAGAGACCACAGAGGATGCTCAGACTCCTGGGAGGGCCCGGAGTGCTCCTCCGCAGCCTGGCACTGCTCTCACTATGCCCTGGTCCAGAGGCTCCCACCTCCCATCCCAGCCAGGCCCCTGCTGCTGGCCCAGCTCAGGGAGGCTCCCAACAAGGCTGAGATGGGAGGCAGGGGCATCTGTGTCCTCAGATCCACCTGCTAGGAGCTGGGGCCACCTGGCTGTGCTGGGCACAGTGGAGGATGACAGGTGATGTGCCCTGTCCTGGCTGACGGGATAAGACCCAGACCTCTAAAGTGGGCCTGATGGCACAGAAGCCAGTGCTGTGTGGACTGCGAGCACTCAGTAGCTCAGATGATGAAACAGAGTGAGCTGGACTAGCCTGAGGAGCTGGACTAGCCGGAGGAGGTGGGCCAATCGGAAGATGAAGATGAGCCATGGGGTGGGACATGGAGTCCAGCTCTAGAGGGAGCCATGAGGAGAGGCACGGGGGCTCCTGAAGAGTACCCTTAGTGGCAACTAGAAGAGGGCCTGGAACCCCCTGCTGTACAGACTGGGAGAGAGGGAATGCCTGTCTGACTGGCTCATCCAGGCCAGTGCTATGCTGCTAAAGCCCTGCCCATGTGGGCCTCCCACACTTGACTCCTGCCCATCTCTCAGGGTGGCAGAGGGGCCCTACCCCCGGACACACACCTGGAGGCTGGTGACAGTGAGGCGTCGAGCGTCATCCGACAGGGAGGCCACGGGCACCACAAAGGGGCTATCTGGGATGTGCTCATCGTTGAACTTGATGGAGACCTCATAGTCACCTGGGGAGGGGAAGCTCGTTAGCACAGGCCCCAGAATTGGCAACAGGGGAGGAGCCACCCCAACCTCATCCCAGGACAGGCTTTTAGGTCAGGGCTCAGCTCTGGAGACAGACACGCATTCCCAGGGGTGTCGGGTGGAGGGACGTGGTGAAGTGGAGGGGGGGGCGGGGAGAGCCAGGGGTGCAGGGGGAGAGTCAGTTCTGTAGCCCCAACCATCTGCCTGATCAGTGAGCAGAAGCTCAGTCTGAGAGGTCAGGCAGGCCCAGCCCCCAACCATCGTGGGCACCCACCTGGTTCCTGGACAACATAGGAGACGCCGCAGGAGCCATCTTTGCGGTCCTCAAATGCAATCTCAGCCTTGCTGGGACCTTCCACCGCAATGGACAGGCCCCCGGCGCCTGCTTCTCGGGTCCAGATGCTGAACTCCGCTGGAGATGGAAGCAGGGCAGGAGTGGCCTGTTAGCTCATCACCCATCCTGCTGGCTGCCCTACCCCCGTCTCCCCTCCTGGCCACCTGCCCCTCACCTGGCACGCTGGCCACTCCTCGCTCCAGCCCAGTGCCTCCGGCTCGCACCTTATGGGCACCACCTTCACCCAGTGGCCCCACAGTGAACTGAAAGGGGCTGCCGGGCACGTGCTGGCCGCGGTACTTGACGGTGACTGTGTGGGGCCCCATCTCCTGGGGCACGAAGCGCACGCTGTACGCGCTGTTCTCCCCCTCGACGATCTCTGCGGCTTCTATCTTCCCGGAAGGGCTGGTCACCTGTGCCGTCATGTCCTGAGAGCTGGCCTCGCCTGCAGAGGGCGGGGATGGTCAGAGCGACACGGGCTGCTCCTGGCCCTGGATCTGCCTGCCCTCCTCAGTAAGACCCCCTCCTCCACTCAGACCTGCCCTGGCTGGCCGGCTACACCCCTCTGGTCCCCAGGGACAAAAGGCCCGGCCTCCCCGGCCTGCTCACCCTCCTGCTGCCTGGTGATGCTGCCAAAGGAGCCCAGGCGCTCCCGGCCCAGGAAGTCCCCGAAGACGGCAGGGAAGGGGTCTCCTCCGACTTGGGTGGACTCCTCCACCCGCACCTCACGCTTGGTCTCCCCACCCCGCGTCTTGCTGATTTCCGTGCGCTCTGTGCGGGTGTACGTGTGGCTGCTGCGTGTGAAGGTGCGTGTCAGGCGCTCCTGGGCAGACACCATCTGGAACCAGTTCCCTGTGGGACATACGGGGGTGTGAGTGAAAATGAGCAAGCCGGACAAAGAGCCCTCGGAGCAGGCTCTAGGCCCAAAGGCCCTCCCCACCACTCTGCCCTGCCCTGCCCTGCCCTGCCCAGGCTCCTCCGGGCTCACACCTCACCTGGGATCTTGAGGTTGAGGTCACAGGTGCTGCCGATGCTGGCAATGGAAGGCGCCTGCCTGCGCCGGGTGATGCTTTCCTTCATGCGACCCTCACCGGTGACCTTCACTGTGAAGGGGCTTCCTGAAGGGGGAGAGATGGTCAGGCAGCTCAGACCGCCTGCCATGGGCCTCCTGGCCTCTCACCACCCGGCCGCAACCCAGAGCCTTACCAGGCACATGCTTGTCTGCAAACTTGATGTTGATGATGTAGGTGCCAGGTTCAGTGGGGCAGTAGGTGACTTTGCATGTGCCGTCCTCCATGTCTTCACAGTTGATGTCCACCTTGCTAGGGCCTTCAATACTCAGCCCCAGGCCCCCATAACCTGGTGGGAAATGAGACGTGTCTCCCTCAGTCCCTGCCACGCACTGCTACTCTGCTCTCCCCTCTCCAAACCGCAGGCTCCATCTGGAATGGGCACCCAAGGTGTGTAGTCACCACTAAGGAAAGATGGTGCAGTGGGGGAGAGAGAGCCAGGCACTGACCCAGAGAGTCTGGAAAATTCCCTAAGGGAGGCCGCTTGGGTTCCAGTAAGCAAGGGGGAGACAGACTCCTGACAGCTGAGCTTTCTCTCAAACATGAGAGAACTGACATGAGGACATTCACTTCCCCCTAATTAGGTCCCAGAACATGAATCCCAACAGCGACCGGGCCAGGAAGTTCAGGGAGGAGGGTGTGGCCAAGGGGGCCCTGGGCAGGAAAGAAGGACAAGTCCTCACTGGAGGGGTCTCTAGGGCAAGCACCTGCATTACGCGTGTCCACGATGAACTCCGCCACCTGGAAGGTGTGTCCCTCGGAGAGGCCCTTGCCCCAGACCCGCACCTTGCTAGCGTCCCCGATCTCAGACGGCCCCACCAGGATCTTGAAGGGGCTGTTGGTGACGTGCTTGCCACTCTTGCGCACGCTCACCACGTGCTCCCCAACCTCCTTGGGGGTGAAGGAGATGCCTGTGGAGAGGTGGGGGTCAGACATGGAGCCCTGGGCCTGGCCCCACTCAGGCCTCTACCTCCCGCAGCCCCTTCCATGGCCGCACACTCACCAATGTGCCGGTTGGGCAGGCGCTTCAGCAGGCAGGGCTCCTCGTTGCCTGAGGGGGCACGGATGCTGGCAGTCAGCTGGCTCAGGTCACTCTCGGTGATCTTCAGCGACACGTCCGTGGAGGTGCCCACGTTCAGCTGTGACGTCCTCATGGAGTCATCGCCTGGTGGTGGAGTTGGGGTGTCAGGCAGGTGTGGCTCCAGGCAGGCCCTGCCTTCATGGGGCTCAGGAGACCTCCTAGCACATCCCACTGACTCAACAGACGGGATTCCTCACATGCGGAGATGCCCAAGGCCTGGATGAGCTCAGTCTTCATTTAGACATTAGCAGCCAAAGAGTATGGACAGGGCCTGCACCCCAACAGCCCTGAATGGGTTAAATCCCTAATTTGTGTATTTTTATCCTGAGTCACGTGGTTTCCTACACCGGACCAGACAACACAAACCCTTTACTCTCTATGTGGCTCTGATCAAGTTTCTTACCTCTCTGGGCTTCCTGGTTCCTCATCTATCAAAAGGGATTATCAATACCCTAACTTCAAAAGAATTACTTCAAAAACTAAATGTGATGATGTGTTTTAAAGCATGGGAGTGGTTGGCTGTTTCTTACTTGCTATAGAGAATAGAATTCCTTGTATTTGTCCAAAAATGACCCCTTCCACCTTGTAGGGCGCTACCCGCAAGCCCCAGTGACTTGAACATGCTGAGCTTGCATGTCTGTTGTGTGTCTGGTGTGTGTCAGGCGTCTGTGCCCACACGTCCCCCACCTGTGATCTTGGCTGTGAAGGGGCTCCCTGGGATGTGCTTGTCGTCGAAGCGCACAATGATGCTGTAGTCTCCTGGTGCTGTGGGGAGGTAGGACACGGTGCAGGTGCCGTCCTTGTTGTCCTTGCAGGTGATCTCTGCCTTGGATGGGCCCTCCACGGCCAGGGACAGACCCCCTGTAGGCGAAGGCAGGGCTGAGATCAGAGGTCCTGCCCTCACCCCTGCACCTGGCTGGCTCCCACCCAGCCCCCTGCCCGCAGCTCCCCTCACCTTCCCCAGCATCTTTGGTGACAATGGTGAAGGTGGCCGGCTTGTTGACCATGCCGTGGCTTAGGCCAGGCCCATAGGCACTGACATGGCGGCTATTGATGGCATCCACGTAGAACTGCAGGGGGCTCCCTGGGATGGACAGAGAAGGGGGCTGGGTTAGTAGCGAGGACAGTGGCTGCCTGAGCCCACCTCAGGCCCCAGCACCAGCCAGCAGCCTCCCTACTGAGCATCTTTGCCACTAGTGCAAGTCTGCCTCCCAACAGGCTATCAGCCTCCCCAGGGCCTCCCAGGGTATCTGCACACAGTAGGCACTTAATAAATGTTTGTTGAAAGAAGGCATGCAAGAATGACATTACTGTGTGCTCTCAGTCCAGCCCGGCCCAGCCTGACTCACCGGGGATGTGGTTGCCGTCATACTTGATCCCCATCTGGTGCAGGCCTTTCTCTGTGGGCGCGTATCTCACCGTGATGGTACCGTCCTTGTTGTCGGTGATGTTGGGCCGGGCAGTCTTCCCAGAGGGCATCCGCACCTCCCCTGCCAGGCAGACCCAGTTATGTAGGGGACCTCAGCTTCTCCGACCACCACCCCCTGCTGTCCCTGTTCCTGTGTGGCTGTGCTTCTACCCTAGAGGTTAGGCGCCAGCCTGGGGCAGCGGGATGGACCCTGAACCGGGAGGCAGATGCCTTCAGTTTGAGTTTCAGCTCTGCCCAACTTGCTACATGACCTTGGGAGCTCACTCCCCCGCTCTGGGCCCCAGTTTTCATCTCTTAAGACAAGGGTCTGGGTCTGGACAAAGGTGTCCACCCCCTGAGCCGTCGTGCCTCCAGACCCCAGGACAGTACCTGTGAGCTCCCCTTTCTGCACGGTGAAGGGGATGACCAGGTTGAAGGGCCTCAGCATGGACTCCATTGGCTCCACGGGCACCACTGGCTCCTCTGTGGCCTATGGCAGGTGAGAGGGAGCAGTCATTGGCTGGGGAGGCCTAGGGAGTTTGGCCTGAGCCATGACTGACGTCAGAGAAAGTGAGGCAAGAACAAGATGGTTAATGGTGAAACCAGAGTGGCAGGAGAGGTGCATCAGCTGCAAGAGAAGAGGTGCCGTGCCCAGCTCAGGGAACCCTCTGCCCAGCCTGACCCCCACCTGCTCCCCAAGTGGCCCCAAACCATGCCCAGCCCTTGCTACTGAGGAATAGAAGGGAGAAATGAAGGCTGAGGAGTGGGAGGCAGCAGTACCCAGCGTGTGGGGTAGGCGCTAGGCTGGTGCAGCTGCAGCACGTCGGAGGGCTCCTCCACATGGGGCATAGGGTCACACGCCTGGGAGGCAAGGTACAGAGAGCTCAGGATGTGGCGGGCCAGCCTACCAGCTTGAGTGACCAGGAGCTGACTCAGAGAATGACCCTGGGACCTGCCATCCTGGGCTGTCCATGCGCCAGGATGGATTTGTAGGGTGCTTTACCCTCTGGAGGGCTTCATCATCCTGTAGGGCCACCGTGGGGAGATGGATGGGGACAGTGCGCCCAAGGGTCAGAGAGGAACATGGCAAGTTCCTCCAGAGAGAACTGACCGATGCCAGAGGGGCCGCAGGGAGGGCTGTGTTCAACTCCCGGGTTGGGGGGCTGCAGGGACACCAAAGGCTTGACTCTGGAGCACTCTGGGCCCAGAATCCCTCAGACGTGGGGACAGGTTCTGCGATTCCTTGCTATTGCTCGAGGGCCCAGCCGCCGCCCAGCCCCCGGGCCCTGCTGCAGCAGGGGCCTTACCAGCACGTGGAAGGGGCTGTTGGGGATGTGCTCGCCTCCGAAGCGGATGGTAATGACGTATTTGCCTGGCTCAGGGGCCGTGTAGTAGATATCGAAGGTACCGTCGTGGTTCTCAACCACATCCACGTCGAGCTCCGCCCCATCCGGCGTGGACACCGTGCAGGTCACCTTCCCCTTGCCTGCTGCCTTGGCGTCCACTGTGATGACCGTCTCCTCCCCGATCTGAATGCGGGGACCCAGGCAGGCACCTGCCACACAGAAGAGCCCTGTCAGGGGTCCGTGGGGCATGTGCCCAGCCCCCCTCCATTCCCAGCTGCCCCCACCACCTCAGCCCACGGCAGGAGGAGAAGAGATAGAGCACTCACCCAGGCCATGGCCTCCGATGGACACTGGAAAGAGAGAAGAGTGTGAGGCCGTGCAGCACTCAGGAGGGGTGGGTGGGGGCAAGGGTGTGGAAGGGGCGGGTTCTTGGACCAACAGTCCCCAGGGGACTGGGCCAGAGACCGGGAAGAGCTGTGAGGGGTGCTGTATGGGGAGCAGAGGCAGAGGAAGCAGGTGCGTGCCCACCTGTGACGAGGCACTTGCTGGCATCCCCAGTGGGGAGGGCATGGATGCGGAAGGGTGAGTAGGGGATCTCGTCGCCACCGTACTTGATGGTGATGGTGTACCGGCCGCTCATGTCTGGCAGGTAGGACACGGTGTACGTGCCATCTCCGTTGTCTCGGATGTTGGCCTTCTTGGGCTTACCCTCAGGGTCCTGGGGAGAAGCAGAGGTTAAGGCCCGCCTGTGCCGGAGCCTGACCTGGGAGGTGGGCAAGGCGTGCACTCACCAGAATCTGGACAGTGAGCAAGCCCTCCCCAGCGTCCCGGGCATCGATGGTGAACTCCACGGGCAGGCTGGCAGGGATGCCGGAGGCGTTGAGGCCAGGGCCGCTGGCCCGCACCTTGCTGGCATCATGGGCTGGGAGCACCTTGATCTTGAAGGGGCTTGAGAGGCAGAAGAGATGCATAGTTGGCTGGGGGGCAGGGGGCAGGAGTCCTCCCCACAGACATGAGCAGGAGGGATGACTTCTTGAGGCAGGGGGGACGGACCCGTTCCCAGGAGCCAGAGTGCATCCTGAGTCTTGTGGGAGGGTCACTGGGGGGATGCCCTTGACAGAGCCTAAGCACTTCTCCATCCAGGGAAGATGCTGTGGTTTGTTTAAAGGGGAAGGCATACAGGCTGCCCTCTCCTGCCTCCCGCCTTTCCCCGAGGTGCTCATTTAGGGCTGCATGCTGGGAAAGAGCCCAAGGAGAGGCCCCTGAGGCTGTGCTGCCTCCAGGGTGGGGAAGACAGGGAGGGAGCCCTGAGGAAGAGCGGGATGGGGCTGGGACAAGTGGAAGGGACACTCCCAGGGCCCAGCGGTGGCCTGCAGGTGTGGCCTTGGCAGGAGCTACCCAGAGCTCAGCGCAGCATGGGAGCCGGAGATTGGTCCTACCTGCGTGGAACCTCCTGGTCAGCATACTTGACGGCTACTGTGTACGGCCCGTCGGTGGCAGGGGTGTAGTGGACGGTGTGGGTACCATCTCCATTGTCACGCACTTCCACCGGCTCAGCCACACCTGGGCAAGGGAAGCAGGGTCAGCAGAGCCTCTGGCACCCAGTCCCCACCTCCCTCCACCCTGCCCTAGACATTCCGTACCTGTGGGGCCCAGCACGGCCACCTGCAGGGGGGCTCGGCCAGCTTGGCTGCAGTCTACCGTGAAGGTCTGGGGAACGCGGGCCCTGACACCGGCCCCCAGCCCTGGGCCCGAGCACTTCACCTTCCCAGGGTCTACCACATCCTTCACCGGCACCCGGAATGGGCTTCCTGTAAAAGGAGAAGGCCATCAGCCCTGCCCACCTGCTGGGAGGGCCTCTTACACTGAAGAACCGGCAAAGGGGGAGAGGGGGCGGGGGGGATGTTTCCCGGCCTTTGAAACGCCCGGGGAGGCCAGAGCCACTTGGCCACTTGTGCCAAAGCTTCAACACTTCGGAACTTGCTAAGACAACGTAAACCAGGATAAATAAACTGGACTGCAGACTGAGGATGGACAAACCTCACTCACTTGGGCCACAGGCTGAAAGAAGACCTTCCTAAATGAGTAAAATGTTGAAAATGGAATGTTTTAAAAAGACATTCCGTTTTTTACTGTGAAATCAGATAAGGGGGAAAACGTGTCCAATTTCAGCAGACCCAAGCTCTGCAGTAACTGAAGCCATGACCCACTCGAGCAGCTCGGCCCACAGGAGAGCAGGGGTTCGTGGCCTCACAGACAGACAGAGGGAGAGGGCACCAGGCTGTCCTCACTAAGCCAGTGAGGGTGGCCTGGACTGTGTCTGAGTGACCGAACCCACGAAGCCTGGTGCTCCGGGCACGGGGCCAGGATGCCAGTGGCGCCTGGGAATGAACTGAAGGGGTGGTTTCACCAACAGCACCCGCCGCCCTGCCTCTGGGTAATGCCCCAGCGCCCGTGCCTGCCCAGCCCGCGTGAGCTGGGCTCCCGGCTATCCTGCTCTAGGGGTGAATCTGCACACGACTTCCTTCCATTTCCCACCCAGGGCGTGGGCATCCCTCTCCCTCCATGAGCACCGCCGCCCTCGCTGCTCACCTGGGATGGGCCGTCCCCCGAAGGTGATGTTGACATCGTAGTCTCCGGGCGTGAAGGGGATGTACTCCACTGTGCAGCTACCGTCCTTGTTGTCCTTGCAGGACATCTTGGCTTCTGAGGGGCCCTCGATGGCTAGGCCTAGGCCACCAGTGCCGGCTCCCCTGCGAGACGACACCTCCATCAGCTCTACTGGAACCAGCGAGTGGGGATGGAGGAGCAGGGTGGGTGGGGGCGGGGGGCAGGAGAGCAGGCCACGGGGCCCAGCTGACCTGGACACTGGGGGAGGTTTGTTCCTGGGTCACCCTTGATGGGGGGTTGGGGGTGCTGAGGCACCCACAGAGGACAAAGGGGGCGGACAAGTGGCTGGGGTCAGGGCAGCCACAGCATCAGGGTCACAGTTAGGAAATGAGGAGGATACCTGGTTTCCACAGTGAAGTGATTGGCTTTGTTGACCAAGCCACCCTCCAAGCCTGGTCCAAAAGCCCGGACTCGGGTTGGGTCACAGCCCTCGGTCACGCCCACTCGGAAGGGGCTCTTGGGCACAGCTACCTCATCGTACAGCACCTCCACCAAGTGCACACCTGGAAGCGGCCACACGGAGTGGGTCAGGGTGTGCAGCCCCACACCCCACCGCCCAGAGAACGCTGGGTCAGCTCCCCGCCAGCCCGCTCAGCCTGGCCCCTCACCCTCTTCGTAGGCTGTGTACTGCACCCGGTAGGTGCCATCCCCGTTGTCTGTCACATAAGTGTCCGTCTTAGCACCCGAGGGATTGAGCACTCGAGCCGTCACGTGGTTCCCACCCGTAGCTGTTAGGGATCTTGCGTCCACAGTGAACTCAGTGGTCACCTCACGCAGGACACCTGGTCCCAGGAGAGAAGAGCTCAGTGTGAGTTGGGGGCAGCCTTCACATAGCAGCTAACCCCTACCCCTCCTCAACTCCGAGGCTGCTCCTTCCCAGCCGGCCTCTGTCCCTGGGAGCTCCAGGCCTTGTCTCCCATAGCCCCTGCCTTCACTCCTGTCCCCATACAGTGACATTCTGTTCACATCAGTCAGCCCCCCAGGCTGTGGGCCCTTCGAGAACAGGTCTCAGTCTTACATCCTTCTGCACCCTGCCCCTCACACCTAGCCCAGGGGTCAGCCCCCAGCAGGTGGTAACACATTCACTGAGCTATCTCCTGACTCTGGCCATCTCTGCCCCAAAGCATCCTTTTGTGCCTAGGGGAGGGTGCTTAGCCTTCTCAGGTCAGGGTCCCCGTCAGCTGATGAAAGTTGAGGATCTTCCCCAGAAAAATGCCCACAGGCAGATGCAATTTGTCACAAGAGCTGAGGCAAAGCTCCCTGCCCTGCCCTTGCCCTGGGCTCCTTCTCTGGGGTGTCTGAGCCCTAAGGACTCCGGCTGACGCAAAGCCCTCTCTTCAGCCCACATTGGCCCCTACAGCCCTCAGCCCTGCTTCCCTGACTCCCCGGCTCTCTGACTAGTGACTTAACCAGCTCCTGGCTCCTCTGTCTCACTCACCATGCGGCTCCACTCCAGGCCCCGAGACCTTGATTCCACTGGTGTCAACAGCGGGCTGCACGTGGACGCGGGTGGGGAATTTGGGGACCGGGTGCCCGCCGTACTTGATGGTGATGGTGTAGGTGCCGGGGAAGGCGGGGCTGTAGGTGATGTGGTAGGTGCCATCGGCATTGTTGTGGATCAGCACCTCGGCCTTGACGCCAGCGTCCGACAGAATCTCGATGGTCAGCTCAGCCTCGCCCGCCTCAGAGCAGTCCACAGTGAAGGTGGCCGCCTCGCCAGCCTTGCCGCGCTCCAGGCCGGGCCCACTGGCCCGCACCTTGCTCGGGTCAAACACCGGCTGGATGGTGGCCTTGAAGGGCGAACCGGGGATGTGGGCTTCGGCAAACAGGATGTTGATGGTATACTCGCCCGGCTCCGTGGGCAGGTAGCTGACAGCACAGGAGCCATCACCATTGTCCTGGCACTCGATCTTGGCCTCACAAGGGCCCTCCACGGTCAGCCCCAGGCCACCTGTGCCAGCCCCCTTGGTGTCGATGGAGAATGGCGCTGGGGTGCCCACCAGCCCGCCCTTGAGACCGGGGCCATAAGCACAAACCTAGGGAGAAGAGCAAGTATGTGGGTTCCCTACACCTGGCTCTCCCATGCCTACCATCCACAGTTCCCACCCACCTTCAACTGTAGCAGCCACTACAGACTGAGTCCTTATAAGACTTCCAGGCAAGGAAACAGGCAGAGAGATGAAATCGTTTGTCCCAGTTACTGTATCTGGGACTCAAGCCCAGGTCTGACCCAAGGCCAGGCTCTTAATAACTAAGCTCTCTCGAAGGCAGGTCCTGGGGTGGGCGATCACCTTGACTTGGGTCCTTGCCTGTGCCCACTCCAGGACATAAGCCCCTCCAGCTTCTGCCCCTATGACTCACCTGTCTTCTCTACAAGCTCCCAACTCCCAGTTCCAATCAGCCTTTATCTCCTTACCTTGGAGGGGTCAGGGGGCAAGACACCCTCCACAGCAAAGGGGCTGCCAGGCACCGGGTGACCGTCATAGGTGATGTCCACCTTGTAGGGCCCCTCCTCGGGGGGCATGTAGCGCACAGCCTGGGCTTCCGCTCCACCTCCGGGCTCCAGCTTGCAGGGAATGGGTCGTCGGGAGGGTGAGGTCATCTTGACATCCAGCTGGCCCTGACCGCCAGCCCCTCGTGTGTTCACGGAGAATGCCTGTTCTTGCCCAACAGCCACCTCTGCATAGAGGACAAGGGTCACCGTGAGCAGAAACTTCAGCCCATCCTCCCAACACCCCTCACTCCCAGGGCATCTCTTGCCCCACTTACTGCTGTTAAGGCCTTGAACCTTGACTTTGCTTAGGTCCAGTGGGGGCGCCACATTCACCACAAAGGGGCTCTTGGGGACAGGGTCCCCTCCATAGGTCACTGTCACTGCCATGTTGCCCTGTTGGGTACAACAGGGGGTCAGAACTGGGTGGCTTAGACATAGCCTGGCAACATGCCCTTGGCAGATGTGGACTTGAGACGCGGAGATCCATAGTGACAAAGGATGGGAGGCAGGAAAGGGGCCAAGATCCAGAACCGGCCCTATTAGTTTAGAGCAGTGGTTCTCAACCTTCCTAATGCCACGACCCTTTAATACAGTTCCTCATGTTGTGGTGACCCCCAACCATAAAATTATTTTCGTTGCTACTTCATAACTGTAATTTTGCTACTGTTATGAATCGTAATGTAAATATCTGATATGCAGGATGTATTTTCATTGTCACAAATTGAACATAATTAAAGCATAGTGATTAACCACAAAAACAATATGTAATTATATATGTGTTTTCCGATGGTCTTAGGCGACCCCTGTGAAAGGGTCGTTCGACCCCCAAAGGGGTCGCGACCCACAGGTTGAGAACCACTGCTTTAGAGAAAGGGAACCCAGGTCCTCATCAGCCAGGAGGGGACAGGGCATGGGAGAGGGTGGGGCATACCTGCTGGATGGCCGTGTACTTGACGGTGTAGGAGTAGTCGTGGTTGTCAATGATTTCAAAGTCCCGCACAGCCTCACCCTTGGCAGCCCCAGCGAAGTGCACGTCCAGCTTGGCCTTGCCCGCTCCCTTGGTCAGCACCGTGAAGTGAGTGGGCTTCCCAACTTCCACACCTGGAGATCCCACCCCAAGACGGTGGTGAGGGCCTGGAGGACACCCAACCCCCACCCCAGCCAGCCGGACCCAGTCCCTGCCCAGGCACCCACCTGTGCGGTTCAGCCCAGGGCCCTCTGCCTTGACCTTGCTGGCATCATGGGACGGATCCACCTTGATGTGGAAGGGGCTGGCAGGGATCTCCTGGATGAAGAAAAGGCTTGGTCAGGGCGGACATCAGCAGCCTCTGAAACAGCCCCCGTGTCTCCTCCGAGGCACACTGCCCATACACAGGTAAAGCTCAATCAGTGGCTGTGGAATTGTCCCCCACCCCCCGTCCCCAACGACAGCATCTCAAGCTGCCCGCTTAGACTTGGGTGCAGGGTACAGGCCGCGGATGACTGCCAAAAACTGAGGGTAGTGTACCTGGTTGGCAAAGAGCACCATGATGGTGTATTGGCCAGCTCCTGGGGGTGTGTACTTGACTGTGAAGGTGTCATTATCATTCTTGATGATGTCAAAGTCAATGTCAGCCTCTGCGGGGCCCACCACGCCGGGGGCGCACTTGATGCCAATGCTCACGTCGCCTGGGGGAAGGCAGGCACCAGGCCATGAGAGGGGCACTCAACAATCTCCCCCACATTACAGGTCCCATAGGGCTCCAGCCAGAGCACTAGCCTTGTCAGCCCAGACCCTGCCCGGGCCCCACCCCGACTCCCATTCCCAGCCTGGGCGAACCTTGCCCTGCCTCGCTGCAGTCCACAGTGAAGTAGGTGGGCTCGTTGGCCTTGAGACCCGTCTTCTCCACGCCAGGGCCATACACCTTCACCCGCTCAGGGTGGCTGCCCTCTCCCACATTTACCTGTAGGGAGGGGTTAGAGCTCAGCACAGTGACCTTCCTCAAGGCCCACCCCTTTCCCCAGCACCACCCTCCCCAGCCTCTTAGCGTCTTTGAGGGGGACTTGAAGCGGGGGGCGGGCAGTGACAAGGGCCCAGGGACAGAAAACATCTTCACAGGGCTCCGCTCCCTCTGGGGCCCCTGGCAGTGGGCAGGGCAGGACGATGACATACCCGGAAGGGGCTCTTGGGCACGTTGACGCCTCCCCAGGAAACGATGATCGTGTGCTTAATGGGCTTGGTGGGCACATAGGAGCAGCGGAAGGTGCCATCGCCATTGGGGATGACCTTGATGTCAATGGGGCAGCCGTCTGCGTCCTGTGGGCATCACCAAGCAAGATTGAGAGGGCTCAGGCCTCCTCAGAGCACCACCGCCCTCTGCTGGCTACAGGCAGACCTCCTTGCCCACAGCTAACACACTCACAGGCTCCTTCCCCAGCCCAGTCTCAGGCCACATGACTTAGCAACACTTGCTCTGGAGGCTACAGTGCACCCAGGAGACAGGCTTTTGGCCATCTGTGTGGCCTGGTCTCCCAGCCTACATCTCTGAAATGTGTTGGCAGGGGAGAGCCTGGGCTAAATCAATGTTCCAAAAATCGAATAATGAACCTTTTAAAGAAGAATCATCCTCCTGGACCCAAGAATATGTTCCTTAACCTCTAGGGGTCAATGCACTTGGGAAACTAATGTCTTGCTCTATTAAATCACCTTTCAATTGCAAATTATTAGTATAAAAATATGTTTTTTATAAAGTGTGTTTTTAAAGATTATCAGTAAGAAAACACAAAATTTTTAATTTTTCATAGTTCTAATGCACCAGTACGAATCAGTCTTGTGATGCCTGGAGGCCCCTGCCTCTCACCTGCCCCCAACCTCCCAGGGTCCCTGCCCGGAGCAGTGAGGGGCAGTGAGAATGGGCAATGTCCCACCTGGGCATAGAGTTTCAGGTCGCCCTTGCCAGCGGCACGGGCATCGATGGTGAACTCTGCGGGCTTGTCCACGATGCAGCCAGTGGGCTCTAGGCCGGGTCCAAAGGCCTTCACCTAAGCAGGGGAGGAGAAGAGGGTTGCGTTGGGGAGTGGAGGGGGGCCCCGATCATCCCATCCCAGGCTGGTGTACAGAAGATGGGACCAAACCTTGTCTGGGAAGCAGTCAGGGGGGGCTGGCTGGATGTGGGCAATGAAGGGCGAGTCTCGGATGTCCTCGTCATCACAGATGACATGCACAGCGTACTCCCCAGGCTCCGTGGGCCAGTACCGCACGTCACAGGAGCCATCTCCCTTGTCATCACATTCGATTTTGGCCTGCGAGGGTCCCTCAATGGAGAAGCCTGGGTGCGAGGTGGGGAGGGTCAGAGGGCACTAGAGGCAGCTTGGACACCCTGTCATCCCCCCAGCAACCCCTTGCCAGTTGTCCCCATGTCCATCTCCTTGTCTCATCCCCACACTCCCCAGCGTTCCCCACAGTCACTTACCCAATGTCCCCACCTCAGTGCCAATGGCTTCCACCACAAAGTCAGCTGACTTGCCCACTTGGCCAGTTTCCAAACCGGGACCCCAGGCCCGTACCTTCTGTGTTCCTGCTTCTGGGCTCACCTGTACCTCAAAGGGGCTGGGTGAAGGGGGAGCCGGTGTCAATACTGGGAAGTATCTGGCAGAGCTACCCCTCCTCTGTTCCCTCAGAGCCCCAGGCAGCCGGCTCCCTCCTCCATCTGTGAGGACCCAGACAGGAAGGCAGGGGTGCATGGCGCTTACCTGCGGGGGATGGCATAGCCGCCCCATGTAATGGTCACCACGTACTTCCCAGGCACCACAGGGTAGTACTCGCACTCGAACACACCATCTCCAGCCTCCCGCACCTTCACGGGCTCCTCTGTGCCCTCTGAGGTCAGGAGGGAAGCGGGAATCAATGGTGTGTGAGTTCCAGTTCCTCAACCCCCTGGAGGAGCCCTTGGGACCCAGGCCCAGCTTGAGGGCATTGCTACAGGGGCAAAGATGCATGTTGGCCAGGAGCCACATGTCATCCCTGTGCATCACAGCCCACAGCAGCATCTACAGAGGAGAGGACCATTCCCAGGGGCAGGCTGGGAAACTGAGGCAGAGAGGAGACCGTGTGCTTGAGGTCTCACAGTGTCTCAGGTCAGGGTCTCTTTGAAGTCTCTCCGGGGGGGGGGTGGGGGGGGGGTGTGGTACTGACTCTCAAGGCTCTCAGGGAGTAAGAGCCATTGGCCACATTCCTCCCGGCCCCTCACCCCCAACCCCGCCACCTCCATCCCTGTCGCCCCCACCCCTCCATCCCTGGGCCCTGGCACTCACTTGGCCCCTTGACTGTGACTTTGAGCTCTCCACTGCCAGCGCCCTTGGTGAACACCTTGAAGTCAGCCACCTCTTTCACACGCACGCCCTTGGGCTGCAGACCCCGCCCGGAGGCACGGCAGGCATTGGGGTTACAAGCTAGGGAGAAGGAGTGGGGAGGATGGGGCGCTGAGGGGTCCTGGACAGAAACTCAGCCCCTTACTGCTCACCCCTCACTTTACAGTCCTCCTGACCCCCTCACAAGTCCATTGCCCCATGCAAGCCTTCCCCAGTGCTCCCTGGTGTCCCCAGTACAATCGGGGCTGCTAGGAGCCACGCTGGGCAAGGAGCAGCCACAGGCCCATTATAAGAAACCGTTCCTGCTGGGCTCGCAGTCAGCCATGCTTGGGACAAACGCATGGCAGAGCCTGGGCAGAGAGTGGGGCAAAGAGAGAGAAGGAAAGGCCCTTCACCTACTCCAAGGCCATCCTCCTAGAGCCGTGGTCGACAAACTGCGGCTCGAGAGCCACATGCGGCTCTTTGGCCCCGTGAGTGTGGCTCTTCCTAAGCCTTAGGAGTCCCCTAATTAAGTTAATAACAATGTACCTACCTATATAGTTTAAGTTTAAAAAATTGGGCTCTCAAAAGAAATTTCAGTCATTGTACTGTTGATATTTGGCTCTGTTGACTAATGAGTTTGCCGACCACTGACCTAGAGCCATCAGAGCAGCTTTAGAAACAAAGTCATGCCACAAAACACTCAGCAACACCACGGAACAAGAGATAATGCATTCCATGTAACGTGAAGCCTGCCACAGAACACTGCCATGGCAATGAACCAGGCCTTGCTACTGAACACAGAAGCTAAAGCATGGTGATCTCAGCCCGCCGTGGAACACATACAATGGCATGGAATCTGCGACAAGATAGTTCCTATCACAGAAATCATCAGGCAAAGACACTAGATCTGCCATAGAACACGGGCAATAGTGTGGAACCTGGGGCCTGTGCAGAATGCCACCGAAGGGGGGGATTCCATATCACCTGGGCCATGCCACACAGCACAGGCAAGACCAGTCAGCTAGGGCCAGGCCTGGCCCCGCCTCTGCTAGGGTACTAACAGCGCCACTCTCAGGGCCTGGTAGATGATGGGCACGGAGAGGGTGAGCAGGGGCAAGGGCTCTGAGTGGCAGGGAGAGAACCCAGTGGGGGAGTCACCGCCTGAGGGCCTGGTGTATATTTGCCCCGACCATGTGGCCCTGTTGCTTCCCCCGTAATCTTTCCCTATGGTCTTCCCGGGGATAGGAATTAGAGAGGTGATCAGCGTGCGATCTTGCCGGAGCCCCACCCCTGGCTGCTCCTTCTGCCCTTCTGAAGCCTTCAGCCAGCTCCCCACCCACCCCTGGATTTAGAGCTCCATTTCCCATAAATCCTCAGAATGAGAATTTGGTGACAATTCTATGTCCTGGCCTCAGTGAGGTGATTGTGGGGGCAGGTGAAGGGCCTTTACCTTCTGCCACATGGACGGGGAAAGGACTGCGGGTGATGGGGGCGCCAGCGAAGGCCACATGCACCATGTGAGGCCCCTCCATCACAGGCCTGTATGTGCAGCGGAACGTGCTGTCGCCCTTGTCCTCCAGGGCCACCTCCACTGTGTCTCGCCGGCCCTGCGGGTCCACGATCACCACAGCAACATCCCCGGTGCCAGCCCCTGCCACGGACAAAGGCTGTCAGCCCCGCCCTGAACACACCAGCTGCTCGAGGCCCCCTCACCCGAGACCATCTACCTCCTGGCTGGCACCCTGCCCCAGTCCCTCACCCACACCCACAGTCAGGGGCCCTCCTGACACCCCCGAGGCCGGCCCTTACCCGCAGTGTAGATGTCAAAGTAGGTGGGTTTGTTGGCTACATTGCCCACAGGCTCCAGGCCAGGGCCACGGGCTGACACCTTATTGGCATCCCCCAAGGCCATGCCCACATTCACCTCAAAGGGGCTGCGTTCAATATTCTGGCCAGCAAATAGCACGGTCACCTAGGGGTCGGGGGTCAAAGGTTAGCTTCTAGGGGAGAGCAGATCTGAGAGGGGGTGACGGGGGTGGGCTGGGATCTGAGAGGGGGGTCCACTCAGCCAGAGCCCAGGATAGGAATGGAATGCGGAGCGAGGGGAGGGAGAGGGGGGGAGATACCTTGTGCAACCCAGCGACCTTGGGCACATAGGAGACAGCGTAGGTGCGGTCCTTGTCATTGTTGGGAACCACCTTGGCCTATGGGGAAGGGAACAGATTGGAAGTCACAGTGGCTGTAGCCCCTCCTGGCCCCACAGTGCCTGGGGGCCCCCACGGTGAAGCTTCCCCTCTCCAGCATGGCGGGTGGCTCTGGCAGCCGCCTGCAGGCCATTCCTGCTGCTGGCCTGTGGACTCTGGTTCCAATGTCACACTAACCCCTTTCTCCCCGTGGCCTCTCCATACCTCCTCAGTGTGGCCCTCGGGATCCTCGATGTAGACCAGCACCTCGCCCAGGCCAGCATCCACCGTCTGCACCGTGAAGTGGGCGGGCTGCAGCACTGTGTTGCCCTGGGGCTCGATGCCTGACAGGGAAAGGCAGGTTACTTAGGGAGAGCCACCCTAGCAGGCACCCAGCTGACCAGGAAGGGCTGCTGGGGGCTCAACACATACCAGGCCCATAGGCGATGGCCTTCTTGGGGTACAGCTGCTTGGAGCGAACGGGGGCGCCGGGTTTGAGCTTGGCCTTGGGGAACTGGGACAGGTAGGTCATGACAGAATGCTCATCCACGTTGGGGTCCACAATCTCCTCAGGGGCAATCACCTGCCACAGGAAGGAATGGATTACAGGGTGCCCTCCTTACCTGGCAACCTGGTTCTCACCCACATCCTGACCAGCTATCCTTGCATACCCAACCTGCACCCTTGGTCCTCCTGTCCCTCTCCTCTCCCCAGACCCAAACTGCGAGTGTACCTGGGGCACCCCGAGCCAGTCGTCTGCCTGCTGCATGGCCTCCCGGGCGTTCTCCACAGGCTGGTTGGGGTCCCAGGCCGCCCAGTCAGGACAGAGGCCTGCAGAGATGGTGGAGAGCGACAATGATGAGGGGGGAGTGGTCAGCCAGAGGCACAACATGTGCTCATCAACACCCTCACGGGCTGTAGATTCACACCCCCTCCCACCAGTCAGGTTCCTGCTGACCCCCCACGGTATGGCCCATCGGCTGGGATGCCCTTCGCTGTTTAGAGGCAGGCAGTCTCTCCTACCACCAACAATGAGGCCTTTCTAGCCTGGCTGACGCAGCCTGGCACCAGCCCTGCCAGCCAGCCTCCTGCCTGCCCAGGCTCCAGTGCAGACCCTGAACACCAAACCCCTGTAAGGGCACCTCTCCCAGGCCCCTCCACCTCATTCTGCCTCAGGGGTGGACAGAGGAGGTCAGCCTCTGACCCACATACGCCTCTGACCTGTGTCCTAAAAGGACCCCTCACAGCTGCCCTGAAGTCCTAGGTCTCCGAGCACTTCCCACATCAGCCTTAGGGCATAAGACTCCCTCTCCTTCCTAACTGCTCACTTGGGGAAGTTGAGGCACGGAAGAGCCTGCTGGGAGGGGATGAGTTCTCCTCTATGTTCACCCAGAACCCAGCTTTTCTAACAAAAGGAATGCTAAGGCAGCCCCAGATCACCCTTTGCCGTCCTGCCAGTCCTGTGAAGGGGTCCAGGGGTTAGGGGGTGCTGATCTAGGCTAGACCTAGAGGAGGGGAGGTGATGCTCACTGGCGGGGAGGGGCCAACTCAGAGGCCGGAACAGTTGAGCTCACTGCTGGCAGCCGCACCAGCTGTGGGCAATGGCTCCACAGCTGGGAGTGCCTCCCAGGCTGCCGGTGCCCCAGTCTCCCACCCCCTGCTCCCCGGCTGACCCCAAGCTGGGGGAGGATTCCCCCAAGGGACCATGGCTTCCTCGGGGAGAAGACCTATCTTCTCAGGAGATGAAGCTCAGAAAGGGAGCTGCACGTGGGGCAGGGCTCCAGCTGTGGTGCCTCAGTCTTCTCATGGGCCCTGGCTGCCCCCACCTGACCAGGCCAGGGCTGGGTCACCTGCCACTGGGCAGGGCCACGCCAGCCTCGGCCCCTTCTCCAAGCTGTCCCAGGATCTCACAAAGACAAGCCTTCTCTGAGATGAACTCCTGGGCTTCTTGCTACAAGTCCCAACACCTTTCCTTTCTCTCAGCTCGGCAGAAATGGTGCCATGTGGCAAGTAGGAAGTCGGGGCTCTAGGCTCTGGATCAGTTCTGCCACAGACAAGCTGTGTGATCCTGGACTTGCCCTCTCTGGACCTCAGTGTCCTTGTCTATAAAATGAGGGGTTTAAACCTTTTCCTGCCACTGCAGAATCTGGCATACCCATCAGGAAAGGCCTGACTCCAGCGGGTTCTCAGCCAGAGGAGGCAAGCCCCACAGTGGTCCTGATCCCTAGCCCTGAGACATGCACTCTGACCACCCCAGGCCTCAGTACCACCAGAGCGTCCCAGCTCTCCTTCCAGGCTAAAGGATCCATGTGTGTCGTGGGGCCCACTCACCAGGAGCACAGTTGTCCACCAGGGCGCCCAGAGCTTTGCCGTCCTGCCAGTCACGGTTGAAGTTGGTGATGGGCAGCTGGGGCACCTTGTTCTGGATCCAGCCGAGCAAACGCTGTTTGGGTGTTTGCTTTCGGGCATCTTCATCATCCTCATCTTCCCACATGGGCATGGAGATGGAGTAGTGCAGGATCAGCGTCCAGATCAGCCCCAGGATCAGCTTCAGGTTCCCATCCACGATGGCCTTGCTGTCTGCAGAGCGGAGGGGACAAGTTTGGCTCAGGAGGGCTTACCCTCCACTGCCCAGACCCCTCTGCCCCCACTGTGCCCTCCCTCCCCTGCCTCCTACCAAATTCTCACCCTCCTGTAAGGCTCCGCCCAGAATCCCACCCCTTTATCCTTTATTGCCCCTCCCCTTTTCCCTTCAAAATGAGGCTGCTTCCCAGTGCATCCCCACAGGAGGTAATCTCGCCTCTATCACTTGAGTGGGTCTCATATCAGGCTGCAGACATCCATGCAGTGATCTGGCATGTAAGTCTTTGTAGGACAGACACTGCTTTGTTTTGTTTCATTTAGACCGTTTTTAGAGGTATGCTTGACATACCACAAATTGCACATATGGGAGAGTACATCTGGATAAGCTTTGACAATATGTATATACCCATAAAGCCATCACTATAATAGACACAGCTCCCCGAAGTTTCCTTTGTGACCCCTTTGCAAGTACTTTTTTGTGATCCCTCCTCCTGCCCTTCCTTGTTCCCCCTTCCCAGGCAACAACTGGTCTGCCCTTGGTCACTACAGACTCGTTTGCATTTCCTAGAGTATTATACCAATGGAATCGTACAGTATGCACTCTTTTTCTGTCTGGCTTCTTTCACTCTGGACACGGTATTTTGTCTCTCTACACTCAGCGTCTCCGAACATAACAGGGTCTCAATAAATGCTGGATGAATGAATGAATATGGAAAAAACTGAAGTTGGAAAGTAGGATCAACCTGGGTCCAACCAAATCGTCCTCTGACGACCACAAAAGGCTTTTTGGAACGAAGTTCTGGGAGGAGGGAAAGGGTACAGTGCATACTCTGTTAAGGCTTGAAATCATGTTACCAAATGCTGGGGCCAGTAGGATTTCACAAGAGCCCTGGGGAAAAGTCCCCCATGTGGAAGCAAGTCTGAGAAGTTGACACTGTCCACCCATCCCCTCCTTTGAGGAATAAGATGGATCAGAGCTGGCTCCCCAAGATTTGGGAGGCCTAGTTCCCCTTTAGCAGCCAGAAGAAATATCCAGGAGCGGGGGGGGGGGGGGGGGGGGGGGGGGGGGGGGCGAGTATAGGTCTTTGGAAACCAGCTTCATTGTAAAAGATGATCCCAGCCTGAAATCCATCCGTTTCCCTGAACACAGCTTCTAGGACGTTGGGAGGGGGTAGGAGACTCAGCCTTGTTTACTGGTGTTGCCCTGAGAGGTGGGAAAGAGTGGGGCTGGAGGTGCACCTTGTACATCTTTTCCTGCTCCTCTCTAGATTTGGGGGGACAGCTTTAAGAGATCAAGGGCCTGGGGAATCCCAGCATCCCCACCCCACCCCCTCCTGCCCCCAGTGGAAGAATCTCAGCCTCTCTGTCCTTCTGGCAAGGGCTCTGGCCCCCTAGGCTCCCCCACCCTTTCACTGATTCATCCTTCCTTCCCCAGCAGCAACCCAGCCCGCCCCCTCTCCCCCTGGCTCCACTGCAGCACAATGGTCTGGCAGCTCTCAGATTCCATGACACACTCACTCCCGGCCTCCCGGTGCTTCAGTGCACTCCCTTCTCCAACACACAGGCCCATGGCATTTTCACGGTCTTGACACCCAGCGCCCCACAGCCTCTCACTGGCCCGACAGCCTCCAAAGTTGGTGCTTACAGAAGTGCTTCTGGCAGACTGGAGCCAGATTGCTGGGAGGGAGGCCTGGAGGCTGCGAGGGTTGGGGGTGGGGGTATGTTGGGGGAAGATCATTCATATTTGCTGCAGGAAGAGGTTTCTCCCCAGCAACTGGCAGTGGGCCAGACAGCAAGTGGTCCACTGAGCCTTGGGGCAGGAGAGGGGTGGGAACACCCCTACGCTGGGAAAAATGACCCTCCTTTCCATCTCCTCCTCAGAGGCCAGGCAGAGGAGGGGAGCTCAGCTCAAGCCGGGCTTCCTCCCTTGCACCCCGTGGAGCCGCCACTTCTATGCCTGCCTACGGATACCCCCAAAGGGATAGGAGGGGCCCCACAGCCAGTCCCTGAAACCACCCCAGGCCCCAAACGGAGGGGGAGGAGAGAGGGCCGGTCGAGGGAGGTGCCGGGACAGCTGCTGTCCCCTCCAGCCCCTCCCTTGGCTGTTGGCTGAGGGAGAAGGAATAGCAACTGGGGAACAGCTGCAGGACAGAGCTGCCTCCTAGGTCTCTTTGTTCTGAGGGGCTGAGGGGGGTGGGGGGCAGACACAGGGGAGGGGGGAGAGCGAGTGGGTGAGATGGGCACACATCTTTCAGTCCTTGCTGAATAGCCACTCCTGCAGGTGGACTTTTCAGCTCCCACCCCACTCCTAGACAGGGAAGTGGGGGGTCTCTTTGACCCTCCTCCCAGGTGCCCAGAGGCTGGTCAGTCTCAGTCTTGAGATAATGCCCACAGGAGGCCCCCAGGACAACTCCTCACCACCAAGAAAGGGAACAGAGGGAACAGAGGGAGCAGGAAGCCGCCCCTGGCCCCTGGCGGGGACCCTCTTTACATTCAGGTTTGGGCAGCCCCTGCCGCCCCGTGCCCCCTCCCCTCCACTCGCAGCCTCAGGCCCAGCAGCTGAATTGCTGACAGCTTATCTCATCAGCGCGAGTGAGCCACTTGGCCCGAACCGGGACGGCTCCCCTCCTCTCAGTGGGAACCAAGGCGCTTCCCTCCCGCCCCCAAACCAGTTTTTGCTTCTTCCCCCTCTTCTCTGGGCCGGCCCCTTCACCGTGGAGCCGAGGGGCCGAGCCAGGCACCGCCATGGGGGAGGGGAGAGGTGCGCTCCGGAAGGATGAGGCCTGGAGCGGGGCTGGCGGCCTGCAGCAGGGAGGGGAGGGGAGGGGAGGAGAGGACTGCAGTTTCCTATAAAGTCGTGGTGAGGCTCCAGGCTCTTCCCTGGAGACCCCACCTGGGACAGCTCGTCTGTCAAATCCCAGCGTGCAGGGGGGTGCCAGCCCCAGGCTGACTCCTCTCTGACCCCCCCCCCCCCACGCTCTCACACACGGGCCCCTCCCCCACTGTCCTCAGGCTTGTCCTTCTGGAAAGCTCAGAGACATCTGCTGTGTCACGGAGGCAGGGCTATTTCCAGGCCAGGGCGGGTGGGGCAGGGGGCAGTGTTGGGGCAGGAGGAGGTAAGGCCTAGAGAGGGGACTGGACAGGGCAAAGGGCCCCGGATTGACCTCAGCTGCTAATTCAGGAGGCCTATAGATGCCCCGAGGGGAGTGGGGGCAGACAGACACTCAGTGATCGGGAGCGGCCTGCGGGCAGCCTGGCAGGGCAGGCACCTGGCCCCGAGTGAGACTCCGCTCCCGGCCCGGAGTGGAAGCCCCAGGGCCGCGTTCCTGCAGATCCCAGCAGGACTCCGAGGAGCCACCACGGGGGTGCGGGTCTCCCCCAGGCCCGGCAGCAGGAAGAGTGCAGGGCTGCGAGGGGCGGGGCGAGCTCCGGTCACGCCGGATCCAACCTTGGCCTCTGGGCTCCCAAGCTGAGTGTCTCCCCACCCCCACCCAGCGCAGACACACCTTCCAAATCTGGTTACACTCAATGACTTCCTTCTACAGGCCTTGCCCTCCCTCCCCCGGGCAGACCGTTAGCTGCAGCCAATCCCGGCCTAGGCGGCGGGCCGGGGCCGGGCCGGGCGGACCTGCAGCCCCCTCCCCAGCCGGCCGAGCTCCCGCGCTCGCTCAGTGCCTTTTTAGGTTTCTGAGGCTGGGCCCTGCCGGCCCGGCTCCGGGCCTGAACCCAACCGCCGAGCACACGCGGGCCCCCGGTCCTCCCTCCGCCTCGGAACCCGAGGCTCCGCAGAGTTTAGGACGCTCCTCCCGTGGAGCTGCTGGAAGGCGGGGAGCCGCTGCTTTGTTTGGGGGGGGACGCCCCCAGTAATCACCAGTAATCACAGCGGGCACCGGCCCTGTCCTCTTGGGCACGGCTGGGGTTGCCCGATAGCAGAAGGGGGACGAGGAGGAGCGGCGGGTCCCGAGAGCCTGCAGCGGCCCCCATCACCCCAGCAGCGCCCTCCCCCGCGCCGCTGTGCAGAGCGGGGCGCGAAGGCCGTGCCCGCGGGGCCGGGTCGGCGGGGGGGGGGGGGGGGGGGAGCCGGGTCCCCTCCGGGGCGCAGCGGGCCGCCCGCCGCCCTCTCCGCTCCCCGTGCCCTCCGGCACCTGTGTGCCCGGTCCGGGGCGCTCCCCGCTCCCCGCCCACACTGACCGATGGACACGAGCTTAATGTGCTCTCGCTCGAGGAACTCGAGGGCCACGGACACGTTCTCCAGCTTCATCTGGCGGAAGTTGGGGCGCGGGTGGAACTTGCGGTACATGCGCTTCTGGCTGAGCACCTCGAGCAGCGCGATGAGGCGCAGCCCGTCGCTGAGGTCGCGCTGCAGGTCGGTCAGGCGCTTGCCCACGCACTTGAGGTGCTCGTTGCACCAGCGGGTGAACGTGTTCTGCTGGATCTTCTTCCACGGCGCGTCCTCCGCCAGGTCCTTCTCCGTGGACGGCATGTCGTCCGCCTCGTCGCCCAGGCCGAGGCCCGCGGCCTCGGAGTAGCCGCTGTTGTTCATCATGCCGGCGGGGCTGGCGGGCTGCGCTGCCTGCGGGGCGCGGGCCGGGCTGCGGCCGGGGCTGGGGCGCTGTCGGGCTGTCGGGCGCTGTCGGGGCGCCGCGGGACTCGCGGGTCGGCGCCGCGCGGCTCTCCGCTCCTCTCGCGCCCTGGCTGGCGGGGCTCGGCGGGACTCTGGGCTCCTTGGCCGCGCTCCCTCTCGCTCTCTCTCCCTCCAGGGGCGGAGCGGTGCTGCTGGGGAAGTGCCGGCCGGGCCGGGCCGGGGGGTTTAAGAAGCCCCCGGGCCGCGCCCCCCCCGCCGCGCTCGCGGCCCCCGGGTCCACGTCAGAGCGCCGGCCTCCCAGGAATGCCGCCCGGCCCGCGGGTGGGGGCTGCACGGCCGCCCGCCCCGCCTCCTCCTCCCCGCCCCCACGCGGCCCGAGCCGCCCGAGGGGGCCTCCGGCCCCCTGCCAAGGGGGAGAGCGGGGGGAGGGGGGCTGGTCCCGGGGCGCCGCGCTGGAATGCAGGGGGGTGGGCACCCAACACCCCAGAACGGAGGATTGCCAATCAGAGATGAAATATGCCCGCTCCACGTCCCGCGGGACTGAAGACATAATTGGGGAAACTGAGGCCAGTGGTGGGTGCAGAGCACACTAAGGTGGGGTTGGCCGACTTTTGTGGATGAGTTGGGAGCCCTGGCTCCCAGCCCAGGGTATTGTCCACCTGCGGACGGACGGGGACAAGGGAGGGAAATGTGTGTGCTGGTAGAGAAGGACTGAGAGGAAGGAGGGACACTGCGGGCGATTAGGGAGAAGGTTTTGGGGGTGCTCCACTGTACAGGTAGAAAAGCCTGGCCTGAAGTCCAAATCCAGGGTCCCAGGAGACGGAGGGAGGCTACCCCTGACTCAGTGTCCCTGTCACTGGCCCGTTTGGCCTCATCCCCTCAGAATGAAGCTGAGCTCAGGAAAAGAGAACTCAGTGAGTCACACTGTGCCCCCCCCACCCCCAGTCTGACTCAACCAAGGCGATGAGAGGGAAGGGAGAGACTGCCCCACAGTAGCAGGGAGCCCCCTGGGCAATGTGCCCATTTGGGCCACAGGGCAGATCCTTCCAGTGAAAGGGCGGGTTAAGCCAGATAGAAACAGGGAGAGCAGTGCCCAGAGCAGCCAAGGAGAAACGTGACAGAGGCCGGTGGGCAGGGAGAGCCCCAGGGAGCCAGCCAGGAAGCCTAGCAGGACTGGGCCCAGAGTAAGCAGAGGGCGGCTGGAGGCTAGGGAATGGTGACAGCAAGGAAATCGAGGCCTGGATGACAGAGCTATAGAGTAGACTTACATTTAAAAAAAGCATATGTGGCCCTGGCCAGGGAGCTCAGTTGGCTAGAGAGCATCCTGATACACCAAGGTTGCGGTTTGATCGTGATCAGGGCACATGCAAGAATCAACCAATTTATTATTCCAAGTGGAACAACAAAAATCAATGTTTCTCTCTCTCTCCCTTCCTCTCTCTCTCTCTAAAAATCAATAAGGATTTTTAAGAGAATATATATTCCATAATTCTGTAACATATATGTATTCCATAACCCCTGGTACCCGCTTCGGGCCATACTTTTCAGCTTTCTTAGTCTTCAAGACCAAATAAGTTTGGGCCAGACGGCCTCTAGCTCACTCTATGTGATGATTGGAATTTGGGAAGGTTCTGGGGCCTTATAGGTGAATCCGTCTATTTTATTCCTCTTCTCCCTCAGACTCGTGAAAAGGAAGGGGATATGGGAAGCTTCGAAGGCTGTCTTCCCTCTGAAGGACAGGATGAGGGCAATCCCCATTAGTTATGGAGTTCAGAAAGAACTTGCAGGGGTGTGGGGAGCAGTGCTTATTGTGAAAGGGGTCCATGAATGATTTCTTTCCCTTCTCATTAGGTCGGGATGGGGAGGAGTAGAGAAGGGGCCAGAAACAGAAAAGGGGCCTGCTGTGTGTGGCTTGGGAGGGGGGAGCTGTGGGGGCCCTGATAGTGACAGGCGAGGTATAAATAGCTTGGGCCTGCGGCTCAGGCTCATGTTCTGTCGGCTGCCTGTGACGAGGTGCTCAGGAATTCCGCTCTCCTATTGGCACCCCCTCCCTATCCCAGCACTGTCATACCCCATACCACCTTTGTCCCATGGCCAAACCAGCCACCAAGCATCAGGGCTGTCTGTCTGCTTGAGAGGCTGAGCTCTCCTGTGGAGAGATGCCCAGCTCTGGGGACACATGACACAGAGCTAGGTCTCACAGGGGACTAAGTGTGTGTGTGTGTGTGTGTGTGTGTGTGTAAAGGCAGACTTCTGACACCCCACCGAAGTGCCAGCTGAGGGCTCAGTGATGTTGTCTCTGAAGCCTTGATGAAGAAACTGGGGAACAGATCTGAGAAAGGATGGGTGCCTCTCTCTGAGCTGCTGGGAGGAGGGAACTCGGGAAAGTGGGTTTGCTTGGAGCCAACAGCCCCTGTACACACCCTAGTGGCTCATGGACCTGTTTTGTGGGCATTACCTGAGGTCCCTCAGTCAGTTGAGGGCCGCTGTTAGGATGGCATGTTCAGAGGGAAGCCGCCAAGTGAAGAAAGAAGTCACTCCTGCTTCTCACTCCCTCCCTCCTAGAGAGGTCCTTGTGAGACCCCAGAGGAGTGAGTGGTCCAACAGAGCAGGGTGCCTAGTGCCAAGGATGGTTCCCGGAACCCTCCTTACCCCCCTGAAACCTGAGCCTGTTGCTCTCCAGGATAAATCGGGGCCTGACTCAGGCCCCAGCCAGCCAGTCACTGCAGCCTGACCCAGGGGCAGGCTGGTGACTCAGCCCTCAATATAGCCCATGAGCCCAGGCCCCAGGCCCGGCCATGAGGCTGGAACAGACCGTGCACAATGCTGGTCCTGGGGCCTGCCAAGTGGATTGGCCTCCTGAGGGCCAATGCGTTCCTCCCTGAGCCAGGCGGGGGCTCATCGAGGGGCTTACAGGGGGTTTCATCAGCTGAGTATGTGGGGCAGTGGTGGCTGGGGCCACAGGCCGTTTATAGGCCCCTGACTCACCACCTGCTGACCTGTCTCTGGGGAACAGGTTGCCTGGCTTTCCACCTGGCCCCAGTTTTCCCATCAAGGGACACTGCTCCTCTGCCACTGACAGTGGCCATGTTTAACTTGGTCTACTCAGAGTCGGAATGAGCAGGCCCAATGGGCCATGTTTTTCTGGAGCCAGAGACATGTTCACAGTCACCTGTGACATAGCAGGCTGGCCAGGCTCACAGCAGGCCCTTTGATCAGTCAGTGATACTGATTGTGGCCCTGACCCAGGTGCCAGGGACAGTGTGGTGTGATGGAAAGATCGATAGCCTCTGTAACCTTGGGCAGGTGATGTCACTCTTTTGGGCCTCAGTTTTCTCATCTCTAAAATGGAGTTAATAGCCCAGCCAGCATGGCTCAGTGGTTGAACGTTGACCTATGAGGCAGGAGGTCATGGTTCGATTCCCTGTCAGGGCCCATGCCCGGGTTGCAGACTTGATCCCCAGTGTGGGGTCGTACAGGAGGCAACTGATCCATGATTCTCTCTCATCACTGATGCTTCTATCTCTCTCTCCCTTCCTTTATGAAATCAATAAAAATATTTAAAAATAAATAAAATGGAGTTAATAGTGGTCGCATAGGGATTTTTTACGTGTGAAGATGAAAGGAGGGGACGTAAAATGATGAGCATGGTGCCTGGCAGCTAATAGGTGATCAGAAAATGAGTTAGTTTGCTTTTCTGGTATATTGGAAAGCCTATGGGTTCTGGGGAGCTAGGTCTTCCTCCCAGCTCTGTCTCTATCCCCGGTAGAGTCCACAGCCAGGATCTCCACCATGCTTCCTTCTTCCCTTCTCTACATCCTAACACTCCACCTCCCAGCATCAGAATCAGAGTACTTCTGATCTTTAGAACCACCCACCCTGCCCCCCGATAGCTGCTGATCCTTGACAGGAGTAGTAGGTGGTATACTGTACCACGTGACCCATGACCCGGGAAGGGAAAGCAGAGGGGGCGGTTGTGCAGGGAGAGAGCAGAAAGGAAGCAGCTACGCAGAGGGCTGGTGAGTGGGGAATTGGAGGTCCTTGAAGGTGATATGAAAGGAGTCCTCGGTTCTATCTGTACCTCAGCCTGGATGCATGTTCCCCTGGCTTCTAAGAGACGCCCTGTAGACTCAAAGCTAGTTCAAGTGACGAATACATTCAACACAGAGACCTCTTCACTCTGGTGAAGTGTATTAACAAGACCAGGAGTCAGAGCTCAAAAGGATGAAGAGAATGGCTTTCTAAAATGAGCCAATGGGCCCTAACCAGTTTGGCTCAGTGGATAGAGTGTCAGCCTGCGGACTGAAAGTTCCCAGGTTCGATTCCGGTCAAGGGCATATACCTTGGTTGCGGGCACATCCCCAGTAGGAGGTGTGCAGGAGGCAGCTGATCAATGTTCCTCTCACATCGATTCTAACTCTCTATCCCTCTCCCTTCCTCTCTGTAAAAAATCAATAAAATATATATTAAAAATAAAAAAATGAAATGAGCCAATGGGCCTGACTGTTGTGGCTCAATGGTTGAGTGTTGACCTATGAACCAGGATGTCACAGTTCGATTTCTGGTCAGGTCACATGCTCGATCCCCATGGGGGGCATGCAGGAGGCAGCCAATCAATTATTCTCTATTATCATTGTTTCTATCCCTCTCTCCCTCTCCCTCTCTGAAATCAATAAAAATATATTTAAAAATAAAATGAGTTAGGCTGGTGCGCTCAGTGGTTGAGCACCTACCTGGGAACCAGGAAGTCACGGTTCCATTCCCAGTCAGGGCACATGCCTGGGTTGCAGGCTTGATCCCCAGTGGGGGACATGCAGGAGGCAGCCAATCAATGATTCTCTCTCATCATTGATGTTTCTCTCTCTCCCTCTCCCTTCCTCTCTGAAATCAATAAAAATATATTTTTTTAAAAATGAGCCAACGGGGCAAGTGTCCTAAAGAAAGAGCTCTGTATTCTAAGCAAAAAGGCTGGGGAAAAGCAGGATCATTTTCCTGTCATTGCTCAGGCTTGGATTCGGGCCTGGGAAGGGCCAATAAAGTCCTGACTGGGGCCGATTGCCTACCAGATCATGACCTCCATCTTGACTTCTGATTAATTCCAAGGTAAATCAGTGATCCACGGTGGTAGGTAACCTCTAGTCCTTTCCACCATATATGTTCTCCAGCCAACTGGTGACTAGAATAAAGTCAATAAACAGCAGGGTTTCACTGCACTAAACAACCAGGAGCCAGGGACCAATGGCAACAGTGAGTTGTGAAGGAATTTCAATTAGGTTACAACTGAGGGCACACAGTCTAATATAATGGAGGGCAGTGCTTCTTAAATTCTATTGTGCCTACTAATCAATTGGGGATCTTGTTTAAATGCAGGTTCTATGTTGCATGTCTGAAGGGGCCTGAGGTGCTTCCTTCCCAACAAGCTTAAATGCTGATCTGTGGGCCACACTTTGAGTAGCTAGAAGCTAGGCCACCCTAAATCAGTGCTATCTTTAAAGAGTCATTTAGAGGGAGGCAAGAGGGACGTGTGGCACTGCCGTCAATCTGCCTAGGTGCAGCTCCATTTATAGGGGCTGGTCTTGTTTTCAGCACTGGCCTCGGGGCTGCTGGGATGGACTCCCACCCAGTTCAGCCTTGTCATTCTCTGGGCTGCACACAGTTTTAAAATCAAATTCTAAGTGGCCTTACTGCTGAATTCATTTAGTGCTTAGCAGTGTCCACCACCAGACATGCTCTATAGGTTGCTTTGGATATTTGGGTGAATGACTCTTCTGGCATCAGATGAAAAGGAAGTAGAGAGGGGTCTCAGGAAACCAGTAGTCATGGGGGTCTTATGAATATACTTGAGGGTTTTCATATGGAAACTTCATGATGAGAACAACCAATCAAAGCATTCCACGGGGATGAACGTTAAACAAGGACACTCATAAATTATCCTTACATTCTGCTTGTCTCTACTCAGAGCCATTCTCCATCCTTTGCTCTGCTCTGAACTCCAGGAGGCTGACCTTGAAAGATGACATCACACGGGGCACCTCTGCTCTCTGGTTCCCAGTAGGGCTCAGCCAATGAGAGGTACCAACAGGAGCCTGGGGGTGGGAAGAAGGTGGGGATACATAAACTCCCCCTTTTATTTGTGGCTCTGACAAGGACCGCATCCCCCTGTGGCCTCCACGTGTGTCTGGGCCCCTTTTCAGGCCTGGGATGGTAGCCACTTTCCACTGTTGCTGGTGCCTGGGGACTTCACAACTCCTTGTTAGTTCTTCAACTCTGCCTTCTGGTCGTTGTCCCTTCATTAAACTTTTCAGTAAAGCTTTTGTGTGTGTGGCCTGTTTACTGCCAGGCCCTGAGAGGTTAATAAAGTTTTCTCTAAGAGCAAACCCCTTGAGAAGTCATAGGACTAAGCCACGAAGGCTCACGCTCACACGCAGATCTTCTCAGGGCATTCTTCTCGAATAGCTAGGTGTGGGCACAGAACCTAAGGGCAGGTCACGGGGCCCCCCTCACACAAAGTACCCAGTTCACTCCATTTCTCTATGCTCAGATGAGCTCCGTGAGAGAGTGTTGATATGTACAGACCAATCCATCTGTGATTTGGTTGGCAGCACAGGAGCCAGCTTCATTTCTGAGGTCATTTCTAGGGTGAGAAATCATATTTAGGAGTCAGACCCTTATGTGAGGTGCCTGGTTTAAGGGAAACAGCTCTGTTCTGGTTGTGTTGTGAGGTATTTAACAAATCAGAAGCCACACAGTCTCATGTAGTTAGGTTGACATTTAATTACAAGGAACCCAGGATCTTACACAAGGCAGGAGATGGGTGCCAGCAGCCTTTTCAGCCTGAGTGACTGAGGCTAAAAAGATGGGGACACTGGGACATGTGGATGGGTGGGGCTCCGGCACAGTGTGTCCTGCCCAAAGCCGAGGGTAGTAGCCATTGGGGATCTGCCCCCACGGCTGGCCCAGGTCAGGTCTGCCATCACTCCAAGAGGCAGAACTCTGCCTCCTGCCGTCGCAGGTTGGGTAACACATACAGAGCCACAGCTGCAAGAGCCAAGAACACCATAGGCTTCCACATCCCAAGCATGTTCTGTGGGGACCAAAGACAAATGGTGAGTGCCCAGCCCCCTGAACCCTTCCCTAAGCCAGACATCCCCTGCCTACCGGTGCTGGAGACACCTGAGGACCACCTTGGCCCACTCCCCCTTACCTCCTGGATAACTGCTGGAGACAATGTGGTCTGAGTCCTGGCACCACTAGACACCTGAACGACCCTATGTGTCCCACCTAAGGGGCCTGTTTGCACGCCCCATGGGGTGAGAATCCCAGTTCCTGTGTGTAGGAGCAAGTTCAGGAGCCAGACTTTAGAGTATCCAAATGGTTGTAATGAGGGAGGTTGGCTACCATGGCAAAAATATGCGGGTAAATGTGGGCCTTTAAGAAAAGCAGCTGCACCTCATTAGTTCCTGGAGAATGAACTCAGAGTCAAGAGGATATGAAGACTGAGAGGAAATGAAGAAAGAACACCATGGAGTGTGGGCAAATATGAGGTCCTAGGCAGCCAAAAACCTTTGTGGAGAATGATGGTGGCTCAAGGAAATTCAAGGAAGCTGGTCACTGGCTCTGGGAGGCTGCCAGACCCTGCTGACCACAGCAAATCCTGCTGATCCATTTAGAGAACATGACATCCTGAATAAGAAAATACATACTCGGGGAAGTAGTTCCTAATTTTATTACTTTTTTACTGTATTACTTGAAAGACAGAATTTGAGTTTTAAGTTGTAAGCTATGGCATAACAGAAATACAGTTTTAGGGAAGGGCAAATATAGCCCATCAATGCTAAGAATGCATTTGCTCAGAGAATAACGAACCTAAAAAGAGGATTTTAAGCCAACTATAAAGAGCAAAGAAAACCTCCTACTGGTATACTTGTAAAAACAGCTACTAAAAAGAACATAAGATGTGAAGTGAGAAGCAAAACAATGTTGGAGGTGGGTATACAGAGTAATTCATAAAGGGAGCTAGGAAAAATACTGACATGCTCAGATGCTTACATCCTATTGTGCATTGGTAAAAATGCCAGTCTGGGGGTTTTTAAGGGTGCAAAGTGCTGAACCCATGCATGGGAACTGGCGTTCTTTATACCAGGTGCAGGCAAGATTCCAGGCTGGCTGAGTAAAGGGCTGGTTCGAGTATCACAAAGGGGTAAGTCATGTCAGGCTTTCCTTTCAGACTGGGTCACTAAATTCACAGATCCACAGACGAATCGTACCCCTGACGCCTGTGTAATTTTATTAGCCAATGTCACCCCAATAAGTTCAAGTTAAAAAATAAAATAAATCCACAGATCAAGAAAATCATGTTCTGGACTTAAGGTGTTTGACAAGGTTTTCCATGATATCTTTGGAGAGAACATGAAGGAAGTGAGTAGGATGACAGCACGGCTTGTTGTGTGACCATTTGTTATGTGACCAATGAGCTGGATAAAAGCCTGGTGAGATGACATTCAAGAGGCTCAGCCCTCACCTGTGACGTGGATGAGAATATGAGGGAGGGCTTGTCACCCCTGAGGATGACAAGCTGGTAGGGAAAGGAAATATTTTGAAACCAGAGTTGAGATTAGAAAAAAAACAACAACTCCACAGGTTAGATCAGTGGATTATCTCTAATAGGGATAAATGAAAATTTCTGTCTTGAATCCACAAAACCAACTGCAGGTAGAGAATGGGGGGCGGGGGGGGGGGTCACTTAGCATATGCAACATGCAAAGGGGTTTTATAATACATGAAGTAGATTAACAATGTGATCGGAGGCTGCATAAAGAGAAGTAATGGTATCTTCCTAATTACCTGGAAGCAACCAAGGAAAATGGCTCAAAATGAGGAGATAAGGGAAATCAGGATTGGAATTTTATCTGTTGCTAATGTTAAGTCCTTAGAATCTGATTCACAATTTCCCGGCTCTATAACTACTCCTCTCTGTGTCTTAGTTTTATCACATACCAAATTAATAATAGGGTTGTTGTAAGATTTAAATGAGTAACTAGAGATACAGTGATTAGGACAGCCGTGGCATGTAGTATGCATAGTATGCATCATATAAGTGTATGTTCTTTTTATTTATGTGGTGTTTTATCATGGTGAAGTACTTTTACATATATGAACTCATCTGATCCTCAGTGGGGAAGGCAGAGGTTTTATCATCCATCTTTTGCTTACATTTGAAGAAACGAACATTCAGATTATGCATTTTGCTCCCTGGAACCAAGCTGCAAGAAGCACAGACAGACGCAACCAAGCTCTCTGACCACTTTGTCAGGCAGGTTGTACCTATGCTACCTCGATTCCTGGTTGGGGAGCTGCATATTTGGTGCAGCAGGCTCTGGGCACAACAAACTCCCCTGAGAGGACCCTAAACCAGGAGTTCCTTCCTCTCACTCTGCCTGGGCCAGGCTGAGTTTGAGCTGGAGAAAGATTATAGCTGAATGCTCTGGGCCTCATCCCAGGGACTTAGAAATCGAGGCATATATAGGGGAAGAACGGGTACAGGGAGAGACTTGTCACTAAAGGAGTTGAAGACTGTCTATGGGATGTAAGTGCAATGCCTAAAAGGAGAAGAGCTGCCCTAACCGGTTTGGCTCAGTGGATAGAGCGTCGGCCTGTGGACTCAAGGGTCCCAGGTTCAATTCCGGTCAAGGGCATGTACCTTGGTTGCGGGCACATGCCCATTAGGGAATGTGCAGGAGGCAGCTGATCGATGTTTCTCTCTCATCAATGTTTCTAACTCTCTATCCTTCTCCCTTCCTCTCTGTAAAAAATCAATAAAATATATTAAAAAAAATAAAAATAAAAAAATAAAAGGAGAAGAGCTGAAGAGGGGGAAGAGTGGGGGGGTGGGGAGGGAAGAGAAAAAGGAAATGGTGATAAAAGCTACCAGCAAATGCTTCAGCTGCCACTCTGAACCTATGCATTAAGCCAACTACACTCCACTAACTGAGAAGTGAGAAGGAGGGTGAGAGAGGGCAGGGGGAGCATAAGAAAGGAGCTAAAACAGGCCGAGAAGAGATTATGGTTCTCGAAGGCAGGGGGAACCCTAGGGTTTTACCTTGGGCCACATTCTGCCTCCTGAATTTGGTATCCTGTTGGTACCAGATTACATGGACTGGCCAACTGAAGGTGCCCAGAATATATCAGCCTTGGTTCCCTGAGACACTGGCATCTCTGGTTGGTGGAAACTTTTCACCAATATAGTACCATCTCTCCAGAAAGCCCAGCTGAGAAAGAATTTGGCTCCCAAAGAAAGAACTGGAAAAAATCCCTGGCATTCCTATTCTGACTTTTCTGAAGACCAAAGCCCCAAATCAGAGAACTTCTCAGTAGAAAGTATATAATATGGTAGGAGTTTCAGTTCCATTTTTAACAAGGTTGAAGGATGAATTGAGGCTACCCTTGTACACATGACCCTACAGGAGTCACAGCTCTTCAGACCTCCTCTCTCACCCAACAGGGGCGGTGGCGAGTCCTTATTTTGCCAGCCTGGGCAGTTACAACAGTGAGTGCTTGGCTCTCGGGCTTAACAAAGAGCACCCAGGCCAGCCTTACAGACAGACATCAGCTCATCAGAAGTAGTTGGGCAGCTTTGGAAGTAGCAACAGTGCTGAGATCATCAAAACTTTTCCCAGAAGACAGAAGCTCAAACCATGTCCACAGTGGGCATCCGACTCCCTACGTGTTACAAAGACATGCTCCAAGAAGTCACAGATTTCCAAAAGCAAGAAGCAAGCCGCTGAAAGAAAAGCAAAAGAGGGGAGGCCAGGGCACCCTCCCTCGATCCCTCGAAGAAGACACAATACCAGTACCTGTGTTAGGACGACGTCTCGGCCCACCAGCACCAGAGCAAAGCCGATATGATCACCAGGCCTACAAGAGGCAAGGAGAAGATGGGGGGGTTGGGGGCAGGGGATGGCTGCAACATATCAAACGAGAAAGAAGCCGAGAAGAGACAGGAGGTGAAGGAAAGGTGGCATAAAAAGACATAAACACATGAATTCAACAGATAACGAAGATGAGAAAACAAAGGGAAAAGAGAGAGAGAGATCAAGAGATTAAATAACTGGTCAGCGAGAGCAGCAGGGTTTCTTCTCTGCTACCCGGCCTGGTTCTTCCCACTGGCAGCCTCCAGAAGGTTCAATACGGATAGGTGTCAACCAGGTGGTGAGTCCAGCTTTCCGGCTTCATTTCCCTCTTAAACCAGTCAAGTGGGTGCTCTGCGCCCTGACCTTTCCTGTGGGTCAGTGACTGTGGAAAAGTGAAGCTCCAAGGCGGAAAGCTGGGCTCTCCAGATGAGAAGGATGTATACTTTGTCACCCTAGGAAGAGCCCGTCTCTTGCCAGGCCACCTGTCCCTTTGTCAGCCCCTTGTTCTGGCTGTTTTCCACCAACTCTCTAAGTGTTCTGGGCTCTGGTCCCTCGTATCCCCTAGGAGTGTAATGCTGTGGTTATGAGACAAAATGCATTAAAACAAGCCAGCAAATGGAGAAGGGCCAGTTCTTTGCCGGCAACAATCTTCCAGAGACAAACTGTGTTTGCAGGCGATAACACAGATGCCAACAGAGCTGCCGGCGAAAGAGACAGGACCCCCTGGGCCAAAGGGCCACCTCCACAGCAAGTGCTTAACTTTGAAAATATCAGGCCTGGCATTGAGAAATATGGCACCCAAGGCCAGGAAATCTCTGAGGCTCTAAACCAGCACCTGGTGGAATGCCATGAATTCAAAGAAATACGACACCCACACCAGGATAGAGGCTGCAGTTCTCCCACTGCCCATCCTCAGCAACGGGCTGCCCCGGAAACAAGGACTGTATGCTGGGTCCTCAGCCGGGCGTGCTGCAGGCCGGCCTGCCAGAAAATCCCAGAGAGCCTTCCAGTGGACGGGGCACCCCACCACAAGAGACTTATTTTCTTCCCCTGTGTTTAGAGGGACAGAAAGAACCTGGACTTATTCAGGAAGTACTCAAACTCTTCAGGGAGCCAGAGCCCCCAGTTAACCTCAACCAGGGCAGGAGTTCAGCGGGTACATACCTGTACAGATGAACTAGTTATTAACATACAGAAATACTTTTATATTTTGTGGGTAAATGACTCAGGATACTCCCACTCCAACCTCTTAAGATCCAGCAGCTAAAGGGTTAGGGAACTGTTTGGTCTCCAGAGTGAAATATTCTGTCACTTCTGATCACTCCAGGCCCCCACCCTGACACCTTATAATATACAGAGCCCAGTGGGTGACACCAGCCCTCCACCCTCTCCTAATGGCAAAGGTCAAACTTAAAGGGCACCGTGGGAAATGGGGACTGAATGACTGTCTTGCTGACAGAAGGCCTTGCACTGTCAGCATCCCTAGTGCACTAATGCACTAAGGCAGGGGGAGCACCCTCTGACATAAGTAACATGCTACCACATAAATGAAGAGATAGAATTCCAGTAACCCCACCCTGGTTCCCAGCAAAGGTGGTCTTTGCAATGCAGTTCCACAGCAAATTGGTTTAAGCTGCCATTTCCCACAGAGAGACCATTCTCTCCAACCCCATCTCCATCTCCGCCTTCCCTGCGTGCCCTGCCTCAGAGCTCACTGGCCTCTACTCCTGTAGAAGTCCATCCTAGGCTGGGTCACCCTGAACACAGGGCATCTGAGCCCAAGGACCCATTTCCCACACGATCCGGCCTTTGGCGGCGGTTACCTTTCTGCTCTCAGAAATTTTGAGGGGGTTTTCCTTGGACGCTTCAGGGCAAGGGTTGTTGTCCTCATCTTGTTTGTCTTCTCCCTTACCCTCCTGGTTTTGGGCCTCTTCAAATCCCTCCTCCCCATCTTCTGTGGGCTCCATTCCTATGGGAGCTGGGGGCTCAGAAACTAGTTCATCCCAGGCCTCCTCCTTTGGTTCTCCATTTTCCTCCGCCATTTTCTCCTTCTCCTCTTTTGGTAGATTAACTGCATCTGGGTTGCTGGCCTTGTAGTACAGCACTACGTCCACATTCTGCGGGCGGAGGTGGGGCAGGATGGGGGATGCTGTTACCTGCCAAGATCCCTACCCTCAGCGTGGAGGGCAGTCACTCCCAGCCTCTCTAGACCGTCCGTCTATCCGGCCACCAGCCATTAGACAGCTGCCAGCGCTAAAGATTCCTGAGCTCTCACCTGGCCTGCTCTTTCTACCCCTGCATAGTGACTCCTATTTTACCCACTCCTCTTTCACTTATGTGTGTATAACTACTTTGAATAAATTCCTCTCTTTTCATCCATCTGGTTCTTCTCTTGAGCATGTGACCCAGGAAGCACAGGGGCCCCAGGAGATTGGGCTGGGTTAACAGAGGCCGCTGTGGTCCTTTGGGGCTGGCTGTACCTCCACACGAGTGGTCTGCACGCTACTCTCGCCTTAACTTCGCAGGAAAAGGGAGTACATCAAATTGGATCTGCTCTAAATACCTTAGAGACCCCAGAAACCTCTCTACTAATACTTCACTTGGTCAGAATGGTGGGAGGTGATTTTTCTTCCCAGGATCTTATCTACCTTTCTGCTTCTGGCTACATAGGTTACTACTCACCTGCCTGCTCTCAGAACTCCCCAGGCTTGCCTTGGACACCTTTTTAATTTTAACCCCACTGGCATTCTTATTCACGTTCTTATTGGCATTCTTTCCGTTGGTAGCAGAGGATGACCGCTTCTCTTTGAGCTGGCGAAGCTCTTCCTGGCAGCACTGCAGCTGCCCCTCCAACTGCTCCTGCTCTGCCAAAAGCCGGCCCTGCTCGTCCATGCTGGCCTGGTACTGCAGCTGCAGCTCCCGCAGCTTGGCCTGCAGCTCTTTGATCTGTGGGCAGTGGAGCCAGTTACCCACAGCCCGGCCTACGCAGTCCACCTGGGCCCTGCCGGGTCGCTGGCTCAGAACTATCCCTGCGGGAGCATGTGGGGAAGTTAGCAGCAGAACATCATGACAGAAAGTGTAGTGTGGGCTCTGGAACCAGGCTGCCTGGGTTCAAATCTCAGCCCCACTTAATGACACGGGACATGTTATTAAAACAGAAAGAAACCTCAAACTGTGGGAAATGAGCCTCTAAAGCAGTTTTACAAAGAACTCTTCCCTCACTGGAGGCACCTGATGGTTTACATCTAACATGACCAAAAGATGATTTAAATATTTTTACTGTGACCCATCTGGAGAATAAACTATAGGGCTATCCCTCCTGAACCTTGGACTTTATTCCATTATGACTTTTGATGGGAACTCCTACTTCACCCAAACTATCCTACTTGCAGCCTACTCAGCAACCACCGAGGTTCCAAAAGTGATTTGGAACCTCAAAGCCACCTAAGGAACTGTGTTGGACACCTGAGAGTGCACCTGGGCACCTCTGCACTTCGCCATGGAAAGAGCGGCAATTCCCAATCCTGCTCCCTAACCTCTGGTCTGTCTTCCCTGACTTCTGGCAGCACAGCAGGGTCTCCTTGGTAGGCATCAACACTAGCCAACCAAGGCCCAGGGGTCTGCTCTCTGACCCTCTCCCCTGCATACCCAGCAACCCTGCTGGACTGCGGGCTGCTCTTGCTCAGAGACAACACTTTCTGTCCCATTGCCAGGGGATGCAGAGCACTCTTCTTGGCATTAGGACAGGAGGAAGCAGGGCCCTGTCCTTGAGGTGCTTACAACCTAGTTGAAGAGACAAGACAAATACATGCAAACTATAGAACATTGGCAGGTGAAAAAATACAACTGGACAGAAGTGCTCCGGGGAATAGTGCAAACAAGAGAACAGAAGTGGTAGAGGGGGGAAAAAATTCCGAGTCTTGAAGATCAGTAAATCCAGCACGGTGGGTACCTGAGAAATGTCCATCAGTGACGCAGCAGACTGCCGGCCTCCTGGGCCTCAGTGCCCTCTGTGTCCGTCTGACCAGGAAGGCGGCAACCACACAGAGCCGCAGCGAGCCCATCCCTCTCTCCTCAGCCTCTCTGAAATGGCTCCAACCTCCTCGGCTCTAGGGACTCCTCCAAGAACCCCTGCCTCCCTGAGAGCAGTTACCTCATTCTTGTCACAGGGGGAGGCAACAGGCTTCTCAAGGCCCTCGCAGCACTCCTTGAACTCCTTTTCACAGGCATCCAGCTCTTCCTTCAGCTCCTTCTGCTGGTCCAGGAGCTTCCCCATCCGCTCCTGCAGCAGGCTGTGCTCCTCCTGGCTGACCTCGTACATGGCCTGCACTCCCTGCAGCTTAACCAGCACCTCGGCAACCATGTCATCAAAGCTCTGTGGAGGGCGGGGAGGAATGACGGCACCCTGGGGAGCACCTGCCCTCCGCCCGCTCGGCTAGGCCCTTCCTTAATAAGATCAGAACCTTCTCTCCCTGTCTGTGTGTCAGCTGGCTACTTTTACCTCTAGATCTTCAGGCTCAGCAGGTTCATCGTCAGTGCTGCTGACATAACTCTTATTATAACAGGTGTCAGAGCTACTGCCGCTGGTCTTCTTAACGGTGACGACGCTGCTGCTGCTGCTGGTGCGGTAACTCTTCAGATAGGTCTCACTGGTACTGGTGTCGCTGACATAGCTCTTGAGAAAGTTCTCATCACTGCTCTGGGGGCTCCCGAGGCCCTCGCTGCAGTCAATGCTGCTACCATAACTCTTCTTGTAGGACTCAAGGCTTCTTTTTATAGAAGGGGACCGGGCTTGGAGCAACTGCATTTCTTCCAGGCAGAGCTGCAAGTCGGCCTGCAGCCTCTTCCGCTCCTCTAGGAGCCGGCCATGCTCCTGCTGCTGCAGCTCCTGCTCGGTCTGGCTGGCCTCGTACAGGTTCTGCAGAGTCTGCATGTGGGACGCGATCATCTTGGACTGCCGGGAGTGGGTGGGAGACACATCGTTACTCTAACACTGCAGTCCGAGCTGCACCCCTCCTGGCGCAGAGGTCTGAGCACACTTTAGAGAACTGCACACCTTCACTCCAGTCTCAGGACAGCCTAGGCCGCCAACTTAGCCTACGGGTACTGGGATGGGTCAGTGTCTTGCTCATGGGGAAAATGTCCCCAGGGAAGATACTCCAGTGTTTCTGGGTTCCCGATTCTGTTGTTTCTGCACTCATCCCTCTCTCCTTGGAGCAGTGCTGAGGGGGGCTCGAGAACACCTGCCTTCTTCTCGGTCAGGTGTACCATCATCCTGGCCTTTGGACTCAGTACCCACCCCTAGCTCTAAAACCAGCCTGGCCTGGAATATGGGCATTCCTCAGAAGAGGGGACCAAGGCCTCACTATGAGTCCCTGCCCCTCCTGCCCCAATGCTGAATCTGGACTCTGAGAATGTTTCCCAGGCCCTCTGGGCCTGGCTTCTTGGCTACTGATGCCCAGGACGAGATCTGATTGAGGAAACATTTCATGCCTGGTTCTTGGTCTCTGTGTTGTCTATGCGGAAATCTGATGGCCCTGGAATCTGACCAAATCTCAGTTTGGACTCCTGCTATCCCCTGATCTCCCTGTCCAGGCTAATATCTGAAGTAATTCATTTTGCCCAAAGTGGAACAGTTTATCTGCTCTTCCTTGCTCTCACTGAGCCCTTAGGCCAAATTCACCCCCCGAAACCTTCTGAAAGGCTTAAATGGAAATCTCCACCAGTGAGCCCGCAGAGACACCTTGCTGGTGTCTGACCTCTCCCTCCCCCCCGACCTGGCTGCTGTTCTGGCCAATGTTGCGATGAAAACATATGGTCAGTAGCAAGAACTCTCCGTGCGAGGACGCTTCCTTTGGAAAGGAATGGCCCCATACTGGCCTCGTGTAGAACACCAAAAGGTTATAGATTTTATCACTGAAAAGTGTACTTCTCAATTATCAACCATCTCATGAGAAAAGGAGGACACCTTTAGTCAGTCCCAAGCAATCCAAACACTGAAATGATATTATACATCTGGAAAACGAGACGCTAAAGGGATTGAGACAAATTATCAGGCAATTACAGACTTCCGGGTCCTCCTGGTTCTAAGTGCTCCCAGGACAGCGGCTGGGCATGCACGTGGTGGGTCCTCAGGCCGTATCTGAAGGCTCATCCCCAGGAGCCAGCCCATGGGCAGTCATGGCTGGGGCAGGTCAGGGCTTCAGTCTCATCCTGACTCCTGGCCTCACAGGCCTTCCTAATACTGTCCCTTCTGTGCGGCCCCTTCCTCTCCTGTCCCCAGAACCGTCCCCCTGCCTCTAGCTATGGTTACCTTGTCTTGGACATATTTTGAGCACTTAAGTGATTTGGAACCTTCTGGATTCTCCAACACTTCCTGGAAATGGGAGTCTTTGAAAACATGCAGCTCTTTGTGCAGCTCTAATTGTTCGTTTAGCACATTTTCTTGATTGTGTATCAGCTGTTTCTGCTCTTCCTGCATGCTTTGGTAGAGGAGCTGTAGTTCATACAGGTCTTGTAACTTTGTAAGTAGCTCGAAACTCTGCGAGGTAGAGTGGAAGGAAGGGGCAGGGACTGCGGTGGTCACAAGCAAAGCCCTCTGCTGGAGACCCTCCCTCCCCTTAGGCATCCCTGATTGGCTCTGCAGTTTCCCCACCTGGGACGGGGGAGTCCTGTGGAGATCCGCCAGTTGAGTAGAACTGACCTCTTGTGTTTGGATGTATTGTTTAGTTTACAAAGTACTTTCAAGTATATTTTCTCCAGACAGATAAAATACCTACATATAAAATGCAGGACAGTTCCCAGAGTGTAAGATGTATTTTAAATGTAAAACCCAAGCCCTGGCCGGTGTGGCTCAGCTGGTTGGAACATCATCCCTTACACTGGAAAGTGGCAGGTTTGATTCTCGGTCAGGGCACCCGGCTTGTGGGTTCAATCCTCAGTTTGGGTGCATCTAGGAGGCAGCCTATCGGTCTCTCTCTCTCTCTCTCTCTCTCTTCAATAAAAAAACAACTTATCCTCAGGTGAGGAGAAAAAAAAAAAATAAAACCCTAATCAGCTATATTGAATTTTTTGGTTTGAAATTGGTGAGAAAGTAAGGAGTGGTTGGTTAAGGAAAGAAAAATCTTAATCCCCACCTTTCCTTTTTCTCAAGTACAGTCACACCTGGGAAGCTTCTCAAAGCCACTGCTCCAGAGTGAGCAGCCACTCGCTGGCTGCTTTTACCTTCTGGAGGAGACCAGACTTGGGTATCGGGAACGTGAGCCTGTGCAGCTCTTCTTGCAGCTGGCCCTGCTCCTCCTGCAACCTCCTCTGGTCCTCCAGGAGTTCGCACTGCTCCATCTGCAGCTGCCCCATCTCCTTCTGGCTGGCCTTGTACTTTTCCTGCAATTCTGTCAGTCTGGACAGCAGTGAGTCACACTGTGGGCGGGTGGGGCGGGGCGGTTACTCCTAAGGTAGTTCTCTGCCTGTGTGGCTAGCAGAGCATTTCTGTGTCCCCCTGCCTCTTCCGATTCACCGGGGTTGCCCACCCTGTACTGATCATCCCAAGCCACACTGCGCCAAGTTTTAGGTGCCGAGTGGGGAACGCCAGCAGGCTGCTTGGGCTGGCTGTTTGGCTGTGCCTGAAATTTTTCTATTCGTCCCTTCTGAGAGCATTCTGAGCGGGAGTGTTATCAGTACCCCTCCCTTTTCATTCCCCGCCGCCTCCCTCTCCTCTGGCCCTTTCCTTTGGTAGATGCTGTTCTCTCACCCTGCTGGGGATTCTACCCCCTATCGCTCTCATCCTCAATTTGCTTTAATTCTGAAGTATGCTCCTTACCAATAAAGACTTCATTTCTCCCTAACCCCCCACCCCCCATTTTTGTTTTCATAATCATCTTTTAAAATCTTTAGAAAAGTATGTGCTATTGCTGAATTTGGGTTAAGAAAACGAAATCATCCTATGATTCCAAAAACCTAAATCTTCTAATATCGGACTAATCCCAATGCTGTTTTATAATCAGAGGAAAAGCTGGCCCCGTGTGCCAGCACACGGTTCCTTTCCTTAGGGGAGGAGGCACAGATGCCCTCACTCCTAAGTCTAGTGGGAACGGGGGGAGGGGGAATGTGAGCCTGGGAGTAGAAAGGCAGGTGGACTGTGGTGGTGACGCGAATAACCTCCCCATTCTGTGTCTCCCGAAGGCCTTTCCCTGGGGACACAGCCTGCTGTTGGCCGTGGCAGGAGCTAATGAGCATTTTGGCTGAATGTGACTTGTTCCACTACTTTTAGAGAATCTTGGGCCTGTTCTCTATCATGCTTCAACACCCTTCCATTTCCTAGCAGCGATCCTGAAAGCGCTCAACACAGGGTAACTGATAGTGACTTGCATTTTACACACTATGATAAAAAGAGAGAATGAGTAAGGAAGGCTTTATTTATCACTACAGGATCTGTTACTGAAAGGAAGTGGGTAAGAGTAGTATTCTGTTCAATTTAAAGAGAGTAAGAGTCCAGTTCAGAGGACTTACCTACTCTGAAGCCTTGGCCCTTCTAAAGCCAATCAGTGTTCTGGGCACAAGACCATGCCATCTGACAACGGCATTTGCAATCTGCCTCAGAAAATTAGACCTTCTCTTTCTAGTTCTAACAATAAAAGTGACATATACGGGCCTACGTGTATGTTCTCTACAAATAACAAGATACCACTACACATGGAATTACGTGCAAGCATTCCAGTGTTCAGACTGGATCCAGATACACGGATCCTACTAAGCGGTGGCTCGGGTCAAGGAAAACTGTTTTAAAAGTTAACAGCATGGGGCTCTGCCTCTATTCCCGGCCTCGCTGTACTCAGCCGTGATGGGACTCAGCTGTACTTAATCTCCTAATTATGGGCAAGAGCCCATCCCGCCCTTGGGTGGATGGATGACTTCCTCTTTCGCCCTAACCTCCTTTCTCCAGAGGAAGTGCCCAGCAGATCCCACCTGTCTTCACCACAATTACCTTATTAGCACATTCTCTCTTGACCTCTGGGATGGACTGGGTGGTCCTGAGCTGTACCAGCTCATGCTGGCAGAGCAGGAAGTCCTGCTCCAGCCGATCGTACATGTGCTTCCGCCGCTCCAGCTCCTCCTGGCTGTTCTCGTACCGCTGCTTCATCTCCTGCAGCTGGGACTGCATCTCTGCGTTCTGAGGCAGGGAGGCAGCCCTTCATCACCCGGAGCAGCGGCTGCACTCTCTCCTCTCAGGCAGTGACAAAGGGAGTACTACCTGTCCTTTCCAGTCCCAATTCCATCCCACTGAGGCTCCTGAGATGGACAAGGCCCTAACAGGCTCTACGCAGAGACCTCTGGGCTTCCATTTGGGGCGTGGTGAAAGTAAAGGGGTTCGTTTTTACAGGCTGGTTTCCTGATTCAAAATCAAAGGAAGCTGAGAGCACCTTCCTACTGAGCGACGCTTGACCGCCCTCCTCTGCACCCGTCCTCGCACGGCAGCTCGGCCTGGCCACCTTCTCCCTCACCTGGAGCTGCTTTTACCTTCTCATTGCTCTCTTGGAAACAGCCCTCGATGTCTCTGAGGCGCTGCACCTCGGCCTCCTGGTACCGCAGGTCCTCCCGCAGCTGCTGCTGCACGTCCAGCAGGTGATCCTTCTCACACGAGAGGCTCTCGTACTGGAGCTGCAGCCTATGCAGCCGGCACTTTAACTCCTACGGCGGAGGGGCCTTTGGGCAGTACCCCCGGGACCCTCAACCCACTCACTCTTCTGCCCGAGTCACTCTCAGACTCCTCCCTACCCTCCACTCACTGGCTGTCCTCTCATCTAACACAGTGCTGGGGGCGGCTGAGTCCACCTGCGGTGCTCACAGGTGGCGGCTGGAGTTATTTGAACTCTCCACTCGTATCCACCTTCCCAAAACCTCCTAGCACCTAAGTTGCCCCTCACCTCTGGTTGCTGTTACCTTCTCACTTGGGCTTTCTGTGCATATGGGTTTCGAGACTTTGAGCTGCCGGAGCTCAGCCTGAAGTTGGAGTTGCTCCTTCAAGAGCTCAGTCTGCTCATCCTGGCTAACATCGTACTTGTGCTGCAGGGCACAGAGTCTGTTCTTCAGGTCCTCGTTCTGTGGTGGGAAGGATGCGGGTGGAACCGTTACTCTCAAGAAACAGCAGGCCCCTCTCCAGACCAGCCTGGCGCTTTTCCGGGTGCAGACATCTTGAGGAGCTCCCGCAGGTCTCTGGTCTGGTTTCTTCTCTGAGGCAGACACTCAGTGACGACTACCATTTCTAGGATGCAAGGCTAGGTGACCTCTCCAATTGGTCTTGGATAGACTCTACCCCTGGTGGCAGGGCAAGAGTCAGCAGAGCACAGCCTTGCTCTGCGTTCATCCTCCTGGAAGGAAGCGGCGACTCCACGGAGGCCCTTCTGCCCTCCCCAAACTCCCTTCCTGGCAGTGTTTACCTGGGCAGCGTGTTGGGAAGTCTGACACCGAAGCACCTCGTTCTGTGCGCACTTGAGCTCCCTCTGCAGCCGCCTCTGCTCCTCCTCACTGGTCTGGCGATGAAGATGTAGCTCTTGCAACTCACAGCTCAATTCCTTACACTGTGGGAAGCGAAACAGGAAGGCGGCTTACTACAAGTGCACTCCCAGGGCAGGCCTGGAAGACTATTTACATCAGGCAAGCGAGACCCCAGAGTACTATCTCCTGCCATAGCGCACGCCGCCTTCGTCAACTCTGTCCTGTGTCTAAGGAGATGTTTCTCACACAGGCCAGGAGAAGGTACAAGAGGGACAACGGAAAGGGCCTGCATCCCCCTACCTTGCTCTGCATGTCACATAGCTGTTCCTCAGCTCCCAGCAGCTGCTGTCGCAACGAATGGGTTTCCGGATGAGGTTCTAGGAAATCCATTTCTACAGTCTGACACTCTGTTGACATCAAGCTCCTTAGCGTTTGGGACTCCAGCCACTTTTCTGTTGCTCTTCGTGTCCTGCAATCCAGAACCCCAGAGCCATGTTTGGGAGAGAACTCTGCCTACAATCACCTGCCAACGGTGCTTGGTCCTGATGTCTTTGTTTTAGGCAAAAAATGATAAGGAGCCTCTTATTGTGATTTCTCTCTCTCAAAAAAAAAACACACTTAGAAGGGCACTACGGCCCCAGCACCTCAATCTTCAAAGCTGTTTGTCTCTGGGAGACCCTAAGCGTCCAGTCCAGTTGAGCTTGAGCCTGGCTCTGATGTCAAATCAGCTCCAAGATAGAGGACATCAGACTGAATCAAGTCCACGTGGACAACAAAGGGATCACTTCTGAGCTACTGTAGGGCCCGGCAAACCAGCCCCTAATGCCCCGAATAGAAGAAAACTAAACTTCTGAAGTCAATCAACTCTAGTCCTAGACACTGAGCTGGGTCCCCATGCCTCTTCTAGGCGGTGTCCATATCCTTTGGACACCACGGGAAAGACCAGATCTCCCAGAGGAGAGGGACGTGCGAGAGCCTGGCATCTGCCTCCAGCAGCAGTTCTACTCGGGGAGAAGCCCAGTCCTCCAGGGTCCCACTCGCCTCCCGGCTGTACCTCTCACTCTCCAAATCTGCCAGCTGCCCTGAGAGGCTGCTGTTGCTCTCCTGCAGGACCCGGTACTCCTCATTCAGGAAGCGGTAGCGTTCCCGCAGTTGCTGCAATTCCTCTGCAGAGGACAAGATGAGAGAGAGGTGAGGTCCTAGGGAGGAAGCACTGATGACCAGCCCCCCGTTTTCCTGCCTGGAAACCTGGTAGCAGAAGACTGATTGGCTCCTCTTTTTCTAGAGACAGAAGAGCTATCACATGCAGAGGCTTCGAAGACAGGGCCCAGAGAAGTCCACCCTGCAGAGGCTCTCTGTGCTCTTTTAAGAGCTGCTCTTCTTCTCATCTTCCCAGATTTGTCCTGTGTGCCCCTTCAAAACCCCAACCAAGACAGTCTTGGGATTTTAGGAGTGACGGTTTGTTTTTTTAATTTTTTAAAAATCTTCACCCAAGGATATTTTTCCACTGATTTTTAGAGAGAGTGCAAGAGAGAGGGAAAGACAGAGAGAAATATCTATGTGAGAGCAACACATTGATTGGTTGCCTCCTACACGAGCCCTGACCAGGGCCCAGGCCGAGGAGGAGCCTGCAACCGAGATACGTGCCCTTGACCGGAATCGAACCAGGGACCCTTCCATCCTCAGGCTGACACTCTATCCACTGAGCCAAAATGGCTAGGCTGTGACTGTTTAATTGTTTGGGGGTTTTTTTGTATTTAAAGTTTCCATTGAGACCAGTTGACATGGCTCAGTGGTTGAGCATTAACCTATAACCAGGAGGTCACAGTTCGATTCCCGATCAGGACACATGCCTGGGTTGCAGGCTCAATCCCTAGTAGGGGACATGCAGGAGGCAGCTGATCAATAATTCTCTCTCAGCATTGATGTTTCTATCTCTCTTTCCCTCTCCCTTCCTCTCTGAAATCAATAAAAATATTTTTAAAAATTAAGTTTCCATTGAACTGTTTGATTACCTCACTTTTAGTACAAAACACAGGGAGATGTGAACTGCCAGGTGTCACACTGCCAGTCTTGGCCTTTCGGAGACAATCCAGGCATCCTGAAGGTTCTTTAACTTCCTTTATCACCACACCAAATACACTGGCCTGCATGTGGTCAAGAATTCTTTTTTTTTTTTTTTTTGCTGAAACCGGTTTGGCTCAGTGGATAGAGCGTGGGCCTGCGGACTGAAAGGTCCCAGGTTCGATTCCGATCAAGGGCATGTACCTGGGTTGCGTGCACATCCCCAGTGGGGAGTGTGCAGGAAGCGGCTGATCGATGTTTCTCTCTCATCGATGTTTCTCTCTCATCGATGTTTCTAACTCTCTATCTCTCTCCCTTCCTCTCTGTAAAAAATCAATAAAATATATTAAAACATCAATCAGCTGCCTCCTGCACGCCCCCCACTGGGGATGTGCCCGCAACCCAGGTACATGCCCTTGACCGGAATCGAACCCGGGACCCTTGAGTCCGCAGGCTGACGCTCTATCCACTGAGCCAAACCGGTTCTGGCAAGAATTCTTTCTAATGATCTTTTATCTGCTATCAGAAGGACACTTCCCAACCAGACCCACATATTACCCTCAATGCTGCTATGATACATACCCATATCTGTTTTGTTTCTTCATGATTAAGAATTATTTCTTGCCCTAGCCAATATGGCTCAGTGGATAGAGCGTCAGCCTGTGAATCGAAGGGTCCCAGGCTCGATTCTGGTCAAGGGCCCGTACCTTGGTTGCAGGCTCCTCCCCAGCCTGGGCCCTGGCTAGAGCCCATGCAGGAGGCAACCAATTGATGTTTCTCTCACGTCGACATTTCTCTCTTTCCCTTTCTCTTCCACTCTCTCTAAAAATCAATGGAAAAATATCCTCAGGTGAGAATTTTAAAAAAAAATTGTCTTAGAATATTAATTCTACTGATATTTAAAAAATGTCTTAACTACCGTCAGCTTCAACACCCTGAAATTTACTTCTAATGTGTATTCCAATCAGAAGTCCTGATCTATGTAGCAAAGTCCTTGAAAAACTGCAAATTACCACAGAAGGAAGGAAGGAAACTAATCTTTAATGAAAACCAACCGTGTGTTAAACAATAAACTTGATGGTTTCAGCCTTGGTTTTAGTTAGTGTGTGAGTGCTTTCAACATGTTAGGCATTTCATTTAATCCCCAGAATAGCCCTGTAAATTTTCTTTTCTAAATAAACCTTAAATTTTAGAATAGTTTTAGACTTATAGAAAAGTTGCAAAGAATGCAGAATTCCCTGGAAGAGTTCTCATCTAGTTTTCCCTACTGTTAATATCGGACAATGGGTCCATTTGTCATGACTAAGAAATCAAGGTTGGTATATGAACTAAACTCTATACTTTATTCATATTTATCTACATTTTCCCTCAAGTCCTTTTCCTGTTTCAGGATCTCATCTAGCTGACGACTGAATAGCTCCTCTTTTTATTAACCACTTTTTATATAAACGGAAACAGGTTCAGAGAGATCATTCTGAGACTAAGTTCACTCTGTTACTCAGTGGAGCTGAGATGCTGAACGGAAGTCTGTGTAAGCCCAGCCCGGACCTTCCCACTGGGCTGTCTGCCTCTCCTAGCATCACCAATCCAAAGGCTCTTCTGAGGGGCTTGTTACAGCTGGGAAACCTTGCACTCCTTTGATTCCTTGTTGATTTGCCTCTGCTTGACCTGGCCTAATATAAGGCCTCCCTTATACCCAGATCATCAATCCTAGCCTCAGAATAAAGGCAAACTCTCTGATGTCATGCCTCCTAGCAACCAGCTGGGAGACTCACTGTCTGAATGCTTTTGAGCTCTGAGCTTCTGAGTACATCGTGTTTTATTAGAAATAACCTCCCTTCGTCTCCAGCTTGTGCTCTGACTTTTTGCCCCCAAAGCTTCTACTCTGGGGAGGGCTAAAGGAGCCTAACAATTAGCATCTCAGGGTCTGGGAGCAGGACTGGAGGATCCCCTCTCCCTGCCACCCGCCTCCCCCGGCCCCCAGGAAGCAGTCCAGGCACAGCGCCATGATGCCGGAGCAGCAGGAAGCGTTCCCCAGGGGGGCGGCCCCGTACTCCCACCTAGAACTGTCCTCCCCAGGAAGGGCTTCAGCCGAGTCAAATCGACAAACACCAGATGGCTCTCTGAGAAAGAGTTCTCCGGGCACATCTCCATGGTGCTATTTCTCACACCCTGATGGACTGGCTGTGGGACTCTGGGTGAGTTTTTCTCCCCTTATAGTCTTGAATTCAACCTGGAGGTTTTTTCTAGAGTTTCCCAATTCATTATCTAAGACCACCTTCCAACATCTTCTTGCACACTATCTCCCTCCGCTTGACTTTACTGACAGACCAGGAGAAGGGCTTGCACTCTCATACCTTGCAGCTCAGAGTAATCTGAGGGAGTGTAACTATTAGATGAGTCAGAGGTCTTCATTTCCATTTCTGCACGGAGGGAGGTGATCTCCAGCTCATACTCGTTCCGAACACGCTCCAATTCATCAAGTTCACTTTGCATCCGGCAGAGGTCCTCCTGCAGGGATGCTATGTCACTCTCATGTTCAGTCGCAGAATCATCTGCGGCTTGTCGCAGACTCTTGATCTCCGCATGGGCCAAATGCAACTCCCGTTCTATTTCCTTAAGTTCACATTCTTTCTCACGCTCTAACAGGGAAATCTCCTCCCGTAGATTCCGCAACTCACCTGCAAAAACCCCCAAAGGTTTGGACGGTCAAGAGGACAAGTGAATTAATCTACCACGTTCTAGAGCAGCCGTGGGCAAACTACGGCCCGCGGGCCAGATCCGGCCCGTTTGAAATGAATAAAACTAAAAAAAAAAAAAAAAGACCGTACCCTTTTATGTAATGATGTTTACTTTGAATTTATATTAGTTCACACAAACACTCCATCCATGCTTTTGTTCCGGCCCTCCGGTCCAGTTTAAGAACCCATTGTGGCCCTCGAGTCAAAAAATTTGCCCACCCCTGGGCTAAAGGCACAAAGGTAAAGGGAGGCACTTTCTTATCTAGAAACCCCTGACAACCTAGACTCTACTCTAACAGAGAAGTATAGTTTCATCTGGTATGAAATAGAGAGAATACCTAAGAAGGGAGCAGAGAGTGAATCTACGTAGTAAGGTAGTAGAAAAGTAGATTTTTGAGGCTTGGCACCAAAAACAACAACTTAGGCTATTGAAAACAAAAGGTATTATCAGTGCCCTGGCCAGTGTTCTCAGTGGTTAGAGCATCAGCCTGTGCACCAGAGGTTCGATTCCCAGTCAAGGGTAGGTATGATCCCTGCACCCGGTCATCGGGGGGTGAGTGTGAGAGGGAACTAATTGATGTGTCTCTCTCATATCGTTTCTCTCTGTCCTCCTCCTCCTCCCCTTTCCTTTCCAGTCTCTCTAAAAATCAATGGGAAAAAAAAAAATCCTCACTCCTCAGGTAAGGATGAAAAAAAAAAAAAGAAAAAGAAAGTATTATTAGTGTTTCTAAGGAATTGCCTAAGAATTAAAGGCCAAACATAACTTACAATATTTTTCTTATGTCCTGAGTCTTTTCAAAAATTCCCTGGCGAATCCAGCCAGTATGGCACAGTGGTTGAGCACTGACCTATGAACCAGGAAGTCACAGTTCCATTACCAGTCAGGGCACACGCCTGGGTTGCGGGCTCAATTCCTCAGTGGGGAGATGGGCTCAGTAAATGCACACAGGCATTTATTTCCACTGTGCTGATGTTTCTATCTCTCTCTCCCTCTTTTCCCTTCATCTCTAAAATATATGTATATGTTAAAAATTCCCTGGCTAAAAAAATCTACACAGACTATTCTCATGTATTCAGTCTGGGAGCTTAGAAATTAGAACTTCGGAATCCCCATGAACTGCCTGTGGTAAGTACTGGCCCTAAAATAATCTCTATTTAGAGTTCATAGCTGAAATTCAAATGTAGGTTCATCACATGGTAACCAAACATGGGAAAATAACCTACATGTTGATTGATAAGAGATTGTTTAAATTAGTGATGGTTAAACAGAATATCAGCAGCTATTAAAAAGAAAATGGCAGGTTTATAGAAAAGGCATGAAAAGGTTTCCATACATACTAACTAGAAAGAAAAATCAGCTATAAAATTTATTGTACTATCTTATTTTTGCAAAAAAAACAATTGTATGGCCCTAACCAGTTTGGCTCAGTGGATAGGGTGTCGGCCTGTGGACTGAAGGGTCCCAGGTTCGATTCCGGTCAAGGGCACGTACCTTGGTTGTGGGCACATCCCCAGTAGGGGGTGTGCAGGAGGCAGCTGATCGATGTTTCTCCCTCATCAATGTTTCTAACTCTCTATCCCTCTCCCTTCCTCTCTGTAAAAAATCAATAAAATATATATTTTTAAAAACAATTGTATGTACAATATATAACACAAGTATACAAAGACATAGAAAGAGGTCTGGAAAGATCTGTGTGCCAGCCATAAAGAGCAGTTCCTTCTGAAGTACGAGATAGCATATGATGGGGACTTTTACTTTCAACATTGGTGCTGTTTGAATTTTCACAACGGGCCTCTATTTTAAAATAGCTTTTAATTTACAAAGGAAATGTGTCAGAGCTCTCAGTATCTGTGGCACATCTCAGGGTTTTTGGACATGGATAATCTGGGATTAGGAGAACCTAAACGGGGAGAGAGAGTAAAAGGCACTGATACCAATAAAAAAATTCAAAATTTGGGAGCCAGGATTATGGAATTAATGAGGATTGGGTTGGGAGGGTCAGGACCTTCCCACAAACACTGCAAGTTACACTGTCCTTATCCCTTGCCCTGTCCTCTGCTCATTCTATTCACCATTCAGATTTCAACTTTCCCTAGCCTCTCTCCCCCACCTCCTCAAAAAAAACCAAGCAAGTCCTCTATTAGATGCTCTCAAAGCACCTTGTAGTTTTGCAGTGTGTGTGTGTGTGTGTGTGTGTGTGTGTGTGTAAAACCTTGCTCTCCTACTTCCTTGACTATAAGCTTCATGAAGGCAGGGAACACGCCTGTTTTGCTCATCATTAGAACTCCAGGATTTGTCATAGTACCTGGCGTGATGCAGCTTGATAAGTATTTGCTGTATTCGTGCATAAATGAGGCAGAGGACCATCTATTGAACAAACGTTTACTGAGCACTACGAGAAGGAAAAATGGGAGACATACTGCAGATATAAATGCTGAATGGGCAGGGGCCTCAGGGTCCGGAGGAACGTCTCCTGCCCTATTCCCACTCTCCCAAGCTCACACGTGCAGCTCTAGGCACATCTTTTGCCAGTCGTTCCTTCCCTAGAATGATCCCAGCAGCCTCCTCTTCTTGGTCTATTCAAGTATTAACTGGTCACCACCTCTGTGCCACACCCAAGCTTCTCTCCACTCAGATTCTCTGACTTCCTTCCAGTTTGAAAGAACAAATTCCTTGCTCTTTCCCACTGTTGAACAGCACAGGGGCGGGTCTTGTAGGCCCGAGGGAGGAGCTTACCCAGAAGCTTAGAATCTAGTGGGGGAGACATACATGTCAACTGGCCATTAGGATAAAGGCCCTGCGGCCTGGGGTGGACTTCTGCGGGGGCGACCAACCTCCACTTCCCTACTGTGCCCTTGATGCTCGGGTCCAAATCTCCCTTAGGTTCTCTTCTGGAGTCTAGCCCTGCAAACATGACATGCTCCAGTCCAGGAGGAACCGAGGAAGGTCTCCCCACACCTGAAAAACCTCTTCATCAGGGGCAGGACCCGCTAAGGTCCGAGGGGCGGGGCTTGCAGGCCTGAGGGAGGGGCTTATCCAGAAACTGGGCGGGGCGGGTCCGGCTGGGGCGGGCCCTGGCCGGAGCAGGAAGGCCACAGCGGTTGGAAGAGCGGCGCCGGCTAGCAGCGGGGCTGGGGCTGTTGGGGCGAGGCCAAGGGTCCGGGAGTCCGGGCTGCGGCACAGAGATGTCGGTGGTCACTTACTGGTTATGGCCTCCATCTCGCCGGCCCCCCTTTAGGCGGTCTCCCTGGGGGGCCTCCCGACTCCGGCCGGTCCCGGCCCCGAGGGGCTGTGGCGGCCGAACGGCCTCCCAACACCAGCTACCTCTGAGCCCGCGCGCGCCCCCTCTCGGCGGAAACGGGCAACGCGCGTGCGCAAGGACGGTCTGTTAGTTCCCGCGGGTGGAGACCGGGGCGCCTGCACCAGACCTGCGGCCCCTGCCTCCCACCCCTTCCCCGCTTGGCTGAGATCTAACACTAGAAACAGCCCCACTGAGCAAAATTGCTCTAGAACTTTATTCTCCCACGTTGTTGCCTACCTGCCTCTCTACTGAGATTCTGACTTGCTTATTTGAAAAGAATGTCCCTTCTCTAAGCAAAGGCCTTTCATGCTGTACTGGACCATTTCCTTCATCATAAAAACATGATCTAGTGTGTCCTAGCTAAGAAATAAAAATAAAAAATCCCCAAACACTCTCCCTTGATTTTATGTCTCATTCCTTTATTTCTCTGCCTCTCTTCAAAACATGACGGCTGGAATTCTCTGGACTCACCTTCTCCATGTCACCTCCCCTTCCCTCTTCAGTCCCAACCCAATCAGGTTCTATCTTCGATAAAATATCTCAGAGCCCTCCATCTTGCCAAATCAAATGGCCATCTTCCTTGACTAAGCAACTTTTTGACACAGTTGTTCTCTCCTCAAAGCACTTTCTGCTCTTGGCTTCCAGGGCATGAAAGGCTCCAGTAGTTTCTCCTACCTCAGTCCCTTTTTGCTCATTTCTCCTTCTATACTGGGCCTTTAAATACTGGAGTAACCCTGGGACTGGAACCTTTTTCTTCCCTTCCAGTAACTCCATGTGATTTCATGGTGCTCTGCCATAGACTTGAACGTCATCTATATGCTAATGTTTCCCAAATTTATATCTCTGATTTCTCCCCTGGTTCTACAGTCACATATCCAATTCAACATATTTACTTGGATGTCATTACCCATTTCAAACTCAACATGTAGAAAACATGTCTTAAATGCCTCCCCTAACCCCCGATGTCTTCCTATCCCAATAAATAACACCACCAACCAACAGTCATCTCTTATCCCCCTTCCAATTCATCACAAATCCTGAGGGCTTGACCTTCAAACTCTATTGTGAATCATCTTCATTTCTATTACTCTAATCCCAGTAATCACCACCTCTTGACTGGACTATTGCAATAACTTGCTGACCAGACTCACTGTTTTGACTCTGTTCCCTCCATCCAATTTCCACACAGTGGACAAAGTGTTCTTTTTTTTTTTTTTTAAAGGTAATGTGTTTGTTTTTTTAAAAATCTTTTATTGATTTTGAGAGAGAGAGGAAAGGAGAGGGGGAGAGAGAGAAAAACATCAATATGAGAGAGAAACATCAATCGGTTGCCTCTTGCACACACCCCAACAAAGGATTCAACTGACAACCTGGGCATGTGCCCTGACAGGGCATCAAACCTGCAACCTTGAGGTGCACCAGGACAATGCTCAAACAACTGAACCACACCAGCCAGGGCTAAAGTGTTTTTGTGTTTTTTTTTTTAATGTAAAGCAGTGTATCAGCCCAGCCCTGGCTAAGACCCTCCCACACCTTTCTGCTACACTTAGGATAAAAGCCAAACCTCTCTGCCCTAACCGGTTTGGCTCAGTGGATAGAGCGTCGGCCTGCGGACTCAAGGGTCCCGGGTTCGATTCCGGTCAAGGGCATGTACCTTGGTTGCGGGCACATCCCCAGTGGGGACTGTGCAGGAGGCAGCTGATCGATGTTTCTTTCTCATCGATGTTTCTGACTCTCTATCCCTATCCCTTCCTCTGTAAAAAATCAATAAAATATATTAATTAAAAAAAAAAAAAAAGCCAAATCTCTCAGCTGGCCTACAAGGCCCTTTGTAAGCTGGCCTCTGCCTGCCTCTCAGAACTCTCTTACCAGGGTCCTCCACATGCACTCTGTTACAGCCACAATGGCCTTTGTACTGTCCTCCAAACACAGGAAGCTCATTCTTGCTTCTGGGCTTTTGCAGTTGCTATTCCTTCTGCCCAACTGCTTTTCCCTCAGATCTTTCTCATTATTCAGGTCTTAGTTCAAATGTCACCTTCTCAAAGAGGATTTTCCTAACTACCCTATCAAAAATAAACTCCCTTTCACCCCATCTCCATCATGTTGTTGCACTGTATTCACAGCATATTGCCACTTGAACATGTGTTGTTTATTTTCTGCCTCTCCTTATTAGAATGCACTCTTCACTAGGGCAGGGATCTACTCTGTCTTGTTCATAGCTGGTCCTCCAAGTCTACAGGCACTCCATAAATGGACGATAAACAAATAAATTAGCCCCTTTTTACAAATAAAGAAACAAGTGTCAGAAAGATAAAAGTGACTTGCCCAAGAGCACCAAGCTGGTTTTGTGGCAGAGCTGAGCCCAAGAATCTAGGTGCTCTGAGACCACTGCTCACACGCTGCCCTGTGCAACACACCTCCATTTCTCCCCTCCACCCTCCCCCATGAATTGCCTACTTCTCCTGCATCTACCTTTGCATACATCTCTCCCCCGGCCTCCCTCCACCTTTTCTTTGTCCTCTCCAGGCCTGCTTCCTGGACTTCCTTTTTTCTCCATTTATACTCTTCTTTTGGCTTGATCTCCCTTCTCCTGGGAGAGTCCCTGCTGTTTTCTAGGGCAGCTCCCCTAAACCTTCCGGAGGCACACAGAAATAACAAAAGCTGCCTCTTTATTTGGTGGTACAGAGGAATGTGGGACGCCTGCCCTGCTGCTTCCCAGAGACAAAGGGAATGTGGGTGTTAGAAGAAAGGGATTTGGGGGCCATAGCTTGGTCCTAGGGAGCAAAAGAAGCGTTCTCATCCGCTTCACTTAAAAGAAAGAGATGTATAGAGTCCCCTCCAGTCACTTCTCATTGGCTCACTGCTTTTCCCAGGGTGCCCTTTGAGGGCCAGGAAAAAGCAATCTGGTTCGGAATTCAGTCCTGATCACCTACCCTGGCACTGACCAGGAGAACCAGGGAAAGGAGATGAAGGTTTGAAGGGAGGAGGCTGAAGGAGAGTTAACCACAGGGAGAAAGGGTGAAATGGGAGGGTGAAAAAAGGAAGACAGAAGTGCCAGGCAGAGATGCAAAAAGAAAGAAAAATTGCCCAGCCGGGTGTGGCTCCGTGGTTGAGCATCGAACCAGGAACCAGGAGGTCACTGGTTCAATTCCCGGTCAGGGCACATGCCTGGGTTACAGACTCAGCCCCCAGTAGGGGGCGTGCAGGAGGCAGCCAATCAATGATTCTCTCTCCTAATTGATGTTTCCATCTCTCTATCCCTCTCCCTTCCTCTCTGAAATCAATTAAAAAAAATTTTTTTTTAAAGAAAACTAGGTAATGAGGGGAATGACGAGATGAGAAGAAAGGGTGAATTAGTACAGAAAAAAAAAGGAGAAAGTGCTGAATTAGGTTGTTTGTCTGCTATGCTTTAGCTAAACTCTCCAGACACAAGTCCCTGGCAGACCTCCACCTCTCCAGCCTGAGCTCTGGGAATTACCTTGGAGCTGCTGGATCTGCTTGGTGAACACCTCTGCCTGCTGGGCACTGGCCAGCCGTTCATCCTCCAGGAGCCCTGCAATGAGACAGGGGCCAGCATCAGGCCTGAGATCCAGCATGAGGCCTGGGATCCAGCATGAGGCCCGAGATCCTACATCAGGCCTGGGATCCAGTGAGCACAGAGCCTTTGGGCCAGGCCCTCAGTCATAGACACTCACCCTGCAGCTCCAGGGAGTCGTCCTCGTGCTGCCCTGCCAGCTCCCGGGTCTCTTCCAGCTCTGCCACCAGTTGCAGCACCTGAGCCCTCAGCTCCTCGAGCTCTGTCTCCGTGAGGCTCAGGCCCCGGTGCTTGCCCAATGACAGGGAGCCCATGCCACCACCTTTCTGCACGTGCTCTTCCTCTTCTTCCACCTCTTCCACCACTTCCTCCTCCTCCTCTTCCTCCTCATAGAGCGCTGGGAGTAACACTTCCCCTAGGGAGGACACCCAGCCCGCCAGGGAGTCAGAGACAATTTCCTTTCAAGGGTCCTTCTAGGGCGGGAGCTCAAACACACTGGCTCAGGGCAGAGATGTTATAATAGTGCCACCTGGTGTCCCCCCAAGAACCCCCTGGGCAGGCCCTGCACTCCTGAGTCTTCAGTTGTGAGGGTCAAGTTTGGAGGTAGCCCATCCCCCTTCCGGGCCCTTTCTGGACCCCTACTGCACCTGGTGGCCTCCCATTACCGCCCTTGGGCCAACTGAGCAGCCGGCGCTGGCTCAGCCATGTGAAGCTTGCATGAGGACACCTGCGTCTTCCAGTCCCGGTCCCTGGGTAGTGGGACAAGTAGTCAAGAAAGGATTCAGACACTGGGCATATCTCAGGCCAAACGGGGCAAGAGTTACCGTTTGGGGGTTTGTAGAAAGTTAAAAATTATCCTGGTGGCTTGTGAGAAATTAGCCTTTCCATAATAAAAAGGCATTGCCTGTCTGCAGGCAGAGAAAGAAAACACTTAAACGAAGTGATTCTGAATGTTTTACTGGACAAACACGGGGGCCCTTTCAAATGTGCTCTTTTTGAAATTTTCTACAAGGTCCACCTTCCTTTTCCCTGCTGAGTGTCTGCGGGGTGGGGGTGGGGGTCCGCTCTCCCAGCCCTCCCTGCCTGTCCCTCCTGAGCGCAATGAGGCCCCTCCTCCCCTGGTGACCACAGTGCAGGTTTTCAGGGGGGAGCCTGAGGGTGTGCTTGTGCGTAAGAGAAAGCCTTTAACGCACTGGAAACTGGGGTGTGCCTGCTCCCGAGCTTCTGGTTGGTGAGCACCCTCTCCTTTGCTGCAATGCAGTTCCTCTAAATAGCAAACATCGTATCTGGGTTGTGATTGTTTGCTTGGTTTTAAAACCTGAATCCCAGATCTTATTTTCTTCAATAACAGCAGCCTAAGGTTCATCTGGGGTCACTTGAGTCATCTGTCCCCCTTGGGGAAGCAGGGTTGCCCACACTGAGTGTGCACAGAAGTCCCGGAAAAAGGACCAGCTTCCCTTCAGGGGCCTGTGTTGGCAGCACCCACGAAGGCCCAGGGGTGTGTGGGAACACGAGTGTTGGGAGGTTGGCCTTCCCACCTGCCCCCTCCCAGGCCATCTCTCAGGCAGTAAGAGATCCTAGAGAACCAAAGCCACAAGGCTTGCGTATGAAGTTCCTGATGGTGGCACAAGAAACATAATTCACACGCTCCCTTCCCAGCTTTTCAAAACAAGAGACAGCTTGGGGTCTGGGTTGAGAGGCAGCAAGAACAAACCCCCTGCTGAAAAGCTCTGTCCAGCTGAGGCCTGTTGGCTGCCTGGCAGCTCCCTCAGGACACACAGACTGGTTAGGTGCGGATTAGGGTCCCCAAGGGACGCACCTGGAACCTCCCTCCAAGCCGGAGCCCCAAGGAGGGCAGGAGGGGGCTAAGGTGAACTGAGGAAGGAGCTGTGTCCTGGCTCAGAGTTCTGGGGTCAGAGGGCGGAAGGAGGAGGGGGGAAGAGAGAGAAATAAAGCTTTCTGGGAAAACTCACCCTCCATAGCTTGCATCCCCCGCCGCTCCAGGGACCCCCAGCGCTGGCCTTTCTTCCTCTCACATCCCTCAGAGCCCTCGTAGGAGCCTACAGTGGTCACTGTGGAGCCTGCCAGCAGGGACAGAGGGGGCGCTGTCGGTGCCAGGGGCGGCTGGGGGCTGGGTGCAGGGCCGAGAAGGGGACGTGCCTTCTAGCCCTTTGGAGCCCCGGGGTTTTAATTCTCGAGCTGCGCCTGCGGGGACCCCGCCCTGTACCCTCCTCGGCACCCCCAGGTCCAGCCTCCTCTCCCTCGCACACACGTAAAGGGTGTGTCTCTTCAGCCCAAAGGGGACCGCAGGAGAGAGACAAGGATGGAGGGAGGACAGGAGCCAGTAAAAGAGCGGCTGGAAGGGTGCGGTGCTGCGCGGAAGGAGCAGGTGCTGGGGGCGGGGCTGTGGGAAGGGGTCTAGGCCAGAGCTGCTCCCCCCTGCACCCCCCCTTCTCCCGCGGGACCTGGCGCGCCCCACCCTCGGGAGCCTTCGGGCCGGCGGGGTGCAGGGTCGGGAGCCACCGGGGCTGGAAGCGCCGCCGGCTGCACAGACGAGACGGGGAGGGCGCGGGAGAGGCGCCGGGGCAGGCGTGGCGGTGGCGGGAGAGCCAGCCAGGAAAGATGGAGCCCGGGCCAGGTGGGGGTGGGCGGAGGAGGAGGACTTCGGAGGGAACGGGGGGGCGGGGGGGAGGAGGACCCTGGGTCTGCAGGGAGCAGAGGTGGAGAGTGAGGAAGGGGCGGCTCTGACCTGGGCCCGGGCAGCTCCAGCTCGCGGCGCCCGCGCCGGCCCCGGCAGCCGCCTCCATGGCCGCTCGCGCCGCCGCCGTCCCCGGGAGCAGACGCTGCAGCAGCGAGGCCGGGACCCGGCGCCCGTGAGCAGGGGACCGGGAGGGGGAGGCGGAGGCTGAGGGGGCGGGCCGTGGGGGCGGGGCCTGGCCGGGCACCTGACACCGCCCCGCCCGCCGCCGCCGCCGCCGGGAAGCCCTCCCTGCACCGCGGCTGGGGAACCGGGGCGGCGCGGGCCGCGGGGAGGGGGGAACTTGTCCCCGACACGCCCGTGGCGGCGCCGGGGAGCGGGCGGGCGGGCGGACGCGGCTAATCAGGCTGAGGCTGCGCCCCTAGGGAGCGGCACGGTGCCCTGGTCTGGCGCGGGTCCTGCCGGAGTCGGCTGCGCGCGGGGACCTCTCTGCGCCGGGTCAGGGCCCGGCCCTCAGGGCGCTCAGCGACGGGGAGGGAAGGACGAGGGTGGACCAGCCCTCCCGCCTGTCCCTCCAAGCGCGCAGACCCTCCCCTCCCGTTCCTCCAAACGCGCAGACCCTCCCCGCCTGTCCCTCCAAACGCGCAGACCCTCCCCGCCTGTCCCTCCAAGCGCGCAAACCCTCCCCTCCCGTTCCTCCAAACGCGCAGACCCTCCCCGCCTGTCCCTCCAAACGCGCAGACCCTCCCCGCCTGTCCCTCCAAGCGCGCAAACCCTCCCCTCCCGTTCCTCCAAACGCGCAGACTCTCCCCTCCCGTTCCTCCAAACGCGCAGACCCTCCCCGCCTGTCCCTCCAAGCGCGCAAACCCTCCCCTCCCGTTCCTCCAAACGCGCAGACTCTCCCCTCCCGTTCCTCCAAACGCGCAGACCCTCCCCGCCTGTCCCTCCAAGCGCGCAAACCCTCCCCTCCCGTTCCTCCAAACGCGCAGACCCTCCCCGCCTGTCCCTCCAAACGCGCAGACCCTCCCCGCCTGTCCCTCCAAGCGCGCAGACACTGTCACTCCGCACGCAGGGCTGTCTCCGCCACCGCTGTCCGTGCGGAACCCCGGCTGCCGCCCGAGCCCCCACAGCGGCTCCTCGCGCCCCGGAGTTGCGAGGCTGGAGGAAGGAAGCCGAGGCCCACGAACGCGAAATGCCAGGCCCTGTCTCTGCCTTCCCGGAGCCCCCGCCCAATCCAACCAGGGAGCGCTCCGTGGCCCCGCAGCCCGCGCTGCCCGAAGACCTCCTCTCCCACGGCCCGGCCTCCCCCCCGGGTCCCAACCCCGTGGGCCACCAACCCCGATGCCCGCACCCCACCCCTGTAGCCGCCTCGAGTGGGAACTGCTGATGTTCCCTCTTGTAGATGTGGAAGCCCAAAGGGCTTGTTTCAGTGATTCAGTTATTCACCCGAGGACTGTCTGTCCCCCAGGCATATCTGCGGGTCTCAGCAGGGACAGAGCGGCGCACACGTAGGAACAGGGGCGTCCCGGCGCCTCCAGAAAAGTATTGGAGGTTCCTAAGACTTCCCAGTATGATTTCACGCTGAGGGAGTTAAATGTTGCCCAATAACGATAACGTTGCCCTATAAGAGTCTCCCTCCCTTCCCCTTCCCTCCCCTCCCCTTCCTCTTCTCTCCCCCTCTCCTTCCCTTCTCCCTCTCATCCCCCCTAGCCGAGTGCTCTGAGAGATGATGGAGGTTTCATTTGCTCCCTAGAGATGAGGATTCCACTCCATATCCTGTGGTCAACGTGATCCCTTCTGGGAAAGGCTGTTGAAGTAGCCCACCCAGACCCTTCCGGAGGGTCGGCTGCAGATATCAGACCTGCCCAGACTTGGGGAGCAGGACAATTGTCAGGGAGGGAGGAAGGGGCTGGCATTGGGAGGGTGGGCCGCAGAGAGCTCTGGTGACTGACAGCCTAGTGCTGCAAGCCCCGTGGCTGTGTGGTCTGCCCTAGTGCAGCTCCTCGATCGGCTCAGCCAGGGGGGTCAGTGAGCAGCTAGTGTTCACTGCTGACCTTTGGGATGATGGAAGGAAGGTCAGGGGAGGACGTTGTCGACTCTGACACCAGGGGTCCAAGCGCTCCTCGGGGAGCTCTGATCCTGAGTATTAAGACTAGTTTCTCCCTGGCTATTGGCCTGCAGGTCAGCTTTCACCCTCGATTAGGAGGGCATTCAGGGAGATCTGAACCAATCTATTCTCAGGACCCAAATACGGGCAAATCCTGGCCAGACCAGCACTGGGTTGAGGATGGGGGGGGGGGGGGGGCAGGATTAGGGGGCAGGAGGGAAAGGCTCAGCAGCTATGGGGGGAAGTGGACCAGGGCCCAAGGATGCAGCTCCCAAGTGCCAGCAGAGGTGGGGGTGTCAGGTGATCAGCTGAGGGAGATGATCTAAATTAATCCTTGTAATCCCTGGACTCAGGACTCAGCCTCCCTCCTAATCCATCCCAAAGCTCATCCTCTCAGGATTGATGCGACCATTTATCCCCCTTTACCCTTATTTCTAAATGCCTAGATCCCTTCGTTAGAAGGGGGAAAATGTGAATCTTTTAAACATGCAGAAAAATACAGAGATACAGTGAATAACAATAAATATCCACTGAAATCCAATTTCTGTTCATTTCTTGCCATATTCGATTCAGAGATAGCCCTTCTAGTTATAGTTTTACAGTTTTATTCTCTATGTATGTATTCACAAACACTACAGAATATTGACTTGTGTTTAAAATCTATCTAAATGGTATTATACTGCATACATTATTCTGCAAGCTTTCTTTTTTCTCAAAAATGTTTTACATTTATTCATGAATTTTAACCTCTGAATACGATTTCATTGTTTGAATATACTGGTACCACAATTTATTTATTCCTCTTTCTGCTAAGGGGCGTTTAGAATGTTTCCAGTTTTCTGGGTTATAAACAATGCTGCCATGAACAGTGCTGTGCGTGTCTCCTTGGCATATATGTAAGCACTTCTCTAAGGTAGATACCGAGAGGTAGAATTTCTAGGTCAGAGAATATGTGCTTAACGTCACTAGTTAAACTTTACTAGTTATTGCTACTGTGCTCTAAAAAGCTGTTTGACCAATCTACACTCTTACCAGTGGCTTTCTGTGCTTGATTAGATTCACTAACATAAATTTCTCTGCTCACCATTCCTTCTTGCATTCCACGCCTTCCTTCTTGTAAAGTATATCCTTTGGTGGCATTTCAGTGAAAGTTTTCAAGTGGTAAACATTCTGAGCCACTGTCTTAAAACTTCCTTACTTCACACCATTTAAGTGGAAACTTCGTGGGCAGAGAATTTGAGGTTGTCAGGTTTTTCTTGATCTTTTGAAGATATTTTATTTTTTTCTATAATATTTTGTTGCTAATAAGAAGTCAGTCAATATAACTATTATTTTTCTAGGCAAACAGGCCTTTTTTTTCCTTATTACTTTTAAGATTTTTTTCTTTTCCTCAGTATTCTGCAGTTTTGCCTCAATGTGTTTATAAGCTCAGGACTCTTCAACCTGAGACCTGTGTTTTTCTTCCATTTTGGAAAATTCTTAACCATTATCTTGGGATATTACATTCCCCCCATTCTTCCTGTTCCTTTCAGGAGCCCCTATTTTATACTAGAGGCCCAGTGCATGAAATTTGTGCACAGGTAGGGTCCCTAGCGGCTGCCGGCTGCCCACCGGCAGCCCTTTGTTCTATGCCACCCCCTGGTGGTCAGCGCACATCAGAGTGAGCGATTGAACTCCTGAGGGGACACTTTGCATATTAGGCTTTTATATATATAGATAGGGTTGTGATATGCCATGTATCTAAATATATATCTCAGGGGTCCTCAAACTACGGCCCGTGGGCCACATGCAAATACAAATATTGTATTTGTTCCCGTTTTGTTTTTTTACTTCAAAATAAGATATGTGCAGTGTGCATAGGAATTTGTTCATAGTTTTTTTTTAAAACTATAGTCTGGCCCTCCAACGGTCTGAGGGACAGTGAACTGGCCCCCTGTTTAAAAATTTTGAGTACCCCTGATATATCTCATTCTTTCCTCATGTCTTTTAACTATTCTTTCATATTTTCTATTTCATCACCTTCCCTCCAAATTTTGAATGATTTCATCAGCTCTATCTTCCAATTCACTAATTCTCTTTCCAACTGGGTCTAGTCTACTGTTTAATACATCATTGAGTCTTTAATTTCAATGATATGCCTTTCATTTCTTAATGTTTTATCTTTCCCTCTCAATAAACTGCTTTTTTCATAGTCCAATATTTTTGTTGTGGTTTATTTTCTTGTGTTTAATTTTTATGCTTTTAAGTATACTTATTATATAGTGTTTTTCTATTAAGCACAGTTCTGGGAGTGTTAATTCTTCTGTTTGTTGTGTCTGCTGACTCTTTCTTATGGTTGATTACTTCCTTGTCTAGTTTATAATATTTTATTGTGAGCTCTTCTACAGCAGGTGTGTGTGTGTGTGTGTGTGTGTGTGTGTGTGTGTGTGTGAGAGAGAGAGAGAGAGAGTCCCCCATATGTTCTAGCCTATGAAAACATTTTTACAGAGCTCTTTCTTGCTTCTGTGGAGCTGTGTGGTATTCCTAGGGACTTCAAGGGTCCAAAGCCAGATTTCTGTTTAATTTCTCTGTTTGAGAATCAGCATCATGCAGATAATGTAAATCCAGATGCAATATAAGCATTTACTCAGACTCGGGACTTCAACCCCTCAGGTTCTTTTCTCTGCTTCTGTGGACTGGTGTGTGTAGTTTTTAGTTTTCTTTCTATGGAGAAGGTAGATCTTTGATGTTCTGAGCTTTATGCAGGGGGTCCAGCCCCAGCGCCTTATCTCTGGTGGCTGAGGCCACATATCCCATAACCAGAAGCATTGAAATGCAGCTCCAGGTTCCTGTCTAAACCCACCGTGGCCACTGGGACAGCCTCCTCTTCTCTTTTATTTGGTTTTGTCTTCCTTCCTTAAGTCTAATATTTGGGTTTCTTTTTTTTTTAAACTAAATTTTTGCAATTGTCCATATTTTAATTTTAAAATTCTATTTTATGCAAATTTGTGTGTGTGTTTGAGGGGGGGCTGGGTGAGAAGATAGCCACATTAATTCAGTCTGCCATGTTGCCATAAGTTCCACTCTGGATTTCCTGTGTTGTTATTATTATTCCTAACAATCTGTATGTCTGTAAAGTGCACTATAATTTGCAAAAAGATTTCACATAGTTTCTCTGAGAAATAAGTATTACTACTCCCATATTGCCGAGAGGAAAACCGAGACTCAGTTTTGAATCTTAGCTTTTGGACTTTGAATCCTGTGCATTTCATAGCTTGTATTTTACACGGGGACCTAGGCCATATGTGTGCTTCTACTCCAGAAAGGGCAGGCAGTATATATGTGTGTGGTCGGGGTGGGGAGGGCAGAATAAAAATAAATCCAGGAAAAACAGGGCTCGTCCGGGATTTGAACCCGGGACCTCTCGCACCCTAAGCGAGAATCATACCCCTAGACCAACGAGCCTGTTATAGCTGCCTCCTGCCAGATGTGCCTTCCCTGCCACATCAGCTTCAGCCATAGTGTGTGGTTTCCAGAGGTGGCTTCTCTTTTCCAGGCTGGCTCCCAGCCCAGGCTGGCTGCACGCCCCAGGCCTCGCTCTCTCCTGCTCCTCCCCGTCCCACTTCAGGGCCACACAGAAACCCGGTACTCTAGGCAGGGCCCCTCCTTACCCGTGATCAGTCTCCCCAGGACTCCCACGTGGAGTTCCTGGGGTGCTGCTGGGGAAGGGCAGAGAGGAAGCCAGCCTCCAGCAGCCTCCACTGTCTGGGGAAACCCGGGGCTCAGGGAGCCTGAATGGCATCTCCTGCACCGATGACGAATCAGGCTTCTGTCTTACCTCAGGATCAGGCCACCAAAAACCCTCCAAACCGAAGAGCCTCCTGGGTGTGGGTGTGGGAGGCTGCCCAGGTCACCTTCACTGTGTGAAATTTGCTGAGTTATTCAGTTTCTTCACCTGTCAGTTGGGGAAGTAACACCTGCCCTGTCTGCCTTGCAGAAGGTTTTGAGGATCCAGGGAGACAATGTCTGTGAAAACGCTCTGCACACTGTAAAGATCTAGACCAGTGGTTCTCAACCTTCCTAATGCCTCGACCCTTTAATACAGTTCCTCATGTTGTGGTGACCCCCAACCATAAAATTATTTTCGTTGCTACTTCATAACTGTAATTTTGCTACTGTTATGAATCGTAATGTAAATATCTGATATGCAGGATGTATTTTCATTGTTACAAATTGAACATAATTAAAGCATAGTGATTCATCACAAAAACAATATGTAATTATATATGTGTTTTCCGATGGTCTTAGGCGACCCCTGTGAAAGGGTCGTTCGACCCCCAAAGGTTGAGAACCGCTGATCTATACAAAGGAACCAGGTTATTATAGTGGCATCATGAGGGCTGGGGGACTGCACAAGAGGAGAGCTGTCACTTAATGCTTACCATGGGCTGGGCAGTGTGCTCCTGGCTTTACAGATCCTATTTCACCTTCTAACAACCTGGTGAGGCTGGTGCCATTCCCATTGTAAGAAAAAAAACTTGCCTAAATTTAGCTTAGAGGAGGCACACTTATTTCAATGGAAGCCTGTTTTAAATTCAGTTCACACTGCTACCCAGACTTGCTAGAAAACCAAAGATGGGGATACGTACATCCGGTAAATACCCTCCCTCTCTCCGCTGCCCATCCTGCCCACGGAGGCTGCAGGGAAACCCTGCTGACAGGCCAAGGGAGGCCTGGTGGGGGCCCTTTGGGCTGAGGGTTTCCCAAATGGGAGTGGCTGGGAGGTCAGCCTCAGAGAGCGGGGCCTTGTGGGAGACTCACCCATCACACCCAAGGACCCTGCTCGCTCCCAGGGGAAATGACCTCCCTGAGGCTGGGAGTTCCGGGGGGCAGAGACCTGTCTTACTGGCCTTTGGTTCCTGCCCTGTGTTTAGCACTTGGCAGCCATGCTGACAATACAAACGATTTCCAAGCATTTTGGTGTAAGCACTTTACCAGGTGGATCTCATTTCATCCTCACAGCACCACTTAGCAAATGTCTGTGGAATGCACGGATGAGTAAAAGTCAGGAGTTTGCACAAAAAGTCGCTAGTGCAACAGATATTCAGGTGAATCCTCCTCCCTTGACTTGAAGTAGAAACCGTAAGCCTGAAGACACCCTCCCACCCGCCGTCCAAGTAAGCAGGCTTCCTACTGAGCCAATCCCTCTCTTGGATAAGCAGGAAGAATGGCCCCATCTTAGAGAATGGATTGGCCAGCATTCCTTTCTACCCAGGGGGTAAAATTTCATTATCTCCACCCAGGAGTGTCTGGACCAGACAGTTGGCTCTGCTAACTAATCATGGCCGGAGAAAAAGGCAACAGCTCATCCAGTCTAAAGCCAGAGTCTTTTTTGGGTAGCCGTTCCCCGGCTTTAAAGTGGCTTATAAATAAAAGCACACTCAAGGCGTTGTTCCATTACCTCAGCAGACATTCCCTGCATTGTTCATCCTGGTGGGTGTGCCAGGGAGTGAGGTTGCTCCCAGCAAGGGCTCCGAGGGGGATTTTACTGAGAATATTTCAGGGCTGAGACCAGCCTTGGGCCCCAGCCAGTGCTTCCCTCCAGGGGTGCTGCTGGAATTTGGGGTAGGATCCTTCTTCTTTGTGTGGCCTGTCTGGAGCAAGGTTCTGCTCACTGAATACCAGTAATCATTCCTCTGTCAGGGTGTCAGCCATAACCCCCTACCCCCACCCCCAACACACACACACACACACACACACACACACACACACCCCTGGTGGAAACCCCTTAGTGCCGACCATGCATTCTCTTTCCAGGTTAAAATGACTGTGGCCTTACTCTAGGGCAGTGGTTCTCAACCTTCCTAATGCTGTGACCCTTTAATACAGTTCCTCATGTTGTGGTGACCCCCAATTTCATTGTTACAAATTGAACATAATTAAAGCATAGTGATTAATCACAAAAACAGCCGAAACCGGTTTGGCTCAGTGGATAGAGTGTCGGCCTGCGGACTGAAAGGTCCCAGGTTCGATTCCGGTCAAGGGCATGTACCTGGGTTGTGGGCACATCCCCAGTAGGAGATGTGCAGGAGGCAGCTGATCGATGTTTCTCTCTCATCGATGTTTCTAGCTCTCTATCTCTCTCCCTTCCTCTCTGTAAAAAATCAATAAAATATATTTAAAAAAATAATAATAAAATTTAAAAAATCACAAAAACAATATGTAATTATATATATGTTTTCCGATGGTCTTAGGCGACCCCTGTGAAAGGGTCGTTTGACCCCCAAAAGGGTCGCGACCCACAGGTTGAGAACCGCTGCTCTAGGGGCAGTGGGACTTCGGGCCCAAAGGACTTCTCTCTGCATTTAAAAAGCCACCAATGGAATCCTCTGGGGAGAATCTACTTCTGAGCCTTTCCTCCCATCAGGAGGGTAGCTTTTAGTCAGGCAAACCCTTGGATGGTTCCTCATTTTCACGAGAGCATGTCAACCTTTTTCTTATCTCTTATATGGAGAGCCCTACAGGTCAGAGGTTAACAGGCAACATTGTCACAACACGTCATCTCAAGCCGCTGTGAGCACCTTAACAAAGACAATGAAGAGACTGAAATTGTTAAAGATTTTGCTTATCTTCATTCAGTCATCAATTCAAATGGAGACTGCAGCCAAGAAACAAAGAGCAGGCCAGAGACCCCGAAGGGCAGCAATGGAAGAATTAGGAAAGGTCATCACAAGCAAAGATGTGTCATTGGAGACGGAGGCCAAGATCATCTGCACCCTCTTATTCCAGTTACTATGTATGGATGCAGAAGTCGGACAGTAAAGATAGCTGATAGGAAAAGGATTGATTCATTTGAAATATGGGGTTGGAGGAAGGCCTGGGGGAGGGGACGGGAGTGGGGTGAAGGGGATGAAAGGGGACATCTGTGATACTTTCAACAATAAAGATAAATCAAAAGAAAAAATAAGTATGGGATTGGAGGAGAGCCCCGTAGATACCCTAGACCAGGGGTGGGGAACATCCGGCCCATGGGACCTTTAACGGCCGAGAAATCATGTGGTCTGGCCCTGCCAAGGCATTAGGGATGAGTTAATTAAATGTTTGACCAAATATCACAGGCTAATTTTTTTAAGTTGATAATTTGTATGGCCCATGAATGATGTTATAAATATCCAAATGGCCGTTGGCAGAAAAAATGCTCCCCACCCTGCAAATTAAGCCTGAAGCATCACTGGAAGCAAAAATGACAAAACTAAAGCTGTCCTACTTAGGGTACATCATGAGAAGGCAGGGTTCTTTGGAAAAGACGATAATGCTAGGACCCAGCAGGCAAAGAGGGAGATCAAACACAAGGTGGACCAACTTCATAAAAGAAGCCAGAGGCATGAGTCTGCAGGAGCTGAGCAGGGCTGTTAAGGACAGGACATCATGGACATGGCTCATTCATAGGGTCACCAGAAGTTAGAGCCACCTCAACAGCATGTAGCACACACATCAAAAACACAGCAAAGCCCGGCCAGTGTGGCTCAATGGTTGAGCATCAACCTATGATCCAGGAGGTCATGGTTCCATTCTTGATCAGGGCACATACTCAATTCACAGTAGGGGGCCTGCAGGAGGCAGCTGATCAACAATTCTCTCTCATCATTGATGTTTCTCTCTCTCTCCCTTTCCCTTCCTCTCTTTGAAATAAATAAAAACATATATATATATATATATATATGGCCAAAAGTGTTCTGGCAGGGTAGTTCAGTTGGTTAAAGTGTCATCCTAATATGCCAAGGTTGTGGGTTCGATCTCTGGTCAGGGCACATACAAGAAGCAACGAATGAATGCATATATAAGTGAAACAACAAATCAATGTTTCTCTCTCCCTCCCTCCCTTCCTCTCTCTCTCTAAAATCAATAATAAAAAAAGAAAACAGCAAAAAGTGGACACCGGTTGCTTCTGGAGAGGGGAACTGGGTGGCTGGGAAATAAACTTACTGTTCACCGTATATTCCTTTGTACTAGTTGAATTTTTGAGCTCTGGACGTATATAGAATTCACTCAAAACAGAAATTACATTATTACAAAACTAAGCAGAGAGAAGCAATAGAGAGAATAGGGAGAAATGCATTTCAGAGAGCCGAAATGTCCCCTGGATCAGAGCAGCCCAGCAGAGCTGGTATTGGCCCCATCCTGATGGTTCTGGTTTATGTCCACTTCCAAACTGTGCTTTGGGTCGAGTCCCTATGGAGGGGTAGTAGTCAGGAGCTGGCCCAGTCCCGTGAAACTGGGATGTCCACTCAGAGAAGTTGTTGGGGACATGGTTTATTTGATCACACCAGTGTCTCCTTCGAAGTCCCCGAGGGGCCATTACTGTCTGTCCTACTCCCAAGAACAGTTGGTTTGCGTTTGCTTTTTGGACACTGCATTATGGAAATGAGCAGCTGCTGGAAAGCACACATGTGGTCCAGCCGTAGGGACCTCACAGGGTGGTCACTTTCAGTTTCATTCCTGTCTCTTGAACTGTCCACTGTTGTCCCTCTTCTTTTGCTCTGATGTCTGATGCATGATTTCCTGTAGTGTCCCCTATATTCCTGCAACCTCTCTTAAACTATTACTGGAAATAAACTATTCCTGAAATAAGCTCCTAGGAAATAGGGGGGAACACCGAAACTCTTCAGAAAATATGCTCTTTTTCTAGAACTTTTCTTTTTTTAGAATGAAAAACGACTTTTCTCTTGACTGTTCTCCTTTCAGTTCTGGGCATTTGTAAGTCTAAACCAGTGGTCGGCAAACCGAGGCTCGCGAGCTACATGCGGCTCTTTGGCCCCTTGAGTGTGGCTCTTCCACAAAATACCACGTGCGGGCGCGCACGTACAGTGCGATTGAAACTTCGTGGCCCATGCGCAGAAGTTGGTTTTCGGAAAGGAGATAGACGAAACAAGTATACAAGACGAGTGTGGATGGGAGAGTTGGAAGGGGTCGACCTCAGCAAACGTTCCTCAATCAGACTGAGGACGTTTTTAGCAAAGGCCAGCTTAGGAGTAGCCTAATTAATAACAATGTACCTACCTATATCGTTTAAGTTTAAAAAATTTGGCTCTCAAAAGAAATTTCAATTGTACTGTTGATATTTAGCTCTGTTGACTAATGAGTTTGCCGACCACTGGTCTAAACCAATGGTCCTCAGCCAGCGGGGAGGGCGGGGAGCAGGGTGATTTTGCCTCTCAGAGGACTTCTGTGTCTGGAGACTTCTTTGGTTAGCATGACTGGGATGGCAGTGCTGCTGTCAGCATCTAGTGGGGAGAGGCCGGGAGGCTGTGAAACATCCTGCAGTGAGCAGACAGCCTCGCGACAAACAATTGTCTGAGCCAACACGGCAGTAGTGCTGTGGTCGGGAACCCTGGTCTAACCATACTTAATATGACCTTCTGTGAAGCCTTGGTGTATTATAATGTTCCTAAATTAAAAAGTGACTTTAAATCTGAAAAGGACACTAAATATGTGAAATAGACTTTAAATGTCTCCTGTTTTTATATCATTGCCCTCCTTCTCTACCCCATGCTTCCCTCCTCCTACTCCATGGCTTTGATGACTTTTTGTCCCTTGCTTAGGTGCCAGTGAGACGCTATGCCAGTGATGGCGAACCTATGACACCTCTGACACGCGAACTCATTTTTTTGGTTGATTTTTCTTTGTTAAATGGCATTTAAATATATAAAATAAATATCAAAAATATAAGTCTTTGTTTTACTATGGTTGCAAAGATCAAAAAATTTCTATATGTGACACGGCACCAGAGTTAAGTTAGGGTTTTTCAAAATGCTGACACGCCGAGCTCAAAAGGTTCGCCATCACTGCTCTATGCTTATCTGTCCCTCTTAGCTGGGGCTGGGTTCCCCTAACTTGGACCCATTTCCTCTATTTATCTGAGAGAGAGAGAGAGAGAGATTGATTTGTAGTCCTACTTATTTATGCATTCATTGGTTGCTTCTTGTATGTGCCCTGGCCAGGGATCAAACCCACAACCTTGGTGTATTGGGTTGACACTTTAACCAACTGGGCTACCCTGCCAGGCCTGTCCTTACTTCTGAAGTGAGTGGAATAGGGTGAGAAGGGACTGCCTGGAAGGGGATGGAGAGGCCAACGTGCAGCCACCTGTCCTGGTCAGTGGAGTAAGAAGGCCTGGTGTCTTCTCATCCCATCACTTTGGGCGGAGCCTAAGCCCAGGGGCTGCCCTTGCAGGCTCCTGTCAGAACCATTGGCCGAGGCGGGCAGCTCAGCAGAGCCCAGCAGACAGACAGCTGAGGCTGACTCCCTGCACTCAGCCAGGGCCATGTGCCCTGTCCAGGCTTAGGCACTGCAAACACTGCCTTCAGGAGTGGCCTCTGTCTGGTCCAGGTCCCAAGGGCCTGCCAGGGGAAGGCTTGTGCTGACTCACACAATCTAGTGGAGGCCAAGGGGCCTTGCAATTCCCAGGCCCTTACCTTAGCTGGGTCTCTGCCAAGAACCCCACCTGTGGGTGAGTGTCTGTGGGGAGTGTGTGTGTAGAAATGTCAGTCTTTCAGAGCGGCTGACAAGTCTCCATCTAGCCTTTCCAGCTAGGCATTCACGGGACATAGATTTTAGTCATAAGGTGTGGCCTTGTGGGAATTTCAGATGGAAAGGCTGGTGTTTGTCCAGCGTCTTTCACTTGGTGGGAATCGAACTCAAGCTCAAATCTCTGCTCAGTTTTCACCCCAGCTCACCCTTTTCCTGGGGTCCTTGGAGATGCTCCCTGAAGAGCTCAGCAGGCAGCCTAGGATTTAAGGGGAGTTAATATATGGATTTGAAGGCTTCCCGCTCTGTGGCCTCCTTCACTGCAGGAAGCTTACCTTCCAGACTCTGTTCTTGGACTCTTCAAGCCAACAAAGGCTGTCGCTTGTCATTTAGACTGAGGGGTACCCGGGGGGAACCCCATTTAAATGTAGTTGGCTCCTTTCATCCAGGTGTCTGGGTGCTGTACAGTGCTTTCAAGTAGTTGTTTTTCCTATTTTGTCCAGAGTTTATAATTCTTGCCTCTGGTGGGGAATCATCGACTATATACTGCTCTGCCATTACGGGCCATCCTTTCACTCTAACTTACCTCTGTGGAAGGTGTGTCACTTTCATCTATGCATTTATTGCGTGCTGGGTGGGGAAGAAGATGCAGCCCTAAGGGCTGACGTGCAGTGTTGAGTGCAAGTGTAGGTGGGGCTTACAGCACACTGGCATCACTGGGGTGGGCTTCACAGAAGGGGTCTTGGCCAGTCAGGCTGTGAAGGCAGGACAGGACGTGGGTGAGCGGACGGGAGAAAAGACTGTGGCAGCTTGGGCACTGCTGGGCTAAGGGCAGAGACAGGCGTGAACATGGTGTGAGAGGGGCAGTGCTCCAACCAGGGTCTGAGCAGGAAAGGTGTACTTTCCGGGTAGATTCAACGTGGAGAAACAGGCGGCCGATGCTTTCGACGGACCCCTTCCATGAAGGCTGTGCACTAAGGTGCTCCCAGGACATTCCCTGTTCCCCGTCCCTTCCTGCAGCCTGAGGCTGGTTCCAGGCGGGTTGAGAGCCCCCGATCTCTGGAGAGAGAGACTTAGGGGCAACCACCACAAAGGGGCAGATGGGATGCAGACACCTAAAAGGAGGGAGTGGTGCCAGAAGCTAAACTGAGTGGGTGCCCTTGAGAGCTCCATTCAAAGGGAAAATGAAAGAGTGGTGGAAGCCCTGGCCGGTGGGCTCAGTTGCTTGGGCATTGTCCTGGGCGCCGAAAGGTTGCCAGTTGCCAGGGTTTCAGGCTCAATTGCATGTGGGGAGCATGCAGGAGGCAGCTGATGGATGTTTTGCTCTCACATAAATAATTCTCTCTTTCACTTCCCCCCCTCTAAAAATCAATAAAAAATCTTTTTAAAAAAGTGATGTAAGCACCTTTACTAAGTATGGGCCAGCATCTCCCAGGCTCCGTGAGCTGACTCTTGTTCACCCCAGTCCCCAGTAGTGCATGTCCGGATTCTTTGAGCCCAATCTTTTATCCTCTGAAGGACACACAATCGGCTTTGGGGCTGCAAAAGGAGGTTTAGGTGGGGGCTGGGAGGGGGTCTCTAATCCCAAACTTTGTCCTTAGGAGGCTTAGGATCAGCGCTGACCATTCAGGGAACTCCAAAGTGGCTTTGGAGGCTGGGTTCTCTGGTGAGGTGGGGGGAGGGTAATCTATAAGAGGAATGAGAGGGGGTGGGGGACCTCCATGAGCAAAATGTCAGGGGAGGAGGAGTTTTATCTGTTCAAGAACATCTCCTCGGTGGGACCGTGGGACGGGCCTCAGTACCACATTGCCCCTGTCTGGGCCTTCCACCTCCAGGCGGCCTTCATGGGCTTTGTCTTCTTTGCAGGGACACCACTCAATGCCACCGTGCTGGTGGCCACACTGCGCTACAAGAAGCTGAGACAGCCCCTCAACTATATTTTGGTCAATGTGTCCCTGGGGGGCTTCCTCTTCTGCATCTTCTCTGTCTTCACTGTCTTCATTGCCAGTTGCCAGGGATACTTCGTCTTCGGCCGCCATGTTTGTGCCTTGGAGGCCTTCCTGGGCTCTACAGCAGGTACTTCCGGGGAAGGGGGCTGGGGGAGGCAAAGGACACTGAGCTGGGATTGGAACCAGGAACCGGCCTGCCGACCCGGAGTGCATCCCAAAAGAGGAGTCTAGGGGAGTTTGGTGCTCTTTTGCATATTGGAACGCAAAGCCTGGACTAGAAAGTTGACCCACTGCATCCCAAATTCTATCCCACCCATTAGTCCAACCCTGTCTCCCCGTGCTTGCCCCACTCTGTAATTCACTCCGTCTGCCAGGCGGGGTGGGCTGTCTACCCCATTACCTTCACGTCTCACCGCAGGTCTGGTAACAGGCTGGTCACTGGCCTTCCTGGCCTTTGAGCGCTACATTGTCGTCTGTAAGCCCTTCGGCAGCTTTCGCTTCAGCTCCAAGCACGCCCTGATAGTGGTTCTGGCCACCTGGACCATTGGTATTGGTGTCTCCATCCCACCCTTCTTTGGCTGGAGCCGGTGAGAGCCCAGGGCAGTGATGCTGACATTGCTGGAAGCTGAGGGTGGTGTGGGTGGAAAGAGTTGGGTAAAGTTTCTTTTTTATTTCTAATTTTTAATGAACGGGTGGAGTAGGTGAGAGAAAAGGCTGTGGGAGACAAATCCTAAAGTCTACTCTTCAGTTCAAATTGCTATACCCTTCGCTGGTGAGCACAGAAAGCCCTTCCCGCCCAGTCACTGGGCATCCCCTGGGTTCTACACGGAGACCCCAATGCAGGAATCTCGGCTCCCACTCCACATCCTTGTGGTGGCCCCCGCAGTGAGCAAGTGCCGTCCAGTGGGTGAGTGTTTGGTCTCTTACAGGTTCATCCCCGAGGGCCTGCAATGTTCCTGTGGCCCGGACTGGTACACTGTGGGCACCAAATATCGCAGCGAGTACTATACCTGGTTCCTCTTCATCTTCTGCTTCATTGTGCCTCTCTCCCTCATCTGCTTCTCCTACTCTCAGTTGCTGGGGGCCCTTAGAGCTGTGAGTGGCTTTTGTGAGGGTCAGGGGACTCCAGGTGAGAGGGAAGAGTCGGGGAATGTTCTAGAACATATCTGGAAAAGCCATAGCCAGGTTAGAGCATTGGCCTGCAGACTGAAGGGTTCTGGGTTCAATTCTGGTCAAGGGCACGCACCTCAGTTGCAAACTCCTCCCCAGACAGGGCCCTGGTCGGGGCTCATGCAGGAGACAACCAATCGATGTGTTTCTCTCACATAGATATTTCTGTCTTTCCCTTTCTCTTCCACTTTCTCTAAAAATCAATGGAAAAATCCTCGGGTGAGGATTAAAAAAAAATAATAATAATAAAATAAAAGCAAAGAAGGAAGTGGGGATAGGCAGAATGATGAAATGGCATGAAGACTAAGGTGGAGTCACCCCTGCTCAAATATAGGTGTCAAGACATGCATGTGATCCCTTCCACTGACCCAGACTAGAGCCGCCTCCATCCTGGCTTCCTCACGGAGGGAGAGCCATGGGGACTAGGCCAGAAACTGGAGCAGAAGAGAAGCAATTGGAGCAGATGCCCCCCCCGCCCCCCCCGATAAAAAACAAAAATCCTCCAGAGACCTGGGAGTTGAGGGCTGGGGAGAAGAGGATGTGATGTTCTCTGTGCTTTTCCCAGGTTGCTGCCCAGCAGCAGGAGTCGGCCTCAACCCAGAAGGCTGAGCGGGAGGTGAGCCGCATGGTGGTGGTGATGGTGGGGTCCTTTTGTCTCTGTTATGTGCCCTATGCTGCCCTGGCCATGTATATGGTCAACAACCGTAACCATGGGCTAGACTTACGGCTTGTCACCATTCCTGCCTTCTTCTCCAAGAGCGCATGCGTCTACAATCCCATCATCTACTGCTTCATGAATAAGCAGGTAAAGTTCCCCATTCACGTTCCTGTGAGACCCTAGTCTGTAAGACCTGGTTCTTGTCACCAATGACTTTTAACTCCGAGTACCTTAGACTATACCCCCAAGGGTTAGGGGTGAACAAGGGAAGCCACAGAAACACTTAGTAGCCTAGGAAGCCCATAGAAGCACAGGGAGGAAGGTGTGGTCATCGAGACAGTATCATAGAACCCGGAGAAAATAGAACTTGAGCCATAAAAATTGAGTTGCTCCAAAGGACAGGATAAGTGAAAAGGTTTTCTGTTTTATTGAAAAACTGATAGCTCCCTTACATTCTAGTCCTTCCAATTCAGTTAATCCTTTCTTGTCCAACTTCTAGCCTGCAGGAGCATGTGTGGAGCACAGAAATCACATGCATAAAATCTAAAGTGGCTTATCATCTGAAGGTCCCAGGTGGCCTATCCCTCAATTCCTAAATCTAAGCTAAACAAATAAACAAACAAAAAACTTAGACAAATCTAGGAGAGTTCCTGTCTTGAGAATTATCTTACTTCTTCAGTCCCTGAGATGGATTCAAAACGAATGTGAATCTGGATGGAAACAGGATTGGCAGTCCTTTCCCCAGCAGAAGGACCTTCTAGGAAGGGGGAGGGTGGGTGGGTGGACCTACTCTAGGGCTGCTTCTCACAGTGCTCCTAGGAGGCAGGCTAGTTTATGAGTCTCCCCAACAGTGAGTTGGCCAGAATGTGTAGGATTATGTAGACAAGCAGCGAGAAGTCCTGGACTGGAATCTAACCAGTCTCAGAACTGGGAAGATATACTCAAAACCACCTGAGGAGATCCTGGGCATTAGGCATTATTTGGGGATACAACAGAGAAATTTCTTCCCGTAGTTCCTGATGTTATCTCCTCTGTTCTGGTCTGCCGAGGGGGCTATCTCCAATTCTGCCCTTTCTCTCCAGTTCCGGGCTTGCATGATGGAGATGGTGTGTGGGAAGTCCATGACAGATGAGTCTGACATGTCCAGCTCCCAGAAAACGGAAGTTTCTACTCTCTCTTCTAGCCAAGTGGGCCCCAGCTAAGGCGCCATATTGGACTATTTGCAGCAATTAGGATTTTACATTTAAGGAAATTTCTACTTCCTCTGCTAAAAACCAAACTACTAACCATGCAGAAAACAGATGGGAAGGGGCGTGATGACCATTTTGGGGGATCGATTTTCCGTTTTCCTATTATTCCTTACTTCCCTACAAAGATACCGTTCCAGCTGGGTCCATCTTGGAACACATCAAGCCCTTTGCAGCAACCATGTTTCTACTAAGTGGCAAGATTCACAGCACTGCAGACTCATCTCTACAGACAAGGCATCTATAAAGGAGTGTGGTTGGGTTTTCAGTATATGGGTAACAATTACCTCCCTTTTTAGTAACATTTTCTCCCTTCTGCGATAATATATTCTGAGAAAACGCCTTAGAAATGGGAGAGACTTAAAGAAAAAACAAATAAAACCTTCAGTAGGCCCCAAATGTGAGTTTGAACGAATTTCTTTATGCTGTATCGTATATTCCCATCGTCAGTATAGCTGTGGCAGCAACAGCCAGGTTCCATGGGCTCGAGCCAGCATGGCTCACTCCAGGTGTTTCCCTTCCCTCTCTCCGCCTATTTGGCTAAACCAATATATCTATCTTAAGAGGTGTATTTTACCAAAGTTAACAGTTTAAATCATTTTATGTTCTCAAAATAAAATTGCACATCTTGGTATCATTTATAAACCACACCAAAATGTTCAAAAAACTGTTTTACCTTATATTTTATACTTCCTCTTTGAAAAATATTCTTTTTTGAAATAAAAATCAGGATAAATGTTGTGTGTACATTCAGGAGTGGCTTGTGTTTGGTGTCAGATACCTATGTAATGAGCAGTTACACGGCCTAAGGGAAGAGAGAGGGATTACAACTGCAGTGAGGACGATGCGGGATTTCACGAACAGGAAGAGAAGAGTAGCCAATTTGGAAGAAGGCAGCGCCTTCTCTGGTTGAGGAAGGGGTATATAACCTTTCCAGGAGAGCTCCTTTTCTGACATTTTAGAGCACTCATAATTCCGAGCAAGCATTCTATTTCTTAAGTGAATAAAGGCCACGCATACTCCACAACGAATGTAAACAGTTTTATTTAGAAACAGATAGGTACCTGTTTGCATTATAGAATATAAAACTTGGTTTACACTCTATAAAAAATAACCAACATCCAAATTCAAGAGAGCTAGCATTCACAGGACACACAATATGGGTGTGCAGCGACTGTCCACCAGCCCCAGGTTTGATTTAAACCAAAAACATAATCCAGGGGGGTCATTCGAGATTTGAGTACAATGCTTGCTGCTGAGCACCCAGCAGTCACTGTCTCAGCAGATGAAGGTTTGCTTTCTAAGTGTGACTGTAACACAAGGCCTGGGTTCCCTTCCCTGTGAGCTGCGAGGCTCCCCTGCCAGTCCTGATGTGCTCTAACGAAGCCAGGGTTGGTGGCATATTAGTTATCTCTGGTCTTCTTAACAATAAAAATGGGGAATCTGGAAGGCAGAGAATTTCCATGCCCCTTATATGGGGATTAAACGTAAAAGAGTACATCCACTCTCAAGAGCTCAATGCAAAGGCTGGGGTGAAGTTACATGATATCTGGCTTTTCACCAGGCCAAGTAGCCCACCTCAACATGATCATGGAAGACCGAAGGATACACCTAAATTCAGGTTATAATAATCACCCAGCACCACCCAAATATAATCCAGAAAGATATATGAAATAATAAAGGTTAGTTATATATATTTATCTTAGTAACCTGAGGGCTAAAAACTTGGAATACAATAAATTCTCTCAAAAGAGGTCCATCTGTACGAAGGGACCAAAAAGACAGCTTGTGTTATGTAAAACAGGGGTGGAGTGAGTTGGGAACAGGGGCCGGTTTCTTCAGCTCTTTCTACAAGGTCTCTCTCTTTGATAAAGACTGGCAATCTGTTGATCCAAGATAAGCTTTTCGTTTGGCAGGGGTGGTGGGGGGACAGGGAGTGATGGGTCAGAGGCAGGAAGGGTAAGCAACGGTCCTCAAACCAAAGAGCCCTCTCTGCAGGCCTCTCAGCTTCGAGTCTGACTCAAGCTCTCTAGTTGACACAGACACGGCCTGGGAGTAAGTGGTTAGCATTCTGAGGTATGAGGATCCCTGGTAAATTCAGCAGCATGTGGTTTTTAGAAACCGGCCCACAAAATAAAAACACTGCAACACTAATACTGCTATTTAACCACTGTCTGAAAGAGAAGAAAAAAAAAATCCCCACTACATTGGGAGGCTCTAAGCTTTCATAAAAGGTGGTCCAAAACAACTTCTCTTTATCTTAGGGTTTCTTAAGAAAGTCCTCATTCAGTCATCATTTCTCTTGTTAAAGGCACTTTCAATGACATGATTGGCAAGAAGCACAATTTAACTGCAGTGAAAGCAAAATTAATTCCTGGGAACATCTGGGGAATAGGAGCCAAATGGGGCACTTACAGTGATTCAATAGGCAAGACAGTCCTGAGCACTTCAGCAGACACACACCCAGAAAAAACGGTGTGCCCTGAAAACACTTGTATTTTTCCTTTAGTTTTCCAGTTGTTTCTATGTATAGCTCTGTAAAAAGATCACATTCAATACTTGATTTTCAGGACACTGGCCCTAACGCTTCCGACCACAGCTGTGCTTGACAAAATTAGCAAACAGCTAGTCCTACAGGGAAGAAAAAAAATAGGATGAATAAAATCAAGTTGAGCCAAGCTTTCTTACAGCACAGGGCTCTGTCCTTGCCTAGATAATGCCACGATCAGTTGCTGAACTGAATAAAATATATGGCCCCTACTATTGATGAAATACACTTTTCAATAGGCAAGATTATCATTTTTCTAAATATAAAGAGTGGGGTATGTTTTTTTTCTTTTTTCCTCTCTTCCAAACATTTCTTAATGATTTCAGGCTTAAAAAAGTAATTAAGTCATAATTACAAAAATTACATGGTAAGGGTTGAGAAAGAGTGAAGGGCTAATTTTTGCCTATGAGTTGAGGATCTTAATCCTGCATATCATACTCCCAATCAAAGAACAAATACAAAAATAAAACACCATGTTATACATAATACAAAGTGTAAATCTACAAACACAAGTGTACTAATTAGTTGTTCCTCAGAAGCACAGTTTTCCTCCTGTCCCTCAGCGAGGAGAAGGAATGGGGACGGGATGGTTTTCGTTATGTTTTTTCACGTCTTAAAAAGTTTGTAATAACAGTCTCAGTAGCGCAAACAATTTCATGTGAAACCAGAAGCTGTAAAAATAAATTATTTTTGAAGAAACATGGGTTCCTCTGTCTGCAGCTCAGAATTCATCATGTCGTACTAAGGCCTCACCAAAATCTGTGGCCTGGCTGCCCACAAATAAATCATACTTGTCAACAATCTCCTCCTTGGTAAGCTTGCCATCCTGAAATTAGAGAACAGTGAATTGAGGCAGATATATTTCCCATTCCAAATTTAGAAACACTACTATAGATCAACAGTGGTTTGGCAAGATTTAAGACTCTAATTCCCAGTAAATGATATGTGAACTATACCCTCCATTCCTGGCCTGTACACACACACACACACACACACACACACACACACACATGCAATTAATACCTTTTTCTTATCAAGAAAGTTAAAAGTGGAAGGCTAGAAATAATATAGCTCAATAACTCAACGCTAGAGATACAGGTTTCTTTAGGAGAGAATGCCCCCCTTTGGAGCAAAGGTGGATATCTCCTACATAAGGGTAGATAGTAAAGAACTGGGTGAAATACTTCAGAATGAATCAAGTCACTGCCTAACAGGAACAACAAAGTCTGCAAGTATCAAGCAGAGTCCTCACCTCCATTATGTTCCAGCTACCAATCAGATTCCAGGCACAACCCCAAATGAAGGCTCAGATACTCATCTAAAAAATTATCTAGGCCACATTCCCAAGGGATGATTGCATGAGTTTCTTTTTCTTACAAACCTCACAGGACACAGCACCTGGCTACTGAAGTCTCTGAGTAAGACCTCAAGGCAGACTGACCCTTAAAAAGGCTTCATGACAAGAAACTGCTTTTGAAACTGAAGATTAGCCTAGGTAAAAGAATGCTCAGATACTAAAAATCCCTAAATTTGGATGGGTAACACCACTCTTTTAATGAACCAAATACCTCAGATAATTGATTAAGGACAATATTAACAGGCTCCAGAAAAAGCTTATTTATAACCTACTACAAAGGACTTAATTCTAAAAAGCATATTTGATTTAAGAAGGAAATAACCAGCTTTGAGTAGGGAAAATGAACCTGTAATTGGTAAAAGAACAAAGTAAAAAAGAAAAAAAAAGAGAGAAAAAAATTTCCTGGGGATCCATAGAGAACAGATGATACATGCAGGGCATGTTATATACAGAGGTTCTTTTCTGAAGCCTAAATTCCTCCAATGCTATGTACACTGGGCAAAGGGATTGCTGCCCTGTAAGCTTTTAATTACCAACTTTAAGGTTGGTAGCAGACTTAGATTAATTAAGACCACAAATGCTTTATGTACCTTAATCGGGATTTTTTAGGCAATCCCCCAGAAATAGACTTCCATCACTGCTAGATTGTTGGGGCCTGGCCAGACTTACCTTATTTTGGTCTGACTCATAGACTAAGTGCCTGGCTTCTGCTTCTGCATGATCATAGTCTGATGGGAGAATCCAGTCTTTGGTCTCTTCCTTGTCCATCTTCCCGTCTCGGTTCTTATCTCGAAACTCAACAAATTGTTCTCTCTCTGTCTTTACCCATTCTGGTTCATCAGCCTTTCCATCATGGCTGTACATGTCACCTATGTGCACAGACATACACAGAAAAGACGGATTTGCCCTTTTCCCACGACTGCTCCATGCTAATCTGATCTACCCGTCCTTCCTCATCCAACTGGAACCTAACAGCAGTATTTTAGAGAACTTAGAAAATAAGGTATTTTCCTGAATCTTAATTGATCTTGCAACAAGAATATTTCCAGCTATTGCTTTTGAGTGATATGAAAGCAAAGAGAGCCCTTATCTTAAAAACACAACAACAAAAAACATTGTCCAGCCAGTATGGCTCAGTGGTTGAGCTTCAACCCATGAACCAAGAGGTCAGGGTTCCATTCCCGGTCAGGGCACATGCCTGGGTTGCAGGCTCAATTCTCCAGTGGGGAAATGGGCTCAGTAAATGCACACAGGCATTTATTTCCTATGTGCTGATGTTTCTATCTCTCTCCCTCTTCTCCCTTCCTCTCTGAAAGCAATAAAAACATATTAAAAAAGAACAAAAACACACACACAAATAGCCCTAGCCGGTTTGGCTCAGTGGATAGAGTGTCGGCATGTGGACTGAAGGGTCCTGGGTTCAATTCTGGTCAAGGGCATGTACTTTGGTTGCAGGAGCCTCCCAGTCTGGGCCGTGGTCCGGGAGCAGGCAGGAGGCAACGAATCAATGTGTTTCTCTCACATCGATATTTGTCTTACACTCTCTCTCTAAAAAAAAAAAAATCAATGGGAAAATATCCTCGGGTGAGGATTAAAAATAATAAATAAGTAAGTAAATAAATAAAGCATAAATAAAGAGAGATGATTAGCATCAAGAAATATAAAGACTTTTACAAGACAGTTGTTTCCTACATTCCACTTTACTCAAGGTAACTAATTAAACCTGACCATTGGCTTTAGAAAAGTGCTGTTCTAAATTCTCAGAAGTGTGTATTATGAGCCAAACCTGTCTCCAACCAATTATTAAGTATATTTTAGAATGTATCTCTAAAATAATGGGCATTTTCCTATAGAGCCCAAATGCCTTCATCACATTTTACAAAAACAACTTTTTGCTATTATCTAATACCCAATTCAAAGTTGAATCTCCAAATTACTTTTTAAAGTTGGTTTGTTTAAATTATTTATATGAATATGGTCGGTACAAAGTGGCTACAGTATTTAAAATGTCAATATATACAAAGAGATTTTTCTATACAACTGTTTAAACTTCTATTTGAATATTTTAGATGCCAATTTAAAAATGTATAAGGGGATATTGTCTGTGAAAATTCTTTTAGGAATTACAAGAGTGAAAAAGTCTGAAGACTCCTGAGTTATGTGACAACTAAATAAGGGTAGGTACACTTCAATTAGGTATGGGAACACACCACGTAGAAGTTTAAAAAGTTTATACTACTTCTAAGCAAAGGTAGTTATTTAAGTGTGATAAAGGTAATTTGTATGTTGGGACCCACAAAACGAAGGCTGTCCCAGTGGCCCAGCCCATGACACAAATCTAACCTGTCAGCCTGTACTTATAGGAAATGCCTCACTGCCATGGAAACCTAATCTACATCCATCACAATCTCCAATTCAGCTTACCTGACTCTCACAAACAGGAGGACCTCTAGTATAAGGAAATCCCTGACCTTCTAGTCAATCTGTCCTTTCAGTGTTGCCTCTTCCAATGCTCTATAAACCTCGCTCTTGTGCTAAATCCCTCAGGAAGAGTGCTCCACTGCTTGTGAGGCACTGTGCTAGCCCAGAACATGGATTGTTTTCCCTTGAAGAGAGGACATTAAACTCGTTACTAAATTACTTTATGTTTGTCATTTGACACTTGGTGCAGTCATTTTTTCTGAATTTGAGCAAGGTTAAGAGTAGAACTACTCTGTTCTGCCTTAACACAAGAAGTAGTTCCTCAGAGCAGGACTTGCCAATCACCCTCCTCCCCCCATGATATAGTGTATTCAGAAAACGTAGGATCTGTATGACCCACTGGGCTAGCGCCCTGCCCTATCTCCCCTGAGGGTCAGAGACTTTTCACAGTATACAGACTGGGAACTTGTGAATTAGAGAGTGAATAAATGTGGCTTAAAAGACATTAATAGAAGCTAGAACATACAATGTAATGTAAGTGCATTTTAAATCTAAATGAGTAGAGATATGAATAATACTATTCAATTTTCTATTAAGAAAGGGTTCAATCTAGCCCTGACCAGTTTGGCTCAGTGGATAGAGCGTCGGCCTGCAGACTCAAGGGTCCCAGGTTCGATTCTGGTCAAGGGCATGTACCTTGGTTGCGGGCACGTCCCCAGTGGCGGGGTGTGTGTGTGTGTGTGTGTGTGTGTGTGTGCAGGAGGCAGCTGATCGATGTTTCTCTCTCATCAATGTTTCTAACTCTCTATCCCTCTCCCTTCCTCTCTGTAAAAAAATCAATAAAATATATTTTTAAAAAAAGGGTTCAATCTAAAGGATATTAAGGAAGTACTAATTTTTTGAGATTATGCTTTAAAAGTTCTTAGGAACACACATGTATCCTAAAGAGATACATAACCAAATATTTACCAATGAAATGATGATTGGGATTTACTTCAAAATAATAAAGGAGGTAGGTAAAGAAGTGGATATGGATTTGAAAGGATTAGCCATGGGATGATGGCTGTTGGGCTTAGGTTCACGGGGATTCATTATATTATTCTATCTAATTTTGTGTATGTTTGCAATACTCTGTAATAAATTTAAAGAATAAAAAAATGTAACTGAAGACTTTTTATTAATGATAATAAGAATCAAAGACCATTTGTTTCTTTAGGATCTCTCTCAACAGGACAGCACATCCCTAGAAACTGGAAGATACTGGGAGACTTTCGACTTTACAAAGCCCATTATCTGGGTGTAATAGTGTTAGCATTAGTTGATGATTTGCAAAAGAAAGGAACATATACATAGTCAAGAAGGCAGTAGTTTCAAGACACAATTCCTTTGTCCTTGAATCTATGTGATAGGAAAGGAGACAAAAATATCTCATTTGGCTAATTGCTTGATAAAAGATGGTATTAACAGTTATAAAATCTAATTGGTCTCATCAGGAATGAGTCCCCCGGTTTTAGCAATGTTGATAAGACGGCAAAAGCCAAGAATAAAAAGATAAAATATTTAACAGTAGAAAACATCAGCTTTGAAATGTGCTCAGTAAACGCACACAAGCATTTATTTCCATTGTGCTGATGAACTCCACTGAGAACAAAAAATCACTTCCAAAAAATGTCCCAGGTCCATCGCTTATCCTTCTTTCTCTAAAAAACTCAAAGTACATCACTGACTCTTAGAAAAAAAATAAAAAATGGTACATTTTCAAGAAGTAATTCAACTGATAACTCTAGAAAATATAGTAGCAGGTATAATTAGACAAAATCTGAGTAAAGGAATGATTGTTCAATGCTGTTTCAGTGAGAAGAAATACTGGCTTATGAAACAAACTGCAGTGCACTAAATTAAGTTACTATGAATAAATATAAGAATGTGAAATATAAAATTACCTAGTATCTTTCAAAATGGAATGACATTTGTAACAAAGATATCTGTAATTATCTTTCATCTCTTCTCCTTTACTAATCTTAATTTCCATCATAGTGATTGGGAAACAATTTGCTCAAGAGAGGCGGCTTCTTTTTTTAAGGCAATGGAGAAATCGTGAATTATTCTGAGGATAATAAAAACAGCTGCACTTTGGAGAAATTAGCCTTGAAGTACACGTGTAGCATCAAAAACCCCAAAAACAAACAAAAAACAACCAACCAAAAAAAAAAAACCTTTTTAAAACAGACAACTACAAGAAAAAATGGCAGAAAGGAGAAACTTTAAAAAACAAAAAGAGAACCTAAATGGAAAATCTGAAATGAACACAGTGAAAACAAAAGGCTCTAAGAGGAACCAGCAATCCTGGCCCCTTATCCACCTGTCTCTTTTATTCTATTCCCTATCTTCTCCTGGGTTTCCTTATGCCAGTCTAGGCTCCCTCAACTCTTCACTGTCACTTCCACAGGGCATCTGGGATGTACTATATCAGTGCTGGCCTATATGGTAGCCACTGGCCATACGGGACTATTGAGGACTTGAAATGTGGCTGGTCCTAATTGAGATGTGCTGTAAGTATGAAATACACTTTTATTTTATTTTTTTATATATATATTATTGATTTTTTCAGAGAGGAAGGGAGAGGGATAGAGAGTTAGAAACATCAATGAGTGAGAAGCATCGATTAGCTGCCTCCTGCACGCCCCCTACTGGGGATGTGCCCGCAGCCAAGGTACATGCCCTTGACCGGAACTGAACCTGGGACCCTTCAGTCTGCAGGCTGATGCTCTATCCACTGAGCCAAACCGGTTAGGGCGAAATACACTTTTAAAGACTCAGTATGAAAAACAAAAACCCTCAATAGTTTATGATAATGTTGAGATTGTAATATCTGGTTACATAAAATATTATTGAAATTAATTTCATCTGTTTATTTTTTAAAAAATATGCTTTTATTTCTTAAAATATACTTTTATTGATTTCAGAGAGAAAGGGAGAGGGAGAGAGAAATAGAAACATCAATGATATGTGACAGAATCACTGATTGGCCGGCTGCCTCCTGCACATACCCCACTGGGGACCGAGGCTGCAACCCGGGCATATGCCCTTGACCAGAATTGAACCTGGGACTCTTTTAGTCCACAGGCCGATGCTTTATCCACTGAGCCAAACCAGCCATGGCTGTTTTTATTGATGAGAGAGAGGAGAGAGAGAGAGAGAGAGAGAGAGAAAGAGAGAAGGGAAGAGAGAAGGGAAGAGAGAGGGGAAGGGAGAAGGAAAGAGAAACATTGATAAGAGAGAAACATTTACTGGCTGCCTCCTGCATGCCTGACTGGGGATTGAGTCCGCAACACGGGCATGTGCCCTGACTGGGAACTGAACAAGCAGCCTCTCAGTGCACGGGACAACGCTCAACCAACTGAGCTAAAGGGGCCAGGGCTCTTTTCATTTTCTTTTGATACGGCTATGAAAAAGTTAAAATTACATATGTGGCTCACATTTACATTTTGGTTGGACAGTGCTGTTACAAATACTTTACCACACCCACTATTCCTCACACTGGTCTGGCTTAATGTGCTAAAAGTTGACCAATGGGGTAAATTGTCTCTATGGGTGAACATATCTTCTTCTAAAGCTTCTCAGCCTCTTAAGAGAAACTTACCAATATACTCTTCTAGATCAATGAAACCATCAGCATTCTTATCTATATCCTCCATTGTTTCCTAGAGAGGAGAGATTAGGAAAAGACTATTAAAGTTAGTATAGGGGTGAATTCGTTTTAGGCAGCTTCTCATCATTCATAAACACACACATATACATGTATGTTTATGCTTATATGTATATGTGTGGATATGGTTAAACCACAGGAAATTGCTGTTCTTCTTGCAGGAAAATGATAAAATATTATCACTGTTTTATGTTTCAACCTAAAAGAACTATGAGTCTTCTTGAAGGAACACTGGCACTGCTCAATAATGAACTATCCACCAAGCCCACGATGATCTGTTGGTCCTAGTTATACAGAAGTCATACTAACAGTAGATATGATCATTGAGTATGTCGACAGCTACAGCCTATGTTTTACTGGTAACTGCCTTCAGTGAGAAATATTCAGTATCACTATTATTACTCAGTACCTGATTACTGGTCATGGGATATTTTCTCTCGTGCTTACAATAGGAAACCAGCAATGAAATGGCAAAATACATTATTTGATGATAAATATTGTCATACTAAAGAGAAAGCCTACGGCACCTAAGATAAATGACTTGATCAGAGAAAAACAGTGACAGAGCCTGGACTCAAGCTGGCCAGCACTTGTTCAGCAAGTCATTCTTCCAAACACAGGGGAAAGGGGAAGATGCGTAAGCAGCAAACAGAAACCACATTTCTGTTGAGAATCCTTGCTTTCACCCACCTGTACTACTATATCTTTCATGTAATCATACTCCTCAGGGTGCAGGAAAGCTGTGAATTCCTCCTTTGTGGCAATGAGGTCTCCATCTTTGTCTGCCATTTTAAATCTCCGTTCATCTCTAACCATCATCTGTTTATAGTTAAATCCATCATCAGGGTCTGGGTCATCTAGAAAACAAAAATTTAGGTTAAATCTTAAAAGAATTCCAGAAAACATGAAAATGTGTGGGCCGGGGAATTAACTTCTAAGAAAGACAGACCAAACAATGAAGAAATACCTCTTGATTACACAGGTACAATTGCAGCAGAGTAGACACTCATTCAGTTTTGGTAATCAAAGGCCTTAGAGTCAGGTCCAAATCAAATGTAAATATTTGCCCTTCAACATGGAGCCCTGGCTCCTGGGCTACGAGCCATTACATAATTCTTCAGTTATTGGGGGTTGAGGCTGTTTGAGGGCTTGAGTTTTCTAGTTATATCTGAGGTGCAGTGATCATTCTAAAGTCACACAGTCTGGGTTTGAATCCAAACTTGAATCCACACTTCCTAGCTGTGTGACCTTGGGCAAGTAACCTAACTGTGCTTCAATCTACTCATCTGTAAAATGAAGATGATAATGGTTCCTGCCCCATAGGCCTGTTGAGGTTTAAATGAGCAAATAAATATAAGTGCCTGGCATATAGTTGGCTTCAATAAATGTTAGCTATTGCTATTTTTATTAAACAGTAGGCTCCCAGTAAGAAGCTAGATATCAAAGGTCTTCTTTCTCATTATAGGCCACTTGGATTCAAGCAATAGAACACCACCACTTTGAAAGTAAGACACCATATTAAAAGGTAAGGAATGATTATTCCTATAACATACTGACCAAATAAAAAAAGATATGGTACTAGTTTTATAAAAAGACACACGGGGCCCCTTCAACAATATCACGCTGCTAACTTTTAACACTGTAGTTTTATCTATCCAAATTTTAAGCAGTTTTTTTTAAAAAAAGACTATTGCTTTGACAGGTGAGCAGCTTGAAGCTTTATTATTTGTTGAATGTCAAAACTCAGTAAGACAGTTTATTGAATCTGAGGTTTTGGGGACCTTATATATGTATATTCAAAGCTATGAATAGGCTTAAAGAAAAATATTACTTTTTTCATATACTAAGTTAATTCTTCTAAACAAGTAATGTTTTAGTACCAACTACGTAACATAAACAAGACAACAGAAGACAACTTATACATTAAGACTAGATTCTCAGCTATGAGTCCTCTTCTCCTCCATAGGGTAAAACATGGTGACTGGAATCAAGAAGGCTGAAAACATGCATATACACAAGGATGAAAAAGACATAAACTTTTTCTTTTCTGACATACTTTTTTTTTCAATGACTAAACTCATGTGCCTACCATCACACTCGGAGTGCTTTATCTGTCCTAAGCACCAGCCTGCACACAGCTTTGGGTAGGCTCTTGATCTAGTTTTGTTATAGGTATGGTGGATCTTTGTTTTTCATATTTTACTTGTGGCAGAGATAGTGTTACTGGTCTTTTGGTGGAAAGCAGATTCATTACGACCGATTTTAATGAAAAGCTAAGATGATTTGTACCTGAACTCTAAACTGAATCAAGAACACACTCACGAAAAACTCCTCAGCACTTCTGTAAGACAACTCATTATCCCCAGGGTACTGCCCACCCACTTGCCTCCCGGGAAAGATGCCTTATAAAGACATTGCTTCTCCAGCCAGTGCTTCAGCTTATGCAGCCTCAGTCAGTAGAAATACCCATTACATCAAATCATTTGCCCTGTGAGCTAACAGAGCTCTCAACAGATTTTTATGCACATAATCATACAAAGAGTTTAAGATTAATTCTGGGCAGCCAGTGAGTGCCTAGGTCTGAGCTGAGATTTATTAACACACCATTCTGTTTAGATCACCAACAGTCTGCCCTGTGTTTTGTATTTATAATTAATTCCAAATAAATCAGGAGCATGTTGGGTGCCAGCCAGAGAGAAAGCAGCACGGATGCCTCTCCATCTGCCTTGACTTTTTAATACACGTGTTCTTAATTGGGTGAAATCTATGTTTGGTTCTTGGCTAAGTACCAAGCTTGGAAAGAGACTGCCACTTTAGTCTTAGGAATGAGAACAAGCCAACACAGAAATAAAAATCTCTTCACTAGAAATGCATGCGGGTCCTGTAATTAACATGGACAGCTGGCTATCTAGTGGGGGAAACAGACCATTATACACTCAATGTCAGAGGTGGAAAACACCTGCTTTAACACAGAAAGTTGCCTAGTTTCTGGGATAAAAATGCAAGAAGGAACATTTATACATTCTTGTCTCAACTGTAACCATGTACAATAGGGGAATCTCACTAACAGAAACACCCTAAATCATTAACTCAGTAAGATCGCCACCTAGCATTCAGTTGCAGGAAAGTGTATTAAGTAAAAGAAAATTACTAACAGGTGGCCAAGCACACAAGCTACCAAATCATCAGAAAGCAATCAAAATCACATTTATTTGCCTTGAAGCATTTGCAAAGCAGGATGATAAACTCATGTGCCAGAGAAAACAAATGGGAATTTTTTATTTCTAAACTTCAGTAAGCAGGCATACTGAAATAGTTAAATTTTATCAAGGAGAGCTGTAGTTGATCTTATTTTATTAAGGAAAGACTAATTTTCCTCCGATTTTCACCAGCTATAAAGAAATCTAATTTGGTTTGAGTTTCAGGTCCAACACCTTAATGTGACCATGTAAAGAGAAATATCAAAGCCTTTTCCTTTGTATTGTAGGAACAATGCAGCCTTTTAGACAAGATCTGAAAAACGGTTCCTCTGAGGGATGACAGAAAGAAAACATGGTACATGTATATCTAAAATGCTAAAGATGTAGCCCTAGCCGGTTTGGCTCAGTGGATAGAGCGTCGGCCTGCAGACTCAAGAGTCCCAGGTTCGATTCCGGTCAAGGCATGTACCTTGGTTGTGGGCACATCCCCAGCAGGGGGTGTGCAGGAGGCAGCTGATCGATGTTTCTCTCTCATCGATGTTTCTAACTCTCTATACCTCTCCCTTCCTCTCTGTAAAAAATCAATAAAATATATTAAAAAAATAAAATAAAATGCTAAAGATGTAGAAGATTCCAGACTGTCAAAAACCAAATTTAAACAAATTTTAAAAAATACACAGTATACAAATTTAAAATGAATAAAATAAAGGGCAATCAGCTCAGCACTGAGCTATTGAAGGTAAGCAGTTTCTTCCTTTCCTTCACTGCGTGACCCATTTGTTTCTTTGACTCAAGACCATGGTCTCTGCCAGGCTGACATCTTGCCCCTTACCCAGGTAAGTGCCATAAGTCACGTTCCTGTACTCATCCCAGGAGATTAAGCCGTCTTGATTCATATCAAACTCCTGCCATTGGTTTTCAACATTGTCATATATGTATTTCTTCTGGGCGTGCTTAATCCAGGATTTCAGCTCCCCCTCCGTCACAAACCCATCTTTATCCGCGTCTATTTTATCTACAATCATTCTACAAGACAAAACAGTTACGTTTCAAGGTGCCAGCTCCACAAGGCTTTTCCCCCAGGTGGTAGGGACCTACCTAAGACGTAGCCGTAGGTGGCATTTTTATATTCCTCCCAGGAAACGAGGCCGTCCTCATTGAGGTCATGCCCCTTCCACTGTCGCTCTACATCCTCGTAAATCCAGCGCTTTTGTGCAAATTTAATCCAGTCTTTGAGTTCATCCACAGTGACAAACCCGTCCTTGTCGCCATCTATTTTACTTACAATCTTTCTGTAGAAAATGCAGAGAAATCCAGCAAGAGGTTAAAAGGACACAAGGCTCTGGGTTTATTTAGCCAGGTGTGTGCTGTGACAACAGATGTTGTTGCCCAAGATTAAAGCACGGAAATAAAAATTATCCTCAAAACAAAACTGCCAAATATGCAACTGAAAATTTTTCTCTTAAGTGACCTGTTACTGGTTTGTAATGAGTCATCTGGATAAAGCCAAGCACAGTCCATGGCTGGTTCACTTGGATCCAAAAGCAAACCCCATCTCTCTCTCTCTCTCTCTCTCGAGAGGCTTCAGACGATGGTCAGGATTCAGGAGTGAATATCCATTCCTATCTTTACTCTTTGTATCAAGCAACATGCAAATATTTTTTATTGCTTTTTGGAGAATCTCAATTTCTTGGTATATAATCACAACTACTGGCATGGTTTTCTAAAAATTCAAAACTTTAAACCAGGCTTTAAAACATTCAGCTCCTTAAAAAAAAAATAACACTTTTGTTAAAAATTAACAATATCAGCCCTAGCCGGTTTGGCTCAGTGGATAGAGTGTCAGCCTGTGGACTGAAAGGTCCCGTGTTCGATTCTGGTCAAGGGCATGTACCTTGGTTGCAGGAACATCCCCACTAGGAGGTGTGCAGGAGGCAGCTGATTGTTGTTTCTAACTTTCTATCCCTCTCCTCTCCTCTCTGTAAAAAATCAATGAAATGTATTTTAAAAAAATTAACAATATCAAAAATAGTTCTGAGATCACTTATACCTCGATCAAAATTATTTAAGCCCGGCTGGCATGGCTCAGTGGTTGAGTGTCAACCTATGAACCAGGAGGTCATGATTTGATTCCCGGTCAGGGCACATGCCTGGGTTGCGTGCTCGATCCCCAATGTGGGGCATGCAGGAGGCAGCTGATCAATGATTCTCTGTCATCACTGATGTTTCTATCTCTCCCTCTTCTGTCTTCTCTGAAATCAATAAAAGTATATTTAAAAAAAATTATTAAAAAGAAAAACAAAACAAAACAGGTACACAAAGACAGAAGCAAGCTATTCTAAAAAATGGCCAGTAGCTTATTATATACTATGTCAAACTGGATTTCTACATATAACCACAAAAACAGAGAACACTGAGGAAATAATGTGGGAAGAACGCATATGATTATGAGAATGTTAATAAGCTGAGAGGGTTAGCATGCGCATGATAAAGCAAAATTACAAAGCTCAAAAATCAACATACTTTGCCCTTCCTGAGCTTGTTTTCACTAGATCTGTTACCTTAATTTAAGGATTTCAAAACATGTGCATTTGAAAACTTCAGTTTAAAGATACAATCAACTATTCATAGAAGCTAAAATAACATGCAAAGTCACACAAGTAAGTGGCCCAGTTTGGAAAAGGAACTTTACACTTTTTGTTTTTAATCCTCACCTGAGGATATGTTCTTACTGATTTCAGAAAAAGAGGAAAAAAGAGGGAAAAAGTGAGAAACATCAACCAGTTGCCTTCCATACACACCCTGACTGGAGATTGAATCTGCAACCTGGACATATGCCCTGATCTGGAATTGAACCCATAACCTTTTTGTTGTACAGGTCGATGCTCCAACCAACTCAGCCACACTGGCCAGGGCTAGAATAGGAACTTTAAATCAAAACTCTTAACAGATTTGAAACCCTGGCATATTCTTATGCTCTATTAAATGCAGGATTGAAAAAGACTGTCACTTGGTATCAAATAATGTCTTTTCCCATTTCATGAATACATTGGAAAGTGATTAGAATCAGAGTATGAGTGTCACTATGAGAAGACTCATATTGATATGATATGTTGTTAGGCATAACTTACATCCTATAATTAACAAGCATTTTCCTTCAGAGAATGTGTAATCTTGTAGCTTTTGATTTTAAATGTTAAATCAGTAAAAGATAAAGCAGTAAGAAGTCATCTCTTAAATACCCTCCTTTATCTACATGGACATAGGACAAAAAATTATTTGCAACTTTAACGCTGTAGCAAAATAAGCTATACCAGTATTAAAATGTCTGAATTATCTATTGTGGGGTCCAGTTTGCATCCAAATGATATTGGCTACCAACAGTGCCACTATACAATTCAGATAAAAAGGGCAAGATATCATAGCCCCTTCCATTCCCAAAATAAATTTATTTTGTTTTGTTTTATTAATCCTCACCTCAGGATATTTTTCCATCGATTTTTTAAATATATTTATTTATAAAAAATTTTCTAAATTGATTTCAGAGAGGAAGGGAGCAATAAAAACATCAATGATGAGAGAGAATCATTGATTGGTTGCCTCCTGCACACCCCACACTGGGGATTGAGCCTGCAATCCAAATGTGCCCTGATTGGGAATCGAACCATGACTTCCTGGTTCATAGTTCAAAGCCCAACCACTAAGCCATGCCAGCTGGGCTCCATTGATTTTTTTTAAAACATATTTTTATTTATTTCAGAGAGGAAGGGAGAGACAGAGACAGATAGAAACATCAATAATGAAAGAGAATCATTGATCGGCTGTCTCCTGCACACCCCCTACTGGGGATCGAGCTCATAACCCGGGCATGTGCCCTTGACTTGAATCGAACCCGGGACCCCCTTCAGTCCACGGGCCGATGCTCTATCCACTGAGCCAACCCAGCTAGGGCCCATTGATTTTTAGAGGGGGGGTCGGGGGAGAGAGACATTGATTGGTTGCCTCCAGCACTTGCCCCAACTTGGGTCTGGGATTGAACCTGCAACCCAGATTCGTACACTTGACCAGGAATTGAACCTGAGACCCTTTAGTGTGTGGGCTGATACTCTAATCACTAAGAAACACTAGCCAGGGCTCCCAAAAGAAAATTTTAAGCTATTATAAGTTATAATAAGTAGCCTAAAAAGAAGGATCACTCAGATTTAAAAAAAAAGACATGACTATTCAAGATGGGCTTTTCTCACTGATGTTGGCTGAATGTCATTCTATTTATTTCAACAGAACTACCCCAATGTTTAATACAGTGGTAGGCAACCTTTTTCTAAAAAGAGACAAAGAGGGTATAGGAGGGTAGATAATGATGGAATAAATAAATAAATAAAAATATAAGTCAGGCTCCCCAGCCTCCATCCTCTACCCATTTGGGAAAGTTAATTTTATTGGCCTCAGTCTACTTTTCCATGGAAGTATAAACAACAGCTGGGCCATGGTGGCTCAGTGGTTCATCGTTGACCTATGAACCAGGAGGTCACAGTTCAATTCTCAGACAGGGCACATGCTCGGGTTGTAGGCTCAATCCTCAGTGTGCGGTGTGCAGGAGGCAGCCAATCAATGATTCTCTTTCATCACTGATGTTTCTCTCTCTCTCTCTCCCTCCCTCTCCCCCTTCCTCTCTGAAATAAATAAAAATATATTAAAAAATAAAATAAAAATCTCAAAAGTACAATAAAGTGTTTTAAAAAACCCCCACAAAAAAACAAATAAATCCTCACCTTAAGGACCCATAAATGAACTTAGACTTCTTGAGGTGGCGGAGTGAGGTTGAGAATGTAACACATAGAGAAAAAGTTTTCTATTTGTCAGCATTCTTAATAAAAAAAGGAATTTAAAATTTTGTTTTAAAGTTCTTTAGTAGCTATCACTATAAAGATTTAAAAATAGTAGTGAAGGCCTGGCCAGTTTTTCTTAGTGGTTAGAGTGTCAGCCCTCAAACTGAAGGAAGGGCTGTGGGTTTGATCCTCGGAGTGCAGGAGGCAGCCAATTGATGTGCCTCTCTCACATCGATGTTTTTCTCTCTCTTCCCCCTCCCTCCTAACTCCCTTCTACTCTCTGAAAAACAAAAAACAACCAAAAAAACTTGGACACAGACAGTAGGGGGGTGAGGTATGTGCTGGGGGGTGGGAGCGGCCAGAGAGAGGTCAATGGGGGAAATAGGAAACATATGTAATAATTTAAACAATAAAAAGAATTTTTAAATTAAAAAAAAAGAAAAAACCCCTAAATTTTACCAAAAAAAATTAATGGAAAAAAAAAGATCCTCGGGTGAGGATTAACTACAAATAGTATTTGTGACTTTTGCCCTGGCCAGGTGGCTCAGTTGGTTAGAGCAGTGTCCCCAAAACTAAAAGGTTGGGGTTCAATTCACAATCAGGGCACATACCTAGGTTGTGGATATGATCCCCCATTGGGGTATGTATAGGAGACAACCTATTGATGTTTCTCTCTCTCTCTTAAAAAAAAAAAAAAAAAGATTAAAAAAAAAAAGAAAAACAATAAAAAGATAAAAACAATTTTTAAAAATCAATAAAACCATATCCTCAGGTGAGGATAAAAAAAAGTGAATTTTTACAACTACAGGTATGAACAATAATCTTGTCTCCTAATAATTACTTGCCTTCTAGAATAGATGGAAGAGGGGAATCTGTTGTTTCCAACGTCTGGTGTATAGTCACCTACCAAAACAATGTTTAGAAATGCCACAGTGAATAAGTTAAAAAAAAAAACTCACCAGGAATTATTGCTTCTAACAGTATGTTATCTTATGAACTGGGGATATTTGTCATTATTTCCAAAATTAGGGAGAAGCAAACAGTACCTGACTCATTCATACATTCCATAAAAAGTATGATCTTATTCAAACAAAAAATGGAGTCTGCTCATGTGTTGCACTTTTGATATTCACTGATGACAAAAAAAGAATCGTTCTCTCTACTAAAAACTGTTACTAGAGCTATTCCACTACCTGCACAGAGCCTGACTGACACTAAGCCAAAGGGCCTTTCATTATTTAAGAGTAATTCTGCAGACAAATATGTGCAGACAAAATGTGCGTTGGACATGCACATTAATAGGCAAGACATGAAGAATGAGAACTCCCTCATGCAGCTCTATTTTCAGCCGGGAATGTTAGCACATTTATAAGATTAAAATGAAAAGTGATCACGGTCTCTCAAAGTTAGAAAAGCAACCTAATAGAAAACTGACTCTTTAATAGTATTTGTTTTCTTTATCTACTTTCAAGTGTTTTAGGACAGTTTCTCATTCTACCTAGAAAAATCTTCTGACTTCTCTTAGTGTTTAAGAATAAAATATTGTAGAAAAAGAGAGAGAGAAAAAGAGTAAAATATTGTAGGCCAGCCAGTGTGGCTCAACAGTTGAGCATCGACTCAGGAGCCAAGAAGTCACGGTTCCCAGTTAGGGCACATGCCTGGGGTTGCAGGCTCCATCCCCAAGGGGGTGTTCAGGAGGCAGCCAATCGATGATGCTTCTCTTCCAATGATGCTTCTCTCTTTCTCTTTCTTTCTCTCTCTCTCAAAATCAATAATAAAAAGAATAAAATATTGTAGAAATAAAATAAGTTTATCCTGAAATACCACTCAAAACAAACCCTATAATGTCTCCTAATCATGGCATTAGCCATGATGACAAACTATTTTTGGAAGTTTCTATGTGGTACAACTTTCCAACAAATCTCTTGAATATAATTCAGAAAGTAACACCACCATGATCATTGAAGAGAAAATGCTCATTAAATTAACCTGCATTTCCTCAAAAAGTAAGGCTTTGGAAGAGCCAAAAGACATTCTCAGATCTTCAGTTAGAAATAATCCACTGGGACTCTACCAAAATCAAGGGTTTAGGTAAAAAGACACTGGCTGAGAGAGCCATGGAATCTAACTATGGCCTGCTGTTACTGAAACAGCAACTCATACTCTGACATTAAGACCATTACCATTACAATCTTCTAAAAAGTTTTGTTTTTAATTAAGCTAATATCTGAGATTGAAAACAAAGAGGGTGAGGGACACTCTAGGAAATAATAAACTTTAGAGAAATTAGTCCAGAGGTTTAATTTGCATTTTATTAGCCACTCAAACACTTGGCTTGGGCAATAGGTCAGGAAAAGTTTTAAAAATTAAAAGGGGCAAGAATGAGAAACTACACCCTTCTCCCCCTACCAGGTAATGTTCCTTTGGGATCAAGCTGGGCCCTTTAATATTTGGTACTTTTATGCAAAAATGACTTTGCTTTATAGATTGAGGTAAAAAGCTATTCAATGGAGAAATGTATAAGAGCAAGTGTTAATTACATTTTAGTAGTAGCAACTCTGTGATTAGCTTTCATAAGATGTAGTTCAACAAAACTTTACTGGGTGACTGAGTCAGAGAGAAAAAAAAGAATGAATTGAGTTATAAAGAAATGTCAGTATCCGAACCAGCCCCTGAGGGCTGGCACCTTACCCAAGTCTTTCCTTGCTCTCTTCTGGTGTCAGCTGATCAAAGGTCTTTGCTTCTTCAGCACCCAAGAAGGCATCATGGTCATAATCAAAACTCTGAGCATCATTGTGAACCTTGTCGCTGAGCTGAGGCTCATGATGGACACGGTCCTTCTTTTCTGTGGGCTTGCTCAAGGCAAAGACTGTGCACAGGAACAGGCACATAAGAAACTGTCGCAGGTCCATGGTAACCAGGTCTTAAAGAGAAGAAAGGTGGTTAATTCAAGAGGCAGTATGCTTAATAATTAAAAAGCTCACAGCTAGTTATTATTGACTCGCTATAACCCCAAATATTATCATTTATCCATAAAATAAGTACACTAGAATATCAGACTCTATAGTTTTAGGATGAGAAATTTTCACCAATTTCCTTCATCTAACTGTAGGCTTACAAGGAATTATACCTTGTAAGTGGTCTCCCTTTAAAAAACACCAAAGTGCCCTGGTCAGTGTGGCTCAGTTGGTTGGAGCGTTGTCCTGTCCACCAAGAGGTAGTGAGTTCGATTTCCAGTCAGGGCACATGCCCAGGTTGAGGGCTCAATCCCCAGTGGGAGGCATGTAGGAGGCAGCTGATCGATAATTCTCTCTCATCATTGATGTTTATGTCTCTCTCTCTCCCTTCCTCTCTCTCTAAAATCAATAAAACACATTAAAAAATAAAATTTTTAATCAATTAAAAATAATAAACCAAGTAAAAAAAAAACCCAAAACAACAACAATCAAAGAATATTAATCATTTTGCCCAAGTTCATAAGATTTAAAAGTGAAAAAACCAAGATTTAAATATAGACATATGACTCAATACTTTACTTTTTGTATTATATTAATGGTCTGGTCTTCAAACCAGGCTGGTTATTAGAATCACCTAGAAAACTTTGAAAAAGTTTTCCCTTTGAATTAGAATCTCTGAAATTGAATCTAGGCACTTGTAGTTTTAAATGCTTCTCAGATGATTCTGATGATCATCAGATAAGGAGCCAATGAAATATTTGCAGTGTCCTTGGCCTATAGCACCAAGCCATCTCCCATATCCAGACTCAATCTCAAATCTCCTTCAAAAATCAAACTATTCAGATGGTACAGTGATGAATAACAACTGCTTTATCACCCCATATATTGTGTTTCCCAAAGGTTCCCAGGCATAAGGACCACCTGAAATACTGTTCAAAGTACCAATTCTAAGGCCCTACTCCATACCTTCAAAATCTCTTCAGTCACAGGTGTGATTCTAAAAGCACAAGGCTGGAACGAACACCTTATTGAAAAATGTGACCAAATAACTGCAGAGAAAATAATTTGCAGAGAAACTTCAGGAAACCTCTTTGGCACTCTACAGATACCCCACACTACTGTCCAGAAATGTTAAACTGTAAAATTAAAAATCAAGGGGGAAGATTTTCCCTGGTTTTCATATTTTAACTAAATCTTCATCAGAACACAAATTCTGAATGCTTTTCTCCTGCAATGAGAATAAGTTTTTGCAATTTCACATTATCTCTTACTCATTTCCCTTTATGACCAATGGCTCCCTTCCTAGATGGATAGGTGGTTATTAGGCATGAGGCTTATTGTGGGTGAATTGTATTTCCCAAAAATATGCTGAAGTCCTAATCCCTGGTAATACAAATGTGACCTTATTTGGAAATAGGATCTTTGCAGATGTAATCAAGTTAAAATGAGGTCATATTGGATTAGGGTGGGCTTTAATCCAATGACTGATCTGGACAAAGATATAGAGAAGAGAATACCATGTTATGAAAAGAGACACAGATTGGAGTGATGCATCTACAAGTCAAGAAACCAGAAGCTAGGAAGAGGAAAGGAAGGATCCTCCCCTAGAGGCAACACCTTAGTTCCTCATATCTAGCCTCTAGAACTATGAGAGAATGAATTTCTGTCCTTTTAAGCCACCCAGTTTGTGGTAATTTGTTACAGCACCCCAGGAAACGAATAAAAGTTACAGTACAGAGGAATGCTGCATTACATGTATGTTAAATGCATTACCTTGTCCTAAAATCTGTAGATTAAACCAGCCATAGACTTCACCTTCCCTAGGATGTGATTAGTGGAATAATCTAGTCTAAGGGCTCACATTTTATATGTAAATATTTTTTTAAATATGAAAATTCTTTCAGCATAGTTTCTATCACAGTGGTTTTCAATCCAGATTGCACCCTAGAATCATCTGGAGTTTTTAGAAAAATACAACCACTATGAGGTTGTATTTATACAACCTCTGGCTATTAATATTAAAGACAGTCACAAAGAAAAAAAAAAGGGGGGGGGGGGACAGAAAGAAAAAAAAGTCAGATTAAGAACCACTATTCTAACCAAACTCTCAAACAGCCATAGTAATATGTTAAGAAATTTAACCTGAAAGTATACTTAATATGAAGAAACCGCATATGTCTGATCCTATCTCAAAGTTTGGCAACTAGAGTGAAGAATGAATGATGCCAGGGGATAAGGAAACTAAATATCCCAAGAGGTTAAACTAGCTATTTTCAACCACATGCCATGGCATACTGGTGTACCCCCCTAAATTTTAATAAACTCATAAGAACAGATACTACACTTGATCTTAGCCAAAAGGCCGAGAAGCGATTCCCCTAAATTTTAGAACATGCAATGCCTGACTATTTAGTCAGAGGCACTGACCTCTTTTCCCTTAGACTGTCAAATTAAAAAATGAAAACAGGAAACTTGTGTGAATATATGCATAAACCATGGACAATGACAACAGGATGGTGAAGGCCTGGGAAGGGGGGCAGGGGCGGGCTACAAGAAGTCAATGGGAGAAAAAAGGGGAAATGTGTAATACTTCCAACAATAAAAATTAAAACAAACAAACAAATGACAACAGGCTTGACTGGTGTGGCTCAGTGGTTGAGAGTTGACCTATGAACCAGGAGGATTCCCTGTCAGGGCATATGCCTGGGTTGTAGGCTTGATCTCTAGTACGGGGCACGCAGGAGGCAGCCAACTGATTGATGATATTCTTTCCTCATTGATGTTTCTATTTCTCCATCCCTCTCCCTTCCTCTCTGAAATCAGTAAAAAATATATATATTTTTTAAATTTTTTTACAGAGAGGAAGGGAGAGGGATAGAGAGCCAGAAACATCAATGAGCGAGAAACATCACATCGATCAGCTGCCTCCTGCACACCCCCCACCGGGGTCGTGCCCACAAGCCAAGATACATGCCTTTGACGGGAATCGAACCTGGGACCTCTCAGTCCGCAGGCCGACGCTCTATCCACTGAGCCAAACCGGTTAGGGCTATTTTTAAAAAATGACAACAGCCAAAGCAACAATAGCCTCCGCTGTGAATGAATAAAAAGTATAGCTATTTTCTGTTAGATCAGCAAAAAATGCATTTTTTGGCGTGCCACAGAATTTTAGTAAGAGTTTATATGTGCCATGATATGAAAAAGGTTGAAAATAGCTGGGTTAAACATATTTTAATGTATGAATTTTTATTTTTTTATATTTTTATTTTCTGACTCAAATAAAACTTTGTTGTTGAGAGTATTAGATGCTCCTCCCCCCACACTGCTCCCCTCCACCCTGTTCCCTTCACCACCCTATTGTCTGTGTCCATAGGTAAGGCATATATGCAATAGAAGTTCTTTGGTTAATCTCTACCGGCCCCTTCTCCCCTCTTCCCTCTGAGATTCATCAGTCTGTTCCACGTTTCTATGCCTCTGGTTCTATTTTGTTCATTAGTTTATTTTGTTCATTAGATTCCAAGTTCATTTATTTTGATTTTTAGATTCAATTGTTGTTAAATATGTAGTTGCTGCCATTTTATTGTTCATATTTTCCTCAGCCTTTTCCTTCTTCTTAAAGAATATCCTTCAACATTTTATGTAATACTGCTTTGGTGGTAATGAACTCCTTTAGCTTCTTCTTGTCTGTGAGCTCTTTATCTGACCTTCAATTCTAAATGATAGCTTTGCTGGGTGATCTTGGTTGTAGGTCCTTGCTTTTCATCACTTAAGAGTATTTTTTGCCACTCCCTGGTGGCCTGCAAAGTTTCTGTTGAGAAATCAGCTGAAAGTTGTATGGACGCTCCCTTGTAAGTAACTGCTTTTCTCCTGCTGCTTTAAATTCTGTTTTTAACGTTTGGCATTTTAATATGATTTGTCTTGGTGTGGGCCACTTGTTAGGGACTCTCTATGCTTCCTGGACTTGTAAGTCTATTTCTTTCACCAGGAAAGGGAAGTTTTCTGTCATTATTCCTTCAAATAGGGTTTTAATATCTTGCTCTCTCTCTTCTCCTTCTGGTACCACTATAATGTGAATGTTGGTATGCTTAAAGTTATCCCAGAGGCTCCTTACACTATCTTCATATTCTTTTTCCTTTTTGCTGTTTTGATTGGGTGTTTTTTGCTTCCTTATATTCCAAATTGTAGATTTGATTCTCAGAATCTTCTACTCTACTGTTGAATCCCTCTAAATCATTCTTTATTTCAGTTAGCGTAGGCTTAATTTCTGATTGGTCCTTTTTCATGTCTTTGAAATTCTAAGATCCTTGAAATTCTCACTAAATCCCTTGAAGCTCTCATTAAGATCCTTGAGTAACCTTATGATTGTTTTGAACTCTGTATCCAGTAGTTTGTTTGCTTCCATTTTAATTGGAAGTTTCTTGTTCTTTCATTTGTGACATGTTTCCTTATCTCTGCATTTTTGCTGCTTCCCTGTGTTTGTTTCTATGTATTAGGTAGAGCTGCTATATATCCTGAAATTAGTAAAATGGTCTTGTGTAGTAGGTGTCCTGTAAGGCCCTGTGGCTCAGCCTCCCCAGTCACCTAAGCTGGGCACTCTAGGTGTACCCGTGTGTGCAGTCTTGTAATTGAGCTTTGACTGCTGTTGGTCTTACTGGAAGGAAATGACCTCCAGACCAATTGACTGTGAGGACCAGCTGCAACTACAGTGGAAGAGTTACTGTGCAGAAGATACCCCTATGGAGCAGGACTTGCTTCAGAGGGAATTTGGTACTCACTGAGTCTGCCCCTTGAGTGTGTCGCTCGTGGATGTATAGAGTTGTAATCTTGTATAGTCTGAAGCTGTTCACTGGGTGTACTGGCTCTCAGGCCACCTGGCAGGAGCTACAGAGTGATCTGCACATGGCTGCTACTTGTATTGGGCTTGGGATTGTCCAGGCAAGGCCAAGCTGTGAAGCAAGTCAGGCTGCTGCTAGTGCCAGACCCCTAGTGGCCTCTTATTGAGAGGAATGGGGCACACTGATGCCAACTGCTGCTTGTTTGAGAGATTTTAATAAAGTCTGAAGCCTGAACCAGGACAGGTTATTCATATGGAAAAACAGCTGCAAACAGCTTGGGTGTGGCTGCAAGTTGGATGGGGCAGGGTCTCAGGGAATCACCAAGGCTGAACGAACAGTATGAGCCAGGCTAATGGAAACTCAGATATGGCTGCCAGTCAGCTCTGTGATGGGGGAGGTCTCAGCATAGGAACAATGACCCCTGCGAGAACCCATCTGGGAAAAAGCCGCCCCCAAGTTCTTGTTCCAATGCTAGACAATCCAGTTCCTCCCCAAGCTGCTGCCCCAGTGCTGGAGCTCAGAGGGATTGAGACTGTGTAAGTTCTTGCATGGGCCCTTTAAGAGGGACTGCCTGGGTCTCCAGCAGCCTCCGTTCACTCAGCCACAATCCCTGCTGGTTTTTATAGCCCAAAGTTAGAAGGACTTCTCTTCCTGGCACTGGAACCCTGGGCTGGGGGTCTGGTGGGCAGTTGGATACCTTGCTCCTCACGGGAGGCCCTGCAGCCAAAATATCCCTCCTGATGAAAAAAAAAAAAAAAGGCACACATGGGTGTCAGAACAGTTTAGTCCACGTCTCTGCCCCTCCTACCAGTCTCAATGTGCTTTCTTCTTTTTAAAAACATATATTTTTATTGATTTCAGAGAGGAAGGGAGAGAAACATCAATGAGGAGAGAGAATCACCAGCTGCCTCCTGCACACCCACTACTGGGGAACAAGCCCACAACCCGGGCATGTGCTCTGACCAGGAAGAGAACTGTGACCTCCTGGTTCATAGGTCGACGTTCAACCACAGAGCCATGCTGGCTGGGAAATGTGCTTTTTTCTTTACTTCTCTAGTTGTAGGACTTCTATTCAGCCAGATTTCAGGTGGTTCTTTATTTTAGTTGTAATTTTTATGTAATTGAGAGGTGGCAAGTACTGGCGTTTACCTACACTGCCATCTTGGTTCTCCTCCAGTTTTCTTATGACCCCCAAATAGTAGCTAAAGGAAGTTACACTGTATTAACTTGGATTTATAGAGTCCTTTGGATTCAATAAACCAAAAAAGTGCTAAGCACAGTTAATGATGAGTATGTTATATAAAGATTCCTTAAAAGTAGAAGGAAAGCAATTAGGACATTGCCAAGAAATGTAGTGAACGAGATAATGAGAGGAAGTCATTTCCCAAGTACCACTCTCAAAATGGATTGTTGTTAAGACTGATGAAATCCATGAGAGAAAGTAATGTGAAAGCAAGACCTGGCGACCCCTGACATAGGGGAAGAAGGTAGTACTTTTCCTAAGCTGTTCCCACCAATGTTAGGACTGAGATAGCTTCTAAAAATTTATCAGCATTTTGTTTCATGCTATCTGATTAACACATCCAAATTTGTATATAAACATACTGGTACACAGGTGTTCAATGATGATAGTTTATAATGATAAAAAAATGGAAAACAAAAGGGACAAAGAAGTGCAAACTGGCAGTTACAAAATAGTCATAGGATGTAAACCAGGGGTCCTCAAACTTTTTAAAGGGGGCCAGTTCACTGTCCCTCAGACTGTTGGAGGGCCGGACTATAGTTAAAAAAAAAACTATGGACAAATTCCTATGCACACTGCACATATCTTATTTTGAAGTAAAAAAACAAAATGGGAACAAATACAATATTTGTATTTGCATGTGGCCCGAGGGCCATAGTTTAAGGACCCCTGATGTAAACTATACCATTGAGAATATAGTCAATAATACTGTCTAACTATGTATAGTGTCAGGTGTGTACTAGACTAATGGGGGGATTACTTCATAAGTTATAATAATGTCAAATCATTATGCTGTACACCTGAAACTAATATCTATATTATGGGACACTACACAGTGGTTAAAAACAATGAGGTAGATCTATCAGCACTGAATTTGAGAACTCACCAAGACCTGTTAAATGAACAGCAGTAACAACAAACACAAGTTACAAAACAATGTTAAGGTCTCATTTATGTAAAAAACAAAACCAAACAACCTCACCAGAAAGACCAGTTGGGGAGGAGGGGGAAGAGGTGGGAGAGGGAGGGAGAGGGGCCACAGGCAGCCGGGATTGCAAGGGCCTACTCTTGCACAAATTTTGTGCATTGGGTCTCTAGTATTTGTATAAAATATAACATATACGCACAAAAATGGTGTGGAAGAATAAACATCTATCTGTAAACAGTGATAACTCCTACACTCAAGGAAGAGATGGGGTGGGGTGGTGAGGTTGGTGTGGAGTGAACCTTTTCTTAAAAATTTTTTTAATTGATTGATTTTTAGAGAGAGAGAGAGAGAGAGAGAAATACCAATTTGTTGTTCCATTTATTTATGCATTCATTGATTGATTCTTGTATGTGCCCTGGCCGAGGATCAAACCCCCAACCTTGACATTTAGGATGGATGCTCTAACCAACTGAGCTACTGGGCCAGGGCTGGAGTGAACTTTAATACTGTACTCCGTTGTGTTGTTTATTTTTTGTAAATGAGCACATACTCATATATATTACCTTTTATGTGTATTACTTTTTAAACACTATAATAAAAACTCTTTTCAGTATTAGGTAGCAAAGCAAACATTTTCAAGCCATGTTTCCAGATTGAAAAAGCAGACTGAAGGAAATACCTATCTATTCTTAGGACAGAAACCCTATTTTTAAAGTAAAACACACTCATCCATAATAACACTCCAGCCTACCTTCAATAATTCAACTGATCAAGCAAATCAGTGGAACAATGAAGAGAAAATTAGAGGTTTAGTCGCTCTTTTAAACATTAAAGTAATATGTCTTTATTTAAGGGCAAAATGAAACTTCCATCTTAAACTACTAAAAATTCCTTAGAAAAATAAAACTTTTTAGAGATAATAAATTATACATATGTTGTTATTTTTGTGATATAACTAAACAATATCTATAATGTTATAGGTTTACAGAATCAAGTAAAATCAAGTTATTGCAACAGACGGTTTTCCTTATGCCTATTAATAAGGGGACTTAACTTTTAGGAACATTTTATAAATGATTAATTATATCCCCAAAATAAAATACTGTAACAATTCTTGCAAACCCCAAATGTTGCAATATGAATAAATGCTTAAGCCCACTAATATTATCAAGGCCTGGAAAAAGATACTGTACAAAGTTTTGATATATGTGACACAGAAATGTAACAGATTGATGCACTGTGATTTAGAGGGGAAGCTACATTTAAATTTGAGGTTTAACATCTTGATACAGGATAAGAGAAGAATTCCAGAGTAAAAGCCAAGTGATCTAGTTTTATCATTTATCCATTTCTTTCCCTGCCCTCTCTCTCAAACTTTCAATCCCACCCTTCTACAGGCTCCTCCAATCAATCAATACTTCTCAGGTCTCCACAATCCAAAACCATTCCTTTCCAGACCCTGCTTGCTCTTCCCTTTCCTTTACCCCATCTCTAAGAGTTGTCTATGTTGCTGTCTCTGCTTCCTCATCACCTCCTGTCACCCTGAAATCTGTCACCTACTATTGATAAAATTGCCTAAAAGGGTCATCAAGGACCATTTGATCGACAAAACCAATGATCCTATCTTCATCTTTCCTGCAGGCAATGAAAAACCTGTTTAATATATATACATTTCAGATAATATAATAATTATATACATTACATATCATTTACATACATACACACATATAATCCCCTTTGTGCCCACATATAAATATACTAACTCCTACTTATTAGAAACTTTAAAAGGCCCCTTGTTTTATGATTATAGACACTAAAAAAAAAACCTGTACTAGATATATCTGAATACATATACATATAAAAATGTTCAAGCAGAAACAAAGTATATTTCCCAAGACATGATATTTTATGTGGGAAGATGTGAGAAGAGTACAAAACCACTTTTCACACAACGTATCTGAAGAACTACATTAGTGCAGTTTTTTCTGAAGCATCTCTCTTTTCAACCAAACTGAAACCTAATGATAGAAAGCTTCTCCCATCATCACAGCTACACATCAATGATAACAGGATATTAGGAACACATGATGTTCATAAGTGAAGGACTTGCTTTATAAGCTTTTACCACATCATCTAGTAGATAATTCAATGATTGTGAAAAATGCATCTTCCCATCTCCCATTTCTCAAATGACCTAAGTTGTTCTCTCTAATATTGTTTCTCCCTCACCAAGGGTAACGGTTAATATTTTTTCTTTAAAAAAAAAAAAATCTAGGCTTGCACTGCCCAGAACAGTAGCTTCTAGCCATATGTGGCTACTAAGCATTTAAAATGTAGTTAGTGTAGCCCAGCCAGTGTGACTCAGTGGTTGAGAGTCCAACTATGAACCAGGAAGTCATGGTTTGATTCTGGTCAAGGCACATGTCGGGGTTTCAGACTCAGTCCCTGGTGGGGGGTGTGTAGGAGGCAACTGATCAATGATTCTCTTTCATCATTTATGTTTCTATCTCTCTCTCTCTCCCTTCCTTTCTGAAATCAATAAAAATATATTAAAAACGTGGCTAGTGTGAATAAGATGTGATATAAGTGTTATACTGTACTTTATTTATTTAATATATTTTATTGATTTTTTACAGAGAGAAAGGAAGAGGAATAGAGAATTAGAAACATCGATGAGAGAGAAACATTGATCAGCTGCCTCCTGCACACCCCCTACTGGGGATGTGCCTGCAACCAAGGTACATGCCCTTGACCGGAATCGAACCTGGCACCTTTCAGTCCGCAGGCCGATGCTCTATCCACTGACCCAAACCAGTTAGGGCTGTACTTTATTTTTTTAACAAATGGTATTTTGTATTTATTGGATTAAATTAAAATTAATTTCACATGTTTTAAATTTTCACATAAAAATGTAAAACTAAATATGTGGCTTATATTATATTTCTATTCGATAATGCCATGATAGGGACACAAACAAAAGGGCTAGAAAAGATATAACTGTCATCCTTTTGCAGTATGTTACCAATAATTTTCTTCTGAAAGTCATTTTCATGAATTGTTCCAGTAAATTTATAAGAAAAGATTAACGGCATACACTTGATTTTCTTTCAATAACAATGAGCCTTAAGAATCAGTTTATTTTATCCATTCAAAAATTTCCTTAAAAATTCTAAAATCTTGCCATTCCTCCCTCTTCCAAGTCATTTTTTGTAAAAATCTGTTGGTCACAGAACACTGAAAGTAAATTGTTTCAGAGAAATTTAGATCCCTGGATTAAAGTCAGTTTCTCAAGAATATTAGCACTGAGTAATCTCACAGTTATTCTGGTTGACCAAAGACCCATTGCTCAATGTTAACAAGTGGGAGAATGGGTGTGGTGATAAAATTCCAGTACTCTGAGCTGGATATTCAGGGAAAAAAAGGCATTCCTCTATAATGCAGCAAATGCAGAATCTCACTGCTTACGTGTCTACTTCAATTGTGGATTTGGGGGTGAGAGAGGGGAGGGAGAACAGAACAACCTGACAGCAATTTACTAACCATACTAAGGCTCAGGTTATGAGATCCAGAAATTAAAGCTATTTGGTTATCTTCTTTTTTTTTTTTTTAATTTTAGAGAAAGAGGAAGGGAGAGGGAGAGAAACATCTAACAGTTGCCTCCCACATGGGTCCACAACTGAAAATCGAACCCACAACCTGGGTATGTGCCCTGACTGGGAATCAAACCTGAGACTTTTCAGTGTACAGGATGATGCTCCAACCAACAGAGCCACACCAACCTGACATTCTTTATTTGCAAACCTTGGGACAAGTACCACCAATAAATTATCACATTAAAGTAATATTATCCTTCATGATTTGATAACGATAATGATAAACCATTTATTCAATGTTTCTCCCTTGATAGAACAAATTTACATTAGTTCATTAATATATTCTAATTATTTGTGTGAGTGAGGGCATACATTTATAAGAAGTTAAGTACATAAAAGTGCAAACTTGGCTGTAGAAGAAAAGCTTTAGAGAATGACGAAGTATTATTATCAGGCTTCAAAAGTTCTATAACTAAAGCAACTAAGTACAAACTAAATTTTTCTGGCTACAGAATTAAAAATTTTTTGCCCTGGCCAGTTTGGCTCAGTGGATAGAGCGTTGGCCTACGGACTCAAGGGTCCCAGGTTCGATTCCGGTCAGGGGCATGTGCCTTGGTTGCTGGCACATCCCCAGTGGGGAATGTGCAGGAGGCAGCTGATTGATGTTTCTCTCTCATCGATGTTTCTAACTCTCTATCCCTCTCCCTTCCTCTCTAAAAAATCAGTAAAATATATTTAAAAAATTTTTTTTTCTTTAATAAAAAAATAGCTCTAGAAATCCTGGGGAAAAATAGTTTCCTTTTGGATGATAAAACTTTAATACATAATTAATTCCCATAGGAATGCTATGCAAAATGTAGGGCCAAGAGCCTTGGTTTTTACTTGTAATTTTGCCATGCGTGTGTAGCAGGCATAAAGTCCTTAAGATTTTGGTAGTTATTATAGTTCAACCTCCCTTCAGTGCCAAACGTCTATAAATAATTTTTAATCGTAGATTAAAAGACCTATCTCATGTTATCACTCCAACTGGAAGTGATCTGTACCAATTCCTATAAACTTTTACAAAACTTGCTTGTACCACTCCACAGCGACCAGAGGCTAATAAAAATTAATACCCCTCTACAGTCTCTACTATAATGTCTGTACCTTTTATATACCAATACATTTTACTGGATTAGTTGGACGGTACTGGGCAGCAATGCCGTTCCTGCTTGTTGATGCTCCCCAACCCCCAATTCCCCTTACCGGATGTGGCCATCAGCCAGCAACAGGCAAAGCTCGGGCCTAAACTCTAATACATAAATCACACCATCAGCAACAGCTACATTTAAGAGTTCATAGAGGACCTAGGACGTTATGGCCTCGCAAGCTTTTCCAATGGCTATCCCTTGGCTACCCCTGTAATCCCAACATCCCTGGCATACCCACGTTATGGAAAAATCCGAGTTAATGTCAAAGTACTGATTATCTACACTGGTGCGATGTATACAAAATGCCACCATCACTGGATGAATGGAAGCAAACATCCTATTGAGAGTGACGCTGAATTGATTTCCAAGTTGTCTACGAGTACCATCCAGTCAGACACACGCAGCTCATCTTCATCACTACACGGTTCTCTCAGCTGTGACTTCCAAAGGGATCCTACCGAAGACCCCCGAAACACTGCAAAGCTCAGATGATGCCTAAGCAAACTCATCCTCTCTACACACAAATGCAATATACAGGTTATCTATTTGGACCAGGGGTGGGAAATCATTTTCAGCCCTGCCTAGTCGTTAGAGGTGAGCTAATTAAATGTCTGACCAAATACAGCAGGCTCATTGCTAAGCTGATAGTTCTGTATGGCCCGCCAGCGATGTCATAAATATCCAAATGGTCCTCCGCAGAAGAAAGGTCCCCCACCCCTCATCTGGACCCGCATTTGCACACTATCCAGCACCACGCACACACTTCAGTGATGGCCACCGCTCGGTGTTTAGTTCGCCAAACCTGCCGAATGAGGTCAAACAGGTATCTGTCTTCTGTCAAGTCTCATCCTACGGCAAAGACTACATTTATCAGCGATGACAGTTTTCTACCTCCCAGCAACCTTATTAACGTTGACTGTATGGTCCATGCCAGGGAGTCCATGAAAATTCAATTCTCAAAGACACTCTCCTGCGAGCTTCGACAGGTCGGAATTGAGACAGAAGGCCCTCGAGTTTTATCAGGAGACCCACGGGGCTTTTGCCTCGATGCCCAGGCAGCTTTCGAAACTGCAAACTGCTTGACTGGCCTCTTCACCAGGGCAGGTGCGGGGAACTGAGTTTTTACGTGGGGCACGCTAAATAAAAACCAGGATTAAGCACTGGGGCCAGCAACAACCCAACAAGGTAAAAACAATGCCCTGGTCAAGCCTTTAAAACCCCCTTCTCCGTTGCCGACTGAAGGATGCAGCTAAATATGGGAGCTCGAAACATTCGGCTTTTCTTTAAAACGACACAGCTCTTTTCTGTTTCCTGTTTTGTTTTGTTTTTAAATCACATACTGTTTTCGTGCTTTCTTTCCCCACTTGTTTCTACACCTTCAAAGTCAGCGAACACGACTTTCCTGGCAGATGCGCCGCCCGCTCGGGAGAGGCTGGCAGACACGAGCAGGCTCGCGAGGGGAAGGTGGCAGGGAGCTTGACAATGGCACTACCCGGTGCCCTCTGACCTTCAGGAGATCAACAAGTGGCCCTCGAGCCCGAGGGCCCGGTGAGTGCGGGGCCCAGGGACAGAGGACGAGGACGAGGACGAGGACGTGGCCAGCCAGGCACAAAACAGTGCCCCGCAGGACGTGAAGCCGAGAGCCGGGGTTCGCCGGCAAAGCCCCTTCCCAGAGCGCGCCGGGGGTGAGCGGCGGCCTCTGCCCCGGCTGCGCGCCCAGGGCCACGGGGTCCGAGCCGGCTCAGGCCCACCTCCCCGAACTGGCAGAAACACAGGCCGGGGGCGAGGGAGATCCCGGCGGCGCCGGGAGCGAAGCCCGAGGACAAAAAGAAAGCGAAAAAGGACGAGGCTGATGAGAGAGGGGGGCGACCCCGCGCACTTACCTTGCCCGCTAGCACCGGAGCCCAAGGTGCCGCAGCCGCCGCTCACCCACCGGCTCCGCTTGCGCGCGCCAGCACCGCCTAACCGGAAGCGGCCCCTCGCCCCGCCCCTGCCGCCTCGCCAGCGGCCTCCCGACCAATCAGCAACAACCGCGCAGCGGACGCAGAGCTTCCTTGGGTCGCCATTGGCCCCACAGTCGAGTAGCCGGGATTGGCTGGAAAGCGCCACGTCCCCGCCAGCGCGCCCAGCTGCGTGGACCGAATCCCCGTCCAGCACTGGCCCTGAGTCCGGTGGGGACGGCGGGCCCCAGCCCCCTCGCCCCGGGCAGCTTGTGGGCGCGGCCGCCTGCATCCGCTCCTGGGTCACAGCGCGTGACTGGGCCTCGGCAGGGCTTCTTGGATGACCCTGCTAGTTACCTCCTGCCCCAGCGCCTGGGGTTGGAGCCATCCCACTGTGCTGTGAATGAAAAAGGGGCCACTTGCTAAACCCGAGCCGCTCTGGGGAGGCCTCCACAGCGGGCCTTACAAACTCAGAGGCCAAAAGCAACCACACCGGACAGTCTGAACATAAAAGAAGTCTGTCTAAAAGCGGGTCAGGGTGGGTGATAGCTTCCTTGACAAAGGTCAATCTTTTTTAAAATTATTTTTATTTATTTTTTAAAATATGTTTTATTGATTTTTTTACAGAGAGGAAGGGAGAGGGATAAAGAGTTAGAAACATCGATGAGAGAGAAACATGGATCAGCTGCCTCCTGCACACCCCCTCCTGGGGATGTGCCCGCAGCCAAGGTGCATGCCCCTGACCGGAATGGAACCTGAGACCCTTCAGTCCACAGGCTGACGCTCTATCCACTGAGCCAAACCGGTTAGGGCAATCTTTTTCTTTTTAATATGTTTTTATTGATTTCAGAGAGGAAGGCAGAGGGAGATACAGCAATGATGGGGATGGAGCCTGCAACCCCCGCATATGCCTTGACGGGTTATAGAACCCTGACCTCCTGGTTCATAGGTTGATGCTCAACCACTGAGCAACACTGCCTGGCGACAATGGTCAATCTACCTTAACTGAGGCTATTGCCTTAAACAATTTTTTTTGTTTGATTTTTTTTTTTTTTTTTTTTTTTTTTACAGAGAGAGGGAGGTAGGAAGGGAGAAAGAGGGAGAAACATCGATATGTTTTTCCACTTATTTATGCATTTATTGGGTGATTCTTTTTTTTTTTAATTTATTTTATTGATTTTTTACAGAGAGGAAGGGAGAGAGACAGAGAGCCAGAAACATCGATGAGAGAGAAACATCGATCAGCTGCCTCCTGCACATCTCCCACTGAGGATGTGCCCGCAACCCAGGCACATGCCCCTGACCGGAATCGAACCCGGGACCCTTCAGTCCTCAGGCCGACGCTCTATCCACTGAGCCAAACCGGTTTCGGCTATTGGGTGATTCTTGAATGTACCCTGACTGGGGATCAAACTGGAAACCTTGGTGTGTCCGATGATGCTCTAACCAACTGTGCTACCAGGCTAGGGTCTCTATTGTCTTCTTGCATCTAAAATAACATACCTTTGAAATGTCCAAGTAATCTTTTCCAGACCCCCTCAGTGCACAATCATGGGCACCAGAGCCCAAGACCACAGAACCCTTCATTGTTTTCTTGTCCCTCGCATACCATCTCTATATGCTGTAAATCTTAATTATTCCCTATCCTGTACCCACCAATGTAAAAGATGTTTTTCTCCATCTTGCTTTTTAGCCAGTCTCAGAGATTCCCCAGTTTTGCTCTCTCCTACTTCCCTAATCTACCACCAAGGGATTTCATGTAACCCTCCTTACATCTCCTCCTTTTATTCTCATATATAAAATAAGCTACAGCCCTAGCTGATTTGGCTCAGTGGATAGAGCATCGGCCTGCAGACTGAAGAGTCCTGGGTTTGATTCCAGTCAAGGGCACATGCCTGGGTTGCGAGCTCAATCCCCAGTGGGGGGCATGCAGGAAGCAGCTGATCAATAATTCTCTCCCATCATTGATGTTTCTATCTCTCTCTCTCTCTTTATTCCTCTCTGAGATCAATAAAACCATATTTAATAAAATAAAATAAGCTACAAAACTGCCATTCTCCAGAGCATTTTCTCGATCCATTTAGATTTTGCTTCCTGGCAATTGTCATCAGTGGCTCAAATAAATTCATAAAAATTGTCTACAGGTTTGAACATTTCTTATGCCAACAGTATCAACCGCTAACTGTATTGAACAACCTCAACTTCTTTCCCTTTAGTACTATCTCCATGATGGGGTCACCTAGAGCATGAGGAAAGTGAGGGACAGTGAAAACCCAGAAGGAGCAATAGATTGCAGGGTTGGTAGGGTGGAAGGATATTGGACTCGGGGGGAAAGATAGGAGGTGGTATAGCTGAAGAATGGCAATAATGGATTATTGACAAACTCTAGGGTAAAATCAGGGGAGTCAGTGGCTGAGGAGGGTGGAGGACGAGACCATTGGGCAGCAGTTCAAAGAACAGGGACCATGGGAAGAATCATCTATGTGGCTATCGAAATCACTAAGAATTAGAACCTAATGCTTCCTTGGAGCTTACACCCAGGAGCTTACTTTTTAGCTCTCCAACAATTTCAGTCTGAAAACCACTTCAGTGAAGAAAAAGACCCTCCTAGGAAATCTTGAATCAAAGCAAGATCTCCAAAAACACTTTCCAATTGGAAGGGTGGGCCGCCTTTCTGAAATACTCATAGCCTGGTTTTTATTGAAGGTGAAACACTGCCCATTTTAAAAAGAGGCTGGTCCATGGGCCATCTGACAGACACGCATTAATAACTCTCTCGGTCTATAATCGATGAACCACTGATTTCACCTGTGCTGGGGGCCTGTATGTCCTCTCTATGGAATTGATCATTTAATGAGCACTAACAAGGTGTGTTGACATTTCAAGGGGGTGTCATATATGAAATAAATCGAGCCAGTGTTTGTAGGGCTGAGACATGAGCAAAGTTAGCAAGTTTAAACACAAAAGAGAAATCCCCTCTATTCTCACACATCTTGCCTGACTACCTCCTGCAGGAATCTTGTGTAGATTCACACCCAAGCCTCCATTTGGGGCAACAGGGCCCGGCTAGCAAGTCCAAGTTAGGGATGGGCTAAGAAAGAAGGTCCCAAACAAATCAGAAAAGTGGGACTAACAAGAAAACCTGAGGGGTGGGTGGAGGTGGTAAAAGGTACAGGGGGGATAAATGGTGATGGGGAAAACAACCCCAACTTCTTTGAAATGAAGAAACATGAAAAAAAGAAAAAAGAAGAGCTGGCCAAAAGGGAAAGAGAGAGGCCCTTGGCTAGAATTCATACCTGGCCCCTTATACTAGTCTAAGCAGAGAAGAAAACACATTTTTTTTATACGGCCTTACTTTCAAGTTTTAAATTAGGTAAATAGAAGCTTGGTGAGGCATCTCTCAGAGGTATATTTCTTCTCTTGTTCTCCAGCTTCTCTCCCAAGTCTCTCCTGTTTCCTTCTCTTACCACCTCTCCATATCGCCCGTCTTTTCTGACTTCCTCCCCCCACCTTCCTCTTCACCTCCATCTTGTTCTCTTCCACCTCTCCTCTGATTCTGCTCCCCTTTCCTCCCTTTTCTCTTTCTCTCGGTGGTCCTGGCCCTTCCGAGAGCATGTCTTCTTGTGCCTGCCTGGTGGTGGAAAGGAGGCGAGGAGGTCACAAAGTTACGTGCTGGATAATGCTTTTCATCTGGAAGCCAAGCTCCCAAACGGGTCTCCAAGGAAAGGCTATGCTATCCGCGGGAGGTGATGCTAGTTTTTCCTTGGCTGCAGCTTTCTCCTTCTCTCCATCCAGACAGAGTCCCTCAGGAAGTTGAATGCTGCAGAGCGGTGTTGGCGAGGGCCGCTTCGATTCTCCCCAGTGTGAAAGGGTGGCTCAAATAGAATTTCCTGTTAATTTAAGAGAGAACAAATTCAATAAGATATAGCTTGCCTAAATAGCTCTTCTGTGGGCACACAGGTATTTGTGTTAATTTTTAAAATTGTCAGCTATTAATAACAGGTATCTTATAAGAGTTAGTGGTTTATTAATAATATTTGACTTTAGAAAACAGAAACCACTCTACCTACCTCCGGTTACACCAGTGGTTCCCAACATGGAGCACATGACCCACTGGAGGCAATTTGATTTTTAAGGGGGGCGATTTGAGAATGAGTTATTGACAGTGAATTTTTTGCATTTCTTATGGTTCTAGGGGCCTCATATACAGTATATAAATATATATTGTGACATATTTATGCACTTCAGTTCCCTATTATATGTTTTGAAACTTTATTTGCTATGTTTTCATATCACTTCATATTTTTACTATTTTTTAAACAATTTCTTAGTGATTTCTTCCTCAGTACTTCAACTGTCCTTTCATTCTTTTATTTTTCTCTTTCATGGATGCTATGTTCTTTGGAAGCTTGTTTAAAGCAAGTTAATGGCCTTTTTGGTGTCCTCCACATGAATAGGAGTTCACTTTTTGAATAATAAGAATTATATGTCACGGCGGGGGGGGGGGGGGTGGGCATCAGGATGTTAGAGATGCTTAGATGGGACAGTGCCAAAAACAGGTTAGGAACCACTGGGTTAGACAGAGGCACATAGGAAGTAGTTAATGAATGTGTGTTAAATGAATACATGGATGGATGCGTGGATGGATGGGTGGGTGGGTGGATGGGTGGATGGATGGATGGGTGGGTGGATGGGTGGATGGATGGATGGATGGGTGGGTGGATGGGTGGATGGATGAGCCTCGGAGCATGGAGAGATAAGGGCTGGGCCCAGGGAAGTTGCCCCTACTCCCACCCCTCCTGGCCACGCTCCTCCTCACTTTCTGCAGCAGACAGTTGGGGCTCCCCAGGAGCTCTGAAAAGGAAAAGGGAGAGCCGGCTCCTCACCTCCCTAGAAGCAGAGCCCACGGAACTGCAGAGGCAGCCCTCACGTCTCCACCCACAGAGAGAAAGCAGCTCTAGTGACAACAGTGCCATCCCAGTCTCTACCCCCTCAGAGCCACTTTGTAGGAACTCACAAAGGCCTCTGAGGGCTCCCGAGGTGCCACACTCAGCGTTTCACTCAGCCCAGTTGGAGGTAAAGAAGAACAGGGCAGGAGGAAATGGCTGAAGTGCTGTGGCTGGCACCCCCAACTCCCACCCTTAACTTCCAGGCAGTACCCTGGGGACCCAGGATCTGAACCCCTGCCTGAGGTCAAACTCCAGGTCCGTCCCCTGGAGGCAGCCAGATGAATCCCATGACCATACCTATGAATAGAGTCAGCTGTGGCCTCGTGGAGGCTGCCAATGTGCTGAGGAGTGAGAGGGGCTGCGGCCCAGAGGGGTTCTCCCTTTCCCACTCTCCATAGGTGAAGGAATCCCTCCAACTGAGGTCGCGGGTGCACGGAATGCTGTCTTCACTGGAATTATCTTTCTCTGGGTCAAAAAGAGGAGGCATTTGTTTGCACTTTAATTCACAGAGCATGCTCACAGAGTATGGCCACCATCTGCGGGGTGTTTATTACGGGTCAGGTACTATTCCAAACAATTATGTGTACTAATACTCACTTAATCCTCACAACGAGCCCGAGAGGTCAGCACTGCCCTATGAGGAATCTGAGGCCCAGCAAGGTTAAGTTACTTACCCAGGGTCACATAATGAGGCAGAGCCAGGACTCAAAGCCAGCCAGCCTGGCTCCGGAGCCCACGATTTTAGTGCTGTATCGTGGGAACAAGGCAATGCCAGTGAAAGGGAGGAACCAATGTGGCTGGAGAGGTTAATTTCGTGAACTTGCCCAGGAGATTCAGCTAGCTGAACTAGCAACGGGCTTGAACCCAGGTGGCCTTAAGCCAGATCCTGTCCTCGGTCCACTTGGCCTCAGCTCCTCAGAGGATGGCTCACAGCCCAGCAGCTTTGGCATCGCCAGAGATCATGTTAGAAATGCAGAGTTTCAAGGGAACACTTTGCAACCTCTGTATGAATGTCTCTATCTGCTGTGCTATGCACCTGAAACTAATACAAATTGGTGCTGAATGCAAAATGTAATCGAAAAAATTTTTTTTAAAAAAAAGAAGAAATGCACAGTTTCAGGTTCACCCAGAGCCACTGAATCAGATTCTGCATTTTAACAAGACCCCAGTCTGCACATTCAGGTTTGGGAAGCACTTCAACAGGTCACACCACCTGTTGATGGAGAGTTGAAAGGTTTAGCCACCCAGGTAAGCTCCGGGGTTCTGGTTTTTCATAATGTAGCTCTCTCTCTCCCTCTCTCTCTCTCTCTCTCTCTCTCTCTCTCTTCAAAGTTCCAAGAGGCTGGAGTGTGACTCCTTCTGACTGAGAGGGTACACTGCTTGGTCCAAAGAGAAAACGAGTTTCTTCAGCTCCAAGGAAAGAGAAGGGTCCTGAGGGTTCCCCAGATGACTATTTTTTTAAAAAAATATATTTTATTGATTTTTTACAGAGAGGAAGGGAGAGAGATAGAGAGTTAGAAACATCGATGAGAGAGAAACATCAATCAGCTGCCTCCTGCACACCCCCCACTGGGGATATGCCCGCAACCCAGGTACATGCCCTTGACCGGAATTGAACCCGGGATCCTTGAGTCCGCAGGCCGACGCTCTATCCACTGAGCCAAACCGGTTTCGGCCCCCAGATGACTATTTGAAATCAGCCCAGGGACATCTCGGCAGTGGCAGTTCCTGTGACACCAGATAGCCTATGACTCTGAAATTCTAGCTGTTCTCTGAAGTCCTAGAATATAAATATTGTCTATTTCTGTTTTCCTCAGCCTTAAACCTCAAAGGGTATGGTGTGTGTGTGCACGTGCGCATGTGTGATTGGATGTATGTGCAAAAACAGAAATGAATCACCGTTTTATTATCAGTTACATAACATGAGGAGGCATTCACAGATTTGAAGAAAATGTGGGCCAGCATCAGCTCCACTCACCATTTAGAACGGGGGCTGGGGACTGGCAGCCTCCAGGCTGGATTTGGCCTGGAGATATGTTTTGTGTGCCCACTAAGTGTTGGCCTATACTGTGCTTTAATTTTTTTTATGGGCGGGGAATATGTCACATAAAAATCCAGATTTTTGGCTTCTCTTGAAAAAACCAGAGTATCTAGCAACACCAGGCCTGTGTTCTAGCATGGAAACAATTAATTGAAGCCTTAATTGAAACCTCCACTTTCTCATTGCCACTGTCCCTGACACTCCCTATTGTCTCCTCAATGCTGAAACCAAGTGTCAGCTCAGCTGCTGTTTTACTTATAATAGAGTTGAGAGAAAAGTCAACCATTCCTTAGATCCATGACATGTAGCCTCTTTACCCATTTATACCATCTGCAGACAGTTGAGTGTGTAATCCCTGGCCTGAATGAAAGTTGGCAGAGCTCCCCGGGGATCTACATACTCCTCTAAATTTCTAAATATAACATGAAATTCTGGCTGCTTCCTGAGCCAATTTGGAGGAATAATTTATTAATGTTGTGGTGCATGGATATTTACTGAGCTATTGTGCTCCCAGCCTGGTGCTTGCCACTGTGGATAATTCAGAGGCGTGGAAGAAATTGTAGTATTGGTTGAAGAAACAAGATTGAAACCTATGAAACAATTAGGGAATCATGTAGCAGAGGTTATGACCAAGGAAAGTTTTGTCTGGGCAGAAAGGTGTTGTGAGGTGTACCTGGAAGGATAGGTAGGATTTAGAGTGCAGCATCAGGGGGAGGGGGCAGAGGGAGGATGTCTAAGGGATGGACAAGGACAGCCCACGTATGGCTAGAGCGGAAGATTTGTGCTGGAGAAGGAGATGAGGCAGAGGGCACCTAATTGAGGAGGAGAAAATGACCAATGAGATGGGTAAGAGAGGGCAAGTTAATGTAGAGTCATGCATGCCAAAATGAGTGGATTTGCCCGGCTGGCATGGCTCAGTGGTTGAGCATCAACCTATGTGAACCAGGAGGTCACAGTTTGATTCCCAGTCAGGGCACATGCCCGGATTGCGGGCTCAAGAGTGTGCAGGAGGCAGCTGATCAATGATTCTTTCTCATCATTGGTGTTTCTTTTTTTTTTTTTTTTAATATATTTTTATTGATTCAGAGAGGAAGGGAGAGAGAGAGATAGAAACATCAATGGTAAGAGAATCACTGATCGGCTGCCTACTGCACGCCCCCTACTGGGATTGAGCCCACACCCAGGCATATGCCCCTGACTGGAATCGAACCCGGGACTCTTTAGTCTGCAGGCTGATGCTTTATCCACTGAGCCAAACCAGCTAGGGCTCATCTCTGATGTTTCTATATCTTTGTACCTCTCCCTTCCTCTCTGAAATCAATATATACATATATATATGTGTGTGTGTGTGTGTGTGTGTGTTTAAATGAGTGGATTTGGGGTAAACCAGAACCTGGAGATAAACAGGGAATCAGCTGCTGTTCCAGTCACATGGACTCTGTCTCTTCCCAGAATGCCCTGACTCTAATGCTTTGGCCAGCCTACTTGTCCTCAGCCTCTGTGACTTTGCTCAGACCCCAGGCCTCTGGGACAGCTTCCTGGGAGGAGTGAGGCACCTGCCTTTGTGCCGCTGTGGCATCCCAGGTGTGAGCTCTGAGTGCTGCCTGGAAGAAGAGGTTTGGTAATCTGGGGATTTACCCATCTGACCCCACCAAATTATAAACCCCTTGGAGGGGCTACTGTGTCTTTCTTCACTGGGACTCCAAAGCCTACAACAGTGTTTGGCACTTACCAAGTACTCAGTAGCATGTTTCTGAATGAGCGAATGAATGAATGAACTAGAGGATTGCTGTAGTTCAGGCAAGAGGTGATAGGTGGACGAGGGGAGGATCTGTCGGTATAGGAAACATTTCAAAGAAAGAAATTGGTAGGATTTGGTGCCAAGTTGACTATGGTGGCCAAAGAGTCTAGAGAAACTCAAGATAAGGTATGAAAGGACATCCTGACAGCTAGAAACTCTGGGATGGGGAGCGGGAGACAATTCCATTCCTGCATCTGCAGAGCAAAGGGTTCTCTGAGACACGGTGCCCTGTACCCCCTGTTTACCTGAGTTGTCCTTTTTGGTCTTGGTCTTTTTGCTTCTCCTGGAACTCCAGCCATTTCAGGATCAAGGAAATGAGGGGCAAAGGGGGGAAAAATAGAGATGAAATTCTCATTTTAAATCTTGTTTCTCGTTATATTTTTCCTTGACACTAAAACCTTAGAGGCAGATATAAGCTGTGGCTCTATTGGGTGAGTGAGACACATATTAAAATGCCAGAAGGAAACTAGGGAAGGGGGAGGTGGGGTGGGGTGGGGTGGGGTGGCGGGGAGCAGACCCCGCTGCGGATTTGGCAGAGGAGGAGTGGGTGTGGCTCCATCTGTTGAGTCCTGTGTCTCAGCCATTTATTTCAATTGCTGTAACCTGCATATTGTTGCCAACACACAAAAACGGATACAATTGCAACCAGACTAGAGAGTCTGCCTGAGTGAGGAGAAAAGTCATCCCTCAGGGCTTCATTCTGGGGAATTAAGGAGAAGAAACAAGTGACCGCACAAAGCCATGACTGAGATAACAGCAGAGCAAAAATGAACTTCTCCCTGCTTCTCGCATCCCTTTGATCTGTTTTTACATGACAGCACAGACTGGGTTGCCATAGCTTCCTGGCTGGTCCCTCTACCCCTATTCTCCCTCTCTTCATATCAAATGTCACTGCAACAGCCAGCATGACCTTTTCAACATGTAAATTGGATCATGTTACCTCCCAGTTAAAAATGGTGCTAAGGCTCTCATTACACTCAAAGTCTAAATTCATTTGCATGGCTCCCCAGGTCCTGCCTGGTTTGGTCCCTGCCCACTTTTACTAATGTCCTTCTATTGCCACTCCTCCTCCCGCACTGGGCTTCCTTCCCTTTCTCTAAACTCATCACGCTTCTTCCTCAGGATGAAGTGTCAGTCTTACACTCATTTGTGCCTTTAACCTGTACCACATTTTCCGCCCTTTTTCTGGCTAGTGCCCAAATAAAGGTTTTAATCTCCTCTGGCCTTCTGGAAATATTCAAAGCTCTCTGTGCTAGAGATTGCCAATGGGCCCCCAGGATTTCTTCTTCCCTCCTCCCTTGGGGGCAAGCATCTAATTCTGTATTGGACACGTGCAGAGTAAAGAAGGCATTTCCCAGCTTCCGTTGCAGCTGAGTGTGGTCATGTGACTGAATTATGGCCTATGAATATAAACAGAAGCCGTCCTTCAAATAGTAATTTTAAAAATTTAAATTTTTAACATTTTGAGACAAAAAGTTACATCAACATATCTTGTTCTATTAGAGTCCAGCACTCCCCAGCTCAGAGGTATGACATCTTATTCAGAAATTTAAAAAAAATTTTAAATTTATTTAGGTGACACTTGATCCAGAAATTTCTTAATTATAGATTTCTATATGATATGCACAGTGGAGAGCCAGTATAAATTCTTTAACAGTGGGCAACTAACAATTTTTCTTGTGTTAATATTTTTCTACTTCTAGCCCAAGGCAGCCTTAATAATACAAGTTAATATTTATTGAGAGTTTATTTAAATCTGCCTCTAAATCTGCTAAGGAGTGTGTCAAGCACTTCATGCCTTGGGGCTCACTTAATCTTGACAATATCTGGATGCGGTTGGAACTATCATCATTTCCATCGTGCAGATCTGAAAACTGGCCCCGAGAGTTAAGCCATGTGCCCACGGGCTCACAGGCAGAGCAGTGACTTGGGCCCAGCTCTGTGTGAGCTCTGACCCACCCTGAGAGACTTATCTTCTCAGACTCTGTTGGTTTTACTAACGGCACTCTCAAAGAAAACTTTCTGTTTGTTGTTCTGTGTCTTAACTGCTGGTCCCTGTTGTGACAAAATCTCTTCTTTGATAACTTTGTTTTTCTCTTCTGGTGATCATTACAATTTATTTCTGTCCTCCTTTTTTTTTAAAAAAAAAACACACACACACACACAAAACAAACAACAAGCCACAAATCAAGTTCACTAGGGCCCTAGATCCCACTTAATCTTTGGTCTTGGTTGTAGTGCCCAGTGGAGTAAGTATTTTCAACTTCTGTCTCTCTCATACCAACCAGTCTTTTTTTTTTTTTTAATATATTTTATTGATTTTTTACAGAGAGGAAGGGAGAGGGATAGAGAGTTAGAAACATCGATGAGAGAGAAACATTGACCAGCTGCCTCCTGCACGCCCCCTACTGAGGATGTGCCTGCAACCAAGGTACATGCCCTTGACCGGAATCAAACCTGTGACCCTTCAGTCCGCAGGCCGACGCTCTATCCACTGAGCCAAACCGGTTAGGGCATACCAACCAGTCTTAAGACTCAAACCTTAAGTCATCTACACATACATGGACATTTCCTCAGGCATGGGAAATACAGGCCTGCACAATGGAGCTTTCCAGAACAGGCTATACATTGAGAAAACAACCATAGAAGATTCATAAAGTCCAATCAGAGGCCAGGTGAGTAGGTCAAGGAACCCACAGAGCACACAGTGTTTTAAACAATGTTTTGTTTATTTCTCTGTAGGGACTAGGAACTGGATGAGAAATTAGGTTTTACTTTTATACCGGTGTTACTAACTTATTATTATTATTGGAGAGTTACTTTTATTTATTTTTTTAATCCTCACCTGGGGATATGTTTATTGATTTTTAGAGAGAGGGGAAGGAGGAGAGAGAGAGAGAGAGAGAGAGAGAGAGAGAAGAGAGAGAAGAAAGAGAAATATCCATCGGTTGCCTCTTGTATACACCCTGACCAGGGACCAAACCTGCAACCTTTTGGTGTGCTGCATGACACTCCAACCAACTGAACTACCTGGCCAGGGCACTTTTCATTTTTTATAAGATTCCTCCTCTGGAGTCAAGACTACCATGCTTGGCACGTGGAGGAAGAGAATATGGCCAAGAGAACTGGGAAAAGGTTGCCCTGAGTCAGGGATAACCCTGGGTCCTGAGTGGCAGTATTTCATGCCCCTCCCTATGCTCATTAACCAAGTTACTTGGTTTTTGGATCTCACAGCCCAGGCCATCTGGGCTGCAGAAGGGATGTCATGTACCTGAACCGGTTGTGCTGGTGCAAGTCAGCAAAAATCAGAGAGAGGGCCTCACTCTCCCCCTTGGCCATCAACTGCAGGAGGCTCTCGCTAGGCTTGGAGGCTTGAGGTTTCTTCTGTACTAACTGGATGGGAGGGGAAAAAAAGCAAAACCAGATGGTTAAGACCCTAGAGTCTCTGTATTTTCCTAATATCATGATCCAAACCCTAAAGTGTTAGAACTCAAACTGTTCCATTGGGTGGCCATGCCAGGGGTTCAGAGAGGCAATTCTGAGGCCATATCTGCGTATACCCCCTGGATTGTTATAAATATCCTTTGGTGCCCAAAGGATAACATTGTCATTGAATACTTTATTTTATTTTATTTTTAAAAATGTATATATTTATTGATTTCAGAGTGGAAGGGAGAAGGAGAGAGAGAGAGAGAGAAACATCCATGATGAGAGAGAATCATTGATTGGCTGCCTCCTGCACGCCCCCCACTGGGGATCAAGCCTGCAACCCAGGCATGTGCCCTTGGCCGGAATTGAACCTGGGATCCTTCAGTCCACAGGCTGAGGCTCTATCCACTGAGCCAAGCCAGCTAGGGCTGTCATTGAATACTTTAGACATAATTTAGTACATAACCTATTCTCATTAATATGCTTTAATGTTATCAATAGCCTATTCAGATGCTATTGGTTTTATATTTAAATGTAGGGGAATAAAATATTTATTGTAGGAGTTTAATGAATGTTTTAAAAATTGACTTCTCTAAGAAAAGTCGGATATTGAGCTGCTTTTTACCCCTGATGTAAATTGCCTTCTTTCCTGTTGCCTGCGATACCCCGAAGGTGTTCCAGAAGTACAAGCTGCTCAGAGTCATCCAGTCATTCTTTACTGAGTGCCAGCTATGTGCCAGGCACTGGGGATAGAGCCGTGAAGAAGACAGATAAAAACCCCTGCATTCATGGGGCTCCTGTTGTAGCTCAAGTCAGTCTTACATCACACTCTAAGGCCTGGGGCAAAAAGGCCCTCGTGGCTTCACTGGTGAATTTTATTAAATACTCAAAGGAGTAATAGTACCAAGTCTTCATAAGCTCTGAAAATAGAGGAGGAGGACACACTTCCCAACTCATTCAGTGAGGCTAGTATTATCCTAATACCAAAGCCAGGATATCACAAGAAAACTACAGACCAACATTTCTAATGAACATAGATGCAAAATCCTTAACTAAATGCTAGCAAACCGAATCATGGAACATATAAAAGGGAGTATACATACACACCACGACTAAGTGAAATTTACTGCAGGAACACAACGTTGATTTAACACTTAAAAATCAATGAATATAACACACTATTCTAATAGGAAAACCACATGACCATCTCAATAGATGCAGAAAAAGACATTTGAAAAAATTTAAGACCCATTTATGATAAAAACTCTCAATAAACAAGGAATAAAAGGGAATTCCCTCAATCTGATAAAGGGCATCTACAAAGATCCCGCAGTTAGCATCATACTTAATGAAAGACTGAATGTTTCCCCCCTAGGATTGGGCATAAGCATGTCTGCTTTTGCCATTTCTACTAAAAACTGGACTGAAAGTTTTAGCTAAGGCAATAAGCAATAAATGAACAAATGTGAATGAATTGGAAATGAAGTAAAATTGTTTTTTATTTGCAGATGACATGTATATATATATATATATATATATATATGTAGAAAATCACAAGGAACCACAAAAATACTATGTTTAATAACAAGATTAATATAAAAAATCAATTCCATATACTATCAATGAATGATGCAAACATAAAATTAATAAAACACAATTCCATTTAAAATAGTAGCCACAAAATAAAAAGATAGGGATAAATTTAACAAAAGAAGTGCAGAACTTGTATACTAAAAGCTAAAAAAAACATTGCTAAGAGAAATGAAAGAAGATTGAAATAAATGGAAAGACATTCCAAGCTATATAATAAGAGCCTAATATGCAAATCAACTGAACAGCAGAATGACCAGTGGAACAACCGGTTGCTATGATGCACACTGACCACCAGGGGGCAGATGCTCAATGTAGGAGCTGCCCCCAGCCCGCAGGCCCCAGACCAGCCATTGCGGGTGCCAGTGGGGGCCCCCCCAATCGCCCTGCTGGTCACCCCACAGATTGGCCCTGATTGCTGGTCAGGCCTAGGGACCCTACCCATGCACAAATTTCGTGCACTGGCCCTCCAGTATTCATATATTTGAAGACTCAATATTGTCAAGATGGCAATTCTCTTCTAATTGATGTATAAAATCAACATGTCCTTGTCAAAATCCCAGCGATCTATTTTGTAGAAATTGATAGGCTAATTCTAAAATTTATATGGAAATACAAAGGATTTAGAATAGCCAAAATAATTTGAAAAAGAACAAAATTGGAAGACTTACAACATCCAATTTTAAAACTTACTATAAAGCTACCTTAATCAAGGCATTGTGGTATTGACACAAGACTAGGCATACAGATTAATTAAACAGGATTGAGAATCCAGAAATAAATCCTTACAGTTACTTTCAATTGATTTTTGACAAAAGTGCAAGGTAATTTAATTGAAGAAAGGATAATTTTTTCAACAAATGGTGCTGGGTAAATTGTACATCCACGTGTGAAAACACAAATACTTAGACCCTTTCCCACACCATACACAAATAGTAATGCATAAGGGATCATAGACTTAACTGTAAGAGCTAAATCTATAAACTTCTAGAAGAAAACATAGGGTAAAATACTTGTGACTTTGGGTTGAAAAAGAAAGTATTAGCTACAACACCAAAAGCCTGATCTATAAAAGAAAAAAATTGATAAATTGCACTTCATCAAAATTAAAAACTTTTATGTACTGGGGGTGGGAATGGTTGGGGAGAGGTCAAGGGGCGGGGGGAAGGAGACACATGTAATACTTTAAACAATAAAGAATTAAAAGAAAAAAAACACTTTTTGCTCCACAAAGGCCGCCATTAAGAAAATAAAAAGATGCCCTAGTCAGTTTGCTCAGTGGATAGAGCATTGGCCTGTGGACTGAAGGGTCCCGGGTTCGATCCCAGTCAAGGGCGCGTACCTTGGCTGTAGGCTCCTCCCCAGTCCTGGCCCTGGTCAGGGCGCGTGCAGGAGGCAACCCACAGATGTGTTTTTCTCACATCGTTATTTCTCTCTATCTTTCCCTATCTCTTCCACTCTCTCTAAAATCAGTGGAAAAATATCTTTAGTGAGGATTTAAAAAAAAAAAAGGAAAATAAAAAGACAATTCCCACACTGGGAGAAAATATTTGGAAATCATATATCTAATAAAGGACTTATATTCAGAATACACAAAAAATTATAGCAATTCAAGAAGACAAAACTCAATTTAAAAATGGGTTTTTCAACAAAAGACTTGAATAAACATTTCACCAAAGAAGACTCGAGCTCCTCCTCCGCCATCGCGGTGTGTTCAGTTGATTCTCCTTCGCCACGTCTTCTCACAAGACTGTCAGGATCGAGAGGTTCCTGGCCAAGAAACAAGCAGAATCAGCCCATTTCCCATTGGGTTCAGATGAAAACTGGTAATAAAATTAGGTACAACTCCAAGAGGAGACATTGGAGAAAAACCAAACTGGGTCTATAAGGAATCGCACATGAGAGATGGCTCCCATATTTATGTGGCATCCAGGTTACCTGCACCTTTAAATTACAGAAAAGACCACTACTGACTGGACAGCTGGACATTTTAATTGGGAAATTATTGGAACAATGATATTTCTCTGTTGATTTTTTTCTTCAGTAGTAGGTTGGTGCAGTAATAAATGAGACTTTAAAAAAAGACTTGAATAGACATTTCACCAAAGAAGATATATAAGTAACTAATAAACCCATGAAAAATTACTTAACTTCATTAGCCATTGAGGAAATCAAAGGTGAAACCATTACATATCCGTAGAATGGCTTTAACAAAAAAGACAGACAAAATACTATAGTGTTGGTGACAATGTGGAGAAACTGAAACCCTCATGCATTGCTGGTAGGAATATAAAATGGTTCAGCCACTCTGGAAAACAGTTTGCCAATTGCTTTAAAATTTAAAGGTAAAGTTAACATATGACCCAGAAATTTCATCCCTTGGAGTCAACCCATAACAAATGAAAACTATGTCTATAGAGAAACTTGTACATAAGTGTTCATAGTAGCATTGTTCATAACAGCCTCAAACTGGAAACAATCCAAACGCCCATCAACGGTGAATGGATGAGCAAAATGCGGCAAATCTATACAATGGAATACCATTCAGCAATGGAAAAGGATGAATTAGTTCTGGCTGGTGTGGCTCAGTTGGTTGGAGTGTCGTCTTGTACAACAAAAAGTGGTGGGTTTGATTCCTGGCCGAGAGAGCATGCAACAAATATGCAACAAATTGATGTCTCTCACATCGATGCTCTCTCTCTCTCCCTCTCCTTCCCCTTTTCTCTTTCTCTCTCAAAGATCAATTTTTTTTTTAAAAAAAAGGAATGAATTACTGATCGTCTGTGATTCTGATATGGATGAACCTGAAAAAATTATGCTGAGTGAAAGAAGCCAGACACAAAAGACTGTTGTAGGATTTTGTTTATATGAAACTAGAGGCCCGGTGCACAAAAATTTGCGCACTCGGCGGGGGGGGGGGGGGGGTCCCTCAGCCCGGCCTGTGCCCTCTCGCAGTCTGGGACCCCTCAGGAGATAACGACCTGCTGGCTTAGGCCTGCTTCCGGGTGGCAGAGGGCAGGCCCAATCCCTAGGTGCAGCCCCTGGTCGGGCTCAGAGCAGGGCTGATTGGGGAGTTGGGGCGCTGCCCCCTGTCATGCACAGAGCAGGGCAGATTGGGAGGTTGCGATGCCACCCTCAGTAACGCTCAGGGTAGGGCCGATTGGGGGGTCGGGGCACCGCCCCCTGTCACACTCAAGGCAGGGTCGATGGGGAGGTTGCGGCGCCACCCCCTGTCACGCACAGAGCAGGGACCATCAGGGGGTTGGGTGCTGCTCCCTGTCATGCACAGAGCAGGGCCCATCAGGGGGTTGGGGAGCTCCCCCCTGTCATGCACAGAGCAGGGCCGATAGGGGAGTTAGGGCACCACCCCCTGTCACACACAGAGCAGGGCGGATCAGGGGGTTGGGGCGCCACCCTCTATCACCCACAGAGCAGGGCCGATCAGAGGGTTGGGGCGCCGCCACTGTCACACTCAGGGCAGGGCCGATGGGGAGGTTATGGCTCTACCCTGTCACACAGAGCAGGGCCTGGGGGGGGGGGGGGAGGGGAGTTGGGGCGCCGCACCCTGTCACACACAGAGATGCAGGGCGATCAGGAGGTTTGGCCGCTACCCCCTGTCATGCTGCTCCAGGGGCCGGGAGGTCTCGCGGCTCCACTGATCCCGGTGCTGGGAGGCATATTACCCTTTTACTATATAGGATAGAGGCCTGGGGGCCGGCTGGTTTGCCCTGAAGGGTGTCCTCGATCAGGGTGGGGGTCCCCACTGGGGTTCCTGGCCAGCCTGGATGAGGGGATGATGGCTGTTTGCAGCTGGTCACACACCCTTCAGGGTGGGGGTTCCCACTGGGGTGCCTGGCCAGTCTGGGTGAGGGGCTGAGGGCTGCTTTCAGGCTGGCGGTTGTTGACTGAAGCTCCCAACTGGTCCTTTTTTTCTTTTTCTTTTTTTTTATTCTGGGCCAGCTTTAGCTCTGGCTCTAGCTCTGAGGCTTCCGCTGCTGATTGCGTTCTATAATCGAAACAATGTATAACTCCAGCTCTGAGATCCCGGCTGGCTGAAAGCTGGTTTCTGGGGTTTTGTTTAGCTTCTATATTTGTTACAAAGTTTCTTAGAGTTGCAGCTCAGAGGCCGGCAAGTCAGGCCGGGAACATTGGAGTCTGCAGTCACTGGAGCAAGCAAGCCTCATGTTCGCTTCCAGCTGCCTGGCTGCTGGCCGCCATCTTGGCTGACAGTTAATTTGCATAAGGATATGCTGATTAGCCAATGGGAAGGGTAGCGGTCGTACGCTAATTACCATGTTTCTCTTTTATTAGTGTAGATGTCTAACAAATATGAATTTATAGAGACTGAAAATAGATCAATGGCTGCCTGGGGCAGGAAACAGGAACAGAGAGTGACTTTAAATGGGCACAAGGGAATTTTTTATGGTGATGGAAATGTTCTAAAACTGGGTTGTGGTGATGGGCGCACAATCCTATACATTTATTGGAAGTGTTGAACTGTACACTTACAATGGGAGAATCTTACAGGTGGTTGTACATTATACCTCAATTAAAGGCAGGGATTGCCTTCACAGGGTGCTTACTCACATGTCAGCTCACCTCAGCTCTATCCCTCAGCTCTGGCCTTGGCTGGGGGTGGCAATGGTGCCCACTGACCTTAGAGTCTCCTGAGAGGCTGCAGCCGCTCTTGGGCACCAGACAGTGAGTGATAAGAATCCTAGGGTCTTTGGTGGTGATGGACAGGCCCTTCTGCAGAATCTGAACTAGTCGGATCCAGAAGTGGAAGACAGTCTCAGGATGGTCAGAGTGGAGTCTTAGATAGTAGATCTTCTCTGTGACCGTCCTCAACCGCAGGATGCGTTGGAGCTGGTCACAGACTTGGAGCTCCACGAACTTCAATGGGAGAATCCTGAAGGCATGAAGGAAGACACACATTGACAACCCCATTGCTTCTGATCCAACTCTATCTTCATTAAAATGAGGAGTGTCACGGGGCCAGTGTAGCTCAGTGGTTGGGCATCGACCGATGAACCAGGAGGTCACAGTTTGATTCCTGGTTGGGGCACGTGCCCGGTTTGTGGGCTTGATCCCCAATGGGGAGGGGGCATGAAGGAGGCAGCCAATCAACGATTCTCTCTCATTTTTAATGTTTCTACCTCTCTCTCCTCCTCTCTTCCTCTTTGAAATAAACAAAAAATACGTTTTTTTAAAAATGAGGAGTATCTTCTTCAGGACTCAGGCTTTTGGGGGTGGGAATAGGGCTCAGACTTTGGGGAGGTCATGTTCACCTGGAGAGCTTGTGTAAAATGCAGACATCTGAAGATACCCCTCAGACTCAGTAGGTCTGGGGTGTATCCTTGAATCTGCATTTTAACCTCCAGCCATCCTGCCATGATTTTCATGCTGGTGCCCCAGGATCCTGCTTGAGACAGACAGCCCAGGAGTAGCTGGGGTCACAGGGTTTTTCCATTTCCTTCTTGATAGCACCAAGGGAGTTACTCTGCTCTGCCACAAAGTTGGCCTCACTGTCCAGTCATTGGCCCTATTGCCTCAATCACTCTTCCCAAAGGGGCTAAGGTTCAGGGAGCTGGCTTTGGGTTGAATAGTGGTCAGCTGGGCCTGGGCTGTGCTTGCTGTAGGTACTCCAAAACATAATGGAGATGTTCATCACTCAGGCAACATGGAGAAATGAAGAGTTTATCTGGATTTCTGAGAATATCTAGCGATTCTTTTGTTGTTGTTGTTAATCCTCACTTGAGGATATTTTTTCTTTGATTTTCAGAGAGAGTGGAAGAGAGAGGGAAAGACAGAGAGAAATATCGATGTGAGAGAAACACATTGATTGCTTACCTCCTGCACGCACCCCAACCAGGGCCCAGGCTAGGAAGGAGCCTGCAACCGAGGTATGTGCCCTTGACTGGAATCAAACCCAGGACCCTTTGGTCCACAGGTCGATGTTCCATCCACTGAGGCAAACTGGCTGGGGCTAGAGATTGTTGAATAGCCTACAGATTACTTGAAGAGTCTCAAACATTAAAAAGGGCTGTTTCTGCCCAGCCCGTGTGGCTCAGTGGCTGAGCATCGATCTATGAACCAGGAGGTCACGGTTTGATTCTTGCTCAGGGCACATGCCCGGGTTGCTGGCTCGATCCCCGGTGTGGGGCCTGCAAGAGGCAGCCAATCAATGATTCTCTCATCCTTGTTGTTTCTGTCTCTCCCTCTCCCTTCCTCTCTCTGAAATCAATAAAAAAATATATTTTAAAAAGGGCTGTTTCATCCTAGACAAGCATGATGTGAGTATATATTACAGTTCTCATGACACTTAGCTCCACTCATTTTACTGGTAGGAAAACTAAGATGCATCAAGTAACTTATGCCTCAAACAGTGTATGAGTCTCTTTAATTGCGTGCCAAGGACTAGAACCTGCGGCTCCCAGCCTGTGCTCCATCTGCCGGGTCTCACTGCTTTGTTGCCTCTTGGCAGAGAGATTTCCTAAGAATTCAGTGGGGTGAGTGCAGTGAGGAGGAAAGGGAGCATGTAGATTGGTCCCTAATTCCTGTCCACACAAAGCCTCCCTTGACCCCCTCTGACCACGGTGCTTGCAGTGCGCCCCCTGTCTTAGGTTACCGTTGCCTGAAAAATTAACGTCGCTGCTGCTGACCCCTCTGCTTCCTCCCACCTGGAGTTTAGTCTCAGAGCAGCCTTTGCTCTGGGCCCACCCCCTCCCCCCGCTTGTCCTTCATTCCCAAGGGTGTCGCTCACCTCTTCAGGATGATGTTTGGTGCTGGCGATGGTCTGTTCCACGTCTGGCTCTGCCCACGGTGCCATTTGACGCGGGCCATGAGGAGGATGTTGGGAAGGGGCAGGCAGGGCACGGAGGAGGTCACCCCGAGGGCCATGGTGTAGGAGGCTTTGTAGATGTTGATCCAGTTCCTGTCCTTTTTGACCTGCAAAGCAGCCCCATGGGCACAGCCTGAGATTTGGCAGAAGGAGCAACACATCTCAGCTGAGAGTTTCTCAACTTGGGCAATATTCGCATTGCGGGCAGGGTAATGCTTTGTTTGGGGGAGGGGCTACCCTGTGGACACGGCAGGGTGTTTAGCAGCATCCTCGGCCTCCACTTACTAGATGCCAGTAGCACAGCCCCCCACCCCGCCCAAGTAGTGACAACCAAAAATGTCTCCAGACGCAGCCAAATGTGCCCTGGTTTTAGAAGGCAGATCATCGCTAGGGGAGAACCACTGTTTTAAACCTATATTGGAGAAACAACTGTATTCGTATTGACACTACCTACTGTTGGCATCTGCCCACGAGAACTATCACACAGGAGTTCCCTGGCGTGTGGCACATTTCTGTGGACCCTCCCTAGACTGTTTCCTGGCTTTTCTTTGAAAAACGTCCTTTGGCCCTTCTTTGAGGGGCCCTACAGCCTCCTGCACCTTCCCTGCTCTGTAAGGTGCCTCGTAATTCCCAGGCGCTGAGAAGAGAGCCCAGGCCAGAAACAAAAGTGCTCCTTGTACCGAGGCCTTTGCCTCCTGGGTGTGCATATAAGCCTCGTGTCAGTCGACCCCTTTTACACTAGGGGACCCTGGGATTCAGGGGTGCAGGTCGCTTGCACAGTGATGCCTCCTGGACTGCACTCTGGGCCCAGGCCTCTCTGGGGCCCAGCTTTTGTTCTGTCATCAATCAGCATTTCTGTTCCACACCCTCAAGGGGCATCTTGTTTCACTGCCTCTCTGATCAGCTGCTTTGGGCTTCCTCGGGGAGGAAATAAACTGGGGGAGTCAGATACCAAATCCTCCAATCAGCGCAGAGAACGCCTGGCCTCTCTCCCCCGGGGATGACAACTGACGGCAGGAGAAGCCCTGTCTGGGGCTCTGCAAAGTCAGGGTCAAGTGGGGGTGGCCTTGTATTCCAGGCCCACTGACCGCTCCTTGCCCCAGCGCTCGCTCTGCTCCAGTTCCAGGGACAGACTCTCCTGGCCAGCTCTTGGGAACAGGTTTAGGAGGACCAAGGAGTGCCGGCTGAGTGACTCCGGAGTACCTGGACAAAGTTGCTTTCAAACACCACGGAGTCAGGAAACAGGTTGAATTCTGGAGAGTGAACCATCTGGCAGAGCAGTCCCTCCTCCACACCCAGGCCCACTCCGGGGGTTGGTTCTCCATCCACAGGCAAGAGGCCCCTGAATTCTTCCCAGGCATTCAGGGAAGAGAAAGTTGGATAGGATCTTGTGACTTTTACTGCTTTCGATTTCCACCAAGTCTTTCTAGGTGGAGCTGATGACAACATTTCCGAACATGCTCAGGGGCTTGCTGCACATTTGTCCTGGGACCTCTCTCTGCCCTTCTGGCCTTGGGCAGCAGGCCAAGGCCTGGGACCGCCAATCAGCTCACAATGATGAATGGATGACATCATGAAAAACTAGGGCAAGCCTGCAGGAAAGGGAAATGCGGAGGAGCCGCCCTCTTCCTCCAGAGCGCTTTGCTGGCTCTTTATGCCCTGACATTCTCCAGCCCTTCTTGGAACCCGAGGACCCCCAGAGCTTGCTGAGAAGGAAGTGAGCCAGGAAGAAGTGAGGGAGGTAGTGAGCTGAGGAAGTGAGCCAGGCAGAAGTGAGGGAGGTGGTGAGCTGAGAAGGAAGTGAGGGAGGTAGTGAGCTGAGAAGGAAGTGAGCCAAGTGGAAGTGAGGAAGGTAGTGAGCTGAGAAGGAAGTGAGCCAAGTGGAAGTGAGGGAGGTAGTGAGCTGAGAAGGAAGTGAGCCAGGCAGAAGTGAGGGAGGTAGTGAGTTGAGAAGGAAGTGAGGGAGGTAGTGAGCTGAGAAGGAAGTGAGCCAGGCAGAAGTGAGGGAGGTAGTGAGTTGAGAAGGAAGTGAGGAAGGTAGTGAGCTGAGAAGGAAGTGAGCCAAGCAGAAGTGAGGGAGGTAGTGAGTTGAGAAGGAAGTAAGGGAGGTAGTGAGCTGAGAAGGATGTGAGCCAGGCGGAAGTTGGGAAGCTCCTTCCACTGCTCAGAGGAAAATACCTTCCCTGCCTTTCAACCCTCCCTTACTCTTAATGCAACCCACCTGCCAAAGAGTTTTAAGAGCCGTTTCTGTAAAACCCAGCCTTCCTATGCTTTACATGATGTGGGCCCCCACATGCCCTGGTGTATCTGCAGTAGCCTTTTCTGGTTATGGAGGGAGTTGTTGGTGCCTCTCTGTGCTCTGCTATGGCTGGCTGGTTACTTCTGCAGGCCTAGGTCCCTTAGGAGGTCAAACTGAAGGAGCAGTAGAAGTCATTAGTTTCTTACCCAGAGGCTGGCTTTGTGAGGGTGCCAGCTGGGAGGAATAGAACCCCGATGAGCAGCTCTGCGGGATCAACAAGCCATTCCCCCTCTCAGAGTGACAGTGTTCCTCAGTCCTGGGCCAGAGGAAGAAAGAGCCCAAGTCCTGGGGTGGCTAGATCAGGGGCAAAGAACCAAGCTGACTGACCACTATTCAAGTCCATCTCGGGGAGAAACCGTACTCTAATTTGGACAAAATATCAGGATGTATTAAGTAATGGATTGGCCATAGAGGTCAAATGTGATAAATTCAGAAAAGTAATTTGACAACCAGTAGATGCAATGCACAAGCTCTAAGATTTATTTTGTATTTCATTATTAAGTCATCTGATTCTATCAGCCTCTCACTAGGTCATTTCTTTTTTTAAAATATGTTTTTATTGATTTCAGAGAGGAAGGGAGAGGAAGAGAGAGAGAGAAACATCAATGACAAGAGAGAATCATTGATCGGCTGCCTCCTGCACACCCCTTACTGGGGATTGAGCCCACAACCCAGGCATGTGCCCTTGACCAGAATCGAACCCAGGAGCCTTCAGTCCGCAGGCGACGCTTATATTCACTGAGCCAAACGGGCAGGGGCGGTCATTTCTATTGTGCTCCTGCGCAAGCCCCTGTACTAGCTCCCTGGTGGGTAAAGCAACTTCTGCACTCGTTCCTCATTTCCTTTTGTTGACCATGTGGGGAAATGTCCTCCACGGTAACGTTCTCTAAGGATGAGGCAGAGACTACGTCCTGTGGTTTATATTTCCCTAGAAAGACACAGTACAAAAAGTGATGGCAATTAATACATTGATCTGATGCTTTTCACAGTTAAAGCTTACCCACAACAGGAAAGCTTATTGGCGTAGATATGTGATTTAGATATATTTGGCCAGTGAACATTCAAAAGTCCTCTTCCATTGGGAAAATGTCTCTCTCCCTTTTCCATATAATCCTATCGAACCCACTTTGCAGTGTGCGGAGGAAGGCTTTATTTAGCACCAAGTCTAGAAAGCTAAGGTGAGGAGGTGGGCTCTTCACTTTAAACAAAATACTAAGCAGTGATAGAAATGGTGCTTTAAGATGTCTACCCTTTCGACCTGCTCCACCAAACCTCAAAAACTAGCACACTGCATCCTTTAAAAAACCATTTGAAAAATACTTAATTGTACGTCCTATTATCCATTGTCTCCATTCCTTTACTAATAGAATTTCTCACTGGGCACAATTTTTTAGAATAAAGGTTATTATTCCGGGTCTCCCTTCCAGCTAGGTAAGGCCACATGACTATGTTCTGGCAAAAGTGGTGCAAGCTCCTGTGTTCGGTGCAGTTGATGTAAGGAATCATTGTAGGAAGGGGACGTGCTCTTATTCACACCTTGCCTTTTCCTTTTGGCTGGAATACAAACTTGAGGGCTGGAGCTTGAGCAGCCCTTTGGTCATGAAGCAGCATGCTAAGGAGGGTAGCGTAGCAAGATACAAGGGCTCCAGTTCTTTGGTGATCATAAAGCTATGATACTAGTCTGAATAAGATAAATTAGGATTTTCTGTTATATTGAGCCAGACTTCAAACCAGCTGACACAACTACATAAAACTACTATCTACTCTTCTGGAGCAATTTTACAGGAAATGATGGTGCTATTTATCAATAATTCCAAAGAATGAAGAAATTATGGTTAATTTATGAGAAATTAGGACCTTAAGAATGACAGAGTTATAGCTTCTGGAGAAAGTTGTATATTTTCCAATGATAGGAGAGACTCATTGCTTTCCTCTTCCTGTATATTCAGTGATGATGATGCTACCACAATTCTTGCCTTTTGCACATTTTGGTGATGAGCACTTTGGTGACTATCCATTGGTTTGAGGCTAAAGTCACTTTGGCAGTCTCAGGCATCATTTCAATTGCTCAGGAATGACCAGGATATCTGTTTGTCAGTTGGCACTGGACCCAGGTTTTGTGTTTAAAGCTTATGCAATTTTAGAGATTATTAAAAATAAAAAGACTGGCTCTGGCTGGGTGGGTCAGTTGGTTATATTGAGCCAGACTTCAAACCAGCGGATACAACTACATACATCAAATGGTGGCAGGTTTGCTTCCTGGTCAGGGCACAGACCTAAGTTGTGGGTTCGCTCCCTAGTGGGGGTGCGTATGGGAGGCAACCAACCAATGTTTCTCTCTTACATCAATTTTTCTCTCTCTCTCTTTTACTTCCTCTCTCTCTAAAAATCAATAAAAAGATATCCTCAGGTGAGTATTTAAAAAAGATAATAATAAAAATAAAGACTGGAGGGAGGGGAGTATTAAGAGTTGTTTAATGGGTACAGAGTTTCAGTTTGGAAAGATGACAAAGTCCTGGAAATGGGTGCTAATGATGGTTGCACAACAATGTGAATGTACGTAATGCCACTGAAGTGTAACCCTAAAAATGATTAAAATAGTACATTTTATATTATGTATATTTTACCACAATAAAAAATGGCGAAGCGTAAAAAAAATCAAAATTTAAAAATCCCACAATGTAGGACAAAAAACTGGCCCTTGGAAGGGCCCATGGGACTATGGGGCCCTGAAACTTAAGTTTTATGATCTTCATGGTAAAGTTGTCCCATTTAAATCTGTGTCACTATTTTAAAAAACTTTGTTACATAAGCAGGACATGTGCTTTGTAGAACATTAGGAAATACAGACAAGTTCAAAAAACAAACAGCATATTCCTACCTTCTAGAAAACATGACTGTAATAACTACCTACGTGTGTGTACCAAAATGGATCATACTCTAAAAAATGTTTTATAACCTGTTTTATTCAGTCAACACTCTCTACATTTGTGTTTTGGTGTATTTTCATCCCATGTGATTTCCAGGCCATGTCAAAATTTGTCAAATTAACTCCAATTATTCTTATACTTGCTTTATCCAAATCAGTATCCAACCCAGGACCACAGTTCCCCTATGTTTATTTTGATCTAGTACAGTCCCTTTTTAGGACCCTTACTAGTGGAAGCAATTGAGTCCCTTGTCCTACAGAATGACCCACCTTCTGGATTTGTCTGGCTACTTCCTGGTAGTATTTATCTTGCTTCTTTAGCAACTATATTTCCTGTGAAATAGAAGTTACATGTAAAGGGCTGGTGGATTCAGATATTGTTTTTCTTTCATTAAAATCATCAAGATTTCTTAGTATGGTGCTACTATGGGATCCCAAAGAATTTCAGTAGGAAAATGCTTATAAAGAATACATATCAGAAGAAAAGTGATTTCAAGAAATAGAATAAAGTCTTTGAAAAGCATCTTTTCTGTGCCCTCAAGGAAATTAAATACAACCTGAGGCTCTTACATAGGAAACAACAACAAAAAATCAGAGATATCAAAATCAGATGAAAAGAGACTTGGGACTATAAGGAAAGAAACAGAAGAAAAACCCACTAAATATCTAAAAGTCACATTAGAACCCACAAGAAGTAGAGTTGACATGACAGAAAGCTGAATCAGTGACATGGATAACAGGCTTGAGCCTAGCACACAGAACACAGTGAAGGACAAGGAGATGACATCACTGGAAGGATAATGGTAAATCCATAAGACATTTCTGTTGATCCAACAGACAGGCCGAGTCCCTGATGAAGAGGAAACAAATGGAATCGAAAAGGTAGTCAAACACATAAAAGAAAAAGCAATTTCTGAAACAAAAAGACTCAATTTGGCAAATGAATAGAATTTACTATATTTCAGGTAAACTGAACAAAGAAACCATTGAGACCAGAATATGTCTTGTCAAGTTCCTAAGTCTTAGAGATAACAAAAGCACCTTACGACGAACATCCAGATAGAGGAAGCAGATAATCTACCGGGGGAATAAAATGCAACTGGCCTCAGACTTCTTTTCAGCAGTTTTAGGCGGCATAAGACAATGGAACAATGTAGAGAGAATGTTGCAGAGGAGAGGATGTGACCCAATAATTCCATAAATGGCTAGAGATTTATTCAAGGATGAAAGTAGCAAAACTAATCTTAAAACTCCAAGTACACTAAGATGAGTAAATCTATAAGCTGGTTCTTTGAAAAAGAAAAATTAGACAAAGCACTAGCTAACAGTTTAATTTTTGAAAAGGAAAACATACAATTTGAAATAAGAAAACACAAGTGTAAATAATAAGGAAGTATAGGTTTCTGGGTATAGGTATGGCTTGAAGCTATATTACTTGGAGTGTAAGTCCAGGTGGTCAGAGGCCCGAAATACTGTGACTTAAACAAAACAGAAGTTTGGTTCGTTCTTACATAATAGTCCAAAAGTCAGCAGTCCAGAGCTGGTGATATGTCTGTCATTCTCGACATGTGGCTTCCATCTCTGGGTTCCAAGGTGGCTGTTCCAGCTCCTGCCATCGTGTTTGTATCCTGGCCAGTGAGAAAAGGGGAAGGGAAGGGAAGGGCACACTCATTCCTTTTAAAGGCATGGCCTGGAAATGGCATAATCACTTTGCTCATATCCTATTGGTTGGAATTCAGTCACGTGACCACACCCAGTTACAAGGGAAGCTGGGAAACATAGCTTTTAGCTGGTTGACCATGAGCCCATCTTGCACTGAGGAATTCTATTATTTATTATTTAAGGATGAAGGATATCAGTGGATAATCAGCAATCTCTGTAAAGAGGCCCTGTCACAGAATTACTCCCTCAGGCATCCACAGTAAATACAGTAAACTTAAGTATCTCCCTTCACCAACCTCTTTTTTTCTTCTTTTTAAAACCTTTCTTTTGTTTGTTTTGTTAATCTTCACCCAAGGATATTTTCCATTGATTTTTAGGGAGAGTGGAAGAGAAAGGGATGTTTCTCACTCACCGATGTTCCTATATCTCTATCCCTCTCCCTTACTCTTTCTCTAAAATCAGTAAAAACATTTTTTATTTTTAATATATTTTTATTGACTTCAGAGAGGAAGGGAGAGGTAGAGAGAGAGAGAAACATCAATGATGAGAGAGAATCATTGATTGGCTGCGTCCTACACACCTCCTATTGGGGATTAAGCCCACAATCTGGGCATGTGCCCTGACTGGGAATCAAACCATGACCTCCTGGTTCATAGGTTGACACTCAACCACTGAGCCATGCTGGCCGGGCAATAAAAACATTAAAAAAAAAAAAGATGCACAGTTATCCAAATGTCACAGGAAGGTTGCTGTTATCATGCACTGAGGGAAGGGGCAGAAACCAAACAAAGAATGATCTCCAGATGATGGCTGATAGTCCAGGAAAATTCTAGTGAATTCAGGTAGACAACCAAACCCACTCCCCATTCCACAGGTGAAATATTTTGGCTTAATCTGAGACCATTCTCGATTTCCTTACCTTCTAGGGTAAGTGTGGTAAGGGGTTAGGGCAGTGGTCGGCAAACTGCAGCTCTCGAGCCACATGCGGCTCTTTGGCCCCTTGAGTGTGGCTCTTCCTAAGCCTTAGGAGTACCCTAATTAAGTTAATAACAATGTACCTACCTATATAGTTTAAGTTGAAAAAATTTGGCTCTCAAAAGAAATTTCAATCGTTGTACTGTTGATATTTGGTTCTGTTGACTAATGAGTTTGCCGACCACTGGGTTAGGGGATTACCCAGCAGCTGAGGTGCTCTGGTTGGGATTTAGGTTTCCTCAACCTTGTCTCACTTATTGCTTAGGTCTTAAACTAAGTTTCATTTATGTTCTCCACTCCTTACCCGGCTTTACTGTAATTGGAGTGCCGGCAGAGGCTATTTTCTGCTGCCCACCCATATTGGGGTTGAGTGCTCGCAAATATGCTGGAACTTCTCAGGAATTACTAGAGACTGCGAGAGATTGGGGGAGAAAGCAGACACCGCGAACCACTGTCAAATCATAAGCCAGGAGGGAACATTAAACTCACACAGGGAGCTACGGTCCCCCTAGCCCTGCAGGAACATGAAGGGTTCCGGCTTGGGGACAATGCAACCTCTGGGAGAGGACAAGCCTCCTGCCAGTTTCCAGAAGTGCACTCTGCACAGCGGACCAGAGGCCCCCACACACGCCCAAGCTTTCTGCTGCTTCCGCCCGGGGCTGGCTCTTCCTCTGGCCCCACTCCCAGAAAAGGATGTCTAGTCCTTTCTTCCCAGGAGCACGATCCGAGCTTCCACACAGGAAGCTGCAGGCCTTGCCCAGCCGGCGTGGCTCTGGTTGAGCGTCGACCTGTAAACCAGGAGATCAGGGTTCCATTCCCAGTCAGGGCATATGCCCAGGTTGCAGGCTCGATCCCCAGTGTGGGGTGTGCAGGAGGCAGCCGATCAATGACTCTCTCATCATTGATGTTTCTCTCTCTCCCTTTCCATTCCTCTCTGAAGTCAATAAAAATATATTTTAAAAATAAAAAGAAAGTTGTAGGCTCTCAAACAGGGTGTTTTCCGCTCCCTGAGAACAGATCTTCCCTGTGCTGGTTCTGATGTTGCCTGATCCCCAGACGGATTCGAGTCTTACCATGCCAGCAAGCCCAAAGCTGTGTGTAGGCCTCCTGTGGAAGACAGAATAATCTTATTAACAGCAGAAATTCACATAGTGACAAACTACCAGGGAAAGAGATTAAGTGGTGGCCAGAGAATAAAGAGAACCGAAAGTCCGGGTATGGCCTAATAATGGAAAAAGGAAGCTAGTTAAGCCCTGCTGGCATTGCTCAGTGGTTGAGTGTGGACCCAGGAACCAAGAGGTCACCCACTGAATTCCCAGTCAGGGCACATGCCTGGATTACAGGCTGGATCCCCAGCAGGGGGCGTGCAGGAGGCAGCTGATTGATGCATTGATGTTTCTCTCTCTAACCCTCTCCCTTCCTCTCTCTCTAAAAACCAACGAACATATATAAAAAAAAGAAAGCTAGTTAATATAATTGTGTATCTTCTCATAAATTAACACACCACCACTACCAAATTGAGGTAGGCAAGTCAGGGAATGAGTAATCAGCTCAGGGAAAACAAGAGTAAGAAAAATCTTCAAATGTAGAAGCCCCGACCGATCACAGCATTGTCTCAGCAGAGGCAGAAAAGCTCAGCTGGGCTAGCCATTTTTCAGAGTTTTAGGCCGAATTGACAAAGATTACTCCTTGAAAACAGGATACACCCCCAATGAGAAGACTGTCAGGAGGGAGCAGGGCCAGGTTCTCACTGCACAGACAGTCCTTAGAGATTGGAGATGAGAAGTGAGGGGGAGTGAGGGCAGAACAAACAGGATGTCCCAATGGTCCTGGGGAGAGTGGCAGACAGCCCAAGGAGTAGGTGATGGCGCCGCTGGGACTGTGCTGGGGCACAAGTGGCGGTGCTAGGGCCTTGCTTCCCTGGAGACAGGAAGAAGGTGTGGGACCAGCAGAGCAAAGGAGCCTCCAGGAGCAGGTGGGAGTAGGAGAAAGTGGAGATAGGAAAGGAGGCTAAAAAGTATCATCGAAGTCCATAGGGCAGTAGCCAGAGAAGGTCGATACTCCACCAGAGTGGTTTTCAACCCTGTCAATCCAGTCGCCTTTTCATGACAAATATGTTGTAACATCTTTCACAATTCTGAAGTAAAATTCAGTGATTATAACCCACCTATCCATATTAAAGGTCGATATACTGCCCAACAGCATTATAAAGGGCGAAGACTATAATAAAAAATATATTCCAATATGTAAGTGCTTTTGCATGATTCTGTTAGAACTCATAATGAAATCTAATCAGAAGCTTGTACCAGAATGCAATAGTTCTTTACAAAAAAAAAAAAAAAAAAAAGCCCTGCAAAGTTTTTGGAATTGGCTAGTCAAAAACGGTAAAATACCACTATAGATTGATTCGTGGGGTGCCAAATCGTCAGTTGTGGTGGGATGGTGTTATTATAGAGTTAAAATCCCTGGGGTTAGTTTGCTCAGCTATGGGGGTAGGAGATGCAAATTCAACCCATTTAAGTCCCAATCGCTTTGTGGCGCCACCTGGTGGCAGTTGTCTGCTCTGCTTACACAGGTGTGTGAAAGAATTCAGTCTGGAAGCTGCCTTGGCCCCTTGGCCTACCAATTAGACTGGGCTGAGCCTGCAACCAAAAGGTCAGTGTTGAGGGCTGACCAGGAATGGACATGATGTGGACTACCCCTCTGTGTTGAGGGCTGACAGGAATGGACATGATGTGGACTACCTTTCTGAGAAGAGGCCCAGATGGCATTACCCTACTGCCCTCTGGACTTCAAGAATTACCTACCAGCGGCCCAAAGCTCATGCGAAGAAATTCTGGGCTTTACTTTTCTCATCTGTGAGGTAGGGATCAAGAGATGGTTGTGGACGCCAATTCAACACCAACAGGAATCCCCAATTTGCGGTGTGGTGAAGAGGAAACTGCATTCAGTGCAAAACAGCTCAATTGTGATATATCACAGCTGTGGAACAGCTCAACTGTGACACAGCATGGCTGTGAGGCAGCCCTGGGCCAGGCCCCTCCAGCTGTTCTGGTCTGTTCTCCTCTGGTGTTGCAGCTCCTGTTAGGATCCGCAGTCTTAGGTGCATTTTCAGTGTCAGAAGGAAGCTGACTTACATAGACAGAAGTCCCCGCCTCTGATCCCTGATTGGTCTGTCCTCATGCAAATGATGATTCCAAATCCTCACAGTTTGGTCCAAAGGCACCATCCTAATTGGTCAGAATGGAGCTGCCCTGATTGGTTGGTGGAAATGTTGATGGGATATAGCTGTGCAGCTCCAACTGGATGGGGAAAGCCTCAGTCCTATTGGTTGAAATAGGATTCCAAGAACCCCTTTATAATGGCTGGCTCATGCCCTGGCCAGGTGGCTCAGTTGGTTAGAACATGGTCACATACACCAGAAAAAGGTTGCTGGTTTGATTTCCAGTCAGGGCACATGCTTAGGTTTTGGGTTCAATCCCTGGTCAGGTTTTGGGAGACAACAGATAAATGTTTCTCTCACATCAGTGTTCCTTTCTCCTTACCTCTCTCTCTCTAAAAAAATAAAATAAAAATCAATAAAAACATATCCTTGGGTGAGGATTAAAAAATTATATATATATATATATATATATATATATATATATATATATATATTGACTCAGATGCCAGGAACAGTGTAGGCAGGCAATTCAGTATAGGCTTCTCCCTGAATTGCAGTTTCCATAAGAGGCCCCTGTGTAGCAGTGGCTGCTAGGCTCTGAGTTATTGTTGTTGTCTTTAATTTTAGCCACCAGGAGCCCTTTTTAGTAGGTATCTTCTTTCTCAGGGTCCACAGAAGTATTTATATATATAAAAGCCAAGCAACCAGGACTCCTGAACGATCGGAATGACCAGAACAACTGGTCATTATGATGCGCACTGCTGCCGGCCAACCGCCCGATCAGGGGGCAGCCCCTCCCCCAGCCACCCCCAGCTGGATCAGGAGTGGGCCGGCCAGCCAATCTCCCACGGCCCCTCCCTCTGGCCAGACCCCAATTGGCCCACAACACCCTGAGGGATGGCAGGGCCAGCCAGCCAACCTCCTGTGTCCCCTCCCCCCCGTCGGCCTGGCCCGATTGGCCCCCATTAGGGCAGGCTGTCCGGACCCCACCTGTGCACGATTTCGTGCACCGTGCCTCTAGTAGTTCATAATAGCAGCTATCTCACACAATTATGAGAATTACATTAGACTGTAGTTGTGAAGACACTTTTTAAAATGCAAAGCATTTACAAATGGCATGTCCTGAGTATGTGTGTGTGCCAATCCATTACTACTAGTGGCCACATTCTTCTTGCATCTAGTTATGGCCCTTTAATGGCAGTGAGGGCAGGGATGCAGTTATGATTGCAACAATTAACATTCAAAAACTGTTTTGTTTGGGGATAATTAAAATTTAAGTGATTTTTTTCGTTTGTTTTTAAATATATTTTTATTGATTTCAGAGAGGAAGGGAGAGGGAGAGATAGAAACATCAATGATGAGAGAGAATCACTAATCGGCTGCTTCCTGCACGCCCCCCTACCGGGGAATGAGCCCACAACCTGGGCATGTGCCCTTGACCGGAGTTGAACCCAGGGCCCTTCAGTCCATAGGCCAACGCTAGGGCTTAAGTGATGTTTTAATTTAAAATCCATATCTCAATGGGCAAATTAATTGATTTATCCTAAGTCAGACAGGAATCAGAGATAGAGTAAAAACCAGAATTGCCCCCTCTCAGAATATCCCTAGACTGTTATACTCGTAAGTCTGGTTGTTTCAAGTTATATCTTCTGTAAATGGCCTTAGCCTTAATATTTCTAAGTGTTCATTTTCAATGCTCGTTTTATGAATCCTTACCACCCCCTGTGGTTGTTTCCCTCTTTTAAAACCATAGTCTTGGATTTCTCAAGATAGGCCCCTTGTGGATTTTTTTTTTTTTTTTTTTTTAAGCACAGTAAGGAAGGCTTCATTGTCACCATAGATATAGATGTGGTGAAACTTTGCACTAAGGGAGAGAGATTGGGCTCAACTCCAGTCACAGCATAGACAAATGGGAATTTCTAGCTAAGGAGCCAAGTGGGGGGCAGTGGATGGAAAATGACTAAGAGGAAACATCGGGGGTGAAGGGGATTCTGGCTAACATGACCTGACAGGCTCCTTACTGAAGATGAGGGCCCTTATGACCGGTGGTACTGAAAGGTTGTTAGTGAATCCCTTGGCATCCCCAAGATGCAGGCTAGGACCCTGAAGGGCAACAGAAGGGCATGGTTAGTGGAACTAGGCAAGAGAGAGTTGACTGGAAGAGGTTACCTCAAGAGGAGCAGTTTTCTTCTGTTAAGGGACACAGCCAGGCTCATGCGACTACAAGGGAGAGAATAATAGTCTGGGCCCCATGTTTCCCTCTCCCTCTGACCTCCTATCTGGACATGTCACTGGCCAAAACCCCCTGGAAACCATTAGCCTCTTCTAAGTTCAGCTTCTGGTGTCTCTCACCAGCACCAACAATGCCCAGCTTATTTGGCTGTAACATGCAAACAATTTTTTGTTTTGTTTTTATTTTTATTAGAAGCAGGAAGAAACCCACACACATTAGGAACCCTCTCAGCCCCAGTGTTTTTTTCTGACCCAATCTAGCCAGGATTTACTACTCAGCCCAACTAAGAATGCACAGGGGAGGGCAGTCATGCGCCTTCTCCCTCCATCACTCTCTTTCCTACAGTGTGAACCATAGCAAAGCAAGTCCACCTTGATCTGCAGGCCGAATGGCTCAACCTTAATGTCAACCTTCATGGCCTTCCAGTGTCTCCAAACTAGAGCTTGATATCTCTCCCCTACACTCCCTAACGGCAGGACACTTGTCCATCTGTCTTGTTCTCTCTACTATACCAGGCATCCGGTGCAGCGTCTGGTACCTAGTAGGAACTTTATAAATGCATGCTCAATGTGGTGGCAGTATTTTTCAGGTAGATATTCCCCGTTTGTCTAGAGCAGTGATGGCGAACCTATGACACACGTGTCAGAGATGACACTTGAACTCATTTTTTTGGTTGATTTTTCTTTGTTAAATGGCATTTAAATATATAAAATAAATATAAAAAATGTAAGTCTTTGTTTTACTATGGTTGCAAATATCAAAAATTTCTATATGTGACATGGCACCAGAGTTACGTTAGGGTTTTTCAAAATGCTGACAGGCCGAGCTCAAAAGGTTCGCCATCACTGGTCTAGAGGTTGGCCCAAGCCCCTGACCTATCCCTGATGTGCACCGACACTGTGTTTTCCAGTTTGCCAATAGGACTCCCAGAGATGGGTGGTCACCATCTTCCTTACCTGAAGCCATGTCTTCCTTAGCAACCAAAGTTTGCATGGCCCAGGGTAAACCTTCATAACTTAACAGTGGGGCAGTAAAAATTCAATTTCTTGCTTAAGTGAGTGGAGCAACACAAAGATATTTCCCATCATTCTGAGGATTTCTTTCCTTTCTTTCTTTCTTTTTTTTTTGTTAATCCTCACCTGAGGATAATTTTTCCACTGTTTTTCAAAGAGAGTGGAAGGGAGAGAGGGAAGAGAGAGAAAAACATCCATGTGAGAGACATTGGTTGCTTACTGTATGCGCCTGACCAGGAGCGGGGAGCAAACATGAAGCCCAGGTACATGCCCTTGACCAGGAATCAAACCTGCAATCGCCCTAGCCGGTTTGGCTCAGTGGATAGAGCATCCAACTATGGACCAGAGGGTCCCGGGTTCGATTCAAGTCAAGGGCACGTACCTCGGTTGCAGGCTCCACCCTAGCCTGGATCCTGGTGGGGGTGCATGCAGAAACAACTAATCAATGTGTTTCTCTCATATGGATATTTCTGTCTTTCTCTCTCTCTCTTCCTCTCTCTTTAAAAATCAATGGAAAAATATCCTCATGTGAGGATTAAAACAAAACAAAACAAAACCCCTGCAACCCTTCGATGCTCTAACCACTTAGCAACATGGGCCAGGGCTGAGGATTTCTTTCACTTTGGACTTGGAGCAGCGCTGCCTGTTGTCCCCTCTCCCTTTGAAAGAGAAAGTTGGATGTCTCGCCTGGCCATTTCCTCTGGACTGGCTTTCTTGACTTTGCTCAACTGCTGTGGGATTTTAATTGAGCAGAAGGAACTTTCCCCCTCTTATTTCCCCACGGAGTGAGCTCCTGCTCCCAATCAGTCCTTCCCTGCAAGCCCTCCCCCTCCCTCCCCCCACCCGGCCCCGGCCATAGCACAACCCACAACAATTAGGGGCCCACTTGGAGGTTTATTGGTGGAAGTATGGAAGCACCTTGTTTTAAACACCATCTTACTTCTCCCATGGTCATTGGCCCACGGTGGGAAAACAGCATGATGGGAGGCTGTAGCCAGTGCTCCGACTAAAGCCAGGAAGATCACCCGTTTGGGTAGGTGTCAGGGTCCCAGTAAGTTCTCTCCTAGGGAACTGGCTACAGGAGCCTGTGGTAAGCACTCATCTGGATTCTCTTGTTCCCAGAAGCTGTGGCCCAAAACGGCTCTCATAGGTACAATCATATTGGCTGAAGATGCCACCGGCAAGGGTGTCTTCCTGTCGCTCTTGCAATCCTTGATTTCAGTGGCCTGTTTTCTGTTGGAACCCAGGAAGTTTGGGGCCATTGAGAACAATAAAAGAAAAAGAAAGCATTGTTAAGAGTTTAATTATAAAAACTGCTTTTTAGTTATGTCTTTCCAGCATGAGCGGCTTGAACACAGATGTGACTATGGAAATGATGGGCAGTGAAAACACGTAGAGATGGGATGATGCAGCTAAGAAGGACTTGAGTGGAGAAAAAGCCAAGCAGGAGGGAGGCTGGAGCTAAGGCTGCTCTGCTGACATGGAACAGACACCCCTCCAAGCCTTTGGCGCTGCTTGGATGTGTTGAGAACCTAATGTGTTATGGTTCCAAGGCAAAACCAGAGCCTACTGGGACCTGCCTGGCGCCTACTATAACCTGCCTGGAGTCAGCGTGAGTGCAAAGAAAACCTCAGACAGTTCTCCAAAACACTGACAACTTAAAAAACTCACAACCAGCAGGCTGGCATGGCTCAGTGGTTGAGCATCGACCTATGGACCAGGAGGTCACGGTTTGATTCCCGGTCAGGCCATATGCCCAGGTTGCAGGCTCTATCCCCAGTGTGGGGCGTGCCGGAGGCAGCTGGTCAATGATTCTCTCTCATCATGGATGTTTCTATCTCTCTCTCCCTCTCCCTTCCTCTCTGAAATCAATACAAATACATATTTTTAAAAATCACAACCACTTAGTGTGGCTAGAAAAACACACAGTGTGGTTAAAATTTTGATTCCAAAGGCAATACATACTTATATTAAATGAAAAATATAAAAACTATAATAAAGCACCAAAACAAAATAAAAATCCCCCACACTGTAACTATTCAGAGATAAATGCAGCGAGATTTTATTTTTTTAGGTGAAAATAATTATAGAGTTATTTCGCTAGAAACTGGCAATGTGGTTGAATAATCTAAAAAAAACCAAACACCTCTTTGCCACAAAACACCTAGAAATGTAGATAAAATATCGTTAACATAATTTTAAATGTTGAACTCACAAGAAAGTAAAGAAAAATCCTAAGGGACAAAAATTATAGACCAGCCCAATGTGAGCTGAAGCTAGGGCTGCCCGAGGGACTTGCCAGTCTTGGTAACCAGGGTGTGGTGACACAGGAGATAAATCCTGGGTCCTACCTAGGTGGGGAGTTTACTGAGGTATCGGCATAAATCCAGGACTTTCAAAGCACCTTCTCAGCAAAAGGGTACACCAGAAAGAAACCCATCAGTGCCATAAACTTATCTATCTCACTCTGAATTCTGGGTCAAAAAGAAGCCTCTTCTGAAATTTCTTATCTTTGGGCCTGTCTTCGTGCTGGTTTGCAGTCTGACACGTGGTCCAACAACTCCCAAGCTGAGAAACTAATATAAAAAATGTCTCCCGAGCCAGTAAGATCTCTGAGGTACCTGGCAGAAGCAAGCTTACAATGGTTCTCCCCCCATTCCCAATTCAGCAACATGAGTCCCACAGATAATGGCCTGTTTGAGATAAACTCACGAAGAAAATGACTGCTACAGAGGCTCCAAGACCCACGTGGCTTCGGGGTCTGTGTGAGAGGAAGCAGAGAGGCAATGAGGCATCTGAGGGACTTGAAAACAGGAGAGCCCCTAAATCGCCCCAGATTCTCAGTGGAAAGTGCAGCAGGCGAATTAGAGAAGAAGAAAATGGGAAGTAGAAACTGGAGTAATTCCATGGTAAAGCCTCAAGGGCGGAAGCAGGATGTGCCTTACCAACTCGCAGAACCATCAGAATACTCTCCCTGGCAGGGCACAGCCTCATAGTAGGGGAAAACCAACGGAAATGGAATACAAATTGAGTAGAACGGGAACAGAAGAGCCAAAGGAAAGGGCAGGATCAGCTAAAGATAAGAGAGAGGAACACAGTCCCCAAAGGTCATTAATGCTTCACAAAAATGACACAAGAGGAAGCACTCGAGCCAAAACCAGATAGCCACCCTGACCCAGCTATCATTCTCAGAGGTTGAGAAAAACCATTTCACATAAAAAGAAATCGCATCAGAAAAGGATCATAATCAAAACCCACACAAAATCATATAAGAAAAGATGCAAAGCATAATAAATCCTTGAAGACAATAAAAGCACACTAAAAAGATGTGCTGCATGTCCTAGCAGGTTTAGCTCAGTGGTTAGAGCATTGGCCCTTGGACTGAAGGATCCTGGGTTCAATTCTGGTCAAGGCATGTACCTCAGTTGCAGGCTCAATCCCAGGTCTTGGTGGGGGCATGTGCAGGAAGTAACCAATCACTGTGTCTCTCTCACATTGATGTTTCTCTATGTCTCTCCCTCTCTCTTCCACTCTCTCTAAAATCAATGGATGCAAAATTATGTGCAATGTGTTAAAAGTGTTTGATACAGTATTATTGTTTTCTTATATTTTTTACATTTTTGCATAATTTTTTCTGAAACTAGTATTTGAGTATTCATGACTACAATGTCAATTTTGGATTATATATTTTATTAATAAAATAATTTTTGCCTTCTTTAAAAATAAATAAATAAAAAAAATAAAGTCATGGATCCAATGAGGATTAACAACAACAAAAAAAGATGTAGGGCAAAATGAGTGCAAACTGCAACCTAGCATTTCAAAATGAGCTAAAAGAAATTAAGAAAATGATAGACTACATAAAAGAACAACATAAGTCAGAATTTAAAATATTGATAAATGTGGTGATAAAACTGAGAAAACAATTAGACATTTTAAAAGAAAGAACCATTATTTCCAAAACAAAGCAAGGAAGAATGTAGCGAGCGCCTGGGAAGGCGCATGAGCTGATTGTTGGCTGAATCCAGTGGTGTAGGCAGAGCCACGTCCTGGAAACATACCCTGCCAGAGGCAGGTATGTTGTCAGCCTGACCTTTAGCTCAGGCGCCAGGGGGTGGGTTTCATTATCTAAGTTCAGCAGGAACAGACACAATTATCCGGGCTCAGCCAGGAATGACAATTACAAAGAAGCCACAAGAATGAAGGATTACAGCTTGATCTTCAACCATGATTTCACATAATTTCCCTTGTCTTAAACTCTAGTAAAACTTCCTGGTATCATGCTGTATGTAATAAACGTGCTGCACTAGCTCTGGGTCACTGTCTCTCCATCTGAAGACAGCGTCCCACCTGGCCCCAACTTTACTTAAAGTCTTTGTGTCTGTCTCCCTTTTTTTTCTTTTCCCAATCCCCAGCCACCCCTACTCAGGACTCGTCCACTCTCTAGCCATGCTAGTGGTGGCCAAGAGAGAAAACTTATAAAAGAACACAAGAGCAAACAAGCAAAGCACATAATGCCTTAAGAGAAATAGAGGGATAGGGAGGAGTTTAAAGAATAAAAAAGAAAGAAAAAGGAATATATATATATATATATATATATATATATATATATTAGACAAAGATAATCCAACATACAAATCCAACATGCAAATAATAAGAGTACTCAAAGAAGAAAGGTTTACAATTCAAGAAAACTGTCTTGAAATTAGAAAGAATGAAAAAAAAAAAAAAGAAGGTCTGGAAAGTCCAGATAAAGGCAGACTGTGACCCCGGAGAATTGAGTGAGCACGGCCTCCACTAACCCAGAGTGAGTCAGGAAAGCATTCAGAGAAAGGACGCGCGGAGAGTCCTTTGTATGAGCTGCTGCCTCTTGCCCCTCAAGATGAAAGAGAGGGGCTGCCTGGGACCTTCTGCTGTGACCCTTTGGGGGCCCGGAGACCCAGTAGAGATGGGGCACAAAAGACGGAGGGTGGGAGAGATGGGAGAATGGGTTTCTTTGGTGGTGAAGTGAAGTTGCTTCTGTGTCCCTAGAGGCACCGTCCTCCTCTCCAATGGCCAGTCAAATTCTGGGAAGATATTATTGAGGACCAGATGCAGACAGCATGAGAGAGAGAGAGAGAGAGAGAGAGAGAAAGAGAGAGAGAGAGAGAGAGAGAGAGGGAGAACACCAGTCTGGAGCCATTGTAAACCCTGCCCAAACAGAGTCCCTTAAGGGATGAGGGACGCTGACCGCTAGTTCCTGGGTAGCACAGACCCCTGCAGAGCCAGTGCCAGTGCCAGAGGGGCAGTGGCCAGGCGAAAGGAAGGTCTCACAGCATCACCAGAGTTGCAGTCAGGGGAGCCGGGTAGGGGACTTCAAAGAACCCAAGAAAGTGCCTAAGAGAACAAGTCAGCTTAAAATTAGGAAACAGAAGGAGAAGGGGAGCGACTCTGAGGGGCCATCTTAACAGGGGACCAGGCTGAGGGAAGAGAGATGTAATCAGTTCAGAGTTTTGATAGTTTTTAGGCACTGGACTTTTTAATTTCGGAATCGATGCTGCTTTTGCTATTTAAAGGGACCAAAGGCCCTTTCGTATTCCAAGAGGGAGTCCACATGCTATGGGGCCTGCCCAGAGAACAGCGTTTACTCAGGAAAGAGGAAAATTTCACCCACTAAAAAAAATTATAAAGGCAGACAAAAATAAATTTTCATTTATATGATACTCAAAAGTTGAACTTGTTCAACATACTGGCTGCCCAGTCTTGCTTTGGGCTTCTATCACTCACTACAGAAAATCCACTACACTTACTTAGTAACTTAGTAAAACTTGGGACCCAGCACTGGTCTCCCCTCTGGGTTACTGTCTCTTCTATTTCACAGAAGAGATAGAGAAGGCAGAGAGAACTCAGGATTGTTTTATCCAAGGGACCCTTTTGAGTTGGGAATGTAGACAGTCAATATCCAACTCCATAAACTTGCTTTATTAGCGTACCCTCATTCCTCTACTGAGCGCCTTCCATATGAAAACACTGGGATTTGCCCTAGTCAGTTTTGCTCAGTGGATAGAGCATCAGCCTGTGGACTGAAGGGTCCCGAGTTCGATTCGCGTCAAGGGCAATCGATCCCCAGTAAGGGGCGTGCAGAAGGCAGCCCATCAATGATTTTCATCATTGATGTTTCTATCTCTCTCTCCCTCTCCTTCTCCCTTTCTCTCTGAAATTAATTTAAAAAAATATTGAAAAAGAAAGCACTGGGGTTTGCCTAGAATATTCAGATCCATCAGCCACAGGCCCTGTTTTCAAGGACAGGCGTACAATAACATGAAGGGGAAAGCCACACGCATAACCCTCTAGAGCAGTGGTTCTCAACCTTCCTAATGCCGCGACCCTTTAATACAGTTCCTCATGTTGTGGTGACCCCCAATTTCATTGTTACAAATTGAACATCATTAAAGCATAGTGATTAATCACAAAAACAATACGTAATTATATATGTGTTTTCCGATGGTCTTAGGCGACCCCTGTGAAAGGGTCGTTCGACCCCCAAAGGGGTCGCGACCCACAGGTTGAGAACCGCTGCTCGAGGGGAAAAATAAAAGGGCTGTGATAGATTGGCAGAGGGTGTCACTGACCCCGCCCATGGCTGTATGCTGTGAGGAGGGTGCTGGGGCTGCCTGCATGGAGGACCCACCTGTCTTCTGTGAGATGGACTCTTCCTGGGAAGTGTGAGAAAATGTCGCTCGTCTGCTCGGCTTTCCACAGCAAGAAGTTTTCGCTGGGCTGGGAGGATGACAGGAGGCTGCTTTCAGGCTGGATGGAGAAATTTACAGTTAGAGGATCAGGTCTCCCCCTCACCGTTCTTGGCCTCCTCCAGCCAGAACCTTGAAGGAACTCACTTGAGTCTTCCAGCCGAGTCCTGGGAACCTGTTCCTTAAATATTAAGCCCCAGAATCACCAGACAAAAGCAATGAGGCCCCATGCAGGATCACCTCCTCTCTCTGATGGGCCGCTGTGGCAACTCTGCCCAGAGCACCAGATATGAACATTAAGAACCAGAGCCGTAGAACTATAAAAGCTGACTTTTGAAGTCGGTGATGGCGTACCTAAAGCACACAACTTAAACAAAAGGAGGAAAGTGTTTAGGAGCCGGAAATCTGATGGTTTTAGGCCTTTCTTTCCGTGCTCCTACCCTAAGCAGGTCCCAAGAAAGCCTTCTGTGTGTTGGGGGTGGGGGGTGGGGGGGGGTGGGAGAGTGGGTGGGGGGCGGGGGAGAGAAGGGGCCTTAAATAAACTAAAATGGAAAACAAATCCTTGGGGGAAGGTATTGCAAAAACTTGTGATTAAAGGGTTAAAATTCTTGATGTATAAAAAGCTTTCGTTTACAAATCAATTTAGAAAGACACAAGGATGCCAATAGGAAAATGGCCAAAGAACAAACAAGACAGTGCATAAAAAAAATAAATAATAATAATAATGTTCAAACACATGCTACTTTAACCTATAATTATTAGAAAAAATTTTTAATTCTCAGTTGTGGTAAGAACACAGTGATACAGAATTCTTATATTATTGGTGAGAGTATAATTTAGTATGAACTTTCTGGAAATAATCTGGCAATATGTATCAAAAACCTTAAAAATGTTCATACCCTTTGAATTCTACTTCTTTTTTTAGTCTTTTTTTATTTTTTAGATTCTTTATTGTTTAAAATATTACATATGAATCCCCTTTCCCCCATTGACCTCTCCTCGCTCGTTCCCACCCTCCCTTGAATTCTACTTCTAAAAATCTATTCTGAGAAAACAATACAAACTGTGGACAATACCTATAAATGCCTGTGTTACCATACAGCGGTAGAGAATGTATGGCCCATGAGCCATACAAGGCCCTTGAAATCATTTGGTCTGGCCCTGCCAAGGCATTAGGGGTGAATTAATTAAATGTTTGACCAAATAGAGCAGGCTAATTTTTAAGTTGATAATTTTGTATGGTCCTCTAATGATGCTATAAACATCCAAATGGCCCTTGACAGAAAGAAGTTTCTCCACCCCTGACGAAAAGTTAGAAACGACTCTAAATATCAGATTTTAGCCTGGCCGAAGTGGCTCAGTGGATGAGCATTGACTCAGGAACCAAGAGATCACTGGTTCAATTCCAGGTCAGGGCACATGCCTCGGTTGCAGGCTTGATCCCCAGTAGGAGGCGTGCATGAGGCAGTCAATCAATGTTTCTCTCTCTCTCACCCTCTCCCTTCCTCTCTCTAATATCAATAAAAACATATTTTAAATTAAATAAATCAACAAATAAATATCTGATTTTAGGGGAATGAAGTAAATTTTAATTCATTCATATAATTGAAGAGTATGAAATTATCAAAATGATGTATAAGAAGAGCTTTTAAAATTTATTCATTGATTTTAGAGAGAGAGGAAGGGAGAGAGAGAGAAAAAACACACATTGATTTGTTGTTCCACTTACTTATGCATTAGTTGGTTGTTTCTTTGTGTCCTGAGCAGAGATTGAACACACAACCTGGTTGCATCAGGACCAAGCTCTAACCAACTGAGCTACCCAGCCAGGGCCACAAAGAGCTTTTAAAAGAAATGGCTCTTAGACAAGAAAAAGCTAAAGGAGTTAATCACCACCAAATCAGTATTCCAAGAAATGCTAAAGGGACTTCTTTAAGAAGAAGAAAAAAAAATAAACCAAAAAACAAACAAACAAAAACCCCACCCACATGAATAATAAAATGGCAATAACTACATACCTCTCAACAATGACTTTAAATGTAAATGGATTGAATGCTTCAGTCAAAGACATAGGGTGGAGAAGAAAACAAGATCTATACATATGTATCTACAAGAGACCCACTTCAGATCGAAAGACACACACAGACTGAAAATAAAGAGATAGAAAAAGATATTTCATGAAAATGGGAAAAAAAAATCTGTGGTAGCAATATATCAGACAAAATAGACTTTAAAACAAAAACTATGCCCAGCTAGCATGGCTCAGTGGTTGAGCATCAACCTATGAACCAGGAGGTCACAGTTCGAATCCCCATCAGGGCATATGCCCGGGTTTCAGGCTTGACCCCCCAGTGTGGGGTGTGCAGGAGGTAGCCAATCAATGATTCTCTCTCATCATTGATGTTTCTATCTCTCTGCTTCTTCCTTCCTTTCTGAAACCAATAAAAACATATTTTTTTTTTAAAAAAACTATAACAAGAAACAAAGGACAGACATTTCATAGATGCAATAGATGCAATAGCCAAGCTATGCAAACAACCTAAGTGTTCATAATTAGATGATTGGATAAAGAAGATGTGGTGCATGTATGCAATGAAATATTACTTGGCCATAAAAAGAATGAATTTTACTATTTGCTACAACATGGATGGTCGTAGAGCAGTGGTTCTCAACCTTTCTAATGCCACGACCCTTTAATACAGTTCCTCATGTTGTGGTGACCCCCAACCATAAAATTATTTTTGTTGCTACTTCATAACTGTAATTTTGCTACTGTTATGAATCGTAATGTAAATATCTGATATGCTATATGTATTTTCCGATGGTCGCGACCCACAGGTTGAGAACCGCTGTCCTAGAGGGTATTATGCTAAGTGAAATAAGTGAGACAGAGAAAGACAAATACCATATGATGTCATTTATATATGGAATCTAAAAAACAACATAAACAAACAATCAAAACAGAAACAAACTCATAGACACAGAGAACAAACTGATGGTTGCCAGATGGGAGGGGGGTTAAGGGATTGGGTGACATGGTGAAGTACAAATTGGCAGTTACAAAATAGTCACGAGGATGTAAAGTACAGCACAGAAAATATATTCAATAATATTATAATAAGTATGTATGGTGCCAGGTAGGTACCAAACTTATCAGGGGGAGCACTTCATAAGTCTAACCACTATACTGTACAGCTGAAACTAATACAATATTAAATGTTATCTATAGGGGGGAGGTTGGGGGTTAATGGGGAGATGAGGACACATTTGTAATACCTTAACCAATAAAGAAATTAAAGATTAAAAAAAGTTATCTATAATTGAAAAAAATTTAATGGGAAAAGATGTTTATGATATAATCTAAATTGAAAAAAACAACATCCAAATATATATATATATATATATATATATATATATTTAATGTCCTCAAATACATGAATCAAAATTTAATTTAAAATGAAAGACTAGCCGAAACCGGTTTGGCTCAGTGGATAGAGCGTCGGCCTGCAGACTGAAGGGTCCCGGGTTCGATTCCGGTCAAGGGCATGTACGTTGGTTGCGGGCACACCCCCAGTAAGAGATGTGCAGGAGGCAGCTGGTCGATGTTTCTCTCTCATCGATGTTTCTAACTCTCTATCCCTCTCTCTTCCTCTCTGTGAAAAATCAATAAAATATATTTTAAAAAATAAATAAATAAATAAAATGAAAGACTAGAAGGAAATATGCCAAATGTTCCAAGTGATTGGTTGGGGGAGGGGGGGGGTGAAGAAAAACGGGAATGATTTTTCTGTAATTTTCTTAAGTGAGCATTATTCCTTTATGATACTGAAAAAAATGAACAAAAAAACTGAAAACACTTTTGCATTAAGTACCTTATAGCTCTTTCTTAGAAAAACTAAATTAATGTGCTGTAATTGGTGTGTGCATATCACTGACCCTTGAAAATGGTCTTCTCGTTCTCCCAGGACACTAGACTGTAATATTCATCACCCTCCGAGGGGAGGCAGTAGCCTCCAGTCCCCCTCCTCCCCTCCCAAGAGAGCTTGGCGGCAGGGCCCCACTTACTGTGGTTTCAGTGGAGCTGCAGGGCCTCTTGGGCACCAGGCAGTGAGTGAACTGGATTCTCGGGTCTTTGGTGGTGATGGACAGACCTTTCTGCAGAATTTTCACCAAGCGGATCCAGAACTGAAACACGGTCTCCGGGTGTTTTTCGTGGAGCTTCATGTAGTAGATCTTCTCAGTCACGGTCCTAATCCGCAGGATGCGCTGGAGCCGGTCACAGATTTGTAGCTCCACAAACTTCAGGGGGAGAATCCTGGACACAAGCAGGAAATTGCCATAGTGCAGGAGCCCAGGATTTGAATCCGTCATGCTGGTGCCTACCGAGAGCTTGGCTCAGCCTCCCTGGGCTCCCACCTCTGCGTGGGGAATGCACAGGGAGAGGGCTGGTGGATGAGAGTGGGATGATGACAAGGCCTGGCTCTTTCTGATGTCCGGGGCCTTAGTTATTAAAGAATCTGCCCACATCAATAACAAAGACTGATAGCTGCTGTAGACTACCTCTTCTAATCCTCACAACAACCCTTGATGAAGAAAAGGTAAGTATTACTAATTCCATTTTACAGATTTTTTTTAAATCTGGACTTAGATAAAGAAGCTAAGTGATTTTCCCATGATATTTAGATATTTTTAAAATTTATTGATTTCTAGAGAGAGAGAGAGGAAAGGAGAAACATCAGTTTGTTGTTCTACTTATTTATGTATGCCATTGGTTGCTTTTTTTTTTTTTTTTTGGTTAATCCTCACCAGAGGGTATTTTTTCCATTGATTTCCAGGGAGAGTGGAAGGGAAAGAGGAAGTGAGAGAGAGGGAGAGAGAAAGAGAAACATCGATGTGAGAGAGACACATTGATTGGTTGCCTCCCTCATATTCAAACTCGAGACCCTCTTCCCAGGCCAACAGTCTGGCAGCTGAGTCATATTGGCCAGAGCAATTGGTTGCTTCTTGTATGTGCCCTGACTGGGAATCAAACCTGCAACCTTGGGGACATATCAGGATGATGCTCTAACCAACTGCTACCTGGCCAGGGCTGCCCAAGTTTAGATATTTTTTTTACAAAAATATTTATATAATTTTATTCCACTTAGATCTTAAGTAGGAACTGGGACTAAGATATTTTGACTCCATTCCCAGGTCTCCTTTGCCCTGTATCCTGATTAGCTCTGTTGAAAGAGTAGGAAGGGTAGATGTCTTCTGTACACCCCGTATTATTTTTTCCATCTCAACACCTCTTAATCCCATTTGGCTTTCATGCACCTCATTTTTTTTTTTAAAACCCTCCTACGTTTTTATTGACAAAATGAAAGCCAAAATCCTCGAACACTAGGCTGAGACAGACTGATACTTTACCCACAGCACCAAACACGGTGCTTGGTCTGTATAGATGGGCAATAACACCTGTTAAATGAATGAATGAGGTTCTGCACAGTTTGTACACTAAAGAACACTGTCCTTTCTTTTTATCTACAGTCCAATTGCAAGACAGTGCCGTCTGTCCTCCCACCCGCTCCGGCCCCTCCCTGAGGCCTTTCTTTACCTGCGAAGGGTGATGACAGGAGCACAGCCAGGTGTGTTGCGGGTGGAAAACTGACCCTGGGGCCAGGTGACGTTGGCCATCAGGAGGATGTTGGGGAGCGGCAAGGAGGGCACTGAGGAGGTAACCCCAAGGATCACGGTGGTGGTCGACCCTTCAGGGACATTCATCCAGTTCCCGGACTTAGTGACCTAGAAATCAGCCCCAGGTTCTTGGGTCAGAGAAGCAGAAGACACGAGTGGAAGGATACAGGTGCTAGAAAGCAGTACTTAAAAAAAAAAAAAATGCCCGTGGCCAGTGTGGCTCAGTGGTTGAGCATCAACCCGTAAACCAGAAGGTCACATGCCTGGATTGGGGGCTTGATCCCCAGTAGGGGGTGTGAAGGAGGCAGCTGATTAATGATTCTCTCTCATCTTTGATGTTTTTGTCACTCCCTCTGTCTGAAATCAATACAAAAAATATTTTTAAAAACAGAAAAGATAAAGAAAGCAGCACTTCAACTTAGTGACAAGCTTGGGGCACCTGTGCCTCCTGCAGGCTCTACACTGGGGATCGAGTCCACGACTGGGGCATGTTCCCTGACTGGGAATCGAACTGTGCATCTCCTGGTTCATAGGTGGATGCTCAACCACTGAGCCACGCTGGCTGGGTGCACCTGTGATTCTTACATGTGTTCAGTACACTGGGCTGGGCCATGACCTGCATCGCCTTTTTTGCGGCTCTCCCCAAGTAGACAAGCTCATTGCCATTAGGAACGCTGTGTTGTCCTTTTTCGAGTCCTCTGCATCATCTGACTTTAGAAAGGATGCACTAGTAAGAAAAAGCTGAGGGGCACTAACATTTTATTCTTCCATCCTTGGGTAGAAGAAGCCAGCACAGGTTTCTAATGGTCTGGAAGGGAGATTGTGCAAAGAAAGTTCCAGAAGGGGAGGAGAGAGAGGAAAACCCCATACTGCTATAGGCACAAACAGGGGAACTTGAGACCCAGATCCTCCGGTATCACTAGCTGGCATGGCTTCTTCCTCCTCCCCAGGGCTTTAAAGGCCACAGCATTTCTGGACCGAGTGCTGGAGACAGGTTTTGGGAAGGGAAAGAGCTCTGAGCTGCACATGGGTACCTGGATAAAGTTGCTTTCAAACACCGCAGAGTGGGAGAACAAGTTGAATTCTGGAGAATGAATCAGTTGACAAAGAAGGCCATCTTCCACCCCAAGTTCCACTCCAGGGCCTGGTTCCCTGACCTCAGGAGGGAGGCCCCTGATTTTATTCATTGACTCTTGGGAAGAATGGGCCGGGGAACATCCCTGGGGCTCCACACAGACCCAGCCAGACTGCAAGATGTTGTGTGACCACAGCTGCCCACCCCCCACCTCCACAGCTCCTCCTCTCCTCCTGACTTACAGGCTGTCCTCCAGACCAGGAGGGCGGGCCAGCCTGCCGGCTCACAATGGCAGGAATGACATCAGGAATGTGGTGGCAACAACAGGAAAGGAAAAAAGGAGGAAAGGACTGAATCAGGGAGGAGCAGGCTTTTCTCTCCCTTTTCTTACTCACTGCAAACAAGTGGTAATGAAGCTTATTCCATTTTTCACTCAATCTCCCCGAAAACATGAGGAAGATGAGTCTGCCAAGGTTATGCCATGTCAGCAGTGAGCTGGCCAGACAACAAGGAAGGCTCTCAGGGAAACCACAGCCTTCAATCTTCCCCATCACAGGGAAGCTTCTCACAACTTGCTCATACTTGTGACTGCGTAAGAATTACCTCAGGGGTGGAAAAGGGCATTGTGGATGTATTTTGTTACGTTGCATTCCGAAGAGTCCATGGAAAAGGAAAAAGAAACCATGATGTTCAAGAAAGGGCTGCATATTGGGAATGGACCACCAATTAGTTCAGTGATATTGTCTAAGTCACTGTGTTTCCTTCTGTTTCCTCTGTAGTAAAATGAAAAGGTGGCACCAGAGTTAAGGCCTCACGTTAATAATCAGTAGAGATTTAAAATTCATACTTGGAAATATCTGAATGTGCTGTTCCCTTAAGCAGATGTAGTGAAGGCGAAGGGAATTCCCTTGGTTAGGGCCCCATTCTGCTTCATGGGAGTGTGCCGGAAGCCGGTCCATCCTTGCTGCTTGACACAGTTGCTGCAGGGAAGAAACATCTGCACAGCATATGTTTCAAGGGACCTGGCATATATGGCATACTGTTCCTAATATGTTTGCTCCCCTTCTTAGTGCTATGTGTTTTAACCAGGGTCACCTCTCTGAGAAAAATTGTTTCCCCAGGTGGGAATTTTTCCCTGGAGTTAGGGATTAACAGGACTAAGGAAGGGAATAAATCAGTAAAACCCCTTAACTAAGTGTCAGGTGGGTAGTTAATTACTTTAACTAGGAACAATCATGCTTAAGCTACATAATCTTTACTTAGGATAATCTCCTTCAGTTACTTCCTTGTAGCTTAACAGAACAATAGAGTAGTGACCTTGGAATGGAGATAACAAATGCCCTAACCTTTGGAATAGAATGGATAGGATTAAAATCAACTGATATAAATACAGATGTAACAGGAGAATAAAGACAGAACCTGGCTATGCTGATCAACTGAACGCTGCTGCCTCCGTGTCCTTCCTTCTTCGCCGACTCTGTCCACACCTTTGGGAACCCCTGGACCTGCTGGGGCTGGACCCCGGCAGGAGTGCATCCTTAGGCAACTGTAGTTTTAAGCTACTGAGATTTTAGGGTTGTTGCTGCAGCATAACCTAATCTAGCCTGTCCTTGACTGATACGGAGATTGGAATCTAGAGGGCAGTGTTGCAATAAAAATAAAAAATATATAAAAAGACACACCACAAAACCCTAGTATGTGTGACTAACTTATGTGGAAGGCAGCAAAGAGATCTTATTGGAAGCTGGAAGGATGGCAACCCATCTTACCCAGTAGCAGAGTATTTGGTAAAACCGTTGCCTGCAGTAACTTACAAGACATATGTTAATCTAATTTATCTACAATTAGTAGAACAAGTTTTAGCAGCTTGAATTGAATACTGGCCCTAGCCGGTGCTCAGTGGTTAGAGCATCCACCCGAGCATTGAGGGGTCTTGGGTTCGATTCCGAGCAAGGTCACGTACCTCGGTTGCAGACTCGATCCCCAGCCCTGGTTGGGGTGTGTACGGGAGGCAACCAGTTGATTTGTCTCACATGTTGATGTTTCTCTGATTCACACCTTCCCTTCCACTCTTTCTAAAAATCAATGGGAAAAATACTAGTATCCTCCGGTGAGGATTAACAAAAACAAAACAAGAGAATCGAATACTGTTGGTTGCTATTGACAAAGCGCCACAAGACGAGCTGAGAGAAAAACTGGCGAGCTTGCAAGCAGGCACAAGGGATCTAGAGAGACTACAGAAAATCAGTGATCTTGCAGGGTTCTCAGAAGCAACTGCCTCTCATCCCTAACTGGGAATAGATAAAATTCAGAAATGTTTGGGATGAGAAACACCAATGCAAACTCAGTTTTGTAGGTAGAGAGACTGTCCTGGTTTGCCCAGAAGTGTCCCAGTTTTAGCACAAGTCCTGCATCCCAGAAAATACCCCTGGCTAGGCAAACAGGGACAATGACTTGTAGGAAAGATTAAAACAATGGTATGGCCATCACGCCTGTTGTTGAAACCTCTGAGCAGATTAAGAGCAGCGATTTTCAATGGATGTGCCTTGGCACACTGGTATACCACCAAGGATTTTTAAAACATGCCATACCTATTTTGTCAGGGGCATTGACCTCTTTTCCCTTCTATTGTCAAATAAAGAAATGATAGCAGCCAACACAACAATAGCTGTCCAGTGTAAATGAATAAAAATTATACCTTTTTTTTTTAAAGTCAGCAAAAAATGTATTTTTTGAGGTGTTGCAGAATTTTAGGCATTAGTTTATGTGTACCATGAGATGAAAAAGATTGAAAATCAGTTTTATCTATTTTTTATTTATTTTTAAAAATACATTTTTATTGATTTCAGAGAGGAAGGGAGAGGGGGAGAAAGAGAGAGAGAGAGAGAGAGAGAGAGAGAGAGAGAGAAACATCAATAATGAGAGAGAATCATTGATTGGCTGCCTCCTGCACGCCCCCTACTGGAGACCGAGCCCACAACCCAGGCATGTGCCCTTGACTGGAATTGAACCTGGAACCCTGTAGTTCACAGGCTCTAACCCACTGAGCCAAACCAGCTAGGGCTGAAAATCAGTTTTAGAGCAAAAGCCTGGATAAGGCCGTGGCACCCAGGAAACCATTTCAATTAAACTAAACTGCTTGGGGAAGAGACGTAAGGTATAGCTAGCTCTCCAGTTAACAGTTCAAAATACCTCAAATCAGTCAGAAGCATCTGAATGAGAAAATATATTGAAGTTAAAAAAATGTCTAGAAAGGACAACTGCTGGCACATGAAACTGCCTGAAGTCAGAGACAAAATACCAACTATATGTTTTTTTTTTTAATATATTTTATTGATTTTTTACAGAGAGGAAGGGAGAGGGATAGAGAGTGAGAAACATCGATCAGCTGCCTCCTGCACACCCCCTACTGGGGATGTGCCCACAACCAAGGTACATGCCCTTGACCGGAATCGAACCTGGGACCCTTGAGTCCAAAGGCCGATGCTCTATCCACTGAGCCAAACCGAGTAGGGCCCAACTATATGTTTATGTACTATACTACCAAAAGATGAGTCTTATAAGTCCAGCTGATCGCAAAGGACCAGGAACTGGAAAGTTGGAAATTGGAAATACAGTGGAACCTCAGTTCTTGAACTTAATTCATTTCTAAAGGCTGTTTGAGAATGATTTGTTCGAAAACCAAATCGTTTTCCCCCATTAGAAAGAATGTAAATTGAATTAATCCTCTCCAGACTCTCAAATGATTTAGTTTTAACCTTTCTTATGTACATGTCTAATGTACTGTTTAACCTATAAACACTTTTTTCCTTAACTTATTGAACCATATCCTATATATATCCCTGCCTCCCAGCTGTTTTTCACTTATCCAATCAACAAGTTTTCCTACCTATTCATTTGCCTGTAATTGCTGTTTTGTGAGCACTTTCACACCCTTAGCAACATTAGTACTCTTGATGGCCTCTTTGTTTTAAAGTTGTGCTAATCCTCCATTTCTGCTAGCAACAAAAGGATCATCTCCTTTGTCTATTGCCTGAGAGATGCTTTTTGTCATGCTGTTTTTTTGGCATGCTGAGGTATCAGTATGAAAGGGCTGTTAGGTCAAAAATTAAATTTGGTCTACAACTGAGTTTTTTTTTTTTTTTCTGTGAACAACTTGGTCAAGAACTGACTTGTTTGAGACTGGAGCCATTGGAGAAACAAGGTTTGACTATACTTGATAAACAGCACTAATGACTACCCCAGTACAATAAATGTTGCCCAAGCCATTGGCTTATAGGGTAGTGGAGCTTACGCTTAAGAACACTCAGGGAGCAAAACTGGTTTGGCAGAAGACACCATGCTCCATTTTTACCTTTTGGCAAAAGTAAATCCAACTCACCATATGTAAATTGACGTGCACACCAAGATAAGAGCGTGCATGCCTTATTTTATCACACTTCACGGAAGTTTTTTCTTTTCTTCACAGATGTTATCAACATCTAGACAAGATCCTATACCAGGGGTGGGCAAACTTTTTGACTCGAGGGCCACAATGGGTTCTTAAACTGGACCAGAGGGCCAGAACAAAAGCATGGATGGAGTGTTTGTGTGAACTAATATAAATTCAAAGTAAACATCATTACATAAAAGGGTACGGTCTTTTTTTTTTTTTTTTTTAGTTTTATTCATTTCAAATGGGCCGTAGTTTGCCCACGGTTGCCCTATACCAACAAAAAGGTTGACTCACTAAAGGCTCAGATAATGGTTAGCATTTTTTAGCAATAAAGTATTTTTTTAAATGTTTTTATTTATTTTAGAGAGAGGGATAGAAACATCAATGCATGAACATCAACACTGATTCGCTGCCTCCTGCCTGCACCCTGTTGGGGATCGAGCCCATAACCCAGGAATGTGCCCTGACCGGGAACTGTGACCTCCTGGTTCATAGGTCAACGTTCAACCACTGAGCCATGCCATCCAGGCTGAAGTATTTTTTAAGATATATACATTGCTTTTTAAGCATAACGCTATTATACTTAACAGACTACAGTACAGTGCAATCATAACTTTCATATACACTGAGAAACTAAAAATTTCATCTGATTTGCTTTATTGGTAATCTGGAACCCAACCCACAAAAATTTGAGATATGCCTATATATACCATAGGAGAGGAGTGGACATGCTTCAACATGGGGTGGGGATGGAAGAGTGATAGGTAGAACAGGCTAAACTGCTTAGACCTGGAAAAGAGCAGAAATAATCATCTGTGAGGTATGGCTATTAAAAACTTTTTGATTTAGAGAAGAAGGGAGGGAGAGATAGAAATATTGATGGGGGACAAGGGGACAAATAAAAAACACTGATCAGCCGTCTCCTGCAGGTCCCCTACTGGGGGTCCCGAAACCCAGCATGTGCCTTGACCAGGAATCTGAACCAGTGGCCTTTTGGTGCATGGGGTGATGCTCAACCCAGCCAGACCCACAGGGTGAGGTGTGGCTATTTTACCAGCCTACCTGAATAATCAGAATTGAGTAGCCATTCTGGTGTACAAGGTACAGAATAAAAAAGCCAAGGCTGCCCTGGCCGGTGGTCTCAGTTGATTAGAGTGTCATTCTGTACACTGAAAGGTGGTGGGTCCAATCTCTGGTCATGCTGGAGGCAACTGATGTTTCTGTCTCCCCTTCTCTCTCTAAAATCAATTAAAAACAATTTTTTAAAGGCCAAGGCCTTCTGCTCCTCTGGCCCCGCGGTATCCACGCCTCTGCCTCCGCTCTCCCTCCCTCCCCCGACTCCTCCCTTTCCTCCTTCCCTCCTCCCTTCTCCTGCTCTACTCCCTCCACCTTGTCCAGTCACCCACCTCTCAGCGGCCTCTCCCAAAGCCCTACCCTCCTACCCCTTCTCTCTAAAAAAAGAAAAAAAAAGGCCAAGGCCTTCTGGACTGATAGTCCTCTTTCCCCCAGAGACTGAAGATGAAGAGGTGGGAAGGAATCTTTTCTTTTCTTTAGAGACGGAAAGAGTCAAGAGAGTAGCCCAGCCGGTGTGGCTCAGCTGTGTTGACCTATGAATCCCGTCAGGTTGATTCCCGTCCAGTCCAGTTGCTCAATCTCCAGTGGGGAGGGGTGGGGGTGGGGGGTGTAGGAGGCAGTTGATCAATGATTCTCTCATTATTGATGTTTCATCTCTCTTCCTATCTTAAATCATAAAAATATATACATATATATTTTTTGTTTTTAAGAGAAAGGAGTCTTGGCTTAAGCTCAGACAACTATGGATACAGACCCAACTGCCCCTGCCTCCAAATTCAGAGGTTCATTTACCTGTTTTAAACCAAGTGTTTTAAGCACTTTCATGCTCCTAAGTTTTAAGGTGTTAAACCTCAGATCTATGAATTAAGATCCTTCCCTAACCACTAATTTTAAGGGCAGAAATCAACATGACACACAGTGGAAATATGTATTCAATTTTATTTCATTAGAAAAATTCACTTAAGCCACATGGTGGCTATAATGCCCATGTCCCGAGCAGGCTTTATCCTACTGTCCCCTTCAGACCAATACATACACACTAAGTTGGAAGACTTAAAAATGTAAGTCACACCTCTTTAACTATTACCCACACACAGAGGAGCTCACACGAAAGAGAAGCTGAACACTAAAGAAACTGACCATAAGACACCCAAGTCCAAAGGAACTCTTCACAGATGTTTAGGAAGTAGGGCTGAAAACACCGTCATCTCCCAACAGCTGAAGTCACAGCGCAAGCCTTCATCTAAGAGGTCAGAGCCACGCTGCCAAGGACAACAAAGCACACAGCAGACTCTGGGGAGAAGAGTGAAATCACTCCATTCCACAACCATAGGCAACCCACTCACACCTGCCTATTAAACAGTCTTTTTCCAGGGCAAGAAGGATCCAGATGGAGGGGCCCTTCTAGGGCCTAGTAACAGTTTTCTGCTAACACTGATGCTGGGCTTGCCTGCCCAGGAACTGGGACACCAGGCTGGATAGGTTTAGGCCAAGTGTTCCAAGGTTATAGCTGGTGGAGGGAGGTCTTATCACACCCCTCTGGATGGATGTTCTGGAAGGCTCTTGGGGATTCTGTGATGGCTAGTTGACCTCTAGTGGTCCAGGAGCTCCCAGGCGATGGGTTCTCCAGTAAGTCCCCCAGTGACTCCATCAGTCTAACAAAGATGGAAAGCAGGGTCAGCGCCACACCTAAGAGATAGAGGTTCAATATATGCTTCATAGCTGAAGGGATCCCACTCCTTTGCAGAGCAGTAGAGCTGCCTTCTGCTTCTGGAAGACTTCTGGGTCCTGAGGAAAGAGAGGCAAGGTTAGTTAGAGCCTTTTGGGATACGCATGCATCTGGCCCTGACCCTTCTATCTTCCCGTGGAGCTAAGGGAGAAGCCCAGCCAGCCAGGGTACAGGGGCCCATGATGTTTTTCCACAGCAGAAGCTCAAGTATATTTACACCGTAAACTCCATGGCTGAGGAACCAGGAGTTTCTTTTCATGAGCATTCCTTAAAACTTTTACTTCTGAAAGTAAAAACCTTTACTTTCTTGCCAGATGCAATGCACAATCCCTGTGCCACAGTCCAGGGACCAGAAACTTTCCTGAAGACCTGAGTCCTTTTGTAAGAGAAGGACTGTTGTAGGCAGTTAGACATGAGCAGAGCAAGGAAGATGGGCCTGGTACAGGTCACCAGGGTGGAAAGCCCCAGTTGCCTAGCAACACACAATCAACTGTAGGGTGGAACCTGCCCCCAGGGTGACTTTTCCTCCCCTAGCATATATGGACCCTCCAGACCGTTCCTCCCTAGAGATAACATCTATGCCTCAGATAAGCAACAAAACCAGTGACTCCACGGCAGGACCAGCCGCATTGAGAACCACCCCTGCCCTGTGCCTGTCAATCAATCAGTGGAGAACACAACCCAGAAAAGACACACCTGGAAAACTACTGAATATTCTGTTGCGATCTTCTCCTGGGACTTCCCTAAAGTCTCCACCCTAAAAACCCTTAGTAGGGAGTACCCAGTGGACTCTCCCTCCCTCCAGGGAGCACGCCCAGGCCTTTCCCTTCCCCTCCCCATTCTCCCTCCTTGCCCAGGCAGTAACCATTAGCTTCCTCACTCCTAAGCTCCTTTACCTCCGTAACTCATTTCCTAAACTCATTTCTTCGAGGGATTACTTCTTCTACTCTATGACTTATCAAACACTCTTACAGTTTGGTTCTTGGCTCTGAATTCTTTCCAAGACAGAACCCATGTACCGAGGTTGCTGATCCCAGGTTTGGTCCGACCCCGGGTGCTTTCCTGAGGCCCACACCGGGGCTATCAGAACGTGTCCTAGCCAGGCAGGTGTGGCTCAGTGGCTGCGGGTCGACCCATGACCCACGAGGTCACCGGCTCAATTCCCAGGCAGGGCACATGCCCGGGTGCCACTCAACCCCCAGTAGGTGGTGTGCAGGAGGCAACAGATCTTTGATGTTTCTATCTCTATCGCTCTCCTTTCCTCTCTCTAAAAGAAATCAATCAATAATAATAATAATAATAATGGAACATGCCCTTGAGAAAGCAACTTGCCTGAGAAGTCTCCCTCATATCTCATTAAGGTTCGAGTTAATCATAAGCTTTTTGAAGGTCAAAATAATTCTAAGTCAAATATATCAAGTTCACTTAGTAAAAAAAAATACCCTGATTACCCCCAACTTGCTAAGCACCCTGGAAGGTACGAGGGCCACACGGGGCCCCGAAGACGTGAACCCTGCCCTCTCGGGGCTTTAGGGGCAACAGGCAAGAACCCCGGCAGTGGCGCAGGAGGTGCCAGGGTGCTTTGGGAGAGCATGGCAGCGACGCCTACTCACCCAGCACCGGGAGCACGGACCTGGGCCACCTGCATCCTAGTGAGGGCCCCTCCTGGGGAACGCAGGGCTGGAGCTCTGAGTGGGGAGCGGGTGGGGGCGCAGGGAGGAGGGGAGCCCCAGAAGGCCCTGCCACAGTGCGGGGTAAGGAGGCGGCGGCCCGGCAGGCAGGCCGAGGACGGGAGAGGGGGACCGGAGCTGGGGCAGTCCGGAGGCCGCTCACCTGCAGGAGGAAGGGCCGGGAGCGGCCGGCTCGCTGTAACAGCAGGTCGTGCAGGAGTCGGGAGGAAAGTCGGCCGACGGGAGCGCGAGGAGGCGGCTCAGACGACCCTCAGAAGACGAGCGCGCAGTCAGCAGCAAGTCGCAGTCAGGCGGCGCGCACGGCTCACTTATACACAACGCCAGCGCCGGCGCCCGCGCGTGCGCACTCGGGCCCGCACGCTGCCGCACGTCCACACGCGCGAGCGCCGGCACGTCCGCGGCTCCGCCCCCCGCCCGAGGCTCCGCCCCCGGCGAGTGCCGTGGGTGGTCTGGGGCGGTCCCCGGGGCTCCGGGTCGGAGCTGTTTTAAAAAACACGCACAGTGTTTCTGTGAGTCAGTGCGGTCGGCAGAGACCAGGCGTGAATGTCCGACTGCTTTTCCCGCTGCAGGAAACTTTGGAAGGAATCAGAAAGCTTATTCCCCCCACCGCCATACCAAACCGGTGGAAAACGCCCCGGACGGGCCCCAATCCAGGGGCCCTCCTCCTGACTGGGATGGAGTGTGGGCATCTGAGGATGGATCCTGCATTGGCGGAGGGCATCACCACCACCCCATCCCCAAGCCCCAGTTTTCTCCATTGGGGGACTGAAGGGCTGACTTTCTAGGAGTTTCACTTCTTAGAGATAACAGGATTCCAGACGCCACCCCCACCCTTCACGCCAAATCCCGGAATAGTGAATTCCTGACTCACAATTGTTGAAGGAAATGTGCAATACTCGCCTGGCCCTGGTGTCCGTGTCTAACTGCACATGAACGTCACTTTGGCCTCCGTTTGTTCACCTAAACTGGTGGCCATAGGAAATTTTTAAGGATGCTTTCAGATTGAGCTAAAGAGCTAAGACATCCCAGTCCAGCCTTATGCCCAGATTTGGGGGCTGGGGAGTCTAAGCAACTCCTCCCAACCCCCCAAACTATAGACGTTTGGTCCTGGATGTGCCTAATGGCAGAATGAATTCAGAGCTGAGTTCTGGGAGGCCCCTGGAGGGAGCAGCCAAGCCACCGTGGAAGGGAAAGCTGACGGCGGCTTCACTGCCTGCCTCCCGAGGGGAGGGGAGGGGTAAGGGCAAAGCTGGCGGGCGGATGGCTCTTGGCAGGTCCACTGAGCGCGAGGACTGGCGCTCTGCGCGCGGGGCTAAAGTGCGGGGGTGCGGGAGCCAGAACCCGGGGTATCCACTAAAGTGCGGGGTGCGTGAGCAAGGACCGGGGTATCCACTAAAGTGCGGGGGTGCGTGAGCCAGAACCCCGGGTATCCACTAAAGTGCGGGGTGCGTGAGCAAGGACCGGGATATCCAGCGGGAAAGGGGCTGAGCGCGCGGGAAGGGAGGAGCCAAACCAAACGGCGACCTTTCCCCGGCATCCCGGGCTGTCAGGCACGTGTCCGAGGGGGAGGGGAGGCCGGGAAATGAGAAAGTTCGGGTTGAAAGCGTGCTGGCAGGCAGGCACTTTGAAATTGAGTTTTTTACTCAGCCCGCAGGAATTTTGGCCCTGCTTTACCCTAGAATTTCGTCTGTTTTTGTGCGCGTCTCAGTGACTCTTCTTTCACACTGTTGCTAGGAGAGGCTCGAGCTGTGAAATCACTTCCAGGTGTCCCAAATGCCATCCCTTGCTTCGCTGGGGGACTTGGGCGAATCCTTAAAGCTTTTCTGTACTTCGGTGTCCTCAACTGATATATGGGATGATAACAGTCCTTACCTGGAAATTAAATGAGCACTGAGAACTCTGCCCAACACATAGAAAGCCGTCCGTAAGTCCCTATCATTGACTACAAAACTCCCAACGAGGAACTTGAGCCTCTGTTCAGTGAGTGCACACAGGAATTCCACAGTAACCTCCTCTTTAAGGTTCTGTTTCTTATAGTGAGCTGCAGGCAAACTTCCTTTAGAGATTTAATGTGGCTCCCAAAGTAAAGGCGTCCAGAAAATTCTGGGCTGTCTGTTTAAGCTTCTGTGACTGCTTAACTTTCTACAGCCTCAGGTTTGGCCGACTACCCAGAAAGCTGAATACTACCCAACGATACCCGCCAGGCCCCAGGAGGACATTAATGCATGTATACAGTGTGATCGCTGCCTGATGGTATCGGCGTACTCAGCAATGCACTGCTCTTTCTGGTGGTTGTGACCATCCACCATATGGTTTTGATATTAACCCGCTATAAAAAAGAGACCCTGTCCTGGGAGGGAGTGGATTTCCTCCAGGCCGGCCACCCCTGGGAGCAAGCAGCTGCTCTGCCTGTGTATATAAATCCCTCCTGTTAAAGCTCTTATGAATTTGAGTAAGGCTATGTGTCAGTTCCTCAGAATCCATCCTGATTTTAAACTTTTGGCGTTTCCCCCTGGTTATAGGATAGTAAGAAGCTAGGAAAATCCCAGGACACGTGGAGTAGGGAAACTAAGACAGATAGTTAAACAGCAGTTTGCAGCCACCTAGTCAGCCCTATCTTCCCTAAGCCAAGCACATTTAAAAGTAAATAGTTTACACTTCTCTTCCCCATCCGGAGCATAAATAGCTTAACCCACCCTACTCAGGGAGAAAGACAGCAGAAATCCAATTAGTGCCATTTGCCAGTAACCACATCCAAGGACAGATGAAGTTAAGAGAATAAATCTCATTTTGGTGCATCAGCCTAAAGCTGATCCTCCCCTAAACACCCAGCCTTTAAAATCCCTTAAAACAAATGCCCAGCTCTCTCTAACCCTCCCAGGAACACACCTGTGCCTTCTCCTCCGCCTCTCCTTTCCCGCAGGCAAGCATCTCCTATCTCCTAAACTCTAAGGCAGTGGTCGGCAAACCGCGGCTCCCGAGCCACATGCGCCCCTTGGCCCCTTGAGTGTGACTTCCACAAAATACCATTGTGGGCGCGCACATACAGTGCGATTGAAACTTCATGGCCCATGTGCAGAAGTCGGTATTTTGTGGAAGAGCCGGTGTTTTGTGGAAGAGCCACACTCAAGGGGCCAAAGAGCCGCATGTGGCTCGAGAGCTGCGGTTTGCCGACCAAGGCTCTAAGGGAGTTAAACCCACAAGATAGGACATACAAGATATCCCCTCCCATTCACTAGGATTGCTATTTATTTATTGTTTTTTCTCTCTTTTTTTCTTTTTTTTTGGGGGGGGGAGGAGGGAGGATTGCTATTTACTTAAAAAAAGAAAAGAAAAGAAGCATTGGTGAGGATGTGGAGAAAATCGAATCCTTATATGTTGCTGGTAAAAAGGCGCAGCAACTGTGAAAAACAGGTTGGCAGCTCCTCCAAGAGTTAAACATAGAGTTTCCATGTGGCCCAGCAAGTTCACTCCTAATTGTGTAACCTTGAGAATTGAAAACGTGTTCACACAAAAACTTACACAAAAATATTCCTAGCAGCTTTCTTTAAAAATGCCAATAAAAGTGGGAACAGCTCAAATGTACATCAACTGCTGATGGATAAACAAATGTGGTACAAAAATATTATATAGACATAAAAAATGAAATACTAATGCATTGTACATGTACCCTGGCTGGTTGCTCAGTGGTTAGAGTGTCAGGCCAAGGACAGAAGGGTCCCGGTTCCACTCCTGGTCAAGGGCATGTACCTGGGTTACAGGCCCATCCCAGTCCAGGAGGCAACACATTGATGTGTCTCTCTCACATCGATGTCTCTCTCTCTCTCTCTCCCCCCTCCCTCCCTTCCACTTTCACTAAAAATCAGTGGAGCTCTTTCCAGTCAGTGCTGACCCATGGGGATCTCTCGGGACAACCGACACAAGTGCCACAAGACAAGGGGAAAGAGAAAGCCCCACCACAGGAAGCGAAAATATGAGATGGGACGCCTGGCTGGCAACACTAAATTTGGACCCCGCCACATACACACAGTCCCAGTGTGGGGTGGCAACAAGAAGTACCGGGCCTTGAGGCTGGACGTGGGCAACTTCTCCTGGGGCTCAGAGTGTTGTACTCGCAAAACAAGGATGGCTGGTGTTGCCTACAATGCATCCAACAATGAACTGGTCCGCACCAAGACTCTAGTAAAGAGCTGCATCACGCTCATTGACAGTACATCGTACCGATAGTGGTACAAGTCCCACTATGCACTGCCCCTGGGCCTCAAGGAAGGGGCCAAGCTGACTCCTGAGGAGGAAGAGATTTTAAAGAAAAAACGATCAAAGAAAATTCAGAAGAAATCTGATGAAAGGAAAAAGAACGCCAAAATCAGCGGTCTTCTCGAGGGGCAGCTCCAGCAGGCGGGTTTCTTGCCTGCATCGCTCCAGACCAGGCCAGCGTGCCCAGCAGGTGGCTGTGTGCTGGAGGGCCAGGGGCTGGAGCTCTAATTGTAGGAAATCAAGGCCCGGGAAGGCAAATACATCCTCTCCCCTCCTGTCTTAGCTCCTGTAATAAAGGTGTTTATTCTAAAAATAAAATAAAAAATCAATGGAAACAATATCCTCAAGTGAGGACTAAAGGGAAAAAAAAGAAATGCTAATACATGCAACAATACAGATAAGCCTTGAAAACAGTAGATCAAGTGAAAGAAGTCAGACAGAAAAGGACTCATATTGTATGATTCCATTTATATGAAAAGTCTGCAGAGACAAAAGGTAGGTTACTAGTTGCCAGGGGCTGAGGGAAAGGGGAAAGAATGGAAAGTGACAGCTAATGGGTACAGGGTTCTTTTTGATGATGAAAATGTTCTAAAATTAGACAATGGTGATGGTTGCACAACTCTGTAAATATATTCTAAACCACTGAATTGTACACTTCATTTAAAAATATATTTTTATTGATTTCAGAGAGGAAGGGAGAGGGAGAGAGAGATAGAAACATCAATGATGAGATGGAATTATTGATTGGCTGCCTCCTGCACGTCCCCTACTGGGGATCGAGCCCACAACCCCGGCATGTGCCCTTGACCGGAATCAAACCTGGGACCCTTCAGTCCACAGGCCGACGCTCTATGCATTGAACCAAATCGGCTAGGGCTGAATTGTACACTTTAAAAGGGTGAATTCTGGCATGTGAATTGTATCTGAATAAAGCTGTTATTCTTTAAAAAGGAGGGCAAATTAAACGCATCTTCAAATGACACACAAAAACAGGGAGCCATGGCTAGTGTGGCTCAATTGGTTGGGAGTCATCCGGTGCACTGAAAAGTTGCCAATTGGATTCCCAGTCAGAGCACATGCCTGGGTTGTGGGCTCAATCTCTGGTAGAGGTTCATGCAGGAGGCAGCTGATTGATATCTCTCTCTCTCACATCAATGTTTCTCTCTCTCTCTCCCTCTCCCTTCCTCTCTCTGTAAAAGTCAATTAAAAAATCTTTAAAAACAAAAACAGAGAGTTAGCCACTGACCTTTGCTAAGGAAACGTTTGAAGCATGTACCTAAGAAGAAAACTGAACCTAGAAGAAAATAGTGAGATGCAAGAAGAAACAGTGAGTAAACATTTAGAAAACATACAGATTAAACAAACTGACTACTCAAAACCATTTTTATAATAATGATTACTTTGGGACAGTAGAAATAGCAGCATGCAGTAAAAGTTGGTCAACATTTGAACTAAGATGGCAGTGGTGAGCAGAGAACGTTGAACAAGTCTTATTTGGGAGGAGGATCGATACTCATTAATTTTAGATATTTTAAGTCTTTATTAACATGGTTAGGGTAGCTCTTTCACTTCCTTCCCTTCCTAAGCTATTCAGTCTTCAAGCCATTGGGTGGAACAAAGGTGTCTGCAGTGAAGGAGAGGACCGGTGGCCTAGAAAGGAATGTCTCTTTTCTTCTCTTCTGTATCCTCAGAGTCTGGAATGCTTCCAATAGACATTTGTGTGCATGAAAGAATGGATCACTTTCTTACTCCTCTCTGGACCCTGGTCAAATGTCATTTTTCAGGAAGGCCTTCCTAATTATCCTAGTAAAGCAGCACTCCCCAGACTCTCCGTCTCGGCTTCACTTTTAGTGTGTAGTGTTCAACACCAGCAAGCCTATTTTGTATTTATTTGTTAATCATCTCTCTACCTTTCCCCACTACAAGTAGCTCCTTGAGGACAAGGACTTGGACTATTTTGTCCAATTACCATGTACCTAAATCCGGATCAGTGCTTGGCATATGATAGATGTTCAATAAATATTTATTGAATGAATAAACACTAAAATTTGTTTATCTGCGATATTAAAAAAAAAAAAAAGAACAGCTGCTCAGTGATTGATTCTATTTTACTTGTATTTATTTTGCAACAACATTTTAACAGGGGTCATATGATTACGGGCCTCTTTTTTCTTTTTCTTTTTTGCCCAAATTTTCTTCTGTGCTCATCTGTTACTTTTACAATGGGGCGGGGGTGGGGGGGGGGGGGATGAAAATTTACTAAAGTTTTGTAAATTAATTGCTTGTGCAACATGGTAACAACAACAAATAGGCAACGAAGGGAAAACAGTCAAGTGCATTTGGATGGGGAAATTGGGTCAAGAGCAGCGGCAGCGGTGGGAGGGGGACGTGGAATGGAAGGGCTGTGGCAACTCCGAGCGCCCGAGGAGGGGGCCCAGAGAAGGGAGAGCCAGCCCTGAAAGATGGGCAGAGAGCAGCCAAGGCAAATGGTGTCTTCTTCACCCGCTACCTGGGACCTTGATTCTGAGTCTGGTTCTATCGCTAACTAACCACTGACCTGGGCAAGCCACGTCTCCGGGCCTCAGTTTTATCTGTGAAATGCTGGGCTGAGGGAAATGAGCTATGGCTAAGTGTGTTTTCCTCAGAGTGTGTGTTTCCAGAACTTCCATTAAGGAGCTGTAGCTAGTGTGGTGTGTGGGTGTGTGTGTATATGAGTCCTGAAGACACCATAGACCTCTATCCCCAGGCTCCATTTAGGAAATGCTGGATGAACAATACAGAGTAGAAAAAACAGTAGTCAAAATCAAATGGGGCCCTAGCCGGTTGCTCAATGGTTAGAGCTTTGGCCTGCAGACTGAAGCATCATGGGTTTGATTCTGGTCAAGGGAATGTACCTGGCGTATGTGGGAGGCAACCAATCGATGTGATGTATCTCTCTCACATGGATGTTTTCTCTCTATCTCTCCTCCTCCCTCTCACCCTCTCTAAAAAATCAATGGGAAAAATATCCTCGGGTGAGAATTAACAAAAAAACAAACAAAAACTAAATGGGCCATATGAGAGAGAGAGAGAGAGAATATACTCTTAAATAGAAACATTAATATTAACATTATTTTTCACTAGATGGGACCCTTTTATTCATTAGTCACAACAGGAACCAGTGCCTGGGGCCTATGGACTTTTCAATAACTCAAAATATTTGTGATATGGAAAACAAAATTTATTGTCTTCAATTCTTTTTCTAAAGGCAAAATTAAAATTAAACATTTATTAAAAGCTCTACAAAAGATAACATTATATCAACTAGACAGTTCAACTCAAGCTGGTAATTTTTTTTTCAACTTGATAATTTTTAATATGAGATATTTTAATGTGATGAGGTATGTCCAGGGCCTGTGGAAGTTCTTTTTAAAAATTATTTATTTTTCCCTAGCCAGTTTGGCTCAGTGGATAGAGCATCAGCCTGTGGACTGAAGAGTCCCAGGTTCAATTCTGGCTAAGGGCACATGGCTGGGTTGTGGGCTCAATCCCCAGTAGGGGGTGTGCAGGAGGCAGCCAATCAATGATTCTCTCTCATCATTGATGTTTCTATCTCTCTATCCCTCTCCCTTCCTCTCTAAAATCAATAAAAAAAAATGTATAAAAAAAAAGTTAAAAAAATTATTTATTTTATTTTTATTAATCCTCACCTGAGGATATTTTTCCCATTGATTTTTAGAGAGAGTGGAAGGGAAGGATGGAGGAGAGGGAGAAAGAGAAAGAGAGAGGAAGAGAGAGAAACATTGGAAACAGCAATGTGAGAGAGACACATTGATTGGTTGCCTCCTGCATGAGCCCAGACCAGGGCTGGGGATCGAACCTGCAACCTGCAACCTAGGTATGTGCCCTTGACCGGGAATCAAACCTAAGACTCTTCAGTGGGAGGGCCAGGACAATGCTCTAACCACTGAGCACACCAGCCAGGGATATTATTTATTTGAGAGAGAAACATCGATTTGTTGTTCCACTTATTTATGCATTCATTGGTTGCTTCTTATATGTACGCTGATCAGAGAAAAAGCCTGCAACCTTGGCATATAGGGATGACACTCTAACCAACTGAGCTATCTGGCTAGGGCCTAGGCCTGTAGGAATTCTAAAGGTGGGTGGTGGATTATGAATTAGTTTTATAGTTTCTGATAGTTTCAAATGTTTTATTATAAGCATATGTTGTAAGAAGAAGAAAACAATTTCACTGAATGTTCTGAAAAAGCATGTTAATAAAAAAGCTTAGGAAAGATTTGGGTTGAAGAAGCCCCTATTTCATTATCTCAGTAAAGGTTTATGTACTTTCCAGTCCTGTCTTCTGTAAATAATAGGAATCAAAAGGAAAACTCACTTCAAACATGTATTTAAGAGAGTTTTCTCTTCCTATGCTGTCAACCACGTCATGTCCATCTAACAATTTAGGATAAACCCGTGTGTTGACACTTCGCTCTCCTTCCTTCATGGAATCGTAAACTATTCAATGCTAAGACCTAGAGAAGTCCTTTAGGTCCTCTTGTCCTTGAATAGAGGGGGCTCTCTGAGACTCGGGAGCGCAGGCTGTTACCAGACAGGGGACATGGTCCTGAGGGGGTCTGCCTCGGGCCAGTCAGCAGTATGTGGGTTCTTGACTTCATGCAGAAAAAATTTCACAGCATGAGTCCAGGTGACTGTGAGGGGATGTTTATTAAAGCTGAGGACAGTAAAACAAGGAAGCGTTTAGCACAGAAGCAAAAGGAGGCCTTGGGGCAGGTTCAGAGCATTAGTCTGGGACGAGCTGCCACTGCTCGTTGCTCCCCTGGTTGCAAACCTCCTAGGATTCTAGAGCAGTGGTTCTCAACCTTCCTGATGCCACAACCCTTTAATACAGTTCCTCATGTTGTGGTGACCCCCAACCATAAAATTATTTTCGTTGCTACTTCATAACTATAATTTTGCTACTGTTATGAATCATAATGTAAATATCTGATATGCAGGATGTATTTTCATTGTTACAAATTGAAGCATATAATAATTAAAGCATAGTGATTAATCACAAAAACAATATGTAATTATATATGTGTTTTCCAGTGGTCTTAGGCGACCCCTGTGAAAGGGTCGTTCGACCCCCAAAGGGGTCGCGACCCACAGGTTGAGAACCGCTGCTCTAGAGTTTAGAAGGTGTGTGCCTGTGGGAGAAGAAGAGAGGGAAGAAGGGAAAAGGAATGGAGGGGGCTATTCTCCAGAGGGAGAGTGAGCACTATGTCCTTTGTCTTGAGGCTTTTCTTTCTTTCTTGCAGGCAGGAATCTTAGGGGAGTTTCAGGGGAGGGTTTCAGTAGAATATTCATCAGTTTCCTAGGTGTGTTTTTTCAGGGTTGTGGCCGCTACTGTTTGGTCAGTGTCAGGGCAGGGGTCTTTAGTCTTTGTAACTGATCTTAGTATTGCCCACTTGGTTTTGCTGCTTTTCTGGGCCTGGACCTGAAATACAATTGAGGCCAAGGTGTTATCTTTAGGGAGGTAAGCTAAAGTTGCTCTGCTGTAAATTGCTCTGCCAATTTGTTCAACTATCTGTCTCAGTTTCCCTATCCCACCTGTCCTGGCTTATTGGCCTGTCTCAAGGCCAGCTGACCGAGCCAGGCTTGGAATGAGCTTTGTGCTGCTTGGCAAGTGGCTGCAGGAGATGCAGGAGGAGGCGTCTTTTGCTGTCTTCTTAGGGGGATGGAAGTTGGTGTAGAGGGCTTGGGAGGCAATGGGGTTCTCCTGATTTCTGTGATGTTTTCATTCATAATTACAGCTCCTACTTCCCCCTCTTCTGAGTGTGGCTACATACACTGGCCTATACTTATACACATGTGCACATAGGGGCTCATTCTCCCTCTTCTTGGCCTGCTGGCACCTTTTCCCCAGACACAGATGCCCCAGACATTTCATCTGGCAGCCAACGGACTCCGTGGCTGTGCTCCCAGTTGGCTAATGGAGGGCAGGGGGCTGCCCTGCTGCCTCTGAGCCCAGCCAAGTAGGGCAGAAGCTGCTTTCAGGAAATGCTCTTCAGTGGAATCCTCCCCTCTCCAGTCCCTCTGAACCCCGCCCCCACCACTCCCTCTCTGCTGATCCTGAAAGACAGCTAAAACCACTGGACATCTCAGGCTCCCAGCTCTCACACTTGACCCTGGAAACCACCCCAGTCCCCACCCCTGGTTCTTGTGCAGATTGAAATATCACTTCCTGAGTCTCTCAATTGATAAGCAGGTTTTGTCTAGAGAATCTCCTGTGACATTCTTAAATATTATTACAGCCCTAGCTGGTTTGGCTCAGTGGATAGAACATTGGACTTCGGACTGTAGGGTCCCTGGTTCGATTCCGGTCAAGGGCTCATGCCTGGGTTGTGGGCTCGATCCCCAGTTGGGGGTGTGCAGGAGGCAGCCAAGCAATGATTCTCACTCTCCCTTCCTCTCTGAAGTCAATAAAAATACATTTAAAAATATTATTACAAACATTGTACTTATTCACTTATCTCTGCCATCTATAATAATAAAAGCGTAATATGCTAATTAGACCAGACAACCTTCCAGATGAAGCCGGGGTTGCAAGGGAAGCCCGGGTCCCAGGTGCCAGAGGGAAGCCGGTACCGGCAGCAGGGGGAAGGCAGGCCTATTCTTGCACGAATTTCATGCATCAGGCCTCTGGTTAGATTATACTCATTTTGAAAGGAAGAGCTATTTTAAAATTTAAATATATATATATATATATATATATATATATATATATATATATATATTGCACCCTTAGCCTGTGCCTTGTACAAACCAGGTGCTAAGCAGCTCTCTGTTGATCAAACTCTTGTCATTCACAGGCACTAAAGGTCAGTAAGCCCCCTGAATTCACTAAAACCTTTAACTAGATAGAACTTGAACCCTCTCTACCCATCCCACTCACATCACCAAACTCAAGTTCAAAGACTCCCCAGCCCGGAGCAATGGGCAAATCTCTTCCTCTCTCCTGCCTGCCTCCAGGTCCTCATTGTTAAAACAAACTGACTGAGCTCCAATAATGCTCAAGGCTTCCTTCTAGTGGATTAGATCCTACAACTCAGTGCTTTTATGGGATCCTGGCAGCTTCCTGTTCTCAAGCTGCTGAAATGAACTTATATAGCTGCCCCTTGCCTCTTCTCTCTCTGCAGAACAGGGAGAGAGGAATATGTAGAATTTCTTTTTCTTTCTTTCTTTTTTAATATATATATTTTATTGATTTTTTTTACAGAGAGGAAGGGAGAGGGATAGAGAGCTAGAAACATCGGACAGCTGCCTCTTGCACACCCCCTACTGGGGATGTGCCCGCAACCAAGGTACATGCCCTTGACTGGAATCAAACCTGGGACCCTTCACTGAGCCAAACCGGTTAGGGCTAGATTTTCTTTTTCATAGCAAAGAAAGCCAACAGCTTTGGGGCTCACTCAAAATGAGTTCTACCCAGAAGAATGAGCTTGTGGGTGATGGGATGTGTAGGGCCCAGGGGACTCTGAGTGTGAACATTGTGGCTGGTGTGTGTGTGTACATCAGGGCAGGTGTGGGTACGCTAGGAGCCTTGGCCCTCTCAGTGGCTCTGAGCCTGTTGATGTTCTCATTGTCATTGTGACTCCTGGTGCCCCAGAGTGCCTGGGCACGTGGCTTTCCCAGCCTCCTGATGCAGGTCGCTTAGTCAAGGGGCAAATGACTGTTGGCGTTTTTGTGTGTGTGAAACTGTGTCCTGGGTTCCTCACTTCAGGAAGTTCAGGTTCTTGGTTGAATCACCTAAAAGGTAGACGTGGGTTGCCTGCAGTTCCCTTAATTCTTCCAAGGTGGGTCACCCACCCCCACCCGCTCTGAGAGGCCAGCACACTAAACAGCCCTTTCCCACAAATGGAGTGCCTGTGAGGGGGACCCCATCTCCTGAGGATGAAGCCTCATGTATGAGGCCCCCAGTGGAAAGGCCACCAAGTCAAAATCATTCCATAATCTGGACATAAGACAAGGGCCTGGAACCAAGCTTAGTAACCAACCCTGCAGTTACTAAACTCCCAGGTTACATCACAGAGCTGACCAAGGAAATGGCATTTTCACGTGCCAGACAGGCCTGTGAAGGAGCTGCTATCATCAGAGTCCACGTTTCAAATCACCCCTAAAGTAAGCACATCAGAGCAGAACAGAGCTGGCCCTGCTCCCCGGACAATGTTGCCTTCCTTTTCTGAGAATCCTCTTCCCAGGACTGCTGTCCACCTGCCAGAGTTGCATTTCCTCCCCAGAGGATGGGTTCACTCCCTCCCAGTAAAGCCATACTTTTGCTTTCAAAGCAGGAAGCTCACTGGTGTGTGGACAAAAAAGGAGCCACACACTAAACCGGACAAGCTCAGAGGAGGTATGCACGGTGGCCTTACAAACGCCTGAGAACTAAAGCAAGCACATAAGATGGTCTGAAATGAAAACTTTCTAACTAAAAGCTGTTCAAGGCAGGTAGTCATGTCCTAGGTGGTATTTTTCCCTAACAAAGGTCAATCTTTAACTTAACTGAGCCTGTCTATCATCCTTACTTTATTTATTTCTTTTTGCATCTAAGATAACATACCTGATAACATACCTTTGGAATATCAAGTAATTCCACACTCCCCCCTTCAAAGCACAACCACGGCACCAGAGCAGAGACCACAAATCATGTTCATTGTTAACTATTCTACACTTGCCTGTGTAAAAGAACTGTGCCTATTCCTTTTACTTTTTATCAATCCCAGAGATTTCTCTCCCTCTTTGTTCTCTCCCACCTCCCTAACCTATCACCAGTGGATTTTATGTAATCCCCTTATGTCTCCTTTGATTCTGATGTATAAAATAAGTAGGAAAGCTGCCGTTTTCTGGAGCATTCTCTCAATCCCTTGAGATTTTGCTTCTCGGCAATTGTCATCAGTTTGGCTCAAGTAAATTCATAAAAAATTCTTACAGGTTTGGACGTTCCTTAAGTTGACATTTACATGGCTTAATGCAGCAGGATTCCAAAGAAGCCCACCAGAACCACCTTGCGGACTCAGACCCATGCTTGGTACCAGCAGGGGCCCATGGTGTCCCACTGGCTCCTTGTTGTGCAACAGCTGAACTTGGGTGAGTTTCAGTTGGAATTCCAGACCTCCCTGTTTTGAGGTAAAAGGCCCTGATTTTATTCGAGTTGCTTTTAAAATCCTCGAGGTGAAACTAAAGGTTAAGGGTTGAGAGGCCCAAGGCTAAGATGGGACAGGAGGAGAAAAGGCTTGCTGGTGTTGAACTTTGGCTTTTCAATTGGAATTGCTTTCTGAGAGTCCGAACAAAATCTTTTGCTGGATAAATGAGAGCCTGAACTCATTTGGCTCCAAAGATAAGAGGCATTTCCTCCCTGCAGCTCGACTCTTGGATATTCTTAGGTGACTAAGAATTATGTGGAGGTGTCAGAGGGCATCTCTCATGATGTGTAGGTGCCCCATAGGGAATTCCAACTCAGCTGTAATTAAATAACTGACTTGCCCAGGAAATCACACATAAAGATTGGTTACTGCCCAGCCAGCATGGCTCAGTGGTTGAGCGTTGATCTATGAACCAGGAGGTCACGGTTTGATTTCCGGTCAGGGCACATGCCTGGGTTGCGAGCTTAATCCCTGGTGTGGGGTGTGCAGGAGGCAGCTGATCAATGATTCTCTCTCATCATTGGTGCTTTTACCTCTCTCTCCCCCTCCCTTCCTCTCTGAAATCAATAAAATATATTTGAGAAAAAATAATTGCAAAAATATAAAATAAAATAAAAAATTGATTACCTAGTGCTCTGAGTCATCACACCTGTCTTAGACAGCTGGGGAGAGAAACTGAGACAAGTAAGAGGGTTTGAGATGACTGGAGAGGTGACAGTCCCTTGGAGCTCAACCCACAAGCGGCACCCTTTCAACCCACTACACAATATCCCTAGAATCTTGCTCAGACTCTACAGATCTCAAAATAAGACTAAAATTAACATGGGAAATCCTGCCTGCAAGGCCAGAAATTCCCAGCCCCAGCCCCCATTACAACTCCTGAAGATATACAATAGGTAAGAAGACTAGTTGCAAGTACTTATAGAAATGGGAAGATTTCAGTAGAAATGATGTCAACTTAAGATGGTCAAAATGCAGGTTGTTGTTTTTTTTGTACCGAAGTTGATTTTTTTGCATGCAAAATTAGAAAATGCCATTTGTATGTTCCACCAATCCAAAGAACTGGGAGTAATAGGCACAATGAAAATGCTGTAGAATAGGCCAAATATTATAAACGGATTGGATTTTTTTGCTCAGTAAAATGAGTCCTTCAGTCACTGTAACTCAGAGGGAATGCCCCAATTAGGAATTAGTTATTACTTTTCTAATAATTTACTTACCATTAAGGCTGTTGCTCTCTCAAAAGGGAATGCCTCAACTCATACAAATAATAATTAACACATATTTGTATTCTTGAGATGGTGGCATTTGAATAAAATCCAATGACCATAGCTCAAATGCATCTAAAGGAAGTGGGAAATGTCCTTGGGACCTGTGGAATGACTTTTTTCAGGGTTATATTTGGACAGATAGAACATTTGCTATACATTTTATAAACTACAGTGGCGGTGATATTGTTTTCTCCATGAAATCATATTTTAGGACCCCAATGTTTTGGCTTTTTTCTAAAGTCTATTTCTATCTTTTTAAAAAAATTTTTATCCTCACCTGAGGATTTTTTTTCATTGATTTTTAGAGATAGTGGAAGGTAGGGAGTGGTTAGAGCCTAGGCCTGTGGACTGAAGGGTCTCGGGTTTGATTCTGGTCTAGGTCACATATCTAAGTTGCAGGATCAATCCCTGGGCTGGGGGTCAGGGCAGGTGTGGGAGGCAACCAATCAATGTGTCTCTCTCATATCGATGTTTCTTTTTATCTCTCCCCCTCCCTTCCACTCTCTTTAAAAATCAATGGAGAAAATATCCTTGGATGAGGATTAACAACTAAAAATAAAAACCAAGCCAAACAAAACAAAAAAAGATAAGATTCTTCTGATTTTCAGGGTTTATTAGTAGCCCATTTTTAGATATGAGATGGCCAAGTTATTTTACTTGAGGTAGGCAAAATTGAAGCTTATCCTTTGAGGTTTTTATGTTCTTTTTATTTTTATTGATTTCAGAGAGGAAGGGAGAGGGAGAGATAGAAACATCAGTGATGAGAGAGAATCATTGGTTGACTGCCTCTTGCACACTCCACACCGGGTTTTGAGCCCACAACCTGGGCATGTGCCCTGACCAGGAATCAGAATCAAACCATGACCTCCTGGTTCATAGGTTGATGCTCAACCACTGAACCATGCTGGCCAGGATTTGTCCTTTTTAAATTTTATTTATTTTTTTATTGATGTGTAGAGAGAGGAAGGGAGAGGGAGAGATAGAGAAGCATTAATGTGAAAGCAAAATATTGATTGGCTGCCTCCCACATCCCCCCTGCTAAGGACTGAACTCACAACCTGAGCAGAACAGGAATAGCCTCTTGACATTTGTCTGAGACATCTAGCCAGAAGTCCAGGAAAACTGCCACATAAATGGATGAGGAAGAAGAAAGAAGTGCCTATTCCATGAATTGGCATTTTAAATGCCTCCATGGAATATGAAGTTTTTGCAAAACTTGAATTATATTCTTGTGAAAGGCATTAAATCATTTCTGAATATTATATAGTAGGTCCTTTTACTTTGTGGAGAACAGCAAATCTACTTTCTTTGTACAAACTTAGAGCTTATCCAAAGCTTTCATCTTTTTACCTCATATTTCTTAGAGATTTAATGGATATACATTGTTTTTCTATGCCTTTTAGCTCAAGCATATTACATATATATAATATATATTATATATTATATATATTATACTATTGGCTTTTTCTTTCTTAGATGTAGTAAGAAACTATTTTTATTTTTATTTATTTTTTTAGGCACCCTCTTTGCCCTCACTTCTGGCCCCCACACTTCCCTCCCAGGTCTGGGAAGTCCAGGCTACAGCCAGGCCCCAGAAGACTCCTGGAAACACTTTTATTTTTAAGAAAAAAAAAGGGGGGGATTAAAAAATTTTCCCCCTAAAGCTTTCTCTTTTTCCCCCCATTAGTTTTCCCTGAAGCTTTCTTGAAGGTCGGGGCTTTATCTCTGAAAAAGTAGTAAATAGTTGTTTGTAACCTGTGTAAAGCAGCAGCCAGCCTTAAAATAGTCCTTTCTGGTGAAGGGTTAGAACAATGAATACTAGTATAATTGTTGGGCTGCTGTTAGTATCTCTTAATCAAAATTACTAGATGATAGAATTCCAGAACTTGTTACATGTTATTACTTGATTACCAGTACTGGTAATCATTTAAAAGTAGACTCTTGCCTGGCCGGCGTGGTTCAGTGGTTGAGCGTCAACCTACGAACCAGGAGGTCACAGTTCAATTCCCAGTCAGGGCACATGCCTGGGTTGTGGGTTTGATCCCCAGTGTGGGGCAGCCAATCAATGATTCTCTCTCATCATTGATGTTTCTATCTCTCTCTCCATCTCCTTTCCTCTCTGAAATCAATAAAAATATATGAAAAAAAGTAAAGACTCTGTCATGCAAAAAATAAGATATAAAAATAGCCAATATACATATGAAAAGATGCTCAGCATCGTTAGTCATTAGGAAATAAACATCAAAACCATGATGAGCTATCACTTCACAATCACTAAAACAGCTAAAATAAGAAAGAAAGACAATAAAAAGTTTTGACAAGACCGTGGGAAAATTAGAACCCTATACATTGCTAGTGGGATTCTAAAATGATGCAGCCACTTTGCAAAAACAGTTTGGCTCTTCCTTGAAATATTAAATATAAACTTATAACCCAGCAATTCTACTCTTATATGCCCAAGAGAATTGAAAACATGTGTTTGTATACCAATCTGTACACAAATATTTATATCAGCGCTATTCATAATAGCCAACGAGAGAAAACAACCCAAATGTACATCAACTGATGCATGGATGAACAAAATGTGGCATACAGGCAGTCCTCGGGTTACGTCGGACTCGACGTACATTGTTTCGTGGTTACTTCGCCATCTCTCATTTATTTGTAATAAAAAAAAAAGTTCTGTCATTTCGATGTATGTACATATGTGCTTTATGTTTTTTATTAGTTATTTACCACAAGTAAAGGTCAGGAATTGTTATCTTTCTTTTAATTTTTTTTCACTGTTTCACTTCATTACTGCTGTGTATGTGCTCCATGTGAGTGACATAGCTGCTTATGTAGGTGGGTTCCGACTTACAGCACAAATCACATTATGTCGAGCCGTGGGCACAGATCTCCGACGTAACCCGAGGACCTACTGTATTCATACAATGGAATGTTATCTATAATAATAAAAGCATAATATTCTAATTAGACCAGATGTCCTTCCAGAGGACCTTTGGGACGAAGCCGGGGCTGTGAGGGAAGCCCGGGTCCTAGGTGCCAGAGGAAAGCCTGTGCTGGCAACTGGGGGAAAGAAAGCCTACTCTTGCACGAATTTCATGCATCAGGCCTCTAGTTTGTACCTAAAAAGAAATGAAATTCTGATATGGATGAACCTTGAAAGCATGCTAAGTGAAAGAAGCCAGACATAAGAGGCCATATACAGGTTAGGGCAAAAGTAGGTTTACAGTTGTTCATATGGAAAATAGTATAATAATTAATAAATAATAATACAAGAGTAAACTGTTTCACATACTCACAATTGTAAACCTGTATTGCACAATTCATTTATATGGAATGTCCAGAATAATATTCCTTTGTGTGAAAATTTTACTTATTTATTCATTATTTTAAAAATATATATTTTAAATTGATTTTAGAGAAAGAGAGGAAGGGAGAGGGAGAAAGAGAGAGAGAAACATTGATGTGCACCCTGACCAGGGATTGAACCCAAAACCTGGGTATGTGCCCTGACCGGGAATCAAACCTGTGACCATTTGGTGCACAGGATAATGCTCTAACCAACTGAGCCACACTGGCCAAGGCTGAAATGTCTCAATTGCACAAAAAATAATATCTATATATCTATATGCCTATAGATACTTAGCTTTTCTTTGGAAAAATGCACCAGGGACATAACAGTGGTAGCCTTTGGAGATGGGCAGTGCATGGGTAGAGCACAGAGATGGGCTGGAGACTTTCTTTTTATTATTATTGAGGAACAATTCACAAACAATAATATTCACTCTTTTAGTGTACAATTGCTGGGTCATATAGTAACTGTGTTTAACTCCTTGAGGAACTAGCCAACTTTTTTCCAAAGGAGGAACATCATTTACATTTCTACCAGCCATTTATAAAGGTTCCTGTTTCTCCACATTCTTGTCAGTTCTTATCCTCTTTTTTTGCTTTGTTTTTGCCTCTGGGTCTGACAGTCTATGAAGTGGCATTAAATCTTGCTTTTATTTGCATTATTGGGTCTGTGATCTTTGTATAGAGCTCACAGGGTTAGAAAACAAAAGATTGCTCTCTGCTCACACTTCAGGATTAAGAAACCAGCCTTATCCACACTAAAAAGGTCCCCAGAGCTATTTTTTATATTTTTAAAAGCCTGATGTAACCCATACGCTCCCTCTCAAGTAAGGTTGCTAGACTAACTGAAATGTCAAGTAATTTAATTTTGGTTCAAATCATTTAAATTAAGTTTAAACTGCTTAAGAAGAGATAATGCAATTCCTTCAGGTTTTAGCACAAACCTGGCATCCAGTAAATGTTGAAGTGAATGAATAAATAATTATTAGTTCTCTCTTGTTAGTCAGGATCTCTGGGTAGGCAAATTTTTTTGAGACAAAAATCAAAACGTGGATTCATGGATGCAGGCTGATTAACAAAGTCCTTGGTGTGAGAAGAGAGAGAACCTCTACCTTTAGGGAACCCAAAAGTGTGGCCTGTCCCCAAAGTCACTTCTTGAATAATACAGATGGGAAAGCTTCTCTTCTAAGGCCTGTGCCTTGCCCTGGACCTCTGCTCTCAGTTTAGCTCTGGTCTGGTCCCAGATATACTCAACCCTTAGCACCCTAGTGTCCCACGGCACTATCCTCTTCCCTTCCCCCTCCCCATTGTCTTGTTCCCATCCCCTTCCCCATGATCCAACACAGCTTTCTGGTGACCTAAAGTGAGTTAATTTGCCATATTCCTGCACATGTGTAAATGATATCATTCTCTTTCTAAACAGCACCCCACCCCACCTGTATTAGTTTCCTAGGGGTGCCATAACAAAGTACTACAGACTCGGTGACTTAAAACAACGGAAGTTTATTCTCCCGTAATTCTGGAGGCCCGAGTCCAAAGATGTCGGCAGGGCCCTGCTGTCTCTGAGGGTCCTAGGGGAGAATATTTCCTTGCCTCTTCCAGCCTCTGGGAGCCCCGCACATTCTTCAACTTATGAAGCCACACCTCCAATCTCTGCCTCTGTCTTCACATAAGTCTTCACGTTTGTTTGTTGCCCCTGTCGATTCCCCTCCCCCTCCTTCAAACTCTGCTATGCATTTAAAACATTTTTTTGTTATGTTTTAGGTATTTTGTAATTGAGAAGATCCTCGAATTATCTAGTTCTTATAGTGCCTGAAATAGAACTCCCCGGGGGGTGGGGGAGACTGCACAGATAAACACATAATTTTCAGTGTTCACAGATCCACTGAAGCCCCTATGGGTCCCCGAAGATGAGTCGATCAGATAATGGAATTCCTACTGCTGTTAGATATCAGATCTACTCTGGGTAACCTAGAATCCTGACCCAATCAGAATGCATCACCCTTAAGAGGGATGTGAAGAAGTGAAATCGGTGCTAAATCTTTCAAGTAGTCAGGAAGACAGGTATTAGAGACAAAGGTTGGTCTTTCTGATATCTTTAAATCAATCACCCCTCCATCTAATTCTCCCATAATGTGGGGCTCTATGGAAAGACCTGTGAAACACTGTGCCTGGCACATAGTAAATACTCAGGAAATATTTGCTGACTAAATGTTGAATGTATTAACTGAGTCATTGTGTCACAAGACACCTCCTTGATGGCAGTAAACTTCCCTCTCTATTGATGTGACCAACCCCCAGGCCAGTGTTGGAGGAGTCGTTAAAACATTGGTACAGCCCTAACCGGTTTGGCTCAGTGGATAGAGCATCAGTCTGCTGACTGAAGGGTCCCAGGTTCGATTCTGGTCAAGGGCATGTACCTTGGTTGCAGGCACATCCCCAGGAGGGAGTGTGCAGGAGGCAGCTGAATCAATGTTTCTCTCTCATCGATGTTTCCAACTCTCTATTCCTCTCTCTCTCCCTTCCTCTCTGTAAAAAAATCAATAAAATTTATTTTAAAAAACAAAAAAAAAACCACCCCCCAAAAACACCACATTGATACAGAAAAATGAGTGCATTGGGAGTGTACGCAATGGATAGTCATTTCAGATTATTTGAAGAAAGTTTCTTGTAGAGGGTATACTTGGGGTTGAATTGTAAAATAAAAACATAGCTGCTCCAAAGCTTACATATGATTACAAATATAAATATCCAACATTTATGGGACACTTACTATGTTCCATTACTGTTCTATGTTCTCTCCATTTATTAATTTACTAGAGGCCTGGTGCACGGATTTGTGCACCAGTGGGGTCCCTCAGCCTGGCCTGCTGGGCTGAGGCTGAAACCGGCTCTTCAACACCGCCCCCCCCCCCCAGGGGTCCTGAATTGCAAGAGGATGCAGGCCAGGCCAAGGGACCCCACTGGTGCACAATTGGGGCCGGGGAGAGACCATGGGAGGGCTCCAGGGCATATCCAGACTGACTCACCCAGTCCCAATCAGCTGGACCCCAGCAGCAAGCTAACCTACTGGTCGGAACACCTGCCCCCGGTGGTCAATGCATGTCATAGCGACAGGTTGAATGGTTGGATACTTAGCATATTAGGCTTTTATTATATAGGATTAGTTTATGAATCCTCTCAACACCCTAGGAGGTGGATACTTTTATGATCTTACTTTATAGATGAAGAATTGAGGCACAGAGAAATGAAGTAACTGTCTAAAAGCAATAGAGCTGGAGTTCAAACTCAGGCAATGTAGCCCAATAGTTCGTGTGCTAAACTCTTATGCCATAGTGCCTCAGCTGCCATCTAGGTTCCTCTGCACAGAGCTGCATATTGTTCCACAGAACATGTCCTGTGAAGCCTCTGAGCCTTTTCTGTGCGCCTCTCTACCTGAAATGACCTGTTCTTTGTTTCTTCACCTGTGAACTCTTATTCATCTTTTTAGACTCAGCTGAGATGCTTGGTGCCTCCAGAAACTGACTCTAGTTTGGACAATGGCAACAAGGACAAAGAGAAGGGGAATCATTTATACTCCATGATTTTTTTTAAAAATCAATGGAGTTGATTATTGAAGCCAACAAGGAGACATCCATGTTGCCTCTCTTGGCCTGTGGCTCTGGAGACTGGGCTAAAACCTTGTGTGTGTCTGTGTTTGTGGGGGCTGGGGGGAGTGTACATATGGGGGGTAGATTAGGTCATGTTTTAGGAGTTTTAGGAAGCACTCTTTGCATCTCCGTTCCTAGCTTGCCTTCCATTGGGAAAGCAGATGTAATTGGTGGGAAGTCAGTCATAGTCTCCGCAGTATGATTTGGGTGGCGCTACAAAACCCACCTGCCCGGGTGCACTTTCTTTTTTGTGTGAAATCTCCAGCTTTGGGGATAAAATGTTGTCCCCTAACAGGCACATTTTACAACCATGTACTGAGTTCATACTATGTATTAGATCCTGTGCTGAGTGTGGTCCATGTTTTTGTCTATTTTAATCTTCACTCTAATCCTAAGAAACAGGTGCAATAATAATTATATATTTTACTGATGAGGAAATTGGCCTCTGACAAAAACAGGAACATAGGAAAGAAAGAAAGAAAGAAAGAAAGAAAGAAAGAAAGAAAGAAAGAAAGAAAGAAAGAAAGAAAGAAAGAAAGAGAAGGGAAGGGAAAGGAAAGGAAGGAAGGAAGGAAAGGAAGGAAGGAAGGAAGGAAGGAAGGAAGGAAGGAAGGAAGGAAAGGAAGGAAGGAAGGAAGGAAGGAAGGAAGGAAGGAAGGAAGAAAGAAAGAAAGAAAGAAAGAAAGAAAGAAAGAAAGAAAGAAAGAAAGAAACCCAGTAAAATCAGGAGTCACACCGACTTAGGAGCCCATTCTTTAAAATATATATTTTATTAATTTCAGAGAGAAAGGGAGAGGGAGAGAGAGATAGAAACACCAATGATGAGAGAGAATCATTAACCCGCTGTCTCCTGCAGGCCCCACACTGGGGATCGCCTGCAACCCAGGCATGTGCCCTCCTGGTTCAGAGGAGGGCAGCCACTGAGACCCGCGCTCTTAAGGATTCCTCACTTCCTTTCACACTTAAGCCTCACATGTACATATCCTTTCCCGGTGCTTCTTGAAGTAGAAGGGGCCATCGGGGGAGACAATTGCTTCCTCCCAGCAGCAGGAACTACTTTACTAGGGAATTTCTGAGCTGGGGAGGAATCACTCTTTTATGCAAATTCCCGTATAATAAATTTGTCCCAGGAGAGAAGGGTAATCTAAGCGCCGGGTCCCGACTTGCGGGGGTCAAGGTGTGCCTCTGGGGATTCACAGCGCTGGCTCCGACGATCTGAGAGCGCAGGGCCCCCTCCCAGCCCTCTGCTCGCAGGGCCCCTAACGCCCCCCTTGGGCGGCTGTGTGCTGCTGCCCGCCGTCTGGCCTTTGGGCCATCATTGGGCCATCGGGCCATCATTGGGCCATCGGGCCACCAATCAGGCGCGCACGGCTACCAGGTGGGGGGTGGAGGGGCTGCCCCGCGTGGGAGGAAGTGCGCGGGCGAGCCGCCCCTGGCCGTGGGAGCCGCGCTCTTCCCGCAGGGCTGACTCAGCCGGAAACAGCTGGGCCGCCCGTAACGGGAAGGGAGGGGTCTGTCCTCACCTTTACCCCTGAACCCAGACGGAGAGGCAGGGCGAGTCCCCCAGACAGACCGCAGGAACCAGCATCCCTGCTGGCGGGCGGGGGCAGGGCGGGAAAGTTTGGCGATGGAGAACCACGTCTGCCCCGTCCCTTAGACGGGAACGCGCAGCCGCCTCCGAAGCCACCCTCTTCTCAGGCCTTAGGAGGGGGGTCTGTCTTAGACTGTTCTCCGCGTGGAGCGGCCTCCAGAAGGCGATGGTCCCCAAACTCAGCGAGGCAGCTGCTCCCCCTTCCTGAGGATGACGACACAGCAACCTGAAGAGGAACCTAGGGAGCCCCCAGAGCCTGGGCCAGAATCGCAAAGCCCCCAAGGAAGGCAGAGTCCAGTCCAACTCCTGCTTCTGCCACCAGAGGAGTCGGGCTCTGTGTTAGCAGGTGCTGCCTGCAATCCAGGCACCTGCGGCTGCAGCAGGGAAATGAGTGGGCAGGAAGGAGGTGAAAGGTCCCTGTCCAGCTAAGCCTCCTGCACCGATGACATCAGCACTCTGGGCTTGGCAGGGAGGGCCGGGGTGACTGAGTCTTTCCCAAAAGCTGGGAAGGGCATAGGTCTTGCCCTGGTCACAAGCAGGTCAAGGGCTTGAAGCCTTCAGGTGCTTCTCAAAAGCAGTGCCTCCTTGGGGATATTTCTATCCTGGCTAATTTTTAAAAAAATACATTTTTATTGATTTCAGAGAGGAAGGGAGAGGGAGAGGGAGAGAGAAACATCAATGATGAGAGAGAATTATGGATCGGCTGCCTCCTGCATGCCCCTCTGGGGATCGAGCTTACAATCCAGGCATGCGCCCAGAGCGGGAATTGAACCATGGCCTCCTGGTTCAGAGGTTGATGCTCAATCACTCTGGGTGGGCAACCCTGGCTAATTTTGCTTATAATAATTTTTAATGATTTGAGAGAGAGAGGAAGGGAGAGAGACAGATGACAGGGGGGTCGAACTGCAACCTTGGCGCATGGGGACTACGCTCTAACCAACTGAACTGTCTGGCTAGGGCTATAATACTTTTTAAAAAGACAGCGCTGGCCAGATAACTCAGCTGGTCAGAGCATCCTCCCAATACACCAAGGTTGTGGGTTTGATCTCCCGTCAGGGCACATACAAGTATCAACCAATGAATGCATAAGTAAGTGGAACAACAAATTGATGTTTCCCTCTCTCTCTCTCTCTCTCTCTCTCTCTCAAATCAATAATTTTTTTTAAAAAGAAAAGAAAGTAAGGGTTTATTAAAAAAAAAAAAAAAAAGATGGTGAGGTTGGTGTTTTAGGTAACTGAATTCCAGGGTAGGGATGGGGGTGAGCGTCAGGACTGGCCGGGGCCATCTGCCCAGAAGCCACCACGTGGGCATTATAGGGCAAGCTTGTTAGATTGGCTGTTCTAACACCCCCTTCCCAACCTCCAGTCTTACACAACCGGGGAGCTCCAAAGATTTAAATAGAATAAGCCAAATCTCCTTCTCAACCATGGAGAGAATTCTGGTGTCCAACCCTCACCTATAAAGTAAATATCTCTATGCTTAAGTTTCTGATGGGAGCAATGAGTCATCTCCAGGTCTCTCAAACCCATATTGAAGTAAGAACGTCTGAAACTGCAGGGAATTTTTGTGAAGATTTATTTGAGCCAAACAGAGAATACCCCAGAAACACAAGCTCAACAGACAGAAAAATGCTTCCAATAAATGACAGATTGCAGTTTATTTTATGCATTTGGAATTAAGGAGGGAAGTAAGGAAGATTAGGTGAAGGTGAGAGAAAATAAAGTGGGGATTGGATTACAAAACAGTTAACAAGATTAGTGCTCTCTGATGTGGTTATGCTGTGAAAGAAGGGTCTGAAAGGGGGCATTGCAAAGGTGTGTTAACCTAGGTCCGTGGTCAGCAAACTGCGGCTCTCGAGCCACATGTGGCTCTTTGGCCCCTTGAGTGTGGCTATTCCTAAGCCTTAGGAGTACCCTAATTAGGTTAATAACAATGTACCTACCTATATAGTTTAAGTTTAAAAAATTTGGCTCTCAAAAGAAATTTCAATCGTTGTACTGTTGATATTTGGCTCTGTTGACTAATGAGTTTGCCGACCACTGGCCTAGGTGCAGAGAAACAGTGGACAGGACTTGCTTAAGGCAAAGAGAAACCTTTTACTAAAAAGTCAGATGACTGGAGGGATAAAAAGTTACCCACGAAGACCTGCCCAAGTAAGAATTTATGATCAAACCACAACGTGAGGCTACTTTCCATAAAACTCCTTTTTCGTCCACATTCAGAATGCGTGCAGCACCCTCTTGCTGTCACCTCACTTCTGGTCCACTGCCCCTGGTGGGTGAAGGGTTAATATAAGTCCCACCTAAGACTGGAACTTTCTCATCAGGGCTGCTGAAATGCAAAGCATGTCCACATGACAGCCAAGAATCAAACCATGCCCGGCCGGTGTGACTCAGTAGTTGAGCATCGACCCATGAATCAGGTCACAGTTCGATTCCCCGTCAGGGCATATGCCCAGATTGCAGGCTCAATCCCCAGTGTGGGGCGTGCAGGAGGCAGCGATTAGTGATTCTCTCTCATCATTGAAGTTTCTATCTCTCTCTTCCTCTCTGAAATCAATGACAATATATTTAAAAGAAAGAAAAATAATCAAACGAGGCCTTCCATTTAGGTAGGATTCTAGCCTGGGATCATGAGAGTCTTAAGAAGGTAGTGTCTATATGTAGCAAGATAGGGAAGATTAGTGTAGGACTCACACTGTCGTGGTGTGCATGTGTACACACACACACACACACACACACACACACACACTGCCAATAAAGAGTCTTTACCTGTGGTAGGACTTCAGTAAATTACAGCCGTTCTCAACCTGTGGGTCTCGACCCCTTTGGCGGTCGAATGACCCTTTCACAGAGGTCGCCTACGACCATCCTGCATATCAGATATTTACATTATGATTCATAACAGTAGCAACATTACAGTTATGAAGTAGCAACGAAAATAATTTTATGGAGGAACTGTATTTAAAGGGCCAGAAGGTTGAGAACCACTGAGTAAATAGTTTTTAAATAAAAAAATTTGACTAGGTTTTGGGCTCTAAAAGCAGCCATAAGTGTGTCCTAACTCCTTTGCACAATTGTGAAATACACCTTGCTTTTCATCCCTGGACTTTTTCCTCTGTTGTCCCACTTTCTCTACCCAGAATGCTCCCTGTCCTCTTAACCTGGCTAATTCTTTTTCATTACCCTTTAACTTTCAGTCTAGATGTCACTTCTTCCAGGAAGTCTTTGCTGACCCTCTAAGTCTGGATTCTGTGCCCCTCTTCTGTGCTCCCATAATGCCTATACTTCCTTCTGGCATTAGCATCTATCACACGGGATTTGTAATTGCCTGTGTCCTTCCTTAAACCATAACCCTTGAGGGCAGTGATTGCATTTTGTTCATGCCCATGCCTTTGTGTCCAGCACACAGTAGATGCTCACTAGGTATTTATGAGAAAAAATGTGTTAGGGACATGTTTGCTTCTTCTACTTCCTCCCCAGAAGCTGACCTTGAGTTCAACCAAGTGAGACACAAAGTCACCTCTTGCAGAAGGAGGTCTATTTTATAAAAGCCGTCAAGTCCCCAAAAAGCATATCTAAAGATGAAAGCTCAGGCACCTAGACCTTCCTCCTGTAAATAACACCCGGGGGGAGTGGTCATTGTTTCTGGGGCTGATGCTGCTAAGAACCAGTGACAGGGGAGAGAGAGAAAGAGAGAGAGAGAGAGAGAGAGAGAGAGAGAGAGAGAGAGAAAGAGAGAGAGAGAGAGAGAGAGAGTTAGTTGAGATGAAATGGAGGACATATTTTAGGTCCTGAGTATCCCTTTGGTCCAGCACTATTAGGTACAGTGACATAATGAGCACCTGGAAAGGGAGGGGTGTACCTGACTGGAGCTGCACGATGCTGTGGGGCTGGCAAAGGATCTCTCAATAGCAGCAGCTATGCATGGAGAATAGGTAGAGAAAGGAGAGTGAGTTCAAGAATTTATTTTATTTCCCTTGTCCTGTCATTTTATTTGTGCTGTTTGAATCTACCAAGATGCTGAAATTATAGGTAGGTAGAGATGTAAAATATGTGCTTGAGCCTTAGCTGGTTTGGCTCAGTGGACAGATCGGCGGCCTGCAGACTGAAGGGTCCCAGGTTCCATTCCAGTCAAGGGCACATGCCCGGGTTGCGGGCTTGATCCCTGGTAGGGGACATGCAGGAGGCAACCGATCAATAATTCTTTCTCATCATTGATGTTTCTATCTCTCTCTTCCTCTCCCTTCCTCTGAAATAAATAAAAATATTTTAAAATAATAGTAATGTGCTTGAGGTTGAAGATTGGGCAGACACAGATGGTTAGACTCTGTGTGTGTGTGTGTGTGTGTGTGTGTGTGTGTGTGTTTCACACATCTGTGGACATTGGTGTGTCCCTATCCTTTAGGTCTGTCATGGAAGTAAGGAGGGAAGCCAGGGGAAGAACAAACATTGAGATAGATACCTTACGGTTTTTATCTTATGTAATCCTCACAACTCTGCAGTGTAGATTTTGCTATCTCTGTTTTACAGGTGAGGAAACTGAGACTCAGGGATGCTATAAACTTGCCAGAGGACACTGTAATAATTTGTGGTCCTGATGGTAATGGTCACTTTATGTCTGCTCTATCAATTCAGGTTGACCTCTAATTCAACATTTAGGGTTCAGCATGTAGGACAGGGCACAGAAGAAAAGCACTGATTGAGCCCAGTTCAGAGGAATGGTTAAGTGCTCAGACTCTGGGGTCATACGGACCAAATTCAAATCCTACCTCTAGCCCTTTCTGTGTGGCCTTGGCATTAGGGTGGTACCCATAATGCTTCAGTGCCTTTTTTTCCCCCAAAATGCCATCAAGTTCCCTTTCTTTTTTTTCTAATGTGTTTTTATTGATTTCAGAGTGAGGAAGGGATAGGGAGTGAGAGAAATATCAATGATGAGAAAAAATCATTGATCAGCTGCCTCTTGCACTCCCCCTACTGGGGATTGAGCCCGAAACCCTGGCATGTGCCCTGACCGGGAACTGAACTGTGACCTGGTTCATGGGTCAACGCTCAACCACTGAGCCACACCAGTTGGGGAAGTTCCCTTTATTAAGTAGCCAGGTCCAGACAAATTAACACGTATTTATGTCCTAACCACATAGCCATTTGAAAAAATAATAAATTGAAAGAAAAATGTTAATTCAATTAAAGTTACCACAAGTAGGTCACTACAGTTGCTCATGGGATATTTGTGACTGTTGGGCATTGCATCACTTTTCTAACTCTGGAACCAGATTGAACACCACCACATTCATTTCCTGTTCCACATTGACCTCACCTTGAAAAATCCAGTTTGCAAAGTCATGATGTCACAGATAGGACTGTACCACCATCTGCTGTAGAATCGGTGAACTGCCTTGAGCTAGTAGTTCACAGATGGAGAGTATTACTGTTGCCCTGAAATTTTTCAAATATCCTGCGGAACCCCACTGTGGCAACTGAAAGCACCTTGGTGCATAGTTTGGGAACTGTGGTATCAGCTGGAAATTTTACTCGTCCTTCCTGTGCCTTGGTCCCTCACCTGCAGCATGTGGACAGTAACACTCAGCTGATGGGATGTGGATGAAGTTTAAATGAGGTGTTTATAAAGCATTTACACAATGGCACTTGATACTGTCCATTAGAACCATCTGGGATCAATATATATAAAAGCCTAAGCAACTGAATGACCGGTCAACCGGCCACTATGACATGCACTACCACCAGGGGACACATGCTGAACGCACAGGATCAGGCTCCCTCCTGTCTGGATTGGGCCTGTGGGTATTGGGCTCCCTCCTGTCTGGATTGGGCCTGTGGGTATTGGGCTCCCTCCTGTCTGGATTGGGCCAAAACCAGCTATTCAACATCCCCCGAGGGGTCCCAGATTGAGAGAGGGTGCCCTCCAGGCCGAGGGACCCCACTGGTGCACAAATCTGTGCACTGGGCCTCTAGTAGTTAATAAAAACCTCAAATGGCCTAAAACCTTAACAACAGATCTGATGTAATTGGTTGGGGTGGAGGGGCCCACTATGGGAGTTATTTTTTTTAAATGCATATTTTTATTGATTTCAGAGAGGAAGGGAGAAGGGGGGGAGCGAGAGAGAGAAACATCAATAATGAGAGAGAATCATTGATGGGCTGCCTCCTGCACCCCCTACACTGGGGATCAAGCCCACAACCTGGACATGTGCCCTTGACCGGAATCAAACCTGGGATCCTTCAGTCCACAGGCTGATGCTCTAGCCATTGAGCCAAACCAGGTAGGGTGGGGGTTACTTTAAGTATCCTAAGGGATTTTAATGTGTAGCCAGGGCTGAAAATCGCTGACCTAGGACATAGTAAATAAGCTATTTTTTTTTATTAAATGTATTTCATTGATTTTTACAGAAAGGAAGGGAGAGGGATAGAGAGTTAGAAACATCAATGGGAGAGAAACATCGATCAGCTGCCTCCTGCACACCTCCTACTGGGGATGTGCCCACAACCAATGTACATGCCCTTGACCGGAATCGAACCTGGGACCCTTGAGTCTGCAGGCCGACGCTCTATCCACTGAGCCAAACTGGTTAGGGCTAAATAAACTATTTTTTAAAATAAAAGTAATGGTTTTATTATGGTCAGGCAGAAAGAACACAGGCCTAGGTGTCCAGAGGCCTGGATTCTATAACTTTTTTTCATTTACAGGCTGTTTGATCTTGGGCAAATCACTTGCTGTCTCTTAACCTGTATTCTTCCATGTAAACTGAGGATAACTTCTATCTAGTCTTAATTCACAGGGCTATCAGGACATGTAAAATGTGTGTGAAATGGCTCTTTATCTTATTTATTCATTTATTTATTTCTTTATTAAAAATATATTTTTTTTACTGATTTCAGAGAGGAAGGAAGAGGGAGAAAGAGATAGAAATATCAATGATGAGAGAGAATCATGGATCTGCTGCCTCCTGAATGCTCCACACTGGTGATCGAGCCCACAACCTGGGCATATACCCTGACTGGGAATCAAACGGAACCATGACCTCCTGGTTCATAGGTCAACGCTCAATCACTGAGTCATGCTGGCCGGGCTGAAATGACTCTAAATTGTATACCAATGTAAGGCTTTATTGGGAAGTAAAAGATGTGATCTCTTTCCTCAAAGAATAACAAACACTTGAGGGCCACTGCCCTCAGCTGGTCTGTACACCAGTGGGAGACCCACAAACTCACAGCTATGAAGATGGAAAGAGATGGCCTGGGCCAGTGAGGTTGAAACGGCCCGGTGAGGTCGGGACAGTCCCGGTTAGGTTGAAACGGCACCGGTGAGGTTGGGACTGCTCCAGTGAGGTTGGGACAGATAATGGGGACCAGTATAGACTGATGAACAGGGGTAGATGCAGAGGCAGAGCAACACTGAACAGACTATCAAACTACAGTGGGAAGCCTGGAGAGGGTTTGGGGGGATTAAGAGATCAACCGAAGGACTTATATGCATGCATATAAAAATAACCAATGGACACAAGACACCGGGGGGTAGGGGCCGGGGGAATGTCAAGGGGGGGAAAGAGGAGACATATGTAATACTCTTTGTAATACTTTAAGAAATAAAAATTATAAAAAAAAGACAAATTTTTAAATCAGGTGAAAACACTTTTTGGAAGAGAAAAAAAAAAAGATGGCCTGGGTTCATAAGGCCTCACTATGAGGGCCCAATGGCCCAATGGTTATGGAGTCACTGCAGTACTAAAAAGTCCCAGTGGGGGCAGTCTAGCCTCAGTTCCAGACAAAGGTTTGTGTATGGCCATCCAAGCCAATCTGTTTTTTAAAATGTTTACGTGAATGTTTCCAGATTTTCTGTATTTTTATTTGCCATTGTATCATAATACATAAAGTAATTGCTAACTCAAGAATTCAAACCAGAACAGCAATGTGAGAAGTAAAAGAAATGAAAGCTAGTTTTTACTTCCTTAAGGCTCTCTCTCTCTCTTTTTTTAATATATATTTTATTGATTTTTTACAGAGAGGAAGGGAGAGGGATAGAGAGTTAGAAACATCGACCAGCTACCTCCTGCACACCCCCTACTGGGGATGTGCCTCTAACCAAGGTACATGCCCTTCACTGGAATCGAACTTGGGACCCTTCAGTCCCCAGGCTGACGCTCTATCCAGTGAGCCAAACCGGCTAGAGCTCCTTAAGGCTCTTTGGCAGTAGATCTTAGCAGAAAGTTTTTTCTAGATTTCTTTTTAATCAACATTTGGACTTTTGATGATTACATCCATATTCATCCATACTGGGTTTATATTTCATCCACGCAAATTAGATGTGCACATGTAATGAAAGCAATAGCACTGCACTAGTTTTAACCAATTAACAAGAACTCATCATCCTTTTACTCTAAACATAGCCCAAGGTCACAGGAAATCAAGTCCCAGGCCCCCAGAACTAACTCTCTGCAGAGTTTGTATGAAAGTGTCCAGGGCTTCTATTTAGCTCCAAGTATCATGATAATAGCTACCATTTATTAAGCCATTACTATGTGCCAGATGCTTCATTTACAAACTGCTACTCTTCATAGCACATTATCGGAGGTCATAACCATCCTCATTTTTCAGAGAATTTCTGCCCCCGGTCACACAGCTGATATAGAGGGAGTTTCCAGCTAGGCCTTCTGTCTGCCAAGCTCATGGTAACTCGCTGTAACACTCAGTTGTTCTAGTCCCAGGAGCTTTGGCTTGGAGACTCTCTGAAGTCTAGGCCAAGGCCTCAGGCAGCATGTGCAGAGGAGGCGCCCTTTCCCACAGCTCCCGGCTCTATCCTGCAGGGGCTGCCCTAGAGCTTTTTCACCCTGACGCTCAGAGGATTCCTGGCACCTACTCCCAGAAGGAAATCTAAGTGAACGAGGGCAGGGCTGGGATAACAAAATGAATCCAAGGAATGAAGTAAGGGGCAGAGGCCTGAATTTTCAGTCTCTTGTGGGACCTTGATGGAAACTCCGTTTATAAGCAGTGTGGGCTCTTCCTGAATCCAGGAAAAAGGACAGCCGGGGGTCTGTCTATAGCAGCAGGGCCTGTGCACCCAGCCAAGGCTTTCTGTGGCTACTGGGAAGGGGGTGTTGAAAATCTTGGACAGGACTAATCTTTAGAGTAATGCAATGCTTTTACATGAATCCTTTTCACTTCATGTTGCCCTACACCATATATATATATATATATAATTTTATTGATTTCAGAGAGGAAGGGAGAGGGAGAGAGATAGAAACGTCAATGATGAGAATCATTGATTGGCTGCCTCCTGCATGCCCCCTACTGGGATCGAGCCTGCAACCCGGGCATGTGCCCTTGACCGGAATCAAACCCAGGACCTTTCAGTGTGCAGGCTGACGCTCTATCCACTGAGCCAAACCAGCGAGCGCACCCTGCACCTTTTAAGAATGGACATTTATCTATATTACATATGGTAGGCAGTGAAGCTGTTCTCCAAAGTTTTTGAGTTTTTGTTGGTCCTTATTTTATCTTTCTCTCGCTCTTTAAAAAAAAAACACTTTATTATTGAGAGTATTATAAGATGTCCCCCACCCCATAATCCCCCCTCCACCTGGTTCCTGCCCTGCCCCAGGCCTTCACCACCCTTTTGTCGGTGTCCATAGGTAAGATCTTTGGTTAATCTCCCCCTCCTCCCCCTTCCCTCTGAGATTTGTCAGTCTGTTTCATGTTTCCATACCTCTCATTCTATTTTACTCACTAGCTTATTTTTCATTAGAGTTTCTGTTGATTTATTTTTATTTTTAGGTTCAATTGTTGATGGATATGTATATATTACCATTTTACTTCTTCTTCTTCTTCTTCTTCTTCTTCTTCTTCTTCTTCTTCTTCTTCTTCTTCTTCTTCTTCTTCCTACCCCTCCTCCTCCTTTTCCTCCTCCTCCCCCCCCCCCTCCCTTGTAGGTAACTGATTGCTTTTCTCTTGCTGCTTTTAAGATTCTCTCTTTGTCTTTAACCCTTGGGATTTTAATTATGATGTGTCTTGGTGTGGGCCTCTTTAGGTTCCTCTTGTTTGGGACTCTCTGCACTTCCTGCACTTGTAAGTCTATTTCTTTCACCAGGAAGGGGAAGTTTTCTGTCATTATTTTTTCAAATAGGTTTTAAATATCTTGCTCTCTCTCTCTTCTCCTTCTGGCACCTCCATGTAGTAAATGTTGGTACACTTGAAGTTGTCCCAGAGGCTCCTTACACCATCTTCATATTTTTGGATTCTTTTTTCTTTTTGCTCTTCTGATTGGGTGGTTTTGCTTCCTCATATTCCAAATCGTTGATTTGATTCTTAGAATCCTCTCCTCTACTATTGAATTCCTGTAAGTTATTCTTTATTTCAGCCAGTGTATGCTTAATTTCTGACTGATCTTTTTTTATGTCTTTGACATTCTTAAAAGTCCCACTAAGTCCCTTGAAGCCCTCTTTGAGTCCCTTGAAGCTCTCATTATGATTCTTGAGTAACCTTATAACCATTGTTTTGAACTCTGTATCCAGTAGTTTGCTTGCTTCCATTTCTTTCATTTGTGACATGTTTCTTCATCTCCACATTTTGGCTGCTTTCCTATGTTTATTTCTATGTATTAGGTAGAGCTGCAATGTCTCCTGAAATTGGTAGAGTGGCCTTGTGTAGTAGGTGTCCTGTAGGGCCCAGAGGCTCAGCCTCCCCAGCACCTGAGCTGGGCACTCTAGGTGTACCCCTGTGTGCACAGCCTTGTTGTAATTGAGCCGTGATTGCTGTTGACGTCACCGGGAGGAACAATTGGCTGTAAGGACCAGCTGAGACTACAGTGGATGTACTGCTGTGCAGGAGATACCCTATGGAGCAGGACTTGCTTCAGTGGGGCTTTGGTGCTCACTGAGTCTTCCCCTTGAGTATGTTGCTTATGGATGTGTAGGCTTATAATCTGGTATGGTATGTAGACCATTTTCTTCCTCATTGTGATTCTTCTTCATGAAGACTAGTTCCCCCCTGACAGCCTCAATCTCTGTGTCCAGCTGTAGCCAAGTGATATCAATGTCATCGGTACCTTTTGGAGCCCACTGATGTCACTCTCCACAGACTGTCGCATGGCCAGCTCCATCTCATACTTGAGTCTGAGGTCTTCAGCAGCAAGACAGGCATTGTCAATCTGCAGAATGATGCAGGCATTGTCTGCAGAACTTGCAAAGATCTGAGCCCTGAGGTCCTAGATCAAGCATGTCAAACTCAAAGGCTAACACTGGCCCAAAAAACAAGGCATGCAGCCCACAGATCAAGAGTTTGACATGCTTGTCCTAGATGATCTTGAAGTAATGCTTCCAGCCTCTGACCTGGGGCCCCTTCTTCTCTAGGTGTTCCTGCATTTTGCTCTTCAGTCCCAATTATCACTCTCCAGGCTCCTCACCCTCTCCAGATAGAGCTTTCATTTAGGCATTGCATAGACTCCTTCTCTCTCTGGATGCCCCCTATATGCCCTCTGGACCCCTGAACCACCAATTGCCCCAATTGTCCCTCTGGAGTGGGACAGAGATCTGGGAGCCTGAGCTTGCATAGACACTGGCCATGCTGCTGGGCGACCGCATGGAGCCCAGAGTCCAATAGTTGGTGGAGAAGCTGGCGTGGGTGCTGAAACTCATGTTGTTGGGGAGGAAGGCGAGAAGCCAAGTCTCAGGTTTGGGCCATTGGAATAAATGAATGGTTTAAGAAGCAGTTTGTGCAGAAAAAAGGGATTTTGGAGACAGATAGATTACAATTAAATATTAGCTCTGTGTTATTTTTTAAAAAATATTTTATTGATTTTTTACAGAGAAGAAGGGAGAGGGATAGAGAGTTAGAAACATCGATGAGAGAGATCAATCAGCTGCCTCCTGCACACCCCCCCACTGGGGATGTGCCTGCAACCAAGGTACATGCCCTTGACCGGAATTGAACCTGGGACCCTTGAGTCCGCAGGCCGAGGCTCTATCCACTGAGCCAAACCGGTTCAGCTATATGTGTTATTTTAAACAAATTTTGAAATTTTTTTTTTTTTCAAATTCCCCCCTTTTTATTTTTTAAATGATAGTGCATGTAAATTAGCGGCCACCTCTCAGATTGGGTTGTTTAAGACTCGGAAGAAGACTGACAAGCAATGATAGCGAGCATAGCTATAAACATAGTGGATGGAGTGCACAAGGAGTCTTGTTTCTGTAGAAGGTTGCTGGTCTCTTCAGTCAAGGGATTTCAGCTGCCCTCAAGTCGGGGGTTTGGTTGTCCTTGTTGATCTGGCTAGCGGGCGGCGGGCTTCCCGGAGTGTCAGTGTGTTGAAGGGCTGGATCATGGGTCCACCAGGGCCGTGCTTGATGGTGGTGTCGGTGTCTGGGGAGGAGTCAGCTGTGCCCTCTGGGTCAGCTGATATGGATGATACCGAGGAGGAGGAGGATGAGGAGGGTGATGTGACATAAGGTCGGATTAGATGGTCTGGAATAAACACAGGTGAGTCTGCATCCTATGGAAATATACAAGCATATCCTCTCCCCCAGGTTAAAGGTACATCAGTTCCCTTCCAGGCTCCTGTAAGTAGGTCTTTCCATTTGACAAAATATGTGAGTTTCTGCTAAATGAAAGTTTCTTTTGCTGATTTACTCAGAGTCCTAGGACTTGGCTGAGAGAGTAGCTTCCACTTCTTGCTTTTCTACCATCTGTTGGGCCTCAGTTGTTAACTTCTTCAGCTGACCCCATGTTGGCACCTCAGTCCCTTGCATAGCCTTTCTTTTCTTCTTTTTTCCGCTTTTCTGTCATCGGAGCAACTCTAAGTCTAGGGGTCCAACCCCAGCGGGTCCAGGGATCCCCAAAGGTGTGGATGGAGTCGGCAAAGAAGGAATGACACGGAGACAGCGTTCAGTTGATCAGCAGCCCAGCCAGGATCTCTAGCCAGGATCTCCAGTGAAGTTCTGGTCAGGATCTCCAGCAAAGTTCTGGTGCCAGTTTCTGGTCAGGATCTCCAACCAAGTTCTGTAGCCAAGTTCTGGTCAGGTTCTGTAGCCAGGTTCTATCCAGGTTCTCCTGCCATGTTCTGTCTAGGTTCTCCAGCCAAGATCTGTAGCCAGGTTCTGTCCAGGATCTTTTGCCATGTTCTCTCGATAGGTTCTGTCTCTAGGTTCTCGAAATTCTTTTTCTAACACTTATTAGAATGGCAAACAAACAAACAGACCATACCAAAAACAGAGCAACTAGAACTAGGGGTGCAAAATGGTATGGATACTTTGGGAAACAGATTAGCAGTTTCTTATAAAATTAAACATGGATTAGTGGCTGCCAGGAGCTGGAGGGAGGGAAGAATGGGGAGTGACTGCTAACGGGTGTGGGGTTTCTTCGTAGGGCGATGAAGATGTCTTGGAATTAGTGGTGATGGTTGCATAACCTTTCGATTATTACAAGTCATTGAACTGTGCCCTAGCTGGTTTGGCTCAGTGGATAGAGCGTTGGCCTGTAGACTGAAGGTTCCCAGGTTCGATTCCGGCTAAGAGCACGTGCCCAGATTGTGGGCTCCATCCCCAGGAGGCAGCCAACCAATGATTCTCTCTCATCATTGATGTTTCTACCTCTCTCTCCCTCTCCCTTCCTCTCTAAAATCAATAAAAAATATATTTTTAAAAAATCATTGAACTGTACACTTTTAAATGGCAAATTTTGTGATATGTGAATTATATCTCAATTTTTAAAAAATATATTCTATTGATTTTCTACAGAGAGGAAGGGAGAGGGATAGAGAGTTAGAAACATCGATCAGCTGCCTCCTGCACACTCCCCACTACATGCCCACAACCAAGGCACATGCCCTTGACCAGAATCGAACCCGGGACCCTTGAGTCCGCAGGCTGACGCTCTATCCGCTGAGCCAAACCCGTCAGGGCTATATCTCAATTTTTAAAAGTAATTTTAAGATAACCTCTCTCAGCCAATTTTCCCACGAGATGCCTGGGGTCATCAGGCCCACCTCTTACCTTGGAGCGGGTAGAGCTGTTGCCTCCCTGCCTCACCCCAAGGTTGCTCTTTCTGATACTTTGGTGCTTAGCCCTCCCGGTGGCTCCGGGCCAAGCTGCAACGCACCTAAGGGAGAGGAAAGCGGTGCTGTGGATACAGCGCCAACCTGCAGGTAACCAGGTGGGGCTGGAGGCCTGCACAGGGCCCTGGGGACTAGCCGAGAGGAGCAGGGTGGGGAGGGCATGCTCCCAGAAGTGCCCTGGGCTGGATTGGGCAAGGGGGAGGCAATGCCTGGAGGCAGAGGGAGGCTTGGGGGAGTGAGTGGGCCTGGAACTACCACTCCTGTGACTGCCCTCCCCCGCAACGTCCAGGCTTTCTCCTCAAGGTGGAGGCCTTGTTCACCTCTCTCCTTCCTGCCCTCGGTCCTGCTTGCCCATTCGAACCTGAGGCGGGAGAAGACAGGGGCTTAGGCAGGCAGGGAGGGAGGGTGGGGCTCTTTCAAACTTGAGAACCCACATGGCACTCCGGGGACTGAAAAGTACCCACAGCAGCCACTCCCCAGGCCAGGCAATGCAGTGACCAGGGTGGGGTCTGGCCTGGTGGTCTGGGCCCACACTGGCAGCACCAGCACCCTGCATCCCTCTGCTTTCAGTTCCTGGGCAAGAGGCAGGGGTGGCTTGGGGTGAAGGCCTAGGGCTTGCTGTGGCCATGACAATGTCAGGGCCTCCCAGGCCAGAGAAAAGTGAGGTTCGCACTTCACTTACATTTTTCTTATGAGGCCAGGCTAGGAAATAGTTGGAAATAAAAGCAATGGTGGGCAGGCAGACTACCCTCAAAGACAGGCTCTTGTGCCACCTGTGCCCCTCGGGGTGAGGGGAAGGGCATCTCAGTGCAGAGGATGCTGTGGTCATGGGTGCAAGGAGGTGCAGTAGTCTTGGCGTAGATCTTTCCTGGGTGGGTGATCCCCACCTATGGCTCCACTCCACCTGCACCAACTCTTCATGACCCAGCCTCACCCTCACTGGAGATGCAAAAGCCCTGGAGGCCAGGGCTGGGACAAGGAGGGGAGAGGGGAGAGAGGCCTGGGGCTGGTCCTTAGATATTGCTTCCTCCCATTGACCCCCATGGCTTGGACATGGGTGGCTGGCAGGGGTGGGAGTGAGACCAGGTTTGGGGCTCCTCCATCTGCAGGACCTCTGATCTCTCATCTTTGAGGCTGTTCTTTCTCACCTGACCTCACCCACTCCCCAAGGGCACAGGTGGATGAGCCCTTGCCTCTGAGGAGCCTTTGGGCAGCACGTGCGATTCTCTTGGTGCTTTTCCCCAATCCCAGGTCCCGCATCATCTCCTCTGGCCTAAAACCCCACCTCACTCTTTCTTTCTCCTTCCCTTCATGCTCCTGCCTTTCAGGCTCCTGCCCTTCATGCTCCTTTCCAACCTTTTCTGACCCAGCTCCTGGCTGCTGCTCCAGGGCCCTTCTTCCCTAAATGTAAATTGCAGAGGAGAGACACCAGCCAGGAAGTGAGCTTGTGTGCTAATCCCTGGGGCCTAGCTCCTCCCTCCTCAGACACAACCAGCCTTTGCCCTCCCAGTATTTTAGCCCTATTCCTCAGATCATGCAGTGGTTCTCAACCTTCCTAATGCTGCGACCCTTTAATACAGTTCCTCATGTTGTGGTGACCCCCAACCATAAAATTATTTTCGTTGCTACTTCATAACTGTAATTTTGCTACTGTTATGAATCGTCATGTAAATACCTGATATGCAGGATGTATTTTTCAGGGGTCGCGACCCTCAGGTTGAGAACTGCTGCCTCAGAGTGTCTGAGGGGGGAACTCCTGGTTGGCCCCTTTGTTCCCCCAGGTGACATTTTCTCCACATGTCACCTGCTCTGGCAACACTACCCCAGCTGTCCCCCACTCCCCTGTGCTGTGGCTTCTTTGCTCTGGTGATGGTGTCCTCGCCGCCAGAGCTGTTTGTATTGTCCAGGGACTTCTCTTCCCCAGCTAGTCTGTTGACTGATGCTCCATATCTACTGTGTGTTTGTGCTCTTGAGAACACGATTCCTTTTCCTACCGGTTTCTCTCTCCGTTTCTTGCTTGAGAAGTATGTGTGTGCATGTTTAGGCCTCTGTAGGGTGTCTTTTCAAAGAGACAGAGCAGGCCGGCTGGATTCAGGGCAGAAGGAAGCTTTTGTGTTGGTGATGCCCTGAGGTTCCATTTGGCTCCTGGTGGCAGATAGCAGGGCAAGGTGAGGTTCACTACGGTGGGGAAAGCCCAGGGCCCAGCCAAGAGGAGGACAGGCTCCCAGCCCCGTCTCAGGGACCCCCTGAAGCTCCTCTCTCAAGCTTTCTGAGCTTTGGCTTCCTTACGTGTCACAGGGAGATACCACACATGCTTTCCTGACCCAACCTGCAGGCTGTGGAGTGGAGATAGTGTTCTACCTAGGATGGTCTGTTCACTGCCCCGGAAACGTCCTGGCTCACTCACTGGACCTCAGCACTGTTGCTCCTGCTACATTCCCTCCTTAGAATATCCCCTCCAGGCCCCTCCCTTCCTAAATCCTGTCTCCTTCAAAGACCCCGCCTATTCTTTCTCCTCTGTGAAACCTTCCCTGATTATCCCTGAGTTAGCCTTACCCAGTCCCATGTGACTGCTTTATCTCAGGGGTTCTTCACCTCAGCACTACTGACCTTTTGAGCTGGATAAGTCTTTTTTTTTTAAATATATATTTTATTGATTTTTTACAGAGAGGAAGGGAGAAGGATAGAGAGTTAGAAACATCAATGAGAGAGAAACATTGATCAGCTGCCTCCTGCACACCCCCTACTGGGGATGTGCCCACAACCAAGGTACATGCCCTTGACCGGAATCGAACCCGGGACCCCTCAGTCCGCAGGCCAACACTCTATCCACTGAGCCAAACCGGTGAGAGCGAACTGGATAAGTCTTTGTTATCCTGTGAATTTTTGGAGTCAGCAGCATTCCTGGCATCTACCCACTAGATGTCAGCAGTACCCCCCAGTTATAATGGCCAAAAATGCCTTCAGGTGTTGCTACAAAATCTTCCCAGTTGAGAACCATTACCTTCTTTACTATTTAGCTTCTTGATTTTTTAGGATATGTTTTTATTGATTTTAGAGAGAGAGGAAGGGAGAGGGAGAAAGATCAATTGGCTATCTCTCCCTAGCACCCTGACCAGGTATCGAGCCAGGAACCTGGGCATATGCCCTAACCGGGAATCAAACTGGTAACCTTTAGGTGCACGGGACAACATTCAACCAATTGAGCCAAATCAGCCAGGGCTAGCTTTTAATATTTTATTTTCTGCCTGACCAGTGTGGCTCAGTGGTTGAGCATCTACCTATGATGGTTCAGGTTATTTTATAATTCAGATTTTGATTTGAATAAGTGCTGGAAGCCGGTCCATCCTTGCTGCTTGACATAGTTGCTGCAGGGAAGAAACATCTGCACAGCATATGTTTCAAGGGACCTGGCGTATATGGCATACTGTTCTTAATATGTTTGCTCATCTTCTTGACGCTATGTGTTTTAACCAAGGTCACCTCTCTGAGAAAGGTTGTTTCCCCAGGTAGGGATTTTTTCATGAAGTTAGGGAGGGAATAAAACCCCTTAACTAAATGCCAGGTGAGTAATCACTTTAACTACGAACAACCACCCTTAAGCTACATAATCTTTACTCCCTGGAGTGGAGATAAGAAACACCCTAACCTTTGGAATAGAAATTGACAGGATTAAAATCAAGTGGTATAAATACAGATGTAACAAGACAATAAACGACAGAACTTGGCTGGAGATCCTGGCTAGGCTGCTGATCAACTGAACGCTGTCTCCCTGTCATTCCTTCTTCGCCGACTCCGTCCACACCTTTGGGGACCCCTGGACCTGTTGGGGTTGGACCCCAACATCTGGCACCCAAACAGGGACCTGTAGGTACCCCCCCCCCCCCCCACGCACACACTCAGGACGGATAGGACTGCACCGTAGGGTGCCTCCATCTGTGGAGGAGAAAGGCCGAGGCTGAGCAGCCCGGCTGCTGTCCCCTCCCGCAGCCCAGACCCCATCCTCGCCTCCCCGCTTCCCCAGCCTTGGTGATGGAGCCAACCGCCGCGCTGCCCTCCTGCCCACACCCCGAGCCACCACTCGGGGGCCGAGGGCTGCTGGGCGGGTTCCTGCCGCCGCCAGAGTGCCCGGTGTTCGAGCCCAGCTGGGAGGAGTTCTCCGACCCGTTTGCCTTCATCCACAAGATCCGGCCCATCGCTGAGCAGACAGGCATCTGCAAGGTGCGGCCGCCGCCGGATTGGCACCCACCGTTTGCATGTGATGTCGACAAGCTTCACTTCACGCCCCGGATCCAGAGGCTGAACGAGTTGGAGGCTCAAACCCGTGTGAAACTGAATTTCCTGGACCAGATTGCAAAGTACTGGGAGCTGCAGGGAAGTACTCTGAAGATCCCGCATGTGGAGAGGAAGATCCTGGATTTGTTTCAGCTCAACAAGTTAGTTGCAGAAGAAGGTGGATTTGCAGTTGTTTGCAAGGATAGAAAATGGACCAAAATTGCCACCAAGATGGGGTTTGCTCCTGGCAAAGGCGCGGGATCCCACATCAGAGGGCATTACGAGCGAATCCTCCACCCCTACAACCTGTTCTTGTCTGGAGACAGTTTGAGGTGTCTGCAGAAGCCAAACCTGGCCACAGACACGAAGGACAAGGAGTATAAGCCCCATGATATTCCCCAGAGGCAGTCTGTGCAGCCCGTGGAAACCTGCGCCCAAGCCCCGCAAGCAAAGCGCATGCGAGCAGAGGCCATGAATATTAAAATAGAACCAGAAGAGACAACAGAAGCCAGAACTCACAATCTGAGACGTCGAATGGGTTGTCCAACTCCGAAATATGAAAACGAGAAAGACATGAAGAGCAGCATCAAGCAAGAACCCATTGAGAAGAAAGAGCACCTTCTAGAAAGTGAGAGGGAGAAACCCAAGCGTCGACCTAAGAAAACCACCAGTGCTATGGACCTGTACGTCTGCCTCTTGTGTGGCAGTGGCAGCGACGTGGACCGGCTGCTCCTGTGTGAATGGTGTAAAGACAGCTACCACACCTTCTGCTTGGTCCCGCCCCTGCACCACTTGCCCAAGGGAGACTGGCGGTGTCCTAAGTGCGTGGCCCAGGAGTGTAGTAAGCCACAAGAAGCATTTGGCTTTGAGCAAGCAGCCAGAGACTATACCCTCCGAGCTTTTGGGGAAATGGCAGATGCGTTCAAGTCTGACTACTTCAACATGCCAGTCCACATGGTTCCCACCGAACTGGTTGAGAAGGAATTTTGGCGGCTGGTCAGCACGATTGAGGAAGACGTCACTGTCGAGTACGGAGCCGATATTGCCTCCAAGGAGTTTGGCAGTGGCTTCCCTGTCCGCGACGGGATGGTCAAACTCTCCCCTGAGGAGGAGAAATATCTGGACAGCGGCTGGAACTTGAACAACATGCCGGTGATGGAGCAGTCGGTCCTGGCCCACATCACGGCCGACATCTGTGGCATGAAGCTGCCCTGGCTGTACGTGGGCATGTGCTTCTCCTCCTTCTGCTGGCACATCGAGGACCACTGGAGCTACTCCATCAACTACCTGCACTGGGGTGAGCCCAAAACCTGGTACGGCGTCCCGGGGTACGCGGCCGAGCAGCTGGAGAGCGTCATGAAGAGGCTGGCGCCAGAGCTCTTCGTGTCCCAGCCGGACCTGCTGCACCAGCTGGTGACCATCATGAACCCCAACACCCTGATGGCGCATGAAGTGCCTGTTTACCGGACGAACCAGTGCGCCGGGGAGTTTGTGATCACGTTCCCGAGGGCCTACCACAGCGGCTTCAACCAAGGCTTTAACTTCGCCGAAGCCGTGAACTTCTGCACGGTGGACTGGCTGCCCCTGGGCCGCCAGTGCGTGGAGCACTACCGCCTGCTGCACCGCTACTGCGTGTTCTCCCACGACGAGATGATCTGCCGCATGGCCGCCAAGGCCGGCGTGCTGGACGTGGTCGTGGCTTCCGCCGTCCAGGGGGATATGGCTATCATGATCGAGGACGAGCGAGCTCTCCGAGAGACCGTCCGCAAACTGGGAGTAATTGATTCGGAAAGAATGGCTTTTGAGCTGTTGCCGGACGATGAGCGTCAGTGCATAAAGTGCAAGACGACGTGCTTCATGTCGGCTGTGTCCTGTGCCTGCAAGCCCGGCCTGCTGGTGTGCCTGCACCACGTGCCGGAGCTGTGCTCCTGTCCTCCTGGCAAATACAAGCTGCTATACAGATACACTCTGGACGACCTCTACCCCATGATGAACGCACTGAAGCTGCGAGCCGAGGCCTACAATGAATGGGCCGTGACTGTGAACGAAGCTCTGGAGGCAAAGATCAGCAAGAAGAGCCTCGCCAGCTTGAAGGCTCTGATCGAAGAGTCAGAGATGAAGAAGTTCCCGGACAACGACCTCCTGCACCACCTGCGCCTGGTCACGCAGGACGCGGAGAAGTGTGCCTCTGTGGCCCAGCAGCTACTGAACGGGAAAAGGCAGACCAGATTCCGATCTGGGGGAGGAAAGTCCCCGAACCAGCTGACGGTGAGCGAGCTCCGGCAGTTCGTGACACAGCTGTACGCGCTCCCCTGCGCCCTCAGCCAGGCGCCGCTGCTGAAGGACCTTCTGAGCCGCGTGGAAGATTTCCAGCAGCAGAGCCAGAAGCTGCTCTCCGAGGAGGCGCCCCGGGCGGCCGAGCTGCAGGAGCTGCTGGACGTCAGCTTTGAGTTTGACGTGGACCTCCCGCTGCTCACGGAGGTGCGCCTCCGCCTGGAGCAGGCCCGTTGGCTGGAGGAGGTGCAGCAGGCGTGCCTGGACCCCAGCTCCCTCACCTTAGATGATATGAGGCGCCTCATAGACCTGGGGGTGGGCCTGGCCAGGCCCCGGCAGTCGCTGACCAGCCTGGCCATGGCCGTGAAGGAGATGGAGGAGATTCCCACCTACCTGCCCAGCGGGGCGGTTCTGAAGGACTCCGTGCAGAGAGCCAGGGACTGGCTGCAGGATGTGGAGGCCCTGCAGGCTGGAGGGCGTGTGCCCGTGTTGGACACGCTGGTGGAGCTTGTCACTCGAGGCCGCTGCATCCCCGTGCACCTGAGCCCCCTGCCAAGGCTAGAGTCCCTCGTAGCTGAGGTCCAGGCCTGGAAGGAATGTGCTGCCAACACATTCTTGATGGAGAACTCCCCGTACACCCTCCTGGAGGTGCTGTGTCCTCGCTGTGATATTGGCCTTTTGGGATCAAAGCGGAAGCAGAGGAAGTTCAAGAAGCCCTTGCCCAACGGGAAGAAGCGGAGCAGCCGGCTGGAGAGCCTGAGCGACCTGGAGCGGGCCCTGGCCGAGAGCAAGGAGACAGCCGCAGCTATGGCGGCCCTGGGGGAAGCCCGCCTTCGGGAGATGGAGGCCCTGCAGTCCCTCCGCCTGGCCAATGAGGGGAAGCTGCTGGCGCCCGGCCAGGAGGCGGAGACGAAGGTCTGCCTGTGCCAGAAGGCCCCGGCCGCCCCGATGGTCCAGTGCGAGCTCTGCCGGGACGCCTTCCACACCGGCTGTGTGGCAGTGCCCGCCGCCTCGCCAGGCCCCCGCATCTGGCTGTGTCCCCTCTGCCGGCGCTCAGAGAAGCCTCCTCTGGAGAAGATCCTGCCACTGCTGGCCTCCCTGCAGCGCCTCCGCGTGCGCCTGCCCGAGGGCGACGCCCTGCGCTACATGATGGAGAGGACGGAGAGCTGGCAGCACAGGGCCCAGCAGCTGCTGGCGTCCGGGAGCCTCACGCCCGTGCAGGCGCGCACAGGCCCCGGGATGTCCCACAGCAGGTGGCCAGCCGCGGCGGGACCGGCGTCCGAGACCAGAAAGGCGCCTCAGCCTCCGGGCACCGCGTCCTCCGAGCCCGGCGACCAGGGCAGCAGGAGCTCGTCTCTGCAGGCTCCCTTCTCGGCGGGATGGAGCTGCATTCCCCTGCACGGTGTGAGCCCAGAAGTGAGCGAGCTGCTGATGGAGGCGCAGCTGCTCCAGGTAACCCTTCCTGAGATGCAGGAGCTTTACCAGACGTTGCTCGCGAAGCCCAGCCCTGCCCAGCAGATGGGCCGCAGCTCCCCAGGCAGACCGGGCGGCGAGAAGAGCGACTGCTGCCGGGCGAAGCGAGAGGGAAGCGGCAGCCTGGAGAGGAAGCTGAAGCGCCGCCCGGAGAGAGACCGCCTCGCCGGCGAGCGCTGGGGCCGGGTGCGGAAAGTGTGGGCCCCCGGAGGAAGAGGATCAGACTGAGCACCCCCCTGCACACGGACACTTTCCAGTTAGAGAGCGAGCGGGGCTATGCGCCGGTCCGCTCCGCCGACACCCACTCCCTGCCCTCGGACACCTCCTCCTCGGAGCAGGAGGACTCTGAGGACGAAGACGCCATCTGCCCGGCTGGGAGCTGCCTGCAGCCGGAGGGAGACGAGGTGGACTGGGTCCAGTGTGATGGCAGCTGCAGCCAGTGGTTCCATCAGGTCTGTGTTGGTGTCTCCCCAGAGCCCGCGGCGAAGGAGGCCTACGTCTGTGCGCGCTGCGCCGGGACAGCCGTGCCCCTTGTGTCATTCAGGACTCACCCGGAGGGACCGCGGCCAGTGCCTCCGCAAAGCCACAGGACTGGGTCAGACCAGCCTGTACTCGGTGCTATTTCTATTCCGAATGGATCGTTTTCCACAACTCTTTGGAAAAAAGAAAAAAAAAAAAAACAACTAAAAATTTTTTTGACGCCGAAACCGGTTTGGCTCAGTGGATAGAGTGTCGGCCTGCGGACTGAAAGGTCCCAGGTTCGATTCCGGTCAAGGGCATGTACCTGGGTTGCGGGCACATCCCCAGTAGGAGATGTGCTGGAGGCAGCTGATCAATGTTTCTGACTCTCTATCTCTCTCCCTTCCTCTCTGTAAAAAATCAATAAAATATATTTAAAAAAAATTTTTTTTTGACAAAAAAAGAAAAGAAAAAGACTCTGTATTGATCTTTTAACACATATGCTTGCTAGCAGAGGAGTTAAGGTTACTCCCAGCCAGACAGAATGTTTTATACAAAAAGTATGTCCATGGCTTCCTGAGGAAGGAACTGTTAATTTAGAAACTTGGACTAAAGTAGGAGAGCAATTAAAGAATTATTACAGCTTCCATGGACCTGAGAAGGTCCCGGCAGATACCCTTTCCCTCTGGAATTCAATTCGTGACACCTTGGCACCAGAGGCAGAAATGGTTGAACTTTCTCAAACTTTAAACAGTCCCTCAGCCCCACCTAGAGAGGACACATCATTATTGTCTCAAGCTCAATCTAAGAGCAATTTAGCTATGACTACTGATCGGAAGGAGAATAAATATCATAAACATGATCATTGGTCCTTTCCAGTCAGTAGAGAGGAGAGAGGCCCTCCCATTCAAAACAGGCTTCCTAAATTAGAAAGGAAGCCTAAACCAGGTCCTGCGGCTCCTATGAGCTCCATGTCTAAATTTCAAAGGGCCATAAGAGAAGCTGAAGCTAGTGGAGATCTTGAATTCTCACTCTGCTTCCCAGTTGCATATGAGAATGAGTTTGGTGAGGACGAAAACCCCACCTGGGAGCCTATACCTTACAAAATACTTAAAGAATTAAAATTGGCCTGCTCTGAATATGGACCTCTAGTTCCTTACACACATACCTTGGTAGAAGCCCTAGCCAGTAAATGGATGGCTCCTTATGATTGGTCACAGGTTTGTAAAGCCTGTCTCTCAGGAGGCGATTACTTATTATGGAAAACTGAATATGATGATTTTGCTAAGAGAGCTGTAGCCACTAGCAAAAATTCCAGAGGAGGAATAACCCTAGATATGATATTAGGAGAAGGTGATTTTATCACAGCTCAGGAGCAAATGTATATGCCCAAAGAGGCACTTATTAAAGTAAACAGTTGTGCAGTAAATGCCTGGAAATCCCTACCTTGTACAGTAGGAAAAACAACCACCCTTACAGAGGTTAAACAGAAGGTCGAGGAACCGTATCAGGATTTCCTTTCTCACCTCATACAGGCAGTCAAGAGAGTAATCACTAATGAAGAGGCAGCCGATATCCTAATCAAACAACTGGCTTTTGAAAATGCTAATAATACCTGTCAGGCTTTATTAAGGCTGATTCGCAGAACGGGAACTATAAATGATTTTATAAAACAGTGTGCTGATGTAAGTACAGCATTTATATAGGGTGTAGCTATAGCTGCAGCTCTCAAAGGGGAGACTTACCCTCAATATGTACAGGGCATAGGACAAGCCAGCAATAATCCTATCTAATAAAAGAGAAACATGGTAATTAGCTGTACCTCCGCTACCCTTCCCATTGGCTAATCAGGGAGATATGCAAATTAACTGCCAACCAAGATGGGGGCCGGCAGCCAGGCAGCTGACTCGAACAGGGAGGCTTGCTTGCTTCAGTGACAGAGGAAGCCAGGTTCCCCGCCTGCCTTGCTGGCCTCTGAGCTGCAACTCTAAGGAACATTGTAACAAATATATAAAAGCTAAACCAAACCCCAGAAACCTGCTTTAGACAGCCAGGCTTCAGCCAGCAGGACTGCAACATTGTTTCAAATACAGAAGGTAAACAAAGGCCAGAAACCCCCCAATCGGCCGTACCCTGAGCGTGACTAGGGGTGGCATCACAACCTCCCGATCCGTCCTGCTCTGTGCATGACAGGGGGCGGCGCCCCAACTCCCCAATCGGCCCTGCTCTGAGCCTGACCAGGACCTGCACCTAGGGATTGGGCCTGCCCTCTGCCACCTGGGAGCAGGCCTAAGCCAGCAGGTCATAATCTCCCGAGGGGTCCCAGACTGTGAGAGGGCACAGGCCGGGCTGAGGGACCCCCTCTCCCCCCCGAGTGCACAAATTTTTGTGCACCGGGCCTCTAGTACAGGTAATAAAAGAAATATGTACTGCTACTCTTGTGGCTTATCTGAGCACTTTAGCAGAGAATGCCCAAATAAAAATAATAATACTCAGGCCAGATGGCAAGCTCCTCGACAGCCTGAAAATACATCAGTGAATAATATTAACCCTCCAAAAACTGTTTGTCCCTGATGTCAGAAAGGATTCCATTGGGCAAAGGAATGTAGATCAAAATACCATAAAAATGGTCGGCCTTTAAGTTCTACAAATTGCTCCCAAGGAGGTTCTATCCCATCACCTCAATTGGAAAACTTGAGAGGAGGCCAGCCTCGGGCCCCTGCAATAATAGGGGCATCAATCCTCAACCCCTTTGCAAATTTCAATCAGTCAATGACCTCTTCAGGGCAATCCCAGGCAGTGCAGGATTGGACCTCCATTCAACCACCCATGAAATACTAACCCCAGACTCCCCAGTAGCAGCCATTCCTACAGGAGTGTCCGGGCCACTGCCTGAGGGAACTGTGGGTTTAATATTAGGATGGAGCTCCACCTCATTACAGGGGATCTTAGTCATCCCAGGAGTTGTTGATGCAAACTACACAGGAGAAATACAGATTTTACTTTCCCCACCCACCACAACTATACAGATTCAGCCCAACCAGAGAATTGCCCAATTACTCCTGTTACCAATACATAAAATAGGGACAGCTGTTACCCAGGAAGCCAGAGGGGCCGGAGGCTTTGGATCTAGTGATGCAGCATTTTGGATACAAGAAGTCCATGCTACTAGACCTACAAAAATTTTACAAATTCAGGGAAAACCAATTGAAGGTCTATTGGATACAGGAGCAGATGTTTCCTGCATAGCAGGGAAGGATTGGCCCTCTTCATGGCCCACGAACACCACCTCCACTTCCTTAGTAGGACTAGGCAAGGCATCTAATGTAAAAAAGAGTTCTCAGATTTTAACTTGGGCGGATGAAGATCAACATTCAGGAACATTCTGTCCCTATGTAATTACAACTATCCCCTTTACATTATGGGGAAGAGATATCTTGTCTCAAATGGGAGTTCTATTATATAGCCCCAGCAGTGTTTGATTTACTCCTGTTACAAAAAATTACAAGAAAATTAGTTTAAATATTCCTCTCCTCATCATGTTCTACAACATACTCTATTTGTAATATACTAAATGTAGATTCTGAGGGAAATTCCCTGATGTACAGACATTGGAACCCTGACCTAACTAAACCTAAAGCCCTCGTCAAATGGAGAGACTTGCTTACAGGAGCCTGGAAGGGACCTGATGTACTTTTAACCTGGGGGAGAGGATATGCTTGTATATTTCCACAGGACGCAGACTCACCTGTGTGGATTCCAGACCGTCTAGTCCGACCTTATGTCTCACCGCCCTCCGTCTCCGCCTCACCCTAGCACACCTGACCAGTGCCTGTCTGCAGCAGATGTGCACCCCTGAGCTGGAACAATCTGTCCATTGGGAGGATCACATGTGCCTCCTTTTTGTCTGTCCATATGTCCCAACTTTGCCCCACATCTCCTTTCCTTTTTTTTTTTTTTTAATCTACTTGTTTGCTGGTTCTTTGGCATTTCTCCTTCTCTCCTGAACACAGCCTTTTCGAGAATCTCCCTACCCTACTGTTCCAGGAAGGGCACCTCCCTTTTCTGGGGGTGTCTGGTATATGCCCCATACGTGGAGTTGTCTTGTGCCAAGAGCCTGACATCCTCGGCTGAGAAAGCCCTGTCCTGGAATGCTCCTTTGTCCTGTATCGGCCCCTCTTGCCCTTGTGTCATGAGGGACCCCCTTCTCACAGTCCATTTGCCCACAGCTGTTACCCGAGCTCTCTGTTCATGCTGAGGTCATGGTGGCTGGTACCATGGATCTGTCTCTCACCCAATGGCATGAGCTGGGTCCTCCCTGGAGAAGAAACCTGGGTTCCCCAAGATATGTGATCAATGCCAGGGCCCTGCCAGCAGGCGAGGGGATCCCAAAGCAGTCACTGGGCGTGGAGGCCACAGGGGCATAGGCTACCAAGGAAACAGAACTGAACCTCACATCACCCTGCTTGGCCCCGGAGGATGGCTGGTTAGCCAGAGACGGGTAAGATTCCTCAGGGAAGAAACAACCTAAGACAGGCACAGTCGCAGAGGGGCCATCAGGAGACAACTTGGGGGTCAACAGAGGTGGGGCACAGACCCTCACCCCCGCAACTTTGCAGAGGCCTGAACCCTCACCCCTTCTGAGGGAAGTCTCCTGCCCCCATGGCTGCTTCGTTTCCCACGCCCAGCTCAGATCGGGACCCAGGCAAAGACAGAGACTGGCTGACAGCAGCTGCCCTCTCACTGCAACAAGACTTGTTTACCATTTCTACCTTGAACCACAGGGAAAGGGGCAGCTGAAGGAAAGGGCTGTGTCAGGATGCTGCCTTTTTCCCTTTCTTCTCCCTCTTTTTTCTAAACACTTCCATGCCTTGTAGTTCTTTTGCTTTCTCTTCTTTTTCTTTCTACTACCCTCCATTTCCGCCTCATCTTCCTCCCCGGTATCATCCATATCGGCCAACCCAGAGAGCACAGCTAACTCCTCCCCGGACACCAACACCACCATCAAGCACGGCCCTGATGGACCCTTTGATGCAGCCCTTCAACTCACTGACACTCCGTCCACACCTTTGGGAACCCCTAGACCTCCTGGGGCTGGACCCCAACAAATAAGTATCACTGAAAATATGTGGAGGTTAGCTTGGAAAATTTTTTGTTGCAGGTTCCATGTATTGTAACAAAATGTCTGCAGTAGATATAGCAAAGTTTCTTGCTAATAATCAATTGTTTCTAAGATTTGATTTGTGGAGGGAGTGGACTGACCATTTAGGAGTAAATATGAATATCTCTACCCCATAAAAGTGTAACATAGGCCTAAAGTTAGCTATAATAATAACTTTGACTGGTATTTTTGTAACATTTGAAAAGCATGTATTGATGTATTCATCAGATACTTATGGAGCACATGACATTAATAACAGTGTGCCAGGCACATTAGGGCATACAAAAGAATGTAGCCATGAAAAGGAAATATATTTTATTGATTTCAGAGAGGAAGGGAGAGGGAGAGAAACATCAATGATGAGAGAGAATTATTGATAAGCTGCCTTCTGCACGCCCCCCACTGGGGATTGAGCCTGCAACCTGGGCATGTGCCCTGACCAGGAATCCAACCATGACCTCCTGGTTCATGGCCAGGTGGTTTCCATACATTTTTGCACCTGACTTCCCAAAGTCTAGACTAACTTTCACCCCTCAATTTTATTTTTATTTTTTATTTTTTTCCTCAATTTTATTTTTAAGAAATGTTTTGTTTATTGATTTTTGGGGGGGGGGGGGGGGGGAGACATCAATTTCTTGTTTCACTTGTTTATGCATTCATTGGTTCCTTCTTGTATATGCCCTGACCGGAGATCAAACTCACAACCTTGGCATATGGAGATAAAGTCCTAACCACTTGAGCTATCCGGCCAGCGCTACCACTCAATTTTATAGCCCCCATATTTATTGCATCCTAATCCTATACATGTATTGATTCACATACTTTGTTTCAAGCTGGAAAGGACTTTCCACAAGATCTAATCCAATACTCTTATTTCTCAGACCATGAAATAGGCCCAGTGAGGATACCTAGGTCTTTTATGTACAAAAACTGAAACAGTCGCCCTAACCGGTTCAGCTCAGTGGATAGAGCGTCGGCATGCAGACTGAAGGGTCCCAGGTTCAATTCCAGTCAAGGGCATGTACCTTGGTTGTGGGCACATCCCCAGTAGGGGGTGTATGGGAGTCAGCCAGTCAGTGTTTCTCTCTCACTTATGTTTCTAACTCTCTATTCCTCTCCCTTCCTCTCTGTAAAAAAATCAATAAAATATATTAAAAAAACAAACACCTGAAACAGTCCATTGTCCTGCCTACTTTAGGAAGATTAGTTTTGCTTTATTTCTGGCTTCTTCAAATAGTTCCTTTAGATTCGTTTCTCAATCTCAGCACCATTGACATTTGGGACTGGATAACTCTTTATTGTGAAGGGCTGTCCTATGCACTGTAGGATATTTAGTGGAATTTCTGAGCTCTACCCACTAGATACCAGTAATATGCCCCCCCACCTTAGTCATGACCATAAGAAATGTCCCCAGACACTGCCAAATGTCCCGTGAGAACCACTGCTCTAGACATTACTACAGGTAAGATCCCTTCATATGAAATAGGGAAGCCCTCAGGTTATCCCATCAAAATGTGACTGTTTTAATGAATAGTTTGCTAGCAAATCTCATTTGTAGTCAACAAGCTCCAGAGAAAAGACAGAGCCACTCTATAGTGAGCACCAGGTCCAATCAGGACTCAGGCCCATTCATTATGTGCCATTTATTTATCATGTTCTGTCTACTTCCAGGGGCCTGACTCACTTCTTCCTCAGAACAGCTGCCCCACTTTGTGTGTTTCCCATGAGTCCGGGCTGTATGGAGGGTCCATCAGAGTCCTCCCCACATCGTCTTCTTCTTTTTAAAAAAAATATATTTTTATTGATTTCAAAGAGGAAGGGAGAGGGAAAGAGAGATAGAAACATCAATGATGAGAGAATTATTGATCGGCTGCCTCCTGCACTCCCCCTACTGGGGACCAAGCCCACACCGGGCATGTGCCCTTGACTGGAATTGAATCCAGGACCAACCCGTCAGTTTGAAGGCCAACGCTCTATCCACTGAGCCAAACCAGCTAGGGCCCCGCATTGTCTTCCGAGTGCGTTTTTCTTTCTGCCCCAGTGGACTTTAAGGCCCATGACAGCAAAACAATAACCATCTTGTTCACCATTAAACTCCCAGCATCTAGGTGGCGCGTGGGAGGTATCCAATAAACATTTGTTGAATGAATATGTAATAGAAATTATAATACATTAGCTGTGGGTCAAAGGTGCAGAATTTAGCTACAGCTCACATAGTTTACAATAATCATTACTTCTGTTTATTAGGAGCCCACCACGAGGCAGGAACTTTGTGTTATCTTGCTAATAGCAAAGCAACCTTATGAGAGAGCTATTATTAATCCCATTTGAAAGATGAGGAAACTGAAGCTCAGAGAGAGTTCATGACCCAGATTTGGATCTAGGCTCATGTAATTGCCAGTCCTAGTCCTCTCTGATAGGTTCTAAACCTCCCTTATGTAGTCTGAAACCTGTGTGTTAGTTCTTTCTGTGTATAGAATGAGTGGTTCATGAATAGGGACCAGAAAAATGACTTTATCATTGTGTACAACTTAGATCTGTCCACCTCTACCTCTTTGAGATAACGGCAGGGATGTGGAAGTAATCTTTTTAAAAATATATATATATTTTATTGAATTTTTACGGAGAGGAAGGGAGAGGAATAGAGAGTTAGAAACATTGATCAGCTGCCTCCTGCATGCCCCCTACTGGGGGTGTGCCCACAACCCAGGTACATGCCCTTGACTGGAATCGAACCTGGGACCCTTCAGTCCGCAGGCCGAAGCTCTATCCACTAAGCCAAACCGGTTAGGGCGGAAGTAATCTTGTTACACAAAATCGTCTTAGTCCATTCGGGCTGCTATCACAAAAATACCAACATTAAACAGCATTTACTTCTCACGCTTCTGGAGGCTAGGATGTCCAGATCAAGGCACTGGTAGATTCAGTGTCTGGTTTTAGCTCAGTCTTGGTTCATAGATGCTGTCCTGGTATGACATTAGGGGCAAGGGAGCTCTCTGAGGTCTCTTTTATAAGGGTACTCATCCCATTCATGAGAGCTCCATTCTCATGACCTAAGCACTTCCCAAAGGTCCTACCTCCAAATACCAGCACACTGGGAATTAGGTTTAACATAAGAATTGTGAAGGAACACAAACATTCCCTTTAATAGCAACTATCTTGTCTAGAGTGACAAGATTTCACATGAGGCCCATGGTCAGAGAAACTGTTTTAATCCTGAATCTGGGGAGTGGGTGCATACATATATAGGAAAAGGTACCAGGCAGGATAAAATTTAAGATCTTGCCATTGGCCCTGGCCAGGTTGCTCAGTTGGATAGAGTGAGCGTCATCTCGATATGCCAAGATGTGCCCCTACATCAGGGCACATACAAGAATCAAACTATGAATGCATAAAGAAGTGGAACAACAAATCTCTCTCTTCCTTCCCCTCTCTAAAAATCAATTTTAAAAACTTATCATTATATAAATTATTTCTTTTGGTTTTTTAATATTAAAGTTTTTCATTTCCTCTCCTCAATTTCCTTTGTGAAATAGTTGCTGACCCATAACTCTGCTTTTTAAAAAAACATTAAATCTTTATTGTTGACAGTATTGCATAAGCTCCCCCATTGATCCCTTCTATGCCCCTGTCCCCTGCCCCAGGCCTTCACCATCCTATTGTCTGTGCCCATGGGTTATGCATATATGCATACAAGTTCTTTGGTTGATCTCTTCCCACACACCCCTGCCTTCCCTCTGAAATTCCACAGTCTGTTCCAGGCTTCTATGTCTCTGGATCTATTTTGTTCTGCTTGCTTTAAAAATATATATATATATATATATATATATATATATATATATATATATATTTAAATTGATTTCAGAGAGGAAAGGAGAGGGAGAGAGATAGAAACATCAATGATGAGAGAAAATCATTGATCGGCTGCCTCCCGCATGCCCCACACTGGGGATCAAGCCCACAACCGGGGCATGTGCCCTGACAGGGAATAAAACCATAACCTCCTGGTTCATAGGTCAGTGTTCAACCACTCAGCCACTCTGGCCCAGCTGCTTTGTTTTTAAATCCTCACCTGAGGCTATTTCCCTCTTTCCATTGATTTTCAGACAGTGGAAGGGAGGGAGGAGGGGGAGAGAGAGAGAGAAAAACATCAACATGGGAGAGACACATTAATTGGTTTGCCTCCAGCACATGCCCTGACTGGTGCTGGGTATCAAACCCAGTACATGCCCTTGACCAGGAATTGAACCCTCAACCTTCAGTTTGAGGGCCAAAGCTCTACTCACTGAGCAAAACTGACCAGGACAACTCTACTTCTTTGAAATGCACCCAATGTCAGTATTTTATTTTTTTTAATCCTCACCCGAGGGTATTTTTCCATTGATTTTTAGAGAACGTGGAAGAGAGAGGGAAAGACAGAAATATCAATGTGAGAGAAACAACATCGATTGGTTGCCTCCTGCATGTGCCCCGACCAGGGCCTGGGCCAGGGAGGAGCCTGCAACCAAAGTTCCCGCCATTGACCGGAATCGAACCTGGGACCCTTGGGTCCACAGGCCAATGCACTATCCACTGGCCCATTGTCACTATGTTTGTTTGTTTGTTTGTTGTATTTTTGTTAATCCTCTCCTGAGAATATTTTTCCATTGATTTTTGATAGAGTGGAAGGGAGAGATCCAGCAAGGGAGGGGGGGAGAGAGATATCAATGTGAGAGAGACATCCGTTGGCTGCCTCCCAAACTTGTGGATCCAGCCTGCAACCCAGGTACGTGTCCTTGACTAGGAATCAAACCCGGGACCCTTTAGTGTGCAGGCCAATGCTCTAGTCACTGAGCCACACTGGCCAGGGCAGATTGTCAGTTTTTAAAAAGTATATGGTGTAAGTGCTACCAGAAAGGGGACCTGGCCCTGAACGGGTCTGCCTAGGGCTAGCTGGTAGAGTGTGGGTTCTTGACTTCATGCAGGAAAATTCTCAAAACATGAATCCAGATTCATTCAAGAGGGCATTTATTAAAGCTGGGGACAGAGAGACAAGAAAGGGCTGGGGAAATGAACCTGGTCTGCTTTGGCTCACTAAGAACTCCAAGAAAAAGGGCTCTGGGGACAGTTCAAGGGGTTTGCCCGTTGCTGTTAGGGGATGAACTACCATTGTTCATTGCTGTCCTGATTGCAGGCCTCGTGGGGTCCCTTAGAGTTTAAGAGATTCGTGCCTGTCGGGAAGAAGAGGGAGGAGGTGCGGGCATGCACCCAGGAGGGAGAGCAGGAGCTGGACCTTTGTTTTTTCTTTCTGGACCTTTGTTTTGAGGGGTTATAAAGGCTGGGCCTTTAAGGAAGGTCTTAGGGGGGATCTCAATGGAATATTCATCAGTTTTATGCTGATGTGCCAAAATGAAATTTCTTCCCTTAACTTCGTCTGTCCAGCGGCTGGCCAATGGCACTAATTGGATTTCTGCTGTTTCCCTGAGTAGGGTGATTTAAACATTTACCCTCTGCTTGGGGAGAAGTGCAAACCATTTACTTGTAAGTGTCTCTGGCTTAGGGAAGATAGGATTTACTAGATGCCTGCAAACCGCTTGGCATCTAGATTTTCTATTTAATTCTGCCTCAGTTTCCCTGTGGTCCTGGCTTATGGGCCTGTCTCCTAAGAATTGTTTATCTATCTTCTCAAAGATACCGCCTGAGGGCAAGGACTCTTACCTCTCCTTGCCACCCTGGCTAGGTGCTCCACCAACAGTCAACAATGATAACCAAGATGACTTAGGAAAAGGTGTGCTTTCCAGCCAGTAGGTGAACAAGTTTGAGGCTCTGTGCGCTGAGCCCCCATCCCTGGTTGTGGAGTAACTCAAGGGAGGGCAGGCAAGGACTTTTCCTTAAGGCGCCTGCAGCCTTCTCTCTTCCTTCCTCAGGCAGGGGCAGGTAAGAACTGAGGCAAATCTACTTTCCTTCCGTCGGAGGAAGTCTGTTGAATAGGCAAAGAGGGCAGAGCGAAGGGAGGTGGGTGGTCCCCGCCTATTCTGTGCTGGAGAGGGAGGTCTGCCGCTGGCAGGTCCGAGGCGCTCCAAGGTAGCGTGCTAACGTCGGTAACAGGCATTGGGACCGGCACAAACCACGAAGAAAACCCCGGCCTCTAAAGACACTGCGCTCCTTTCCTCTTCTGGGTCCTCAGAAGGGACCAGGAGAACCTGGAAGGTCCGTAAGGCAGGCAAGGGGCAAGGGTTGCTCGCTGAATCCCGGACGGTAGAGACACTAGTGAGTCTGGGCGGCAGCGCGGAGGGGCTGGGAGGAGCGCTGAGCCAGGGCGGAGTCCAGAGGACTCTGGACCTTCCCCCCGCCCCACCCCCCTCCCCCCGCCCGAGCTGCCCTGCTCTCCGCACACAAGCCCCGCCCCGGAGGTCCGGCTCTGTCCCAGGGATGCGGCTGGCTGCGCTCACTCCCCAGCTGGGGCCCGGGGAGCCTCCGGACGGAGAGGCTCCCGCCCGCCCCGAACCGTAGGCTGCATGGAGGGGCCGCTCACTGTGCCACCCGGGTTGGAGCCACCGCAGGGAGGCGGAGCCGCCGCTATTCCGGAGCTGGGACCCCGGCAGCACCCGGGACACGAGACGGCGGCGCAGCGGTACAGCGCCCGCCTGCTGCAGGCCGGCTGCGAGCCCGAGAGGTGACGCCAGGGCAGAGCGCGCGGGGCGCATCCGGGGCGGGCGCGGCGGCGGCTCGGGGTACCTGGCGGCGCTGTGCGGGAGGGCAGGGGCAGACCCCACCCTCCTGGCCCTCTTACCGCTTCCACCTCTAACTTCCTGAAAACGGGGGGCTCAGACGCCGAGCACCCAGCTTCGGTTGGGGCATGCAGGCAGGCACTGTGAAGAGGGTTCGGTGTTGCGGTGCACCGGGGAGTAAATCGGGAAGAAGAAAAAAAACGCTCCCTAAAATCTTAGCCCTGGATCAGACCTCCGAATACACACCCGACGACACCTGGCCCAAGTGGCTTCGACTGCAGGGATTCAAACAGTGCTTGTTGGAGAACCTACCCAACTGTGCTCCCTCCTCCTTAGCTTGTTTCCTCTTAGAGGCTTCTTACTGGCAGGTGTAGGTGTCCCGATGGGTGGCCTTCTGGGAGCTGGTGAGCACGCTGTCCCCTCCTCGCTGCTCTGATGAGGTCTGATGAGGCTGCCAGTGCCACCCACATCAGGATAGCTCCCAAGATGCAGGACCCGCTCCTACCCTTAGTCTGCTGGGGTCTGTAAGGGTCCTTGGCGGGAGAGTGGGAGTGTTGAGCCGGGCCCCAGGGGACTGGCTGAAAAGGAGACAGTAGCTAATCTCTGGATTGTATCACAGCTTGAAATGCAGTCCCACTGTCCTTCCGGTCCAGAGGATTTGGACTTCTTTCTCTGCCCCATCTGTTGGTGCTCAGCAGCTTGGGGAGGTGACCGGGAAGCTGGTTTGGGGGGAAGGGGGGGGCGAGTCTGGGGGAATTAACCCTGCAGCTCTACCCAGGGCCTGGATGATTACGTAAGAACTTCTAACCGCTTAAGGGGTGCCGGGTAAAGCCTGGCCCCTCCTGCCCCATAGGCTGCCTCTCTAGAATTGAGTCAGGTTTGGGCAACCCCATCCTTCCTCCTATCCTAGAAATCTTAACTACTGGGGCTCGGGGTCTGGGGTGATACAGAGAGGCCACAGGATGTGAGGAAGTGGGCTGGAGCACCAGGGCTTGATGGAGGCAGTGACCTGACTAGAGCGGGTATTGAAAAGTCTATCAGAGCTCAGACCAGGCCCCCCTAGGAGCACCCCTTCTCTGCCCCGAGGGCCATCCCCACCCCACCGCAGGCTCCAAAGAGCCTGTGTAAAACCTGAGCCCCTGGCAGGTGGTGTAATGAGATTCAAAACCTGCTGGCTAGACCTCCACCTGCTGCCGCTGGCTGAGAGCTGTGGGAAGAGGACAGGGTTCCACGAGAAGCCCTGGGTTTGAGGTCAGGGTTATTGCTCTCTGGCTTGTTTTGGGGTAGCCATGTCTCCTGTCCCAGCTTAGCAATGCCAGTGTTGTTATTGCCCCCACGCCCCACAACTCACCCTAAAAATGTTTTGAGATCTTGCCCATTCAAACAGCCCAGGCCAGATAAAGACCTCAGGGCTGCCTGCATGGATCTTGGTGCCCAGCTAGGACACCAGTTCCTCCCCGCCACCCCGAGGAAAGGACTGGAAGGGACTTAGGCCTGCTATCCGGCCCTGCTGCCTTCACAGTTGCTAGGTGGGGAGTCTCAGGGGACCAACAGCCCTTCCTTGGCTGAGGAGGCCCACTGGTTGCCTGGTGTCTCCTCCCCATGGAGGAAGCAGCTAGGGGAGATCAGGAAGAGGGAGGAGGGAGGGGGGAGGGGGAGGGGGGAGGTGGATTAACAGTCTCTGGAAAAGGACAGCCTAACCCAGGGCTGAGCCCAGCAGCTTAGAGTAATGAGGAGCCCTGACACAGGTCAAAGCAGGAGGGGTTGTGGGGCGACAGGAGAAGGGGAGTAGGGCTGTGCGGTCTGTTGTCACCAGGAAAGGGACCCTCCTCACAATTCAGTCCATCATCCTCCTCCCCTGGTCCGAGCTGTAGATTGGGACACATGTCACTAGAGATGGCAGAGCCCAGCTGCTATCCTGGACTCCAGCCTGGTGGAACCCTAAACAGTACCCTAGCCACTTCTGACCCATGCGTAGGGGATAGTGACCCAGGGCAGGTTCCCTTGAAACCCAGAGCGATCACATGGACAGCCTGTGCTCTCTGCCTGCAGTGCCATTACCCAGGCTGCCATTACTCTGAATGGCCAGGGTGCTGTCTTTGCCTGGTCTCACTACTCTGCTTCCAGGTGACCACTAACAGGTCCTAGTGCTGGTCCCCTCAGGGTAACCCCCTTCCCCGTAAGGCACATGTCCTCTAGATGAGTTTATAAGAGCTGAGAAATCGGAAGTGCTCCCAGGGCGTCCATGGCAAGCCTCAGCAGAGAACCCCAGCAGGTGGGCTTTCTTCCTGCCCATGCCAGAGGGCCTTCAGAGGCCCCCAACAGGAACTCTCCTTGGAGCTCCACTGGCGGGGAGGGTCTGTGATGTTCCAGTCCTTCACAGGAAGAGGAAAGAGGATGCTGTGAAATCTGTGAGCTCCTCCAGCACACCCAGCCTCATCGCCCTAGCTCTGTGACAGGCCTCCCCTCCCCTCTGCACACAGATGGAACAGTCTGTGTTTTCCTGGTAGGGTCCCGGGGGTGGGGGGTGGGGCGGGAGGGGTGTCACTGGGGGGAGGCTGGGCATCTCAGGGAGACTCCCCTGGGCCTGGCTGTCACCACACTGCTGAGAGGTAAACAAACCCAGACTCCCAGAGTTGGGGAGGAATAGGGAGAGCACTACAGACAGCCACCTTGCCAGGGAGAGGACTGTGTCCCTGCCCAGCCTTTCTCTCACCTCACCAAGAAGTGAGCTGCGGGGACCACAGGAAGAGAAGGGGGGGACCAGGCGGTTTGGGTGGGGGAATCTACTCTCTAGCTTTGCTCAGGAAGTAGCATTAACAGTGCTGGTCACCCAATAGGAAAGGGTCTTCCCCCTGCCACACCATCTCCCCCCATGTGAACTAATTTGCTGCCAAATCTTTCTGCCCCCAAGTAGGAATCTGGATCTTACTGGACCCATAGGACCTCCAAACTTCTGCTTTGGCTAATTCTCAAAACTTCTCTAGCCTTTGTCCCAATTTGTATGCATCCCTACCTGCCTAAGGCAGGCCTGTGATCCTTTCTTCTTCCCACCACACTACCCTCCCAAATGAAAACAAACTTCTCCCTCTGGTATCCCTACCACGTTCCGAGCTTTGGACAGGAATCAGAGGCAGTACCCCCCACCCTTTTGCTTTCTGAACTGTGGGTTTTGCATCTGTAAAGTGGGGACACCTAATAATTGGCAATTTAATAGATTGTAGAGTGAATGTGCTCGTTGATGAAAAATGCCTTGTAAACTGCAGAGGGCTTCAAGGCCCCCCAAAGATCAGGGAGTGTCATTGTAAGCATGCCCTCCCTCTAGGAATGAGGTCGGGAGTGGGGGAGGTGGGATTTGAGGGAAGGTGCATCCTCAAACTCCTATGTGTAGGGGAGCTATTGGCCCCGACAGGACTCGCCTGGTCACAGTTTGGGCCCTAGCCTTGGAAAGCCAAACCGTGTTAGAGGTCCCTGGGGGTGTGGAGGAGGCCAGGGGAGACCCATGCTGGTGGAGGCCGGGTGGACTGGGGTGGGCCAGGCAGCGAGCGAGCCTGGGGGCGCGCTGCAGGGGGCCTAGGAGGCGGGGCCGGGCGCGGCGGAGGGGGCGGGGCCGGGTTGGTTCCCGGGTTGGGGGGTGCACCCCCTGCCCCTTCCCGATTCGCACCCGCTACCCCAGCCCAGGTCGTGTGTGTGTGCGCGCGCGCGCTGGGCTCCGCGGGGCCCTTTGTGCGGTGGCGCGGCGCGGGGCGGAGGCGGTGGACTCCCGCGGGAGGGGCGGGAGGGGCGGGAGGAGAGGGCGGCGCCCAGGGCCAGCCCCGCTGCCGCAGCCCCCGCCCCCGGCCGGCCCGGCCCGCGGTAGCGGCGTGGCCTGGGCGTCAGCAGCTGCGGGAGCAGCGGCGGGGCGGCCCGCGCGGGTGTTTATGTCGGGTCGCGGTGTGCCCCAGCAGCATGGCGGATTACCTGATCAGCGGCGGCACCGGCTACGTGCCCGACGATGGGCTCACGGCGCAGCAGCTCTTCGCCAACGCCGACGGGCTCACCTACAAGTAAGCGCGGGGGGGGCCCGGCCCCACCTGAGTGCGGGGACGAACGCGCCGCGGTCCCCCGGTCCGGGCCCTGCACGTGCGCTGCCCCTGCGGTGGCAGCCGCGATCCCGGGGTGGGGGGAGCGATCGGGCGGGGAGGAGGGGGGGGGGGCCGGGGGGCTGAGCAAGGGAAGGAAGGCGGCCAGTGCCGAGTGCAGATGGACGTGGCACAGCGACCTCGCGGCCCTAGGTGCCATGCCCCGTTTCTGGGTAGATCCGGGTCCGGCCTTGCCCCTCCCCCTCGCATGGGCATATCGGCTGCTTGAAGGGGCCTAGGGTGTGTGGGGACCTGAGATGTAGGAGTTATGGAGACTTTGCCCAGACCTTGGTGCAGGACCTCCTCTCACTCACTCGTAGCGTCACTGGGAAGGCAGAGAGGGCCTGCAGCCCAACTATGACAGCTGCTCGGGTGTTGCCCCCAGGAGAGGCCCAGCTGGACCGTGGGGATGTCTCCCTGTTCCCATCGTCCAGTCCTCTTTACACTGCGCCTCTGTCGGCCCACAGGTTAGCACTAGTGCCCCCCTGGGAATGAGTATTGTGTGACTGCCACCCCCAACGCCACCGCACATGGGATTTTGGAGGAGATCAAGACCTTTTTCTCTCTGCCTCTGGCTTTAGTTTGCTTTTCTGTGGGCCCTGGGCCAGTTGTCCTGCGGGCTGCAGGCCTGGCACTAGCTCTCCTTCTGGCTGCAGGACTGTGTCCATGCCAGGAAGGAGCATCAGAAGCTTGGGGCTGAGGCGGAGTGGGGCTGCTGGCCAGCCACGAGCACCCCTGCCCAGTCTCCTGCCAGTCCCTGCCCTTGCCTGCAAGCGCTTCTGCTGGGCAGGCAGTTTCCCTAGACACCAGGTGTCTCCTGCCTGCCCATAGCTGGGATGTGGGCCAGGTGAGGGGTGCATAGATACCTAGGACATGTCAAGGGGCCCCGACTCTTGCATTTCTTCTCCAGACTGAACATGAGCCACAGAGCCTCTTTGCTATTCAGCAAGAAGGGCTGCCATGGGTCAGAGGCGGTTAAGATTCTCTTTCTTTGGCAGTCTTTTTAATATTTTTTTAAATTCTTAAAATTTTTATTGATTTCAGAGAGGAAGGGAAATGGAGAGTGATAGAAACATCAATGATGAGAGAAACTCATTGAAGGGCTGCCTCCTGCACACCCCCTACTGGGGATAGAGCCCGAAACCCAGGCATGTGCCCTTGACCGGAATTGAACCCGGGACCCTTCAGACCTCAGGCCGACGCTCTATCCACTGAGCCAAACCGGCTAGGGCTCTTTGGCAGTTTTTGATGAGTGGGGAGAGAGTATCCCTTTGATATATTTTTCACTAGAGTCTGCCAAGGAAACTCCCTGGGGATATTGCTCTGAGTTGCTCTTGGCCTTGGGAGGTTAAAGACCCCACCCCTCCCATTCACCCTGTTGCTTTTCCTTCCTGTGCTCAGGTGCCAGCTGCTTTTCTTAGTCAAGTTGGGAGTGTTCCTGAAGTGTGGGGGGACTGAGCCATCGGGGCCCCGGGGCGCTGTACTGGGCTTTGCCATACTTGTGCAGGCCTGTGCCCCCTTCTGGGGTTTGCTGTGACCACGGCCCAGTCTAGTGTTTTACAGCTGCCATGCTTTGGCTGGGGCCCCAGGGTTCTGGTTCTAACCGGAAGGCCCCTTCCTCAAGCCCTTTCCCATCTCAGGCCATGCCTGTTGGTTGCTTCAGTCCAACTGGTCAGGCAGCAATGCCTACTTTGTCAGAACATGCCCTGCTCCTGCTCAGCCCCCTGGGGTCCCTCGAGCTGTTCTGAAACCTGTGTGACTCAGCAGCCCTGACACTTGGCTGTGTGCAGCTTGTCCTGTGCCGTGTGGTGTTCATATCATGCTGCACTTATAAATTGTTCTCAGGCCCAGCCGGCGTGGCTCAGTGGTTGAGCGTCAACCTATGAACCAGGAGGTCACGGTTCAATTCCCAGACTGGGCACATGCAGGCTTGATCCCCAGTGTGGGGCATACAGGAGGCAGCCGATCAATGATTCTCTCTCATCGTTGATCTTTCTATCTCTCTCTCCCTCTCCCTTCCTCTCTGAAATGAATAAAAATATATTTAAAATAAATAAATAAATAAGTTGTTCTGGGGTTCATTCCCTGTCGCCTCCCTCTATTAAGATAGAGATGCTTTCGAAGGCAGGCCATGTATCTGCCTTGTGTGGCATTATGGGAACTTTTATGTTCCTTGGTGAACTCTGAGCCCTAGAGGCGACAGACATTTTGAGCAACTGCCTTGGTGGTTCCCCAGGTCCATAGACCTTCCGCTGCCTTTGTTTGTAGCTCTCTGAGCTGAAATCAGCAAGATCCTAGTGGGGGGCACAAGACGGGTTCAGCCCTGAAGGGACAGCAGGGACCAGAGGGCTCCAGGCTCTGCCCCTCTCCGGACCCCATGCTGCTTCCCCTGGCATGGCAGGCCCTGCCCCTTTTAAGTACCCCTTCTCATCCAGTAACACTCACTTTTCTCTCTTCATAGCGACTTCCTGATTCTCCCAGGATTCATAGACTTCATAGCTGATGAGGTGGTGAGTACCTCTTCTGCTGACCCCGGGGAGAGAGGCTGTGCATATGGTGGAAGAGGCTGATTTCTTGCTCAGGGGCAGGAAGAGAAGAGACTTTTCTTGGGAATGTGGTAGATGTAGCCTTTATTGCTGCCAGAGAAGCTGACACAGTGCAATGGGCTGTGCTTAATGTGGCAGAGGCAGCTGCAGGGATTCGCGGTATCCTGAGTGGTGGGCCTGGCCCAGAGCCAGAGGGCTCTCTGTCACTGACAGAGCCTGCCATGAGGTTCACAGGGATGGGGGTGGGCGTGCATGTGGCTGTCTTTTTACCGTAAACTGGAAGGATTGGTTTTTTGTCTGAAATGCTGAGCAGGGACATGATAGAAGCCAATAAAATTATGCAGACTTTGAATGACATGGACAGACTTGTTCACAGATCCAGATATACAAGAATTGGCAAGAGGGTTTAAAGAAGTTAGATTTTTGACAAATACAAGGAAACACAGTGCCTTGCTTGCCTGAGGGCTCAGCTATAAGCCAAGCGAATGAGCAATATCTTTTACCTAATTAACATATAATGAACTCACAGAATGTAGGGGTGTAGTGCTGATAGAAGTAAGTTATTTCACAGAAAAGTTAGATTATTTGCTTGGCCAGCGTGACTCAGTGGTTGAGCATTGACCTATGAACCAAGAGGTCATGGTTCGATTCCCCGTCAGGGCACATACCCAGGTTGCGGGCTCAATCCCCAGTGTGGGGCGTGCCGGAGGCAGCCTGTCAATGATTCTCTCTCATCATTGATATTTCTCTCTCTCCTTTCTTCTCTGATATCAATTAAAAAATATTTTTAAAAGTTAGATTATTTTTTAAAATATATATTTTTATTAAGTTCAGAGAAGAAGGGAGAGGGAGAGAGAGATAGAAACATCAGCGATGAGAATCATCGATTGGCTGCCTCCTGCACGCCCCCCACCGAGGACCGAGCCCACAACCCGGGCATGCGCCCTTGACCGGAATCGAACCTGGGACCCCTCAGTCTGCAGGCCGATCCTCTATCCACTGAGCCAAACCAGCTAGGGCAAAAGTTAGATTATTTTAAGGTGAATTCATACACACTAAAAAACATTCCTCTTGTCGCTGTTAGCAATGTTATTTACTGAGGTCTGATTCTCTTGAAAGGCCAGAGGGCCTAAGTGTGCCTGGCTCGCTTGACCTGGGGGAAGTGTTGACCCAGCCCGTGTAGCCAGTGCTGACTCAGACAGATTTTTAGGGGGAAATTGGAGCTATTCTGGATATTTGCCTTACGACAGCAATAAGGAAGCCTTCATGGCTCAGCTGTTCAGTTGAACCAAGTTTACTAAGCACCTGGCTTTGTGCCAGACCCTGGGTAGGATTCTAGGGAGAGGGGGACAGAACAGCTCCCTCCCGGCCATTGAGGGTCTCTGTCCTGTGGCCTCTGTCGGGAAGGCTGTGGCTCTTCGGTGGTGTGATGGGAGAGGAGAAGGAGGAGTTCTCTAGTCTATGGGTCCAGGGCTCTTAACCAGGGTCTGTGAATGGACTGCGGGGGCCTGTGAATCTCCAGAAACTATATACCAAAGTCTGTGTCTGAGTGTTTGGGCTCTAGGATCCATAGCTGTTGGCTCAGACCTCATGATCTGGCCCTGCCTACCGTTCATAGGCAGATACCTCCCAGATCTGTACTCCCAGCCCTGACCTTTCCTTGAGCTGCAGTCCCTCAGTCATCTACTTTCCTGGATGCTGAAAGACGCCTTCCCATGCCTTCCCCTTCCCTGTCTCCACATCCTCTGCCTGGACCTGTCAGCAGTCTCCTTGCCGGTCCCCTTGCCGCAGGATTTGTCACCTAGAATCCATTCTCCACATCGGAGCCCGAGTGACATCTTTAAAATAAGTCAAATGGTGCCTCTCTTCTGCTTGTGACCCCGGCAGTGGCTTTTCATCTCTGAATCTAAGCTGTCCCTGGCTTTCAAGGCTACACTTCCTTGCCCCCACCAGCCACCTGCCTCTCTCACGCCCCTCTACTCCACTGCCTTTTTCTTTCTTAAATGCATCTCAGGAAGACCGGGAATCAGAGGCTGGAACCACAGTCCCTCAGACTGGGACTGGCTGCTACTTGTCTCCTGAGAAAGGCTTTCCTGACCACCACACCCCTCTTCCCGTGTCACTTTTCCTCTTGCTTTTCTTTGGAGCCTTCATCCTGGCTGAAATGATTTTGTGCATGTGTTGCGTGCTTGTCTTCTACTTCCCAGTGGAGTTTAAACCATGGGAGAGACAGCAGGGGCCTCATCTGCCTTGTTCACTGCTATATCCCCAAGCCCTTCCCAGTGCTGGGTACATGCAGGAGCTCTGTGAGTGTTTGCTGAGTGAATGATCACACTCTTCACCTGGACTATGCCTTCATCCTCAGGACCTGACTTCAGCTCTGACTCGGAAGATCACGCTGAAGACGCCCCTCATCTCCTCCCCCATGGACACTGTGACAGAGGCTGACATGGCCATCGCTATGGCTGTGAGTTGGGCACCTGGGTTGGGAGTCCAGGGTTGAGGGGACGGAATAGGGTGGGCTGGCATCAGGAGGAATTGGAGTCAGGGGTGGGGATTTCAGAGTGAGGAGGGGCGGGCCCCTGGCTCTGACCGTGCTTCCCTCCCACCCCAGCTGATGGGCGGTATTGGTTTCATTCACCACAACTGCACTCCAGAGTTCCAGGCCAATGAGGTGCGGAAGGTGAAGGCAAGTACCAGGCCTACCCCCGGGAAGAAAATGCCACCTGGCGGCCCCCAACTCCCTGGCCGGCCCCGCAGGCTGGTGCATTCCCTAGTTGATTGCTGTGGGGTCTTGTCTGCCCTTCTCCACAATGGGGGCATAGGGCCCAGCCCTCATTTCCCGCTGGCCCCTCACCCCACTCAGGGGCCTGGCCAGGGCACCTTCCCCCCGTGACCAGGCTGGACACCACCTCAGGCTTCCTTTCCCCTGTCTCTGCCCACAGAAATTTGAGCAGGGCTTCATCACGGACCCTGTGGTGCTGAACCCCTCGCACACCGTGGGCGACGTGCTGGAGGCCAAGATTCGGCATGGCTTCTCTGGCATCCCCATCACGGAGACCGGCACCATGGGTAGCAAGCTGGTGGGCATTGTCACCTCCCGAGACATTGACTTTCTCGCAGAGAAGGACCACACCGTCTTCCTCAGCGAGGTACCTGTAGGGCAGGGAACGCGTGGCCGGGGCAGAGAGAGGACCCCAAGCTGTCTGTGACAGGGACCAGAGGGAGGTCTGGCTCCCTTCTCTCTCACCTGCCAACCTGCAGGCAAATGTTCCTGGCCCCACAGGTGATGACACCGCGAAATGAGCTGGTGGTGGCTCCAGCAGGTGTGACGCTGAAAGAGGCAAATGAGATCCTGCAGCGCAGCAAGAAAGGTAACAGGGAGCAGGCAGAAAACTCTAGACCCGCCCCCAGCCGGGCTTCCTGTACCCCGGCTCCCCCTGCTCCTTCACAGCCGTGCAGGTTGTCCCAGCGAGCAGATGGGGCCTTGGGGAAGGTTTGAATGACCCCAGGCTGGAGCATGATTCCTGAGGTCCTTTTCTTTGCTTAGGAAAGCCTGCCCCTTGTTCAGCATCTTCATGGTATTGGTTTCCCCAAAAAAGTAGCCCTGAGAAATGTTCATGATGAAAAAAGGGCTCTGTGGGCTTATAAGTCGGAAAAATGCTCTTTTCTATATTCCCTATCAATGCATAACAAATTGTACATTAGCTTACTAAAGGCTCCAAGAAGCCCTGAAATTAAATCTATTTGACATTGGGGTTGTTGACATAATATTCATTCGGTCCCTGTGGGAGACACTGGGCCGTGCTTCCCTGGCCCACACTGGATTGTTCTCTGGGGGTGGAATTGTACAGGGCACATGTTTCTCCTGCAGGACAGCCTCACGTATGTGCCCTGGTTAGGAGTTTTTGACCACTGTGGCCTGTGGCCCAGCAGGTGAGAGGCTGCCAGTGCTCAGGGGCTGCCCACCCCAGCCTGGCCAGGCCCCAGGGCAGGAAGTGCTCCAGGAGCCCACTTGGCTTCAAGGTTCCTCTGCTTCCTGTTCCTGGGGAAGAGGTCCAGGCCCCTAGGAGGGCTTCCTGGGTGGTGCTGCCATCTAGTGGCTGGTTTGGGTATTTCAGTGGAATCTCTGGCATGGTCCACCCTACTCCCAAGAGGACTCCAGAGGTGGCTCCTTCATCTCACCACTGCATTCCTCCTCAGGGAAGCTGCCCATTGTCAATGATCGCGACGAGCTGGTGGCCATCATTGCCCGCACCGACCTGAAGAAGAACCGGGACTACCCTCTAGCCTCCAAGGATTCCCACAAGCAACTGCTGTGCGGGGCAGCTGTGGGCACCCGCGAGGACGACAAATATCGCTTGGACCTGCTCACCCAGGCGGGCGCCGATGTCATAGTGCTGGTACAGGCACCCCCCTGGGAGCAGCGGGGTTCCATACAGTAGAGGCTTAGGGAGATCCAGGTTCGCCTCTGGTTGAGCCTGGAGCCACAATCAGGAGGGTCAGTGGTACTGACGGCTCAGACCAACTGTGGGCCCCTCTGAGGGCCTCTGGGCGACTCACACATTGACCTGATGGTTATAGCTCGCATTCATGGGGAACCTCCCACTTGTCAGGCCCTGCTCTCAGACCTCTGGTCTCATTCAGCCTTCCCAACAGCCCCCCGAGGTACAGTTTCCACACCCCTTGTCAGATGAAGAGAGGGAGGCAGAGGAGGTTAAGTTCTTCACTTGGTGAGTGAGTTGTGGGCACAGGACAGGCCCCAGGCGGCCTTGCTGTGAGGACCAGTCCATCAGTGGGTGTGAAAGAGCTTTGTCTGCTCTGAAACTATACATGAATGGTCTTAGCTTTTGGAGGAAAGCAGGCTCTTTTGAGAATCAGTTGTCAAGTATCTTCCCAGAAAAAAACTAACAAAAGAAAATTCTCAGAGCATTTTTGTACAATTTTAGGAGTTTGTCCACTCAGAACCCCCTCTCCCAGGGAGGATCCGCAGCCATCATACCCTAAGCTGCCCCCTTCCCCTCCTCTCAGGACTCATCCCAAGGGAACTCTGAGTATCAGATCGCCATGGTGCACTATATCAAGAAGAAGTACCCCCACCTCCAGCTGATTGGGGGGAATGGTGAGTGTAGAGCCCCCTTCACCCCTGGCCCTGCCCCCTCACCATGTAATTTCCTGTCCTTCCGCATCCCAAGGTGATGGCATATCTACATGGGAGCCCGGGGGCTGAATGAATGGGCTTTGGTCACTGTAGGTGGGGGTGGGGCTGGACTGGGGTCCCAGGGCAGGGCGGGGGCATCCCATCCTCATACTGTTCCTCTTTCCCTGCCACTCCCCACCTTCCCCCAGTGGTGACAGCAGCTCAGGCCAAGAATCTGATTGATGCCGGTGTGGACGGGCTACGTGTGGGCATGGGCTGTGGTTCCATCTGCATCACCCAAGAAGGTGGGTATCAGTAGGAGAAGAGTGACTGCCACTTAGAAGACCCCACTGGCCCCCATAGGCCCTAGGGCCTCACTCTTGTCCCATGGATACATGCCGAGTGGCTTGCTCTGCCAGGCTCCTTCCTGGGATGGTGGGTTCGGGGGTGACCCAGGTCAGACTCTGCCTGTCTGGCTCAATGACTTGGGGGAGGCAGGTGTAAGATGAGGTTACTGAGAGCTTTAGGTGTGTGCCAGCCTGCTTCTCAGATTCTGGTCAAGGAGACCCAAGCTAGAGGCCCAAGGCTGTTGTGACTACTTCTCTGGCTGGTGCTTATGAGAGGCTTGCTCACAGTTTGGATTAGCTTCGTGACGAGGCAGATGCCTAAGTCAGGGAGACAGCATGTCGTTAAATGCCTAAGGATGTATACGTTATCACCGTGTGCTGCTAGCGAGGGAGGGGTTCCACTCGGTCACAAATGCTTTAGCCCAGGGTGTGGCTGCTTTTGCAGGGTAGATACCCAAACACGAAGAGGAGGGGAGTGGGACCCTGACCATGTGTCCCCCTGTGGTTGAGGGGTGTTCCCTGGAGGCTGGAGGTTGACGGGTGGGTCCTTGATTGGCCTGAGGGGATGGACTGGCCCCTCTAGGGAGGGACATTTCCCTAGAACACTGAGTGATCAGTTTGGGGTTTCCTGCTCAAAACATCTCCCTTTCTGGTCTTCAGAGCCTCTGCTTTTAGGTTTCTACCCTTCACTTTAGCTGACCACTGCGATGAAACGTGGGCCTTCCGTTCAGTCACTCAACAAATATTGAGTACCTGTGTGTCAGGCATTGGTCTCAAACTTGGGATGCGATAGGGATAAAACAAAAGACCCCCTGGAGAAGGCCTTTTCCCTGCCTTATCGGGCCTTGCATCCATTCCTACATACATGCTGGCTCCTTGTTCCCATTTGGAACCTCACACTTAAGGACCTTGGTTAAACTTAAACAAATGCAAGGCAATATCCTGAAGGAGATCATGATTATTCTAGTAACAGGCTTTGTAAACGAAGCCTCGAAGGGGAACTTGCTTATGGAGAGAGGTGAGGCTGGGGGCCACCAGGCCTGAGTTCGCCAGTGTAGGGGGTGCAGTACTCCGAAGGCCAGTACCGACCCCTCTCCTATCAGAATGCCCCATAGCGCTGTCATGGACGGGGTGGTCTGGGTCTTTGGAGTGACAGCCACTTTAGTGTTATATGCTGCCACCCATCTGTCCCTCAGAAGAAACATCGAGGCTGGCCCGTCCCTTTTCCTGCGTGGAGGTAGGGCACAGGGAGAAGTGGCCTGTCTCTGGCCCCTCTGTTGCTGTTGACATCTCTGTCTTGCGTCCCCTCCCACAGTGATGGCCTGTGGTCGGCCTCAGGGCACCGCCGTGTACAAGGTGGCGGAGTACGCCCGGCGCTTTGGGGTGCCTGTCATAGCTGACGGTGGCATCCAGACTGTGGGGCAGGTGGTCAAGGCCCTGGCCCTGGGAGCATCCACAGGTGAGGGGTCTGCTGGGGATTGGGCAGGCCTGTGAGGGGCTGGGAGCTGGGCTAGAGGCACTGACCCTGCCCCTCCCCCCACCGCAGTGATGATGGGCTCCCTGCTGGCTGCCACCACGGAGGCCCCCGGCGAGTACTTCTTCTCCGATGGGGTGAGGCTCAAGAAGTACCGGGGCATGGGCTCCTTGGATGCCATGGAGAAGAGCAGCAGCAGCCAGAAACGATACTTCAGGTGCCCTGCCCCTGAGCCCTGGTCCCAGGCCGATCAGCCTGCAACCCTTCAAGGGTCCCCACATACCTTTGACTTCCCGAATAGCACCGAGTCTCCGTATTATATTTCTGGGAACTGAGTCACAGGGCACAAGTAGCGGACCTCCTGACTCGGAATCCATGCTTGCTTATGCTTTAGCCCAGGGTGTGGCTGCTTTGGGGGTTCTTCCATTGGTGCCCTTGAGAGATGGGGTGAGGTCTCCTGAGCCATGGGCTGTCTGGCTCAGTCTCCCTGCCCTCCATACAGTGAGGGGGATAAGGTGAAGATCCCACAGGGCGTATCAGGTTCCATCCAGGACAAAGGCTCCATTCAGAAGTTCGTGCCCTACCTCATAGCAGGGATCCAGCATGGCTGCCAGGATATTGGTGCCCGGAGCCTCTCCGTCCTGAGGTGAGTGCTGTGACTGGGGGCAAGGGGGTGGCAGGTGGGTGGCACCTGGGAGGCTCTTGGCTCCCCCACCCCTGCTTTCTTCCTCTCCCTGCCTCTCCCTCCTCCCTCCCCTCTTCCCTTGGTGCCCTGACCTGCCCCAACAACCTGCCTGCAGGTCCATGATGTACTCGGGAGAGCTCAAGTTTGAGAAGCGGACCATGTCGGCTCAGATCGAGGGTGGTGTCCACGGCCTGCACTCGTAAGTCCGGTGGCCTCCTTGCCCCAGCTGCTGGCACTGGGTCGGGCAGGTGGGACCGTGGTTCAGAGGCTGAGCTGAGGTTTCAGGGGGCCCCATGGACCATCTCCACCAGGGATGGTTATTGCTGCAGGATGTCTCCATCACCCACTCCTACAGGGCCCAACCCACCCTTGAGCCCTGTCCTTGAGCCCTTAGGCAGACAGGTCCCTCCCCTCTCCGTGGGCCGCTCCTCCTAGGCTCCCATCCCTTGCTTCCTTACAAGCTTGGTGGCTGGTGGCTGGTGGCAGGAGCTGGCAGTGTTGGGCTTTTGCTGGTGGCAGCCCCAGGCAGGCAGGTAGAGGCTAGGGATGAGTCCTCTGGCGGGAGAAGCAGAGAGACAGCTGCCAGGGCCAGCGCTGGGGCGACCGTGGGTGGGGGCAGTGCTAGTCAGCAGCAGCAGTAGCAGGCATGTGGCCCCGCCTGGTCGAGAGGGCCTGTCCCCCCAGGCGTAGGCGGGCATCTAACCTCTGTCTCTTTCTGCCCCATCCTCCCGTAGCTATACCTTTCTGCCGTGTAAGTAACTGCGCTGCCCGGGCAAGCGTAGAGTAGAGCAGGGGCACTTTGGGTGGGACCTGGGCTCGGGGTGGGAGGGGGGCACTGCATTGGGGGCGGCCCTGGGGTGTAATCATGGGACATGGACCCTAGGACTAACACCGTGGGGAGGGCAGCCAGCAGTGGCCCCTCCTCCAGCAGAATCTGTAGTACAGTGCGATGTCCCTGACCACAGGCCCGAGGCTGCCCGCCTTGGGCTGGACCCAGTGACCACAAGGGGCCTGGGCCACTGGATGTGCAGGGGTGGGATGGAGACGTGGGCAGCAGAGGTTCAGTGTGGTCAGGGCCATGCCTTCCTGACGCTCCACCCCAGCCCTGAGGACAGTCTGCTCAGCTCTGACCGTGGCCTGAAGGAGCATGGCTGTCTCTGGGCCTGGGAGGACAGGGGCACGGGGCCGGCTCTCCCCCCGCCCCCATGGCTGAGAGGCGGGAGCTTCTGCAGTTCACTGCCTCTCTTTCATCTGGGGGGCTGCCTGGCACCCCCGGGCCTAGGCAGGGGCGTCTGGGAAGGGAGCAGGGTCCACATGCCCACTTTCAGTGCCCCTCCTGCCTTGTCCCCACAGTTACGAGAAGCGGCTGTACTGAGGACGGTGGTGGAAGCTGTGGTGGAGGCCGAGGTGGCAGAGAGAGTACGCCCCAGGGTCCCCCTTTAGGCACAGCCTCCCTCCATAAATGAGTAGTCCACAGATTTGCACTATGGGGCCCAGTTCCTTTCAAGGGAGAGAGCAGGGGAGGCTCGGAGGGTCTGCGGGCCCTTGCTGGGCATCCCCTGCAGCGTCAGGATGCTCCTGGGGCCTGGCTGCCCTGGGAGAGCCCCCACCGGGTTCTCCCTTCTTCAGCCCTCCCTCCCCCCCCGAGCCCACCAACCTGGGCTCTCAGGCCTTGCGCCTGCCTCAGGTTTTCTCACTGCAGTCTGCTCCGGCCTGGCTCCCTCCCCTGGGGCAGGTGGCCCCTCCTGGCTTCTCCTATCGGGTTCCTTCCTCCCCACCCCTCACCCCAGAAATGGTGCTCTCCTGGCCCTGCCTCTGGCTCCTTCCTGGGCTACTGCCCTCTCAGCCGTGGGGTACTTCTGGGCTCCTTACCTAGGCCAGAGGGAGGTCTCTGCCCCCTTCCCCTGGCCCTAGGCCTCCTGCTCCTCAGGCCACTCTCTCTTCCCCTGCCCTGGGGAGGAGGCAGCCCATCATTTTTGACTCACCACCATCCCCAGGTGGACCAAGCCTGCCCTCTCCTCTCAGCTGCAGTTGAAGGCTTTAACTTTGCACACTTTGCGTCACAGTTATGTTGTATATTAAATAATCTGAATAAATCAAGAGATTACAATGTCTCTGCTGTCCTGTCTTTGTCCCTGTTCACTGAGCAGTTGACCCCCATCCTGCTGGTGAGCTGGAGCCCAGAGTCCCATCAGAACCAGGCTCGGGGGGCAGGCCCAGCCTCCCCAGGAAGGTGCTGAGGGCGCTGAGGTACTACTCCAGGGGGTGTGGTACAGGTGGGCCATAGTGGGAGGCCTCCCAGACCCGCTGCCAGCTGGCCAGCAGCTTGTGCAGGCAGGCAGTATTGCAGAGGGGAACCTCGTCCGAGGCTGCCAGAAAGCACCCATCACAGCCTCGTAATGCCAAATGGTTCAGCCTGGCACAGGTGGGATTAGAACATGGCTGTGGCCCTGACCCCCAGGCCTAGGGCCTTGGTCTCATCAGGGGAGACACACCTGTGGGGACCAGGTGGAGGGGGTTAGCTCCCACTGTTCGTGTGCAGCTCATGACCCACCTCCCAGCCTCAAACCCCTTCTGGTGCGACAGCCCGACACATGGACTGCGGAACGTCCCTGGCTGTCCCGGGACAGTCACATGGTCTCCCTCTGACTCTGTTGTTACAATTGGGCAATGGTCACACAACTGTCCTCCCAAGGTGCAGACACCATTCAGGACAGAAGCAAGGAAGGTGGCCTGGGATACTCTTGTGCTGGGCATGAGCAGAGGGTGCAGAAGGCCCTTGTTCCTCGTGAGGACCTGGAAGCATTCCCATGGCTGTGTTGTAGGCAGCAGGAATGGCAGGAACGGCACCAGGTGTTCGACCCGTAGGATCAGACCAGACCTGGCTCAGCAACCTCGGTACTTGAGTTCTGGCTAGGAAAGAATTCAGAGCCAAGACCCAAACTCTAAGAGACCATTTATTTATAAAGTATAGAGGTAGAAGAAGTAATTTGTAGAAGAAATGGGCTTAGGGAACAAGTTACAGAGCAAAGGAAGGGCCCTTGGAGCTTGGGAGTGAGGAAGGTGATGGTAATGCACCTGGGAGGAGGGGAGAGGGAAGGAAAATGCGCTGGCGTGCTCCCACTGCGTCCTGTGGTCATCCATCAATGCGGCAGTCCTGACGTCAGCCATGGCACTGCTTGTCTGGTTTTGCTGCTTTTCTGGGCCTGGAGCTGAAATACCACTGAGGCCTCTATGGAGGAAAGGTCAGGGGGTCCAAACCGCAAGACCAGCGATATGCTAGGGGAGGAAAGTCACCTGGGGATGAGGTCCCACCCTACAAGTGTCCTTTGGGAAGCACCCAGGTCTTTCTGCCCTGGTGACCTTCTCTACCTGGCCCATCATCCTTGCTCTGCTCATGTCTGACTGCCTACCACAGCTGCCTCCCGGCCATACTTGACATGCCATGCCAGTACCTGCCCTCCCTCAGGCCCTTCCTGAAAGAGCCACTTGGTCTGGGGCCAGCCTTTCACTGTGGCACTTTCCAGCTTTGTGGCATCATCAGGGATGAGAAGGAAAAGGCTGGATGGCAGGACTGCTGGGTGGGGTCAGAGCTGGTTCAGCCACTGTTCCAGGAGTTGTTGCAGAGTGACTGGGTCATTGAGTCCTCAGAGGCCTTGTGCCCTGGAGTCTGTGGCCTCCGTGAGCTTCTAGAGCCCAACCTGACCCAGCCGGGTGGGAGAAGGATGCCTGGAGACCAAGAGGGGGTGGACCAAAATGATGCCATGTTTCGTGGTTTGTCTTGCACATTGGTTACCAAAACTGTGCAGGAAGCAGCTTGACCAACAGCTGAGATGGAAGAGACCTAAGGGTTTTTAGAGAAATGCCATGTCACTCAGCATCAGGGATGTGAGTGATTCAAAGAGAGAATTCTCCTTTTGAACTAGACCTAATTGGCCAGTTAGAGCCGGCCAATAGAATGTCTTGCTTTGCATTGATAGCCGTCCAGTAACTTGAGGTATGTTAGCATTCATTCGGCCTTCCCAGAGGAAGTTTAAACATAGTGATCCTCAGAGTTCGGTGTGTCCGATTCCCTTGGAGAGGCCAAACAAACCCAGAGGCCCAGGCCCCCTAGAGCAGGTGGGGTCTGGGCCTCGCAATTGCCCCTCGGCCTCAGGTGACTCTGATACATATCAGAGTTTGAGTATCGCTCTTTTAGAGGACATTTGAACCTCCAGCGACATGAGACTCGTTCCAAAGCGTGTGCCCTAAGAAATGAATTTCAGATGACAGAGCCCTCCCTCGTGGTGCATTGTGGGGATGATGGGAGAGAATGTATGGAAGGCCATAGGTGCTCAGTCTCATCGTATCCTGTCTGGCCTCCCCTTCCCCAGAGAATAGCTGCTGGAGATGAATACATGCCAGGCTGGACCCAGACAACACGCTCATTCTGGGCCCGTGGTTGGCAAACTGCGGCTCGGCAAACTGTGGCTCGCAAGGCACATGTGGCTCTTTGGCCCCTTCAGTGTGGCTTTTCCACAAAATACCGGCTCTTCCACAGAATACCGACTTCTGCGCATGGGTCACGATGTTTCATTCGCGCTGTACGTGCGCGCCCGCACGTGGTATTGTGTGGAAGAGCCACACTGAAGGGGTCAGAGCTGCATGTGGCTCGCGATCCACGGTTTGCCAACCACAGTTCTGGGCTGTAAATTCAGCTGTAGTGGGGGAGGCCGGTGGAACAAAGGGTAAGGAGGACACATCAGGTGGACATTCAGAGGCAGTCAGATGCAGATCACAGACCCCATGGTGAGCAGAATGTGTCCACCTGGACTTCAGCCTGGCTTGTGTGGCCCAGGTGCCCGCTCACTCTCACCCCTGTCACCCTCACCCAGCACTGAGCCGGCCAGATTGCCCATCACCAGGATGTTGAAAATGTGGCTCTCAGGCCACGCCCAGCTCCTGGCTCATGAGCAGTGACATCTACGCAAAAGTGTAGCTACCCAGGGGGAGGGCGTGCAGCACCAGCAGGCGGCTAGCCAGTGCCCTCGGCTACAGCAACTCCAGCACCCGGCAGCCTGCCCCAGCAGTGGCTCAGCTCGTTCTCCACGCCAGCTCTCCATGCCAGCATGTCAGAGCCACCGGCCAGGTAGAGCTACAGGTACTTGGCTTGCAGGAGCAGAAGGAGCAGCTTGGGATGCTGGGAGGCCGGGCTTGCAGTCCAGGTGGGTGGGATGGGAGAGGGCCAGGCTGTTGCACGCTGGAGGACAGACACGGGAGGAGCATCACTTCACTCCGGCCCCGACTTTTCCTTTCACATCCTTAGGCTGAGAACAAGGGCCCTAGAGCGTACGACCAGGGAGATCAGGATGGGCCAGACTAGCCCACTGAGGGCCCTTCCAGTTTCTTCTTCCACCTTTACCCTGAGCTTTTTGTCCCTGCAGGATCTCTCCTGGCTTGTAAGGGCCAGAACCCCAACCCCAGACTCTCTGGGTGCCCTCCTACTTTACACACAGGCTTCCCTTACTAGGGGTTTGGGGGGGCAATCCTATCCACCCCAATTTAACCCTAGCAGCCCTTCTGCCTTCAGCTGAGGAGACTGGAGGCAGGCCACCTGGTCAGAGGGTAATGTGAGCGTAGCCCGCTGTGACCTCTCAGGCCCTAGCCCCACAGCCCTGCTCCCTACACCCACTGTCCTTGGGACAAGGCCCCTAACTGCAGGGTTTGGGAGTCACCGCCAGGATCCTCCTTAGCTTCCTGTCAGCTTGGGAGGGAGGATGGGTGGGGTCAGGTACCCAGCAGACTTTGTTCCCCAGCTTCCTGCTCTACGACCTTTTAAACCAGTAGGTGGTGCCATTGACTACAACAGCCACTGGGTACCTGGTTCCCAAGTCAGCTATGCCCCCGCCCCCGCCCCTCTCCTCCCCCAGCCCAGCCAGAGTCGGGGAGGTAGCCCCCCAGCCCAGTTAGAACACGCAACAAGTTGTAGTGCAGTAATAGCCTGGGACAGACGGCCTTTCCCTCTCCATGTGCCTCAGTTCTCTACCTGTGATCCTAACAGAGGGAAGAGGAGAGCCCCCCACAGCACTGCCCCAACAGCTTCCTGTCTTTTTTTAACCCTCACCCGAGGATATGTTTCCATTGATTTTTAGAGAGAGTGGAAGGGAGGGGGAGAGACACACAGAGAGAAACATCAATATGAGAGAGACACATTGATTGGTTACCTCCTGCACGTACCAACCTGGGGCTGGGGATCGAGCCTTCAACTGAGGTATGTACCCTTGACCGGAATCGAACCCAGGACCCTTCCGTTGGCAGGCTGATGCTCTATCCACTGAGCCAAACTGTCTAGGGCAGCTTCCTTTCTATTTTAAAAATTGATTTTGAGAGAGTGCGGGCGAGAGAGATCGTTCCACTCATTCATGCATTCACTGGTTGCTTCCCCTATGTGCCCTGACCTGGGATCAAACCCACAACCTTGGTGTATCAGGGCAGACACTCTAAGCAACTGAGCTGCCCCACCAGGGCCAGCTTCCTGGCTTTTGATCCCACACATCAGCTGCTCTGCTTCACCCTTCACCTTTCAGGGCAGGCTGAGCTCAGAGTGCCTGTGCAGCAATCCTACAGGAGACCTGTGCCCCCCCCCCCCCGCCCCCCCAACACAGAGCAGCTTTCTGCTTCTCCTCAGCATTCCCTTTGAGGCAGGCTGACCTGACAGGCTGTCAAGGTGTGTGGGAAGGTTCTCCCCCCAGAGAAGGAAAGGGGGGTCAGGACTAGGACACTGCCAGGACAGAGCAGCTGGGATGGAGGAGAGAGCCCAGAGGGGATGTTGTGTTAGGACCTTGCTGTGACCCCACATGACACCCCCACCCCCAACTTTAACCTTTGCCTCCCCACTGCTCCCTCCCTGTGGAAGGCGGGCTGGTGAGGAATGGAATGTGTGTCTGCACTTCGGACTCGGACTCCGAGCTTCAGGAAATCAATGAAGGGGAAGGGATTTCTTCTGACCCCACACTCCCCGGAGTCCTGCTCCTCTGTCCTTGGTCCTTCTCTGGGGAAGGACGTGGCTCCCACCCTCCCTGTGGTCCGTGGTGCTTCCAATTCCTTTCTATGCCTCTGGTCTCTGGGAAAACCTTGGGACAAAGAATAGGAAGGATCTTTGATGATGGAGATGTTGGGGGGAGGACCGGCAGGGGCCCTATAGGGTGTTCCCTGCTCCAGGACACGGGACTTCCTGGTCTGGGTGCTTTAGGAGCAGTGTGACCCCGAATCCAGTAGGTGGTGCCAGGACCCAAGGACCCGTGGGGCCCCAGGGAACGGGTGTGGGGCAGTTTCCTAGGCAACAGACAGCCTTTCTGGAAGTCTGCCCTTGGCAACTATTCCCTGGTTGCTGGCGTTCGTAGTAAAATATGGCTTCTGAAGACAGGGGAGGCTTGGAGGTAAACTAGTCTAATCTCAGAGCGGAGGGAGGTGGGCTGGGGTGGGGAGAGGAGTCTGGAAGACCTGCTTCCTGCTGTCACAGATTACGGAGCACCAGTCGCTGGCAGGTGCCTGCGGGGAAGCCTCAGGGGCCCTGCAGCAGGACACATCCCTATATTGTGGTGGAACGTGAGGCACAGAGAGGCACAGCTGCTAAGAGGTGGGCCCTGCGTGACGCTGGGCCTGCCTACACGTCCTCCAAGCCTTCGAGGGGCAGAGGGTGAGGCCTATTGGGAGCCTGGGAGCTGCAGCCACGGATCAAGAGAGAGAAAAACTGAACCTCCCTTTTCCAGCCCAGCTCTCCTGGGTCCCCCTTACCCCCTCGCCCCCGGGTGGGGCTTCCCTCTGTCGGGGGACCACTGAGTTGGAGGGGAGTAAACTTTGGAATTCTGGAGGTTCTGTGAGCCCTAGAGAAACCCAGGACAGGAACGCCCTCCAGGAAGGACGTGACTGCAGCCCTGGTCGGGGAGCAGCAGGAAAGGATTCCATTTCAGCAGTTGTGTGAGGAGAAAGCCGGCTCAACTGGGTCAAGGGACAGAGCTTCGGAGGATTCAAATTCAGTTCAAAGATCTAATCTGCTCGCACTCCCTCTCGATCACATCGCCTGGCTTCCTCCACATCCCCGCCAGGACCTCATCCTGGGCACAACCAACACGGAACCCCTGCCTCCCGCTCCTAGTGTGGGTTCTCCAGAGGAACAACACCAACAGGAGACGCATTATAAACATGTGTGCTCGCGTGTATTATAGGAATATGTGGGGACTGTCATCACCCTCATTTCCAGAGGAGAAGACAGGCTCAGAGATTCAAAGTGATTTGCCCAAGGCCGCCCAGCCACGCGGTCATGGAGAGGAGACAGTGACCCCGTCATTCACTCTGAGGCCCCAAAATGCCTCCTCTTCCCACTCTCCCCGGCAGCACCTAGGGTTGGAGAGGGAAAAGGAAGAGAGGAAGGGAATGCTTCCCGCCCACCAGGATAGAGGTGGCGCAGGACTCAGCTGGCACCTTGCCAGGCCCCGCTGGCCTCCTCCCTCCATTCCTGTACCTCTGCAGCCCTGGAGTAACTGGGCTCCCGCCCCTGGCACCAGCCTTCTTTGCCACACACCCACCCTTGCCTGGGGCCTGGCTGCACAGGGATCCCTTTCTGGCCCAGTGAGGCATGTCACCCCGGGCTGACAGGCGTCCGGATGCCAGGACAGCTGTAGCTGGCCAAGGGTGAGGTCACAGGCTGAACACCCCACGCTGGCCTCTGTTCACAGGCGTACTCCTTGCCTGGCCTAGTTGCAAAAATTCCCCTCTCACCTCCCTCCTGCACCACAGCTTCACCCCGGCAGGCGCGGGCCTCCTCTGGCAAGGCCTAGCGTATTAGTTTCCTGTTGCTGCTGTAACAAATTACCACAAACGTAGAAGCTGGAAACAACACAGATTTACCATCTCGCAGTTCTGGAGGCCCTCCAGGCATTGCCCCTTCTGGAGGCTCCAGAGGAGAATCCTTTATCGTGCTTTTTCCAGCTCCTAGAGGCGCCTGAGTTCTTTGGCTCGTGGCCCCTTCCTCCATCTTCAGATCCCCCTGTCTTTCTGACCTCGGCTTCCATTTTCCCATCTGTTGTGATTCTGACCTCCTGCCTCCCTCTAACAAGGACTGTTGTGATGACATTGGGTCCACCCGGGGAATCCACAGTCATCTCCCCCGCTCAACACCCTAACGGAGTCACATCTGCAAAGTCCCTTCTGCCAGATGAGGTCACATGCACAGGGCCTGGAGAGTGGGACGTGGACTTTTCTGGAGGGTATTATTCAACCTCTCGCACCTCGCTAGGATGCTCCCCTCTGTAGCTAGAGGGAGAATCTGTGGCGTGTTTATACCCACGGACATCGCACACCATCCCTAGGTGGTGGGCCGGAATCCCCACGGTAAGGGTGAAGAGCCCGGCTGACTCCAGAGCCCGGGGACTCGCCGTGAAGCCAAGGCTGACTCAGCCTGGAAATGAACCTCTCCCTCCTGGAAACCACACAGACAGCTTGGCTTTGGCTGTGAGTCCTTTGGGTTTCCTCTGGGTCTGGCCTGTAAGCTCCCCGAGGCCTGGGGCACAGAGGATAGGTACCTGGGCAGTGTCGGGACCGAAGGAGAGAGAACTTCGTGGGCTGGGGCTCAAGGATGGCCTCTGGGGGCTCGATGACCGCCTGCCGTGTGGATGCAAGATTGCGTGTCCGTCCCCTCTCTGGGCAGACGGAGCCGAACTTCCACCAGATTCTCAGAAGGGGGATCCACCTCCAAGGATAAGAAACCCTGCTCTAGGGTCTGCCCTCACCCCCTTTCCGGGGCTCCCTTCTCTGAACCAGCCTTTTACCGGGTTCCTTCAGCCCCGGGGACAAGGCCAGGGGGGCGCTGTGAGGAGGTGCTGGTCCATGAGGCTCCCGGTGAACAGTGTGGATCTAGAGATCCACCTCCGTCCCCTTCTCCCCTGTGTTCATTCAACGAGTGGGTATTTTTTGAGCTCTCACCCTATGTCACCCAAGCCCCCCAGACACTGGCTGTGAGGGCTGGGGCAGGAGCAGCACCCGCTTTCCTTCTGTTGGCAGAGCCTGGTCCCCCAGGGAAGTGCACAGCCTTGCCCAGGGTGCCCGGATGAAGCAGTCTCTCCTCACCTCCACTTCTCAATGTCGCCTCTGGGTCCCCTTAGCGCCGCCCAAGCTCCCCTTAAGCTCCCGGAGGTCCCCACCCTGCAGTCCCTTCCTGCCCTGCCTGCGCAGACATGACTTCACCTTCCTATCAGCAGCGGCCCAGCCCTGAGAGAAGGGGCAGGGCCTTCTTCACAGCCCTGCCCAGGACAGGACCGGAGCACAGGCCTCCCAAGTCACACGGACTCAGACTCAGTGTTAGGATTTTGGAATTAGGGATGAGTTCGCTGAACGGCTTAGTTCACCTTGTGAAACAGGTGTTTTAAGTAATCTGCTCCAGTAGCAGAGGCTCTAGTATTTCCCCTCACCCCGGCCCTTCTTCCTGGAAAGGTTTTACAAAGGGCTTCCTCCAGCCCCCCTCCCACAGGCAACCCGATCAGGGGCTACACCTGTGGTGGGAGTAGGACACCTGTCAACATAAGCTACCCACAACCGGCAGGCGAGATACCACACTTCCCACTCAAGCCCAGGAGAGGGGGTGGGTGAGGGGGGGAGAAAGGACCGGAAGGCATCCAGAAGGGTTCCTCTCTTCTCACCAGCAGCCCCGGGCACGGAGCACGTCCCCTCCTTCATTTCCTGTGCAGCCCAGGCCCCCTGGTAGGTGAGGTGGTTGCCTGTCCCCAGCATCAACTTTGCCATTTAGTAATTCTGACATTTACATAACGGAGGCCTCAGGTATCAGGACGCGGAAGGAGGGCTGAGATGAGGTCTAGAGATTGCTGCGAGATTCCTCCCAGCCCTTGCCACGGGGGGAGACGGGGAGACGGGAGGCCTGCACAGGTGAGCTGGAGAGCCTCCCCTTCTGTTGGGCTGTTGGCTTAGAAGGAGAGGGGCGTACCTTCCACCACCGCCAGCCTGACCAGGCCTCCCGTGTATGATGCCCTGGTAACTCTGTCCTCCAAGCACCTGAAGGATGGGAGCATTACCCTGGGGGGTGGGGGGTTGAGGGGGTGGGGGGGTGGGGTCAGAGGCAGAAGCATCTCAGGGCAGCAGGTCTCCATTCCCCTGCTGTGGAAACAGCTGAGTTCCTCAGGCACTTGTGGGAAGGCTTCAGGCTGTCAAAAGGCAAACCCCAGCTGAGGTTTGCTCCTACTCCAGTGTGTGGGGAGGAGGGGCTTGGAGCAGAGCCCCCAGTGCAGCCACTGACCTGTCACCCATCCCACCCCCAATCCCGTGCCTGGGTGGTCCGTGGGCGGCAGCAGGATGGGGGGGGGGGGGGGAGGCAGATGAGGGGACCTCTGCTCTAGGAAGGGACTGTGCTTTGTCACGGCGATGTGAGAACCAGGACACTTTCCCCTGGGGCCTACTCTGCCCTATAAAACTTAAACAGATCAACTTTGCAGATGGCATCACAGCTCCTGCCAGCCACAATCTCGGTCCCTTTACCTGCTGGCTAGAGCGCACCTTGTAGGCCATTCCTGGTAGGAATCCTCTCCCAGCCACTTTCATCTCTTCCTTGTCCCCACCCTCTCCTGGTACCCCCATCCCCACCAATCTCTTCTACTCACTGTCCCCAAACTTCTCCTCCTTTCCCCCAGTGGGTTTATTTGTCACTCCTGGAACCATGACACCATCTATAATAATAGAAGTGTAACATGCAAATTGACCAAACGCCGAACAGCAGAAGACTGTCTGGACGACCAAGCTATGACACGCACTGGTGCCAGGCCAGCCAAGATGGGTGCAATGCAATTGGTCGGGGGGGGCCCCCACCATTGCCCCATGATTGCCCCACAGAGGGAGGCCCAGGCCACTGGCCGGCGGGGCAATCAAGGGGGCGGGGGGGGGGGGGAGAGGGAGGCCCCAAAGAGGGCAGCACTATGGTGGGTGGGCGGGGCCTACCTCTTTGGGGCCATCGATCGCAGGGCTCCTGGACTGTGAGAGGGCACAGGCTGGGCTGAAGGACTCCCCCCAAGTGCACGAATTTCGTGCACTGGGCCTCTAGTAGTAATATAATAGCGAACATGTCCATAGTATTTTTATGTGCCATTTCTATGTGTTCAAAACACTTCATATATACTAATTCATTTAGTGTTCCTGGTGACTCTGTGAAGGAAGCACTATTATCGCCCCCACTTTGCAAATGAGGAGTCTAACACACTGGAAAACAGTAAGGGTGAGTTAAGTCTAAAGGCTGCAGAAATGAGGAGATCCATGAAATACACATTTGGAACAGCTGTCCTTGTCAAACGATTAAAGCATTGCTTTGTTTTTTTAAATTACAGAGTAAAGCGTGCAGCAGACCTCCCTGACCCTTGCTCTATCCACCCCTAATCCCCAAGAACTAAAGACACAAAGAGATGAAACACAAGGGACTCACTGGAGGGACCCTCTGCCAGCTCCACATCTACCGCCCCCCAACCAAGGAGCCAGCCACAGGAGTGGAGGGGGCGAGACCAGGGCAGGTAGGGCTCCTGGGTTCCCATCTCTGTTCCTCAAGCCTCCTTCTCCTCACCACTCTGCTTCTCACTCGCCCCACTTTTCTTTTCTTTTCTTTTTTTTTAAATATTTTATTGATTTTTTACAGAGAGGAAGGGAGAGGGATAGAGAGTTAGAAACATCGATCGGCTGCCTCCTGCACACCCCCTACTGGGGATGTACCTGCAATCAAGGTACATGCCCTTGATCGGAATTGAACCTGGGACCCTTGAGTCCGTAGGCTGACGCTCTATCCACTGAGCCAAACCAGTCAGGGCCGCCCCACTTTTCTTTACCTCTCTTGGAGAGAGCAGGCAGTCACCTGCAGGCACTGGCCTTCTGGGTGCTGGGAAGGTGTTCTCACCTCCTGGGAGGGGATAGCCCCACAGAGCTGGGCTCAGGAGCCCGCCCTGTGTCTTTTTTGCTGATTCTGCTGTGGCCCTTCTCCCTGTCATTCCCCTCCCTCTGCCTCTCAGGACCAAACCAAACGCCACTCTCAAATGGCAAATGCAAGCCCCATGCTGCTCCTGGTCGACTCTCCCCTCCTAGGAGTACCCTGGGATGTGCACCCCCTGTCCCGGGAGAAGGGGCAGAAAGCCTCTTAGCATGACTGGAGGGGGTGTGAGAAACCAGGATCCCCTGGAAGTGAGAGAACACTTGAGCCCTGGAAGGCTAGACAGGGAAGTGACTGCAGGGAATATGTTAGCCAGGCCACTGGGAGGAGGTGAGGGGGATCCTAGCATGGGATTCAGGAAGAGAACAGGATTCTTGGATGGTGGATGGGTTCAATGTGTTGATACACCCACCTGGGTGATGTGTGTTGTATTGATTAAAAAGTAATGCATAGCCCTGGTGGGGTAACTCAGTTGGTTAGAGCATCATCCTGATATACCAAGGTTGCAGGTTCGATCCTGGTCAGGGCACATACAAGAAGCAACCAATGAATGCATAAATAAGTAGAACAACAAAATTAAAAAAATTAAAAAAATAAAAATTTGCCCTAGCCTGTTTCGCTCAGTGGATAGAGCATCGGTCCATGGACTGAAGGATCCTGGGTTTGATTCTGGTCAAGGGCAAGTACCTTGGTTGCAGGCTTGATCCACAGTGTGCAGGAGGCAAATAATCCATGTGTCCCTTTCACATCAAGGTTTCTCTCTCTCTGGCTCTCCCCCTCCCATCCACTCTCTCTAAAAATCAATGAAAAAATATCCTCAGGTGAGGGTTAACAAAAATATAAATTTATATCAATTAAAAAATTAAAATTTTAGCTCAGCCAGTGTGGGTCATAGGTGAGTGTTGACCTATGAACCAGGAGGTCACGGTTCGATTCCTGGTCAGGTCACATGCCCAGGTTGTGGGCTCGATCTCCAGTATAGGGTGAGCAGGAGGGAGCCGATCAATGATATTCTCTCTCTCTCTCTCTCTTTTAAGATTTCCAGATTTTTATTCCTGGAACTGTACAGGTATTAAAGTACAACAAATACAAAATAATGCTAAAAAAAAATCAGTGTTTATGTACAAATATCAAAATCAATGCAACAACAGCAATTTCCTCTTGAACAGCTGTTAGATCTTAAGCGAAAGAAGCCAATTTGAAAAGGTACACAGTGTATGATTCCAATCAAATGGTCTTCTGGAAAAGGCAAAACTATGGAGACAGTAAGAGGATCAGTAGTTGCTGGAGGCTGGGGAGAGGAAGCAGTAATCTAGGTGAGATGATGTTGGTGATGGAGAGAGGTGAGGGGCATTGATGTGAGAAGGGTTCTGGATTTGCTGATGAATCAGATGTAAGGGTGAGAGCAAGAGAGGAATGAGGCACGGCAGCTCTATTTTCGGCCAGTCACCGGAGTGGAGAAAGGTAGAACTAATGAATAAAGTAGGAAAGAATGGGAGGCTGGGGAAAAAGATCTTTTGGTAATGGTGTGTGTGTATGTGTGTGTGGAGAATGGTTGGGAAAAGAATTCTATTTTGGACGTGAAAAGTTTGCAGCATCTCTTAGCTAAGTAGAGGTGTCAGGGAGGTGGTTGAACAATACCAGTCTGGAACTTAGAGGTCAGAGTAGGTACTGAAAGCCGTATTACCAAGTGAGGTCACCTAGGCAAGGAAGACTGGATGTGGAGGAGGCAGAGGGGCAAAGGAGGAGAGCTGGGTAGGCGCAGTGTCTCCAGAATCAAGAAGAATGAGTGTGCAAGGAGAAGTGACCGATGGGTCGACTGTTTCAGTAAGGTCAAGGAAGAAGATTATGGTCCGTTGGACTTGGCCATCTAAAGGCCATGGTGACTTGACAAGAGTTGTTTCGGAAGCTGGACAGGAGGTAAGAAAGTAGAGACGATGGCGCAGATGACCCTGGAGAATTTCTGCTGTGAAGAGCAAAGAAACTCAGCAACAATTTGGTTAGTGCTTCTTCCCACTGCTTTGACCTTCCTATTGATTCTTGTGCCAGAATCACAGTTTTGTAAAAAACTATTGTAGCTCTGTAACATAGTTTAATATTTATGTAAATGATTTTTAAATCATTGCAACTTTGTAATTAACTAAATATTTATGTAAATGAATGCATATTACCCAGGGGAGCAAGTTTTTGCCATACATCCTATTGGCCACTCTTCTTTTCCCAAAGGTTCTTCAGAATTTTGCCCAGTTAGTCTTACAGGTGAGCGTTAGAATAATTATTTCAAATTTTAAAAATCTCATTGATATTTTATTTTAATTGGAATAGTACTCAGCATATAAATCAAGAATTGAATGACCTTATAAAATGTTGAGAGGTTGATCCAAAAACATTTATCAAGGTCTTTTCCTTTTCTTAAGCTTTATTGATGTATAGTTGACAAAATTATAATATAGTTAAACAGTATAATGTGATGATTTGATGTACATACACATTATGAAAGGATTTACTGAAGCCTCTTTTATATCTCTCAGTAAAGTTGTGTAGTTTTCTTCACATAGGTTCTTTTCATTTTGTAGAAAGTTTCTCTCTTTAAAGTATTTTGCCTATATAAAATGTGATTTTTCTTCCAATCCTTAGGTAGAAAAGCTATTGATGGGAATATTTCACTTTAATTTAATTACATTTTTTTCTAATGTTTTCCAAATGTTTCACAATGTAATGATATTTTGGCTTCTCCTTACTCTTTTCCAATATTTTACATTTATTTTTACTTCTCCTCTTCCTCCTTTCTCTATTTCTCTTCATCTTCCTCCTCCTTTTTCTTCTCATCTTTTTGCAATGGTAACAATTTGCAAGTCAAAGTTAAATGTCAGCATTAATAGCAAGATCTCCATTTTTAATTTTAAGGAATTTTAAAATTTTCACTGTTAAGTATAGGGTTAGCTATTCTTTTGAAATAGAATTTTTATCAATTTAAGAGATATCCTTCCATTATGATTATAGTTTTCTTTTAAATATTTTTATTGATTTCAGAGAGGAAGGAAGAGGGATAGAGAGATAGAAACATCAATGATGAGAGAGAATCATTGATCAGCTGCCTCCTGCATGCCCACACTGGGGATTGAGTCTGCAACTTGGGCATGTGCCCTGACCAGGAATTGAACCATGACCTCCTGGTTCATAGGCCAGGTAATGATAGTTTTCTTAGTTGGCCTATTGATATATTATTGAATGCATCTAAATTGATATTGAAAAATATATATCGTCATTCAGAAAAGTATCTAAAAGTGCATGCAAAAAAGTATATATTATTTTAAAACAAATAATAAAATGAACACCCATCTATCTACCACATAGGGTAAGAAATAGGACATGACCACTATCTTAGAATCCCTGAGTTCCCCTCCCCCAGTCATATCCACTTCCCTGTTGCCTGCTCCACCCCAGGGAAGGAGTCTCTTGACTTTCAGGTAAATCCTCCTCTTGCTTTTGTTAATAATTTCACCACATATGTGTATATTCGCAAATAATGCTGAGAAGCAAGCATAGTCCTAACTGTGGAAGGAAAGGACAATCTCATGCTAGGTGAAGACTTCGGGAGAAGAGATGCCACAGAGCCTCTGGACCTTGGTGTGGCTTCGGCTTCTCTGAGAGTTTACAAGGACCTTTTCTGGGACCATCCATGGGCAAGGTCATGAGGGAGTCCTGGAAACACAGACCTCACTGAAGCAAGGGCTGTAGTGTCCACCAGACCTTGGACAGCTGGATGGAATATTGTCAGGGGCAGTGGGCTGCTTTGTGCTCTCTGCTTCTGAGCGCACTCCTATCTCCTCCTCTCAGGGGCAGGTCAACGTGGAACATTTCCTGAGCAGGCAGCAGGGCTGGAGGGGAGAACAGTAGCCTCAGTGCACTTGGTCAAAACAAGGCAAGTACAAGGAAGAATTGGAGCAGGCTCACCCAAATATTCTGGCCTGAGATTCCAAAGCTGGTGCCCCGGCATCAAGGATCTTGGCGGTGACTGCCATCAACATCTCCTGATTAGCTGCACTGATCCCATCTGAACTGGTGCCTGTGGAGTACAGCTGACATCCTGGGGTCCCCTTCCCCATCTTCCACGGAGCTCTCGTCGCCTCTGCCTGTGGTGGGTCTCCTGTGTCCTGCATCCCACATGTTCTTTCTTGATTTACTTTCTGGTTTCGGTAGAGCACTTTCTTTAGTTCCTTTTCCGGAAACTGTGCATGGGAGGTAAACTTTCTGAAATCTTACATGTCTGAAAATGTATGTACTCTATCATTTTACTTGATAGCTTGAATGGATAGAAATTCGAGATTGAAAGTAATTATTTTTCAGCATTTTGAAAGCATTGCTTTTAACTACTAGTGTTGCCTCGGTGTGGGTTTATTTTCATCCACGATCTTGGTTCTTGGTGGACCCACCCTTATGATCTGGCAACTCATGTCCTTCTGTTCTGGAAAATGTCCTCAAATTAGTTCATTGGTGATTTTCTCCCTTCCATTTTCCTCTGTTTTTTCTTTCTTTCTGAAACTTCTATAATAATAATTATTATAATCATAATAATAATTATTATTATTCATCACTTGAGGATATTTTTCCATTGAATTTTAGAAAGAGTGGAAGGGGTGGGGGAAACAGAGAGAGCTGGCTGAGGCTGGGGACTGAACCTGCAACCAGGTATGTGTCCTTGACCGAAATCAAACCCAGACCCTTTAGTCACCCGACTACGGCTGACACTTCTATTATTTTGATGTTGAACTCCTAGCATGGTCCTCTAAGACTCTTATCTTTTCTATCCTATGTGTTCTATCTCTTAGTATGTATGCTTTACTTTCTAGGGAGATTTAATCAGCCTTATCTTCCTATCTTTCTGCAGGTGTTATTGCCTCTGCTGTTGTGATTTTATTTTTCAAGACATAATTGTTGCTGTTGCTATTCTCTGGATGTTCCTTTGTATAGCAAATTGTTCTTATTTCATGGATAGTATATCTTCTCTTGTCTCTCTAAGGCTATTAACAGTGGTCTTTTGGACACTTTCTTTTCTCTGTATAACTTGTTTCCTCCGAGTTACTTTTTCTGGTTGTTTGTTTTGTCTCTCTCTTCTGCATTAGAAAATTTCCTGGACATCTGGTGATCTCTGGCCATGAATAAGGTTGTGGGGGTGGGAGGGAAGCTAGTCAAGGACGGAGCTCACAGGTTGGGGTTGCCACTGTTGGGCGATAGAGCTGGGAAAACGCCTATGTCAGTATCTTTAGGCCTTTCCTTTTGGACTAGTGACATATCCCAGAGTAGAGTCTTCCAGTCTCCTGCCTCGATGCCAAAGGTCCTGCTCCCAGTGCTTTGGGGATTGAACCTACAACCGATGGTGGGAGAAGAATTGGGTCTCTGCACTCAGCACCTCACATGACATGTGATCCTCTTGCTTTCACGATGTTCAGCATACTATCTCCGTTCATAACTGTACTTGAAGCTTCTCCAACCCAATACCCTCCATTTTACCTTCTTCAGAGTAAATCCTCCAGCCTCGCTGGGATAGAGGAGGGGCTGTTCCCCAGGGACTTGGAGTTAACTCCTTCACTTGTTGGTCCTTATATTAGCCACCTCTCCCACAGTTCCAGAGGTACCTTGGATTGCAAAGTTCTGTGCCTTCTGAGAACCTTGGACTGTAAGTCAGGTTGGCTCTGGATTCCCTCCACTACCAGCTGACACGTCTGTTTCTTCAGGGCTGATAAGTCAGTAACCGCATGGGTGTCTGCCAACCTCCTGCAAAACTTTCGTGGCTGTTGTCTTTTTTTTTCCTGTTTGCTCCATCCTTGTAGGTTTATCTCTTGATTTAAAATTCTCTTTATTGACATTTTAGTGGGGTTTAGGGAGGGAGTGAAATGAGAAGTATTCATTCAACTGCCATCTTAACCCAGAGCCCTCATTCTCCTTTTCAATATATTTTTTAAAATATAATTCCTGGGAATAACCCTAGTTGGTCATGAAGGATTGCTATTTTAATGTAGTGGGGTTTGTTTATGTCTGTCTTTCCATTTAGAAGTCATTAAGTGAACACGACTAGCAGGAAATGAGCCTTTCTGTGAGGAGGATTCAAGGAAAATGTCTCTAGCGAGATCATTTTTATTCAGTATATGAGAGAAAGCCAGGGGCTGGCTCCCAGTATGCAGCCTCCAGGCAGCCCCTAAAGGACCAGATGCTATGGTGAACTGTGAGGGGATGCCCTTTGCAATGTTTTGCCTAAGGACCCACAATAAGTCTCAGGCTTCACTTGACATTCCCTGGAGAGGGGCTCAGTGGTGGTCTGATTTTATCTTATATCAGTTGGGGGGATTCTGTGATAAAAAACTGAGTCCTGGATTCCTTTTTTATTTAAAAAAATTTTTATTAAATGTATTGGGGTGACATTGATTAATAAAAATATGTAGATTTCAAGTGTATACTTCTATAATACATATTCTGTATTTTGCACCCAAAGTCAAATTGGATGCCTTTCTAACATGAAACCCAGTGCTCATTTGGTCCCCAGAATCATTCATTTGTTTGTTATGCAGGCATCTAATATTCACTGAGCCTGTACCACGGGCAAAGCGCTATGCCAGCTCGCTATACCCGAGACAGAATCTGTCCTAGGTAGCTCTGTAAGCACCCCCTAGAGTGCCTTGGAGAGCAGCTAGGGCGGGGTCAGGATCACATACAAAGGTGTAACATGGTGACAATAACTTTTCTCTCTGTGTGACTTGTGATGAGGAATAAGTGAGGGGACTCCGAAAGCATCCAGCATGGTTCCTGGCACACAGTAGGGTGTCTGGATTTGAGGGACAGCTTTCTGTGGTGCTGGGAGCCTCCTGTGTTTTATGTCACACACACACACACACACACACACACACACACACACCCTTACACTTTTAAACACTAGCATTTTTGGAGGAACACCTGAAGGGATTTAGAGACTCAAGACAACATAAATGAGTCAGTCCTACTTAAATCACTCACGGTGACAGCATAACAAGGTCCATGAAGTATTCACAGTGACCACCCTGCTCTTGAGTCATCTTCACCCCCAGGCAGCCTTTGCCTGGGCTCTCGGATTCCTGAGGCTGCACCCTTTCTTTGACTTCCCTGTTTTCCTCCTGCCCCTGATTGGAAACACGTTGTAAGCTTAGCTCACCATTCTCTCTGGCAGACATTTCTGAAATTCTAAGTACTTTTGAGAAATCAGTTTTAACAACAACAACAACAAAAGAAATAATACACAAATGAACTGACACTCGCCCGTCCACCTGTGCCTAGGAGAGGCACTCCGTGTAGCAGTACAACTGTTGAAAGCCCGCAGGTGGTGGAGAGGGCAGCCCAGAGACTGGGTTCAAGTCTCTGCAAACTGTGAAATTTGGGCAAATGTGTTCATTTTCTGAGCCTTAATTTACCTATCTGTGAAATGGGATCACACACAGTCTTGTGGTGAGGACTCATGAGACAAAAGGGGTAGAAGTAAGTGCCTATTACACTTCTACTCACAGCGTAATAAACTAGTGGGTCTTCTTCCATGGGGGTGACATTCTGGGGCCAGGTGTGTGTGTGTGTGTGTGTGTGTGTGTGTGTGTGTGTGTATGTACACGAGTGTGCGCGTGCGCGCGGGGCTCAGGCCCGCGGGGGTGCTGCCCGGGGAAGGTGTGTGTGAGGATGGCTGTGTGTGATGAGCCGCCCTGGGAGTGCGTGGCTGCCCGCGCCGGGCTGAGAACGAGGCGCCCGCGCCCGCCGCGGCTGATCGGCAGCTCTGGGTGAATGAGCGCGCGTGGGGGAGACGGGCACGGACGTGCGCGCCCGCCGGCTGGCCAGGGTGGGGGGCGGACCCCGGGCCGCAGGAGGCTGGGAGGAGGCGGGGAGCGGGAGGGGGGCCGGGGCGAGGGAAAGGGGGTGGGAGGCGGTCAGACCGCGGTGCCGCGGAGCCCGGCGCGGGGAGCGGGGCTCGTAGCCAGGAGGCGGTGCCGCGGGGAGGCAGCGCGGAGCGGGCCGGACCGCCCGCCAGGGGGGAGCGCTGCGGGCCGCCGGCCGGGCCGGGCCAGACCCGGGGCAGCGCGCTGGCGAAGCCGCGGTGGCTGGGACCAGCCGAGGGGCGTCGGGCACGACCGAGAGGACCAGCGAGTCTCCGCGGAGCATCGCCCAGCTGGGCGCCGGGGCCGCGACCTCCCCTTCTCCGGGACTTGGCAGAGGAGACGCCGCCGGGAGGGAGCGAGAGGAGCAGGTCGGCCAGTCCGTGCAGGGGGAGTGTGTGTGTGTGTGTGTGTGTGTGTGTGTGTGTACTCGCCTGCAGGGTGTGTGTGGCGGGGATGATGTGTGATGTGGGTCTGTAGGGAGTATGTGAATGTGTGTAGGGGTGTGTGCCTCTCAGTGTGACTATATACTGTGTGTGTCTGTGAGGTAGGGGTGTGTGTATGGGGAGGGGGCTGAGAGCTCACATGAACCCATGTAGGAGGGAGGGTGCTCGGCAGGACTGAGGGTGTGTGTGAGCGCACTTGTGTGCAAGGCTGTGTGAAGGGTGAGTGGGTGAGTGTGTCATGGGTGCTAGGTGTGGCTGTGTGTGAAGTAAGGGTGCCGGGTGCACATGTGTCCCTGGCTCACCCTCCCCTTCCCCATCAGATGTGCGTGCAGGGACGGGTGCCTGGGGAGGGGGTAGGAGCCTCTGCAGCAGCGCCTTGCCCAGCTTGCCTGCCTGGCCATCTTCCTCAGAAACCAGAGATGGCCAAGCTGCCCCTCCCCCAAATACTCCGAGGTTAAGGGGAAGGGAGCAGGCCAAGCCCCAGGAAAGAGGGGAAAGGCTGAAGGGACAGAGCTTCTGCCAGGCCAGGGAGCTTGGATGTCTTCTCCATCTCTGCCAGATAACTCAGCCGGCCTTGCCCCTCCCAGGGCCCTGTACCCGCCGGGTCTGAGTGGTGCAGGGTCAACCTAAGAGGTTGTGGGGGTGGGCCTACGTTGCGACTCATCTGTGAGGGTTCGCTTGCTCACAGTTGTATTACCAGAAGGGTGCTGGACACACAGTAGCCACAAAAAATATTTGAGGTTGGAAGGGAGGATAGAAGAAAGGATGGGAAGGGATCTGAGTCTGGGAGTCAAGTCCATCCCATCTACTATCAGTCAAGGATGAGAGCAGCTGGTTGTGGTCTCACCCCAAATTGAGCAGGTCGGGGAGGCAGGGGTTCAGGGAGAGGAAGCCTCAGGGAAACTGAGGGGGAGACATTTGTGCTGGGCCCTGAGAGGAGGAAGGAGCTGGCACTCTGCTGGGCAGAACCCTTTGCATCCTGCCCCCCACTACCTGCTTCTCTGTGATCGGAAGCCTCTCTCTGGGGCCATTCACCCCAGGCAGCCAGGGCTCATGGTGCCTCTCCTTTCTCCAGGACCTTCGTGCTCAAAAGGTGCTGAAGAACGGAGGCCCCCACCCACTGAGGCTACCTGAGACCAGCTGGGGCCATGGCAGGGCATGGCTGTCTGGGGCTGGGGCTATTCTGCTGGGTCCTCCTCGCTGTTCCTGTGGGCCCCCAGCCTGCTTCCTCCATCCCAGGCGCCCCTCTCACTACTTTGACCCCACCCCCTCAGAGCGAGGCCTCTATGCTGTCTCTCAATCTGGGACTTAACTTCAAATTCCACCTCCGGGGACCTGCTGCCGCCTGGGGGAGCCCTGTCACCGAGACCCACCCACTGTCTCCTGGACCGAGCCAGGAGCTGGAGGAAGAGGTGGCCAGTGGACTGAGGACTGACCCCCTTTGGGAACTGCTGGTGGGCTCCCTGGGGAACTACTCCCCAGAGTGGGGTTCTGCTGAAGGCAGTGCTACACCCTGGGCCTCCTCCCTGCCTCTAGAATCCACATCCCCCCTCTCTGGGCCCACCAACCGGCCTACGGCTCCCTATCAGCCCAGGATGGGTACGGTGACCTGGGACACTGCTCTGATGGCTACAGCCCCTCCATCCAGTGCCCCCAGGCCCCACCAGACTGAGCTGGAACTGAAGTTTGACATGGCACTGAGAGCAGGCGCAGCCCCCACGCTCGGGCATCGAACTCTGCCCCTGCTGCCCAGTCTGCGGGCCAGCCTGGCAGAGATTGCTGGGCGCCTGGGACCCTTTGGTGAGTACCCACTCCGCCCTGAAGAGCGCCCCTGCTGGGCTGCCTGGCAGGCAGGAGGAAGCTTCAGCCGGGCTCCTTTTGCAGGGTTCTTTGGCACTACTCTGTCCCCACTCCGAAACTTCTCCGGCGTGAGCCCCTCAGGCCCAACGGCATCCCCAAGCTCTGCCTCCAGAGTCTCGGATTCACCGGGTGAGTGTTTAGTTCAGCGGTTCTCAACCTGTGGGTCTCAACCCCTTTGGGGGTCAAACGACCCTTTCACAGGGGTCGCCTAAGACCATCGGAAACACATATATAATCACATATTGTTTTTGTGATTAATCACTATGCTTTAATGATGTTCAATTTGTAACAATGAAATTGGGGGTCACCACAACAAGAGGAACTGTATTAAGGGGTCGCGGCATTAGGAAGGTTGAGAACCACTGGTTTACTTCATTGCAACGAACACTGACAGACTACCTCTGCATGCCAGGCACTGTCCCAGAGGCCTATGCAGCACGCCCTGCCCTTTCTTCCTTGACTCAAGGGGAGGTCTGCATTGCGTTCTCCTGGCCCTGGGACGTGGGCCACTGCTCCCAGGAGGAGATTCCCTCTTTGCCCTATTGAGTTTGGTTTGGAGTTTGGTTTGGTCCATGGAGCATAGCTCCTGGTGGACATGTGGCTATGATTCCTGGGACGGTGGCTCTCTGAGGGCAAGTTCTGGGGAAAGACCGGCTTTTCACCAAAAGCCCAGAGGCCAAGGCTGGTAAGATGGCACTCAAACCCCACGTGCTCCCTTTGCAGGGTTCTTTGGCACCACTCTGTCCCCACCCCCATCCTCCCTGGAGAGAAAGCTCTCAAGCCCAGGCCCACTAGACCCAACTGCTTCCCTGAGCGCTGCCTCCATTGCAGCAACATCACTAGGTAAGTGTCCTATTCATTTGAACTTGACAGTTATTTATTGAGCACTTACTACAGGCTAGCCGCTAATTGGTGTCCCCGGACCCTTTTGTTTCATTGTCATTATAACCATAATCACCATTCTCTTCATCATCACCATGGAGGTACATATTAATGGTTTGAGAACAAGTGTTGCCGGGGCCAGTCCTGCAGAGTTAAGTAATGGTCCTATGGGAGTTTTGCAATCACAGGCAGAGCAGGATGTAGACAAATTATCAGGGGCAAACAGACACAGGAACTCCCTCATGAATTCCACAGCCTCAGTGCCAACCCCACCCTCCACTCCAGGCTGTCTGGCCTGACTCCCCTTCCCAACCCCAAACTTGGGGCTCTCTCCTTTGCTGCCTGATCTGACCTGACATGCTGTCAGATGTGGGCAGGGCTGGGCCCCTCATCAGGAAGATCTTGAGCAGACAGGTGCCATCCTTGTTCAAGAAAGCATGCAGACAAGCCGCTGGTGCGGAGGAAAGACCAGGGGCTCCGGAATCTTGAGCCTTGGCTTTGCGTCCCAGTTACTAACTGGCTGGGTGACCGTAGGGCAAGTTAGTTCGTGTGCCTGAGCCTAAATGTTCTCAGATATCTAGGGTTTAATAATAGTACCTATTCTGATATTGTGAGTTTCTAGATAATGTAAGCTCCTGGCATGAGGCTGGGCACAAAGTAAAAGCTCATTAAATAGTAGCTGTTAACCTTGCTTCTTCCCCCACTCATTGCAAATACACTTCCCGACCCTTCCTCTGAGAGACTGCAGACACTGGCCCCAAGATGTGATAGGAAAGCACATAACCCACAGGGCAGAAGGCACACTGGCTGGGGAGAGGTTCTGGTGGGTGAGGCCGAGGGAGCCATGGAGAGGGACCTCCAGGCCCAGCTTTGCTCTGCAAAGGGTTTACTGTAGCTGTGAACCCTCTCAGCCACCCCACACTAGGAATCAGCTCAGCTTCTGGAAACCACTGGTCGCCCAGCTTCCTGCAGCTCCAGACTCAACACACCCAACTCTGGCTCACTCCTGCTGCGCACTGCACTCCGGGGCATGTGGGTCAGGAGGCTGCCCAGGATCTGCTATGAGGTTGGGGGCAGGCTCTGTGGCCTCCGGGGAAGGGTGCTGCCTGGCAGTCTCTCAGCATTGGTGACAGCAGCGCTGCCAGGCAGGTTTAATGAGTCTGGACAGTATCAGAGGCAGCCCAGCTCGCCAGCCCCACCCTCCTTCCCCCTCCTCACTGATGGCTGCAGGAACCCCGCCTCTTCCTGAGTATTCCTCTTGGACAAAACCAAGAGAGCTACAGTCCCCTCAGAGAGAAGGCCAAGGGGCCTATTGAACCAGCGGTGTGTGGGGGGAGTGGTGTCAATCAGGGGACAAAGGGAGTCTCTCTTTGTCTCCTCTAGGACCCCTAACTTAGGTGCAGTTAACCTTTGACCCCAGGGCTTCTGCTGCCTTGCATTAGGTCTCTTCACCTAGGCCAGTGGTCGGCAAACTCATTAGTCAACAGAGCCAAATATCAACAGTACAACGATTGAAATTTCTTTTGAGAGCCAAATTTTTTAAACTTAAACTATATAGGTAGGTACATCGTTATTAACTTAATTAGGGGACTCCTAAGGCTTAGGAAGAGCCACACTCAAGGGGCCAAAGAGCCGCATATGGCTCGCGAGCCACAGTTTGCTGACCACTGTCCTGGGACAGAGCTTGTATTCAGCCAGTACACACAGAAACAGTTGCTTAGGTTGTGAAAGGCTTTTATTCATTTGATAAGTACCCACTGACCTTAGCCCCCTCCACTCCCCTCCACTCCCTGACCACCCTCCCTGGCACCTGTGCCATTTCCAGTTGTTAAATATTTCAAATGTCACTCTCACAAAACGTATCAATCCTCCATAGCCCTGGAGGTGGGGGTGGGGAGAGGGATGGGGCCAGGACATTGAACAGGCTGCCGATTCCAGCATCCACAGTGGAGCCTGCCCTTTGATCTGGGCAGCTGGTGGATAATCAGGCCCGACTTCTCCATAAATCCAGCGGCCTCCTCTCTGGGCTCCTCCCCAGCGAGCTCAGCCTCACCAATTACTCACATTGACATCCCATCTCCTCCCTCGTCCCTGAGGTCAAGAGGGGCCGCAGGGCCAGAGTGGGACCGTCTCATAAGGGAGGCCTGCTCAGGAGAGGGATCCTAGGAAGTCACTCGCTTCTGGGGGAAACTGAGGGCTCCTCTGGGGAAGCCTCGAAAGGTGAGCCATGGGCTGAGGTCAAGTAGACCCTTTAGGCAGAAGCTGGGTCTTCTTCACCTGCCCCCACCCACGTGGCCCAGTGCTGGGTACACCGGGCATGCCGTGCCCCCTGGGAGCAGTGCATCTACTTAGAACTCCCTCCTTTGACATCTGAGCCATGCCTGTACTTTGCCTATTTTCTGGTTTTTATTCCTTTTCTGGCTTCTTAGGAATGTTGAAACTTGCTCTAGTTGCCATAGTGCTTTGGGACAGAGGTGAGCGATGGGGTTTCCCGTGGCCCTCGGGTGAGCAGTGGAGCAGACCTCTGAGAGCTGCACTTGTCTGTACAGTGAGCAAGGAGGAGGCGTGCGGGTGGCAGGCAGGTGGGGCTCCCGGGCACGGCCTCCCTGCCTTGCTGCAGAGCCCACCGTGGCCAAGGAAAGACCAGGCAAACTCATCCACTTTGCAGAAGAAGGGGGTTGGGCAAGGGCATCTGAGGGGCCCAAGGAATGAGGGTGAGGGAGGGAGCATGTGGTGGCCAACCCCTCACCAGCAAGCTGTCCTTTCCAGCCGTGTCTTTAACGCCTCATAGCTATGGCTTCATTAGGTGTCCAGGGATGGTCAGTCCATCCAAACAGTATTCTTCAAACAGGGTTTACAAAGTGAGAATGTCTTGATGTTCACTCATTTGAATAATCGTTGATTTTCTAAGCAAGTTTAGGATGGGTGGAGGGACAACAGTCTTTTGTTAGTTAAACTGAGAACTACTTTGAGGCCAGAAATGGTCACACTAACATAATTACAAGCGGATGACTGGTGATCAACATTAGCCAATAACGATGACACCAACAACAGTCACATATTGAATGCTTATTATGTCCCAGGCTCTCCAAACAGCTCTGCACACATCAGCCATTTACCCTCGTAGCAGCCTATGCAGTGGGTACTCTTCCCTGTTTCATATGTGAATGCGATGGAACAGGGACCAGGGCACATGCTGCCGTTTGCAGTCGGCAGTGAGCTGTGGAGATTTAATTTTTTGGCTGCTCCCTCTCCGCCCTCTGCAGTTGTCTGATTTTATCTTCCCCTCCTCTCTTTCCAAAGCTGATTTCTGCCTCCTCACTCCTTTTCCTTGTTCTCAGGTCTGCTCTGTTGTTGCAAGTCCCCAGCAGGAGCTGGCACAGCCTGGGGCGGGGGTGGTCCTGGGGTCTTGCAGCACTGAGGCATGGGTGCTGGGCATGGCTGGGCAAGGCCAGGCAGTTGGGGCTGGAGTCTGTTTGTCAGGAGACCCGCCCCCATCATTTTACAGCTGCCTCCTGGGCACCTCCCCAGCCGCATCAGGCTGTCCCCACCCTTCTCCACCATCTTTCTCCCTCCACCCTAGCCTGCAGCTGCAGCTCTGCTGAGCCTGGTAGCTGGAGAAGGGAGAGGTTCTGCTTCCAGCACCCTCCCTTGCTGCCCGGCCATGGGGAGAATCCTTGGATCTAACTCTTTCTAAGTCATCTATTGCTCCAGGAGAGTAGAAATACAGATCTTACTCCTCACCTCTTGTTTGACTTCCCTTTCTCTCAAGATGTGGGGAGGGTGTTGGAGCACAGGATGAGGTTGGGAGCCCGAGTTATCGAACCCCAGAGCAATCCCTGAGGGGCTCACTCACTCAGCATTTAATCCCACTATGATCTCCCCAGTTGTTTCTTCCTAGTGGTTCAAGGGTAGCCTCAAGACCCCAGGGAGTCCATTCTCAATGCCACCTTCTAGAAAATGGAGCCAGAACTAAAGAGGCATCTATATTAAGAGCCTTAGACCAATGACTTTGTGATTGAGTCAGGATGGGGATCACAGGCAAGGGGAGGCTGAGGGTGGGGGTGGAGCAAGCAGGGAGGCAAGTGGATAGGAAAGGTATTCTCCTCAGGGTGCTGGGTGGGGGCAGGAATGTCTCACCTTTCCTCCTGCTGCATTTGTGTGTAGGCGCCCCCATGCACAACAGTGTGTCTGTCTGTCTGTCTGTGTAGAGGCTTTTCCTGGAGAGATAGGGAAGCAGTTGAAAAAGGGCAGGGGAGCCTCTGGGAGTCAGAGGTGCAGAACAAGAGATAAGTAACTGGGACTAGGAAGAGGCTCTGGAATTCTGGAAAGGGGCTCCGCTGGGGCTCAGATATGGATTCCAGTGGCAGCTCTGTCATTTGTGACCTGGACAAGTCATTTTGCCTTTCAGCAGACCCTTAGTATCTTCACCTGGCAAGTAAGAGGATCCATTTATTCCGTGTGTATCCTGTATTGTCCGGGATATCATTCAACGCTAACTCTGTGCCAGGCACCATGTTAGGCTCAGGGATTCAGATGTGAGCAAAGCAAACAAAACTTCTTGTTCTTCTGAAGCTTCCCTTCAGGTGGGAGCATTGAACTAGAGGGGGCGTCCACCATCCCTTCCAGTTATAAAACTCTGGGACTTCTTAAGAAAAACCCTTTGCAGTAGAATCACCAAGTGAGGAAGGGAAATGCACAAAGCAGGTGGCTGGGGGTGGGATGGGGTGGGGTCTATGAGAGCTGAGACGACTGCACGAGGAGTTTGATGGGGGAGGGGAAGGTGAGAGGTCCAGTCTCATATTTAAGGCGGATGTCCTGGGTGCCATGAGGACTCTGACTGGCACACAGGCTACTGGCTGCGGGGAGAACAGGAGTGGCAGGAGGGGGGCTGCACAACTGCTTCAGACAAATGTTCTTTGCCCACAGACGCCACCATCCCCACCTCCGGTCCAGATGACCCCTCTCCTACCAGCCTCGGAAACCCTTCTGTGCAGCCAGAGTGTGGGCCAGGGTCCTGCAGCGCGGGAGAATTGCCTGAAGGCGAGGGGCAGCCTCCTGCAGCCCCGCTGTCCCTCTTCTTCCTGACCCTGGAGGCCGACTGGGCAGAGGCCAGGGCTCGCTGGGGGTTGGCCTGGGAGGCCCATGTGTACGGGGTAGGCACCCTCTTCGGCCTGGTAGCCCTGCTGGCGCTGCTGGCTCTGGCCCTCTTGCCCTGGCGCTGCCCGCCTGGCGCTCCCTGCCTGGCGCTGCTGGACGTGCTCCTGCTCTCGGCTGGGACCACGAGGGCCTTCCCGCTCTTCTACGACGCCTATGGGCATCGCGACCGGCTGCCCGCGCTCGCCTGGCTGCTGCTGCAGGACCTCCCGCTGCCCTGCCTGGCCGCCGGCCTGGGCCTGGCCTGCCTGCTGCTGGCCCGGCCTCGCCCGCCGCGGTGTCCCGCCGGCCTGGCCGCGCTGCTGCTCCTGGGCCTGGCGCTGGCGGCCGCCGCCGCGCTCGGGAGCGCCGCCCATCGCCCGCTGAGGCCCCTGCGGCTCGCCTCCCGCGGGCTGCACGCCTTCCTGGCCGCCCTCCTGTCCGGGCTGCTGCTGGCGCTGTCCTGCTGGGGGGGCCGGCGGCGGCGGGCCGGAGCGCCCCTGGGAGGGTCCGGCCTCAAGGGCGCCACGCCTCTCCCGCAGGCGCGCAGCCCCTTCGCTCCGCGCGATTCCTGGCGGCGCGCGGCGCGCACGGCCCCGGTGGCCGGCACCTTCGGGCTGCTGAGCGGAGCCCTGCAGGGCTACGAGGTGCTGCACGCCCTGGGCTACGGCGGCCAGCCGGGCCTGGCGGGGCCCTGGCCCTGGTGGGCCTTCCAGCTGGGCCTGCGCCTGGGCGAGGTGGGCGTCGCGCTCCCGTTGGCGCTGCTGGGCCTCTACCCCCGCGCTCTGCAGCCCCCGCGTGCCGCCGCGCTGCTGGGCCAAACTCTTCCGCTTGTCCCCGGGCCACGGGGCTCCGCTGCTGCCCGCGCGCTGGGTGCCCGGGTCCCCGGACAAGGAGCCCCTGGGTAGCGCCATCGCGCGCGGCGACGCGGAGCTGCTGCAGCTGTGCGCCTTGGCAGGGCCAGGCCCCGACCTCCTGTTCCAGGGGGGCGCCTGTCGGGGCTTCGAGGGGTCAGCGGCCAACCCAGCCCCCTCCCTGGCCTCCTCCCCCTGCAGCGATTGCACCGTGGACTTCCGCCCGCCATCCCCCATCAACCTGCGGCGCAGCATCGAGGAGGCCCTCTGCAGCGAGGCCCTGCTCGCGCCCGGTCTCTTCCAGGGCCCTGCCTTTGGAGAAGCCCTGCCTGGGCTCGGCCTCTACAGCACCGCCTCGCTGGGGGCAGTGGCCGGGGCTGGGCCCAGTGGGGGGTCCGAGGAGACTCCGGACATCTCCGCGCCCCCAGGCCTTTCCTCTCCCGGGGCCTGGCCCGCGGGCAGTAGCGCATCTTCAGGCTCGCTGTGCGGACTCTCCCGGGACAGCTCGTCCATGCTGCTCTGCGCCAGCCCCGACCGGCCCCCCGCGCTGCCCGCTGGTCTGCGTCCTCAGCCCCCCGCGGCCCTCGGGAAGCAGCCCCAACCTCCCAGCCTCAGGATCCTACCAGGCCCTGTTCCCGTCCTCCCGCGACTCCCCAGAGCCTGCTTGTGAGCTGCAGGCCGAAGAGGCCTTGCTGCAGGAGCAATTCCTGGACGCCTGCCGACAGATCGACGAGCTGAGCATGGGCAGCGACACCATAGACCTGTGAAGAGGAAGCCCCCTCGGTGCCGGCCACACGCCCCCTCCTGGCGGCAGCTCTGCCCAAGACCAAGACCCGCACACTGTAACCCTCCCCCAATCCGGCCTGGCTCGGATACCTCGCCCAGCTTCCTCCCCCATCCAGGGGCTCCTGGGTGGGCGGGTCAGCAGCCAGACTCTGTTGATTGGGAATTAGTGCCACCTCCTCTGGAGCCCTGGGCGCTGATGCCCTCAGCTGCCATTCTAGGCTGGCAGGGGTCCCCGCTTTCCTTGGCATTCACCAGCAATAAAGCTCCAAGGTGCTCCACCCCTGACCGCCACGGCCCACTCTGGTATTGAGTGAGAGGGGCTATCCTCAGAAGACCTCAGGACGGTCCTCGGCCCCCATACCCACCTCTGCCATGCCCAGGAATCCCACCCTGAGTGAGTGACACTCCCAGTTCTCCACATGACTCTTCCCTACAGAAGGGGTCCATGGCCCACCTAGGAGACTCGGCAGCTGTTGTGTGGGGGGTGCGCGCTATCAGAGTTAATTTATCAATAAAATATTTTCAGAGGAGAAAGATCTGACCTTCTTGGAAAAGCTTAGATGAGACAACAGCATTAGTAGTCCTGCCAGAACTGGAAGAGAAGCAGCTTTTGGGTGGGGTGGGTCCATCTCAGACCCCAGGGACCTTTACTCCCAACTGCAAGGAGTTTGTCCTGTGACTGGAATGAGTGAGGGTCCTGGGAGCAGCCCCTTGGAGACCATCTGACTCTCTGGGAAGTGGTTCTCCGCCCCCCCCCCCCCCCCCCCCCCCAGAGATGGAACGTGGCCCTTAGAGGTGAGGCAGAAACTACAGTCTTTGGTGGGACTGTCTGCATTCCTAGGTCATGGTGTTCAGGGGGCTCGGGACTAATTCTTGGTAAAATTCTTTGTGGAAATGTTGATACACATATCAAGAGCTTGGTCACCTTGAGCTGGGAGCCCAGCCATCTTCCTGCCACATTCCCAGAGGAATTCACACAGGCTCCACCTATCAACAGGCCCCTTCCAGGTTAGACTCTCAACCCTCCTCCCCTGTAGAGCGCTTACCTCTGGAGGTGCAGATCCTTCCCGGAGAAAGCCTGTCTCCCCCAAACCCCCACCATACCCTACCCACCAAAGCAGAACCCACAGCGCAGAGACCTGGGGATACATCCAAACCACCAGCACCCTGTAATCCTTCCCTTGCCCAGAGCACTTGGCTCTGAGCTCTGTGGCGTGCATTTATCATTCGACTAAGATGCAGGAAGTTCAGTGGCACTAAAACAGAGTCATAAATTAAGTTTGAAAACGAAAACCTGGCAGTGTTTTGGCAGATGTCCTGCACATTACAGGGGCCCACATCCTAGTCTTGAAGTGCAAAAACAGAACTAGGAGTGGTTTTTCCTTCCAACTCTGTCCATCAGCTGGTGGGGATTTGCGGAGGGAAGGGAGGGAGCCAAGAGGGAAGCAGGAGATCAGGTCCAGTGCCCTAGGGGGAGAATTAGAGCACTGCTCTCCTTGCCCATGGCCTGGGACCTCAGAAGCAAGAGGGAGTCCGTGATGTTTGTGGGAGGAGTGAGGGGTCATATTAGGGAAGAAAATGAGAGGAGGGTGGGGCAGGCATGGTTGAGGGATAGGGCTGGATTGGTTCTGACTGTGTCTCCTCCATTACCTGGCTCAGCTGGGCTCAGAAATTCTTGCTGCATTGTCACTCTGGGCTGAGGCCCAGAGAACTGTCAGCCTCCTAATTACAGGCATTTCTCACTGGTGTCCTGGTGGCTGTAGGGTCCCAGCATCAGAGCTGCTTTGTGACATGGAAGGAGCGCTTGCTGTTTGCCTCTTCCCACATTCAACTTCTCTCTGCCATCTCTTTCTCACCCTAATCCTCTTGCCATGCCAGCTGCTCATTCACTCTTCCCATCAAGGGTTCTTCAGTTCATGCACACATCTCCCAACAAAGCAGTCCATGCCTCATATACCCCAATCAGCAGCCTCTCTCTCTCCTTCTCCCTTTCTCTTTCTCCCCCTTCCCTGTCCGACCCCCGCCCCCCCCCCGCACCCCCCCCAGCTTTTCTGTCTGGAAGCTCTGAGATGGGGGTGGGGCGGGGAAAGGGACTACAGCTCCAGTACTTTTTCCAAAGAATTACCTTTGACATTACAAAGGGGCTGAGATTTTGGTGAGACAACCCTTCCCTTTTGCCTCATAACTCAGCCCATACCCAAAGCAGGTTTTCCAGAGGAGCCCAGGTAATCCTAATGCATGCACCCTTCCGTTCTAATTCTTAGTAGTATAGGAGACTGAGACAAGCTTACCTTCATTCATTCAATTTCTTTTTTTTTTTTTTATATTTTATTGATTTTTTACAGAGAGGAAGGGAGAGGGATAGAGAGTTAGAAATATCGATGAGAGAGAAACATCAATCAGCTGCCTCCTGCACATCTCCCACTGGGGATGTGTCCACAACCCAGGTACATGCCCTTGACCGGAATCGAACCTGGGACCCTTCAGTCCTCAGGCCGATGCTCTACCCACCGAGCCAAACCGGTTTCGGCCATTCAATTTCTTTAAAACGTGTTATTGAATGCTTACAATGTGCTAGGTGCTGGGGCCAGAGAGGTGAACAAGGTGATGCTAGCCCTGAACTTAAAAAGTTGAAGGTCTTTTGGTGAAGGCAGACATTAAAAAGTTACTCTTAGACTCTGGCTTGGCCCAGTGGATAGAGTGTCAGCCTGTGGTCTGAAGGGTTCCAGGTTCGATTCCAGTCAAGGGCACACGGCTGAGTTATGGGCTTGATTCCCAGTGTGGGATGTGCAGGAGGCAGCCTATCAATGATTCTCTCTCATCATTGATGTTTCCATCTCTCGCTCCCTCTCTCTTCTATGAACTCAATAAAAACAAACAAACACCAATGACCATTGGGTGTCTGTTAACATTTTAAAGAAATGTTACTCTTGCCAGTTTTCTCAGTGGTTAGAGTGTTGGCCCATGGAATGAAGGATTGTGGGTTCCATTCCTGGTCAAAGGCACGTTGCAGGTTCGATCCTCGTCCAGTCACATGCACGTGCGAGGCAAGCAATCAATGTGTCTCTTTCATGTTGATATCTCTCTCTCTCTCTCTCTCTCTCTCTCTCTCTCTCTCTCTCTCTCCCTCCCGTCTCCCTCTCTCCCACTCTCTAAAAAATCAATGAAAAAAATATCCCCGGATGAAGATTTAAAAAAAAGTTGCTCTTATAAATAATTGCAATAGAACAAGTAACTAATAACAGTTGTGAGAAGTGCTAAGAACAAGAAGCACGCAGTGATGTGGGAGTGCAGCCAGAGGGAGGAGGCTTTGGGGGAGGCTGGCTGAGAACAGCCCAGGCCTCTGTACTCCCTTTCGTGGCTCGTGCACAGTGATGGATGACAGAGAGGCCAGCGGTTTATTTCCCCTGGAAGCGGCGTTGCTGGTGTGGTGCAGGGTATCATGACTCCTGCTATTTAATAAAGAACGCTGCATGTGTCCTGGGTAGATGGATGAGCAAATATTCCTGATCAAAGAACCATGTGGTGTCCCTGATGTGAATGGGTAGGAGGGGAGGCTGGGAGACTGAGATGGGGAGCCAGGTCTGAAATGTAAGAAACGTAAAAAAGCATCAGCTGCATTGCTATCCTCCACTAGAGCACAGAACTCCTTCACACTGTGGGTGGCTGCTGCCCCCTGATGGGCACAGGGACACAGTTTCATTTTGTCCTTTAAGGAGGGCTTGGGTCCTAGGTACTGAGAACTTAGCATTGTAGGGGGTGTCCCAAAGGAATGTTAGAAGAGCCTTCTTCTTCTGGTTCTTTTCCCTGTGCACACTGCAGCCAGGGCTGGGAAGGACCCCCCCCCCCCCCCCCCATAGCTGGGGCCCTGAAACTTGCAATTTAATCTTTGGGGATGGAATTTTGATTCCTAGAGTGGGGAGGGGGCAAGAGAGGAGGAGAAAAAAAGGAAGGAATGTGGAATCTCAAATCAACTTTATTTGAATGACCCATCCCATTTCCTTTGTCTATTTGTCTCACTTTATCTTGGGTAGAATTAACCCCATAGCCTTAAAAATGTGTTCTAAAATAACTGTGGCATTTTCTTTTACGTATTTATTTATTACTTACTTGGAGCTAGGGCTTCATAAATCTGATGTTGTGTTTTCCCTTTTCCCCCATTACTATCAACCAGTTATCAATCCATCCAGAATTTATTGAAAGTTAATGGGGTTTGAGGAGAGAAGGAAACTTATTTTTCACTGTACTGTTTGTACTTTTTGAATTTTTACTGTCATGTGTTCAGGTTATACCATTTGAAAGTAATTATTAAAAATGAATCGGGTACTTTTTCAGCTGGATGTTGTGCAAGGTGCTGCAGTCTGGCACACAGTCAGTTCCTGAGCCCAATGGGATGGCAAACATTCTTTGTGTTTCAGGGTCCAGGAGCACCCAGATCCCCTGACCCGTGCGTGAGGTCCCCTTAGCCTTGCATCTGTCTGATAAGCTGATCTGAGGGAAGATTTCCCTCCGTATCTGGGAGGGCCTAGGTCAGTGATGGAAAACCTTTTGAGCTCGGCGTGTCAGCATTTTAAAAAACCCTAACTTAACTCTGGTGCCGTGTCACATATAGAAATTTTTTGATCTTTGCAACCATAGTAAAACAAAGATTTATATTTTTGATATTTATTTTATATATTTAAATGCCACTTAACAAAGAAAAATCAACCAAAAAAATGAGTTCGCATGTCACCTCTGACACGCGTATCATAGGTTCGCCATCACTGGCCTAGGTTATAGGTCTGTGTGTATAAGCTGAATGTTATGTCTGTTTTGGATGTGTTCTCATGTGATCGTGCAGTGTGCACATTGTGATTCATTTGTAAAACATTTTCTAATTAATGTCTGTCTACTTGCACTAATTGTATTCTCCATGAGGGCAGGGACCCTGTCTTCTCTCTCTCTCTCTCTCTCTCCTCTTTTTCTTTTTTTGGCCTAGCACACATAGTAGGAACCCAATAAATATTTATTGAAAGAATGATTGCACACATCTGTTTCTATGTGTGCTTTAGCAGCTGTAATTTGTGAATCGTCAGAGGCACAGTTCACAGTTATCCTTTACAGTGTGACAGATGTCTCCCATCCTCTGAGAACAGGAGAATTGTTTGAATGTTTGTCATGTGCTGTGTCTCTGTGCACTCTGGCTGCATTTTATACACGCAATCTGGGAGTCTGTGGTGGCACTTCAGAAACTATTTATTGAACATCCATTGTATGGCAGACCTGGGTGAGGTCGCGAGCAAAACGACTTCTGCCTGCCCTGGCAAACTGGGATCCATCTCTTGGGAGTGAGATTTCTTTGCAGGTGACGAAGCCTCGGGTACGCACGTGGGGGTGGGTGGAGCCCGGTTCAGGAAGCTCCGCCCCGGGAGTCACCTTTTTTTTTTTCATTCCGGAACCTTTGTCCCCGTCTCACCGCGTTTCCTTCGGACTCTTTTCAGTACAGAGCACTTCCGGAGTCGCCCGGCTGCTCGGCGTGGTCTGCGTGCTGAAGCTTTGACTCGCGTGCGCCGGGATTCTCCACGGCCTCGCGCGCCGGTCCGCGGGCCTCATGGCCGGGCTGACCCTGTTTGTGGGCCGCCTCCCGCCCTCGGCCCGCAGCGAGCAGCTGGAGGAGCTGTTCAGTCAGGTGGGGCCGGTGAAGCAGTGCTTCGTGGTGACGGAGAAAGGTGAGGGGGCGGGGCGTCCCGGCGGGGGCCGGGGTTCCTGGGAGCGGGGAGGGGGGAGGACCCCTCCCAAACTCCAGCGCGCCCGCGCTCTCTGCCCGCCCCAAGAGAAGGGTCTGGGGATTGAGTTTCTTTTTCAAACGGACTCTGTCCTAAATGAGTCCCTAGGGGTCTGATTCTGACAGTCAAAGCATTCCCCGAAGTTCAGGTAGCGCTTTCCGGTTAGGAGGCCCGCTCATGTACCATATCTCATTGGGTGACGGTGCCGATAGCGACCTTCCAAGAAAGCATCGCTAAGGCTTACTGAGAGTCAGCCATCGCCCGGTACGGTGCTGAGTTGCACACGGTTACCTCATTTAATCTTCTCAGCATTCTTATTCGGTGGAGACTCTTAACCCCATGTTATTGACGAGGCATCTAGGGCCTAGACTGGGAGTTGGTAACTTCAGCTTAAGTTTGTACAGCTGGTGAGTAGTGGACCCAGAATTTCATCGCCAGACACCCCCCCCCCCCCCCCCCCCAGCTCTCAACCGTCATGTTACTCATTTCATATTTATTGGATGCCTACTAAGGGCCAGGCATGTTGTAGGTCCTGGGGATATGTCAGTGCACACAGCCTTCAAGATGGGAAGACAGCCAACAAACAAATAAGCAAAATATATAGTGATAATGGTGGTAAATATTATAATGGTGGTAAATATCCGGGAAGTAGGATAGGGAGTGTGTGGGTGTGTGTGTGGATGTGTAAGGGGCGTAGAGTAGTGCTGGTTACAGATCGAGTAGCCAGGGAAGGCCTGGAGGGGAGAGTGAACGTGTCTGTCAGGGGAGAGGAGCCGTCTAGGCAGAGGAAACTTCAAGCTCAAGGACACTGAGGAGGACTGTGCCTGGTGTATTGGAGGAATAGCATGGAGCCCTGGGTGACGAGTGGAGTGAAAGGAAGGAATTAGGAGAGGAAATCTGGGTTCCCAGATTATGTAGAAGCTCATAGGCCATGGCAAGGACTTTGGCTTCTCCCTGAGATGGGAAACTACTGGTTTTGAGCAGGGAGCAGTAAGTATGATCTGGCTTACATTTTGAAAGATTCTGTCAGGCTGTTGTGTTGAGAGTAGCTGTTGGAGAATAGAACAGAAGTAGGGAGACCTCTTGCAACAATCCAGGCGAGAGACGATGGTGTTGGACGAGGATGATAGCCATGGGTGGTAAAAAGTGATTGGAATATGGAGATTATATATATATATATATATATCTACACTAATAAAAGAGAAACATGCAAATTGGTGTCACTCCGCTAAGCCCACCAGCCAATCAATGAGTATGCAAATTGACCCAACAAAGATGGCAGTTAATTTGCATATGCAGGTGCAGATTGAAGACTGAAGGTTCCAGCTGGCTGGACTGAAGACTGAAGAGGCTTGGCTTCTCTGCTGCGGCTGGACCAAAGGCCTGGGTCCCAGGTGCTGGAGGAAAACCAGTGCCGGCAGCTAGGGGAAGGAATGCCTATTGCGCGAATTTTCGTGCAATGGGCTTCTAGTATATATATTAATGTATTTTAATTGATTTCAGAGAGGAAGGGAGAGGGAGAGAGAGATAGAAACATCAATGGTAAAAGAGAATCATTGATTGGCTGCCTCCTGCACGACCCCCCTTCCCCCCTGGGTGTGGAGCCCACAACCCAGTATGTGACTTTGACTGGAATCAAACCTGGGACCCTTCAGTCCGCAGGTTGATGCTCTATCTGCTGAGCCAAACTGGCTAAGGCAGAATATGGATATTTTTTAAGGTAAAGCTGAGAGGATTTGCTGATGGATCAGATGTGGGGTATGAGAAAAAGAGGGGTCAAAGAGTCAAGTCTGAGTCCAAGGGTTTTGGCTTGAGCCACTGGACACATTTACTGACCTGTGGAGTACTGCTGTATGCTTCACATTCTGTCTGATGCTCATCACATCACTGTGAGGGAGCGGTGGCATGTATTAGAATGAGGGTGAATTGCAAGGGTTTTAATTGTAGAAGCATTCCTTCCTCTTACCTAGACTTTAGGGATACTCAAGACAGGCACCTGATGTTACCCAGAACATACGTTTAGTTTAGTTCCCTTCTAAGTCATCAGTCTGTCTCTCTAGGTGGCTGGTTTAGGGCTCTTGACTGATGATGATCTCTCCTCCTTACTGTTCAGGGAGTAAGGCATGTCGAGGCTTCGGCTATGTCACTTTCTCTATGCGGGAAGATGTTCAGAGGGCCCTCAAGGAGATTACCACTTTTGAAGGCTGCAAGATCAATGTGAGTGTTGCCAAGAAGAAACTGAGGAACAAGTCCAAGGAAAAGGGGGGAAATGGTGAGTTTCTAGTAACTGAAGGGAGTTTTCTTCCAGGGTGAAGAGGAAGTGGAATGGCAGGATGAGGGTTCGGGAATCTCCTAAATTTAGAGCTTCCTGAATTTCATTTTTATATCCTAAATTATCCAATGTATTTTGTTAACTTCTAAGTCTGGGAAATCTGTGGTCTTGGGTGTTGTCATACCAGCCCCCGTGGTAAATGCCATCTGTTGCTAGTAGCTTTTTTCCTATGCTGTCCTGGGCCTCAAGATGGGTGGTTTTGCAGCACACTTAATCCATTCTCTCTTATTGTTTTTAGAAAATTCAGAGTCCCCAAAGAAGGAACAGAAGCCTAAAAAGGCCAAAGTGGCAGATAAGAAAGCCAGATTAATTATCCGGAATCTGAGCTTTAAGGTGAGTGACAGAGAACACTAACACTGCCTATTCTGAAAGCTGTTGGTCACGGGTGGAACTCCTCACCCAGTGGTAAATTGGGAATGAACCTTAACCTTGTTGAATTCAGAAAATGGGCCTGTATAAACAAGGACTTAAGACAATAAGGGAAGATGTTTCCTGAGAAAGGGTAGAGAGGAAAAGCTCTTTGATATTTGTCCTTTTTGCTTCCCAGATACAGAGCAAGATGTCTTCTATTTAGAAATGTTTGTCCTAGTTTCAAAAGTAAAAAAGGAGTATAAATATTCAGGTTCTTCCTAATGAACTAATCTAGTAATTAATGTTTCATGTTTACTTGCTGAGATAATCTCTCTTTTTCTTTCTTTACTTTTGTCTTCAGTGTTCAGAAGATGACTTGAAGACCACATTTGCTCAATATGGAGCCGTCCTAGAAGTTAACATCCCTAGGAAGCCAGGTAGTAGCAAACCTTCATTGGTATGGATTAGATTAATATTATTTAACATAATGGTCTTTTTCTATATTACCCTTGAATTAAGCACCATTAGAACTAGAAATGCAAGGTTCGTGTCATATTCTTTGTGAGCCCTAGATATGTATGAAGTATTAGGCACAGTAATAAAAACTTATGTAATAGTGCTTTACATGAGTATTTAAGTTAGGTATTTTTAGTTTAGGTATTCCCTGAACTAGTTAGATTTTTAGTAGATCAGAACTAGTTTTAGTTAGACCAAAATTAGTTTTAGAAGACAAGTTACAGTTTGAGAAAATGCATTGCTCCAAGCCCAAGTCAGGGTATACTCAATAGGAGGACATAAGTTTTGGGCAAGGGGCTGGCTGGTTGGCAGGATTTGGGCTATATATTCTAGCTATATATTCTTGGGTTTGTTGGCTTTCCACCTGCTGCTTCTAACATTTTTGTACATTTGCACACAGATGGAAAGATGCGTGGTTTTGCTTTTGTTCAGTTCAAAAACCTCCTAGAAGCAGGAAAAGCTCTTAAAAGCATGAACATGAAAGAGATAAAGGGTAAGTTTTCTGTACCCATACCATTGACCTAGATATTTCTGGTGTTTGGGTGAATTAGCATAGTAACCCACTTGCTACATCTTCAAAAGGTATTTGCATTGTTGAGAGTCTCACTGCTAATATAGAAGCCATTTTGGTGAAATATTCCTAACATTTGACCTTAACTCAAAAGAACCTATGTCATTATTCTCTTTTTTATTTGGTAATGAGTGTTCTTTTAAATCCCTAATAAAAAGATGTCCCTGACATAATCACTGATGGATGCAGATTGTTGTCTAGGGGTTATGAGATTTGTAGGTTTTTCCCTCTTGGTTATAAGCATTATTCAGCATCTGTGGGCTAGTAAGTTGACCATGAGGCTACTCTGGGTATTGATTTACCAGGTAGTAAAGAAGGATTGGCTTAGAGATTTCCTACCTTCTGAGTATGATGCAAATTATTCTAAAATGCCTTTCTTCTTTTTTTAAAAAAAAGATATTGTTATTGATTTCAGAGAGGAAGGGAGAGGGAGAGATAGAAACATTAGTGATGAGAGAGGATCATTGATTGGTTACCTCCTGCACACCCCCTTCTGGGGATTGAGCCTGCAACCTGGGCATGTGCCCTTGACCGGAATCGAACCCGGGACCTTTCAGTCAGCAGACCGATGCTCTATCCATTGAGCCAAACTGGCCAGGCTGTTTTGCTTCTTGCTAACTGGAAACTTGTTGGTCTAACTGGAAGCAATGTTCTAATTATTTTTTTAAATTATATCTTATTCCAGGTGTGGTGGCTGTGTAGGAAGGCAGAATTTATGTTCATTGGTAAAAGAAATGTTAAGGTTTAAAAAGAATAGACAGTTATTAGGAGTTTTATTTTAGGACCACTATTCTTTGATGAATAAGAACCCATTTATAGGAGATAGAAGTGTTAAAAAGATGTTTCTTTTCTGTCTGACAGGTCGGACAGTAGCTGTGGATTGGGCTGTGGCAAAGGATAAATATAAAAATACACAGTCTGCCTCTGCCCCAGGTAAGATGTGGTGATGCTGCTAGGGAGGGGTTGTATGTTTTGGGGTGAGTGTGGAAGCAACTCTACAATAAAAGTATGTATAAGGGAACCTGCTTGTCAGTGAGAATATTGGGCTGGAGATACCAAAAGCACAGGATTGCCCCCAAAATGAGACTGAGTAGTAAGAAAAACTGAATACCTTCTGGCTCAGAAACCCAGAGCTGTTTGTCAATTCATATTGTCCTGTCTGGTGACCTGGTCCCAAAACATAGGATCTTTTTTTGTTTGTTTGTTTGTTAATCCTTACCCAAAGATATTTTTCCATTGATTTTTAGAGAGTGGGAGGGGGAGAAACACAGAAACATCGAAGTGTCTCTCACATCAATTGGTTGCCTCCCACAGGGACCAGTGCGGGGATCGAGCCCACAACCAATGTACATGTCTTTACTGGAATCGAACCCTCGACCCTTCAGCCTGAAGGCCAACGCTCTATCCACTGAGCCAAACCAGCTGGGGTCCAAAACATAGGATCTTTTGAGTCTAAGCCCACTCCTGGGTGTGGAGTGAGGGGTGGGTCTGAGTTCATTGTTCCCTCTACTTGCTGCCCTTTCTCAGCTTTTCATAGTAAGAAATGATTGGAACATTGCCGTAAGTAAGAATAGGGAAAGTTAAAACTTGTGTTTTACTTAGAAAACAGTTGGCTTTCAGGCTACCCAGAGCTCGCCGAGATTAAAGTTCATGGTTGGAGTGAACCATGCATTGTGCTGGCTGTGGTGCAGGATGGTGGGCTGTTTGTGAAGGCTCAGTTGCTGCTTCTCTCATTCTGAGCCAGGTAACCTTCAGGCTTTTGATGAATGAATGTGACAGCCTCCAAGGGAATCTCAGTGATGAGCTTTTTTTTTTTTTTTTTCTTCATACTTCATACAATAAGAAAAATACATGAGATTCTGTAAAACTAAAGGAACTAGGAACTTGATGGTATTATTTACTCTTAAAATAACCTTATTTTAGATACTGAATTAATTTCTAACTTTCTTTACTTCCTTGTTTAGGTGAGGAGAAGCAACCTGAACCTAAACATCAGAAACTAGATAAAGTGAATGGCAGGAGAGAAGAGGTTATGAGAGAGGAAGAGGATGATGATGGTGATATGGAAGAGGATGATGATGAAGATGGTGATGATGGTGATGATGAAGAGGAGGAGAAGAATAAAGAATCAAAGGTGACCAAGCGTGTGCAAATTCACAAGAGGTAAGCCGCTTAGCTTGTTCTGAGACAACAGTGGAAAATTCAGGATGGTCTCTGTCGGGGAAAAACGGGCTTTTCCTGTCCCCACCATTGGGAATTGACATGTGTAATAGAGTTGGATAGCCCCCTCTGTCCGCCCAGGTCCTTAGTTCTAAACTGTGCCATTGCAGAGCAGTCAAGAGACCAGTGCCCTCAGAAAGCAGTGAAGAGGACCATTCCGATGAGGACAGCGGCCTGGAGGACGGTGATAGTGTTGATAGTGAAGAGGACGTGGCTCAGAGTGACACCCACACGGAAGAGCAGGAGGATGAAGGTTTGCCTGGGATTTTCAAATTTAAATTACTACTGAGAAATGTGCATAGGCAGTGCAGTGCAGGCCTCTTTAAATAGGACCCTAAGGTGTTTTGTCAAATTTATGTTAAAACGCTGAAGATGAAAACTTTGCATTATTTTGGTTTTGTTTTTTAAATGAGTTTGGAGTGGTGTTTGAGGGTTAAGATTCCTAGGGAATTTAAAACGTAGCTTAACTCTGAGGCACTACCTCTCTCTCTTGATTATCTTTCTAATTATCCAGCCCCGAATGAAAATTGGATAAACAGGATATTGCATCTAAGACCACGGTGGATTTTAAACAACTCTTTTGAGTTGAGAAGGGGATAAAGGATTTCTTGGGGCATTTTGTAAAACTGTAACCAAATGCTGTTGCTATGTTTATCAGGAATGTTGGGTAAACTCAAAGCATTTATTGAGGGAAGTAGGTCATTACAGAATGAGGAGTGGCCAATAACTGGTCCTTTAATTTGTCTGGATGGAGGTTCTTGTTTACTTATCAGGTCGCTCCCTTCTGCTTCCTTTTCTGTAAGGCTGGCATGCCGGTTGGACCATATAAGAAATCTGAAGGAAAAAGCTTTTTTCATGAGGAGAGAATGGTCAATACCTTAGAATCAAAGAAACTTTTATACTGAAGGGACTATGAGACCTTGCATTCTACAACCAGATTCAACTGTCTATTGCCTTTCTTTCACTTGAAAAAATGGGACTAATACATAATAATGAGAGAACATTAATAAGAAATATACTGCAGCAGAGTATTGCATAGAAAGTAAAAGTTCCTCACCAATCCCTCAAGGTCCCCCAAAGTAATCACTGTTGTTTCTTTTGTATCTTTCTAGAAATTTTGTGTGCATATATAAGCATGTATATCTATTCTTAGAAATAAACAGTGAGTCTCCCTTATACCCAGATTCTCAGCCACATAGGACCCTTCCCCAGAGACAACCAATGTTATATGTTTCTGGTATAGCTAAAGGTAATTAATACCTTTATGGGTAAAAACATACACATATACAATATAGTGTACATTATATGTGTGAATATGTGTTATTTTTTTAAGTGTTCTATGTTTTATATTTCTAAAAAGTTTACATTTTCACAGTAGCTTATGGGACTCTATTTTTTCCCCATATCCTTACTACATTGGATTTTATCTGTCTTTTCGGTTTTTGCCAATCTGTTGGTAAAAAATTGTATCTAATTTCTTGTGCTGTTTTTCTTTAATTATGAGTGAGCTTGACAAACTTTTCATGTATATATTTGCATATCCTTTGTTCATTTTAAATTGATTTTTTCCTTATTGATTTATGCAATATCTATATATTTAAGAAGTTAGCCCTTTGTTGTATGGCTTACACTAGTATTTTTCAGATTGTTTTTTGTTTGTTTGTTTGTTTACTTTAGATGTACAAGGCTCAAAGAAAAAGAAGAGGAAATTACCCTCTGATGTGAATGAAGGGAAAACTGTTTTCATAAGGTATGCCTTTTTACTTTTAAGAACTGCTCTATTTGTGTTGCTGTCATAGGTTTCTCTTACCTCCCTCTCTCCCTCCCTTTCTTTTCTCTTCTCCTTTTTTCCTCTTTACTTTTTTGTACTAGTTCTATTAAGTAGACCAGAAGTTTGATGCCTCTAAGACCATTAGCACATCTGGCTCTAGGAGCATAGCAAACAATGAGAAACATAGAATCAGAACCATATACAGAAGTATTTATGCAGAGGTTATCATATGTTGTCCTTAGTTATTTTTTTATTTTTAGACATTTTTTTCCCATTGATTTCAGAAAGGGAGGGAGAGAGAGATAGAAAAAACACCAGTGATGAGAGAGAATCATTGATTGGCTGCCTCCTGCATGCCCCCCACTAGGGATCGAGCCAGCAACCCAGGCATATACCCTTGACCGGACTCGAACCTGTGACCCTCCAGTCTGCAGGTTGACACTCTATCCACCGAGCCAAACCAGCTAGGGCCTTATTTAGATTTCATTCTTTGTAATTGGGGTGGCATCATTTGGAACAAATCAATTCTTCAACTATGAGAGATATCCTACTTGCTGGCCTTTGTTTTAGTTTTTTTGTTTTTTAATACATTTTTATTGATTTCACAGAGGAAGGGAGAGGGAGAGAGAAATAGAAACATCAATGATGAGAGAGAATCATTGATTGGCTGCCTTCTGCATGCCCCCTACTGGGGATCGAGCTCAAGACCTGGGCATGTACCCAAACTGGGAGCCAAACTGTGACCTCCTTGTTCATAGGTCAGTGCTCAAACAGTGAGCCACACCAGCCGGGCACTGCTGGCCTTTCTTTTAAAGGGAGTGTTAGAGAGGGGTGACACCACTTACCTCAAACAATTTCTTTCTTCATGCCTAACTTCTAAAGTAGTGTCCGTAATAAAGTAAGGCATCCCATCTGCTTCTAGGGAAACTGAGGGAGAGAGTTGGGTGGAGATGGGTTTTATTTCATGTTCCCATTGCTATTTTAGTCCTGACTGCAATAGATTGGCATTTTCAGAAGGTTGGGATATCTTTAGCACACCTCTAATATGCTTTCTTTCTTAAGCACCAATGTGCGGGGCCATTTGAATCTTATTTGAGAGACTAGGGGCCCAGTGCATGAATTGGTGCACCTTGAAAGGAACTGTGGGCCGCGAGGCTGTGGTGGGCACAGGGGCGGGTCTCAGCCCATCCTCCGTGCTCCCCCCTTCCCCAGCCCCTCCTGCCGCGACCTCACTCCCACCACCGCTGCTCCCACAAGCTGACGGTGCTGGTGCCGTCAGCAGGTGCGAGTGGCAGCTGCTGCCCCAGTCGCCCTTCAGGAGCAGGGGGCAGTGGAGAAAGCCCTGAGAGGCAATTGGGGCCAGCAGCCGCTGCTCATACCCACTGACGGCGTTGAGTGATTGGGACCAGCGCTGGGCGCCAGCAGCAGGTGCGAGCGGCGGCTCAGGCGGCAACAGCGGGTGCAAGCGGGGCTGGTGCCGGCGGCAGGTGTAAGCGCTTGGTGGGACCGTGGCGTGCAGGAGCAAAGAATTTTCAGTAACCACCAGAGGCTCGCCCCGATGACAGTGACCAGCATCCTGCCTAGGTCTGGTGCCTCCCCTCACCTGCTCCACCATCCCACTGCTGCCAACGCCCGCCTTGTTCTGTGTGTGCCCCCTGGTGGTCAGTGTACGGTTGTTCGGTTCTGCAGTTTGGTCTATTTGCATATTAGGGTTTTATATATATACTAGAGGCCCGGTGCACAAAAATTTGTGCACTGGGGGGGGGGGGGGGGAAAGGGGGGGTCCCTCAGCCTGGCCTGTGCCCTCTCACAGTCTGGGACCCCTCGGGAGATAACGACCTGCTGGCTTAGGCCTGCCCCCGGGTGGCAGAGGGCAGGCCCAATCCCTAGGTGCAGCCCCTGGTCACGCTCAGGGTAGGGCCGATTGGGAGTTGGGGCACCGCCCCCTGTCACACTCAAGGCAGGGTTGATGGGGAGGTTGCGGTGCCACCCACTGTCACGCACAGAGCAGGGCCAATCAGGGGGTTGGGGCGCTGCCCCCTGTCACGCACAGAGCAGGGCCCATCAGGGGGGTTGGGGCTCCGTACCCTGTCACGCACAGAGCAGGGCCCATCAGGGGGTTGGGGAGCTCCCCCCTGTCATGCACAGAGCAGGGCCCATTAGGAGGTTGGGGAGCTCCCCCCTGTCACGCACAGAGTAGGGCCGATAGGGGAGTTAGGGCACTGCCCCCTGTCACACACAGAGCAGGGAGGATCAGGGGGTTGGGGCGCCGCCACTGTCACACACAGAGCAGGGCGGATCAGGGGGTTGGGACGCCGCCCCCTGTCACACACAGAGCCACAGGGCGATCAGGGGGTTTGGGCGCTGCCCCCTGTCACGCTGATCCGGTGCCAGGAGGCCTCCCGGCTCCACTGATCCCGGTGCCGGGAGGCATATTACCCTTTTACTATATAGGATAGAGGCCTGGGGGCCGGCTGGTTTGCCCTGAAGGGTGTCCTGGATGAGGGTGGGGGTCCCCACTGGGGTGCCTGGCCAGTCTGGGTGAGGGGCTGAGGGCTGCCTTCAGGCTGGCGATTGACCGAATCTCCCAACCGCTCCTTTTTTCTTTTTTTTTTCTTTTGGGCCAGCTTTAGCTCTGGCTCTAGCTCTGAGGCCTCCGCTGCTGGTTTGTTTGCCGTGCTATAATCGAAACAATGTATAACTTCAGCTCTGAGATCCCAGCCGGCTATATTTGTTACAAAGTTTCAAACTGTCGGCTGAGAGTTGGAGTCTGCAGTCCCTGCAGCAAGCAAGCCTCATGTTCGCTTCCAGCTGCCTGGCTGCCGGCCGCCATCTTGGCTGACAGTTAATTTGCATAAGGATACGCTGATTAGCCAATGGGAAGGGTAGCGGTCGTACGCCAATTACCATGTTTCTCTTTTATTAGTGTAGATATATACCAGGTAGATGTGTATTTTATCCTCTTGCACAATCTTCTGAGATTGTTTTTATTATATAAGTAATTTATGTTTAGTGTAGGAAATTTAGGAAATAAATGTGCAAAAAGACACAAAAACATTAACCTTAATCACTACTCAGAGAACACCCACACACATGCCCACATCATCATAAATATTTACAAAGATGAGTTTAGCCTATGCATGCTGTGCTATAACCCATTTTTTCTTTACAGCATCTCTCTCCATAACTTCTTTTTACTGTGTTATATGGAATTGCCATATAAATAATTTTGTACTCTCAGAGGATTTTAACAGGAAGGAAGAAACATCACGCTTAGAAGCCTGTGATCTCAATACCAAGTATACCGTTTATACATCATTTAAATTAACAAAGAACTTAGGAAGATAAAGGGATGAAAGAAAGAAAACTATGTACACGATGAGGCATATTAGTAGAAGTAATGTAGCTAGGACGTGTCTTATTGCAGAACTTTTTTTTTTTTTTATACATTTATTTATTTTAATTGATTTCAGAGAGAGGAAGGGAGAGGGATAGAAACATCAATGATGAGTGAGAATCATTGATTGGCTGCCTCCTGCACGCCCCCTACTGAGGATTGAGCCCAAAACCCAGGCATGTGCCTTGATTGGGAATGGAACTGTGATCTGGTTCATGGGTTGATGCTCAACCACTGTACCATACCTGCTGGGCCCAAACATTTTTTTTTTTTTAACCTCAGTTACTCCATAAGATAGAATCATTTATGGGGTTAACTGAGTTTAAGAGAAGTAAAACTGTAGATATTTATTTTAAATATTTTTTTATTGCTCTTTTAGAGAGAGAGGAAGGGAGAGAGAGAAACATTGATGTGAGAGTGAAACATTGATCAGCTGCCTCCTGCATGCCACCTACTGGGGATTGAGCCCAAAACCAGTGCATGTGCCCTGACCAGGAATCCAACCGGAAACCAAACCATTGCAGTGCATAAGATGATGCTCAACCATCTGAGCCACACCAGCCAGGGTCAAAATTGTAGATTTTTATTTGGGACTTTTTCTTACCCCTGGAAGGTTGTGCATAGCTGGGGAAGTGAGGACTCTACACTGTGTTGAAATTTAGTAGAACAAAATCTCCTTCCAACATTTTTTAATCCCATGGAGAGAAATACGTAGTTTTGGTTTTTGCACTTAGCCACAAAACTTTACCATGTTTGTTTTTGAGTTATTTGGAAGGATTTTCTTTTTTATGAAAAATTTCTTAATTCTTTTTTTATTTTTTAACAGTTGACATTCAATATTTTATATTACAGGTAGTTTCAGGTGTACAGCATAGTGATTAGACAGTTATGTAATTTACGAAGTTATCCTCCAGATAAATGTAGTACCCACCTGGCACCATAAATAGTTATTACAATATTATTTATATTTATTTATTTTAAAAAATACGTTTTTATTGATTTCAGAGAGAAAGGGAAAGGGAGAGAGCGATAGAAACATCAATAATGAGAGAGAATCATTGATTGGCTGCCTCCTGCATGCCCTCTACTGGGGATTGAGCCCGCAACCTGGGCATGTGCCCTTGACCGGAATCGAACCTGGGACCCTTCAGTCTGCAGGCCGACGCTCCATCCACTGAGCCAAACTGGTTAGGGCTTACAATATTATTGACTGTTATCCCTATGCTGTACTTTACATCCCCATGACTGTTTTGTAACTACCAATTTGTACTCTCTAATCTCTTCACTTAAAGGATTTTCTGACTTCTATAAAATTTTAACTGAAACCAAGATTTCACAGCAACACAGAGAAGAAAATGGCTAATCAGAGAGAGAGAGACACACATTTGAGTGTTTTGTTTGTAATCAGGGAAAGTAATTTTGGCCAGTTTATTGAAAAAGCAGGTTTGTTGGATAAATGTTAGGTTGGCTCACAGAACGGTAGTTGTCAAAGAGCAAACCTTAAGAATGGGATGAAACTCTGGACAGTTCTGGGACGTCTGCTGCAGGTGGCAGTGGGTCTTTTCTCTGAGGACGCCCCACTATTTCTTTAACTTCTTTTTTTAAAAAATATATTTTTACTGATTTCAGAGAGGAAGGGAGAGGGAGAGAGAGAGAGAAACATCAATGATGAGAGAGAGTCATTGATTGGCTGCCTCCTGCACAACCCCTACTGGGGATTGAGTCCGCAACCCAGGTATGTGCCCTGACCAGGAATTGAACCCAGGATCTTTCAGTCCACAGGCCGACACTCTATCCACTGAGCCAAACTGGCTAGGGCTATTTTTTTAACTTCTTAAGGTGTAACAAATTCTGTAGGATGTATTAATGTAAATGTACAACTTAGTGAAATTTTTCATATTTATATACAAGGTTTGGCAAAACATTTATATGCTCATATACATTTACATATGTATATTTACATATATGAATGTATACATGTATCCATGTAACCACCACCCAGATCAAGACATAAGTTTCCTTTGGGTGGGACACTGCTGTTTTGAAGTGAATCTGCATCTACAACTTCTGGTCTTTGTATAACTCTGTTCAAGTTTTAAATTCCTGGAGAGAGAATCTGATTGACAGAGGAAGGTCAAGGGGCAGAGTCACATATCAGAAACCTGGCCATTGGAGGTCTCCCCTATTGGTGCTATTCCTGAACAAGGCAGAGTGGTCTTGAGCAAGGGAACCACTCCAGTTGGTGTCTAACTCACTCATTTTGTAACCAGAACATGGGATCTTTTGTAATTGACCTTTCTTGTGATCTAATTGTCTTCCATAGAAACCTGTCCTTTGACTCAGAGGAAGAAGAACTTGGGGAGCTCCTCCAGCAATTTGGAGATCTTAAATATGTCTGCATTGTCTTACATCCAGACACAGAGCATTCTAAAGGTATTTGTTGTCAGCTGGTCAGGCCCTAGAAGAGTGAAACTACTGCCATGGGCACTGAGGGCTTCACATTCAGCCCAAGTTTCCGTGGTCCATAGAAGCACCAAAGACATTCTGAGGTTGTCCTCCTTGAGGTCAAATTCATGCAGCATATTTCATGCACCTGCCAGCCATAATTTTGTCTAAGCTTTTTAAGCCCTTATTTACTTTAGGGTAATGAATTCCATTTGTTGTTCTTTGAATTTCAAATGTGATAACATCTCATGGGTATTAATTATTCCACATTGCTTGACATTACTGGGATCTTTTTAGTTGCGTTTCTTAGAGATGGAAGATGATAGAAACTTTGTCACAGTGGTAACAGAAAGAAAGAAAACTATGTAAGAAGGGTTCTGCCATAGATTTTTTTTTCTAAAGCTATTTATTTGAGTTTCCAGGGTTGACCATTCCTCATTTCAGTATATTACTTTTCATAATTTTTGATTTCATCAATTGCAGTCATTCTCCTAAAGCAATTCTTTTTTTATGTGGTTTTTGTTGTTACTCCTCACCCAAGGATATTTTTGCATTGATTTTTTAAAATATATTTTTATTGATTTCATAGAGAAAGGGAGAGAGAGAGAGAGAAACATCAATGGTGAGAGAGAATCATTGATTGGCTGCCTTCTGCTGCCCCACACTGGGGATTGAGCCTGCAACCCGGGCATGTGCCCTTGGCCAGAATTGAACCTGGGACCCTTCAGTCCACAGGCCAACACTCTGTCCACTGAGTCAAACCGGCTAGGGCTCCATTGATTCTTAAAGAGAGGGGGAGAGACAGAGAGAGAGAAACATCGATATGAGAGATACATGGATTGGTTGCCTCCTGCACATGCCCCAACCAGGGCCTGCAACCAAGGTACATGTCATTGACTAGATTGGAACCCTGGACCCTTTATTCCATGGGCCAGGGCTCTTTCTGGCTAGGGCTCTCTCTTTTTTTTTCTTTTTAATTCTCACCTGAGGATTTTTTCCATTGATTTTTAGACAGAGTAGAAGGGAAGGGAGAGGGAGGGAGGAGAAAAGAAAGAGAGAGAGTGAGAAAGATTGGTTGGTTGCCTCCTGCACACATCCAGAACAGGGCTGAGTATTGAACCCACAAACGAGGGACATGCCCTTGATTGGAATCGAACCCATGACCCTTTGGTCCGAGGGCTAGTGCTCTAACCACTGAGAAAAACTGGCTAGGGCATTTGAAAAATATATATAGATAGATAGATAGATATTATTGATTTCAGAAAAAAAGGGAGAGGGAGAGAGAGATAGAAACATCAATGATGAGAGAGAATCATCAATCAGCTTCCTCCTGCACGCCCCCTACTGGGGATTGAGCCTGCAACCGGGCATGTGAACCGTGACCTCCTGGTTCATAAGTCAATGCTCAATAACAGCCACACTGGATGGGCAGTGAATTCTTAATTCATTCTGATTCTTGATTCCTTTGCATTCTACCAAAAGCTATGAACCATCTCCTCAGAAAAAGGCCACTTCTGAGAGTTTGTGGGTTCCCTGGAGCCTATCCATGGATTGCTAACCTACTTTTTAAATCATCTTATTTTCCAAACTGATGAGATCTGAGCATTTTTGGGTTTTGGCTAAAAAAGATGTACATAAGGCCTTATGATGGAAGGAAAATGGAACTGCTTCCTGGAGATTAGGGATCTAATCCCAGCTAAACCATAGCCCTGCTGGGTAATTTATGGCAAATCATTTAACCACTGTGGGCTTTCGTTTCTTATCTGTAAAATTAGTGTGTTCAACTAGAGTAATCACTTAAGGTGCCTTAAGCTCTGATATTCAATTATACTTCTCCATTTCCAGTATGTTTTTTAAAAATGGGCAACTGGAATTGCATAGAATATTTCAAGTATGGTAAGATATTGCTTTAGTGTGATGTCTTTTGTCCCTTTTTGAGTGTGTGCTGTATTGGGTTGATATTTTCAGAATGTAGTCTACAGTTGACTTGCTTCAATTTCTACCTTGGTCTGTTAATTTTAGTTGAGAGTTAATGATCTTAAGTATAGTTTTCATTATTTTTTCTTAGTGCATGTCTTTTCCTAGCTCATAATTAAATTTTTCTGGCGCTTTTTCTACCTACTCACTCATACAGCCTTGGCCTCCTCCTCCAGTTTATCCCTGTCAGCAAGCCATTTCACTGCCTGGAAGAGCTGAATATTATCTGCAGACTTTTAGGGAAGTGTTAAGACTGAATTCAGTACTGACCCTGGAAATTCCAATGTTAAAATCCCTACCTATTCAGAGAGAAATACCCATTTTTTTCATATTGGACAAATAGAATAGTCTGCCTATTAGAAACATTTCCTCCCCATATTTTTTTTTTCTCATATATTTTATTGATTTTTTACAGAGAGGAGGGGAGAGGAATAGATAGTCAGAAACATCAATGAGAGAGAAACATCGATCAGCTGCCTCCTGCACACCCCCTACTGGGGATGTGCCCACAACCAAGGTACATGCCCTTGACCGGAATCGAACCTGGGACCCTTGAGTCCGCAGGTCGACGCTCTATCCACTGAGCCAAACCGGCCAGGGCTCCTCCCCATATTTCTGTATTTGTTTCTTCATATGGAGTATTTATTAATGCTGGGCATTATGGTAGTGCTAGGGATATGGGAACAGTCAAGAAACATGGCCCTTATTCCTCAAGCACCTAGTCTTTTTGTGACGATGCCGTCTGAATGGGGCTATAAATAGAGATGTGAGTGAAGGACCGGCAGGGTGGGACACTTGGCTCTGCCTGGAGGAGGCAGGAAAGATCTCACTAGATGGTGACCCTTGGGTTGGCCTGCCCATGTGTTCTCTCAGTGAGTCTGCTGCCATTCTTTTTTTTAAAAAAAATTTATTAAATTGATTGGGGAGACATGGTCAACACGAACACATAGGTTTCAGGTGTGGGTTTCTATGTTACAAGATCTGTATATTGCACCATGTGCCCACCACCCAAAGTAAAATCTTCTCCTGTCACCTTATATTAGGACCCCCTTCTTCCATCTATGAGTGAAATCATGTAGCTTTTTCTGACTAACTTATTTCATTTAGCATAATATTCTCAAGGTCCATCCATGTTGTTGCAACTGGTGCTATTTCACCCTTTCTTATGCCATTTATTCTTATTGGGGACAAAACATCACTCCCCCAGTGGGGAATACTAACAAAATATTATGAAACATATTTAAAATAAGGTTGTGGTTTTTTTAATGTCAATAACAGAAATTAGGATGGGCTAATTGGCCCTGCATCTAACCAGTGAGAGGGGTACCTGTGGAAATTCTGGACTGTGAGTTGAGAATGGAGCTCATGGGTTTCTGGTTCACTGCTGTATTCATTTGATAGAGGCCTGAGCCTTTTACTCCAAGAGGCAGGTGTCCCCATATCTAATGCCTCCCAAGTAACAATGATGACAGTGAGATCTGTAATTAATTTCAGGGTTAAGTGGTTGCTGCCTCATTTTTTAAATCTTCTAATAGGCATGCAGTAAGTGATGCTGAATAGAATGTTAGGCTGGAATTTCTCCAGCATTTCTTGTGGATATTTGTTACTAAGGAGAGAGATGGTAAGACTAAAGTTCTAGAAGTATTGGAAAAGATGAAGGAAATAATAAAATTTCGTTGCGAGCAGTTGTGCTATTTTATCAGTGCCTGACAGTGCCTGTCTCAGCGGTATTTAACAAAAGGATGCTACCACCCCTTCCACTTGTGTCAGCCTCCCACCATTTGTGTGTTGTCTTTGGCTTCCTGGTGGGCCATGGGTGTTTAGCATTCTCACTTGAATTTTGTCTCTCTGTACAGGTTGTGCATTTGCTCAGTTCATGACTCAAGAAGCAGCTCAGAAATGCCTTGCAGCTGCTTCTCCAGAGACTGAGGTAAGGAAGACATTTCCTTTACCCTGTAACCCAGGCAATAGTGGCTCCTAGGGGCAACACCTGCTGTTTATGCAAAGCATCATCATTATTATTATGTTGTCAATAACGTAATAATAGTCAAGCTTACATTTATTGGGCACTTAGTGTCTCATAGGCATGCTCATTAGATAGGCACATGCATTTTCTTATTTAGTCCTTACATCAGCCCTGTAGGGTTATATAAGGTTAGTATAATTGTATTGCCATTGTCTGTTAAATTTTCTTGAGCAGAGATAACACTACCATTTCATTAGCTTTCTTTAGATTACTAAAAATTTGCTTATTTACAGATCAGTTTCCTCAGTTTGGGCCTAATCATCTCCCATAAAATAAATTATTTAGTCCTGGCTGCCCTAAATACACACATGGCTTTTAACACAGCTATAGTAAATACTGTTAGCTGGGCCAAAATATATTGGGGTTGGGTTCCATAGCTTAATTGGCGTCTGCTGTTTCCCTTTCCTTGCTGTTCCTTGTCAGTTGCTTAGTTTTTACTTGTTATGTGTTTTAAGAGACAGGGTTGCAATCTGTTACAGGGTGGCGGGCTGAAATTGGATGGCCGGCAACTCAAGGTTGACTTGGCAGTGACCCGTGATGAGGCTGCAAAGCTCCGGACAAAGAAGGTGAAGAAGCCGACCGGAACCCGGAACCTCTACCTGGCCCGAGAAGGCTGTGAGTAGTGGATGGGAGACGTAAACCAGGCCTCTGAGAAGCTGGCCCTGTGCTGTGACAGTGACCCAGCAATATTTATGTTTGAGGGCATGTTTCACATTAAAACCCCAAATGTCCTCATTAGCAGTGTTTTTTATTATTATTATTATTTTAATGTTTTTTTGTTTCTGTGTTTTTCTTTTGTGTTTTTTTTTAAAATTTTAGAGAGGGAGGAGGGGAGAAAGAAAAAGAGAGAAACATCGATGTAAGAGAGATACATCGATAGGTTGCCTCCTGTACGTACCCTGACTGGGGATTAAACCTACAACCTAGGTATGTGCCCTAACCAGGAATTGAACTGGTGACCTTCCGGTGCATGGGATGATGCTCCAACCAACTGAGCCACACTGGCCGGGGCAGTAGTGTTATATTATTATTTCACTTTAGGAGATGTGGCTTTCTGTTTGGAAACCTTCACCCAGTTTGTAGATGAGCCAGTCTCGTCTTTTCTGCCTGCTGGCCTGTAGTCTTTTCATCAGAGATTGGCAGGGCAAAGAGGGAGGAAAAACTCAAATTACCTTTGCTTCTTGTCATCATTTCTTTTTTTAAACATATATTTTTATTCAGAGAGGAAGGAAGAGGGAGAGAGAGAGAGAGAAACATCAGTGATGAGAGAGAATCATTGATCAGTTGCCTTCTGCACACCCCACACTGGGGATCGAGCCCACAACCTGGGCATGTGCCCTGACTGGGAATAGAACCGTGACCTCCTGCTTCATAGGTAGATGCTTAACCACTGAGCCACGCTGGCTGGGCGATTTATATAATAAGAGGTTTTCTGAAAGAGTGAAAATTACAACTAAAATTACTCTTTGGATTTAAAATGTGCAGAGTGCCTTTCTCTTAATGCCAAAAAGATAATCAGAAATTAGCTTTAATTAAAAAAAAGGGAATCCCTCCCTCTAGGTCAGTGATGGCGAACCTTTTGAGCTGGTGTGTCAGCATTTTGAAAAACCCTAACTTAACTCTGGTGCTGTGTCACATATAGAAATTTTTTGATATTTGCAACCATAGTAAAACAAAGACTTATATTTTTGATATTTATTTTATATATTTAAATCCCATTTAACAAAGAAAAATCAACCAAAAAAATGAGTTCGCGTGTCACCTCTGACACGTGTGTCATAGGTTCGCCATCACTGCTCTAGGTCATACAGTATTTGTCAGCCCACCTGCTGCACAACTGCCCAGCGAGGACTGGTGATGTTAGGTCATTAGCCTTCGATACTAGGCCCCTGTGTGGTGATTTGGCTGTTTTCTGGGCTGGCTTATCTCACCACTCAGTAACGATCCCCTAGTCCATGAGCAGTGCAGTTCCAAGGGCCAGGCTATAGGTGGAGCAGTTTTGCATCCAAATGCTTAAAATGTCCTTATTTTCAGAACTTCCTTTAGGCCTTTCCAGCTGGTGTTGGGCATGGAGGGGAGAGGAGAAGAGGAATGAAATTACAAACTATTCAGAGCAGCGGCTGCCAACCGGTGGTCCGCGGACCACTGGTGGTCCATGAGGTCCGAAAGGTTGGCAACCGCTGATTCAAAGTATTAGTCCTTGAGAGCAGCTCTGAGCTAAAAAGTTAGCCCTGTAGCCTATTTCTGGCCCTACCCAAATGCCTCTATGTCCTGGCCAGCAAAGTCCTCGGCCCTGTACAAAGAGCTTGCATCATTCAAATCACATTCCTCTTGTTGCTCAGTGAAAATTCCCTTGCTGATGTCTTGGCCTTTTTCCCTCTTTCTGCAGTGATTCGTGCTGGGACGAAGGCTGCAGAGGGTGTGAGCGCTGCTGATATGGCCAAAAGAGAACGGGTGAGTAGGTTAGGTACCACCCTTCGATTCGGCATGACTTATTATAAATCAATAAGTAATAATTATTGAATGGTAGAGGTGTTTATTCAAGAGCCAAGTTTTGGTAACAGGCCATACTTACACTGTTGTTAGAGAGAAAAAAGCACGCAGGTGAAACAGCAAATAACCCAAAGTTATCATAACATTAGCTCACCATTATATGCCATTAGAAGAACTGGATCTTATTCTTATTTTCCTAGTGCTCAGCACTAATGCCTGCTGAATAGTATGCTTAGAGATCACGTAGTAGACACTTAGAGGCTAGGGCTGTGTATAATTAGGTGTCAGTGTAAATGCAGGATAACATAAGAAAGGAAGTTCCGAGTAGGCTGGAATCAGTAGGGAAGAAGGTAGATGTGGGTCTTGAGATAGTCCATTTTGTGGAGGAGGAGGAGGTCTCCAGATTATACGGTCATTTTTGGAAAGCTCCATGTTATGAGAGTTTCTACTGCTGACTGATGCCCTTAAATCCCTCTGCTGCTTGGGAATGTTAGTTCCCGGTATCTTTTACTTTTGCCCACATAGCTTACTCTCAGAGAGCTAAGCCAACCTAGAATTAGCTGTGGAACCTGAAAGTGCAGAAGGTGATGGGCAGAGATGAGAATATAACGACAGGAAGAGGCAGTGTGTCTTTTGTGTAGTTTCCTATCTAGACTAGTGTTCTCAACCTTTTTTGTTAGTGAGCATCCGGAAATGATGGTATTTGAGGGGCATTGTATCCCCTTTTCTGATCACATTGCAATAGTGACACATTTAATTTTCTCTTAGATGAATTTTTCTAGCAAAAAGCTCATAGAGTATATGCATTATAATTCACAGCAGGCACAGCTTTTCCTGGAAGAAAAATCAGACTGTTGAACTTAGGCCTCTTCAAATATCCCTTTACCGTCATTTCCAGAGCATCCATTTATTTTGTGATTTGTTAGTACCTTTGCCAAATAAGGAGCAGCAGGAATGAGAAGACTTGATGAAAGAAAAAATGTAATTTGAACCTTTTTTCTGCTAATTTTTCTAATTAAAAAAACAAATCAGGAGAAGAATGTCATCTTTCATCTTTGAGACAGGCTGCCCTGGGTCAGTGTTTTGTGCAGCACAGTAGAGGCTGATGCTCTAGAAGCAGAATTCATTTCTGTGGTCATGGATATTCCTTTGCCTAAAGGTGGCAGAGTAGAGACAAGACAGCATTCTCTCAAGTATTCTTTAAAGAAATTCTATTGTTTTTGGAAAGACTAATAGTTTGAGTTGGTGGGTAGATCAGGACTGGGCATAAATGTTAACTACAGTATTATTTATTATTTACTCTGGGCCAAGTTTTGAGGTCAGGATTTTATGTATATCTCCCCATTTTGGCCTTGCATCACTGCTGAGAAATTGACATTATACTAGTATTTTGATCTACAGTTCCACTTTGTAGGTGAAAATATTGTGGCTTAAAAAATGTCATGTAACCTCTCCAGTTAGGGCTGGATTTCGAATTCAGTCTGATGCCATCCATGACTGTCCCACGTGCCCACCATCTTGCCTGCTGATCCTTTCTTTCCCTGTGCTGGGACCGTACAGCTGCAGGGTGGGTGATTTCCCGCCTTTTCTCTATGTGCACAGTTATTGGATGGGGTCGTGGTTCTTTCCTTTTGTAGAACTGTGAGCCTGCATTTTTAAAGGGTGGGTTAGATTGTTAACAGTTTTTTGTTCTTTCAGTTTGAGCTACTGAAGCATCAGAAACTGAAGGACCAGAATATCTTTGTCTCCCGCACCAGGCTCTGCCTGCACAATCTCCCCAAGGCCGTGGATGACAAACAGCTCAGAAAGTTGCTGCTGAATGCCACTAGAGGGGAGAAGGGAGTGCGCATCAAGGAGGTGAGAGTTGGCCCTGTCCACTCAGGACTTTGGTCCTGGGTCAGATCGAGCATTTATTTTCAGGCGGTGGTGCTAGCAGATTGACACATTTTCTTCTGGACACATTGTCAGCAGACAGGGCTGACTTTGGCAGTTTTCATGCCTTTTTTTTTTTTTTTTGCCTTTTTTCTAAGAACTGCCTTTCACATCTGACCAGATTGCAGTAGAATGTGAGGAAGTCTCTGCCCTAGTGAAGTACTTTAGCAAGCACTTACTGAATGCCTGCTGTGTGCTCAGCATTATGCCAGGTGCTGTAATGTTAATTTTCTTGCAGAGAAAATCATCTGTGTGCTTTGCTCTTTAGAAGAGCATTTTGCTACCCTTTAGGCTCCCAGCCTATGGTGAGAGTCCTCAGTGCCCTGTGGTGAGCACAGGGAGCTGCACAGGTCTTCAGCAGCTGTGCTAGACAAACACTGTTCACACTGACACGGTTAGACACGGAGAACAGAAGCCTTTCTTGCTTCCCGTTTCCCCCATGGCGGCTTGCATCCCTGTGTCATAGTGCTTACTATTACACTGTCCTAAGTTGTTTATCAGTCATTTCTCCAACCAAACTGAGCTCTTTGAGGGCAGGTGTCATCTCATTGTTTCTAATGCTTGGCATAGCACCCGGCACATAGTAAGCTATCGATCAGTATTTCCTGAAAAAGTAACATAGCCAGTGTTAGGAATCTTCTGTGCTCTGTTTCATCCCCATAACTTTTCCTAATCCCTGAGAGCCTCACCAAAATGTATGGTATTGGTATTTGGGGAATGACGTGAGAGAATGTGAACATGCCACTCTTGGTAAAACTGTTCAAAGTGTTACTGGTATAGGGGTCAGTTGTGTAATTCCTCATATCAACATCCACAACACTTAAGTGTCTGCACATTTAAAACCTGTCATTTAGAGAAACTTACGTGTTTTACAATATCTGCATTGTATTGAGTTTTTTTCTTTAATTCTTTCATGTGTGTGAGTATAGTGTCTCAGCAAGAGAGTTAGCTTCTTGAGGACAGAAACCTCATTCTATGCTTTTCTTGATTTCCCTATAGTGCATGGCACAGAGTAGATACTGGACATATACCAAATGAGCATCCAAGTGGTCCTAATGCCTAGACCTAATGCCAAGCTTCTACGAGTAATAGAATGTGAATGATCAGTTTTCCCAAGATTCCTTGCTGTACCTCAGTGCCCCAGGATGCCTATTACATTCAGCTTAAAGGATTTAGGGAAAGGCCACATCAGGGAGGATCTGAGTGCCCAGCAGAGACTGCTGAAGCTTCTTTTTGTATTTCTGAGACTGCATGTGGTGCATGCTTCTCCCCATGCCTGAAATGCCTTATCTAAAGCCATCAGGCTTTCTTCCTTCCCTTTAGTAATTTCTTTTCTTTTTTTAAAATACATTTTTACTGATTTCAGAGAGGGAGGGAGAGAGAGAGAGAGATAGAAACATCAATGATGATAATCATTGATTGGCTGCCTCCTGCACGCCCCTCACTGGGGATCGAATCCTCAACCCTGGCATATGCCCTTGACCGGAATCGAACCCTGGACCCTTCAGTCCGCAGGCTGACGCTCTATCCACTGAGCTAAACCGGCCAGGGCAGTAATTTCTGAGTGGTTTCTACAATGATGAGCTCTAGCACTACATTTTATTCTCAGTGATAACTTAATATACAACTTCAGGTACCATGGACCTCTCAACTTGTATGTATTGTTAGTAGTTATTATAACTTTTTCTTGGAGAGTTGATTTTATATGCATGCTCATTTGTAGGTCAGTGTCGATGTCTGTAAACCCCTAGAAAGCATGAAAATACATATTTAATTTGCTTTGTGCTCTCAGTAGCTGTATTCTAATAAAACAGACAGTCACAGTGTTATTTCAGTATAACTCTTGTGGTGGTGATCTAGCTGAAGAATCTGTCCCAAGCATTGAATCTGTTAAGGCCCTCCTCCTGTAATTACTGATTCTTTTTCTTGTTCTACTCATAGTGTAAGGTGATGCGAGACCTCAAAGGAGTTTATGGGAAAACTAAGGGTCAGTCCCTGGGCTACGCCTTTGCAGAGTTCCAGGAACACGAGCATGCCCTGACTGCCCTACGCCACATCAACAACAATCCAGAAATCTATGGGCCTCAGAAGGTGAGCCTCATCCTGTGGGGAGAGCTATTCCCCTGAGGACCTTGTGCAGAAAACCATTCCTCTCCTTTGTGTCCAGTGCTCTCTCAGACATTTGAGTGATGGGAAAGAGTAGCAAGTCGATGGAGGCAATGAGCAGTGATTCAGGTAATAAGATGATTGGCAGGAGCTCTAAATTGTGTAGACTACTTACACTGCGGCCCCTTACCTGGAAGTAGAGTTTAGTGAGCAGCCACCTCTGACTTGCAGAAAAGAGGGCAATGGTGGGAGACAACTCAGCTCATTGCACTCAGAGATTAAGAAATCGAATGAATGACATTCTGTCTCCTTCTGACACAGAGACCAATAGTGGAGTTCTCTTTGGAAGATCGAAGGAAGCTTAAAATAAAGGAACTGAGGATCCAGCGCAGCCAGGTACAGAACTGAAATGTTTTTTCTGTTTTTGTTATTTTTTAATTGTTGTTCATAACACATAACATACAACCTGCTGTTTTTAAGTGTACGCTTCAGTTAAAACAGTTTTTAAAGGCCATATCTAAATTTCCGTTTTGTTCAGTGTGTGATCTGCCCCCTTGAAATGGGACTACCTCAGTAGGTCCTGTGTTACTCTTTACTCGTCGTCCCCCAGCACTCTCTAGGCTACCTCCTCTGCTGGCCTGTCTTGTGAGAGCCCCACAGAAGGGAGAGGAAGGAGAGAAGACTGTGTGCTGATCACGCACATGCGAGACAACTTACATGTATGAACTCATTTAATCCTCATCAGCCATGTACGGTGGACATTATCAACCCCATTTTACAAACTAGGAAATGAAGCCGACAGAAGTAATAACCTGCCAAGGAACTCAGCAAGCAGCAGAGGCTGAGTATGGACGTAAGTATTCATATGAAGCAGCCTGGTGCCCACCCGGGCAGCGACTCGTGCAGTGCTTGGTGATGGTCCATTTCAGAATTAATGGCCACAATTAAAGTTGTGCACACCTGTAGATTTCAGCGGTCTCTTTCATAATTGATTTTTCTTCTTAGATGGCTCCAGAAATGTGATGCCTGATAGTTTTAGTACTGCTTTTAATCTAGTGTGGCATAGAGGAAAGAACAGGGACTTGGGGAACGGGAATACTTTTATGTTCATACTCAGCCTCTGCTGCTTGCTGAGTTCCTTGGCAGGTTATTACCTCTGTCAGCTTCATTTTCTAGTTTGTAAAATGGGGTTGATAATATCCACCGCACATGGCTGATGAGGATTAAATGAGTTCATACATGTAAGTTGTCTCGCATGTGCGTGGTCAGCACACAGTCAATATTCTCGTACCCGTTCCCCCCCAACATAGGACCAGACTATTCTTGATGCTAAAGCTCTTCCAGCTGACCTCGCTGTTATACCCTAGCTGGCATATGTATCAGACATTTGCAGTTTTTGTTGTGGGTAGTGTGAGCATGACCAGCAGAGGAGTAGGTTCAGTGCTTGACACAATGCCTTGGGTTGAAAACCTGTGATCTGGTTCTTGTTCAAGGCAACTTTTTACTTCTAGGTTTATTTACTGCCTTAAGCCATTGTTTCAGGAGGTGATTCTGAAGCTACTTTAGTTGTGTCTCTTATCTCCATTAGGCTGTGAGTCCTGAAAGGTAGACACTATTCTTCCCATCTGTGTGTACCCTTACCACTTAGAAGCAGAGATGGCATATAACATTATAGAATAGCTCTTTGTGTATCAGTGTGCCTATCTCAACTTTTAAAGTGAAAGGACAAAACAATACAACATTGATTTCATGTGAAACTTCATTTGCTTTTTCCACTTTAGTGCAACATATATATGTACCATCTTTGATGCCTTACTTCTCATAGCATCTTTTTTTAGCATCTTTTTAAAATCTTGATTTATTCCTTCTCTAATGTTTTTTCCTTTTTAAAAAAAAATATTTTTATTGATTTCAGAGAGGAAGGCAGAGGGAGAGATAGAAAGAAACATCAGTGATGAGAGAGAATCATTGATCGGCTGCTTCCTGCACACCCTACACAGGGGATCAAATCCACAACCTAGGCATGTGCCTTGACCGGGAATTGAACTGTGACTTCCTGGTTCATAGGTTGATGTTCAACTACTGAGCCATACCGGCTGGGCTTTATTGATTTTTTAGAGGGAGAGAAACATTCATTAGTTGCCTCCCATATACACCCCGACCAGGGATTGAACTCACAACCTAGGTATGTGCCCTGACTGGGAATCGATCCCACAACCTTTTTGGTGTACGGGAATATGCTCTAACCAACTGAGTCATCCAGCCAGGGCTGTCTAAGAAATTCTTTATTTCTCTTTCTCTTTCGAGGGATAATTACACTGGATACAGAAGGTTGGTGCCTTCTCCCCCCCCCCCCCCCCCCCCACACACAAAAAAAACCCTTTAAATATTTTATGCTATTCTCTTCTTGTTTACATGGTTTCTGAAGAGAAATCCAATGTAATACTATCTTTGTTTCTCTGTAGGTAAGGGATCCCCCCTCCTTGGCTTCTTTTAAGAGTTTCCCTTTATCTTTGATTTTCTGCAGTTTGATATAATATGCCCAGGTGTAAATTTTGATATTTATCTTGTGTTATTTGTTGAGCTCCCTGGATCTGCGGTTTAGTGTCTGCCATTCATTTCAGAAAATTCTCGGCCCTTATTCAAATATTTCTTCTGTTCCTTCCTTTCTTCTGGTATTCCCATTATTTCACCTTTAGTAATTCTCTCATGTTACTAACCTCTCCCCCACCCCCTCCCTCCACCCCACTGACTTTCAAGTCTTGTGCATGCATGTACTTTCCCTCTGTTTCTGCATATGGAAAGGAAAATATTTATTTTGTGCCTCTACTCAGTAACCATTTGTTACTATATTAGGGCCTGTGAACCACTTGTATTCACTTTCCTGTAGTCTCTACCTTTTGATTGGAAGAATTCCTCTCTCTTTACCAAGCTCATTAAAATCTTCTTGTGCTGAGCGTTTCCAGCGCATAACCTCATCCAGAAACCAGATGGTGGTCTCTTGTTTTGTGCAGCAAAAAATGAAATCCAAGTCCACAACTGGTGAGGCCCAACAGGAGCAACCGGAGCTTAGAGAAGACCAGCAACAGAAAGCAGCTCAAAACAACACACAGGAGCAAAGCAAGGCCCCTTCGGAGCAGAAGGGGAAGGCGGGCTCTGTCTCCTGGGCAGGATTCCAGACCAAGGCCGAAGTGGAGCAGGTGGAGCTACCTGATGGGAAGAAGAGAAGAAAGGTCCTGGCGTTGCCCTCACACCGAGGACCCAAAGTTAGGTGAGATGCAGGATGACGGCATAGACCGTGATGGCTTCTGAGAGGGTTTGTTTTTGCTTAGCTCTTTTCATCTTCGTGGCTTTTGTTTGGATGCCAGGGATGCTTAGGGCTGTGCCCGACCCAAAGCATAAGCAGAGGTGTCAATCCTGGACCACATGGAAGCCAGAACAGGACCTGCAGAGGGGGCCTCAGAGGAGCCTCGCAGGGCGGGCTTTCACGCCATTTTCCTCCTTTTCTGCAGAGCTTCCTCCTGTCCAGATGGTCATCTGTCAGCTGAGGCCCACTGACTTGAGGTTCCCCTGCAGTTTCTGTTTGGGGCCACAGACTAGTGCTATGAACAAAAGTTAATCTTCAAAAAACATTTGTTAAATAAATGAAGTTTTTTGAGATTCTCTTGAGGTTTTAAACCAAAACAAAAACCAAATGTACAAATGTTGAGCCTTAGGACATTCTGTTGCAATATCCCTTTTTAGAATGACTTGTCATGGGTTAGAAAAAGCCAGTGTAAGAAAGGCATTTTATCTTCCTGGCTGAGAGAACCTCAGGAGTGCCAATTAGAGGAAGAACTCGGGGTGACCCGTGACTGTATTGTTTCAGGTTGCGGGACAAAGGCAAAGTGAAGTCTCTCCCTCCCAAAAAGCCAAAGCCCCAGATAAACCAGTGGAAGCAGGAGAAGCAGAAATTACCTCCCAAGCAGGTGAGTAGAGTACGAGGCTTTGGCATGACATGCTCTGCTGGGGCTGGCAGTTGCTTTGTACCTTGATTAGTTGGGCAAAAAAAGGGCTTCTAAATTGCAGCTACATTCAGGACTGCAGCTTTTTAGTGGATATTGAGGCACACAGTCCTAAAAGTGGTAGAATAGGAAAACAAACCCCCACATATCAGTTACTGTGCTTCAACAGTTATCCTGTCTTACCTGTCCTCCATACACGCTCCCTGCCCCCAGTTCATTAAAGCAAACTCTACTTTACTTGTAAATGTGCCTTATGGGGAAATGTATATTGCCCAAAAAAATACTTCAGAATGCATCTCCAACTGATCAGGGGACACACACACACACACACAGCTATGATCACATCTAATGAGCAACAAGAAGCCCTCAATGTCATCTAATACACAATCCATATTAAAATGTCCCCCGTTGCCTCAAAAATATTTTTTTATAGTTGGTTGGTATGAGTCAGCATTCAAAGTCTACATATGTCATTTGGTTTTATATCTCTAAATTCTCCCCCTCCTCCCCCAATAATATCCAGTCTTCCTTGTTAGCCCCCTTTTTTCCATGCTCTCAGTTTGTTGGAGAAACCAGGTCATCTGCCTTTTAGAATGTATTACATTTTAAGTTTAGCTGTTTTGCTTCCTTATGATGTCATTTAAATTGTTTCTATAAAACCCCATATTGTCTATACACTGGTAGCCATATCTAGAGGTTTGATTAGATTCAAGTTCAGTTTTCTTGGCAAAAGTATTTCTTAGGTAATGCTGTGTGCTTTCTGTTGCATCACATCATAAGGCATCTAATGTCTGGTTGCCTCATTTTTGGAGATGCTCAAACTCATCAGTAGGTTTAGGGATTGTCTACCTTATCCCTCCATTTGTAAAGTCCCCCACCAACCTCTCACCTAATGGTTTTAGCACCATTGAGGATTGCTGTATAAATCCATTATTTCAATTTGGGTTGCAGAATGGTGATTTTCTAATTTTATCAATCCTTTGCTTTTTTTTTTAGTAGAATTCTAGAAAAAAAGAAACTTTTCAACTCTTTGGTTACCATGATATACTATAGGAAAAACAGGATAAATGTTAGACTTTTTTTTCTCTTTATCAGTTTTCAGAATAATGAGTTGGTGTCCTATCAACCTCCTATGGTGACTAGTAAGAATTATAGTATTATGAATTCCTGAGTTTTTATATACTTAATGTGTTTCCATCAAATGCAGTCATACCTGTTAGGCCAGCAGAAACTTTGCCAGGTTGACCCCTGAGTCCTTGTGAGATAACCCTGTCTTTGTTATTGTCCTTGCTTTCTAGTACAATCCGATGTCCCAGCTCATCTGACATATTTCTTCCCTGGTCCTGGCATTAGCAATTTTTCCAAAGAGCCCTACTTCCATTTAGGAGAGAATAGTAGTCCTAAGGTTTTGAAATTTGAGGTCAAGCTTTCTTTCTCCTTCCCTACTCCCTTTCTTTTAAGAGTATACAAAGCATTAGTTTCCCATCATCCTCAAAAAATCTGTGTCTGGAAAGTGTCGGCCTCTGCATACTGTCTTATGAAGCTCAGTCTCTGAAATCTAGTGTGCATTGTTCTTGGTGAGGGAAGGGGCAATGAAAGCATCCACACCTGACTGACTCCCCTCTGAGGAGATGCAAGTGAGCATTTGGAGTGGCCTCCGAAACACCTGAGCAGTGTGTTCTCTTAGGCCAGTGGTTCTCAACCTTGGCTGCACATTAGAATCCCCTGGGAATCTTTTTAAAATCCTGATTTCTGGGCCTCATCCTCCAGAAATTCTGTTTCTTTGTTATGGGGTGGGGCCACAACATTAGTAACAAAGAAACAGAATTTCCGGAGGACGAGGCCCAGAAATCAGGATTTTAAAAAGATTCCCAGGGGATTCTAATGTGCAGCCAAGGTTGAGAACCACTGGCTTATGCATTCCTGGCCTGATTGCTTACCAATGGGTGATTCTTTGAGGCTTTTTCTCTGCAAGGGTCACTCTCTGGAAGTCCCCTTCTTTGGGTGGACAAGATCTCTACACTTCCTTATTTTTTCTCGTGGTGTGGCCTTCGGGTAAGCTGATATTTACTGCTTGAAATTGACAATCTTTTGTTTTCTTACCTTTCATTCGTAGGTGCCTAAGAAAAAAGCTAAGGGAAATAAGACAGAAATTCGCTTCAACCAGCTGGTCGAACAATATAAGCAGAAATTATTGGGATCTTCTAAAGGAGTGCCTCTCGCAAAGAGAAGCAAGTGGTTTGACAGTTGATGCCAGCGGGCTGGATAGAGGCTGGATTGTGCGTTTCTTGGTGAAGCTCCCAGGCTCCTCCCACCCCAGGGCTGTTTCCTAAGGGGAAGAACCCCCGACACACTGCCACTTTGTTGGGGGGGCTTCCTGGGCTGTGCTCATCTGGACTTTGTGTGGTTGTTAACCATAAAGAGAAATATCAGAGAAACATTGTGATGCTTCTTGCACATTAATTATCCAGATTATTATGTGAAGTTGTGTTTATAATTATTGTCCATTTTAACTCTGTTTCTCAAATGGAAACAATTGTAAAATGCATTCTTAAGTGCTGAATTTTTAAGATGTATATTTTAAGTGTCTTCTCTAGATAAGATATTTTGTGGCTTTTTGAATAACAGACTCTTATTTCTGATATATGTGAATCCTTTATTATTTATGAACATTTTTTAAATCCCTAACTCTAATTCACTTAGGGTCCTACATACTGCAGGAATTGATTACGAAAGAGCAGAGAAAAATGATTTCCAACCTAATCTCTGAGGATGGGAGAAACTTGGAAAGTAATTGAGGGCAATGGGTCTGGCAGAGAGCAACATGTGATAATTATTTGCCAGATGAGTGGGTTATTGCTGGTAGTCGACAAAAAATCAGTTTGCAGTGGTCCACAGACACTAGCCTGGCTGGTGATAACCTGCATCTTCTATCATCACACGCCTCCGCCTGAGGACTTAGAGAGGTAAGGGGTGGCAGAGAGGTAAGGGGTGGCAGAGAGGTAAGGGGTGGCAGACAGAGCAGTGAGCTCGAGGCCTAGCCTCTAGCCTGAGCGGCCTTTACCTATGGATGGCCTTAAACCAGACAGACTCCGTGAGTCTTAGTTTCTTCATCTGTCGAATGAGGAGTTCAACTAAAGGTTTTGTGTGATCCTTCCCAGCTCTAAACTCTTTTTCTAACTCATTCTTATGCATGTCCATATTCTTTCTCAATTTAATCTTAGTAAAGATAGAGATGGCTTCCATTACTTTTCAGAATTTATGGTGTCACAAAAGCTGGGAGGGATAGTGAATATTAGAGGGTTGAGGTCCAAAAGGATCATAATAACCTGAAGAGATGAACTGAATCTGATAGGATGGAAATCACAGGGAACATCATAAATTCTCTCTCTTGGGTCCAAAAACCTTACTGCACAAGTTCTGGTGGGAGAGTGTGAGGCAGTTGATTTTGCCCTGGAGAAACAATGTGGCTACCACAATGGAACAGGACTGTTAGGCTGTATTAGTGGAAATGGGATGTCTCCGGTGAGTTGCTAGTTCTCAGACCAGACCACACCTGTAAGACATGTAGTGATGAAGTTAGCCAAGGAATTAAACATATCAGATGGAAACTAAATTGATCATGAGTTGGTTGTTATTGAAGTTGGTCGTGGGTAAATAAAGATTTGTTATCCTCTTCTCACTGCTTTTGTGAACATTTGAAGTTTTCTGTAATAAAAAGTTAAAAGTCAGATTTGTAACTGGTACTGACCTATTTGAGAATTCTTGCAGTGTATTAGCTGTTGGTAGAGCCTGGGAGGGTATAAGGGGCAGATGAGTAAAAGTCACAAGGAATCAGATTTGGACTTGGTATCAGGAAGAACTGTAATGCAGGTGGGGCCTGCAATGGGGCATGAGTCTCCCCTCTGGAACAGCTAAGTGTGGGCGTAGTAAGTCCATGATGCTGTCCAGGGGATTCCAGTACCAGGCTACTGGGCTAAAGGAGGTGGTAAGTATCAGCTCATTATTGTTTGGCCCCAAGATGACCCAAGATATGTCTCACCCCAGTCCCTGAGGCCCCTTTCAAGAGAAAACCTGATCATTCTCTATGTCAGCGGTCGCCAACCTCTCAGACCTCATGGACCACCAGTGGTCCACGGGCCACCAGTTGGCGACTGCTGCTCTCTGTAGTTTCCTTCATATAATTGGTCCTCATTAAGTCTGTGCCAGCTTAGCTTCTGTTTAAACCCTCCAGTGGTTTTCATCTCATTTTTTAAAAAATTGAGGTGTAATTGACATACATTATTATATCCCCACTACTTATTGCTTTTATAACTGGAAGTTTGTATCTTTTTATTCACTTCACACATTTCATGCATCACCCTTCCCCCACAACTACTAATCTGTTCTCTATACTTACGAACTTGGGTTTTCTTGTTTATTTCTTTAAGATTCTACATATAAGTGAGATCATATTGTATTTGTCTTTCTCTGACATATTTGACTTAGCAAGGTCCATCCATGTTGTCACAAATAGCAACATTTCATTCTTTTTCATGGATGAATATTATATAAATTACTAGAGGCCTGTTACACGAAATTCGTGCAAGAGTAGGCCTTCCTTCCCTTGGCTGCTGGCACCGGCTTCCCTCTGGCACCCGGGACCCGGGCTTCCCTCGCAGCCCTGGCTTCATCTGGAAGGTCATCCAGAAGGACGTCCGGTCTAATTAGCATATTACCTTTTATTATTATAGATACACATCACATTTTCTTTATCCATTCATTCTTATCTCACTGTGATTGAAATTTCAATTTTTCCCCAAAGCATGCAATGCCCTAGGTTCTCTAGCCTCTGTCCCCTCCCCTACCTCATTTTTATCCACTCTTGACCTTATATTCATTTTTGGCCACACAGGCCTGCCTTCAGTTCATGTGACTTTTTTCCACCTCAGAGCCTTTGTTTTCTTTTTTCATTTTTTTAAAAAATTTTATTTTATTGTTCGAAGTATTACAAATAGTAGTACATATATCTCCTCCACCCCCCCTCCCCCCCATTGACCTTCCCCCAGCCTCCCCTACCGGCCTGGGGAAATTTTCACTCAGATCTTTTGCTTAATGGCTCAAATCTCCACTGAGCAGTCTCTGCCTCCTAGAGCTCTTCCCTGACTAAAGTAGAGCTTTTCTTCCCCTCCTCTCTGTCCTACCTGCACGGAATCCTATTATCCTGTTTATTACTATTTTTCTAGTACTCCTCTCTACCTGAAAATATTTGTTTCCCCTGCTTGCTTACTTTAGAGCAGTGGTTCTCAACCTTCCTAATGCCACGACCCTTTAATACAGTTCCTCATGTTGTGGTGACCCCCAACCATAAAATTATTTTCATTGCTACTTCATAACTAATTTTGCTACTGTTATGAATCGTAATGTAAATATCTGATATGCAGGATGTATTTTCATTGTTACAAATTGACCATAATTAGAGCATAGTGATTAATCACAAAAACAATATGTAATTATATATGTGTTTTCCGATGGTCTTAGGCGACCCCTGTGAAAGAGTCGTTCGACCCCCAAAGGGGTCGCGACCCACAGGTTGAGAACCGCTGCTTTAGAGCCTGAAGTTTCATAAAATTGTGAGAGGAACTTGATCTCTCTTGTTCAGTCATGTAGACAGCACCTAGAATTGAGTCTGGCACAAAGAAGGTATTGAGTAAACATTTTTTTTGAGTGAAAAAATAAGGGGGCAAAGGCAGAAACAGTACTCAGTAGAGCAGAGAAAGAGTTAAATATAGCCCGAAGTTCTTCATTCCTTGGTCCAGCCTGTGCTGTAATAAATGCTGCTTTCTTCAGAACTACTGCTGACCCAGGGATATGGCTCTTTCACCGCACTGCCTTGGGAAATGAATGAATGCTCCACAATGCCCTTAATTGGTTTAAAGATGGATACAACAGAGAACTAGACAGGGGCTTTATCTCCAGTCACCTTGAGACAGTGTGACCTGGGGAGTTTGGACTGTTCCTGCAATAACTTGACAATACGTCGTTCCCGAGTCTGTCCACTGTGGAGGGAGTAAGCTGCTTTATTAAGGCTACACACGGAATATTCACAACCTGCCTGTCAGCTGACCTGTTTTCCCTTGGCCAACTCTGCCTGCTCACCAGACACTTTTCCCCTAATATACAGATATCTATGAATTAGCATTCAAAAACACATCTTAACATGTAGGATAGGTGAAAATCAGTGTTCCTGCAGATAACTTCGCCAGGTTTTCTTAGATCTAGATATTCTGTCAGCTTTAGCAAACCAGGATGCTTGAAACATTCAACTGCCTGGAAAGGGATTGCACAGTTCTTCTAAAATAATGATAGGACAGGCCTGGCCAGGTGGCGCGGTTGATTGGAGGTCGTTCTGTATACCAAGAGGTTGCGGGTTCGATTCCTGGTCAGAGCACGTACTATACAGGAGGCAACCAATGGATGTTTTTCTCTCTTTTCTCCCCCTTCCTCTCTAAAATCAATAAAAACATATCCTCAGGTGAGAATTTTAAAAAAAAGTGATAGGACAAATGATCCACCTGATCCTCAACAAACCAGGTTCCTTGTGTGGTATCCTCCTTTGGCACACCTGACTGTTATCTGGGCAGCTCCATTTACCTTGCCTGGGAACACTAATGCAACGAGAGTTATGCTTGCTTACTTGCTTTAGAGCCATAAGTTTCATAAAATGGAGTTTTCTGAATTAAACATGAAGGTGGAGGTACAGACTGGTTAAAAAAACAACACCAATAACAAACATTTTTGTTAGCATCTAAGACTGAAGGCCATCAGAAAAAAATGTCAAGTTTCAGTAGTATTTTCTTTTTTTTTCTTTTTCTTTTTTTTTATTTTTTATTTATTTTTTATTTTTCGCTTAAAGTATTACAAAGGGTATTACATAAGTGTCCTTTTTTCCCCCCCGCCCTTGACAAGCCCCTGCCCTCCCTTACCCCCCAGTGTCTTATGTCCATTAGTTATGGTTATATGGGTGCATACAAGTCCTTCGGTTGATCTCTTACTCCCCTCCCTCCTGTCCCCCAACCCTCCCTGGCCTTCCCACTGCAGTCCGACAATCAGTTCAGTAGTATTTTCCTGTTCGGTTACACAGTAGCCTGGCTCAAGCATATTTCCTTTAAATAAAGGATCTTAAGGTTTGTGTGCTGGTTGTTGCTTTGCGGGGTGTTTTGTTTTTATGTTTTTTGGCTACTAGGTCGTTTTGAAGAACTCCCTGCTCTGATTCAGGATGTACAGTTCCTTCCTTAGAGTTAGCCTGCAGCTATTCTTCAACTGTCTTCAAAGGCCTGCAGCTTCTTTGGTATTTTTTTTGCCTTGAAAAGAGGTTTTCCAACTAAAAATTCAGAGCCCAGAACCTCAAGGCTCCAGTGACCCCCTTCTCACCATGTCTTTGGCCTTCAGTCATCTGAGGAAGTCGGGGTCAAGTACGCCACACTGAGAGCCGACCGCCCAGGATCTTACCCCTCCGGCCGACCAAGTCCCAGTTCTCTGCTTAGCACCCCTGCGACTCACTTTTTGTGAAGCAACTGACAGGCATCGGCCGATTTTATCATGTAAATAGAAACTCTGCCCATGTAACTTGGAAGGTTCCTGAATGTCTCCATCGACTGCTCATGGCAGTAGCCACATCATTCGACTGAGGACGCCCACGGTAAGTTTGTATTTCAATTCGTCTCAGGCGATGTCAGCTCCTGCTTTCTCCCCCTCATCTCTAACTGGCGCTTTAAGGACCAGGATTAGGTTGCTTTGTTTCCCTCAGGCCAAGCAAAGACTTCCTTTTGCCCAAGGTTGACCAACTGAGAAGTTACCCACCTGTGTTGCTTTGTTTTGCTGCTTTTACCCCTGTCCACTTCCTTTCCAGAATTAATTGCAGAGTTAATTACTTCAGTGGCCCAGCCACAGGTGATAGGTACATCTGCAATTACTTTGGCTTCTGATTCTGAACGTGTGTTTGGCCGCAGACAAGCCTCTGTGCTCGTGGAGGAATATACTGGGGAGAATGTGAAAGAGGGGACTGACAGCCTGGAAACCAATTCTGAGAAGAAAACTGCAGAGTCACTGAAACGTCTTGGACCACCTCCAAGTGGAGCATCTTGATAGATGGTGAATCCAGTTTTCTTGGACTGGTCCATGCTGCCCAGAGCCGCTGCCTTTTGTCAGACTGAAGAGTCACCTGGAATCTCCCTCACTGGCCAGTGGACAGAGGAAAATCCTCTCTGTCCTTGAGGGCAGCGACTGTATTTTATACTTTTCAACACACCTTGCAATACTTAGCAATGATTTACACATAGTAGGAGATCATTTAATTCCATTGAATTCACTGAAGCCCATCTGTCCCAGCACAGAGCTGGGCTTGTGAAGGACAACAAAGTCATTTCCTGAGGTAATGTATGGGGAAGGGCCGCAAAATACAAAGTGATAGAAAAAACACCTGCTGGTCATGGTCCCTTGAACACACCACCTGTGTTCTTTCTGCACTGCCGGTCTGTATGGATTTGTCTATCTCCACTCAAGTGCCATCCAGCATTCAAGTTCAGGCTCAAGGCCATTTCTCCATCGGGACCCTAATCATCCCAGGGCTATGAGATCCTTCCCTCGGTCCCTGACACACATTCTGGTTGGCATCCACTCAATTGATAGATAATGTGACTTGTCATCTTTTTAGTAGAGTTTGTCTCCCCAAGTAGACTGTGAGCCCCCCGATGGTTTGTCTGCCCAAGTAGACTGTGAGCCCCCTGATGGTTTGTCTGCCCAAGTAGACTGTGAGCCCCCTGATGGCATTATTCCCCGTAATGCCAGTCCCAGGCCTGGCACATGGCCGTCCTAGTCATTGTTTACTGAGGAGGAGGAGGAGGAGGGGGAGGAGGAGGAGGAGGAGGAGGAGGAGGGAGATACTAGACCATTGTCTGCTGCAGCGATCTCTCCAACCTGTCATTTTATGTATTTTCACTTGCTCTTTTTTCTTAGCCTCATTCCCCATAGTAGGCGCTCAATGTCAGTTCCCCTCAGTCTCCTTTTCATCTTCCCTGCACTGTCTGGGCCTCAGTCCACCAGCAACTTCCCTCAGATGTTGCTTAATCCTTCTTGTGGCCAGAGTCCATCCCATCCCGGCCCAGCCCTCCTGCCCGAGGGACTCTGGGAGAAACTCGGCTGCACCTTAAAGGCTGTGTGTGCACAAAGCCGACTTGTAAGAGACTGATTCTCAAGTATCCCCTTCTCACGCTCAACCTCTCTCCATTTGTCCTTCCCTTCCCTCTCTCCTGGGTTTGACGCTGCGCTGCTCGCACTTTTCAACCGAATGGTACTTAAGCATTGTGCTTGTGATGAGGTTTCCCTCCGGATGCTCCTGCAGGGAAAGTTGCTGGCTTTGCATTCTTCCAGCCCACGTTGGGGAAGGCTGGCACCTCAGATGGGGGTGAAGTCCAGAACATAGCTCCTGGACTATGTACAATGAGAGGACAGGATTGAGGCACACCCCTCTAATAAGATAGTATATGGTTTATAATAATAAACATACAGTATATTCGGTCTTTGCCAGGAGAACCAACCATGGAATTAGGAGATTGGAACTTTCAGTCCTACCCTCTGATGGGAGGAGAGAAGGCCTGGAGGTTGAACCAATCACCAATGGCCAATGAGTTAACCAATCAGGCCTATGTAATAAAACTTCCATAAAACCCCAAAGGACTGGTTCGGGGAGCTTCCGGTTGGTGAACAGGTGGAGACTGGGGGAGAGAATGGTGCCCCTGGAGAAGATGCACTTGCCCTATGCATCTCTTTCATCTGGCTGTTCAGAAGTTACATCCTTTTACAATAAACCAGTGATCTAGTAAGTAAAATGTTTGAGTTCTGTGAGTTGCGCTAGCAAATTAATCCATCACCAGGAGCACAGGTGACAACCTGGATTTGCAATTGGCACTGAGGTGGGGCGGGGACAGTCTTGTAGGACTGAGCCCTTAACCTTTGGGTCCTGACCGTATCCCAGGCAGATAGCGCCAGAATTAAGTTGAATTGTAGGACACCCCGCTGGTGTGGGAGAATTGCTTAGTGTGTGGGGAAAACCTAACATCAGAATTGGATGTAGCATTGTGGCTGATGTCAGAATGATAGATAATTTACTTTTAAAAGCATGCCAGCTCTGGCCGGTTTGACTCAGTGGATAGAGTGTCGGCCCAAGGACTGAAGGGTCCTGGGTTTGATTCTGGTCAAGGGAATGTGCCTTGGTTGTGGAGGCAACCAATGGATTTGTCTCTCTCACATTGATGTTTCTCTCGGTGTCTCCCCCTCCCTTCCACTATCTCTCTAAAAAACACACACCAAAAACAATGGAAAAATATCCTCAGGTGAGGACTAACACAAATAAATAAATAAAAGCCCGTCAAGAAACACCCCCCTCCAGTAGCACAGTGACCGTCAGTTGCCAGGGTAAGCAAAGTTGGCCAGCCCTCAACACCACCAGCTCCGCGACAGGGTTCCGGGAAGCAAAGCTGACTGGTGTTGCTTCGGAGGTGAGTAACGCCACCAGAAAGATGATGGACAACTTAGAGGCAGAGCACTTGGGCCCCTTCCTGGTCACCTGAATTCTGAAAGCATTCTCTCTTCAAATCAGACCCTAGACCAGTGATGGCGAACCTTTTGAGCTTGGCGTGTCAGCATTTTGAAAAACCCTAATGTAACTCTGGTGCCGTGTCACATATAGAAATTTTTTGATATTTGCAAACATAGTAAAACAAAGACTTATATTTTTGATATTTATTTTATATATTTAAATGCCATTTAACGAAGAAAAATCAACCACAAAAATGAGTTCGCGTGTCACCTCTGACACGCGTGTCACAGGTTCGCCATCACTGCCCTAGACCCTCCTCAGGTGGAAGGCAGATCGATGACTACAATCTCCTGGTGAAATTGAGACCCCGGCAGGGAAGGAGCAGGGGTGGACCCAAGTCTTCTAACTCCCAGGCCAGTGCTCTGTCCTCTTCTGATCTCAGCTGCCCCATGACCTTACGCCTCTGGGGCCTGCGTTTCTCCATTGGTACAAAGAGAGTTTCCTAAAGAAGCGTGGGCTTCCCTTGCCCTGCTTCTCACCAGCTCCTGGATGATGTGGCCCAGAGGAGACCATGGCTATCAGGAGGGGGCAGGGTCACAGCCACAGACTCTGGATCAAGAGTCAAGTCTGGATAAAAATAGGGCTTGGGGGCTGCCAATCAAGTTCAGCCTGGGCCCTGGGCCTTTCTGAGGCAGTCCTGGCACCCGGAGCCTCTCCATCCCTTGGGAGAGACCAGGGAGTGAGTGGGGCAGGGGTGGTGGGCCCCTCCGTGTCCCTCTTGGCTTTAAACTTTTTTCCAGGTGGGAGAGAGCACAAAGCGAACCCTCTCCTTCCTTCGCATCCCCTTCCTGACCCTGCCCGGGCAGAGTGGGGCAGCTGGCTGTTGGAGAAGTGGACGCAGCTTGCCTGAGGAAAGGTGATCTGGCTGTGACGGCTCAATCCAGTTTTGCAGAGCGGTGATCATGCCGCCCCATCACGGGTTGGAGCACTGCTCATTTCAGATGAAGACTGGCTGAGCAGGGCTTGTTCAAAGCCCTCTCATACCTCTTCTCTCAGGTGATCTTGGCGACAATTCGGGCAATGGTGCCCACCCCCGTCTCACAGCGGATGGAAACAGAACGTCACCCTCCTAAGAACCCTCGGCTGCTTGGGTTAGGACCAGAGCAGGGCTCCAAGCTGGCCCAGAGCTCTGTCTCTGGGGCCTATTTAGGAACTATCTCGTATTTGAAAATACTTTTTCCAGCTACACCAAATGTTTTCAGGGTAAAAAATTGTTTCTCTTTTCACATTATGTGGTAAGAAAAGGGAGGACATTTTTCTTCTCACACATTCTTTGGATGACAGTGAAACCTTTTTAAAAAAAAAATATGCTTTTATTGATGTCATAGAGGAAGGGAGAGGGAGAGATAGGAACATCAGTGATGAGAGAGAATCATTGTTGACTGCCTCCTGCACACCCCACACTGGCTGCAACCCAGGCATGTGCCCTGACCGGAATTGAGCTGTGACCTCTGGTTCATAGGTCAACACTTAACCATTGAGCCACGCTGGCCAGGCGGCAGTGAAACCTTTTAAAACTTCCTGCATGTAATTGATGAGGCAAAGTTTTTATAATGAATTATTAACGTAAAAATTCCTTTCCTTGACCAGTTCTTTCCCCCCAACTCAAGGGCAAAAGAAACCGGTGATCACATATTTTTGTACTGTTTTTTATTTTTCCCTCTCTCTGTCTCCCCTGTGCCATCGAGTTGTACCATATACATAACAATAGGTGAAAAGAGAGTTGAGCTGTGAATGCATTTATCTTGTGGCTTCCTTGGCAGTAGCCAGAGCTCCATACCTTGGCTTTGCGCTGGGATTGCCAATGCCCAGAGGCTGCTGGCTCCGCTCGGTTTTATAACGGCCTTTCCTGGAATTTGCAGACATCCTCATTCCCTGGAGGTCAGATAATGGCTATTTATTTTCCATAGTTATGAAAACCTCCGGGGAGAGCTATGGCCATTTAACAAGGGCTGTTAAAGGGACATTAGGATTGAAGTGGCTGCTCAGGAAATCACATACCCTTGCTTCCCTGCCTGCGGGGACAGCTGCCAGCTGGTGCCCACCCCCGTCTCACAGCTGCCCCCGCAGCCATCTGTGTGTGGGTGCAGCTGGCCCCGGGGGAGAACCCTTTGCCTCTGTTCTCCTAACTCCCGGGAGGATGGAGGCTGGGTGCTCTGCACGCAAACAGGAGTTCCTACAGCGGCTATCACGGCTGAGCACGCAGCGCGGCGGGTGTGTGCTAAGGATCATCTCGTTAAGTAACATGCGTGTGCCGCCCCTACCCCCACACCCCGAGGCCCGGATGAGGATGATGGAGGGAAAGCTGTATGGGAAGGCAAGAGGTCCCTTTCTCTCTGCTGGCAGACCTTCTGGGACAGGAAACTTACACCTACCAAAGCACCCCACTCATCTTTACCGAGCTCACAACACACCGTTCATCAGGGATTTGGGCTAATTAACTGAGCTAGTCCCCTCTGCGCACTGAGCTATGGACCCCTTGGCAGCGCCACTGAAAGTCTATTTCGGGTTTTTGCCCTTCCTCCTGGGGTACAAGCTGCAGGAGGTGTGTGGGTGGGTTGTCTTTCCATCTGCCCAGGCCCAGGGCATACTTGGGAAGGGAGCAGGCACTTAAATAAATACGAGAGTGGTCTTCATGCGGACCCCCAGCAGCAGTGGAGGTACAGGGTGGGGTGGGGGGAGGCTGCCTTTACTTCCAGGAAGTGTAAACATCCCCAGGGGTGGAGGGCTGCACACCTGGGCCAGGGCAGGGCCTCTGTGGCTCCCAGGGACTTACACAGGGCCACTGGGCTTGGGGCACCTCCATGAGATTTAGACGATTTAGTCTTAGCAAGGGCTTGGTGTCCTTTCCCAAGGAGGCAGTGAACCATTTGAATCCTTTCACGTGGGTGAGGGACACAGGAGGAAAGCGAGAGAAAGGCCAGGTCTCCTCCCAAGAGATGTTAAGTTCTGGAGAGCAAGAAGCTCCGAGATATATGCTACAACATGGTGGATCTTGAAAACACTGTGCTAAACATCTTAGTCTGTTCAAGCTGCTATAACAGAACAGCATTGACCGGGTGGCCTATAAACAATAGAAATGTATTTCTCACAGTTCTGGAGGCTGGGAATCCACATCTGCCTCCAGCAGATTCGGTGTCTGGGGAGGACCAGCTTCCTCATCCGTAGCCATCATTTCCCTGTAACCTCGCCTGGCTGAGGGAGCAAGGATCCTCTGGGGTCTCTTTTACAAGGGCACTAATTTCATTCAGGAGGGCTCCATCCTCATGACCTAATCACCGCCCAAAGGACTCACCTTCTAACATCATCACCTTGAGGTTAGGATTTCAACAAATGAATTTGGGTGGGTGACATAAACATTCAGTCTATTGCACTAAGTGAAATAAGCCACAAAAGGAAAATGTACGATTCCACTGATAGAAGGTACCTAGAGTAGGCAAATTCATAGAGACAAAAAGCAGAATACACGTTACCAGAGGCTGGAGGGAGGGGGAATGGGGAGTTATTGTTTAATAGGAATAGAGTTCCAGCTTTGGATGATGGACAAGTTCTTGAAATAGATAATGGTGATGCGTACACAACATTGCGAATGTACTTAATGCCAGTGTATTATACATTTAAAAATGGTATATTTTGAGGAACATGGCATGCCTTTTCATCTAATTAATTATCCCATATTTTATGTCATATATAGTTCCCCACAATACAAAAGAATTAAAACCATCCATGAAATCACACTGCCCAGAAAAGATAAATGTTTTGACTGATTTCAATCCTTTTCCTTCCCGGTAAATATGTTTTATAAAATTTGGTTTAGAGCAACCATATAATAGCAAGCTTTTTGGTTTTACATTTTTATTGTGAATATCTTCCATGTCTTTAAATAGATTGAAATCACTACCTTTAAGGGTTGCATAATTTAACATTACATGGTTGTGCAGCGATTCCTCTATTGTTGGACACTGCAGTTGTGTCTAATTTGTCATTATTATAAATAATGCAGTGATGAACATCTTTGTACGTAAATATTTGCCAATATTTTAATTGTTTCTCTAAGATATATTTTTAAGAGGAGAATTACTCGGTCAAAGGTATGGGTTTTTAAAAGTCTCTTTATACCTAGCACCAGATTGCATTCTGAAAAATGTAGAAATTTGTATTTTGACAAAAGTATTATGGAGGGGAAACAATTTTTACCGCACCCTTAAGAGTATTAAGCACTATCAGATAAAATGTCCTTAATTTGAAAAGCAAAAGTTATAATTTATGAGGACTTGATTACTAATGAGATTAAACTTTTTTTATGTTTACAGTCACGTGCATTCTGTGAGTTGTCTGTTCCTGGTCTCCACCCATTTTTTTTTTTTTTAATATATATTTTATTGATTTTTTACAGAGAGGAAGGGAGAGAGATAGAGAGTTAGAAACATCGATGAGAGAGAAACATCGATCAGCTCCTCCTGCACATCTCCTACTGGGGATGTGCCCACAACCCAGGTACATGCCCTTGACCGGAATCGAACCTGGGACCCTTCAGTCCGCAGGCCGACGCTCTATCCACTGAGCCAAACCAGTTTTGGCTCCACCCATTTTTCTTCAGAGTTTTCCTTACATATTAAAGATAATGGTCACTTGTCATTTTGTAGCAATTACATCTCCCAGGTTGCTGTTTACTTTTACTTTTGGGGAAGCAATTTTTAATGTAAGTTTAAAGTTTAACAAACAAACAAACAAACAAACAAACAAACAAACCTGGAGGCTGGAAGTCTGGTGATAATTGAAATCTGTAGGGCAGGAAGGACCCTTTCTTGCCTCTTCAAGCTTCTGGTGGCCCCAGAAGGTCCTTGGCTAAAGCTCCCATCTGTCTTCACGTGCAGTCTTCCTCCTCCTCCTCCTCCTCCTCCTCCTCCTCCTCTTCTTCTTCTTTTTTTTTTCTTCTTCTTCTTCTTCAAAAAATATATTTTTATTGATTTCAGAGAGGAAGGGAAAGGGAGAGATAAAAACACCAATGATGAGAGAGAACCATTGATGGGCTGCCTTCTGTATGCCCCCCACTAGGGATTGAGCCTGCAACCTGGGCATGTGCCCTTGACTGGAATCGAACCCGGGACCCTTTAGTCCGCAGGCTAACTCTCTAGCCACTGAGCCAAACCAGCTAGGGCCATGCACAGTCTTCTCATAAGGACACCAGTCACAGTGAGTTAGGGGCCTGCCCTACTCTAGTATGACCTTACCTTAATTCGTTATATCTACAAGAACCCTATTCCAAACAAGGTCACATTCTGAGGTGCTGGGGGCTAGGACATCAACATATCCCTCCCCTCAAAGGATGTAACTCAACCCATAAAAACTCAGCACCGGGAGTCTATTTGGATGTGTGTTGTGAGAGAAGGCATCATTCTTCCCTCTGCCCCCACCCCCCTGCCCCAAATGGTTAACAAATTGTCTCTATACCATTTATTAAATAATGTAGACTCTGACAGGAATTTGATGCCACCTTCTTTGGACACTAGATTCTTGCACATTAACTTTTGCTTGTAAGTGTGACCCAGTAACGTGTCCGCCAACTCTTGCACTAGGGCTATACTGGTTTCGTTAATTTAGCTTTATTGTATATGCAACATCTGGTAGGGCAAAATTCCTCTTTATTTACCTTCAAACATTTTTCTTAGCTATTCTTATCGATGGATCTCTTCTGCTAAACTTCAGAATAACTGTAACAGGACAATCAATGGGTCCGTGCTGCCTATGAGCCAATTAAGCAGAGACAGGGTTGAATCATATATGAGCATTTATTCCAATACTGCAAGCGGTATGGGAGAGCAGCAGGTCATCCACAAAAATCTGCTCTGTCTCTCCCCATAAGCCAGCTGCTTATATTGGGTAGAAGGACAAAGATTACAAGGGGAAGTAGGCAAAGGGTATGCCAAATGGGCAGTTTATAATAACACAGGCTGGAGATTTGCAAAGGCCTGTGGGTATGCAAAGGCTGGGCGTCTTCAAATGGCTTGTGATATGCAAAGGGCTGAGAGTCTTCAAAGGGCTGAGGGCTCTGGTTTCTGCAATAAGGTTGTTAATCTTTCCGTGATAATAGGCAGCTCCCTGATAGGGAGGATGGGCTGCATTTCCAGGTGAGCTCCCAGGTCCCATGGGCAACTCCCAGCCAGGTTAGAATGTGCCTTCTTTAAATCAGAACAAAATGATCACTGTTAACAGAGCATGAATAATATTTCTTACAATTATAGCTGGTCCCCAACATTCTATTTCTGTTCCTATCATAACTGGCATGCTTAACAACAACTTTGAACTTTTAATTGGACTGTGTTAAATCTACAGCTTAGCTTTGCAGCATATTCAGTCTTTCTGTTGAGGAACACGGCATGCCTTTCCATCTAATTAATTATCCCATGTGTTCTAGAGAAGTTAACACATTTTTAAGATAGAGTTTTTCCATTTTCCACATTTGTTGGTAAAGCCAATTCTAGGTATTTTTGTTATTGTTGTTGCTATTGTGACTAAGCTCTGTGCTCCCCCATCCCACTCACCCTCATTATATTTCCTAATTGGTTATTTCTGGTTGATGAGGAAGCTATTGAATTTTGCATATAGCCGCTTTATTAAATTTGCCTGTTAGTTCTAATAGCTTTTCAATTTATTCTTATAGGTTCTCAGGAGCCTTTTGCTGAAACCAATTCAAATGAATAATTAACTCTCCAGCTGAATCAATGACCTTCCCAAAATCATGTCTCTTATAAATGTAGGGATTTGGCTGAAGGAGACTGTGTGAATAGGGACCTTGGAAAGTTCTGGCAGCCTCCAAAAAGCTTATGTTCTTTAACTCATAGTTTCATTGCTCAAAATCTGTCCTAGAAAAAAGTGACCAGACTATGGACCAAAGAATTTAGGTGTCAAGGTATATTGCAATGTTTTTTTTTTTATTTATAAAAATATTTAAAATAATAAGACTAAATTTTAAGAAGAAACAAAAAATAAAGAAAAATAAAACGTCATCATCATCACCATCATCATCATCATCACTATAGCAGAGAACTCTGAGTGTTCACTCTGGGCCAAGTAGCTCTAATTCCTTTCACATGTACTCGCTCATTGCATCTTCACACTAAGAGCTAAGTTATGCCATTATCTCCTATGTTTGGTTTACAAAGGAGGAACTGGGAGCACAGAGAGGTTCAGTTGACGGCCCAAGGCCTGTCAATGGGTAAGCATCAGAGCCAAGATTTGGTCCCAGAGCCTGCTGCAGGGCCAGGGTACCTCGCATGATGCCACAGGCACTCAATATGGTATTCTGAATAAACACATGGCTAGATATATGGTAACACCTTAAAAATATATATATTTTTAATTGATTTCAGAGAGGAAGGGAGAGGGAGACAGAGATAGAAACATCAATGATGAGAATCATTGGCTGCCTTGCCGGAAGCCGGTCCATCCTTGCTGCTTGACACAGTCGCTGCAGGAAAGAAACATCTGCACAGCATATGTTTCAAGGGACCTGGCGTATATGGCATACTGTTCTTAATATGTGTGCTCACCTTCTTGGCGCTATGTGTTTTAACCAAGGTCACCTCTCTGAGAAAGGTTGTTTCCCCAGGTAGGGATTTTTCCCTGAAGTTAGGGAGGGGATAAAACCCCTTAACTAAGTGCCAGGCGGGTAGTTAATCACTTTAACTACAAACAATCATGCTTAAGCTACATAATCTTTACTCCCTGGAAGGGAGATAAGAAACGCCCTAACCTTTGCAATAGAAATTGACAGGATTAAAATCAACTGGTATAAATACAGATGTAACAAGACAATAAACACCAGAACTTCGCTGGAGATCCTGACCAGAACTTGGCTGGAGATGGTGGCTAGAGATCCTGGCTAGCCTGCTGATCAACTGAACGCTGTCTCCGTGTTCCAGCTCCTGCCTTTTGTTCAGCTCAGGCCCTCCGTGGGCTGGATGATGCCCACCCACACCGGGGAGGGCAGTTTACTGAATCCATTGACTCAAATGTTAATCTCACCTGGAAACACCCTCACAGACACACATAGACATGAGTGCAAGTAGGATACCCATGGGCGGTCAAGTTGACATAGAAAATCAAATGAACCATCATCTACAGTCTTTGAAACCATGTTTGTAGGGAAAGGTTTATCCTCTACCATTCAGGGAAACACGCACTACACAGCGTTAAAAAGTACAGTCATATCTCAACTATGTAAAGGAGAGGACTGGAGACAATATGGCCAGTTTCACTATTGGTTGCCTCTGGGTAATGGACCATTAGTAATTGTTTTCCAACTTCTTTATATTTTTCTGCACGTTTCATATTTTCTACAATGAGTATATATTTAAGCGAATAAACCCTGAGGGCTCGGGCAGTGCTGGAATCCTTGCTGCCAGAGGAGTCTGTGCAGGGGGTGCCTCTGGCCACCACCACCTGGATGGCCTCTTCCAGGAGACCCTCAGCTGGGACAGCGACCACATGCCCCTCCTCAGTGTGGACTAGCTCCCTCAAATGGGAGAATCCAGCTGCTGCAGGACCAGAATTCTTCCTGAGACTGAGGTACTAAGGGGTCCTATCGCGTTCCTCCAGCTATGACCCATCCCAGGAGTACTGGGCAAGATGAAAAGGAGGGTATATTGGGAAGGGCAGGCCGTGAGAACGGGATCTTGGCGTCCTCTGCACCACCTCCCCTCTGCCCTTTTTCTCCGTCCGCCCACAGCTCCAGGTGTGTGCCAGGAGCTGTGAGGTCCCCCTCCGTGACAGCACCTGGGGAAACAGGGAGGAGGCACAACCCAGTCTCCTTCTCTTGGAGGCTGGGGTGGGGGTGGGGCCGGGAGAGGGAGAGCAGAGGGAGTGCTGATCAGCAGGGGAGGCCCTGCTACCGCCCCTTCTGCTAGCAGGCTTAGCTCACGGTGAATTCTTGTGGCCCCCACAGTAGGGCCTGGGTTTCTTCGGCCTCCTGGACTGTCTCTGGATAGCCAGGGTGCGTTGCCAGGAAAAACCACTGGCGATAGAACTCCCTGGCTTCCCAGAAGTAAGGCCAACAGATAGAATCTAAATAAATAGAACCCATACCCTCTTTCCTAAACCCCCAAACACAGTTAAAAACCAAATACCTCTTGGCCACAAACATCTACCTTGACTAGAGAGAAGAAAAAGGTATGGGCAGTTTTCGAGTTTCCTGGTCCCCACTCTTATTTCAATGAGTAAGAGCAGAGGTGGTTTTGTGTGTGAAAGGGACAGCCAAATTGGAAAGAGATTTCACTCCCCCCTTGCCCCCCAAACTAGATTGTGGTGGCGTCAGTGCTGTGCAAAGTGAGGGTGAGGTCTTCTCTTGGCCTATTTCCAGTCCTGGGGCTGGGGCTGGGGCTGGGGCAGGTGAGCTGGCTTCCGGGCCTGGATGGAGGGCTTGCACCCAAAGAGAGCACTGCAAGGCCTGCCCTGGGCCCAGAGGAGAGGGAGGCTTCAGGCCTCACTTAGACGTGATGAGTACCTTTCTCCCTTCCCCTCCCTCTGGTCCCAGTCCGCCACCAGGCTATGGCCACCAGGCTATGGCATTGTCATTCCTCCCTGGCTACCCAGACATCAGGGCCTATGGGTGAATTTAGGTCCAAGACTTTTTTTTAAAACAGATATTAGTGGTCTTCCTAAGGCTCAGTTACTGAAGTCATAATACTAAGATTTCTGTCTGAGGGTAGGGTTCAGTCACTGCAGTATTAGTGCATGTAGTGTTAGTGCATGTAGTATGTAGAGCCTGTAGTATTTAGTGCCTGAGTGTTTAGTGCTTGTAGAGTTTGGTGTCTGTAGTATTGGTGCTATAGTGTTTAGTGCCTATAGTATTTAGTGCCTGTAAGTATTAGTGCTTGTGTTTAATATCTGTAGCATTTAGTATCTGTAGTATTTAGTATCTGCAGTATTTAGTGCCTGTAGTATTTAGTATCTGCAGTATTTAGTGCATGTAAGTATTTAGTGCGTGTGTTTAATATCTGTAGTATTTAGTGTCTGTATTTAGCATTGGTAGTATTTAGTGTCTGTAATATTTATTTATATATCTATTTATTTACTTTAATTCTTTTTCAGCCTGAATTTATTTCTACTTAAAAATGCTCAAGAGACTTTAACAAGGCCCAAAGGTGTCCATGTTTAATTTAAGATCATGCTGAGGTGTCTTCCGGTTTCTTCTTTTCTGAGGCATCTATTTAATCCTTGTTAATGAAACACCCCGAGCATTCTAGTTGGTTCTTGGCTATTTCCTGTGACTCGCAGTACCTGTCGTAAATGGCCACCAGGTTAGGAACAATGAGAAACGTAACACCAGAAACAATCACGAAATGCCTGCAGATGCTACTGGAAGATCCTTTCTGCATTGTTCTTCGCAACCAGGCCCAGTGATGATCCATTTTAGCAGCGGAGAATCAAGATGTGTGTCAGCTGCAAAGACTGGCATCACATGCAGCTCTTTCAGAACAGAAACCAGCAGACACCCTTCAAGGCACAACACCCGGAGTCCATAGTATTTAATAGCTGTGATATTTAATGTCTAAGTATTTAGAGTCTTTAAGTATTTAGTGTCTGTAGTATTTAGTATCTGTAGCATTTGGTGTCTGTAGTATTTAGTGCCTGTAAGCATTTAGTCTCTGTAGTATTTAGTAGCTATAGTCTTCAGTACCTGTATTTAGTGTCTGCAGTATTGGTGCCTATATTTAATATCTGTAGTACTTAGTGTCCATAATACTTAGCCCCTGCAGTATTTAATGTCTGTAAGTATTTAGAGTCTTGAAGTATTTAGTGTCTATAGCATTTGGTGCCGGGAGGATGTAGTGGCCACAGGACTTAGTGGCGGTTGTGTTTGGCATCCATCACTTTTAGGGGGCGTGTTACTCGGTGGCCGTGGACTTCGGTGATCTTCTGGAATTCGGTGATTAAGACTGTGCTCTGAGCTTCCTTTGCTGCCTCTGGACAAACTGCCCTCCCAGCAGTTCTGCGGCTGCCCTGCCAGTTCAACTGCTCCCTGGGCCCACGTCCTCAGCTCATAAGCAGTTTTTCAGTCCCTTGGCACAGCTTCATTTAAAAATGCACTTCTCGGCAGCGCCCGAAAGGTTTTTCTGCCGTTTTTCAAAGTTCAGCTCTTTCTGAATCATTTCTTATACTTCTCTCCTCCTCCCCCGCTCGTGCCCCCACAGTGAAGTTCTTTTCCAAGTGGAATCTGTGGGTTTTTCCATGCCCCGCCTCTACCTACAGAACAAGAATGTGATTTGGCACAAGCTTGGGGACCGGACAGAGCAGGTGTTTGTCCAAAGGGATCGCTGGGCGGGGGGAGCTCTGGACGGTGAGAAGAGGGGGCTACTGGCTGTGACTTCAGTCCCAGGGTCTGGGGGGGCTGGTGTGGGGTGAGGGGCTCAGGCTCCGAGGGCAGAAGGAAGGTTCGTGGCCCAGGCCCACCCCCTGGCCAGTGGGCTCACCCAGGGACCTCTCTGAACACCAAGGGGGGGACAGTCCCTCCCTCCAGGGGCTGTGATGAGGTCGAAGTGGGGTCAGCGCAGTGCACTGTACTCTCTAGCTGCTGAGCTAACCGAGAGCACTGACAGGCCTGGCAGCCAAACTGACCGGTGGAACTGCCAGTGCTCCTGGGGTAACCTGAGAAGCAAAGGGAAGGCTCTTCCCAACTTTTCTCCACCAATAAGAAAAGCTTCCACCGAGACCTGGAAGCCCACTCTCAAGGCAGCTAATTGTGCTAATTTCTCCTTCTCTCTCCCATCTTACATTAAAATCTGGTCGGAAGGGGAACAACGTATAGGTCCCAACCCATTGGTTGCAACTCTCCTTTTCTTTCTTTCTTTCTTTCTTTCTTTCTTTCTTTCTTTCTTTCTTTCTTTCTTTCTCTCTCTCTCCCTTCCTTCCTTCCTTCCTTCCTTCCTTCCTTCCTTCCTTCCTTCCTTCCTTCCTTCCTTCTTTTCTTTCTTTCTTTCTTTCTTTCTTTCTTTCTTTCTTTCTTTCTTTTCTCTCTCTCTCTCTCTCTCTCTCTCTCTCTCTCTCTCTCTCTCTTTCCTTCTTTCATCTCCTGTCTTTCTTTCTTTCACTCATTTTGAGAGAGAGAGAAAGAGAGTAGTATCGGTGTGGGAGAGAAACATCTATCAGTTGCCTCCTTCACACGCCCCGACAAGGGATTGAACCCGAAACCTGGGTATGTGCCCTGACCAGAACCAAACCTGCCAGGCTTCAGTGCACTGGATGATGCTGTAACCAACTGAGCCTCACTGACCAGGGGTCTCTGTCTCTCTTTTTAAACAAATTCCATTTATTTTTACAAACATTTTCAGAGCACCCACTGCCCTACTATATGCAAGACAATACGTTCATATTTGAACAAGAAAGAGTTTTTGCAACTTGAGAGAACTTCCACCATCCATTCACTCCCAGGGCTTGAGCAGGGGTTTCGGGGGTCCCTATTGGGTCCTTACAGGAAACATAGTTGTCTAGTTGACATCTGTCCTGCTCCCCTGCCATCTGGTTGGCACCCTTTTTGCTTCTAGTTTTTAAAAATATATTTTTATTGATTTCAGAGAGGAAGGGAAAGGGAGAGAGAGAGAGATATATTAATGATGAAAGAGAACTGTTGATTGGTTGCCTGCTGCACGCCCCCTTACTGAGGATTGAGCCTGCAACCTGAGCATGTGCCCTTGACCAGAATCGAACCCGGGACCCTTCAGTCCATAGGCCGACTCTCCACTGAGCCAAACCGGCTAGGGCCCATTTTGCTTTTAAAGCTTCCTCCCTCAGACTGGCCCCGTAAGCAGCCACGCATGCCTGGGTGCTGTGGTTGCTGCTAGCAGGGCTGGTCCCAGTGAACTGAAAAGATGGTCTGGCCATTCTTCATTTTCTTGGTTTCCCTTTGTCCTATAATTTGGGATACACTCTGAAGTGTCTGAAAATTTCAGACCTTCATGACAATTTAAGAATTGCAAAGGCAGGAATTTAGCCTGGTCCCTGGGGTAATTTAGATTCTCAACCAAGCCCTTTAGCCTTTTGATTAAAATAGAGACATTTAGTATCATGAAATGAGGGCCCCCAAACACTCTCCAGCTTTACACAGTCGTCTCCCTCAGTGCCGTTTGCCTCAGTCACCGCGACTCCTCCCTTCGCACTTCTCCCTTCACACCCAGCAATCCCGGAGCCGGGTCCCTCCTGCCTCCTGTCTCTCGCTGGAATCCTGCTTTCCTCCTTCTTTGCAGCCCCTGGTTCAGGTCCCCATGATCCCTCATCTGGATGATGGCAGCAGCCTCCCAACTGGTCTTTCTGTCCCTCATTCGATGTATCCTTTTTGCTGCAGCCAGAGTGATCTTCTTAAAGTGCCCAGCTGACCGTGTGACTCCTGGCTTCCGACCTTCCTCTGGTGTCCACAGCGTCAGATCAAGTCGATCTGAAGGTGGTCCTGCAGCATCTGGCCTGGCCCAACTCTACCTCTCCCTTTGTCCTAAGTGAGCTTCATTCAGTTGTTTAGAGAGAGTGGGAGGGAGAGGGAGAGGGGGAGAGGGGGAGAGGGGGAGAGGGGGAGAGGGAGGGGTGAGGAAGAGAGAGAGAGAAAGAGAGAGAGACATCTATGTGAAACACATGGATTGTTTGCCTCTCCACATGGGCCACGCCTGGGCCTGGGGTTCAAACTTGCAACCCTGGTACATGTCCTTGACTTGGAATAGAACTGGTGACCCTTCAGTGCACGGGCTGATGCTCTAACCGTTGAGAAACACTGGCCAGGGCTCTGTAAATTTATCAATTCTGAACACTTCATATAAATGGAATCACACAATGCGTGGCCTTTTGTGTCTGACAATTCCCCCCCTCCCCCCGCCACTTACATAATGTTTTCACTATTTCAGAACCTTTCTCTTGTCCTGGAAATTCCAAAAACAGTTATTCTACACCCCCCACCCCATGACCCTACACCTGGAGAATCCCCGCTCAGCCCTCAGATGTCAGCTCTTCTTTGGGGAGCCTTTTCTGACCCAGACCCGTGACTCCTAGGTTTGACTGGGACCCCTGCTTCATGCCACTGCACTTAAAAAATATATGTATATATTTAAAAATCCTCACCCAAGGACATGCTTACAGAGAGGGAGAGAGAGAGAGAGAGAGAGAGAGAGGGAGAGAGAGAGAGAAACATTGATTTGTACGTGCCCCCAAACATACAACCCAGGTGTGTGCCATGACCAGGAATCAAACCGGCAACCCTTTGGTGCACAGGATGATGTCCAACCAACTGAGCCACTCTAGCGGGCAGGCTACAGCAGCTTACTTCTCCCAGTATAACCATCATCACCTTGTTTTACTAATCTAATGGTCATTATGTGTGTAGCTTATTATCTCCCTTGCCATTGGGTTGCTATTACTTATCTACTTTGTTCTCCTGCTAGACTGTGAGCTCCGTCAGGCCGAGGCCCCACTGTCCTGTTTGCTCCGGTGTCCCTGGGGCCTGGCACATGAAAGCCCTCAGTGGACACGTGCTGCGTGAGAAAAAGTGGAGCAGACCGTTTGGGTCTTTGGCAGCGTCCACTGGTAATTCAGCACAGACACCCCGAAGCTCGCTGTGAAGCCTCTGGTTCTTTCCCTTTCTCCTCTCTGACGTCAGATGGAATTAGGGGTGTGGAGGGAAGGGCTTTGGACAAGACCCGGTATCTCAGAGAACCTGGGACAGTGGAGGGGACCTGCCAGCCCAGAGACGAGGTGGGTTTTGTGCAGAGGCGCTCAGGAGAGGCGACGCGGAGGACCAGCTCTGAGCCCCCGAAGGCCAGCCTGGCTGCCTTGGCCCTGTCCCAGCACAGAGCCTTGAATAGTGCCCGATGGGGGTCTGGTGAATGAAGGAATGGAGACATGCCTCAGCTTTGGGATTTTCAGCTAAAAGCACCCTGGTCCTTCTGTGGGGCTGCAGTGCCAGGGGGAGGTTCTTCCCGGGGCCTGGCACACTGCACAGTCTCTGTCCTTCCTGTCCACGCGGCACCATGGGGCCTCATGGCTGTGACCCAGGAGGGGGCTCTGCCCCAAGGGAGTTGCGCTGGAGCCCACGGAGGAGAGGACTGAATCCTAGAGATGGGGCTGGGCCTCCTGGAGTCCCCTGTCCAAAAGGCAGTCATCACCTTGGGGGTGTTAGCGGGATGCTGTCAACCCCAAGGGCTCCTGCCCTCTGAGTCAGCAAATACAGCCGGGGGTGAGGGGGTGGGGGAGGAGGGACCTTGTTTCCAGAAGGTTCAGTTCTGCCGCCCACTTGTACCTTGATCATTGGCATTTAAAGCTCTATCAAATGTTCCCTGGGGGATATTTGTAACAGAGGTGTACATGCTGCCCAAGCAGCCCCCCAATTGGAGGGCGGGCGGGGGGGGGGGGGGGGGGGCCAGGCCGGAATGTGGAAGATCAGCGTGTATTACCCATAATTCATTGTGGAGGCATTTACCTTCTCTCTCTAATTCCCATGGCAGCGGGGTGCGCTGAGTGTTCATATCCCTGTTTTGCAGATGAGGAAATGGAGGCTCGGAATGTCTGGCGTTGTCTGAGCACAAGGAAGGGAGAGTATTCACGGGGGGGGGGGGGGGGGGGCACATACTCTCTAATCTCCCTTTCACTGCTCCCCAGCCCCACTCCCCGCCCCCACCCCATGTTGGCTGGGGCAAGCAAGCAGGCCTTGGGAAGAAGCTCAGGTTCCATAAAAAGCCAGCTGGAGGGATCGGCTCACCAGGCTTCCCCACAAGGGGTCTCCCTTGCAGCATCCTAGGGGACCATCTCTGGGGTAAGCTGCTCACCTGGGCAGAGGTGGGGTGGAGGCTGTGAACTTGGGAACTGGCCTCTGCACTGGGGGAGGAGGAAGAGATGCTGAGTGAGTGCACTGAGCAGAATGGAGCAGAAGCAGGGGCCGCCTGGGGCTCCCACAGTGAGTTCTGTGGCTGTGCCTGGACGGGACACTGCTAGGCAGGCAAGGCCCCTCCACAGCCTCCGTGCAGGGCCCACAGGCTCGATTGCTAGATGTAGCAAATAAAAACGCAGGGCGCCCAGCTGAGTTTGAATTTCAGATATACAATGGATCATGTTTTAGTGTAAGTATGTTCCAGAGAAGCAACAGATAACTCTTTAGGATCAGTATATCCCAAATATTGCTTGGAACGTAGTTATCCTAAACCCTCAAACTGGTAGATTGTTAGAACTGAATGTAGAATAGTAATTTTGTGGGCAGAGACCTTCCAAATACCCCTTCCAATCTTAATGCTCAGATGAAAAATGACTGGGTTGCTATGCTCTGATTATTATTTTATTACCATCGCTCAGTTTGGCAGCTGGCAGTAACCATGTGGGATGAGGATAGGACCTGCTCACCCAACTGCAGGGAAGATGAAACGGGTTAAATGTACAGCGCTTACTAAAGGGCCCAAAATGCTGGGGGTGGAGGGCCGGCTGTGCGCTGGAGAGAAAGGAGCCTTTGTGGCGGAGGGAGCGCAGGCAGGCAGGCAGGTGACTGTCGCCCCCGGGATGCAGCGCCCAGTCCTCTCCAGCCGGTGTCCCTCGAGGGCGGGTATTCGGTTTCGCGGCCAGAAGCGCGGGTTCCCGTAGCGCGCAGCGCGGGGCTCGCCCAGGGCGAGGCCATGGGACCTGGGGGCGCCCTGGGCACGTCTGTTCCCTTTCGCCCCCTCTGCTTTGCTGGGCTTGGCATTGCTGGCTCAAGGCGGGGAGGAAAGACAAAGTGGGGTGGGGAGCCTGGTGGTGGAAAGCCAACAGACAAAACCTACAACGACACCGGGACGTTTGCCGAGCGGGTGGGATTCACTCCGCGCACCAGCAGGTCAGCGCGCGGCGGACGCGGGCGGGTCCGGGCGGGTCAGGGGCGCGCGGTAAACACCGAAGCAGGAGACCCGACACCCCCCTCCCCCCCCCGCCCCCGGCTCTTGCCTTGGACCTTCCTGATAAAAGGGCACAGGGTGGGCTCCACGAGGAGCAGGGCGGCCGTCGCAAAGGCACAGCTGAAAAGACAACTCCTCCCAGGACTAAAGGAAAAGAAACCGCGGTTTTACGAGCCTTTGGGGGAGACCTGTCCCTTCCAATGCGATTCGATCCCGTGAGATTCCTAGTTCCCTTTGGGCTTAACCCCAAACCAGCCTGTCTCCTGAGGGACCCAGGCGCGGCTTCCGATCCCTGCTCAGCGCAGCAGCAGCCTCCCCCACCCGAGCGGGTGCACGAGGTGACACCCGTTTCCTGTGCGATGGGGGCGCGTGGGCGCGGAGGGAGGCGAGTGCCTGTGGCTGCTGGACCGTCTGACTGGTGCCCTGCCCGACCTGAGCGGTGATTCACGGAGTCACGGAACCGTGAATCCAGACCAGCCCGACGCCAGGGAGCCCAGCACCAGGGCTTTCCAGATGCGGAAACGGAGGCTCCAAGAAATGAACGCGTTTGTCCAGGACCACCCGGCTTCAGGATCAGAATCCGGGGTCTGACGGCCCGGTGCCCGGGCCCCTTGTCCATCCGCCCACGTGGCTGCTGCCCCCGAGCCCAGCAGCTGGAACCCAGGGCCTCAGCCCAGCGACGCCGCTGTTCCTGGGTGGGACAGAGGCGGGCACTGGAGGTGAAGTTGGGGTTCCCCAGCGCGGGAGGCGTGGAGGTCGAAGCTGAGCCTCCTAGGCCAAGAGCCGCCTGGCGGTGAGAATCGATTGGGTGATGGCATGAGGGATGGTGTCAGGGCGCAGCACCGTGGCCTTATTTGGAGGGGCGAGGATGGGCGGCCAGCCATCAGCCTCTGGGAACACATCCGCGGCCAAATCAGCTTAAAGGATTGGCAGCCAGGCATGGGGTCCCAGGGCTACCTGGTTCCCGACTAGCCTGTTTAGAAGGCCTTGAAGCCGCCTTTTCAGACACGTGGCTCATCTGGCTCAAGGTCTTGTAGTGTGGCAGTCACAAAAGACCTCCTTGCACACACACACACACACACACACACACACACTTCAGGATAAAGGCCCTTTCTCTGCTGTTTACTCTCATTGAATATTGTATTATTTCAACAGTGATTTACATATAAAGAAATGTGGCCCTAGCCGGCTTGGCTCAGTGGATAGAGCGTCAGCCTGCGGACTGAAGGGTCCCAGGTTCGATTCCAGCCAAGGGAACATGCCTGGGCTGTGGGCTCAATCCCCAGCAGGGGATGTGCAGGAGGCAGCTGGTCAATGATTCTCTCTCATCATTGATGTTTCTCTCTCTCTCCTCTCCCTTCCTCTCTGAAATCAATAAAGAAGTATATTTAAAAAAAAAAAGAAATGTGAACAGCGATCCACTTGTCAGCAGCAAGCTCACAGCCAGGGATGTGGGAGGGGGGCGCATCCGCACTGTGGGTGAGGACAGAGAGGCCCCCACAAGTGGGACCTGCCAGTGGTGCCCCGTTCTGCACTGCCCCTTTCCTATCCCATGCGTCCTTCATCCAAACAGCACAGAAACGCTGAGAGGTAGACTGGAGAGCTCTGGTGGTGTGCTCAGCTCACCCGGCCAGAGTGACAGGGCATAGGCCACATCCCAAATACCTGACCCTGGCCAGCTGTGATTTATTGAGAAGCCCCACCCCAAGTTCCTCCCCTCCCTGGATCTGTTAGAATTCCTAAAACTTTGCCATTATAATCCCCAGCCCCCTTTAGTATTGTAGGGTGTGTGTGTGTGCGGGGGTGGCTTCAAAAATTTCCTCTTTAAAGAAATCTTGCTAGAAGGAGCCCTTCATTAGTCACTATGACGGTACAAGGATTCTGGCACCTGCAGGGTGAGGGAGTGGGGGGGCATGGTAGGGGCACCAGGACCCCAAAGGTCACCTTTGTGTGTTTCCCACAGCTCTGAGGGCCTCCTCTCCCCTCCGTGCAGTAGTTTTCCCGCTGTTCTATGAGCTCCTCTATTTTCTCCTAATGGCTTTTGTTTCTCCTGGGCCCAGCACAGTGCCTGGCAGAGTAGGCACTCAGGAAATGTTTGCCAAACAGCTCTCTTGACCACAACTCCTCCTATGCCAGGATTTAATTGACCTGCCCCAGAACCTGCTGGGACGGGGCAAAAGGGCCGCCCTCCCCTCATCCTCCCAGCCTCTGGTAGCCAAAGGTTGAGGATATTGATCAAGAAGGCCAGAGATTCCTCTAGAAATGTGTTTCATAATCTAGGCTCCGGCAAGGGACTTGGGGATTCCTTAAACAGCCCATGTGCATTTGGGTGTAAACACTCGGCCAGCCACTCCCCAGCATGCCTATTAAAGGCATCCATCAGCCAGACCTCCTGGCTGGCAGCTCTGGGCAGGGCAGCTCCTGACCTCCAAGATGCTGCACCGAGCTCCTTGAGGCTGCGGGGGGAGGCTGCCTGGGGCTGCCTGTGCTGGGCCAGGGCCGTCTTCCCCTCCCCCAGGCCCCGTGCGGCCGCTTGTCTTCCCTCCTGGCTGGGCCTGGGCTGGGGACGCATCTGCATTTGGCGGTGGCCAGATTAATCTCTGTTACCTTCCCTGCTGACGGTGCAGGAGCTGGACATGTCTCTTCCCCCCCATTCCTCCCATCCCCTGGGAAAACAAAGCTGAATGTTCCCGAAGCCAGTGTCCTCGCTCACCAAGGAGATTCTGGCTGGGTTGGGTTCTAGGAAGAGCAGGGCCAGAGTGTGTTCTTAGGAGGGCAGAGAGGCACCGAGGGATCTCTTAGCTCCCCAAACAGGGCAAGTGGGGCAGGGCCGGGAGACCAAGTGATGCAATACGAACAAGCAGAGACGGGGAGAAGCCCAGAGAGAACGGGGTGAGGGAGGAGGAGGAAAGGCTCTTTTGCAGGAGATTTTATTTCCATTTATTAGCTTTGAAGTTAGAGCTCAAGTGGAATCCAGAGCAGAAAGGCAATAAAGAAGCAGGGGAGGGAAAACATGGAGCTGTCAGGCAGCTGGTGTGCGCTTCAGGCTTCAGTGACCCGCAGGGAAACTTGCCCCAGGCTCAACCCCACGCCAAAGGCAATATGCCAGGAGTCACCATCAACCCCCGCCCCCCTCAGAGGGACATACGAGAGGGGCTTCCTCGGCAGCATTTTTCTCAGAGACAATATCATTCTGGAGAGCAACCACCATGGCATCCTGGCTCATTTCTGTATTATTATGCCTAGTACAGGGCCTGGCATATCGTAATTATTCAATAAATAATGGCTGTGTGCTAGGAGCCACTCAAAACCCCCTAATAACCCTTTCACAAGGAATTCAGATCGATTCTAGTACCTCCAGTTTACAGAAGTGCAAATGGAGGCACAGAAAGGGTAGGTTACTTGCTCCAAGTCACAGTTAGAAAGCAGCTGAATTGGGACTCAGACCCATGCAGACTGATAGTTGAGAAAACTCGAGAACAAAAAGGAAAACAGATCTTAGGGAATCCAAAGAGACCCTGATGTCATTTGAATCCAACTCTTTGTTTTATCAACCGAGGACTAGCGACGGGGAAGAAACTTCTCCAAGGCCCTTGGTACTAGCCGGCTCCGGGCAGAGTTAGGATTAGAACCCAGATCTCCTGCCTTCCAGTCCCTGGAGCTTTCCGTTCCCCCAGCTCTTGGAGGTGCCTCCCCAGGGTTTGTAAACTGGCTTTTAAATAGCCTCAGTGTCTCCCAGGCTTGGGACACCAGTGGAAACTGGGCCCCTTTGTCTCTCTCCCCAGTCCTCTCCCGCCATCTTGCTGGGCCAGGTGGTTCCTAGGCAGGTCTGAGTTCCTCAGGCCTGGCCATGCAGCCCAGCGGGAAGACGGTCCTGGGAGGCAGGCAGGAGGTGTCGCCGAGGGAAGCTGCCCGGCTGGCCCTCAGCAACCAGGGCTCTGAGTCCCCCAGTCCCCCGGGGCCCAGTCTGGGACATGTGAGTGGACTTTCTATGCTCGGATTACAGCATACATTCCCAGTTCTTTGGCAACCTGAATACTTAAAATTTTCAGGGTAATTTTTTTATCCAAGGCATTTTTTTCTGGATCACTAATGTCTGGTCCATAAGATATTTTTGATTCAACAGATTTAAACCCACTCCCCTCTAGACAAGACAAACGGAATTTGTATCTTCCTTTTGGGGGCTTTCCAGAGAGCGTGGTGCTGGGCTGCACTGGGTTCCAGTGTGATGTCATTTGCTCACCCCTGGCATTCTTTTTCCGTTTAGGAGAAGCAGCTGGCTGCAGATAGTCCAGCTGGGAGAAGGAGTGATTGGAATAGGAGTCCTTTCGGATGGAAGTTTCTGGCATCTGCTGTTTTTCTCTGCCACCTGGCAGCACCTTGGAGAAGAGAAGCCGCCTAGGAGCACCCACCTGATCATGCAGGGCAGCCTTCTCCCAGGCTGGGGAGGGAGGGCCGAGTGAGGTGACTGGGTCCCTTTTCTGCCGGCCCACGCGGGCTTTGCCAAGCCCTGTCCCCTTCACCTCACACATTGCTGGGAGGGTGCTCTCATCTCCCACAACCCCAGTGAGAAGTCTGGGCCCAACACAGAGCAGGTTTCCCAGAGTGCTCTGGGTCTGGGTCACCTCCCCTCTGGCCGGTCTGTCCTGAGCTCTCAGGGCTTCCACAGTGAGTGCCCGGGACAGGGCTGGAAGTGGGGGTCAGGGTGCCATTTGTAGAGGGTGCCCTTTACCTCGTCACCTTGCCTTTTGCTCAGGACACAGGCAGAGTGTCTGTATGAGGGAGGGTGGGGGGTGGGGGTTTCTAGGGGCAGGACCAGGACTGGAGTTTGCCCCGTTCCCAGAGGCTCTTCCTCCCAGCGCAGCAGACACTGTCTCCTCTGGCCACCGAGCTCCCTTCTTTCCTTTGGTAACGAGCAGAGGTGGTGAGTGGCACAGAAACCAAGGAGGAGGCCATGCTTCTCCGCCCAGGCTCTTTAGTGTGGAAGACAGGCACAGAGGAAAAGGCGGGGCGGGGGGGGGGGGGCAGGTGGAGGAGAAGAGCATCCTTGGAAGGGAACCCCCAGTATATGAGGCTGGAGTTTCCACTCAGGCTTGAGATCTCCCCAAACTTGTCCCATTTCTCTCTGAGCAAATCCCCAGTCCCATCCACGATCCAGTTACTAGGCCCTTTGAGGGGAGAAGGGGTGAGGCAGGGGAGGAGGAGCTCCAGAGCAGGGCTGAACCACCTAAATGGGGTGCTTGTCCGGAGCCGCAAACTGCTCTGCAGGGGGTGGGCTGGGCTGCACCTCTTGGACCTGCTTGCGGTTGAACCCAAGTGCTGGCATGCTGGGCGGGGCTCCGCTCACGACTGTCGGTGGCTCTGTGACCCCGTGTTTGTGTGTCGGTCCTTTGGAGCTACTGTAGTTTGTATCCCACAAACTAACTCTGCTGGGGCATTGGTCCTGATTAGTTTTGCAGCAACAAAGACTCATCCTTGAATAAATACCTGCTTATTACTTGCCAATGTTTTCCCACTACCCACGGCAGCATAGCTGTGTGACTTTGCCAGCCCCTAACCTCTGTGAGTCTACTTCCATATCGAAAAGGCATGAGTGTAATACTACACTTCCACGCGGTTATCGTGGGGACCAGATACAACCACGTGTGGGAACGCCCTTTGTGGAGGGCCAGGTGCTCCTCCACTGGGAGGGATCATGCGGATCATCATGCTTATTATAAAGCGCCCGGAACAGCTCTGCCTTGCAATATGCAGTGTCAGCAGCATGTGCTCCCTTACAAGGAGGGAAAAAAGGAACCAGTTTTCCCAAAGGAAAAGAGACGAAGCAGAGAGACCAATAACATAGTCCCAACCAGAGCAATGACCATTTGGATTATTTCATATCAAGGCTCAATACACAATAATCAATAACAAAAAGTTTTCCATTCTTATCAGAAGAAGTTCTCAGAGCCAAGGACAATCACTTCACTTTCTTCTCAGCCTGAGGTCAAATGTCATTTTTTTACCTAATGCTATGAGATTGAGGTTAAAAGCTAGCAGAAACTGGTTTTGGTTCTTTGTACAAATAAGTAAAAGGTCAAAATGAGCTTCCTCTCGTTCTTCTCCTAGAAAGAAATGCAGACTGGAATGGTGCTGTAGAAATCAGAGAGGACAGGACAGAGAAGCTCAAAGCATTTCTGGCGGGGTCATCTGTTGTTGTTGTCTCCTCAGAATCCATTCCTTTCTCTTTTTTTAAAAAAATATCTTTATTGATTTCAGAGAGGAAGGGAGAGGGAGAGGGAGATAGAAACATCAATGATGAGAGACAATCATTGATTGGCTGCCTCCTGCACGCCTACTACTGGGGATCGAGCCCGCAACAGGTGCATCCTCCCTCTTTTTGTAATAGAACCTTCTTTCTGTTGGGAAACTACCCTTCATACTCTCATTCTAAGTGGGATTGACCCCCTTCCCCAGTTTCTGGGATGACTCCTATCTGACCAGAGTACTGTATCCTTCTGGCCACATGATTGGTTCAGCAAGAGGCATGTGATTCAATCCAGGCCAATGAGAGCTAGCCCTGGGACTTGTGCTGGAATAATTAGCAAGAGAAGTTGCCTTTTCTGGGGAGTTGCCCAGTGGAAGGCAGAAGTTGGGCATTTTTGGTGGTCACTCTTACTACCACTTGAGAATGAAGCCAGCGTTGAAGGCAGCAGAGCTGAAGAGTGGAGAATGATTCCTTCTAATGGGGAGACATGGGGATGGGATGGCAAAGAAAAGATAGTTGGAAATCTGTATGCACACCTTTGGGGCAGGAATGAGGTGGATAAAATATCTCTATCTATCTATTGCTATCTCTATCTCTATCATTCTATCTATCTATCAATCATCTATCAATTATCTATTTATCTATCTATCTATCTATCTATCTATCTATCTACTATCTGGCACCTATCTATCTCCAGCCTGGGTACTGCAAGTTCAAAGGCTCAGATTCTAATCCTCAGATGTGAGTCTTTGGGCACTGAGACCTCTAAGCCTTGTTTCCATCATCCAATACATGGGTTAAATAATACACACCCTCCATTGCTCCCACAAATGTGGGGAGGTCATAGGTCCCTCCATCCTGAAGTATGGAGAGGGTGGTTTTCTGGACTGTTGTCATGATCTCCAAATAATTACTGGGCTGTGAAGACCACTTTTAGATTTTGAGTCAGACACAAGGTCAAGCCCAAGTGAGGAAGGGATTGGTGGTTTCCACTTTCACGACCGTCTCAGGACTGGGGACCTGTGTGTGTGTGTGTGTGTGGAGGGGGGGCGGGGGGCTCCACTTCCTATGGTTCATGCGGCACCTGCTAGTTCTCCCTCAGGTAAATACATTTTATCAACAGATAAGGTGAAGCTGTGAGGACTGGCATTTCCTCAGGAAATACGGCCCAAAAAGGGTGGGACAGTCAAGGCAACTTCAGGGGTGGTTTTCTGATCTGTGATATTTCTCGGGGACACCTGCCCGAGATGAAACACTCGCCTTGGACAGCAAGGCCCTGTCTGAGGTTCAGCCGCATTCAGTACCGAGGGCCTGGCCCAGGCCCCAAGGGGAAGCCTAACACGCACTCTGAACAGGCCCTTCAGCCTGTCCTGTTCTGTACCCTCTGAAATCCCTGAAGCTCAGGTAGAGGGTGCATGGGTGGGGGGTGGGGGCGGGGGCGGCTAGTGGTCTGCGCCTGCACTGGGAGGGGAATGGAGTAAGCCAGTGAGAAATGGGATGAGCCTGCCTGGCTGGCCCCAGGGACAAAGTTTTTATTTTTTTATTGATTTTAGAAGGGAAGGGAGAGGGAGGGAGAGAGAGAGAAAAACATCAATGATGAGAGAGAATCATTGTTGGCTGCCTCCTGCAAGCCCCACACTGGGGATCGAGCCCATAACCCGGGCATGTGCCCCGACCAGGAATCAAACCATGACCTCTTGGTTCATAGATCGGTGCTCAACCACTGAGCCATGTGAGCCGGGCTGGAGAGAAGGTCTTGAAGACAGGGAAAGAGTATTTTAAAATAGATTTTTTTTCTTACAATAACTAAGTGGGAAAAAGAGACAAAAATCCATTTTCCTTCCCAAATGGTCTGAGACTTCTTTTCCTATGCAGTGTATTTAGCATGGAGGGATAGCCGCATGGGGACACCATGGTTTCCCTTGGGGATGGAGAAGGGGCATGCAACGGCTTCCAGGGGCACCCGGAGACCCAGCAGGGATGGGACCGAGCTCAAGGCCCTTATTCTGCTCCTTTGTCGTTGTTTCTTTTTTTTTAAATGAGCATCAGGACTTGCCTTTCCGGCATCTTGCAGCTGGCTCTTGCCACCCTCTCCTTGTTTGATTTACTAAGTCTCTGTTTTCGTCGCTGTTTCACACCCACACTGACAGTCTGCCGTCCTCCCAAGGCCCTGGGACATCTGCCAGACAGTGAAATCAAATGTGAAGTTAAATATAATTCAGCGGCACAGCATCATGCTCGCAGCCTCCCTCCACCCGCCTCCCTCCCTCCTTCCCCAGAGAGCAGGGTGCCCAGGCAGTGGTGCCCGGGCGAGTGAGCCTTTCCAAAAAATGTTTACTCCAGAAACTTTACCCAGAAGTAGAGGAGAAGTCCTGGTATGATGAACTCTTGTGTGCCTACCATCCAGCTTTAATACTTATCAACATTTTGGCTGATCTTGTTTATTTAATTTCATAAATATATTCAATAAAATACATATACATGTGTTGTCCTGAAGTATTTGAAGACAAGTCCCAGGTATCATCTCATTTCACCCTAAACTGCTTCAGTCTGAATGTCTGATAAGTAGGGAAGCATTTCAAAATAATTAGTCACCATGCCATCACCGCAGCTAATAATCTGAAACAGAATCCATATTCAAATATCTGTTGTAGTCTCAAAACTGTTTTTTTTTTTTTTTACAGTTGGTTTAGACGTATATCTTTGATCTCAAAAAGAAGTTTCCTGAGAAAATTAAGCATGAGCAGAATTCTAATAAGAAGTTTCACCTTAAGGATTGTCTTCAGACTTTTGCAGAACTTGCTTACACGTGAATAATGTGCTTGTTGTACAAGTGTCTCCATTCCTTTGCCCAAATAAGAACAGAGGCCTGTGCTGTGCCAGACCCTCCAGCCAGGCACTGGGGGAGAGACCCTCCCGGGGCAGGAGGGCGAGGGGGTGGAAGCCTGCAGGATGGCTTCCTGGGAGCTCGTGCACAGGCATGATGCGGCCATGGGAGCTCAGTGGAAGGAAGAGCTGCAACTTCAGGCCCTGTTGCTGTAAAAAAAAGACATTGCATGAGGAAAATATTCAACAATTGAGGCTCCTTTAATTTAGCCTGATTTTTTTTTCCAATCAGTTATCATAAGATGATGCCGTAAATTGAATGTTTGTTTTCCCCCCAAATTCATATGTTAAATCCTAACGCCCAATGTGATAGAATTTGGGGGTGGGGCCTTCAGCGGCAAATTGGTCATGGGTGTAGGGCAGCGGTTCTCAACCTGTGGGTCGCGACTCCTTTGGGGATCGAACGACCCTTTCACAGGGGTCGCCTAAGACCATCGGAAAACACATATATAATTACATATTGTTTACAGTAGCAAAATTACAGTTATGAAGTAGCAACGAAAATAATTTTATGGTTGGGGGTCACCACAACATGAGGAACTGTACTAAAGGGTCGCGGCATCAGGAAGGTTGAGAACCACTGGTGTAGGGCCTTCATGAATGGGATGAGGGTCCTTATAAAAGGACCCCAGAGAGCTCCCTTGTCCCCTCCACCTTATGAGGACCCAGGGAAAGATGTGGTCTACGAAGCAGGAAGGGAGTCCTCACCAGACATGGAATCTGCTGGCGTCTTATCTTAGACATTCAGGCTCCGGAACCGAGAGAAATAAAGGTCTGTTGTTTATAAACTACCCAGGCTATAGTATTCCGTTATAGCAGCCCAAACTCACTAAGACAGGTGATGTTCATTTTAACTTACATATACTAGTATTTCTTCTCTTTCATTTCCTCCCTTCCCCTTCCTCCCTTCCTCCCTCACTCCCTCCTTCCCTCCCTCCCTCCCTCGCTTCCTTCCTTCCTTCCTTCCTCCCTTCCTTTCTTCCTTCCTTCCTAATCTTGTAATTCTCTGGGTTTTGGTGTGTGGCCCCTGCACCTCTCAGGACCTATTTCAGAGAGAGAGAGAGAGAGAGAGAGAGAGAGAAGGGGGGAGAGGGAGAGAGAGAGAAACATTGATTCATTTTTCCATTTATTTATACAATTCACTGGCTGATTCTTTTTTTTTTTCTTTATTGATTAAGGTATTACATATGTGTTCTTATCCCCCCAATTGCCCCCCCCCCCCCCCCCCCCCCGCTTATGCCCTCACCCCCCTGGTGTCTGCGTCCATTGGTTAGGCTTATATGCATGCATACAAGTCCTTTGGTTGATCTGTTCCCCTTCCCCCACCCTCCCCTATCTTCCCTCTGAGGTTTGAGCATCTGATCGATGCTTCTCTGTCTCTGGATCTGTTTTTGTTCATCAGTTTATGTTGTTCATTATAATCCGCAAATGAGTGAGATCATGTGATATTTATCTTTCTCTGACTGACTTATTTCACTTAGCATAATGCTCTCCAGGTCCATCTGCGCTGTTGCAAATGGTAGGAGTTCCTTACTTTTTATAGCAGCATAGTATTCCATTGTGTAGATGTACCACAGTTTTCTAATCCACTCATCTGCGGATGGGCACTTAGGCTGTTTCCAAATCTTAGCTATGGTGAATTGTGCTGCTATGAACATAGAGGTGCATATATCCTTTCTGATTGGTGTTTCTAGTTTCTTGGGATATATTCCTAGAAGAGGGATCACTGGGTCAAATGGGAGTTCCATTTTTAGTTTTTTGAGGAAACTCCACAGTGGCTGCCCCAGTCTGCATTCCCCGCCTCCCTGGTTGATTCTTGTATGTGCCCTGACCAGGGATCCAACCCACAATCTTGGCTATGGGGACGATGCTCAAACCAACTGAGCTACTGGGCGAGGGCTGCAACCTTGCTTCACAGTTCTCTCAGTGTCCAAATCCATCTCTTTTTGCTTTGCGGTTTGTCTTACTTTGGGTTCCTCCAAGAGCAGCACCTGAGACGAGGGTTCTGGCGCAGAAGGTGTTTGGGAGGTGACCCTAGGAAGCAGAGGTGAGGGCGGGGAGAGCGAGACAGGGAAGGAGGGGCCCTTTAAGAGTGCTTCATTCATGTGGTGACTGGTGTGGGCACCGGCGCTCAATCTGGGTACGATGCACCTCAGAATTGCCCCTGGGGAGGGCGGGAGGCTGGCGCATTTATCCACAGAGCCTCATCCCTACTGGTTGAGAGCCTCCTCCAGGGCTATCACTCTCCCTCTTAGGCTGGCCGTGTGGGCTGACAGGCCTTCCTAAGGCGTCAAGGCGGCTAGATCCGAGGAGAGCTGTGCCAGGGAACTGCATGTCACAGCTGCAGCTGGCCTCAGGGGTGGCCAGGGCACCAGAGTCTGCTGAGCACCCCCATTCCTGCTGCTTCCCTGACTCATTAACACTAATAACAACATGATTTAGTAAGTACTTTTTGTATATCAGTCATTGGGCTTCTAGCTTCCCAAACATATTGTCAATCAATCTTCTGAAGGCCTATGAGGGAGGTTGTATTATTCTTCCCATGTACAGGTGACATATTGAGGGTAAGAGAGGTTACAGAGCTTGTCTAAGGGCTAGGCACCCTCTGGGCTGGGAGCTGGGGTTGAAGTGAGAGCTGGGCATCGAAGGCTCTGTTACCTTCTTTACAGCCTTGTTCTCCCATCCTCAGGCCAGAGACCGTAAGTTCCCAGGGCCAGGACCCCTTGGGCTGAGGATGACAGTGTACCCGTGAACTTAACCCACGTGGATTTGTGTAGTCGGGCATCCCTAGACTTAGATCCTGAGGTTGAAGCCCGGAATAAATTGCTCTGTCCTTTTGGAAAAAAGAAGTGTCGTTTCTTTAAAATACGTTTTTATTGATTTTAGAGAGGAAGGGAGAAGGAGAGAGAGACAGAAACATCAATGATGAGAGAGAATCATTGATCAGCTGCCTCCTACACGCCCACACTGGGGATGGAGCCGGCATCGGAATCGATCCCCTTGTGCCCTTGACCGACTCGAACCCAGGACCCTTCCATCCAAAGGCTGACACGCTATCCCCTGAGCCAACCAGCTAGGGCTGTAATTCTTGGTTGTACGATGCTGTGAAGCAAGCATCTGGGGTCTTCTGAAAGGTCCTCTGGCTTGATTTGATGCTTTTCTCACTAGACTCTGCAAAAGTCCTGACTTTGGAGGTTGAACACGGCCAGGTGCTGTCCCCAGACTCTGCCAGCTGTGAGCTGTTGCCTCAGGGGAGTGCAAGAGAATGCCTGAGGGTGGAAAAGGACCTGGAAGGACAATCTAAGAAACACCCCCTTCCCTGCTGACCCCGGGAGTCACCTCACAGAGAAGGGAATGACTCTCCAGGCCTCTGCTCAGACACCCGCTACTGTGGGCTGGCCTCCTGAGCCCCGGGGGCTGGGAGGAGCGCAGCAGCTGCTCAGGCTTGTGGCTGCTCAGAAACAAGGCAGCTCAGACGTCCCTGGAGGCCACCAAAGGGGCAAACACATCACCCCCAAGCCTCTGTTACCCACCTCAGGCCTGTGGGGGGGAACTGGGCGGATCATGGCACTAGCACCTTCTAGCCCCTGGGGGTAAGTGCAAAAGAGTGTTGTAAGACATGGATCATGGCCTAGACTCCTCAGCAACACAGGCCAAAACATTCTCTCTTTCTTCCCCTCTCTTTTTTATTTCATTTAGTTTGCCTTGAGTTTCTCCCAAACACCTTCTGCTGGCAGCTAATGGAGTCTTGACTGATACAGAAGTCAGCCACTTCCCTCAGCTGCCACGTGACCCACTCAGGCTCTCCAGCCACACCTGACTGCCCCTCTTATCGGGTCTCCCCTTGCGCCCCCACCTGAGCTAGTGCACAGGAAAGACTCGACCCCCGTCATCTACACGGAGGTGAGTTTGTGTCCATGTGCTCCTGGTCCCAGATCACTGGCGTTTAAAGCCTGTTGCTGAGTGAGAGGCGAAGGGAAGCAGATTCACTTACATCTACCATGAACTAGACACTGTGCTGGGTCGTTCTCTCATTAAATCTCCAGAGTAATCAGCCAGATGTTTTGGGGGATGGGGACCCTTGAAACCATCCATGGACGTGACTCCCTTGGATGGGCCAGCCCTCGAGTCCACCCCGGGACTCGGGTTGAAACTCTCAAGTCCTCATGTTCTGCAGGGATGACTGCCCTGAGCCTGCAACCAGAACGGTCTTGTCTTTGCGAGCCTGCGTATCTGGTGGAGCCTGCTATGGAGCTGCATGTCTTTGTTTGCTGGGGTTTTACTCATTTATTCAAAAACTTGGTGCTTCTCAAGGCTGATGTGCAGACCCTCCCTGGCTCTGGGGCTGCGTGTGCTCACGCTGTCAGTCCTGTGCTTCGGGGGATCCTTCAGCCCAAACAACTGGCGGCTGGCTGTGGCCAAGCCCCGGCAGAACTGACCTTCGGGAAGGTGGCTTGGAGGAGTGAGAGAGAAAGGGACTGGAGGCCTGGATAAACATGTCCACTCAGGCTCTCTCCAAGCCTTCAAGGCTTCAGCACCCAGGGCTGAAGTCCAGCTGCTGTAGCATGTCCTGCAGAGACCCCTGCAGCCTGCTCAGTACCACCACCTCTGTGGAGTAGAGGGAAGCTTCCAGGGCATCGTCCAGGCCCTCCAAGGTCTTCAGACTCCTGGTCCGGGGGAAGGGGCAGCTGTTGGAGGAGGCCAGCAGGTGGAGAAGGTCCCGGAGGTTCTCCAGGTCGTTAGATATTTGGAGCACGTTTCCGGAAGGCAGGCTGGTGAGGATCTGTTGGTAAATTGCCAATGTCTGGTCCATCCTGGACAAACTCAGGATAGGGTGGAGCCCAGGAATGAAGTCCAAACCAGTGACCCTCTGTTTGGAGGAGACCGACCGCTGTGCAGGAGGAAGAGGGAGAACGACAGCTCAGCAACGCAGGAGGCAAGTTCCTTCTCTAAAGCCCTCGGCCTTTCCATGGAGTATGGAGGTTCATTTCCTAGGTTGCTTCCTTTCCCTCTTCTGCACCATCCCGGCCTGGGCCCTGACTTCTTGTGCCCAGGTGGCTGCCAAACCTCTCAGCTGGCCTCCTGGACTTTTCGTCCTCCTGCCCTTCCCAAACCACCCTGTCCTCCGCTTTCAGACCAACCTTCCCAGGTCGGTCGTGCCTTCTCTGAATGGCTTCTGCTTTAGAGCCAGCCATGACTCCCATTCCGTACTGAGTTAAGTCTCTTCCCCAGGCACCGAGATCTTCCATAAGCGCTCCCTCCCCAGCCGTCTTCACTCCCTTCCTCTCCCAGTAAATTCCTCCCTTCCAGTCAGATTCTTCATGGACCTCACCCCATGAGGCCATCCCCAGCGAGCGTCCCGCCTCTCGCCTCTGCTCCAATAACTCTGGTTACCAGGAGGGCTTCCCCTTCCCAGCTGCCCACAGCACCCCCTGCACCCACAGCAGGACACTCTGGACATTTCCCGGGGCAGCCTTGTCAAATGACTATTTTGAAAGCAATGAAACTTAAGGGTTTCTCTCTGTAAAATGTCCAAGACTCTGTCTTGTTCTGAGCTGTCCCTGCTTCTGGCCACCTAACTTCTCCCTTCCCAGGGCCGCTGTGAGATGTCCACAGTGACCAGGAGATGTGGAAGCCCGTGCAGGGCAAAAAGCAGGCGTTTAAGGCTGGGGACTACGAAAACTACAACTGCAAACCTTTAGTGAGGGCACACTCGGTTCTGGTCCTGCGGTGGGTGGGGAGGGGTCACTTGCTTTCTTGAATTTAATCTCATAATGGCCTTATAAAGACTATATGACACGATACAGTCCCTTAGACATGAGTGCCATATCTAGATGATGAAACCAAGGCTTAAAGACGTTGAGGAACTAGCTTAAGATTTTGCAGATAGAGAGCAGGGATGTACAGAGAAGTGGGAAATGGCTGAAGGTCTAGGCCTGTGGATCCCAAAGCAAAGACCCAAGGGGCATTGATAACTGTTTACAAATCCCCAGAAGTTGTCTGTGGAAGAGGGTAGACTTGCTCTTTAGCGTGGCCTTGGCCACAGGACTCGCATTAATGGGGAGACCTTCTAAGGGCCAGAGCTCAGCTGCAACTAGGAAAACACCTACTGATCAGCACATTCTAGAGATACATGGAGGTCCCAGAGGGGGGTCTGGTCACATGCCAATGGGGCCAAGGACCTTTATGGCTCCCTCTGGTCGTAGACACTAGGATTCCAGTCAGGGAGGAAGAGAAGTAAGAAAGCGGGGACTGATGAGAGAAGGAGAGAAGAGGCAGCTGCTCGTACAGAAGGAGGAGTCCACCAAAGCCCCTGCATGTCGCTGCACAGGCCTCGGTTAACCGCTGAGGACCCAGTTTCCCCACGGGCTGGCCACAGGACTATTTTGTCTCCCCAGACCCTCCCTACCGTGTGTGAAATGTCGTTGATCCTGGTGACAATCGTCTTGATGAGGGTTTTGGTGTCATCCTGGACTTTCTGGATGGGCGCAGCTTCTGCGTAGAACAAATAGGGCCAAAGCCACAGGAATCGGCACAGGAATCCACAGCGCATTTTCCCTCCCGGATGTGTGTCTTGGGCCTGGAAGCAAAGGGAACCACACAGTACACGTTACTGCTGTCTCTGAAAATACCATATGCCCTGTTCCCAACCACCTTACTGGATGTGGATCAAAATGAGGTTAGCTTTCTGCCCTGGCTATCATCTCCTTAGGGTCAAAGACAATTCATTATCTAGACATGCATTAATAAAAAGCATCTCCTCAGGGAGAGGCGAGGCCTGGTCAATAAAACCACGAGGAGGTGGGCTGTAGACCGCAGAGCAGTAAGCCACCATGAGCAAATGGACGCGGTGGTGATGATGTGACTTCATTGTGTGCTTCGAGGAAGAGAGTGGCTTTTAAGGTCTGGTTTAAATCTAGCCATTTACCAGCTGTAAGACTTTAAGCAAATCACATAACTGCGAAAAACTCTACCTTTTATCCCCTGAAGTATTCCTATCTCCAAGCTTTCATACGGATCAAATTAGATAATGCATGTGAATGAGCTATAACGGTATTGTGAAATGAACGCTATTACTACCCCGTTGTTAGAGATTATGTCACTTGTCCTCCCATTACTCTCATAGCAGCCGCTGATGTGGCCATATGGCATTTATCATTGGCTTTATCGCTTCCTCTCTCTCCCACTGGGAACCTGAATCCAACCAGCACTTATGGAAGGGCTGATAATATGTCACAGGCAGTTCTGGGCGCCAAGGATACAATAGTGAACCACAGGTGGTCTCTACCTTCAAGTTGCTTACAGTTTGATAAGAAAGACAAATAGGTAAACAGACCATCCCAACTCAGGAAAAAAGAGCTTTGCAAGAAAGACAAGTACAAGATATCACAGGGATCAGAGGGGGCTTCCTGGAAGAGGTGTCACCTGAGCTGGGTATTAAAGACTGAGCAGGGGTTAGGAAGAGTAGAAAGTGGTTGTCATAGTCACAGAGAAAGCAGCAGATGCAAAGGCACAGAGGCAGGAGAGAAGATATAGTATGTCCCCCCAGAATGTTTGAAACTTTCAGCATCCTGGAACCATGAATCCTAAAGTTAACAATATGCTGATACTCGATGAAGTCACAGAGTTTTAATGAGATACACGAGGCAATGAGGCAAAAGGTAATAAGGTTAAATGTTTGTGAGTCTGTGGCCAATGACCCATGCTAAGTATATGCGGATGAGCCTGAAATAATAATCAAATGTAAATAAATTTTAGCGTGAAAGGTCTGAAGGTAGCAAAGAAGTTAACCTCTGCTTTTGGGGTTCTGCCTCATCTGGATCCTGATAAAAACAGATAATATATTTTCTGTCCATAGGTGACATTATTAACATAATTCCCATCCTGCCAATGTCATAGAAATCAACGGTCTGTTTATATACTATTTATAATGCCTGATCAAAGGCATGTTTCTTAAAATCTGTTTTATAGAAGGGAAAAATGAGGCTCAAGGGGATGCATTCACTCACTCAAAGTCGAACAGGTAAGTAGCAGAGCCAGAATTCGAACTCAGAACTGCCTTCCCCAGAAAGCCTGGGCTCCCTTTACCCAACTCCCAGTTTCTCCCATCTTCACGGGAAAGTCCAAATTATTAACCACTGCAATGCCCAGCCAAGGGCGGCTGGCACTCGGGGACCATGGCACTTGGGAACGAATTCCCCACTCTAGGATGAAGCTATGAGATTGTACCCTCATAGCAACTTCAAATATGAAAAATACTCCGTCATTTGGCGGGGGGCTCTTCAGATATGTTTGTGATTGTTTGTTCTTTTAAAAAAGTTAAAACTCCTCCTGTTAGATACTTGTTACCTGAAGAAATGTTTCCACCAAACCTTTGTGGGACAGAGTCAAATAACGCTAACCCCCCAGTGTGATTCCACCAAACCTTAGCGAGGGTAGCAGCGTCAAGCTGTCCCGGGCTTTAGCTGCGGGCTGCCCTTACTAGCTGTGTCTCTGGGAAAGATACTTAAGTTCCCCAGAGCAGTGGTTCTCAACCTTGGCTACACATTAGAATCACCTGGGAATCTTTTTAAAATCCTTATTTCTGGGCCTCATCCTCCGGAAATTCTGTTTCTTTGTTATGGGGTGGGGTCGGCAAACTCATTAGTCAACAGAGCCAAATATCAACAGTACAATGATTGAAATTTCTTTTGAGAGCCAAATTTTTTAAACTTAAACTACCTATATTGTTATTAACTTAATTAGGGTACTCCTAAGGCTTAGGAAGAGCCACTCAAGGGGCCAAAGAGCCTTGTGTGGCTCGGGAGCCGCAGTTTGCCGACCACGGCCCTAGAGCATCTGCTCCCATCTGTAAAATGGATCTGATAACTGATAACACCACCTGGCTCAAAGGGCAAATGACACGAACCTTAAAGCCCTTGTTGGTGTGTGTGTGTGTGTGTGTGTGTGTGTGTGTGTGAGAGAGAGAGAGAGAGAGAGAGAGAGAGAGAGAGAGATGAAGGGTGGGGTGGGGAGAATAAATGCCAGCTGTTTTGAATGGAGTAATTGCTGGGCAGGGCTTGAAATGCGTGGGCAACACTACCTGTAGCCAACCCTGAATTGAGCTCGTGGCTGCTTGCCTCCCCTGGGCCATCTCAACAGGGTCCCTGGTGTTTCTGGGTCTTCCCCTTGTGCACAAGATTGAGTCCCATCCTTCCCTAGGATTTATGTGTTAATGACGCCCTCCTTCCCAAGAGAATTTATTACCAGATTAATTCTGTTTGTAGTTGCTCTCACATAATGGCCACCCTGTACTACCTTAACGGAGAAACAGTTTACAAGCCCTCTCTGTCACCACTGCTCATGCTCCAGTGGCTGCTGAAAATAAATGGCAATTCCTCAAAACGTGGAATTGAGAAGCTGCTGCTAAGTCTTCCTAAGAGGAGAGGACAGGCTTGGTAACAGGCCCATCTGACATCAAAGTGATGGAGAGGACCTGGCCCACCCACACACAGCGAATAACATACATTCTCACACACGTAGCACACACATTACAGGCATACACACACACACACACACACACACACACCACACATAACACACACACACAACCTTTTTAGTAGAGGCTGCTAGTTGTCTAATATCTAGTCTTCCCTTTTTCCCAAGTAATAGGACTCCAAGCTTAGATGGGGATGTGGCCACCCAGCATAAACACGACACTTCCCAGCTTCTCCAACTAGGATGGCCATGTGACTAAACGATGGCCAATTAAATACAAACGGAAGTACATGTGGCAGCTCTCCTGTTGTGCGCCTGCTTTTTTCATCCCTCCCTCCACCCCACGGGTGAATTGTGGGTGCAGTAGCCCGAGTTCTGGTGTCAAGTTGGATCATGAGGACCACAGCCTCACCTTACGAATAGGGAGTAGGAGCTGGAGGACCCCAGGTCTCCGAGGACACTGTGGAGCTGAGATGCCACACTGGCCTTGGACTGCCTGAGGGACACGACCTCATCTTGGTTAAGCCACTATTAGTTGGGATTTCACAAATGCAGCCAAACTTAATGTTAACCAATTCACACGCCCAGACATGGGCATCAGAAAAGAGTGAATCGAGTTTTCTGTGATTCACTGGCGTGTCACTAACTGGGTGGGGTGCCTGGCTGTGACCCGATAATGGGGGGATGGCTGGGAAGAGCAGGGTTTAGGGAGTGGGGAGCAGAGGGATAATTCAAGACAGCAACTACAACGTCATTGAGCTTGGCGCCTGACACATAATAGTTACTCACTATACAGGGTATCCCCAAAAATGTATACACACTTGAACAGCTGATTCTATTACATGTTGAAAATGAGATGTATTTTAATAAACATTGCCTTTATAATTACTCAGAGTGTGTGTACATTTTTTGGACCCCTGTGTATTTGATGGTTGACAGCTAGATGTGTTGCTGGCCCACTGTGGGCCAGGCATAGAGATGAAAGAGACAGGGAACCACAGGAAAGTGGGAGTCAGGAGTGGGGTGGGCTCCCAGGAAGCCCAGGTAGTATTTCAGAGTGTTGTATGTTGTCAACCACTTACATGTATTATTTGAAGAACATTTAATCAGATAACATGCCTTGGGTAACTCGGGAGGGAGTCATCCTGTTTACCATGCTGAGCCCTCGAGTTGGGCTATAGGACCTTGAGTTGGAGTATAGGACCTTGGAAAAATTCACTAACCTCTCTGAGACTCAGTTTTCTTAGCTATAAAATGGGGATGATATGAACCATAATTCCCACCTATGACTGTGACGTGGATGAAATGAGATAATACACATGGCCAACCAACCCCAATTCTTGTTAGTTGTTATCACCATTATTTCCAGCTAAGAAATCAAGGAGGTGTCTGGGAGGAGAAGGCATTTGATTAGGGCCCTGAGAGGGAAGAAATTGGGTTGTGAAGGTGGAGGAAAGGGGCAGCCCCAGGAGTGGGCTCCGGAGACGGTGGCTGGCAGCTGGCATGGAGGTGTGATGAATGAGGAGGCAGGGAGGCGGGTGGGCATGAGTGGCAGGGGGAGAAGCTCTTTTCTGTGGAAGTGGGGAGCTCTGATCACTCTCCAGCTAGTGTTAGCCAGGTGACAAGAGGGATGGAAATTGGAAAAAGCATGTGCACAGGTCTAGAAATGAGGGTGCGGGGCGTGCTGACTTGCTGGGCCTGGGAGGACCTTAGGTGCGTCTGTCCCCCTAATGGTGGGTCAGGGAGTCTCAGTTCAGAAACGAGGACTGTGGCAGTCGGTCGACCTAGGAGTGCGGGCTGGATGGTCACATGAGGGTGTGGAGAGAGCTGAGGAGAGGAGGGGAGGAAGAAAAGCCTGGGCTGCAAAGCCTCTTTTCTCTAGAAGTTTCCAAGGCATTTTTGAACATTTAAGAGCTGTCATTTTTCTAAGATGAACTGCTGAAGTGTTGATACAACATCCTGTCTCTCATTTTCCTCTGATGGTTGTATGAGGAGAGCCTGGAGGTAGAGGGGGCTCCGCTGGGGGAGGGTAAGGCGGCCAAAGGGACCGTTGCCTCTGAGCTCTCCTTCCACCCGGAGGCCCCCCCTCCCCCCCCCCCCCCCGCCCCCGGCCCGCCTCTCTCTCCTCTGCTGTCCTTTAATTAAGACCCTGCCACTCCCCAGCCTCTCCACCATCATCCCCTGCCAGGAGTGCACTGAAGAAGAAAAGAGAAAAACCAGAAAATGGAGCCTTCAGGGCAGCGCGAGGTAATGAAATGTAATCACAGAAAATGGGCTCCAAGCTGGCGGGAGAGGCTCAGGTAACCAGCCATGGACCCGACACAATTTCCCGCTCTCTGGCTTCACCTGGGTCCTGGGAGCCGGCCCCACTTCTATCATCCTCAGGGGACACCCCCCACCTCCGCTCCCAGTCCCCACTTGGCAGGTCAACTCGGGCACCTCCCCACCTCTGCCCTCTCTCCACAGACAAGCTGCCTCCTACTCCCCCCCCCCAAAAACCTCCAAACGTGAGCTCCCTCCCCTCCCCTCTGTGCTAGGGGGCGAGGCAGACCAATTGGGGGCCTCTATGTCAGGGTAGGGGGTGCTGAGCTAAGGCCTGCCCACAGCCTTCTGATGACAGCCGTGAGGGGAAGGTGGGGGTGGGGGGCTTAAGCTATCCAATGCTTCCGCTGTCTCCTGGTTAAAAGCTCTGGAGGTTAACACAGGACCCAGCACGCTCTTCCCTCCCCTTCTCCACCATCAGGCCGTCCCTCTGGTAACCCAGGGCATGCTGGGGGAGTTCAGGTCAGGTAGTGTGGTGCTGGTTGTTAATCACGAGGAAAAAGCTTTGGATGGTCTAAGCCCTCTCCCCACAGAAATTCTTCCCCTGGACCCCTCCATTCTTCCATCTCACCCTTCCCTCCTTCCTTCCTTCCTCCATAGCTCCCCCCATTTGGAAGTGATTTGGGGATGGGGAACAGACAAAGGAGGAATAGAAACCGGAAGATTGGATCCTGGTCCATCAAGTTACTCAGAATCCAGCAGAACAGGCAGAATCTTACTAGTAAACAACGCATTTTAACACAACCTGGTGAAGGTTCTGAGGGGAGGAGAGGATGGGAGGCGCTAGGGAGGCGAGGACATCTGTGCACAGAGAGCAACATCTGAACTGAGACCTGAAGGACAGGAGTTCCCAGGGGAAAGACGGCAAGAGGGAGTTCCAGGCCAAGGGACAGTGTGGAGCTGAGGAAAACTATGGTGCATTTGGGAGAATTCAGCACTAAGGTGGAAGTGTATGAGGCTGGAGTATAAGATGTAGGAGCTAGAATGTCCTGGGCCTGATTCCATGTATAGTGGGGACTTTGTAGGGGATATGCCATACTCAGGACACACACACACACACACACACACACACACACACACACACGAGTCCTGGTGACCACATGTGCATGACCAATGGTAGGCATGAGACCCAGAATGCTCTTCTCTGCTCCATTTCCTTGACTGTCCTCCTCCAGCTCCTGTGTCTGTGCCCTGATTGGATCAATTAGAGCCTCTCCCAGGAATTTAAAGTCGGGCTTCAGAGAGTTTGTCTCTGCTGTGGGCTCAGAAGCGCGGGGGTAGCCATGGCTGACTAGAGAGACCAGTGCCTGTCCTCCAGTGACAGGCAGGCTGCAGTCACTGTCTGCGCTCCTTCTCAACTTTCTTTCTGGTGCCTGACCTTGCTGGTTCTGGGCCTTCATGAGGCTCGGCAGCCCTCCCTGTCCTCACTCCAGTGTGTGATGCTTTTTCTACTCACTTGAGTAGCTGTCAACTTTCTTTTCTTTTCTTTTTTTAAAATATATTTTATTGATTTTTTTACAGAGAGGAAGGAAGAGGGATAGAGAGTTAGAAACACCGATGAGAGAGAAACATTGATCAGCTGCCTCCTGCACACCCCCTACTGGGGATGTGCCCACAATCAAGGTACATGCCCTTGACCAGAATCGAACCTGGGACCCTTCAGTTACAAGCCGATGCTCTATCCACTGAGCCAAACCGCTTAGGGCAGTTTTCAACTTTCTGAATGTATTTTTCAACAAGGAGACATAGAGATACCCAAGTAAGAGGAACAAAAGTCAAGAAATAAAATTCACCCTTACAATGGGCAATACACTCTTGAAAATCTCCATTCTGGAGGTTTCTCCCCCTTAATCCTCACCCAAGGATATGTTTATTGATTCTAGAGAAAGAGGGAGGGAGAGAGAGAGAGAGAGAGAGAGAGAGAGAGAGAAAGAGAGAGAGAGAGAGATCTGAGAAACATTTATGGTTGCCTCCCATATCATATCCATCAGGGATCGAGACCACAACCCAGGCATGTGCCCCAACCAGGAATTGAACCCTCAACTTTTTTGATGTACAGGATGATGCTCCAACCAACGGAGCCACCTGGCTGTGGCTATTCTTTTTTTTTATATGTTGGTCACAATAAATACAGGAGTTTGGAAAACAAGAAGTGACATGAGTGGTTTTCTCTTTTTTGCAATCAAGAGCTTCATTTGAGAAATCATGTTCACATACTTAACCGGTAGCCAGGGCTGGGGGTTGCCGGGGGGTGGTTATATAATTCCTGTTCATCAGAAACTACCCTTAGATCAGGGATCAGAAATAAGTTTCAATTCCTATGTCAACTCCAATCAATTGTTAGTGGGCTCCCTGGAGCGCTGTGTGAAGGAGGATCTGAAGCTCCATCCAGACTCAGAGGGAGAGGGGGCCGTGATCAATTAGTGGCATCTGCCAGGTGCAGGAGTGGTGTGTACGCCACTCATTCCAGCATCACCCAAGGGCCTGGCACAGAGCAGGTGATCATTAAATATTTATTGAATAAGTAAATGAAACATTTCTTATCCCTGATCTTTGTTGTCTAACCAAGTTAAGCTACCTCTATGAGGGTTCATCTTTTTTTTAAAAGCCTATGTGGAAGCTATTGGTCTTTATTGTATCTTTCAAAAATATGTTTTCATTGATTTTTAGAGAGAGAGGAAGGGAGAGGGAGAGAGAGAAACATCAATAAGAGAGAAATTTTGACCAGCTGCTTCCTGCACACCCCCTACTGGGCATTGAGCCCACAACCTGGGCATGTGCCCTGACTAGGGATCCAACTGGTGACTTCTTGGTTTATGGGTTGATGCTCAACAACTCAGCCACACTGGCTGGGCACCTGCCCCCATCTTTTTTTTTTTTTTTTTAATCCTCACCTGGGGATATTTTTCCATTGATTTTTAGAGAGAATGGAAGAGAGAGGGAAAGACAGAGAAATATTGATGGTTGCGTCCTGGAAACCAGACCAGGACCTGGGCCAGAGAGGAGCCTGCACCTGAGGTACGTGCCCTTGACCAGAATCAAACCCGGGACCCTTTGGTCCACAGGCCGAGGCTCTATCCACTGAACCAAACCGGCTGGGGCATCTGCCCCCATCTTAATGTCACACCCCAGAATTCACTTTTTCCCAGCAGGAATTCCTAAAAGCTCTCCTTTTTTAAAAAAATATATTTTTATTGATTTCAGAGAGGAAAGGAGAGGGAGAGAGAGATAGAAACATCAATGAGGAGAGAGAATGATCTATTGAATACCTCCTGCACGCCCCCTACTGGGGATTGAGCCCAAAACCCGGTCATGTGCCCTGATGGGGAAATCAAACCGGGATCTCCTGGTTCATGGGTCGGTGCTCAACCACTGAGCCACACCAGCCGGGCCTAACAGCTTGCTTAATGAAGGCAGGAAACGCTTCAGCATCCAGGTCTCCCTTTCACTGGGACCTTGGTCAGCTTCCTACCCCTCCTCGTATGTGTCCTCTAGAACCACGCTGACCCCAATTTCCTTCGGCTTCCTGGGTTGTGCTCCACCTTGACTGCCTCTCAGGTGCTCCCTGCCTTGGTTCCATTCATCAGCCTGGCTCCTGCGCTCTGGGCCTCCTGCCCTTCTCAGAGACCTCTGCTTTGCCCCTCCTGTCTTCCCTGTGGCTTTCCCCCTCTCTCTTGGCACCTTCAGCCGGGGGCACCCCAGAGTACAAACGCAATGTGTGCACAGAAGGGGATGGCATAGTCTACGGGATGAGATGTTGGCATTGGCACCCATCACAGATTCACTTCCTAAGAGCTGGCAAACTGAGCAGGAAGGACTGTAAAATGCAGTTTGCTGAGAAGCAAGACATATCTGTTGTCACACATGAAATAAGTGCAAAGGATTCCATGGGCCCAGGCCTCAGGTGTGTTGTTTTTAAGCAGAAACAACCTCTCTTTCTATTTCTCTGAGACAACTGCGTAGACAAAGAAGAATTTCAAGGCTCTTGGCTGGCAGGCCAGGACAGAGCTGCTGCCACGGGAATCCTACCGGGGGTGGGGAGAGGGCCTACTGATCCAGTGATTGCAGGAGAATTTGGCTCGATTTTCCTTTAAGTCACATGCGTGCTATTCAAGGATGCACACAACATGAGGACACTACCTCCCTGGACCCCTTCTCTCTCCTTGGCCACCACGTCCCCCCGGGCGGCATCTGGGCTGGAGTGGGGACAGTGACTCGGGCTCTATGAGGAAAGCTCTCCCAAGTGGCCACCTCCGTACCCTGCATGGGCCACTCAGACACGACAGGCATCTGCCTGGGGCTGATGGGCCGAATTAATTGCAATTTCCCTGGCTCTGTCCTTGGTGCTTGGAGCCATTTCCTGGAACAGAGGGGGAGGAAAATATTTCCCCCAAATACCAAGAAGAGTTATTTTGAGCATAAGATGTTCAAAATATGAGGACTCCTTTGGCCAACCTGGAAACGTTCCCCTCAGCCCAGTGTCCTCAGTTACTTGAAAAGGAAAAAAAACTTAAAAGCATCCACTATATTTCTCTTGTCTTCCCCCCCTACCAAAATGAGAGAAACGGTCGGCATGGCTTTTCTGCTCATGAGGCCATTCGAATGGGAGTGGCAAGCTTCTGAGGCCACGGAGACCGGGCACCCTCTCTCCCACCAGTCCCAGCTGACCGCTGCCCACCGCAGAACTCTGCAGAACAAACACAGGGGAGCAGACAGAGGTCACTTCTACGAAGGGGCATCATCGTGCTCCTCTGGCCCACCTCCCCTGAAGACCATCCTTCCAGCAAAAAATAATCATCTTGTCTCTCCAGAGTGCCATTCTCTAATAACAACCAGGCCACTTGCCGCCCTTGGGTCGAACTGTATTTAAGGAGTCACTTTTCGGAAGTGCCCCCATCTTTCAGCGATAGACACTGGAGTGTAGAGGCGACCACACCCGGAGAAGTGGTAACAGTGAGCAGCAGGCCTCTCCCACGACCCTGGGTCCCGCTGCCCCGGAGAAACCCTCTCTTCTCAGCTCCAAGGCCAGAAGCAGTGAGACCCGCACAACTGACTGCTTTCCTCCGCCACCTCTGCTCCCTCCTGGTTCTGCTCCTAGGCCTCCACCTTATACTGCCCCTCACAGTCAGGGTGGGGACTCCCCCCACTGGGAACTAATGCCTGAATTCTTTTCTTCCCCACATAATAGATGTTTTAATTGATTTTAAAGAGAGAGGAAGGGAGAGGGAGAGAGGGAAACATCAATCAGCGGCCTCATGCAAGCCCCGGACTGGGTATCAAACCCGAAACCCGGCATGTGCCCTGACCAGGTGACCTCTTGGTGCAGGGGTCGACGCTCAACCGCTGAGCCACACGCCGGGCATTGCCTTAATTCTTATACACAGAACAAGGCTATATCGAGTCCTCAGAAACTGAATACTCCAATTCACGTCCCCTAAACCCTCAACTTCATCTCTGACCCCCAGGTGGGAGCGAGGGACCCTGATCTTGGAGGATGAATGCGCTCAAGGCAATTTCCAAAGCATTTCAGCGGCTGGGCTGGCGGCTGTGACCATTTCCCGGGACCCTGGCTGGTTCCCTGAGCTTAGATTCCTGCCCCGTGGGCACGGCCCAGCCCAGCCCAGCCCCAAATCCGACGCTCCCCGGCTCCCAGCCGCCTTTCCTCTGGTTAGAACTATGCAAATCTACCGTGGTCCAGAACCAAGCCCCCCGCCCTGCCCTTGGCCCGCCTCAGTTTCCCCGGGGGCCGAGGCGGGGAGGGGAGATGAGGCCTGCCAAGAATTACAGGCGGAGAAGGAGAAAGGAGCGCCCAGGGCCTTACCTCGCAGCTGCTCCGCGATTCCTCCGGGCTCCATGCCTGCCCGCCCCTCTTATAGCCACCCAGGCACACCTTGCGCAACTGTCCGCAGCTGCCCGGAGCACCCGAGTGCCAGCTCCCGCCCCACCCCGTGGGCAGCGCTGGGCCCCGCGGCTCGGCCCGAGCCTCGAGGGAGGGACTCTGCTGCACTGGAAGCCACGCGCACACCCTCGGGTACCCCCCGAAAGTTGGGGACTGCTGGCAGGAGAGAGAAATCCTCCAGGTCCCGACTGGCAGCGGTAGGGGACTCCTCTGAGCCGGTTGAGGCACCCTTCCAGCCACCTCTCCCTCCCTCCAGCTGACCTGTCCCCCTCCTAGCCTCGGCTGTGAGGGGAGAGTAGAGGCTGGTACCCTTACAGTGCCAGGCACACCTGGGTGCCCAAGGAAAGTTTGCTGAACTGGACCCCACGGGCACCGTGCACCATAGAGCTGGCTTTTAGAGGAAAAAGGGGGGGGGGGGAGAGAAACATCAATGATGAGAGAGAATCATTGATTGGCTGCCTCCTGCACGCCCCCTACTGGGGATCGTGTCTGCAACCCAGGCATGGGCTGACCGGAATGGAACCTAGGACCCTTCAGTCCCCAGGCCGACCGAGCTCTAGCCACTGAGCCAAACCAGCTAGGGCCACAGAGCTGGGTTTTTTACATGAGGTATTCGTGAATCCTCCAGGCTCAAGGCCGCCGAGAGGGTAGATTTTTAAAACTTGGGAAAACACACATGCAGTGATGGTGGTGTGGAGGGGACCAGGGAGGCAGGTTCACACAGGACCTCACCAGTCACCTTGCATCGGAGACGGCCTGATGGAAACATGCCCCCCAGGCTGTGTGCTCTACCAGGCGGCAGGGGCCGGTCTGTTCGCTGCTATATCCTCAGTTCACAGCCTGGTGCTTTGCACAAAGTGTTTCATTCTTACGACCTTTTTAAGTGAAAAATTCAAGCATACAGAAAAGTAGGCAATATATCCGTTTAACAATGGATATAACAATGAGTATTTATTTTTTCATATTTGCCTCATTTGTTTGTTGGCTAAAATATTTGAAAGCAAATTACAAACATCATGACACTTTATTCTTTTTTTTTTTGACACTTTATTCTTAAATGTGTTCAGCATGTATCTCTAAAAGATAAGGAGGCATTTCTACAGAACTGCCAGACCATTCTCACACAACAGTAATTTCTTAACATCATGAAAGGTCTAATTTATACTTTCAAATTTCCCCAAATATCTAAAAGAAAAATGTCTTTTAGAGTTGCTTTTTTTTTGAGACTGGTTGATTTGCTCTTAATAAGTACTTATAGAAGAAAGGAAGGAAATTATGAAAGTCAGACATTCTTAGCATCGACTATGATTTATAATTACACTTGACCCAAAGGGTGGGAAGCCAACTACATGTCTAACTTGGTAAGATTATTGAAAACACACATGAGAGCAATATGCACACATTAAAAATTGTGCTGTAAGATAATATTTAATGATGTAGGAAAAACAGTTTTGAGGCCTGGAAAGAATCAAATTACAAAATGGTGTGTGTTTTTTAATCACACACGTGTCAACACACACATCCACACTGAAGATGTTGTCACGACAGGGAGTGGGATTAGGAAAGATTTTTAATCTCTTCTTTTGCCTGTCTGTTTTTAAAAAGTGTCTACAATGGAATTACATTTTAAAGAGAGATTTTATAGTTTACACAGAAATGGTTTTTTAAAATATATGTTTTCTTGATTTCAGAGAGAGGGAGAGAGATCAAAACATCAATGATGAAAGAGAATCATTGACCGGCTGCCTCCTGCACACCCCCTACTGGGGATTGAGCCTGAAACCCGGGCATGTGCCCTGACTGGAATTAAACCGTGACCTCCTGGTTTATAGGTCTCACTCAACCACTGAGCCACACCGGCTGGGCAGAAATGGTGTTTGTATTGTTTCTCATATACAGGCTGTAACACTTACTACAATGAAGTTTTCTTTATCCCCAACGTCTTTGTAAATTGGTTCTAAGTAGGGACTTCGCTTATGTACAGGGACCTTGGCCGCCTTAGATGACTTGTCTCAGAATTACCTTCTTTAGGGTCATGGGGTGGATTGGGACCAGAGTTCCGGTGTGAACATCAAGCAGCACTTGAGAACACATTGTGAGGACATGGCAATGTGGTCTGCCTGTCTACCTATTTTTTTTTGCATTTGCTTGATTAATAAATTATTATATAAATTATTTTAAAATAAAATATTATATAACAAAATATTTTATTTTTAAAAAAATTCAAAAGAGATATGAAAACTCAGTTCCCATCTCCTCAACTTCTCTTTCTAGATGTAATGGTTGCTACCCATTTCTAGTGTGTCCTTTCACGAATATTCTTTTTCTACCCTTCATATATCTGTAGGGCACTCCTGAAAATGTATACATAATTTTAGTAATTATTAATTCCAATGTGTTAAATCTGAAAAGAAAAAACTATCAATTGAGCTATCAGAAAAAAGTGTGTATACATTTTGGGGGGACACCCTGTATTTTCTTTAAAACACATAAATACACACACACACACAAATGATGTCATATTATTCACACTATTGTTCCTGCCCCTTGCTTTAAAATTTTTTTATTTTGGAAAATTTCAAATTTCTGTAGTGCATTTACGAGAAAAAAATGGCATAACAAATCTTTGTGTATGCATCAGCCAGCTTCAGCCATTATTATTCTCTCACTTCTTTCACTTAATCCTATATAATAAAAGGCTAATGTGCCAATTGTCCCCACAGGCGGGAGATCAACCAACTGGGAGTTAGATGTGCGCTGACCACCAGGGGGCAACATGGAACATGGCAAGCATCAGCAACGTGGCGCTGGCAGCAGGCAGCAGTGGAGGTGCTGCTGGCTCTGATGGGCCCCAACGAGAGTGGGACCGCGGCAGGATGGTGGAGCAGGTGAGTGGGCAGTGCCAGGCCCAGACAGATGTGAGTGGGGGCCCTGATCGCCCTGCAAGTCACCCCACAGTTCAGCCCTGATTGCTGGCCAGGCCTAGGGACCCCACCCATGCACCAGGCCTCTAGCATATCTATAATACAATTTCTTATTGACATGCAGAGAGTTGTGCCAATCTTTTAAAAGTCACCATATATTTCATTTTATGGATGCACTATAATCAATATAATGATATTGTTGCCTGCAAATGTTGTAATTGATTTATTTAAATATACTTATTTTAGCACTGTGTGAGTATATCTGTGGTGAACAATTCTGATAAGTAGAATTGTTGAGTCAGAGGGTATTCACATTCAAAATGGAAATATATTGCCAAATTACATTCCTTAGAGATTGCACCAATTTGTAATTGGCTACAAGTAACAGTGACTTAAGCATTAACAGCATTTGGTTATCCAGAAGCCTGGAAGAAGGCAAGGGCAGTACTTGGTGACATAATTGAGAATCCTGCTCTTTCTGTTCTTTTGTTTTTTCACCCATTGTGTCCTGTGCTTATTGCTTCACAGTTGCAAGGTGATGCTACCCCTTCAGGCATCATGTCCTCTCTTCTTGAAATTCTGCTTCAAGTTGGGGAAGGGAAGTTAGATTTTCCCTTATTTTCATTGACCAGAACTGGACATATGCTCATTCGTAGACCAATCACCGAGAAAAAGGGAATGTGATTCCATGACTGATTTAGACCAATCATAATCCTTCCTCTGGGGCTGGGGTAGATCAAGGTAGATGAAGCGAAGCTCTGTCCTTACCTGAAAGAATTGAGGTTCTGTGAGCTTGAAAGAAGGAGAGAAAAAATGGCTATTGGATACACAACCAATAGTACTTGCTATAGTACTCAACTCTGCTGTATTATCAAGCTTCTAACCAACTTGACTTAATATTAAATAGCCAGGCTTAAAAATCATTTTTTTTTGGTCTAAATACTGACAACCTTCACAATTTTTTTAAAAAGGTAATTCTAACACTTTGGCTTTTTCTTTCTCAAAGCACTTTCATGATCTCATTTGATTTAACCCACAGAAAGAGGTAGAGTAGGTCTTAGTTCCATGTTACACATGGAAGCCTAAGAATCAGAGCAGCCAAGGGACTTGCCCAGCAAGTGACATCATTAGATGCTACAGTTCTCAGCTGAGGTGGCCCCTGTGGTTCTGCACTATGTCAGTGGAGAGTTTGACAACAGCCATGAGCTGTGGGCTCATGTGGGTTTGCTGGGAACTGAAGGTGGCCTCACAGAGCTCTGTGCTTTGAGGAGCAACTGGTGGTGTCCTGTTGAGGGAAAAGGAAGGCAGACAAAGGTTAAATCTCCATTTTGATTTTAGGTCATCCCAACCAAGCAGCTGCTTTTGTGGGAAATATGCCTTTCAACTCACTTTGACGAGAGGTCTACACAGACCTATAGATTGGACTAAAAAAGCAACTGGATAATTCAGTTAAATAATGGTCTATCATTTCCCCAAATGAAGTGTGTGTGTGTGTGTGTGTATGTGTGTGTACTGGATTGGTTCTTTTGGTGTGTACGTGGCCTCTAGCAGGTGTTCCATAAATGCCTGTCAGGTTCATGAATGGTCTGAGTTCTTTCTGCTAATGACTGATGTTCTTTCTATTATTATCTGTCAGAGCACCCTGGGCATTTCTACATAGCATCAATAAAAAACTATAATCAATCAATTAGTTGATTTCAAATTTGTCTGCTCTTTGGTCTCCATTATGAGAACACAAGTTCCGTGAGGGTCAAAACTGGGTCTGCCAGCCTTGGGGCTGACACACAGTAAGGGCTCTGTAAGCTGTTAAATGAAGCTTTGAACAAATGTTTATACTCCTAGTTTTTAGCAGAGCCTGGCACATGGTGGGCCCTCAATAACCGCCCATGGAATAAACACCTGACTAAATACAACAATGAATTCACGTGAGCTCACGTTTGACAGGCTGGGGTGAAGACTGCAGCTTGACAAAGTGGAGTCAGGACACCCAGGTGGACAGAGAGCCCACATGAGGTCTGCTGGCTTCCATGAGACCATACTCACCAGGCAATTTCTCATCACTCTTGGGTCTCACCTATTTCTCACTTCCTCTAGTTCTGCCTGATGAATTTGTTCATTAATAAATGATCCATTGGCTCTAGCTGGTTTGGCTCAGTGGATAGAGTGTCAGTCTGTGGATTGAAGGGTCCCAGGTTCAATTCTGGTCAAGGGCACATGCCTGGGTTGTGGGCTTGATCCCCAGTAGGGGGCATGTAGGAGGCAGCTGATCAATGATTCTCATCATTGATGTTTCTATCTTTCTCTCCCTCTCCCTTCCTCTCTGAAATCAATAAAAATATGTTAAAAAATAAAAATAAATGATCCATTGTAATAATTCAACTCCTCAACTTTCACTATTTTGCTTCATATTGGTGATTCTGGCTCAGGCTGTGAGCTTCTGACAGGCCCTCTTATGAAGGGGGTGAGAGGTGGACCGACGCAGCCACAACTAAACACTGACTCACTCATCCCTATTCTTTCTTAGCGGGGGCCTGCTTCTTGTATGGAGGACTCCAGGTAGCCTCACTTTCTAAAGGTGCAGCTGATAAAAACATAAGGTTACCAAGCATGTTAGATTTTGCTCCCCAACCCCCAGGCAGTGTCTGCTTACCTGGTGAATAGAGCACCAGGCTAGCTAAGGAGGCCAGGGTCTGGTTTGGCCTCCGGGTGGGTCAGTCAGCTATGCTGTGCATCCACAGACAATGACTGAATGCTGGAGTTGGTGGGCATTATAAAAATGAAAAAGCCAGGGGCCTTTTCTTTAAGGTGTGGACAGCTACAGGTCATGCCCTGGTCCTGGCCAGTCTTACAAGAGGGACGTGTGCACATGTATTGGAGGAAGTGTGTGAGGAGACTTACTTGGACAAATGGTTCCAGCATCCTCCAGCCAGGCCACGCTCTTGGCTGGGTTCTGGGGAGACTCCCCAGGAAGGATCCATGCTGGTTATGTAGCATTGTTTTTCTTTTTCTCCTTTCCTCTCTGGTCTTTTCCTTGTCTTCTTTTCTCCTCCACTATGAACCTTCTTGAAAAAAAAATAAACCAAAAATTTTAGAGTTTTTTCAACACCCTCCCCCCCCATCAGAATGTCTGCAGTTCTACCAAGGAAGTGTCAAAAGGTGGTCTTCATAGCACCCTTCCTCCAGTCAGCAGCCACAGTCTTACAGACTCAGCGAGCCACACGACACACTTAGTGACTTAAAGCAAACACCATTTATTTAGCTCATAATTCTGTGGGTGAACTGTTTGAGCTGGGTTCAGTCACTCTGAGGAAGCCACATGAAACAGAGGACAGCTCAGAGCTTAGCAAGCTACAGAAGGTTGGGAAAGAGCCCTGCAAAGACTAGAGCAAGAACAGGGACTTCGCCTCTGTTGAATGATCTCATTGTCCAAATAATCATGAAAATGCAAAGAAGCAAAGCCATGACGAGTCATCCCTGACCCTACTACATGGAGACAACCCCTGTCTGCCTTTATATATTGGGTTGGAATCCAGCCTGAAGACTCTGAAGAAAGAAATGATGGCCAAGAGGTCAACTCCAAGAGGCTCATCCTCTGGGCTGCATGCTCTTTCTCTCACCTCATCTCCCTTCTCTGTTGGAGTGGAAGGACTCAGGCCATGATCCCAGGTCCATGGGGGCTGAACAGGTCTTTGGAAAGATGCTGTGGAGAAGCAGCAAGAAGCTTTCAATCCTACAGAAGGCTAAGATCTAACACATCCTGGGGCTTCCAGAGTCTCCAGCCCGGTGCTTGCCCCTAACAGGTGTTTTACCACAATCACCTACTGCCCGGAGTGGCTACTCTAGCTCAGCAGGACACACCCACTTCTCCTGCAGTTAGAGTGGTAAGGAGGGTGGGCCTCGGGTGCCTAGGCCCCCGGTCCCTGAGAAGGTGCTGTGTACCGGTACCGAATTGGAGACCGTGTGGCACTCTGCAAATGAAAGGCACAGCTCATACCCTCGAGGAATTCATAGTCTTCCAGGAAAACTCTGGGAACAACAAAATCACCATGGAAACATGACCGGAACATCAACTGTCTGCCAGACAGACTGTATGGCATGGATCACAGAGCGCTGGCCCTGGGGCCAAACCACCTGGGTTTGAATCCCAGCTCTGCCATATATTAGCATGTGATCTTGGATAAGTTACTTCTGCTCTCTCTGGCTCAGTCTCCTCATTTGTAATGAGAGCATTACCAAACCGCCTCCCAGGGTTATTGTGAGGATAGTCTGGGTTGTTACAAGTAAAGCGCTCAGTAGCCACCCAACCAACATGAATTGTTGCTTAGAGCAAGGGCGCTCAGGGCACAGAGCCTGGCCGGAGGCGGTGGTCTGGAGGACTCCCTGCAGAAGCCGCCTGGTTTGTGTGGGTGAGCAGTTAGGGAGGGAAGCATTTCAAATGTGGCTGCTCAGCTCAGTGGGACACAGTGATCAGAAAATCCACTCATCCTGTTTTTATGCAACCTCAGGGCCTGAGTCTTGGCTCGTCCATCATGGCCTGTGATGGGGCCGAGGAGTGGGAAGATCTGTATACCCAGGGTTGAAGCATGGGGCCGCCGAGGGCATTTCTCTGGCAAGCAGCACGTTGCATAAGTGGGGTTGCTGAGGGCATCCTGAGTGGCTGAGCAGCGTGCCCCGGCCCCGGCCTGAGCTGGCTCTCCTTCCAACAGTGTGGCTCCCAGCACCCAGCTCCGGCCTGGGCACGTCTCAGATGTCACCTAAAAAAATTTTTTTTTTATTCTGATTATACAAATGATGAGCATTTCTTGTAGAAAACATCTGGAGAAGATCATTTAAATTTCTTGTAATTCCACTACCATGAAATCACTAGTTTTATTTTTGTACTTAACGCTTCTCTCTTTCTGTGTCTCTAGATATGTGTATATGTACCTTTTTTTTCTCACAAATAGGATCATACAGTACAAACTGTTTTTGCAATGTGATATTTTCAACTGCTGTCAAGCTTCTTTTCATGTCATTAAATATTCTTCCATGATGTAATTTATAAGACTGGCATTGTGTGATTATGCCATAAATTCCTTAACCAGTCCCTATGGTTGGAAATTCAGATAATTTTCAGTGATTTTTCTTTTTCTCATAAACAATGTTCTCATGCATAATCTTATAGATAAGTCTGCAAATTTCATGCTTCCTTCCTTAGGATCATGTTTTTCCTGCTTTCTTGTGTTTTGTATTATATTTTGTAGTTTTAAATTTTTTTATTGAATTTATTAGGGTGATATTGGTTAATAAAATGATTGGTAAGATGATTGGATGTACAATTTTATAATACATCACCTGCATATTATATTGTGTGTTCATCATCCCAAGTGAAGTCTCCTCCCATCACCATTTACCCTCCTTTCCTCTTTCTACTCCCCAACCCCCTTTCCCTCTGGTAATCACCATTCTGTTGTCTGTGTCTGTGAGTTTTTGTTTTTTTTCTCTGCTTAATCCCTTCAGCTTTTCAACCAGCCACCACAGCTCCTCCCTTTTGAAAGCTGTCAGTCTGTTCTGTATCTATGAGTCTGTTTCTGTTCTGTTAGTTTATTTTGTTTATTAGATTCCACATATCTATGAAACCATATGGACTTACCTTTCTCTGACTGACTTATTTCATTTAGCATAATAGTCTCCAGGTCCATCCATGTGTCACACAAGGTAAAATGTCCTTTTGTTTTTAATACCCCAGTAGTATTCCATTGTGTAAATAACACCACAGCTAACACACCACAGCTTTTTAAATTCACTCACCTACTGATGGGCACATGGGTTGCTCCAAATCTTGGCTACTTAGGATCACTTCTAAAAGCTGGGTCACAGGTGTGTATATCTTAAGGCCCTGGATGCCTCCTGCCAGGGCTTCCTGGATAAGCCCCCCCCCCCCCCCCTGCCAATTGCCAGCTTTCCTGCCTGCAGACCTGAGGAAGCTCAACTATACCATTTGCAGGGAGCTGGGCCGACGCCACCGCACACCTTGGAAATTCCCCCAGTGCGGAAGGACTGTGGCTGGGACAGGGACTTCAGCAGAAAGTGAACTGATGTGCAGCCAGGAAACCCAGCTGTTCCTTGGAGAACCAGGGAACTGAAGAGACCTGGGGGCGCCATGGAAATACCTTCACAGAGGTGAGCGAGGTGCCTCAAAGCGGAAGAAACCAGAAAGGACAGACACAGAAACCTGCTTGTCGCCTTCAGAGAACCCAGGTCCGCCCCATCGCCAGACTGTGGACTGTCTCTCCCACCAGACCGAGCATCTGTCCGAGGGCAGGTATGTGTCTGTTCGTCTCTGCACCCCCACACCCGGCCCGGTGACTAGGAAATATTAATTGCACGGACATGACAACAACCTCCACACCAACTCATAGCCCTTGCCCTTCTTCATCCCGCAACCTCAGGTCAAGGCTGCAGCCTGTGAAGTGTATGTTGAAACAGCCTTTTGGGAGCCACTGAGCCATGTGTGCCAAAGGCCTTCAAATATGCACCCCTTTCCACTGGTGATCTCACCTCTAGGAATGCCCGAAAGTAATCCAAGGCGGCCTGCCTGCCCTTCCCATCCATTTCCCACAGTCCCTCTCTCCCCCCTCCGCGCAAACCACTTTTCTATTTGCATCCTGGGTTCCTTGGCATCCTCGCCACCGGGACAAAGGCATTTCCTGCCTTGTTTCCTGAACTCTGCTTCTCCTCAAGGCACAGTCAAAGCACCACGTCCTCTAGAAAGCCTGCCTGGACCACGCGGGGCCTCGTTTTCCTTGTGTGGTGGGTTAATGACATGCCTGACTTACCTGAACTTCCAGACCACAGCCTGTGGAGGGCAGGCAGGCAGCATCCACTTCTGTTTTATCTTCATCCTTCTCCCCCCTGGCAGAGTGCAGTGCCAACAGGATGAGAAGCGTTGGCGGCCGGGCACACCGGGGGGGAAAAGGAGGTTCTTTCGATGCCTCTCGACCACACCCGGGGACACCGTAAAACCCCGTCCTTCTGCCCCACTTCCTGCACCAGGCGCAGGTTAGGGAATCACACACCCTTCCCAGGAGCAGCAGCGTGTTCAATACCATTTTTCAGAACCTCAGTCTAAAATTCATGCGAGCAAATGGAGGCCAGCAGAGGTGAAGGGCACTGGCCGAAGGCGCACAAATAGGCCAGGACCCACGGGATCGGATTTTAGCTTGAGGCTCATTTCCTCAGCCAGTTAGTTGCTCAGGAAATGAGCCTCAAATGATCACATGCTGTGATACAAATGTGATAATTTCTGACGGGAAAGAATTCATTTCTTTACCATGGGATCTAGTATGCAGGACTTTAAATATATGCAAAGAGTTTCCCTGAGTTATAAATTACATCAGGGAGGGTTTAATTAAGTGAAATTTGAATCGAAAGTGCCAGTGCCCTGAACTGGGGTTTTATGAGATAAGAAACTGCTATCATGACCTTCCCCAGACGCTGGGAGGACAGGCAGGCCCTGGCATCTCCTTTTCCTCAGCCCCCAAAGCAGCACCTCTTTATTGATAAAAACTGATTTTTTGTTGGTAGCACAGTTAATTATTTATTTTTTTTTTCCACAGTTAATTATTGATAGTAAATGTTAGGTTAGGTGGCTCAGGAGGCGGCGCAAGAAATAGAGAGTCCAGTGAATCAGAAAAGAAAGGAAAGGAAAGTTTATTCTGCGTCCCCGGGAGACCCACGTACCCCCAAAGACAGGGCACGTGGATTCACGCCAACATGGAGGGGGGCGCTTTTTTTATACTGCGGTTGGGTGAGGGGCGGGGACATGAGCTGAGGTATTCAGTTGAGGAAGCTTCAGCTGCAGGGGGGTCAGCAAGGTATTCAGGAATGAGTCAGCATCTGTGTGGGGGTATGTGGATTCAGGGAGAAGAAGCCAGGTATCTGTGTCTGGCACGTTGATCTGTGAGAAATTCCAGGGGGAGTCCATTGTCTCATCACATGTCTGCATGTATCCGATCCTGGGCTCTCTCCGACCTAACAGTAAATTTTTGCACAGGGGAGTTGTTGAGATATTTAACCCACCCATGTTGTCAATCCCACAGGGTGGGAACACCATCCCAGTGTTAGGAATGAGAAAGTTGAGGCTCAGAGAGGTTAATTAACCTGCTCAAAGTCACCCAGCAGAGCCCCAGTTCTGGTCCTGGTCAGTCTAAGAAGCGAGGGCTTTCTCCTGTCTGGTTGGTTATCCCTCTGTCTAGACACCAGAGGTGCACACATCTCAACCCAGCCTAATAAAATGAGAATCACTGGACTTGGAGCTAGGCATCAGTCTTTTTTAAAAAAAATATCTTTTTATTGATTTCAGAGAGAAAGGGAGAAGGAGAGAGAGAAACATCAATGATGAAAGAGAATCATTGATCGGCTGCCTCCTGCACGCCCCCTACTGGGGATCAAGCCCACAACCCAGGCATGTGCCCTGACCGGGAATCAAACCGTGACCTCCTGGTTCATAGGTCGACACTCCACCACTGAGCCACGTCGCCGGGCTAGGCATCAGTCTTTGTGAAAAGCACCCCATGTGCTTTACTGAGTAATCTGGGCAGAGCATGCCTGACCTTTGCTGTGCTGCCTTCAGCCCTCACCCTGAGGGAGGCTTCCTGGCTTCCAGGGAGGCCAGACAGAGGGCCCGAGGCTGCCACCCACTCACCTTAGAATCACCAGGAGCCTGTAAGCTGGGCACAGCCGCAGACAAATTAAGGCAGAAACTCCGGGGTGAAATGTGCACATTAGCACAAATACTTTTAAAGCTTCCAGGTGGTAGAAGTGCAGCCGGTGCTGAAATCAGACTCCAGAGGTTTGAACCAAATGGCCTCTTCAGGCCATGCCCTGGGCAGCTGATGCCCCAGCCTGACTGGGGCAGAGACCAGGTGACCGGGGCCTGTCTTCTGCTGGATTCTCAGCCAGCTGAGGGGAGTGGGGACAGAGGAGAAAGAGAACTATCACCCAACAATCCAGATGCAAAGACATCGTTAAATGCTCAAAAAGAATGCCTGTTCTCAAGTCAATTAAATGCTTCCCAGCAAATCCGTTGACGAATTTGCCATTATCTTTCTTCACCGAAAAAGCAAAGTGCTGTAGTCTTTGCCTAGAAAAGTGATGAAAAAATTGTCATCAGTGGGGTCCAGATGAATGAGGCTCCTACGGGAACGAAGGGGACTGGCCACAGAGACGGGACCCGCACACGTCTGCTGTGCATCTGTTCTACGCGGGCTTTGCATGCAGAATGGGAAAGAACTGCTGAATAGGATGACTGTTCTAAAAGGAAAACAAAAGCAGTTTAACACCCAACGCCTGAAAGAGAGCAAGGTGAACCGAGGGCAAAGAGCCTGGTGAGGAGGGCAGGCTGGGGCTGGGGGGCGCGGGCCAGCTGCCGGGCTACCCCCAGGTCCAGGGCGAAGTAGAGCGGTTTCTTCCAGGCGACAGCTGGCTCCGTTATCCCTGCAGGACCCGACCTTGCACATGGAATGCTCCACATCCCGCACCCCTCCCCGCAGAGGACCTGAGTAGGGCATTGCCCTGAACTCTTTTTAGGAGAGTGTGGACACTGCTAGGGAAATAGAATGTAAAACAAACTTCCTATTGAATGAGCATGGCACCAGAATATGAAGCCCCTCACAGGCAACCTGCTGAGAGGTTGCCAGGACTGAAAGGCACCGCCCCCTTTTCTGTAGACAGGCAGCTCTCACCCCTCAGGTGACAGAACTTGCCCACGTGTCATGCCAATCACCTTTATCAAAGAAAAACAAACTTCTCAACTCTTTATAACAAGAGCTAGTTCTGCAACTGGAGCCGCAGTTAGGGTCTTCCCCTCTCACGGAAGCCGGGCGAAGGGCGCTGTCTGCCTGGATGATTACACTTCGAAGACATGGCTCTGGGTCCTGCCTGGGTCATAAAGCTGGCCAGAGGCTTGTTCTGCTTTGGAAAAGATTTACATACATTTCAAACAGACAGAGAAACACTTCCAATGGCAAGTTTTCTGAAGTAAGTGCTCTAAGACAAGGGAGTGGGGGCGGGGAGGTGTCTCCAGGAGAATTAAGCCTCTTGTAAAAAAATATATTTATTGATTTTAGAGAGAGATGAAGGGGTGGGGAGAGAAACATTGGTTTGTTGTTCCACTTAGTTATGCATTCATTGGTTGATTCTTGTGTGTGTCCTGACCAGGGATCAAACCCGCAGTTAGTGTATGGGGGCAACACTAACTGATGTGCCCAGGTGGGCCCTTGTCCTGACAAAATCGAAGGAGTGGAGTAGACATAGGCTGCATTTGATCTTGTGACCTTGGAAAGAACAGGGTAGACGGTGCTCCTTTAAGAGCCTCCAGGGTTTGGGGAGTTGGTGGATTTGCTAGGATGTTAGCAATGATGGTGGTCACTGGAACCACAGATCCTGACCTCTCTGCCTTCCTGGACTCATTGGTGCCCAGTGTGACACCCCCACACACACACACACACACACACACACACACACACACACACACACACGCTCTGGGTGTTTCTCCGCTCCCTGCTGGAGAGGAAGGGGCTTGGGGACCCTGGCCCAGCGTGGCTTCTGCCCTCCCTCCCCCTCCCCAGCACAGCTCCTGGCTTCTGCTCCACTCCAATTAGACTCTAACCCACTAGAAGCTGCAGCCAATTCTGCGGAAAGTTCAAATCTTCAGGGACTTCATAAATTAGCCTTTCCTGCTAAGTGTTCTCCAGAAAAAGAAAAATTGGGGGAGTCAGGGAGGTTTGCAAAGCACAACACAGGGCTGCTTACTCTTCCCGAATAACCAGGAGAGCCCTCCCGGATGGGGCTGTGGGGTTGGTGCCCGGGAGGGTGACTGGCTGAGGGGCCACTCTGGGGAGTGAAGGGGTGCAGATGTGGAGGGAGGGGCAGTTCTGAGACAGGTGCTATGACAGCACTAGTTTCGTGTTTAGCAAATTCTGAGCAGGGCCTTGCATTTTCAGGGCAGGACCCTCCATTTCTGCACGTGTGTGTGTGTGTGTGTGTGTGTGTGTGTGTCTGAGCATGTTTGCCTATGTATATGTGATTGAGTGTCGCACGTGTGTGCATGTTTTTGCAGGTGGTACAGAGGGGAGAAGTGTTCATGGCTGTGGCTGGGGACAAGTCTTGCAATTTCTTGGTCCTGGGCCGTGTCAGCTGAGACGGGGGCACACTGCTAATGGGATAAGGTGTTGGCAGGGTCTGGTCCTCACAGAACCAGGAAGCAGGCTTCATCTGCTCCCCAGATCCTCTGGGCCAGCGGTCGCCAACGGGTGGTCCACGGGCCATGGCTGGTCCGTGAGGTCAGAAAGGTTGGCAACGGCTGCCTGGCTGTACCCGTGTCCACTATTCCTCATTATCCTGGCCCAAAACTTGCCTGCTGGTGGTTGTGAGCCACAGCTCAAGCCATGTAGACTCTCTCATGCCCTTGTGCCTCTGCACCTGCGGGTCCCTTTGCCTGGAACACCTTCCGCCTCTTTCTGGGTCTGGCTACATTCTGCTCATCCTTCAGGGGTGTCACCTCCTGCAGGAAGCTCTCCTCCACCCTCTGGGATGAGGAAGGCGTCCCTCTCCCGGTCTCATGCCTCTGTTATAGCACTCACCGCGCCCTATTAGAATCCTGGCTTCGTTATCTGTCTCCCCGACTAGAATGAGAAACCAAGAACAGATTTGTTTTCCATCCCCTCTCCACACTCGGGCCCAGGGATCCCCTCTCCTGGAGAATTCTCTCCTATTTCTCTATTTATGCTTTCAGCTGATCAGACGAGGCCCACCCACGTTATGGAGGGCAATCTATTTTTCTCAGAGCCCACTGATTTCATTGTTAACATCCTCCAAAACACCTTCACAGAAACACCCAGAATAGGATTTAATCAACTATCTGGGCACTGTGGCCTCGCCCAGGGGACACATAAAATCAACCATCACAGCAAAGGATAGCTGGGCTCCTTTCGGGCCTTTCAGGATGCAGGGAGGACGAGGCAAACTGCTGAGTCCCAACAGTATTCCAGCAGTCTCAGCTCCCTTCCAATGAAACAGGAGCCATTGGGAGGATGAGTGGATCAGTGGGTAGATAGGCGAGTAGAGGGAGAAGCAGATAGGTACATAGATAGGGAGATACGGACCCTAGTACTGGTAACTGGTAACCTCTGAGTCAGTATTTGGCTGAAATTTGAAAAAATAGAAAACTAGGGGATGACAGAGGAAAATGGTCAACTTATCTAACTTTGCGTTTCCACATGAGGAAAATGATACCCAGGGAAGAACTGTGACATCCTCAGGGCCCACATGAGTACCTGGAAGGGGTTCTGTGGCCTCTAGTCTGGGCATGTCAGGGGCCAGCTCTTTCATGCTTTAGCCCAGAAGCAACACCTGTCGCTTCTGCTGACAGCCACATGGCCCCTGATTGATCCTGTGAGAGGCAGTTAGACAGACACAAGCAGAGCAAGGACCATGGGCCAGGTACGGAAGGTCACCAGGGCCCGGTGGTTGAGCGTCAACCCATATATGGAGAGGTCACCGGTTTGATTCCCAAGCAGGGAACATGCCTAGGTTTCGGGCTCTATTCCCAGTGGGGGTGCAGGAGGCAGCCTACCAATCAATGCCAATGTTTCTCTCTTATCGATGTTTCTATCCCTCCTTCTCCCTTCCTCTTTCCCTTTAATACATATAAAAGGTCACTAGGGGGGAAAGCAACGGGCAACACTAGGAAAACAAGGGCCTTGCCCCTACGGTAACCTTCCCTTACTAGCATATGGCTGGTCATTCGGTTTCGACCCCCTGACTTTTCCTCCCTAAAGATAACATCTAGGCCTCGGTGTATTTCAGCTCCAGGGCCAGAAAGGCAGCCCATGACTTCCTCAGGACCAGCTGCACTGACTAAGGACCCTCTGCCTGATGCCGGCCAATCCGTGGAGACCACAACCCTGAAAGACCACACCTGGAAAACGGATGCATGTTCTGCTGAAACCCTCCCCTGAACCCTCCCCTAAGACTGCGGCCTGAAAGAGAGAAATAAAAACCCTCAGGAAGAACGCAGCGTGTGCCTCTCTGGGGAGCACGCCTGAGCCATTCCCTTTCCCCCTCTTCCTCCCACACAGGCACGCATCTCCTAAGCTCTCAGGGTCCTCAGGGGACTTGTAGCCAAGGGAGTTCTGGGCTACCCTGAACATGTCTCCAAGACCCGCCCCCCCTTTAAATTTATTTTTAGAAAGAGGAAGGGAGAAGGAGAGAGAGAAACATCAATGTGAGAGAGAAACATCCATCAGTTGCTTCTCATACACTCCCCCTGGGGATCGAGCCCACAACCTTTTGGTGCACGGGATGATGGTCCAACCAACTAAGCCACACCAGCCAGGGCCAAGGCCCTGCCCTCTGACGTCTCAGTGAGCCAGACCAGCCAGCCTAGGCTCCCCTGTTGCTTCTTCTCGGCTGAGCCCTTCCTTGTTTCACGGTCCCCAGCTTTACTAAATGTCCCAGCGGAGTGTGCTTTTGCTGCGGACAATAACTTCTTGCTTTGCTGTGCTTTGTCTCTTGCCCGAAACCTTTCCCTCAAGCAGGTAAGAACTGAGGTCTTCCTGGTAACAATAAGGGGGCTGGACATGTGGGTACGTGCAGGGGTATTTGGTGAGAAGCAGGTGTTTCTGCTACAAGGTACTTGGCCACCTCTCTGTTGGGATCCCAATGTTTCCCTTTCTACATCTCTGAGCAAAGAGTGGCCCCAGGATATCGCAGAACCCCAAGAACCTCCCTTGGGCTCTTGGAACCCCCAAGGGCTCTGACTTCACATAACCCAGAATGCCTCTGCCTTGGCGATTGCAGAATTTGAAGTGCTTTGTGTGAGGATATTGGGAACATTCCTTTCATCCCTTCCATCGAAACAAATGAAGCCAGGGAGCAGGGTGGGGCAGAAGTGCCGGGCCTCCCGCTGGCACTGCCTCAACCTTTTACTTACATTTTTGTCTAAAGCACAGCAGCACCTCCCCCAGGGACACGTCGAGCCGGATCCCCCTCTCAGTTATTCACTCATCGTTAGGATATTGGCTTTTCATATTTTCGGGGCTTTTAAACCTTGTCCTTCCAGGGTAGGCTTTATGACTAAGTATTGATCAAGCATTATGACAGTTACAAGAACTGTGTAGGTTCCCATCGCTAACACCCCACACAGATGGTTCCTTTGAGGCTCCTTGATGTGCTCAGAACAAACTGCTACCAGATACTTAGCTGGGCTTGAATCGCTTAGTTCCCCAATGGCATTCATCACTGCCGCGTGCTTTTCCAGTGGCATTGGTGTTCTTTAAATAAATAAATCAAAATAGAGCTTTTCATTCAAATAACCAAGAATAAAGGATTAAAAATATTAATTTAAAGTAGGATATGTAATTGGAGTTAGATCCAAAGAAATGCAAGAACTTGGGCATAAACCTGTGTCTCCATTACTAGAGCTGTTGTCCTCATTTGTCTCGGCCTCCTTGGGCTTGGGGAGAATTAATTGACTCTGAAGCTTTCGAGCTTCTCAGGTGCGCTCCACCTCTGGCCGGATTGGTCAGGGTTCGGCTCTCAGCGCTTCTCCAGCCCCATCACTGATGTTTCATTAAGGACCCCCTCCTGATTCCTTACAGCTTCTCAGAGGAAGTCTCTTTGTCTTCGTTTGTCTTTGGTTTCTTTGTCTTAGCCCTGCTTCCTTGTAGTCTGTAGAGAGAAAGAGAAAATAATTATAGGAAGATGTAATGTTTCCAGGATGTTCCAAACTTGTGACTGCCCTTTTTTGAATCAGCAAGAGAATTTTCCTCGCCTGAGTCCTTTTCTCGGGCTCAGCTCTTTGCTGAGTTTGTTATCATTAATCTCCATCGAAAGGTCCCTTTGGGAACCAGCTCCTTGATAAGGTTAGACTGTAAACTCACCCCTAATGTCGCCTGACTGCAAAGCCTGCTCTCTTGTAGGTACAAAGCAGGGCATCCCAGAACATGACTTTAACCGGAGGTGACACGAGGACACAAAGTGACTTCTACCTGAGCCCCTCTGTGTGCTCAGCATGATCCCAGGAGAAGGGAGAATAGAAAAGTGCTGAAGGAGTTTGTAGTCACTTTAGGGGGCGGGCGGGGGGCTGGAGAGTAGGATCCAAAGCACTACGGCCGACTGTCCGGAGCTCATGGAGTTGGACTCAGCCAGGCCAAGGCCCTGGCTCCAGACCACCTGTAAGTGGAGCTGGTCCTACTGTTCACGTCCCGGCTGCTAGTCTCTCTCTCCTGTCAGGGGCCAGGGCAGGTGCTGGTCTCTGTCTCCCAGGCCACAAGAGCTCTAGCTCACGGTGAAGGGCAGGAGAGCTGGAGGTGAGTGCTGGAGTCCAGTAAGGCCACAGAGCTGAGCCGATGTCCGCCCCCAGACGTGGCAGGAGGACCGGGACATCAGAAAGGCCCACTGCTGGGCTTGGCTTCGCCCTGGCGGGGGTCATTCCTGGCAGAGTTCAGCCTGTTCAATCTCTGGTGTTTGGGAAGGAATTGGAGAAGCTCTCGGCATGAATGGAGATTTTCCCCTTAGTAACGCCGCACCAGGTTGGTTAATACCATTACTCAATATCATTCCCATTGAAAGGGTCTAAATCAGTGGTTCTCAACCTTCCTAATGCCGCGACCCTTTAATACAGTTCCTTATGTTGTGGTGACCCCCAACCATAAAATTATTTTCGTTGCTACTTCATAACTGTAATGTTGCTACTGTTATGAATCGTAATGTAAATATCTGATATGCAGGGTGTATTTAGGCGACCCCTGTGAAAGGGTCGTTCGACCGCCAAAGGGGTCGCGACCCACAGGTTGAGAACCACTGGCTTTAAATGATGCCTCAAGCCCGCGGCCGCAGGTGCAGTGAGGGGTGATGTGAACGTTGCTGTGGGAGCTGCGTAGATAGAAACAGTGACTGTTTACCGAGTGCTTGCTGAGCGCCAGGCTCCCTGTGAAACCTTTCCTTCATTATCTTGTTTGTTCACATGGGGAGGAAGAGGGGCTCATCCAGTTTGGGGACAATCAGGAGAGAGATGAATTCAACTGAGGGCAGGCCTTGGTGCCAAGAGGAGCTGTCTTAGGAAGATGACATAGTCCTCCACAGAGAAGGTCACCTGGAGAGGAAAGAACCTGCCTCTCAGGCACCCTCTCCATCCGCTTGGTGTCCTCCACCCACCCAGTGCTGGGCAGACAGCTTTGTCCCCACCCAGGCTGTGTGCAGATGGCCTTTGCTTGAGGGGGGAGCTCGCTGTGCGCTGTGCTATGTGCGCATCCTTATAGCATCTCATTTTCTCCTCACCAGACTCCTCTGAGGAAGGGTGATATTTTTGCTCCCATTATACAGATGAGGACAATGAGGCACAGAAGGAATGAGGATTTGGCTACCATCCCACAGCTAGGGACTGACAGAGCCAAGTTCGCTCATGTTCGGTCTTAGTCTCCCCACTATGATGACCTGCCGAGGTTCTGATTCAGTCTCCACGGGTTCCATCCGTTGGCTTCCCTGTTGGGTGACTGGGACCACTGAGAATCTCAGGCAGGGTTAGGAGGGCCTGAAGAATTGGGGAAAGGAGTCTTATCCTGCAAAATTGATCAATAAACAGACAGAAAGAGAACACAAGCCATCTGCATGGTAGATTGTATTAGTTGCGTGGCTAATTCATATTAGAATATGATTGGGTTTTTTAAAATATATTTTTATTTATTTCAGAGAGGAAGGGAGAGAGAAAGAGAAAGAGAGAGAGAGAGAGAGAGAGAGAGAGAGAAACATTAATGATGAAAGAGAATCATTGATCGGCTGCCTCCTACATGCCCCCTACTGGGGATCGAGCCTGCAACCTGGCATGTGCCCTTGACCGGAATCAAACCTGGGACCCTTCAGTCCTCAGGCCAATGCTCTATCCACTGAGCCCAACCGAATAGGGCTATGATTGTTCTTTTTTTAAAGACTAATTTACTAGTATAACAGGATATCACAGACTGGGAGGCTTAAATAACAGAAATTGATATTCTCACAATTCTGGAGGCTGGAAGTTTGAGATCAAGGTGCCAGCAGGTTAGATTTCTGGTGAGAATTGCAGACACTGCCTTCTCGCTGTGTTTCACATGCCCTTTTCTCTGTATGCACACCTCCTTGGTGTTCCTTCCTCTTATTATGAGGGCACAAGTCCTATTGAATTAAGGCCCTACCTCTATTACCTTATATAACTTCAATTATTTCCTTCAAGGCCCTCCAAATATAGTCATATTGAGGGTTGGGATTTCAACATGAATTGTGAGGGGACATATTTCAGTCTCAACATAGGTTATTCAAAGCTTTGTGTCCCTCCTACAGCAGCCCCCACAGCATGGGGCACAGTCTGCTGAGTCCCAGGTGCCTCCCCCCTGCAGACTTGAGGGGCAGAGACTGCTACCTGGGAGCTGTATCAATGAGAGACCCCTGCTCCACTGAGAATCCAGTAAAGGCTTTTTATGGAACATGACTGCATACTCCTACAGTGCTAACCCCCCAACATTTCCATGTCATTTTCACTTCAGCTAAAGCTTTTACTATCTCAGCATAAGGATGAAAGCCACAGCCCCCTGTCTGGTAAAAGTTTCTATCAATATTGCATTGTTTTAAAAGCATACTTATGACTGTCTAAGGTTCCGGAAGGCTATGTTCTCCCCATATACAAAACTGATTCCTTAGATTCTATCCCTGGAATAGTTTTTCCAATGAAAGAAATGGCTTTTCAAGAAGCCATGGGAAGCTAGGTAAAGTAGCTCTAAACACACACACACACACACACACACACCCTGATGTGTAGAGTTTGCCAAGTTCCATGGTGTAAATATCTCACTATAATAAAGTTCAAGCCACCCATTGTTTTATAGCTGGCTCACAGAGTTCCTGAATATTTTGACTCTCATGAGCCAGGATGCTTATCCCAATCATGGTCAAAGAAGCCATTTTGTAGATTTTAATCTGAATCAGGAGTACAATCTGAGCTCTTGATCAAAATGAGGTTGATTGGCCCCTCCTGGACTCAACCCTACAGTCTTATTCCCATTCTTAGCAGCCTGTAAACCCTTGAGCACCAATCCATGTACATCTAATACATACTTTTGTTAAATCTTCCTAACTTAGAAGAATCACTCTTTGCTGGAGATCAGCCATCCCACTGGTCATGGGAATTCTCATGGGGCCATGGGCTATGGGAAAAGTTAAAAGTTAGTCAAGAGCAAGTCAGGGGCAGAAGAAACGGCTGCCCTGAGCATGTAGTGCTTTGTCTGGAACTGGACATATCCTGATTTTTCATTCAGCACAGGCTGTGGAGGTCGCAAGCAGCATTTCCTTCCTGATCTACCACGATGACATTGGGAGGTCAAGTTCCCCTTGGGCCCTGAGTGACTGTCTGCACCCCATGCATGTGAATATGATCAGGGAGTTTTCATCTCAGAGGCAGAATTGAGGAGCTCCATGGGGTGGGCCATTGAATGTTCATAATTCCAAGTTCATGGCCAAGATGTGGCATTTCAGAGGGAAACAGAGATCTGAAAGCAGACCTTGGAGAAAACTGGGCTTGGAAGTAACATGCTTCAGCAAATTAAATATAAGAGGGAATTGCAGCCAGCTTTGGCCCTGGAACATGATGGTTTTCAGAGTTATCAGTGTGGGGAGAGAGGGATGGGACCCCCACTATCTTCCCTGGCCTCACCCCTGCTACTCTAACAGGCCTGAATTGGTAGAGAGGAGAAGATGCAGTGGGGAGTGGGAGGAGGTAAAGGGTCCCCTCTATCATGCTCCTCTCCCTTCTGTAGTTGCTCTCCAGATTGCTCCTGGTCCCAGCGAGCCAGCTGAAGTGAGTCTGAGTATACTAAGAAGCTGATTTAAGAGGGGAGTTTAGCTCATTGGACCTTTGGGAAGACCTTGGCCAGCACTTTCCTTGGTAGGATAACAAGCTTGAGTGAAACTGCCCACTTCACTGCCATATTCCTATTTTATAAGCTAAAGGTATTGATAATCACTCCAATAAGTGGAATCTGCCTTTCCTGTAGCAATAGAAAAACTAAATTGTAAATGCTCTCCTCAGGACTTCCTCTCTTTCTACAGCTTCTCTGAACTCAGGGAGGTGGGCACATATGGCTTCACAGATGGACCCACTTAACCTTGGGACCCTAGCCAGGGTTCTCCTTAATGTATGATGTCATTTGAAACATCAATAATGAATTATTTGTTCTCTTCTGATCCCATGATCCCTATTTATTAATAGGCCTAGTTTAAGGACTAAATGGAATTAAAATAAGTACAATTGAACATCTACTATGTGCCAAATCTTATACTAGATACTGTTTCCAAACCTAATAACAATATAATGAGATAGGAATCATAATTACCATTTTATAGATGAAGAAGCTGAGACCAGAGAAGTTATGAATTTGTTCAAGGTCAGTAAGCATTAAGATTCCAGCCTAGGTCTTTTTGATCGAAAGCTCACATTTCCCCACTATACCATACAAACCTTTGGATCAGTCAGCACAAAACTAAGTTGTGCTGCAGTAATGTATGAGCCCAAAATCTTAGTGGCTTATAACAACCACGTTTTCTTTCATCCTCACATGGGATGTTATTCACAGGCATCACAGTTGGCTGGGGGCTCTGCTTCATTGTCCCCCCCAAACTCAGGCTGATGATGGAACAGCCAGTAGACTATTGCCAGTCCCCTAGTAGAGGGAGAGGGAACTCTGGGGGGCGGGGGGGGGGCGGTTTAAAACTAGTAATTAAATGCCCTGGCATTGGATTGGCACGTGTTGCTATTACATGAATATTCTAAACCATGATGAGGAGAAAGTGGAACCTTACTGGACCTGACAAGTAGCATTCAAAGATGCCACGAGTGTTTGGACAGGACTTGACACCTAAGTGCTTTTGGAATCAAGAGACGTTTATGATAAACAGACCCTTCATTTTGTACCCTGTTCAATACTTTCTTCATCAGCTTGTGGCTGGATCATAGGATATTGGCAGCATTTCACATCTGGATCAGATAGTCCCAGGGCCGGAGCCTCCAGTGACTCGATGGCTGACCATGCGACCAGGGTCTCTGTCAGTCATCCTCACATGCCACTGCAGGTAATGGTTGATATTCACATACACGACTCCCGACGGTCCCGGTTGGCTCGGGGTTACAGGCAATCCTGGCCGATGGCTGTAACTCCACCCTTCTTCTTCAGAACAGGGAAGCATATCAGAATACCGGGAGTGACGGGGCAGTACAACAGGGATACACTGAACCTGTTCTAACTGATAAAAAGTTTGTCAATCATTTGAAAACCTCCATAGTTTGTTATTCTGAGCAAATTGCCTCTGACACACCTTATAACTGTCCAGACATGCTGCCTGTCAGGACACCACCACAGAGGAGCTGCTGCTCAAGACGATGCCAGAGCATCCAGTTGTGAAATGAAAAATTGTGCCAATTAACTGGCTGTTTTATTGATTGGAGAGAACATTTTGTCCACACCGACTGCATTGGCCAGTGGTCCTGGCATTGTGCAGACCCTCCCTGGGTATTAAGAATGTGAGCATAACATCAAATCACAGAATGTTAGACTGGAAGGAATTCCCGGAGACATTTTTCACACATTCCTGTCATGTTACCGATGAGGAAACTAAGGCAGAGCCGGATCAAAATATTTGCTCGGGGACACTTAACACAATTGTTCACTATTGTTTTAGAAAAAAGGCAAATGCGGGGACGTCCTCATCCACAGCATTTTTGACATTTTCTGTAGCTATTTCAGGATCACGACGCTCAGCTGAGTGGCATTGCATACTTTCTAAAAGTAGACAAGAATTTGAGAAACGCCCCGTGGTGCAATCGCTCGTTGCTTAAACTTGTTGCTGACTCATTTGCTTTCCACCACTTCTTTACCAATATGGTCATGGCGTCCGGTCACTCACATTGGCTCTTTTCCCTAACTGGTCCCCAGTCCCAGCGGGGCTGGGAAAGTACTGACGTCACCTCCTCAAATCCTCCTTGGCTGCTGGGAGGGGCTCAGAGGTGAGGCCTCCATTGGGACAACCTTGGCACATGTGTAGGCCTTTTGTCCTCTAGACAGAGGCAAGCTACCTGTTGTCCATGAGGGCAGACCATTCATTGTCAAAAAGAGGCTGTGAAATAAGGAAGCCAAGGGTATTAGGTATCATGTTTTTGAGAAAGGACAAATATCCCCTACAAACAAACAACTCCTGTTAGCCATACTTCAGGTGTTGGAGGAAAAAAAGTCCTATCTAAGAATAGTCCAGGGAGCCCAGCCGGTGTAGCTCAGTGGTTGAGCATCGACCTATGAACCAGGAGGTCATGGTTCCATTCCCGGTCAGGGCACATGCCCAGGTTGCAGGCTTGATCCCCAGTGTGGGGCGTGCAGGAGGCAGCCAATCAATGATTCCTCTCATCATTGATGTTTCTATCTCTCTCTCCCTCCCCTTCCTCTTTAAAGTCAATTAAAAATATATTTAAAAAAACAAACAAAAAACAAAAATAGTCCTGGGATCAGGGCCTTGCAGGTTATCCCATTTAACTGTGAACTGTACTTTTTCATTCACTGTGAGTTCCTGCCTCTTGAAATGATTTTAGTTGGAGACTGTGATTCTATGGTGGCCCCTTTAATGTACCCCCCTATCTCAAGTCCACTTCAGAAGCCTGGAAGGCTTTCCGAGATAGGCCTCGGAAGGAAGGAACTCCCGAGCAGTTCTGTATACCTCAGGGACAGTGGCCAGCATCTAGACTGTCCCCTGCACTGCCTCTAGGCTTTGGCAGCTCTCCCAACCCCAAAGGCCCAGATGCAGGAGGCAGCCTTTGGCATGGACAGAGAGCTCTTAGACTCAAGGCCAAAAAGGCAGCCCTTTCCCCCACATGGAGCACATGAAACTGCCCCTCACCCCCAGGATACCTCTTTCCATCTCCCCTGGTTCGCGTGGCTTAGAGTTGTGTATGGAGTTTGGTAGCAGAGGGAGACAGGAAGATAGGACAATAGGGTGACATTCTGGGACAATTCTCCCCCTAACCCACACCAGAGAAGAGAGGGGGAGGAAAGGGACTACAGCATGAGAGAAATTCTGGGTTGCACTGGCTACCTGCCTCTCTCCTGGTTTTGCTGCACTGTTAAAAAGACATTGCGGAAAGTCTTGTCCGTCCCAGTCCTTCTTGTTGGCTTCAGTACAAAGCTACAGACACAGAGTCACACACACACACACACACACACACACACACACACACACACACACCCTACTCCATCTTATACCACACATACTGATCGCTCTTCCTTGACCACTAGGTTCAGATTTTGGAAAACATGACTGGTGGAAGAATTCATGGCTGAAGAATTTAAGACTTTAGGGAAAAGTAGTTAGGAGACGAAAGGTCAGGAATGAACTAGAGAAAATCCTCATAACTGGTTTACATTCAGGAAAGAACACAGTCTAAAAGCACACTGAATCAAGAATACTTTAGGACTTATCATAGCCACACGGTGGAAGTGTGACCTGGTTCCACCAAGCTAATGAGCAAGTTAGCAACACAGAGCACATGAAACTGCTTCTTGTATGTAACTAGGAATGCAATCTCCCACGGATGAGCAGCCCTACTTCTGGCGTATGCTCTAGAGAAACAAGTTAAAAGATGTTCCCTGCAGAGTCATTTGTGACAGTGAAAAATTGGGAGCAGCGTATATGTCATCATCAGTAGATGAATGGATGAATTGTGATCTATTTGTACAGTTTAATGTCATTCATCAGTTAAAATGAATGGACTAGATCTCTATCAGTCAACATGGGTATATCTTGGAAACATAATGTTGGGAGAAAAAAAGCAAACTCCTGAATGACACTATTTATGTAAATTAAGAAGCACTTAAAGCATTGCCGGTTTACTTATGAGTAACTCATATGAAGTATGAACACATGCATGGAAAATAATATCTATCCATTTCAGTATAGCTGGTGCATTTTGTGGGGAGGAAAGGGGTACAAAGGGTGTCTGTAAGGTTTTGTTAAAAAAAAAAAGTCTAAGGAGATCCAAGAGGCAGAGTAGGTGGATGTTATACTCACCTCCTCCCAGGGCCAAACTGGAATTACAATTAAAATATAGAGCAATCAAAGAACAACAAGAAAAGCCCAGAGTAAGTAGAAGGAAGGAAATAATAAAGATCAGAGGGGAAATAAATGATATAGAGACTAAAAAATAAACAATATAAAAGATCAACGAAACCAAGAGCTGGTTCTTTGAAGGAATAAATACAATTGATGAACCGTTAGCCAGACTCATCAAGAAACAAAAAGAGGACTCAAATAAGCAAAATAACAAATTAAAGAGGTGAAGTAACAACTGACCCCACAGAAATACAAAAGATTAAAAAAAATACTATGAACAGCTATGTTCCAACAAGCTGGACAACCTGAATGAAATGGACATGTTCCTAAAAAAATACAATCTTCCAAAACTCAATCAGGAAGAATCAGAAAACTTGAATAGGCCCATAACTATGGATGAAATTGAAGCAGAAATAAAAAAAAAATTCCCAGCAAACAAAAGCCCTGGTCCAGATGGCTTCACAAGGGAGTTTTACCAAACATCCAAAGAAGAACTAACACCTATATTCCTCAAAATATTCCAAAAAAATTCAAGAGGAAGGAACATTTCCAAGCTTTTTTTATGAGGCCAGTATTATCCTAATTCCAAAACTAGATAAAGACACTACAAAGAAAGAGAATTACAGGCCAATATCCCTGATGAATATAGATGCTAAAATCCTCAACAAAATATTAGCAAGTTGGATCCAGCAACATATTAAAAAGATCATACACCATGACCAAGTAGGACTTATTCCAGGGATGCAAGGCTGGTACAACATTCGCAAATCAATAAACGTGATATGTCACATAAACCCAAATCAAAAGACAAAAATCACATGATCATATCAATAGATGCAGGAAAAGCATTGGACAAAATCCAACACCCATTTTTGATAAAAAAAACTCTCAGCAAAGTGGGAATAGAGGGAGTATATCTCAACATGATAAAGGCCATATATGACAAACCTACAGCGAACATCATACTCAATGGGCAAAAACTAAAACCATTTCCCCTAAGAACAGGAACAAGACAGGGATGTCTGCTTTCACCACTCTTATTCAACATAATACTGGAAGTCCTAGCCACAGTGACCAGATAAGAAGAAGAAATAAAAGGAATCCAAATTGGGAAGAAAGAAGTAAAACTGTCATTATTTGCAGATAACATGATACTGTATATGGAGAACCTTAAGATTCCACCAAAAAACAACTAGAACTGATACATGAATTCAGTAAAGTAGCAGGATACAAAAGAAATATCCAGAAATCAGATGTGTTTTTATACTAGTACACCAATAATGAACTATTAGAAAGGGAAACTAAGAAAAATAATCCCTTTCATAATTACTTCAAAAAGAATAAAATACATTGGAATAAATTTAAACTAGGATGCAAAAGACCTGTACTCAGAAAATTATAAGATACTGAAGAAAGAAATTGAAGAAGATACAAATAAGTGGAAGCCTATACAGTGTTCATGGATAGGAAGAATTAACATCATTAAGATATCCATACTACCCAAAGCAATCTACAGATTTAACAATTCCTATCAAGATACCAATGGCATATTTCACAAAACTAGAACAAATCTTCCAAAAATTTACATGGATCCACAAAAGACCTTGAGTAGCCACAGCAATCTTGAGAAAGAAGAACAAAATTGGAAGAATCATGCTACCTGATATCAAACTATACTACAAGGTCATAAAACAGCATGGTACTGCCATAAAAAAAAACAGCGATATAGATCAATGGAACAGAATAGAGAGCCCAGAAATAAACCCATGCCTTTATGGTCAATTAATATTTGACAATGGAGGCAAAAACAGACAATGGGGTAAAGACAGTCTATTCAATAAATGGTGTTGGGAAAATTGGACAGATACATGCAAAATAAATGAAACTAGATCACCTTCTAACACCATACACAAGAATAAACTCAAAATGGATTGAAGACTTAAATGTTAGACTCAAAACCATAAAAATCCTAGAGGAAAACATAGGCAGTAAGATCGCAGACATTTCTTGTAGCAATATTTTTTCTGATATATCACCTCAGGCAAGGAAAACAAAAGAAAAAATGAACAAATGGGACTACATCAAACTAAAAAGGTTTTGCACAGCAGAGGAAACCATCAACAAAATGAAAAGACAACCAACTGAATGGGAAATGTATTTGCCAATGATACATCTGATAAGGGGTTAATTTTAAAAAATTGTAAAGAACTTATACAACTCAACACCAAATAACCAAGCAACCCAATTTAAAAATGGGCAAAGGACCTGAATAGACACTTCTCCAAAGAGGACATACAGATGGCCAGTAGGCATGTGAAAAGATCCCAACCTCACTAATCCTCAGAGAAATGCAAATTAAAACCACAATGAGATACCACCTCACAGCTGTCAGAATGGCTATCATCAATAAATCAACAAACATCAAGTGTTGATGAGGATGTGGAGAAAAGAGGACCCCTGTGCACGGTTGGTGGGAATGCAGACTGGTGCAGCCACTGTGGAAACAGTATGGAGTTTCCTTACAAAATTAAAAATGACCCAGTGATTCCACTTCTGGAAATATATCTAAAAAGACCCAAACACTAATTTGAAAGAATATATGCACCCTTATGTTAATTGCAGCGTTATTTCACAATAGCCAAGATTTGGAAGCAGCCCAAATGTTCATCAGGAAATGAGTGGATAAAAAACTGGGGTACATTTACATAATGGAGTACTACGTGGGTGTAGAAAGAAGGGAATCTTACCTTTTGTGACAACATGGATGGACCTGGAGAGTATTGTGCTAAGTGAAATAAGCCAGTCAGAGAAAGACAAGTACCATATGATTTCACTCATATGTGGGATCCAATGAACAAGATAAACTAAAAGGCAAAGATAGAAACAGACTCATAGATACAGAGAACAGACTGACAGAGGGGAGGGGGTTGGGTGATTGGATGAAAAAGGTGAAGGGATTAAGCAGAGGAAAAAAACACATTATAGACACAGATAATAGTATGGTGATTACCAAAGGGAAAGGGGGTTTAGGGAGGCAGAAAAGGTACAGGGAGGTAAATGGTGATGGAAGGAGACCTGACTTGGGGTGGTGAACACACAATACAATAGACCAGTGGTTCTCAACCTTCCTAATGCCGCGACCCTTTAATACAGTTCCTCATGTTGTGGTGACCCCCCAACCATAAAATTATTTTCGTTGCTTACTTCATAACTGTAATTTTGCTACTGTTATGAATCGTAATGTAAATATCTGATATGCAGGATGTATTTTCATTGTTACAAATTGAACATAATTAAACCATAGTGATTAATCACAAAAATAATATGTAATTATATATGTGTTTTCTGATGGTCTTAGGCGACCCCTGTGAAAGGGTCGTTCGACCCCCAAAGGGGTCGCGACCCACAGGTTGAGAACCGCTGCAATATACTGATGATATATTATAGAACTGTACACCTGCAACTTATATAATTTTATTAACCAACTCGAGGCCCGGTGCACAAAATTTGTGTAGGGGGAGGTCCCCTCAGCCCAGCCTGCACCCTCTCCAATCCAGGACCCCTTGGGGGATGTCTGACTGCCAGTTTGGACATTCCTCTCACAATCCTGGACCACTGGGTCCTAATCACTTACCTGCCTGCCTGCCTGATCACCTCCACCTGCACCGTCCCTGCTGGCCTGGTCATTCCTAACTGCCCCCCCCCCCCCCCCCCCCCGCCAGCCTGGTCACCTCTTACTGCCCCCCCCCACCAGCCTAGTCACCCCTCACTGCCCCCCCTGCCAGCCTAATCGCCCCCAACTGCAGCCCCCCACTGGCCTGGTCGCCCCTAACTGCCCCCCCTGCTGGCCTGGTCGCCTCATGCAGCCTGCTGTTCAGTCGTTTGGTCATCTCTCACTAACCCCCCTGCCAGCCTGGTTGCCCCACACAGCTTGCTTGTTCAGTCGTTTGGTCGTCCCTCACTAACCCCCTTGCCAGCCTGGTTGTAGGCAGCCATCTTGTGAGGGTGTGAGGGTTAATTTGCATATTACCTCTTTATTATATTGGATGTCACCCCAATAAATTCAATAATAATGATAATGATAATATGACAAAAATGTGGCAAAATGTTAACACTTGCTATTTCTGGTGGCGGATACAAAGCTTTTGTTATAGTACTCCCTGTATTCTTCTGTATTTTTGAAATATTTCAAAATTGGACAAAGGAAAGAAAATTGCCATGGCATTTTGCACACATTTACGTGCATAGCAATAGGTATGAAACTGTGATTTTCCATTTTCACCTCATTCCTGAAAAAAACTTTTCAGGATTTTTTTTCTTGTACCTCTAATAAAACTTGCTTGTAAATGTGCTTTTTTTGTTACTGTAGAAACGTCATTGAAAGGGGTGTTTTTCTAACCAATTATTCCATGCTCCCTGCCCCCGCACCCCCTCTGCCCCATCTCATGACTCAGACTAATTGATTTCATCTCCCTCATCTAGATACCTGGGAGACCCAGAACCCTCCACGTAGGCTGCACCCCACCCCCGGGCACCTCTTCCAAGTCCCTGGGCTGGAGTCTCACCTCCTTGCAGGAGGGCTTCCTGTCACAGCCTGGCCGCCTGGCTGCCCAGAGGGAAGGCCCAGGGTCTGGTTTACTTTCTCCTTTCTTTACCTTTCCCAAAGCTTTCTTGCAAAACCCTACTTCTTGGCCACCCTAAACTTTCCCTTTCTATCCCGAACTCTACAGGCCTTTCTCATGATGCCATGGGCGCTGACCCACCAGAACAGCGGTCCTTAACCCTGAGTGTGTGTCAGCATCACGGACTGTTGGGCTACCCCCCGGCCCCCCCCCCCCCTCGGAGGGGGCCTAGGGCTGTGCTGGAACGTGTTCTCCAGAAGAAACATAAGCACTGATTTGTAGTGTTTGCCGTTTCCATGGTGTAACTATTCCCTCCAGGGCTGACTTCAGGCCCCCAACCTGACTGTCACTACATGCGGAGTTGGGGGGAGGGTGCAAACCATCTCAGTGGCCCCCTGGCACTGGGACCTGAGAATGTGCGTTTCTAACGAAACCCTCCTGACGCTGCAGCGCTGCAGCGGCTGGTCCGGTGACCACACTTCCAGATCCAGTGTCCTAGGGAGCTGGGCACAGGAGTGTAGAGTTTGGGAAGGGACTCCTGGACTGTGTGAATGACCCTGCACTCTTGACCTTAAACCTCTCACCTCCTTCAAAGGACCCCCAGAAGGAGATTTCCTGCCCTAACAGCTTTATGTCCTAGGGGCTGGCCCGGGTGTCCTGCCTCCTCTCCTGAAAACCCCCTGGCCACAGACTCCCCACCGTGCTGCCTCCACCTCCTCTTCCTCCCGCCCCCCTCCGCAGCCCCTCAGCTAAGGAACGTGGCCAGACAAGATGGGCACACACTAACAGCGGGGTCTCTCGAAGGAAAGAGTGTGTCTGAAGTGTCCCTGGCAGAACAAGGCACAGACCCTGGGAAAGGGAGAAGGGAAGGAGATGGGAAAGGAGAAATGAGAGCAGGACAGGAAGCGGGGAGGGCCCAGACAGAGTGGCTCAGCAGCTCCAGGGACTTAGGTTGCACCCCAGATTAGGCACTAATGGAAGTACCTAATGATGCCTGCCTGTTCCCCCACTGGGGATACGAAAGCTTCCTTCTGGGGGTGCTTTGGGCCTCCCACTGTTACTTCCCCAGGCTCTGCCTGGCCAGACCGCCTCTGGGAAGGACAGGGAAGGACAGAGAAGGCTCCGTAGGCTCTGCTGGGGAGGGAACGACACCCCGGGAGAAAGGCAGGATTCACTCACCACAGTGTAGCCATACAGGCTCGTGAAATCAGCAAGTTGGTATATGGGATTATGTGTCGTTAGCAACACAGGGTGTAATAACTCCAGGCGCGCTTGACATTTCTATTCCGATTGTACTTTGGAGAAACCTATAGGTTCTCATTGCTGGTAATTTCTCTAATTCCTTCCTCCCAGAGCCTGGTATTCCCGCCTCAGCCTGCCTCCCCCTTGGCTGCTCTCAGCTTACATCCTCAAAGAGGCTGCGGCGGAGGGCAGGGGAGGAAATGGAGCTGATAGGAGGAATCCAACACATTCCTCTTATTTTACAGATGCAGAAGCCAGGGCCCAGGGAAGGAAGGAGACTGGTGCAAGGACACGCCATCAGCTCGGCCCCCGTGGGTCAGGAGGGACGCCTTGCCCAGGTGCTGCTGGGCACCTTGAACAGTCAGAGGGCAACATGAGCCCCCTGGAGAGCTCCCCCCTTTGCCGTTCACCCTCCCCCTCTTGCCTTTCTTTCTGGACGTCCCTTTGCTTCTGTGCCACCCTCCTTTCCCCTTCCTCCCCTGTCACTCGGGCTGTGCCCCTCCCAGCCTCCCCTCTTGCTCCCAGGGCCTTGTCTTTTTGGGGGGCCGATAGGGGGTATGGCTGGGTTCAGTCAAACAACTCTTTGCCAAATGGGCAAACACACAGGTGCAGAAAGACCCGGCCACACACAGGCAGCCAAGCAGATACCACCCAGAGCTGATGCCACTAGACTTGGAGTCGGGGGCCTTCCTTTCTATGGTGGTGACCACTCCCTGCCCTGACAGTGACCACGCCCCACACCCCTGCAAGGTGGACATCATGACCCCATTTTATAGGTGAGGACACTGAGAACTTTCCCAAGGTCACACAGATGACACAGGGAGGACCTGAGATCAGAATCGGACCTGATTGATTCTGATTGATTTTGAAGGTCAGGGTCTTTCTATTAACATGAGAAATGGGAGCCCTCCCTGAGTGATGCCCCCTCTCTCATTCCCGTCTTTTCCTGGGAATAAGTCCCCTGGGGTGGCAGGGAGTTCAGGTGCTGCTTCAGGGGCTCACGTGAAGGGCGAGGGACAGTCCAATGCCTGGGACTTGGACCTAGAGCCTCACTTTGAAAGGAGTGGCCTGGGCTGCAGACACCCTCACTGAGGGGCAGTCTCCCTCCAGCAGCTCTCCCTTCCCTCCATCTCGCCCTGGAGCTCCCTCTCTCCTCTCCACCGCTTGTCTCGGGCTCTGTGCCCCTTAGACCCTGCTCTCCTAAAACAGGGTCCTGCTCAGAGTGGGACTCAGCACTCCTGGCGTGACCTATGGATGGAGTTCTCTGGAGGCTGTGGGTGCACTACCCAATTATGACCACACGATGCCACCCTGGAGTAGAATATACTTTCCCAGCCTGCCTGAGGGCGCCCAGGTGGCCAGCAAAACCTGCTTCCCAGTTGGGTGGGATTGGGAGGTCAGGGAGCTGCAGGGGCAGGAGCTTCCATGGTCATGGGCACTAGTCAGCCCCTCAGACTTCGTCTATCAGCATCTTGCCTCTCTGGCTGCTTCTGTCTGGCTGCGTTCAGGTGGGGGCTCAGTCATTGCTTCCACCCTCCTTCCCGAACCCCCACAGATGATGCAGCACCTGTGAATTTGGCCTGGACCACACACCAGTGTCTTCTGCATGGGGCTGGGGCCCACCCGCTGCCCGTGTGCTGCAGGCTGGGACCTGGCAGAGCCTGTAACAGGGAACCCGTAACAGGGAACCCAGTGCCCCCATCCGGGTCCAGTGGTGCGGGGTGGGGGTGGGGGTGGGGCTGGAGCCTGGCCTTCCCCGGACTGGGAGTCAGGGCGCTTGGGCCCTTTCCGTGTGGAAAAGAGGCAGACCTGTGTGCCACCCCTGACCTGCTGTGGCCTCGCTGCAGCGCCATCTCCAGGCACAAGGGGCAGCCACCCCACCACCACCTGCAGATGTCAGAACCCACCCCCTTCCCCCTTCAGACAATGAGGGCCCTGTTACCTCAGATTTCTTTATATTATGTAGGTCCTTCTCTGTCCTTCGCCCAACGTTGTTCTCACCAATGGGAGCATTTCCTTGGGCCCTAACACAAGCCTGTATGTGACCTCTGATCTCTGCTCTGTCTCCTGACACTATGTGGGCCTCCCCCAAGGATGGTACCTCAGCGCTTCCTCCAGGCCACACCCCCTCCCAGGTGGAGCAAGTCCATTCCCTCTCGCCAGGGGGCTCTGTACGCGAGGCAAGGGCAGCAAAGGGTCTGCATCACTCAAGCCAGAAAGGGTTTTATTAGAAGGACTGGGTGGTTCACAAGGTGAAGAAGGCAGTTTAAGGTCCAGGCAATTCAGGGGATGCAGGTGGCACAGCTCACAGTCTTCTTGTGGGCACAGCTGCTAGGCTCAATCAGCACCCACCTCCCCTCACCCCCACCCCCACCCCATCTTCATCCCTCCGCACAGGACTCCAATTGCAGGAGTCCAAGTGGGCAGGGAAAGCCAGGAGTGCCTGCTGGTGGGAGAGGTAATTCCCCAAAAGGAGCCCGGAGGGAGGTTGTCTGCAGATCGGGGACAGAAGCCTGGAAGCCACCCACCAACGCAGAGTCCAGCACACCTTTAATTGAGCTGCTCCTGTTTTTTCCTCAAACCCTTGTGGGATCTCCCACTAGACATTGCGCACCAGGTCCCGATAAAAAGGCACAGACAGGTGCAGCGCTTGCCCTGAGGCAGCCAGCAGCTGGAAGGGAAGGGAAGGCCAGGCTGATGGCTCCACCCCTGGTCCCTGTGTGTGGGGTGTGACTCACCGGGCACCCTGGAGGCATCGCCCCTGCAGACCAGGCCTCCCGAAGATGCTTTTTGGGGTAAGGGCTTCCTGACTACGGTTGAGAGGAACAGCAAGCCCAGACCGCAAAAAGATCCAAAGGAGGCAGCAGCTTTGTGGGCAGGAGGGAAGCGGTGCCCCTCGGGGGGCTGCCTTGCGGGAGCAGGACCTAGAGAGGAGAGAGGGGAGGAGGGGGCCCCAGGAAACAGGTGGGCAGCAGGAAGCCAGTGTAACCCCTCCCTCCAGCCACCCCGCGTCCCAGAGTACTTCTTACCTGGTGCATTTCGTAGGGGAGGCCGGTGGAGCTGGGGGAAACGGTTGTGCACTCCCAGGCAAGGGGCTGATGGAACCTGCACGGCTCCCCTTCAGGGTCCATGGCTCCCTGCATTCTCTCTGACCTGGGAGAATCTTAGTCTCCTGCTCCGCTTGGGACCCAGTCAGGTCGTCTGGCCTGGTGCGTGTGTATTGGGGAGGGGCGGGGGGTGGAGGAGAGGGGTGGTTCTTCATGAAGCTTCTGTGTTTGCTGGGGCAGGGCAGGCCCACAGGGGCCTAAGCACCATCCCTTGTCCCACTGGAGGCTCCCCCACAGTCACAAAACACCAACAGCCCCAAGAAGGTGTCACTGTTGGATGAGACCTCTGGAGACACACACCTTTGAACTTGCAGGTGAGGGCCTCTTGTCTGTTCTGACAATGCCCTCTGCCTTCAGCAGATGCGATTGTTACGGTGAAGGCTGGTGTCAAGTGCAAGGCTGGGCTTAGCCTGATGAAACCTCCCTGTGTCAAACGGGCCACTTCACAAAGGTGGCAGCTAAGCCCCCACGTCTCGGTGATTTGCTTCCATACCGAGGAAGGTTGGCAAAGCTTCCCAGAAGTCCCTGACTAGCCTGGCCCAGGTCTTACCTGCCTTACCTGGAGGGCCCTCCAGGGGCCACACCCTGAGGATTGAAGACATAGAGCGTTGTAGGTGTGTGAAATGGGTGGCTCCACCTGCCGTCCAGTGTGGAGCTCAGGATGGGATGGTTTGCTCAGTGCTTTTCCTGAATGAGCAATGAGGTATCCGGGTCCTGCTGGAGAGAGTTGGCCCTCCGGTTCCGCACTTCCCATTCCCAACATGGGCTTGTCAGCAGGTGCTGCCTGGAGACACTGGCTCTACTCTATGGTCCAGGGAAGAGACCAGAATGAAGGGTTTGTGGCCACAGATGAGAGTGTGGCTACAGGGCAGGCTCCATGGGAGTTCATGGGGCGGCGAGGCTCTGAGGATGCCGTGCTAGGCAGGCATCCACGCTGCCTCCTCATGGGTGGGCCTGGGCCTCACAGCAGCCAGGGGACTGAGCTTGCTCTCTCAGGAGGAAGAGGAGGAAGCCCTTTTCTGCCCCGGGAGCAGGCCTCCCCTCTCTAGATGCTCAACCCCTGGCCCGGGGAATCGGTACCTGGTGGTGACTCCAGGTGGCAGGCAGCTGCATCATGAGGACGGGACCTGCTGTCTTCAGAGTCTTCACAGGAGTGGAGAACCGCCTGTGGCCACCTTTGAGCTCTGCTGCTGCCGGGTCCCCCACCGGCCTGGTTCCCTCAGGATCTTCTGGGACTCTAGTCCCACTGCCCCTCCTGCCACTGTGCCCTGGCAGCGGCCTAGGCCAGAACCAGCCCCGACAACACTGACGGGGCTGGGGAGCTGCACTTGATGAGTCTGAGCTGAGCCACGCAGGCCTTGGTGCCTGGCCCGGGAGTCAGGGCTGGTGAGTGCCACCAGGCTCCACAGGCCCCACACCCATGTCCCACCCCCTGCTCTCTCTGTGGCATCACCGTGGCCTCCTTTGCCAAGGCTCCTCCCACTGCCCTTTGCATTCATCCAGAGCCCACTACAAGCCAGCTGCCTACTGGGTCCTCACAGACGCCATGGAGTAAGTAATAATAACATCTTTATCCAGGGGAGGAAGCCCCGGCAACCTAGACGATTGCTGAGCGCCCCTCTGCCTCTCCTGGGCTCTTGCCTTCTCCCACTCTCTGTCTGAGGGAGTTTCTGTCGCCTTCCAATCTCAGGCCAAGTTCTAGTGCCACTACCCAACAGTGGGTGCTAGGCCTCTCTATACCTCAGCTTCTTCATCTCTAACACGGGCATCTACCCTGTGTCTGGGTCAAATGGAAACATCATGTGTTCCTGCTGCCAAGTCTACCCACCTGCACCCACATGTACCCCTGATCGTCTCCCTTTCTGGGCCACAGTGAACTGTCCTGCTCTGATCTGAGGCCCACCCCTCCTCTGGGTCTAGATCCCAACCCCTCTGGCCACCTCATGGACACGAGCCAGCAAGCACCCATTCTCTCCTGAGTGGTCAGCCCGCCCCTGGCCACAAAGCTGGACAGGGCTCTGGCTGCTGCCTGTTTTACAGGCAAAACTGAGTGTGTTTGTTATTCCACTTACCTCTGTCCCATTCTCTCCTGAATCTCCCGCAGTCACTTTGGTCCCGAAGACCATTCCGGTCAAGGTCACATGATGTCCATGCTGCTAGGTCCAATGGTTGATTTTAAAAAGTTTCTTTAAAATTGATTTTTAGTGAGAGGAAGGGAGAGGGAGAGGAACATCACATCAATGTGAGAGAGAAACATTGATCCACCAGGGGGATCGAGGCTGCAACCTGGGCATGTGCCCTGACAGGTAATTGAACCGGTGACCCTTTGGTACATAGGATGGACAACGCTCAATCAACTGAGCCACGCCGGCCGGGACCCAGGGTTGATTTTTAAAGCTCATTTCACTGGACCTGTCAGCAGCCTTGGACACAGTTGGCCACCTTGTGCTCCTGGAAATGCCTTTTTCCCTCAGCCCCAGAAACGCAGGCTCCCCTCTGGCCCCTCCTCCCCACTGGCTGCTCCTTCACTCCTTGAGGGCCACATCTCCCAACCTCCAGTGCCAGCCCGACCAGGCGCAGTCCTTGTGCCTCCTCCCTCTGCCTCAGCCCTTCCTGATCTCATCCAAGTCAATGTGACTCCCACTCCCCAGCCCCATCTCCAGTCTGTCCCAGGTTCTGTCTCTAAAGGCCTCTCTGATTCCAACTTCCTGCCCCCACCCCCCAGGATCGGCCCAGCTGTTGTGGCCCTGGGTCCCTACCCCTCTGGCATTAAGCGGGGTATTTTGCTGAGATGCTCACCTTCAAGCATAAAAATATGAGATGGCGCATGAGAAGAGGTCCTCTGCTGCCTCTTCCTTCTCCCGCTCAGTGGGCCGGTTCTTCAGGTCCCTCCCCTGCTGATGGGAAGGATGAGGGACCCGGCTAGCATCTCTGAGCCGGTGGGGTACAGGGTGGGGAGGCTGGGGATCTCTCTGCTCCTGCCCCCTCCCCAGCTCGTTTGCTTGGTACACTGTCTGCCCAGACAGGACCAACCCCACCAGACCCCAACACTGTCACTCATCCAAGCCCAACCCCAGACCCTCTGCTGGGCCCAAGGAGGCGGTTCCACCCTCCCCCCCCCCCCCGCCCCACCCCCCATTCTCTCCTCTCCCAGCCCATCTTCATCGTCATCCTCCTCCCTTGCCCTGTCGGAACCCCTCCCTGCTCAATCTCCATCAGTTCCACCTCCGTGGAATTCCTTAATTCCTGCAGCGTGTCCCTCTGGGCCATTCATTTGCCCCTCAGTTGTTCACTTGGAAGATATCAACTGAGTGCCCACCACATGCCAAGCCCTGTGTGGGGTGCTGGGGGTGCAGAGACGAGCCCACATAGACACTTTCCTCCAGGAGCTTTCGGTTTAGAAGGGAAATATAGACATGGCCCCCTGGACACTTGGAGCCCCTCAGACCAGACCACACCTTGCACTGAACTCATCAGCGTCCCCAGGGAGCCTGAGCTCCCTCCTGGGCCACCTCTGTCAATGGCAACAGCACAAACCAGGATGGGCAAGGTAAGCCACAGTGGGTGCTTGAGGGGTGCTGCGGGGGTGCCAGGATGGGGAGACTCTTCCAGGCTGGGTGGGGTGAGGCGAGGAGGTCTGTGGGAGGGTTTGAACTTCTGGGCCTGGGGGTGGGGAGAGAGAGAGAGAGAGAGAGAGAGAGAGAATAGCAGAACAAGGTTTCAGTGGAAAGCTGCTGGGATGGGATGGGTGCTGGTGTGAGAGCAGGATGGGGAGAGCTGAGAAAAGCTGAGTCCACAGCCAAAGCTTGGCCTCCGGGACCAGGCTGAAGAGCCTGTGTCGCCTCCAGCAAGCAGTGGGCAGCCTCTGAAGATTTCTGAGCTGGAAACATTTGTGAAATTGACTGGAGGAGGAAGAGGCTGTCTGTTGGAGGGAAGTCAGAGGTTCTGCAACAATTCTGATGAGAGGTAATGAAGGACTTGACCCAGAAAGATGGAAGGAGGGGACTGATGCAGCCAATTTACACGGATAGAATAGACAGGAGGGGCAGCGTGCAGGTGGACAGGGAGGCCGGGGAAGGGTCTGAGCGGCGACGACAGAGGGGCAAGTCCAGGGGAAAAGTGGAACGGTGGGGCCACACGACATGCAGTCCAATTTAGTAGCCAGCTGTGGAAGGCCCGCCGTATGCAGGGGCGCTCTCCGCTCTCCGGGTGTAGGGTTTGACAGTGACCATGATATGTGACGGAAGAAGGGAAAGAGGGAGGCAGAAATAGGAGCTGGAGGCTGCCCAGGGAGGAGAAACAGAGCAGGAGGAAAGGAGGTGTGCCCGTGGACACCTCCACTGGCCCCAGGCTGGTGTGTGGAGGCCTGCCTCGCACGGTCCCGGCAGCCCTGGCTGGACGGAGAGAGGTCAGCACGCAGGAGTGCGACCCTGCCGGCTGGTCTGGGGCCGCCCTGTCCAGGAGGGAGGCACAGCCTGTGCAGGGCAGGCCGGCAGGCGGGGTGTCCTGAGACCTCAGGATCCTGACCCCAGGGCTAGAGGGAAGCAGCAGAGATTCCCTGACAAGCACCGCCCAGCGGTGACACCTGGCGCAGGTCCAGCCCCTGGGTTGCAGTCCCAACTCTGCCAATTGGCCGAGTGCCCTTGGGAGCCTCGCTGCCTGCCCCTCTCTCGAAGGCCAGCGCTAACTCCCCTTCATGGTAGAACAGGAGGGTTTCAGACACACAAAGGAGAGGGAGCCCCCACCTCAGAGAGGGGAGCCGCCATCCTTCTCCTGGCTGCTCTGCCCAAAACCTAGAAGCCACCTGGCGCACCTCCACTTCCTCACCCAGCATTGCCTCTAGATCTCAAGTTCAAAGTTCCCAAAGTGTTTGAACCCACCCACTTGCTCCTCCTACCCCACAGCCCCTGCCCTTCAGGTACCCCCGCCCCCACCCCCACCCCCACCCCTGCAGGGCAACCTTGTACCACAGTAACCTCCTACCTGGTCACACCACATCCACTGGCCCCTCAGCAGCCACAATAATTTTTAAAAATGCAAATCTGTTCATGTCCCTCCCCTGCTTAAAAAAAAAATCCTCAAGTGATTTCTTAGTGTGCTTAAATTAAATCCACGCGCGGTCGCCTGCCCCTGCCTCGCTCCCTGGGCTCCTCCTGCATCAACCTTTCCTGACCTGCCGAGGCTCCCGCCACACTGGCCTCCTTCCAGCTCTTACACGTGCCGGGCTTGCCTCAGGGCCTTTGCCCTGCTCTCCCCTCAGCCAGGGCCGCCGCCCCTCCCGCTCCACCTGGATATGCCACCCTCAGCCTGCGGCCCGGCTTCATTATCACTGTCCCCGAGCCCCCAACTGAAACCCACTCGGGTAGTCTGTTGCATAGCACCCGGATGTCTTCCCAGCACTTAATCTCCTTTTGCAAACATAAATGTATTAGTATGTTTTTTTTTGTTTGCTTGTTCAATGTCTGCCTGTCTTCTTGACGCCAAATCCATGTTAGCTGCTGTATGCCCAGCAGCCATAATTAGTATTGATGGGAGGAAGGAAGGAAGGAAGAAGGAAGGAAGGAAGGAAGGAAGGAAGGAAGGAAGGAAGGAAGGCATGTTTTCACAGTATAACTGTGACTACCCAAATGACCCTCCCTTCCTGGAGAGCTGGGGTGGGGGGAGGGGGGGATGGCCCCTTCAGTGTGCCTGTGTAATAGAACCCCTGCAAACGCTGGGCATTGTACAACGTGACTTCGTCACTTGCTGAATCACCTTTTCTATCTTTCTTCATTTTAGCTTTATATTTCTTGTTTTGTCATTATCTCTTGTGATTTTTCTCCACCTAGTATTTATAACTTTCTTTTTCCTGTTAAAGTAGAAATACTTCTTATTCAAGTTTTACTTGTTAATTTATAGACCATTCTTTTTTTATTAGCCCAGTAATAAAATTTTCCGGATCTATTGTAAGCTCTTATTGTCCTCATAGTTTCTTTAACCATAAATGAGACTAAATAGAGTAACAGTTGTTTAATTTAACATCCGAATCTTATTCTTGTTCTGGAAATAATTTAGATAAAAATAACCATTGTATACCTTGAATGGTGTAGACTTTGGGATACTGCAGTTTATAGAATTTTATTCTATTAATAACCTTAGAGTTTCCAGACTGGTTTCTTTCTGATACTAACAGGAATCCAGCCGCCCGCTCCCACTCCACCCGTCTGAACTCGCTGTCGGGAACTCGGGCTCTGAGGAGGGGCCTTGGCATCTGAAAGCTGCCCTGAGTCACCCCGGCGACCTGGAGGAGAAAGAGCCTTTCCCCAAAGGCCCGAGAGATCATGTGCAGGAGAACTCTCCTCCCATTTAAGGGGACTCAGGCCTCGAAGCATCACCCTTTGAACTTAAGGGGGAGCAAGAAGCAACACGAATGATGTTGCATCCCAGGAGGGGCTCAGGACTGTGGGCAAAGGCCCATCCAAGTGTCTGGGAGCTGGCGCTCAGCAAGTGCGGGCAGAGGAGCCGATCTGAGGGAGTCTGGGGACAGGCTTTGGGCTGGCTTTCCAGTGCTGTCAGGAGGCAGCCGGGGTCTTGAGGAAGGAGGGCGGGTGCCTGCCCTCACCTCCACCCCTTCCCCCGACTCCGTGACCTCACCCCAGGCTGCGGAGAAGTCCTCTGGTGACCAGTGCAGTGTCCTGGGCTGTGGTTCCTGACCCGGCCGTGGGCAGCTGCTGGACAAAGTGTGTCAGACCCCGGAAAGTTAGCCCTGACCCTCTTCTACCCACAGTCAAGAACTAAACCTGACTTCTCGACTACAGGTGAGTCCAGCCGCCAGGCCCTGGCACCACCCTGACAATGGATGGGGAGTCGCGGTCCTGGCTGTGCAAAGTCATATCCAGGCGAGTGGCCCAAAGCACAGGCCCTGTGAAGCCCTGAAGAAAAGCCAGCCACTGTCCCCCTCCCCTTCTCTGCTAGCCGCCGCCCCTCCCTCGGGAGATCCCTTCTCGAGGCTTCTATCTTCTTCCTTCCATCACCACCTGTCTCTGTCCCTCTGTCTGTTTCCCCATCCAACCCACCTCCTGTGCAATTTGGTTTCCTTCTTCCTAGGGCAATAAATAACGCCAAGGGAGAAAAAGTGAGAAGAGTGAAGGGAAGGTGTTTGTCGACTCTCCCCGTTCGAAGCCTACCGCTCAGCGACCAGGGATGCTCGGTTAGGCCAGGCGAGCGCACACCAGCCATTTGGTGAGAACCACAGTGTGACTAACACGCCAAGGCTGCGGGCTCAATCCCAGCCAGGGCACATACAAGAACCAACCAATGATCGCACAAATAAGTGGAACAAACCCATGTTTCTCTGTCTCTCTCTCTCTAAAATCCGTCATTGGTTCCACCTCAGGAACGGAATGGGAAGGCAAGCACAATAACGAGAAGATTGGGCGGCAGGAAACTAGTGGCGGGATGCATCACGTGCACGTGGATCTATGAAAAAGTAGAGTAAAAATTCCATCATCCTTCCGGACAGGCATTAGCTTCGAGGACAAACAAAATCAGTTCAATAAGCAAATCTCTCCGTGCCTTTTTGTTGTCATTACTGTGTTTAATTATCTTTATCACAAACATTTCACAAGCAACTATTTCAAAGCCTTAGTTTAATTAGGATCATCCCTTTGGATAGTAAATAGATGTGTTTATGAAAGTGAAAGAGGAAACTTGGACATGCAGTCACCTTGATTTTGTGCTTCCAGACTCTCTAAGTCTGAGGAAGAAATTTCTGTTGTTTAAGCCCCTCAGCCTGTGCTGCTTTGTGACAGCAGCCCCAGCAATCTAATACAAACGCAAAGAGTTGGGTTGGAAGGAGACTGTGGCCTCTACCAGGCTCCCAGGGCTGCTTGGATGAGGGCTGGGTTGGTAGGCACAGGACAAGCCCGCAGTGTGGCTGCGTACAGCGCTACCACAGCTCCGTGGGTCTCAGTGACATAGTTCCAGTCCAGCCAACAGCAAGGAGGCGCCCGCTAGTACTTCAAGCACTCAGGAGTGATCCCAGAAAACAGCACCTTACGAGTAACAACCATGCCTTTGAGTAAGTGCCAAACTCAAGGGGAAAAGACCCGGGGTGGGGGTGGGGGGGACAACGAAAAAAATTAGTTTGCTAGGATCAAAATGATCCTTCTGTAATTTAATGTCTACCAGAACAAGACTCAACACCCTTTAAAGTAAGAAAGCAGAGGATGCATTCTGAGTGGTAAAAAATATAAATAAATAAATAAATAATAAAGTAAGAAAACACAAACTTGACTCCCTATACTGTCTCTTCCGTGATGTGTAACACACAATAAAATTTTTTTTAGATGTGAGAAGAAACAGGAAAGCATGACCCATAATCCAGAAAAATAGACCCATGATTGTTTATTGTCAGCCAGTAGATCCCACTAGGTCCCAATGTTAGAATTAGTAGACAGAAGCTTTTAAAACATTTTAATCCTCACCCGAGGATGCGCTTAGGGTGAGGAAGAGAGGGGGAGGGAGGGAGGAACCAAGGGATGGAGGGAGAGAGAAATACCCAAGTGACAGGGAAACATCAATCAGTTACTTTCCATACCTGCTCCAATCGGGGCTTCAACCTGCAACCTAAGTATGCGTCCTGACCAGGAATCGAACCACTCAACCTTTTGGTGCACAAGACAATGCTCCAACCATCTGAGCCACGGCAGCCAGACAGTAGACAGAAGCTTTTAAACTTCTGTCACAAATCTGTTCAGGGATTTGAAAGGAAAAGATACACATAATCAGTGCACAGATATGAAGAAATTTCAGCAAAAGAATGGGAACTATAAAAAAGATCCAGATGGGAAATTTGAAACTGAAAGCTACAAGATTTAAAGCAAAAAGTTCACTAGATACACTTAACATTAGATTGGAGTCTGCAAGAAAAATGGGCCATTGAACTTGAGAATCGATCAATAGAAATTATCCAACAGAGAAACATGATTAAAAAAAAATAGAGACTCACTGACCCATGGGACGATATCAGGTAATTTAACACTAGAGGAATCAGAAGGAAAGGAGGGAGAGGATTTTCAGGAATAAAGGCTGAAAATTCCCCCAATTTGGTGAAATACGGGTCTAAGAAGCTACAGATCTAAGAGCAGTGCCCTAACTGGGGGCTGGGGAGGATGAGGGGACTGAACGGGAGCCAGAGAGCCTGGTAATCTGGGACTCAGAGTGGGAGCCAGTGTGAGGGGAGAAAGGAGGAGGAGGGCGGGGGTGGAAGGAGGGGAGGGGGGAGGAGAGGAGGGGAGAGAAGGGGAGGGAGGGAGAGGATCAGCAGTGCCAGTCTGGGCTCAGAGAGTTCAGGATGGAGTTCTCTGAGGAAGGAAGAAGCAGCCACGCGGACCACAGAGAGCAGCTCAGGGAAATGAACCCTGCAGAACCCCTCGTCCCCTCGAGGAATGGGTAGGGAAGGGGAGAGCAGGCAGGCAATGAGCCAGAGGTATTTTATTTTATTTTATTTTATTTTTGAGAAGTGTACTGGCCAAAGGAAGGGATGAAGAAAGACTGCAGCAGCTGAGGAGGGTGGTGGGTGAGGGGACCTGCTGCTGGTTATAGGTTGTGGGCAGCAGGCAGCATAGGGGAAGGTGATTAAAGGGGGGATGGGCCCAAGGACTCAGGTGAAGCCCTTTGAAAATACCAGCACATTTGGAGGAGGGACAGAGAACACAGTGAGTGATGTTTCAACCTGGTGAGAAAGGAGGCTGGTGTAGCTCAAATCTGAGAAGGCGTGGTGCAAGCCATGATTCGTTCATGCAGTAGCTCACACTTGTACACTAGCAGACACAGTTCTAGACACATACACTTGTCCTGGCAGCTGCCTGTGACAGAGGGACTATTGTTTCCCCCCCCATTATACAGTTGGTGAAACTGAGGCACAAAGAAGTGAAGTAAACCCCCCACGCTCCCCAGCTAGCCAGGGGCAGAGCCAGGATTTGAACCCAGGCAGTGAACCTGGCTTCAAAGCCTCTCCCTCAGCCATTACCCTGGCACCCAGGCAGGAATCGAGCTTGACCACCCTCAATTCTGTGACCTCGGGAAGCTGGATTTGCCTGGAGGAATGCAGTTCCCCACTCTGGCCACCACTCAGCATTGCTGTGAGGGCAGGATGGGCACGCTGTGAATGCTCGCATCTTCATCACATGTAACTCGGGGTTCTTATTGGTCAGGAGTTTCCTCAGGAGGCGAGAGGCCCTCTGAGGGCTCCAGCCTGCATGCGGGGGACCATGAATGGGAAGAGCAGAGGGAGAGATCTGGCTGTGAGGCCCAGGGAGGGGAGCTCTTGGATGGGCCTGGGTTTGAGGCATCACCCCCTGAGGCTCAGAAGTGCTAGGAAAGGCATACGAGAAAGCGAACACTCGATTGGATCTAAGGAAGAAAGTGTTTTTTGTTATGAATTACATTCTCTGTTCCACGCTCTGTGCAGGGCACTTCCCTAAACCCATGGTCAGCAAACTGCAGCTCGCGAGCCACATGCAGCACTTTGGCCCCTTGAGTGTGGCTCTTCCACAAAATACCACGTGCGGGCGCACACGTACAGTGCGATTGAAACTTCGTGGCCCATGTACAGAAGTCGGTATTTTGTGGAAGAGCCACACTCAAGGGGCCAAAGAGCCGCATGTGGCTCGCGAGCCGCAGTTTGCCGACCACTGCCCTAAACCATCCCATTTAATCCATCTTCAAAATGTAGCTTTTGCGCAGGTATAATTATTTCCATTTCACAGGTGAGGAAGCTAAGGCTCTCAGAGGTCAGGAAACTTGCTCAAGGCCACGTAGATGGTGCGTGGCAATGGTCGGATTTAAATCCAGATGTTTAACCCCAAAGCCCATGCCCTTTCCAGGCTCCTGTGCAGGTAGCGTGATTACAGGATTGGAGGAGGGGCTTCAGGGAAGGGTTTCTACAGGGGCTTCCCAGACGGGACTCGCTGGGGAGAGGCAGACTGTGAAGTGGGAAGATAAAACCCCCTTTTCCACTTGGAATGTGACCCGAAAGTGATGGTTCCAAAACTTGGGGGCACAGGCCTTTTGGGGAAGCTGACAAAAACTAGACTCTCACCTCAGAAATGATGTCCAAAATTTTTCATGACATTAGGGGTTCACCCAAATCCCCGGACCCGGGCAGGGGCTGAGCCTGGCTCTGCCAGCCCACACTCTGGCCAGTCCACCGGGAGCCAAGCTTCCGCTCATCTGCCTGAAGGTGTGATGACAACGAACATAGTTTGATGAACGCGTTAGCGCACGTTGTGATGTGCAGACCAGACCTCCCTTTACAACTGAAGGACTTATTCTCCCTGCTGCCGGCAGTGCTGACAGCCCCCATCCCTCTTCCGGAGCTGTCCTTGACTTGGAGGGGGGCACCTTGCCCAGAATGTCTCCTTCCCAAGGCAAACCGCATCAAGGAGTGACGGGGCAGCTCTGAAGGGCTCCTCCCTCCCCAGGTGCTGATCTTGAGTACATTCCCTCAGAAACTTGTGTATGCTCTCCCTAGGAGTCAGCTTCTCGGAGCACCCAACCAGTGAGACCTGGACTTGCTCCTTTAACCATAACAGCAACTGGCAAGGGCCATATAGATGATTATAGATTATTATCCCCTTTTTATAGGTGAGAAATCTAAAATTCAGAGAGATGACCACTTGCCCAAGGTCACAGAGCTAGCATATTACAGTCATCTCACGGGTCTGAACCGAGTCCATCAGAAGCCAAACTCCATACTCACGATACCCCTCTTTCATCAGTGAGGGTCAGCCTGAAAAGAACAGGCCAGGAGGGGAAGACGGGGCTTGGGCCACTGAGAAATGGAGGCAAAATGCTTTGGTCCCAGAAGAGTGTTCCCTCCCCCTGCGCCCCAGCTTCATGGGCACATTCAGGTTGGACACTTTACCAAGCCACCCACAGGCTGCCTTCAGCAGGGAGGGCAGATGGAGGCCCCTGGGCTCTGACCGTCCCGCAGGATGGGGAAGCGGTGCTTACAGCTCCCATCCTCACCTGAAAGGCCACCTGCTGTCCCTCAGGGAGCAGCAGACCTGGGTTGATATCCTGACTCTGCTGCTCGTTGGCTGGGGCCTCTCCCAGGTCATTCCCCTCTCTGGGCCTCATTCTCTTCAGGAGGGCGTCACAGGCTCAGTTCCCAGACCCAGGGTGAGTCAGCATTCTCTCACTCGCATTGCAACTTTGAAAACACGCCTGTTCCTCCTCTGCAGGACCTGCCTTCCAGCCACCATCTCCCCTCCCAGTGCTGTCTCCTCCCTGGACACTCCTCCACACCCACTGAGACTTGCTTCCCAGCTCACTGTCTCCCTATCCACTCCAAGCCCTGGCATCATGAGGGGTGACCTCCATATCCATATAGAAGGCCCATTCAACAGGCCAGCCTCCTGGCCTGGGACCTCCTCATCTCCCCGCCGTCCACCTCCAGCTCCTTCGGGTGCCCAAACCCCTGGCCCACTCCCAGCTGCTGCGTCCCACAGTCCCCTTTCTCCTGGTCTATAAGGCCAGTGGCTTCACTCCCCGGCCCAGCTCGGCCTGCGTGCCTGACCACCCGAACCACTCCCATGGAGCCCTAACAGCCCGTGTGGAGAGCAGGGGCTCAGGTGCCCCTTCCCCTCAATACAGCCTTTCCCCCACATCAGAACACGCTTCCGATGGTCCCAACATAATGTCCAAACAGCACAGACTTTTGGTAACTGTTAAGAACATGGCAGAGCACGAAATCAGTTACATGCTATCTGGCTTAAGCCATGGTACATTCCATTTGTTTTGTGACAGGGCAACATGGAACATTTTGCCTCGAGGTGGAAATTATAACAAAGACAAACTTGATAGCCGTCTCAGGGAGAGGCCTGCTGGGCCACGTGTGTCTTCCCAGCTCCTCGCCCTCACCACTGCGTACATGTAGGACCTGCTCAGCCTCTGGTCCACCTCTGCCTTCCACACCCACCAGCAAAACCCAACCCAGCATCGCCCCACAATCCTACCCACTCCCACAAGGCTCGAGCAGAAAGAATTACATAATCTTGCAAACTGATGCCACGAAAAATCAAGGTCTTCTCCTTAGCAGGACCTCAGCATCCCATTTTTTGATTTGTCCCCATTTCTCTCAGCAACTGTTCCTAACTTCTATGACTTGGCTCAAGCCCTCACCCACCAAGCATGGGAGACAACCTGTATGCCTTGACTTCATGACAACTGAGGCCTCCAGCGGTGACCTGCCCCAAATGACGGGCCCCATCTTAGCGGCCTGGACTCTCTCCCGCCAGCCTCAGGGGGCTGACCCTCTCCCTGCTCATGGCCGCCCGTGTGCGGATCCCACTGTCTACTCTGTCACTGCACCTGTTCCGTCAGTTTCACCCTCTTTCTCTTATATCCTCAAGTGCTTCCTGGCTATGTCCCCAAAGCCTGTTAGTGTTCTTAAATAATACTTCCTTAATTCTGAGTCTTTGAAAAGCTTTGGTTCTTTCTTTCCTCCCCTTCCCAGCTAAGCTTTTTGAAAGTGTAATCTGAACTTTATATATATATAAACTTTAATGGGAAAAATAAAATATTACCAATAGAATCCAGCAGGATAATAATAAAAATAATATAATAATAGTATAAATGACAAGGAAGTTTATTCCAGAAATTTGAACCATGTCAACATTAAGAACTCTATCAATGCAATTTATCTCATGAATAGATTAAAGGAGAACATCAAAGGATTCTTTGATAAATGCCCCAACGGTATTTGATAAAATCTGACATACATTTTTTTTAAAACCCTCTTTGTAAACTAGGAATAGAGGGATAATTTTAAAATGGAATAAAGAATAAATCTAAGCCAGGAGCTAATGTCACGCTTAAAGATGAAACGCTACCCTGAGACAGCACAAGGATGTCCTTGATTAGAGCTATCATAACATATTCTGTGGAAGTAAGTCCTAGTCGATGCAATCATAAAATAAAACAAGTGATAGAATTATTGGAAAGGAAGAGTAAAAAATCTGATGCACTCCATAAGAAAACCAAGAACCAAGTGAAAATTATTGTAACGAATAAGAGAGGTTAATAAGGTGGGTAGTTAGCCCAGCCTGTGTGGTACAGTGGTTGAGCGTTGACCCATGAACCAGGAGGTCACAGTTTGATTCCAGATCAGAGCACATGCCTGGATTGCAGGCTCAATCCCTAGTTGTGCAGGAGGCAGCCAATGAATGATTCTCTCTCATCACTGATGCTTCTCTTTCTCCCTCTCTCTGCCTCTCTCTGAAATCAATAAAAATATATTTTAAGAAATATGGCAGGTAGTTTCAAAAGAAATATAGAAGAATTTATTAGCCTTTCTGTATAGTGGTAACAATCAGTTAGAAAATATAATGGGAAAAAAGGATTTCATTCACAATAGCAACCAAAATAGAAAAAATCAGGGGAGACTCTTAGCAAGAAGAATACAGATCTCATAAAGAAGAGCTCCATGCTTTATTGAACAATTCAAATAACCAGAGGGCCATACTTGCTCTCAAGATAAGAAGGCTTGATAATGGAAAAACGTCCATTTCCCCAAAGTTATCTACACATTTCTCCATAATTTCAATCAAAATCTCAATTTAGTTTTTGAGTAGAAGTTGGTAAAATAAATCTAACATTAATATGGATGAAAAAAATGTGAGGAAATATATAAAAGAATTTGGAGGAAAAAAGACTGAGTTAGAGCATCCCCTGGTGCTTGTCATATCAAATATGAACAAATATATTTTAAACCTATAGTAATTGCAGCAGTGGGAATCGGTGTCTGAGTAAAGAGACAGATCAAAGGAACAGAATAGAAAAAATCCAATAAGCGTTTCTAGTCAGTGGGAGAAAGAACGTGCTACTCAAGAAACGGTGCTGGGATTTCATGAAGACTCTTCTGATTGGATTGGATTTCCCGAAACATTAAAAATGTCCACATGTCAAAGACATTATATAACAGATATTTCCAGATAAAATGATATGATGTCTGGGGTTTGCTTCAGAATACAAGGGAGAAGGTGGGAGGGATATAGATGAAACAAAATTGCTTTATGTCGATAATGGTTGAAGCTGAGAGATGGATGCCCAGAGGTTTATTCTACTCTTCTGCTTTTTAAAGAATAAATGTCTGAAATCTTCCATAATAAAAAGTTATAAACATTACACAAATTAAAAACTCAAGCTAGGGAAATACTTGCATTATGACACACAAAGATAAATATCCTTAATATACAAATTGTTCTTAGAAAGCAATACAAATTTTGACTATCCCAATAGGAAAATAAGCAAAGTTTGTGAATTGATGATGATGTATAATTAGAAGCCCAATGCACGAAAATTCGTGCAAGAGTAGGCCTTCCTTCCCCCAGCTGCCAGCACCGGCTTCCCTCTGACACCCGGGACCTCTGATGGCCAGTCTAATTAGCATATTATCCTTTTATTATTATAGATGATTTATAATTATGTAAATGATTAGTTACATAATCATTAAAACTATGATTATGTAAAAAGATATTCAGTTTCACTAGTAGTCAAAGAAATTAAATTCTTTTTTAGAAATAAGGTTTATTTTTCAGCCTATAAGAATAGCAAAAAATTTTACAAAGTGGTAATGCTTAGAGCAAGTGAAGGTGTGGGGAAATGGGCCCTCTCATATATGGGGTGGAGGGTAACCTGTTTCAATGATTCTAGGGGTAATTTAACCATGTATAGGGGCCTTTCAAATATACTTACACTATGACTCAGCAATTCAATTTTTTTTTTTTTTTTTTTTTTAAATATTTTATTGATTTTTTACAGAGAGGAAGGGAGAGAGATAGAGAGTTAGAAACATCGATGAGAGAGAAACATCGATCAGCTGCCTCCTGCACATCTCCCACTGGGGATGTGCCCGCAACCCAGGTACATGCCCTTGACCGGAATCGAACCTGGGACCTTTCAGTCCGCAAGCCGACGCTCTATCCACTGAGCCAAACCGGTTTCGGCGAGCAATTCAATTTTTAAAGAATTTTTTTTTACATAGTCAAATAAGTTCACAAAGATATTATACATTTGTATTTATCACATTATCTACACTAATAAAAGAGAAACATGGTAATTAGCGTACGACCGCTACCCTTTTCATTGGCTAATCAGTGAGTATATGCAAATTAACTGTCAGCCAAGATGGCGGCCCGCAGCCAGGCACTGAAGCGAACATGAGGCTTGCTTGCTGTGGACTCCAACGTTCCCCGCCTCACTTGCCAGCCTCTAAGCTGCAACTCTAAGAAACTATGTACTATGTTGCAAATAAGAAGCTAAACAAAACACCAGAAACCAGCCGGACTGAAAGCCAGGGGACCGAAACATTGTATCCATGTTTTCAGCAGCGAGGCTTCAGCACTAAAGCTGGCCCAGAATAAAAAAAATAAAGAAAACAAGGAGCGGTTGGAAGCTTCAGTCACTCGCCACCCGGAAAACAGCTCTCAGCCCCTCACCCAGACTGGCCAGGCACCCCAGTGGGGACCCCCACCCTGATCCAGGACACCCTTCAGGGCAAACCAGCCAGCTCCTACCCGTGCACCAGGCCTCTATTCTATATAGTAAAAGGGTAATATGCCTCCCGGCACCGGGATCAGCGTGACGGGGGCAGCTCCCAAACCCCCCGATCAGCCCTGCTCTGTGCCTGATAGGGGGGAGCTCCCCAATCCCCTGATTGCCCTGCGGCTCTGTGTTTGTCAGGGTGCAGCACACCAACCCCCTGATCGGCCCTGCTCTGTGGGTGATAGAGGTGGCGCCCCAACCCCCCTCCACGGGCCTTGCTCTGTGTGTGGCAGGGTAGAGCCATAACCTCCCCATTGGCCCTGCCCTGAGTGTGACAGGGTGCAGCGCCCCAACCCCCTGATCCGCCCTGCTCTGTGTGTGACAGGGGGCGGTGCCCCAACTCCCCTATCGGCCCTACTCTGTGAGTGACAGGGGGGAGCTCCTCAACCCCCTGATTGGCCCTGCTCTGTGAATGACAGGAGGGAGCTCCCCAACGCCCTGATTGACCCTGCTCTGTGTGTGACAGTGTACAGAGCCCCAACCCCCCTGATGGGCCCTGCTCTGTGAGTGACAGGGGGCAGCGCCCCAAACCCCTGATGGGCCCTGCTCTGTGAGTGACAGGGGGTGGCACCGCAACCTCCCCATCGACCCTGCCTTGAGTGTGACAGGGGGCGGTGCCCCAACCCCCCAATCGGCCCTACCCTGAGCGTGACTGAGGGTGGCATCGCAACCTCCCGATCGCCCTGCTCTGTGCATGACAGGGTGGCGCACCAACTCCCCTATCGGCCCTGCTCTGAGCCTGACCAGGGGCTGCACCTAGGGATTGGGCCTGCCCTCTGCCACCCAGGATCAGGCCTAAGCCAGCAAGTCATTATCTCCCGAGGGGTCCCAGACTGCAAGAGGGCACAGGCCGGGCTGAGGGCCCCCCCCCCCCCCCCGAGTGCACAAATTTTTGTGCACTGGGCCTCTAGTTATTTATAACAGTGAAACATTGGAAATGCCCCAAATTGATAGCTTAAATGAATTATGATGCATTTACACATTTAAAATGATGGTGTAGCCCTAACTGGTTTGGTTCAGTGGATAGAGCATCGGCCTGCAGACTCAAGGGTCCCAGGTTTGATTCCAGTCAAGGGCATGTACCTTGGTTGCGGGCACATACCCAGTAGGGAGTGTGCAGGAGGCAGCTGAATCAATGTTTCTCTCTCATCAATGTTTCTCTCTATCCCTCTCCCTTCCTCTCTGTAAAAAAAATCAATAAAACATATTTTTTAAAAAGTAAATAAAAATAAAATAAAATGATGGTGTAGCCCTGCCCAATGTGGCTCAGTTGGTTGGGCATCCTCCCATGAACCAAAAGGTTGCCGGTTTGATTCCCAGTCAGGGCACATACCCAGGTTGTGGGTTCGATCCTTGGTCAGGGTGCATGCAGGAGGCAGTTGATCAATGTTTCTCTCTTGAATTGATGTTGCTCCCTCTCCCTTCCTTTCTCTATAAAATACATTTTAAAAAACCAAAACATATCCTCACATGAGGATTTTTAAAAAAGGTGGTGTAGATCTATATTTAATTATTGGAAGAAGATGCTGTTGAGTGAGAAAAATCAGATTTAAAAAAAAGTAGGATACCATTTCAAGAAAATGTATCAGGAAAAATATCCGGAAGAAGGCACACTAAAATATTAACAGTGTTTTTATTGATGGATGAAAATGACATCTCATTGTAATTTTAATTTGCATTCCCCTCATTATAAGTGAGGTTGAACATCTTTTCATACATGTAAGAGCAAAGCATTTTTCTGTGAACTCTATTCACATCCTTTGCCTGTTTTCAATTGATTATTTCATTTTTTAAAATTGATTTGTAGTGGCTCTCTACATAGAAAAAAGTAGGCATTTGTGTGCAATATATATTTGCAAATATCTTTTCACAATTTATCATTTGTTGTTTGATCTTGTTTATGTGTTTTTTCCAATGCAGATGTATGTTATTTTCACATAGTTGAAAATATATTTTCTTGTTATATGGGTTCATGAACAGGGTGCTCCCTTACTCTAAGATTTTATATATACAAATATAATTTATATCTGTAAAATTTTTTATATAACTCTACATATAATTTATATAAAGTGTATAATATATATATTTTAATGCTCCATGTTTTCTTCTAGTACTTTTATGGCTTCAGTTTAACTTTTGTGCACTTGCTCCATTAGTTTTATGTAAAGAATGAAGTAGAAATCAACTTTTCCCCCAGAATTGTCCTATTTATTGAACAATTTGTCTTTTCCCTTCTGATAGGAAAAGAAATCCATTTTCTGATACATTAAATTTCCTTTTATGACATACTCAACTTGGGCCTTTTTCTGAGCTCTTTATTCTGTTTATTGATCTGACTGAATACTCTTCAGTGCCTCTCTGTTTTAATCATGTTTTCACACAGGATAGAGCTGATCTCTTCTCATGACTTCTCTTTATAAGAAATATCTGGCTATTCCTGCAGGTTTATTGTTTCATATGAACTTGAGAATAAGCTGATCTGGTTTCAAAATTTTTTTTATCTAGTTCTTATCTAGATATTTAAGTGTAAAACATAACTTAAGAAGAATTAATATCTTTCTAATACTTAGGGTCAACATTTTCCAATCAAAGAAGGAGGATTTTTTTGTCTCTGGTGCATTCTATTGTGTTCCTAAACAATGTTTCTATCTTTTTTTTTTTTTTTATTGATTTCAGAGAGGAAGGGAGAGGGAGAGGGGGATAGAAACATCAATGATGAGGGAGAATCATTGATTGGCTGCCTCCTGCATGCCCCTTACTGTGGATCAAGTCCACAACCCTGGCATGTGTCCTGACCAGGAATCAAACCAAGACTTCCTGGTTTATAGGTCAACATTCAATCACTGAGCCAAGCCAGCCAGGCCTAAACAATGCTTTTAAATTCTTCATCTGGACCTTGCCCTTTATGGCTACTACAATTGGTTTTCCCATCCATTGCATTTTAAACTTCTGGTTGTTTTATCTAAGTATGCTATTAATTGCCATATTCATTTTGCATCAGCAATTCTACAGCATTCTTACTATTTGCAATTTCCCCCATTGATTCTCTTACATTTTCAAGTTATACAATCACATTGTTTTACATTAATGACAATTTTATTTCCCATTGTCTGATTTGGTGCTTCATTTCTTCCTCATATTTAATTGCTTTAGATAATATTTCCTTTAACTGCTCCTTAGTCTGCTGAGAATCCTTCTATAGTTTTATTATTACACTAGGTGATGGATTTAGTTTTAAATAAATAGAAATAGAAAAGTAATCTAAACACAAATAGATATTTTACAGAAGAAGAAATAAAAACAGCTCATCTATAATAATATCAGCGTAATATGCTAATTAGGCCAGACGTCCTCCCGACCGGAGGGAAGCCTGGGTCCCAGGTGCCTGAGGGAAGCCAGTGCCAGCAGCTGGGGGAAGGAAGGCCTACTCTTGCATGAATTTCGTGCATCAGGCCTCTAGTAAATACATAAAAAGACGCTCAAGAGCATTATTGGCCTGTCCTAAAATCCAGATTTTTGTTCTTTTGCCCTTGGTCCACAGCTTTCTCACTGGATGCTTCCTTTGGCCCATCACCCCTACTGGCCAGCACAGGCTGATGTCTCCCAAGTCTACGCTCCAGCATCTAATGTGTATATTCAACAGCTTCCTAGACACCCCACTTGGGTTTCCTACAAGCCTCTCAACTCAACACGTTCAAAACTGGACCAATCATCTCGACCTCCAAACCTCTGCCCCATCTTAAGGAGAGAAGCCATCATCTGCCCACTGCTCCCCAGTAAAGCCTTCTCCCTCCTCCTCAGCCACCCTTCAATCACATTAACCTTCTGAATATTTGTTTTGATTTGCTTTCCCCCAACCTCATCCATTGTCCTGATTCAGGTTCTCCTATCTTCCTCTCCTGCGTTATTGAAATGGCCTCCTAAATGGATTTTTCTTCTCCATTTCTGGCTCTTTTAGATCCAGCTTCCAGAATTATTGCTGCCAAGGTTTATTTCCAAAGCACAAATCTTGTCTGCCTTTCTCAGCTTACCCTTCCATTTTGCTGGAGAGCATTATTAATAACTTTCTTACATGGAGTGCTGCATCCTTACCTATCTGAAAAATGTCTTTGTTATGTCCTAGAGCTTGATGATAATTTGTCTGGATGTTAAAATTCTGGGTTGAAATTACGTTTCCTCTGAGCTTGACGGTCTGCATTCTAAGGTCTGGTGTTGCCATTCAGAATTCTCATGCCACTGGGGTTTACATTTTCTCTTTGAGTGTTTTTTGGCTATTCTCTTTGTCCCACATATACTAGAATTTTAGGTTGACATGCACTGCTGTGGGTCTATTTTTATTATTTATCCTGATGGACTCAGTGCACCCCATAAGGACGTCTGTACTTCAGGGTTGAGAATTTTCCGGTATTAATTGATTTGATAGTTTCCTCCCCTCCATGTTGCCTGTTCTCTCTTTCTGGAACTCTCAGTACTCCAATGTGAACCTACCAAATAGAGTCTTTTAAAATTTCGATCATCTTTTCCATTGGTCTTGCTATTCTGCTTTCTGGGGAATTTCCTTACCTTCATCTTCTGATTCTACTGAATGTTTATCTTCAGCCCTTTTAAAAAATGTTTTAATTTCCAAACAGCACTTTCTTGTCCTCTGGGTTTCCATTTTGGTACTGTCCCTGTGGACACTAATTAGAGATTGTGTTTGTTTTGTTTGAGTTCTCTTCCTTTTGTCATTCCCATGTCCCCAGGGGTCTTCTTTCACTCTGTGTTTCCCTCAGTCTCATTATGTTGGAGCCTCTCCTGGGGTGGATTACCTTTGGCTATATCCATTCATATTTTTAAGAATAAGACAGGGAAACGTCATGTGGGAGCTGTGTGTCTGTGGATGGGGGTTTTCTCAGTGGCTGAGTTTGGCTTCGGGTTCTCAGAGGGAGCCGGTTGTTATGTCTGTTTCCTGGGACCACTCAGCTTTCCTGAGAAGAAACCATCAATTTCCTGGTCCCAGGGTAGAGCCCTGGCTGTAAATTTTTGATTTGGTGGTAGGGGTTGACTTTTATATAAGTGAACTTTCAAATAATCTCTTCTTCTGGTACCAGATCTCATTCTCGCCTCTGCCACACCTGGCCCGTAGGGGACCAGTTCTCAGGGCTTCTCCAGGGGCAAATGAGCTCCTTCCCTCCTACCTCCCCTCCTCAGAGCACTAAGCTGATGCTTTCTCCACTCTCTACCTGACCATTTCATACCTCCACCTGCTCTTGGTTTTCTAGACTTTTGTGGAAACCTCTCATCTGCTGATGGCCTCTCCTCATCATTGTGTTAATGTTTTCTGTTTGTTTGTTTGTTTGTTTTAGATATAATCCCCTTCCTATAAATCTAGAGGAGTGTTGGGAGAGAAGGGAGAGAGGAATATGATATGTTCACCCTGCCATTTCAGGAGACTGTTTCACCACTGGCTGATCTCTCAGGGACAATGGTTTCTCAGTCATCTCTGTGACCCCAGAGCTGGTATAGACCAGCAGTCTGAAGACTATCAATAAACAAATGGAACCTACTGCTCTCTCTCTGAATCCTTCATGCTTAACACAGGAAAGCAAAGGAGCACAAAAATCACACCACATACAGAATGGTGAGGACTCTGCAGACTTTCTGTCTAGAGAAGAGAAGACTCTGTGTGTGTGTGTGTGTGTGTGTGTGTGTGTGTAAGGGGTGGTAGTGGGGGGGATGAAGGATATACATGGGGTTTCTGGCCACCTACAAATATCAGAGAGATCTCATGTCAAAGGACCCACACTTTTGATGTGGCCTCAGAGGATATGAATAGGACTATGAGAGGGTGAAAGATACTCAATGACAGTTTAGCTCCTTACATGCAATCACTTTCAGCCAGCTCCCTGATGATCAAACAGACTACCTGGAGAGGGAATGAGCTCCCTGCCCTGGAAATGTTCAAGCAGATCCAGACACCAGCTATTAGAGTTACTGCAGAGAGAATTCAACTCACTGGTTGAAAGATTAGAGCAGATTCTTTTTTAACTTGACTATAGCTAATTTTCAATAATATCCTCTTTATTATCCTGAAATAAAATAAGAGAGTAACGCTTATAACACTTTAAAAAAATACAATTCCCTAATCCTATCTAATAAAGAGGGAATATGCTAATTGACCCTTGAGCTATCATAAAGATGGTGGCACTCACAGCCAATAAAGAGGGAATATGCTAATTGACTGCCACACCCTCAAAGATAGCAGCACCCACAACCACAAGATGGCGGCACCCAGTCCCCTCAGCCCCCCAGCCGCCCAGGGACAGCCCAAGGCACAGGCAAGCTTCGGATGGTGGCTGCCCAGCCGCCCAGGGCCGCCCGAGGCTCAGGTAACCAGGGCCAGCTGAGGCTTGCGCTGCCAGCAGTGGCAACAGCAGAGGTGTGATGGGGGCGTCGCCTTCCCCTGATCGCCAGGTCGCCTCCCGCCCCTGAGAGCTCCCAGATTGTAAGAGGGGGCAGGCCAGGCTGAGGGACTCCCCCCCTCCAGTGCACCAGGCCTCTAGTGGATATATAAAAATAAAGATGACACGATAATATAGGAATATGTGTTTCAACATATGAATGTTCGGGCATAATAATGCATAATAGAATGAAACGGTGAGATGGTTGAATCAATGCGCAGAATCCACATGCAAGCAGTGGTCTGATGCAGATGGATACAGGTATGTTGTTTCAATTCTGTGGGGAGTTCTGCCTTTAGAGATGTGATTTTCCAAACTAACACACAACTCTTAGTGAAGTTCTGAAGTACAAGTTCCCCTTGATTTATATACAAAAGCATTCCTAACAAATTCAATCCTGTTTCTATGTAAACCGGAGTTCAAAGACAATTATAAACAGGTTTCTAGTGCTTGGCAAGTATTTGAAAGCCATGGGAGATATGGGACAAGTTTTTCTGTGCAGGACTTTCCTGCATTGCAGGACAGGCATACATGGCCTCTACCTAGTAAAGGTCAGTAGTGTTCCTCTAGTCATTGTGACAATCAAAGTGCCCCCACGGGTCACTGCTGCTGAACCACTGGACTAATTAGTCACTAAGGTTCTTTCCAACCCTAGGATCCTCCCAGGATCCCCAAGTGCTGGAGAGTCAGCAAGAGGATAGCAACTGGCATTCCTCAATCTCTGGAGCCACTGGGCTGGTGGACACAGAGCAGCCACTGCTTCTGGCATCTATGGTGGCTTCCTCTTTCCAAATAAATCCGGCTCAGCCGGGGCACCAGCAGCCCCATTTCCCCCGCCCGCATGAAGGAGGTTCATCAAATGGGTGTGATTGTCCCTGCACTTGAGCTTCCTGAGAAGGGCAGAAAAGCTTGACACTTAAAATGATGGCATCAGTGGTGTTCTCCACAGCACCCTGGGTGCCCTTCCTTCCTTGTCCTTCAGGCTAACCAATCCCCAAATCGGAAGGAAACAGCCACCTTTGTTCTCCTCACTTCCTGAGCCACTGTGACTGGGGGAAAAAATGAGGGCTGCTGGGGCCACTGCAGATACGGGTCCCCTCCCCTGGCTGGCTGGCTGGCTCTATTCTCTCCTGCTCCCAGAACCTCGTGTCTCCTGAGGCTGCCCAGCCCACTAGTTCCTTCGGGCTGTCAGCAGATGGCTTGCCCCTGGTCAGAGCACCATAGAGGAAGAACATTGATGGGGACTCGTTTAGCATCCCTCTTCTCTCCAGGATGAATTCCTCTCTCTCTGCTCTGAATTGCATCTCCTCCCAGGGCCTCTGAGATCCACTCTGTAGCTATTTTCTCTCCCTCTACATCTTTAACCACTTTTAACTCTTTGCTCTCAACTCAGAAATAGGCTTAAACCTAAAAAGGAAACAGAAACCTCTGTGTCCTACCTCCCCTTCAAACTACTGCTCTGTCTCCCCTTCTCTCTTCCCGCCAATGTTGGAGAGTAATCTACACTTTCTGTGTCCTCTTTCGCAATACCCCTGACCCATTACAATCTGGCTCCTCTTCCCATCATGCCACTGCAACTACTGGGTCATGAATGACATCATTATCAAATCCTGTCCTCAGTTTTCATCTCCTAAATCCTCTGCAGCATTTTATTCCATGAACTATGCTTTTCCCTGAATGTTCTTTTTGCTTTTTCTGGGCTATTTTTTCCAGCCTGTCTTTGTTGGATCCTTCCCACTTCTTCACCCTCCCTCCCCTACTTCCTTTCTCTTCCTCCAATCTCCCTTTAAGTAGTCAGGCCTCAGTGTTCTGTCTATCCCACACCTCTTCGTCTTTAAATGATGTCACCTCTTCCTATGGTATCAACAAGCCTTGGAGGTTGACTCCCAGACAAACAATCAGCTTCAAATTCCCTCCTTAGCCCTGGTCCCAAACGCACATCCCCTCTAAGTCTGTTCAGACTTCTCTGCCTCCTGGGTTCTTCATCCCATTGAATGGTGCCACCTCCACCTAGTTGCCTAAACTGCACACCTAAAAATCATGCTAAGCTTCTCTCCCTCCCACCCTATATGCATTCTGCCCCTACATCCTGTGGATCCTCTCTCAGAACCTTCTCCTGAAGCTGGCCCTCCTGTCCATCCCCTCTGCCATGCCCCTCATCATTAGGCCTCTTTCTAAGAGTCCCAGTTGGTCTCCATGGCCACCAGGCTCTCTCTATTCCAATTCTTGCACTTCTGCAGTTCTCTTTGAAAGACCAATCTGAGTTATGATAGTCTTCCCTGTCTTACCTAAAGCCTCCACTGGCACCTCATTCCACAGCTACAGCCGAGGCTCCTTGGAAGGGCACACAACACCCTTCCCCATCCTCCTTTCCCATCTCTACAGCAGCCATCCTGAGCCGCTGTAACCCCTGAACACACCGGCAAGATGAGTCCTTTGCTCCCCAGACAGTGAAGGGCACCATTCCCCGCACCCTCTACACCAGTGGTTCTCAACCTTGGCTGCACATTAGAATCACCTGGGAATCTTTTTAAAATCCTGATTTCTGGGCCTCATCCTCCGGAAATTCTGTTTCTTTGTTACTAATGTTGTGGCCCCACCCCTAACACGTCCTACAGGAGGTGGAGAGCTACAGGAGAGGGCAGGGAACAATTTGTTATGGGGTGGGGCCACAACATTAGTAACAAAGAAACAGAATTTCCGGAGGATGAGGCCCAGAAATCAGGATTTTAAACAGATTCCCAGGTGATTCTAATGTGCAGCCAAGGTTGAGAACCACTGCTCTACACTTCTATAGGTGCTGGTCCTGCCCTTGGGTTCTGACAGCTATGTTCCCACCTCACCTTTAGCCTTATCATCTTTGAGTAAGCAGTGCCTGGCGTAACGCTTGCACACAGCAGTGTTTTGTGATGATCAGTACAATGACTAAATAAGTGAATGGATGAGCAGATGGATTGACTGAAAAATTATGCCCTCAGCTGCCTCTTCATCACATCCTCCCCTAGGCCAAATGTGAATGTGCAAAAGAATTACCTGAAAATCTTGTTAAAATGCAGATTCTGATTCAATAGGTCCAGGGCGGGGCCTGAGACTCTGCATTTCCAACAGGCTCCCAAGTGACCTTGAAGTCACTGGTCTGCAGACCACACGAGAAGAGCCAACGGTTTCCAAACTTTGCTGAGTATCAGAACCACCTGGGGAGCTTTACAACGTCCTGATTCCCAGGTGCACTCTATCCTACGTCAGAATGTCTGAGGGAAGGAGCCAGGAGGCAGGCTTTTCAAAGATCCCCAGATGATTCCAGTGTGCAGTAAAGTTGGGGAACCCCTATCCTATGCCATCTCTTCATCAGCAATGATACTCAGCCCTGGGTGCTCATTAGAACCACCTGGGAAGCTTTTAACACCTACTGATGCCTGGGCCTCACCCAGATCAATTAAATCAGAACCTCTGGGATTTGGACCCACGGGTTTTAAAGCTCCTGGGTGATCCTAATACGCAGCAAAGGCTGAGAGCTGTTATTTTCAGGCTCTACCTACAAGAAGATTTGAGAAATCAGGAGTCTAGGATAAAGAGCAGGTGTGAAGGCAGACTCCAGGCCTGGCTCTCCAGTTATGCACAGTACAATCTCAGAGAAGTGAATTTAGCCTCATCTCTAAAATGAGATTAAGAATACACGCCCTCATGATTCCAATTTTAGTGGAGTCTTCTGGAATAGAATTAGGAAAAGTGCTCGCCCAGGAGCCTGTTATCACCTCTCTAATGTTGGTCACCATTTGGGTCCCCACCTACCAGCTTGGCTTCAGCTTCCCATCACCGGGAGAAGTCTCCTTCATGCAGGAGCCCCCAGCTGCAGGCCCAGCTAGGGAGCAGCAGATGGTTCAGTAGCAGCCCAGGCCACCGGTGGGGAAGTCACCAGGACTTGCATTTGTAGGCAGACTGAACGGTGGAATCAAACACGGCCCCTGCCAAGCAGTCTGGCCTGCAGCCTGGATGCTGCATGGTGGGCTGGTCAGCCCTGAGCAGCGACAGGGCACACCCGCTGTTTTCTGCACACACCGCGGAGCTGCCACCTGACCCACAGCAAGGAGCCTGCAGGTTTGCACCAGACTTCTCTCTTATGAGCCGTCTCTGCAAATCTAGGCTGTGGGAAAGGCACAAAATGAACACAAAAACATAGGCTCAAGCCTGGCCTGCCAACGCCGGCTGCATGAGCTTGGATTTGGTTTCTGTGGCTGCTGTTGTTATCCTTTTCTATTGTATTAGCATCATGTATACGTATAAAAAGTCCCTGGACCAAACCGGTCCACTCCTGTCCCCGGAGGCAGCAGAAACCCAGGGCCTCGGGCTGGGGTCAGGTTCTGGGTCCTCAGTGCCAGGGAAATCTTGAGACATTTGTATTTAAAATTCTTCTGTACTTACCTGAAATTAAAATTTAACTGGGAACCCTGCAAAATTACTTGCTAGCTCAGCAGCCCTGCAGGAGGGGATGGAGGGAGTTAAAAGGAGTGGCAATGCCAGAAGCGGTTTGGCTCAGTGGATAGAGCTTTGGCCTGCAGACTCAAGGGTCCCGGGTTCGATTCCGGTCAAGGGCATGTACCTTGGTTGCGGGCACATCCCCAGTGGGGGGCGTGCAGGAGGCAGCTGATCAATGTTTCTCTTTCATTGGTGTTTCTGGCTCTCTAACCCTCTCCCTTCCTCTCTGTAAAAAATCAATTAAATATATTAAAAAAAAAAAAAAGGAGTGGCAAGTGCTCCTGTGGAAGAGGCAGGCCTGGTGCGGAGGCCTGCCTGGCTCAGCTGGGCCTGAGCTGTGGGCTTCAGGGATCCAAGATGAGAAAATCTTACAAACTTTTGTGTCTCATGAGCATCTTCTAGAAACTTAGCAAGCAAAGCCCAGCCAATTCCAGAGGCAGACAAATAGACATGACTCTCCCTGACCCAACAGGAACAAAAGTGACCTCCCTCCGCCTGCCCGCTAATGTCTCTACCTGTGTGGATGAAGCTTTGTATTCCAGTTAGAGTCCTCAGGGTTCACAGCATCACAGAGCAGAAAGAGCCTTCCAGGCCGGCCAGCCCCTCCGGCCCCCGCTGGGCAGTCCGAGCCCAGGGAAGGACAAGTGTGCCCAAAGCCACACCGGAGTAAGGAGCTGGGCTGAGATCCAGGTCTCCCACCAGCCTGGTCAGCTCAGCCCCATGCCTTGTGCCACCCTCACCATCGGAATAGAAGTGCCTACGACTTCATATGCAAATCTACTCACCGGCTCCACAATCTAGGATCAAGAGGAGCCAAAGAGGTTCTCTCTGGTTACAACCCAACTAGAAGCAAAGCGGCAGAGAATCTGCACTGAAGAGGGAAATGGCTTTCCTGGGACCTCTGGAGATGGCCAGGTTGCCTGGGGGCAGCCTACTCACTGTGCCTGCGTCAAGAGGTAGCTGTGGCCTGTCAGTGTTCTCACTGACACACAGCACAGAGGAAGCATGAGCTATGGAGTCAGGAGACCCTGGTGCAAAGCCTGACCTGATTGGTATGGACTAATTACCCAGCTCAGTCCCTCGTGTGTGAAATGTGACTATTTCACAGGGGGTCATGAAGATGGAATGAGATCAGGCCCAGGACCCGAGGAATTGTATTATAAGGCCTAAATTTTCAAGTGCTGCCCTGACATCTTTGAATCCCAAAGGCCTAATTGTTGAGTTGCCCTGCTCTCTCTAATATGCCCCCACCCAACTGGTTAGGCTCCCCACCTGGCTAGTTCCCCTAACGGCTCCCTAATGGGGTTCACCACCCTGCCAGCCCAATAACTTATTCAATGAGCCAATCACAACCTCCCACAAGAATTGGAGGAGGGCACCCCACCCTCTTGTCACTATGAAGCCTGCTCTCCACAGCCCCTGCTGACTCACCCTGCTCCCAGGCAGCCCCGGAACACAGCCCTCATGGGCCCTGCATGACAGGTAGTGTCCTCCTCTCTTAGCCTGTGAGTGTACGTGACCTATAACTGCTACCAATCTCATCTGTCCATTCTCATTACTTGTATGTTTGACCACCTTGTACTATTCAGGACAAAGGAGCTCTCCTTCACCAACAGGGTGGCCAGAATAGAGGCCAGAATAGGGGTTTAATAAGATAGTGAACTCTGGTGCCCAAACAGTCCCCTTCCACTGCGCCATGCCGCTGGGCAGGAGGGCCCACCTTGTATTCCTAAGTGGTGGTGCTGGGCTCCCACGCACAGGGAGGGGCTGAGACCTTGACAACAGAACTTAGCCAAACAGCATGTGGGGAGACAGCATTCTGGGGTCTTCTCAGGCTCTTAGGGCCAATAGCCCCTCACCTCCTGACACACTTGTCTTCACTGTATCTTTTTTTTTTTTAAATATATTTTATTGATTTTTTACAGAGAGGAAGGGAGAGAGAGACAGAGAGCTAGAAACATCAATGAGAGAGAAACATCGACCAGCTGCCTCCTGCACATCCCCCACTGGGGATGTGCCTGCAACCCAGGTACATGCCCTTGACCGGAATCGAACCTGGGACCTTTCAGTCTGCAGGCCGACGCTCTATCCACTGAGCCAAACCGGTTTCGGCCACTGTATCTTGTCAGACTAACTGCTGCCTGTGAGGGGTCATGACAGATGTTCTACATCTGCTTTCATGCTGTGCAGAGAAACGACTAGCCCAAGGTCACACAGATAGGAGAGATAGAGCTGGGTCAATCCCTGCCCCCACCCTGCTGTCAACACCCTGTGACCTTCTGGGAAGCAAAAGCACTGCTTGTGGGGTGTTCCCCTATGCTGAGGTGACACTTTCCCAGAATCACCCATGTGAGGGCTGCAGACTGCAAATACTGGCCCTGGGACACGAGACTGATGTCCCCTGGGAAGCTCTGCATGGGAAAGCGATCACAGTGACCTTGTCCCAGGTCACTTGGATCTGTCTCAGTCCCTACTGGGCCCAGGGCTCCCACTGTTAGACAGTAAGGTGACCTGGAGGCCTCCACACGATTCCTTGCGGGCAGGAATTCCCTGAACTTCTTGGTCCCAAAAGTAAATTTTATGACTATTTCCATTTAGCTCTCCTGTCCTTTGTTTGAGGGAATGGGAACTGACAGCGAAAGCCCTTAGCTGGGGGTTATAGCTGTGTTCCTTTGGCCAGCCCAAAGCTGTTCCTCACACACACTTCCCTTGGGTACCTCTTTAATAACAGTGAGTTCCTATTTCTGAGTGAGGCAGCCTGGGCTTCCGTCTACAGGAAAAGTTGAGACCCTGGCCAGGAGGCAGTAAAGTTACCACTGGACCTGGGGTCAGTCTTTCCCATGCCCCAAACTACCCCGAGTCTCTCAGAAACCCGGAGATGTTTTAGGAGCCAGCTCTCCGGGCCATCTCTGAGTTTCAGACGCTAATGCAAAGGTTGGGCACCCTCAGAACAAGTTGACTCTCACGCTATGGAAACAATCTCTGCTTCGGCTAATCCCCACTGAGAGGATGGAGAAAATGAGGGTCACCCAGGGACTTGCTTAAGCAATCAGCACAGGGCCCAAGGGAGAATCTCCCCCCTTGTGCTGGGAATGGGTGCGGGGTCAGTCCAGCTCCCTGACCCAGGGGGTGGAACCAGAAGCTTCTCTGGCCTATGATGCCTGTGGTCAGCCAAGCACAGCCTCAGAGATCTGATCTGGGCCCTCCCCCATGACCAGTGCAACGTCACGTGCAGGCTTCCTGCATGGCGGGGCCCCGCATCTTCCCTGGTTCTCTTCCCCAGGTCCCAGCTCCTAACAACCAGAGAAGTCGGGCTCTACAGGGAAAACATCCCTCTATCTGCCTGACCTTGGCCAACCTTCCCTTGAGGCCACAGACAGATGTTACCCAGATGAGCACAGAAGGAGGCCAGGGAGCCAGGAAAGCTTGGAAAGTAGCCAGGAGTGGGACTAGGCAGATGGTGGCAGCTTTGCTGCTCCCAAAGGACCAGGTTTTGGCTGCAAAGACCCTGGGGACCACTGTCCTCTGGTGGAAGGTACATCCCCTCGCTGCTTGCGTGTTTTGCCCACACTGCCACCTCCTTACCCAAGAGTCGCACACAGCTCTGTCGTGAAACTGAATTCCTTTGGGAGAAAAGCCATTTCCTAACTCCCCTTGAGACTCATGGGAACTCTGAGGCTGTCACAGGATGAGAAGGAAGTGTCACCAGACTGTGGTGACTGTCTGTCTTTCCCTGGAAGCTTTTTCTCTCTTTTCTCTAATAGCTCAGCAGCAAGAAGAACAAAAAGCCATTTCCTGCTAACTTTCTGCATTTCTCAATCCAGGTCCGAGAGCCTCTGTAAAGAGGTGCCCTCCTCCTCAAGCCCAGACCTGCTCCAGTGCTATGAGCTCAGTGGGACAAAGACAACATCTGGTTCTGCCCCTGGGTCAGATATGACAAGTTGGTCTCATCTTGGCTGCCTGAAAGAAAAGGATATCTAGGGAGGGAAAGGGTCCATGGTCTCCAGCTTGCCAAAGGTCTCTGAAACAAAGTAGGGCAGGATGGTCCCACCCTTGTCCACACCTGAATCAGCTTGGCTATCACACAGACCCTTTCTGTTCTTCCTGGAGGAGCTGGGATGACAGTAAAGAGACTCCTGAGCTAAGTGGACAGAGGTATCTGGACCATATTCCAGCATCATCCCTGGTGCTCTCATCTGCTAACAGAACCCAGGAGTGGAGAGAGCCACAGATAGACCTGCTGTGCCCTGGAGTCCACTTGGGGTGGGTGGAAGTGGGGGCTCTCTCAGAGGTTTCTGGGTGACCACAGTCCAGTGAGTTACCATGAAAATTAATCTGAGGGCCTCTTGGGAAGTCCACAGCACAACTCTGGTGAGAACTCATACAGACATCACCCCATCCAGAGCCCAGAAAGCCATGGCATTAGCTGAACTCTCTGACTGCTGAGGGAGGTGGAGAGGTGGGCAGGATTCATCCAGGTGAGGCCTGGATTTAAGAAAAGAGGAAAGGGCAGCCTTTGAGAATGTCTGGAAGAGGATGTGAAGGGCCACTCATTTTGTTTTGGAATCCAGAAAATTCTGGATCCCACTAGTGCCTTCTGAAGGCTGGCTTGCCTTTGGGGGAAGGGATATGGCTTTATTTACAATTATCTTAATAAACTGAGGTGGGAAAGGGGAACTTATAGGAGGACTTAGCACCCTCTCTTTAGAGTCACCCCTTGAGGGAAGCCAGGCCCAAGGAGGCGATGCCTGCTATTCCTATTCAGCTTCAGAGATTTCATAGGGCTTTTTGTGTGTGTGTGTGTGTTTTTGCCACTTCAGTCTCCAGGCCACCCGACAGAAATTCTGGATGGGAAGGCAAGGACCACACCGTGTGTGTGAGGGGGGTGAGGGTTGGGGGGGGGGAGGGTCTGGGTCTAGGGTCAAGTTCAGGAGTTAGAAGCCAGAAGCCGGGCCAGGAGGCGCAGGGCTGGCACGGAGCTGTCCAGACCCTAGTGCTGAAGAGGAAGAAGGACAGGAAGAAGGACAGCGGAGCAGGCAGAGAGCAATCAGTGGAGCCCGAGCCTTTGCCCGGGGTGAGAGGGGGCGGATGGAAAGGGATTCCCTTCCCTTGAAGTTCCAGGGAGGGAAGGGGGCAGGTGAGTTGGGGTGAGAAGGCAGGTTGAGGTTTTGAGAAGTGTGCAGCCACCCGAAGCTGCGGCGAGTGTGGTGAAAGCGGGCCACCACCCAGCGGGGGGAGGTTGCAATCTGGGCCAGCTGTGCGAGAGGAACAGGGAAAAGACCCCGGACCTGGGCTAGGACCCCAGCTACAGGTCAAGGAGGGGTATGGTGCGCGAGGTGTTCTCACCCCTACAGCAGACTTCCGTGAGTCCACACATGCACACCCATGGACACACACACGGGGTAAGCTCCCAGAACAGGCACACACCAAGCACATGCAAATAGTCCCACACACGGACTCTGCACACAGGCGCTGGTTCCCCCTCCAGGTTGCTGAGGCTCCCACTCCAGGCCTGCATGGCCAGTCAGGCCTGGCGTCCCTCCCATTTAGCTTCCCGGCCTCAGATGGCACCTCCAAAGGAGGCACAGCCGGTGGGAACCCCAGCTCAAGGCTGCGACCCACGAAGGTTCTGGAGAGGAGCAGACAGGCAGCTCCTACTCTCAGAAAAGATGGGGGGGGGGGCGGGGAGAGGCAGAGGGGACAGATCTCAGATACCGTTTCTCCTTCACCCAAACTCCCAGTGATGGTGCCAGAATACGAAAGGAGAGTGGAGAGGAGTGAGTGTGTCTCCTTCCCCCATGCTGGGGACACCCTGAGGACCTAAGCGTACCTGTGGGTGGGAGGCCCCGCGTGGAGCCCTCCTCAGCGAGTCCGGACCTGTTGGCTCCTCTGGCTTCCCCTGGATAAAGGTGGGAGTGGGGGGTCACCCCGCTTGTCCTCCACTCCGCCTCATGGCCGTGGGCTACAGAGAAACTCCGTCCCGGGAGGCGGCAAGTTACCTGGGTTCGGGCTCTGGGAGGGGTGTCCTCTGGTCCCCGGGCCTTGCCGGGGTTCCAGCGCCCCTGTGCCCGCCGCCCCGGCACCTCGCCCGCCCTCCCGCCAGTAGACTGCGCCGAGCCTGAAAGCCCGAGCCCGCCCGCCCTCCCGGAGAGTCTGCTGCTGACCTGCATTGACGTCATTGCGTCATTAGGTTTCCCCTGGAAACACTGGCGCGCCCAAAATAGTAACACATTAATTCAGGCCGGGGGAGCAGGGAGAGACTGTTTGTAACCCTGCAGCTAACTCGGCGCGCAAGCCCGTGCGCAGCGGCCCCCGCCCCTTCCGAGGGCAGAGTGGATTTCGCTCGCCTACTATTTTGAGAACAAAGGAAGGCAAAATATAGAACCCGGGGAGAGAGTGCGGGGGACGCCGAGACCCTCTCGCCACACACACACACACACACACACACACACACACACTATGCACACCCTCGGGCAGACGTTCCCTGTATTTGGGCTCTTTCAGATCCCCAGGGCACACGGGCAGGTCCAGATCAGGCCCTACTGCTCTGCTGGAGTTGAAAGACAAACTCCCCCACACCCTACCCCGCCCCCTCCGACCCCTCACGGCAGACGGGCTGGGCGCCTTCCCCCCACGCGCCTACGCCCCTCCCCACCCCCGCCCCACCCCTGCAGCCCTAGCGGGAAGGGCTCTTCTCCCAGGCGGCAGGCGCCAGCTCCCCGGACCATCTTGTGTTGGGGGGGAAAGCCCTGCAGGGATGCAGCCAGCTGGCGGCTGTCCCGAGCTTGGGGTGGGGGTGAGGGCGGGGCAGGTCACACTTCCCCGCCGACTCTCTGATGCAGCGGTTTGGGCTGGGGAGTGGCCGCCTTTTCGGAGCGTCACCTCGCTCCCGCTCTCCCTGGACACTGCACGCAGAAAGGAGACGTTGCTGGGGCGAGAGCACCGGCTTCGGAGCCTCTTTACTAACTCGTCCTCGCTAGACTGAGCCCTTCACGCAGCCTCTCGGAACGTGAGGGCAGTGCTCCGCTGGGCCAAAATAGCAAGCGCTTAGCCTTGGGCTGTCCGCGGAGGCGGGGAGGTGGCCCACGGAACTCCGAGGGCGGAGAGGGATGCGGTGCAGGCTGGGCGAGCGGGCTCCACAGGGTCCTGCGCACACGGGAGTGTAAGGGCGGGGAGCTGGGAGGGTCATTTGAGGGGGATCAGCCTTCCCCTTCCTTCCAGAGGCCGCTCAGGAGGCCAGCGAATTCTGTCCTGCTTCATTCCACCCTGGGCTGGTCTCCCCTTTGCTCTCTCTGGCCAGGGAGGGGGCGTGCCTGGGATGTGGGAACATGCCTCCTTGTGCTGTGCGCAGAGCTCTCACCCAGCACCCACTCCCGCAGCAAGGGGGAAGGACGGCCCGCACACAGCGCTCGGATCACAAGTATCCTCTTGGCTCTTGTTCCTGTTGACCACAGAGGTGATGAACAGCAACCACGCCATACCCATGACGCAGGACCCGGGTCAAGGAGCCCTTTTGGAGAGGACGGGCTTGGCCTTGCCCCTTGTGAGCTGTGTGTTCTCCCTCGGCCTGTGCTTTTCCCTCCCTGAACCGAGCCGCGGTGGACTCATCTGCGAAACCAGGTCACGGAGCCCGCTCCAGCCGCTGTTGTGAAAATGACAAGAACTGGTACCTAGAACGTGTTGGAGAAATGACATGCCCTAGGCCTGCTCCTGCCCCCCATGGGTAGTTCTCTCAGCAGTGAGTGAACCCACACTTTGCAATATATACACACCCCCTAGTGACATCATTGGGGAAAGCTGGTCAGGGACGCTGAAACCGTGATATAGAATGCCCCAGCCCCAAAGGGGTGGCATCTGTGCTCTGTCATCCACATCATCAGCCTCTGATCTAATGCTTTCAGATTCAAGTTCAAGTGGTGGGTGGTGAGGGCCTGGGTCTGCCTCCTCCTCTGTGGGCTTATTTCCCCGGCACCAAGGCTTTATGACCTGGGCTCCCCTCACCCACAGCTCCTGTCCTACTGAGCTGCAGCCATCGTCTACCTGTCTGTCTCCTCTCTGGACCATGGCAGGGACCAGGTGGCACTCTATTCCACCAGCGACTTGGCACAGTGCCTGGCCTAACAGCTGACGTTAATTGTTGGTAAACCAAAGACTGATAGTCCCTCTTATGGTAACCTCAGCCCCAGCTCCACTATTTCCACTTATCTCTCCATGCCACTGTGCAAGCAGGCCCCAGGTCCTGGGCCAAATGCTGACTCATCCACACAGGCCTCTCCGATTCCCAGGAGGATGAGCTCTCCCATCCTTAGTCCCAGTGAAACGGGGTTCTTGGACTGGAACATGCAGTGTTCCCCTGGGCAGGATGGTTCCCGGGCTCTTTGTCCGGTGGAGTCGAAGAATGAATCCACGGACAGAAGATGGTATAGCAAAGGTGGAAATTTATTGAAAAACAAGTACAGATTCCCACATGGAACAGACTCCCACATGGGGAGGGGGAAAAGGTCCCACAAAACTAACTCCCATGTGGGGAGGGGAAGAGTCCCACTGAGTTCCTTTCCCCTACTGTTTACAAAGGCTGTAGATCTTTGTGCCTTGATATCCCCTCTGATTGGTCACTATTCCCTTGGACTGGTTACTATAGTAACTCCTGAGCTCAAAGGTCCCCCCCCCCCCCTTATTGTTTTCCTATTCCCCCTGGGCTTTCTTCTACTTCTGGATGAAGGGCTTCCTTCCCTTTATTTTGTAAATATAGACCTTCTTCTGTTTCCAGCTCCCTCATTCTATGGAAATGTACCTGTTGTAGCTTTTCAGCTCCCCTATTCTATGGAAATATACCTTCTGCTGCTCTGCAGCCCTGTGTTTCTTCCATGGTCCCCTTAATTTCTAAAAGTTCCTAAACCTGTTTTTTTCACCCCCCAAAATTCCTGTTTCACCAGGATCACCTGGAAGAGCTTTCACGGAGTCGATCACGTTCTGTCCTGAATTGCTGCTCTCTGTGTAAGGTGTGCATCTCCCTGCTGAGTTGTGACTTCTCCGAGCTGGAACTGGGTCTTGCCCATCTCCATGTGCCCCACATAGCTCAGCTGTGCCCAGCCCGGCACATAACAGATGTCAGGAGATGTTTCCTGAAAGGAACTCTGCAGGTCTGCTCACCATTTCTCAGCTGAGGGCCAGGCGTGGATGCACCGTGATGCTGATGGTGCTATCTCTGCAGACCTGGCCTAAGAGAGAGACCTCAGCAATGTCAGTCTAGAGATCCCCACGCCACCCAGCCCCCAGGAGGGAAGCCCTAGGAAAGCACCCTTCCTATTTTTTTCTACTCTGGAGGAAAGTGCAGAGTGTGCCTGGCAGTCTGGGAGGATAAGGGGGATGTAAAGGAAGGAAGAGACACACCAGGGTCAAAGCCAGAATCTGCCCAATCAGCTGTTTGGCAGGAAAGTCAGCATCTTACAGTTACAGAACAGGCCTTAGTCTCATCCTGGCCCACAGCAGCGTCTGTCACTCAGTGAACAATGATAAACTGGAGCCTCAGAGCGAGGCAAGGACTCTGCCCAGCCAGTGAAAATGTCAGCCACTAATCCCCTCCACACACATCAAGACCTGTGACTCCTACCTCAGCCCCATTCTGGCGGCATTGCTTCCCCAGACCATCTCAGCTATGCATCCCAGGCAGGTTAGCACTTCTGTGTCAGCCTGGGAGTCCCCAGGGGCCTGCCGGATCCCCTGTCCTCAAAGTGGGGAGTGGAGTTCTCTGTTCAGGAAGGGATGGAAGCACCCAACTTTGCTCTCCATGACTATGTCTTTGCTGCCATTACAGGTACCATCACCTGCATCATCAGCTTGCCAACCTCCAGATCTGCACAGCCTCGGGAAACCAGCTGTGTTGTGAGGAGATGCATGGGAACAAGGTAGGAAAGATTTTCTGAGCATGTTCATATGGACATAGAATGAAGGGGGCCTGGAAGGCTTTTGGGGGCCTAGGGGCTCTGTGGACTGCCCGAGCTGTCTTGCAGCCATGAGACAGAAGGAGCTGTAAGGTCCCAGGTTGGAGTGCTGCCTCGAAGGGTGCTCAGTAACTCACTTGTCACTGCTTCTGTTTGGCTTTTCCCCCCCACAGCTTCAGTTCAAATTACTAAGAAAGGCAGAATCTGATGACCCAGCTAAGTACCAGGGTTCTTGGTTAGTCAGAGCCTCTGACCCAGGCCACCTATTAATCCAGAGATCTACAACCCTTGCTCAGACTTCCCCCACTGGCCCAGTTAGCTGGGCTGGAGTAGGACCCAGTTGGGGTGGGAAGTTGCGTGAAGGGAAGTGGTCCTGGCTCCCCTCAGCAGAGCTGTAGGAAGGGCAAGTTCCTTGAAAAGATTACTTTCATGTGTTGAGTACCTGGACTGGCTCATCCAATACAATCATACTCTGGAATAGACTTTGACCTCTCCCTTCACCCCCAGCCTGGGAAGATCAGGATGCTGTTGATCATGTGGGCATCAGGTTTCATTACTGAACTGATCTTCACCCCAGGCCTCCCATGAGGCCTAGAAGGCAGTGGCTGACCTCACTGTGTGATGCTGAAGGTGATGGCACCAGAAAGGCAGTGAATGAAGGAGGAGCCTGCCAGACTGTCTCCCTCGTGGCTTCCCTGTGTCCCACTCAGTCCCACTTAGTTTGCAAGACCTGGGACCTCCTGCTAAACACAGATAGGCCAGGAGGAGAGCCCCCCTGACACACCCACTGGAGGTAGTGTTCTGAGCCCTGCAAAGGAAAAGTGACTAACCTGGCAACAGAGTCAAGAAGAAAGAGCCCTGAGCTGGGAATGAGGACAACTGGCTCCTAATCCCAGCACTACCATTACGTCACCACCAACTCAAAACAGCTGGCACCTTCCATTTTTACCATCTGCTTCCTATAACCATGGAATGGTACAATAAGACAGGTGTGTCAGCCCAGGCATGGAGACACGGCAACACCCGTGACTTCAGTGGAAATTGGCTCACCCAATAGGAGTCTCATTACCCTTGAAACTGGGGCTATAGGTGGGCAGGTGGCAGAGTGGACTGCTTTCTTGAGATTTGACCTCCAGCTGTCTGGGCCTCTGGTGGCTATAGGCCTTTTCCTCCCCAACAGGCCCTTCATCCTACACCTTCTTAGCCTCTCTTGTACCAAGCAGCCTCCTGTACCAAGCAAGGGTGCCACAGCCCACTAAGTCCTTCCCAACTACACAGGTAAAGATCCATTCATTTAGTCATTCAACAAACTCAATCGGTCCAGAGACACTTTTGCTCAAATTGTTGACCACAAAATTTTATCCCAGGCCTCCCCCTGTCTTTGCTCTCAACATTTCCCAGGCTGTGAGTCCAACCTGTCTTCTGCAGGTACCATCACCTCCATCGTCAGCTTGCCAACCTGCAGATCTGCATCTGAGAGTCCTCGTCCACATTCCTCTTCTCCACTGCAATGGTGGCCCACACCCTCCTGGCTTCCAATCCCTGGAGCACTGAGCCAAGGTTATGACTTCGCAGGGCCCCAAGTTCACATCTTTTTTTCTGATCAAGGCACAATTGTGCTTTTTGCTCTTTTGGACAGAGGTGGAGGTAGCTGAGCAGCAAATGATTAAATCTGGAAAACCTGCCAAGGATCCAGTGGCATAAAGCCAAGAGAGAGAGTCCAACTAAGAGGCATGATAGGTGCCAACTCAGCTGGACAAGTTTTGCAAAAACATTCAGAAAAGGGATCACTCAGACTGGAAAGACTGGCCAGTTCCATGAAAGGAGGTGACACTCGAATGGAACTCCAGAAGAAAGTAGCACCTAGAGTGGGGAGGGGGAATGAGAGGAAGACAGGTAGGTGGGAGCAGCTGTATAAAGCAGTGAGTCTCAACCCCGGCTGTGCCTTAGAATCACTTTGGGATAAACCTGGGTTTAACCTAAAGATGATATAAAGGTACTCAGGCTCCACTCCCGAGAAACTGAGATTCCATTGGTCTAGGGCAGTGGTTCCCAACGTGGGACACACACCCCACAGGGGGGCAACTTGATTTTTAAGGGGGGCAATTCGAGAATGAGTTATTAACTGTGAAAATTTCTTATGGTTCTAGGGGCCTCATATACAGTATAGAAATATCTATTGTCAGGAGAAACCAAGATGGCGGCATAGGTAAACACCGGAGTTTGCTGCCTCGAACAACCACTTCAAAAATACAACTAAAAGACGGAACGGACATCATCCAGAACCATAGGAAGGCTGGCTGAGTGGAAGTTCTACAACTAGAAGAAAAGATAAAAGCATACCGAGACTCAGAGGAGGCACAGTGCGGAAGGAAAATACTAAGGTGCGGAGTGCATGTGGAGCGGGCTGGCAGCTGTGGGCGCAGTTGTCGTTTTCAATCGGGAGGGAGTCTCAGGCTCTGAGCTCCAGTTCCGGGCGAGTCTCTAGGGACCCAGACTCATACGGGAGAATCGGGACTGTCTGGCATCACTCAGAACCCTAGGGCAGCTTTCTCTCCGTGGGGCTTGCAGCAAATACTGGGTCACTGAGAAGCAGAGCCTCTGAGGGCAAGACTGAAAGCAGCCATAATTGCTAACCCCGCCCTGTTGATCCCATGGGACCCGCCCCGCCCAAGCCCTGCAGGGAGGCTTTTGCTGGTTAGCCTCAGGCAAAGGCTAGATTAGCACCTCCCTAGAGATCCAGGAGCCAGGAAGCCCGGAGGTCAGAGTGGGACCATCCAGTTTGCAGCTCCGTGGAACCATAAAAGACACACTCAGGGGGCAGACTCAGTGAGCACCAAAGCCCCATCGAAGCAAGTCTAGACCCAGAGGGGTGTCTCCAGCACAGAAGTTCTCCCACTGCAGACACAGCTGATTCTCACAGCCAATTGGCCTGGAGGTCAATTCCTCACAGTGATAACTACAACAATCAAGGCTTAACTACAACAAGACTGTGCACAAAGCCCACAAGGGGGTGCACCAAGAGTGTCTACCTCAGGTAATTGGGACACTTAGCACAGAAAGGCACTCTATCGACACAGCGAAGCATAAAAAATGCTGAGACAAAGAAACAGGACACAAATGACAGAATTGGAGGAAAGCAAACTGTTGGATATAGAGTTCAAAATCACACTTTTAAGTTCTTTAAAGAACTGTCTAGAAGCCGCCGATAAATTTAATAAGGCCCTCAAAAAGACTGGTGAGACCGCCGATAAATGTAGTGAGATCTTCAAGAAGACTGGTGAGACCGCCAATAAATGTAGTGAAATCCTCAAGAAATCTAATGAGACCCTCGATGTTGTGATAAAGAACCAACTAGAAATTAAGCATACACTGACTGAAATAAAGAATATTATACAGACTCCCAACAGCAGACCAGAGGGTCACAAGAATCAAGTCAAAGATTTGAAATACGAAGAAGCAAAAAACACCCAACCAGAAAAGCAAAATGAAAAAAGAATCCAAAAATACGAAGATGGTGTAAGGACCCTCTGGGACAGCTTCAAGCGTACCAACATCCGAATTATAGGGGTGCCAGAAGATGAGAGACAGCAAGATATTGAAAACCTATTTGAAGAAATAATGACAGAAAACTTCCCCTACCTGGTGAAAGAAATAGACTTCCAAGTCCAGGAAGCGCAGAGAACCCCAAACAAAAGGAATCCAAAGAGGACCACACCAAGACACATCATAATTAAAATGCCAAAAGCAAAAGACAAAGAGAGAATCCTAAAAGCAGCAAAAGAAAGAAAATCAGTTACCTACAAGGGAGTACCCATACGACTGTCAGCTGATTTCTCAACAGAAACTTTGCAGGCCGGAAGGGAGTGGCAAGAAATATTCAAAGTGATGAATACCAAGAACCTACAACCAAGACTACTTTATCCAGCAAAGCTATCATTCAGAAGTGAAGGCCAGATAAAGAGCTTCACAGATAAGAAAAAGCTAAAGGAGTTCATCACCACCAAACTAGTATTATATGAAATGCTGAAAGGTATCCTTTAAGAAGAGGAAGAAGAAGAAAAAGGTAAAGATATAAATTATGAACAACAAATACACATCTATCAACAAGTGAATCTAAAAATCAAGTGAATAAATAATCTGATGAACAGTATGAACTGGTGATTGTAATAGAATCAGGGACATAGAAAGGGAATGGACTGACTATTCTTGGGGGGGAAAGGGGTGTGGGGGATGCAGGAAGAGACTGGACAAAAATGGTGCACCTATGGATGAGGACAGTGGGAGGGGGGGTGAGGGCGGAGGGTGGGGTGGGAACTGGGTGGAGGGAAGTTATGGTGGGAAAAAAGAGTAACTAATGTAATAATCTGAACAATAAAGATTTAATTTTAAAAAACCATATTTTAAAAAATAAAAAAATATATCTATTGTGACATATTTTGCATTTCAGTTCTCTATTATGTTTTGAAACTTTATTTGCTATTTTTTCATATCACTTCATATTATTATTATTATTTAAAACAACTTCTCAGTTCTTTCTCAGTACCCCAACTGTTCTTTTGTTCTTTTATTTTTCTCTTTCATGGATGCCATGTTTGTTGGAAGCTTGTTTAGACCAAGTCAATGGCCTTTTAGACTTCCTCCACATGACCAGGAGTTCACTTTTTGAATAATAAGAATTATATGTCACAAGCAGGGGGGCATCAGAATTTTAGAGATGCTTAGGTGGGGCATGGGCAAAAAAAAGGTTGGGAACCACTGGTCTAGGGTGAGGACCAGGCACTTTATATTTTTAAAATTTTCATCTGTACTTGGTGATTTATTGACAATTAGTTATGTGCCATGCCATCAGAAGTAATTTTTCATTTGTAATAATCTGTAATATAGTTCAAGGGCCTACACAGCAGTAGTTTAGAAGGAAGCCCTCTGTGTTGGAACCTGGCTCCCCATTCACTGGCCATCTGACTGAAAATGATGTCCTGAGCTTCCATGTTTCTTGGTGACAATGACGGTACTTACATCACACAAAGTTGCTTTGTGGCTCACAGGAGATAATGCCTTCGTGTATTGAACACCAACAGGCTCGGCACTGGTCATGTTCAATGGCTCCCGATGATTCTAATGTGCAGGCAGGGCTGAGGCTCTCTGGCATAAAGAGGACTCTCCTGGAGGCTGGAAAAGATCCACAGAGGGAGATGCTGGAAAGGTTGGGACTTCCTTATGGAACAGTTCAATGATGGTGCAATGTTGGGGCTTGATCCTATTAGGTACAACAGGATCCCAGGTTTGGAGTTTGACATGATGAATGTGATACCTGGGGACCCGGGGGTTGGGCATTCTTGATTGGAGGTGGGAGATGGAGTCAAGAGACTAGTCTGGGATCAGAACAGGCAGTGGAAATTGAAAAGAGGGGATGAGTGTGAAGTGAAGTGCAAAGGAAGAATCAACATGATTTAGGACCTTGGTGGATGTAAGAGCTTAGAGGGATTACGGGAAGAAAAATAAATTTAAGCTTTCAAGTCTAGTGGGACCAAGGAACTAACCCCTGTTTGGGTTAGGATTATATTTAACTCTGAGTACCAGGCAGCACAAATCAATAATGGCTTAAACAAAATAGAAGTTTATTTTCTACCAGTCGGAAGTCCAGAGGTATGAAGTTCAAAGCTGGGATGGCAGCTCTGCTCCGTGGAGTCCTTGGAGAACCAGGCTCCTGGTAGCTCACTCCTCTGCCATCCTGGGACGCGGTCTTTATTCTCAGCTGGTGACCCTTGCGTTCCAACATCCATAGGGAGAAAGGAATGAAGAACTGGAAAAAGACAAGAGCCGCGATCTCCTGAAGGAGGTTCCTTGTGGCTGCCACTCATCACGCTCACTTAGACTCCATTGTCCAGAAATTAGTCTCATTGCCACGCCTATTTGCAAGGAAACTAAGAAGTGTGGCCTTTATTGTCTAAGAGGCCTTGTACTCAGCTAAAATTTCTACGATACTCCCTATGGTAGAAGTGGGTGGTGTTTGCAGGAAGCCGCCTGTTGTCTTCACTATCAGAGAAGTGCAAAAAAGGATCCCGGAATGCTGGTGAACCTTGAACCCGTGGCAAGGGCCAGAGTTATGCACCGATTGTCTAGTCCAGACAATGGGGGCTCAAGTTATTTCCTGATCAAATAGTCTCAGAGTAAATCCTTCTAATATTTACTGACCTTTAAGATAGTCTGTCTGTTACCACAATTACCTGCCTGACAAGAGCTAGATGTGTATCCAAAATTGAATAAAAGGCTGGCGAGGCCTGGGCACCAGTGGAAGTCCTTTCTCTTGCATTGGGCTTGCCCGCCTGGCCCCCAATATTTCCAAATTATTATTTCTTGTCTCGTCTCTTTCATTTGTGTGCGGCTCCTCCTCCAGATCCTAAACCCCGAACCACGCGGGACGTGTGGTATTTCACAGGTATTTCTGTAAAAGAAGAGGAATTCGGATACTTGGAAGAAGCGAACAGTCTCTGCCATTGCTCCATTTCCTGAAAGGGTGACGTTGGAACATGGAGCCAGTTTGGGAAAACATTTGTTTTGGGGTATGTTGAGTTTGAAATGGGACAGTAGGGTACAGACTTACAGGCTGTGGTAGGCAGACTTCTAAGGTGCCCAAGATTTCTGACCCTCTGGTGTACACACCTTATATAAACTCCCCGTGGAAGGGACTTGTGACTATGACAGAAGCTTTCAAGAGAAAATTTCGAGTGGCATGAAGTCAAACTCTGGGAACTAAAGAAGGAAATGGCTGATGAGAAAGGGGAGGCGTTGTCAGCACTGAAAGGCCTTGGTTAGTACATCACACAAAATCCGCCCCGAACTGGCCACGGTCTCCCTCTCCAGAATCTTCTACCAACCTCTTCCTTTCAAGTCATTTCAGAAGATGACTGGCTCTCAGGCTTCTGGCTGGAGAGACTAGGTGGACACAATAGAAAACACTGGCAAAAACAATGATTTGAGGAGAAAAACAAGAGGTTAGTTTGAGGTGTTCATGAGAATACCAAATGGAGAGATCCCAGAAACAGTTGGAACATTCAGAGAGATGGGAAGAGACAAATGCTGATGGCCTTAAAAGATCATTTCCCTCTTCTTTCTTTCTTTTATTTATTTATTTATGTAAATTAGCAGTTTGTTGCTCAGTGGGTCTGAATCAGCTCATGGGAAGAATGGCTCAGCCCAGCGCTGAGTTTGAGGTGCCCTTCCTTGCCCGGGGAGCTGCCACGCTGCAGGCTGTACGGATCTGCCTGTCCTCCCCGTCTCTAAAAATAGGTAGTTAAGAGAACAGGGTCCCTCTGACCAAATGGTTCCAGGCTCATTTTTAGTTGTCGCCATCAATATCTGTGAAGCAGATTCTAGGAAAAAGACTAAAAAAGTGATCTTTATTTAGCTTGGGGAAGAGAAGGAGGGAAAGCGGTGATGTTGCTAGGAATAAATTGCTGCTTTTATATTTTTGTCTTCAAGGAGGCCAGAGGAGGTGGACTTGGGACACAGTTACAGAATTGATTCTTAAGGGTGTAGGGAATGAGGGTTTTTGTCCCCCCTCCCCCCAAGGGACATTTGGTTATCATAATTGGTGGGGGGGGCGGGGGCGGGAGACAGTGCTCCTGGCATCTAGTGGGTAAAGCCACAGATGGTGCTCAACATCCCCCAGCACACAGGGCAGCCCCTACCCCCCAAAAGGAAGTGTCTGGCCTCAAATGCCAATAGTGCCAGGTTGAGAAATTCTGAATTAGAGGAATTTTAGCTACTTGTTCCATCTGAAGCACAAAACAAATAGTCACTCAGTCCATCCTAAGGAAAAGAGTACTTTATTTGCTTGTTGCTTGAAGATATATATGCTTGGGAACTGGGATTAGAACAGGACAACTGTCAGGGACCACATAATGTCTTCGTTTCGTCTGCTTACCTGCTCTCACCTCCTCTCACTGCTGATTGCTCAACACTTTAAAAATTCCAAGAGAGGCCACCTGGTAGACTTAGCCAATCACCACTGCTCCTTCAGAGACTCCACACAAGGCCACCTTCCTGGGCTCTGGGCAGCCTATGGATGGAGAATACTTTTGGTCAGTGGATCACCCCCCCCCGCTCCGCCCCCCAGTCAATTAGAGGCCACTCGTACACAAGGAACAATCTAGACATCTTCCCTGAATAGGAGATGTGAGCAGGCCAGTATGAGTTAGAAGAAGATACTGAAATTGAACACACCATGACCAGCGTTTCTATGGGTTTTTCTGGCCCACTGCTATTTTTTTCTTGGTGTAGCAAAAATAGGGGATGGATACAGAGCTATGGGTTTCCTTTTTACTCCAAAGCTGTGCTGTCCAAAATGGTAGCCACTAGCCATATGCGGCTGTTCAAATTTAAAGAATTTAAAATTAAAATAAAAAATCCAGAGCTTCGGTTGTGTTAGCCACGTTTCAAGTGTTTGGTAGTCACATGTGGCTGATGGCTACCATATTGGGCAGCACAAATACAGAGCATGTCCGCCACTGCAGGAAGTTCTCGTGGACAGCACCGCCCCAAAGGAAGACTCTGACTAAAGTGGGAAGGTTGGCTATAAATGGAAAACACATTTTCGGGTCAGGCCCTAAAAGGAAATCTGAGTCGTTTTTTTATGGATTCACCGTTCTGACTGCTAGGTATGCGTGAAGTACTGCGTGAATCACTTACTGCGGTGCCGCTGTGCCTGCTGTGGAGTTCATGCCTCGGTTTGGTATGCCCCCCAGGGTTATATGCCTCTGCTCACTGAAGCAAGAGCTTGGAGAATAAGTTCACCTGAGGAGGATTGCTGAAACTCACCCAATTGGAAAGGTGCTGTAAATGTTTAAGAGTAAAGAAGGGTTGAAGCGCTCTGAACGGTGCATAATCAGCTTTTCAAACACCATGACAATAGATGACAGAAATTTACAGCCCAGGTGAACAAGCAAGTGCGACCAGAGTTGTTCGGCTCACTGACTCGCATTTAGGAGGCTCTGAGGTCTTTTTTTTTTTTCCAGCTCTGATTTTTCTTGTCCTTTCCTCTCCTACCCTGGTCTTATTTTGCCTCTAAAGAGAACAAATTGTCTTCACCCCCATGTGGCTGCCATTGCTGCTGTTCATCAAATACTCCAACCCCCTGTCTTCTGGCCACAGGATAGGCTTGTACTTCCTGCCCATCGTGACTGGGGACTGAGCCCATGCGATGGTTCTGGCTGGTGAGGGGAAGTGCTCTGTGTACTTTTCCATCAGAGCATTGGAGCTCTCTTTCTGGCACAGCAACCAGCAACCTTCAAGTTGGCAGCTGCTCCCCCATCCTAGATCCCTGAGTTCCATGGTTCCTGTCAACACATGATGGGGTGTAAGGTGAGCAGGACAGAACCCTGTGCTGTTTTCAGACACTTGGATTGGGGGATTTTGTTATTGATAACCTAGTCAATCCGGCCTGGTCACTGTGCCTTTCATGTAGTCAGACCTCCAGCCTGTGTATGACATCTCAGTTTGCTGTGGTCATTAGCTGAGGTTGTCTCCTGTTACTTAGAAAAAGAAGTAATCTCAGAGGGAGGACAGAGGAGGAGGAGGGTGGGTGGTCTGGGAAGTAATCAATCAAAAACCTTGTATGCATATATGCGTGGCCCTAGGCCACAGACACTGGGGCGGTAAGGGCCTGGGGGGGTGGGGGGTCAATGGGGGAGAAAGGGGGACATATGTAATAAAAATAAATAAATAAATAAACACTGTAAAGAGATAAGCCTTTCTCCTCCGGACTGTGACTGATACAGAAAAAATAATAATAAATTGTCCCCATAGTTAATGAAAAAAAAAAAAAAGAAGTGAGTTGAAAATGTTTATATGTGTACTAATCACCAAACTCAGGTGTTTACAGGACTTTTCTTTTTACGGATTAGGGCTCTTTCGAGTGGCAGAGGGGCCTTCTCCCACACCTGCTGAAAAAGGAAGACATTTCTTGCTTAAACTGGTTAAATGCCAGCAGTCTCCTTGCAGAATGACCTTAGGTTAACAACTTCTTTGGAAAAGAAACTCATCGCGGTTAATAACAGCAATAGGCCCAAGAGGAGAATAAAACACTGAGGGGAGTTCATGGGAATGATCTCAACTCAGGAGACGGAAGTCACCTTACAAGGGAGTTGGACACACAGCTCCTGGAACAAGAAAGGCGTCCCACGTTCATTCATTCACTCATTAGCGAATAATCATTGAGCATCTAATATGTGCCTGCGCAGGTGAAGCTTATTCCCTGGTGGGGGTGATAGGAAATAAACAAGTAGACGACAGCGCAATGAAGGAAATAAACAGGAATGAGATGGAGTGGACAGGTGATCCTTGAGCTGAGACCTGGAGGAAAAGGAGTCAGTCATGCAAAGAGCAGAAGAGCATCCAGAGAAAGGGCAGTTCAGGGACCAAAGGAGGAAAGGGCTTCACATACACGATAGCCTACAGGGGAGGGGAACCCAAGGCAGTGTCACTGGGGTGTGATGACCGTGAGAGATGAGTCAGAGAGGCGGGCAGGGGCCTTCGGGCCAGACTAAGGACTTGGGATTCATTCTGAAAGGACAAGGGAGGCATGAGGAGACTGGAAAGGGGATGGTGTTGGCAAAGTTTTTCTGTGAAGCCCTGAAAGTCAGTTAATATTTTCTACTCTGTGGGCCATGTAATCTCTGTTGCAACTATTCAGCTCTGTGAAAGCGGCCACAGACAATACCTAGATGAGCGAGCGTGGCTGCATTCCAATAGAACTACTTACGGGCAATAAAAGCTGAATTTCACGTGTCACAAAATATTATTATTCAGATTTTTTACCATTTAATAATGTAAAAATCATCTTTAGCTTATGGACCGTACAGAATCGGCAGCCTCCCAGCGTTGGTCTGCGGGCCAGTAGTTGGCCAACCCCTGGTGTTCATCACTCTGGCTGGACAACAGCTGAAGCAGAGAGACTGTTTCAGAAGCTTTTGCAAAATAATCCATCAGGAGGTGATGAAGGCTTGACCTGGGAGGTCATAGTGGAGCTGATAAGAAGGATTCGAGAATTTATCAGGGGGGTGGGGCTCAGGATATGCTAATGTCCAAGATGTGAGGGTGAGAGAAAGACAGGCCAAGGATGATTTGGTGTTGCTTCCATTCACTGCGGGGGCCCACTGGGGAAGAGCAGGTCTGGACGCTGGAGTTCCGAGTTGATTTCCGTTAGTATCTCGACGAATTCAGCCAGACTTGATTTGGGGCCCAGGGAGCAAAGTGTCTCCACAGCGGGATTTTTCCAGAGCTTTCTGCTTACAAGCCATGTGACCTTGGGCAAGTCACTTCCGTTCCATCTTTTTTCTCAAGTACGAAGATAATATCTCCTGCCAGACCCCTGTCTAGATAGTGGTGAGGATCAGCTGAGATTTCACTTGAACCGGATAAGGAATTCCTCCCCAATTCAGCATCTCAGCTCAACCCAACCCCATCCAACTCTACACAAATTGATAGGTAATTCTTTTTGTTTGTCCAAGGATATTTGCCCCATTGATTTCTAGAGAGAGGGGAACATCGATGTGAGAGAGACACATCAATTGGTTGCCTCTTGCATGCACCCCAACCAGGCCTGGAATTGAGCCTGTAACCAAGGTACATGCCCTTGACCAGGATTGAACCTGCGACCCTTCAGTCTCTGGGCCAATGCTCTAACCACTGCTCACCCAGCAGCTAGGGCGATGGGTGGCTCTTAGATTTTGTGGGGAAATGGAGCAGAGCGGTCGGATCACTCACTGCAATGAGAACTTTCTGAAAGTCTCTCTGACCTTCTCTTTCTTCCCATGAAATCCCTCTTCCTCCCACTGCAGCTTCCAGGATGAAGAGGAAACACTCACTGTTTCTTCATTATTTCTGACACCAAATGTAAATCCTCTCCCCCCCGCCCCCCTCCCCCCCGACACACACAATGACCAATCAATTCTCCAACTCTCTGGGCACCCACTGGGTGTTCTACAATTCAGTTCTGACTCTCACTACCTGGAGATAATGAAGATAATACAAGCTAAGGGCTCGGTCCCTCGAGACTGCTCCCACTTCAGAAGCCGGTCAAGTAGCGGGTCCCCAGGTTACTCACACTTCTGTCTAATGTGGCTACAGATTGGAGATTCCCACAACCCTTCCCTCCGGTTGGATACTTCATTGTAATGGTTCATAGGACTCATAGAAATACTGATTTGTATTTACTGGTTTACATTACAAAGGATATTACAGAGGATATAGATGAAGTGTACATAGGGGAGGGGCCGAGGCGACCCAAGTGCAGGAGCTTCCTGGAATTGGGGTGCACCACCCTCCCAGCATGTGGATGTGCTCACCAACCTGGACACTCTCTGCACCCGGTACTTTAGGGGTTTTTATGGAGGCTGCATCAAATAGGTACGGCCATTATCTCAGTCTCCAGCTCCTCTCCCCTCCCCAGAGGGTGGAAGGTGCAGTTGAAAGTTCTAAGCTTCTAATCATGGTTTGGTTTTCTTATGAACAGTCCTCATCCAAGATCCCACCAAGAGTTGCCTCTTCAGAACAAAAAAAATGTTCCTATCACCCAGAAAATTCCAAGGAGTTTAGGAGCTCTGTGTTAGGAAATGGGGAAGAGATCAAATACATATTTCTTATTGTCTTACACAGGGTCTTGTTTCTTTTTCTTTTTTTCTCTCCTGAATTTGCCTTCCTTAGTCTTTCATTCTATACACTCAAAAATCCCACCTGGAGTCATGGGAGAAGGGGATCCTCCCAGTGATGAAACTGTCTGTCGTGTAGCCTGACTGTGGTGATGGGCATCCAAACCTACCCATGTGATAAAGTCGTGTAGACCCCAACACACACACACACGCACACACACATGCACACACACATACAACTGAGGAAATCGGAATAAGATTGGTAGATTGCATCAGTGTCACTTCTGTGGTGGTAATTTTGTACCATAGGGTAAGGGGCACACAGATCTCTCTGTATCTTTTCATACAAGTGTATATCCTATATAATAAAAAGCTAATATGCAAATCCACCTAACAGCAGAATGATGGGTCGCTATGATGCGCACTGACCACCAGGGGGCAGACGCTCAACACAGTCACTGCCCCCTGGTGGTCAGTGTGGATCGCCGCTCAGCCAGAAATTGGGCTCACAGCTGGTGAGTGCAGTGGCTGGAGTCTCTCCTGCCTCTGCAGCAGTCAGACATCCCCCAAGGGCTTCCGGACTGTGAGAGAGTGCAGGCCGTGCTGAGGGACAACCCCCCACACACACACCAGTGCACACATTTCATGCACCGGGCATCTAGTAAATCTATAATTATCTCAAAATAAAGTTTCATTGAAAAAGAAAACCTGCTTGCAACAAGAAAACCAAACTTACTCAACAAGTCAGAGGCTAACCCAATCTTTTGAGCAAAATCCCCTCACTGGGTTCATGAAACAATTTTCTCCACCTTTTATCTATGTCTGAAAATTTTCATTTAATAAAAATTAACCAATATATTCCCTTACTGCTAAACACAATTACTCATGATTCAAACCAGAGCAACTTTAATCTGTCTCATCCTAGAAATAAAAAAAATGGTTTTAAAAATATGCTTTTAAAAATAAAGAATTAAATTATGTTTAAAAGGCCCTGCATTTAAAAGCTAGAGCTTCAGGGGGAGAATGCAAGGGGAACCCAGACCCTGGGTGGGGGGCACACACATGGGTGGAGGGAGAGAGGTGGCATGGGCTGAAGTTCTTCAGGTGATTAAAATATGGGACCACTGCCCTGTCCCCTCCCTCCACAATTAGGAATCACTCATCTATCCCAAGAAGATGAAATTGGCTGCTTTGGGCTTGGAGATGCACCCACCCTCGGCCACGGTCTTAAAGCCCAAGGCTTCATAAGACAAAGAATGATAAAAATTGCTGTCATCCCATTAAGTGCTTTAGACACGTACACATGTTCCTTGAACAAGAGCCCCACAGTCCAGGAAGTTTAAGGAACTCTGTGCAGTCCTCCTCGTACATTTCTCTTTGGGAATTCACAAGGTACAGTCCAGTGTAAAGGCTCAGACAAATCTCACAACAAACCTGTTGAACTTTGTTGAAATCAGCAATTCCCCAACTTAGTAGGTACCTATTAATATCACTTGCTTCCCAGAGTTGAAGGAAAGCACTTTTGCTCTAACCCAGCGGGCACCTGCTTGCTGGGTGCCAGGCATTGCTCAGTTCCTTTTGCTGCAGGTGTGAGTTCAGACTGGCTTCTCTTTGCCGTCCCTTTCTTTGCTGGTCTGGAAGGGTAAGAGGCTTCAGCTCTCCCAGAGAGAAAAGCAGTTTTCGCTTGACTCATGCTCTGGGTCAAGGAGCCATCCAGTGTTCTTATGAAATAAACTAGAGGCCCTGATGCACGAAATTCGTGCTGGGGTGGGGGGTGGTCCCTCATCCCAGCCTGTACCCTCTCCAATCCGGGACCCTTCAGGGGATGTCTGACTGAGGCTAAACAGAAAGTCAGACATTCCTCTCACAATCTGGGACCACTGGCTCCAAACTGCTCACCTGCCTACCTGCCTGATCGCCCCTAACTGCCCCCCCTGCTGGCCTGGTCACCCTCACTAACCCCCCTGCCAGCCTGGTTGCCCCACACAACCTGCTGCTCAGTCATTTGGTTGTCCCTCACTATACCCCCTGCCGGCCTGGTCACCCCACACAGCCTGTTTAGTCATCCGTTTGATTGTTTTGGTTTTGACAGTCGCTTAGGCTTTTATATATATATAGATGAGGAGGGGGAAGGGTTTATGATTGGACAGACTCCTAAGAAGAGGAGGGTGTTTGCCTGAAAAGCTCTCAAGTGGTAGATGTGGCCACACTGCAAGGAGGATTATTTGAAACCCCCGGCACCCAATGGAAGCCAAGTCATTGCCTAGGAGTGCCTGCCTCCATTCTAGCAGTTACCACCACCACTTCCACCCAGCCATCTTGTCACTGACCTTCCTGCCAGCGTTTAGCCGGGCCTGCTAACTGCAGCAGGGGCGATGCTTTGTGCAATACACCTTTTGGCTTTCCGTGGGAAACACAGCCCCTCCACTACCCAACCTTTCCATACCCCTCAAGCCCCAGAAAAGAGGGGTGAGATCCCGAGCTCTCAGTGAGGTAGGGGCTGGGGGGTGGGTAGTTGGAGGACTGAACTAAACCAGTTCAAGGTCTGCAGAGCTGGATCAGTGATTACAGGCACCTCTGCAATTATCCCATTTCACAGGTGAGAAAACTGAGGCTCAGGCAGCTTAAGTGAGATAGATGCCTGACAGATATCTATATATAGCTACTTGGAGGTAGAGTAAGAAATTGAACCCAAGTGGGTCTTCCTCAAGAGTTCAGGTTCTTGATAGCAGTCGACCCCACCCCCACCCCACTGAGGTGTCAGCCCCCACCCTCACCCACACACCCAGGCCCACCTCCACAGCACCGGAGGGGACCACGTCTGCTCCACTGGATAGCAAACCTCTCCAAAGTTGTCACCGCTTCTCTACCTCCAAAGCAACAAATACGTACTGGGCCTCTGTTATTATAGTGCTCTATTTAGTCCACGGGACAGTTTAAATGTAATACTTTACTTGCTCTTCATAACCTTCCTGAATGACAAACAGTTAAAGTTTTAAAATAATATAAAAAAATACAAGGATAAAGATGCCATTCTATGCTCTTGTCCCCAAGAAATAACCTCTGTATAACGTTTTGGCATTTTTGCTTTTCTGCCTTGCATTTTATGTTTATATGTTTATATGTTTTAAATGTATGTAAGTAATATATGAGTACAGTGTCCCTTACCAAAAAAATTAGGCATAATGAATAATGCTAATGTCTCCCCTGACCTCCATCACCACCCCTCCCACCATCAGGAGAAACATTATAAATGTGGTGAGTGCCTTCCGATTGCTTAAAATGCAGTTTATGTACATAATTGTGTCCACAGAAAATATAGACCTTTGTTTTGCAGTTTTTATTTACAGAAGCCCGTGTCATGCTGCACATATAATTCGGTGCCTTGCTTTTTTCACTCTGTTATTATTTGAGACCTACCCATGTTGGTACATATTACGCTAACTCATTGCCGTTCTTATTTTTTTAGCCATGGAAGTAGTTTCTATAATCTCAAAGTGAAGAAGACCTTTGAAAGTACAAAACAAAATCTAGATGCCATTAAAAATTGATAAATTCGGCTATGTAGAAATAAAAAAGAAATGTCTGCGAAGCGAGAACCACCATAAGCAGAGTCAGATGACAAATGAGTGTGCGCGTGTATTTGCATTTCCTATCATAGGAAAATGGGCAAGTTTCCTCTTTTAGCTTTATTGAGGTATCCTTGACCACACTGTAAGCTATTTAAATTGTAGATGGTGGAGGAAGCAAGATGGCGGCGATATAGGCAGACGCGTCCCAGGTCTTGTCCCGGAGCAAACGGAGTAAGCAGCTGAAACTAATAACACCCACCCCGAATTGGCAAATTTACTCAGCTGGTGAGACGGCTTGCAGCCTGGAAGGGCAGACCTCCCCTGGAAAGGTTAAAAACCAGGGATCTGGGCAGGAAAGTTTGCCAGACCTGAGCCCAGAGGGTCGGAGGGAGACCGCATGGCAGACAGCCGCGTCTCTTGGGACAGACACAGACCCTGACCAGGGTAAGGAGTTCCGCGGGTTTGCTGGCGCCAGGAGATTTGAGATTTGGATTTTGTGATTGCGGAGAACTGAGACTAAAGGGGGCATCCTGAGGAACTGATCAGACCGTGCAGTGCCCATAAGAGAGGAGCGTTTCCCAGACCATGCAGTGCTGGTAAGAGGAGCGTTTCCCAGACCGGTAAGAGGAGCGTTTCCGCGGCCGGCCGGCGTTTGTCTGTTTCTTTGTTTTCACTGAACCCTGCTCATAGGACAGTTCGGATACAGACACTCACCTGTGCTGAAGAGAGGGTGAAGGTGCAGACGAGGGGAATCTGGGGAGAGGCTGAGGAAAGAGGGGGAGCCGGAGGAGGTGGCAGCGAATTGAGTGCTGAGACCCCCCTGGGCCCAGGACTGGGGCAGCCATTCCTCCAGAGGGTGGAATTCCTCCCCCCAGCCCCCCAGGCAAGGAGCACAGCCACACCCAGATTCCACCCTGTATGAGATAAAGGACTAAAACAAGCTGATTAGTCCCTGGGAGTTACCAGGGTCTGGCCTATAGAGGGATTTTCAGTCCCACCAACAACACAGAGCAGGGTAAGGATTAAAAAAGGATAGAGAAGCTGTATAGCCTCAGAGGCCAACCCAAAAACACTGCCACCCAGAGGTTGAGCCACAAACTGACTCTTAGGGGAATACAAATTAAGGCAGACTGGATCACAAATACGGCCTGCTTTAAAATCAGGACTGTGATTTACAACACGGAGGAACAGTGTAATGCAGGCAACACTCTCCTAAATACCTGGCAGGACCAAGGCGAACCAGGCTGAAGAGTAGAAGAACCGAAAGACCATCACTACTGCAAATTTTTTCTTTTTCTTTTTCTTTTTAATTTTTTCACCTTTTTACTAAGAAACCAATTTTTTTTTCTCTTTTTCTTCTTTTTCCATCACCTGATTTTACCCTTTCAATTACCACATTTTTATTTTTAACCAGTATTATTACTCCTACCATTTTACCATTTTTTAAAGTGCCATTTTATTTTCTCTTTATTTTCTTTTGGGATTAGTGTTCTCCATTCTATTTTCATCGTTCCTTTAGCATTAATTTTCCCTATCTCAATTCCACCTCTTTGCTAAAACCCTCTTCCTTACTTTTCCCCTTTTGGTGTCCTGTTTCTCTTACCCTATTCCTGCTCCAGACCTTCCCAATTCCCTCTTTTTACCCCCTGTCTAATTCCACCCTACTTATATATCCTATTTCCAATCTACTGCTCTAAATCCTTATACACCTATTCTTTATCCTTCTTCACTTTCCAACCATTTTTTTTTCTCTCTTATCTTTCTATTGTTTTCTTGATTGTTGAATATATTGGGCTTTTTTTTTTTTTTTTTTTTTTTTTTTTTTTTTTAAATTTGTTTGTTTGTTTTGTTTTGTGTTTTTTCTTCTTTTTTAGGACTGGTTGTGAGGTTGTTTTTCTTTTTCTTTTTCTTTTTCTTTTTTTTTTCTGCTGGTTTTTCCCTTCCCTCCCCCACCCCACCCCAGCTATTTTTGTGCTTCTGTTTTCCCTTACCCCTCTGGATATTATTGGTGGTTTGTAGTTTGCATTCATCTCCAGGGATCTGTTGCTGGAATTTGTTGAGATTAGTGGCAGTTCTATTGGAGTTTGCTCCTCATACGGGGAGTCTCTTCCCCACTTCTACTTCATTCTCTTTTTTCGCTCTCTTTTTTCCCCCCTCTTTTTTCCCAATTCTATTTTTGCACTCCTTTTTTGTTTGTTTTTTTCTTATTTTTCTTTTCTGTTCTCTCTTTTATCTTCTTCTCTTCTTTCTCCCTTATCCCCTAATTCTCTTAATTCGGTTGGTCACCTTTATTTGGAGTTATTAATATTGTGAATATACTTGTGTTCAGTGCCTGGTACGTTGTGCCTTGCTCTGTTGTATTTTGTGCCTTTAAATCAACGCAGCAGATCCAAGCAACAGCAGCCCCCTGATCACCGCAGCCTCCTGATCACCACAGCCTCCTGATCACCACACCCTCTGTCTGTGGAACAGCAACTGTACGTGAAGCCTCCCCCCACCAGCCAGAAGAGCCAACACAGCTGTGAACAACACCCACCAGAGGAGCTGCTGCCAACTGGAAAGCAGCTGCTACCGCAACCGTCTGAGCAGCAACCACAACCCAAGGAGCCCCTGCCACCCAGGGAGCAGCCACTGAACACCTCAACATCTACATATGTCAGCGAGATCAAACATGGGTAGGCAAAGAAACCCCCAAAGGAAAGAAAAGGAGGACTCGCCAGAAAAGCAGCTAAGTGAGACAGAGATATGCAACATGACGGAAAAAGAATTCAGAATAAGGTTCCTAGAGTACATGCACCACATGTTCAAGAAGCAAGAAGAAACAGATGAAAAACTCAACTACTTATGCAAGAAGCTAGAAGAAACAGATGAAAAAATCAACAACTTAAGTAAGTCCCAAGAAGAAATGAAGAGTGACATAGCTTCAATAAAAAACTCCATTGAAAGTATCAACAGTAGACTGGGAGAAGCGGAGGACCGAATTAGTGAATTAGAAGACAAGGAAGCAAAACACACTCAAACTGTACGGCAAATGGAGAAAAAAATTAAAAGACAGGAGGAGAGCCTAAGGGAGCTTTGGGACAACATGAAACGAAACAACATACGAATAATAGGGGTGCCAGAACAACAGAAAGATGAACATGGATTAGAAAACCTATTCGAAGAAATAATATCAGAAAACTTCCCTGAGGTGGGGAAGAAAAAAGTCACACAAGCCCAGAGAGTCCCAAACAAGGTGAACCCGAAAAGACCCACACCAAGACACATCATAATTACCATGGCAAATGTTCAGGATAAAGAGAGAATCTTACAGGCTGCAAGAGAGAGACGGAAAGTAACATACAAGGGATCTCCCATTAGATTATCAAATGATTTCTCAACAGAAACACATCAGGCCAGAAAAGAATGGACGGAAATCTACAAAGTGATGCAAAGCAAAGGACTGAATCCAAGAATACTCTATCCAGCAAGGCTATCATTCAAAATTGAAGGGGAAATAAGAAGCTTCACAGACAAAAAAGGGCTAAGGGAGTTTATCACCACCAAGCCAGCCATGCAAGAAATGCTAAAGGGACTGGTGTAAAAAGAAGAAATATCAAGCTCAGAAAGAAAACAGCCACACACACACACACAAAAAGAAATGGCTACAAACAAATACCTTTCAATAATAACTTTAAATGTAAATGGACTAAATGCTCCAACCAAAAGACATCGAGTGGCTGAATGGATAAAAAAACATGACCCATACATCTGCTGTCTACAAGAGACCCACCTCATTAGAAGGGACTCACACAGACTGAAAGTGAAGGGATGGAAAAATATCTTTCACGCAAATGGAAAGGAAAAGAAAGCTGGGGTAGCAATACTTATATCTGACAAAGTACATCTCAAAGTGAAGGCCATAACCAGAGATAAGGAAGGCCACTTCATAATACTAAAGGGATCAATACAACAAGAAGATATAACCCTGGTAAACATATATGCACCCAATGCAGGAGCACCCACATACATAAGAAAACTTCTGGAAGATATCAGGGGAGAGATCGACAACAATACAATCATAGTAGGGGACTTTAATACACCACTGACATCACTGGATAAATCCGCTAGACAAAAACTCAGCAAAGAAACAGCAATCCTAAATGACTCACTAGATCAGATGGACTTAATTGACATCTTCAGAACACTTCACCCCACAGCTGCGGAATATACATTCCTCTCAGGTGCTCATGGGACATATTCAAAAATAGACCACATATTGGGTCACAAGCAAAGTCTCTACAAATTCAAGAAGATTGAAATCATAAAAAGCTTCTTCACAGACCACGATGGCATAATGTTAGAAATAAACTACAATAAAAACAACCCAAAATACTCAAACACTTGGAAGCTGAATAGCATGTTATTAAATATTGATTGGGTTACCGATGACATCAAAGAAGAAATTAAAAACATCCTGGACACTAATGACAATGAAAACACAACAATCCAAAACCTCTGGGACACAATGAAAGCAGTCCTGAGAGGGAAGTTTATAGCTCTACAGGCCTATCTCAAAAAACAAGAAAAAATGGTAGTCAATCATCTAACTCTACAACTCAAAGAATTAGAAAGAGAGCAACAAGAAAACCCCAGAGTGAGCAGAAGGAAGGAGATAATAAAGATTAGAGCAGAAATCAATGAAATAGAGACCAAAAAAACAATACAGAAAATCAATGAAACCAAGAGCTGGTTCTTTGAAAGGATAAACAAGATTGACAAACCCCTAGCCAGGCTCACCAAGAAGCAAAGAGAGAGGTCCCAAATAAACCAAATCAGAAATGATAGAGGCGAAATAACAACAGACCCCACAGAAATACAAATGATTGTTAAACAATACTACGAGCAACTCTACTCCAACAAACTGGACAACCTGGAGGAAATGGACAAATTCCTAGAAAAATACAACATTCCAAAACTCAATCAGGAAGAATCTAAAAACCTCAATAGGCCAATAACTATGGAAGAAATTGAAGCAGTCATCAGAAAGCTTCCAGCAAACAAAAGCCCAGGGCCAGACGGCTTCACAGGGGAGTTCTACCAAACATTCAAGGAAGAACTAAAACCTACCCTCCTCAGACTACTACAAAAAATTCAAGAGGAAGGAACGCTTCCAAGCTCATTCTATGAAGCCAGCATCACCCTAATACCAAAACCAGGTAAAGACATCACAATGAAAGAGAATTACAGGCCAATATCCCTCATGAACATAGATGCCAAAATCCTCAACAAAATCTTAGCAAATCGGATCCAGCAGTACATCAGAAGGATCATACACCATGACCAAGTAGGATTCATCCCAGAGATGCAAGGATGGTACAACATCCGTAAATCAATAAATGTGATACATCACATAAACAAATTGAAAGAAAAAAACCACATGGTCATATCAATTGATGCAGAAAAAGCATTCGACAAAATCCAACACCCATTTTTGATAAAAACTCTCAGAAAGGTGGGAATAGAAGGATCATACCTCAACATAATAAAAGCCATATATGACAGGCCCACTGCCAACATCATACTCAATGGACAAAAACTAACACCATTTCCCCTAAGAACAGGAACAAGACAGGGATGCCCACTCTCACCACTCCTGTTCAACATAGTACTGGAAGTATTAGCCATTGCAATTAGGCAAGAAGAAGGAATAAAAGGCATCCAAATTGGAAAAGAGGAAGTAAAACTGTCCTTATTTGCAGATGACATGATATTATACATACAAAACCCTAGAGACTCCATCAAAAAGCTACTAGACTTAATACATGAATTTGGCAATGTAGCAGGATACAAAATTAACCCCAAGAAATCTGAGGCATTTCTATACACCAACAGTGAACTTTCAGAAAGGGAGATCAGAAAAACAATCCCATTTACCATCGCACCAAAAAAATTAAGATACCTAGGAATAAACTTAACTAAAGAGGTTAAAGACCTCTACTCAGAAAACTACAGGACGTTGAAAAAAGAGATAGAGGAAGACATAAACAGATGGAAGAACATACCATGTTCTTGGATTGGTAGAATCAACATCATTAAAATGTCCATACTACCCAAAGCAATCTATACATTCAACGCACTTCCCATTAAAATACCAATGGCCTTCTTCAAAGATCTAGAACGAACTCTCCAAAAATTCATCTGGAATAAAAAAAGACCCCGAATAGCTGCAACGATCCTGAGAAAGAACAAAGTAGGTGGGATCTCAATGCCAGATATCAAGCTGTATTACAAAGCCACTGTTCTCAAAACTGCCTGGTACTGGCACAAGAACAGACATATAGATCAGTGGAATAGAATAGAGAGTCCAGAAATTAGCCCGAACCAATATGCTCAATTAATTTTTGACAAAGGAGGCATGAACATACAATGGAGCCAAGATAGTCTCTTCAATAAATGGTGTTGGGAAAATTGGACAGACATATGCAAGAAAATGAAACTAGACCACCAACTTACACCATACACAAGAATAAACTCAAAATGGATAAAGGACTTAAATGTACGACAGGAAACCATAAAAATTCTAGAAGAATACAAAGGCAACAAAATCTCAGACATATGCCAAAACAATTTCTTCACTGATACAGCTCCTAGGGCAGTTGAAACTAAAGAGAAACTGAACAAATGGGACTACATCAAAATAAAAAGCTTCTGCACAGCAAAAGAAACCATCAACAAAACAACAAGAAAACCCACCTCGTGGGAAAACATATTTGCCAACGTCATATCGGATAAGGGCTTAATCTCCAAAATTTATAGGGAACTCATACAACTTAACAAAAAGAAGATAAACAATCCAATCAAAAAATGGGCAAAGGATCTAAATAGACACCTTTCAAAAGAGGACATTCAGAAAGCCAAGAGACATATGAAAACATGCTCAAAGTCACTAATCATCCGAGAGATGCAAATCAAAACAACAATGAGGTACCATCTCACACCTGTCAGAATGGCCATCATCAACAAATCAACAAACGACAAGTGCTGGAGAGGATGTGGAGAAAAAGGAACACTTGTGCACTGCTGGTGGGAATGCAAACTGGTGCAGCCACTATGGAAGGCAGTATGGAGGTTCCTCAAAAAATTGGAAATGGAACTCCCATTTGACCCTGTGATCCCACTACTAGGAATATATCCCAAGAAACCAGAAACACCTATCAGAAAGGATATATGCACCCAGATGTTCATAGCAGCACAATTCACCATAGCTAAGATCTGGAAACAGCCTAAGTGCCCATCAGTTGATGAATGGATTAGAAAACTGTGGTACATCTACACGATGGAATACTATGCTGCTGTTAAAAAGAAGGAACTCCTACCATTTGCAACATCATGGATGGAACTGGAGAGCATTATGCTAAGTGAAACAAGCCAGTCAATGAAGGAAAAATACCACATGATCTCACTCATTCATGGATAATAAAGACCATTACAAACTTTTGAACAATAATAGATACAGAGGCAGAGCTGCCTCAAACTGATTGTCAAACTGCAGTGGGAAGGCCAGAGAGAGTTGGGGGGCAGGAGGGAGGGGAGTAAGAGATCAACCGAAGGACTTGTATGCATGCATATAAGCATAACTAATGGACATAAGACACTGGGGGGTAAGGGAGGGTAGTGGTTTGTCAAGGGCGGGGGGGGGGAAAAAGGATACTTATGTAATACCCTTTGTAATACTTTAAGAGGAAAATAAAAAAAAAAAAAAATTTTAAATATTTTCTAATATATATATATATTTAAAACTAAATTTCCTTTTGAGTTCCACATCAGCTGTATCTATTTTTATACACAGTATTTTGATTTTACTTAAGTTTAAGTAATTAATAATGTTATCTATAAAAATTTCTTGTCTCAACCCAAGAATTATTCAGAAGTTGATTTTTAAATTTACAAATACATGCATTTTATTTTTGGCTATATGTTCAAATAATTTTTCTATGAAATAGCTTTCAGTTAAAAACGTTCAATGTAAAACAAACAAATAGGTAATAAACAAGATGCTCAATATAAGTTTTAATTTTTATTTTATGTTTTTATTTTATGTTTATGTTATTGGTTTTATTGGGATGACATTGATTGATAAAACCATACAGGTTTCAAGTGTACTATTCAATAAAACATCATCTGCACCGTGCACTGACCACACAAAGTCAAGTCTCTTTTCAACCCCATTTAACCCCCTCTCCCCTTTGCCCACTTCCACCTCCCCAACCACCCTTTCCCTCTGGCTTTAAAATTTAATTTTAAGAATGTACAAAAATTTTTGTTCCCTAATATGTGGTCTATTTTTCAATTATTATATGTGACAGAAAATGTACTATTTTTTAATTTTCTTTATTGATTAAGGTATTACATATGTGTCCTTATCCCCCCTTGCACCCTCCCCAGCCCTGCTCATCCCCTCATCCCCATGGTGTCTGTGAGAGATCAACCAAAGAACTTGAATGCATACATATAAGCATAACCAATGGACACAGATAGAAAATGTACTATTTAATTGTTGTTTCCAGTGGTCAGTAATTGCCCATTAGATCAAATTTCTAAATTGTGTTGTTCAAATAATTGTTTCATCAACAATATTTTCTTGACTTTTAATTGTAAATAAATTTCCAACTTTATTTGTGGACTTTTAAACATTTTTTGGTAATTATGTATGAGTTTTCTGGATATATTTTTAAGTAATTTTATGATTGATGTACATTTCTCTTGAACTGATCAATTTATCATTACTTAATAAACCTTTTTTCATTTATTAAAAAAAAAAAAAATAAAAAAAAAATAAATTGTAGATGGTGATGACTTGATGTGCGTATTCACTGTGAAAGGATTCCTCCCTAGTCAATCCACACATCCATCACCTCACATACTTACCCTTTGTATGTGTGAGAGAACATTTAAGTTCTACTCTCGTAGCAAATTGCAATTATACAATACAGTGCTATCAACCATGGTCCTCAGAACTTACCTTAAAACTGAAAGTTTGTACCCTTTAACCAACATCTGGAGAAAGATTTCCTCTGCAGCATGAGGGAATGACTCGGCACAGGAAACCGGGGTGGCTGCTGTCCCAGCTCCAACCCCAGAGCCCCCAATCCTGGCTCCTGCTCACACAGCTCCAGTCCACTCTGCCCTCCCTCTGCCAGAGCCAAGGTGAGTGGCTGCCCACAAAATTTTGTGCATTGGCCCTTTAAGAGGGTGCCTGCATTTTCAGCTGTTTCTGGCTGGCAGACAGCAAGGCGGCTGTTTTTCAGAGCCAGATGTGAAGTGGGCACCTTTCTCAGTTCTGATGCTTGGGCTGGGGAGCCCAGCTTGGGGTTTAGACCCCAGGGTTCTCAGTGGGGACCCTCCTCCCCCACAGCTGAGATGTCCCTCCGGAACTTGAGCTGGGGTCTGTGGGAGCCCAGCCAGCCCTTTCGCTCCTCCCTCTTTCCTACCAGTCTCTACGCGGTCTCCACTTTCCATCCTTGGTTATCAGGGGTCTCTCCAGCTAGTCTTTAGCTGACTTTTCAGGGTGGGTTTTCTGTATTTTCGTTGCGTTTCCAGTTCGGTCCTGGGAGAGTGTCAGTGTAGCTTCCACTTACTCTGCTGGCATTTTGGAATCTCTCTTGTCTTTTTGATGACAGCTATTCCAACGGGCACGAGGTCACGTTACTGTGGTTTTGATCGACACTCCCCGACAGTGCTGAGCACCTTTTCATGTACCTGTTGGCCATTTGTACATCTTCTTTGGGAAAATGTCTATTCAGTTCTCCTGCTCATTTTTAATTGGATTTTCTTTTTTTTGCTATTGAGTTTTATGCGTTCTTTACATATTTTGGATATTAATCCCTTGTCAGATATATGATTTGCAAATATTTTCTCCCATTCTGTAGATTGCCATTTTGGGTTTTTTTGGTTTTTAAAAAAATATATTTTATTGATTTCTTACAGAGAGGAAGGGAGAGGGATAGAGAGTTAGAAACATCGACCAGCTGCCTCCTGCACACTCCCCACTGGGGATGTGCCCGCAACCAAGGTACATGCCCTTGGCCGGAATCGAACCTGGGACCCTTGAGTCCGCAGGCTGACGCTCTATCCACTGAGCCAAACCGGTTAGGGCGGGTTTTTTTTTTTAAATGGTTTCCTTTGCTGCTCTTTTTTTTTTTTTTAAAAAAAAAAAAAAGCTTCTCAAGATTTCAAGGCATCAATCTGGCAAAGCCCTAAGGCAGGCGTCATAGGAACCCAGCCAGTGATTTTCCTCGCCTACTTCTCCATCCTTCTTTGGGGAGACACTGGGATTGCTGCCACATGAGTGTTCTTGCACTGGTCTCCTGCACAGGGATTGGACCCACCGTGGAGCCACCACCAGATTGTCAACAAAGCCCTTAAACTGATTCACACCCAGGCCAGCACTGAGCAAGGGTGCCATTTCCCCACTTCAGTGACAACCCTTGACATTGTCAGACTTTTAAATCTCTACTTAGTCCCGCCCCCGCCCGCATTCATCTAATTACTCAAGACAAAACAAAACAAAGCAGCAACAAAACCACATTCACCAGGACAAATACCTCCCCCCCCCCCACCCCCACCCCCGCATGCAGCCACCACCACCTCTCTCTCCCACCACTGCGGAAGCCACCAGTGCATTTTGTGCCTTTCTAACCCATCCGCCACACAGCTGTGGAGTGCTTTTTTAAAAAAATGAAATATTTCAGAAGTTGAGACAAGAGGATAATATAATAAAGACCTATGTGCCCACTTTATCAAATACTTAGCTTTATCAATTTTTAACATTTTGTGGAATTTATTTCCCATCCATGTTTTTATGCGTTTCCTACAAATTTATCTGCAGTAACCATAACCATAAACAATCTATAGAATTGTTTTTCATATTTTGAAACTTTTTTTAAAAAATGGCATCAGATAGCTGGCACTCTTCGGCAACTTTCTTGATTTAGACGCTGTGGCTTTAGAGGCATTACTTTGATATATGTAGCTCCTGTTCATTTACACCAACTGCTGCACTGCCTCCTGATACAGGAATACATCCCGAGTCATCCTTTGTCCTGTGATTCTGGGTTTTCATTATTACAAACAGTGCTGGGTGAGCATTTCTGTTTATAGTCTCCTTAGGCGTAGGCATAATAATGCCCCTAAGGAATCTGCCTGTGAGTAGAATTGCTGGGTACGAGGATATGCCCCTCAGCTCCGCTAGATTTTGCCAAAGTGCTCTTAAAGTGATTAGACCAGTTTAAACATGTGCTAATAGTAAATGCTTAATATCTGATAATGCCTTCGTAAGTACCTCATGTGCAACTCCCTGATTCCTTTGGACAGCAAGCAGTTTTTCAGATTGGCTTACTGACCATTCGGCTCTCCACTTTTGTAAAATGCCTGTTTGCAACATTTGCCATTTTAAAAAATTGTGCCTTTCTAAAACAATGATTTGTAGGACCTTTTCATAGGTTCCAGATGCTAACTCATGGCTGGTTACTTGCATTGCAAACAGTTTCTTCAACCCGTGTCTTGCCTTTAACCATGTCCAATGTATGTACTGTTGCACGAAAGTTCTAAATTTTAATGAGGTCAAATTTATTAATTATATTCTGTAATTGGAAGCTTTTGTGCCTCGTTTAAGAAATCCTTTATCTCCCAACTCTACTCTATTATATTTTCTTCTCAGTATTGTGAAGTTTTGCTTTTCATATTTGTCTTTAATCCACAGGGACTTGCTGTGGTATCTATAAAGATTAATTATACCGTAAAGATAATAATTTGTTCCAGAATCATTTATTAAATAGTTCTGCTTTCCCCCACTAATGTAATGCAACCTCTCTCTTATATCAAATTTCCAAATATGAGTGGGTTTATTTTTTGGACTGTAGCCTATTAATCCATGGGGCTACTTTTCTGTCTTTGTGCAAATACCACACTGTCTTAGTATAACTTTACAATAAATCTTCATAGCTAGTATGGAAAGTTCCCTCTAACCCTTGTTATGCCTCTTCACCACTTTCTTTCTTTTTAAAAAAATATATTTTATTGATTTTTTACAGAGAGGAAGGGAGAGGGATAGAGAGTTAGAAACATCGTTGAGAGAGAAACATCGATCAGCTGCCTCCTGCACACCTCCTACTGGGGATGTGCCCGCAACCAAGGTACATGCCCTTGACTGGAATCGAACCTGGGATCTTTCAGTCCCCAGGCCGACGCTCTATCCACTGAGCCAAACCGGTTAGGGCTTCACCACTTTCTTAGCTCTTTTTTTCTTCAACATTAATATTAGAATAAGCTTATCAAGTACCACAAAAAATTTTATAGGAATTTTCATTTGTATTATATTAGATTTATAGATTAAATTCAGAAGAGCTGATACCATTATGATAGTATTTTCCAACCCATGAATATTACCCATGAACATTTAAAGTCCCCATTTATTCAGATTATTTTTATGTCCTTCAATAATATTTTGTGATTTTTTTCCATAAATATCTTTTGTAAGATTTATTCCAGTATCTTAAAATTTATTACAATTGTGAATGACATTTGTATATTATATTTTCTAATTGGTTATTATTTGTGTATGAAAATAGTATGGATTTTTTTATGTTGGCCTCTTTCAGCAATTTTGCTGAATTCTCTTATTAGTTCTATTTGTTTTGCTGGATATTTCCATGGTAGAGAATCCTTGGCACGGCCACGTCTGGGAGTAGCAGCCTAGATGCTACGACAAGTCTTGCTCCCACAGTCGTGTCTCTCCTGCTCAACACATGCCTCTTGGTACACAGCTGAGATTGCAAGAAGTAAGTGAAATCTCCCGGGGACCAAGTGAGCTGGGACCGGAGTAGGACGTGATAAGCATACAGGAAAGACGGGGTTGTCCTGAGTGCAAAGGTCCATGAATACAGGTGCAGCAAGATAAATGTCAGACCTCTGGGCTAGTAGCATGGAGGAGCTGAACTCCAAACCCTTGCGGTAGGTGGGACCCTGAAAGATGGCTGAAGTGGTCACAGCCCCAGGCAGATACATACCTTGGCATCCAAAAAAAGCAAATGCAAGTCTTCTCTGGAGAAAGTCCTCTTCATTTAAGGCCCAAAGGTTAATATCTATTGATGTGAACTCACAGTAAAAGAAGATCTCCAGCCCTAACAGGTTTGGCTCAGTGGATAGAGCGTCAGCCTGCAGACTGAAGGGTTCCAGGTTCAATTCTGGTCAAGGGCATGTACCTTGGTTGCGGGCACATCTCCAGTAGGGGGTGTGCAGGAGGCAGCTGATCGATGTTTCTCTCTCATCGACGTTTCTAGCTCTCTATTCTTCTCCTTCCTCTCTGCAAAAAATCAATAAAATATATTTTTTTAAAAAAAAGAAGAAGAAGAAGATCTCCAAAGGAACAGGAAACAAACTCCCATGAGTGAGACTCAGGAGGAGCTACCAGGGACAGGGCTAGACCCTCACCATGTTAGATATTGGAATTAATGGATAGAGAATATAAAGTAGCTGTGTCGAGAGTGAGAGATTGAACCACAAATGTGGGCTAGCAATAAAAGACTATCAACATTGGGAGGAACTATAAAAACTGACAAACATGTAGTATTTATAGATATGAAAAATATAATTTAAAAACAAAAAAAAAGTCAGGTTTGATGTGAATAGCAGATTAGACCCAATTGAAGACTTTGGTGAAGAGAGAATTGGTGAACTGGAATATAAATATGAAGCTATGACTGGTAACAGTACTAATTAGAACACAGAAATTATGAAAAGTGTTAAAAGATATGAAATAATCTGGTATATGTCTGATAAGAGTCCAAGAGAAGAAAATAGAATAGAGGAGAATTGAAGAGATAATGGCTGAGAATTTTCTAAAATTGGTGAAATATATCAGCCGTCATTCATCCCAAGCAAGATATACTAAAAAGAAAAATCCAACCTAATGTGGTAAGTAGAATATCCACGAATTCTTTGATATTTCTCCCTTCAAAATGTAGAGCGATTCCCCTTCCCCTGCCTGTGGGTTTGACTTAATGATTCCCCTATCTCTTTGTTTTTATTCTGTTTTTTGCCTTTCCCTTCTTCCTTCTTGAGGATTTTCAATCTGAACTCCCAATTCACTCCCCAGCCTATAATAATCCTATCTAGTCTGTTGTTTACTTAATTATTATATTTCCCAGATCTAGTATTATGTTTCAACGATTACATTTTTCACACCCAATGCTGTGTTTCTGCTTGGTTCCTTTTAATGTTTCTTATTTTGTTTCATGTTTTTAATATCTTTTATCTTTCTATGTTTATGAGGCTAATTAGAACATTTTGGCCCAGCTGTTCTAATATTTATGCGTCTGATGGAATCTAAAAGCTGATATGTTGTTTTTCTTTTGAAATATTTGTGCTCATTTTCCCTGGGCACTGGATACTCTGTCAGGCAATGTGGAGGGCCAGACTTTTGTGCTTGTCAGTCCAAATGAGCTTCGCAGGGTGGGGGTGGGGCCAATGAGACTTAGGGTGGAGACCCCGAGGTATCAGGAAACATTGGTTCTCACCCTAGGGACACGCAGACACACACTCATCCCTCTCCCCCAGGGAAGCCAGCAGTAGGAGGTGATACTTCTTAGATCATAATTTACCAGCCCTGGAGGTTTATAAAGTTAGTGGTTGGGAATAGACTATAATCCAAATAATTTTCTCAGCTCAACACAAATATAGAGTTTCTGATTTTACTCCCACTGACCCCTGGTTTAGAGGTCGAGTCACAGCAACTGTGCCTCAAACAGGTACTCTTTATCCCAAAGCGATGGCCGGGAGAAGCAAGAGAAGACCTCCGATAGCAAGCATGTCAAACTCACCGCCCGCAGGCCGCCTCGGCCCACAATGAATATTTTTGCGGCCCAGCCAATATAACGCTGTGAGCAGTTATTTACAATTACGAAAGGAAATACGTCTCCTGTCAGATCCAGAATTACTGACACTTACCTTGGGTCAGGTTTGAAAATAATCACTGCGAACAAGATTTCCCCCGAAACAGGAAAGGTAGTAGCAGAGAAGAGATGCCAAGTGTCAGGAAGAAACATTAATTTTATCATTGTTCTTGTTCTTTTTTTATACTGTACTTTTCTAAATAAACCCATGTTTCTATGAAAGTGGAAGCTTTTGGTTTTTTGCGGCCCACATAAACGTAAGCCTTGTTTATTTGGCTCGTGTTAACCTTTGAGTTTGACATGCTTGTCCTATAGTTCCCAGGGGTTCTCCGGAGCTTTCTGGGTGTTCTCCTCACGGGGTTCCTTTCTAGAGAAGGAGTCAGAAGATGTGGTCGCTCAGCATGTTGGTAAGAAATGGAACTGCATCCTGTTCTCATTTCTTGGATACAAAGCTTCTCTTTTGCCTCTGAGGGTATTTATGACAGCTCTGCTGTTTCTGTTTGTCATCTTTTGCTTTTATGTTCTGTTTCTGCTGGCTGGCTTTTCATGTTAGAGGTTTTCTTCAGATGTTGATGACTCTTGCTTGTCTATTTATGACCACGTTTATGACCAAATGCAAGAAGCCACAAAGCTGTTTGGAAGCTCTGAACCCACTGGAGTGTGGGAGGTGGTGGAGTCAACTCTGAGTTTCTTTGTAGAGTCTTCTGGGTGGACTGTTTGGTGTAGTCCAGTGGTCGGCAAACTCATTAGTCAACAGAGCCAAATATCAACAGTACAACGATTGAAATTTCTTTTGAGAGCCAAATTTTTCAAACTTAAACTATATAGGTAGGTACATTCTTATTAACTTAATTAGGGTACTCCTAAGCTGGCCTTTGCTAAAATAATAATAAAGCCACCAACACAAAATAATTACAATTCTTAAATTGATGACAAAAATACCCGTAGGATTTGCAGCTGGTTGGAAAAATACAGGTAACTTTATGCTTCGAGTAGGTACTTTTGTCACCTGCGCGCGATTTGCGGACACGACTAGCACTAACCACTGCACAATGAGACTGCTGACTGGCTCACTCAACTCCTGCATGAATCGTGCGCCTCCCCCGCGCTGTGTATCCCGAGGCCTGCCCGCCCCACGTCTCCTGTCACCCGACGGACTAACCGACCCACACCCTCCACTTCCGAACCACTTCTTCAAAATAGACTCGCCCAGGCCGAAAACCAACGTCTGCGCATGGGCCACGAACTTTCAATCGCACTGTACATGCGCGCCCGCACGTGGTATTTTGTGGAAGAGCCACATTCAAGGGGCCAAAGAGCCGCATGTGGCTCGAGAGCCGCGGTTTGCCGACCACTGGTGTAGTCCATTGTCAATACCGTTAGGTCTTTCTTCTTGGAAATGTAGTAGGAAAAGCGAGGCAATTCCAGCACTCATGAAGCATGTATTAACTTAACTTCCTCTTCTTTGGGTACAGCCTCATGCCTTTACAACTGGTTTCCTCAGCCCAGAAAATAATCCCCCAGGAGCGGGCATTGCTCAGTGTGGAGCAAGGGGAAGGTCCAACAGCTCCCTATACAACTGTCAACCAAATATTCCCATTTATCCTTCCCCATCACACCAGTATCAGCAGAAACAGGACTGCCGGTTCCTGAGTCCTGTGAGCGTGGTGGGGAGCAGGGCAGATCAGGTGGGGCCCCACCTAACCACTGTCAGTTTAGGGTATGACTTTCTTGGCCCTGTTAAGTCAGCAATTTCTTTCCATCTGCTCCCTAGTTTCTGAAGTGTTATTGCTGTTAACTTCTCTTTTTCTTGTGGATTTATGTCTACTTTTAAAAAAATGCTTTTACCACAGTTTTAGTGGCATATCAGGAGGGAGAAAAATTATACTCATGTGCTCAATCCATCATCTTTACTGAAAGCCTAAATTTTTTAATGTAAAAAATCATTACATCTTTCAATTCTTACACCTCTCATCCTTTCTCTGTCATTTCACATAGGCCCTCAGGTGCAATGCTGAATCCAGATGCAGTAGTAGTAATCTTTGTCTTAGTTCTGGTTTTGTAGGAATGATTCTGAAATGCCTCCCCTGCTGTATCTGACATAAGTTTTTAAAAAATTTTTTACTGAATTTATTGGGATGACATTGGTTAATAAAACCATACAGGTTTCAAGTGTACAACTCAATAGGAGGCCATCTGTACACTGCATCGCGCACTTATCACCCAAAGTAAAGTCTCTTTCTGTTCCCATTTATGCCCCCTCTGCCCCCTACCCCCTTTCCCTCCGGCTACCACCATACTGTATGTATGTATGTATGTATGTATATATATGTGTATATATATATATATATATATATATATATATATATGTGATTATTGCTTTTCTTTCTTTTTAAAATATTTTTTTATTGATTTCAGAGAGAAAGGGAGAGAGAGAGAGAGATAGAAACATCAATGATGAAAGAGAATTATTGATTGGCTGCCTTCGGTATATGCCCCACTGGGGATCAAGCCTTCAACTGGGGCATGTGCCCTGACCAGGAATCAAACCATGACCTCCTGGTTCATAGGTCAATGCTCAACTACTGAGCCATGCCAGCTGGGCTCTATTATTTTTTATTTTATTTAATCCCTTCATCTTTTTTTCACCCAGTTCCCCCAAACCCCCTCCCCTCTGACAGCTGTCCATATGTTCTGTGTACCTATGCTTCTGTTTCTATTTTGTTTTTTTAACATATATTTTTATTTTTTTAAAATCTGTTTTTATTGGTTTCAGAGAGGAAGGGAGAAGGAGAGAGAAAGATAGAAACATTAAGAGAGAGAATCATTGATCGGCTGCCTCCTGCACTACTGGAGATCGAGGCCGCAACCCGGGCATGTGCCCTTGGCCAGAATCAAACCCGGGACCCTCCAGTCTACAGGCTGATGCTCTACCCACTGAGCCAAACCTCTGGGGCTCTATGTTGTTTGTTAAATTATTTTCTTCATGTGATTTTGATAGATCCCCTCTAGCAGTTTAAGGAAGGTTCCTTTATTGTACAGGATTATCTTTGACTATAAGTGACAGATACCACATACCACATAAAAGAGCAGCTTATACAGTTAAAAGGTTATTTTTCTGTCAGCAGACCAAAGCTGAGGTGGACTCTCCAAAGTCCTTAGGGACCCAGGCTCCCTCCATTCCACCTCCGACTCCAGCATAGCTCACATCTCATGGTCCAAAGGGCCGCTCCTCTGGTTTAGACAGCAAGTCCGCATTCCAGAAAGCAGGAAAGAGAAGAAGGGAAGGGCAGGCCCCTCCATTGAAGGACACTATGGAGAGTTTGCACATCATTTCTATTTACATCCCATTGGGGCCACGCCTCGTTGAAAGGGCATCTAGGAAAGGTAGTTCTTTATGCTGGACTTTTATGTGCTTGACTGATCTGATGAGTGCTTAATCTCCCTGTATTTGTAGTAATACTAATACTATTTTAATTCTTAATATGACTTATGCCTTTTCTCTTATTTCTCAACCAGTTATTTTATTGATTTCCTCTATTATTTTCTATTTCCATTAATTTCCACTCTTTATCATCCCCCCCCCCATTTTTTCCCAGCTCTTTGAAGTAAACGTCTATTTCAGTTATTATTACTTTCTTGCTTCTTTTTTTTTTTAATATATTTTATTGATTTTTTACAGAGAGGAAGGGAGAGAGATAGAGAGTTAGAAACATCAATCAGCTGCCTCCTGCACACCCCCGACTGGGGATGTGCCTGCACCCCAGGTACATGCCCTTGACCCGAATCGAACCTGGGACCTTTCAGTCCACAGGCCGACGCTCTATCCACTGAGCCAAACTGGTTTCGGCCTTTCTTGCTTCTTTGTAAAATTATTTAAGGCCATACATTTATCATTACATACCATTTTAACTGCATCCCATATGTTTTGGTATGTTGTATATCATTGTTCTTCAATTTTAAATAGTTTGTACTTTCCATTTGATTCCCTCTCTTACAAGTTTTTTTTTAAAAAAAATATATTTTATTGATTTTTCACAGAGAGAAAGGGAGAAGGATAGAGAGTTAGAAACATCAATGAGAGAGAAACATCGATCAGCTGCCTCCTGCACACCCCCCACCGGGATGTGACCGCAACCAAGGCACATGCCCTTGACGGGAATCAAACCTCAGACCCCTCAGTCCACAAGCCGATGCTCCATCCACCGAGCCAAACCAGTCAGGGCAAGTTTTTTTTTTTTGAAAGCATAGAAGTTTTCAAAAATATTCCTATGTATCCCTATACACTGCACCAGCATCTTTCAAAAACATGAAGGTGGTGTTTATTGGTTTGGTTTGGTTATTTTTACTACATTTCAAAGCATTTAAAATGTTTAATTGCCCTATGGTCAGGGCAAATGCTCTACAGGATACCAATTTTGTGAAATTCACTTAAAAGGACTCCTGCGTGTTTTTTTAAAAGAATGTATATCTCTATATTTCTCTTTGCTTGGTGTAGAGTTCTAAAGATATTTGATTGATCCCCTATTTAATTTCATTATTTGATCTTGGTTAGAAATGAAATTGTACAAGAGATATGTGAAAGTCTCCCAATAGGATTATGGTTTATTTAATTTCTCCTCGTTTCTGCTTTATATATAGTTAAGCTATGTTGTAAGGTGAATACAAGTATGTAAATTTTATTTAAATTTTTGATTGATTTTACAGAGAGAGAGAGAGAGAGAGACATCAATTTGTTGTTCTGCTCATTGATACATTCATTGGTTGATTCTTGTATGTGCCCTGACTAGGGATCGAACCCGCAACCTTGGCATATTTGGATGGTGCTCTAACCAACTGAGCTGCTTGGCCCTGGCCAAGTATGTGAATTTCAAATCTTTGTGGATCCTTCCTTTAGTATTATGTGACATCCCTCTTTATCCTTATTAATAGGACTGCATTAAAACCTTTGTCTGATATTAGGGTTGCTATGCTGACTCTCTTTGGTTAGCATTTTTACAATATATCTTTTCCATATTGCACATTTCTATGGTTTTGTTTTAAATGTGTTCCTTATAAGCAGCATAGAGCTGGATTTTTTTTAAAAAAAAGTTGATCCAGTCAGCTTAATCAGAACGTTTAATGTGATTACTGATATATTTGAACTCATTTCTACCACCTTATTTTGTTTTTTATGTCTACATCTTTTTTTTTTCCTCCTCTTTCCTTGCCTTCTGTTAAACTGATCAAGCTCTCTACATTTCTTATGCTGATCTGGAAGATGTGTGATAAACTGAATTGTATCCCACCAAAATCCGTGTGTTAACGCTCTAGCCTCCATCCTGACTGTGTTTGGAGACAGAACCATGAAGAAGGTAATGACGGTTAAATGACATCATAAGGGTGGGGACCTAATCCAACCGGCCTGACGACATCATCAGATGAGGAAGAGACAGCAGCAGTGTCTCTTTTTCTGCCTGAGCACAGAGGAAAGGCCACATGAGGACACAGCACAAACACCGGTGTCTGAAAGCCAAGGAGAGCGGTCTCACCAGAACCCAAGTTCACTGGCACCTGGACCTTGGATTCTCAACCCCCAGAACTGTGAGAAAATAAACTTCTGTTGTTTCAGCCACCCCCAGGCTCTGGTATTTTGTTAGGCAGCGTGGGCAGATTAATACAATAAGGATTGTGTTTCTTTTCTTTTAATAATTACCTTTACATTTTTAATATGCATGCTTTAAAAATTATTCCAGCCCTGTCAAAAATTTAGTATTTCTATTCTCCTTCCAATCACAAGCCCATTGGTTTACTTTAATCACCAAGTGAACACCACCCCTCCCTATGTTCTTATGGTCTTTTTAGAGTTTATTTCACCTTTTTAAAGCTGGTAGTTGATTTACTAACATTTTATCCATGTCAGTGCTCACCATTGTTTATTCCATGTCTTCTTTGTGGGTTCCTTTCTCTTCTTGCTGAGTTACTTTTTCTTGCGGTGAACATCCGTGGGGGCTAAATTCTGTGTGTCTTTGTATGTCTAAAAATATCTTTATTTTGTTTTCGCACCTGCATGATAATTTGCTGCATATAAACTCGGGGTTTTAAAGATATTACTCCATTGTTTTCTGGCAGATATTGTTGCTTATGGGAAGTCAGCTGACAATCTAAAGGACATGCCATTAGGCGTGTTTTATTCTTTCTTTTTTTTTTTTTTTTTTTTTTTTTTTTTAATTAAATCTTTATTGTTCAGATTATTACATTTGTTCCTCTTTTTTCCCCCCATAACTCCCCTCCTTCCAGCTCCCACCCCACCCTCCACCCTCACTCCCCACCCACTGTGTTCATCCATAGGTGCATGATTTTTGTCCAGTCACTTCCCGCATCTCCCACACCCCTTTTCCCCCCAAGAATAGTCAGTCTATTCCCTTTCTATGTCCCTGATTCTATTATAATCACCAGTTCATTTTGTACATCAGGTTATTTATTCACTTGATTCTTAGATTCATTTGTTGATAGATGCATGTTTGTTGTTCATAATTTGTATCTTTACCTTTTTCTTCTTCTTCCTCTTCTTAAAGGATACCTTTCAGCATTTCATATAATACTGGTTTGGCGGTGATGAACTCCTTTAGCTTTTCCTTATCTGTGAAGCTCTTTATCTGACCTTCAATTCTGAATGATAGCTTTGCTGGATAAAGTAATCTTGGTTGTAGGTTCTTGGTATTCAGCACTTTGAATATTTCTTGCCATTCCCTTCTGGCCTGCAAAGTTTCTGTTGAGAAATCAGCTGACAGTCGTATGGGTATTCCCTTGTAGGTAATTGAGCCTCTTTCTCTTGCTGCTTTTAAGATTTTCTCTTTGTCTTTTGCTCTTGGCATTTTAATGATGATGTGTCTTGGTGTGGTCCTCTTTGGATTCCTTTTGTTTGGGGTTCTCTGCGCTTCTTGGACCTGTAAGTCCATTTCTTTCTCCAGATGGGGGAAGTTTTCTGCCATTATTTCTTGAAATAGGTTTTCAATATCTTGCTGTCTCTCATCTTCTGGCACTCCAATAATTCTGATATTAGACCGCTTAAAGCTGTCCCAGAGGCTCCTTACACTATCTTCACACTTTCGGATTCTTTTTTCATTTTGCTTTTCCAATTGGGTGTTTTTTGTCGAATCTTTTGTTTGATTATTGTGCTCCTCTGGTCTGCTATTGGGTATAATATTCTTTATTTCAGTCCGTGTATGCTTACTTTCTAATTTCTTTATCGTAGCATCGAGGGTCTCATTCGTTTTCGTGAGGCTCTGCACAAATTTATGGCAAGCCCTCAAAATTGCGATTCTTAGCTCCATATCCTCCATTTCTGTCATGTTTTTTTGTCTCCGCATCTTTTATGCTTTCTTGGTGCACCCCCTTGTGGTCTCTGTGCGCAGTCTTGTTCTAGCCAAGCCTTAATTGTTGTAGTTAACACTAGAGGGGTTTGACCACCAGGCCGACTGGCTATAGGAATCAGCTGTATGGAAAACGTCTGCCTTCTGGGGAGGCGCTAATCCAGCCTTTGCCTGAGGCGATCGGCAAATGGCTGTGCGCAGGGTTTGGGCGGGGCGGGCTCAACAGGGCGGGCGGAGGGAGCAGTTATGGCCACGCTCAGTCCCGTTCCCAGAGGCTCTGCTTCACAGAACCCCGGGAGCCGCTGCAAACTTCGGAGAGAAAGCTGCCCTCAGGTTCCAACTGATGCCGGATAATCCCGCTTCTCCCGTTTGAGTCTGGGTCCCTAGAGACTCGCCCGGATCTGGAGCCCAGAGTCTGAGACTCACTCCCGACAGAAAACGACAACCGCGCCCTCAGCCACCAGCCCGCTTTGCGCGCGCACCTCGGTACCTTTGTATTTTCCACACTGCGCCGCCTCTGAGTCTCGATTTGCTGTTCTCTTTCCTTCTAGTTGTAGAGTCTCTCTTCAGCCAGCCTTCCTGTGGTTCTGGGTGATGTCCGTTCCGTCTTTTAGTTGTATTTTTGAAATGGTTGTTTGCGGCAGCGGTCTCCGGTGTTTACCTACGCCGCCATCTTGGTCTCCCGAACTATTCTTTCTTTTTAATATCTGCTATGGTCTGAATATTTGGATCCCCCTGAAATTCATATGCTGAAATTCTAACTCACAAAGGTGATGGTATTGAAGGTGAGGCTTTGGGGAGATGTGTAGAGCAGAACCTTCGTGAGTGGGATCAGTGTCCTTAGAAAAGAAACTTTACAGAGACCCCTCGCTCCCTTCCACCATGTGAGGATACGACGAGGAGTCTGTGATGTGGAAGAGGGGCCTCACCCACCCATGCTGGCACCCTGACCTGAGACTTGCAACCTCCAGACTTCACACTTCCCAGTCTGAGAAATAAATGTCTGTTTTTCATAGCCGCCCAGTCTGTGGTTGTGTTACTGCTGCCCAAACACACGAAGACAATAACTTTTCTGACTGTCTTGTTATCCTTCATATTCTGCAGCTTTAGTACAATGTGCCTAGGTGTAGACTTATTTTTATGTACCTTGTTGGCACTTTGAGTGCCCTTGTCATAAAATCATTCTTGTCCTCTTCAATCTAGGAAATTCTCAGTTTTATCTCTCCAAACATTACTTCTCCATTCTCTTATTCAGAGACTCTTATTTTCATATGTTGGAGTCTCTTTCGATTATTCACGTGTCATCATTAGCCTTTATTTTAATCTCTTCATCTCTCTGTGCTATATTCTAGGCTAACTCTTTTGTACTATCTTTAAATTCACTAATATGATTTTTTTGTTTCAGTTGTGGAATCTATCCTATCACATTTTTAAACGGTTCATTTTTTTTCTCATTTCCAAGTTATTTACTTCTTGGCTCATTTTTGCATATTCCTTTAAAAAAATTTTTATTCAATAGAAGTTATTTTTTCAGTCATCTCCTTGAGTCCCTTAAATACATTTATTTAAAAACATTTATCAAACTATCCAATAAAATTAATGCCATCTGCAATGACTTTGCCTTCTGAATGGAGGTTTGTTGTCTTTCTCTGTATTAGAATTCCTTGTGTGCTTTCTAATTTTCAGTGAGAACTTTCATTGGTTTGGGGGGTTTTTTCCTCTCTCTTTTTCTCTGTGGCATTTTTTGTTGTAGTAGTCTCTACCTGGCACCCCCAGAATCCCCAGTCCAGAACAAAATTTTTCAGTAAATTATTGTCCCTGTCTTTGTGGGACTTAAATGTTAATGGGGAAGGACGTACAATAAACAAATAAATCTAAAATACGTCAGGTGCAAGAAGTGCTATGGAAACGCAGAGCAGGACACGGGGACAGGACTGTGGGGGTGGGGGTTATTTGAGAGGGACCATATGCTCCCAGGATGTAGGCTGAAGCCAGGCTGTCGGGGCGCTGGGAGATGGGCTCCATTCCAAGGGGCTCTCCGCCCTAAGAAATAACCTCTGTGTAACATGTTGGCACTTTTGCTTTTCTGCCTTGCATTTTGTGTGTATACTTTAAAAAACTATAATAATATATGAAAATGGGGTTCCTTACTAAAAAATTTAGGCATAATGAATAAAGCTAACCTCTCCCCTGACTCCATCACCACCCACCCTCTTCCCCTCCCACCACCAGGAGAAAGGAGATTATGAATTTGGCTCGGCTCTCCATCCCACCCCATCTTGCAGCCTTTCCCGACTCTGCACCAAACCTCTGGAGATACTGAGGTGCAGACTTCCGCTGAGAACCACGAGCACTTCCAAGTGCGCAGGTGCAGAAAACCAGGTCCTCCACAGGGCTCCCTTCAAGTGGACAAGGGGTCAGCAGTGGAGCCTGGGCAAGGGGAGTGGGTCACAAGGGAGCAGCGCTCCTGGGTGTGGGTCCCATGCTGGGACCATCTGCTTGTAGAGACTGGGAGCTGCTAGCATGACTGGGACAGGAGGGCCTGGGGAGAGAAGGAGCTGAGGGCTGCTGGCTGTGCGGATGGCTTGGGGCAGGGGGGAGTGGGAGAGGACCTGCTCACTCCGAGGGAGGAGGGGCTGGGAGAAGCTGTGAGAGGCCCAGGTAGGGCTCACCGCCTGCAGCAGGCATGTCCTGAGCCCAGGACAGGTGAATAAAAACAGCCACTGCCCTTGAAGGGCTTACACCCACTGGGGAAGAAACAGTGACCTGCTTGCCTAGGAAGAAAAAAGTACTACAGCAATCACAGCTGAAGTCCATCAAGATGTATCCGGTTCTGCCCTGGCTGGTTTGGCTCAGTGGATAGAGCGTCGGCCTGTGGACTGAAGGGTCCCGGGTGTGATTCCAGTCAAGGGCACATGCCCGGGTTGCAGGCTCAATCCCCAGTAGGGGGTGTGCAGGAGACAGCCAATCAATGATTCTCATCATTGACGTTTCTATCTCTCTCTCCCTTTCCCTCTCTGAAATCAATAAAAATATATTTTAAAAAATGTGTCAGGTCTAGTCTAAAGACTTAACAGCGTCTCATTTAATCCTCTCCATTTCTCTTGAGGTAACTGCCTTAAGTAATCCCATTACTCAGTGTAACTGGGAAGAAAAAGAAGGTTGGATTAAGTTATTTGCCCAAATCATCCAGCTGGTCAACAGGGATTTGAACTTGAGCCTGTAGAACTGCAAGCCCTGTACTGTCGTCACAACAGAGAGGCATCAGAGGAAGCAGGTTAAGCAGGTGTCCTGGAGAAGTGATGCCCACAATGACAGAGGAAAGAGCAACCAGTACGAGCCAGTGGCTGAGCAAGGGAGGGTGGGGATGTGTCCTGGGAGAGGCGAGTCCCTGGGAGGGCTTGAAGCAATATGCCCTGCCCGGACGCCAGCTCACCCAGCCTCTGGCCCTGAGGTGCTGTCCTTCCTTTGACACCTCCAGGAAGCTGGCCCAGGCTATGTGGACCCAGGGTGTGTGGTGCCCAGTTAGGGACCACAAAAAATGGAAGAGTAAGATTCCCTAGGGCCGGGGTTCGACCTCAATGTGTCTTTGAGCAGGGTCCCTGGTATGGCTTCTCCCCATCCCACCCTCTAGTCATCTGTTCCCCAAACAGATGGCAGAAAACCACCTGGGTGTGCACTACACACTCATTCAGACTTTTTAAAGATGTAATTGACCAACAGAATAAGACCTGAAGCATGGAACAGACTGACATACCTCAATGTGGAGGTGGGGGAAGGAGGAGAGAGAAACCACAGAACTTATTACATACTTATTACATAACCCATGGACACGGACAGTAGGGTGGGAGACAACTGTAATACTGTCAACAATTAAAAAAAAAAAATATATATATATATATATAAAATCAGGCCAGAAAAAATACATACATATACATACAATGGAGTATTATTCAGCCACAAAAAGGAATGGATTTGTGATACTTGCTACATGGATGGACCCTGAGGACATGCTGAGTGAAATAAGCCACACACGGAAGGACAAATATTGTGTGATTCCACTTACAGGAGCCATCTAGAACAGGCAAATTCAGAGATGGAAAGCGGAATGCAGGTTATGAGGGGCCGGAAGGAGGGAGCATGGGGAGTTAGTGTTTAATGAGGGTGGAGTTTCTACTGGGGGATGATGAGAACGTTTTGGAAATAGTGATGATTGCACACACTATTAATGTACTTAGCGCCATTGAATTGTACATTTTAAATGCCAAGTGCTATGTTATACATATTTTACCACAATTATTAAAAGTTGTTGAAAAGATGTACTATCGGGGATGGACCAGGATGGGACAGAACGAGTTAAATTTTGACTTTCTCCGTGTAACTGGGTGGAGAGCGCATTCATTCAATCAAAAACTTGTCGCGGGCCTGCCAGCTTCCGATGTAAACCCCATTCCCCGGAGGCGCAATTTGCTGGGGAGCCACCGCGCTGGGCAACCAGGTCGCCTAAGCTAGCGCCCCCTCCCCCGCGCCCCACAGAGTTCCCCCCCCCCCCCCGCCCCCTGCCAGCCCGCGCCCCGCAGAGCACAGACGCTGAGCGCGCGCGCCCCCTCGTGGAGCCGCAGCTCACCGGGGCGGGCGGGAGGATTGAGGCTGCCTCCAGATCCCCATGGAGTCCTCCGTCCTCCATCCTCCGTGCCCTGTTGTTCCCCAAGACACTTTGCCACGCTTTAGACACCTCGTCCCCTCAGCCCACCCAGGAAGGGGGGGGCAAACTCAAGCTACCTGCGAACGGGCCCCTCTTCCTCCTTCATGCCTGGCCCCCAGCTCACGCTCTCCTGGTCGCTCTGTCCTGGTCTCCCCTTGAACTGGGCTCCAGTCAGTGCAGGCGGGAGGTGGACACGGGGAGCACGCGGTCCGTTTGCCCACCAGACCCCCCATTCCAGAATTAACATCTCACAGTTTCCATGAAGACAGAGGCTTTTCCAACTATGACCCCAACAGCTTTCAGGGTCTCACTTCCCCGTTTCCTCCCTCCCTCCCTCTCCCCTTCTTCCCTCCCCACCCCCTGCCCAGTTAGAGACCACAGACAATGGGAAGAGTAATGAAGGACTGTGCTCAGTGAAGGCAGGGTTTCCCAGGAAAGGGTGCTATGGACCCGTCATCTGGCCTTTAGCACTCACAGGAAGGGGAACCAGGGATGCTGGTAGAGCCTTCCTTAGGAGGATGGTTCTTTACGTGGAAGAAATCCCTTTGGTAGATACCTAGCCCCGCCCCCCGCCCCCTCCCCCCCATCTGTTGCACCCACATTTACATGAGGGCAGGACACCTTCTAGTGCAAATTAGCTTGGCCTTGTCCATGGCGGGGTACTGGGCCAGGGTCCCTGCCACAGTCTGTGGGCTCCGCAGAGGGATTTATTGTCAAAACCAAACGATGGGCAGGGACCACTGGGGCCTTGACTCATAGGTTTCTCTAAGAGAGAAGGGGTTTGACCTGGCAAGCCAGGTGAGCCACGTGTGAGCTCCAGAAGGGAGCCCTGTGGCAGCTGGCACTAGAACTGACCTTGCTCCGTCCCCCCTCCCCCCTGGGGGTGGGGAGGGTGCCCTGGAGAGGAGAGCTTTGGAGGGAGTTGTTCACTGTGGGTGAACCAAGCTGCCTTGCCCAGCCTCCGTGTAGCCTGGAGAGAAGGAGCACTTTCCTCCCGCCCTCAGAGTCTCTCTGGGTCTGTGAGGGGCTCCCAGCACCATGGCTGCGCTCAGCCTGGGGAGCAGCTCTGCAGGAATTGTCAGGCCAGCAGCCTGGGCCCAGCAGGGGCAGTGGAGGCAGGGACAGTGTCTGGCTGAAACAGAAGCAGCAGTGACAGGAGCTCCAGCTGGGAGGGGCTCTGGGGGACTGCGGCTGGATTCAGAAGAAGGACAAGTGATGGCTAAGACTGATTTAAACCCAGGAGAGAGTCGTAAGTGCACACAGGACACGCCTTGGTGAGTGCAGAAATGCCTGGGGAAGGGATCTGTGCCAATAATGAAAATTCCTATGTGAACGGGTAGAATCCTCCAACTCCCCACTGGTGACGTTTAAGGATAAATGGTCATGTGAACACACTTTACGCTCACACTGGTAATGCCTGGGTCCTTAAAAGGTCGCACTATTTAAAAACAAAGCTTGACTTTGTTTCTTAAGACTCCCTTACGAGTTAAGTCTGGTCCAGGACCTAGTGGGACACTGAAATACTAGCAGTCTTCAACAAGATGTCATGAAAATCCAATAAATAGCACCTCTCTTTTCTGACTAGGTTTTCAAGAAGTTGAAAAATAAAACGGGAACAAGGAGATGGTGAAATAAAATGTCACGTTTTCCTGCTGACCAAGCCTAAATTGCAGGACACAGCTCAGTGTGAAAATAAAAAGAATCCTGCAGCCCTAACCGGTTTGGCTCAGTGGATAGAGCGTCCGCCTGTGGACTGAAGGGTCCCAGGTTCGATTCCCGTCAAGGGCGTGTACCTTGGTTGCAGGCACATTCCCAGTAGGAGGTGTGCGGGAGGCAGCTGATCAATGTTTCTCTTTCATCGATGTTTCTAACTCTCTATCCCTCTCCCTTCCTCTCTGTAAAAAATCAATAAAATATATATTTTTTAAAAAGACTCCTGCACTGGACCCCAGAGGGAGGCAGACTCCCCTCCTGATTCCTGGGTTGGGGTGAGCTCACAGGCAGCAGGAATGATGAGGAAGGGCTGTGGGAAAGCCAGAAATTACACCTATGGAGGCTTGTGTGGAATGGAAATAACCAGGAGTGTGGATGAGTGTTTCCCCTACTGAGGGGGATTGGGTCCCATTGTTCTTTTATATGTTGGTTGGTCCTTCTTCGGAATTCAGGATGTATTTTCTCCATAACTGTTGTACATGTGGCCCTCAGAAGTCTGTTACCTATAAAGGAATAGAATTCTAGAATCAACCTGAGCACTGGGTTGGGGGGAGAGAAACTTGGACCCATCATCTGGCCTTTAGCACTTATAGGAAGGAGAACCAGGGATGCTGGTAGAGCCTTCCTTAGGAGGATGGTTCTTTACGTGGAAGAAATCCCTTTGGTAGATACCTACCCCCCCCCCCCCCCCCACCCCAGTATCTACATGAGGATTTACATGAGGAAAGAGGATAGAAGGAGCTGCCCCAGTGTCCTCATTCCAGCCTAAATGCCCAGCTGGATGCTTTATTGTCCATCATTTTCCCCTCTGCTCCGTCAATCCAACTCCTATTCCTCAGGGTGGGCGTCTCTGAGTTGGAGATTAGAGGAAGTTTCACTTGTTAAACAATTCACATTAAACTACAATAATGGATGGACAAACCCTTCTCCTTTTATAGATTTTTAATTTTAAAGCAGACAAAATCTTATTGATGCAAATGAATGTCTAATACAATAGCAGAACTTCAGAAAAAGTAAAGTAAAATTTAAGCAGTGAAAAGAAAGGATATTTGTCAGCAGATGGGGAGGGCAAGCAGAAGCCGCCCACAAGACTGCGTGTGAAATAGATGAGAACAGGGAAGCCCTGCGTTGAAGGAAAGGAAAGAAGGCCTAAGTAAATGGTAGCACATTGTAGTCATTAATGGGAAGACTTAACGTATACATATGTATTTTATTAATCCTCACCCGAGGATATGTTTATTGATTTTAGAGAGAGAGGAAGGGAAAAAGAGAAACATTGATGTGAGAGAGAAACATCGACCAGTTGCTTCCGGTACATGCCCAGACCAGGGATCGATCCTGCAACCTGGGTATGTGCGCTGATGAGCAATCAAACTCATGAACTTTCAGTACATGGGACAACTCCAAACAACTGAGCCATATTGGGAAGGGCAGGGAAGACTTAATATTATTAATATAACAATATTCCTCAAGTGATCTACATATTTAATAAGATTTCTATCAAAATCTCAATGACCTCTTTTGCAGAAATGGAAAAGGTGATCCTACAATTCATATAGAATTGCAAGAGACCCCAAAGAGTCCTTGAAAAAGTACAAAAAAGTTGGAAGACTCAGACTTCTAATTTCAAAACTTACTACAAAGCTATAGTGATAAAAACAGTGTAATACTGGCATAAGGAGAGACATATAGTATAGACCAATGGAATAGAATTGAAAATCCAGAAATAAACCCATACATCTATGGTCAATTGATTTTTTTTTTAGAAAGGTGCCATGACCATTCAATGTAGAAATAATAGTTTCTTCAGCAAATGGGAGAACTGAAAGTCCACATGCAAAAGGTTAAGTTTATCCTTACCTCATCCTATATGCAAAAATGAAATAAAAATGAATCAAAAACCTAAACATAAGAGCTAAAACTTTAAAGTTCTTAGAAGAAAACATAAAGGTAAATAAATGTTCATGACCTTGGATTGGGCAATAATTTCTTAGATATGATACCAAAAGTACAAGCAACAACAACAAAGAGATAAATTGAATTTCATCAACATTAAAAAACTTTTATGCACCAAAGGATACTACCAACAAAGTAAAAGAACCCACAGGATGGGAGAAAAGGTTTGCAAACCATATATCTGAAAAAGGTCTAATATACAAAATATACAAGAACTCTTATAATTCACCAACAGAAAGACAACCCAATTTAAAAATGGGCAAAGGACTTGAAAAGATATTTGTGAGAAGGAGATATATAGGAAGCCAACAACCACATGAGAAGATGCTCCAAGTCAGTAGTAATTAGGAAAATGCAAATCCAAGCCACAGTGAGATGCTACTTCATACCCACTAAAATGCCTATAACCAGAAAAGAAAGGGAGGAAGGAAAAATAAATAAAATGTTGTTGAAGATGTGTTAAACTTGGAACTCTTGTACATAACTGGTGGGAATGTAAAAAGGCATAGCCATTCACTATAAAAACAATTTGGGCCCAGCCACTGTGGCTCAGTGGTTGAGCATTGACCTATGAACTAGGAGGCACAGTTCAATTACGGGTCAGGGCATATGCCTAGATTGCAAGCTTGATCCCCAGTAGGGGGCATGCAGGAGGCAGCCGATCAATGATTCTCTCTCATCATTGATATTTCTCTCTCTCTCCCTCTCCCTTCCTCTCTGAAATCAATAAATAGCCTATATAATAAGAACCTAATATACTAAGTGTCTGGTCATCCAGTCAATCAGGCCTAAGCTGGCAAACAGATATCCCCTGAGGGGTCCCGACTGTGAGAGGGTGCAGGCTGAGTTGAAGGATCCTCCCCCTCCAGTGCACAAATTTCATGCACCGGGTCTCTAGTAGCCTATATAATAAAAGCCTAATATGCTAAGTGTCTGGTCGTCTGTTCAATCAATCAAAGTGTAATATGCTAATGATATGCTAAGGCTGCTCAATCTCTTCCTATGATGTGCACTGACCACCAGGGGCAGACACTCGGACCAGTAGGTTAGCTTGCTGCTGGGGTCTGGACAATCAGGACTGAGCAAGATGGGCCAAACATGCCCTGGAGCCCTCCTGTGGTCCCTCCCCAGATGGCCAACCTCCTGTGTCCCTCCCTGGCCCCGATCATGCACCAGTGGGGTTCCTCTGCCTGGCTTGCGCCCTCTCACAATCCAGGCTGAGGAACCCCTCCCCTTGAGTGCACGAATTTTGTGCACCAGGCCTCTAGTAAATATATAAAAACAAAACCAAAAACAATTGGGCAGTTCCTCAACTAGTTATACATAGAATTATCATATGACCCACCAATTCTACTACCAGGCATATACCCAAGAAAATTGAAAACATATATCTGCACAAAAACTTGTACCTGAATGTTCATTGCAGCATTATTTATAAGATCCAAAAGAAGAAACAACCCCAATCCATCAATTGATGAATGAATAAGTGAAATGTGGTATACAATGGAGTATTATTCATCCATTAAAAAGAATAAAGTATAGCCCTAGCCAGTTTGGCTCAGTGGTTGGAGTGTTGGCCCTTGGACTGAAGGGTTCTGGTTTTGATTTTGATCAAGGACACATACCTCAGCTACAGGTTGATCCCCAGCCTTGGTCAGGGCATGTGCAGGAAACAACCAATCTATGTGTCTATCTCACATCGATGTTTCTCTCTCTTTGTCTCTCCCCGTCCCTTCCACTTTAAAAATCAATGGAAAAAATATCCTCAGGTGAGGAGTAACCAAAAAGAAAAAAAAAAGAATGACATACTGATACCTGTCACATCATGGACGAGCCTTGAAACATGCTAAGTAAATGATGCCAGATACAAGAGGCAACATGTTGTATGATTCCATCTATATCAGTGGTTCTCAACCTTGGCTACACATTAGAATCACCTGGGAATCTTTTTAAAATCCTGATTTCTGGGCCTCATTCTCCGGAAATTCTGTTTCTTTGTTATGGGATGGGGCCACAACATTAGTAACAAAGAAACAGAATTTCTGGAGGATGAGGCCCAGAAACCAGGATTTTAAAAAGATTCCCAGGTGCTTCTAATGTGCAGCCAAGGTTGAGAACCACTGATCTATATGAACTACCCAGAACAGGCAAATCCATAGCAACAGAAAGCATATTAATGGCTGCCAGGAGCTGAGGGGAAGGCAAATGAGGAGGGAATGCTTAATGGTTTGGGGTTTCCTTTTGCATAATGAAAATGTTCTGGGACCAGATAGGGGTGATAGCAGCGCAATATTGTTAACTGCCACTGAACTGTGTGCTAGCGTTAGAGAACATTAAAGAGCTGTGGGGCCAACAAGTAGAAAGTAGTGATTACCCCCAAGAATTAGTGAGCAACAGTGGAGATAGCACTGGAAGGAAGGGAAGTCTCCATAGCAACCCAATGGCAAAGACTCTGTAGTGAACTTTAATAAGCAACTCATAATCCAAGGATCTGGATATATGGAGAGATCATCTTACAATAGAGGATAGGAGCACTCGCACACACAAATGTGTCAGCAGAAAATGAGCGACTCAGAACCATCCAGTCTGGAACAGACTAAGACAGTTCTCTTAGCCAAACTCGTTCAAGGTCTTCACCAATTTCAGTCCGTCAGACTTCAAAAATTGACGCCGGGCTTTTAGTTCAAGGCTTTAGGCACTCTACCCCCACCTACGTCCCGTTAACATGATGAAATGCTGATGAAAGAAATGAAAGAAGACCTGGATACTTGGGGAGATATAATGTGTTCATAGATTGGAGGACTCAACATAGTGAAATGTCAGTTTTCCCCAAACTGATCTCCCCAAATAGGTTTAATGCAATTTCTATTCAAATCCCAGCAAGATTTTTTTTTTTTGCGGAAACAGACAAGTTTGTTCTAAAGTTTATATATGGAAATGCACAAGATCTAAAATAGCCAAAACAATCTTGAAAAAGAATAACGAAGTGGGAGGAATTGCTCTACCTGATATCAAGGCTTAGTATATAGCTAAAGTAATCAATATTTTGTGGTATTGCCAAAGACTGCCTTTTCAACAAACAGTGCTGGGGCCACTGGACATCCATAGGCCAAAAAGTAAACCTTCAGCTGCCTCACACTTTATGCAAAAGTTAACTCAAGTGGATCACAGATCTGACTGTAAAATGTACAAACTATAAAACTTTTAGGAAAAACAAGTAGGCGAAAATCTTCAGTGTCTAGGTCTAGGCAAAACGTTCTTAGGCTTTTTGCCTGAGGAGGATCTGTAAGAGAGAAAATGGACAAATTGGATTTCATCAAAATCCAAAACTGTCTCTTTGCAGAAGACCCTGTCAAATGGATGGAAAGACAAACTTCAGATTGGGAGGAACTATTTGCAGACCATGTATTTCGACCCTCAACAGGGGCTCCGTCATTCCTCTCTCTCCTCGTTTCCCATGCAGTTCACTGTCCACTCTCCCGAAGGAACAGTCCCTATCTTCTCTCCTTTTCGCAAATCTCCAACACTTCCTCGCTCTTCGCTCTTCGGTGGTGGATGCCCTGCTTCTTGTTTTACTGAGGAAACACAGTCACCTGGGAGAGGCCCACGCTCCCACCACAGCACCCGGGGCCCCTGGCGGCAGCCCTGCAGTCTGACTTCCCTCCCTGAGGAGACTCCGGGCAGCACTTCCGTGGTATCATCATGTTCCCTTCCCACTTGCCAACTCAAAGACTTTCATCTGCAGTTCTTCCTTCTCCACTGTGCATCACGTCTCTCTCTCTAGCGAGTCCCTTCTGTTAGCATAGAAATATGCCATAATAACAGTCATTTTAAGAGAACAAATACTCCCTTGATCTCAGAGCCCATCTCCAGGCATGACCCCATTTCTTCAATCCACAGCTGAACTCCTCAGAAGACCCATACAACCGTGGCTTTCTTCACTTCTTCTGCATTTAATGAAAAATGTCGTATTCACCAAAGTGAGAGAATTGTATAATAAGCTCCCATATAGCTGTTTTAAGTTGACTTGTGTGCCCCCCGCCCCAAATCTATATGTTGAAGTTCTCACCCCCAATACTTCAAAATGTGATTGTATTTGGAGACAGGGCCTTGACAGAGGTGATTAAGGTAAAATAAGGTCATGTGGGTGGCCCCTAATTCAATGTGACTGGTGGACTTTTACGGAAATTAGGGCACAGACAACATAGACCGAGGGGTGACCCCAGGAGGACACAGTGTGAGGCAGCCATCTGCAAGCCAAGGAGAGGCCTCAAAAGGAACCAAACTTGCCGCCACCCTGATCTTGGACTTCCAGCCTCCAAAACAGTGAGATAATACATTTCTGTTGTGTAAGCCTGTAGTGTTTTGTTAAGGCAGCCTGAGCACTCTAAGACAACACCCATCACCCAGCTTCAATAATTATCAAAGACTTATCTCTACTGGACTGTCTATCCCCTTTTTCTGAAGTATTTTAAAGCAAATCCCAGACCTCACAGTGGGGCAGGGAGCACATTTTCTTATATAATCACAATGGCTTTTTCATGCCTAGAATATTAGCAAGAATTACTTGTAATGGCCAATTCTCAGTTCTTATTCAGATTTCCCTGATTGTTTTTTAAAGGTCTTTTCCGAGCTGTTGTGGGAATCAGGATCCACACGGTCTACTGTGTCTCTTAAATCTGTTTTGTCTAGATGTTCCCTGCCCCCACATCCTGCCTTCTCACTTCTCATCTCACTGACATTGGAAGAAACCTAGCCAGTTGTCCTACACAATGGCCCGCTTTCTGGATTGGCCTGTTGGCTTTCTCATCCGTGAATTCTTTCTTGTGTTTTATTTCTCATTTTGCCTTTAAATATTTCAAACTTACAGAAAATGTAAGAACAGTGTAAAAACCTTTCTTTGTCTTGAACTGTTTGAATGTAAGTTGCGGATATGATGCCCCATCACCCAAGAATACTGCCATGTGCATTTCCTACAAACAGGGACAGTCTCCTCCCAGCAAAATGAGGAAATGGACACAGATCCATCACTACCACCTGATCTGTACACTCCATTTGAGTTTCACTGGTTATCTCATTAATGTCTTTTCTATCAAAAGGGTCCAAGCCAAGATCATGCGTTTTACTATTTCACTTAGTTGCCATGTCTCCTTCAGTCCAGAATAGTTCCTCAGTCTTTTCTTGACCGACCTTGACAATTTTGAAGTCACAGCCCATTTATTTTGTCTGATGTTTCCTCAGGGTGAGATTCAGATTGCGCATCTTTGGCAGGAGAATCCCAGAACTGATGCTGCATTTTCCTCCGTGAGTCTTGGCAGGTGGTACAGGCTTTCAATCTGTCCCGCTACTGATGATGTTAACCTTGATTAGTGGACTGAGGCAGCGACGGCCAGGTTTCTCCACTTACTCTTCAATAAGTATCTTGAAGCTCTGTGATATCCTGTTACTCTTCAAACTTTCATTCGCTAGTTTTAGCATCCATTGATGTTTCTTGCCTGAGTGCACTATTATTGAAGGTTGCCAAATTTTCTATTTTCATCATTCCTTCTGTATTTATCAGTTGGTATCTACACTAATAAAAGAGAAACATGCAAATTGGTGTCACTCTGCTACACCCACCAGCCAATCAGAGTGACTATGCAAATTAACCCAACAAAGATGATGGTTAATTTGCATACGCAGGTGCGGAATGAAGACTGAAGAGGCTTGGCTTCTCCACTGCGGCCAGACCAAAGGCCTGGGTCCTGGGTGCCAGAGGAAAACCGGTGCCAGCAGTCAGGGGAAGGAAGGCCTATTGCGAGAATCTTCGTGCAACGGGCTTCTAGTTCTATTATAAAGAAAAGCTTTGAAGCTTTGTTATCTCATCTCACTCTCTCTCTCTCTCTCTCTCTCTCTCTGTATAGGTTTATGGATTCCTATGTTATTCACTGAATGATAATGTTTGTATTATTTTCTAATTTGATGCTCAAGTAGCCCAGGTTTGACCAGTGAGAGCTCATTCAGGCTGGCTTCTGTGTCCCTTTGACATGCTTTGAGCACTTCCTTACCTTCTGGTACAAGATGGTCCAGGCTTACCGTGTACTTTTCTTGCGTTGGCCTTGGGATCCACCATTTCTCCAAGGAACCCTGGTTCCTTTAAGGGACAGTGGCATTTAGAAACCACGACCTGGGCACTCAGTGTGGTCTTTGATTTTGGATGGTGCTGTTCCCTCTCAACAGATAGGGTTAGAAAATCTCTCTGTCTACACAAATTGTTACCTATATTTGTTTCTATATCTATCTATCTATCTATCTATCTAAAAAATCATTAGTAACCCCACTGGCGTGGCTCAGTGGTTGAATATCAACCTATGAACCAGGAGGTCACGGTTCAATTCCCGGTGGGGGCACATGCCTGGGTTGCGGGCTTGATCCCCAGTGTGGGGTGTGCAGGAGGCAGCCAATCAATGATTATCTCTCATCATTGAAGTTTCTATCTCTCTCTCCCTCTCCCTTCCTCTCTCTGAAATCAATAAAATCTATTTAAATAAAAAATATGAGTTTATATCAGAATGTTTTGCATGTTAACCATAGTTGTGTTTTTTTCATGGTTGTGTTTCATTAAGAGCAAACCATATCTGGTCCTCATGCCAGCAGTTTTCAATGAATCCTTTAGCTCACGAAAGGCTCGTTGCAGCTCTGCCCTTACAGAAGGGCTGAGCCTATAAGCTCCCAGTTGGACAGAGCTCGGGAGCAGGACCCTTACACACCATGATGTGACAGGGCATGCTGTAAGAGGCTGCACAGCCTCCGGGGGACCTGCGGGCTGCTGACCTAAACTGTCCCGATTTCTACAGCTCATGTCCCTGGGTTCTCGCTGCCAAGTTTCACCAGTGCTACCCGCTGTGCCTGGGTCCTCGTTTGCAAGTGTGGGAGCTGGAGGCCCTGGCTGAAGGGTGGGATTCACATTCTTGGTCCCCTGGTTCCCATTACACAGCTGTTGGTTCTGTAACAAACATCCTACATCGGTGTCAGCTCCTGCCTGCTGCTGCTTCCATAGAGAGGGTGCCAGGCTGGGCCGGGGTGGGCTGCACCATGTCCACCTTTGGGGGTGCTGGGCCTGCCTGGAGGCATCGGGCACCACGGTTGCAGGCCTTAGAGGCTCATGGCTGCCTGGAGGCCCTGGAGGCCCTGGTAGTGGTTGTGCTGTCTGGTGGCAAGGCCCTAAATCCTCCTCCGGAGACCCTGTATCCCCAGAGCCTTTATAGCCAGGAGCACAGGCCACCACGTACCCTGTTCCATCTCATCCACGGTGCCCTCCCCATCCTCAGTTCTGGTACCCAAAGAGGAGCAAGGGGCTGGGAAAGGAGGAGGAAAGAAGAGAGCAAACGGGCAGGCAGGGGTGGGAGGTGGGGGAGGCAGGTGGTGGGAGGGGAGGACCACGCATGGACCACTCATTATCTCCAGCTCTGGGTACAGGCCCAACACACCCAAGATGTGTCTGTTGACTGATGAGATGAGGCGAGAAGGCATTTAGGAAGGGGTGCTCCACAGAGGGGCCCTCCTCCCAGAATGAAAGGCACAGGGAACAACAGAAGCCCTGTTATGTCTCTAGCTCCCAATCCTCCCCACTCCCAGGGGAGGTAAGCTGAGAGCAGGAGGCCTGTCCCTGAATGAGAATCACCCTGCCCATCTCTGTCTCCCTTGGGCGGCTCAGTCATGTGACCCTAGAGCTGGCAGACGCTGACCTCACCTGCCCACCCTCTCCTGTCTCCCCTACGGTGGACCCCAGAGGGAGCCCTAGGGGGGGTCCAGATCCAGCCCCCCTACCCTACCCTGCACCTCCCCCCCCACCTCCCGTCTCCCCCTTCCTCTTTGAGCCCATCCCTGGCAGCCTTAATTAACTTCCTGGTGAAGGGAACTATAAAATTGCAAAGTCTGATTAAAAATAATAATGAGAATGCCTATTGCCCATTAGCCTGTGCCTGAGCCCTTAATGAGGGTTAATTAATTAATCGGCCTCCTTGAAGCCTGGGAGAGGGCGAGAGTATCTGCACTCTCTGAGAAGGGGCGGGGGAGGGGGGGGGCGCAGGGAGCGGCTGATGTTAGTGCTGGGGAGAAGGCTTCTCTGGTCTCCCTGGACCTTCCCAGCTGCCAAGCCACCAGGAAAGAGGGGGCTGGCCCTCGGAAATCACCCTTTAGGGCGGCCATTAGCTGTGTGGCTTGGGGAGTGGCTTCCCCTTCCCTGGGCCGCACGCACATTCCACACGTGTGAGATTCAGAGAATGACATGATTATTTCCCAGGGCTCCTTCCAGCCCTGATGCTGGGACAACCAGGTGGCCGAGGGCTGTCTCTACTGCCCCCCCCCCACCCCCCCTCGGGGGAGCAGGGCAGGGCAGGGTCTCCTTCAGCCTGGGCCCCTGCAGTGAGTCCTGCTTGATAGCCTCTCTGATGCTTGGTTCCTTCCTTCCTTCCTTCCTTCCTTCCTTCCTTCCTTCCTTCCTCCCTCCCTCCCTCCCTCCCTCCCTCCCTCCCTCCCTCCCTCTTTCTTTCTTTCTTTCTTTCTTTCTTTCTTTCTTTCTTTCTTCTTTCTTTCTTTCTTTTTTAATTGTGGCAAAATATACATGACATAAATGTTGACATCTTAAGCAGTTTAAAGTGGTATTAAAGCCTTTCACCTTGTTGTGCCATCCATTTCCAGAATTTGCAAACCTGAGACTGTGTACCCACAAAACAGTAACCCTCCCTCCCCCGCTCCCCGCCCCCAGCTCCCACCAGTCTCCTTTCTGTGCCTATGAAATGGACTCATCTGATACCTCCCATGACTGGCTCATCCCGCGTCTGCCCGTGAGTGTCTGGCTTATTTCATTTCGCATAATGTCTTCCGTTGCATCGGGGCTGTAAATGCCCTTGGCTGTGATGTCAGGACTTGCCCACCTTCCAGGACTGCAGCCTGGGGTGGAGGTGGACCTGGCTGCGATGGAGGCTGATTCACACAGGGGCAGCCAGGCCTCCTGCCAGGGGCTCCGAGCATCCGGGATGAAGGACACAGCCTCCGGGCATGTCAGACGTAGTCGCTGGTAAATACTGTAAAACATCACACATTAGAATAAACATGAATCCATCGAGCGAGAGGATGCAAAACGCACATGAATTTTTCACTCAAAACAGGGATTCTTTTCAGTTTTTCCGTTTCAAAAACTGCCTGTGGCAGACTTTCTTCCTCCCTCAGGCCCTGGGGGATTTGATGGGAAGCTGAAAAGGCACAGACCCATGAGCTGCCCCGGCCTCACCTGAGGGCAGCCTGGGAGGCCAGAGCAGCCAGGCCCGTGCCCTGTGGAGCAGCTGGGCCCCCACTCCCCGCTTCAGTCTAGGCCTTAGAAACCACAGGTCAAGCTTAGTGGGGACCGAGGGGGTGCTCTAAGCCCACTGCTGTCAATCAGCCAGGCGCCTCCTTGAGCCAAGGGACTGGGAGCTGGGGAGTCAGTGCTCCCCCCTCCCCCTCCCCCTCCCCTCCCCCCCTCCCCCCCCAACGGGGACCTAAGGGGGGAAGAGGCCAGGGGAGGAGCAGAGGGCGCACCGCCAGCTCTGAGCCTCTGGCTTCCCAGCTCCTCCAGAATGGCCCCACCAGGAGAAGCTGCCAGAAGCAGCGTATCTGGGCCCGGTGGGAGCTGAGGGCCACCTGCTCCACAGGCCTCTGGAGCCACCAGGAAGCACCAGCTCCGCCCACCACCTCCTTCGCAAGCTGAGTGCTCCACAATCATTTGGGCTGAGAGATGAGTGCCGGAAAGTTGCCCTGTTGAATTTAATTTATTTCAATTTAATTTTAATTTAAGCTATTCCACATTTGCTCCCCAGCTATCTCTGCCCCCCCGCCCCCGCCCGCTACTGAGGGTGTTAAATTAATGTAACTCATGAAGAAAGGACAGATGGAAAATGATCAGAGAGCCTAGAGGCACCCAGCCCCAACCCAGAGATACCCCCCCGCCCCCCCCCACACCTGCCACAAGTACCTCGTGTGTCCCCTCACAACCCTCAGGCCAGGATGAAGGGAAGTCAGGGGACTGCCCCATTATCGGGCCAGCGTCCTCCTCCCCACCCCAGAGTGGAAGCAGTACTAATGCTAACCTTTTATTGGGCATCTGCTTTGTGCCAAGCCTCCTTTCCTTTCTTACCTCTCCCTGCTGGGCGGTGGGGCATTATTCCCGGCTCTCAGAGGAGCCACCTGGGGCTCTGAGCCCGAGTCCTTGGGCAAAAGTCACAGCCAACAAGTGCAAAGAGCTGGGGGAGGAGGGACTGGCTGTGCTCCTTGGGGGCTGGGCACTTCCCTCTCTGAACCTCAGGCCCCAACTTGCAAAATGGGGTGACAATGCTAGTTCCTAAAAGGGCTTCAAAGGTCTCCTGGCCTCGAAAATTAAATCAGTGCAAAGAGGTTGTCAGAAAGACTGGAGTTAAGCTTTGGGAATGTTGGAAAGATGGCTCTGCTTGGATTAAAGCAACTTCCGTCTGGGAGGGTGGAGACTGGCCTCACCTTTAGGCCCGAAATGAGCCCTCAGGGAAGCCTTGTGTTTGTGTGGGTGGTCGGAGTGGGCAGCGCCTGCAGGCCTGAAGACCTAGCCCAGTGGTCAGCAAACCGCGGCTCACGAGCCACATGTGGCTCTTTGGCCCCTTGAGTGTGGCTCTTCCACAAAATACCACTTGCGGGCGCCCAAGTACAGTGCGATTGAAACTCCGTGGCCCATGCGCAGAAGTCGGTTTTCGGCCTGGGCGAGTTTATCTTGAAGAAATGGCGTTAGAAGAAGTGGGGGTACGTTCGCTGAGGTCGACCCCTCAGATTGAGGACGTTTTTAGCAAAGGCCAGTTTAGGAGTACCCTGATTAAGTTAATAACAATGTACCTACCTATATAGATTAAGTTGAAAAAATTTGGCTCTCAAAAGAAATTTCAATCGTTGTACTGTTGATATTTGGCTCTGTTGACTAATGAGTTTGCCGACCACTGGCCTAGCCCAAAGGCAGAAGCTTGGTCTAGGCCAGTGGTTCTCAACCTGTGGGTCGCGACCCCTTTGGGGGTCAAACCACCCTTTTACAGGGGTCGCCTAAGACCATCGGAAAACACATATATAATTACATATTGTTTTCGTGATGAATCACTATGCTTTAATCATGTTCAATTTGTAACAATGAAATTGGGGACCACTACAATATGAGGAACTGTATTAAAGGGTCGCAGCATTAGGAAGGTTGAGAACCACTCGTCTAGGCTGTCCGGCCCTCCCTTTGCTCAGCTGTGGAAGCACCTGCCCTTGCAGAGGTAGAGTTGTGTCGTGTGTGTGTGTGTGTGTGTGTGTGTGTGTGTGTGCATGCCCATGTATGAATCTAAAACCTAAAAGCTTCTTTGTTTTTGTCCAAGACCTCGGGGCCTTTGCACTGACGGCTCCCTCTGCCCAGAACACCCTTCCCCAGATAGTCACGTGGAGGCTCTGTCCTGTGCCTCGAGATTTGCTTAAATGTCATCTTCTGGGTGAGGCCTTCCCTGACCACCTTATTCAACCTCCGCTCCCCCTCCTTTCCCTGGGTTAGTATCCTGCCCTCCGCTCCCCCCCCCCCCCACCCCATTGCACTTGGTACCTTCTGCATCCTGCATAATGTCTCTATGTGGTGTCTTGTGTGTTTCCCTCACTAGAATATAAGAGCCCTGAGGGCAAAGATTTTGTCCGTTTGGTTTACTGCTGAATCGCCAGTGCCTGGAACGGAGCCTGGAACAGAGTAGATGCTCCACAAATGTTGTAGGACTGAATGAAAGGAAAGTGTTGGTCGAGGGAGATGAGGAGCAGATTTGGGGATGAGGGACCCCAGGCAGGAACATAACTGTGTCCAAATGGCCCTGGAAAGACCCTGCAGGCTGTCAGATGGTCTTGTCAGGACAGGGCCGACCACACCTTCTCGGGTTGCCCGAGAGAGAAGGGAACAAATTCGAACACTGCTGATAGGGAAGATAGATGGGAAAGCCAGGCAGCCGATATCCATGAACACCCACACGCTGGGCACCCACACGCTGGGCACCCACAAGGCCTTCCATCAGCCCCCCCCCCCGCCCCGGGTGACGCATTCTCCCCCACGTGTCCTATGGCCGAGAGAATTAGTAGGCTTTTTTCTTCAAACATCCCAGATGCTAACTTCGACTAACTCTTACTGTGCAAAACACCTGAATAATCTAAATAAAGTACAGTTAGTGGCCATTTTTTGAAAGTCCGCTTTCCACCACTTTGCTTTTGTGAAAGACCTATATTAGCACCTGTTTTCACTAAACTGAAAGAAATCCGAAAAGCGTTTTTGCTTTTGTGAAAAAGGGCCAAAAGCGTTCAGAGTTTGCTTTGCAGTTCAAGTGGCGCCGGGAGCAGCAGGAGTGGCACTGCCGGCTCCCTCCCCGGAGCACACGCAGCGTCTCCGCATCTCGAATCTCGCATGGACCCACCCGGAGCTGGGAGCTGCCTGAGCATCTGGGCTTCCTCTCACTTTGCTTTATGCGCCCTTAGCGAGATGCGGCTGTAATCGCCTCTTGCTCTCCGCCATTTCAGTTTACGAACCGTTTCATAGGAACGCTCTGCTTCCGGGAGCAGGGGACACCTGTACCAAGTGGGTTTGCATCTTTAAAAACCTAATAGCTGCTCCGCAGGCTGAGTGGCATCCGAGCGGCCTCTGCAGTCCGGCCAGCAAGCGCGTGCTGGTGCCTCGTCTGCTGAGCCCCTTGCTCATCCTGACCCGGTCCTCCTGTCACGTTCAGTGACCAGGCTGAGGGCCAGGGAGAAGCAGGACGTGTGGGCCCTGGCACCCAGGATCCCGCTGTGCTCCTGCCACTGCGGGCACCCAGTCTATGGGCATTAACCACCCGCCTGTCCCTTGCCTCTCGCTGTGCTTTTCATTGATTCAATAAGCCAGGTAACTCGAGAATCTTCATCTGGCCAGTGAGCCTTTCGGTCCCGTGAACTCTGGGACAGCTGTCCTGGCTTCACAGAGACAATGCCCCACGTGACAACGGGACATGGAGTATCTGTGGGACACTCCCAGCTCGACCTGGGGGGAGGGCTTTGGGGGAGTCAGGCCGTGACCATCTGGACATGAGAGGGAGGGCTGCCTCATCCTGCGGGCACAGTCAGGCGTGGCAGGCGCCCTCCGGGTGGCTACCGTGCTAGCTCACATCCCAGACGCTCTTCTTGCCAATTCGGGGAGTCCCTGCCCCCTGCCCTTGACCCCAGGTGCACCTTTGTGGCTGGCAAGGCCCGAGGGCGGTGCTGGGCTAGGATGTGGCAGTGGCGTGTGTGACGTCCAAGGCTAGGTCCTGCCTCACGGGCTGCAGGGAGTTCTTGTTCTGGACGCCACACACACAGTCTGAGTGCCCCGAGGCTGCCACGCGGTGAAGAAGCCCAAACTGCCACACACAGAGGCCACGGAGCAAGGCCAGATGGGCTCTGGCCTGTCCCTGGTGCTGCCTGCCCGCCCAGCACTGTGAGCACCAGAGGGACGCTCATGTCCCTGGCTGGAGGGAGCCCCACCACCGGCCGGGCCTGGCCAGCAGCCCCTGCAGTCAGTGTTCTCGGCTGGAGCACGGACCATTCTGGTCAGGACATGGCGCTTAGTGACACTTCAACACCATGAGCCCTGCCCCCGGCCCGTGTTCCCCCACCCCACCCCACAAGGTGGGTGTCACTGCAGTGAGAGCGCAGAGCCCGCCGAGTGAGCCAAGGAGAGGCCGCTGGGCCTTGCCTGGAGCCCATTCGCTGTTTCCTGTCCGTCTGTCTCTCCAGGGTCCTTCTCTTCAAAATCATCTCGAAGAGGGCAGCTTCCAGCTTCATCTCCATCCTCTCGTTTGCTCTTAGTTCCGTGTACAGCTCTCGGTTCAGGCTATTTAGTTTGCCTCCAGGTGTCTCTCCTGTCCCTGTTCTCCACCCCCGGCCCCGCCCCTGCCCCTGCTCCAAGTCACTCGGGGACACTGAGAAAACTGCGTCATGGCCACCCTGGGGGCCCTGCTCCATCTCCGTCTTCCCAGTTCTGGGCTAAAGAGTTGTTCAGAGGGTCCCCAGGATTTACCGAGGAGCTCCAAGCCGCAGAGGCAGCATAAGGGAAGGATTGTAAACCTGGCCAGGTCCGAATCTGACCTCACTGCTCACCAGCTGTGTGACCTTGGGCAAGTTACTCAACCTCTCTGTGCGTCCGCCTCCTCATCTGTAAAATGGGGTGTAATGTAACCTACCTCATAGGACAAAGGAGCAAGCTCCTAGGAAGCACTTAGAGCAGGAGGCAGCACAGGTGAGGGCTGTGTGCTTGCTGTTATGATGCAGGTCTCTGTTATTATTATGCTGCCAGGTGGGGGCCTACAGATGGGGCTACAGGGGTCTTGCTCCCCCTGGAAGGGGCTGTGTGCCTGGAATTCTTTCTAGAAGAGGAAGGTACTCTGCCTGCATAAACATCCGCCCCCAACCTCCCCTCCATTGCATTTCCAACCCAAGCCTTTCTCTGTCATTGCTCCGACCCCCTGGGAAAGGGAGGTGGTGGTCTCCCTCCTGGTTTGCACCTGCGCGGGGGGCGGGGGGGGGGGGCAGCGATGGGGCCGTGGCCTGCTCCAGGCCACCAGTTCCGTGGCCAGGCCTCCTGTCGCACCGTCTCCGCCCAACTTGCTTCCAGCCCATCTTTCCGCCCCATCTCCTGCTGCGGCCACAGTTGGGGGTTGGCATCCGGGGCCTGTGAGCCCTTCCATTGCCAGCACCGGAGTCTGGAGTCACCAGACGACAACAGGACTTGAATCCTCCCTGCCCCCTATTTCTGGTTTGGGGTGCTGGGAGCCCTGAAAGATGGCCACCCGGTGGGGGAGGGAGCTCTCTGTTCAGAGACTATTGTCAGTCAAGCCTGGTGGAGCTGCTGGCGGGGCCTGGCCCTCCTGAGGGAGCCGGGGAGGGAGCGGTGGTGGCTTAGACGGTCCCGTTTCCCAGGGAGCAGGCCGTTGGAGAGGGGTGGCAGCGAGCCCACGGTGCCCAGGATGCCCCAGCCCTTGTCTCCCCTCATCCAGCCCTCAGGCGTCCCCGGAAGATTCTGGATCCTCTGCAGGCGGCTTGGAGAGGCCTGTGGCTACATGATGCTGGGACGTGCTCAGCTATTTCCTGTGTCCCGCTGGCCACCCCAGCCAGACTGGGAGCATCTGGAAGGCAGGGTCTGTGCCACCCAGACTCGGAGTCCCCACGAGTCCTGGGGAGGCAGGAGAATGAGGTCTGCCGAGCGACCAGCAGGAGGCGACGTGGAGACTGCAGGGCTCCTGTCCAGCTCCAGAAGCCCGGTTTCCTGCTGGTGGCCCCACGTGACTCGCAAGAGCCGGGAAGGTGAAGTGGTCACCCAGTGCCACCCCAACCCTTGCTGTCGCCGAGCCCTGCCTTCTGCACTGGGACTTCCTCTCTCTCCACGCTCCGTGACAGGAGCCGGAGCCTCGCTGGTGCTGGCGGAAGACGGGGCGCAGGCTGCTGCCGGCCCCAGTGGGACATCAAAGTTCCAGAGGAAGCGAGGAAACACACAGAGAACTGCCTCCCTCCTGGGCACTCCGCTCAGCGGCACTCGCCGTGGGGGACAGGCAGGGAGCCGGCCCGCGGGACCAGCAAGGAGAGGCGGGGGGGTGATCTTCATAATTCGTCATGATCACGAACAGGGAACACGCGTGCTCGGGGCCCTCACTGCACGCCAGGCCCTTGGCTGGGCATCGTCTCGCATGTTCTTCACAACAGCCCGTCAGTATGGTCCATATTTCAGATAGGAGGAAAACGGGTCACTTGCCCTGGAGACACACACAGAGCGGCCAGTGGCAGAACCAGGACATGAACTGGGGTGGTCTGAGGCTGCTAGCACAGTAAGAGCAACCTTACCTCACACCTAGTGCCAGCACTCGCCCCTCACATGCCGTGGAATGGCGCTCTGCCGGTGCGGCCTGCTCGGGTCCATACCCCTAGTTCTGGAGCCCTTTGCTGCAGTCAGCTCTTAGCATAATAATGCTGTGTAACAAAGCACCCTCACAACTCTCCACAAAAGCGTTTGTACCATCATCGGTCTGCAGGTCAGCTGCAGGGTGGCTGCATTTATTAGATTCCTGTTATGTGCTGGGCACTGTTCTCAGCGAGGCCCCGAGGATCTAGCCACCCATCGGGGAGACACACAAGACAGGAACTGTGATGAGGCATGCAGGCCTGGCGAGGGATCTGTCCAAAGGCACCAGGGCTGAAGAGACGACCTGTGTAGTTTGCTGAGAAGCAGGCAGGCGCAGGCATGTGTAGGACTAGGTCAGCCATAGGGAGGGAAGGGTCATGCCAAGCATCTGAGGAGCCCTTGACGTTTTTTTAAGCTGATGAGTGGACTTAAAGGGGACAGTGGGTTGAAGGCCGGAAGATGGTTGGAGGACTGGCCGTTCTCCAGGTAAGACATTTTGGGAACCTGGGGACCCCTGGGGCCCAGTAGGTGGGTAGGTGGGAGGTGGGTGTGCATGATCCCCAGGTAGGCAGGGACAGGAGGGCTCCATGCAGGGTGTAACCAAAAAGCAATACCAGGAGCCCTTGCCGGGTGGCTCAGCTGGTTGGAGCTTCGTCCTGTGCACCAAGAGGTTGTGGGTTCGGTTCCCCGTCAGGGCACGTGCCTCAGTTTCGGGTTTGATGCCCAGTCGGGGCATCTACAGGAGGCAACTGATCAATGTTTCTCTCTCACATCAATATTTCTCTCCCTCCCTCCCTCTCTCTAAAAATCAATAAACAAATCCTCGAATAAGGATTTTTTTTTTAAAAAAAGCGCGTATTTCTGGGAGGCTCACGTCCTCACTCGGTTTCCAAACAGGCCTCATTGAAGCGCGTGTTTCAGCCGTGGCAGCGTCATCAGAGTAAATCCACATCCCTTCCCAGCTCCAGGGATGCTGTGCAGAACCCTCACCCACCCACTTCCTACCACAGTGTTCATTCTTTGTTTGAAAATAAAAAAGCAAGGCGTCTCAGAGGCACAGGTGTGCGCTGGGCCCGCCTAGAGGCGGACAGAAGAGCGAGCTGGTGGCCCAGGGCCCCCCCGGGGTCTCTTCTCTGTGGCTTGCTCACTGTGTGCAAGGGGAGCCAGCATGGCCAGGGGTCTGCGTGTGCCTTTCTATTGAGCACAGGGAGGGGGCCCCTCGGCTTTGTCCTTGGGTGCCAGGCTCTGACTCGGGGGCTCAGAAAGTGTCCTTCCCCAGTGACAGCTGGATGCTCAGAGCTGGATGCTCAGCCCTTCTCATTCCTCTGCCCCTCCCCGCCCCCCCCGCTGCCAGCCTTGGCCCCCCAGCCAGGCCTGAGGCTATGCAGCAAACAGACCCACCTGGCGATGGGCAGCCCTGTCACTCGTCACTCATGGCCACGCAGGGAAAGGAGGGCAGCGTGGGGGGGGGGGGGGGTAGGTGTGGTGGGGGGAGGGGGAGGGGGAGGGGCTGCTTATTTTTAGCCACTTATTGGCCGGGGCTTTGCAGACCACGGGCTCCTGCTCCAGCAGCTGCTGTTGCTTCTCCCCACCAGGGCTGGGAATTGGTTTGTTTTCCAGGCGGCCACCTCAGCCTCCCCCGCTGCAGCCTGTGTCTATTATTTTTGATTGCCCGTCTTATGGGCCATGAAATCGCCGCGGGGGACGCGGGCTTGGCAGTGCCCTCATCTCCGGGGCAGGGCTGAGGGGCAGCAGCAGGGAGGTGCCAGCCAGGTGCCGCCCTCTGGCCCCGAGGACATGGGAAAGGCTGGCGCCAAGAAGCAAGAGGAAGGCGTCAGCCCCCACCTCTGCCCTGGCTGGTGCTGCTGGGGCCGGCCCTTCCTGCCCAGGGAGAGCTGAGGGGGCTCGGTGCTTCTGTTTCCCTTTTCTGCCAAGTCTGCGGGGCCATGCTCCCTCGGGGAAAAGCTCCCGGTGAGGATTCCTTGACTCTTCTCATATCTGGCCGCTCCTGAGGTCCTTGGCTTACAACTCCAATCTCTGCCAACCCACCCTGAAGGGTAGCAGAACACGCCACCCCAAACCATGCCGCTTTGTATATGGATTCTTAAACTAGGCACTTAAACAGCCAACGGGAGAGAGGATTTCTCTGAGCGCCCCTGGTCAGCCTAGAGACAGAGCCTCCCACTGGAGCTCAGCTGCTATCAGTCCCTCCCAGGGACTTACCCACCCCTGACCCTCACCAGGGGCAGAAGACTGTGAGTGACTCCCACCACGATCAGGCCTCCCCCGCTTTTCCTGAGGGCCCATCCACCCTTCCCAGCAACCATTTGGTCCCCGAAAGGGCCTCCCTCCCGCTCCCCTTCCCTGTGAAGGGGCATTTAACCCTGGTTCCAAGTTACCTTGGGGAGCTATTCATCCCCACCCTGGGGCTCACCCATGTACACAGGAGGCATCCACGTTAATAAACTTCTGTTTGCTCTTCTCTTGTTAATCTTTGATTACCGGGGTCAGCTAAGAGCTCAGCAGCCTTCTCTGATGCTCTGTCTCAAAGCTCCCTCCCCTTTGTCTCACAAGGACGGCAGTGGTTGGGTGAGGGCCCACCCCAATCCTTCCTTAACTTACTAGTAAGTGCCGAGTTAGTTACAGCCGCAAAGACCCATCTCCAAGTTAGGTCTCATCCACAGGCACCAGGGGGTAGGATTTGGACATATCCTTGGGGGAGGGGGACATTATCCAACCCACCCCAGCAGGTGCTGGTGGTGTTTCTTGGTGGCCCCGAGCCGCAGTGCACCAGGGCCCGAGGACACCCGGCTGCAAGAGGCTGTCCCGGGAGAGCTGCCTCTATGCCCGGCCTCCTGGTCCTGGTGCAATTGGGACGACTGGTCAACATCTGAGCCCTGAGCACAGAGTAAAGGCCTTTCCCTCCCGCTGGCCGGTAAGCAAGGAAAATGGAAGAAATAAGAAGAAAGGGTATTGAGTCAAAGAAATCAGAGCCTTACCAAATGTGCGGCTCCCCGGGCAGAGGAGCTAGGGGATAGAGAGGAGGCATACGCGGCACAACCCCACTGAGGTGCTGGAGCCCCCGGCACACCCTTACCTGGGCCCGGGGGAGGTGGGGGGGCGGGGAGAAGGGTCAAGTGGGAGCTGACACTTGGGGACCCTGGGCAGCTCCTGGCAGAACTCAGGCTCATCTTCACCTCTCCTGCCTCGATGGTGGACACTTTCCAAAATGAGGTGCCTTCCCCGGAGGGCCCAGGTCCCCCCCACCGTGAGTGGTTCCCCTCCACAGTCACACACCCCCAAGCTCCTGCTCCTTTCTCCCCTCAAATGCCCTAGGCACAGGGCTCCTTCCCCCAGGCCCTCTCTTCTCCTTTTCCAGGGGAACAGACCTCATCCTATAAACAAATTCAAACCGACTTGGAAGTTAATGACTGAAACGCTAACAATAAAATGGGCTGGGGCGGGGGAGGCTGTGAGTCAGAAAAGGAAGCCCTGTGGCGGCTGGTCAGTTCTGAGACAGGCGACAGGCGTGAGGCCTGATTTGGGGTGGAGGGGCTCAGGCCATCAGCCCACGTTCACGGCTGGTGTCGGGCCGCCTCCAAGTGGCCCCCCTGCCCTGCCCTCTCGGGCCAGTGGCCTTTGTGGGACCCCCAAGCGGTCTCCTTGGACCAGCCTCTGGTCCTGTGAACATGCTTCAGGATTAGTCATAACTGTTTCCTTCTATTCTAGAGGCAGCAGCTGAGGCACACACAGGCCAGGCCGCATGGCAAAGCTGCTCTGATCCGAGCCCAGGTGCTGTCTCCTGAGCCCCCGCCATCTTCCTCGCGGGATGCTGTTACTAACCCGTTCAACGCCGCCCCCTTCTCTCCGTCTCCCTCAAGAGCCAACCATTCTCAAGTGTTTGGGTTCGGAAAAGTGCTTGCAGAACGCCTTAGGTGTGTGCCTGCCTGTTTAACCTCATGCGGGTGCGTCACGATCGTGGATCGCATTCCCCTCCTTGCTTTTTCTACCCAGCACTGCTTTTAGGGCTCCCACGTTTGTGTGGACAGAGACCTTCTTGCCGCTGCAGGGGCCCATGGTTTGTTCCTGGAGTGTTTCACGGTCCATCCTCCCAGAGATGGGCCTCTCCCGCTACACCCCCGCCCCCCACACACACACCCCAGCACAAGGAAAATTGCCATGGATGTCCTCATACCTGTCCCCTTGAGATGTCAGGCTGTCTTTGGGGCATGTGCCAGGAGCAGAAAGGTGGGACCTCAGGGTAGGCAGAGCCCGCACCTGCCATTTCACTCGCCAGAGTGGCCACGCTGGTCTACAGCTCATCTCCTCTGCCACATGGACTTCCTTCCCACCGTCACACAGGCTCCCTGACTGTGAAACAGCGAAGCGTGTCGGGCGGGACTGTCAAGGCCGATGAGGAGCATAGGCTCTGGTGAACCAACCATGTGAGAAGAGTGAAGCTACAGAGTGTCGCGGTGTAGAAATGCTATTAATAGTCATTGATGAACTGTTACATTTTTGCCAAATTACCAGACTGTCCAGTAATTGCCAGTGCATGTCAGTGCTGGCTGTCTTCTGTTCCCACGTCCAGATCTACTCCGCCTGCTCCGCCTGGGCAGCCCCGCGGGCTCTCCTGATCTGTGGCTCCTGGTGAGGCTCTGGCAGGGGGCCGGCAGGCGGAACAGGAGCGAAGTAGGGTTTCCTCCCGCTCCTACTCCCGTGGACCCTGCCTCACTCCCTTAGGCCTTCCTTCCTTCCTCCACTTTTCAGGCCTAGAGCGGGCCAGCCCTGGGTCCCGCAGCATCTCTGGCTGATTTCCCTGACCTCTACCCACACATACGCCTTTACTGAGGGAATGTGTCGCCGGGACCCTGCCTGGGAGACAGTCTGAGAAGACATGACTGCTGGGCTGGACCCGATGCTACTGAGGGAGGCAGTTTCAGCTCTAGTCCTCACACACCTGTCTGGGTGCCCCAATCAGAGACCTTGCACACCATCACCGCCTCACTTACCTGCACACCATCACCGCCTCATTGCCTCCCTCCTGGGCAGAGGCCTCAGGTCAGTGCATGCCCCACCCCACCCCACTCCAGGTTCTTCCTCTGGGTCCCTTCAGCTCCCAGGGTTTACCTGACCTAGCTTTCACGCCCCCCCCCCCCACCCCCCCCGCATCCCCGACCGTCATGACTGTCATAAGATAGTAAACTCTCCACGGGCCCAGATTCCCAGGTTCTCAGCACAGTGCCCGGCCCATAGCAAACCCTCAGTGTTTGTGGAGTGCTTGCTGGCCTGTGGTGTTTTCTCTAAGCACTGGGATCCTCTCTGGCCCAACGGACACAGTGGTCAGCATCTGTCCGGCCCCTCTACTACCCAGTCCTGGGCCCATGGCCTGTTCCTTTGGGAAGGAGCTGGAAGATGTGGTTGGGAGGTCACGAGGGGCTGGAGGGCTGACACTTTAATTGCATAATTATTTCCTCAACCCAGATGGTGGTGGGAAGATGCGGCCCGCAGCCCGCAGGATGGATGGCGTGTGGACGGGTGAGTTATATTTTCCCAGATAAAAGCACTGATTGCCTATAAACTCTGATTCTGCCTGATGTAAAAGCCACTTTATTGCACATCTAGAAATTACTACCCGTATAAAAGCACATTATTGTGATGTAAAAATAGATTTTTATGTAATTTTTCCCTGCTACCACCTTGTAATTCCTCATTCCCGAGCACCCGAGATTGCACTGAGGTTTATTTTTCTCTTTTAATTGTTTGCCACGGCATGCCAATTTCTGGTGAGGTATTCTCCCCGCCATCAGAGCAGGGCCCGGGCATAAATAACAGCCGTCCCTTCACGGCAGGCAGGGTTCTGGGGCACCCAAAACGCCATCCAGCAACATCAGGCTCCATGTTATGCTACAGTTTGGAGGCGGGTGAGCCCACGGGAACGCTTACTGCCCTCCCCGCAGAAAGCCCTGTCAGTCGAGAAGATTGTTAGATGTAAGGCTTAAAGTTTCCTTTGCTGGAAAGCAAGCAAGCAGCGACAGTCGGATAGACCCTCTCATCGGCAGTTTAAACGTCTCTGATGAGGTCCTCAGTGCTCAGGTAACTTCTGTAGGGCTCACACTACCTCAGTACTTCTCAATAATTCTAAGTCAATGGAGAGGAGAAGAATGAAACATGATTTTGGAAGAAAACTAGAAAAATTCAGGATCCAATTCAGTTTAAAGCTTAAAAATAAAACTTTCACCTTTCTAGATTCTACTGAAACACAGTTCCCCTCCCCCTAAAGTCACCCTCATTTTTATCAAAGATAGCCCAATCAAGACTATTCACTGCATTAAGCCCGGTTTCAATTTGGCCTCACTATTTGCATAAACACAACAAGAATAGTAATTGATTATATAGGTTCTCTTAAATCTGCTTTGCTGAAACCTCATAAGGCATCTCCAAATTGAGCTTTAATCAGCCCCTCAGGGAAATAAGCCAAACCACTAGTTGTCATCAGGCTTTGCCTGCAATCCCTATAGATTTGGGCAAATTCCTCAAGCTCTTGAGGTTCCCCAAAGTGTCTTGAGGTTCTTTCTTTGTCATCTCCCAGGAAACCAACCTTTGCTCCATACCTGGAAAGGCCGCCATGAACCGTGTGACTAAGCAAGGTACCAGACCATTTTTCTAAGGGGCTTTTATCGGCTTCAAGGTCAATCTTAATTCCTTAAAGCCTTCTGGTGACATCGAGAGTCTAGGCATCTCTCTCTCAATCATGACATCAGTCAAAGTCTTGGTTAATAAAGCCACAGTTGGAAAGTGGTTTTATGTGTCCTATTATAAAGAGAACAGATTATTATTGGATTCATGCAAACAAATATATTGGCATGATAATAATAATACTCATTAAGAGTTGCCAAATTCTAGAGGGAGAAAAATATAAATGCTTCAGTATTACTTATGAGGGTGTAATTTACCAAATTTCTCTAGGGGAAAAAACCAAGTTTCTTTAATAACAAAAAGATTTAAAAGTCAGGACTATTTTAAACAAAGTCAAAAGAATAATTATCCTTAGTTCATTCAGTCCCATATAATCAATTTTTGTTTATCTTGATTATTCAGCAGAATTTCCATGAACCCAGTTATTATTCCTTAGAATTCTATAAATCTTCATCTAGTTCAAATATGACCTGCTTAGGAATATGTAATTTAGAGTAAGTTAGGGTAAAACAATGACTGTCTATAAATGACAAAACTTAAAATGACATGGTTATAGACCTGATTATAATGCAACTGATAAAGAATTTGCTTTTCTGTAAGATATAGCATTCCAAGATAGCAATTCAAATTACAAATGAAAGTATATCAGAACTTTGCAAACTCCTAATCTCTAGAACATCAATTTTAATAAAAAAATATGTATACAAATAAAACAATATTATTAATTTTTATTTTATTTGGCAAAGCTTCCCATGTAATTTCAAGCATATTATATAGGCCTAATTAGTTTTTTTAAAAAAAACAAAAACCTCTTTCATAAGGAGAGAGAACAAATCCTTGAAGTATTGCAGGGTCCATTGGAATAACTCAAAGTTATTTCTGGGTTTAAGAAAAAGCCTCTTAAAATTCAAACCTTGGGAAAGTTGTCAAACATAGTTAACCAAAAGATTATAACATAAACTTTTTGCAAACCCAGGTAAATCAAATACATTTTATGGTGATAATTATAAAAGATGTCAACCAAACTTAAACCAGTTTTAATATCAAATATTTTGTCCAGACTACAGGATTCTGCTTAGTTTATATAAGTATTTAATCTCTTTAGGTCAATAACATATTATGTCCTAGTTATGCTATTGAGAGGCAGAAAATGCACCACACATAATACAGACAAGCACGTATCACATAAAGACGATACAACTCTAGCTGGTTTGGCTCAACTAGGGGACTGGGGACTGAAGGGTTCCAGGTTTGATTCCGGTTGAGGGCACAGGCCCGGATTGTGGGCTCGACCCCCTAGTGGGGGGCATGCAAGAGACAGCCGATCAATGATTCTCTCTCATTATTGATGTTCCTATCTCTCTCTCCCTCTCCTTTCCTCTCTGAAATCAATAAAAATATTTTAAAAAATACTGTATACATAAATACCATACACATAATCCAAATTACTAATTTTTGTAGAGAAGACACACGATTTTTTTCATTTGCTCTTGACAACTTTCAAGGAGACTGGAAAGGTGAAGGAAAGGTCCTAATTACCCAGCAAGTTGAGACTCTCAAAAGCTTCAGCCCTAGCTGGTTTGGCTCCGTGGGTAGAGCGTCGGCCTGTGGATCAAAGGGGGTTTGATTCCAGTCAAGGGCACGTACCTCGGTTGTAGGCTCCTCCCAGGCCCTGGCCCTGCCCGGGGCACGTGCAGGAGGCAAACAATTGGTGTGTTTCTCTCACACTGATATTTCTCTCTGTCTTTCCCTTTCTCTAAAAATTAATGGAAAAATATCCCCAGATGAGGATTTAAAAAAACCAACGAACTAAAAACAGGTCCAAGGGCCATGAGTGGGTGGTGGAAACAAAGTGTGGGCTCCAATCCGAGGCATCAAACAGCAGGTGAGCGCCTAGGCAGGGCGGCGCTGGCTCTAGAACCGTTATAGGAAAGCAGGGAGCCTGGGGGGGCTGCTGCGGCTCACTGGAGAGTCGGAACAAAAAGAAACCCAGTGACAGAAGATACTAAATGCTCCAGAGAGAGGACGGGTTACAGCACGAGTGGCCTGTGGACGTGTTGACCCGGTGTCCTGAGAGCGGCCTGGTCAATGACGGGGCAGTAGATGCCCTGAGGACGGATTTACCCGATCAGACGTGGGACTCAGCTCCACGCCAGAGAAAGTGTGTCTGTCCTGTGGATGTGTTTACCCCGTGCCCTGAGGGTGGCCTGACCAACGACCAGGGCAGTAGCCAGCTGCCATGGGGATGGGTTTACCCCACTCACACAGGGTGCTTAACTCCATGCCAGACAGATGAGGGGGAGAAAAGGGGTGCCTTTGGACATTAGGGTGATCAGGTCTTGACTCACGGGACCCCATCCCCCAGGTGCTACCTGGGAATGTGTGGGGGGTGCCTCCATGTCCAGAGGGCAGGGTTACCGTCCCTCTCAGCATTGATGGGGCACGTTTTGACTAAGGACTTGCTCCTCAGCTGACTGGTAGTTCCCCCTGCTCGCCCCTCCCCCCCCCCCCCTCCGCCCCGCCAACATGAACATGAGAGAGCGTCAAAGGTCCCGGAGGAGAGGAATCAGCTGGGGGAAGGGGCTGGCACCTGACTGAGGGTTTTCTCTTACACACTTTCTACAGCGTCCACAACCCCTCTCACCTGTTCAGAAGAACCATTTTTAGAACAGTGCACTTTCTTCTTTAAAAAGATTTATCTTGATTGTTGGAACTATTACAGATGTCTGCTTTGTGTTTGTTTTTTCCTCATGGACCCCCTCCTCCCGCCCCCGCCCCTCCCAAGCCTTTGCCACACTATTGAACAGCGCACTTTCAATCCTGGCTCTGGCTCTCCGGAAGTGTTATAGGAAAGAAATGAGCCTAGGCGGGGCTGCTTCGGCTCACTGAGAAGTCAGAGAAAAGCGGGCTTTGGGGACAGGTTCAGGGGGTTAGCCTGGGAGGGGCTGCCACTGCCCATTGCTCCACTGGGTGCAAGTCTTGTGGGGTCCCGGAGAGTTTAGGAGATGCACGCCTGTGGGGTAAGAAGAGGGCCAAGGGAAAGGCGTGGGTACGCTCCCAGGAGCGAGAGCACGCACTGCACCGGGTCCTTTGCTTTGAGGTTTTTTACGGGCTGAGAGTTTAGGGGAGGTCTTAGGGGAGATTGCAATAGAATATTCATCAGCTTTTCCAGCTGTGCCCTTTCATGGTCATGGTCTCCACTGTTGGTCAGCCCTAGGGGAGGGGTCATTGTAGCTGGTCCTGGCATTGCCCACCTGGTTTTGCTGCCTTTCTGGGCCTGGAGCTGAAATACAACCGAGGCCTAGATGCTACCTCCAGGGCGGTGACCTTCTGGATCTGACCGTAAATTGCTTGGCCAGTTTATCCAGCTGTCTCAGTTTCCCCAGTCCACTTGCCTAGCTTCTGACTAGCCTGCCTCATTAGGAGACGTCAATAATTAATTACAGCTGACTTTTAGTGTGACCTCAGAACTCTTCTGCACATAGCACCCGAGGGAGCCACTACCCATTGATCCCACATGGCACTGTGTGAGATCTCTGCCCTGGGAACTAACTGCCCGCTACAGACCAGGCCAGTCCGGTCGCAGTGACACCCCCTGCTCCCACCCTCACACTGCACTGCACAGGAGCTGTGCGGCACTGGCCTCTCCAGAGGTTCACAGCTGGAGGGTGAAATCCAGCCCTGACCTGTCTTGTCCACGCAGGCCCCTCTCCCTAGGGGTCGAGATCACCTAAGTGGCTCACCGCGGTGGGCCTGTGTGGCTTTTGATACTCTCACACCCTGAGTAACTTCGAATCAGACACTGACCTCTCCTGGTGACCCCGTCAAACGGAAATGCCCCCACCAGTCATACACTATGTCCAGAGTGTGCCCCTCTGTCCCCAGGGTTTCAGTAAACGTGGAAGCGTCACACGCCTGGGACGCCGGGTGTGGGGTGCTCAGCCTGCGCCCGGGGCTTCTGCACAGCCCTGCCCTGGCTCCGCTCTCTGGACTTTCTCATGTCCCAGCCAGAAAAGCCCAGGCCCAGGCAGTGGGCAGGCCTGCTGGGGCTGACGGGCACAGCAATTCCCATGGCAGCTCTGGGGCGGGAGTGGGGCTGTGACGGGCTGCTTGCCTGCCTGCTGAGGCGCCAGGAACCTCCAGCACCGGGCTCCCTGCTGGGGGTGGGACACGCTGCTCCACACTTTCTAGCGGCAGCACCCTGCTCTCAAGCACGGTCCCTGCAGCCCACCCCACCGCACCCCCTTCTCTGCCCACCACTGCGCTGCCCCCCACAGGGCTTTCTTAGGAGCCACACGCACTCACGCGCATCAGTGGGGCAGGTTATCAATTGGGCTAATCAGGTGGCTGCTGAGACACCTACACACAGCCAAACCTCCCACCACCTGTGCCTTCTGCCTGCTGGGCCCAGATGTTAGGTCCCAGGGTGTGTCCATGGGTACGTTCTGGCTGGGTGTGGCATCCCCCATGCCCTCCCTCACCATGGGGTCAGGCACTCTGAGCACTTTGCTGCTGTATCGTCAGCACATTATAGGTGCTCAGTACACGTGGTCTGACCAGCTGCAGCCTTAGTCCCAGGCCACCCTGCTACCCACCTCCCACCACTCCACAACTGGGGCCTCCCGGGAGATGGCCAGGGACTCAGCAAGTGACCTCAGCCCCCTGCCCCTCCTGGTACCCTGGCTCCCATCTTGCCTGAGCCACACGATGCTCCCACGAGCAGGAGCAGGCCTCTGTGTCTCAGACTTCGGCAGCATTGTCGCTGGTTCCTTTCACTCAAACAGTTCTGGGCTGTCCAAACTCCCACCTGAGCAGCCAGCTGCTGGCCACCCAGACACAGAGAGTTGCCTGCAGCACGTCTGCCCTGAGCTGTAACAGTGGCTGTCACGGAACGCTGAGTCGGCGGGAAGCCCTGCACGAAGAACTTTGTAAATACCTCAGTGAATTCTGACATCAACTTTATTTTTATTAAATGGATTGGGGTGACATTGTCAACATGAACATACAGGTTTCAGGTGTGGGTTTCTATGCTAGAAGATCTGTACATTGCACCCTGTGCCCACCACCCAAGTCAAATCTCCTGTCACCTTACATTAGCTCCCCCCCCCCCCCGCACCCCTTCCCTTTGGTTTGTGCTCACGAGTTTCAGGTCTATATCCCACGTATGAGTGAAATCATAGGGCTCTTAGCTTTTTCTGTCTGACATTTCACTTAGCATCATGTTCTCAAGGTCCATCTATGTTGTTGCAAATGGCGCTATTTCATCCTTTCTTATGGCTGAGTAGTATTCCATTGTGAACAGGTACCACATCTTTACCCAGTCCCCTATCGTGGGACACTGTGGTTGTTTCCATGACATCAACTTTAAAAGCAGGAACGTTCACCTTTTCATCTTCAGTTTACAGACGAGAAAGCCTCTCAGAGGTTAATTAGCCTGCCCAGGGCACTCAGCGAGGAGGAGGCAAACTGGGGCAGCCTCTCTGCTTTCAGAGCCATGACCTCAAACCTCCCTGCTGTACTGACGCCTTGAGACCATCTCACTTCCAGGTTTTCTGCCAGCATCAACTCAGCCTGATAATGACTAATCTGGTTGACATCTATCTACTGACTCAGTCTCTGAACGCAGCCTAAAGCTCACCATGAAGTTCTGTGAAATCCACACTCTGAATCGCGCACTGCAGGACAGGCTGGAGAGGGGCAGGGCGGCTGCCTGCAGCAGACCAGGGGCGGGAGGGCGGGGGCTGCTCCATCGATTCCATTTCCTCTACCTCGGGCCTCTGAGGCAGACACTGTTGACCACGGCTGAGCTGTGCGTGTGAACAAGAACACATTGCAAAGCCCACAGAGGCCCCATTTAGATGAACTGCAGCCTTGGCCTCTTCTCCTTCCACACACACAGCTGTGAACATGAAGTGCTCCGTCCCTGGGCCGCACTCACCTGGTCTGGGCCAGCACTCGGGTGGCTTTGCCCGAGTAGAGGAGGAGCTGGCCTCGCAGGCCAGGCCCCCAGGTGACTCCTGTGGATGGAGGCTGGCTGTTCACTGACTGTGTCAGTGTCACCCGCTCCCACAGCTCAGTGGCTGAGCCCAGGGCATAGAATAATGACTCCGCCGACCTAGGATGATGGGTGTGAGCTGCCAGGGTGGCAGAAGCCAAAGCCCTCAGGCAGCGGGGACAGGGCCCTTTGCCTCCTGTTGGCCTTGTCCCAGTCCTGAGGCTGCAGGGATGGGCTGACACCATCCAGCTAAATGCCAATTCCAGCCCCAGGTTTAGGTGCCGCAGCAAAGGTCCCTGGGGCGTGTGGGGGCCCCTCACTTCCCTGGGACTATTTTATGGGGGAAATGGCTTTTGAAAGACCCTGGCGCAAAGAACAGCCCAAACTTCCGGTGACAGGTAAATCCCCTCGTTACCTCTGGTGGGAGGAGCAGTCGGGGAGCCTCTGGGATGTTGATGTTCTCTTTGGATCTGAGTGAGTTCAGGGACGATTAGATTTGTAAACACCCACAAGCTGTACTCACAAGATCTGTGCATCTGACTTTCAGTTACACCTGAATTTGAAAAGTGTAACAGAGTGTGGGCGCAGGAACCGGAAGTCGTGTGGTGGGCAGGCCGTGTCGGCTTCTCCAGCCCCAGGCCTTTTCCTCATTGGTCAGCACCCAGGGCTGTGAGGACAGGCCTGTGTTTTGGTGTTTAGCTCTGTAGACCCTGGGCCCCAGGCAGGCAGCCTTGAGTCCCACCAGCCAGGAGAGGGCTTAGCTCAGTGCTCCCTCAACGAGGCCGCTCTGCCTGGTACACAGGAGGTGTCCATAACTTCCCTGGCAGAGGGAAGTGCTCCTGCGAAGCTTCTCTGACCACGACCCCACCTCACTCCCAGGATAAATTAAGTTCTCTCTCTTTTGAGCTCCCATTCCATCTTGTTAATAACGTAATAAACACCAATGGACCCACCTCCCAGAGTGAGACCTGCACATTCCCATTAACTTCCGTCTCCCCACACCCATCCTCATCCCGTCCCCGGGGCCCCCTGCCCACCTGGGGACCACCACCAAACGCCTGTATTTATCATCCCTTTGTTTTGATTTTGTGACATGTGTCAAAGGTGTGCAGGTATCCCCGTTTGCTAAACAAAGTGCCAGTTACGTTTGAGGTCCAAATGTAAGCATTTGTGTCCCTCTGCACTCTCAAAACCCCATAAACCAACGATCATTTAACATACACCTATTTTGGTAAAGTTAACTAGGTGTTCCTATCACCAGTACCGGCCGTCCTCAATGGACTGTGAGCTCCCCGAGGCCAGGGCTTCTCCTGGTTTTATCCCAGCCCTTAGACTGGAACCTGGAACCAGTAGGAAGCTCAGTAAACGCTAAATGCCTGCATGCTCAGGGGTCGCTGGATGGCCCGGGCCGGCCATTCCTATTCTGAGCACATGGCAGGGCAGTGCGACAGGGGCATTTTGCGCGTGCCAGTCTCTGCAGGAAGTGTGGGCGCTGCAAGCAATGCCGTGATCAGGAGTGTCCCCTTGCTGGAGGGGTTGCCACCCTGCGCCTGGGCCAGGGCCCCTTGCCCTCCATAGCTGAGCCAGCCCCCAGCCCACCCCTCAGGCCCACTGAGACCGACACCCACAAGGTGAAAGCCACGACTCAGACAAAGTTCACAGGCCTGGGGCAGGGGACCTGTTTTCTATTACTGGCCCTGCCGTCAATAAGCTGGGCGACCTTGGGCAAGTCACTCTGTCTCCTTCCTCATCTTGTACAATGAGCTTGGACAGTGATAGCTAATCCTCCCACTAGAGAACTAATCAGAAACACCTAGGAAGCTTAAAAGTGCAAGTCCCAGGTGCTGGCCCACAGGAACTGAGAGAGGAAGCCTGGACTGGGAAGTGATATATGCATATTTACACGATAATAAAAAGGTAGTCAGAAATGCTTGCCTATGGTGAAAAAATTATTTCGTACATAGGGAATTATAATAAGCACTCCACACCCCATTTGTGCCATAGGCAACCACTTTTAATCACGTTTTAGGTCGTTACTATCTTATTGCTAAATATAAGTTCTTATTTTATCAACTTCAAACATTATCCATTGCCTTCCTGCTATGCTAGCTGAGGGTTTAGCTCACTCAACCCACTCCCCATACAGTCCTGGCACTATTTCTAGAAGCTGCATTTTAATGCAAATCCCAGGGGATTCTGAGGTAGCTGGTCAGCCAGCCACACAGAGAGAAACACTGATCGGTTGCTTCCTGGATGGGGATAGAGCCTACAACCTGGGTATGTGCCCTGACTGGGAATCGAACCCGCCACCTTCTGGTGTACGGGACGACACTCCAACCAACTGAGCCACACTGGTCAGGGCCCTCAGACCATCTCTTAAGCCCATGGTTCTGCTCGGCTTCTGGAGCCTTTTCCCACCTCGGGGAGCTCGGAAAGGCTGGGCATGGGAGCCATGCTGGCCACCACGTGTTCTGGGTTTGTGGTGGGTGAAACTGCCCTGCCCTGTCATCGTGCTACCTCTTCTCACAAAGTGTCACCTCCGTGCCCCAGTTGGATAGTGAGGACGAGCAGATTTGTCCTTCAGGGACTGGCTCAAGCAGATTGCTGAGCATCTGACTTCTTTATAACCGCCAAGGAGAGGTGTATGCAGACAACAGCACATACAGAAACGAGAATGCACACACGACAGCTAATGCAACAAGGATGAGCTCACAGATGGGGAGTGAGAGAAGGAAGACGCAAAATACACATGCAGACTCCACCTGCGCCAAATTCAAAACCAGGCAAAACTGGAACACAAAAACACCACAAAAATGCAACAAACCGTCCAAACTCATCTCCTGGGATAGAGGGGGTTACCTTTGGGGGTGATGGCCTGGTGATGCTCTCTGTGATCTGAGTAGCTATGCTGCACAGGTGTGTTCACTTTGTACACTTTCCTGAAGGTACTTTTCCTTACAAGTGCTCCCAATAAACACAAGAAACACCAAGCACCTTTCCTTCCTCCCGGGAAACAAGCCCTCCCTTAGGATGGGCCCAGGCAGACAGGCGAAGCCACAACTGGGCCTGGTCTCTGTGGCCCGGAGTGGGGTGGGGGAGGGGTGCTGCCCAGACCCCTACCCTGCAGGTCACCATGTATTACAGGGTTCCAGCCTGGCACCCCACAGAGCGCAGTGGCCTGCTGGGTCAGGGCAGTGGCGGGAAATGAGGCCCAAGCATGTCCCCTGGGAAGGGTGGCGAGACACTAGCCAACTAAGACTTGAGCGCCATCTTCTCCACCTGCCGGCAGCCAAGCTGTCCGGGGGAGGGTGGGCTCTGGCCCCCCGCCAGCCTCCCCAGGCTGCTGGCCAGCCCAGTGTAAATATTATTACCTCCCACGCATCTGAAGGACGTTAATTATTAAAACACATGCCACCCAGGGTAGTGCACTGTAATTAGGTTCAAATTAAATTAGCATCCTCTTGTAATTATGACATCAATAACCACTCTTGAGGCCCCAGTTCTCCAGTCCCTCCGTTATTTCCCAGCATGGGCTGATGCAAGAAAAGGGTCCACTGGCTCCCTGGGACGCGGAAGTAATCAAACCAATAAATAACGCGGAGGCAGCTACCCCAGCCTTTCCCTGCTGCTCACTGGCAGGGAGGAGGGTGAGCAGGGCCACCAGGGAGGGCTCTCGCTCTCAATACTTCCCTGGTGGCTCTGCTGCGTCAGCCTGCAGAGACCAGAAGTCCCAGAGCCTTCACAGACCAGCAGCGCTGCTTCCGGCCATCTGTTAGCCCTCCTCCGCCCTCCTCCTGGGCCGCCTCCCCAGCCGCCGGCCAGGGCCTCAGCCCGTCTGGGTGCACTGCGCACGGCCGCGGCTTGTTCTAAATGTGTTGGCATCTGCTGCCTCCTCCACACCTAGACTGGACATGACCTTGGCACTCACTGAACCCAACACTGTGCTAGTGGCTGGATAGATGGATAAGTTGTGTTCAAAGAGATTTTGTTGTTCAACTGGGAAGGAGGATGGGGGAGCGGAGTCCTGACACCGAGGAGCACGTCTGCAATCCCTGCTGGGGAAGGACCTCCGGAGAGGTTTTGGGTGCTACGTGGACAGGTGCTGATGCTAACGAGCTTCAACTATGGATGCACCTGCCCTCGGAGTGCCTCCTTAAGTCCTGCATCTTGGGGGTTTGGCTTGCCTCACCCCAGTCCCAGCCCTGCCCAGGACAGACCTAGGAATGCAACAGACATGGCCGAGAGAGGCACACGGGGCTGGGGCCAAAACCAGACCAGCGGCAGCAGCACCCCCTGACCTTTGTCTGAATCAGCCTGAGAAAAGAAAGGTAGGAAGGAGCGGGGAGGTTCAGGCATCATTCAATTGGAGAACCAGAGGGTTTATTTTGGTGCAGTTGTAACCAAGGCAACTGTTAAGATGGTGAGATGATTTCAGACCCTTTCACAAAAGAGTGGGTTGGCATCTTGCCCCCCGAAAATTGTGCTCAAGTGAATACACACTGTGTGGCCCCACCAGGAGGTAGAGAAATGGGCGAGATGGGCATTCTCTTTTCCATGATGGCTAAAAATAAAGTGGGAGACCATGGCGAGAGGCGGCTTGCTGCTGGGGCAGGACAGCGTCTCCAGGAGTGGGGACAGATGGAGAGTCTCGCAATTCATCACCTAGCTGACTTCTTGGGCCCGACAAGGAGCTGGTACAAGGAGCATAGCCCTTGTTATGACCCACCCAGAGGGGCTGCAGACAGAAACATCGAGTCTGCGCTGACTCAACACCTCTCCCCTCGCCCCTCGGTCCTCCTCACTCTTGCTGCTCCCTTTTAACTAAAGTGCATCCCAAGTACTGGAAACATACATTAAATTTGTTGGTGTTTTTTTTTTTTTTGCCTAAAACAGGAGTCCTAGGGACACTCCAGGTGAACCCTGAGCCTGAACAAGTGGATGTAGGGGCAGAACTGCCAGGAGCCAGAATTTTCAGGGACCCAGGATCTCTGGTACAAAAATGAGAGGCGGCCCAGCTGGCATGGCTCAGTGGTTGAGCATTGACCTATGATTTAGGAGGTCAGGGTTCGATTCCCGGGTTAGGGCACATGCCCGGGTTGCAGGCTCGATTCCCAGTGTGGGGCATGCAGGAGGTAGCCAATCAATGATTCTCTCTCATGGTTGATGTTTCTCTCTCTCTCTCTCTTCCCCTCTGAAATCAATAAAATATTTAAAAAAAAAAGAGAGAGAGGCGGCTGCCCAGCCAGTGTGGCTCAGTGGTTGAGCACCGATTGACCTAGGAACCACGAGGTCACAAGTTCGATTTCCAATGAGGGCACATGCCCGGGGTTGGTTGCTGGCTCGATCTTCAGCAGGGGTGTGCAGGAGGCAGCCGATCAATGATGTTTCTCTCTCATTATGTTTCTATCTTTCTATCCCCCACCCTTCCTCTTGTTCTAAAAAAGTCAATAAAATAGTATTTTAGAAAATGAAAATAAAAATGAGAGACGGTTAGCCAGGCCCCACCACCTACACTGACTTTCCCCAAGACCAAGGATCAATTTCCATGGCAGCTGGCATCTCACCCAGATCAGAAGGTGGGGCAACAAGGGGGCTGCCAGGAAGCAGCGCCAGCACTTCTCACCAGAGTACAGGCCTGGGAAGGGCAGGCCACACGATGAGGTTGGGTGGGGGTAGGGAGGACAGGCAGATCCCTGGACACTGTGGATGGCAGAGTGGTGACCACCCGTCACACACACACACACACACACACACACACACACACACACACACCTGCTTCCTCTCCCTGGCAGGCCCCTCACTACACCACAGTGGCTGCCCTCGGTTGCTCTGCTCCCCGGGGGGCTAGCAGTCCCTGTCGTCGGAACTGCGCGGCCAGCTCTACCTTGACAATGGGGGACACTGTCAAGTCAAACGGAGCAAGAGATAATCACCTGGGGACAGGCACTCCTCGGCCACGGCCTCTGGAGCACACTGACCTTCAGCTCCGTCTCCAAAGAACGGACGGCGGAGGGAGCTGAGCAGGGACCAGGGACCAGGGCCCCGATCTTGCCCACGCCATGCCAGCCTGTGTGGTGTTAGCTATGCCTCCTGCTGCCAGGGAAGAGGAAAGTCGCCTCATGGCCCTCAGTGAGTCCCTTCTGGCCCTGGCGGGTCCCTGGCAGGACTGAGCCTGGCCTGTCCTCTGTGGAAAGTCCTGGGCACGACTTGCCGAGCTGCTCCAATCTCTAAGGTCCTTGAGGGCAGCCACGTGCAGTGTCCAGACTGATGAGTCGAAGGAGAAGATCTGCAGCCTTCTGCGTGTGGCCGAGGTGCCAGGTGATGCCCACCACACCCTGGGGGCTGCTCGGAACTCTTGAGGACTGCCCAGCTCCCACTGACAGGCATGCTCCTCTCCACGACCAGCCTCCACGATGAGTGAAAACAAAGGGAGACCCTGGTGAGAGTGGGTTTGCCTGTTGGGACAGGCAGCATCCCCAGGAGTGAGGAGACACGGCATCTACACTCCTGCTGACTTCTTGGCCCCTAGAGAGCTGGGCGTAGTCCTGGCGAGGTTCCTGGGAGTGTGGCTAGGCATGTGGTGACCACCTGGGAGCCACCAGTGCCCAGTCTCCTGGCTCTGGGCTCCACCATGACCAACAAGGGCTGCAGACAGCATGTACTATTTTATTGGGCCTCAAAAGCTTTAAATACAGAAAAGGAGAGGCGCGCTGGCATTTGAGAATGGATGTATCAGAGAAATCACATGATCAACAGCTGGACAGAGCTGGGAAGAAAGGCAGTCTGGGATAGAAGTGGGGTGCTCTCTGGCAGCGGGCCTCCAGTGCCAGGATCACACCCCCATTAGCATGAAGTCTTTCATGTTTCTTCCTGATTTGAGGACAATTTTTAAAAAACCACAACCCCCCCATCCAAATAAAAACAGGAAATCAGCTGGGAGAGACTGGACAGCAGCGCCCAGCATCTCAGAAGACAGGCTCCTGAGAGCCTCAGGCTCCCTGCACCCCACCCCCAGCCCAGATGCTGCCCTGCAAGGCATTTCCACACACTGAAGCAAAGCTGGACCCACGCTACGCCCCGATCTGGGTCTGGAGCGGAAACACCCTCCTGGCAGAGGAAGAGGTACTGTGTGAGGGGTGCTGGGGCCGGACCCGATTCCCTGCTTAGCGGCTGTAGCCAAACTCATCTGCATCATCGGCTCGGAAGTCTCCGTAGCGCCACAGGTTCAACTGTGAGAACAGAAAATGGCTCGTCAGGGAGGTGGGGTCTGCTGGAACCCCAGGTGGTCAAGCCCCCTCTCTCAGCACCCCCCGGAGCTCCGGAGGGGAAAACTCACCCTGGCGCTCTTGGCTGACTCCTGGGCGTTCAGGTATTCTGTGATCTGGAGGGAGCGAGAAAGGGAGGGATCAAGATGAGGGTATTCACAACTGGGCAGCCAGAGTGACCGTCGGACGCCCAGGTCGGGCCACGTCACCCCCTGCCCAGTGGATCCCTAGCTCCCTCAGAGTAAAAGCCAACGTGCATGCCAGCTGTCTCCCAGCTCCACACTGGCTGTCCCATCTGCCGGAAGCTCCCCCTCTGGCCCACCTGGCTACTATCCCGCCCTTTCAAGTCTGATAAAAGTACTGCCTTCTTAGGAGGGGAACGTGGCTGGGTGGGAAGTGATCAACCAAAGAACTAGTATGCACATATGCATAACCCATGGACACAGACTATAGGGTGGTGAAGGCCTGGGTGGGCGGTGGGGGTGGGCTAGAAGAGATTAATGGGGATGGGGGCGGGGAGAATGGGGAGGAAAAAAGGGGACATCTATAATACTTTCAGCAATAAAAATTAAAAAAAAAGTATCACCTTCTTGAGGCCTCCAATGACCCCATTTAAAATTACAACCAGCCCAGCCAGTGTGGTTCAGTGGTTGAGTGTCGACCTATGAACCAGGAGGTCATGGTTTGATTTCCCGTCAGGGCACATGCCCGGATTGTGGGCTGGATAGGGTGTGTGCATGAGGCAGCCAATCAAGAATTCTCTCTCATTGATGTTTCTACCTCTCTCTCCCTCTCCCTTCCTCTCTGAAATCAATAAACATATAGTTAAAATAAATTATAACCAGCCCCTCCCACACACTCCTGATTCTCTTTACTTTAAAATGAGAACCTTTTATCTTATTTTCTTTTTAAAGGGATGGCTTTTATTATTTTTTAGTTGAATTTATTGAGGTGACATTGGTTCACAAAACTATACACGTTTCAAGCGTACAACTCAACCAAACATAATCTACAAGCTGCACCATTATCCAAAGCAAAGTCTCTTTCCATCTCCACCTAGCCCCACCTTTCCCTCTGGCTATCACCACACTGTTGTCTGTGCTACGTGATATATATGTGTGTGTGTGTGTGTGTGTGTGTGTGTGTACTAGTACCTGTGATGGATTTCTGCTTAATCCCTTTACCTTCTTTCATCCAGTACCCCAAATGCCCTCCCCTCCGCTCTGACAGCTGTCAGTCTGTTCCACGTGCCCATGCCTCTGGTTCCATTTTGTTCATTAGATTCCACATGTAAGCGAGATCATACTGTATTTGCCCTTTATTTGTATTTTCTCCTTTTCCATTGCATGTATCTTCTAACATTCTATTTCACTGACTTATTATATCTATTTTTATTGCTCATCTCCTCATGCTTGAACGAGGCTCCACAGGGGACGGATATTGTCTCTTGTTCACTGAGATATGCAGGCCCTCAATAAATGTTTGCTGAAAGAATGACTAGATGAATCAATGAGTGCGTTAGGTGTTTATCTCAGGGCAAAGGAATTTTCTAGACACCAGAGACATACGGGTAGCTTCGCATGGGCGACACTAAGGTCTCTGGTTCTACAGGGAAACTTAAGCTGACGCCTCGGAGCAATCTCAGGACACTGGGGGTTTCCAGGGGGAGGACTAGAACCAGGCCTCTCCTGTCCAGAGGAGACACGGGAGCAATTCACACTGGGGTCTTTCTCCAAATGACTTTTCACTCGCATAAGCAGTCCAGGGAACCACACACCACTGCAACACTGCCTGGGGAGAGGGGAAGGCAGAGGGGCTGGGAGTTGGGAAAGCAAGGGGCATGTCAAGACAGAACACAGGTTTCAACCCTGCCACCCTCACCCTTCCTCTCGGAGGGAGTGTGGGAGGGCACGAGCTGGCCCCAGCCCATCCCTCAAGGCTGGTATGTCCTGGGATCTCAGCTATGGCTTAGTGAGAGGCTGGGAGGACTCCGATGAGTAGGGTCCTCAGTGGAAGGGGCCGCTAGTCCCCTGAACAAGATCGTAGTGATCGACACCTGAACAGTGTAAGCCAGTTCCCCACGTGTCAGCCCCATCCTCACGGCCCAGCCTGGGGAGCAGCAAGCTCTCATCTCACAAAGGGGAGACTCAGGCCAGCTCCAGGCCCTGGGGGCTTTACCAACAGGCTGGAGGGGTGTTGTGGCAGAGTCCCCTCGGACCCCTTGGCACTGCCGCCTGGCTCTGGCAGCACTGAGCGCCAGGAGCTGGTTGTGGCCTTGGAAGTTGTATGTTAGAGAAAAGGAAGTGAGAGGGGGTGAGAAAGCAAGACAGGCTTTGACCCTTTCCATGCCACCCCCGGCAAAGCTTTCCGGCCTGTCCTGGGGGTACATGCACAGGGAACTTTCCGCTCTAGTTTGCAGTTGCATTCTCAGCCAAACCTGCAGCCAATTAATTTGGGATGTAATTAGCTTTTTTTTTTTAAACCCCAACAAACCGAAATCCATTATCTCTCCCCAGCAGGAACAGCAGGATGGTGGGCTCCTGCTCCCTCCCTGGCTCTTGGCGCAGTCCCCCGTCCCCTCTGTGACGACAGTTGGAGACACCAGGGGCCTGCCCCCGCAGTGGTGCCCACCTCCGCGTCACATACCACTTTCTGGAACTGCTTCTCCTTGCGCACCTCCACCATGACCAGTCCCTCCTTCACCAAGCCCAGCCCCACGTCCCCCTTGGAGTCTGCAAACTGCAGGGTGACGTGGGGGCAGCTGGCGCTCAGGTGCTCCACGTTGAGCAGGCACTGGGTATTCTGGATGTCCCGCACCACGCTGTCCACGGCGTCTGTTCGAGCATCCTCCTGGAGCAGAAACACCCAGGGTAGGGGGAGAGGGGAGCCTGAGCAAAAGCTGGCCACCTGAACCCCAGGTCCTGGTCCTGGACCTCCAAGAAAGTCCCCGGCGGGCGCCTGCAGCTCCCTGCCCACTCAGATCCTACCGAGGGAGGAGGCAGGCTCTGGACAGGAAGTGTCCCCTCTCCTTTTGTCCCTCCGCCCCTCCCCTCCAAGCCTATCTGCATGTCATCCCGTCCTTCTCCCCCACCCACCTGCGTGTCGTCTCTGGGGACACGAGGCTTTTCCACATGGCACACGAGCCTGCACCTGCTGCCCAGGCCCGACCACTCCCACCTTGGCTGGCCTTGCTCTGGTAGTGACCTCCCAGCCCCCACCTCTCTGCCTTCACTGTCATCTCAGGGTCTCTCCTCGCTCAGGTCTCCTCATCACCACAGACTGACTGCCCTGATCTACTCTGTCAACACCTTTTCCTGCTGTTTCTCCTCAGCCCTGCAGTCATTTTGTAAAAAGGCAGAAAATCTTCTATGGTGCTGACTCCTACCCTACATCTGCCCCTCAGCAGCCTGCATCTGGCGGCCGCTCCAACCATGACTTTCGTCGGCTCTTGCTCTGAGCCCCAGGGACCTGCTCCAATCATGCGTTCAGATGCCCCTCACTCGGAGCCCCAGGGACTCCTGGAGGCTGAGGCCACGGCCCCTCCACCGCCTGCCTGGCCTCCCTGGGGCGCTGGAACTGCAGCTGGAGTGGTGCGCCTGCAGCCCTGAGCACAGTCTTCCTCTCAGGGGGCACAGTCACGTCAGGCTCTTCCTTAGGCTGTGGGGTCGCAGGCTGTCCCCTCCCATCCCACGTCTACAGACCACGCTGTACAACCCCAGGTTTCAACTCAAATCCTCGACTGAGGCTCATCTCGCTTTTCATTTCCACACTGAACACTAGAAGGCCGCCTGGAGCTCCCACAGCCTCTAATTTGCCCCTTCTCACCTCCCTTATCTTGGCCAGCAGCAACAGACCCACATGTAAAACCCATCTTAGCCTCTGCCCCTCCCGCGCCCCCACCTGCTCTGATGGTGCTCGGAGACCTGGCCTTTCTCCCCAGCCCCGCTCACACGGCCCTGGTTTGGTCACCATTGTCCCTTGCCTGGATTTTCAATGCAGTTGTGTCCCGACAACTCCTTCCAGTCTCCTTCCCTGTTCTAGAAGCAACTTTCAAAACCAGACTTGACCATATCACACTTCTGCTGACAATCCTGCCACACCCCTCCTGCCCATAATACACAGAATAACCTTGATCCTCAGGCCCTGACCTGCTTTTCCCTTTTCATTTCCTGACACTGCCCGCAAGCCCTGAGGGCCCGGCTGTGGTGGACTAGTCTTTGCCCCCGTGCACCTGGCCATGGGCCTACCCATTCCTACGGACTAGCTCAAGTGCTCTGATGCCACCACCTCTGGCACCTTCCCTCAACTTGCTCAGTCACTCCCATGTTTTGAGTCCTGTTACTAAGAGACTACCCATTGTTCCCACTCCTGTCAGCCTGTAAGGGCCGCAGGAGTGGCTGAGTGTCACTGGACAGTCCCTTTCGGAAGGAGAGAAGATGCATGGACTCACATCTTGGGGCACCTGGATGAAGGCGAAGGCATACTCCGTGGCTTGAGCTGGCAGCACACGAGTGCTGAAGGCAGGTGGCAGGGTACCCAGGCGGGTGGACGGCAGGATCTCTCTCTGCAGAGGGCACACCAGGCCAATAGCATCACACACTTGATGACCCCTTGTTCCGAAAAGACAACTCCTGTGGCCAGGCCTCTGGGCGCTCTGATGGAGGGACTGTCTGCTAGCCCACGGCTCTAACGGAGGGACTGCCCGCTGAGCCACTGCAGTGAGGCCTTGGGAGAGCATGGCCTGCTGGCACCTGCAGTGGGCTGCTGTGGCTCACACGCTGTTAACTCTGGGCCTGGTGTGGGCACACTTGTTGGTTCCCACTAATGTAATTTGATAACTGGACTCTAGTCGCAGTTTTTCTTTCTTTCCAATGCCTTCCCTCTTCCACACCAGGGGCGCTCCGGCTGGGAGAGCTCACCAATATGAGGGTCCGGGAGCGTCCTGGCTGCCCATGGTGCTGGCCAAGCCTGGGAGGACCTCTCCCCTGGTGGATTCCCAGGTAGTAAATTGGGTGCATGGCCCAGTTCTGGGCTTCCTGCTAACTGACCCTCAACTCTAGTCCTTGAGGAAAGTGGGCAGCCACAGCCACAGCTCAGGGACCACGCACTCTGAGCTACAGCGCTCTCCCAGGCACTCCGCCACCTCAGGAGTGTCCCTCCCAGCAAACCTCGGTTTGGGGACGTGCTGGACGTTAGCAGATGGGGACAAGCACCATGTTGAGCATGCGGACCAGGAACTGAGTGTGGATGGCCTTCCTGGGCCCTCTCTTCGGAGGCAGGGCAGAGGAGGAAGCGTGGGCATGGCTGGGCACTCAGAGACCTATGGGTGCACACAGGCCTCTGCCAGAGATGCCAGTTTTGCCTGGTCACTCAGGGGTCATGGCCTGTCACACAAACAGTAGATGGCCCTGACCTAGGGAGCTACTGTGTTGATGGCCCTGGCAGCCACTTGGAGACCCCTCTAGTCCAGCTCCCGGCCCCCCACTCACGTTGCCGTAGTCAATGTAGAAGACGTGCACTTTGGCAGGAGACTCGACTTTCTCGACTCGGGCCCGGTACCTGCAATGGCATCATGGGCAGAGCTCAAGGGACAGCCCCGAGGAGTCAATCTCCCTGGAGCCTCAGTGAGGGCAGGGGAGCGGACATAACACTTCCCTGTCCAGGGGTCGGAGAGCACACCCGTGGGTGTCACAGAGGACAGGGCTCAGACTCCATGGGGACACTGTGGTCACCATTTAATGGAATCAGAGCATAGCTGGGAGCAGAGGGAGGGAGAGGGCAGCATGTGAAGCAGATTAATGTGTCCTTGGGGCATAAAGCAACAAGACTAATGACTAGATTGATGTCTGCTGCTGAAACTCGGCACACTAAACAGCAGCTGTAATTAGCCTGCAGAAGTGTCTGGGAGGCCGCAGCGGGAACATATCCAAGTCACTTCGTCACCCTGGGAGGGCCATGGGCCCTGCCCTCGGTAGACCAGACGTAAGTGACCTTGCTGCCTGTGGGCAAGGCTGCTGCTCATGTCCCAGACAGTTGGGGTGGAGGCGGGGTGGCTGGCCTGGGCTCACTGAGACATCACTTTTCCCGAGTGGGGTGACAGGTGTGTTCGAGAGACCCAGACAGCCAGGACTCCCCCAACAGAGTGAGGGGAGAGAGGAGGAGCACACTTCTGTAGTCTGGAGGCTGGCTGGACTGCAGGAGAATCAAGGCCCACATGGGCTCTGGGCAATATAGAGGGCTACCCTGGGGAGGCGGCCAAGGTCAACAACACCCCAGTGGACACCAGGCTGCAGAGGCAAATGCCTGGTCTAGCCGGTGGCCTAAGGACAGACCGGCCCCGGCTCCTGCTGCACTGCTTGGGCCCGAGTGGCTTACCATTCTCCATCCACAAATTTGGCAATGCAGAATTCTCCCCGGCGCGGGGCGTAGGAGCCCTCGACAGGAGGGTGGCTGGCGATGTCATTTCGCATGTTCTCCATTAGCTTCTCCAGCTGGGTGCCTGATGGGGGGGAAAAGAGTGAGACCAGGGTGCCAGGTTCTTTGGAGGCTCATTCTGGCTGGGGAGGCAGATGAGCCTGGGCGTGGGTGGGTGAGGAATTCTGTAGAGCGCCTGCAGCACTGACTCGCCCCCATCCCCCCGGGAGGTCCTCTCTGCTCTCTGCTCAAGAGGTTGCATGCTGTCTGTCCTCAAAGGCAGGATGGTGACTTGCTGACTGTGGAGCCCGTGGGAAAACTCCTGGGCTTCGGGGAAGGAGGTGGAGAATGTGAGTGGACGTGGATCAAGGCCAAGGCCAACCAGCCTTCTCTAGGGTGGGAGCTGGCCAGCCTGCTGCCCATTCCTACAAGAGCTGGCCCTGGCTTGGGCCTCAGAGGTGGTGACTGACCGCAGCCGCTCTCTGCAATGTCTCCTATAAGCTAAAGTGGAGATAAAGGATAAGCCCCATACAACCCCGGACAAGGAAAGGCCTAGGAGTCTGAGCATAAAAGATGGAGAGCAATTCTGAGACACGGTGCAGCCTCAGTGTCTCAAACTTGTCCACTCTGACCAGTCACTCTGCGAGACACATGCTGAACTGAACTCCCAGTGCTGTCAGGTTAGGATTCTTCCCTCCCATCCCAGTTCAGTGCCCTCCTCAACCGGACCGGGGGTGGGGGAAGCTCTCCTTCCCTGCTTGTCTTTCCTGAACACTCTGACCCCGGGGCTCTGTTGCTTGCCTGTCTTTTTGTTTTCTAGGTTTAGCAACACCCAGGGTCTTCTCAAGTTCCCTTCTGGCTCCTTCCTGCTGCCTCCCACTTGCTAAGCCAGCATCAGTCCCCAGTGGCTTCTCTCTCACATCCCTCCTGGCCCTGATCCTAGGTCTGCATCAGACCTGTTGTGCCTGCTTTGCTCTCTGAGGTCAAGGTGCTGGGTGCCTGTGGATTCCTCTTTTCACCTCCAGGGCCCAAGGCGCCACTCACTGTAACAGATGCCTAACACGTGTCGGCTGCTCGTACCCTTGTCGGTTGGCCTTACAAGTTCCTCGTGTGAGTGTATGTTCCTGCCATGCGGCGAGCTCCTTCAGGGCACAGACCACAGCTCCCCTGGTTGTCACTCTTGCAGGGCCCAGGAGAGCCCTGACGGGCAGGGCGCTTGCTAACTCAGCTGCGTTGAGGGTGACCTTGCACATGCACACGGGAGGTCTGTCCACTCCCGGGCCTCTGCACAGGCCTCTGCCCGACTGCTTCAGAACAGGGGCTTTAGGATGCGGTGCCCTTCCCCCACCCAGTGGTAAACACTACCATTCTCCTGAGATAATGCTCCTTGCCCAGACAGTAAAATTTCAGGGACTGAGGAGAAGCCTCTATAGAAGACAAGTTCCTCCTATACTTGGTTTATTTTTATTTTTTTGCTCCAAGGCAACAGAAAGCAGGCTTTGCCTCCTCAAACAGGCAAAGCCCTCTGGGAGGTGCTAACACAGACACCTGGTTGGTCATTTACAGCTAATGGAAACGCTTTCATCATTTCATCCGCTGCTTCCCCAAGGCAGGGTCTAATTAGGAGAAGGGAGAGAGGACGTCCCCAAGAGGGGGTGAAAAGTTGCAGAAGAGGGGGGCTGTGTGTGCTGAGGTTTATTTTCCTGGATTTCATGGAGCCACTGGGGGACAGGGTTTTCTCTGGAGCCCACCGCGACTCTCCAGATAATGTGCCATGAAGCGCTCACTCCCTTCTCCAATGTTCTAAGAAGACGCGGTTTCCTCCTTCATTCTCTGTCTTTATTTTCTGCCTTGGCTACTGCTCGCTGCAGCGTCACGGCTCCCTAGGGCTGAGAGAGACAGTGGGAGGGCGGGGTACCGGCTGGTACACGAAGCCTCTGAGATTAGAGACCGACGGGTCAAAGGCCTTGAACCCTCAAGCTCTGTCCCTGGGAGACTTTAGGATCCTGTTCTTATTCAAGGGGAGTCTTCCCCAGTAGGACCGGAGGTGGGCAGAGCCCGTCTGGGAGCTGTGTACGCTGGGCAGGGTCTAGCTGGCGCCTGCGCTCAGGAACACCACCCCTGTAAGACTCCTTCCGGCACACGCAGACCCGGAGGCTGGGTCTCTCTTGGCTTCATTCCCAAGGCAATGGCTGGTCCAGCTTCCACCAGGATGGCAGCTGACCTCAGAGAACCTGATCTAGCCCGGCCAGTATGGCTCAATGGTTAGAGCATCGGCCCATGAACCAAAGGGTTTCGAGTTCTATTTCCGGTCAAGGGCACATACCCGGATTGGAGGTTCAACCCCTGCCTAGTTGGGAGGCAACCAATCATCGGTGTGTTGCTGTCACATAGATGTTTCTCTCTCTCTCTAAAAACCAAAGGGAAAAAATATCCTCTGGTGAGAATGAGCAACCAGAAAAGAGAACTTGATCCTGAAGGCTCATCAGCTCCATCCTTGCCTCTCCCAAGTATAGCTCAGGTACAGGACTCGAAACTGTCAGTTTTCCTTGGCAAAATGACATTAGCACAAAAGCAGCTGCCTGGGAAATATCATTAGCGAGGAAGTGGCTGAGACGAAGCTGTTGGTGATCTGGAGTGGGCCTGGGTGGGCCGAGGGGGCCGAGCAGAGCTGCATCCTGTCACCCAGGGGCCGCCCTGAGTGCCAGTGACATCTTCGGTCCTCTTGGCCTTGCAAGGATCAGGCTCCTGGGCCCTAGAGGCAGCTCTAAGAGCCCTTTCCGCTGCCCTGGGTGGCAATGAGAGGGAGGTCAGGTTACAGGGAGGGCAGGTGGGAGGCTGGGCTGAGGTCTCTGCCTTGGGGACCCTGGCCACAGGGCACAGCACTGGAGGGCAGGAAGGAGGAGGATGGAGAGTCCTTTAGAAAGACCGCCTGGGGAGGGGAGGACTTCCCCTGGTGTGCCTCCTGTTTCCATGGCAAATGGCTACCATTCAGGGCTGTGGTAACCTCTAGAGAAACCCCAGCAGAGACAAGCCCACACTCCCCTCCTCCACCTGCCTTCCCAGGAAGCTGACGGGGAGCAGGCTGGGAGATGCCAGTTCTTGCTTCCTGACCACATAGAGACAATCTGTTCACTGCTTCCTGATAGGCTCTGAGGGCTACAAATCCTCATGCCCAGCTCAGCCAGGGGTGCCTGGAGCAAAACAATTACCTAAGAGTCTCAGAGCACCACCCAGACAAAACTGGTTACCTCACCAGTCCTCAGAGGACCTGTTCAGCCCGCCCACGCCAGGGCGCACTTGCAGGTCATGCAATGAGCAGTGCTGGGGCCCCGTGGCTGGGCAGTAGGGGAGGGCCCTGGAGGCGGCCGGAGGAGCCAGGAGCTGAGGCAGCGCTGCCTGGGCTGGGCCTGAGCACTCACCTGTCTCCACATCCTGCACGTAGAAGTGCAGGTCATCAGTGATCTCGGTCACAAACACTGGCTTATAGGTGGCTGAGCGCTCCTTCTCCTCCGGCACGGGTGGCACCTCGTCCACAGGCTGCTCCACGTAGTGTGCCCAGACCTGCGTGTGGCCAGCAGAGGGGAGGAGGGGAGGAGGAAGCGAAGTCAGAAAGGATACCAGGAACGGGACTTTGAGGCAAGTGGGTCACCCGGGGCGAGTGAATGTGGGAGTCACCACAGGCACTCACGTGGCCCTGGGCTGGACCCTGGGCCCCTCCTACTTCTGGGAGGTGTGGGGACGAGTGCTCTTAAGTGCTTCTGATCCAGTGGCTCTCAACTTCTGGCAGGCATCGGAGCAACTGGGGAGCTTATTAAAAATGCAGGTGCCTGGGTCCCATGGCATGCCTACCGAAGTAGGATGTTCTAAAGGTCCCGAGTGTTACTTTCTGTAACACAGTGCGGGCTCCGGCGATTCTCATGCACACCAGCAGGACCTTGGCCCTGGAGGGTTCTGGGCCCCCACCCCCATACCACTCTGAGGGTCACTCTGACTGTCACAGGGCCACTGGCACCCCTGAGGCTCTGCAAGTGACAGCCCTGGGCTGTGGAGGGGAGGGCTCGTCCCTGTGCAAGAACGCCCCTTCTCAGCAGCTTCTCTGTCCTCAACTCAAGCAGGCCGCTCTGACCCCAGCTCGGGTGGGACCACTCCCTCCACCTTCCTCTTCCCTTCCTTCCCAGCCCTGAGCTGTCAGGGAAGCAGCAGCTCCGATGCTGATGCTACGTGACAGTGCGTCAGGTCCAATCCTGCGGCCAGGAGGTTATCCTGTCAGCGCAGGGAAGGGAGGTGGCCTTCCAGCCGAGCAGGGGGAAGGCGGTGAGGGACTGCGGGGACTGGACCACACGCACCCCACAGACACACACACAGGAGCAGGGGTGATAAAAGAACTAGCCCTAAACTTACATGCTTACTAGGTGCCAGGAGCCATTCTAAACATTCTCCAAGTATGAACTCATTTAATCCTCACAACCACCCTTTGAGTGGAGATGAACGCAACCCGCTTTACAGAGGAAACTGAGGCACACGGGCTTGTGAGGAGCAGAACCAGGACTTGAACACAGGCAGGCTGGCTCAGGGCGCTTCCGGAGGCTTTCGGCTTTGACCGGGCCTCTGGAGACAGCAGGCAGCACTGAGCAGTGGCCTTCATTGTGTCGTCTAACTTTGGCCAGAGGGGCCTTCTCTGAGTCTCCTTTGCTTCCCTGGGAAGGTGAGGCAGTCTGACCAGGGACCACCCGCTGACATGCGGACTCCTGGGTGGCACCAGGAAGCAGCTGAGGACAGGAACGCCGGACTCACTGAGCCCCTTGGGTCACAGCCACCGAGGCCAGGCTCCAGCCTTGAATGTGGCACAAGTGTGTGTCCTCCCACTAGAGGCCTGGCACGAGCAACAGGAACTATCCAAGCCCAGGGTGGGGGAAGGAGTGGCTGCCAGTGAAAGGAATTCTAAGGACAAAATTAGGCAGGTTTAGGGAATAAAGAGGGCCCACGGGGGAGGAATGCATATGTGAAGGACCGGTATCTCTGACCTGAGCAATTAAAGCAATTATAAGGTAGATCAAAAGCAGCCCTGACCTGAGCAGTTTGGAGACACCAAAGTGCTTATGTTACTTGTACAAAGGATAGAAAAAGGCCACAGGATATCGGGTGGGAAGGGGTGTGTGTGGGGGGGTAGGGGACACACATACATTCACAGAGGATAAAGAAAAGTCACAGGATAATGGAAAGAAGGAAACATTTTCAGAGAATGGAGGAATGTTGCAAGATAAGGGGGAGAGAAAGAGGCTTGCCTTTGAAACTGATATATGTAACAAAATAGCCAGTGAGGAGAGCATGGGGGTCCTAAACTAATGAAAGGTCCAATTAGAAAGGGTCCGGCTCAAACAAAGAACTGCAGCACACATAAACCGGAGACAAAGGGACACAAGCAGGAATTTTCCCATTAGAGAGAGAGAGCAGGCTTTTCCCATTTCGGGGCCCCTCCCCAGGAGACACCTCTGCCCAGATGGAGTCTGTATATACTTCCAATAAACGTCTACATCTTTATTAAAGAAATCTGTTAGTCCATGAATTTATTCTTCATCTTCGTCGGACAGAAACCCACGAGAAGTCTGTATCCCAAATCCCATGTTTCACCAGGGAGTGGCTGAGGGAGACGGGAGAGTCGTCTCTTGCGTCCAGTCCAAACCTCTGCCTCCCATCCAGAGAGTGCCCTCCACCTTCTGAGGTCCCTGGTCCAGGGCTGGGCTCTACCCCAAACAGCTCCTGACCCCTCTCACTTTCCTCCAACACCTGTCCTACCAGCTCGGCCACCTCCCTCATCATAAGCACCTAGACACACCTGCTTCACTAGCCCCAGGCCTGGCCACCACAGGAGAAGAGGGAGCAGAACTATTCAGTCAGATCAGGGACTCGGGGCCTAACCTGTCCAGGCCCCCTGCCCTATGAAAGAGTCTCTCCAATCAGAGGCCTTGGCTGGGACCACTGAGAGCACTCGGGGGAGGGGGAGCAGCCCCAATTCCTCCAGTTCCAGGGACTATGTCCAGCTGAGGCTCAGACACTGAGAGCACTGGGGGGTGGGGGGTGGGAGGGACGACGATGACGACAACATAGCCCCTATTCCTTCTGGTTCCGAGGCCTGCAACCTGCCGAGGCTGAGCCCCCTCACTCAGGGAAGTGACTGCTTAGCCAGCCACGCCCATCAGCCTCCAGGCTCCTGAGATTCCTGCAGCTCTGAGCATCATGGGGCTCTCACTGCCTCAGAGAGACAAGATGGGCTTGGAGTGGGCCCGAGCCTGGGAGAAGTTCTGGGCTCCCACCCGAACTCCACCCTGCTTCCCTCAGCTGTGGGGGAAGGAGGTTCCACAGCAGAGTTGATGAATTGGGAACAGACTGACAAGGTGAGAGCAGAAACTGCTAATGACTCAAGTCAAAGAGCCTTAGGCGACAGCATCAGGCTTCCTCCGGGGAGAGGGAGTTTCTTCCTACAGGCTCGGGGCAGCAGCTGGAGGGCAGGCTCAGGGGACAGTAGCTGGCGGGCATGGTGATACAAACCAAAGCCTGAGGAGGCTCTCAGCCCCCTTGCTCCCACATGGAGGGCAATAAAGGGGCCATTGGTCCTATGACAGACACACAGCTCACTGGGCCACAGGAAGGGAGCAGTGGGGTGCACATGCTGCCTCGTGAGGTGAGAAGACACCAGCAGCATGCAGTCGCCAAAGGATAGAAGAGGGAGAGTTGCACCTCAGCTAGAGGAACCCCATTTCTAAGTGAGGCTGGGTTCGCCCTCTGAATAGTAGAGCCCTGAAGGTTCCCTCTTTCCCTTGGGGAATGGAGGTAACCAGCCATTCCCTGGGGCTTGGCTGCCAGTGGCCCTCGGCAGGCTGGTAAATGCAGCCTGGCCGGGAGGGAAGCTTCTTGGTGGGAAGGAGTCAGTCAGCTGGGACAGGCTTGGCTGCCCATGTCCCCACCCTTAAACATGGGTTCATTTTGCCCATTTTGTCTTACGTTGCCCTTCTGTAGAACTGGGGCCGGGAGGGGACAGACACAGTGGCGAGACACCTGCCAGCCATGTGCCATTTTCCCACAACCACCCCGAGCCCTCTGATAGCTCAGATCCCTGACAAGAAAAACCCAAAGACCCCTTCCGGCAGGAACAGTAACTGTGCACACAGATACACAGTCAGTGCCGTAAGGCTCTGCCCCAGGTTTGTAGCAGAAGGAAGAGCTGGGGAGGGACCTCAGGGCCCAAATGCTGGGTGGGATGACGGTCTGGGAGCTGTGAATGCTCTTGGCCTTTGGTAGAGACAAGCCGGAATCAGGCCTGGGCAGCAGAGCCCAGGATGTGGAGAGGCCCCCAGGTTTCTGGTCAGGTTGGGGGTAGCTCTCATGGTACGGCTGGGGCCAGGATGGAGCTGTCCTGAGACAGGGCCCCTCTGCGACTCCCCTAGGGCCCTGGCTACAGACTCAGATGGAAAAGGGGCAAGAGCAGCACCTCCCTCCTTCCTCATCTGCTCGGTCGTGCCAGTTCCGTCTGCTTAAGTCCCCTCTACATTCTGGGGCTCCTAATTGTCCTGTGGCTGTGGCACCCTAGGGAAGCAGCCCCCTTGGCCAGGGACAGGCAAGGCCAGCCCGGGAGCGGAGGCTGTCTCTCCTCCTGTCCTCACTGCTCCTGGAGCCCCCTCCCTGCACTTCCTCCCCTGGGAGCCCCAGGTCCTCTTCCCTGCAGGAGAAGGGCAATGTGGACTGACGTGCCACTGGCTGGAGCCTTTCCTTTCTAAATCCTATTGAGTATTGCTGCTTAGGAGGCTGGGGAGCTGGCACGGGGCCAGGGTGGTGGAGGCCTTCAAGCCCTCAGTAGGCAAGCAAAGCTTAACAAAAGTCAATCAATGGCCAAACAACCCTGTCCAGGGTCCTGCCAGGGCACAAGTGGTGGGAGAAAGGGAGCAGTCTATGCAGCTGCCATTGGCAGCTCCCTCCTTGGTCCTCAGACCTGCCCAGAATCCCTGGAGGAGGAGGAGGAAATCCTGCATCAGCCTCCTGCAGAGGAAGGGGAAGCCGGGCCAGCCTCGTTATTAGGAGAGAAGTCCAAAGTGCACACGGAGGAGGAATGAGGCCTGGGAGAGAGGCAGCTAAGTTCTTGTGGCTGGGAAAGCAGCAGCCAGACAGACCTACTCACAATGCACACACACATAACACACTCGCTGAAGACTTCCACATGCTCCTGGTCTCACACACCCTTTCTGTACTTCCTTTCCTCAGTTAGCTCACAGCTACCGCCATGATCTCTGAACCCCAGGTGCCTGTCTCTCAACAGCCAAGGCAGCCACCATGGGGTCACAAGTGGAGAAGACTGGGGATCCTGGGGACACCTCAGATACGCAGGCATCTGAGCCCTGCCAACCCTGAAGGCTGCTGCAAAGCTCTGCCCACGCTGCTCCTGGGAACCAGCCGCCAGGGAGAGGCAAGCCCCGCTAGGTTCCCAGGAGTCTTGAAGAGAAAGAGATGAGCAGGAGAAGGGCCCAGGAGGAAGGCAGGCCCCGCTCTGAGAGTGGTGCACTGCATTTTAATTAGACAGAATAAAAACATGCAGCCTGCGTACGTAAGTAATGAATCACTGGTAATTACTCCTCAGCATCATCCTGTGGCACCAGTGCCAAGATGACGGGCTCTTTCAGGCAAAGCCATGTGTAGTGCATAGCGATGCGCCTGGCAAGGGACCCACCTCTCCATCTCAGGCCAGAGTCCCTGCTCTGTCCTCTCCTGGGTCCCTCTGGGGCCTCTATACTTAGAGGGCTGCTTAGATCAGAAGAGGTAGCTCCTAGGCCCATGTGCTGAGTAGCCGGGGAGCAAAGACGCTTTCAGAATCTGGGCCCCAGAGGCTGGTGCTTGCCATGCTGACCCCCCAGGGGCTAACTCTTCAGTGAAGGTTCAGCCCTTTGTACACAAGCCCAGCACCAATCTCCTCCACTCCCTGCAGCAGGCAGAGGACACGGGGGGTGGCAGCCTTAGGCTGAGCTGTCATAAACGGGAAACCCAAGAGGGAGCACTTAGCTGTAGGAGCGGAGGCTGCCTGCTCCCCATCCCTCTAGGAAGACAGGGTTTCTGTGAGTGGAACTGGGATGAGGAGGGTGGAGACCTCCTAGAGGCCTCCTGGTGGCCCACTCCCCCAAGGTGGGCACAGTCCCTTTCATTTGTCCTAGCTTGTTGGGCGACATTCCACCCCCCTCCCCCACCCAGTCCCCAGAGATGGAAGCAAAGAGAGAGATCCAGGAGGGTGGCCCGAGGCCCAGTCCCTGGGAGAAGTGATGTGTGCTCTTGGAAGAAAGGTAGGAAGGGACTGACTGAGGAGATGGCTGCTCCGGGTTGGAGGAGAATGAGGGGCCTATGGGGCCCCTAAGCCCCCCATTCCTTTTGGCCGGTGACTGGGCCTTGGCTCTGGGAGGCGACTTGCAAGCCAGATGGTGGCCCCATGGGGAAGGCAACGTTTATTCTTGGAACAAATTTATGGCTCAGCATGGCTGTCCCATGAAATCCTCCTCAAGCTCAGGGAAGCTCTGACACATTGGTGGCCGGCTGATTTATCCCATTAGCAGGGCTGGGCTGTGGGTCAGTGGCAATAGGCGGGGGGTGGGGGGTGGGGGATGGAGGTGGTGCTAAGCCCAGCGCCCACCACTAAACACACTGGGTTGCTTAATCGTCCATTTGTTTCCTAAAGCTGCTTCCAACCCCCGCCCCCCCCCTCTTCGATGCACTGTCTGCAGAGAAGGATGGGCTGTAAATTTGCTGTCCTAACAGCTTTATACATCTCCTGGGGCTGCTTCCAAAATGGGCTTCCCTGCAGGGCAATGTGAAGGGAACTGGGATGTGGGCTGTGGGAAGGGCTAGGAATGGGGAAGGAGCAGGAGCGACGCCCATCTCCTGCTCCAGGGGCTCCCCTCAGTGGACGCCCATCTCCTGCTCCAGGGGCTCCCCTCAGTGGACGCCCATCTCCTGCTCCAGGGGCTCCCCTCAGTCATTTCTCGCATTGATCCAAGTCACTTCCCTGACCCACCTGAGCAGGTCTGCAACAGGCTCATGGCTGAGACGCCTTGCCCTTGGTTCTCATGTGGTTCCTGATATGGGGTCTGAGACCAACCGGGGTGACTCAGTTGGGGAACGACAGAACCACTTCTGTCTGTTGTAGGAAGGCAATGGTGTTAATGGTGGTGAGAGGAAGTATGAGCCAGGGCCAAGGGGCACCCCTCCCCCCACCCACTCCCACACCATACCTTCTCCTTCTTCTGCTTGGCGGCCTCCTCAGCAGACAGCAGGGATTTGTAGTAGGAGCTGCGCTCCGCAGTGAAGTGGACCTTGGAGAGTGCGTGCTCCACCAGCAAGACGGACAGGTTGGCGCCGTCGATGTGCAGCCAGCCGATGAAGTTGCCGGCCTTGTCCATGCTCTCCACCTCCACCTCCACCTGGGGCACAGAGAAAGGGGGCACGGGGTCAGTGTGCAGGGGGTGGCCCTGAGTGTGCAGGGGGGAGAGCGGCGCCGAGGCCCAGTGCTCAGGCCCTGGGCAGCCGCCACCAGGTTTGTTGCATGTGATAGGAGCGGCTGAAACTAGGAGAGGGAGAGGATGTGCTGAGCAGAAAAGCAAGAGCTTGTGAGAGCCCCTGCGCTGCCGCCCTCTGAGAACCCTTCGCTTCAGTTCTGTAAGTTGGCCCTATGCTTTTTAGCCTCTCACCCCCCAGAATCATCCTTGATAGATACATCACTGACAAAGCAACTTCAAAATTCCCCTTCCTCTGACAGAGAGCTAATAGGGTAAACTCCACTCCTTAGCTTAAGCAAGGGAGTCCCTGTTCGCTGTGTGTGTGTGTGTGTGTGTGTGTGTGTGTGTGTGTGTAGCTGGGGGTCGGGAGTGCGATCAGAAGCAGTCAGCTCTGGGCACACGCCACTCTTCTCTTCCCTCCCCCAGCTCTGCTAGGAAGAGAGGCAGACTCTGGGAGCAGGGCAATCCCTGGGGAGAGGGGAGCCTGTGTTCTTTCTGGAAGAGCTGAATGAATTAATGCTTAATTTAACAAAGGTAAAAAAAACTGGCTGCATGAGAGTCGGGTGAGGACAGGAAGGATGGGACAAGTGGGCAGGAAGTGCACCACACCGAGGAAGTTACGGGCCAACCCCAGCAGAAGGTTCCCCGCAAGGAAGAGCAATTGCCATAAGCCCAGACCTCGAACTGTGTGCTGGCGCTGAGCTTCAGAACCCCCAGAGATCCCCACAAGGCTCTAGGCCTCTTAAGCCCCTCGGTCCCTGTAAGACCCAGGACCCCAGAGCCAGAACTGCCTCTGCTCCTGCGAGACAGTGGCCTCACTGTCGTGGCCATAGTGGTGGCGGATCTGCTCCCACCTCAAGGAGGCAATGGCCCAGGAAATATTCCTTCTTTGATTTTCTTCCCCTGCTTAAAGGGGACTGGAAAAGCCTTTGCTGCCAAATGTAAAAACTTGTATTAATTTAAATGGCTTCAAGCTCAATTAAGCAATAAAATGAATGTCTAAACACCTGAGAATTCTCTGAAGCCTGGGCCAGAGCCCGTGGCAGCAGCCTAGGGCAGAGGGTTGGAGGGGCAAAGGCGGGGAGCAGCCGCCTGCCTGGTGGGTTCTGCCTCAGCAGGGAGAGATGGCAGCGGACACGATTCCTTCGGAGTAGACGAAGGAGACGAGATGGCACGGATGTGCAGAGGGCAGTGGAAGGAAAAGAGGGGGCAGGGCCAGGGAGGAAGGACCCTGGCCTTTTCCCCTTCTTGGACACCCTCTTCCTGCTTGAGGTCCACAGGTCACCCTTCAAGGGTAAATGCAAGTTCAACAGTGCCCCACATTGAGATGTGGTACAGAAGAGGGTGTGCAGAGTTTATCAGAGCTACAGAAAAAGGTGCTGTACGGATCGATCCAAACCCAAGGTGATATTGTAGGTGGGAAAGGAGGCACAGAGAAGGGAAGTGCAGCTAGTAAGGGGCAGAGCTGAGAGCACCTCCTTCCCTCTTCTATAGCCCTGTTTCAGGAGCACTCTTTCCTCCAGTCACACCTCTCACCGGCCCCCCTCCTCGCTTCCCACCAGGTAATGCCAGCTCCCTCCACGATCAACACCATGGGGCCTTGCACCTCACTGGTAGAGCCAGGGTGGGACGACCCAGCACCTGCACCACCCTGCTGAGGGGCTGAAGCAGGGAGAACCAGCATCTAATACCCGCAGATGTCAAAATATGTTCCTCCTGTCTAATTCTGGCAATTAACGTACTGGGGGACCTGCACTTGTCGGGGAAAAGGGCAGGTGGGCAACATGGTGCTTTGATAAGAACAGGTGCCTCAAGAGCTCACCAGCAGGGCCTTTTGCCACCCTGCAAATGCCCAGGACACTGGGGCCCCAGGGAAGCTCTGCTGTGGGGTCACTGGGCGCCCCTACAGTAAGAGGACCAAAGGCAGAGGAAGAGGCTGCCAGACTAAAACAGGGATGGGCAAAATGAGAAATCAAGAGGCACAAATTTCCAGTTGTAAAATAAGTAAGTCACAGGAATGTAATGTACAACATAAAGAATATAGTCAATAATACTGTAATAACTTTGCTGTGACCGGTGTTGCTACATGGTTAGAGCACTGGCCTATACACTGAAGAGTGGTGGGTTCAATTACCGGTCAAGGGCAGGTTGTAGGTTCGATTCGTGCATGCGGGAGGCAACCAATTGATGTGTCTCTCTCACATCAATGTTTCTCTTTCTCTCTTCCTCCTTCCCTCCCTGCCTTCCACTCTCTAAAAATCAATGGAAAAAATATCCTTGCGTGAGGATTAACAACAACAACAAAATACTGTAATAACTTTGTAGGATGACAGATGGTTACCAGACTTACTGTGGTCACTTCATAAGCCATATAAATGTTGAATTACTACGTGTATACCTGAAACTAATATAATATTGTATGCCAACGCTGTTTAAAAAGAATACATGGAAAAACCATCTCTTATCCTTCTTAATTTGGCAAGCTTTATCGAACATGCCAAGGCCAAGAAGCAGCAGGTCCCAGAAGAATTTTGGGAGGCAGAAGGAAGACAGGAGAGGCTGTGTTTTGTGTTTAGGAACTTGTGAGATAACAGGTAGAGTCCGGTGTGTGTGTAGGCTGGCTTCCACCACTAAACCACTGCCCTCCTTGTATTTGGGGGCTCATGAGATACCTCCTTATGCCCAGCCAAAAGCAGCGAAGCTGGTAGAGTTCCCAGGTTTGACCTCTTGCCTTCCACTGTGTTAGGAGCCAAGTGTCCTTTCCCTAAAACTGAGGATGGCTGCTCTCATGAGCACATGGCCTCCCTCCAGGCTCGAGTAGCTTGTGGTGGGCCAGGGTGATTGTGACAAGAAGCTTGATGGCCACCAGCCTCACTCCTCTTGGCGTTGGATTGCTGGAAATGAATGCAAGAACCGCAGAGATGGGTGGCAGAGGCAACCGGGCAGGTAGCTTCCCTCTATTCCTACAAGGTGCCCACACTGAGACCTCACTCCACGTGGCAGTCCCAAGTTCACACCTCTCTCTCTGAGGCCACAAACCAGAGGTTGGCCTCTCAAGGGCTCACATCAGAGGGAGAACCAAGCAACTAGCAGCCACACCTGGGGCCAATGCTGCCGAGGAGCAGCAGGCTCTCTGGCGGCGAGCACTGACAGCACCGCTCACCCTGCAATCGATGCACTAACTTGGGCTTGACAGGTCCCTGGGCCCGGTGGGCCGCAGAGAAAGAAATCTCTAGCCTTGGGCACTACGCTGCCACTGAATCCATCTTGGGTTACGGAGGGAGATAAAGCTGTCGCCTGAGTCTCTGCTTCCCCTTTATTACAGCTGCTACAACCACGGTCTTTTCTCAGTCAAGCAAAGGCACTCAGGATAGGTGGGCTGGCCTCGGCGAAGAGACAGGGCTGGGCAGTGGTCCTGCTGCTCCCAGTCTCTTGGCTTCCGGCCTCTCTGGCCAAGTCCTGCACTTGTGCCTATCTTTCTGGACATGCCCCAGCCTGGACGGCCACGTGGAATTCAGTTTGAAGATCAAAGTCTTAACTCTTCTCAAGCTCTGGGAGAGCTACAGGGGGGCAAGCAGAAGGTGAAGCAGGGCACACCCAGGTAGATGTGTTCATCCTTCATTATATTTCTCTCCGATATTGACTGCTAAAATTTGGGTCCATGGCTGTACAAGCTCTACTCCATTCAATTTAGAGACTCACATTTTTTATGTTCTTGGGCGGCCCCTACAATGGCACGTACCATCGGGAGCTCAGGCCTTGGGTGACGACCATGGGCCGCCAGAGGGCTTCATATTCGTGTGGGCATTTGGTGTGTACGTGTGTGGGCTCTGGCCTGAGGGTACCAGAGTTAAGTGTATACATGGACACAGTATGTCAGCAAGGGACAGGTGGTGGGTCTTCTCGTCAATGCTCATGCTGAAGCTGAGAGCTAGGAAAACACAGAGCTGGTGCAGGAGGTGCGGGGTGTGGTGGGGAAGAGACTGCCCGGAGGGATGATGAGAAGGGGGGGGGCACCACCCCGAGGAAGTGCCTTGGTGGTAAGTCTGGTTAAGATAGAAGCGAGCAGCCTAGATGCCTGGTGGTCGGACCTGACCTCCAGGTGTTTAAGGATGCTGTGATGCTGCCTCACGGTGCACTCAGATGGTCCAGTCATGTGCCAGCATCTCTTGCCTTTAGCTCTTTTTTAAAAAAACATATTTTTATTGATATCAGAGAGGAAGGGAGAGGGAGACAGAAACATCAATGATGACAGAGAATCACTGGTTGGCTGCCTTCTGCACCCCCCCTATTGGGGATCAAGCCCACAACCCAGGCATGTGCCCTTGAGCGGAATCGAACCCGGGAACCTTCAGTCTGCAGGCTGATGCTCTATCCACTGAGCCAAATCGGCTAGGGCTTGCCTTTAGCTCTTGATGCTGGTGGAGTGGGTAGGACTTTACAACCCTGAACTAGCCCTGTAAAGGCTTCCCTGAGCCCTGGCTAGAGTGAAGCACTCTCTGACACCTATGGGATTGTCCTCCCTTTGGCATTCAGGGGACAGTACACAGCACAGAGGTTTGGAGCACAGACTCGGAAGCCGGACTACCCACCATCTGCAGGATGTTTGGAGAGCCACTCAACTTCTTTGTGCCTGCTTACTATAACACTGGAACTGCAATAGTATCTCCCTCAAGGGGTGTTACGAGCTACTATAAATAAGTTAAGCACTTTGACACACGAACACTTCATCATCAATTATTACTTCCGGAGAGGGGCAGTTATTTCATTTCCAAAAGTCTTCACTCTCCAACCAGACTGTGCGCTCCCTGGGGGACGAAGCTTGTTCTATCCTCGGCAATCTCCCCTCGGCCTGGGGGGACTGACTGGGCCAAGAGCTTGCAGGAAAAGCATAGATCCTGGGAGTCAGACAGACTTGGGTTCAAATCCTAACTCTAGCCGTGAAGTTTTGGGCGAGTCATATGACCTCCTCTAGCCTGCTTCCTTACTGTAAAAAGAAGAGCGGGCCCTGTGCATTAGAGAAGCTCCTGTAAACTGCTTCATCTCCCTTCAACTGCTGCCAGCTGCCAGCAGCCTCAATGGTTACATCAGCAGCAACCCTGCTTGGCTGAGCTAGGCCCCTGTGTTCTCCCCGACCCCGAAAAGCTCTGGGGTTCTTACACCTTGGGGATCCCATGCAAAATACAGAGTGGGAGGTAAGGCGAGTGGGGGTTGATGGGAAGAGCCACTGTGTGACAGATGCCTTTCTGCTTAGCCGAGGGGGTCTTTCTCCACTACAGGGACAAAAGCGGGGGCTGTCACCCAGCCAGCCATGCCCAGCTGCACACAACGGACCCAGCCTGTCTGTGGGCCGGGGCAGCCAGCGGGTCCTGCTGCCTCACAATGGGACACGTCCTCCTGCTCCCAAGCACATTAATGTGCCACTAATGAAATTGTTCTGGCTTATTTACCAAATTAATACAAACGGCACAGGCTGTTAATTTGCATGTCTCTTAATTACTGAGGAAGAGCTCCCAAGCCCGGCAACAAACACACCTCAGTGCCCACCCAGCCGAGCTGCTGGTGGGTGAGGAAGGGGTGATGGGGAGGAGGAAAGAGGAGAACTGGACAGCCCCTAGCTCTCCATGGCTGGGAGCATATGAGGAGGGAAGGCGGTGGTGGCCATGAATTTGTTGTTTCCCACAGTCCCTTTCTCAGCAGCTGCAGTGCCCTGGGCCTGCAGAAAAATATACTTAGTCCCCCATCCCTCCCACATTGTTCCCCTCCTTTAAAAAATATATATTTTTATTGATTTCAGAGAAGAAGGGAGAGGGAGTGATAGAAACATCAATGATGAGAGAGAATCATCAATTGGCTGCCTCCTGCACGCCCCACACTGGGGATCGAGCTGCAACCCAGGCATGTGTCCTGACTGGGAATCAAATCATGACCTCCTGGTTCATAGGTTGATGCTCAACCACTGAGCAACACCAGCTGGGCCTGTTCCCCTCCTTTCTCTTGTCTAGATTCTGTCCAGCTTCTCAACTCAGGAATTTCAATCAGACAGACAGTGGGGACTAAGCCATTCTGCTCTAAGCAGTGAGGCACATGCTCTGCCTGGGGTGCATGCAGGCCAGAAAGGTGCTGGGGTTTACTGAGAGGTGTGCAGGAAGGAAGAGAAGTAAAAGCCAGGCAGAGGCTATGCTCTTATAGAGCCTACGAGCCTCTCTCAGCTGGTCCTGCCTTGCCTAGTTAATCAGCCTTCAGGTTCAGAGACAGTGAGAGTGAGAGTGAGAGTGAGAGAGAGAGTGAGAGGGAGAGAGAGAGAGAGAGAGAGAGAGAGAGAGAGAGAGAGAGAGAGAGAAAGATAGTTAAGAGTTCAGCTATAAGACCACAAGGAAAATTCTGACTGCCTTGAGGGATCATTTAGTTGTTTTTTCCTCTCCTGCTCCAGGAGCCTCCAGACCTAGTGGCTGTAAGTCTGGGACAAAACTGAAAGTCACAGGTAGTCTTCTTGGGGTCATGGTGAGGTGGGGGACATGCTCCATGTGGTGACTCAGGGTAGCCAAAGGAGGCATAGCACAGAGGGAATTCCTGGCAATGGGGGATGGGGGCGGGGGGGGGGGGGGATCCCACACATGTGTACCCACCTTGCCTATTTATGTTCCAGGAGGCTGGAGAGGTAGATCCCTAAGTGCACTGGCCTTGTCTCTGTGCACAGTGCGTGAGGCAGCACAGGAAATTACCCAGCAACAGCCCACGTCAGCCCCATTGCTTGAGAAGCTGTGGAATGCCTGGAAAACAGCTGCGGGGAATGCTCCTGCCCCAAGGGAGGTGGGCTGCCGCAGGCAGGACAGGCAATGCCAGGTGCGTAGGCAGGAGCAGCAGCTCAGGACACCCCTGCCCTGAGGCATCTGAAAATGAAGACTTCCTGTGGGGGAGAGGGGTTGCTAGCCGTAAGATCCTCTAGGACAGAGGTCGCCAACCTTTCGGATCTCACGGACTACCAGTGGTCCGCGGACCACTGGCTGGCGACCGCTGCTCTCGGGGGCAGAGCAGGAGCACTCACTACATCTGGGGAGGTGATGCTAGGTGCCCCATGACAGGGTTCCTAAATGGAGCCTTCATCCTTTTCACATGATGTCTTGCATAGTCTGGCTTTAAATACCCCCAGCATGGAGAATAGCAGGAAGCCTGGAACTGAGAACAAGATAGAAATGAAGCTTGACTGGAGAGAAGGCATCAAGGAGCAAAGAAAAAGCCTTGGGCCAGAACCGTGATCTAGGTACCAGCTCTGCCCCTTCTGGGCTCGGTGTTACTTGCTTTCCCGGCTCAGTTTCTTCCTGTGTCAATGGGTTTTCGAGGCTCTCTCTGCTCAGAAGTTTCTAAGGTTGGGGTGTGGGTGCTGGTGGTATGCTAGCATGACTGGAGCTGAGAGAAGGGCAAGTGGGAGTGCCCCACACGGCAATTGCCAAGGAGACCTTGCAGAGAGGGGAGGGTGGGAAATGGAGAGTAAAAAGGCACTCCAGCCTCCCAACCCAAGCCTCCCACCCAGAGCTTTTTGCAAGATTGTGAGTAGCAATACAGAGCAACCAGAGTGCTACAGACACTCCCCTCCTGCCACAAAGCGGCAGCCACAGCATGGAGCCAGCGTCCCCCGCCCCCCCCCCCCCCCCCCCCCCCCCCCCGCATGCAGCTATAATGTGCTGCCACAGTGGAGCTGCAAACTTGGAGACACCTCACCTTAATAAAGTAGCAGCTTAACACAGCCAATGCGAGCCCTGCACTCCTGGCACGTGCAGGCACACCAACGTCTTTCAGAGTCAATGAACATCAACACAAAGCAATTAATAATGTAACTCAGAGAGGCGGTGCCTGTGAAATGCCTCCCGGGCCCCATAGGCAGCAGCTGGCTGTGGGGAGCGGGCAGGGGAGAAGCGGCAGCACAGGGCAATCTTCCCCGAACCCCTGGGCAGCGGGCGCCAGTTCCCACCAGCGCCTCTGCTTCTAATCCCGCAGCACCTCCGGACCAGACGACTCGTAGGTCCAACCCACATAGGTGATTGTTCTCCAGGAAACCTCTTTTCTGACATCCGTGTGCTGGCCCAGCCAAAGCCCTAGGAACGTCTGGAAACCAGGCCCAGGTTGGCAGTGGCAAGAGGAGCGGAGAAGCCCGGGAAATTGAGGGAAGGCCTGAGGAGTGGCCAGGTGGCTCAGGGCTTCTCCTTGAACGCCTCCCCTCGGGGATGAGGAGTGGATGACAGGCGGCCAGCTTCTGGTCCTGCCTGAGGCAGAGAGGCAGCCAAGGCATCAGCATCCTGAGCCTGCCGGGAAATGCAAACCTGCTGACTCCGGCCTTTGCAAGCGGTAACACAGTTTACAAAGTGACGCAATCTGTTCCTTTGGTGCAGACAATAAGGAAGCAGACTGCTCGTCTCCCCAGGAAAAGCTAGGGCTGGAGGGAGATGAACCCTCTCCCCCCTGAGGTTCCTGCAGGGCATGTGGCTGAGTCAGGGGCCCTCATTCTGCCCCAGCCCCTGCCCAGGGCACCACGGTTGGCGTCCTTTCCCACAGGGTTTCTGGACTCCCTTCTGAACGTGGAGCACACCTGCCCAGGGCCCCCTCATGTTCTCTGGCTGACGTGGGGAAGAGAAGGCCTAGCCAAAAAGAGCAGTGAGATGGCTTTCCATCAGGTGCGCCCCGACAGCATTCTTAGCCAGCCCCGCAGCTTAAGCCAGGAGGTCAGCTGCAGGGCGTTGTCCCAGAGCTTCCAGCTGTCCCGGGGCCCTGGAGGGACTGAGCGAGGGTGACAAGATGGTTGGCCGTTTTTGTGAGGAGAAATCAGTGTGTGTGACCTATGGAGTAACTGCCTGAGGTTATCAAATCTCTGACCTGGTCTGAAAGACCAAGCGTGCTCAGTCATGTGAGGCTGGAATGCCAGTTTCCCCTCTGCAGGCCGGTGTGTCTCCCCGACCCCAAGGCCCACTCTGGGGACCGGTGCATGCGGCACTGCCGACTCCACTCTCAGGCTTCTTTATCTGAACCGCCATGGGTTTCTATGGAGAACCACAGTCTGCCTTTGAAAAGCACTTAATGCTGGCATCCATACCTACTTCCCCTCTACCGCTCACCTGGCTCTAGATGACACCCTATTTCTATCAGTGATGAGATAGAGAACTCCTATTATCACCCCACCAATTTCCTCTTCCACCAGCGTCTACCCCTTTTGACAAATAGCCTAGAAACCTTGCTTTGACTTCACATCCCGCCCAGCTGACCTTTTCCTCTTTACTCCGAGTATTCTGCCCACCTCCCTCTCACGTCTCCATCCACTGCGCCGGTCGCTGCCCTTGATATTCCAATGTAACTGCCACGTCAAAGGTCACCCAAGACCTCTTAATTGCCATTTTAATAATTTCTTCTCAGATTTCATTATTTTTGACCTTTTGAATGGTCTGACAAAGCTAAGCACCCAATTTCCATTTTGAAACTTTCTTTTTAGGCCTCTGTGATTCCCAATCTTGACTTTTTCTCTCTGCTCTTAGTTTCAGTTGTGAATTCCTTCCCAATAACATGCCCCTTGAATACGGATATTCTCCAGGGGGTCATTTTAAGCTGTAGACAGTCCCTATATTTCACAGCTCTCTGAGATAAATGACACCACAACTTCTATTTCCAGTCCAAACCTCTCTTCAGAATTCTACTCCACCAGATAAATTTCAAATATAACATGTCTCTCTACTGTTTTCACTATAAGATCTGCTATTCCACCTGCATTTTTTATCCCAAGTGGTAGCTTGAGAAGCTTAGGAATCATCCTTGACTCCTTTGACATTCACAGTCAATCTCCAGGTCACCGATCTACTTCTTAAATGTCTCTTGAATTCTTCCCCTCGTCTTTATCCTCAGTGCCACGCCCTGAGGAGTTCAGGCCCCAGCTTTGGGTAACTCTGGCACCCCTGCCACCAGCCTTGCCTCTTCCCAAAGGCCTCTCCACAATGTTCACACAGGCCCTGAGGCCAGACTACCTGGTTAAATCTTGCTCTACTACTTCGATGAGTGGGTTATTTAATCTCTCTGGGTCTGCGATTTCCCTATTTGTCAAATGTGCATAATGGTAATCACCTCAAAGGGTTTATTGAGGAAAGAAAAATGACTGATTAAGCTCAACACTTAAGAAGAATCTGACATATAGTAAGTGCTCAATAAATGACGTGGTTACTTTCTAAAAAATCCAAATCTGATCCCCTTCTTTTCTATGGAAATCCTTTCCTTGTTCTCTGCTGAAGTTCAAATTCCTCAGCACAGTAGCGCATAAGCTCCTTATAACTGGGTTCTTCCTGGTCTCACTTCCTATCAGTTTGGTCCTCAGTATTTTGCTCTAGTTCTGCCACACCACCTCCAGCTCCACACACATAACGCATTGTCCCAGGCCTCTGCACATGTCATTTCCTTTGGCTAGAATGCTCCTTCCTACTACATTGCCTTTAAATCTCCATCCAATCTTCCAATAAGATTCTGCACAGACGTGAATTCACTTGAACCATTCCCTTATTTACGCAGGTAATGCTTCCCCCACAGCACTTTGCTTATACCACTTTTAATTACATTATTATAATGGCATTTATTAATGGTACCTTATTGATGGCATATGGTAGACAATCAGTTGATGGTGAAAAGTAAAAGGTCCTCGATTCTCCCGATCACTGGCAGTGAACTTGGGGAAGGAAAGTTCCCGGGACAGAAAATTGTCTTTGGGGAAATCCCGTGGCACCCAAGTGACCGGAGAGGGCCTGTTTCAAGGTGTCACCTCTAAGGGACAAGGCTGTCCCACAGCTGCCCATGTCAGAGCAGGCTGGCTCTTAGGAGCCCAGAGGGGCAGAAACCAGCCTCCGTCAGTGCAGCCAGCACTGATGACAGAGGCACCAGGCGTCATGGGCAGAGGGGCTGCTCTGCAGTTGGCTTTGCCTCTGCTGAACATAACTGGTGTGAGGATGGATTCCTCTATTTATACAGGCGTGGGTGCAGGCAGCAGCTGTGAATGCCTCTCTCTGGTCTCCTACACATCTACCCCCCCTGGCCCCCAGACCACTGTCAAGTGCTAACTCCTCCAAGCCAGGGGCTAGGTGTGCAGGCCAGGCCAGTCACCTGAGGGAACATCTGGGCACAGGGCTGCGAAGGCCTTAACCTACAAGTCACCTACCGGTGCTGGAAGGTCTCCTAGAACAGGGAAACCTCGTAGGAAAGGCAATTGCTGTTGAGTTTGAGGGAATCTGGGGCTCAGACTGGGAGGCCAACTCCTGGTTTAGTCACTTCAGAGTTCTCAGAACTGGGTTTCAGCCAGAGGGGCCACTCAAAAGATGTCAGAACGGGGCAAGAATGTCCTATGTTGGGGAAGAGGGACCTGGAGATCCTTTTTCTCTTTCACTATCACCTGTCTCTTGGCAAAAAGGACATAGACACCAATCCCTGTTGAGGCCACAAAATAGCATCAGAGAGAAGAACATGAACAAATAAAAATTCTACCCCTGCAGCCAGGGACCAGCCAATTTACATGCCTTACTAAAGATAAAAAACAACAAAAAATTTTAACACGTAAGCATGGAAAGCCCATCCCTCCCAATTAACATCAGAGTAACTGCATGATACGCTGAAGGCAGCGAGATGACGATGAGCACTGTCACCAGAGGGGACGCCTCACCTCTCACCATCAGCCCAGCATCTCCTCTGGGCTCCTCTTATTAAACCCACACTGGGTACTCACACACACCCTTCTTTCCCGCCACCCTGCCTTCACTTGTCAAGCGGGAAGCCTGGCATGGGCCTGCTCTCCTCCCCAAGCTGTGCACTGTGCATACTGTGCTTGACTCCAGACAGGGTGCCCTTTTCTGACCCACACGACGGCGATGTTGTAGACGGCCAGCAAACCTGCCTCTCCACATCCAGGGACAAGCCACAGGCAGACTCACCCCCTCTCCTCTCACTCCACTGCAGAGTTGCTCTCTTAGGTCCAGTGGAGAGGAGATCTGGGCATTGGGGGGATACAGGGGTTCAGAACAGGCCTAAGATGTGCTGCTTGGGAATGTGAATTTTTTTGAGCTGAAGGCAGTCAAGACCCTGCGGGCCCACCGAAACTTTTACCTCTCCATTAAAGAATTTAAACTGGAGGTCTTGCCCATAATTAAGAGTTATCACCAGAAATAACTTTTTAAGACTGATCTATAGGGCAGGGCAAACATTTAATTACTAAACATCTGCCCTTATCATCTTGTGAATGACCTTCTTCCCCTTAGAACAGCGGTTCTCAACCTGTGGGTCGCGACCCCTTTGGCGGTGGAACGACCCTTTCACAGGGGTCACCCAAGACCATCCTGCATATCAGATAGTTACATTACGATTCATAACAGTAGCAACATTACAGTTATGAAGTAGCAAGGAAAATAATGTTATGGTTGGGTCACAACACGAGGAACTGTATTTAAAGGGCCAGAAGGTTGAGAACCACTGCCTTAGAAGCTGCAAGATGTCTTACCTCCTCCTCAGCTTGGACTGCCATATATACCTCACTTTACCTTGTCTCTGACTTCACATGTACGTGGGGTCTCGGACTCTCTTGTGTATGTGGAATTCCCGTATGTAATTAAGTTTGTTATTTCTCTTGTTCATCTAATCTGTCTCACATACAAAGATTTAATTGCTAGACCAGCTGAAAGAACCTAGGAGAGTAGAGGAAAGCAAGCTTCTCTCTCCCCCACAGGGGACTCTGCTCATGCCTGATGCACATCCCAAACGCTGTTACAAACCTGTGTGAACACAGTAAGGAACATAAAGAGCCCTTGGAGATGGTGCGGAGCCCCTGCAACAGTCTGAGTTCTAGCGATGTGAGTGGGTGAGGGCTGTGTGTGCTTACCCTCCTGCCACTTGGGAAAAACTGGATGTTTGCTCCACATGATCTGCAGGGCCAGTGATCTCTCAGGCCACCATTATAAAGGTCTGAGCACGCAGAGCCGAAATTGGGATAAATGCAGCACATCTGAGGCTAGACTGGCCTTGGTCAAAGTCTTGTGATTTTTTAAAAATTACTAATGACAATTAAAATATGGCATTGCCCTGGCGGGTGTGGCTCAGTGGGTTGAATGTCATCCTGTGTACCAAAAGACTGCCAGTTCGATTCCTGGTCAGGGCACATGCCTGAGTTTCTGGCTTGATCCCTGTTAGGCAGTGTGCAGGAGGCAGCCAATAGATGTTTTGTTCTCACAATGATGTTTCTCTCTCTCTCTCTAGAAGTCAATAAAAAGTATTTTAAAATATGGCATTGCTTACACTGTCAGAGTGAAGCTCTCATATGCCATAAGCCCTCCAAACTCCCCAAGTAGGGCGGGAGTTAGTACCCAGATCCTGCTGGGTCACGGTCAGCAGCCCTGCCCCACCTCATTCTACAGGAGGCCCCAGCTGTCTCTGCCCGGAGAAAGGCAAGCAGCAATGGGTATGGGCCAGCACTGGGACCACATGCCCTCTTCTTCCTCCACTTGACCCACTGCCCATGGCACAGGCTCCTGATGGTACAGGGGTGTGGGTAACCAGTTCATGAAAGTTCTCAAAGCCACTAGAGTGAGATCACAGGCAAAAGAGGGAGAAATATTAGTGGTAGGAAAGGACATTATGTAGATGGGTCAGCAGCTTGGTTGCTGATGCAACTCTCTCTGCCCATCCTCTTGACAGGAGCCAGGGTTCCATTAATCACAATTATTTCTCTCATTCCCGTTTCCACCAAATGTCCCAAATACAATTCCGCTTAACGAGGTCCCAGGAGCCAGGGGGTAGACAGCCCCTCAACCCTACTATTTGTGCAGGCTGGTTTTGCCCTGTTCTAGGCGGGGAGTAGCTGTCCTGTGTTCCCCCAAATTGGACCAGGTGGCCTTATCTGCCCTGTTCCACCTTCCAATTTGGTTGCAATAAGCGGAAATCCACGGACACCTGCCCTCTGCTCCACGTGGGGACTGCTCCCCCAAGGTGGCATGTTCTGAAATGGTGATAGGAAATGAGATGCTCAGGGTCTCCGGCTAAGATTTCCCAGAAGCCACAATTAAGAGTCCTTTTGACTCTGGAGGAAATACATGAGCCTGACCCTTGCTTAAGCCTGGCTGCCTATTTAAGGCTCTTCTGACAGAGGCTAGCTTGGCTGCAACTACAGCTCCCCCACCATAAACTTCCTGCCACTGTGCCCTGTGCAGAAACCTTTGAGACTCCTGCCCTCACCCCACCATGCAGTGTAAATACCATTTAAGCAATTTGATTTAATTTAATGCTATTCGGAGGTGCTCTCAATTGCCTGCTGCTCCCGAGCTGCTGCCTGGAGCCCGTGGGAGGAGATCCAGCCTGGGAAGGGCAGAGGCAGCAAAAAGGAAGGAAAAGGCCAGCCTGTCCTCTCTGTTAAGCAGGTACTCACAGGGACGCCGCAGGGAGGACAGAAGGAAGAAGAAGGGCTAAGAAAAGATTCTCAGCATCTTCTGTCTCCTCAAAGAGAAAGTATACGACATGGTGCTTAAACCCCCCATCTCGCCAACCTTATTTCCTCTAAATCCTTCAAGGACCCTCTGGTCCAGCTGACGTGCTGGGTGTGTGAGCACCAACTCCCTTCCTGTAGCCCTGCCAGTCCCTGAGGTGACGACTGTGCACCACGGTTGTAAAAGCCAGACAAGCAACAGCCCCTGCTCTGTCAAGGGAGGCGCAGGTGGCAGAGCCCACTCAGACACGTCTGCTCAGTTGCCAGTAGAGGAGTGCTGAGCACCCCTCAGGATGCTTCTGCCCAGGAGTGCAGAATGAGAATGTGGGAAGCTATTTGTAAGGGGCAACTCCACACCATTTTATCCTGCAGGAAGCCTCCCGATTCATTATTCCTAACAAAGAACTCCACATCTTAGTGCTCACGTCTTGTCCTCCATCAACCTGTTCTGTGAATCCACTCTCTTTAAGCTACGCCCTCCAAATGAGGCTGTTTGCTTATTTCTTTGATTCCACCCCCCAGTCCCGCAGCCTATGCGCGAGCAGCAGGATTCTAGGCAGCACTGGAAGGCGCCCGGAGGAGGAAGAGCCTGGGCTCCTGGGCGAGACTGTGCTTGGCAGGGCTCTTTTGTTTCTGGGCAGCACCTTCCAGACGGCTATATTCCTGCTTGCTATCCAGAGCTTCCCTAACAAAGACAGCTTCCAAGGCCGGGCAGGCGGCGAAAAAAAAAAATGCAGGTTCAAGTTGTAATAGAGTAGCGTGTGCCCTGCAAGGGGAGATCTTTGTGCTCAGCCTTGCATCTCTGGAAAGATACAGCAGGGCGAGAGGACAGGGATGCCCAGTGGAGCTGATTAAAGAGCTGAGAAAATCAAAAAATGATTAGGATTCTTCAAGATGGGAAGACAAATGCTGAAAGAACTGAAATGTAGAAAAATCATCAGAATATGTAAGGAGACCTAGGACTTGTTGTAATCAACCACCAAGAAATAGTTATTTGGCATCTATTAAGTAGAAAAGCTTGCTTTAGGCATTGTAGTAGGTCCAAATGAAGAAAAAAACAACTTGATTGAGTTGAGAAGACATGATGAAACCACATCATGTCAACTAGTGACAAAATGCCATGTAAAACACATGCCACCGAGTGGCAGTACAGACAAGTACTGGAGGGGTTCAAAGGAGAGAGCAACTCTGAGGGCTGGACTCCTTGGGGAGGGACCAGGCATTCATGGCTGGTGGGACATCACAGGTCAGGGGCAAGGCAAACATATCTAAGATATGGAATGACTTGGACCATGCTCTGGAAATAATGCATGACTGGGAGGGCAGGAGCAGAAACAAGGAGAGAATTTTAGGATATAAAGGGCTGGGTTCAGGAGAAGGAGAGAGGGAGAGGGAGAGAGAGAGGCTGAGTTCCGGAGAGGGAGAGGGAGAGAGAGGAAATATGAATGCAGGAGAGAGCAGAGGTTTAGAGGAGGTACAAGTAGCTAGAAGGTCCAGAGGGCTGACCTTGAAGGATAGATGGGACAAGTCAGAGGCTGGTCCCCCTTCCAGACAGATCTGCGGCAGATGAATCACGGGGTAGACTCTGTACATTCTCAAGAAGGCAGGAAGGAAAGAAGGATAGATAAGACCCTAAACAAGATGCACAAAAATCCTGTTAAAATCATGATGGTTGGGAGGCAGGAGTGGGAAGAAATAAAAAGTCACAGTGATAGCTTATCAATGGAGCATGCTGATGAGAGTGAGATGCACAGAGGGAGACAGGAGTCGGAAAGAGGAGAAAGGCTCACAGCCCAGCCTTTATTGAGCTTGGTCAGTAGCCCGAGTTTTCATTCCTTCTCTGCATAAAAGACGGGCAAAATACTGTGTGTCTAGTCCTACCTTTATCCACCTGCCTTGATTCCAGCATTTTCTCCTGATTTGGGGGACTGCATTCATCCGCAGAACTGCGCAGTGCTCACCAGTGACAGCGCTGGAGCCATACTACCTGGGTTCAAATTCAGCTTCTGCCATTTTAGTAACCCTGAGCGAGTTATTTTAAGTCTGTTCTTCAGTTTCTTCAAACTGTGACATGGGAGTAATAAACTGAATACCTCCCTTAGAAGGAAAATGTCAGGTTTAAATGAGTTATTATGCATAAAGCTCTCAGAACATCTGGCACACAACCGCATTCATTAAATGCTGGCTCTTCTTATTGGGATAACCACATATAGTGAGAACAAAAACATATTTTGAGTATACCAAGGTCACAGAGTGACCAAACTCTGGCTCTTTTAAGGAAAAAGGATAGGCCTTTGGTCAATATACAGTCCAGCTTGCTTGGTCCTAGCCTTGGCAAGGCCTATGCAGCTTCTAGAACCACCCGGGAACTTTGCTTTGAGAAAGAAGAGGGTCTGAACTGGAGATGTTGAGCCTGACCAGCCTGGCCTGACCACTGGCAATTGCAGAGCTTCACCCCTAGAGGGACATGTGGATCTTTCTCTAGTCCAGCGGTTCTCAACCTGTGGGTCGCGACCCCTCTGGCAGTCGAACGACCCTTTCACAGGGGTCGCCTAAGACCATCCTGCATATCAGATATTTACATTACGATTCATAACAGTAGCAACATTACAGTTATGAAGTAGCAACGAAAATAATTTTATGGTTGGGTCACAACATGAGGAACTGTATTTAAAGGGACAGAAGGTTGAGAACCACTGTTCTAGTCTCATTTCCTACCACCCCCTCTCCCTCCTACACTAACTACATGGACTCTTCCACTGGGGCAGATTGAGCAATCTGTTGCCATTTCTAACGGATACATTGGTATCTCTCTCTGGAGCATATGTCCTCCTGCCCTTGACTTGGCTGATGCCTATTCATCCTTAAAAACTCAGCCTAAGAAGTACTTCTTCCAGGAAGTCTTTTCTTTTTCAAAATATATTTTTATTGATTTTAGAGAGAGCAAGGGAGAAGGATAGAGAGAGAAACATCGATCGGCTACTTCCTGCACACCCCCTACGGGGCGAGCCTATAACTTGGGCATGTGCACTGATTGGGAATCCTGGTTCATGGGCCGACACTCAACCACTGAGCCACACCAGCCAGGCCAGGAAGTCTTTTCTGAATCCCAGGCTGTGCTCCAAGAGAATCCTCTGAGTCTAGAGCACATATCACCCTACACTGTAGTTGTTGATAGCTCTTGAGCCTGCCAGCTCCTTAATGGTAGAAAACTTGACTTTGTGGTCCCAACTCCTAGCAGGGTGCCTAACGCACAGTAAAAGGTCAATACATGTTTGTTAAATGAACTGAATGAAAAGGAAACCCAGCTGCTAATCACTGGCACTTATGTATTGATTTGTCTTTGCTTTTAAAAATGTTTGATTCAAAGAACATAAAAGGAAGATAATCTCAAAGAAACAAGGCCTTTCTATCTTTTATTACTGATCCAAACACAGTCCCTGACATACAGTATCTGGGCAATGGCCTGCTCTGAAGACCTGCCACATGATTGTTATTGCCCTGAACACAGGTTTAGTCCAACAGCCAAGCGCACCGTGGATCACAAACACTCCATGTAAGAAGGCTCTGCAGTTTCCATTTCCACATCTCAAGGAAAGACCGATAGTAGCTATTATAGGGAAGAGGGAAGGGAATTCACATTTACTGAGTACCTGCTGGGTGCCACACACTGAATTAGGTTCACAGACCGCATATGGCCTGTTAACCTTCATATGCATTTTGTTTAGTGTTTATTTTTAGTCTCACTTTATTGATACGGAAAGGAGGCTGAGCAAGGTCATTTAGTGAATAGAGAAGCCAGAATTTGAACACAGTCCTGCCTACATCCAGAGACTAGGTCTTGTCACTAACAGTTGGGCAGAACGATTTGCTGACATCCGGAGAATGACACTCCCAGATGTCTACGAATTCTCTGCAGCTCTGACCCAGGGAGTGGGAGGCCCATTAGGGGCTGAGACTGAGGCATGAGGCATGCTGAGAGGACAGGAAGTGGACCTGGGGGAGGCATCTGTCTTCCTCCTGGCCCTGGCTGCTCTGCTTTTGGGCCAAGAGGTGATGTGTTGGTATAAAGGAGGTCATTAAGAAAGCTGCGATTCCCCTCCGCACAGATGTGCCTGAGCTGGCTCCCCCAATGATCCCTCGCTGAGCACTCCAGTTAGCAGTGTTCTGGGCTCATTACCCTCTGGGGCTCATTGCATCTATTCTCTGTTGGCTGCTCAGCGTGAACCCAGCCCCAGGACCTCATCACCCCGACTGCCTGGGAGAGCCACCAGCTCCAACCCCTTCTCTTGGGCCCACACAGGGCCCTGGTCAGGCTAGGGCAGTCGTGGGCAAACTACGGCCCGCGGGCCAGGTCCGGCCCGTTTGAAATGAATAAAACTAAAAAAAAAAAAAAAAAAAAAAAAAAAAAAGACCATACCCTTTTATGTAATGATGTTTACTTTGAATTTATATTAGTTCACACAAACACTCCATCCATGCCTTTGTTCCGGCCCTCCGGTCCAGTTTAAGAACCCATTGTGGCCCTCGAGTCAAAAAGTTTGCCCACCCCTGCTCTAGGGCGTCCCCTTGGCATGAGGCCAGCAGATTTCGCCATTCCTATTTTGTCCTGTCCCTGCCTCCCTGGACTCTGCGGAGGTATGCTACAGCCAATGCCCAGAGAGGGGCTCCAGCCTTTGAAGTTCAAAACTCTGGCGCTCCAGGGGCGCCTTTAGATCCCAGAGGTAGACACATCAGCCACACTGAGATGGCAAGAATCTGGGAAACTGTGGAGAGCTCCCACGGGAGGGGCACAGGGCCCACCTTCCTGCCTCCAACCCCCTGTTTTGGATCTGCCTTTTTAATCCTCTCACCAAAACTACATCCTCCGGCTTCCCTAACTGAAAACCAAGTTTATTATTGGACAGCCCAGAGAATTTATCACTGTGGAAATGAGGATATTTAAAACTCATAACCATCTTGCCGGCCACAGATCAGGCAGATATCCATCCTATTAGAATAACTCAACACTGCAGAAGTTCATCTTATTAAACTAAATAGTTAAGAAAGCCTTTCCCCACATCACAGAGATACTGTGTGTATAGTTTTCTGCTCACCTTTCTGACTACATTCATCAGGCCATTTTGTTTCCTGTGTTGAAATAGACCTCAGAATTACAAATTGCTGAGCGGCAGCAGAAGTTTTAAATTAAGCATTCATGGGCGGAGGTGAGCTTGGGAAATGATGTAGGTCGTGAGGCAGGCAGGAAAGATTTAATGCCTCGTGTGCGGGGAAAGCTGAGGCTAATAGACGAGTCTGGATCAAGCTGGGGATGGAGGAGCCAGGGGGAGGGGGCGAAGAAAGAAGGCCAAAGAGGAAGAATTTAAAAGCTCTCTGGTCAAAGGGCCAGACATACCGCCTGACAAAACGAAAATTATTGGCGACTTGGAACCCAGCTAATGCCAACCTCCATGCAAGGCATAAATATCTGCTGTGCAGAAGAGTGTATGGGTGAGTCGGGGGCCTTGGGAGGCAGTCAGCCAGCTGCTTGTGCCTCCCTCCACTTCTCTCTGGACACTGACGGGTCCAGACTCCACCTCTTCCAGCTCCTTCTGTGTGACAGGCGTGTCCCCCCAGGTATAGGAGAGCAGAGCTTACATTATAAAGGCTTGTCTTGAGGTAGTCCTGGGGCGGAACTCATGTCCTCCCCCAGTTTGCCTCAGGAGGTGGTATCACCTCTCATGTCATTCCCTGTCCCTAGAGGGCTGTGGAAGGCCCCGAGGCCTGGGGCCTGCGAAGCACTGAGCAAAGATGCTTGTGTATGCGCTGCTGCTACAACTGACCACCACGTGGGTCACTCACTCAAGCCCTGCAAGGAGGCCCAGGGGACCGAAGATGACTTACTGACAGCAGCCTTAACGGTGATCAGTGGCACAGGGAAGACGGGCAGCAGCAGGTGCAGCTCTCTGGGAGCCCACGCCCTGTACCAGCCATTCCATCTACCTTGGCTTATTTTCTTTTATTGCAGAGCAGCTCCTGTATGTGGGCAATAAAGCTATGGCTGCTCTAACCCACAGGCCTGGGGCGGGGAAGAATTCAGCTTGCTGATGTCGGACCGCCTGGGGCCAGGAGGCCCAAGCAGGGGGCTGGTTCCCCCAGGCACACCCCCAGGGGCGTAGTATCAGAAAGTACCAGACAGTCCTTCCCAAGCTGGAAAGGCCCTCTTGAGGACCCCCAAAAGAAACAGCCGCCGAAACCGGTTTGGCTCAGTGGATAGAGCGTCGGCCTGCGGACTGAAGGGTCCCGGGTTCGATTCCGGTCAAGGGCATGTACGTGGGTTGCGGGCACATCCCCAGTAGGAGATGTGCAGGAGGCAGCTGATCGATGTTTCTCTCTCATTGATGTTTCTAACTCTCTATCTCTCTCCCTTCCTCTCTGTAAAAAAAATCAATAAAATATATTAAAAAAAAAAAAAAAAAAAAGAAACAGCCACTCCCAAACTCTGCTTCTCCCTAGTCTTCCATTCATCTGGGATCTCCATACTCTGCTTGCTGGTTTTACCCGCCCCCCCGCCCCCCCCCACTCATTTTTCTCAGCTTGCTATGTTCTACCCTCTTCTCCCGGGCTGGTCTCTTCCCTCCACCATCCAGACATCCACTTCTGTCTTTTGATCAATTTTGTGTTCCACATCCTTCTAGCTAGTGGCAGAAAAAATATTACCTTCCACAGTGACTGGCCCCCTGTAACATTTTTGAAACCCGTGAGTCACTCAGACCCCTGATGGGAGGGCAGGCAAGAGGGAGAGAATTACCTGGCACAGTCTGAGGCGGGCAACAGGGTCGAGTTCTTTACTTAAGAGCCAGCAGCCTGGAGAAATGGAAGAGCTGGAGTGGCTGAGGGTTAGACAGGGTCTTCTGAAGATTCAGGTATGGGCGTGTATGGCATAAAAGAGGCTTTAGGGAGAGAAAAGGGAAACAGCTAGCTGGCTTCCTGCCTAGGCACAGGGTGACGGAGCTTCTCACAGCCCCACATGGTCTACACACATAAAACCTTGGCCAAAATTTGTCCCTGTCAATTTGAAAGCATTAAAACCCCATAATTACCTATCTAATGAGACCGTCTAAAGAGATCCTTCTCCGCCGTCTGCAACACACTTATTTCATCTGGTCGCATCCTACCCAAAATACATTTGCAAAATTTTTAATTAATTCCTTCTGATTTATGTGCTATTTTACAGCAGTCAATTTAAAAAGGTGTGTGTCAATTCTGCATGCACTAAGCTAGCACTGTCCATACAGCAGCCACTTGCTCTAATCTGGGAGTACCTAAAGGGTAGGGGCTGGGATTGGTCTCTTCACATCATTCTACCGACCAGAATTCTCTGCCCCGGGACCCATCAATGTAACACTGAAATCCCAGGGGGAATACTTTTCAAGGCACAAAAATCGGGTGGGATAGGAGAATGGCATTCCAGACACGCCCATCAGGCCAGGCTTTGGACAAGGAGATGGATTTCGTCTGATTTCCCTTGACAGACGAGTTGTGTTCAGCAAACAGCCTGGCAAGTGGCTGTCACTCTGATGCTGAGCTCTGACAGGCATTGGCCAGGCTGCAGCGTGAGCATGCAGGTTCCCACGCCGGCCTCGTCAACAGACTTGGCTCTGAAGACAGGATGGCAATGCCCCCTCAGTGGCTGCTGCCAGGAAGGAGACTGCACTGGTAGGGAAAAGGAGACAGTATGGCGTCTCCTCAAAATACCCCTTCCTGAGTGGGAGGACAAGCTGTGGCAACGAAGGGGAGTCAAAAACGGGAGGCGGGCCAGATCCAATCTTGACAGACAGGCTGCCAGTTCAGTTCGAGAGCTTGTTCAAGGCACTGAGACAGGCAAATCGGGGCACTGGGCGAAGGCTGGCATGAATGGCCTATGATCTGTGAGCTAAGCAGAAGAAACAGCCGTCAGCAGCTCTGTCTTCCTTCCCTGCCCAGCAGCTCTCCAGTGCCTGAGGCTGCCCCCAAAGCCTGAGGGAATTACAGAACACGCCATCTGGCCCCTCCTCCCCCACCCCCCGTGAATGTCTTCCTCAGACCTCTGGGAGATGGCCAGCTTCTATCAAATATTCCACAACAGGGAGCTCTCTACTTCAAGAGTCCATTTCGCTGTCACAGAGTCTTCTTTCAAGTTAAAACCCACCCACCTGCACTTCTTCCACCCCTCTAAGTTTTGTAGTCTGGAGCAATTTGGAGTTAATCGGATCCTTTTTCTTATTTACCGGTGGTAACAGTGGGAAAGTTAGCTCCAAGGGCTGCTTTTGAGGATTACATGAGAAAAGACTCTATGAGCGGCTAACATGAACAGGGTTCATTCCCTGCCACTGCCCTCTATGTAACAGCCATTCATATTATTCATGTTTCCTCTGTCCTTTCTCTCCATCCCCCATGGTTTCCATGACTCCCTGGACCCGGACCCACATTCTATATTACCCGGGTCCCTTCCTAAGAATGCTCCTCCCACTTATTAAAAACTCTAAAAACGCAATGCTCACAACTGAACACAATATCCCAGATGTTGCTCAAGCAGAGCAGAATAATTACCTCCTTCAATCTATACTATTATTCTATTAATGTAATTTTTATCAGTCACTTCACACGGTTTGTTAGTGTACACTTTGTAGTAAACATACCACCCGCCCCCCCCCCCCCACGCCCCCCGGGTTATTTTCAAATGAACTGCTGTCAAACTAGGTCACCTTCATCTTGTAATTGTGTAGCTGATTTTTTTTTTTTTTTTAACTTAAACACAGGACTTGGCATTTGTTACAACTGGTAAATCACATCTGTTCTAAGTTACAGCCTCCCTCCCTCTCTCCCTCCTTCCAACTATATTTTATTGATTTCAGAAAGGGAGGCGAGGGAGAGATAGAAACATAAATGGTGAGAGAGAATCATTGATCAGCTGCCTCCTGCACGCCCCTCACTGGGGACCGAGCACGCAACCCAGGCATGACCAGGAATCGAACGGTGACCTCCTGGTTCATAGGTCCACACTCAACCACTGAGCCACGCTGGCTGGGTGCAGCCCATCTTTCTCCATACTTGTAAGATATTCTGTTAACAGAACACACTCTGTTCACTTCGAATGTGGTAAGTATGCCTTCTGGGCCTCTGCCTAAGTCTTAGGAAGGGCAGACAAAACCAGGGCAGAAACTTAAATTTGTCCTGTGGTTCCAAGGTGTCCCATGTGTAAGGATGTGGTGAATGCTGTTGGAAAGGCCTACTCCCTCCTCCCTCCCAGTGGGAGCCTGTGGGAAGGTCTGCAGGCAGAGCACACAGGCCACAGCTGAGGACAAGGTCTGGATTTTACCCTATGGAAACCCAGACCCCTCCTTCATATTTCCTGGACTGGAGGCTTTTAGCTAAGTGAACCTACTGTCATTTACATAGACAGGCATGGATTTGAGGGAAGAGACTATGTTAAAAATGGAGATTCGGCAGAGAAGACCTTAGAAGCATCTAGGAAATGATGTTCTTCCTCAGCACGGAGGCTGACTTGGCTCTGTCCCCTCCCAGAACCCCTCATATCGGCAGCTCTGCCTATCTTCCTGGAACAATGGTTCCCTCAAATAATTATAGAAACTCTTGGGAAGGCTGGCTGGGTCACAGGTAGGCGGCTGAGGGAATGCAGAGAAGGATCTTGGCAGCAGCACAGAAACTGGATTTGCAGGCAACATGATAAATGGAAGAGTGTTTGGGCCGAAAGACCATGGGAAAATGGTGTGAGGGAGGACAAAAAATCAGCAGGGATCTGAAGCCGAAGGGAGCTCTCTTCAGACTGCTCTGATGGCAAGACCTCTGGGCCTCTGAGGGGCCCATGGGACTCGCTTGGGGCCCAGTTACCCCTGGGTTTTTGCCCGGCAACAAGGCCTCCTTCCGATGGCTCAGCAGTGATCTCACTGATCTGGTGCAGTGACTGACCTGCTCAAGGCAGTGAAGGCAGAGCTTGAGGCTTCTTTTCTTGGCCTGAGAGCGGTGCTCGCTGGAAGGGTGGGTTTCTGGGGAAAGGGCTAAGGGGAACGATGAGGAGTGGACTCTGTCGTACTTTTCAGGACCTGCTGGGTATCACTGATGCAATTTGTGTACAAATGACATAAAAATGTACTTAGGATTGCCAGAAAATAGTGGTTTTTGCAAAAATTCTTTGTTTGGAGCAAACAGAAGAATCAGCCACATGCAAAAAAGAGGAAGGAGAGAAAGGAAAGAGTGAACTGTATAAATATCTTCCTGTTAACTTCTCTCTTACACACATGCATATGTGCACATCAATTCCGGGTTCAACTTTTTTTTAAAAAATATTTTGTATTGATTTCTGAGAGGAAGGGAGAGGGAGAGAGAGATAGAAACATCAGTGATGAGAGAGAATCATTGATTGGCTACCTCCTGCATGCCCCCTACTGGGGATCGAGCCTGCAACCTGGGCATGTGCCCTTTACTGGAGTTGGAACTGGGACCCTTCAGAACGCAGGCCGATGCTCTATCTACTGAGCCAAACCAGCCAGGGCCTGGGTTCAGCTTTCTTATGAAAAAACAATCGCATGGTACCTGAGGTTATCTGCCTGGGATACAAGGTGTCCCTGAGATCAGTTCTTCTTGTACAGTGACTTCTGGGAAACCTTACCCATGTGTGTTCCTGGCCGAGTCAAGCTTTCATTTGATGAACCTGAGGCATCAGCTCAGAATCTCTTTTACATTCACATCACTTTCAGAGAGCGACTGTTCTCCTGGCTCCACCATTATACTCCTTCCTATAATGGGCTCTCTGGCGACATTTCTCCCATGACTCTACTTACGAGAATCATCCCCATTTTATGGATGAGGAAACTGAGGTTTAAAGAGTTAAGTGCCTAAGGTTTAAGGCCATGCAGCCAGTAAGTGCCAGGTCCAGAATTCAAAAGTGGGTTTCTGATTCCTAAGTCCACACTGCTAAGCATCACACCATTCCGCTGCACTGAACTGTCATTAAGACTCTAGGCTCCTCAAGTCTTCTGGTCTTATCTGAGTCTAGAGGTGGTGGGTGGTTACAACTATGGTGGAGTAAGGGAAGGAAGAGCGGAACTGGCAGGCCCTGTATCAGGATGGCACCTAAAGAGCAAACTGTCCTCCTTGGCAGGCCTTGGAGAACGGAGAGAGTATGGGAAACCAGCAATGTGAGAGGAGGGGCCTCTCACATAGAAAGAGTGACAGCTGCGCCCTGACCAGGTTGGCCCAGTGGATAGAGCGTCAGTCTGCGGACTGAAGGGTCTCAGGTTCGATTCTGGTCAGGGGCATGTGCCTTGGTTGCGGGCACATCCCCAGTTGGGGTTGTGCCAGAAGCAGCTGATCAATGTTTCTCTCTCATTGATGTTTCTAACTCTCTATCCCTCTCCCTTCCTCCCTGTTAATAAACCAATAAAATATATTTTAAAAAAAAAAGAAAAAGAAAGAGTGAGGGCTGGGAGAGAGAAGCACAGAGCAGCCAGGCCTGGTTCCTTTTATACAGAGTAGAAAGAGAAAACCTTCTGGGGGACTTAGCAGAGAGAGAGAGATCAATCATGGTGCCCTCCACATTATTGTGAAACTCAGACCTGGATGGAAAGGGAAGAAAGAAACAATCTGGGCATTGAAATGATGCTGGTTTTGCTCCTGTAAGGGTGACAAAGAAAAAGGGGTGAAGAGCAGGACTGGGAAGGAGGCAGACTCTCTGAGGTAAAGGTTCTGGCCCCACAACTACTCCAAGAATGACTACAGGTCCAACATATCTAAGGCTGCTTAGAAGGAACTCTGAAAGGCTTTGCAACCCAGCTAACCTTCCCTGAAGGTCCTTTCTCTGATAGAGAAGGTTCTTTCTCTGACAGACATACAAATACTCATGTCAACAGCTGCAAGAAGGAACTGTCAACCAGAGAGCATTCTGCCTACCAACCCGAAGTGCAATAGAGTGGGGTAAGGTGTTACACAGCGGAGTGACTAATATTTTACTCGGGGAACTGATACACATACATTCTGCATCGCTATATATTGCGCACATCCTAATCGCTTCTGCTTTCTCGCCCCCCAAATAAAAACTGGTCCCGGCAGCTCCCTCCATGCAGTGGCCAGGCCGCCCCTGGAAGCTGTTTTCAGTGGCAACACATTCTTTCCCTCCCTCCCACCCAAGGCGGTTCCCAAACAGGCATGTTTCCCTAGTTCAGTGGTCAGCAAACTGTGGCTTGCGAGCCACATGTGGCTCTTTGGCCCCTTGAGTGTGGCTCTTCCACAAAATACCATGTGCGGGCGCGCACATACAGTGCGATTGAAACTTCGTGGCCCATGTGCAGAAGTTGGTATTTTGTGGAAGAGCCACACTCAAGGGGCCAAAGAGCCACATGTGGCTCGCGAGCCGCAGTTTGCCGACCACTGCCTAGTTCATCCCAAGCAGTGCTAATTGAAGCACTTAACTTAAAGACAATAACATTCGCTGTTTCAAAACATTAGGAGCATTATGCATGAGGCCTGCTAGGAGATTGCGGTACACACTCACGTACAAACATGCTCACAAGGCTCACTCAACATGTAACATGCACACAACTAACAGCTCCAGGAGAGATTCTCCAAAAGCGTAGTCAGCAACTGTCAGCCTGTCTTTCTCAACAGGGTCTCCTCAGTTAAAAAAAAAAAAAAAAAAAAAAAAATATCAGCCCTGGCCAGGTAGCTTGGTCTGTTAGAGCACTGTCCCAATAAGTAAGGTTGTGAGTTCCATCTTCGGTCGGGGCACATACAAGAATCAACCAAAGAATGCATAAATAAGTGGAATGGCAAGTGGATGTTTCTCTCTCCCTTCCTCTCCCTCTAAAATCAATAAAAACAAAACCATATTAACAAAAATCACTGCTAATCCTAATTCAGGGCCCGGAAATCACTGCTCTGGTCTCACCCTCCCCACCCTGAACTTCTGCCTCTTGTGTTCCGTGAGGCCCAGAAATGAACAGGAAGGAAGAGACGGACAGACCTCAGAGCCCCCACACTGGCAACTAGAATCTTTATGGGAGGAGGCAGGAGAGAGGGGAGAAAGGAGAAGCATTCCCCTCAAATGCTCTTGGGGTTCCTTCTTGGCTCCCCTGACATAAAGGATGCCCGTATGCAGCAGCACTGGATAAAGGAGAGGTCCACGGGGCACAAAGATCTGACATTCCCCAAAGAACATCCTTTCCCACAGCTTCCATACGAGCCCTAAAAAACCCCAAGAATGAGAGGAGAGGGATCATTCCTTTTGCTCCGCCCTCAGGGCCTTGGCGAGGAAAAGTGAGAGAAGAGAGACAAGGGAGAAGGGGAAATGATGACAAGCGAGGAAAGGGAAAGAAGAGCAAAAGAGCAGGTGGCAGGGGAGTGACCCCAGCCCGGTTTTAAGCTGTAGGTGAATGAATGTATTTTTAGAGTGAGTTAAGGTGAGTGGAAATAGCTCAGGGCGGGGGGCAGGCCTGGGTTCTAATCTTAGCTCTACCGCTACTTTATGCCAAGGTAATTTTAAGAGAAGCCACTTAACTTCTTTGGTGTTTTCTTATCTCTAGGTAGGGGATGGCATCGATTTCTGAGCTTCTTCTAGCTCTCCAGCCTCCCGAGTGCAATCCTGAAATTGCACCCTCAGTTCCATCCCCTCCTGCATTTTTCTCCCCTGAAGGACCAGGGCCCAAACTGCTCTGGTTAGGTTCCCTGTCATCTGATCTTTAGGGTCTTGACTCATCTACTTTGCCTCTTTTTGAGCTTTGAGGCTGAGCCAAAAGGGGCTGCCTCTTCTGCCATGAGGTTTTCTAGATTGGTGCTTTCCCCCGTAAAGTCCCACTGAGTAACATCAAGCCACATCAATTAATGAATTATTGCTGGATCACAGAGGACAGAAGAGATGCTGTTAGAACAGAGACAGGCAAATGCTGGTCTGACCTTTAGAAAGAACAGAACAAAGAAAAGACAGTGAATTCCATGAACCACAAGGTAAGAAAGTTGTCTGTCCTGGACCAAATCCCAGAATCAGCTGTTGAAATATAGTTCATGAGCTTTCAGAAAGCAAGTGATTGTTATAAGATGATACATGTTCACAAAAAACAAGTTAGACTTAACCTAATTTCCTTTGTCGGTGGGGTCTGTAAGATGAGGAGTCTATCATAAACCTCTTCCCCCAAGGGACTGAATTATTTTAGGTGTGTCAATGATGGAGCACAAAATGACAACCACAACCGAGTTATTCCCTTTCAACTATTTTCAGCTCCTCTGATTAAGTTAAGGAGAAAGTCTAGGTTTACCGCTGATGTCTTTACCATTTCCTTTAATATGTTTTTTTAAAAAAATTGATTTCAGAGAGGGGAAGGGAGAGGAAGAGGTAGAAATATCAATGATGAGAATCACTGATTGGCTGCTTACTGCACCCCCTCCACTGGCACTGTGCCCGCAACCAGAAACCCAGGCATGTGCCTCGAACCATGACCTCCTGGCTCATAGGTCGACCCTCAACCACTGAACAACACTGGCCAGGCTCTTTACCATTTCTTTAACAAAAAAGGGCAGACCTCAGACTCAGAGCCTTGCAGGCATATAAGATTTAGCCAGAATTTCTGAACACTATTCTGTATTCTCCATAGTTATTTTTAAGGTTTCCTTTCATTTATGGTACATGATACATTTCCATTTTTATTTTTTTAAATATATTTCTATTGATTTCAGAGAGGGAGGACGAGGGAGAGGGAACGACAGATAGAAACATCAATAATGAGAGGGAATCACTGATTGGCTGCCTCCTGCATGTCCCATACTGAGGACCAAGCCTGCAAGCCGAGCATGTGCCCTGACAGGGAATCGAACTGTGACCTACTGGTTCATAGGTCGATGCTCAACCATTGAGCCACGCTGGCCAGGCCATTTCCATTTTTATAAGTTTCTTTTGAAATAATTTATTTCAGAAAAAAACAGAGTAATTTAAAGAAAAAAAATTAGAAAGTATAGTAGAGAGGGTACTTGGATTTGGCAGCAGCACATAGATGGTATAGAATACCTGAAGTTTGGGAGACATGGCTGGAAATTACATGAAGTTGGCAATAGCAGTGAAGGAACCACTTGGTGGCAGTTAGGCTGTCTGAGCCTATCGGCATTCACTATAGAAAGGCCCATCGTTGCCCAGGCAATAGTCATTACTTCCCCTTCTCCCTGCTGGCAGGTCTCCATCATATTTGCTGGTGATATCTGTATGTGACTCAGGAAAATGCTCACTGGGCTAAGTTATTTTTATTTTTATATATATTTTATTGATTTTTCACAGAGAGGAAGGTAGAGGGATAGAGAGTTAGAAACATCAATGAGAGAGAAACATCGATCAGCTGCCTCCTGCACACCTCCCACTGGGGATGTGACCGCAACCAAGGTACATGCCCCTAACCGGAATCGAACCCAGGACCCTTCAGTCCGCAGGCCAACGCTCTGTCCACTGAGCCAAACCAGTCAGGGCTGGGCTAAGTTATTTTTTGTGCCATGACTCTCTGGCAATCAAGAGGAACCTATGGACCCCCTTCACAGAATAATACATATATATTATTACCGAGGCATAACTGACATAAATTATCTTGTTGTATGTTAATTATGTATGTCAATAATACAGACATACAATATTACTTTCAGGTTTAAAAGGTAATTTAATATATGTACATACTATATATTTTTTAATATATAAATTAAAATGCATAAGATTGCAAAAGAAATCAATTATACTGAAACATTGTTAAAATATTTTTAAAAACCCACCCAAATCAGCTGGGGGGGGGGGCGGCAGGAGCAGGGTGGAGGGAGTCAATGGGGAGAAAAAAGGGAGACATCTGTAATACCTTCAACAATAAAGATAAAATAATACACCATTCAAATAAGGAAACAGTTAATATATGTGTTTCTTTATTAACATGCTAAAAACCAAGATGTAGCAGTAGGTCTAACAACTACAATTTCACAACAATGATAAGAGTAAACAATATTTTGGAATTCCTACAACTATTATGATGCAATGTGAAAATGTTTGTGATTTCTCTTGGTGATAAAGTCTTAGATATACTAGGTTTACTATGATTTGTTGCTTACATTCATATTCAAAGGGAACGCTAAAATTGAGTTAGAGAGTAATAAAAATAAAGATGTAATTTTTTTCTCCTCCCAATTCAAGGACCCTATGAATCCCTGGTATCAGCCAATCATTGGAGTGGGATAGGAGAGTTCTCTTTCCTAGTCCCATAAGGGAGTATCTTCCAAATCTGGGTGATAATGTAAGAGGAAGTCTGGTGAGAGGTTTCTGGGAAAAGATTTTTTTATGCTTTAAAAAAAAAAAATACACAAACAGATCTATCAGTGCTGATACAACCCCAATTCTTTATAAGAGATCCATTTTCTTTCCCCCATTAGCCCACATGTGCTTCTAGTTTCCATTCTATCAATGTGCAAATTTCTCAATTCATAGACATAAATCTGATAGAAAACTTTGAGAAGATCAGAGACCCTATAATTATAATCTCTACTAGTCCTGGAAGTGGAGGCTAAACCCAGGACACAAGCAGATTTGCTAAATAAGGATTTTAGAAACTCAAATGGCATTAGCAGGCCACAGAGACAAATGCACACAATGACTGAATGAGATCCATCAATACAAAAAGAGACACATTCCTTCCAATCTGTATGAACTACATGGAAAAGGAAAGGACTGAACAGGAAAGTGTTATTCATACTTCTGAGGATGACAGCAAAGCCATTTCAAATTCCTTCTCAAAGGTTCTCTTGTCAGACAATAGTGTGGTGAAGGCCTGGGAGGGGGCGGTGGGAGCCAGATGGAGGAGGGCAATGAGGGGGTAATGGGGGACATCTGTAATATCTATCAATAAAGATAACTAAGAAAAAGGTTCTCTTAAACTTTTAAGTTTTGGGGGTAAGCGTGAGAGGAGGAATAAAGGTGGGGAAGGGAGAAGGAGAAGACAAGTCTCTTTCTTTATTCTAAACATTCTTTTTATTATCCCATTGTGGGAAAACAATGAATGCTTTCAGTCAGGTGAGGGAAGGAAGAATTTTTAAAATAAGCATGTTGGATGCACAGGACACATGTAAAAAATTCATTGGTGACCAGCTTTCAAGCCACTGGTTTCAAAGTTTCTGCTCATCTGACCTCCAGGGGACAAAGGTCTCTATGGAACAAGCAGGACTGCATTTGTCTACAAAGCCATTTTCTTCACGAGCCTGCCTGTCCCTTGTGGAAAAAATCCCATGCTACCCATCAGGGCTGCAAAGCTCCTTGACCGCACTGAATTGAGAGGTGAATCCCATGCAAACCACAGGTGCACTGACCCAAGGGTGGCAGTGGGCACTGGAGAGGGGAGGCGGGTCTGGGAAAAGCTTTCCTCTAGCCAAAGGGAAATATTTCCCCAGGCTTTCTTCTCCGCCAAGTGTCTGTAGGTGGACAGCACCGAGTCTGGGGTGAATCCCTGAGTAGAGCAACAACTCTGTTCCTTTTGGAGACCAAATAAATGCTCCTTAGGAAAAGCTGAATACAGGCCAATGCAGGAGACCCCACTCTGCTAGCTTTCGGCCCCAGACACAGTCTCTCCTAAGCCCATAGTCCTTCCTAGATGGCTCTAAAATAAAATGGGGGTGGAGGGAAGTATTTGTCTGTATACACTGTCCTATTGAATGAATACTCTTCAGAAAGTATTGCAATGTTTAGTACAGGTATATTATTTATAATGGATTAAATATGGGCAACCATATGTTTTGAACATATTTTTGTTCAAAGAGTTGGACATTAATATACCCAAAACAATTAGAGCCAATGAGAGACAGAGGAGGTTTTAACCCTGGCAGAGGTGAAGCTGGTAGAAGAAACCCAATAGTGCTGAGATATGGGGACAGGTGTCACCTCCAAGAACATGGGCCACATTAAGACAAAATTCAGCCAACCTCTCCTCTCGGCTGCTCTCACAAAGAGATGCAGCCTCACAGGGTGACGTTTGGGGCCAAAGACTAAAACCCACCGCCTTCCTCGCCTGCCAGTGCTACTGCCCTCTAGGCTCAGGAGAGGCTTCAGAACATTCTTCAACACCTACTTAATTCCTTCCTAGAAAATAGTATTTATGAGAATGGTCTCGTTCACTTAAGCAAGAGAGTCAAGGTTATGTGTTTAGAAAACTCATTAATTAATAATAAATAACATTCTTAAAGAGACAGACGCAGCCAGGAGCTGGCAGGGAGCCAACTCCTTAAGCGGCACTGAAAATGGGGCAGGGCTGCTGATGGTCGTGAAGGGCGGAAGTGGTCCTGGTGCCTATCACAGTGTGAGCTCCTCTTGGTTTCAATTTGATAAGGAATTTTATGCTGCAGCTACCTGAAGTGCAGGACCAGGGAGTCTTATTTCTGTCCCTCTGCAGACAATAGGGGCAAAAGACAGCTTTCATTGGTTAGGAAATCGACAAGGCTCAGGTGAACAGTCCTGCTGGCTGTGAGACGGACTGTCCTCGGAGTGTTAAACACAGGCTACATCTTTCTCTCCGAGGTTTCCGCTAGAGAGACTTAGAATGCCCTATGTGTTGGTTGGTGGGTTGGTTTGTCCATGTTCATCTCTCTCTTTTTCACCTACCGTCTCACATGCATACACACACCTTTTCTGAAGAGACCCCATGGACCGGCATTTGGAGACAGACTGCCAGAAGCCAGGGCAGGAAGAATGGAGCTGAAGTTGCTCTCTGTGCCTGGGATCCAAAGATGTTCTCCTCCTGGGTAGGGATCCCCAAGGGCTCCGTGCCAGTTCCAAAACACCACCAAGTTGCTGGGCCAGAGAGGCCAGCTGAGGGGGCGGGGGGTGGGGGGACAGCCCTTGTCCAGCCCACAGCCTGCTCACTCACATAAAGAATCCTTTCAGAGTTATTGGCTGGCAGGGCTCCTCAGACTTTTTTTTTTTCAGGGCTTGTGCACGGAATACAAATCAAGCAGCCTCCTGGCTGTTACACAAACTGGCTCCAGTCACCAAGAAAGTGATAGAGAATGAGGGCTCCTCTGCGCAGCTGCCAGTGTCCAGGCATCATGGTGGGAGACACCCAGATTTGCAGCTGGTAGCCCCACAAAAGCTGGGGCTTCAGCACCCCTCACCAGAAGCAGAGAGAGTTCAGTCTGGTGTCCCTCAGAGAAGTAGTTTAGAGTAGACCAACAGGTTCCCTAGAACGGACTCTTAGCATTCCTGTCTGGTAGGGAGGCAAAAAATGAGATGGGGATTCATGGACAGGGAGGTGGTGTTCTGGGGTAAAGGAGAATGAAGTTCAAAGCAGCCACACTCTCCTTGTGTAAAAACAAATATTTACCGAGCAGTTCTGGCCAAATCCAGAACTGAGAGAGAGAGAAGAGAGAGAGAGAGAGAGAGAGAGAGAGAGAGAGAGAGAGAGAGAGAGAGAATGAATATGAATGAATGAATCTGAATCTGAAAACCAAGAAATTGGAGAATTCTAATTCTTTTCTGATAGAGAAAGTCACATCTAAAAACAGGAGCAAGAGCAGGGCTGGAGGCCGGGTACATCTAACTCCTGAAGAGGCTCATATCATAATGAAAAAGGAACGCAGCATCCAGGAACCTGGGTGTCAGCCAACCTACCCATTGATGGTTAGATGACTCATGGGGAAGCCAGCGATGGAGCTCCCGGCTGGCCTCCTGCTATTCCCAATGCTGCACTCCCCTCCACTTCTAAGGGTAGAGTCTGTCCTTTGGCTCACGGATGAGTGGGGTGAGGATGCAACTACAAGACAAAATTCAAGCCCACATTTCCATTCTGGGTCCTCCAATTCTCCCTATGAAATTCCTTAGCGGAGACAAATGAATTCACAGTCCTAGGCCAGTACTGAATGGTGAACTGAGGCCACACCAACTGGAACTAGGAAAACTCTAGTCACTGCTGAAGCTGGCAGCACAGGCTGATCCACAGAGAGACCGAACAACAGATCAAGAAGGCTGGTGGTGAGTAGGCAGTGACAACATGGCACCACTCGAGGGGATTAGTGGCTTGGAGGCCACAGAAGAGATGCAAGGAGAAACCGCAGAAAAGAACACAACAGGTTTCAAGACAACTGAGCAGATTAAAAACATGGAAAAAGTTCCAAGCTGAATATATGTCTTAAATTCATTCAGAGATTCCCTAGGGTAAGGATGAAAAGTAGGTTCCCATCTTGTTCACACTTTCCAAACTGTAAGTTTTTCTCTGAAGCAGTGAGTTGCTCAGTAAGGGGCCCTAGAATATTTCCAGAACAGCCCTATGACTATTTTTAAAAATACGCTGTGACACACCCATGGCTGAGAAAAATGGAGTCATAAACTGAAGAAACATCTTCCTCAAGGTAAAAGGGAAAGCAGGTCAATGACAAAGCTGGAGAAGGACCCAGGTGACCGGACTCTCCACACAGCTGTTTGTTTTGGCTCTCCCTGAATGTTTTCAATTAAGAATTCGTTGATGGAATTGTTTGTTCTTTAATCATGAAAATTTTGGAAACTGACAGCTAACAGAGAAGAGGACCATGGACAGAAGCTCTGATTCCTCTCATTGCCCAGCCGGACTGTGCTATAGCTCAGGCACTCAGTGGGATATTTATAGCTGCCTTTAAATTTACCCAGCTCTCCATAAAGCGAGGTAATGGGGCGCCCTTTACTGCTGCTAGTGGTGATTGTCCTAACAGTGTTTAATTAGCAAAAAGCGTTGGCACAGCCACTTTCAGAGCACTTGATCTTACTGTCCTGGTGCTCCCTATTTCAGGCTCAATAGCCTCCACTCCCTTTGGAGAAAATGAACTTTAGCAAATTTGAAAATGACAGGCACATGCACACCTATACTCACTCTCCTCACTCTTCACATCCACAACTGCTAAGAACATGTGAGCCTTTATGATATCTCCATAAAACTCTCATAAATCTGTCAGCAAGGGGCTAGCAATTCTAAAAACTGAGGACTACAGAAACCTAAAGGCCACTAGGATCCTTTCTAATTTCCCAGCATTAAAAAAAAAAAAAAAAAAAGCTGGTCTGGGGTAGGGGGCATGCTAGAAGGGGTCAATGGGGGAAGAAGGGAGACATGTAATACTTTCAACAATAAAGATTTATTTTAAAAGCTGGTAACTTTTAAAAATATATATTTTTATTGATTTCAGAGAGGAAGGAAGAGAGACAGAAACATCAATGATGAGAATCATTGATTGGCTGCCTCCTGCACGCCCCCTACTGGCAATGGAGCCCGCAACCCGGGCATGTGTCCAGACCAGGAATCGAACCCTGACTTGCTATTTCATAGGTTGACGTTCAACCACTGAGCCATGCCAGTTGGGCAGAAGTTGGTAATTTTTAACCTGTCTTTATAGATTTAAAGAGTAGGGCTAGCGCTAGCGACATACCAATAGGGACACAAGATGGGAAGGGCTCTGCTCTCCTGGGAGTGTACAATACATAAACACAGGTAACAGTAAATACAGTGAGAAAACAAAGCTGGTGATGTGACTGACTAGTGGGACTGCTTTAGAGAGGGTAGTCATGAAAAATCTCTCTCCAGAGACCTGCTCTAGAAGGAGCCCAGTACCTGAAGATGTGGGGGAAGGACATTCCAGGTAGAGGGGAGAGCAAAGGCCCTAATGCGGTGAACCAGCTTGAAAGTATTGTAAGGGAAAAAAGCGCAGTATAGTTGAGGTGCAGGGAATAAAAAGGGTGATGACAAAATATGAGGACATACATGTACAAGAAAGGCATGATGGCTTAGGGCCTGTGGTTCATGGTAAGCAATTCTGCTATTATTTGAATTATGAAGGGAAGATAATGGAGCATTTTAAGCAAACCAATAACATCACCTGACATAATGTCACAAAGGTCACTTTGGTGGCTGTGAGGAATAGACTGGAGAGGGCAAGAGTAAAAAATAAATGTCTTGAATAGGTTAATTTCTTAGTTTTTAATAAATGTTCTGTGGTTATATAAGATGTTAACATAAGGGGAAGCTGGGTGAAAGGTACATGAGAACTATTTTAGAACTATCTAAAAGTCTAAAATTATCTCAAAATTAATTTTTAAATACAAACAACAACAACAAAAAAACACCCTGATTCTTGAATGAAGAATTGAAAGGTCTAAGTTAGGCATAATATCAAGAGCAGATCAGTCCAGAGAAAAAATAGTAAGGAAAAAATGGATTCTCTCAATAATTGACTTGGTATAAAATATTTCCTTTCTATACTAGTTTCCATATTAGACAGTAATAGCTACTACCACTGTTACTACTTGTTAAGATTGTGGTTTTCATCACTTCTAGTCCAATAATACAATTAATCCCACTTTACACATGAATCTGAAGCTTAAAGTAACTTACATGCACAGTATCCAAGAGGCAGAACCAGGATTTGACCCAAGTTTCTCTGACTCCAGAATACTTTGCATACGCCACTATGGTATAATGCCCACCGGCATTCTCTCCCCACCCTGTTTGGGGAAAAAAAATATTTGGGCTTCCCCAAACCCAATCAAATGAATAAATTTATACACACATTGTATATATGGACCCACGATTAAAGAACAGATTTATATTTATGTTGGAAATACTTAAAAAAAGCATTCTTACTCATTACTCTCTGCATCTTCTAGGCTCTGATCTTGAGGTCTCTATTAATCTCCAATAAGCACGAAGCTCAACATTTCTGACTCAGTTACAGTTGAGCCAAATTTTGCAGCAATGCCAAAGGTACCTCTAGTGGTATTACTGGTAAATGCTTACATGTCCCAAGATCTTTGGGATAAAATCTAGAGGCCATGTAAAGGAATAGTTAGAAAATTATACATCAAGAAAAGGAATCAAGAGAAGCAAAAATAAAGTAATAGGAGGCAGATTAATAGAGTTTGTCTGGTCAGCCTGCCCCCTTCTCTTGGCTCATGTGATGTTTCCTAAGGCTGCGCTGACTGAGGGATACCATCCCTTCCCACTGGGAAGACCCTGTGACCATACAGCTCACACCTGGCTCCTCCACTCCTCAACAAGCACAAGGATGTGGAGTCACCTGCTGGTTGTCAGATGTACCCTTCCCTTCCTCTCCTTCTTAAGTGGCACATCACAGCATCATAGCAGTTTAGAATTTGGGCACTAGACAGATTTGAGATTGAAAACGGGCTTTGTCACTGCAGCGAGCTGAATGAGCAAAAGATATATCCACATCCTAATCCCAAAGACCCTTGGGAAAAGGGTCTCTGCAGATGTCATTAAGGATCTTGTGATGACATCATCCTGGAATATCCAGGTGGGCCCTAAATCTAATGACAAGTGTCCTTATAAGTCACAAAGAGGAAAGGACAGAAGAAAAGTCAAATGACCACGGAGGCAGAGATTGAAGTGGCCATAAGTCTAGGAATGATGACAGCCACCAAAAACTGGAGGAGGCAAGAGGCAAGGAACAATTCTCCCCTAGGGCCCGTGGAGAGAGTGTGACCTTGCCAGGTTACAGCCACCAAACATGTGATAATCTGTTACAACAGCCTCAAGAAATTAATAGTCACTAGTTCTGGGGTCCTGAGAAAGTTTCTTCAGTTCATGTGCAAAATGGGGAACTTAACTGTATCTACCTCACAGAGCTGTCATGAGGAGCAAATATGTGTAAGGACACTTTCCAAGTAGCTACCAACTCCCCAGTAAGTACTGCTTTAACATTACCATTGTTATTGCTATAAAAAAAGCAATCATAGAGAAGGATAAACCACAAGGGCCTGTAATGGGCCAAGCTCCTGCAGAGGGGAACATTTGCAAGGTCCGTGTGACCGTACAGGTGACTGTGGCTAGAACTGGCACCAAACTGTCTACCCCAAAAGAGGAGGCAGTGGGGGGATTGGGAGATTTCTCTCTCCAGTCAGGCCTGGCAGCCCACAAAGATTGTTAAGCCCCAGGAAACTAGCTTCAGAGAAGAGGGAGAAGCCCTTTCAGTCTACAGCTCTTTGCCATTCTCATTAAGCATCTTGTCTTTTCTTTGCCGAGGTTTTTAAATTACTCTCTGGATGGGACCTGTAGGGAGAGTGATTTTCTGTCTGCTTCTTCTGCCTTCCTTACAAAGTAGAGTCCTTAGGGGAAAAGAACAGTGGATTCTGAGGGCACTCATAAGAGTGAATACTTCTAGAACAGTTGTGTGGCCTTGAATCATCAGGTTCAAGGAAGAAAATCCATTCCCTTAGTGACTCTGTGGGTAGTAATGGCACAGCCACAGAGCCTCACTTTGGGATCACAGGCAAGAAAAATAACCTTAAAGAAGGTGACCTTGGAGGGGTATTCATATATGAGGAAGATGCAAACACACATACACACCCTCGATGTGTTCACTGCCTTGGATAAGAGAGGAGGTGACTATTTCCACACAGACCACTTCTTATTCTGCTTTGTCATCAATCCACCAATCAATTGATATCTTTCCTTACCTTTGTGGAGAGCCATTCCCATACTATCTTTCTTCCTGTTTCCCAAGGTCCCTTTTCTATTTTGCTCTTTTCTCGTTCTTAACTAAAATGGCAGCACAGAGTATAAAATGGAAAAGGTTTGGCAGTCCAGCAAACAGGAACTGAAGTTTCAAGAAAAATGTGATCTTCCTGTCACTGGTGGGTCTACCTTAAGGGGCCTCAAAGCTTATTGGAGGCAAGATAGTACCCTGCCCAAGATGGCACACGGAGCAAACCCTGTGAGACATTATGGACATCTAGTGGCTGCTCAGGATAGTGCCTCAGGGCTGCATGTCAAGGTTGGGAGTGGTCTAGCTCTGGGCTTTACGAAAAGCCCAATTATCAGGCTGGCCAGGCAATCCTCTTTGAGTCCGTCCCCGGCTGAACTTTTCTTCCATTTCTTATTATGGGTCTGAAGTCACTTGGAATGGCAGACTGGCTACAAAGACCCATCTTTATCCTAGTCCAGCAAAGTATAAGGACAGCACCTGCATACAAGTCCACACGAGACAGGCATTTGGGGATATTTTCCAAGCCCAGGTTTAAATGCCAATTAGCCATACATTGTCATCTTGACTCAGGGGCTGAGCTCAGAAGGACAGACTCTGATATTAATTAGTCATGTGGCTTAAGGTAAGTCACTAGGACTGATTTTCATTAATGCCATTTGTAAAATGAGAGGTTAAGTTCAGATGATCTCCAAGGTCCCTTTCAGCTTTAACACTTTGTGATCTATAAGCCTTCTTAGTAGCTGGGAAAACACAGATCTGCGTTGGCACTGTGGATGGCTAGATTAAACTAAAGGAAGCGGTGTCTTCCCAACTTCATGGCTCATTTCCAAGACTTGGCTACAATCCCAAAGGATCAACCTTCTTTACAGGGCTATGTATCTGAGAAGGCGTAGAAATCACAGCCCCTGAGAACTGGAGGAACGTTTTAGTCCATTTCTTTAATTTTATAAATTAAGAAACTATGGTTTAGAGCTATTTTAAGATTTCTCACATGTCTAATCTGTGGCAGAAAGGGGACTAGAACTCGGGTATCTCAGTCTTAGTGCTGCTACCAAGATACTGATGCAGGCTTTGCCCAATCACTGGCTGCCTTCTTCAGTTCTCCGTCTTTATCACAGCAATCTCTGTGTGAAACCAGAAAACATTCTCAACCCAGCATTTTTTCTGTCTCTTCATCTTAATTTAAGCCTTTTTCTTCTTTTTTATTCCTTGGTGCCAACACTTCAAATCAAGGAAGTAGTCAGAACCAGGGGCTGAGGACAACAGGCAATGGCTAGATGATGCTGGGGTTACAGCCACTTTAAGTTCAGGAGGGCTGTGTGCTGCCATGGCCCCGCAGCCTCCTCGGTCTAGTTCGTAGCTTCTGTGATGCTCTCTCAGTCTCGTTGACAAGCCCGAGGACAAAGCAGCCCCATCTAGAACTCCATGGGTTGCACAGAGCTTGGGTACATTTATTCACTTTCATCCATTAGTTACAAATATTTACCGGGAGACAATCTGATTACTAAGTACTGGTTTGATCCAAGGTAGCCCACCCTTCCATCCACCTACACAGTTATGGGGCAGAACCTTTCACTTGCTGGGCCCGGAGCTGAACAGATGGAGCCTGAGTTTGCCTACACTGGCAGGAGACCAGCCCAGGCGGAGACCCTCTTTTGCCTGAGGAGGGTGAGGTAGCCATACTCCAGCGTGCTACCTGGATCCTGGCCAGGGTACCCTCTGGCACTCTACCAGCTTGATGCCAGCTGTGACAAGGAGAGGAACCCCTAAGCAGCAAGTTTCTGATTCTCCTCCACAGACCCGTTGAGCTAGGTTTACATTTCCTGGGTCTATAGGATGGTAGTGTCCTGCTGCTTTTAAAGAGCCCAGATGGATCTAACTATGACTATCAGGGTTAGGCTTACTTCCATTTCTCTCATTCTTTTTCTTGATCAGTTATTGTGAAAGAAACAAGTTAAATAAAAGATCTATTCTCTCATTCCCTCCTCTCCCACTCTTCATTCTATTTCTCCTCACTGAACTTTTTAAGTCTTTCCTACAATTTTACCTCCACTATTTACTCTATGCAGAGTAGACACGTTGGACATGTTTGTTATAGTGATGAAAACACTGGGCTCAGGATTTGAAGGCTGAATTGAAATGCTTGACTCTGTTGCTTTTCGGGTGTATGATCTTAAGCATGTTATTTGCCTGCCTGAGCCCAGTACTTTCATCTGTAAATGGAGACAACTATGGCAGTTACTTCACTGGTAAGTGAAGAGTAAGCAAAAACACACCCCTCCCTGGCACCGTGGAGAACATGAAACATCCCAGTAAATGCCTGTTACAGTGGATGGATGAAACCTGAGTTCTCAACAACAGGGAGACAACTCTGGGGAATCACTTCCTAGACACCTGAGCTCTGCCAGAGAGCAAATCCTGGCTCCACCGCTTACTATGTGACCCTAGTAAGGTATCGACTGCAAATGCGTAATAAAGACGTCTTGGTAAGTAATGGGGAATCCAACTTGCCAGGACTTTAAGGATCCCTAGCATATATAAGGATGAGGCTCAGGTTACTGGCAGCAAACCATACTGAGATACCATGTAGAGCTGAGAAATGTAGGACTTCCCCATTCTTAAGCCAATAGCCCACGTGCAGGTGATTGACAAGCAAGCTTGCCGAGGTGAGGCGGTGTTGGGGGGAGGGGTCTAGAGCCAGCCCTTGAGAAAAAGCAATGTGAAACCCAAGCCAAATTCTACCAGACTGGCTTCCAATGGCTTAGCCCCACCCTATCTAGGCAAAAGAAAGGGGTTAGCTTTTTTGGGTTGGAAAACGGCTACAATGGTCTGTCTAGTGCCCCAGGGTCTCCTCTCACTGCAACTTGCTGCAGAATTCTCTTCAGGAAGTCCCGGCAAGGAAGAGGCGCTGGGGAAGCTCATGGGGCAGGTTTAGACGCCCCCCTCCTCCCCAATCCTCTAGGGCAGGGAGGGTAAAGGGGCTCACAGGGCTGGGAAGAGTGAGAAGCTGCGGCTCCATGAATGAACTGATTGTGCCCTGGGTTCTGGGAGTTTTCACCTCGATCCTTTCTGCCAGCCTCAGAGCTGTCCCAGGTTGTCATTCCCCGGCTCCCCGCTCTTGGTCTTCCCCTCCACTGTTTGCCTCCCCGCAACCCCTTTCTAACTATCGTTTAGAGCCCCAGTTAAAGCCGAGGAGGGGTGAGGAAATCTGCAAGGGAGGGGCAGGACGGAGACGCCGGGGTGCAGCCGCTCAGGCTGCCGGTCTCCTGCACCCCCACCCCCGCAGCCGCCCCCGCGTCCCCATGGTGCAGCTCCCAACTCTGCGTACGCGGCTGGAGCCGCGCGGCCAGGGGCGTCAGCAGTCGGCGGGGGTGAGGATGACGCGGTCCCGGCGGGAGGCTGACCAAGCAGCAGCCCCACCGCGGGCCGCCGCGCTCCGGGTCCCCGGCCCCTGAGCCCACCTCACCCGGTGCCGGGGGGTGTCCGGTGCCGGTGTGCGGGGCGGGGGCGGGGCGGTCTCTCCCGCAGCAGCCCCGCTCCAGCCTATCAACAGCCACGCGGCGGCTCGGGCTCCCCGCGACCGACCAGACCAAAATAGCTGCGAACGCCCGCGACTCGCGCGCGGCTCACTAGACGCTCACACCGCTCGCCCGGCGCTCTCCTCGTCCAGAGGGGGCGGAGGAAGCGGTCCGGGGAGGGGTGGCGGCGGGGGAGAGCGGGGAGGAAGCAGGGGAGGAAGGAGGGAAGGAGAGAGGGAGGAGGAGGAAGTGGGACGGAGGCTGAGCGGGCTGCGCGGCGGCGCTGGAAGGCGCCGGGTTAACCCCTCGAGGGCGGCGGCGGCGGGGAGGCTGCTCCGACTCCGGAGCGCTGCATCACGCTCATCTTCCCCAGAACAGGATGCGTCAGCAGTACATTCACGTTCCGACTGAAGGACAAAAGGATGAGAGAGCGGTCTGCGCGGCTGCCGCCTGCAACACCGCGAGCCCGGCGCCAGGACACGGTGCGCGCCGAGCGCAGGGGCCCCGCCGCCGCCGCCACTAGCGAGCGGAGAGCATGTCCCCGGGCTTCGGAGCGTTTCCCGCAGCCGCGACCCCCGCTGCTCACGCCGCCGCCGCAGTTCGCGGGCAGCGCAGCTGCTAAAGGCGCCGGGAGTCGCAGCCCCGAACTCGTTCGCTCCGCACGAAGCCAGGGCCGGAGGCGCGCCCGGGGCCCGGCTGCGGCGGGCCGTGACGCGCTGCCCGGCGCTGCGGCCGGTGCCGGACCCGCGCTCGCCCCCGGACTCCCCGAAGGGGCCTGCGGTGCCCCGGCGCCCGCGCCTCTCCAGCCCTCGGACTCGGTCCCCGCGGGGCTGGACGGATGACCGCTCCCCGCGCAGCAGCCGGCGGACGGGAGTCAGCGCCGGCGGTGTCTCTTTAACCCGTGAGAGGCGAGGCGAGAAGGGGGTGTGTGTCTGGGGAGGGCACCGGAGCCGCGACGCCGCCTCTTAACTCTCGCCGCCCCGCGAGCTAACGACTGCACCAGCCGCCGCCGGAGCGGCCGCCCCGGGAGAGCGGGCAGCGCTGCGGCGGAGCGGCCCGAGGCTGGGCGCCCCCTCCTCCCGCCGGGGCTGCCCGGGAGCGGGCGGGGGGCGCCGGAGGCTCACCCGGCGATGAAGCGGCTTCCCCCGTGGCGGGTGCGAGCCGGTGCCAGGGTCCAAGGACAAAGCCGGGAAGCGCGGTGGCGCCGCTCCTCCGGCTGAGGGGGGAGCATGCACCTGCATAGCCCGCCGGGCCTCCGCTCTCCCCGGCGCCTCAACTCCGCGGCTCCGGCGTAGCCGGCTCCGGGATTACTAGAAGCCATTTTGTCTCCCCCTCCCCTCGCCCCCTCCACCCTCCCGCCCCCTCTCCTTCCCCCCTTTGTTAATTACAACTAAGAAGTAAGAATGGGAACGAGGCGGCCGGCTCTCGGGGAGACCGATTAAGGACACCACGCCAGTTCCTCCCTGCCTTCCTTCCGAGGTAGGTGACAGCGGATGACTGGGTGGGGATGGCTGCAGCGGGCGACAAAGTCTCAGTTTGGCGAGGGCTGGCTTTGAGGGGGGCTGGCAGCGGAGGGGCCGCTCTTGAGTTTGGCATGATATTTCTGGCCGATCCGCTCCGTCTCTCTAATCGCCCCTCCCCACCTCCTTCTCCAGATGGAAAGAGGCGCTCCTAGCTCACTTAAGCCGGGGTAGGGCTGGTTCTCCTTTCCGAGCCAAAATCCCAGGCGATGGTGAATTATGAACGTGCCACACCATGAAGCTCTTGTGGCAGGTAACTGTGCACCACACCTGGAATGCCGTCCTGCTCCCGGTCGCCTACCTCACAGCGCAAGTGTGGATTCTGTGTGCAGCCATCGCTGCTGCCGCCTCCGCTGGGCCCCAGAACTGCCCTTCTGTCTGCTCGTGCAGTAACCAGTTCAGCAAGGTGGTGTGCACCCGCAGGGGTCTCTCCGAGGTCCCGCAGGGAATTCCCTCCAACACCCGGTACCTCAACCTCATGGAAAACAATATCCAGATGATCCAGGCCGACACCTTCCGACATCTCCACCACCTGGAGGTCCTGCAGCTGGGCAGGAACTCCATCCGACAGATTGAGGTGGGGGCCTTCAATGGCCTGGCCAGCCTCAACACCCTGGAGCTGTTCGACAACTGGCTGACCGTCATCCCCAGCGGGGCCTTCGAGTACCTGTCCAAGTTGCGGGAGCTCTGGCTGCGAAACAACCCCATAGAAAGCATCCCCTCTTATGCCTTCAACCGTGTGCCCTCCCTCATGCGCCTGGACTTGGGGGAGCTCAAGAAGCTGGAGTACATCTCTGAGGGGGCTTTTGAGGGGCTGTTCAACCTCAAGTACCTGAACTTGGGCATGTGTAACATTAAAGATATGCCCAATCTCACCCCCCTGGTCGGGCTGGAGGAGCTGGAGATGTCAGGGAACCACTTCCCTGCGATCAGGCCTGGCTCCTTCCATGGCCTAAGCTCCCTCAAGAAGCTCTGGGTCATGAACTCACAGGTCAGCTTGATTGAGCGGAATGCTTTTGATGGGCTGGCCTCACTTGTGGAACTCAACTTGGCCCACAATAACCTCTCTTCTCTGCCCCATGACCTCTTCACTCCACTGAGGTATCTGGTGGAGTTGCACCTGCACCACAATCCTTGGAACTGTGATTGTGACATTCTGTGGCTAGCATGGTGGCTTCGGGAGTATATACCCACCAATTCTACCTGCTGTGGCCGCTGTCATGCTCCCTTGCACATGCGAGGCCGCTACCTGGTGGAGGTGGACCAGGCCTCCTTTCAGTGTTCTGCCCCCTTTATCATGGATGCACCTCGGGACCTCAATATCTCCGAGGGTCGGATGGCGGAACTGAAGTGTCGGACTCCCCCTATGTCCTCTGTGAAGTGGTTGCTGCCCAATGGAACAGTGCTTAGCCATGCCTCACGCCACCCCCGGATCTCTGTCCTCAACGATGGCACCTTGAACTTTTCCCACGTGCTACTCTCAGACACGGGGGTGTACACATGCATGGTGACCAATGTGGCAGGCAACTCCAATGCCTCGGCCTACCTCAATGTGAGCACGGCCGAGCTCAACACCTCCAACTATAGCTTCTTCACCACGGTCACCGTGGAGACCACTGAGATATCACCTGAGGATACAACACGTAAATACAAGCTTGTTCCCACCACGTCCACTGGTTACCAGCCGGCATACACCACCTCGACCACGGTGCTCATTCAGACCACCCGTGTGCCCAAGCAGGTGGCAGTGCCCGCGACGGACACCAACGACAAGATGCAGACCAGCCTGGATGAAGTCATGAAGACCACCAAGATCATCATTGGCTGCTTCGTGGCAGTGACTCTGCTAGCTGCCGCCATGTTGATTGTCTTCTATAAACTTCGTAAGCGGCACCAGCAGAGGAGTACAGTCACGGCCGCCCGAACAGTTGAGATTATCCAAGTGGATGAAGACATCCCAGCAGCGGCGTCCTCAGCGGCAACAGCAGCTCCATCCGGTGTATCAGGTGAGGGGGCAGTCGTGCTGCCCACAATTCATGACCATATTAACTACAACACCTACAAACCAGCACATGGGGCCCACTGGACAGAAAACAGCCTGGGGAACTCTCTGCACCCCACAGTCACCACTATCTCTGAACCTTATATAATTCAGACCCATACCAAGGACAAGGTACAGGAAACTCAAATATGACTCCCCTCTCCCCCCAAACTTATAAAATGCAATAGAATGCACACACACAAAAAGACAGCAACTTTTGTACAGAGTGGGGAGAGACTTTTTCTTGTATATGCTTATATATTAAATCTATGGGCTGGTAAAAGAAACAGATTATATTAAAATTTAAAAACAAAAAAATCAAAACAAAACTATTTTCTAACTTGTAAGTTCTATTTAAACAGGGAGTGGGGTTCTTGGGAATGTCGTGGGGGGGTAGAAGCCACAAGTCAACTTGCTATGCTGCCAGAAGGGCTTTCTGGTATAAGGTTGAAAGTGCTAAGCTAAAACAAAGTCAGACATCAACCAACATCCCTAAAGGTAGGGTGTGGGCTGCTGAAGGGTGGGGAGGTAGACTGAGTCTGTCATTTTTTAGAAGATGCTTCAAATGATACAGGAATATCCATTTCTTATAGACACCTTTCTTAAACTGAGAGCTGTCTTTGCAGATTTATCTTATTTAAAAAATACAAAAAGGCACCAAGAATTTGTACTGTGCTAAAATATTGAGAGGCAATACTTTTTTTTTTCTTCAAAGGCCAAGGGGAAGATAGATCTGTAAATGTATTTTAAACAGGAAAACCACACAAATTCAAATGAATCCTTAAAGGGGCTGAGTCTTTATGTCTGTCCATGTGGGTAAGTCTCCTTGGTTTGTGCACTGGGACACACGTGTGCCCTGCCCGATAGAGGCTTCAGAAAGGAGCAGAGAAGGAAGGGAGCTGGCGCAGCTCTCAGTCCAATGCTTCCACACTGCACCAGATTCCTGCAGTTGGGCTTAACCCAATCTGTTCAAGGCAAGTGTCTATTCAGGGTTTCCCATGAGAAGGAGGAGGCCCCTGAAGTGGGTGCGGCAACAGAGGGGGTGGGAAGGGAGAGCAGAAGCAGAGAGAACGTATTCACAGGAGGCCATAAATTAGCATTGTGCCATGTCCACCTGTTGTTCCCAGTATCTGACACATGATTGCAGACAATGATGGCATTTTATGATTTTTGAAAATGGTTTTGTTTTAAGGTGGAGAGGGAGGAGGCTGGGAGTGGGGAGCTTGGGGGAGTGGAAGCTTTTCTCATGCTTGTGATTTGGTGACTATTCTAAATGCTGATTCATTAGGGGTTATTACAGCTGATGTCAACTAGTTGTCGTGATAGGGTGGGGGCAGAACACAAGTAGAGAAGAAAAAGGAGAGAGAACAAGGACACAGGCTCATTTAAAGTAAAATGAAGCCTTTCACAAAAAGATGTGAAATCCACAGGAAAAACAAGTGATACACATGTACACAAAAGTAAGTTCTGCATGGAGTCCTGTTGGATGCAGCACAAGGGGGGGAAGGCTTCCCTCTCCCAGGCTGACCTCAGGAGGAGGTGGGGATAAAGGGTGGGCATGTGTGGGGAAGGCAGAGATCTCTGTTATTCTGGTCCATTTGATGCTGTAATTTCTTTCATTTATTATTTTAGCTTTAAAAAGGAAATAAAGGGTTCGGATTTGAAAGGGGGTGGGGTGGGTGGGGGGGAATGCCAACAACAGAACACTGATTGTAATGTGAGAAAAGTGTATTTTTGTATTTTAATAAATATTGTTCAATTTTTAATTCAATGTTCCCAAAGGGTTAACTTGAGTAAGACCCTGAACCTATAAATTCTTACGAGCATTGACAAGTTATTTCTATTTAAAGAAAAAAAAGGGAAGGGGAGGAGGGGAGAGGTAAGGTGGGAGGAGAAAACAATGTTAACATTTTTTAAAGTATGGGAGAATGCTAAAGCTGTCAACAACCTTTCCTTAGCTTAAATAAAAGCGCCCCAATTCTAGTGCACCTTCCATGAGCTAAGTGTGTTAGTCCCTGGCTTTGTCGGGGGTAGAACCCCATTCTTCATGCCCTGGGAAGGCAGGGGAAATGGGTCAGCTCCAGCTGTTGGGACCCGGCCAAAAGGTAAACGCCACCTCAGCAGAAGCTGCTCAGGCAGCACCAGTTCGACCCTGGGGACCCCGGGGGACCCGGATTGAAGAGGTCTGCAATGATGTTGTTTGGCTTGAATTTCCCACAGGCAGCGTTGCTTTGGTTCTGGGCATTAAATAGTCAAACATGTATTGTGGTGGTGGGTGTCTGTCTCCTGATGCTTACCGAGGAATGACGTCCAGGGAGGCTGCGTGAGCCGGGACCCTGCGTCTCTTCAGCGCTAGTATTTATACTAATGCAGGGAATCGGGACTGAGTGGGTGTGATATCTCTGGCACAGAACAGGGAGAGAGGCAGGCAGCACTTTGCAGCAGTTGGCTTAGAAATGCCTAAGAAAGGGCCAATTCTTAATCCTCTTGGGTGTATAGACACCATTTCTGGGAATCAGGTTTTGTGGAAGCATATATGGCTGGGCACACAGAAACTGCCACTCACATTTCTAGGCTCCCCACCTCCAATAAGGAGAGAAAACTGCGGCAGAGTAAAAGGCGGGACCTGGCTAGGCCCAGGTGAAAAAGCAAGAAATGGCCCCCTTGTGCCACAAAGCACAACTAGGCTGTTTAGAACAGTTTCAGAGGCAATTGTGGAAGTTGCTGCTTCAGGAATTTCCTAACACCCCTCCTTTTTGACAGCTATTTGGGTGGTCAGGGAATTACAGTATCTCTGGAATAACAAAGGGTCTGTGGCCCAACAAAGGTCTGCTTGGAGAGGTAAGAAAATGGGCCTGAAACATTCCTGGGGAAGAGCGCTAAGAACAAATGCATTTGTCGTGGGGGTGGAGCAAATGTAGGACTTGAAATCTGAGGAAGAAGTGCTTTTCAGAAAAAACTCAAAGGAGTTGGGGGGGGGGGGGGGGGGGCGCTAAGCTTATGGTTCCTGGAAGGCGGTAGGCAGTTCCTTTCCTCACTGGGCCTACTCCTCGACCTAAGCACCACTTCAGCTTTTAGAGCAGCAGGTACTTGGGACAACTCTTCAGAGCAGTCCCACAAGCACTGAAAGAGCAGCTGTGTTAGCGACTCATCCGAGAGCTTGGTCCAACTGTAGTGTTTGTTACCTGAGAATGGAACATGGGTTGGTAGCTCTTCAGGGGCTAAGTTTTAGCAACATGTTAGAAGAAAAGACTCTACTGCTGATGATAAGCTGTTAGAGAATATTCATTATAGATTTTTCTAAAGGCCATGAGAAATCATTTTGTCTAATCCCTTCACATGTTACAGTCAAGGAAACCAAACCCCAGAGAAACTGAAAGATATATCCAAGGTCACAGTGCTAGTTAGTGGAAGAGGTGGGACTGAAACCCAGCTCTTTTGACTCCCAAGCCAAAATGTGCTCTCACTTGGGCCCTTACTGGCTAGCAAGAACACATTTCTTTCCTGTCCAATATGCAGTGAAAATGGGACCTTCTTACAGATACCTCTGTGTTCTCCTTCCTCTTAGAGCTGCTCGATCTCTTTCAGAACTGGCTCTACTGTCCTCAAGGCCTGACCAGAATTCTGACCACAGGGGCCTGACAGCTGGCCCAAGACAACTCTGTGCTCACTAAGGAGCTAGATTCTCAGAACTGCATGAAACAGCTTCCTGATTCTCAGGTTCAGGGGCAAACAGAAATTACAGGAGCCCACAGAGGGTAGCCGCTGCCAGGGAAAGAGTGAAGTAGATAAGGTGGTGTGTTCACAGTGGAAAAGGTGGCTTGGCCTTCTCCCTGCCCTGGAACTTTGCAGAGTAGAGGACTGACAGAGGTTTTAAAGCACCCATCAGGTTAAGATCTCCATAGGGGAGTGGTTTCCATTTGGCTCGGCAATCAGACTCTTGGCAGGCTCCTTAACTCCTCTCCTCCATTGTATCCACCCCAGCCCTAGCTCTTTAAATGCCATGCTGTGTTGCTACTCCCATCATCTGCTCCAGGGCCTTTTCTTCAGTGTAATGCTGCATCCTATTTTCAGTGAAGGTAGAGTAGATAGGCTAGTTTCTAAGGCCTAGAGATATTAGCTTTATCATGGCTGTTTAACATGTACTGAGGTTAGCAACTTCCTGGGTACTAGGTGGAACAACATAACAAAGAGGTCCAGAGTCCATGGCCATCAGTAGTAGAGCTCTGGCTTCCTTCAGTGGAGATGGAATAGACTGGGAGAGGGCTGAGTGGGCCACTACCTCAGGGGGCCGGAGTGCATAATTAATGCTTCCGCATTTTGTTGCAGCAATGCAGCAGGGACTTAAAATTAGAGAATAGGAAAGAGAAAAGGGGGGGGGGGGGGAGAGGAAGAAAGGAGAGAGGGAGGGAGGGAGGGAGAGAGAGAGAGAGAGAGAGAGAGAGAGAGAGAATATATAGCCAAACATATGTCTGATTTTATCTCCTCTGCTAGCACTCAGTGCTCTATGCCATCAGCTAATACAGGCACTGTTCATGCCATTTCTAAACCCTGCCTCAGCTAAACTGTAAGGCAGCCTTTGTCTCAAAGCACCTCTCTCGGTCTCCATCCATTCAGAAAGTACCCTTCCCCTCAGAGGGAAGAATGGTTTGGGCAGTAGATTAAGGTTGTTTTGTCTTTTCTTTAAATTAAAATGAAGTAAACTGCTTCTTGGAGTAGGGATAAAGGCTCCAGGAACAGATCAGTGGAACATACATATCTGCAAAGCAATATAGCAGAGCACTTTTAAGTATAGACCTGGAGCCAGTCTTCCTGGGTTGAATCCTAGCTCTATCACTTAACTAGATGTGTGACTTTGGACAAATACTGTTTCTTCATCTGTAAAATGGACATAATGTTAGAATTTATCTTACTACTTCATAGGCTACTGTGAAAATTGAAATTATAGATATAAAATCACACTTATTACAGTGCCTGACATCACGTAGTAATGCTATATAATTGGTAGTTATTTCATGATATATTTAAGGGGATAGGCCAACTGCCTAGCCCTCATCACCACGTTTATTCCTGAATCCCATCCACGCCTAAAGGGAGAGAAAAGGCCTACTGAGCTATTCCAGAGAGGAGAGGTGATTATCCAGTGGTCAGGGACAGCAGGATTGCACCATCTATGAGCCTGAGCACTGTGGGAAAGCTAGGTTGTACTTTTCTTCCTAGAAGACACTGCCCTGTGCTCTGTTCCCTAATCCAGCTCTATAGTGGCCTGAGGCATTGTGTCTAGGAATAGATTATCTTTCCTTGTGGTGAGCAGGAAGAAAGGAAAGATGCTGTTGGTGCACAAGCTGAAGGGCTGGGATAGTACACATCTACCAAAGAAGCCTTGGTCCCTTACTAAGAGGGTAAGCTTTCTGGAGTATTCTCCACCTACCCGTTTCTCTGCCAGGGTGTCTTACCAAGGGTAGGGGTGGGGAGGGCAGAGGCACCAGGAAGCAGAAGAGAAAAGGGCTGTTGGGGCTTTAAAGCAGTATTGGAAAGCTTGGAGAAAAGAAAGGCAGGAAAAAAATCACCATCATTGAGCAAATGAGAGCAGAATGGAGCTATATGGCAGATACACAGGCTAAGGGTCTGCAATGCAGTTAAAGAGGAACGCCAGGGAGATTCTTCTACCCTATCAAGAAAGAGGCTGGCTGGACCCTGGATGGGGGAGGACTACTAGTGTGAAATTCATGGCATGGAACAGAGAAGAAAAGCAGGGAGGATCAACTTTCCAAGAGAAGCCTGAGAAAGAATGCATCTTTATTTCCTAATGAAGGCAGAATTAGCTTTTAGGATGATCACAGGTGTTATTTTCTGGTCCACGCCAGCTTTGCTATCAGTATTTGGGCCATATCACCTACCCACAACAGTCCTGTTCCTGAAACTGGAGGCTGTCCACTGTTTGGGGGAAGCAACCGGCCCTCAGGGCCATAATCTAACCCTGATGGGTTTATTCAGGGCTCCTGTGAACACTCCCTCATTACTATTAAGGCATAGCCAAGAAGGGTGAGGAGAGGGTGCAACTCCCTGTTTTATCTACAAAGAGAGTATTATTCCAGAGGGAGGGCGTTATATAAATCATGTTTTTCCATAAAAAATAATGATGACTGGGAGTTCAGTGTACATGGATCTGGCAGTGAGTCAGAGATTAGACCTAGGCCCGCAGGGGAAGCTCTCTGGTCAGTGTCAGCATTTGAAAGGATGGCATTGTCTTCTCTAGCTTACCCCATCAAGAAGATTTTGAACCTACAGCAGGGAAGCATTGAGATGAGAGGCTACTCTAATGCCAGGTGTGGAGACTATGTGGACCAAAGTAGTACTTGGCCTTTCAAGTCCATACAATCTGCACCTAGGAAAAATTCTGGAGCAATCACTAAAGTTTAGGTTAATTGCTAAATAGCAAAGGAAGAGTCCTTGATCCACTTGTTTCTTTCTTACTCACCCACCTTCTTATACCCCCACTAATAGAAAGCATACTCTAATTAATTCCCATATCAGTCCCTGGCCCCCACTTAAGTCCAATCGTCTGCCATGAGAGGACCTAGGCTATCCAGCAAGAGTACTCCATTCTAGAAGACTGATGGCTCTTTACGCCAACAGTTCTCATGCTATTTCCTCTTCCAAGGCAAGTCCTTAATCTATAGTCTCTAACAGTTCCTTTAAGGTCTCAACCCTGATTTCCCCGAGTCTGTGCTGGTGTTGATTTATTCACTAGATAAGTCACTCTGCCTGCTCAATGAGTCAGCAAGGATGACTGAGAAGATAAATCACACACTAACTGTTTCCTGTGCAAAGTTTGGTTTCCTGGCCTCAGGCTACTTCTTCCTAATCTTCAAGGCCCTGGCTTCTCCCCTTTACCTACCCACTCATCCAGGCTCATTAAAACCACTGAGACAGCTTCTCCCACTCGGATTGCACCCTGTAGGGGAACTGAATGAGTTACTGGCAGCTCTCTGCAGAGGCAGTTCCCTGGATAGTGCAGCCATGTTTGTAGGCATGCTCAGCACTTCCCTCACAATAGGCCCAGCACAGTCCCAAAAATGAGGCTGAGGCCTCGGACACTAACAAGCCTGTTCCTGCGACCCACCGCTGCAGTGGTTACAGGTTATAATCTATTACCATTGCAAGAAGACTTAATTTCTGGACTTAAAGGAAGTCGGATAATACTTTATCCTATTAATGTCTGCCTGTGTGAATTGACAATGGCTTCCTCCAGACATGACAGCATATTCTTCCAATTCATCTCTTTAAGGGGATGAATTGGGAAAGTCTGGAATAAGAAAGGAGGGAGTGCCAAGAAAGAGACTGCTGAGGGACCAGGGAAAGGGAAGACAACTTTTAAATTAGAAATGGGGAGAGGAGAGTTGGGGGGATATGGCCAGACTGAGATATCTGAAAGCATGTTTGCATTTCATTTTGTTGCTCTTGTAAGGGAAGTAATTGCAATTACTGGGTATGCTGTATCTATGTGTGTGAGAGAAAAGGTCCTGAATACACAGAAATATGAACACAAGAAGAATAAGTAATTGGCCTATTCCATGTTCTTGTTTCAGCCACTGTGCCTACAGGGTAGCTTTCCCTTTCTTTAATCCCTCTTCCACATTCCTGTTTTAAGTCCGCAGCTGCTCTCCCAGTGGTATCATGTCAGCTGAGGGCATCTTCACATCATGGGTGTGTTACCCAGGCTGGTCGACCTTGGGACAGCAATGGACACCAAGGAAAGATGATGTTTTATGACATCTAACTTCAGAGATATGGAGACGGTGAAGGGAGCTTCCAAGTTAGTTCAGAAAATTTAGGTGAACCTCCTCATTTTATTTATGAGGAAAAGGAAGCCCAGGGAGATGTGACGTTCCCAGTGTCACATCGCTGGTGACGCAGAGAACAGTCCCTGGTCTCTGAGTTATCAACCCAGCACTATTACCAGCAGGTCCCACCATGATCTACAACTCCAGGGGGTGCCATTTACAGAAACTACAAAGTGATTAGTGCCCCCTGGAGTTTGCAATTTGGTGCAATCCCGTCCAGTTTGCTTCCAGAGAGAGGAAGAGAAGGGGAAGTCCTTCTATGCCAGCATTTTATCTGTGTTTAATGCTCTGAGACAGTTGGTGCGCACTCATGACTTTATTCAGACAGCTAGAACTGAGGAAGCAGGCAACGTTTTCCTTCTATTCTATCACAAGTGTTCTAGAGCATGGGAGCTCTTATGGCATCCCAAAACAGCTTATAAATTAAAAGGAGCATTTGTTGCTTACACTGCCTTTCCCTTCCCTACAAGAGCGAAGAGCTGTAAGGTAAAGATCATGAATCGCACGGTCCGTGTGGCTCAGTGGATTGAGCGTTGTCCTATGAGCCAAGAGGTCCTGGGCTCGATTTCTGGTCAGGACACATGACAGGGTTGAGGGCTCAATCCCTAGTAGGGGGTGTGCAGGAGACAGCCAATCTCATCAATGTTTCTATCTCTCTATCCCTCTCCCTTCCTCTCTCTCTAACATCAATTAAAACAAAAAAAAAACATTTAAAAAACACAAAGAACATGGCCCTAGCTGGTTTGGCTCAGTGGATAGAGCATAGGCCTGCAGACTGAAGGGTCCCAGGTTCGATTCCAGTCAGGGCATGGACCTTGGTTGCAGGCTTCTCCCTGGCCCTGGCCCTGGTCAGGGCTCATGCAGGAGGCAACCAGTTGATGTGTTTCTATGACACTGATATTTCTGTCTTTTCCTCTTTCTTCCACTTTCTAAAAATCAATAGAAAAATATCCTTGAGTGAGGATTAAAAAAAATAATAGGCCTAGTTGGTTTGGCTCAGTGGATAGAGCCTCGGCCTGTGGACTGGAGGATCCCAGGTTCGATTCTAGTCAAGGGCACATGCCCCAGTTGTGGGCTTGACCCTCCCCCCGCCAGTAGGGGGTGTGCAGAAGGCAGCCAATCAATGATTTTCTCACATCATTTATGTTTCTCTCTCTCCCTCTCTCTTCCTCTCTGACATCAATAAGAATATATATATTTTTAAAAAAGAACATGTATCCCTGCGTGGGGAAGGCTTGCAGAAGCTAAATCATGTCAGAGGTCCATTCAAGGTCAAGAGGACCGCTGGAGAAGCAGAGAAGCCAGGAGTCCTGCTTCCAGAACTCCCTTGCCTTCCCTGGTACTAGGAAGCTCTGAGGGCCCGAGCTTCAGAGGCCTGTTCTGAAATAGGGGTCTAAGAAGCTAGTGAACATTTCAACAGACTCTTGGGAAACAAAGTGGCCCTGGCTATAATTTTATCAGGCACATTCAATTAGAATCTGTCCTGTCATCTTCACAATGGTTGCAAGAGAAGTCCCAACAGAAACATTTTAAAAGAACAGCTTCATTCAACCAAGGATCTCTTTTAACCAAGTCAATTTAGCAGAAATTTGCCATCTTGGATTGGTGGAGTCACATCTCTTTTCCACTTCAAAGCCAGGAAGAGAAGGGAGGTGGGGAATGCAGAGGAATAAAGAGGAGGGCGGGGGGGTTCAAGTAAATGAGTTTCCATCTATTAAGGAGCGGTAATTTCTGCTAGCGCCCCTAGAGACCAGTCCCCTCCAATAATGGTCTGACTCTAATGATTCCCACTCCTAAGCAACAGCCTGTGTTCTGCTGGTGCTGATACAAGCTGTGCCAGAGAAATTCCCTTTATCTCGGAGGTGCTGCTATCATTACGCAGGAGAGATTAGCCGGCCAGGAGGATGTGCTTTTGGTGGGGAGAGAGCTAACCAAAGAGAATGCTCTTCCCCAGCAAGCATGGTACTGCTGACCTAGGACAGAAAAGGCTGAGAGACAGGTGAGAGGTAAGTGATAAGAAGACAGGGCAGACATTCTGGACAAGAGGGAGAAGACAAGAGAAAGTAAAAGTTAGGTGCCTCCTGAGGAGTGGCTGAACTCAATGCAAGACAAGCGCTGGCTGGCTGGGAGGCAAGCAGAGGTCTGTGGGGCGTGGAGTATGGGTATGGATTGAGCACAGGCATAATGGACAACAATTGATGAGCATTTGTGATATAAAACATGGTAATAAGTCCTCTGGAAGAGTAGGGGAAATCAATTTCAAGTCCCTAAATAACTATCATTTTCAGGGCAGAAGTAACGCTGAAATTGGGGTGATAACTGTTACTGAGGCTGTGGTATCCGTTGAGGGGTGCGGTCCTCTCATTCTGCCTCTCTCTTCGACACACTGAAATCAGTGGGGAGAGCTAATACTGTGGCTCTAGCTTTTGCCGAGGCTTTGCTGAGGCTGCTGCAAAATAAGGGGTGGGGAGTCCCTGTGATGGAGACGGGCTGCTTCCAGAGGCTGCCTTGCCAGATGTGCCAGCAGTCATCCTGGCCAGAGAGCCTGCAGTGCAGACAGATGCCCTGGGCCATATTCAGGATGGCGAGACCCTTTACGGTACTGTGGCTCAGCTCTGGGGCAGTGCAGAGCGGCAGGGTAATGTTCCTTAGCCAGATTCATTTCCCCCCAAACATCTTCAAATATGTGGGCCACGGAGGGAGGCAAATTTAATTAAATTACTGTGTTGTCGGCCGCCCTTTCTGGGCAAGGGCTAAAAATGGGCTCATGCTGACATGCAGACCCGTCTGTGTACACAGAGCATGCGTTTCTTTGTGTTTGGCTGTCAGCTGGATGGGGTTGGCAGTGTCCAGTGCTGGACCCGGTGAGCTGGCCCCTTTGTCGCAGCAAGACCGAATCAACAAGAATCCAACCCAGGCCCCATGTGGCTCTGATGACCTTTTCCTTTCTACCTGAAAGAGGACTGAGTGGCACTCCCGCTTCCTACATGAGTTTGTTTCTCCTCAAATGCCTCTCTTGCTGACACCCAGGACTTTCCCGGAAGGCGGTGCCCTGTGCTGAGCCAGGAAGGAGGAGTGAAGCTGGTGAGGTGTGATTCAGAACAGTGCAAGGGCAGGCTTTGTTTAGCTTGGCGGGAGATGGAGGGGTCTCCCTGGTGATTCTCTAGAGTGCTGCTTCAGTAGTTCCCCACTGGCGACTCTATGCTGTAGGTGCCAGAGTAAAGCAGCAAAGCTTTCTTTCCTCCGACCCTGCACAAAGGCCACTGGACTCGGAGCCTAACCGTCACACGGAGGCAGGGATGTTCGATGACAACTAGCACCACTTAGCATGTGGAAATCAACAACCACAACGAGCACTGGCTGTGCTGTTCCTGGGCTCCCACAAGGTCATTCCCTTCCAATCTGGCAGTTCAGGCCTCACTGCTCCAGTTTCAAAAATACGACCAGGGTAAAGATTTTGGAACCCCCTGTCCCACCCACCAAGGAGAACTGCTGCTCTAACTGTAAGGAACAGGCCGAGGTGGAATCAGGTGTGTGGCGTAGGAGACACGGAGGGGCCCTGTGGTGAGCTTTTCCATTTGGAACCGAGACCCAGGAAGAGTCAGGTGGGGAATCTTTTCCCCCGCTGGTCTCCAGAGACCTCTCTCACGTCTAAAGCTTCGGTGAATGTAAAAGAAGTAGCCCTGTGCTGGGCGGTGAGAAGTACTTATGCAGCCTGGCACCAGCAGACACCCAGATGATGGAGCAGCACAGGCAGCTCTGGTAGCGTGGCAGCCTCTATCGGTCTCCAAAGCAGGTTTACAGGCAGGGCCGCAGTGAAGATAGAAGGCAGAACACAGGGGCTATACCTCCCTACCCCAGGCCAACCCTCTGAACTGCTCTGTGATGAGGGGCACGGCAGATGGGGAAGGCAGTAGCCTCCCTGGCACTCGGTGTCCTCTTGACACTGCTCTGAGCAGCTCCAGGGCCATTCTCTTTCTTAACGGGGGGTGGGGTAGTGTATCTGCTACAAGGTATTGCTAAGGCTTTTGGCTATAAATCTGACGTTTACTTTAAGAGTTAAGACAAGTACTGTCATTTCAGGTCCCTGGGACCCAACTCAGAACTGGACTGTGCCTGTGGTCACTCTCAGTCCAGCAGTTCTAAGTGACTGGAATCTGTGGATCAAAAACAAGAGCAGGCAGGTCACTAAAATGTGGTCAGACAGGAGGAGGAGAGAATGGATTCAATAGTGACTTTCCTGTGGTTAAAATTGTAGCAAGAAAAGAAAGCAACATATAACGCTAGACAAACCCAGGAGGGAAGGACCAGTCAGGAAAAACACGAAATTGACCAGTTTGGTGATATCTGTCATGTGGCTTGAGAGAAACAAAAAGGTTCCTGGGTACTTCACTATGGTAAAGAACCTCCCTTCCTCACTTAGCAAATCAGATAGGAAAGAGTAGACCCTACCCTAGGCTGTAGGTACCATGATGTTTGGAGTGGAAGGTCCCTAATTCCATTCATCCATTGGCCTCATGCTCACCAAGTAACTGGCTTCAAATTGTAGGGATAGAAGCAGACACCTTTTCTGGTAGCCTCTGTTTTCTTTCCTCAGTATATTATTGGTCCTTGGGTGGCAGTTAAGATATTTTGTCATTGTCCAGGATTAAAAATATTCTTATTCAGAAGAAAACAGCTCAAATTGGAGAGAGAGAGAGAGAAAGAGAGAGAAAGAGAGAGAGAGAGAGAGAGAGAGAGAGAGAGAGAGAGAGATAATGTACCTCAGTTCTGCGATCTGCCTATGAGAAGGGCTGGCTTTGGAGGCTATGTTCCTCCCTGCTTAAGCAGCCTAAAACTGCTTTCTCCAGTGCAGAAGAAAGCCTTGAAATAACGCGTGTAACAGCTAACTAAGACTCAGGGTGCATCATCTGAATATGGGCTGTACCAATGGCATTCCAAGAGCTGCTAGGTAGGGTCCCTTAGATTTACAGAAGACCTGCCCCCATGAGCCTACCCCGAACAGGTGGTTGAAGGAGACTGCTACATGGCTGTGGACTCGCTCAGGCAGGGTCTGATAGCTGGGACACCTTGACTCCCGTGCCTTCTCTGCAGCTCAGCAGCAAGCTGGCAAGGGCAAAGGCAGAGTGAAGCCCTGTGGCTGCTGTGCCATATCTTTCTTGTATACAAGGTCACGCACGACCCCTCTCACATTTGTTATCCGGCACTTCATTTCTCTTAGCTAGGGACAAGGAGAAGGGAAACTAATTGATTACAATGGTGTATTACAGGGCACTACCTTTCAGTCCCTTGAATGGGACTGAGAGCCTAAAGAGCAGTAGTTTGAGAAGTTGCCAAGTCTGCATTAAAGGGAGGAAAGGATAGGTAAGAGGGAAAGGTGATTTCTGACACCTACTCTTGCCTCTGATTCTTTCTCAGCTCACCCTAATTCCAAGCAACACTTAGGAAGCAGAGTGGGTGGAACTAAGGCTATTTGCAAAAACAGATTAGCTCTGATGCAGGCTGGAAAGTGTTTTCTGCACAATGTGAACTTAGACCTGCTGTATCCTTGTCTTATGTGGTTCCGATAAAAATTTTTTTATCACATCATTTAGGCTAATATGCCAGAGTATAAACAAAGAGTAGTCTTCGTATTAGCCCCAGCTTCACCTATGGCAAGGCTTGGCCCAGCCCCTTCATCTCTGGGAAAGCAGGGCAGGAGAGGGATGGGAGTGGCAGATGTCGCTGGATATGGCTGCGGCCATCTGCACTACTGTGAATCAAGGTTGGCTCAGACAGAAGGCGCGAGGGAGGAGGTGCAGCTGCTGATGGCTCAGACAGCTTGGACCTGTCCAGGCAAACAAGCCGCTCAAGTGCAAGAACAGCCAGCCAAGTAGGCAGAGCACGAATAAGGACTTAAAGCTTGAAATATCTGACAAGATATGCAGGGAGGGTAGGAAGCTGTCTGGGATTTCAGCTGGTATCTGGCCTTGCCTCTAACTGATAAGGCAGACTCTGCTACCGAAGGGTGGGGGGTATGATGTTTGGGAGCTGATGGACTGTACCCAGGTGAGATTCCTTGAAGTAGAATTTTTTAAAAATCTTCATCTTGCCAGGCCAGTGTGGCTAAGAGGCCAGTTCAATTCCTGGTCAGGGCACATGCCTGGGTTGCGGGCTCAATCCCCAGTAGGGGGTGTGCAGGAGGTAGCCGATCAATGATGTTTCTACCTTTCTACTCCTCTCTCCTCCTCCTCTCTCTAAAATATCAATAAAGACATTTAAGAAAATCTTCATCTTAAACTGCAAACACAGTTCTGGACTGTTCTCCCTCACTAATGTCTTCCAAAACAAAATTCAACCACTGTCCACCAATACCTATCTCCTCTCCTGTCACTTGCCCCAGGTTAAGAAGCTGGGGACTCGTCCTGGGTGGTTTGGCTCAGTGGATAGAAGGGTTCCAGGTTCGATTCCAGTCATGGGCATTTACCTTGGTTGTAGGTTCAATCCCTGGCCCTGATTGGGGTGCGTGTGGGGGGCAACCAATCGATGCGTCTCAGATCGATGTTTATCCCTCCTATTCTCTCCAAACAAAAAATCAATGGAAAAATATCCTCAGGTGAGGATTTAAAAAAAAGCAGCAGTGGGGTGTGTGTGTGTGTGTGTGTGTGTGTGTGTGCAGACTGCACCATCAATCGCATAGTCTGGGAGTTGTGTCTAAGAACTGGCTAAGGGAGGTGCCACAGGGATGCTCAGAAGAGGCAAACAAACACATGCTCTCTTCTATTACCTTCCCTGAGGGGGAGGGGTGAGGTATGGGATGTTCAAGTGCTATCACAGTTCCTTCCAGGGAAGGCTCTTTGAGACAGTAGTCCTCAGTCCCAAGTACCAGCAGTGAGGAAGCTGTTAAAAAATACCAATGTTCAGACTCTAGATCAGCGATTTTCAACCGGTGTGCCGAAAGGGTTTTTAAAACATGCAGTACCTACTATTTGGTCAGGGACACTGACCTCTTTTCCTTTAGATTGTCAAATACAAAAAACGACAACAGCCAGCACAACAATAGCCGTCCCGTGTAAATGAATCTAAATTACACCTTTTTTTGTTAGATTGGCAAAAAATATTTCTTGGTGTGCCACAGAATTTAGTAATTAGTATATGTGTGCCATGAAATAAAAAAGGTTTAAAACTGCTGCTCTAGATCAAATTTAGTGGAATACTGCAGGGGGAGGAGGCAGGCAGGACTGCGATATTTAAAAAATATATCCAGGTGATTTCAGGGCACCCAGGAAGACAGTCTCTGCTCTGGAGTTTGTAAGAGCAGGGAGAAGACCAGGTGGTCAGACCAGTAGGACAGTCCTGTCACTAACTCCAGAAGTACTTCTTGCACGTGGTTTTACTTAAGCTGAGATGGGGTCCCTGAGGTTTCATTCAGGTTCAAGAGGAGTAACTTCTAAGAGAGTTGGCCAAGTAGCAACTGACTGACTGCCCTGGAGAAATAAAGAGGAACCATCCTACAAACCTGTCACCCTCCTCAGAGACCCAGGTGAGGACAGATTGCTTACAGGCTCATGAATATCCAATGGGAGAAACCAAGGCACAGAGAATCTATTATTTATTTAAAAGAAAAGTGGGAAGAGAACCAAAGAGCATGTTTCCCTCTAGCTGTCACCAGCCAGAAACCTTCCCTAGTCATAGGCTGCTCTACAAGCGACCTCAGGCAGGGCTCAAGATCCCCACACAGTTTAGGTTCATAAGGCCCAAAGAATGAGAAACTACTGTTTAAAATGTTAGGTTTCTGACCCTTAGCCTAGTGGCTAAGGTCCCTGCCATAGCCTTTCTTTGGTCCTTACTCATGTCATGCCTATTTAGAGCCAGTCCAGTGACTGGCACGGTGCCAGGTGCTGGGAAAACAATGGAGATGACAAACTTGGTCCTTGCCCTTGAGGAGCTCAATACAATGAAGGAAGCAATAGTCTAAGAGTGGTGATGGGAGGTATGTACTGGGGAGCATCACAGAGTTAGGGAGAGCGTCTGTCTCCTTCCATCCAGAGTCCTGTGAAGAAATACAGAGCAGGCCATATGTCTTGAAGTTTAAAATTTAGTGCCTCTCAGGCCACTTGTTCTTTAGACTATGGAAGAAGCTCCCTGGTTTGGATTCTGGATGCAGGCACTGGGCTGTGGTAGGACCAATACTGTCTCAGCCCCTGGCAGGAAAGACAGATGCTCTGGGCCCTCCTACAAAGGTGCAGGAGTGACTTCGGGACCTCTCTCAAGCTGGCATCTGCTAGAAAGGGCTGTCTCAAGGCTTCCCCAGGGAGTGGGGCAGAGGGCACACCATGCTCTCAGTAAATACTGACGGTAGCAAAGCTATGGGCTGGTTGGGTAACCTTGGGCAGTCGTAGCCTTTCCTCTGCTTCAGCTTCTTTAAGCAACATACAGAGTCACTGAACGTTTCGGTAAAAATCACAAAGTCTCCTGAACAACCAGGAGCCAACAGCTTGCCCCTGAATGAAGAGATGCTAAGCCAGGGTCCTCACAAGGCTGTGGTGTGTAAAAGTGGCATGGAAGCTTCCAGAGCTCTATTTGGTTTGGCTGTAGCAAGCTGCTATTTGCCATAAGCGAGCAGCCAGAGCAGAACACTGCTTGGGAGTTGGAAAAGGCACCGAGGACACAGAAGAGCCCTCAGAGACTTGCACTCAGAGCTATAAGAGCATGTGGACTCCTGGAAAGGGAGGGAACTACATGGTCAGCTCCCCCACCCCACCTCTTCCCCCAGCTTTAGCAAAATCCCACTTGGTAAAGTGTTGAGCACTGAGGAAATGACTCTCCTGTGGCATGTGCCTTCTATTTCCCTGATGTGGCAAGAGAGGTGCTCAGAGTGGTGTGTGAAGTGTTGACAGGTGACAAGGCAGGTAAACTATAAGGCACAGCAGCTTTCAAGGATGGGTGATACTGAGGTCATTCAGTAAAAGTCAAAGCTGTCTAGTTGTCCACTCTGAATACAGATTCTAGACACAGGTCTAATTTGTGCCTATTCTGTTCTTCACCTCCCAAGAGTTTAGGGTCCAGATTACTCATGGGAACTTATTATCCTGAAAGGTCAGTCTTAGATCATACAAAGTCCAAAATCAAAGCTGATCTTCTAGGATGCCGAGGTCCAAACTCAGTCTCTGAAACCACTGGGTTTCAACCTTAGCTACACATTAGAATTACCTGGGGAGCTTTTAAATTTTTTTAGTTACGTCATTTCTCCCCTATTTTTTTTCTTTGCTGAAGTATTGTAAAACATATCCCAGACGTGATCTCATTTCACCCTTCCATACTTCAGTATTCATCTCTAAAAAATACAGCTATTTTCTTACATAACCACAATGCCTTTATCACTTCTAACACAATCAACAAAATTATTCCTTGGTATCACCTAATATAACCAGGGAATTTAAAAGATAGTACTTGCTGAAGCCAGAATCTCTGGAGAGAGGCCCAGGTATTAGTATCTTTCCTAAGCTTCCCATACCCCATGATTCCAATGTGCAGCCAGGGTTGAGAACCGGTGGCCGGATCAATCCAGGATCCTGCTATGGGTCTGCTGCAAGCTCTGTGAAAGTTCTCTAGCCCTTGATCACATGGCACACAACAAAAACCACCCGGCAAAGGGGACAGGTCAGGGAACAGGATGAAGAAAAGGAAGCCACAGAAGTGACTCTTATATAATGAAGGCTGCCAAGTCCTTAGCAGCAAGGCCCACTCAATCAATCACAGATCCATCAGGTCTGTGAGGCCCAGGAGAGCTGTTCCCAGGTGTTGCCCAGGCTGCTCCACGGCCCTCCGCACCTCACACCAGGCCAGCTGCATTATTCCTCTTATTTCCGGATCTTCTCTCTTTTGTACATGCTCTCAGGCTTAATATTCTGACAAAATCTGAGCCTTAGCACCTGGTATTAGGATTAATTAAGTCTGTGGTGGGTGTGGGGTGTGTTGCCAACACTTTTTGGGTGTGGGACCACAGTCTTCAATTTTATTTATTTCATTTAAAATAAGTAAACAAAACATTCTGCAAAAAGATGAGGCTGTATAATGGCAGCTAAAAATACCTCTACTGAGGACATCCGCTCCCCAGCTCCCCAATAAGAGATGCTACAGGGCCCTTTGTGAGCTGTGCAGCTCCACAGGGGCTCTGGGCGGCTGGGGACAATCCCTGGAGCAGTGACTAGTGACTGCTGGCTGGAGGGGGGCTGGTGAACAACCAGCCAGTCAGCGTGACAGTACACATCAAGGAACTTACGAACCCCTCTTTTGCTTTAGGGCCCACTGCCCAAGCTAAGAAACCTCTTGCCTTCTGCAACAGGCCCAAATGCCATCTCTGAGGATGACCCAAAGTAACTGGGACAGTTCCCGACTCCCTGAGATTCACATGAGTATGATAATAACCAGAGGAGGCAAGGCCACTCAGTCTGGCTCAGGGTGTGTTTGTGGTGCTGGACAAATTCAAGTGTGGGTTAGTGGCAATTAGACACAGGTGAGGCCTATGGTGCCTCAGGGAGGGGTGCTTTAAATGTAGGCTTGACATATAAAGGGAGAAACTGGATGGAGGGATGGGGCTTCACGGCAACTAGGGCCGCTGGATCTCTTTTGTAGGTCCTCTCAGTACCTAGGTCACTTAGTCCAACACACTCCTTTTTATTGGGGAAAATGAAGCCTCCGGGAGGTTAAATGATTTTGTCCAGGCCACGGATTTATTGAATGGAGGAGCTAGGACTTAAACATGGGAATTTAGTAACAAGTGTAGTGCTTTGTTCCACTACACTATGCCACACCAACGAATGGTTTCATTCCAAACGTTCCACAGTGCTGAAATAACTATGGGAAAGGTTTTTTTTTTTTTAATTCAGGTGCTAAAGGAACCAAAGAAATTCAGGTGAGTGTTCTCTGGATGAGCTGGGAATTCTGCAATCCCTGCAGATTCTGGGGAACTCAAGGGTCAAATCAGCAACTGAATCAGATGTACAGTGATGATATTGCAGATAGATCTGTGATCTTGGCCACAGATCGAAAGCCATTCCCTTCTTTTCTGCCCAGGAAACACCTGGTATTATAGCTTGACTCAGGGCTGTCAGGAGAAAAGGGAGCAAGGGTAAGGCCATGGCTGTCTGGTTTGATGCAGGCATTGATCTTTTTCATTTCTTGGCATTGTGTGTGACCCTTATGGAAGAATTTGGAAGCATAAGTCAACATCATGAGAGGACTAGGTCACAAAAGCACTGAGGAACAACACTCAGAGGTATGGGGGCAAGTTCAGATTACTGATTCAGGAAGAAGAGTGGAAAGCAAATCAAACACATCCTGAGAGCTCAGCGTGGGGAAGGGAATGTCTGGAATCCTGCGCTGTCCAATATGGTGGCTACTAGCCACATGTGGCTATTTAAATTAAAATTAATTACATTCATTAAAGATTCTGTGCCTCAGTTGCACTACACACATTTCAAGTGCTCAATATCCATGATGGCTAGTAGCTACTAAACTGGCCAGTGCAGGTAAAGAACGTTTCCATCGCTGCAGAACGTTCCATTGGACAGCTCTGGTAGACTCTGTCTGGCTGTCTTCTCTCATCTCTTGCTGGCCACAATGAGTAGTTTCTGAAATTCCTTTGGGGAAGAACTGAACTTGGGAAAGCTAGAGGATACCATAAACTAACTCTCCAGCCAACTGACTAAACCTGGGATCTCAAAGAAGCTTAGGACAACTGTGAGCATAACCCCCCTAGTGTACTAGGCTCAGCAGGCTCAATAACCTCTCTACCCCAGGGCCCTGTCTGCATGTTCGCAGCCACTCTGACCTTTGCACATTTTATTCCATTTCTATTTTACACAGTTTTAAATGATGTTTAATATAGCTTAACTCTGCGTGGTGCTCCAAGCCCCTCACCAGGGGGCCGCTCACAGGCAGAAGCACAATTAATAGCATTCCCAAGAAAATTATGCCCTGTATCAAAGCTGTCATTGCACCATATAAATGCTTATTATTACTATTGAATTCTCCAGCCTGACACCTCCCTGTGTTTACTAGGTAGCAGATAAACCTCTGTGTGTGTGCCTTCCCTACTTTACCACACCATCAGGACTAAATATAGCTCTTGTGTGTATGTTTAGCTCTAGCTGTGCTTTGGAAAAGGGGGGGGGGGGGGCAGAGAGAAAGTTAATAAAATTGAATTGCTGGAAAATGTTATTTGTTCCTCCCTCACTTGACAACCCCTTAAAAGAGAGACGTCACTACTAACAAGATGGGTAACCAGCACAGCTCCAGGGTGGGGGTGAGCCCCCGATCCCGACAATATGCCATTGCTTTTGGATCCTCCTGTGTGTGGAGGGAGCACGTCTAAGAGCACAGTATGCAGGAGGGTGGGGTGTGGGGGGGTTCCACCCTGTGCCCTGGCCAAATTGAGCTAGAGTCCTGTCCAAGGAGTCAAGGGCACTTCCAGCTAGGAAATTTCACCTGCTCTCCCCCCCGCCCCCCCAGTAAATAAAAAACAAAACATGAAGCAAAACAACAAAAGTTGCCCCCAACTCCAAAGAAACAGAAAAAAACCCTCAACTTAAGACAGCTCCCACTCTTTGGTTGTTCCTTTTGGGCTCTTTTGAAGCTTAGTTTTTGGCATAAAAAGACAGCACTTTTTCTATGATCACATGTCGGGAAAAGCAATGGAAAATTCCAGGTCTGTCAAGACACCTGGCCCCCTCCCTCTCTGGCACGCTTTCCCATCCTGTGCACAGCGCTCTCTGCGCCCGCGTCTGCTTAAAGTCTTTAAGAATGCCGAGGCCCTGAAGAGTTCCTCCTCTGACTTAGCCTCCTGGCCTTTTCTCATTGAAATAATACTACTTAGGGAATGCACATGCTTACCTCTTCTGTCTGCCTCTGTCACACACAACCACTCCCTTTTACATGCTACCAAAGTCCACTTATTATGTCAGCAAGTGGATGGACAGATGGTGGTGACTGTCGTCTGGGAGGGATGGAGAGGGTATGTGTAAGGCTGACACCATGGGAATGTGGAGACTTCAGCTCTCCTATGAATTACTATGCGAAGGTGCCCAAGTGGTTACCTTCTTCATGCCTCAGTTTTCTCAGCTACTGTGAACTGTTTGGATTGGACTGTATAATGCAACGGTTCTCAACCTGTGGGTTGCGACCCCTTTGGCGGTCGAACGACCCTTTCACAGGGGTCGCCTAAGACCATCCTGCATATCAGATAGTTACATTATGATTCATAACAGTAGCAACATTACAGTTATGAAGTAGTAACGAAAATAATTTTATGGTTGGGTCACAACATGAGGAACTGTATTTAAAGGGCCAGAAGGTTGAGGACCACTGGAATGTCTAGAGCCCTTAGAGCTGCAAAAATGCTCCAACTCCGTATTCTGAAGGTTGTATGCTCAAGTCCTTGGAATCTGAATGGGTCATGCTTATTTCTATTTATAATCCATTTTTTATTTTTGCACTCAATGCTCTATGTAGAAATGTAGATTTCTATTCTAAGTTTTTCTAAACAACAAAGGAAAAGCTCTATTTTAGTTTGTTTGACAGGGAAATGTTTCTAACTAGATTGAGTTTCCAATATTATATTTGCTTTGCTTTTTTCCATCTTTCCTAAAAAAAGAAGTTTCTCAAAACCGGAAACGTTTTCTGTATTCAGGCATAGAAGGAATGAGGCTGCCTTGGCTGAAGGAAGAAGACGGTGCGACCACGGGCCCCAGGGGAGCAGGACTACCTGCCATCTGCTGCACTAGTTGCCTCACCTCCAAATCGGGCCTGGTCTGTAGTTTGCTGCAAATATTAAGAGCCAAGCCACCAGCACATCCCACCCATGGGAAGCCTTGAGCCATTTGCACTCTGGCTACCAAGACTATCTGAAAGCAGAGGGCCACTTTCCTGCTGAGGTGAAAAACTCGTGCATTAAAATGGAAAGAGATTACTGTCCTTCACCCACCCCTCCACCCCCAGCTATTTTGAAAGCTTTAAACAGAAAGGGAGGAAGACCTGTCCGACCAAGCTGAGGAAGGGATGGAATTGTCAGAGACTCCCCCACCCCATGTATGCAGGCCAGAATGGGTTATTAATGATCCGTGGTAAAAGAACAATCGTCCTGCTGGCAGCTTCACATGTAATTAACCGGCTTCGCCGAGAGCTGGCTGCCTTCTCCAGGTCTGGCATCTGCAGACTGCAGAGCTACCTGACATAGCAACGCTGGGTTTCTAGCGAAATCTCCCCAGTGAGAGGGCATCCAAAACAGTGACCTCAACCTCAGGCACTCAGGAAACATGCCTGCGGTGGCAGTGCTCTTCTGCAGAAGCCTGGCTCTGTGCTCAGGATGACACGTAAGGCTGCAAGCTCCCTGAGGGCAACCACCAGCTCCGGGAACTGCTAGTTCCACTGGTCACCATGCACTGCCCCTCAGGTAAGTGGGCCCCTCTACTGAGGACAGAGGCCATGGAGCAGGGTCGGCTCCCCAGCAGCCCTCCAAGTGCTGCCTCCTCAGCCAAAACTCTACAGACAGGAGTTTCTGGGGATCGGCTCATGCTCCTCAAGGCAACAGACTTCAGCCCTGTGAAAGGGGCTGAGGCTTACTGGCCTTGCTGGGTATGTGGACAATAGCTGCTTCTGTGTAAGTGTGTTGCTAGAGAACCAACAAAATTCAAATGATGGCACCCAAAGAGAAAAGAGACTGGGCTAAAGAAGCTTTGCCTTTATGGGAAGTGCGAACTTCCCTTTTACGAGCCCCAGGGCTCAAAGACCCTTGGTCATCCCATCAGGTGAGTGGAGTAATAAGTATCTGCCATTTGAGACGCAGTTTTAAAAATGAGCTCTTTAGTGTGTGGCACCTGAAGTGTCATAAAAGGGGTGGTGGTGTCTCCATCACCTCTCCAGTGAGAATCAGAGGGTGTTTCCATTGAGGGAGAATGGAGCAGCGAGTGTGCGCACGCACACATGCAAGCGCACAAGCACGCACGCGTACACACCCCCCTTGCTTTTTCTGGAGTCGAGAAAGAAGCTGATAAGAACTGTCTCACTCTTCATCCCCTGGTGGATACAGACCTCTTCTCAGCACCCGAACCCTGACTCAACCTCTACCCCAGGCACCCCAAGTTCCTCAGTGAGCAAAAGCTACTATTGAAGGCTCTTGCAAGGAATACAAACCTTTGCACCTTCAGCAAAAACAGAGCCAGTTCACAGGTGTCACTCACCACACTCAATTTATATTCTGTGGGAAAACAGATAATAAAAGCAGGGTGTGCCCTTTAGAAAAACAGAGTGGAGGGAAGTTCTGGGTGAGGCAGCATCGTCCATCAACTGATGCCAGGCTTCCCTTCTAGAGGGCACAGCACATGTGGTGAACTCACCAATAAGGCCAGAGTCACAGCATAGGCTGCACAGTCATTTTCTTGCTCATTACCTGCAGTTTCCTTCCTCACCCGGCTCTGATTACAGGAGCCAAGCACAGTGGTTCGCTCATTCCTATGGAAGCAGCCTAGCAACCAGAGTAACCCCAGCTGCAGATCAGCAACGTAAGAGGGAGACGGAGAGGTCACTGCTGGCCTGGGAGGAAATGGGTAGCTCATGATAAATGAATTGGTCCTGCCTGCCATTTTTACTTGCCGTCACTTTAATCAATAAGGGAAAAGGTGAATTGCTATTGATCCCTTCAACACCTCTCAACGATACTGTACAAATTACAGAAACACACAGGAGGGGGGAAGAATGAAAGAGAAAGGACAGATGAAAGAAGCCCGGGCAGTGTGAGAATGCCCTCTGTCCCTGGAGTCGGTCTTCCCGTCGCTGGGTGTTAGGCACGCTCGGGTGCATGTGTGAATGTGTCACGAGGAGCCCTTCCTCACACCGTGAAGGGCTGGCCATGGAGAGCAGTCTCAGGGCCTCCCTCTGCACTTCATGTACTTGCTGTGCCTCATCAGGGCACCAGGGCATGAGAAGCCAGAGGCCTTCTTTTGATGCAAGGCCAGAGATCTGGAGGCCGATCCCAAGGGCTCATGATTTTTTGAAGTTGCCATACTTTCATGGTGGTTGGCTGGACTATCTCAACAGCTGACCATAATTCTGGATGGGAAAGCAAGAATTTAAAGCTTTAAGAGCAATCTCTTGCTTTGACGTACTAACCCCTCCCCTGGGTCAACTGCCACAAAAAGTCAGACAGGCAGCAGATAAGGTGAAACTATCTTGCATCATTCTTCATAATAACAAAGGCCATGCCTCTCTGGGTTCAAACCTGTCTTTGAAGCACTCTAGTCTGAAGGATATGCCATGAAGATGAGAGGCCGAGATAAACATGTGAGAGGTCTGATCTGAATCCTAGGACAGAGACCCTGTACAGACAGGCAAGACGACATTTTCACTTTCAAAATCGATGCTTATGTGAATCTCTAGTCTTACCTAGAGCACCAGGAAATAGGGCACACTATTGTGACAGATGGGCATAACAACCACAACCAGAAGACACACATTTAGTGTCTGATTCTCAGGGCTTAGTCTAACCCCGTGGTCGGTAAACTGCGGCTCGCGAGCCACATGTGGCTCTTTGGCCCCTTGAGTGTGGCTCTTCCACAAAATACCACGTGCAGGCGCGCACGTACAGTGTGATTGAAACTTCGTGGCCCATGAGCAGAAGTCGGTATTTTGTGGAAGAGCCACACTCAAGGGGCCGAGCCGCAGTTTGCTGAGCCGCAGTTTGCCGACCACTGGTCTAACCTATTGGCTATAAGGAAGACTGAGCCAACCCTTCAGCACTCTGGGACAGCTTCTGTTTAGGGTACACTGCTTCTCAGAACCAACATTATGTCAAGAAACAGATTTTTGGCAGAAAAGGGGAAAATCGACCAAAGTTTAACACAATGAGGTAAAGTGGTCACAGCTTGGGTTCCAGGACCAGCAGTTTTCCTGTTTCATTAATTGGGTCTAATATTCAGACACAGATGAGAAAATGAACTGGCCAGGTCCCTCTCCAGGTCACACAGTGCCTTCAGCTTGTGTATGGTATTCATCATCTGGGGCCTGGCAACCCTTTTCTGTGTAAGTAGGAATAACTGGAGGGATCCTCAGGAACTACCACCACACACCTTAGTCATCACCTTTCAGTATTCTCCAGGCAGAACAGGGCCCAATGCTCCCATTTTACAGATAGCGAAACCAAGGCAGGCAGGCAGTCACATATCAAAATGAAACGGAATCCAATCTTAAAAACCCACGTTTTTTAAGGATGCGCTTGGCACTCTTGCTTCAATGATTCTCCAGAGACAATGACTCAGGGTGTCGTTGTGCAATTCTGAAATCAGTGACAACACAGTTCCCTAGTCTCCCATCCTCCTACCACAAATATACCTGGAGGGCCAAAATACAGAGCAAAATAAAATGCAAGTTACAAAGCTGCTGATGTGTTTCGAGTGGAAGTGCTGAGATTAGAAGGAGGAAGTGGTTAAGTATACCCTGGGCGTTTGGAAATGGCCACGTCTGCAGCCCTGTAAGCTGATGAAGGATGAGCTCTGGCCGTCTCTTCCAGGCAGACAGAGAGGTTGGCCCTACCATCTAGAAGTGGGGAGCATGGCTGCGAGGGGGCAAAAATATAAGAAACAACTATTTAGCAAACAGCAGTACCCTTCTACAAGGAATCTTCCAATTCCGAAAGTGACCCTATTCTAAAATTACCAAGTGGCAAGTGTCCAGGCCAAAAATCCATATCCAATCAGTGGTAATGGACTATTTGTTGCATTTCCTCATATAAGGTTGCAGCACTGCTATAAAAATCCTGGGTCAGTAGTTTTAGATTTATTTAACTGGAGAGTAACAACACCCCCGCACTATAAGCACTGTAAAGAATTTTGAAGCAAAGTGGCATCCACAGCCTCTGGTAGAGGTGAAGGGACCTACTGGCCTAATTTGCATGATCTCCCACCTCTAGCTGGACATTCAATGCCAAGATCCTTTTCTGGTAACCATTAAATAGAAGCCCGCTGCATCAAGAGAAGGGGAGGGAGAAGGGGGAGGCATTATGCTCGCCTGGAAAGAAAACGTGAAGCAGTTTCCAATTCAACTCTCCTGGCTCAATGGATAGCTTTTGTTCTTGCTGCAATTACTGTCCCAAAGGATTTGTCTTGGGGTCCTTTTCTTGTCCCTTGCAATCCTGCCTAACACATAGACATTTCTTTAGAGCTTCTGCCTGATGCTCCACTACCCTCCAACTCTCTAGTTTAATACAGATAAAAGATAAACCTATGGCAATTGTAAACTGCTGTGGTCATAAGGTGGTTTGGGGACAGAAAAGAGCACTGCTATTCCATTAGAGCAGTGGTCGGCAAACTCATTAGTCAACAGAGCCAAATATCAACAGAACAACAATTGAAATTTCTTTTGAGAGCCAAATTTTTTAAACTTAAACTATATAGGTAGGTACATTGTTATTAACTTAATTAGGGGACTCCTAAGCTGGCCTTTGCTAAAAACGTCCTCAATCTGATTGAGGTACGTTCGCTGAGGTCGACCCCTTCCAACTCTCCCATCTCATCTTGTATACTTGTTTCATCCTCTCTACATGTCCAAACCATCTCAACATACCTTTCTCAATCCTCGACACTACATCTTCTTTCACTCCACAACGTTCCCTAAAATTAACTTAATAAACTTTACTTAAAGTTTTAAGTCAACTTCGCACTGTACGTGCGCGCCCGCATGTGGTATTTTGTGGAAGAGCCACATTCAAGGGGCCAAAGAGCCGCATGTGGCTCACGAGCCGTGGTTTGCCGACCACTGCATTAGAGGATAGGAAGTCAGGATCTAGATAAGTCATCCCTATAACTCTCATTTTCAAGTCGCAGTACCAGTGGGAAGTGAACAAGGTCAGAAGTCCAGTGTAAATGGGGAAACATGGAGCCCTTGGTATCGGCAGATCACCTCCAAACACTCCCATGGCAGTTGAAGTGCACAACAAAAACACCCAAGCCATTACATCTTAGATGTCTATGAGGTATCTATAGAGTCCTGGCTTCCCCAGCCTGACAATGGTTGGCCCTATCTGTCCATAGTCAAGTGTAGAAGAGGGTCTGTGCATAGGTTAGGACTCTTTGGCATTGCTTCCAGACCTTGCTTTTCCACTTAACATAACACTGCCTAGAAAGAAGTGGTTCTAACGTGTAGGACCTTGCAGAAGAAGAGGCAAAGAGACCCTGACTTTTACTTAAACACTCCTTTGAGAACTTCGTCCAAGGATGGCAGATAGGTTATCAGTGCACGTCCCGAATCCATTCAACTGGTAGTAGCTTTTAGGAGTCCTGTTTTGAGAAGTTCTAAGTCCCAAGCCAATGCAGTGCTGTAACTGATTGGAAATGTCATAGATACAAGACTGGACGGGGGTAGCATATATGTATTTTCCATCACTGGCTTTGGGGTGTGTCGAGCACTGGAGAGGACTCACTGTTGTTCTTTGTCGATTCTAATATGAATGCTACTCCCAACACACATGCCTACGCCCAACCTACCTTCCTACTCTGGGGATAGTGGTTTGTCCACACTGAAGTTCTAATTCTAGGTTTTAGGTAAACCCTGAAAGAACTTTCATTCATAATAAAGATGGTAATGCAAGCTGTTGTTCACTAGGTGATTCCCATATAGCAGACTCTAGGGCTGGGCACTTTCCACATGTACATTATTTCCACAGTATTGCTATGAAAAAGGTACCCTTGTTATAGGTGAGACAATTAGGCTTAGCAGGATTGCTGCACTGCACAACCCCAGGAGCACCATTTATACTGAATTCTATGAAGCCCGAGATTGACCTGGTTTTAGAGAAGCTAGGAATCATGTCCAAGAGCACACAGTAAATGGTGAGGCTAGAATGAGGACCCAGATCTGACTGCACATATTACTAAACGAGTTTTTGTTAAGCGACCAAGAAGAGAAAGATGCTTTTAAATGTTCTGAAGATGGATCTAAGAATGAGCTTGTCCTTCTTGAATACGTGACACATGTTGTTCAGACCAGGTTAGGGTACCGCTGCTATTAATTCTAAAGCTTGCTCATAATCTTATTTCATGCACTATAGCATTTCATAACAGACCAATGGTCACTTTCAATTTCAAAATCCATTTAAGTTCGCCTGACCAGAAACTGTCACGGGTGGAGTGGCAAATGGGAAGTTCATCAATAAAGCCTGGTTTGGCACTCAGAGGATCTCATCCAGTCCTTGGCAACAGACACAAGGAGTAGCCATGATAATGACAGGAAGAGGGCAGGGTAAGGCTGGCTCATCAACCACGACAGTCACTCCTGTGTCCTTGAGGGAGTCACATGTGGAACACCAGAATGTTAGTATTACCTGGAGAGCAAATGCAATCTACAATCTGCTTACTCTTTGCTGGCAGCGCAGGCAGCCCTGCTACTGTATATTAAGGGCTGTGTTCTAAAAAGATATCAGTTGAATTATATAATTCCAGGGGGAAATTATTAACAAAGGCAGTGGGAATGGCTGGGAATGGTCAGGACAGACAGAACAGGGAGGAATGAGGCCCTAAGACCCCCAAACATGCCAGCATGAAAGCTCACATGCAAGTCTACACGGGTGTCAGGGTCCTATGGGAAGTTCTGCAAACAGAATGGGCAAGTATGTATGAGGTCATCTTTTGTGTGACCTGCTAATCAGAAGCTATTAATGAAACACAGAACTATTTACCAAATTAGGCTTCCAGAAGGAAGTAGACAGACTTCACAGTAAAGGATTTCACCTGAGAAACAAAAATTCGGAGCTGCTTTTCTCGAGAAAAGCAGCTCCAAATTTTTTATTACATTAAGAATATTAGCTTCCTTGTTTTTTAAGTGCACACTGACCGAAGTTCAAGAGATGGTGAGTATTCAGGATGAGAGAAGCGGTTAAGAGACATGAGGAATTGTTGCAAGGGGCATCTAATACATCTAATTAAAATAAATGGCACCCAGCTCTCCTAGCACAATCCTCACCTCTAACGAGCCCAGCAGTATCTTACTTCTGACAGCATTTCTCCATTTGTTCTGGGTCACAGGCTCTACATAACTCTATAGAAGGTAGACCAGGAGGCTACATGTGACTGGGAATAGCTGTCTTCCACAGGGATGGCTCATAAAGAACATCATTTTAATCTCCAGGTGTGGAAAATGATGAACAAAATAAGCTGATGAACAAAATAGAACCAGAAGCATGGATGTAAGGAACAGATTGACAGATATCAAAGGGGAGGTGGGTGAGCAGGATTGGATGAAAGAAGGTGACATCCAAAGAACATATATACATGGCCCATGGACATAGATAACAGTGTGGTGAAGGACAGAGGGAGGAAGGGGCGGGACTGGGTGGAGGTTGGCAAAAGAGGGGAAAGGAGGAACATCTGTAATAGGGTCAACAATAAAAATAAAGTGAAAACAATAAAACAAACAAATAAGCCCTCCCCCCCCCCCCAAAAAGAATGGCCAATTTACAAATGTTTTTCTTGACCTACTATAGCAGCAGTTCTCAACCTGTGGGTTGCGACCCCTTTGGGGGTTGAACAGCCCTTTCACAGGAGTCACCTAAGACCATCGGAAAACACATATATAATTACATATTGTTTTTGTGAATAATCACTATGCTTTAATTATGTTCAATTTGTAACAATGAAAATACATCCTGCATATCAGATATTTACATTACGATTCATAACAGTAGCGAAATTACAGTTATGAAGTAGCAATGAAAATAATTTTATGGTTGGGGGTCACCACAACATGAGGAACTGTATTAAAGGGTCGCGGCATTAGGAAGGTTGAGAACCACTGTACTATAGGGACCATGCCTTTAGTACTTTTAACCAATTGGTTCAAGTACTTCACATTTCTTTATAACAGCTGCAATTCCTTCATGGCTGGAAAATAGAGTGCTTGGGTTATTATTACCTTAAAAACACAACAACATCATTTTATGACAGGTGGACAGAATTGAATACAATAGGTGTTCTGCTTAGCAAGACTCTGAAGGATTTTCAAGACCTTGTGAAATCTTGTTCACTGATAATCTTGAAGTGAACCAGTAAATGCATTTTCCAATAGCTGCCCACTATACTTACTTTTAGGCCTCAATTTTTTTTTTTCGGGCCTCAAATTTGATGAGGTTCAAAGTAAGTGCTGTGGACCATTCTACTAGAAAGATGCAAGAGAAAGTCATGTTTGGGACATTGATGTGGGTGAGAACTAAGGACAGAGCAGAAAAATCAGTGCCAGGGCCTCCATGGCATTGCTGAGGCTTCTACTTGTGGAGAAAATGGAATTTGTCAGATCTATGGACTATCCCTTATATTTCCTTTTACTGGGAGGAACAGTAAGAAAAACAAATTGGCACAGAAAACACAAAAGTCTCTCAAGAAAGAGTTTACAGTAGTAGTGACCAACTGCCCAGGGAAAGGAAGAATCCCTCTCCTGAAAAGCATTTTCTTCCCTGGGATAGAATTACATCCTTGAGGCCTTCCTACATGTCAAAAGGAGGCCAAGTATCTTGAAGGCCTAAACCTTATTCCACCTTATTCTGCCCCAATCCCAACAGCCAGCTGGGATGTGAACACTAGCCTCTGGAGGGCAGTGAAGACTATCCAACTTATTGTATTCAGCTGTACCGACATAATTACAGGTAATAGGATCATGGCCAAGCCAATGAAAAATTAGGCCCAGCAGCTATTTCAGAAGAATGGATGCAATTCTATGCTTGACTGGCTATGAAAGTTCCAAGCAGAAGAACAGGGAAATAGACACCAGCCTAGCTGAGCCAGCAGCTTTGCAGAGCAGAATCCCACTGGAGCCAGCACACTGTTGGCACCCACCAGCACCCACCGGCAAATGCTGCTGAGCTTGCTTGGGGAAGCTACCGGTGACTGGCTGAGTTTAAAAGCTGACAGCAGGGGGAAAAGCAATGCGACAGTATCCCCCATTCTTCATCTTAACCTCACCCCTTCTCATTGTGATGCCTTTTGCATTTAGGGGCTGGAATGGGATTAGAAGGCCTTCCCTCTTCTAGGGCTTTTAGAGATAGGTGGCAAGGGCCAGGAGCCCAGAAAGGAAGGGGCTGTAAGTGGGCAGATAACAGCCTGCTATTCTCACGATGCTTACTGAACAGGAATTTGTTGACTTGAACTTCAAAATAAGCCTTTCACCTCGTTAATAGTTTGATCCACAAAAGCAGAGGATGGGAAACATACCAGGAGGGAAAGAAAGGAGCAGCTTAAATCAGGAGAGTGATGAAGGGACACCAATGCTTTCTTTTCAAATATTTTCACAACACTCACATATTATTTCACTATCTTTAAGTATTCTGGTTGGACAGATGGGGAGACCCAGGGAGGTCAGCGTCTCATAGGACTTTTCCAGTGAGAAGTTGTTGAGTTGCAGCCTCAATACTCATACTCCAAAGTCTTCCTCTTACAAATGCTGAGTTTAGAGTTTCCCCTAAGAACTATAAAGAACAACAAAGAACAGGCCTTCTTCCCAATCTCTAGAATTGGGCCATAGGGAATCAGTTGATTGAACCAATATGTATCTATCGAGTATTTCTCATATACTAGGCAAAAATACAAAGAACACAAGAAAGAAGCAAGTTCCTGTCCTTGAGTTGCTTACAATCTAGTGGAGAGGCCAACACAGGTCCTTCAACATCGTTGGTCAGGACATGACAGGTGTGTGCATGGGGTGCTGTGGGGACTGAAGGAAGGGCGTCTTACCCAGACTGGGAGATCAAGAGAAGGCTTTCTTGAAAAGGAAGGTTATCTTAAAGGACAGGTAGGAATAAAAAGGCAAAGAAGGGGGATGGCTGATATACTGGCTGGAGAGCTTAAGTTGACCTACGGGATGGGAGAGATAAAATAGCAGGATATATATGGGGAACTGTGAGTATAAGGCCAGTTCTGATGACAAATTATGAAACGATTAGTGGTGAGACATGAATTGGAGAGGTAATCAAGGATATGTGTAAACTAAGGAAATTAGACTTTACCCCAGAGGCAGTGGGAAGTTATATATTTATAACAATGTACTTACTTAGCCAGATTTGTCTTCTAAAACATTAGAAATAGGATTATAGATATACATAGTCCTATTTCATATTGACCACATACATGATCAAACTGAAATGAAGCCAAATACGGTACAGAGGCATCATTACATGAAAAGTAAGGCCCACAAAGGTCAGACAACAGATGCAGCAGGACTGAAGCAGTCAGAAGATATAAGGACTGTGACAAGAGCAGAGTAAGTATTTCGAGGAGGCATGTCCACAGCAAACTCCTTAGGTCAGCGATTTTCAACCGGTATGCTGCAGAATTTTTAAAAATGCAATACCTGACTATTTAGTCAGGGACACTGACATTTTTTCCTTAAATCAAGCACACGAATATCTTTGCGGCCCAGCCAATATAATGCTGTGAGCAGTTATTTACAGTTATGAAAGGAAATACGTCTCCTGTCAGATCCAGAATTACTGACATTCACCTTGGGTCAGTTTTGAAAGTAATTACTGTGAACAAGATTTCCCCCGAAATAGGAAAGATAGTAGCAGAGAAGAGATGCCAAGTGTCAGGAAGAAAACATTAATTTTATCATTGCTCTTTTTTTTTTATACTATACTTTGCAAAATAAACCTACATTTTTATGAAAATTAAAGCTTTTGTTTCTTTGTGGCCCACGTAAACTTAAGCCTTGTTTATTTGGCCCGTGTTAGCCTGAGTTTGACATGCTTGCCTTAGATTGTCAAATAAAAATATGACAAGAGCCAACACAACAATAGCCATCCAATGTGAGTGAATCAAAATTATTCCTATTTTTTTGTGAGGTTGGTAAAAAGATCTATTTTTTCATGTGCCACAGAATTTCAGTAACTAATTTCTATGTGCCATGAGATGAAAAAGGTTGAAAATCGCTGATCTAAAGGAAAAGAGGTGAGTGCCCCTGACTAAACAGTCAGGTAGTCCGTGTTTTAAAAGTTCTTGCGGCACGCCAGCTAAGGATCCTGCGTGAGATCCCTGTGCAGCCTGTGAGCATCCAAAATCAGACCCGGTGGTTCCTTACTGGAGATGAACTCTCAGCCGGTGCTGGTCCTTCAGGGAAGCCCTTTACTAATTAACTAGTTCTAGATACTTGAAGGTTGAGAAATGATAAAATTTGGCTAAAAGAATGATCACCTTCTAATGCAAAGTTGGTAAACTTTGGGGAAAAAAGGATCTAATTTGAAATGTAGATATTTGGATTTTGGTATTTGTCCTACAACAAGCTCTGCGAATAAAGGCAGGCTGCCTGCATCTCAGTTTCCTGAACTGTAAAATTGCGTTATTTTTCTTATAGGTTTGCTGTGAGATTAAAATGAAATATTGTATATGAAAGCACATTTATGCTAGAAAAAGCTATTTAAAATGAAAGTTTGATCACTATTAAGACAAAGGTCTTTACTGAGCCCCCTTCAAAGAAAACAGCCAGAATGGAAAAACATAAAAGACCACTGGTGGGTGATGAACTGTCGAAAGAGTGTGGGGAGGTGAGAAAAGCCTTAGCCCACAAAGCCTTCCACACCTTCTGGGACAAGAGCTGATGGAGAGCTGGCCTTTCTGCATCCCTTCTTCCTGGGCAATGGTAGAGATAACATAGAACAGGATATCTTTGTGCAAATTAGTGGAAGATTGTGCGACAGCTGGCTTACTTTTTATCAGGCTACTCCTCATGACTCTGTGAGCGTCACCGAGGGGCATGGCACTCAGGGAGAGCTGGAGTTCAGTGTGTCGTGGGCCTCACCTCTACCAGGTGTCCCTCACCCTCAGATTTCCCTGTGGCTTGAACTGTCCCCATCACTCTGACCCAGAGATACAAGTCTGCCATTGATCCTCCTCCTGTGTGTCTCCTGGACAGAGAAGGGCCTACAGACCGGAAGGGTGAGAGCATATACAATAGGGCTTGTGGGGAGATGTGGAGAAAGACAGAGGGCACGGTGGGGGTGGGGGGAGCACCGATTTAGAGAAAAGGCAAATTGCTTACGGAGTTATCTTTTTCAGACAAGAGCAGGACACTTGGTGCTGAAACAAAGGATATAGAAACACTTTCCTTTTATTCTAAGTTTTCTTTCCCAGGCAAATGCCCTTCCATTAATACATACCAGTATTCGCTGCTGAGTCCGTATTCCCAGAAACATTAAGTACATGTTTTTCAAACAGCAACAGCTGCTTGTAATGCTTTCATGTACCTTTGTTTGTAAAAAAGCAGGGGTAGTGGGAGAGAGGGAATCCAGGACAGGGCTCTGGCTACTGCAGCCTTTGGAATGAGCTCCCCAGGGGGACATCCTCTCTTTTATGCCAGCAGGAAGAAGGGAAATAGGTCAGGGCAGCAGCCAGTTTGCAGCTCAGGCTGTCCAGCATGAGGACGTCATTTTCCAGGCAGCAGCAAAAGGCAATTTCTCAGATCTCAGAGAAGGACAAAGGGGTCATTGAGAAAGGCCCTGGAAATGATCACCGGGCCTCTGTATCCTGCCCCGGCCCCAGGGAATTGCACCTCCTACAGCCTGCAGATGTGAAGAAGGTTAAACTGTGGTGTTGATCTCTGTAACGCCAGCTCGCAGCCCCTTCTCTAAAAGGGCAGGTTTTCCCGACAGTGACCTCTGTGCTGTTCAGGCAGCAGCTGGTCAGTGAGTGCATGCTGGTTAGCTGGCCTTCTGGCAAGAAGGTGTGAAGAGATCCTGAATGACTATTTTCCTCATAAGAAGGGCTCCAAGCAGGGGTGGGGAACCTCTTTTTCTGCCAAGGGCCATTTGGATATTTATAACATTGAGGGCCATACAAAATCATCAACTTAAAAATTAGCCTGCTATATTTGGTCAAACATTTAATTAACTCACCCCTAATGCCTTGGCAGGGCCAGACACTCCCACCACTGCTCCAAAGGAAGAGGGTGGCTTGGGACTGCTAGGTCAATGCTTTAGACAGGAACCCAAAGCAGGAAAGAATCACTCACTCAGGACCACATGATACTGGAGTGTGAAAACCTAGCAGTCTGCGCTTTTAAACCGGTTATCTACCCATTAGCTAATGCCGTCTCTCACCAGGACTTCGGGGAAGATGCTAGACACGGGCACAGTCCCACATCTGAGAAATGACACCAGATCTCCCGACCCGTGGCAGTGTGGCAGGGACTTGCCTATAAGAGGCAACTGTACTGGGGGAAGGGAGAAAGAGGTGTCACCAAGCACATGCCATTAGAAGGGCAACAGCACGCAGCTCTGTCAGCTACAGCAACAGACACAGTGATCTCACGCCTTTTGCTCCAGAAGCAGTCCAGCCTCAAGGGCAGGGGACACAGGGGCTAACTCATATAAGCAGCCATTTAATGCAACTCTGCAGAGGGGTCAGCAAACTTTTTTGATAAAGGGACAGACAGTAAGTGTTTTAGGCTCTGTGGGCCATATAGTCTGTGGTAACGACTCAACTCTGATGTTACAGCACGAAAGCAGCCACAGAATGTACACAGAACAATTAGTGTGCCAGTGTATTCATAAAACTTTATTAATAAAGCGAGCAGAGGGCTGGATTTGCCCACCCCTGCTCTACACCAACGCAGTCAGCCTGGAATGAACTGTGGAGCTTATTGGATTTCCTTTGAGTAAAAATAAGTGAAATCCTTTGAGAGTTCCTTGGCTGCTTTGGCCTTCAAGGTCATAAAGAATCAGGTAAAAGGTCACAGGTGTCTAACCTTGGGGCAAGAACACTAGGAAACCTAGATCACTGACCTGGAACAGTAATCACAGACACCCAACTCAAGAAAGGCAACACAAGTCAATGGCTGAGGAGAAGAACCGTGGGAAAAAAAAAAAAAAGGAGAAAAAAAAGAAATGCAATGAAAGGTGGCAGGGAGGCACTTAGAAATGCAGCTGAGTGATGGCTAGAAATGTCAATAACTTCGTGCTGACTGGTGTCATTATAAACACATTTAAGGAAAGTAGGGCTATCTGGTCTCAAGGTAATGCGGGTGGGGAGAATATCTGAAATATAAAGGAGAGACTTGTCTGAGACTGTGCAGGCTCCTCATGAGGAATGGATGAAAAGATTACAATTCTTTCTTCACTCAAAATAGAGAAAGACAGGCAGTAATTTCTGGGCTGGCTACCCATAGCCAAGACAATATACTTTATTCATAAATAGGGGGTCACTTTTCAGGACCAGGCACCTTGCCCCCCGCTTTCTGTCCCCTCCCTGGCAGAGGTCTGACCTAGGGGCAGTGTTCATTACAGTCCTGCCCCCACTGCATACCCTTCTCCAGTCAGTTTACCCCATTTGTGGGAGTCCAACGGTGGCCAAGCCTCTGTGGGACCTGCACAGGGGGCCCAGGAGGTACTGTGAAATCAAGGTAGCTGTGTGCTTCTCCTTTCCTATATGACAATGAAGATTTATAGTAACTGGGGAAAGCATGTGCGGGGTAGAAAAATTCTGGCTCAAAATGAGATAAAAAAATTTCAGAGGGAGGGGTAGGGCAGGGTCAAGGACAATCACATCTTATATTACCTAATTACATACTGAGCTGAATCTGATTATCAAGGGAATAGGAGGAAGGTGCAAAACACCAGTTTAGCCCTGGCCAGTGCTGCAAAGTGGTTAGAGTGTGAGCCTGCACCCTGAGGGATCACGGGTTCGATTCCTGGTCAAGTGTACATACCTGGATTGCAGGTTCAATCCCGGCCCCAGTAGGGGTACGTGTGGGAGGCAACCAATCGATGTGTCTCTTTCACATCGATGTTCCTCCCTCCCTCCCTCCGTCCCTCCCTCCTTCCCTCCCTCCCTCCTCTAAAAAATCAATGGGAAAAATATCCTCAGGTGAGAACTAACAAAAAAACCCAACCAACCAACCAAACAAACAAACAAAAAAACACCAGTTCAACTGTGGCCATCACAGCAGCAGCTTGGCTCCAGAAGAGTTTCTGGAGTGGAATACAGCACAATGGAGACTGCCCTGAAGGTAAGAACTACAGGAGGTGGGAGGCTGTAGACCCACACTCAGGCATCCATGAAATTACGCTACAGTACTTTCTCCTGCAGGTGGGAAGGGCCTCTGCAGCCAGGAGTACCAATGCATCATCACATTTTCTAGATAAATCCTTGAGGGGTGAGGGAAGAAGGGCAAAAAAAAAAAGTTCTACAGAAGAATTTAGGGGAAAAAAGTGAAGGTACTATATAGGTAAAAGCACATGAATGAACCTATAACAAAACAAAACCTCTCTTCATTCCTACACTGTTCAGAAAACAGTTTTCATGTTACATAAAGGAAAATGCCCAGAAGAACAGGCTATAATTGGTTCCTTTAGTCAAAATTCCAACTTATCCTTAGTTTAGGCCATCCTTGTCTTTCCTCTATATAAAGATCTTTCAAAAGGGTCAGCCCAAGTAATCATATGAGCAGCTAAGAAAATGCAGAAAAGTTCTTTAGTAAGAGGCCCCAACTTAGGGCTATGAAAGACTGGGATGCTACAAACAAGAAAGAGAAAGATCAGCTTTGGATTAGACCAGTGATGGAGAACCTATGACACGTGTGTCAGAGGTGACACGCGAACTCATTTTTTTTGGTTGATTTTTCTTTGTTAAATGGCATTTAAATATATAAAATAAATATCAAAAATATAAATCTTTGTTTTACTATGGTTGCAAATATCAAAAAATTTCTATATGTGACACGGCACTAGAGTTAAGTTAGGGTTTTTCAAAATGTTGACACGCCGAGCTCAAAAGGTTCGCCATCACTGGATTAGACTAAGGATCTGCAAACTCACTCACATGCCTGGAGCATCAGAGAAGATGGAGGAAAATTTTACCTTTTTCAACAGTCAAGTATCAGCAAATATACAGACAAAGGTAAGTTCATAATAACCATGAGAGAGTAAAAGAGCTTTGGGCCTTCACTCCTCTTAGTGATCAGTATTCTCTTTGACCCCCTTCTGCTTTTGAGTATCACCAGTGGGCCAAAAACATGATCAGGAGGAAAAGTGGCTGGGGAAACAAGAGTTGAAAAAGAACGGGAAAGAAACTTTAGGAGATGAGAAAACACAGGAAGATGACTATGGTGAAAAATGGGAGGCAAAACAATAGTGTGATTTAGACAGTAATTTATGAGGACGTTACTATCAAATGTCTCAGGCAATCCAACACAGTGATTTCTTTCCTCTACCAAAGGACAACAAACAAACATCTGTTGTTCCTTCCTCTGCAGTGTCTGTAAGTCATGACGGTGAATGGACTAACCTGCTTTCTCCAACATGACACTGCTCTGTAGTGCCTTATCCAAAGGCCAAAATAGAGAAAAACTCTACAATACTGGTCCCTTCTACCTAACCCCTGGGCCTCTTCAAAGAATTGTAACAACTACTGATGGCCAACTGGAGTGTTTGAATTCTTGAATACTTCTCTAGCAAGGGGCTATCTTTAACTGATAAAAATTCAGGCTACAGTGTGTAGTTACATAATAGAGGGAGGGGAGGCACCATGTGTGGCAAGATACCGTCTTCACAAACATAAATATGTCTGACCAAATACAAAGTAGAGGGCAACGTGAAACTGATACGACAACTGAGGGTCGAGCCCCACCCCTCACTCTACAGATGGCCGGGAGATGTGAAGCAATACCAGGTGGTTGCAGCTGGTATTTGAGAACTGGAACCCATATCTCTCAGACTGAGAATTCAGAATTTCTGTTGCCATGCCACTTGCACAAAATGAGAAAGCAAGAGCTAGAGAATACCAAAGAGGTGGTAACCAATAGCAGAAAGTGGTGGTTTTCTTGAGGCCAGGCTAGTCTAATATAGGGTGTCCCAAAATTCACGCAAGAAGTGATTTTGATAGAAAACACAGGTTTATAATTAAAAATTGTAAATTTTTTATTGATTCATAAAGTATACAGTATAGGGGTTATGTATGGAATAGCACATCAGGTAAATGGCCTCCACAGCTTTGCTGGCACATATGCAAAGCTGTGGTCTTCATTGTCCCTGCTCCTGGGCCATAATTGGTACTTGGTAATGCTTATCAAATTGAAGGGATTGAAATCAAAGGGCAACAGACATTAGAATCTGATTCAATAAACCAAGTAAAATTAGGCTTTTATTTTTTGTTATTGTTGTGGTTAATGCTCACCCAAAATTCAAATCTTGCGTGAATTTTGGGACACACTATATAAGCATCTTGAGCTAGCCTGTTCTTCAGTACCTCTCACACCTAATATGTTTGCTGGTGATTCAAATCAAAATGAGAGATGCTGAAGCTTATAAAGAGGTACTTGTATCACTTAAAATCCCAAAGGAGCCCACATGTCTGATCTGAAGGACCTAAAACAGCGGTCGCCAACCTTTCGGACCTCACGGACCACCGGTTGGCGACCGCTGATCTAAAAAGACTTTTCACTCCTCAGGATAACCTTCAGGAGCCCATAACCTTTTAGCTCTGTGCATATTATGATATTATAATGGATTTGATTGTAAAATAAAAGAGGACAAAAGCAGATCTAAAATCCTAAGTCTGAGCCCAGCACATTCCTCCCACTGTTCTTTTCTTGTGCCCACCTAGCAGGATTGATTTATGGCTGGCATAGTCCTGGAAAGAAGATGGATCTGTTGACTATGACTTCATAAAAATGAACAGGTAGATGGGCACCATAGCAGATGAGAAGCCTAACTCCTGCCTGTAAGAGCCAGCCCAACAGGCAGAAACAGAATACAATTAAATTAAGTCCGAAAACCTGCTATAGAAAATGCAATTACTAAAAGATACAAATAAATGTTCAAAGAAAATTGGCCCCTGACAGGGTTAGTCAAGCTTCTAAATCCAGCTGGAGGCAGACGGCTCAGGCTAATTCGCAAGCAGAAGGAGTGCAAAGCTGTCAGCTCTGCATCAGGATGCTGGCCTGGTGATCACCATGCATCCCAGGGCACCAGTGGTGAGGAGCAATTTTGGGGCAGCTGGCCAATGATTCAGGGCTCCAGGAACTAGGATGTGGGCAGACACAGAAAGGATCATGGATGTGGAAGGCTGAGCACTGGAAAAAGTGACAGGCTGGTCTCTGATATGGCAGAGAAACATGAGACCGAGTGAGCCCCACTTTCTCACCCCCTCATCCAGGAAGCAACTGGAAGAAGTCCTACCTCTCGCTGCAGCACCAGTTCCTTGGTGAAAAGCGTTGCTTCCTCACTGAAGGGCTCTCCCTCTTGCACCAAGCCTGGGAGGTTTCGGGCTCCTCTGGGGCATTCAATGCCTGTGTCAGGAGAAAAGGAAAATTTGTGATGAAAAGGGGCCACTAGGCTTAGTGTCCAGCAAGGACAGTCCCTTGAACACTTCTAATAAGGCAAGCATTAGATCAGAATGCCGTCATGTCTGAGACAAGGGAGAGTAGAAGGAAATGAAGTTCGCCCAGGTGGGAAAACCAACACCATCACAGCAGCTACACGGGAGAGGAGCTCACAGTTACAGCAACGGGAACTGTCAGGAGGACCCAGTGAGCTCCAAGTCAGATGTGCAGGGAACACACACACACCCAGATGTGGGATGAGTCCTCATCTTGGACTCCTAGTCCTTACAGTCCTGGTCTCACTGCTTCAACCATCACTTACATAAATGGCTCTTACCTAGACTCACTGATAGTCCAGCTGTTCTGCATCCTGAGAACCATTCCGCTGACTCCTAGGCATTTCCTCTTTACTATCTGATTTTCCCATCAAATTCACGTGTTAACTCGGTGTTATTTTCCTCTTCAAATAAGCTTTCTCTTTTGTCCTCTGGCTATATTTTAGATAATAATATCTTCAGTTTTTCATTCAGAATCAGATGAAGTATCAGGTGTCTGGAGTTAGAGAGACCTAGATTCACATCCTAACTCTATCACTTAGCTTTGTGACCTTGGCCAAGTTACTGTACCATTCAAAGCCTCCCCTGCCCTAACTGCAAAGCTTCACAATGGTGGTTGTGTGAACTCGGGATATAAAATACTTAGCACAATGCCTGACATAGAGAAAGGGTCAATACATTTTAGCTCTTATTAGTTGACCATTATTATCATTATTACTCTTAGCAGTTATCCAAGCTCAAAATCTTAGTCATCTTTCATTCCACAACTAGCCTGCAAGATCCGTGAGCGCAGAATCGCATCCTTCACACTTCTTTGTATCCAGAAACGTATTCATACAAAACAGGTGCTCAATATCTAACTCAGACTTCCTTTCTTCCTTGCTTTGGTTTAATAATTTACTTTGCAAATGTATTTATTACTCACAGTGCTCATCTCTGACAGGCCATGAAATGGGTCGAGTTTTGATGTACAAATTAGACTTGTAAATATATTCCCCCAAATCAGATTGCAGTAAAAAGCTGAACTAATCTAGAGCCACCGGAAAAGAAAACAATCAAATTATGGGGAGGACACATTTGGGGGCCCTGTCTGATTCATTGCTGGTCACTCCCGCACCATAAGGCAGAATTGTGAGTTGTTCCCTCTCTCCTACAAGCAGCCTCAGGTGGGGGAACAAGCGATGTGGCACAGGGAGGCAACGCAGCAGAGCACCTAGGCCACGGCAACACCTGCTGGGGAGCCTTGGGGAGAAAAGGAGCCACTGCAGGGGCAGAAGGTACCTCTCCTCAGGATGAAGCCAGGTGGCTGTCATGTTTCTGGCCACAGCACAGACTCAAGGTCATAAAGCTCAGAGGAAGAGGAATTGTTTATACTGTGGGTTTCCAGAAGCTCAAGAAGAGACCTTTCTCTCCAAGCCTCAAGGCCTCACAAAAGGAGTAACATCAAATCAAACCAAATGCTAGACAGGGTGCGCGCTGCAGCGGAGAGCTGCTTGAGCGGGTGGCCAGGGCTGTTCTCCCACCCAAGCTGAGATGGGACAGCTGAAGGTCCCATCCAATTGTCACACAGGTGAGAAGACCACCGGGGCTCATGCCTGGCACTCAGTGCTAGGCTGCACAGGGAAGCGAAACTTATTTTGTAAGACAATAATAAACTCATAGAGAGCCAAAGAGCCTGAGATTAACCTTGGGAGAGATGGGGCTGGAGTGAAATGGAATGAAAGATAGCCCACGGTTTTTACAATACCAACAGCCAAAAACACTTCATTTTATATCTGCAAACTAAGCAAGAATAGAATTGTCAGAGAGAAAAATAAACAATTCTATTAAACTTTTTGGCCACATAACCATAGATAAAGCATTCTTGCAGAAGCAAGAATAATGCTAAAATAAGCATTTGTTTCTACCCTCAGCAGCCATTTGGGTGGGCCGACTGGGGTGCTGCTGGTAAGACTGCTGTGAACAGGGGCCTAGAATTGGGATGAGGCGAGGGCAACTCACCAGGCAGCAGGGACCAAGGGAAAGAACTTCCACTAAAAGGGCACAAAAGATAACTGAGTCTCGCTGGTTAGTAGATGTACACATCCTACTCCTCTGTCACTTTCTTGGTATTCTAAAACCTCAAAAGATCCCAGCAGCTCTCTCCGAATCCTGGGAGACCACCGAGTGATTAAATCCAGAAAACAAGATGGCTCAATGAACCCAGGGAGTTAGACACGTCAAACTGAAATGTCCTCAAAACATCTTTCAGAAGAGAGTCCTCTGGGCCAGTGGTGACCGAAGCCCAGCCACTCCGTGCAGAGTAGATGGAAGGCAAGGGGCCTTTGCATGCACTCCTCTGCTTTCCAACAGCTGAGCTCCAGCTGTGCAATAGGAGGAAGCCAACGCAGGCAGTTTTCCTGCCCTTTTTAAGTGGAAAAAGTAAACGCACCCACGCATATCAATTCCTGTCAGGCAGGCAGGTAAGAGAAAGAAGAGGAAGAACAAAAGCTGCTTGAGAACAAGAGTATTATTATGTCTGCTTTTATCATTTACTTCTTTTCTTCTGGGTGGACTCTTTTCTGAGGTCTCCCTTTCCCAGTCAAAACCTGTCTCCCTGACACATCTCAGCTCAGGGTGAGATGTGGCTTAGCTGACACTACTTATTAGGCCAGACAGACAGAAGATGCATCTTAAAAACAGACCCAGTGGAACAGGTACCAGAGTTACACCCAGGCATAGGTCTAGAAGAACAAAGGGGAAAAATCAACACTTGCTGAGTACCCACAAGTATCTAAGATTTGGCATAAGGCCTAGATCACAAAGGCAGTAAGTGGCCTATGTGAACCTTAAATTGTCAGATGCTGATGCCACTGAGAAAAAGGACAGTTTTGGAGTTGAACCACACTGTCACCAGGGGCTGTTATATCCCACAATGGAGAGCAGGCAGGAGCGTCCAGGGCCCTGAGGCACTCCATTTCCTGTTGGGGAGGAACCCAGGAAGAGCTGGTGCTCAGACAAGGAGAAGGGGCACTTGGCACCCAGGTGATCAGGGCACTGTCAGACTGGAGCACAGAGGCCAGTTTCTAGCTCTGGGCAGGGGAGTTCCTACATACAAGGGGAGGCCCTCGCCAGAATACCAAACTGGGACTCAGAAACATGGACTGGGCAGGGGGAGGCAGAATCTGTTATCAGCACAGGGGTCAAAGGCAGGGCCAGGATAGCAGGAGGGGTCTGATGACGCTGAATATTAGAAATCGATGCGCCAAGCTAATTTTGCACATGAAATGTTGTGCAGACGAGAGGTTTTCAAACTTTAATTTTTATTATAACCCATATAGACACATGTACATATGGGTATATACACTTTATATAACAAAGTTTCCACAAAATAATGGTTAATCTTGGCTACATGTGCTGTGCTCTGTCTCTCTTCTGTTCTATTTCATTAAAGAAAAAAAGGAAAGATGATTATGACATTGAATTGATTTAAGAGGGCAAGACCCTCAGCTTGAAAAACACTGGTATAGACTGAGGCGTGGACACAGAAGGCCGGCAAGGACGGCCTCCTTGGAGAATTCAAAGGCTACCCTGAGTGCTTAGTAACCAGCTTCTGGACTTGCTTTTGTGTCCCTAGGGATCAGTGGACAGGGCAGGAAATATGCTGCCCACTAAAGCCAAAAAGACAGGTATCACCGCTGAGAACCAGAGAGGACCGTGCTGTCAGCAGGAAGAGTCCTACTGCCCCTCCTTCCCGAGAGCGGGGTCAGGAGGCGAACCCAGTCCGCGCTGCACCTTTACGCAAATGACTGCAGTACTGGGCAGGGGACCCTGGTATGCGGCTCTGTGACCAATATAACACACCTTAAAAAAATAAAAAAAACAAAAGATCAAGGGAAAGAAAGCTGGGTCCTCAGGAAGCAAACCCGAGGCTGCAGTCGCTGAGCTGGGCAGGCCAACATGGAGCAATGGAGAGACCCCACGGTGGTAAATACAAAGTGAGCTGTGGCCGGGTGGCTCAGTTAGTGGGAGTGTCATCCTGTACACCAAAAAGGTTGTAGGTTTGATTCCCAGTCGGGGCATGTCCAGGAACGAGGCAACTGATAGACTGATGTTTCTCTCTCATATCCCTCTCTCCCTTTCCTCCTCTCTGCCCTCCCTTCCTCTCTCTCTCTCTCAAAAAAAAAAAAAAAAAAAAAAAAAATCAATAAAAACATATCCACGAGTGAAGATGAAAAAAACACACAAAAGGAAAGGGCGCTATCAGTGGAGGTCCAGAAGCTGCCCCCGCCAGGTGCGGAATGCCGTGATTCTGAGCGTGACTATTTCCACTAAGAGCCGTCTTTGCAGATAAGGCGCCGTGCGGTGCAGTGCTGCCTGCTGATAAGGACGCATTAACTGCTGTGCCTCACACACACAGGTGCAGGTCAACAGTCAAACTTCCCGACACTTCCCAGCCATTCAAAAACCAAAAGTATTTAAATATTATAAAAGAACCCTGTATCTAAAAAACTCCCATTTTCCTTCCCTATTATGGGATGTGCCAAAACGAAAAGAGACACCAGCCTGTGGGGCCCTCTCAGCTGACCTCACTCGGGCGGATACAGAAGAGCAAGGCAGACAACTCCACCCTCCTGGTCCACATGGCTCCAGGACGCTCTAGAGCCCTACAGACCGACCTGTCTATCGGTGGAACTCACTGTTACTCTCACCTTTTCTATGCTTTCTGGGTGTAATAGTTAAATAAGACTATTAAAAAAAAAACACAAGACAAAGCAAAATGAGGGCTTCCCTTAGCGTGTCTGGTTTAGGAAGAGAGAATTCAGCATCAGCTGTCAGCACAGGACCGTTATAGAGTTTCTGTTCTGCCACCGACCAAGTATAAAACCTCTCCGGCCTCATGGCCTCTGTGAAAAGAAGGCACTCCAAAGCCTCCCCGGCCATAAAATCCTACAATTTTGGTTATGCCCTTTCAAGATTCCTCACCCAAGGCTTGGCTTGTGGAGTACAGGGGCCTCCTTTCAGTTTAAAATGCTGGGTTACAGAGCATTCTATTTTTAAAAAAAATTATATATTTAGAGACATTGACTAACGAGGTCAATTAACACAAATACTTTGGTCAGTCAGCTTTGGAAAAGAAGTACAGATTCTTGTTAATGGTACAATAATGGCCACAGAAGAAATGCTATGTGTGAGAGTCACGTTTACATTGCATGTTGAGTTTTATGATAACTAAGCCTCTGGACTCAAAGTGCATTTGCTTTTTCCTTTATTGGGAACTAAAGGGAAGTGTGGCAAACCTGCCTTTGCGAGAAGTGACAGCTTCCCAATGGTACCTTGTCCAGCAAACAAGACCGGGCATTAGGCAAAGAAAACCAAAGTCTAGTGGAAACAGTAAGAATTGTGCTTATTGCGTGTCTACCGTGTGCTCATTCCACATCGGACATTGCCCAGGGAAGAGCACAGGAGGGATGCAGACATAATCTTTGCCTTCTGCCTACTTCGGATACCTAAAATGCCACAGTTCACCTCTCAGACCTTCCCTCACTCCATATGTATCAGTACCTACTCTGGGCTAGACACTGTGCTGGAAGATGAAAGCTCAATGATGAAAAAGAAAGACTCTGTGCCAATGAAGCTTAATTTCCATCATGAAAACATGACTTTCCTCTGCCGTTGTACAAGATGTTATTGGTGACTGAATTCACCATTCGCCTGTAGGTTGCAGAACATTAAGAAATAACACGTGATAACTGGATTATGCTAGGCACATGCATGTGTGTCTAGGGGACTGCTGGTAGATGGATCAGACAAGTCATTATGGGACTCACCATGCCACGTCCCTTGTTAAGGGCAGCCTCAAGCATCTTTGTTTTCTAGCACAGGACCCTGGCCTCTGCCCTCACCACAGGTGGGGATGGAGGTCAGAACAGAAGGTGGAGAATGACAGGGAGGGCGGAGAGTTGCTGCTGCCCCGCCTGAAGGGTAGCCTGCAGCCAGGCTGCCAGCGGCAGGGGGGTGGGGTGAGAGCTCTGTCCAAATAGAAATGGGAGGTATCAGGTGAGAAAGGTGTTTTCTGGAATCTGAACTGGACTATGTATAAAACAAGCCCATCGGGAGCTAGAGGAAGGGAACCACCTTGCACCGACATTGGAGCACGAACACTGGATATCTACAGAAGTCCCGGGAACAATCGCAGGCCCACAATCACCCTCTGGGTTCCAGGATCTGTGAGATCTGACCTAACCTTGGAACCCATTAAGTTTCATGGATCTTCCCATAAATTTGCTTTCTCCCCTCATTGCTACCATGAGCAAGCCTATGTGAGAATAAAATAATCCAACTAAAACTAAGTTGCTTCGAGGATGGGTACTGCATCAGATTCAGATTTTATTCTTTCTAGCATCCAACACACTGCCTAGCACACAGTGCCACTGTAGATCTTCAACAAATGTTGAATGAGTATTAGTGAGAAATACTTTAGAAAAGAGGCAAATACAGAGAAGAAAATGGCTAATGAACTGTCAAGGTTGTAGACCTTAGGAGAGGGGCCCACAGAACCCATAACTACATACATCCCACTTTCCCATAGTTATACAGCACTTCAAGGAAGAAAAACAAACAACCAAAAAACCTCCAGTGACACCCACTTACTTTAAATTAGCACACTTGAGAAATGCAGGTTAAGTATAGAGAGGAAGTGGCCAACTCTCCCAGCAATGCCAGAGAGCCTGAGGCTGGAGCACTGCAAAGATGCTTACTTTCCAAAATAACAAAGGAGAGAACAATTCGCATTTCTGACCCTATGTTTGGCTCTAGGAAGCTGTGTGGCCACATGGAAATGCAGAATAAACGAGAGCACATTTAAAGAGAGCGATAGAAAATGACTCAGGGGTAGGAGGCCTAGCTTTAAAGGAAAGATAAAAGGTGCCAGATCTGTACAGCTCGGTAAGCAGTGACTAAGGGTGACATGATAGTAATCTGCAAATATCTGAAAGGTGTAAACACAAAAAGGAGGGGAAATGCTTAGCCTGAAAACAGGGGGTGTAATTATAAGGAAAAGAAAATCTGGACCAAATACTGGAAAAAGTTAGCATGGGGATGACTACTGGGTTATAAATAAGTTTCCCAATGAAAATGAAAATGCTATTTTTGATTCTAAAGCTGAAAGGTGGCTACTCAGCTTGTGTGAAAGCAGCCCAGACCAGGGAGCTGTGATTTTATTTTCTATATTTAGGGAAAGACTTCTTTAATAATAGTTAAATGTAAATATCTCTGCTTTCAACATTGTTCCCTTAAACTTCAACACAATTTTTGTTGATCAAATCACAGAGGAGACAAAATGGCTTCCGACGGGACTTTGAAAACAAAAACAGGCTTTATCTGCTAGCATGTGCCACATGCTTGGCTAGCAGATAAAGTGGAGCTGAGTCTAGAGCAGGGGACAGACAGCTGGGAAAGGGGCAGTAGACTAGCTGATCTTATCTAGTGGGGCACCTTCATGCCTGGTCTCTAAGAACCCAGGTAATCTAGGTAGGAATGCTGGACTATGCTGTAAGTTTCCCAGATCGGAAAGTATGGGCACCTCTCCCATCTCTCTCTACACATGGTCCCTGGAGTAAACATCAAGGACCTGGGAAAGCACAGAACACCAAAATGAGCTCCTGCCACAACGACTGCACCCCATTGCCTTTGCCCGAGTGCCTGCTGCTGCAGCTACACAACCGATGATTCACAGATTCTCAGTGGAGATGTTTACCCCCACATTCAATGAGCTCCATCTTTATACTTTCCCTTGCCACCCTTCCCCTCACCAAAACACAAAACAATTTTTTTTTTAAAAACCTACTACACATACAGAGTAAGATACTTAAATGCTGTATGTAGCCCAAGAAAAGAGCACATTTATTTAACTATGTCCAGGTCAATTGAAAACATTTTTTGGCGTTAAAAACTATTTAGACAGCTAATCCTTATCTAAGCATCAAGCACTAAGCCCAGAACTCAAACCATTGCTACACAATGCAGAGGAAGCCAGGCCATCTGCCAGACTTTAAGAATGTGGTTATCACCTAAATATACAGGGAAAGCCAAATCAGTTCACATTGTTGGTTCTCAGAAATGTAACACACCTCACACACCGAAAGCTTGCTCCTACTTCTGTCTTATTCAAGTTTTAAAGCAGAAATAATAGGAAAGTCTCGAGTTGCAAATGCTGTTAATGAAATCAGTTAACAATTGAGAACTGCAACCTCCCCACTTTGGAGCAGCTTGTCCTCCATTTTCATGTTCTCAAAATAGCCCCAAAGAGCGAGGCAAACGGTAAACCAGTTGGCTCCTAAGAGTTCATTCTACATGGTACGAGGCCTCAATTTGTACTGGAACATTCAAAAATGAAACAAGGATTTTGCATTGTCTCAAATTCTTTATTCTTTCTCTTGTTCTCTAAGCCTGCTACTTTCTTACCTCAGGGGAGATAGGGTCTTGTGGTTTCAGTGATCAGAATAAAGGGATAAAAGAAGAATGAACAAATCCTAATGAAAGGGATCAAACTCCTCAGGTAACTGCAGTCAGGGAAGTCGGAACCAGTCAAGAGGTGAGACTGAGGCTGTTTTTAGTTTGTAGCTCTAGTTGTGTGGAAGACTTTTATTAGGATCTGGTTTGGTAATGTTTGATGCATTCACTGAAAGACCAGAGACTGAAGTTAATTGGGAATAGGAGCAATAACACCCAGTCTTCAAAATGCAATGCAGGACCCTGTGAAGAGAGGGAAGGGCGAAGGGGAGGCATCTGAAGAAAGGAGGTGGCATTAAATGTCCCTTAGAATGTTCTGATCTGAGTCATCAATGGCATGACATAGGAGAGAGGTGCCGTTCTCTAGTTGTTAGCCTATTAATGGCAGACCCCATTCTGCAGTAATTTGAGGTAACTTCTCTCTATATCCCCAGTATCTGGCACATAATCTATATCTAACCTAATAAAAGAGAAACATGCAAATTGATCACACCTCCGCTACGCCCCAAGCCACGCCCACCAGCCAATCAGAGCGACTATATGCAAATTAACCCAACCAAGATGGCGGCTGACAGCCACGGAGCTGCAGCAAGCAGAAGGCTTGGTTGCCCCGGCGATGGAGGAAGCCAAGCCGTGGCCAGCCTGCAAACAGTCATCAGCCCCTCACCCAGGCTGGCCAGCCACCCCAGCGGAGACCCCCACCCTGAAGGGGCTGTGGCCAGCCTGTAAAGAGCCATCAGCCCCTCACCAGGCTGGCCAGGCACCCCAGCGGGGACCCCCACCCTGAAGGGGCCTTGGCCAGCCTGCAAAGAGCCATCAGCCCCTCAGCCAGGCTGGCCAGGCACCCCAGCGGGGACCCCCACCCTGAAGGGGCTGTGGCCAACCTGCAAACAGCCATCAGCCCCTCACCCAGGCTGGCCACACCCTCATGGGGTGAGGGTCCCCGCTGGGGGGCTTGGCCAGCCTGCAAACAGCCATCAACCCCTCACCCAGGCTGGCCAGGCACCCCAGTGGGGACCCCCACCCTGAAGGGGCTGTGCCAGCCTGAAAACAGCCATCAGCTCCTCACCCAGACTGGCCAGGCACCCCAGTGGGACCCCACCCTGATCCAGGACACCCTTCAAGGCAAACCAGCCGGCCCCCACCCATGCAGCAGGCCTCTATCCTATATAATAAAAGGGTAATATGTAAATTGAACCCAACAGCAGAATGACTGGGAATGAATGGTCACTATGACACACACTGACCACCAGGGGACAGACGCTCAATGCAGGTGCTACCCCCTGATGGTCAGTACGCTCCCACAGGGGGAGCTCTGCTCAGCCACAAGCCAGGCTGACGGCTGCCAGTGCAGTGCTCGTGGTGGGAGTCTCTCCCACCTCCTCAGCAGCGCTAAGGATGTCCGACTACAGCTTAGGCCTGCTCCCTGCTGGCAAGTGGACATCTCTCAAGGGCTCCCCGGCTGCCAGAGGGATGTCTGACTGCCAGCTTAGGCCCAATCCCTGGGGAGCGGGCCTAAGCCAGCAGGTGGTCATCTTCTGAGGGATCCCAGACTGTGAGAGGGCACAGGCTGGGCTGAGGGACTCCCCCGAGTGCACAAATTTTTGTGCACCAGGCCTCTAGTCTTATATATAAAAGGCTAAGAAACTGTCCAACCAGTCACTATGATGTGCAATGACCACCAGGGGGTAGCTATGACACACACTGACCACCAGGGGGCAGAGGCTCAATGCAGGAGCTGCCGAGCTGCGGAGAGAGGAGGGAACCCGATTCCGGGATGCATCACCCGAGAACCCCCCTCTCGCAATCTGGGACCCCTTGGGGGATGTCAGAGAGTTGGTTTCGGCCTGATTCCCACAGGCCAGGCCGAGGGGTTCATTCGGCAGATACGCTTCAGGTACGGCCAGCTGGGGAGGGTATGTGGAAGGTTGGCTTCAGTGCGTGTTCGGCAGCCGCACCCTGCCCCACCGGCCACCTTCTAATTAATTTCCTTTCAATGTGCACGAATCCGTGCACCAGGGCACTAGTAGATATTAATTAGTTGCTAAATAAATGCCAGAGAGGAGAAAATCTAGCAGGGGTAGATACAGCAAACCCGTTCTAACAATGTCCTATTCTGACTTCCAAAGGCATACTAGTTAACAACACTTGGTGAGTTCAGGAGGAATTATAGTAAACTCTTATTTCTAGGACCATGGTGAGTGAATGTTAAATGCTAAATCACCAACTGTTATCCAAGGAGACGAGGAAGAGAGGGCTCAGCGGCCTTACTCTGTTTTTCTGGCTCAGTCTAGCTGGGCAGTGTGCAAAACTGGCTTCACCAACTTGATTTATCACTGGCTTTAGACACCAAAGAATCATTCCCAAAAGGGAGAAATGCATTTGAGCTGTTTCAGATAACAACTGGGCCATCATCAGAATAACCTCTTATAATTCTCCACATTGCAGAGCAAGATCTGAAAACAATGATTTTCAAAGGAAGAAAAAAATCCCTGATTAACGAGGCCTTTCCCTTCCCTGGCAACCCAAGAACATGGCCATAAACAACTGAGCCAGGCGATCTATGGAGTGGGTTGGGGAGGGCGTTGGAGAGGGTAGACAGGCTTCTGCGTCCCAATGCACATGTTCATTCTGGGGTTTGCTACAAGCAGCAGCTGTAATAATATTACCACCAACCAGGAGCAGAATGAAACAACTGGGCATGAGAAAGAACTATGCGCTCCAAAAATGTGTTCTCCTGGGTTTCTCTTCATTATCCATATCGAAACAGCAACCTCCTATTTTTATTACATAGAAAACAAAGTATCTGAGGTCAAAAGCTAGGACAACAATGGTCATTCCAATGACAAGACCGCTACATGGCTCAAGCTTTTATGTAAAACTCTGGCACCATGGAGACAGCACTTAACAAGCACAAACCCCAAGACTGAGCAATGAGGGGGAGTTGGTTTCTATGAGAACCTCAACTTTTGCTTTCTCTGACTTATTTTAAACCTGTAACTTTATATTTGAATCAAATAACTCATAGGTTTATTTTTCCACCTCTTTCATTTTTAGCACTGAAGAATTCTAATCATAGTCTTTTTAATTCCAAGTTAATGGATAAAGAGAAAAATTTGAATGTACTGTCCAGGCTGGTAGGGACTAACTATAGGGTGGCAAGAAAGCCACAGAAAATACCCACTTGCATCTTGCAAGTAAGTACAAGCTTCCAGAAGGTATTCTGACACACACCTGGCAGCCAAATGTAAAAGCTACGGACTTGCATAAATTTAGAGTGACTTTTTCTAAACCAAGCTGTGTTGTTATTTGAACAAATGGTTCTGAGATGTGTGGCGTGTACTTCCAAACTATTGGCTTTCTTGATTCCACTCTCAGAAAATTGCTCTGAGCTTCTCCTCCTGAGGCAAGTGAAATATAAATGTCTAGAGATGATTATACTCAGCTAGTTGAACTGGAGAAGAAGAAATTGCTGGGGTCAGGAATATTAAGACTAAAACCAAGGAGAATAAATACAACTTTGAGAGCTGAGAAACTCATTAAGAGCCCTTTACCTCATTAGCTTTACTAATAAGGAAGGAAGGAAGGAAGGAAGGAAGGAAGGAAGGAAGGAAGGAAGGAAAGAGGGAGGGAGGGAGGGAGGGAAAGGAAGAAAGGAAGGAAGGAAGGGAGGGAGGGAGGGAGGGAGGGAGGGAGGGAGGGAGGGAGGAGAGAGAGGAAGGAAGGAAGGAAGGAAGGAAGGAAGGAAGGCAGACAGACATGCAAGGGCGGGAGCTGGGACAAACATGGAATTCTGAAAAGGCGAGGATCTTCAAGGGTGCAGGGTGATGTTGGACATATAAGTACATCTTATCCTGGAGAGTCACTTGAATTCTGGGCTGTGGATGAAGCATGGCAGTCTTTTTTTGATGCTGTTACCATAATATAAAGGGGCAAACAGACAACTTCTGCAGCCTAAATCCAGCCCGCAGCCTGTTTTTATACAATCCATGAGCGAAGAATGGTTTTTATGTTTTAGAAAGGTTAAAAAAAAAGAATATTTTGTGACACGTGAAAATTGTGTGACATTCAAATTTCAGTTTCCATAAATAAAGTTTTATTGGAATACAGCCACTCTGTGTTGTCTATTTGTGACAGAGAGTGTATGGCCCACAAAGCCTAAAATATTTACTCTCTAGTCCTTGACAGAAGTTTGCTGACTCTTGCTCTAAAGCGTACTGTAGGCTGCTTAAAAAAAAATTTTTTTTCCAGGCAAGGCACTCAGTTCAACTTGCCAGAACTAGAACATCAGTACAGGTGGCTGATGTCAGAATATCTTAAATAATAAAAACAATGCTAAAAAAGCTTATAGTCATATGATCTACAAGGTAAAAGGGAAGGACACATGGCTCAAGGAACAGTCTGAAGCAGCTAACACCCCATAAGCACAAACCTGGACACTTCCAGGGTTGCCATTCTTTGTTCCTCACCCTTAACTGCTTCCCTCCGCTCCCTGGCAACAGACCTTCGCTCCTATGATTTTCTACTCAGACTTTATCTTTCTACAAAACATTACGTGGAAAAGCGCTCTCTTCACTGACAACTTTCATCTCTTCTCAGTGGGAGCCCTACCAGGTCTCTATGGCATTCAACACTGTGCACCACCCTTTAGAGAAATTCTGTCCTCCCCTTGCGTGTCGTCAGTGGGGTCCTATTGCTCTGGGCTGCTGGTCTTGCCTACTGCTGTTGCCCTCAATTCTGTTCTGGGCCGTTTCCTTTAGACTCTGCACTGTCTCTTGGAAGCCCATCCATCTTCACAGCCTTCACCATCGTGAACAGGCAGAACCCACACACATGTCATCTTTGTCCTCTAAGCTTTAGACACTAGTCCCACATGTCTGACAGACATCTCCCCTTGGATGTCCTGCCAATACTGTCACTCAACATGTCTAAAACCAAACTCATCTTTCTAAATCTCCCTTTTCCTTTGCCATCATGGGATTTCAGCACTTTCAGCATAACCTCCCAATCTGAAAACTCACTTATCTTTGATTTGTCCCTACCTGATCCACATAACCCAATGACTGCTATATCTTATCAATTCCAGTTAATTTCACCTCCATAGTTTTTTGTGTGGTCCATTGATGATTCCTCTCAATCTTCAATATAACTCAGCTTGCTCAGGCTCCTGTCATTTTTAGTCAAGAATCATCGTGTGTGTGTGTGTGTGTATGTGTGTGTGTGTGCATTGATTTTAGAGAGAGGAAAGGAGAGGGAAACATAGATTGGCTGCCTCCTGCACGTCCCTCACTGGGGACTAAGCCTGCAACCCGGGCATGTGTCCTAACTGGGAATTGAACCGCTGACCTCTCAGTGCACTGGATGCTGCTCAACCAACTGAGCCACGCCAGCCAGGGCAAGAATCTGCTGATCTATCGCCTGACCCTTATTTCCCCTTATTCTTCCCACATATAGCTACCAGATTAATTATCCTAAAGAAAATATTCTGCTCAAAACTCTCCAGTGGCTTCCCGTAGTTTACCACATAAAATCAGAGCTCCACAATTCGACATCTAGGCCTTCTAAGATTTGGTCCAGTTCCTTGGGAACACAAAAAACATTCATTATCTACTTGACAGCCCTTCAAATGTCTGAAGACAGTACAACATCTATTTCTTCTCATCCTCATGTCACTTTTTTCTCCAGGCTAAACATCCCCAGGTCCTCATAAGACATGGGTTTGATCTGCTATCATTCTACTATTTTTCCACATTCAGCCTACATAACATGAAGAGAATCCTCACACTGGAAATGCCTTTCTAGTTGATTTAATTAAAATGCCTGATGCAGTGGTGGGTGCATCCCTTCTCGTGGCTTTGAGACCCGCCTGTATTGGGTGAGTGGGGGAGGGCTGTAGAGAGACTGCACATGGTTCCTCCCTCCCTTGACCAGGCAGATGCTGCAGCAAAAGAGACAGCTCCATTAGTGCAGCAGGAATCCCCACTGAAGGAAGGGAAGCCCTGGCGGACTGTGTGGGAGAGGCCGAGCATCCTGCCCAAGGCCCGCTCTCATTCTCTCTCAGCAGCAGCCCCAGGCACTGTGGGGACCCTGGTGGTGTTGTGACAAGCAGTCTATTCATTTCCTTCTCTCATCCCCTGGGCTCTCAGGAATAACAAAGGTACAACAAATCCAAAACACTGCCTAGAATCTACCTAGCAGAATTCAGGAAAGAGTGTTCTATTGAAGTGATTCTTTTTCCTGTTTGGGAGACGGAAGGAGAGGAAAGGATTTCTGCACCCTTTACTTTCCACGGGTGCAACACTGCGGAAACGGCTATTTGAGTCATCTCTGCAGCCAGTGAAAGCACGACTTGCATTTAATTGAGGCTTTTTAGCTCCTGTCACACTGTGCCAACAGGGTATCAAGCACCAGGATTTGAACTGTGACACGGGATGCAAAGCTTCAGTGGGAAGCAGGAGAGAAGGGAGGACAGCAAGGAGAAAATATCATATCTGGCGGACAAACTTCTCGAGTTTCTGCAGCCAAACGGGGTATTAGCCTGTCTCATCAGGCAGTGCCTGTCTTCAGGGAAGTGGAAAGCTGCTCTAGTGTGTTTACTGCACAACTGAAGGACAACACTAGGCACAGAGCCCTGGATGGAAAGCTTGCCAAAAATCCTGATTTCTAATACGGGCGTGACAGGTGAGGAATTGATGAGGGAAGGTTTAGGGAAGGTGGGAGCAGAGACTTCCTGAACATATCCAGGGATCAAGCACGTCGCCTGCCGATGATGCCGGGGCCTGTGACCACCCAGGCCATGCGCAGGTACACTGTGTGTGCTTAGTAGCTCCAGGACAGAGGGCGAGGAAAGGGGAGGGAAGGCAGGAAGGCTGACTGAGGACACTACCGTCTCTGAGCCCGAACTCACTAGTCCACTCCTCTGGCAGAAGGCAGCAGCTACCCTCAAGGCCCAGATCAGAAACTGACATCTGTGGGAAGAATGATGCCAGGGTGGTGCCTACGTACTGATGGATGGGCACACATCCTCAGTCTCAGGGTCTGAAGTGGCAGAGACCAGACTTGAGAATAAAGTTTCATCCCAGGGAAAATGGGGAGGAGCCACCCCTTCTTTTGCCTCACATGTCTCAGGTCTCTTCCAAAGCCCTAGGCTGTCCGCCAGTTCCCTTGCCTCACCTGAGACAATGGCTGTTTGTGGTTCCCTCTACATCGGATCCTAGCCCTAGACCTCAGCAGGCAGGTCCGTCGGAAGGAAACCACGTTAGCTAAAACCTGTGAGACTGTGGACACTGGCTCCTCAGGAGTGCAGGTGGCAGAGAACTAATTACCCCCCTCCCCCCACTCGCTCTCTCTTGCACAAGCACCAACACTGCTTCCCATGAAGTGTGTCCCCTTCCACATCTTCCTATTATGCCCAGGCTGGGGTATATGAGGCTGTGACAAGGCACCTTAATTAAAAGAAAAACGTTGGGCGCACATCCTTGTAGGAATTTTGGGGACTCTGGAAAGCTGTACACTTTCTCATCGCCTGCTTTATATAACCATATTCTGTTTCCATAGTTTTGTCATTAAAGTCATTGTACGCCCCCTAAAATTATAAAACAAGCAAAGCAAATGGACAGTCAAGCACAGGGTTCTTTTCCTGTGCCCGCGCTCCGCAGCCTAGCAGTGCCTGATGTCCTCGGGCCCAAATGGATCCCTCGGGGTCGGAGGCAATTAGATCTCCTGGCACAAGGAGCTTTTCGACTATACAACTACGGACCCAGGGGTGGGAGCAGGGGTGGAGGGGTGGGTGGAGGAGGAAGGTCTTTTCCATGTCAGATAGCCATCCTAGAGAGACACCAGCTCATGAGTGGCAGAGATGACAGCTGTCAGCAAGAGGGTGGGGAGCGATGAGGCAAATTTCACAGCAAAGCAGCCAAGAGAGAAACAAAAACAAGAGAAGTGTTTTCTATGGAGGCTGTCTCCCCTAATGTCACTAAATCGGAAAACCCTTTCTTCTGTGACTCATGCATCCCTAGTGGACAGCTGCTCCAGCTGAGTCAGGAGAGAAGGTGATGCTCTGGAAGGGGAAGGGGATTTCTTCTAGCTCAATCACCACAAAAAAGTGGGCCCACTTCTCTACTAGGAAACTCATTTGCTCTCCATATGGTGAATGAGAGAATAAGCAAACTGCAGCTCCAAAGGGAGCCTGGGCCAGCCCAAAAGGAGCCCTGCAGGTCCCCTTCCAGCCTCAGGGTGGACAGGGTTAAACAAGTGAGGGAGAAACCAGAGGCACCCAGCTCAGTCCAAACCCCTGAAGCCACCTGTGCGCAGTGAGAAGACTGGCATTTACAAGCTGACTTTCTTATTTCCCTGTTACCGATGTTCGGGCTGAGACACCGTAATGTATTAATCTTTGCAGATGAGTGATGTGGTTTAAAATACCGCAGGGTTTGGCTGCCATTCCCTCCCCTGGGGCCTCAAAATAACTCCACACAAATCATTTTTTGCTAAACACTCATCGGGCGGGCAGCTCTTCTCTGCCAGAACACACACACGTTATGTAAGTGGAGGAGCCACCTAACTTGTTGGGAGAGGGCGTTCCCAGAGAGGGCAAAGCGCGCAGCTCCTGAGGCTCTGAGAGCAGGGTTTTCAGCCCATGACTGTCCCCTGCTGAAAAGCAAGCACACAACACAGCCTGGCCTGAGCACCCTCAGCAAGAGAGCCCGGGGGAGTTAGGCAGCCAGAGCAGGGGAGGCCCTCTAACTCCGGGCTGCCTTAGTAACATGCAACCTGGACATTTAGGTACAACCTAAGCAACAGACACAGTGCCCTTCAAAAAGGGGTTATCTGACTCTCCAAACTAATCTTCAACCACTGCCCCTGGCAGCCGGCATACCAGCCATATTAACCCGTTTGCCCTTCTAAAAAAGGATGATTTTTCAAGACCCCCCCTTTCCTTGGTGGTTACATGCTTTTTCTCCCTTCATGACCTGGCATTTCTTGGAAAGAAGGCCCACAGCTTTCTAAGATGTGTAAAAAGGTTGGTGACGACCGCAAATAAGAAAAAAGCTGATCTACAGGTGAAAGTGACATCTAAACCAGTCAGAGCTGAATTCCAGCAAAATAATCTGTTGGAAAAGGGTGGCTTGGGCTGGGCAGCTCAGTAAGACTGCTGCACGAATGAATGAAGCTGAGCACTTGAAGTCACTGCCCGTGTGGTCCTGTGAAAATGATGAAGTGATGACAGTCCATATTTGGGCCTAATCAGGATGTTTATTAACAACTGAGATGAAGACACTGAAGACCTACCTATATAATATCTATCAGATGAGAGAACAAACACAAAAAGATTCAAATAGGCAGGAATCAGGGGCCAAAGGTAATAAGATCACTTCGAAAAGGGATAATACTGGGGGATGTGGGAAGAGACTGGACAAAAATCGTGCACCTATGGATGAGGACAGTGGGGGGGGCGGGGGGGTAAGGGCGGAGGGGGGGGGTGGGAACCGGGTGGAGGGGAGCTATGGGGGGAAAAAAGAGGAACAATTGTAATAATCTGAACAATAAAGATTTAATTTAAAAAAAAGGGATAATACCTAGTGCTCAACAGAAGATGAGGGATGGGTGACATGGTTTAATTCAAGTTAAAAACATGTGCATTTGCCTACAGTTCTATGACACACAGAACCTAAAGGGAAACTTGGGGAAGAAAAAAACACTGCTGAGAGGTCAGTAACAGGGCTGTATAATATGATACCCAGTGCCCTGGCCCATGGCAGTCTGTTATTGATGTCTCTTCCTGCATAGACAGATAACCCGATAGGCTATGCTGAACTCCTTAAAAACATATCAGGAAATAGATGGTATTTTCACAGCTAGGTTTGTATGCACTCAAAAGTTTTCTGAAGTATATCAAGAGACACAACGAAATCTGTTGAAGAATAACAGCTACTACAACTTGAATGCTATTTCTGTTGTTAGGTACTGGAGTTAGGTACTTTTTAAAATCATGCTATTTAATACTTAGCGAATCCTTAATTTACAGATAAGAAAACTGAGGCAAAGATTGGTTAAATAACTTGTCCTAGATCAAAGTGTTTATAAATGGAGGATCCAGAATTTGAGCCTATTCCTGATTCTAAAACTCATATTTGTAATGAATATACTAAAGTGTCTCCCCACCTAAAGGAATGTTTCACAGAATTTCCAAAGCTGGAGTAACGAAGAGACCCTGGAGATAATCTTTGTCCACCTCTCTTATTATATACACTAGAGGCCCGGTGCACAAAATTCGTGTACTGGGGGGGGGGGGAGGGGGGGAGAGGTTGTCTCCCTCAGCCCAGTCTACCTACACCCCCTCCAATCTGGCACCCCTTGGGGGATGTCCGACTGCCAGTTTAGTGGGATCGGGCCTAAACTGGCAGTCAGACATCCCTCTCACAATCTGGGACTGCTGACTCCCAACCCCTCGCCTGCCTGCCTGCCTGCCTGATTGCCCTCTAACCACTCACCTGCCAGCCTGATCGACGACTAACTGCTCCCCTGCAGGCCTGGTTGCCCCCAACTGCCCTCCCCTGCCTGCTCGCCCTCAACTGCCCTCCCCTGAAGGCCCGGTCGCCCCCAACCGCCCTCCCCTGCTGACCTGGTTGCCCCAACTGCCCTCCCCTGCTGGCCATCTTGTGACCACATGGGGGCAGCCATGTTGTGTGAGGGCGTGACGGTCAATTTGCACATTACCTCTTTATTATATAGGACTAGAGGCCCACTGTACAAAATCCATGCATGGGTAGGGTCCCTAGGCCTGGCTGGGGATCAGGGCCGATCTGTGGGGTGACCAGCAGGGCAATCTGGCCCCCCGCTCACACATGCCTTGGCCTGGCACCACCCACTCACCGATCGCCCTACAGATGGTGACCGGTGGGGTGACCGGGGGCCCTGCTCACACCCAACTCGGCCTGGCTCTGCCCGCTCTCACTGGGGCCCAACAGGGCCGACAACGCCTCCACTGCCGCCTGCTGCCAGCACCACGTTGCCAATGCCTGCCATGTTCCGCGCCGTCCCCTGGTGGTCAGCGCACGTCTAACTCCTGCCCATGGGTACAATTTGCATATTAGCCTTTTATTATATAGGAAGGATGAGGGAGGTGAGACGGGCCAGACAGTGAGTGCCCTGTCTCTGAAGCCATTTCTTTTTCCTCTACCACAATGCCACACAAGTGTGCAGGTTCTACCAGACATGTGGGAGAGCTCAGCATCCCCTTCCCTCCTCTGGTTAAAGGCACTCACAATGACTAATGAGAGAAAGGAACAGTCCACAATGATGCTCTTCCTCAGGATGCAAAGGTAGGGGAGGTAAATCCCTAGACCACCCACCCACCCACCCACCCACCATTTACTGAATTTCCACCATGTTCCAAGTGTCAAAGCTCCACACAAAGAAATAGTTATAAGGATCATGCAATGACAGAGGCAACAGAGGATACCCCGTGAATACAGAGTATGTACTCATTTAAAATACAGATGAGTATTTAAATACACAAATCCTACAGAGTCACCCTTGGCACTCAGTCTTAACGAATGAATAACTGGCCACAGAAACACTGTCGAGCAGAGCTGTGGGGTAATGTATTGATGCTCCCGGTGGCAGAGAGGGGGAGCAAGAATGAAGTACACACATGTGCCTGGGCAGGACATTCGAGTTCCTCTGAGAAGCACAGCCCAGGATAGATGAAAGTTGATCCTTGGGAGAGCACAACACCAGGTCTTCCTACTACACTCCTAAGTCAGAAAAGGAACTGGCTTAGGAACACACAACTGCTTTCTTTATCCCCACAATTTATTTTTATAATTTCCCAGACATTAGAGAAGGTAATAATATTCAAGCTGTGTGTATAACTACTATCTAAACACACCTTTTTGTTTTCAGTCAAATTTCTTTTTAATTAAAATCAGGATCTATTTGAGAACTGTTATCATAGCTTTCTTCTTGGTCAATATCTAATCATCAAACCTCTGCTGAGAAATTCAAAGGGAACTGAAAGAATAAAGTTGAAGCATAATTCATCTGCACCTTACAAAAATCCTAAACTCCGTAGTACACATATCATACATATGTAGTTAATACACATATACCAGGCAACAGGGACTGCAGATCTGCGTTACTGAGACAACGTTCAAAAACAAGAGCACAGCCCTGGCCCGTGTGGCCCAGTCAGTTGGTTGGAGGATTGTCCCATTTGCACCCAAGGGTCACAGGTTCCATCTCTGATCGGGGTTCATACTGAAGGCAGCCGACTGATGTTTCTTTCTCTCCCCACCCCCTGCCTTCCTCTCTCTCTAAAATCAATTAAAAAAAAATCCTCAGGTGAGGGTTAAAAAAATACACAAAACCAAGAGTACAGTGGATTAAAGGGAGACAGAGATATTTGATTGATGCGAGGTCATAATTAGTTGGCAGAAAAGAAAAGAACTTGTCTCAATGGAAGATCAGAATTGAAACGCTTAAAATATTCTTTTAAAAAAAGAAACATTGTTCTGACATTAAAGAGGACAAACCAAATTGGCCTCTTCCCTCAGTCCCCTGAAAAGGAGAGAGAGGAAATGGTGAGTATTAAGGGTCAGTTCCATCCTTAATTAAGCTGTGTGACCTTGTCCAAGAGACAACTTCACTGAGTCTCAGTGTCTTCACTTGTTACGTGGCAATAACCACAGCCCCCTCACATCACAGCACTGTAGCAAAATGCAGGAGGAAAAAGTTTTTGAAAACACTATGAAAAGTATGTATTATTAAACAAAGCAATACTTTTAGAGCAGCGATTTTCAACCTTTTCCTCTCATGGCACACCCAAAAATATGTTTTTTGCCGATCTGACAAAAATAGGTATAATTGTTGTATTGGCTGTTGTCATTTATTTTTTTCAATCTAAGGGAAAAGAGGTCAATGCCCCTGACCAAATAGACAGGTCTGAGGATAATCCTCCTATAAGTTTTAGTATATTTAAACAGGGTCTAAACCGCAGCTTGAAAAACCACTGTGGTGACAAGAGATATCTGTTAGACCTGAAGAAAATATTTTTAGAATATTTAAGAAAAAAGGATACTAGGAGGAAAACTTACTATGGATAAATACAAGTCAAGAACACTGCTGATTCTAATGAGCATGTCAGGAGTGGGGATCAGCCAGGAGGGCTAGGGTGCTGGATAGAAAGAAAGGGCCTGCATCTCCCAGAACTGAAGTTCATGAAGCACGAAGAAGAGACAGCAGCTGGGATTTCAGGAAGGAAGTCAATCAAGCCGCTCTTATTCATGCTCCCGGAAAGCTATAGCATGGATGGCAACAAGAGACAGTTACATGAAAGGACAAATTGCATCCCTTACTGATCTTTTCCACTGTCATTCCAGCAATTTCTTCTCCCACCATCACCAAGCTTGCCAATTATTTGTAAATAAGGCATCAGGGTGGCACGGGAGTTCTTTCTCTGGATGCCACTGTCAATAAATACTGATCCGGCCATGGCTGGTGTTGCTCAGTGGTTAAAGAGTCGACCTGTGCACCAAAGGGTCGAGGGTTCTACCCCTGGGCAAGGGCATGTACCTGGGTTGTAGATTCCATTCCTGGCCCTGGTCAAGGTGCATGTGGGAAGCAACCTATCGATGTGTCTCTCTCACATAAATGTTTCTATTTCTCTCTCTCCTTCTTTCCCACCTCCCAGCACCCCTTCTAAAAAATCAATGGTAAAAATACCCTTGGGTGAGGATTAACAATAAATAAATAAATAAATAAATAAATAAATAAATAAATAAATACTGATCCTATCAAAAAGGAGACTGCCGAATCCTAAACCAGGAGGAAGACTTTTCACCAGTGTTTCCTCAGTTTCTACCTTCTGCCTTCTCCGATTCTGCTGCCAACCAACAAATAGATCTCTTACTCGGGGACCGTGCAACCCCTCTCCCCCCAGGAGCATCTGGAAAACTATGAGAGTGGTTTACGGATGCTCCCAATGTTTCCAATGGCAGAGGGTGCCATGGCATTTGGAAGAGGGAGCTAAGATGAGGAGGAATGTTCCCTCAAAATGCCACTATTGATTGCCCCTGTTGAGAAATGTGCAATGCAGTTTTACTTTCCAGACGCCCTCACCCGTCACCTACACTCATCCAAATCGAACAACCGCTGCACCCTGTACATGCTCTGCATTTCAGTTTCAAATCTAGCTGCCCCAATCTCCTTGTTCAGGTCAGAACACAATGATTGTGGCCTAAGGCTGTTGAACTACTTAAAGAAAAATAGATCAAATAGAATACAATCATCAGAATAAGTTAACAAGTAATTGTTGATTTGACAAGGTTCTAAAAAGCAAAATATATACTCCACTCCAAAGTTTTCTATAGACTCCAAGAGATCACGGTGTCATTTGAACTAGTGCTTTAAAGTAGCTTTGGCTCTGAGTGGAAGGGAATAGCTGAAAAGAGGTGAGTGAAGTTAAGCACACATTATGCCAAGTGCAAGTTGTAGAGCTGAAAGGCATGGGATGAAGGCCATATGTACTACCAAATAGTCTGTGATCATGATAATGCTGAAATGGAGAAATACTGCATTTCCTCATGCCTGTTTCCTCACCTGTACCATGAGGAGGTGGATAGTTCTCAACACTTTTTCCAGGAAGGCGGTCAGAAGCCGCCTGCAGGATGGGGAGGAAGAATGAGCATACTAGGCTTGGTCATCATGACACACACCGCGACCTAACCTTCCAGGATTGATATGTGCTAGCCAGGACAGTGTTAAGAAATAAAACTCACATATTAAAAACAATAAATAAATAGACACAGGAAATCTGGGGGATCCATAAAGCTAGATAAACCATACAAATCCCACCTACTGTTTGCCAATGGGCTTGTCTACATTTAATAAAGATTACTCTTTGCCATTTGGGGAAACCTGCTCTGCAGTTTTATGGATGGGTGATACTTTTTGCCAAAGAGATCTGAGATCACAGGAGTGGATATGCAAGAACACTTTGCACATGTCAAGAGAAATATACACACATGGACAAAGAGTCTGGTTTTGTTCAGCCTCAACTAAGATCACGCATTCTTTAGCAAACGCCTTTCTGTTTGATCTGTAGTCAGTTTGCTTGCACAACCCTATTTGGGTTTCAAGGCTTAATTTATTTGACTATATTCATTCCCTTTCCCCATCTTCCTTCTAGCACAGCAATTCCAAGTAGTGAGAGAATCCATCATACTCCTTTATGCAGCGAGTACTTCAGCTTTACCTTAGAACTCTCTGGAATTACTTTTTCTTTTTAATAACAATGAGAAAAGGCATAAATTATGTGCACCAATGTAGTTATGCTACCTTTACACTCTCTTAATAATTTCTAAGAGCTATGCAAAATGATCTTAATATGCTCATAGCATCAGATCACTGCAACTCATAGGTTACGTGCTGAGAATGGTCTGGCCCATCAGCTCTCAAATGGTAAGAGGCCCTCTGTCTCCAAAGGGCAGCACTGCTGTTGCAGAAGGTGTTCCTGTTTGCTGAGTTTACCTCGCTGGTAAGGCATGTACCCGTTTTCTCCCAAGTAGGTCTCAAAGGCCTGGCAAGGGAGAGGACACTGGCATTTGCGTTGATTTATTTTTATTGAGAATGGACACATAGGAAATGGTAGAGAAACTTGTTCCAACCCAGGCAATCTTCCTGCTTTCATAAGCCCATAACGATACTAAAAATGAAGCATCAGAACAAATAGAAGCTGATGATGTCAATAGAAGAAAATGAGGCTGATTAGACAATTTCACATGGCAAAAGTGGTATTTAAATCTTGGTTGTTTTGGTTTTGGGTTTTGCTTTCTTCCCCCCCTTTCTTGAAAATAAGTGCTTCTGCACGTGTTTGGTACAGTGGCAAACACTCAATCAAAGAATTTAAGTTTATTTGTTTTGCTATCATCCTAAGGTTTCTTCTATCCTCGTGTTTTAGCTTTCTTTGCGAGCAGCTCAAAATGAAGATGCCTCACCATGTAACTTCACTTGTTTTTAAAAAAAGAAAAGAAAAAGAAACACTTGTAAGTAAAAAAAAACATTTGTAGTTAATGGATAATAAAAATTACCACTGATTAACTATAACAAGATCATTAGGTAATATGTTAAAACTTCATGCTCCTTAATTACCTAAAAAGGTAATTTAATTCTGCAAAGCAGACACACACACACACACACTTTACATTATCTGTTCTCTGGATAAAAAGCTATGCCTGTAATAAAACCTCCAGAGCACCCACATATGCACAGGTTGACATGGTCTGAAAGAATAGGGATGAATTTAATGAATGTCTTCTTTTGCCGGGAGAAGGAACAATTTTATGGTCTGGGGTACCTCTGCCAGGAACCTACCAATGCCCCCCAAGTCCATCTGGGAAGGAGAGGACACACTTTCCATTAGAACATCCCCCAAACCTGACTCCCATTGGGACTCCCATACGCTTCAGTCCAGGATGCTCCAGGAGGGCTGGTAGGCTAGTATCGAGTTTCTCAGAAGTTGAGCTCTCATTCCATTTTCTCTGTAACACTGTAGTATCTCATATAATCCCTTAAAGGTTCTAAGAATTTGGCCTTAATCTCCCTCCTAAAATATAACTCAGAGAAGATCTGAATATAGATGACAACCTGGTCCATTTTTCTGCACAGATCAACAGAGAAGGATTATGGGGAATACAGATTTAATGTCTATTTTCTCAGCAGCTGATGCCCCTGGGGCTCTAGAACATAGCTGAATGGAGTAAGTCATATAACCAAGCTGATTTCACTTCATTATTAATTCATCTTTATTTAACCTCAGCTGGGGTGGCAAACAAACAAACAAAAATGATGTTATGTTGCTCAGCAGAACTTCTATAATCTATCCCATTTCCTAGACAACTGTAACAAAACATTTCTTTCTTCTTCTACTAAAGATCAGTGAATCTTAATCAGGGGCAGTATTCATCCCCAAAGGGAGTTTGAATATGTGGGGAACACTGTTGGTGGTTGCAACGGCTGGAAGGAGGGACACTCCAAATGGCATTTTGTGAGCAAAGGCCAGTAATGCTAATCTAGGCAGTCCTGCACAATGAACTTACGTCTGTCTTAGGTAGAGCCCATGTCTCCAGTATGCCTAGGAATCCATAATGGGGATCCATTCTAAAAAGTTGGGAAAAACAGTATTTCTGCCAGCAATTGTGATACTGGCCCAGTTATTGTCATGTGGGACTGGGAATGGAGTAAGCAACAAAGAAAGGCACTGTTGGCCCTTATCTTCCCACCCAGTCAGGTCAAGTGGGCCACAGCTAGAAGAGCAGAACTGTCTCTACCTCCCTCTCCATCTGAGTGAGAGCCGATAGTAGATGGGGAGGAACTCAAAGGAGAACATGACCGCACTCTTCTGTTGGTTGATGTTCGTCAAGTACTAAGGATGAAATGCAAATCTGCACTCACAACACACCTTTCATAGGGGAATACTGTGGCTATTCGTTAGAATTCGTTCATTCAACAAATATTTACCAAGCACATACTCTGTGCCAAGCACAGTACACGTTGGAGATACGTACATTGTGGAGGAGTAGAGAAGTACTTGTAGGCCACAATAAGAACTTAGGTTTTGAGTGAAATGGAAAGCCATTGACAGAACGGTATCTAGCTTTGACTACATATAGAGACAGCTACACGTGTAGGAATGTGTATACAAATATGATTGCAATGTAGCCTGCTGGGGAAAAACTCCCCATGACCGTGAAGATCTGGCTGGCACGCTGCAGAGTCCCAAGGGCCACTGCCAGCTGATGTCTAGATATTGTTTATTCCACTTCCTCAGAGAAGAAAGACACAGGGCATGCAGCAATGCCTGGGGAAGTTCTGGAGGGAATCACTCCCACCTTCTCTGAACTCGTGGGCTGCTGCTGTTACAAATCACAACCATTCTAGGATGGTGTTAAATTAGCCAATTTAACAACAACAACAAAAGGCCCCACACAAATGTAGCTTCCAATGGTATATTCATTTTTATTAATTGGATAATTTAACACTGCCTTAGAGCTGTAATAAGAACTGCAGTCGGCAAATGCTGCATGCTCTCCTCATCGCTCTGCTCTCTCTCCTCTCTGGTCATATTCCGTGTGTGTGCAGAGAATCCAGGTGGCCAAGAAGTCCCTGCTTGAGTTTGGTACTCTCCCTGATGCCTTCTGAATGCTGAGCGGGTGTGCTGCTCTGCACCACTCCCCGTCTGCATTCTGCACCGGCCGGGGAAAGGCGGGCGAGGCAATTGCTGCTGCGGAAAAGCCCCACTTGCCTCTTTCAAAGTGGAGCAGACACAGTTCCCAGTGGAGAAGGAGCAGACACTCTGCACACATACTAGACGAAACGAGGTAAAATGGTCAATCTAAGACAATGTGCTATATTTTTCCAGCGGCTGGAACCTCTACGGGGAATCGGAACACTAGTCTTCATCAGACTCTGGTATTAACACGCCTGCCTTCCCTGACACTGGCTCTGCCTCTCAGGGCCACCATGCATGGTTATGCACTGCAAGCCCTGAGTGATTCCAGCAGTGCTATGTACAGAGACAACAGGTCTCCTCTCCTCACCTGGGAAACAGGGATAAAAATTAAAATGTCTTACTTGTAATAAGCATCTTGATGCTTGTAATAAGCATCTATCAGTGTTGGTGAATAGTCAGTGCCTATTGAAGTAATCCATAAGAGTTCATCATTTTGTCCTAAGCCTCTGGGCAACAAAGACCAGTGTGATTTGAGAGAAAGGAAGTGTCCAATAGGTGACCTGAATCTTGACTCTGGACTGGTCTCCCAGCGGGTTCACCTGGAGCCTGTTGGTACATAATTCCCCCTGTACCCTTGTGTCCCCTAGCCTTCAACGTGGATCCCTGCGCAGCTGAAGAAGCAGCTGAACACATGCTGATCACAACCCATTCCTGCAGCCATACTCTCATCACACAATTCTTAGTCTAAAGAATCCTGAGCAGTTCTGCTCTGGAAGATGCAGAACCTCTACTGCACAGCCAAGGCTGGCAAGGATGGACCCACAATCCTGTTGTTGTTAAAGGGTACACACAAAGTGGAATAGAAACAATAGCCTTCCAAGAAACTCGATAGTCAGAAACCCACTTAGCAGGTCATGTTCTCGGTGCCTGTTTGGAATCAAGAAGGGATTGAGTTTCAGTTCATCAAAGGCACTCTCACACTGACCTGGCCCCTCTGCTACCACCTATGCAGAACAGTGGCTCGAGGACTGGGCTATCTACCAGGTCAAGTTTCAATCAGGATGCCGAGAACCTGGGCAGCAGAGGACATGAGTTAGTGTGTTACCCTGGCTCCAAACTTGATGCTACGGCCCCAACAATGTCACCTCTATTCCCTTGGCTCGGAGTAGCAGGGGCATGCTTGGATGTACTTTCTTGGGGAGCTGGGGATAGGACGATAGGACCATGCATTTTAATACTTTGCAGTTCCCCCAGCCACTGTATAATGAGTAACAGGCTGGTAACGCTAGGGTGCTATACGGCCTCTCATAGAAACCTAGGCTAAAGAAATTCTGGGAAAGGATTTCCTTGTTTAGGGGAATGGTCCTTGTTGATTAAAGGCCCACTATGACTGAGACAATGTCCTAAGTGCTAGGTTTCACTCTATGGTAGTGAATGAAGCAGACCAGAATCACTGCCTTCATGGACCTTATATTCTGAATAGAAAAACAGGTAACAAACAAGTAAATTCTAAGTGTGATAGAAAGTGATGAGTAATATGTAGTAAAATAAAGAAAGTAAGGGACATAGAAAGTGCCAGGGAGAAGACAACAATAAAACGCACACACACACATACACATGTATCATCAAAGTGCCTGGCCTGGAGTACTTAGGCCTAGAATGATGAGATGATTTGTCCTAAACTGTGGTTAGTTTCTGCCCTTGGGACCCCAAATAGGCCAGGAATAATCAGTGGCATACCAGGAAAGAGCCCCCAGACTCTAAATGAAGCTTCAGGTCCTCCACAGAGCTTCTCCTGGCCACTTTTTCTCGTATGAATTTCCACAGATGTTCTGTAACCTCACCCTCACTGCCTCACAATTTAATCTGATTGAATTGGTACACCGTCCTCCCCAACATGGACTTGTCACTCCTATGGATGCCATCTGATGAATCCTCCATAGTTGTAATTTACACTGGGGTAATCAAATCAATGGGGTACTTGGCCTCTGGATTTCAGGGCGCACACACGGTCATGGAGGAAGGGCATGGTGGCAGGGTCCTGGCAGGTGATTCCTGAATGGAAATCGTTGTGCATGCTCCACTCACTCAGCATACATGGGCCTGCTCTGCTCCAGGCACTGGCTAAGGATTGGGCATACAAAATGAACAAGGACACACAGACTAGTGGAAAAGACAAACATGTATACAGATAATCAGTGTGCTAATCCAAGGTTTCTCTGAGAGCACACACCTAAGCCAGGCTCGGGGTTTGGAGGGGGTGGTGGGGGAGAGTGGGGGGTAGGTGAAGAGATGATGATGGAAGGAGAAAAGGGCCTGGCTACTCTAAGTTGAAAGAATAAAATATGTAAGATCCTCGAGTCTAGCATGGTTGATCTGAGTATTTCAAGTGACCCTGCTCTGGAAGAGGCCTGGCGAGGGTGTCGAGTGGTGAAGCCATAGAGATGAACAGGGCTCAGATCATGGAGGACCATGAACACCGTGATTTGAAGGCAATGGAACCACCAAGAAGTTACAAGCAGGTGAATGACAGGAGTACATGTGCATTTTATTTTTTTACTTCTTATCTTCACCCAAGGATGTTTTTATTGATTTTAGAGAAAGATGAAGGGAGAAAGAGAGAAACATCAATCAGCTGCCTCCCGTATGCACAGCAACCTGGGATAGAACCTGCGACCTTGTGGTGTATGGATGACAGACATTTCAACCGACTGAGCCACTTGGCCAGGACCCACAAGCGCATTTTAGAAAAAGTCTTTCAGATTCATGACAGACAGACTAGAAGGGTCATGAGAACAGAAGTGGGAAGACTAATTAGGAGACTAGGATTCCGTCTAGGAAAAAATATTAGGATAAACAGAGTCTACAAACATTATGAACACTGACAATATACCCATAAAATGGGTGGGTGCTGTTCCCTAAAAGGCTGGGTCTAGAAATTCAAAAGGAGCCCTAAATTTCTGCTCACCCACAAATTCCAAGGGCCAGTACCAAGGACATATAACAACAGAACTCAGACTGTCTTTTATGCAGCTCTCTCTCTATTCAGTTTTCTATTTATAATCTCCTTTAAATTTACCAGTCCTACATTTTAAGGGTAGAGAAACAGACAAGTTAATCCAAGGTACTGAGGGCTCTTGCATAAGATTTGCAGATCAAACCAGGTCTTTCTCGGCTCTCAGAGTGGCCAGGGAACAGGCTCAGGCTCAGAACCTAGTGATGGAAGTAGAAGTGATTATTTATTTTTAATTTTTCTATTTCTACATATTCATTAATAACTATGTATTTCTTTAAAACAATAATAAAACGGGCAGTGGGGGGGGGGGGGGGGGAGAAACCATTCAAAGTTTTCTTTTAAAAACAAATCACTATAGTTAAAAAAAGGGGTGGGGTGAGGTAGGGCATGCCAAAAAGCAGGTCAAAACATGCCACCCTAAGGAGCGCTAATTAGAAGCTGCCTTTTCCTCTCTCCTGTTTTAAATCCTAGATGTTTCTCCACTAAAGTCTCCCCGTATGTATAACCATGTGCCACCCTCCCCCACCCCGCATACAGGGGGTGAAGCGGCTCTGCACAGACAGTCCAGTGGCCCGGCAGCATGAGTTATGAGTGTGCTCTCATCATTCTCTCAAGTTGCGTAAGGCTCCCCACGGAAGGTGGGAGCAGATATATATCAGTGCCCTAATCAACAGAGATAAATGTCATAGCTCCAGCCCCTGCCCATAAATACACGGTGGCAAGAACAACCTTACAGAGTCCACTGTGCGCAGAAGCAGGATTTAGAAGGCCTTCTTACTTGCTCATGTGCTGAAAAGCGCTTTTAGGAGGACGTTAAATAGGCACATTACGCAAGCTCACGGACCAAAAATAAACAAGGCATTCTCGTTATGTGGACATCGCCCACATGGAAAGGCTGCGTGTGCCCTGCTCGACAAGAAAGGAGAGGGAGAGACTTTACAGAGCAACCACTTTGGAGCCAGTATCCTTCAAAATCAGAGCCAGCCTGGACAGCAGGAGGGCAGGGGAGATCCTTGATCAGCATGATCTGCTGAAAATACCAGGGGTGCTCATTCTGAACAGAGCACATGCTGCCTCTTCTCTGACCCCATGGCCTGTTACCTCCTGGAGATTTACGATTCCTTTAGTGTAACTGGCGGGCTCCTTCCTGGTGCAACACCCTTATGATGAATGGTGGTTTTACTTCACCCACCTCCCATCATCTGCTCCTGACTTTAAGTCCAGGCCATTGATTTAGCTTTTCATACAAAGCACTGCTCCTAAACAAGCACTGGGCTCATTTCCCCAAATCCATGAAGCTCCCCGGCTCCCTGGAGAGGGATATATTAACTACCAATCATGCCTATTATTTTATAATGTAATGACTGTTGATTAATCTAGAAGTATTGCTCTCCAGATCCTCACTTCTGCCAACATATACACCAAGCTCTCGGAGAGTGGTCACAAGGATGGAGAAAATTTCCAGAGGAAGAGAGGCAAAACTGAAGACTTAAGAGATGAAAGGATGAGATGAACCTTCCCCCAGCCTCTCTCCCTTGTTTTAGGCAGCCAGCAGAGCCACTGTTGGAACATGTAAAGAAGAAATCAAGCAGAAATGGGGGCAGGACTGACAATCTTACCTGAGGAGGTAATAACAACCGCTCCTGCTCTCAGGAGGCTCACATGCTGATTGTGGGGAGTGAAGAGACATATTTCCACAAATCAAATCTTTCGTACACCCTCAGGGGAGGCAGATAGGTTGTGCCAGACTCATTCCATCGAGAGGCACTCACCTACTTTCTCGTTTACATCAATCAGTCAACCCTCTTTGCCCACAATACCAACAAGCACCTATAAGATAGAGAATTTTTTAAAGTCAATCCAATTTCCCAAACCTAATTGTCAGTTCTTACACTGCCTCATAATAATCTAATTAAAAATAAGTAGGAACATTTATTGCTTACACTTTATTTGCTTCTCCCCCACCCCCTTCTCTATGATGGAGGAGGAACAGTGAAAAGGCTAAGATAAGAGTAGCAGCAGGAAAGAGCAGAGAAGGAAATGATAACTGCCAAATTGGATAAGCAGCCTCTGAATAAATGAAAGTTAACAGGACTTGTTTTCCAATAGTTTCAAATCTAGCAGGAAAGAATTCATGGATGGGATGAAGAAAAAATTTCATTTGATTCAAAACATTAAAACTTTTTCCTTGATATTTCATTTACCGTCCCAAAGAGTATCATTATGACAATAAGTGAAATAAAGGGCAGCTTGAGAGAGTTAAGGGAGAAGTAAATGAGTAATCCATGTAAAAGCACTGAGCACAGGCACTGGTTCATAAGCCCCACAAGAGAAGTATTAATTTCCTGCCTGTTCTCCTTTCCTATCAGAGGCAACAGAAAGAGAGGGAAAAAAAAATTAGGGGAAGAAAAAAAAAGCTGGAATAAGTAAAGAAGAAATACAATTGTAACTACAAAAGATTAGAAGAGGAACTGAATGAGAGGAGTGTGTGTTGATGAAGTTGGAGGGAGAAATTCAATGGGAGGCAAGAGAGCATTCTACCTCATGGCCCTCCACTCCCCTTAGCCGACCTCAGGGGCTAGGGGGGATGAGGAAATGTGGGAGTGAGTCAAACACCTTAGCACAGATATTTTCTTTTAACTGTATGCTTTTCTCACTTATGTCACAGTTACCCACACCAGAAGAAAAGGTCAAGAGCATTTTGATAGATCTGTTTTACAGGAATCTCCATAAACAAAAATGTTCTAATTAATTACTGACCTCAAAATATTGGGTTTCTGACACTTTCAATTTTGATAAGCAACTTCAGAAACAATTTGGATTATTGTAGACTGTCATGTCAACAGTGAGTTACAAGTAAGAAAAGCTCGAGCAAACAGCCGTAAGATCTAACATAGCTGCTTCCCGTGGTGGCTGACAGATTTGCTCAGCAATCTCCAGAGGCTGCGAAGGCCATGGGGTTTGAAAAAATTAGGAAAGCTAAGAGTTCTTAATTTTTAGCCTAGAGCTAACAGTCTCAGTGAAGTGTGCTCTCTCCTGTTCCCAAGCCTATTCCATCAATTTGCACCCTCTAAGGAGGCTACTGCCTGCCCTTTGAAAATCAGTGATGATCTCTATCTATTTACTAGAGGCCCGGTGCACAGATCCGTGCATGGGTGGGGTCCCTCAGCCTGGCCAGTGATCAGGACTGATGGAGGGGCTGGGCTGGGGGAGGGACCGCAGGAGGTTGGCTGGCGGAGGGAGGTTGGCTGTGGGAGCACACTGACCACCAGGGGGCAGCTCCTGTGTTGAGCATCTGCCCCCTGGTGGTCAGTGCACATCATAGCAATCGGTTGACTGGTTGACCAGTTGCTCGGTTGCTTAAGCTTTTATATATATAGATAGTCCTGGTTCCTGGAAGTAGAATATACTCTTAAGAGACACTTTGAAATGGATGTTGGTGCCACACAGACAACTATAGAACAAAAATCCATGAGTACCTCAGAGATGATATCCAACAGAAATGAAGATCAAGAGCTGCTATATGATGAACTTATATGTAAGGACACACAGAACTTTCTTGCTCCTATTTTCCACTGAAGAATACATGCATGACTCAGGAGTAAATGAAATTTCCACTTATTCAACACATATTTATTGAGTGCCCCACTGCGTGCCAGGGACTCTGCTAGGCACTGGGGATGCCAAGAGGGGCCAGCAACATAAAGACTCTGGTAGTTTAGAGTCCACTGGAGAAGGCCTATGTTCAATAAGAAATAGAAAGAAGCATAAAGTAGGGAATTGTAGAAAACTTTGGAAACACATAATACATAAGGGAAGGGCTTACTCTAGTCCAGGAGTCAAAGCTCCCTGGGAAAAAGGGAGAAGCTGAGAAGTGAAGGATGAAAAGAAGCTAGCTACTTCAATGTGGCCAGTGCGGATTTTCCAACATGCAGGCCAAAATAAAGCCAAATAAAGATGAAAGGACCCCTGCTAGAGGAAGCAGCTTTTGTTTTTTTCAGTAATAGAAGGCAACACCTGAGGCCAATTGCTGAAGTTCCCATACTCTCTAGTAAGGGGGGACCAGAATCAATGAAAGGCCCTGTGGTCTCCTCTCGGGCAAGTTCTTCAACCAGTTCAGCACTACATTTTCCCTCTTCCATTTTATTTTCCCCCTTTTTTTCTTTATTGATTAAGTTATTGCATATGTGTCCTTAATCCCCCAGTGCCCTCCCCCACCCTCTTCTATTTTTAACCATCATATTCTGTGCCAAACAAATTACCATTACTCCCGAGAAGGAATTCCTTTTCAGATGCAGGCTCTCTCTACTTTAGAAGTCTGTAACCTTACATACATCTGAGATTTAATTAGCAAGTACCATTGCTACTAAAAACATTGCTTGGATACTCTTTGTGGTGGGCTACTAATTAGCCTCACTTCGCCGTACCACCCAGCAGACCTGAGGACAGGGATCAAGACAGTGCATCCATTACAGCTCCACAAGATGTGGCCACAGGTGCAGATGGGCCTAGGATACTCCACTAAGAACCCCACACCATTCAACAAGCAAAGGCTGGTGTGAGCAGGAGGAAGGGGAACAGAACAGTAAGAAATAATTCTAGTTTCACGGATGGAAGGGAAAGCCATGGACAGTGCTGGTTCAAGTATAGCACTGCCCTAAAATGTCATGAGGCTGAGGCCTGCCCAGATGATGGCATTTATATGGACAGGATTCAAGTCATGCATTAACTTATGACTCAAAATCGCCGCTTAGAGTTTTGCTTGTCACTGGCAACTCACAGGGATGGTTTGCCGATCACAATAACACCATTCCATCCCCACTTTATGAATGGGGAAACAGAGTTTCACATGTCTAGCCAGTGCAGGAGCCTAAACTCAGGTTACACGGGGACTGGCTCTAAAACCTGCTCTCTTAGCCACTAAGGCTTTGTGTGTGCACTGGATACTCCCTAATCTCCAAGCTAGGGAGCAATAAAAAGAGGGAAGAGGGTGGTCGAGACTGTTTCTACTCAAAAGACTGGTCTGCACATCAGCGGCACTGAATCTTGCTCTTAGATAAAGTAGCTTTTCTGGGCCTGCTCTAGACCTACTGAACAAGCTTGGGATCCACCATGCTAGAACTCACCGGGACTGATAAGCTTTCAGAAAACACCTGAAAGTGCCAGGGAACCACCTCACGACTCTAAGGAAACATCAATGCCCACAAGAGGCAGTCAGTACCAGACAGTTCACATCCGGTCCTGGTGACTACGGGCCCTATAAAGCTTCTGATTCAAACTGCAAATCAAGAATTTCTGACCCAGCATTCCAATTTTGTTTTAAGGGCAGTGAGAGGAGGAGGAATGAGAGGGCCAGGGAGGGATAAGGTAAGCACTCTTTATCTTCTATTCAGCATAAAACCTGGCCCACCAAATAACAAGGGAAAAAACAACAAAGTGATAGAGCACCAAACACAGCTGACCATTAGCGCTGACAAAGGCTGAGGGAAGCACCTTTTTCTTCTTTAGAGAATCTAACCCACACTTAACCCTGAGCTGAGGCCAATCCTGAGCAGGGAGGGAGCTTGGTTTGGAACAGGAATTTCTTTCTCAGATGAAGTTCAAAACAAGTAACAATGACTTCTGAGCTACCTGTATAAAGGGAGTTTAAAAAAAAAATTCAAGATTCCACACACAGGCACATGCTGTGGATGAGATGCTTTTTTGCCCCTCCTCCCCTACCCTCACACATCAACAACAACAACAAAGAAATTCACGCAGTTTGTTTTGGATTCTTAAATGCTGTGGGGCAGTGATTCCATTTTAAATGCAATAGTTAAAGCTGTAAACTAACTTTCGCACTGTGTATGCACATCTCATATCCTTCCAAACACTAAGAGATTAAAATCCATGGCTTCCAAACTTGGCTCATTAAAGGCAATCTTCCTGTTAAGTATTGAACTTGAACTGCTTTGAAACTTGATGAAAATAAAGGTCAAGCTGTTTTATTTCCTTCTTAAGGATTTGGTGAAAACAAACTTCTATGAGGACACAAGGTGGAAGAACTGAATGAGCCCTGAGAATTTACCATTCCAAGTGGTCCAAGAGAGAACAGAGTTTTCATTTATGTGCCAGCTCCCTGTCTTATCATCCCTTCCCCCTTCAAATCTCTTCACATTTGCATTGTTCATGTAAAATGAGTCAGGGAATGAAAAAGTTGAGGTTCTCATAGCAACTGTGAACAATCCCACACCGTACATAAGCAGTATTGACAATTCCTAACTGGGCTGTTGTTAAAGGTGAACCCTTAATATACCTCATGTGTGAAGTGGGCGAACCAGCATTCCAACAGAATTTTAAACTTATGTATTTCTCAAGTTATGTGCTTAATTCTATAGCTTTAAAAAAAATGGGCACGTGGCCCTGATCGATGTGTCTCAGTGGTTAGAGTGTTGGCCCACACACTGATTTCCGGTTATGGGCATGAACCTAGGTTGCAGGTGCAACCCCAGCCCCAGCTGGGTTGCGTGTAGGAGGCAACCAATCGATGTGTCTCTCTCACATTGATGTTGCTCTCTCTCTCAAAATCAATGGAAAAAATATCCTTGGGTAAAGATTAAAAAAACAACAGGGCACGTGAAGAAGAGAAAACAATCCCAGATAAAGCCAATGTTTATTATCATAATGAATTTATAATCCTACCAAGAAGAGAATTAGGAACATAAGACAGTTGGGCCATGTAAGGATGCAGGTCCTACATGAACATCTGAAAGCCATCTGAGTAAAGGGGGCACCCCAAAAAAGCAGCTTGCCCCAAAGAAGCTGGCAAGACAGTTCCACACAGCTTTTTGACTTCTCTCTGATGCTATCCCAGAAGCCCTTGGTCCTCATCTCATTAGGGCCCTAAATGCTCTTCTGAGAACTGGATCAATGGCATTACCATTAACCCTTGGCTAGTTCACCTTTGAGCTCAGGTACTTTAAAATTCTGTCATCCAATTAGACTGTTTATCTGATGAACTGAGGGAAGACACTGGCTGTCTTCTAAGCCAGCGGTCGCCAACCGGTGGTCCGCAGACCACTGGTGGTCTGTGAGGTCCGAAAGGTTGGTGACTGCTGTTCTAGGCTGTCATCTATTCATTCAGATCACATTCATGTCAGGGCAGAAATTCAATCAACTCAACTTATTGGTCAGCTGACTTGATTTCAAACTCAAAATTTAAGAGTAAAAGAGAGTTCATAATAAGATCGTGGCACTTTAGGGCTTGAAATAATGGTTGCTATCAGTTAATGTAATCTAAGGCCATATAGCTAGGACCATATTCCAGAATTAACAATTGACGGATAGAGCTTATAAAGTACAGAAGGAGCAGACACCTGTGTAAGCCTGGTCAGAGCCTCTATATGAGCAGAAGTCTGGTGAGAAACAAGGCCTTCTAATTTCTCATTCAGTGAACTTTCTATGTTATCAACTTCCTTTAAAATATTTCTGATTCACCTTTCACCTATTTTATTCCCCTACAATTAGGCTCCCTATCCCAGCTCTCCTAAGCTGATTGTACTGAAAGGTTTCGATCTTGTTGAAGTTCTCTAAAGCAGCGGTCGCCAACCTTTCGGACTTCACGGACCACCAGTGATCTACGGACCACCGGTTGGCGACTGCTGCTCCAAAGGTTTCCTTAAACCAGCGGTTGCCAACCTTTCGGACCTCGCAGACCACCAGTTGGCAACCGCTGCTCTAATGGATCATGGAAAGCAATGGGGGCCAAATGCTTGACTAAGAAGTACAAATGCTAATAATGGGGGTTGTCATTAATTGTGACAATTCTTGCTGTTATAAAATCAAAGCCACTCACCAACGAAGGGCCCTCCAATGAGTTGCCATGGTTTTTAGTTGGCACAGTTTTTAGTTGGCATCAGATTTGAGAGTCTGCTTCCCCTGGTGCCCCGTAGCTTACAGCAGGTGAGGATTCAGGTAAATTTAGAGTTCATTAAGAAACCACTGATACTCTCAGAGCACCTTTAATAAAGAGAACCCAAACATGTTTGGAGGTATATATGAATGAATCATTTTGCTTTAATCTGATCCATTATTTACTGAAATCTTAAAGGAAGTAAGATTATAAAGCCCCCAGCATTTCTAGGGGCAACACGAAAACCTCAGACAACAAACATAAAGACAGACTGAGACAGGCATGTTTCCAGTGGCTTCCAAACAGGAGTGTAAACTACCTCGCAGAAGTGCTGCCCTTGACCTGAAAGCTGAACAGAATACTTGAAAGAAGGAGTTTCCCTGGAAAGGCCAGGATGTTCATTGCCAGAGCTCATCTTCCAAACCAGAAGCTCACCAATACGATGGTGGCTGCCAGGGACCAAATTTGGTAATCACACAAAACATTTTTTAAGTATGTTCTATATGGAATGGAAAAATTATTTTATTCTGTTCACAGATGTGAGAAGCAATCTGGTAAAAATCTGATTCTAAAAATACATTGATAGCAAATGGGGCAGTATGTTAACAAGTCCATAAAGTAAATGAAAGATCTTTACACTATTTCTGTAACATTCCTGTAAATTTGATATTATGCCAAAATAAAAAGTTATAAAAATTATTATTTTTTTAAACCCCAACAATTTCTAATGCTTAAATGTTGGCTATCTGGGACATTTAATCCCCATAATCATGATACCCTGAAAGGTGTATCAGATGCAGCAGTCAGTCCAGGGAACCTTGCAGGCATTTCCTCAGAGGAAAGCCTGTGAATCTACAAAGTTAACATTTCAACACAGTGTTATGCATTATCTCTCAAAACTCTGCTCCTCAAGATGGGTTTAACCCTTTCAACTCCCAATTAGAAAGGTTTCCCGGGTGGTCAGCAAATATTCTGCCCCTCTAACCTGTTCTCTCTAAGCTATACTTAAATATCACCAAGACTAGGCAAGTTGCTTGGCCTTTTATTAATAAAGCAGCTGAATAATTTATAAGAGTTGCATAGGGCCCATTAGAAGTGCCAGAGCAGTAATAACTGGCTTAGGACATTGCTTATTCAGGGCTAAAGTTTAATTTGTCCATAAATGCAGCAGCTCATAAACCCATCCCACAGGTCTGACATGGTCTATCCTTCACAGTCACATGTCCTAGCCATGCTTTCATCTTCGATGTCTTCCTATTAGTGTTATATGTGGGTCCAAAAACCAAATCCAAACTCCAAAACAACTAAAATCTCATAGTACATTACTACAATTCCTAAACGGGGCCACTACCACTGTCCACTTCTTAAGCTTTGCTTTCAGTCATCACAAAAGAAAAGTAGCACCTGGCTGGCTCTCAGCACTGAATGGAGAGGAGACTGGAGAAATAGACCTCGGGAACAATGTGTCCAGTGTCAATTTGGGTATTGCATTCTAAATGATAGCACATATAAAATCAAGAAAATATACTTAGCTATTTATTTAGCAAGTTAATTAACCATCCTATACCTCAATTTCCTTATCTATAAAATGGGAATGGGGATCTACCTAATCGGGCTGTGAGTTAATTGAGTTAATCACAGCATATAATACTCATTACATAAAAGCTATTAGAGATTCAGATTAAAAGCTATTATTATTAGATATTCAGAAAGAACCCTAGAGAAACATAATTCAGCCTTCTCTATGAAGAAATCCAAGGCTCAGAGAGGCTATGTGACTCAGGAATCATTGCAAGCTTTTTAAAAAATATACAATTTTATTGGTTTCAGAGAGGAAGGGAGAGGGAGAGGGAGAGATAGAAACATCAATGATGAGAGAGAATCATTGATCGGCTGCCTCCTGCACGTCCCCTACTGGGGATCGAACCTGCACCCAGTCATGTGCTCTTGACTGGAATCAAACCTGGGACCCTTCAGCCACCAGGCCGACCCTCTAGCCACTGAGCTAAACCGGATACGGCTCATTGTAAGCTTTAATCCAGTTTGGAGCTCTTAGCCATTTTAGGGCTGCTGTGGCTCCAGCACTTTCTCCATGGGAACAGTGTTGTTATTTTGCTTTCTGAATTTTTAAAATAAGCTACTTAGTGTTAGCCCAGAGCCATGTTCATTCATTCATCCAAGAACTAGCTAGTGAATGCTGACTATGGGTCAGGCACTATTCCAGGGTTTGGCAGTTACAAGAAAGACAAGGTTGCCTTCAAGCATCTTACATCCAGTCAATGCAAAGAATGAACAAAAATAAACTAGATCATTTCAGATAGTGGCAAGTGCTATAAGGAAAATAAAAAGATGACATGAGAGAGTGATGGTGGAGGAGGTTAGAGGTGGGAGCGTGGATATCTCCTAACAGAGGTTGTTCATGCCAATTCTTCTGAAACTTAATTTCTAGGAAGATGGCATTGTAACCGTGGTTTCAGCATATGCATATATAAACATGCATGACTGTATTTGATAAGAAGAAATTACACAAAGAGGTATCACCCTCTAAAAATTTCACTTGGACAATCATATCAGAAATGAATGACTTTATCAGAATAGACCTAGTTTTCTAGTCTTTGCTTTTACCTCCCCAGCCAATCTGGTGCAGATGAGTGGGTTAAGGCAAAAGGACACTAGGGTTCATGTCACCCTCTTTTAGGTGAATCCATGTCTCTACTCTCTGGCGGCTGGATTCTTAGCCCTGGGCATCTGTGCTATGTGCCATGAAATTCCTGCCCTAACAACCAGTTCAGGGGATCAAAGAGCTATTATTAAGGTCTCCATTTAAGCCAATTGAGGGAGGGAATGGTGGTAGAGGCAGGCCACTCACCCCTCCATTTAGTCACCCTCCTCCACAATGGGGCCATTGAGCTGTCGCCACAATAGAGTGCTGAGAAGAAAAGGCCGAAGGAAAGCATACAGAGTCCCCTCGCACAGACTCGGTCATTCATCACTAGGCAAGTGCCAATATCTGGGAACAGCATCTCAATTTCTGCAAATCCTCCAACCTGCAACAGCTGCTAGTGACTCTGGTGGACGGCTCTGCTGCTTACTCATATTTCCAATCCCAAGCCCTGGCCTGGAGCCAAGTCGACATTACTTAGGTTAGAGACACGCTGGCTGCAGCGAGCAGCAACAATGGACTTCACAGCTTATAAAGCAGCTTACAAAGGGCTCCCGTGTATTTCAAAAACACTTCAGATAGCTGGTGAGAGAAGCTATCTGCACAAACTCATTCAAGCAGTTTATTCCTAACCCACTTAATTCAAGGTTTCTGTCGGGAGCCAACGGCACAGCGGAGGAAGAAGCAAGGGGCGAGAAGGCCTGCAGCTGAGGGAACGCAGTCAACCCATCTCTTCTCCTCTGGAGCAGCCCAGCAGGAAGAGGAATGACTGCAGTAATCAGTCCTTCACCTGGCTAACAAATGCAATGACAAAATGAAAGACAGTCTGTGGGATTCCTCAGCACTCAATTTAGCGAAATGTCCATCTCATCTGCTTCCATTAGCATGGTTAGGTACTTACAGATGCTCCTGAAAGAGCACTCTGAGTGGCATCTAGATCCTGCCACAACACAACCCACATGCACCTTCATCTGACCACACAGGTGACGCCAGCCAACTGTAGGTCTAGCTCTGCCTCACCACTCTGAAGTCTCCGGGGCCCAATCATCTCCTCCATGGTATCTATGCTTGACTTGTCAGCCACAACTTAGTTTCTGGAGAACGATTTTTCCAGGTAACAGGCACAGAGACCAAACGAAGCTAGAACAGCCGTGGGCAAACTATGGCCCGCGGGCCGGATCCGGCCCATTTGAAATGAATAAAACTAAAAAAAAAAAAAAAAAAGACCGTACCCTTTTATGTAATGATGTTTACTTTGAATTTATATTAGTTCACACAAACACTCCATCCATGCTTTTGTTCCGGCCCTCCGGTCCAGTTTAAGAACCCATTGTGGCCCTCGAGTCAAAAAGTTTGCCCACCCCTGGACTAGAAAGAAACAAAGACTCAGGCTCACAGGCCTGCTTTTGAAGCATGGTGCTCACAGAAGCCACTAAAGGGCCTGGCAAACACAGAGCGTGCCAAGCACAGACCATCTCCATGGAAGGACGGACCACGGAGGGAGGTAGCAGTTCTTGCCCGTCAACTTTTCAGAGGAACTCCATGAGTGCTTCTGCTTATGGAAGACAAGCTACTGTAACGAGGTGAGGTGGAGCTATCCCTGAACTCTTAGATGCTTAAATGGAAGGATTCCTTCCTCCCAGGACTATGGGTCCCTCACAGGATTATAGACCCCATTTGGAGATCTGATTCCAAAGTTCGTAGTACTTGGCGTGGGTTTCTTCCAAAACTGAATCCACAGATTTCAGGGCAAGAAATTATTACAAGACTCGAAGGAAATATTCAGAGCTGTATCAAATGTGAAGTAGATTTGAACTGTTCAAGTGATAGAATACTGAAGGAAAAAGGTTACTAACCCTCCAGCACACATTCCAATGGGTAAGACCTATTCACTAATGGGACAAGGAGAGTGGGATATGGCAGGGTTTACTGTGAGGCCAATCTCAGAAGGCCAGTCAGTGCTTCTGTCACGCATGAGATAGGTCAACATGAGAGTAGGCTTAGAATGCCATTACCATGTCATTTCTTTTATTATTGTATGAAATGGCATGTGTGGCAATGACACACCCTAATGGTATCAGGTTCTAGACCAGTGATGGCGAACCTATGACACGTGTGTCAGGTGACACGCGAACTCATGTTTTTGGTTGATTTTTCTTTGTTAAATGGCATTTAAATATATAAAATAAATATCAAAAATATAAGTCTTTGTTTTACAATGGTTGCAAATATCAAAAAAATTCTATATGTGACACGGCACCAGAGTTAAGTTAGGGTTTTTCAAAATGCTGACACGCTGAGCTCAAAAGGTTCGCCATCACTGGCCTAAACTAACATATTGTCTGTATTTGGATCATGAGCCTCAAATTCAACTTTTCATGTCTTGGTTATTCCAACAGCTAACCTGCAGAATGAGGACTGCAAGGGAGAAACCTTACTGAGAAGGGGGAAAATAAACATTGTTTATATCAATTGCAGAGTATTTGTTTGCTTACCCAGAATGCACATCTACAATTTCTAGTGTGGCAACCTGGACTTTTCATATGTATTAAAAGTCAGAATTCACCCTGAGGAAGGGCCCCTGCAACAGGCTTCAGAGAAGCAAAACTGGAGGTCACAAAGAAGAGCACATTGGCACGAACACAGACCTATCTATAAGAGCTCTGCTTCCTGCCTGAGTCTGCGGCCAGAAACCAGCCGAAGATTAGTTTAGGCAGAGCTGGACACACCTACGCCTCGGAGGGCTCCATTCCCAGGTCCAGGGTGCATGACTGGGTATCTGACTTGGTTCTTGTGATCCAGGTGCTGAAGGTACCATTCACTAAGAGGAATAGTTCCCCTAAGAGAATTCACTGACAACTCGCACTTAAGAAGCCCACCTCTAACCGGCTTTACACTGTTATCTTCAAGTATGTGCTGTACTATAGTGTAATCTAAACGTTTCTTGTTAAAATAAAAATAAGCTCCCTAAAAGCATACTCTGCTTCTTTTTACCCCCGACACAACTCCAAGAGATAGCAGGTATTAATAAATAACCACTGACTAATCAACTATAAAAAATTAAAGATGTGAGCCCTAGCTGGTTTGGCTAGGGCTGCGTCAGCCTGCGGACTGAAGGGCCCTGGGATCAATTCCGGTCAAGGGCACGTGCCAGGGCTCAATCCCCAGTAGGAGGCGTGCAGGAGGCGGTTGATTGATGATTCTCTTTCATCATTGATGTTTTTATCCCTCTCCCACACCCTCTCCCTTCCTCTCTGAAATCAATAAAAATATAATAAAAATTAATAATAATAAAGATGTGAGAACAAATACAAGCAAAAGCAAGTATCTGTTACCATGTCTCCCACCAACCAAACTGGAGGAGAAAATTCCCTCCTCTCTCATCAAAGCAGACTGCCTACCAGGAGCTCCACATGACAGGGGAAGATGGCCACTCTAAGTAATATGCCTATTTTGATAGGAAGGTCTGGTCTGTCATTAGCACTTCCCAATCAGGAGCACTCACAAATAGGTCTAAACTTGGAAAAGAATTAAAAAAAATTCCCTATCAAACAATGAGAATCAAGAGTAAAAAAGAAATGAAGACTAAAATACAACAGGGCCTAAGAGGAGTTATTTCTGTATTCCCTGCACATACAACATCATTCATGAAGGCGGCAATGGTACAAATATAGCATAAATGTCGTCTGCTTTGGTTGGTAATTTAAAATGCAAATGCTAATGAGCGAACTGGTATATCAGTGGAGTTAATAACCGCATGCCTAGCACAGGGGCTGCATCCAAAACACAGAGAAGAGACAGACACCATGTTCCAATTTAAAAATAAAAACACCCAAATTAACCCTAGAAAAATCACTAGCAGATGTACAAGATCAGAAAAAGCAGGCACACCAGGGCAGGGAAATGGGAACTTCTCTCCCCATCACAGACTAACCGGTTTATTTAAATAGCTTCCTACATAGAGTGAAGGTCAGCATGGGAGTTGCTCTGGTTTATTCAGGACTGCTATTGTATAGGCACAGAGCGTAAGTATAATAAGTGAAAACTACAGGGAATCCAGAAAGCTTACTCAGAAAGTTTCTCCAAACTTAGAAGCCTATAAGCCAACCTTGCAGGAAGCATATGTCCAGAAATCAAAGGCCACTGAAGAGAGGTATAGATCTCATTTATTTTATCACAGGCAAAGGGTGGTTTAAAAAAACCATACTTACAAGATCTGTATTAAGTGGGTAATTTAAATAGGAAAAAAAGTTCTAATCATGAAAAAGCATGACTGAGAGAGAATGTGGTTGTGCCCCAGAAGCCTTCCAAATATGAAAGGAACTGTGACCTGTTCTTGCTCCTACTAGGTCTGTAGCTGGCAGCCCTACATCAGCATCTTAGGCTTCCTCAGAGCCCCTCCCGCATGGGGCTGGCATGAGGAAGCACATTCTGGGGCCAGGAGTCCTAAACATTTCCCTGAGTGAGAAACTGTAGTGCCCCCTCAGGGGCAATAGGACAGTGTGCTTGGGCTGGCCATCCCCCGGACACCTAGTGTGTTCTAATTCCCATGTTAGTGCCATTCGCTCAAAATCCATACAAAAAGCCAAGAAGAGACTGGCAAATCCAGCCCATTAGTTTCGGGAAGCCTCAGGAAAACTTTCTGAAAGGAATCTAAGGTGAGCAAACACCTGGGGTTTGGTGCAAAGATATTTTTCCAATGATGAACTTTTTTTTTTTTTTAAACAGAGAGAGGAAGGGAGTGGAAGAGAAACATCAATGATGAGAGAGAATCATTGATCAGCTGCCTCCTGCACGCCCCTTACTGGGGATCAAGCCCATAACCTGGGCATGTGCCCTAAGCGGGAATCGAACCTTGACCTCTGGGTTCATGGGTTGCTTAACCACTGAACCACACCAGCTGGGCAGAAACTATTTTTTTTTTTTTTTTTAAATTCAGTTATAACTCTGTTTGAAGCGGGATGTAAGAGGTGGTTCCCATAGTAACCAAGATTAGTCTTACAGGCAGTGTGCACTGCTCACCCCAGGGCTGCCCATTACACGATTTCAAAGTATTTCCTTTAATTTCGTATTACCACACTGCTGACACTCCCTCTCCTGGTCCTGCCATCTTCTACCATTAAGCTGGTCAGACAGACACCCCCACAGGGCAGAGGTAGCGGTGAGTAGCCCAATCCTGGAAGCTGCTGCTTGTCACCATCGCTACTAAATGGTTGCTGGGAAATGCCAACAGGTTGACAAGATGGCATTGAAATACCGACACTGAAATGTATATTACCGGGAAAACCACAAAAACAGGATTAGAAGTGAAGTATCTGGGCACAACCAGAGACAGGTGCTGGCATTGGAAACACTCCAGCATAGAGGAGCCATCTAACTGCTGTGAGGTGCCCATTCCTCTCCCCCCGCCCACCAGGAGGAAGGCAGCCTAGATAACCTTCCAGAGACTCAGAAAGAACCTTAAAGTAGTGGGGAGGATAAGGAAAGGAAGAGGGACCCTCAGGGAACAGCCCAGATGCCTCACCCTTCGAACCACACGCTCCTGGCTCTTATTAGCTCTACCCAGAATAGGCCTGATCCTGTCAGGACAGGTTTCCCTTGTCTCATCTATATTAAACTCCAAAGCAGGAGTAAAAAGCAATGGTAAAAGGCAGAAGTCAAAGGACTTAGGAGGTGAGGATTCTTTCCACTAAACTTTGATCCATCCAGAGGCAATCAATGTAATGCAAAAGTTGGGGATAAATGATCATATTTCTTTTCTTGGCACAAAAAACCCAACTGAGATGGTGAGTGCTCAACATCCCAATTATGAGGCTGCGCCATCCTCAGGCTTTCTCCATGGAAGGTGGTGCCACCACTAGGACTAGCTCTCCCCTAGTATCTAGACAGGCAGGTACAGAACTGCCATATGGGTCTTGCTGTCTCCCTCACCTCTAGGTCCCAGCATCACCCCAAGATATGCAGGCCAGTCTGATGGAAATGAACTAGGAAGCAGGAGAGCAGAATTTAAGTGTGCTAGTTCCAAGGTCTGTGACTGCCACTAAACCAGACCGAACAAATATTATTTTCATTGATGTCTCTATTTCTTACCTCTATCGCAATCAGAAAAATATTCAAAATGGCTACTGAACAAGTCGAATCTCTGCCCCTTTCACCTTAAAATACTCCATTGTGTCCTGAAAGTGTCTTTTGATTCCTGCTGCCAGGCCCACTGGCATTTAGGTCTCTTACTATCCTGGTCACTCTCCTCTGAACCTTCTGTAGTGTGCTGAGGTCTGTCCCTTCCACAGGGTGGTCCTCAGGTGTAACCTCATACTCCAGGCCTGCTCTGACCCAGGCGGAGCCCACACTCGGCTCCACCCCTCTCTGGATACTGTACTTCTGGGTTATGGACTAGGGCTGTAGACTTTCTGACAGTATCACAATATTTACTGCAATTGTTTTATAAAAATCTGATTTTCCATTTGCATGGTATTTAAGGCATGTTTCCCCTACTCTTACCTGTCTCAAAAATGTATGTTTTACTTCATGCTTATATATTCTTTGCTTCAATAAAAACAACTACTTTGCTTGAAAGCTGGAAAGATATCTTACGCATTTCTATATTCCTAGCATAGTGCCTAGTGGAAATAAATTATTTAACAGCCATGCAATTGAATGACCCACAAGCATGATGAGGCTCATTCTGGGGATGATTCACGATCTAAAGATGGGAGATAATCAGGCTCTAATCGTAGGCTTGACTTTCATCCACCTGACCAGTGGGTGATGGTATGGTATGCCTGCACACTGGAAGCTGAGGGCAGAGCATGTGACACTCAACAGCAGGAGAGCTGAGAAGGAGACTGACATTCCCATACAAAAGCAGAGAGAAAAATGATTGGTGAGTACACCCATTTCTTTTAGGCAACTCTTCCTCAGGACTAATAGAGGCTACGTTGTTTTTGCCTAGGCCCGTGGTCGGCAAACTGTGGCTCTCGAGCCACATGCGGCTCTTTGGCCCCTTGAGTGTGGCTCTTCCTAAGCCTTAGGAGTACCCTAATTAAGTTAATAACAATGTACCTACCTATATAGTTTAAGTTTAAAAAATTTGGCTCTCAAAAGAAATTTCAATCGTTGTACTGTTGATATTTGGCTCTGTTGACTAATGAGTTTGCCAACCACTGGCCTAGGCTAATCACACCCAGCCTACCCAAGGAAAATGTTCCAGATCTTCTTGGATCCTCAAATGCCATCTCCCTTAGGAAGTCTTTTCCATTCCCCAATTAATTGTTCTTTTCTCTGCGCTCTCATGATGTTGCATATCCTTTTTATAACTCCTTTTTTCCCCCTTGTTCAAGTTTTCCGTATGGCTGTTGACACTACACTAAAAGTTATTCAAGAAAGAAGAAACTATCTCATTAATTTATACATCATCTATCAAAGACTACCTTTCTTACAGCAGGGTTGCAAGAATCTTGGCCTCATTAAAAAAGGCTCTCCAAACCTGTTTACTGTGCTAATGCCTACAAGTGACACTCCAGGATCTCCTGACAAGAACATAATTTATATAATTCATGTAATGATATCTTTAATAGCAAAGAACTACAGCAGCCTCTGAAAAGTCTCATGTCAAGCTGCCCATTTCCAGATATGGGGCCCAACTGAAAGCAAGTAGGTGGTGGAGACAGGCTCAAACTGGGAAGTCCCAAGAGAAAGAATACCCCATTTTACACAAATCCATTAAGTTGCAATTCAATTAAAGCATCTGAAAGAAATTCATAAGTATCAGCAGACCCTATAATTGCTTAATTAAGAATAGAAGCCCAGCAAACACAACCACAATAACAGCCTGATTCATTAGCACCTCTGTGATAGCAGAATGGGATTTCTCACTTAAACATACATTGGCTTTAATTGTTTAATTTGTTTAGGCACTTGTAATCAATGGGGATCCACCATCCTGGGGTCAGGAGATGAGAAGAATATTTCTGTTCACGTTCCCTCTCCTCTCCCAATAGAAGTTTTTAGTTTATTGAAAGAGGCAGTTGATATACCTATAGGATGAGACGTTACAGAGGAAGAAGGAAATGAAGTACTTTATTCAAAGGCATTCAGGGTGGAAGGACACACAGTCAAACTTTTAGTTCACCATTCACATATTCACCACCAATACTTATCAAAGCCCAGACATCTAGAACCTTTTCTTGTTGCTTCCCTTGTCATAATGTAGCTCCAGAGGGGAGCTGTAATTAAAAAAAGAGAAAAAAGTATTGGAAAATGCAAAAGGAGAGGCAGAGGGAAGTCTCATTTTCTAGTCTTGTTTCATATGACTAGGTAGCTGGTTAATCATAAGTCACCTGCTGTGATGCACATGGGACCCCCCTGCCAGGCAGCTGCTGCCCTCTAGGTAGTTTGTAGCACGAGTTCCAAGTAAGGTGACTGACTCCACACTCCCCACCCTAAACCTGCCCCAGTCCATAATTCCTCATACATAGCGCTGTCCCACCTCTATAACATGAAAATGCAAACGGGGTGGGCCCACTCAGTGAGTTAGCAGAAGACTCCAAATCTGATATAAGACTCCTTAGACTACTTTACACTGAAACCTCTATTCTTCTCTTCCATTTCAGGCATTTGGTTTACAGGCACTAACTTAATACCTGCTATGCTCAGCCAATAGGACAACTTTCCTGAACTGCACCCTCGACATGACCCATATACCTCAGAGCTAAGAAAGTAATTCAAAATAAGGACATGTAACATAAAGGTCATAGCAGTAGGACACACTCCATTCCCGATGGTGCTAGTAAATAAAAATCAGAATCAAAAGCCAAACGATTTGCCAATATGTGCCTCAGTATCCCTTCAGACAAAAAACTCAGCAAAATGGACACACATGACAAGTGAAAGTAAACTAAAAATAAAGATGGCTGGTAAACTGTTTTTGTTCTACTGGAAGGGACTATATGGAGCTCACTAAATGCTAGGTGAGGAAAAAGAACACCTTTGAACAAATGCAGGCTGCCTGGGTTCTTGACTTCCTGTTAACTCAGGACCAGAACGGACTGACTGCCTCCAAGAATGCGGGAATGCGGTAAGTATGCACAGGAGGCGGCCAAAGCAGCAGGCGAAGGGACCTTGAACAGTCTCAGTTCTGATGGTGTAAGGTCACCTGCTCACCGACCAAACCTAAGCCAGGTGCTCAAAGGACTAAAGGGCAAGAGCCTTCAGGAGGCACTAACCTGTTAGCTACAGCTGACGCTGCCCAGCCCCACCTGCTATCCCATCTGACCAAGCAATCATCCCACGTACAGGGGTGCAGGAACCGTGACAGGGAGGCCAGCTGGCTTGGGCCAAATGCCACTCCCTATCAAGCTGTGGAGCCGTCTGCCTAAAAAAGGCCACATAAAAATGGAAAGTGTCCACCTCGCCTTAAAGTCCAGAGGGCTCTCCAAAAGGCTGGGATTAATGAGAGCAGCACATATGGGCTGCCGAGCAATTATCTTGACTTTCCCCTTGAGAATCACAGCCCCAACTTTCTCCTGGCTGCAGAGACATCATTTCTAGCAGACCACCATTCTTACATGCTGCAGAGACCCCACAGAGAGCTGCAAAGCTGTGCCTGGAGGATCACTGAGTAGGTAGGTGGACAACTCCACAGCATGAATACCGTGCTGTGTGTCCACTCACTCTCAGAGCTGTAGGTGGTCTCAGAGAACCAGGGGCCCTTCTCTCTAAGGATACTCCCCCCACCCATGTCCTCCATACATCTTATTCATTCCATCTCTTCCAGGTCACTACTCTATTAGTCACTCCTCTACATTCTTTCTTAGTTCCTTCTCCTCAGAAATCAGACCAGTAGTTCTCATGTTGCCTATGATATTTTCTCACTCCATCTTTTTAGTATTCTCATTTGCCAAAAAGATTTTGTTGAGTTTTACATTCTGTAATTGGTATTATGGAAACAATAGGTATATTGAATAGCATTTCCAACTATACATGCCACATTCTGTTCCAATCTTGAATAAGAACTACAATTACAAAAGTACTCAAATGCTGACATCCTTAGAATGTTACCTTGACCCTTAGCTTTCACTTTTCTGCATTCCTTTTCCATTCTGTCAGATTTTTGTGAGAAGCAGTCTATTTTTAATTTTGTTCCTTATTTCCCACCTTTATTCCCCAATTGCCTGTAATCTGCCTTTGACTGATTCAACTTTGATGTAACTGCACTGACAAAGGTCATCAGCAAGTGAAGTGATAAATTGAGTGAAGTGATAAATAAGAAAATAACTTCATAGTTTTTACCTACTTGATCTTTTAGGTAAAATCTCACACTGCTAACTCCTTGGAATTCTAACTTCCCCCATATCCAAAGACTACTCTCTTCCATCCTTTGAACATATTTTCTTCGACCATGTATGAATGCTTAGCCTACTCCTCACAGGTCAGAACTTTCTAGGGTTTTTATTGTTCCTACACTGGTCCTCTAGGCACTGCAACTGTTTTAGCTATTGCCTGTATGCTGATGGCTCCTCCACATGAATAATTTGCCTAGGCCCCTCTGCTGACCTCAAATATTACATGTCTAAAATCAAATCAACGATCTCTTCCTAAAACCTGTTCTTACTTTCGTGTTGCTTTTAGACATCACACCCTGCCCACTCAAATAATGCTTTATTTTCTCTCCCACATTTTAACATCATCTTCTATCCCCTATCAAAAATATCCAGTTATTTCCCAAATTATCAAGTCTTCCTCCTCAATCCTTTCCCAATCTCTTTTCTTTCCCACTGCCAGATTTCAGGCCTCCATCCCTCTTGCCTCTTAACTGCTCTCCCAACCCCCGGCCTCATTTAGTCCAATATATCCACCAAAATGAATTTTCTTAACCCAAGAAGACTAGCTCCGACAACAATAAAAAAAAAAAAAGACTAGCTCCTGTCTGTATTTCCAACTTCAACCCACCACCCTTATCCTCATTGTTTATACTCCGCTGATACCAAAGGCTTCATGGTTGCCTGGACTCATCAGGGTATCTGAAACCTCTACAGCTTTGCACATGCTGTAATCTCTACCTCGAGCCTTCCTCTCCACCTCCACCTCCACCCTCCCCCAACATTGCAAACTTCTATTTGTCCTTCCAAACACAGCTCAGCTATCAGATCCTCAAGGAGGCATTCTTTGATGCCCGGCTTAATAACCAATCATTTCCGTCTTTGTGCTACTTGTGTGCATTGTAAATGACTCTATTATCTCACCTAGTCCCCAACACTGCCATTTGTTTACACGTCTGTCTACCCGCAGCGGTTCTCAACCTGTGGGTCGCGACCATCGGAAAACACATATAGCATATCAGATATTTACATTACGATTCATAACAGTAGCAAAATTACAGTTATGAAGTAGCAACGAAAATAATTTTATGGTTGGGGGTCACCACAACATGAGGAACTGTATTAAAGGGTCGCGGCATTAGGAAGGTTGAGAACCACTGTGAGCTTCCTGAGACCTAGAACCTAGTCTTACGAGGATGATGCGGAATTCCTTGCTCCAAAGTCTCACAGGAAAAGCCAGTTGTCTTCCGTTTAGTGAGCTCATCAGTCAGGAGGAGACTAGAATAGTGCCTTTTCTTGAGTTATTTCCATCAGTAGGTAACTATGGCTCTACCACGGACACTATGACCTATGGCCATTACATACAAGAGTTAAATAAAGCTCTAGGTATGAACTCACAAAGTCTTTGTGAGGGGATGAGGAAGGAAATATATGTACTGATGATCTACTTTCTGGCAGGCTTGTTCTGCACCCTTCTCTCATCTCATGATACTTTCATAACAATCCTGAGAGGCATGATACTCTTTCTGGTTGACTGACATATAAACTGAGGCTTGAAGTGGGTAAGTAATCTCCCTAAGTCCCTGCCTGTGTAGAGTAGAGCCATGATTCAAATAGAGATCTGCTTTCTCTGACGACTTCAATGTCCTGTATCCTTGCCGTGTTTCTAAAGAAACCAGAAGATGCATAACATAAGCGCATATAGTATGGCAGGAGACAAATGTAAAAGCTTATATTTTTATCATTCATTTGCTTGTATAATCTGTCTTCAGAATGTAAGCGAACTCAGGCAATGCCTTTTGAATTGCTAAGCTTAGAATAATGCCAAGTCCACAGAAGAACTAGCTGATGTCGGGATGAGTGATCAGACTGCGGTGTTTAAGTAAGGTACAACCAGAAGGTTTCTGAAAAAAAACTCCCACTAAGATAGGTCCAAGCTAAAAGCCAGCTCCATTCAGGCAGTTTTGAGTTTAGAAGCCAGAACTACAATGTTTTCTTTCCCCTACAGATCTGTGGCCAAGTTTCCCAGAAAAAAGAATAATACTGCTTTTCTTTCACACCTCTGGATGAAGCTCTACAATGCCAAAAAGAAGCTTTTGTTGTGCAGGTAGAGAGCAAAGGATGAGATAAATATACACCTCAAATGCTGTAACAGCAAGAAGTTACTGCTAAGAATTTCACTACAGAAATCTTAAGGGCACAAATGGCTGCATGAAGGACTTGTGCACTGCTACACTACCCCTCCGTTAACTACAACACACATTCGCAGAAATGAGGTGTGGATTTGTTGCGGCCTTTCTCGTTCATGGTTGCCTCTAAGCTTTGTGTCAGGCTTCAACTAGTCCCTCAGGAAGCCTGCAGCGCTGTGGAGAGGTCATTAACTACTAGAGTGTGCGAGAGCCTCAACCAGAAGGGACGGTCCTGTGTTCAGGGAGGGCTTTATCTCATACAACAATCCACTTAGCTGGGGCCAAGGGAGACCCTGACAGAAAAGAAACTATCAGTGCCTTCTAGAAGAGGGAGGCTGAGGCAACATGGCAGGGACAACAAACAGGGCACCCTTTTCGTGTCCCCCAAGGTCAATTCTATTCAAGAACACGAGAGAAGCAACGCTGAGGCAGCAGGACAGCCTCAGAAACACAGTGCGCATCGGGATAACAAAGGAGAGTAAGTCCTTTGTGAGTGAGTGAGTGAGTGTTTTCATGTGTATGGGGTGAGGAGCAGGGTATTGAAGTAAAATGACACTTTCTCTCTAAGTCTACAGTTTCTTAAAAGTCCTGACTGAACAAATGGCTGTTACTTACCAATAGGGAAGAAATGAAGAGATTTGCTCCATGAATGCATAAATACAAATTGTTCCAAGAGCACAATTTATAAACAGTCTTGCTGGCTTATGAAATATTAAGCTACTAGAAAGGATAGGATAAGAAAGATGTAATTCAGTCAGCAAAGAAAGAAAGGCTTGCCATAGTATGCCAACCTCAGTGCAGGAGCCTGCAAAGGTATGTCATGTGGGGTTTCATCAAGGACTAGGATCCTAATGACATTTGAAAAGAATAAGAGAGAGACAATCGGCACTGCCTGGGGAGCTACAAGGCAGGTGTTCAGCTCCTCTGAGGCCTGCCCAGGACTAGCATGGCGGGGGCGGGCCCTATTCCAAATAGGAAATACCAACTGTGCGAATTCCATCATTAATTCCCTTCTCTCAGATTGTCTGAGGATTTGTGCTGTCGTTTAAACTACTCTACTCCTGCGTCCCGAAACTGGTGGAAATGAGGAACAGGAGAGGGACCAGTGACAGAGGACCAAATCTAGAAATGTTGTGCTCAAATCTCAGAGATGAAAGCACCCGACGGGCTCAGGGCTATGTAAGACACGGGAAAGAAGGCATGTGACCTCCGGAAATGACTTCTGAGCTCCAGGAAGAATTTCCACAGCAACACATAACACATAAAACATACCTGCAAGCAAGAAGGTGATAAGGCAAGTTTCCTTTGGCAAATAAAGCTTGAGACGAGATCCACTGAAGACATATTCCACCACAGCTTCGGAACGACCTGCCCGCTGGAGAAAGGGCAGGAACTGCTTTGCTTTTTGGGTATCCTAGTGGAGAAAGGAAAAAAGAGTCCTTAAACATGTAATGGGATTCAGGTTAATGTTCCTTTTGCTCTGGTATAGGACACAGTCTAGCAGACCATGGGAAGCTAGGCCAATAACTCTGTAAAACTAGACATTCCTAAAAACATGACATAGATATCCATGTGACTTCCACAGAAGAGATAAAATTAACCAGAAATTTTCAGAATATTCTCATTGACTCTCTGCCTCCCTCTGTTCAGTTACTAAGTAATCAGTGGATATACAATACAAGTGAGGAAGGTGCTTTAATGATAATCTCACTCCTTCTCTGGGACAGGAAAGAGCTCCTATTTCTTCTACATGAAATTGAGAGAAGATCAATACTAACTTTCTATGTAGTTTAATTTAACCTTTAATTTTCATTAAGAAACAAAGTGACCCTCAGGCTGTCTGATATAGCCCCTAAGCCCTTTTCCAGGAAACCCAAAGCAGTTCATCTTCCACCTCCAATAGGTTATGTATACCCAGGGGTCACTGTTTCTTATAGAAGAGAATAACGCAGTCTTATCTGGGCACCAGTACAGCAAGCCCTGCTCTTGGAGCTTTTCAGGGATGAGCCAGGACCTGGGCACACTGCTCTGTTCCCAGTCTGGGAAATCTGTAACAGTAAGATGTGCTCCTTAGGGACCAATCCCACAGAATAATTACAGTACAAATAATTATCTGTATATGTAAAAGGCTAACATGCAAAGTGTCCCCTCGGGAGTTCAACCCGAGTTTGATTGCTCGCTATGATGTGTGCTGGCGATCAGGGGGCAGCATGGAATGAAGGAAGACCCCAACCAGCAGCCAGCAGCCAGCAGCCAGCAGCCAGCAGCTGGGGAAGGGAGGCCTAGCCTGCAGCTGGAAGCCCAGATTGGCCCTGATCACCGGCCAGGCCTAGGGACCCTACCAGTGCATGAATTTCATGCACCGGGCCTCTAGTAGAAACAATAAAACCATGAAACCACACAGCACTTTCTAAACTTTTCTCACACATCCACATGAAGTGAGTGCATGCATTCTACCCTCAAGAGTACCAAATCATGGGCATTAGGACCCCAGAGCTCTAAACTACAGAGGAGGTAGAGCCTTCCAATCCTTTCAGTCTGTCAAGCTATTTCAATAGATGACAGAAAAAGCAAGGATCAAAATATCACATCACATGTGCTGGGGTAACAATTCCTGGATGTCAGAATTTCTGTGGTTTGCAGCCCAGCCAGCAGAACTGCATACTCCCTTTGAGGGCAGCAAACTCTGCACGCTTTCCTAACGCCTGCAACATAAGCAGGCTAAGCTCTTCCTTGCTAACTCTGCTCCTAGCAACAGAGCTATTGTATCTAAATTAATGCACATTAGATAATGAAAATTTAAGAGGCCATCAAATACTTGAGAGTGTTCACAGCAGCCAAAGGGGCTCTGCTCATTCGGAAGCAGTGAGGTAGGCTGGGGTGAAAACAATATTTATAGTAATGAGATTCATCCTTCTCTTCAAACAGATTCTTAGAGAAAAGGAGAGACAGTCATCCATTCTCCGTGTCTCTAATGGCACATAGGAAAAAGGTAATGGCACAAGGAGCTTTAGTGGGTTGGAAACTCCTCTCAATGAACATTTAAGCAACACATATTCCACTCTACATATACAGTGGGAAAAGGCCTTTCTGGCAGTTGGCTGAAGTCCAGAACAGTCAAGCAAGACAAATGTTCCATGGGTAAGAAAGCACTACCTCATTAAAACCCTTTTGCCATACTTGTCTGAATCTGGGACATTATTCATGAGCTGAACCAGTAAGTCAACAACAATTATCAAACTGATTATTGCAAATAATGAGGCAACTTAATGTCTTTAAAGAGAAGGCCCTTTCCCTAAAGACTGCAATAATCTATTATTTTTCAGAAAGAGACTTTTGCTCATCACCATCTTTTGGATGTATTTATCAGAAAAAAAGATGTGCACACATAATGTTAATACTAAAAAGGAAGTTGTACCAGACTGGTCCTGAGGTCAAAGAGAAGCAAAGGTACCTTACTCTTGGCCATGTAATAATAACATGAAAAAGAAAAAATACATGCTCCTGACTCCTCCTAAGTCTCCACCTACAACAGTCCTATTCCAGAAACAACACATGGGAAGACAGCAAAGAGAATCTGGCACGCCACTGATTATGACAAAGATTAGAAGGGAAAGCCGTCTATGTCAATTGAAGGCATAAAAGCAAATTTTAAAGACCTATCAGAATTGGCCATGTTTATTTCCAGCAGCAAAACTGTAAGACAACACACGGAGCTCCCCCATCCTCAACAGGCAAGTGTTCCGAAGTCTTGAAGAAGATGCTATGTCTACAGACCACCCATCTAGGGACAAGAAAGAAATTCCACCCAAGTTGATAGGCTTTTAGGAATAAAAAATTCTTACAAAGTCAACCAAATTGAATGTAATCACCAAAAGATGTCAGCTCTTTCAAATCTCAGTCACAGGCAGACAATAATGTCTCTTCAAGCACTTCCTTTGATTGGCATGTACCTTTTCAATATAAAAATTCTTGAAACCTTTAATATTTGTTTCAGTGGCACAAATGAAAAGGCCGGTAAGACCAACTGACAAATTTTGTCAGGTGATGTAGCCATAAATCATTCTCTGCTAATTTAGCTATGAAAATTACTCATATTAGGAATTTGACTGTATTACTATAAAACTGACTAAATGTGGTCAAACGATTTGCCTTCCAAAGAGCCTGTGCAAGTAGAGCAATATGCTTCAGTCTCTTATACTCATTTCTAAGGTTGCAATAAAAGGTAAATAAGAGAACAGGATTACAAGAAACAATATAACAGAGACCAATTTAGGCCCTACTGAGGAATCAAAGATGCCACATGGATCTTACGGGCGACGATGAAGTGATAAAGTTCAAATGATGTCATTAACATGACATTTTAAATTCTCCTCCAATAATCCTGAAGAAGGACCTATACTGAGAGAGTTAGTGAAATTAAGGATTTCTTTATAACTTTAGAACTTCGAAATGTATTTTATTTTTTATACAGATAAAAAGATTTTATTATTTTTTATTTGTTTGAGGTTACGTAATTTATTGAAGATCACAAAAAACTAATATGCAGCACTTGAATTCAAATGCATCCAATGCCATACAGTGTATAATTTTTATACTTGGGAACTACTATCAGGGACAACTTTAAGAGTTGTTTATTTGGGGGGTGGAGGGTGAGGGGTTACATGTTTATTCATTTTATTTTATATTTGTTTGTTTTTTTCCTGACAGAGACTGGGTAGATACTTTAATTTGGGAACTTTACTTCAGATGGTCTTTTTTTCCCCTTCTAAATACAGTTTACATTCAATATTATTTTATATTAGTTTTGAGGTGTAGTACATAGTGGTCAGATAATTATATGATGTACTAGAGGCCCAGTGCACGAAAATTCGTGCACTGGGGGGGGGGGGGGGGTGTCCCTCAGCTCGGCCTGCCCCCTCGCACAGTCTGGGAGCCCTCAGGGGATGTCCTTCTGACAGCTTAGGCCTGCCTAAGTCACAGTCTGGCCTCCCTCTGGGGGAGGCGACTGGGTCGATCAGGGGAAGGCACCGCCCCAATCACCCCGCTGCTGCTGCCACTGCTGGCCGCTGTGGCTACCAGCCCTCAGCCCTTGCTTCATAGCACTGGCCCTGGCCCCTGCCCACTGGTGGGTGGGGGGCGATCTGGGGCCAGGCCGGCTGGGGGAGGGGCTGTGGGAGGTTGAGGGACAGCAGGTTGCATCCTGTCCAGCCTCGGTGGCTGCCTCTTCAGAAGGGGCAGCACTGGGACCGGGACCACGCAGCCCCCTCTCCCACTGCCTCTGCGGAAGGGGCCGTGACGCTGGACCGGCCCATGCCGCCACCTCTACTGGGCCGCTGGCCCTCGGCCCTCTCAGCCGCTGTGGCTTTGTCCAGAAGGACATCTGGTCTATCCAGTCTAATTAGCATATTACCCTTTTATTAGTATAGATTTTTAAAAATAAAGTTAAAGGCCTCAGATTTTAAGAGGTAACACTGAGGGTTACAAGAGAATGCTGATTTCAGAGGAAGACTACTAAACACCCAACATTTCTGCTTCCATATCTAGTGGCAGGGACTCTTGGCTCCAGGTTTCCTATGAGGTGGTTTATTTACAGGTCTGACAATCTACCTGACATAGTTACCTGGTACTACATTGGCTCAGGCTTTGAGAATCTGAGTAAATTAGCCATAGCTTAATGCTTTCTCTACCAATATTCCCCTCCAACAGTGTAGCTAATCAAGAAGCAACTGTTTCTAAACAGATAAGTCTGTTTGATTGCACTGCTAGTTTTCACATTACCTGTACTCCAAAACAAACCATATATAAGTGTGTTCCTGTACTCTTAGAAAGGCTAATTTAAGGATACATTAGCTACATTTAACCTGCTATTGTGGATGGCATCTCTTTAAGGAATGTTTCTGCCTCCTCAATGCACCTTGAAATTGAGAAAGTAATGATGCAACAAATGTGCCTGGGGTGACTTCATTTCAAAGGATGTTAATATCTATACCTCAAACTTCTAGGAGCAAGGTTCTGAATGACCCTGAAGACAGGCAGGATGGTCCTTAGAGAGAGAGAGAAAGGTTATAAAGACACTTTAATTATATACTCCTACTCTCCCCTCACTTCTGGCCTGTCAGCCCAAACCTCTTCCAAATGTGGGTGCGTGTCAAGGACTGAAAGAAATCCCCTTCAGTAGACAGATTGCAACTTATCTTAACGAAGTATCTTGCTGTGTAAGCAGGTACATGTTTACAGTAACTCAGTACTGTGGATTATCAAGTCTGGGAGAGGGGGAAAGTTTGGGGTGGGCGTCGCGGAGAGAGCAGGGGGAGCAGGTTCCTTATTCGCAGGTACAGGGCCGAGGTCTTGAGAACACTATGTAGACAACTAGGTCATCTGCATCCTGGAAGAACAGAACTGACATAAATCAAAGCTCTGTGAATTCTGGAACCGGGTTTTAGGTTGTCAGTTTGTGCTCGATGTTAGCAAAGTGAGTTCTATGATTTTTCCACAGAAAATACCCATCACAGTGGGCATTAACACAGTTAACACTGGTAAGGGGAACATCACAACACACACAAGACAGCACAGGGAAATGGCAATCAAAATAAACCTATTAGTTAACAATTAACCACTCAGGATTATCACATTCTAGTCTCAAATGGGAACTGTTAATAATGAAGCTCACTAATTAGTTCTCATCATCACAATCACTCTTTGATGAACATCATAGGAAAAAGAACTAAAAACAAATACATGCAAGAGCTTATTACGGTTCCATGGGGACACTCCACCAGCACCTGAGAAACTGAACGGGAAAGAGCATCAAACTCGATGAAGCTTCCTGGAGGTACAGCCACGTCCTATGCTGGCCACTCCAGCAAGCCAGGAAGGGTCTCCCCGGCCAGGGCAGACGGACTCCAGAGCACTATGGTGTTTGGGACCAACCAATCTTAATAGTGAAGCAGCAAAATCTGTGTGTACCAGAGTACAGGTATACAGGAAACCCAGAGTGGAGATCAGAACTGAAGCCAAGGACACTGAAGCAAACACACTCTCATTGCAGGGTGCATGGTGGTAACTCATTGCCATAGTTATCTACTAGTGTCTGTGAAGGGCCCTCCTGACCAGGAGAGTTACTCTCGCAGCTATCTGGAAAACAAATCGTATGTCCCCTACCCGCAAGGCAGAAACGTCATCCATCACTCCACACTCTTCCTCCCTCCACAGCCCAGGCTCCTACAGCCCAAATGACATTTTAATTCACAGAATGAGCTTATGAATCTCTGTAAGGAACCAGCTAGACACCAAGATAATCTTTTGGTATAAATGGAGCCCTGGCGGGGGGGGGGGGGGGGGGGGGGGGTTGGAGGGGCCAAACTTGGGAATCTTCTCCAGCTCCAACAATACCACAAAGCACTAAAAAATTTGAACCCAATCTTGTCTGGCTGGCTATCAATGTTTCATGGTGATGTGTGTGAGGAGACTGGGAGAGGGCACAAAATTCAGTGAGGTGCAAGTTTAACAGGAGTGAGTGAACACAGGAGAGAACCCTAGAGAAAAACACTGAGTGAAAAACAAAATTATCAGAAAAGAAAGGTGTGGAAGCTAGGCCATCAATAACCTTTCGCCCAGTGCTGTCTGCAGTTTGCAGTTCTCACACTGTGTCCTCAGTTGGCAGCTCACTCATGCTCAGGGCGGAGTGGAGGAGAGCTATGCTCCAGGCTCCGGGCGCCGCTCCTGGGAGCACGGATCCAGAGGACAGTTGTAGGAGCGCTGAGCTGGAAGACAGCCCTGTGCGTGGGAGGCTGGCGTTCTAACCTGAGGCGTCCTCGACACACAACACAACTTTCCATTTTCTTTCCTAACTCTACTCGTTTACAAATTATTAAGGGAGGATGGCCGTTTCCAAACTTGCAAGCTAAGGACAGACCGAAGGGCAGAAGGAGCTGCCATAGTCTGCTTCCCAAATGGGAAGGAAGCTGCAGAGCCTGTCAGTGTTAAGCGTAGCTTCATATCCCAAACGTGGAGGGAAAACATTTCTCTGCAATCAGACTTGCAAAACCCTAAATCTTCCAACATTTGAAGAATATGCTTGCCCTCAGGAGTCCTGCAAAGAACAGGCATCTAAATATTTTCATTTGGTTGGTCTTGCTCACCATCTATTTCCTGTTCATGGGTACAATACTGAGAAAAGAAACCAGGACTTGGCAAATGTTAAGGGAAGAGACAACCCTGTGTTTATCGTCAAAACACGCAGCGCAGCACTCTGACAATCACGGCCGTCTCACTAAAAGAAAGTCAAATCATGTTACAGAAACAGATTCGGGACCCCTAGAATATGGCCTGAATTTACCCGCACTCACCCCAACCTGGAAATATCCTAAATCTCCCTCATCACAGAATGGACAAACTGTGGTACTCTCACTCATTGAAATATTCCGCAATGAAAAGAATATAGGCAACAAGGACGAATCTCAAATGCATGACTCCATTTACATGACATTTTTTCAAATTGTAAGGAAAGAAAACAGATCAGTGGTTGATTCCAAAGGGGACAGAAGAATTCTGGGGGATGATACAACAGTTCTGTTATCTTTACTGTCGTGACAGTTCCATATGTCCATGCTCTCAAAATATCCATGTTTATCAAAACTCATAAAATTATATACTAAAAATTACATATTTTACTGTATATAAATTATGCCTACATTTTAAAAATAAATTAAAATTGTCCTGGATAAGTAGACTATGCAATATTTTAATTTTTAACTTAAGAAAACTTTTTTTTAGTCACCTAATTTATAAGCAGCTCAAAGAAAATAAGTTCAAAATTAAGCACTAAGTAATCATGTTTTAGATAAACTATTCAATGTATTATAGTATTTTAAAAATTCAAGCAGAAAATAGTCTAGGTGAGGAATCATGGGGTTACAAGAGCACAGAAAAAAATCTTATCATTTTCCTAAAAGCAGCATAAAAAAGTATCAATTCTTCAGTAATGGCTAAAGGAAAGCATGATCCTCAACTGGCTATATAGAGGGAATGCTCTGTTCAAAGGAAGGAAAAAGTATTACTGTGTACATATGCCTACTGACATCCCTTTTCTACCTGGAAATAAAATCATGTGATGGAGCTTAATGTGTATAAAATAATATCCAACTCTTTTTTTTTTTTTAAATATATTTTATTGATTTTTTTACAGAGAGGAAGGGAGAGAGATAGAGAGTTAGAAACATCGATGAGAGAGACATCGATCAGCTGCCTCCTGCACATCTCCCACTGGGGATGTGCCGGCAACTCAGGTACATGCCCTTGACCGGAATCGAACCCGGGACCTTTCAGTCCGCAGGCCGAAGCTCTATCCACTGAGCCAAACCGGTTTCGGCTCCAACTCTTAATCAAATGAAAATTCTACACAGGATCGAGATTATTCTTTTACTAGAGGCCTGGTGCACAAAATCTGTGCATGGGTAGGGTCCCTAGGCCTGGCCGGAGATCAGGGCCGATCTGTGGGGTGACTGACAGTGCGATCGGGGGGCCCTGCTGGCACCTGCCTTGGCTGGCCTGGTGCCACCCGCTGCCAGTTGCCTCCCTCTGTGGGGCAACTGGCGGGGTGATTGCCCCCCCCCCCCCCACTGGCACCAGCCTTGGCTGGCCTGGCGTCACCTGCTTGCTGGCCCCGCCCCCCACTGCCACCACCGGTCGCTTCCCTCTGCAGGGCGACCAGCAGGGTCATTGGCGGGGGGGGGGGGGGGGGGGGGGAGGCCCTGCTGGCACTGGCCTTGACTGGCCTGGAGCCTGCAGGCTGGGGGCAGTTCCTATGTTGAGCATCTGCTCCCTGGTGGTTAGTGTGTGTCATAGCGACTGGTCGTTCTGCTGTTCGGTCAATCTGCATACTAGGCTTTTATTATATAGGATTAAATGACTTTTAGTTTCCCAAATTTAACCAGCTGAAGTTATGCTGTGAGCACCATTCAATTTATTTTAGAAAAAAACTCATTGCATTTTAGTAGGAAAATCTGCATTTTTATCATCAACAAGAAACACAATGCCCAGGCTTATTCTATAAGACTTTTTTTGTACTCTAAGATTAGCTTAGAAAGCACAGGGATGGTACATGTGTGCCTAATATAAAAAGGGCAGAAGTATGTACCTAGTTACAAGGAAGTATCAACTATACAAACTCGCTTGCTTCCTATATTCAATCGTCTTTCTCTAAAATTTGTTTGAGGTGTGTCGTCCACCAACACGGTGCAAAGGTCCTTCCTGAAGTCTGCCTATCCACAGAACTGTCTGAAGGTTATGGCTCATAATTCGTGAGATCCAGAAAGGTTTCCACAAATAAACGACACCTTCTTCCCACCCAACTTCACCCCAAGCAGTCCTTTCCCCATTTCTCCATACTCTAACTTTCCAGAAGATTATCATTGTTATAAAATTGAGTCAGTGTTTATAAATTATGACTTTAAATTACAGCCTTCCCTGCAGAGCTCCCGTCCTCCTGCTGACTTCTGCATGGTGGCCTGTGAGGCCTGCTCACAACAGATGTCCTGCACCTTCCTTTCACCGGGACCCTGGAAATTCCCTGCACATCCTATCTTGGATTACTTCCTAAGTCCACACCTCCCACTTAGTTTACAACCTTTTCCTTTAAAAAAAAAACAACAAAAAAAAAACTATTCCTATTTCATGGAGAAAATGCTGGCTGGCTGGCTCAGTGGATAGAGTGCCGGACTGTGGACTGAGGTTCAAAGGGTCCCAGGTTCGATTCCCAGTCAAGGGCACATACCCAGGTTGTGGGCTCCATCCCCAATATGGGACCTGCAGGAAGCAGCTGATCAATGATTCTCTCTCATCATTGATGTTCCTCTCTCTCTCTCTCTCTCTCTCCCCCCCCCCTCCCTCTACCTCTGAAATCAATAAAAATATATTTTAAAAAAGAAAAGAAAATGCTTTAACTCTTTGAGGTCAGGTAAGTAAATGTAAAATATAGACATTAGAGGTAGTGGTTCAAAAATACCAATTTATAAGTGAAAAAAGTACTTTCATGTTACATAAATCTCTAAAAATGTGTAATGTATCCAAATTATAGACATTATGTTTATAGCAAATAAATCACTAAGTTGATAAGAAAATAGTTAAAGGTGACATTTCTGTTTTAAACTGGTATGTCTAAACACAATCAATGATGATAGAAAGGGACCATTTTAACAACTATGTTGTTACTTTTCTAAGAATCAAATAATGAACCTTTACAGGAATACAGTGGGTGTTGCATAATGACGTTTTGGTCAACGATGGGCGGCATGTACAACAGTGGGAGCTGAAAAATTCCCATTGCCTAGTGACACTGTAGCTGTCTTAATGTTGCAAGGCATTACTCATGTGTTTGTGATGATGCTGGTGTAAACAAACCTACCGTACCCTCAGGTGTGTAAGAGTACAGCACTTACAATTATGTACAGTACATAATACTTACTAATGATAATAAACGACCATGTTACTGGTTTACGTATTTACAATAGTACATTTTTATCATTATTTTAGAATGTACTCTGTCTACTTATTTGTTTAAAACAGTATGCTGTGTTATGCCAACAGTAGCCTCACATATCTTGTGCTTACTGTCTGTTGATTGCATCATTTTCTCTTGTGCTTGATTTAATCTTGTGTTGTATAAGATTAGTGTAGTCTAAGTGTACAGTGTTTATAACGTCTACAGGAATGTACAGGAATGCTCTAGGCTTCACATTCACAACACTCACTGATTCATCCAGAGCAACTTCCAACCTGCAAGCTCCATTCATGGTAAGTGCCGTATACAGGTGGACCATTTTCAATCCTTTATATTGTATTTTTACATTTTTATGTTTGTTTAGATACGGAAATACTTACCACTGTTACAATTGCCTACAATATTCAGTACAGTCACATGCTATACAGGCTTGTAGCTTAGGAGCAATTGGCTATCCCAAGTAGCCTAGGCAGGTGTGTAATAGACTAGACCAGCGGTTCTCAACCTGTGGGTCACGACCCCTTTGGCGGTCAAACGACCTTTTCACAGGGATCGCCTAAGACCATCCTGCATATCAGATAGTTACATTACAATTCATAACAGTAGCAACATTACAGGTATGAAGTAGCAACGAAAATAATTTTATGTTTGGGTCACAACATGAGGAACTGTATTTAAAGGGCCAGAAGGTTGAGAACCATTGGGCTAGACCATCTGGGTCTGGTAAGTGCACTCCATAATATTCAAACAACGAGAAAATTGCCTAATGACACATTTCTCAGAATGTATCCCCACCATTAAGCAGCGCAGGACTCTACAACAATAAACACTTCTGGAAAAAAGACACAAGACTGGTGGAAAAAATTGCTTATACAAGGTAGGCCACAGAAAGAACATGGAAGAAAGCACATCAAGAAGAGTCTACTGCTCTGGATATCAATTACAAGGCCATGATTTAAAAATAACTAAATGTCTGAAATATTATTTTTTTTAAAAGTTTTAGGTCAAGTTTTATCACTTTCAAAGTCTCTATAGGCAAGAGGTAAGAATTTATTACAACAGCAGAAAATGACTTGGGAGATAATTAAAATAATATGTTCAGAGTAAAGAATTTAAAAGATGATCTGATGAAGAACAGGTTTCATTTCATGGGTAAATAAAGAACTCAGGAACAAGGAAATTGATGTCATGCTAAGCTCTGCCCCACCTGAGACAAGAATACAACTTTAGAAAAGGATGAAGAAAAAAGAAATCTGCAAGCAACTTGTGACATAAAAAATCAAAATAAATATTAAATAGGTTAGATGACTAAAATAATTTCAACATCCCCTAAAAATACTGTGAACATTCATTTCTTGCCTGCAGTCATATCAATTTAGGTCCAATAAATCTTAAATAAAAGTTTTATTATGTCTAATTGGTCTTTTTAAAGCCCTACATTTTTAAAGAGTTAATAAAAATAGATAATTATAAAATTTGGAAGAGAAAGTTCTCGTTTTTAAGAAAGGAAGAAAAATGGCAACTATTATAGTAGAAATTTATTATTAATTAAGACAGAGGTGGTCAGTGTTTTAAAGAACACCAAATGCATCAAACTAAAAACCTAATAATTGTACTCAACAGAGGTATAGAATGATGACATTAAAAAACTATATGCCATCCTTTAGCACATATTCCTTAATTACTGACTATGAATTAGCTAAAGAAATCAATGTTGTTTATGAAAGAAAAACACAATCCAAACAACCAAAATAGCCAACAATAGGAAGCTGATTAAGTAAGTTACAGTACATTAATAAGACAGAATACTAGGCAGACATTAAAAGTATGGTTTAAGAATATTCATATGGAAAAATATAATTAAGAGAAAAAAGCAAATAAGCACCTACTATATGTCAGACACTTTTCTGGCACTGATTGTATTTAGAATAAAATAGAAAGTTCCTGCACTAAATACAACTTGTATCACTTCAAAAAGGAGGGTGTTGGGGGAGAAAAATGAAGAAAAGAAAGAAAACCCTACATTTTGGTGAAAAGATGTATTTTTACTGAAACATTTATACATTTCTGATGGTAGCAGTAGAGATGACTTTATTTTCTGGCTTATTTATGTTTGATGAATTCAAACACAAAACTGCTGGTGAAAAAAACACTGGTAGTCAAAAACAGTTTGTTTTTCGCCCTGGTGGTATGGCTCATTGGTTAGAGCGTGAGCCCATGCACTGAAGGCAATTCCCAGTCAAGGGCACATAGCTAGGTTGCAGGTTTGATCCCTGCCCCGTAACCAATGTTTTCTCTCTTACATCGATATTGCTCTCTCTCTTCCCTTCCCTCTCTCCCTTCCACTCTCTCCAAAAATCAATGGAAAAAATATCCTCAGGTGAGGATTAACAAAACAAACAAAGTTTTTGTTTTTAAAAGAAGAAAAAAGATTAACATTCAGTGCTGATTCAGCTTTGCACAGATAAACTTACAAATTATTCAGTTGGATAACTGTCTCTTCAGTGTTTTAGAGCCAAATTCAACATTCTCTAGAGCAAATTAGTTCTTTATAATTGTTCTATATGTTTCGAAACAATAAACACTACGGACACTGTAATAAAGTCTGTGAACTGATTTGGAAAACATCTTAATTTGAAACTGGATATGAAATTTGCTCCATGATTTCTTCAAAAACAGCATCTAAGCACAGTGCTTCATGGCAGTGATGGCACCGAACTAAATGGCCCTTTTCCTAAGGAATAAAAATTTGACTAGGTAATTATGATTCAGAGCTAAAAAGAGTGTCGACAATAGGTAGAAAACAAAAATCACACGATAATTTGCATGATGTATGAATAAGAAAAATGCCTTCCTAGGAAAGCAAGCAGCATGATGTAAAGAGTTAGAATTGTAGTATTTTGAGTATATTTGGAAATTCTGATTCTTCCTAAGGAAAAGCATAGACTTCCCCCTTCCCCCACCTGGTGTGATTTTGTAACTATGGATGATGTAATTGCATGTGAATACCGTACTGGGGTTCTAGAAGTGAAACTATCAATGAAAAACCATATACCCCAGAATGCATGAATGATGGTAGAGAATTCAGACAAAAAGTTTTGGTCAAGGTAACAGAAGAAATTTGTTTTTCCAACCAAGGCTCTCAGATCACTGTCATTTCTTTCTCCTTCAGGGCATATGCAATTGTGAATGCTCTAAGGCTTCTCACTCACTGAAAACTACACAGACACCATTATCACAGACATGTATCCATTCACTGTTAGAAAACTCCTACAACGGAAGGTATGGAGATGTAAGCCTTGCTGGGGATAAGCCAGTGGGAAGGCATCTAGCTATCACTTTCACCCCTTCATTCCAGAAACACTGCTCTAACTAAGGTCACCAGTAACCCATGTTGCTAAACCCACTGGGCAGTTTTCAATCTTCTTCTGTCTCGACCTTGAAGCAGCAGAGTCAACTTTTATGTTTGAAGCTCTCTTTCCTCTTAGTTTCTTTCTTATTATTGTTTCCATTGATTTCTGACTCAACATGAAAAATGCATTTAAAAAACAAGCCAGATAGCATATGCTAAATATTAAGTGAGAGATAAAGAGGCAATAAAAGAACTCAGCAGTGGGAGGGATATAATTTGGAATTTGAATAAAGTTTGAAATAAAAATACTTCATAGAGGACTTCTTATGTGCAAGGCAGAATGCTCAGCAATTTAATACTAATCACCAACACCCTGTGAACCACTGCTCTCTGTTGAGTTCTTATGTCAACTGTAAAAAATACTTTGCATGTATTAACTCAATCATTCTACAAATATAATGAGGTAAGGACCATTATTATTAATTTTACAGATGGGAAGATTGTGGCACAGAGGTTAAATAACTTCCTCAAGGAGACAAAGTAATAAGTAAAGTAGCAAACACTTGAACCTGGGTGATCTAATATTGGAGCCCATGCTACTCTGACTCCATACTGCTACTGTATTCTAGAAGAGTGATTTTCAACTGGTGGACCACAAGAATTTTTAAAACATGCCATACCAGATTATTTGGTCAGGGGCACTGACCTCTTTTCCCTTAGATCGTCCAATAAAAAAATGACAACAGCCAACACAATAACTGGTATGAATGAATCGAAATTACACTTATTTTTATTGTCAGATTGGCAAAACAATATAATATTTCTTGGTGTGCTGCAGAATTTTAGTAATTAGTTTATGTATGTCATGAACGAAAAAGGTTGAAAATAGCTGTTTTAGAAAGTATGCCTGTCCACTTCCAGTTACTACCAGCACAGTTAACCCTAGAGGGCCATATTTTTCCTAATAGTATCACACTGTTTAAGATCATCATCTGGCAGATCAAATCTAAACTAGGCAATGAAGAGATACAAAAAAGATGCCCCTTTCTTTGTTTAGAAACTAGTGAGGTGAACCACTGTACACATGTCAACTTGAGAACAGTTACCAATCAATACATAAACAAGTGCAAAATTATGACCGATTATGTAAAATTGCTTAAGAAAGGCATGATCAGAAGACACTGAGGTCATGTTATATTTATCTTTCTCCAACTGACTTATTTCGCTTAGTATAATGCTCTCCAGTTCCATCCATGCTGTTGCAAATGGTAGGAGCTCCTTCCTTTTTACAGCAGCTTAGTATTCCATTGTATAGATGTACCACAGTATTTTAATCTACTCATCTGCTGATGGGCACTTAGGCTGTTTCCAAATCTTAGCTATGGTGAATTGTGCTGCTATGAACATAGGGATGCATATATCCTTTCTGACTGGTGTTTCTGGTGTCTTGGGATATATTCCTAGAAGTGGGATCACTGGGTCAATTGGAAGTTCCATTTTTAGTTTTTTGAGGAAACTCCATACTGTCTTCCATAGTGGCTGCACCAGTCTGCATTCCCACCAGCACTGCATGAGGGTTCCTTTTTCTGTGCATCCTCGCCAGTACTTGTCATTTATTGATTTGTTGATGACAGCCATTCTGACAGGTGTGAGATGGTACCTCATTGTCGTTTGATTTGCATCTCTTGGATGATTAGTGACTTTGAGCATGTTTTCATATGTCTCTTGGAGAAAGATAAATATCACATGATCTCACTCATTTATGGAATATAATGAACAACATAAACTGATGAATAAAAACTGATCCAGAGACAGAGAAACATCGATCAGACTGTCAAACCTCAGAAGGAAGATAGGGGAAGGTGGGGGTAAGGGAGAAAGATCAACCAAAGGACTTGTATGCATGCATATAAGCCTAACCAATGGACACAGGCACCAGAGGAGTGAGGGCATGAGTGGGGGAGGGGAGGTAATGGGGGTATAAGGACACATATGTAATACCTTAACCCTTTGCACTCCGCTGTCCCCTCTCAGGGGACATCGGAATTCTAGCATATCACTCGGATGTCCCCTCTCAGGGGACATTGCAGTTTATTAGTGATTACGAGGAATTGAGTTATTTCAACGCAACTTTTTGAGACATGCATGTTTCCCTGAAGTTTTATCTTGAAATGGCACAAGAAATTAAATCAAAATATCGTAAAATTACTAAGATATATACAAGAAATGTCAGCGGGTTTTGTGTCGGATTAAACAATAAACTACATATTCCCGATGTGGGACAAAGAAAACGGGACTGCATTGTGTGTTCTAACAGGAAAACACCTGGTGGCAGGCGTCAAACCACTTATTACTGTCAAACATGCACTAATCAGCCTGCAATGCATATTGGGGAGTGTTACAAAACTTATCATACTGTACAAAATTATAAACAATAAAATATTGTTTTTTTTGCAAATATACATTCCTCGATGTCACCCAATTCATATAAGTCCAATATCATTATAATACGTTACTTGGTTCCAAAATTATACTAAATAATACGAGGGTCTGTAAATGCACGTTTCCACCACAAAGTAGCGTCGAGTAGCTGGTAGCCAATGTCCAGAATGGTTTGGAGTGCAAAGGGTTAATAAATAAAATAAAATAAAATATAAAATAAATAAAATAAAATAAAAAGAAACGAGCCCTAGCTGGTTTGGCTGGTTTGGATAGAACATTGGCCCATAGAAGGAAGAGTCCCAGGTTCGATTTCAGTCAAGGGCACATGCCTGGGTTGTGGGCTCAATCCCCAGTAGGGGGCGTGCAGGAAGCAGCTGATCAGTGATCTCTTTCATCACTGATATTTTTATCTCTCTCTCCCTGTCCCTTCCTCCCTGAAATCAATAAAAATATGTAAAAAGAAAAAAAAAAAGAAGACGACAACAATGAGGATAAGGGGAAATTGCCTAGAAGAAGAGTAATGCCCTGGACGAGGAGGAGGAGGAGGAGGAGGAGGAGGTGGAGGAGGAAAGTATGGTCAGGAGCCAAGAGGCATTGGCCATCCAAGAAGAAATACTGCTCAAAAAAAGCTAATTACAACGTAGTCATTAGAACTGAGAACTTGAACTGTTGGAATTAAACTGAGTAAGATAAATAATGGACTATCAATAGAACATAGGTTTTCCTCCAGAGTTAAACATTGATAATAATTTACATTCTCACACTCCTTCCAACTCTGATATTATGTTAGGAATTTTATCATTTCTTCCTGAGAACACCATTTCCTGAGAAACGGAGGCCCTAGATAATTCCATGTTTACCCAGAGCTCCAATTCAAGGATATTTAGCTGGATATCAACACTGCTAGGAGTGTCCTTTTTTTAAAAAAAAAAAAACTAAAGAAAGCCTTAAAATACAAGTAAGCAGAATGTCTATGTTAGTAAAATGACTTACTTTGAGATGTTTATATAAGCAATAGCCACAGGACAAAATGAGTTCAATCTGGGACTAAGTAGTGTTATGATGGTGAAGTGGAGAGCAAAGCTGAGCTGGGCACAAATATTTCAAGTTTCATCACATCACTCAGTAGCCACAGAAGAGGTTAGACAACCCCATCAAATACCTGAACCTGGGAATAAGGAATTTTACCAACTGCCTTCAAAATACTCTAACATTCATTTAGCCACACCTGTACTGGGTTCATTTAACTAATTTGGATCTTTGAAACAAAATCACAGAATAATATCCACAGGCATCCAGAGAATGGGAAAGAGAGCTGAAGAGTATGGACCAGTGAAAGAAAAATCCATGCTGATAGAGGCAAGTCTCTTTGAAAAGAGATGCCCACTCTCACCCTCACCTGCCACTTTGAAAAAACTGATCGTGGACTCCCTCAATCCTTTTTTTTGAACAAAGAAAAAAGGTAAAAAATCATTATATCTTAGGACACTTAATTTGTATGCACTCCGTGTGTGAAGTCATAGTTACACAAGGAATCAAGAAGAGGGATAGCTTGGCCAGTGTAGCTCAGTGGTTGAGCACTGACCCATTAACCAGGAGGTCTTGGTTTGCATCCCAGTCAGGGCACATGCCTGGGTTTTGGGCTCAATCCCCAGTAGGGGGTGTGCAGGAGGCAGCCAATCAATGACTCTCTCGTCACTGATGTTTCTCTCCCTCTCCCTCTTCCGTCTTCTCTCTGAAATCAGTAAAAACATATTTTAAAAAAGGAAAAAGTAAACTAGAAAAATTTGTGGCAGAAAATGTCCTTGAAAACTAAATTCACTGCAGTGACATATCAAGTCTACTGATTATTTTGGGAGGATGTTTTATTGTAAGAAGCAACAATTCTGTATCCTTTATTTTTTTTTTAAATTCTGTATCCTTTAAATAAAGAATCGCTGTCTCTAACAGAGCTCCACCTCAGGCAGTCTCAGGATCCAGCATGTCTTCCGAGGTGTGAACTGCGGAGCTGGCACCCTCACCAAGCGTCAGACACTGTGCCTGTCTTCAGTGTTCACTACCTCTCCCTCACGCCGCTATGGTGCCTGAGTTTTTCAAAACAAGCCTGTCAGTGAGCAAAAGGTCGACCAAGTAAGGCACAGGCATGGAGCCAGGCATTCTGCAGGTGAGAGAGACAGACTCACTTTACAACTGTTTATTTTTTAAAGGTCTTTCACAACCACATGACCCTTCATTTCCAGGTTCAGAGGAAACAATAAAAACAAGACTTTAAAAACACATAATTACATGATCTCTTCTTGTCCACTGTTATAAATGCTTTTGTATTTCCCTAGTTTCTGCAATTGCTTCCCCTCTTAAAGGCTACTTTTCAAAGAGTAAAACCATGATTTTTACTAGTATACAAATACCCACCAGTGGGGTCGCTCAGCCTGGCCTGCGGAGATCAGCCGGAAACTGGCTCTCCGGCATCCCCCGAGGGGTCCCGGATTGAGAGAGGGCGGTCCTCAGGTTATGCACCCCAGACTTGGGCTCTCTCCTCTCTGGGTCTGGGGTGCAGGTGAAGCAGATTCGGGGCCGACAGTGCCCCAGCAGCAACCTAACCCACAGCCGATTCTGAGAGGAATCAGGCTCTCCTCTACTGGTTGGAGCGTCTGCCCCCTGGTGGTCATTGTGCATCATAGCTACCAGGTGAACAGATGGTTGGATGGTCACTTAGGCTTTTATATACAGTGGGGCCTTGACTTATGAGTGTCCCGACTAACGAGTTTTTCGAGATACTAGCCGTCTCTCAGCCGATTTTTTGCTTTGAGTTGTGAGCTAAAATTTGGGTTATGAGCCAGCTTCAGATACCCCATAGCTAGTTGGCGCAGTGAACATTACAGTGAACGCCACAACATCAGCCCAGCATCACGTGTCTCACTCGTTCACTTTTTGATTTGACATACGAGTAAATTTGAGTTACGAGCTCCATCACGGAACGAATTAAACTCGTAAGTCAAGGCCCCACTGTATATATCACAAACACATGCCAAAAATTTTATTTTAACCACTAATTAATGTGGGAACCAGAAAGATATTACAACTGATTCAAAGGAGAATCTGAAGAACAGACATATACATATAGGCAACAAGGAATGCTGAAGTGAGTCTGCTAAAGATGCAATACTGTACAGTAAAACCATAGAATGAAAATGTACCATCGGAAATCATTTCTTTTACAGGGAAGCAATCTATATGGGGTCACATTTGTACAAACAGGAATCACTGCACCAACCATCAGGCCTATACAAATTAAATTCTCTCTCCAGAGAAGGGTAATCACCTGGTTAAAAACTAAGCAGCAGACCCCCATAAAATCAGTTAACCCCAAAGCGTTTGCTAGGCAGTACCCAGCATTTCAATGAAAGGGTACCCAATAACCTTACCCGCTCCAAAGTCTTTCACAATATCTCCTGATACCCAACTAATAAGTAAGAGAGGTGAGAGACTATATCCTAAGTTTAGTGCTTTACAGTACAAAACTTTAAAAAGAAACGGAACTCGGTTGAAAAGTGGATTAAAAGGGGGTGCCTGGACACTACCATTATAAATGTGGTAAATGCTGAAATACAATCTTTACAAAATTTCAGCATTTATTTCCCATTCTCATTCAGAAACATGTTCATCCTAATAGAGAACACGTCTCTCTTATTCCCAGGGAAAGCCTAAGTGTTTTTAGGTTTCTCTCTAGAAGGAAAGAGGGATATCTCTGCACTTAGTTCTGGGGAGTTTCGATAGGAGAGCCTAACAAACAAGAACTGGCCACACAGGACTCCTAAGTCTAGACAAACGATGAACACAAGACAATAAAGCAATTCACCCTAAGGAGAACCAAACTCCGTGACACAATCTGGGTCTCCTTAACATTCACCTGTTTTTCAGAGGGAGAGGGGGAAAGGGACATGGGAGGAAAAGGGCTCGGGGAGGGGAGAGGTGGTGGGAAGGTGAGGCGGGGGAGAAGGGAGAGGCTGAAAGAAAGGAAAAGGAGACATAAATAAAAGGAGGCTGGGAGACACTCTCACAGCAGCTGCCACTTGGGCACCACATGGCCTTGCACCAGAGGGCTGCAGTGCACGTTTCTGCGCTATGAGAATACAAGTCAGTGAGCTGCACATGCACACTGCAATCCAGGAACCTTTGGCTGGGGGTAGAGGAAGAACGAAACAGAGAAAGAAATACCTCCCCCTAAATTGCCAAAAACTTGAGCTTCTGAATGCAGGAGAGGTGCAAGGAAACCACCCTGGGAACCCACCACTAGCACTAACCCTGGCCCCCTCGCAAGGGGCCATCATATTCATGGAGCACATGATGCCTGCTCTAGAGAGCAAGGCCAGCAGACAGGGAGTGGGCTCTCACAGGGTTTCTGTGGGATTTCCCCAGGGCAGCAAATGCAAAGCCCAGTCATGGGTCCAGGGGCTATGGTGTGAATGGAGCTCTACAGCTATGCAACCCTCCAGGTCACAGAAAGCCACCAGGCAGAACCACAGGGGTTGACCTGGTGTGTTTGGCACAAAGGGGACATTTAAATGTGATTTTAGGCTAAGGGAGAGCAAGAGACTGAAGTACCATTAAATCAAACGAAACAACAATAAATAAATAAACAAGGATAATTTATGATATCCAGTTACTAAGGATTACAAAGAACTAGCTAAAAGGCTCTTTAGGATTATCCTATATAATAAAAGGCTAATATGCAAATGTAATGACCAGTCGCTATGATGCACACTGACCACCAGAGGGCAGACGCTCAATGCAGGAGCTGCCTCCTGGTGGTCAGTGCGCTCCCACAGTGGGAGCACCGCTCAGCCAGAAGCCTTGAGCCCGGCTCACAGCTGGCAAATGCAGTGGTGGTGGAGGGAGCCTCTCCCACCTCTGTGGCAGCGCTAAAAATGTCCAACTGATGGCTTAGGCCCACTGCCAAGCCACCAGTCGGACATCCCCCGAGGGCTCCCGGACTGCAAGAGGGTGCAGGCCAGGCTGAGGGACCCCCCTCCCCACCGAGTGCAAGAATTTCATACTGGCCTCTAGTATGAAAATAAGAAGACAACCTAGCCAGGTGGGACAGAAGACACGTAAAGGGGACTGCAACTGAAAACAGACCTAACTTATAGAGCCACTGGGTGACTGTGCTGCTGCTTTTACACTTCCTTCGGACTTACTGGGCAAACCACTTTTTACCTCTCTGTAGCCAAAAATAATATTTTTAAACTCTTCCACTGAGGCCCAACTCCATTAGTACTTACAGAACAATAACTTCTGTACAGGTCCCCAAGCCTCTTGTAGAAAGGACTGCTCCAAATACCCTGAGAAAAGAGGATGGTGCTATTCTAGCTCAAGAAGGTACTGAAAAACCAGGAACTGAAGGAACAGATCAGGAGGAGATGCTAGAGAAAATCCTACCTATTTATTTACTTATTTATTTGAAAGGAACACTTCCACCCTTTCTATTTGCAAATTTGAATCCCACTGATCAATTCTGTAAGTCTCTATTTCATGATGTGATGGAGTAAATGGTACCCATAAATCTGAGCCCTCACCCCCAGCGCTATCTAGGTTATGGTTTAAGCACATTCTTAATAATACTATGTATCTCCAATAAAATTAGTCATGGATAGAGGTTACAAAAAAGTTAGGTAACGTGAGCAAAGAAAGCAATACAAAACAAAACAAAGACACTGGAACTTAGTGAAGGCAAGGAAGAAGAGCAGAAGAGACAACAGTGAAATGGGCAGACAAGTTGTCAGGAGGAGTACGACCCCATTCTAGTAATCTGGCCCATTCTGGGACTGAGAAATATGACTGGAGAGGACAGGATGCTGGTTTGGCTCTAACTTCTTGTAGTGCCGTGAACAAACAAACAAACATCCTAACTCCTCGTGTACCAGCGAGAAGAACAGACACAGCAGGGAATGGAGGAACGTGAAATAGACACCATGACTCACCCAGCAGTGCTCACACACAACGGAAGAGAAGTGCAGGGCTGCACAGGAGGAAATCGGGTGTGCTGGCTGCAACCTGAGGAGTGGGAGTTCTTACCTCAGAACTGTAATTGATTTGTATGATTTACCAGAACAACAGTAAGCCACGCACCAACCCATTTTATTGTCTGTTTTACACTCTATATCTGCAGGAAATTGTATTTATTACAGAGCAGGCTACAGCAAAAACAATAATAAATCCAAGATAAGCAACAGCCTTATATTCCACCGACATGCACATTCCGAATGTTTGTATGCTGGTGAAGGAGTGGAGACAGGATCAGGGAAAAACAGAACCCACTAATAATGAACCTGTGGGTGTCTGACATGAACCAGTCACCACAGAACCATCCTCCAAACCTTATCAGATGCCCTGCCAAGTGGGTCAAATTCTTAGTTGGTTTCACATTTCCAGGAATAACATGGCCTGAAGGAAACCGGATGGACAATTAAGAAAGGAAGCGATGACCAGGACTTGTAACACCTCACTTCCTTCACCTTGAAAAATTAGAACTAAAGGAAAATAGTAACTTCTTTAGGATTCAAATGACTAGGTTGGCACTATGTTTTCCCTTAGTAAAAACAGGTGCCGAAGATGCAGAAGAGCCAAGTTTAAAAATGCCCTAGCCAAAAGGTAGGGTTCATTCAGTTGGCATTACACAGACGCTACATACCTTATGGAAGAACACCCAGTTACATTAGTGTCAAAAACCGTCTGTACTAACAGACAAACAGAAAACAAAACCACACGCTGGGAGCCATTGTAACGTTTTTGAAAAGTCACAAAACTGTACTGAGCTCTCAGTATGGAAAGGGACAAAACAGTCACAACTGGGACAGCAGAACCCAAAGTCAGAAGGCACACTCAGCAGCCAAGCGGCCCCGTCCAGCCCCGGGAAAGCTGATAAATGACATGATGAGCCGGCTTGCTTCCTCGCGCAGAGGCCAGGTCTCACTTGCCAAAACAGGCAGTCATCCTCTCACTCCTGTGCTTGGATGGCTGCCATAGGAAGCCAGCCAGGGAGGTCTTGCACTCTGACCCTTATCCAGTAAAATCATTTTTAAAAATGCAAGAGAAAAGAGGCTCTGGTCTGGCCAGGTAGCTTAGTTGACTGGCGCATAGAGGCGTTCAAACCCGTCCGGGCCAATGCAAGAGTCAACCAATGAATGCATGAATAAGTGGAACAATAGGTCAATCTCTCTCTCAACCTCTCAATCAATACATACATTTTAAAATAGGCAAGAGAACAGATATGGACAATAAGGTAGAAACTAAACTCTAAAAGCTGGAAGCCACTAAAATTAGAACAACAGTACTGGTTGTCTCACAAACATGATAATCTCTTCTATACAGCACATTTTCTGAGGGTGTTTAGGAGATAAAATATAAGGAGCTTATCTACAGGGTGGGGCAAAAGTAGGTTTACAGTTGTATCCATGCACTGGAAACAGAGTTAATTCTTGTATTATTATTTACTTACCAATTATTATATGTGAAAGTGTACACCTACTTTGCCTCACACTGTATGTCTCCACTTGTCCCCACGGATGTGCATTGGGATGGGGAGAGGTAGTATACAAATACCAGTTCATAGTCAATTATTTTGGCGGCAAATTGCATGTATACTGTCAGTTTAACAAAAACTTCCATTTACCATAACCTGTAACTAAGATGGGGGACATGAAGGGGAAAGAATAACACAGTTGAAAGTTACAAAAAGATTGAGAAACTTCTATGAAGCCCTTATATGTGTGTACTCCAAGGCCTTTACTCTAGGTGTTTCTTCATCTAGCTGTGAACTATTTGCCTGCCTGACCCCCATATGCCTACCTGCCCCTCAGACAGTAGCATCTAGCATACCCAGCATGCTTCAGGAAGCTGAAACCCATGCATTTCACTTCACCGGCACCAGGGCACCAAACACACATACACTCAACATGGCGCTGTGACGGAAAGAAGGGAAGGCTGGAACGGGAAGAGAAAGCTCCTCTGTTTTAGAGGGCACCAAAAACAAAGGAAAAGAAAAGGAAAGGAAACCTTCAATCTGAGCTGAACAGTGGTAAGATAGACAAGGTCATTCTGACATGTATTTAAATAAAATAGCTTTTCACTTTCACTTTCCCACTTGCTCAAGTTTTTCTCTTTTATGTGGTAACTGAGAGATATTTAATTGGAATTTATTTTAAAATAACATAAAAGCAAACTAAACCTTCAATATCCAGACAGAAAGGAGAATAAAGACATACATGAAACTGAGCTACAGATGGGGGAGGAGGGTCAACAAACAAACAAAACCCAAGGAAGAATATGAAGACAAGTTTTCTAAGATCCTGAAAACAGGTGCAAAAGATGCAGAAGAGCCAAGTTTGCTACCAAAAACAGACAGACAGACAGACAGACAAACAAACATAAGAAAACACCAAAACACACTAAAGCAGAAGGCAGCATAGATTCACAACGAACTCCACAGGCCCAAAGAGAGCACCTCCCGCCCCCTAGGTTTCAATCAGCCTCCAGAAGACCTAGAGTGTGAGCCTGCATACGCTTTTGACGGGCATATTTGGCCCTAATGTAGATCACCATTGTGCTTCCCCAAATAGGTATTTATAACTCCCCCCATTCCCTGTAGTTGAACAAGCAAAAAATTATCCTTTGATTACCCCAACATCTTCACCAAAAGGATGATATTAAGGAAAATATTGAGAATGATATTAAGGAAAATATTGTTAAGAATGCCATAGCAGGTACATATAGAATATATGTAAACGATAAACTCAGCAAGGTAAGCCACGGAGAAAACAGGGCTGATAGCATCACACTGTTAACAATGAACAGATACAACTTAGTCACCTGTGGCTCTAAGACTATTAGCAACAGGTTTGTGGGACTCTCTACTATGAAGAGTGCACATCAATGTACCTCACTCATTAAAGAGAGATACAACTTGTTGACAGAAGTCCAATTACTGTAGGCAACAGTGTTCAGTCTGTAATCTGTCGTGACTGGCTACAGAGAAAGAAAAGCTCAACAGAATTGCAGTGCCTAATAGGAACAGGGTACCACTCCATCTAGGTAAGGGTGACATGGCCAGACAGACACATTCATGATATGCCATCACAAGGAACAAAAGGCAAAGCCTCAGCTAGACTTGGTCAGAGAACAGAACCAGAAGATAATACACTCTAATTCATCACCGCTGTGAGCTAGGCTGAGCTCTAGCAGCTTTTGTTTATAGTTGCTTTTACTTCTTGGTGCCCAAGGCAAGATTCCTGAGTGTCCAAGCTAAGATTTACTAGTCCTCCTTCTGTTTCCACCCTTGGGCGATGTGGTCCTCCCTACACATGACCTGAATCCCTTTAAGCATCAGTGACTACGGAAGCTGAAATGGATGGTGTGTCCTTGGAACTGAGGGTGAATTGATGAACCAACAGGCCTTCCCTAGGCAGTTGGTCAAAATCAACACCTCAACTGCTCTCTATCCCCCTTGGTTGGTTTCATTTCTCTTTAGAGGAGTTGCCACTCCCTGACTTTGCTATTGTCTACCTTTCCCATGTGCATGTAGGGACTTGATCAGTTTTGTTCACTGTTATATTCTCAGTGCCTAGACCAGTGCTAGGCACAGCAGGCACTGAAATACCTGCTAAATAAATGAATAAACCCTCTCAATGAACAAAGGTATTTATTTAGCCAAGAGATCCCAATCGTGCAAGGGTAGGGTCCTGATCACCAACCACTCATTTGGACACAGCCTTAAAAGTATCTCGTGTTCTATTCCTCTACAGCATCTACATCCACTAGCTCAAAGGATGCTCACTCATTTCTCCCCCTTAGAGGCAACCTTAGAAAAAAGAAGTCATGAGGAAATGTCAATACCTAAACTTGTCCTAAAACCTATATTGACCTTTTCCCACTAAGATTTCCTAGTCATAGTGAGAATTAAACAGGGATTTTAAAAAGGTAATTTTATTTTAATATAACTAGAAAGAAATACCTTCTAAGTCATATTAAAAAATGAAAAAGCAACACAGTAATAGCTCAGGTGACAAGATAGGAGGTTAAATTTAAGCCCCAGTTGGAATTCTGCTTTTCCCTGGATCCTATCTAATAAAAGAGTAATATGCAAATTAACCATCACCCCTCACTCCGTAACAAAGATGGTGGTGGCCATGGAGCTGGAGTGAACAGGTGGCTTGAGCTGCCCCGGCGATGGGGGAAGCCAAGCTTCCCACCTGCCCTGCTGGCCCTGAGCTCCGCTCAAGGCTACAAAGTTTCAATTATAGAAGATAAATAAATCCCAGATACCTGCTTCCAGCCCGCGGCGTAGCCAGCCTGAAAACAGCCATCAGCCCCTCACCCAGGTTGGCCACACTCCCATGGGGTGAGGGTCCCCATTGGGGGGCTTGACCAGACTGCAAACAGCCATCAGCCCCTCACCCAGGCTGGCCAGGCACCCCAGCGGGACCCCCACCCTGATCCGGGACACCCTTCAGGGCAAACCAGCCGGCCCCCACCAGTGCACCAGGCCTCTATCCTATATAATAAAAGGGTAATATGCAAATTGACCCAAACAGCAGAACGACTGGGAATGACTGGTCACTATGACACACACTGACCACCAGGGGGCAGATGCTCAATGCAGGAGCTGCCCCCTGGTGGTCAGTACACTCCCACAGGGGGAGCTCTGCTCAGCCACAAGCCAGGCTGACGGCTGCCAGCACAGCGGTGGTGGCGGGAGCCTCTCCCGCCTCTTCAGCAGCATTAAGGATGTCCTACTGCAGAGGCCTGCTCCCCGCTGGCAAGTGGACATCCTCCGAGGGCTCCCCGGCTGCCAGAGGGATGTCTGACTGCCAGCTTAAGCCCGTTCCCCCGGGGAGCGGGCCTAAGCCAGCAGCTGGACATCCCCCGAGGGATCCCAGACTGCGAGAAGGCACAGGCCGGGCTGAGGGACGCCGCCCCCCCCCTCCCCCCCACCAGTGCACAAATTTTTGTGCACCAGGCCTCTAGTATAAAACAGAATCTCTATAGATGCATAGGTAGCTGCCCTGGAAAACTTCACATTCAGTGCCTGAAAATAAACAAGCTACAGAAAACACAGAGCTGAAGTCCTTTGGTGAATCAGCAGCCAAGCTCTTGGCACCTCTGAGCCACACAGCTCTATTCAGGGACACAACTCACCCCAGATATGTCTGCGACACGGTGGATAGGCACTTCCTTCTTGCTATGCAATCCTTTGCCATTCTTAATAGCTCTGTAGAAGAAAAAAACCAATTAAAATACAAATCACACTGGGAAGAGGTAGGAGAGTGGGAAAATGCTGGTGAGAAGAGAAGTTGTTCAAATGGAGGGGTCTATTACTCACTACACAAGTCACACTGCACAGAGCTGAGTAGCCAGTGTCTGCAAGAGTACTTGGAGGAGGGAAATATAAGCCGGCTCTTCTAAACCCACTTATCAGTACTTGGCTGCTAGTTTCAGCTAATGGTGTGTCTGGTAATCAGAGAGCTCCCGGAACTTGTTTCCAAATTAGAGGCATTGTTCCAGGCACAAAAGAAGAATAGTTGGAAGAGCAGACTCCTAAGAAACACAAGCAATAATGTTTCTTCCTATGTTTAATCACATGAAACATTTAAAATGCAAAATATGTAGCTAGTGTTCCAATTCTAATGGAAATAAGTTCCTCCCAAGTAAAAAGATAAGTTGCTCTGAATGAAGCAATATTGTATGGAAAAGCCATTTAACAGTAGAGGAGAGGTTAGCCATGGCTACATAACTGACATGAAGCCTCGTTTTTCATCAGTCTCAGGTTGTAGTAACAGTAGCTTTAGCAGGGGGCTCTGGGACTCTGCCACACATCTGACCCCTGGTTGGTCTGCTCCAATCTCCCACCTTTCATCCCCTAATCCCTTGAATGGTAACAGGGACTGAAGCCCAAGCATCACTGGGTACGATCACTGATGTAACAATGAAGGGCTGGTGAATAAAAGCTGGTGCGTAAATAACTAAGTCACTGCACTAATAGGTCAGACCTTCCTGTGTTCTGTCAGTCTGCAGACCCAAGCAGGGAACATTCCTGAGTTTAGAGAATGAGGAACAGAGATTCAGGGGTGTGCCCATTCTGTGGATTAGCCTTTTTAGAGTTTCTGAATTCCAGAGAAAAGGAAAACTGTCCAGACCAGGGTCAAATATGTCAAACCCTCACACTAGTAACCACGCTTCTACATTCTTCTTACCCAGGCTCTCACGAAATGACCAGCAGGAGAGGACACTGCTCTGCAAGAGGTTCTTTTAGGCCCTGACTTTCTAAATCAAATTCACAGAAACCAAATGAGGTGAACGTTGCTCGATGCAAGTTGTAACAGTCATATTTCTTACATACGTGGGCCATTACCATCCATCCCTCGCCCCTTCCTCCATCACAGGGGATCTGTCTCTGACTCAACTGATTTAAATGCCTTCTGGTCAGAAACAACAAACAAATACTTTCCTTACTACCTCGTTTTCATTCCATGATGAGGTTAGGATATGAAAGCACAGTGTTAACAAGAAAAAAAAATCACACACTCCCTCTGCTCTGAACTGCTAACTGAAAGAAAGCATGTCAAAGTTCCTTGAGTACCACAGCTCCCTCCTGAACTTGAAGCAAGGGCTTCTTCAGCTTTAGAAATTGCAAATAGGTCAGATTCTTCCTTTTACAATTTAGTCCAAGGATTGATCATTCAGGGAGCCTGTTAATATCACGGACCAGGGCTGGTTCTCAAGGTCTGTCCCAGGCCTTTGGGATTTATAAACTCACGGGAGAGGACTAGAGGATGGTTTATATGGGAAACCACTGGCTGGAAGCCAACAACAGAGCTAACTCATCCTCTGCCACCAACAGGCTCTCCCTCTCCCCATTCTGCTACCTTAACCTTCACGGTGAGGCCTGCTAAGTTTTCTGCAGGTCCTCTGGGGGCACAAAATGCCTACAGCCTGATCTCCTTCCAACAACAAGGACAACTGAAACAAATGGACCTGCCCTGTAAACAGGCAGTTGATGTGAGAGCACTGCTGAACCCGTGGCCTTTCCTGGGGGCTGGAAAGCATTTCGTACAGTCTGAGAGAAAAGAACTGGGCCTGAGCAGTAAGTTAGAAAACAGAGGTTCGAGGCAAAGGATTCTTTCTGTGACCCCAAAGTAGCTCTGCTCTGTGCCATAAGCAGAAATCCAGGACTTAACCAAGATTAAGCATGCCACCCAAAGGAAAAAATAATACCCCAAGCAAAAAAACCATGGATAACAGTGTGCATAAGACATCTAAACACAAACAAACCAGAATTCTTTAAAATTAAGTCTTAAAAAGAAAACTTTATGCTCTACCTTGTTCCTAAAAAGGATATTATCAGACTCTTATTTACATTCAGGCATTAATTTGGGAAAAACCTTCAAAAACTTAATTTTTTCATACTTATGACTGCTAAATTAGATCAATTTCAAGTACATACAAGAGGCAGCAAGAAAGTAGTAGTATAACATCATATACAACCCAGCCATGGCTCAGTGGTTAAGCGATGACCTATGAACCAGGAGGTGATGGTTTGATTCCCAGTCAGGGCACATGCCTGGGTTGCAGGTTGGGGGCTTGATCCCCAGTGGGGGACATGCAGGAAGCAGCCAATCAGTGATTCTCTCTCATAGATGTTTCTATCTCTCTCTCCCTCGCCCTTCCTCTCCCTTTTATGAGATCAATAAAAATATATTTTAAAAAAGTAACATCATATAGAAACTGAGAAACAGTTCTCACTGCTGTTAACAAACCAGAGGCCACACTGAGAGTTAATAATTCGTAAATACTAAATACAAATAATGCCCACCAACAGTATGAGTGATGCACTGGACTCAGGCTGCCAAACGAGAGGGCTCGGAAAAATGAGCTACATGGTTATGTAATTCTGCTTGGGTCTCCTTCCCTGTGCTGGGGTTGCCTTGGTTCTTGTCCCCATACTGCTGCAGAAATGAGCTGGTGAGCCATCCAGAAAACCGCCCTCAGCCTGACACAAGCCTAATAAAGCCACAGCAGGAGAGTAACGGAGAAGTGCCCAGTGTCGGGTCTCAAAGAGGAAAGGAGCAAACACCAAGAGTGGCAGGCCTGCCACAGTCTTTCCAAAGGGAACATAACACACATCTCTGTTCCAGGACTATAAGGCTAAAGGACAGACTCCCCTAACAGTTGGATGGATGGTAAATAGAGTCAAGACCCACGCGTCTTACATAACCTAATTTCTTTGGGATGGGTTTGGGGAGCTCTGTCTTTGAAACATAGGAGGGGAGTCAGCTAGCAGGTTTGCTTCCACTGAAACCTGCTCCATAGAGCAAATACCAACACCCCTCCCGCATCCCTCTCCCCACAGGCTGCAACCACAGCTCAACATCCCTTTTCATTAGGCAAGGAATGAAACTCCTGACTCCTAAACTTCTCCTGCTGCGTCTGCTTAATAGCTGCTTTCTCACAAAGGCAGGCTGCGCTCAGGCCAGCCAGGAGAAAGGAAGCAGTGGGGCAGAGCACAGCTTGCTTCTCGCAGAACCTTAGTCTCCAAGAAGCAGCAGCGTGCAAAGATGGCAAAGACCCGCGATGTCGACAATGGAGAGAAATCACCACCAGCCAGGAAACCTGAGTATACATCCATTCATGCAAAGGGCTAAAGGTCAGAAGAGAAATAAAAACTCAGCTTTCCAGGTTGCTTCTAGAAGCTACAGTGTGGGAACAGAATTCCATTCCAATCATTAGAAACACTCCTCTTCCTTGAAACAGCCAAGTTTAAAATTCTCACACAAGATGCTCCTGCTTCCCCAATAGAAGATAAAACCATCAACTGTTAAAACAAGATTACCCCCACTGACTGAGCACAACAGGATTAGAACCTCAGCACATTTTATGCAATGACGGAGTTTTCTCTTAGGATCTGGGTTCCCTTACTCAGACGAAAAACCTACAGACCAAGACCAGCCCTCTCCAAGGCACCATTGACACTAACAGTTTGTAAGATTACAAAGAAAGTCAAAGATTCTATGGTTAGATGCAACCTAACACCAACCGTAAAAGAGCTATCACATTCGGAATTATTAACCTGGGGACATAAGTGAGCTGCACATTTAGCTGAAGTATCTACAAACTACCCTTAAATGGTAAAAGTATAGATCTGAATTTTTATGGGGAACAGGAGCTTCCAACAGTTTCACAAAAAGAAATGCTTTCGTATATAAAATCTATTTAAAGAAAATAAAGTGGTGGAGAGCAGAATGGCCTACAACAGAGAAGTGGCAGGGAAACGATATGGTGAGGGAAGCTATAGAGCTGAAAGATATAAGGAGATCCTGAATTCTTAAATTTCCCTTAAACGATGCTTTCTTGATAACTAGGAACCAAAATGTCCCATAATTCTGCTTCTGCTTCATCCACCATCCGATACTTCCTTCCTAGATGTACGCATGTGGCCCTTTGGTCACCTATTAGGCCAGGCCCTCACCAATTTATTCCAAGATAGTAATACTTCAAGTAAATTCACTCAGTTCCTTTTGATACTGCACACTACTTTGATCCAGCATTGTGTTCCACGGTTGCATGGCTTCTCATAAAAATCTGTTTCATCATTTTGCTCCCTACTTCCACCCAAAACAAAGACCACCAGCCTGTGACATCAAGGGGAAATTAAAATGCTTAGCTTACTTGGGCCTCTACCATGCAGCCCCAGTTTATATCTTCACATGGTTTCTACATTACTCCTTCTAATACAATTAGACCATTTTCTCTAGGTCTCTATACAAAAGTTATTCATTATGTGTGCTCTCCCAGATCCAAAGTATAGAATAAAGAGTTATAACTTAGAGCTGTAGGAACACAATTATCACATCAGGAATTCTTAACCTCGGGTCCTAGGAAAGCTGCAGTTTATATGCTGGGAGTATTTACAGATGACTTTGAAATGGTAGTGGAATTATATAAATATACATATGGGGGGGGGGGGGGACAGGCTCAGTTCAGCAGGTAATTATAAACTGCAATATATTGCTTTCAAAGTACATCATGTGTTCATCTTTATTTCCATAGCTAGAACTCAGGCCTTTTGAGGGTTAGGATTCTGTCCTTGATGTTTGTTACCGTATTTAACACAGAGCTATGTTCAAATAGTTATATAAACCCAATACCATCTAGTGCAATTATTGTGTGTCTAGCAAAGCTGAACAAATGACTGGTGACTGACTAATGCAGAACGCTGAGAATATTTCAAACTGGAGACATGGATAATGCCAAAGTGACTGCAGGCTAAAGAGTGAGGTGCCTGGCTCTCCTACATACATTCAGGGCATGCTCCCATTCTTAGGCATATTGTTTTTACTACTTGGAATGGTACAGAGCAGAAGAGCTTAGAGCCTGGCCTCTGAGCAGAAGCAGAAGTGCACCAAGAACCAAGGCATCACATTCCCCTCAGCAAGTCTAGAAAACAATCTGAATGGCAGTGAGTCGGAGCAGAGCTCTGACCACCATAAACAATAAACAGTAAACCAGAACAAAGTGGCAGGATTGCATGCAACTCCTAGCTAGATAATACAGGAAAGGCTGAAAAGCAGAACCAAGAGTGAGTAACTTCTAAAGTACCTCTCACTGTGTTTCAGGCCACATTGACGAATACAGTGTTTCAGCTTGAACCAAATACAGGTATCAATGAAACATAACAGCAATAAACAATTCCTTTAGCCTCACTACTGGTTCCTTGGAGGAAGCAACAGGGTTCTGACACTCAGAAAATAAGATACAGAGCAGGCACAGGTGCAGAATGGTACGGTGGGGGCACTAAGATTATGCGGCTACATTTTCAACGCAATCAGATTTACTGATAAGAAAGACAGAAAAGATGGAGCAAATGCAGACTGGAAATGAGGAAATTGAGTCCTGCAGTCAAGGAGAAGTGGGAAGACTAGTGACTCTGTAGGTATTACGAGGCAGTGGAGCAAATAACAAAGAACTCTAGGCCATCATTTCATCTACAATTAATATAAGGAGAAATGAAGACACATGCTATTGTGCCAGGCATGACAACTGACCTGCAGTGCTTAGTGAGAGAGAGGAGGAAAAACTGAGCCCTGCACAAAGAACCAGCAGAGAAAAGGCATCCCAGTGCTAAATTGATGGGAAATACCAGCAAACGAACTCTACGGCCCCATTAGGACCACAGGACTATTAGTTCTGGTGGAAATGGTCGATAACAGTCTAAGGTCTGCTTGAGAGGACAAGGCCTCAGAAAGGTGAGATCAGATGCAATCTTGGCTTAAAACTGCCTCCATGACACTGGTTTCATAATTTTTCATGTCTTGATAACAAAGGCAATAAATGGCCATCAGAAAAAAGATTGGTGTAACAATAATTCATTACAAGACAAAAGCATCATTACCATAATTTCTAAGTGCTTATATACACACTAGGGGCCGGGTGCACGAAGATTTATGCACAGGGGGAGGGGGGCGGGTCCCTCAGCCTGATCTGCACCATCTCCAATCTGGGAGCCCTCAGGGGAGCCCTCTCCAATCTGTGAGTTTCTGTCTGTCTCTATAATCATGTGAGCAAACTGTCTGAGACCCCAACCCAGTTTGGTTTTGTGCTCACAGAATAGTAGAGGTCTTTTTTTTTTCTTTGCTCCATTGGTGGAGATTTCCTAGAAGTTTTAGGATATCTTCCCTTTAATTTTTCCTCGACACTCTGGCTTTACTTATGTCTCTCACCTTTGCTCTCCCTCCATCCCCCACCCGCAACAGTAACTTGCCCCAGGCTCACTTTGCTCTAGTGTCTAGGACAGTGGTTCTCAACCTTCCTAATGCCACAACCCTTTAATACAGTTCCTCATGTTGTGGTGACCCCCAATTTCATTGTTACAAATTGAACATAATTAAAGCATAGTGATTAATCACAAAAACAATATGTGTTTTCCAATGGTCTTAGGCAACCCCTGTGAAAGGGTTGTTCGACCCCCAGGTTGAGAACCGCTGGTCTAGGAGATCCCACAACGTGTCTGCCACGAGAACTACAATTCCCAGCATTCCTGGTGCTCCCCGCACTCTGGGCTTCCACTTCTGGTCCAGGGGCTGCCACCAGAACTACGATTCCCAGAATTCCTGGTGCTCCTCGTGCACTTGTTTTTTTCACTGCCCCCCCCCCCCCCACACACACACCCCCGGCCACTTGGCAGTGTGGTGGGCATTCCTGCCCCGCCCCACAACTGCTCGGCGCCTGTGCACATAGGCCCGGATTGGCCGGGGGGTCATTCTCGGAACCCTGGCCACTCCTGGCCTACAGACTCAGAGCAGCCTGGGTCCCAAAGACACCCATCCCTGGGACCCACACTGCTTGGTGCTGGTGCATGTGCAAGTGGCTGCCCTGCCCCCAGCCGCTTGGTGCCTGTGTATGCAAATTAACTTGCCATCTTTGGTGGGTTAATTTGCATACTCGCTCCTGATTGGCTGGTGGGAGCTGTGAAGGTACAGTCAATTTGCATCTTTCTCTTTTCTTAGTGTAAATTCCCACCCACTCACACTTCCAAAAAAAGGGGGAGAAAATTTTGCAGCCTCTCCCTCCCACAAACAAAACTAAATGAACACTTCCCTATGTTAATTTTTTACATTATTTTAATAGATGCACATAAATCCATCATATGGATACAAGTTCCATAATTTACTCAACTGTCTATTGCTAGATATTTATGTGAATATAATACTCCTAATATTATAAATAATGCCATGAGGAATAACTTTTAAATAAACTGTTGGGTGCCTCACTAATTACTCCTTAGGATAAATTCTCAGAAGTCCAAGTGCTCTGTCACAGGACAGCAAAGCACTATTGTTTTCCGTTTCCAGATAGACAGAACACGCCTTGCTTCATGGATTCTATTTGTGGATAACTCTTTAATTTAGGTGCTCCTTCCTCATGCCATTCAGATATCCACTTACATTTCTACTCTTACACAATTATATTTGCAATTTTTCACTTGCTCCTTCAAATCCCCATTAGACTATGTGAGGTTTTTTTGTTTTTTATCACAATGTACCTGATAATGTATTTGTTACTGTAACAGAGAAAATGTTAATGCCTCTTTTTTACTGAGCGAAAAGCAGCAGGCTTTTTGGTTGGAAAATGGTTTTCCCAATGTGCGCTACATTTACTGGGACCTGCTGGGAAAAATTCAATGCCATCCACCTGAGAGCTAGATCTCTGAACTTGATGCAGACAGAGGCAAAATGAATGGGAAGTACTCCATCTCAACTTCTGGGCCCAGAGCTGCAGAGGGGAGTTGGGGCAGCTTAGGATAAAACAGAAATGCAAGAAATGTAGATGCAAAAAATAATGCAATTCAAAGAAAGCTATGAAGCGGATCTCCCCTTCACCAGTAGCTATAAAACTCTGTTCATGCATTGATGTATCAGTGATTAATTGTTCAAACTATAGTCCTCCCGAGAGATTTCCAAGGCTTAGAGTAAAGTAGGATAGTGGCATCTGTGATACTTAGCCTTCGGACCACTCAGCCCCCTCACACTGCAGACGAGCCAAATCAAGCAAGCACAGCAACCCTCAAGCACTGGTAAAGGCTCCTCTAAAGGAACTGAAAAAAGCCATGAATGCAGAGTATGAGGAAGGGGACAGAGACAAGAGTCAAAGGGAATAAAGAGCTGTTTGACTAAGTTGGTGGGAACAGGATGCTGTAACTACAGTAGGGAAGGCAAATCCAAAGCCTGTCATTCCATGCCTTGCTCTCTATTACTTACAAACATGATTATAATTCACATTGCAATAAGATCATTAAGTTGTCACAGAAGGACACATATTTTGATTTGTTTCATGGTAGTCAGGAATTGTTTAGGGCAGTGGTTCTCAGATTTCAGGGTGCACCAGGATCATCTGAAGGATGTGTTGAAAGAGACTGCTGAAACTCAAGTCCAGAATTTCTGGTTCAGGAAGTCTGGGGTGGGGGGAGTTTTGGAGGAACCTTAGAATTCGCATTTCTAACAAGTTCCAGGTGCCATTAACATTGCTGGTCTGAGGACCATACTTTGAGAATGATTTGGTTTAGGGAGTCAAGTTATAAGACATTCAAAAGAGTCAATAGTCAAGTGTTATCACTCCATTGTTACAAATTATTTTGGATTAAAATTATATTCCCAGTATGATTATCTTCAAATGTATTTTGAAATACACATTGAAACGTCAAATATTTAGGAGTTGTGTGAAAGAAGCAAGAGCCATTTGGCCAAGAGAACAGTGAGATGGAAGAGAATAGACAAACGGTTCTGGATAAATGATCACGGCTGACCTGGGATAGGATGGGATGGGATGGGATGGGATGGGGTGGGGTGGAGGGAGGCTGACAAACCCAATTATCTAGGATGGATATTCTAGAATGACTTCCTCCAAACTAATATAACAAGTTCAGATTAAGGACTACAGAAAAGAGTGGAGAGAGATATCTATTTCTTACTATGAGTTCATTATTTGACCATGAGCTGACAGAACCACTCACAGCTTTGTATATAAAAAAGAAAAAAAACTAATGGGTTCCAACTTTATCCCAAACCCCTCACACTAGTCATCAAGGTGAGTCTCACAGCTCGAGTTCTTTCAGCAGGAACTGGGGGTAGCACAGGAAGGGAAGGGTAAGATGAAGAGTGAACAGATCCTCTGAATATCCTGAAGGAGAAAACTATTTGGAAATGGAGACATTATACAGCTCTCTAGAAGTGGCCATTTGTGCTGCCTTAAATGCAGATTGATTACTGCTATTTGGATGTTGAGTGCATCATCTTTTCTGAGGAAAGGGAAAAGCTCAATTTCCCCACATTCAGCTGTGTCGTCAAATCACTTCCCTACACCAGTTCTTTTAATGCATTTTTCTGTTATCACAAACTCTTGCAATAGCTTATCTACCCTACACCCCAACAGCGAAGCCCCACACACTGACACGTGCTGCATAACATTAGCAACCTCATGACCATGACACCTAACTGCAAGTTCAAAATGTAGTGGGGTGTGCACTCCGGGGTTAAAGAAGAAGGGAGGCTGTCAGGATATTGATGACAAAGAACAGCCCCCTTCCTTTGCACTGGCTTCCAACATGCACTGGCATGATGCAATGCTACTGCTGAACAGGACAGAAGAACACTGGCCCAACTCCAGCTTTCGATGAAGCTTGGGCTAAAAATCCAACCGTTCCCTGGAGGTAGAGGAATCTGCGATTATGCAGAGAGAGAGAAAAACTTCAATCCAAGCTCTGTTTTTAACAGTATTCGGTAGGATCTGGTTTGAAACAATAATAAATTTCATTTGTTGAGGTCATTAGATTGAAAGTGAGAACTCTTGGATTATTTAAAGCTGTGTCATTGAACTATTGAGAAGATAAGAACAGAGGCTGAATAGAAGAGCTGAATTTCAGAGACATGCTCTCACGGGAAAATTTAATAAAAGAGATGGAATAAAAAAGATGTACGCCAGGCAGTATTATTAACACAGAGGGAGAAAGAGGAGGGGCTCAGAAAACAGGAAAGAAAATAGAAGAAATAGGAAAAATAGCAATATCTAGAGGCACTATTGAAGGTATTTAATGTCTGTCTCTCTGAGATTGCGTGCTTTGCAAGGCTTGAGTCCATTACCTTTTTTTTCACCACTATTATCCCCAATGCCTGGGCCCCAGGAAACACTCATGGAAATGAGAAGAAAGAAAAGAAAAAAAATGAAAAGCCATCACATGCAAAATAAACTAGCCTTGCACAACTGCTCCCCATAGAGGAATGATTTGTTTCCTTGGAGAACTGGTTAACTCCTGTAATCTATACACGGTGATAGGATATATTAGATTTAAAATTTTAAAACACACTCAAATTCAACACCAATTTCCTCACTGGATTGGTATGCAGATGAAACTTGCTTCTTATTAAGGTATTTAACAAATCAGGACTGTCAAACCAGAAGTACCGAGCTCTTCCATTTTTCCATTTAAGTATCCTAAAGTCAAAGTTTTTAACTTTGCAACAGAAAGTGCGGGTGGAAGAAAGTCTTCACATTACATTCAAAACCGATACTGTAAATGTCAGTTAGATTATAGATACCGAGAGGAAGGATTCTATCAAAAAGTGTTGTACTTTTAAAGCACAGGGTGTGTTTTTTCCACCTATTGAAATTTTAGAGGGAAAAATTTCTATAAATCAGAAAAAATGGGAGCTTCTGTGGCTAAATAAAGAATGGGAGGCCAAGAGCACTTCTTTCCCAGTGGTACTGAAAGCACTTCAGTGCAAATGCAACACACAGTCACAAGTCACTGCTACAAAGGCATGGAAATTACATCACCACGGGAGATTCTTACTTACAACAATTTGATAAGACTTTAATCAAGGACTGGTGTTGATGGGGATTGGAGATGCAGAAGTCAGCAAGGCAGGAGCACTAGTTGGTTTTTATTTTTTAAAGAAAGGGGGTGTTGCCCGAGCAGGTTTGGCTCAGTGGAGAGAGTGTCGGCCTGCAGACCGGGTCCCAGCTTCAATTCTGATCAAGGATACATGTCTGGGTTTTGGACAAGATCCCCACTGGGGGGCTTGCAGGAGGCAGCCAATCATTCTCTCTAATCATTGATGTTTCTCTCTCTCTCCATTCCTCTCTGAAATCAATAAAAATATATTTTCCCAAAAAATAAGAAAAAAAGAAAGGAGGTGTTGCAAGGTTTGCTCAATCAGAAAACAGCCCCTGGAGGGCGTAGGAAGAGAAGGAGCTAAGGCAGAGCTGAGAGGGGCAGGCTCATGCTTGCTTCTCAAAGATGGAAGACAACATCACAGTTTTCTTAATCTGCAGTATGCTGGGCCAGAAATAGAAAATTCATGAGAGTCTAGCCTGCCCTTTTCTCTTCTCAGGAGATAACCCTAGACTCATTATGCACATCCAGGATGAATCAAAATTCATTTAAATTGGCTCAGACACCAGACTGTTCAAAACAATTACTTTCCCACAGTCAAACCGGGGCATCATTTTCTGTTTTGAATATATATACACCCTATCTTAATATCACAAAATCTTAGCATTAAGAAGTGCCTTAAAGAAATAAAGCCCCCGCCTTGGGCAGCTTGGCTCAGTCATTAGAGCATCAGCCCGAGAAGGGTTCGATTCCTGGTCAAGGGCATGTACCTCGGTTACAGGTTCAATCCCCTGTCCTGGTCAGGGCTCAAGCATGAAGCAACCAATAGATGTGTCTCTCTCACGTCAATGTTTTTCTCTCTCTCTCCACTCCCTTCCACTCTCTCTAAAAATAAATGGAAAAAATATCCTACTCCTCCGGTCAGGATTACAAAAAAAGTAGGAAAGAAGCCCTAGCCCTGGCTGGTGAGGCTCAGTTGGTTGGGCATCGTCATGTGCATCAAAGGTTGCAGGTGTAATTCCTGGTCAGGGCACATGCCTGGGATGTGGGATCAATCCCCAGTGGGAGGTGTGCAAGAGGCAGCCGATAGATGTTCCGCTCCCACACTGATGTTTCTTTCTCTCTCCCTCTCCCTCTCCCTTCCCCTCTCTCTAAATATCAATAAAAAGTCTTAAAAATAAAATAAAGAAAACCCCAACTTCGGAATTAACAGAAACGTCTGGGTTTTGCTGCAATGAGTGGCAGAGGCTAACAGTTTCTAGGAGATCTTAAAGTATGACATTTTTAAATACAGTTACTGGTAAAGAAGAATGCACACAGATAAAATATTCTCCAGGTATGGATGTCCAAGGAAAACAAGGCACACAGCCAGGCTTTGATCTAATTCCAAGCATCACCAGCTCATCTTCAGTGTCCATAACAAGCTCAACAAAAGCCAACTTGGAAGACCTCTGGAATACTAAGGAAATTCACATTCTAGCCTGTTTAAAATCATATGGATGTGTTATACCAAGTATACAGGATAGAGTACATAAACACATTAGAAAATAAGAAGGGCCCCAATAATGACTCAGTAGCTTGGGAATCCCTCAGAAGAATATGGAGATGCTCTGAAGGAGTCAAAAGCTTGCCTTCAGTTGAGACCACTCATCAAGACTAGAAATGTAGCAGGCCAGCCGACTGAGACATACTGAAATTAACCGAGAATTGGAAATGTTGGAAAATCAATGTGGAGAATGAAAAATTAGCATGGTGCAGAATAGAAATGATGTGTCACACCACCAAAGGAGCCGAAATGATTTCCCCAAAAAGAAACAGAAAGATGAGGAGTATCACCAAGAAATGTGGATCAGCTTCTCCTCAGTTCTTTCTGTTAAAAATCAGGACACACACTAGAGCTCTCAGAATCCTGGACAAAGTCAAGGGCTTTCAATGGGGCCCAGGAGAGTGCATACAAAATGCCAAACCTTATCTTGCCAGAACACAGGTAATGAGGGAGGAGGTAGCTGATAATAGACAACTGAACTAGAAAAGAAGGTCTGCATGTTGCGAACCACGGGTTTCTTTAGCCTTTAAACGAAAAAAGATGTTGCTTCCTCTAAACAGGCTAGAGCAGGGGTGGGCAAACTTTTTGACTCGAGGGCCACAATGGGTTCTTAAACTGGACCGGAGGGCTGGAACAAAAGCATGGATGGAGTGTTTGTGTGAACTAATATAAATTCAAAGTAAACATCATTACATAAAAGGGTACGGTCTTTTTTTTTTTTTTTTTAGTTTTATTCATTTCTAACGGGCCGTAGTTTGCCCACGGCTGGGCTAGAATGTGCATTTGAGGCATAATGAGGGTTTCCCAGAAGCAGACAGACATTTGTCTGAAGGAGCCTGGAAGGGTCAGCAAACTGAACAGAGCTCCTGAGGTGGTCTGAGTGTGTTTCTGGCAGGCAGGTGAATATGCTTGAAAGCAGCAGGCAAGCTAGAAATTGGTATTCTTGTTCCTCTTTGGTTTCACCTGGTCTCCCAATGGGTGCATAAGGCAACACTCCCTGAGCTCCCATCAGATGATCTGAGAAAAGTTGGCAGATCACACCACCCACCTCTGCAGAGGAAGCAGCAGCTGCAGAGCCCTGAGGAAGCTCATCAGCTCCTGGGCAGGCAGGTCCGTTGACTCGAGAAGTCAGACGAGTTAACAGGCTGCCCTTTCCCCATAGCGTACAATGTTTCTCTAAAAGGTCTAATGGCCAAGCAATGCTGTGGAAAGTAAAGTTAATAGAAGAGCACTGTGCACCGTGCTGATATCACTGGTGATAACCAGAGAGAAAAACAGGGATCCAGGAGTCAGAAACAAAGAAACCTGTTGGAATTAATACCCTTGGTGGGGGAGGGCCTAACAAACCACTTTTTACTGAATGAATTCCAGGATGAACGATATGAACACAGCAGATGCTATTCATTTGGCCTCTGCTAATGCTTTAGACACAGTACCTCAAGAAATTTTACTTGGGAAATTAATTCAAATTAGCTTGGTTCAGCATGTAATCACTGAAGATTAAAAAGTGGCTGAAGGATGATAAACAAAAGACAGTTAAGTGGGAGTCCACACACTAAGAGACTTGGGGTCAACATCGAAGCCATTCTTGTCAGGGGTTCTTCTCAGGGCCCAGGAAGACGGAAACAACTCTCAAGTGAGATCTGCAGAGGATGTTAAGCTGGGAACAGAGGAAGCCCACTGACAGGGGCATAAAATTCCAAGGTAGAGTTCAACCGAAAAAAAAAACAGTTTATCTTGGGGAAAACGACCCCAAACTCCCATAATATTCCATAGACAGGCGGGGTAAGGGGCAGAAGCAGCATGGAAAAAGAGCTCCGACACGCTGTAACGTGACAGAAGCAAGTAAGAATGCTAAGGGAACACAAGGTGTGTGTCATGGAGAATGGAGCGCTGCATACTGCAGGCAAACAAAAATAAAGCAGAGCATCAGAAAATAGCTGATCTTGAAGTGAGGCCAACTTTATCATTTAAAAGGTGGAAGGGGGGGGGGTACATTCTGCACTGAAGAAATGTTTTAATGGCTAAAAAACCACCATTCTTAATCTGGCAGGTGTTCCGGTCTTTCTCAGATCTTAAGTCGTCTCCCTGGGGGTTAGCATCTAGAAGGTGGCTCTGGGCTGGCTGCTGTTCTGAGGCTCATTGACAATACTGCCCCAAAGGAAAACTCACAGTTCAGGCTGGCCATTTCTCCTCAGTCTTGACGAGGTTTGCACTGCCTTAGAGCAATGCCTCACAGGCTTGGGGAAGTAGTCAATTTCTCTCCGTTTACTCAACCTGCAATAGTGCACTGACCCTGAAGCCAGTTTTTCCACCATCCATCTGAAAGCAATGGCTCAACACAATTATCTCCAGGCAGCTCACTGCTTTAGCAGGCAGGCACCTTGTTACATTCCTTCAGCTCAAAATGGGTACTGGACTAAAGAGGCTCTTTTCTTCTTAAAACCTAAAACCTAAGAAATTCACTCTCTATGCAAACTCATTAAACATGACAGCACAACACAGCTACTTCAAACAGCATAGTAGGAGAGCTTGTGTGGCTTCACTTTCCAGAGCAGCTATGCAAAGGACTTTCATGCTCACCTGCTGATGAGAATTAAGTCTTCACTGTGGCAGAGTAAACCCAGGGTAGAAAACAGGCTTCTCTGGGAAGGCATAACCTGTTTTTCAAGTTACCACCGGACCAAGCTGAGCTCACCCAGCACAGATTCACCACCCCAAATCCCACCGTAACTATCTACACTAATAAAAGAGAAACATGCAAATTGGTGTCACTCCGCTATGCCCGCCAGCCAATCAGGATGAGTATACAAATTAACCCAACAAAGATGGCGGTTAATTTGCATATGCAGGCACGGAGCAAAGACTGAAGACGACTGAAGACTGAAGAGGATTGCCTTCTCTGCTGTGGTCAGAGTGGAGAAGCCTCCAGGCTTGCCTTCTCCACTGCAGCCGGAGTGAAGGCCTGGGTCCCAGGTGGCGGAGGAAAACCAGTGCCAGCAGCCAAGGGAAGGAAGGCCTATTGCACGAATCTCTTCATGCAACGGGCCTCTAGTAGTCTAATGACTGTCCATTTTCTAGAGTAACTAGATCATCAAATAGTACTTAAGAGATGTGAAGCCACATTTCCCACGATGGGTTCTTTCAGCCCAGTTGACTTAGTGATAACATGGGCAGGGAGAGAAAAATGAGGAAGCGAGGAAGAATGAGAGAAACACCATTGATGGATTCTCTATCAGATTATGTTATAGCTGCCATTAACAAGCCTTAAATGAACAAAGATACTGGTATTTTCACTGAACTTTTTGTGCTCAAGAGTCAGGTCCTAGACTGAGCCCATTGGGGAAAATCTACAAGAAAGAATCCAAAAAGCTGCAGCAGTTTGACTGGCTGATTTCTGAGCTGACATTCTGTGTGACCTTCTACAGATGCTCTATCCATCAGGATGTGACATGGTATGAGAGGTAAATGTCACATATCAGGGCAACGTTCTGGGCCAAAGAGCAAGAGAAGTGATCTCAATGACAAAGTCTTAAGTATAAATAACAATGTGACCAAACTCACTCCTCCTCTAACTATAGAGCATGACCTGGCAATTACCAAACTTCTAAAACTAAAGTACAAGGCCCCAGAAAAATGGCCGAGTGAGGCAAGCACCTGCATCACTATTTGAAATAGTGGATGTATTTTGGTCGAGTCCAAGCAGGCTGCTGAGCTATCCAAGTCAGCTCAGCAATAGGAGCCCAGATCCTGCTCTGTTTCCTGGGAAGTCTGGGAATCACTCAACAACCACCACCACCCAGTGACAGCCGTCTCAGCGAGTAAAAGCCTTGAAGAATGTCGCTGGTAGGAAATATTGCTGAGCAGAATGCATGTCCTTGGGGCAACCAGCCACAGGGATGAAGGACAAAAGTAAAATGTCACAGGGCTTCTCAAATGCTCTCCTGCCAACTGTCAGAAGTGTGAAAGAAAAACTCATTTCCTAATAAATGTTTTCATTTCCTTTGTACATGACAAAAGGTCTGGAGGTGTTAATGGGAGGGGCTAGGGAGCAGAGGCCTCTGGAGGTAAGAACCAGAAGCAAATGTCCTGCACACGTAAGCAGGGCTTCACTGTTAGTCCCGGGGAATGAAGACAGCACAGTGATGACAACAGCATCTTATACAGTACTTGATCTCCATAGAAAGATCGTCTCTAATATATCTCTATTACACAGATTTAAAAAACTGAGGTCCAAGTATACTTAATCAAGATTAGACAGTAAGTTCGAAGTGTGCACCTTTTCTTTTCATGGGGGAAAACTGGAATAAAAGAATATAGGCTTTCTCAGCATATTATTTCCCATAACATTCTGCCCAGGGTTAGGCAGGAAATTGGGAATGAAAAAAGGGGCCGTGGATCCCAATGCGTTTAATAATTATTCATCTCACCTGGCCTCTGCGGCAAGCAGCTCGTCATAGTGAGAGGATCTCTGATCGTCATCCTGCCGGTATCTGATCACCGTGGCTAGACCTTTGCTGACAAGGGCCTCGGCAATGTTTCTGCAACAGAAAAGATAGGTCAGTGAGCACTAGAGGTGCATATGGGGCTCAGTCAACAGAAATAATAACAGTTCACACGTGGAGGTCTTAACGTGTCCTAGCAGAAGGAGGCGAAGCCGAGGATTTTAAGACCAATGAGCTGCTAAGCTAGAAATCCAAATAAAAGATGGAATAAAGTTCCCCAGCTCAGCACTTTTTGGCTAGTACAGTCAGATGCTATATCAATCCGTACATAAAAACAAGCAGAGAATATCTATAAGAAGCCCACATTAGGCCAGCCTTTCTACAGAATGTTATCAATAAGCTACTACCTTCAAGAAAAATCTGCTTTAAAACATCAGATAAACAGATAAAAAATAAAAACCCATAAAAGCACGACCTAAATTTCTCAACATCTCTTCTCTAGCCTACCCTATAACGAGCAAATGTCTTATTCCAGTGTGGCAGTGTTAGAAACACTGGTCTAACATAACAGTCGGTGCTTCCCTTCTCATCAGAACTCCTGACCGTGGCTCTCCCACCCAAAGGGGCGTGCAGAAGGTGATTCTATGAGTGAATTGGGTAGGGAAGGGGAGGAAGGTACTGGGGTGGGATAAAAGTTCTTCATAGAAAATGGCATAAAATGGGGGAACAAATAAAATCTGAGATGACCAGCTGTGGAATAATATTCCGAGTAGTCCTTTTAGGACGAAAGAACATGCAGATTAGAATCCTTCTTAAATCAGTTCTCAATGGTGTTCAATTTTCTTCTCTTTGCTAGAATTAGAAAGAGGTCCTACTCTAAGTGACTTATACCTACTAACTAGAGAAGAGTGCACTGGACATGACTCTCAGACAACTAATGAAGCCTATCTGCATGGTTCCTCCCCATGCTGGAAAGAACCTTGATGCGAAGCACTCACTCTACAAAAACAAATTTTCAAAAATTACCTGTAGCAAGTACTGGAATCCAAGAGGCATTAAGTTATTGGGGCAGTTATGTCTTTCTTTGTGTCTGTCATAATTACATGAAAGGTCCCAATCAAACCATCTGGTGAGCTGCCCTTTAGGGAGGGGGTATGCTAAGCAATAGGCGACTGTACCATATGCTATGATTTAGTGTTGTTTGGAAATGTAGTTAACTCTTAACAAACTGATGTTCCTAGAGACTCAGATTTGGAGATGCTGGGAGCTGAACTAACCATTTTATGTGCATGTTTAATCCACTTAAAGAAGGATTCTCTTCATCAAAACCCAGGAAATTACTGTTTTAAAAGATGAAGAAGAAAAAAAATGCGTGCAGAAGAGAAAGGAGGAAAAGATGCTGTGGCCGATTCCCCTCTGCTGCCTGTTTATCTACTGCCAGCACGATATTAATATCTCCAAACCACCACGGAATTAGCACTTCTCAAATCCACTCCCACAAAGAGGCTGCTTTGCTGGCCACCCTGTCTCCTGAGTCACCGCATAAGCATGCTGGCAAACGCTGTCATTATCACAGAGTTGGGTTTGGCAGCATGGAGAATGCCAACAGCCCCAAGTCAACAGCTGTAGATGTAGATATACGGTGAGAATTTAACTCAGGGTGTCACCATGAAGCCCCAAGTGGGCAGGAGAGGGGCTCCCCTTGTAACACGCTGAGAGGTCTGAGGATTGGAAATGCCAGAAGAACAAAGACGTATTTGTTGCTGCATTTTGAATTGCTGCGCATTGACATTTTACAGTCAATACATGGGGTCTGGAGGAGAGAGTTGGAATGACAAAGCAGGCAAGAAAAAATTCAACACAAACAAGCTTCTATCTGAAAAAGCTAGGGAACACTAAGCAAAACAGCACAAATGTTTAATGATCCACTCCTGTTAATGCTGCTCAAATCAATTCACAGAATTACTGAGTACCTGCGTGGCCAGCAGAGCACCAAGGGCACAAGCATTCCTTATGCCTGCTGCCCTCTGTATCCTGTCAGCAATGTCCACAAGTCGGCGTAGGCCTCAGATTCCCAACTCCACACCCTGCCCACTATCCTCTCTTCTTTCTCTCGGAAGCCTAGAGTGTAAGCCATATTCTCTTAGCTTCATGTCTCTAATTACAGATTTCTCCTGGAGGAACAGTTGTGGTGCTGCTGCTTAGCAGTAAGGAGAGTAAAAACACATGAAATAATAATAACCACCATCATTACTGGGATGAGCCAGGCATGAGAATCATGTCACATGTGTTTTCTTCTTGGTGTGTGCTCCCTTGTGATACTCCTCAGTGTCTATCTTCCTTCTAAATTATGAGGTCGGAGAGGGCAAGAGTCTCCTCATTCTTGCTTAGTAACACAGGGACTAGACCACACTTGGCATAAAGGAGACAGTAAATATTTCTGGATGAAAAATTTAGCTTATTTAGGATAATTTTTCACTGTGGTAAAAATCACAGCACATTCTTATAATTTTATTTTAATACATCCTGAACCTCGAGATACTCTTGGAAATGTCAGAAAAACACCCAATCATTTTGGAGAGGCAGCACTGGAACATTATTTATTATCCTAAGCATATATTAGCCAAGCTTGCTGAGAACAGAATTAACGACAAAAGCTTTCTACATATGCCTTACCAGCTTTTGTCTTTCTCCTCTCCATTATCTAGGACTTAGAATTAAAGGGAATGAAAGGGAGAGAGGGAAAATGGAATTAGCCTAGTCCATGTACTTGACTCTCTCATTCATTTCTTTTGGCTGCTAATGAAAGGTCAGGAGATTCTGCCCCGCCCCGCCCCCAAAGATGGTTCAGAAACCGACACTGCTGTGCTGATCATTTGCCCAGTAAGAAAAGAGAACATTAAATTACGTGCCATGACATTATGTCGCTTTAGACAAATTTATAAGTTCTGCTTTCTTGAGTGTATCAGTAATTCTACTCCAATTACACATGTCTGGCTCAAATGGATAATTCACAATCAGCATACAAAAAGGACACTACGAACAGCCTGAGAATTAGTGCTGGGATTGAGTTGCTTCTCCAAACTAAAAGAGAAATTTAGGTTCTATTAAAGGTGAACACTTTCCATTAGACATGAGCAGATATCCTTGATACAAACACAACCAACACACAGATTTTCTCCAAAGATCTATACTAGTTGAAATCTTCCCCTTCCACTTGTTTCAACAGCAAGTAGGTTGTGTTTAATGAGCACATACTTTCCAATAATAAGATACCTCTGAAACCGTGGGGTCCTAATATTCTGCCAACTTGGAGAAAAGGTGTTCTATGTCCATACTCGAGAATACAGTTATTTAAATAGATTTCATTTACAGGAGATTATAATTGTTTTATCACATTTTTGGCAGTCTTCTCCATCCACAATCCCCCCACCCCAATCAAAACTTACAGAAAAGTTGCACATACTGTATGAAGAACAGACCCTCCATCTTTAAACCATGTGAGAGCAAGTAACTGACCAGGTGTACCATCACCCCCAAATATTTTAGTGTTCATTTCCTACAAACTAGGATATTTTCCTATATAATAATAATAATAATAATAATAAACAATGAATAGAATAGGATATCAACAAGAACACAATATTATCATCTACAAACCCCACCCAAATTTTGCCAATTGTTCCAATAAAATACTTAGGGGGAAAAGGACCTAATTCAGAATCAGTGTTACATTTAGATGTCATGTCTCCTTAGTCTGGAACACTTCCTCAGTCTTTCTTACAATGCGTGGCTTGACACTTGGAAGAGCATAGGCCAATTACTTCTGTGTCCGATGCAGATTATGCATCATTGGAGGCAACACACAGAAGACATGCTGTACTGTTCCCGAAGCCCCCTATGAAATGATCTATAATTTACCACTGATGTCCACTTTAATCACTTGATCAGGATGGTGTCTACCAGGCTTCTCCACTGTAGTTACTCCTTTTCCTCTTTATAACTATAGGAGACACTTTAAACTATGTAATTTTCAGCCCTCAAACTCGCAAGTTATTCATTTATTTATTTGAGCAGTATAAACTCATGGAATCTCATTTTATTCAAAGGGTTATAATCCACTACTATCATTATTTATTCTGATGCTGAAATTGTTCCCAATCTGGCTAGTGAAAACTGGCTCAAGTGGGCTTCTGTGCCCTATGAACATGCCCCCATCATTCTTTGAGCATGTCCTGATTTCCAGGACAACAACATATCCGGGCTTATCTTGTGCTGTTTTCTGTAACTCTGAAATTAGCCAATTATCTAGTAGCCTACATTTACATCATTATTTCTAAATATTTATTTCTAATACTATTGGAAACCATGTGTGGCAGTCATGAAAATGTGCCTCTCAGATTTCTCACTGCAGGAAGCATTTCTCAGTGACAGTCCCAGCTGCTATGCTCGGAATCACGGCTATGCTTTCCACCAGCCATTACCAGCCAAAGACTGAGCACAGACAGCAGAGATACTAATGCAGGCCTATTGCTGAGACTTTGGACTCCTCTGATGGGCAACTTTGGCTTGCGGACTCCTTGTCAGCTTGGCAGAAACTCTTAGAATTAACTGCCCTACAGCTTAGATTTTTCCAGTTCGACCTTCCTTCTTTCCCTCCCTTCTCTCCACAGGGCTAAGGCCCACAGTGCAGTCTGATGGCTCTCCCAGCCTCATCCAGATCCCTGAGAAGAGTCTTCCCCAATTAAACTCTTGCACTGCACATCTAGTCCCATCTTGGCATCAGCTTCTTAGAAAACCTGAAAAAATATATCAGGAATTAACACAGATATCTATAATCCCAATCCAATATTACAGGGCTCATTGTAGTTTTCTTCCTTTCCATATTTATACCTCCCTTCTCTGACTGTGAGAAACCTGGCTTGCATTACCCTTAATGTTTTACTTATAAGAAAAATCTCCCTTTATATACATATACACTTACTTGCTCACTCATACATATGTGACTTCCTTGATTTAGTACCTAACAATAGAGCTAATTTAACACTCCGGTGTGGGGTGAATTTCCCGCCAAAATATAAGATGGCGCGGGCAATTATTTAGGTTTCCCGCGCAAAATCAGGGATTTTTATGATACCTATTACCCCAATGGGTATGAAACGGTTCGCATACGCAGGTAGGTATCTTTGTGAACGGCAAACAAACAAATATTTGGTAATACGCAGTTACAATCGGCCCGAGTTTACACGTTTCCCGCACTCCACCGCAAATCTATATGAACCGAGTTAAGACGGCTCCCGCGGAGTACGCGCAATTCACGCGAGCCGACTTAACTCCTTTCCCCCACTCCAAGTGTTAAGAGGAATACACTACTTAATAAAAAAAAAAGGACCTGGTTAAATGGATAAGTATTTTAAAAGAGTGGGCATAGAGAATAATAACACATACACCCCCCCACACACATACCCTTCATTCTCCATCTGAATAAGGATAACAGGTAATTCTCAATGGTTCTGTCTCACAGATCTCTATCTAGCTGTTTGAACTTAACATTTGCCACTTAAAAACCATCTACATTTTATGAGTCACTGAGGTGTCCATGGAGATTATAAAAGCAGAATATTTTCCTTAAGGCAAGCATACATGTGGGCACATATTCAGAACAAAGCAAGCCATAAAGAAATGCCTCTACAATGTATTTTAGTCAAGGCTAAAGGAAAGGGGTGACAGATAATTAAAAGCTCAATTCATTCATAACAGTTGCATTAGCAATACCAGAGGTACATATCACTCCTCATACAATTTCTTTACAATAATTTCAAGGTCCTGTGGTCAAATTTCATAAACAGCAGAAAAAGCATGCCATGGCTATTTACTATGAGATAACCCAGATCCAACAAGACATCAGGCACATAGCTTGGGCCTCCGTCATCTGTGAACCTCAAACTCCAGTATCTTGTGCTGAAAAACTGCCTTTTCATATGGCCTGTACCTTCCCCACAGGGACAGACTTTCTCACAAGTCCTGAAATGGAGATCACCAGACAGCAGAGTTCCAGTACTGATTTCTAACCTACTAGGTGGCTCACCTCACTGCTCCTCTGCTTAACAGGGATCCTCTGCTGTGGGCTGAGCCACAGGGAGCTTCATTATGCTGACATCCTTCTCTGCCACTAGGTCAGAGACAAGCAAGGAGGAAGAGGTCGCCGCAGGACTTGATAAGGAGGTAGAAAGCGAGGAAGACTCGAAAAGTAATTTCTTCAGAATATCAGGTCCACTTTTACTCATGTCTATGGAAAACGTGGCCTTTCCACTCTAACAGATACTAAAGAAGTGGAGAAATGACAGCCTACGGGCCCCAGAGCCTTCCTTCGCTACCGGCTCACAAGACCTCTATACCCATGCTCTTTGAGGCAGGAACCGGACAATTTCAGGCTTGAGTTAGACTTGGCTTTGGTAAAGCCAGCAAAAGGAGAAAGTGAACTTCTAGATCAGTGGTTCTCAACCTTCCTAATGCCACGACCCTTTAATACAGTTCCTCATGTTGTGGTGACCCCCAATTTCATTGTTACAAATTGAACATAAAGCATAGTGATTAATCGCAAAAACAATACATAATTATTTCTGTGTTTTCCAATGGTCTTAGGCGATTCCTGTGAAAGGGTAGTTCGACCCCCAAAGGGGTCGCAACCCACAGGTTGAGAATGAAAGGGATCTGCAGCCAATGGGCAACAAACAAATACCTTTATTAAATTGCTGTTTTTCAAACAGGCCTCAAATTAGAAAAAAGTCCTACAGAGCAACATGTAGATTCCAAAAGCTTATATGATGACACCTCTAGGGATCACACGTGACCTTTCCCACTTAGTGTCTTTGTGCTCCAATCTTCAGTGACTGAATTCCCATGAATCTGAAAATGATGATTTACCCTCTTTTTTTTTTTCTTAAAATATATCAAGGAGGTGCTTCCCACATAACCAAGTGGCATATGTAGACCAGATTCTGTTTTAGAAGCATTAATAATTAGAAACAGCTGAGGTAGCACAACATCCTTTATAGATTTACCAAATATCTTTCCTACTGTCTTCTCTATTTTTTCATTTCTCCCTTGAACTAATGTAAAATTCTAAAAATAACTAAAATCATTTTTGGGGGTCTTCTTACTCTTATCTGCTTCTTTATCTGTTTAGCAAGTCCCATCAACAGGACAGCCACCAGAGGATTTGCACAGTGGCTAGGGACTTTCAGAATGCATGACATAGAAAACAAAGAGGAAGATTCAAATGCCTAGATGTTCCCAGCCAGGCTGTAGAAACTAGGGTAAAACGGGGTGGGGGGTGGGGGTGAGGGTACGATTATTAAGGACTGTATAAGGCACATGCAGTCTTAGGGCAGCATATCCTTGTTCCAGGCTCTGAGAGCCAAAGGTAATTGCTTTTAACACTCCACCAACCCAGCTGTGGCAATACTGAACATAAGATAGAGCATGACCTACAGCGAAGCAGGACCACAGAAAACCAGACTCAAGAATGGGCAAGTATGGAATGGGACTTAACTGAATGGCCTTAGAAGCAGATCAAGCAAAAAAGCACTCCTCAGAACAAAAATGTCTAATAAGTTTCAGTTCATGTTTAATGAGCACTTAAAATATGCACAAGTCCTAAACACAACTGTTCTTTTCATGAGAGCATCTTCCAGAGACTGAAGTTGAGATATGAAAATCAAGAACTCTTGGGAACAAGACTCTAGCCTTTTTGTATTATAATGAATCCCAATCCTTCCTCCTGGCGGAGAGGGGGATGTGTAAAGAAAACTATTAAACTAATATGGACATAGTCTAAGCAACCCCAAAGGATGCATGGTTAGAACAGAACCCAAGGAGACCCATAAACAACCCTGGCAGAAAGGAAAGAAAGGAGGGAGGAAGAAAGAAATGGAGGAAAGGAGAAAGGGAAGAGAGAGAAAGGAAAGGAGAAGGAAAACAAAGAAAAAGTCATTCCATGAAAAAATTATTGCTTTGTACAAAGTTAAATCCTTGAACCCCTAGAGCAGCAGTCGCCAAGCGGTGGTCCGTGAGGTCCGAAAGGTGGGCAACCGCTGCCCTAGGGCACATACTCCTCCAAACTTCACTATAAAGAAGAGGCTTACTCCTGAGCACTCACAAAAACTTCTCTAGCTTCAGAGACCATGTCCCACTGCACACCAACAGTAACCTTCCGTTTGGAAGAAAAGAAATAAAACCAAAGATACCTTGGGACCAGGGTTTTAAAAGTGGGTGAGGAAGAGATGTCACTTCATACTCAACCTGCCATGAAAAGCTAATTCTCTACTCCAAGGCAGCTCTGGGCCATATCACACCCATTACCTTATTTCCACTCATGTCTACACAAGGGTGTACCTACCACCCTTGATCTCCTGAAAGAAAAACTAACAGACAAGAAAATAAGACAGAAATAGAGAGCCCCTCTTATCTGCAGGGGACATGTCCCAAGACCCCCAGTGGATACCTGAAACCAGGGACAGTTACTGACGCCTATATGTCCTTTTTTCTTCCTCTACATAAATACCTGTGATAAAGTTTAAGTGATAAATTAGGCATAGTACGTGGTTAACAACAATAACTAATGGCAAAACATAATGATTATAACAACACACTATAACAAAAGTTATGTGAATGTGGTGACTCATTTCAGGGGCCCCTGGAACTGTCTCCTGCAGTCTCAATCCTTTCCGGTGCAGCACACTGCTATCAAGCAGAACCCGCTCGCTGCCCATGTCTCCCACCCATGGATTTAATGCCCTTTCCATCTTGACTAAGCATTCCTTTATCATGCACCATGGCCGTTAACTTTAGGAGGTGCAACAGCAAAACTAGCACAGATTTATTTTTCCTTCTTCACACTTTTAGTAATAGAAGATTCGTTCTTACTGTTGATCTTAGCAAACTCAGCACACAATTTTTTTTTTCTTATTAAGTGAGAACTTTCACCTTTTCATTTAAAGAAAGCACTTTATGGCTTCTCTTTGCCATATCCAAATAGCTAGCATCACTACTCTTGCACTTTCGGGCCATTATTAAAAAAAATAAAAGTTACTTGAACACGAGCACAGTGGATCTGATAACCCAAATGGCTATTAGCTGGTCAATGTGCAGGCAGCAAACACAGCATGAAGATGCCAGACAAAAGGATGATTCATATCCCAGGAGGGATGGAGCAGGAGAGCGTGAGATTTCACCAGGCTACTCACAACAGCCCGTAAGGTAAAACTTAGGAATTGTTAATATTTAAGGACCATTGTTGACAGGAGGTAACTGAAACCGAGGAAAGTGAAACTGTAAAAAAGGGGGACTACTGTACTTGGAGGAGGCAGAATTAAACTCACTTCATAACTCTAGCTAACGGAGAGAATGGTGTTGAAAATATGGGTCGAAGTGATTTAGAGAAGGAGGGGGGAGAAGCTTAACACCAAATAGCTCTATCAAACAGTTATGATTACTAAATAGACAATTTTATTCTGCCCCTAGGATTTCTGCAGTACTGTAATCTTATTGCCACCTCTTATATGATATTTTCATTTATTCAGCAATATCATGGTGATGGCTTTATAAGACAAAGAAAACTGGAATTGTACTCTATTATGCCAGCTCCTCTCTGAGTATCACTGCATTTCCAAGTCAGCAAAATATCTGAGGAAGTTAGGACAATAATGAAGCTTGGCTATATATATGAGGGGCACATTAAATGTAAGTGGCAATAAAACAACATCACCTTCAAATATCTAATATTTTCCCCAATCTCCAATCCTCAAAGTAAGACAAAAGCAAAACAGTGAAGAAAAAAGGGTCTGTTTCATGGACAAACTACAAGGACTTATCTATCTGAATCTTCCTTATACAATAGGGATATGTACCCAAGTGACACTCCCTCTATTAAACAGACATCTTCCCAGAAGAAGACCAATAGATCTTTTGAAAACAATGAAGGTAATCAATTAAATACTGGCTCTAGCTTGAAGAAAGTAAACTGTTAGCCAAACTGGTCGACTCATTGCTAAATACGCCACACAGTTCCAGTTCCAACTATTTGCAGGACATGTGAATTTGTATGATTCATCATCATGTAAAACTTGGCATTTCAAAAATAAAACAGTTCTCTAGAATAAGCGTTTCTGAAGCCTACCAAATCGGCTCATTCTCCTAACATCTCTGGCTAGGACCAGCATACTCTCAGTCGCCCAGACCTGATGTCTCTCTCACTCCCATATAAAATTAGTTGTCAAAACTTTGAATTCAAATCCCCCACATATGTTTCCTATTCCATTCCTTCTCTTTACGTCAGTTGTGGCTCCCACGAACGCTCACCTGTACCACGTACTGCAGCCTCCATTATCTGCTTTCCTTGCAATGCTGACCAATTCCAAACACTATCAGTTTAATCCTCATAAACCCCGGGTCTGACAAATATTCCTCATTCTCAAACCCACCATGGGCACAAAAAACTTGTTAGAAAATTTCAATACTAAGACAACATGAAGTTATCAAATATGCAATGAAGATGGAGGGGAAGGAGAGGAGGAGACAGAGGTGGAAAGAAGGAGAGAGGGAGGAAGAGAAGCAGGGAGAAGAGGTTTAGGGTTAGAAGGAAACGAACTGGGGAAAAGGGAGGAAGATGAACATTTTTTTAGCAATATCCTAAATGCTTTACATTTATGAAACTATTTAATGGTCACAAAATCCTGTGGAGCCCTAGCTGGTTTGGCTCAGTGGATACAGTGTCGGCCTGTGGACTGAAGGGTCCCGGATTCAATTCTGGTCAAGATTATATGCCCAGGTTGCAGGCTTGGTCCCCAGTAGGGGGTGTGCAGGAGGCAGCTGATCAGTGATTCTTCCTCATCATTGATGTTTCTATCTCTCTTTCCCTGTCCCTTCCTCTCTGAAATCAATAAAAATATATTTTTAAAAAATCCTGATGAAGTCAGAGTTTTTATCATTCCTGTTTTACAGATGAGAAACCTGAACAGATAGGTTACAAAACTTGTGACAGAACTATAACCAACAAGAAAGGCTATGCATAGAGACATGGCACTTCATCGATAAAAAGGATCTTGCTAAAAATCCTATCCAACCCCTAAGCTGTAAACATCTGATAACAGAACTATTTCTTTGATTTTCACTCAATAATTTCAGCTTTAATGAAGATCTACTGGGTGTCTACTATAGGACAGGCACTTTAGCACACATTAACCTAACCCTCCGAGCAATACAACAGTGGTAAGTATATGGTAATTCTATATAGTCACAAGAAAGAGTAAACAGTTTTAGATTTGCCTCGATTAGAAGCCAGTGGTTTTTTTTAATTCTAAGTCCATTTTTCTTGAGACTAAGTGCCATAAATTACAGGGTAACAGACTATAAAAGGCATTCTACAATGGAACCTTCACATGTCTCCCTAACTCTATTCCATTAAATACCTTTCAATCTTCTGCTTTAGTCCAACCAGTCAACTTAGCTACCAACCACGCCCTGCATTGTCCGCATCACTATGCCTGTGGCGGCGCTACTCATCTGGCACTTGCCTTGTAGTGCTGTATATTATTATCTTCCTTTGTGTACATAATCGAGTCTTCCCAACTAGATCATATTCCCTACTGGTCCACAAAGAGCCAAACACTTAGTAGGCAGGCACTCAATAAATATTTATTGGCTAGCTGATTGATTTCACTCTCTGAGTTCCCAGGAGGTTCTATGGGCTGTTGGATGAAAACAAAGTAATAACTGACTGAGTCATAGAATTTTTTAGCAGAAAGAGTCCACAGAGATGAAATAATCCAAAACTTTCCATATATAAATGATGACAGAGAGAAACCCTGAAAATTTTTACATGAGCTGTCTAAAGAAACACAGAGACTAACACCATCACAATGGGCATCTCAGATCTTCTGATTCTCATCCTATTTCCTGTTATTATGCCACTGTCCTTTTAAGAGTCTATAAAATAGGAATAAATACATTCTGCACATAAATTATCCAAGATGCCGTTAAAACATTAAAAATTTATCAGCTCATTAAAAATAATCTATCCATATCATATTATAAATTTGATCACTCTAATACTAATAATGCTAGCTAAAATATATATTAAACATTGAATTATAATAATTTGCTTGCCTTCTGCGGATTCAGAGGACTTTTTCTGGGAGAGGGGGAAGAAATGATTTGAAAAAGTCTGATTGCTTTTTCTCTCTATATTCTAATACAAGGTGGAAATGTTCATTGTGTTACAGAAGACCAGAGAAAAGCCAAGCCACGCTTAGAGAAAGAGAGTTACATTTTAATTATGATTATGCACAGGCCCAGAGAAAAATATGTCTTTCAATTTCTGGGCCCCCCAACATGGAGGCAACCCTCTTTACTTATACTTTTTCCAGTCCTTTGTCTCCCAAATTTGGAATGAGACTTCCGGACCTTCTGAGAAAGAAGGCTGCATACTGGGAAGGGGCCATGAGATCATATCTCAAGGCCTGGTCCAGTGTCAGCACTGACAACTCTGTCTGGGGCATAGTTTACGGCCTCTCTGGAATGGGAGTAGTCTTATTTTCCTTAATATTTAAGCAAGCAAGCAAGTATTTACAGAAGCCAAAATAGCAGGGTTAAAATTTCAAACAGCAGTTTTTATATAAGAGGGATACTTCAATTGTAGACATAAAGTATGTTTTCTTCATTCCTTATTTCCTATTCTCTTCTTTCCTTTGAGAAATCAACAATTTACAAAAGAGCAGTGTAAAGAGCATGGATACTGGTATGAGGTGAAAACATCCTCACACATTCCTCCCTCAGTAATAGTGGAAGGAATGCACTGAAGCTGTAGTCAGTAGGGGGCTCCTTCCCTGACCATCATCCCCAACACCTCAATAAAGTCACTGACCTAGGAGAGTCATTGACTGTAGTCATTCCTTACTTTTGCACATCATGTGGCTTTACATGTGTTTGAAAGCCAAATATTCACATGTTTTACAGTGACTGTGAGTAAGAGACAATTGCCACCCCCTTTCTACCTGGGTAATTTTACATTGTTGGATATTTCTCATCTACGCCGTGGAAGATGAAAATCATTAGATGCTCACCCTTGCCCCTGTCCCTGACAGCCAGTGCAGACACACTGACAGTGGCTCTGCCAATTAGATGCTCCTGCTCTCGGTGGGAAGCAAAGGAGGGGGGCAGTCAGAATTCATGTACAGTGGTATCTCCCCTAAGGACCCCATGCAGGTGATGGGGTCCTTAGGCTGTGCCTGGTAAAGACAATGATCCTGCTTCCTGCTTCTTGGCCCTTTGGAGCTGCCCTGGTCCCCATCTATTTTCCTAGTCTGATACTCTGTCCTTAGATCAGTTCTCTCATAACTTCCCGATTTAACTTCCTCTTTAGGACAATCAGGCTTGTTTATGTTCAAAACATCTTAAAGATTTATGAGGCTGTATTCTTAAAGTCCCTAAACATGGGTTACAGAGGTCACAGTTTCCTTTAAACCAGGAAACCTGGGAGCCCAGGCTTAGGGTGAGAGGTGGATGCCACAGTAAAGCTTCCAGAAGTATATAGGTCCAGCAAAGGCCATACAGAGTGCTCTCTTTCCAGAGTACCACTGTATTACCCAAATAGCACAGGGTCCAGGGCAGATGGTAGAAAAGCACTTAATCTTTAACCTTTTGCTTAGGAACTTGGAATAGAATAAGTGGGGAAAATTCTTTTCTTGACCTATCACCTCACTACTAACCGAGTGAGGAATTATTACAGTGTGATCTCTATCTAACCTGGTGCTCAATGAGGTTCCACAGCCAACCCAACAGTTTCGGCCATCTTGCTAAGTGGAAGCAGAAGTGCAGAAGATGAACAGTGAAGTAGGAATGGCTTTGAGGATTTTGCCACTGAGTTAAGAATAAGAGCCAGTTTAGGGATCTCAATGATCACATTAAAGTGTGGTGTATATAAAGGGTGAATTATCTTAAAGTCAAGAAAACATGTATTTATGTTTTTACAAAGATCCTACTATATTCAGGTATAGGGATCAATTACAGGTGCTTATAAGAATGAATGAAAAGATAAGTGTGAAGTAGGTTTATTATTAGTAAAAGAGATTTTCCTAGTTATGTCATTTGAGTTTCTAAGCATAAGTGATGCCCAACTACAGTATACTTATTTTATTACTGGAAAACAAACAAACCAGAGGCAGTAAACTGCTTACCAGTTATAACAATTCCATATCTTGAGGTACAGAAACATAAAATAAAATTTTAGTTTAGTTTATTTTGTTTGTTGTTTGCTTTCCAAAATGCACATAAGAGGTAACCAACTTTCTTTAAAAAAAAAAGTGTGGTTTTTTAAAAAAAAATAGTCTAATACAGTGATGGCGAACCTTTTGAGCTCGGCGTGTCAACATTTTGAAAAACCCTAACTTAACTCTGGTGCCGTGTCACATATAGAAATTTTTTGATATTTGCAACCATAGTAAAACAAAGATTTATATTTTTGATATTTATTTTATATATTTAAATGCCATTTAACAAAGAAAAATCAACCAAAAAAAATGAGTTCGCGTGTCACCTCTGACACGCGTATCATAGGTTCACCATCACTGGTCTAATATAATACATTATCTCATACCAACACTTTAATAGAGGGGAAATAATTTAAATTATAAAAAATGAGTAAGAGACAGAACAATACAGTAAAACAGATGAATATGATAAAACAGAAATGTTAAGAATAAATGTTGATCAATTCTCCTTCATCCAATAAAAGAGAGAAGTTACACAGAGCATTTATATTTATTCTTCAATGGTGAAAGCCAGTTAATGTTCCCCACTTGTTCCAGCCCTTGTGGCCACAGAGAGCAGTTATGAGCTCATTTCATAAAGAGCTCATGGCACAGAGCAGTCATTCCGGGCAGAGGATCTGGGTTCTTACCCCAGCTCTCTAGTTGTTTCAACTCGTGTAAAGGCACTAAGCTGGTACCAGTTTCTGAATCTGTAAAATGAGGGGGTAGATCTAAATGCACTACAAAATATGTTCCACCTCACATATATTCTAATCTAATTTTTAAAATGAACCAGCATATACTGATCAACAGTCAGGCATATTCAATATACCTTTATCCTTCTGTACATATCTTTATACAGCACTAGATGATAATGTTTGAGGCCATCTAGATTATGTATCATTTCAGTAAGTGTCAAACATACCCTAAGGTTTATACACATTTCTGGTGTGGTTTGCGGAGCACTGTGGCAGCAGTTACATTTCATCCAATCCTTCCTCTAGGGACTATAGGGGCCCTATCCCCTCTGTGCACACACATAATGGTGGCAAAGGGTGGGAGGCCAGGCTACTTGAAAAATTTATGAGAAAGTATTTATTCTCTTCAGCTCTTTAATGTCCACTATTTAAGATATAATGTATTACCCAAATGCTCTGGAGTATAAAAAAAGAGGCTGGAGGGATGAGCAAATAAAGAACATATAGGACATTTTCTACCAGGAAACTATTAATGTGCAAATTTTTTGATTCTTCACTGGCTAATTCCTTCTACTTTGGTTAAGTATTTTATTCAGTGACAAGAAACTGACTTATCTTATTAGTACAAATGTGTTTAAAGAACCAATTAAGTAGAATTGACATTTAACAGGAATTTACTACATTTCTTATATTGTGGTTCACTAGATTATGTAAATTAGGAAGTTTACTTCTGTATGTGTCTTATCACTTAAAATAGTGAAAAATCAGACCCACCTTCACATTTACATAGTTTGCCAAGTAATATTTTGGCCTATTAAGCTTATAGCTCATTCTTAAGAAGTACAAGTGGTAGCAATATGTCAATAAAACATATTTCTTGGGTAGTCCTTATGAGACTATAAAAGATGACTACACAGTAAGTATTCACAAAAGAGGTGAACTTCATTACTACAGACAGGCAAAATCAGAAAAACTTCATTCATTATCAGAGTTTATATCTGAAAGAATCTTACTGTTCTCCAATTCCCTCATCTTACAAATGCCTAATCTGAGCTTCAGAGACATTAAAAACTAGTTAGTGACCGACCTGGAATAGAACTCAGATCTCAAGTTATAAAAGGTATCCTTCCACCATGACAGTCTGCCTCCAGCCTCAACATACCGACTGGAAAAACAAATAATACACACAACGCCTTAGATCAGTGGTTCTCAACCTTCTGGCCCTTTAAATACAGTTCCTCATCTTGTGACCCAACCATAAAATTATTTTCGTTGCTACTTCATAACTGTAATGTTGCTACTGTTATGAATCGTAATGTAAATATCTGATATGCAGGATGGTCTTAGGGGACCCCTGTGAAAGGGTCATTCGACCGCCAAAGGGGTCGCGACCCACAGGTTGAGAACCACTGCCTTAGGTGGATCTCAAGGGCATTCCTCTAAGGTTTGCACACTACATGGTTCCATTTATATAATATTCTTGTAATTAAAAAATTATAGAGATAGAAAACAGATTACTAGTTGTTAAGGATGATGGGAGGGGAAAGACACAAGGGAGATCTTTATGATGACTGAATAGTTTTCTATCTTCATTGTGCTGATAGTTACAGGAACCTACACATGGGATAAAATGGCACAGACCTATTCACACACCTTCACATTTATATCAATGCCAAATTCCTGGTTTAGATACTGCACTGTAATTGTAAGATATAACCATTGGGGGGAACTGGAGGGAAGGTGCATGGGGTGAACCTATCTGTACTACCCTTGTAACTTCTGTGAATTTATAATTACTTAAAAATAAAGTTTTAAAAAATTCAATAGGATTTGAACTTACTAATAAGAAGAAAAACAACAAAGACTCTAAAGTCCATTCTCAATTGAATATCAGAATAATTCTCAGCCAGAATAATCCTTTGAAAATTAAAGTCCACAGATGTTCCCATCACTCCTCTGCTCAAAACTCTGCAATGGCTTCTGTCTCCCTCAAAGTAAAAGCCATATACTTGTTATGGCTCACAAGAACTTCTATGGCTTGCTGGCTCCTCCCTACCTTGCTGACCTCATGTCTCACCACCCCCACCCCACCTTTGCTCCCTCCACTCCAGTCGCAATGCATTCTTTCTATCCAGCCACACTTGCACCAAGAGACCTTTGCCACTGGTATTCCCTTTGCCTTCCTACCACTTGATCCTTCACCTTTTATCACTGAAGTCTCCCTGACTATCTTACTGAAAAGTTCCCTCCCCGCAACCCTAGAATACCTCCTCTGCCCTTCCTGACCTTTATATTCTCTATAGCACTTTGACCATCTACCTATTTCTACATGTTCTTTGTTTCTTTATCTATTTGCCACCACTACAATGTAAGCCAGACACCCCACCCCACCCCACCCCAAATAAGCTGAACAGACAACAAAACAAAAACCAGGGTAGGAAAGTAAAATAAAAATGTTATGTTCATGTGGCCTGAAGAAAGGGTGCAATTTGGGGAATAGATATATGAAGCTGGGTTTCATTTAGATTTGCAATCATGAGACCTTGGTTTCAATTCCGGCTTGAATTAGATGACACTTAAGACACATTTACCTTTTAAGTCATACTTTTCTGTTTATCATAACAAAGGGAGGAAACTGAAGAACCTTTAGGGCCCCAGACAAAGCTGAAGTTCTAAATGACTCCACATAGTACATCCACATTTCCAGTCTAACTCAGGCGAGTCTAGAAATAAACCCATGGGAAGTCATGGAAGGTATTTCAGTATGTGTTAACTCAAAGACCCTCTACATGGCAAAAACTGTATTATGCACTGGGGATTTAAAAAACAAGATTTGGACCTCGTGCTGTGAATATTATTAGTAAGTAAGCACGGGGTGCTGAGGTAGCACATAACAGATGTCCATTAGGATCCCCTTCTTGCAGGGCACCTAAGGTAAAGCTTCCCTGACACAGGAACTGCTGCAGGATGAGAAGCTACTAGGTGAAAATATGTGTTCCAGGCAGAGAGAGCAGTCTGACTTCAACAATAGTGAGGTTAAGTTTTTTTTGTGTTTTTTTTTTTTAACAGAAATGATGGATGAGAGCCAGGGAATGTTAAATATAAACATAGAAAGGTAGGCGAGGGCCAGAACATGAGTTTGTATTAATCCTAAAGGCTGTGGGATGATTAATGAAGAGTCTTTAGCAGGAGAATAACAATCAGATTTGTGTTTCAGAAAGTGAAATGGATCGGAAGAGAATAAGACGAGAATTAGAAGGTCAGTAAGGAGACTGACAGCATAAACCAGGCAGTAAGAAGAAAAGGTGGATTTATTCCAGACAGAAATGAGGAGAGCCAGGACAATAGGTCAGGTACAGAAAGTCACCAGGGCTGAAAGCCCTAGGTACCTAGGAATAGGCAAAACTTGGAAAACAAGGACCTCACTCCCAGGATCACCTTTCTTCCGCTAGCATATCACTGGTCATGCAGTTTTGACCCCCTGACCTTTCATATCACTGGTTATGCAGTTCAGACTCTCCACTGACATGTTGCTAGCCATGAGGGTTAGACCACCTTAGCGGGAAACAAACAAGGGGGGCATACAATAGCCCTTAAGCATTAACCCCAAGACAATGAGGTTCTGACCCACAGTAAATACATCTAGGCCTCAGTTGTGTTTCAGCTCCAGGCCCAGAAAGCAGCAGAACCAGACAAGGGACAGCATGGATGACTTCAGAACCAGCTGTACTGACTAATGAATCACTGCCCTGGCACTGACCAATCAGTGGAGACCACAGGGACACATCTGTAAAGCTAATTAATATTCCACTGAAATCCTCCTCTGAGACCTCCAGATAAAACCCCTCAAGACTAAGTGATACTATTGTAATTAGTTAGTTATTTAATAATAAAGGGTGTCCCAAAATTCATGCAAGATTTGAATTTTGCGTGAGCATTAACAACAACAACAAAAAAATAAAAGCCTAATTTTACTTGGTTTACTGAATCAGATTTTAATATCTGTTGCCCTTTGATTTCAATCCCTTCAATTTGATCAGCATTACCAAGTACCAATTATGGCCCAGGAGCAGGGACAATGAAGACCAATAAAGACCACGGCTTTGCATATGTGCCAGCAAAGCCGTGGAGGCCATTTATCCGATGTGCTATTCCATACATAACCCTATACTGTATACTTTATGGTCAATAAAAAATTTACAATTTTTAATTATAAACCTGTGTTTTCTATCAAAATTACTTCTTGCGTGAATTTTGGGACACCCTTTAGGACAGGAGCAAAGGAAAGGCTATACATTATAGGCATGTCATTTGGGCAGCTTCACCAGGAAACTGCAATTTCACATTCCCAGGGGAGAGAAAGGATCCAACAAAGGGCAGACAGGCACATGCTCACTAAAGTTGGGGTGACCAGAGAAGGTACTTGCCTGTCAATCACACCTTGGGGCAGAGATGGTTGGCCAGAATGGGCATGGCCACTACAAAAGCTTGAATATTTGGAAATACATAATCCCCTAACCAAAGAAGTTAACTCTCTTGGGACTCTTGTTGCTCAGGTATGTTCTCTTGCTTCCCATACATTCCCCCATGTGGCCCATGACCATGGGAACCCCACACGCAAGGGACTACTGGACTGCAGTGGGGAACACAAGCTAAGCTAGCCTGATGCTGGGCTGCACCTGGCTCCAACTTGGAAAGGAAACTGGACACTGGCTCTGATTTTAGCTCTACTGAAACGCCAGCTACACTTCTATGACTGGACTAAGGGAAATGGGATTTTGGAAACCCAGGGGTGTAACTCCACAAAAATAAAGCTTTCTACTATATCGCATCCTCAGGCCCTCTGAAAATCCTTATTCCAGTGGCACTCCAAGATCCCATCTCCCATGAGCAACCGGGTGAGAAGAGCCCCTTTCCCCTTCTATGACATAAGGACCCAGTGTGGCTCTCTTTCTCTCCAACACACTCACACCTTTCCCCATCTCCTTTCCCCAGGAGCGTTTTCCCTGCCTCTTTCTTTCTCCTAAGCTCCAAGGGTCCTTCCTTTGCCTCTGTAACTTGTTCCCTGAGCTCACTTCTTCCACTGCTCACTTCTTCTATCTCTGTGACTTTCTAAATAGACTTTTGCTTGTATTTGAATTATTGGCTCTGAATTATTTCTTAGCCAGAACTCAAGTACCGAGGTTGCTGAACGAAGGTTCAATCACAGGTAACAACTGGTGCCATTTTCCCCACCAACATTACCAGTAGATAATCAGGTTGGAGAGTGAGAGAGGAGGAGATAAAGATGACACTTCAACTTATAGAATAAAAGACTAAGTAAACGGTGGTACCATCAATCAAAATGGGATCACAGAGTAAAGAAATCGCTTTTAAAGGGGAGAGCATAAGCTCAGTTTTAGCCATATCGAGTTTTGGTATCTAAGAAGCGATGTACAGTCAGGAGTTGAATATATTGGTGGGGATCCTGGTAGGAAGAACTGGCCTACAGACACAGATTTGGGAAAAGCAACATCTACATGGAAACTGAAGCAATGGGATAAATATGATCACTCATGGAGATTGAACAGGGGGAAGAGGGACCAGAACAGAAGCCTAGGAAGCATAAATATTTAAGAAGCACTCAAAAGCTGAATGAGGAGAAATTATCAGAGTTGTAGAAAGAAATCCAGTCAAATATGCTTTACTGAAAAGACAGGAGAAAAAAATTTCTCAAAAAAGACTGTGATAAATTTTAAATACTGCAGACAGATCAAGTCCACTTAAGGATTGAAAAGTGCCTTTTCGGGAAGCATTGGTCTTCTAGGTAAACTCAGTTTCAATCATGTGGAAGGGTCAAAACCAGGTGGGAAAGGAATGAATAGCAAATGGAGACCATTACAATTTCTTTTAACTCGCGTATGTATAAGAAAAAGTAGTTTGGAAAGAAAGAGGCTGAAATCTTCCACAGAGATGGGAAGGCAGAAGATAATGCAAGCAGGAGAGAGACAAGTTTGGGCTCAGAGAAAAAGTTAAAGGCATTTTCCTGGTAAGCCCATATTTTCTCCATAAAGTAGGACATGAGAATGTCTGCTGAGAGTGAGGAGAGAGAGAACAGAGTAGGAGACTTGATTGAAGATGGTTGTGAAAATCTAAAATAGCTGTTGTGGTGGTGAAATAACAGCATGAAAACAGCATTTATGGAAAATTAGTCCAGCAGCATTATGCAGGGAGAAATGGAGATGGGAAAACTGCAGTTACAAAAGGCACATCTAGAAGGCTCCTGAATTAATTTAGATCTGAATTGCTGAGCGCATGGAGCAGAGTGATGGCATAAGTGATAGGAAAGAACAAATAAGGGAATTCTTTAACAAATAACTAACCCCCCACACCTATCCAAATAGACTGCCTTCTCCCAACACCTCAAGGGTCGCCAAGGCAGGATCAAACATCCTCAATTATTTCAGCTCCTGGTGTGAACTAAAGCTATGGCTAGCTTGCCCCCAACTTTAAGCTTCCTGGTACAAAATGCTTGTTGTTTCTTCAGAGCAATACCCTGGCCTTCGTGTTGCACGACAGGTGGAGTAACAAGACACTGGATCTTGGGTGCTTCAGTCCTAGGTTTCTTCCTTATTTGTTTAGAGGCTTTCTCACAACATATTGGCAAACATCATCTTCTTAGAGAGACTGAAAAGTCTGCGGACTCTGCTAGCTCTTTTGGGCCCCAGATGACAAGGAGGCACAGTGTGTCAGTGAGCCCAGGAATATCTTTCTCCCCCAAAGACCAACAACACTGCACTGCAACCCGGAACAGATCTGCATCTTCTTTCTCCAGTTCCCCATGGTCTATAGCAGGAGTGCCCTTTACTCATTTTTTAAAATATAGATATTATAGCGAAGGCAAAGTATGGCACTTGAAAAGAGCACATCTGATTTCCCACTCCTCATTTCAGCTCTGAAGTTCATTTCTAAAGACTGATAAGCAACAATATTTTTTATATCTGTACAGCATCTTTTCTCTGAAGAATAAACAGTCATGCTTTTTGAGCCACATCTACCTAACCTACATCCAATCTTCATCTTCCTAAATTAACCAAATGGAGAGAAACCACTTCAAATTCTTTAAAACTAGGAGCAAAGAGGTCTGATAACTTAGAGAGGGCCATGGCCAAGAATATGTAAACTATAGAGAAATTCAAGAAACCCAGCACATGTGTGGGTTTTCTCAGAGGGACACACTAATGTAAGCACCAGTAGTGTTTATCTCTCAATGGAATTCCTGCCTGACTGCTGGGCTGGGTGCAAGCTAATTTCCCCCTGGGTGAATGGTGCTGTTGAGATGCAGAACTCACCACCATCTGTTACCTAGAATTAGCATAATGACAAATTATCTAATCCCTTCCATTTAACAGATACAAATGGTACTCTTATAACACCAGTTCAGTCATATCCTCATTCATGTGGTCTACCCCCACCCCATAAAATTTAGTCTTCCCATACTGCTGGTGATGGACCCTTTCAGGGCTTTACCCCCAAGTTCCCCATCTTGCTGAAGAGTCCAGGTGCTTTACGATGAGAAGCTTTCCTGACTCATTTTATTCAGGAGTTGGAATGCAGCTGTTATTCCAGATGCATCTGAAAAGGGGCATGCTGAACATAAAGAAAAGCTGTCTCTAGGAGACAAGCAAGTACAGTGCAGAGCAGTGCCTTCTTAAACTAGATCAGGTTGAAAATTTCAACAGGGTTAATACAAAGAAAAGGCATGTCAGTGCTGATCTGGTGAGAATGATAAAAAGGAGAAAGGGAAAAGAAAGAAATCAGGAAATTAAACAAGTAGTAAGTCATAAAATTCTAACAGGAAAAACTGCTGTTTTACAGTTTTAGATAGCAAGATATAGGTAGCATTAAACAAAAAGTAAGAATCAGCCCTAGCCGGTTTGGCTCAGCGGATAGAGCGTCCACCTGCAGACAAAAGGGCCCCCGGTTCCATTCCAGTCAAGGGCACGAATCTTGGTTACAGGTTCCTCTGGGGCCTGGGCCCTGGTCAGGGTTTGTGCAGAAGGCAACCAATCAATGTGTTTCTCTCATATCCATGTTTCTCTCTGTCTTTCCCTCTCTCTTCCACTCTCCCTAAAAATCAACGGAAAAATATCCTCAGGTGAGAATTAACCAACAAAAAATCCTATATAATAAAGAGCCAATATGCACATGGTCATCAGGCCCTCACGCTGTCATGCCCTAACAGCTCAGACACTCAACACTGGGGACCAGCCAGACACAAATGAGCTCTCGAGAGAGAGAAATGGGGACCAGCCAGGCACAAAGGAGCCCGAGAGAGAGAAATGGGGACCAGCCAGGCAAGCCACCTGCCCCACGGTACCGGGTGCCAGCAGCTGAGCCTGCTCCTGTGGCCCGGAAGAGGGACAATCCACATGCGCTCAGGTCCCCACAGTCCCAGGCACCAGCGGCTGTGCCTGCAGCCTGGGAGAGAGACAAGCCGGCTGCCCCGTTGTCCCCTGCGGCTGCGGCCGACCCGGGCAAAGCCGGCCCAAGTCCTGAGTGCCTGCAGCTGGCCAGTGGGAGGGAAGCCCGGGTCCCGGGTGTGGGTTGAGGCAGAGGCGGTTAGGGGCAATCAGGCCAGCAGGGGAGCAGTTAGGGGCGATCAGGCAGGCAGGCAGAAGTGATTAGGGGCAATCAGGCAGGCAGAGGTGGTTAGGGGCAATCATCAGGCAGGCAGAGGGGTTAGGGGTGATCAGGCAGGCAGGCAGGCAGGCAGGCGAGCAGTTAGGAACCAGCGGTCCCGGATTGTGAGAGGCAGTCGGACATCCCCCGAGGGGTCCCGGATTGGAGAGGGTGCAGGCCAGGCTGAGGGACCCTGCCACCCCCTCACCCCCCCGCCCACACACAAATTTTGTGCACCGGGCCTCTAGTAAAAGAATAAGACATATAGAAAAACAAAAACATGCTCATTGGCTCAAATAACCAGAAGAGCACAATCAATAGATGGATGGCTGGCTACCTGTGGCAGCACGTAAAGAAGTGAATTGTTCTATCACCAGTGACCAGTATAGAGATAGTTCCATTAGAAGGAAGCACAGAGTCGGATCTTATATTGAAAACAATTTCCAGAGTCAGCCATTTCCTCATAAACGGAGCTTTTGGGAGAGGTCAAGAGAAAACATTATAAGAAAATATATTTGCATATAAAACGATTCCACATCCCCTATAAAAATATAAGTAGAGAAAATTTCTTGTTTATCTTGGGTAAATAACATTTTGGATATTTGTGAAATCATTAAATATTTATTACATTTACTCATCTAGATGCACTGTTTAAAGCACTACATTTCAGAAATATTTTTCTCAAGCTACACTCTGTACAAGTGTACTCCATCACAATGTGCATCATTAGAGCCACCTTTTGAGGCAGTTCTGTCTTCTCCATCATGACATTTTCAGACATAGCTCTTTTGAAATCTATATATGACGCTGCCATCAGAAATTCTTCCCTTAAATAACAAGGATCCATTTTCAAAACATTCAATTGCCTGGTTTTATCATTTGTCCTATAAGTATTTATTCATATCTCCACAGCGTAAGTCCCATAAGTCTGCAAACTCACTGTCTGTTTTGTAATTAAAGTTTTATTGGACGCCGAGACCGGTTTGGCTCAGTGGATAGAGCGTCGGCCTGCGGACTGAAAGGTCCCAGGTTCGATTCCAGTCAAGGGCATGTACCTGGGTTGCGGGCACATCCCCAGTGGGAGATGTGCAGGAGGCAGCTGACCGATGTTTCTCTCATCGATGTTTCTAACTCTCTATCTCTCTCCCTTCCTCTCTGTAAAAAATCAATAAAATATATTAAAAAAAAATAAAAATAAATAAAGTTTTATTGGAGCACAGCCAACCCAGTTGTTTGCATATTATCTGTGCATGCTTTAGCATTGCAAAGGCAGAATTGAATGCTTGCATCACAGACCATATATGGCTTTCAAAATGGAAATATTTCCTACCTAGGTCCTTTACAAAAAAGGTTTGTGGCTCTCTTTAAGGTGAGCTTTAAAAGGCCACTTCCTATGACACTTAGCACTGTAGTGTGTGTGTGTGTATGTGTGTGTGTGTGTGGGGGGGGGAGGTCCACACTCACCAGAATAATTGTTATATGTTTGTGTAAAAAAAATTGGCTGCTTGAAATGATTCTGCCACGTAACCTTCATATTGCCCTGAGGATGGTTGAGTCAGGCTAATTGATATGTTCAAAATAAATTAAGCGAGGAAGCACTTTTAACACAAGGGCCTTTGCAAATACTCAAAGTAGAAGACTTCCTTTCTCCTGAGCAATAATTTTTTTTTTTTTTGAGGGGATGGAGTGAGGGGAGAACCTGGCATTTTTTTCATGTTATTATTATCCTGCCACAAGACTCTACAGTAAATAAGCTAGCCCCCCTCTTCGAAAGAACATTGAAAATGCTTCCACTAAGAATAAGGAAGGCAACTGACACTGTCATCTCTGCCGTCAACGACAGCAGGACGTAGAGAGAAGCTGCCTGGAGCACTGAATTGCTGTGCAATGCATGTCACCTCACGACACGGGTGTGAGAAAGAAACTAGGCTATTCTTAGGTTCTGCCTGGCACATAGTAAGCACTGTATGTGTTGGTGATCATTCTTCTTGCTGATGTCCATTATCATTCACACGGGCCTAGTTGTGTTACTTCTCCTGGACTAAGCCACCTTGTTTATAAATGAGGGAGGTGGACTAGATAGTTTTGAACGTATCTTCCTACTATAAAATTCCATGACTCTATAAGAAGAAAAAATGTTCACAGTTTAGACATGAAGGTACTTGTTCTCAAAGAAAGCATCTTTTAGGAAATAGCTGAAAAGGTTGAACTTGACTTCACAAGTCCAGAGATTTGTTCAGTGGACGAAGCTGTCAGTGAAAATTCCCACTTCATATCCAGCTATCCTAGGAGGTCACCCTGTACTGATAAAGACGTCGCATTCACCTCCTCGGCAGCGGTGCATGGCTGGGGAGAGCACCCATCCTTCCACAGCACTCAATCATGCACGCCACTGCAGAGGCAAAATTCATGGCTCCAGCAACAGTCCAGTGTTATCCAATATACATGAAATCGAAGTTTTCATCATTTCCAATGGTCAAAGGCCAGTGAGTGTTAAATCCCAGAATACCAGGATTAATGAAGGAGTCATTAAAAACCCAGCATTAAATCACTTCTGTAGCTAATGCTGAGAATGATGTCTGTAATACATTACAAGGCTGATTAGAAAGAAACAAGGTCCAATTTAGAAGTGAATTACCTGACTTAAAAAAAACCACAACACTGTTACATGGCTATCAGCAATTTTGTTATTACAAGGGGAAAGGGTGGGAAACATATAAATTATGTCATAATGGGAAATTATCAGAATCAGGGTGAATAACTTCCTAAAGATATAAGAGGGAGAAGGGAGTCCTGACACCATGATCAGATTTTCCTTGGTTTTCTGTTTTGTTTTAAATTGGGCTGGAGTGGGGGGAAGCGGGGGTAGCAAGTTTAATCTAGAAAAGTTTTAGAACAATCATAGTCTGATTAAAGTCCCACTATCCCTGCCAGATTCTAGGAATGAGCTGAACTCATTCTTCAAATCATGTTTTTTGGAGATGCCAAACAAAGAAGTACTGTACATTTTCCGAAAAAAACAACAACAAACTACTCAGCTCTTAAAATTGAAGGTAAACTATGGCGAGGGCTGAATAAGAGGGAGGAGGTGAAGGTGAGTGCTAAAACCCTAATGAACTATCTTCTAATTCACGATGAGTAGTGTCTAATTGCCGAATGTAATCTATCAATGGGGAAAACAAAAGTCTTCAACAAATGCTCTAAAGATAAAGCATGGTGAAAAACATGGAACTGGCCCAAGCATGCCAGGCTGTAACTCCAATTTTCCTGAGTTTCTGAATGGGAAAAATACAGCCACCAGGGACTTCTACCTACTTTTTAAGGTCTTATCCTAAGTCAGTGCACTAGTTGGAAAAGCAAATGCCACCAAGTAGATGCTCAGGTACAGAGAATCCCTTACAGGCAATGATTCTCACCCACATCCTCTCAACAGGCAAAGGTCATTAATGCAGGGCAATGTGCAGAAAACAGTTCCAGTTCAAACAATGCAAACCAAAATAGAAATACTTCTTATTGACGCTCCTTCTCTGTCAACTCACTATAAGGACAAGATTGGCACCTCTCCCTGAAAACAAGTCCTGAGGAGCAAGTGACATAACTCAAATTCCTGTGCATTATAATCAGGGGTGATATTCAAAATATGTAACATGATGGCACAGGTTAATTTGTTATACTCATGTATGCGAGCGCAATGTAAGCCCTGATTATAAACAGAGATGTGGGGGAAAAAGCAACAACAACAAAATAACCAACAGGGTCATAAATGGTGTATATTTAAAAGGGCATCTACATAAAACAACAAATCACTTGAGGATATTAGTTTGGATTAGGCCCCAGGCATCAAAATACACATTATTAATTTCAGATGCATCAGTGTACACACAATAAACTATCAAAACATAATAAACTCTAGGGCTTCTTAGATATTTAACTATTGGCTTGAGTCTTTAATCTCCCCCCACAACTGGCATTTATTGAGTCTAACAAATGAATAAATTATACTTGAATTTCTTTGGTCCCCAAGAGTATTTAAAAGACAGTTTTGTTTAGTTGCCAGCACCAACCCCAAAAACAAAAGACATTAAAACCTTTTACTGCCCACGAGTTCCTTTTAAGGAGGGCATTTTAACACAATAAGACAACAGTTACCCAACAGACAAAATATATAAACTTGATAATTAGAGGTAAAATGAATATTAGATGTCTAAATTCAAAGCTCTCTCCAATGTTGTCCATTGTTCTCTCAGGTAAACAATTTAACTCAAGGTCATGTCAGGGGCTAATGGCAATGAGTCAACTAGTGGTAGTTATCACTACTATTCGGGTAAAATCTGACTTTGAAAATCTACAGACATCCAAGTAAACCTAATGTTTAGGATCAAGAGTTTGAGGAGGAAGGGTTACACAAAAGGAAAAACCTATAGCTACAGTTTAAAACCAGTGGGGCCCTCACTTGTCGCCGCCGGCCTGCCTCGCCACCCACACACCCTGCCGCTGCCCCGCAGAAATGCTCCCATTACACACAGTCCTTCGCCAGATGAGGCCCGTGTCCAGGGCACTGGCTCCTCATCTCACTCGGGCTTATGCCAAAGATGTAAAATTCGGTGCAGAGGCTCGAGCCTTAATGCTTCAAGGTGTAGACCTTTTAGCCGATGCTGTAGCCGTTACTATGGGGCCAAAGGGAAGAACAGTGATTATTGAACAGAGCTGGGGAAGTCCCAAAGTAACAAAAGATGGTGTGGCTGTTGCAAAGTCCATCGACTGAAAAGATAAATATAAAAATATTGGCGCTAAACTTGTTCAGGATGTGGCCAATAATACAAATGAAGAGGCTGGGGATGGCACCACTACGGCTACTGTGCTAGCACGCTCCATTGCCAAGGAAGGGTTTGAGAAGATCAGCAAAGGTGCTAATCCAGTGGAAATCAGGAGAGGTGTGATGTTAGCTGTCGATGCTGTAATTTCTGAACTTAAGAAGCAGTCTAGCCCTAACCGGTTTGGCTCAGTGGATAGAGCGTTGGCCTGCGGACTGAAAGGTCCCAGGTTCGATTCTGGCCAAGGGCATGTACCTTGGTTGTGGGCACATCCCCAGTAGGAGGTGTGCAGGAGGCAGCTGACTGATGTTTCTCTCTCATCGATGTTTCTAACTCCCTATCCCCCTCTCTCTTCCTTTCTGTAAAAAATCAATAAAATATATATATATGTAAAAAAAGAAGCAGTCTAAACCTGTGATAACCCCTGAGGAAATAGCTCAGGTTGCTACAATTTCTGCAAATGGAGACAAAGAAATTGGCAACATAATTTCTGACACAATGAAAAAGGTTGGAAGGAAAGGCGTCATCACTGTAAAGGATAGAAAAACACTAAATGATGAATTAGAAATTACTGAAGGCATGAAGTTTGATCAAGGTTATATTTCTCCATACTTTATTAATACAGCAAAAGGTCAGAAATGTGAATTTCAAGATGCATACGTTCTGTTGAGTGAAAAGAAAATTTCTAGTGTTCAGTCCATCGTACCTGCTCTTGAAATTGCCAATGCTCACCGCGAGCCCCTGGTCATAATTGCTGAAGATGTTGAGGGAGAAGCTCTCGGTACACTGGTTTTGAATAGGCTAAAAGTTGGTATTCAGGTTGTAGCAATCAAAGCTCCAGGTTTTGGGGACAATAGGAAGAACCAGCTTAAAGACATGGCTATTGCTACTGGTGGTGCTGTGTTTGGAGAAGAAGGATTGGCTTTCAACCTAGAAGACGTTCAGCCTCATGACTTAGGAAAAGTTGGAAAGGTCATTGTGACCAAAGATGATGCCATGCTCTTGAAGGGAAAAGGTGACAAGGCTCAGATTGAAAAACGTATTCAAGAAATCATTGAGCTAACAGTTAGATACCACAACTAGTGAATATGGTAAGGAAAAACTAAATGAATGCCTGGCCAAACTCTCAGATGGGGTAGCTGTGCTGAAGGTTGGTGGGACAGGTGATGTTGAAGTGAATGAAAAGAAAGACAGAGTCACAGATGCCCTCAATGCTACCCGAGCTGCTGTGGAGGAAGGCATTGTTCTGGGAGGGGGCTGTGCCCTGCTTCGGAGCATTCCAGCCTTGGACTCATTAACTCCAACTAATGAAGATCAAAAAATTGGTATAGAAATTATTAAGAAAGCACTAAAAATTCCTGCAATGACCATTGCTAAGAATGCAGGTGTTGAGGGATCATCAATAGTTGAGAAAATTATGCAAAGTTCCTCAGAAATTGGTTATGATGCCATGCTTGGAGATTTTGTGAATATGGTGGAAAAAGGAATCATTGATCCAACTAAGGTTGTAAGAACTGCTTAACTGGATGCTCTGTTAACAACAGCAGAAGTTGTGTCACAAAAATTCCCAAAGAGGAGAAGGACCCTGGGATGGGTGGGATGGGCGGCATGGGAGGAGGGATGGGAGGCGGCATGTTCTAGCCCTGGAAGAGCGCTTTACCATCATCACTGAGGACTGAGAGGAAGCGCAAGGCATCTCCTCACCTATAACTTCAGAGAAGTCAGTTGAAGGAAGTAACTGAAGAAAAGGCTGGCTGATGTTCAAGAAAATCCCTCTAACCATCAGTTACTGGTTTCAGTTGACAACATACAATGGTTTACTGCTGTCATTGTCCATGTCTACAGATAATTTATTTTGTATTTTTGAATAAAAATACATTTGTACAATCCTGATAAGTGCAAGAGCCATGTACCAATATACTGCTTTCAATGTAAATCACTGAGGCATTTTTACTATTATTCTGTTAAAATCGGGATTTTAGTGCTTGCCATCACCCGATGAGAAGTGAAGAAGCAGCCGTTCTGTGGAGAGTAAGAATAATTGTGTACAAAGTAGAGAAATATCCAATTACGTGACCTTTGTGTAATAAAAATTTGTTTAAAGTTAAATAAAATAAAATAAAATAAAAATAAAACCAGTGGGAAACTCTTGGCTTCACTGCTACTCCTTTCATCCCCAAACACACCCCTGTTAATGTTCCCTCTGATAGAACCTGAGAGCAGGTTGAAAGAAATTTTAGATTACTAAGCGATACATTAAGGAAACATAATATTAGCAGTACTGTTTATGCTACATTCTCCTTCGAAAAGGCCTGATAAGGGCCTTAGAAAAGGAGGGTGAATGACTTGTCAGGTCACCCTTTAAGTTGGAGGCAGAGCTAGAAATAACCATCACCCTATCAGCCCCTACATTGTTCTGCCATTCAGTACTTTTTCTAAGCAGAGCTGGTACAGGTGAAATTAAGTGGAGGTAAAAGGCTGTGATCAGGGACCAAAAGTGATCCAAGAAAATATATATTGGTAAAATTGGTTTTATTCCTCCTATTACCTATATCTATACTTGTCAGAAACAGCCGAAAATGTTGGTTTTGGAACTTCCTGTTTCCTCTACATTTCCCCTTTCATAGTACTTATTAATATTTGGCTGCACATTAGAATTATTACTCAAAACACCAATGCCAGTCCCTAACCGGTTTGGCTCAGTGGATAGAGTGTCGGCCTACGGACTGAAGGGTCCCAGGTTCGATTCCGGTCAAGGGCATGTACTTTGGTTGTGGGCACATCCCCGGTGGGGAGTGTGCAGGAGGCAGCTGAATCAATGTTTCTCTCTCACTGATGTTTCTAACTCTCCATCCCCCTCCCTTCTTCTCTGTAAAAAATCAATAAAATATATTTAAAAAACAAACAAACAAAAACAACAAAACAACAATGCCAGGCTAATAAAACCGGAAGCTCCAGGGGTGAAAATCAATACTTTAAAACACCGAACACTATACCTACATTTTAAATACAGGGTACCATTTTTTTAAAGTGCCCTAGGTGGGTCTTATCATATAGTTTTGTGAACAGCTGCCCACACAGAAGAGTTCAACTAACACGTTCTTCTTTTCCAGAATTTAAGGGCCCAAGATTGACCGACCTAATGTAGCTTAAGGCCCCCAGAACCATAAATGTGTCAAAGAACCTGGCATTCCCCCAAAGACCAAGAACCTAAGAATTGTAGGTAGGGAATAAACCAAACTTTGGAACTGGTTCAGGATCAGCAAATTCATACCTATTGGTTCTACCAGTATTTAGGTAGCAGGAAGACAAGAAATCGATTGTGGGAGCAACCAGAGGGAACATGCCTCATCTTTGTCTCTTCAGAATAGAACTGCGAGTTCCGTGCTGCATTTTCTAGGCAGCTGTGATGACAAGAGCCCCCTCCAAGCTGTAGGCACCACTTGGGAGGGGGAGTTCTCCGCCTCCCAGGGGAATAAAGGACAAACAAGCAAACTCGTGGCCATGATGACAAAACTAGGCCTACGTATCCATTTTATTATTAGCCTGACATTAAACACCACTTAAAAACAAAACAAAACTACCCACCCACACAAACACACACCCCAAGGCAGAAAATTATATAACGGCATCTGGAATGATTTGCTCTGACAGTGAAAGTAGAACCAGACGTATCAGAGAGGTCTGCAAAGACCAAAATGGGGGCGGGGTAGCCCCAGAGAGCCATGTTCACATACTCAATAGTTCATGCAAGTGCTTTGTTTAGAGGAAGGAGCTCAAAATAATGCTCTGGATTCTGGAAGGCTGCCACTCTACTCTGAGAAATTCTGAGCCACTACCAACTGGAAGAATAACCATGTTCTTATACCAAGCCCAATCATTAAATCAGAAGAAAATTGTTTTGGCACAGGTTGCTTCTTGGGGTGGAAACTCAAGATAAGTTTCTCATATGGGTCAGAAAGGAAAAAGGGGCCCAGTAAGAAGAATTCCACCACCTGCCCCATTATAGTTTATGGACCACGACCAGCCAGCTGGCACCACAGGAACATAGCAAGCCGTGTTTTTGTTCCCCAGAATCCATTAGCAATTGGACCAAGACCAATGTCAGTGTGGATAAGGTCTAGAATGTGGCAGCTACTTTAGACCTTCACTGCGTAAACAAAGTATAGAACCTCTGCAGGTGAAAACACTAGACATGAGTCTCCACCTATAAAATTTAGTTTAAAAAAATACGTTTTCTGCTAGTCAACATTTTTCATAAGATTTAGAAACCATAATATTTTTCACTCAGTGATTCATTGCTCGAATTTAGGCAACAAATGAGCCAAGTTAAAAAGGTCAAGGGTTTTGTTATTTCTTATTCTCCACTTTCCTTTATGTCAACTCTCACTCAATGATCAGATCTCTCTCCACTGCCACAGGCTGCAGTAGGTGACACAAGAAGAAACCGTTTCAGAGGGAGGTTTTTGAGAAAGTGGTGACAAGAATAAATGCTTTACATAGTTGTTTCTTCACTTAAAAAAGGGAAAAAAAAAAGGTGACTTTGCAATCAAAGTCAAGATTATTTTTTTTTGGAAGGAGGAGGGATGACAAGAACTGTAGTATAGCTGCCCTTGCTACTGAACTGATAGGTAAAATCACAATTTTAACACAATGGAAGCTCACATTAAGGCAACAGCCTGGTGAATCACAGTTGATATGTAAGCAGATGTGTCAGAAAGCCTTACGGCTCCATGTAAAATCCACACTGTAAACCTGATGGGAGGCAGTCCCAAGTTTCCTCTACCCTTTATGACAGTCATGCTATTAGACATCTCCGCATACTTGCATACATATTGACCTCCAAGGTCCAAATAGTCTCTAAATCCCTCCAAGTTCCACTTGTTGTAAACACATTTTTACTGACAGTACAAAAATTCGCAAAGGCCTCACAACGAAAAGGGTTGTTCTCTACGTTCCACGGAGAATGATTTCAGTAAGACTTTAAGGTGGGGGCACAGAAGAGCACTTCCTAAGACACTTGAGTAGCGCTCTGCCTTTTCAGATATTCAGACAGGAAGTAGAGAGGTAGAGATCACTAACTACAGCAAGTATATCCATGTAGGTTGCTTGCTACATATCTCTTGGTTTGAAAGATATTCAATATGTGGCTTTTAATGAGGGATAAATTGTGTGCCTATTCAGTGGTAAATGTGTGTTAAACTTCTTGAAACATTACAAATTACTCATGAAAATTTATTACTTCTACCTTTATGCAAGTACTTACCAATCACTACTGTGTTAACATAGTATACATTCAATATTTAGTGGAAAAATGGATGTAATTTAGCCATCATGACAATTTTAAAAGTGAGAAAAGAGATAAATCCAAACCAAAGTGCCTGCTATGAAACAATAAAAATGAACTACTACTACAAAAACTAAGCCACAATCCAATGGGGCATTTTTGTTTTGTTTTTTAATTAACCTTTGGACATTTCCTATATCTTATTTAAGCTAATACTTAGAACATTCTGTGAGGGAGCAGTATTATCAGTGGACGAATTTGGCCAGGGGGTAGTGAGAAGAAAAAGAAGAGACTGGAATATAAAAATATTCAAGAAAAATTCTCACAAAAGGAAAAGGTTTGAGCAAAAAGAAGTAAGTAAAGATGTTGAGGAGAGGACAAAGAGAAAGGACAGAAGTGACCACTGGATCTGAAATAGGTCAAAGGTGACCAGGCTGATTTCAGTACTTGATTTGTCTTAGTGACTAAGCTAAACATTTAAGATGCATAGCACATTTTATCTTCACAACAGCTTGAGATTGTTATTTCTTACACAAGAAAAAACAAAGGCCCAAGATTACACAGCTATTTAGGAGTAGAGCTGAGGTTTTACCTCAGGTCTGCTCACCCCCAAAGCCTACCTTAGAAAAAATCCACAGAATCTGAACATCCAAGAATAGCTTGCCTTAGACTTCACCTCAACAGTATGCCAAGTGGTTAGTGTTCTCATTCCTAAATTCGTAAAAAATAACCAGTCTTCAAAAGGAATACCCTCCAAATAACAGCTATTATATTAGCATGAATAAGTAATGGGTAGTTCTACCCTATTTTCTAAGCTTTTAAAAATGTTACTCTAATTTTTATTATTCTTTTTAAAATTCACTCAGTATGAACTGGAGCAAATCCCTGTCAAGGAGCATCACTAGTGGGAAATAGAAAAATCTATAAAAACGCCAGTTTTATTTCCCTCTATCACTTGGTACTGTGCTGGCCACAGGAACTGTAAAGAGAAAGGGGCTGAGAAATGGCACAAAAAAGATAAAGAATTTTTGCTTACTAGTAACTACGTCAAACGTCCCCTTTCCTTATCACATCAACTGCACTATCCAAAGGAATAAAGAAAGAACGCTCGAGGGAGGTAAGAATGGCAGACTGAGAATTTATGTCCACATGACATCCTTTACAAGGTCCTACTGAAATGACAGGAAAGAAAGATATGGACATGAATAAAAAGCCCTAATGGTGTTAAAAAAAAAAAAAAAAAAAACCAAGAAAGTGTGTTAACAGCATATCAGAAAGTTTGCACAAATCCTGAAAGACAGAAAGCAGATGGTATGAGATTGGGGGGAGATTTAGGGGCACCTCAAGGACCTTTATCGAGAAATACAAAGCACCACAGTGAGTAGGCTTTGGGGACATCATCTGACCAATTGATCAGGAATACCATTCAGAAGAGCGGGGCTAGCCAGCCTCTCTCTGGTCCCTATGATGCCCACAGAGGTGCTAACCCTTAGCAAAACTCCAAGAAATACTCTACCAGCAAGTACAGCACAGACATTTCTTTGATTGCATATGTTTCTATTGATTTAAAGGAGAGGGAGGGAGAGAAACATCAATGATTAGAGAGAATTATTGATTGGCTGTCTCCGGCATGCCCCCTACTGGAGATCAACCCTGAAACCGAGGCATGTGCCCTGACTAGGAATCGAACCCTGACCTCCAGGTTCACAGGTCAATGCTCAACCACTGAGCACACCGGCTGGGCAATTGCATTCTTTCTTTTTTTTTTTTTTTTTTTAATATGTTTTATTGATCTTTTACAGAGAGGAAGGGAGAGAGATAGAGAGTTAGAAGCATCGATGAGAGAGAAACATCAATCAGCTGCCTCCTGCACATCTCCCACTGGGGATGTGCCTGCAACCCAGGTACATGCCCTTGACCGGAATCGAACCTGGGACCCTTCAGTCCGCAGGCCGACGCTCTATCCACTGAGCCAAACCGGTTTCGGCAATTGCATTCTTTCTATGTGTGTTCCTGAATCGGTGACATTCACAAAAACACCAACAAAACCCCCTAAACAAATAGGGCTTTAAAGAAGAGCCGGGTCATGGGAAGACCACTTAAATGCTATGGAACTTTCTACCTAAGCACCAGCAAAATTAACCTCGGCTCACAGTTAAATCTCCACTGGCAGAGTAGCCTTTACCCCTGGAGCTCTCACGCTTCCTCCTCCTTCCAGATGAGGTAGCAGAAGGCTTTGTTTCCAATAGATACCATTTTAATTAAAACATAAAATCTGATCCAGGGTGTAGCCTTTCATCACTAATCCACTGTTTTAATACAGGAGGAGTGTCTTCACAGCTTTTTCTACTGCACTTGCAGGTTGCTAGTCAGCGTAACCACAGAAAACTATAGAGCAAAAAGCACAAAGCTTCTTAAAGCCACTAAAGCAGTCATGACTTAAACTAAAGGAAGCTACTGTGATAGATTTCTCAACTTCACATTTTCAGATTTTTCTTTAGCTATTGCTAAAGTTTCTCCCTTTAAGTCTCTTATTGTTTCAATACTGTAGTGTATTTGGGAATTAAAACCAACATGACTTCAACTTTATACCAGTGAGATTCCCCAAATTCCCAATGTCATATGAGATGGTTATATGAGATACTTCAAAGCAATATATGTAATAGAACAGAGGGTAGGTGATTCATCTGGGGAAGGACCTTAGATGGAGTTTGTATCCTGAAAGAAAAGCAGAGCAATAGCTTTTGAGACAGAATGGGCCAAGTACATCACAGGTCCTACCCCTGCCCCCCACGTCCTATGCCAACCCAGTGAGATACACTAAAGCTGGCTGAGGAAACCCCCTGTGCTTTGACAATTTTAGTCAGGTCTGCAATGTGCCTGCTTCCTCTGTGTTCCAGGTCCAGACACTTTCAGGACCGAATATAGAGACTGCCTTTGATATTTCCTGCTGCCAACTCAAACCTGGTCCTTCCTTCACAAAAATACTTGAGAACTTATGAATGAAAAGAAGCAACAGAAACAAAGAACAACTGGTCATGGGGAAACAGATAATTCAATGGAAGAGGGAGGTGTGTTTTTTATTTTTAAAGAGATATCAGAGAAAATACTGTATTCAGGATGCTATTACAATAGAACACTTAAAAAAGAAAAATTTTAAATATAAGTGCTGTAATTTTTTAAAAAATTTGAATGAGCAAGAGAACAGTCTCTATAAATTTCATGAGGGCACAAATCATTTCACTCTCAGTACTACCAATATATTTCTAATGCCTAACACAGTGCTTAGTACATACCAGACATTCTATAAATTACTTCATAAATGAACTAAGTAAATGAGTGAGTGAGATGAAAGAGACCAGGAATGCATGAAAATGAGTCAATATGCATGGCCGTCTGGCTAAGTGAGCAGGAAAATAATGTTGAAGACATCTCCTTGAATGTAGAAGAAAAATGTAAAGGAGATCTTTAAAACAAATGGAAGAAAAGTTAGAGATATGAAGCATAAGATACAATATATTGATAGAATTTCCGGAGTCAGAGGCAAAAGTAAGAAAAAGAAAATAATTCAAGCAAAAAAAGGGGGGGGGGGATCTCCTTGAAGACATGGGTGTTTAGATTTAAAAAGCAAATTAAGTATAGGTTTGTTTTTGTTGGGTTTTTTTTTTGGGGGGGGGGGGGGCGTGGAGTATGTGGATGTTGCATAGATACGCTCCCAGGAACAAAATGGAATTACAACTAAAATACAGAAAAACTTCCTGAATAATCAACAAAAAAACTCGCTAGAATGAACCCAGATAACCAAGGACCGAAAGTGGAGACTGCATAGAAGCTGTAAAAATACAATCTGTCAGCCCTAACCGGTTTGGCTCAGTGGATAGAGCGTCAGCCTGCGGCATGAAGGGTCCCAGGGCATGTACCTTGGTTTCGGGCACATCCCTAGTAGGGGGTATGCAGGAGGCGGCTGATCGATGTTTCTGACTCTCTATCCCTCTCCCTTCCTCTCTGTAAAAAATCAATAAAATATATATTTTTTTAAATACAATCTGTCAGAAAATGTGTCTTCTAATCATATCATGTAACACTGTTTTCTTCTGAAATGGCTTTACTTTGATTTTTCAAACTAATAAACATATTCAGTGCATTTAAAAAAAAGCCAACTGAGTATAAAAAAATAAACACCACCAATAAATATTTTAATAAAATTTCAAGAAACAAATAAATAACATTTCCAGAGCCAGAAAAGCTTTCAGAGTCAAAAAGAACAACTTTCTGAGATATAGTGGCAACTGCACATGAAAATGTGCAAAAAGGAAAATGATAGACATACAGAGAGAGACACACACACAAAGAAAATTAACATTTATATGGGGGTTTAACAACCCAGCACTCTTTTCTAGAGATTTAATCACTCTACCATACTTCTCGGTCCAACAGTAACACTCACACAATTATAACTGCTATTGGGGTGGGTGTGGCTTAAATTTTCAGGACCAATTTATACGTAAAACTTAGAAGTCAATTATAGTGACAGTGGAGAAATGCAATGAATAATATAAATCTGACAACAGTAAAACTATAACATTTTTAAAAGGAGGGGGGAAAGTGTAAGCATCGAATTTCCTAATACTTACGCTATAAAGTTAATCAAAAGCAGAATAACTGAAAATTATAAAATTCACTATTAAAATAATATAACAAAATTAGGGGATAAAGAGTGTAGGTAATAGTGTAAATACTCATCTTTAATATAAGCTAGTAAATAGATACTGTCTAGAGCAAAAAATTTAAAAATCAGTAGTGTCAATTTATAAAGTTACAAGGATAATCATCGAACAACGTGAAAGGCAGACAGTGTTAGGAAGCTGGCGTCCGTGCCTCTGCCACGTGAGGCAGGTGGACGCGTAGCAGGATGGGTACCACCGTGAACTGTCAGGATTCACAGAGCTCTATCAACACTGAATGGCCCCCGAGCTGTCATGTGTGGTGGAAAAGGACAGATGGGCTCCAGTGGGCAGTCACGTGAGCATTTTATTTTGTCTACTCAGCGGTTAAGTTGCTACCTCATAAGAAAAATAAAAATACTAGAAGGATTATCTTTCATTTATATTTTAACCTGTTTCTAAGTGGTAAAGTCTCTCAAAGTCCCTGCAAAAACCTGAAGAGAAAAGAACCTCTGTAGGCACTGTTTAAATAAAGTCACTTATGTTTCTTAGAGCAAAAAACAAACAAACAAAAATCTACATAAACACGGCTCTGTGGGTGGCAAGGACAATGAATACCCACAGGACTCCTGAGCAAAGAAACGCTGAGAACTGCAGCCAGGAGAGCCTTACCACTCAGACCATCTTTGTTCACTGCTATATTCCCAGGGGCTGGCACATAGTAGGTGAACAACGAGTATTTGTTGAATGAATAAACAGATAAATGAATTGTTATAGTAGGCAGCTATAGAAGCAGCAACCTGTCCTTTGTCTGGGCCCAGTACTTCACTCAGCCACTCTGAGTGCTCACGGAAATCAGAATGAATGGACAGCATTTTTAGTTTTTCAAACAAGGCCTCTGAGATTATTTTGAATACACTTATCTGTATCTCTAAACATTCCAGAATGTTCCTCCCTTACGATAAGCTCCCCTTACCTGGAGAAAACCTTCACTTTCCCCCAGGCCCTCCATGTTATATACTTTGGGAAACTGATGAAAGGGAGCTTCCGAAGGAACAGCTCAGAAAATATTAAGCCACCCAATGCCTGACACTATACTCAATTAATATTAAAAAAATAAAGAAAAAGGAAAGAAAGACGAGTACATGGTGCTCAGCAAAGGATTCTGCTGATTGGTACCTATGAACCGAACCAAGGGTTCCACTATGAAAAACTTAATTGAACTTCGATATAGACATGATGGTAATACAAGAATCTGAAACCAAGAGGTCTTTAAAGAAATAAGACTTGGCTGCATGGGTAGACAACTACAAAATACTTGAATAAAAGAGAGCTCAGTCTGAAACTAACTAGTGTTTCCCTGACTCCCACCCCGAACCCTTATCAAAAGCCATGTTCCTTCTCATAGCACTTTACGGGACCAGTCTCTTAAAATGACAGCTATATACTAGCAGGAGATAGGTGACGTTGTTCAACTAATTCCTCCCAGGGTATTCTAGAATAATTGCCACAGAGACTTGCAAAGGCTTCAAAATGGTAGACATGCATACTTCTACCACTCAAAACAGCAGAAGTAGCATAATTATATAAACCAAGCTGCCTATGACTTCCAGAAAACGACCTGAGGTGCTCTTTTGTGGGGGGTGGGGGGCGTGGTGATTATGATTTAAGGTGGGGATGGGCCTTATGCTGGAGTATTCTTTTTCTGTCTAAGTAGGGAAATATTCGGGGGGGGGGGGGGGGCTGCTGGCAGGGGGGTGGGGGAGGGCACTAAATTTGATTAAATGTAACCAATAAATCTATAGAGAAAAGGGTTGGTTATTACCCAGATCCTACCTGTTGGCTGAGCCACTGGCATTAATATTGTCTCTGTACTTCCTCAGGAGTCAAAAAAGTACTTTCAGTAAGAACACTAGGCCAGAAAATAAGAGTTTCTTCTTACGTTTAGCTAGAATGTCAGATATTAACATGTTTTAAAATTTGAAAACTCTGATAGGAGTTTTGGCCTGACAGTGAAAGCCTCAAAGCTAGGAGCTCAGGACAGAAAAGCTGGGGACTGCATGACACGTATTCCCATTGTGCTGAGAAAAGCCAAACTGGGATTATAAAAGAGTATCGTAGAAGGACAAGACTTAACTTCATGCTCAGTCACTAATATAATAGCTGAGGAAAGAAGTTATCACTGAAGACTGGAACCTGTGAAAAAGAAAGCAGCAGCAAAAGAATTCATGTCCTTGTAAGTTTAATAGTCTGGTTTATATAAATACTAGAGGCCAGGGCACAAAATTCGTACACTTGGGTGGGGAAGGGGGGGATCCCCCTCAGCCTGGATAGCAAGAGGGCGCGGGCCAGGCAAAGGGACCCCACTAGTGCACGATGGGGCCTGGGAGGGACCACAGGAGGACTCTAGGGTGTGTCCAGCCAGTCTCGCTCAGTCCCAGCAGCAAGCTAACCTACTGGTTGGAGCACCTGCCCCCTGGTGGTCAGTGTACGTCATAGCTAGCAGTTGAGCAGCCTTAACATATCATTAGCATATTATGCTTTGATTGGTTGAATGGCCAACCAGATGACCAGACACTTAGCATATTAGGCTTTTATTATATAGGATAATAAAGACAAGCTCTATCATGAAGAACCCAAAGAGACACAAAGGAAGTTCATAAAGATGGCTTTGAGTCTGCTGGAAGACAATCCTTAAACAAAGAGGGAACTAAGATGTCCAAGCCCAGTAGAGCTTTGACACCATCTCTGCTAGCAAGGCCCCAAACTACAAGCAGCATCAAGGGGAACTGCAATCAGTGGCTTTTCATGGATAATGGGGAGTGGGGGGAAGGGGAAGCAGAGATGGGCAATGCAGGGGACCAGCAGATTGAAATAATGTTTCCAGTAGCACTGTTGCATAAAACAAATCACCTCCCAAAAAAACGTGACCTAGTGCAGTAAATGGGCATTTCCTAATTGTGCCTACTCCATAGTTCCATCTCCGGCATTCACTTTCCGAAAATGGGCCATGTCTATTATCTCCTACTATTGTGGAATGCTTCACATAACGGAAAGCATTGGGGAAATACCTTAGTGACACTATATCTACTGGGTGTGTGACAATTTTCCAGGAATAGGGTTTTGGGGTGGTGTTAATTATAAGTGTGTATGTGTGAGGCTTGACCCTAAGTTAAGGTGCCCCTTTGTATATGTGAACAAATTTTCTTTCAACACTTTTCTTTGCAAATGTGATATGCAGTAAGACATGAGCAACCAGTTAACGGATTACATAGGTTTGCAAAATTGGAGCTCAAAGTAATTGAGAAGTCCAGCACAAGTAAAGGTCACCCCAGAAAAATCTCACTCTTCAAAAAGGCTCTGGCAATAACGAAAGAATGAGATTTTAATCACTGGAGCTAATTACATGGAAGACTAAATCACAAGAAGAGTTATTTAAGTGTCTTAAATACAATAAAAAGTAATTAACAGGAAGTGCCATCTTGACAGCTTCACGTCACAAACGGCATAATAGGATCAGCTAATTCCCAACCTGGGAGCCAAAGAATGAGGAACAACTCAAAGTTTGATCTTTTTACTTTTTTACTTAAACTGCTTTGATTAGCAAATAACAACTCTTGCCAACTCCACAGTGAAGTTATTTTAAAAAATTTAATCTAGTAGAGGAATGATGAACCTCATTTTCATTGATTCCCCAGAGGGCAAGAGATGGGGAGTTGAAGACTATGTCACACCAGACTCCCTTCCAAACATCAAGAGGAAAAACAGAATGATCAGACTGAACCCTATGGAGGATATAGGCCTGTGGCTGGCAAACTGCATCTCGAGAGCCACATGGGGCTCTTTGGCCTCTTGAGTGTGGCTCTTCCTAAGCCTTAGGAGTACCCTAATTAAGCTAATAACAATGTACCTACCTATATAGTTTAAGTTTAAAAAATTTGGCTCTCAAAAGAAATTTCAATCGTTGTACTGTTAATATTTGGCTCTGTTGACTAAAGGGTTTGCCGACCACTGATATAGGCAATTCACACACTTGGGCATCTGAAATACATTTAAAGATCTGCTTTGAAATAACCTGTTAAGAGTCTCCATCTCAGCTGCTTCGTCTTTCTCATTCCCCTGGAACAGGGGTCCTCAAACTACGGCCCACGGGTCACATGCGGCCCGCCGAAAACATTTATCCGGCCCGCCGGGTGTTTTTGCCGCCGCTGCCTGTCCCGCTTAGCATCCGACTCGTCCCCGGGCCCGCAGTGCGCATGTGTGGAATGTCTGAGGGACAGTGAACTGGCCCCCTGTTTAAAAAGTTTGAGGGCCTCTGCCCTGGAATCAGCAGCTTGAGGGAAGCTCTTCCAGAGCCAGACAATCCCAGCTGATCTCTCAAATAACAGGAAAGCCACTAGATCTACAAAGGCCTATATGTAGGTGGGTAAGCCAACAGATGATGACGGACATAATTTAGATTGGCTTGCTTCTTAATTCTACAGCATTTCTACAAGCTTGGACAAAGCCTGTCTTTGAAAGAGGCAATGCATTACTACAAAAGCTCTTCTAACTAAACTTCCCTTAACTGACCTGGACTTTCTATAACTCACTCAATCTATTGGCTGATGACATTAGAGTGATTGAGGGCCACTCTAGCACACCCGTGCACTTCTGTTCCAGTCTGTTGTGTCATTTGTTTCTGTCTCCAAATTTATGTATACTGGTTGTGTTTGTTATTTTAATTATGTCATTTATTAATTCTACATTAATAATTAATATAAATACAAAAAGGATGTCTATAAAAACAGATGAATACTTTTAAAAGGTTTAATAAGAAAAAATGGCTACAAAATAAATATGAGCTGGCCAACTATAACAGAAGGGGAAGGCATATGTCACAAAAATCTAGGGTTCCATGATCAGTGTTTTTAAGGCCTCACGTCAAAGAGGAAGTTATGCAGTTCACCAGAATATCACAGTAGATCATGCTGCCATACACCCAAGATTTGTAAATACAAGTCTATTTCTGTGTTTAAAATTCAATTAAAACATTTGAAATAAAAATAGTAAATCCTCTTCTCTAGCCAATGTCTTTAAATAACATTGAAGTCAGGTGGAATGCTTTTAGTATACCTTAATTCTGAATATAAGCCAAGTATTTGGACATTTTTATTAAATATACTACCTCACTTTTCTACACTATTAAGAATTGTTTAAGTATAGAAAAACCGGGGGAAAAAAAGGTAAATAAAAACAAAATCAAGGCAAAGGGAAAGGAAAGAGAAGCTATGAGTAAGATTGGAATAGAGAGGCATGCTTCCAGGTACACTTTCTAGACATGTACGATCTTTGGCACTGAGCTTCCAATAATCAAACAAAAGAGGAAAACTATCAGAACAAGTTTTTCAATATTGATCAGACAGAAACAAACCTGTTAACTCAAAAAAAGAAAAGAAACATCTAAGTACTCCCTGCTATGCTTCATAAAGGGACACTTTGCAATTCAGTACACAAATCATTCACAAATTTATTGAACTCCTATCTTACACTGAATACTGAGACTACAAGGAATAAAAAAGATGAAAATTACTATGTTCAAGGAGCTTAATGTCTAGTGAGGGCTGGTCTCAACAATATCACTAAATTTTGTATTTCTCCCAAATTTAGCTGAGTAGTTTACTCCAAAGTCTAGTTTAGTATAAACAAACCTAAGAGGGAACTCTATGCTTCTCGGGTACCCTGCCAGGCTGGTCTAATTCAAGGTAAATCATTAAAAAATATACATTCTTTCTTATAATATAACTGCAAGAACCACGAAGTAGAAGGCCAAGGTTACCATTCTTGGCAGGAACCTGAAGTGCAGATACATGATGTTGTCAATTACAACTAATCAACTGTGATGTTAACTGACCAAACTGATAAAAAGGTTGGTGTCTTCTTACCAAGAGCATTGGCTGGACCTAGTTACCCAACCTCTGCAGAAAGAGGCTAGCCTGAAGGAGTAATCTTGGCCAAAGCCAAGATCAATGCAGTTGAAACCTCAAGGTCTCATAGCATGGGCATGGCCAGAACACCCTACTCTGGAAAAATTTTAAACCAGTTGTCTCAAATTGTCTTTAAAACATCCTTATAGAACACTCCCAGAAAAAAAAGAAAAAAAAGAAAAAGAAACCAAAAGGAAAAAAAGCAACAACAAAAAAGAACACTCCCAAAATATCTAATTTTAAGCAGTGTAAATTTACTTTAAAAATATACCTCAGTGGTAACTAAATGGAAAAAAAAAATCCACTCGAAAAGATTGTTAGGTGAACAGGAGAGAAAGCCATCTACCAAAAATAAAGACGGGAATTTTTACAGTAGTGATGTTGTTTTTACCAGTAAGTATGAGGAGCAGTTAACTACTGAAAGGATTCCTTATTTGTGACAGTAAAAATTTTAATATAGGGAATATTAACTTCCCAGCTCTCCATAGTAGGGAAACTTGCATCAAGCTCCCCAAGAAGTGATAATGAATTGATAATAAATATTTCTAGTTATACAGATAGAAGAATGATCACAATATTTCCTATATTCTCCCATTTCAAAATTATTACCTAATTTGTCTCGAAGCTGTTTCTAGCAAGCATGATATCTGTGATGGTGTTGAAGTAATGACATCAAAAGCCTATATTAAGTTCCTCTCAGCAAAAATGAAGCCTCAGACTGTTATAGGAGTGGTAACTGTGGCTAAAAATACTTATTTCCAAATGTGGTGACTCGAGTGAAGGGAAAAGGTTCCTGTTTGGGGGGAGAGCTTCTAGAAGGCAAATTAGCTGCAAGATCCTCTTTCCTTTCAGAGGCTTGCTGGAGCGTAGAGGTGTTTCTCCTAACGGGTTTCATTGTGCTTTCAATAAGACAATCCCTGCTTTAATGAGAAACCTATTCTTTTCTTCCCTTCTATCATGCTCCCTTTAAAAGAAAAATACCAGTTTGGTAACAAACAGCACTTAAGATTGTTAAATAGAGAAGGAAACAATTACCACGCTGGTATATTTTATGCAGTGTAAGAATTGCTACTAGGGACTGACTGTTTTAATATTTATTGTGGAAGCAAGGCCCAGCAGGCTTCCTCCTTCCCCCATCAGATACCTCCCTCCATAGACTATTCATCAATCAAGCTCTCAAGAGACTTTGGAATATAACCAGGGGACAGCCAGCACAGTATAGGGGGAAGACCCTGTCATCTACTGATTACATACATCTACACAAAGAAAATGTCCAATTAACCTCTCTTCTTCTTCCCTCTGTTGTTTGTGGGGTCTTGTTTTTTCTTTTTTTTTTTTGGCGGGGGGGGGACCACGGAGGAGACGGGGAGGTGTCTATAAATGAACTTCCTAAACTAATATGCAGAATAGTCTTTTGAATAGTATCTAGGGCCTGACACTCAATAAATGGCATTATTAATAGTAATAATGTGTGCTACATAGTGCCAAGTACACAGAGCCCAATAAATCTTAAAAAACAATAATGATGAAGTAAATGATTAGCTAGTGAGTGATTAAAAAGTACTTTGCAAACATAAAGTGCTACACAGGCACACAACAATCATAAATCACTGTGCTAACAGCAACAGAAAGCAAATCAGAGTGAAAGGAAGGGGAGACGTGAATGAGGAGAGAACTCTTTAGTTATGGCTGGCGCAGCACTCACATTCCTCCAATGGTGACAGTGGCACAGGTACGCTCTGAAAAGGCAGGCACCGTCTCTGTGGCTGGGCTGGCTGCTCTAATGTAGTCCACAGTCACATTGACCTGAAAATAAAGAATCAAGGAAGTTAAGGTTGGGACCTTGCAACACAGCTACTCGTGTCCAGACAACTGTGAAATCTCACCTCATTCATAGTTTGATTTTCTGGATCTAAGATTTTAAATAACAACAACTGAAAGACAGCTGAGCCACACACACTGGTCAAAAATATCTGCACAAAAACCTTAACTGTTAGAGCACTGTTACCCCAAACTATTAAATCTCAACTATAAGAAAATTAACAACCCAATTTTAAAATGGGCAAAAGACCTGGACATCTCACCAAAAAACACTTAGAGAAGGCAAATATGTATATGAAAGATGCTCCACATTGTATGTCATTGGGGAAATGCAAATTAAAACAACTACACACCTTTGCTGGTGAGGATGTGGAGCAAGAATTCTCATTCATTGCAAGTGGGAATGCAAAATAGTACAGCCACTTTGAGACACAGTTTGGCGGTTTCATACAAAATTAAACATACTTTTACCATACGTTTCAACAGCTGAAAACTTATATCTACACAAAAACCTACATATAGATGCTTATAGCAGTTTTATATATAAATGTCAAAACTTGGAAGCAACCAACATGTCTTTCAGCAGCTGGATGGATAAATAAACTGTGGTTCACGAAGTCAAAGAAATGTTATGCGGCTCTAAAAAGAAATGAGCTATCAAACCATGAAAAGACACAGAGGAAATACATAAGAGAAATAAGCCAATCAAAAAGCTGCATACTGTTTAATTGCAACTATGACATTCTGGAAAAGGCAAAACTATGAAGAAAGTAAAAAGATCAGTTGCTGCCAGGGGCTAGGAGGACAAGACAGGGATGAACAGGCGCAGCAGAGGATCTTTTCGGCAGGGAAATTACTCTGTGTGCTCCTATAATGATGGACACATGTCGTTACACACTTGCCCAATCCCACAGAAAACACATTACTGAACTTGAACCCTAACATAAGCTACGTGTTCCTCAATTATAACAAATGTACCGCTCTGGTTGGGGGCTGTGATAGTAGTGGGTGGAGGCATGGGGGCGGAGGAGGGGAACTCTACTTTCTGCTCAATTTTGCTGTGAACCTAAAGCTGCTCTAAAAAATATACTTGCTGTGCTTTTGTTTTGTTTTTAAAAAGTGACTGATACAAAAAAAAAAAAAAAAAAAAAAGAGGCAAATGGCTGCACATGTAAGGCCCCACAGATATCATACTTGACAGAGCAGAGGCTGGCAGCGGCCCTACAGAACTCCTCCATATTATGGTAATGGAGTTCTTTAACCTTCAGACTTCTCTGAACCAGTTTTTAAAAAATATGGAATGCCTCTACAGAAAAGCTCCGCATAATTTCAGCCTGCCATAAATCTCAAGGACCAAGTGAAGAACTACCAAGAACAAACAAGAAGACAACCCCAAAGATGCCTGGGGCTGGTTTCACAGTGTGTGAATCCAAACAACACAGCTAACTGCACCCAATACCAACAGAGCTGGAGTTAGGAAATTTTTAAAACAACAAGGACAGAATGGACTTAAAGAACCTTTACATTCTGAGTTAAGAAAGGATATGTATCCAAACAGTTTAGGAAGTTAGGAGCCTAAAATAGGAAAGCTGCCTAATCCTAGTATATATTAAATATATGGATTATGGACATACTGAGCAATGCTTTTTCTCTGTGAAACCTTTTGAGATAAACATGTTTATGTATCGAAAGAAACAAGTATGTGACATCCCTTAGCAAACACACAGGGTTTTGTTTTATAATTAAGGTATATGCTTGGCTTGGGCCATGGCCAAGTTTCATACCTGTACGAAGAGTCACACTGGATCAAGCAGCCTGAAGCCACAGCCTTGAAAGTCCAGAATTCCATTTTCTAAACATGTCTTTAGTTCCCACTGATCAGGTTAAAGATAGCCTACAGCACACGCATCAAGTTCAGCCACGCTGCTGGTGAGCACCATTAAAATCCTTTCAAACTGTCTATTCTTCAAAAACTCATTTTAAAATGAATATGAAATGTTTAAAAGGACAGCTGCCTCAAAACTCTGGCTGTCAGATCATGCTCTTGAACACTCCATCTAGTTACGTTTCAAAAGCAACAAGGAGCCATGCCGGAGAGAAAGCCAATTAAGAGCTAAGGGTAAAAAGTATTGTCATAATACAGCAACACAGAAAAGAAGACAATATAAGGATGACTCCTACAGTCAGGTGTCTGCACTGAAATTATTGCTCAGTCTTACCAACTTTTCTAAAGCTAAGGAGATGGGTATAGTGTGTGAGAAACATGATCAGACTGGGCTGGGAGTGAGGGTGAATAACTTACACCTCTAATGAAGAGGTTCCAGTAGTTTCCCTGTGTGCAGCTAACCAGGTTAGTACAGGCCAAAGGCAGGGCAAGGAACAGGAGGTCTACACACAGAGCGCATGGCTGACTCAAATCCTGCAGAGGGAAGAAGGTCTCTCTCTGCTGTCTACGTTGATACACCTGACTCTCCTCTGGCAAGGCCCGACAACAAAGTTACAGAAACAGGCAGAGGGTCAGAAGTGCACTTGGATCTCTGCTGGAGTTACCGAAAATCACACAGGAAATCAGCAGTGTACAGAGCTAATTCAAGGGGACCCACACCATGGAATGTAAAGTAACTCAGGGCCACATTTTAAAAGGGCATAGCTAGTTTGGCTCAGTGGATAGAGTGTCGGCCTGCAGACTGAAGGGTCTCGAGTTCGATTCCGGTACAGGGCGCATGCCCGGGTTACGGGCTCGATTCCCCAGTAAGGGGGCATGCAGAAGGCAGCCAATCAATGATTCTCTCTCATCACTGATGTTTCTAACTCTCTTTCCCTCTCCCTTCCTCTCTGAAATAAATAAAAATATATATATTTTTAAAAGGGCATAGGCACATGTATGGTTTAATTGGGGGGCATTTGGTGGGAAATCAAAAAATATGTGGAGCTGGGGAAAGAGGTCCACATATCCTTTCACTCAATCCATCTAATAAGGTCAAGCCCTCAGTTCTATTACCATGGGAAACAAATTCATCCCTGCTTATAAATAAACTAAGTGAATTTCAAGGTTACCTTGTACCTACCAATGCCAAGATCTTCCTCAGCAGACAGTGGGGGAGAGCAGCTCTTCAGTGCCAAATACACTGCACAAAGTCACATTAGCTCTCCACCAGAAGGAATGCCTGCTCATCAGGAAGGACACTGAGTGGTAGCGGTAATAATGGTGGGGGGTAATGATAACAAACAAATGAACACTGAGCATCTCATCTTCCAATCCAAAGGCCAAAAGACATGCCATCCCAAAGATGTCCCTCACGGAGATCAGAAAGAGAAGAAGTCTTTAATCTTCAACAACCAAAAGAACCAAGAGCTACATTTACCTGCCAATTAATTCTTTCCTATATCTAAACAGTGGTTCTCAACCTTCTGGCCCTTGAAATACAGTTCCTCATGTTGTGACCCAACCATAAATTTATTTTCGTTGCTACTTCATAACTGTAATGTTGCTACTGTTATGAATCGTAATGTAAATATCTGATATGCAGGATGGTCTTAGGCGACCCCTGTGAAAGGGCCGTTCAACCGCCAAAGGGGTTGCGACCCACAGGTTGAGAACCGCTGATCTAAGAGACAAAGAATTGAAAATAAGTAGGAGATTAAAGAGCTCATTGGGGAGGCATCATATTAAAGAAAATCTCAAATACAAATGAGGCCCTGAGAATAGCCCACAGCTAAGACACAACCTGCAGGAGCTATGACAAATCAGGAATTAAAGTCAATGTGTAATTAGCATTTATGTCCCTCTCCTGTGGATTCTGAGATCTGTTCCCTACCTTGGAGTTTTTCATCTCTAGATACTCATCACTGACTTTTCAATCATTTGAAAAAGAAACACAGTTTAAACAGTTTCAATTAAAACAACTACAAATATTACAACACCTTCGTCTGAATAAATAACTTGAACTTTGTGGTTGTGAGTAAGTACTTACGGAATGGTATGAGTTAAAGAAAAGAGGGGGGTTAGGGGGAGTCAAGGAGGCAAAGGGGGGACATCTTATATAATAAAAGGCCAGAGACCGTAACAGCATGACGACCATAACAACTGTTAGACCAGAACCACCACGGCCCCTTGCAGGGCTGGCCACGCTCCCCAGCAAGCAGTTAGGGGTGATCAGGCAGGCAGGCAGAGTGGTTAGGGGTGATCAGAAAGGCAGGCAGGTGAGTGGTTAGAAGCCAGCAGTCCTGGATTGCGAGAGGGATGTCCGACTGCCACTTTAGCATTGATCCCTGCGGGGCTAAAGCGGCAGTCGGACATCCCCTGAGGGGTCCTGGATTGGAGAGGGTGCAGACCAGACTAAGGGACACTCCCCCCCGCCACACACCCCCTGTGCATGAATTTTGTACACCAGGCCTCTAGTCTGTAATACTTTCAACAATAAAGATGAATTTGTTTTTGAAGAGTAGTAATAGGAAAATACTGATGTGGTCCTCATTTTTCAAGACAAGGTGCTCTTGGAATGTTTGGTATACAAAAGTACACATTTTACACACACGACACAAAGCAGGACCTGATCCCTCTTTACAGCAATAACTAGGACCCATGGGCTCTTGCTTGGTCATACCTGTCATTCTCGCACAAATGAGTGCTATCACATCTTTGTTCTCACTTTTTCTCCATCTGGAAAGTGAGCACACTAGAACTTTAGAGTATCATTGAACTCTAGAATTCTAAAAGATAACTTAGCTAAAAATGGTGTACTACAAAGTGTTTTCTTGGACCTTTGTAATAATGAGACACGCTGAGCATCTCTTAAAAGATGGATGGAAATACTCTTCAGTTATATCTTTTAGAGCTTCCCCTAGATAAGATTAAAGTTTCTCTTCAGGCACACTCCAAACCAATGCAGCTGTGCCAGTCCATGCCAGCCCACGGCGGAACCTGGAGAACAAAGAGATGCAATCTGCACCTGCATGGAGAAACCCAGCTCTATAAAAACCGGACCTGAGCAGCGGTTCGGGGAGCCCCACTCTCTGTTAGGATACTCCCTTGATGCATCCAGCTCCCTCCCTTCTTTCTTTCCCTCCATCTTGTTTTCAGTAAATCTTTTGAATCTATTTTGCCTGATTTCTATCCTGGGGGGCGGGGCAAGGGTAGGGCAGGAGGGGGAGCTAAGAACCCTTTCTCCAGGGACAATTCCTACCTTACATTTACTACGATAAACTGGAACATATAGCTTGTACGCTCCAGGGCAGGGAGACTATGTATTTTATTCACTGAAATTGTTGGGTAGGGCCTATACAGTAGAAGGGAATGTAGGAAATATTTGTTTCATTAATGGACATATATAATCAGGAACCCTTTCAGATAAAATTCTGAAGGACACTTTTGAAATGAGGGGGTTAGGCATTTGGAAGACCATTTTAACAAGCTCCTGACCATTCTGCTGCTTTATATAACAAAAATATATTAATGTAAAGCATGGGAGAGAATATTTTGAAATTGGGATAAAGCCATTCCTATAAAAGACTAAGCAAGCAAAATATATATAATTTCCCACATTATTTGTTCTTCAAAGAGATTCTCAAACAAACAAAAAGGTAGCAGGCAATCTAATTCATCTTTGGTTCATTAAATTGTGAAGTTTTCCTTGAAAGCAATTTCAAGGACCCTTCAGAGGAACTAAGATGAGAACTTAGGACTGAATTTATATCTCAATCTCTTATAAAGACTAAAGCAGTTTAATGCAAAAGAATAGTTTTGGGCCACACATAAGAAATTCTGAGGATCTATGAATATTCTTCATATACTAATCATTAGAACAGTGTCAACCCACCAAAGAACTTCAACTTTATGATGCTGATAACAAAATGACAATATCTGAACTACCTCTGCATAAAAGATAAGGTAGGAAGAAAAGCAATTTCATATCCACAACATTTCCAGGACACAGACTCAGTTTAGTTTTAATATAACCAGGGCTGTTATGTGAGGCTGTTTTGCATAATTGACATATAATCCCACCCAATATTCCACATGGCCAATCATCAGTTCACAAAGAGCTGTAATAAATACCCTGCCTATCAAAATAAGCTCTTATATGACCTGTCACTCTCAAGACAGGATTTCCAGGCCATCATGGAAAGCCTTCATGCACCCCAGGTACAGAAAAGACAGCACCATCCAGGCAAGTGTAGCTAATGCAGCCAGGAGACAAAAGTAAGCAGAATAAAATATTTTACACAGCATAAGTAAGAGCATGAACTCTGGAGCTGCTAAGCTGCAGGCTTGGTTCCTCGCAATTCTGCATATGAGCTGTGTGAACTTGGATGAGTTATTAAACCTATCTGTGCTTCAGTACAACACAGACAACTCTGCATTAATATACATGAGGTATTTAGAGCAGGGGCTGACTCATAGTAAGCTCTATGAGTCAGTTATTTTTAGATAAACATACACTGATTTTCTTAAAGGAGAGTCTAGAACAAAGTAAATGCTAAATAAGTATCTGCGAGATAAAGAAATAAAGATGCCTAGACACATATATGCCTAAATAAGATGAATGTTGACATAAATCATTGGACGACTGAAATTATAAGTCAGAAAGACTCAATTAAATGTACTTTTCTCCTAAGGAGAAAACCAGAATATATATCTCATACATATTCACTCCAACCTAGACATAAATAGGGCTTATTTGAAAGAATGCTATACTATTCAGTATTTATTTAGACATTTTCCTGATTAATTTTGCAGGTACCAGTTATTGGAGATTTTATTTACTAAATATAATTGAAGCAGAGTGTAAAAAACCATCTCAATTAATAGGTTACGTAAAGATAGTTTGGGAGGATACACTTTGCCTTACAAGATTAAGAAGGTAATGAACAAAGAAAGACCAAGTTTCTATTTGCTTTCAATGTAACAGGACCTTCCATAATACTCTTCATATTAATTTATGTATTCTCGCTTTTTCCCAGCTAAAAAGCATCTTATGCAATTATTCTAAAAATGTAAGTTATCTATTTTTGAAAAATTTGAAATACATTTCAATCACCCATTCATTAGATGAAGGATGAGCTTCAAAACAATTTGCTAACTCGGCTCATGGCCCTGTTTCTGAACACAGTCTCAGCTAAGCACCAAGCACTTGCGGGGCTGGCTACTCAACACAAGAGGATGTCAAGCTTACCTCCTCCTAAGCCTAGGCAGCACTGTAACGGGCTAGAAAGAAGCTAGGAAAATTCTGGGACAAGATGAATAGGGAAACAGAGGCAGGAAAATTAAACAAAGCCAAAAAAGCTTTGCAGGCTGCTTGTAGAGGACATTATCTTGAGAACAAAGGGTTAAAACCTCTCCTTTTCACAAAAGAATGCAGGAGAGGAGATGGGAAAAAGGGGGAGTGGAGGAGGAATCTTAATAGATAGCTAAATCATCCAGAAACTAACTAAAAGGGAGGAGGGTGAAAGAAGAGAGCAGTCTATCTCATCTCACTGTTTAAACAGTGAAGCCAGCAGTCTTGGGTTTGTCAAAATAAAGTTGCCAGATGCTTCTCATAAATTGTGGAGAAAAGAAAGGAGGAGCCCTAATTTGTATGGCTCAGTGGATAGACCTTCGGCCTGCGTACTGAAGGGTCCCGGGTTCGATTCCAGTCAAGGGCAGGTACCTCAGTTGCAGGCTCCTCCCAGTACGGCCCGGGTCCGGCTCCTGAAGGAGGCAACCAATCAAGTAAGGCAACCAATCTATGTGTTTTTCTCACATCACTGTTTCTGTCTTTCACTCTCTCGTCCACTCTCTCTAAAAATCAATGGAAAAATATCCTCGGGTGAGGATTAAAAAAAAAAGAAAGAAAAATAAAAGAGACCTTCAGAGTTACTCTGTACCAGGATATCTAGTAGAGGATTTAAAAAACAAATAAACCTACAGACAGGAAGGTATACAAAGCAGAAACTCCCCACCCCACTCACTCTTCAGATTAGCTGAGAGTCCATCTGCGCTTCATAAACTAGATGTACAGATTTGCTTACCTTGCTTCCTCAATAAATGTGCATGCTTCAATTTTTAAAAAATTGGCTTTATCACAATGCAATCATTGAAAGTCTCTCATTTAAATTCATTTATATGAGAAGATAAGAATTAAAGTTGGGGACAGTCCTCTCTCTCTGACTCAGAGGGCTGTCAGAATACACCTCTCTAGTGCCTGTGAGAGGTGCCTGCCACAGCATGGTGTCACAAAAAATAATGAGTCAAAAATGAGAGCAACATATGTACCTTTACATTTTCTAATAGCAACATTTAAAAATGAAAAATAATTAGATAAAGTTATTTTAAAAAATACTTATTTAGCTAAAATATGCAAAACGTTATCATATCAAAATATAAACAATAAAAAATAAGTATTGAGATTATTTTCTTTCTCTGATAGGGAATCTCTGAAATCCAGTGTTTGTTTTGCAAATAAAACACATAGGATAAACTGCTTGTCTAGACTGTCTTTTCTAAGCCCCATTCCTCGATTATATGAACCTAGCTTTTGTGGTTCTTTATCTTTTCCTAGGAACTTTTGTTATCTTCTATTTTGTGAATCCTTGTAAACACTTTTAAACCATATATGAAAAACCATGGTGTGTGGTATGTAAAACTAGGTATAAAATGTTCATCCTTCATTTTATTTAAAAAATCTATTACCTGACTAGACTAGAAAGATAGCCATTAATTTTTCATTTCAAAAAAGAATTCCTCTAATTTATAACTACCATTGTAAAGTATACTCTGTTCAACAATTAAATGAACTACTTTTCAGGAACTTCTATCACTTCAATGGCTGGGGATCGAGCCTAAACCAGCAGTTGGACATCCCTCTCACAATCCTGGACCATTGGCTCCTGGATCGTTCGCCTGCCTGCCTGCCTGGTCACCCCTAATTGCCCCCAACTGCCCCCCCTGCCAGCCTAGTCGCCCCTCAATGCCCCCTGCCAGCCTGGTGGCCCTCAACTGCTCCCCCACCCCCCGCCGCCGGCCTGGTCGCCCAACACAGCCTGCTTGTTCAGTCTTTTGGTCGTCCCTCACTAACCCCCCTGCCAGCCTGGTCGCCCAACACAGCCTGCTTGTTCAGTCGTTTGGTCGTCCCTCACTAACCCCCTGCCGGCCTGGTCTTAGGCAGTCATCTTGTGAGGGCATGAGGGTTAATTTGCATATTACCTCTCCCCCCTCTCTCTCTCTCTCTCTCTCTCTCTCTCTCTCTCTCTCTATATATATATATATATATATACACACACATATATGATAGTTTGATAATTGAAAATATTTTAAATAAACCTGATGGGAATCAGAGAAAAACAGAACACTATTTGAAGATAACCTTGCAGCTGCCAGAATTCATTAATCCTCTTGATTCTTAAGTCCTTATCAACAAACCTACAATATATCTAAAAAGTGAAATGTGCTGGTGTTAATGCTCTGACCATTATCTTACTCATTACTATATCAATATATAACTCATCCCAATACTGCTTGTCACTAAAAAGGAATGCCAGGGGGCCCAGAAGCATCACTGAAAACTGTCCGTGTGTCCCCGGCATGTCTCTTCTTACCCCTCCTGAGAGCTGCCATCTCCTCCTGCCTTTCTCTAGGGATGGGAGTTGAGTGTGGTCTTTTTTCTCCTTTATAAAAGTGTCAATCACAGTCATCTGTGTTCATAGTGTCCAAGGTCAGCATCAGTCAAGAGAAATTAAATCACTTCATCCAGAACCTTCCCTGGAGGAGTTCCAGCCACACAAGCAGCACAAACATACAGACACACTTATGCCTTTGTGCAGAATATACACAATGTCACCCAGTCTTTAAAACAACACTAAGAAAACTAAACATGAGGCTTACGGACACGAAGAAAGGGAATGTGCTTAATGACATCTAAGAAGAATTAGGGGGGAGGAAAAGGGATATTATTGTGATATGGACAAAAACAAAGGTTACATTACATTTCCTATGCAAATGTATGCCCGTCTGTGAAGAAAAGGTCTCCATTCACCAACAGGCAAAACTGGGACACCTGAGCACTAAAGGTGGGGGCTGAAGTATTCACCTTGCCAAGAGTTCCAATAAATTCGATTGCTCTGGGGGGGAGGCATTGTCTATATTGACCAAAGTCAATATGGAAAAGCCATCTTTCATTCACTACAGTTCAAAACACACCCATTTCTCCAGCATGCCCATGAGCTGGCATTTAGAAATCATTCAAACAAAGGAAACATATATTCAGGTAAGATAACTAAAGGCTACACTTAAAATAGTGAATTGGACTAAAAGCAGCCTGTCATGACCTCAAAGAAGAATTATGAAGAAAAATATAATAATTCTTAAGAAATACCTGCCAAAGACACAAAGAAAAATAGCTCAAGGATGCAGCTCTTTGATTATATAAAATATTTTTGGGTTTGTTGCTAAGAGAAGATTCCAAGATAGCAGGTGTTATCATCATAGGCCTTTCTTACTTTACACACACCAGCCTCTCCTTGTATTTCACAGAAGATAGAGGCCGACTAAATGAAACAAAGTTCTTTGATCAAAGGCACAGTGTGCATAGAGCAATAACAGCTTAGGCCAATGTCTGAAACTACACACAGACACTGATCAAAGACCAACCTGAATTCCATCTGTATCCACTTCCAAATCCAGGTCTCCTGACCTATAGCCACTGTTTTTAAAAAAAGGCCACAAACTAATTACTTATTCAGAAACTAGGTGATTAGCATTGAATAATAAACATAGGTCAAATGCAGTGTTTGCATCCCAAACTGCCCAAATTCATGAAGTAAGCTAGGCTCTAGGCAGCTGTATAGACAAAGAAGCCTTTTCCCAGACTCACAGTTCTCTAGTGCCCACTGCTAACTTATTAAGGACAACAAAAAAAATTATTGCTCAGGTTCTTAAAAATTTCAAAATAGAATTACCATAAGATCCAGCAATTCTACTTTTGGGTATATTCAATCCAAAAGAATTGAAAGCAGTCTCAGAGATATTTGCACCCCATGTTCATAGCAGCATTATTCACAATAACCAAAAGGTGGAAACAACCCAAAAGTCCAATAAGGGATGAATGAATAAATATAATATACATAGAATGGAATATTACTCAACCATAAAAAGGAAGGAAATTCTGACACATGCTCTGACTTGGATGGACCTCGAGGACATTAGGCTAATTTCAATAAGCAGTCACACACACAAAATACTGTACAATGCCATTGAAATGAGTAGTCAAACTCAAAGAAACAAAGTAGAATGGTGGCTTCTAGGGGCTGGAGGAAGGAGGGAATGTGGATTTTGTTTAATGGACACAGAATTTCAGTTTTGTAAGATGAAAACATTCTGGAGATTGGCTGAATGACAATGTGAATATATTTACCTCTACTGAGTTGTGTGTATACTTTAAATTGGCTAATATGATAAATTTTATGCAATGTGCATTTTACCACAATTAAATGTGTCTGCTTGGCAATTCTACCCACACATTCGATAAGACAATAAATTAACACTCTGGTGTCGGGTGAATTTCCCGCCAAAATATAAGCTGGCGCGGGCAATTATTTAGGTTTCCCGCGCAAAATCAGAGTTAGTTTAAAATGCCTATATCTTTTGAAGTATGGGTTCGATTGAAATGGGTATGAAACGGTTCGCATACGCAGGTAGGTATCTTTGAAACAAATATTTGGTAATACGCAGTTACAATCGGCCCGAATTTACACGTTTCCCGCACTCCACCGCAAATCTATATGAACCGAGTTAAGACGGCTCCTGCCGAGTACGTGCAATTCACGCGAGCCGACTTAACTCGTTTCCCGCAACCCAAGTGTTAACAGCATGAGCCAGACAGAGGCCAGACAACTGTGATCTCAAACCCAGGTAACAGCAAAATCTTTAGGAAATTCAAGAGAATACTTGTATCACATTCCCAGGAAAATAGATGGTCACCCAAAAGTAATAATAATTAGAATACATATCCAATAACCCATTAAAAAAGGAGGAAAAGTCTAAGGTACGACAAATTATTCCATCTATCTCTGTCTACTTCTCTGCTTTCTAAAAAGAAGAGCCACCTCAAGGAATATGTGTAGGTACCACAAGTCTAACTACATGTACCTGCTTCACCATTTCTCAGAGGCAGTTGCAGAATGAGATAGAGTAGTCTATAGCTCACTGACTTCCTATAAAATTGTCAAATAATTTTGGGTGTCTTAAAGAACGCATTTCTTCTATGAAGAATAAATCTCCCTTGGAGATCTGTCAGTGTAGATCTACACATTTGGGGAATTTTCATTGTGTCCCACCATAATTTTCCCGCCTATACCCAGCTTTCCAGTTGAATTTAATTACTGTTATCCATGGTTTTGTCTAAGGAACCTTCTTCCATTTTCATGTGTTTCTCTATGTGGTATTTTTCACTGCTGGCAGGAACCAAAATTGGTGCATCTTTGGAGGCCAAACTGGCAACTGTACTAACATTTAATATGTGGATGTCCTTTGACTCAGCAATTGCACATCTAGGAATTTAGTCTATAGAAACATAGATACATGAACAAGCACTCTGTCCTTTGCATTCATGGTAGTTTAACATAAATGCATAATTACAAATTGTTATCTAACTCTACACTACCCATGAGCTCCATGTTGGCAGTGATCATGGCTATTTGTTTGCCACTAGTGTATTTCCAGCACCTCTCAAATAAACTGCAGCTGTTGAAAACAAGGTGGAGCAATACGTTCTACTATGGAAGCAGGATCTGATAAAAAAAAAAAAAAGAAGAAGAAGAAAAAGCACATGCACAATAGCATATATCATCCTATTTGGTGGAGTAAGATTCCTGGACATGAATAGAAACAGAATCTGGAGGAATATCCCAAACACTGGTAGAAGGGCTCACCTCCAAAGGTAAAATTAAAGGGTACTTTCACTTTTTCACTGTCACCATAAATCTCTGAGATTAAATTTTTTAAATTACATTTGAAAGAGGGGAAAAGATTAATTTTTTTAAAAAGCAAATGGTCAGTTGGAATAAAAGATATAAAGCTAACAGATGCTTTTATTTAAAAAAAAAAAATGAGTCTGCTCACAACCAGAAACTTCAGTGTTACTATTTCATCACACTTCTTCCCAGGCTGAGGGCGGGGTCCCCACTAGGTAATGTCTGCCAACCAATAAGAATTTTGCAGGGCAGGCTAACCACTGTTAGAAGGACACAATCGTGAGGGTTTCCAGGTGCCCAGTGGTGTACTGTTCCCATGGCAGGTGGGCATCAGTCTCTGCAAATGAACTGCCAGTCTCATTGTGAGCTGATAATGATGCTGCCGCCACCACCTGCCTGCCATATGTTTTCTCTACTTGTCACGTAACAAGGAAGTACATTTTGGCATGCTGATCACTGACAAATCTGATACTACTGGTTGATGTTTGTATTCCTCACTGTAGCCCTACATATAGCTGAGGAATAGTGGATGAAGGATACAAAATAATACTCTGTTAACTGACCATTCACTGAATCCCAACATTTTTTAAAAATATATTCTTATTGATTTCAGAGAGGAAGGAAGAGGGAGAGAGAGACAGAAATATCAATGCGAGAGAATCATTGATTGGCTGCCTCCTGCACACCCCCTACTGGGGATCAAGCCCGCAACCCTGGCAAGTGCCCTTTATGGAATCGAAGGGGACCTGGGATCCTTCAGTCCACAGGCTGACGCTCTATCCACTGAGCCAAACCAGCTAGGGCCCAACATTTTGCAGCTAACTGGCATGGCCAGTCTTCCTTTAGTTCTAAGGCCAGCAGCTAATGTCTGAAAGGCTGTGCCCCATCCTCAATTCATGCCCTGTTATCCTGTTTCGCATTAGTACAGTGGACAAAGAGCTCCCCACTGCAGCAAAGACAGTTCATTCTCTCTCCATAAATCACCATAGGACAGTCAATAAAAACTGATGTCAACTCCTGGAGTTGCCTTTTTTTACTCTAATGTAATATAGATTAGCAGAGAGTGTGACATCATGAGTCACTGTCTCAGAGCAGCAGATAATCTGACGAAGATAGTAAAATACGGTAAAAGATGTTTGGGGGTACCAATAAACTGCCTTCATAGCCACTGCCCCGTTAACAGAACTCAGGACAAACACCATAGCCACTGTCAAAGATGCCACAAATAACAGATAAAAGCTATGGAAAATTCTTCCAAAAAATACAATTCCCTATAGGCTTTACCTTCTCACTGGCTGCATTTGCTTCCAAGTTTCCTTGCACACACTTACTCAGGGTGAACTGAACTATAATTCAGATTTCAAGGATTTTCACATCTTCATTATTTAGCCTGTCTTAATATATCCTTGGTATACACAGCAATGCAGCTCTCCCTGATGTGTCACATATGGTCATTTCCATGGGATGCTCTTCATGACCCAATTCCTCTCCTTTCTCCAGCTCTAAGAGTCCACAGTGGAAAACCAATGGTGAACTTTTCTACAGTACACGTGTAAAGAAATAAATATAAAGACCCAATGAGCTCTCTTCCATAATTCACATGGAAATAATTTTTATTCTTGTGCTATTAAAGTCTCTATGTCTTTTAGCACAAGATAATATCTCAAAAGTAGAAAAGTTAGTTTACTCATTAGATAACTTTTTGAGCTATAAACTTGTTAATGTGATCATCCAAAGATCAGTCTGAGAAGACAGTGATATTTACACTAAGAAATCAGCAATTGAGGTTTCTATAATTAGAGACAGAGTTTATTGCAATCACTGGCCAAGAACTTCATGCAAACTACTTAAGGAGAGACTTTCAAATACAGTGGGGCCTTGACTTACGAGTTTAATTCGTTCCGTGGCGGAGCTCGTAACTCAAATTACTCGTATGTCAAATCAAAAAGTGAACAAGTGAGACACATGATGCTGGGCTGATGTTGTAGCCTTCACTGTGACGTTCGCTGCGCCAACTAGCAATGGGGGTATCTGAAGCTGGCTCGTAACCCGAATTTTAGCTCGCAACTCAAAGCAAAAAATCGGCCGAGAGACGGCTCGTATCTTGAAAAACTCGTTAGTCCGGACACTCATAAGTCAAGGCTCCACTGTAATCTCAAAAGAAGCCCAGTCACTTAAAGAGTACATTCCAGAACAACCAGTAGATACATAAAAATCAAACTTACTGCATAGAAAAAGAATAAGCAAAAATGCCATATTATATCTCACACAGAACAGTAATGTTTATAAATACACTAGAGTACACTGGGGGGTTCCCCTAGCCCGGCCTGCGCCCTCTTGCAGTCTGGGACCCCTTGGGGGATGTCCGCCTGCTGGCTTGTGGCTAGATGGCCTTCTGCTGCTGCACAGCCTGCTGCTTGAGCTTCAGCAGCTGCTGCACGTGCAAGGGCTGGGCCACCACGGTCTGGCCTGTGAACACCGTCAAGAGGGTGAGTCAAGGGCAGAGGCAGGCTCACCCTGAGTTCCCTGTGATTCCCTGAGTCAGAGTTGTTCAGACTGACTGCCTTCTACAAAGAAGGGCACCAAGATCAGGCCGAAGCCAGCAGTCAGACATCCCTCTCCCAGTCCGGGACCCCTCAGAGGATGTAGTAGTGCGCCAAGCGGCCAGGGAGAAGCCCGAATCTGGGCCAGGAGTCACACCACTCGCACTCATCCCGGCCTACTGCGCCTGCTGTCACCGCTCGCTACTGCTGCCATGGAGTCGGGAGAGGCTCCCGCCACAGCAGCTGTGCTCGCCAGCCATGAGCCTGGCTTCTGGCTGAGTGGCACTCCCCCTGTGGGAGCGCACTGACCACCAGGGGGCAGCTCCTGTGTTGAGCGCCTGCCCTCTGGTAGTCAGTGCACATCATAGCGACCGGTTTTTCTGCCTTAATGGTCGCTTAGGCTTTTATTATATAGATTAAAAAAACAAGAATCAATCCATAACATAGTTTCTCCTTATTTTCTCTGTAAAAGATAAGCCAAATGCACAGGCATATTTATATTTATTCCTTTACAACAATATTGTAGAAAAGTTCACCATTGGTTTTTCCACTGTGGACTCTTAGAGCTGGTTTAAAAATAGAACATGCAATAAGAAATAGTTATAACTGAAAGAAGTTTATAAATTTAAATATTGTACCTTATTTAATGAGTATTCTGTTAGTGACATATGATAAAATTCCTGTGAGTAAACATCACAACATAAGAATATAGCAATTAGCCCTAACCGGTTTGGCTCAGTGGATAGAGCATCGGCCTGTGGACTGAAGGGTCCCAGGTTTGATTCCGGTCAAGGGCATGTACGTTGGTTGCGGGCACATCCCCAGTAGGAGGTGTGCAGGAGGCAGCTGATCGATGTTTCTCTCTCATCGATGTTTCTAACTCTCTATCCCTCTTCCTTCCTCTCTGTAAAAAATCAATAAAATATATTTTAAAAAAAGAATATAGCAATTAAATCAAAAGAATATTCAATAAGTATGGGGTTCAAAAGTATAGAGCCCTAGCCAGTTTGGCTCAGTGAATAGAGCGTTGGCCTGCAGACTGAAGAGTCCCGTGTTCGATTTTAGTCAAGCGCATGCACCTTGGTTGCAGCCCCCCCGCCCCCCGCCCTCCCGCCCCAATCCCTGGTCAGAGCACGTGCAGGAGGCAACCAATTAATGTGTTTCTCTCACATCAATATTTCGCTCTGTCTTTCCCTCTCTCTTAAAATCAATGGGAAAATATCCTCGGATGAGGATTTAAAAAAAAGTCTAAGAAAACATCCTATAGTTGTTGGGAAATTGTAGGCATGACACTCTGACCAGGAACAAATAGAAAGAAAAGAGAAGAATTAACTGGTATTAAGCTAATAAAATCAATTCCCCAAACTGAAATGAATATAACCAATTTTTAACAATTCCACAATATATCAGTAATCAATCTTTATCTGAGAAGATTTTGTTTTGTTTTAACTTCTTTGCATCTCCTAAACATTAAGAGGATATTTTTTTAGCTGCTTAGAGGTAGGTGGGCTGTGGAGTAAGGGGAAGCCATATAAATAACTAAAAAACATCTACAACAATAATAGTTACTTAGATAGGTTAGATAATCTGTCCAAAAATTATTTGAGAAGGGTCTTCTACAATACAAAAGGCATAAATCATACAATGTGGAATTAGGCTAGCTTACAAAGAGAAAAAATACATCAGTAAGTAACTGTTTTAAATGTTTAAGATTTAAATGCTTTGCATATAATTAAAGATTTCTTTTTTAATCCAACTCTTAGTTAACTGAGCTTTTAAGGGATAAAGTAACATGAATGACTTTTATTTAAAATCATAACAAAAGGGACCACAGTTATACCTAGGGCAAGCATGCACCACTATGTAAGAGAAAGCAGACTCAGTAGAATTATGTGAATTCCCTAAATTTAAATACCAATTCAATAAAAGTTATGACTAGATCCTATATCTCAGAGCAAATAAAATCTGAAAGTATAAAAATAGTAATTCACAGTGAAATCAAGTCATTTAATCTGTGATATGCCCGAAGAGAACTGAAGTCTAGGAGGGTTAGCCCAAGGATATTCCAAGTCTGAGTCATCTTAGAAGCCACCTAAAATAAATGGATGATACAATGCAGGTGGCTAAACGTGCTGTTCATGTGGCCAGGACTTCCAATACTCTGTTGAATAAGAGTGGTAAAAGGGGACATCCCTGTCTTGTTCCTGTTCTTAAGGGAAAGGTTTTAGTTTTTGCCCACTGAGTATAATGTTCGCTGTAGGTTTGTCAATTATTCAACAATATCAATTAATAAACATAAAAGCTTTTTTTGTCCTTAACACCTGTAAACTTTAGACCCTCCCAGGTGTAGAAGTCTGATTTTGGATGCTTAATGAATCTAGTTGATTCTATTGTACCCTATGTCTGTTTATTAAAACATAAAATAACACCACACTACCATAGTTCAAAAAAATTAAGATGAACACATATTTGGTAAACTAAATCACCATGTCATCAAGGAATAAAATGACAAAGTCATTGAAATCATTATATTAAAAGTTCATTTAATAATGTGGGAAAATTGATGTGCTCTCGGAGAAACCAAGATGGCGGCATAGGTAAACACCGGAGTTTGCTGCCTCGAACAACCACTTTAAAAATACAACTAAAAGACGGAACGGACATCACCCAGAACCACAGGAAGGCTGGCTGAGGAGAGACTCTTCAACTAGAAGGAAAAACAACAGCATTACGAGGCCCAGAGGAGGCGCAGTGTGGAAAATTTAAAGGTACGGTGGTGCTGCGGTGCGCGCGCAAAGCGGGCTGGTGGCTGAGGGCGCGGTTGTCGTTTTCAATCAGGAGTGAGTCTCAGACTCTGGGCTACAGATCCAGGCGAGTCTCTAGGGACCCAGACTCAAACGGGAGAAGCGGGACTGTCTGGCTACGGTCCCTCCAAGGTTTGCAGCAGTTGTGGGGACAGAGAGGCAGAGCCCCTGGAGACGGACTGAGAGCAGCCATAGCTGCTCCCTCCCCCCGCCCTGTTGAGCCCGCCCCGCCCAGGCCCTGCGCAGAGCCATTTGCCGATCGCCTCAGGCAAAGGCTGGACTAGCGCCTCCCCAGAGGACTGAAGTTTTCCCACAGCTGATTCCAACAGCCAGTCGGCCTGGTGGTCAAATCCCTCTAGTGTTAACTACAACAATTAAGGCTTGGCTAGAACAAGACTGCGCACAAAGACCACAAGGGGGTGCACCAAGAAAGCATAAAAGATGCGGAGACAAAAAAACATGACAGAAATGGAGGATATGGAGCTAAGAATCGCAATTTTGAGGGCTTGCTATAAACTTGTGCAGAGCCTCACGAAAACTAATGAGACCCTCGATGCTACGATAAAGAAATTAGAAAGTAAGCACACACGGACTGAAATAAAGAATATTATACCCAATAGCAGACCAGAGGAGCACAAGAATCAAACCAAAGATTTGACAAAAAACACCCAACTGGAAAAGCAAAATGAAAAAAGAATCCGAAAGTGTGAAGATAGTGTAAGGAGCCTCTGGGACAGTTTCAAGCGTACCAACATCAGAATAATAGGGGTGCCAGAAGATGAAAGACAGCAAGATATTGAAAACCTATTTCAAGAAATAATGGCAGAAAACTTCCCCCACCTGGTGAAAGAAATGGACTTACAGGTCCAAGAAGCGCAGAGAACCCCAAACAAAAGGAATCCAAAGAGGACCACACCAAGACACATCATAATTAAAATGCCAAGAGCAAAAGATAAAGAGAGAATCTTAAAAGCAGCAAGAGAAAGAGACTCAATTACCTACAAGGGAATACCCATACGACTGTCAGCTGATTTCTCAACAGAAACTTTGCAGGCCAGAAGGGAATGGCAAGAAATATTCAAAGTGCTGAATACCAAGAACCTACAACCAAGATTACTTTATCCAGCAAAGCTGTCATTCAGAACTGAAGGTCAGATAAAGAGCTTCACAGACAAGGAAAAGCTAAAGGAGTTCATCACCACTAAACCAGTATTATACGAAATACTGAAAGGTATCCTTTAAGAAGAGGAAGAAGAAAAAGGTAAAGATACAAACTGTGAACAACAAACATGCATCTATCAACAAGTGAATCTAAGAATCAAGTGAATAAATAATCTGATGTACAGAATGAACTGGTGATTATAATGAATCAGGGACATAGAAAGGGAATGGACTGACTATTCTTGGGGGGGTAAGGGGAATGGGAGATTCGGGAAGAGACTGGACAAAAATCGTGCACCTATGGATGAGGACAGTGGGTGGGGAGTGAGGGCGGAGGGTGGGGCGGGGAACTGGAAGGAGGGGAGTTATGGGGGGGAAGAGGAACAAATGTAATCTGAACAATAAAAATTTAATAAAAAAAAAAAAGGTAAAAAAAAAAAAATAATAATGTGGGAAAATATTCAGGATATAGTGTCAAACCGGTTTGGCTCAGTGGATAGAGCGTCGGCCTGCGGACTGAAAGGTCCCAGGTTCGATTCCAATCAAGGGCATGTACCTGGGGTGTGGGCACATCCCCAGTAGGAGGTGTGCAGGAGGCGGTTGATCGATGTTTCTCTCTCATCGATGTTTCTAACTCTCTATCTCTCTCCCTTCCTCTCTGTAAAAAATCAATAAAATATATTTTTTTAAAAAGAAAATATAGCCTAGCCATTATGGCTCAATGGTTGAATGTCGACCTATGAACCAGGAATTCACGGCGTGATTCCTGGTCAGGGCACATGCGCAGATTGTGGGTTCAGTCCCCAGTGGGGGTGTGCAGGAGGCAGCCAATCTGTGAAGGCAGCCTGAGACCCCTGCAACCTGCATTCTGATGCATGTGCTTGCTAGCCCCAACCCCCCTGTCCACTTGTGTCCTAGCTAGCCCTGCAGAACCTGTTTATCTGCAGATAAACCCATTTCTATATGTTTCCAAAGCCCATATGCTAAACCACTATAAATAGCCAACAACAGGATATTGATTAAATATTCACTTGATATTAAATGATAAAAGTACCTCATGTAGAAGTCTATTTAATGACACAGGAAACCATGATATTGAAGGTTACAAAACAGTAAGTACCATATAATTACTAGATAAGTTAAAAATTATGCAAATGCCCAAATGCATAAAAAGAAGATTGGAATAATATACACTGAAGTATTAACAGATGCTATCCCTGGGTGGTAGTTTCTTTTTGTTTTAACTTCTCTTTTTCCCCCAAAAAAATATTTTCTTAGAATGAACAAGTGATGCTTTTATGACTGATAAAATGAGAGAAAATGTTACTTAAAATAAAATAAACCCCAAATAGTTCATAAACAAGGACAGAATGGACAATATTATCAGTATGAGCAGAATTAATAATTACATTTTCAAATAGGATAATTATGGCCACAGAAAAAAATAGGTTGGCATTTTCTCTGAGAATTGTGAGCTTTCCCTACACTCTGCCGATCAACACCAACAACCCTTTAGTACTTTTAAGCACATAAAAATGAAAACCAAATACAAAGATACTATTTTTGGTTATACATACAAAAATTTGACTGTATTTATGATACTAACATTTGTGTAAGAAGAATATCCACCCACCCACGAACACATCTGCCTATTCAGGCCTAAAATATCTCTGGAAAGATTCTTAAGTAAACGGTAATACTGGCTGTTTCTGAGGAGGCAAACTGAATCAGTGAGGGACCAGGGTAGAAGGGAGCTCTTCAACTGTATACCCTTTTTCTTACCATTTCCATTTTGAAGTGAATCAAAATCATTAAAATAAAAAGTGGCCCTGGCCGCGTGGCTTGGCTGGTTGGAGTGCTGTTCTGAACACCAAAAGGTTGTGGGTTCAATTCCCTATCGGGGTGCATACAGGAGGCAACCAATTGATGTTTTTCTCTCACATCGATGTTTCTCCCCCACCTTCCTTGCTCTACAAAATCTATAAAAATATACCCTCGGGTGAGGATTAAAAAAGTAAACACCACACCAAAAATAAAAAAAGTAAAGGAAAAAAACAATGGTATTGGCTTCCTAGTAAATAAAAATATCTAAAAGGTTGAATGACATGTTAACTAATTTAAATATCTGTCTATTTTTATATAATAGTTTGTCAAAAATATCCTGTTTCCATATTAGCTTTCTTGCCAAATGACTTCAAAATGTCTGTGTCAGCAAATGAAACAATCAAAGGCAGTTAGTTTCTTGATTTGACTTTGAAAATCTTTAGAGAAAAAATAAAAAATCACTGCTTCATCCATATATGTGCTTTCTAAAAATGTCTACATCTATTTTTAAAGTAAAACATGTTATGTTATTATATAAAACAAAAAAATGTTTTAAATTACATCTTTCTGGCTGTTTAAAAATTAAACTTAAAAAAATCCTTTTCTTTTTTTTTAAAGTATCTTTGCAAAGGGCAATCTCTGTAAGAAAAAGAAGAAACAAGGACCCAAAGACATCAACCCTGCACTACTACACACTAACCTAGACCCACAGGGTTGGAGGACAGGGATGACGACATGGAGTCAAGGAAGAAACAATTAAATCCGAATGTGAATTCCAGGAAGATAGGCCATGCAAGGAAAACATATTTCTCACAGACTCTTTTCTTAGCGGGCAAAATGTCCAAACACCAACATGGTACTTGTGCTTGGGGCAGCATCAAGCTGTCGTGTCATTAGCAAGGACTCATCTACCCTGTTCCACCTAGAAACCCTCAGGGAAGGAAAATCCAGACTAAAGGAGGTGACTGACAATTTCTTCCTCATCCATGGTTTCCCTTTTCCAAAATCAGCAGGAAATGGCAGTTCCTATAGGCAGAGGGTTTAAAATGTACCACAAAGTTACTGAGCCTGGGAAATTGTATGTTCATCCAGGAGGACCCTAACTCAAGGAAAAACTGAAAACATTAAGCAAACTAAGTGGCCCTGGTTTAGGGAGAAGCTGTCAACTTTGGTTCTGAACCAAGCTGCATGCTGCTGGAAGAACAGAAACAAGAAAAAATGACATTTAGCAAATCACTTTTTTCCTGTTAAGCCCAGAAAGGTCCCAGGGATCCTCTGCAACAGCCAAGTCAGATAGTGTGGCAGATGGGGTGTGTGTCCTGGAAAATGAGAGCTACTACAAGCTTCAAATTTTGAAGTTGTTCATATTGAGGACCTAAGCGCCTTTGAGGAGGGGGCGGAAAATGGAAAGCAGAGAGATGGGAGGGGGAAAAAAGGATACAGTAAGAAGGAGGCAAGATAACAAGAAGGTTAGAGACGAAAGGAAAGGAAGGGGGGGTGTTTGCATCTATAAAGAGGGATATAGCGACTACCCACACCATTGTCACTTTCTGAACAGTGAGAAAGACACAATAAATCCACTTAAACTTAGTGATCTTACTCCTTCAGAGAGCTATGATCCTTGACCACCAAACCAGAAATACTGAAGAGCAGCAACACCACTCATCTTTGTCTTTCATCTTCAAAAACTCTCAGGTGCTGGGGAGTTCAGACTGCCTGCTGCTTTTCTTCTATGCAGCCAGCAGCAGCCCTGGCAATGGGGATCTAGTGGAAAATGTGAAAAGGCACCAGGCCAACGTCAAGGAGTCAATCATTCTGATGGATTTGGTTTCTAGAGCCATTATTTCAACATTTAGTGAACTGATGAATGATGGAGAGAAGGAAACACCAGCCCTCAAATGGAAAAAAATCATCTGATTGTAACCTCAACCATAACAACTTAAATATTTCAGATAAACAGATATATCAGTAACATAAGCAGAAGTGGGAACGAATGAGTTCAATCTCCTAGCCTTCTCTTGTGGTGGGAGGAGGCTGGTGGGTAAAAGATAATTAAGCCATTCCACAGAGGTGGTAGAGACTTATACTGTAGCTCTCTCAACAAACAGGCCACTACATTCAGTGCTCAGAGTAAGTATAAAGCATGACCCAGTGGTCACAGGACGCAGGGGTGTGCGTGTCTCACACTGACACACACCCCTCAAACTTTGTCATTTTGTCTACCACACGAACACAAATCTTTGGTGTGGAAACACTAAACTTTTATAACTGTAACAGGTCAAGTAGGTCAATCAGTGTAAACAAGGCAAAGATCTTCACTTCAGGGTTTAGTTTTTTAAAAATATATTTTTATTGATTTCACAGAGGAAGGCAAAGGGAGAGAGAAGTAGAAACATCAATGATGAGAGAGAATCATTGATCGGCTGCCTCCAGCATGTCCCATACTGAGGATCGAGTCCACAACCCGGGCATGTGCCCTGACTGGGAATGGAACCGTGACCTCCAGGTTCATAGGTTGATGCTCAACCACTGAGTTACGTGGGCCGGGAGTGACCACGGAGTTTAGGAATAGATCTTTGGCAACTGCTAGTCCATTCCCCTCCTACAGATAAGGAAACTAAGAACTCATACTGTAAAAGGATGCATCCAAGGCCATGGAGTTAGGTGAAAAACAAGGACTAACTGCACTTCAGGTCTGAAGCTCCATATTTTCTTCAATTCCAGCCCACCCTGTGAGGCGGAGCCTGTGCCAGAGGATGGAAACTGCTTGGTCTTTCTTTTTAAAAAATATATTTTTATTGATTTCAGAAAGGAAGGGAGAGGGAGAGATAGAAACATCAATGTTGAGAGAGAACCACTGATCAGCGGCCTCCTACACGCCCCCACATGGGGATCGAGCCCGCTAACGGGGCATATGCCCCTTGGGGAATCTAACTGTGACCTTCCGGTTCACAGGCCGATGTTGAACCACTAAACCACGCTGACTGGGCCAGTCTGCCTCTTTATAGTGGCCCTCCTCAGACTCACTACTAGGAGTACTACACATTGATCAGTAAATGCTGTTACATCAGAGTGATTAGAGATACCAGGAAGACTAATTGAGCCTTTCTGGATTCTTTAGTAAGAGTATCTTTTCAGAAGATAGAAAATGTGTTCATTCTTTTATATATCATGCACAGATATGTTTTTATTGACCTTAGAGAGGAATGAAAGGGGAGAGACAGAGAGAAACATCGATGTGAGAATCATCAATCAGTTGTGTCTTCCTGTATACTCCCCAACCCGGATGAAACCCGCAACCTAGGTATGTTCTCGGACCACGTATCAAACCCACAACCTTTTTTTTCTTTTTTTTTTTTTGGTGCACAGGACAATGCTCTAACCAACTGAGCCACAAAGCCAGGGCTGTTCCTTTACATTTTATAAATTAAGGAAATAAGGTAGAGAACTCAGAAAAAGATAAACGTATCTGAGGTGTAAGAATTTGGACATACACGATCTTCAGGTGCACATCTTGCTGCCTCTGAGGTCACAGAAGTGAACTCTCCTCTTCACTGCAATGTGGTCTGACAAATTGTGGACAAGGCTGCAGGTCTGTATTTAAGGTGCTATTTTCTATTGCCATCCTGAAAAAATTAATCTGTTCCACCCTTTCTGCCCTGCCCCAAAATTACACCTAATGCAGGGTCTGCTTCCATTCCCTCCCTGTCCAGCACATCCAAAGGAATCTGGCTGCCTAAATACTACCACTATTTTACAAATAAAACAGAGGCTTCATGAATGCACCGACCACCCATGTAGGATTTTAGTTCTCTGCTCTTAAGATTCAACTACAAAAAGAAGCCTCCCTCGCTCTCCAGCTACATGCGGCACCACTTCGAGAAAAGATGCTTACCTAATTTCTAATTAGTGCCTAGGTCACTTCTGTGATTTTCTTCCTGTCTTCATTCTTCACAGTCCAGTCCCTTCTTCTCATTTTCTCTTTTTTTTCTTTCTTTCTTTCTTTTTTTTTAAATAAAGAAAGGTCAGAAGTTACAGGTGGCAGAAAGCGGGCCTCGTGAGGAAAAATCAGATGCTAACTGGCTTCTCTTTCGCAGGACTCTACCATGCATCAAAGTCTTGCACGATAGGCTCTGAGGAGTTGGGCTCCGCAGCAACCTGTCAGGCCTTGAAAAGGTGCCCCATACATTGCAGAAATGGCAAAGTGGAACAAGTCACGGACTTATTTCCTCCTGATTCATTTGGACTACTATTGAAAAACAGGGACATTATGAACCCCAAGTCAGGGGGGAATGGGAGCAGCAGGGAGCAGTCAGGGTCCATCAAGCTTCTGTCACTTGGAGCTTTAAAATAATAATGAAAGATTCCAGACAAAAAAATATTAACTTACTGCCTCCTAGTTGAGTAAATCCCCTGTCAAATCATTTTTTAAAAGAACAAATTACAAGTGCTGTACATTCTCGATTATGAAGAAAAGACACAGAAATCTCCCCAAACCAGACCTCCAGCTCTAAGGAGCGGCTCCTCAGGCTGCCTCATAAAGACGGCAGAGGCAGGATTACAGGAAGCACCCAGCATGAGGCCGCCAATCAGGTGGAGCGGCAATAACCAGAATTCATATACAGACATTCAAAAGAGAAACATACTCATTCTCCCTATTTTTAAAGTCTTGCTTTGTGTTTTAGTCAGACTGCTATGCCTAAAGTCTTGATGAGGTGGGCTCAAAGTCTACACTAGCATGAGGAAATTAAGGAAGGCAAGGTGACAGGAAAACCATATGCCCAGCTTAGAGCTAAAGGATGAGCTTTCGCATCTCTTCTCTAGAACCCCGAGCCTTTTTAAGACTTTCTAGGTAGAAGGCAAATCCCACCTCTTCTGTAAAGACTTACTGGGGCCCAGCCAGCGTGGCTCAGTGGTTGAGCATCGACCTATGAACCAAGAAGTCACAGTTCAATTCCCAGTCAGGGCACATGCCCAGGTTGTGCGCTCGGTCCCCAGTGGGGAGCATATACAAGGCAACCGATCAATGATTCTCTCTCAATCATTGATGTTTCTATCTCTCTCCCTCTCTGAAATCAATATACATATATGTTTATTTAATAAAAAAAAAAAAGACCTGGGGACCCTAACCTGATTGCTGACATCAGGCACTGTGAGCTGAAGGAAAGGTAACACAGGCAGTGTTACCCTTCAGCAGTGAGGGAGGGAGGTCAGACCCGGCAAACTGCTACTACAGAAATGGACACAACAGTATAGTAGGAGGTCAGAGAACCCCAGACTTCACATGGGGAGACAAATATAGGATAGTGGTAAGATTCTTACAGAAAAACAAGTATGAAGGCAAGAAGCTGTGAAAGGTCCATGGAATAGTGAGAAGTTCTTGTGACATACAGTATGGAAGGTAGAGTAGTGGAGTTAAGACTGGAGATAGAAGCAAGATCTGTAAGTGATATTATGATTTTTTTTTTTTATATACAACGGCCTTTCCTTTGCCTTTTATTTTTTATGTCCATTTAAGGAATTAGATGATTTTCTGCAGCAACTGTACAAATTATTAACTCACACCCCGCAGTTTGTGAAATGATCTTGACTGTGCACATAAAAAGCAATGCTGACGGCAATGTGAAAGAAGGCACAGAGTAGAAGGAGCAGGACAACTACTTAAGATAGAATTGCAACAATTAAAATGAGAGATACGGAGTACATAGACTAAATGCCATAGAAATACTGTGAAAAGGAAATTTGAAAAATATAACTGGCAGAATCGAGCGGACTTGGGATGGGCAGACTGCTAATTCTGAAGTTCAGGACAATGGGTGGGTGATGACATTATATAAGATCAACAACAAAGGTAGCCAAGGCAGTTTGTATGCAGGGAAGAAAGTCCTATGAAAGCAGCAAACTATATTTTGGACAGAACAGATGTGAACTAGCTACTGAAATCTGGGTATCCAGTAGTCAGCAGCTGGAAACAGATGTGTAGGCAGAGAAGAAGTGAGGAGTGGTAGATGAAGCCATTAAGTGCATAAGGTCACACAGCAGGTGAAACCACTCCTTGTCTCTAAAAGACAACTATGACCGGCTCTATTCACATGAATATTTAATCCAATAACGCCAAGAGACACATTTCTATTATCTCACCGGTTATTCAAATCTGTTCTTCAACTTCACACATTCTGATGTAATCTTACCCCAGCCAGCCTATAAACAACTTATGAGATATTTTATTCATGTTTCACCTCAAAAAGGTACCCAACAACCATACTAGTATGTGCCCTTTCTAAAATATTAGCCTCATGAAAATAGGTATTTGTTAAGTCTCTATTTCCAATGCTTAGAACAAGGTATGGTACCGACTAGTTGCTCCAAAAATAATTGCTAAAAAATTAAAATAAATTTATTTCACTTGGCTACACCCTCTGACTTTCTTAACATATCAGGTGATGAGGCATGATCACAGCAGTGGGGACTGAGTCATGAAAGAGAATAAAACTATTCATCCTTTGTCTTCAGAAGAAGACTGCCTGCTCATCACCGCAGCCCAGCCAGTCCAAACACTTTTTGAAGCCAGAAGAGATGAGAAGGCAAAGCTGCAGAAAAAAATACCTTGAAAACAAAGCCTGAACTTGCTATAGTTACAGAAGAAAATTCATTCACAGCTCCACACAGCGTACACTCTAAGCAGGCAAAATGTTAGGCATATTCTCCAGAACACAGGCTGGTGTTAATATTCCTGAAATTCTATTCATCACTCTTGAGTGGGATGAGCATGGTTCATCAAAAACTACTGCCAGAAATCATTTCTTCCAGGGTGTGCCATATTTCAAAATGCTGCCCATCATCAAAGTAGAAGCGATGGAGGCCCTCTGACTATGGCAACCTTCTTAAGTTGACATCAGCACCCATCCTTCAAGGTACAAACTCAGAAACGGGACTCCAGCAGAGAGTCAGTGGCCAGATGGAGGAAAATGCCAACCTACTTTCCTAGGTTGCTGTAACAAAGTACTATACACTGGTTGGCTTAAAACAACAGAAATTTACTCTCAAGTTTGAAATCTAGGTGTCAACAGGGCCATATTCCCTCAGGATGCTCTAGAAAAGAGTCCATCCTTGCCTCTTCCTCACTTCTTGTAGCTTCTGGCAATCCTTGGCTTACAGCTGCATCACTTTAAAATCCATCTTCAACTTCCCATAGCCTTTTTCTATTTATGTCCGTGTCCTATCCTTTTTTGATGAAGGCACCAAATCTTTATGTTTAAAGCCCATTCTAATACAGCATGATCTCATTTTAACTTAACTAATCACAACTGTGAAGACCCTATTTCCAAATGAGGCCACATTCTGATGTCCCAGAGGACATAAATTCTTAGGGAACACTATGCTCATGATCATGAAAACTCCAGCAAAGATTGTCCAAGCCAGAAATCCTCATGGGATAGAATTGCAGCATTCAAGGGTTACCTAAAAATTTGCCAGAGAAAAGGTAATCAGCAAAGTCAATGCAAGAAGGCAACTCCTGGTATTAATAAAAAACTTGATTCAAATAATAAAAAGCTTCACTGAGATTTTAAACACATTAAAACAAGGAGCTCATATTTTCTGAGCTCATAACTACATGACCCCAATTATGAAGATGTGGCCCTAAAACACCACTTCTGTCACCCAGTGGCAAAGAACTGACGGAACTTCCACCTTAGACCCAACAGACATTTATGCATACTACCCTCTTGTACACACGCAAATTATTCATTCCCTCAGGAAAGAAATACTCAAGCACTGGAGGTATTAGATTAACTCTAAAAACAGAGTTGGCACAGGAAGAAACCTTGAAAATTTGGTGCTTAAAAATCAGACTCTCTACTTCTGAATAATGTGCATTTTCTTACTAGAAAAGTTATATATAACATCCCTGTCTATACCCTTATTAGAAGATAAAAACCAGTGGAGGGGGAAAAAATGTAAGACAAGAGCAGTTTCCTTCGTAATTGAGCACATCTGTACACAGTCTCATTTACACTCTTCTACAACACAAAATATTCTATACACGATTATTGAGCCCAAGCTGAAAAGAATCTATTCTCTGTAAACCAGGAGGTATAGGAAGTTACAAGAGTTGCAATTCAGCACATTTTATAGGATTTTTGGCACATGCGGGTTATTTTTAAAGTGGGGAAAAAGCCTGTCCTCTCCTTATACCCAAACACAGCTGAGCTGATTCAGCACAAATCTCCCCCTAAAATAAAATCCCAGTTTGCAGAGAGTAAGCATGGAAAGTTCCAGCCCCAAGGACAACATTGCACAACCCCAGCTGAAAAGATCATGAGTGGGTGGGCTTAAGACAAGTTGACCACTAAGCATGTCATATACGCAAGAACCTTCATCAGAAAACAATGAGCAACTTGGGAGTCCAGGGAAGAAAGCCGTTCATAAGCAAAGTAATATGAGAGTATTACCAACATTTGAGAATCTCAAGGATTCTGGTAGCTCATAAATCATTTCCCACAGGTGAGCATACAGAAGAAATTTCCAGGAATGCAGATGAATGTTCTAGTTTCTTCATTTAACTTAGAGAGGCTTTCTAGAGAGGATATTACAATATACATCATACAAATACCACACTTCACCCAAGAGCTATGTGCTCAGCTCAATACCCGGTAGTCCCTAAAGTACAGAGGCACTTTTCACAATCCGCAAATTAAAAAAACAAGAACTAACATTTAGGTGGCAGCAGGCGGAAAACTACCTTGCTGAGAATAGCAGTTTCCAGAAACTTGCAGTTCTATAATAAATTCTGTCAATTATTCACCAAACAAGGGAGCTAATAAGTCAAGGATCATTCCCAAACACAAAGGGTAAAGGATATCTAAAATGACCCTTGGTCTCCAAGCATACTGACACATTCCCGTCGTGTCTAAGGGGGAGAAGTCTTACTAGAAAACAGCGTAGTCAGAAATTGTAAGTCCTTCAAAACATCTCACGATTTGGTGAACATCTTCAGTCATTTATTCAAAATATTTACAGCCATGCTGCCGGTAACAGCTAAGAAGGCAAGGACAAGCAACCTGTCAATTTAAATCACAATGCATTCACAACCTTAGGGCCTGTGCTAATCATTAATGTTAAGAACTTTTCCACAGCATGAATGAATCCAATTAATACAAAGTGAAAAATGTGGAGATGACAAAGGAAAGGTTTGTAAAAACCAAAACTAAATTACATCAGAGGTAATTAAGAACAAAAATCCCCGACTGTCAGCTTTGCACTTAACACAGCTGATTCAGTAACACACAGCAAAAGAACGAATTTGCAAGTATTTTTCAAGGAAAAGGACAACCCTGTTAAATAGCCAGAAAAAGAGTGAAGGAGTCCTCCTCAAAAACGCTTAAAAAGCCCTGACCGGTTTGGCTCAGTGGATAGAGCGTCAACCTGCAGACTCAAGGGTCCCAGGTTCGATTCCGGTCAAGGGCATGTACCTTGGTTGCAGGCACATCCCCAGTAAGAGATGTGCAGGGGGCAGCTGATTGATGTTTCTCTCTCATCGGTGTTTCTGACTCTCTATCCCTCTCCCTTCCTCTCCGTAAAAAAATCAGTAAAATATTTTTTTTAAAAAACCGCTTAATGACCTCTCAGGAGCAGAGGTCTTCAGGGAGCTGTCCCTGCACATGGGAAGGAGCGTTGAGATTGCGCCTCAATCTCTCCTTGGCTCTGGGCCAAGGTAAAAAAGGGGGGCCTGTCCTTCCCTTCTTCCCAGAAGTCTCACCTATGCCAAGAGATTGAAGAGAAAAGGAAAGCAAGCTTCAACATTGGGTTTGCAACGTTACCTATGACCTCATGTTTGTAACTAGAACATGTAATCTGACACTGCTTTCTCTGAAGAACAATTTGATGAAATGTCACTTCACCAGGACATCTCAAAGACTAATGAGATAATGTCTAGTGGGCTGAAAGCATTCAGAGGGCTGATCTATGGTGTCATAACCACCTGCTGATATATCTGTCCAGTAGGATAATGCAGCTGAAGAGAATGAATTTTTTTGTAGCATGGAGTTGTGTGTTCTATACAAGAGCTGACATTATTCCAAAAAGGACTGTGACCCTTGCTATGGGCACATGATTCAGCACACACAATGGGAAGCAGGCCTTTCTAGATGGCCTCTAATTTAGCATAGCAATTACAGCATAGACACCTGGGTAAAATACTTTATTTCTATGAGCTTCCAATTCTTTACCTGCAAAAATAGGAATGATATATACATCTTGCAGGGTGGAGGTGGAAATTAAATAAAGACGAAAATATTCAGAGTTTATTCTAAAAAAATTCAATAAATGACAGCCCTGGCCCCTTTAAGCTGAAATGAGCATTATACAAATTGCCTTAAGAAATCTGTCTAGTTCACAGTACAAACTGGAATGGCATAAAGATCATACAAAGGTATTCACCAAATTACAAATGAGCCACATCCTCTAGAGTTGGACTTCAACACTCAGGATATTTTATCCCAAGAAACAAGACTATTCATAGTAGAGTTGGATTGCCAACATTAGTCATTTCCAAATTGACTTGGGAGTTCTGAAATGAAGAGGCAATCTCAACCTACTTGTTGCACACAAGGCTAATCCTTTGGCAAATCTAGTGGGCCCTATCTCTCTTTATGTATTTTTTTCTTTTTGTAATTTCCAGAGAGAGAAGAAGGGTGAGGGAAAGAAAAACAGCGATGTGAGAGCAAAATGTTGCTAGGCTGCCTCCTGTACACACCCCACTGGGGATCGAGCCCACATCCTGGCATGTGCCCTGACTGGGACTTGAACCAGCAACCCTTCAGTGCACTGGATGACACAACCAACTGAGCCACGAAGGCCAGGGCCCTTTAAGTATTCTTATCTGGATCCACAGTCTTCAGTCCAGTGTCTCCCTTATCCCCTAAAGTTAATTAATTTAGTAGAAATTTATTGAGCACCTACTCTACACCATACACTGTATGTATTGGGCCCTTTACTGGTGAGCAAAACAGATGTGGGCCCTAGTCTGCCCAATATAATAAATCTAACGAGAGATAGATATTAACACATAATTTTTCAAATACATTAAGACTTGAAAAATGATGCACAAATTAGTATGTTGGAAGGGCGGTTGGTTGCTCAGGGAGCTTCTCTCATTTATCTTGAAGTATAATCATGAGATAAATAGCAGAGGAAAAGCGAGGACAAGAGGGCATTCCCAACTAAAGAAACGGCAAGTGCAAAAGCCCTGAGGTGACAGGGAGCATAATGCACTTCAGAAACCTACCGAAGGCCAGAAAGGTAGCTAGGAGGTGGGTGAAAAGATGGGTAAAAGGTTATATCCGAGAAGCAGGCCGAACTCAACCTCTTTTTCATGATTTTCTAATAAAACGAGCAAGAGAGAAGTTTTTAGCACTCTGAGGCTTTTCCACCCTGTGGCTAGAGATTGTCTTGGAAGCAGATTATGCCAAGCTTTGTCCACCACAGGAAGCAATGCGAAACCAACAGTCTTTGGCAAAGAAGGAACATAATGTAATTGTCATTTCTGAGGCTCCCTTTAGCTGCAGGTGCAGAAGGGACTAGACTGGGAAAGAAAGGCTCTGGAAAAACCGGTAAAAAGACTACAGAAGTCCAGGTGAGAGCAGTTATAAGACAAGGCCGGGGCAGTGCAATGAAAAGAGGAGGAAACACTCATGCATACACCCAGCAGGAGTTGGTGAGAGTCTAGACTAGGAGACATAAGGGACGAGAGGGTGTCAAAGATGTTTCCCACAGCAACCGATAGTGGTGTGACTCCCAGAACATGGAGGGGACCAAATTTTCTGACAGGATATCATGAGTTCAGTTTTGAACACGTTGGATTTATTGTAAGTCTGATCTCCCTAGATCAGTGATGGCGAACCTTTTGAGCTCGGCGTGCCAGCATTTTGAAAAACCCTAACTTAACTCTGGTGCCGTGTCACATATAGAAATTTTTTTATATCTGCAACCATAGTAAAACAAAGATTTATATTTTTGTTATTTCTTTTATATATTTAAATGCCATTTAACAAAGAAAAATCAACCAAAAAAATGAGTTCACATGTCACCTCTGACACGCTTGTCATAGGTTCGCCATCACTGCCCTAGATCATTCCCATCCATCCCCAAAGAACTCCATGCCCCCTTAAGTATGGACCTCAGGAAAGACAGGTTTCGAAAAGAGAACAATCTAAAGCAACATGAATCCTATATAATAAAAGCCTAATATGCAAATCAACCGAACGGTGGACCCATCCGTCACTATGATGCCACCAGGGGGGAGACACTCAACACAGGAACTGACCCAGCCCCCAGGCCAGCCAAGACAGGTGGCAGTGGGGGCCCACAATTGCCCCGTAGAGGGAAGCAACCAGCGGCAACAGCAGGGGGCAGGGCTGGCGAGCGGGCAGCGCCAGGCCAGCCAAGGAGGGTGCCAGTGGGGACCCCCTGATCGCCCCACAGATTGGCCTTGATGACCCGCCATACCTAGGGACCCTACCCGTGCACCGGGCCTCTAGTTTGAAATAATTGTCTAAGTTATTGTCAGCCTCATAACTTCCCAAATGTCTGCATTTATCAGGAAATATACTCAATTTTTAAGTGCCTAAAAAAGAATCAGCCTAGTTCACAAATTTTCAATGGCATGAAAACCATACAATATCATCTGTTTACAAATAAACCTCATCCTCAAATTTTGCTTATTCAATAGAACCAGTGGCAAAAACAAGTAAGGAATAGACATGTATTTGGGGACAGAGGTTACTAGAGACAGGAGATCCTGGACTGAGCATCTAATACTAGGGCAGATGCTTCAATGCACTCTAGCTTTATGCAATTCCATCTCTTCCAGCATTTCTGACCCTTTAATTGTCTAAACAAGCTCCAACTCTGAACACAGTGGTTCCCGTGGTGATAACTGCAATTATGTCATTTGTAAATGCTATATTACACAGATTAGAAATACTGAGATTCTACTTTAGAGATTCTCAGAAACAGGCAGGGAAAATTCCCAATGAAGGTGCAGTTGTTATTACCTTACTAGAGGCCTGGTGCACAAAATTCATGCATGGGGTGGGGGGGGGGGGGGTCCTCAGCTGGCCTGTGCCCTCTCACAGTCCAGGAGCCCTGTGATCAATCACCCCCAAAGAGGTAGGCCCTGCCCACCTGGCCTGGGCTCCGTGATGGATCACCCCCACAAAGGGAGGCTCCACCCACACGCCATAGCCCACTGGTTGGTGGCCTGGGCCTCCTCTTTGGGTGGTGATCGTGGAGCCCCCTGATTGCTCGATCACCCCACCAACCAGTAGCCTGGGCCTCCCTCTGTAGGGCAATCATGGGGCGATGGCCGGGCCCCTGACCAATCACATCAAACCGGCCTTGGCTGGCCTCGCGCCAGTGGGTGTCATAGCGTAGTCGTCCGTAGGTCGTCTGGACGGTCGTTCTGCTGTTCAGTCGATTTGCATATTACACTTTTATTATTATAGATTCCACAGGCTGACTTGTCTAAGCATTAAGAAAAACACATGTATACAGAGAAACTGTTGTGCTATAAGAATAGAACTAGAGCCCTGGTTCTTTTAGGGAGGTATCAATCTCACCATCTTAAATACCTGGGAAAACATTCTAAAAAACTAAAAGACATGTTGAAATTACCATGGATTCCACTTCTCTACTTTTCTAGGGCCATGAAGAACCCAGACAGTGAAGACTATGCATATTCCTCAGTCAAGATTCTAGTGAAAGCAAGCAGATGGTAAACATGGGATGGGGAGGGTGTCTACCAGCACTAGAGCAATTACTGCAGCTTCTGAAACCCTTCTAGCATACACTTGTATCCTACCTCTCCTTCAAACCAGAGAAAACATGCACACTCACACACTCTAGCATGAGTGGATACTCATTTTGTGGAAGCTGGAACCCTGGAGACACATCTAACCAAGTACCTTACAAATCTGTATAATGGATTGATGGTCAAATTAATTGCACGCTGACTTACATATCATGAACCCAGAGCCAGTAAAAGAAAATCATAACCGAAAAAGTAAAGCTATGCTGGATTCTATACAAAAGCAAAAGTAGCATTATTAAAACAAAACAACATTATCTTACTGGCATCTGGAAGGACTAGCATCATCCTAGATTCTCATAACAACCCCATGAGAGAGGGGTTTTATCACAATTCACAAGTGATAAAACCAAGGCTCAGGGAGGTGCCTAGTAACTTTAATTAAGGCATTTAGCCAGAATTAAATCTTAGAAGTGAATCGAAGTGAATTTCCATAACTGAAATAGAGGCCATTGAACTTAACAAAGCACCTCAGCAGTTTACCTTCAATCTTATTCCTCTGCATTCTAGAAATTATTCAAAATTGTCATATTATAGACTCTTTAGGATGGCCAAATAATGTCTGGACGGAGAAGGTGATTTTACCTCCATTCTCTTGCTTAAGCTGGGACAGGTTGCCCTAATCAGCTTTGGTGCACATGCGCACACAGGCACACATGCTCCCTCTCGGTGCCTCTTAATCACCATGTGCCATGCTCAACAGCTGCACCGATCTGAAGGGAATTGGCAGAAATGTGTGGTGATGTGCTAGCCACCCCCCTGACTGCTCCCAGACTCAAGAGCACATGGATGTTCACTGTCATATCTGATGGCCCCAGAAGACAGGCGAGTGGTTTCAGGTGGTGAGTCAGGAAAAGCAGTCCACATCAGGAATGTTCCAGCCCAGCAGAGCTGAGCGGCATCCTACTCCCCACACGGGCACATAGCATTTATCATTGATACACTGTCACTGTGGGGGACAAAACGAGCTCAGCACAAATAGAAAGCCATCAGCTATGATGCAGAGGAACCAGTAAACGAGGCTTCTCTCACCAAGAAAAGAACCTAATTGCTTAAGAACTGTCACCATATCTGACACTTGGGGTCAGTCCCCTTATCCTGAGACAGAGGACTTTACAAAGGCCTGTCACATGGGTGTTTGAGAGCCAAGCCCCGAGCCACTTGTAGGACCTTTCAGCAGCTGCTGCAATAAACTGTGATTTGTGTTCCCAGGGATGAAAGCGAATGAGGAAGGGCAATCTTCAAAGAAACCAGGTGGATGCCATAACACATGCCACACAACGGGCTGCTCATGAATCAAATATGATATGCGCTGCCACTCCTTTCAATGTGATTTGGGATGAATTTCAATAAAATCCACACGTGTGAAGGAATTCCTTACTTGTCTCTATGCTATTGTTTATGAGCCAGTAAATAAGTGATATGATATCAACTTGGTGAAATAGAGATGTTGGACATTAGATCAGATAACAGGAGACCTAGAAATTGAAAGAGGCTTAAAGCCATCATTCGCACCACACTTCATGAATGAATACAGCATTCTGTCAAGGTTTATACGATGACAAATGAGCCTATGCTCTGCAGGAACCTGAGAAGATTTAATACTCATTTTAGTGAATCCAGTTTGCTTTCTCAAAATTAGCAATGTCACCTTATGCCCAACTTCAAAATCCCTTGCTAAAATTTATCATTCTAGTGACTATGGTATATAATAAAATATAATAAAAGTACATTTATTATACACTATTTGGGCACTAGTTTAAACCAACAGTTTAAAAAATCTACATTTTAGGTAAAAAATGTTAATATGGCTTCAATGTGCTAAGGCCATTCATATAGTGAAAATGACCTAACCTTTCTGAAGATACAATAAAAACTCACCCAAAACATGACCTAGTCTGCAAGAATCCCCAATGAATCCAGGTAAGAAAAAGACCATCATAGTCCTTCCCTGAACAGATATCCCTCCATCATCAAAGGGACAATCCCATTCATTTCCTGTGTTTATACAGGGCACAAAAAACTAACTGCACAAGACACTTAGGGTGGGAAGGTCAGGAAAAATAAGGGGAACTCAGAAGCTCATTACTAGCTCCCCAGAATGGCAAGTTCTGCAGCTGGTCCTAAAATATTATGCTCTAAGAACACAAGGAAATGCACTCTTCAGGCCTCTGAGCTGCTGCGCTAGACTAGAAAGTCAATGTGCTCCCCAAAAGGCTCCACAGGACACCACGTGCTCACTCCCTGCTCACGGATGCATTCTCCTACTCCAGCAGAGCCCCGCTTCTCCCAGACAGCCAGCCTATCCCTGTGAAGTAGGGGAGGCAGGAAACAGGGCTAGCCTTCCCTCACTACAAATCCACAGCACCAGCTTTCAAAGGAGGTGGCTGGAGAGAACAGAGCCAAGTGATGGAGCTCAGGGCAATATGCAATTATTACACAGGAATTGAGCCTGAACCTTGGAAAGAACGTGTCGTGAGACTTTTGGCAATCACACTTTGGTCAGGGCCCCAATTTTAAACTTCTCCCAAGGGATACCACTTCCTGATACAAAGGCATGCCCCTCTACATATCAGAGCAATTCCGCTAGACTTGATGGAGAAGTGTCATCTGCTGGTCTCTGAGTTTCCATCACAAGGGCCCAGCTTAAAATAATCCCCAACCACTGGCAAATACGTTTGTCATCACTTACCTTCTTCCCAATAAGCTTCTTTCGAAGAAATTCCCGGGCTTCAAACATGTAGGGAATGTCATACAAAGGACGTAGTTTCTTGTTCTTATCCTAAAAGCAAAATAAAATAGCACATCAGGAATGAAAAGAACACACACAAAATAACCCAAAACACAAATGAACATGGCCAATGGCACAAGATACTAGGATGCAGTGAAATATGCTCCCTACTTCTTAGTATCACAAATATTAAATAATTGCTAGATACATAGCAAATGGTTACTTTGTTTGAAATGCTTTAAAGGGAATAAGATTACCTTTTTCATGCAATAGGCTGATAAGCAAGCAATGGAATGTTCCTAATTACTCAAGCTAGAAACAACCTAATAATAGTTCAATCAACAGGGAAATACCAACATAAACTATGATATAGAAGAAGCTCAGTAAGTGTTAGGACCCTTCAAATATTTATAGATACACTATAAATCAAATTCTACGATTCCACAAGCCTTTATTAAGCATCTACCAACTATTAGTCCCATACAACACACTCTGTAGTTATAATCATGGACTCAAAATTCTTGTAACCTAAAATAATAGAAGAAAGCCTACAGATATGAAATAGCAACAAAAATCAGTTTTGAATAAGTGCTCAATTATATGATACTAGAAGCCTGGTGCATGAAAATTCATGCACTGGGGGGGCAGGAGAGTCCCCTCAGCCCAGCCTGCCCCCTCTCACAGTTCGGGAGCCCTCAGGGGATATCCTACTGACAGCTTAGGCCCACTCCCCATGAAGAGCGGGCCTAAACCACAGTCTGGCCTCCCTCTGTGGGAGGCGACCGGACAATCAGGGAAGGCACCACCCCCATCACGCCACTGTTGCTGCCACTGCCAGCTACTGCAGCTGCCACTGAGGCTTTGTCCAGAAGACGTCTGGTCTAATTAGCATATTACCCTTTTATTAGTATAGATAAACTAGGGACTAAGTGCTACAAAAATTCAGGTCAGTGGAAAGAAGTAATCTGGAAAGGTTTCATGGACAAGGTGGGATTTCATGTGAGTTTGCAGAATAGGAAAAAACTAGGAAGAAAATTCAAATTAAAAACAAAAACAGAACAGCCCTAGCCAGTTCAGCTCAGTAGGTAGAGTGTCAGCCAGTGGACTGAAGGGTCTCAGGTTCATTTCTGGTCAAGGGCACGTACATTGGTTGTAGGCTTAATCCCTGGTGAGGGCCCCACTCTCTCTCTCTCTCTTAAAAAAAAAAAAAGAAGAAGAAGAAGAAGAAAGAAAAAGAAAAGCAAACCTCAGGTGAGGATTAAAAAAACAAGCAAACAAAAAACAATACAAAAAAAAGGAAGAGAGACAAAAATAAATAGATAGTATTCCAACATATACACAAAAATCTAAATATGCTATTACTTCATCTCACAGGCCCCAGACTTCTCCAAAAATAGGTAACAGCTCTACACAGTGTAACTATCAGAATATGAAAGAGAGTTAAACCAGCAAATCTCAACCTATGGGTCGCGACCCCTTTGGCGGTTGAACGAACCTTTCACAGGAGTCGCCTAAGACCATCCTGCATATCAGATATTTACATTACAATTCGTAACAGTAGCAACATTACAGTTTACGAAGTAGCAACGAAAATAATTTTATGGTTGGGTCACAACATGAGGAACTATATTTAAAGGGCCAGAAGGTTGAGAACCACTGGTCTAAACAAAGATGAAAGAACTGGAAATGGATAGGAGTTTAAGAGATATGAGAACCATTTTTTAGGAAATGAATAAACAGAAATTAACTACAAAATAGATAGAGGGAATAAAAGAGGAAGAATCCAATATTTTGAGTCATGACAATAGGCATTTGAAGTCAATAGGAATTTGTCTTTAAAAATAAGAGTGAGAACGGTTAGAGCATGTGTTGAGAAGTTGAAAGATGTTGACTAGGTCAGTTGGTGTAATTACTGTATTGGCTCTCCCCCACTAGGCTCCTAAATTCCATGAAAACAGAGGCCCTATCCATTTCTGCTATTCCCTGTGACCCCAGAGCCAAGTACACTACCTCCCTCATAGTATCTATCTATATAAAAGCCTAAGCGACCGTCCAACTATTATACCAGTAGCTATGACGTGCAGTGACCACCTGGGGGCAGACACTCCAACCAGTAGCTATGACACACACTGTCCACCAGGGGACGACGCTCAACACAGGAGCTGCCGAGCTGCGGTGACTTGGCAGCTGCGGTTCTCAGGTGACGCACCTGGAACCAGAGAGGAGGGAGCCTAATTCTGGGGGTGCATCACCTGAGAATCACCCCCTCGCAATCCAGAACCCCTTGGGGGATGTTGGAGAGCCGGTTTCAGCCAGATCTCTGCAAGCCAGGCCAAGGAACCCCACTGGTGCATGAATCCGTGCACAGGCCTCTAGTATACTCATAAATAGCTGTACAAATTTGTGAACCCCAAGGACACAGGTAATAATTGAAAAAATTTCACAAAACACAGAAAGGAGAAAATCAAGTACTAATTCCTAACCTAGATGCAGGCTGCTGCTTTCCCCCATGCTGTATGGTGAGTCCACCCAGCCGCGCCTTTGCCATCTAACAAAACAAGATTATCTCTGTACAACCCATTCTATATTCATAAAGTATTTAAATTGTTTTCTTAAATAGCCAACGATTCCCAAACAATTCATCTTTCTCATTCTAATACCCTATAAAAACTAGTCCTAATAAAAATATTGAGATCAAAGGAATCAAAATAAATGTTTCCCCCAAGATCCGAACTATTCCTCGGAGTCCAAGATATATCATTTAAACATTTCAATTCATGGGTATCACCAAAAAGTATCTTATCAGAATGTAGACAATTCTTTGAGTTTGAGCTTAACATTCATCATCATCCAATTGTCTCCTATTTCTGGTTTAAAAAACAACAACAATAACAACAAAACGGCAGCAGCAGCATTTCAATGCCCCTTTAGGAAGTTAGCATGCCTTCAAAATGAAGCTGTCTCTATTCCTTCTCCCAAATGATGTGTGTAAGCCCACATACTCTACCCAGAAACAACTGGAATAGCCAAACACTGACCAAGGTCCTTGGGTATCATAGTCATTGACTAATAAGTAAGGTATGACCCTAATTATGAAGATCTTTACTAATATAACACTTGGGTTTTCCTACAGAAATTAATAAGGACAATGGGACAGATGAGAGTTGCCTGGCTAGAGGGATTGCTGTGTGACACAAGCACAGATGTATAGGATTACGGGTATTTTTATAAACATGGGTCACTACTGAGGAGCTAAGTATGATACATAAACCATAAAACAGAGCTTAGGATGACACTCTATGCTATAGTAAGAATGCTTGCTAGACAGAAGATGTTAGGCACCGGTAATGAATGGGATTTTTAATAAACACAAAATCAAAGGTTATCAGAATCAGCCCTCAGAAATAAAGAAGTGCCAATGTACTCCTATTCACCAAGCAATAGAGGACAATTTATTTACAGAGTAGTTGTGTGATTACACTAGCCTAAGTGAATATTTTTAAAAAATAAATCCAACAAAATATCGACATTTACTTTATGTAGCCTTGACTGCCACAGAATCTGAGTATCCGAAACCTTATCCTACTTATTCTGAAACACCAGCAGTACATGAAAGGTAAGAAACGCAGTCCTAACAAGAATCCAAATGCAGATTGTGGGATGAGGTACATGAAATGTGTGAAAATGGCTGTCTGAACAAGAATCCTTCCCTTAAGACACTCCACAGGACTGGGCCAAGCCAAAATACCCTCAAAAGAATGCAAGAAAACAAATAGTACACCAACAAGCATCCCAATGAAAGACAGAGCAACGCTGGAGTCCAATCACATGCCTCCCGTGAAGCTAGGAAAGAGCTAATAGCACAAACTGAAAACAAGACATCACAAGTGAAAACAGAATGATCTCATTACTCTAACCCTTCAGAGCTAGCGGCTATTGGCATCTGCAAACACCTTACAAGAGAGATATTAGAAGTCCCTAAGAAACTATAAAATAAAAGCAATTCCTCCAAATAAAAGCATTTAAAATCTCTAAGAGGCAACTGAAGTAGGGAATGCATTCTGGGGGGGGGAAAAACACCACAGGACTTAGCTAAATCTTGCCTGCTAAAAAGAAATGTCTAGTTTAGATTCTAATTTACATGAGAATATTTTTAAAAAATAAAAATAGAAAAGAATGTTTGCTTTATCTGGTGGACGGACAACACACAAACCAGTCTGTGCTGTAATCACTGTACATTCTGAGAAATGACACTGTATATGTAGGCCCTGCAATGACTCACGTTAGAGATAACTTCAGTCTTCCGTAGCTCTCAGGGTTTGGAGGCCCAATGCCCATATCCAGAATCTAAAGACAGGCTAGGCATTTTTATAGGAAAATTATTTTTGGCTGGTTTCCTAAATGAGAACAATGGTCAATGCTCGTTTGGAGGGAATGGAAGGAACCTCCAATCAAGGCCTTACTCTCAACCCCCATTCAGGCCTAATTTTTTTCTAGCCCATGCAGTATCCAAAAGAACTGTATATAAATAATCTAATGACCTTGGGATACTACGAGGTTCCTTAAGCAAGGCTCAATAAACACAAACTACTATGAAAAAAGGAAATGGATAAATGTGGCTCCACTAAAATGTAAAAAATTCTTTACTGAAAAAACACATCATGAATAAAGTGACAGGTTAAAATGCAGACTCTTAGTAGCTGGTAAGTGAAATGCATGAAGAAATGGCAGAGCAGAGTGAGAGGGAATGGGTGCAGGGCCACGGTTGTAATCAGCTTGGTGAGGCTTACCCTGATCACATTACTCAACAGAGGCATGAGATGTAATCATCTGGAAAAAGGCAGAAAGAACAACCAATGAAAGGCCTTGAGTTGGGAGCATGCCTGGTGAGTTCTGGGGCTACAGAGGGACAGCTGAAGAAGAAAAATCACAGGTCTGACTTAACATCTGAAAGACTACACTGGCCACTGCATGAGAATTGACATTGTAGCAAAGGGAGACCAATTATGAGATTATGACAATAATCTGGGAAGGAAATGAGGTAGCAGTGAGGGAAATGGATATCAGAACCTGGATATATTTCGAACATAGACAGACAGAATGTAACCTGTGAGAGAAAGGGAGGAGTCAAGAGTGTTTGTTCTGAGCAAATGGAAAGGGCGGGGTGGGGGCGGTGGCATCAAATGAGATGGGAAGGACCACAGGCAGAGTAGATCAGAGAAAGTGGAGTAAGATCGGCAGTGCAGTAACGGACATTCTAACCTTCCAAGTGAAGATGTTGGGCAGGCATTGGATATGCAACCATAGGGTTTAGAAGAAAGGCCTGAACTGGTGATATACCGTTCATTTGGGAGTTGTTAGCATATAAGTGGTATTTTAAAAGCTAAGAGATTGAGTCCTGGGGCATGATAACATTAAGAGGTAAAGAATAAGGTAAGAAATCTGCAAAAGGAGACTGACAAAGAGCAACAGTGAGCTGAGTAGGACGAAATGACCAGAGTGTGTTATGTCCTAGAAGCCAAGGAAAGGAAGAGAATTCAGGAGGGAATGAATTACTATGGCAAATGCAGCAAGGCAAATGAGATGAGCACTAAGATTTGCATGTTGGATTAAGCTAAAGGCAGGTAACTTGACAAGAATAATTCTGGTGGAGCAGCAGGGGCAAAAACTTAATTAGAATTAAAAGTAGGAATGAGAAGAGAAGAACTGGAGAGAGCAAGTACATGCAACACTTTTGGAAATTGTGCCACAAAGGAGTACGAAGGGATTATGGGGCAGCTGGCAAAGGAAACAGGTTGAAGAGAAGGTGCTTTTGTTTTTTATTTTAGATGGAGAAATAACAGGCAATGGTCCAGGAAAGAGCAAATAAGTGATAAAGTAGGGCAGAAAAGTGCTAAAGCAAGGAGAGAACTGGCCTACATAGGAGTACCAATCGTTCATATTTAGGTGTGTGGATGCAGATACTGTTAGGTGTGTAGATGTAGGAGTGAGTCGCTGAAGTTCTCTTCTGATTACTTCAATTTACTCAGTAAAGAAAGGAAGAACTAGAAAAAAGAGAAACAATCCAATAGATCAGTGGTTCTCAACCTTCCTAATGCCTCGACCCTTTAATACAGTTCCTCATGTTGTGGTGACCCCCAACCATAAGATTATTTTCGTTGCTACTTCATAACTGTAATTTTGCTACTGTTATGAATCGTCATGTAAATATCTGATTGCAGGATGTATTTTCATTGTTACAAACTGAACATAATTAAAGCATAGTGATTAATCACAAAAACAATATGTAATTATATATGTGTTTTCCGATGGTCTTAGGCGACCCCGCCAAAGGGGTCACGACCCACAGGTTGAGAACTGCCGCAATAGAAGAATTGGTAAAAGGTATGAACTGGCATGTCACAAAAGAACTCCAACTGGACATTGCATAAGACAAAAACGTATAACTTCATTAACAATTAGGAAAGGCACATTGAGATACACCACAATATCCATTATATTTGCAAACATTTTTAAGGTGAGAATGTAGAATAATAGGAGTGCCCTTTAACCACTGATGAGATTACAAAATGATTCAATTACTGTGGCATCTTGCCATGGAGCTACTTGCATCATTTGTGAAAGTTAAGATCTGCACACCTCGAATTAAGAAATTCTACTTACAGGTAGACTTATACCCCCAAAAAGTCTCACATGTGCAGAAAAGTCTAGCAGTGTTCATGTTAACACTGTTTACAGTAAAGACCCAGAGTAGAATACCACAGAGCAGTTAAGCTGAATTAGAGCAACACAACAAATAAACACATCTGAAAAAAAATAGAAAAAAACAAGTTATAGAATGATATAGTAAAAGTCCATTTAAATACAGACTAAAAACAGTCACAGAGCTAAATAAGCAGCAAGAAGACAACCATGTTGGAATATAGAATGAACGGTAATGGTTAATGATGTACCATGGGCAGTGGAAGGAAGAAAAGGAAAGCTAAAATAATGGGGTTGAGGATGAGTACACAGGGGCTTTCAACTCGAACTGTACTGTTTTATCTCTTTGAAAGAAGAGGATCTGAAGCAAATGTGGTATAACATCAAGGTTGAAAAGAAAATGTTTGTTATTATATAACATTGAATAAACAAAAAATGTTTAGGGATAGAAAACCCCAAACTTTGGGCAACTTTTTAAATTTTAAAATGCTCCTCTGCAACAGAATAACTGGCCATCTATTGATTTCAGAGAGGAAGGGGGAGGGAGAGAGAGCTAGAAACATCAATGATGAGAGAGAATCATTGATCTGCTGCCTCCTGCACGCCCCCTGCTGAGGATCAAGCCCGTAACCCAAACATGTGCCCTGACCAGGAATTGACCTTGAATTCCTGGTTCATAGGTCAATGCTCAACCACTGAACCACACCAGCCGGGTGTAACTGGCCATTCTTTTCCTCATAAAAAATGCATTAGATTCCTTTTTACCTAAAAAAAAAAAAGTTTGTACATAGATGTATGCTTCCATGAGGCAGAGGGAATAATTTGTCTACAAACGTTCTCTCAAATAACCAGGGTCAAAAACAAGTTTGATTTTTGTTTTCAAAAGAGCTTGAACTGTAACATATTAAAGTAGCTGCACGTAATCTATGAAGATCTTAAAACTGACTGTTGAATTAAAATAAGAGCAGACGTGATCAGATTAAATGGAGAAAATTTCAAACAGTAAATAATGGGCCAGTCCCAGTTGCCCTACCATACATGCCATTTTAATAAACAAAGGCTGTGATTTCCATTTGAATTATAGACTTAAAAATAGGAACATTACTACATGCCCTGTGAATATTTACAATCAAGGACCTTTCAATTCCCTTGGCAGCCAGGAGACAGAATCCACAAAAGGTAGGTGGATAACTTAGAAAGTTATCACCAGCAGCTGGGAAAAGGTTCAAAATCATAACCACCTTGGCCAAATGAAGATACCTAGCACCTCTATACTTAAAGGACCATACAAAGAAGATTCATATATCCAAACATTTTCAACGGAATTGTTTATTTCCGGATTAACTCTATTTCATTCTCCCAACAAATAAACCTCTTAAAGGTTAAGAGGGTCTATTAAAGAACGAGGTCTAGGTATGTCACAAATTCATAACAATTTAATACAATTCAATCTTACCTCCAGAGAGCAAAGAAGAAATTGTAAATAATAAAAACTGAAATAAATTTAAGACATCAAGCCGAAACCGGTTTGGCTCAGTGGATAGAGCGTCGGCCTGCAGACGGAAAGGTCCGAGGTTCGATTCCGGTCAAGGGCATGTACCTGGGTTGCGGGCACATCCCCAGTAGGAGATGTGCAGGAGGCAGCTGATCGATGTTTCTCTCTCATCGATATTTCTAACTCTCTATCTCTCTCCCTTCCTCTCTAAAAAAATCAACAAAATATATTTTTTAAAAAATTAAGACATCAAATTAAATAAACATTAAAATGTGCTTATAAAATTTCACAGGTGTGCCCGGCCAGTGTAGCTCAGTAGTTGAGCATTGGCCTATGAACCAGGAGGTCACTGTTCGATTCCCAATCAGGGCACTTGCCCAAGTTGCCAGCTCAATCCCCAGTGTGGGGCATGCAGGAAGCAGCAGATCAGTGATTCTCTCTCATCAATGATGTGCCTATCTCTCTCTCCTTCTACCTTCCTCTCTGAATCAATAAAAATGTATTTTTTTAAAATTCAATGGGTCTGAGAATGGAAGGGGGTTGAACTTTCAACTCCACGATTATGCCAGATACCAGACCCCTGAAGTGCGTTTCACTGCCTTTATAAGACCCTCAAATTTCCAGATTTTCCTGACAAACCAATTTGATCTTGCTGATCCCATGTTTAAGGATCTAATAAAACATGTGAAAACACTGGAATTTAAGGTATTATAATAATAATTGCTATTGTTGGGTAGGGTCCAAGCTGAAAGAGTTTTAGAAAATGACAGAAGCAGAAGGTCATTGTGACCTTCCTCCTACCTTCTCCCCTGCAATACGTCATATAATAACCCTCTTGTGAGAGGTGCCCTCCCTATACCTACAGAAAAGGACCAGTCTTATTTCCAAAGATTAAGGAACACCATGAAGAATCCAAACCGACAGGCCTTGTTAAGTTTCCCCAAGTTTACTACATTCCCCTTACACTCTTTAACCTATCTTATTTCTACAGGCCTGCCTACACTTTGTCAGACCTAGCATAAAATACTCAGGTCTGTTTCTTCCAGTCTCCATTTCCTAATGGAGGTTCCTATATCACAGAAAACTTATATGAAATACATATGTATGTTTTCCTCTTAGTCATCTTTGTCAGTTTAGTTTTCAGACCCAGACGGGGACTCTATGAGGCGAGGAAAACTTTCCTCTCCTACAATAACAACCCTTTCAAAGTAGGCTTAATCAGACAGCAATCCTCCCTGAGTGATCCCCTTCTACAACAAGGGGAGTGAGGCTTAAAGGCTAAGCGACAGGCCTTGTGTCAGGCGACAAGTAATGGCAGAGCAAGGATCTGATCGCAGCTCTCCCAGAGGCTGAGGCTCCTGGCCGGTGAGCCGACACTGTACTCACTCTCTTGCTGCCAGGAGGCAATCAGCCCCTGCCAGTGGTTGTCAGGTTGTCGTGTGCCTACGGATCACCTGGGAGCGTGTAAACATGCAGCCTGCCAGGCTCACACCAGTTATTCTGACTCAGGAGAGAGCTGGTGTGATTTCCTCAGTTCTGTATTTCTAACAAGTAGCAAGGAGAGCTGTGGGCCACCCGTTGAGAAATGCTGCTGAGCACCATTTCAGCACCTGGCCCCACTTAAACCAACAGAAATAAAAGGGAGTTCAAAGGTTTAAAAAGTCAGAAAGCAGTAACGAGGAGCTTGATTAATGCCTAAATGGTTAAATAAAAAACAAAAAATAAACAAGTAACAACTAGGGAATGCAGGCTTATCTCTGCATAGGTAGCGGGGGCGGGCAGCAGTTCCAATCCTCCCTGAACTTCTATTACAGAGAAGACAACTTGAAACATTCAAGAACAAGATTTCCAAATATTCCTTAGGTCCAACCACAGGAAGACAATGTGGAATCTGAGAATCAAGAGAGAAAATCAACCCGCCCGTGCCAGGGCACAGCAGAAGGCATATCCTCTCTGCCGCCCACGGGCATCCAGTGCTCTAGGCCAGCGATTTTCAACCTTTTCATCTCATGGCACACATAAAGCTAATTACTAAAATTCTGTGGCACCCCAAAAAATATATTTTCTTGCCAATCTGACAAAAACGTAAGTAAAAAGGAATTCCTAATCATTCAAACGAGACACCTATTGTGCTGGCTGCCGTCATTTTTTTTTTTAAATTTTTGTTTGACGTCATTTTTTTATTTGACAATCTAACAGAAAAGAGGTCAGTGTCCCTGACTGAGCAGTCCCGTATAGCATGTTTTAAGAATTTTCACACTGGTTGAAAATTGCTGCTCTAGACCTAGACTAGCCAGAAGAAAAGAAGTGGCAAGTCTAAGAATCAGCCACCGTTACAATGTCTCCTGGCAACGTGCCAGGAGGAGAAGAATTTCACGGCTGCTGGGGTCCAATCCCAGCGGGTCCAGGGGTCCCCAAAGGTGTGGACGGAGTCGGTGAAGAAGGAATGACACGAAAACAGCCTTCAGTTGATCAGCAGCCTAGTCAGGACCTCTAGCCAGAATCTCCAGCCAAAGTTCTGGTCGGAGTTCTGGTTAGGAACTGATGAGGATCTGATGAGGATCTGATGAGGATCTGATGAGGATCTGATGTTTATTGTCTTGTTACATCCGTATTTATACCAGCTGATTTTAATCCTGTCAATTTCTATTACAAGGTTAGGGCGTTTCTTATCTCCATTCCAGGGAGTAAAGATTATGTAGCTTAACTACCCGCCTGGCACTTAATTAAGGGGTTGTATCCCCTCCCTAACCTCAGGGAAAAATCCCCACTTGGGGAAACAACCTTTCTCAGAGAGGTGACCTTGGTTAAAACACATGGCACTAAGGAGAGCAAACATATTAAGAACAATATGCTATATATGCCAGGTCCCTTGAAACATATGCTGTGCAGATGTTTCTTTCCTGCAGCGACTGTGTCAAGCAGCAAGGATGGACCGGCTTCCGGCACACGGCATCCAAAGGGGGAAAGGAGCAAATCCGGGTTAGGCAGCCTCGTGTCCTTGAAGGAACTTGCCTGTCATCTGCTCTGCACCGCATATGGTTACTTCTCACAGGAACTTGCACATTCCCAAATTAAAGTACCATTTTCAAGGCCATCATGTAAAGGGGGGAAATCTGTCTCTGGAGACTGTTCTTCTACTCAATTACATTAGCCAACCAAGAGCATATCCAGAAATACTTGCTTTTTTTTGCTCAGATGCAGTAAGAAGGATGGGAGAGAAAAAGGGGAGCAAATACAAAGTCTTCCCCCCAAACCCAAGACCCTGTCAAGTGTTAAAAGATTCCAAGACAAAATACTTTAAAGGCTGGAAGGGCTCCAAAACCATTATCCAAGCAGGCAAAGACGAAGAGTGAAATAAAACAACAGCACCATCCCTCACAGATCTCACAAGCATTCTATTGATCATTGCTGCTGATCAACAGAATAGAAGCCTGGGCTCTAAACAATTATCCTGGCTGCTGGCTGGTCTCAGTTTCCTCCTTAAGAATCAGCAATCTAACAATTATCTGGCTTAATATAATTTATATGCAAAACTACTCACTTACTTCACACAAGATGTACTACAGCACTAATCACTTTCTGCCTTGTATTACCATAATTTAATTACTTTATATAGCTCTTATCTTCATCTAAATAGTTCTCACTTTGCACCTAACGTCAGTCACACCTAATAACATAGCTCAAATTCCACTCTTTATCTAAGACTTTCCTTTTTTTTTTTTTTCTAGTTTGCTAATTTTGGTCATCATCATGAATGGATACTGAATTCTAGCAAACATAATTTTGAAATCTTTGAGATTGTGTGCTTTTTAAAAATATATGTATTTTCTGATTGCTGCCTGCATGCTCCCTACTGGGGATTGAGCCCACAAACTGGGCATGTGCCCTGACCGAGAATTGATCCGTGACCTCCTGGTTCATAGGTCCATGCTCAACCACTGAGCCACACTGGCCAGGCTGAGATCATGTGCTTTTTATCTTTAGTCTGTTAAGGTTGTAAATTTCATTTATTGATACTTAAATGTCAAACCAGGTTTGCTTTATTGGAATAAATTTAATTTCATGGTTACATTTTTTTAACCTGGCATTATACATGGCTTTGCTATAAAAACCAAGCAAAATTATTTCAAAACATTGTAAAAATCAGAAAAGGACTAAATATACTGGTACAAATTAAGGCAACTCTAAGTTCACATTTCAGTAACATTTTAGGTAATATAAATGCCATGAGAAAAACCAACTACACTTTGAGTGTTACTAAGCAGCAAAGCTACTTATCTGAGTTAAGTTTTACAACATCTAACATGGATATTAACAAGAGCTAAAATGTCAGGAGACAGAGGACATAAGCCAAAGCTACAGCACTAATCACTTTCTGCCTTGTATTACCGTAATTTAATTACTTTTAAAGTGCTTATCTTTATCTTTCCTACCACACCACAAGAGGGAATATCTGAGAAGAAAAGGATCTTTATAATACCTAGAAAGCACCTAGCATAGTGCCATATTCCTTTAGAATAAAATGAAGAACACAAAAAGGCCTATCTGAAAGATTTTTAAAACCCAAACTACACTTACTGTGATTTTGGAAATAAATGGAACTGGTTAGTAAATATAAAAGTAAATCAAAACAAAGGTAGGGGGAGGGGATATGACTGTAGGTCCATACCACTGTTAGCAAAATCGTCTAATGAATGTCACTTATGTAGCACTAGTTGAATCTGAACTATTTTTAATGTGTCAATCTTCCTGCTACTATTGTCAGATGTCATTCAATACTATACAAAAATACATATTACAGAAAAATGATTAAAAAGATTCTGGACTAGGCATCTCACTGTACAAGTGTAATACCTAGGCTATATGTAAGCAGTGATGCAAAAGTAGTACTCTTGGTAGTTTCACTGTGCAATGTCAGAAAATTTACAAAATCCAAATAATCAGTGTGTTCTCTTCTGACCTGGCTAAGACTTTAAAGCAATTTCTGCTCTCTACTGCTCTGTCTATCCTATCTAATAATAGACAAACATGGTAATTGACCGTACCTTCACTACTCTTCCCATTGGCTAATCAGCAAGATATGCAAATTAACCGCCAACAAAGATGGTGATTAATTTGCATACATAGGCGCAAAGCTGTGGAGCGAAGACTGAGGGCGGCTCCGGCCGGAGCGAAGGCCTGGGTCCTGGGTGCCGGAGGAAAACCGGTGCCGGCAGCCAGGGGAAGGGAAGGCCCATTGCACGAATCTTTTCATGCAACAGGCCTCTACTGAATAAATAAAATAATAAATTCTGTTACTTATGATCTTTGAAAAAACACACCCTCAATCTATCATTAGTTATCGGGAATTCTGACAGAGCACATATAATACCATTCAGAGTTTAAGCTGAACCAATCATTCTAAAAATATCAAATGTGACAGTTCCACACTAAAATAAATGATGGTGCAAGCTACAATAAAAAGGCAGATAATTTCCTAATGTGCAATCAAAAGTACCAACCTCCCCCAAAACACTTATGAAGTTGAGATTAAACTAAGCCTTAGAAAGGACATTTGACATTATTATGGTCAAGATGGAAGCACGGGAGAAAAGCGTGGTGAACGATTGCAGAGCCCTTCCTTCATTCTGGGAAGGCTCATCTCAAACAACACTAACAGGTGGGAACTTTTGCTGGACTAGAGCACTCTTCACATGCTGTTCCAATGAGGAAATGGAGTTAAAAAGAAATAAATAAATAATTAGTGTCTCTCTAGCCCAGCCGTGGGCAAACTATGGTCCGCGAGCCAGATCCGGCTCATTTGAAATGAATAAAACTAAAAAAAAAAAAAAAAAAAAGACCATACCCTTTTATGTAATGATGTTTACTTTGGATTTATATTAGTTCACACAAACACTCCATCCATGCTTTTGTTCCGGCCCTCCGGTCCAGTTTAAGAATCCATTGTGGCCCTCGAGTCAAAAAGTTTGCCCACCCCTGCTCTAGCCTCTTTCTACCAAGCTTAATAGTTCTCAAGATCAACTGCAAACATGAATCAATGTTAACATGGAAACTGCCTTCATTGGAAAGAACTCAAAAAAAATCTCCAAATAAGAAACGAGAGTTTTAATGTGGAAGGGGAAAAGGAGCAGGGAGACGGAATCTTCAAGGACAAAGCAGGCCTGGAGGTCTGCGAGGAAAGGGAACCAGCAGGGACCAGGATATCACAACTGGCTCTGCCCTTCACAGCTTCTTTCCTCTTCACTGGAAGCTCATAATTAACCAGTTGGCCCCAAATCATGTTTTCTAGTAAATGGGGAAATCTTCTCCCACATTTCTTACCCTTCGTCCCCAGGCTAAAAATGGAGAGCCACTGCCCTCAGAAGAGGCAAGCCCGCTACTTCCAGTACAGGCTTCAAGCCAGATGAAACCCGTCCAGCAGGGTGATGTGCCACCAGCCCTCCCACAGTTCTAGGAGAGGAGGAAGGAACGAGAGGAAAAGAAAATAAATCTCTCACAATAGGAAACCAATTTTCTCTGTAACACACAGCAGGATCGGGTGAGCCCATTCAGAAGATAATATCATTTTCTTAAAGAAATGCTTCTTTGTAAATGCCTCCCCTTCTTTACCATATTAAAAAATAATTATTATTATTAAAGTTTCTTCCTGGAACAAGACAGAAGGGAAAATGATGCTGGATATGACACCATTATTTAGCTGGTGCCAGTGGAACCTTCAATTGAGCCAGATTTCCAGTCAAATTTGTGCAATAAATTGTGGTGCATTTCCAAAAATGAGACTGAATTATGTAAGTGCACGGCAGAGAGGGCTCCCTTTGGACACCTAGTTTCTGCCTTGCCAGTTGCATCACTCCGCGGTCTGAATCAGGCTGCAAGGTCTAGTGTCACATATTTTATCCACCAATTCAAAGTACTCTGAGCCTGGATTTAAAATTTCAATAAAATGAGGTGTGTACCTTTTCAGGACAGATATCATCCTAACCCTACAGAGCAAAGATGACTCTCTTGTACTGGACAGTCTCCTCTGCCATCAATCAGAAAACTGCAACATTTATCACCCACCACTACGATGGAGAAAGACGGGCAACTGAAGTTATCCGAACTATGAACAGCTCAGTCACTCAGATACAGCACCCAGCTGGCAAGGCAATTTCATCACATACACACGATATTCCTTGTCCTGCTGCAGAAAGGGACACTGACAAGCCTGAAGCCAGACCTGCTGGAGGCGGCTTCTGGGAAAGAGACCGTCCCTTCACCCAATCTGAAATAAACATACGCAGAATGTTCTGGAGTTATTTTTGTGCCAGCTGTTTGCACCTAGCGAATAAGCAGGCACATAACCAGATCCCCAGGACAGGTGAGAGTGGAGGACGGGGCGGGGGGGGGGGGGGGGGGGGGGGGGGCATGAGTAGGGAACGTCTCACTCGGCAGCAGTGGTCATCATCCACAGATGTCTGCGACCTTGGGGAATGACAGGAGACCTAGAAGGGTGTCTAGGTCTGTGAGAGTGCAGCTTAGCTCCTGCATTATGTTATGTCACTCTGAACCCCCTTGCTCTTCTAGCCATGAAAGAAACTTTAAGTGTGCCTATTTAACAACATTTTTATGTCAATCACATCACCATCTCATTGAGACAACCACACACTTCTCTCTCCTATTTGCTGGCTTCCAACTAACTCCCTTAACACAAAGAGTTGGCTCTACTCCTGATTCCTACAACACTTCATTAAAACGCAAAATAAACATCACTACCATTCGAGTGCCTACTATGTGCATTTAACAAATATTATTTCTAATCCCAACCACAACCAATAAAGCTGAAGTTATTAGCTTTACTCAACTGAGAAGTTAGGTGCCCAATGAAAAAACATGCCCAAGATAACACATGCCAGAGCAAAAATAAAAAATAAAATTTAAAAAAAATCCCAAAACACATCTGTCTGGCCCTAGAGCCCATGCTACTTTCCCTCTATCATCTGCCTCAATACCATTAAGGTAGCAAGAAGTGACAGAATGTCCACTGGCTTTCCATTCACATCTGCTTCCACACTCAGTCCCTTACAAACCAGGAAAGGTCAATTAATTTCAACATGTAATGCACGCCCACCACAGCCACTAATCCTGGGAAACTCACCAAGATTAACTAAGTTGGATGCTGTATTTGTGCCAGTTACGAAGCTATTGTCACTCAGTTTCAGACCTAACCTTTTTTAAATTCCAGTTTGTAATGCTGGGGTGGGAAAACTGCCAACTTTGTTTCTGCTTTGCCAGCTGGTTCCCTGTTAGGCTCTGCCAATAGAGGATGTTAGGGGGAGAATGGACAGGAAGAAGAGACAAACGCTTCTCCAGAGCAATACTGCTTCCTCCCCAGTATTGGAAACTGATTCCAGCTTGCGGTTTTCCCAACACTCCCCAAAGAAGTCTCATCACACAGCCTCAGATCACCAGTACCAATCACCTGGCAGCCCCTCCTGTGAGGTCTGGGTTCCAGCTCCAAAAATTACTCCTCCATGCTTAGAGACACACACAACAACTCAAAGGGGGGTCTCAAACCCACTTCCAATGGGTCCATCCTCCCCTCACTGAGGCAGATGATGGTCAAAACCTCCAATAGGGTTCTCTTTGGGGCTTTTTACTATCCCCACACCTGATTAATAATTCCTTATATTAAATTGTCTCTTAAAATAGCAGGTGTGGTTTCTTCTCCTTATACAGTGGCCAAAGCACCCTGTTTATGTAACTGGACAGATAAATTTTCAACCATCAGAAGGTCCAACTCTCTTGATAACCAACACTCTCTTCAGAGAATATTGCCCTTTACTGTTCCAGACTACCCCCACCCAGCTAGTTTCCATATAGCAGGACCACCTACAACGTAAAAGTGAGCACAAAGAGCCAAGAAAAACAGAAGGAGTGCACAGGAAGAGCTTCCACAGTTAAAATAGGTGATGGCTAGAAAATCTAACAACTTGTAACACATATATTACACTAGAGTAAACAAATGACGTTCAAGCCAATATAAGTCTAATCTATGAAGTCCACAACATATAAAGTTAAACAATAAAAGAACAATGTACCCTCCAGGTCTTTTCTACCTCATACACTGTTTAACTCTCTTATGAGGCATGAATTATTTTGTGATCTTAAAGCCCAACCATAAGGAGGCTACATTCATGGTTTCTGAAGTTATGATCATGGTAAAGATGGAAAAGTAAAAACCTAATATGTGTCAAGATGGTTACTATACTGCATAAAGAGGGATGTAAATAATTTGAAGGTTAGTAGGGATGGCCAAGAATATCACAGGAGTCCTAAAATATCAATAAAATACCATTTTTCTCCCACAGCAAGATGGGAAAATTAGAAAACTTACACCAGATTTGCCACCACATATTTTATCATGCAATGTCACTAAATGAAGCCTGGAAACTTCGTCAAAAATTTTTGATGGAGCTCAATGAGGGAGCACACCTGGAACTCAGGGGAAGGAACTTTAATGGAGAGACAGCTTCATTTATATGCAAGATGAAAAAGTTCTGGCGCTCTGTCTCACAACAATGTGAACATTCTTAAAAAAAGAAATAGTTAAGACTAAAATTTATTTAATGTTACTACAAACAAAGGGAGGGAGGTCATTCAAGATAATATTCTGATTTCTTTCATCTGGGAGAGACACAAGCATGCTATCAAATTCAAAATACTTGTTAACATGAGAATTTTCAAATATGAATCCTAATCTTTGGTTGACTACAAAAAGAGATTGGTCAGTCACTAGTTATAAATATAACCAAATATGCTAGCTCAATTCTGGTCCCAACAACTATGTTCCAAGCTGTTTCCTTCCTCAATAAGCCTCAGACTGAACCTTCTGCTCTTCTTTTTACATTATTCCTATGCCTAGATGTGACTGCTACCTCAGTGCTCAACACTTTGCTTATTAAAATGCCAAACACTCTGCAAGGCCAAGGCCAAATGCCACAAACCCCTGAGAAAACTGTTCTCTGAGCTCTCTAATCAAATATTCTCTTTTCATACAGCACACTGGGCCCAAGTCACTATCTATGCTTCTTACATCCCATAGGTGATTAGAGGCTATCTGTGGTTCAAAACAGCATTGTTTCTCTTAAAATCCCACTATACTCATTTAATTCTCAAAACAATTCAACAGAATAAGCAAATACTATATTTACACAGAAGAAGGAAAAGAGGCTCAGTGTAATTTTTTTTAAGAATTAAAACTGATGTTTGGAGAGTGAGAAGGAAGAGAAAGAGAGAGAGAGAAACATTGATGTGAGAGCAGAACATTGACTGGCTGCCACCTGCATGCACCTTACAGGGGCTATAACCCACAACCCGGGCATGTGCCCTGACTGGGAAATGAACCAGCAACCTTTTGGTGCATGGGACTATGTCCAACCAACTGAGCAACACTGGCCAGGGCTCAGTGTCATTTAGGTCCTGGGCCACACCAGTAGAAAATAGTAGGGGCAACCCAGCTGGGTTGGAGGATCAGCCTGTACTCCAAAAGCTTGAGGGTTCAATTCCTGGCCAGAGCACATGTGTGGGTTGCCAGTTGGATCCCACATCGGGGTGTGTACAGGAGGAAGCCAATCAATGTTTCTCTTGCACACTGATGATTCATTCCCTCCCTCCCTCCTCCAGTTCCTTCCTCCCTCCCTCCCTCCTTTCTTCCCCTCTTTCCAAAATCAGTAAAAATATCCTCAGGTGAGGTTTTAAAAAAGAAAGAAAATGGCAGGGGTAAAAGTTGAACTCTAATTTAACTGATTCCAAAATTCATGGCCACTGAATTCTTCCCCCCCCCCCCCCCCAAAATTCCCAAGGTTGAACTTTTATTCGTTGGATATTTATTTATTTATTTATTTACTTACTTACTTACTTATTTATTTATTAGCTGTTTGTTTGTATGACCTTAAATTCAGTGGGGATTGGGGCCGCCCCAGTAATTAGTAATTAAACATTAATATTTCTGCAGTGAAGTCTATGCATAGTCATACAAAGTGGGATAAATGAGTAAAATTAATCCGTCCGTTGGATCAAGTTTTGCTACCAACTTGGTTTTAATGACAAACATTTAAGAAAGGAAACAAAATAAAATCAACTACTGGTTTTCAGAGCTCTTTGGATTTCAGAAATCTAGAAATGGAATCATGGGCCCATACTTGGACATAGGGCCTAGCCTTCTCTCATAATGCAACTTTAAAAATGCGACTCAAGTTTTCTGTGCCTTATTTTCTTCTCCTACGTCACCTCTTTTGTTCAGTATTTTATTATTGAGATAACTAACGGCTGGAAACAATCCTCTGGGCTGGCACTTGTGAACTATTAGCGTCTAGAGACGTGGACCCCTCGCTTTTTATTAACACAAATTGTCCTAAAGCAAGGTAGATAGACACATCAAAGGCAAGGTTCAGTACACAGAATCCATTGTCAGACTGGGGGAACTGCCTACCACTGTTCAGGTGTTTGGCCAGCAGGAGGCAATAACATGTAGACTGAAATGCCCTCAGCTGTCTGGCAGCCAGCAATCATCTATGCCAGCGGTTCTCAACCTGTGGGTCGCGACCCCTTTGGGGGTCGAATGACCCTTTCACAGGGGTCGCCTAAGACCATCGGAAAAAACATATATAATGACATATTGTTTTTGTGAATAATCACTGTGCTTTAATTATGTTCAGTTTGTAACAATGACAATACATCCTGCATATCAGATATTTACATTACGATTCATAACAGTAGCAAAATTACAGTTATGAAGTAGTAACGAAAATAATTTTATTTTTGGGGGGTCACTACAACATGAGGAACTGTATTAAAGCATCGTGGCATTAGGAAGGTTGAGAACCACTGATGCAAATCTTTAGGTGTGGGGAAATGCCCTTAGCCATTTCCAGCAGGCAGTCCTCAAGGTTCCATCAATCTTTTGATGAAACTTCTTGCATTTATGACATGCTGGAATTAGCTTCCGGCAAAAATATACCTGAATTCTATTACAAGGTGCCCAAGGACCCTCTGATACCCTCCAATAACTTGCTGCAAAAGACTCATTTTCCTCCTTCCAAGCACTAAGCTCTTTGACCTACAGGAGTAGAGTTCCTATGGGAAAAGCAACCCCCTGGGGAGATGTGCACAAGGTGACCTTCTCACCCAGAACCTTGGTGCAGGCTCACCACTAGATGACAAGAATGCTAGGTGGCTCCTAACAAATGGTGCTGAATGCAAGAAAACTAGCCAGGGGCACTGCTGATGAGAAGCCAGAGCATCTTGCCACTTAACTAGACTGTCCACCTAATAAATCTTACAGATTTGAACACAACCCAAAACCAGGAGGTTACAGGGTGGGGGAGACAAAAATTCAGAACCACTCCACATCGCCACTTCCATATTCCCAAAAAATAAGGTGTAGCCCAGACAGGATTTTTTATCAATACTAGTCGGAAAATTTCAATGTACAGCAAAGGATGAAGGATCAGCAAACCAAATGAAATGGGGAAACAAGAGAAAAACACTCTGGCTAAGCAAACGGATCAGCTTCATAAAATATATATACAGTGGACAAAAGGGGCCACATGCTAACCTGACAAGCTCAGGGAAGGCCTGCATGGCAGTCTTGCAAACTCACAGACCTAAAGTAACCACACAGGATGATCTGAAATTAAACTTTAACTAAAAGCAGTTATGGTGAGTAGTTAACGTCCTAGGCCAGCCGTGGGCAAACTACGGCCCGCGGGCCAGATCCGGCCCATTTGAAATGAATAAAACTAAAAAAAAAAAGACCGTACCCTTTTATGTAATGATGTTTACTTTGAATTTATATTAGTTCACACAAACACTCCATCCATGCTTTTGTTCCAGCCCTCCGGTCCAGTTTAAGAACCCATTGTGGCCCTCGAGTCAAAAAGTTTGCCCACCCCTGTCCTAGGCCCATCTCTTCGCCATGGCCCTATATAACAAGGCACTGGAGAAGAACAATCTGGACACTTTTTTTGTTTTTGTTTTTTACTTCAGCGCACAATATTTCTTTAAAGGCAGAAACTATCTTTTGCAGGCTGGGGTGCTGCCTAGCACATCTAAACTGCAAATGCTTAGGTTATAATTATAAGTATGAAAACATACCATTATGTAGGATGTTCACTACCATAGTGAGAAATGGAAAATAACCTTAATTTAGCTGTAAAAAAAAAATTCAGTTATTTGTCTCACACTAGTTATGAACTAAGATTTAATCAGACAGGGATGGGCTCAGGTTTACACATGTATAATTTATGAATTTTTAAAAAGGGCCTGCCAATCGATTTGTGTGTAACTAAGGGTTATGTTTAAGCTTCTTAACTGAATTAATATACTGACAATTGATTGAACTATAAATCTACCTCTAACAGTGAAGCACCACAGAGTGTTTCCTCGCAGCAATGCACTAGCCTGGCTCACAGAACGCAGCTGAGAGCTGGCGAGAGAAACAAAGGGATGGACCTGGGGAGTGGGGCAGGGAGGGGGGGGGGGGGGGGAGCGGGGCGAGGGGAGGGGAGCGGGGCGGGGCGGGGGGGGGGGGGGGGGGGGGGGGCCTGAGCTAGCCAGAAGTTTTCTGGGTTAAACTACATTTAAAAAACACTATCATGTGCCAGTTGCTGGAGAAAATTGTCCCTGCTCTCAAGACAAGGAGAAGCTTGATAGACAGAACACAAAAGCACAGTGTTACATATATACAAGGTGCGATAAGAAGAGCAGAGAGATGAAGTGCCTAAAATCCTGAAAAGGTCAGATAGGTCAGATATGCTTCATGAGGAGATGATATTTTAGCTAAGTCTTGCTTGAAGGATGATCGATTGCTACAGATGTAAAAATGGATGGCCCATTTTCTTAGGGGCAGAAAGAGAATATTGGGGACTAGCTAGTAGTTATCAGAAATAAAATAAGAATTACTAATCATGCTCTGTTTACCATGATTGTTTTTTGATTAAAGAAAGCACATTCTTACCTGGCTGGGAGTTGTACACCCCCTGGACCTGGGAGTCAACCTTGGAATGCGGTCCATCCCCATCCAAGAACTGCCTACTATCAGGGAAAGATTAACAACCTTGTTGCCCAAACAATGGAGTCCCATTGTCCACCACCCCTCCCAACCCCCCCAACCCCGAAAGCCCACCTTGCCTACTTTCCCATGCCAGTGATTCCTGCTTCCCCATGTAATCTTTGTCTTACCCTATATAAGCAGCTGGCTTATGGGGAGGAGGGGAAGGGGAAGTTAGAGAGCAGATTTTGGCAGTATTGGAACACTCATATATGACTCAACCCTGTCTTTACTTAATCGCCTCAAATAGTAACAGGCAACCCGGACCCATTGATTGTCCGTTTACAATTTGGGGAAGAAGAAGTAGCTGAAATTCTAAGGCAGTGGTTTTCAACCCTCTGGCCCTTTAAATACAGTTCCTCATGTTGTGACCCAACCATAAAATTATTTTCCTTGCTACTTCATAACTGTAATGTTGCTACTGTTATGAATCGTAATGTAAATATCTGATATGCAGGATGGTCTTAGGTGACCCCTGTGAAAGGGTCGTTAGACCGCCAAAGGGGTCGCGACCCACAGGTTGAGAACCGCTGCTCTAAGGAAAAGAAAAAGAGGTAGGGGAATAAGGACACCAATGATCCAGTTTTAAGAGCCATGACAACAGAGTCAACACATTCAAGCAGTCACAATAAGGACTGAAATGTGCCCAGCAGAGGTGCCAATAACCTCAGCAAGAGCCATTCTGAACAGTTTTCAGTGGCTGAATGAACAGTTGATAAAACCTAGCTGACGGTGTACACTCATCTTCCAAGAAAGAGTGGTAGGCAAAAGAAGTATTGAAGTCAATAGATTTTGTTCTTAAAGCAAGTAAATAAGTGAAAATCGTTGCTATTGAATGGTTTAATAAATTAAAGGTTGGGGAATGGACAGAAAGGTGACATAATTTTTGTCATATTAAGCTAGAAAGATTTAATTATGAGTGATTCATAAATATTCTACTTCCTGACCTGCTAATTAATTACAAACTGTGTGATCTGAGAACTCTGTATTTATCTCTAACAGGAACTTAAGCTTATTCATCTCTGTAGCCCCCAGCACCTCGTATTGAATCTGACATATGTGCACAGTCAATTAATGTTTGTTGAATAAAATTACTTAATCTCTCTGGGCTTCCATTTCTTCCTTGGTTAACAAACCAAAAAAAGAAAGAAAGAAAAAAGTGGCTGTTCCTTCTAGCTCTAAATGCCCACCAGTCTGTAAGCATTACATAAAATGGGTCAATTCCCTATGATTCCTTGAAAATGTGCCATGTGTCACATTCAAGCATGAGCACTGAGAACATCGAAGCTGCACCCATTCATCTAATAATGAGACTGTGTGGTATTCTTGAGATTATTCTTTGAGGCGGAAATATCTTCATTAACTCACAGAAGGAAACAGAAGCTAGATCTCTTGAGAAAATGTTTTGATGCATGTAATTCTTCTGCCCTCCCTTTCCCCAATGTAATTGTCAGTCTGCACAGATATGGGTACTACTTGGAAATCTTAAAAATGTAAAAGAAACCTTTAAAGTTCATTTTTAAGAATTCAAAGGCAATAAATCTGCAATTGTGTAAATGTCTTATGTCTTCTAGGCCTAAGCTGTTTAAGTTTTAATCCAAATTGGGAACTAGGGATGCAGGAAGAACAGAGAGAAAAGAAACAAAGAGCCAAATTTCACAAGTAGACATTAAAACATCAACACTAATCAACAGTTTCTCAAAGTACTCAAATGAATAAACAATTTCCACTATCAAGAAAACCACATACTCATAAAAAACAGAAGGTGACTGTCCAATATTACTGTGAAAAAACAAAAAAGCCAGGAGGAAAGTACAGACTCTGATGAGGCATTGGCATGAAACTGTGCCCCTCCTCACCCCCATCACCACCACACCGCCGCCCCCGCCCCCGCCGACCACCCCTACAACCCTAGTACCTCCACTTGGCCCCTTAAATCTTCCCAGCCTTTTCTAGACCTCCTAGTCTACCTGCAAAATCAAAATTTAAATATAAAATAATAGGTCCCCATCCATATGCATTTTGAGCAGATGGGGCATATAATTTAATCTATCTTAATCTACAGGGTGTACTAGTATTTAACTGGCAAGTTTTAGCAGTGAACTTTTTTTTTTTTTGGCCTGGGATCATTTTCAAAGAACATAGATTTAATCCCCAAATGATGTGTTCACACTTGGTAAATTACATCACTTTGTCTATTTTCTATACTGATCCACAAACATTTAGTTGAACCAAACTGAAATGAAGTAACGCTGTTTAAAATTTATTGAAAATAAATTTATTTTCAGAAAAAAACTGAAAAAAAATTATGATTATTGGTGTTATAAAAAGATTCTCCTTTCTACATGGGAACTATGTCCACAGGATATAGGGATGAAGAAAACAATGATGGCTTTGCTTCCTTTTCATCTCATTTTTTCAACAGCTTTATTCAGTGTTTTCAATGATAACATATTATCCCTCCCCATTCCACAATGAGGTTGTAACTTAAGAATTATGAGTGGCAGCGGCAGAAGAGTTAGTAGACAGTGTTCCAATGAGCAGATGGATGCATGACAATGAGGGGAAGCTTACACTGAGTACCAGAGGCGCACCCTCACAAAATTATGGTGGAAAAATAAAAGCAAATATGCAAATTTGGGTCTATTCTAAAGGGGCTTCTTAATCAGACAACCCATATGGATTATGTATATAACATTATATCCACTGAGTCATTCCAAAATTCCTGTGGCTTAACTCAGATGCTCACACTTTTTTTTTTAATGTATTTTTTTTTATTGATTTCAGAGAGGAAGGGAGAGGAAGAGAGAGAGAGAAACATGAATGATAAGAGAGAATCACTGATCCGCTGCCTCTTGCATGCCCCTAATGGGGATCAAGCTCCCAACCCAGGCATGTGCCCTGCCCCAGAATCAAAGCGTGACCTTGTTCATAGGTTGACGCTCAACCAATGAGCCCCGCCAGCCGGGCAGATGCTCACACTTTTCTAAGAAAAAATAAGTTGCTAAGAAACCTACAGCAAAGGATAAAAGTAAAAGCAAAAAAAGGTACAAGGAAAAGCAGGAAGCAAAGAGGGCCATAGTCCTTGTATTGAGGAGGGGGCTGCTACTCCAAACCCAGGTCTCCAGTTTAACTCTTGGGCAAGTTCCAGTACTATAAACCAGCAGGATATATGGTTAACCTAAAGGGTGACAGAGAAACTGTTCCAAATGAGATTTTAAGTGAGTCATGCTCAGTAACCCAGACAATTACATTTACTTATCTAACTGAACAATGTATTTTATCAAAGGAGCTATTAAGAAGACATTGCATATTCCTAAAATTCAGTGATCAATTTAAAATGCAACACCAAACAATAGGGAATGAAACAGAACATCCTTTACAGCTGTAGATTTACCAACTTTAGCCTCAAAATTTTATGTTGGAATGTAGCAAAACCTGAGGTCTTGAAGTGTAATCAAAGAAAGAAAACAGAGAAGCAAAAAACAAATGATGTCCACAAATCACACAAAATTGGTATGCTCCAGGCTTCAGGCAGCGTCCTGAAAATGTCCCTCGCTTTTTTTTAGACACCTTTCCTAATGCAAGTAGATGTGAAGGTAGAAACCAAAATTGTTTTATTTTCTTCTGTACATGCTTAGAAAGCAAAAGGCACAGAAAGGTCCTGGGACTAAATAAACATGCCGCACAGCTTGGGCTATTAAGGCAGCCAGATCTTCTGCAATCTCATACAACTTAAATTCAATGATCTGTGCCAAGAGTCAGATAATAGGAAAATTTAAGTATCCAATACATATTGTCCTTAAACACTATCCTGTCAACCACCATTAAGTACCATTTTGCTAGCCTGTAAAATTGATATTTCATATCCAGGGAGTGCACAATAGATAACTCTGGGAAAGCATTAAGGCTTTGGACACACATTTGAGGTTTTGCAAATAAACATTAAAAATCAATTCAACAGCAAGAATGCTAACTAAATTTTATGACTATCGAACATCTAGCAATTACAGTCACCCAGAAAGATATTGAATTGTTAAATTACTTTTAGGCCAAAAGGCTCGAGTTTCCCGGTGGCTACCACAGATGATGTTTCTTAAAGAATGTCATCGCACCCCCTACCAAACTTGTATAAAGAATTCTTTCTTTCCTCTTTGAATAGCATGCATCAGAATTCACACGATGAATCAATATCATTTCTGTCTCTGCGTAATGAGGAATCCACTCACACAACTCAAGTAGTCATTAAACAATCTTGGAGGAGGGCTTCACATCTCACCTTTTTTCTCTGTGCAGTTCATCTTCCAATTAATTTCTACTTTGATTAACCCTTTGCCCCCTCCACTGGTCAATTAAAATGCTGTTCCTTAAGTCAGCACCCTTTTCATGATTACCAAGTTTCTCCGGTTCTTTCTGCTCTCACACTGGTCCTGCCTTTTTCTACAAACTACTCTTCCAATATTCCACATCTCCGTAACATTTCCAGCCTCTCTGCCCATTTCACGACTACACAAGAGTTCAAAACACAAGTCGGTGAACTAGGGCCGGCCTGTGGTGAAGCTGTCCCAGTTTTCACAAAATGAAAAAAGGGAGAGAATGTGGCAAGCCTGGGCTTGAATAAACATACTGTAAATTCTTTCTAGATTGAAGGACTACCATTATTCTTAAATTATATATATTATATGTAAGTGTATTATATAATATATATTACATATGTGTGTATATACACACACATACTTTTTTTTAACTTTTGGGGGATTCGTTGTTTACTCTTTTACAAAATAAATAACGAGTTCAAAAGTAGGAGAGGCACTTTTATCACATTTTCAAACTTGAAAGATGAGCTCAAGCTTTCCAGAGGGAGGACAAGCGATAGGCAGTTGAAAAGAGTGCAGAGTTCAAAAGGATAGGGAGCCAGGGACAGCTGGTCAAGGGCCCAGTGCTGTTGGCCAGGCTGAGATGTTAACCTGTAGAATATAGAAACGAAGAAAACTTTTGGGTAAAGGGATTGGTGTGACCTGAATTTGACAGACAAAGGAGCAGCAGTGTGAAACGACAGACTGGACAGAGTGATATGTGAAACAGGGAGCCAAAGACCTAGTGCAATAAATGAGACAAAAGATGAAGCTTTCAAGAGTGTATGTTGGGGGAGGGGGGGAGATTTGGAGGTAATTTTTTGAAGCTTAAATCAGTTAATTCATATAAGGTGGATGAGTCACCACAATATGACCCACATTTATTTTTTCACTTTGTTTTCTTTATACCGAGGAATACCCATCAAGATCAGTTGCATTAAGCCATAACATACCCAAGAACACAAAGGTTTCAAATCAATATTTCCTATCAGTACAACAAAAACATCAAAATAAAATAACTGAACACTAACTATCCAAACCCCAATTATAATATTTTAAAATGAACGAAATTCATAACCATAGAAAATTTGAGAAGTCTTCAAGGCAGAGCAGACAAAAGATCTAGGTATATAGCAGGTTTACTCAATAAATACTTGATGACTGAAGGGAAATTTCTCTCATGAAATGTCACCTGAAGGAAAAGGCTCAGGCTAAAGTCCAAGTACAAATGGTCCCTGACTTACAACTGTTCAACTTAAATTTTCTCAACTTTACAATGATGAGAACACTATAGGCATTCGGTAAAAACTGTGCTTTGAATTTTTATCTTTTCCAAGCTAACAATATATATGAATACTCTCATGATGCTGGGTATTATAATTTAGGCTTTGTGTTAGATGACTTGCCCAACTGCAGGCTAATGTAAGTGTTCTGAGCACGTGTAAGGCAGGATAGACTAAGCTATGATGTTTGGTTGATCAGGTGTATTAAGTGCGTTTTCACCTTACAATAGTTTCAACCTGTGATGCGTGACAGGATGTAACCGCATCGGAAGTCGAGAAGCATCAGTAGAGCTGCTACGAAAGTTCCCAGAAACATGCAAGTATACTTGGCCTATCACCCTACCACCACCATTCCCTTTAGTTTTGGCACTCTTAATTATCAACGTGTAAAGAGCACCCAAACTCTCTACTAATAAGTATAAGCATCTAAAAGCTAAAAATGGAAGGAAATCCATTCTCCTATAACACCACACAACTGTTATATTACAAAGCTGTTGTTAGACTGCTAACACAAATATTCATTAAGGCAAAACGACACTCAACAGCATTCTGCTAATCACTGCTGAGCAGTGTCTGTCAATCACTGGGGAAAGAAAGCCTGTTCCTTTGAGCAAAAATTGTTCATATGTAATAAGGTTTCAAAAATCTAAAAAGGCTGAAATAGATAGAATAAGGATATTAAAGAGGTTAAGTAACAGCTGTCAGCTTCACTTCTGTAACAGCAGAAACATCTGGTTCACCGTCTGCTGGGAACAGAAGCAAAGCTCTATATACCCCAATGAAAAGGGGTGCCACACAGAAAAGTGACTCATGCATGCCCCAGAAGGAAATATATTCAGAATTGACTTCCCCAATTTTTTATGACCATATGCTTACCACAAGCCCCCAACCTCCTACAATATCTTTGTTGGATTAAAGAGGAAGTCACTGACCATGTACATTACTACACTATCCCAATAGGTCTCCTGGCTATTTAGCACAATAGGAAAGCCTAAAGTCAAGAGGAAGATAATGCCCCATCTGCTGGGCAGTTCTCATTCTCTCCATTTCCATAGCAAATAAATACACAGCAGCTGGAAACGCAGTCCAGGACACGGAACGTGGTCACTGGCACTCCTCTGAGGTGGGGCAGACACCGCCGCCCCCCACCCCCACGCCAGCTACAGAGAATGATCAGATGCACCGGTATGCACAATCCAATCACACTCAGAAGTCTATAGATCTGGTTTGCAAAGTAGCAGTGTTCCAAGTGAGGTTTCAGTTACTTTTTTTCTAGCTGCTATACAACCTTAAAGACCTAATAGGCTGATTGAATTATGACTCTCTTGCCAAATTAAAAATTATTACTTTGTACAGTAACCAATTAAGTTCTATTTTCAGCAAACTAACAACCCATATCTGTCCCCAAAGGATTGTAACCTACGACAGAATGAGGTTTAAACAGAAAAATAAGTTCTCTGAATGGTTTAAAAATGACTTAACCTCAAAAGAACTGAACATCTACCTCATCTGAAGGCCAGTATCTTCACAGAGTCCCTGACAAGAGAGTATAGGCCAGGGGTGGGCAAACTTTTTGACTCGGGGGCCACAATGGGTTCTTAAACTGGACCGGAGGGCCGGAACAAAAGCATGGATGGAGTGTTTGTGTGTACTAATATAAATTCAAAGTAAACATCATTACATAAAAGGGTACGGTCTTTTTTTTTTTTTTTAGTTTTATTCATTTCAAACGGGCCAGATCCGGCCCCGGGGGCCGTAGTTTGCCCACGGCTGGTATAGGCTGATGTCAGAATGCAGGACCCCAGGATTAGTTTCCAAACCACTATTCTGATTAAGTTCCTCTTAATTTAACTTCCCCTTCCCCCTGGAAAACAATGAGTCCTCAATGGTAGTCATCTTCAACAACCACAAATGAAGTCAGTGTGTCTGAATTCCTCTCCCTGGCCTGGGAAAGGCAATTATGAAACAACAGGAAATGGGACAGGTAACTAAGGGAGTGGACTAGGAATAGTTACTGAGGATCCTGCCAGACAGGGCATAAAACTATTCTCTGCCTTCTTTGTAAGAGATTCGTAGCCTTAAAGATAGTGCCGCTTGATGCCAAAGATACGAACCTGTAAGCAACTTGACACTGGCTATATAAGACAACCAGAGTATAACGCACGTAAAAGTTTTGTAGGAACCTGTCTTAAGCTGAAAAAGAAAATCTGGACTAGGTCCTGCAAATAACTGCCAAAGTTCAGTATCGTGGGTTTCCCCTGTATGAAATGATTATTATAAATAATCCAGGTAATCATTCTCATGTATTTATGAGATTACAAATCTGAGCATGTTCCAGAATAGTTTCTTTTATTATTGGAATGACATTCCACTATGACTGCTTTTACTTTAATTTTTAATAAGAGAAAGAAAAGCTCTATCAAATATATAAGCATCTGGCTAATTTGCTCTAACGCTAGTAAAAAGTCATTCCAATAAAAAGTAAGACTTACAAATCAAACCATGAAATAGGGTTCAGACAATGATTTTTATTCTAAATGAAAGAGCAAGAGCAAAAAAAAGTTCTTAAGCGCTGCTATTATCTCTGTCCCCATAACTTGGCATAGCTGGAATGAGTTACAACTGTAAAGGAAATTCAGTATCATAGGCAATAAGCCATTTTCCAATTTTCCCAAGGAATCCTATAGTTCAATTATATCAATTAGTATAATGAAGGAGAAAAAAAGGCAGGGTCATTGCTGCATGGTGTAGGCAAGCTTCAGCAAGAACCAGCTACTTCACTTGTAATGAATGCATAAGGGGTAAAAAAATCAGTGCAAATGCATTATACCTCTGGTGAGTTCATCGGTCTCATTATTTTCATGAGCTATTAACCACAGAATCATAGGGTCTGTGGGTTGGATGGAAACTTAAAAGTCTACATCTAGCCTCCTATGTACTGTCAAATCCCCTTCGCAACATTCCTACCACATGGTTATTCGGTGAAAGGAAATTATAACTTCCTGGGGCAGCCCACTCTCTCACTCAACACCTTTCTTAGTTCTTTCCTCATATTAAGTTGAAATATGTTTGCCCATAACTTGTATTAGTTTTACTTTTTAATGTCAAATGGAAAAAAATTAGTAAACTTTCTCACTGACTAGGCAATATTACAGTTTCTCTGCATTGCAGCCTAAAACAAAGGTAATAAAACTTGGGTATTCCATAGTTCAGTAGGAATCTAAATGCTGCAGAATCATGAAGAACTCACTTTTCAGCCACAGAGCACAGCCTGGGCTACTAAATCCCAGTGCACTCTGGAACCAGACTACCTGTTGCTCTGTCCTTCCAAAATGACCAAACTGAATAAAAGGGGACCTAAAACTGCGGATTTCTTCTCCTCATTGTCTAATCTGCCAGTTAAGGCACTGAAACAATTCTAACAGATAAGAAAGACTAATGGTGTCATATGATTAGTGAGTTAAACCTCAAACAAAATAGAGAACACTGGGACAGGCTTTCGTTATGTCAAGAAAAACTAAAGAGGCAGGTGATTCTAAGTACAAATTTGAGATGTGAAAGAAAAACACAACAATGCTGAAATTATTTCCATTGGGATTCATATTGTTGCTTTGGACAGGTTAGTCTCACTGGGCCCCAAGTGATATTTTTAACATCAAGAGACTGGACCGATGCTCTTTAGAAGAGTAAAAATTTTGCTACTCCATTATCCTAACTTGTGAAAAGAATTCTGACTCTGGTACCCATCCCTACTGCTGCCTCCAAAGAATATGATCTACTCACCATTGTTTCACATCTTGGCTAGATTTTACCTGTAGAAGCTACCACACGTTAGTCAGTATTATCTGAAAATAACTATAAAATATATGAGAACCCAAAACTACCATGATTCAACCCCTTTACTGAAGATGTTCAAGTGTCTATAGTATGTGCTGTTGGGTTGGCTCTAACTCCTGATGACCATATGAGTGGTGTCCACAATGTCCTGTCCTCAACAGCCCCGCTCAGGTCCTGCAGACTCATGCCTATGGCTTCTTTTATGAAGTCAGTCTATCTTGTATTTAGTCTTCCTCTTTCCCTGTGGCCTTCTATATTTCCCAACATCATTGTCTTTTCTAAAGACCCCTGCCTCCTTATGATGTACGAAGTAAGACAGCTTCTGGCAGGGATGCCTCAGGCTCAATTTGCTCTGGGACCCACCTATTCATCTTTCTGAAGGTCCAGAGTATCCATAGAGCTCTCCTCCAAGACCACACTTCAAGTGAATCATATTTTTTTCCTATCAGCCTTATTCACTGTTCAACTGTCACATCCATACATAGTAACTGGAATAAGAGGGTGTGGATGACCTTAGCTTGGGTCTCCCATGACACTTCTTTGCTCATGATGATTTTTCCTAATTGTTCCATTGCTGCCTTTTCAAGTCTCAGCCTTCTGTTGATTTCTTGGCTATAGTCTCCATTGGAATTGATGACTGAATCAAGGTAAACAAAATCTTACCTTATAATTTCAATATCTTTGTTGTCTATGTTAAAGTTGTATAGTGCTTCTGCAGTCATGACTTTTGTCTTTTTTTCAAAAATAATTTTTTAACGTTTTTATAGATTTTTAGAGAGAAAGAGGAAGGGAGAACTATAGAGAGATAGAAACATCAATCAGAGAGGAACATCATCAATTGGTTGCCTCCTGCACAGCCCCTACTGGGGATCAAGCCCACAACCCAGGCATATACCCTGACCAGGAACCGAATTGGTGACCTTGTGGTTCCTAGGTCGATGTTCAACCACTGAGCCACACCAGCTGGGCGATTTTGTCTTCTTCATGTTCAAATGCAGTCCTGCCTTGGCTCTTTCTTCTTTCACTTTCATCAAAAGTCATTTCAAATCATTACTACTTTTTGCCAGTAAGAATGGTGTCATCTGAGTTAAGTTATTGGTGTTTCTTCCACCAATTTTCACCCCTCATTCTTTTTAGTTTAGCCCAGTTTTTCGTAAAATATGCTCTACATATGGATTAAACAAATACAGAGCTAAAATGCACTCTTGTCTGACACCTCTGCCTAGAGAAAACCATTCTGTCTCCATATTCTGTCCTGATACTGATTTCCTGTAAACAACACAGGTTACGCATCAGGACAATCAAGTGCTGAGGCACACCATTTCCTTTCAGAGCAACCCAGAGCTTTTTATAATCCACACAGTCAATGGCTTTACTGTAGTTTATAAAACATAGACTAGACTTTTTCTGAAATTCTTTGGAGCATGCACTTCAGTATCAAAAAATGTTTGCAATTAGATCTTGAGTGGCTCTTCTATTTCTGAATCTAGTATTTTCAAATAGCTAGCAGCAATTCCTGAACTTGCCATTGCATCAACGCAGAAATAAATGTCTTCATCCATTCAAATAGAGCAAGTGACCAGCAAGGAACCATGCTGCATACTCTGGGGATATAAACATGATTCAAATATGAAATCTACCTTCAAAGGAGCTAAAAGTCTAGTACCTCAAAGGAACTGCACATCGCATCTGAAGATGAGTATCTTCTCAGAGTCCCTGGCAAGAAAGTGCAGGCCAATGTCAAAATGCAGGACCCCAGGATTGGTTTCCAAAGCCATACACATATACTACAGAAACCACTATTCTGATTAAGTCTGGAAGCTTAGGCCACTGAGATGAGCCATGTGCCTACAATGCAAAATAGAAAATGGTACCACAAAAATATATGGATAAAGTGTTATGACAGATCATCACTTTTGACACAAAGGATCTGAGGAAGCTTCATGGAAATGGTCCTATTTACCCGAATATTAAGAGTGGGTAATGCATATACACACATAAGGACAAAGAATAATCCAAGCTAAGGCAGATTTTTAAAAAGTATCAAGAAAGCATGAAGCATCTATGAAAAACCACTGCCAATTTGTTGAAGTTGTGCTGTCCTGCTCAATGGGTGCACCACTGCTATCCTGGGTAGGTCATATCTTCCGCAGGCAAGACTGTTCCATCTGGCACTTTTGGCCTCCGCCCACTACTACAAATGTTCCCAGTGACATACACACACAAAAGTCCACACACATTTCCAATCCTCCTCCCTCTTCAGAACCACTCTAAAAGCAAATACAGAATATTATAGCAAATAAGTCTGAAAGCTTAGGCCATATCACAGGGCCTTAGATGTCTGCCCCTTTTCTCTAGGAAATAGTAAGCTTTTAAAAGTGATAAGTGGCAGCCCTAACTGGTTTGGCTCAGTGGATAGAGGGTCGGCCTGCCGACTGAAGGGTCCCGGGTTCGATTCTTGTCAAAGACACATGCCCAGGTTGCGGGCTTGATCCACAGTAGGGGGCATGCAGGAGGCAGCCGATAGATGATTCTCTCTCATCATTGATGTTTCTCTCTCCCACTCCCTTCCTCTCTGAAATCAATAAAAATATATTTAAAAAGTGCTAAGTGGCAGAATCAGTGGTATATTTTAGAACGATTCATCTAGCAGCCATATATAGCTCTGGATTAGAGGTGGAGGGCAACTGGAGATAAGGAGGCCAGTTAGGAGGCTATTACAAAAGTAAAGGAAAGCCCTAATTAGGGCCAGAACTATTTAAAAGGTGTTCTATTCAATATAGCACCATATCCAAATCAATTTTAAATGACTCCAACAAGCATGCTGTCCCTAGCTTTCATGATTTACTCTAGTGTAATCTCACTACCTTTCATGTCAGAAAAAGAACAGATTTCTTTATGTGCTGCAGCAATCCCCTGCTCCCCCACAGTGTAAAGCTGAGCTAAGGAAATTGTGAATGCAAGTACACAGGTGGGCACCCTGCCTTATTACATATGGACTAATTAGGAAGCACATTATTTGTTAAGACATTAGCATAACGAATTAACTTAAAATGATACTTAGCAATAGGCCATTCAAAATGAAAGCCAAGATCATTCGTACATATAAGTCTTTCAACAGGAAAAACCCATCAGACCTACGGGAAGCAGCCAGTGCTCTCAGCTAGGAGAGGTGGATGTACACTAGCAAATGAAAAGCCAGATGCTCTGTAACTTCCATGAATTTTTTTAGACTGTTCTTCACCTTGAACAAATGTCTAGTTTTCTAGCTATTCATCCTGCATTGTAATTCTATACTACAGTCATAACACAAATGGATATAATGTCAGAAAATTTTTAAAAATTTTCTTTAAACTTTGGCTATTACCAGCAATATTACCTTAGGTAAGTTTACTGAATTATCAGTTTCCTCATCTGTAACTGGACACAAATTTTTTCAGTCACATACTGTTAGTAGAATTTAAACCTGTAATATATGTCAAGTACTTAAAAGCAGTACCTGGCATCTTGGGAACCATCAACAAATATATGTTACTGTTATTCAAACCTAAGCCACTTGTGAGTTCTAAGAAAGTAGCATCTTGAGGAAATACATAGGCACACTGTGCCTATAAATTCACATATAAACTATATAAATTAGCAATGGAAACATCATACAGGCGCATTCCAGCCAGATCTTTCACACTTCATGGAATACCTACCAATGTCCAGGTTAAAGCCGATTTTCATTTCTGGAAATGATTAAACTTGTGCACTAAAACAACACAAGTGTTTTGCCACGGGGCAGTTCTTGATGAACAGTAGGCTTCTAGGATATCTATATGACTATTTCAAAGAAGCAGTCTGTTAAACAAGCAGGTTTAAAGGGATGATATGAGCTGGGCTGGAATGAGTTGATACCAATCACAAGAGCTGGTTTCTAATAAGAACTTGTTTCACTGGGTATTAGAGTAACCTTCCAGTTGCATGCCATAATTAAGCATCAAACAAATAAATGGGGGACAGAATGAAAAAAGACAGATTTAAGAAAGATTCAAGCCTAGCTGTGAAAGACAATTTATGACATAAAATGTTCTAGAATAAAAAAATAAAGTTTAAGAAAATTTATTTTAAAAATCCATATATAAAAAAAAGAAGTGGTGCACTCCATCTGAAAGCTACACAAGATACAAATATATATAGCCAATAAAATAAATCTTCTATTTTAAAAGTAATTAGAGATGAATAGTTTACAAAAAGAAAAAAATGTGGTAAATTACATGAAAGATGTACATCCTTAAGAGCAATATTATACACAAATGAAAATAACCCTGTTAATCTAGGAAATGACTAAAAATAAGACAAAACAAAACTGGATGGTATGTAGAAAAGTTTAAATATTTATGGATGCAGTATAAAAATTAGCTTATTACCCTTTGTTCTACATATCCACTTTGAGGATACAGCTCTAAAACATATAATCTCAAATAGGAAAGAAGTACGTTTTTAATGCTATTAGGAGAAACTGAAATCTGAAACAATGGAAAAATTAGGAAATAATATATTAGCATACAAGAATATATATGTGTGTGTGTTTAAAATAAAAAGTGCCATAATTAAAGAAAAATGTGGACTTCCATTTCCAACCAAGATGGAACAAGGACCAAATCTACCCTTCTGCCTAAAACATGCAAAAAGTTTTGTTTTTTGAAAGATGGTTTGCAAGATGCTAAATAACTGACAACAAAGGACAATGATCCGTAAGAGACAGGACACAAGTAAGCCCCACAACTGCCCCAGCTTACTGCCTTGAAAGAATTTCTAGAGGGAATGGACAGGGTCTGGAGAGACCAAGGTAGTTAGAGTTCCAAGGAGAAGAGGGCAGCACAGAGAGAGAAAACCTCTGAGATCAGCACAAGGCTCCCCTCGGGCAGAGTACTGATCGGAGCAGGGAGTGTGCTGAAAACATCAAGCACTTGAGGCCAAAGGAAGAACCATGGGAAAGCATTAGAAGGAACAGTGCCTACCCCTACTCTCAGGACCCAGCCTTCCCACTCCACGATATTTACCCGTGAAAAAAAAAAATACATGCCCATACCAAGTTGTACAGAAATGCTTGTAGAAGCTTTATATGTAAATAGTCAAAAACTGGAAACACCAAAAAACAAACCACACAAATGACCACCAACAGGGAAATGAATAAATAAACCATGTATGTATAGCCATACAATGGAATATTACTCAGCAATAAAAAGGAGTGAACTACTGACATACACTATAACATGGACAAATCTCTAAATAATTATGTTGAGATTAAAAAAGCCAGATTAAAAAGAGTCCATGCTCTATATATGATCCCATTTAGATGAACCTCTAAAAAACGCAAATTAATCCATAGCGACAGAAAGCAGATCAGTGGTTGGCGGGTGGGTGGGAAGGGAAGAAAGAAAGGTATATACAAAGGGCACAAGGAAACGTTGGGAGTAACAAATACGTTTGCTATCTTAACTGTAGTGATGATTTCATGTGTGTACACATATTTCAGAGCTTACCAAATCTTACACTTTAAACATGTACAGTTTCCTGCATATCCGTTATGTCCCACCCAATAAAGCTGTTTGTAAAAATAGAAAAAAAAAGAGTGGTTGCATGAACAATTTCAAGTATCAGAATACAAAGTAAGGTATACATTAACCACAATCATCAGAAGTTTAAAGAGATCTACATAAATACCAGTTTATTAAGGTCTTTGGAGTTTTAGCTTAATTACCTTCTTTAAAAATTTATCCCAAGTTAATTTAATCTAAAGGGCCATTCTTACTCTCTAGAAACAAGAGCTGAGTAACAATTTGCTCATAATAATATGAAAAGGTCACATGCAGGAAACAGAGACCATGCAACTCATAAGATGCCCCTATCTCTGCTCTACATTCATTCCTCAAATAAGTTTCATGGGGCCAACATGAGAGGATACATCTAGAATAACAAGATGCCTGGAAAGCAGCTGTTTCAGAGGAGCTGGAAGCAGAGAAACTAGATAAATGTTCCTAATTTCACTAGGGCAGTTAGGCTACTCCCAGGGGTGAAGCATGAAGGGAAACCTTATACAGAGGAGAGATAATGTTTGGAAATTAGCCCAGTCTCATTATTTCCAGAAATGCCAGTTCTTTTAAGATTGATTGAAGTATTCAAAGTAACATTTTGAAAATCCATATTAACATGCCTTGCCAGAAATGATGTTCACTGAAAACACTGTGAGTGTGGGTTGTCATTTTTCATCACAAGGTGTAAAATGTAAACAGGAGAGGGGCAGCACACAGGTATTAGCTTCCTAGCGCTACCATACAAATACTACAAGCTGGTGTTTCTCTCACAGTTCAGAGCCCAAGGTCCAAATCAAGGTGTCGGCGGGGCGATGCTCTCTGAAGGCTCCAGGGAAGAATCTTCCTTGCCCCTTCCTAGTTTCTAGTGGTGGCCAGGGGTCCTTGGCAATGCCTGGCTTGCAGCTATGGTTTGCTTCACTTCTGTCTGTGCCCTGCCCTCTTCTTAGGAGGGCACCTAGGAGGGCACCAATCATTGAATTTAGGGCCCAGCTAATCTGGAATGACCTCATCTTAACTTGATTACATTCCCAAAGGCCCGATTTCCTAATAATGTCATAGTCACAGTACTTGGCATTGGAACTTTAACATATCTTTTTTTTTTTTAGGGGGGGGAGGTGGGAGGGGACAAAATTCAAACCACAATAGGGGGCAAGTATCTAACAGTAAAATCCTCATCAAGGAGGCAGTTATGAGGGAGATTGAGATTACAGTGAATGTAGCAAAAAAGATCTTCACTTCTAAATATAACTTGTGATCATTTCATCTTCAAAATAACTAGCAAAAAAGCAAAAAAAATAAAACGGCTTCCTTTTTGTTTCTAATTTCAAAATTATGTCTGCAATATACATCCCTGACTGTTATTCCACCCATAACTTCCTTTGTTCAATAAATTAGAATTCTCATTCTCAAATATACTGCTTGAGGCCTGGCCTGTGTGGCTCAGTTGGTTGGAGCAACGTCCAATACACCAAAAGGTGGTAGGTTCGACCCCCGGTCACAGTCAGGGCATCTGCGGGAGGCAGGTGATCGATGTCTCGATGTCTCTCTCTCTCTCTCATCAATAAAATATATTGCTTGAATTCTGGAGGCTGAGACACTACTTTTATAACCAGAAAAGAAAATAAGTAAATATTTTTTTAGTCAGAAGTGAGTTTGCTTCTAAGAGGGTAACAATCTTGTAGGGTTTTTTTTTAAGCCATCATCATTAGAAAGGTGCTTTATGATCTTATATGTTAAATTATATGTTTGTATACACACTCATTTATACATATGCACAACACTACTGTTATAATGTACTCTTAGTCCAGGTCAAAGTGTCTAATGTGTACCAATTAAATAAGCTTAGCATAATTCAGAACATAAAAATTTGATTCCTAACCCCTAGATTTTCAAACGGAAAAAGTTACATTGTTACATTGTTAAATAGTTAAATGTATGTATTAACTGAAAGTAATTAGACCTATTATGTCATTAAGGAAGAAACTAAAGACATAAATTGTCCGAGATTCAACTTGACCTCTCAGAGATGGGACAGATGACTTGAGAGTTCATTCTGTTATCAAAGCAAATGTAGCAAACAAATGTCTCTGGTTCATATGATTTGCTCACCAGACAATGCTTGGAGATGTCTGTTTAGTATATTACTTGGTAATTTAAAACACGAAAACTATTTGTTCCATAATTTATTTCTAGGCAGCATATAAACAACAGCATCAAAATGGCCCTCTAACATGCCCTTTTTACATCTGTCAACAATGTGGCAGCACAGATGAGAAAATGGGGCATTGTATTTCTTATAATTTTTAATAATGAATAAAATATGGTTAATGTTTTAGGAGTGAATCTAGAGCTGGTATAAACAGACACCAGATCTAAGACAGTCCATTTCTCCCAATTTTAAAATTACCATATATACTTTAAACATGATGTAATGTTTTTCCCCATTACATATGGGGGGGGGGGGGGGGGGCGGGTAAAGATGCATCTCTAGAACTGAGGGCACAAAGCCCACGATCTACGGGAAAGGTTTTGCAAGCATAGGAAAATAAAAAATGGGTGAGGAAATACTAAACCTTTGTTCACATGGAAAGGATCATTCATCTGAGGTAGTTAAATCTAATTTTGACTGGTGAGAAATGACACATCCTCTCATAGTCTCCTCCAGGTCTAAGTCTCTAAGATTCAAGGGCACGGCTACTGTTCTTTCTTTATCTTGTGAAGGTAAACAGCATTAAATCTAAATGAGTTTTCACTGAAATATGTGCTCCACTCCCCTCCTCTAATGTCTCTCTGCATTATTATATTTATGCAGATTATGCTCCCCATGCATTTAAAATAGCATATTTTCCATCATCTACAATTCGCAAATGTCACTTAAACTCTGAAGTGTTAAATAAATTCTTCCAAGTGTACAATGGCAGACAGTGAGGAACAGTGTTAGTAAATGGCCAGGCCAGAACCAAAGGAACTGAGATGTTCCAATTCACCTAGTTGGTAGAAATAGAGATGACCCAGTGGGGGTTGGAACCAAATAACAATACATGATAGAGTCATCGTATATAGTCACTTGTAAAAGGCACTATTATTTTATATGTCACTAAAAAATAAAGCTGTCAGTTATGACTAAGTTTCATCCTGAAATCAGAGATGTTAAAATGTGGGGGCATAGGGAGAAATATACCTTTTGAGAATTAAAGAAATATGGTATTATTTTCAATAAAGTCCAGAAGGCAGGATACATTTCATAAATGCAAAGCTTGATTTTTCATTTATCACAGCTGAAAATACTTATTGGCAAATATTCCTTTATAGCTATTTCCACCCCTTACTTTATGTTTCATTCATATCAAACATAATCACTCCACCTGCAAGTGGACCACAAATAGTTAAGACTATATTGTGCCAACCACAAGGACGCGCATGAACAGAAACAGCATCCTACTAGCTTATAGCTTGGCGAAGCATCGCCCATCCAAATCACTTACGCAATCTAGGAAAAATACAGAAACTTAAATTTGGTCCTTTGGGAAACCAATAGTATGTGTAGGCCAACAATTAGCCTGTGGTCCCCAAGCTGATCATTTTCTTTGCATTAACTCAGGGTGAATAATGATCAGAAGGCAATTGGCAGAGACACAGAGCCCCCAGCTCTGTTTGATGTATGATCCTGTGACAACATGATTAGCAAGAACCATTTCTCTTACACCAAAATACTGAGCCCAGATGTCAACCTGGTGCCTGGTAAAGATGCTGCACAGTGACAGCTGTTGATGTTTCCACGCTAAATAGCTGCATTCTGACCAGACACACACTTGAACCAAATGAAGTATCAGTGCATTCATAAAGAAAACATTACCAAAACCAAACAAACAAAACCCTCTGGCCCCCAAAAATAAAAATTAGCACGTTCTCTTCCCTTTTCTATCTGCTTAAGTCATAATAAATAAGGGGCAATTTTGCTGAAGGATGATAAAAGGACTACCGCATTTTATGTAATTAAGCAATAATCATATAGAAACAATTAAGTGTATAGCATGAAATAGCAATAAGTATTCAGCACAACACAAATTACTCAACACATTCATTTCACCACACTTTTTTTAATTGAAAGAATTGGTGACCTATATAAAGCACTGAATTAAAAACCAAGAGAATTTAAACAGTAAGATGTAGTGGTTACAAGTATAGCCTGTGAGCCAGTCCTGGCTCTATCCCCAGGGCTCTACTTTCCGTTTGACCTTACATCGGTAACTTAACCTTTCCAAGCTTCGGTTTCCTGACATGCAAAATAAAGCTAATGAAATCTTTACCTGATGGGGCTTTGGCTTTGTGTGGAATCAATTACAGAGTGCAGGAAAACTCTTGTCCAGTGCCCGGCACAGGGCAAACATGCAAAATGGTGTGTGCTAACTACCACTGCACTCCCTAACCCTCCAACAACTTTCTTGCCCTGACTTACATTGGTGTTCTGGGTTTTGTGCCTATCCTAAAATACTGTTATTATACTTTTATTGGCTTTATTTTATTTTCTCTTGATTCATCCACCCCCCAACCCCCATCTACTTTCAGAAACATCTTTGTACCACCTCAGTAACTAATAAAACCTGAAAAATATTTAAGATCTACAGAGTATGCTAGAGAAATATCTAGGCAACAAATGAAGCTTGAATGAACATAATTCTATGGGTTTATGACTTGGTATTCACCGCCTGGCATCCTGCACTCTGGGGAAGGTTAGTGGCACATAGCTAGAAGTCCAGGCAGGCCAAGAAGTCCTAAAGCATTTCCATTTCCCTCCATTCAGCAGGATGCCTCTACATACATTGCTTCAACTCAGAGGAGACACTAATGTGCTTCTGTGGAATTCTGCCAGCCCAATCCATAAATATCCTTATCAGGAAGAGTCCAAAACTATTTAATTCATTACAGGCTGAGGGTTTGAGAACTAAGAGAGAATTAAGCAATGTACAATCCAGTAGTGGGTTACAAAAGGGCGCTGTTCCAGTTAATACAGCTGTCTCTATAATAAAAAAGGAATAGAGAAGATACAAGGCAATACATACTATAACACTTCACATGAAAATATATATAAATATATACCCCCAAATTCCAATTTTTAAAAAATAATCTGCCAACATTATATAGGAAAAGACAGAACATTTTGAAGAACCCTATTCAGGAACAAGGTATATAGCAGAATAAACAGAACTGGACAAGGAATATAAATAAACTGGTCATTAATAAACCTAACAAAAAAGATCCCAGAGAGGATTGCCAGAAAAGGAAGTAATCAGAATTAACTGGACATGTTGGTAGAGAGATACCAAAACAGCCCTCGGAATTCAGCAATAACTCAGAAATCTAGGTATGAGGTCACACTGTGTGGCACATCAGAGCTGGGCAAGGGTGCTTACATCCTACCCTCGGCGAAGAAAAACATATGCCTGCTTGACCTGTGGAGAGACAGCCTAGGCTTCTGGCCAGTCACCATCCTGAGAAATCAGAGTTTAGTTGTGCAGCACTGCCAATTCTTGTGTGACTGCAGCTGACATTTTCACTGGCAGTATCAAGATATTGTCTATTGGCCCTGGCCAGATAGCTCAGTTGGTTAAAGTGTCAGACCAATATGCCAGATTAGGGGTTCAACCCCAGTCAGGCAACATACAAGAATCAACCAATGAATGCATAAAGTGGAACAACAAATCTCAATCTTTCTCTCTCTCTCTCTCTCTCTCTCTCTCTCACTCTCTCATCAATAATTTTTTAAAAAAAGAGAGAAGCCTTGTATATCCCCTTCAATCTCCTATTACCTACATGAGTCTTATGGGTTTTACTTCTCCAGATGCAGTTCCTTATAAATTCCAGAGGTACAATGAAGACAAAGAATTTGCCTCACACACATATTAAACTTACTAGAATAAAACTCTATTTTTCAAAGAGAAAGACTAAAGATGAAGGAATGAGGGGTAGAGACTTAAATATTGTTAGCTGTCTATCCATTCCAGATTCACTCAGAAAAAAAAATAGCCCAAACCGGTTTGGCTCAGTGGATAGAGCGTCGGCCTGGGCACTGAAAGGTCCCAGGTTCAATTCCGGTCAAGGGCATGTACCTGGGTTGCAGGCACATCCCCAGTAGGAGATGTGCAGGAGGCGGCTGATCGATGTTTCTCTCTCATCGATGTTTCTAACTCTCTATCTCTCTCCCTTCCTCTCTGTAAAAAATCAATAAAATATATTTTTAAAAAATAATAATAATTTTAAACTGTTCCTAGTACTAGACAAGGCATCTGGACCATCCTGAAGCATCTGTTTGAGCAAAATGACAATGAAGTGATTTTTAAGGATAATTTTCACTATATGCACTTTTTATCTCACACTCTGAACCTCATACTCTAGTTCCCAATAAGATAAAATTTTACTGTAATTTGTGATTCTGATCCTATAATAAAGCAGTAATATGCAAATGAACCCTCACGCCCTCACAAGATGGCTGCCTATGACCAGGCTGGCAGTGGGTTAGTGAGGGACGACCAAATGACTGAACAAGCAGGTTGCGTGGGGTGACCAGGCCGGCAGGGGAGTTAATGAGGGACGACCAAACAACTGAACAGCAGGCTGCATGGGGCAACCAGGCCGGCGGGGGGGGGGGGGGGGGGGGGGGGGGGGGGGGGGGGGCAGTTGGGGGCATTAGGCAGGCAGGCGAGTGTTTAGGAGCCAGCAGTCCAGGCTTGTGAGAGGGATGTCCGATCCCCAGGATCAGGCCTAAACCAGCAGTTGGACATCCCCTGAGGGATCCCAGATTGGAGAGGGTGCAGGTTGGGCTGAGGCCCCTCCCTCCCCCCCCCCCCCCGCCCCCCGCACCGTGCACAAATTTCATGCACTGGGCCTCTAGTATTTAAATAAAAAACCACAAGAGATTTATCTCCTGCAAATTTTGTTTTATCTTTTCATTTAAAAATACTTCTCAATTATCCAGAACACCTCCTTGTTCTGTAATAGTCCCCCTAATTATTATATTCAGATGGCTACATTGATAGACAAGGCCACAATCATAAGACAAGAGATTATGGACTGTATATCAAGAGATCCCTGGTTCAAATCCGGGAACCTTGTCCAAATAGGAAGGAAGGGAGGAAGGGAGCGAGAAAAGGAGGGAAGATTATGAAACTACATGACAAAGTAAAAATTGGATGACCATGGTGACCCATTGAACATACCCAGGACAGTTACTTGCATCTCTAATGTCTTCATAATCTTCTCAAACTAGAGGCGAGGCTGTATCTCACAAGCTTGTTATAAGGGAAAAGTGATCTGAAACAAAGGCTTAAGCCCTTTGAGAATGTGCAATGAACAGGGTAAAAAAAGAGACAGTGAAAACACATACTTTTATTAAAATCAGAGAACACAAACATTGACCATGGAGATGAGAGACTGTTAATGAGGTGCTGAAAGATAAACAGGGCAGCTCATCTCTGACAACTATTCTAGCTCAATATATATCCCAGGCTATACTAAAGCATATTCACCTTTACCAGAAAATCATCTTCCCTGTTTTGTTACTTGGGGCTACATAGGGAATAAAGGGGAAGAAGATGAACTATCTAGAAATTAGGTCATATATAGTGCCTAGACTGCAGTTACTTCTGTGGCTGTGTTTATTCTGAATTTCCCCTTTACACGTCAAAACCAATGCTTCTAAGCCTATAAATTGCAGATTTTTAGTGCAATTAAAAACAAATACTGATGAATTATATATGTATGACTTTATTTTCACCAAGGATATGTCCAAATCGCATAATTAAGGAAAGCAAATATGAACTGCTATTGATTCCTTAGAATGTGGGAGAAAAGGAAGTGGTTGGCATTAAGAACCCTATATGCCACTTTCACCCAGAAACTTGCCTTCTGAGTCTCCAGCATTGATCACCAAAGATAGCAAATAGATTGTTAGTCATTATTAGAACTTAAGAATTACCAGACCCTCATTTACAGAGTCCAATTACAGAGAAAAAGCCCAGCTATTTTGGCTGAACATTCATCCCAATGGAAAAAAATAGAGCCTTCTTAATCACTTTCATTATCAAAACAGACTCCCTGCTGGAGCCTTTTAATTGGAAGTCTACCATGTTAAAGACATTTACATTTTATCAAACTACATTGACAGGGGTAATAGAAATAATTTCTAGCTCCTAGCTTCACATCTCCCAGATATGTGATGACATCTGTAGTGATCCACTGGGGGGAGGGGGAACAAAACATGGAAAGATCAGGATAGGAAGCTGGGCCCCTAGGACACAAGCATCTGTTGGAAATCTCACCAAGCTGGGAATCAGCCTTTCTCTTCTTCATCTCTGCTATGTTAAGAGGAAGAAAGGAAATGGCATCACACCTAGCTCCTACTATGAAATGCTCCAAAGATAAAGGGATGTCATTTACTAACAAATGAAGAGATAGCTAGATGATTTGTGCCCAAGATACCTCTCTCTCTCCCCCTTCCCTCCCTCCCCCCGCCGCTCCCGCCCTCTCCCTGTCTTTCTCTCACACACACACTCTCAACGTGTAGGATGCCAGAGTGTTATAGCCATGAGCCATATTTTGTTATACATAGAGGCTACAAAAGTACACAGCACTTTACAAACCACAGAACATAGGCAACAGAGCCTGGGGGAACTCAGCCTAAATTACACATGGACAGGGTGGTGAGGGGAAAAAGGAAAATATTTAGTTGCACAAATTCTTGGCAAGAATAATTTTGAGAGGCAGTAGGGAAGGGACTATTAAGCCCATTAAGCCCTGATCTGTAGAAGAGCTCATGCAAACCACAATCAACCCATCAGTAATCCAAAGCCGTAACTCCTGAAGGCCAAGAGTGGTATCATCACAGCAATTCTATGGCAATTTCCACCTCTGGCTTTAAACATGATTTGGTTTTCTAATCATATGATGGCAAGTTCATTCATCCAAGTAATATTAAAATGAAAATACTGAATAAACACCCACATGCTTAGGAAAGAAAAGAAAAATGAAGCAAAAGTAGTCTTGCCCAGACCTAGCTGGTTTTGCTCAGTGGATAGAGCATCAGCCTGTGGAGTGAAAAGTCCCAGGTTTGATTCTGGTCCAGGGCACATGCCTGGGTTGCGGGCTTGATCCCCAGTAGGGGGCTTGCAGGAGTCAGCCAATCAATGACTCACTCTCGTTGTTGTTTCTATCTCTCTTTCCCTCTCCCTTCCTCTCTGAAATAAATTTTTAAAATGTAATTTTTTTTTAAAAAAAGTAATCTTATTGGTGCCAGATGGGTACTATACTTACTAGGCAGTTTGTAAGGTATATAAATATCTAAGCACTATGTTGTACACCTGAAACTAATATAGTATTGTCAACTGTAATTGAAAATTTAAAAATTTTAACGGTCAAGCTCACTTTTTTAAAAAAGTGATCTTATAATGGGCCTAGGAGAGCTGCAAACCTAAATTATATTAAGTTCAGCCATTACAAGCTATGGTTAAATAATCCTCATCAACTAAGGGAGCCATCCATTCCTTTATCCTCCTGTATCAGGGGTGGGGGACATCTGGTCCACAGGCCTTATCCTTTGGTCTGGTCCTGCCGAGGCAACTGCAGGCAGGATTCGAAATTCAATAAATCTAGGAGCTTTTTCACAACAACACAATTTTTTTTTAATTGCTAAAAGTATTACAAAGGGTATTACATATGTGCCCTCCCCCTCCCACCCCCCCACCCCCCCCGCCCTTGACAATCCCCTGGCCTCCCTTACCCCCCAGTGTCTTATGTCCATTAGTTATGCTTATATGCATGCATACAAGTCCTTCAGTTGATCTCTTACCCCCCTCCCTCCTGCCCACCAACCCTCCCTGGCCTTCCCACTACAGTTTGACAATCAGTTTGAGGCAGCTCTGCCTCTGTATCTATTATTGTTCAAAAGTTTGTAATGGTCTTTATTATCCATGAATGAGTGAGATCATGTGGTATTTTTCCTTCATTGACTGGCTTATTTCACTTAGCATAATGCTCTCCAGTTCCATCCATGCTGTTGCAAATGGTAAGAGTTCCTTCTTTTTTACAGCAGCATAGTATTCCATCATGTAGATGTACCACAGCTTTCTAATCCATTCATCTACTGATGGGCACTTAGGCTGTTTCCAGATCTTAGCTATGGTGAATTGTGCTGCTATGAACATATGGGTGCACATATCCTTTCTGATTGGTGTTTCTGGTTTCTTGGGATATATTCCTAGAAGTGGGATCACTGGGTCAAATGGGAGTTCCATTTCCAGTTTTTTGAGGAAACTCCATACTGTCTTCCATAGTGGCTGCACCAGTCTGCATTCCCACCAGCAGTGCACAAGTGTTCCTTTTTCTCCACATCCTCTCCAGCACTTGTCGTTTGTTGATTTGTTGATGATAGCCATTCTGACAGGTGTGAGATGGTACCTCATTGTTGTTTTGATTTGCATCTCTTGGATGATTAGTGACTTTGAGCATGTTTTCATATGGCTCTTGGCTTTCTGAATGTCCTCTTTTGAAAAGTGTCTATTTAGGTCCTTTGCCCATTTTTTGATTGGATTGTTTATCTTCCTTTTGTTAAGTTGTATGAGTTCCCTATAAATTTTGGAGATTAGGCCCTTATCAGATATGACGTTGGTAAATATGTTTTCCCACGCAGTGGGTTTTCTTGTTGTTTCACAGCAACACAATTTTTAAGTTGATAATTTTGTATGGCCCATGAATGATGTTAGAAATATCCAAATGGCCCTTGACAGAAAAAAGGTTCCCCACCCCTCTCCTAGATAAACAAAAGATTTGAGCTCCTAAAAGGTACGCAAGAGTTCCCAAGAGACAGAGAACTAAACCACAAGAAATTCTCTCCATTGAGAGAACACATAAAAAGTTTGTTCCCAGACATTTACAGTGTAGCCCACACCAACTCAATGAGCCATGGCTCAGAAAGTCCTTAACTGTGAATTAACTTTTAAGCGAGGTCCTTAATTTAGTGCTCTCTGCACTTACCAGAGATTCAGCACAATGGACAAACAGGTGCTGTCAGCATTGAGTTTTATCAATTATAAAAGTCATGATGTGTCACACTATTTTGTAATGTATCATTATTCCCATTTTGCAGAGAGCGCAAGGGACTCTTCTCAAATATACGGTAGGTGTCTGGGAAAGACATAAGCCAGGTCATCAGAATACCCATCACAAATACTTTCCTGATGACCTCTATTTTAATGTAATACATTAATAGTCAAAACCAGTCAGGTTCATTTTTCAACATGCAAATCAAAAGTGCTCAGGACTTGACTGAAGTAGAAATAGAAATTACCTGTGGAATCCCTTGGCCTCTGAGCTCACCAAGGGTGGACACAACAAAGTTTTTTGGTGCTACTCTTCTATAATGTAAACTACTAGACAGTCCAATGTTTTCACCATGTATTACTAGTAGATATCATTTATAGCCAATATTGAAAAAAATCACCTGATTCTGATGGGCTTTTCATAAGTTTTTCTTTAGTCTCCCAAAGAGCAAGATACCAATTCACTGCAAAATCAGGTTTAATCTCCTCCCATTCATCAATAGTGACACCAACCCCCTTTTCTCTATTCAAAGGGGAAACCATCTGCAATAGTTCTACCCGAGTTCCCCGGGAATTTTAGCTTCGGCAGCCTGGTTTCTGAACCCTCAGCAATGGGAGCAATTTAACTCGATCAACTTCACCAGTCACTGTTGCAATTTAGCTAAGGCATTTCCCAGGGGCCCATTAGAAAAGGTTCCAATTTGAAAAACGCACATCTGATCCCACAAACCAGTCCAGGCAACATCATTTGGTACCAACTTACAATTTTTTTTTTCTGATCCCAAATCCTTCACTTTGACACACAAATGCAGAAAGGAAATTACAAATAGACAGCATTTTGAAAATGTTGCTCAAATATACAAACATTAAAGAATATTATGATAAAAATCATAGCCTGCTACATGCATGGGTTCTGACTGGTTTGGTTTGGTTATTCATCTCTATTATAAGCAAACTGAAGATGGTGGCCCAGGGTAGAAAAAGCCTTCAACAGCATCTGCAATACAGCAACATCAGAAACCTAATGAAAATGTGAAGTTCCTTCCAGAGTTAAGGACCATGAAAAGCCAAAATAGCACTATTAAAGTACTTTACACATGCACACACATTGCACCTCCTCAATGGAATGAACCAAAAGAAATGTGAAAGTACATATTATGTAGGAATGGGCAAAAGGGTGGGAGAGAGCTCTTCCAGCAAAAGAAATGAAACACTTTTATAATATCAATAGGAGAAACTCAGTTACAACCTTCAGGTTACTGTTGTGAAAGCCAAAATATTCAGATTGGAATTCACTGCTATCCCATAAATAATTACACCTTACTTCATTAGACTTAATAGGCTTTACCAATATGTTTCAGTGGGTCTCAGTCTGCTTTTCTACAACACTGGTACTTCTGAAATGGAATGTAGAAAATGTGTCACCTAACATCATCCTCAACCAGGAAAAACTAAAAGCACTTTCCCTTAAGATCAGGAACAAGACAGGATGTCCACTTTCACCACTCTTATTCAACATAGTACTGGAAGTTCTAACCACAGCAATCAGACAAGAAGAAGAAATAAAAGGCATTCAAATTGAAAAGAAAGAAGTTAAGACTGTCATTATTTGCAGATGACATAATACTGTATATAGAGAACTCTAAAGTTTCCACCAAAAAACTACTAGAACTGATTAGCAAATTAGTAAAGTAACAGGATACAAAATAAATATTCATAAATCAGTTGCATTTTTATACACCAATAATGAACTACCAGAAAGAGAAACTATCAGAACTAAGAAAGTAAACAATCCCATTTACAACTGCATCAAAAATAAAATGAAAAAAAATAGCTGGGAATGAATTTAACCAAGAAGGCAAAAGATCTGTATTTGGAAAATTATGACACTGAAGAAAGACGCTGAAGAAGACACAAATAAATAAAGTATATACTGTGCTCATGGATAGAAAGAATTAACACCATAAAATGTACATACAATAGATTCAATAAAATTTCTATCAAAATACCGATGGCATTTTTCACAAAACTAGAATAAATAATCCAAAAATTTATATGGAATTACAAAAGAACCCTAAAAGCTGCAGCAATCTTACAAAGAACAAAGTTAGGGGGGAAAAGTATCAGCATCATGTAAAATAATGTTACCAAAATTAAGTTAGAAAACTGAATAGTCTCAGTTTAGGAATTTTGTCCATAAGTTTTTCTTTAATAAAAAAGAGTATTTGCTATCAAGTGTCAAATGTCAATAAATCAATGAACCAATAACAAGTTCATCTTACTAATTATTATATACTAGAGGCCTGGTGCACAAAAATTTTTGCACTGGGGGGGGTCCCTCAGCCTGCCCTGTGCCCTCTCGCAGTCTGGGACCCCTGGGGGGATGTCCACCTACTGGCTTAGTCAGACATCCCTCTGACAGTCCGGGAGCCCTCGGGGGATGTCCACTTGCCAGCGGGAAGCAGGCCTAAGCTGGCAGCCGTCAGCCTGGCTTGTGGCTGAGCAGAGCTCCCCCTGTGGGAGCGCATTGACCACCAGGGGGCAGCTTCTGCATTGAGCGTCTGACCCCTGATGGTCAGTGTGTGTCATAGTGACCAGTCATTCCCAGTTGTTCTGCTGTTAGGGTCAATTTGCATATTACCTTTTTATTATATAGGATTACTACTAGAGGCCCTGTGCACAAATTTGTGCACTCGTGGTATCCCTCCGCCTGACCCACAGACATCCCCCAAAGGGTCCCGGGTTGCGAGAGGGCACAGACCAGGCCAATGGACCCCACCGGTGCACGATTGGGGCCGGGAACAAACCGAGGGAGAATTCCTGGGCATGTCCGGCCCATCTCTCCCACTCCTGATCGGGGCTATTGGGGCCGTCTCACCCAGTCCCCATTGGGGCCGATTGGGGCCAGCCAGCTAGGGAGGGACCGTGGGAGGTTGGCTGGCCAGGGAGGGACTGCGGGAGGGCTCCAGGGCGTGTCCGGCCCATCTCACCCAGTCCAGATTGGCCGGACCCCAGCAGCAAGCTAACCTACCGGTTGGAGGGTCTGCCCCCTGGTGGTCAGCACGCGTCATATCGACTGGTTGAACTAACAGTCGGACACTTAGCATATTAGGCTTTTATTATATAGGATTAATAGAATGAATATTTTGGTGCACACATATACTTCATTTTATGTAACTTACATATATTTTCTAGCTGGAGAATTATCCCAAATTAACATGACAGAATTAAATATTTTTATGTACCATGTACATTCTAGGAGTTTTGCCACCTCAACATGTTTGGGAGCCAATGCTATTATTTATCAAATTTAATGGTGGCAGAGTACCAAATGCTCAGAAAAACAACTCACATTACATATTCTACCAGGGACTCATAGGATACACAATTCTACATGCAGTATTTCTGCTCTCTGACAAGTGTAGCTTAAAAATTTCAGTGATTTTTTTTTATCTTCCCTATGTATAAAGAGAGCATATTTGCTCTTTCAGGCTAGTACTTTCACCTAAGTCTCAACTGTAAGAGAACAAAATAAGTGGACTGTCAGAAGATATTGATTTATAGATGGTAACTTCACTTTATCAACAATACCACCCACAATCTACAGCCACATATACTGCAAGTCAAGATTTCTACAGGGTTGGAGTAGTACTAGTATAGTCAATGTGGTTCACAATGTCACACAGGAAATACCGCTGTTTTACAGCAGCCGTTCTCAAAACATAGGCGAAAGACCCCTGCTTCTCTCTTTTCCTTCCTTTCCAACTACTATATTTGTGTGAAGCTAAAATTTCTTCCAATTTTTCAACCAAAGTAACATAAAACAAACAAAAAATGCAAAGCAGATACAGGATTCCAACTGTCTTCTACTAAGCCATATATCAAACAGATTTGCCAAAAAACGTAATGTCATCCTTCATTTTTTTTAAATAGTTATTTTTCATGAAAACTTTTTGGTATTAACATATAAACAGGCTTGTTATTTTTTTAAATTAAATACTATACAATTCTCAGTTTTAGTCCTAATAGAGTATATACTAATACATAATTATTCCACATTAACAAAAGCTCGTTGGGTCCTCAATAATTTTTAGTAATATGCAGGAATCCTCAAACCAAAAAGTTTGAGAACCACTATTTTAGAGGAACTCAATAGATATACTATAGTTACAGTATAAGGGAGGCCCAATGCAGGAGAGCCTTAATGTGAAGATTCCTGATCAAAAATCATCTTTTTAAGTAGGAGAGTCATTAATATTAACAAATCTGGTAAAAAAAAAAAATTTTTTAAAAAAAGGAAAGGAAAGGAAAGGAAAATTTAAAAATTCACTCTAATATTTATTCAAACACAATTGTTTAATCCTGCTCTAAAAACATTTCCCTATCTTACTCTATGCTCATGTTTTTGTGCAATTATAATTATGATACAAATAGAATGAACTTTGACATTTTGTTCACTTAACAATGTAACCAAAATAAGTGTCCCGGCAGACATATAATCTTTCTAATTTTGGTAGGTACAAAATTGGAGTGCATAGTTATATATAACTAAAAATTCAAACTGTACACTCAATACTTCTACACTGTTCTAAAAGTGAAAACTCAATTTTTTAGAAATCTTAAAAGACCATAGATATTCCAAAATTTATTTAACCTAGTCCCAATTTCTGACTATTTAGTCTATTCCTATTTTTTCTGAGATTGTGCTAGTTAAAAAAATGGACAAGTTAGCTAGTTTACCTGTTTTTACTTATGTAGACATGCTTGTGTAATTAAAATTAAGTATGTCTGAAAAGTTTAACTTCACAAAAGTTTTCTGAATGTATTACTGTAATTTAAAATTTATACTAAACTAGAGGCCCAGTGCACGGATTCATGAGGGAGGGAGGGGATCCCTTAGCCTGGCCTGTGCCCTCTCAAAATCTGGGACCCCTCGGGGGATGTAGCAGTGCACCAAGTGGCAGGCGGCCAGGGAGGAGCCAAGCCGGGGCTGGGTGCCACGCTCTTCATGTTCATCCTGGCCAGCTGTGCCTGCCGTCACCACTGCTCAGTAGCACTGCCTTGGAGCCGGGAGAGGCTCCCAACTCTGCAGCTGCGCTAGCCAGTCATGAGCCCGGCTCTAGGCTGAGCAGCGCTCTCCCTGTGGGAGCACACTGACCACCATGGGGCAGCTCCTGTGTTGAGCATTTTGCCCCCTGGTGGTCAGTGTGCATCATAACGACTGGTAATTCCGGTTGTTCCGGTCGTTTGGTCATAACGGTCGCTCAGGCTTTTAATATATATAGATAGGTCTAGTAAATGTGTGCGTTCACCAGTCACTGTGAATAACCAAGTGCACACGGCTGGAACATCTGCCTGCATGTGGTAAAACTGCTGCAGAAAGTCACACCACGCAACAACAGAACCAATTATCTCATGCAATGCAGTGTGATCATGTGCTAATCATTCACCAAACATTGTTTAAAAACAGTGACTCTTGGATTTAAATATGTAGACTATAGTTGAGATATGCAATATTTATTTATGTTGGTGAGATTACTATAGTGTTTTTTTCTAACATACAGCCCATTCACTAAAATTTGTTAAAAAAAAATAACAATGAATTAACAACAAAAATAACCTGTTAATTCATTTATAAATAAATCTTGATTAAAAGAATTTTAAAATTAACAGGGTGTTAGTGTTCACATTTTACATATGGCCTAGAAATTTTGTCCATTAAATTGAGGTCCCCAAAATCAAGGATTTATTGTACTCTGATAAAGATCATACACAAATTACGAAGCCACACATCTTTTAGCCAGTAAGACTGCGTGGACCCAGCAGCAAAGAATAGGATACCACTGCAGATCTCATTTCTCTCACAATTATTCTTTGAAAATAAAATGAACAGTCATTTACAAATGTGAAAGAGCTATGAGTTGAACTTATAAGTTAGTTAAGAGTGCTGGTCCTTCCTCAGATTAGTCAGTGCCATGTGTCAGGCCTAACTTGGGGATCGGTCATAGTTGCAGACATAAAGCCTAGGGCAAAGTCTTCTCTGCCAAACTAAGCTGCTTGATACATGTAGGTTACTGTTATGCACTCAATTGTGTCTCCCAAATTCATGTTGAACCTCGGAATTTGACTATATGTGAAGATAGAACCTTTTAAGAGGTGATTAAGTTAAAATGAGGATAGTAGGGTGGACCCTCATCTGATTGGTAAGGCATCCTTATAAGAAGAGGAGGTGAGAAGGACACCATGGTCACCCAGGTACAGAGAAGGATGACTATGTGAAGAGGAATCAGAGAGTTGTGACCTACAAGCCAAGGAGAGAAGCCTCAGAAAAACCAAACCCAACACCACCTAAATCTTGGACTTCTAGCCTCCAGAAGGCTAGTGCTGTGCGAATTGGTGCTAGTTTGCTAGGACTGCCATTATAATGTAACACAGTTACCAATCTGACACTTGAGGATATTTTCGTGCTCTTCCCAATCTAGTCCAAACCCTTCCATGTACAGATAATGAAAACAAGCTCTGTGAGGTTAAAGTTTTCATTTGTGACTGAAAAACAAGTAACTAGAAGATCAAGGAAAATAATCTAGATCTCTCACACCAAAGCTCTTTCTACCATATTACAAGAACAATGATAAATGAGAACCCCAGATATTTCTGAGCATCAATAGCAAAGACCTACAATTTAATCTTAAAACAATTAATTTCTGGAACACAATTCTTGAGGATGCTCAATAATAACCAGTAGTTTTAAACAACAATATATTGAGGTACAAACCTTTGAAGAATACTATAACAATTTTACCTGCTATACAAGAAATGTGTCCTCAAGCAAACAAACAAAAAACCTGAAACAGGATCATTTAAAAAGACACAGGCTGCCCTACCTGGTTTAGTTCAGTGGATAGAGCGTCGTCCTGCAGACTAAAGGGTCCCAGGTTCAATTCTGGTCAAGGGCACATACCTCGGGTGTGAGTCGACACCGGCCCCAGTCGGGGCACCTGGGGGAGGCAACCTATCCACGTACTCTCTCACATCAATGTTTCTCTCTCCCCCACTCTCTTCAACTCTGTCTAAAATTTTTAAAAATGAATAGAAAAAATATATATATCCTCAGGTGAGGATAAACTAAAAAGACACAAGGCCTTTGAACAAATAAAAGGAAAGAAGAAGCTAAATGTAACAGCTTTTAAGGAAAAATGGCTGTTAAGAATGAGATCAAATGACCAGAAAGACCAGACAAATGCTAGCTTTTGACTATGGATAAAGAAAATTAATTAGGAACTCGAACTTTCAGGTTATCAAAGCTGAAGACTTACAGAGGGTGGACAAGATTGTTGAGTATTATAGAACAGTTTAAATATGACTATGTGTTTATTTTAAATGCCTATGTCTCTGTAAATATTCTATTCTTGGCATGTTAAGTGTTTTTTGGCTTAGCTTTCCTCCCTTAATTGAAACTTTCTCAGTTAATCAATGAGATCAATTATCCCAAAATATAATAAATAAGATGGTGGCCACAGCTTTTCCACTTTGAAATTAAAAAATAATCCACAAGGCATTCTCCCTCTAAGGAGCATGCCCATACCAATCCCCACCCCATCCCCCAGGCACATATCCCCTAACCTCTAAGGAACCCAATTTGACTTGCAACCAGGGAAGGAATGGGCAGTGGCAGATCATCCCAGGCTAACCCCTGATCCTATCTCCAAGTCTCCTATTTCCCCCTTTTCTCTGACTACCCACTGAGCAATAGCAGCCCAGCCTCAGCTCTCCTGTGCTTCTTCTATGCCCTTCCTTGTTTCCCAGCCATAAATATTTTCTGCTACAGCCAATAAATTCTTGCTTGCTTTTCTACATTTTGTCTCTTGATTGAAATCTTTCCATTGAGAAGACAAGAACCAAGGTCTCTTCATCTCCCCAGTAACATCTGTTTTTGTAAACCATATAACCCAGGAGCTCAGGGCCATTGTCTCTCTCAACTGGCCTGCTCCTCCCTTAAGAGTGTATCTTCAATAAGTCCCACTTTGCTTTACTTTCATAAATAAATAATCCACAAAACTACAGCTGGTCAAATGATCACCATGGACAGCGCTCATTCTGAAGCCTCAGGTCTAGGGATTTGCTTTAATAAAGAAATTTACAGGCTTCCTTTGCGGCCCTGGGAGTGGAAATGACACTCGTGGAGCTGTGGCCGTGGCTATGGAATTTATGGGACTGCGCCTGCTCACCTGCTGGCGGGACTGAAGCCACAGGAGAGGGAAAGTGACTGGGACCTCTACTCTAACCTGAATATCCTTTCCTTGCTCCTGAAGTTATAGCTACAGGAAGAATGCTGGCTCTCCGGCAGGAAGAGGCAGCGTGGCACCCTTGGAGAAGCACCCGCCTGGGGGACTTGGACAAGAATGAATTGAACCCGAAGTACTAAAGAAAATCAATATATCGAAACCCAGAAAATGTCAGATCCAGGAGTCTGGGGAGTGGCTCCACAGCCCAGGACATCCCCTGCCTGGCCCATGAGAACATTCTGAAATCATTGGGAAACCTTGTTCCTAGAGAAGACCAATGATTCAGCTAAGCAATTTGCTACATTCTGCGGGACAGTGTGCCAGACTTCTCTCTGAAGAGTGTTCTGGAAGTTAAGATGAATTTTTGGCAAGTTCGTTCTAGGTCTGTGAAATATTCTGTTGGTATTTTAATGGGAAGTGCATTGAAGCTTCTGCACAGCAAAAGAAACGATTAACAAAACAACAAGAAAGCCCACTACATGGGAGAACATATTCACCAATGTTATCACCGATAAGGGTTTAATCTCCAACATTTATAGGGAACTCATACAACTTAACAAAAGGAAGATAAACAATCCAATCAAAAAATGGGCAAAGGACCTAAATAGACACTTTTCAAAAGAGGACATTCAGAAAGCCAAGAGACATATGAAAACATGCTCAAAGTCACTAATCATCCGAGAGATGCAAATCAAAACAACAATGAGGTACCATCTCACACCTGTCAGAATGGCTATCATTAACAAATCAACAAACAACAAGTGCTGGAGAGGATGTGGAGAAAAAGGAACACTTGTGCACTGCTGGTGGGAATGCAGACTGGTGCAGCCACTATGGAAGACAGTATGGAGTTTCCTCAAAAAACTGGAAATGGAACTCCCATTTGACCCAGTGATCCCACTTCTAGGAATATATCCCAAGAAACCAGAAACACCAATCAGAAAGGATATATGCATCCCTATGTTCATAGCAGCACAATTTACCATAGCGAAGATCTGGAAACAGCCTAAGTGCCCATCAGCAGATGAATGGATTAGAAAACTATGGTACATCTACACAATGGAATACTATGCTACTATAAAAAGGAATTCTTACCATTTGCAACAGCATGGATGGAACTGGAGAGCATTATGCTAAGTGAAATAAGCCAGTCAATGAAAGAAAAATACCACATGATCTCACCCATTTATGGATAATAAGGACCATTATAAACTAATGAACAAAAATAGATACAGAGGCAGAGCAGCCTTGAACAGACTGTCAAACTACAGCCAGAAGGCTGGGGAGGGTGGGGGGGGCGGGGGGTAAGAGATCAACTGAAGGACTTGTATGCATGCATATAAGCATAACCAATGGACATAAGACACTGGGGAGTAGGGGAGGCCAGGGGATTGTCAAGGCGGGGGGGGGGGGGGGGGGGGGGGGGGAGGAGACATATGTAATACTCTTTGTAATAGTTTAAGCAATAAAAAAAAAAAAAAAGAAAAGAAATTTACAGCCCTAGCTGGTTTGGCTCAGTGGCTAGAGCATCAGCCTGTGGACTAAAGGGTCCTGGGTTCAATTCTGGTCAAGGGCACATGCCCGGGTTGCAGGCTCAATCCCCAGTGTGTGTTGGTGGTCGGGGGTGAAGAGGGGGGTAAATACAGAAGGCAGCCGATCAATGATTCTCTCTCATCACTGATGTTTCTATCTCTCCCTTCCTCTATAAAATCATATTTAAAAAAGGAATTTACAAATAACTGTTAGAAGTACTTTCCATCCCTACACCTTCAGCTTTTACAAAAAAAAAAAAAAGAAATATGTTTGGGTTTGGGGACAGTTAAAACTTAGTTGAAGTAAAGGAAGCTGAATTATAATTAGAGGCAGGCAAAATAGTCACAGTTCTTCAGCATGCTAATCTTATACTTGATGGCCAAAATGGTAGTGGTAGGTGGCCTAGAAAACCATATGGAGATATGATGAAAACAGTGATTTCCAGAAGTCCTAGTTAAGGTATATATGGAGAGCAATAAACCACTTGAAATCTATTTTTGAAATCTTTTTGTACTTTAAAATGTGCTCTAAAAATTATTGTGCTCTAAAAATTATTGTGCTATAAAAGGAAATTCCAATGACGTACAAATATGTTCAGAATACGGTCTGCAATTGTAATGCAGTTTCTAGTTCAAGTCCATATTGTTACAACACCAGCAATTAGTAAATGCCTGGACACACAGAATGGTCTCAATTCTTGAAGGTATGAAGAAACAACTAAAGAAGGGGGAAGCTATAAAACAAAAAGCTAGGACTTCAAATAACTATTGAATATAGAAATAGTAAGGTAAAAAAAGTTTTTTACAGAGACTTGTCCCTTAATAATGACAAAGAGAAGATGGAATGACAAATCATAGAAGAAAGGTACCTTTTGAGGCTCTTACAAAGGTATACATTAACCTCTTGACGAATTTTTCTTATTGTCATGTATGCACATAGCTGACTGTCCTTGGCAAAGCTAGGAGAGTTTAAAATAAATTGTTGAAGTTAATCAAATACTTTCCCTTTAATTAACTATGAGCAGTTGATCACATTTCTCTAGAAAGAAAAAAACCTAGGAATGTTTGTTAAATGTACCCTATGTTTTATTTTATTCAACCTCATTTACTACAAAACAACCAAGAAAAGTCATAATGCCCATTTTACAAATTTAAAACCAGGTTTAAATTTAGTTATCCTCTTAGTATCTCAAAACTAGTGGTAGGCTGGTTTCAGACATAAACTAGCCAAATCCTTTAAAGTTCATTCCTTTCCCATTCATTATCAGGCGTCTCACGTAATAAATAAGCAGGACAGATTAATAAAACTGTAAAGTTAAAAAAAAAAACCCATCCACATTCACCTGCCCTATGACCCAACCAACACCAATCCTAGGCATACTATTTCTCCCAGGTGAAAAAACGTACATGTCCACTGAAAGGCATTAGCATCACAATAGATCCAAGCTGGTAACAGCCTAAATGTCTATTAATAAGAAAATGGCTACACAAAAAAGTCGTTTATTCATACAATGGAATAGTATACACAGGAGAAAAGAACCACTACTGCTACACAGAACAGCAAGGATAAATCTCACAGGCATAACATTGCATGAAAAAAGCCAGATACAAAAGGGTACCCAATGTATTCCATTCAATGAGGCTCAAGAATAGGCACAACTAATCAATGATGATAGATATCAGAAGAGTGGCTACCATAAGGCATCAAGTCTGGGAATGGGTACCTTGTGGGATGTTGAAATATTCTATGTCGATCTGGTTGGTAGATAAAGGGCATATACATACCTAAAAATTCACCAAGTTGAATACTTAAAATTACTGTACCTTATACACATGACTAGATGTTTAACCTCAATAAAAAAAGTTTCTTTAAAAAAAGCTTTCATAAAGTGACAAAGCAGGGTAATAGCATTTACATTTAAACAAAGAATAACTTTTATTAGTATCTACATATATAAAAGCCTAAGTGACCATTACGACCAAACGACTGGAATGACCGGTCGACAGGTCGCTATGACACACACTGACCACCAGGGGGCAGACGTCTGACAAAGGAGCTGACCCCTGGTGGTCAGTGTGCTCCCACAGAGGGAGCGCCGCTCAGCCAGGAGCCAGGCTCATGGCTGGCAAGCGCAGCTGCAGCGGCAGGCGCCTCTCCTGACCCTGCGGCAGTGCTACCGAGCAGCAGTGGCAGGCACAGGAGGCTGGGATGAGCACAAGCGGCGCTGTGCCCAGTCCCAGCTCGGGCTCGGGCTGGGGCTCCTCCCTGGCCACCTGCTGCTTGGCACACTGCTACATCCCTCAGGGGATGTCCAACTGCTGGCTTAAGCCCTGGCCTGCGGGGATCGGGCCTAAACCGGTAGTTGGACATCCCCCAAGGGGTCCCAGATTGAGAGAGGGCGCAGGCCAGGCTGAAGGAAACCCCCCTCCCATGCACAAATCCATGCACCGGGCCTCTAGTTGGGAGCATAACCTGGAAAGTACTTGAAATTTGTACCACTAGGTAAATATATTGTTATTTCTGGTAGCAGCTGGCAATTCTACCTCTTAAAAGAAGAATGAAGACAAAATGGAAAACATATCAACAACTATTCTCTAGTTTATGACTCTTTTTCAATTATACAAAATGCACTTACAGAACTTACCTGCAGAACACACCATGCCCCCCAATCTGCTTTAAAACAACACACAGATCTGAAGTATATCAGCTGCTACTAAAGCAGATGTGAGGGAGGTATCAGGGAGAGGGGAAAGGAGAGCTAACAGGCAGCAACATCATTAATTGCTGGGGTGCAAACAGTGAATGATCCCAAAACATGATAAAGTCGACACTACTAAGGCAAAAGCCTCAATCACTTGCTGTTTTAGATTTACTAAGATTTTTTAAGTGACTTTTTTTATGCCACTGCCCTAAATTCTTGAATGTTTGCTGCATTAACTTGGCACAGTTTATAGCCTGCGCTTTCTAAATGCCTGCATGTTGGTGGATACACAAGTGACAAGAGCCTACTACATTGCTACGGTCCTTACCCTATAGCCTGAAAGAAGCAGCCCATTGTTACTGCCTTTGAAGCTCTGAAATCTAACCACTCTTGCTGAAATTATCCCAACATCTATGCGCTCTTACAGATTCTGAAACTCCCTGGGGTTCTTATGCTGAATCATTTTCCACGCTGGGAGCACCTCTCTCAGAACCCAGAATCAGATTACACAGTGTTCATAGGAAACCTCTTTCTTATCTAACTGGATTAACCTAGTTTCTCTTGGGTGAAGAATTCTTCCCATAAACACAGTTAATGAATTTTAGTTAATCAAGATTCAACTATATCAAATTGTCAAGTTCATATATAAGGACATGAAATTTTGAAATGAAAAGAAAACTGATCAGAGGCCATAAAAATATAATCCATCTCCTAATAGGCCCCAGCATTCTCCCAACGGAAGGCAGAGCTCTAGAGAGATTTAAGACAAAAGCTCCTTTAGTTGTAATTGGTTTGTAAAAACCAAAAGTTTATCTACTGCCCACTGGCATTTATCAGCACTAACACTTCAAAGGCTGATGCAATGGCTCATTTCATTTGAGCTTCATAAATCCCTGAGCATTCCTAAGTATTTTTCAATTCAAATCCAAATGAATACAGGACAAATGGAAATACCAAACATTGTTTCTTGAAAAATAATCTATTCTCATGGCCAAATCCAGAATACAAGTCTTTGTGGGGTAGCATACTCCTGTATTTGTGTGTAATACTCCTACATTCATACCACACTGCAATCCCATTAGCAGCAGGTTTAAATTAATAAAATTGTTTGTCTTATCAGCTTGTGTTACACGTTGTACAAACTTGTTAGATAATCAGCAAAGGCATGACAATTCATTATCCTAGAGGGAGCCAGTCTAAACCAGCAGCTTCCGCTTTCTGACAGAGCCACCACATCAAATGACAGCAGCATTTGCAGCTGCGTGATGCACACGCTGAAGGGCACAAACACAGCAACTCAGCATACATCTTACTGTTCGCCGGCAGCAAGAGAGATTTCATATTTCACCCCAGATACAAAGTGCCTACGGCTGCCGGGCATCAGCAGGACTATATTTCGAGAAGCCTCTTAAACAAGACAGATTGAACATTTTTTTCCTGGCCCTCAGATTGGCTGGCAAGGGTAAAAGATGTGGTCAGTGGATTTTAACATCAGCACCTGGCTCATATCAAACCACCCAATGGTTTTCTTCTCCAGCAAGGATGAGAAAAGGGTTCAACTTCAATCAGATGCCTCCACACTACAACTACACAGAGGTAGGCATTTCGTTGTCACTCCACTGGCTGTGGAAAAGCGAGCTGTTACTCCTCTTGGGCTCCATGCTACCCCATATAAGCAATACTGCACAGCATTATGTTAGCATAAATCTAATCAGGTATTTCAAGTAATAGGAAGTAGATGTCAGTTACAAAACATACTTCTTGGCATCACTTACCCAAAATACAAATTGGTGGCAGATGGAAGACCATATTCCAATTGTTTTTTGTAGGTTACAGAGATCACCCCTACCACTCAGCCCCAGAACTAAGTACAGCTATGCAAAGCAGAACAAGTCCATGCACCAAGGGTATTTATTCAGGTCGAAAAGAAATTAAGCTTTTGGAGAAAGTGAAAATGTTCATGAAAATGAGACCTACAACTTATATACTATATTCCCTTGAGGTTTTAATGCTTATGGCTATTGATCCAACAGACCTTTGACATTTTTACAGGCCAAAAGTAGTTTTCAACTTGTCTCCCCAAAATAAATGAATATGGTTCCCCATTTGTGGCTGGATAAATCTGGCCATCCATCAAGTCTATGGTATTGTTACAAAATATTGTCTGTCTCTCTCTCTCTGCGAGAGGCTAGTAATCTCCAGCTCACTGTAAGACTTGGCCAAGTGGTTTATAGAGCCCTTTCCTGAGAAAGGTTTATACATCCCTGTCCTGGTGAGTTTGGGAGTGGCCAGTGAAATCAGACAGAGTCAGTCAGCTCTTGGTGCCATGTCTCTGTTTCCTCCACTATGATATTGGTAAGATCCCAGATAATGAATGATCAATCAGCCTGAATCCCAAAGAGAAAACAACCTGAGGCAGAGCCATAGCCTACCTATGATGGATACAAAGAGAGAAACAAACTACTATTGTTAGAAGACACTGAGCTTTTTTTTAAGTGGATTATCCAGTTAACTGCCATGATATTTTGAATTTGATTTAAAAAGGTCCGCCACTTGTGTCTACAGACACTTACGGCGTACAAATGGTTAAATAACGGCTATAGGAAATCTGGTCCTGGCAAGGATACTGATACTACAATGAAAAGCAACAAAACATCCAATACGAGAAGCAGGACAGGATCTTCCAAAGAATGATGGCTCACTTTAGGAAAGCAAAATTCTTTTCCTCTACCTGATCTCCTCAACCCGAGACCCATTTTCACTCAAGAACATAATCTATAAAATGACATCAGTAAAATCATTTTCTATGCTCAATACAGAAAGTACCATGGCGCAAAAGGACACATCATATTCAGAGGCTAGTATCTGTTTCACCTTTCTCTGCTTTCTATCTTGCCGTTGGATCTAATTCACTTCTAGCTGATAATCTACTTTGGCCTAACATGAATAAATGGGCTCTAATTGTTCAAGGGGGTTCTACTGAAAGCTAATTTTTAGGAAGATGTTGTTTTTGGTTCTTCGGGAGTCAAAATTTTACTTTCTCACTGTGATCTGGATAGGTGAAGTATGACAAAGGGAAGTAACCATTTTAGCAGGAATCAATTGTTACAAAATTGTATTGGCTGTGCAGGATTCAATACGTAAGACATAATGAGAGCTGAAGCAAAAGATATTCTTCAGAGTCCTAAGAAGGCAGGACACAACAAATAGTACCTTAATGAACATAATGGGAGAAGGAAACTACACAGACCAGCCTGTTCCAACTAAGTTTGTTTATTCCTCATGAATCTTCATGAAATAATCAGAAGATTTTCAGAAATAAGGTGCATCTAGGCACCCTAGGAGTTTTTATTTGTCCTACCCCTGGCTCAGCCAAGGGGCAGAGGAAAAGGAACTTTTTCAACTAAAAATAAAATAAGTTTAGCCTGCCAGTGTGGCTCAGTGGTTGAGCATCGACCTATGAACCAGGTGGTCACGGTTTGATTCCCAGTCAGTGCACATGCCCGGGTTTCAGCTCAGTCCCCAGTAGGGGACGTGCAGGAGGCAACCGATCAGTGGTTCTCTCTCATCACTGATGTTTCTATCTCTCTCTCCCTCTCCCTTCCTCTCTCTGAAATCAATGAAACTATTTTTTTTTAAAGTTTAAGAAAAATCAGCATCTCCATTTTCACGCCTAATGCGCCTACAAAGATCTAGCTCCCAGTATCCAAGGCTCCAACGAGCCTGTTGTACACGACCTCTGCTCTTCAAGACATTCAAGTTCATTATTTTCTAGTATCATTATGGCTTTTAGTAAAAATATCCACTCAGATTACCCTACCAAAAGCACAAAGTACTCCAGGAAGAATTTAAAACATGTCGTTCTGAATCCAGTCTCTACTACATCAAACTACACCAAACTCTGAGTTAAGACACTTGACAGGAATTCATTATCCAGGAGCAGGCACTGAACCTTTGGCTCTCTGCAACCCTAAAAGGGGACGCTATTTGTCCCTTAAAAAGCTGGGAGTGAGTTAAGATCACTGGGTCAATAAGATGTTTGTCTCCAAGTTGCCAAATCACACATACAAGAGTTCAGGAAAAATCTAAAAACCCCAGCACCTGATCAATGCTAAGCCTGCTGCCTTTGAAGAGACAATCCTGAAGCGGCAACAGAACAAATGGAGGACAAGTCAGATAGAGGCCAATGCCCGACACTTTATGCCAGGGGACAGTAAACTTTTGCCCAGCAGCCAAATCTCTCTTGCCACCCGATTTGGAGATCACAAGGAAAAGCAGATTGAAAGCCACTCTTTCAACCTATATGGAGACAAAAGGATGACCATCTATCCCAGGGTGCGGACAAAAAGGAGAAAATGAGAAGAGGAGAGGTTAAAATGCTACACCTAACAACATGGCTGGCTTAGCTGGATCCCAGCCAACACCCGGCCACATCAATCAGACTTTCAGAGCAGCAAGTAGAAAGGAAGGGGAGCAGGGCGAGCACCAGCCTGACCCTCAGATGCTACTTGTGATTCAGGCAACAGCTGCACACTGGGCAATGCTCTGCGAGCAGTCAGCTGGGGAAGCGCTGGGCCTCATCCTCACTAAGAGCTCCAGCTGCAAACTCACACACGCTATTTGGACAGCCAATTGCCCATGACCAGGCCAGTGTCCAGAGGGTGCTGAGGAACCAGGGAATGCAACAGAGTCATTTGTTCATAACGTTCCTGGAAAACTGAAAGGCCACTCCTTGTTTTTGAAATCCTGCCCTAGCCAAGGGTTTGCCAGAGCAGGGATGTTGCTGAGTCACACAGAACCACACACGATTATCTTTCTCAAACAAATGAGGACACTGAGGCCAGTCTCTCTAGAAAGAATGTCCCTAGGCCAAATGAAGTCTGTAACCTAAGGATCCCTCTGCCAAGTCCCTTTTTTTAAAAACCAGTAAATTAGTCTGCCTGGGAAAATCTTCCCCATTCTAACACACCCCTCAAATCATATATATAAAACCAGGTAAAATACTGTGTTTGGTACAGAGAGATCGATATGAGCAGTGCCCAAGCAGCAAGGCGAGCGTCCACTCCTCATCTGATATTCTAAACCATGCATACCACTATACTGTCCTAGCTTATGAATATTAAACACCAATGTCTCACATACCCAGAACCAAGCAGACCCTGTGCAGCCACCTAGAGGAGCTAAGAATGCTTCTTTTGAACCAAGTCTGAACACTCATAACCTGAAGTCTAGGTCGGCTTTTGCTCCTTTCAACAAGAGAGGGGAGACTGACTAGGCCTGGACAAAAAATGCTGCCGCAGAAATGAAACGCCAACACCACTTAAAATGCATTTGTTTGTTTAAACTGTCAATAAAATTGGCCTCAGTAGCATCAACAAAGCACCCAGAACAGTCTACCCCATCAGAGCCATGGGTAAGCCAGGAAAATTCAGCCAACACAGATAAAGTGTATATTATCATTACCGACACCCCAAAATGCAGACTAACTTAATGGAAGGGAAGAAAAGTGTGGAGTCCAGAGACCGTAGTACAAATTCATCTTTTTAAAGGGAATTTCTGACATACTTGTGACTTTCTGCCGTCTCCAATTTGGGGAGTAAGGGGATATGTAGGTGGTGGTGGTGGTGGTGATGATGTCCTTCTTACCTTGTTAAATTCTCAAACAGAGTAACCTCAAACTACAGGTCTAAAATCCCTTATCTATAATTGAGAGCTCCAGAAAGCTCTAAAAACCAAAAGACTGTTTTCATAATACATTGGATAATAAAATTTAACCTAACAAACTTATTTGCTGCAAAACTCACACGAACAGATAGATATGAGGTTAAAGTTTTCATCCCATTCATTATTTTACTGCAAATATATTAATGTGTTTAATAATGGGGTTGCCACCCACAACCCCACTGAGGGTGGTATGTAATTATTCTTACCTAAAACCCCAGAACTTCTGAGATCAAAAACTCATGACCCTAAGGATTCCTGTCAAGGGACTATGGACCTACATTTCCTAATCTTCCTCATCACTCCCATGAGTGGTCAGCTCTGAAGCTTCCCACTCATGGGAACCAGGACGTGAAATGCCTCCAAACCCTCCAACCGAACCCTCAAGCCCTCAAAACTTAATCTGTGACGTCTGCGACATGTTGAACTCTTTACTGGATTAACAATGAACCTCTAAGCTGATGAACTAGCCTTCCTTGTTGTCCCACACATTTGTCTAGCTAAGCTAGTTCTAACTCTGTGCTTGAATACTCCCACCTGGAGGTTGTGCCAACTTGTCTGAAGCTGAACTTCTGTGGTTACCCAGTCTCCCAAAGCCAGCTCCACTTCTACTTATCTATTTTTATTAACTAAATTCTTACTCGCTGGATCAAAATCGTAAATTTCTATTGACAAATACATATCCACTGGTCTATAGCTTACCCATCCCCTCCCAAATTTAATTGATCTGGAAACTTTGCTCACTCTTCCTGGCATGAACATTCTTGCATCCTTTCCTTGTCCATGTCCACTACCTGAATTCAGACTCTACATACCTCCCGTGTGTGCCTTGTACCTTTCACTCACCCGCCCTTCCAGTCTTGCTAAAATGCCGTTTCTTCTCCTAAACCAACCTGTTCCACCCCATCTTGAAACACTTTCTCCTGCCTCTTAATAACTAGAGTGATTTCTAACAATCAGCTCACACAGTCTTATGAAATTATATTCTACTGAAGAAGTAATGTTTTATAAGACACGTCTTTTATAAAATTTTTTGTGTGTTTAAGATTGTTGCTCAATTAGATAATTTAGAGGAAGAAGACATTTAAACTGTTTTCTATTCTCACCAGGTACTTTGCTTAATTCTCACACATACTATTAGGGTATATTCTAAAAACTTGTAAATTGATTTCAAATTACTTCTGCTACATATCAGAGACTTAACAGACTTCGTGGCTACCACTTCTAACAAATAACTGCCAGCACACACCTGGCTGGTATGGTCATGGCTCAGTACCCACAGAGGTGGCAGTGCTCTGGAAGTATAGTGTCAGGCACACCTGCTTTGCTCACAGGGAACATTCTAAGAAAAGGTACAAGACTAGTCAGAGTATTATGGTCTGTTTGCATGGATTTAGAAGGCAGGACAAGACACCAACATGGACATATAGGCAATCAAGACAAGAAAGTGAGGGATGGGAGTGGGAGGGTCATAGACACATTTCAGTCAAGATGGAATGACTCTTATGAGTACCAGATTCTCACTTCAATATCCTGTTTTCATGCAAGCCTGTGTTTCCACTGGGCCCAAAACAAGGGCAAAGAAATAGGCTAGTACAACACTGACTTGGGCAGTTGATAATCAAACATATAAGAAAGATATAAAAAAGCCCGCAATGTTTCCTAATCCAAAGCTATAAAACACATAAACACAATAAAACCATAGAGAGAAAGGAGTATGGAGGGGGACCAATAATTACATTGGGGCCATCATACAAAAATATATTAATTCTGTAATTATCAAGAAACACTGTTCACCCCTGCTGTCTTATAACATACAGTTCTTCCCATATTAATCAAATAAAAGGAAAAGAAAAGGAGAGAAAGCCCAAGTAAGTGACAATACAACACGGTGACATTGATCATGGAAAGGCATCAGTCGCCTTTAGCTAAAGCACTGCTAAAAATTATTACAGTGGCATGTCCTAAAAAATTAGTCCTTGTAAGAAAACACCATGCTGTGGGCCTATACAAGCAAGAGTCATTTCCTCAAACCACTGATGCTCACTATTGTCAAATATGTCAACCAGGCTCTGATCACTGCTGTCAGCTGGGAAAAAAATTTTTTTTTCTAAGGATCTTCCAGGCTGAACACTGAAGTTTTTGGATTATCTGACTCCAATTTCCAAGACTGTAGTGAGAGAAATCATTTGAACCCAGAGAATGCATTCTCCCAAAACTGTCCCTCGACACTCAATGCCAATTCCTTGGAACACCCTGGGAGACTGGAACAGCAACAATGAATGGTGGTTACAAGTGTTGGTGATCTACATGAGTGAAAAACAGAAGAATAATTATATCAAGTCCATGACTGCTCTGAGAGACAAGGGCAGGAACTGCCATTGGCAAACCTACATTGAACAGAGTCCTATCTACAGCCACATGTGCTATTTATATTCAAAGCATAGGATACAGGGCTTTTGACAGTTAATTTCATGATAGGGCACACCACCATATCTGTAATTTTCAAAGGAACAGAGATGTTTGTCACTTTGAAAAACTTGGCCAATCTGGAAAGCTGCCCTGCAAATCACGTTTTCCCTTCATTTCTATATTTAAACTCTAACTCTCCCACCCAAGCTACATCCTCCACATACATAGACAATCAAAAGACACCTTATGTGTACCTAATGCAGTCATTCAAGTATTTATTTAATTATTCCAAATGAATTTTTTATAAGTTACTTTAATACCAAAGAAAATATAGAACAAAATGTGCTGACAAGGTACAGAGCACTTTGCCTCCAAGTCATATGGACTGTCTATAGTTAAACATTCCTACTAGCACAAGCTGACAAACTCAGTTACTAAGATGGAATATTAGCAGCATTTATTAGCCATTTCTGCAACTCACTGACCACAGGCTCAAAGTGGCCAGTCATTGCCATGGACTGAAGGTAAAGAGACACCAGACATCAATGAAGCCACATAAGCCAGGGCATAAGTTGTCTGTCCTGAAACACCACCACACTCAAAGGAAAATGTTCACACAATGAAAGGAGTAGTATGGGAAGGCCAGCCACATAAAGCAATCTGAACCATCTCCCAATGAAATAAGGTACAGAAAATTGGGAAGGAGACTTTCACTGTCCCAGCAAGATGTCTGTGTTTCCCTTCCATCTCTCCTGCCTTCCTCTGATGAGTCTATGACATTACAAATAGATTTCTCATTTAGGTATTCATTGGTTCCTGCCATTCATTCCAACTTCAAATCACAATCCCTAGCCTTTGAGGCACAACAATCCTTTGTTATGAAAATGAATGTAAGGCATAAGGGCTAAGGCTCAAAAGCTAGTTTAGAGGACAAGAAAGAGCTGAATAAAATGTGTAAGAAAATTAAATTAAGACCTCTGCCTGATTCTGTAAGACAGTGAGTGATATGGCCAAAACTATATGTATTTTAAAAGTACTTCTAAAATTACAATGCATCACAATAGCTATGAATGAAGCAAAGAAAAAGATACTTCTAGAGATGCACGATTCTCTACTATGACCATTCACTTCAGGTACTCCCTAGTATCTCCCCACAGGTGCGTATAACATCCATACACAAAGGCATGCACACAATCACAGCCTCCTCAGCAGATAAGAGTGGAGTACTCCAAAAAGGCCTCATGGCCTTCTCAGGAACTGAGTACACAGAGACCAGACATACAGGAGCTAAAGTTAGGGGCTCTGTTGGAGGCCCTTTGGCCTGATATAGCCCTCAAACATTCAGATCCTTAAATGGTTCAGACCATCCAGGGCTATCATTGATAGCATTCTATCAGACTACCCAAGGTTTCATGAGTTGGAAAGGTTATGAGAGACTAACTATGTCTATGATGGAGCCACATAGTGAGCAAAAGATAAAATCACTTTTAGGTAAATTAATGGTAGGCCACAGAGAAGGAAGTTTACATCAAGCATAACTTAAAGGTAGTCAAAGATACCCAATCTGAACTTACTTGACCCTGTGCTAAGGTCACCCACCCTGAGCACACTGCAATAGGTATATTACTCAGAGATGATTCTGGTAACCAAAGTAGAAAAATTCTGAAAATAAGACATAGCAACATTTTTAAGGCTACCTTCCTCCCCCGCAAAAAACCCAACGCTAAGTCCCTACAGGGAATATTAAGTCCTTTATTCCATCTTTTCCCCAAATCTTCACAGTTGAGTGAGGAATTTTTACCTACACAGGATGAGTGTCTTTCTACTTATCAAGTACATTTAAAAATTTAACTGTACTATTTATTAATTACTTTAAGGCTCTTGGAATTGATCTTCCTAAATATCAGTTTATGAATATAATAGTTGAACAAAAGAAATGCTGCTTAGCATTACATAATTTGCAAGATACAAATGAGACAACACTTAGAGACAAATCAGGTGAACCTTAGAATTTACTCCAAGCGGCCATTTAAGAATTCGGGGAAGTTATAGATATGTTGTTATAAATAGGAGTATTTATTATCTCTCCAAACTCTCTCTTCCCACTATGTATTTTGCACTTATAAGAAACCATTTTTCCTTCTGTACCTATACTTCTGAATTTATAGGAATGGGACCAAAACTAAGCTATCATCTGACAAAGGACTTTATCAAATACAGTTTTCGACACAAGAATGGGAAGAGATAATCAGAGGTGATTCCTTTGAGAGAAAACATAAGATAGCTAAGGAGAAATTAGCACATCATCATTTACATACTCACATGGACACCTAAATGGTCCAGTTCAAAATGTTTCTTGTGCTGGACAGGCCAAGAAACATAGAGAAAAGTATCCTATCAGGCCATAATATTTACTTCATGCTCACTGTACATGGAACAAAAACTGACTTAATTAGCAAATGAATGTTTTATCATAAAAGTACACTGCTTTTTAAAAATATCATAATTTCAATACACAAAAGGAAGCAAACATATGTAGAGAATGCCACCAAAAGGAACAAAATGAATTAAAACATGGAAGAAATTGTGGAGAAGCTCGGGACTTGGTTGGAAAGTCTGTAAGGAGAATTTTCCTAAAGGTCAGGGGTCTCTAGGGGAACCTTGCCAAAGGCAGCAGCCCCTGCTTGACTTTTCCAAACAAGTCCGAGCCCCCGGGTGTTTTACTGGAATCTCTCTATTTAGTCTTCAAACCTGACCTTGTAGAAGCATGTGCTTTCTCAAGATTACTTACCCTGACTGCATCTAGAGCAGTGGTTCTCAACCTTCTGGCCCTTTAAATACAGTTCCTCATATTGTGACCCAACCATAAAATTATTTTCCTTGCTACTTCATAACTGTAATGTTGCTACTGTTATGAATCGTAATGTAAATATCTGATATGCAGGATAGTCTTAGGGGACCCCTGTGAAAGGGTCGTTCGACCGCCAAAGGGGTCTCGACCCACAGGTTGAGAACTGCTGATCTAGAGGTTAATTTTAGTTCAAGCTGTTGTTACAATAAAAGCCTAAGGAGGCAGGCAATCAGGGCTGTTTTGGTGCCTCCTGCCAACCAACCCCTTAGCCTCTCTTTCACAGAAACATGTGTCAGAGTAATTTATTCATCCATCGCTCAGGGTCTGCTGGTCAGTCTCGACAAGAAATATGAAAAAACAGGAACCTAAGTATATTTAGCACACCTTCAATATCTATTAATTATATAGATTATCCCCAAATCAGTGTTAATTGCAAAGGGAATATTCATGATCACTTTGCTAAATAAACAGATGTTCGACTAAACTTACAACTGATCACCATCATGAAAGAGATGTCATAATCAACTATCATTAAAAATCACCACATACAAACTTATGGGTTTTTATGGCAAACCTTAAGTTCTTCATTAGAACCAGCATCACTGCACATTTGAAAAATATTTGTATGTATGTGCACTTTACATGCCTGTTGATAAAAGACAGGTGCAAGGCCTGGGAAATGAAAAAGGACCTAATATCAGGTGAGAATTCTACCACTAAAACCACCATGATTGCCTTGGCCAATTTCAATAAGAAAACTACTCGAAATTATAATATGCTCAAGCTTTGAAATCCAAGAATAAGAAAACATGGTTTAAAATAAAAAACACCCTCCCTTTAAAAAAAAAAAGTCAATATTACTTTCTTCCAAGAGCCAGAAACCATAAATCATGAAAGTTCCTTTTGAGGAATAAAGTGACTGTCTCCAGCTCATGTCAACACTGGAACCTTTAGACTTAACTCAAACCATTCTCTCTAAAATATGGCTCTCGTGCTTTCTAAACACACACACACACACACACACACACACACACACACAGCTTTCAGAAGGGACAGGCTAAAAAGATGACAGTGAGGACAGAGGAGACAAGAGAAGGAAAGAGAAGGTGCTGACCTTTAGATGTAGAGCCACCAAAAGGCCAGGGGCTATTTTGCTAGAAAGTAAAAACATCACCTTCCTCCCTGGCATCAGGGTAGTGACAGTAAATGCTTGCTGACATTCAGCAAAACGACAAGGGCTGCCTGAGGAGTGGCCTTCACAAAATAACTAGGTAAACAGCAGAGCTTCAAGGAAAAACACCTTGCAGGTCCTTGCACACTGCAAAGGCAGCTCTCCAAACTGCAGCCATACAACTAGCAAGCAATATCTTGCAGATTCATGGGGCTCTAGACCAACTTACAATTCAGCTCCACCCCTAGTAGCAAGCTGTCCATCATTCTTTCAGATCTATCTTCTTCCTTTCTCTTTTCCCAAAGAGGAAAGTCAAACTGTTGTATCAATATGAGTTTGGCTCCTGCAACATTGGATTTGACTGAAGGGATTTAAACAACAACAAAAAGAGACAAATCCCTGAAGGAAGAATACAGTTTGGGGATGGGGGTATTACACATGCATTTCCTCCACAACCCTACCCAGTGATAGTCTCTGAATGGCTTGTGTCTGTCTGGGTTTCTACCTCACGAGAGATACAAACAGGAAGACTGCCAGAATCCAAGCAGTAGAACACAAGTCAAATGTGATTTCTCTCTCCTTTGAATCCCCACGGCATTGGGTTGTATCCCTTCCGGCATGTAGCATATGCTGCCTTGTTTAACATGTGTTTGAGTTATTCACACTGATGGTAGGGGCTTCATCTTCCACGTCTTTGTAGCCTAGTCCTCCTCACTCCCAACATGATACAACAGTCAAGAAAAGGCCAAGTGACCACCTGAAGAACTAACTATGTTGCCAGAAAATGACTCGACACAGAAAACGTTCCTATGACCCACTTTCACACAAGAAAAAAATACATGGCGCTTGCCACACTCCCTCAGCCACCCCCAATACCTTCTATTCTTTTAAGTATGACAGACAGGAAGAAGTTAACATGAATTTATTTTTACTGGTTTGTGTGTTGTTGTTATTAAAAAAGAACTGCAGGAAAAACAAAGATGAGTACGAGTAGGGTTCAGTGGACCTGGAATAATAACTCTCCTAAGAAGTCCTCCAGAGAAGTTTCTTGCCTCTTCAGATTATAAAATGCTGAGTTATTACCCCTAGTGACCCTTAGGGAGTGTGACAGTTCCAGAAGCTCAAAGCTACAGAAAATGACACTAATTCCACCCTTTGGTGACACCACAATGGAGAAAGGAAAATACCCTTTAATTTTATGCAATTTAAACATCAGCTAAAGAAGCATCTTAGTTGTTCATGTTGTCCTCTGGTCTCATTGGTCTGCCTTGGATCAGTCCAGTTCATACACTAATCTTCAAAGGCTACCCAGCCCATCAAGTAGATTTCTACACCAAAGATTAGAAAGAATATTCTTCTGAAGTCTTTACAAGACTTATGCTCCAGATAAAGAAAAGCCAGGTGGTGAATCTTACTGCTCAGCTTACCCAGAAGGGCAATCTGGGAACCTGTTCAACCTCGTAGGTGTAAGAGGCAAGTTGGGAACAAGACAGCAGAGCCTAGCAATTTCAGGGTATTCGATTTAACAATAAGGAATCCCTTACCTGACTCTAGTGAAACACTGTGGGGACTATTAAAAAGATCTGAGCCCAAAAGAACGCTAAATAAGCACAGTGCTATATTGAAAGCAAAGTTCCAAAGTGGAGGAATCTACTGTGTTACACTCTAACAACAGGACCTTATAAAATCACCTGCAGAAGAGAAACAATTAGGTCTTGCTCTCTCAAGGGCCATAACAGATACTCAGTTGAAGGCACTGTTAAAAAGAGTGAAGAACAGAGACTGGGGACTGGTCAAGAAGCAGACCACCAAGCAATACTTGAACACAGTGGTTTGCAATCCTGTCTGAGAATTAGAATCACCTGTGGTATAACACTGCCTGACCTCCACTCCCTGAGTCTTTGGGTAATTATTGTGGCTGAGACCTGGGCATTGGTTTTATTTTGTTTGTTTTTAAGTTCCACAGGTAATTTTAAGGTAATGCTATAACATTAAACAATGTTAAAAACAAAGAACAAGCAAACAATAAACAGGTAAAGGACAAAAGGAAAAGGGCATTTCAAGGGCATCTTGTAAAAGAGGAAGCAAAAAACTAAAATAAGATGGCATTCAATATTTAAGAGTCATGTTAATTTTTATTCTTGAGAAAGTTAATTACATCGAGTACAAGACAAGTCTGGGATGAAACAATCACCTCAGTACTTGTATAGATTACAGGCATGCCTCAGAGAGAATGAAAGTTTTCCACACAAGCTTCACAAATCAGGCCACATACAGCTTTTAAGGCAACCACTGGCCCAACTCATATGACAGAAAACTCAGACACTATTACTATTAATTACTTTAATACCAACTCTAAAGTGGGGGCAAGGAAGTGTCCCCATACCACCAAGCAACTCTCCAACACCAGCTGGGTGTTCTACAATTTAAGTCAATTCTGACATTTTCTACCTGGAGAAAGCTTCAGATATCACAGTTCCTCCAAGACTGCCCACCCCATTCAGATGCCAACTGAAAGCCCAGGTTGTCACCTGTGCTTCTGGCTCTATTGGAGCTTCCAACAGCCTCCTCCTTGGGTTTGATTAATGTGCTGCAGAGGCTCACAGAACTCAGAAAAACATTTTAGTCAATGGCTTACTGATTTATTATAAAAGGATATAACACAGGAACAGATGGAAGAGATGCCGAGGGCAAGGTAAGAGGAAAGGGCTTCCATGCCCTCTCTAAGTGTACCATTCTACCCCAAACTCCACCTGTTCACCAACCCAGAAGGCCTCCAAACGCAGTCCTTTGGGGTTTTTAGGGAGGCTTGATTACATAGGCCTGATTGATTGAAACACTGGCCACTGGTGATTGGTTCAACCTTCTGCCCTTCTTTCCCCTCTTCTCCTCTCTTCCCCTCTCCCTCGCTCCCAAAGTGCCAATCCTCAAATCACCAATTTGGTTCTCCTGGCAAGCAGCCCCAATCTCAGGCGCTTTCCAAAAGTGGCCTCCTTAACATAACAAAAGACAACTTTGTCCCCTCATCAAGTAGGAAAGTCCAAGGACTTAAGGATTTAGGAGCTCTGTTCCAGAAACAGGGATGAAGACCAAATATATATTTCTTATTATAAATCACAGCACCACCACTACAATAATGATTTTCTGTCCCCACTACCACCTCCAGAAGAGGCAGACAATGGAACACCAGAGGGGCAATATTTAAACTCATTTAAGGAATGAGTGGCTATGACATCCTTATTATGGAAGAACTAAAATTCCCCAAAGTGTAAAAGAACATGATTACTTCAAACAATTCTTAAGGCAGCTTAACAAGACTTATATCTACAATATTTTATTTGGGTTAGACACCATCACTTTTAATCATAAGATACCCTCCAGATTCAATCCCACCATATCTCCACTTCTACCACTTCTAGGTGGTTCTCAACCCTAGTTACACCTAGAAGCATCTGAGGAGCTTTGAGAGAAGGGAGGAAAAAAGGGAAAGCTTTGTGGGACCCACACAGAATTTTTAAGAGATCCCTAGGTGATTCCTATGTGCAGCCAAGGGCTGAGACCCTCTGCATAAAAGCATCAACGTCTAACATTTTCACTCCGCATTGTCCTGCTGATTGAGCCATGTTGCGACCAGTCAGACCCGAAGCAGACAATAATCGGTGCTATTCTGTGACACACAAATGAGTTACTGTGACTCTTCAGGGGCTGTAATTTAGAGGAGTTGAGACATTGATGAGTTCATGGCTTTGTTTCTCATTAATCTTTTATCATGTTCCAAGTTGTGTGTGCTTTTTCATTCCATGGTTCCAAATCAACACATAAAAAATAAATGTTTGAAAATTACCAAGTTCCTTTCTTTTTTTGTTAGACTTTCACATTCAAAGATGCTTGATGAATAAAAGATACACCCCCCCCACACACACACACACACAGGCATTATCCATTACAAATGCAGCCAGTTACCCTTAGAGCAGGAAAGATATAACCTGTTTTTCTCTGAATCTTAAAAACACCCAAGATCTGTGCTTGCAGGCAACAATGAGAATTTATGGAAGATTATCTGAGCACAAACTAACCAAGGAGGGATCTGCCAGCTCGATGTGTAAGTGTTTTATGCTGGCAAATAAGAAGGGACTGGGGGCATGTGCATTGTGTAACGTGCATCCCCCTACTCAGAGGCTCTCCTCTGACCAATCTTTTCCCATTGAGATTTTAGGACTGGGACCCCAAGACCTGTTATCTATTTCCAGGCAACATCTCAGACACCATTCTCATTAGCAACGGCCTAACTCCCAGACATGTGCTTAAAAACTTCTGGATCACCTTGGCCAGCAAATTAACCCTGGCTGAAACCCTCAGACCTAGGCCAAGAAAGGTTCCCAGATCCAGAAGTCAAGTCCAATTTGACATGTGGCATTTTCACTTCTATATCTCTTCCAGGGTTGTTCCTGGAACGTGTCTGAGGGTCAGGATGCTCAGTCCTACCCACTGATCTGCTACATACGCTAAACTGAGTTATACTATCTCTTGTTGGGGGCATTTTAAGTGGATTTATTACCACCCACCCAGGGGGAGGAACAGCTAGAGGCTTCATTAAAGTCAGGAAGCTGCAAAGCAGTCCCTTGAGGATGCAGGCCGGGGGAGGACAGATGATTATACCAAAGAAATCATGGCGGTGTCAGGCCTGAGTACCCAGCATTAGGGAGAAGCAAGTTATTAAAAAGGACAATAAAACAAACAAATCTGCCTTCTGGGTTCACATAAATATTTTGCTAATCAGTTAAATGATAGTAAAAGGAATATAGAAAGAGTGCCTACCTTTTAATGGAATTTAGGTAAAATATTACACTTTCCAAAAGTTACTCAAGTGTGGCAGGGAGTCTATGAGCTAAAATTATTTTTCAAGTGACCAATATACTAATTTCTTCTTCAGAACCACAGGGAAGGTCCCATACAAACAATACCATATCACAGAATGATCACCAGCCCTGAACCCATTCTTCCCTTCCTGAAATTTCAGGATCATTTCAGCACAAACCCACCGCACTAGGTTTCATCAGAATCAAACCAGAGGGAGCCAATGTCACTCCAAGCTACACACCTGTACACAAATCAAAATATCTCCACTTACACTTCCTGTGCATCAGACACAACTAACCCTGGAAGTGTCCTTCCAGAGGCAGTCGATTGGAACAGGAAGAATGTTTACCAAAGGGCAACAGGAAGGTGGGGGGGGGGGGGGGGGGGGGGAGAGCTAAGACCACCTCTGGAGTCATACAAGTCCTACAGACAGGCAGAGACTGGTGACTCAGCTCATACCCCTCCATCCTCCCCTGGACCATGATTATCTGAAGAGATGAGCATCTCTGAAAGATGGAGATAAAAAACAATAGTAAATAGATCTATTTAGGACCCTCTCACCTCTGGCTGATGGAATTCTCCCAGATAAGCAGCTGAACCTAAAGAAACAGAATTCAGTGCTGCCAGGGCTGAACTGCCAGCAGCTGAGAAAATGCACTGGGAATAGGCAATGTGCCTGCCACTCCTGGGGGGAAGGGACAGGGGGTGGAGGAGGATGAGACTGCCAACATTACGTATTGACCCTTAGAGGAAAGACACATGAAGAATGCAAAACTGTCCATGTGAACAATTTTGAGGATCTGTGAATGTCTTCTAATTGTACCATGCAGATGTTATCCACAGAAAGTTGCAGTAACTTCTGGGTTGGTATAGAATAACATGCTCTATGCTTCCAAGACAACATACCAGAGTTTTTAGCCAGTATAGAATGCAACAGTTCAACATGAAGACAGTACACTGTACCTGCATTTGTCAATGGCTAGCTGCCTTTTGCTTGAGTGTGTATTCGAGAGGCTGCCTATAAGTTATAGGACTCTCAATGATTTGAGCCTTAACTCCCTGTAAATACCACACCACTTCTTGAGATCAAACAAGACTATGTGGCCAGTGCTCAGATAACACATAGAGGGACAGATAGCTGTGGAGAACTTGCATTGGTCGCATTTCTTGCCAACCTCCTCAAGATGGGGGCATAGTATATTCCTTCAAATTAGCAATAGTAATTCTAACATCTACTGGTCACCAATGCTATTGTACTTTAAGTGAATATAACCCCTTTATATACACTAACTTGGAGGAATTGTTTTTATCACAATAGGGTGCAATATAATTGTGCCAATACAAGTGCATGACACTGTGGAAGTCACTGACAGAGCAACACATGGGACAAAACAAATAAATACTGCAAGCTGCACTCACAAGCTGCCACCGGAGCCTTTGTGTTCCCATTAAAGTGTCTCACCATATCCCAGCCAGGGCAACAGAAAAGAGCAGTGGTCCCCGGGAGGGAGAAGATTTAGCATCTACCCTACCCTTTATTTCAGAAGCAGCAAGTTCAGCTGCTGGGGGGAGGGAGCCATCCTGGCAACAAAACACAAAGGGCCTGGATCACAGCCTGCTTCTAAATAACACAAACAGATAAGGAATTAGGTGATTAGAGAGAGTACTGCCAGCGGGTCTAAATATCAGCCCCTCGGGGAACATGGATCTGTGGTAAGAACTTCTTACACTGTACTCCAGCGCTGCCCAAGAGCTATCTCAGCTCTGAATGGAGCTTTTCATACTTCCTACTTCAAGGCTAATTTTCTCATTTGAAAATGAAGGTCTAATAGTAAAAATTGGAAATAATTTATATATACAAAACTCACTAGAAACTTGTTAAATAAATCATGGTATGTCTACATTCTTAACAACTGCACAATTGTTAAAAATCATATTTTATAAAATTATTTAAAAGCTAAGGGCAATGCTCAGTTATAAAACATGAACACAGAGAGGCAGGTGAAGACCACGCAATATTAACAGTGGTGACGTTGCCTCTTTTCTTTAAATTTTCCAAAATTTATAAAATGAATGTTTCATTAATTATAAGGGAAAAGTGTCTAGGGTAGAGAATGTATGTGAAGATGAAACCATAAGTGTAAGACATATACCTAATGGGGTCAATGTATGAAAATTAAAGTGATAATGAAGTGCCTTGAAGCAGATGCTCACAGGGCTTAGAGACTGTGCAAATATGACTACTATTGAGACTCTTTATTAAAAATAGAGAATTTCATATACCTAAACCTAAATATAATAATGTATACTAACTATACTTAAATAAAAATTTAAAAGGAAGTGGGGGGGAGGGGAAGAGAATACTGTATATTCAAAGAATTGGCCTGATGGTTCTCAACAGTGAGGTTATTGGCAGGAAAACTTGATACAGGAGACAAGACTATTAGGAGAAACAGTTCACCTACTTTTCTGATGTTAAGCCACCATTAGAAACATTAATTAAAATCCCTCTTAATATAAATTACTAGAGACCCAGTGCACGAAATTCGTGGGGGGGGGGCGGGGGGGTGTCCTTAGCCCGGCCTGCACCCTCTCACAATCTGAGATACTGGCTCCTAACCGCTCACCTGCCTACCTGATCGCCCCTAACTGCTCGCCTGCCTGCCTGCCTGCCTGATCACTCCTAACCACCTCTGCCTCGGCCCCTGCCACGGTGGCTTCATCCAGAATGACCTCCAGAAGGTCGTTCAGCTGTCCAGTCTAATTAGCATATTACGCTTTTATTATTATAGATGGTGCCTCCAAAATGGCTGCAGGAAATATTTTAATTTGCAAAATTACACTGAAAGAAGAAAGCTTGTGTTACCATAACAAAAACAACCAGCTGCAGCTTCTCGTAGATGGCAGAAATTCCGAAAAACAGGAGCTTGAAGAAGTCCACCCAACCATGTGTAAGGGGGACAATCAACAGCCCGCTCAGCTCAGATGACAGTCCATGTGGCACATTTGCAGACAGGTAAAACAGATCTCCGTTTTGACCCTGGCTCCTCCATTTAGCAGAAAAGGAGCCTTGAGCAAGTTACCCATCTTCCCACGCCTCCATGTCCTCATCTGTCTAACAGGGAGTGGGTGGAGAGAGCACATGCCCAGTACCTCACACTCTGCCTGACACAGGCATCCAGGGCCAGGAGGCCTCCCTCAGTATCCAGCAACCTCCTCTACTCCGATTCTGTAAATAATAGACCAACTTCCTCCACAAGAAAGAGATTGCCCCTCAGAACATTCTGCTCTGTTTGGCAGTTGGACTCACCTCATAAGATTAATAAATCCACAAACGGACTTTTAGATCCCATCTTTGTGAGCGAGCGTATTTGCATAAATCAGTTAACCAGTCTAACAGCATTTCTCAGCCTATAAATTTAAGCTCAAAGCTGAGCCCTAAAAAGCAGCTCAGCTGAGCAGACCTTCTATAAGGCCTTAAAAATGGACAAGCTTCCCTCATCATCAGTCTTTATACAGAGCTGTCACCCAACATTAAACCTACACAATGTTCTTTTGTGGGCCTGCCACGACTCAGAAGTCACTTTAGGATTTTTGCTGTGCTGTATCCTGAACCGTGACCAGGCTCCTGGCTCCTCTGTATATGCCATAAAGCTCCTGTATTTTTTTCCAACCATTCGAGGCTGCTTGCACATGCCGAAGGCAAGCAGATGCTTTATCCTACACCTTTTCTCTGCCTTACCAAGTTCAGTTAATATAATGGCACATGAGGTGTGAACCTAGATGTAACAAGGCACTACTTCATAAACCTTTTCACTTTTTATTATAAAGTGAAATTCACCCTGAAACTGTTCTCAGGCCCCACCTAAACTAGACTAAACATAAATAGTATGTTATAAACCCCCCCAAATTCCACTGTTCCCCTAGAGACCCTGTTCTCTAAAGCAGATAAATTTCCTCTCCTATCTCCTTTTACTGGAATCCTGGGAGATGTTTAAGCTAAGAAGGAATATGTCTGGTTAGCAGTTGGTTGAGAGAGCTGGGGGGGAGAAAAAAAGCTCATACAAGAAAAAGAAAGCTCATACGGAAACAGCAGAGATATTCCTGTGTCTAAGTCTGGCTCAAGAAAGAAAAGTGGTGCCTGGCCAGCGTGGCTCAGTGGTTGAACGTCGACCTATGAACGAGGAGGTCAGGGTTCAATCCCCAGTCAGGGCACATGCCTGGGCTGCGGGCTGGATCCCCAGTGTGAAGCATGCTGGAGGCAGCTAATCAATGATTCTCTCTCATCATTGCTGTTTCTATCTCTCTCTCCTTTTCCCTTCCTCTCTATAATCAATGAAAATATATTTATAATAAAAAATTTTTAAAAAGAAAAGTGGTGTTGTCAAAGACCAAAATCATGGACCGCCAGCCTTAGCAAAGCCCCACTTCTCCACTGCTAGAAGCAAACATCTAACAGTAGTTCTCAAACTGCAGTGCAAAAGAAACACCTTGAAATTGTGAAAAATGAAGAGTCCAGGCTCTAGCCAGAGATTCTATCCCAAGTAACTTTTAAACTGCACTGTGAAAACACCTGACCTGGCCTCTTCTCTAGGGGAAAGACTCTCACCTGGTTTTCACGGTGAGAGCCAACAGGGCATGTACCTTTATATCTGAGCTTGGGCTTAGAGGGAATTAGGGACACCATGACGAGAAGGGCAGACCCCTAAATATATACTGTTCACTCAAAGACATGGCATCAACAGAGATCCATTTGATCTTTGCCCTCAGAGCAATTCTGTGCAAACCAGAAGGCTGGAGCTCATTTGTAGCAAATGAGAAGTGATAATGTTGACAGCCATATCTGCAGTGAATCTAACAGTTAACCATCAAATGGTTTGTCTCTGCAGAACTTCCCATCAGGGGAAACTAGAGAACTGTACGTATGAACAGCATTTTCCTAACAGGTTAGGGGACAAAGGTAGAAGGGAGATGTACCAAAGTCAAACAGCATTCAGAAACACCAAAGGGTCCCTGCTCCCAAGCTTGTGAACTCCATCACCTCAGTATCCCATGGTGCTATCAGACACACAAGGATGAGGGTGGCAAAGGCAAAAACTGCTTTCTTAGATTTCATGTCTTCAAGTCTCCTGCTATGCTAGGGGCTTTACAACCCTGAATTAGCCATGGCAGTGGGCTCTAACTGGGCAGAAAAGACATAATTAGAGTCAATGTGGACTTAAGGTAAAGGGAGAAAAAGGAAAATATGCCTCTCTTCTTACTGTTCACACCCTCTTCATCCTGACCACCACCAAAGACAGTAATAATGAGGACCATGCTAGGAAGGGGGACCAGAGAGGGAAAGGGGCAAAGATGGTAAAGAAAGAGGGAACAACAAAGAAACTGGGAAAAGTATCCTGAAGCTGCCATTGTCCCACAGGCACCACAGCAGTGAATCTTACGGCCTCTAAAAAACTGGAGTTCTGAAACCTTCTACAGCTAATTATAAACACCATGGGTAAAAGCTGACATCACAAAAGACAAAGATTCTCTGCTCAACTCAGGTTCCTCTGAACTCTCTCTTAACTAGGTCCTGAGCTTTGGGTACCAGGTTCATCCCTGCATTATCCAGTTGAGCAAGAATCCTGCTAAGTCAGTTTAGTCAGAATCTCCCGCCTCCAATTTTTCATCATCCTTCCTGGTTCCTCATCCTCTACCATCTCCAATCCCACCCTGCTCCTTGATTATAAATTCTCACTTTTTCTATTTGGAGTTGAATCCAATCTCTCTTCCCCACTAGAAAAAAACCCATTGCAGTGGTCCCTACACCTATCACAATGGTCCTAAATCAAGTCTACCTTATTCTACTTTAACAAGTGTCATGAATAACTTTTTATTTAACACAAACAAGGCAGAAGGAGGAAAACCCTGCCCTCAACCCCCACAAGCACACTGAACAGGCTCAAGCACCTGATTAAAGACAAAGACTCTACTGGAATCAGAGATATGCCCTCTTCGAATCAGCTATAGATTTAGAGACTTGACCAATTAAAATATGAATTTATGAGCATTCTGGGAGTAGAAGGATACTGACCAGGCTTAAATTGTGCAAATGTAGTTTTCTAGAACATGAAATTGCATTTAAAAAGCAGTTTAAATGTGGATCTCCAAGAAAACTAGAATAATCAAGTTTGGTTGTTGACAATGTTATAAGTAGTGAATTCAGGTCAAATGATGCCACTCCTTCTGGCTGAACCCAAAGCAAGACAGCTAAAAGGCAACAGTAAACTTCAACAATGCTAAACATTTTATTTGTGAACTCATATAGCATCTAACACATAGCGCAGAAAATTTAAGAGCAACACTCAAGATGAAGGGGACATAGGGGACAGCCACAAGTTCTTTTGCAAGGTCTGCAGTAACAAGTAAGAGAATGACCAAATTGTGTGGGCCAGGAGTGACCTCATCATTTCAATGAACGTTTACAAACTCCCTCTCTGCACCGCAGGAGGCAGGTAGTAAGAAGGAAAGGGAGAAACCACAGTGGGTTTGGCAGAGTAGCTATAAGAAATCCAAATGAAAACTAAAGTCACAGGAGCAGAAATCTATACTCTTACCACTCAGATACTTTCAGAAATATTCCCAAGTCAAAACACAAAGGCAAACCAAAGAACAGGCACCAACTTGTATCAGAACTTCCGAGAACCCCGAGGTGGGGAGGTAATGAGCTTGGGGGAAAGGAGCAGAATCGGCGACAAGTGTCCAAAGCTGCCAGCTCTGGGGTGGCAGGAGAGCAAGGAGAGAGCATGTTCTCACTTGAGCACATTCGATTATATTCCTAGACAGACAGACCAGACAAAGATATTAAACACTCATAGCTTCTGCCCTTGGAATTCATTTCTTGCTGGGTGATGGTGGTGAGACGAAAGGCTGTAGGATTGTATTACACTGAATTTTCAGTTTGTCAGGTTCCATCAACTACCTCAGGTACCCTGGGGCTAATCTGTATCTTTCAGGATGGAGATCTATCTCTACCAGCGCCCCAATGACTATTCTCTCTACTTTATGGATATATAATAATATCAATTGGCCCAAATGCTTGTTACAAACTAAAGCGGCTTAATGGATTCTCAGTTGAAAAGCATACGTTGCCCTGGACTGTGATATTACTGCACCTACGCATCTCCAGAATAACTATAACCTGTTATGCAAACAGCAATGTCTAGACTGAAAGAACCATTAACTCCTCTGAGAGAAGAGGACTGGGAGGGGGTGAGGGAAGAAGGGGTGAAGCCAAAAAGCTTTAAAAGTGAGGAGGCGGGTCCACAGAGCAATCTGTGAAGACGAGACAGAGCCTGGTTCAAATCGCAGGGTGGAACCTGGACATTTTCCTGAGGAAAATGCTGAGCTGTTCGTTTAATACACACTGAAGGGAACAGCAAAGGGCTGGGATAACTTCTTCCCCTTTAGAAGAAATAAATAAGCCTGCTTTGAGGGATGTCACGTCTCTCTCCTCTTAAAGCACACAATGGCCTAATGATCCTGGCCGTCCCAATGGCCAAAATCAACAAATGGAGCTGTCTGCCAACTCTCTCGTGCAGAACACAGTGCGCTCGCTCACAACAGCTGCACTGAGAGGTAAAGAGGAAACAGGGTTCGGTAAGAATAGGGTGGACAGTACAAGCTCCACCCCCACCCACAGGGACCAGCCTCCAGGCAGGGCCTGAGGGAGCAGGCAGGCTGGAAAGGGCGCCCTGCGCACGCAGCACATGGCAGCCCCTCGGCAGAGATCCACCTACAGCTTCTGCCTCGGCAGAGATCCACCTATAGCTTCTAAAACAAGCCCCTCCAGCTGGATAAGCAGATACTAAAGGCAGCTCCATGTGGCTTCCTCCTCATCCCAGACCACCTGACAAAAGAGAACAGCACACCCTTCCTTCCAGCCTCCCCAGGAATAAGGAAAACTGTCCTAGGACAGGCAGAGTGGTCGACTCAGAAAGTCAAGTGTCAGTACTCTGCCTACCTACCCCTCCCCAAATGATGAACAGTGAGTAAAGCCCACCAATGAGCATGGAATGAGACATTATACTATGAGCATGTGAGTATACATTATGTGCTGGGCAGTGACCTAGCAACACATGTGAAGAAATGAGAAATCTACTTTACCCAGAAAAATCAAACTGAGTAGGGAAGGGGAGGAGGCATTTTAAGGGAGAAATAGAAACTACAGGCATCCATTATACGGTTTATCCAGAATCAGCAGGACAGAGAAGCACCCAAATTCTGGGATCATTGTCTGAACAAAAGGTGCAGATGTGCACATAAAGGGGATGCTTCTGCACAGCTTCACGAAGGGCCAAATACGGTGACACAAGGATGAAGGAGTCTACATCAACTGGTTTCCCGAAGAGAGATGAAAAGGTCGGGAATACAAAGGCCTTCAGAGCTCAACTGAAGAGATCCTCCTGGGAAACAGCAACATGCCCAGGTGGCCACCAACACACACAACCCTGAATCAGGCAAAGGGATTTGCAGCCAAAAACAGACTGACAGCATAGTAGATGGTGAGATTAATGCAAACAACCCAGAAACTGGCCGCAGATTTTCAAAGGAGTGCTGAAATGAAGTGGCATCAAAAATATGCCTATGCAACAGGCCTGTCATTTGCTAGGGGAAAAAAGCAAGCATCTGTGTCCTTCAGCTTCCCCTCTAGTCTCAGTTCTGAAAAGCTTTTTCCAAAACAGTGACATGAACTGATGCTGCTTCATCCAGAATATATCATCCAGTCTAAAGTTTACCCTATGACCACAATACACACACTCGGCAAGATTAGAGGTTTAGTTTCTAAAATTATAGACACCTTACTAATAAAAATAATTCCCCAGATTCATAGTGCTATGAGATATGAGGAACTTAAATGTCTGGATTTTGAAATGAACAAAATTTCCCCAGGACAAAGCTAATTAGCCCACCAAGAAGTGAAACCTATAGCATGGCCTGCAGAAGTGCAAGACACTGGAGGACTGCACTAAACTTGCTTTGAATATAAAATAATATGAAAAAAAAGGTAATTTATCTAAACACAGTGTATGTAGCTCTGCAATTAGTACCTCATAAATAGAGAAAGATGAAGGGAAAGCATTATAATTGATTTTAAAATTAGTTCCAAGCAAAGAAATAATCTGACAACCAACAAGGTCGACAACAGTAAAAAATATATAGCCCTCAGGGAAAACATGCACCTAAAAACGTCAATGAATCAAGACACCTAAACTGCTCTGAAAGAAGAATATTTGGGAAAGCCCGAGTAAGAGTAGAGGTGTTAAAAGAATGTCAATTGGGGACCAATCTGCAAAAGCACTTAAAATCCTGACATTAACCCCTCTGGTAGACTGCAGCCACTCTGCACTATGCTAATGGAATACCACTAGGAGGAAAGCCACCTCCCAGAGAGGCAGGGCTGGTCAACCCAATGGCAGCAACCAGACAAACTAGGAGTGGGGAAAGGAAGCGTCTATAGAAAACTAAGCCATGTGTGACCTGGCCATCAGAACAAGTAATCCAATTAGGAAATAGGAAAATGGGAGTGGAAGTTGACACACTGGCTCAAGTTGGAATGGCTATCTATCAGAAGCAGCTAAGGAGATTAGCAATAAATTGAGAGATAGTCAGATGCCACTCAAAAGCAACATGTGGATTTGGTCTTGAGCCTCAGCAGATATTTAGATTTGAACATTAAATACTTGCTGTGTTTACATCACTCTGCAAGATTCTGAAAAAGAAAGAATATGAAGCTGAGAAAACCATGCCGTTCCAGCCCTCAGAGTAGTTCAGGCTTCACAGTGGAAAGCAGGCCCCGACATTAATAAGTAGTACAGGCTGACAAGGAGGTGGGAAGTACTATGTGTATGGAAATCTTGGGGCAAAAGACACCTTCAAGAACCAGCGCAAGAAAAAGGGTTACCTGAGCACAGAACTATGTTAAATGGTCACAGGACAGTAAATATGATGCGACTGTCAATGTAAGAAACAACAGAGAATTACTGTGGCTCACAGGATTGAAAAGGGGCAAGAAATATGAACACACCAGCAGCAGAAAGTTTTAGATAAATTGAAAATAGAGAACTGTGTAAAGGCGATGATTAAATGAAGAGAGACGAGAGAGAAAAAGAGATGGATTGCAAGAGGTAAATGTACATGGTTCAGGGAAAGATTAATGCCCAAGAACCACTAGAAGATGCTAAAATCCCACAAAAAGTATTTAGAGGGAACAGGCAAGGGAATGCATTAACTAAAGGAAACAAAAGAAAATATAATTTGTAATAGGGAGAAGAAAGCAAATCAAAGGGAAATAGGATAGATACTTGCTGTCTTCTCCAGGTCACAATTCACTATAAAGATCAATGAATGTACATTTTAGGAACTCTGCAATCTACCCAAATACCAAATGTCTTTACCTCCCCCTTGATTCAGGCCTGCCCCCAGTGACCTCTCCAGCCAAAAAGCAGGTTGTACCTACATATGAGTGTTTTTACAAATGATAGGATGGATGGATGGATATATATCCTGAAATCTTAAAAAGATGAGCTAAGACCCACCCATAGTCTTCTCATAATTTTTTCAGTCCTCTAACAAAGACAGTTTCAAGCGTTCTTCTCAGAAATGCCCAGATCAAACAAATCTGAGGCATATAGAATGCCTCTGCCAGCGCTCTGGTATATTCTCAGTCTGTCTTTTGATCACACCGCTGCAGTCCCCAAATCTCCCCACTGGAAACCGGTGAAATGCTATATCCATTTCAAAGAGCTTTTGCTTCTCTCCAAGGTCCGTAATGCCAAGCTGGAGTCCCTCTCTAATTCACTATTTGCCTTATGCTCCGTCACAAGTGGGAGATCACAGTCAGTGGGCTTATTGGTTCGCCCGCTTCACTTAGGAACGCAGCCCCACAGCTTTCTGTTGGTGTGCATCTAAGTGGCAGCATCATTTGCTTTAGGGTCCGGAGGGACCAGTCATCTTGCTTTCAGAAATCTAAACTGGAGGGAATAGGTTGAGAACCGCTTTTAATCGTGTCTAAATGGCAAAGGACCCTGGGGCCCTGTGCAACGAATGGAGTTATTAGCACCTGAAACTGCTCTGCTTCTGACAAAAAGCCCTTAAGAATCCCAGGGCATCACTCATAATATGCCTACCTGCAGCTCCGTCTACCGTCAACTGCCTACATAGAAGACCCAGTGGGGTGGGGCTTGGAAACAGCTTCCCCATCCAAAGGCAGCAAGGGCACTGGAAGATCAGGCAGATTGCAGCTTTAATAAAACTGACCTTTTAGTGCCCAGGTCTGAATATTTAAAGACCCTGCTATGAAAGAACATTTATGTGGTAAATAAGTTCAGAGGGAAGAGGCTGAAAGAGAGGGTGATGAAAATGAGTACAGGGTGAAAGCACAGGGCTAGGAGATGAGAGGTTCCACCTTCCCATACTTACCAGAGGTCCAAGCTGAAGGGGTGTAGATCGGGGTGCAGGTAGGGATAGGGGTGCAGGGAGGTGTGTGTGTGTGTGTGTGTGAGTGAGAGTGAGAGAGAGAGAGAGAGAGAGAGAGAGAGAGAGAGAGAAGCTAAGGAAAGAAGTTTAAGAGAAAAACCCTGCAAATGAAAGCACACTTTGTACACTTAACACCTGGGGGTAGAGTAAATGATGTGCCTGTTTTCAAGGTAAATTTCAGCTCCTATATCCTGGTTCACTACAATAGCACTGCATGAGCAGGCTTCATGGAGGAGTAAGTCAGCACCTTGATCGGATGCCCAAGGGTATGTATTTCCATTGTCATTAGCACCGCAAGTGTAACACAAAGCTCACAGCAGCCCTGGGCAATAGAGCACTAGGTTTTCCAGTTTCACATCAAAGCCACTTGCTCTCTAGGAAGTCCTGAGACTGCACAATGTGTTATCTCCTCTAAGGCAGTAACTCAGAAACCCAGAGCCTTTCTCCAAGACTTAGCACTTGTTTCTTTGTAGCAAACAACTGGATAAAATCAACTATACAGTCTGCCCTCTGTAACAGTGAGTTCAACATCATGTGGGTTCAACCAACCAGGAATCAAAAATATTTGGGAAAAGAAAAATGTTATGTTTTTGCTGACACGTACTATATAGTCTGGCCTACAATGGTTACATTTGTATTGAGCATGTATAGACTTTCGTTCTTGCCATTATTCTCTAAACATAACAACTGATTTACAGAGCTTTTACATTGTACTAGATATTATAAATACTCTAGAAATAATTTAAAGTATATGGGAGGATGTGCTTAGGTTATATGCAAACACTACACCATTTTATTTTTTTAAAAATATATTTTATTGATTTTTTACAAAGAGGAAGGGAGAGGGATAGAGAGTTAGAAACATCAATGAGAGAGAAACATAGATCACCTGCCTCCTGCACAACCCCTACTGGGGATGTGCCCACAGCCAAGGTACATGCCCTTGACCAGAATCGAACCTGGGACCCTTCAGTCCGCAGGCCAACACTCTATCCACTGAGCCAAACCGGTTAGGGCATTACACCATTTTACATAAGGTACTTTAGCATCTACAGATTTTGGTATCCACAGCAGGCCCTGGAACCAATCCCCCCGGGATCCCAACGTAGACTGTACCGCAGGAACACCACATCAGCATCCAAAATGGCTCTCAGCCTGAAGGAGTTAACATCTCTAAAGAGTCAACTCTGGATTCATACTGAATAATCCAAAAGCACTGCGCCACAGAATCAGCATCAGCAGCATCAGCCATCCAATTGTACTCTTTCTGAGGAAACTATTACACACCCTTGCTTTTAACTCCTGTCATACTTTGAAGCAACAAATCAGGTTCTAACCAAAATCTGAAGAATGAAATACAGAGTACTATTGGAAAGCAATTGCCGAGGGTGAAAACAGTTCCTTTGATTGTGCTGTTTTGTCCGGAGCCCTTTCTCTGGCTGCAATTAGAAAGTAATCAAAAGAGGGAAGTAGTAGTATACAGTTAGCCTAGGGCAAAACCTTCTTGCTTCTATGTATAATTCAAGAGAAATGAACTGGTCTCTGTACAAAAAAAGGAAAATCTAATTTGCCTGACTATCCCCACAATATATAGATGTCTCAGTAGATCTATATTAGTTGATGACATGTTATTAGAGGCTTTAGGGTTTGGGGAAGATAAACATTCAAAGAAATCTCTCCTTCCTTACTTGAAGGGCAAGCCCCATTGGGTCATCATCTGGGAGCTGGTAGGGAGTCACTGCACGCCATCTGCCTGCCCTTGAGGAAGCTAGACTTGCCCTCTTTACCTACCCCTCCAGATTCTTAATCTGCACCTTCTCCCACTCTGCTCAGAACAAGCTCCAATACCATAAGCTGTTAGGGTATCTTTTTCTCCATTTTAAAGCCAGTGACCTCCAGAAAGTGTCCAAAAATTAGATGGAAGGTATCTCCTGAGTGTTTTATTCAACACCCTCCACAGTCCATCTGTAGTCTCCAAATAGGCCTCAAGCACTCTGTGTTTCTGCCACTACAAGATCACCCCCCAATTCCTAAACAACACTCAACATTCTCATTGGAGAGTCTACCGGCCTTGTTCTAACTAGGATAGCCACATATTCTTGGGCACTTTGTGCCTTGCTCAAGGGCACCTGGCCAAGGGGACAAGGGCAAATGGGAGCTGAAATTCAGCCTCCTTTTTGTTTGTCAAACCATGTGCCCTGACATGAGGCTGCGGGGAGGAAGGAATAACCTTCTCTTATCTGTTACAAGGGTGCCATATGGGCTAACAGAGTTCTGGCACCAATATCTACATCTTGAGTACTCAACTGGTCTTCCCTTGGATAATAACAGTTGGTATACAGTAAAGAATACTAGAAACCAAAGACCCCAAGGAGTTGGATGCCTATTTGCCTTGTCATTACAGACATAATTATATCCTCACTGGGATCTCCAGGTGATTTTTATTCCTACATGATTATACATCTGCTAGAGGCCCGGTGCACAAATTCGTGCACTGGGGTGGGGGGGTGTCCCTCAGCCCAGCCTGCACCCTCTCCAATCTGGGACCCTTTGGAAGATGTCCGACTGCCGGTTTAGGCCCGATCCCACATACGGGGATCGGGCCTAAACCGGCAGTCGGACATCTCTCTCACAATCAAAGGGGTCGCAACCCACAGGTTGAGAACTGCTGCTCTAAAGGAATTGAATGAACAAAGAAGGGAAATCATTCTTCATGTCAATCAAAAGCCATATGTTGTAGACTCTTAGAGATAAGCCTTACTTAGAACTTTCTGAAAATGGACTAAGATTCTCAGGAGCAAAATTAAAGGAGACGGAGGAGGGGGGTGGGGGGGGGAGAGAATACACCTACCTTGGGGTAAAGAACAAGGAATTCTAAAGCCTAAACTAGTACATATATTCCAACAATTTCTCATTGTCCATTGAAGCTAGGGGAAATCTACCCAATTATACCCTGAAGAGTTCAAAAGGATCCTGGAAAAACTAAAACCCTCAGTAATAGTTCACTTCTTACTCCAGAAAACCTGCTGTCATCCTACCTAAGCTATAACACTCCTACCCCCCAAAAGCTGCTTAAAATTCAGCTACATAGCCTACATTAACATAATGCATTTGGCTGATGATGCAGGCACAAAAATTAACGTTCAAGAATTTCAAAGTTGTGGTTGCTGTGGGAACCTTAATTCCAACTGCATGGCACAGATGCAGAATTGTGGACTACTCCCAATACTGATCAAATTGGAGATATTTATTTACTCTGTGCAATGAAGCAGAGCTACAGTTACTAAGAGAAACTTATTTTGGCACTTCTTAGGCTTTCAGGCATTTAAATTCTCCACGTTACCACAATACTGTTTGCTGCATTAAATTGCCTCCTCCATGGGGGAAAAAGGGAGAGAATGAATTGATTGGCCAGACATTCAAAGAACCCATCCTGTATGTTTTTCTTATGCATAATCTGATTCAAAAGACAATCATGATATTTTCATTTTACTCTTATGGGCTGTCTGTAAACTCTCATGCAAATGAAAACAAGGCATGAATTTCAACTTGTAAGTGTACCAAATCATGTGGACCTACAAAACAACAAAAAAGCAAATTTCACGTCTTTAGAACTACAAAGCAGAGAGCACAATTCCAGCCACATCGTTTAGTTTATGAAAACTGTCCGAACACTTGCCTGTGTCACTGGCTCTCACTGAGAACCCAGTTCTGTGACCAATCAACACAGTTGCACACTTTAGTTATTAGAGGGCAAAAATAGGAGATGTAAAGGTATCTGTAACAACAACACATAGGCAGACAAAAAAGAAATTCAACCTCAATCCCTATTCCCAACCTCTCATAACTCTAACAATGGGAAGAAAATGGCCTCAAAATTTAAAACAAAACTGTCTGAAGACTACCAATTCATATAGTTTTTATCCTAAGCACTAGAGGCCCAATGCACGAAATTCGTGCAAGGGGCTTGGCCCTCGCAGCCCCAGCTTCATCCGAAAGGTCATCTGGAAGGACGTCCGGAAGGTCAAGGTCGTTTGGGTGTCCGGTCTAATTAGCATATTATGCTTTTATTATTATAGATAATTTCTCAAAATCACCCACACTGGTTAGGTAAGCACCTATGCCGCCAGAAGATCCAACAAATAACACAAAACAGTGTAACTAATAATTATAGTTACCACTTGCAAAAGATGAATAGGTGACCCCAGAGAATATATATAGCAAGATTCATTTCTTCCTAGAGCAAAAACAAATGGGCCTATCTCATCAAAATGAACAGCAGAAATGGGACGCACTACAACACATGTCAGATGCGGACCTTCTCTCTCCTTATTCTCAGAGAAACAAGATCTCACTAATAAAACACACCTACCATCTTACATATCCCAACCGTAACTCCTCTCAAAACCCCAAGGGAAGAATGCCAGCAGTGAGTATGAGTCAGGACAAACTGAGGTCTGCCCAATAACAGCTAGGCTTCAGATATTATGAAATACTTTGGAGATTTAAAATACTTTTCCTCTGGAATTCTCAGACATATGTATCACATTTAACTAATCCTCCAGCTCTTTCTATTTGGTTTTTGAAGAGAAGCTTCACTGCTTCCCTACTGTTTTCTTACCTGTGTGTTCTCCCCCTCCAGCCTCGGTGGTCGGATGCTGGACAGGTGGATGGTCTTGTAGTCACCGGAGTTCAGCTTCACAACAATGGCATCAGCATTCAGCACCTGCATCACCTGTGGACATGAAGGCAAACTGCTTAAACCTACTTCAATGGCCCAGATAATCGTAGCACACATGCTATGGAACAAGGCTTTCGCCAGTCACAGGGAAAAAAAGTGAGATCAATAGTCACTGGGGCAGATCTAATATCATCCATCATGAGGCAACAATGTTCGAAAAACTATGCTACAATTGCCAGGCCCCAAAGACCTGATTATGATTTCTCCAAGAGCAGAGTCTATAGCATTCACAAAGATAGTCAATCTTTTTTATCTTTTCCCTAACCAAGACATGTGGTTAACTACAAAGCTTACGAACTGGAAATCCAGTCTCTACATGTTATTGAAGATTTTCCTGGAAACAGGATCTAAACTAAAATCAATCCCTATATCTCAATGTGAATCTAGGAAAAGAGGCAAGAGCTGGATTAGAAGAAGGTACCAGCCCTAGATGAGAAAGAAGTAAAGTAGGATGCCCAGAGAGAGAGCAGAAAAATAAAAAACAAGTGAAGGGCAAAAAGAATTGTCATCTCAGCGTGGAAAAGATGTTAATCTCAGAGGGAGAAACATTAAATTGCTAAGCCATTACTTCAGCTACTCTAAAAGCCACGTTTTCAGAGCACTACTATGGTCATCTTTGTTTTAGAGCCCCAAATCAGTGCCGCTGGACCCCACTCTCAGCTGAAAATGATAAACTTCCAGTCTGAGATAATTTACAAGGATAACTATTTGAAGGGCAAAAGTACAAATATTCCTCTGTGGAGGTTATCAGGATACCCTACTAATGTGCACAGAATAAAATTCCATTGAAACCAGGCTAGGTTTCAAGTAAAACCCACAATTCAGCCAGCAGTCTATAATTCACCCAATTATACTCCGAGCCTGTTGTTCCAGGGCTGTTTCTTCCTTTTTGCAAACAACACTTTGCTACAAGGTAGCTACTGATCACAAAACAGGTCACCATCCACCTCACAGGCAGAATCAAAACCACCTCTTCCAGGCTTCAGTCAGGTCCCATCAGGATCTAACAGACAGCCAAGCAAACTACAGGGTCAGCTGCCACTGCATTTTGAGGGTAGAACTTCCCAAATGAAACAAAAAGAGCTAGATTCTCCTTTGCTATGGATAAAAGAGCCCTTGTTAACTATTCAGATCTTTGAAAACAAATATACCCATTTACTCGCACACTCCTCCAAAATGGCTTTTACCTTTTGCCAAAGAACCAGCCACACACACTAAAAAGAGTGATTTAAAGGACAACCTGAAGAGCAAAAAACAAAAACAAGCAAGAAATGATACATAAGAGGAAACAGCAGGAGGAAAGTGCCATCAAACAGAAAGAATGGAAAAAAGATGATAGTTAGAAATGAGCTGTAAATCCATGGAAGACTGAGTAGGGCTGCTGGATGGAGACATCCGTGGTTTTACGACCACAGGTAATAGGAATCATGTACAGAAAACCAGATCAGTGACTGGAAAAGTAATGAAAGCCTAAACACCTAAGTAGATTGGGCAGGAAAGGGGTGGGAGTGGGAAATTATATATTTGTAAAATTATATGTATTGGGTAACAACGGTTGATAACATTATATAAATTTCAGATGTACATTATAATACAACATCTGTATATACTCAATGTGTGCTCACCACCCAAAGTCTAGTTTCCTTCTGTTACCATATATTTGACTCCCTTCATCCTCCCCCAATTATACCTAAGATTAACTTGCAACCGTGAAAGCAGCAAAAAGCCACAGATCTGATCATCACAAAGGCTAACCACTCAAAACCAAACAGCCAGGACCTATAACTCACCTGGTCAGAAAAACTTGGTGAGGTCCAAGGGTAATCAAAACCATGGTCTTTGGTCACACCAGGACCAAGTGAAGGTCAGGGTTGATTACCTATGTATGGGTGGTACCAAAGGGCATAGGACCCTCCAAATCAAATCAAAGAGCCCCTTATGCCAGCCCAATCACAAAAACATGTCCATGAAAACTTAAAAATGTTGTGGCCCCACCCCATAACAAAGAAACAGAATTTCTGGAGGATGAGGCCCAGAAATCAGGATTTTAAAAAGATTCCAAGGTGATTCTAATGTGCAGCCAAGGTTGAGAACCACTGGCCTAAAGGATAATAGAGTAATTAGGCATCTCAAATGAACACACATTTCCTAAATCTCAATGATGAACAGAGCTACACATTCCTCTTGCACCAAAACTAACTCATTAAATTGTCAATTGCCAAAAACATTGAGAAATTCGTATAATCAAGACTTGAGAAATATTGAGACATTCTCCTAGTCATGCTCAGAGAGGAATAAAACCAGGGAAAGTATCACAGTGTTCACACCTTCACCCCCGGATTATAGAATGTGAAGATCTAAGCCTGCCCCTATGACAAGTTACTGGTGCTCGTCACCCCCTGTAATGCGTTAGCAGTAGCAGCAGCAGCAGCAGCAGCAGCAGCGGCGGCGAATGAATTCCTGAAGCTGTAAATTTCCGGCCTCAGCAGCACACTCTCTCTGCTTGGCATCTCCCTGATTAGAAACCTCCTCTTCAAGACCTGCACACTCTGACGCTGCCAGCTAAATGAGGTTTGGCTTTCTGGTGAAGGGGTGAATGGGGAGTGCATGTGTGTGTCCGTGTGTGTGTATTTAAGGGGGATTTATGACTTATTATTCCTCTGTAAATGGTGTCATTAGTGTCCGGAGAACAAGCGGCTCCAGAGCTGAGGCATGGAAGAGGCAATAAGAGTGGCTCTGGTCACATACTGTGCAATAGGTAAAATGCAGAGTGGTTACTACCCAAAGCCTGCACATCAGCACCGTGACAGAGCACATTTATAATAGTGAGGTTTCTTATGTGCTTTTCATCAGGATAATCTAAATATTCCCACATCGCTCACTTTCTCCACAGCTACAGATTTCTACGTAGTCTACCCACACATCCACCACCATACCACACACTCTAGGACAGTGATGGCAAACCTCCTGAGCTCAGGGTGTCAGCATTTTGAAAAACCCTAACTTAACTCTGGTGCCGTGTCACATATAGAAATTTTTTGATATTTGCAACCATAGTAAAACAAAGACTTATATTTTTGATATTTATTTTATATATTTAAATGCCATTTAACAAAGAAAAATCAACCAAAAAAATGAGTTCATAGGTTTGCCATCACTGCGGAGATAACCTAAGGCACAGGAGCAGAAATCTACACTGAAAAAGTCACTAACTGGACTCAAAATACATGCCCTAAATCTGAATCCCTCACCGTTTCTTGAAGCCCAATCATAAATGGAAAACGGAGTGGTTTAATAATGACGACTGTAGGCTAAGGGCTGCCACAAGTCAAGAGAAGTGCAGAGTGCTATCAGGGGCAAGGAAGGGACATCCATTCCCATCTCTGGCCTCCTGCCACACTCCCATCTGCAGAGCCCATCCACAGTGATCACTGGGCGGCGAAGAGCTGTTCAGCTTCTTAAAATCCTGCAGTGCATATAAAATGAACAAAAAGAACCGACAATAGCCTCCTGAGCTACAGAGACACTCAGCATAACTCCCCAGACACAACTTCTGGTATTCCCAAAGCTAACTAAATTATCAGTGCCAGATAGGAATAAAAGGACCAGCAGCCCAAAAAGGGCTTTCTATAGGCACCAGCAGGGAATACCCTTTCTACTCTCCGAAATCATGGCATCCAGCTGCATCTCCTGGTCCCAAGGCATGTATGCTATGTCTATTCTCCCCAAAGCGAATCCTGTAAATACTACTGAAGCAACACCAAACGTGGGTGAAATAAGGAATACCCCACAACTATTATAGCAATGGCCTGGAGTCCTACATAGCCCAGTCTCCATCCCCCAGAAGAGTACAGCTGCTACCCTGTGTCCTTGACAAAATGAATACTAAGCACACAATTTCCTGATGCAAATACCTCTAGGCACCTAAGCATGATTAAACGGACTGGACACTATAACAAGTACTTCAAAGGAAACCAGACATCAGACAAATTCCCACAGAAGGGCATCCTACAAAACACCCAACCAGGACTCCTCACTGCCAAGGTCATCAAATGCAAAGAAAGTCTGAGAAACTGCCATGCCCAGGAGGAGCCTGATGAGACACGACAGCTCAATTCAGTGTGCTATCGTGGATGGGATGCTGGAACACAAAACAGACAGAGAAAATCTAAGGAAATCTGACTCAGGCATGGACTTCCATTGAAAATAACATAATATTGGTGTACCACTTATAACTGATGTGACATAGTCATGTCAGATAATAGTAGGGGGAACTGGAGGGGGGTAGGGTAATGCGGAACTCTGTGTACTATCTGCCCATTTTTTCTGTAAATCTAAAACTATTCCAAAAAATAAAGTCCCAAATTAAAAAGCCAAGTAAATATTTTTTTTACAAATATTTTCTAATTCAACCATTTTCTTTTCTTATCAGTAATCAGTTTGCTAACTTAAACTATAAACCAAATCTTTTTTTTTTTAAGAAGACACACTTTATTAAAATACTGAAGTATATTACTTAGCATCATCATTTTAGCATTGATTCTAACTTCATGGTTGTAGTTATTCTGCAGTTTGACGATAAGAGCGCATCTCATCTCAGAGCTGCTTTTCATTTTGCTTTTGTGGTATACACCAACTCTTGATCTCTTTTGGCATAACAGAGACCACCTTCCCAACCAGATCTTCAACACAACTTCATCTAAAAGCCCTACGACAAAAAGTCAAGGAAGTAGCTAGTATTTTTTTTGTTCTCTCCACATTACCAAATGAGAATATAATGGAAAAGTCTAGATAATGCCAAAAATATTAACAAGTATCTTGCAACCAACCCTGCTTAAGAACCATCTTAGAGAGACATAATAATGAATTCCTTTCAAAGCTATGCCTGGACACACAGCAAAAAATAATCAGGACCAAATCAAGTAAGTACCAGAATCTACCACATCCAGGGATAGCTTATAATTTCACCTCCAAAACTGGACATGGCCACCAATACCAAACAGTTCACTACGTAGGGCAATCTCCCAGTCAGAGCCCCAAAGGGTAAACTCCTTGAAAGCAGAAACCACTTCCCTCAAAGCAACGCTTCCAGGGCTCCGTGTTTTTAAGTAATCAATTGGTTCAGAGAACCAAACTAGAGGCCCCTCACAAGGCAGGGGAGTGAGAAGACTCACCTCCTGAGGACACGCTGCCACTCCTCACCACTGCCCCTCCACCCCACCCCTTCGCGTTATTCAGGACTGTGAAATCTGCAAGACCTAAGCATACAGCAGAAGGGACAGGGAGGCCAAGCCACGTGCTCAGGGGACCATATGGCTACAAACAGCACAGATCAGCTAAAACGCCACAGGGAAGGCAGGCAGGAAATTGGCAAGCCACGACAGGCACAAAAGTCTCAAGCAGGCTCAGCTAATCACTGTGAAGTGAACATGCTTCTCTGCTAACCTGGAGAGACAAGAAGAGCCCTCCCTTGCATTTCCTTCCTTAAGAAGTGAAGCTGCTTGAGCAGAGAATGGAAACCAGGCTTTCAGTAGGCCACGTGTATCAAGAGAATACTTGGCTGAGTTTCCAATTTCTCAGAAGTGAGACTCTTGGTCAACAGTCTGACCTACAGTGTTGCATCAGTTCCAGAAATCACCTACAGTGTCCCAGAGGCATTCAGTTAAAGAGTTCATGGGTCACCTTTCTTGGGCTTTTCAGGCTATTTTGCTGTTCTCTGAGCAAATAATTCCTAGGAGACAGGGTGACTGCTAAAGAGAGAACCTCTAATTGTTCAGGCCTTATAGTCACCTAAAAGGAGAATCATTCAGCAAAAAGTGGGTCTGTCAGACTATGTTCTTGAAGGCCTCTGGCATCTCAGGACCTTTTTAGGTTTTCTTGGTATTAACAGACATTTTAAATCAGGTAAAATGACTAGAAAACTGCAGTTGGGCTCTAGGTTGTGAAAAGAAATACAGATCATTTTTTTCCTTTTACATTTACTGCTGCTATCCCATGTTCTATAACAGGGGTTGGCAAACTATGGTCCAAGGGCCATCCAGCCCACTGCCTACTGTTATAAATAAAGTTTTATTGGAACACAGCCACGCACAGTCATTCACACATGATATGTCTATAGCTGTTTTCTTGCTACAGTGGCAGCATTGATTAGCTACAACAGAGACTATATGGCCCTTAACACCTAAAATATTTATTATATGGCTCTTTAAGAAGTTGTTCAACCTCTGTTCTAGAACGTATTAGGAAATGAACATACAGAGGGGTATACACTTGTTAACATTGCTAAAGAGCTATTTGGCAAATATGCTCCAAAATATTCCTGAGGAAATAACTGTCCTTTACACAGAGATTTATTCCATTTTCTAAATAATGGAAAAATGATAAACTATATGAATATCAACCTATTGGAGACTGTTTAAATAAATTATGATGTGGCCTCACAATGGCACGGAGAATTACAAACTGAAGCAAGCTCAAACATTTACTTTGGTTCCTTCCTTAAATACCTCTAAAAATGTAAAGAAATTTTATTTTATTTTATTTTATTCCCATAAGCTCAAAAAGACAAAAATTAATGGGAGAAAAGAATACAGCAACAAAGCTCTGAAAGCTGGAATGCAGATGTATGGATGGAAACAGTGGTGACAAACACAATAGCAATCTGATTTATACTGCAGACTTCCCCCAATCATCAAGAGTAGGATTGGTTTAAAGCTTATTTAAGAAGCACCTGGGCCTCGCCAGTGTGACTCAGTGTGAGCATTAATTATCCCATGCACTTAAAGGACAAAGGTTTGATTCCCGGTCAGGGCACATGCCCGGGTTGTAGGCTTAATCCCCAGTAGGAGGTGTGCAGCAGGCAGCCAATTAATGTTTCTCTCTCATCGATGTTTCTATCACTCTCTCTCTCTCCCTCTCCCTTCCTCTCTCTGAAATCAATAAAACATATTGGGGGGTGGGGGGACTAGGAGGGTAGAAGCACCCATACATAAGTCCACTGCTTCTGACCCAGTGTTCAATATCTCATTCTTAAATAAGAGAAATCCTCCTATTTAAGAAAGCCTTTAAAAAAAGAAAAGAAAAAGAAAGAAAGCCTCTAATATGAAAAAATAAGGGACCAAAATAACCAAAGAGAATTAAAAACTGCTTGGAGAACATAGACTATGCAAGAAGAAATTTTTCAAAAGATTATAATAATTTACTCAGAAAGCTAATATGATATTCATTTCTGAAACAAGTAGTAGATGTTGTTTTTAAAATAGTAATAAGAAAAACATTCAGAGAATTTTTAAAAAGCTCTCTGTTCACACAGAAACATAATGCAGCACTGAAATTTCAGGAAAAAAAAGGATTTTCTAAGATCTTGCAGAAAGAAAAAAAAATCATACAAGGATAGGGAATCAGAATGACTTTTTAAACCTCTAAAAAACAAGAAAACAAAAATTCTCTAATAGCTAAATGACAGTGAAGCAATGTCTTCGTAATTCCAAAGGAAAATAACTTCTAACAAAGTTCTATACCCAGATGAACTATCAAATTGTAATTATAGAATAGATATGAAATGTCTCAAAATATTTACCTATCAAGCACTTTTTTCCCAAGAAGGCAGAGAATCTGTGCCACCAAAATAAAGTATTAAATGGTAAAAAAAAAAAAAAAAAAAAAAAGAAGCCATGGAGCCTGGCCAAGTGGCTCAGTTGGTTGAAGGGTTGTCCCATACACCAAAAGTTGCAGGTTCAATTCCTGACCAGGACACATACCTAGGTTGTGGGTTCAATCCCTAGTCAAGGCACGGATGGGAGGCAACTGTTCCATGTTTCTCTCTCACATCGATGTTTCTTTCTCTCTCTCTTTCTCTCCCCCCCACCCCCCTCGCCCTCTTCTTCTTTCTATAAAATCAATAAAACAAACAAACATATTTTTGGGTGAGAAATAAAATTTTTTTAAAAAGCAGCATAAGCCATGGAATTCAGCAAAACATAGTTTCGACCCAGGGATAAGGCAAAAAAACAACAACAACAAAAACCACACCCCAGGATAATGGTGAAGAAATCCAATGATGACAGCTCTGTATCAGGGAAAAAGAACTAGTCCAGATTGGTACAGGTCATAAGGCTCCTGAAAAGTACTGTTGAAAAGATAAAATTAACAGACTAAATCAATCTCTTCAGAGGTTCAGACAAGTAGACTCTGAGGGTTAAATTAATCCATATGTACAAAATACACCTACATTTTAAAATTATTAACTCTAGGTAAAACAAAGAATTATGCAGGAGATGAAAAGTAGTCATAATATGCTATGTGGCTCAATGGTGATTAGTATTTCCCCACCAAACTTTGAATATTAATTGAACCAGAATTATGATAAAGTCCTAATGGAAGGATTAGGTAAAACTACACGCACACCCGAGAATATGTATGCATGAGTGAAAAAACTAAATCCTCATCTTTCATGGCGTGAAGAGAAGAAGTTATATCTAACACTGAAAAACTTAAAAAAGAGCAATATAAACATTCTATTCAGAGATCTGGATTGCCAAGAGTTAAAATGGCTGCCTTAAGGGAGAGGAAAACTGGACTAGCTCATTTCTTAATAAGCCAGAGTTCTTTAAAGTCTTATTAAAATAAAAACTTACAAACATAAAAAATATATACAAGAGATTACAGATCAGTACTACTCAAAAGTAGCTACCAGTCTGCAATGATATAAGGAGCTTGTACCAGAACATAAATCAACTACATCGCTGAGAACACTGCTGACATTTTTTCTGTAGCAAGCTTTTCTTGATGAAAAGAAGCAATGCTTTGATTTACATTCTGGCTCAAGTTCCTAATATCAAGGCACTTTGAACAGGTCAAGTATAGATGAAGGGTCAACAAACTTTTCTGTAAAGGGTCAGAAAGCAAATATTTTAAGCCTCACAAGCCATATGATTTCACAACCGGTCACCTCTGCCACTGTATCATGAAGACAGCTACAGACAATATGTAAACAGACAAATGTGGCTACATTCCAATTTACTCATGACTCTGAATTTTTATTGCATCTAACTTTCATGTGCTACAAATCACTTTTTTTTCTATGTAAAATCCTTTCTTAGCTTGCAGACCATACAGAAACAAGTGGTGGGACAAACTCGGCCCTCGGGCCATAGTTTGCCAACCCCTGTGGTAGAGAGTCAACTTTGCTAAAAAGAAAAAAACTGTCATAGTAGTTTCTTCTAATATAAGTGTCTTTTCGTCTCTTTTTTATGCTTTTTCTTGTTTTAAAAGCAAAAATAATGCTGAAAATTTTTTAAAATCAAAAAAGTTTTAAAACCATTTATCTACCTACAAACACATTTTCTCTCTATTCTCTAAGCAGGCCTATACCCAAATGACCTAAATTTAAGATATTCCAGGAAAATGATTATTCATCATAATCCTCAATTAAATAGTTATTAGAAGCAATCTCCTGTATCCTGGCACTGTAATGAATAAAACTTGATGGTAATGAAAAAAGCCTCATCATGTTTTAAAACTAAACAGAAAAGACCAAAAACACAAAACGAATCCTGGGATCCTGGATTTTTAAAATGAAGAAAATGTTTCTAAAGCCAGCTTTCCCTTTTCTAGTTACCAATAAAGTCAGGTTTAAGATAAATACGAAGCTACTGACTCAGTCACCTAATATTTTGAATTTCTTCAGTAATGCCTTAGTTCCCCAACTATCAAAGGTCCAAAACCTCAAAACCTTCTAGGTTTCTCTACAACTGAGAAGGGGGCTGGTAGGGACAATCCTTGGTAACGGGACCTTCATCTGCATTACTAATATCACAAGCCCTCAAAGCAATGATGGTGAAAACGAAACGCCTGCCTCCCTTGTTGAGTGAATAATCATCCTTTCACTGTGTAGTTACAGTCTTCAAATAGAAGAGATTACAGGAAACATAAGCATAACCAAGTAAGTTCTAATTAGGTGGAGCAGCCACCCATGTCTAGGTTTCTAAGCCAGCACAGCCCTCACACAGCAAGAAAGCCAAGTTCCATCCTAGTCTGGGTCAGAATGGGAAAATGCATAGGGAGTATCCAACCAGGAACTACTCCCACTGATGTCCACTAAAAGGTGCAATTATGGTTAACCTGACCACTGCTTGCAAACCATATACTAGAAAACGGAAAGGGACCACTTGAGCACTGTGACCTATTCCTTTGAGCATCATAAAAAAAGAAAGTGAAGAAATTCAGCCAATTCCTCAGAGACTTTGTTAAAATTTTACTGTTCTAAGATAAATCGTTCCAGGATTTTTCAGGCTGACAGTGCCACCTAGTGGCTTTCCATATTAAACTGTTAGGCGACATTTGGGACAGCCACCTCTCAGTTAGAGGATATGAATATTTAACCACTTTTAGTTCATAAAGACAAAGTGTCCGGCATTTCTTGCCAAAAGTAAAAATAGGATGGAAGACATTACAGCATTTGAGGAACATGAGAACAGGTCTGCCCCACCAAGGTACCAAAGCCTGTAACTAAGAAAAACGCTTTATGATTTTTAGAGGGAGGGAGGGAGGGAGGGAGGGAGACATCCACTGGCTGCCTCCCAAATGCACTGCAACTGAGGCTGAGGATCTAACCTGCAACCCAGGTACTTGACCAAGAATCAAACCCTCAGTCCTTTGGTGCACGGGCCAACGCTCTAACCAGTGAGCACACCAGCCAGGGCAAGAAAAAAACACTTTTATAGACCACCACTGGAACCAAATAATCTATTTAGTAGTTCTAGTTTCCATCAAAGAAATCCATTCCAGGACACAGCAATGGAGAGCTCTCTCAAAAAAAAAAAAAATCACATTAGAAAAAATCCAAAACCAAGAGAGTTCTAAAACAAAAGAGAAACTTGAGGTCATACACATTTGGGCAAAGGAAATCTAAAAGAATGCATTTTCTAAGCAGACAAAAAGAACCCCTAAAATATAAGTGATATTTCAAAATGGCAATATCCACAATGTTAACACCTGAACTTCTAATGAAGTTATGCAAATTTACAAAAAGAAATTTTAAAGTTCCTATGGTGTCTAAGTCCCCTACCATAAACACACATGTGCGATCATGCATACCTCTACACACCACTGGCTTGCCTTGAAATAAAAATGCTTCAGCTTTTGATTGATTGTTCCAATTTCTGTATTATCAATAGCCTGACAACAATCACTATGCATCTCAAGATGCTGAGAATGACTCACCTTGGCAACAAACTGCTTGTCCTTTTGGTCCAAGTTAGCAGTGGGAGCCACATAGTCTCTCCATATCCGCAGCCTGCGTTCCTTAGCAAACCTGACAACAAAGCAAGGATGCAAATCATTCAGACAGATTAGGTTAGCAAAGGGAATCCACCATCACCATGGAAGCAAACAGTACATAATCCTACCACCGACAAGGCACCCAGGAGAAAGGCCATCAGTCAAGTTAGATTAAAGTGTGACAACAGCCACAAGAAAAAGTGTATACGCAGCTATCCAAGATGCATATATAAACCACAAACCCATCAATGGTAGATTAGATCTAAATATGCAATTTTTTGAACATGGACAGTTCAAGTCCACCTTGATAATTAGCTCTTTGGCTTATCCAGCATCTTCTGAGTGACTACTATGTGCTAGGCACTGCAATGACAAACAGAGCAAATGTTCTTTTCAATGGGAAGAATACATATATTAAATAAACAAATATATAGGGTGGGGCAAAAGTAGGTTTACAGTTGTTCATATGGAAAATACATTAATAATTAATAAATAACACAAGAATAAACTGCGTTTTGTTTACTGTAAACCTACTTTTGCCCCATACTATATTTTTTTAAATAAATAGGCCTCAATTTCCATTTGAATTATGAAAAGGTTATCAGCTACCCAAATCTTAAATGGAAAAGACAAACAAAATTGTCACTGTGTGCATCTAAAGAATAAGAAAAATGGACAAGCCCTAGCTGGTTTGGCTCAGTGGATACAGCGTCAGCCTGGGGACTGAAAGGTCCCAGGTTCGATTCCGGTCAAGGGCATGTACCTGGGTTGCAGGCACATCCCCAGTAGGGGGTGTGCAGGAGGCAGCTGATAGATGTTTCTCTCTCATTGATGTTTCTAACTCTCTCTCTCCCTTCCTCTCTGTAAAAAAATCAATAAATTTTTTAAAATTTTTAAAAAAAGAAAGAAAAATGGAAAACTACAATAGAAGTTCACGAACAAAAAGTTTTTAAAAATCACCCTGGGGAGAAACCAAGATGGCGGCATAGGTAACCACCGGAAATTGCTGCCTCTCACAACAACTTCAAAAATACAACTAAAAGACAAAACATACATCATCCAGAATTACAGGAAGGCTGGCTGAGTGGGAATTCTACAACTAGAAGGAAAGAGGAAAGCACACTGAGACTCAGAGCAGGTACAGAAGTAAAGTGCAGAGGGACTGAGGCGCACGCGGCAAGGGCTGGCAACTGAGGACACGGCTGTCTTTTTGAATCTTTTTGAATCGGGAGGGAGTCACAAGCCCCCGACTGCTCTGAACTCCAGTTCCGGGAAGTCTCTGGGGACCCAGACTCATATGGGGAGAAACTGAACTGTCTGGCAGCAGGCAGAACTCAGAACTCAAGGGCGGCTTTCTCTCAGAGGTGCTTGCAGCAATTACCCGGACACTGAGACCCGGGGCCTCTTAGGGTAGGACTGAGGAGCAGCCATAGCTGTTTGCTCTGCCCTGTTGATTCCCTGAGACCCCGCCCCACCCAAGCTGCGGCAGAGGCTTTTGCATATGAATGCCCTGGCCCTTTGCAATCTGAAAATTACCTAACAAACTGCAGCTGGGCCAAACAGACCCAGAACTTCCAAGAGAAGGCCCAAGGCCCCATAGCAGCTTGCATTGCTTGACAGCTGGGCCTCATCTGGGCACCTCCAAACCCTAAAAAAGGAAGGGGAATCTGCAGATCTCTTCGTAGCTCCTGCTGGGTAGCCTCAGGCAGAGGCTAAATTAGCACCTCCTTAGATCTAAGAGCCCATGTACCCAGTGGTCAGAGTGGGGCCATCCAATTACAACTCCTCAAATCCATAAGGGACACACTCAGGGGGCAGACTCAGTGAGCACCAAAGCCCCACTGAAGCAAGTCTTGCCGCAGAAGGGTGTCTTCAGCACTGAAGTTCTCCACCGTAGACACAGCTGATTCTCACAGCCAACTGGCCTGGAGGTCAATTCCTCCCAGTGATAACTACAGCAATCAAGGCTTAATTACAACAAGACTGTGCACAAAGCCCACAAAGGGATGCACCAAGAGTGTCCTCCTCGGGTAATTGGGGAGGCTGAGCCACTGGGCCCTATAGGACACCTAGCACACAAAGCCACTCTACCAACACAGGGAAGCATAAAAAATGCGGAGACAAAGAAACAGGTCACAAATGACAGAAATGGAGGAAAGCAAACTACTGGATATAGAGTTCAAAACCACACTTTTAAGGTTTTTCAAGAACTTTCTAGAAACCACCGATAAATTTAGTAAGACCCTCAAAAAGTCTGGTGAGACCGCCAATAAATGTAGTGAGACCCTCAAGAAATCTAGTGGGACCCTCGAAGTTATGAAAAAGGACCAACTAGAAATTAAGCATACACTGACTGAAATAAAGAATATTATACAGACTCCCAACAGCAGACCAGAGGGTCGGAAGGATCAAGTCAAAGATTTGAAATACGAAGAAGCAAAAAACACCCAACCGGAAAAGCAAAATGAAAAAAGAATCCGAAAATATGAAGATAGTGTAAGGAGCCTCTGGGACAGCTTCAAGCGTACCAACATCCGAATTATAGGGGTGCCAGAAGATGACAGAGAGCAAGATATTGAAAACCTATTTGAAGAAATAATGACAGAAAACTTCCCCTACCTGGTGAAAGAAATAGACTTCCAAGTCCAGGAAGCGCAGAGAACCCCAAACAAAAGGAATCCAAAGAGGACCACACCAAGACACATCATAATTAAAATGCCAAGAGCAAAAGACAAAGAGAGAATCTTAAAAGCAGCAAGAGAAAAACAGTTAGTTACCTACAAGGGAGTACCCATATGACTGTCAGCTGATTTCTCAACAGAAACTTTGCAGGCCAGAAGGGAGTGGCAAGAAATATTCAAAGTGATGAATACCAAGAACCTACAACAAAGATTACTTTATCCAGCATAGCTATCATTCAGAATTGAAGGTCAGATAAGGAGCTTCACAGATAAGAAAAAGCTAAAGGAGTTCATCACCACCAAACCAGAATTATATGAAATGCTGAAAGGTATTCTTTAAGAAGAGGAAGACGAAAAAGGTAAAAATAAAAATTATGAACAGCAAATACGTATCTATCAACAAGTGAATCTAAAAATCAAGTGAATAAAAAATCTGATGAACAGAGTAAACTGGTGAATATAATAGAATCAGGGGCATAGAAAGGGAGTGGACTGACAATTCTTGGGGGTAAAGGGGTGTGGAAGTCCAGGAAGGGACTGGACAAAAATCATACACCTATGGATGAGGACAGTGGGAGGGGTAAGGGCAGAGGGTGGGGTGGGAACTGGGTGGAGGAACAACTGTAATAATCTGAACAATAAAGATTTAATTAAAAAAAAAATCACCCTGGCCGGTGGCCCTGTAGTTAGAGCATCAGCCCACAAACTGAAAGGTCACAGGTTTAATTCCCAGTCAAGGGCACATACCTGGGTTGCAAGTTCAATCCCCAGCCCAGGTTGGGACATGTTAGGGAGGCAACCAATCAATATGTCTCTCTCACATCAATGTTTCTCCCATTCTCTCTCTCTCCCCCTCCATACCTCCCTCTAAAAATTATCCTCAGGGGAGGATTAACAACAACAGAGTAAAGAAATCATGTTGGCAGAAAAATTTTCAAGTACTAAGCCCAGTAGATATTCTTTGAGTCAGACTGAGAGAGGTAAGTGGAATATGTGCAAAGCTTTAAAAAAATAAATCAATGAGCAGCTGTTTCAAGTATTTACAAATCAATGGATACATGTGTAGGGGAAAGGAACTATATTCCAAAAACAGTATTGCAACTGTTTTTAAAGAAATGACAAAAATGAGAAAAAGACAAAGCCACATTGTAGTAGTTTTAAAATACATGAAGTACTTTGATAGAGATTTACAAGCAACACAACCAAGTCAAATACAGCATGCAAAACAGCAGGCAAGTAATCACGTCATCTAAATATAATGTGTGTTCCTTGATCTAAACCTCTTTTATAATGATAAGCACTCTGAAAAATCCATAAAATCTCCCAGAGATGTTATAAAACATGTAGATACTACTGTCATTACACTCACTTTCTTCAGAGAGGCAGAAACTTAAAGAATGCAATAACCATTATGAACCAAAGTAATAATTTAGAATAACAGACAAGATTTTCTGAACAAAAAAAAAACCCTGAGCATTACATATTAATCAGAGATATTTGGAATGCTGTACTTGATAAAGAGTATTGCATCTCTGAATTGAATGTAATTGTGTAACATTAAAGACTAATACAACTTTAATATAATAATTGTTTTTCTTAATCTACTTTTGTCAGACATACCATATCAAATGCCCCAGATTAAAACCTATTTTAATAAAAGGTTGCAAGTATTCCTGCTTACAGGTGTGGAAGGATGTAAAAGACCTAAGAGAAGGGAAGGAAATTATAGGCATTCAATTCTTGTTCTTGCACATCTCTCAGCTGTGTGACTCAAAGGCAAAAATGTGAAGTTATCAAGACCAGTATCCTATCTAATAAAGAGATAATATGCAAATTGACCATCACTCCAACACACAAGATGGCCGCCCCCATGTGGTCAAAGAGGCCAGCAGGGGAGGGCAGTTGGGTGCAACTGGGCCTGCAGGGGAGAGCAATTGGGGGTGACCAGGCCTGCAGGGGAGGGCAGTTGGGGGTGACCAGGCCTGTAAGGAAGGGCAGTTGGGGGTGACCAGGCCTGAAGGGGAGGGCAGTTGGGGGTGACCAGTCCAGCAGGGTAGGGCAGTTGGGAGCAACCAGGTCTGCAGGGGAGGGCAGTTGGGGGCAATCAGGCCTGCAGGGGAGGACAGTTAGGGGTAATCGGGCCGGCAAGGGAGGGTAGTTGGGGGCAACTGGGCTGGCAGGGGAGCAGTTAGGCATCGATCAGGCTAGCAGGGGAGTGGTTAAGGGGTGATCAGGCTGGCAGGCAGAAGTGGTTAGGGGAAATCAGGCAGGGAGGCAGGCAAGTGGTTGGAAGCCAGCAGTCCTGGATTGTGAGAGGGATCCCAGATTGGAGAGGGTGCTGGCTGGGCTGGGGGACACACACCCCCGTGCAGAAACTTTGTGCACCAGGCCTCTAGTAATTTTATAATTGAGAAATGAGCCATACGAGCCTGGAGAGTGGAACATCGTCATCAGTGGTCAGTAGCCTTTGCTACATATATCCTGGGTGGTGGTGTCTGGGACTTCCCGGACCATCGTCTATTCATCTTCTCTTGCTTCATCTGCTTCCATCTACCCCACCAAGTGAATGAGCTTCACCTACACCCCCAATCTTTGGAATATCCACTACCCTTTTTTTCCCGAAAGAAGTTATTTTTACATCTGCACCTAGCCAAAAACATGACAATAGCACCTCATAGTTGCATTAGCAGTTATAATTAAAACATACTTATAAATAAATTAGGGCACTAGGCCTCACAACAGCACTGAATGATCCTGTGTTAGGTCATAGGCTCAATCTTTCCATCATATCCCTGGCTCCAACCTGCCTGTTTGGGAGTAGTTGGTAAGCAATTTCATTGCCCTCAAATGAACCTCAAGTTTATTCCATCCCAAAAACCTAAAACCCAGAATTGGAAAGGCTTGTAAAAGAAAAAAAGTGACCTGAAAACATTTAAAAAGCACATCAGGGGAAGAAGAATGTCTTGAGTAAAAATCTAGGTCCTTACTATACAGCACTGAATTCCACTGAACCTAAAGACTTAGAAGTCCTCGGTGAGATCCTAGCCTCTGGTGTAATTTCCCTAATCCTTTTCTGAAATAAAACAGACACTGGAGTAGATGAGTGAGGGATCACTAGATTTCTTTCCCCAAAGATCCTTAACAAGATCTTTGGCTGGAAGGTTTCCCTGACAGAACTTACCTCTCAGCTGCCCTCAGCTTCTCCGCTCCCCGAGTGTACACTGCAATCGACCAATCCACACAGCGTGCAAAACCTTCCTTCAGGAGGAGCTCTGTGATGTTGCCATTCTGAAAAACAAGGCACATGAGAAAGCAGGCACAGATTAAATTCGATGGCAAGTGAGTAATTTCTCTAGTCCTCTGACACAATTAACATAGTCACAATCTAGTCTGCAGTTCATTTAAATAACAACAATCCCAAAAATAAAACCGTAGAGCCAGTTTCCTCATTAAGAAACCAGCCCTAACAAAAAAAAGAAAGAAAGAAACCAGCCCTAAGACTGACAAGCTCCTCTGTGCCTCCTCTCCACAAACCTGGCTTCATGTCCTCACAACACCAGCATAGTAACTCTCACCTAATAGGAACAGGATAAATGTTAGTGGCACTGAATGGAATTGACATTTCAATAGCTCTTCTTGTGGGCAGAGGAGGATGTTAATCTTTAGTGGAGATTACACCTTATTATTTCCTTCGCTAAGATCAGCACTTACTCCCCTTTTCATAAGGGGAAAGCTGAAGAACGAGCTGAGTAAGGGAATAACTTAAGCTACATTTTGCCCAATGAATTACAGTTCACATTCTGCTATGACACAGAGCCATCTGGCAGGGCACGGGCAGACAGCTAGCACTCCAGAAGAAACAGACATGACCTTGGCATATTCCAAAGCAAGCCTCCCAGCCTTCACAACTGCCATGAAGGAAGAATTCTCTAGCCAAATTATAAGTAACAGTAGTCTACTCTGTATTGGTTATAATAATGAAAATCCACTTAAACTTGGGTGTTAAAAAACAAGGTCATTTTCTGTCCAAGAATTAACCCGCCTATCAAAGTATACAATAAGGTACAATTCACCCACAGTCAGAACATAAAGAATCTATTTCCTGCTCAATAGCCGACTTAGGGAGAAACTGGATAAGGCCTGGCATACACAGAATAATTTTTCCATAAAGATTTCCTCATCATAGTTCTACAGATACTCCAAATAGGTAACTTCTAGACCTACATGCAAACTCGCAATCCTATCGTGCAAGTTTCAGTGCCCCTTCTAATTGATGTGGCAACCTCCCACCTTTCCTGTGCACAACCTCGACGACCAACACTTGGAAAAATAAGTGAGAGCATTGTTCCTCTCCCGCTTGTAAATTCAGTCACATTTGAGATTAATTTCCTAAAAGTGAGAAGTTGCACAGATCTGCCCAATTCTATCAGAGAAGTGACATCTCACTTGCAAATGCTGCAAAAACCAGTAGATGCAACAAACCCATACAGTCCAGCCGGCATGGAACACTCACGGGATGAAGGATGGTACCCAGAACATTCTGGTTATGGCAGCTCTCCAGAATGATCTGAACATCTCTCTGAAGCAGTCGAGACTCGGTGAAAAATTTGGCTTCTGCAGCAAAAGGCTCTGGTGTTTCACTGCCATCTGCTTCCCGTCGAAAAGTTGGGCACTACAGCAAAAGTAAGGTGAGTGAGTAACGCAGCCTAAACCTGAGTGCTCAACACACACCACACCGAGCCGTCCAGAAAGCACAATCCAACAAGGCTACACGGGGAAAGTCTCAGGGGCAGGTCTTCCAACACTTTTCAAAACATTCTGGTGAAAAGTAACTGGAAATAGCATCATCTCAGACTTCATGGTAAGCCAAATAAAGCTCATGTTATCATGGGGAAAATAACTTTAATCAGTTGGAAATGACCCCTTGCCAAGAAAAAAAACTCATCAATGTCTGGCATTAAAGCCTTGGCATTTTTTTTTCCAATCAAAATGTGTATTTCACATTAAGATAAGCCAAACTCAGCAAACTTCAGAGCCTCCCATCCTCCATTGCTACGTTTCAACAATCTCTCCGCACAGCCCACTCCAAACAGACCCTGAGTACTTAAAAGTTTAAAAAATATTAATTAGAACTGTCCCACTGCAAAGTTTTAAGTACTCTAGCCAATGCTAATGGCCCATTCTAGGAAGAAACAGCAGATCCAAAGCCCACAAGTAGAAAAATCTACCTATGACTGAACACTTCAACAAACCCTAAACCCACCCCGTAGTCCAGTGGTCTGACCTTGATCCCTGACAGCATGACGGTAACCAGGTAGTAATCTGGGAGGAGCAGGGCCCTGACCACACTGCCGTCTCGCACGTGTTCGATGATAGCTACGTGACAAAATAAATAGCTTAAGTCATTAGCAAAACTCAGGCCAGGGATAAACAATGCCCAATCAAACCGCATTGAACACAGTTCCTCTCCCCAACACCCTCTGGAAAGCCTCCCTCTGAAAAATGATGAAGCGCTGGCAGATCATGAGTGTTCACACAACAGACTCTTCCACAACTATTCCTGGGGAACACAGATCAGGAGAGCCCTCCATGTCTTCTGAACCCTCTGGGACCTCATGGCTCATACCAAAGCTTTGTTATCAGGAAGGTAAGTTGCTCATCTTAGTAGAACATGCCCAGCAAAAACTAATTAACAACAATTCAGGATTGGCAATAATTTTATTTTACTGAGTCAGTGTTAACAAGGTCTCAAAGTAGGGCCAGAACTATATTGTGTGTGCGTGTGTTTAGATGTATAAAGAATATACATTTCTACTTCGGTTACAAGGACGGTATTTAAGTAGCCCTCTTTTAGAAAACAGGAAGATCTCCAATGTGCAAAAATACCAGCCATTTGCCACCCTATACCAGCAAAGACTAACCCCTGCAAAGTATGTCTGATGTGACCCATGTGAACTAGATCAAGTTTTCTTCCAAAATACCACTGTGTTATTTTACCCTTAACAATTCCCCTTGGATAGTAAATAAGCAAAATAGGCTTTATAAATCTCAAGCAGCTTGAGAGCAAATAGAAAGAAACCACCCCGCGTCACATCTGTCTTTGCCTGCCAGCCTCACCATTAACAGGCTTCTGGTGGTGGGAGTCCACAAAGTGCCTTGGGTTCTCAATGGTATACTTGAGGTCCCGGATAGTATGTGAACCATTCCCGTCACTCCACATCCCTTTCTTAGCTGCCTTCGCTTGTTCCTCACACTCCGAAAGCCGGTTCTGCTCAGGACTGGGACATGAAAAATAAACATGTGTGGTTAGTGAGTTCACAACAGAAATGCCAGGGACTCCTTTGAAGAGAACAAAACATTTATTTCAGATCTAGCTTCAGACCCAAGCCTATAACCAGAAAAACACCATGAGTGCAACTTCAGGATTACAGATTTGTTTCAACAACGGATTCAAATGTAAGAGCATTTAATGAGAAGATCCAAAAAACACATATCTCAGCACTGCCACCATCAGTGATTACAAGAGAACAAGTTGGTGGCTCAGAGGGAAGCTGCTCCAGGGGGTACAGCTTCATTTAACTATCCAGATTCGGGAACTGAAATCAAGGCAGAGCCCAGCAGGACACAGTGCAGAGAAGGTGACTAAGAACCACCCTTACTCCCTGTTGTCCACAGAACAGGGCTGGAGAATGCAGAGCAAATACTGTTATTGCAGATATTACCCCAAAACTACATACATATTCATTAAGGCCAGCTAAGCAACAGCAGTTTGAAAATGAAAGGCGACTTCTTCATCAGGCAGGAAACCACACTACATACAAGAGCAGCCAGAAAGTCAGCAGATAAACAAAATCAGAAATGGCTCTGCTCTTCACTCTCACACATGTGCGAGCAACCTGCATGGCCTTTCCATAGCCTGGATGCCGGGGTCCATCAGTGGCTGCAGGCATAAATGGACTCTCCCACCTCGATCAGTAGGAGTAGCTAAGGAGGACCCCTGCCTATAATTTCTCAAACCAGAAGTCTTAACTACCTTTCTAATCCCACCCAAAAAGACAATCATATCCTCAGGGGACCAAAATCACATCCAGAATTCAATGAAAAAAGAAAAAGTGTAGCTTAAGAGACAGAAACAAGCCTTAAAACCGAGAAAAGGAGGTTATAAGTCAAAACAACTTTGAAGAGCTCAGCAGGCGTGGCTCGATTCCTGGTTAGGGCACATGCTCAGCAGTGTGGGGCGTGCAGGAGGCAGCCAATCAACAATTCCCTCTCATCACTGATGTTTCCATCTCTCTCCCTTCTTCTCTGAAATCAATAAAAATGTATTAAAAAAATAAAAAGACAACTTTGAAGAAAAAAAGGATTGGTACACCAGTGGAGATTTACTTGTTGAGATCCTATAATCCTACTAATGAGCTTTTTAAAAATTCTTCATCCCGGTAGCAAATTGCAAATTGGATTCCTAAAATCTTTTGAGATGGATGGATAAATACTCTGGAACTGAATACCTACGGCAGGGGTGGGGAACATCCTAAAATCATGCCAGCAATTGTCCTTAAGATACAACTTCAGCATGCTTCCAAAAACACCACCTAAGACAAGTGTTTTAATTCAACAAATTCCCAGCAAATGATTCTATGATGTCAGAAAGGACACAGAAGTTTATGGTGAATGACTGGGCTCCAAGACCAAGAAGATGGGAAGAATGCAAAAAGTGCATTTTTGCCTTTGCTCATCCCCATCATTAGTACAGTCCATGCAAATATTTATCCAAAGCCATTCTACAGTGACAACAGTCATATAACACAGCACTTAATGATTTAAACACCATCTTTAGCCTCCAAATTACTGATGTAGCTTATCACTTTTCAGAGACTAAAGTGTTAAAGTCAGCTGCAATTCATCCTACTGAGCGCCAACACTGGTGAAGTATAACATGACATGAGCTATACAGCCTCCATGTATTACACTCATTTCTAATAAGTTCACAATGCCATTAGCTAAACAAATCCATTTTTACCTACTACTAATTAAGTATCTATAGATCCATAGACCAAAACAGACTTCAAAGGCTTTGGAGAAAGAGAAAATTTCCCTTACTTTAAAAAAAAACAAACCATTGAGCTCTTAGTTTAAATTCTAAGCAGATTTTGCTTTGAATTCTATTTATTCTCTCCACTTTATTTTTCATTGCACTTATTCCTTGCTCATGATATCTATTTGTTCATTTGTTTCTTGTCTCTCCATTAAAATGTTAGCAGAAGCTACGTATGTTTGCTCAGGGCTCTATTCTCAGTGTCTAGAACAGAACCTGGCACATAGTAAGTACTCAATGAATCTTTTGAGATGGATGGATAGATATTCTGGAGCTGAATATCTATGGCAGGGGTGGGGACATCCAGCCCACAGGCCACATAAGGCCCTCGAAATCATTTGCTTTGGTCCTGTCAAAGCATTAAATGTTTGACCAAAGCAGGCTAATTTTTAAGTTGATAATTTTGTATGGCCCTCGAATGATGTTATAAATATCCAAATGGCCCTTGGCAAAACAAAGGTTCCCCACCCCTGATTTATGGTTTAAGACATAGCCTATTGAGTCTTATGATATAAAGACTAAAGCTGCCTTGTATCAAAGCCTGTTTTTTAAAGGAGTTTCACACATCAAATGGTGAATGACCTGCTGGCTCAGAATAATCCACACCTGGGCAGGAATGTCCTAAAAGCCAGAGAGCACCAGAGCTTACCCAGTTAATGTCAGGGGAGAGCAATGAAAATGCAGCAAAGCCAATGTAGAGGTGACAACCCAATCTCCCTTGAGCAACCCCAGCTCTCACAGTGGAGTAGAAGGAAGTCAGAGGGTCAGAGAGTAATGAAGACTTACTTATTAGCTCTCATGCCTTCTCTCCGGGTGGCCAAGCCCTCTGCAACCAGAGACTCTGCAATGTTTTCCCCATTGGTATCTGAGGAGAAAAAAAGAAAATTAAACACAAGATTCAAACATGCTCAAATGAAACCCACCTTCACCCTTAGCTCTTCAAGGAGAATCATGTTGCCAGAGAATTGGACAAGGCAGCAATGTAGTGTTGTGTTTTTCAGAAAAACTTTTCTCCCAAAATCTCTAATCTCTAAGTCCCAAAGGTCTATAAATCTTTTTCTCGGGACTTTGTTTCTAAGTTTCTTGTGTCTCTCCCAGGCCAAAGGCAATCTCAATAACTACTGGAGATTGACAAGAAAGCAAGACACACGCGGCACCCAAGGAGTGTATACAGAGCACTGACCTGAGGAGGAAGGCCTGGAGCTGAATACACCTTCTGCCACGTAAAATCTTAGACAAGGTCTCTCAGCATTAATTTACGCCTCTATAAAATGAGAAGAGTCCCTGCCTAGATGGGTTCTTGTAAGAATTAAACAATAATGTCCGTAAATATCTAAGTACATAGGAATTAAAAACATACTATACATACAATCAGATAGACAGATTTGCTCAGGATTATCTATTACATTTTACACCAGAAAGTCCAATTCCTTTCAGGGTGTCCTTTCATTTGTTCCAACAGGACACCAAGACAAGCTACGCAGTTTGACAAAGACTTTCTCCTGCTCTCACAGACGCGCAGGGGACAGTGTCTAGATTTCTAACCTCTCAAACAGCAGCCTTCAGAGCAGGCAAGAAAAATAAAGGTAAACATAAACCCAACCCGATTAGGTTTTACCTGGGCACTTGAACCATTAATTGCATTTCCATGCTACTGAAAAAGCTTTTAGGTTCTGTGTATTCTCTTAAATCTCTGCTTGTCAGCCAAAACGATAAAGGAAGCCATCTATGAGGGAATCACCACATAAAAATGTTTAATGTGGCAGAAAACAAGCTCCTAGATAAACTTAAACACAGTAGTCTAGCTGATAGGTAATGTCAGCACAGAATAAAGTTCTCTAAGATTTATATTCATACGTCTTCTGCAAGCAAACAAGCATACACACCACCCCCAAAACCAACCTAAATGCCTTGCCATTAGCATGCCCCAATTTCTTCAAGGCAAATTGTAAGCCTCTTTTCTTACCAAGAAAAGTTAAGATGAATGATATTTACACAAAAGACACTCAGGTTCTGAGGCTGAGCATGGATCACAAGAACCTTTGCACTGAGGTAACTGCTGAGGCCAGACACACACAGCTATCTGACATTAGTAAATATTACATTGGTTCTTTCAAAACAACAGAAATACAAAAAATGAAAAGTGAAAAGGAAGGATTCAACAAATAAGGGAAAAGTTGAACAGTTTCATCCCCGGCCAAGAGGTTGGGGATGAAAAGAACAGAGCTGGGGTACAAACAAGGTGACTGGCCATAAAACCAGACCAATCAACAGCACACCAAACAGATACTTTTAAGTACAGAGCACTCTGATAATGCCTGTCAGCAGGCCCACTTCTAAAAATTTAGTTCTGATTGCTCCTTCAAAGGGAGAAAAATACATTTCTCTTGGCCAATCTCCCAAGAAAGGCAACAAAATGGGGTAGAGAGAATACTGACAACAGGAAATCTGTAGAGCACGCATCTGCTTTTCTTATTACCCATCAACTTATGAATCTGATCAAGTCACAATTGAGGATGGCATGAAGAGTAGGTGGGTAACTATATTTTCTCCAAAAGTTGGAAGACTAATCATCTCTTTTTTTAGTAAGTTCTAGGTTAACTACAATTTCTTAAATTCTACCATTCTCCCCTATCATAAAAAGAGTGAGTAGCACCCTAGCTGATTTGGCTCAGTGGACTGAAGGGTCCCAGGTTCAATTCTGGTCAAGGGCTCGTACCTCAGTTGCAGGCTCAATCCCTGACCCTGGTTGGGGCACAGGAGGCAACCAATCTATGTGTCTCCCTTTCATCGATGTTTTTCTCTCTCTGTCTCTCCCCCTCCTTTCCACTCTTTCTCTAAAAATCAATGGAAAAATATCCTCGGGTGAGGATTAACAAAACAAAACAAAAAAAGAGTGAGTGGTCACAAACTAGGATAAATATATGAATACTAATTAATTATCTAAGCCACTGTTTCCTTTCATGAGAATGGCATTGAGAGTTGGCTAAAGTATCTGAGTGAAAATATTAAACTTTAAGCCATTTAATAAACCTTTAAAACTCAAAGATGTAGGTAATTTTCAACCATTCTTTCAGTACATATTTATTGATCAAATCCTATGTGCCATGTTTTATTCTAAACATTAATGTGTTAACTACTAAATTATATCCAATTTATAATTTGGGTCAATTTAAAAAATAAACTTTTAAAAAATAACATTAAAGATTATTTTAAGTGTCAGAGTCTCTTAACATAAACAATTTGAGCATTTCAGTTGAAGACCAAGGTTATTTAAATGAACTTTTAGATCTATCTGTGCCCACAGTGAGATCTCTTTCAGAATAACAGAAGATTGACCAGCTGTTTTTAAACTGAAATTATTTTAGGTCTGAGATCCTTGAACAACTGCATTTTGAAAACAGTGTACTTCTACTTGTGTTGCATTCTTTCTAACCAGTAGCCATCCAACAATAATGCTTATGTGTTTTATTTCCCATTAGATTATTTGAATTATGTGTAAAAGGCAAATCTGTCTATTTCTCTTTTTGAAAAGATTCCATATCCATAATAATAAAAGTATAATATGTTAATCAGACCTGACGTCCTTCTGGACAACCTTCCAGAGGAAGCTGGGGCTGCGAGGGAAGCCCGGGTCCCGGGTGCTGGAGGGAAGCCTGGGTCTCGGGTACCAGAGGGAAGCTGGTGCCAGCAGTCGGGGGAAGGAAGGCCTACTCTTGCACGAATTTTGTGCATCGGGCCTCTAGTATTACTATAACTTCCCATCCAATCAAGAAGCAGATAGCCATTTGTCTGAGGCTGGAAAAGGTGGTGTTCCTCTACTGGCTAAATTCGACAAGACACCTCCAAGGTCATGCCCAACTCGCTTTTCTAATATCCTACAATTAAAAGCAGAATCTTCAGAGGATGTTATTAGCCTTGTCATTCTACCCTGCTTGCTTACTCTAGCACTGACTACCCAAGTCAAATAGATTATGTAAAGCAGCTCAATTGGAAGGTTGTGGTATCAAATAATCACAGGAAACAAAAATACCTAAAATAATTTCAGATGAACACAACTGCTTTAAGCTTTACAGAGAACATTCTACCAAGGATTTCAATGGCCTATTTCTATTCAAACTCTATTCCACAATCTTTTTCTCCCTCCACCTAATCCAAAAGACCAGAACATCTAATATCCCATGAGCCATCTGATCTAGCTATGTGTGCACATACACAAATGTATTTATTGAGCACATACTCTGTTTCAGATATAGGTACTTTACATATACTATCTCTTTAAATTCTCTCAATAACTTACAAATGAAGTACCTAGGACTTAGAAAACTTAAGGTTAAGTAAGGGTCCATGAGAGGAGAGCCAGGATTCTAACCCACATGTACACAACTCCAAAGCCTGTGTTCTTCCCACTGCAAAGCACGTGGCTTACAAAAAACCACAAGCCATAAACAAATCTTCCTTTACTAAAGAGAGTCCCTATGAGCAGAAGAAAACCCACAAGATAGATAAAGGGGATAGAAGATGTAATTGGAAATCTATAGGAATTTAATTAGCACTGTGACCTAGAAGCACACAGCCACTGCGTTCTACGGGCTGAGGGCCTAAATACAGGGAAGGATGCTATGCTGTACAATAAGTATGTCCAACTCAAAGGCTAACACAGGCCAAATAAACAAGGTTTAAGCTTATGGGGGCTGCAAAAAAAACAAAGCTTCAATTTCCATTGAAATGTAGATTTCAGTAGAGACATGCTGAATACAAAGGGCTGAAATAAATGAGTAATCACTGACATAAAATAATAGAACATTTTAATAAAAATTAATGTTTTTTCTTGAAAATTAACTTACCAGACACTGAATAACTGCACAAATTAATAAGCGTAACGTAAATAAACCTATTTTTCTTGTTCTCCAAAAGCGAAATATTTCCTGTTGCACACACCAAAGAAGTCATACAAGACTAATGACGTGGCAATCAGCTGCTAAAATATTCACTTCTAGTTGTAGTAGAGAGAAATGGTGCGCCAGTGCATAAGGTAAATGAATGTACCACAATTATAGTAATCAGTCATTAGCGAATGTTGTAGTTCGTTATTAATAATTATGTATAACAGGATATTGTAAAAATTAAGTTATGAAATTTTTATTAAGACGTTTTTTACATACCGTTATATTAGCTGGGCTGCAAAAATATCCATTGTGGCCGCATGCGGCCCACGGGCCGCGAGTTTGACATGCTTGCTGTACAACATACACCTAAACCAAGCCAGGAAAGCAGACACAGGAGCCAATAGGACACCAGAATATCAGGGAACTCCTCTGCACCTATGTGCCATGAACTCACACTTCCAAGTACATCAATAGCCAACTGTCCTAGAGCTACCTCCACCAACACTCACAATGGCCTTCAACCATATGAAAACTGATCGGAGGAACCCGAGACTCAGGGTGGAGAGAAATGAGTCCTTTCCTCCTTGCTACTCACCTTTTCCAAGGTAGATCATGCCATACTCTCGTCCCTGGGGAGTCTTGTTTTCTATCGTGAAACAGACTTCCTTCCCAATAAGCTTCTTCCGAAGGAACTCTCGAGCAGGAAATGCCCAGGGCTGAGAGACAAAACAAATGTGTCACATGAGAACTACCGAGTTCCCCACCACAATCATCATTAAAGTTCATTTCTTCAATATCCTGGCCCTGCATTAGGCCCTGAGAAGAATATAAAAATGAAATGCACACACCGATTGCACACTTAGGGAGCTCATAAAAAAGGAGGATCTAGCAGTGGATTTAACTAGCACAGCCTTGAAAACAAGCCTCACAGTTTCCCAGTCACTGCAGGAGTACTTTTCCCCACATCACTGTCTATTCTGAGCGATAGCTTACTTTGTGAATAAAAATTGCCCATAATTTTATAGCACTTACCACATACCAGCTACTACTCTAAATGCTTTTTATTTATCAGCCCACTTCTGGGCGGGAAGTCCAGATTCCAGGAACTTACGTAGTCAAAGGGAAGTTATAAATAACAACTACGACCTCCATTTGGTCGCCTCTATCCAGTTTATGAAGCACTTTCACCAAATATTACACTGGCCTGAAACCAGTTCAAGGCACAGTCAAAGCAGAGATAAGGTTCTAGTGCTATTCTTATTTCAGAGTGAGTCCCCTATTCAAGGAAGAGCCTTGCTTATGTCATTTACTCCACCTTTTTTAACACCTTTTGTACCGCTCACGAGTTTTCTCGTGTTTCGCGAAACATCTGTTAAGGAACACTCACGAGTGTTCTCGTTTTTCACGCCCATGGAAAAAGGAGCGAATCTAGATACTTATGTAAATTTTGTTTGGTCCCTCTTCATAGAGGAAAATGTTTTAGACAGTACCATACGTTAAAAAAGTACTAGGAACTTTAATTGTTTAATTGTTTTTGTAAATAAAAATGTTATAATTATTGAAAAACGACACCTAAAGTGCATTATGATGATTTAAATAACGTGCAGTTTGCCCGAAAACGTGCAGTCCCTGGCGTATGTCTTAGAGATTTCTATGCGGTACGCAAGTTGTTAAGAACAGCCAACAGAGTTGAGAATGGCAAGAACTATTCTCTCCAAAATGTCTCCCCTCTTCTACTGCTCTAGTCTGAAGCTATAGTAGTGGGAATCTCCCAGGATCTTGGGGAGGACACCAGTAACAGGCCCTGGTCACCTTGACAATGACACAAGGAGTGAGCCACACATCTACACAACAGGAAGTAGTCTCCATGTGATCTCAAGATACTGTGTAAAGGGATGGTTTAGTCCCATCCACAGCCCATCACTTCTGGGATGGCTGTCTCCTCTGAAGCAGCCCTGTCAGTCAGTGGCCACAGGCCCTTGAATTTACAGTCTGGACCTAGCTCAGTGCCCAAGTTCCCTTAGAACAAAAATGAGGAAGAAGGGGGTAAGAGTTCAAGGAGCATATGATCAGCAGGAGCTCACGTGCAGAAAAAAAATGCAAAGTATAGAAGGGAAGAGTGGTATACGATAAGCAGGCACTGTCTATTATAATCTCACAGAGCCACAAAACTCGGGCCACCCACCCTAAAGCAGGGGTGGGGAACGTCCGGTCCGCAGGACATGTAAGGTCTGAGAAATCATTTGGTCTGGTCATGCCAAGGCATTAGAGGCAAGTTAATTAAATGTTTGACTATAGCAGGCTAATTTTTGAGTTGATAATTTTGTATGACCCCCCAATTATGTTATAAATATCCAAATGGGCCCTGGCAGAAAAAAGGTTCCCCACCCCTGCAAGGAACAACAGTATATACATGACCTGAAAAGAAACCCTCTGCTGACCTTTTCAGCCCATGAGGATTGTTACACAGGTTATCCAAAAAGCTTTTCTACAAGAAAAACATCCGTATGACTTCCCAGAAACCAAAAGCCATGCAACCAGCTGGGCTAGTATTCACAATACCAGTCCTGTTATATAAATCAACTGCAGATGGTTCTAGGAAGAACTGATCCTGAGTAAGTGCTCTCCAACACACAAACTCTTACGCTCGATCATCTAGTGCTCTCTCCTCCTCAAAGCATCAACAAGCAAAAGAAACAATCACTCAATGACTATATATATATTTATATATATTTTATGTCTCATTTGTACCCGTTACCCCACTCCTAAAAATTAAAAATAGTACCTGTATCAAAGAGTCTGATGACTGATAAATTAGCCCAATTATCAACCAATCACAAAAACACTACTGAATCTAGTAACACAGGCTCCTACCATTTTTATTAACTTAGTGATCCACTTACTCTAAAAATATCTTCAACTATAGATATAATGCTTAGGATCTAGTTCTGAGTGCCATGTTAACATCTAAAATTCAGTAACACACTGCCTTCCTAAACATTTGGGAAAATTCTGATAAGACAAGTCCTCCTAAAGGAGGCCAAGACTTTGGTAAAAATTCATTTATCAAGGGTCAGTTCACAAGGAACTATCTAGCCCCTATGGGGAAACCTGCAATATCTACCAACTAGGCAGAATGACTAAAAGCTTTTAAAGCTTGCTGAAGGAGCATCCTTCTCCAAGGACAGTCCATTTTACAGCTGGTCGGTCACTGTCCATAGGAGAAAGTCACACTGGAGGGCCTGAAAAGGACATAGACCTAATCCTGTAAGAAAAAAGAATAAGTCTAGTTTTTATAACACCCCTTTCTTAAACCAGCCTTCTCAAGTTGTGTTTCACTCAGGCTGAGCAAATTCATTAACTGGACATGATATTATATGAAGAAAGGCAACTGGGAGAATCAGGAAAGAGACTAACCACCTCACTCCTCACAAGGGCAACAAGGAACTCCAGGAGAGAATCTTTGTAAAAGTGTCCATACAGATGACAGCCAGCAGAAAACGACCTGATGGGGAAGCCTATCCCAACAGAGCCTCCTAGAACAACTCTTAAGAGACAAGTATAGGGAAATTTGCTCAAAGCATTTATCAAATAAGGTCCAGCAGGACCAACAGGAAGAGTACTGTGGTCTTGTTCAAATGATGCTCCAGGGCTCCATCTAAGAAGCAAATGGCCATTAAGTAGTTGGGACTCAAAATTCCCTCTTCCCTTTAGAATGCCCAACAGTAGGCAATCTAGCAGCTTGCTCTCCACTCCTAGACTCAAGCAAGGTTGTGATGTCTACCATGATAAAATCAAAAATTCCAATCTTTTCTTTGGACCAGACAGACTTCTGAACTACTGAAACAAGACGAAATCCCATAGCAATGTAAAACCTTAAAGCTACCAACTTTTGTACCTGGCCCAATGTTAATACTTCTTGTAATTAATCTTCTCTTCTAATCACCCCACTGTACCACCTGTATATGTAACTAATCCCTCTCTGCCCCAACCACCCCACACCCCAATTCTCAAAAGTTCCACTGAGCACAGGACTATGACATTCATTTCTATATTCCTCATGAAACCAACAGAACTTCACACATAAGAGGAGCTCAGTAAATCTGCAGGAAATAAATATATAATTTCCACAGTGCCCATCAATGCAGTATCTAGGCTGCCTAGAAGCAGTGAGGTAACTATGGGGATTAGCCTGCAACAGCGCAGTGACGGCTGGGGACACGCTATGGAGTTGCTTTTATTGCCACAGGACTTAGGAGAGAGAGCTGAGTTTCTTTGAAAGAAGTTATCATGAGGGAAAGCAGAAAATAATCAAGTGAATGATATTTGGGATAGTAAAACAAAGGGAAGTAAATGAGCAATAATGTCCTTGAGTCTATTAGAATGTGAAAATATTAGACAACATATTCTAAAACAATTAAAAGTTAGAAACAAGGGTAGTGCCACATTGCACAATCCACTGATCCCCCAAAAAGAGAAACGCAGGTTCTTTTCCTCATTATTCATGTAAATGTGCATTCACTGTACACCTGCTTCACATTAGGCAATGACTAGGCATGTGATGAGCGATACGGTCCCTCCTCTCAAGGAACTCTGTAGAGCAGGATATATAAACATGCAATAAAATGTTATGAATGCTAGGACAGCACAAAAATAGAACAACAAAAGGAAATGTCAGAAGTGACTTCTCAGGAGGCTGAATCTTCAGAGATAGAAGGTGTCCACCAGGACCAATGGAGAAGGAGCTCCTGATGGAGGGAGCAGCATGAGCCAAGGCACAAGCAGGCAAAACTTAAGTGGCTCTTATACTTTCAGCATGGCTGGAACTTAGCATCTGGAACAGGGTCAGTAAGAAACTAAAAGTCAAACCACAAATAGGCTTGAATCCCAGGCTAAGGCATTTAAATTTCTCACAGAGGTAATGGGGAATCACTGAAGTCTGGAAATGACACTGAGCAAGGAAATAAAAGTACATTTCAAAAAGATTTGGTAGCATATAGAGAAAGGATTAGAAGGAGAAAAAAGGTAAAGAGACTATTATGTCAATACTAGAGGCCTGGTGCACAAAATTCATGCACTGGGCGGGGGGGGGGGGGGGGGGGGGGGTTGTGCTGCAGACCAATGCTCTATCCACTGAACCAAACCAGCTAGGGCCTTCACTGCCTTCTTAATTCAAACAAAATACTCTAGATGAAAAAAACTAAACATTTTCCCTCAATAAAAGATCCCCATGAACTGGAATGTCAGGGAAATAGCAGAAAACAGCTGAGGTACCAACTTGTCCAACATCATTAAGTTGGGACAAAGAAAAAATCATTAGAATCCAGAAATTTCATTTTTGAAAACCAAAGCACAAGTAAAGGAGAGACCAAGAGCTGATGTTTGAAATTATAGGAACCAAGAAGACTAAACAATACCAAATTAGGACTTGTAGCAGCTGCCTGGAGAGGTAAGACCTGAAGGAGCCCAAGGCAGACCACAGGGAAGGCTAGGTAGTTAGGCGTTAGTGATGGGGGGGAAAGGGATAAGGAGGGGGATGGTGTAGCAAAAGCTCAGAAGTTTCTCAAATCACCATAACACAATGGTTCCTGACTAGTATTGAGCCACAGTTGCGTTGAGAAACTGATAAAAGCTCCCTTCCTTAAAAATTCATGTTTACAGAGAACCTCATCAGATCCTAAACAGAACCTAGAGAGAGAACCTAGGGAGAGAACATGGCAAAAGATCCTGGACAGAACCCGGCTACAGAACTTTGCTGAAGAACCTAGACAGAACATGGCAAAAGAACCTGGCGACAGAACCTGGCGACCGAACCTGGCTGGAGAATTTGGAAACCCTGGCTGGAGAACCTAGCAAGAGAACATGGCCACAGAACTTGGCTAGAGATCCTGGTTAGGCTGCTATGCTGATCAAGTGAACGCTGACCCCGTGCCATTCATTCTTCGCCAACTCCGTCCACACCTTTGGGGATCCCAGGACCCGTTGGGGTTGGATCCCAACAAGTTCCCTATAAATTTTGGAGATTAGGGAGAGACCAAGATGGCGGCGTAGGTAAACACCGGAGACCGCTGCCGCAAACAACCATTTCAAAAATACAACTAAAAGACTGAACGGACATCACCCAGAACCACAGGAAGGCTGGCTGAAGAGAGACTCTACAACTAGAAGGAAAGAGAACAGCAAATCGAGGCTCAGAGGCGGCGCAGTGTGGAAAATACAAAGGTACCGAGGTGCGCGCGCAAAGCGGGCTGGTGGCTGAGGGCGCGGTTGTCGTTTTCTGTCGGGAGTGAGTCTCAGACTCTGGGCTCCAGATCCGGGCGAGTCTCTAGGGACCCAGACTCAAACGGGAGAAGCGGGATTATCCGGCATCAGTTGGAACCTGAGGGCAGCTTTCTCTCCGAAGTTTGCAGCGGCTGCCGGGGTTCTGAGAAGCAGAGCCTCTGGGAACGGGACTGAGCGTGGCCATAACTGCTCCCTCCGCCCGCCCTGTTGAGCCCGCCCCGCCCAAACCCTGCGCACAGCCATTTGCCGATCGCCTCAGGCAAAGGCTGGATTAGCGCCTCCCCAGAAGGCAGACGTTTTCCATACAGCTGATTCCTATAGCCAGTCGGCCTGGTGGTCAAATCCCTCTAGTGTTAACTACAACAATTAAGGCTTGGCTAGAACAAGACTGCGCACAGAGACCACAAGGGGGTGCACCAAGAAAGCATAAAAGATGCGGAGACAAAAAAACATGACAGAAATGGGGGATATGGAGCTAAGAATCGCAATTTTGAGGGCTTGCCATAAATTTGTGCAGAGCCTCACGAAAACTAATGAGACCCTCGATGCTACGATAAAGAAATTAGAAAGTAAGCATACACGGACTGAAATAAAGAATATTATACCCAATAGCAGACCAGAGGAGCACAAGAATCAAACCAAAGATTCGACAAAAAACACCCAATTGGAAAAGCAAAATGAAAAAAGAATCCGAAAGTGTGAAGATAGTGTAAGGAGCCTCTGGGACAGCTTTAAGCGGTCTAATATCAGAATTATTGGAGTGCCAGAAGATGAGAGACAGCAAGATATTGAAAACCTATTTCAAGAAATAATGGCAGAAAACTTCCCCCATCTGGAGAAAGAAATGGACTTACAGGTCCAAGAAGCGCAGAGAACCCCAAACAAAAGGAATCCAAAGAGGACCACACCAAGACACATCATCATTAAAATGCCAAGAGCAAAAGACAAAGAGAAAATCTTAAAAGCAGCAAGAGAAAGAGGCTCAATTACCTACAAGGGAATACCCATACGACTGTCAGCTGATTTCTCAACAGAAACTTTGCAGGCCAGAAGGGAATGGCAAGAAATATTCAAAGTGCTGAATACCAAGAACCTACAACCAAGATTACTTTATCCAGCAAAGCTATCATTCAGAATTGAAGGTCAGATAAAGAGCTTCACAGATAAGGAAAAGCTAAAGGAGTTCATCACCGCCAAACCAGTATTATATGAAATGCTGAAAGGTATCCTTTAAGAAGAGGAAGAAGAAGAAAAAGGTAAAGATACAAATTATGAACAACAAACATGCATCTATCAACAAATGAATCTAAGAATCAAGTGAATAAATAACCTGATGTACAGAATGAACTGGTGATTATAATAGAATCAGGGACATAGAAAGGGAATAGACTGACTATTCTTGGGGGGAAAAGGGGTGTGGGAGATGCGGGAAGTGACTGACAAAAATCATGCACCTATGGATGAACACAGTGGGTGGGGAGTGAGGGTGGAGGGTGGGGTGGGAGCTGGAAGGAGGGGAGTTATGGGGGGAAAAAAGAGGAACAAATGTAATAATCTGAACAATAAAGATTTAATAAAAATAAAAAAAAAAATTCATGTTTACAGAAAATTTTGCAAACTTCATAGAGTTCCAATGCCTTTATGGATCCCAGATTAAGAATCTGTAATAAAGCACAGGTCTAGTGTTTATAGTATGCTACCATTAGAAAAATGAGAGTACTTGCACAGGCAATAAATTTCCCTGGAAGAAGACACAAAATACTAGTAACGTCAATAGTCCTTAAGGAGAAGAACTTGATTTTTTACTGAATACCCTTCTAAATTTTGAATTTGAGTGGAGAATTCAAACATAAATTAATAAAAGAGCTCTGCCAAAACCAACGCCAACCTCAAATGGCCGAGACTACCTGGGAAATGTTCTAATCTATTCCAAGAGATGGAGGAGGAAAACAGACAAACCTGAAAAGGGAAAAGGTATGAGAAAAAGCCCTCAAGGGCAATGAATGTATACAAACCCAAACCGATGCAAGACACTGTGGGTATGTCCAGGGTCATCATTCCTGTGATATAAAAACAATCAAAATATACAGAAAAGAAAGTGCAGATCAACCTTCCATCAGTCAAGACTGGGCTACCCTCTGGGTCCACAGCCTCAGGGAGGCCTCAGGAAGAACCTACCTCATCAGGCGTATCTTTTGCATCTGGTTGCGCTGCAGCCGCCCGGCGGGCAAGGTTTCCAGCTCGAATGTTGCTAAGGTTGATCTGTCTCTCAGGAGGAGGCCCACCACGAGGCTGCCCTCGGACAATGATGGCACACCCTGACAGGACCTGAGAGTGGAGGAAAATAAAAGAAAATGAGTGATCTGGAGGCAACAGCACCATCATATAGACTGTTCAGTACTGTACCCGCAACATGTAGGACAGTATTTGACACCTTGAAGGCACTTAAGTATTTGTTGAGTAAATGAATGATATTATTATTCTTTTACTCTTCACCCGATTTGAGAGAGAGAGAGAGAAACATCAATTTGAGAGAGAAACATTGATTGGTGCCTCTCATATGCACCCTGACCAGGGATCAATCACACAACGTAGGTATGTGCCCTAATGGGAATCAAACCCACAGCTTGTGGGATGACACTCCAACCAACTGAGCCATTTGGCGAGGCCGAACAAGATTATTTTTAATTTTATAAGAGAAACACCAACTCTGAAATGATCTCACCCAGAAATACAAATAGGAATTTAACAAATGCTACAGAAGTCATAAAACAGACTGATCAGGGTGAAGAGGTAAGTCAGACGGAGGTTAATGACCTTTATAATTTAATCCCTGGAAGCACCACCACCTGTGTTCTTTTCAACTATTAGGAAGTTAATGTCTCCACCCATACATTCCATTCCAGCACAGAAGATATGGAAAGCCCACAAAAAGGAAAACTGGAGGAAGAAGCCCCTACACACCATCAGAAGAAGCTGAGTAAGAGCAGTGCAACCAGAGCCCAGTGCTCACACTTCCATTGGACACAGTGCTCAGAGTCTAGGCTACGAGAGAAAAAATACAGAAGTAATCTAGAAAGCCCATGTTCCAGATGATTGAAGCAGAAAAATCTATGAAGCACCTTAAGGCTCCTAAGCACAGCAGCTCCTTTTATCTCTCTAATCAAAAATACCAGGCATAGAATCCCCTTGCAACTGTGAAAAGAGCTCTGAAGCTCACTGGTATGTAACTTTTAAACATTTGCAGGAGAGAAAAAAGGAGGATTTCAAGTGGGAGAAGAGAAGAAAAGGAGTAAAGAAAAAATGACATTACCCAACTATTCAAGTTGTCTTTGCTCAGTGAGACATGACTTAATGAACAGTTGGGCTCAAGCACTGGCTTCACTAGATCTGAAAGACCCTCATTTCCAAGCTTCAAAACCAGAAGAGCTGCTGACAAGTTCATAGATACAGGATTGTGGAGTTCTGCCAACGTGGCGTTCTTAGTAAAGGAACAGTCCTTGGAAAAGGAAGTTGAATCAAAGGAAGAAGGGAAGGAGTACGAAGGGCAGCCTCTCCTATACACATCTGCTTAGCTGACAATTCCCCTTCACCTCTCCACCTTAACTCACACTTTAAGTTATAAAATATTAATATAAATACGAAAGTACATTGAAACATAAATGTACATGTTAAATAATAAGGTAAACAAATAACTGAGTAACCACCACCCAAGAACGAGAACATTGCCAGAATCTTGGATCCTTTCCATGTCCCTCTCTACTTTAGCCCCTTCCTTCTCCCAATTACCGTTATCCTGGCCATTGTGATAATCCCTCCCTTGCTCTGCTGTACTAGTAGTTTTGCCATCTAAGTACATATCACTAAGCAATGTGGTTTCATTTTGCCTATTTCTGAACTCCATATAAATTGAGTCTACTGCATGTACCCATCAGTAACTTGCTTCTCTTGCTCATTGTTTTTTTTTGGGGGGGGGGGTTGTAAAACTAATTCATAATCATGTGAAACACTAATTTATTCACTTTCACAGCTGTATAGTATTTATTCCATTGTATAACTTTTACCACAATTCATTTATCCATTCTACTACTTTTTATAGAAATTCTGTCCAACAAATACACATATTCAAACTTCTTAAAAAATCGTGTTCTAATCAATGTCTAAATATCCCCAATACCTTTAGCACACAGACCTTGGTCTTAATGGCTCCTCCCTAGATTATTGAAGCTACACCATGACACACACAATAAAGACTGTCTCCTTACAGTTATAAGTTCTTCCCTGGCTTCCCAAAGCAAAGCCAGGGAAGAACATGTCTACTAAGGCAGAGGCTACTTCATGTTCTTGAAATGAGAAGGACCAAAGAAAAGAAAAAGAGAATTGCTCTTTTATAGTTAATTCATTTATAGTTAATTCCTCATAAGTGGCAGGAACAAGAATAGCACATGCTAGAATACCTACACTTGAAATCATTCATGCCAAAATTTCAAACAGGAGGAGAGCCCAGCTACATACAGCAGAAAAATCAGAGCATCTGTCTCCGATGCCTGCTCCTCAGTTTTAGTCAAGTTTTCACAAAAAGTAATAAAGCACTCCCCAGAGCCAGTACCTCTTGGTAAGCCCAGTTAACAGCTAAGGCCCATTTACAAGAAAACTCACCTTGGCTAATCAAGTAAACTCTGATAAATGAGCACTAACCAGGCTAGGATACAGTCCTTATTTCTCAAGTCTGACAAAGGTCACTGAAAAGCTCAAGAACAGAATGAATGATGAGCAGAGTCCCTCCTTTCCCCTAAATATATCAGAAAGGCATTATCTCTAATGCCTCTACCTAGTACACTAGGTTCCTGGGGAACAATGGGTCTATAACTATTATCCTGGTCCCATTAAGGCCTTTGGCAGACAGCTTGTGCATAGGAATTTTGCAAAGCTTCCTTTGTATAACCTCCACTCTCCAGGAATGTTATTCTAAAAACTGCTATCAGAACCTTTTATACTACTCCAAATAATGCCATTCAGACAATAGTCAATGCTTGAATTAATACTGCAGAGAGATGACTTTTATTTTAGAGGCTGCTCTACAACTTTTATACTAATCCTATCAATCCTATATAATAAAGAGGTAATATGCAAATTAACCCTCACGGCCTCACAAGATGGCTGCCTACACCAGGCCATCAGGGGAGTTAGTGAGGGACGACCAAACGACTGAACAGCAGGCTGCGTGGAGCAACCAGGCCGGTGGGGGGCAGGCAGTTGGGGGCAACCAGGCCGGCGGGGAGGGGAGCAGTTAGGGCCAACCAGGCCGGCAGAGGGGGGCAGTTGGGGGCAACCAGACTGGTGGGAGGGGAGGGGGGTTAGGGGCAACCAGGCCTGCAGGGGGGGCAGTAAGGGGTGACCAGGATGGTGGGGTGGGGGGGGTCAGTAAGGGGTGACCAGGATGTCGGGGTGGGGGGGTCAGTAAGGGGTAACCATGCCAGCGGGGGGGAGGAGTTGGGGGCGACCTGGTCGGCAGCAGGGGGCAGTTCAGGGCAACCAGGCTGGTAGGGGGAGCACTTAGAGGCAATCAGGCCAGCACACAGAGGCAGTGAGAGACGATCAGGCAGGCAGGCAAGTGAGCGATTAGGAGCCAGAGGTCCAGGATTATGAGAGAGATGTCTGACTGCCGGTTTAGGCCCAATCCCCAGGATCAGGCCTAAACCAGCAGTCAGACATCCCCCAAGGGGTCCTGGATTGGAGAGGGTGCAGGCTAGGCTGAGAGGACCCCCCCCACCCAGGCACAAATTTCATGCACTGGTCCTCTAGTATAATAAAAAGCGGTAATATGCAAATTAACCCTCACAATGTCACAAGATGGCTGCTCCCGCACCGGAGTCAGGGTTCCCGTAATGAGCGATCAGCAGGGACCTGAGGCTCCGCCCCCCGCCCAGCGGGGCTTGACGGGACCCTGAAGCTGCACTCCCCACCCGGCGGGACTTGACGGGGTGGGGGGGACCTGAGGCTGCGCCTCCCAACTGGCGGGGCTTGATGGGGTGAGGCCAGCCGGGTCTGGATCTCGCCCAATGGGGGTGGGCCCGGCTGGGTCTGGATCTCACATGATTTCAAGGCACATGCAGGTGGGCGGGAACTTGACTCTGGGTCCCACAGCACGCCCCAGACTCTGACAGGAGGAAGATTTTCATATACATTTTACTAATTTTCTTTCATCTGACATTTCTATTATAGAGAAAGGGCAAATAGCCATATTAAAATATTTCCTCTAATTAATTCCCTTTTAATGTGCATGAATTTCGTGCACCGGGCCACTAGTGTATATATAATATCAAGCAGCGGTCAACAATTCAACTTCCTATGCCACAAGAATACTCATATGGCAGACGCTGCTATTCCTATGCCCCCAGGAGAAAAGAACTGACTCATGTACATCTGTCCTCTGTAACTCTCTCCCCTCTTTTGACCATAGCCTTGGCAGAGAGGCAGGAAGAAACTCTCTCTGCAGACCATCACAGAAGGAAGAGAGACAGGTCTATAGGGAAGAACTAGTCTCCTTCCTAGTATTTATAGGAACCAAAGTAGCAGAAAGAAGGTCTGGTTTGTTTGGAACTATCTCCATTTCATCTTCCATGTACTGTTAAACTCCCTCCACTTGCCTCACTGGTCAACAGTCTTCACTCAAGTTCTTCCTCAATAAAAATACTTCAATGACCTTCTCTTACCTAAGGTTCTCCACCAAATAAAGCCAAGGAGAAATAGCTTCTAGGGGGAAAATAATACTTAAAATGTCTTGAAGTAAAATATGAAAAAGAACCAGGGTCTATATACCAAACAATTTTTATCTTATGTGACATCAAAACAAGTCATTTTTCCTCTGTGAAAGATCTGACATCTAAGTTGATTATTTTCATAGCTTTTGTCATTGACTGATTAATTTATCCTTTATTAACTCAATAGAAATTTATGGATAACCTAGTTGATTTAAAGAATAAACTGTCGGGGGAGAAACCAAGATGGCGGCATAGGTAAACACGGGAGTTTGCTGCCTCGAACAACCACTTCAAAAATACAACTAAAAGACAGAACGGACATCATCCAGAACCACAGGAAAGCTGGCTGAGTGGATGTTCTACAACTAGGAGGAAAGAGAAAAGCATACCGAGGCTCAGAGGAGGCGCAGTGCTGAAGTAAAATACTAAGGTGCGGAGTGCATGTGGAGCAGGCTGGAGGCTGAGGGCGCGGTTGTTTTCAATCGGGAGGGAGTCTCAGGCTCTGAGCTCCAGTTCCGGGCGAGTCTCTAAGGACCCAGACTCATACGGGAGAAGCGGGACTGTCTGGCATCGCTCAGAACCCTAGGGCAGCTTTCTCTCCGTGGGGCTTGCAGCGACTACTGGGACACTGAGAAGCAGAGCCTCTGAGGGCAAGACTGAGAGCAGCCATAATTGCTAACCCCGCCCTGTTGATCCCGTGGGACCCGCCCCGCCCAAGCCCTGCAGGGAGGCTTTTGCTGGATAGCCTCAGGCAAAGGCTAGATTAGCACCTCCCTAGAGATCCAGGAGCCAGGAAGCCCAGAGGTCAGAGTGGGACCATCCAGCTTTAAGCTCTGTGGAACCATAAAAGACACACTCAGGAGGCAGACTCAGTGAGCACCAAAGCCCCATCGAAGCAAGTCTAGCCCCAGAGGGGTGTCTCCAGCACAGAAGTTCTCCCACTGCAGACACAGCTGATTCTCACAGCCAATTGACCTGGAGGTCAATTCCTCACAGTGATAACTACAACAATCAAGGCTTAACCACAACAAGACTGTGCACAAAGCCCACAAGGGGGTGCACCAAGAGTGTCTACCTTAGGTAATTGGGACACTTAGCACAGAAAGGCACTTTATCGACACAGCGAAGCATAAAAAAATGCCGAGACAAAGAAACAGGACACAAACGACAGAATTGGAGGAAAGCAAACTGTTGGATATAGAGTTCAAAACCACACTTTTAAGGTCTTTAAAGAACTGTTTAGAAGCCCTCGAAAAGACTGGTAAGACCGCCGATAAATGTAGTGAGATCCTCAAGAAATCTAATGAGACCCTCGATGTTGTGATAAAGGACCAACTAGAAATTAAGCATACACTGACTGAAATAAAGAATATTATACAGACTCCCAACAGCAGACCAGAGGGTCGCAAGGATCAAGTCAAAGATTTGAAATACGAAGAAGCAAAAAACACCCAACCGGAAAAGCAAAATGAAAAAAGAATCCGAAAATATGAAGATAGTGTAAGGAGCCTCTGGGACAGCTTCAAGCGTACCAACATCCGAATTATAGGGGTGCCAGAAGATGACAGAGAGCAAGATATTGAAAACCTATTTGAAGAAATAATGACAGAAAACTTCCCCTACCTGGTCAAAGGAATAGACTTCCAAGTCCAGGAAGCGCAGAGAACCCCAAACAAAAGGAATCCAAAGAGGACCACACCAAGACACATCATAATTAAAATGCCAAGAGCAAAAGACAAAGAGAGAATCCTAAAAGCAGCAAGAGAAAGAAAATCAGTTACCTACAAGGGAGTACCCATACGACTGTCAGCTGATTTCTCAACAGAAACTTTGCAGGCCAGAAGGGAATGGCAAGAAATATTCAAAGTGATGAATACCAAGAACCTACAACCAAGAGTACTTTATCCAGCAAAGCTATCATTCAGAAGTGAAGGCCAGATAAAGAGCTTCACAGATAAGAAAAAGCTAAAGGAGTTCATCACCACCAAACCAGTATTATATGAAATGCTGAAAGGTATCCTGTAAGAAGAGGAAGAAGAAGAAAAAGGTAAAGATACAAATTATGAACAACAAATACACATCTATCAACAAGTGAATCTAAAAATCAAGTGAATAAATAATCTGATGAACTGGTGATTGTAATAGAATCAGGGACATAGAAAGGGAATGGACTGATTATTCTTGGGGGGGGGGGGGAGAAAGGGGTGTGGGGGTGAGTGAAGAGATTAGACAACAATCGTGCACCTATGGATGAGGACAGTGGGTGGGGAGTGAGGGCAGAGGGTGGGGTTGGAACTGGGTGGAGGGGAGTTATGGTGGGAAAAAAGAGTAACTAATGTAATAATCTGAACAATAAAGATTTAATTAAAAAAAAAAAAAAAGAAAGAAATTTATGAATTCCTACTATGTGGCAAATGGTTCACTTCAGTGAAATAAAACAGACAAAAATGTCTATTCCTGGAAAGCTGACATTCTACTGAGGGAAGATAGACAAACAATAAACATAAGTAAAATATATCGTTTATCTAAATTTTAATTTCAGAGAAATATTAAGATTGAGAGGAAACTGTCATGGGTAATTGTTCTGCCAAAGCTATACTGATTCATGTTGCAAACTTTCATGGATGCGGTAATTATCCTTAATTGCTAATTTATAAGGCATAGAAAGCAAGTCATATGGTAACTGCTTTATCATATTACATTAATAAAGTGACATTCTAGAAAAATGATCTTGGTCCTACCTGACACATTAGGAGGTTTGTGAAAATAGCTGTCACAATGAGTCAGTTTGATTGAGGTTATGGATTAGACATTTCTCAGCTCTGCCAAGAAAGATTGCAGAGGGACTCAGCGTGATTCAGAGGAACTGGCTTCAGGGCACACACTGGATGGTGACAAAGGCTGAAATAAGCCAGCTGAGAAGGAAAATGGAGACTCAAACTGTTCAAACCCACTTACAGGTTTACTAGGAGATTTACACTTCATGGGTAGCCACTAAAATGTTGCTCAGCAACAGGAACACCACAATAGATCTTCATTAGATCCTGATAAACTATTTGGTGCATTTAACTCTTAAACCTCCAGACCACAGACACCAGAAAATAGAATAATTCTTAAAAACCTAACCACACTATACTTAGGGCAAAGAAGGCAATGGTACAGAAATCCTTACGCATGTCGATGAAGCCAGTATTTTTTTCACAGCCCAAAGCAAAAATCATCTTGGTCAGAGAACGGAATCTAATAGCTGAGAGCATCTCACTAGCTCTACAAGGACTGGCTTAACAGGTCTACCAACATGTTAAGATATAATAGTTCTTATGTCAACCTGTTAAGATATAACAGGTATACCTTAGCAATATTTGCCAATATGAAGAATAATGACAGCTATCTAATGAATACTAAAATGTTACCCAAAAACAGGCCCAAAATAAACCCACATTTATAGTCAGTTAAATTTCAACAAGGGTGACAAGATAATTTAATGGGGCAAGAATCCTTTCAACAAAAATTGAAAACTGGGTATCCATGTGCAAAATAACTGTGTTAACTTCTGTTTTGTGAGGTAGAGGTTTTGCTCAGAAAGTGAAACAAAGAGTTACCATATCACCCAGCAACAACCATAATTATAACCAATAAGATGTAAGAAACCTAAATGTAAGAGTTAAATGATAAAACTCTTAGAAGAAAACAAAAGTGTAAACATAATCCATGGCCTTGGATTAGGCAATAATTTCTTAGATATGATATCACCTGAAATAGCACAAGGAACCCCTCCCAAAAAAAAAAGATAAATTGAACTTCATCAAAATTAAAAACATTGTGCTTGTTTAAGAAAATGAAAAGAAAAAGAAAAACATGTATTGGATAAAAGTCTAGAATCTAGAATAAAGAACTACCATAACCCAATAATAAAGGCAACCCAATTAAAAATGGACAAAGGATTTGAAAAGACACATAACCAAAGAAGATATACAAATGGCCAATAGCACATGAAAAAATGCTCAACATCATTAGTCATGAGGGAAATGCAAATCAAAACCACTATGACATCACTTCACAGCAATTAGCATAACTATAATCAATAAGACAGACAATAACAAGTATTGGAAAGAATGTGGAGAAATCCGAAGCTGCATAGATTATTGATGATGCAGTCACTACGGAGAACAGTCCGGCAGCATCTCAAAAGTTAAACAATGAGTTACCATATCACCCAGCAAGTCCATATACACCTAAGAAAAATAAAACATGTCCCACAAAAACTTGTATAAAATATTTATTGCAATACTGTTCATAATAGCCAAAAGGAGTGGAAACAACCCAGATGTCCAAATTATGAATAGAGAAATAAATTGTGGTTTACCCATAATATGTTATTATTCAGAAATTAAAAAGGAATGAAGTCCTGCCTGGTCGACGTGGCTCGATGGTTGAATATCGACCTATGAACCCAGAGGTTGTGGTTCAATTCCCAGTCAGGGCACAGTAGGCTCGATCCCTAGTGGGGGGCATGCAAGAGGCAGCCTATCAATGATTCTCTCTCATCACTGATGTGTCTCTCTACTTCTCCCTTCCTACCTGAAATCAATAAAAAAAACTGTGGTACATCTACACCAGTGGTTCCCAAACTTATTTGGCCTACCGCCCCCTTTCCAGAAAAAATATTACTCAGCGCCCCCTGGAAATTAATTTTTTTAAAAATTTTAATAGCAATTAAACAGAAAGATATATGTATTAATGTTTCTACCTTTTTCGTAAAATATAGTAAAGAAAGGTGTAAATTAGAAACATTGAAGTTTGAAATTATGAAACTATTTATTGAACTCAGAATAGAAAGGTAATACAAAAAAAGTTAAAACAGGAAACCAAGATGGCGGCATAGGTTAACGCTGGAGTTTGCTGCCTCGAACAAACACTTCAGAAATACAACTAAAAGACGGAACGGACATCATCCAGAACCACAGGAAGGCTGGCTGAGTGGAAGTTCTACAACTAGGAGGAACCGAGAATCAGAGGAGGCGCAGTGCTGAAGTAAAATACTAAGGTGCAAAGTGCGCGCGGCGCAGGCTGGTGGCTGAGGGCGCGGTTGACTGTTTCAATCTGGAGGGAGCCTCAGACTCTGAGCTCCAGATCCGGGCGAGTCTCTAGGGACCCAGACTCAAACGGGAGAAGCAGGACTGTCTGGCTACGGTCCCTCCGAGGGTCCCTCCGAGGGTCCCTCCGAGGTTTGCAGCAGTTGCTGGGACAGAGAGGCAGAGCCCCTGGGGACGGACTGAGAGCAGCCATAACTGCTCCCTCCTCCGCCCTGTTGATCCCGTGGGACCCACCCCGCCCCGCCCAAGCCCTGCATAGAGGCATTTGCCGGACAGCCTCAGGCAAAGGCTAGATTAGCACCTCCCTAGAGGACACAAGTTCTTCCACTGCAGACACAGCTGACATTCACAGCCAGTCAGCCTGGAGGTCAAATCCCTCTAGTATTAACTACAACAATCAAGGCTTAACTACAACAAGACTGTGCTCAAAGACCACTAGGGGGTGTACCAAGAAAGTGTAAAAAATGCGGAAACAAAGAAACAGGACAAAACTATCAAGGGAGGATATTGAGTTCAGAACCACACTTTTGAGGTCTCTCAAGAGGCTTCTAGAGTCTGTCGATAAACTTGATGAGATGTACAGGAAATCTAATGAGACCCTCGATGGTGTGATAAAGGACCATCTAGAAAGTAAGCATACACTGACTGAAATAAAGAATATTATACAGACTCCCAACAGCAGACCAGAGGAGCGCAAGAATCAAGTCGACGATTTGAAATGCGAGGAAGCAAAAAACACCCAACCAGAAAAGCAAAATGAAAAAAGAACCCAAAAATACGAAGATAGTGTAAGGAGCCTCTGGGACAGCTTCAAACGTACCAACATCAGAATTATAGGGGTACCAGAAGATGAGGGACAGCAAGATATTGAAAACCTATTTGAAGAAATAATGACAGAAAACTTCCCCCACCTGGTGAAAGAAATAGACTTCCAAGTCCAGGAAGCGCAGAGAACCCCAAACAAAAGGAATCCAAAGAGGACCACACCAAGACACATCATAATTAAGATGCCAAGAGCAAAAGACAAAGAGAGAATCTTAAAAGCAGCAAGAGAAAGAAACTCAGTTACCTACAAGGGAATACCCATACGACTGTCAGCTGATTTCTCAACAGAAACTTTGCAGGCCAGAAGGGAGTGGCAAGAAATATTCAAAGTGATGAAAACCAAGAACCTACAACCAAGATTACTTTATCCAGCAAAGCTATCATTCAGAATTGAAGGTCAAATAAAGAGCTTCACAGATAAGGAAAAGCTAAAGGAGTTCATCACCACCAAACCAGTATTATATGAAATGCTGAATGGTATCCTTTAAGAAGAGGAAGAAGAAGAAAAAGGTAAATATACAAACTATGAACAACAAATATGCATCTATCAACAAGTGAATCTAAAAATCAAGTGAATAAATAATCTGATGAACAGTATGAACTGGTGATTATAATAGAATCAGGGACATAGAAAGGGAATGGACTGACTATTCTTGGGGGGGAAAGGGGTGTGGGGGATGCGGGAAGAGACTGGACAAAAATCGTGCACCTATGGATGAGGACAGTGGGTAGGGAGTGAGGGCGGAGGGTGGGGTGGGAGCTGGAAGGAGGGGAGTTATGGGGGGGAAAAAAGAGGAACAAATGTAATAATCTGAACAATAAAGATTTAATAAAAAAAAAAGAAAAAAATATTTTAAAGAAAGGGAGAGGGATACGGAGATGGAAACATCAGTGAGAGAGAAAGATCCATAGATCGGTTGCCTTCTACACGCCCCCTACTGGGGATTGAGCCCACAACCTGAGCATGTGCCCTGACTGGGACTCGATCTAGTGACCTCTTGGTCCATAGGTCAACGTTTACCCACTGAGCCACACCAGCCAGGCTGAGCCATCTGAAATTTCTTTTTTATTTGTCTAAGGGGAGAGCTAGGGTTCCGTCTCATTTTCTTCCTGGTGAGATATCCAGTTGAGTTAGCATCGCTAAATAAATAAGGTACCATTCTTTTCTCATCCAATTGAAATTCCATTATTACATATTAAATTTACATATTACATATTGATGTAGAAACATCAGTGAGAGAGAATCATTGATCAGCTGCCTCTTGCATGCCCCCCACTGAGGATCGAGCCCACAACCCGGGCATGTGCCCTGACCGAGAGTGGAACCATGATATCCTGGTTCATAGGTCGATGTTCAACCACCGAACCCCACTGGCTGGGCTCACTGATATTTTTAAATTTGTATTTTTTAATGACATTTAAAAATATATAGATTTTATTGATTTTTTACAGAGAGGAAGGGAGAGGGATAGTTAGAAGCTTCGATGGGAGAGAAACATTGATCAGTCGCCTCCTGCACACTCCCTACTGGGGATGTGCCCACAACCAAGGTACATGTCCTTGACCGGAATCGAACCTGGGACCCTTGAGTCCGCAGGTAGACGCTCAATCCACTGAGCCAAACTGGTTAGGGCTTTAATGACATTTTATATTCAATATTATTTTGTATTTCAGGTATACAGTATAGTGGTTAGACAATCATATACGTTACAAAATGATCCTTCCCCTCCGATAGTTCAAGTACCCGCCTGGCACCAGGCATATTTATTATAATATTATTGACTATATTCCCTATGTTGTACTTTATATCCCCATGTCTGTTTTGTAACTACCAACTTGTACTTCTTTTTTTTTTAATTAAATCTTTATTGTTCAGATTAAAAAATAAAATAAAAAAATAAAAAGAAATGAAGTCCTGATTGATGCTACAACATGGACGAATCTTGAAAACATTATGCTAAGTGAAAGAAGCCAAACAGAAAAAGCCACATATTGAATGACTCCACTTATATGAAATGTCTAGAATAGGCAAATCTATAGCGACAGAAAGTAGATTCGTGGTTCCCAAAGGCTGAAGGGAGGGAAAAACAGGAAGTAACTGTTAACGGGTACAGGTTTTCTTTTTCTTTTGCCTTATCAATGAAAATGTTGTGGGATTAGACAGTGGTGCCAGTTGTGTGAATACAGTAAAAACCACTGAACTGTATGTATACTTTAAGAAGGTGAATTTTATGGTAAGTGTATTTATTTCAATGTTTAAAAAATTTAAGGTCCAATATAGAAGTATAAAAGCATGGGGACATAAAAATGTCTATCAATCCTATAGAGGATTTCCATATCTTGTAGGAACATTAGATGCTTAGCTGAACAACACTAACATTTTTTAAAGGCAGCCCTGTCCTGGACAGTGTGCACAGTGGTTAGAGCATCTGCCTACACACTGAAGGGTTGGATTTCCAGTCAAAGGCATGTACCTGGGTTGCAGTTTGATCCTGGGCCAGGGTCAGGGGTGTGTGCAGGAAGCAACCAATCAATGTGTCTCTCTCGCACTGATGTTTCTCTCCCTCACTCCCTCCCTCCCTTCCACTCACTCCAAAAATCAATGGAAAAAATATCCTTGGGTGAGAACTAACAAAAAATAAAATAAAAATAAAAAAGCAACTGACTCAGAACCTAAAGTCAGACATGGTGTGATTCACTACAGAATGGAAGACTACTATAAACTTTCAAGTCCTTAGAGATAACAAGAGAGAAGTCACAGGGAGGAAGCAAAACTACAGTGAAATCTACAAAGCTCTTAAAAGGTGAAAAAGACTGAAAACAATGCAAGCTTTCTGAGAACAATACGGCAAGTACAATGAAGTCCTTTCCCTATGTGACACAGAAAGGAGAACCAGAAAGTTGGGCTGAAAGGTCCAGAGTGCCCTCAGGGAGCCCACAACTGCCACAACCCAAAGGCTGCAGGTGTAAGGGCTGCCAGACAAAGCAGCAAGCCAGGGAGGACTCTTCCCTGGAAAAGGCATTTTCTCCACCTAAAAATACCATCAGAGGATAAAGAAGGCATTGTTGAGGCTAAGAACAATTTATTACATACACTTTAATGAAGCAGAAAAATTCTAAAGAAACAGAATTAAAGCAAGAATAACTAAAAAGAAACTAAATTAGAGAAAGTCTATCAGGAAAAAGCTTCCTATCAGCCAGAGCTATTGCCTCCACAGGAAGAATCATCTCTTGAAAATTAAAAAGTCATTTAGACAAAGAGCAAGTAGTCCCAAAAGAACATACGCTGTGTGGTCTGGGAGGTCTTTCCCAGGATACTTGCCAACACAGCCAGCTTCTTCGGCCAGCTCTTCTTTCTTTTTCTGGCAAGAGCAAGAAGCAAACCTAGATTAAGAGAGCCCGGCACTCACATAATGAACTAGAAGCCCATGGCCTCGTGGCGTGCCATTTCATTCGCTCTGGGTGAACTAGCACATTCAGCAGAGACAAGCTTAAGTGGCTGCTCCCAGGCCAGCTACACCACAAGTTGGGCCTCAGTTTGGAAATAAGGGAGTTTAAATCTCAGGAAGACTATAACGATCTACAGAGAAAGGACAAATGCAGAGAGCATCTAATCTGAGCCCTTTGATTTTACAGATGGAAAAGCAAGCAAGACAGGTAAAGTGACTTTTGCTTAAAATAAAGTATTGATGGCAGAGCAAGGACTAGAGCTGAAATCCCCCAATCCTAATGTCCCACTAGCCCAGTGATGGCGAACCTATGACACGTGTGTCAGAGGTGACACGCGAACTCATTTTTTTGGTTGATTTTTCTTTGTTAAATGGCATTTAAATATATAAAATAAATATCAAAAATATGTCTTTGTTTTACTATGGTGGCAAATATCAAAAAATTTCTATATGTGACACGGCACCAGAGTTAAGTTAGGGTTTTTCAAAATGCTGACACGCTGAGCTCGAAAGGTTCGCCATCACTGCACTAGCCACATGTAGAAACAAGCATTTGGGGAGCTGTCTGGTAGAACGGTATCTGAGATTACCTGCTGATTATAGGTTTTTCCCAATTAAAATCTCCATTTCTATGTGCCAGCAGAGCAGATGTCAGAGACTAAAACACTAAGCAAGTGAAGCTTCCATGAGCTGGTTGCCCCAAATCAAACCAACATTTATTAAACACTACCATATGCAAGGCATAATGATTTGCTGTTTGGGGTTGTTGCCAAAAATAAAAATGCCCCTTGGTATTCAAGACTATAATACAACAGAATTTCCTTCTTCTGTTAAGGAAATCCAAGAAAAAAAGTATTCCTGGAGACAAGCAGACTTTTCCTCCTCCCTTTAGGGGCAAATGGAGGTGAAGCAGGGGTGGCCAAGGCAGGTTGGAAAGCCTGAGATTACGTTGCAGGGGCTACTCAGTCGGTTCTGTACGTCCAGACCCTCTCCCCCTAAACTCTGACACCTCCTCCCCAATTCCAATGCTCAGAGGAAGGAGAGAAGCTCAGCCCCAATTCCTGATCCAGGGAGGGGGAGAAAGCAGCTATTCCTACCTACAATGGCTGTAGCTGCTGTCATCTCTTATCTCTCCTCCTCATAGCACTGCCATCAGTGTGCCCTGAGCAAAATGTACACTGTACAAAGATCAAATCATAACCCAATGATAAAAAGGGGGTAGGAGGTGGGGGAGGGAGGGCAGGTGGGAAGAGATCACCCAAAGAACTTGTATGCATATATACATACCCATAGACACAGACAATGGGGTGGTGAAGGCCTAAGGTGGGGGTGGGGATGGGCTAGAAGAGATCAATGGGAAGAAAAGGGGGTATATATAATACTTTCAACAATAAAAATTTAATTTTTAAAAAGGGGGGTAGGATAGGAGGCTTGGGTACCAGATACAGCTAAATGAAAGTATACCGGCCCTGTGGCTCAGTGGTTGAACGTCGACCCCTGAACCAGGAGGTCACGGTGCCGATTCCCAATCAGGGTACATATCCAGGTTGCAGACTCAATCCCCAGTAGGGAGCTTGTGAGGCAGGATCCATGATTCTCTCTCATTATTGATGTTTCTATCTCTCTTTCTCTCTCCTTTCCTCTCTGAAATCAATTTTTTAAAAAATAAAAACACATATATTTTAAAAAAGGATACCTGAAATATCCCAGAGAAATGAAGATTTGTGGCATTCACTATTCCTCAAATTTGCTTCTGTAAAGTCATGCACATATTTTTAGAACCTACAGCAATACAAAAACTAAATTATTAAGCATAATACTCAATACTATTTAGAGTGGATCATCTCTAAAGAATATCTAATACATTTATTTTGGTTTATATGCAGAAATGACAGTAGAACTTAAAGTAATTCAAATCTATGCTACCCATGAAAAGCATTAAATTTCTGGTTTTATTTTCCAAGCCTGTTTGGAAACTCTTCCTATTTGAAATCTTGACAGTCAATTTTAGATGTCAAAATAAAGAAGTACAAATCACAAATTTACCATAAACATTTCAGAGTCCTTTATTGCTAAATTAAGGCACCATCCCAGAATCTCATCATTAAAAGCCGAGGGAGACAGTCATAAAGGAGAAATTGCCAAACAAGTCATTCCTTCCCCACTATATGCTGGTGCCCCAGCACACCCTACCCTCCTTCAGAACTTTACACCTCCTCAAGAAGTTAAACAAAAGGCTATTTGGCCTGGACCGTGCTGTGTTATCTTCACTGCTTATTCTTCTCTACATTGGCTTTCAGATTCTCCTGCTGATAATCAAAGAAATACATTTTCTTCTGAATCAAGAGTAGTAGAGAAACTTTCATTCAGAGCCCATACAGGACCTCTTAAGAATTTAATGGAACCAAGCAGTCTGGCTAGCAGCCCTACACTGCGTGCTAGGTAGGAAAGTTATTCTTCTAGAGCTAGGCTCACAATGACTAACAAGGGCAGGGCAGGGTTAAAAGCGAGCTGGGCCTGTGCCCCACAGAGAGGCTGCGGGAGGTCTCAGGAGATTCTAAAGCTCTCACTGGAGAGGAGTTTAACAAGATAACTGGGCTTTTAAGTAATAGAGGCGGCCTCCAGGCCTCCAGGCTGTGAAAGGGCTCACCTGCCAAGAGTAATAACACAAGCAATTACCGCACACAGAATAATAGAGCTCAGCCAGATTCAGGGACCCAGGTCCCAGTTTCCTCTCCCTTAAGACAGTGGGAAGGGAGGAACAGACCACACCACTTTCATGAAGACCCGCGAGAGTCCTGTTAGGTAAGCAGATACATTACACTTGGCATAATGATCCACTGTTTGGGTTTGTTGCCAGAAATAAAAATGCCCCTTGGTATTCAAAGCTATAATACAAAGGAATTTCCCTCCTGGAACAGAATTCATAAGGTTTAAAAGTTCACTACATCACGTTAGTGTATTTCAAAGACTAGAAACAGAACTCAGAAGCCTTATTTATTGTTCCTTTCTCTCCTCCAAACTTCCAGGACCTCAGTCACTTCAGGCAAGCTGCCTTCACCTTGCACATGGAATACAGATTGCTCACAGCTGCTTTTATGAACATCTGAGTATTCCCACCTGTACTTACCCATTTCTCCTAACTTTTATCTCACCCATTTTATTCCTTTACCTCTATCAAGTTCTGTCACTTTCACCATCTCCCCAGAAAAGATTTTTTAAGACCAAAAACAGATCTTGTATGCATATGATTTATCCAACCCATTCTCCAAGAAAACTAAGTATTTAAATTTTCAAGTCCCCCTTTTCACCATAAAACAAAGCTACTTGCCTCATGTGAACAGCTTTATCCAGAATCAAGTGTATAGCCTGGGGTCTCAAGCCTAGGCTGCCTACTCTCCATAAAATGCTTTCTTCTCAGCCACAAGTCCCTCCTCCTCCAAGTCATCTTACAAGCTAGGCTTACAGAACCATCCACCTTCTGTTTATGTTGGTCTGTGAACTGTGCCACCCCACACTCGTTTTCCTAGACTTAACTGTTCTTACTAAGCCCACTAATATACCGTATATTTTATCACTCAAATCAGGACCCTTTGAGAGTGAAAAGGGGTATCCTATATTATTAAAAGGGCTTTTAAGTAATATACCGTATATGCAAATGGTAATATGCAAACTGACCATCACTCCAACACACAAGATGGCCGCCCCCATGTGGACACAAGATGGCCTGCAGGGGAGGGCAGTTGTGGGCGATAAGGCCAGCAGGGAGGGCAGTTGGGGGTGACCAGGCCGGCAAGGGAGGGCAGTTGGGGTGACCAGGCCGGCAAGGGAGGGCAGTTAGGGGCGACCAGGCCGGCAGGGGAGAGCAGTTAGGGGTGACCAGGCCTGCAGGGTAGGGCAGTTACAGGTGATCAGGCTGGCAGGCAGAAACGGTTAGGGGCAATCAGGCAGGCAGGTAGACAAACGGTTGGGAGCCAGCAGTCCTGGATTGTGAGAGGGATCCCAGATTGGAGAGGGTGCAGGCTGGGCTGAGGGACACACACCACCACCCCTGCACAAATTTTGTGCGCCGGGCCTCTAGTTACTGATAATTATGCCAAGACAACAGATGTAAACCAAAACATCCCTGGGCAGACTGGGATGTAAGTCACCTGCCCTTACAAAGGTTTCAAGGCCAGGTAAGGGGCTATGGCTGTTCTTCCCTGTGGTTTTGGGGAATTGGCAAAGAGGACCAGAAAACCCCAATGAAATCTGGATTACCCAGTCCTCCTTAGGGCAAAGAAAATAAAAAATGTTGTACATTATAGTGAAAATTTTGTTCTAAATGTATCAACTTCAAGTTTTGATAAGTGTTTTTTGGGGATATTGAGGGTGGGCGGAGGCAGTGACATGAGTGTTGGAGGAGGGAGATGAAATGCAAACTGAACCTAAAGTACCAGAGGCTAGAGCAGGGGTCCTCAAACTTTTTAATCAGGGGGCCAGTTCACTGTCCCTCAGACCGTTGGAGGGCCAAACTATAGTTTAAAAAAAAACTATGAACAAATTCCTATGCACACTGCACATATCTTATTTTGAAGTAAAAAACAAAACGGGAACAAATACAGTATTTGTATTTGCATGTGACCCGCGGGCCGTAGTTTGAGGACCCCTGGGCTAGAGGGTTGCTGGGAGGATGGGGGCAGGAGCCAAAGGAAGCCAGAACTTTGCCTGCTATATTTTTGCCTAACTAGCCATACCTGTGCCAATGAATAACAACTATTACTCCCACAAGTGCCCTTTTTCCCACATCACTTGGATTTGTTTCATCGCTCCTAAAGAGCAGTACAATGGATGATGCCTCTGAAGTTCAGAAGAGTTCCCACCTGCCAGTGCACAGGGTTCTGGCGTGCCAATGGTTCCCCGACTCGAGTTTCAGACCAGTCAGGTTGCCCCACCCCTCAAAAATAGGGACTGACATCTTATCCACTTTTTATTTTGCCAAGGACATTAAGTGAAGCAAGTGCCATCACACTGTTTATAAAATAAAGGACACCCTAGCCGGTTTGGCTCACTGGATAGAGCATCGGCCTGCGGACTGAAGAGTCCCAGGTTAGAATCAGGTCAAGGGTACATGCCCGGGTTGTGGGCTCAATCCCCAGTAGGAGGCGTGCAGGAGGCAGCCGATCAATGTTCTCTCTTATCATTGATGTTTCTATCTCCCTCTCCCTTCCTCTCTGAAATCAATAAAAATTTTTTTTTTTTTTTAAAAAGAAAGGACATTTTAGAACCCCCAAAATAGTAAAAATATAACCTCAAACTGAACAACTTTAAACTCACAAAACTTATCAGGTGTCCTTATATCAGCAGTTCTCAACCTGTGGGTCGCAACCCCTGTGAAGGGGTCACCTAAGACCATCAGAAAACACATATATAATTACATATTGTTTTTGTGATTAATCACTATGCTTTAATTATGTTCAATTTGTAACAATGAAATTGGGGGTCACCACAACACGAGGACCTGTAATTAAAGGGTCGCAACATGAGGAAGGTTGAGAACCACTGCCTTATATGCTAACATAAAAATACATCGTGAAAAACCAAAAACATACATCAACAGAAAAGACTGTATGAGTAAGTGCACCCAAACTATGGGCTACTTCTCAATCTTAAAGAATGAGATGGACCTATAATTATAATTGTCAGTCGTGACAAATAATTTAAAAAGAAAACTCCAGGACACATACAGTATGACCCCATTTTGTTTCTTTAAAAAAAAAAAAAAAAAAGGAGGGGTGTACTAGTATACATCTGCATGAAAGAAGGTTTAGAAGCACATTTACTTAGGGGAATGAGAATGAATGATAGAACAATGAGGGGTAAAAAGGGCACAGGGAGAGATTTTTGTATTTCACTTTACATCTATACTGTTTAAAATATTAAGTCCAAATTTTAAGTATCAGGCGTGCTCTCCCTCCTGGGAGCATGCCTGTGCCTTTCCCTTCACCCACTTCTTCCCCCACAGGCGTGCACCTCCTAAACTCTAAAGCAGCGGTTCTCAACCTGTGGGTCACGACCCCTTTGGCGGTCGAACAGATATCAGATATTTACATGACGATTCATAACAGTAGCAACATTACAGTTATGAAGTAGCAACAAAAATAATTTTATGGTTGGGTCACAACATGAGGAACTGTATTTAAAGGGCCAGAAGGTTGAGAACCACTGCTCTAAAGGTTCCACAAGACTTGCAACTAGGGAAGCAATGGACATGGGCAGCTCATCCCAGCCTAACCCCCTGAACATGCCCCCCAGGCCCCCTTTTCTCCGATTTCTAAGTGAGCCAAAGCAGCCCAGCCTAGGCTCTCTCCTGTAGCTTCTTCTGTCCTAAGTCCTTCCTTGTCTCACTGTCCCCAGCTTTAATAAAATATTCTCAAAATAAATAAATAATTTTAATTAAAATATAAATAACCATTAAATTACTAATTTTGGATGGTATTCACCTGAGCATTTTGAAGGAATTCAGGGATGAACTAGAAAACTGCTGGTCAGAATGAGGAAAGGCCACCAAGGTAACTGCAAATGTGCTCCCTAATCCAAAGACTTTGAAGACTTACAAATTACAAGAAACTTTTATTGCCATATTAGACAAGTTAGTGGAATAAAAAGTAAAGACGAAGACCACCAAGGAGGCCATTTTAGGCTTTACTGTTGTTGTTAAAGAATGGGGCTGATAAACAAGAAACAGAATAGATACACACTGTCAAACCACAAGGCCCAAGTGTGTGGCCTTTTCTACAAAAGCAGAAAGTGAGGAACACAGAATCTTCATGTTTGTAGATAACACTAAAGACTTCCATAGTAATAATGTGCTAAGTTATTAGTGCCAAATTATTGGAAGATCTTGGGAATCTATGCGAATAGAAAGAAAACTGGCAAATGAGTGTTAAAATGAGCATATGTCTGGCCCTGGCTGGCATGACTCAGTGGTTAGAGCAGTGGTGCTCAACCTTCCTAATGCCACCACCCTTTAATACAGTTCCTCATGTTGTGGTGACCCCCAACCATAAAATTATTTTCGTTGCTACTTCATAACTGTAATTTTGCTACTGTTATGAATCGCAATGTAACTATCTGATATGCAGGATGTATTTTCATTGTTACAAATTGAACATAATTAAAGCACAGTGATTAATCACAAAAACAATATGTAATTATATATGTGTTTTCCGATGGTCTTAGGCGACCCCTGTGAAAGGGTCGTTCGACCCCCAAAGGAGTCGCGACCCACAGGTTGAGAACCGCTGGGTTAGAGCATCAACCAGAGCACTAAGAGGTAGTGAGCTCAATTCCCAGTCAACGGCACGTACCTGGGTTGCATGTTTGATCCCGGGTCCCAGTTGGGGCGTGTGTGGGAGGCAACCAATCCAAGTGTCTCTCTCACATCAATGTTTCTCCCTCCCTCCTTTCCACTCTCTCTGAAAGGCAAGGGTAATAACATTTTTTTTAAGTGAGCATACTGGTATGTCCTAAGTTAGGCATATAAAACAACTTCTCAGTTGTCAGTCATGATCCAGGAATGGATCCCAGAGTCACCATAAAAGGATCCTAAGGATATCAGCCCAATATTGAACTAGAGATTAAAAGCAATGCAAAGTGTCCGGGAACCATTAAGACAAGTGCTAAAAAGAGGAGACAACCTACTATGCTCCCCTCATATAAATTCTGGTGTACCTGCCCCAACATACACTTTTTATCATCTGTGTCCTGCCCCTTCAACTACATACAATACAGAAGATTTAAAAGGTAAGTTCGTCTCAAATGCCAGCCCCTGGATCAATCCCAAACCAACCCTTTCAGAACCATCCAGAGTTTTTTTCAAATACAGATTCTCAGGCTACCCTGGCAGAGATTCTAATTCAATGCCTCTGAAACACCTCTAGGTGGTCCTAAAAAAATGACTGTTTAGGACAGGGGTCCTCAAACTACGGCTTGCGGGCCACATGCAAATACAAATATTGTATTTGTTCCCGTTTTGTTTTTTTACTTCAAAATAAGATATGTGCAGTGTGCATAGGAATTTGTTCATAGTTTTTTTTTATAGTCCAGCCCTCCAATGGTCTGAGGGACAGTGAACTGGCCCCCTGTTTAAAAAGTTTGAGGACCCCTGATTTAGGAAATCAATGAGTTCCTTCTTTCTCTCTAAATCTACTCCCCAAAAGGACTTAAGAAGTCCTATAATAAAAAAAAATAAACTCAAAAAAGAAACCATGTGAGGAACTACCAAAAATAGATTATCATGGCTGCTATACTTGCACGTTAAATGGAAGTGGAAAAGATCTGCAAAAGACCATTAGAATGATCTAAAGCAGCGGTTCTCAACCTTGGCTGCACATTAGAACCACCTGGGAATCTTTTTAAAATCCTGGTTTCTGGGCCTCATTCTCTGGAAATCTGTTTCTGTGTTATGGGGTGGGGCCACAACATTAGTAACAAAGAAACAGAATTTCCGGAGAATGAGGCCCAGAAATCAGGATTTTGAAAAGATTCCCAGGTAATTCTAATGTGCAGCCAAGGTTGAGAACCATTGATCTAAAGGAAGATGCTCTAGCCCAGGGGTGGGCAAACTTTTTGACTCGAGGGCCACAATGGGTTCTTAAACAGGACCGGAGGGCTGGAACAAAAGCATGGAGTGTTTGTGTGAACTAATATAAATTCAAAGTAAACATCATTACATAAAAGGGTACGGTCTTAGCCTCGGTCTTAGCCTCAAAGTGTGAAAAGCAGAGCTCAGCCCTCTATTGCAGCGGTTCTCAACCTGTGGGTCGAGACCCCTTTGGCGGTCAAACAACCCTTTCACAGGGGTCACCTAAGACCATCCTGCATATCAGATATTTACATTACGATTCATAACAGTAGCAACATTACAGTTATGAAGTAGCAACGAAAATAATTTCATGGTTGGGTCACAACATGAGGAACTGTATTTAAAGGGCCAGAAGGTTGAGAACCACTGCTCTATTGTGTCCCACACTCCCACCATACTCCCCCAATCAAGAGCAGGGCCAGTACAAACTCTCCCCATGAGCTACAGGTTCCCAGAGTAGCTCATGGGAACTACTCATCCCCACCCTTCTCAAATCAAGACCGACTGCACCAGGAGGTCGTGTTCTGAAGTAGAGGTGAGACTAGGTGAGTAAAACCCACTGCCACCATGTTCCTCCAGGTCTCAAACAACCACTCCCACTAGTCTTAGTCTCTGTCCTAATACCAGTACTGAAGTCAGAAACCGGCCTGGCTCACTTCTATCCACTCACTCCACCTGTCCATCACTTCAGTCTGCCACACTAGAAAACTGTATTTCAACCAATTCACCTTCCCGCCCCCCTCAAAAAAAGCAAGCAATAGAAACAGAAAACGTGTCTCATGCAGAATAAGCAGCAATTCAAAGTGAAGCCCACCATTAAGGTGTGAGATTTCTCAGTTTTGATTCATCATGCCTAAAAGACATGTAATACAGGGTTTCTTATTCAATCCAGACTTCTGGGACTGGAAGGAGCTTAGAGATAATTAATCCATCTGCCTCATTTAAGCAAAAAGTCAAGTCTGACAGGTGGAATCTTACCCCACGTCACCAGATGGAGAACAGCAGCATCTGGACTAGAACTTGTCTCCCCTGAATCCCAGACCAACGATCTCTCTTCTCTGCCAGACTGCTTCCCAGGAACAGTGTTAATAAACTAGATTTACTAACCTTAAGCACAGATTCCCCAAATCTCCTCAATTCCTCCGATTACACGTGGATTTGGTGTTACAAGACCATCCCAATCAGGCTACTTCCCACTTAAAGTACCTCAAAATGTGTTAAGGCATAAAGAGAGAGAAGAGATGGTGCCTTAAGTCACTCATCATAAGCATATAAATGGAGAAAACGTGTCAAGCCCAGTTTATATAGCAGATTGAACATCTCAAAAATGATATCTGAAAATGTCATCTAAATTTCCATTAGGTTTATTTTTTCTGTAATTTCCTAATGTAAAAAAAAAAAAAGCCAACTTAATAGAAAAATAAAACTTTTTTAAAATGCCAACTGAAACCACTGTTCTTTTTTTCCCTAAACATTAGAACTAAGTGAGAAAAACATAACATTAATGTATCATATTGAGTCTCATTGAAAATAAGTGAAATCCCACAACACTCCATCTGCATCAAATGTTCACAACCTGTGACTCTGTATAAATTTCTGCTGTTAAAACAATAAGCATATGTCAGTCTCCCAAGAGAGGGAGCAGCAACAGAACCAGGGTGTGTATCCATCTCCCAACAAGAAATAAGAGAAAAAGCTACATAAGCCCAGTAAGAGTTGACTCCTTTTACTTCATTCCTTGTCCCTAACAAGGCAAAGAATTTCCTACAATTTTTATGTCTTCCTTGGAGACATAAAATAAAAACAAAGACCAGATCCCAAAGGACATCTACTGCAACACTGCTAGAACCACACCTGTAAGGTGAATAGCCAGCCCCTGCTAAGAAGTGAGTGCACCACCTTCTTACCTGGATTCAAAAACCCGGCCAATTTTCTCTTTTGAACTTACAAATGGAAACTAAAATTTTCACTTATTTCCCAAATTCCACTCTCCAAGTAATAGAAGTATGAACACTGATACGTTCTACATGCTATTTAACTCTGAACCTGCTCTTGGCTTTTATCTTCTCATCCAGGTCCCCTCCACTGGAGGACAGGCTTCCCCTACTATCCTAAAGTATTATGGTCCCATGAAAACTTACGTAAGCCGAAATGAGGTCAAGTGAAGAAGCAGTTACCATTAACTTACATGGAAAAATTTCTGAGTGTCCCCAGACCCAAAATTCAATATATACAATGTCTTTTTTTTTTTCATTCATCACAATGAAAATGCTTAATTACGTCCAGTTTTACACTAAGCATAGAGCTCTCAGGCTTTTCTGATACTTTAGGACACATCTTGCTAAGGGATGCACAAAATAAATTAAGGTGAAATACAGATGCTCAAAGACACAGTTAAAGCTACGGAAGCTTGATGCTGAGACGCTGAGTGTGGTTTCTGGGGAAGGAGTCTGGCACTGCCACACTTGCTGCTCAAGGTGCACGCTGCCTCCACAAGAGCTTGCTACACAACAAATGCTGAATGCCACCTTTTTTTCATAAAAGCAAAAATTCTCTTTAGATTGCTTTCAGTTAGCAAAAACCACTATTAATGTAGGTCTTTCCTAAAAGCTAAGTAGCATAATACAAACTTCCAAAAAGCAGGGGATACCTGAAGTGACTTTAGGAATATGTAGGAGTGGCTAATGGGATGTCAAAAACCTTAGCCGTGCCCTATCAGTGGATAGAGCATCAGCTGGGGGCTGAAGGGTCCCAGTGTCGATTGCAGTCAAGGGCACATGCCGGGTTGCAGGCTTGATCCCCAGTAGGAGGCATGCAGGAGGCAGCCAATCAATGATTCTCTCTCATTATTGATGTTTCTCTCTATCTCTCTTCCTTTCTCTCTGAAATCAATAAAAACATATTAAAAAAAAAAAAACTTAGCGTTGTCCCTGTAAAAAAGATGAATATGAACAAGAGCAGGTCTGTTTTTACCAGGCTGCCAGTTTACATTTATTCAGTGGATTTAATGTCAGCTGTTAAACTCATCAGAGTATCAGAACAATGACCACCTCCACTGCTTTTCTGCCTTTTATCACTATCAAACACAAATATTAATAACTGAGACTAAACCCATACCATCTAAGTGAAACATGGAACTTGGAAGAAATTTAAGAGCTACTATAAAAACACTAAAGATAATCATCAATGACGACGCTAGGGCCTTTGCACTTGCTGTTCAGTGTGCCCGGAACACACTTCCTCTATGGTTGGTTCTTTGATGTCCATCATATTTCAGTGCAAATGATGAAAGAAGCCCTTGCTACCTAAACAAGCCACCCCTTCCCATTTTCCCAGCCACTCTGCCCAATTCCCCTACCTGAAACCACTATTTATATTACCATGCTTATTTCTTATTTACTTGTTTATTGTCTCTGTCTCCTCCTTGAATCTTAATGGAAGGATTCAGATCTACTTTTTTTTTTTTAATATATTTTATTGGTTTTTTTACAGAGAGGAAGGGAGAGGGATAGAGTTAGAAACATTAATGAGAGAGAAACATCGATCAGCTGCCTTCTGCACGCCCCCTTGCTGGGAATGTGCCCGCAACCAAGGTACATGCCCTTGACTGGAATCGAACCTGGGGCCCTTCAGTCTGCAGGCTGATGCTCTATCCACTGAGCCAAACCGGTTAGGGCGGATCTACTTTTTTAACTCCAATATCCAGACAGAGCCTGACAGAGCAGATGATCAAAAAATATGTGTTCAAGAAAGAAAGAAAATATGATTGCTCATCAATCTATATAATTAGTTAGCACATAGCAGAAGCCACTATTAGCATAACTAGAGCCAGACAGATGCTTCCTTTTCACACAGAAAAAGTGACAGAAAGCCTTGAAGATGTAGTAAAAACAATCTTACTTACAATCTTGATTGAAAGTTACCATGTTACCTGCTGGGAAGTGGGCAATTTTAAGACTACAGGGAAAAGTCTTCCATCATATTCTACCTACTTCTTTGCAAATGGCTCTATAAAGTATCGTTATTCAACTCCCTTGTTAGTCCCTTTGAGTAGAATAAGGGTACTTTCAGTAGCTTAGGAAAGGTTTTCTTTTTTTCTTTCACAGCCTGCATGAGGTAAGGGCACACATGAAGGAGCACGTTAGCACACTACTACTCTCTGTCCATACTACACTCTGGGAAGACACATACTTCTCAGTTCAGAAACCTAAGAGAACTTAGCTAAAATTATGTAAATTACTAGAGGCCCGGTGCACGACATTCGTGCACTGTGGGGGACGGGGGGGACGGGGGTGTCCTTCCCCTCAGCCCGGCCTGCATCCTGGAGCAGTCTGGGACCCTCTCGGGGGATGTCCAACTCCCGGCTTAGGCCCGATGGGGAGCGGGCGTCGGTCAGTAGTCGGACATCCCCTGATGGGTCCTTAGCACTGCTGCACTCGCCAGCCTTGAGCCCGGCTTCTGACTGGGCAGCGCTCACCCTGTGGGAGCGCACTGACCACCAGGGGGCAGCTTCTGCATTCAGCGTCTGCCACCTGGTGGTCAGTGCACATCATATTAACTGGTCGTTCTGCTGTTCAGTTGATTTGCATATCAGCCTTTTATTATATAGTTTATATAGATAGGTAACATTTCCTACGGGTTGTAGGAAATTTCCTATGGAAGAAATTTCTACTAAGCTGCTCACCAATGTCTAATTCCTGCTTTATAACAACTTGGCAGTTCAATTCCTGTTGAAGGGAAAACCTGTGGCCACCTCCTTCCTCCTTTAGGTGGACCTCTGCCACAGTCACCTAGTGAGAATCATGGCTCTTAGCATAAAGCCAAAGACTGGCGGAGGGATTTATTTCCCCTTTGGAGGCAATTAAATGAAGTAGGGTAAAATGGGGACTGCGATTTGGCACTGTCTTTCCTTTGGCCTTCCACCCAGAAGCAAGATAAGATATGCTGCTTCCAAGGCCGCTTCTGATAAGCACAGGAAATTCAAGAACTGTGGCTGATTCATTCTGCTGTTGCGAAAGCAGCCGTGGGCTCCAGACTGGAAAGAAGACATGCAAATATACCAAGTTAGATGGGAAAGATAGTGAAAAGACAGAGAGAAGGGCTCCATCCCCACAACAGAAAGTAACTTAGGTCAGTACACCAGAGAACATAGCCATCTCTCTGTAGCTGCTAGCTGGTGTAACTAAATTTTATACACTAAGTATCCCAAGACTTCTCCCAACCTTATATGTTTAGCATGTGCTGACAATATTCTGTTGCAGCTAAATACTGTCCAACAAATTATTCAAAGAAACTCATCAGAGTTAGACTCTTTTAGGGTTTTGAGAAAGTAGTAACTGATTTGACAGACACATTTACTTTTCCAGGTTATATTTTGTCTGCCCACACACTTGCCAGTCTCATCCCAACTCTGAAAATATAAATCCACCTTCAGTTTTTCCATCATCCTTACTGCCTTTTCAGTAACAGAACAGCTTCAAAATACTTGTGTAAACCTACTGCCCACTTCCTCCTTAAACACATCCCAGAACCAACTCTGTCCCCCTTTGCTTCTACTCAAATAGCAAACACATCCTCTACCATCACCATCATTTTAAAAAACTGGTCAAATGTTAAGATTTTTTTCACTATTTGATTCCCAAGTTCTTTCTTCTTTAACCTTAAAAAGGTAACAGAGGACTGCCTGGCCAGAGTGGTTCAGTTAGTTGAGCATCGTCCTGTGCACCGATGGGTTGCCAGTTCGATTCCCGGTCAGAGAACATACTAGGGTTGTGGGTTCGATTGTCAGGGCATGTGAGGAAGGCAACCGATGATATTTATCTCTCACATCTCTCTCTCCACCCCCCTTCCTCTCTCTAAGCATGTTCTCCGGTGAGGATTAAAAAAAAAAAAAAAAAAACGTAGCACAGGACTTACTAGGAGTACAAGGCAGAGACTGGAAATACTTGTACCTTTCATGGTCTTATAATCTATTCTTTTGACCAAAAAAAGGAAGGATTATTCCTCTTCGCTGCAGCAAACCTCAAGCCTAGATCTTTTCAGACTTTCAGCTCTGCCTGAGTCCAGACAAATCCAGAGGACTCACCTGAAAAGCATGCTCTGGTTAGTCTGTGTTCCAGTTTCTGCCCCTCTCCCCAAAGGCAGAAAAGCAGTGATTACAGTTTTCCTATTCATCAAACTACTTCCTTCTCACTTTCCTCTGTCCTCCTTTGGAGAGTTCTTACAAAGCAGTTCCTAGTACCACTGGAAACGATTACTCTCCAGGAATACACAACTTTGCTTAGCAAAAGAGCTTCACAGAGCAATTTGCCAGTGGTTGATTTTTCATTCCAGATAAGGCTCTAAGCCTGGCCCAAACTGCCTGTCCCTCAGCAACTCACCCAGCTTCCCTCCCCTACTCTCTGCCTGGAACTCACTCACCCATTCCCTGCATTTGGTCACAGAAAAACAGCAATGACTACTCAATCACTGCATTTTAAAAGCCGCTTCTCCGACTCAAGCATGTCTTCCGCTTCACACTGCTATGCACCTAACAAACAGAAGCACCAAATGAAGTCACTCACCACAATAGCAGCTCCCAGATAAGACAAGGATAAAACATCTAATCTTTCCCTGGCTCAATTACAGTCAGCTTCACTTTCCTGCAATTTTGCAGTCATGCATCACTGGCCCCACCCTTATAAACTCATGCCCTGAAGTCAGAAGCATCATACCACCATGTTGAAGAACATGTGCTTTGGCAGACAGGCCTGGTTCAAATCCCAGGTCTGCCTCTTATTAAAATTAAAAACTGCCTGCCCTTCAGTAAACTATCTTTTCTCTCTAAACCTCAGGTTACACATCTGTAATATGTATCAAATAATCCTACCTACTTTATAACAAGTGATTGTTGATAGTCAATATCCATGGGGGTAATCTGTGAGCAAGCATAGGGACCTCATAGACTCCAGGTGCCCTGGAAGCTTCCAGAATTGGCAGAAGCAAAAATATGTTCGGCCTCATTCCACTCCCACCCCACAAATGAGAGGGGCCTTAGCAAAGGAAAAAACTCAGAGATCCATTCAGTGTTGCCAATCCCACCACCAGACCATCAAGCCATGCTTTGCTTCTATGCTAAAGGTAAAGATCAGTGCAAATGAAAAAGCTAACGAAAGAGGAGCCCCTTCCTGGGTCAGGTCAATATTCCAACAAAGGGAAAATATGTGCACCTTGGAAAGTCCCTTCTCATTCAGTTTCTGGTAAATTCTGACTGACCATTTATGTACAAATAAAGGGGGAAAACAATACTGAAACCCTACGGATCTCAACTGGTGGCAGAATATTACCTAAGAAACGAATACATGAGAATTAGGGGGAAAGGGAAATCTTGAAATCTGATTTACACACACACAAGCTGAAGAGCATTTTAGTCCTTGTGAAAGACAGTAAGCCAAGAAAATAGAATGTTTTTTCAACTTTCTACCACAGCAAAAAACTGTGGAGCTTTGGGGGAAAAGTGTCATAAAGGATATTATTTTTGCTGCTCCAAATGGAAAAGTCAGAAATTAATCTGAAACAAAAATCTGTAAGTTAACCGTCATCACAACCAGAAAATCTGGTAACAACTAAGAAATGTCAGTGAGGGTTGGGGGATGGACAACAGAGGGGAAGTGGTAAAGAGAATTTATTCTAAAATTATCATGGAGCTTGTTTTCTAGTTTAAATGAACTTTACAGGGTTTTGAATTCAAAATCCAAGAATGTAGGGAGTGAAGGGATATAAAATCTCTAGTGTTAAAGCCGGCAGACTGGGAATCAGAACACTTGGGCTCCAGTCCTGGCTCCAAACCAAACCACATGTGACTTTAGGCAAGTCACTGTAAGGGGCGGGAGAACAATGATCGCTAAGAATCCTCCCGGCCTAGCATCTTAAGGGTCAAAAAGAGGGGGGAGCACGAATATCGGGAGATCCCAGGACTTACAGACTTGACACAAGAGGTGGAGAGGGAAAGAAGGGAAGTGAGGGCCACAGAGCAAGAAAACTTGGAGTAACTGAACATCAGAGGAAACAGAAAAGCTTCAAGATGGCCAAGCACTCCTAGAGTTCCAGGGAAGAGCGGATGTCAGGATCTCAAAAAACTGCCAACTGCTCAGCAAATGTCAAAATGGACAGAAGGACGGAGGGGCGGGGGGGGGGGGGGGGGGGGGGGTAAGACAGATAGCAACCAATTATCTCCGTTAATCAATCAATATTCGGTCTGTCCCAGGTAAACAGCCAGGAGATCCGAGTGCTGCGACCACGGAAATCACTGTGACCCCTGATGCCAGGGTGTCCAAGAGGCACAGAGAAAGGGGAGTCCGTGTCGGGGTCCTTCTTAGAGAGGGGATTCTGAGAATGGATGAAAAGTGAAGACGGGGGGCAGAGAAAAGGGGACCTGGGAGACTCTGCTGCCTGGCGGGAGGGGAAGAGGAGCCAGCGCCAGACTCCCGCCCAGAGACAGACAGTGTTGTGGGCATCTGGGGCCCGGTTCTCACCATCTTGACAATGCCCCGCTGCACGGTGGGGACCAGGGGTCCCCCGGAGGAGCCGCCGCTCTGCGCGGAGGAAGCCATGTGTAGAGATGGAAAGACAGCGAGAGAGCCGGCTCGGAGGTGTCAATGTGGATGTCGGTGCTGGTGAGAGGCCGCTGAGCGAGGAGCGAGCTGGCGGCGAGTTGCAGACGAGAAACGGGACCGACGCGCCGGACGCTCGCAGGAGCAGCAGCAGCAGCAACAGCAGCAGCGGGACTGGGATCGAAAAAGGAGACGCGATCTCCGCCGCCGCCACACGTTCTACTCGCCGCGCAAGCGTGCCAGAGCGCCCCCGCCCTCCGGCCAATGAGCACCCAGAGCCTGCCCGACCTCAAGCCAATAGGCACCCAGCTCGCGAAGCCCCGCCCCTTTGTCCCGAAAGTGGAGGCGAACTCCAGGAAGCGCTGAAAGAGCTGATTTGCGGTGACGGCCTAAATCTGGGGCGGGACTTCCGGGGCAGCCTAGAAGGTAGTGTCGGGAGGTGTAGTGAGACGGAAAGGACACGTCAGCATCTGGCCGCGGGGCGCGGGGGTCCTTGGGAGCCCCGGGGGTAGGGCCAGCTTCGCCCACCGGCCTGGCCCCGCCCATTGCGCCCCGCCCTGCGGGTCGGGGAGCCCACGTGGACGCCGGCGTTCCTGGAGGGCACCTCGGGATGGAGGCGTGCGGACCGGGAACCGGGAACCAGAGGCCAAGTCCTGGAGGGCTCTCAGCACTGGCTGCACACAGACTTCCGACATTTTAGCTCAACTAAAAGTATGGGGAGAACTTGGGAAAGTCTGAGCATCGTGAGACCTTCTCCCCACCTTGGCCCTGCCGCGGGACGCGGCCGCGCTTCCTTCCTGTAGTCCGGGGTGTGTGTCGCTCGCACTTGGGTCCCCGGTGTCTAGCACTTGTAAAGCGCCGGGTTCATGTTTGCGGGTGGAAAGGATCTTGTTGGGGGTGACGTGTCTTTACACTTAGAAGAGCGACCCTCGCCCTTCGCGCTCTTGCCAGCTGCGCCAGGGAAGGCAGGAAGAGCCTCGCTGCGAGCTGCCTGAGCCAGGGGCGGGCAGTCCCCTGCCCGGTGTGCGGAGCCCCGCCAGCCTCCCACCACCCATTCCCGTCCCCTCCCCAGCCCTAGTCTCTTTTGAATAAAGCAGTGGTTCTCAACCTTCCTAATGCCGCGACCCTTTAGTACAGTTCATGTTGTGGTGACCCCTCAACCATAAAATTATTTTCATTGCTACTTCATAACTGTAATTTTGCTACTGTTATATCTGATACGCAGGATGTATTTTCATTGTTACAAATTGAACATAATTAAAGCATAGTGATTAATCACAAAACAATATGTAATTATATATGTGTTTTCCGATGGTCTTAGGCGACCCCTGTGAAAGGGTCGTTCGACCCCCAAAGGGGTCGCGACCCACAGGTTGAGAACAGCTGTAATAAAAAGATTGCAGGAGGGGTGGGGGGGGGCAGGGCATACAAATATTTAAATTATCGTTTAGAGACAACTAATATTCGTCGAGTGCCCACTATGTGGAGCCAAGGACCTTAGGAATTATGACATTTAATGTTAATCTGTAAAACCTGGTTCTGCACCAAGGACACCACTTAATCCTGTAGTTCTTTTGAGAAGAGGTTGCTAATTCCCCCACACTTCACACATCCCAGGCTCAAATGTTGGGGTCAGCATCTCCATAGCACAGCTCACAGTATGGTAGCTGGTTCCGATCAGAGCAAACAAGTGAGAGAGCAAGAGAGGACAAGCAAGACAGAGGCTTTTATAATCTAACCTCAGAAGTAACATCCCATCACTTCGCTATATTCTATTCATTAGAAGAGTCCAGACCACACTCAAGGAGGGGGATGACACAAGGGATGAATACCAGGAACAGGATCATCGGTGATCATTTTAGAGGATGCCTACATCACACACTGTTCAAAGTCCCTGAACCTCTCTATCCTCTTTGTATCTGTTCCCTTTACTGAGAATTTCTTCTGTTAACCCAGTCAAGATCTCCAACTCCATTGGGTCTGGGTTGTTAGTTTGTTTCACTAAGTCTTTTTTTTTTTTTTTAAGAGCAGTTTTAGGTTCACAGCAATATTGAGAGGAAGATACAGAGATTTCCCCTATACTTCCTGCCCATACACTTGCATAGCGTTTCCCATTATCAACATCCCCCACCAGAGTGGTACATTTGAACTTACACTGACACATCATAATCACCCAAAGTCCACAGTTTACATTAGGGTCCACTTTTGGTGTTGCACATTTTCTGGGTTTGTACACAAGTATACTGACATGTATCCATCATTACGGTATCATACAGAGTATTTTCACTGCCCTAAAAAATCACTGGTCCTGTTTAAAAACCTATTTTCCTCTTAATTCCAACTCCACCGTCTCCCACACTCTCAGTGATTAAGGCCTCCAACTTCAGAGAGATAATAAAAGAATTCCTTCCATTTCCCACCACCAAGTCTAAAAGCTTATCTTTCTTCTCATTCCTCTCTTTCTCTCCCTTGTTACAAAGAAAAAACTTATACTGTTTACCTAAACTCTGTGTTCTGGATCCACCTCCTCCATCTACTAAAGGACTCCTCCCCTCCCCTCTCCCCCCTCACAGAGGAATGGAGAGGGAGAGAGAGATAAATATCAATGATGAGGGAGAATCATTGACCTGCTGCCTCCTGCACTCCACACTGGGGATCAAGCTCGCAACCCAAGTGTGTGCCCTGACCAGGAATCACACCATAATTTCCTGGTTCATAGATTGAAGTTCAACCACTGAGCCACACAGCCTGGGCTACTCAGGACTCTCTTAAGAGATAATTCCCTCTTCTGTTTTTATTTTTTTTTATATTTTTTTTATTTTATTGATTTTCTACAGAGAGGAAGGGAGAGGGACGGAGAGCCAGAAACATCGATGAGAAACATCGACCAGCTGCCTCCTGCACACCCCGCACTGGGGACATGCCCGCAACCAAGGCACATGCCCCTGACTGGAATCGAACCCGGGACCCTCCATTCCCAGGCCAACGCTCTATCCACTGAGCCAAACCGGCTACGGCCCCTCTTCTATTTTTATAGCCTCTCAGTTTATCCTAGATTCTTCTCATTAGCATTTAAATCTCAAATTTCTTGCATAGTAAAAATAAATCTTTACTCTGCATTCTTCAGATAGCTCTCCTCCCTTCACAAACCCTCTTGGTGAAATTCTTCTTCTTTTTGCTCCCACATCCTAACCTTGCATTCCATCCTCCACCCACTGCACTCTATTGTTCTTACCAATTTACTGAACCTGTTCTCTCCAACGTCACTAATGACCACCTTGGGACTCCATTCAATGGACATTTTTCACACTTCAGTTTGCTGAGCTTTCCATAGCATTTAACACTATTTGCTCTTTGAAGAGTCTTTTTCCTTCCCACACTCCATGTATTCCTCCCATATCTCTAGCAGCTCCTCATCTCCATTGTGAATGACTCTTCTGTTGCCTGCCCCTTAATATTGATGTTCCTCTGGGCTCTTTTCAAAGCATCTTCTCTTCTAATTTGAAACGTTCTTTCAAGACATCCATTCCCATGGCTGCATGCTAAGGATTCACAAATAGATAGAGCCTGTTCAAATCTCTCTCTTGTGCTGTAACCAGTTTGGCTCAGTGGATAGAGCATCGGCCTGCAAACTGAAAGATCCCAGGTTCAATTCCGGTCAAGGGCATGTACCTTGGTTGTGGGCACATCCTCAGTGGGAGGTATGCAGGAGGCAGCTGATCGATGTTTCTCTCTCATCGATGTTTCTAACTCTCTATCTCTCTCCCTTCCTCTCTGTAAAAAGTCAATAAAATATATTTTTTTAAAAAATCTCTCTCTTGAGTTCTAAACATGTATATCCAGTGACACTCTAGAGATCTGCCTGTGGCTGTCACCTTGGAAATTCAAGTTGAATGTGTCTCACAAGGAACTTAATATCTTTCCTCCCCAATCTGCTCTTCTCTAGTATGTGTCTGAGCCCAAATAATGACACCCAAAGCTATCCAGTTGCAAGCCAGAAATCTGGAGATCATCAGTAACTCTCCCCTTACCCCTCATTCCTCATTTCTTAGTTAAACCTCTGAAATCTGTGAGATATACAGCAGCACAGTCAGGTACACAGGCCCTGCAACCAGACTGCCTGGCTTCACATACAATCACTGCATAACCATGAGCAGGTCACGTAGTACCTCTATCCCCTGGATTTCTCATCTGTAAAATAAAGATAATAATAGGACCTACCTCCAAGGGTGGTATTAAGGATTAAATGAATCAGTATATGCTAAACACAGAACAATGCCTGGATCTATGTGTTAAATTTGTTATGATTATTAAATATCTCCTGTTGCTTAAACCTGGCATATTTTCACCTGGATTGTTGCAGTAGGCCTATAAGAGAGCTCCCTACCACCAGTGCTCCTTACCTACACCCCATCCATTCCTACTTCAACCAAAGTGATATTTCTAAACTGCAGATCTGAACGTGCCTCTCTATTCCCCAAATCTCTCCTGTGATTTCTCAACCAGCTCTTTTCTCACAGCTCTACCTCTCATAGTCTGCACAGGCCAAGTGAATGTGGTCTTTCAAGGCGTTGTGTATTGGTTTCGATAGGGGCAGAAGTAAATTATTGGGAACCAGCTATAATTGTAAGAAATATTAACTGTGTCTGTTAACCGTGATGGTTTTGTTCTGATTAAAGAAAGCACATGGGACCTGGGAGCTCACCTGGAAATGCAGCCCATGCTCCCCATTTGGAGCTGCCTAGTTGCAGAAACCAGAATTGCTAGCCCTTTGATCCCCGATCATTTTGCATACCCACAGGCCTTCGCAAACCTCCAGACCAGTAAACTGCCTATTTGGCATACTTTTTGCCTACTTTCCCATGTAATCTTTGTCCGTCTACCCAATATAAACGGCTGGCTTATGGTGGGGGGCAGAGCAGATTTTTGTGAATGACCTGCTGCTCTCCGGTACTGCCGGCACTATGGGAATAAATACTCATATATGATTCAACCATGTCTCTGCTTAATTGGCTCAAGTAGTGATGGGCAGCACCAACCCATTGATTGTCCAGTTATAATTTCATATTATTTTTTTTTCTTTTTTTCATTTCAGAGAGGAAGGGAGAAGGTCAGAGAGAAACATCAATGCTGAGAGAAAATCATTGATCGGCTGCCTCCTACATGTCCCCCACTGGGGATCGAGCCTGCAACCCAGGCATGTGCCCTTGGACTGGAATCGAACCCAGGACCCTTCAGTCCACAGGTCAGTGCTCTACCCACTGAGCCAATCCAGCTAGGGCAGTTTCATATTATTTCAAATATGAAGTTGTTTATGATAATGACAAAAAAAAGTTGTTTTTCAAAGTAAAGTTGTTTTGATGTAAGAATGAAGTACAGTAAGTCATGCCAGGATGTCAGCAATGCGTGGTGATAAAACCACTCAGAGCCCCCTTGAAAAAGATCGGCCTGCCTACCAACGCTGGTGCTTTGTTTCCTAGCGATGTGCTCTAGCAACAGGGGATTTTCACTTTTGCTCTGGCAGCTGAAAATCAGCTCCGAGTTGGATGCTCTCTCTCTCTCTCTCTCTCTCGTTGTATAAAAGAATACACCTCTTAAATTTTTACTTTATTCCTTCACCTCCCCTTGCATAGAAAAACAGTATGCTTGATCTGTCATTCGTTTGGGGTAGGTTATTTCATTATATGGCTTATTGAGAAAAATATATATGCTATTAGCTTATAAAGTTATTATAATTCCCAGAGTAAACATGTGCTAAATAAATTGCTGGTGAGGAGAACCAAGATGGCGGCATAGATTAACGCTGGAGCTTGCTGCCTCGAACAACCACTTCAAAAATACAACTAAAAGACGGAATGGACATCATTCAGAACCACAGGAAGGCTGGCTGAGTGGAAGTTCTACAACTAGGAGGAAAGAGGAAACCATACGAGACTCAGAGGAGGCGCAGTGCTGAAGTGAAATACTAAGGTTCGGAGTGCATGTGGAGCCGGCCAGCGGCCGAGGGCGCGGTTGTTGTTTTCAATCAGGAGGGAGTTTCAGACTCTGAGCTCCAGATCCAGGCGAGTCTCTAGGGACCCAGACTCAAACGGGAGAAGCAGGAAGGCAGCTTTCTCTCCGAGGTCTGCAGCGGTTGCAGAGCCACTGGGGACGGAACTGAGAGCAGCCATAACTGCTCGTTCAGCCCACCCTATAGATCCCCTGGGACCCGCCGCCCAAGCCCTGCACAGAGGCATTTGCCGGATAGCCTCAGGCAAAGGCTAGACTAGCACCGCCCTAGAGATTCAGCACAGTAGCGCTCCCACTGCAGACACAGCTGACTCTCATAGCCAGTTAGCCTGGAGGTCAATTCACCCCCGTATTGCCGACAATAATTAAGCCTTAACTACATCAAGACTGGGCACAAAGACCACAAAGGGGTGCACCAAGAAAGCATAAAAAATGCGGAGACAAAAAAACATGACAGAAATGGAGGATATAGAGCTAAAAAATGCACTTTTAAGGGCTTTCAATAATTTGTTAGAAACTGCCGATAAACTTGATGAGAGCCTCAAGAAATCTAATGAGACCCTCGATGTTGTGATAAAGAACCAACTAGAAATTAAACATTCACTGACTGAAATAAAGAATATTATACAGACTCCCAACAGCAGACTAGAGGATCGCAAGAATCAAGTCAAAGATTTGAAATGCGAAGAAGCAAAAAACACCCAACCAGAAAAGCAAAATGAAAAAAGAATCCGAAAATACGAAGATAGTGTAAGGAGCCTCTGGGATAGCTTCAAGCACACCAACATCAGAATTATAGGGGTGCCAGAAGATGAGAGACAGCAAGATATTGAAAACCTATTTGAAGAAATAATGACAGAAAACTTTCCCTACCTGGTGAAAGAAATGGACTTACAGGTCCAAGAAGCACAGAGAACCCCAAACAAAAGGAATCCAAAGAGGACCACACCAAGACACATCGTAATTAAAATGCCAAGAGCAAAAGACAAAGAGAGAATCTTAAAAGCAGCAAGAGAAAGAGACTCAATTACCTACAAGGGAATACCCATACGACTGTCAGCTGATTTCTCAACAGAAACTTTGCAGGCCAGAAGGGAATGGCAAGAAATATTCAAAGTGATGAATACCAAGAACCTACAACCAAGACTACTTTATCCAGCAAAGCTATCATTCAGAAGTGAAGGTCAGATAAAGAGCTTCACAGATAAGGAAAAGCTAAAGGAGTTCATCACCACCAAACCAGTATTATATGAAATGCTGAAAGGCATCCTTTAAGAAGAGGAAGAAGAAGAAAAAGGTAAAGATACAAATTATGAACAACAAACATGCATCTATCAACAAGTGAATCTAAGAATCAAGTGAATAAATATGATGAACAGAATGAACTGGTGATTATAATAGAATCAGGGACATAGAAAGGGAATGGACTGACTATTCTTGGGGGGGGAAGGGGAGTGGGAGATGCGGGAAGAGACTGGACAAAAATCGTGCACCTATGGATAAGGACAGTGGGTGAGGAGTGAGGGCAGAGGGTGGGGCTGGAACTGAGAGGAGGGGAGTTATGGGGGGAAAAAAGAAGAACAAATGTAATAATCTGAACAATAAAGATTTAATTTAAAAAAAATAAATTGCTGGTAAAGACAAAAATCAGTCTCTGAATATAACTTTTGCTGCCTCCCCATCCCCACTCACTTCATGTGACTACTACTTCCTCATCCTTCAACTCCTCACTGAGAAATCAGAATGCCTCCCTGAGAAGGCATTGAGGGGATTGCCTTCCCTCAGGACAGGATAAGTTATCTTTCCTCCTATTTTCGGTCTATCAGAACACTTATCAGACTGTAATATAATTGTCTCTGCCCACTAAAATGTTATCAGATTGTCTGATTTATTGACAGTTGAATTCTCAGCACAATGCCTGCCACAGATAGCTGCTCAGTAAATATTTGTGAATAAATGCATGAGAGAAAAATATTATATTCACTTTACTTATAAGGAGTTAGAGACTCGTGTAGAATGTTTGTTGAAGGTCCCAGAGCTAGTAAGTGGTAGATTAAGGATTCGATACCGGTTCCAGTGACTGAAGTTCATGATCACTGTGCCTTTACAGGAGGAGAGAGACTATGATCATCCTTGGAAGTAGATTCTGTTCACCGCTGTGCCTGGGCAGCAGCAGACCAGAGCGGGTGAACTGAGTGTTGAGCAGGTGTAGAGGTGAGAAAGCCTCACCTTCTCTCAAGAAAGCTGATACAGGAACATTCGCTAGTTTGGAAGCATGGTGGAGATGGCATTTTTGGCTTCTCTCAATGGAAACCCCATCTACTTACTATAAGATGTCTCTAGATGGCCCTGTCCCAGGACAGGGGTCAGGCATTTTAAATTATGGGTGCTCTGAACATATTTTTATTTATTTTTTTAAATATATTTTATTGATTTTTTTACAGAAAGGAAGGGAGAGGGATAGAGAGTTAGAAACATTGATGAGAGAGAAGCATCAATCAACTGCCTCCTGCATACCCGCTACTGGGGATGTGCCTGCAACCAAGGTACATGCCCTTGACCGGAATCGAACCCGGGACTCTTCAGTCCCCAGGCGACGCTCTATCCAGTGAGCCAAACCGGCCAGGGCATGAACATATTTTTTTTTAAAGGAACTATGTGAATTTTATGTATACTGGCAAGCTTTTCAAAATGTATTTAATTTGGTAATATTTACCAATGATTTATTTACAAGCTATTTACTCAAATAAATGAAGCTGCTTAAGAGAGAGAGAGATACTTTAAAATCTTTAAAGGTGACAGTCCCGTGTGATGGAGAACACAAACACACACAACTGAGAAATGGACAAGATTCATTTAAACAAACACCCTATTTCCTGTACTCCTTTGAGAGTAAGTGTAGGAAACCTCTGGCAGTAATAATGGTCAAAGTATATTGAGCACAAAACATATACACTAAACAGACTGAGCCAAATGCTTTTACTTGCACTAATAACTTAATCCTTAGAACAATTCTTTACAGGGAGAAAAGAGCCTATGATCCTCATAGTGGATGTAACGTCCTCTACAGAAGAAGATGTTAATGCTAAGAAAAGGTAAGCAACCAACTGTAGGTCAACAGCTAATAAGGGGTGGAGTCAAGATTTGAACCCAGAACTTTCTGACCATAGTCTACTCTTAACTATTTGACTAACCTGCTTCTAAGGTGGCCAAACGTGCCCCTCCCACCCCATCCTAGACCTGCATTAGTAGAATCCAGAGACTTGGCAAAGAAAGAATTCTCAACTCTCCAGTAAGTTTCCTTTGCGGAAACAGGAGAAAACAACACTAGAGTGACTTCTGTCTCCATTCTCACAGGCCTACCTCTGACTTCAACCCATCCTCCATACTGTTAACCTGGCGTTCTTTCTGAAATGCAAATCTCAATCACAAAGACTCCCTCCTTAATATTGCAGTGGCTTCCCTTCTGTGTTAGGATAAAGTTTCAGTTCCTTAGCATAGAACATGAGGCCCTCTACATCTGGCTCTGACGTATTTTCCTTCTCTCTCCTCCTTTCTTGTACTCCCCAAAATTCATATGTTGAAAACCACACCCCTATATTTGGAGACAGGGCTGTTATGGAGAGAATTAAGGTTAAATGAGGTCATAAATGTGGGGCCCTAATCTGATAGGATTGGTGTTCTTAAAAGAAGAGGAGGGCCGAAACCGGTTTGGCTCAGTGGATAGAGCGTCGGCCTGCGGACTGAAAGGTCCCAGGTTCGATTCCGGTCAAGGGCATGTACCTGGGTTGCGGGCACATCCCCGGTGGGGGGTGTGCAGGAGGCAGCTGATCGATGTTTCTCTCTCATCGATGTTTCTAACTCTCTGTCTCTCTCCCTTCCTCTCTGTAAAAAAAATCAATAAAATATATTAAAAAAAAAAAAAGAAGAAGAGGAGGAGGGACCAAATATCTATCTACCTCTCTACACTTCACCTCCACCCCCCCCTCCCCCGCCCTTTGCAGGTGCACAGAGGAAAGGCTATGTGAGAAAACAGCAAAGAGGTGGTGTCTGCAAGCCTTTAGAGACCTCACTGAAAACCAACCCTGGCACCTCGATCTTGGACTTGTAGCCTCCGTAAGTTTCTGTTTTCTAGACCACCTAATCTGCGGTCTCTTGCTATGGCAGCCCAAGCTGACTGACACAGTTTCACTGAATGTTTATAGAAGAGAAGGCTCACAAAGCTGTGTTGATCAGCCCTGTCCAAAAGCACTTTCCTCAGTGATGGAAATGTTCTATATATGCTTTGTCAAACACAGTAGCCACCAGACACGTGGTTTAGTACAACCGGGGAACTGAATGTTTAAATTAATAGTTCAATTTAATGAATTTAAATTAAGTTGAAATAACCACAAGAGGCTAGTGACTTGCCGAAACCAGTTTGGCTCAGTGGATAGAGCGTCGGCCTGCGGACTGAAGGGTCCCGGGTTCGATTCCGGTCAAGGGCATGTACCTGGGTTGCAGGCACATCCCCAGTGGGAGATGTGCAGGAGGCAGCTGATCGATGTTTCTCTCTCATCGATGTTTCTAACTCTCTATCTCTCTCCCTTCCTCTCTGTAAAAAATCAATAAAATATATTTAAAAAAAAAAAAAAAAAGAGGCTAGTGACTAATGTATTACACAGCACTGGTCTAGGTGATTAAACTTGAATCTTGCTATCATATCTGATACCATAATCTTCTATGTAGATTTTTTTAAATTAAATCTTTATTGTTCAGATTATTACATTAGTTACTCTTTTTTCCCACCATAACTCCCCTCCACCCAGTTCCTACCCCACCCTCCGCCCTCACTCCCCACCCACTGTCCTCATCCATAGGTGCACGATTATTGTCTAATCTCTTCACTCACCCCCACACCCCTTCCCCCCCCAAAATAGTCAGTCCATTCCCTTTCTATGTCCCTGATTCTATTATAATCACCAGTTCATACTGTTATCAGATTATTTATTCACTTGGTTTTTAGATTCACTTGTTGATAGATGTGTATTTGTTGTTCATAATTTGTATCTTTACCTTTTTCTTCTTCTTCCTCTTCTTAAAGGATACCTTTCAGCATTTCATATAAAATGCTGGTTTGGTGGTGATGAACTCCTTTAGCTTTTTCTTATCTGTGAAGCTCTTTATCTGGCCTTCACTTCTGAATGATAGCTTTGCTGGATAAAATAGTCTTGGTTGTAGGTTCTTGGTATTCATCACTTTGAATAGTTCTTGCCACTCCCTTCTGGCCTGCAAAGTTTCTGTTGAGAAATCAGCTGACAGTCGTATGGGTATTCCCTTGTAGGTAACTGATTTTCTTTCTCTTGCTGCTTTTAGGATTCTCTCTTTGTCTTTTGCTCTTGGCATTTTAATTATGATGTGTCTTGGTATGGTCCTCTTTGGATTCCTTTTGTTTGGGGTTCTCTGCGCTTCCTGGACTTGTAAGTCTATTTCTTTCACCAGGTAGGGGAAGTTTTCTGTCATTATTTCTTCAAATAGGTTTTCAGTATCTTGCTCTCTCTCATCTTCTGGCACCCCTATAATTCTGATATTGGTGCGCTTGAAGCTGTCCCAGAGGCTCCTTACACTATCTTCGTATTTTCGGATTCTTTTTTCATTTTGCTTTTCCAGTTGGGTGTTTTTTGCTTCTTCGTTTTTCAAATCTTTGACTTGATTCTTGCGACCCTCTGGTCTGCTGTTGGGAGTCTGTATAATATTCTTTATTTCAGTCAGTGTATGCTTAATTTCTAGTTGGTCCTTTATCACAACATTGAGGGTCTCATTAGATTTCTTGAGGATCTCACTACATTTATCGGCGGTCTCACCAGTCTTTTCGAGGGCCTTATTAAATTTATTGGCGGCTTCTAGACAGTTCTTTAAAGGACTTAAAAGTGTGGTTTTGAACTCTATATCCAACAGTTTGCTTTCCTCCAATTCTGTCGTTTGTGTCCTGTTTCTTTGTCTCGGCATTTTTTATGTTTCGCTGTGTCGATAGAGTGCCTTTCTGTGCTAAGTGTCCCAATTACCTGAGGTAGACACTCTTGGTGCACCCCCTTGTGGGCTTTGTGCACAGTCTTGTTGTAGTTAAGCCTTGATTGTTGTAGTTATCACTGTGAGGAATTGACCTCCAGGCCAATTGGCTGTGAGAATCAGCTGTGTCTGCAGTGGGAGAACTTCTGTGCTGGAGACACCCCTCTGGGGCTAGACTTGCTTCGATGGGGCTTTGGTGCTCACTGAGTCTGCCCCCTGAGTGTGTCTTTTATGGTTCCACGGAGCTGCAAACTGGATGGTCCCACTCTGACCTCTGGGCTTCCTGGCTCCTGGATCTCTAGGGAGGTGCTAATCTAGCCTTTGCCTGAGGCTATCCAGCAAAAGTCTCCCTGCAGGGCTTGGGCGGGGCGGGTCCCACGGGATCAACAGGGCGGGGTTAGCAATTATGGCTGCTCTCAGTCTTGCCCTCAGAGTCTCTGCTTCTCAGTGTCCCAGTAATCACTGCAAGCCCCACGGAGAGAAAGCTGCCCTAGGGTTCTGAGCGATGCCAGACAGTCCCACTTCTCCCGTATGAGTCTGGGTCCCTAGAGACTCGCCCGGAACTGGAGCTCAGAGCCTGAGACTCCCTCCCGATTGAAAACGACAACCACGCCCTCAGCTGCCAGCCCGCTCCGCATGCACTCCACACCTTAGTATTTTACTTCAGCACTGCACCTCCTGTGAGCCTTGGTATGCTTTTCTATATCCTCCTAGTTGTAGAACTTCCACTCAGCCAGCCTTCCTGTGGTTCTGGACGATGTCCGTTCAGTCTTTTAATTGTATTTTTGAAGTGGTTGTTCGAGGCAGCAAACTCCGGTGTTCACCTATGCCGCTATCTTGGTTTCTCTTCTATGTAGATTTTTAAATTAAGTTATTTCTATATGCTTTATGTAGTCCAAACTTGATTAAAAGGCATGATAGCTAGCATAAGGCATTATTTTTTTAAATCTTAAGAAACAACAAAAAATTGTATAACATTAGAAGTGGAACTCAAATTCTGTTTAAAAAAAAACAACACAATTTATCCTGTGCCTGTGACTTAGACATTATTTCTCAATTTTATTCTTCACAGCAGAACAAAATTCATATTAACCTTAAGAAAGATAATGAGCTCTTCCCAATTTGCTATATGTATACACTAAGTCAATATAAAGGATTTATTTATACAACAATATGATTTGAGTAGTGGTTAAAAAACTTTTAGTTAATGGATCAGCTTTGTACCCTATGCTGTTGTCATGTAATAGCAAGACCAACCTTCATTTCATTCTCCTAAATGCCATTAATCAATGGCTCTGGCTTCTTAGTAGCCTTAGATAATTCTATATTGATTTGCTCCTGCTACAGCTATTGGCTTTAACCACTGTCAAGTTTTGTCACCGTGGACCCTGCCTGTCATACTCAAGTCTCTAAAAAAAAGCCATAAGGAAATCTCCAGCCAGAGGTACCACCTTTATTACAAGGTAGCATGTTGTTCTGAATCTCTGTCTCCTCTTTGCAAACAGATGATCAAGCTAGGTAGGAACCTGAGGCTTCCTTTTTCTCTATCCCCAGAATCCTGAAGTCAGTGGCTAGCAAACTCAATTAGGAATGTATCAGCAAGCGATAGCAATCTAGATTAACCATGGGCTAAACATATATTTTTCTTTCTCAGACCAAGAGGTTGGAGGTATTTATTTAAAGGCTCAACCACCGCAGAGCAGACATCTCTGCAATGTTCTTGGTTTTCCCCTTGTAGTTGCAAAATAGTTGCTTCAGTTCTAGACACCTTAAGAAGAAGAACACCATACACAAGAATAAACTCAAAATGGATAAAGGACTTAAATGTACGACAGGAAACCATAAAAATTCTAGAAGAATACAAAGGCAACAAAATCTCAGACATATGCCAAAACAATTTCTTCACTGATACAGCTCCTAGGGCAGTTGAAACTAAAGAGAAAATGAACAAATGGGACTACATCAAAATAAAAAGCTTCTGCACAGCAAAAGAAACCATCAACAAAATAACAAGAAAACCCACCTCGTGGGAAAACATATTTGCCAACGTCATATCTGATAAGGGCTTAATCTCCAAAATTTATAGGGAACTCATACAACTTAACAAAAAGAAGATAAACAATCCAATCAAAAAATGAGCAAAGGATCTAAATAGACACCTTTCAAAAGAGGACATTCAGAAAGCCAAGAGACATATGAAAACATGCTCAAAGTCACTAATCATCCGAGAGATGCAAATCAAAACAACAATGAGGTACCATCTCACACCTGTCAGAATGGCCATCATCAACAAATCAACAAACGACAAGTGCTGGAGAGGATGTGGAGAAAAAGGAACACTTGTGCATTGCTGGTGGGAATGCAGACTGGTGCAGCCACTATGGAAGGCAGTATGGAGGTTCCTCAAAAAATTGGAAATGGAACTCCCATTTGACCCTGTGATCCCACTTCTAGGAATATATCCCAAGAAACCAGAAACACCAATTAGAAAGGATATATGCACCCAGATGTTCATAGCAGCACAATTCACCATAGCTAAGATCTGGAAACAGCCTAAGTGCCCATCAGTAGATGAATGGATTAGAAAACTGTGGTACATCTACACGATGGAATACTATGCTGCTGTTAAAAAGAAGGAACTCCTACCATTTGCAACATCATGGATGGAACTGGAGAGCATTATGCTAAGTGAAACAAGCCAGTCAATGAAGGAAAAATACCACATGATCTCACTCATTCATGGATAATAAAGACCATTACAAACTTTTGAACAATAATAGATACAGAGGCAGAGCTGCCTCAAACTGATTGTCAAACTGCAGTGGGAAGGCCAGAGAGAGTTGGGGGGCAGGAGGGAGGGGAGTAAGAGATCAACCGAAGGACTTGTATGCATGCATATAAGCATAACTAATGGACATAAGACACTGGGGGGTAAGGGAGGGTAGGGGTTTGTCAAGGGCGGGGGGGAAAAAAGGACACTTATGTAATACCCTTTGTAATACTTTAAGCGAAAAATAAAAAAATAAATAAATAAAATAAAATAAAATTAAAAAAAAAAAAAAAAGAAGAAGAAGAAGGAAGAAGAGAAAAAAGACCAGTACAAGAAAGTTCTGCCCATTCTTATCAGAAAAACAAAAACCTTCTTAGAAGTCCTGAGCACTGGGCCTCTTCTTTGCTTCTGGTCTCATTCTGCCCTTCCTAGAACTCTGGCCTATTTCAAAGTCTCATTCCTTCTCTCAATGAAGAATCCTGTGCCCTCATTCTCTCCAGACTAAAAAAACTCAAAAGCAGTGAGCCTATGTTTTATCTCTGCTGCCTCTGGTCTAGGGCCCCCATTACAATCTCTTCTCCTAAAGGCCCTGCCTCCATGGAATGGAGTTAACACAGGCGTCCCCCATGTCTCCACCTCTTCCTACCTGTGGAAAGGACCCCTGTCCACTGGAGGACTGAATCTGGACTTGCTCTGTGCTACTCAATGTGGTCCCAGCAGCTCTAGCCACATGAGAAAATTCACCTAAATACACCCAGAGCTCCCTGTCCCTGAGTTTTTGCTCTTCCAATTCCCTCTACTTAGAATGATCTTGAATTCAGTGCAGATACAGCTTTTCCCGTACAATCTTCTGATATATCTGTGATCAGAAATGACACCCCTATGACCCCAGGCCCCTTGGCTTATACCTGTCCAATGGTATGCAATCCCCTGTGCCTGTATCATAGTTATTTCTATAACAGTTGAACTGTCTGTGAGGTTTTTGGTAACAAGCTCCTATGAGTCTCATTAATTTTTGTGCTCCCTATATGCCTGCTATTGCCTTGTACAGACTAAGCACGGAAAGAGTATATTTGAAATTAAATTGTAAGTATTCAGTCTGTTCGAATGAGTGAGATGACTTATTTACCTTCTCTTTCTTCCCCTATACCCATCACATATCATTTGAGTTTTATGGAAATTGAAACTGAGAATATTGTTGGTGTCTAGGGTAGAAGTTGGGAATTATAGTGGGAATCATTATCACTAGATAGATCCAGACATAGGATAGTTCATTGAAAAATGAATTTTATTTAACTTATACCAACAACTGTCTGTGTATTCACCTCTTCTTGAATCCTGGAAACCACACATATTTAACATTAGCTTGCCCCTTGTATTAGATAGGGTAGGTCAGCTGCAGAAATAACAATTATTTAGTGTCTTAAATAATATAGAGTATTTTCTCTCTGACATAACAGCCCTGGATGTGACTCTTCTCAAGTAATCATCCAAAAACCTAGGTTGGTGGCCGCTCTCCCATCCATTAATAAAAATTCTAATAGAACAGCCTTCTTTTAAAATCAAGAGCTAAGGAAGGAGGATCATGTAATGATGCAGAAACATTTTGAGGAAGAGAAGAAAGACATTGAAATGGTCACATTGGACCTTCTCAATCTTTTATACTTCATAGGAGGACTCAGGAGACAGAAGACAGGGTGAGTCTCTAAGGAAGCAGTAACCCCACAATTAAAGATAAGGCACTTTCCGAGGTAGACAGGGCCCTGGAATAGCTGGGAGTTAAGGTCAAACTAAGGCTGGGATTCTGTAATGTGCTGGCATGGTCCAGCCAGGACAGCCAGTGTCAATATCAGAGCTGAGGGGCCAGAGCAATAAAGAGGAAACAAAGCAAGAAGTCAGGATGTGGGTGAGCGGTGACGATGGGGAATGTACAGGCAAGGTGAGGAGTGGGGAACTGCACTGTGTGGGGATGGAGGCACCAGCGTTAAGTGACCAGAGCCCAGACAGACAGGCCACTTGCTGGGAGTAAAAGGGCAGGGGTGGAGTTAAGTAAAGAGGCCAGGGTTTAGGTGGCAGTTTGAAGGGGCACCTGGTTCTCTCACAGTGGACTTCAAGATAATCCATACTTTTTTTCTGGATCTCCTCCAGCTTAATTCATCCAAAGAAGAGCCATTTCTTTTTTTTTAAATGTTTTTATTGATTTCAGAGAGTAAGGGAGAGGGAGAGATAGAAACATCAATGATGAGAGAGAATTATGATTGGCTGCCTCCTGCATGGCCCCCTACTGGGGATCGAGCCTCCAACCAGGGCATGTGCCCTGACCAGGAATCGAACCCTGACCTCCTGGTTCAGAGGTCTATGCTCAACCACTGAGCCACACTGGCTGGGCAAGAAGAGCTAATTCAAGTGGAAGAACACCTTATTTCTGCTACATCATATTAACACCACAGAGACATTTTAATGTCAGAAAATATCTCTTTTTCCTCTTCACCCCAAGTCTTTGTTTTGTGTATTTGTGAGTGGCATAAATTCCAATAAGAAATGATCTTATGAAAAGATAAGTCTAAAATTACACCACAACCTGTTGTTCAGTGGAGAGCAGTTAGCATAGTTTGCTCTCTTAAGAGTGCTTCGGAGAATAGGATGCTGCTTTATGCTGCAATTGAAACAGGCCAAACAGCCATCGAGTTTTGTGATATTTACATCTTTTTTTTTTTTTTATTTTTGTTTTTTTTTGTTTTTTTTTTTGTTTGTTTGTTTTTTTTTTGTTTGTTTGTTTTTAAAAAAATATATTTTATTGATTTTTTTACAGAGAGAAAGGGAGAGGAATAGAGAGTTAGAAACATCGATGAGAGAGAAACATTGATTAGCTGTCTCCTGCACACCTCCTACTGGGGATGTGCCTGCAACCAAGGTACATGCCCTTGACCAGAATCGAACCTGGGACCTTTCAGTCCGCAGGCTGATGCTCTATCCACTGAGCCAAACCGGTTAGGGCCACTGTTGTTTTTAGATCATGTTTTTGTCATTTTTATATCATGCCTCTGTTGTTGTTATATCCTTTTGTTACTGTTTATTTATTAATGCATTTATATATTATTTTCATATACATTTTACTAATTTCCTTTCATCTCTCACACTTCTATTATAGAGAAAGGGCAAATAGCAATATTAAAATATTTTCGCTAATTAATTCCCTTTTAATGTGCACGAATTTTGTGCACCGGGCTACTGGTGTATATATATAAATGCCTCTTGTAGAAACCCAAAGTACACCCCACTTTGTCCCTGGGGGCATACTTTAGGTTTCCACCCGAGGCTTCATTTCCTGAGTTTGCAAACTATTCTCTTGAATAGTTTTTCCTCTTTCCATACTCCCAATTTGGGGCTTTTGTCATTATTAGCTTGGTGGTAGTGAACTTTGTCATAAGGTATTCCATTGGTGGGTCCAGCTCATGGAAGCAGTATGCGAGGTGTCCGAATTCAAGGAGGCAGCTACACCAGCTCTTGGGCACTGAAGCTCCTGCAGAAAACGGTGGGTCCCGCAGTTCTAGTGTCTGAGGTGAGTTTATCCTTACAAGGGCAGGTTAACAAGAATACTTAGCAATATCAAATACAATTCCTCCAATTCAAAACGACTGTCATGAAATAACTACCATGTGCTGGGCATTGTTGAAGGTGCGAGGCAGCCTCTCACCCCAAGGATCAAGACCACTGAGTGTGAGCCCAAGGTTGATGGGCAAGTGAGTGGCATCTGGTGACACATGTTGGCCTGGCTGAGAAGTTCAGCTTCTTTCAACTCTGCTCTCAGACTGGCAGGATCTCAGGCTCAAAAGGAAAATGTGCTTAAATTAACAGGAGACATTCTGTAAAGGTGGGAAAAATTTAGGGGTGTTTGGAACGTCTTTGCCCTGCTTTGTTTGTATATCACATTGTTGCCTGGACGCTTCACCTGGAGCTAAAAGAAAATTATTTCCGGGGATAGAGGACCCGATTCTGCTTTTCTGCAACGTGAAAGCTGCGAGCTGGATGGGCTTTTGCCTCAGGTCCTGGGCCTGGAGCTGGGCCCTGTGGTTCCGTGGGAGCCCGCAGGCTCAGGTCTGAGGAGATTTTCCCCAGGTGCGGTCGCAAGGCCGAGTGCGGCAGCGCCAGTGCCAGCGACCCAGGAAGCCCCCGGTCACAGAGAAGCAGCAGGGTCTCTGCACTCGGGGCCATCGCTTTCCAACTTGGGGAGACAAAATGGCGGCCATGCCCAGGGCCGAAACTACAAACGGGTTCCGGGCTACGCTAGAACCACAACTCCCAGAATGCTCTCGGTCGAACTCGGAGTCCGTGGAACATTCCAGCGTCTCTAGATCTTTTTTTTTTTTTTAAAGAAAAGCTCTTTCCCAACACAGGGCCTTTGAGCTGTTTCCCTCTGCCTTCAGTTCTTTCCCTACAACAAGGAACAAAATGGACAACAAGGAGCAAAGTTGGCCCCAGAAATATCTCTCAACACATGTGTTCTTTTTACAAAGTAACCTCAAAATTCCTCCATTAAGAGGTGGAATCTATGGGTGCTCTTCCTCTCGGGAGCACGCCAGTGCATTTCCCTGCCCCCTCTGGTTCCCCCCAGGCACATTACCCTTACCTTCCTCTCTCCTACGCTCCAAGGGCCCTTCTGCCTCCATAACTTGTTGTAGCTGGCTCACTTCTACTACCTCTGTAACTTTTTTTTTTTTAATTGCTTAAAGTATTACAAAGGGTATAACATATGTGTCCTTCTCCCCCCCCCCCCCCCCCCCCCCCCCCCCCCCCCCCCCCGCCCTTGACAATCCCCTGGCCTCCCCTACCCCCCAGTGTCATTGGTTATGCTTATATGCATGCATACAAGTCCTTCGGTTGATCTCTTACCCCCCTCCCTCCTGCCTCTCAACCCCCCCCCCCCGCCCCCCGCCTTCCTGCTGCAGTTTGACAATCTGTTTGACCTCTGTAACTTTTGAAATAACTTTCTCTTATAGCTTGAAAAAAGAAAAAAGGAAGAGGTGGAATCCATGTTCCCACCCTTTGAACCTAGGTGGGCCTCTATAAGAGAATCCCGAAGTATAATCCCATACTTTGGGATGATAGCCATTTACATGCTAATCTACTCCAAAGTGAGGTAGGAGAGTGAGGGAGGATCTAATGTTGGAATATTCTCCAGGTCTCAAGGCTTAGAAGTTCTTAATTGTAAAACAAGTGATAAAATAAAATAAAAAATCCTAAGGCCTTAGAAGAGTAAGACTCTTTTTCTTCAATCAGTCTAATCCAAGTAAATCATTTGGGACCCAGCCTCTATAGAAGAGGTGACTCACGCACGCTGTTCTCCCTCCTCTGGTATCCCCTCCTTTCTCATTATGAAAACCAAACAAACACGCACAAACGTGCCCACTCCCATCCTGTGTTTGTGACCAGGACAGGGTTCCGGTTTAAATGCCTAACAGCGTGCGTTTGACCCTACATCTGAGCTCACAGGACCCTTCTCTTCACCACCTTACCCGTTGGAAGGGGACCTGGTGCCTCGGAGCGCTCGGCGCACTCTCAGCTGCCTTGTCTTTCCCAAGTCTGCATCCCCTTTGCTCCCGTTAACCTGGCGCTGGCTCCCCTGCCAGTCACACTGCTCAGGCTTCAAGGGGAGATGCAATGAAGGGACGTTTAAACATTAGGGCCGCGCAGAGCACTGAGCAGACTGCAGGGGGAGCCCGCGCGCAGACTCCGCGGGGCCGCCTTGCTCCGTCAAGCTCCAGGTGGCTGAGGTCAAGTAACTTTAACCAGCTTTCTTTCCAGACATCGTTGGGTTGAAACAATTAAATTGTACATTAAATTACAAGACATGTGAAGAAAACTAAGAAAAAGAATTCAAAGTACCAGGAGACTGAAGAGAAACCGGTATAGTGAGTGGAGACAGGGCTGCAGTGAATGGTCAACGCTGGAGTGTGGGAGAAGAGAATCCGAGTAAATACGTAGAGAAATCTCCTAAACTTTAGTGTTGTGCTACCTTCCAGAAACAAAAGAGAGATGTAGAGCAGTCCAGAGTAGGCTAAAATCATTGATTTCAGGCAGTGGAGTCTTGAGAGAGGAAGAGTGGTTTTTTAAAAAAATACTTTTCTATTTTTATTGATTTCAGAGAGGAAGGGAGAGGGAGAGATAGAAACATCAATGATGAAAGAGAATCATTGGACGTAACCGGTTTGGCTGAGAGGATAGAGTGTCAGCCTGCGGACTGAAAGGTCCCAGGTTCAATTCTGGTTAAGGGTATGTACCTTGGTTGCGGGCACATCCCCAGTAGGAGGTGTGCAGGAGGCAGCTGGTCAATGTTTCTAACTCTCTATCTCCCTTCTTCTCTGTAAAAAATCAATAAAAAAATATATTTTTTTAAAAAAATAAAGAGAATCATTGATTGGCTGCCTCCTGCACGCCCTCTACTGGGGATCAAGCCCACAACTGGGTGTGACCAGAATCGAACCCATAACCGTTCAGTCTGCAGGCCAATCAATGCTCTATCCACTGAGCCAAACCAACTAGGGCAGGAAGAGCAGTTTGATGCAGAACCAAGAAGTGGACCCCAGGACCAGTAAAGAGGAATGAAGTGAGCTGAGGATTGATGAACTGAAGGGGTTGCCACTGGGCTGATAATGAAACTGGAACAACGGACCCTTCGAAGTCTGATTATTGTGTTTTTGGTGCCAAGCCAGAGACAGTAATGAGACTTCATATATAATTAACTATCTTTTTTTTTATTTTATTGATTTTTTACAGAGAGGAAGGGAGAGAGATAGAGAGTTAGAAACATCGATGAGAGAGAAACATCGATCAGCTGCCTCCTGCACATCTCCCACTGGGGATGTGCCCGCAACCCCAGGTACATGCCCTTGACCGGAATCGAACCTGGGACCTTTCAGTCCGCAGGCCGACGCTCTATCCACTGAGCCAAACCGGTTTTGGCTAACTATCTTTTTTTAAGTATTTTTTTTATTGTTTTCAGAGAGGAAGGGAGAGGGAGAGATAGAAACATCAATGATGAGAGAGAATCATTGATGGGCTGCCTCCTGCATGCCGTCTACTGGGGATCGAGCTAGCAACCTGGGCTTGTGCCCTTGACTGGAATATAACCCAGGACCCTTCAGTACACAGGCCGATGCTCTATCTACTGAGCAAAACTGCTTAGGATTATAATTACCTATCTGTACATAGCTTGCTGTCTGGGTAGTGTGGTGACTACTGCTGGGCTGAGCAGGTGCTGCTTTGGGGGCTCTTGTGAGTGCAGTGAAGATAAATAGCTCTGGATTCCTGGGACAAAGGTAAGTCAGATCCTTACCCTTAGTGAGGGCGTTTTCCACCCCTTGCCTTTGCATCTTGCGGAGCAGTGGAAAGTTACCGAAGCTGGACAACTGAGCCCTCCTATGTAAGACTTGCTACAGACTTGTTTTCAGTTATGGCTAAGTTAAATTAATACAGCCCCCTCTCGCTCTAACCTAGGCCAGGCCAAGACCACACAATCTTTAGAAAGCATACAAGCAAAGACCTTGGTTCATCAGTGATTTATTACTCCTCACCCTTCCTCTTTAAAAATTGCAAAATTTTGGTATATCTTTAAGGCAGCACAAAGATAGCCAGTCAACTATCTCTCAAGTAAGGTAACTCTAGGTCAGAGAAGGAATGTCATGTAAGAGGCTTAGTGAGCCTGGAGACCAAGAGGGTCAACTGAAGGAGCAGAGAAACAAGAAAGACACGAATGCAGAGTTAGGGCAGCAAGGGTGGGACTGGAAATCTCCTACAATGGAACTATTGAACTCATTCAATAAATAATCATGTTACCTATCGGCACATGATAGTAGTAATAATAGTAACAACAACAATAATATTATACTTACACAGAATGCTCTTTACCTATATTAACTTATATAATACAACAATCCTATCAGGGAGGGATGTACTATTATAGTTCCATTTTATTCATTGGGAAAATTGAAGCACAGAAAGTTTTAAAATGTTAGCCTTTAAAAAAAAAGTAAGCTCTAAGAGGGCTGGGCTTGTCTTTTCTATTCACTGCTGCTATCTCAGTGTCTGGCACATAGGAAGTATGCATTCAATAATGATTTGTTAAATTAATAGTTGAATGGCCCAAGATCATGCAGATGGCATGGCATGGCAAGGCTGGGATAAGAGCGGGGGTTTGATGGCTCTAAAGGTCCCACTGTTAATTACTGAGTCTCACTACCCTGGATACTATTACAGAAGATGAGCTTCATGTGTCTTTCAGCCTCAGTTACAGCTGCGTGGTAAACCTTGCCCTCACTCTTAAAGCTGGCTATCTGAGGGAACACTTCTTAACTCCTTTTATGAGACTAGCATTACCCTAAAACCAAAAGAGATAAAGACATTACAAAAGAGGAAAACTGAATCAATATGTCTCATAGATGAAAAAAATCCTCAATAAAACATTAGCAAATTCAATCCAACAATGTATTAAAGGAATTATACACCATGACCAAGTGATTCTGTTCTAGGTAAGCAAAATTGGCTCATTATTTAAAAACCAATCAATGTAATCCACCACATCAACAAGCTAACGAAGAAAAAAATCATATCAATTGATGTAGGGAAAGTATTGAACAAAATTCAATCCCCAGTCATGATAAAAAATAATAAAAAAGGCCTCTCAGCAAACTAGGAATAGAGAGGAGCTTCCTCACTTTGATAAAGAACATCTCCAAAATCTACATCAGTTGCATAAAGGATATAGAAAATGAGGGAAGTTATGCATGTATGAGGGAGGGCTATATGGGAAATCTCTACACTTTCCTTTCATGAACCTAAAACCGCTCTAAAAAAATTAAGTCTTGCCCAGCCAGTGTGGCTCAGCAGTTGAGCGTCAACCTATGTTTATCGGCGGCTTCTAGACAGTTCTTTAGAGACCTTAAAAGTGTGGTTCTGAACTCAATATCCTCAATTGACAATTTTGTCCTGTTTCTTTGTCTCTGCATTTTTTATGCTTTCTTGGTGCACCCCCTAGTGGTCTTTGTTCACAGTCTTGTTGTAGTTAAGCCTTGATTGTTGTAGTTAATACTAGGGGGATTTGACCTCCAGGCCAACTGGCTGTGAGAATCAGCTGTGTCTGTAGTGAGAAAACTTCTGTCCTCTGGGGAGGTGCTAATCTAGCCTTTGCATGAGGCTATCCGGCAAATGGCTCTGCGCAGGGCTTGGGCGGGGCGGGTCGCACGGGCTCAACAGTACCGGCGGAGGGAGCAGTTATGGCTGCTCTCAGCCCCGTTCCCAGAGGCTCTGCTTCTCAGAATCCCAGCAACCGCTGCAAACCTCTGAGAGAAAGCTGACCTCACGTTCCGACCGATGCCAGACAATCCTGCTTCTCCCGTTTGAGTCTGAGTCCCTAGAGACTCGCCTGGATCTGGAGCTCAGAGTCTGATACTCCCTCCCGATTGAAAACGACAACCTCGCCCTCAGCCACCAGCCCGCTCCATCCACCTCCGTACCTTTGTATTTTCCACACTGCGCCTCCTATGCTGTTCTTTTTCCTTCTAGTTGAAGAGTCTGTCCTCGGCCAGCCTTCCTGTGGTTCTGGGTGATGTCCGTTCTGTCTTTTAGTTGTGTTTTTGAAGTGGTTGTTCGAGGCAGCAAATTCCGGTGTTTACCTATGCCACCATCTTGGTTTCCTCCGAGCGTCAACCTATGAACCAGGAGGTCAGGTTCAATTCCCGGTCAGGGCACATGTCAGGGATGCAGCAGATCAGTGATTCTCTCTCATCATTCATGTTTCCATCTCTCTCTCCCTCTTCTTTCCTCTTTGAAATCAATAATATATATATATGTATATACATATGTGTGTGTATATATATGTATATACCAGGTATATATGTATTTTCTTTCACCCATTTCACCCACCCTTCACCCCCACCCCCCCATTACCACCTCTGGCAACCACCAGTCTGTTCTGAATATCTCTGAACTTGGTGAAATCAATAAAAATATATTTAAAAAAATAAAATCTGCCCTGGCCAGCTTGGTTCAGTGGATAGAGCATCGGCCTGCAGACTGAAGGGTCCCAGGTTCGATTCCGGTCAAGGGCATGAACCTTGGTTGCAGGCACATCCCCAGTTGGGGGTGTGCAGAAGGCAGCTGATCGATGTTTCTTTCGCATCGATGTTTCTAACTCTCTACCCCTCTCCCTTCCTCTCTATAAAAAATCAATAAAATATATTTTAAAAAATAAAATAAAATCTATGGGTATGGTGATTTTTTTTTAGATACAATAACTAAGGCATGATTCATGAAAGAAATAGTTAATAAGCTGGACTTCATTACAGTTAAAAACATCTGCTCTTTAAAAGACAACATCAAGAGAACTAGACGAGTCACATATATACAAAGAACTCTTAAAACTCAACAATAAGAAAGCAAACAACCTCATTTTAAAATGGATCAAAACCCTTAATAGACACCTCACCAAAGAAGATACACAAATGGCAAATAAGCATATGATACAATGCTCCACATCTTATGTCATCAGGGAAATGCAAATTAAAACTACACACCTATTAGAATTTCTAAGATCTAAAACACTGACAACACCAAATGCTGGCAAGGAGGTGGAGCAACAAGAACTCTCATACATTGAGGGAATGCAAAATCAACAAAAATACATTTTAAAAAAATATTCTCAAACTATATGATCCAGCAATCATGCTTTTTGTTATTTACCCAAAGGAGTTGAAAACGTATATCCACACACAAAAAAACAAAAACAGGGCCCTAACCGATTTGGCTCAGTGGATAGAGCATCGGCCTTCGGACTCAAGGGTCCCGGGTTCGATTCCGATCAAAGGCATGTACCTTGGTTGTGGGCACATCCCCAGTGGGGAGTGTGCAGGAGGCAGCTGATCGATGTTTCTCTCTCATCGATGTTTCTAACTCTCTATCCCTCTCCCTTCCTCTCTGTAAAAAATCAATAAAATATATTTAAAAAAACAAAAAAAACAAAAACAGGTACACGGATGTTTATAGCAGCTTTAGTCATAACTGCCAAAACTTGGAAGCAACCAAGATATCCTTCAGTAGGTGAATGGGTAAACTGTGGAACATCTGGACAATGGAATATTATTCAGCACCAAAAAGAAATGAGCTATCAAGCCATGACAATATGTGGAGGAACATTAACTGTTTATTACTATGTGAAGGAAGCCAGTCTGAAAAGGTTACACACTGTATGATTTTATTACATGACATTCTGAAAAAGGCAAGACTATAGTGGTAGTAAAAAGATCAGTGCTGGGGCATAGGGGGAAGGAGAAAGGCTGAATAGGTGAAGCACTGGGGGTTTCTTAGAGTGGTGAAATTCTTATGTATAATACTGTACATGTTATGTGGAGACATAACATAATGCTTTTATCAAAACCTATAGAACTGTACAGCACAAAGAGTGAATCTTAATGTATGCAAATTTTTAAAAAATTATGTAGAGGTCGGGGGATCCTAAGATAAAATGCAGAATGTGACAAAACAATCTAACTGTATTACAAATGTATGAAACAACCTCAGTGAAAGGTGTGGGAGAAAAGGTGCTGATTTAAGTAACTTTGGAAGTGACTGGTGTCTGTAAGATTAAAGCTAAAATAAACTGTTCATAAGTATTGTACAGAATTTACAGATAAGCAAGGGGGGGAAACTAGAATGATCCATGTAGTAATGGATTAGAACTGAAGACATCAGAATGAACTCTAGTTAAAATGATTAACATAGATAAAAATGATTACATATAGAACTATTTATAGAGTTGTCTATATACATGGTCAGAACACATATATTTCTTTGCTCTGTCAGCTGAGAGAACCTAGAATCTCTGACACCCCAGTGGCAAGTATACCTAGTCCCAATTTTTAAAATATGTTTTTATTGATTTTTTAGAGAGAGAGGAAGAAGGGAGAGAGAGAAACATTGATTGGCTGCCTCCTGCATATCCCCTACTGAGTATCGGGCCCACAATCCAGGCATGTGCTCTTACCAGGAACCAAACCAGTGACGTCTTAGTGCAGGGTCCGATGCTCAACCACTAAGCACACCGGCCGTTCTTGCCCAGATTTTTGATTCTCGTACCGTTCTCCACCAAATGGTACCAGGGCTCCTTTTGGAACATGGAAAATGGCTAATTCTATGACTCAGGCAGGAAATATCCAGGGTAAGCCTGAAACATGTAGAACCAGAAAGTAAGAAAGTTCACACACATAAAAAACCAGAGCACACAATAACGGGGGTATGTCAAAGGGACACAGGAGTCAACCGAAAGAGCTCCCAATCGCCAAAGCTGGGTCAATTTGAGCATAAAAAGAAATAAAGTAATATATTGGATTATAATCCAAATGATAAAATAGGTATCCATAAATCCATATTGATATAATAAATTATTGAATACATAAATAAAAGAGAAGAGAGAAATCCTATGGGCAGAAGAAATCCAGGTGATTCTGTAGCTACTCTGCCCTTGAGCGGGTGAAACATGGCTCCCACTCCTGAAGTGTAGTTGTGCCTAAGGCAGTGATGGCGAACCTTTTGAGCTCGGCGTGTCAGCATTTTGAAAAACCCTAACTTAACTCTGGTGCCGTGTCACATATAGAAATTTTTTGATCTTTGCAACCATAGTAAAACAGAGACTTATATTTTTGATATTTATTTTATATATTTAAATGCCATTTAACAGCCGAGACCGGTTTGGCTCAGTGGATAGAGCGTCGGCCTGGGGACTGAAGGGTCCCAGGTTCGATTCCGGTCAAGGGCATGTACCTGGGTTGCGGGCACATCCCCAGTGGGAAATGTGCAGGAGGCAGCTGATCGATGTTTCTCTCCCATCGATGTTTCTAACTATCTATCTCTCTCCCTTCCTCTCTGTAAAAAATCAATAAAATATATTAAAAAAAAAAAAGAAAGAAACTTAAAAAAAAAAAATGCCATTTAACAAAGAAAAATCAACCAAAAAAATGAGTTCGTGTGTCACCTCTGACACGCGTGTCATAGGTTCGCCATCACTGGCCTAAGGACTCTATTGTATGGGAAGCGGGGGGTAGGGGGTGGCGGAGGGACAGTAGCTTCAGTGGAGAAACCCAATAAGCACCACTTTAGAGATGATCAGGCTCAACACCAACAGAGATAAGTCATGCTGACAGCGTGCACACTTCCTGCACCTCACCTGTATCCTTTGTTTGGTCTTCTTCCCCCAAACCCAGAAGCCCAGTCTAATCATGAGACAATCCCAATTGTCTACAAAATACCTGACTCCTCAAAATTGTCGACGTTATCAACAAGGAGAGTCTGAGAAAGTGTCACAGCCAAGAGGAGCCTAAGAAGACAGGATGACTAAATGCCACCTGGAGCCCTGAATGGGATCCTGGGACAGAAAGAGGACAAGAGGACGTTAGGGCAAAGCGGAGGACATCTGAAAAGGTGTGCGCTTTGGTTAATAGCAATATCAATATTGGTTTATTAACCACAACAGATGTACAATACTACTGTCACATGTTAATAATAGGGGAACCTGGGTGGAGGGTGTATGAGAACTCCCTACTGTCTTTGACATTTCTCTGTACATCTAAGACTGCCAGGGAAAAATAAAGGTTATCAAAATAAAGCATGTTTTCAACATGGACTGCTATCCGTTCCTCAGATCCTCCATCCCATGCAAAGCGGGGTAGGGGGTCGGGAAAGCCGTGGGGAGCGCAGAGCTGGCAGTCCCCAGGGAAAAGATTGACCTTCAGGCTTCCCTTACTGGTTGGGTCTGAAAACACCAGCTAGGACGCATCACCATCCTCACACTGGCAGGGCTGATGCGCACGCAGACCCAAGGAGGCCCTCGCCACAGGGGGCTTACGGAGCGCGTCTGAACACCCTGGGCTGCTGCGCTCCGAGGCACGCAGTGCGCAGAGCCGGTCCTGGCGGCTGTGGGTTGGGCTCTACCCACCCTGCCCTCCCCATCACCATGGGTTTCTTCTCCAGGTCTCCTTGGGCCCTCGGCTCTGACCGCTGCCTTTCGCAGCTCTGTTGGGGTGGTCCAGGGGAGTGCAGACTCGCCACCCCACCAGCAAAGGGAAACACGGGGCAGGGTTGAGCTCAGAGGTGCGGGGCTCATGAGGAAAGAGCGGGGGAATGGGGAGCTTTTTCTGAGCTCCCAGCTTAAAGCCACAAATGGAAGGACTTGCTCTTTACTCCTTCCCTGGCACGTTCAGAGGGAGCTGGCAGCCAGCGTTACAGAAGCTGAGCCGAAAAGAGCAGCGATTTGCGGGTGTTAGAGCAGGGGCCGGGCTGGGAGAGTGGGGTGCCTGCATAAAGCAATGGGGGTGGGGGTTTGCAACTTCAGCGCCAAGTTTAGAAATACCCAGGGGCATTGGAGACTCCCCCTGTTTTTGTAGCAAGGAAACGAATATGACTTTAAACTGGGAGGCACGTGCTGCTGGAGAGTGGTTTTGGAGACGGGCGTGGTGCGCTCTGGAAAGCAGAGGAGGGGCGTGAGATGAGAGCTCTCTGGAGAGAGGGAGGCTGGGAGCTGGGGCACACAGCCTGCTAAGAGGCACCAGAGGAAGGGGTAGAAATAGCCTGAGACTTGTGTCACCTCCCCTAGTGAGTATCCAAACTCCGAGGTGAGGTGTCAGACAAAGCCGGCAGGGTCCCCGCGCCGGCTGCGCCCTGCTCTCTCCAGCTTTACGCATGGGCTTGGCTTGTCTTCTGGCCCCAGGAGGAGGGCTGGGGAACTCCAGCCACCTCTCCTGAGGGCACTTCTTTTCCCACAGCCACGGGGCTTTATACTAGAGGCTCCCAAGGGCAGAAGAAGCCAGCAGTCAGGGCTCTACCTCAGGGTGAAGGACAGGCTGGAATGGCCATGGCTGCCCCAGAGAGGGGCGCACAGCCTGGCTGGCGCTTGGCAAGGCCTCTGAGTTAATGTATAATTGTGAGCAGATGGCGGGGGCTGGCAGCAGCCTGGGGCCTGGGCCCAGCTAATGAGGGACAATTAGCCCCAAACCTGGTGGGGGCGGTTGAGAGGATCAGACAGTGAAAGCAGATATTTGCTCCTCAAACAGTCTGGCGCACTGGGCAGAGGGCTGAGTGGCTGAGCGTTCGGGCTGGCTAGGCCCCCCTGCCAGGGCCCTTCCTCTCTTTCCCCTCCCCTCCATCACCTCTAGGTGGAAAGCCTCTGTTTGTTCAGACCCAAGAGTGCATTGTAAAGGCGGGGGGAGAGGGTAGTTTGTGGGGGAAATCGCTGCCACCACCATCTGCCAGGGCTTGTCCCTTCTCCCCCTGACACCCCTCTCTCCACCCTCATGCAGCTGTCTGTGGGAATAGCAAGTCAGGACAGGGAGCCTTGTACCCCCAGAGGCAGGGGCAGATGGAGGGGAGAGAGATGAGGCAGGAAAGGAAGACTAAGAGCAGGCTGCCATGTGCTTCCTTGGGGCCCCCTCTCACCCAGAATGGCTGAGTGGAGAGACCAGCAGTCCCAGCCACCCTGGGACTGAAGGGGCTCCACAGGCAGGAGGCATGTGCTGTCTGCCCATGGTGCTGAAACCACTGGTGCAGTCTCCGTGCCCCAGGGCTCTGGACCAGCCTGAGGAGGCTGGAGGAGGCTGGAAGAGGAGGGGAGTCCCCGTAGGGGTAAGGCAGAAAATCCACTTCTGTGATACCCTTGGCCTTGCTTTGAGTTGTATGAGTTCTTCATATATTTTGGATATTATAGTAACCCCTCGTCAGAGCTGTTGTTTGCAAATATCTTCTCCCACTCTGTTGGTTGCCCTTTTGTTTTGTTGGTGGTTGGCCTTGCTTTGATCTCAGCCTTAGGATCAAGCTGAATTTACAACATCCAATCCCCCCCTCCCAAACCAAAGCATGTACCAGTGAAATCCATTTTCCCCACAGGGTCTGAGTCTTACTGCCTCACACCCTGCCTCCTCTCAACCTGACTTCTGGGAGGGTTTCACAGAACCCCAGGTATGGCACGGACTCAAATGGCTTTCCATGTTGGTTCCTTCACAAGTGACCTGCCCAAGCTTTGTTGTGATGGCAGCAAAGCTCCCGTGCACTGGGGGCTGTTTCACTACCAGCCTCCCACTCCACAGGGACCACCAGCTACTGGGTGCCTCCACCCCAACAATGATCCAGGCAACCTGTGGTGTTCTCTTTGGGAACAGGAGGGTCCTTCATAACTTGGAGTCTAAAAGCACCAAATCCCTAGTGGAATGGATTACACCTGGATTACACCTGATTACACCTGGAAATGGAAGAATGAAAACCAGGCTGCACACCTGCTCATACCCCCTCCCCACCCCGCATCCTAACTACCTTCAGAAGGTCAGTCCCAGCCCCACCACTGCTGCCAGTGTTCTGAAGTCCAGGATCCCCCTACTTCCAGGCAAGAACTCACCCATGGTGTCACCTCAGTCAAGGAGCCAATTAGAGAGTTGGCGAGGACACTCTGGGGAGAGAACTGGTGCCATGTGACACACACTCTTCTCCAAGCACCCCCATTCTCTCAAAGGTTCAGGAGCCCACTTGGCCAGTGTGTAGGCTGGCTTCAGTCTCTGTACCCATTTGTATTTTATACTAATACACACAAAGACCCAGGAGTTGACCCAAACATCCAGGTATGTGCATTCTAGCTGGGAAGATGTGTCTTTGTAGTTTTGGAAGTAACTTTGGGCTTCTGTGCATTGGAAGCCTTGGAGACACAGTCTGAAATTCCCCATATTCCATATTTCCCAATCCCTTCAGGAGTACTGGCCCCTGAGTGGGTGCACTCAGAGTCTGGGGGCCTGCCTGAGAGTGGCTCTGGACCTGCTTCAGGCTGGCAGCTGGACACAAAGTAGGCTCTGATGGCTCCCCACGGAAGGACACAGTGGGTCACTGGCTGTCGTTTGCCCTGCCTCAGGGCTGGTGTCAGTCAGCCCCATGCACACCTCCCTCCTCCTCTGCTCATGGCCCTGTGACATCACTGGCTGCTCCCAGAAGGCTGCCCTCTGCTCCTGAGCACTGGCTCTCTGTACCTCTGGACCCCTGGCAGGACTGACTCAGCAGCAGAGTGGAGGCTGTCACCTGGACCAGACCACCACCACCCCTGCAGCCTGCGGGGTCTCGGGCGCCTGCACAGGAGACTGAGAACCTCCCACTGAAGCTCCCACCTCATTGCCACCCACAGGTAGCTCCCTGCAGGTTCATTGTCTGCTCTGCCTCCCATGCTGTCTCCATGTCTTTGTGTGGCCAAGTCAACTTCTCTCCTCCTTTGTCTTTACAGCACCCAGCCTCCTGCCCCTTCAACCCCCGACCCTGCTTTCCCATCTGGTAAACTCCAGTTCTTTCATCAGACAGTTAATTTGAATGCTGGGATGTGTGGTGTGGCTTCTGGGAATGGAGTTTCTGGGAGTTTGGGCATGATGCTTTTAGGTGTGGATATTGAACTTGAGTCCCCACAGCTCCTCTGAGCTCTGGTCACTTAGGGAGGACACAATCCTATCAACGATTCGGGGTTTGGCTGGTATTCTGAGCTCCTACCCCCCAATCCTGGCAGAGCCCTTCACACTCCCAGCTTAGCTCTCCTCTCTCCATTGCGTTGGTAGCAATTACACAGACATGAAGCAGGAATGGGGGGCAGAGAAGGAGCTGGGAATTTCAGCTTTGGGTGAGGACCTGGCTTCCAAACCTTCTTGAATTTAACTCCCTGGGTAGCTCCTGACTTGTGGGAACCTCAGTTTTATTTTTGGAAAAGCTTTTGCCTTCCTTCCTGACTTTCTGAAAATATGAGTTTGAAGGGGAATGTGTCTCTGCCCAGAGAGGAGTGAGTAAAAGCCAACTTAGTTACTGAAATTAAAAAGTAGCTCCGATTCCATACCCTCTGCAAGTGCATTGTTTCACCCGTGCTAGTCTCCTCCTTCAGCTGCATTGTAAGCTCTTGCGGAGGGGGGGTGGGGGTGGGGCAAAATCCTTGCCCCTTTTCTTTTGATTCCCTTCATCCCGAACAACCAGCAATATGCTCATGATTAACACCTTATTCAGTACATAATTGCAGATTAGTTAACTGACCCAAGATGGCGTGGTTATTACAGGGAAGTCCTAAGCCAAGGCTATTCTCTGCAGTGACTGCCATCCCTGCCAGGGTTCCAGGCATGAAAGGAGGTGGCTTCCACTCCAGTTACCTGCTCATAAAAGCAAGAAAGACGTGGGGCCCATGACCTGTGTTCCTTGCTTGTGCTGGTAGCAAAGTGTTCTCTCCTGCTTCTCACGCCCTCCCTTCTACATGCCTTCGGTACATGTTAGTGGAGTGAATGAGTGTCTGATCCCAGAGTTGGTCTCTGAAGAGTGAAGCTTCACTATGGGATCTAGAGCTCCCCAGAGTTAACAGGAGCCAGCAATCCCAGCAAGTTAGAAACCGCCAAGAGGTGTGTCTTCCAGAAGAAGCCAGGACTTGGGGCTTATTTATCTCTGTTTCCAACATGTGAGACCAGAACCTCAATCCTGGGGGTAGAGCTAGCCCCATGCTTCCCAGATCTCCCTGGAGAGTATAACAAACAGGAGCAAGACCTGCCCTAAATTGTCCTGAAGGAAGCTTTCTGGCTGGTGGTTTGGGGGAACCTAACTTCAGGAGCTGCCCAAAAGCGAAGGCAGAGCCTTGAACCTGGTCTCCAGCCTCAGATATTTGGCAGCTGGGATCTTGGGTCACTGAGGCCCTCTTCTGGCTGGGCAGAGTATCCTAAGTTTGGATCTGGCCCAAATGCATCACCCAGCGCTGAGAAGGCTAGTGAGGGGTCAGAGATGACAGTTGTCTATTTGGAAAAAGAGAAGCCTGAACATTTGCAGGCATTATCCCTTTCCACCTCCCTGTACATGGACATGTGAGAAATGAGAGCCCCCCTCCCTCCCAGACCCTTATCAGGACATGCAGAAAAACTCAGTCCTCTGCTGGCCCTGTGATGTTTTACTTCATCACAGAGGGGTTTAAGTAAAGAAAATTTGAATTTGCTTGGCTAACCTACTGGCAAATTTTAGAAACCTGACCCCTTATCACAATATACTAGATCCTAAGACCATTCTAAGCAAGAGACTTCACCCCCAATCACCCCCGATTATTGCAGGCCCAGCCCCAAGACCGAGGAAGGAGATCCCCAGAGGAACTCCCCTCCCCAGTCTTCCCACTTCCTGCCCTTCTGTGAGAGGTCAGCCTGGAGCATGCCACAGGACGGTAAAACGCCTGGGAGAAGTGGGAAGAACAGGGTGGCGCAAGGAGGGAGGGGATATTTACGGGTTCTGCTTCCATCCACGTGGTTTCACCTGCCCTTGGCCAGTGTTCAGGGGAAGCTTTGTCCAGTTACTCCCTCCCTGCTCCACCCTGTTTCCCTTAGATCATGGGGGTCACAGAGCAAAGTCTCACCCATGAGCCAGCTCCCAAGAAAGACACATGTTTGGGGGACCCCAGGAGCAGAAGGGGAGCAATCCCCTGGGGGAAGACTGTCTCTATGGTGGAAAGCCAGGCTAGAGGGCCCTTCATGCCACAGGGTGGGCTGGAGAGAGGGGAGACGTGGTGTGTGGATGCCTCCTTCTCATGCCCAGGGATCAGCAGTGTGAATCAGCTGGGGGGCCTCTTTGTGAACGGCCGGCCCCTGCCCCTGGACACCCGACAGCAGATCGTGCATCTGGCAGTGAGTGGGATGCGGCCCTGTGACATCTCACGGAGCCTTAAGGTAGTGGGCTAGAACTTTCACCCAGGGATGGGGACTGGACGCAGGAGAAGGGGTCCCCCTTAAGGCAAGTCTGGAGCTATTACAGACTCTGAGGGCCTTTGGGCCTTCCTAGAACAGTGGTTCTCAACCTTCCTAATGCCACGACCCTTTAATACAGTTCCTCATGTTGTGGTGACCCCCAACCATAAAATTATTTTTGTTGCTACTTCATAACTGTAATTTTGCTACTGTTATGAGTCGCAATGTAAACTATCTGATATGCAGGATGTATTTTCATTGTTACAAATTGAACATAATTAAAGCATAGTGATTAATCACAAAAACAATATGTAATTATATATGTGTTTTCCGATGGTCTTAGGCGACCCCTGTGAAAGAGTCGTTTGACCCCCAAAGGGGTCGCGACCCACAGGTTGAGAACCGCTGTCCTAGAAGATCCTCTTGGGGGCTGGGATGGGGAACTTCAGGCTCCCAAAGATGAGGCTGGCCTCTCAACTCTATGGCCTGGTCCCATAGGTTTCACTTTGCCTTGTAGCCTCCTCTGTCCCAGGTAGACTCACCTTCTGCCCATTATGCCTTAGCTGTTCCTGCTTCTCACCTGACCCAGGTATCTAACGGCTGTGTGAGCAAGATCCTAGGGCGTTACTACCGTACAGGTGTCTTGGAGCCCAAGGGAATTGGTGGTAGCAAGCCACGTCTGGCCACACCTGCTGTGGTGGCTCGAATTGCCCAGCTGAAGGGTGAGTGTCCGGCCCTCTTTGCCTGGGAGATCCAACGCCAGCTCTGTGCTGAAGGGCTTTGCACCCAGGACAAGACTCCCAGTGTAAGTGCCTTCCTCTCCCCACACTGGGGCTGGCGAACAGGTTATCTGGGGAGAAGATCCCTTCTTATTTTGCAATGAGGCCATCCTAGGCTGGCGGGCCGGGCTCCTGGGCTCTCTTCTGAAAAGTAGTGAGACAGGTGAGAAGAAACCATGGGGGAGAGAAAAGGCTACCCTTAGGAACTGTGTGGGCCGGGACAGAGGAGAGAAAGGATACTGGGGAAATATCCTTAGGATGCAAGCCTGGGACTGTGTACCATCTCGCCACTCAACACCCTGACACCTCCAGGTCTCCTCTATCAATCGAGTCCTGCGGACACTACAGGAGGACCAGAGACTGCCCTGGGCACAGCTCAGATCACCAGGTGGGTCTTTGCATTGCCCCCAGGGATGATCAGAACCAGACCTAAGCAGTTTCCAGTTCGTTATAGTCTCATTCCCTCCTGGCAAAAGAAAATTGAGGCTCGGAGAAGGGAAATGACTTCCCCAAGGTCACCAGCTAGTAGTTGGTAGGTCCTAGAACAAAACCCAGGTCCCTAGCCTTAGGTTCACAGGATCTGCTGATGAAGAGGCAGGACTGGCCCTTCTAACCCTCCCTCTGCCCCATACACAGCTTTTAATAGCACCTTTCATGACCTGTGGGGTTGGTTATGCAAACCTGGACCAACCTTGCTGCTGTTTCCCCACGAACCCTAAGCATGCACCCTCCTGTGGCATGAGTATGCCTCCTACCAGGTGCCTCTGCAGTGACCTCCAAGTGTGAATGCCCCACCAGTGCAGCTCTGCTCTTATACCCATGCTGTCTCCTGTCCATAGCCCCAGGGCCCTGGCGACCCAATCTGACCAGAGGAATCACCATCACAAACTCCCAGAAGCCATTGTCCCCCTTTTCAGCTGTTTTGGCTCCAGTTCCTCGCACTCCACACAGTGGCTCTGAGGCTCCTCGGGGTCCCCACCGGAATCGGACTATCTTCTCCCCAGGCCAAGCTGAGGCGCTGGAGAAAGGTGCTGGGCCGGGGTAGACAGTGGGTCAGAGCCTGCTCAGTGTGACATATGGAGGCCATGTCCCTGAGGCCTGTGGGCAAAGGTTGAGAGGTGGAGGCTGTGGTGGTCCTATAGGGTCATTTAGAATTGTAGCAGGTGGGGAGTGGGGCCTGCGGGGGAGACCCATGCCTTGCTTCTCTCCCCATGCCCTTGCGATGAGCCCCGATCTCTGCAGAGTTCCAGCGTGGGCAGTATCCTGATTCAGTGGCCCGTGGAAAGCTGGCTGCTTCTACCTCTTTGCCCGAGGACACAGTGAGGGTGAGTGAGCTCTGCCACATAATGTGCACAAACCACAAGGATAGGGTGTGTTCCGGGAAGGCTTTGGGTTCGGGTGAGGTGGGGAAGGGGGCAATAAGGTGGAAACAAATTTGTTTGGAGCAGAAATGAGAGACAAGACCCTCCTTGTTCTCCTCTCCTTCCCCACTTCAAGCCTTTGAGCTGAGAAGGGGCAGAGAGCAAAGGCCAGAGCAGGAAGGGAAGATGTCAGGTCTCAGGAAAGGTCTGTGCTCTGAGCCAGGTCAGGAACAGGTGGTGAGAGCCGCAGGTGCCAGTTAGTGGAGAGCACCGCCAGCTACTTTGTTTCTGCCCGTTCTCAGGTCTGGTTTTCCAACCGAAGAGCAAAATGGCGGCGACAAGAGAAGCTCAAGTGGGAAATGCAGCTTCCAGGTAATTTCTCTGCCCATCCATCCATCCATCCATCCATCCACTCACCTATCCTCCCTTCCTTCCTCCCTTCCTTCCTCCCTTCCTTTACTCACCTACCCAGCCTTGCTTGCTTTCTTCCATCCATCCATCTATCCATCCATCCACCCATCCATCCACCTAACATTTACTTGGCCCTCCCATGTACCAGGCCCTGTGTTAGATGCTGGACAGTCCCTGCTCTTCAGGGCTGCAGTGTCCTCAGTTTACCATCCCTGGAATTTAATCCTTCTTCCCTAGTCTTCCCTAGTTTGCCAGTTGAGGGTTGTATCATCCACCTCTCTCACCCCTGCCAGAAGTTCCTCCCTTTCCCAGAACCTTTTTGCCTCTCTCTGCCACGCCCCCCTCCCTAAAGCTGGTTTCTCCCTCTGAGTGGATCCACCCTCACTTTGTAGGTGCTTCTCAGGGACTGGCTGTACCGAGTGCTTCCCCAGGGATCGTCTCTGCACAGGTATCCAAGAAAGAGGGGAATTTATGAACTTGGAAGACTGGAGGGCTCACTGCTTCTCCCATTCCCAGTGAAGGCCTGAGCCAGATTTCTCTCCCAGATGACGCCCCTGGGGTCCCCACAGCCCACACTTCCAGAAAGTGCCATCCTCACAGTCTACTATATGAATGGCACCCTCTGGAGTTGCATAGTGTGCATTCCGGGGGGCGGGCAGCCCTGGGGTCCCAGTCCTGCTAAACAGAAGGTATCACTGGCTGCTGAGGGTGTTCCCTTGCTTTTTTCTAGCAGTCCCTGGGCAGTGTGACCACAGTGGCCCTGCCTGTTCCAGAATCCCTGGGTCCCTCCTGCTATCAGCTGTGCTGGGGGACAGCACCAGACAGGTGCCTGAGTGACACCTCACCCCAAGCCTGTCTCAAGCCCTGCTGGGGTAAGAATACAGGCCATGCCTCACTCCTGCAGGGTGTGGGCAGGGCTAGCTGACTCCACAGGAGGGCATGGATCTCTGGTCAAGATCATCAAAGGAAACTCAATAGAGCTTTTCTCCTTGCTTGCATGGCCTACAAAGCTGGGGAGACTAGTATCCCCTGAGTCTAGAGTACCACCGACAGCCATAGCAGGAAAAGGGGGTGGGATTGGGATTTGAGTGTTTCTCTTCAGGGTAAAGAACCAACATCTGTACCTCTCCTCATCAGTGACTTGGGTGGGAGGGGACGGGATGGGCAGCAACAATCCCAAACTCACCCTCTCTCTGTCCCTCAGGCTACCTGCCCCCCACAGCCAAGCCCCCTGCATTCAGTACTGTCCGGCCATCCTTGCCTTTCCTTCCACTGCCCCTGCCGCCGTCGGTCTTGGTGCCCCTCAGGCCTTGCTCTGGTTTGGCTCCCCAGTACTGCAAGGCCTGCGATGAGGGAGGAGGGCCAGAATGCAAGGGAGATGCGGTGCAGAGGGTCTAATGCTGGCCTGCTCAAGCACACCATTGCTCCTTCCTCCTTCCTGCATCTCTTCCTCGTTGGTGGACCTTGCCTGGTCCTGCCCTCCTGCCCCTCGTTCCTGCCACCTGATTTGAGGGACTGGAGAAGCCATGCTGACCCACTTCTCTTAGTGGCCTCAAAAGACCTCCACTTGGCAATAATAAAAACATTTTTTTAACTTAGCAGTAGTTCCTATGTCCTTCATGTTTTTCCCATGAGCACTCATACTCCCACCCTTACATTTAACAATTATAAACAGTTTGCCCCATCTATCATCTATCTATCTATCTATCTATCTATCTATCTATCTATCTATCTATCATCTATCATCACCTGTCTATCTAATCTATCTATGAATGTATGCATGTATGTATCATTTATCTAGCTAATGTGCATAAGGGTGTATGTAACTATGCATGTATATAGTATGCATCTATCTAGCTATATACCTATCTATATATGTATGTATGTATATACCTATCTTGGTATTTGAGTGCTCATATACCCACACATATGCTCTCACACACACACACACACACACTGATAGTACATCATAGCGCATCACCCCTAAGTCTTCCAGCATGCATCTCCAAAAAATAAGAAACCTTTTATATAACTGCAAAACCATGACCACATGAGAAAATTTTCAATAATTCCTTAATCTAAAAAAATAGGCATTAATTAATTGCATCTCTCTCTCTCTCTCTCTCTCTCTCTTTCTATATATATATATATATATATATATATATATATATATATATCTTTATACATATATATCATGGTTGCAAGCAATAGAAATGTCGTTTTTCACATTCTACTTGTCCCTTTATACTCGTGGGGTATGTTTGCTTGCTGCTTCTTGGCAGTAAGTTCCCAATCTGCTCAATTTTGTTCCCTGAAGAGAAATCTCTAGGCTCCTCTTGGGAAGCCCTGGGATGTAGGGAAAAAGAAAAATATGGGGAAAAGGGAATGAAGAAGAGGGTGTTTGGGATGGGGAATGGGCTCATCCCCCCAAATTCTTCACCTTTTGAAGAGCAGGGATGGAATGACAATGCAAAAGGATGGGGAATTGGGGACATATTTGCCTATTCTAGGTACTGGTCCAGAAGTTGTTTTTCAAGAGAACTCTTTATCATCAAACACTCTAGAATTATGCTGTTCAATAAGTAGCCACCAACCACATGTGGCTATTAAAATTAAATACAGTGAATAATCCAGCTCCTCACCCATACCAGCCATATATCAAATGCCCAATAGTCACATATGGCCTGAGGCCACTGTATTGGACATTAGACATTTCCATCAGCACAGGAAGTTCTATGGGGCAGCACAGCTCTAGCATGAAATTCCAAGGATACCAGAGCCTGCCCCTGCCCTGCCTTCAATACGCTCAAGCTGGAGGCCTGCTGGACAGACTGCCCAGGGAGATGGGTGAAGCTTTGTGGGGTGACAATCTGCTTAGCACCATCTGAGAATAAGCCATTCACTTCAGTGACAGGACTGACATCAGCAATGGGAGAAGAGACCCATGGCTGAGCACAGTCAAGTGGAGAATGGATAGCCACTTGTGGGAAACAGGGCAGAAGAGAGAAAGTATGTGTGCATGTGTCCCCATGCACAGGCATGCCCGCTCATATGAGTGTGGATGTGTATTTATGGAATGCTGAGAGATTCTGCATTAAATGACCTCCAAGGTCCTATCTCTCTGAAGAATGTGTTCCACTCCATATCTGTGGCCTGTTCTTTATGTTCTCTAGGAAAGGAGGTGTCCTGGCCTCTAATGTTCTCAAGCTTCATTTATTGGATAAAATTTTAACAAAATTCTTTCATATCTCTTGAGGAGAAACATACTTACAAAGAAACCCTGAGGTCATTTCTCTCAATTCAAACACAGTATCTCTCATGTTCCAGTTTCAGCAGCTCTTCTAAATGGACTAAAAAATCAAGCACTCATTATGGTACAGTGCAGTTTTCCCAAAGTGGGGGTCAGTCATCATTGTTGGTATCTGAAAACATTTTAGGAGGTGTGTGAATGCTGCTTTAAATAATATTGAGTCAGGGGGACATATGTAAGACTTTCAACAATAATTATTAAAAAGATATTGAGTCATAAATGAAAATATGATTCCCTTTCTATTCTGATTACGTCAAAGAGAAAGTCTTCATTTTGGCCCTAGTTTTTAGCGCCTCTGTAACAGTTGCTATTTTTTTTTAAACACAGGGACAGGGTACCTCAGGCTCTGAGCCTTGGGCAGGGAAGGGGCAAATCTAACTAGGGTTGATAACACCACTTTATTTTTATTGTAATTACTTTTATGACCATTTTCTATTTATGGCAAGTGATTCTGGCCTTCCATTTTATGATAGTGATTAAAATGATCCTTTCTACATAAATATAGTTGAGTCTTTGTCAATAAAAACATGAATAGGGCAGAGGGCAAGTAGATAAACATCAAAGTTATGAAGACAGTGCAAGAATGACAGTCACCTTGGAAGCTCTGTTTTGATGGAAAGAGTAGTGGCCATTAGCATCCACTTTAATTGAAGAATTGAGCCAGAGGTCCCAGTCATGGGACCTTGGGCAAACTACTCCAGCTTCCTGCAAAAGGTAGGCAGTGATGGGGAAAGTACCTGTTGTGCCCAACTGACTGGACCGAAGGACCAAGATAGGATGATTGGTTAACTTCAGGGGTGATGGGGTGGTGGTGAAAGGGTGGGCTATATAGGCATAAGCTATTATTACCATTACCCTGTGCCCATAGGATTAATGAGCCTTCGTTCTTTCTAAACCAACGGACATTTAGTCATATTTGGATTCTGAGTCCTTCAGGGCAAGGCTGACTCCTTATGGTATCACTGGGGAAAGTCTGGTGTTTCTGGTGGGGATGGGAGGATCAATGGAAGATCTATTGATCTCCTAGGTCTCATTTGGGCTCCTCTCCACTGGCTAGGACTTGGAGTGATGTGGGGCCTCAGTATCAACCTACCCCCTCCTCCGGACCCCTACTCTGTACTGAGTAAGATGCACACCAGGGTCTTGGGGGTGGCCTTTTGTGATGTATTGTTGCTCAAAACAGATGTTTTGCTAAACTGGGTAGGAAAAGTTGTGTAAACAGATATTCTTCTCGTGGATCTTGACTCTGGGGTTTCTGTTCTGTTCAGTGTAGTAGTTTCTCCTGGAGGAATTGGATTTCTGTAGGTGGCAGCCCATTGACCTGGGAAGTGAAGAGGAAATAGAAACCGTCAGTCAGTCATTTGCTGATCTCTGGCTTTTAGGGGAAAAACCTGCAAGATCCTGTGGGAAGAGAGAGGGTAAAGTGATTTGTCCCATTCTTGATGAGGGATCACATGGACAGGGAAAGTTAATTTATAGAAAAAGGCAGAAGAAATTATTTTTTAATCCAATGAATGGTGCAGAAATACTGCCAGAGTTCTTAGGGAGACTGCAGTCAATAGGTAAAATTTACTAAGTGAGAGTGTCCTAGGGGCCAAGCTGTTTACTAAGCATTATACAATCATTATCTCATGTAACACAACAATCCCATGAGATAAATACTATATTCCCATTTCACTGGTGAGAAGCAGACTTTAAGAAGTTTATGTGTCCAAGTTCAAACAGGTTTAACTGATAAAAATCTAATTACAACCCAGTCCTGTGTCCAGAAGTGAGCTCTTAACCGCTACAATACACTGTCTCCTAGAATGTCAGGCCTGGAAGGAGCCTGAGAAGTTTAGCCCAAGCCAACCCCTTTAAGAACAGATCAGAAAACAAGTCCAGTGGGATTCTGTTTTATTTTTTTTCCAGTTTGGCCATAGTAAAAGGTTTGCATAAAAAAACTGGTAGAAAAATGGAGGAAAGGAGAGAACACATATGGGGGAGGGGGTGTCTATATCTAGATTCATATTGTCATTTACCTTTCACACCACCTTATCAATTAGATATTATTCCCATTTTACAGATAAGGAAACCAAGGCCTAGAAGTGTTAAAGCAATTTCCCCAAGGACCAAGCCTTATTAACTCTTGGTTTCAGATCTATATGATGCCAAAGTGCTTACTACAACATCACCATTTTCCAAGGCAGGCAAGAGAGGTGGATTGTGATGGGTCAGGTCTAAGAGCAGGGAGGTGTTTGTCCTCAAGAGCTGTGAACAGGGAATGATGGCATGGAGGCAGTATTTGAGGAAAGGGAACTAGGTGTGGAGAACAGATTATGTGGGATTGGATCCGGCGAGTGCTACTAGGGAGCCCTCGTTACAGTGCAGGCTTTTGAAATTTTAATATCTTCCTTCCTTTGAGATGTGTGAATTTATTTAACCCTCATAATAATCCTGTGAAGAAGGCAGATTGGATATCACCTCCATTGAAGATGGAGACAAGGAAACTGAGGCTCAAAGATGCAGTTTGCCCAAATGATACAACGATTCAGTGACTCAGCAAGTATACAACCCAAATCTTCCGACCCCATTCCAGGGCTCATTCCAACATATCCCAGTTCGCTTGAAAGCATCTCTGACTTGGAATAAGCTGACAGGAGGGCTGCTTATCTCACCTGGTAGTAATAACAATTAAGGAGGAGCAAGCAGCCCTGACCAGTGTGGCTCAGTTGGTTGGAGCATCTTCCTATATGCCAAAAGGTTGTGGGTTCGATTCCTGGTCAGGACACAAACAGAAGGCAACCAATTGATTCTCTCCCACACCCTCCCACTCACCTTCTCTCCCCTCTCTAAAATCAGTAAGCGTATCCTCAGGTGAGGATTTTTTTTTTTTTTTTTAAAGAAGGAGCAAGCACTGAAGAGGCCTTGTTAAGGAAGAAGCCAAGAATTTCCGGTGGGGGGGGGGGGGGGGTGTGTGTGTGAAGGGAACAAAAGGGAGGAAGGAGAGATGGAGCTGAGGTCTTGAGCCTGAGCCATCTGGGAGGATGGCAATGCCCTAGATGGCCATGGGGAGGGAAGATGAGGAGGCTGATTTTGAATCGATGGCAGGATGAAGTCAAGTCAACTGTCAATCAGGAAGTTAGAGATGAGGTTAGAGTTCAGGAGAAGGGTCAAGGCTACAAATAAATATCTGGGAGCCATGAGCACCCCAGAGATCCAGGAGTAAGGACAGCAAGTGCACAGGGCAGAAAGCATATCTCCAGTCACTCTTTTTGAAAAAATGGGAAAACTCTGCATCTAATAAAGATAAACAGATACACAGGTATGCCTCACCCTTTCCCCTGTAGGCTTGCTTGCAAGTGCTGTTATGCGTGGCATAATAGTGAGGAACCTAGACCCGATTTCTCCTCTCTCCAGGATGTCTAGGACTAGGAGCCCCGAGAGGAGAGGCGCCGGTTTGGCACACATGTCTGGAGTTGATAGAGTTGTAGGACAGAAGTCAGCCCTTGGTGCGTTTCAGTCTTACTCTCACCTGCCACCCCTCCATCTCCCTTCTCCACCTGCCCCCTCCCCCCCCCCCCCCCCCCCCCCCCCCCCGGTTCCTGCTCCCCTCCGCCAGGTTCTTACCTAAAATTCCCAAATACACTCTTTGGTAATGTCCTCGCTGTCTGCCAACAGGGTGCCGCTTCGGTCGGATCGCATGTAGAAGCCGTTGGGTGCCAGCACTGTGAGCAAGTTGCTCCCCTGAAGCTCGATACAAAAGTTGAGGGCAAACTTTCCCCAAGGGCGAAAGGTGCCAAAAGATGTTATTGACCAGAAGGATCCACCCTGTGCTGGGAGGGGAGAGCTCAGGTCAGTGGGCCATTTGGGAGGGGAGCCTCCAGCAGTGCAGCCTCTGAGGGGGCTCCCAGGACAGTTGCCACCCTCCCTGGCTGCCCTGCCGGGCCTGCGCTGGCAGACCCCTCCATGGGAATGCAGGGGGGCTGGCTGCTGTTCTGCCAACCCGCTCTGGAGGCCTAGAAGTGTGAACACTGAAAGACACTCTGGTTTTCCCTTTATGATGAACAGGTCCCGAGCGGCAGACCCTGAGGTCTGAGTTGGGGCTGAGGCAGGGCTAGACTGTGAGCTGAGGGTGAGGGTGAGGAGCTACTCACCCTGAAAATGGTAGATGCCCTGGCGGCAGGGCAGCAGGTGAATGCAGTTGGGCTGGTCCATGTTGCACTGCATGAGGTCATGTCCTGATGAGATGCCCACGTACCCATACCGGCCTCGCAATGCAAGGAAGGGGCGGTTGGCTAATCGAATCCCAAATTCCTCACTTGGGCCTGAAAGAAATTAGGCAGGCATTATTTGGGTGGGCTGCCTCTAGATCAGTGGTTCTCAACCTTCTGGCCCTTTAAATACAGTTCCTCATGTTGTGACCCAACCATAAAGTTATTTTCGTTGCTACTTCATAACTGTAATGTTGCTACTGTTATGAATCGTCATGTAAATATCTGATATGCAGGATGGTCTTAGGCAACCCCTGTGAAAGGGTCGTTCGACTGCCAAAGGGGTCGTGACCCACAGGTTGAGAACCGCTGCTCTAGATGCTTTGTCAGATGGAAGCAGGAATGGGGGGACACTAATTGCAGAAGGCTATTGTCAATATTTTAACATTTAGTGAACCCCTACTGTGTGCCAGGTACTAGTGTGAAATGTTTGTGAAAGCACTTAGAAATTTTTATATTCTTCTTTCCTTTGAGATGTGTGACTCTCTCCAACCCTCATGCTAACCCTGTGAGGCAGGCAGATTGGATATCACCTCCATTGAAAATGGCTCAAAAAGGTGGTTTGCCCAAATGATGGCAAAAATTCAGAGACTCAGCAAGTATACAGACCTAAATCTTCTGATCCCCCCTCCCCCCATTCCAGTGCTCATTCCAATATGTCCCAGCTCCCTTGAAAGCATCTCCGACTTGGAATAAGCTGGCAGGAGGGCTGCTTAGCTCACCTGGAATGGTGGCATTGGCTATCAGCAGGCTGTTGGGTGCGATGCCCAAGAAGCGTCCATTGGGAGACTGCAGGATGATTCTGCCACAATTCCAGTGCATACGGAAGAAGGTGTCACACTCCAGCCGGTGCCCATTCGCCAGCACTGTCCTATGGCGCCTCTGAAGATTATAATGAGAACAGAAAAGGAACGCAAGGGATGAAAATAGCTTTCTTCCCATCATTTTTATTCCTAAACCTTCTTTCCTACATCCCACCCACTAGCCTTTGTTATTCTCCCAGGGGTCGCTTTGTACTTGCATCTCCTTTTTGGAAAACATGTTGTGACTTCAGCCCTCTCACTTGCTTAGTCTGTGCTGTATCCCAGAGCCCCAGTATCAAAAAGGCTATGTGGAGAGAAATAAACCTTGGCCCAGACTCCATAATAACTTCAAAATGGATCATAGATGTAAAAGTGAAACCTACATTATAAAACATCTAAAAGAGAACAAAGGAGAAATTCTTTGCAATTTGGGGGTAGGCAATGATTTCTTGGGATAAAAAAAAAAAGCACTAATCATTTATAAAATGTAGAAATTGGACTTCATTAAATTTAAAACTTGTTACTCAAAAGACACTGGTAAGCAAATGAAAAAGCAAGCCACAGATTGGGAGCAAATTATACAATACATATATTTGGCAAAGGACTTGACTTCAGGACATACAGAGAACCTTCATAATTCAATAATAACAGCCTAAGTGCCCATCAGTAGATGAATGGATTAGAAAACTGTGGTACATCTACACGATGGAATACTATGCTACTGTAAAAAAGAAGGAACTCTTACAATTTGCAACGGCATGGATGGAGCTGGAGAGCATTATGCTAAGTGAAATAAGCCAGTCAATGAAGAAAAAATACCACATAATCTCACTCATTCATGGATAATAGAGGCCATTATAAACTTTTGAACAATAATATATACAGAGGCAGAGCTGCCTCACACAGAGTGTCAAACTGCAGCGGGAAGGCTGGGGAGGGTTGGGGGGCAGGAGGGAGGGGGGTAAGAGATCAACCGAAGGACTTGTATGCATGCATATGAGCATAACCAATGGACATAAGACACTGGGGGGTAGGGGAAGCCAGGGTATTGTCAAGGGCGGGGGAAAAAAAAGGACACATATGTAATACCCTTTGTAATGCCTTAAGCAATAAAAAATAAAATTAAAAAAAATTCAATAATAAGACAAACAACCCAATAACAAATGGGCAAAAAATTTGAACAGGGAAAATATACAAATGCTCAATAAGTACATGCAAAGATACTCATACATTATCAATTATAAGGGAAATGCAAATTAAAACCATAATAAAATGTCATTACACACCCATTATGTTGGCTAAAATGAAAAAGACAATACCAAGTGTTGAGGAGGATATGGGACAATTTGAATTTTTATGCATGACTGGTGAGAATGTAAAATGGTACAGTCACTTTAGAAATCTATTTTACATTTTCTTAAAAAGTTAAGCACACATTTTATCAGTAGTTACAATGCTGGGTATGTGCCCAAGATAACTGAAAAAATAGGCCCACAAAAAGATGTATACACGAATGTTTTATAGCAACTTTATTCATAATAGCCAGACTGGGAACAACTCAAGTTATTAACAAGTGAATGGGTAAACAAATTATGTTTGTGATTTTTCAATTTGTTTTTTGTTGACTTTTTTAGAGATAAAGGGAGAGGGAGAGAGAAACATCGATGCAGGACATCTATCAGCCGCCTCCTACCTGGGATGGCGCCCACAACCTGGGTCCCTGCCCTGACTGGAACCTGCAACCTTTCTGTGTACAGGATGATGCCCAACCAACTGAGCCACACTGGCCAGGGCTGTTCGTGTTTTTGAGTAGTGAAATACTACTCAGCAATAGAAAGGAATCAACTTCTGATACATGCAACATCATGGAAAATTCATACAGTATGCTGAGTGAAAGAAGCATACGTACTGTAATACGGTATGATTCCATTATATGAAACTAGAAGCCCGGGGCATGAAATCTGTACACATGTAGGGTCCCTAGGCCTGGCCAGCAATCAGGGCCAATCTGTGGGGCAACCAGCGGGGTGATGGGGGGGGGGGGGGGGCCCTGCTGGCACCCGCCTTGGCTGGCCTGGGGCCTGCGGGCTGGGGGCAGCTCCTGCATTGAGCATCTGCCCCCTGGTGGTCAGTGTGCATCATAGCGACTGTTTGTTCCGCTGGTAGTTCCACCGTTCGGTGGATTTGCATATTAGGCTTTTATTATATAGGATTCTGAAGTAGGGAAATCTAAATGTAATCCACAGTGGCAGAATACATATCAGCAGTAGTGAGAAGAGCAAGGGTGAATGGAACTGACTGGAAAGGGGCAAGAGGGAATTTCTGTGGTGGTGAAAATAGTCTCTAACTTGTTAAATGGTTGTGGCATGGTTGCATAGGTGTGTATACATTTGTCAAAATGTATTAAATTGCACACTTAGAATGGGTGTATTTTATTGTATGTGAGTTATGCCTCAATAAAATTGATTTTTTTTAAAGATTTTTTTCCCAAAAATATATTTCATTGATTTTTTACAGAGAGGAAGGGAGAGGGACAGAGAGTCAGAAACATTGATGAGAGAGAAACATCGACCAGCTGCCTCCTGCACACCCCCCACTGGGGATGTGCCCGCAACCAAGGTACATGTCCTTGACCGGAATCGAACATGGGACCCCTGAGTCCGCAGGCTGACGCTCCATCCACTGAGCCAAACTGGCCAGGGCTGATTTTTTTTTTTTTTTAAAAGGCTCCATTGGCCCTAATGCAGTGATGGCGAACCTTTTGAGCTCAGCATGTCAGCATTTTGAAAAACCCTAACTTTAACTCTGGTGCCGTGTCACATATAGAAATTTTTTGATATTTGCAACCATAGTAAAACAAAGATTTATATTTTTGATATTTATTTTATATATTTAAATGCCATTTAACAGAGAAAAATCAACCAAAAAAATGAGTTCATAGGTTCGCCATCACTGCCCTAGTGGGTTGGTTAAGTGGTTAGAGCATTGGCCCTTGGACTAAAGGGTTGATGAGGGCTGGATTCTGGTCAAGGACACATACCTCAGTTGCAGGCTTGAATCCCACCTCCGGTTGGGGCGCATGTGGGAGGCAACCAATCGACGTGTCTCTTCCACATGGGTGTTTCTCTTTCTCTTTTTCTCTCCCCCTCTCTCCTCCATTCTCTCTAAAATGTCAATGAAAAAAACGTATCCTCGGGTGAGGATTAACAACAAAAAAAAGAGGCCTCATTGGATGAATATTGGCCCATTGGGTGAAAATGAATGTTTATTGACAAGGGCCTCCATCGTTCACTCTACCATCTGGTTGTCTGCCTTGAAAAAGGATAAAGTGTGTCTAGAGAGAAAGAATTTAGGGCTTAAAGGTTATCTTGCTCAGAAAGCCAAGTCTTACCTGGGCTAGGTAGCAACCATTGGCTGAACGAAGCTGCAAAATGGGTCTGTCATTGTCACTTTCAAACTGGAACAACGACATTGGGGTTAAGTGTTCAGAGGCAGCATATACCTCAACATCTGCAGAAGAAGAATATGTCATAATAAGCCTGAGTCTGGTCTCATCCTCAGTTTCAGCCCCTTCTCTATGCTTTATGACTGGGGTTCCCTCTGCTTTCCCTCCTTGTCCTCCATCACCTTCTATTGGACCCTAGAAGCCTGGAGAAGACCCAGGACCCTTTCCCCTAAAGCCCACATCCCTGCTTTATTGCCCTTCTTCATGGCACAGAGATCTTGGGACCCCTAGATATTTTCTATGAGTAGGTTCAAAACTCCTCACTGATCCCAAACACATTTTCCTCTTCTCAGTAGCTAGCCCTCCCTTCCTCCATGGCTGCATCGGACCCAGTACTTGCCATAGAGGACAGAGAGGAACTTCCGAGTCTTTGCCCTGAGGCTGACCCAGGTGGGGCAATGTTGTAGGATGAACCACTCCTCGCCCCTATGGGGATTGGAGCCCAGGCCCAGGAGCAGGCGTGGGCCCTGTGCATACAACATGCCCCCTTCTCCATCACTCAATGCCACGACTCCTCCAGGCCGCACTTGCATGTGAAAAGCAGTCTGTGATGAGGGTTGGGAGACCAGTTGGTCTAAGTGGGACAAGAAACAGTGTGTAGATGTCTCCAGGTGGTAGCATCCATCTTGGAAATGCAACAGGAATCCACATTCCCCCAGGCAGGGAACTGGTGCGTCCACCCAGACACGACCCGCAGTAGAGTCGGCCCTGGCATAGCAGTGGTTGAAGGGGCTGTAGAGGATCACGTGGGCATGCAGGGCTGGCCGGGGCGTCCACATATGGTAAGCTGAGAGGACCCGGGAGTTGCAGAACACATCGTGGCCATCGGACTCCAGATAACGACCACTGATTATGCACTGGAGGGTCCACTTGCCATTGCGGTGGAAACGGAGTAGGAAGCATCCGTGGTGGCTTGTCCTTGGCCGGTCATAGCACAGAGAGCCATCTGCCTCACACAGAAGGTAGAGGCCCTGCAAGCTCCTTAGCCGTACCACGGCCTGTGTCTCATGCTCATTGCTGACCAGAATCTCCCAGGTCTGGAAGCATTGGGAGGGAGGAGAGGGAAATCAGTACTGCAAGTGGCTAAACCAAGGAGTCCTACAACCATCACCTCGGGAACCACCCTAGAACCTTCCTCAAGACCAACCAACTTCCCCTCCACATCAGTCTCCTTAATGTTGGTTTCTTTACTCTCTCATCCAATAGTAATCAAAAGATCTCAGGACACTACCCACACTGGAGCCATAGGGCTTCTCAGGATCCCAAGAGAAGTTCTGGATGCCCACCTCCAACTAATGGGAGGTAAACCTCCCTCTCTTCCTTGACCACTTTCTTCATTACCTAGTTTTTTTGTTTGTTTGTTTGTTTGTTTTTTCATTGCCTAGTTTTTAAAGAAATGTTTTGGTTTAAGTCTTACTTCTCTCTTCCTTACTGTTGCCCCTGAATAGCATACTCAGCCAATACTTTCATCTCCAAAGGACACCTCCTGAACATGGCAGGAGAAAAACAAGACCTCTTACAGGCAGGCCTGGGCTCAGGGATGAGTCAGGGAGCACAGACAGTTGAGATGCAATTGTTTGCTTTAGCTGCGATCAACCCTCTTATAAGCAGGAGGACTCGCTACTGCTTCAACCTTAGTGCCATCCCAGAGGGGCCTACATCGCTCTCTAAAATGAGAACCAACTCTCCTAGGGCTTCTAGAGCACCCCATTTCCAAACTACAACCAGGAAAGAAACATAGTCTTGCAGTATCCACTGATTTAACTGTTGGATCCCCCAAATTCTGCCTTCCAGCCTGGGCTCTCCACCTCTCCTCTTTGTGATGACACATCCACTCTGTGCTGGAATGCAGGGTAGGGGACATACAGAGCTAGACAAAATAGCGAGGCCAGGGCTGAGCGTCACCTCCTGGAATAGGTTTAGAGACAGGGAGATGGAGCAAGAGACCTGTGGGCAAGAGCCTGGGGTAGAAGGGTCTTGAGCTAGCAATGGCAGAGGCCAGGAGAGTAATTAGGTAGAGTGCGCTCTCCTCTTCCCCTCGTCCCCCCGCGTGAGAGCTTAGTCACCGGGGACAATGGTTCCAGTACAGGTTTACTCTGTTACCTGTCTCCGGCCCAAACCTTTTGCAGTAGTAGTGACCATATTCTTATATGGCTCATAAGTGAGGTAGGATCCTGCCCAGCTGATGAGCCCAACCCTTAGGTCTTCCGGCTTGGGTCGTCTTTGCATCCATTCCACCTCCTCCATGGGGCCGGCACCACAGCTGATGACTCCTTCCGGCCCAGCCTTCCCCCCAGTGGTGAGGTTCCACAGGCCATAGGGCCTGGAATCAGGCCCAAAGCACCCACCGGAAGACGTTCCCAGAGGGAACTTTCCAGGCAGAGGCTGACTAGGGCTCAGCACCTCTGTGACCCGGGCGCATTGTGACTGAGAGCTGCCCCTCATCCCACCATAGTGGGGAAAGGGCCCTGGCCCAGCATCAATCCATGACCCAGAGGAAGTGGGCCCAGGCTTGGCATGAGCCTCTCCACACCACTCCGGGCACTGATGTGGGCTGAGTTAAGACTGAGAATCAGAATCTCAGCTGGTGCCAGTGACCACCTGTGACTTCAGGTAAGTCCCTCTTCTTCTTCACTTCTGTTTCTCTTTTTAATCACAGGAAAAAAAATCAACCCCTTTTCTCCTAGAAAGTGGGTTCTACCTGCTCCCTTGGGGCTTAAGGTATTTTTGGAGTTCATAATATCCAAGAAAAATCTGTTAACTTTTATGGCCCTTGGGAGGATGAGGCTAAAATGTCAGGGAGGGTGAGGATACCCTAGATCAGGGGTCCTCAAACTTTTTAAACAGGGGGCCAGTTCACTGTCCCTCAGACCGTTGGAGGGCCGGACTATAGTTTAAAAAAAAAAAAAACTATGAACAAATTCCTATGCACACTGCACATATCTTATTTTGAAGTAAAAAAACAAAACGGGAGCAAATACAATATTTGCATTTGCATGTGGCCCTCGGGCCATAGTTTGAGGACGCAGCCCTAGATCAGTGGTTCTCAACCTTGGCTGCACATTAGAATCACCTGGGAATCTTGTTAAAATCCTGATTTCTGGGCCTCATCCTCCGGAAATTCTGTTTCTTTGTTATGGGGTGAGGCCACAACATTAGTAACAAAGAAACAGAATTTCCAGAGGATGAGGCCCAGAAATCAGGATTTTAACAAGATTCCCAGGTGATTCTAATGTGCAGCCAAGATTGAGAACCACTGCCCTAGATAGATAACCAGCAAGGTGCAAATAAATCATTTTAACCAGGAAAGGCTGGCTCAGGAGCAGGGGAAGAGAATAGCCCGGGAAGGGAGAGTCCCGAGCACCCATCATAATCCCCAGCTGCACTGCTGCTGCACAGACAACCAGTGCTGCCTCTAATACCAGCCCGGACCCCCAGAGTCTCTGTTAGCCTTTACCTCCGGGACTCACTTCCTACAAAGCTCATGGAGAAATAGCCCACAACCTGGAGAAACTGACATGAAAGAAGGGAGAACAGCAAATAAAATAAAATACTAGTAAGAAGGTGGCAATGGTAGGTTTTAAGCTTTGCTGGGTTGCAAAGGGAAACCGGCAGAGTGAGTCACACTTGGAGAGTAGCCCACAGCCCTGGTCCTATTCCCCACTGGTGGGAGTTGTCTACCCAGGTAGAGAGTCTCAGTGGTGCACAGTAAGGAATGTAATCCCTAGGCCCTACCAATGTTTCACAAAATAAGGCGAATAGATCACAGAATCGGCTGCGTGACTTTAAAGATGCATACTCATGTTTTCTCCAGTGTACCTCAGGACTCTTGTTTTTAACGAATGTTCCCTCCCCCTCAAATTTCAATGTGATAGTAATCATTAAGAACCACAGCTGGCTAGGAGGTGGATAGGATAGGAGAGTTATGTGGTTTACAGAAGCAAGAAGTTAGATCCTGTTACCCTCAGCAAAGGCCCCTTGGAATTGGGAGGAAATAGGATTTCCTCCACTGGAACCCCTGCAGTACTTCCCGCCTCAATAAGGAGGGAGCTGCAGAGCTACATGAAGGCAGCAATGGATGTGTGTGTGCCTTGGGGGAGGGGGTTTGGCCCTGCAGCCTTAGCTGCTTTGACCCTCCCCCATATTGTCTCATTGCATCCAATAACCCAGCCCCCACTACTAGGCTACAGACCACATCATGTACAAACCACAGCAAATTTATTACTCAATATCCAGTGCCATATCTTAGCACCACCCGGAGCCCCCCCTTCCCTCCCACCTGGCCCCAAGGGTATGCCCAAAATGGAACAAACAAAAGTAAACCCAGGTCCCTGCTCCTCCTCTGGAAGAAAGGGTCTCGGTCCTGGAAGCCCCTTCCACAGGTCCCAGCAGGCAGGAGAGTGGACCCCTCTGTGCCCGGAGAGCAAGGCTCCAGGCTCCAACAACAGAGAGAACATGCAGGCAGGAGGGGCAGGAGCAGAGGCCTGTGTCTGTGGGAGGAGGAGCAGGAGGGCAGGGCACTGCCTGAGGAGGCCGGGAGTCTGGTGATCCCGGGGATGCACGCGGGGGCTTCCGGGCAGCAGGGGCCGGCCCCTGGTTGGTTAGCGCTTAGACAGCTCATGGGACAGCCAGTCCAGCCCATCGTATAGGCCTGTGCCTTGGGTGGCACAGGTGGCCTGGACGTACCACTGGGGGGAGAAGGAAAGAAAGAGGTTAGCATCAGGGAAGAGAAAGGGGGATGCCTTCACTTACTGCCCAGCCTGTGGCTCCCTTGGGAGAGGCAGGACCCTCACCGTGCGACTGCGCAAGTGCTGCAGGCCCAGCTTGTCGGTCAGCTCGCTCACGGGCATGGCGTTGGGCATGTCCTGCTTGTTGGCAAAGACCAGCAGCACCGCATCCCGCAGCTCGTCCTCCTGCAGCTGAGAGAGGCCAAGGGGGTGGAATCTGGGGTCCTTTGGGGTCCCCAGGCTCCCTCTTCCCTGCTGTGTAGGGAAGCTCTCCTTTCCTCCTTCTAGCATATTTGTGGGAAAAACAAAATATTGTGTAGTCTACTGCTGAACACAAGACACAGAGTTATAATTCACTGGAGGCCAAATTGGCCTTAAGTCTAGAAAGAGCCTTTTTCTCATTTGAGTAATTGCCTTAATCAAAATGACAAAATTTCAAAATGGAAAAGCAAGAACGTAAGATGATGTTTCTCTCCACCACATATTGCCCTCTTCCCCCTAACTCCTCAGACTCAGAGGTGAGGATGTGAAAATTCATGTCCTATACTTGTTACCTGACCCAAATTCAAAACAGGGTAAGAGTCTCCTTGTGTCTGCGTCCACAAAGAGAAACACACATTCAAGGCCCGTGAGGCATTTCCTGACTGCACACCCGACAGCGCCCTGTCTCCACACCGAGGGCTCAGTCCCAGGGCCCTGGCGCTCACCATCTTCTGAAGTTCATCAGCCGACTCCTGGACCCGCTCCCGGTCATTACTGTCCACCACAAAGATGAGACCCTGGGCAGAAAGGAAGGTGGAGCAATCAGTCCCGTCTAGAACATACTTTAGTCTGGCTCTTTCTCTCTTTAATCGTCTCTAAAAACTTCCACTAAGGCTCGGCAGATGTCCTGGCACAAAGTGGAGGCACCCTGCAAAGGATACAGCTTCTGCCCTCAGGCAAGCAATCTAGCTAAAAGACATAGGTGGGAACAGGGAGAGAGGTGATGAGAGCTAACTCAGGCAGCCTGGACCCTGGACCCCAACCCTGCTTCTCAGAACACCCCTAAGGTGACTGGGTCTCAGAAGACTAAGGCCAATTCTGAAGGATGATGAGAAGCTAGCTTACCAAAGGGGAAGGGGGTGAATGGAGCAGGGTTTTAACCTGGCCTGGGGGCCCAGACTAGGCCAACTTCTCAGTCTTCCTAACCCTAACACCCCCTCCCCTGGGGTTGGGGAGACATCCCTGCCCCCACCTGAGTGTTCTGAAAGTAGTGCCTCCACAGAGGCCGAATCTTGTCCTGGCCTCCCACGTCCCAGACCGTGAAACAGATGTTCTTGTATTCCACTGTTTCCACGTTGAAGCCTGCAGATAATTGGGGGGAAAAAAAAAGAGAGAGAGAAAAAGTCCTGAAAGGAAGGAACTCACTAAAACTAGGTGAATTCAGCAGGGACACAAAACCAGAGGGCAATGATCAAGGCCCAAGGGATCAGAAGCCCAGAGACCAGCAGTCCACAAATGGGGCGGGGTTAGGGCACATCCAGCCCTCCTGGGCACCATCCAACACGTAAAGATACCGTGACCCACTTCTCAGGTAGCTGTATCTGGTGTCAGCTCCCAGCACTGGGGTGCAGAGTGGGGGGTAGACCCCGAGGAGGTCAGCCGCGGCGCGCTCCCGCTCCTCCAATCTGGCCTCCAGACTCACCTATGGTGGGAATGGTGGTGACAATCTCCCCCAACTTCAGTTTGTACAGGATTGTGGTCTTGCCAGCTGCATCCAAGCCAACTGCAAAGGAGAGGGGCCTGGCGATAGAGATAGGAGCGAGGGAGCCCCCTAGAGACCAGGGAAGGGGAAAGGCCAGGACAGCTGATGGTGATGATGGTGATGGGGCGAGGGGCCGAGAGCCCAGCGCCTTCAGGTGAGCGCTGTGGTCCACCTTCCGGGCCTGGAGGGCAGTCTGGGTGGTGAGCGAGCGCCAACTCCTGAACCCAAAGCCGGAGAGGAGGGACGGGAGAGGACTCGGGGTGGAAGGTCACAGGAGGAGAGTCCCGCTCCTTTGAAAAGTCGTCTCCAAGGGCGGAATCCTCCCTTCTCACCAGCCGGGCTGGGGCGGAGGGCGCTTCACCCCACCCAGGCCCGCAGCTCCCGGTCTCAGGGCCCGGGGTCGGCGCTGCAGACCGCGACCCGCCCGAGAGCAGTGGCCCGCGGGGTGGGGGAGTGGGTGACTCAGGGTCAGGGGTCGGCTGAGCTGGGCTGGAGGGACCGGGGGCGGAGGGCTGCGCGGGGGCCGGCGCTCCCGTCCGGGCCGCGCGCTCGATCTGCCTCACCCATGAGGATCCGCATCTGCTTCTTCCCGAAGATCCGAGAAAAGAGCGCGGACACGGTGAGGCCCATGGCGGGGCCCGGGGGAGGGGGCACGGGCACGGACACGAGGGTGCAGGCTGGAACCGGCCGGTCGCGGGGGGATGGGGCTCGGCAGCAGCAGGAGGAGGAGGTGCCGCCACCGCCTCCGCGCGTCCCGGCCCGCCCGACGTCACTGCAGCCCCGCCCCCGCCGGGCCGGCCCCCCGCCCCGCCCCGCGCCCGCCCCGCGCCCGCCCCGCGGCTCGGGCTCCGGAGAAACTGAAGCTGACCGCGTCTCCGCTGCCCGGCTGCGCGCCGCGCCAGCTTGAAGGAGGAAAGGGTCAGGTTTCCCCACCTGGTTCTAGCGTGCCGGTCACATCTGCGGCTGCTGAGCCGGCATCCGAGCGGCTCACTTCTGCACCGTGGCCCCCTTCTCCATCACCCGTGGCCGCCGCAGGGTTTGGTTTGCAGCGTTCAGCCCACTCCGGGCTCTGGCTTAGCTCTTGGTAACTAGCAGCATGGACTGGGAGCACCACCCTCTCAGGGATGCGGGAGCTCCGGGCTGAGGTCTTAGTCCTCCCTTTTGCCCCCTCAGCTCCTGGAGCGAGGGCATGACTTTACTCTTCAGTCATAGACTTGCATTCCTAAGCAGGCTTTTTTTTTTTTTACAAGGCCAAAGAGTACATTTAAAAGAGTCCCAGAGTAATAACACACGAGTGGTGAACAATCAGATCAGTTCTGCATCTTTAGCTCTGTTATTAACCTCTTTCTTCTCATCCCTGTTGTCACTGCCCTATTTCACTACCATCTCTTCTCAGGATTGACTTCGCCTCTTCACAGGTCTCCTGCCCCTTGGTATCGCCACCCAGTCATACTAGTCTTGATGATGCCACTCTTGCAATTAAAATTTAGTGTATTACCACCCAGGACAAAATCTAAAAGCCTTAAATTGGGTCCATACGCCAGCCCCATCTGTTGCCGCCTCCTTCACATACCCTAAACTACTGCCTTGAGATGACTCTCCACGCTTTCCAGGTGAGCCAGGCTCCCTGAAGCCCTAGGAGTCCTTGCAGTCGTTTTCCTCTGCCTGGAATGCTTGTTTCACTCATCTCTAGTTATATGGGCAACCACTACTCATCCTTCAAATCCCAAAGTGTTTTCCTTGACAGCCTTCTCTGCTGCCCCTAGATAGGCCTCCCTCCTAATTTCCATTTCACATTAAATATACTTATACACGCTGGTACGATGGCAGGACTTGTATCTGCAGGCCTGGTTCCTCACTAGATGTGAGCTCCTTGAAGGCAGGACCTTGTCTCTCCAGGGTGATTATCTGGCATGGCATCTGGTATGTTGAGAGTGGGACTGATCTGCAGAGGATTCCTAAACTTACTGTGTGACCTTGGGCATGCTACTTAACCTCTCTGCGCTTCATGTTTGCCTATCTGTAAAACAGTGCTCATGATACCCACGGAGCAGAATTATGGTACGACCACATGGCAAATCTCTTGTGAAGCTTCTGGCATATAGTTGGTGGCACTTGGGAAAGACGTTTTGGGTATAGGGTGCCCTCTACAAACACTTGTTGAATTAGTTCAGCAGATTCAGAAGGGGTGCTAATACTTATTATACTATACGCCTACTAGGTGCCAAAGGCTGGCCTAGAAAGGGTTGCTGTTTTCGTGGTCTAAACGGGAGTCTTCATTGTTGCTCTTTAGGTACAAAGGGACTGAGCCCTCAAATAGTGGGGACCTCGCTCACCCGCATGTTTGCTAAGGACAGTGCGACGTCGCCTGGTCCCTTGCGGGTCGCAGCCTGAGGGCCAGCTCAGGCGAACCTCCTGCAACCACCGGCACCGCGTGCCCTCAAGTTGCGCTTGCTCTGCTCTTGGCGACAGCGGTGCGCTTGCAGCCCCGGTAGATTCTCAACAGGCTGCAGTAGCCCCGCCCACTCCGTGCCCTGGGGGCGGGGCCTGTGGCGTCGTGCTGTCGTCACTTCCAGCGGACCCGGAAGCGCCCCAGACGGGCCGCTGCAGGTAGGAAGTCATGGTGGGGCTGCTGCGCTCAGCTCAAACCCTTGAGGACCGTGTGCCCGGGCCCGGCCGGGGCTGCTGACGCCCCGGCGAGCGAGGAGCCGGAGCGGCCGCTGGGACGGTGCGGGCGAGGCATGGAAGTGCGCTCCTATTGTGCTGGCGTCGCCCCGCCTCTAGGGTAGGACCCGCCCCCGCCCTCGGTGCAGGGACCGGGGTCGCTTCTCCAGGCTGCCCCGCCGCTAGGGTAGGACCCGCTCCCGCCCTCGGTGCAGGGACCGGGGTCGCTTCTCCAGGCTGCCCCGCCGCCCCGCCGCCCCGCTTCGGGGTCTCGGAAGCTGGAAGGAGCAGCTATGCGGCCTCGGGGACAACAACATCTGCCAGCGTCTTCGTGACCCTCTACCGGGTTGTCCAAACGCTGACGTGGAACGCGACCAGTTCTGAATCCTCATGGAGAAGTTTGGGATGAATTTCGGGGGTGGCCCGAGCAAGAAGGACCTGCTGGAGACCATTGAGAGCCAGAAGCAGCAGCTCAGCCAGTACCAGACGCGGCTCAAGGATGTGGTCCGCGCCTATAAAAGCCTCCTGAAAGAGAAAGAGGCTCTGGAGGCCAGCATCAAGGTGCTGTCGGTATCCCACGAGGCGGACGCGGGCCTCGCAGGTGTCCAGCCGCCAGGCCACACCTCTCCTGACTGCGTGGATGACCGATGCTCCACGCACAGCGAGGACAGCACTGGGACCGCCACCAGCTTGGATACCACGGCCAGTCTCGCTAGCACCAAGGGTGAGCTTGGGGCAGAAGATGACAGACTGGCCCGTGGACCACCACCTCCAAAGTCCGAAGAGGCTAGTGGGTCAGAGAGCGGTGTTAGCAGCAGCAGCGGGGATGGACAGGCTGCGGGTGGGGAGGTGGACAAACGACTGCACCAGCTGAAGACTCAGTTGGCCACTTTGACTAGCTCTTTGGCCACGGTCACCCAGGAGAAGTCCCGCATGGAAGCTTCTTACCTGGCTGACAAGAAGAAGATGAAACAGGACTTAGAGGATGCCAGCAAAAAGGCCGAGGAGGAGAGGGAGCGTCTGGAGGGAGAATTGAAGGAGCTGCAGGAGCAGATGGCAGAAACCAAAGCCCGACTTATCACACAACAGCACGACCGGGCCCAAGAGCAGAGTGACCATGCCTTGATGCTGCGTGAGCTCCAGAAGCTGCTGCAAGAGGAGAGAACCCAGCGCCAAGACTTGGAGCTTCGGTTAGAAGAGGCCCGAGAAGCCCTGGCTGGGCGGGCATATGCTGCTGGTCAGATGGAAGGGTTTGAACTGCAGGCTAAACAGCTGACCCGGGAGGTGGAGGAGCTCAAAGGTGAGCTGCAGGCTCTTCGAGATGAGAAGAATCGGCCAGACCCCCGGCTGCAGGAGCTTCAGGAAGAGGCCGCCTGCCTTAAGAGCCATTTCCAGGCCCAGTTGCAGCAGGAAATGAGGAAGGTAATTATCTTCATCTCCTTCAGTCATTTAGCCTGAAGTGGGAAATATTAAGGCTTTTTTTTCTCCTTTGATAGTGGCTGTACTTTCAGTTTTTGATGCTGTTGGAAAAGTTTTATTTGCGAGTCCTGGGAATTCCTGTTCTGTGTGGTGTTGACAGTGTCCACAGAGTGTGCTTCCAACAGGATGTGGAGCTTCTGAGTGTCAGCTGGGTTGGAGCCAGACAGCTCTGAATTTCTGGGCATTGGCATCTTACCAGCTGTGCTCTGTGAAGCGTATCGTAGCAGCTGTGCAATGAAAGGTAGTATATATGCCTGTAGGTCTATGCCTGTGTGTAGGTAGCAGTATATGCCTACAGGGAGGGTGGCTGAAGGGGGCAATGGGAATTTTCTTCGAAGAAATAACCTCTTGTAATTGCTTTCCATCAAGATTTGCCTTTAAAGATTTGCCTTTACAGTGCCTCTGTTCAGTTTCGAACCTCCCAGGAATATTGAAGAGGAAAAAAATGTCCCCTGATTTCTTTTTTTTTTAAATATATTTTTATTCATTTCAGAAAGGAAGGAAGAGGGAGAGAGAGAGAGAGAGAAACATCAATGATGAGAGAGAATCATTGATCGGCTGCCTCCTGCATGCCCCCCCCCCCCCCCTTCCCCTACTGGAGATCGAGCCCGCAACCCGGGCATATGCCCTTGACCAGAATCGAACCCTGGACCCTTTAGTCTGCAGGCTGATGCTCTATCCACTGAGCCAACTGGCCAGGGCATCACCTGATTTCTTAATAGGATTTGGGGACGTACATGATAGACAAGGATAACATACTGAATATGTGAGTTCAGTGTGTAATGGGAGAGAGTGGCAGCACTACAGCAGAATAAGGACTGATATACAGAGGTTCTTCATATTGTTTGGTATAACTTGTGATTGGGAGCAGAACCCTAGCAGGTTACAGGAACTTTTGTAAGCTCCCAAATCAACAGAAAAAATCCCCAGTTCCCCTTCCTGTCAGGTCAGTCCCTGACCTTTTGCTCCCCTATCTTGCTTTCTCAGAGTTTGCCATAGAGCTCCGTGGCTTTTCTGGATGGATTTCTATCTGTTCCCTTGTTTTACAGACAGCCCTTGCAGAGGATCAACTACGCCAGCAATCGCAGCTGGAAGAGCAGAGGGTGGCAGCCCTGGAGAACCAAATATCCGAGGTGTCGGAGCTGCTGGGCACCTATGAGAAAGCCAAGCAGAAGGACCAGCTGGCCATCCAGAAGCTGAAGGAGCGCATTCTGCAGCTGGACCTGGAGAACAAGACGCTGGCTCTTGCCGTCTCTAGCCGGTCCCCTCTAGACAGCCATGCAGAAGAGTCCAGTCTGGATGTCAATGTCCTGAAGGACAAGATGGAGAAGCTGAAGAGGCTACTGCAGGTGGCGGCCAGGAAAAGCCAGGTGACCTTGGATGTAGAGAAGCTCTGCAACCTGGAGATAATGCCCAGCTCTGAGGCTGCTGATGGGGAGAAGGCTACTGCGCTCTACTACCAGCAGGAGCTGAAACAGCTGAAGGAAGAGTTTGAGAGGTACAAGATGAGGGCCCAGGTCGTCCTCAAGAGCAAGACCACCAAAGACGGTAACCTGGCCAAGGAGCTGGAGGAATCCCAGGAACAGCTTGCAGAGCTGAAGGAGAAGTATATCTCCTTGCGGCTGTCCTGTGAGGAGCTCGAGCGCCAGCACCAGCAGGAGGCTGAGGACTGGAAGCAGGAGCTGGCCCGGCTGCAGCATCACCACCGGCAAGAGCTGGAGCGGAGCCAGCTGGACTTCAGGGACCGCACGCTGAAACTGGAGGAGGAGCTGCACAAGCAGCGGGACCGGGCCCTGGCTGTGCTGGCCGAGAAGGACTTGGAGCTGGAGCAGTTGAGGTCTGTGGCTTTGTCTTCTGTGCTGCCAGGACGCAGAAGCCCCGTAGGTGGCGGGGATCCTGAGGACCCGGCTGACGTAGCTTCCCCTGATAACCTGACCCAAGCACTTCAACTCGCTGCGGCCAACGAGCCCACTTTCTTCCTGTATGCTGAGCAGTTGGCCCGCAAGGAGGTGGAGATCACATTCCTGAGGAAGCAGAAACATAGGCTGGAGGTGGAGGTGCATCAGCTGCAGGAGCGGCTGCTGGAGGAGGGGGAGCGGCACCGGGAGGAGGTTGGAGTCCTGCAGAGCCACATTGAGAAGAACACCAGGGACCAGAGTCGGGAGGGAGCCAATCTGGAGTACCTCAAAAACATCATTTACCGCTTCCTGACCTTGCCTGACAGCCTGGGCCGCCAGCAGACACTCACAGCCATCCTGACTATCTTGCATTTCAGTCCAGAGGAGAAACAAGTGATAATGCACCTCCCACCCAGTGGTGGCTGGTGGCCTTCTGGCAAGAGATGATGTCATCTTCACGGACTCCTGAAATTTCCGGGCCTCTTACGTGAGAAGAGACAGGCTCCGGTTTCTACTCCCGCTTCTCTTACCGTATCATTTTTTTCTTCAGTGTTGAACTTGAAGGAGTCTTCAAAGTGGGGTGGGGTATTCTGCCAAATGCCATTAATGCTTATCCATGGGCCCTAAAGATACTGGAATGTTGGGACAACATCTTCTGGTGGTGGTGTGTGTGTGTGAGGAGGAGAGGGGGGAAGAGGTTAAGATTGAGAGGTGTAAAAGTTGGGGAAGTGGTAGGAAAATATTGGAAAATAAGACTTTTTTTGTTTTGACATTGTTCTCCTAGCGCAGAGCTAGGAATAAATGTGACTCCAAAGGGAGTTCAGGCAATTTCTAAACACACACAGGACCGGCTCTTTTCTCCATCATCACAATCTGAGTCTGGTCCACTGCTGCCCCAATTATCTGGGGACATAAATCCAGGCTGGAGAGGGGCCATGAAGTTTGAAATTGTGATAGGTGTCCACTAGTCCAGAAGGCCAAGGAATAGTTCATCCTGTAACTGGGAAGCTTGGTCTAGTTAGGGCTGGGTACAATCTAATCCATCTGCACAAAACACACTTTTGACCACCCTAGAGAAAACCTTGAGCACCAGGTTGATCTTAGGGAATTCCTGAGTGACCTGCTTTTGGCCCAGATGGGATTATAATAGACCTTTCACATTTGTCCCTCCCTTAACCAGCCTGCCTATGGTTGACCTGCGATTTGTGAGTAAATATGACTGCTATCTTTTCTTTAATGTTGAACTTGCATTAAGAAAAAAATTTGCCCAGCTAGTGTGGTTCAGTGGTTGAGCTTACATCCATGAGCCAGAAGGTCTCGGTTCAATTCCTGGCCAGGGCACTTGCCTGGATTTTGGGCTCAATACCCAGTAGGGGCTGTGCAGGAGGCAGTGGATCGATGATTCTTTCTCATCATTGATGTTCCTACCCCTCTTTCCCTCTCCTTTCTCTCTCTGAAATCAATTAAAAAAGAGAAAGGAAAAAAAGAATCCTAGCTTCTTGTAGAGAGGGGTCCTATTGGGAAGCTCTGAGTCTGCCTAGCTGTAAGGAGTTAGCTCAGAGGTTTATAGGGAAGAGGAAGAAGATTGCTGGGACCCTCACAGGAAAGTGGTAGAAGTTCAGCCGAGGCCAGGCTGGGGTTGTTGCTGCTCCGTGGACAGCATTCTGGCTAAGGTGTTCATGGTTACTGTCACCAGGGTATTTTGCCCACTCACTGAAGGAGCTAATAGAGTTTCAGTCCACAGTTTTCATCTTCCCACATGTGTTACTATAACGTTTCATCCTCCTGCGGGGTTTCTTCCATTAGAAGTTGCATAAGTAGATTCATTCTGCACTTAAGGAAAGGGGGCTTATTTTTCAGGCAGTCTGGAAAGAAGGGACTCAGAAAAGTGGGGTTCAAACAGTGTCAGTTCCCCTATTTGTTTTTTGCCCCCCAACTGCTCTTGCCGGTTATAGAGATCTTTGAACCCTAAAGACCAATGCTTTGCCACTCACGACTAATCTGTATTTTTGTTATTTCATCATAGAGCTATTTTGTGAGGGTTGGAGATGTAAAAGAATTTGATTAAAATGTTCTGATTGGGAGGCTGGATGACCTGGACTATCTACAAACTACAAGCAGTGTGGACTTAATGGGACAGAAGTGATATGTTCAAGTGTTAATAACAAACCATGGAATCATTAAACCTGAACAACTTGACGAATGTGCTTCCATAATGGTATATATTTATCTGGACACAAATAGAGTGCGAATGAAAATGGTAAATGAAAAGGATGGAAATATTTCATTATATTGATCTATGAGCTTGAATCTAGGGATGGATACCTCTGCTTTAACTGCCTCCATCACAACACTAATGCTTTTTAGCCTGGGATTTATGCATATGTGTTTGTGTGTAGGCAGCTATACTGGGAAAAGATGTTCTCATGGGTTTAGTGAGTGGGCTTGGAACTTTCAGTTACTGCTTTAAACTTTAGAAGTAATCTGTGAATGCTTTATTATGCTTCAAATCAGGGTTTATGGTGTCCTGGAAAAGTAAATCATTATCATCTCTTAATTTTATTACCTGATCTCTTTGCATGTAGGATATACTGTATTATTATTGTTATTTCTAGCTGGTTTTGAACAGAATGGAAAGATCCATAATGATTGTTGCTTTCCTGGGACTAAAAATTCCTGTGCTTTTGACTTTTGAGATGATACCAAACAGGCAAAGAAGCAAGTCAATTTCTGATGAGTAATTTTAAGTATCCATACACATAAGGCTGTGAATGCTCCCAACTGACATGAAAAGACTTGGTCCCTTCCTGCCCTTAAGGACACACATGTTTCTTCTCTCCCAGCCCCTCTCCCCCAAATAAGCTTTTCAGTTATTTGACTGGTGTGCCTGTGCTAGATACTTGTAGAAAAGAAAGGGTGAAAAAGAGAAAGAATTGAGATCAGACTCAGAGAAAAATAAGTTGTCCTTGGGCTCTGGTCCCAGAATGTCAGTGCACGAGTTGTGTCAATAAGGTAAGGAGACTGATCCTTACCCGTTTAACTATTACCACATAAATCAGAGAAGAATCACTGAGAAGAGGTGGGTGGAGAGAGCGGCAGGAAGGCAGATTGACAACTGTAAGGGCTTTCTGCTTTTCCCCTCTCCTCTCTCCTGTTGGGTGCCTCTGATCTGGGGAATAAATGTGCAGCTGTCATGCCCTTTATGAGGCAAGGTGATAGGAATTGCCCAAGGCACAGAGTCAGGCTCCTCCGTTACCCAGAACCCTAAGGCTCTTGACCTTGTCCTGAGAAGCTGCCACTACAGGGTTTTCACTAGCTCTTGTGGAATGTGACAGCACCATGTTGAGCTGTAATTTATACCCATGTATCATTCACTCCTCACAGGTGTCACTATCGCCCATTTTATAGATGAGGAAGCAGAGACCCATGTTAAATTTGCCCATCCATGATCATGTAACTAATAGATGTCCAAACCTGGTCTGATTAACCCCGAGCCTGCTTAATCTCGGTGTGCTCTTGTCTCCTTGGGACTTGAGGGTCAGGGCCTGTCTCCATAGATGATTTCTAGGGATGGAGAGACTGACTGATATCTAAGCTGAACTGGGCTGGTTCAAATGGAGAGTAGGTCTCGGGCTATCAATTGCAATCGAGCAAAGCTGCTACACTACAGAGTTGAACAGGCAACATTGATTCTTCATAAGAGCCCTAGAGCCACTCTGTCCCCCAAGTTCTAGATGGCTGCTAATTTTAATTTATTGCTTTTTTTTTTTTAGAGGGGGGAGAGAGAGAGAGAGAGAGAGAGAGAGAGAGAGAGAAACATTGATTTGTTGCTCCCCCCTCCATGCATTCATTGGCTGACCCGGGATTGAAACCACAACCTTGCTGTATCGGGCTGATGCTCTAACCAACTGAGCTAACTGGCCAGAGCTGCATGACTGCTAATTTTAAAACCTGTATCATTCTAACTAAAGGAGGGCTGGGTAACAGCTATCGTTACAGTGGAAACAATGTGGGGAATCGGAAATAGAGCCCTAGTGAATGGGTCACTTTACCCAATCTTCAATCACTTTTACCCCCTCCCCTGCTTCTCCCAAGCAGCCTGGTTATTGATGATTTTTGGAGCAAGAAAATGGATTCAGACTTTCTGGGTTGAAATCTCAGACCAATCTCCTGCCAGCTGTGTTACCTTGATAAGCTAATCTCTGAACTCAATTTTCTTGTAATGGTGGATAATAATACCTATTATCTTTAGAACAAAGAAAAACTAAGTATAAAGAACCAGCACAGCACCTGAAGCAAAGTAGGTGGTAAACCGTGTTTCTCTACCCCCCCATCCCCACCCCCAAGAATGTTAATTGGCAGAATTGGAAGTTAGGCTGAGCTCTTCTGGATTTAAGTCCTGTGTTTCTTAACCACAAATGCTGCTGTAAACAAAAGGAAAAAGAACAACTGCCTTTATCAAGCGCCTGCTATGAAATAGATGGCTTGCATTTCCTCACATAATTTACTAATTCTCACAGCAGTTTTGTGAAGCATATCTGTTTTGCAGGTGAGGAAATGGAGGCACGGTGAGATGGATTGCCCAAGGCCCAGAGCCAGTAATGGCAGAACCAGAATTCAAACACGTTGATCTCAACCATGGCCCATGCACTTTCTGCTGTCTGTGCTGTCTTCCAGCAGAGGGCAACATAGAATACTGATGTGTGGCTCTGAGAAACGTAGGGGCTGTGCTTCTGGCCTGGCCTGGAGGAGAAAGGGCCCTTGTCCAGGTAGTCCTCTCTCCAGTGGCAGCTGACTGCCTTGTAATTTCCCAGAAGCCTCACTTTCCTAGCAGCGGAGCTCTTTCACTCTCAAAATTATGACATGAACTCTGTTACAAGTCAGTTTTATGTGAGTGAGACAAGTGCCCGTTTTCCCTGGGACCCAGATCTCCTGGATAACCAAAATATCAACGATTCTGACCAGGCTGCAATCCAGGGAGCCCAGAAAAGCGAAGGCCACTTGGAGGCCAGTGGCTCGCATAAGGCCAATGACCCTGTGCCTTGACTTTAGCAAGGAGACCATCTCTGGCTTAGTGTAAACTTGGCCATCCCTATGGGCGACCACTGAGGGACTAAATATTTTCTTTCATATCTGAAAGAATGAATTTGAAGGCTGGTATGATTTTATGTGAATATGAGTTATTTTTTAATCTATTGATTTTTTTATAATAAAGAGAAACCTCGACTTGTTCCACTTATTCATGCATTCATTGGTTGATTCTTGTATATGCCCTGACTGGGGATGGAACCTGAGTGATTTCGTGTACTTCCATTTTTAAATTTACTTCTCTGTCTCCTTGACTACCTTATAAATCTCTCAAGGTCATGTCCCTTGGTTCCATTCATCTTTGTGCTATCAGGACTTTTTATAACCTGGCACATACTAAGTGCTCTATAAGTAGCTGAATGAAGGAACAGCAGACTGAAAATACCAATTTTGTATAATTTTATAATACAATCCACCATCTGCATTCCTATTTGTCACTTAAAACTATGCTTTATGGTATTCCCCCTGCCCCCCGGCCCCCCCAATATAGGATCCTGTCTAGGATCACACATGGCATTTAGTTGTCACATCGATTGGTTGCCTCCTGCTTGTGCCACAACCAGGGCTAGGGATTGAACTTGCAACTGAGGTATGTGCCCTTGATCAGGAATCAAACCTGTGACCCTTCGGTCCTCGTGCTGACACTCTAACCACTGAGCAAAACCGGCCAGAGCTATTGATATTCTATTGCTGCCGTAACAAATTACTACAGACATAGTGACTTTAAGACAACATAAATTTACCTTACAGTTCTGGAGGTCAAAAGTCTAAAAGGTGCCCTAACCGGTTTGGCTCAGTGGATAGAGCGTCGGCCTGCGAACTGAAGGGTCCCAGGTTTGATTCTGGTCAAGGGCATGTACCTTGGTTGCAGGCACATCCCCAGTGGGGGGTGTGCAGGAGGCAGCTGATTGATGTTTCTCTCTCATCGATGTTTCTAACTCTCTATCTCTCTCCCTCTCTGTAAAAAAATCAATAAAATATATATATATTTTAAAAAGTCTGAAAGGTGTCTCACTGGGCTAAAATCCAGGTCCCAGCAGGGCTGTATTTCCTTCTGGAGGCTTAAGGAGAAAATTTTATTTTCTTGTCTTTACCAGTTTCTTGCAGCTGCTTACTCCATGTCTCCTGGTCCCCTTCCTCCATCTTTAAAGCCATCAATGTTACATCTCTCTCGTAGTCACATCTTTTTCTAACTCTCTCTCTTCCTTCTTAAGGACCCTTGTGATTACATTAGACCCACCCAGATAATCCAGGATAATCTTTCTGTTTTCAAGTTAGCTATTAACTCCCTTCTGCCATACAACATGACAAGTTCTAGAGATTAGGACATGAGCATATATGTACTGGGGTATTATGCTGCCTACCACCATATATATTTTGAAAATATTCTATCTGGAAAGGACTTTGGTAAATGTGAAAAATAGAAAATCAGAATTCTTCCTCACTCCTTGAAACAAAGGTTTATGGTACTACTGGATAATTCCTAGCAACATTTTTTCCTGGGAAAGCAGCAACACCTAGTGTCTCTCCATATAAATTTCAACAGTAAACATAAAATGTCCTGTAATTAAAAAGGTAAACTAGAAGATGTAGCTCAGTGACTGATGGTGTAGAAATGACATTCTCACTACTCACAGAGAGCGAGGGATGTTGATTCTCCATATGTTCTTTAGACTTACTATGAGCCCCCACATCCATGCATATATCCAGAAGTACTTTAAGTAATTCAGTTTGGGGCATGGCACCACACTTGGTTCTCTGATAGATGCAGAATGATAAGAACATCCTCAAGTTGCTTCCAGTCTTACTGGGCAGATGAGAAACACCTGGCAATTAAAGCATATGTACCCAGCATGGCCAGCATGTCTCAGTGGTTGAGTGTTGATCTATGAACCAGGAGGTCATGGTTCAATTCCTGGTCAGGGCACATGCCTGGGTTGGGGGCTTGATCTCCAGTGTGGGCATGCAGGAGGCAGCCGATCAATGATTTTCTCTCATCATTGATGTTTCTATCTCTCTATCCCTCTCTCTTCCTCTCTGGAATCAATAAAAAATATTTTAAAAATCTTAAAGCATATGTACCCATTTCCAAAATACTGAGGACTGATAATAACGCTTAGTTGTACATACATCAAAATTCAAAAGAACACTGGTTGAAGCAGCAGAGAAGTTTATTTTTTGCTCATGTGAAAGAATTGGTGCAGCCACAGTCTGGCAGTTCCTCAAAAAGTTAAACATAGCCCTAGCTGGTTTGGCTCGATGGATAGAGTGTTGGCCTATGGACTGAAGAGGCCCAGGTTTGATTCTGGTCAAGGGCACATGCCCTGGTTGCAGGCTCGAATCACAGTCGATCAGTAATTCTCTTCATTGATGTTTCTATTTTTCTCTCTCCCTTCCTCTCTGAAATCAATAAAAATATATTTTTTAAAGAAGATTACCCTCCGTTATTTTTTTTAAAGTTAAACATAGAATCACCATATGACCCAGCAATTCTGCTCCTAGGTAGATTTACAAGAGAATTGAAAACATAATTCCATACATAATGTGTACACATAATTCCATACATAATGTTTATAATAGTATCTATATATATAAAGAGCCAGGGGCCATCGCAACCGAATGGACAACTGAACAGGCTGTGTGGCGTGACCAGGCCAGCAGGGGGGTAGTGAGGAATGACCAAACGACTGAACAGCAGGTTGTGTGGGATGACCAGGCTGCCAGGGGGGTTAGTGAGGGACGACCAAATGACTGAGCAGCAGGCTGTGTGGGGTGACCAGGCCGGCAGGGGGGGCAGTGAGGGGCAACCAGGCTGGCAGGGGGGGGCAGTGAGGGGCAACCAGGCCAGCAGGGGGAGAAGTTGGGGGTGACCAGGCTGGCAGGGGTGGCAGTGAGGGGCAACCAGGCCAGCGGGGGGGGGGGGGGGGGGAGAAGTTAAGGGCGACCAGGCTGGGAGAGGGGGGCAGTTGGGGGTGACCAGGTTGGCAGAGGGGTTAGTGGGGGACGACCAAACAACTGAACAGCAGGCTGTGTGGGGCGACCAGGCCAGCAGGGGGGGCAGAGGCGCGACCAGGCTGGCAAAGGGGGGCAGTGAGGGGCGACCAGGCCGGTGGGGGTGGGTGGGCAGTTGGAGGCGACCAGGTCAGCAAGGGGGTGCAGTTAAAGGCAACCAGGCCAATAGAGGGGGACAGTGAAGGGTGACCAGGCTGGCAGGGGGCAGTTGGGGGTGACCAGGCCTGCAGGCAAGTCAGAATGGGGTGACCAGGCTGGCGGGGGGGCAGTTAGGGGCTACCAGGCTGGTGGGGGGGCCAATTGGGGGCAACCAGGTTGGCAGGGGGCCAGTTGGGGGGCAACCAGGCCAGCAGGCAGAGGCAGTTAGGGGTGATAAGGCTGGTAGGGGGGCCAATAGGGGCAATCAGGCAGGCAGGCAGGTGAGCAGTTAGGAGCCAGTGGTCCCAGATTGTGAGAGGAATGTCCAACTCTCAGTTTAGGCCCCTCAGTTTAGGATCGGGCCTAAACCAGCAGTCTGACATCCTCTGAAGGGTCCTGGATTGGAGAGGGTGCAGGCTGGGCTGAGAGGAACCCCCCCTCCCATGCACGAATTTCGTACACTGGGCCTCTAGTCTACACTAATAAAAGAGAAACATGGTAATTAGCGTACGACCGCTACCCTTCCCATTGGCTAATCAGCATATCCTTATGCAAATTAACTGCCAGCCAAGATGGCGGCCAGCAGCCATGCACTGAAGTGAACAGGGAGGATTGCTTGCTCCAGTGACGGCGGACTCCAACGTTCCCCGCCTGACTTGCCGGCCTCTCAGCTGCAACTCTAAGCAACTATGTTGCAAATATAGAAGCTAAACAAAACCCCAGAAACCTGTGTTAGTCAGCCAGGCTTCAGCCAGCCTGACCGCAACATTGTATCAATGTTTTCAGCAGCGAGGCCTCAGAGCTAAAGCTGGCCCAGAATAAAAAAAAAGAAAAGAAAAAAAGGAGCAGTTGGGAGCTTCAGTCACCCGCCAGCCTGAAAACGGGCCTCAGCCCCTCAGCCAGACTGGCCAGGCACCCCAGTGGGGACCCCCACCCTGATCCAGGACACCCTTCAGGGCAAGCCGGCCCCCACCCGTGCACCAGGTCTCTATTCTATATAGTAAAAGGGTAATATGCCTCCCGGCACCGGGATCAGCAGAGCAGTGAGGCCTCCCGGCACCGGGATCAGCGTGACAGGGGGCAGTGCCCAAACCTCCTGATCGCCCTGCGGCTCTGTGTGTGACAGGGGCCGGGGCCACAACCTCCCTATCTGCCCTGCTCTGTTTGTGACAGGGGAAGGCGCCCCAACCCCCGATCAGCCCTGCTCTGTTCCTGATAGCGGGGAGCTCCCCAACCCCCTGATTGGCCCTGCTCTGTGTGTGACAGGGTAGAGCCATAACCTCTCCATCGGCCCTGCCCTGAGTGTGACAGTGGCAGCGCCCCAACCCCCTGATCGGCCCTGCTCTGTGGGTGATAGAGGGTGGCGCCCCAACCCCCCTCCACGGGCCTTGCTCTGTGTGTGACGAGGGAGAGCCATAACCTCCCCATTGGCCCTGCCCTGAGTGTGACAGGGGGCAGTGCCCCAACCTCCTGATCCACCCTGTTCTGTGTGTGACAGGGGGCGGTGCCCCAACTCCCGTATCAGCCCTACTCTGTGAGTGACAGGGGGGAGCTCCTCAACCCCCTGATGGGCCCTGCTCTGTGCGTGACAGGGGGCAGCACCCCAACCCCCTGATGGGCCCTGCTCTGTTCCTGACAGGGGGTGGTGCCGCAACCTCCCCATCGACCCTGTCTTGAGTGTGACAGGGGGCAGTGACCCAACCCCCCAATCGGCCCCACCCTGAGCGTGACTGAGGGTGGCATCGTAACCTCCGGATCCGCCCTGCTCTGTGCGTGACAGGGGGCGGTGCCCCAACTCCCCAATCGGCCCTGCTCTGAGCCTGACCAGAGGCTGCACCTAGGGATTGGGCCTGCCTTCTGCCACCCTGGAGCAGGCCTAAGCCAGCAGGTCGTTATCTCCTGAGGGATCCCAGACTGCGAGAGGGCACAGGCCGGGCTGGGGGACCCGCCCTCCCTACCCCCACCCTGAGTGCACAAATTTTTGTGCACCGGGGCTCTAGTCTATATAATAAAAGCTTAAGTGATTATTACGGCGCAATGACCAGAATGACCAGTCGCTATGATGTGCACTGACCACCAGGGGGCAGATGCTCAATGCAGGAGCTGCCCCATGGTGGTCAGTGTGCTCCCACAGGGGGAGTGCCGCTCAGCCAGCAGCTGGGCTTAGGGCTGGTGAGTGCAGCGGCGGTGGCAGGAGCCTCTCCCGCCTCCGTGGCAGTGATAGGAGCAGTGAACAGGCGGGTGGTAAGGAGCAAGGGCTCCCGGACTGCGAGAGGGTGTAGACCTGGCTGAAGGACCCCCGCTTCCCCCAGTGCATGAATTTTGTGCATCAGGCCTCTAGTTTTTTATAATAGTCAAATTGTGGAAACAACCCAAATGTCCACCAACTGATAAATGGATACACAAAATATGGTATATCTGTGCAGTGGAATATTATTGAACCACAAAAGTACTAATACATGCTGTAACATGGAAACACCTAGAAAACATTGTGCTATGTGAAAAATAACAACCAGACACAAAAGGCAACATATTGTATGATTCCATTTATATGAAATATTTAGAATAGATCAATCCATTCAGACAGAAAGCAGATGAGTAGTTGCTAGGGGCTGGGGAGGTAAGAATGGGATTGACTGCTAATGGGTACAGGGTTTATTTTAGGGGTGATGAAATGCTCTGGAATTAGTGATGATGGTTGAACAGCATTGTGAATATAGCCACGACCTTAAAAACCATTCCAATGTACACTTTAAATGAACAAATTATTGTGTATGTGAATAATCCTACCTAATAAAAGCCTAGGTGGCGTCATACCGTCACTCAATGTCATCACAAGTTGGCTGCCACAAGATGGCCGCCCTCACGTCATCACAACATGGATGCCACAAGATGGCCAGCAGGGGAGGGCAGTTGTGGGCGATCAGGCTGGCAGGGGAGGGCAGCTGGGGGCAAACAGGCCAGCAGGGGAGAGCAGTTGGGGGTGACCAGGCCTGCAGGGGAGCACTTAGGTGTCAATCAGGCTGGCAGGCAGAAGTGGTTAGGGGCAATCAGGCAGGCAGGCAGGTGAGCAGTTAGGAGCCAGCAGTCCTGGATTGTGAGAGGGATGTCTGACTGCTGGTTTAGGCCCAGCTTGGAGAAGGTGCAGGCCGGGCTGAAGGATACCCCCTCCCATGCATGAATTTCGTGCAACGGGTTTCTAGTATCTCAATAATGTTACTGAAAAATACTAGGAGAACTAAGGAGGCAAAAATGGATGATGAATAAGCAGAGGGCTTGAAGCAAAGATTGGAAAAGTACCTTCTATTAGTTTTTGAACTCCCCACCCCACCAGTTCCATCTCCAGGCCTCAGAGCGATCACCCCTTTCTTTCTCACGTATTAGGTCTCCTTCCTCTCCCCTTTCCCTACTACAATAAGCCGATTGCTCACTACGTGAGGCTGATTTGGCCCCAGACAAGGAGAGAGCTGGTGGTTATGATCCTTAAGGAGATAAAATGGAGAACATACTGATGGAAATAGAGAATGGAATAGAACTCACACCCCCTGACTCCTGAAGGTGTCCCCACTTGAGAGGAATCTATGGTTCTGGGAAACAAATGTCCTTGGGAGTCCCTGGCACAGGGCGTGAGCCTGATACATCCCTATGGCCCATCATGCGGTTTAACCATTTGTTTGGAGGATGAGGAATCTTGGGGCAGAATGTCGAAAGGAACCTGTGTCCCTTCTCTCCATGGGGGATGTGAACTAGCGGTGTCAGTCCCTGCTCAGGTGGCTGGCCTTGCTCTGGGCCCTTGGGCTAGTCACCTTCCCTCCTTCTCCTCATTAACACACGTTCTGATGTCTCCCTCACACCACGGGGCTTTATTCTTTTTTGTTGTTGTTGTTGTTGTTAATCCTCACCCAAAGATATTTTTCCATTGGTTTTTAGAGAGAAGAGAAGGGAGAGAGACAGAGAGAAACATCGATGTGAGAGAAGCACATCGATTGGTTGCCTCCCTCAGGCACCCCGACCAGGGCCAGAAATTGAGCCTGCAACCGAGGTACATGCCCTTGACCAGAATCAAACCCGGGACCCTTCAGTCCACAGGCCAGTGCTCTATCCATTGAGCCAAACTGGCTAGGGCACGGGGCTTTATTCTTGATCTGTTTCCTGTTCTTCTATGCTATGTAGACCAAGGTACTTTTTTTCTTTCAGGACACGACACTACTCACACCACTGTAACAGTTATTTCACTTGTAATAGAACTTTATCGACAGTGCAGGTTGGATCAGGCTCCATGCCTTCGCCTCTGACTGTCCTTCCCATGTACATGGATTCCTAGGTGGTGCGTGGAGGCTGTCTGAGATGGCAGAGTCATTGTGCAAGATAGTGTCCCGACTGTCACAGCCAGAAGAAGTGGAAAGAGAAGTGATAACTAAATGTCACATGGCGTCCTGGATGGGATCCTGGAGCAGAAAAAGGACATTAGGTCAAACAAAAAAATAAAATACAGACTTCAGTTAATAAGAATGTATCAATATTGGTTTATTAATTGTGACAAATGTGCCATACTAACGTAAGATGCTCATCACAGGGAAAACTGGGTTTGGAATACAACAGAACTCTTATTGTTTCTGAAATTTTTCTATAATTGTAAAATTATTCTAAAATTGAAAACTTTATTAACCTCCCCACTCCCCACATATAGTGTCCCCACCACCATCAGAGCGGACCATTTTAAAAGAGTGTCATCTAATATGCCTGCTTTGAAGGGTGGTTATGGACACCACCTGTATCCTCAGGGCAGCCTGGAAAAGTCCCCTTTGCCCTCTCTCTTTAAAAGATAGAGTTTTAAAGCTTGGGGGAGTGGATAGGAAGATGAGGGACCCGGAGCAGCAGCGCACAGTCTGGTCCTAGGGTGAGTGAGGCCTTCAAGGACAGTGAGTGACAATGAGGGAGCCTGTGCAACCCTGGGCCATGTCCAAAAGGCTAACAGGGAAAAATCAATCCATGAAGGGAGTTGAGGTAATTTTGCTTCCGGGGCAGAGCCAAAGGGCAGGAGCTGACAGTGTAGCCAGCCTTTGTGCCAAACTTGAGATTTTGTCTGAGAACAAGCAGGGGCTGAGGGCATATACACCATGCAAATGGTTGGATCAGGCCCTGGGGTCCCCGGCCTCTGACTGTGCACAACGGGCCAGCACACATCTCCTGACAGACGGCTAAAGGCAGACAGACAGCCTGGCCAGACAAGCTGCCTCTGGAACTACTGCCTTCAAGCCAGGCTGACCCCTTTGAAGTAGTAGTAGTCTTTTCCTGTCTCTACCCTCCACCCTGCAGCTGAGTTCTGCCCTCCCTTTCGGTAATGACACCCTTTCGGCCTAGCTCTGGCTTCGCTCCAGCAGGCTGATGAGCCTACAACCTCCCATCTGACCCACATCCTGAGTCCTGTGCCTTGAGGCCCTCAGGCTTCCACCCCACCCCCTCCCTGCTCGCAGTAACTGCCTTGGGCCAGAGTCCAGGCCAGTAAACACCTTTCTAAAATCATAAGAAAGATCAAAGTCAACAGGGGTCCAGGGGCTTTTTTTTTTTTTTTTTTAATTTAAAATGCTTATGGATCCAGAAGTGGGCTGGGGAGTCAAGAAGTAGGATGAGAAGCCACACAATAATATTTATTCTCAAATGTGGCATGAAGTTTTCTAATTTCAGCATCATATTGCTAATGATCTTCAAGGCCTTACACTAGAGGCTCAGTAATGTCCCGATGAAGATGCTTGGATGGATAAAACCGGCTGTTTCCCCTGGAGAGTGATGCCCAGTTTGTTCTTGAGACATCCAGTGATGATTAGAAGTATCCCCCTAAGCAGCTCTAGGCTCAGCTCTGGCACTCACATCTTAATTAGGTGGGTTTTTAGTTACCCATTTTTTTCTTAACAGAGTGTTTTGTTATTTTATGCAATTAGAAGGAGGTAGCTCACAACAGTCACCACATGGCAGAAGAGACAGGACAGAAAAGATCATTAACTCTACCTTACTGTACAAGTCCCAGCAGTAATTAAGAATGTACAGAAACAGCACAGCTTCAAGTATTTAGTTGACAACCTCTAATAACAACACCAGCAGTATGGTGCACTTCATAAGAGTAAAAGTGATTAGCTTGTTATATAACCTAATCATTGTAAAAATGTAATTCTCATAACAACACTTGCTATTACTGTCTTGTAAATTTTTTTAAAATATATTTTTATTGACTTCAGAGAGGAAGGGAGAGATAGAAACATCAATGATGGGAGAGAATCATTGATTGGCTGCCTCTTGCTCGCCCCCTATTGGGGATCGAGCCCACAACCCGGGCATGTGCCTTTGACCGGAATGGAATCCGGAACCCTTCAGTCCGCAGGCCGACGCTCTATCCACTGAGCCAAACCGGCTAGGGCTGTCTTGTAAATTTTGATACATCAAATTGTGTATCAAAATAAGTGTTTCCTCCACGCAGTCCATCCTCTGGCAGCAGGTGGTGTGGGTGGAGTGGGGCAGAACCCAATTTTCAGTAAGTTCTTATTTTTTCATTACCTGGATGAATTCTAGGAATAAATGTTGCAGAAGCTAATTCTTTCAGGAGAGGAGTGGTTCTAGAAAGATGATTAAAATTCCCATGAGGTATTAAGGGGGATTTTAAAATTTCCATTTATCAAAAAATTCAACTTAAACATTTTTCGGGCTATTTGAATGTGTGAGGATGTGGGCCAGATGCTAAATACAAAGGTAGAGCGACAAGGTTTCTGCCTCAGGAGCTGCTTTCTAACCCTGGATCACCAGTCACTGATGTCCCTTCCCCCCGGGGCACTTGGTCACTGGCTAGAGATTAGGCGTGGTCATGTCTCTTATGTTGACCTATAGGAACTCTTGTGTGATTCCTTGACTTCCCCATCCTCCTCCCAACAAGTGACCAGTGAGTTTTCTTTTCTTTTTTATAAAGAAAACCATTTTATTATTTTTTAAAATATACTTTTTTTTTTTTTTAAATTTCAGAGAAGAAGGGAGAGGAAGAGAGAGATAGAAACATCAATGATGAGAGAGAATCATTGATCAGCTGCCTCCTGCACGCCCCCTACTGGGGATCGAGCCCGCAAACCAAGCATGTGCCCTTGACCAGAATCGAACCTGGGACCCTTCAGTCTGCAGGCTGACGCTCTATCCACTGAGCCAAACCTGCTAGGGCGAGTGAGTTTTCTTTTTAACTGCATCAAATTTAGCCCATCCTACCTGTTATAGAAAGTAAGTTAGACTTGCCACCACCCCTGGTGATGGACTGTCCGAGAGATGACAGACACAAAGGCACAGTGCTTGGCATGAAAAAGGCCTCAGTGAAGGGTACTTTTTTCTCCCTTTCCCATTTAGAATCTCATGAAAAATGGGAATTCTAATTTATCAAAATAAAGCCAAATCCATGTGTACTTTCACTATAGTAACATCGAGAACATTTTACACAAGAGATTTCTTCATTTGAGAATTGGATAATAGCAGGGACGATTTCATAGTTATCACTGGAGTCTGCAAATTGTCTCCCAATATTTATTCTCCTCCCTCAGTAATAGCATCTCAGTATTTAGGTGGGCAGTATTGTGCCACAAACTAAAAGACATTTGCCAAATTCCCTTGCAGCTATGCAAAACCATTGACTACTAGATAGTAAGATATTAAAAGGAAGTGTGACCTCCTGGCAATGGGCAAAAAGACACCTGATTGGTGGTGTTGCTCTTATATCAATCAGGGCCAAAGCAGACATGCAGTCCTTCGTTCATCCTAGCTTGATGTCTGTCTTGGTGAACATTAAAAAATAATAATAGTAATAATAGAAAGAAAGAAAGAAAAGGAAAGAAAAGAAAGTGTGTGATTTCTGTAAAGGCTGTTTTTAAGGAATGGAGCATCCTTATTTTACCTTTGCTTCATTCTGCTACCTGGGATGTAGATGCCGTGGCTGAAGCTCTAGCACAGCGGTTCTCAACCTGTGGGTCGCAACCCCTTTGGCGGTCGAACGACCCTTTCACAGGGGTCGCCTAAGACCATCCTACATATCAGATATTTACATTATGATTCATAACAGTAGCAACATTACAGTTATGAAGTAGCAACGAAAATAATTTTATGGTTAGGTCACAACATGAGGAACTGTATTTAAAGGGCCAGAAGGTTGAGAACCACTGCTCTAGCAGCTCCTGTTGGACCATGAGGATGAGTGCCCCATTCTAGGGACGGTGGAGAGTGAGCCGGAAGGCACTTGGGTCCGTGGTCATGACTGTCTATTTCTGGATGTCTTCTAGGTGAAAGAAAATAAATTTTTAATTTGTTTAAGCCACTGGCTTTTTAATTTTAATTTTAACTAATTAATTTCTTTTCTTTTCTTTTTTTTTTTTTTTTTTTTTAAATATATTTTATTGATTTTTTACAGAGAGGAAGGGAGAGGGATAGAGAGTTAGAAACATCGATGAGAGAGAAACATCGATCAGCTGCCTCCTGCACATCCCCCACCGGGGATGTGCCCGCAAACCAGGTACATGCCCTTGACCGGAATCGAACCTGGGACCTTTCAGTCCGCAGGCCGACGCTCTATCCACTGAGCCAAACCGGTTTCGGCAATCTTTTCTTTTTTTCTTCTTCTTTTTTTTTTTTGGTGCCGTGACTCGGATCCGAACCTATTTTATTTTTAATTGTGGTAAAAATAACATAAATTTAACCATTTTTAAGTGTATAGTTCAGGAGTGTTACTTATCTTCACATAAACTACTATTGTTTTAAGTTTTTTTTAAAAGTGTGAATTCAAACCTAATCTTAACAGAAGCTCTTGTAACTGACCTCCAATGAACGAACTGGTTAAATTTACAACACTCTTCATTTCTTCAGTCATTGCCCCATCACATGAATGCTCTGGCTACTTAACTATTCTCTAAGACAGTGGTTCTCAAACTTGCATGTGCATCAGAATCACCTGGTGATTTCTGGACTCTGCTCCCAGAGTTTCTGATTCAGGAGGTCTGGAGGAGGGCCTGGGAGTGTGCATTTCTCACCCATTTTCAGGGGCTGCCGGGGGTGCTCACTTTGAGAACTGCCCATCTAAGTAAGGACACCAGTCTTCTGTTTCTACCAACGAGCTGAATGTTACCAATTGTGTTTGTTCTCAAATTGTTGACATGTGTTATACTTCTGAATGTCTTTAGAATTGTAATGATGTAAACTTGTTTACGTGTCACCCTGTTTATATGTAATGTACTTGTAGATCTTAATTTAAATCCTATATAATAAAAGGCTAATATGCAAATCGACCGAACAGCATAACAACCAGTTGCTATCATGAGCACTGACCACCAGGAGGCAGACACTCAATGCAGGAGCTGCCCCTGGTGGTCAGTGCGCTCCCACAGGGGGAATGCTGCTCAGCCAGAAGCTGGGCTTATGGCTGGTGAGCGCAGCAGTGATGGCAGGAGCCTCTCCCGCTTCCTGGGCAACACTAAGGACCCCTCAGGGGATGTCTACTTGCTGGCTTAGGCCCGCTCCTCACAAGGGGTCCCAGACTGCGAGAGGGCATAGGCCAGGCTGTGAGGACCCCTCTCCCCACAGTGTATGAATGTCATGCACCGGGCCTTTAATGTTACATAAGGTTATGAAAAAGCAGTTGAAAAAAGAATTGTTACTCTGAAACTAAGCTGAGTGCTTTGGAACTACTAACTATAGGTACTCACTAAAATAATGCCAATAAGTTAAGTTTGGTAGGGTAACTGTTAAAGATCAGGAAAAAAAATCTATAAAAATTTAGAGGAATCATAAATTCAAGTTGCTCTAAAAGGGTTTTTTATTATTGCTTTATTTTAAACAAATCAAGTCTATAAATTGTAAATGATGTAGGATGGCTGTAATGTAGTCAATAGAGACAAAACAGAAATTCAATCAGGGCATCCAGTCTTTACAAACAAAAACAAAAACTTTTGGAAAATTGGCAAACAAATGTTTGTTTAAACATTGTAAATTAAAATATAAGTGGAGCTATTTTATTACGTAGAGAGCACATAACATAAGATACTTATTTTAGAATAGCTATATTATTATTATTATCTGTATTCTTCGGAAAAATGCTCTCATCACTCTTTGATGTTACTTCTGAGATGGCCATTGGCAATCATCTCGTTTAGCTTTCTTATTTGATAGATGAGGAGAATAAGGTCTGGAGAGGGAAAGTGACTAGCCCAAGGTCATTCTGTTGGTTAGAGTCAGAACCAGAACCAGACAAAGAGTCTGGACTTTTACAATACACCATGACACTTTTTCCTGCCCCCCTAAAAAACAAAGCAAAAAAACCCCCAAAAACCCTCCAAGGATTTGCCTTAAACAATGTCCTCAGTGCCTGGTGGGATCTTCGGGGGCCTTTGAGTCCTGACAGTGGTGGTAACAATGAAGGAGCTGATCTTCCTCTCTCATTTTGCTTGTAAGATTCTTGACTCATCATCAATCAAATATTTACCATCAAAGGGAAGTAATTGTATTTTTAGAAATTATTTTTATTTGTTTCAGAGCAGAAGGGAGAGGGAGAGAGAGAGAAACATCAATGATGAAAGAGAACCACTGATTGGCTGCCTTTTGCATGCCCCACACTGGGGATCGAGCTGGCAACCTGGGCATATAGCCTGACTGGGAATCAAACCATGACCTCCTGGTTCATAGGTTGACGCTCAACCACAGAGCCACGCCAGCCAGACCATATTTAGGGCTCCAGTGAGACCTACATAATAAGTCACAGGAAACATTCCCATCTCAGTTAAGAGTCTATTGAAATTCTATTAGAAATAAATGACTGTGGATAAGTTTTCGCACAGTGACATAGTTTGTTCCATAATGAATCAATAGATGTAGTTGTCGTTCCCCTTTCCTTGACAGGTGTAGATTTGCAGAGTTACAGATAGTTTTTACAGATATCAAAGCAAAAAGAAAAACACTTTAACTTTTAACTTGATACTGTTAAAAAACACCTCCAAATAATTTGTTTAGAGGACCTAGGGGAAAATTGAAAGTTTTCCTTCACTGAAAACAGTCCTATTTTATATTTCCTCTCCTGTATATTCACTTCTCTCCTTGTCTTTCTGACTTCAGGGGTGGCAGGTGGGGTAACATTACCAATTTGCAGAGTTTTATTCGTATTTGTTTTCTCTAGATGGCCATGAGGATTTGGCTGTTGGGGATGGTGAACACCCATGTGCAATGTGAATCACTTATTAGCCCTGTGCATTTCTAGCTAAGCATGTGACTAAGAAGTTCAGGACCAGCGTTTTATGGTAAGTGCGCCCCTTCTAAACATCATCCGTGACGTGATTAGAGCAGCGTGATGTTCTTTTGTTTTCCCAGTGGGTTTAAGGAACAGCAGCCTAGGCCTTTGAGTTCATCCCCTCCCGGAGGCAAAGACTGAAACAACCCGCTGAACTCGTCCCTGGTGCCTCCCTCCTGCAAATGACTTCGATATTTGTTGCAGCTGCCTGGGTTTTCAGCGCCCTCCTGGCCCTCTTGGTCCCTGAAGAGGCCATTGCACATCGTGCCGCACATGTCCAGTAGCCCTACCTTTGTGCAGCTGTTTGCTGAGGAGTAGCATGTTCTCAGCGCACAAAAGCAGCCGCTGAAAGGACAGCTTCGGGCAGAGGGAGGGAGCTGGCCGCGCAGCGCCGGCTGCACCAGCTCCAGCGGAAACAGAAGCTGCTCACCCTGCCCAGGAAACCAATGGAGCGTCCCTAGGAAACCCAAACTCCAGCTTGGCTCGCCCCAGCTCTCTCCCCCGCCTCCAGACCCCCAGGTGAGACTAAAACAAACCAACACACCCCTAGACAGCCCAGTCAGCCTGCCTGGGCCGCCTGGTATCGTCCAGAATTTGACCTGAATCTTAGTGTGTGTTATTTTGTGCCAAGAAATGCTGTCACTACTGTTCTCTTTTGTTTTCCAGCAATTTATTATTATTTTTGTAGTAACTTAAAACATTTCCTCTGGGGCCGCGGTGAAAAAGGTCGGAGATAAATGTTGACAAGTGCAAACTCCTTTGGCTTAAATCAGGGTTTGAGAGTTCAGAAATGCCTACTGCTGACCAGGTCACCCTCCCCAGGCTTCCGACGGCCTCCTGAGAATGGTGGCCCAGGGCCAAGGCTACGCATGTGATGCTGCCGTTTGTGGGGTCTGTTTCAGCATTTATATTTAAATATATTTCCCCCTAAGAATTTTTAATTGGAGATTTCGCCTCGAGGTGCTCACGCAAATCAGAGAAGGCGCCAAACCTAGTTATTTCGCTTCGCAACCAAGCTTTCTGTCAGGGCTTTCTTTCCCCTGCGGTTCTTGCCCCGAAGCGATCTGTAAAGCGAACCCACTCTGATACAGTTTGAAAAGTGCATTTTGTACTTGGCTCTTTCTTTGATCGAATTAATCTGGGCCTTTTTGTAGTTCTAAATGAGGCCTATGGGCTGACAATGTAGCTGTTTAAAGGGGATTTTAGGGGACAATAGCCAATGCAAATAGTGCCATGAGAATGGCAACTTGCTTTTGCACTTTCAATCACATAATAACAGCAAAGAAAGCTTTTAAAATGAATTGAAATTTTGTGGCTTGCCATCTGGGATTATTTGGGGAAACAGTTCTGAAAACTGCAGTTGGGCAAAAGAATGGTAGTTGGGTCTGCTCTTAAGCTGACATGTTTCAGATGGCAACCTTATGCTAACTGGTGCAGAGTTGGCTAGCATTTTTTTTTAAAAAAAAATTTATTATTTTCCTTCTCTTGGATTATCTGCAAAAATTCTCTTTGATTGCTGGTATTTGGGTCTGAAAAACTTTTCTATTGTTGAAGAATTCAATTCAACCGCTTGCAGCTGCTGATCCCCTCATTGTTCCACTGGTGATGTGTACGCGTCTCAGATGAATGTAGCCAAGCCTTTTAGTGCCTTAATAGGTGTCTACATAAAGGTCATTTATTCGGCGGTACTTGTTTTAACAAAAGTTTATACACAAACAACAACCACAGCTAAAACATTCACATTAATCAATTTCCTCCTGGTGCAGAACTCGAAAACTGCCTCAAGACATGGCGCAGGCACGAAAAATGTTTTCTGTGGATGATGTTGTAAAGAAGCAAATAGATTAAGCTATTTCATCAAGGGCAAAACATAATGGTTTCAACACAGTTTCTAGCTGAGGTCTCCCATTCTGCTGTTCCTGTGTCTATGTAGCTATGTCCTGCTGAGGATGGAGTGAGTTTTAGCTCCTCCCTTGATGTTCACCCTGGTTTGGGAGCTGTTCTGGTGGCTGTCAGCTATTGCCTCTGCAGGAAAGGATGCAGAATCTGGAGAAAATTGCATAAAGGGGTACAATCAGGTACCTAGAATGCGCAAAAAATGAATCATTTCTTTGCAGCTGTAAGTTTCCTTGCTATACAAAAGGAAAGGCACAGCCACCCCTTTCCACCCGAAAACCACATAGAAGGCCATTTCTAGGATGAAGTAAATGATGAAAATCAGCGATGCAAATGCTGATGAGGATGCTGACATGCTAACTAAACGTCTGGGGGTTCTGGGGGGTGGGGAGGCAAACAAGGGTTTCTATGGGATTTTGGTGCTGAGAGGGGATTGCCCAGCACAGTGGACATCATGTGGGAATAACAAAACTCTGGCCACATGGGGGAGTGGGGATGCCCACCCACCGTTCCCCTGAGCAGATCCCAAAGAGCTTGCCGCAGCCACCGGGTAATTCAGAGACAGAACCACATTCTTCGATCCATCTCAGGATGCTGGTACCTGTTTATGGCCCTGTCTTCACCCAGATTATTGAGGAAGTAAAAGTAAACGATTGAGTGGTATCGCTAGGTTATTCTCCTGGGTTGAGTTGGTTTGCCTGCTCGTTCGTCTTTCAAGCTAAAGGCTTACATTTGAGAAGTTGAGGATTCAAGTCTTTAGCTGCTGTGGGGGTCTTGTGAAGGTCACGAAGCTCTGTGATCTGTCCTCTGGGTGTGGTTCCACCCCTTCCCCCAACCTCACCTGAGAGTCTCTTCCCTGACTACACTCTCCCAGGCGGAGGCTCCTACCCGTGGAGCCAGCTGATTCCATCCCACAACTCCTCAGCCTTCTGGGTTGGACAGGTGCTTCTCAAACTTTATTGAGCATGAGAATGACCTGGGATCTTGTTAAAATGCACATTCTAATTCTGTTGTTCTGCGATTGGGCTGAACATCTGCATTCTATAAAGCTCCCTGGTGATGCTGATGCTGTTAGGGGCTCTAAATTCTAACTTGCCTGGAGGTGAGGTATCGCTCTTATTCTTCCGGAGCCAAACTATTTATCAATCACCTGAGGAGTTTTAAGAATGCCCATTGGTGCTATCAGGGATTTCCCGACTCTTCAACTCCAGTAGCTTTTTCCAAGATTCGTCAGGGAGTTTTAGGGAGGCTTATCTTGCAATTTATCTTGCACCTGACTTGATTCTTCATTTCCTAGCAGGAGACAGTAAATGATACCTGGTCCCAATCTTTGATCATTTCAATATTTGTCACTCATTTTTAAAATTACCAAATAGCTATCAGATGCCTCCTGTATGCAGGCACTGTGCTAGGTGCTGTAGGCACAGTGGTGGCAAACCGATCTTATCTCTGTTCTAAAGGAGTTTACCTTCTAGGACAGTGGTTCTCAACCTTGGCTGCACATTAGAATCACCTGGGAATCTTTTTAAAATCCTGATTTCTGGGCCTCATCCTCCGGAAATTCTGTTTCTTTGTTACTAATGTTGTGGTCCCACCCCATAACAAAGAAACAGAATTTCCGGAGGATGAGGCCCAGAAATCAGGATTTTAAAAAGATTCCCAGGTGATTCTAACGTGCAGCCAAGGTTGAGAACCACTATTCTAGGAGGTCTCAACCCTGGCTGCCCACTGGAATCACCTGAGGAGTTTTTACAACTAATACATACCTGGCCTCACTGTCACTCTCCCAGAGGGTCACATTTAACTGGCCTAGGATGGGGCCTGGTCACCAATGTTTTGAAGCACTCCTCAGGGGAATCCCTATGTTCACAGCAGCGTTATTTACAATAGCAAAGATCCAGGACTGAGGACCCCTGGCCTGAACGAAAAGGATGTGGGTGAGAACTGTGAGAATTGCTACCTCGGGTACAGACTCCAAAGCTTGAAGAGGACAGTGGGATGACTGTGTAAGTGGAACTCTCCCTGGCAGCCTGCCTTTCCTAGCATCATGCCTGTCACAGTAAGAGAAGGCAGTAGCAGGTGTGCCCGTCAGAACTTCGTAGGATCACAACTACTCATGTGTCTGTGACATCATGTCCTGATTCTGTGTCATAGGCTGTGGTATTTCTCTGACACTAGACCCTCTACTGTGCAGCTGAGGCTGCTTTGGAGCAAAAAAAGGGACTCGACTCCATTGTTCAGGTCAGGGTGACCAACTGTCCTGGTTTGTCTGGGACTGAGGGGTTTCCCAGGATGCGGGACTTTCTAAAGCTAGAACCAGGAAAGTCCTGGACAAACCTGCGTGAGTTGATCAGCCTAGTCCTAGTGCAATGACTCCTGCTGCAGGTTCTCAAATTTGACACAAAAAGCAGGACGCATAAAAGGTAAATTTGAGAAATTGAACTTCATCAAATTAAAAATTGTTGCTTTATGAAAGATTATGAGAAGAGGATGAGAAGATAAGCTACAGAGAGAAAATATCTTTGAACCATATATCTGATAAAATACTAGTATCTAGAATAAAGAATTTGAAAATATGCTAAGCAAAATAAGTCAGACAAAAAGTTAAGAACCATATGATTTCACTCATACGTGGGATATAAAACTGAAAGCAACAAATGAACAAACAAGAAAAACAAACAAAAACTCATAGACACAGACAACAGTATGGTGGTTACCAGAGGGATGAAGGAGTAGTAGGGGGTCAAATATATGACGATGGAAGATGATTTGACTTTGGGTGGTGCACACACAATGCAATCTGAAGATCATGCATTATAGCAGTGGTTCTCAACCTTCTGGCCCTTTAAATACAGTTCCTCATATTGTGAACCAACCATAAAATTATTTTCGTTGCTACTTCATAACTGTAATGTTGCTACTGTTATGAATTGCAATGTAAATATCTGATATGCAGGATGGTCTTAGATGGTCTTAGGCAACCCCTGTGAAAGGGTCGTTTGACCGCCAAAGGGATCTCGACCCACAGGTTGAGAACCGATGCATTATAGGATTGTACACTTGAAACCTACATAATCTTATTAACTAATGTCACCCCAATACATTTAATAAAAAGAAATTTTTTTTCAAAACTCAACAACGCAGTTAGGAAATGGGCAAAAGACATGAGCAGACAGTTCTTCACTGAAGAGGATATACAGGTGGCAAATAAGCACACGAAAAGATGGACAATATCAAACACCAATCAGAAAGAATGTATGCACCCCCATGTTCATAGCAGCGTTATTCACAATAGCTAAGATCTAGAAAGCCCAAGTGCCCATCAGTAGATGAGTGGATGAAAAAGCTGTGGTACGTTTACACCATGAAATACTATGCGGCTGTAAAAAAGAAGGATCTCTTACCCTTTGCAATACCTGGAGAGAATTATGATACATGAAATAAACCCGTCAGAGAAAGACAAGTATCACATGATCTCATGCATGTGTGGAATCTAATGAACAAAATAAACTAACAAAATAGGTCCAGAGGCGTGGATGCGTGGAACAGACTGACAGATCTCAGAGGGGAGGGGGGAGGGAGGACAGGGAAGAGATAAACTAGAGAACTTATATGCATATATGCATAGCCCATGGACACAGACAATAGTGTGGTGAATATTTGGAGTGGGATGGGAGCTGGGTGGGGGAGAAATGGGGGAAAATATGGGATATCTGTAATAATGTCAACAATAAAAATAAACTTAAAACAAGATAGTCATTAGAAATATGCAAATTGAAGTCACATGAGCTATTACTACATATCTATTAGAATGGCTACAATGAAACGTAATGACAGCATCAAATGTGGGTGAGGATATGGATAAAATGGACCACTCATTCATTGCTGGTAGGAATGTAAAATGGTATAGCCGCCCTGGAAAATAGTTTGAAAGTCTTTCTTTAATTTTATTTTTATTTGTATAAAACTAAACATGTAACTACCACATGCCCAAGCAATTGTGCTGTTGGGCACTTATTCCAGATAAACAAAAACTTATATTCACACAAAAACCTGTACACAAATGTTCAGAACAGCATTATTTGTAATAGCTAAAAACTGGAAACAACCTAGATAGCCTTCAACAAGTAAATGAACAGCCAATAATTATATTTCAGTAGATAAAATTTTTCAAGACATGGTTGGGAGAGAAAGAAAACAAAAGAAGTTCTTAGAGGTGAAAATGTTGGAAACCATTGCAGTGCTTACTAGGTGTGGATATTTGATTTTGGGGTGCTGCATCAGAGAGTAGTTAGCCTATGTGGCATGATGGGAGATATACATTCTCACAGAGAAAAAGGACACAGTGAAGTTCTCATTGCCCAGAGTCCAAGCAACTAAGAAATCAAAAAAGTAGAAAGAGCCCTGACCAGCCTGGCTCAGTGGATAGAGCATTGGTCCACGCACAAAAGGGTCTCGGGTTCGATTCCTGGCCAAGGGCACTTACCTGGGTTGCAAGTTCGTTCACTGGTATGTGTGAGGGAGGCAACAAGGCAACCAATTGATGTGTCTCTTTCAATCAATGTTTCTCTCTCTCTCTCTCTCTCTCTCTCTCTCTCTCTCTCTCTCCTGTGTCTCTGTTCCCCTCCTTCCCTCCTTCCCACTCTCTCTGAAAAGCAATGGAAAAAAAATATCCTCTGATAAGGATTAACAACAACATCAACAAAAAGTAGAAAGACACCAAGTAGTAAGTAAGCATATTCATATTAAGGATATTTAATAACATAAAAAAATACTACTTCTAGGATATAATTGATATAAGTTCCTCATTATTTTTCTGTCTGTACCTCTATAGTATAGTGATAACAAATGCTCATAATAGTGATTTCGAAATATTACTGGATCTTAAAGTACTCTCTGAATGATAAAATATGATCTATAAATGCTATTATTGGTAGACTCGACTGTATCACAATTTTCTGCAACATGGTAATACATGAGTGGTCTCCTTATGGCATCTCTTAATTAATGTTTGCTGGTCAGAACATGGTTTTTCCATCCTCTGCATGTTCAGAAGTTGAAGGTACCTGGATACAAGAGAACTCATGAGCTCCTCCTTACTTGTTTTTTACAGAAAGGAAGAGAGAGGGATAGAGAGTTAGAAACAGCAATGAGAGAGAAACATCAATCAGCTGCCTCCTGCACACCTCCTACTGGGGATGTGCCCGCAACTAAGGTACATGCCCTTGACCGGAATTGAACCTGGGACCTTTCAGTTCGCAGGCCGACTCTCTATCCACTGAGCCAAACCGGTTAGGGCATCCTCCTTTCTTGTTAATAAAAGGGCTCATCTGTTGGTCCAGATCATTAGCCAGGTTGAATTTTGAGTCCAAACACCCAGAAGTTCCAAGCCAAGGGTCTCATCTTGTGTTGGTCATGCTAAAATGGCACCTACTGGGACCCTTACCTCTAGTACCATAGAAATAATGACAAGTGACTCCAATATCGTACTTCCCACGCACCCGATTCTGTTCTGTTTTATACACGTTAACTCAATTCTCCTTACAACCCATGAGATACAAACTATGCCTATTCCCATTTTACTGATGAAAAAAGTGAGGCACAGAGAAGTTGAGCTGCCTGAGGTCATGTAGCTTAGCAGAACAGATCACACCCAGGTCATCTGACTCTAGAATGTATTCCCTCTCAAAACAGTATGCAAATACATAGGTTTCCTAATAAGTCACCTATCTGAATATTTTAATTGCAAAATGCCCCAAATTTTCTAGAATTTCTTTTCGTTTCCTTTTCTGAATCAGTTTATCCACTAAGTGGCTTTGTCACAAAGCCTGTGGACACACATGCAATATTCCAGTTCGACCAAATGGTAAATCATGGCAGAGTGCATTAACTGTGGGGCCTCACAGATGGCGAAACAAGACCAGAGTAAACTTCTCCTCAATGTCCTTGTGCATGTCACCTGTTCTGATGATGCTGCATAACATCCCAGTTACTGGTGCTTTAGGATAATTTGTTGAATGGTAGTATTTTCATTTATTTAAGGCTATGATTCAACATAATGTGTCACTTGTTTGTCTTCATGGGTTGTTATTTCCCACGGGGGCCTTTGGAGATGAAGGACAAGCTTGCTGTAGAAGCACTAATAAGTTTTAGAGAAATTATTTCTGAAGTTTATCTCTGCTCTCCCAAATTTGCCGCAGATGGGTTGAGCTATGAACACCAGACTGTTTTTTATTTTATGGTATGTTCACAGGCTTAGAGGGATTTGAATGGCTCTAGATTTAATCACAGGCTGCTGTTTCTTAATGTAGCATTGTATTCATTTAAAAATGAAATGAGACCACATTATCTTGCAACTAGGTCGAAGGGGTTTCTCTGGCAGGAATTTGTTATTGTTACCATTACTGACATTTTCTTTTAGTATTATTTCTGTTTCTCGAGTTTCTGAGAAAAATCAGTGGCTGCACTGGATGTATTATTGTATGATTTTCCCATTTTCTTCACTCTCAACTTAGACTGCTGGGCTAGCTCAGTGGGGGGAATGAGTGGTAGGTAATTAACTTTTAGATAAATTATTGCTGGAATCAAAGGGAAGACACCTTAAGCGCCAGAAGTCAGTCTATCAAAACAGTTGGTGGAGATGTCCCTGTAATTTTGTCATTTTGCAAATGATGCCAGTAATGTTTGCTTTGCAATCTAAGAAGTAGCATCTCAAGCACACAGACATCGGAATTAGTAGGAAAAAACCCCTAGGGCCCTAAGCCATCACCCAAGTGTCTTCTCTCTGACTGAGAACATAAGGGGTCAGAGAGAACAGCATGTGTCACTGTGGCTTACCGTACACTCATCCGTCCATCATGTGACCTGCTAGAGCAATCTTAAGTACGATTACAAAGTCGTGGCTCAGAATCCAGGTGGATTATGCAAAGAAAATGTTTGTGTATTCAGGAACAACTTTACCACATCAACCTACTGGACACTATTTTATTTGATAAATCAGACAACTGGCAGAAGATGGGGAAAAGCCTTTGAGTACATGCTGTCGTAATGGAAGTGCCTGTGTAGAATGATAAGAGGACTTCAACTTATCCTTATTTTAAACTCTATGTCAAGTCACCTTAAGCTATAATTTTGTGTTTATTACTATTTTTCTTATATATACTACTTAATTGCAACTCTAATAGATATCTCAGAGCATTTTAAAACTGGAACAGGCCTTTGAGCTAATAATGGCTGAAATTACTATAACCCTGTCAAGGACCAGAAAAAATGCTACGTACATAGTTTCATTCTTTACAATCTGTGAATTGGGTATAATTATCCTCATTTTACCGTGAGGATAAGCAAGGGCTGGTAAGGTTAAGTAACGTGACCAAAGTGTCCCATCTGGTAGAGCTGGGAGTAAAATAGGAACAGTATCAACTCCAATGTGTACTCTCCCTATCTAGGTTCTAAGTCCCTTGGGTCAATACCTTAAAAAAGAAAACTGAGGTCAGGAGAAGGTAATTTACCTAGAGTAACATCAACACTTGGCTGACATGGCTAATTACATACATAAACAAGGGGAAGACTGAGATGAAGCACGTACAGTTCTGGGGTGGAACGCTGTCCGCTCCGGGTCTAAGACACCCCCAGTCTGGGTCTCTGGAAACTCTTTCTCTGATCAGAGCTCTTCCTATCAATAAACACTTATAAAGAAAAAAAAGCTTATTGAGATACAGTTTACATATTATAATGTTCACCCTTTTAAAGTATACAGTTCAGTGGTTTTTAGTATATTCACAGAGTGGTACAACAATGACCACTATTTAATTTCTGAATATTTGAATAATTCCAAACTGAAATCCCACACCCATTAGCAGTGATTCTCCATTCCCTGGACCCTGGCAGCCACTAATCTACTTTCTGTCTCTATGGATTTGCCTATTTCGCACACTTCATGTGAATGAAATCATAAATATGTGGTTTTTTATGTGTGGCTTCTTTCACTTAGCATAATGTTTTCAAGGTTCATCCATGTTGTAGTATGAATCAGTTGCTTTTTAGGGCTGAATAATATTCTGTTGCACGAATATACCACATTTTGTTTATTCATTCATCCATCAATGGACATGCGTGTTGTTTCTATTTTTTGGTTATCATAAATTATGCTGCTGTGAACATTTATTTGCATATAAGTATTTGTGTGGATGTATGTTTTCACATTTTTTGGTTATGTACCCCCATAAAAGGAGTGGAATCACTAGGTTATATATTAACTCTATACTTAACTTTGAGAAACTGCCAACCTGTTTTCCAAAGTGGCTCCTCTGTTTTACTTTCCCACCAGCAATGTTTCCCACCAGTTTTTCCATATCTTGCCAACACTTGTTATTGTCTGTCATTTGATTATAGCAATCCTAGTGGGTGTAAAGTGGTATCTCAAAATGGGTTTGATTTGTATTTCCTTAAGACTAATAATGTTGAGCATCTTTTCATGTGCTTACTGATCCTTTGTGCATCATTTTTGGCAAATAGCTATACAATTCCTTTGCCTTTTTTAACTGGGTTGTTAAATGAATTCATTATGTATTTTGGATACTAAACCCTTATCAGATATATAATTTGCAAATATTTCTCCCATTCTGTGGGTTTTTTTTTCACTTTCTTGATGGTGTCCTTTAAAGCATAATGTTTTTCATATCGATGATGTCCAATTTATTTATTTTTTCTTTTGTCACTTGTGTTTTTTATCTTCTAAGAGTTTTGTAGGTCTATAATCTTAGGTCTGTATTCCATTTTGAGTTTTTGCATAAAGTATGAGGTAATAAGCGTTTATTTATTTATTTTAATCTTCACCCAAGAATATATTTTTATTGATTTTAGAGAGGAAAGGAGAGAGAAAGAGAGAGAAACATCGATGTGAGAGAGAAACATCAACCAGTTGTCTCCTGTACACCTAGGTATATGCCCAGACTGGGAATTGAACTTGCAACCTTTTTGGTGTACAGGACGATGCTCCAACCAACTGAGTCTCCTGGCAGATATCACTTTGATTACTAAACTGATATATATTAGGACAGCATAGTCACTTACTTGAAATTATGTTAACCTATTCATTGATTATGAAGAAATATTAGAATTTTGGTTGCAAATTTATGATTGGTTCTAGCCCTGTATTTCCTAACTTTAATTTTGCTAATGCTAATAATAGTAAATATTATGATTCTTTAATTCATATATGTTAAGCTATTATACTGGGGAGGGGAAGTAATTTTTTATTAAGAAACTTTTGCTAACTTCTAGAAAAAAAAGCAATTCATGAGCCACAGAAGTAAAATATAATGTTAATTATTATTTTAAAGAAAGTAATAAGATTTAAAAAAGAGTCCACGAATATGGTTCTTGCATTAGGACAGGCAACTGAAAGTAATATTTAAGCACGTAAATATTGAGTATTTAAGAACACTGCAGTTCTATACCTTGGACCACTGCAGAGGAAGAGAAAAAAGATAAGTGGGATTGTGAGGGAAGGATGAGGGAAAAGAAGAGAGAGGGACAGTCAGGAAAGCCACACCAGAGGCAGGTATGGCCTGGCAGTTCCCATGGGGTATGAGGAACAGGGACTGGGGAATTGTGGCAAAGCAGAGACACACCCAGACAATGGCACTCAGGTACAAACACATAAAGCTTCCTGTGCTGGTAAACATACAGGTAGACAGAAAAAAGAGGAAAGAAAGACCAAACATAGGAATTATTTACAGTCATGAAGAGAAAAATGGGTTTCATGAAGTAATAAGCATGTTGGGAGACTGGGATTAAGTCATTTTAAAGGAGGCAGGGGCCCTTTATACAATCAAAAGCGTAACAAAAAATATCCTATCTTGCTACAGTCACCCTGGGTAGAATGACATTAGTTAAGAGGCAGATTCAGCTCCAAAGCCACATCTTTTATTCTGCAAGTCTGTCTCCTGCATCACAGCTGGACCATGGTGCAGAAGATAGAATTTCTTCTAGTGAGTTCATGGGCATCATTGTTGTACATTATTCTGCTTATTTAATATATTTCATGCAGCCTTATCACACCAGGAAGTTGTCAAGATCAAATATAAGTGACTTCCCCACCTTTTGTTTTGTTTTGTTTTTGTTTTCAAGCAACTCACAGCTATAATGCAAGCCAGTAGGCAAAAGATTCTAGGTCTTCAACACAGCACCAATCATGTACTATTGCTATTGCAAATTCTAATTCAGGTTGTAAACTTACTGGAATTCAGTTGTACTGAACCAACATGAGCTATAGGCTCTGAAACTTGATCAAGGGGTTTGAAATAATTAAAACAAAATGTTGATAAATAGCCAACAATGTGAGACTCGATCAGTGTGCGATAAGTTTTTAATTTAAGCACATTACATTCTTTTGTATGAAGTCCTTGAATAATATTAATTTTTGAGAACATTAAATTCGGTCTAGTGTACTGAAGCTGGTAATTATAATGCATAAAATTAGCTGAATAACCAGGGTAGTGCCAATTACTCTGTCACTCATGAGTAATCAATTATTTTTGTGCAGCACAATGTATATGATGCTTGCACATAAAATGATAATGTACAGCACATAAATGAAAGATAATTTTTCCAAAGCATGGCGAGGCATGCCTGAAAGCTTTAACAAATTTACAAGAGAGCTAGGTTATGTCTCTTTGAAGAGTGCTAAAGTGAATAGTTTGAAAAGATTTTGGTCCTGGGCTGACCTGTGTGCTAGCATCCCAGGAATACTGGACACATAGCTTCCGTGTGCTTATGATGACCCATGAGCCTGGCCAGTGTGGCTCAGTGTTTGAAAGTTGACCATGAACCAGGAGGTTACGGTTCAAATCCCAGTCAAGGCACATGCCTGGGTTGTGGCCTCGATCCCAGTAGGGCGTGTGCAGGAGGCAGCCAATCAATGATTCTCTCTCATCATTGATGTTTCTATCTCTCCCTCCCCCTTTCTTTCTCTAAAATGTTAAAAAAAAACATTTAATACAGTGGTTCTCAACCTTCCTAATGCCGCAACCCTTTACTACAGTTCCTCATGTTGTGGTGACCCCCAATTTCATTGTTACAAATTGAACATAATTAAAGCGTAGTGATCAATCACAAAAACAATATGTAATTATATATGTGTTTTCCGATGGTCTTAGGCGACCCCTGTGAAAGGGTCGTTCGACCCCCAAAGGGGTCGTGACCCACAGGTTGAGAACCGCTGATTTAATGTCAAAAAACATATTAAAAAAGAAAAGATGACCAATGACAACTGGCAAACCAAATGTCAGGCACCGGCGTGTAGACTGTGTGATGGGTGAGTGCACAGAATGGGTGACTACAGTGGCAATCATAGTGTATTAGGAACAGGCATTGCACCGCCAGGATTTTCTGTAACTTCCTAGCAGCCGCCCTATGAAATCAGGAGAGTCTTCTCTGAGGCTGATCACCCCTGTGGCTTCTTCTTCAGTTATATTCTGACCCCCACACCGAATCCCTTGTCTTTTGGAAGCCCTCAGCAGTGAGCCTTTCCAGTTTCTCAAGTAGAGCCCCCTTCCTCAGCTATGGACTCCTTCAAGAAAGGAAGCTGAGCCCTAACCGGCTTGGCTCAGTGGATAGAGCATCGGCCTGCAGACTCAAAGGTCCCAGGTTCGATTCCGTTCAAGGGCATGGATGTGCCAGAGGCAGCTGATCCATGTTTCTCTCTCATTGATGTTTCTAACTCTTTCCCTCTCCCCTCCTCTCTGTAAAAAAATCAATAAAATGTTTTTTTTTTTTTAAAAAGAAAGGAAGCTGATAAAAGTCAGAAACAGCATAAGATCACTTTACAGGGTTGTTAGGATTAAATGAGATGTTTATAGAGCATTTACTATGTGCCAGGCACAGGTTTAATAGATATGAAATTATTATTACTACTCATTGTAATTACTAATAATTGTACATTTAACCTAATTGCTTATTTCTTTTTAAAATATATTTTTATTGATTTCAGAGAGGAAGGGAGAGGGAGAGATAGATAGAAACATCAATGATGAGAGAGAATCATGGATCGGCTGCCTCCTGTATGCCCCACACTGGGGATTGAGCCTGCAACCTGGGCATGTGCCCTGACCAGGAATCAAATTGTGAACTACTGATTCATAGGCCCATGCTCAACCATCTGAGCCACACCAGCCGGGCTTAATTTCTTTTTTTCATACTTTATCAATTTATTTCTTTCTGAGAAACCACATAGTCCCAGAGGAGGTAAGTTTTTTCTTTATAGATGCTGTGTTTCGCTTTAGAGTTATGTATAATTCCCATTAAAATCCTGATTTTGAAGTATATGAGAAAAAAAAGATTGGACCCAGAGGCATCTCTGAAGATCCTAGGTAGAGCATTATTCCGAGCGAGTTATATTGGATTCAGCAGGTGGCATTTATTGAGCATTCACTGAGGAGCTCTGTATATGAGCAAACCTCAATTCTTCCCTCAGGGGGTGTAATACAGCATGGGAGATGAGAAAGAATACATGCCTGACAGAGGGTTTATGGCAAACGCCAGCAGAAGTCTTGGACAAGGTGCATAAAAGAGTGGGGTAACTAAATATTAGAATGATCAGTCCTCGATGAATTCAGAGAAAAATACACAGAACCTGCGCTATAAAGCAACTTAAAACAGTGGAAGCCGTGGTAGGAAGGAATAGGAGGGGCGGACTGGGAGGGTCCAGCAAGAGGACTGGAAGGAGGGCTCGAGTCAGCTCTTGGTGTGTGTGTGTATGTGTGTGTGTGTATGTGTACGTTGGGATAAGAGGTAGAGAAAGGGGCATTAAGTAATAAAAACCAAGAGAGGAGAATATGAGCTGGGGAGTAATTGGGAAGAAAGGAACCTAGTAATTTTTATTGCATTCCAGGCACTGTGTGTGCTATGGGATGGGGATACACTGTGAACAAGCAGAGTCAGCCTCTGCCTTCATGGAGCTTACAATCTAGAGGAGGATTCAGATAAGACTAAAGATACAGAGATCCGCTGTGAGTCACCTGCAATCATCTGGAGGAGAAATGATGCTGGCCTGAATTGGGCGATGTTAGAGAGTGCTGCTTTAGTTATTGTAACGGATAAGCCAGAATTCTCAGTGACTGCACACAATAAAAGTTTTTCATGCTGTGTCACAGCCCAATATGAATGTTCCTGGTAGACAGCCTTGCAGGTGCTCATTCAAAACCTAGGCTCCTTCTATCTCATGGCCCATCATCCTCTAGAGCTAAGGGTCCCACTCCCTTCATCTGGTGGATAAGGAAAGAGCCTTGGGAATGTCCAACTGCTTCATAAATACTAAGTTGCACAAGTAATATCATTTTATATTCCACAGATAAGAGCTAATCATATGCCCCTTTTCCTACCCCAGATGCTAGGGGCTTAGAAAACATAGTTTCTTGAGAAAAAAAAAAGAAAAAGAAAAATCATAGCAGTTATTATCATGTTATGATTATATGGCTGGCCAGCTGGTGTTGCTCAGTGGTTGAGTGTCTGACCCATGAACCAGGAGGTCAGGGTTCAATTCCGGGTCAGGGCACATGCCCTGGTTGGAGGCTCGATCCCCAGTAGGGGGTGTGCAGGAGGCAGCCGATCAATGGTTCTCTCACATTGATGTTTCTATCCCCCTCTCCCTTTCCCTTCATCTCTGAAATCAGTACAAATTATATTTTAAAAGGTCATATAGCTAGATGTTGCTGAGATCATTTTGAGGTATACAACATTTTGTTGTTGAAACTCAATTTCATGACATCATATGGATTTCTTGTTTTGGCACTTGCTCAACTTGGAAGGTATAATGTCTTCAACAGGATAAAGTAATTGCTTGAATTATTGGCAATTTTCTCATTGGCAAGCTCCCCAAGATGATGACTTATTTGCATAACTTTGATGTTAAATCTTTCTTTTACATGTTTGCTAAGCAATTAATAGATTAATTTGGTAGGAAAATCTTAAAAAATATTTTTAAAGTATACTATTAAAAAAAAGAAAACATAGTTTCTATCTGGACAGCTATTTTTCCTATGACAATTCCACACTATAGAAGGGGAGCATAGCTCTTGGGTGGTCAGGTAGTGGTTTCTGCTGCAGTTGAGTTAATGCAGTGATCGGCAAACCGCAGCTTGCGAGTCACATGCAGCTCTTTGGCCCCTTGAGTGTGGCTCTTCCACAAAATACCATGTGCAGGCGCACACGTACAGTGTGAAGTTGACTTAAAACTTTAAGTAAAGTTTATTAAGTTAATTTTAGGGAACGTTGTGGAATGAAAGAAGATGTAGTGTTGAGGATTGAGAAAGGTATGTTGAGATGGTTTGGACGTATAGAGAGGATGAGCGAAAGGAGATAGATGAAACAAGTATACAAGACGAGTGTGGATGGGAGAGTTGGAAGGGGTCGACCTCAGTGAATGTACCTCAATCAGATTGAGGACGTTTTTAGCAAAGGCCAGCTTAGGAGTACCCTAATTAAGTTAATAACAATATACCTACCTATATAATTTGTTGAAAAAATTTGGATCTCAAAAGAAATTTCAATCATTGTACTGTTGATATTTGGCTCTGTTGACTAATGAGTTTGCCAACCACTGGGTTAATGAGATATCCTATATAATAAAAGCCTAATATGCTAAGTGTCCAATCATCTGGTCGTAGGTTCAACCAATCAAAGCGTAATATGCTAATGATATGCTAAGGCCACTCAACCACTTGCTATGATGTCCACTGACCACCAGGGGGCAGACAGTAGACCGGTCAACCAGTTGCAGTTACGTTCACTGACCACCAGGGAGGCAGGTGCTCTGACCTGTCGGTTAGCTTGCTGCTGGGGTCTGGCCGATCAGGACTGAGAGAGATGGGCCGGACATGTCCTGGAGCCCTCCTGCATCCCTCCCCAGCTGGCCAACCTCCTGCGTCCCTCCCCAGCACCAATCATGCACTGGTGGGATCCCTTGGTCTGGCCTGCACCCTCTTGCAATCCGGGACCCCTCAGGGGATGTCGGAGAGCTGGTTTCAGCCTGATCCTGCTCAACGCAGGAGCTGCCCCCTGGTGGTCAGTGCACTCCCACAGGGGGAGTGCCACTCAGCCAGAAGCCAGCTCATGGCTGGTGAGTGCAGCAGCAGTGGTGGGAGCCCTGCCTGCCTCCGCAGCAGTGCTAAGGATGTCTGACTGACAGCGGGGATTGGGCCTAAGCTGTCAGTCGGACATCCCCCAAGGGCTCCTGGACTGCGAGAGGGCACAGGCCGGGCTGAGGGACCTCCCCACCCACCCAAGTGCATGAATTTCGTGCACCGAGCCTCTAGTGAGTGATATAAACAGTAACCCAGGAAATGAAACCAACAGGCAAGTTAATTAAGCTTCTATAATTGATTGAGTATGATATCTGAAGGTCAGACAGGAGTTGTGGATGACTCCCAGGTTTTTGGTTTGGACAATAAAGTCAATGGTCTGTTTAGAGATAAGGAACAGAGGAGGGGGAGGAGGCTTTAGGGGAGAAAAGAAAAATATATAAATTTGATGTTGGATATGCAGAGTTCCAGGTAACTTGGGATATCCAAGTGAAGATGACCAATTATGGGTGATATAGATTATGTGAGTTTGAAATTTAGGGGAGTAATTGGTGTCATGGAAAAGGATGAATTTTGTCTTTGTCCAGGGGAGGGGCACTAGGATCGGGGATCAGGACTCCTGCTATGGAAATAGATAGTGAATATTGGGGGGGAGGGGGCGGGAAAGAAGAGAGAGGAGCCAGTCATAGCACCACATCCAGTTGAAAGTAAGGTGCTGGAAGGACAGAGCTGCATTTGATGGAAATGGGGGAGCTGGAATCAGGTGATGATTCAGAAGGGAGGACAATAGCTCAGTTTTTATAATGTTAAAGCTATGCTATGGATAGGGTCTATAATTATAGTATTAAAGAAGGGATTTGGGAGGTAATACCTCTTATTCTAAGTTATTGAAATCTCAGGAGATACAGGTGAGGACAGGTCAGGGAGTTCTTGTTCTATGGCCTGTACTTACAGTGCCCTGATACCGAGTGTTAGGAGAAGTACCCTTTGAGGGATTGGGAAGACCCTTATAGAGCAGAGGAAGAGAAAGAGGAGTGTAGATCCCAGAGAAGAGAACACTGTGGAGGTCAAGAAAGGAGAGTTAAAAAGGACAGTCAAGGAAGAGAGACTAGTTAGCAGGGTGAATGGCAGGAAGCATTTACTAGTATATGGGGGGCATGAGATGTGTCAATAAATGTTTGTACTCTTCCTCATAATTTTTAAAAATTGACTTCAGAGAGGAAGGGAGAGGGAGTGAGAGACAGAAACATCAATGATGAGAGAGAATCATTGACTGGCTGTCTCCTGCACACCCCCTACTGGGAACCAAGGCCACAACCCAGGCACGTGCCCTTGACCGGAATCGAACCAGAGACCCTTCAGTCCACAGGCTGATCTGTACCCACTGAGCCAAACTGGCTAGGGCTCTTTCTCATAATTAACCTTTCAAAATTGTATCAGTAGAATGACAGTTTTTATTCCTGGAGCTTGTGCTTGGGTTCATGGGGCTATTGCATACACAGATGTCTGACTTTTGTTTTAGAAAAGAAATAAAATGGCATATAGTCTTGTTTCACAGGAGAGCTGAAGGCTAACATGAGGAACCGCCACGAACTTGATTTTGCCATCTATTAGGAATGAAGGAGGTAGCAAACCTAAATGGTTCTGGGCCAGTTAAGAGATTTGGTTTAGAAGGAGCTGCTCTGGGCTAAGGAGAAAGGAGGGACTAGACAAAGATTCAGTGCACTTATAGCCAACAGATGTCAGTGTTGTGATGCGAGACACGGCAGAGTTTTGGATTCTCCTCTCGTGTCACCCTTAAGGCTCTGATTTAATGGAAGAGTATTGTCAGCTACCTCTCCCCCTTTAAAAAAAATGCTAGCAAAAGTCAATGGTCTGTTTACTGGGGAAAGCTTTTCTCTATACAGAGAACTGCTTCTCACACCTGGCCGGTTCATCTGATTGTGAGAAGGGATAAGACTTGAGATCATTTCCATGTATCTCTGCAGCAAACTGCAAAATGATAGCCTTTGAGTGAGGCTGTAGCTGGTAGTGAATGTCTTGGCAAGGACAGGAGAAGTACTCCATGGTGAGGAATATATTGGCTCAGTGTTAATACAGGTCTTTTTGGCCACATAGTCACTGGCTCTGTAGAGTGTCATAGTTATTCCGTCACCAGGCTCCACTGCATTCTTTGAGAAATAAGCAACAGCTCTATAGTATGTTCAGTCCTTCTCCCTTCATGCCTATGTGTCACAGGGGTCCAGTTCTTTTGTGGGGGTCTGAGCGATCCTGAGAGAGTAAGAGTGGGGTGTACAGTGGATTCCTTCTTGTTCTTTGGAGAGCCTGATACTGTGACCAAAAGCACATGTTGTTAGAGGCTGAGCAGAGCAACGGATCTCACCGGGCAGCTGTTGTTTAAACCATAAAGTGGGAGTTTGGATATTTAATTTTTAATTGCATGGGGATAAGTTTGCAGAATGAGTTCTTTTTGGCTTAGTCTAATTATTTTTTTCTCTGTGCATGCCACAGAGTTGATGACAGTGTAAGCTGTTGCTGAGTTGTATCCTTTTATCATACATTGGTGACTTAGTGAGTACATTGGTTTCCTTAGTTCTCTGAGCCGCACTAGCAAATTAGTTGAACCCAAGGAGAGGGTCATGGGAACCTCTGATTTATAGCCAATTGGTCAGAAGTATAGTGACATCCTGGACTTTCAACTGGAGTCTAAAGCACAAGGAGGGTGTCTTGGGAATCTCCAATCTGTAGCCCGTTGGTCAGAAGCAAAGGTAACAACTCGGGCTTGCAATTGGTGTCTGAAATGGGGGGGAAGGGAGAAGCATCTTGTGAAACTGAACCCGCAACCTGTGGAATCGGATGCTATCTCTGGGTAGATAGTGTCAGGATTGAGTTGAATTATAGACATGCAGCTGGTGGCCTGAGAATTGTTTGTTGCTGTGGGGAACACTCCACCACCCCTGACACACACACACACACACACACACACACACACACACTACACTTGTGTCCAGGAACCTGAAGAGAAGGATTTGTACATGGTAGTGATTTAACCATGATGATTATAAAATTGCTTCTTATAGTAGGTGGATTCAACCGTAGAGTGTAAGGAAACGAATTCTACTAGCACAAAGTGGATGCTAATGACACCTTAGTGCATTCTGAGGCATTTTACTGAGTCGTGGCACTGTCCTGTTAATGGGTGAAGCTAAGACAGAAACCAGAAATCTGGCTGCTAGATGCTGAGGATAGATCTTAAACTTATTGTACATGTACGACATCAGAAATTTTTCTGGGATAATGCTAGAAAGTCCAGTGACTCGCCAGAAGTGGTGGAAGAAATGCCCAAATTCTGATTATGACTCAGAAAGCCAACACCAGGAGACACAAAGTTAAAGGCCAGCTGTGCGTGGCAAAGCTATCACTATTGCCCTGTTCCCCTTGGAGCAGTAGCCAGCAACTGGGATGGGGTTGTTCTGGGAAGCAGATGTGGCGTAATCAAGGTCTGCATATCATGAAGCTAAGAGGGAGATTTGGGAAAAAACTGACAACCTTTTGCTCTTGTATTTTTGAGTGTCATGTCGAGGTTCGGGTCACAGTTAATGACTGTTGTGCCTGCCCGAGCACCACAGCCATTGAATTCAACCCACCAACTTTCTGTTGATTTAAACAATGACCAGGGTCATTATTTGGGTAAAAAAGTTGGGGGCAGTTCCATCTCAAGAGAACAGCGTGAGTAAAGGGGCCCTGGAGGTGCATGACCTGTGTGGGAGAAGGCAGGTTGTCTAGCTTGGCAAGGTGTATGAAAGGGCAAAGTAGAAGACAAGGCTCAAAGGGTACTTTGGGCTCATGTCAGAGAGCTTTGATATTTATACTAAGAAATCTAGGCTTGGCCAGAGGTGGTGGGAAGTCAGGAGTCTTTCCAGCAGGGAGATGATGTGAACAGATCTGTTTTTCAGAAACCTGGGCAGCAGAGTCTGATTATAAGGAGAAGCTTGATGCAGAAGCTCCAGTTTAAAAGGAGATCATTTAAGCCAGTGGTTCTCAACCTTCCTAATATCGCGATCCTTTAATACAGTTCCTCATGTTGTGGTGACCCCCAACCATAAAATTATTTTCGTTGCTGCTTCATAACTGTAATTTTATTACTGTTATGAATCGTAATGTAAATATCTGATATGCAGGATGTATTTAGGCGACCCCTGTGAAAGGGTCGTTCGACCCCCAGGTTGAGAACCGCTGATTTAAGCAGTAATATAGGGTCTGGACTTGGGCAGTGGAAGTTGGCTGTAGAAGATACTTTAGGGTAAAATTAGGGTTGGATTAAGGATTTTAGAGACGTTAGGCACTGATAAGCTAATAGTATCCCCCTTAGCCTTCCTATATTGCTTAAAATAAAAACAGCACTAGATTATAAAATACATTTAAGAAAATCCAATAAAGTTCTACATTTCCTATACTAACTGCTTTGATAATTTTATAGAAACATCAAATATCTACTTTTAAATTTTGTTTTCATGCTTTTGGAGCCCCTGATTCATTGATGTCCTAAGAAGTTGCTTAATGTTCGCATAGGGTTATTGTAACCATGGGTGAAATGGATAGTATTAAAAAACTGGTTTGAAATAGGAACTAAGGGAGAGAGTGGATTTCTGGCATGGTGAGTAAGGAGGAAAGAGAAGCCAGAAACAAAGAACACAGGATGGTTCCCAGTGTAAGGCACTGACAAGGTGCTGTAGGGCGCAGCAAAAAGCATGAAGGCGCAGCAAAGAGCATGAAGGCCCTGCCCCAAACCTTGTGGTGTCTGCGAGGGGAGACAAGAAGGAAAGAGAGAGAGAGAGAGAGTTATGCCTATTTTGGAGTAGAGTATTCTAGAAAAATAAAGGCATGTATGTGTGTGTGTATAGTGGAAAATTATTCAGCCTTAGTAAGAAAGAGCCCTAGCTGGTTTGGCTCAGTAGATAGACTGTTGGCCTGTGGACTCAAGGGTCCCCGGTTCAATTCTGGTTAAGAACACATGCCTGGGTTGTGGGCTTGATCCTCAGTAGGGGGCATGCAGGAGGCAGCCAGTCAATGATTTTCTCTCATCATTGATGTTTCTATCTCTCCCTCTCCCTTCCTCTCTAAAATCAATAAAATATATATATATATATAAAAAGAAAGAAAGCAGGGTCTATAAGAGATATCCAGGCTGCTGACCTAGCCGATTGGAATATTTATTGACCCATAATATTACAAAAAATCATCCCTCTTTATTTCTACTTTCAGAGTTATATTCTTTTAGTATCCATAATATACAAAGAAATTTTACAACTCAAAAAACCCAGATAAACCAATTAAAAATGGGCAAAAGACTTGGATAGACATTTCTCCAAAGATGATATTCAAATGACTGACAAGCATATAAAAAGATGCTCTATATCACTAATCATAAGAGATATACAAATCAAGACCACCTGAGATATCACCTCATACCCATTAGGATGGCTAGTATAAAAACACACACAGAAAATAATGAGTGTTGGTGTCAGTGTGAGAAATTAGAACCTTTGTGCACTATTGATGTGATTGTAAAATGGTGCAATCACTGTGGAAAACAGTATGGCATTTTCTCAAAAAGTCAAAGATAGCCCTGACCGGTTTGGCTCAGTGGATAGAGAGTTGGCCTGCAGACTAAAGGGTCCCAGGTTCGATTCCGGTCAAGGGCATGTACCTTGGTTGTGGGCACATCCCCAATAGAGGGTGTGCAGGAGGCAGCTGATTGATGTTTCTAATTCTCTATCCTTCTCCCTTCCTCTCTGTAAAAAATCAATAAAATATATTTTAAAAAATAAATTATTAAAAAAAGTTAAAGATAGAACTACAATGTGATTTAGCAATCTCACTTTTGGGTATACATTCAAAAGACTTCAAAGCAGGGTCTTGAAGAGCTAATTCCATGCCCATATTCATAGCAGTAATATTCACAATAGCCAATAGGTGGAAGCAATCCAAATGTCCATCAATGGATGAATGGTTAAAGAAAATGTGTCACACACACACACACACACACACACACACACACAAGATGAGGCAAAAATAGGTTTAAGAGTATTCAAAACACAGTTCATTCTCATATTATTTATTAATTATTATATTATTTTCCACACGAACAACTATAAACCTACTTTTGTTCGTGTGTGTGTGTGTGTGTGTGTGTGTGTGTGTGTGTGTATAGTGGAAAATTATTCAGCCTTAGTAAGAAAGAGCCCTAGCTGGTTTGGCTCAGTAGATAGACTGTTGGCCTGTGGACTCAAGGGTCCCCGGTTCAATTCTGGTCAAGAACACATGCCTGGGTTGTGGGCTTGATCCTCAGTAGGGCATGCAGGAGGCAGCCAGTCAATGATTTTCTCTCATCATTGATGTTTCTATCTCTCCCTCTCCCTTCCTCTCTGAAATCAATAAAAAATATATATATAAAAAAAGAAAGAAAGAAACACAGGGATGAACCTTGCAGACGTTATGCCAAGTGAAATAAACCAGTCACAAAAAGACAAATACTATGTGATTCCATTATATGAGGAATCAGTCAAATTTAGAAACAGAAAGAAGAGTGGATGCCAGGGACTGGGGGGAAGGGAAGCAAATAGATATAGAGTTTTACTTTTGGCAAGATAGAAAATTCTGGATATCTGCTGCTCAGCAATGTGAATGAGTATGGTTGACACTACTGACTGTACACTGAAAATGATGAACATGGTAAATTTTATTTTACATATTTTTTAATCACAATTTTAAAAAGTTACAACCTTTTCTGTTATTACATACTATCTAAAAACAAAATTCAACCGAGTAAATTTGAAGATGTAATTGGCTTTATTAAGGGATCCATGAATTAGACAACATCACATCTAGCAACTAGAAGGCGCTCCAAGGGGTTGTAGAAATGGAAGGTTTTTATGGGAAGAAGGTGGGGCATGGGGGCTGCCTGCAAAAGAAAAGAAATCATTGCTTTAGGCCAGGGCCTCTTTTCTGGGTCAGGGAAGAACCTCTTCTTCTTTTGGGAGGTGGAGACACCCCACCTGACAGATTGCCTTATGGGTGCTTGAGCGACACATTTCAGACTGGTTGGTGGAGATGACATTTCCGGTGAAGGTCTAAACCGCAGTTAAGTCAGGTATTAACTCTAGGTTTGGTATCATGGACTTTAGCCCAAGTGATGCCATTTTGGGTCTGTGGTTTTCTCTTTAGTAAGTCCTAAATCAAATTAAGTCTAATGAGATATGGGACATAATCTGCTAATACTTGGAGATGCCCTGAATTCAATACAATGGAAGAGATTAGTTTGTATCATGTGAGTGTGGGAACGTGCGAATCAAGAGAGGAAGGGAGAGGGCAAAGTGGGTTTTTCACAGAGAGCGTAAAGATCTCATTTGGCTTGCAGCAAAAGGTCTCGTTTCGATGGAAGCTTCCCCATCATGGAATGCCCTGCACTCCATGGTTTTCCCACTTAGGTCGTGGATCCCGTCTGTGTGCAATCACAGCATATACCCTGATGGGGGTAAAATGACAAAAATAATGGCATGTAGCAGGATGCTAAGTGATACTTATTGAGTGCTTACTCTGTGTAAGACTGTGTCGTCTTTATATGCACACATTAACTCATTTAATTATCACTGTTGTGGTAGGGAGTTAGGCAGACATGAGCAGAGCAAGGATGATAGGCCAGCTACAGAAGGCCACCAGCGCAAAAGCCCGGGTGCCTAGCAACGGGCAAAACTGGGAAAACAAGGACCTCACCCCCAGGGTAATTTCTTCTCTCCTAGTCATGCGGTTTAGATCCTCCGCCTTTTCATATCCTGGATACGTGGTTCAGACCCTCCCTTGTCTTTTCCTCTCCGGCCATGTTGCTAGTCATGCAGGTTAGATCCCCTTAGAGGGGAGAAGAAGGGGGCCGGAGAACAGCGCTTAAAAATTAAGCCCCCAGGACAGTGACGTTCTGACCCGTGTCAAATACATCGAGGCCTCAGTTGTATGTCAGCTTCCGGCCGAGAAAAGCAGCAAAACCAGACAAGTGACACCACAGCTGACCTCAGGACCAGCTGCATTGACTAATGACCCCCTGCCCTGGCACCGGACAGCAATGGAGACCACGACCCTGAAAGGACACACCTGGAAATTGATGACAATTCTATTGAGATCCTTCCCTGAAACCTTCCCTGAAATCTCCAGCCTTAAAGCCCTTAGCATGGAGGGCCACTGGGGCCTTCCCCCTCCTCTACCTTCCTCCCCCCCAGTCCTGTTACCTTTACCTTTCTCTCTCCTGAGCTCCAAGGGCCTTTCTTTAGCCTCTGTAACTTGTTTCCTGAGCCCATTTCTTCTATCTCTGTGGCTTTCTAAATAAACTTTCTCTTATAGTTTGTGTCTTGGCTCCGAGTTCCTTCTTAGCCAGAACTCAAGTACTGAGGTTGCTGAATCAAGTTCCGGTCTGACTCTACAGGTATCAAACCTGCTGCTGTTTTTGCTGTTGCCAGCACTATGACCCTTTTAGGTATTATTAGTTTCCAATCCATTTCTCAGGAGAGGAACCTGAATCATAGAGAATTTAAGGAAACATAAATCATAAACAGTGAATCTTGGATTTGACCCAGTTGATCTCATTTTAGACCCCGAGGCCTTAATTACCATTCTACTGGAGGTAGTAGATGTGAAGGGTTTAGCAGAGCAGGGCATTCATTTCTAAATGGTAGGAATAAAAGCAAATATTTAGAGTTTTTTCAATCATATCTGACTTAAGAGTAGTTTTTCTCTATGACCAAAAAATTCTCTCTCTCTCTCTCTCTCTCTCTCTCTCTCTATGTAATAGATATAAAAGTAGTTTTATTAAGATATGAATAATATTTTGTATGGGGGACACAAAATGCCTATTAAAGAGGAAGATATTATTTTAGTATGCTGGTATTAAGTGCATTTTAAAATTAAAATTTTATTGAGATACTTGTAGATTCACATGCAGCTGCAAGAAATAATGCAGAGAAACCCCATGTACCATCTCCTCACTTTTCCCCAGAAGTTCTTAATTTGATGAAGTCCAATTTATCAAGTTTTCCTTTTATGCATTATGTCAAGTCTAAGGACTTTTCTGCTCTCCCTAGACCCAAAGTGTCTGTCTTATTTTTTTGTTTGTAAAAGGTTTACAGTTTTATGTTTTACATTTAAGTTCATAATCCATTTTGAGTTAATTTGTGTAGAAGGAATAAATGTGTTTAAAAAAAAGATTGGGTACTATGAGCTAATTTCAGAGTCTTTTGGTTCCTGAAGTTTGTATTCAATAAGACTATCAGTTGGTGCCAAAATAAACATCTCCTTTGCAGATAAACTGTAATGTTTCTGATTCCTGAGGGCAAAGCCCTGGCCTGCGCACGCGTGTGTGTGTGTGTGTGTGTGTGTAAAAGGAATACCATGTTTTGTACTTCTTTTCCAAAGAAAAATAATGAAAAAATGACAACTTGCTCAATTTATTTTGCTATGGGCTTGAGTAATTTTAACTGATGCCTTATTAGAAAAGAGCTCTGTGAACTGGTTTAATTTTCTCAGTATTGGTTGTTTTATTACCTATTCTAATTTGGTAAGTGGGAAGTTCCATGTTTTATTGTTAGACTATGACTAGAGGGTACAATTGAGGTGAATAGTAGAGTGAATTTTGGAGAAGGATTAGGAATCCTATCTAATAAAAGAGAAACATGGTAATTAGCCATACAGCCACTACCCTTCCCATTGGCTAATCAGGGAGATATGCAAATTAACTGCCAGCCAGCAGCCAGGCAGCTTGAAGCAGAACATGAGGCTTGTTTGCTTCAGTGATGGAGGAAGCCAAGCTTCCCCGCCTGCCTTGCCGGCCTCTGAGCTGCAACTCTAAGAAACATTGTAACAAATATAGAAGCTAAACAAAACCCCAGAAACCTACTTTAGTCAGCCAGGCTTCAGCCAGCCGGACCGCAACATTGTTTTAAATACAGAAGGTAAACAAAGGCCAGAAACCTGCTTCCAGCAGCGGAGGTTTCATAGCTGGAGCCGAGCCTCAGAGCTAAAGCTGGCCCAAAATAAAAAAAAAAAAAGGAAAAAAGGACAGGTTGGGAGCCTCAGTCACCCACCAGCTTGAAAACGGCCCTCGGCCCCTCACCCAGACTGGCCAGGCACCCCAGTGGGGACCCCCACCCTGAAGGGGGTGTGACCAGATGCAAACAGCCATCATCCCCTCATCCAGGCTGGCCAGGCACCCCAGTGGGGACCCCCACCCTGATCCAGGACACCCTTCAGGGCAAACCAGCCGGCCCCCACCTGTGCACCAGGCCTCTATTCTATATAGTAAAAAGGTAATATGCCTCCCAGCACCAGGATCAGCGGAGCCACGAGGCCTCCTGGCACCGGGATCAGCGTGACAGGGGGCAGTGCCCAAACCCCCTGATTGCCCTGCGGCTCTGTGTGTGACAGGGGGCGGGGCCACAACCTCCCTATCCGCCCTGCTCTGTTCCTGACAGGGGAAGGCACCCCAACCCCCTGATCAGCCCTGCTCTGTGCCTGATAGGGGGGAGCTCCCCAACCCACTGATCGCCCTGCGGCTCTGTGTGTGACAGGGTGCGGCACCCCAACCCCCCCCCCCCCCCCACGGGCCCTGCTCTGTGTGTGACGGGGTAGAGCCATAACCTCCCCATCGGCCCTGCTCTGTGTGTGGCAGGGTGCGGCACCGCCCCCCCCCCGCCCCCCCCCCGCATCGGCCCTGCCCTGAGTGTGACAGTGGCGGCGCTCCAGCCCCCTGATCCGCCCTGCTCTGTGGGTGATAGAGGGTGGTGCCCCAACTCCCCTATCGGCCCTGCTCTGTGCGTGACAGGGGGGAGCTCCTGCGGCTCTGTGTATGACAGCGTGCGTGACAGGGGGGAGCCCCTGCGGCTCTGTGTATGACAGCGTACGGAGCCCCAACCCCCCTGATGGGCCCTGCTCTGTGCATGACAGGGGGGAGCTCCCCAACCCCTGATCGCCCTGCGGCTCTGTGTATGACAGTGTACGGAGCCCCAACCCCCCTGATGGGCCCTGCTCTGTGCGTGACAGGGGGTGGTGCCGCAACCTCCCTATCGACCCTGCCTTGAGTGTGACAGGGGGCGGTTCCCCAACCCCCAAATTGGCCCTACCCTAAGCGTGACTAGGGGTGGCATCGCAACCTCCCGATCCGCCCTGTTCTGTGCATGACAGGGGGCAGCGCCCCAACTTCCCAATCGGCCCTGCTCTGAGCCCGACCAGGGACTGCACCTAGGGATTGGGCCTGCCCTCTGCCATCCGGGAGCAGGCCTAAGCCAGCAGGTCATTATCTCTTGAGGGGTCCCAGACTGCGAGAGGGCACAGGCCAGGCTGAGGGACCCCCTCTCCCCTCCGAGTGCACAAATTTTTGTGCACCAGGCCTCTAGTTCATTTATAAAAGCTTAAAACCAGAATCTTGAAGGATGGGACAAAAACAAGGGTTATTAGTATTATTGCTGAATGGCAATAAGAAAATGGTGAAGGGTTTTCATTACACCCTTGTTTATATACTAACAAAGGAAATATAAACTTGCACCATCCTCTGAAATATTGAGTGTTCACTGTTATCAGTTCAGATAAATCTTTGTTCTAGCAATTTTATATTATAAATTTCATGATGGATTTTATATTCTGCCTGTGGGAGGAACAAATTCAATAGAATATATTGTATGTACTCTGAGTTTCAAAAAGTCAGTGTGGAAAGTGAAGTGGATTTTGTAATAAATATAGCAACTGGATTGGTAAAGATAATTATGGAGTAATTCTATCCTTGGCTCTTGAAGATAGATTCCACTGAAATCAATGAAATTACATGCATGGATCAAAGATAGAATGTTGATTAATTTTCACATGTCAAATTAAATCAGTTCATAAACTAGTTGCTACACGTTCTAGAAGAGTTATTTTAGAATCAGATATTTATACGATTGCAAAAATTATTAGTTTTAAAGAAAATATTTTATACATGCTATTTTGTTGTCAAAAATGCAATAAAATAATATGAATATTATTATGGCATGCATATCTTGAAAATGATGAATGTGTAACTCCAAGGACCTTGGTGATATATCTGATCTCTACAATTGTAGCTTGATTGTAGATCATCAAATGAAGGGAATAAGCCTTCCAAAATCAAGACAGCACTATTATAATTAGTTTTTTTTCTTTCAAAAACAAATAGGGAAGTGAAAATAAACAGAAACCCTTGGTTTTCTTGGGCTAACAGTATAGTCTCCTACGTGGGCTCAACTCATATGCTTCAAATGATGATATTTTCTGACCTTGCCTCATTCTCTTCTGCTTATAGACAATTCAGTATTAGGTATACCTTATTTTATTTTTGTATGGCTCGTGAAAACATTGGTGTGAATGAAGTGGGACTGAGTTCCCGGGCAATGACTGAGTGTGACAAATATTAACTTCAGCCTGAAAGGGTTGCTCTTGAGCCACTTTCATGGCTTTCGTTGGCCCTATGGCTGAGGGTTGGGTTTGCCTACTCTGGTTCCTCTTTGCAGAAGCCGTAAGTCCCTTTTGTGAAATTCCTCAGTACTCTGTCTGAGTCTATATTAGAGAATTCCTGAATTTATTTTGATATCATAATTACCTATGCACCAGTTATATCTCACAATAGACTGGCAGCCTTTGGAGGGCTCAGATGGTGTCACAACTACCTTTGTGGTTTCCCATGGCATCTGTTGGGGCCTGGAACAGAATGGGCACAGGATGGCAGTGGACATACTGAAGGCTGAGTGAGCCATATCATGATACTTAGCTGAGTCATGTATGCTGTAACCTTTAATGACAAGCATTTTCGGTCTGGATTACAGATTTTAGATCAGTGGGTCTGCTGTTCTTATGCCCACATTTTCTGCATTTCTGTCTTTACAAAGAGAAGTGGCTATCTCCTCTCTTTGCTCCTTGATTTTCTCTCCTAGGATGTGAAACATGCTTTTACATGCACTTCTTGCTGCTAACCACTACTTTATGACTCATCATCAGGGACCTTAAATTTAGAAAAAAATGTAAAATTCATCCCCTGAATTTGGTTTTTTGAGGGAGCCACTGGGGTATTTTCCTCAAAAAAGAAAATCACAGTCTTAATCCTCTTGTTATTAATATTAGATGATTCTTAGAATTAACACATTATATAGTGAGCATGAAGAAACAACATGATACTCTTACAGAGGAATTATCTTACATAAAAGAATGCCTTTGGTTTTCATGCAGAAGTATTGCATAAATCCAAAATACAATTATTATTATTTTATGTTTTTAATTATTATCAAAAGTGGGTCTGTAAAGCCAGGAAGATATATGTTTTCCAAGAAAGCAGGAAACAAATTTGGTTTTACTAGTCATATTTAGTAGAAAGCTATTAATTTTCTTCCAAGAATAAAATAGGATTGCAAGTGGGCATTTAAAGAATGCATTAAAATGGCAATGTGCACATAATTTAAATGAGCTAAGAGCTGCTAATTATTCTGGCATGTGTTCAGTTACTTTTGTACTATTTCTCCTCTAATGTAAACAAGAGAAATCCTCTTAATTGTCACAAATAGCTTTTAGTAGGGGTTGCTTTTTTTCTATTTTTTTTTTTTTGCTGTTCTTTTTGTATAGTGTGTATATTTAAGAACTAAGTGTGATTATTTAGAATATTTTTTTAAAAAATGAATCCCTATTACTTATATTTTTCAGCTCTTAAAATCAAATTAAAGAGCTAATTAAGCTATTTATTTACTAGAGCGGAAAATAATTATGCAATGTGTATTTGGAGGAATAAATGGCTTCATGTGCATCCAAATGAGGTAAAAGTGGGCTGAGACATACTCATGTAACAGGGTACATGGAGCACAATGCATAATGGTGAAGGCAGGTCCTTCAGTGTAGTATTCTTGATCATTATTCTCCAGAAATGACATTGATTTGTGGGCGTGACTACACTATTTTTCACGGCTGAGGGCCTTCGGTGTATAACTAAACACTGCAGCCTTATTTTAAAGACATTTCATCACACATTTACAAAATTTAAATGAGTTAATTGAGTTTATTAGAATATGCTTCTGCTTCCTCCAGTATGGAGGACTAAGTACTCAAGCTAGTTCCTGGATAAAGCATACTGATTGATGAGTAACAAGATGTGGGACTGAAATTCATCCGTGAGTTTTGACTGAAACACGAATATAATAGATACCAAAGAGAGAGTGAAAATCCCGAGAACCATGTCCATGAGCTTGTAGATCAAGGATATGATCTACAAAGGGTTATACTGTGAGAGAGGAATGGATCAGTGAGGAGGATATTTTTGGAGAAAACTGGGTGATAAATCCCACTGCTTCCCCCCTCCCACCCCCCTCAACAGGGGTAGATACTTTCTCAGGCCAGTGAGGAGGGCATCCATGGCACCACCTGGAAAGCTTTAATGTGTGTAGACTGGATAGAGTCAGATTCTGGAGTCAGATTCTAGACAAGTCAGATACTTGTCTAGAAGGCAGACATTAGGGGCAAATGGCATTGAGCTTTTCTGCCTCATCCTCCTCCATCTTCTTTTTGCAAATGTTGTCTCATTGTTTCAAAGAGACTTGGGAGAAAGAGCCAGTGTGATTTCTCTTAGAGCCTGCCACCTGCAAGGGGTGGGAAGAACTCAAGACAGAGGCTGGTTATGTACCACTGGTGTACAAAGACAGGAATTATGAGAGACCACTCAGGGACGCATCAACCTGGGGCTAGATAGAAGTTGCAAGAGAAGGATGTGCACTGATAGTAAGCTCATTAACTTTCAGATGGTGAGGCCAGCAGTTGAGGTAAGAACCTTTGTCCCACTCCTCTTTTCTCATCCTCGTACTTTAACCCCGAGGGCATCAAAACATTAACTCTGGAGAAGGAAGAGGAAGGAGAAGAAAAGAAGCCAGAGGCAGTGAACTAGGGAAGAAGTCAGTCGTTCTCTTTTTCTCATGGTAGCTTTTAGCCTGAAGCAGAAGCAAGCTGGGAGCAGAGATTGACTAAGTGAAGCCCAGAGTTATAACTGTTATACAGAATTGGACATTCTAGTTTCTGAATCAAGACTGTTTTCCATCCAGGTGTGGGGAAACATTATCCCTCCTAAATAAGGCCTATTGGAATAGTGGGAGGCAAAAAGTTGTGTTCTGATTACATTATGATATATATGTGCTTGAGTAACATTACAATTTCAAATGCTGTGCTAGGTTTGAAGGATATGAGGGAAATATCCAACGGGATAAAAAGAATAGTTTGTTGAAATTTGAGCAGCAAGCAAATCAGATCAGGAGACTAGCTTTGCGCCCAATGATCGGAACCTGAGAATACTGTTGGTTCAGATGCTGGAAGGGGAATAAAGCAGCTCTAGGTAGAGCACTCCCTGGCCTGCAGCAGAAGCCAGGGAAAACCTGCTCTGGAGGAAGGCGATCTCAGCTGGCCCCAAGGATTCCTATGGAATAAGGTCTAAGATCACCAAAATAACAAGAAAAAGCCTGCTTCGCCAGAGGAGAGTCAGCAGAAACAATAAAGGATTTAGAGTCGTAATGAATTCAGATTTTGGAATTACAGGTGTAGAATATCAAATGATTATATATCAAATGTTTAAAGAAATAACCTGGTATCTCACAGAAATGAGAAAGCAATAAGGAACTACCAAAAATAAGCAGGAAGATTTGAAAAGGAAACATAGAAATTTCAAAATGGAAAAATATTGTTGACATTTTAAAAAATCAATGAGCTACTTAGATATCAAATTAAATAATTGAAGAGGGAATTATTGCTAGATAGACTGAAAGAAATTACCCAGAATGCAGTACAGAAAGACAAGGAAATGGAAAATATGAGAGTTTATCACTAATGGGCCCCCAATAAAGGAACTCTAAATGTTTTAGTATCACAACCTCCTTACATTCTTGAAAATTATGTAAATGAGGATCCAAAAGAGCTTTTGTATATGTCAATTATATCTGTTGATATATACCATACTAGAGGCCCAGTGCATGAAAATTCATACACTGGAGGGGCAGTCCCTCAGCCCCGCCTATCCCCTCTCACAGCCCGGGAGCCCTCAGGGGCAGGAGGTGACCCGGCGATCAAGGGAAGGCGACCCCCCCATCACACCTCTGCTGCTGCCACTGCTGGCAGTGCAAGCCTCCGTCAGCCCTGGGCAGCTGGGAGGCTGAGGGGTCTGGGGATTCTGGAGGCAGGCGTGCAGAGCCCACCGCCCCAGCAGGGTTGAGGGGACTGGGCACTGCCATCTTTGAGGATGTGGCAGTCAATTAGCATATTCCCTCTTTATTAGATAGTATTATAGGTTAAAACAGAAATTTAATTTTTTAAATTAATTTAATAAAAAATAAAATCATTTGATGTTACCATAAATAACACATATTGTTTAAAAAGCTTATTTTTTCAAAACAAAAATATTATTGAGAAACTTTTCATTTTTGAAAATCTCTTTATTGTCTGGGTAAATAGAAGACAGCTAGATTCTTACATCTGCTTCTGCATTCATTCTGTTCCTATATGCTGTTTTGGTTGAAATGTATGAAGAAAATCTGGCCTCACACACATATAGCTGGAAAAGGGGGAAGTATTTTACTAGCCTTTTTCAGATAATGATGGGTATTATTCCTTATACCACACCCCAACTCAACCACTGGTAGTTTCCTAATGGCTAGTTGCAATGTGGAATTTGAAAGCCATATCAATAAACTTTTTTCATATTCTGTACATTAAAATTCATTTGCCTATCTTAAACCTTAAATGGATTTTTTTTTACCTATGTATAATATTGTAACAGCATGGACTAATGATTTGGAAAATGTTGGTTCATTGAGTAATGCAGGTCTTCCAAACATTGATGCTAAAATCACACTCATTAATGTTACCACTAATCTCATTAGAAAAATCTATGTACTGAGAAGCTGTCAAACTCAAGGTGGAAAATACACATTTTCTAAAATTCTAATTTTTGCCTGAAACTTGAATTTTATTATTGGCAAGAAATTCTATCAGGTTGTTTCCCCTGAAGTAACAGGCTCACTTTGTTCCATTTTGAGAAAATGTCTGCCATTTATCCAAGTCTGAATAGCCATAGTTCATCTGTCAGTCATTCTTCTAAGTAAAGATAGTGTTCCATGGAAAACTGGTTACGTCAGCTTGCACCTCAGTCACACAAGTGTTTTTCCTGGAGACAACCTTCATGCTTTGGTATTCAGCAAAAGTGCTTTTTGTGCTTTCCATTTGGTCACAGAGAATATTAAAAAGACATTGCTTAAGGGTCAAGATTTAATACAATTAATATATTTTTTTCCGCTTCGCCACACACACTTTTAAGTGCAACTGGCATTTTAGAAAATTGCCGGTGAGTGGGTGACAGGGAAGAACACAGTGGTTTCTAGCACAGTTTGGTGCTGCTGTCTTGATTAGTGCTGAGGCATCAGCACCTTTACCACCGTTGCTTCTGCACCATTAGTGTATGTGTCAACAATAAAAAACACACAGTAACACCTTAGTATTATTATAAAAGTAGTTTTGACCTTGTGGATTCCTAACAGGGTTTCAGGGACCCTATAGGTCCATAAATCACCCTTTGAGACTGCTATTCTAAGGGAAAGGGAAAAATGTCTCCAGAAATAAGTTCCAAAATAGAAGGAGGTCTGGTTAGCAAAGAAACTGGTAATCTGTGAAATCTTAACCGTGTAAAATAATAATGTTTTATTTGTGGGCATTAAAATATTAGAGTTAACTTAATAGGCAACAGTAGCATGTAAGTGGGAAGGGGTGAAAATAGCATGAAAATTGGGGAGGGCGTTCAGAAAGAGGATTATGGTAGTGAATAACTTTAGAATTTAACTGAAATATGAAGGAAACATTTTAAGGCTGGAGAATGTCGAGTTAATGATTATGGATTACACGTATGCATTTATTTTCACTCCATTTCCCAACCACAAGCATGACAATAAATGGATGTTTTTAAAAGCCTTAAACCTATAGGAAGAAATGTGGAGACAATAGCAGTCGAGTTGAGAAAGGTGGAAAGCGGGTGGATGCGTGGTATCTGTCTTAGACAACCTGGGAAAGCCGAGTTCCAAGCTTCAGGAGTCAGCAGTAACAATAAAAAATGATTTTGATTCCCAAGGACTTCAGATGTTAGAGCAGTGATGGCGAACCTTTTGAGCTCGGCGTGCCAGCATTTTGAAAAACCCTAACTTAACTCTGGTGCCGTGTCACATGTAGAAATTTTTTCATATTTGCAATCATAGTAAAACAAAGACTTATATTTTTGATATTTATTTTATATGTTTAAATGCCATTTAACAAACAAAAATTGACCAAGAAACTGAGTTCACGTGTCACCTATGACACACGTGTCATAGGTTCGCCATCACTGTGTTAGAGTTACCAGATGAAGACTATAAGCTAATTCCATATGAAAATGCTTAAAGAAATACATGTGTACTCACATAAAAAAAAAAAAAGCAACCAGGAACTATCAGAAATTCCTGGTACCTGGAAGAAAGAAATGGCACCTGGGGTATCCAGATGGAGAAAGCTGAGGAGCAACTTATTATCTCTGCTGAGGAAGCCTCAGAGGTTCTTCCTGGAACTGGAGCTAAGGTGAGGCTACGAAGCAGGAGTGATGGAAAGGTTTCCTACGAAGCGACCAGCTTCCCAGCTTCCCTTCCCACCCTGAAGATTTTCTGTGGCTAGGATAATTCCTGTGGCTTCTGGATGGGGAGTGCAGGGCACGGTTGGGAGTATAGTTAAACTGCAGATACTGAAGTGTAGGTACTGAATGTGTGCAAAGCAGCAGCTGCTATCTAAAATTCAAAGAACTACATTGTGGGGATTACAGGATGGCCTTTATGTATACAGTAGTCCCCCCTTATCTACGGGGTATATGTTCAAAACCCCCAATGAAGGCCTGAAACCTCAGGTAGTAGTGAACCCTGTATACAGTCGGCTCTCCATATCAGCGGTTTCTTGCTCATCTGTGCTCAGTCTTGGTTCTCCGTGTTGTTGGGGGAGGAGATGGCATGTGTATATGCGGTAGAGATATAGACAGGGAGACAAAGAGAATTTTCTAACGTGTTTCAATCATCAGAAGCAGCCTCCATCCCTTAAGCATCATCAAAGTTTTATAGAAGCTGTCCACACCACACAATACCCAATTTTAAACTCCTGCCTTTCTTATCTCCTATTTGCTTTCTACGTAATTAACAGCCAAATGACCACAAATTGAGCACTGGTGTGGAGGAGGTGGAGGACCAGGGTTCAAGGTAATAGTCTGGCCCCAGGTTATGAAATCAAGGAGAATTCAGTGTTATGATATTGATGTGCACTATGTAAATGTTTAGAAAGTGGAGGAGTATTGTAATTCTATGGTTTTACCTGTGATTTAGTGTGACATTTCTTTCTTGAACTGCAAGGTCCCGGTAAATGTCAAGGCACAGCAGGCTGGAAATTAGTACACACTTTATAAGCGACCTTTTGTGGGTTCTACTCCGGGTCATGTGGTCTTCTCATCTGACCACACATTTGACAGAGAGAAACTCCGAGATGGAGCAGGAGCATTACATGGGTGACAAATAGCAATGCTATGAAAGGAGCCTTATGATTAAAGTTAGAGCTCTAAGGTTTGAATAAATCTCATTTCTAGAAGAGGCTGCTTTTACAATGTTCTGTGGCATCGGAAGTATAGGAAATGGGCTCTGGGGCAAGGGAAAATTAGGGGAAGGAGAGTCTGGGGTGCATGTCCGCAGGAGGTTTAGTGCTGCCAGTCAGGTGTTTGAGAATATAATGGACGAAATCTCTGTCTCAGCTGTCTAAGTCCATGAAATCTAGAATCTCCCCCCAGGACAGGGAATGGAGGATGCCACAGGGCCCATCACGTTTTTATCAGTTTGATGATCTGGACAGAATGGTAAGGCTTTAGGTGTTCGGAGCCTCATCTGAGTTCCCCCACAAGTACAACAACAAAGTCCTCTCCAGTCTCTCTGTGGCTTGGAGAGTACGACTCGTGTGAGATTTCCTTGTATTTGAGATTTCTCCTCTTGGGAAGCAGCTGCTCAGTGAGCTATGGCTCAGTTCAGGCTGAGATAAGGTTTGATTCAAAACTTGTGATAACTTTGAATGATAACTGAATTTCCAACAATTAAAGGGAGAAATATACGTCATATGGGAATCAGTGGAAGATTTTAAGAGAAAGACTATACATCTGCAAAAAAATCTTTATGGAGTCATTGAAATATTTAATAATTTCTTCCTATATTCCTTTATGGAGTCCTTCAGTGCTCCTCAGCCTCTTTCCCATGTCATTGATTTATAAGCTCTGCAGAGTGCATGGTAGTGGTCATAGGGAGCACGGTCAGTTTACTACACCTTTGCTGTGTTGAGGAATTTATGCACTCATTGTTTTGTGCACCAGCTTACATGGATAAATTGTATTTACATATCTTTGCCCTGATAGCTTATATTCTCTGCAGAGCAAGGATTCTGGATCTCTAAAAGACATTTCTGTGGGCATAACATTCTGTTAAATAAAATAAACAGGCTACATTGCCTTTTCCCATCAAAGTAAATGGCATCGCCAGGCCCTCTGCGCTTCACACCCATCCTATTGTAGAACTTTTAATTGACTACATCTACATCTAGTTCCTCAAATTGGACTGTACTATCTACTACTGTAGCCGCTAGCCATATGTGGTTAAATTTATATGAATTAAAATGAATGCAATTAAAATTTCAGTTTCCCAAGCCCACTAACCATATTTCAAATGTCAATAGCCATATGTGGCTAGCGGCTATTGAATTGAACAGGGAAGACAAAGAACATTCCATCATTGAACAAAATTCTTTAGTCTTTGCTGGTCTAAGACATTTTTCATATTTGTCTTGAGCTTTTAATTTTCTCTACAAACTAACCTGGGCAACACATACAGTATGCTTAGGCTTTTACAACACTTTACGGCCTCCTCTCTCCACTTCTCAATCCCTGCGATCTACTTCCATGAATCACGCAGAATCTCAGGGTCACACCTGGGCCTTGGCATCACCCAGAATCTCTCTGCCTCAGACACTTACATCTAAGCACTAGTTTTCAGGTGCTTTGCTCTCTAATACCCATCAGACCTCTTCTTCAGTTACACTGAGACCTCCAGTTCCTGGGCCTGTGCGTTTGTTCTCGCTTGGCTCCTCTGTCTTTCTTATCCAGCCTGTATACATTCCCTTGCCATTATCCTAGAATCAATCAACCTTTATCTTATTAATGCAGTGGTCGGCAAACTGCGGCTCGCGAGCCACATGTGACTCTTTGGCCCCTTGAGTGTGGCTTTTCCACAAATACCACGTGCGGGTATGCACGTACAGTGCGATTGAAACTGATTGAAATTTCGTGGCCCATGTGCAGAAGTTGGTATTTTGTGGAAGAGCCACACTCAAGGGGCCAAAGAGCCGCATGTGGCTCGCGAGCCACAGTTTGCCGACCACTGTTCTAATGCATCTTCCTTAACATCTCTGCTTCCGTATCAGGTAAGTGGAGCAGGAAAACTGACAAAATGCATTGAAGTTAGGTGCTCTCTACTAGTGTTTTCAAACCTTGGGCCACAATACATTGATGGATTGAGAAGGAGCTTAATCTAGTGGGTTTTGTTTGTTTGTTTTTTAGGTTAAATGGGATAGAGTAGAAAATATTCATCTCAGAAAGTAAGAGCAAGTTTGTTTTCATGAATCTTTTGTGTTAGTTATATACATATATATGTATGTGTGTGTTGGGCCATAATATAAAATATATTTCTTTTTTAATTATAAAATTTTTTATTTTTTTCAATTAGAGTTTACATTCAGTATTATTTTGTATTAGTTTAAGGTGTACAGCATAGTGGTTAGACAATCCTATACTTTACAAAGTGTCCCTTTGATATTTCCAATACTCACTTGGCACCACACATAGTTATTACAAAATTATTGACTATATTTCCTATGCTGATAAAATGTATTTCTTAATGTAGAATGAAAATAGTTGCCAGCTATTGCTCTATACTGTCTAGTAATTCTTCCGTGTCTTCAGTTGCTAGTAGTTCCCCATCAAAAATAATTTGTGTGCCCAACCTGTGTGGCTCCGTAGTTAAGCGTTGACCTATGAATGAAGACGTCTCAGTTCAATTCCCTGTTCAGGGCACATGCCTGGGTTGTGGGCTCAATACCCAGTGTGGGGCGTGCAGGAGGCAGCTGATCAATGATTCTCTCTCATCATTGATGTTTCTATCTCTCTCTCCCTCGCCCTTCCTCTCTGAAATCAATAAAAATATATTTAAAAAATAATTTGCATGTTTTTGGTAGTTAACTTCTCTCTAGATAAAGGAAGTTTCCATTCCTATACCATAAATGTTTTCTAAAATTTAGAATGGGATTTTATTTCAAAAAGCCCCCTATTTTCTATCCAATGCATTTTTATATGCGTCAAAATGGAGATATTCTCTCCTTTGTTAATAAAATTTCCTAATGTTGAATCATCCTTGCATTCCTGCATTGAGCCTTATCTGGTCATGATATATATTTCTTTTAATATACTGCTGTGTTTGATTTGCTAATGTTTGGTTTAGGATTTTTGTGTCTACAGTTTCTTAATAATTTTGTCAACTATCTTATTTAGCATTCATTTTATGTCCAATATTGAAAACATGGTTATATTTAATTTGTAAAATGGAGTGAAAAAATTTTCTACCTTTCTGTCCTTGATCTGAAATTGTTTGTCTAAAATAGAAATCACTTTTTTTCTTTAAATGTTTTCTGGAACTCACATGTAAAACCATCTTCTTGATGCATTTTCAGGAACAGATTTTTTTAAATTACATTTTTATTTCCTTCAATGGTTATTATTATTTTTTAAACATTTGATTTTTTAAAGTTCTTTTTAAAAAATATCTTTTTATTGATTTCAGAGAGAGGATGAGTGAGGGAGAGAGGGATAGAAATATCAATGATGAGAGAGAATCATGGATCGGCTGCCTCCTGCACGCCCCCTACTGGGGATTGAGCCTGCAACCCGGGCATGTGCCCTGACTGGGAATCAAACCATGACCTCCTGGTTCATGGATCCATGCTCAGCCACTGGTTATTGATCTTTGTGTGTTTTTTAATCTTCTCTTGAGTCAAATTTTTAATATTATCTTTTAAAATATTCATTTAATCTAGTTTTTCAAATTTATTGATAACAACCTATATGTAATGATTAAAAAAAAAGAACTCTATCTATAGTTATGCTTCTTTTCTTATCCTTAAAGGTGTTTGTATCCTCCCTCCCTCCTTTCTACTTCCCCTTCTCTCCATGCCCCTCCTCCCCCCTTCTTCCCTTCCTCCCTGCCTCCCTTCTTCCTTTCCTCCCTCTCCTTAATCAGACATGATAAAAGTTCGTCTACCTTCTTGGACTTTTCAAAAATCAAGTCTTTGTGATTTTTGTTTTCCATTTTGTTGTTTTTTCTATTTATCTTTATTTGCTTTCTTCTACTTCTTTTGGGCTTATTTGTTTTGAGTTGATAACTCTTAGTGGCAGATAAAGCCTGCCTTCCTTGTTGCTTGGACACAGACACACGAGCTAGGCTGCTATCATAGGTATGATACCCTGGTTTTGAATTGAGAGTTAGTAATGCACAGAAATGACACCAGTGGCATTTGCAGCAAGACCAAGTTCTTGCACTTGGGAGAGTGTGACAGGAACACCAGGGCGGTCTCAGCACCCACAGCTCTCACAGTCAGTGGTGCAAGATGCAGCTGCTGGCACCTGGTGATCGGTTCAGTGATACTATGGTGGGCATCGTTCTAGCTGTATAGCTCTGAGCCTCGTTCCACTGCCAAGCCAGTGACTCTGTGAGTGAACCAAGGTCCTGTTAATAAGTTTATCTTTTTGCCCAAATCTGCCAGTGTGGGTTTCTATTGCTTCCAACAAAGAATCTTGTCTGAATACATTCTTTCATTGTTGTTCCTTTCTAAATAGTGTTTCTAAGTAAATAATATTTCTAAATAACATAGTGTTCTAAATAATATTTTGATTTCCTCTTGATCCCAGGGGTTATTTAGAAAGATGTCAAAATTTTCCCAGTTGATAAACATGTTGGTTCTTTCCTTTTTAATTTCTCTTTTTGTTGTAATGTGGCCAGTTAATGTGGCTCGTAAGATTTCTGATTTTTTGGAATTTATTAAAATTTTACCTGTGATCTAATATATATCACATCATGTCAAGAGTATTTTTTTTTCCATTTGTGAGTATGAAATTTCTAGTCTAAATGTAACCCTTCGTGGATTTGTCAACTTCATTTTATATTTCTAAGAGTTATCAGTTTTCATGATTGATTGTAACTTTTTAAAGTATAAAATATATTTTTTTGTTCAGTTCTAAACCTTAAATTCTATTTTAAACCTTGAATGCCATTTTGTTTAACATTAATATTGCTATATTTGCTACATTTTCTTTTTGTTAGCAAGTGTATATTTTTGTGCCTCTATTTTAAATTTTACTTCATAATTTTTTTCTTCCTTCCATTTTTCTTCTGTTTTCCCCCTGTCTTCCTCTTCCTTTTCTTTTTGAAAAAAAATATATTTTTGTTGATTTCAGAGAGGAAGGGAAAGGGAAAGAAACATCAACGATGAGAGAGACTCATTGATCGGTTGCCTCCTGCAAGCCCCCCACTGGGGATCGAGCCTACAACCAACCAAGAATTGAACAATGACCCCCAGGCTCAACCACTGAGCCATGCGGGGCTGGGCCCCTCTCTTCCTCTTTACCTTCCTTTCTCTCTCCCTTCCCTCTTCTTTCCCTTCCTCCCTCCTCTACCCAATATGTAAATCTCTCTTCTAAAGGGAGAATTTAAGGAGAAATTATCCTTTGTAGAAAGTGCAATAGTGTAAAAACTCATTAGTACTGGTCCCCCCAAAATAAAGGGAGAATTGAACACATTTGTATTTATTTTGATTATAGGTATGGTCAGTTATATTCCTACTACTTTATTTTATATTTTGGTGTTTTTTTTTCCTTTTGGATCTTTTGTTAGGTTTTTTACATTTTCTTTAATTTTTATTTCTCTATTCCTGATCATTATCCTTTTTATTCCATATATTTAAACGTAAATTTGATTTCAACCTACAGAGCAGCACTATCCAATAGAAATTTCTGTGATGGTGGCAATGTCCTATATCTCTAACACTGTCTCAGAGAGTAGCCACTAGCTACATGTGGCTATTAAGTAGTTGAAATGTGGCTAGTCACATGTAGCTGTTAATGGAGAATTGCATGGATTGCCTTTCTCCGTTGCTAGTGGGAGTGGGGTTCTTGGGGTGTCGCTGGAATACGAACTTCCGGAGGCTCCCACAGGAGGATGAAATATGGTGGAAAGCTTTATTTGTGTGGCATTACATCACTGGGTTTCAAAAGCCCCATTTCCCTTAAAGGAGCCCTGGAAAATGTGCAGTAGGGCCTTTAGCAGAGCTAAAAGCAAAGCCAGTGTCCAGAGTTTTCGTTACATGGGGGAGCTGGGTCCAGCACAGCATCAGACTTGTTCTGGTCCATCAGTCCATTGTGTGTAGGGTCCACATGGCTTTGTGCCTTGTGGGTGAGTGTAGAGCGTGAGAGCCCCACAACCAGGAGTCAGGCCGGAGTAGCAAGAAGGCAAGAGGCAGAACTCCTCTGTTCAGGAGCTTATGTATTCCAGGTTTCATGCCCTTGCAGTGGTCACTTCCATCCTCACCATTGACCCACTCCCAGGTGTGACCAATAGGCAACCACTCTCTCTACATCATCCAGACTTTACTGGGCAGGCCTCTCATACTTGGCCTTTCCTCTGTTCCTTTCCAGTCAATTAATTACTGAGTTAAACACAACGAAATCATAACCAACAAGTACTATTGTGTTAGTTTACTAGGGCTGCCATAACAGAATACCACAGACTGCTGGCTTAAAATATAGAACTATATTTTCTCACAGTTCTGGAGGTTGGAAGTCCAAGATCAAGGTGGTGCTAGGTCTGGCTTCCCCTGAAACTTCTGGTTTCTCCCTGGTTTGCAGGTGGCTGTCTTCTTGCTGTGCTCACACATATTTCTTCTCTAGGACACATTCCTGGGGTTACTTTTGTGTCCATATGTCCTCTTTTCACAAGGACACTGGTCACATTGGACCACGACCCACCCCAACGGCCTCATTTGAACTTAAGCAAATCATTATCTCCAAATACAATCACATTTTGAGGGACCGAAGGTTAGGCCTTCAACACATGAATTTTGGGAAAACCAAGATGGCGGCATAGGTAAACACCGGAAATTGCTGCCTCACACAACCACTTCAAAAATACAACTAAAAGACAAAACAGACATCATCCAGAACCACAGGAAGGCTGGCTGAGTGGAAATTCTACAACTAGAAGAAAAGAGAAAAGCACACTAAGACTCAGAGGAGGTGTGGAAGTAAAGTGCCCACGCGGAAAGGACTGGCAACTGAGGACCCAGTAGTCTTTTTCAATTGGAAAGGAGTCACAAGCTCCCGACTGCTCTGAAATCCAGTTCCAGGCAAGTCTCTGGGGTCCCAGACTCATACAGGGAGAAACTGGACTGTCAGGGCAGAACTTGAGGGTGGCTTTCTCTCAAAGGTGCTTGCAGTGATTACCCGGACACTGAGATGTGGGGCCTCTCAGGGAAGGGCTGAGGATCAGCCATAGCTGTTTGCTCCGCCCTGTAGACTCCCTGAGACCCTGCCCCACCCAAGCTGTGTGCAGAGGCTTTTGCATATGAATGGCCTGGCCCTTTGCAATCTAAAATTACCTAACAAACTGCAGCTGGGTCAGAGAGACCCAGAACATCCAAAAGAAGGCCCAAGGCCCCACAGCAACTTGCATTGCTTCACAGCTGGGCCTCATCTGGGTACTTCCAAACCCCAAACAAAGAAGAAAAAAGAAGAATCTGCAGATCTCTCCATAACTCCTGCTGGGTAGCCTCAGGCAGAGGCTAAATTAGCACCTCCTTAGAGATCTAAGAGCCAGTGTACCCAGTGGTCAGAGTAGGACCATCCAGATTACAACTCCTCAGATCCATAAGCGACACACTCAGGGGGCAGACTCAGTGAGCACCAAAGCCCCACTGAAGCATGTCTTGCCCCATAAGGGTGTCTCCAGCACAGAAGTTCTCCCACTGTAGACACAGCTGATTCTCACAGACAATTGGCCTGGAGGTCAATTCCTCCCAGTGATACCTACAACAATCAAGGCTTAACTATAACAAGACTGTGCACAAAGACCACAAAGGGGTGCACCAAGAGTGCCACCTCAAGTAATTGGGGAGGCTGAGCCACTGAGCCCTATAGGACAATTGGCACAGAGAGCCACTCTATCAACACAGGGAAGCAGCCAGAATGCGGAGATAAAGCAACAGGTAACAAATGACAGAAATGGAGGAAAGCAAACTACTGGATGTAGAGTTCAAAACCATGGTTATAAGGTTTTTCAAGAATTTTCTAGAAACCGCTGATAAATTTAGTGAGACCCTCGATAAATCTAGTGAGACCCTCAAGGATATGAAAAAGGACCAACTAGAAATTAAGCATACACTGACTGAAATAAAGAATATTATACAGAGATCCAACAGCAGACTAGAGGATCGCAAGAATCAAGTCAAAGATTTGAAATATGAAGAAGCAAAAAAACACCCAACTGGAAAAGCAAAAAGAAAAAAGAATCTAAAAATATGAAGATAGTGTAAGGAGCCTCTGGGACAACTTCAAGCATACCAACATCCAAATTATGAGGGTTCCAGAAGAAGAGAGAGAGCAAGATATTGAAAACCTATTTGAAGAAATAATGACAGAAAACTTCCCCTACCTGGTGAAAGAAATAGATTTCCAAGTCCAGGAAGCGCAGAGAACCCCAAACAAAAGGAATCCAAAGAGGACCACACCAAGACACATCATAATTAAAATGCCAAGAGCAAAAGACAAAGAGAGAATCCTAAAAGCAGCAAGAGAAAGAAAATCAGTTACCTACAAGGGAGTACCCATACGACTGTCAGCTGATTTCTCAACAGAAACTATGCAGGCCAGAAGGGAGTGGCAAGAAATATTCAAAGTGATGAATAGCAAGAACCTATAACCAAGATTACTTTACCCAGCAAGGCTGTCATTCAGAATTGAAGGTCAGATAAAGAGCTTCACAGATAAGGAAAAGCTAAAGGAGTTCATCACCACCAAACCAGTATTATATGAAATGCTGAAAGGTATCCTTTAAGAAGAGGAAGAAGAAGAAAAAGGTAAAGATAAAAATTATGAACAACAAATACACATCTATCAACAAGTGAATCTAAAAATCAGGTGAATAATCTGATGAACAGAATAAACTGGTGAATATAATAGAATCAGTAGCATAGAAAGGGAGTGGACTGACAATTCTGGGGGGGTGGGAGGGGGAAGGGATGTGGGGGGTTCGGGAAGAGACTGGACAAAAATCGTACACCTGGACTTGTATGCATGCATATAAGCATAACCAATGGACATAAGACACTGGGGGGTAGGGGAGGCCAGGAGATTGTCAAGGGCGGGGGGTGGGGTGGGGGGGGAAGGACACATATGTAATACCCTTTGTAATACTTTAAGCAATAAAAAATGAATAAAAAATTGAAAAAATAAATGCCAGGCGGGTAGTTAATCACTTTAACTATGAACAATCACGCTTAAGTTACATAATCTTTACTCCCTGGTAAGGAGATAAGAAATGCCCTAACATTTGGAATAGAAATTGATGGGATTAAAATCAACTGGTATAAATACAGATGTAACAAGACAGTAAAACACAGAACCTGGCTGGAGATCTTGGACAGAACTTGGCTGGAGATCCTGGCTAGGCTGCTGATCAACTGAACTCGGTCTCCGTGTCCTTCATTCTTTGCTGACACCATCCACACCTTTGGAAACCCCTGGACCTGCTGGGGATGGACCCCAACACACCATCTGAGAGCTGAGCTGCTGTAGATATTCTCAGAGCAACCAAACCACAGCCCGTCCTCCACTCACGGGTCTCCTGTGAAAGCCTGAGTGGCTGTGTGGAGCTTCTCCCTTTGTCTCATAACCATGTCCACCAACGAGAATGCTAATTTGCCAGCTGCCCGCCTTAACAAATTCAAGAACAAGGGGAAAGACAGTACAGAAATGAGACGGCGCCGAATAGAAGTTAATGTGGAGCTGAGGAAAGCTAAGAAGGATGACCAGATGCTGAAAAGGAGAAATGTGAGCTCCTTTCCTGATAATGCTACTTCTCCACTGCAGGAAAACAACCAGGGCACTGTAAATTGGTCTGTTGAGGACATTGTCAAAGGCATAAATAGCAACAATTTGGGAAGCCAGTTCCAAGCTACTCAGGCTGCAAGGAAACTGCTTTGTATGGAAAAACAGCCATTCCGAGACAACATAATCCGGGCTGGTTTGATCCCAAAATTTGTGTCCTTCTTGGGCAGAACTGATTGTAGTCCCATCCAGTTTGAATCTGCTTGGGCCCTCACTAACATTGCTTCCGGGACTTCGGAACAGACCAAGGCTGTAGTAGATGGAGGTGCTATTCCAGCATTCATTTCTCTGTTGGCATCTCCCCACGCTCACATCAGTGAACAAGCCATATGGGCTCTAGGAAATATTGCAGGTGATGGTTTAGTTTTCCGAGACTTGGTTATCAAGTATGGTGCAGTTGACCCACTGTTGGCTCTTCTTGCAGTTCCTGATATGTCATCTTTAGCATGTGGTTACTTACGTAATCTGACCTGGACACTTTTAAACCTTTGTCGCAACAAGAATCCTGTACCCCCATTAGATGCTGTTGAGAAGATTCTTCCTACTTTAGTTTGTCTCCTGCATCATGATGATCCAGAAGTATTAGCAGATAGCTGCTGGGCCATTTCCTACCTCACTCGTGGTCCAAATGAACGGATTGAAATGGTTGTGAAAACAGGAGTTGTGCCCCAACTTGTGAAGCTCCTAGGAGCTACTGAATTGCCAACTGTGACTCCTGCGCTAAGAGCCATAGGAAATATCGTCACTGGGACAGATGAACAGATGCAGGTTGTAATAGATGCAGGAGCACTTGCCATCTTTCCCAGCCTACTAATGAACTCCAAAACTAATATTCAGAAGGAAGCTACCTGGACAATTTCAAATATCACAGCTGGCCGCCAGGACCAGATACAGCAAGTTGTGAATCATGGATTAGTCCCGTTCCTCATTGTTGTTCTTGCTAAGGCAAACTTTAGGACACAAAAGGAAGCTGTATATGCTGTGACCAACTATACAAGTGGTGGAACAGTTGAACAAATTGTATACCTCGTTCATTGTGGCATAATAGAACCACTGATGAACCTCTTACTGCTAAAGATACCAAAATTATTCTGGTTATTCTGGATGCCATTTCAAATATATTTCAGGCTGCTGAGAAACTAGGTCAAAGTGAGAAACTAAGTATAATAATTGAAGAATGTGGAGGTTTGGACAAAATTGAAGCTCTACAAAACCATGAAAATGAGTCTGTGTACAAAGCGTCACTAAACTTGATTGAGAAATATTTTTCAGTAGAGGAAGAGGAAGATCAATATGTTGTGCCAGAAACTACCTCTGAAGGTTATACATTCCAAGTTCAGGATGGCACTCCTGGGACCTTTAACTTTTAGATTGTACAACTGAGGCATAAAATTGTTTGTTGTGTACTATGTTTGGTATAAGTATGTCTTACTGTTTCTCTACTAAGAGCTCTTTTTAAGCCCTGACTGGTTTGGCTCAGTGGATGGAGCGTCAGCCTGCGGACTCAAGGGTCCCAGGTTCGATTCCAGTCAGGGGCATGTGCCTTGGTTGGGGACACATCTCCAGTGGGGGATGTGCAGGAGGCAGCTGATCGATGTTTCTCTCTCATCAATATTTTTGGCTCTCTATCCCTCTCCCTTCCTCTCTGTAAAATATCAATAAAATATATTTTAAAAAGTACACCTATGGATGAGGACAGTGGTGGGGGGGTGAGGGCAGAGGATGGGGTGGGAACTGGGTGGAGGGGAGATATGGGGGGAAAAAGAGGAACAACTATAGTAATCTGAACAATGAAGATTTAATTTGAAACAAACAAACAAAAAAACATGAATTTTGCAGGGACACCATTCAGCCTATAACAACCATTTTGGAGAGCACAGATAAGAGCTAATCTGTAGTTATTTCTTTATTTTAATATATTTTTATTGATTTCAGAGAGGAAGGGAGTGGGAGAGAGAGATAGAAACATCAATGATGCGAGAGAATCACTGATAGGCTGACTCCTGCACGCCCCACTGAGATCGAGCCTTTCTGAGCATGTGCCCGCACCGGGAATCGAACTGTGACCTCTTGGTTCATAGGTCGATGCTCAACCACTGAGCCACACAGACTGGGCTGTATTTATTTCTTCCTCTCCTCATACCCTGCTCCTCACTGTAGAATACTTTGATTTTTCTACACCACCATCTGCCACATGGTAATCATCTGCGATTCTACTTCCAATTTTCTCTTTCATTCTGCATTAGCAATTATTACTAGAATTAACTAGAAATTTCACATACTTCTTTATCATTTTTTTCTTATATACCATGAATTTCTCTTTCTTGAACTTCTTTGCCTGTGCCACAACAATGCTCTCAAGCAATTCTTTCACAAAGGGGCTGGAAGTCCAGGTATAGAATTCTAAGTTCAAAATTAATTTCCCTTATTAATTTGAAGACCTTGTTTATACTTCTGGTGTCCCACTGAGATCCTGCTAGCTAGCTAAGGCACCCATCCCTCAGCTGCCATGAGCATCAGCTACTAACAGCTCACTCCTGCCTGCTTGCCTGAAGACTGCCCTTTACTTCATGGGGCCAACTCCTTCAGGCAATGACCCCTCCACTTTCCCTGGGGGCAGCCTCCAGCCAATTGCTGCCTCATAGGGGAGGACAAAAGGCTTTTCTCACTGCCCCTAGGTGGGACCACTTCTGTGGGGAAGGTTCCTGCTCCAGGACTCACCAGGGAATCAAGCTGAAGCCAGATTCCTGCTGATACCACCACATCTTAGCGTAGCTCCTTTCCCAGCCCTATTCTGTTTCTCTTATTCTCTCTCCACCTAGAGTACTCCCTTGTCAATCATGTGTGCCCAAATCCCTGTCTCAGGCTCTGCTTCTAGGGGACCTGACCCACGGCACGTTGTTTCAGTATTCTCTATCGTTCCATGGCCTCCTGCTTAGTCCAGGACCCAAGGCCAACTAGACGTTCAGAAAATGGTCACCCAGTGAACAAGAGAAGGGATCTCCATTGGGCTGCTTGCAGGACACATTATACTTTCTTTCCAAACCTAACTTCTAATCATGAAAGTCAAATTTCTGAATTTGGCTTTAAAGCCGTATTCTAGTGGCTTATTCACAGGAAGCCCATCTGCCTTTATTTGTTAGTCTATGTGGATTTTATTTTTTTTTACTGCTTTTATGATCCCAAACATATTATTTTGCACCTGAATTATATACAGCCTCACATTGCTCGTGTGTTGTGTCATGTATCTTATTTCCTCAGCTGGAGCACAATTTTATGGACTTTGTGTTCCTCTGTATCACTTAGGACCTAGCAGCTTGCTAGATATGTACTGATTGATTCATAATTGCATGATGTTTATATGACAACTTAGTTCAAGGGATTATATGTGAATACAAATTTTCTCTTAGAAGATAGCTTTTTTCTTTCTTTATTGCTCCTGGATCATTTAATCCCTTTTTGGAAACTCTATTTCCATAGAAACAGGTTATCATAAAAGAAAGAGCATAGCATGGCCTTTACTTTGAACAACTAGAAAGAGAAGGATTATGAGAAGAAAACCTGTAATTGCAAAATTATAAATAAAATGAACGAATGAAGCAGAGGGAAGCAGATAGTACAAAGAAGGATGCGTCATTTCTAACAGCATTCATAATTTTACTGTACTTCAAGATGATTAAAACAGCCAGCAGAATCCAGAGGCTCAAACATTAGCAATGTGATAAACTTCCGAAGCTGAAAGCAGAAAGCATTCGGTCAGTCCCAGGGACCCTTGCTGACTGCGAAAGTAATGCTCTCTATTTGATCAGTGAGGGCAGAGGCACAGAACCTAAGCTCTTTAATGATTTGCAGCATCATCAAGGATCCAATAAGCCTGTATTTGAGAGTTGCCTGAGGTGACTTTCTCTTTAATTTGCAGACAGTGTTCAATAGCCAAGTAGTGACAAGTTGAAGCTGGTCCACAAAGAGGAGAAAGAAATGTTGGGACACAAAACAAGCTTCTCTTGAGAACCTAAAGCAGTGGTTCTCAACCTTCCTAATGCCCTGACCCTTTAACACAGTTCCTCATGCTGTGGTGACCCCCAACCATAAAATTATTTTCGTTGTTATTTCATAACTGTAAATTTGCTATTGTTATGAATTGTAATGTAAATATCTGATATGCAGGATGTATTTAGGCGACCCCTAAAGGGGTCGAGACCCACAGGTTGAGAACCGCTGACCTAAAGGGAATTCAGAACAAACTCCAGTGGCTGGAATCCAGTGGGGAATTCTTTGGCTTTACATGGCAAGATATTTCAGAATCGCCGAAACCGGTTTGGCTCAGTGGATAGAGCGTCTGCCTGCGGACTGAAAGGTCCCAGGTTCGATTCCGATCAAGGGCATGTACCTGGGTTGCGGGCACATCCCCAGTAGGAGGTGTGCAGGAGGCAGCTGATCGGTGTTTCTCTCTCATCGATGTTTCTGACTCTTTATCTCTCTCCTTTCCTCTCTGTAAAAAAATCAATAAAATATATATATATATATTTTTTATTTTTTTATTTTTTTTATTGCTTAAAGCATTACAAAGGGTATTACATATGTGTCCTTTTTCCCCCCCCACCCTTGACAAGCCCCTGCCCTCCCTTACCCCCCAGTGTCTTATGTCCATTAGTTATGGTTATATGGATGCATACAAGTCCTTCAGTTGATCTCTTACTCCCCTCCCTCCTGTCCCCCAACCCTCCCTGGCCTTACCACTGAAGACCGACAATCGGTTTGAGGCAGCTCTGCCACTGTATTTATTATTGTCCAAAAGTTTGTAATGGTCTTAATTATCCATGAAAGAATGAGATCATGTGGTATTTTTCCTTCATTGACTGGCTTGTTTCACTTAGCATAATGCTCTCCAGTTCCATCCATGCTGTTGCAAATGGTAAGAGTTCCTTCTTTTTAACAGCAGCATAGTATTCCATCGTGTAGATGTACCACAGTTTTCTAATCCAATCATCTACTGATGGGCACTTAGGCTGTTTCCAGATCTTAGCTATGGTGAATTGTGCTGCTATGAACATCTGGGTGCATACATCCTTTCTGATTGGTGTTTCTGGTTTCTTGGGATATATTCCTAGAAGTGGGATCACAGGGTCAAATGGGAGTTCCATTTCCAATTTTTTGAGGAACCTCCATACTGCCTTCCATAGTGGCTGCACCAGTCTGCATTCCCACCAGCAGTGCACAAGTGTTCCTTTTTCTCCACATCCTCTCCAGCACTTGTCGTTTGTTGATTTGTTGATGATGGCCATTCTGACAGGTGTGAGATGGTACCTCATTGTTGTTTTGATTTGCATCTCTCAGATGATTAGTGACTTTGAGCATGTTTTCATATGTCTCTTGGCTTTCTGAATGTCCTCTTTTGAAAGGTGTCTATTTAGATCCTTTGCCCATTTTTTGATTGGATTGTTTATCTTCTTTTTGTTAAGTTGTATGAGTTCCCTATAAATTTTGGAGATTAAGCCCTTATCAGATATGACGTTGGCAAATATGTTTTCCCACGAGGTGGGTTTTCTTGTTGTTTTGTTGATGGTTTCTTTTGCTGTGCAGAAGCTTTTTATTTTGATGTAGTCCCATTTGTTCATTTTCTCTTTAGTTTCAACTGCCCTAGGAGCTGTATCAGTGAAGAAATTGTTTTGGCATATGTCTGAGATTTTGTTGCCTTTGTATTCTTCTAATAAAATATATATTTTTAAAAAAAGATATTTCAGAATCTACTGAGGGGATGTTGCCATCAATCAGACTCTCATCATTGAGCATGCTCAACTGTTCTTCTCTCTCTTCTCTCTTCTCTTCTCTCCTCCTCTCTTCTCTTCTCTTCTCTTCTCTTCTCTTCTCTTCTCTTCTCTTCTCTTTCTCTCTCTCTCTCTCTCTCTCTCTCTCTCTCTCTCTCTCTCTCTCCCTTTTTCATTTAAATTCTTTATTGTTGAAAGTATTACATAGCTCACCTGTTCTTGAGGTAAAGAATCTTTGGTTGGAACAAAGCAGAGATGAGACCACACCTAGAGTTCAACGCTCTGCCAATCTCGGTCCTCTTCTGAACCAACGCAGAGATGCAGAAGAGGAAGCAATGTGGTGTAAGGCCCTGGACATGCTACACAGTCAGCCCCTCTGGGTCTTGGTGACTTCACCTTTGAAATAGGGGATTAAACAGGTAGGATGATGATCGCTAAGGATCACTGAGTCAGCAGCTCCACAGTTCGAAATAAAAACAAAAGCTCTACTAGTCCTTTGATGGTTATATATAGTGCAAATATTTTCTCCTACACTGTGGCTTGTCTTTTCACTTTATTATGGGGTCTTTTGATGAGTACAAGTCTTTATTTAAGGTAGTATACCTTATCAGCCTTTACTGTTACAGTTTATTTTTTATGTCTTGTTTCAGAAATACTTCTCTACTCTGAGAAAACTACAGGAAAGTTGGCTTATAGTTAAGAATTGTGGGAAAAGTCCCACTCTCTTCAAGGTTAAATTTTGGGATAGGCAATTTTGCTTTCAGTTTCTTGGGTGGCAGATTTTTTTTTTTTACTTCACACTGAAGGTATGGCCCTTTGCAGTCACAGTTTTATAAAGGGGAATCTCCTATTAAACCTTCTACCTTGGGTGAATCCTGGGTTTTGAATTCTCTTCTCTGTGGCTTTATAAATATCAGGATAACAAAAAAGCAGTTCATTCAGTTTGGCAAATGCCCCCCAAGGCAAAACACGGCTTCACTTCTCTGGGCTCCTACGTTCACTGAGTTCCCCTTACTCAATAGCCAGATAACTGATGTATTAAAAAATATTTTTGTTGGATTTCATCCAATGTTTTGTTTTCTTAAAAATATTCTTTTATTTTTAGATTACAGTTGACATACAATAATAGATTAGCTTCAGGTGTACAGCTATTCTGTTTTCTTTAGGAGGTCCAAGCAGGTACTTTGTTAATAGACGTCCAGATAGCAATTTGAAGTTATACAGTGGGGCCTTGACTTACGAGTGTCCCGACTAACGAGTTTTTTGAGATATGAGCCATCTCTTGGCCAATTTTTTGCTTTGAGTTGCGAGCTAAAATTCGGGTTATGAGCCAGCTTCAGATACCCCACTGCTAGTTGGCGCAGCGAACGTCATAGTGAACATCAGCCCAGCATCACGTGTCTCACTCGTTCACTTTTTGATTTGACATACGAGTAATTTGAGTTACGAGCTCCATCACAGAACGAATTAAACTCGTAAGTCAAGGCCCCACTGTATTGGAAAAACAACTTTCCTAATACTGAACAAGTAGATAGCATTTGACAATCAAAAATGAAGTGTATGGGACCAATAATTCACATTAAAAAAATGAAATGTATGACAATAGGTTTTTTACAGAAAGCTAATTAGTCTAGCAAGTTTTAATATTATAAATACATAAGTAAAATAATAAAGCAGTATTTGATCAAGATTTTAATGAAAATGTACATTAGATTTCATCACTTAATACATTATTTATGTTAATGATTGTGTAATAGAAAGAGCTAGGGTTTTTTGGGGGGGGGGGGTGCAAACACTATATTTTCCTGCCTTTCACTAGCAAAGAGCCTCTAATATCCTGAATCAAGGCTCTTCAAAATAAGAAGAGCTACTTTTGCTGTATCTTTTTACCCCACCCCTTGTAGAGACTGAACTCCACCCAGGTTTCACCACCTGTGGACCCCCACCAGGATCTGTGCTTTGCCACCTCAGAGTCTTTGCACTTGTCCTTCCTCCTCCTCCCACCCATGCCTTGGTTTGAGGCATATAATGCATCTTTTCTATTTCTATTTCCACTCAGGTTTATTTAGAAAGCCTCCTTTTATTTAGAAAGCAACCTCAGTTTGATTAGACACCATCTCTTTACTAGCCAGAGACTTTTAAACCTTTCTTAAAGTTCTTCTGTTCTGCTATGTGTTTCACTTTGCTTTTTCTTGCCTTCTTTGTTAGAATGTAGGCTTCTTGGATGCAGAGATTCTTATTCATAAATGTGTTCCCCCAAATGCCAAAAGCAGTGTCAAACACATGCAGTACAGGTACAAGAAAAGCACCAGATGTAATAAAATAAAAACATATCTATTTAATTGAATGAAATGGACTGGCTTAAACACAGTGCACTCTTCTTCCAGTGTTAGTGCATGTGAAATTGTGCATGGAAATAATAAAATGCTATGGAGCAAATGTGTGGCTTGTAGGTAAACAGCATTTGGAACCATTATACTAGGCAGCAGAAAGGCAATCATAATTCAGAAAGTAGGTAAAAAATGATTGATTTATTATTATTAAACCTGTGCATAAGTCTTTGTAAGTGGATTTAAGTTAAATTTTACAAGATTGCTGTCATGCATGATAATTAGAGGAAATTTTTCGAGGATATAATTAAACGCGGTCTAAATGCAAATTGCATAGCTTGAAGTCACCCAAGGGTAGCTTAAATTCAACATGACAATTTTTCAAAATACTATTTTCTTGTGTAAGAACCCCAAAATAGACACAATCGTTTTTTTTCTTTTTCAAGCAGCATATCTTTATTTCTGCTCCCTGTTAGGTCTTTTGTGTTTTAAAATGCCTTTGTTCTCATGTGAGAGAATCACCAGCAGCCTCGTGGCTGGGAGATGGGATCGCTGCTGCTATGTCACAGGGATTCTGCCTTTTTATGCTCTTCAGTAGATACACAGCACTTTGAACTTCCTCAAAGCATGTTACGTCTTTCATGCTTGCAACTCTGTGGAGCAGGAAGCGTGAGTTTTTCTAATCACCTTTTGCAGGCGAGAACAATGCGCCACAGAGAGGTTAAGCGATGGGCTGAAGGCAGCGGCACCTCCCTGCCGGCCCACGCTGCTTTCCCTTCCTGTGTGAAATTATGTGGGCACAGAAGTTCTACTGGCGTAAACACAAGCCAGGCTACACCTGTGTGATTGCTCACTCCATCCTGTGGGCAGAGAGCTGCGGGAAAATGAATCTGTCCTGAGGAAGCTTGTTTATGAGTTCACCTGTTTTATCTACTCTGTTGTTCAAACCCTGTAGATGAGCCAGTTTTCATAATGACCTCATATCATCACACTAAGAGTTATTCATCAAATGATTTGGAGAGCAGTTCACTTAATTTATGCCAAATGCTGTCTTTACTGTTTTATCACCATTTGCAAAGCAACATTCAGATGTGAAAATTTTAGTTTTAAGATTAATACCCTTTGTAATACTTTAAGCAATAAAAAAAATTAAAAAAAAATTTTTAGTTTTAAGATTAAGTTTTTGGCTCACAAGCCCCAAACTCAGAAGACTGGTTAACTTGCCTTTTGTTAGTAGCGAAGTAAACACACCTCCAGTTGAGAAGCAGGGGCATATTTTGAATTATTTGCTTCATCTGGAACTGAATCCGTGAATCATTCCAATGGGCATGATGATGCTATTGAAGAATTTGGGGAAGAAATGAAGGACAAACCTGTTCACATCTTCTTACTCTTTCAGTAACTTTTGTATAAACTTCTCAAAAGGTGAGATTTTTTTTCATAATACATTTTTCAGAGCCTTATTTACCCCAAGATTTCCATTTTTAAAATTGTGGTCAGTTTTGTGACACACTTTCAATTTTGTCACTTAAATGCATTTCATTCTTCAGTTTTGCATTAAAGAATGAATATAACTATAATGCTCTGTATGAATAAGATCTTTGATTCCAACATCTGTTTTTCACTAATGATTTTTTTCAATCCTTAGATAATTCTTATTTTTTTTCCTCCAGACCAGGTAAATTTGTTTCCACTTTTCTCCATTATGATGACCTAACTCAGGACTGCAGACCAGAACCTTTGCTTTGCATGTAGAGTAGACCCCATCTTTTAATGTGTCCACTAGCTGTATTCAAGTGGTTCCCTAAAAATAATTCCTCTTTTGTAGGATGAAAGTTACAAGTGAGGTCACCAGCCTGCCAAGAGGGAGCAGGGACAACTCTTATCCTCAGTAAAGGGGTGCTGGAAGTTGTGACTAGGTCAGCAAATGAGGTCTGGGGACAACTAGGGTTTTTATTTATTTATTTATTTTTTAATTTTAATTTTTTTTATTCCCTGAGACCCCGCCCCACCCCACCCCCTTTTTTTTATTCTAGGGTTTTTATTGCTTTTCACTTGTTGAATGGAGATTGTGTAGATGCAGCTTAGTGTGGTGCAAAGTGCTGAACATAGGGACAGTCTGAAGTTCTAGGTCCTCTTCTGCTGCTCTCCAGCTCTAAGATGTTGAGTAAATTACCTAATCTCTCTGAACTTCACATTTGTAACTTATGACATGGGAACAATAATATCTCCTAGGGTAATTCTGTGTATCAGTTATCTGTTGCTAAATAGCACACTATCTCAAACTGGGTGGCTTAAAACATAATGATTTATTTGCTTACCGTTTGAGCTGGGTTCAGCTGGGTGGTTCTTCTGTTGGTCTTTCCGGAGGTCAGTGCCAGTCCCAGATTTCTTACATGGCAGTGACACTAATTCCAAGAAGGCAAGTCCCAATCTGCAAGTACTTACTAAGTCTCTGCTGTCACATTGCTAAATGTTTTTTTGGTTTGTTTTTAGCTCAAGAAAGTCACATGACCAAGGCCAGGGTCAGCGAGGGAGAGTGCTATGCACAGTGTAGAGGCTTTAGGTGGGACAATTAGTGTAACAGTCTACACATTCTGGCAGTCAAATGTGACAGTGCATGGGAAATGGGTTTTTTAAAAGTGTTATTTCAGTCTAAGTTTTGTGTGGTGTACACGTGTGTATGAGTGGTGGTGGTGGTGATGGGGAAAAGATATGAAAACCTTAATACAAATTGATTCACAGATCTGAAAATAATTATTTAGTGTTATTCCTCATTTCCATTATTAAATTAAAAATATTTCCTTTAGGTGGTCTCAGAGGTGTTAGTATGCTGGAATGTGGGTAATGTGGTCAGTATGTGAAGCTTAGAGAAATGGACTCAGCTACAGAGAATTGGCAATCCAAGGCTCAGTGTTTCAGGATTATATCAAATGTATGGACAAATTAGTCATTAATCAGAATCTGCAGGTGCATTCTAAGTGAGTTTAATTTGAAAGTCAGTAGGGCAGTGGCCAATGTCATGAGAGCTCTATACAAACCCTGCCTATGGATGGAGATTGTGAAGATGAGGATTCATCTGAGACAGACTGTTTGGAACTAAGAAGGCACCATCCCTACAGCCAGAGTGGATAAGGGGAAGGGCAGGGACCAAGGAGGCAGAAACCAAGGCAAATGGCTACTTCTCTGGACTAGACAAAAATACACAGGGAAAGAGGGCAAATAGAATATGAAGTTGGGAGCACTGTGACTCAGGGCAGAGTCACACAGGTGCATAAAGTTTGCACGTCATGAGTGCTTTTAAAATTGATCTGAAGGATTCTTGGGATGCAGAAAAAAGATGTGGAAGCCCAGCAACAATTGGGTCCAGAGCCACTGGATCCCAGGTATAAAGACAGGGCTGACCATGGGGCTGAAACTTTTAACTCCCTAAGTCAGGACCAGCTCAGGAATTGATGAGAAAGTGGCAGGCATCAGTGGACCCAGAGGAAAAGATGCGGAAGGCTGACACAAATACTCTGTAGGCTGGTGGGTCTCACATGTCAGCACTGGAATTTCCTGCTTAAAAGTGCACATCCTGGACTCATCCCAGAGCCTGTGAATCTGGTGTGTGGCCAGGAATTGGCATTCAGGAAAGAGCTTTGTGCTGGTAACATAACCGGCACTGTCCAATATGGTACATGTGTGGCTTTTTAAATTTAAATTATTCAAAATAAAATAGACATGTACTCATCTACTAACTACACTTCAAGTGCCCAATAGCCACATAGAGCTAATGGCTACTGTATTGAACAGTACTGAATTAGAATATTGCCATCATTACAAAGAGTTCTACTGGACAGTGCTGGTTATGCCATCTACTCCATGCTCCCTTTTCTTTGGACCACCCTCTGGTTCTGCTAGGCCAGTGATGGTGAACCTTTTGAGCTTGGCGTGTCAGCATTTTGAAAAACCCTAACTTAACTCTGGTGCCGTGTCACATATAGAAATTTTTTGATATTTGCAACCATAGTAAAACAAAGACTTATCTTTTTTATATTTATTTTATATATTTAAATGCCATTTAACAAAGAAAAATCAACCAAAAAAATGAGTTTGCGTGTCACCTCTGACATGCGTGTCATAGGTTCGCCATCACTGGGCTAGGCCTTCCTCATTTTGTGCCCCATCTCATGTTCCTAAGTACACGTCCTACTTCCCAGAGGAGTAATCCTAGCACGCTTGAGGGTTCAGGACCATGGACAACAGCACATATGGTTATCCCTCTCCTCAACTAGTTTTAGTCGCCCTGTACTTAAGTCTAATCAGGCGAGAAGCCAGGATAAAGAAAGAGAGGCTAAAGTAAGGAATTCAAGCCATACTGAAAACTTCAGCCCATAGGCCCATTGCTCAGTGATAGTGACTGTGGCTTCTGATCAAATCGGCTCTTCTCAAGGAGTAAGGGCAAGGGGGTCTTGAGCTGCTATTTAGAATGTACTGCTAACAAGCACCATGCATACTGATGTAATACAGTGAGGCAGGAGACCAGCACAGGAAGAGTCAATCAGAATTACATTCTGAGCAGTTACTTATTTGTGGTGAAATGATGGGAATGTAACTTAACCTCTCTGAATCTTAGTTTTCCAATCTGTAAAATGGCTATAATAATATTAATGTCATTAGATGATAAAATACCTGTAATGTGCCTAGCGTAAGGCCTAGCACATAGGTATCCAATACATATTAGTTCTGTTTCCCCTCTTGGTAAGTTGAACTGTATACTTTCTAATGTGACAGCTTTTAACTTATGGTACAGAATCTCTGCTTTTTGGGATAGAGGTGACTTTATGTTCAGATCTTTTATTCATTAAAAGAAAGTGTGTTGTCCATATTGTTATTGTTGACATTTTCATTCTGGACACCAGTTTCTTATCTGGTGAAGGTATTATGAATATTTTTTCCAAGCCTGTGGCTTACTTTTTCACTTATCTAACAGTGATTTTTAAAAACATATTTTAAAATTATTTTTATTGATTTTAGAAAGGAAGGGAGAGGGAGAGATAAAAACATCAATGATGACAGAGAATCATTGATCGGCTGCCTCCTGCACACCCACACTGGGGATCGAGCCTGCAACTCAAGCATGTGCCCTGACCGGAATCGAACCTGGGACCCTCCAGACTACAGGCTGGCGCTCTATCCACTGAGTCAAACCAGCCAGGGATACCTGACAGTGATTTTTGAAGAGAAAAAGTTTTTAATTTTGATGAAGTCCAATTTATCATTATTTTATTTTAGAATTTGTGTTTTTATGCCCTATTAAAAATTATTTGCCTAACCCAGGCTCACTAAGATTTTCTCCTATGTTTTCTTCTAGAAGTTTTATAGTTTTAGTGTTTACATTTAGATCTATAATCCATTTGGAGCTATTATTTGTATATTATATGAAGTAAGCGTTCAGATTCATTTTATTTTAGCACTAGAGGCCCAGTGCATGGATTTGTGCACCAGTGGGGTCCCTCGGCCTGTCCTGCAGAGATAGAACTGAAACCGGCTCTCTGACATCCCTGGAGGGGTCCTGGATTGCATGAGGGCAGTTCTCAGGTGACGTACCCCAGAATCAGGCTCCCTCCTCTCTGGTTCTGGATGCATCACCCGAGAACGGCAGCTGCCAAGTCACCACAGCTTGGCAGCTCCTGTGTTGAGCGTCTGCCCCCTGGTGGTCAGTGTGCATCATAGCTACCAGCCAGTTGGCCGGTTGGCTGGTTGGCTGGTCAGCTGGTCACTTAGGCTTTTATATATGTAGATATGGGTATGCAATTTTTACAGCATCATTTTTGAAAAGTTTACCATTTCCCTATTTGGTTGTCTTGGCACCTTTGATTAAAATCAACCATGTATGTGTGAGTCTGTTTCTGAATTCTTCATTCTCTTTCATTGTCTGTCTTTATTGTCTATATTGTCATGTCTATCTTTAGTCAATACCACACTAGCTTTACAGTGAAATATGTGAATGTTCAGGAAAAATCTTGCTAGCATTTTTATTGAAATTGCATTAAATCTATAAATCAATTTGGGAGCAATGACAGTCATCTTGAAGACTGTCATCACCAACTTGTTGCTGTAATTCTACTATCTTTTTTGAAAATGAAAGAGAATTACTGGGGAGTCTGTCTAAATTTCATATCTGTACTTGGTGTATCTTGACAAAGTGCTAATAACCTCCAGCTTTCCTTAATAAGACAGGTGGGATGTCTTCAGAAGTTTATAAGGGCAGCTGCCAAAATTTGTATGTATGCAAATGTTATTCAATCATGAATTCTAAAATATTTATTAAGGACATACTATGTGCCAGGTGCTGGGGCTATAGTAATTAACAAAGCAGACAAATATCCCTGCTCTACTATAAAAGAGCCAAACTTCTAGCTTTGTGGAGAAAGCTTTGTGGAGAAACCACTCTATAGGGTTGATGAGAAGTAGAACCTTAAATCTATCTCTTAATCTAGTACTATAGTTTCTAAGAATTTATCTTAAAAAAATCAGAGATATTGTAAAAAAATTATGTAAAAATGTTCATTGCAGCATTGATGATAGCAAACTCCAGAAAAAAACCCTACATATTTACTGATAGAGGAATGATATATACATTTATAATCATTAAAAATGGAAATTGTAGAAGACCACAGGATAATTTGAAATGCCAAGTCAGCCCTGCTGGTGTGGCTCAGTGGTTGAGCTTTGACTTATGAACCAGGAGATCATGATTCAATTCCTGGTCAGGGCACATGCCTGGGTTGTGGGCTCAATCCCCAGTGAAGGGCATGCAGGAGGCAGCTGATCGATGATTCTCTCTCATCATAGATGTTTCTATCTCTCTCTCCCTCTCCCTTCTACCCTGAAATCAATAAAAAGAATTTTTAAAAAGCCAAATCATTTTCTATTAGATTAAGCCAAGTTATGTCTACCAGCAGTATTTGAGAGTATTCATCTACCTTCACCTTGCTGTAGTGAGTACTTTGAAAAAAAAAAGTCTTGCAAAGCTGCCATGGCTCAGTGGTTGAGCATCCACCTATGAGTTAGGAGGTCACGGTTTGATTCCTGGTCGGGGCACATGCCCGGGTGGTGGGCTTGGTCCCCAGTGTGGGGCATGTAAGAGGTAGCAATCAGTGATTCTCTCTCATCATTGATGTTTCTGTCTTTCTCTCCCTCTTCCTTCCTCTCTGAAATCCATTTAAAAAGAAAAGAAAAGAGTTTTAAATGTGTGTGTGTTATGTAATTATCCAAAAAAGTCAATTTGGATGGCAAAAGTGGTGCCTCATTTTCATTTACAATTCTTTGATTAATAGTGACAGGATATTTGCTCATCTGTTTTTGTATTTCTTTTGTGAACTGCTTCTCTTTTTAAAAAAAATTTGGGTAAATTCTTTGAGCCAACAAAGAATTTGTTGAGAAGGCACCTGGTTAGGGAATTTTTAATTATTTTATTGAGAAATCTATGTATTGTGCTACAATGTGGCTCATAGCAGCTATTTTAAAATTTAAAGTATTCTTTAGATTTATTGGGAAAGTCAGTAACTTAATAGTACTTTAAATTGGAAAAATCTTACACCCAACTAATTTGAGCAATAAGTATTCATCATTGTTTTCCCATATGTCTTTCCTGTTTAAAAAGCTTATTTGGGCTCTAGCTGGTTTGGTTCAGTGGATAGAGCGTCGACCTGCAATTGAAGGGTCCCGGGTTCCATTTCAGTCAAGGGCACATGCTCAGAGGGCATGCAGGAGGCAGTGATCAGTGATTCTCTCTCATCATTGATGTTTCTATCTCTCTCTCCCTCTCCCTTCTTCTCTGGAATCAATAAAAAAAAAAGTATATATATTTAAAATAAAAAGCTTATTAGGTAGTGCATAACTTGTGCTGTTAATATTGCCTATTGTTTTAGATATTTAAAAATATGTATTTCTTGCATATTTGAGCACTATATAGTTCACTGCTCCATTCTTCCTGTTTTTGGAAGCATCCGCTTCTATAACTTCTGACATTAAAATTTCCATTTGAGAAATAAAAAATAAAACTAATGTTAGGGCCAAAAGTAAAATGTACACTAAGAAATGGAAAGCATTCACCATCTGCCACAAAATTGCTTTCCTAAAATATAATGACAAGATGTAGAAACATGTTACATCACTGTGTTCAAGCAAATGCAACGCATTGGAAGGTAGCATGACACGAGTAGAAGACAGGAAAGTTGGCTCGCAGGGAGATGGGTGTTAGTGTTAAAGAAAGGCGAGGAAAAGCTGAGTGGAAAAGGTGGGACCAGATCACAGGAACCACGGACACCATGCTGAGGAGTTTGAAATTCTTTCTGTAGATAATTGGTGGTAATGAAGGATACAGTATAGAAAAGTGACATAATGAGAATAATACAAAACCTTTTGTTGGTAGTCTTGAGTCTATTCATAGCCAGGCTGTAAAGGAAGGCTCCTTATCTTCGTGTTTAAGGTACTCCTTTCCCTCCAGACCACTTCTGTTTGCTCCAATGAGTTTGACCAAAGCAAACAGAATTACACCATCAACACTCACTTAAGCAAAAGGAGACTTAACACTTTTAACAAAAATGTTGTCTGTTACAGCTCAAATATTAGAGGCCAGCTAATATGGGTTCGAGTTTGTGGTGGCTTCAGTGAACTGTCCATGTCTGGGCCTTCACCACTCCAGCTGTGTCACAGCTGCATGACCCCTAGTGGACTGGCATGCATTCCCAGTGTTTATCCAAGGAAGGACTCAGAAAAGCCCTCTGACGATGGGATGACAGGTGTGATTCTGAGTTTCTTTGGATCAATAAAATTAGAATCTGTCGAGCGAGAGGACTCTCACTTGAAATAACAAAAGGCTCCAACCACGTGTATAACTGTCCCTTGAAAGGCAAGCAAGGAGGGACCACTGAAGTCCAGTGTAGTTTAGGCAGCAGGGAAAGGTTCAGGATGAGCTATTCCTTGCTGTGCGATTAGCAGCTTCTCTGTGAATAGGAGGGAGAGAGTCAAGACGACAGGTTGGAGGGGATATAGGTGATCTTGCTGCTTGTGCTTGGCTGAGATTTTTTAAATATTTCCCTGGACTGAGAACCAGGGTCATTTCCCTGGTTTCAAAAGGCCACACTTAAACCAGATGGAATATATGCTCAGAAAGATGAAAATTTGAGTGTATGTGAATGCTCTTCAATCATTCATTCGACCAATATTCATTAAGGTTATATATGTCCCAGGTACTGCTTTAAGATTGCAGTATTCAATAAAACAGATAAAAACCACTGCTTTATTAAAAGCCTATATTCCAGCTCCTATGTGCATTAAAAGCCTTGTATAGGACACAATTATATAGGAGCAGTTAAAAGGAGAAAAAGAGAGAGAGGAAACAAAAGAAACCAGTGGGACAATTTACCAGCTTCTATTCCTGACTGCCAACTCTCTTAGCTCTATTCTCTCTGTCTGTATAGTGTCACAATTCTTGCATCTTCCTATGTAGATGATACATGATTTGACTAAGCTGTGAACACTTGTGGGGTAGGTTTTGCCTAAAATATTTTAATCACGCGAATCCTGTAATCAGTACAGTGTCCAGCATGTCTTTGCGCACCATGCTAGTAGTTCCCGGATTTTGCTGCACATCAGACACAGCTGACTGATGCTTAGCTCCCATTGCAGATATGCGGCTTAACAGGCATGAGATGCCGTGTGAATTCTGCAGATGATCTTCATGTGCAGCTAATTGGGCACCACCGCACTGTGTCAGTATTTCAGGACTCTTAGCTTAAGCCACTCCCTAATGAAAAGGGAAGTGTTAACCCAACCCATGGAAGTCACCTGTACAAGGAGACTAGCTATTAAATTAAGCAGTAGCATGTAAGGGCAGGAAGTAAGAGCTGTTCTAATGACACCATTTAAACAATTTTTACTAAATTTTTTTAGTTCTTAATTTTACTTAATGCTGTTATTCTTAGCTCTAGGCCAGTGATGGCGAACCTTTTGAGCTGGGGGCGTGTCAGCATTTTGAAAAACCTTATCTTAACTCTGGTGCCGTGTCACATATAGACATTTTTTGATATTTGCAACCATAGTAAAACAAAGACTTATATTTTTGATATTTATTTTATATACTTAAATGCCATTTAACAAAGAAAAATCAACCAAAAAAATGAGTTCGCGTGTCACCTCTGACACGGGTGTCATAGGTTCGCCATCACTGCTCTAGGCTAAATGCTTTCTTTTTCGTTTTGGCATTAATACCTTTTACATAGTTTTGTAACTTTATCTCTACACTCTGTCATCTCTTGGCAGGTTTTGCATATTTCATTTTTTGCTTTTTTTTTTTTTTGATGAATGAATCCCTGAAGGCTCCTACTTACATGCTTTGCTGGACCTACTGTTCACAGGTCTCTTGTGTCCCCAGTTGGAACGTTACGTGGGACTAGACAGTCCCGGCTGAGCAGGGAGGAAAGGCAATCTTGCCCGGATGCCTCATTGAAGTCAACACTGACCTGTTTTCACTGAGGTCATTGGAAACTAATCTCTAATTTGTCTCCCATTATCATTCCAAGATCTCCCCCCATTTCTCTGCTGCTGTTCCTCCTGCCATTTGTTTCTTTCCAGGCTTCTCTATTATTAAATAACTATGCAGAAAAGAATTTCCCCAGAGGCACTGGGTTAAATATTTTCAAGATTTAAAAAATGTCCTCGTTTATTGATGAAGTGTGTAGGCAGTGTGATGAACTGGGTTGGCCTGTTTTTGTAACCCTCCCTATACTTTGCCAGGATACTATTTGAAATATGACTTAATATGCCTTGAACTCCTTTTGGAAACTATTCATAAATGAAATAACATCAGAACAACAATAGCCCACATCACAGTGGCCTTAAATGGATAGGTTTACAACTTATTTTTTTCACACACAATTCGATTTAATGCCTGCTTTTATTTTACTCACGTTTTCTGAGTCTAAGAATAATATGTGATAATTAAGAGAAAATTTGAAATTACAGAATATCAATTTTTTAAATTGATAGGGAAATCACCTATAATTATGCTGACACAACCACTGCCAATATTTTGTTATATTTCTTCGCAGTCTTTTTTCCTTTATATTGAATTTAGTCTTTCTTTAAGCTTTTATGATACAGATCTCAAAACTATAGAAAAAAAATGAAAGACTAGCACAAGGAATACCCATATACTTACTCATCGTGCAAGAAATGCTTGTTGATAATGGTGATTTCATGATATTTTGACTTCTTGTGGCAAACGTAGTAGCCTTAAAGTGATTAGGCTTATGTCTAATGGAAGGCTCACTTAAGTCTGTTCCTGCCACTAGAAGTCTCCATCATTTTGTGTTTGAAATATGAGATTGAGGAGGGCGCTGTTAATGTGTTTCTTCAATTACTCCCAGGCCCCGGATAAGACACTGTTAGCTTGGTGCTGTGATTGTTTATTTTAGCACAAAATCTACTGTATGCTCTATGCTATGCTGCTGAGAGGTCTCAGGCATGGACCAGTCAGTGAGTAATGTGGCTGGATGACCCTCTCCATAGTGTGGCAGTGTCTTCTCTTGCGAAGATTCCCTTGACACATGAGTCTGCACCTGAGAAGTAAACATTTATCTTGGAACAGCCATGTTAGGGGACATAAAACCTTTATCGCCTACAGTGATTATTATTTATTTGGAATTGCTAGATATCAGTAATGCCTCCCAAACAGCTGCTTGATAATGGCTTATTTTCATAAAATGACAGCTTATCAATGACAAACTTGTTCTTTGAACATTCATTGGTTTTATTCCAGTTAAATTAAAGTTGATATTGAATTGAACATTAATACTTATAATCTATTCCAGAGTCTGTCTTATTGAATAGATTATAAGTATTAATGTTCACAGTAAAAAAAAAAAAATTTTTTTTTTTTTTTTAGTTTGAAACACTTTATATTCAGGAATGTTCAGACCTGGAAGTATGATTTGTTTTTTAAACAAACACTAGCAGATGTACAAAATTATTCTTCTCTACGAGCAAACTATATCTCTTGCATAGACCACAGAATAAATTGTGAAATGTATATTTTTCTTTTTTACTGTTTTAAAATGGGAGAAAATTTCTTTAATAGACTTTATCAACATTGAGGATAGGAATCATGTCTTATTAATAAAATTGAATCTCTAGAACCAATATAGTATATAATTGGTATTCAATAAATTTTTCTTGAGTCTAAGAATGAATTTTTCCCTGTTGCTATTAGTAGGGCCTAATCAAAGGACAAATAAAGTAGTTCTACTAGTCTCTGAATAACATCACACCCTTTGTTCTAGGAATAACTCCTTTAACTAAAAATAAAGGAGTACTTTCATCTCTGTCTTTTGGGCCAACAAAGTGGATATTGTCGTTTTTCTTTTCAAGGTGTTTTTCACAAAAAACACAAACACTAACCATGAAAAAGCATATCAAAGTTAATGAATTAAAGTACCTTCAGTGCCTTATAAATGTTAGTCCATTCACCATTATAACATTCTTATAAAATAAGTATTACTATCTTCCGCATAGAGGTGGGTAAATTGAGGGGCCATGGCTGCAGTGAATGTGTTGAGTCATTTAGTATCATAAGAGTTTTCTCTTTTTAATTAATTAATCAATCAATTAATTTAGTTAATCCTCACCTGAGAATATTTTTTCTATTGATTTTGAGAGAGAGTGGAAGGGAGAGGGAGAGACACAGAAGGAGAAACATGTTGTGAGAAAGATACATTGATTGGTTGCCCTCCCAACCCCCGCCCCCCACTCCCCACTACCAGGCTGGGATCTGGCCTGCAACTGAGGTGCCCTTCATCAGAATCAAACCCATGACCTTGGGCTGGCACTCTATCCACTGAGCCAAATGGGCTAGGACAAGAGTTTTCTCATTATTTTTTTAAAAAATATTTTAAAATTGATTTTTTAGAAAGAGAGGAAGGGAGAGGGATAGTGAGACAGAAACATAGATGAGAGAGGAACAGCATGTGCCCTGACTGGGAATTGAACTGGGTCGACACTCAACTGCTGAGCCACACTGGCTGGGCAATTTTTTGTGTGTGTGTTTGTGTTTTTTTTAATTCTTATGTTAGGTACACAGAATCCATCTGTTCTTTTGATGGAATGCTATTTTCCATTATTATTAATTGTGTTAGTACAAAGTAATTTCTTAATTCTTGGAAATATAATAAGATATTTAAAAAAGAGAATAAAGCATCCTCTAATGGACCAAGGTTTTTAATTAGCAGAGCAAAAAACAGTGAAATAAGAGAGACCACAGTAAATTGCAATCCTTCCTGTATTTGTATTTAACCCCCGATCCCCCTGTTACTTCAAATTCCCATCCTAGTGGCCTAGAGCTATTGCTGATGTTCCCTTGTCTAGTTATCCTAAGATTGACCTCCCTACACATATGTTCCTGTCGGCTTGTCTAAGTCCTAGAAGTTGTTCTGGAATTGTCTTTCATCCATTTCACAAACTCCATCTGTTCCTCACCCTTCCAGTACTCCATTTACCCTATGAACGTAAGTGACTCTCTGTGTAGCTGACTGAACACCTGCATAGCCACCCCTCTATTTTATCCCTATGGCAGAATCCCTCTCTACCCACAAACTGGCTTGAGGGGAGCTCATGCCCCTCATTTCTGGTGGGAAACTGTAAAGGTTGGACAGATAGTTGAAGTGCTAGGGGAATGTTTAGATTTCGTGTCCTTCTAGGGTTTTTATTTTTTACCACCAGCCTCTAACCCCATCCTAGGAACTCTTTCAGTGGAGAAACTCCTCCCAGGCCTGGTTAAAAACCTCCTGAACCAAACAGCTGAGAAAGGCATGCAGTGCGTACGTGAAGGGTGTGGATGTAACAGAGAAACTGAGACAAGGACACGCCCTAGGCTCAGTTCTGAAGACAGATTTTAATTCATTTGAATTATACTCTTTCTGTGCCCATCTTTAGTTATTTCATACTACCTGGGGCAGTTGAGTCAGGACAGAAAACAATAAAAGTAATTATTATAAAATTTCATTGTCTCACTATTACACTATTTTATAACCCTGTGATGTAGCTGATACTCCCATTTTAGAGCTGATAAAAGTGGAGTTCAACGAAGTTAAGTGATTCATAGAAGCAGTAAGTGGCAGAAATTGGACTTCATCCAGGCATTTTGACTCTAACTCTGTGCCTCCTTTATGAAACCATAATGCAAAGGCAATAGCACAATATAAGGGAGATGACAAAAATGAACATAAAAAAAGACCTTATTTAGGATTTTAAAAAGTTAGTCTAACGGCATTACACACACTCATTATTTGGGTAGGAAATTGTAGAGAAACAGAATGGCAATCTTTCTTCTAGCTCAGTAGATTGGTACAAGTCAATCCTGCAAAAGGCTATGCTTCGTTGACTTCAGAAATGACAACTACAACAATAATAAGAATGGAGGCCCATAAAATTCACAGGAAGTACCTAAAGGATATCTAAGTGAAAAACATTTAACAATGAAAACAATAGATCTATGTTAAGGAAAACACATCTTAAGAATGAAAGTGGGGAAAATAAAAAATTTCAATCTCAGTTGCTGCAATATAAACTGAGCAGCTGAAATATGAACCCCTTTTCATTACAGCATAACTGCCCATCAACCAAAGAGAGTAACAGCTCATGGATCTGAGGACCATTCAGCATGACAAGGGGTTTTATATAGTGACTCCATATATTGTAAAAAGGATTTCTCTGTAGATTCCAAAGCATATTTTTTGTTTAGGAAACATTTGGACCAGGGGTCCTCAAACTACGGCCCGCGGGCCACGTGTAAATACAAATATTGTATTTGTTCCCGTTTTGTTTTTTTACTTCAAAATAAGATATGTGCAGGTGCATAGGAATTTGTTCATAGTTTTTTTTTTTTAAACTATAGTCCGGCCCTCCAACTGTCTGAGGGACAGTGAACTGGCCCCCTGTTTAAAAAGTTTGAGGACCCCTGAGAACATTTAAAAAACTCTCTTACAATTAGACTAAACCTATTTGCACGTGTTTCCTAGAATAATTTGTCTAATTCTCATGTAACATAATCAGCCCATCTATGACATGTAAGAATAAAAGCAATGGGAAAAGCGTCTCTGTTCAATCTTGTTTACTGAAAATGCATCCTATGTCAAATTATAAAAAAATATTTCTTCACCTACCAGTAATGGATCTGGCTGTAGTCATTCTGAACAATAGATTTCTCCTGGGTTTAATGGAACCTTCTATGCTTATCTAACCTTACCTTAATATTTTAAAAAATTAATGCAAATAAGTAAAGAAAAGAATAGAAATTTATCTATAATTCTTCTGCCCAGAGATAACCACTGCTAATGTTTTGGTGTGTTTCTTATTTGGATCTTAAAATGCTAAATGGACTAGGTCATACCTCAGAAGGGTATTTTCATAGGAATGACATTTTAAAAAGAGAATAGAAAATCAATACTGTCAAAAAAATTAAAGTGCTAATTATATAATTATTCAATCAGGAAATTGTTGTTTCTCAATGCTCACAGACTCTAGGTGTTAATAGGTACCCAAGAGGCTAAATACAGGGATCACCTCAATAGGTGGTGTTGAATCTTAGACAGAACATCTATACTAATAAAAGGGTAATGTGCTAATTAGACCAGGAGACCTTCTGGACAAAGCAATAGTGGCAGAGCTGAGGCAGAAGTGGTTAGGGGTGATCAGGCCAGCAGTGGGGGGCAGTTGGGGGCGAGCAGGCCAGCAGGCAGAGTAGTTAGGGGCGATCAGGCAGGCAGGCAGGTGAGCGCTTAGGAGCCAGCGGTCCCGGATTGCGAGAGGGAAGTCCAATTGCTGGTTTAAACCAGCAGTCGGACATCCCCCGAGGGGTCCCAGATTGGAGAGGGTGCAGGCTGGGCTGAGGGACCACCCCCCCCCGCCCCCCCCCCCCCGCACGAATTTCATGCACCGGGCCACTAGTGACTTAATAATTGGCTTGGATCATTCTGACAACTTTCCCTTTTAAATCATTTCCTTATTAAAGATTTTGGAGTTCCATGTTTAAAGACTTTTTTTAAAAATGAAAAGATATTTATTATAAAGCAGTGGTTCTAAAACATATGCATACATCAAAATCACCTGGAGGGCTTATTAAAACATACATTGCCAAGTTTCCTATTCAATACTATGCCTGGGGTAAGTCTTCAGATTTTGCATCGTTAACAAGACTCACCCCAGATGACATTAGTGCTGCTGGCTTGGGGACCTCACTTTGAGAATCACTGATATAGGGTATACTTACAAGAACACAGCTGAGAAGAGGCCATTCCCCCTAACACTACAGAAATACTTCCATGCTTACACCTCAGCATCTTCTATTGGGGATATTTCACACTCCAGTGATGGGCTCTAGGTTTTAAAGTGCAATTTTGTAGTCTGATTTTAATTAGACTGTCAGGAACAGGCTTGAGTATAAACTATAGGACTTCAACCGAACGGCTCTATAGACCTAAGAGAAGAAAATCAATTCCTTCGAAAGAAAACCTCCTGAACGGCAGGATTTCCTATTTATGTGAAGATTGTCTAGAAGAGCATTTAGACAGCGGTTCTCAACCTGTGGGTCGCGACCCCTTTGGCAGTCGAATGACCCTTTCACAGGGATCGCCTAAGACCATCCTGCATATCAGATATTTACATGACGATTCATAACAGTAGCAACATTACAGTTATGAAGTAGCAACAAAAATAATTTTATGGTTGGGTCACAACGTGAGGAGCTGTATTAAAGGGCCAGAAGGTTGAGAACCACTGATTTAGGATGTGTGCCAGCGTATACATTGGTATGTATGGTGAAAACGTCAGTTTCTCATGTTCCAAACCCCTGCTATTTGAGTTTTCCTCTTTAAACCCTAAACCTTATCAGCATAGTCTCTTGCCCTTCTCTGCCCCATGACCAATGTCCAGCTACTCTCACAGGTATTCCTGGTCCAGAAGCCTTGCACATTGCCTAAAGGACTCAAATCCTCTGACACTTTATAAAATATTTGCAGAGCATGAGACACAAATATAAGAGTTCCAGTGGGTCTCAGAACTTTTCCAGCCAACCATGCACAGGAACTCTATATAGCTTTGTATTTAAAAATGTTTTTGTAATAATTGAGGCAGGATAGTGGTTTGGGAGTCAGGTGACCTCTATTTCACCTCTAGTTCTGCTGTGACTCAGTTGTTCACTTCAGGCAAAGGTCTTCCTGTGTAATGTTCAAGCGTTCAGGACCTTAAAATACATCAATTTATTAAAAACTACTTTTGTAAGAAAAAAAAAGCATTCAGGACTTTGGTGTCAAGCAGACCTGGGTTTGAGTCCTAGTTTCTGGTAATTACTGGCTCTGGGGATCTGTAAAACTGAGGATGATAACAAATACACAGAGCAGGGTTGATATAAATATCAGGATATACGTGTGTGTGTGTGTGTGTGTGTGTGTGTATCCCACGTTCAAAGGCTGTTAAATCGCATTGTTTACCCATATCTTCAGAAAAAAATCACTTCTACTGTCGTGGTAAACAACCTGCTTCCCTATTTATAATGGTTTGGCCCTCTAGCAACTTCAGCGCAAAATTACAGCTAATTTGCCTACAAACGTCAGGTGGTCATAATAATCTGGCCACTCAGTGTATATGCCCCACACAGTAGGCATTCAATACTGCTAGTTGTTATTACTATACATGAAATGATAGGGTTGGACTGGATAGTTGGTGGGCGCTTTCCAGCTCTACATTGCTATGATTTTAAGTGAAATATATAGTTAAAAATAATGATAGCTGTATCAGGCTGCTAGGGCTGTCATAACAAAGTATTGCATGCTGGGTGACTTAAACAAAAGAAATTTATTTTCTCAGTTCTGGAGGCCACAAATCCAAGATCCAGGTGTTGGCAGGATGGGTTTCTCCTGAGGCCTCTCTCTTTGTCTTGCAGATGGCTGTCTTCTCCCTGCGTCTTCACATGGTTTTTCTCTGTGTGTGTTTGTACTCAATTTTTTTTCTTCATTTAAGGAAACCAGTCACATTAGATTAGGGCCCACATTAATGACCTCATTTTAACTTAATTGCTTCTAGAAAGACACTCTCTCCAAATACAGTCACATTCTCAGGTACAAGGGGGTGAGGACTTTAACAAAGGCATTTTGAGGGGACATAATTTAGCCCATAACAATGGCTAAGCATGCTATTTGGGCCTTTTTACTTCTACTGGTTTGATAAAGAATTATGATACATTTCTCCTTAATTTTGGGTTTTCAGTTTCTGTTTCGGTGAGTCATTTCACGGTGAACCTTTGGCTAGCCAGAAACAAAAATCAAAAGAAACCAAAAGCACCACCACCATCCCCACCATCAAACCCAGGAAAAAAGCAGTGGTATCAATAATGTCAAACAGAATAATTCTAAAGCACCATTTGAGATTAGAATGTATGCTTTAAATACTAACAGATTTCCCTAATCATGTCTTGTTCTCTAAAAATTACTGGCATCATTCCATAAGATCTGGCTTTTTCATGAGTTAATATTAGTTGTGACTTTGTTTTTGGTATTGATGTATGTCTCAGAACCGATGTCCTCACTTCCTGCAAATGAATATTGATCATCCACAAATTAAATACATGGTGACAAGAAACAGTTTTCACCTCCCATGTTTTCTGCTGTATGGCCATTCATTATTCAACAAGTTAAGGCCTTCATGGGCAGTTTCCTGGCACAGCTCTGAGAGCCACTGGACCTCTTCTTTCTGCCTCATGCTCCTAAATCATGACACACTAATGACTGCCTGGCCAGGAAGTGTACTTGTTAAGATGTATTTAAACATATTTGAAAACTAAATTTTTGCCATTGGAATTGGAAAGAATACACCAGCTTGCGTTGGCTAGGGAACTATTTCATCAAGGAAGTACTCCTAGGTGTGAAAGAGGTAACATTTAAGTAAGTGCTAAACTTAGTGCTTGGGAAGTACCTGGTGCTCAATGAATGTCAATTTATTATTCATTCTACCAAAAAGTCTCAGTTCATTGTGAGTATAAGTATAAAATGATTTTACCATCTCAAGTTAAGCTCTGCTTCTGGGTAATGGGCTCCTTTGAGATACTGCAGTGCATTACCATGACTTTAGAGACATGTAGTTATTAAAATAGTTTCTTGGCCATGTTTTAAGACTCAGTACTATTCACTTCCAAATATTAAACTCATACTTAGCCCAAATCTCTACCCACACCCCTCACCATACAGGTAAGACCTTTGGTACAGGGAGTGATGGTGGTGGTGGTGGTAAGTTTGGGGGTGGGGTGATGATAGTGGTGATGGTGGCTAAGATGGTGGTTAGAGGAATGATGGTGGTGGTTGTTATTGGTGGTGGTTATGGTAGTGGTGGTGGTTGGGAACTGCTTAGTGCTCTGATGGGAGCACTGTGTCCTGGCTGCCTAGAGTGGGCAGAGGCCACACAGTGTCCACTATCTGAGGCAACTTCTCTCATACCTACCTTCTCACTGCTTCCACCATGGTGCTGGGGTGGGAACCGAGTAGGAAAGGCAGAGGCCACAGTCTCCTTATAGGATGGCTCCTAGAGACACAATCACTATTCTGTTGATTGTGACTGGTGCTTATACATTTGCATTTTGTAGTAGTAACAAATGCTGATTCTCTCTGAGTGTAATTGTTGATTCTTTGAAGGATGCTGATAGGGACATCCTCTTTGCAGAGTCCCTAGCATGGGAGATCTGACTTGGATTTCACTGGTACCATGGCCAAAGCCCTGCCGCAGGTAGTACACTTCTCTTGGGGTCCCATCAACTGTTGGGTGATTCTTCAGTGCAGTCAAAGCAAGATGGCTCAGGCTCAGGCTCCTTCAGCAGTGTCACCTTGACCCACAGACATTCAAGAATCTTTCTTTCTCCAAACAGTAGAAATTCAGGCTGTCTCTCCCAGACAAACCTTCTCTCAGATCTGTCATGATTCTCTGAAGCAGTATCAGGCATGTGGCTAATCTACTCCTTGATCTACTCTTAGACAAGATACTAATCTCTATCCCCCCCATCACCACCACCACCCCCACCCTCCTCACCCCCCACCCCTCCGTGAGCTGAGGGAGAGAGTTTAGTAACCCTCTATCTTTCTGATTGCCCTCTTCCGGTTTTCAGGAGGTAAAGGTAATCATCTCGTTTCAATAAACTTGTAGCCTCCCAAATTGTGACCTCTTTTTTCCCAGTTTTTCCCTACTTAGTTCTTCCATAATGGCAGCTCTACACAAGCTCTGTAGCATGGTGGCTTGCCCTCAATACTAATACCTGTGGCTTTGAGCAAGAATGTGGGGATTTTCTGGACCTTTTCTTTCAGCTCTGGGAGTTAGTTGCCAATTCAGTCATTCAGAATCTGAAGACATACTATTGCTCTCGCTTTGTTCCTCTAAGCAGAAATAGAAAATAAACCGGTTAGATTAGATGGTCTTGAGCATCTAATATCTATGAGATATGATAAAGAAGGGGCCTACATTTCAAGAAATAGTTTTGCTAAGGAAAGTGTGATACTACATTTTATTTACTGCAAATGCATTAGGTAACGTTCCAAACACCAACAGAGTAGGTGACTACTTAAAGAACAGTTCTTCATTTACTGTGTACTCTAAGCTAATATTTACAGTCTCCTATCTTCATATTGTATGGAGAGTATTATCAATTCTACACATCCTATGGATGAAGAGATTGAAGTTTAGAGCAGTTAAGTGGTTGTGCAACTTATGAAACCTTACGAAGTAACAGTGTCAGAACTTGAACATGAGTATTCTAATTTCAACATTTGTGTTATGTTTCATAGTTAACAAAATACCTTTACTAAATGTGTTAAAGTAGTCTTAGCTGTAGTAGTAACAAATGGAACCAAGTCTGGACCCAACACAAAATTTGTTTCTCTCTAAAATAACAGTGCTGGACAGTTGTTCAGGTCAGTGGGAAACTCTCCTCCATGTCTGCAAGCAGGCCCCTTTCATTGGTGATTCTGTTATCCCCTAGTAGGGTCTTCTTTTAAAAGTCATGTTTATTTACACATAGTGGAATTCTCCCTTTTTAGTTGAACAGCCCAATGAGTTTGGCAATATATACAGTTGTGTAAACACCATCACATTGGAGACATAGAACATTTCCTTTGCTCCAGAGAAGTACCCTGGTGCCCCTTAGCAGTCAGTCTCCTTCCTTCCCCCCACTGATTTCTGTCCTTATGATTTATCTCTTCCAGAATGTCATATTGATGGGGTCACATAGTAAATAGCCTTTTGTATCTAGATTTTTTCTTCTCCTTAACATAATCTTACCAGGGGCCCCAAACTTTTTGTGTCTGATTAAGTCTATAAACTTTTTTTGAATAATGTTTATAAATGCATAAAGTTGAAATATAGACATAAAAGATTTGAAAGAGCTAATTTGTGATATAATAATATGTGTGCTTTTATTAATACATTAAATAATAAGACCTAGCAGTGGTTCTAATAACTACTATAATATCAAAGTAGTAATGAGCATACATTGCATTTTGAGATGTCTGTAATACTATAATAAAGCATGACAATATTGGGATTTCTACTGATAAAAGAATCAATAATTGCTCATAGTACTGTGCTTTGTTGCCTACATTAATAACGAATGGAAAAGCAATGTTTCAAATAGAAGTTAATGGAAAGAAAAATTTACAGGTTTTCCTCATCTAAGTCTCCCTAAATTGTATCTACAGATCCTTGGGGCTTCGTGTACGGCAAGTTAAGAATTCCCATTTCTAGGGCAGCATCATCATTCACAACCAGCCTGCAGGATGGGAAGGGAATAGAGAAGCAGCTGCGGGAGATTCTTCTGGGCCTGGCCTGGGAGGGGCACGTGTCCCTTCTGCTCACATTCTGCTGCAGAGGAGTTAGTCATATGGCTCCACCTACCTGTAAGAAAGACAAGAAACATAGTCTGGCTCTGTACCCAAAGACGGAATGGGTGGATTTTAGCGGCTAGCTTGTAGTTTGTGCCACAGCTAGCCTTATTTAATATAACCCTTACAGAACACCACCTCATATGATACCACCACAAACGATAAAGCATGGTTTAATCACTGTATAAAGTTTAATATTATTTAGCAAGTTAGAAACTCAGGACACAAATCTGGATGTTCTGGTTCCAAATCCTATCACTGCACGGTGTCTTGGTGTCCTTATGATGCCATGTGATTGAAGGACCAATACAAAGATCTACTTGCATGAAAATATTGCTGCCTTTTCTATGGCTCGTCATTGCACTTGGGGTTTAATGCTCTTGTGGCTACTGTCTTGAAGCAACAATTTTATCTTTGAAGTTGTATTTTGTAAGTAAAGTCTGGTGAGACATTGGAGCATGCGCTGAAGATTTGTAGACTTGGCTCACATGCAGTACAATAAAACTCAATATAAGGGACTAACTTGGGCAAGGGAGTGTCCATTAAAGTCAAAAGTTTGTTTTATAAAAAAGCAGGTTTCCCCAATGTGTATGTTAAAAAATTTACAAATTAGTTTACATGTTCTTACTTCTGTAGACACATTTGTGTAGTTAAAATTAAGCATGTATGAAAAGTTTAACTTCACAGAAAAGTTTTCTGTATGTATTATTGTAATTTTAAATGTATTCTAAATAGGTCTAGTAAATGCGTGCATTCACCAGTCACCTCACATAGACACACACAGCTGGGGCGTGGCTTAGCAGACATGGGAACATCAGCCAGCGAGTGTTAAAACTGCTGCAGAGCCCAGCTGGTGTGGCTTAGTGGTTGAGCATAGATGTACGAACCAGGAGGTTGTGGTTTGATTCCCCGTCAGGACACATGCCCAGGTTGCAGGCTGTTCCCCAGTAGGGGGCATGCAGGGGGCAGTCCATCCATGATGTTTCTCTCCTATCATTGATGTTTTTCTCTCTCTCCCTCTCCTTTCCTCTCTGAAGTAAATTAAAAAAGAAAACCACTTTAAAAAACCATAAACTGCTCCAGAAAGTCACGCCACTCGTTACTGCACATGATGCAGTGTGATCACTGAATTAATAACAAAAAGTAACGTGATATTTTAATTATTAGCAAATCTTGCTTAAAAGTATTTTAAAATTAACAGGGTGTTAATTTTCACATAGGACATTCAGAACAGAAATTTTGTCGTTGAATCTGAAGTCCGTTAAATCGAGGCCCACAACGTCGAAGGTTTACTGTACTGCCTGCCACTCCATCCCTCCCCCTACACTGCCAGACAGGTTCCTGGCTGCCTGCTCTCTGCCCCCACCAGCTTGCCTCCTCCTCCCCACTCCCATCCCAAGCTCCCTGGCCCAGCACCCAAGTCTCCTCGGCAGCAGAGGAGGGTGGGGAGGGATGGGACTGCATTCTGTTGTCCCCTCTGCCCCTAGTGGCAGCCTGGGTTCAGGTGCAAGGAGGGTGCGAGTTAGCACCACGGCCCATTTGTCAGGTGACTCAGAGGGGCCCGCTTGAACATCCCTAATTCAAGCACTGACTGTGCATTGCTGTTGAGGTCACAGTCCTCCGGGGGTGGCCTGTGACTGTGGCCTGTGGCCTTGCACTTTCACTTGGTACTAGACCTTGCAGTTATGTAGCTATCCCTGTCTGAGAATCCCAATGAAAGCCACCATGCTGAATTACACAACGGAGGCATCCACTGTTGTCTAAGAAGTTCTTTTTTTAAACACAGGTTTACCCAGAAGGGATGGAAAGTCCCTTTGTCTGTCTCCCACTACCACATTGTCATGGATAAAGCTTCTTAGTTTTGGAAATTGTGATACAAGATGGTGTCGGAGAGAGCCTGATGTGGAGGAGCTCCAGAATAGCAGATTTCTGCAGTTAAATTCATACCAAACCCTGAACTTCGGTAGCAGAATGGGCCAAACAGCGAGGGTGGCAGGCCCAGGTAGAATGTCTACAGGACCCCAGAGGATCCTGGCCAGGAAAGGCATTTGCACACAGTCAAGTGTCTGAGGGAAGCTGTACAAAGGGAGGGAGCAAGGGAAGGAAGAGAAGAGAATAGCTAGAAGGGCAATACTCCTTTACTTAATATAATTTTGCTTGGGATGGGTTTGGCTTTGAAGATTTTCAAACTCGAAAGTGGCAGCAAGAAGCTGAGGGGCAGTGCATGTCATCATGTTTTATATGAGCAAATCTAAAAGTAGCAATTTATTGACATTTTGAAGCTTTGCTGATAATTTTGCATATTTTTCTATGACTGGTAGTTGTATCTCTATTGGTATTGTCTCTCTTGTAAAAACACTCAGAGTGACTCATGGATGCTTAGAATTGTCCAAGAGTTCTGATATTTTACTTCCTTAAAATCAAGAAGAAATATAAGTAGGAGGGCTTAGAAATTGAAACTAGAAGTCGTGGTTGCCATACCACTATTCAAAACCACTATTTTACTTCCTTTCCCACAGCTGTAATTTCATAGACAAAGCGTATTGCTTTAAGCAAAAGGTAAATGTTACAGGTTGAATTGTGTTCCCCCCACCAATTTATATGTTGAAATCCTAACCCCAGTACCTCAGAATGTGAACTTACTTGGAAAGAGGGTTGTTGTGGGGTAACTGGTTAAGATGAGGTCCTACTGGAATAGGGAGGATTGCTAATCCAACATGTCCTATATAAAGAGGAAATTTGGACACAGAGACACGCACACAGGGAGAACACATAAGAAGATTGCTATGCTTCCATGAGCTGAAGAACTACCAGAAGCTTGGAGAAAGACCTGAAACAGACCCTTCCCTAGCGCCTTCAGCGGGTGCATGGGCCTGCTGGCACCTTCATCTTGTATTTCTAGCTTCCAGAACGGAGACAATAAATTTCTGTGTTTTTTTTTTAAGCCACTCAGCTTGTGGTATTTGTATGGCAGAAACGAATACAGTAAGCAACAGGATTGCTGCATCTGTATGATAAGGGCACATTTTATAAAGTTTCTCTATTTTATTCTAAATATATTTTTATTGATTTCAGAGAAGAAGAGAGAAGGAGAGAGAGATAGACACATCAGTGATGAGAGAGAATCATTGATTGGCTGCCTCCTGCACGTCCCACACTCGGGATGGAGCCTGCAACCAGAACATCTGCCCTGACTGGGAATCAAACTGTGACCTCCTGGTTCATAGGTCGATGCTCAATCGATGAGTCACGCCAACTGGGCCTCTATTTTATTAATAAGTGATTGGTCAGGCCCTGGCCAGGTAGCTCAGTTGGTTAGAGCATCTTCCTGAGAAGCCACGGTTGCAGATTGGATCTCCAGTCAGGGCACATACAAGAATCAACCAGTGACTGCATGAATAAGTGGAACACAAATCTCTTTCTCTCTCTCTCCCTGCCTCCTTTCCTCCCTCCTCTCTCTCTCTCTCAAAAAAAAAAAAAAAAAGTAAAAAAATAAATAAAAGTGACTAGTCAAAAAAGAGGAAAGATACAGAAAGCATGTGTTACTAAGGTACACTGAATAAACCAGCAATTTGAATCAAGGAGTTGGCCAGCAAATGACCCCCCCACCCAACCCTCATTTGATTGTAGTTATAACTCTCAATAAATCACAGAACCTTCTGCTTGAAAAGAACAAAGAAATCCAGTTCATCCAGTCTTCTCTCTCTTATTTCCAATAGGTAGATATTTTTCTTAATGACTATTTCCCATAAAAAGATTCTATGATCCTGCTCAGAAATGACTTGTTGGCCATCTTGATTTAGGTATTCCATCCTATACAATTTATGCCCACATCCTCCCCAAAGTAATTTGAGGCAGTTGATGACCCTTTCCTTCCATCCAGTCTGAAATGCCATGGCCATATTGGTGGCTGGATCAATAATACAATGTTCATTAAACAATTCACATGGATCAATGTTACTCTTGCTGATATAATACCATGTGTTAATTATGGGTGATGTCTTGATATTGGACTTAATTCAACTTCCTCAAATAATATATTAAAACTAAAATAAAATGGGAGGATTCAGATTGAGAAAGCAATAATGCATATCGCTTCCATATTTTCCTGTTCATGCAGACTCACATTCCAACATCTTTTTAGCTAGAAGCTGTAGAGACCCAGACCACAGCTGAGCAACTATATTACTTAAAGAGAGTCAATACATAAAATTAGAATATAAAGGAATTAGATTCTTAAGATCATTAAGCCACTCCCCAATTATGTTTCATTTCTTCGTAAATTATATTATTATGCTGTTAATCTCTTAAGATCCCAGATGATTTTTAATGATAAAAGATTAATGTAATGATACTTGGAACCATAAGGGAGCATGGGGAAATACTGGCCACATTTGCACTAGATTTCATGAGCCTCTCACAGTCAGTTATCTACACAGTAGCTGGAGTTTGTAGAACCCAAACATGATTAAGTGACCCCCCCCCCCCGACCCTTCTTAAAATATTTATAGTAATCAATAATTAAAATAACACATTTTTATTTGTCCTTTAAATTATGAGTTTTATCATCTACATTTGAAGCTGAGCCTTAAGGTTTACTGCTCTGGGATTGAGAGGGAAGTTACCTAACTTCTTTAATCCTGAAACTAGGCTTGGGTTAGAGATGATTACCTAATTCCTTTGGTATATCAAGAACTAACCCTACTCACTTGAGATCATAGCACCTGCATTGTGTAGAAAAGATAGCCCTTCCTCCTGTAATCACCAGGCCATGACACTTGCTGTGCTGCAGGGAATAGGATATGATGTAGAGCCATGGTTCTCAATGGTCTCAGAGCCAATGTTCCATTTTCATAGCTAATGTTTTGTAATGCTTCTTTTATTATCCTGAAATGAAAGTCATAGATAATATAATTTATCTTCACGTATAATTCCAGGAAATCAATATAATAGCCTAAGCCTAATATAATGGAAAAGTAATTTATTATAAAATAAGTTCTTCAATGTGTAAATGCCTGGACATGTCTAGACTAGAAGATATAAGGATGGGGTCAGGTGCTTGAGTCTGGTTATAAACAAAAAGTTTGAATTTAAGAGAAGTAACAAAGTGAGCTGTACAAGAAATACAGGAAAATGAAAGAGCAGAAGTACAAGTGGAAATGAAAATATACACTAGAATTAGGATATATAATACCAGATCAGACTTATTTGTATATAATAAGAGAAAGAGAAAAACAACCATAATTGAAATGTGGATAATACCCAGGACAAATTACAGACAGTGTAATGAAGAAAATGACATTTGTACAAATGAGTTGGATCTTATTTGTTAGTACAGTGTAGAATAATCCCGTTTATTATAACAGCAGACAGGCAGTGATAAGGTATCTCACACACACACACACACACACACACACACACACACAAAACATATTTCCTGTCTTAAAATCCCTATGTATACAGTCTTTGGTATTTAAAAAGACCTTGAATACTGGTATCTTTAGATAGACAAAGAGGATGCAGGCAGATTGGAAAATAAAACTGTATCAGAAGAGGCTACCAAGAGGGTTGTTTCACAGGCTTCTGGGAACAGAATCAAAGTAAGCTTGAAAAACAACAGACCATTACAAATTATATAATTTTAATATTGTAATTTTTAAAATTTTTATCCTTATTGTTGAAAGTATTACACATCCCTTCCCCCCATCCACCCATCATTGACCCTCTCCTCCCCATTCCAGGCCTTTATCACATTAATATCCCTAAGGATTGTCAGTCCGTTGCATGCTTCCATGTCTCTGGATTTATTTTGCTTGTCAGTTTCTTTTGTTTATTAGATTCCACATATAAGTGAGATCATGTGACATTTGTCTTGCTCTGACTGGCTTACTTTGCTTAGCATAATAATCTTTTTAAAAAATTCTTTATTGTTTAAAGTATTACATATGTCTCCTTTACCCCCACCCCCCCCCATTGACCTCTCCCCAGCCCCTCCCACCCCCTAGCTCATACCTTCACCTTCCCTATATGCATGCATACAAGTCCTTTGGTTGAGCTCTTACCCTCTCCTTGCCCCCACATCTTCCCTCTGAGGTTTGACAGTCTGTTCGATGCTTCTCTGTCTCTGAATCTAATTTTGTTCATCAGTATATGTTGTTTTATTTCACAAACGAGTGAGATCATGTGATATTTATTTTTCTCCAACTGGCTTATTTTGCTAGCATAATGCTCTCCACGTCCATACATGCTATTGCAAATGGTAAGAGTTCTTTCTTTTTCACAGCATCATAGTATTCCATTGTGTAGATGTACCACAGTTTTTTAATCCATTCATCTGCTGATGGGCACTTGCACTGTTTCCAGATCTTAGCTATGGTAAATAACGTGGCTATGAACATAGGGGTGCATATTTTCTTTCTGATTGGTGTTTCAAGCTGCTTAGGATATATTCCTAGAAGTGGGATGACTGGGTCAAATGGAAGTTCCATTTTTAATTTTTTGAGAAAACTCCACACTGTTTTTCTATAGTCTGCACTGTTTTTATATAGTCTGCATTCCCACCAGCATAGCCAAAAAAACTAAAATATTTATAGTTATCAATAATTTAAAACAACACATAAATAATTCATGTTGTTCCAAAACTCCCTTACACTCTCCTCCTGCTTTTTAATTTGTTTTTCCAATTGCTGCAAGAAATGAGTGTTTTTTTCTACTTTGTCTTCTAATTGGCTGAGTTGGTCCTCTGCTTCTTCCAGTCTACTGTTTATTCCTCCCAGGATAGTCTTTATTTCAGCTGTCATTCTTCATTTCCAATTGATTCTTATTTCTGGTTTCTACCTCTTTTTTTCATGTTGATGTAGTTCTCATGAAGTTGTTTGTAGTTTTCACAAGGTTGTTTGAGCATCATTATAACCATTACTTTGAATTCTTTATCTGACAAATTGCTTGCCTCCATTTCATTTAATTCCTTCTCTAGTGACTCCTCCTTTTATTTCATTTGGGGGTTGTTTCTTTGTCTCCCCATTTTTTCTGTCCCTTTGTATTTGTTTCTATGTATTAGATCAAACTGCTATGCATCCCAGTCTTGTGGGGTGGCCTTATGTAGTAAGTGATTTGTGGAACCCAGTGGTGCAATCTCTTAGATCTCCTGAGCTAGGTGCTCTAGGAATGTCCCTGTGTGAGTTATTTGTGCTTTCCTGTTGTAATTGGGTCTTGAATGTTGTTGTCCCATTTGTGGATGGAATCTCAGGCTGGCTGACTGTGAGGCTCACCCCTGACCACATCATGCGAGCTCTTGTGCAGGTGCTGACAGAACAAAACAAAACCAAAAGACAACAACAAAAGAAACAAAACAAAAACATACATAAGACCCCTACAACAACAACAAACCAACCACAAAATAAGAGAGCATTAGTAAAGAGAAAAGAGAACAAGAATGATAGAAGAAAAGAAAGAAAAATTATGAGAAAAAAACAGGGGAAGAAAAGGGAATATGAAAAGGCAGAGATGAAATAAAAAAATATATATATAGAAAAGGGGAAGGAAAACAGTATAAAATAAAAGAGTTAGAAAAATTTTTGAAAAGGAAAATAGAGGAGAAAGCAGATAGACCAAACATAAGAAAAGGAATAAAGATAAGAAAGCAGGCAAAAGAAGAAAAAGAAAGAAAAAAACAGAGTAAGCAAAAGGAAGAGAATATATATGTGTGTATATATATATATATATAGAGAGAGAGAGAGAGAGAGAGAGAGAGACTAAAATAATAAATCAATAAAAAAGATAATGAATATAAAGAAAAAAAAAGAAAAGAAAAAGAGAGCCCAGCTGGCATGGCTCAGTGGTTGAGCATTGACCTACGAACCAGGAGGCCATCGCTTGATTCCCAGTCAGAGCACATGCCCGGGTTGCAGGCTTGATCCCCAGTGTAAGGCATGCAGGAAGCAGCCAATCAATGATTCTCTCTCATCATTGACGTTTCTATCGCTCCCTCTCCTTCCTCTCTGAAATCAATAAAAATATATTAAAAAGAAAAAGAGAAAAAAATAGTGAAGTGGCGTTTGTCTCAGCAGTTTAGTGCCTTCTGGAAGTGCCCTTTGGATCCTGCTCTTCTGATGACTGGGACTGACTGTTCTGTCTGCCAATTCTGAGCTTCCTGGGAGGTACTTAGGTGCTAACCACTGTCACAAACTGTCCTCCTCTGGCTCTCAGCAACTTGTTTGAAGCTTCAAGTGATCCACAGTTTGTGTCTGTCTCCACAGGACTTGGCTGCTCAAGGGAGGGCCCGCAAGGTGCACTCTAAGGCCAGTTGGCTAGGAGCCAGGGAGGGGTCAGCCAGCTTCCCCAGGTTCCCCAGCCTCCTCCTCCTCCTGAGCCCTGCCTTTGCCTGCCAGCCAGCTGTCAATCTTAATCACTCAAAAGTCTGTTTCTGAAAGGGCTTTAGGCAGAATCAGGAGTATAGACCTCTGGGTCTCCCAGGAGGGGGAGGTGCTGTTCAGATTTCAGGGAAAGTGGTGGGTGTGTTTCCCTGTCCCAGAGCTACTCCTGAGAGTGTCTCAGAATATACTTACCTGCCATCAGCTGGATGGAGATCCTCTATGCAGTTGAGTGGGATTAGTTGGATACCAGGAGTTTCTATCAGTTCTCCCGTGAGGGGGAAGCACCAGTCAGGTTCCTGGGATAGTGGGATGTACTGCCTACCCCCAAGTCATTCACTTATGCTCCCTGAGACTGTGCAAACCCGTAAACTTGGCCTCTGCAGTGGTCTCCTCTGCAGAGTTCGAGATGCAGGGTGTGGCAGGCAGGGCTCCTGAGGGCGAGCTGTATCACCTGGGGGCGGGGGTGGGGGTGGGAGGGAGGAATTTCCTTTTCCTGAGCTGCGGCTTCTGAGAGGGGCCAGCACCTCTCAGGAAAAATGGCCCTTTTGATTTGGGGGATATGACTGCACGCAGGTCTCCTGGCCGCCTCTTTTCCATGTCTCCCCACGCCAGGCTCTCCTTAGGCACCTCGAATCTGCACCACCATCCCTCCACCAAAGCCTTGGGTAAGAAGCTGCAAATGAAAATCTTGTGCTCTCATTTAAAAAACAAACAAAAAAACCCTGAGGCTTTACCTTCAAAGGATCCAGCCTCTCTAGCAGCCAGAAGCCCTGCTGGTTTTCACAGTTGGGTGCTACATGGGCTGCTGGGCTTTGTTGCTCCAGGCTGTGCAGCCCAGCCTGGGTTCTGAGCCTGGATCTTGTCTGGGAAATAATCCTCCTTGTAGCTGAGAGACCCCTCCTCACCTTCAGCCTGCTGGCCATGGAAGCTGGGTTAGCCCCTCTCTCGACCTCGCCCTTCCCACCAGTCTCTGGGGGGTTTCTGTCCTTCCTTGATATGTCTCCTCCTCAGCTGGACCTCAGTTGGTAATTCCGGGTGAATGTTCCCCAGTTTAGTTTTATTTTCAGTCTGTCCCTGGGAAGAGGTGCATAAAAGGTTTGCCTATTCAGCTGCCATCTTCTCTCTCTCTTTTTAAAAAAATATATTTTTATTGATTCCAGAAAGGAAGGGAGACTTTAAGGAAGAGGTTGACAGCAATAAACAAATTGAAAGACAAAAATCACATGATCATATCAATCAACACAGAAAAAACATTTGACAAAATCCAACACCCATTTTTGATGAAAACTCTCAGCAAAGTGGGAATAGAGAGATCATACCTCAACATAATAAATGCCATATATGACAAACCTAAAGCCAACATCATACTCAATAGGCAAAAACTGAAACCATTTCCCCTAATAATAGGAACAGGATAGGGATGTCTACTTTCTTTTCTGTTATTCAACACCAGAGGCCTGGTGCATGAATTCGTGCATGGGTAGGGCTCCTCGGCCTGGCTGAGGATCAGGGCTGATAAGGGCTGTCTCACCCATCCCAATCAAGGTTGATTTGGGCCAGCCAGAGGGGCTGGGGGGAGGGGGAAGGGGCTGTGGTAGGTTGGTCGGCCAGGGGGAGAGGCCACTGGAGGTTGGCCAGCTGCCCTGATCTGGGCCTATTGGGGCCAGCCGGTGGGGGGTTGGGGCGGAAGGGGCTGGAGGAGATTGGCTGTGGGAGCACACTGACCACCAGGGGCAGCTCCTATGTTGAGCATCTTCCCCCTGGTAGTCAGTGCACATCATAGCGACCTGTCGACTGGTCATAAAGGTTGCTTAGGCTTTTATATATATAGACAGTACTGGAAGTGCTAGCCACAGGGATCAGATAATAAGAAAACATAAAAGATATCCAAATTGGAAAGGAGGAAGTAAAACTCATTATTCACAGATGACATGATATTGTACATAGAAAACCGTAAAGAATCCACCAAAAAACTATTAGATTTAATAAATGAATTTGGCAATATAGCAGGATACAAAATTAACACTCAGAAATTGATAGTATTTTTATACACCAATAATGAACCCTCAGAAAGAGAAACTAAACAAAGAGTCCCATTTTCCATTGCAAAAATAAAATAAAATTAAGGTACTTAGAAATAAACTTAATCTAGGAGGTAAAAGACTTATACTCAGGAAAACTACAGGACATTGAAAAAAGAGATAGAGGAAGATATAAACAAATGGAAGAATACACTGTTTTCATGGATTGGTAGAAGTAACATCAATAAAATGTCCATACTATCCAAGACAATCTACAGATTCAATGCAATCCCTATTAAAATACCAACAGCATATTTCACAGATCTAGAACAAATACTCCCAAAATTTATTTGGAACCAAGAAAACCCCCAAGTAGCTGCAGCTTACGAAAGGAGAACCAAGTTGAAGGGGTCGCAATATCAAGTTATACTACAAAGCCACCATAATTAAAATAGCCTGCTACTGGCACAAGAATAGGCATATAGATCAATGGAACAGAACAGAAACCTCAGAAATAGACCGAAGCCATTACATTCAATTGATATTTGACAAAGGAGCCCTAGCCGGTTTTGCTCAGTGGATAGAGTGTTGGCCTGAGGACTGAAGGATCCTGAGTTTGATTCCAGTCAAGGGCATGTACCTCAATTTCAAGCTCCTCCCCAGCCTGGGCCCTGGTCGGGGTGTGTGCAGGAGGTAACCAATAAATTTGTTTCTCTCACATCAATATTTCTCTCTGTCTTTCTCTTTCTCTAAAAATCAATTAAAAATTTTGACAAAGGAGGCAAGAATATACAATGGAGTCAAGACAGTCTCTTCAGTAAATGGTATTGGGAAAACTGGACAGATACATGCAAAAAAATGAAACTAGACAACCAACTTACACCATACACAAGAATAAACTTAAATGGATAGAAGACTTAAATGTAAGTCAGGAGACCATAAAAATCCTAGAAGAAACCATAGGCAGCAAAATCTCAGGCATCTCTCATAGCTATATGTTTATAGATATGTCTCCTAGGTCAAAGGAAACTAAGGAGAAAATAAACAAATGGGACTACCTCAAAATAAAAAACTTCTGTACAGCAAAAGAAACCATCAACAAAATGAAAAGGGGGCCCACTGTATGGGAGAACATATTTGGCATTGATACATCCAATAAAGGATTAATATCCAAAATATATAAGGAACTCATACAACTTAACAGAAGGGAGACAAACAATCCGATCAAAAAATGGGCAGAAGATGTGAATAGACATTTCTTCAAAGAGGACATTCAAACAGCCAAGAGACTTATGAAAAAATGCTCAAAGTCACTAATCATCAAAGAAATGCAAATTAAAACCACATTGAGATATCACCTCACATCTGTCAGAAGCAATCCCACTTCTGGGAATATATTCTAAAAGCCCCAAAGCACCAATCAGAAGGAATATATGTACCCCTATGTTCATAGCAATGTTATTTACAATAGCTAAGATTTGGAAACAGTCCAAGTGCCCATCAGTAGATGAGTGGATTAAAAGGCGGTGGGACATTTACACTATGAAATACTGTGCAGCTGTAAAAAAAGAAGGATCTCTTATCCTTAGGGACAGCATGGATGGACCTGGAAAATGGATACGTGAGTTGCCAAACTGAGAAAAGACAATTATCACATGATCTCACTTATTTGTGGAATCTAATGAACAAAAGGAATTGACCTACAAAATAAGACCTGAAGCAGGGAGGCATGGAACAGACTGACATAGCTCCATGTGGGATTGGGGGGAAAAGAAGAGATAAACCAAAGAACTTATATGTTTGTTTTTTTTTAAATATATTTTATTGATTTTTTACAGAGAGGAAGGGAGAGAGATAGAGAGTTAGAAACATCGATCAGCCGCCTCCTGCACATCTCCCACTGGGGATGTGCCCGCAACCCAGGTACATGCCCTTGACCGGAATCGAACCTGGGACCTTTTGGTCCGCAGGCCGACGCTCTATCCACTGAGCCAAACCGGTTTCGGCGAACTTATATGCTTATATGCATAGCCCATGGACACAGGCAATGGGGTGGTAAAGACCTAGGGGTAGGGCCTGGGAGGAGCGGGGAGTTGGGGGGGGGGGACGGGAGGCAGAAAATGGGATATATCTGTAATACTATCAACAATAAAAAATGTATTTTAAAAAATGAGCAAAGGACCTAAAAAGACACTTCTCCAAAGCAGACATACAAATGGCCAAGAGACAAATGCTCAAAATCACTGATCATCAGAGAGATGCAAATTAAAATGACAATGAGATATCACCTCACAACTGTCAGAATGGCTACCATCAACAGATCAACAAATGACAAGTGCTGGAGAGGATGTGGAGAAAAGGGAACCCTAGTACACTGCTGGTGGGAATGCTGACTATTGCAGCCATTATGGAAAACAATATGAAGTTTCCTCAAAAAATCAAAAATGGAACTACCATTTGACACATTGATCCCACTTCTGGGAATATATCCTAAGAAACCTGAAATAGCAATCAGAAAAAAATGTATGCCCCACTATGTTTATAGTGGAACAATTTATAATAGCTAAGATCTGGAAACAGCCCAAGTGCCCATCAGTAGAGGAGTGGATAAAAAGGCAGTGATACATCTTAGCCAGCTTGGCTCAGTGGATAGAGCATTGGCCTGCAGACGGAAGGGTCCCGTGTTTTATTCTAGTCAAGGGCACATGCCCAGGTTGCAAGTTCCTCCCCAGCCCGGGCCCTGGTGGGGGGAGGGCGTGCAGGAGGCAACCAACCGATGTGTTTTTCTTACATTGTTATTTCTCTTTGTCTTTCCCTTTCTCTTCTACTCTCTCTAAAAATCAATGGAAAATTATTCTCAGGTGAGGATTTTTTTTTTTTTTAAAAAGCTGTGGTATATTTACGCCATGGAATACTATACAGCAGTAAAGAAGAAGGATCTCTTACCCTTTGAGACAGCATGGAGAGACTTGGAAAGTATGCTAAGCGAAATAAGCCATTCAGATAAAGACAAGTATCACATGATCTCACTCATGTGGAATCTAATGAACAAAATAAACTAATGAACAAAGCAGATCCAGAGATTTAGAAGCATGGAACAGACTGATGAATTTCAGAGGGAAGGTGGGATGGGTGGGAAGTGTTCAACCAGAACTTATATGCATATATGCATAACCCAGGGGCACAGACAAAGGGTGGTGAAGGCCTGCGGCAGGGGTGGTGGCGGGCTAGAAGGGGTCAATGGAGTAACATGGGGACGTATATAATACTTTCAAAAATAAAGATTAAAAAACACATGCCCACATGAAAACTTGTATCTGAATGTTCTAGCAGCACTATTATAGAAACAATCCAAATATCCATCAACTGATGAATAGGTAAGTAAAATGTGGTATACCTGTACAATAGAATATTATTTGGCAATGAAAAGAAATGAAGTACTGATCCATGGTACAACATGGATGAGCCCTGAAAACATTATGCTGAGTGAAAGAAGTCAGACAAAGGACCACATATTCAGTCATACAAAATGTTCAGAATAAGCAAATTCATAGAGACAGAAAGTAGTTTGTGGTTGCTTAGGGATAGGTAGTTGAGGTAAAATGGGGAGTGATTGCTAATGGGCATAGGATTTCTTTATGGGGTGATAAAATGCGTTCTAAGATTGATTGTGTGATGGTTGCACAACTCAGAATATACTAAAAACCATTGAATACTACTTTAAATATGTGAATTTTATAGTATTGAATTTTATCTCAATAAAGATGTTATTTAAAAACATCAGGCAGAGTGTTGCGTAGGGTGAGACATCTGGTATCCTCAATCCAGCTCAACTAAATGCTAGTTTTACCTCCTAATCATTGTGACAACCAATAATTTCTCCTCAAAGTTTCAAAATAACCCCTAGTGAGAATCACTGAAGTATGGAAGAAGTAAAATAAAGTCCACCCATTTTGTTGGGCTAGAGGGTGAAGACAGAATTGAGGGTGGGAAGATTTTTGGACAAATTCTCATCTCTTTATTCTGAGGTCCTGAAACAGGAGAGGAGATGAGCTATGCTGGCCTTCTCCCAGCCTCAACAATTGTATATTAGATCAGTTGGGAGGAATACCAAGAGAAGATGAATTATTCCTCCACTCACTGTTTTCGAACCTGGGAGTAAACTACAATTATGAAGGCAGTAGTCATTTCCCTACAAAAAAAAAATCTAGAACAAATACTCCAAAAATTTATTTGGAACCAGGAAAAACCCCAAACAGCTGCAGCAATACTAGGCCTGCAAGAATATAGGAATTCATCTCCTCATAATGTAGCTGTGTATATTGCAGGGACTTTAGGTGTCATAGCCTTTCCCTTTGGGGTTTTCAAGCTATTCAGTCAACTATATCATATAACTTAATCCTGAAAGTTTTTTCTAGTTCTTAACCTAATCCTACTACCAAACTTCCTGCTCAACTGTAAATTTAATTTTGTAGCAAATCTAACTATTTGGATATGTAAGAACTACACTTACCAAAAAGGTTTCATTCAAATACTGATCTAGTCTGCACCCACCTGAAAACTGCAAAAAAAATCAGCTAATTAATTTTCATAAATGATTTCAAATTATTCAAGTAATTGTTTTCTCTTAATGAATCATGCAAATTCATTTGTCCATATAAATTAATCATAGCAAAGAACATTCTTACATATTATCTATATTTACTAACTCTATAAGTATAAGCACTTATATATTTTTGGTAGACATTTGGTTTCTCAAATTATGTAAATTGAGTCCTAAGTTGATAATCATGATTTTTCTGCTGAATATTTAATAGAAGAAATTTTTTTTATTTTGGCATTTTTAATCAGAAAGTAAATTAATGAAAGCATATGCATGAAAATGGTAAACTTCTTATAATCTGTAGGGAGACAACAATTGTACTAGACTGTAAACTTCATGAGGATTTTTGTTCATCATTACATCTCCCATGCCAACTCCTAGCATATAGTAAATGCTCAATACATACTGTTACTGGCATATAGTAAGTGCTCAATACATAACTGTTCCATTAATGAATCAAAATACTCTAATTCCAGTCTTGATATTTGTAGAGGGAAACTAATGATGCCTGACTAGTGTTGCCATTAAAAGATCAAGTTGTTGGTTCATGTCTCAGTTTACGAAAGGAGCCAGTGAGTAAAATTCAGTGAGTAAAATTGAATTAGGCGGGGAAAGAAAAGTCTGATTTCCTATTGCATGGTTCATATAAGAAAAGTGTGTTCTGATTTACTGACTTTCAGACTATATGAGTTCAGAGGTGCATGAACATTGGTTCCATGACCAGTCATTTTTGCACGCTGTCAAGGTTGGAAATAACTTCAAAGTCATCTTTTCCAAACCAGCCTAACATCTAAAGCTTGATTCTCCTTTACAATATTTCTTCCAAGGGCCTAGCCCACCTCCAGATCAGTCCATTCCATGTAGGACAGTTTGGTGAGAAAAGTCTTTATTCTATTGCATCCAAATTGGCCTGCCTGAGCTTCTCACACCAAGCAAGGATGGGTAGAACACATATACTTCCTCTTCTATCAGCACCTCCTATGAATTTGAAGGCCTTCTTTGTCTAGGTGTAATTTCCCGCTTTGTACAAACCCTCCAAACTAGGATATGATTCCTTTTTCTGGTCACTGTCCCAGTGAATGGGCCTCTGTTTATATCTCTTTTAAAGTGTAGTTCAGACAGAACCCAGTATTTTAGCTGTGGTTTATGTGCAACAACTGTGTTCCTGCCAAATATTGGATTTGTAGATAGCCAGGAGTGTGCCAGACATGTTTTCCTGGGAGTATAGTGGCAATTCCTATGACTCTGCAACAACCTCTGTCTCTCATATCAGAGGTAGAGCTTTGAGGTTGGAGAAAACGATTCTTTCCTAGGTCACAGAAAAAACAACAAAGAGAACATGCATTTCTTTCAAGTCCACAGTCAGGAAACACATGAAGCTGTTTAATGGTTTTGCTTTGCTACTAAGTTAGCTAACGAATGTAAAGTGTCTAGCCTGGTGTCTGGTTTGGAGTAGTGATTCAACAAATATTAGTTACTTTTCCTTTCCTCTTGCCACCTTTTAGAATTTTTTTTTTTTTTTTTTTGGAATTTCCCCCCTCTTTTAGACACAAGGATGATGCAGGGATGAACGAACAGACTATAAAATATTTCAGTGACTCTTTTTTAATTCCAAGAAGATGTGAGTTTTGTTTTCTTTAAGTAAAATCCGAAGTGACAGTTAGATAAGATACAAATATCTCAGGTATTTTCCAAATAAAATATAGCACTTAAGTTGAACATTCATTTTATTAATCTAGTTGACTTGTGCATTATTTTGCATCTTCATTCATCTAGCTGGGTTGTGTGTTTAAAACAATCTTCCTAAGACTAGAAATACAAGAATTTAAAAGTGAGAAGTTTCAATTAGATCCTCTCTCGCCTTATTGTATTATAGTTCTCAGTTTCACAAGTGATTAAGAAAAGAGAACTGACATTGATGGGGGAATTTTTGAATATCCTATAGCAACTGTTTCTTTAAAAACATTTTCTGAGAAATGTAAAGTAACCTTGTTCCCATAAACGAACCTGCTGTTCCTGACAGTGTGGGCACACCGTCTCTTCTAGCAACAAGAAACACACTGAACTTTGACTCGCTTTTTTATGAAGCCATTTGTTTTAGAAAAAAGAGTGACACTAGATGTAGGTATTCCTCCACAAGGTACTAAGAAGAAAGCATCGTACTATGGCATTAAAAATAGTGCGAGCATCAAGGTGTCACTTGACGATTTACTACTGCCTAGCAAAACAGGTCTTGCCAAGAATCTCAACACTCTGGAATCTGTGGGGCTTTCTCTTAACTAAAAACTACTGATGTGCTTTTTCAAAAATTTTACCAAATCTAACTCTTTTCTTACTAAATGACGATTACAACACTGAAATTGCTTTATAAACAGTCTGCTTAGGATTAATATCTAATGAAATACCCAGCAAGGTTCCTGAATTTATATAAAACACATCCTAACTTTCATATGCTCTCATTCTAGAGATTTCTCAGATTCAAGATATACAACTGCTATTTGAAAAAAGTGGAAAGTTTGAATGGAAAAAAAATGTACCTCTATATTCATTGTGGCATTATTTATTTATTTATCTATTTATTTAAAATATCTGGTCTTAGGAGTTAAACTCTTGCGTTGGATAGGAACTTGGTAGGGGGAGGTGGGGTGTGGGAATAAAAGAAGATGATGAGAGGCAAATGTAACCTGAAGAAAGGAAGTTGATCCATCATGAAGGCAATAGAGGTAAATAGAGATAAATGCCCCTGGCTCCTTATAGAGTAGGACTGGTCCCACCAACAGGCTAGAGATATCAAATAAGAAAATGAGCGATCAGCCCTAACTGGTTTGGCTCAGTGGATAGAGCGTCGACCTGCGGACTGAAGGGTCCCAGGTTCGATTCCAGTCAAGGGCATGTACCTGGGTTGCGGGCACATCCCCAGTGGGAGATGTGCAGGAGGCAGCTGATCGATGTTTCTCTCTCATCGATGTTTCTAACTCTCTATCCCTCTCCCTTCCTCTCTGTAAAAAATCAATAAAATATATTTTTTTAAAAAAGAAAAAGAGCGATCAGGACATGGATTTAAATAACTACCTTCTCACCCTCTACATTGTAGCATTATTTACAATAGCCAAGACATGGAAGCAACATAAGTGTCCATCAATGGATGACTGGATAATGTAATACATAGTGTGTCCCAAAAATGTATATACACACTTGAATAATTATACAGGCAATGTTTATTAAAATACATTTCATTTTCAAAATTGGGCTATCAGCTGGTAAAGTGTATGTACATTTGGGGGGAGCAGTGGGGAAAGCCTGTATATAAAATACTAGTAAAATATTATTCATCCATTAAAAGAAGGATATCTTGCCATCTGAGACAACATGGATGGACCTGGAGGGTATTACACTAAGTGAAATAAGTCAGACAAAGACAAATACCATAGACTATTTTTGTCTCACTTATATGTGAAATCTAAAAAAACCCCAAACCCCCAAATCAAACAAAACAGAGCTCATAGACACAAACAGCAGATTGGTGGTTGCCACAAGCAGGGGGTGAGATTGGGTGAAATGGGTGAATGAGGTAAAAATATACAAAGTTCTGGCTATAAAATAAATCAACCCTGGGATATACTATACAGCATGGTGACTATAGTTATTAATATTCGATTGTATATTTGGAAGTTGCTAAGTTTGTAATATATACAAATATTAAAACATTATGTTTTGTATCTGAATATAATGTTATATGTCAATTATACCTCAATAAAAAGATTAATAACAAATATTACATGTCTCTTGATGTCTTATCCTAGGAAATACATCACATTACTTACGTTGCATTCCATTAAAAACATGTAAGCCCTAATCCATTTGGCTCAGTGGATAGAGCGTTGGCCTGCAGACTAAAAGGTCCCAGGTTCGATTCTGGTCAAGGACATGTACCTTGGTTGCGGCACATCCCTAGTAGTGGGTGTGCAGGAGGCAGTTGATCGCTGTTTCTCTCTCATTGATGTTTCTAACTCTCTATCCTTCTCCCTTCCTCTCTGTAAAAAATCAATAAAATATATATATTTTTAAAAACCATGTAAAACATCAATATAATCATGAAGAAACATTAGGCAAATCCAAATGAATTCATTCTACAAAACAACTGGCCTGTATTAATAAAAATGTCATTGTCATGAAAGACAATGGAAGGCTGAAGAATGGTTCCAGGTTAGACGGAAGTAAGGAGACATGACAACTAAATGCAATATGTGGTACTGCATTGGGTCTTATATTGGATAAAAAAAAATCCATAACAGGCATTATCAGCATAACTGACAAAATTATAATATAAACTGAAGGTTAAACAAAAATATTCTATCAATGTTAAATTTCTTTTTTTATTGTTAATCCTCACCTGAGGATATTTTTCTATTGCTTTTTAGAGAGAGTGGGAGGGGGAGAGACAGAGAGAAAGAAATATTGATGTGAAAGAAACACATCAATTGGTTGCCTCCTGCATGCACCCCAACCAGGGCCTGGGATAGATCCTGCAACTGAGGTACATGCTCTTGAACAGAATCAAACCAGGATACTTAAGTCCATGGGTCACTACTCTATCCACTGAGCCAAATTGGCTAGGGCAAAGTTCTTGGATTTGATAACTGTACTGTTCTTATGTAATAACTAGAAGCCCGGTGCATGAAAATTCATGCACTGGAGGGGGGCGTCCCTCAGCCCGGCCCGCCCCCTCTCACAGTCTGGGAGCCCTCAGGGGCAGGAGGTGACCCGGCGATCAGGGGAAGACGATGCCTCCATCACACCTCTGCTGCTGCCACTGCCAGCAGCGCAAGCCTCAGGCGGCCCTGGGTGGCTGGGCAGCCGCCATGTGAGGCTTGCCTGTGCCTCGGGCTGGCCCTGGGCAGCCAGGGGGCTGAGGGGATTGGGGGACTCCAGAGGCAGGTGCTCCAGTGGGGCAGAGGGGACTAGACACCACCATCTTGTGGCTGTGGGCGCCACCATCTTTGAGGGCATGGCAGTCAATTAGCACATTCCATCCTTATTGGCTGTGGGTGCTGCCATCTTTGTGATGGTGTGAGGGTCAATTAGCATATTCCCTCTTTATTAGATAGGATAATGTCATTGCTTTCAGAAAATACACACTGAAGTAATTAGGGATAAAGGGGCATGATATATGCAACCCATCCTCAGATGGTTCAAAAAATCATAAATGTATTTGGACTTGGAGAAAGAGAAAGATGTGTGTGTGTGTGAGTGTGTGTGTATGAGAGAGAGAGAGAGAGAGAGAGAGAGAGAGAGGAAACAGGTATGCAAATCTGACAAAATGTAAAAAAAATAATTGGCGAATCTGGGTAGAGTATTGGAAATTATTTGTATTCTTGCAATTTGTTATTTTTTTTTTTTTTATTTATTTTTTTTTTATTTTTCTCTTAAAGTATTACAAAGGGTATTACATAAGTGTCCTTTTTTCCCCCCCGCCCCCCGCCCTTGACAAACCCCTACCTTCCCTTACCCCCCAGTGTCTTATGTCCATTAGTTATGCTTATATGCATGCATACAAGTCCTTCGGTTGATCTCTTACTCCCCTCCCTCCTGCCCCCCAACTCTCTCTGGCCTTCCCACTGCAGTTTGACAATCAGTTTGAGGCAGCTCTGCCTCTGTATCTATTATTGTTCAAAAGTTTGTAATGGTCTTTATTATCCATGAATGAGTGAGATCATGTGGTATTTTTCCTTCATTGACTGGCTTGTTTCACTTAGCATTATGCTCTCCAGTTCCATCCATGATGTTGCAAATGGTAGGAGTTCCTTCTTTTTAACAGCAGCATAGTATTCCATCGTGTAGATGTACCACAGTTTTCTAATCCATTCATCTACTGATGGGCACTTAGGCTGTTTCCAGATCTTAGCTATGGTGAATTGTGCTGCTATGAACATCTGGTTACATATATCCTTTCTGATAGGTGTTTCTGGTTTCTTGGGATATATTCCTAGTAGTGGGATCACAGGGTCAAATGGGAGTTCCATTTCCAATTTTTTGAGGAACCTCCATACTGCCTTCCATAGTGGCTGCACCAGTCTGCATTCCCACCAGCAGTGCACAAGTGTTCCTTTTTCTCCACATCCTCTCCAGCACTTGTCGTTTGTTGATTTGTTGATGATGGCCATTCTGACAGGTGTGAGATGGTACCTCATTGTTGTTTTGATTTGCATCTCTCGGATGATTAGTGACTTTGAGCATGTTTTCATATGCCTCTTGGCTTTCTGAATGTCCTCTTTTGAAAGGTGTCTATTTAGATCCTTTGCCCATTTTTTGATTGGATTGTTTATCTTCTTTTTGTTAAGTTGTATGAGTTCCCTATAAATTTTGGAGATTAAGCCCTTGTCAGATATGACGTTGGCAAATATGTTTTCCCAAGAGGTGGGTTTTCTTGTTGTTTTGTTGATGGTTTCTTTTGCTGTGCAGAAGCTTTTTATTTTGATGTAGTCCCATTTGTTCAGTTTCTCTTTAGTTTCAACTGCCCTAGGAGCTGTATCAGTGAAGAAATTGTTTTGGCATAAGTCTGAGATTTTGTTGCCTTTGTATTCTTCTAGAATTTTTATGGTTTCCTGTCGTACATTTAAGTCCTTTATCCATTTTGAGTTTATTCTTGTGTATGGTGTAAGTTGGTGGTCTAGTTTCATTTTCTTGCATATATCTATCCAATTTTCCCAACACCATTTATTGAAGAGACTATCTTGGCTCCATTGTATGTTCATGCCTCCTTTGTCAAAAATTAATTGAGCATATTGGTTCGCAATTTGTTATTAAATTTGAAATTATTTCAGAATTGAAAGTTAAAGAAAACCAACTTCATACAAACAAAAACAAAATCATGATGAATGGTTATACATAATGGATGATTAGTAGTTTTAACTGTCCAGTTACAGCATATGTTGTATAGCATTAGCAATTCTATACAATAGTTGTTCCTTTCATTGTCCTTGTATGGTTGTTCTCTACATAGAAAATGAATGTTTTAATTAGGCCAAGGGCCCAACTAAACCAAGCCACTAGAACTGACTTTTCCTACACATTTTCTTATTACGTTCATTGCAAGAATGAATGTTGTCAATATTTCTTCTAGCCCATTTAAAAAATATATATATTTTATTGATTTTTTTTTACAGAGAGGAAGGGAGAGGGATAGAGAGTTAGAAACATCAATGAGAGAGAAACATCGATCAGCTGCCTCCTGCACACCCCCCACTGGGGATGTGCCCGCAATCAAGGTACATGTCCTTGACTGGAATTGAACCTGGGACCCTTCAGTCCGCAGGCTGATACTCTATCCACTAAGCCAAACCGGCTAGGGCTCTTCTAGCCCAATTAAAATGAAAATGTATGCATTTAATCCCATCCAGTAACTTTTAATGGTTGCCTATTATGTGCCAGGTTGTGTGCTAGATGATGATAAAACAAAGAGGAATAAATTATGGTCTGTTTCTTGATAACTTCACACTAATGGGAGAGTCAGACATTTAATCAGGATGATGTACAACAGGAGCAGGAAGATGGAGCAGTTATTTGTCTGTGGAAACTAGTTTCACAGAAGTGACCTCTGAAATGGGTCTTGAAGGATGAGTAAGAGTTTTCCAGGTGGAGGGGAAAGATATTTCCAGGCATGAGGAGTAGCATACGCAAAGCCTTGAACAGTTCAATAGTTGTTTCTAATTGTATGTTAGATTTAGTTCAGAGGCATTGAAGCCTAGGTTAGCTACTTTGAAAATATTTTTATTGTAAAATACACAGATTCATAAAAGTGCATAACTATCAGCTTATTGAATTACTACAAAGCAAATAAATATGCAATGACAATTGATGTCAAGATCTATAAAATGGCCAGTAACCCCAACGTTGGCACTCCTCTTCAGTATACTTCCCAACCCGCTCCTTCCTTCAAAGGTAGCCACTATTCTATTAATAGTTGCTTTAACAAATGGACACACCCACATAACTAACACTCTATCATCTCTATCTAAAGTTCCCTTGTATCCCATACTCCCTTCCCATACAATGTAACTACTGTTTGCTTTGTGGATTTCTGCATAGGATGAGAAATCAGTGTGTTTGGTGCATCAAGTTGTGAAGTTGTGGGAGGGCCGGATATCATAAGTGTTTATTATTATTATTCCCTATACTGTGCTCTAGGTTCTTTTGGATGCTTTATTCATTCATTGATTTCTCATGACATTGAAAGTAGCATGCAGCTGAAGCAACGGAGGCTCAAGAGATTCTCACAGAACTCATGAGTGATGGAGATAGGACTAACACCCAAATTCTTTGGACTCACAACAAAACACATGCTCCTTTTACTAATGCTTCTTAAGATTTGACTTCATGTAGAAAATTGGTCAACAAGGATTTTAAATTGGAGAGTAGTAGTATTTGATTTGTTTGGATTATTATTCTGTTGATAGTGTGGAATAATGGAGTAAAGGAGAGACTGGTCTTAGGGAGACTGTAGAAGTACTTATTGCAATGAGGGTTTGGACTAGAAGATTGATGGTGTATATGGAGAGAGGAAATTGTATTTCCTAGACCTTTCTGAGGTCTAACCAAATATTTATGGTGATAGGTTAGGCTGGGATAAATGAGATGAGAAACCTTGTACACAGTAATTTGCATTACTTTGCATCTTTGCATATGCTCCTCTCTGACCCCAAGGCTTCTACCCTAATAGCCCGAATAGACAGCAACAGTGTTGATTAGATTTTGGAAGAGGAAGAACAGGTTTGGTGAGAAGATAAATTCAGTTTGGGTCCAGCTAATTATGTGATGCTGAGGAAATTCAGATGGTCTGCCTGGGTAGTTAGAAATAGAGCTTAGAGGCACCAGGGACAGGTCTGAGCTGGAGATAAAGTTTTAGGAATAATCAGAATATATATAACTTAAGGCAAAAGATCTGCATTCGGACAGACCTGCATTTAAATTTTATCCCAGACACTAATGATCTGTTTCCCTATTTGTAAAATGTGATATCTAACTCAGAATCTTTGTAAAGATTAAGTGAAAACTAGAAAGCACTTAGCACATTGTCTGAGATCAACAACAAAATTATAATTAGCTGTTATCAGATTACAAAACAGATTTACTTACAAATTCCGCTATAATAAAAAGTATTTTTCATTTATTTTATTATTTTTTCCATCACCATTTATCCCTATGCCTTCTTCTAACTTCCCCTCCCTCAAAGTCACCACAAGTTCTTTTTTTTTTTTTCTATTTTGCTCAATCTCTTCACCACCCCCACCCCAACCAGAGCTGTTTACCTGAAAAACATTTTTTTATGGAATTCACTTAAATGCTATCTGAAATGCATCTGAAAGGAAAATCTGTAAGGTTTGCTCACATGTCAGCATGGTGCATGCATTGTGTCACCTGGCTTGCAAGACCTAAGTGTGTGTGCCTTTAGCACCAGGAATGGAAGACACAATTCCATGTCAGGGTTTACTAGTAGGCAACTTACCTCCAGGTAGCAACCCAGGGTCAACTACTCCCTACCCTCTTAAAAATAAGCATTTTAGGGAAAAATTCTCTTCTTTTTTCTTATCATGTTATTTGCACACTTTTGGGTATTAAGTTCTAAATAGTTGATAATAGATCAACAGTTTAATATTTGTCCTTCTAAATAAAAATTTATATGACTCCTTTTAAACTCTCCGTCTCTTGTGGCCCATAATTCAGTGATGGCGAACCTTTTGAGCTCGGCGTGTCAGCATTTTGAAAAACCCTAACTTAACTCTGGTGCCGTGTCACATATAGAAATTTTTTGATATTTGCAAACATAGTAAAACAAAGACTTATATTTTTGATATTTATTTAATATATTTAAATGCCATTTAACAAAGAAAAATCAACCAAAAAAATGAGTTCGCGTGTCAGAGGTGTCATAGGTTCGCCATCACTGCCATAATTTAATTTGCACATAATTATGAATTTAATTGTGTTGTAAAATGCCATGTTATAATCAAAGGTAGCAAAATCTGAACCAAAGTATATATGTCCTTTAGGAACAGTAATTGCTTCAACTTGATTTTTTTTTATGCTGTTTTAGTGGAATCTGTTTAGAACAAGTAGGAAAAGCTTAAAGAAAGCAAAAAAAAAAAAAAAGATGATAAAAAGGAATCTAGTGATTAAAGTTAAGGAATCACAAGTTTATCCACACAAGGCTACCAAATTGAGCTTAAAGAATAAGTTTGACTAGCATTTCCTTGTTTTGATGTTCCTAATAGCATAAGCAAACATTAAAAAAAAAATCAGTAGCTTTAATTAGCTACTATTGTTCTTGAAGTAATTATATATTGTAATAAGCTGTATGCAACAATTCTTCCCATTCTTATATGCCCATATCCCTTTGAAATATGACTTTTGCTGTTCTTCCTATCAAGAAGGGGAATCTGTCTCCCCAGTTCTTGAATCTGTGCTGGCCTTTTGATTTACTTTGACTAATAAAATGTGGAAGTGATGCCACTCATGTAACTCTGCCAGTCCAAATCATTGATCTATAGCAGCGGTTCTCAACCTGTGGGTCGAGACCCCTTTGGGAGTCGAACGACCCTTTCACAGGGGTCGCCTAAGACCATCAGAAAACACATATATAATTACATATTGTTTTTGTGATTAATCACTATGCTTTAATTATGTTCAGTTTGTAACAATGAAATTGGGGGTTACCACAACATGAGGAACTGTATTAAAGGGTTGCGGCATTAGGAAGGTTGAGAACCACTGATCTATAGAATTGTGACAATAAAATAGCTTTAAGGCGCTAATTCTAGGGTAATTTGTTATGCAGTAATAGTGTGTGTTTTAGAATTCTCTTATCTTGAAGAGGAGAGGATAATTTTAAACTGTAAAAGAGTCTTAGGTTAATCAATCATTGGGATGTACTTCTAGACTATTAAGGATCAAAAAAGTTCCTCAAAGCTGCAATGTGTCACAATGGTTGCTGCAGTGCATAATGAAAAGGGAGGACAGATGATTTTTCTGGGATGGTTCATGCTCAGTGTTTTCAGAGGTAGGGCAATATTCTAGATGATGGTCAAAGTCTCTTTAAACTCTAAAGCCCTGTGAAATTCCAATAAAATTCTTGAGATTTTAGCAACTCCATTTTCACATCATGAACTTGTACACAGCATTTTTAATGTTTTTGTAAAAATTGATGGGGAAACATCAATGTGAGAGAAACATTAGGTATGTGCCCTGACGAAAATTGCACCTTTTAGTGCACTGGATGATGCTCCAACCAACTGAGCCACCTGGCTAGGGCTGAACATAGCATTTTCATACCTTCCAAACCCGCAGGATCTACTGGCTCATCTTTCCACACAGTGTGATAAAAAACAGCTATGGCATAGGGTAGAAAACGCAGTACACAAAATATAGCATAATGGCTAAGGCCAGGGGTTCCAGAGCCATAATTCTTGGGTTCAAATGTGTGCTCAGCTACTTATCAGCTGTAGGTCGCCTTGGTGAGTTACCTTTCCTCAGTTTCCCCACTTACAGAATGAAGGACAGAAAAACCTTATTGAATTGTTGATAGGATCAAATGGGTTAATGTTTAAGCTATATTAATATACATCCGATAGTAGTATTGGTATGTTAAAAGAATAATCTAGATCCTAGACATGGATCGGTTTTAGTGTGACCTTTGGCAAATCACTTAACCTCTCTGGGTTTTGGTTTTCTCACCTATAAAGTAAGGCTTACTAGATAATTTCCATGGTTTCTTTTCCTCTTTAAAATTCTATGATTCAACATTTATGTACAATTACGTGCTGGACACTGTACAAATGCTGAACCATAGAATCCTAAATCATTGAAGTCCAGGAACTAGAAACTAATATTATCCCCATTTTCCGGATGAGGAAGCCATGGTCCAGAAAGAATAAGATCCCATCACCAATGAGAGGAGTTTGTATTTAACCCTACATCTATTTCATTCTAGAACCCGAGCATCTGACTGCTATGCTATACTGCCATGAAAGTGGGCTTTATCCTTGGTTGACCTAGTGCTATTTGTGTCTAGCCAACAGCTCTAAATTTTTTTCTCTAAATACTGTCCAAAATAAATAATTCCTCTAAAAAATAAAATTCTATGGTTCAGCATTCAATATCTGTTTTACCCACATGCACATTCCAATCTTACCTAAATTTTCAAAGATTGTTGAAAACTTATTTTATTAGCAAGCAATTTGGAGGACCCTTTCATCAGGACTACTTAGAAAGTAAAAATAACACTGCACTTACTCAGGAAACAACATTTTTACTTATAACTAGCAAACAATAAGTCACATATCTGAAGCAATGCCTTTTCAGGTTTATGAAAAGTTAAAACTGTACATTAAAATTTTAACTTGTGATAGATATGCTTATTAAGTAAAGGTAGGAAAAAAATCCTCCAAAAATGAAGAAAATAGTTCACTTCAAATTTTACCAAAGATCTCCAATGTTAAATAAAAATCACTTATAATTCCAGTTATCACATGAAACTTTTTATTTTTTGCTTAAGCATATTGCATACAATTAAATATACAAAATGTGATTTTTACTGGCTGTATAACCAACATCTCCATATGGACATTTCATAATTTATTTTACATTAATTTATAAATTGACATTTCATTACATTCTAGTTTGATGTGTGATGTTTCTTGACAATGGAACAGAAAAAAACAATCGCCTTGGCCGCTGTGGCTGAGTTGGTTGAGTGCCAACCCATGCACCGAAGGGTCACAGGCTGGGTGGGTTCCATTCCTGGTCGGGGCGTGCGCCAGGCTGCAGGCTCAATCCTCCAATAGGGGGCACGCAGGAGGCAAACAGTCAATGATGTTTCTCTCTCATAGATGTTTCTTACTCTCAAATCAATAAAAACATTTTTAAAAAACACGAAAAAAATCTAACATATTACCTATGTGACTGGTTAATGTGTGTAGAATGTACAGTATGTGGACTTCCTTTTAAAAAGTTAGATTTTCCTGTCCTCCCACAATCAAGCTGCGACAACCCCCCCAAGGCGTATGCAAATGCTCCATTCAATATTTTTACAACAAATTTATCAATTACTGAGCCTACTACAAGCTTTCCTTTGAATTTTGACAGTGGACTTTAGCCACGAGTTTACTCTTCCAGCACGCACAGCGGGCCTGTCTACTCAACCCTGCTTTTTCCAGGACCCCGAGAGCTGTCGGCTGAGACAGGTGGAAAGGTTTGCCATGGATCTCGAGGGCGGCGCATAAGCGAAGTGCACGGACTCGTTCGCCCTCCAGGTGTCCCGACACATATTTCTTGAAGACTTCCAGCCCAGGAGCTGGCGGACGGCGGAGGAGGGGGCTCTCCCGTTCCCAGGAAGCGGCGCTCGGGTTTGCGCCGTTTGACAGCCGGGGACAGCGACAGCGATCGCGGTCTCCTCCGGGGCTCTTCCAGGCGGGATGCGGGCGCCGAGGAGGGAAGGGTGCGCGCTGCCCACGTGACCCGACTCCACTCTCAGGTTCCAGAGCGCAGCGCCGCCGGAATCCACACCCATCTCCCACCACCGGCCCGTTTCCCCCCCAACCCAGGACCCGGTAAAACCCCTAAGGCGTGAGAGGCACACGACGAAAACTACTGGCGGGGCAGGTCTGCGCTGACCATTCCTCAAGGCACCGACCGCCTTCTCGGCGTCGGCGCCCCTCCCTCAGTTTCCGTTCCACTCCTAGGAGAACGGCGACAGCAACAGTTTGGTGGCTGCGCAGCCCATCTCCCGGGCGCCAAGGAGGCCTCGTCCTCTCCGCGCGCGCAGCCTCCGCGCGTTCGGCTCTCAGGCGGGGCCCGCGGGAGGACGCGCCGGCGAATGGCCGGTCCGAGTCCCCGGCCGCGACGCGGCCCCGGCGCCCCCCGCCGCGGGTCCCTCCCCGGCCCGGCCCGGCCACCTGGCTCCGCCGCCCAGCAGCCGGGGGGCCTCGGGCGGGCGCATGCGCGCGGCGCTCCCGGGCGTGCCGGCCACACTCCCCCCACCCACTCGGAGAGCTTGTCACTTCCTGCCCTCGCCCCATCTCCGTCCGGGGTCAGTCAGTCGCTCCCCGTCGCCGCCGGAGAGTCTCTGCTTCCCCTTCGGATCCGCGCCGCGGCAGTCGCCCCGGCTCTCCGGGGAGGGGGAGACGGAGAAAGAGAGACCGACTCCATAAAGTTTCCAGAAACAACCGCTCCGAAAGGCCCACGGTGCGGGAGGCTCCCCGTCTTCCCCGCCCCTCTCCAAAGCCTGCGGGACCGTTGCAGGTGGAGCGGTGTCGGGGAGCCGGCTTCGCGGCAGCCGTTGCCCCGGTGAGGCGCTCCTCGGGTCCTGCCCGCTCCGGTTCCGGCTCCGGCTCCTTCGGTGGCCGCGGCTGCTGCTGCGGGGCGGTTCCTCCTGTCAACTGTCTGCGCCCGCGCGCCGCCCGCCAAGCCGCGCAGCGCGGAGGGACGCCGTGAGCCGCCGCCGCCGCCGCGGGCCGCGGAGGACGTGGTGAGCTGTGGCGCTTCCGCGTCGGCGCCGGCGGGGACTCTTTGGAAGCGCGTCGGGCCCGCACCGCGGGTCCCTTCGCGCGGTCCGCGGAGGCCGCGCCAGGTGGGGCCGAAGCCGCCTCCCACGCCGGGCTGTCCCCGCGGCCGCCCGGCCGGCCTGGCTTCCTTCCGCCTGCCCGCCGGCCCGCCCTCGGAGTTGAGTAAGTTGGGCGCACTGGGTGGTGGGGACGGGGGGCTCCGCCGGGGCGACCCCGAGGCACGTGCGAGGCGGGAGGCCGTGGGCCGGCCGCGGCGGAGCAGCCCCCGGGCCGCCCCGGCCGCCGCGCCCCCAGCCCGGCCGCCCGCGGGCCCCGGCGCCGGCCGTGCCACCGCGCTCCGCGCCTTGTCCCCGCGCGCGCCCGCCGGGGCCGGCGAGGCCGCCGCCGCCCGCGCAGCCGGCCAGGCCCGAGCCCTGCGTCCTGCGTTGCGCGCCCGGGGCTGCGTTTCCGGGTCGGGCGAGGAACCTGTGCGGGGGTTCGGCCCCGGGAAGCCTTCATGCGTTCTCCTTTTTTTTTTTTCGGTTCCAGGAGAAGGAGTGGGCCCGCGGAGGCACCGCGGAGGGCGGGCGCAGGGGACGCGCCTGGAAAAGGCCCCCCAGGAAGTTCAGGGCGAGTGACTGGTTTGTGCTTCTTCCCGCAGCCAAGCCGCAATGAAGAGCTGCTCACAGTGAAAGGAAAGTAGGTCGCGCCCACTGAAAATGCCTTTAAGGGACAAATACTGTCAGACTGACCACCATCATCACGGATGCTGTGAACCAGGTACCTGCCCCGTTCTCCTCCCGTCACTTTGTCCTGCCCCAGAGCCGCTCCGCCTGCTGCTGGCTTCCAGCTCGCTTCTCCTCCTGCCGCAGCAGCCATGCCCAAGGAAGCAGGCTCTCATTTCCCCGTAGCCTAGCACAAATGCTTGTGCAAACAGGAGGTCTCCCCTGCTCGAGCCCCTGGATAAAGCACTGCGGGTGTCACCTTAAATCTTTTCCACAAGATCAGTTACCCCCTTTCTTTCAAGGCAGCCTCCAGTTAGTGTACCCCATGCTCTGTAAATGTTTAGGATGGAAGAGGAAGGGGGAAAAAAAATAGTAGCACACTAGTATTTATCTTCATGAAGGTTTTATTTCAACTTGAAAAAATTAAGTTTCGTAGGCATTTTGATCAGGGACTAGCGCTTTAAAGCCTACACATGAGTTCAGTTTGAGCGCGAAAAAGTTGGTTGAACTCAACTTATTGGGAGAATCAGGCTTTGCCAAATGCAACCTTTTAAAAATTTTCTTGGACAGAACATACCGTATTGCAAAAAAAAAAAAAAAAAAAAAAAATATCTGGTTATTTGCGTAGGATGCATGAATATTTTTAGGACATTTTATTCAGTGGAACTTTCAAAAGTTGAATTTGTGAAATGAACACTTTGGTTTTTGTAGTCTCGTGAAGGATACTTAGAAAACTTTAATTTGATAAATGTGATCTGTAAACTATTGGTAGTTTTTCAACTTAGAAGTTTGATGTGCTTTGTCCTAAACAGGTACAACTTAAAAGGAATCATTGAATACACACCACCTCCACACCCAATAAATGCTAATTTATTCTAGTTAAAGACAGGTGGTATTATTTTTGACCTAAAAGTTATTAGGACACTATACTTTTGCTTGCTTTTTGCTGGAGAATTTTAACTGTCCTAATGTACTCAGTTTTATCACAGTAGAGTTTAGAGTACTCTTTTGCTTAATGGGAAAAATTGGCCATGGTAAAGGGGAAGAACTTCCACTTTCAGAAAACTTTGGTACACAGGAGAATAAAATGTGTACGATGACGCTATCCCCACTGATTTGGTGAAAATCAGTAACACCTCTGCTAATACAACAGTTAATCCCATGACGGGATCCAGTTTCTATTCGCCTGTCCCCTTACCTATCTTAACTCTCAGCACCCTTTCACACTGCATATTTTGTGTATTATTTGAAGTGAAGATATGTTTTAGCAAATGTTGAATGGAATTTACTAGTTTTGAAGTAGAAGGCTGTGAATGCCTTGTATCCCACTGACCTTTTATTTATTTTTTTTAAGAGTACTTCAAGTCATTTAGGTTGAACTAATAAATGAAATAATCTTATTCAAGAAGAAGTTCATTGATTCATTTTCTTGACAGGTTGTTATTAAGCACCAGCTAGGTGACTAGACACTTTCCAGGCAATGGGAATAGAAGTGGTGAACAAAACAGATAAGGTCATTCCCTTATAGGACTTTTGAGTGGAAAGAGGTAGACAGATAAAAGATGACCATATCTTATTTAGTGTATTCTGGTAATTAGAGTTTTCTAGAGACTTTAATGTCATTTTAAAGATGCTTTCCAAAGTTGAACTTTTTTTGTTAATCCTCACCCAAAGTTATTTTTTTCTATTGCTTTTTTAGAGAGTGGAAGAGAGGGAGGGGGGAGACACACACACACACACACACACACACACACACAGAGAGAGAGAGAGAGAGAGAGAGAGAGAGAAAGAGAGAGAGAGAAAGAAACATCGATGTGAGAGAGACACATTGATTGGTTGCCTCTGGCATGAGGCCTGACCTGGCCTGGGATCAAACCTGCAACCCAGGTATGTGCCCTTGGGCAGGCAGACACTCTAACCACTGTACTGTGCCAGCCAGGGCTCTAGAGTTGAACTTTTAAATCTGTATTAGAACTTTTGTGATTCTTTTTTCCCCCATATTAACAAGAAATGAGACAAGTTGAGTTAATTACAAAATTTTAACTTTCTTTTTCCTTAAGCTTTCCATGCAGTTTTTGTTTCAGACTAGTAGGTCAAAGGTAGTTGGTGTTTCTTTGCTTTCTTAGTTATAGTAATTAAACACTTTTTGAGCATTTAGTTCAGTGGAAGCTAGAAGTTTGTTAACTTAGAGAGTAGTTAATTGACATTATTTCAGAGGAAAGTAGGTGCTGAGTGGGAGGATGTTTCCAGCACTGAGAGGAATATATTATGATAAAAGATGACATGATGTTGGAAACATTCTTTTAATTGGCTCTCCTGAGAAGTCTGTCCTGGTTTGGATTATGAATAGTGGGTAAGTTCCTTGGATGAGAGCAGTGGCTTCTGAGGAGGCCTTGATAGGATAGGTCAATTTGTAGTGAAAGGTGGTATTGTAAGCCTGTCAGTGTATGTATTTTCTTAGTTTAAAAAAAAAAAAATATATATATATATATATATATATATATATATATATATATAGATAGATAGATTTCAGAGAGGAAGGGAGAAGGAGAGAGAGAAACATTTATGATGAGAGAATCATTGATCAGCTGCCTCCTGCTCGTACCCCACTGGGAGACTGACTGGGAGTTGAACTGTGACCTGGTTCATAGGTTGACACTCAACCACTGAGTCACACCTACTGGGCAGTTATTTTTTTTAATTAAAAAATTTTTAAAATCCTCACTCGAGGATATGTTTATTGATTTTAGAGAGTTGAAAGGAGAGGGAGAGGGAGAGAGAAACATAGATTGGTCGTTTCCCGTATGCACAGGACCAGGGATGGAACCCACACCTGGTTGTGTGCCCTGACTGGGAATCGAACTGCCACCTTTTGGTGTACAGGACTGTGCTCCAACCAACTGAGCCACACTGGCCAGGGCCTTAGTTATATTTTAACGATTTTTTTTGCTATAGAAAATTTTAAACATTCAATTGTAGAGAGAATGGTATAAGGAACCTGATATAACCATTGCACAACTCCCATCAGTTATCAAAATATGGACAATTTCTTTTCATGTCTATTCTCCCCTCCCCATGATTTCCTTCTACACCCTCCAACTGCTCCAACACCCTCTATTATTTGAAAGCAACTCCCAGACATGATTAGTAGAAGGATCTTTTAAGGGGCTTGTTTTAAGGTAGGAGAAAATACTCTATTTTTATTTTTATTCTGGAAGTGTTCTTGGAAGGATGTAAAGAAAGATGCTAACTTCTGAGGGTTTGGGTTTTTGGTTGGAGGGAGATGTTGTTTGTTTTGTTTTTCCTAAATGGTTATATAACCTGATCTTGGGAGGGGATGACCGGATATGTAAAAAATTTTATGAAAATATTAATAAAGTTTTTGTATTAATGAAGAAAGACTTAAATGGGAACTACACAGATGTGTATACAAGTGGATGCGTCCTTGCGTAACTAAGCTATTCCTGGGGTTATTTTGAATGGTATCTTGAGAGGTATATGTGTTCTGGTGATAGCAGTGTTCGAAGGTGATGGGTAACAAAATTTAGTTGAGCTTTAAAGTCAAATGTTGTCACATGGGAATGGAAGTTGATGTATTATAGAAAGTTTTCTGGAGCTTGTACCTAGATGAGAGGGGGCTCTAAGGAGAAGTTTCTATTTTTTTCTTTATCCTTCCCTTATTTATTGCTGTCTTTTCTTTCTCCCTTTCTAGAATTCTTGCCACAGAACCAGACCTTGAAGCTTTTGGTTCTTTACAGTTGTATAATTTTTACCTTCTCTTGTGTAGTTATTACTATTTTTAAGAACAGTTATGAATTATAAAGTACAAGTACTGGAAAGAGATCTATCTAATCCAAATAAATGGTATCACCAGTCTATTTACAAACTTCTGATATTGGTTCTCTAAGGGTTGAATTCTACTTCTCTTGGATTTTGGAAAAGATTTCAGTTTTTGATATCAGAAAAGCAATTGATTTTGCACATGGTGGTGGTGATGATGATGGTGGTGGTGGTGGGGATAGAACATTTATTGAGCACTAAGTATATTCCAGGCTCTTTTTTGATCAGTTTACCGCTATTAGCTAATTTGATTCTCATACAATCCCCATTTTAGAGATGAGAAAAGAGTGGTCAGAGATTTTCATTTTCCTTGGTTGTATCTAGTAAATGGCAGAAAGAGAATTTCAACACAGTCCAGGTCTGGAGTCTTAATCAGTGCAGTTAGTGCCAGTGTCAGATGTTCTGAAGAGTTGTATTTGTGGCCCTAGCTGGTTTGGCTCAGCTGATAGAGCGGCGGCCTGTGGACTGAAGGGTCCCAGGTTTGATTCCGGTCAAGGGCACATGCCCAGGTTGCAGGCTCCATCCTCAGTGGGGGATGTGCAGGAGGCAGCCAATCAATGATTCTCTCATCATTGTTTCTCTCTCTCCCTCTTCCTTCCTTTCTGAAATCAATGAGAGAAAAAAAGTTGTATTTGTGTATGTTCTGGATTCATTTAAAATACCCCTATACTGTCTCTTAAAACTAGGAGAATTTTGCTTAATGAAATGGCTTGGTTTTGAGACATAGTTCCTTCCATTTGTGAACACTGAGCATAAGCCTAAAAGAGAATCTAAGGCTGCAGAGTCTATATACATAGGACTGCAGGCTTTAGCCCAGGGGTGGGCAAACTTTTTGACTCGAGGGCCACAATGGGTTCTTAAACTGGACCGGAGGGCCGGAACAAAAGCATGGATGGAGTGTTTGTGTGAACTAATATAAATTCAAAGTAAACATCATTACATAAAAGGGTACGGTCTTTTTTTTTTTAGTTTTATTCATTTCAAACGGGCCAGATCCGGCCTGCGGGCCGTAGTTTGTGCTGTAGTTTGCCCACGGCTGCTTTAGCCCCTTATCAGAGAGCTAAATGCTGTCTGAGCCCAGGCCCTGAAGTAGTAGCAGTACACATGACTAAAGTAACCGTCCTTATCTCCCCACGCTGAGCAGATGATCCTGCGTGAACATGGTAATTAATAGTTGAGTAAAACATTATAACATTAAAAAAAGAGGTAATTAAAGTGGCTGGTTTTCTCCAACATAACCATCTCTCTTCATTGGATATCTGATAGAAAATTCAGTTTTCCTTTTCATTACCTTGTTTCATATTAATATCATCTAATTTATTGCATATTTATACAGCTAATCTGAGAATTTTGGAAAGCAGGGATCATCTAAACCTCTATATATGAAAAAAAATTAATTTTTAAAATGGGAATGTTCTTATAAAAAATGTATACTTTCTCAAAAGCCCAGGCTCTGAAGTACTAGTGAAGTGTGAGGCAGAAAGTGAAAATTGCCACCTTAACAGAACCTTTAAGTTTTGTTGGTAACCCATCAGACCTTTTGTGTTTACATATACACGTATATGTTAAATTTATTTCTTTGTGTATGTATTGAAATATATATTAATATAAATGAGATGTTCTATAACCTGTTTTTTGTTGCTTAATAATCTATTATTGACATCCTTTGTTGTCAGTATATGTAGATCTAGCTCATGCTTTCTAACAGTAATCAGATTCTGCTGTATGGATGTTTGTTAATTTACTTAGTCTGGTTCTTTTTGAGACTCTTAGGTTATTTGAAATTTTTCTCAGTTATTTACAGTGCTACAGAGTGCTGCAGTGAACATTCTTTTTAATTTTTTTTTAAAAAAAATAATTGTTGAAAGTATTACATATGCCCCCTTTTTCCCCCCAATGACCCCCTCCCCCATGTCCATGAGTTATGCATATATGCATACAAGGTTTTTGGTTGATTACCTCCTACCCACCCACCATCCCCCGCCTTCCCTCTGAGATTCTGCACTCTGTTCCATGCTTCAGGTCTCTGGATCTATTCTGTGCATCAGTTTATTTTGTTAATTAGATTCCACGTGTGAGGGATCATGTGATACTTGTCTTTCTCTGACTGACTTATTTCACTTAGCATGATATTCTCCAGGTCCCTCCATACTGTCTCAAAGGGTAAGAGATTCTTCTTTTTTACTGCTGCATAGTATTCCATGGTATAAATGTACCACAGTTTTTTTTATCACTCATCTTGCAGTGAACATTCTTGTACATCTATCATTGTGACCAGTTCTTTCCTTAGGCAGTGGTCTTTGAATTTTGCTCTCACAGTTGCCCAGAGAGCTGTACTAAATTGTCCAGAGGGTTTTGGAATGGTTTATGAGGTGTGGTTAGGCCATCATTGTCCTAAAACTTTGGTTAAATATGGTGGTTCCTCTCAAGGACAATAAAAAGGCAAACATGCCAAATATGTATTAAATAATACCAGGATAGGACAATCTCTGCATTTAAACTTATTATCTAGCTTTAAGTAGTCTTATTTTAGCCTTGAATTGAGAATGATTGTAGTTATTTTTCCCCATTATTTCATTTTGTCTTACGAAGATGATGGTGAAATATATACAAGTGTGATTGTCTTTTACATGATTATAGCAAACCATTGTTTTTCTTCAATAGTAAATGATTTAAATAACCCTTTTTTTGTGGGGATTGGGGTGGGTGTTTGTCTTCCATGTAGTTTATATCCTGGAACCTGGAGATGCTCCTTTGTTACAGCAGCCACTACAGACATCCAAATCTGGTATTCAACAAATAATTGAGTGCTTTCGATCAGGTATGAATGATTTAGGATGTATTTTTTTCAGTCTTCACATAGTAGTTAAAAACTACCTAGAAATCTTTAGAAATAATTTTTTTAAATTAAAATGTATACACTATTTTAAAATATATTTTCAATGTATTTTTAAAAAGTGGATGAATTAATATGTGATCTAGAGATTCTTTTTCAGTACTATATATTATATATTGGTTTTTAAAATAAACTTATTTACTATGGTTTAAAAAAATATGTGGTGTATCTGCTGATAAAGTGCCTCTTCCTCTTAAAGATTCATTGTTATTTTTTGACATGTTCTTTATAAACTCTCAAAGGGCAGTAGTAAATTATATTGGGTTTTTCTAAGTTTTAGAAGAGTGGGTTATTTACTCACAATGTCTCAGATGTCACTTGTCCTAGATTAATTACTTTATCATCTCTGTGACTCACCTTCTTCTGCTTAACCCTGGAGTTTATAGAGTTTGAATATCTATAATAGAGCACAAGATGGCTAAAATAAGTCAGCTACATTTGTTTAGTGTTTCTTTCCATTAGATTATTATAATAATTAGATATATAAGTGTATTTGTGTAGTTGTAGTTCATTGCTTTAAGGAGATGTTGCTTACTACATATAAATGATTGAGAGCTATTTATCAGTAAGATCTTAAGTTGCTGTGATTCTTATTATTCTCTTGTTCACTTCATGTGGATTTGGCTTCTCTGACATTGTAGACTATTGAGTCAAATATGAACAAGCAAACTGATGGACACTTAAAGGATTATCTTTTGTTATTTTATTTATCTTAATGAAATTATTAAGATAAATATTTAACATAAGTTAATATACTGAGATTCAAAATATACTAAGATTCAAAAAAAAGATAATTGATGTGCAACCACATGTTTTGTATTGATGAGAACTTTTTTGATGTGCTTGTTTTTAAAACATTGTTAAGGAAAAACATATTAATTTATTTTAGGATTCTAAGAAATAAATTGTTTCTTAACCTAAAAAGTTTTTTTCTTTGACTCTTTAAGATCCATTATACTTTTCATCTATAGTCCTCATGGTATTGCTTTTATGTATATTTAATTTAGTAAATATTGTGTATATGCCATATATCTGTGCTCATGTTGGTTAGTGGTATAACCTAGGTGTTTCTTGTTTTTTACTTTTGATAATTACCCTTGGCTAACAGTAATAATTGATAGACTAAATTCTCCTATGGTAAATACAATTAAAATTTTAGTTAGTAGGGACTGTATTTATATTTCTGGCATAACAATGGTTAATTTCTGTAGTAAGAGTTTCTGTTAGCTACTTTTAGTATAGCAATAAAATTTTTTTTGTTCTTATATCATGGAAATGAAGGTAATAGCTTTCCATACTCAGTAATATTCTTTGCTTTTTAAAAATTCATAATATGGAATTAATAAGGTTACTTTCTACTACTTCAGTTTTATAGTGTTATTTGATTAAGAAGTTAGAATTGGTTCATTCATAAATGCTTTGTCTTATAGAAAATACCTTTTCAGCAAGATTCTATACTCAAAAAGTATATATTTTTTAATTTTGAAAGATGAATATATAAAAATGAAATTATTTTTTCCTTGTTGAACTGTGGTCATACCTGTTTTCTGTGTTTGGCATTTCTTTACTGTCTAAGCCAGTGGTTCCCATCGTGGGGCACATTACCCACTGGGGGCAATTTGATTTTTAAGGGGGGCAATTCGAGAATGAGTTATTAATAGTGAATTTTTTGCATTTCTTATGGTTCTAGGGGCCTCATAACACAGTATGTAAATATATATTGTGACATATTTATGCATTTCCGTTCTCTATTATATGTTTTGAAACTTTATTTGATATTTTTTCATATCACTTCATGGTTTTACTATTTTTTAAAGCAATTTCTTAGTGATTTCTTCCTCAGTACTTCAACTGTCGTTTCATTCTTTTATTTTTCTCTTTCATGGATGCCATGTTCTTTGGAAGCTTGTTTACACCCAGTTAATGGCCTTTTAGGCTTCCTCCACATGAATAGGAGTTCACTTTTTGAATAATAAGAATTATATGTCACAGAGGGGGCATCAGGATGTTAGAGATGCTTAGGTGGGGCATGGTCAATAAAAGGTTGGGAACCACTGGTTTAAGCTAAAGAAAAGTGACTGTGAAATTTGTAGTATGTTCCTTTTAAAATATCCCCAGCAGCCTGGCTGGTGTGGCTCAGTGATTGAGCATCAACCTATGAAATAGGAGATCACAGTTTGATTCCTGGTCAGGGCACATGCCCCTGTTGGGGGCTCAAGCGCCAGTGTGGGCAAGCAGGAGGCAGCCGATCAGTGATTTTTCTATCATCATTGATGTTCTATTTCTCTCCCTCCTTCTCCCTTCCTCTCTGAAATTAATAAAAATATATAAAAAAATTAAATATCCCCAACAGATTTGCCTTCTCAGTTATTTTTCATTTAGGCAAATTGTGAAAATACTATAATTTTAATTCTTTAAGTACCCAATAATTTAAATTAGAGGTGATTTAGAAATATGCTGACTGATATAAGGAAACTAATTATGGATTTAAAAAGGAATTTCTTAGCCCTGGCTGGTTTGGCTCAGTGGATAGAGCGTCAGCCTGCAGACTGAAGGGTCCCAGGTTTGATTCTGGTCAAGGGACATGCCTGGGCTGGGGGCTTGATCTGGGGCGTGCAGGAGGCAGCCAATCAATGGTTCTCTTTCATTGTTGATCTTTCTCTCTCTCCCTCTCCCTTCCTCTCTGAAATCAATAAAAACGAACTTTTTACTTTATTAATGTATCTCATAGCTAAGCATTTTTAATTTCTTCAAGATAATCTCTTACATATCTGGATAATCTAAAGTCTACGGAGGTAGCTCTTCTTTAGCACTGAGGTGTTCAAGCGGTGCCTGACTAAAACCTTGGGAGGGTAAGATGGAAGTTTGGAGGGATTGAGATCCCTTCCCAACCTGAGATTTTCAGGTTCCTCCCAGTTCCTCTACTCCCAAGCCTGCCTTGAGTAACTAATCTCTTTCTAGGTTCTTTCCAATAAGCTGAGTCACACACATTGCATTTAAAGAACTATCATGGTGGCGTTATATATCTGACAGATATTTGAAGGTAAAACTCTGAAGTCCTTGCTTTTGTTCTTGTTAACCCTAGAGCAGGGGTCCTCAAACTACGGCCCGCGGGCCACATGCAAATACAAATATTGTATTTGTTTCCGTTTTGTTTTTTTACTTCAAAATAAGATATGTGCAGTGTGCATAGGAATTTGTTAATAGTTTTTTTTTTAAACTATAGTCCGGCCCTCCAACGGTCTGAGGGACAGTGAACTGGCCTCCTGTTTAAAAAGTTTGAGGACCCCTGCCCTAGAGGCTAAGTCAGGTGGGCAGTAGTCATATTAGGCTATCTACCTTTATCTTCAAGCTCAGATAATTGTCTGCAGCTATGGTATCATCTCTATTTAAGTGACTCACCTTCTCCTGCCTACACTGGGCTGTCTGTGACCTGGTATTAATTCCTGTCCAAGCTGGAAGTTCATAAAAGGCTGAGGAAGGAGTTGACTCATTTTTTAGGTCCACCCAACCCCATGTGTGCTGTACTACTGACCGCATGACCAACTTTGACCCATTCTCTTTGCCTCACACTTCAGCTTTTGCTTTAGCCTTTTTTTCTGGCTTTAAATTACAAGTCCTTCTTTACCTTTGATAGCTTTTTATTTCAGTGTGCTTGACTTGTAAATTAATTTGAATAGATTTTTCTTTTTTGGAATTGTGCTTGTGGCTTAAAAAAAATAAAGAAGTACAAAACAATATATAAAAATAAGTTTCTTTTTTCTCGGGCAACCACTGCTACATGATTTGTGTCTTCTTCCAGAGACCTTCTATGCATATACAAACATAAATTCCTCATTTTCTTCATAATATAAATGGTAGCCAAATGTGCATATTATGAATCTTTGCTTTATTAATAATACAATCCACTATTGTTTGACATCTGTCCACAGATCTCTCTCTCTCTCTCTCTCTTTTTTTTTTTTAGAAAACTGTTTTGCTTCAACGTACAGATTTTCTACTCTGACATCCCTGATGGTTGGGTGATTGGAGACATGTCATTTGCTCTGAATCCCTGACTTGTGGTACCACCTTTACTGTACCCTGCTCTTTGCTGGAGCCTTGCGTTAGCTGTTATCCTCTAGGATCACTTCTGTAACTTGCTGTCTTCAAATTTTCCTCCTTTCTATTCACACTTGTATTTTAGCTTCCTTCCTTCCTGAGCTTTCTCCCTAAACTGAAATAAATATTTAAATAACAAAAATATTTATACTTTCACGAGACATTTATTAAAATGGATTTAATTGAGTTTAATATTCTTTCTTAGTCTTTTAGTCTTATGGTAGAGGTAAAGGTATGGATTATCTTAAGGTTAGAAATAGAAAAATAGGGAGAAAGAGAGGATAATAACTTTGTCCAGTATTTAAAACTGGTTTAATATGAAGTTGACAACTGTTTTAATTCTTGAAATATATAATACTGTAAAGATAATGTATATTATAGGAAAAAGATTCTGCCTACGGAATACAATACAGCTATGTACAAGGCACAACAGTTTTTTGAATTTTAAGGAGGAATAAATTGTAGCGAAAATGAGAATTAGCTTTGTATATTTGCTATTGTCATTTTCCTTCTTTGAAGGTTTTTTTTTTTCCTACTTAAAACAACATTAATGTCAGTTTAGTATAAGCTGTGACTGGGTGATGACACCTCAGTCCTGTCTCTGTAAGCAAAGGAATTGTGATTTATCAGAGATATATAAGGGATTGCCTTTTTTGTTTGTTGTTACATAGCAATTTTAGGAAATTTGCAATCTAGATATTTTAAAGATCAAATAGTCTTTGGATGAATAAGAAAATAGATTTGTTTGATATGTTGTTTTTTGAATTCATCTTCAAAGCATGTTATTTGGGGCTACGTTCCTAGGAGAGCAGCCATTATATTAGTCTGGGAATTTCTCAGGGGCATAGATCATACCCTTCACTTTCATGTCGCCAGTGAATAATAACATTGTACTTGGTATTTAATAGGTGTTCAATAAATATTTGTTAAATTAAACTAAAAGATTCATCAATTAGGCACTAAAATAATTTTATTGTATTTATAAATTTATTGTAGTATGTGGCAGTGTTCCACAATTACCCTCGTGATTTTTATTTTTTTTTATATATTGTTAAAATATATTTTTATTGATTTCACAGAGGAAGGGAGAGGGAGAGATAGAAACAATAGTGATGAGGGAGAATCATTGATTGGCTGCCCACTGCACACCCCCCAGCTGGGGACTGAGCCCACAACCTGGGCATGTACCCTGACCAGGAATCGAACTGTGACCTCCTGGTTCATAGGTTGACGCTCAACCACTGAGCCATGCCAGTTGGGTACCCTCGTGATTTTTTTTAACCAAGCCTTGTAAGTGGTAGTTTTAAGATAACAATTTTAATTTTCTTAAGTTTTTCTACTTTTTACCTTTAAGTACTTATGTTAAGGCATGATTAGTTACAAATTTCTTTCATGCTTGTTTTGGAACTCAGAAGGTTTGACAGGAGTTACAGATTTGCTTGCAATGCCCGGATGATATTCTGAAGACTGAGCTCATGTGTCTTCAGCAGTATAAAGCCAGCAGTATACCATTTTATTTTGCCAGTTTATACAGTGTATTTGGCATTAAGGAATAGCACCAGATAAACCCTGGATGAGATTTAATTAATTTTTATTACACACCTATAATGTGAGAATCCGAAATATACACTAATTAGTTAATTTCTTGGCATCAAAAACCATACCTTTTGGAGGGCTGGTGTTTTGAAAAATACTGATTGGTGATCTGTGTAAGTAGTATATAGTGATTTCTAAGATAATTAGGGTAAGAAAGAGGGAGGAAAAGGAATAATTAGGAGGAAGGCACCATGGCTTTCTCTTTTCCAGGATCAAGAGCTGTGGAAGAACTTTATGGTGCTGTCTAGATGACCATGTCTGTTGTCTCAGGTTTTAGCTATTTACAAAGGCACATTGGTTGGCTGTGTCTGATTGTTAGCAGAGCAATTAGAAAATGGTAGCTGATTAAAATAAAGTTATTATACCCCCATGGGGAAAAAACAAAAAACCTTAAATGGCTACTGAAACTAACTTTGGGGAAAACGTGTTTTTTTGTGTCTGTATTTATAGAATTAAAAATTAAAAGTATTTTTCTCATTGGTAAAATGTTTAAGTAGAATTAGAAAATCTTTCAGGTCCCTTTTTTGATTTTTTAGTCCACTCTACATAGACTAGAAAAATCTTATTTATAGAGACTAGTGGCCCGGTGGAAGAAATTTGTGCACATTAAAAGGGAATTAATTAGCGGAAATATTTTAACCCTTTTCAGTCCAACCTCAAGGCTGACTCCACAGACCAGGCGCTAGGAGCAGGTCCAACGTCGAGCAATAAGAACATTAAAAAGTTCAACATTCAATCCCGTCAATTAATTTGGACCAGACTGAATTCCAAAAATAACATTGGACCGCAAAGGGTTAATATTGCTATTTGCCCTTTCTCTATAATAGAAGTGTGAGAGATGAAAGAAAATTAGTAAAATGTATATGAAAATAATATATAAATTTATTAAATAAACAGTAACAAAAGGATATAACAACAGAGGCATGATATAAAAACAACAAAAACATGATATAAAAACAACAGTGATGCAAACAATGACTGATAAAGTGATTAAACTTATTCTAATATCTCCCTGTACACCACATTAAGAGTGAAAACACTTTCAGAGTGCTTGACTAATTTCCCTTGTGATGAAGTATTTAGAACTTTAACTTTTACGTCACATGCTCTTCAAACTTGAGAGAAAGCAACATATAACTGACCATGTGCGAAAACGGGTTCAGGTAGGAATATTCCTACTCAGTTTAGAGTTTGTCCTTGTGATTTATTAATAGTCATCACAAATGCTGGCATCATGGGAAACTGTCTTTGAATCAGTTTAAATGGGAAGCCAGTGTCAGATGGGGACAAATTATTTCTTGGAATCAGAACAACCTCTCCTTCTGCAGATCCTGTTAATACTTCAGCTTCAATAATGTTCGGTCGTAATCTTTTGATAATAAATCTGGTACCATTACAAAGACCCCCATTTACTATTGAGATTACTCAATAGCATGATGATTGCACCCACTTTCAATTTTAATTTATGACATGGCATTCCCGAAGGAGTAGTACTATTAAGAAATTCGATGGTAAAATTTTCCTTTTCAGCATCATCTGTGGAATCAATGGAATCATCACTCAAATATGTGTGAAAATCTCCATTGAGTATATCCAAAATTTCTTCATTTGATTTTTGAATGTGCTCATTTTTTGGACAAAGAATTGCATGTTTAGATGTATTTTTAACATTATCTATAAATATAGTATTTCCAAAGGTAGCTTCAATAATAGATCCATTACAAATCATTTCACAGGGGATTTCAATAATATCCATTCCTAAATGAAAACTGTTAGCAAGTTTGCCATCTCCAAGTTTTACTAACCATCCACTATAAGCAGAATCCTCTGATCTCATATTTGTTGTAAGAGACAACTTTCTGAAACATCCCCAAACATTGCAGTACTTTAAACTCGTTTGTACTATGACCGATTGCATAGCATGCGGCACAATACTGAGACATTGTCGAAAATCCCCTCCAAGAAGAACTTTCCCACCAAACACAACATTCAAATTCATAATTTCTCTTAGTAATCTGTCTATGGCTTTTATAGCATGACTGGATGCCATGGTGTATTCATCAATAATGAGAAGTTGGGCCTTTATAATAGTTTTAGCAACTTCACTGTTTATATCGAGTCTAGAAATTGAAGTTTCATTTATGGAATGGGTAATTTATATTGGGAATGAAAGGTCCTTCCACTGAGAAGTAAATTTGCAGCAATTCCTGTAGATGCTGTGGATAAAATAGTACCACCATGACCTCTAATATAATGTATTAAAACTTTATAAAGATATGCCTCCACACTCCGAGGGCTGGTTCCTGCCTCAAACCTCGCCCTCCTGGGAAATAGGCTTGGCAAGGCGACCCAGGACTCAGTGCATCCATGCTCCGAGGGCCGGTTTCTGCCTCAAACCTCGCCCTTACGGGAAACAGTTTGGGGAGGGCACAGCTGTTGCTAAGAGGACCCAGGACTCAGTGCGTCCACACTCCGAGGGCGGGTTCCTGCCTGAAACCTCGCCCTCGTGGGAAACAGCTCGGGGAGGGCACACCCGTTTCCAAGATGACCCCTGCAGGACTGACTTCCTTCCGGTTGGTTGAGCTTCAGACATGAGGCGTTACACCCAGGGTTTTTATATAAATAGATGGTTTTCTTAAACATATAAAGAAAGCTCTTCAATATGTTATTTAAAAAATGTTAATCAGCCATGGTCCTGACGACTGGGAATATATTGGTGAGCATTAAAGATCTCTTCTTTGTTCTTTTACAGCTTCCAGGTAAATGGGGATACAGAAAAGTAATTATAAGGTAGTGGGGTAATAGTATAGATGTATAGGATACTAGGAGGGTATAGATGAAAAATTCTTAACAAAAATAATAGGAGGGGTCAAAGAGGTTTCCTGGAGAATGTGACATATAACATGAGATCTGAAGGATTACAAGTGAGCCAGACCAGGGAAATGGAAGAATTCATAAGAGAGAAAAAAAAAAGGTGAAGGCTTGAAAAGTAAGAGAGATAGAATTTGGTATATCCATCGACCTGAAAGACATTTAGTATGCCTGAATCAACACAACAATTTTGTATGTGTGAGTGTGCAGAGGTGGGGGGAGGTGGGGGTAGGGGAGCATTTGTGATCAATAATTAAGGTTGATTAATTAGAGCCAAATACTTTTCTGTTTTTGGATGCTTATTGGGCACTCTAAACTGAATATTACTCTATAACTAGAAATATATGAGAAATTGGTATTGGTTTTTTAATGGTCGATTGAGAGCCTGGTAGACAGTGATATGTCAGATTTACTAGTAGGAATGCAGTCTTATATTTTTACAAGTAGTTTTTTAAAAATGTATAACCTCATGCTGTACTTTTTATGTAACTCTTCAGTTGAGTTCTTATGTTAACCTAGTTCAGGTTATTTTTGTGTTCCTCTTCAGTCCTTTTTGACTATCTTTAAAGGCAGAGTTGAATCTTTAGTGTAGGTCTTGAAGGTCTTTTAATTAGAATTAAACTGCAAAAAGTTTTTGTTTTCTTCCTACTGGTACTACACTCAACAATACTTCCTGAGAACTTTATGTAGATCAGTAGAGTTGTTTATATAAAGTACTTTTTTTAGTCTACCACTTATAGTTTGTCAATCACTTGGGAGTTTAACTGTGAACTAGAAATAGAGTAGCAGTTTATTGCCAATATATATTGTGTAATGTGAAATGGACTATGCAAATATATGTATATGTATGTACATATACACGCACACATATGAATTTACGTTTTTATAAAAAATAATACCCAGGCTATCTTCTGAATCTTTTTAAATTTATGTTTTCTGATTTTGTGGTAATATGGTCTAGTACAGTGGTTCTCAACCTTCCTAATGCTGCAACCCTTTTATACAGTTCCTCATGTTGTGGTGACCCCCAATTTCATTGTTACAAATTGAACATAATTAAAGCATAGTGATTAATCACAAAAACAATATGTAATTATATATGTGTTTTCCGATGGTCTTAGGCGACCCCTGTGAAAGGGTCGTTCAACCCCCAAAGGAGTCTCGACCCACAGGTTGAGAACCGCTGGTCTAGTAGAATAAACATTAATTTAGATTTGGGAAGGGGTGGAAATTATTTCATCTATAATAATAAAAGAGTAATATGCTAATTAGACTGGATGTCCTTCCAGACATCCTTCTGGACGACCTTTCAGACGAAGCTGGGACTTCGAGGGAAGCTTGGGTTCCGGGTGCCAGAGGGAAGCCAGTGCTGGCAGCTAGGGGAAGGAAGGCCTACTCTTGCACGAATTTCGTGCATTGGGCCTCTAGTTATATATATATTTTCCAATAGAAACCCAAATGTATAATTTGGGGTGGATTTAGGTTCATATCTGCTTTAATAATTTCTCCAAGATAGGTTTGGTTTGTTCATTTTAAATATGGATAAGTCAAAGTGCAAAGATTATACAGCTCTTTAAGGTCACACGACTATCAAAATTGGAACCTCTAAAGACAGTAAAGTTCTGATAACCTGCTTATCCAGTGGTTCTCAACCTTGGCTGCACATTAGAATCACCTGGGAATCTTTTTAAAATCCTGATTTCTTGGCCTCATCCTCCGGAAATTCTGTTTCTTTGTTATGGGGTGAGGCCACAACATTAGTAACAAAGAAACAGAATTTCCGGAGGATGAGGCCCAGAAATCAGGATTTTAAAAAGATTCCCAGGTGATTCTAATGTGCAGCCAAGGTTGAGAACCACTATGCTAATCAATCTTTTTCCAGTAGAATTTTGAAGGTTGGTCTATTTTCAAAATGATGATAAAATACAAAATGATGATATGAAAATTAAATGTAAACAGATTGCAAAGGTTGAATCAGAAATATTTTTATGGACCCGCCAATATTAATTATATTAGTAAGATTGTGTTTATTCTTTAGTAGTTCCAGAGCTTACACAGAGAGTCAAATAGTTGTTGAATGAAAGAACACTTTACACCTAGATGGTCTTAAAGGTATTTCTCAGGACATATTTGTTTTTAATTTAAATCAATATTATCATTTCCTTTTATTTGAGAAAACTGAAGAATCATTAATTAGTAAAGCATTGCAGGTCAATTTTTCAATTTATCTATGACAATGACCTGTAGGAAGTAGTGACAGAAGACCTTCCAGTTGTGTTTTATTCCTGGTGGCTGTTTCTATTTTAAAGATTAGATGCTTGTTGCCATTTATTTTTTCTCCGCCTTTTGATATTTTGTCACAATGCTTAGAATCCCTAGATCACTGCCACTTCTTTAACGAATATTTATTGAGCACTATTAGAGCTGAATACTTTGTAGTTATAAGTAAGACATACTTGGTCTTGGCTGATTTGGAGTTTATAATCTTAGTGGAGAAAGGCAGGCTTTAAACTAGTATGTCAATATTGAATTAATTGCAATTGGAGTAACTTTTTGAGGGAAAAAGGTTTTGAGTAAACTTACAGTGGTATCAAGAGGCTTAAACAAAATTCAAAATTATGGACAAGATCTACTCTCACACTAAATGGCCATAATCCTTTGTTGGCCCAGAATCTGAAGTAATTTGAGCTGATTTAAAAAAGAAAAGTCACAGACAATCCTGTGACACAGTTTTGACTTCCTTTTTTTTTTTTTTAAATTTTATTGATTTCAGAGAGGAAGGGAGAGGGAGTGAGAGATAGAAACAATGATGAGAGAGAATCATTGATCCGCTGCCTCCTGCAAATCCCACATTGGGGATTGAGTCTGCAACCTGGGCATTTGCCTTGACCGGGAATCAAACCTGCGACCTTCTGGTTCATAGATTGATGCTCAACCACTGAGCCATGCTGGCTGGGCAGTTTTGACTTTCTTTAAGGAATCGGGAAAATGTGTTACAAAACTCCATATTTACTTCCTAATGCCGAAGTAAGCTTGAAGAACCAGGGAAAAACTTTGACAGGGAGTGGGAGGGGATGGGGACATTGAATTTTTCTGTCCCACTCCAGATCTATAGAATCAGAATTTCTGAGGGTGGATCACATACATCTCTATTCCCAGGTCATTTTGATGATCAAATAGATGTTGGGACCACTGTTGGGATATCCCAAGAATTGATTGACTTCAGAATTAGAAAAATAGCATCAATTTTAGTTGTCCTTATATCCAAACTAGTGGCCCAGTGCATGAAATTCGTGCACATTAAAAGGGGATTACTTAGAGGAAATATTTTAATATTGCTAGTTTCCCTTTCTCTATAATAGAAATGTCAGAGATGAAAGAAAATTAGTAAAATGTTTATGAAAATCTTCCTCCTGTCAGAGTCTGGGGAGTGCTTCGGGACCCAGAGTTAAGTCCCCGCACACTCGAGGCGCCTCAAAATCGCATGAGACCCAGACCCAACTGGCCCCACCCTCATTGGGTGAGATCCAGACCCGGCCGGCCCCACCCTTGTCAAGCCCCGCCGGGTGGGGGACGCAGCCTCAGGTCCCCCGTCAAGCCCTGCCAGGCGGGGGGGCGCAAGCTCAGGTCCCCCAGCGCACCCTCAGGTCCCCCGGCCTGGTGCCCCCGTCAAGCCCCTCCAGGCAGGGGGTGCAGCCTCAGGTCACCCAGGCCAGGGTGGGGGGTGTGCCTTGAGGTCCCCGTCAAGCCCCGTGGCTGTGGGGTGCAGCCTGAGGTCCCCTGTCAAGCTCTGCCAGGTGGGGGGCGCGGCCTTAGGTCCCATGGCCTGGCACTGGGGTATGGGGTGCGACCTGAGGTCCCCTGGCCTGGCGCTGGGGTGGGGGCATGGCCCGAGGTCCCCCAGCCTGGTGCCACGGCCAGGGGTGCGGCCTGAGGTCCCTGCTGATTGCTCGTTAAGGCTTGTTACGGGAACTCGGCCTCCGCTGTGAGTGCAGCCATCTTGTGTTACGGAATCCTTGCCTCTGTGGGTGCAGCCATCTTTGACCATTATGGCATGATGGTCAATTTGCATATTACCTCTTTATTAGATAAGATGATAGAAGGATTTTTGCTTAAAGCTTAGTTTATAAATAAATTGTGAATAATACATTGTGGTAATAATTGGAAATGTCTGTATAACATTTTTAACAAGTAAAACTGCACTTTTGGATTCTCAACAATGGTTGTTCAGTTTAAAAGTACATATTGAAGTTACCTTTTGTGTAAAGTTTTCTTTTTTCCCCCCTCCTTAGGAACTAAACAACTGAAACACATTTTATTAAAAGATGTGGACACAATTTTTGAATGTAAATTATGCCGAAGTCTCTTCAGAGGATTACCAAATTTAATTACCCACAAAAAATTCTACTGCCCACCAAGTCTCCAGATGGATGACAGTAAGTTTCAGTCATTTATTCAGTTATGCATTTTACAATTAAGTATTCTTATATTACAACTATGTTTGTGTTAAATTATGGATATCCACTTATGGATAATTTAATGATAGTGAATAAAATTAAAAACTTAACTCAGTGTTATATTCAGTTTCTTAGATATGAACTTTTATACTTGTACTTTTCACTTGAATTTTCCTATAGATATATGAGGTTAGATTTATGAGTATATTTATTTGTATTAAAATATTGAATATTGTTTTTGAATGTTCATATGGATCATATAGTTTATAGTCAGGATTTATGTAAGTTACAGTACTAATTCTTGAAGGGGATATTGGTATTTTTCGTCTTTAACATCTTGTTACCAGATATGACTGATAATTTACTAAGATTCCTCTTAAGTAATGAGAAGGTTGGGAATAGAGCAAAGAAAGAATGAGTAAATGATTTCATGGGAGTGTTAATCTTTCTACTGTTTTCTGGGTCTTGTTTGAAGATCAATTTTGTTCTCCGTGAAATTTATTTAGATCAGTCATTTTACCAGAAATTAGATTGTATTATGGGCTAACTTGAGATCTGAAATAACTTAATGTGAGGAAGGCAGATAGTAGGCCAATAATAAAGTGTTTGTGGAACCAATTGTTTGTTGAATTAAGTGTATTGCCACTGTATAATTAGGTTGCTGTAATGGTGTTATTTTCTTGCTTTAAAGAACTCATGTAAATTCCTTAAAATATTTTAGTAATAGCTTACTTTCATAATTTTTTGTTCAGGGATTTAACTCTTATGGGCTTACAAAATATAGAACTTGTTTTGCCAGTGTGATACTATATTGCATTATGGATTTTGTGTGTTTTTCAACTTATGGGATGGGATTGAAATATAAACTTAAAATATCAGCATAAGATTGATTTAAAGCATTATAAGACATAAGTGAAATAAAAATTTCATATTTGGATACTGCTGTTAGAGCTACATACTATTTTTTAATTGAGATAATAAATGAAAAGATTATAAAAAAGATATCATTGAGATATAAATGAAAAGTCTATAAACATTAGTTTCAAATCTAACTTTTTAAGTAAAGTACCATTCAAAATAAATTAATCCCTAACCGGTTTGGCTCAATGGATAGAGTATCAGCCTGCAGACTGAAGGGTCCCAGGTTCGATTCCGGTCAAGGGCATGTGCCTTGGTTGCGGGCATGTCCCCAGTGTGCAGGAGGCAGCTGATTGATGATTCTCTCATTGATGTTTCTGGCTCTCTATCCCTCTCCCTTCCTCTCTGTAGAAAATCAGTGAAATAAATTTAAAAATAAATTAATTTTCTGGTAGTTAATCCTTGTTATTTTTTAGTATGACTTAGGGAAATACAGGGTGTGGCAAAATTAGGTTTACAGTTGCGAGTATGTGAAATGAGTTTATTATTATTATATTATTTATTAGTATTATTTCCATACAAACAACTTTTGCCCAAATGCTGTAGGTAAATGGATTTGCAGGATTATTGTGCTCTCTTCTTGGCAATACTCATTCTAGAGATACTGTTGTGAAAGTGTTATTCTTCTTGTAGACACTTCATCCATTTTAAAAAGGAAGTACATGAGAAGAGCTATATTAAATCATATCTTGTTTTCTAAACTGATAATTTGATGCTATATTTAATAAGTAACAGCTAGAATTTAGAGTTATATGTGGAAACCTAACTAGTATTAGACAACTCTGTTCCAATAGTAATATTTAGTTGCCTATAGAGGGTGTAATTATTGTACAAGTAAACAAAACTAACTGTTTTTGGAATAAATCTATAGTTTTTAATCATTTGTTTTAATATAATTGTTTCATGTTAAGGAGACACATAATAGGACTGGGTTTAGCAAATACTTCTATATATCATGTTACTCATGTTTATATATTTTCCTACGAATTTTCTTTTTCATTTCCATAAGTATGTCTCCATGCAGTTAGAATAGTTAATTTGTTATGGATAAGGTTAATAGGAATGCTGTTTTACATTTTCTAAAAAAATTATTTTTATATGTAGTAACATTCTTCATTATGTTTTATCCATTTTGGGTAATGAGAACTTTGATTGCCTAAAAATATGAAATATTTTATTGTTTAGGATGCCGATGTGCTTATATATTTTATATTAAGGTCACTTAAAAGTGGAAGTAGCTCTTCTGTTGCATCTATTTCTTATCATTTGCATACTATGTTGAGGTCTTAAAGCAAATTTTAGTTTAATACTAGTTTTTATCTTCATAAAATACTGAAAAGAGATAATGCTGTTATGAAAATGAACATGAACCAGAAATATAAATTTTAAGATAGCCATTCATAATACATTAAAAAATATTAGAAGGCTATATATAGCAGGCTAATTATTCCAGATTAAAATGTTGTTATTTTTTCTTAACAGACCTTCCTGATGTAAATGATAAACAAAGCCAAGCCATAAATGATCTCCTAGAAGCCATATATCCAAATGTGGACAAGCGAGAATATATTATTAAGCTAGAACCCATAGAAACTAATCAAAATGCAGTGTTTCAGTATATTTCAAGGACTGATAATCCTACTGAAGTCACAGAGTCAAGCAGTACTACTCCTGAACAAACTGAAGTTCAAATACCGGAAAGTGACACTGAACATTCTAAAACAGTACCAGTTACAGTTACAGAGGTGGAAACTGTAGAGCCCCCTCCTGTTGAGATGGTTGCAGATGAAGTTGCACCCACATCTGATGAACAACCTCAGGAATCACAGGCTGACTTAGAAACTTCTGACAATTCTGATTTTGGTCACCAGTTGATATGTTGTCTTTGTAGAAAAGAATTTAATTCCAGACGAGGTGTTCGTCGTCACATTCGAAAAGTACATAAGAAAAAGATGGAAGAATTAAAAAAGTACATTGAGACACGAAAGAATCCAAACCAAACCTCTAAAGGACGCAGTAAGAATGTTCTAGTTCCATTAAGTAGGAGTTGTCCAGTATGTTGTAAATCATTTGCTACAAAAGCGAATGTAAGGAGGCATTTTGATGAAGTTCATAGAGGACTAAGGAGGGATTCAATTACTCCTGATATAGCAACAAAGCCTGGGCAACCTTTGTTCCTGGATTCTGTTTCTCCTAAAAAATCTTTTAAGACTCGAAAACAAAAGTCGTCTTCAAAGGCTGAATACAATTTAACCGCATGCAAATGCCTCCTTTGCAAGAGGAAATATAGTTCACAAATAATGCTTAAAAGACATATGCAAATGGCCCACAAGATAACTCTTTCTGGGACAAACTCTAAAAGAGAGAAAGGCCCTAATAATACTGCCAACAGTTCAGAAATAAAAGTTAAAGTTGAACCAGCAGATTCTGTAGAATCTTCACCCCCTTCCATTACCCATTCTCCACAGAATGAATTAAAGGGAACAAATCATTCAAATGAAAAAAAGAACACACCGGCAGCACAGAAAAATACAGTTAAACAAGACTCTGAAAGCCCTAAATCAGCCAGTCCGTCTGCTGCAGGTGGCCAGCAAAAAACCAGGAAACCAAAACTTTCAGCTGGCTTTGACTTTAAGCAACTTTACTGTAAACTTTGTAAACGTCAGTTTACTTCCAAACAGAACTTGACTAAACACATTGAGTTGCACACAGATGGGAATAACATTTATGTTAAATTCTACAAGTGCCCTCTTTGCACTTATGAAACTCGTCGGAAGCGCGATGTGATACGACATATAACTGTGGTTCATAAAAAGTCATCCCGCTACCTTGGGAAAATAACAGCCAGTTTGGAGATCAGAGCTATAAAAAAGCCCATTGATTTTGTTCTAAATAAAGTGGCAAAAAGAGGCCCTTCGAGGGATGAAGCAAAACATAGCGATTCAAAACATGATGGCACTTCTAACTCTCCTAGTAAAAAGTATGAAGTAGCTGACGTTGGTATTGAAGTAAAAGTCACAAAAAACTTTTCTCTTCACAGATGCAATAAATGTGGAAAGGCATTTGCCAAAAAGACTTATCTTGAACATCATAAGAAAACTCATAAGGCAAATGCTTCCAATTCACCTGAAGGAAACAAAACCAAAGGCCGAAGTACAAGATCTAAGGCTCTTGTCTGGTGAGGAACAGTTAACAGAGTTTTGCTTTTTTCTCCCCATCGAACTAAAAAAATCATTTGACCATAATTTATAGCTGGTTCCATTTTAACACATTTGCTTCCATATATCTTATGGCAATGGGAACTGCAAGAGTGATGCACATATTGCATTTCCTCTTCAGTGACCTTTATTCCAGTGGCTTGGGAACAAAAGTTAACTTCAGAACTTATCTTCCACAGGACAATGCAATATAGCTATAGGTAGATGGCACAGGGTCAGTGCTTTCCTCTCTATGTTGTAAAATAATACATTTATATTGGCTTATGTTTACAATAGAAGTCTTCTGTTTAACTTTGCACAGGTTTAATTTGATTCAGTGACTTAGTCTACTAATAAATGCATTGTAGAAAAGTTAAATATATTAGAACGAATTTGTGAAGGCGATAATTATAGGAAAAAAGTCCTTTGAGGCACTGTAATTATTGTAAAAATTAATCTGTGACAGCTAAATAAAGTGCTGCACTCAGAAAAAAAAAATCCCCAAATTGAATTTAAAATGATCAGCATTATTATTTACATTTAACATAGTGCTTCTAGGCAAAGGGGGAAATGATAAAAGTTTGGAATTTCTTTTTCCTTCTCCTTGGGAGTATGTGTCAGTTACCATTTTTAAGTTTGATCTATGAGAAGAATGATTACTTAGATCCCAAATCCTCTTATTTTTCCCTTTTTTGCTTAAATGACCTTTTTGGTAATCAGTTAAAAAATATAGTTAATATTATTAAATAGGGATTAAAAAAATTTTTTTTTGGTGTGGTTGTGCGTTGCAAGAAAAGTGAAATCCCTGTTGGGAAGAAAGAAAAAATAATACTTAGGAGGTTTTGGAACAAATGTAGATTTTTAAAATGACAATATAAAATAAGGAGTAGATTCCCTATCCTTGTTTTTTCAAGTCTCTTTATATTTTTAATTTAAAGTTTGCCTTCAGTACCTGTGTCCCCTGAGTTAAGGCAATTAATATATTTAATTAGTATTAAATTAGTTTTGGATTCAGGTTATAAAGAGTGCTGAGTAGGTTAAATGTTGTGGTTTGATTATAACATTTTTCTATTTTTGTGGAAAACTTGTGATGAAACCATTCTTTAGAAGTCATTTACTATTGTATAATTTTAAAAACAAGCTTTGATTGGTGAACTCAAAAGTGTTCATTTATTCCATTTCTCCTCAGATAACTTCAAGTGATGTACGAAAAGGTTTGGAGTTCATATTTGTGGAAAGACTTTAAATTGGTGTTAGAACCACTAAACGTCTTCAGATGGTACTATGAGAAAAAAAAAAAAGAAAAAACATTTTCATAAATATTTGACTGTAACTGCTGTTTTCTCACTAAAAGGATAATTATCTAACCACTGTTTCAAAGGCACTGCCTTTCCCAGCACTTTCAAGTAGCTGTGACATTTACATATTGTCATCACAGTACATCAGCTAACCAGTGTCTACAAAAATGTTGCAAATTTTTGTTTTTCAAACAATTTGTTGATTAAAGCGATCAACAGCCTGAAGAAAATAATCACCACTGGTGATTTTTAATTGACAAAGACTTGATATCTTAGTGATTTTAGTTTTGTTTCACTTTATTTGGCAAAATTGTCATCTGGATTGTACAGATACCTGGTTTCCTAGTGAGTGTATGTTAAGACCAAAAGACAAATTAGTATCAACACATACATATTTAGCTTACTAATTATTGGTAATTATTTTTACATTCATTTATTTCTAACTTGTTCTCCAGCACTTAAATGTTTGGAAGTTTCATTCAAAAATATATACTTACAGGAAAGTTCCAGTTCATTTTCACCCATGATCATTACATTTTTCATTTGTAAACATCTGAGGTTTTTATGAAAATTTAACATTCCCCTATTTTTCTTTAAATTTTATACAAAGCACTTTAATGATAGATGCAACTTAATTTTTCAGTTTCTATTTTTTTAAAAGACCACACATTTACTAATGTTAATATGAAGGTAGTAAATAGCTTACCGATATTTTATGGATGCAGACAATCCATGCACAACCACTTCTTATGATACTAGTTTATTTCTTTAAATATTGCTAAAAAAGGCAGGTGGGGGTGTAAACCCTGATTTTTTTCTCCCAAGTAAAATCTGAAATGACCACTTTAGATATTTGATTCCTACTGTAAAATTTGGAAAATAATGAATTCTTGTTCATTTTTATAATCAAGATTTTAGGAAAAACAGAAGTACACCTATCTTTATGAAATTTTGGACAGGTTTTGTGTATCAATCTTTTGTACTTTTTAGGGAATATTTTATTTTTTAGTAATTTTTGTCAAATTATAATTTTAAAAGGTACAGCAGAGAATATACCATGTTTTTATATAGGTTCATACCTGTACTTAGGAGGGACCCTGTCCATCTATATACTTTTTGTATAAAATTTTAAAATGTTGAAGATCCACAAGGTCGTAATAAAATACTTCTATAGCTAGAGAAACATTTACCCTTCCCAGTGCTTTGCACTAAAATATACTGTGAAAGGAAACTAGAAAGACTGTAACTGTTGCTGGAAATGTTCTATATTGAATGTACATGCTCTTGTTGGAAAAATGTACTATATGTGATGGAAATAAACCAGACTTGGAGTTATTTCAGCTAAATGTGCTTCAACAAAGGTGCATTGGTTGAAACTTAAATGTTTTATTATCAAATTTAAATTTATTCAGTGACTATGAGCAGCTACACTTGAATTATATCTTGATAGTTTTATTTTTAAAAATTAGAGTTATAATTTCTCTTTAATTTAAAAACAGATTTACTTTTCCACATATGGAAAACTTGTACTTATAGGTCTAACTTTAATGATTAATAGTGTAATATATTTAGGGAACTAAATGTGTAGGTGGTATTTCATTTATAAACCATCTTCTTTAGTTGCACATTATTAAACATGTATGTTTGACTTTTGCGAAGTGTTATCTTTTATGCATTCCTACACACAAGACATATTCCAAAGATATTTTCCAGACTTAAGTACCTATAATCAGTGAAAAGATAAGAGAATTCTTAAAAAGCTTGGGTTAGCTCTTTACTATAGCCTTTCATTTGTATGTCAGTCTTTTCTCTGCTTTTCTTCTTAAATACTGTATGGGAGAAAGAGGGGAGCCCAATTGCTGGAATTTTCTTACTTCACTCACCTGTTTCCACATGTTTTCTCTGTCATAACTCTAGGGCTACACAGCAGGAATTTAAAAGGAAAGACAGAGGGTTCAAGGACTGTCAAAAATATGTGGGTCATTGAGAAAAAAATAGAACTTTGTCAGGACTGGTTTACATTAGAAGGGCCTAGAGAGATTAGGAATATTTATCATAATAGCCAAACTAACAGATCATGGCATAGAAGTTAGTGGCTAAACTGGGACCAGTTTAAAAAGGTAGAATGAACAAGTAAGAAGTGATTTGAAACTCTTTGTTCTTCCTATTCCTTTCTGGTGTTCATTCTTATTTTTTGGTTTTATTTTGAATCCTGAACTCTGTCATCTCAGAGGCTTAGGGTTGAGCCTTTTGAGAAGAAGCCTAGGAAATTGGTGCTGGAAGCCATTTTGCAAGTAGGCTATATAAACAAATATTGATAGCACTTTTTGTTCTTGGTGTAGGGAGGTAAAAACCATCAGAAACTGCTTATAATATATTAAGACATATCTCTGGCTACAGATAATCACCTTTGCTGCTATTTGCTCAATTAAGAGTTTTTCTCTAGAATTTAACTTATCTTTCTTCCTGAAGATACGGTCCTCTCCTAAGTGTGATGAAAAGTAGAAACAAAAGATATGGCTTACACTTCAGTTTCCTAAGTTTGGATAGTACAAGTAAGGGCTGGATGAGGTATGGCCGACACTGGGCGGGTATTCATTACAGATGTACTTTGAATGCACAATGGCTTGGTTCATGTCTCTTATTTTTTCTTCTTTATTCCCTATTTCAAGAGAAAAACCTTCTTGAAGAATATATACATATTCTTGAAAAATATATAAATTACCCATATTTAATTTTTAGCTTGGTTTTGTATATATGAGTCAAGTTTTCTTTTGACACAGATTGCTTGCATTGTTTAAAAGTACTTTAATATTTTTTAGGAATATGTTTGTTATGTTGTTTTATGGTCAATAGGCTGTTCTCAGTTTGTTTTAAAGAGCCTGTGGATGCAGTAGCAGGGGGCGGGGGGGGGGGGGGGACGGGGGGGGGGGTGAGAAAGGGTTTGTTCCTTTGCTATGGCTTGAGGCTGTGGGTATAGAAAGAGGAGTTTCCCAGTAGGTGTTATGACAATTAGTTATGGAGATAGAGAGGCATAAGTGGATATCATTTACTGTTGTGAAGTTGTAAAAGATCTCTTCAAATAGCATGAGCACTGAAGATGAGATAGAAATACTTCTAAAACTTTGGAAATGAGGTTTCCAGGTTTATTGCAGTGGCCTGTGGAAGTATTCCATATCCTTAGGAGTTTTAGAAGTTACTTATCTAATAGACTCCATAGATTACCAGAATTATGATTTAGCCATGGTTCTGTTAGTTGATCTGAAACCATGCTCTAGGACAGCGGTTCTCAACCTGTGGGTCGCGACCCCTTTGGCAGTCGAACGACCCTTTCGCAGGGGTCGCCTAAGACCATCCTGCATATCAGATATTTACATTACGATTCATAACAGTAGCAACATTACAGTTATGAAGTAGCAACGAAAATAATTTTATGGTTGGGTCACAACATGAGGAACTGTATTTAAAGGGCCAGAAGGTTGAGAACTGCTCTAGGATATGTGTAGCATGCTGTTGGCTATGCTGTTAGACAAAATCCTTCAGTACTCTGTTATTCTTTTCCTCTTCTCTTACTTTAAGAGCTAATGGAAACCTCAGGATTGAAGAGGAGTAGGGATCAGCAGTCTAAGAACTGTTATTAGTTGTTTGGTTTCTAAGTTATCAGGCACATGATAGAATGCAGAATAAAACATGTTTCACTTAAACTCACAATTATTTTGCCTTTTTAACTTTCCAGATTTATTTCTCCTCTCTTATAATATGTTTCTGTAGACTTTTCCTTTGACTCATGTTTTGAGATTCCATCTCTTATCTTTCCTATTTTCTCTTCTGGTTAACAAGAGATCTTAGAACCAAGATAGCTAAAATGTGTTCTGAGAAGGTAAGAGGTGTGAAGTCAGCTCATTTCCTCCTGAATCTTAATGTTCTACATTCTATTTGTCAGGTTTATTATTTAATTTTAGACTTCTTCCTCTGCATATATTCACCACTAGTGTACCACAAACAGAGGGGAACACAGGTGCATCTGGTTGGGAAAATGCCCAAAGTTGGAGGTTTTGCTGTTGGTGCCCACTCAGCAGGATTAATTTGATTGATTGTGTATTCTTGAAGTCAGGGTCTATTCTTGATAATTTTGTTTAGTGCCTAGCACAGCCGTGGGCAAACTACTGCCCGCGGGCCGGATCCAGCCTGTTTGAAATGAATAAAACTAAAAAAAAAAAAGACCGTACCCTTTTATGTAATGATGTTTACTTTGAATTTATATTAGTTCACACAAACACTCCATCCATGCTTTTGTTCCGGCCCTCCGGTCCAGTTTAAGAACCCATTGTGGCCCTCGAGTCAAAAAGTTTGCCCACCCCTGGCCTAGCATATTTGTTGTATACCAGGCTATTTAAATAAATGTTTGATAATGATATTAAAGTAAGCAGTAGCCTTTTCCATCTCAAAACCATGTTGTCATATACCAGTGATGGCGAACCTTTTGAGCTCGGTGTGTCAGCATTTTGAAAAACCCTAACTTAATTCTGGTGCCGTGTCACATATAGAAATTTTTTTATATTTGCAACCATAGTAAAACAAAGATTTATATTTTTGATATTTATTTTATATATTTAAATGCCATTTAACAAAAAAAAATCAACCAAGAAAATGAGTTCGCGTGTCACCTCTGACACGCATGTCATAGGTTCGCCATCACTGTCATATACTTTGACACTTTGGGTCTTAAGTTCATAAATTTTTACTATCTCAGTATTGATAGATTTCAATTATTTTAGAAAATATCACCAGTACTAAAATGGGAGTTTATGATAATAAAGAGAATTCTTAGCTAATAATAATAAATGCTCATGGAGTGCTTATTGTATGCCAAGCACTCTGCTAATCCTTTACATGCATAGTGCCCCGAATTCACCAACAGCCCTCTGAAGTAAGAATGGTTACTTCATTTTCCTCATTTTATAGAACAGAAAATTGAAACTTAGAGAAGTTCAGTGACTTATTCAAGTTCACATCGGTAGTATATTACAGAATTGAGACTTGACACTAAGTCTGACTACAATGCATGTGCCCTTGATCAGTACACCTAACATTTGCACATTTTACCATTTGCAAAGCACATTCACGACATTACCTTATTGTCAGTGTAGTGTAATGCTTTGGAGCCAGATTAGTTGGTGAAATTTCTGGATCCACAAATTATTTTTTGTGTGACATTGTGCAAGTTACTTAACCATTTTGTGCCCTAATTACCTCACCTATAAAATAGCGTTTCCAATATTTCTTAACCTTATAAGTTGTGGTGAGGATAAAATGAAAAACACATTTAAAATACTTAGTACAGTGCGTGGCATGTTACAATAAATGTTAAGATTACTATAAGTGATCAAAATGTGGGAATTTTTTTATTACCTCTTAAGTTTAGAAAGTTTTTTTTAAAATATATTTTACTGATTTTTTTTTTTTTTACAGAGAGGAAGGGAGAAGGGTAGAGAGTTAGAAACATAGATGAGAGAGAAACATCGATCAGCTGCCTCCTGCACACCCCCCACTGGGGATGTGCCTGCAACCAAGGTACATGCCCTTGACCGGAATCGAACCTGGGACCTTTCAGTCCGCAGGCCGAGGCTCCACTGAGCCAAACAGGTTAGGGCAAGTTTAGAAAGTTTTAGAGAAAACTTTATTGCTACACATCATATTTTAACTCCTGCTTTTATTTAATTGAGACAGTAAAGATAACTATATAATTTTCTATCAGTTCTTTTCTAATCAGATATTACTAGTTTATTATTCTTACTCATAAGTATTTATCTTGCAAAAGGTTAAGCACATTCATTGTAAGTTGTAAGCACATTCATTGTAAGTTACACTTTATTTTTATGGTTACTCCCCAGAGTAACCCATCTGTTTTAAAATTTTCATTATATGTGTTCTGTCACACAAATATTTTATTCTTGGTCATGTGTAAAATATTGATATGGAATACATATTAACAGCTGGACTATTTCTGTAAAACAAAAGTAGATATGTATTATTTGAGAGAAAGCATTCAATTATGGAAAGTATGGATTCTTCAGAAGAGCACCATTTAGGCTAAGTTAGGAGTTTGTTTGGCGAATGTGTCATGAAAAGATAAGAAATGACACTTTTCAGCAGTCTTGCCAATGGTAGTCATTAGTGGCAGTACTCCAAATTTCAACTGAGGCCCAAGCACTGTTAAATCATCTGCTGAGAGAGTTTACCCAACACCTGATTGTTATTGATTTAGCTTTTTTTTTTTTAATCCTCTCCTGAGGATACTTTTTTTAGGGAGAGAAATGGAGAGAGAGCGAGAGCACGCACGCGATTGGTTGCCTTCCATACAAGCCGTCACGGGAGCAAACCTGTAATCTAGGTATATGCCCTGACTAGGAATCAAACCCACGACCCTTTGGTGCACAGAAAGACACTCCAACCAACTGAACCACATAGCCAGGGCTGATCTTGCCTTTTTAACAATAAGATGATGATTTTTAGAAATTTTAGTGTTTAGAGACTGGTATAATTTGCAATACTGGAGAACCTTGTTTCTAGGTTTGGATGAACCTTCATATCCTGAACTTCAGATCAAGTGTGTGGCTTCTTAATAATTCTGATATTCAACTACTTGTGTCAGGTGTTTGGAGCATATTTCTGGCACATGGAATATTGTAATGTTTAAGCAATAGAATGGTGTGGTTGAAAAAATAGCCAGACAAAAATAAACAAAAAGTCCCCATTTGGAATACTTGAGCAATAATAACTTGCAATGTATTTTGGTGCCCTGTTCTACGTAATCTGGTAACACTTTCACTACAAAAGTATGTAATGATCATATTCAGAGGAGAAATTACATCAAAATGAACCTTAAGTGCATATAACTCATATTACAACCCAGGTTTTTAATCCCTTCTATCTGTGGGATTATCCTAAAAGTAAATTAGTGCTGAGAAGTGGAACTGTGACTGTAGTCAAACTTTCTAAGCTGTACAAAGTTTGTTTTTTTTTTAAACCTGAGGCTGTTTTGGGTGCTTTGGTAGATCTGAACCCCAAAGTACCTGCTAGTTGTGACTGGTAGCTTTTATTTTGGATGGGAACAAAAAAGAAGAAATACCTTTCTAAGAAAAAATAGGCAAGCACTAGGAATATTGTGTGTTCAAGTGACTGAATGATATGGAAAAAATTAACTTAGGGAAAGGATTTTTCTGGAGTTTCTTTGAATTTTTGAGAGATAATTCGTTAGGGTTGTTTTATATAAGCTGTAGGAGAGTGGTTATGTCATTTTCATGCCTTTTGATCGTTAGATGTTTATTGAGTTCCAACCAGTTAACTAGATCTAAGTAGCACAGTATCTTTAAACCACAGATGCTACATGATGGAAGTACTAGTAAAACCCACAGTGGCTTGGATCACCAGCCACCAAACAATTTGCCAAGTCTTCTAATTGCAGGTGTGTGACTGCTTATGCGTTCATGTATACAAATTCTGGGCTATGTTGTTGATGTGGTTTTTTTTTTTTTTTTTTTTTTTTTTTTCTGTTGCAAACATAGAGTTACTTGGTCTGTAGCTTGTAAGGAGGGGTTTATTGGAAGGTTTTATGTGGGGAAATAAGGGCGATAGAAGTGGCCAGGCCTTATAGGAATCTAGGAGTATTTGTTCAAACTGGCTTCACCATGTAGATTTCATAGACTGGGGGGAAAATGCAGTTCTAGTGATTGGGTGTCGCCCTTTTAGCAGCAGCAGAAGTATTGCTTCTCTGCTGCTGTTAGCCCTTTTCAGACTCTGCTTTTACTTTTCTTTTCTTTTTTTTTTAAAAATATATTTTATTGATCTTTTACAGAGAGGAAGGGAGAGAGATAGAGAGTTAGAAACATCGATGAGAGAGAAACATCGACCAGCTGCCTCCAGCACACCTCCCACTGGGGATGTGCCCGCAACCAAGGTACATGCCCTTGACCGGAATCGAACCTGGGACCTTTCAGTATGCAGGCTGACGCTCTATCCACTGAGCCAAACCGGTTTGGCTCTGCTTTTACTTTTCTTTAAAAAACAATTACCATATTCTATGCCTTCTCAATATGGTTATTCCTGCCTCATTACTTCTGCTGCATATCTTCTCTGTGTCTTTCAGCTACGTTCCCTCTCCATAGAGCTTGAGTTCAGACTCCTGTAAGAGAAAGTATGATTGGTTCAGTGAGGTTGGGCAAATCTCCTATGCCAGGCCCTCTTTATAGACTGCTAGCCATAGGCTGTTCTTCATTGATTGGCTGCTCTTGGAACAGGTGCTCTTTGTTGGTTCTGTCATTGATGATCATGGTGGTAGAGTCAGTGGAGTAAAACATGGCCCTGGGCCCAATAAAAGGAGTCCTTTAAAAATATATATATTGTTGATTTCAGAGAGGAAGGGAGAGGGAGAGATTGAAACATCAGTGAAGAGAGAGAATCATTGATTGGCTCCCTCCTGCATGTCCCCTACTGAGGACTGAACCCACAATCCTGGCATGTGCCTGACAGGGAATCTAACCATGTCCTCCTGGTTCATAGGTTGAGCTCAACCAGTAGCCACACTGGCCGGGCAAAGGAATCTTTCAATGGGAATCTTTTACAGAAGGACTCTGGATAGCCATGTAATAATCTTTCTAGTACATGTCTTTCTTCCATTTTAAAGGGGATAGAATTAAAGGTAACCTGTGGGCTTGACTTTAATATCAATGCGTCACCAACAATCCTTTCCATGCTGAGAAAATGTGAGAAAAAGTTTGCTGATCAGCACCTGTAGCTCCTTTCCTGAACTGCCTGATGCTGTTTCCATCTTTGGCTTTGCAGATTCATGGACAGCCTGAAGTTTTCACTGAGAAAAAGCCATTACATTTCCTGTAACATCATATTAGGCCATTCTGTCAGTTACTGCTATTTTCCAGACATCTACAATTACGCTGCACAGTTTGAGTTGGCGATTTAGTGAATCCTTAAAATATTGCTTCTGCTTTTCTACATGTACTTTCCACATTTAGGCTTACTCTGCAATAGCTACTTTATATCTCAATTCCTTCAACAACAGACACTATTGAGTGTCCTTCATGTACTTGGCACTATTCCATTCTTGGGGATACAGAATCCTACTGTGGTTAAAGCGTGGTGTTTTAAGTATCGGACTCCTTTACTTACTGTCTGTGTAGTTTGGGCAAGTAAATTATTTTTTCTAAGCTTTACTTTTCTTGTCTGTAAAATGATATTAGAAACTACCTTATAGGTATGTTTGTTGTGGGAATTTATAAAAGTTTAAGTATATGTTGTATATAATATACTTAGCACAATGCCTGGCTTAAGTAAGAGCTCAATAAATATGTATTACAGTTGTAGTGATCACTAAAATTGTTGTCACTTTGCTGCTGAAATACTTTCTAGAACTTAGTTTCTGGTTATCTTGCTTTACCATTTAATGTTCGTTGCCTTTTTGTTGGCTTTAATCCAACTGTTTAATGAAAAGTCAGATGTAACATCTGTGATAAAGTCAAGATATACACAGTTTATTAAGTTAAAACGTTTTATGGGTCTTCAATATGTTGCCATTTTTTTTGCAGCACCTTTGACTAATACAGAAGGATTTGTTGAACTTTTTGATATAATTTTGCTTTTTTGTAGTTAATGTCTTATAGAACAATGCATAGTTTAAGTAGTGAAACTCAGAGCACTTTTTTTTTTTTTTTTTTTAAATATATTTTATTGATTTTTTACAGAGAGGAAGGGAGAGAGATAGAGAGTCAGAAACATCGATGAGAGAGAAACACCGATCAGCTGCCTCCTGCACATCTCCTACTGGGGATGTGCCCGCAACCAATGTACATGCCCTTCACCGGAATCGAACCTGGGACCCTTGAGTCCGCAGGCCGACGCTCTATCCACTGAGCCAAACCGGTTTCGGCACAGAGCACTTTTTTAAAAAAATAAACATTAGACTATGGGTACATGAACATATTCTGAGTTTACAAGCAAGAATTATGTCTTCTCATTTTCTCACCAGTGCCTTGCAGTATACCTGGCATATAACAGGTGCTAAGAGCATGTTGAAGGAAGGAAAGAAGGAAGACAGGAACATTAACATCAATTATCTTATTATTAAGGCTTATCATTAGTCCACAATATGTTTTTTCTTTTAAGCTTCTTTTCCCAGTACCTCATCATCTAATATACAGGGTATCCACCAAAAAAGTATACACACTTTAACAGCCGATAGCTCAAAAAATTTTAATATGTTTTTATTGATTTCAGAGGGAGGAAGGGAGAGGTAGAGGGAGGTAGAAACATTAATGATGAGAATCACTGATCGGCTGCCTCCTGCACACCCCCTACTGGGGATCGAGCCCGCAACCCGGGCATGTGCCCCGACCAGAATCGAACCGTGTTCTTATGGTTCATGGGTTGACACTCATCCATTGAGCTATGCCGCCCAGGCTGATAGCTCAATTTTGAAAATGAGATGTATTTTAATAAACACTGCCTTTGTAATTGTTCAAAGTGTGTGTACACACTTTTTGGGGGACACTCTATACATGAACATATTGCTTCTCTCTCTGCAAGCTCCTCTTTGTTTCTGTTACTGATGGCTTCTGTTACCTGCCTTCATGGCTACTACTAAGCACTGGTGACAGATTCAAACTCATGGGAGTGCCGTATTGACTGTATCCCCTGATAACTAGTCCACAATCAATTATACACTATATGGGTATATACTTAGTGATTTTTTAATAATTATTTTAAAGATTTTTTAGGAGATCTGTGTCTTGATCATTGTTGATTCCCCAGGGCCTAGGATAGTTCCCAGTTCATAGTAGGCATGCAGTAAATATTCGTTGAATGAATGAACAATATAGGCCATGTTTATACCATTCACTTGTGAACCATCTGCAATTATTTTCTATCTCTACATTTATATTGAAAGTTCCTGCGAAGGGCATTGCTGACCATGTAAATGCTCAATCTGATAGCTTCTTGATTTTCATCATGTTTGACCTTTCTACAACCATTAATGCTTGCAAATTTACCTTTCCCAGGTTTTCATGCTCACTTATAACTGGCTCATCTTGGGCCAGTCTCAGCATGGTATTACATCCAAAAAAACCGGACATGCTCAAAAATCTTTGGAAAATAATGAACCTTTTTACTGTTTACAGAAATCTTCTAAGGTGGTCCAAAAGCACAATTACATAAAACTTAAGCAAACTTCATATAAGTTCTTTTTATTCATCTCTCCTCCCAAATTCTCATATAGTTTGGCAGCTTCCTCCAATCTCTCTTCTGTAACCTTTTCCCCCAAACCTGTAAAATTTCTACACAAAACCCCTTGTCCACTTTTCTCATCTTCTGGTCTCTTATTTTCTTCAAAGAGTGACTCACTCTTTGCAGCTTAAATCACTTTAGTTTCTTACAGGTTTTTTTTTTTTTTTTGCTTCCCCACCTCCCATTATCCTGCTCAGTATTCCAGAAGTCTGGGAATATCCTCTTGATTCATCTGGTTTGCCTGTACCAACTTTCTTTGTCTGACTTCAATCAATCTTAAAGCCTTATATGAGACACTATGTCCTCCAGTGTGTATTTCTTGAACTTTTGGGTTCAGCTGGGTTTCCCCCTGGTGTGTTTCTGGAGTGCCCCACCTATAGCAATATTGAAATGATCTATTTGTGTCCCTCCTCTAGGTTAGAATCATCTTAAGGGGTAGAGCTCCTGTTATTTACTTATATACCTAGTATCTAGCATCATATCTGGAATGTAGTGGATGTTGGTAAATATTTATCGAACCCATGCTCCTGTGAACTCTGATTCTTCCTCTCTTGCCACTGGCTTTTATTTTGTTACTAGGTTTTTAAATATGGATCAAAGTTTTCTTAGTTCCTTTCTTATTTTATACTCTCTCAGTGATTCATCTACTCCCAGAACATCACTTACCACTTCTGTGAAGATACCCCAGACTTATTTTTCTGATTCTAAGACCTTTTTTAAAAAAAGACCACTTGTTTTTAAAGTTGCAAGTTAGACATGGATATTTCTCCAGTATCTTAAATGCAACAGAAACTCAATAAAACAACTTATTATCTTCCCTTTATGGTTGTTTCCTGTCTTAATTATTCACATTTCTACCCTCCTACATACATACCTAGGCTAATTAGAATCCTAGGAAATACTTTGACTTCTTTCTCTCTCTCTCACACTCTTACCTAATCAGTGATCCGTGCCTGTCCATTTTACCTTTGGTTTTTCACATTTGGCTCCTCCCTTGCCATCTCCACTTTTAGTAGTTTAGTTTGGACTCTTATCTCTTTCCTACACCATTGCAATAGTCTCTTTACTGACCCTCTTTCTAATCTGGCTTCCAAGCTGCTGTCAGAACTATCTTCCTAAAACAGATCTATCCTTACTGTATGTTCATCGCTTTTGTTCATCACTTGACTAACTTACTCATTCTCCGGTCTCAGCTTAAATGTCACTTCTAAAGAAAGACAATTTAAACTACGTCTCCCTTGTAGTTTTCATGTTTCTTTATTGTCATCCAACATAGTTTGTAATTATGCTTATATCTGTGGATTGTTTGTTCAATGTCTCTTCCCACTGGAGAGATTTATGTAAGAGACTGGGAGGAGGAAAAAAAAAAAAGACTAGGGAGAGTTACGTAGACCCTGTGTGTACCACAATGCTTGGGACATAGTAATGCTTAAAAAACATTTGCTGAATGAGTGGATAGATGATAGATAGTTTATCGGTATAGGCAAGCAGGAGATAGCAAAGGCAGAGAAGTTGCAGGGTCCTGGAATCTTCCTACATTCTCAGAGTCCTTGGTTTGTGTTCTAGCTATTCTGAAATAGTAATCAGCTTCTCCCTTCTGCATTTTGCATTTATTTCCATGAGGATGGGAGTCAAAAACTGTATTACCCCACACTCATGCTTCTGCTGATGTAACCAGCTGATTAGGGGGCGTTGGTGGTGGCAGCTAGCTTTGTTTATCTGTTAAATTAATGCATAGGTGGTGCCATAGACATGCCACCAAACAGGTATTAGCTAGGTTGCATTAACCCAGATTCCTTTTTAGTATCTTGAGTGATGCAAGCCTTTGTACTATATGCTAATTAAAGTGTTTATTACTTGTAGGACAAGTTGTGTTTGAAATGAGGTATTTATTTGCCTTTTAAGGATTGAAGATTTCATTTTAACAAACTTTTATTGCTAGAAGATGAAATAAGTTGTTAAAAATATCTAGGGACAGATTTATAATAATAAGCAAATTACCCCCCCTTTCCCCATTGAGCCTGCTCAGGTGTCAAAAATCTAAGAATTTTATGAGTATTTTTCAGATTTCACTGTTTTAGGCTGACTTGCTTCATCCATTCAGTAGACATGTCGAGCTTCTAGTTTGTACAGGACAGAATTAGGAGCTAGGGTTACAGAGGTAAGACATGCAGTTCCTCCTCTCAAGTTTGGTGGAAAAGATACATTATAAGATACACAGCAGTGGAATGTTAATTATGAAAAGCTTTCCCTGACACTGACGGAAGGCTTCTCGTGATTCCTAAATTCATTCTTGAGTCAAGTTTCACGTTAGCTGGGCAGAAAAACTTTCCAAGTAGGTACAGAGACATGAGACCACATGTAGACCAAGGGAAGGAATATGAGACAAGGCAAGGGCCAAATCAAGAAAGAGCTTATGTACCAAGTAGTAGTTTGAATTATATTTTCAAGATTAGGGGTAGCTGTTGTAGGGTTTTAAGCAGGGATTTCAGATAGCATTGAGGAGACTGAATTGGAGTGGAGGCAAAGGGTGTTATTTGTGGTGGGGGAATAAAATGGAAGCCAGTTTCAGAAATCTTAAATGATAGCAGCCTAAATGTAGGTAATGCCAATGAGACTATGGAGATGGATACAGATACTGTACTATAATTATTTCAGAAGTGGAATTTCCCAGGCTGGAGATGAAGAAGGAATTTAGTGTGATTCTCAGGGTTGGGCATTTTGTTTGGGCAGGTGAGTGGTACCATTCTTTACGGTAGGAAACGGGAGGAGGAACACTTTCTAGGGGGAAATAATTAAAGTTTGGGTGTGTTGAAGGTGAGGTGTTTGTGGGACATCTAATTGGAGATGCTTAGGAGGAGTAGGATATACAGACTAGAGGTCAGGAGAGAGATTGCATGGGGCTGGAGATTTAGGAGTCATTTCTGTCCATGTGGTTGTTGCAGCCATAGGTTTCGAAGACATTACTGGGAAGAATAAATAGAAACAACATAACCTAGCACTTCTCACATTCTTTTAGTTTATTATGTAATTTAGTTCAGTGTCTTCCTATTTTAGTTTTTCATTTTGAAAATGATGTTTGGCTAGCACTGTGTTTCTCTGTCTCCTTCCCCACTCTACCTCCCACCCTCTGCACCCACCACATGTATAAAATCTATAATATAACATATATTTGATAATAGTGTAAGACAGTGGTTCTCAACCTTCCTAATGCCGCAACCCTTTAATACAGTTCCTCATGTTGTGGTGACCCCAACCATAAAATTACTTTTGTTGCTACTTCATAACTGTAATTTTGCTACTCTTAAGAATCATAATGTAAATATCTGATATGCTATATGTGTTTTCCGATGGTCGCGACCCACAGGTTGAGAAACGCTGGTCTAAGAAGTCCTAGGTAGTTAAGTTATAATAATGTGGGCCAATCTATGTGTTGAATTTAGAGGGCTTTTTAAAAGACTAAGACCTATTTTAAAAGATTATTTATTTAAAAAGGAAACATCTAATTTTCAAAGATAAAACAATCTAGTAGTTTTCTTGGATTGACAATATTTGTTGAATCCCATAGCTGTGATCTGTCCAGGAATTGTTTGTGACTTTTTCCCTATGCCTCTGACCAAGGCAGAAACTATTTCTGAAAAGTAGGAGAAAGCCATCTGGGTAAATTAATAGAATCTGACATAATATATACGATAAATTTAAGTAATTTAGTATCCATTGCCCAATTCTATAGGAAAAACAATAAGCTATTAAACATTGAACAGATGATTGAAATATATTATTTTTACTTTGTCAAGCTGCACTTTTTGGACTAGTGCCTATTTAAAATAACAGTTAATAAAAACTAGGTTCTGCATTGTCATACATGTTTCTGTGACCCTCCCAATTTCTTTTTTTCTTTTTATTGAATTTATTGGGGTGACACTGGTTAACAAAATTATACAGGTTGCAGGTGCACAATTCTACAACACACCATCTGTACACTGTATTGCGTGTTCCCCACTCAGGTCAAGTATCCTTCCATCACCACTTAACCCCCTATGCCCCCACTGACAGCTGCCAACCTTCTCTCTGTCTATGAATCTGTCTCTATGTTGCTTGTTTGTTCATTAGATTCTACATAAGGGTGAAATAATATGGTATTTGTCTTTCTCTGACTGGGTTATTTCACTTAGTATAATGCTCTCCAGGTTTATCCATGCTGTTGCAAAGGGTAAGATTTCCTTCTTTTTTTATGGCCAAGTAGTTGTGTAAACGTACCACAGCTTTTTTATCCATCCATCTACTGATGGACACTTGGGCTGCTTCCAAATCTTGGCTATTGTAAATAATGCTGCAATGAACATAGGGGTGCATATATTCTTTTGAATTAGTGTTTCGGGTTTCTTCGGATAAATTCCCAGAAATGAAATTGCTTTCTTTCACCTCCTTTTTGAAGGGAGAACCTAACAATAAAACTTTAGATTTTGGCATCTAGATAACCACGAGAGTTCAAGTGGAGATTTTTGTCAGCTTTGAAACTGAAATGAAGCAGCCTGTTTACCCTGCCCGGGCCAAGGGATACTTACAAGGGTATGCAAAATGACTTTTAAGAAGTCAGCCCTGTTTTGATCAACTTAAAATATGCCTTTAAAGGGAAGATAATCCAAGGAGACTGTCAAATTTCTATAGAGTAAATTATATGGGTACGTTATGACCCTTGAAAACTGAAGTCAGTAATAGAAGTGCTGACAGACTTGAACTAGAAGAGAATAGCAATAATAAAACAACATTTTATTATAATCTTATAATCTATAGTAAAATGAAGAAAACCCTTTAAAGTTTTCTGTTTTGCTTTGAAAATGGTTTCCTTTTGTTTTTTTGAACTTCAAATGAATCATTAATAGGCATTAGCATAAACCTCATATCCAGGTCAAAATAACACAAGGCGCATTGCTGTAGCACAGAATCATTTTAAATCAAAACTTAACTGATACCTGTTGAAAAAAAACATTGATTTTTTTTTCTGGCAAGCCTCTTTATACCCATTTTTACCTCAGTAAATCACTAAGAGATTATTGAATAAAGGTATTATGTATATTTAGGTTTTTCAAGGATTGTAACATAAATGAACAGTGGAATGTGTTTAGAATATATACTTTCCACATTGAGGACTTCATTTGCTTAATAACTATCTTTATATTTGTTAATATTCTTTCTCATCCTATGCCAACATTTTACAGGTAAATTTTGTTTAGAAATCTCTTCCAAGATTTATCAGTGTTATAATTAAACACAAACACAATTTTTATAAGATAATGAATACCTTTATATTGCATACAAGATCGCTAGATCACTGAGAGATAGAGGATAGTTTTCCTTGTTCTGATTTGACTTGTTTTTTTCATACAGCGCAATCCATAGCACTCTATTTCATTAACCAGACCCAATTCCAGACTTAATCAATGGAAAAGTAAAACTGGCACCTCTTGAATTAAAAGTTACAGCTAGATGCATATTGATCTTGTATTTGAGCCTGTTCAATCACTTTTGATATATTACTAGCATGTCATCATCACTCCTTTGTATTCTATGAAGAATATTTGGCAACCCAGTATTTAAAAAATATTTCTAACATTTTTGCCAAGTTACTGTTTAAAATCAAACTATGTCTAAATTTATCATCCTGCTACCAGAACTGACTCCCTTGCTGACTTTGTTTTGTCCATGCTATCATTGTCATTTTGCTTATCACAGATTTTAAAGTTCTGTTTCTTCTATGAATATGTACTTGACTGCTCCAAACCATGCTGACCTCTTCCTCTGATAAACTTAAAACACTTACCATTTATTTTTCGCTTTCATTTTTTGTTATTATAGCATTATTGTGTAATCACAGTGTCCCCGTTTTTAGACTAAAGCCTTTTGAGACCCAAGACTGACAGTTTTACTCTGTAGCATTAGGGTTATGAAGGAGGGGGTCCCGGGCCTGTCTGTCCCCATTCTGTGCTCCTAAGGAGTCAGTCATTTGGTTTCTTTTCAGTGTCCTCTTCATGTCCCACTTTTATTGGTCTAAACTTTGTATTGCTCAACTTCTGGCTACTGTGATTCTGTTAGGATCTTGTGTTTATGAAGATTATGGATGATTTTTGGAGATTCTTGGGATAATTTTATGGGAATACAGGGGAGATTTTCTTTTTTTTTAGTTTTCTACCTCAGGATTCATTTTTAAACTCTACCACAACAATTCTTACCTCTTTATAATTGCTTCTAATAATAATATTTATTCATTTGTCAAATATATTTTGACAGTCTATATATCTTAGAAGCAATAGTTTGGATATATAAAAAAGGAGGATTAACCAGACTTTTACTTTTGGTACAGAATAAAAAGAAAGAAGAAAAACTATGAATTTCATAAAAATACATTTTCTTCCCATACTCTTGCTTACTGTGTTGCTTTTATAGCCTGATGGGAACAGAGCAGGCAGAAATGTAAATAATTATAATACCATATTATGTATGTCACTGCAAAGTAAAGCTTATTTTATTTAGCCACCTGGCATTTTGCATATACCTTCTTTTGAGCCATAATTCTGTTGAATTGTAGATGGGACTCTAGAGATTTAGTATAATCTCATTTTAAAACGGAGAAAATTGAGGTAAGTGCACAAGGTCACACATGTAGTTAATGAAGAAGTCAGGAATAGAGGCCACCTATCTCTTAAAGATTACTTTAGTAGGTGATAACATGTACATGTAAAAAAATAAAACAGTACAAAAAGGTGTACTGTGAAAGGTAAGTCTTCATCCTACTCCATCTCCCAGTTCTCTCATTCTCTTCCCCAGGGTCAAGAACTTACGAGTTTCTTGGGCTTTCAATAGCTGTTTTATGTATATGTACCCATATAAATGTCATTCCTCGTCACGCAAATGCTGGCATATTGTACACACTTTTCTGTACCTCGTTTTTTATCTTGTTTTAACAATATGTCTGGAAATTGTAGAAACCAGGTATTTTTATTCCTTGGTCCATGAACTTTCCATTTTTTACTATATTGCTTATCATTCAGACATCCAGTTTTTGCTAGTGGAAATAAAGTGTTAAATTGTTCTTTGTTCCCAGCATATCAATTTGAATACCACATGTGCAATATAATGTGTTTCACATTTTTATCAGAAAGAGATCATGGTCGTTGATTTATTCTATGATAAAGGTTGAAGTTAAAAAATCATAAGTGAAATATATATAATAATTACTGCTAGTTACAAAAAATAGCTGATTGGAATATTTTCTATTCCATTAGATAAAGAAATGGCAGTGAAGTTTTTAGGGAAGTAATTTACCTTTAGACTTGTGTAAAAACCTGTGTGGTATGTGCAAAAACAGTTTAATATCTCAGTGCCAGTGAAAAGCAATGATTTTATAAATATCAAACCACAAATGTTTACTTTCTAAATTTTAAAATCTTCACCTTCATATAAAAAAAATCACAGAAATAAATTTTTGTTAATTGAAACAGTTTTTAACTATTTTTTAATGTTCTTGGTAAGATTAATAATCTGTATAAAAATATATCCTTAATTTTGATCATTTTGGGTTTATTTTGGCCAACTTACCTATCAATGCAATTGCTTTATTTTTCGGAGTTATTGATACCTATTAGAACTCCTTGATTTTAGCACTCTTGCATCAAACTGTATAACAAATGACAAGTTCTTTTTTAAAAAGTGTCACATGCCAAATGTCCATGATAGGATTCATAGAGATTAAGTATTTATATTTGGGCCAAATAATTTAATTATTCAGTAATCCAGCATTCTCCCTAAAAATTTACTGAGTATTTCTCTCTGAAAAATATATCAATTATAACTTCATTACTGATTAGAAAAAGTTAATCAGATTAAAAGTATTTTTTAATAATACTGTCACAATACTTAAAATTTAGTAGTAGAACAAGTAAGATTGTATCCTTGAGGTTCGTAGCATTAGTGCAGCTTTTGTGTGTGTTATCCTCAGCTCTTGACATGAGGTCCTATTGGTTCTTACTGTATTCGAACTTTGGAATTCTTGGTGTAAGATTGTGACCTAAAATCTTGTCAAGAATTGTGATAAGTCATGCTAGGACAGGGGTGGGCAAACTTTTTGACTCGAGGGCCACACTGGGTTCTTAAACTGGACCGGAAGGCCAGAACAAAAGCATGGATGGAGTGTTTGTGTGAACTAATATAAATTCAAAGTAAACATCATTACATAAAAGGGTACGGTCTTTTTTTTTTTTTAGTTTTATTCATTTCAAACGGGCCGCGGCCCGCGGGCAGTAGTTTGCCCACGGCTGTGCTAGGACCTGGCTGTACTTACAGGTCTCTCTCCTATGGAGATATTATCAGAAAACAAACAATAACAAGCAAAACAAACAGGATAAAACAAAACAAAACACCCTAAGTAACTGCATATTGTGTATATTTGTGGACATGGGAAATGTCTTGATATATATTTTTTTAAATATATTTTATTTATTTATTTTTTTACAGAGAGGAAGGGAGAAGGAGAGGGATAGAGAGTTAGAAATAGCGATTCAGCTGCCTCCTGCACACTCCCTACTGGGGATGTGCCCACAGCCAAAGTACATGCCCTTGACCGGAATCGAACCTGGGACCCTTCAGTCGCAGGCTGATGCTCTATCCACTGAGCCAAACCGGTCAGGGCGGAAATGTCTTGATATTTATTCTTTAGTAAAAGTCTATATGTCCAAGTTCTACTTGAACTTTTTGTTTAGGTGACTAATCCTTTTGATAAGTGAAACAAATACTTATTTGTGCCATTAAAAAACATTCAACTTTTCTGAACACTGTTTTGTCCCTCCTTTTCCCATCATTTCCATTTCTAATTAAATGGTTCTATTGTGCATGTGTGTATGTGCACGTGAGTGGGTGTGCATATTTGAAGTCACATAACCATGTAGTTTGAAGATGGTGAGCAGGAAGACAGAGGGCAGGCTAGCCTCCCTGCCAGGCCTCACAGGTAACTTCGACATGGCCACTACTTTCTAAGGCTGGCCCTGATTATTCACCTGGCAAGGTGATTGGGTGCGAGAGGACTGTCACTCTAACTGGCCTCGTAGATACTGGTGTAAAATACCACAATGCTAGTTTTTAAAATTAGCAATGAGAAGTATTAGGCACACTCACTTCTCATATTTATGGTTCAATGTATTTTCTTAGTGGGCAAGTCTACATGGAAAACTAAATTACAATCATAAGGTTGCTTGATGAGCATTGAGTCAGCTCTCTGATCAATATCAGGAAGCTCTGGTAGTGTGATACGTTCATCTTTCCCATAGGAATATAGCGGGTGGGGCAAAAAGAGGTTTACAATTGTTAGTATAGATGATAATATAGTAAATAATATAAGAATAAACTCTGTTTTGTGTACTCACAACTATAAGCCTATTTTTGTCCCATCCTGTACTTGCCACTCAGACCAGATATTTTTCAATTTTTAGAGTTATCCTTTCTATTAGACCAGGGTTCAGGCACATGGCCAGTTTTACTTTTTTGGTTTCATTTCTTACAGAGTTACTGTAGACTATCTCCTTTAGTACTTTTTCCCATTAGAGTTTATTAAAATTGCGCTAATGTATGTAAAACACTTAGCCTAATGCCTGGCATATCAGTAAATAAGTGATAACTAATATTAATAAGTGTAACTGGTGTTGAATTTAGGTCATCTTGATACTTGTAATGTCAAAGACAGTCTTTTATGCCATTTCTATACATGATTGATCTATCTCATCTTTTACATTCTTTTATCCTTTAGTTCTTTTTAACTCCTTAATGTCATTTACTCTTAATATTGAATCCATAAGCTAATTAGGACAGTCAGTTTTGGCTCTGCATGATTTTGCTACTGTTTTTGACATTTTGATTTTTTTCAGAATTTTAGTTTCTTGTTTCAAAATACTCTATTCCCCATAGTTCCCCTATCTGTAATGTGAATTTAATGAAAGAGATGACCTTCAAGTTACTGCTCCGCCCTAGGGGGAAAAATATACCTTTATATCTTATTTGAGTAAGTGATGTCAGTTGTAGGCCTTTCTGTCTACTCATGCTTACCTCCATTCCAGGCTCTGCTTGCATTCTTTCTCATAGATTGTAAAGATATTTAGAAAGTGGTGGCAGCAGCTGAAGCCTCAGCACAGGGGGATGGCCATGGACTGGGAGGCAGTGGTTGAGAAACACGGGTGGACGTTTGATGATGGCGAATTCAGCAGTCAACAATGACATTACAGATCTGACAAATACACAATTGACAAATCAAAACTTTTTGTGTGAGAATGAGAACAGAAAGGAATAATTGAGATGAGTCCGTGGATCACTCCAGCAACAATAAGCCTTGTCAGCCTTCCCCTCTCCATGATGTGGCGATTACTTATTCTTCTAAGAGCGGCAAAGGAGATTTGTGAAAACAGTGGGAAAATTGCCAGAGCTCCTTCTGGTCTTTGTGACAATACAGATTATAGTGCGTTTTTGAAGCTGGTGGTCTCAGAACCACACTCTGAGAATAGTCTTAGCAAACATTGTGGACGTTCAGAAAATGGATACATCATTTCAGACTGCAGTATTCAGGGAAAGCTTATCAGAATGGCTTTGGTCTGGGTCTTGAGGGATGGGCATCATTTGACTAGATGAGAGGAGGGAAAAGACATTTTGTTGATGGGTGAAATGCCAAGAACAAAGGATCAGGTGGGAAATAATAGTGTATGTAGGGAGAGGGGAGAGTCAAGTAATTTGGGGCAAAGGTTCTTAAATACAGTCCATGAAAGAGAATTAAGGCAGTGCCTCTATCAAGTCATTTCACTCCAGAGTTGGAAAAAGTGGGCGCTATGCCATTTTTGTTCAGCACATGCCTGGATGAAACTAGTATTGATGCCTCTCAGTGCACCAAGCTTCATGTTTTCATGTGCTCTCTGATGTCATCACAGAATTCCATTTTAGGATATTTTTTGGAAATGGGAAAGAGTGTCAACATCTTTAAAATGCTCTTGTTTTTCTCTCTTAATAAATATTCAAACGGGAGAGAAAATGATGGCACTTTGGGGGCAGATGTATACCTGGTGATGTTCATTAAGGACACATCAAGGTGTTCCTGCTTTGTTGAGGAAAGGATAGCCACTCGTCATTGTGTCTTTTTATTTTCCATATAAGCAGCTGTCACCAGAGGTATTACCAAGAGGTATTACCAAGAAATGGGAACAGAATATGATGTTTTTCTCTCCCAGACAGATATTTGCTGCCTTTCCAGAAGTGTTAATTGACCTTGAAGGCAGAGGAAAAAAAATGTGACTTTAACTTGAGAGTTTTGGGGGGATGTAGTGTTCCAGTATAGAGGCTACCGTAACCTGACAGAGCATGCTATGGAATTCTGCATTTGTTCTATGTACCTTTGAGTCAAGGATTTCAATGCTTGTTGCCACGGAAAAAAAAATGTTGCTCTTGATTATCAGAAATGATGTATGTGTTGCTGTCTCAAAGACCATATCACAATTTCAACTCAGTGGGCCAAAATTCACTGGAATTTACTACTGAGCAGTTAGAAGTATTTTTAATGATTTTTTTCAGGAAGTCACCTTTTTTTTCATGAAAAATAATGTGAGGGAGGCATAATCCTTTGTAAATAATGTTTTTATTTATTTCTTATGTTCAGGAAGTCAGTTTCCAGTGCAGTAAAATAAAGTACATTGTGTATGCATTTCTGTGCTCGGGATGAATTTGAGCAAAGGAATGACAGGAAATTAGCTCATCTGAAGAATATGGTGGAAAGGAAAGCTTCAGCAGGACTGGGGTGGGATGGTTTAGGGAGTCAGGTTAGCCCCTGTATCTGAGTTCTTCTAATAATCTGAAGGTAATTTTCTAGATTGAGCTCATGTTTGTGTGTGTGTGTGTGTGTGTGTTTAAATGTCTGCGACAATAGGCACTCAAAATGTCAAATCGCTGTATGGATAGAAAGTTGGGTGATAGCCCCCCAAATAAATACTCTTCTGTTTCAAACCTGTTATGATAAATCATTTGGTGATAAGGTTTTAGGGGAGAAAATGCTTTTTAAAAAAGTTCATACAGCTTTCTTTTTGTTCAGGAGCAGTTGGTTAACACAAACTTTTGGCCTCTTAGGATTTTATCTTCATAAATTATATTTCTGATAATTTTTTTTTTTTTACTAAAGGTATGCCTTTAGACATGATAACTTCTATTCAGTACCTTCAGAGGGAAGGAAACTTGCAGGATGGTGTGGTTTAAGTCACATTCCAATCAACATCTGAGTTTAGATTTGTTCATCATTAAGTTAAATCAACCTGACAACTCTGAGGTCACTTTGGCTTGAAATATCACTGGAACTTGTGATGGATCTTCTGTCAATTCAATAACAGCCCTGGAACCCTGCCCCTCTGTCATATTAGTATAATTTTATTTTCATTCTGTGTATTTTCCTGGAATATGAGTTAGCTAAACAGATTCCCTGCCCCAAATTTTTAATCTGTTATGATTGGAAGACCAAGATGTTTAAATTCAGACTCTAGTTCATTGTAATATTTTAGTTTTGCTCCTACTAAGTTCTTTCAAGTTAAAGAGAAAAATTATTGAATACATTGTTAAAACATTGGTATTATCTAAATATTTGTTCTAAAATATGGTAATTTTTTTGTTTTTAGCAAACGTTGTGTTCCCAGGTCTGTGGAGATAACAATCAAATTAAGTGTGTTAGAAACCCAGAAAGCATTCCCTTCCCTCTCCCCGAAGTAGAAATGTTTCATAAAGGTGAGGTAGAACTTCAAAAAAGATAGTTTTGATAAACTGTAATGGTTAAGGGATAAGTTGCTCTGTAATATTGTGATTACTTAGAACCTCTGAGGAGATAAACTAGTAATGTAGGCCATTCATTAATCCTTAAAATCTTTTGATTTCCATCACTTTGCTACACAACATGAAATAATTATTTTAATAAGTTTGAATTGGGAGAAAGAATGAGTATATAAGAATAGAGAAAAATTCCTTTGAATTATCCTGTTTTTAAAATTTATTTGTTACTTTAATATTTTTTATTTTTCAGTTAGAGTTGAGGTACAGTATAAGCCTGTATTTTTATTATAAAAATAAAATATGCTTATTGTTTACAATTTGGGCAATAAAGGTTACCTGCGGCCTCATCACCGGAGATAAGGAGTTAACATCTTGGAATCTTTCTCTCCGTTATTTTATACAGGTGTGGTGTGTTGTGTATGTATACACGTGGACACGCAAGCATACACACACCACAATGGGGATGAAATTGGTTTTTTATTCCACTTTACCAGATGACTGGGTATCATTTTTCATCAGTATAGATTGTGCACTGAATTCCCCGGGTGAAAATTTTGTATGCATTCATAATTATTATTGAAGGGAAAATCCCGAAGTTGGAATTTCTAGGGCAAAGGGCACTAACAAATGTGAGGGCGCGGATGCACGTTCCTAACCGGCTGGGACACGCCGCCGCGACTCGGCCCCCCCGACGGCACAGGTGCACCCCGGGCCGGAGTGGCAGCCAGACCACCTGTTGGCGCGAGTGGCGCGCGGAGCTGGGGTCGCGGCTCTGGTGGCGGGAGGCGCCGGCGTTGCCCGTTTCTAACCGGCGTGTCTTTGTCTCTCTCCCTGGGGACCGCTGCCGCCCGGCCGAAGCCTCGGGAAGCCGTCGCCCCGCAGCGCCGCCCCGCGCCCCGCCGCCCCGGGGAGCCGCTGCCCGTCGGCGGCCGTCACCACGCGCCAGGCCGCCGCCAGTTGCCGCGCGAAGCTCCGCGGGGGCGCCGCCCGGGAGCGCCAGCTCGCCGCCCGCGGCCTCCGCAAGCCCGCGCCCCCGTGAGCGCCGCCGCCGGCGGGACGACGCCAGCCCCGAGCACAGCTCCGATACCTCAGGCGCCTCGCCGCGTCCCGCCCTCCAGGCCTCCTCCTCCTCTTCCTCCTCCTCGGCGAGCTCCGAGGCCGCGCTCGCAGACCCACCCCGCCCCGACGGCCCGCAGCCCCGGGAGCACCTGTGCCTTAGGGCGGCGGGGAGGAGGCCTCGCCGCCGGTGCCGCTCGCGGAGCAGGACTTCCTTCTCCCGCCTGCCCACGCCTGGCTCTGAGACCCTGCCCCCGGGCGCTGCCCTCCTCTCCCTCCTCCACGTAATTTATGGACTCCTAGCAGTTCTTCTCGTTAGTTCTTCAAAGCCTAGACCCCGCGTTAGTCCTCGCCACCGCCAGCCCTGCCCGGAGCCCGACGATGGTTTTCCTGGTGTGCGCACCCCCGGGGCCCCGGCGATCGGCACAGTCTGCAGCTGCGGATGCATCGCTGCGGTTGGCCTTCAACCCCGCATCCAGCCCCCTGCTGGGACCCTCCTCTCCATGGCCATTTCCCGCTCCGAGTCAGCCCCGGCTCCCTCCCGCACCTCCCGCTGCCCTCGGGGCGTGCACTGCGCGCGGGGGGGGGGGGGGGGGGGGTGGCCGAGGCGTGTGCCCGGCCCGGCCCCGCCGAGGCTGAGCGCGGCCAGGTCTCCAGGACGGCCCTTCGCCCTCCGGTGAGACGCGGGGCCCCTCCAGCAGCGACCTGGGCGGGGACGCAGCAGCCTGGCCGGACTTGCTTAGAACCGCTGCGCGGAGGCTAAAGCCCTTCCCGCCGGTCCCTGTCTCCTTTCATGCGTCGGACTTGCACTCTGGTGTGAAGGCCGCCCCCTCCCTGCTTCTAATTCCTTCCCTTTACCCTTCACTGATGTTACCTCAATAAAACTCTTGCAAGCTGAACCCTGCCTTGGTGTCTGTTTCTAGGAGGACCTGAGCTGACACCTTATCAGACATTCCATCCTGATCACCGTTGTCCGATCCTGCCCGATCCTTGGTCCACTGACAGCTAACTCACTGACTTCATTTTTTCCACTGCTGATGAGCCCCTTCCTGGATTTCCTCCCTTCCTTCCTAGCCTAGGTCCCATGGTCCATCACTGTAAGCACCCTCCTCGAACTACAATAGCTTCAGCAGTCTTGAACCTGAATTCCTTCCAAAGTACTTTTCTGTAAAATCCCAACCCTGGCTGGGACAATCGAACATTTTCTTCAAGAAAAGCACACAATGCAACCAGCCAGTATTGCTTTCAATCGGTTATCTCAAATCTGATTGGTGCCATTGTTCCTACTGCAGTGTCAGTTTCCTCTAAAACGACTCTTTACACCTTTTAATCTCCTCAAAATTTTCTGACCCCCTCCTCCCAGTTTACTTCAATTTCCCTTGGAAAATAGAAGATACTACATACAAACTTCCTCATCTTTTCACCGCAAGACCCCGCCTCCAACCCATCTACCTCGGTAACCATCTTCTTTCTGTGGCTCAAGAGAGGCTTCACAGGCCAGCTCCTCCTCGTGAGCTCTGGATCCTATCCCCGCTTGCGGTTTCAAGAACTTATCCCCTTTCTCTCTTCTGCATCATCAATCTCTGTCTCGAATGAATCCTTATCAGAGTGCAGAGGTGCTCCAGTGACCCCCCCATCTTAACCAAACCTTCCCTTGTGCACATCTTCTCCATCAATGAGCCATTTTCTCAGCTGTCCTTCATAACCAAATTCCTTGATGGAATTATCCTTCTACCTATATTGTTTTTATTTTCTAATCTTCTATTCACTTTAAAATCCACAATGTGACTTCCCCATCACCAGCACTGAAAGTGTCCATGTTAAGGTCACAGTCACTTCCATATTACCCTACCCCAAAAAGAGTATTTTCCTGTCCTCACCTTGATCACTCTCTGCTTCGTTAAATCTTCTCTCTCTATATCTAAGGCACTATTCTCTCCTGGGTTTCTTCTTGCTTCACTGATTGTTCCTCAGTGTTATGCTACATCAGCCAGGGGTCCTCAAACTACGGCCCGCGGGCCACATGCAAATACAAATATTGTATTTGTTCCCGTTTTGTTTTTTTACTTCAAAATAAGATATGTGCAGTGTGCATAGGAATTTGTTCATAGTTTTTTTTTAAACTATAGTTCGGCCCTCCAATGGTCTGAGGGACAGTGAACTGGCCCCCTGTTTAAAAAGTTTGAGGACCCCTGCTACATCTCCTAACTTTGAAAAGTTGAGGTTTCTCACGTCAGCCGATCGGGCCTTCTGGCTGCTGGCCTGGGCCTTCCTTCGTTCCGCGCCGCCCCCTTGTGGTCAGCACACATCATAGCGAGCGATCGAACTCCCGGTCTCCTGGTCGAACTCCCGAGGGGTCACTTTGCATATTAGCCTTTAATATATATAGAGAGCACCACCATCCGACCAATTGCTGAAGCTAGAAACCTAGGCATCATCTTTGATTCTTTTCATGACCTCTCACATCAGATAGGCCATCATAAGCTATCAGTTTTATCCTCAAAATATATCTTTAATCAGTCTGCTTCTTTCCATTTTCAATGCCATCAGTTAATCCTGATGAATATTTTTTTCTTAACTGACAGCCAGTCCTTCCTGGTCTCTCTGCTTCCACTCTTGACCCAAGACCCACTTCTTGATAGAATGGCAACAATGACCTTACTCATAAATTGAGTAAAATGTTCTCATTAGATAAAATCTAAACTCCTTCAATGATCATAGAACCTGCACAATCTGGCCCTTACCTATATCTCGAACCCCATGTATGCTCCTCTGTTTATTGCCCATGATGCAGCCACACTGGTTCCTCCAACATGCCGAGATCTTTTCTGCACCTCAGGGGCTTAGTAAATGCTGTATCTCTGCTTAAGCTGCTCTCCTTGGCTATCTTCTTCCCCCATCACAACCTTGTCTTTTAGGTAGGTTAAATACAGCATCCTTTTGTTTGTTTGTTTGTTAATCTTCACATGAGAATATTTTCCCATTGATTTTTAGAGAGGGTGGAAGGAAGAGAGATTGAGACACATCAATTGGTTGCCTCCTGCAAGCACCCTGACCAGGGCTGGGGATCGAGCCTGCAACCGAGGTAGGTGCCCTTGACCAGAATCAAACCAGAGACACTTCAATCCATGGGCTGACACTTTATCCATTCAGCATTGATTGAAAGTAGCCTCTCTCCTCCCCTTTGTTCAGTTCTTTACTCAAATACCGTATCTCAATTTGGAACTTTATTTATTTTATTTACTGTGTGTGTGTGTGTGTGTGTGTGTGTGTGTGTGTGTGTGGTTAGCAGTTTGCCATACTGGAAGGAATGAGGAAAGAGACTGTGTCTGGATGTCTAGATTCTTTAGCAATGTTTTCCCAGCCCCTAAAACAAAACTGGGCACATATTAGGTGCATAATAAGTAACTGTTGAAGGAATGAATAAACACATTTGCTAATTTTTCTTTTGGGAGTTCACTTTTTATTGATTTGTGAGAGCTCTTTATATATTAAAATCACTAACCATTTGTTCTATATGCTGCGGACATTTTGCCCCTATCATATATGTACCAATTTAATTCATATTGTCTTTGATATACAGAAATATTACATGTTTAATTTAGATAAATTTATCTTTTCTTTCATGATTCTGCTTTTCGTGATATGTTTTAAAAAGTCTTCTCCATCTCAATGTTATATAAATATTTGTCTAATTTCTTAAAAAATTTTTAAATTTAAATCTTTAAATGAAATTTATTTTTCATATAGATGTGACTAAGGCTCTAAATATTTATTTAGTTGTTGCATCATCATTTATTGAAAACTCTCTTTCACTGTTTTGAAAATTCCATGTTTATCAAATATTAAATTCTTACATGTGCTTGGAGTGTTTCTGGATTTTATTTGTTTGTTTTTTGATATCCTTCTCTATTCCTGAACCATGCTGTCATTTTATATTGTGATTTTATAATTTGCTTTATTGTGTGGTTACCTTTATATTAGGGTAAACATTATTCTTCTTTTTCAAAATATTTGTAGCTATATATGTACATTTATATTTCAAGATAAACATTAGTTATATTTTCATCAAGTTTCAAAAGAAATTCTACTGGCATTTTGTTTAGATTTGCTTTAATGTTATAGATTAATTGGGGGGTAGAATTGTAATCTTTGTAATATTAATTTTTCCATTCAGGTAATTGTCACATGTCAAGGTTATTGAAGGCTTTTTATATATTCCTCAGTAATTTGTAGACCCTGCATATTTCTTATTAATATTATTAGGTATTTCATATCTTTGTTGGGATTATTTTCTCATTATGTTTTATTCCTGGTCACTCCTTACAGGGTCAAGTGTTGATTTTTGTATTTGGCAACTTTTGTGAGCTCTTTCATTAATCTTGCTAGTTGACTCTCCTTTAGGTAGACAATCATTTGAAGTGTAATTAATGATAATTTTCTCTCTTCCTTTACAATATTTATACCACATATATTAAATAAATGATGGTATTAATTTTCCTCTTCTCCTGACTTTTAAGAAATGCCATTAATATTTCATCAATTTCTAATGTTAGCTGTTGGAGTGAAATAGAGGTCTTTGCCAGGTGAAGGAGGTGATTTCCTGGTTCAAGTATGCTAAACATTTATTGAAAAATTTTGTTGAATTATATTAAACATATTCTTGGAAACTAGAAATTATTGCATTGTTTTATTCCCTGGACCTATTAGTACAATAAATTATTTTAATAGATTTTTCAATATTGGATTATTTCTCCATGAGATGCATCCTATTTCATCATGGCGAGTTATTTTTTTCTCTCATTCAGTATAACAATATTGAATTCAGCTTTTTACATTTAATTTAATTTATTTTATTTTAAATTTTATTTAGGGTAATTAGATTTATATTCATGAATAAGATTTGACTATAGTTTACATTTTTATATTCTTCTTTTATCAGATTCCAAAAAATGTCCTATCCTCTAGATTGGTATAGAGAGTATAGAAATTGTCTATTATTTGAAGGTTTGGAGGAACTCACCCATAGTATTGTTTAGGGCCCAACCTATTTTTAAGGGCAGAAGATAAATTTCTGAAAACAGGTTAAATTGAAGGTAAATTTCTAGACAGGTTAATTACTAATGCTTTATAAACTTAAAAAATAATGTTTAAAGAAAATTATGCATTTTTACAGAATTTGAAAGTTTATTAGTAGATTTCTATATGTAATTAAAATATTTTGTCTATATTTGTACTTATAAATTTTTTTCATTTCTAATCTTTTTATTTTTATTTTTATTTTTTAATATATTTTATTGATTTTTTACAGAGAGGAAGGGAGAGAGATAGAGAGTTAGAAACATCGATGAGAGAGAAACATCGACCAGCTGCCTCCTGCACATCTCCTACTAGGGATGTGCCCACAGCCCAGGTACATGCCCTTGACTGGAATCGAACCTGGGACCTTTCAGTCCGCAGGCCGACGCTCTATCCACTGAGCCAAACCGGTTTCGGCTCTAATCTTTTTAGGTGCATTTTTTAAAAAATTTAGTCTTGCCAGTCTTTTAAAGGAGCCAAACTTAGCTATTTTAGAAATTACATTTTTTTTAATATTTTCAACATCATTAATGTAACTTTTACTCTTTATTAATTTCTTCTTTATTATTTTCTTAAATTTATTTTGTTGTTTTCTGAATGTTTCTTTGTAATTAATGACTTAGTTCATTTATTTTAATTTTTTATTTAGTAATAGGACACATAAGACTATAAATTTACCTCTCAACACAACTTTGCATCTCAAAAGTTTTGGTATGTAGTCTCTTAATTGTTGCTATTTAAAATAATGGATTATAATTACTGTTTTTATTTCATTTTTGATTGATTTTATTTAGGTAGTATTGGGAGGTTTTTGTTATTGTTAATCCTGATTTCTTTTTAATAAATTTATTAATATTTATGTTGCTATTTTAATAAAGAACTAATTATGTTTGGAAAAAGTGAAGTTATCTGTGAAGTGGTCTTATCTGAACTTATATGCAAGCAGTACCTAGAGTTCCTTGTTACAAGAGCCAATCAAATGTGCCAACTAGTGGTAATATACTAATTCCTGACAATTTTCTGGAATTATAATTTACTGGAATTGTGATTTCTATATAATGTCCTAGTTACTTAGGTTAAAGACAAGAAAGAGCTGTAAAAATGTTTATTGCCCCCAGCCAGGATGGCTCAGTGGTTGAGCATTGACCTATGAACTGGGGAGGTCATGGTTTGATTCATGGTCAGGGCATATACCTGGAGTTGTGGCTCAATCCCCAGTGTGGGGCATGCAGGAGGCAGTCAATCCATGATTCTCTCTCATCATTGATGTTTTTCTCCCTCTCCCTTACTCTCTGAAATCAATAAAAATATTTTTTAAATGTTTTTTTTGCATCAAAACCCCCCAGTGATATAGAATTAAATGATCATCTAATAATTAGAAAAACTCATTATCAAAGTTTATTGACTCAGGCCGGTGTGACTCAGTGGTTGAGTGTTGACCCATGAACCAAGAGATCGTAGTTCGATTCCCAGTCGGGACACATGCCCGGGTTGCAAGTTCCATCCCCAGTAGGGGTGGGCAGGAGGTAGCTGATTAATGATTTTCTTTGCTCATTGATGTTTCTATCCTCCTTTCCCTCTCCCTGAAATCAATAAAAATATATTTTTTAAAAAGTTGATCAACTCAGGGAGTATCTGAAAATTGTAAACATGGACTTAGAAAATTTTGGCATTAGAACACTTTTCTTTTAGACTTGACAAAGGTAGTTTTAAAAATATTTAATTTTATAATTACAAATGTAATTCATGCACATAAATAAAGTAAAAAATTACTTATTACTCTACCATCCAGAAAAACACACACTTAACATTTTGTTGTATTTCCTTCTAGAACTGTTTCTGTACAATATTCTTTCTTTTTGGTAAAATTGGGCTCGTATTCTTTTGCACCATGGTTTTGTTTTGTTACAGACTATTTGCGAGTATTTCCCTATTATGTAAGGAAGTAGAGATGTTTGGGAATTGGTTTATTTCAGTATTAGTAACATTAGCATTGGGCTGTTTGTGCTGTGGTTTCTATGCTGAGAGTGCTTGCTTTTCAGGTCTGGTCCTTGAAGACTCCCCTGATAATCATCCATTTAACTCCTTTGTTCCTTAAACTGGTTATAAATAGTTTTTGTCACTTTTACTCAATTATGACTGATATAGTAACTTTGTTTTATTTGATAGTATTTTCAGAATTCTTGTGCCAAGAGACATACTATGCATGTGTGTGCAGGCACATACTGCACCCTCTCCCCCAGTACATGTTTGGGAAATATCACCTATTTTATTTGCCTATTTGGAGATTCATAGACCATACTCTTTTTTTCAAAGCATTTTATTTTTTTAAAATATATATTTTATATTTTTATTGATGTCAGAGAGGGAGAGGGGGAGAGAGAGAGAGAGAAACATCAATGATGAGAGAGAATCATTGATCGACTGCCTCCTGCATGCCCCCAACTGGGGATCGATCCTATAACCCTTGACCGGAATTGAATCCAGGACCCTTTAGTCTTTAGGCCAACACTCTATCCACTGAGCAAAACCGGCTAGGGCAACCATATCCTTATATTAAAGTCTCTGAGAAGTTCTCCATTAAAGAAAAAAGTTTGCCTTAAGATATGTGTTTAAAATATTTCATTATAGAAAACTTTTCTTTTAATAGAGCCTGGTAATTTTTTTTTTAAAATAAAACTTCAGGAAACATTGATTTGTTTATTAGCTTAGCAATATCCTACGGCCCTTTTGCTTGGCTTCCACGCCTCAGTATTATGTCATTGAACTGGTATTGATAGTATAACTTTGAATTGACTTAACATCTAGAATAAATTGGTGTTCTGGTGCCTCTTATCATTGCGTACTGAGAAGTTAGTCCCAGCATGGCCTGAGGATCTGATCTCAGGATTACTCTCAGGCCAGTGAGGAGAGGCCCCCTCCTTTGGCCACTCTTGCTCTGCCAGGGTGAAGAGTCAGAGGAGCCACGGGACTATGCCCACCTGGACCCTGCGTCCTGTTATGTAGTCTACATTCGGGGTGCCCGGGACCCAGAATTCTCAATCCAAACAGCTTTCTGGAGCCTCTTCAGGCCCATTTATTATGCCATCAGTTGAGCACTCCTAGGCCCTGAGGGTGGCCAAAGGATGGCCCGGGGTGTGGACAGTCTTCTTCCCCCTTTCCTGGCTTAGTGCTCCCACCCTTTCCTAGCTTGCCCAATCAGGTTGGAACATGAGGTAGGAGGAGGGTAAAGGGTCCTGGAAAGTTCTTAATGGACTGATAGTGCCCAGAGTTGGTGAAGAAGTCACTGGCCTGGGAGGTGTTTACCGTTACTGCTGGCTGCTTGGGTGTTCCTGGAGGACCTTTCACCCAGAATTCCCTTCTGTGCGCCATGCCCTCTCCCCTAGCTCGGGGTTTCTTGAAAAACGATCGTGGTGAAGAACCAGGTTTGTTTGCGTGGGCATTAAGGAAAGAGAAAGAGAAAGGAAACAGTCATTTTTCAATGTTTTCCGATCTGCCATGGACCGATGGATAGTTTTGAAAATAGACAATAAAATGAATTTCTATTAAAATGAAATAAAAGAAGGCATACAAAATATAAACACCTTATAAATGATCACATCCTACAGACATAAAGTTACTCTGTCAAACTGCTATAAAATGTTCTAAAAGCTTACTTTCGATAGCTGTTTACAGTTAACAAACAGCTGGTGGAGCAGAGACAGTCCTCACACTGAAGAGCACTGATCTAGCTCACTGCTGGCTCCTTTGGTGCCTGAAGAGGGCTCCATTTGGCCACCTCTGAGGCCTGTCTGCCCCGGGCACTGCCTGGGGCTCCCTTCTCTCTTACTCAGGTTGCCCACATCATTTGCTCCATTGAAAACATCAAGGCAGCCTTTGCTCTGATGTGGTTTGGAGCACTGATTGCCCAATGGGGCTGCGTCTTCTGGCTCACCTCCCAGCTGCTAGCCAGCAGCTACCCCTCAGGTGTGTTTGGCAACATAATGAGCCCTTGAACCTGACAGATGCCACACCCAATCCCTAGAACCTACCAACGTGTTACTTTACAAAAAGGACCGTGTAAAGGGATCTTAAAATGGGGAGGTGATCTTGGATTCTCCAGGCCCAATGTAATCAGAGAGGTCCTTACAAGTGGAAGAGGCAGGAGAGCCAGAGAAGATGTGATGGTAGAAGCAGAGGTCGGAGTGATGCACCAAAGACTGTGGGCAGCCTAGACGCTGGAAAAGAAAAGGACGTTGATTCTCCTCAAGAGCCTCCAGAAGGAACACGGCCCTGCTGGTACCTAGAATTTAGACGACTGAGCCTTCTCCCCTCCAGAACAGTAAGATAATCATTTGCAATGTTTTAAGCCACTAAGTTTGTGTTTTTGTTGCGGCAGCAACGGGAAACTAAGGCAAGTAAGAGTCAGACTCCAGCTCACTGTAGCCCCAAATTTGTAGGGACACGTAATAACTGGGTGGTCTCTTTAAAGTCCCTCTACTTTGACTTGTCACAAGTCAGATTTCACTTTTATTTATTATTATTCCATCCTCACCCGAGGATACATTTTTATTGATGTTAGAGAGAGAGGAGAGGGAGAAAGAGAGAGAAAGAAACGTCAAATGGTTGTCTTCTGTACGCACCCTGACCAGGGATTCAACCCAAAACCTAGGTATGTGCCCTGACCAGGAATCGAACCCTCAACCTTTTGGTGTATGGGACTAAATTCCAACCAACTGAGCCACCTGGCTAGAGCTCAGTTTTATTTTTAAACAACATGATGCTTAGATGCTTGATGTAACTCCCTTCTAAGCAGTTTCATTGCTTGTTTGGGGCCTGGGCAAGAAATGAAAGCCTTGATTTTAACTGGCAGTGCTTAATGACCAGTTTATCAATTTTGAGCTGAGTGGAAATTATTCCCCAAATTACAAACCTTAAATTTGCAATTTTACTTTTATGTCATTCTTTAACAGCGTTCATTGTTTCTAAGTAAAAGGGATATGCAATCAGCAATTTATTTGATTGCTTTGATAATTTTCTCTGACACTTTCTTTCATCCAAATACTATAAAGTGCTTTGTAGAAATTAGATTTCATGCAAATAATATAATTAATCCTCCTTTGTAGGCTTTTGTTTTAGCATTAGCAGAAATCTGAAAGTGATATATGCGAACTCAAGTTTCCTAGGATAAAACAACACTTAAAAGCAGTTGGCTATTGTTTTACTTACCTGACTTTCACTATTCTGTGGTATATGATTATTTATCGTTGTGCATAATAAATCAAACACAATGGCCTAATGCTAATTTTCTGGAAATACTTCAGCTGTTATATAGCTCTATTTAAGTCAATAGAAATTCTGTATTTAGTAAATGCAGGCTGAGTTTCAGAAAGAAAGAACAGTAAGGGCAAGAGAAAGTTCAGAGCCCTCAGAAATGTTTCTGTTCATACTTCAGAATGTAGACATTTGCTGACTACTTAAAATGTAAGACAGCACATTAAATTCAACAGAATGTCAGAAACTATTTCTCTTGATTAATCACCCAGGAAATATCTCTAAGTCAGTGGGTGATCATCCTCTGGAATATACTATTTCCAGTAGTTGCCCACATCAACACTATATCATCTACATAAAAATCAAAGGGATCGAATGAAGGACTAGAGATATGTAACTAGAGAAAATCCATTTTAAAAGGACTGATTTTCTGGCTGAAGCAGATGCTATAAAATAATCGAACTTCTAAAAATGTCATGCTTTCTTTAAATGTTTTTCTTTTCGTCCTCTGGGTTCTCATGTAAGTTGAAAAGATGATGATAAAGGCAGTAAGAGGAGAAATGGTTTGCTTTTGAACGGTCACTCTTCTGGGTCTCCCATCAAAGACACTCAATTCACTTTGTTTGAATAAGTTAATAGAAGTGAATGAAGAGAATTGAATTGAAGGATAGCTGAAAAGAAAGTTTGGTTTAATAGGAAAAGCAAAAAATTGAGACATGAATCTTGACATCTTATAGTTTGGGCCACAAACACTAATTTTGGCTGTTGGTGCAGACTTCTTGGTTATAAATAAAGTGGAATCTGTGGAACTCATTTAACTCCGTGTTCTTGGAAAACATGTTAATAAAAGTGAACACTCATACAACATAATGAGGTATAGAAACTTCAACTACACTACATATTATTTTTAAAGATGGAAAGAAGGCTCTTGACAATTGGGAAAAGCAAAATGAAACCTTGAATTCATCAGTTAGGGTACTGTTCATACTTCTATTTTCAAGACTAATCTTTTATTTATTTTAGGCAATATTTTTCCTTTAATTAGTTATAAACCTGGAGTAATTGATAATAAATTTAAATATCTATAGCAGATTCAAATTTTTCATCTGTGTATTGCAGAAATGCAAGTCATCAGTAGTTTTCCAGGCTGCCACCAGAAATCACATTTCAAGTAGTCCCTTAACAAATGCATTCTCAACAGAAGAATTAGGACTCACTATTATTTCATGCAGTGTACATTGGTATTACTCTTTCAGCGGCAATCTATAGGGTGTCCCCTCCAAAATGTATACACACTTTTTTCTGATAGGTCAATTGATGTTTCTTTCTTTTCAGATTTAACCCATTGGAATTAATAATTATTCAAAGTGAACATACATTTTTGGGACACCCTGTATATTAAATTTATTCCCATTTTAGCTGTAAAATAGGAAAAAGGGAATTTTAAAGATGATTTTCACTGATGGATAAAAATCCCTGAAATGATGGTTGACTGCACTCTTTTCAGAGAGTTTGTAGACTTGGAGGAGCTAAGCCCTGCTACTCCCTCAAATCAGGGCTGTTCCTGACCATGTTCGTCCATTTCTAGGCGAGGCTTTCGTTAACACCCTGACATTGGTGGCCATGGCACTGCAGTGTCACTGGTGTTGCAGCACAAACATGATCATTGCTTTTCAAACAGTCCTGTCATCAGTCATGTGATGTACATTGTTGGCTCTACACATTGAGTTTACTTCAAACAAAAGACATTTCCCTTTGCAGCATTGTAAAGCTGCATAGTATCAAGCCATGGAAATGGAAAGGTCTTTACAGTTGTCAAGAGATACCAGTTGAAGTTTAGAAGAAGGGGGAGGAGAAAGAATGGCCCCCATGCTTAGGGCACTTGTAATCCATGAAGGCGTACATGTCACCCAAATGCAGGAGGACAGTTTGTGGTTCCAGATTGCTTCTGCTCACAGACTCCCCAAGCAGGGGCGGCTGGCTTGTAAGCCAGGCTGCAGGAGAGGGCACAGGAGTGGGCGTGGCCTGTGAAGGCCAAGTGAAGTGCAGGTGCTGGAGAGGAGTGCAGTTTGGAAAGGCCTTCAAGTCAGCTCTGCCTTCATGTGCTGGGCAGATGTGGGCCTTGCCAGACCACCGCTGAGAGCAAAATTTTTGAGACTGAGGCAGCTCAGGATGTGGGGTGTCCCATCCCTCACAGGTACCAAGTGATTCCCTGGTTATGATACAGAAGACAATAAATTCCACACGTGGAAATACATGGTCAACATATTATGGGCGATGCTTTTATTTTAATACTTAAAGGAAAACATAACTGCGGGCCTGTTGGAAGAAGTGTGTGCTGCTACACAAGAGAACTCTAACAAGAAATCTAGATTTTAAAAGAAAAGGTGGAAGTGTCCTAAAATCTCTCTCAACTAACCAACACAATCTCAATTCTCCACGGTGATCTTTTTTTAAGCCAAGAAACTTACTGATTAAAAAATAGTCTTCAAAAACATTACTCTATGATTCAGCATTGAAAGTTACAACCTATAAAGAAAGGCACAGAAACAGAACAATATAGCATACGTTTTATATTAGTGAAGCAGATCGCCACTGTTGGAGGAATAATTATAATTCTATACTTTCTTGTACAGCAAAACCAAGTGTGTTCTAAGGTACCCAACACAGGAAGTCCCCTCATGCAAATGAAGCTATGGTATGTTTCTTCCTGAGATGTGTGCAAAAGCACTCCGCATCGCAGGCCACGCCAAAATCCTAGCTTGTCACATCCCTCAGAAGAGGTGATAGAATTTTAAAGCAATGAGAGAGGCTGGTGGGGTCCGCCATGCCTGAGGCAGGTCTGTGGGTAAGGCATCAAATGTGCGTTTATGAGGAAATTTTGCCGCCTTTGAGTAGAAACTCCTTAATTTCCAGTAACGTGGTTTTTTCGAGGGAGAAAAGTTAAACTATGAGTGGAGGCAAAGTGGCAATAAGAATAAAACTTAGGGGCTCTTGGATGTGTCTTGAAATTATACTGTCAATGCACTGGAAAGGTCAAGATCAGGGGAGCAAAGGTTGTTGACGCCTTTAAGGACAAAAATAATTCTTTTAATAAGTATAAAATAAAAATTGCAAATGATAAGAAAGCAGTGCTTTCTATTTCTTAGTAGTACATGAAAGAGTGGCGCCTTAGAGTTTGTGAAATTCGTTCATTTTTCTGGAACCCTGAGTCCAGCACAGCATCAGGCACCCTTACTAAAAAGTAATTGGCCGATTGGACAAATGAATGGCACAGTGACTCCTGGAACTGGGTGCATTTCTCGTGGGCACTCGAGTGTGTCATCTGTGGCTCTGTGGGTTCCTAGGAGGCTTGGAGTTTGCTCTAGTTATCCCACACTACCCAAGGCCACTTTTCAATGAATGTGTGTCAATGTGTGCTTGTTGGGATTACACACAGTAGCATCTGTTTTCTTCCTCTAGGAATTGGAATGTGTGATCTCTTCCACAAAGGACAGGGGCTGGTCCATTGGCTTTGTAGAGTGGAAAGGACGCCAGTCTGAAAGGGAGGAGGCCTGATTTCTCCCCCTGCTTTTTCTTCCACTAACTCTAGCCCTACAGCCCTGGATGAATCACTTGCATTCCAGATCTCAGCCCCGTAATCTCTAAAATGAGGGGTTGTGTTAGAGATCATGTACGATTGCTTCACTAAAATTCTGAGTCCAGTTGTTTAGGTCTGGGTTCAAACCCTATTTTACCACGTATTCATCATGTGAACTCAGGCAAATTCTATTTTTTGAAGCCTTAGTTTTATTATCTGCAAAATGGGAATAATAATAACAATAATTATTTACCACTTAGAGATTTCCCTAAGGATTAAGTTAAATAGAGCATGTAAAGACTGCAAGGTCCGACACCTAGTAAGCACTCCCATGCTAGCTGCCACCACTGTCACTACTATTGTTACTATTGTACTCTCCTTCTCCTTCCACTGGGGGAGACTGGAAAGCTACCATGAATACATTTAGCTGCAAAACTCCTCCAAAGTCTTCATGTTTCTTGTTCTCTTTTGTAGAGAATTTTTTGTTATAAACCTCAATAGTTTTTCCTGATTTAGATTTGCTAGCTGTATTTGCAGTAAATTTAGGGGGAAGCTGCTCTTTTATATTTTTTGCCATACTAATTTTTCAGGAAGAATATCATATTAAAAATAAGGATTCATTTTAATTTCACATTCTCTTCATGATCTTCTAAAGGCAAAGATCTTCATATTCTTTCTTCTGTGAATCATAAGGACTAAACAGAAAAATCGATTCTTCCCAAGAAAGGAGAAAATAAACTATTATTAAGAAGTAACAAGGAGTCTGAGGATGGCATGAACAGATCAATGGAACCATCGGAGATCTTTTCTTACTTTAGTTTCTTACTAAAAACTGGACAATCACCTCAGGCTGTTGATGATGAATGTCCATCCCCATCGAATCAATCCACAGAAATGTAGGCGAGTCTCCATCAGCCTCAGCTCTCAGGGTCTCTTTTAGTTTTCACTCTTTAAAAAATATATATATTCAGAGAGGAAGGGAGAGGGAGAGATAGAAACATCAATGATGAGAGAGAATCATTGATCGGCTGCCTCCTGCACACACTCTACTGGGGACTGAGCCTGCAACCTGGGATCCTTCAGTCCACAGGCCGATGCTCTATCCACGAGCCAAACCAGCTAGGGCAAGTTTTCAGTCTTAAAAAACAACAACTGAGAACATTAATCTAGTTAGAGAAGTGCAATTAAAAATAAATCAGAACGTGTCCAGAGCTGTGTGAATATCAGCATTAGCTGCAACCCTTCTCTCAGTGCCGCATGAGATTGTCTCAGAATCTAGCAGCCTGGCATGAACTGCTTTCCAGCTACCCAATAGTCTATACTAATTAGACATATTTAACTAGGACTTTTAGAAGCCAGAGAGTACAATTTTATCCCAACGGATGAATTATATTTATAGCATAAATAATAACCAATTTTCCAGAATGCTAGGGACCCAGAAACATGAGTGAAAATAAGATACTAGTAGTATTTGATCAGAATCCCTGATATAGATAAACTTTGTCTTGAAGCAATTCAAGGAACTTGTGGGAAACATGGGCACAGGGGCAAGCAGACTGGCAGTGTGCACTCATTATGACTTTGGTGCCCAAACCTCCCAGTGCAGGATTCCACTGGAGCCATAAGGGGCAGCTGTGCATCTAGTACCGGGACAGGCAGAAGGACAATTCTTTCTCTGAAGCTCACTTCCAAGTCTCAGGTCTCACCACCAAGGCCAAGGAACGCCACTTTAGAGCAGGTCAGCCACTGGGTCCTTCGCGAGGTCAGGCTGGTGCGGAAGCTCCTTGGCTGGGAGGTAGGTTGTGTTTCAACTTGGGAGATATGGGGCCTCCAAGCCCCCCCAGAACACTAGCTGTAGTTGGAAGAGAAGAAAGCATGGGGTTGGGGGTGGAGATAGGGATGGTTCGCAAGAGCCCCGCAGCTGTAGCGAGGCTGCTGGATTCGGAGTGAGACAGTCTCATGCCCGAGTGAGAGAGAGGGGTTGCAGCTAATGCTGATATTAACACAGCTCTGGACACTTCTGAGTTTACAGCTGGAGGCGCTCAGTGGTGCAGCTGTGGGAACAGGCAGCAGAGAGTGTGAGGCAGGGGTCAATCCATCCCAACCACCTCTTTGCTTTCTAAAAAAATTCTAATGCCTCGGCCAGGAACTTGAAAGGGACCCCATTTTGAAAGGGACCCCAACAAAAGCCTCATGGAAAACACTGTAGAACTTCTCTGGTGATCAGTCTGAGGAGGCATTCTTTTGTCAGCCAAAGACCGCACTGACATTATAAGACTAAAACAAGGCCACCTTAGTTACACAACTACCATTGCTAGGGCGTCAGATTGGGAATATTAATTTGACACAGGTGTAATTTATATAGGTTTACAAAAGGAACAAATATAAATTTTTTTTTCATTTATAAAAGATTCAGTATAGAGTATCTTTCAGAAACAAACTACCAAAGTGCAGTTTAAAATTTGAGTCAGTTTACACTCAACTTTTCAGTAATAAATGTATATCACATATGACAAAAATTATCCCTAGGAGATACTTGTTTTGCAAGCAGGCTTTAGGCCTTGGTTAAAACAACAGCAACAAAAGCCCCCAAACCTACCAATAAATCAAAATGTACCACCAGTTATAAAATGAGAGGGTTTGTCTTAGCTCCACAAAGACCGGTGACAGCACTATTCCCCTATTATTCCTAAAAGTCAAGTCAATAACTTTTCATTTGTTCCCTGCCCTCTGCCTATTGTGCTAGGGCAGTGGTTCTCAACCTTGGCTGCACATTAGAATCACCTGGGAATCTTTTTAAAATCCTGATTCCGGAGGATGATATGGGGACCCCAAGTCCCCCCAGAACACTAGCTGTAGTTGGAAGAGAAGAAAGCATGGGGTTGTGGGTGGAGATAAAATCCCAGAAATCAGGATTTTAAAAAAATTCCCAGGTGATTCTAATGTGCAGCCAAGGTTGAGAACCACTGTGCTAGGGAGTAGGGATAAAAGACAATTCCTAAAACTTTATGGAGTATTAAAGACCAGCTTAAATATGAGAATAGTGTGGTTTAGAGATGAGCTCTGAACTCACCAGCTGACTGGCCTTATTTAACCTGTCTATGCCTCAGTTGTCCCATCTATAAATTGGGATTAATAATGCCAGTTGTCTCATAGAGTTGCAAGAATTAAATGAACTAATTTATATAGAGTCTACAGACTAGTTCCTGACATAAGAAATGCTCAATAAGTGTTAGCAAATACTATTACTATTAAAACAACCCCACAGAGCATTGTGATGTCAGTGCCAGATTATGTGAAAGGAGAAAGGTAATACAAAAGGCTCTGAATAGGCTCTGAATTTTGTTAAAGCCACTGCTCGGGTAGAGCAGGGAGTTAAACTACTAATTTGCAGGAAGAATCTACATTTTGAAGTGTTAAGATTAAATATCTATATACATAAAAGCCTAAGTGACCGAACAACCTGTTGACTGGTCACTATAATGCGCACTGACCACCAGAGGGCAGACACTCAATGCAGGAGCTGCCCCCTCGTGGTCAGTGTGCTCCCACAGCCGGAGCGCCTCTCAGCTGACCAACGGGTGCCAGATGCAGGGATCACGGCTGGCCACCACAGCCCGGAGACTGCAGCAGAGTGGCAGTGAGCCTACAGAGCAGCGGTGGCAGGTGCAGCAGCAGCAGGGCCAGGATGAGCAGGAGTGGCAGGCAGGAGTGGCAGGTGTCGTTGGACTGCCGATTTCAGCCTGATCCCCGCAGGCTGCGCCGAGGGACCCCACCGTGCATGAATTCGTGTACCAGGCCTCTAGTAAAACCACAAAATGAAACATTTCATATTTTGTTCCTTAAAGAACACACACTATGGACTCCATACTTTACCCAAATCACTCTCACCTTGGGAGAGGACATGCAGTGGAGGAGAACTTGGTCCTTGCATCACTAAGATCTCCAGGGTCAACCCACCAGTATGATTGTGATGAAGTAGTCTTCCCTCGAACACTGGCCACACCCTCACCATCACGCTGGACATACGTGGCTGGTAACTGGTTCTCTGTCACCTGCTGCAGATCTGGAACACAACTTGGTAACTAATCCCTTTTATTTCCACTTCCTAAACAACCACGTGTGACTAGGTTTTTCTAAAAAATATACTACTCGTTACTCTATGACAGGGGTCCTCAAACTACGGCCCGCGGGCCACATGCAAATACAAATATTGTATTTGTTCCCGTTTTGTTTTTTTACTTCAAAATAAGATATGTGCAGTGTGCATAGGAATTTGTTCATAGTTTTTTTAAAAACTATAGTCCGGCCCTCCAACGGTCTGAGGGACAGTGAACTGGCCCCCTGTTTAAAAAGTTTGAGGACCCCTGCTCTATGAGAACAGACTGAGTAAAAGAAATAGGAAACGTCCAACAGTTAAAAAGCAAAAGTCGGAAGTCTTTCAAGGTTAAATGTCCCTGATTATGGAATTTGATCTTCGAGCCTGCGGCTGAAAGAGAGGTGAGAAACGGGGAAGAGACACCTGAGAAATACATAATGAGCGTTTTGTTTGTGGTAAACATGATATTCACATGCTTACAGAATTCAAGCGTAAAAAGAAATCTAGTGGTTTTCAGAAAAAAAAAAAATCAACAAGGCAAAGGTAATCTTGCCCGTTCCAGTTAATGCAATCAATAAATAGAGACCTCTTCCTCCGCACCTCCCCTTCTCCCTGGCTGTGGTCCCCAGGGGGCAATGGTCCTGGCATCCGAGGATGGCATCTGGGTTGTCTTGCTCCTAGGTGGGCACGCACATTTTCATTGGCTTTTGCACGCAGTGTATGAGCTGCTGTGCAGGTGCTGCCCACATGAAGCGGACTTTGCCTCCCCAGGATCTGGTACCTGCTGAGCTCTCCCTCTGGATATGCCAGTTGTGAAGCTAATTGGATGCTGCTCTCATGTCTGAAGCTGGCGAGTGGTTCTGGGGGTCTTGGGACAGACTCTAGTGCCAATGTCAAATACTACCTGTGACTTCTGGTAGGAAATCTGTTTGGAGCTACAAACTGATCCACAGTGTTGGGCCTGAGTGTGCTCTTGAAGAACCAAGCTGTACACCAAGGCCAGCTTTTACCAGCACCAGGCCCATGGGCAGGTTGGCAAAAGTCCTAAGGTGCCATGCCAGCACGGCCAAGGGTGACCCTGAGAGGGGGCAGTGAAGGATTTAGAAAAGACAGACAAGAGAATAAAGCTGGGTCTGAGGGGAATGCTGCCCTCTCTGATGAAGAGACAGCACCATGGACTATAAGTCGTGTCTTTATTTTATAGCCAGATTCCATGAGGCAAAGTAAGGGCATGGTCAAGATGTTTACAACATTCCCGTGGGTTTCTATCCTACTCAATTACATGCACCTGAACTCTATCAAGCCCACATCACTCAGGCACATGGGGCCACGTGTTCCGACCATAGGTTCAAGCTTACAACTACAGCTGTTGGCTATAATTGTGCTGGGAGGGCCCTGCCCTCCAAGCTGGGACTTGCACGTGGCAATGAGAGAACTGTGCCCTCTCATTGGTCCGAGGCTTGAACCTGTCCGAACACTGTAGCCGCCCTCCACACTAAGAAACCCCAAGATCTGCCTCTGCCTGCCTGCTGCCTGCTGCCTGCTAGACTCCGTCACTGAAGGAGCCCCTGGTGGTACTCAAGTTGTATGAGGTAGGTTTTCAGTGAGTCAACAGGTAGGGGCGAATGGTATTCACCAGGTTGATTCAGGTTTAAAGTCTTTGCCAGTGCTGGGTCTGAGGCCATTCAACAAATGTCCCAGGGTATTCCAGGACTAGCTGCCACCTGCCTGGTTCCCGCACACCTTTGTGGTGGGGCGGATTCTCGGGGGTGGTCAGGTGAGGCCGCAGGGTTAATCAGGTGCCCAAACTGACCAAGATTTGGCCTTGTGAAGGGTGGGTTCTGCACTGTGTGCAAACAGAACTCAGTTTGTCTAAGATTCTGCCAGGAGCCTGAGCTCAACAGTGTGGGTTCACCAGGAGCCAGGAGTATTGGGCTAGTTTGCCGTGGTCGGCAAACTGCGACTCGTGAGCCACATGTGGCTCTTCGGCCCCTTGAGTGTGGCTCTTCCTAAGCCTTAGGAGTACCCTAATTAAGTTAATAACAATGCACCTACCTCTATATAGTTTAAGTTTAAAAAATTTGGCTCTCAAAAGAAATTTCAGTCGTAGTACTGTTGATATTTGGCTCTGTTGACTGAGTTTGCTGACCACTGGTCTATGCTCAACCACCGAGCCACACCAGCTGGGCCATTTTTGATTTTTTGAGGAAACTCCATACTGTTTTTGACAGAGGTTGCACCAGTCTGCATCCCACCAGGAGTGTACTAGGGTTCCCTTTCTACACATCCTTGCCAACACTTGTCGTTTGTTGATTTGTTGATGATAGCCATTCTGACAGGTGTGAGGTGATACCTCATTGCCATTTTAATTTGAATCTTTCAGATGATTAGTGACTTTGAGCATTTTTTCATAGTCTCTTGGATTTCTGTATGTCCACTTTAGAGAAATGTCTATTTAGGTCCTTTGCTCATTTTTGTAATTGGATTGGTTGTCTTATGTTGAATTGTATGAGTACTTTATATATTTTGGATATTAACCCCTTATCAGATGTATCATTGGCAAATATGTTCTCCCCTGTAGTGGGCTCTCTTTTCATTTTGCTGATGGATTCTTTTGCTGTGCAGAAGCTTTTTATTTTTATGGAGTCCCATTTGTTTATTTTCTTCTTAGTTTCCTCTGCCCTAGAAGATGTATCGGTAAAAATATTGCTAATGAGAGATGTCTGAGATTTTGCTGCCTATGGTATCTTCTGAGATTTTTATGGTTTCATGACTTACATTTAAATAAAAAAAGGTAAGAATTATTATAGCATTATATGGCTATTCATACTTTGTAAAGACTTGCTTTAATTTTCCAAGTACCTTGTAGACCCTAATGGATATAAGTATTATGGTAGAGGCATTCTGTGATGAGCTTGAGACTTTTGGCATTTAAAAGGTGTCAGAGATTTTTTAAGGTGAAAGGAAGCAAAGAGATATGCTAAAAGGAGGGAAAGAAAAAAAGACATTTCAAAGAGGAAAATCTAACATCTATTCAGGGTCAAAAATCATATTTGGTTTTATCAGGGCTGAAAGTAGAGAATGCAGTCTCAATTTTTTTTTCTATATGTTTTATTGATTTTTCACAGAGAGGAAGGGAGAGGGATAGAGAGTTAGAAACATCGATGAGATGAGAGAGAAACACCGATCAGCTGCCTCCCGCACACTCCCCACTGGGGATGTGCCCGCAACCAAGGCACATGCCCTTAACCGGAATCGAACCTGGGGCCCTTGAGTCCGCAGGCCGACGCTCCATCCACTGAGCCAAACCGGCTAGGGCAAGTCTCAATTTTTGATTAAACTATGTAGTAAAGGTAGTGGTATGGCCTGGTTGGGGTTGAATCGGGGCTCTGAAATTAGACAGACCTGAATTTAGTTCTAGCTCCACATTTGTGAGCTGTGTGACCTTAGAAAAGTTCCCAAACTTTCACAAGGCTTAAGTAAAATGACAATGTTTGCAGTACCAAATTGGATAATACTCTTAAGTCAGTGGTTCGCAACCTTGGCTGCACATTAGAATCATCTGGGAATCTTTTTTAAGATCCTGATTTCTGGGCCTCGTCCTCCAGAAATTCTGTTTCTTTGTTATGGGGTGGGGCAACAACATTAGTAACAAACAGAATTTCCAGAGGATGAGGCCCAGAAATCAGGATTTTAAAAAGATTCCTAGGTGATTCTAATGTGCAGCCAAGGTTAAGAACCACTGTCTTAAGTAGAGTAGGCCATAATACTCCCCTCTCCCCACACACACCCTGTACGCATGAGCTATTACCATGATCTGAGACCAAACAAGTGGGCAGTCATTTAATTACACATTTAATATCAGTCTGAGGCTCTTATAATGGAAGTGATGCCAATGAAAATGATCAATAGTTTTGTGGTTTCACAGAAACATGGACCAGGCTCCATTTACATACATAAATGAATCTGAGATTTTAAAAGCTGCCTGCCTGGGGCCTTCTAGGATCCTGCCTCTCATATATCAAAATTAATTCAGTTGTAACCACTGAGCTGAATCTGTGGGTTCATTAGTGTCTGAAAAGCTGACATTTAAAACAAGTGTATGGAGAGGATCAGAAGGTGGAAGGACCCGGATTGCGGTCGAGTACAGCTGTCGAGGAAAAGGTGTTACCTTTTCTCACACAAAGTTTGATCACTTGAAGTTCAAATGAATGTGGGTTGATTTAAAATGCCTGGTGGTGTCCTTTAGCTGTTGCTTAAAAGGGCTTTGAAGACTTGACTTGAAGCTGTAACGTTAGAGCCTGTGGAGCCAAACAGATGCTTTTGGGGACTCAGTGTGAGTAATATCCCCTGCAGCCTGGGTCATAACTCATCAAATATTGCTCTAGTGGCCTGGAAGAGGCAATCTATCTCTGCGAACGCACGGAGGATGTACTTAATGCCAGAGGATCTGGTTCAGTGACCAAAAACATATTTAGAGCTTAAGAGGAAAATCCCAATGGGAAAGCTTTGATTTAAATACATTTCTAGAGGCCTCTCTTCAGATCAGCGAACCACCAGCTCCCAAGGTGTGGATGCCATTTATACTCAGAACAGAGTTCTTGCGGGAACACACTGATCACTGATTTTAATTTTTCTGTGAAGCCATTAACATCATTGCTCTGATAGTAGCAGTAGCAGCTGATTCCTGTTGGTATGAGTTGTTTTTGTGCAGGTGCTTATAGCACACCTGTTTTAGTGTATTTTTGCATTTTTCCATGAGTTGCCTCAACTAATTAGTTTAGCAGGATATTGCCTTGGCTAAAGTTTAACGGCTCTCACGATTACCAGAAATATTTAAAGCATGGGACAGGCGTGGCCAGCCTAGGCATCTCGTTATTGTTCTCCCCACAAAATGCTCAGACTAATAGTTCAATTGAGAGAAATGCTAACTTAAAAAAAATTTTTTTTTAATTCTCACCCGAGGATATATTTTTTTTACTGATTTAAAAATATATATTTGTATTGGTTTCAGAGAGGAAGGGAGAGAGATAGAAACATCAATGGTGAAGGAGAATCATTGATTGGCTTCCTCTTGCATGCCCCCCACTGGGCATTGAGCCCACAACCTTGGCATGTGCTCTGACTAGGAATCGAACCTGCAGTCTTTTGGTGTATGCTCCAGCCAACTGAGCCACCCAGCTAACTTTTTAACTCACAATTTTCCCACTATATATACCCGATAACAGGACTCAGAGTTACTACCTTAGGGGAAAGACAAAGTGGAAGACTAATACTTGACTTTGAACTTCCAACACAGAAGATATTCTGTTGGAGCACAGTGGAGCAGGCCAGCACAGAGCAGAGCAGAGGAGAGCTGTTTACTCAGAGAGGGGCCTGGCTCCAGGGCTGCTTCCCTCGAGCTATTCTGCACTGAATAGTTTGCTTCTTCACCGCACCCCACATTGGGGATTCATGTTGGCGTTGAATTGGCACCGATGACAGTGGTTGACAGTGGTGGACAGCGGTATGGTTCTAGGAGCAGGATATCCCATCCCAGCCCCCAGGAAGCACCAGCAACAGTAACACTATCCAACACGTCTAGGACTTTCTACTGCCAAACATCATTCTAAGCGCATTACGTATTTTAATTCACATATCCTGCCAACAGCCTTATGAGATCCCATTTTGCAGATGAGAAACCTGAAGCACAGAGGGGCAGGTGACGGGCCCAAAGTCACACAGTTAGTAAGTGGCAGAGCCCGTGTTTGCACACAGACAGTTTGGCTCTAGAGCAGTGATGGCACGCGTGTCAGAGGTGACACACGAACTCACTTTTTTGGTTGATTTTTCCTTGTTAAATGGCATTTAAATATATAAAATAAATATCAAAAATATAAGTCTTTGTTTTACTATGGTTGCAAATATCAAAAAATTTCTATATGTGACACGGCACCAGAGTTAAGTTAGGGTTTTTCAAAATGCTGACACGCTGAGCTCAAAAGGTTTCGCCATCACTGCTCTAGAATCCTCCTGGGTTGGCAGTGCCCAAACCCCGGTGAGGATGACAGGAAGCTCCGCTTGCTTTGGGGGGTTCCGAGAGCAGGGAAGATCTGTGCCTTGCTTCCTGGGGGAAGCCTGAGTGTGCCGCAAACCTCCCGGACACAGTGGAGCAACAAAGCAGGGATGGCAGCTGGCCGGTCTAAGCAAGAAGGGATCTGACCGTTTTGAGTCTCCTGCAGCCCAGACAAGAGCCCACAAGATTTTTCCTTGTCCCTGAGAGGGTTGTGGACATGACTGAGAGAGGCTGTGATGAGGATTCACGGTGAGCAGGAGCAGCATGGAAAAGCCAGAGGCCATAGTGGACCCACACACAAGAGCAGGTGAAACCCTGTTGACATAGAGACCAATGTCCAACGAGCAGCTGGTGGAGGTGCCCTCATCAGATACCTCCCTAATGCTATGACACTGCCCTTCCCCCCACCCCCCCGCCCTACCGCCCCACAGCACTTCGCTGCCATCTCAAGACAATACAAGGGGAAGGGTGAGCCCTAATTTATCTGATTTTATCCATGAAATGACTGAAGAATATCTGGTTTGAATTAAATTAGGAAGATTAACTTTTCTGCTACCCAGAAGATTGAGAGCTTGAGATAGAAGTTAAGTTCACTTACAGGAAAGGTAAAGGATATACTTTTGTACCCCTGACTATTGGTTTGTAAAAACTGTATTTAGTATGTAATTCTATTGCAATTATATAAATTCAACACAAGGAGCTGCCTTAGGAGCTTTCTGTCATGTTTTCATATAGAAAGAGCTCAGTCTTGGGCCTGGTTTGATGAGATGGGCTCTCAGTCCCTCACTTCACATTTCTAGTGTGGACACAACTCCTTGAAAAGCAATTTCCCCTCAATTGCATTTGCTTTTCCGTGGGTCAGAAGCAGTTAAGGGAAATGAAGGATGTTTCAGTGCCAATGTTGTGCGGGTTTCTGACACCAAGTTGTTTCTGGAGTAGGAATACTGTGGTTCATGATGTGGCAGTAAAAATACTTCACACCCCGTCTGTGGATGAGGCTAATGTGTCAGTTTATAGATCTCATATTCCCTAGAGAGCCTGGTAAGTGTGTGACTTGTTCCCAAGTGCTCTATTTTGCATGTGGATCCCTGAGAGAGCTGGAAAATCAAACAAATGAACACACACACATGCAAAGAAGTACCTGGTTAATTATGTGTCACAAACAAGACATGCTCCATTTCTTTTTTGTTTCTTTCATAAGTAGGTTTCTTTTTTTATTTTTTGGTTGAATTTTTGTCAGAGAAACAACAGGGGCTTCTATTTTGTGACTAGAGGTGAACAAAATACTTCAATAAGAACTTATGGGCTTTGAGCTCGGCCGGTGTAGCTCAGTGGTTGAGCATTGACCTATGAACCAGGAGGTCACGGTTTGATTCCTGGTCAGGGCACATGCCTGGGTTATGGGCTGGGTCCCAGTAGGGGGCGTGTAGGAGGCAGCCGATCAATGGCTCTCGCTCATCATTGATGTTTCTATTTCTCTCTCCCTCTCCCTTCCTCTCTGAAATCAATAATTTTATATATATATATATATATATATATATATATATATATATATATATACTTAGAAGAAGAGTAAATGGCCAAAGGGGTTTTGGAATGAGTTCCTAAGCATAGAATAACCAGATTCTTATTGTTGCTGCAATAATGTAATATTTATTAAGAATCACCAATACAAATTCTGTTATACATTTAACACAATTAATGATGTCTTTGTCTTCTTGCTGGTAAGTAAGCACGTTTGAGGTCTTTTCTGTCCAAATGCTCTTCACTAAACTTATATGCATGGTCCTTTGCTAAATCCACCTGCTACCTGGGAGCAAGGCTAGGCTCCAAGTTTCTCTGTGACTCTATGCTTCCATTGCTTTCTCGTTGCTAAAATGGAGATATCTACAGCACATGCATGTTGCAGAGGTGTTAGGGCAATTTGTGAGTTATTACCTGAAAAGGATCTTGAAAGATCATAGGAGAAAAGAATCATAAAATGTAGACCATCATTACTTTCACACTGCCAACTAGGAGAGCTTTCACCACCAAACAGGAATAGCCACTTAGCATAGGAAGTGGAGAGTCACAGGTCTCTGAACATACCTCACAGCTTTCACTGTCTCTGCACCCTAAAGCATGGAGCTGCAGGACCCAGGAGGGGCAGGCCCTCGGCCTGTGACATAATCTTCGTGTTCTAGTTCTCTGGTCTGTCAATTTAGAAAATGGAATTCACAGAATTGCCATATGGAGTAAGTAACCAGGACAATTGCGAAGCCCTTTGCAAATAAAATAGTATTACATGTAAGTGAAGAATAGCATTCAAGCACATGCATTCTGAATGCAGAGATATGGGTATTTGTCTGTTCAATCCTTTATTCACAGGAAATGAGTATGTTGGCTGAACTAAAGCTGTCTGCGGCTTTTAAGATGACAGCTGTGAGATACTTGAAAGCATATGCTCCTCCACATTTTGTCTGCGTGACACTGCTGCCAGATTGGAGATTTATACTGGGCTTCAAAGACTTCCCATGGTATTGCATGTTTGGAAGCCTTTTTCATGAAGGACACAATTATTAACAGTTTATTTTGCCAAGCCACCTCTAGCATATCCCTGCCATGGAAAATTTTACCAAAAGAACAGTAGTGACTAGAGGTTCCTTGAACATGTAAGGACTCCTTCAGTCTATAGCAGTGTCCACCAGCTCAGCAACAGGCCCCAGCCAGTAGCACAGATCTGAACATTGTTAGACCATGGCTCCTTTTACCCTTTATTGTGTTATAAAAACAATATTCTTACTCTAGCCAGTTTGGCTCAGTGGATAGAGTGTTGGCCTGCAGCCCAAAGGGTCCCGGGTTTGATTCCGGTCAAGGGCACGCACTTTGGTTGTAGGCTCCTCCCTGACCCAGGCCCTGGTTGGAGCAACCAATCAATGTGTTTCTCTCAGTCTTTCCCTCTCTCTTCTACTCTCCCTAAACAAAACAAAACAAACAAACACCCCCCCCCCCCAATATTCTCTCCATACAGACTGCATTCTGGAGAGCTAGTCAAAATGTTATGGTTGCCTAGTAAACTCTAAAGAGCACCCACCATGATAAAGAGCAGGCACAAACAGGCATTTCTTTCCTTTTGCACTTTCCAAATTCTCCTCAAGTAAAACCTTATGTCATTGATGAAGATATTTTTATTCCCTAACTGAATTAGGAGTTCATTCAGTTCGGGAATAAACACATCATCAGACTTCCAGAAGAGTTATTGTTGTTATTTTGGTTAGCAATAGGTGGAGATTCCCTGGTGGCAGATTCTGGGGGATCAAAGGCCTTCCTGGAAGGCCCAGGCTATTCCTGCCAGGGTTGTCCTTGTTGGAGAGCTACAGCCCTGAGCCCAGGAGAAAAATTACTAATCATAGTCATGGCGATATTAAGCCAGCAGGGAATAAAGGGAACGAAGTGGTGAATGAGGAAACAGAGGGGCAGGTAAACTGGGGTGCCAGAACTGGCATCAAGGTGTGGTCAGATGGGAGGATGGGAGAAGGCCCTGGGGACTGGGTGCTGAGATTGGGAGGAGGTATGGACGCAGAGTAGGAGTCGTCCCTTTAAAGAAATAGATACCAAATACATTAGAAACATGGCCAGTAGTGGGAGAGGGAGATGGAAACAGGAATAGGGGATAGGGATTAGAGTCAGAAGTAAAATAAAGGATAGACCTTTCCTGGAGCCAAGGAAAACAATGTGCCATGGACTGTGGAGTATGATGGGCTCAGGCCTCTGCTCTGAGGTTCAGCGAAGAAGAGCAATAAAACAACCCTGAGAATGTGAGGGCCTGGCCCCTGCATCCTTTGTATATGCAGCTCCGAGTGTTCCCCACGAATGGGGACTTAGCATTCTAGATTCCCCTGATACACGCAAGGAGGAAGCAAGCTGTCTGGGATGGGGTCTTATGTGCCACTTTTAAGATAAGATGGCCTCAAAATAGTTATTTTCTTTTGTTCCATTAAATATTCTATACTCGATACTCAACAAAATGGCAAGACTTGTTCTACTAAATGCAACTCTATAACTGAACCAAATGGGTAAGATTTGGACAAAAAAGTGTAAGTTTTAAAGTAAATGATTTATTAGAGTAATATTTCTATTATTTTTGAACTTTGAAATGTTGTTCCCCCCCTTTTAAATCCTCAACCAAGGATATGGTTTTTCAAAAATTGATTTTTAGAGAGAGAGAAAGGAAGAGAGAGAGAGAATGAGTGTGAGAAGGAAAGCGAGAGAAGCATTGATGTGAGAGAGATACATCGACCAGTTGCTTCCTGTACTCAGGCCAATTGGGGTTGGAACATGCAACCTAGGTATGTGCCTTGACGGGGAATCAAATCCACAACCTTTTGGTGTATGGGATGACACTTCAACCAACTGAGCCCACCTGGCCAGAGCTTAAATGATACCCATTTTGAAGCTGCCTCAGACACGGGAATGAAGGTGCAAACATTAATAAGTATATAAAACCAGAAAGAGCAACTCTGTTCAGGGGGTTTCAAATGGCAGCCAAAGGCCCATTAAATAACATTAATAGGAGTGAGCACAGAGATAGCGCCTGAATTGGAGCAGAAGCATGGGATTCCATCCTGCCATCTCATTTGAGGGTCTGAATCCTTTTCCTTAATATTTTGTGTCTTCCAAGATTCTTGAAGGACAGCTGTATCCATCCTTCCACACCACCCCCTCTTTTTTTCTTTCACCGTTTTCTCTTGTCACTGAGAATAGTTTTCCCTAGAACAGTTTGGGTCATGGACAGAGGTGACTAGGAATCAACTAATTTGACTTTCTCCCCGCCCCCCATTTCTTTCCATTTCAAACAATTTTTGAGAAGAAAAAAGAAAACAATGAAAATCATCGAAGTGGCACCTGTACAATTTTATTTTCTTTTACTTGAGTGCTGGCCTTTCCATTTTCAGTTTTTATTCCATGAGCAATAGATATTTTAATACCAAGTGATATTTCCTCCCACGCTCTGTCTACAACTGGGAAAAAGGCACCTTTTTGCAAGTAGTTTGATATCCAAGATTTTTATGAAAAGATATTGTATCTAACACAGCCACAAATTTAGGGTATATATATATCCATGCTAGACGCAGCAATGTTTATGCTTTACTGTCATAAGAAATCAAACATTTAATCATAGAAACAGTGATTCATAATTTCAGTCCTGGGAAGAGGAGATGAGATGTTTTAAGACCAACAGAGCAGCCAATGAGGCTCAGGGTGAGTCTGGACCTCACACTTGCCTTTCTGAAGGCGGGCTGCCTGGCAGGTTCAGATTGGCTGCTACAGAGCCCGCCTTGGTGCCAGAGTGGGATGAGATAAGTTGTTTGTGCCTAATTTCTATCATCTTTGTCTTATTAGACAGAAAACTTAACAAACTTGTCCCCCCGTTCTGAATTTCTGATGAAGAGCCAAAGACATAGTTGAATTGGCTTTTTTTTTTTTAAGTCTCAGTGAGAGGGGTTTGTGGAGCCACGGTGTGTCTCCTGTGGGAGCAGAAGCTTTCTCCCCCCAGCTCCATGAGAGGAAGGGAGCTGTGATGTGGGTCAGCGCTAAGACGCAGATATTGATTAGTGAGAGGAGAATGTCCTCGATGTAACCAAGGTGTCCCAGGCTCGTTTGTCATGAGGGTCCGTCCATGATAGCTGAAGCCGCTCACCTGCCTGAACACGTGGCCACTCAAGGTTAGTTGTGTTATTTCTGGGCGCTGCCCTTACCAGGGCTTTAGCCGTACGTTCCGACTAGCCTGGTAGTCACCTCGCGTTTCATTTGGATCTTCGCTGGTAGTTCCCTAGTAGGAACTCCCCTCTGTTTCTCCTGCTTCTGGGGCTCAGGTGTTCCGATTTCCTAAAGCGGCTGGGATAATGGCCCCCGTTACGCTGCGCTTTGTCTCCTGGGCCATGGAAGCAGCTCGGTTGGTCTGGGGCTGCACCAAACCTCTGTTGAACTCTCCCATCAGTTTCTGGCTTTATCTCCCTCTGAGCACGGAGGGGAGGAGTGAGAGGCAGAGACAGAATAAATATCTGACCTTTTGCTCCTTTCTCTTCTTTTTAAAAAAAATATATTTTTTATTGATTTCAGAGAGAGAGAGAGAGAGAGAGAGAGAGAAACATCAATGATGAGAGGGAATCATTGATCAGCTGCCTCCTGCATGGCCCACACTGGGGACTGAGCCCAAGACCCGGGCATGTGCCCTGACCGGGAATCGAACTGTGACCTCCCGGCTCAACCACCGAGCCACGCTGTCTGGGCCTTTCTCTTCTCTTTTCAATTTTTCTCCCCTTTCATCACTCCCATTCTGCCTTATCTGGATAGAAAACATTAATGCTATGCATAATGCATATGAGTGGACAGAAACAAGTATTGGGCTGGGTAGACAGTTACAGGGGTGGGCAAACTTTTTCACTCGAGGGCCACAATGGGTTCTTAAACTGGACCGGAGGGCCGGAACAAAAGCATGGATGGAGTGTTTGTGTGAACTAATATAAATTCAAAGTAAACATCATTACATAAAAGGGTACGGTCTTTTTTTTTTTTTTTTTTTTTTTAGTTTTATTCATTTCAAACGGGCCAGATCCAGCCCCGGGGGCCGTAGTTTGCCCACAGCTGGTTTAGGAGGAAAGTGGAGGTGTTGGCCGCACCCAGTATTGGAGGCTCCACTCAGCCAGGTGAGAATATTGTCGAAATTAATTGGCTTGTAGATGGAATATCGCTGGATTCCGTCATTCTTCTCTTTCTGCTTCTTCTGATTTTATCTTCTCTGCCCTCTGTGTTATGATGGGCCTGCAGGTGCCCATGGCTTTGGGGGGGACACCAGGGAAAAGTCTCTGGCTGACAGATCGCTCTATCTCCTCACTAGACCTGAGGAAAGAAGGTCCATCTGTGTCTGCTCCGCTCGGGCCCAGGTCTTCAGTGAGGGGAGAGTGTCTGAGGATCTCACCCAGGCCAGGGCAGCCCAACAGGCAGATTCAGAACTTGGGCCTTTGAGAAGAACAGACGTTTGTCCTTGGGTCTTTCCAGCACCTCCCCCAGAGGCTGGTGACTGCCATTGTGTCCAAAATACCTTGATGAGATCTGGCAGGCACAAGTAATACTTCAGAGAGGCTGTTGGAACTACTTAAATAAACTTCTCTGGCATCCAAGAAATGCTCATTTGCAGGAAGTCAATAGGCTAATTATTCTTAGCCATTTATAGAAAGACTCCCAAGGGCAGAGATCTACTTGACATCATTTTGTTTGATTATTGCATTTACTTAAATGGTAAGAAAGCAACATTTCTTCTAAAATATCTTAGAATTTTAATCATCCTTCCCTCAGTGAGAGAAAAACTGTATAGCTGGAATGAACAGCTATATCGACGTCTGCAGAGCTGTGTCGTTGGCAAAGCACTTTCCAATTTACCATCTTATTTAATTTTTACAACAGCCCTGTTTGATGATGAAACAGGGCTGCTAGGGGTTTGCCCAGGGTCACACAACCAGCAGGGAGCAGAGCAGGGTCACCAGTTTTTAATATTTCATGGTTATTTGGTGCAACTTAAAACTGGAGTGAACTTGAACAAGGTGAATGCAAAGTCCCTTAGCTCTTCCCAGCGTCCTTAAGCCATCTCAAATACAGACTATGGCAGCTTTAACCCCTTCAGAGGCCTTTTCCTTTTCTCCAGGGAACCCCCCAACATTTTTCCCTCCCCTTTTTTCTCTCTATTTTTTTTTCCTGTGAGAATTTAGAGAGATTTCTATAATTTTGTTCTTGAGTTATTTGGCTATGAATAACTCATTTAACTTCAAAATTGGCAGTAATGTCTTAGCAAGCACAGTAAATATACACTCAGGTATTCCTACAAGTGAGAGAAATTTTTCCTACAAGTTGTTTTTAGATATAATAAAGATTTAGAAACATTAGATTCAATAATGAATAGAACCTATGGAATGCTATATATGGTAGACATTTTATTAAGGATTTGTTTCTATTTTGCAGTTTTCTTTTCATATCTTTGAAGGGATCACATTTTTATAGGTCTTCATTTGCACACTTTCAGTTTTCTCATCCATAAATTACATATAATATTACCTGTCTCATAGGGTTGTTATGTAGATTAAATCCATGTCAATTAATAAACTTAAAGCTCTCAGAACAGTACCTCACACATGATACTCAATAATGATTAGCTATTATTATTAATCCTATTAGACAAAAGAGTTTTCATTATACTTTTCATAACAGAACGAATTTGTAGAGTGTCAGTAATTTGACAATTTACAAGCCACGACTACTAGTTTATGCTCAATACCCAAATAATTTTAGAATATAGCTCTTAAGAAATGACACAGGTCGAAACCGGTTTGGCTCAGTGGATAGAGCATCGGCCTGCGGACTGAAGGGTCCCGGGTTCGATTCTGGTCAAGGGCATGTACCTGGGTTGTGGGCACATCCCCAGTGGGGGATGTGCAGGAGGCGGCTGATCGATGTTTCTCTTCCATCGATGTTTCTAACTCTCTATCTCTCTCCCTTCCTCTCTGTAAAAAAATCAATAAAATATATTAAAAAAAAAAAGAAATGACACAGTTTAAGAGAAGAGACCGTATAAGGTTATTACAGTAAAATATAGTGAGATGAATGTTTTGATGAGAGGTGAACATCAGCTCTTTCCAGTAGAGTAGACTAGAGTAAGATGATCAAGAGCATGAATGTCCCTTTTAAAAGCTTGGCTTTGAGTTTACTTTCTGTGTGATCTTGGGTAAGTTATTTGAGCCTTCAAAGCATCCATTCCTTCATTTATAAAATGGAGGTATAAATAGTGTGTACAATGACGGTCAGGGGAGGGTTAGATAAGATGGTGCCAGAGTGCTTAGCCTAGAGCAGTGATGGCGAACCTTTTGAGCTCAGCGTGTCAGCATTTTGAAAAACCCTAACTTAACTCTGGTGCCGTGTCACAGATAGAAATTTTTTGATATTTGCAACCATAGTAAAACAAAGACTTATATTTTTGATATTTATTTTATATACTTAAATGCCATTTAACAAAGAAAAATCAACCAAAAAATGAGTTCGTGTGTCACCTCTGACATGCGTGTCATAGGTTTGCCATCACTGGCCTAGAGCCTAGCACAGAGTGATGGTCAAAATGTTGGCTCTTAGAGCTATGATTTTTTTTTTTAAAATATATTTTATTGATTTTTTACAGAGAGGAAGGGAAGGGAGAGAGATAGAGAGTTAGAAACATCGATGAGAGAGAAACATCGATCAGCTGCCTCCTGCACATCTCCCACTGGGGATGTGCCCGCAACCCAGGTACATGCCCTTGACCGGAATCGAACCCGGGACCCTTGAGTCCACAGGCCGACGCTCTATCCACTGAGCCAAACTGGTTTCGGCTTAGAGCTATGATTATGAGCTCAGGGCAGGAGCCCAAACAGAGACTTACTTACTTACTTACTTATTTATTTATTATAAATCCTCACTTGAGGATATTTTTTTCCATTGATTTTTAGAGAGAGTGGAAGGGACGGGGAGTGACACACAGAGAAACATCCATGTGAAAGAGACACATTGATTGGTTGCCTCCTGCACACGCCCTGACCAGGGCTGGGGATCCAGCCTGCAACTAAGGTACATGCCCTTGACTGGAATTGAACCTGGAACCCTTCAGTCCGTAGGCCAATGCTCTATCCACTGAGCAAACTAGCTAGGGAAGAGACGGGTCACTTCTTTAGCCCAAACAGCCCCAATATTCATTCACACTCTTATTATCTCCCCTATGCCAATATTGCTCAACTCTTTAAAATCCTCCTTCACCACAGTTGGTGATAAAAAATTTGCATATTTTTCTCCCTTTATTCTGAGATTCTGATACCCCTCCCATGAGTGAACCTCCATTTGAAAAATCAGTGTATTTTGCATATTTCTTCCATCTAAGCAAATGTTGTCAGGCATTGGTTTGCTTTCTATAGTTTCTACTTTGAAAAATATATGCACATATATTTATATATGAACTAGAGGCCCGGTGCACGAGATTCGTGCATTGGAGGGGGTTGTCCCTCAGCCGGGCCTGTGCCCTCTTGCAGTCCAGGAGCTCTTGAGGGATGTCCAACTGCTGGCTTAGGCCTGCTCCCCGGCAGTTGGACATCCTTAGCGCTGCCACTGAGGTGGGAGAGGCTCCTGCCACCGCCGCTGCGCTCCCCAGCTGTGAGCCCGGCTTCTGGCTGAGCAGTGCTCCCCCTGTGAGGGAAGCTCCTGCATTGAGCGTCTGCCCCCTGGTGGTCAGTGCATGTCATAGCGACCAGTTGTTCTGCCATTCAGTCGATTTGCATATTACCCTTTTATTATATAGGATGATATATATCTAGTTTCTGTAATATAAAAATATAATATTGACTAGATTTTTAAAAACTACAGTTACATTTTCTGTTATCTCTATGTAGTTTGTCTGAAAGAAGCCTTCCTGTAGTTAGAGAAAAAGTGCAAAGGATACTCTTCATTTCAGTTGGCCATAGGTTGGGAAAAAAACCCTAAGTTTTCCAAGGCAATTTACTACTTGTGTGTGCAAAAATTTTTCATATTTAAATGCATAACTAATATTGTCATAAGTCACTTTTTTGAATACTTTTGTCAAAAGTAATCTATTTTCCTTTTAAGAAAAATGTACCTGCCCTTGATCATTAAACTTCTATTAAGTACTTTTCTTTTTTCCTTGTATAATAGTTTTCTATTTCATCCCCAACTTCTTTTTATTTAAATGTAAAATTTGTGAGTCAAATATGGCAAGCACTATAAAATACAAAATTATCTCTAATCCATTACTTTATAGTTTTATTCATTTGCATAATAGGCTTCAAGGTGGGAAAGTATTGACTTTAAAAGTCAGTTAATTTAGAAATAATTCCTATTTCCAAGACAAAGCACTGGTCCTAACCTATTCTGTGGTTCATTACTTTTAAGCATGGGCAACCCTGAAAGAAATTTTGTAAAAGTTGAAAATCTGAAAATGGGGATAAAAGAAACAGGGAGAGCCCTAGCCGGGTGGCTCAGTTGGTTGGAGTAGCATCCTGTACATAAAAGGTTTTGGATTCAATTCCTGGTCGGGGCACATATCTGGGTTGCATGTTCAATCTCTGGTTGGGGCATGTACGGGAGGCAATCAATTGATGTTTCTCTCTCACATCAGTGTTTTTCTTTCACTCTTTCTCTCTTCCCTCCTCTCTCTCTCTCTCAAAATAATAATTAAAAAAATCAAAAAATATATCCTTCGGTGAGAATTGAAAAAAAAATAGGTAGAGATCTGTAGTGGGTAGAGATTGATATTGCACCCCCCAAAGGAGGATAAGACAAGTAAAAGAAAGTGTTCTGGAAAGGAAGAAAGGGGGCAGTCATGGCTTCATGCAGTTGAGTGGGTAGCAAATAAAGGAATGTTGCCATCAGAGGCCCAAACAGCGTAATTAGATCTGAATCCCATAGGACGATGAGATTTTTTTATTCATGTCAGTAGTTTCAGGAAATGATCAAAGGTTAAAAGTGGTTCATTGGTTCTAAGAAGTCTTCTGTGCTTAAAATTCATTTTCACACTGATGTTAAATATAAAAATACCCACGGCTCAAAACAGGTGTGTTTCCGAGTCTCTCTCCAATATACCCTAAACCCTAGAAAGGTTATGTGCTCATGGGCTTATCTACAGATTTTATATTTAATTGCTTTGCACGGCAAACAGTTTTCTGAAAACTGAGTTGCAAAATAAATTCTTATGAACAAAAAGATGATAAAGACTGTCTTTTTAGCTTTATGCCTTTTTGGCTGGGCACTGTTTGACTTTGTGAAGAGACAGTTCATTCATCCATGTATGTTTACTGTCTGTCTTGTGCCAGCCTTTGTTCTGGGCATTAGGTTGACTATAGAAGACTTTTCTTCCTTTAAAAAATATATATGTTTTTATTGATTTTTAGAGAGAGAGAGGAAGGGAGAGGGATACAGAGATAGAAACACTGACAAAAAACATCATCGATCACGCCCCCACTGGGGATCATGCCCTGACTGAAATTGAACTGGTGACCTCTTGGCTCCTGGGTTGATGCTCAACCACTGAGCCACCCCAGCCAGGCACAAGACCCTTCTGAGGAGGTAATGTGTGAGCTGGATTAGACTGTGCCAGATAGAGGAAGGGCGCCCAGAACCCCCAGGAGGGAAAGGACAAACCATTTTTCAGTGAGTGGCCACCATGTGTGTCTCTAGAGCACATGTGTACCTGCACATCCTTCCGACTTTGGTCCATTTCAACACTGACCCACACCTCTGGGGATGGCAGGACTGACACTCTGCCAGGTGCCAGAGAGTGGTGGGCCTGTAACGCCATTTCTAATATATATATACTAGAGGCCCGGTGCACAAAAATTTGTGCACTCGGAGGGGAAGGGGGGGTCCCTCAGCCCAGCCTGTGCCCTCTCGCAGTCTGGGACCCCTTGGGAGATAACGACCTGCTGGCTTAGGCCTGCTCCTGGGTGGCAGAGGGCAGGCCCAATCCCTAGGTGCAGCCCCTGGTCAGGCTCAGAGCAGGGCTGATTGAGGAGTTGGGGCGCCGCCCCCTGTCATGCGCAGAGCAGGGCGGATTGGGAGGTTGTGATGCCACCCTCAGTCACGCTCAGGGTAGGGCTGATCGGGGGGTTGGGGCACCGCCCCCTATCACACTCAAGGCAGGGTCAATGGGGAGGTTGCGGCACCACCCCCTGTGATGCACAGAGCAGGGCCAATCAGGGGGTTGGGGCACTGCCCCCTGTCACTCACAGAGCAGGGCCAATCAGGGGGTTGGGGTGCTGCACCCTGTCACACACAGAGCAGGGCCAATCAGGGGGTTGGGGTGCTGCACCCTGTCACTCACAGAGCAGGGCCAATCAGGGGGTTGGGGCACTGCCCCCCCGCCCCCCCCCCCGTCACGCACAGAGCAGGCCCATCAGGGGGTTGGGGAGCTCCCCCCTCTCATGCACAGAGCAGGACCCATTAGGGGGTTGGGGAGCTCCCCCGTCACGCACAGAGTAGGGCCGATAGGGGAGTTAGGGCACCGCCCCCTGTCACAGAGCAGGGTGGATCAGGGGGTTGGGGTGCCACCACTGTCACACTCAGGGCAGGGCCGATGGGGAGGTTATGGCTCTACCCTGTCACAGACAGAGCAGGGCCCGTGGGGGGGGGGGGGGTTGGGGCGCCACCCCCTGTCACACACAGAGCCGCAGGGCGATCAGGGGGTTTGGGCGCTGCCCCCTGTCACACTGATCCGGTGCCAGGAGACCTCTCGGCTCCGCTGATCCCAGAGTTGGGAGGCATATTACCCTTTTACTATATAGGATAGAGGCCTGGGGCCCGGCTGGTTTGCCCTGGAGGGTGTCCTGGATCAGGGTAGGGGTCCCCACTGGGGTGCCTGGCCAGTCTGGGTGAGGGGCTAAGGGCTGCTTTCAGGCTGGCAGTTTTGACTGAAGCTCCCAACCGCTCCTTTTTTTTTTCTTTTTTTTTCTTCTGAGCCAGCTTTAGCTCTGGCTCTAGCTGTGAGGCTTCTGCTGCTGGTTTGTTTGCCATTCTATAATCGAAACAATGTATAACTTCAGCTCTGAGATCCCAGCCGGCTATATTTGTTACAAAGTTTCAAACTGCCAGCTCAGAGGCCTGCAAGGCAGGCGGGGTACGTTGCAGTCTGCAGTCACCAGTCACGGGAGCAAGCAAGCCTCATGTTCGCTTCCAGCTGCCTGGCTGCCGGCCGCCATCTTGGCTGACAGTTAATTTGCATAAGGATATGCTGATTAGCCAATGGGAAGGGTAGCGGTCGTACGCTAATTACCATTTTTCTCTTTTATTAGTGTAGATTTTATATTGAATTTTTACAGAGAGGAAGGGAGAGGGAGAGGGATAGAGAGTTAGAAACATCGATGAGAGAGAAACATCGATTCAGCTGCCTCCTGCACATTCCCTACTGGGGATGTGCCTGCCAACCAAGGTACATGCCCTTGACCGGAATCTAACCCGAGACACTTCAGTCCACAGACCGACGCTCTATCAACTAAGCCAAACTGGTCAGGGCTCTAACGCCATTTCTAACTTCTATTTCTCAGACCCCCCAGGGTCTGCCACTCTGTATATCCCCCACAGACACCACAGATAACACCTGGGAAGGGGCATATTAAGTTTCCTTTCACCCCAATAAATTTAATAAATTTTAAAAAAATATTAAGTTTTTTTAAAACTTAAAGATCAGAAAGCAATTCACGGAAATGTAGCAATAAGACAATTAGTTAGAAGTTTTAAGAGGTTATGTTGTAGTAAAAGTTTGGGGTACCTGATAGATGGGTCAAACACAACAGGGTCTTCAAAGTGAATACATATAACTTCAGCTCAGAAGAGAGTAACCTAAATATAAATAACCAGGACAAAACTATTTCTAAGCTGGAGACACCTCACTCAGCAATTAATATTAACCTAAATCAAATGTCATCTTAGCGTCAGCTTCTTTTCTCACTTTCATTCTGTGCTCACCAACAGCATTCGCAGCAACTGCAGCCATAGCATCCGAGAACAGACTAGCCATCCAACGACCTGGACCAGGTGGCCCTTCCAGTGCAATGAAGTAAACTGGGATCCCGTTTATTAATAAAGCATCCTATGAATTCAGCTTGATTTAATCAGCCCAAAGCACATTAAGCTTCATGAAGTGACAAATTTAATTTCATAAATTTAAAAAAGTGAGGATGTCACCCTGGGATAAACTGACATAATTCCAAAGGTGCAACCCATGAAGTTCTACACCTGGGAAGGGGCATATTCCAGCCAGCCACAGCCTTACCTGCCACGCAAGTGCATGTGGGAGGCTTTAACCAAAATTTACCTGTAAACAGGAAAATACTATGGACAAGCTCATTGTTGAGGCTTATTTTAATGACCTGTTTGTTGAGGCACAGCTCCCAACTATATGGTGACAACGAAAATATTTCAAGAAAAAAAAAAAGGATTTTTCTATACAGTGAAAGGCACTGATTCAATGCTTCTGCCCCTCCAGACCTCATAAGTTGCGGAACTTGGGAGAGCAGACTAGGGATAGGGACGCTTAAGACATTAACATTTAAGCTTAACGACAGTAGTGAGAATAATTGCTACATTTCATTTATGGAGAGCTCTTCAAGAGAGGTTGAAGAGCACTTGCATTTCAAGGTATGAATATTTTCAGAAGGTGCGTTGCACCCAAGAGCTGCGCCTTTCAATCACCATCTCTGTCAGGAGGTTCCAGTCACTAACCAGCCAAATGGCAAAGGCTCCTTAGAGAGCAGTTAAGCCAATTTGAATGTCTTAATATGACAGAATCCTCCATTTTCTAGAGAAAGAGATGAAAATTGAAATATTGAATATTTTAGGGATTTGACAAGTGTCTAAAGTCATTTTTTTTCACTTATAAACCTTAGGGACAGATTTCTGGCTGTGTTCTCTGGATCACCCACTTTGACACCACAGAGAGCTTGTTGAGAATGCAGATTTTTGGGTCAACAGGTTTCCTAGACGAGTGCTTCTGAAGTTGGGCTTGTGAATCTGAATTTTTAATACACTTCCCAGCAAGTTCTAAGCCTACTCAGGTTTGAGAGACAGTATCATCAGACATGTTGGGTGAATAGGAACCTAAACATTAAAACCAAACTGAGCGCCGTATCATTCACTACAGATCCTTTCGACCTACATCTACTGACACTCTCTCCTTCTTCTCTAAGTTTGTTTTTACATGTGAATTCAAGAATGCTGTAATTCAGCTTTTGGGGATCATAGTGTCCCTCTGATCCTCAAATTCACCCCTCAAGACCTTAAAACTGCATAAAAAGATCATATTCAAGCTTAGAATCACAAAAAAACCCACTCGCCTCTCTCTATTTGTATAGGGTTCCCTTCATCATGTCATGATGAACCATAACTCAGTCTGTTTTTATCAACTATAATCCAGTGTCAGAGGATATAATGCTGGCACCGAAGAAAGCACAGTGGCTTTGGTGACCGGCAGAGCTGTCACTAATCCCGTTGCTGGCTCTTGGTAACTCCTTTTATTTGGACAAGATAATCTCTCTGAGCTCCAGTTTCCTCATCTAGAAAGTGTGGATCATGGTGCTTGGGATTGTTAAGAGGAATAAAGATCATTTCAGTGATGTATTTGTTCAATTAGTTCATTCATACATTCAACAAATATTTCCTGAGCACCAACTGTGCACCTAGCACTCCTTCTAGGCCCTTGATGGGTCCTCATGGAACCTGCAATTTTAGAAAAAGGAGCTAAATAGTAAACAAATAAAATTAATAAGTAAATTATAGCATAGGGTAGAAATGCTAAATAAAATGTGTGTGTGTGTTGGGGGGGAGGGGCGGTAAAGGCAGGGTAAATAGGATCAGAATTGCAGGAGTGGGGAAGCAGGTCAAGGTAGGCTACTTTGAGAAAGTGAGATGTGAGCTGAATTGATGGAGGGAAGGGCGTGAGCCAGAGGAAGAATGTTCCAGGAGGAAATGGCTGGAGCAAAGTCTACTCAGGGTGAAAGGCAGAGTGGCTGCAGGGTGTTGAACAAAGGAATGACATGAGATCATATTCCTAACCGATCATTAGAGGTGATGCGCTTCAATTATACTAGTACATCTAAGAGAATGTAACAGATGAGTCCTTTTCAATGGGAATAGATTCTGCTTGGGTTTATAGTGATTATTCTTTACAACAGAACTTTAAAAACAGGACCAGATTTGCCAAAGGATTCTCCCATAGTTGCATAATAATCTTTAAACATGATATCTCTGGAGATGAGTGTGTGTGTTGTGTGTACGTATGTGCATGGATATGTGCGTGTGTGTGCACATGCTAATACCTAAATCAGTGGTTCTCAACCTGTGGGTCGCGACCCCTGAAAATACATCCTGCATATCAGATATTTACATTATGATTCATAACAGTAGCAACATTACAGTTATGAAGTAGCAAGGAAAATAATTTTATGGTTGGGGGGTCACCACAACATAAGGAACTGTATTAAAGGGTCGCGGCATTAGGAAGGTTGAGAACCACTGACCTAAATGCTACTGCCAGCCCTACCTGGATCTCAGGCAAGTCCCACCCTATGCTGATATTTAGGTGCAAACCTATGTTCCTAGATGTAGAGCGGGGTCTGAAGAAAAAACAATGGTCCTAAACCTCTGGTCATGAGCCATTATACTTGTGCAAGGCATGAAAATTCAGCTCTAGACACACAGCTCAGGCCACTTGACATTCTAGTGAAAGATTTTATTTTATTTTTTATTTTTTTAAAATATATTTTATTGATTTTTTACAGAGAGGAAGGGAGAAGGAGAGGGATAAAGAGTTAGAAACATCGATGAGAGAGAAACATCGATTCAGCTGCCTCCTGCACACCCCCTATTGAGGATGTGCCTGCAACCCAGGTACATGCCTTTGACTGGAATCGAACCTGGGACCCTTCAGTCCGCAAGCCGACGCTCTATCCACTGAGCCAAACCAGTCAGGGCTCTAGTGAAAGATTTTATAAATTATGCATTTTCTCAATTTGGCATAGTTAAATGAGAGGTGATGCAACGTTAGATCTGTGTGTGAAGGAAATAGGCAGGCCTTTAGGAGGAACCACACAATCTTCAATCGATTCGAAAACAGCTAGCAAGGGCAAAAGGGTATCCTTTTTTTTTTTTTTTTTTTTTTTTTACTTTTCCGCAAAAGCCCTGTCACGGAGCATCACGTATTTCAAATAAATGTTACTACTAGGACTTTGTGATACATTTTAGGGATCCTAGCAGCAAGAGTATTAACTTTCCATATTTTACCTCATTTCTGATCTCTTTATTGAAAGTTAATTTTTCTTTACAGCCCATTGTACTTGCTAATATTGCATGAATAAAGTGTAATGGTGCAATAAAATAAAATTTGTCCCTTGGGACAGATAAATGCCAGGCTATTGAAGGGGGACTTTGAGCTATCCACCTTCGGTTTGATGTTCCATTACAACTGCATGCTGATCTTCATAGGTGCTTTAACTATTAAAACTTCATATCCCACAATGACAAAATTGCACTATTTTAACATGTTTTTCTAATAAGAGATGAGTTCACTATAATAGTTCCCTATGTTAATTTCCTTTTTTTTTATTTGTCTGGAAAATTGAATTAAGCCAGGTCAAATATTCTAATTGACTTCCCTTTCTATGTTCCTTCTAATTGTAATGTAATCTTCATTGGCACTCACTATTATTAAATTATTTGTATCATTATTCAAATAGGATGGAAATCCTTGAGATGACAGATGTGGAAGTTTAAATGTATTCTTTGCCGATGTAGTCAATAAGGGCATGGACTCTGGGCCAATGTGCCTGTGTTTGAAACCCAGGCCTGTGCTCACTAACTGTGTGCTCAAGGGCAAGTTATCTAACCTCTGTGTGACTCAGTTTCACTGCTAGTGAAGGGAGAGGGATAGAGAGTTAGAAATATCGATGAGCTGCCTCCTGCACATCCACTGGGGATATGCCTGTAACCAAGGTACATGCCCTTGACTGGAATCGAACCCAGGACCCCTCAGTCTGCAGGCCAATGCTCTATCCACTGAGCCAAACCGGTTAGGGCTAGAAAATGATATTTTAGTGAGATTCTTTTGCACTACCTGGGAAGGGAAGGCTGTGATTCCCACAAGCACTGGAACATAGTCATGATTTCTTCTCTACCCATTCTTCTTAGACCAGCTTGGCCGTATCTTCTCAAAACCTTCCAAAATTCCTATAGCACCCCATTCTGAACTATATATAATTTAGCTGTCAGTGGTTTATTTCCTGAATTTTATCGATTTTATTGCAAAGGCTGGACTGTATAATTGTCTGATGTAGTGGCTGTGCCTTTACTTCATTTCCTGGGTCAAGTAAGTAATCATGAGTTACTTGATTATTAATCTTGGAAAGAATCAAATAGCTTATCTGGACTCAATATTGATTTCATACGCATCTGTATACCTGGTCAGTTGATGACAAGTAGCAAAACAAACCAACGTAAACCGTCACTGGAAGTCTCATGAACTCATGCTCTTTTCTGTCAAGATTATCACAAGAAGCTTTTGTTATGAATTTAAGCCCACATGAAATGTAACACAAATTGTTTCCTGGACAATAGAAACTAGTTGCTAACACTTACATTCTTTCTACTTGCTAAACACTGTTTTAAGTATTTTTTTCTATAAGAACACAGGTTTCTGAGATTTAGATTTAAAAATCTAACAAAGAGTAAGGTTTAAAAACTTTGTAGGTGTAAAAACTATTTAATATTAAAGAACTGAAACATATAAATCAAAGTCACATTAGGGCTTGAGTTACACACAGCAATTTTTACAAAGTAAATAATAAATATATATATTAAGCTTTCTCTAGTGCAGCGGTTCTCAACCTGTGAGTCGCGACCCCTTTGGGGGTCGAATGACCCTTTCACAGGGGTCGCCTAAGACCATCGGGAAGCACATATATAATTACATATTGTTTTTGTGATTAATCACTATGCTTTAATTATGTTCAATTTGTAACAATGAAATTGGGGGTCACCACAACATGAGGAACTGTATAAAAGGGTCGCAGCATTAGGAAGGTTGAGAACCACTGCTCTAGTGGTTTAGCCTTGGAGGGAGCTAAGTTGTGTGTGTGAGGGTTGGTAATGGAGGTGGTGGCTATTTGATTCTTTCTAAGGTTAATAGTCAAGTCACTGAGGATTACTTACTATATATGCCCAGGAACCCAAATGAAGTCATTGCTGCTACTAAAACATAAGACAGTACAGTCCAGCTTGACGGATGTGCAGTAAGAGAGAAGATGTAAGAATATAAACAACCAATAGCTCAGTTGTGTAGGTCATGTTAGGGTGCTCTAAACTTTGGGAAGGGTTTTGAGGAAAATATGGGGCTGAGCTGGTCTAGGAAGGATGGGTAGAGAAGAAATGAGTATATTGCAGTGCGAGGAAGCATAATTTCTTCTTTCCAGGTAGCTAGTTCAAAAGAATATATATATATAAACTTGAAATAGGTCATATAAAAAAAGTGAAAAGCAAGTATTCTCTCATCAGTATAGTCTCCTGGGTTGAAGATGCTGGTCCCAGCAAGTGGCTATCAGGGAGGAGGCAAACACCACAGGGATGTGGAGAACTGCATTATCTTTTCCTTCTCTTGGGCCAGGCTATGCCGGATGTAGGGAGGGTTGGGCTTCGGAAGGCATGGTCATGGCCCTATGCCTCTGGGTGCATAAATGCTGCTAAGCACGGGTATGTGGATATGGGAGGCTGGAATTGCTGGAAAATTAGCCACCTGGAAGCAGTTCTTACCAACTGAAAGCAGTGGGTGTCTAGATATCTCAGCTCCCTCACCCCTAGGTTGGGGCAACTCTGTGGTGTGTCCTACCCTGGCTTCCCGAGTGAGTTCTCCACTGGGGTTAAGCTCTGGGTGCCCACAGTGGCAGCTGACTTGATAGTACACTCTTTATTGGCTCACTTCCCCATCCGACTACTGGGGCTTTCTTCACCTTTAAGATAAACTACCTGCTCTTGAATTCTTGTCTCAGGCTCTACTTCTGGGAGAACCCAAACAAAACAAACAGGAATTTTGGGGGGTGAAAAAGACGGGTTTTAGGAAATTTTGGAAATTAAGGGGACCATGGAGGAAGCACAGGTCTGCAGAGCAGCAGAAGGTATATTTCCATAGAATAGGGAAGCTGAGAAGCTGCAACAGGTACATTTCCATAGAATGAGGGAGCTGGGAACAGCAAAAGGTCTGTATTTACAAAATAAAGGGAAAGAAGTCCTTCATCTAGAATGAGAAAAAGAAAGCCCAAAGGGAATAGGAAAACAATAAGGAAGGAGGTGGGGAGAACCTCACATGGGAGGCTCAACCTTTTAGCTCAGGAGTTACTGTAGTAACCAGTCCAAGGGAATAGTGACCAATCAGAGGGGATAGCAAGGCACCAGGATCTGCAGCCTTTATAAGCCACAGGGAAAAGGAACTCAGTGGGACCTTTCCCCCCTCCCCACGTGGGAGTCCATTCTGTGGGACTCTTTCCCTCTCCCCATGTGGGGGTCTGTACTTGTTCTTCAACAAATCTCCACCTTTGCTATACCACTTTCTGTCCATGGATTCATTCTTCGATTTTGGCGGACAAAGAATCCGAGTTCCAGTCCAAAAAGTCTGTATCAAAACCAGCGGGAATGCATGTACACTGTGCCATATGTTCCCTTTCAGGAAATCCTTCCCATGACTCCTGCACATAGAAGTGTGAGCTGGGGGTGAGTGGCACAGTGCTGTCATGAACCCATTGGTCCTGTCTCAGTGTCATATGTCCACTCTTGTGTTCAGTAGTAGCCAGTGCCTTAATAAACTGAGCAAAACCCACACGGTACACTTACCACCACTTGCAGATGGCTTAGCAACAAAAATCTTGTTTTATTTTGCAAACAAAACAAATCCCATTCCCACTTTCCCCTGTCAGCTTTGCTCCATGTGGGAGCTTCATGCTGTCAGTATTCCCCGTGTGTGAGTAGCCTTCAAAAGTTCTGAGTCTTAATGATTACCCCAAAGCAGGAATTGTGGCATAAATTTCCATGTGTGAAATACATATAACAGCTTGAGTTAAACGGACCCTAAACATATGGCATTGTTTTCTGTATTTTCTAACACATGGGCAGCTTCTCACATTTCAAGTCAACTGAATGTGAGAAGACTATAGGCAAATCTTCTTGGAGGATTAACCACCAGGAAATATATTTGGTTTGTATAAATATTTGGGGTGGGATGGATGATGAGGTTAGACACTTTTCAAAGCTACACTGCATATTGCGGTGTGGTAGCCCAAGGAGAGACCTGGTGGAGGATTCTGGGTTCACCTGTATCTGGACTGGCTGAGCTTCAGACCCTCTCCTCTGACACAGGCTGCAGCAGAGAGGGCAAGCAGAGCCATAAGACTAGAGCTGGAGGAGTAGGTGTTGGCCAGCCTGGTGCCTTTTTCATGTGTGACTGACAGGGACCAATGAGACACGAAAACATCTCTCTTCCTATGCCCTGATGCTGCTATCATTCTGGATGGTTTGTAACCTGTGTATAAGCTTATGTCACTTGCTCAGGGGCCACCAGGTAAAGTCCTTGGAAAAAGTCCAGAATATATCAAATGGATCTAGTCCCTAGTGACCAGATTCCACATAGGAGTAGGGTAAGTCCCCATTCTTTGGTTCAAGAGTTAAAGCTTAAAACCAAACATCAGAATTATACTCTCCCAGGGAGAGACCAATTCTACTCACCTCTCAGGGAGCTGCACCGGAAGAGGCAGTGATGCGCCTGTAGTTCTCTTCAGGTGATGATTGATAGGGAAAGGAAAAACGCAGGCTCGATAGGCATCTCTCCCCTGAGCAGCTCACTTAGCTTTGTCAGGCCTCCCTAGCCACAACCAGCTCTGCTGTCCTCATTACTGAAATGGGCCCACCAGAGTGCCAGGGTGCTGCCCTCGCTGCTCACCCTGGGCAAGAACACTTAGTCGGCCCGTAGCTGGCCTGTAGGAGTCCTGAAGACCAGGGTGTGGTCGGCAGGTCTGTGGGCTCAGGACATTTTCAGGCTTGCTCTGCCTATCCTCTCCTTCATTCCCTCCAGTGTATTAATGCACATATAGTGGAGCGTTTAGAGGGACTTACTCATATACCCGTGTTACCTATATTTCCTCTGAGATAGGCGTCACCAATCTGCAGTTTGGGGTGAGCTGTCTATCATAAGAACCAGGCTGTTGAACTTGCCCTCACACTTCTGGGGGACAGGGAGGGAGCTCTTTTTTCAGTTGGTAAGAAAGTCCCCAAGCTTCATGTGCAGACGTGTGACCAATGAGGCCACTAAGCCCTGTCTTTGTATCAGTTAGGGGTTCTTCCGTCTTTGCACCTTCCCTGCTCCAGGCTGCATGCCCGCTGGTCACCCCCATCAAGGCTGTGCTGTTCATTCACAGTGAATGGAGGCTCCCTAAACAAGGACTTTAGGACAGGGGACCCAGCCTATTTTTATTTCTCCAAACCCTTCTTCCTACCTTTAGGTGGTTGTGGCCATAAAATAATGATTCTACAATCAAAAAGCCCCTAATGTGGAGGAGAAGGGAATAAAAAAGGAAGAGGTTCCCTGGGCTGGAAACCTGTGGATTTCCCTGTGTCAAAGGGCGAGGGTGGCTTTATGAAACTAGGAAAGTGAGGGCTGCCTCCTCAGTGGCAGCCTGGGGAAAAGCTACAATCCCAGGGAAGAAGGGCGCATGGGGTTTGGAAGTCAGGCAGCTCTGATTTCTGACACATCCCAACTGTGTCTCAAACACAGAGTTGGTGTGAGAACCAACCAAATAGTTGGTCATCAATGCATCCTTTGGATTGATTTATGACCAAAAGGGGGAAGTGTGGACCAAAAAAAAAAAAAAAAAAAAAAAAAAGGCCAAATGCTAACCTGATTAGCTCAGGGAAGGCCTGCATGGCAGTTTTGCAAACTAAAAGATCTAAAGTAACCACAAAGGATGGTCTGAAGTTAAAACTGGAACTAAAAGCAGTTTATAGTGGGTATCATGTCCTAGGCCAGTATCTTCCCTGATAAAGGTCAATCTTTACCTTAACTGAGCCTATTGTCTTTTTGCATCTGAGATAACATCCTTGTGAAATGTCAGGGTAACTTGTAACTTCCCTTTTTCCAGACCCTGCAGGGCACAACCAAATGCATCTGGGCTCCTGGACAGAGACCACGAATTCCCTCATTGTTATTGTTATCATGGTAAGTGTAGACTGTTAACTATCCTGCCTCTGCCCACCTAAGTAAAAGAAGTATGTGTCTATCATTTTACTTTTTATCCAATCCCAGAGGTTTCCCCTCTTTGCTTTCTTCTGCCTCCCTATTTTATCCAATCCCAGAGGTTTCCCCTCTTTGCTTTCTTCTGCCTCCCTAATCTATCACCAATGGATTTCCTTTAACCCACTTAGGTCTCCTTCCTTGATTGTAATGTATAAAACAAGGTGAAGAACTGCCATTCTCCGGAGCATTATCCCAATCCATTGAGATTCTGCTTCCTGGCAATTGTCAACAGTTTGGCTGAAATAAACTCACAAAAATTCTTTTTTAAAAAAAGCCCAAACAGGAGAAGCAGTGTACAGGATAGTGCAAGATACTGTTGTGACGCTTTACGAAGTTCATGATGCTTAGGCAGTTGAAGTTCATTGCAGAGATGCCGAAAGGGGAAAGAGGACTTGCCTTGCGAGGGGTCTGTCTTCCCTTCTCCATCCGCTCTGTCTCCCCAGGGCTGTCCCTGTCTCCCCCGCGCTCCCACTCCATCTCCGCGGAGGGGAGAAGCATCGCGGGGTCCCGGGCTCGCCATGCGCCGCTGCAGTTGCGCGCGGCCGCCTCTAGATGGAACTTTCTCACCAACACAAGGCCCGGCCACGGCTGCCCCGGTGCCGGGAGGCGGGGCGCTCTGGCTCTCGCCGGGGCAGGTGCGGGTTGCCTGGGCTCTAACTCGCGGGGAGGGCTGCGGAATGATTCTACAGTCAAAAGCCCGGAGGGTTTCCATTAGCTGGAGGCGAAGGGAATCCCGAGGTTTCCCTCAGACTCGGAGCGGCGGCGCAGTGCGAGTCCGCAGCAGTTCCTGCGCGCGCCTGGGGCTCCTTTATCAGCTCAGTGCAAACCAGTCACCACGGCCGACTGCGTGCACCCCTGCGTGCCCTGTGCCGGGAGCTCGGTGAAAGGGGCCCCCCCGGAGTCTCGAGGTCCAGAGTGGGGAGACTCGGACGAATGGCCGAACCGCGGGCGCGGCGGGGGCCAACTTTGCAGGGCACCGCACGACCGGCGGGCTCTCCTTGGAACATCCCCGGAAAGAAAACGGGTGGCGGGCCCCTTGCCCTCCGCTACGTCTTCTTCACGGGGACCCTTTCGGAGCTGGGCTCGCGGCCTCGACAGCGCGCTCCGGGTGGGTGGCCTCGCGCGGCGCCTGCCCACGCGGGTCCGGGCTCGGCGGGCAGGCTGAGCGGCTCAGCTCCTTCCCAGCCACGCTGCTCCTCCCCGCCCCCTCCCCGCCACTCCTTCCCCTCCCGCCGACTTTGGGTCCTCCCTTTTCCGTAGGCGGGTGGGGTGATTTTAAAATCAGAACTGTTGACATTTCTGGTCCCCACGTCGCCGAGGGCTGAGCGATGTAGCGCGGAGGGGACTCTGCCGGGGCGAGCGTCCGCCTCCCTGCCGCGCCGGGGCAGTACGGTGACCCCGAAATCCGGGGCCTCCCGCCCCTCGGGGTGCCTCCTCCTGCTCCCGAGGTGACTGGTTGGCGCGAAGCGATTGGCGACTCGGGGCGCGATCCCGGCCGCGGCTCCCCGCGCCGCACCGGGTGAATGGCCGCGGGCGGAGGACTGGAGGCGCCGCGCGCAGACCAATCGCGGCCGCGGGTGGGAGGATTTGTTATTCACATGGAAGAGACTTGGCGCCCGGCGGCCCGGCGCAGCCCAGCAGCCCCAGACCAGCCACAAGTGCGCCGCGGTGCTCGCCTCGCGCGGCGGTGGCGGCGGCGCGGACATGGAGCTGCGGCCCCCCGCCCGCTTCCGCACCGCGCCCTCTGCGGGGAGCAGGGTAAGACTCGCCGAGCGGCAGAGCGAGGGAGAGAGGAGAGCAAGTGCCGAACCACAGGGGAAAAGCTCCCACCCCAGCTGCCCCGCAACGCGGTGCTGGAGGAAAAAGGAGACCCCCACCCCCCGAATTCACCCCTCTCTCCGCTTTCCTCTCTCAGACCGCTCCGTGGACGGCCGGCCGGCCAGGCGCACGGTCCCCGCTCAGACCACTTTAGAGAGGCGCTTTCCTGGGCACAGCCCCCTGGCCTGCGCGCCTGGAGCCCGGGGGAGAGCTGGCGGGCAGAGGTGATGGAATGGGGGGCGCGGGGGCGGAGGCAGCGGGGGGCGAGGGCTGGCCGGGCGTTGGAGCTTGATTGGGTGTCTGTTGATCCTACGTTGCGAAGAGCCAGGCAGCCACCCCTCTTGTCTTCCCGTGATGACATTCCAGTGGAGAGGTTCAGAAAAGGGGGAGGCTTAGCTCGGAACTCCCAGGGCTTGGAGAGGTGATCCCCCAAAAGTTTCGCCTGCGACTGGGAGCCTGAAGGGCGAGGGGCGGGGGCCGCGCCCCGGCTGCTCGGCCGGAGAGCGGGGCGGCGCGTTTCAGGCGCCCTTGCTGGGCGGGCGCGCCCGGCGACCTGGACCTGCCCTGGCGGAACCGGACCCGCCCGCGGGGATGCCGAGGTACCTCCGTTCCGCGAATCTAGCGGGTGGTATTCCTAAAGTTAGAGGCTGCTGGGATGCGTGGGGGTAGCCCCTGTCTCCCTGAGTGTGGGGCTGGGCGATGAATGCCTCCCCGGGACTCAGGGCAGGTGGGGGTCACGGGAAGAGCCCGGCAGCTTGGGGGTCGTGGAGACCCCGCGTCCCGGCACGGCGTCTGCCTGCCAGGAGTTTGCATTCTCCGAGGGAGCGAGGGAGCGCGGCGGGGCTGGGATTTCCGCGCCCCCCTTTTGAGGCTTTCGGGAAAACACTGGAGTTCCCTGTCCTGTTGGGGGAGGGGAGGGGAGGGATGGTTTTGAGGATCTCGAGTTTAAGAAACAAAGGCAGATGCTCGCGACAGCTCCCGGGGAGCGGGAGCACCTGCAGCCGACCCGAGTCGGGCAGATGCGCGCGGGGCGTGGGCGCGTGGGGCGGCCAGGTGCTGCGGGGCGGGCGCCGGCTTCCGGGCGCGCCCGGGGACTGGGCGGCGTGGGAAAGGCAGGAGTCGCCGGGACTTCTCCCGAGACCCCGGAGGGGCTTCGAAGAAGAAGGCAGGTGCAGCGGGGAGGAGGGGAGCGGGGCCCGGTGAGTGGCTGTGGGCTGAGAGGGAGGTAGAGGTAGGGAACCTTCGGAGCCTGCCCAGAGCCAGTCCATCCGCTCCGCCAAGACCCGAGATCCCTCGAGGTTCGAGGTTCGAGGTTCGTACAATTGGCGAAAATGTAACACCAGGGGCGAGGGTTGGCCCCTCCCCCTGCGCGCGCGCTCTCTCTCTCTCTCTCTCTCTCTCTCTCCCCCCCCCCCGCCCCCCCGCCCTCCTCCCTCCCTCTCACACTACCCCAAACCGTCTATCTGACAGGTCCCTTTAGTCCAATTGAAATACAGAGGGACCTACGAGTCACCCAAGTGCGCAAGGCGGCACCCCCACTCTTCATGGAATTGTTTTCCCCGGGGCCCAAACTGCAGAGCCGGGGTCAGAGGGTGCCTGCGCACCCAGGATGCGGGGGTGAAAATAGACCCACCCGACAACCGCAGAAACCCAAACCTAGTCCTCGCAGCCCGTCCCTCCTGGGGTGGCGGGTGGGACTGGCCTGTTTGCTATTTGGGGGTGATCCTTTCCCACCGCCCTGGCGGCGTGGGAGCCTCACCATACCCAAGCATATGTTCGGGTCTCCACCACTGACCCGGGTCCAATACAAATCCTGCCAACGAACAGAGTTGGAAAGCAGGTTTGGTGGTGGAGATACTGACAAGGAAACATCATAAACCGGAGAACTACATTCCGATGATAGCTTGTATTCTGCTTGAAAGAAAAGAGAAAAAGAGCCACCAGCAGGTAGATCTTGGATAAACAGCTTATTGCACTTGACTGTAATTTCCATTTTCTGTTATGAAATTGTTTGTCAATAATTGCAAATGGCTACAGAAACCACTTCAGTTCCCCTCGGTCACTTGCTTGTGAGCAATGTCCTGGAAGATCGCTGGAGGAGACTGAACCAGCTGGGTGAAGCTCATTGCCTGCTTTTTGAAAATAGGTGGTTTGATAATTTTGAAGAGAAAAGCCATACCCATCGGGGAAAATGAGTTAAGGTTTTTAAATGTCACTTTCTCATTTCAGATTCAACTACCTGAGATAGAAACAGAGGATTCTTGCCTTTAAATCAGGGAGTCCGGGAGGAACAGCGAGGGAGGGGAGGCTGTCTGGGAGAGGATTCGCCCAGAATAAAGAAAAAGATGCTGAGAACACAGTTGCATTGTTCTATGTGGGCTTGATTTGGTCGATTTGGTTTGTTAGCTAGTTCTGCCCTTCCCTGCTTCCGCTGTAAATGATGATGACTTGAGTAATTCCAAAAACTTCTAAATTTGAAAGGAACAGATAAAAGCATCAAGGAGTGCAGGAGAAAGTTAGAGGTCTGGAGCGATGTGCTCCTTTCAGAGTTGGCTGCGCAGATTGGCGCTGTTACAGGACTGGTGTAATTGGTATTTATGCAGCAAACAACCAGCTGACGTTCATGTTGGCAGTATCACATGCCAATCTTTGTGGGAAAATGTTCCATTGTCTTCAGGGCATGAGGCACAGAACACTGTACACACACACACACACACACACACACACACACTCTCTCTCTCTCTCTCTCTCTCTCTCTCTCTCTCCCTCCCTCCCTCCCTCCTGGTAGCAATGCTGTTTCTCCTTCTGAGTTTCCTTCCCAACGTCTTCCTCCTGTAGTTAGAGTGCCCGACGGGAAGGGGACCGTGCTGTAGTCTGAGGAGAGGAGTTCCTCTGTCCCAGTATCTGAAGAAGAAGATGCTGCTGCCTGGATTTGTCTCTTAACTGGCCTCACAGCAAAGACCTGGCTATGTCTCCACCTTTTGAACAGGCTGCTTCCCAAGGTTCAGGAAACGGTTGCTGTTTTCCTGATAGAACCCGGGGAGTGTGTATCACCAGATACACACACGTAGTTTGCTCAGAGGGACAGTCACTCCATGTTGTTCCAGGAGAGGGTGTGAACAGAGAGCCAGTTGGATCCTCTTGTTTTTATCCCAAGAGGGGGTTTTCTGTCTGCTAGGAATTTAGATCCCTCCCACCCTCCCACCCTTCCTTCCTTCCTCCCTTCCTCCCTCCCTCCCTCCCTCCCTCCCTCCCTCCCTCCCTCCCTCCCTTCCTTCCTTCCTTCCTTCCTTCCTTCCTTCCTTCCTCCTTCCCCCCCTTCTCCCTCCCTCCCTCCCTCCCTCTCTCCTTTCTTCTTTCCCTTTTTCTTGGCTCTGAGAGGAGTTTTCTTTGATTTTCATTTCTACTTGCTGCTTTGACAACTTGTGACAAACTCATTCACTGACTAAGGACCTTGAGCATGATGCGTTCTCATCCCAGGACCCGCTGATTTCAGGGCCACTGTGGAGAGGCTCCTGACTCATGGTGATTCCTAGCTTTGGCTTGTTACATTGCAAGTCTATATCATTATTAGAGACTTTTCTTTGGTAAAGAAATGATGGGTCTCCTGGAAAATATCTTACAAATGCAGATGTTCTAACTGGGGAAGATATTAATGCATCTGCAGGTTTTGATACCTGTTAGTGAATCTGTTCACTCCCTAGGCAGGGCCAAGGGAATGAGAGAACCTGGTCTTCAGATCATGACTTGTAGGACACATTAGCACTGAGGGAGGGCGGAGATCCACCTGGGGGAGGAGGGAGCAGGTGAGCAGAAGTGGAAGATGTGGGACAGGCCAAGAAGAGTACTTGGAGATTATTGAGCACCTGCGTTGCCACTTGCATGCTTTTTCAGACAAGGTTATGCCTAAAGATAGAAATCTGCTGGCTGCTTATTGACTAACGCTTCCAGTGGTAATGACCCTTAGTGGTAGACGCCCTGCGTTGTATTCTGCATATGACTTAGGAAGGTTTCCTGTTGTCCTCTTCTCACTGTGGAAGAATATCTTGTCACCACCCCCTTCAAATTGACATTGGATGCTCTAAGTGTCCATGACCCCAGCTGTCCAGGTCAGATATTGCACTTCTATTGACTTTATTTTCTTGTGTCCTTTCCAGTTTTCCTTCAATTTCCTTTGATTTCTTGGACACATGACTTGTTAAGATCTCATTAGCCCTGAGTGTGATGGGAAAGTGACTTTTTTTTAGCTATTCCAAGCACAATGCACCAGCAAAATATGTGAGTTCTAGGAATGATTGTTTAAAAAAAAAATAGTACCCCAATACATTCTGAAAGTATCTATATACTTTTACATACATTTTATCATTTTATTTCGCAACCCTGGGAGGCGGCCAGAAATCATTCCTCAGTTCAGAGAAGAAAAAATTGATCCCAGGTAAAGTGACTTGCCCAGTGTTATGTAGTGAGTACTGGGGTGGGTGAGTTTGGAATCGGGGACTTCGTGGATCCCAGGGTGCCACACTCACAGTCCACATTATCAATATCAAATCAGGGTTGGCCCCATATTCGTCAGTGCTGTCCTGCACCCAAGGGGCATGGAGTAAAGACCCACTGATGAAGGGAAAGAACACAGCAGCACTTTTGCGTTTGAATTTTGGCTCAAGATTTTAGACACATTCATATAACATTTCTGTTTTTTGCTTCCTTGTATCCCAAAATGGAGGCCCGATACCAACCTCATATGTGTATTTTGTGAAGGAAATGAGGTGATGTGTGTGAGGCTCCGGGCACACTGTGGGCATTGAATAGATGTTGGTTTTACCCCTTTTCTTATCTGATACACACTATAAAAGTGGCTTCTCATTACTTTAAATATGGTCTTTTTAGGCAATAGCTGTAATATTGAAAAAAAAAAAACCCCTGTGAAAATTGAATTCTACTAAATCAAATTATATTTTAAGTGCACAGGGGTTTTAGCTATTTATAGGGAATCTATGGTGAATTCCGTTGTAATGCACATAATCACTTTCTCCTTTATCTGTTTAGTAAGTTGAGCATCTCATGTATCAGATTTTCTTAATATGAGGCTTGCTTGTACAGAAGAGCTTTCCGAACCCCCTCTCACTGATGGAAAAGTCACTCAGGTTGCAAACAATATCAGTCATTGTGTTCATTTGGCAAAGCCTTGCTGTAGTGTTTGAGCATAACCTCATATTCCTTTATTATTAAATAATAGATTTTCAGAATGGGAAACTGGAAGACACCTTAGAGATCACATCACATGGTCCATCTCTCTCATTTCCCTGACGAGGAGCTAGAAGCACACAGAGGTAAAGTGTCATGTCCAGTGACGCCAGCCAGTGACTGTCAGACAAGGATCCACTTCCAGACCTCCGTTGCCAGTCCTCACGCTCTGTCTGGCCTGTCCTCACACTGCCCCCTCCAAGATCCCAGGGCCATGCACACACGTTTTGGTGTAGGAGATGATAGACGAATATGATGCATTTTCTAAAACAACCAAAGGAGCTGCAAATGTGGGCAGTTTCAAGGGAAACTGCTGGATTTGCAGTTTTGTGAGTTGATGACAATATACAGCTTAACCTTTTCGTTAAAGAGCTGAGTGGAATCCAGTATAGAGATGCTGGTTGGCCCATTATGAGAAAATAAATTACAATTCTTGGCTAATGTTATTCCTCAGTGAGGATTTTACCATATCATGTCTTAAAAGCAGGTGCCAAGTGCAACAACAGACCCTGATAGATCCTCCATGGTTTGGAGGCTTGCTTCTCACTGGCATTAGGCAGGCCAGGAAACTTGATTTGAACCAAGTTTAGACAAACTGTATTTGATATTCTCAACTTTTTGAGAGATTCATAAATCATCCTGCCTTTGGGGGAGGGGGGTGGGTGGGAGGTAATCAACCAAGGACCTTATATGCATATACTAGTATGCATGGCCCATGGACACAGACAATAGGGTGCTGAAGGCCTGGGGTGGGGGTCAGGGGGAGGGACGGGTTGGGGAGGGTCAATAGGGGAAAATAGGGGACATACGTAATACTGTCAACAATAAAGAATTATTTAATAAATAAATAAATCACCCTGCCCTGGAAATGCCTTCTGCCTGCCCAGATTGTCTAGTGTACTCTTAATTAGTACATAATTATTCTTAAAGAGCTAACCGTGGAAGATATACACATTTCTGGAAGATTTCAGTGGGCGGGCAGGGCCTTTAGTCTCCGTGTGAACTGTCATAACCAGCCTCTGCAGCCCTGGGGACTTTCTCAGTCCCTGGGGCCTGAGGATTTGGACTGCAGGTGCCACTTACTAGCTCAGGGCCTTGGGCTATATTCGACCTTTCTGAGCCTTCTTATTTATACAAAAGCTAATCTGTGAATGAAAATTTAATAAGATACTCTCTTAGGCACTTGGGACCTTGGTACAGAGAAGGTACGTGGAAAATAAAAAGCAGAATTCAAGGCCCTGGCCCTTGAGAAGCTGTTCTTACCACTGGCCTTTCAGGGAAGTTGTTAGGGAGCCGCAGAATCAAGTTCCAGTGTGTGTGGAGGGGGCCTGGGGGAGCTGCTCCCCAGCAGACCCAGGTCTGAGAGACTTGCTGGAAGTGCTAATGACATACCATGTATCTGTACTTAGGTTGGGGCAGGAGGGAGTGACCAGGAAGGGCTCCAGGGCTGAGTTAAGCCTCCTCCAAGGTTGGGAAGCACCTCTTGTGAGCTCAGAAATAGTGCAGGGCGTCTACTCTCCCCACGGATAGGTTTCTGGAGTGTAGACCTCACACCTCCTTGAACGAGTCCATCAGCAAAGGTGAGGTTTGTAGCAAACCCTAGAGGAAGGTCAGTTTGAGAGGAAAAACTGTCTTATTTTAAGTCAAGCACAGAACAGGAAGTAGAGCTATTTGCTTCTGTAGCACAAAATGGTCATTATTTCTTTAAAACTCACCAACTCCTTAACTAGGATGAGTTCAGATCGAAGCTCATGAGAATTGCTTAAGAGCAAGGTTAGGCAGCATAAGATTATACAATGAAGCCGAATTTATGTAGGTTTTTTTTTTTTTTTTACAAATTTTCAAATATATATATATTTTTCCCTTAGAATTTAAAAGGGAAACTAAACGTTCCAGCTGTCAAGAGTCTGTGATTTTTATAACAATGTATCAGATTTTGAAATAAGCTCAATATCTTATACGTAGCTCTGATTTTAATTTTAAAGTGAGCGAATTCAGGGAACACCTCACCGAATGGGCAAATATGGAAAGAGTTGCTCAGTTTCAGTGGAAAATGAGCTGCAGACTAGATTAGCACTAGTAGCTCCACGCGCCCTGTGCCAGGTACTGTGCTTTCTGGCAGGTTCCCTCGACCCTTTTCAGATAAGAGGACCGAGCTTTATTTAGAGAGATTATGGTGCCATTAGTTCCATGCTGCAGAGGAGGGAGCTTAGGCAAAACTTCAAGTGAGCTGTCCAATAAATAATAAGCAAAATGAACCTCTTGTTTTCCATTTAAGGGCATTCATCTAATATAACTCATTCCTCTCTCACTGCTATTTATCCTTCAACCTTTCCTTAACCTAAAGCTCGAAACAGACCTATGAGAAGCTAGAGAGACTGAACATTATTGTAAAGACGAATACTTTGAAAAGAAACTCAATTTTATTTCTTCCAGGACTGTATAGCAAAGGCACTAGGTTAATGCCACGTGAGTACGTAAGGATGATTTGTAATTAACAGATGGACTGTTTTTATGTTCGTCTATAATTGGAAATCGTTTATTCTCTGAAGTGGTTTAAGTACTTGGGAGGCAGCTCCATGAAATGAAGAAAGACTGGTCTTTGGAGAACAATAGGCCCACTTCCTTTCCCCCATAAAGATCCCTCCTTCACGTATTTTTTTATTCTGTGCTCAGAAAGGATATGCAAAGGGTCAGCCCAGCCTTGTGGACTTGGTCTCAAGTTCTGAATTAGTGATCCGAGTTAATGAGGTTTTACTATCTTATAGCTGATCTTCCTTGTGAAACTGTAAAACACAATTCTCCTTCCCTATGGTCGGTGCAATTTACGGTCCATCACTTACATGGTTTCAGCCAGAAAGTCAAGTTGACTTTCTAAAGTGTTTCCTTTTGTGGACTGCCTGAGGTCAAGCTGTTGTTGAATCACAGATTTTCTGAAGGAGAAGCAGCTGCCAGGAGAATTGCGTGTGAGAAAAATCAGAAAAGGACTAAGGAGATTGGGGTAGAATAGAGGAAATCTAGGGTTTAGCATATGCCAGTAGGCAGGGAATGCCTGTCATAGGCAGAATAGAACTATCTCAGCTGAGTGGCTGCATGTCTGAATACCCTCCAGGTGTCCACTCAGAAATCCAGGCCAGTGGGCTGTGATGGGCCCCCTGTTCTACTCTGAAAGTGGAGAAAGTGCAGATTTCTCGGAAGGCTCTTGGACATATGTTCCATTGTCCTATAGGGAGGCACCATCCTTTCCTTTGGGACAGGAAGGATGGAATGAAAATTTTATGAACTGGAAATTGAACATATGAATGAAAATACAAGCAGATGTCGGTTGTCTAGGGTAGAGGAAAATTGTCAAAATTTCAGGTTTCAAATCTCTCCTTGCAAGTAGGTTAGAAATGAGCATTCGCTTAACCATCCTGCCAAAATAAGTCGGTGCTATTTATTCTCTCAATTGCGTGTGTTTCAAATATCTGATTCCTTTATGTTAGGTCACTTCTAGTTTTCAGTTAAACCTCCTCAAAAGTCCTTTGAAGGAATCTCATGGAATTCTTTAAGAGCCAAGGTCCTAGAATAAACTTTATTTTTAATTGATTTGATTGCAGACATTTTCACTCCAGCTTATTTCTCAGTCTTGATGAAATAACTGTTTTCCCCACAGAGTCAGATGAAATTAAGAAGCTCTTCAATTGATCTCCAGCTCCGATTTGCTCCTAGTGAGTCTAGGATCAAGGAATGTTTACTTTAGGACTGTAAACATGCCCATTGCTTCCACCCTAATACATTCTATTGGAAACTTCGACAGTGGTAATAGGAATATCTTCACCCATAACCCTCCCTATGTGCTTAATTTTCAAGTCTTTGTTTTGTTATCACAGAACAATAAGATAATTTGTATGAAATAACTGACATTGTATGGGAAATCTTTTCAAAAGCTGTGAAACTTATACAGTGTCAGCTCCTGGAGTGGATTTCTTCCGTGTGTGTGTGTGTGTGTGTGTGTGTGTGTGTGTGTGTTTGAATAATCACTTTTTTTTTCTACTGGGAAATCTGAGGCACCAAAAAAATGTCATTAACAGACAACTGGCTTGTTGAATACATCACAGAAAAGAACCTTTCATGATGATTTTGTGGTCAAAATTTAAATGCTAAATTCAGACAGCTATAAAAACTACAAACAGATTTGAAAAGAAAGAATGCCATCAATCACAGGATTTTTACCTTCACAGAAATTAGATTTATTGAAATAAACTGGTAAATAAAAATACTTTCTGGCTTGGGAGAATCAACCTAGTTTCTGATACTTTTCCCCCGCTCCAAAAGTGTCATCAATCTCTCTGTTTAGATGCAGTGCAGCCACGTGTTCAGAATCATAGGGGGACAAAAAGAATTAGCTTCTTGCTGAATAGGGGAAGTTAAGCCAAAAAAAAAAAAAAAAGCTGGTGTAACAGGGCTTAAAACTATGAAAAATGTAGACCCATTGAACTGAACCCCCTTTTCCCTTCTCCTGCCCCCAGGAATAATTCTGCTGCAGGGCTGATTTCAAGGACATGGATTGTTGACCTCATCCCAACATCAGAACCTCGGCGGTTATTCTGATTTTTGCACCATTCCAGGCAAGTTGACTTTATATGGAAATAAAATTGAACCTTTGAGGTCTGATGGAAATTCACTGTGACATTCCAATCAAGAAAACTTGCTGAAGCCCACAGAGCCTTTCTCAGGGGGCCTGATGGTAGCCTCCAGAAGGTGCGGCCTCAGGTGGTCCCCCTTCTTCTGTGGCAAGAATAAACTTTGGGTCTTGGATTGCTACACCACCTGTGGAGAAAATGGTATGCGAGGGAAAGCGATCAGCCTCTTGCCCTTGTTTCTTCCTCCTGACCGCCAAGTTCTACTGGATCCTCACGATGATGCAAAGAACTCACAGCCAGGAGTATGCCCACTCCATACGCATGGATGGGGACATCATTTTGGGGGGTCTCTTCCCTGTCCATGCAAAGGGAGAGAGAGGGGTGCCTTGTGGGGAGCTGAAGAAGGAAAAGGGGATCCACAGACTGGAGGCCATGCTTTATGCCATCGACCAGATTAATAAGGACCCTGACCTCCTCTCGAATATCACTCTGGGTGTCCGGATCCTTGACACATGCTCCAGGGACACCTATGCTCTGGAGCAGTCGCTGACGTTCGTGCAGGCGCTGATCGAGAAAGATGCTTCGGATGTGAAGTGTGCGAATGGGGACCCACCCATTTTCACCAAGCCCGACAAGATATCTGGAGTCATAGGTGCTGCAGCCAGCTCCGTGTCCATCATGGTTGCTAACATTTTAAGACTTTTTAAGGTAGGTAAAGGCATTGTCTTTCTGACCATTCTGAAAGAATAATAAATTGTTCTGACACCAACTGCAGGTTTAAGAAGAAAGCGAAGATGATGAAGATGCTCATTGATCCCCTTCAGGGTCACTAGGTTTCCCAAATAGAGGATTCCGTGTCTGGGTTTCTACACGTGTTAATTTAGTTCCATTATTTAGAACTAATCATGACTGTTCTTTTTCTGAACAAACAGAAAGATGATAATTTCTGTGACATGTTGAGTCTTCAACATCCTGGAATATCTTCTTTACTGAGGCTCATTTAAAATCAAAGCCAGTATTTTTAGAGAGTATAATGAACTCTTCACACATTTATCATAGGAAACATTGCTATGGTATTTGAGATATTAGATAATTTACTTGGTGAAAGTTCTTTAAAGTGGGATGCTCTGTTATGACAAAAGTTCCTGTGTGAAGAAACAGTATTTATTACTAATGTGAGGATGGGAGTGACACTCTGGGCTAAGGTGGCCATAAAATTGTCAGGTTTATTATGGCTACAGAAGAGCAGAACCTCATTAATTCAGACTGCCCTGATGCAGCCTTGGAATAATTATATATAATTCTTATTGAGTTAAAAGTTCAAATTTAGCAAGATAATTCAATACTTTTTGACTTAGATTTCTAGTCAGATGATCTATTACCTATAAATTACATTTACATATTGAATAAAATTGGCAAAATAAAATGATGTATGTAACAACACCTTGAGTGTATAAAGTGCCATAAAAATAGTTATTGTAACCCACCATCTTTCATTAACTTTCTCATTTTATTTGTTAATATCCATTATGTAGTCTTTTGTAATGACAATTTTTAAAATTGAAAATACTTTTCATTCTGATTTCCTACTCTGGAACATGCCTTTTCCAACTTACTCTGAACTAATGAGGCTTTGCTTGGTATTGAGAAACTGTTCCTATGCATATTACATTTAAACATATTAAAAGAATATGGAGAATTAGGTGACAGATCTAGTGACAAAAGTGAACAAAGTGATGGAAAACTTGCTTCACAATAAAGATAAAAGGAATTGAATCAAAGGCTTTCTGGTTGGGAAGATATCTTGGAGGACCATCTAGTGTGGTTCACTTCATGCGCTGTAATCTTTTCTGTAACACCTTTCACCCCCAAAGTGGCTGTCCAGCTTCTGAATGAATTCCCTTAGTTTGGAGAAGAGAATGCTAAGAGGCAGCTTAATGACTCTTTTCAGATGGATGACATTTTCTCAAATGAGGATGCTGCTGAGCAGAAGCAGCTCTGTGTCTGAGCAGCACTGAATGGGCACAAACAGGCTTTAGGGAATTCTGACACATTTGAGCAGGACATTAGGAAGAACCCTATGCCGGGAGGAGGACACCGATTAAAACAGGCCGCCAAGGGCTCTCTAATTCTTCATCTCTGGAAACTTTCAAGGCAAACTGGCAAGTTGTTAATAATTTATCCTGGGCTTAGCTGACCCCTTGTCCAGAGGCAAGATGCAGAACCAGGATTCTGCAGGGTTTCCTCACATCCCGGGACCTAGGACTTCTCCCAGCAGTCCCCACTCTGAGCCACATGGCATTTTCTGCTCCGGGTGATGTCCCACTCCAGCCACCTTCCCACTTCTCTTCTCTGACTCTATCTTCCCTGCTTTCTCCAAAGCATCTCTTTCTGTTCCCAACTCAGCAACTATGGCCCAACAACACTCACTTTTAGAGAAGAGGAAAACCTTCATGAAGATTTTCTCCCTTCCTTCTGTTACCTTCCCCTAATGGGCTAATTCTGGTTCCCATCCATCCCACCAGAAATACTCGGAATCCTTCTTCCTGTAGTCTTGTGCCCCGTTAGGCAAGGATTTGAGCATGGGGTGGAAGTGGTTAAGTGCTTATTTGAGATTCTCAAAGCTTGTTTACATCAATTGTGGCACAGAATCAGCTTATCTGTAAAATGGGGATATTAACATTGTGTTAGGTTTTTGGATGGATTTAATGAGAAAATGCAGGTGAAGGGTTCTACTAGGATCTGGCCATGTCCTTTGCCTCCTTGGACTGCCAAAGGGAACCTGGGAACCACCTCCGGCCACCTGAAGGGCGGGTTTTGCTTTTATGCAGTCTGGACCTGGCTTCTTTTCTGCTCTGTTCTTCCCCTATGGACTGGCCGGTTCTCTCCTTACTCTTTTGGGTAACCCAGTGGGAGAATTCCCATGGACCCTCTGGGCAGAGCCCAATGCTCCAGCCAATTTCTGAGACATGGTCCGTGCATAAAGGGGCAAGAGCACAAGGAGTGAAAGACTTTAGCCTGGAGGGGACATTGGTTATGGTAAATGTCATAATGGAGATTAGTACCCTGGCACGGAGTGACCATTTAAATTTATATAAGTGAATGTATTTATTAATCAAATTATCAGGCTTGAAAAATTTGTGTCTTTTAAAAGTAAGGGAGAGGATATAGGTGCTCAGCCCATCTTCCAGCTCAGCATGACGCCACATGAATGCGATAATTACAACTTGTTGTGCTACTTTGATTTACTTTGATGATTTCTATGAGACCTCCAGGCAGCACTTCACAATAATATTAATTATGAAATGATGATGTTCACTTTCAGAATTAGAAAATGTTTCCATTAATGTATAAATATGTCCTGTTTAAACACACAGATGTTGGGGCTGACACGAAATATTAGAATAGCTATTCAAGTTATAATTATAAAATTAACACATTGGGATTGGCCTATAGTTCCATTTTAAAAATTAGTAATTTTATTAAGTCAAGTGCTTTGACTTAAATACAGGTCAGCATTTAGGACAATTTTATGGAGCTTGGGTTCCTCCAGGACAACATAAGACCCACAGAATCTACAGTGATGCATGGGTATCAGTATATTGCCACTTATTCCTGGATTGATGAAGTTGAAGAAGGTAGAGCATCTTGGTTTGAAAATATACAAATATTTAACCCTGATGATAAGGGATGTGAGCAAGGTCTTGATTAATGCATTTACTCTCTATCCTGCTCAACAATAAATGTTACTTGGGGGTTTTTAGAATGCAGCTGGGATCTGTTTAAAACTGTATAGAAAATATTTGGGCTAAAATTGTAAGTAATCTCCAGATTTCTCAGTCCCCCCCCCCTTTTTTTTTAAGACAGCCCTGGTAAAGGCATGCAGTAATTTAGTGTGGGCTCACTTGTGAAGCAGTCAATCTGTGGGCCTCTCCATCTTCCCGTCCTTCAGTCTTGCCCCTCCTGTGGCAGCCTGTCCTTGTATCCCTCTATGTTCTCTTAATTGAAGTCTGGTTTCCGGAAAGGTTATCAGTCATCTGCATATAGTATGTCTGTGTTGAAGTCAGAGGAGGATTCTATCTTCTGCAGGATCACTAAATATTGAATGAAATAATTTGTGTTTGTAAAGCGGATCCAGGCAATCAGTGGGGGGAGGTTCATTTAGCTCCCAGGACTGCACCTGGAGGACAGTTGGGCAGGGGGGTAGAGCCAGACACCTCTGGGTGCAGAAGCTGCCCTGGGGTCTGCGCCCACAGGACTCTCCTCATGCCCCAGGGGTGGTGTGTGTGGCTTAGCAAATGCCAGGACCCAGTGAGTGAGTGCATGCCTCCAGGGCCCTCTCTAGGAACCATTTTAATGACTGAAGTGTCTCACAGTTCCCAGGTGAGTTGGGAGCGAAAACAAATTTGAGAGTTACAGAACAAGACTTTAATGAACTGAATCTTTTAGAAATACGACACGCACACACACACACACACATACACACACTCCACACCCTTTATATATAGCTTAACATGGGGGCAGAGTGGTCACCTGGGCGATTGTTTAATCTCTATAGCAAGTTAATGGTTTTAGATAATAGTACTATCAATTATGATAATGTGACATGTAACTGCAGAACCGCAAAGCCAGAACCGCTCCATCCCACACAGAGGGGAAAATGCCAGCGTGGTGGCTCCTGGATTGCAGAGAGATGGAGAAAAAAAGGAAGCCGCTCTCAGAGTGGTGCAGTTTGAAAGGAATTTAAAAAAAATAATGAGGCCTTTTGGAAATGTTGACTGGGAAGCCCATAATTTAAATTTGTTTCATTAAGTCGTTTGGAGGAATTTGCGTATGTTTTATAAGGAGCTCAGATTTTTTTTCCATTTTCTAGAACATTTCCACCTCTCTCCTTCAAATTAGAGCAAATCTGTTCCTCAAAACACCTTTCTTTCTTTGAGCAGATTGAACATTACCTGTTAAAAATAGCACATTGGTGCTTGGAGGTGATGCACATTAATGTCTACATAGATGCATGGGGATTATAAAAAGACAGTGTCAGGTTTAATTTCTCTCGCTCATGTTTTCCTAGTCAACTTTACCCAGGGAGTTAATTTTCTACTCTTGAAGGATAGGAGTTACATAGTCTGTAGTGTATACTTCCAGAGCAATCAAGTGAGTCTTTCAAATAGAAGTCTGCCTGTGGGCGGGTTAGAAAATTTCTTCCTACGTGGCAGTGTCCTGGTTATAAATGGCTAACATTGACCTTTGTGTAAGTAAATGAAGCACCGAGGCACCCCGTTACCCTGGTGGAAGCCTTTGCCTGCCTGGCTGTTTACAAAGATGTATTTTCTTCCAAGAGACTCTGCTAATTGTAGCAACCACTTCCATAAAGCCAAACGTTTTGTGAGCTATTTATTGCATACAATGGGCTACAGTTATTGCATAACTGTAAACTCTGAAAAGGTACATCTTCCATAGCCAGGCTCATCTAGTGAGATGGACAGATAAATGAGCCCGGTCAATAAACTCAGCAGGAGGTAACATCTGATGTCAAATCTCACTTGATGGCAAATAGATAAATGGGAAATTGAAGATTGCAATTCTTTGCTACTGCAGCAAGCTCTAAATTAACTTTGTAAAGCAGACTTGGTTAGTCACTCCCCTTCTTAGAACTCTGATAATGGCTACCCTTACCTCTAGAATGAGGGTCCATCTGTCCTTTGGGAAGCCCTTTTTCACTTCTCTGGACAGATTAGTTTTCTTTGTTAATGTGACAAAACTCAACAAGGGCAGCATGATCTCCAGGGTCTCCACCCGGGCAGTATATCTTGTTTGTTGTTGTATCTCCAGCACTTAGTGTGGACCTGTCTGGGAACCTGCCAAAGTGTCTGTTAAATGAATGAATGAAGAAATGAACGAATGAACTGTATTTCTCCTATCCCAAGTCCTGGAAATACTAGGCTTTGGGCAGGTAGGAAAGAAGTGGAATTTTGTGTATTTTACTTTTATACTCTGAGAAAAAGGATAGAAGGAGGGAGAAGGGGAAAAAGGAGACATGATATATTTTGGGAGTTCCCATTTGCATGTGTTTCCTCACTTTTAAAAAAACCAATTCACATTTTCTCTAAACAGATTTTTAACATTATACATTAAATAAGTAAACGACATAAGCACATTTTCATTTTTAAAATGATAAGCAATGAATAAGTAAATAGTGTAAAATGGGAAGAAACCACATATCTGTTAATAAAATCACACACACACATATACAAACAGAATTTCATTAATAGGTATGTGTCCTCTGATTTTCCTTTTCATGTAACAATATGTCTGGGAGAGATTTCCTTGTTGGTTAATATAGATCTACCTCAGCAATTCTCAACCCTGGAGGCACATTAGCCTCATGTGGATAGTTTTTTTTTTTTTTTTAAGTGCTGATGCCTAAACCCTATCCAAGACCAACAAAATTGGGGTGGAGCCCTGGAATTGGTATATTTTAAATAATCACCAGGTTATTCTGACATTTGTCCAGAATTGAGAACTATAAAGCTTAATTTTTAACAGCTGCTTGGTTTGTAATTATAAGAATAGACCTTAATTTATTCAATAAATCCCTTACTGATAGCTTACTTCCCTCTCATTTCTTACGATCATTTATCATTTGAAAAAAAGTAGAGCCCTAACCGGTTTGGCTCAGTAGGTAGGCCTGCGGACTGAAAGGTCCCAGGTTCCATTCTGGTCAAGGGCATGTACCCTGGTTGCAGGCACATCCCCAGTAGGGGGTGTGCAGGAGGCAGCTGATCAATGTTTCTCTCTCATCGATGTTTCTAAATCTCTACCCCTTTCCCTTCCTCTCTGTAAAAAAAAAAAAAAAAATCAATAAAATATATTTAAAAAGTGAAAACAATGCTAGAGACTCATTCAAGCACTATTTGCTCTAGAGTGAATTTTGCAATGGTAGAGCCCTTTCTTGGGACAGCAAAGGGGCTGAATTAATGAATTACCACAAACACCTTGCTATAAGGCTGACTCACAGCACAGGCACACATCACAGGCTGTGGCTCCTCATGACATGTAGTAACTCAGAATCAGTGTAGTGATCATATGCTCAGACTGCTAAAGGAGCGTTGCAACTCTCATTGGGTGGAGAAGGAACAAATTTTTAACTAGGTGAATTGAAATTGAATCTTTCTTTTCCCTTGAAAGGTCTGAAATCCTACAGTGAATACTGGAGACATCTCAAGAGCTTACTTAGTGATTAATGCCTATCTTGTGGGTGTTTTAAGTAATGAGCTTGTTTAAATAATGAGGAGTCTTTCCAAGAGAATGGCTTGTGACTGGATGCTATATATATTTTGTTTAAGAAGTTGTCTGAAAACCTTTCTAGAGGAAATCCGGGTGTAGGTAAATAAAGAAACAAATTCGCATCAGGAAAGTCATGTGCTCTTCCACTCATTCACCCTAAAGACTGCAATGGTTTAAAAAAGATTTTATAGACTTAATTTTTTTAGAGAAAGTTTTAAGTCTACAAAAAATTGAAGATTGCAATGGTTTTATTTGGTTTCAGGACAGGTTTCCTCCCAGAGTCTTCTGAAGATGGTGTTTTCAAACCAAAGGTCGTACCTTCCTAGGAAGTTTTACAATCTGAAGGTTGCACCGGGCTCCCGCCCAGCAGTTCTCTGACTTTAGCATGAATCAGAATCACCCAGAGGACTCCTGAAAACACAGATTGCTGAGCCCACCTTCAGAGTTTCTGAGTCAGTAGGTCTGGTTGGGGTCTGAGACTGCATTTCCAACAGTTCCCAGGTGATGCCGACACTGCTGTTTTGCAGACCACACTCCGAGAACCCCTGCTCCCTACAAATCGCTCGCTGGCTGACTTTGCAAGTCAAAGGACACAAAGCAAAAATGAGATTGAACAATGTTCGGTCGGGCACAGTCTTTCTTCTTTTGACTCATGCCTGGTTGGATTTCTGTTTGTATTGGTCATAATCACAGCAGCTGCCGTATGGATCTATTTTTAATTGTGTGCCCTTTTGGAAGTTGTGTTTCTTACTAAATAATGCATGGCTCAGGAATAATGGTCAGTGTGATGGTTACTTGAACACAATTTCTAAAGCAGAGTCACTCAGATTACCATTTTTACTACCTGTGACAGCAGAGCTGACTGATTTAAGAAACCTAGACTGTAAGGTCCACATTAGCTGGAAAGTGAGAACAGTCAGAGACGGAAGAGGCTATGATTTGTCTCAGCTACCAGCAATTTGTCTTCAGAAACCATGACAGCTACCTCCTGATTTCCATTATGCAACGAGATTGCAAATGGCATTCCACAGCAGTCTTCATCAATAGAGGGTCACAAGAGGCGCTGCTTTCCCCACAGTGGGGAAAGCGGCCTATTTACCCATTTAATTGGAGAAACACATTCTCTGGCAAAAGAGAGACATCTCTTTTAGCCGTAATTAGGCACTTTTCCTCTCTTTAAGCACTCTTAATAACTTAAAAATATCCGTGTCATCTTTATGTATTTTAAATACATAATGAGCACAAGGCTGGTGGGGTGGGAAGGGGTCCAGGGATAGCATTGTTCAAAGCCACCTTTATCTGTTTCCAGAATGAGGCCAAATCTCTGTTGCTTTACTCCGTTAGGCCCAGCAAGCTAATAGGCATGCGTCCTCAATGTTGGCCATCAGTCTTCCTCTGAGCTTGGGGAGGCTGGGTTCTTTGGCATAATGTAGCCTCAGATCTATTATTTACTCCCCGCTTTGGAGAAGTCATGGATCCGTCTCTGTGTCCCACATAGTGACACTCTGGGCTTCCTAGGGATGTGAAGATGGTGACATATTCTTGCTCCAGCATCTCACCTTGCTTCCTTTCACGTGGATGGAGTGTGATCTCTAGCTTTGATTAGTGCTTGTACTATTTCTTACTCTTTAAGTGTTTACATTGTAATAATTCTTTACATTAGAGTTCTCAAAATTATTTCTCATCTCATTCCTGAGAATATTTGCATTTATATTGCTTATAGAACAAATGGCATGTCATCCTTACGCAGATGTGTTGTATAGACATTTGTGGCCTATAGATATTTATCATCAGGTGCTATCTATTCAAATGATAGATTATTATAATATACTTATCTAGTGGTGCTGGTTTTCTTTTGAATAAAACAGATGAATATGAGTTATATGAAGTAGGTCAGGCTCTGTAGTCAGACTGCCTACAGATTCTGATGTAATGCTTATTAGCTATATTACCTTAATCACACTAGTTCATCTGTCTCCATCTTAGCTTGCTTATCTGATGAGTGGATGATAATAGCACCTCCTTCATAAGATTTTAAATAAAGATAAATAAGACAAATTGCATGAAGTCCTAAGCAAGGTCCCTGGCACATAGCACCGTGTTTGTTCTGATGATGAGAAGGAGGAGGAGGAGGAGGTTGATGGTCACTATCAGTAGGATATTCATTTGAAGTTATACCTCTCCAATTTCTCAACATCCTTAGCGAATTGCTTTATTTTATGGACAATGGCAGGTTAGCATGAAAGGTGTAGTCATTGGCCAAGAAACAGCACAACTGATAGCTCCAAGTAGGCTCTGGCAGGGAGCAAGTGTATCTTGTTTGTCCAAAGGCCAGACATGAGACTGGGACCTCACGAGCCCCATGCTCCAGCCAACTGAGCTAAGAAAGTCATGTACTGCTGTTCTGTTGAAATCCCTGTTGTTCGGTGCTAAGAGTTTCCTAAAAGAACGGATGACCCAAAGATAAGCTGTGCTAAATTTCAGTGCTGTTCCCACACCCAAACAAAAGTGCCACTAGGATTCAGTTTTGAAACAACAACAAAAAATTCTGGCTCCTGTGGATTCTTTCCCAGGACTCCAGTTTGATGGTAGAAGAGGTGGGGTGGTGGTTGAGGATAAGCAGCCGCCTCACCCCACGTGTGGAGAGCAGCCTTTACGTTAGTCTTTTGGGTTGGAATTCCCTTTCTTCGCTGTGTTTGGTACAATGACCTAACACAGGCCCCCTCTGGACAAAGAATACTACCCTTGTATTGAGGGAATAATTTTCCTCTCTCCCAGGGATGGACTACATAACACTTACACCTGTCACCTTCTGGTATAGATGTCAGGATGTAAGCTCTAAAATAATTCAGAAGTCACATTCATTTTCAGACAACTAGAAAAACATAGGGTGTCCCCCCAAGAGTATACACACTTTGACTAATGATAAAGGCAGTGTTTATTAAAATACATTTCATTTTCAAAATTGAGCTGTCAGCTATTAAAATGTACATACATTTTTGGGGGACACCTAAATATTCAATTTTGACTCACACTGGGACTAATCTTGCTCTATCTGTTTGTAATTATGTCCCATTAAATTTTCACTGTAATCAACTATGGATAATGTACTCAGCGCAAAAGGACTTCACAGGGAAAGAGATATGATATTTTCACAACGTAGAATTCTGTGGTCTGGTTAGGAAGTGCAGAACCCTATCAGAGTGTTGTGAGATAATGCTAAACAATTCCTGGGATAGTCTTTAAGCTCAGTAAGTATTAAATCTCTTTTTTATTTTCCACCAAGAGAAGCAGAGTAAGATGAAAAAATGCCAGCATACTATCCACTTACTCTCCTTCGTTACTTAAATAGGTAATAATCAATTCTCCAGTAGGTATGTAGTCAGCATCCATGAGCATATGCGTCGTGTTTGACACTCTAGGCAGCGGTTCTCAACCTGTGGGTCGCGACCCCTTTGGGGGTCGAACGACCCTTTCACAGGGGTCACCTAAATACACCCTGCACATCAGATATTTACATTACAATTCATAACAGTAGCAAAATTACAGTTATGAAGTAGCAACGAAAATAATTTTATGGTTGGGTCACAACATGAGGAACTGTATTAAAGGGTCGTGGCATTAGGAAGGTTGAGAACCACTGCAGGGGATAATTATGAAGGAAGTAGAAGATTCTAAGCCTTCACATCCAAGCTCAGAATCTAGTTGGGGAGAAACCATGAACACCTATAAAATAACAACGAACAATATAAAAACCATGTAAGGCTACAGTTGGTGCCAGGCTGTAGAAGACCAGCTTCACCTCAGGAAGCTGCAGTGATCAGTGAAGGCTTTGTGTGGTAATGTGGGATGGGGCTTGGCCTAGAGCGATGGTAGCAGGATATAACCCGTGAGGCCAGGAGAGGAGAAGTGCTCTTCCAGATGTGGGGAAATCCCTGCGTCCTGGACCTGAGGATGTGAAAATGGAAGTAAGTGGAAACCTCATTTCTCCCTCATAGCATCTCTCCTATGACAAAACTTGAAAGGATCGCGTTAAGTGTCTCCTAGGAGAATTCAAAAGGAAGGTTGGAAGGCTATGTCCCCAGCTGTCACTGAATATAAAACTCAAGGCCTCAGTTAAAATCCAAGCAAGTGGGTACAGAGCATCCAAAGGGCAGAATGCTACGCCCTCTCATTCAGGGGCAGGAATAGATAAAGGAGGTGAATTGCTGTGGGATTCAAGGAAGGAGCTAGGCAGCGGTTCTCAACCTGTGGGTCGCGACCCCTTTGGGGGTCGAATGACCCTTTCACAGGGTCGCCTAAGACCATCGGAAAACACATATATAATTACATATTGTTTTTGTGATTAATCACTATGCTTTAATTATGTTCAATTTGTAAAATGAAATTGGGGGTCACCACAAGATGAGGAACTGTATTAAAGGGTCGCGGCATTAAGAAGGTTGAGAACCACTGAAGAGGATCCAGGAGAAGCCCTCCAGCCCCACATGCTTTGCACTTTGGAAATCAAGTAGCTTAAGATAAAAAAGAAACATTTCTCATTTGCCACATGCATATCTTGCATATCCTGTTTATTTTATTCTCTTCTCATTAAACATGGATACACAATTTAATTGCCAAGAGAGAAATTAAATGCACGATCAGTGAATCGATTTTATTTGCTTTATTCCAATAAGAAAAGCCACTGTCCTTGAGGGGCTCACACTTGCTTCCTTCCGTCTTCCTGACCTGGAGTAAACTGGGAGCAATCACATGTGCACTTTCTCTGTCTGCGAAGTGGTCAGAGATCTCAGTAAGGGAAAGACTTTATAATATTCTAAATATGAAGTGTTTTGAGAGATTTGGAAATAGGTTCTGTATTGTAAATAGCATAAGTGATTACTTTTCTTCTTAATGCTGTGGCCCTTGAACTTGGACTTTCTACTCTTGTAACCCACAATTTATATGGGAGTTTGATGTGATGTATTTTCTTGTCTTGAAACCACTGGGATGAAATTTTAAATCCTTGGAATTTTTTTTCATTGTGCCTGAGGAAAGAAGATACTAGAAATTCCATTTTTTTTTTTTTTTTTTAGTTTGGATTACTTTATTTTGTTTTTATGCAGTTAAAGTACCTAGTTAAGTTTTGTGTATTTATGCATTAATATTTACAGGTAACACCTTGCTGAAAATAAAACAGATTAAGTAGGGGATATTTTCCCCACAGCTTCCTTATCTAACAAAAATAAAATAACCCAGCATCATTCCTTACCCGAATGCCCCACCTGTCACCTCCATGCTGATTGTGCCAACACTGTCCTGGGGCCTGGGGGTAGCGTGGGGGTCAAGGGTCTGTATGCGAAACACGGTGGGTTTAAGCACATGCTGGGAGAATTGGGATTTTAAGCATCACACCTATATTTACCCTTAAGTATTTTTCTGAATTATGAGGAACTAAAATGAAAACCAGTATTTTTGGACCATAATTACAGTTAAATTTCAGCCATAACATGTGATTAAAAAAATAGATATTTAATCAAGTGATTTAAAATATTGTAGTGGTCCAAGCTTGATGAATACATATTATTTTAACATCTTATTTTAAAAATTTCATGATGTTTAAACTAATAGCATTAATATTTCATTCTAGTAAAGTGGTACAAATTTAGGATTCGCAGTATAATAAGTGTAAAACATATAAATAATGCTGACCACATCTACATGATAAGACTTACCCTTAAATAATCTATCTTCAGTTAGAAAATCTTTTTTATGAGAAAAAAAATGCTGTTTTCCATTGTACTTTGTTTTATATTAACTCAATTAAATTCAGTAGCAGAGTTCCACTGTTTTTACTATTTTTATTTTTTTTCCTTTGCGCTTTTATTTATTTTTAAATTAAATTTTATTTTTTAAATAGTTCTTTATTGTTGGAAGTATTACACATGTGCCCTTTTGTACCCCATTGACCCCCTCCAGCCCGCCTTCCCCACCCCCCAGGCCCTCACTGCCCCATTGTCTGTGGCCAGGGGCCATGCATATATGTATACAAGGTTCTTGGTTAATTACCCCCCCTCCACCCTCCCACCCAGATTCCATACTCTGTTCCATACTCCCACGTCTCTGGATCCACTCCGTTCATCAGTTTATTTTGTTAATTAGATTCAGCATGTGTGAGATCATGTGATACCTGTCCACTGTTTTTAAATATCACAAACACAAATGTTTTAGGAAGTTTGGCACAAAGTAGTTACTTCTTTAAAAAGTTGTTTTTTCTAATTCCCCCAATACTGGGCATTATGGAAACTTAGAGATGGAAAGAATTGTTGATGTCTTCTATGATAGCCTTTCATCCAAAGCAAAATCTAACCTATTAAAACCCTTGATCTATAGTGATTCAGTGCTGCCTTTGTTCCTCTTAATTGTGTTAAACGTATGTCTTCACCCAACCCCAGCCTAGAGCACAATGCTCTTGAAGGCAAGAAACATGTCTTATTCATCTCCAGGTCCCTGAGAGTCCCATAATTGGTACCAAATGAATGCATCCAGGACTGATTCATTTAAACATTGTCAGAGATGGGGTGCCAGTAATCTCACAAACTGCCCTCTTGATTTTGTAATGGCATTCATTTTTCTTCTTCATTCTGACCTGAAATATTCATCCCCCTAGAACAGTTTTAGGAATGTGTTTAATTCCAGAAAGGATGGGGAAGCTCCCTCAGCCAGCTGGACCCGAGGAAGCAATGCTGGTGTTCAGGAGGGGACCAGATGCTGTGGTCAGTCACTTCTACCCATTGGTCCTGCTCCTGTCTTCTGATGCATCTCTTGTTCATGAGACTGTCCTTCACACGTTTGAAAGATCCCAGTTGTTGGTGAGTCTTGAGTGTTCCAGGCTAAAGGTTCTATTGGATTACCTTCTCCTGATAGTAACAGCACAAGAGCTAACATTTATTAAGCGCTTCCTATAGGCCAGGAGTTGTGCTAAGCTTACACTCAGCATGTCTGCTCTGATTTGATCCTCACAGTTTCACCAGATGGCTTTCAGGTGAGGAAATGAGGCTTAACTAAAGTTTCTTAGAGAACTTAGTAAGTGGCCAAGCCAGGTTCAAATCTTGGTCTGACAGATGCTAGAACGTATGCTTACAGCGCCGGCTTTGTCCAGCCTTTCGTACAGTATGATTTCAAATCCTCTGTCTTATGGCGTCCTTCCCCTGAACACACTCCCGCTGTTAATTTAACTCTGTTCTAAGCAAATCCATTTTTCCTTGCCATTCTAAAAGATTGCCTCTGAGCAGGCAAGTTAACACCGAGGGCTTCAGCTCTGTAAGCCGCACACTCTCAGTGTCGAAGTGGCTATAATGGCAAATGGCTAGCCTGATACAAAGATCAAGTCTGTCTGCCCATGACCCCATGCACTGTCCCTGCCTGTGGAGTGGCCACATGTCTCCCTGGGAAATGTTGGGAAAATGTATATCCCTTTAGAAGAGTTGATGGGAGTTTGCTATCGTTCCAGATGGTTTTTTGAGGAGTATATTCGGTGGGAAGAATTTGTATGATTACAGATGGCCAGAGCAGTTTATGTATCAGGAAGTTTTCCATGGCAGGACTAATGTATCCAAAATTAACCTCTGAGGTTAATGGCAGGATGTGGTGAAATTACTTAGGAAAACACTGAGAACATCAAAATAAATATATGTGGTTTGCAGCTACTCCTTTCCCACAATGAAACATGATCTATGATAGCCTTTCCTCAACACATGGGATCAAGTTCTAGATCAAGTGGTATTATGATAAAATGAACATGTTTATAGTAAGGTGTTTTTTTTTCAAATTTGAAGAATGGTTGATATACAATATTATATTAGTTTCAGGTATACAACATAGTGATTCAACATTTGCATACCTTTGGACATGATCACCATGATAAGTCTAGTAACCATCTGTTCCCACACAAAGTTACACTGTTATTGACTGTATTCCCCATGCTGTACATTACATCCCAGTGACTTATTTATCTTATAACTGGAAGCTTATACCTCTTAATCCTCTTCACCTATTTGCTTCCCCCACCCCCACTCCCATCTCCCTTCCCTCTGGCAGCCATCAGTTTGTTCTCTATGTCTATGCGTCTGATTCAGTGTGTTTTTTCCCCATTTTTTTAAATTTTAGATTCCACATAGAAGTGAAATTATACACTGAGTGGCCAGATTATTATGACCGGCCAGATTATTATGACCACCCCATCAGTACTTCATTGACACTTCCAAAAATACTGAATATTGAAAACTTCCTAAGCAAATACTCTCAAGGTTTTATTATTATTATAATTTGCATAACTAATTCACTTCATTGTACTGATGGGGTGGTCAGAATAATCTGGGCGGTCATTATAATCTGGCCGCTCAGTGTATGTATTTGTCTTTCTCTGTCTGACTTATTTCAATAAGCATAAAACCTTCTACAGCTGTCCAAGTTGTTGCAAACGACAAGATTTTATTCTTTTTTATGACTGAGTAGCATTCATTTTATATATATATCACATCTTTTTTTTATCCATTCCTCTATTCATAACACCTAGGTTGCTTCCATATTTTGGCTATTGTAAATTTGCTGCAGTGAACATAGGGGTGAATATCTGTTTTCAAATTAGTGTTTTTTTTTTTTATTTCTTTGGATAAATACCCAGAATTGCAATTGCTGGATTGTATGGTAGTCCCATTTTAAATTTTTTGAGGAACCTTCATGCTGTTTTCCATGGTGGCCACACCAATTTGCAATCACACCAGCAGTGCGCAAGGGTTCCCTTTCCTCCATGTTCTTGCCAGCACTTGTTTGTTGTCTTTTTGATAATAGCTAACCCAAGAGGTGTGAAGTAAGATCTCATTGTGGTTTTGACTTGTATTTCCGATGATTGGTGATGTTGAGCATCTTTTCATGTGTCTCTTGGCCATCTCTTTTTCTTCTTTGGAAAAATGTCTATTCAGGACCTCTGCTCATTTTTTAATTGGATTGTTCATTTTTTTAATACTGAGTTGTATGAGGTTTTTATGTATTTGGATATTAGCCCTTATTAGATATATTATTTGCTAATATCTTCTTCCATTCAGTAGGTTGCTTTTTCATTTTGTTGATGGTTTCCTTTTCTGTCCAAAATCTTTTTAGTTTGATGTAGTCCCATTTGTTTAGTTTAGCTTTTGTTGCCCTTGCCCGAGGAGACCAATCCCGCCCCCCCCCCGCCCCCCCCCCCGCTGCTCCCCGCCTCCCCCCCCTAAATATTGCTAAGACTGACGTCAAAGAGTTTACTGCCTATGTTTTCTTCTAGGAAGTTTATGGTTTTAGTCTTACATTAAAGTCTTTAATCCATTTTGAGTTTATTTTTGTGTATGGTGAAAAAAAGGTGGTCCAGTTTTATTTATTTTTTGCATGTAGCTGTCCCAGTGCCATTTATTGAAAACAGTGTCTTTTTTCTATTGCATATTCTTGCCTCCTTTGCTGCAGTTTGATCATATAAGTGTGGGTTTATTTTCTGGGCTCGGTGTTCTGTTCCATTGATCTAGAAGTCTGTTTCTGTAACAGTACTGTGCTGTTTTGATTACTATAGCTTTGCAGTATCATTTGAAATCAGGAAGCATGATACATCCAGCCTTGTTTTTCTTTCTCAGTATTGCTTTGGCTATTTAGGGTCTTTTGTGGCTCTATACAAATTTTAGAAATATTTTTTTCTAGTTGTGTGAAAAATGCCTTAATATTTTGATAGGGATTTCATTGAATCTGCAGATTGCTTTGGGTAGTATGGACATTTTAACAATATTAATTCTTAGCATCTATGACCATGGTATATGTTTTCATTTATTTGTGTGACCTTCAATATCTTTAATCAGTGTCTTACAGTTTTTGGAGCACAGGTCTTTCGCTTCCTTGGTTAAATTTATACCTAGGTATTTTATTCTTTCTTGTCACAATTATAAATGGGGTTGTTTTCTTAATTTCTTTTTTCTGATAGTTTGTTATTAGTGTATAGACATGCAACAGATTCTGTATGTTTTGTATCCTACAACTTTAATGAATTCATTTATTAGTTCTAATAGTTTTTTTGAAATAGTCTTTAAAGTTTTCTTGGTCTAATATCTTCCTTTCCAATTTGGATGACTTACTTCTTATCTTGCCTGATTGCTGTGACTATGGCTTTCAATACTATGTTGAATGAAAATGTTGAGAGTGGGAATCATTGTCTTGTTACTGATCTTAGAGGAAACGCTTTTAGCTGTTTACCATTGAGTATTATGTTAGCTGTGGGTTCGTTGTATGTGGCCTTCATTATGTTGAGGTGTATGCCCTGAATACTCACTATGTTCAGTATTTTCCTTTCATAATAAATGGCTATTGAATTTTGTCAGATGCTATTTCTGCTTCTATTGAGATGATCATGTGATTTTTTTGTCTCAGGGTGTTTAATGTGGTGTATCATGTTGATCGATGGATTTGCAGATATTGAACATCCTTTCACCACTGGAATAAATCCCACTGATTTAATGTGTTTTTTTAATTCAGTTTGCTATTTTTTTTGAGGACTTTTGCATCTTTGTTCATCGGGAATATTTTCTTTTTTTGTAGTGTTTTTGTCTAGTTTGATAGGTTAATACTAGCCTCATAGAATGAGCTTGGAAGCTTTCCCTTCTCTTCCCTTTTTTATGATAGTTTGAGAATAGGTATTAACTCTTGTTTTAATGTTTGGTAGAATTTACCTGTGAATTAATTTTTTTATATTTTCAAAGAATCAACTCATCTGAGGATATGTTTATCAATTTTAGAGAGAAAGGGAGGGAGGAAAAGAGGAAGAGAGAGACAGAGAGGGAGAGAGAGAAAGAAACATCAATATGAGAGAAAAATCGATCTGCTGCCTCCCTCACATGCCCTGACCTGCGATTGAACCGATAACCTAGGTAAGTACCCTGACTTGGAATCAAATTAAACCCGAAACCCTTTTTGGTGTACTGACAGCGCATCAACCAATCGAGCCACCCAGGCTGGGTTCAAAGAATCAACTCTTAACTTCATTGATTTTTTTGGTCTTTATTTCATTTGTTTCATTCTGATCTTAATTACTTTCTTTTTTATACTGATTCTTGGCTTTGTTTGTTCTTCTTTTTCCAATTCCTTTAAGTGTAAGGTTAGATTGTTTATTTGAAGTTTTTTTTTTGTTTCTTGAGGTAGGCCTGTATTGCTTATAAACGTCCTAATAGTTGCTATAGATTTTGGAACGTTGTGTTTTCATTTTCATTTGTGATAAGGTTTTTCCTCTTTTATTTTTCTGATGATCCATTGATTGCTTAGTAGCATGTTGTTTAGCCTCCATGTAAAGTGTATTTTCCAGTTTTCTTCTGTAATTAATTTCTACTTTTATCCCATTGTGGTTAGAAAAGAAACTTGCTATGATTCCAGTCATTTTAAGTTTATTGAGGCTTGTTTTGTGGACTAACAAATGATGTGTCCTGAAAAATGTTCCATGTGCACTTGAAGAATGTGTATTCTGCTGTTTATGGATGGTATGTTCTGCATACAGTCATGTGCCACGTAACGACATGTTGGTCAATGACAGACCACATATGATGGTGGTCCCATAGGATTAAAATGGAGCTGAAAAATTCCTATCACATGTGATATTGTAGCTGTTGTAAATGTGATAGCACATTGCTTTACCCTTGTGTTTGTGATGATGCTGATGTAAACAACTTACTGTGCTGCCAGTCATATAAAAGTATAGCAAATACAATTATGTACAATACGTAATACTTGATAATGATAATAAATAATGAAGTTTCCACTTTATGTAGTTATTAGAGGCCCGGTGCACAAAAATTTGTGCACTGGGGTGGGGATGGGGGTTGTCCCTCAGCCCAGCCTGTGCCCTCTCACAGTCTGGGACCCCTCGGGGGATGACCACTTGCTGGCTTAGGCCTGCTCCCTGGGGGATTGGGCCTAAGTTGACAATCAGACATCTCTCTGGCAGCCCGGCAGCCCTTGGGGGATGTCCACTTGCCAGCAGGGAGCAGACCTAAGCTGCAGTTGGACATCCTTAGCGCTGCTGAGGAGGCAGGAGAGGCTCCCACCACCACCGCTGTACTGGCACCCATCAGCCTGGCTTGTGGCTGAGCAGAGCTCCCCCATGTGAGAGTGCACTGACCACCAGAGGGCAGCTCCTGCATTGAGCGTCTGCCCCCCAGTGGTCAGTGTGTGTCATAGTGACTAGTCATTCCCAGTCTTTCTGCTGTTAGGGTCAGATTGCATATTACCCTTTTACTATATAAGATAGAGGCCTGGTGCATGGGTGGGGGCCGGCTGGTTTGCCCTGAAGGGTGTCCCGGATCAGGGTGGGGGGACCGCTGGGGTGCCTGGCCAGCCTGGGTGAGGGGCTGATGGTTGTTTGCAGCTGGTCACAACCTCTTCAGGGTGGGGGTCCCCACTGGGGTGCCTGGCCAGCCTGGATGAGGGGCTATGTCTGTTTTCAGGCTGGCCACACCCCCTTTAGGGTGGGGGTTCCCACTGGGTTGCTTGGCCAGTCTGGGTGAGGGGCTGAGGGTCGTTTTCAGGCTGGTTTGCCACTGAAGCTCCCAGCCTCTCCTTTTTTTCTTTTCTTTTTTTCTGGGATTTATTTACCTTCTATAAGTGAGACTCTGTTGCTGTCACTGGCACTCCCAGCTCTGAGGCCGCAGCCGGCTGAAAGCAGGTATCTGGGGTTTGTTTAGCTTCTATAATTGAAACTTTGTTGCTTTTGGAGTTTAGAGCTGGGCTGCGGCAGGTGGGGAACCTTGGCTTCCTCCATCACTGGAGCAAGCAAGCCTCCTGCTCGCTTCAGCTGCGTGTCTTCCAGCTGCCATCTTTGTTGGCAGTTAATTTGCATATCTCATTGATTAGCCAATGGGAAGCATAGCGGAGGTATGGTTAATTACCCTTTTTGCCTTTTATTAGATAGGATTATATGCTATATTTTTTCTCATTTTAGAGTCTACTCTATCTACACTTACAAAATAAGTTTGCTGTAAAACAGTATGCTGTGTTATGCTGGCAGCAGCCTCATATATCTCGTGTTTACTGCATCTCTTGATTGTATCCTTTTCTCTTGTGCTTGATTTAATCTTGTTTTGTTCATCATAGCTCCATAAGCATAAAAAATCCAGTGCTAATGTTGCCAGTAAGAGGCCAAATTGAGTGATTGACCTGGAAATGAAATTAAAATGATTAAGGAATACAAATGTGGAAAATTAGTGATGTTATTGCTTGCCAGTCAGGCATGTCCCATTCCACCATCGCTGCAATCTTGAAGAACAAGAACCAAGAGGTGGAAGCTGTTAAAGGACCTGCTTCATTGCAGGCAAAGAGACTAACAAAATCTGAGATGGGTTATATCAGACCTGGGGAAACTTCTGATGACCTGGATTGAAGGCCAGACACAGAACTGTATCCCTCTCAGCACCATGACAATCATGGCCAAAATAAAAAGGTGGTTTTTTTTGTCCATTCTTTCTCTGTTAACTTTCCTTGTTATTTCAGTCGAAGGCTTCTTTAACTTAAGCTGGAATGTATTTTGTTATATCTTTACTTTACAAACACTTCTGATCTTTTTAGAGTCCCTTTAGGTTTTCCTATTAGATAAAAGCAGCTTTTATACCTTTGTTTCCATGGTAATGGATTCCAGGACTACTTTAGAGAACCACTAGCTTTGTATACCAGTGAAAGTTGGAGCGTTATGAACTAACACAATAAACATCCTATCTGTATGGGGAGAGCAAGCCTGATAGAAACACTTCAGAACCATGGTCATGAAGTGATGAGAAGATATATAAAATTACATTTATATATATATATATATATATATATATATATATATATATATATATATATATATAATTTATTGCAATCAGCAGAATTTAGAAAGTGAGTCCCGCAGGCAAATGGTTTGGGAACATTAGCATGAAATTTGGTGTTCACTAATCAGCTCAAGGCAGAGAGAGCCAAATTCACTTGAGGCATTAATTTCAAATTTAGTAGTATATAAGAAGCCATGGATCCGTTTCTGAATTTCCAGCAATCTTCATAATTTTTTTCAAGTGCCAAGAAATAAAAGATGGAGGAGAAAGGGGGTGGATGAGAGCCTTCCTTGGGCTATTTGCCTTTTGGTGAAAGAAAGGTTGTTTCCCAAAGCTCAAGGGAATATACTCGGTATTGTCTGCAAATACACCTTTTCGGAATTTGGGGTACAGAACAGAACTCAATAGAGAAATCTATTAGAGTTGGCTAAAGACAGGGCAGACATAAAAGCAGAGATTTTCTGGGAGAAATAGAACTACTTTTGTAAAAAGCCTTGGGTTTCTGAGTAAGTGGAAGGAGAGGGAGTAATCAGATTTTGGGGTCAACCCTGACTCTGCCCCTACTACCCTGTTCTTTGTTATCTCATAAGGGAGCAGAGCGAGAGGAGAGAGAAGACGGAAGGGAACAGGACAGGGCATTGGGGAGGAAGCTTGCAGGTGTGTGCCTAGTGGATTGTGCTTATTTGGAAGCAGAGAATGAATCAAATTCTCCTTTTCCCAAACGTGGATGTTAATGTTTAAAATTACCAGTGCCGTTATTGAGGATATTAAGATACTTTTATGTTGAACTGATTAAAATTACATTTAGAATAATGAATGACGTGTAATGTATAAATACCCTACCTAGATCGCTTTTGCTCTTTTTAAGGCATAAAAATTATGAACAACTGTAATGGAAAGTTTTCAGAAGCATTCTGCTAAGAGACAGGGTTGGGGGCCAGAAACGCAGGGCCATCAGGTCCTATGAAATGGTTTAATATATGATTAGGGCTTCCCCATATGCTTGGAAATATTCAGGACTCTTGCCTTGAATAAAATTAAAAGGAGGTGAAACTACTCTGGAAATCAGCATTCGTTTCCTTCTTAATCTTTCTAAGACTGAAGATGCCTGCTAAAATAGGTTTTTATATCTGGTAGGGCGAGCTTACCAAGGCTGACTGATTTTGAACTTAGCTCATTTCTTTTTTTTTTTTTTAATTAAATCTTTATTGTTCAGATTACATTTGTTCCCTCTTTCCCCCGCCCCCATAACTCCCCTCCTTCCAGTTCCTGCCCCACCCTCCGCCCTCACTCCCCATCCACTGTCCTCATCCATAGGTGCAGGATTTTTGTCCAGTCTCTTCCCGCATCTCCCACTCCCCTTTCCCCTCCCAAGCATAGTCAGTCCGTTCCCTTTCTATGTCCCTGATTCATTATAATCACCAGTTCATTCTGTACATCAGATTATTTATTCACTTGATTCTTAGATTCACTTGTTGATAGATGCATGTTTGTTCATAATTTGTATCTTTACCTTTTTCTTCTTCCTCTTCTTAAAGGATACCTTTCAGCATTTCGTATAATACTGGTTTAGTGGTGATGAACTCCTTTAGCTTTTCCTTATCTGTGAAGCTCTTTATCTGACCTTCAATTCTGAATGATAGCTTTGCTGGATAAAGTAATCTTGGTTGTAGGTTCTTGGTATTCATCACTTTGAATATTTCTTGCCATTCCCTTCTGGCCTGCAACGTTTCTGTTGAGAAATCAGCTGACAGTCGTATGGGTATTCCCTTGTAGGTAATTGAGTCTCTTTCTCTTGCTGCTTTTAAGATTCTCTCTTTGTCTTTTGCTCTTGGCATTTTAATTATGATGTGTCTTGGTGTGGTCCTCTTTGGATTCCTTTTGTTTGGGGTTCTCTGCACTTCTTGGACCTGTAAGTCCATTTCTTTCACCAGGTGGGGGAAGTTTTCTGCCATTATTTCTTCAAATAGGTTTTCAATATCTTGCTGTCTCTCATCTTCTGGCACCCCTATAATTCTGATGTTTGTACGCTTGAAGCTGTCCCAGAGGCTCCTTACACTATCTTCGTATTTTCAGATTCTTTTTTCATTTTGCTTTTCCGGTTGGGTGTTTTTTGCTTCTTCACATTTCAAGTCTTTGACTTAATTCTTGCGCTCCTCTGGTCTGCTATTGGGTGTCTGTATAATATTCTTTATTTCAGTCAGTGTATGCTTAATCTCTAGTTGGTTCTTTATCACAGCATTGAGGGTCTCATTAGATTTTGTGAGGCTCTCATCAAGTTTATTGGCAGCTTCTAGCACATTATTGCAAGCCCTCAAAATTGCGTTTTTTAGCTCTATATCCTCCATTTCTGTCATGTTTTTTTGTCTTCGCATTTTTTATGCTTTCTTGGTACACCCCCTTGTGGTCTTTGTGCACAGTCTTGTTCTAGTTAAGCCTTGATTGTTGTAGTTAATACTAGAGGGATTTGACCACCAGGCCGACTGGCTGTGAGAATCAGCTGTATCTGCAGTGGGAAAACTTCTGTCCTCTGGAGAGGTGCTAATCTAGCCTTTGCCTGAGGCTATCTGGCAAATGGCTCTGCGCAGGGCTTGGGCGGGACGGGTCGTACGGGATCAACAGGGCGGGCGAAGGGAGTGGTTATGGCTGCTCTCAGTCCCGTTCCCAGAGGCTCTGCTTCTCAGAACCCCAGCAACTGCTGCAAACCTCGGAGAGAAAGCTGCCCTCACGTTCCAACTGATGCCAGACAATCCCGACTCTCCCGTTTGAGTCTGAGTCCCTAGAGACTCGCCTGGATCTGGAGCTCAGAGTCTGAGACTCCCTCCTGATTGAAAACGACAACCGCGCCCTCAGCCACCAGCCCGCTTTGCGCATGCACCTCCGCACCTTTGTATTTTCCACACTGCGCTTTTTCTGAGCCTCGGTGTGCTGTTCTCTATCCTTCTTGTTGAAGAGTCTCTCCTCAGCCAGCCTTCCTGTGGTTCTGGGTGATGTCCGTTCCATCTTTTAGTTGTATTTTTGAAGTGGTTGTTTGCGGCAGCAATCTCCGGTGTTTACCTATGCCGCCATCTTGGTCTCTTAGCTCATTTCTTGAAGCATTTGGGATCATGCTTGCTCCTTCCCCTTGACTGAACTGCATCAGACCTTCATCAAAGGCATCTTAGTTCTATTTTCCTGGAAGTAGAAAATGCATAGGAAAGGAGGCTTTGGACTCTTGTAATTGGAATGTAAATGTACCATTCCCCCCTCTGGAGGCAGTCTCCACTGTGCTGAAGGTTAGCTGCGATCCAAGTCTTGGCAAGGAGCCCATGGGGCACGCAGGCAGGTCAGGCCAGTGCAAACATTCACCAACTCTGTAATTCCTGTGGCAAAGCTCTGTGGAACTGGCTAGGGGTTCCTTCCCTGTCCCCTTCCCAACAGATAGACTGTGCTCTTTATGCAAAGGGCCTAGTTAGCTCTAGAGTGACCCTGGCATAGAGGTGGAGATGACTCCATCCACCTCCACTCTCTTCTTTTCAGTCTCTCCTGTTTTCTGTGGGTTGCTCGAACATTTGATAGAATACCATTTTGATTTATCTATTGTGTTTTAGAGTGTATCTCTTTATACAGCATTTTTACTGTTTTCTTTAGGTATTATATTTATACTAGAGGCCCAGTGCACAAAATTCGTGTACTTGGGGGGGGAGGGGTCCCTCAGCCTGGCCTGCGCCCTCTCACAGTCCGAGAGCCCTTGGATGATGTCCGAGTGCTGTTGTGGGGAGCAGGTCTAAGCCAGCAATCAGACATTCATAGCGCTGCCACGGAGGTGGGAGAGGCTCCCGCCACCGCTGTTGCACTCGCTAGCTGTGAGCCCGGCTTCTGGCTGAGCGGCGCTCCCCCTATGGGAATGCACTGACCACCAGGGGGTAGCTTCTACGTTGAGCCTCTGACCCCCGGTGGTCAGTGCACATCATAGTGACCAGTCATTCTGCTGTTTGGTCGATTTGCATATTAGCTTTTTATTATATAGGATATACACTAAAGGCCCAGTACACGAAATTTGTGCACTCGGCAGGGGTGGTGGTGGTGTGTGCCTCAGTCTGGCCTGTGCCCTCTCACAGTGCAGGACCCCTCGGGGGATGTCCGCCTGTGACAGAGGTGGGAGAAGCTCCTGCCACCGCTGCTGTGCTCGCCAGCCATGAGTGGCGCTCCCCCGTGGAAGCACACTGACCACCAGGGGGCAGCTCCTGCATTGAGTGTCTGCCCCCTGGTGGTCAGTGCGTGTCATAGTGATTGGTTGTTCCGCTGTTTGGTTGATTTGCATATTAGCCTTTTATTATATAGAATAATGTATCACAGTCTACTGGTATTAACATTTTACCAGTTCCATTGAAGAGTAGAAACCTCCCGTCACCCCCTCCTTTTATGGTTGTTTTAAATATTTTCCCTACATACCATGAGAACCATAGTAGACAGTGTTATGGTTTTTGTTTTAATCACCAACCTATTTAGAAATTTAAAGAGAGGAAGTAAAGTCTGTTGTATTTATTCATATTTTTGTTCTTTTCTGATGTTCCAAGGTTCCATCTTTTACTTTTTCCTTTCTGTTTAAAAAACTTCCTTTAGCCATTCTTTTAGGGTAGGTCTGTTAGCAATAATAGATTTTCTTAGTTTTCTTTCATCTGAGAATGTCATTTCTGAAGAATATTTTCTCTGGACATAGAATTCTGGGTTGACAGTTCTGTTCTTTCAGCACTTGAAAAATATTGTACCGCTTCCTTCTGGCCTCCTTAATTTGTTATGAGAAATCTATCACTGAATTTGTCATTCCCTATAGTTAATGCATCATTTGTCTGGCTACTCTCAAGATTTTGTCTTCATCTTTTGTTTTCACAAGTGTGGCTATGATGTTTCTTGATGTGGATTTCTGGGTTTATCCTGTTTGGCATTTGCTGAGATTCTTAAAACTGTCTTTTGCCAAGTTTGGAAAGTTTTCAGCCATTATTTCTTTAAATACTTTTTCAGCACCACCTTCTTTTCCCTCTTCTCCTAGGGGATCAGATGACTTAAGCTTTTATAACCTTTTGTTTAATCCCACAATTCTCTGCTGTTGAACCCATCCATTGAGTTGCCATTGTTTTTTAAATTTCAGAAATGGTATACTTTAGTTCCAAAATTTTCACCTTTTTTTTTAACATCTTTTCTTTCTTTGCTAAGAATTCCTACTTCTTTGCTAAATCCTCCTAGTTTTTCATTTGTTTTAAGAATGTTTGTAATTGCTCATTGAAGCTGGCACTACTCTGGCTATGAGAAGGAAGGGTGCCTTGATGACGCTACCCTGTGGTCTCCACTGACTTTTAGGGATTGACACTGCTGAGTGGTGATGGTGAACTCTGGATTCTCCACTAGGCTTGTCCAATACCACCTAGTCCTCTCAGAACCATCCTGGTGGGGGTGTTGGGAAACCTCAATACAGTCTAGGTTTTCCACCAGGCCTTTGCTGTTGAGATGAGGGTGGGACTGCAGTCCCCCCACCCCCCTGCAGTATTTCACTGGAACAGAATGGTTATTATCTAAAAATTTTCTATCTGAAAGGGGCTAGGCTGTCCCTTTCTTGGTTCTTTGGATAGAGAGTGGAGTTTTTATTTTTTGTCTATGCCTATTGTCTATTTCTTTAGTATTTAGTCTGGAATACATGAGGAAAAAAGAAAATCTAGGAACTCACCACCATGTCATTTTTTGGGTCCTGAGGTCTTTAATCTTCCTTACTTTTCTCTATCCTTCAGAGTTTTCTTGTGTTAGTTTTAGCTATCTTGTGTGTGTGTGTGTGTGTGTGGCGGGGGGGAGGGGGGGGGAGTAGGAGCCAATATATTTACTGCATCTTTCTGTGAAAGCCTCTTTGATCCTTATCATTATCTACACTAGACACTGTTTATGTTGCTTCACTCTCTAAAGGTCAGAGAACAGGAGAACAGGGTGTATCTTCAAGAACATCCAATGCTTCTGAAGGAGGCTTAGCTTGGACCAGCAGCCGCTGCAGGGTAGAGCCAGCCTTAAGCACTGGAGCAACGGCAAGGAGAGTGTGAGGAAGTGGCCCAATCATATGTTTTGTAGGTGGATGGACTTCGGTTCAAATCCTGTTTCTACCACGAAATTGTTACAGAACATTGATGTTATCTAACCCCCCAGAGCTCGTCAGTCCTATCTGTTGTGAAGATTAGATGTGGCATATTTCTGGTAATGCACATAATCAAGTTCTATAAAAGAATAGCTGTTATTTTTATAAAGCAGATTACAGATTCTCCAGCTATGTTGTCAATAATATGACCTTTGCCAGGAAAGAAACAAAGTAAGGGGGCCTGTTTTATATAAGGAAGTTATAGTTAAACAATAAGCCCCAGAAATGATGTCTTTCTATCCCAAATACTACATTCCAATAAGAATATCATTTAGGACATGGAGCAAGCACAGAGATTCCGCTAAGGAAGTGAGGCTCAGTCAAGCAATGGGTGGCTTGCTATTAATATTAATGCTGTGATGAGGCCCTATTCTTTCTTTTTTATTTTAACATATTTTATTGAATTTTTACAGAGAGGAAGGGAGAGGGATAGAGAGTTAGGAACATCAATGAGAGAGAAACATCGATCAGCTGCCTCCTGCACACTCCCTACTGGGGATGTGCCTGAAACCAAGGTATATGCCCTTGACCGGAATTGAACCTGGGACCCTTCAGTCCGCAGGCTGACGCTCTATCCACTGAGCCTAACTGGTTAGGGCCCTATTCTTTCTTTAAAATATTTCATACTGCACGAAGCAAATTAAGGGATCGGGGAGGTGGGGGGAGGGGAGGATTCTCTGCTCCCTAAAGAGAACCGGGAGAGTGAATCATTGACGGTGTTTTAGGCAATGCTCTGCTGCTCCTAACCTCAGCTTGATTGCTCACTGACTTCAAGATATGTCTGTCAGCTCCTGACTACAAGTCAGGTGAAAGCTGCGAGGACAGGAAGGAGGGACTCTGTGCTTTTCCCAGGAGGAAGGATGGGCTTCTAAGCTAGAAGGGACCAGGGGCTATTCCTGGTTGTCTGAGTCTCTGGATCTCGATGGATCTGGATGAAGATAGTCCACAGAGGCCTTTTGACCACTGTGGGGACTGAGCCAATATGTCAGTTTGGAACAGTTGTGGAGAAGCACAGCATTAGGTCTGCTTCCCTGGACAGGGGATTTCTACACAAGCGATTTCTTAAAACGAGTCCTCAGGAGAAATAATGTGGTTTCAGGTGAAGTCTAGTGTCAACCTGATCCTGTGAAATACCCTATGGCATCCATTGCATCAGAGCCTGTTCTGTCTAGAACAGTAGTTCTCAACCTTCCTAATGCTGCGACACTTTAATACAGTTCCTCACATTGTGGTGACCCCCAATTTCATTGTTACAAATTGAACATAATTAAACCATAATGATTAATCACAAAAACAATATGTAATTATATATATGTTTTCCGATGATCTTAGGCGACCCCTGTGAAAGGGTTGTTCAACCCCCAAAGGGGTCGAGACCCACAGGTTGAGAACTGCTGGTCTAGAGGCAAAGAAGTGAAGGCTTTGGATCCTTGCAACAATCAGTCCTTAGCTAGGGATAGTCTGGCCCTAAATCAGGGGTAATTCCCAGGCACATTTGGGCAATATGGCTCTATCACCCAAGGGCAATTCTTCAGACAAGGTTAGAGGTGGGAGGTTAGCAGTGACACTGTCAGTAGCTGGAAGAAGGATCCTTGGGAATATAGGCAGGGCTCCAGAGCCTCTATAGCTCCAGGCTTTATCATTAACGCCAAGTGAAAACCGTTGGCTTGGCTTCTCCCTAATTTGCTATGTGACCTTGAGCAAGTTATTCAACCTCTCTGCCTTACCTGTAAAAAAAGAATTGGCACTCATGGACTCTTAGGCCTGGTTGACTCAGGTAAGTTAATTGAGCATAGTGGATTTAGTGAGACCTGGCCTCCTGGTCTCTAGACTATGGGGACTTTCAAGAACAGCAAAGGAGACAACTGCAAGGTTATTGCCCCATGGCCTGAAGCCCAGGGAGGCATCTTTACTTTCGGGGCTGAGGACTAGAATTAGATGTGCAGAAGCCTAAGACCACGGACAGAAGGTCTGTGTGGCTTGGCGACCAAGGGGACAGCAAGAAAGTCCTTCACGGGGACTTAGTCTGCAAAGCAGATTCTGGGAGGTTCCTTGTCTGAGTGATTGCAATGGGATTCTGGTAAGTTTGGGTAAATGTGCTCAGCATCTGGACTTCAGCTCATTGAATTCTATAGACTTTTTCTTGCTTGTAATTTCATCCACCTAATAAGAGCCCTTTCTGTAAATTGGTTGCATTATTAGTAATTTTTTGCAACATTCTTTGGCTCATCATTGTAGCTTGTGCCTAGTCAGGGGAAAAGGCAGATGTTTCTGCATTTTCATATGTGCTCAGATGTAGGAACTGGACAGCTGTTGGCAGTGGTAGAGCAGGTGAAATTAGGAGAATGGAGCGAAAACCTCAGTAATGTCAATCCTTGAACTCTCTCAGGATAGTGGAGCCTGTCCCTCTAATGAAAACTGTATCTTTCTCTAGGGTAGAAGTTTCTAATGAGAATATTTCATTGTTGTATGACATAGCGGTTAATGTTTCGCTTAGTTACTCACGCAGAACTAGTGGCATATTCACTTGATCTCCGAAACTTGTTTGGATGTTGACTTGTTTGAGTACAGGCTAATACCCATCAACATACACTTCTGGGGAGGCTCCTTCTTTCATGCAGGCCTCTGATTGCAAACCTCTTACCCCTCAAACTTTAGCTCGTCCCGGAACCCTCCCAGGCTGGAAACAGTGTCACAGGGGAGTAGATTCTTAGTAGGTTTTGGAAGGAACCCTGAACAGGCCTTTTCTTTGGCCACTGTTAACCTATGTTGGCTTTTGGTGAAAGTCAAGCATTTACTTAGAGTTGGATGTTTTAAAGTTTTCTATCTTGATTAATTTATTATTAAAATGACTGGGTTCTTAAGATCCCAGTAATTTTTTCTCATTTTTCTAAGGGCTCTTCAGTCCCTTTCAGAGGGAGGAAGGTCTCTGCTTGGTTTAACAAAAGGAAATCCTGCCAAGAAGTGGGTTTGCCTCTTTGTGTGGGTCTTGCCCCATTTGGGTGTTGCTTAGTAGACTGACTTTTTCAAAGGAGGAGTTAGTTTGCTGCGTGGTTGGCAGGTTCGTGTTGCGCTGGGACTTTGTGCATCTCCCATGCCTTGTTTCCCTGGGTGGAGCTTTGGGGTGCACGCGGAAGCTTCCAGGCACATCACTGGACCTGCATGAGGATAGTGTGGTAAGGCTGCTTTTGCTGCTGACTCTGGGTGCTTGAAATACCCTCGGTCATAAATAGTGGCTTATTTGAAATTCCATGCATGACTGTAAAATATTTTCATTTAGAAAGGAAAATGAATAATTTAAAGTACCTTCGTGGGAGATTTAGTAAAAACATGACTTATGGGATAATTTTTCCCACGGAAGAAAAACGTCTTCACTGTATTCCGTATTTCAGTCATGCTGTAGCTGACGTTCTAAGGATGAAGCTTCCTTCCTTGACGGAGATGTCACCCGGACAGATATCACCATTTGCTACTAATGATGATTGATGGCAGTCAAAAAAGTTCTATGTCAAGAGGGCACTTGGAAGGCAGGTTATAAAGAGCACCTCTCGCCATCCGAAAGCATTTATCACTCACGCTTTGATGCAGCAACACATTGCAGTTCTTGGCATAATGAAAGTCAGGCTTCATGAGTTACCACGGCCACCAACTCTTACTTGCCAAACTATAAAGACAAACTATTTTGAGGATTAAAGGATGGAATCCCTTTGTGCTTTGTGGGAGCAGAACTGAAGGGTTCATAATGACAGACAGAACCATTAGGAGGCATGAAAGAAAGACAAGCAGCAAGGCTGAAAGCGTTCTGCGCTAGCAAGGAATTGGCGCCCTTTGAACATTTAAGTTCAAATAATGCGAGGTCCTTTATCTCCAAAGATCACACTACTGACCCACTGTCGGTGGAGCGTGTGCTCCGATGGGTTGTTTTTCAGCAGACGGGATAGATTTTTTTCAGATCTGTCTCCCCAGGCTTGCCAGCGATCTCCTTTGGGACAGTGACAAGCACCGAGAAGCCTGCAGGCTGGAGAGAGCGGAGGCTGGATTGTAATGGCTGATGCCTACTGAGCGCTTGTGATACGCCAGGCTCCCTTCTAAGCACTTCGTATCAATCACCTCTGTTCGTTTTCACAGCCAACCACCCGATGAGGTAGAACGGTGACTAGTCCCACCTTATTACAAAAAGAACTTGCCCAAGGGCACACAGCTATTAAATGGTGCAGCTGGGATTTGAACTCATCGAGGGTGATGCCAGGGTGGCAGCTCTTAAGCACCTTATCCAGCCATAGTTTAGTTAGCAGTTGAGAACATGGACTCTGGAGTCAGGAAAGCAGGACTCAGGTCCCGACCTCCCCCACCACTACTGTGTGAACTTGGGTAAGTTATGTATCACTGTCGGGGCGAGAAAGGAGGGCAGTCAGAGAAGCCTGCTACAGATCATGGCATAATACGCCCTCAATAAGTGCTAGTCGCTGTTATTGTTAATGTCTTGTTTTTGTCACAGAACAGAGTGACCCTAAGAGGGCTGGTGTTCTACCTGAGGATGCATAAGAAGGAATTACCAGGGTTTTTCTTATTAACAGCGCCGAGTTCTGGGCCCCACTCAGATGCTAATTCTGTTGGGTCTGGGGGCATGGTGGCTGGTTGCACTTTTAACAAGGACTGTAGGTGATAGAAAAGGGTGGTCTGCAGATCCCACCTTGAGAAGCTCTAGGGTGTGGGAATCACGGGTCTGAGTTAGCCTCCCAGCCCTGTTCCCCTCCTGGCAAGGCTGGCAGGCCACAGGCGGTGTGCAAAAGCCTAGAATTTACCAAAATCCAGAGCTGCAATTCATAATGTATTTATGCATTGAGCCATAATCAAGCAGTGGAGTGAAACCCATTCTGTAGACTCTCTCTTAATCATTAAACAACAACAACAACAAAACCCAGCAAAAAAATTAACCAGGGAAAGGAATTTATGTTTTACTTTAGTATCGGCAGTTTCAGAATGTGTTGGAGCAGACACAGGACTAAGAGACTTTTAGGGCGGGAAGGGATCTCAGAGATTCCCGAGTCACATGCTGGTTCTATAGATGCTGAAAGTGAGGACTGGAGGGGTGACATAACTGGCTTAAAAACCATACAATTACTGGGCAGCAAAGTTCACAAAAGGGCTTTGATAGTGGGTACCCTGGCCACCTCTGGACAAGGGGCCCAACCTGAACCCTCTGGGAAGGTGGACATTCTCTGGAGTCAGGGTGACAGCATAAAGCAGCGGTTCTCACCTGTGGGTCGCGACCCCTTTGGGGGTCGAACGACCCTTTCACAGGGGTCGCCTAAGACCATCGGAAAACACATATATAATAACATATTGTTTTTGTGATTAATCACTATCCTTTAATTATGTTCAATTTGTAACAATGCAAATACATCCTGCATATCAGATATTTACATTATGATTCATAACAGTAGCAAAATTACAGTTATGAAGTAGCAACGAAAATAATTTTTTATGGTTGGGGGTCATCACAACATGAGGAACTGTATTAAAGGGTCGTGGCATTAGGAAGGTTGAGAACCACTGGCATAAAGGAAGCTGGAGTCTCTCACCACCTGCTCTGCTTTCTCCGTCCTGTGGCTTTTCTCCGCCATGTCTGGCCGCTCACTGCCACTCATTCTTTAGGGTCTTTTGGAAGCTGCCTTTTCTGGGACAGTTTCTCTGCCTGTTTTCCATAATTGCTCCCAACAGAGTTCATTATTTCCTCTTTAGCCACTACTGAGCCTTCTGGCATTTATTGCACTTAATTAAAACTTTCTGCTACTTATTTCCTGGGGTACAATCAGGTGACACAAGTTAACGCCACTCTCTTACTTTTCACTCTTGTAGGGCATCATTGACCATTCATTCATTTATTCTCATATGTGAATGGAGCACCCATTATATATACCAGGTTCATTAAGAGAACATGGAGAAATGCAAAGTATGGCTTTAATAAATGAGAAAATACACAAAAACTAGGTAATGTAAAATACTGATATGCACTATGAAGAAAACTGAAAAAAAAAAGGGTGATATGATATATAAATAAGTTGGTGGGACTCCTTTCCTTTTGACTGGTGGTCAGGGAAGGATCTTCTCAAAGGGTTTCTTGTTTGAGCTGAGACCCACATGATGAGACATAGGATCCATATAAAGATATGAGAGAAGAGTATTCTATATGAAAGGAAGAGTGTGTGCAAATGAGCTGAAATGAGCAGGTGAAGACCGGAGACAGGCAGGCTCATATCTTGTGGGGCTTTGGAGACCACCAAGAGTTTGGACTATGGTTTAGGGGCAGTGAGAAGCTGTGAGAGGTGCTGGAGCAGGAACGTGGCGTGGTAAAAATCCCATTTTTAATCACTTTTATCTACTGAACTTTGCCTTGTCCTCATATTTTTAGCACAATACACCAGGCAGTCTTTCCTTATTGATCAGTTTGTACTTAGGAAAATAAAATATTTTTTAGGCATTCTTGCTAAACTCTTTGAGGGACAAGTTCATGTTTTAATTACTCTTTTCTGCCGAGAACTTTGTACTGTGCCTGGTAAAGAGTAGTCTCTTGGTGAATATTTGTTTTATGAGTAAATGGCTTCTCAATTATTTTGTCCTTTGGAATAAAGAAGTCTCATGGTTCTCTCTGTAAGGTGATTTTTTTTAGCAAGTCCACTAAATGGTAGGTGGTAGCACATCCTGGGAATTAATTGGTTGATATTCCAGCTTATCTCCGCTCACTTCAAACATTTTTTAGTTCCTTGAAATTCAGGCAGAGCCAAGCTGGGAGGTGACAGAGTGGAGCCTCTCCAAAGCCTCTGAAGTTAAGCTATGTTGTCTCACTAGCCTTGCAGCCTCAGATAGGGAAGGCCTGGCGGACTTCTCCCTCTGGCATCATGAAAGGCTGAGTAATTTGAGAAACTCTTCTAATCACACACACTGAGACATGCTGGATATCATACAAAAATGTGTAGCTTAGCTCGTTAAAATGGAAGGTGTATCCACAGGGGCGGAAAATGAACAGAGAGCTGACATCAGGGTGTGAGTGGGCACCTAAGCTAAGGGCTGCCTTGGGAGGGTGTCTGAAGGTAACAGCATCCTGGACCTTGGTATTTAACTGTCACACGACTGGAGGTGAGAGTGGGTTGGGGAGTGGGTTGTGAAATGGGAGAAAAGGTCTTGGGAACTACAAGGTGGGGAATCAAGACTGATTAAGAGACAGCAAAAACCAGGAGTCTTGAAGATCTCTACCCTTAGTGAAAAGATGGACTAGAAAAATCTATCTGGCAAAGTTGCTTTGAAAAGTTGTTATGGGGAAATAAAAAAATTCTCTTGAGAATTCTGACCTCATGAATATTTGGGGTTTAAATATACATTACCTACCTATGCTGTCCAGGATACATCAAGTGAAAGAATTACATTAAGGTGCGTCTAGTGTGAGAGAGACTCAGAGTGACTGGCAAAATCAATGAGAATCCTCTTTGGAGGAATGTACCCACAGCTGAGGCTTTTTAGGATTCCCACGGACTGAGGTCAGCCACATGAGTTCACAATAAAACAATTGCCAATTACACACAGCACACAGCCATAAATCAAAACAAAATCTAAAGTTAGACTTCCCTCAGACTTCAATATAAGAATTATTAGAGTATAATATAAATTATGTATCCTTAAATGTTTACTGAAATAAAAGATAGCATTTAAAACATGAGCAAGGAATAAGAGGCTATTAAAAATGACTAGGTGGAATTTGAAAAAGCATAAAATTGAAATCCTGGAAATAAAGACCATTATATTTGAAATTAGAAACTCAAAGAGAAAAAAATGTCTAACCATCAAATACATATTTTTGAAAACCTGACAAAGGTTTTGAATTTAGAATATTGTTAAAGAAGTCTTACATATAGAAAAGGGAAAAGTCATTAGTATATAACCCGATGAATTTTTCACAAATTAAATGTGCTATGTAACTAGTATTCAGTTCAAGAAACAGAACATTATCAGAACTCAGAATCCCCCTTCATGTGCTCTTGCAGATAATCTCCCCACTCCAAGAACAACGACTATCCTGAATTCTAATACTATAGTTAGCTTGCCTTTTTTTTTTAAAAAAAAAAAACTTATATACTATATAAATTAGCTTATATAGTATAATAAATTAGTTTATATAGTATATACTCTTGTATATGACAATTATCTCAACATATGAAAATGATAAAAATATAAAATTAATTCATACATTCCTATATAGTTATAATTTGTTTCTTATTATTTAATACTAGGGGCCTGGTGCATGAAATTCGTGCACTTGGGGTGGGTCCCTCAGCTCAGCCTGCCCCCTCTCATATACTGGGAGCCCTCAGGGGATGTCCAATTGACGGCTTAGGCCTGCTCCCTGCTGCCCTTGGAGCTGGCTTCGTCCCTGCACCCTCCGATTGCTGACTCTGCCCCTTGGCCCCCCTCCCCCGCCCCCACCATCTGCCTGGCCAACAGGCCTGGACACTTAAGTGGCGGGGCTGGGGGGACTGGGCTCCGCCATCTTGTGGCTATGGGTGCTGCCATCTTTGTGATGGAGTGACAGGTAATTTGCATATTACTATTTTATTAGATAGGTTAGTATGCCATTGTGTAAATACACCACAATATATTTATCCATCCCACTATTGATGGGCATTTGGGCACTTTTTGGCTGTTATCTGTTTGTTTATACCTAGCAGGGGAATTGCTAGGTCATAGAATATGCATGTGCCCAACATTTGTAGAAACTATGACAGTTTCCAAAACTTTTCTAATCCAGGTGAAATCTTGAGTGGAAATTCAACAAATAAGACCACACTCAAAATAATGGTCAGAATAAACATACAAAAGCTAATGGAATGGATGGATTAACAACAGGTTAGACCAGGGGTGGGCAAACTTTTTGACTCGAGGGCCACAATGGGTTCTTAAACTGGACCAGAGGGCTGGAACAAAAGTATGGATGGAGTGTTTGTGTGAACTAATATAAATTCAAAGTAAACATCATTACATAAAAGGGTACGATCTTTTTTTTTTTAGTTTTATTCATTTCAAACGGGCCGTAGTTTGCCCATGGCTGGGTTAGACCCAACAAAGAAAAAAAAAATCAGTGATTTGTAAGATAAAATGAGAAATTACCCATAATGCAGCACAGAAAGACAAAAGGGTTGAAAAAAGAGATTAAGAGACAAAGGATAAAATTAGAAGACTCCACTTATGTCTAAGTGAAGGAGGCTCAGTGGAATTGAGTCATAGAAAGATAGCCTAACAGTATCTAACATTGTTCAGTAGAGAAATATCATGTGAGCCACACACATAGACATTTAAAATTTCCTGTCTATATGTTTTGTTTAATCCTATATATATCCCAAACATCCTTATTTCAACAGAAAATCAATATAAAATTGAGATATTTTAACATTACTTTTTCATACTAAGTCTTTAAATTCTAGTGTGTAATTTTATACTTAGCATCTCAATTTAGACTCACCACATCTCAAGTGCTCACATATGACTATCACACTAGACAGTGAAGATTTAACTAATGAGGGTGTACAGGGAAGAGAAATTGACTGAAGGTCACTAGATCTCTGGAGAAGTGAGCTAGTTGAAGCAGAGGGCTGTGTTGTGAGAGAGGAATGTGGTTTAGTGTAACACAGTGGTGGCATCAGCTTTGAATTTACACACATTCCTATCCCTCTGTATACTTTTATACCCTTCAACACCCACTGAATTGCAATAGGACAGCTGTTGAGTAGTTCAGAGCAATAGTAAACAATAGCTTAGTACAAGAAGAAAAATATATCATATCTGTTAAATTTAGAGAGGGGATTTGGAAACTCAGAATTTAATTACCCTCATGCAAGTTTGACCAGATGTTTAAAGTGAGCATGTCTGACATTTACATCAAAGTTCACCGTGTGTATTAATAGAAGCAGGCAGGTTGGAAGTGGTTTTCATTTCTTTGGCTGTAATGATATGAAAACTTGAAAATGAACACAAGTAGGTTGTTACCTTGGTTTTTATGTCTCAGTTAAAATATAGCACCATGTCCTCTTGTGCTCATACAACACGAACGCTATATTAGCAGGTTCTGAATAAAAAACCATATGCACTTGACCCAAATAACCTCAGACGTCCTGGGAAAGTCTGTGTTTGGGTAAGATACATGACTGTAGTCAGTTGGGTCACTATTACAACAGCTTCAAAAGCAGTGAAGCAAGGTGCTTGGAAACTCTGTCTAACCTCTGCTATTTGAAGAGCAGTAATAAAATTGAAAACATATTTTTATCCTTTAAAACACCTCTGAAGTGCTGTATTTATTTGTGTAATGATAACACCTTTTATGCTAGCTCTGCTAGTCCAAAAATAGGGGGGGGGGGACTATTATGCAAGGAAGAGCATTATGTAAGGTTGTGATCTTTATGATAAAAAAATTCTTGTTTTTCCCATAGTCAAAGTATGAGACTATGGGAAAAATAAGTGCCGTCATTATGTTTGATTATGAAGCTAGCAGTGGAATTTTTAGTTTAATCCAGTTATACCAAATATTGGAATATAGTGTTCCAGAATGTATTAACTTTGAGATATTCTTTATATTGGCTTTCAGAAGTTTATGAAACAGTCTCAGTCTAATGTTGAACCTACGCTAAACTTATCATCTTGCACAATATGTGGAAACATATCTATCAGATGTTGAGCCTCTTATTTGTGGCCATTATCTTTTTTTAGGGCAATGCCAGTTTCCTCCTGCAAACTCATGGGGTTGAGTTGACTGGTGATCATCTGGTAGAAAGTATGCTAGGAGTTGGAGTGTCTACTTGTGTGACTAGGGGAAAGTCACTAATCACTTTATTTTTGGGTGCTTTTTGCCATGAAAAAGATTCCTCATATACATTAGGGTTGAGAGAAATCTTAGGGGTCCTTTATACTCACCCAATACCCAAATTACTCGAACTCCCTAAAGCAGCAGTTCTCAAACTGTGGGTTGCGACCCCTTTGGCGGTCGAACGACCCTTTCATAGGGCTCGCCTAAGACCATCCTGCATATCAGATATTTACATTACGATTCATAACAGTAGCAACATTACAGTTATGAAGCAGCAACGAAAATAATTTTATGGTTGGGTCACAACATGAGGAACTGTATTTAAAGGGCCAGAAGGTTGAGAACCATTACTCTAAAGCATCTATGACATATGACCAACCAGGTTTGGCTTGTATGCCTGACCACAGGTTACTACACAGTTTGCTCCATTGCCTGGTATTTCACGGGGGTAGAGCATTCTCTTTTGGACTGAGGCAAACCTTTTCAGCCAATGCCAGCTCCTAAGGGGCCAAGTAAAATATCATGAATATGAAAGTATTTTTAAAAATATATATTTTATTGATTTTTTTACAGAGAGAAGGGAGGAGGGGGAGAGGGATAGAGAGTTAGAAACTTCAATCAGCTGCCTCCTGCACACCCCCCACTGGGGATGTGTCTGCAACCAAGGTACATGCCCTTGACCGGAATCAAACCTGGAACCCTTCAGTCTGCAGGCTGACGCTCTAATCCACTGAGCCAAACCAGTTAGGGCTGAAAGTATTTTTTAAACAAAGCAGAAGGATAGTATGTAAATCTGTATCACTGTTTTACTGATGTTAAACTATATGGGTGGATCTAGTCTAATTTGTAATGCCCAAACTCTTGCTTTCCTTTCAGCACCTCCCCAAACTGAAAGAATCAACATCTTTGTGGTGTGGCTTCATAATCCAGGCACTGAGCTACTGTGGGTTGGCCTTGAAAGTAGGAAAAAGAATTTTGCCTCTCTAGGTTGACCAGGAACCTTCACATTTCTAAAAGCTGGTTCCGTTCTAATCCTCAGAGTCTAACATTCAAACTCTGAACAGGGTTAGGAATGATCCTACTTTTAATGGGGTGCTTGCTTGCCTGGACTTGAGAGCCTTGTAGCTTTCTAGGGGGTGGATTACATGTGTGGGAATGCCACTGGCCAATGGGATCCTACAACCATAGTGTGTCCCTGACTTGCTGCCCTGTTTATATAGAATAGTCACTCATTATTCAGCTTGTATTTGTTGAGAGTTTAGGGTTAGTGCTTAGCACCGTTTTTCTTAGGAAGCCCTTAATATCCTCTTTATTCTGATGTGTCATGGCAGAGGATCCTCAGTGAAGATGCAGCTATTCCAGGCTAGTTGCAGAGGTCCAGGTGACCTGGACCTGGACTTCAATGGGATTTCTACTTGGGTGGATTAGAATTCCTAGAGGACTTTATTCACCACCTTCCCTAATCCCCCACGCTGGTCAGTGTCTCTACAAGAGCCATTGTGCAGGATGCTGGGACCCCCGTGGTTCACCGTACTGCTACCACCCTGGAAGCTGAATCCAGCTCTCAAGGTTTGGAATTTAGACCTAGGCAGGGAGGAGTGTGGCAAATAGAGCAGAAGAGTCAGGCAGAGGCTGCAGAATTCTCAGGGTTTCTGGGGGTGGGTTCCCTTCTGTTACCTCAGCGTTTCTCACTGAACACCCAACAGCTGAGAGCTTGGCTAAGTTTCATACTGGACAGCATGTTGTTGACTTTGGCGGGGTTTTAATGAGCTTCCTTTCTGACTTTGCATTTGGCCCTGTTTCTAGGGTAATTTCTCCCCAACAGCTGCTATGTGTCCCTGCTCCTTCTTCAGTGAAGTCTCCAGGTGAATTCACTCCCTCCATAGTATTGGAATGCAAACGGAAGGTGCAGTGTTTTGTTCTAGGCGCTAAATCTTTTGGGGGTAGAGCCAGGGGAGAAACCTGAGCTATATTTAAAAGAGCACATGAAGTCCCTGGGCTCATGGTTGGCTGGCTCTTGCTTTCTCCCAGCAGCATAGCAGCACCAAGCAGAACCTCTATTTTAAGTATTTGTATCCCTGATGTTGAAACAAACACACACTATTAGACCCTCCAGGGTAAAACTTCTGTGGGAAATAGAATTGGGAGCTAGGTATCCCCCAGGCATTCAAGGCAAAAACTCAAGTAACAGGAAAAAGAAACAGAAATTCAGGCAAGCTGGGAAACTCAATGTCGCTCTCTAATGAAATGACTGAAAACAAGTGATTGCTACAATTACAGGCGGAGAGAGGGGCGGAGAGGCCGGTAATCATAGGTCATGTCAGGTGCATAAATCAAGTGGTAGAGGCCTGGAGAATGGCAGGTCTGGGAGATTTAAGGCGAACAAGCACGGTGATCATTATAAAAGCTTTATGATTATTTACTTACACGTCTGCCTCCTGAAGGGATCCTGAGTCCCGTGAGGGACATGGGCGCAGCAGAGACTGGCTCTGGAGTCTCAGTGTTGGGTACACATCCTGGCTCCTGACTCATTATCCAAGTTACACACATGCTGCTGCCTCAGTTGCATCATCTAAAGAACAGCCATTGCAGTAGCACCTTCCTCACAGGGTCATGGTAGGGATCACTGATGGCAGATCAAATGCTCAGCACGGTGGCTGGTACTTCTTACCTCTTAGATATTATTATTATTATCTGTTTCTATAGCCCAGAGTGGTACTTGGCTCTAGCTGACATTCAATAAATGTTTGTTGAATAAATAAGTGAGCATTTATGATCAGTGATTTAATGAAAGTTTTATTTTTATTTAATTCTTCCCTCCCTTACTGGTTTAATATAGTTGATGTCCTATTAAGACATACAAGACTTTGGAGTTATGAAAATAGTGAAGGATCCAAAGCATAGATAGTAAAGACAAATATTTTTTTGTTAATGAAGAATATAATAAGCATTTTATAAAAAATATATTCCCTTCCATATGCTTCATTTTGCAAATACAATGGAGTAGTGTGCAGTTAGTCATATTTCTCTCCAGCTCTGCTCCTCTTCCTATGCGTAATGAAAAATGGTAGCATTCTCTCCAACATCTAAGCCAGAAATTGGGGAGTCATCATTGCCTCCTCTCTTTCCCTCACTTCCCTCACCTGTTCATGCTCATGGACACACAAGTCATGTCCATTTCACTTCCTGATTAGCTTCTGAATCTGCTCTTTGTGTCCATCTCTGATATTATTGCCTTAGTCCAGCTACTGTCATCTCTTGTCTAAATTAATGTCATAGTGCCCTGACTGAAATCAAGGCAAAGTCTTTAGGAATGTCCAAGGCAACCAATGTTTGAACTTCCTGCTGGCAGTCTCTCCAGTGTCATGCAATAGGAGTTCTGAAAGATTTAAGCAGCTTGGATTTCTATGGGTTTGCAGAATGTTGGAGATGCTTGCTTTCTATCCTTCTGAATTACGTGTAAGAATACTGCTGCTGAAGCTAGTGGGACATGCATTTGAGGTGCACATGTCTTAAAGTTTTTCTGAAGTTTGCTCTTATGGAGGCATATTAATTCCAAGGCAATAAGATTTCTTAGGGTTACGAGATTTACCTGTGGAAAAATTCACAAAGATGGAATATCATTTTTATATCTATTAAAGAAACATAACTTATTTAATCCAAATTTATTTAGCAAGCCCACATGCCCTCCCCCTTAGGCAGGAATAGTCATTTAGAACAATAGAACCAGTCTTTTCAGAATTCAGAGGTTAAAAGTTTCTATATTGATTAGGAAAACCCATGTTAAATGGATTAATAGTCTCAAATCAGCTGTTCTAAGAGATGACCTAAGCACAATTGGCAAGATTATTGACAGCCTTACTAGAATGGGAATCCAGCTTTGTAAGGAATTTTAAAGCACATTGGTGTAGTCAGGTGCCTGCACCTCACCCATGAGATCCAATTATTCTAAGTCTGCAGGTGGAGGTTGAGGAAGATGCTATATCCAGTGGCTGGGTGGCAAAGTACATTTGTCAGGAAATTGAATTGAGTGGTTTAAAGGCTGGTTCTGCTGCTGGTGCCCTTGATGCCATGGCTCTCAGTTTTCCTGTCCATCATATCTGGCAGGGCTTCCTAATGGGATCCAACATGGATTGTGGCTTTCTGAACATCACGACAGTCACTCTTGTGGGAATATAGTTGTGTGTGACAATCATGTCGTAAACACTTCCATCTGACAGAAAAGGTGGGACCTGTTTTGTGCATAGGTTCCTGGATAGAGGTGCGAATTAAGGGGAATACTGTATATAGAGTCTAGCTAGAGAGAGTTAAAGCTCAGAAGAGAAAGGAGTAGCGTTTGTGAAAGACCATGTGAAAGTTGGGCAGGAAAGAGCTGTTGGCGACCAACTGTAACATGAGCAAGAGGGTGAGCCTCTGTCTTTCTCTCCTCACCTGCCATAGACCCCAGGGAAGATTGACACCCTGAATGCTTCTGGTGCCCCGAGCTGAGCACACTGGAGAGTTGGAGAGCAGCAGTGCAGAGGGTGACTCCTGAGAGGCAGTGAGCTCATGGCAGCTCTGGAGACATGGCCACCAACCAGATCTCTCACCTGGCTCAGGAGGACAAGAGTAGATAAAAGGCCAGAGTGGAGGAACATAAGTGTTTAGTTTGTGCTTATTGAATGTGAAGCCACATCTGATACTGCCCCCAGAATAATTGAGGGGGACTTCAAAGGAAGCCCGAATCCTAGTAGTTTGGTTATTAATGAAAATGTGACTACATTTGTATTCAGGGGCTGGTGAAGCTTGCAATATTTGGAATATATACCTTGCCTTAATTCTAAAATGCTATGGTAATATTCCATTTAATAGCATTCATACATGAGACAAAAAATTACTTAGCACTTGTTTACAAATGAATGACAGAATTATTAGCCCAAGAAGGAACTTTAGGAATACTCTACGTCAACCCCCATGCTTTACAAATTAGAGTCAGAGCAAAAGTCAGGAAGTGACTAGGCTCTGTGATGCTGGGCCTGTTAGTGGCAGACTTCAGACTGTATCTGGAGCTCCTGGGCCCTAGACTTAACCACTCCAGAACAAAAAGGAAGAAGAAGAGGTGAGATAGAAAAAAATAATTTGGGACTTGGTTTCACAGCAAGTTAAAATTGAAAATAATTACATTTTAACTATAGTCATGCACCAAATACATTAGTAATTCTATATAGTTCTCTGAATAATCCTATATAATAAAAAGCCTAATATGCTAAGTGTCCAACTGTTTGTGCGACCGTTTGACCGGTTGCTGTGATGCACATTGACCACCAGGGGGCAGACACTCCTACTGGTAGGTTAGCTTGCTGCTGGACTGGGCAAGACAGGCTGGACTGGCTGTGGAGCCCTCCTGCAGTCCCTCCCTGGCCCTGATCATGCACCAGTGGGGTCCCTCAGTCTGGCCTGAACCCTCTGGCAATCTGGGACCCCTCAGGGGATGTTGGAGAGCCAGTTTTGGCCTGATCCCTTCAGGCCAGGCCAAGGGACCCCACCTGTGCACGAATCCGTGCACCGGGCCTCTAGTAGTGTATGTTTAAAAAAAAGTTCTGAAATTTCAGTTCTATGATTAGATATCAATGTAAATTGTGTCTTTGATTACTCCATCTTTGGCATTTCCTCTGATAATGGGAGGAATTGAGTGGCGGTTTTGTTGCGGGACTCAAACAGCTCACTCTCATCTAAGAGCATTGCTCTGGCTGGTGCTTATACTGTAACCACTCTTCTTCCAAATCATCCTGAAACTTGTCTTCTCATCTTTTATGTCTTAGCTCAAGTCACCTCTCCTGAAAGACTGTCACTCATCCCTCTCCCCTCCCCAGGCTGGTCTATCCCAGTGGCTCTTAACCGAGGGTGATTTTACCCCAAGAGAACATTTACCAATGTCTGGTGACATTTTGGATTGTCACGACTGTGGTTCCAGGGTGCTAGTGGATAGAGGCCAGTGATGATGCTAAATATCCTGTAATGCACAAAACAGCTCCCCGCAACAAAGAATTACCTGGTCAAGCCTTAGCTATGTTTTTGCCAAGGTTGTACCACAGTCTTATTTATTTGTTTACATATTTTTCGGTTTCCTGTCATCCCACCTCCTTGAATGAAAGCTCTACAAGGCCAGGGACTGGGTTTTGTTCATTGTTATATAAGTAACTAGAAAATTATGCAGCACATAGTAGATGCTCCATAAATATGAATGGAATTGATTAAGGACTCTCTCTTCATTACTGAAAATATAACGTATAGGCCAGCTATACTGTGGTGCAGTATTTTCACTGATGAAATCCAATGGTAAAATCCAATGTTTTTTTTTTCTGTTTGGTCTCATACAATCAGGATCAGCACAATTTTGTCTTTCACAAAAGCAACAAGTGAAGAAAGGCGAAGGTTATTGACAGTGAGTGGGTACTGCCTGTGTGACAGCTGTCAGTGTGATCCTGTAGCTCCTATAACAGTGGCTGTCTAGCCACAGACTGCAAAGAGGAATGGAAATGAAGCCATTTGTACATAAGCTACATTTGCCAAAGAATAACAACTTATTGATTCAGGCTGTCCAGGAAGGCCATGTTTCTTCTTCATGTCTTTTCATTCTTGGTGTGGGTTGAATTGAGAACACAAATTCTATTCAAATGGATTAACAGCCTTCGAGTGCAAGCCATTGGTCATGAAGAAATAAAAATAATTATTTGAAGCACCCCAGAAGGCCAGCGCTTCAAGCTGGTTTATTTTACCTGATATATTATTTTTAAAAAGGAAGAGCAGCCTACATTAATGCCGAGTCAGAGATGCATCAGTACAGTTTTCTCAATAGAACGGAAAAATGTATTAGTGAGCACATCTAACTAGCAAATGTGATCAGGAGCATCAAGGAAATAAAGACTGAAAAGTGTCTTAACAGCTTTAAAACCCACAGATGGCAAATCAAGTAAAAGATCTGTTTATTACCTTCCCGACTCTCTAAAATGCACATCCGAGGGCTAGGAGGTTTTTAATGGCAACTGCCGCACTTTTGGAAACCTCAGTGGGGCCCCTGGCCCTTCTATGCCTTGCTGCGGAACTGGGAAGCTGCTTTCCGGACCACACTGCTTTGCATGATAAAACTGTGAAGCTATCGCGCTTTGTTGGGGGTGTCTGCGGCCGAGATGAGAGTCAGATACGTGTAATAATGCATTAGAGACTGTTATGTCATGTACTGCGTTTGATAAAGTCTTGTATAAACAGCTTGACAAAGAATATTACAAAATAGTAAAAGCTGCTTTATAGTGGTTATGCTCTTTCTGTTTACAATTCAGGGGATGTTACGTACATTAACTGCACGGCTTGGCTACCGCATTCTCTTATGCCAGGAAAATGTCAATGAATGAATGAAGTCCACAATCAGTTAGAACTCTAATACGTTCTTGACCACGACGCATATTTAGCGTGTTATATTTTAAAAAGCATTCCATTTAATCTCCCTCTATTTGAATTACATACATTTAAATAATTTTATAAAAATAAACATTTAAAAATTATACAACTGGGACATTCCTTTTCTAGTTATGATTAGTTTCCTCCTCCTCCTTCCTTCTTGCACTCTTCTGTTTCAACCTCATGCACAGTTTCAACCTTTAAAATTCCAAGCTTAATCACTTGCTTTCTTAAATATTCATTATTTAATACAAAAATGTAGAACTATACTTGATAATATTTACCTGTCAATAGAATAAATATAATTTCAGTGGTAACATGAATCTCTATTAGATGTCCAGCTATCATATGGATTTGAAACCATGTCTCTGAAATGTAATTTATGGTGAAAATCTGATATGTAGCATTTGGCTTCTAAGACAAGTCTTAGATCTGTCTTCTAACTGGATATGAGGAAATCGTCAAAATAGTATAGGCTCGAGAGCTCTGGCTTCACTGAGCCAAAAAGAAAAATGTATTCTGAAGATGAGGATTCTTGACCCTATGTGTGTTAATCACTGCTAGGTCAGAGGGAATCTCAAAAGAAGAGGATGGCTGATTAATTTTTAAGAAGGCACGGATGAAACAGGGCGTACTTGAAGAGGTTCCCAAATTACATCAATGAATGAGTGAACGTCTTACTTGTGTGCAGGCAGCTTCGGAGTTATGTGAACTTCAGTCCAAATGCTGGCTCATCCGATTTACTAGGCCTTGAATGTCTAACTACTTAAACTTCTCAGAGTCTATATTGGTAAAATAGGGGGATTAGTAACAAATACCTTTTAGGATTATTGTAAGGAATAGGAATATGTATGGTAAGTGCTTTCTTTTTCTGATACCCAGTAGGCATTAAAAGATGGTTGCTATTAGCAACATTTATTTGTAAACAAGTAAACTGTGCATTAAGAACCTGGAGTCATGTTTATAATACTTATGAGATAGAAATGATAACTAAGTGTAATATACACACACAACACACATGCACAAGCACATACAGACACACATTTTCTCTGTCAGTATGTTCCTGAGACATCAGATTCAGGATGTCATCTTTTGACAATGGATTTGGGTGTTACTTTAGCTTGAAAAGTAAGAGATCTTAGACTTTACTGTAATCCTGCTGCAAGTGGGAATTAAATCTGACATCTACATGTAATAGCTCACAAAATATTGATATATTGATTATTTTTGGAAATCCACCAAAGAAATTGGGATGAACTCTGAGTTGTGGCAAAGCTTTGAGCTTCCAGTAAGTCAGCCCTACCCAAGCGCTAAACAGGTAAACTTACACAGACAAGAAAGGGTGGGGGGTCGGGGAGAGGGAGTCTAATGAAACTTGATAGGGAGACTCTCATAATGAAATTATTCTTTTAAAAAAATTAAAATCATATTGGGTGTTCTGACCACGGCCACATAACTGATCTGAAGTTTCTATTTTACCTCCCAAACAAGTTTGGGCTATCAGATAGGCTGTAGAAGGCAGGGAAATTGGGCAAGTTTAGCCTATGACTGTGTTAGCATTTGTAGGGAGGGATTTTATTTTTTTCTTGGTGCACCCCCCTAAACCAAGTGTAGGGCCTTCCCCAGGCCTCTGGGGAACATTGGTTGAGTCAATGGGTGGTTGGATATAGGGAATTGTGTTGATACCTTCTGTGGGAATTACACCAGAACATCTCCATTACTGCTCAGTCTTAGTTCAATGTAGAAGACCAAAGAAATGCACAGGCGCTGGTGAGGTTTCAATCCGTGTAGTCTTCCCATGTTTCTCCGAGCTCAGGCTCGCAGGCTATGGTTGGTTGGTAGCAAAGCTGTTTCTTCCTTTTCACTAAGAAAAATGGACACATGATGGATATCACTTCCACATGTAACTTAAAGTCCTCCTGGGTCATTGACCCACACCCACAAAAAAGCAAAGCTGACATTAAATATTCTTAAAATCAATAGTATAATAAACTGAATAGTATTATGTCTGAAGCCTGTGTCCCCCCCTCCCCCCCCGCCCCGATTTAGAGGATCTTTCAGCTTGATATAGGCACCTACCCCATGGTCATTGTGTTCCTCTGGCTAATTTAGATCTTGCGCAATGCTTGGGCTTGCGAAAACAAGGGATAGTTTGTGCTTTTCTAAATGGAGGCACAATTTGCATCGTCTTTAACAATAGGCAGCGTGGTTTCAGGCAAGGGTGCTGAACGAGGGAGGGATGGTTTGAGGACACAGTGGGAAGCAGTCCTGTCCTCATGTGCCTCTTCTCTCATAATGTGGCAACATATTTTAAAACCCAAGGCCTGGAACTGCTGTGGCTGCAGCCTGAAGGGAGGATCACCATCCAAACCAGCAGAATCGGACTTTTATCACATGTGACATCTGCTAGGACAGAGGAGGCCTTGCTTCTCACGTTCCATAGAGCTTTCCACCTGTAAAAGAAGGGACCAGCTGCTAGCAGGGTTTTCACTGTTACTCTGTCATGTATGTAAACTTGGGACAGGCCTGACTTTCTTCATCTATTCTACGACATGTTTTCATTTTATTTGAAAGTAATTTTACTTTCTACTTGATTGAACATGTTATCCATTAACTATCTTTAATCAGGATCGAGTAGAAAATCCAGCAGAGAATATGAAATGGAAAATAGCATACTTCTTTAGTACCCAACAATATAAACAAAAGGTCAAATCCTAGAATAGGATAGTGGGCCAAAAAAATTCTATATAGTATCTCAGCGAGAAAAACAGTAATGATTGCTAGCATTTATTTTTATTTTTTTATTTTTTAAATATATTTTTATTGATTTCAGAGAGGAAAGGAGAGGGAGAGAGAAATAGAAACATCAATGATGGGAGAGAATCATTGATCGGCTGCCTCCTGCACACCCCCTACTGGGGATTGAGCCCGCATCCTGGGCATGTGCCCTTGACTGGAATCAAACCCAGGACCCTTCGGTCTGCAGGCTGATGCTCTATCCACTGAGCCAAACCAGGTAGGGCGCTAGAATTTATTATAGGCTTACTAGGCACCGGCTGCTTTACATGAATTAGCTCATTTAGACTTCTCAGAAGATATACAAAGACACATACCACAATTGCAACTTTAATTTTTTTAGGAAATTGCTGCTCAAGTTGGTTCAGAGAAGATACTGGTTTCAAATTCAGCACCGAATGCACATACTTGTGCTCACTGTGACATGAAGACCTATTGATTTTTGTCCAGTTTGCATGCATCATGTTGTGATCTGTTTCTGAAATAGTATAAATGTTGCATAACCAAATGAACTATTTGTTAGTCAAACGTCAAGAAAAACCTCATAATGCCCAGATAAGCAAGAACATCTCTTCCAGTGATTCTACATCTAGAAATCAAAACACATATAGTATGCATTGGATTTCAAATGTTTTCTGCTAAAGTAATGGTCCTGTGCCTACATGTATTATTGTCCAGAGGAAATAATTTACTGAATAAAATGTTTAATTTGCCCACTTTCTGTTCTCCCAATCTTGAGCATAAATTGAACAAATAAGGCCATATTGGTTGATGAGAGAGAGAGAGAGAGAGAGAGAGAGAGAGAGAAAGAAAAAGAAATATGGATGTGAGAGAGAAACCTCAAACATTGATCAATTGCCTTTCGTACCCTCCCTGACTGGGTATTGAACCGGCAACCTTTTGGTGCATGGAACAGTGCTCAACCAACTGAGCCACTCTGTCCAGGCCCCCAAATCTTTTAATATTAGATGCATCTAAATAAGAACAATGACAAATAATGTCCCTTTTAGTTATGCCAACTCATTCCATTCTGTATTTCCACAAATAAATGGCCAATATCAGGAAGTGCCTGGCATGTTTTTTTACTTTCCTTCCTATTTGCTCCTTTCTCTGAATGATGCTATTCCTTTGCTATTTTTCCTCTGACAAACATCTTTCCTTTCTCATTGAGGAAATAAAGGAAACTTTCTGTTTAGTGACAGCAAAAAACAACAACAAAAACACCTAACAAAGCACAACAAATACATACATAAATTAACAATTTTGAGTTGTGAAGCATGTTAAGAAATAAGTACTATAAATAAGTACTATTGTTTCTTTGGTCACCTCTCTCTCTCTCTCTCTCTCTGATGTCCATAAAGATGGTTGATTAATAATTCCTTTGAGATAAAAAGCTTGAAATAAAAACTAATGTTTTGGGCCCATCCAATTTCTATGACAATTGTTTATCTGCACAGTTTTTTGAGGTTTTGAGAAAATACCTTCTTAAAGAGTGATTCATAAGTAAGTATATAAAATTAAGTAACTTTGCATTTTATTATTTAAAATTGAATTAGAAGCCCTTTTGAAAATGGGCTAGATATTCTGGGAATTTGTTCTAAGGAAGTAATCCTATTGAAGCAAAACCAACCAGTGAATCAGATAAATATCCTCAAATCCATATGCTTCAAAGTGCTACTGTGAAATAGGTAAACTATCTAGAAACCATCTAAATGACCAATAATAGTCATGAATCGTAATAATTATTCTAAAGCAAATACTTAGAATGCTTACCATATAGCAAACATTGTTCTAATCACTTTACATGATCTCATTTACTCTTTACCCAAACCTTATAAAATGGGTACTATTGTTATCCTCCCTATGTTGAAGATGAAGAAGCTGAGGCACAAAGAAGTTAAGTGACTTGTCCAATGTCAAACAGCTACAAAATGATAGAATTAAGATTCCAAAGCAGGCAGTCTTGCTTGAAGCTGTGCTCTTAAGCATTCACTTTACTGCCTTCCAACTACGATGAATTAGATTGGTTATTAGGCAACACTAAAGATGACAATTGTGAAGAAAGTGTGATAATGTGGATCATATACAACACATGTACCGTGTTAATAGCCAAACATACTTGGCTGTTAAGTACATGCATAAGGTGTTGATACACAATATTTGTAGGTACAGGAATTGAAAAGCAGTATGCAATAACAAAGTGGTAGTATCAGGAGATGGGAATTCCCTCTCCCCCCCAAATTAAATGCCATATTATTTCTTCATCAATAAATTAAAGCAGATTAAATTCTATTAAAGCACTCATTCTTTATATTTTTTATTTATTTTGCTGCTGGTACTGTAGGTGATGTCATTGCATATGTTAATTAAGAATTTATAATGTAAAGAGAGAGACTTAACAAATGCAGGTGTTTTTTAATTGAAAGGTATTTTTTGTTATTTATTTGCCATCCACTCATTTATTTATCCAACACTTATTGAATGTTGGGTTTTTTTGTACCATATCTTATTTAGGTGCTGGGGAAGACAGAGGTGTATAAAAAAACCAAATATCTTTTTGTCAGTTATTTTGTTAATTAGATTCCACATATAAGTGAGACCATATGGTATTTGTCTGTCTTTAACTAGCTTATTACGCTTAGCATAATAATCTCCAGGTCCAACCATGCTGTAGTAAAGAGTAAGAGATCCTCCTTTAAAATAGAACCAAAGGCTTGGATACATGGAACAGACTGACAGATGTCAGAGGGGAGGGGGTAAAAGGGGACAGGATGAAAGAAGGTGAAGAGATTAGCCAAAGAACATATATGCATAGCCTATGGTCACGGACAAGCAGTGTGGTGAAGGCCAGGGCGGTGGTGGGGGCTGGGTGGAGGTGGGCAAAGGGGGATGTTGGGGGACATCTATAATAGTGTGAACAATAAAACATAAAGCAAACAGAGCTGGGGTAAAAGCTCCGTTTTTAGACTGAGAGTCCTTGGAGGAACTCGGAGCTTGTGGGCCTGCTGGTGGTCAAAGCGGGTCTTGCTCCTCCCCGGATGCCGTCACACCAGTGGGGGCTGCTCATCTTTGAGATGGGGGCTCACATGGCTTTCTCATGCTTGATGTTCTGACTGGGATGGATGTTAATACTAATGGGATTTTAACTAAGTTGTATTCTTTCTCTGTTGGCTTTCTGATAACTTGCATCAGTGATGGAAATGTTTCCTGAAAACAGATATTGCAGAGCAAGCTTTTCAGATGGGTTAGGCTCTGGGATTTTAGAGACGCAGAAGCTTATAGAAGCAGCCCTCTAGACTATGTTACCCCCAATCTTCTCTGCAGGGATGTAGTATTTGAGAAGGTGATGATGAGGGTAGGTTCCGTCACCACTGTTTCTTACCCAGGGTATGAAAAGCTACCCTTAGTTTTGAAGTCTCAGGAAGACGTGGAGCCTCTTGAAATGCCCTGGGAGCATGGCTTCAGATATGGGGACTTATTTCATCTCACATTCACTTTGAAGTTTTGTCCTGTGGAGTTAACCCACTCAGGGATCCACTCCTTGAAGGGAAAGTAGGTTTTGGTTGAATTGGGTCTTTCCACAGATGAGATGAAAATTTCACACCTCTGTAGCCTGAAACACCTGCCAGCATCCAGGGTATAAACTCTTCCTCTTCCACTAATTAACTTAAGGCTCTTGAATGGACATGGATGGAAGTTATGGCTTTTACATTCACATTTATAGTTGAAGTTGTATGTCCGGATGACACTGTGTTATTTTTGTAAGAAGAAAAATATTAAAAACAAAATATAAAAAAATCTTAAAAGCATAAACAACAAATGTGTGTTATGTATTTACCTTGAAGAAGGCTCAACGTGCAACCTATGAGGGAAACTGTAAATATTTACCTAAGTCATAGGTTAGATATTTGGATGGAAGACAACATTAAAAGCTGGCATTTCTCTAAAGCAGTGGTTCTCAACCTTCCTAATGCCGCGACCCTTTAATACAGTTCCTCATGTTGTGGTGACCCCCAATTTCATTGTTACAAATTGAACATAATTAAAGCATAGTGATTAATCACAAAAACAATATGTAATTATATGTGTGTTTTCCGATGGTCTTAAGCGACCCCTGTGAAAGGGTTGTTCAACCCCCAAAGGGGTTGCGACCCACAGGTTGAGAACCGCTGCTCTAAAGGGAGAGTATGGACTTTGGATCAGAGTATTCAGGGAAGGTTAGAGGTGGGAAATGAGTTGGACCTTAAAATGTGGGTAAAGTTTAGGCATGAGAGGCTTGAATGTAGGAAACCCAAGATACATTCAAGGACTGTGTGGGCCAGTATGGACAGAGTAGGTCAGAGTGGTGAGTGTTCCCAGGGGAGGGGGGAGTGCGAGCAGGAGGTAAGTACATGCCTGTGTCCCAACCTGATGCCTCGTCTCCAGCACAGGCTTTGGGAAACTTCACGTATGATTAGACATTGTTTTAACCACATGAAGAATGTGAGGACGACAACCCTGTCCCTGTGCTTATGCAGACCACGACCTTCATTTTCAGCAGTTCCAGGGGTTCTTAGGGCACGTATACTAAAATTGCTCCCTGGCTTGGTGTCAAGTATTTTTTTATGCCTCTCAGACTGCCTTTCCTTTGTAAGCCCTGCTGGGTTCTCTGAGACCAGTGATAAAGTGCAGACCCAGGGGGTGAATGCAGGTATGTCACATTAGCGTGTAGGAGTATGGAGCTTTGTTTAGAGCAGTCTGCAATCTGAGATCATGGTTTGCAGTGTCTCCCAGAAACAGATTGTCAAGTTCAGCTCCCTAAAGAGGCCATTCTCCTAAACCCGCACCTTGGGAATTTGAAAAAAACTACAAATGGCCTAAAATTTAAATGAAGCTTTAGTACCTACAACACACTTTGGTTAGCTACTCACAATAATGATGCATAATTTGGTAGCATAAAACATATGCTCCTCTTTTATGCATTTGACCTATTTACGTCCTTCATGTTTTTATCTGAAAACGTACTTCACATATATTCTGTGCCCCAGGTAGCATTTCCCAATCAGAATCTTCTGCAGATATTTTCACGTTGAGTTTACTTGCGGTGTGGTAATTCATTAATGATAGCAGCAGTTGTTCAGCACTATTTTATAAGAGAGGAGAAACGTGTTTCATCACTTTGTTACCACAGATTGAAAAATACATGAAAAACCGTGACTTTTAATAAATGTGACATAAGTTAACAGAGCATGGAAGACAGAAGAATGAAAGATGGTGTCCCTAAATCAATTTAATGTGGTAACAATCCCAAACAAACAAGAGGTTGAGCTTCTTTACCAAAACACACTAGAAACACAAAGGTTGTAGAGAATTGTTACCATATATTCTTCATAAAATTGCAGAAGAGATAATCCAACAGAATTAAGTACAAAGTCAGTTATGAGAAATTTGTCCTCTTGGAAGCTAATGTTGAGAATATTATTTATACTAATAGGCAAAATAGGCTGGCAATCCACAAGCAATTATCTAAATTTAATGAATGTGGTTCTACCCATGAATCTGGATAATGATGGCATATCTCTTATGGGACTACATTAATTTATGGGTTACCATAATTGTATTGAATCAAAGGAATGTCCACTTGAAGAATAAGGCATCAGAGTACGAGCTACCAGCTGATAGATAGACAGGTGAAAAGGCCCTTGTCTTCCACAGCAAAAGAAACTTTCCAATTAACTATAAACGAATGTGGTGTGAACACGGACTCCTTTTATATTCATTATATTCTCTAGAACTGCTTCATTGCTAGAAGGTTAAGGGATGTGAAATTAAAGTAGTCTCTTTTTCACATGATAAAAACAATGTAGGTAGTTAAACTGTCAAATGCAGTGAACCCAGAAATAGAGATTCTGATTTCTGCAGAGATGCAATTTCATTGTAACCTTCTTTTATCTGAAGCTTCTTCTGATATAGCAGAGTGACTTAGTCTTGGTCCTGATGTGAATGACTTGACATTTCCAAAATATAAACTTATCTAGTTGAATCAGATGAGAAATACACATCTAAGAATCAGATTTTGCATTTGTTTTGTCAAACAGTCAGATGAAAGTATTTATTAAATTTAAATACTAAATGTCTTATTTATTCATAGTCTTTGTTATATCAGATGAGATATTTCATTTCTCCTCTCTAAAAATTAGAAAAATTTGCCCTTCTCATAGACTTAAAAAAATGTTTAAAGCTTTTATTAGCTCATAAAAATGTTTGACCAGGCTACTGGAATAAAGAATACCCGTAGAGGAAAGAAATCAATTAATTCTCAGAATAAATGTTGCCTACCCCAAGCTAATATTTAACTGATTATAATTCAATAAGAATGGAGTTAAAAAAATAATGTTTAAGTTCTATATTTATTAGAAAAATTAAGCACCTTCTTTCAGATAAATTTCCTAGTTTAGTACTTATAAATATGCCTGGGTTCCATTTTTGAATTAAAAGTACCATAGTTTTTATTTTTAGGTGAATATATTTATGGTCCTCTGCATCATTGGCCTCAATTCTCCACCTCTCCCTATATCACTCCCTTTGCCATTTAACCTTACAGTCCATTTCCACTGAGGCAGGACATAATTCCCTGTCCCTGGTTTCAGCCACAAACTTGCTTTGGCCAATAGAATTGAGGTAGAGGCGAGGCCTGAACTCTGAGCTTAGGTCTTGAGTCCTTGTTATTCTGATGGCAAGCTCCCCTTCTATTGCCATGAACCCACGCCTGGCATAGTCTGCAGGAGGATCAGAGACCTAGGATCAGAGCTGAGTAATCCCAGTTGCCCTGGCCAAGGCCAGCTGGTTTCACCTATAATCCGTGGCTCGCATACATGTGAGCAACCTTGGCCAAGACCAGCAAGAGCCATCTAGTCAAGCCTCTGCTGACCCAGACATAAGCAATACATACTTATTGCTGAATGCTACTGAGATTTTTGAAGCTGTTTGGCTGCTATTATGTCAGTATATAGTTGAGATATTATGAATGCTGATCTACCTTCAGAGGTCAAAATATGTTGACTTGTATTTTTCCAGTGGAGACCAGTTGTTCTAAGCTGGTTGCTGTCTTTCTAAAAGTTTTCCTAGTAGTAAAATTCAAGGGGTGGAAGCCATGTTTAGCACTTGAAGTGAAAGAAAGGTGTCAAACCTGTAAGGTTCAGTGGCTCATGAACCAGACAGAGATGTAGTTTATGACCTTGATTGTTTTTCATTTGCAATTACCAACTTTAATGTTATTTTTAAAAATTTAAATATATTTTAATTAATTTCAGAGAGGAAGGAAGAGGGTGAGAGAGATAGATACATCAATGATGAGAGAGAATCATTGATCGGCTGCCTCCTGCATACCCCCCACTGGGAGTCGAGCCTGCAACATGGGCATGTGCCCTTGACCAGAATCGAACCTGGGACCCTTAAGTTTGCAGGCCGACGCTCTATCCACTGCGCCAAACCGGCTAGGGCTGCAGTTACCATCTTTACCTACCTTCCTTCTTGCTTTTATTTTTCCCTTTGTCTTTATTGCTCAGTAAATATTAATGAAACATTTATTTACTGTCTCCTATATGTTAGTTATTGTGGGGTCACACAGACTAGACTGGGGGGGGGATTTGCAAAGTGTACTTTGTTTGAACCAATTAAGAAGAAATAGTTCAGGTAAACCATCAATTTGGGGGTATTTGCTTAATATGTAGGCATGCAAGTCTTATGGGAAAAGGAATAAACTAGACCTGCTACACAAGGCAAAGCAGAGAATTCTGCAGATCCTCTATCAAATGGAATACAGGGATGCCCCTCCTCCCCTGGCCAGTTCTAAATAAAGGCACTTCTCTGCGCGGAGATGAATCACTGCATTCATGATAAGGCACTTGAGAATTACTGTTGTTTACAGAAAGCAGCACCAGCGGCAGGGCTTAAGAATCCTCCACAGTTAAAACACAACATTTACAATGATGAGTGATGAAAAGTAGTCTTCCTGACAAACCCCGGGCACTAGCGTTGGCTGGTAGGGGAGGAAATTCCACCATTGGAAAGAGAACATTGAGGGTAGACATTTGACCACAATCCAAATTCCCATAAAGGTGCTTTTGAGGCTTCTAACTTTTATGACAGTTTTGGATTTACAATATAATCTTAATGCCTGGGCAATGGAAACCATGAGAAAATAAAAGTTACTTTCACTGTTTTGGAGGCTCGGTGTTTATATTATCATTTAAGACAAGATAAAAGTCAACGGGCTAGGAGTGTGGCATACTGATTGAAGAAATGTTGTCAACTTTGTCCTCGTGGATTGATGGGGAGGCTTTGCCAGGTCAAGGTGAGCCAGCTTCCTCGGACGGGTCTGGATGGCTTCGGTTTGACTCCCTGGATAAAATGAATTTTTTGATTTATTAACAAACTTTGCTTGCTATTTGATATGCACTGTACCAGGCTTGGCTGGAGGTGCCCTTGAAAGATTGGTTGGGGAGATTATACATGGCAATGAGAACAAGCTATACAAAAATGATGTCAGATGTAGCATTTCTACAAACTAACAATCTCATTATGTACAAAATAATAAAGCACAGATAGGAGTTAATTCATTGAAGATGGCTCTTCAGAGGTGAGTGTTGGGCCTTTGCACAGTGCTTGAGGTGGAAATGACTTGACTAAAAGTATGTGATGACAATTCCAGATGGGACCAAGACATTGACATGGGGTGGGGTGAAAAGCATCTTAGAACTCATGTAGTCCCTCATCTGGGAAATCTTAACAGAGCTAAGATCTTCCTGTTTGGTGTTTTGTTCATATCTTTAAACTAGTAGCCCAGTACACGAAATTCATGCACATTAAAAGGGAATTAATTAGAAGAAATATTTTAATATTGCTATTTGCCCTTTATAATAGAAGTGTCAGAGATGAAAGAAAATTAGTAAAATGTATATGAAAATCTTCCTCCTGTCAGAGTCTGGGGTGTGCCACAGGACCCAGAGTTAAGTCCCCGCTCAAGCGCATGTGCCTCGGAATCGCATGAGACCCAGACCTGGCTGGCCCCACCCACATTGGGCAAGATCCAGACTTGTCAAGTCCTGCCAGGTGGGGGGGGCGCAGCCTCAGGTCCCCTGTCAAGCCCCGCTGGGTGTGGGGGGGTGCAGCCTCAGGTTCCCTGTCAAGCCCTGCCGGATGGGGGGCGCAGCCTCAGGTCCCCGGGCGCAACCTCATGTCCCCCAGCCCAGCGCTGGGGTGGGGGGCGTGGCCTGAGGTCCCCTGTCAAGTCCTGCTGGGTGGGGGGGAGGTGGGGAGGGTGCATCCTCAAGTCCCCTGCCGTGGCCCAGCACCACGCAGCCTTAGGTCCCTGCTGATTGCTCATTAAGGCTCATTACGGGAACTCGGCCTCCGATGTGGGTGCAGCCATCGTTGTGACAGTGTGACGGTCAATTTGCATATTCCCTCTTTATTAGATAGTGTAAGAACTACTCAGTATTACTACTTAAGCCCAACTACCTAGGTTTGATTCTTGGTTCTTCCACTTACTAGTTATATGACTTAGGCCATATTATTAACCTTTGTGTCTCAGTTTTTTCATGTGTAAAATGGGGTCAGTCAATAGTGCCTTGTCATACGGTTGACATGAGGATACAGTGAGCCCTGTTTAAAGATCCCAGGTATAAGTGCTCAGAAGTGGTAACTGCTATTACATATCAAGGGCAGGAATACTTTTTGTATTCCTAGCACCTAGCACTCTGCTCTTCTCAGTGCAGGCCCTCAGTAAATGTTGCTAGATGACCGTGTGAAGAATGGCTGATACCAGGGGGCCAAACACGCAGAGGATTATTACATGAGATCAGAGGAGTGCAGGGGAGGAATAATAAGATCAGGGCTAAAAGAGCCTATTGCTATTGCTTAGTTTTAACCTATAATCAGTTTGCAGATGAGACAACAGGTTGGAGTACTCATGTTGATCTGAGCCATTTGAACTTGGCAGACAGGGGAACGAGATGAACATGTTGTGTTGGAGAAAAAATGGGCTTGAGTGTGAACGTGAACGGAGCCAGGAAACTGAGGGCAGAAGCTGTGGGCTGCAAGGCCTGTGGCGGGGAGACCGGACTGAAAGGGGCTGTGAAGGAGGGACATGCACAAGATCACGAAGAGGAAGGTCCAGGAGTTCAGGATTCAGAATAGAACACTGAATGCGGATTTATGACAAGGGAGTTGGTGCCGGTTCCGGTCCATTAGCTGATGGCTTTGGAGGTCATCTGGGTGCACTCCTGTTTGCTATTCATATAGAAAACCCTGAGTGTCATGTTCTGACTTCACAGGTTCTCGACTCACTTTGATTTTACAGATGGACTTGCAGTTCTTCTTTGATGAAAAAGAACCACTCCTGCTTGCTTTGACATGAACATTTTCTTAAAAAACGAAAACCAAAAACAAAAATCCTCTCTCAAAATAGTTTGTCTTGGCAATAAAAATAACCCCACAAGTGTCTACATAACATCTCAAGGTACATTATGTTGGAGTTATTGTAAACTAGATATTTTGATATTAAATCTTTCAAACAAATTGTACTTGTCTTTGTCAGGAAATACAACTTGGCAGGTACTTTTGAGTTCATTAATAAATGCTGATGTGTCCTTATTGTGTATTCGCAATTAGAGTAGGAGACCAACAGATGCTTATTGAGCACTGGGCTAGAACTGGGATTAAAAAAGATGATGCAGACTCTCCTCTTGATCGCACTATCTGACTGACAATACAGATGTACTGCAAGAGGCCTCACTGAAGTGTGCAATGCCTGATACCTCTCGGTTGTGTACAAATGTGGAAGCCAACTGTCGGACCTCAAGGGTTCCTGTACTTTTCAGATCCTTCTCTTAATAAAGATCTCCAAATGCGGCCCACCACAATTCCACAATAATTATACACTAAGTATAAAGAGCAAGGAGGCCCTAGCCAGCTCGGCTCAGTGGATGGAGCATCGGTCCTAGGACTGAAGGGTCCCAGGTTCGATTCTGGTCAAGGGCATGTACCTTGGTTGCAGGCTTGATCCCCGGCCCTAGTTGGGACACCTGCGGGAGTCAACCAATTGATGTGTCTCTCTCACATCTCTCACATCCATGTTTCTCTCTTTGTCTCTCCCCCTCCCTTCCACTCTCTAAAAATCAATGGCAAAATATCTTTCGGTGAGGATTAGCAAACAAAAAACAACAACAACAACAAAGCAAGGAGAACATAGAGTCATAACCAATGCTTGGGATTGAGAGCTCCATAGAGGAGGCAAATCCTAGTTACACTTCTTTTGTGTAAGTAATATCTGTTTCATTAAAACTGAAAAGTCCTTGTCAGCAAATCATTATATTTTATAGTATCTTTGTGTGTACATATTTTATACCTGTACCAATCAACCTAGGCAGGTAATAGATAGGGAGAAGTAAACAAAGGGACTGTTTCAAAGATGTGGACAGGGTAAGGGAAGCCAATGAGAAATGACTCAAAGCTATTGAATTGTACCACCTTGGGGGGGCGTGGGGAGGGCTGTAGGAGATGGTGGTCTGCCAGGAGCTATGGCCTTTGGTAGAGGAATGTGGCCATTTCCCACCCACAGCATAGCAGAGAGGGAGCTAAGGAAAGAACTGTTTTTGTCTCACTCTCCTCCTGCCTTCTGTGAAGACATAGTGCAGGCACCTTTTAGTGTAGACCATAAAGTTCAGCCACCTGGGACAGGGTGGAGAAGGTTGGGGAGTGTATTGAAAATATCTAGCGTGACACCTGTTGCATTTCTTGGTTTGAACTTTCATCTGTGGCCTTGTGAATTGAAAATATAGGGCCATTCCCCCCCCTCCCCCAAGATAATACTAACTCAACATATTTCTGATTTATAGCTTATCTAATTAAATTTTCTTGCCCAGATATGTCTCCCATTCATCTCTGTAGCCATTGTTTACATAATTTTGATGTCTCTGTTCCCAATCATCCCCTTCACATGTCCAGCCCAGAGCTCTATTTGTTTTATGCTGCTATAGCACATCTATCATGATACTATATTCTCCATAATACAAATATATACACAAGGGACTTTCTTGAGCTCTTTTCCCCTTAAGGCTCAAATCAGTACATATTATTAATTAAACCTCAAAATATGGCAGTGAGGTAGATAGTAATGCATACATAATAAGAAAGACGGTAAGAGTCAAATATTTATTAAGATGATTAAATGGATAAAAATTTTCATGTGTGGAAGAGTGAAAGATTAAAATACCCACACCTACAATCTCTGTGAATCATTAAGTGATACACTACATAAACAAAATAAAGGATAAAAACACGAGATCATGTCAGTAGGGGCAGAAAAAGCATTTGATAAAATCCAGTACTCATTTATGATAAAAACTCAGCAAATTGGAAACAGAGGGAACATACCTCAACGGAATTAAGGCCATATATGGCAAACCCACAGCCAATATATACTCAACAGGTAAAAACTCCAAGTGTTTTCCTTAAGAACAGGACAAGACAGGGCTATCTGTTTTCATCACTCTTATTTAACACTGGAGGCCCAGTGCATGGAATTCGAGCATGGGTAGGATCCCTAGGCCTGGCGGGCACTCAGGGCCAATCTGAGGGGCAACCAGTGGGGCGATCGGTGGGGGAGGTGGGGGGGGGGTAGCCTGCCTGCTGGCTGGCCCTGACCCCACCACCATCGCTGGTCGCCTCCCTCTGCAGAGTGACTGGTGGGGCAATGGGGCGGGGGGGCCCACTAGCACCCGCCTTGGCTGGCCTGGGGCCTGCCAGGTGGGGGCAGCTCCTGTGTTGAACATCTTTCCCCTGGTGGTCAGTGCATGTCATAGTGACCGGTAGTTCTTCCGGTTGTTCCACCGTTCCATCTATTTGCATATTAGGCTTTTATTATGTAGGATAGTACTGGAAGTCTTAGACACAGCAATCAGAAAAGAAGAAGAAATAAAAGGCATCCAAATTGGAAAGGAAGAAGCGGAGGTGGTTGGGTGGTCTGAAACTGGCCACTGGGTGTACTGGTTCTGGGGCTTTGGGGAGGGGTTCTGGTGCAGTCCAAAGCTCCGTGCCCTGGGGCCACCTGGCATGAGCTACAAAGTGATCTGCAGACGGCGCTGCTTGTGCTGGGCTTGGGTGGACCTGGTAGAGGCTAAGCTGTAATCCAAATTGGCTGCCACTAGTGCTGTCCTTGGGCCACTTAGTAAGATGTTTGGGGCATGCCGAGGACAGAGTGCTTGTTTGGGGTTTCTGAACTTTTAATAGATTTTAGTAAAGTCCACAGCAGGAGCCAAGACAGGCTGTTTGTATAAAAGAGCCACTGGCAGTGACGTAGGAGGGCCTGCATGTTGGATGGGGTGGTTGGTTTCGGGAATCACCAGGGCAGGGGGAACTGTGTTAGCCAGGTTGATGGAGATGAAGACTTGGCGCCTGCCTGTGCCTGCAGGCTTGTTGTGGGAGGCCTCAACAAAGGAACCCTGGCCTCTGCCAGAACCTCTGTGTGGGAGGAAGCTGCCCCTCCAGCCCTTGCCCTGAAGCCAGAAAATTCAGGTCCTGCTCCATATGTCCCTGGCACGTCTTTTGCTTTTCCACCCGCCTTCCCAGCACTGGAGTTCGGTGTGAGTCTGTCAGTGTGCTTGGGCTTTTTAAGAGGAACGCGGAGTCTCCAGCAGCCCTCTGCCTCGCTCAGCCACAATCCCCACTGGTTTTCACAGCTAGATTTGATGGGGACTTCTTTTCCTGGCACTGAAACCCTGGGCTGGGGGCCTGGTGTGGGGCTAGGATTCCTCACTCCTTAGGGAGGACCTCTGCAGGGGAGATATTTCACATCTCTCCCCATGTTTTGTTGTTGTTATTGTTAATCCTCACTTGAAGATACTTTTTAAGAGTGAAAGGAAGAGAGGGAGGGAGTAGGGGAGAGATAGATAGATAGAGAGAGAGAGAGAGAGAGAGAGAGAGAGAGAGAGAAATGTTACTGTCAGAGAGACACATTGACTGGTTGCCTCCCGCATGCGCCCTGACCTGGGGCAGGGAATGAAGTTGCAACTCAGGTATGTGCTCTTGATCGGCAATTGAACCTGTGACCCTTTGGTGCACAGGCGGACACTCTAACCACTGGACCACACCCACCAGGGCTCTCCTGATTTTTAATGGCCACATGTGGGTGTGGGGCCAGTCCTTTCCTTGTCTCTCTTCCTCCTGCCAGTCTCCAAGTAGCTTGTTTATATCTTTAGTTATAGGGGCTCTGGTTAGTTAGATTTCAAGTGGTCCTCTATGATAGTTGTTCTATAGTTTGGTTATAATTTTGTTCTATAGTTTGGTCATGGGACGAGGTGAGCAGGATGCTGACCTACTTCACCATCTTGACCAGATGTCAGTAATCACTCTTGCCTGTATTGATTTTACATTTTAATAGTCAACTCTTGTTGCATAATCTTTGCCCCATGTTAATGATGTTGTCACTGGTGTTTGGGTGGGGAAACTTTGTGGGTGGTGGCGTCAAGGCAAGCTTTCTAGTGCCTTAAATTACGTCAAGTAGGGAGTTGCCATTTCCTTCTCATGAGACTCGATGGGGTAGAAGCCATCAAAAGTGAAAAAGAGGCTCATATATTACGCTCAATACAAAGCTCCCTGGGTGTCCATAGCTGACTGTCCGAAGGGAAAGAAGGCATTTGTAATGTGACCATTCCAATCTGGGTTTCTGTAGTACACACCAGCTCAAAGCTGTGAGCACTGGCAAGACACTTGGTGTTAGCAAACATGAGAGAAGACTTTTAAACAGCCTTTTCTACAGTGTCAGGAAGTAATATTTTTTGGAATGTTTGTTCAATCTTGACCTCAAATTCAACTTCCAGTGGGAAGTGTGGGTAAAAAGTGGTACCCATCTTGATTCTTTCCGTTTTGCTTCTGACAGTGCTACTACTGGAGGATACTTAAAGAAAAGTAGTTGAGAAGTTCAAAGCCTTGCAGTGAGACAAAGAAATGCTAAGAAATTTTACTGACAAGAAGATCTAAGCAGAATAAATGTAACAATAGCCTTTAAAAAACTGTGTTCAGGGACCGGAGGCTCAATTAGCCTGCAAAGAGGCATCCTTTATTCGCTTCCCTGAGGGTGAGTGTCAGGGGCAAGGAGGGGCACACCTAATTCTCACCTCCTTCAAGTCTTTGATCAAAAGGCATGTTACCAGTGACCCCCCATTAAAACTACAACCTCCTGGCACTCCTGACCTCTTACAACATGCTGCCTTTATTCTTTCCTCCATAGCACTTCTCACCTTCTAACATACTATATAATCTACGTGTTCATGATGTTTGTTATTTGTCTGTGTTTTTTCATTGTGATGTAAGTTCTCAGGGGCATGTCTGATCCCAGCCTGTAGTCTTAGTGCCAAAGCCATTGTTGGCACAATGCTGGATGCTTACTCGCTCTTTATTGAATGCACAAAGGAGTAATCCATGAATGCATGTCATCATTTTCTCTCTTTTCTATCCCTCCCTAGGAGTTATTTTCTTCTAACCATCTTAGAATCCAACACCCTAGGCCAGTTCACAATTTTGATGCAAAATTGTGTTAGAACCTAGACTCAGATGAAAGTTAGAAAGTCATAAAGACTCTAAGAAAACCCCAGAAAGCCAGTGCTGTGCACAGCATGTTTGCACTCAGAGCAGACCATTTTTTCTAAGCCTCCTCTCCACTGTGTGACAAAATTATCTTCAAAATTACTTCATATGAGATTAAATGTGTGATAATAATTGCTGTAAAAGAAATGCAGACGATAGAAATATTTTTATTGGACTTCATACATATAATTATGCCCATAAAAAGTGAACAATGAAATATAAAGTAAGTGTTATTTACACAAAGGAGAAAATAATACACTGTTACACCTTAAAATATTAATATAAATTTTTGAAAAAAGGGTAAAGACTTATTCATTGGTCTATGGCAATAATGAGTACTAATAGAGTTAATATCAATCAAGTGACAAATAAGGATAATTGAAAATAATGTTTCAATTCTAAAGCTATTATTGCAATTCAGTAAAATAATTTGTCTGTAAATTAAAATTTGTACTTTCCAATTAAAAATACAACATCTCACATTAGCCCTCTTTCATGGTTTTATATTTTGACACAAATAAAAATTCAGTGATCACATGGGATGATGATTCAAATGAACACTTTTTATATAATTAATATCCTGTTACTGTTTATTTCAAGTCTATTGTTTAAATGTAAGAATAGAATATCAGCAGGGTTGGAGACACAAACTGTACCCAAAGTGAGCTGGAATGATTCCTGAGTCTTCATGAACTTATGGAATGAACATGTGTATTGAGACTGCATATGTGTGGCGTTAGCTCCATAACTGCGGGTTCTCTGAATTAACTTACTTGTAGCCTATAATATATACTAAAAAATTAGTAGTAAAATCTGCTTATTTCAAGTTTATGTACATATATTCAAATCCAACTATAACCACAGCAATTGTTAGGACATATACAACTGTATATATTACTAGAGGCCTGATGCATGGAATTTGTGCAAGGGTCTCGGCCCTGTGGCTCCCGCCCACTGCCCTCTGGTCATTCCGGAAGGTCGTTCTACTGTCCGGTCTAATTAGCGTATTAGCTCTTTATTATATAGGATTTTATTATTATTACTTTTTCTACAGAGTAGTATTTTGTCACTTACATTATTTTGAATTGCTGGCATGTGTGATAAGAAAAAAAGAAACCGTTTTTTTATTCAATGTACTTATTGTTCTAAAATTTCCTACAGACACCGCTGTCAAACTGGCCCCTTTGCCTCCCCTTTAGGATGCTGCTGGAAACACCAGAACTTTTTTTGAAAATTTCAGATTTTAAAAGGGTGTTTCCGAGTAACGAGTTTCTTCTTTTAGTAAAGTAAACTCTCAGTGTTGTTCAACTCATGCCTGCAGATTTTAGTTTTTAATCCAAACACAAAAGGAGGAAAAATCCTTTCCGTTGATCAGAGTCAAGCATTGTCGGAAAGATGAAAGTGGGTCACACCAGAGGCCGATTGAAGGAGAAGCAACATACATTTTAACATGTCATTTAAGAAGAATTATAAAAATCCTTAAACCATTAAATTAGGACAATGCAGGATATTTTCATGAGGGAAATCTGCGTATAAGGATGTGAGAGAGCAAAAGGCTGGGCCTTTAGTATCTTTTCTTCTCTGTGATAGTTTAACTTGAGAGATAATGAAACTGTATTTTGATTATCACTGAAAAGCAAGCCGTGTTTTCTGACATGATCATTGTTTTTCGTATGTAGAACAGTCAGTGCTGCCCGTGCTAGAGTGCTGCCCACACAGACGGTGCCAGTCTCCTTCCCTGGTACCAAAGATGTGGGCATGAGCCACTCTCCGCACAGTGGCCCCGATCCGATCCCAACACTCACCGGGGACATGCAACAGTATGGAAACCAGGCGGCTTTGTGTGGCTCATTTATCACAACTTCAGAGAGCTCCTGGAGAGGGCAGGCTCTACATTCATGTGGTCTCCATGAATTCCTTAGAAGTCAATCTGAAGAATTTAATTTTTTAGCTTCTTAAGCTTTCTGTTTTTGAATGACTTGGGGCCCTATGTTGGAAGGAGGGGCGAAATCACAGCAAAGGAGCAGGAGGGAAAGAAGGATTTTCAGACACTTATGTGCCTGTGGTTATTGCTTCAGTGGGAAAAGCCCAGGGACTCAGGCTTCCACTGTCCACTGTTACTTTGTGTAGCTAGAAATAGTTTAAAAAATAATTCCATTAATCCACTTCCAAAGAACTCATCAGGGGACAATTTTCATTTCACTTTTTCCCCCTTGGTGGGCATCAGCATCATATTTATCTACCTGAATCTCCTGACACTTTCTTATACAAATCCTTATTTTATTAATTCTCAGATCCTGAAATTATCAGGAAAAGGATGATGGATCTCTCCAATGATGCTACCTCATCCCACCCACATCTAATTTCTCTGAATCCTCTTCTTCTACCAGTGTAACCTTTCACCTCTCTCTCCCTCCAATACCCTCACCCACACCTCGCTCTCCCTCCCCCCACAGTCCTCTCTCCCTCCAACACCCCCCACCCACGCCTCTCTTTCCCTCCAACACCCCCACCCACACCTCTCCCTCTCTCCAACACCCCCACCCATTCCTCTCTCTCCTTCCAATACCCCCAGGGATGGAAGCTTCTTTTGGAATCTCCTCTCCTTTTGGCTAAATATAGGAGTGAAGAGAATAAAGAAGAGAGAGTAAAAAAGTAGAGGAGGAAAGAATTTGGTGACAGTGACTTTGATATAAAAGGAAAACAGGTGAATGGTAGCATGAAAGCATTGGAAACCCCAAAATTTATCTGCTTATGTGTTTATTATCTATCTCTGCTGCAATTCAGATTAAAGGCAATTTCTTAGGCAACGATTAAAGGTGAAGAAATTAAAAGGCCAAGTCTGTGAAATAGCAGCAAGAGGAGAATCTGTCAACAAGGTGAAAAACTTGTGATGACAAAGCCCTGTGTTTGAAAAATTAGGTCAGTATAAAAAGACAACACAGGAAGTTGATAACATTTAACAGCAATGAAATACAGCTTGGGAAATGGATACTAGGTCTGTCCCGTGAATTTGTCCATTGAAAAGTCTACCAATCCAAGTCGGGATTCTGGATTATCATTACTACTTAGTTGGAAAACATATAGTTCCAAAATATTTGCAATTTTTTGATATTTTCCTAAGAGTTTTTCTTAGGCAGTGATACTGGTTTAATAACTAATTTCCTAATGTGCCTTTTCATCAAAATATCACCTGCTTAGAGAGGCCATTCCAGATCACCTCATCTATATATATAAAAGCCTAAGTGACCATTTGACTGGTCCACTGTTCGACTGGTAGCTATGATGTTCTCTGACCACCAGGAGGCAGATGCTCAATGCACAGGCATAGAAACATGGAGCAGTCCGATGAATCTCTGAGGAAGAGGGGGAGGGAGGAGGGCGGGAAGAGATTAACCAAAGATCTTATATGCGTACTAGAGGCCCAGTGCAAGGATTGGCACCTGTGGGGACTGGGCCAAAAATGGCAGTCCAACATTCTTCAAGGGGTCCCGGATTGCGAGAGGACACAGGCCAGGCCGAGGGACCCCACCGGTACACGAATCTGTGCACTGGGCCTCTTAAGTCTAATAATAATATCTTCTACCATTTTTACTCTGTTTTAGTTTCTTCATAGCACTTAGCATTATTGGAAACCCTGAAATTTATCTGTTTAGGCACTTATGATCTGTCTCTGCTCTATAAAGGAAATTTCATGAGGGCAGGGGCTTAAGTTTGTTATTTGTATCCTCAGGACACAAAAAACTCAGAAAAAAACATTAGGCACATAGTGGAAGCTCAATAGACATTTATTGAATAAATGATAGATAGTAGCTAACCTTAATTGAATGCTTAGTATCAGCCAATCCCCAAAAGACTCCCTTAATATTCATATAAATCCTAATAAGTGCAAACTGTTAGAGCTCCATTTTACAGATGACAAAACTGAGGCATGGAGAGGTTATGTACTTGCCCAAAGTCACTCAGTGACTGATGAAGCAGAAATAGTAATCCCTAAGAAGCAGAGTTCATTTTGGCCAATATGGTCAAGGCAGCCTTTAAAGACGTTAAAACAAGTTGAATTTTGAGAAGAATGAGCTATGAAGTGAAGAGGAGAGGGTCAGGAACCCTATGTTAGTGTGAGGAAAGCATGTCTAATGTGGCTATAAAAGAACTTTTCCATAAAGATTTGCAAAAAGGTGCATTGTGAGATAAGATTGGAGAGTGCCTGGAGGCCAGCCTGAGGTTGTAAGTAAATAAATTACTCAATTAGAAATAAAATTTCTTAATAGCTTTTTTCTGAGTTAGATGGAATAGTTCTCCTAATTAAGGTGAATTAGTGAGGCTTTACTGAATATTCCCAGTTTAGAAAGGACCACAAACACATTATTTGGAACCTTTACTTTTGGGGGATAGTTCCAGGCAAAATTGTATAATGAGCCATGTTCCACTTGCTAATGTTCTCTATTCCTTCCTCCTCTATTCCTGATCAGTCCAGTACCCCATGGGAAACTGGTACTATACCCAACAGGGGTGATTAAAAGGAGTTTACTTTCCATTAAAATCTTTTCCAATGGAAAAATTCAAACATCTGCAAAAATAGAAAATTTTAAATACGTCCCATATATCCATCTGCCAGTCTCTTAGCTTCAAACGGTGACCAACTTGTGGCCAAAGATGCTTCATTGAAATATCTTTATCTCTAAGTTTTTTAGGATGTATCTCTCAAAGAGAAAAATACTTTAAAAAATAATCATAATATTATCATTACTTTCAAAGAAATGAATAGTTCTGAAGAAAGTTGTGATTGGAGGGCCTATGTGCAAAAGGTTATGCATTGAGGGAATTCAGCAAGGGATGGTGAGATAGCTGAAGGTTAACTACAGTGGGAAGCTACCACCACCTTTCTCTGGGCTTGAAGAGATCACTGAAACCCAGGGAGACTGGAGCTGCAGGCGAGTTCTATCTGTCAGGAGCTGTGGCTGTGGGCCGAGAAACAGCCACCGCCAATCCAGCTTTACTCTGTCTACCTTTTCATCCCTAGCAAGTCCTTGCCGTCCACTAAACTCAATAGGAAGCCAAGAGGGCAAGGGCAGGCTGGTATGGTTCATAGAAGTCAACCTTCCAGGCACACAGCAAGCAGGATGGAGGAGGTCAGAGAATGGGTTCGGAACTGCAATTGATTCCCACTTAGCGTTGCCTGTCTCCCTCTATGCCACACACCTTCTTCCAAAGATGCTTTTGAGGCTTGCTGTTCCCAGACCCTGGATCTGTCACCTTGGACCCTACCCACTGCCCAGATAACTAAGGAAAATCATCTATGCTGTCAACATCGATACGCCAGTGAGGTCTGATATTTTGGCAAAGAAAGTCCTTTCCCTTTTCCCTTCCAAAAGCATTCCTATTTTCAGCCGATCTTGATGCGGTAAAACAGGAGCTATATTTCCACACAGCAGCCCCAGACGGTGATAGATCAAGGCCCAAGGAAGCTACTCTTACTGCTTTTTGAACTTGCTTTGCTGTATTCCAATTAGGTTTAAAATATTTAGATGAGAAAAATAGTTCTGGTCCATTTAAGACAAGCCTCCAGTAAGAGACAGTTTGGAATTGGCTGTTGGAAACTGGCAGGGGTTATAAAACACAGAGTCTGGTTAAATAAATCCTTTTACTACTAACTCCCTAGTAAGACAGGAGGGAGGAATCAGAAGAATGGTTAGTCTAGCCAAAGAGAGAGAGAGAGAGAGAGAGAGAGAGAGAGAGAGAAGGAATTACTTCCTGTTAATACTTGGTTACCAAGGCAACCATTCCCCGACTGGAAGAAAGCCATCCCGGAGTCTGGATTAGATGCAAGAAAGGGACCTTGAGAGTCCTTCTTCCTGCATCCCTCTCTTCTGGCCTGGGAGACAAGCGCCCAGGAAGTGGCTAACAGGTCCCCTAGAGCAGCTGGGGACCAGCTCTGAATGGAGGTGTGGCTGAGGTAGGGGTGGTGGTTGCCTTTTCTCTGCTGCCTCCCTGAGGAGCTGACCTGAGGGAACCCAAAAGTCTCGGAGACACCGGAGGCTCTCGGAGCAGCAAAACCCACCCAGAGCTCCTGCTCCTCACAGCCTGAAAGGCCTCAGGGCCCCAGAGAACCTTAATTTGGGGAGAAACTCAGAGATCCGGAACCATAGAATTTTTACAATGCAAAGGAATCTTACCAATGATACAAAGGATAAAAGTCCAACTCATTGCTGGAGCTGCAGAAACAGACCAGGAGGGCCAAGGGCTCTGTCAAGATTCACGCAACTGATGCTGGTGTGTGAGGGCTGAGTGATCCTGCATTTCATCTGCTCTAAGATACCCCTCTGAGCATCCCTGTGCTCAGAACTGTCCTGCAGTGGATGTGATAAGAAGGGATTGAGTTACAGTTTAGCGGATAACATTTTTTCTTTCATCGTGGCACATAAAATAATGGCGCCTCATTTAATCAGCGATCCATTGAAAGATGATGACAAGTGGCCAACAGTGACAGAGAACATCATTCTGCTGCGCTCCCTTTAAATCTGCTCATCATCATGGTTCTTTTTGCCCCCCCCCCCCCCCATCATGGTTCTTGTTTGTTCACATCTCACAGAGATTAGTTTTTAAATTTGAATTATTAATAATTTTTTTTGGGTCAAAAAAGTACACTCCAGTAAAGAACTGTATGTTTTCTTTCAGATAGTAGCCGGGAACGGCTTGGAACAAGTCTGTCTGCTCTTCACCACACACACACACACACACACACACACACACGTTTCACAGGAACCTAATTCTCACTCAGCCCCCTTGCATTGCTGCCCTGGCCACAGGTGACTGAACCCGGATGTCAGGGGCCTGGTGCTGACTGGGGTAATGGAAGAGTCACGTGGAGGAGTGTGGGCTGGGAGGGAAAAGCTAGGACCAGCTGGCGGACCTCATCGCCCCCAACTGCTCTAGGAAGGGCCTCCCTCTCCATGCCTCACAGATCAGTTTCCTCCTTTGTTTTTCTCGTTGTTTTTTTTCCCCCCTGAATCTTGATATTTCCCTCCTCTTTTCTCTTCTCTGAAAGATCAGAGTACCAAATGGGCTGGGTTTATTTGATGAAGACGGGAACATTATACGGTTTGTTATATTCTGACCTCAGGTTTCTGGTTCTTAAACATTTGTGGTGAGATAAATACCACAGTCACATTTCTTGCTTTCATCATTATTACTATTTTAAACCTGTTTCTGTCTTATACAAAAACTTCAAGTTCACTATAAAGACTAAGCAAATCAGAAAAGCATAGAGAAGAAAGTAAAAACAACCACCTCAATCCCAGCATTCATGTATGAGACCTGCTTATTTCCACTAAGAAAAGACAGCTCAGGCTTTGTTTTTTGGGGGGTTGAATCCACTTTATTAATCCCTGAGAACGTGGCAGGGGGCAGGCAGGCTCAGCTGAGTGGTTAGATTGTCTGGACTCTACTCTCGCTTCTGAGTGAGGTGATGCTAAAAGTCTACCTGGTTGGGGGGTGAGCTCCAGTCCCAGGAGGGGTGTCTCCACGTGCTTCAGGTCCTTTCCCGGTTTAGCTTGGGGTCCGGAGGTGTCCTTTTCCCTGAGAACTGCAGGTTCTCTCCCAGCAGCCTTTCTCCAGCTCCCCGGAGAGGGGAAAAGGGGCAGCCCACTCAGCTTGCCATTCTCCAGATTTGTTATCGATGCGAGGCCTCAGGATTTTGCAGCTCCCCAGTGTAACGTGTGAGGGCCGTGTGGAAGTGTGTAGGTGGGGTGTGTGTGTGTGTGTAACTTCTTACACAGTGATACTTTGCTCCACCCCTGAATCTTCTTTGTTTCCTCACTATTTTCTGAAGTAACAACCTTAGGTTGTAGACTTTTCTTTGTTTGCCATGTGCTGATCAATTTCTGTTTTACTTCTTTTTTTAAATGAGTTTTTGTGTCATTAAGTTTGGGTAGAGGGAAATGACATGAGCCAGTTTATTCTGTTATTCAAACTTGGACATTCCATTGGCAGGTTTCCATGCCAGGTTAGTGGGAGTTTGGAAAATTCACTACCCACCCTTTTCCTGCCAGAATGAGCTGCAAGTATCCGAGAGTGTACTGTGTTGGCTGGGAAAGGGTATATATGCTACTTCTTTGCTATAGTATTTGATTAGTGTTTTCTTGAAAGAGATCTATGTTAGTAGGCTTTAAAATACCATTTTCTAGTTTTCATATGCTTAGCCAATGCTTTTATAAAATCTCTCTATTAAATATGCTCTTCTCTTATATTCCATTAGAGTATTTGTTCTTTAGTATAGCTTTGTTTTCCAGCTGTGGAAGTTGAATCAATTTTTCATAATCATCTTTTATTTGCCAAAATAATAAAGCAGTGTGCTTTAGCCTTTCAAGCATGTTTTAACGCACTGATGTGCAATACCAGTCCTTCAGGGGGAATCCTGCATTTGGGTTATTTTGTTTTAAGTTTTAGAATGCTCTAATTTAAGAAAAGGCAAGCCTTCTTTACCTTTGATCTATTTGCCATTCAATACCATTGACTCATTAACAAAACAAATGAAACAGAAAAACAGTGGAAAGATCAGTGACTCCACACACAGGTACAGTGCGGGGGGGGGGGGGGGGGGGCGGGGGGGGGAGTGGGGGGCCCCATGGCAAAATGATTACAATCTGATTTACTAAATGAGGACTAGGGTAGGAGATACATACAGATGAATAATTACCGAAAGAATTTTTTTACAGTCACTTTTCAAACCCATTCTCCGCCCACCCCAGTGACTTACATGGTCCTCTATTCTCATGTATTCATCCTGACGTGTTTGACAACTGTGCTAAAATCATGCCATAAGCTTTTGTAGAATGGCTCCAGCAATGGCATACACTTAAAATTGCTGGTGGGTTTGTCTTAAAGCTATGCCTGGGTTTCTTTTCTCCCCATATTCTATGTAACAACTAATTAGGTCATCTTTAAAAATAGATTCTGGTGGCTAAACTCAGCATGCACTCAGATGGTGTTTCCTTCCCATTAATTTTCTGTGTTCACAAGTACTTTATTGTGCTTCTTATGATCAAACAGTGGCTCAAAGACTTAACGCAGATAAGTAATTTTAGACAAGGGAACCTGTATGTAGATCAGATCTGTTATTATTCGTTCACAAAAAATTGCCTTGAGGAATGCCCAGGAGAGCCGGAGCACGGGCTTCCCTTCCCTTCTCCGTGGTCTGCTCCAGCTGAGCAGCTCTTCGCACTTGCCCACAGTCTAGTGTTTACTGCTGCCAAACCTGAGTGCAAGAAAGCATGTGTCAGCACGATTTCCATATGACCTTTCTACTGTGAAGCATGCTTTATGGCATGTTTGCGGACCAAGAGGACTTGGAGAGTTTGGTATGCTGTCACTCTGGTTTGGTTAAGGCCCTTCAGGGAGGCTGCAGCACAGATACAGAAAGCAGCAGAAGGGAGGATACCAACCAGGTGTTTATTACCACAGCCTACCGCTAGGGGGCAGTGAAAAGACTAGGAGAGTACAGTCCGCCTATTTGGGTATGGTTGCCATGTCCTGTCTGTACCCAAATGTCTGGACAACCACTGGATTCCTGAGTCTGCCCTGGGTTCCACTGGCAAGAAAATGAACAGCGAGGGTGATATATATCTGAGCTGGAAAAGACCATCTGTAACTAGCCTTTCAGAGGCCAGTTCTGAGTACTGTCCCATGTCCTTTAGTCTATCAGCCGATTTATTATCTCTGACCTGGCCTAAATGTTATACTCTATTGAGATGGGGTAGGGCTATTCGACCTGACAAGGTCTGTGTTTATTTGTACAAGCTCTTTAGTTGCTTTCTTACTTTTTTTCTATTTATTCTAATACATGCCAATTACGTCTTACGTTCAGCCTCCAATCATCTATAATGGTGGTGTTTGTTTTAATCAGATTTCAGGTAAAGAGAAATAAGGTAAATCCCCCCCACCCCCCTCAGGCATAGTGAGAAGCATTTATTCAGGAAAAAATAAAGGAGCTGAGTGAAACATTTCTGAACCATGACTAACTGAAAATATTAGATCAAATAATATGTTGAAATATGCATCATAATAATGAAATGGTTTGTATTTAAAGTGTTAATTCCACCTAAAACTCCTGAGGCTGGTATCTAACTGATAAAATCTCAGGCTGAGCATCTTAGCAGAAAAGTTAAGTAGTACAATATACCACAAGGATCAGTCCTATAATCTCCTGCTCCAAAGATTTATTTTATTTGTTTTTAAAAATGTTACTGAATTTATTGGGGTGACTGACATTGGTTAATAAAATTATATAGGTTTCAGGTGTATAATTCTATAATATCTCATGTATATTGTATTGTGTGTTCACCACCCGAAGTCAGGTCTCCTTCCATCACCATTTATCCCTCCTTTACCCTCTTCTACCTTCCCCAACCCTCTTTCCCTCTAGTAATCACCATACTGTTGTCTGTGTCTAAGAGTGTTTTATTTTTTTATTTTTGCTTAATCCCTTCATCATTTTCTCCCAGTCCCCCAACCCCCTTCCCTCCAACAACCGTCAGTCTGTTCTCTGTATCTATGAGTCTGTTTCTATTTTGTTTGTTTATTTTATTCATTAGATTCCACATATAAGTTAAATCATGTGGTCCTTGTCTTGATACGTGAAATCACTGGCTTCTTTTACTTAGCATAATACTCTCCAGGTCCATCCATGCTGTCGCAAAGGGTAAGATTTCCTTCTTTTTTTATGCTTTAGTTCATAGTGCATCATCATCATTGATTAGTGCAAAGACCTCTTGTTTTATTTTCTTTCTCTTTCATCTTCTCTGATCACTGCCCCAATTCCTTCCTCTCCCTTAGCATTCACTCTGGTGTCCTTAATGTATGTCTTAAATGTATGGTGACTTAAATATGTGTGCATCCCTGTTAAGTCTGCGGTGTTGTTTTGCATGTGAATGTGTTTTTAATTTTCATCAGTGACATTGTACTATAACTCTTGCTCTGTTTTCTACTTTTATTATTCAGCTCCATCCATGTAGTTGTGTGTATCATTAATGTTTGCTTAGGCTGCAGTTACAACCAATTCCTTAAGTTCCAGTGTCAGCAACAGCACAGGTTTTCTTATTCATGCTACATGCTCACTGTAGGTTGGCTGTGGCTCAGTTAGAAAACTACTGTAGTTATTAGATCTTCCACTAAATCTTGTTATAATCATCAATAAAGGAGAACATATTCCTAACCCATGTCAGTTCCTAGTTTGTGTCATCCTGGTGGGTTTAAGGAGGGAGGATGACAGGGTGCCTTAGAATAAGAGAGTTCATGGCAAAAACTTGAACTTGCACTTCGCATTTGCTCCACCTCACTAGGAAACTGCCTGGGTGAACTTCTCTGTGCTTCTGCCGAGAGCCCTCTCTCTTTCTACATCTTTTCTACCTTGGCTGTTCAGTCCTAGGCTGTACAGGGGCCAGGCAGGTGGAGGGGCCGCTCAGGAGCAGGCTGATTAGCTCCTTCCAGCACCAGCCAGACTGTAGCTCTGCCCTGAAGTTACCCCACGACTGTGGCAGGCTGAGCGGGAGCAGCTCTTCTGCCTGAGTAGTAACGGGCAGGTAAGGCTCTACAGTGTGAAAAGAACACAACTCATAGGCATCCTCCCAGCCTGTCTGGCCACACATCGCCCTGCCCCTCCACACTGGCAGCCATTTTTCCTCCTCGCTTGGTTACCACCCATCTTTTTCTCCCCAGAGTTTCTTCGTAATTTTTATAGTAGGTCTTTAGAGTCACACACTTTACTTTTCCGTTGTGGCTTCTCGAGGGCTGGGCTAGGGGAAGAATTCAGTAACTCCTGCATGCTGAAAGGACCAGTCATTTCACAGAATTCCTGAAATGTGCCAATACAAGATTTTGCCTGTGAAAGGTGGAAAATCTTAGTAAATGGTTACCTTTTCGCAGACATTCCTGTTACAACATGGCAACCCTATAAACATTAGTCACCCTGCTAGAGTGAGCCACGTCCTCTAACAGTGGGCACTGGTGGGCACTGACGTGTGTCAGTCATCAAGAGCGCCTCAGTGCCAGGTCACCTACCACCTCCTCTCCTGGGCTGAGCCACCAGCTCCTCCTTCTGTTGTTACCAAGCCAAGAGATCCCTCGGTTTCCTGGGATTGCACAGATCCCAGTTAAATTTAAACACGCATAAGAAAGACAGGACTGATTTCATTGTCTTTCTTTTTTTGTTAATCCTCACTCCATTGATTTTCAGAGAGTGGAAGGGAGGGAATGAGAAGGAGTGAGAGCGAGAAAGAAAGAGGAAAACATTAATGTGAGAGAGGCACGTTGATTGGTTGCTTCCCACACTCACCCAGACCAGGGCTGGGGATCGAACCTGCAACCCAGGTATGTGCCCTTGTTAGGGAATGGAACCTGTGACCCACTAACCACTGAGCAAACTGGCCAGGGTTTATTGTTTTTCTCTACTTCCTTAAATATTTCTGATATAGGATCCCAGCCATTTGTATGCAGTTTGATAAACATTACATTCATTGAGTAAAATTTTGAGGACAAAATTTGTGAATAAAACTTTTGTGAACCAAACTTGACATTTGGTTCTAGATAACATCTTCCTGCTTTTTCCTTTTCCTTCCTAGTTGAGGCAACATGGCTGAGCATACCAAATACCTACTTCAGTGTACTTGGTAACTCAATGTTTCCCTCCCCAAGTTCAGATGGTTTAGAACAGTGATGGCGAACCTATGACACGCTAACTCATTTTTTTGGTTGATTTTTTTTTGTTAAATAGCATTTAAATATATAAAATAAATATCAAAAATATAAATCTTTGTTTTACTATGGTTTCAAATATCAAAAAATTTCTACCTGTGACACAGCACCAGAGTTAAGTTAGGGTTTTTCAAAATGCTGACACACCGAGCTCAAAAGGTTCGCCATCACTGGTTTAGAAAGACCAGCTCTTGGTTTGGGTACACCCTTTTTTGACCGGTTTCATGTACTTGTTCAATGAAGTAACTATATTGGAAGGCATTTATTTACTTTAATCCTCACCCAAGAATATGTTTTTATAAATTTATTTAGAGAAAGGAAGAGAGAGAGAGAGAGAGAAAGAGAGAGAGAGAGGTGAGAGAGAAATGTCGATTGGTTGCCTCCCATACACATACTGACTAGGATCAAACCTGAAACCTAGGTGTGTGCCCTGATGGGGAATTGGACCCACAGCCTTTTGGGGCATGGGATGATGCTTCCACCAACTGAGTCATCCAGCCAGGGCGAAGGTATTTTATTTTAAATGATTAATGGCAGTTAAGCTATATAGGGTGAATCAAAGAAAGAAATGCATCTTGTTCTAAGAAAGTAAATTTCCCCAAACAACAGAGTTGTGATTTGAGAGTGTGAAAGCACCAGAAATGCCAGGCTGAGTTAGATCAGCTCAAACTGGATGTATCCTGCTCAGTGGAACAGCTATGACAAGGATGCTCATGGCAATTGGTGGGTAAGCGAGGGGTGGGTGCATCCTGCTGACAAGGTAAATAGCTCTCATTCCTACTCAATGACATGTTGGAATCATCATCCTAGGTGATAGCTAAATCCTTCTTGGAACCTACTTATATTTTCAAGTCTCAGAATAAAGAGTTTCATGTTTGCCACATGCTGTGTAAAGTAGCACTCCTTTTATTTATTCTAAAGCTACTTTCTTTTGGCTTCCAGGGCTGCCTCTAATTCTTATATCTCTGAATTTGGAGAATGAGCAGATTCTTAATTCTGTAACCCTCTATGTTTTAGTAATATTCGAGGCATCTTTAAATCAATACCAACTTCCTGTCTCTAGACTGAGTTAAAAAACACACACACACACACCACACACCTGATAGAACAAAGTAAATAAATCAGTATTCGTTTAAAATATTTTTCGCCGAAACCGGTTTGGCTCAGTGTATAGAGCGTCGGCCTGCGGACTGAAAGGTCCCAAGTTCGATTCCGGTCAAGGGCATGTACCTGGTTTGCAGGCACATCCCCAGTAGGAGATGTGCAGGAGGCAGCTGGTCGATGTTTTTCTCTCATCGATGTTTCTAACTCTCTATCTCTCTCTCCCTTCCTCTCTGTAAAAAATCAATAAAATATATTTAAAAAAAATATTTTTCTCTTTCAGGAATTTATTCAGAACCCAATAGTGTATAGTATGAGGTTCTCAAATGAGTTTAAGGAGAAAAAATGATTTAGTGCATGGATTGGAAAAAGGAAATGTCAAAATGAATACCTCAGAACTTGCCATTTGTCTGTAAGGTAGATGAATGCGAAAACTCAATTCCGCAAACACGCACTGAGCGTCTTACTATGTGCCAGTCACTTTTCAAGTCACTGGGAGGAAAGGTTAAATCCAACATGGTTTCTTCCATGCCTAAAGGTATGCTCAAGGAATGAGATAGGGATGGGGATGGGGGGGGGGGGGGGAGGGAAGGGAGGGCTCTTTTACTATGGGAAAGGCAGCCTTTGCAGAGTTTGTAATGAATGAGATGGGAAGAAAAAGACCTAGTGAGCGGGGACATCCTGTACAAAGCTTGGAACGTAACAAAGCATGAGGCATTTTAAACCAGGAAATAATTTGGAGTAGCTGGAATGTAATGTGCGTGGTGAGAACAAGAGCTAGACACGCTCTAGTATATTTCTGAGTTCCAGGGAATAATGCTCTTTGTAAAACTAGAAAGCTGGACTGTTAGAATGATGGGTTTCCTTCAAAGCTTTTCTCCAAATCCCAGCATAAGTTTCCTAGAGAACCAGGGTCACGTGGAGCTGCTGCTGATCCCCTTGATCCTGTTCCTGGAACTCAGCTGCCCTTCAGGTGGCACTCAGCAGAGCCGACTGGGCAGCCGTGTACTGTTCACACTCCTGTTCCCCAGGCCCCTGGACTTGAACCTCTTCTCACCTGGCCTCCTCTGCACCACTGACTGACCTCAAATGCAAAGTCCGAGACTTGGATTTTTCTTCATGTGTATATTGGACTTCACTGACAAAGCAATCGTATTTTTTAAACTTAAAGAATTCTAGTATTTAAAGTTTGCTTATGCCCTAGCCGGTTTGGCTCAGTGGATGGAGCATCGGCCTGCAAGCTGAAGGTTCAATTCTGGTCCAGGGCACATGCCCAGGTGGCAAGCTCGATCCCCAGTAGGGGGCGTGCAGGTGGCAGCCGATCAATGATTCTCTCTCATCATTGACATTCCTATCTCTCTCTCCCACTCCCTTCCTCTCTGGAATCAATAATAATGTATTTTTTAAAAAAGTTTGCTTGTGCTCAGGCAGTTATTTGTTATATCTCATTGAATTCACGTAACATTTCTGAGTAACTGCTTTGTGCCAGGAGCTGTGCTAGGTGCCGGTGACACTACACCAGGGAAGGCGGTCAGGAGTCCAGTCTTGCAGGAGAAAGGGTCAGAAGTGGACTGAGCCATCTTCCTAGTTCAGACTCACCAATTTCAACTGCCTGACTGGACTCTGTGTCCCAATTAACTTGCTTTACAACATCCACAGTGACTGTTTCAAATCACCACACACCTTCCCACCCTCAACAACAGACTCTCTACTGCTTCACAGAGAACATCGAAGATAATCTGCCCAGAACCATCTCAAAGTCAACCAAACCCCAAACCAGCCTACAGCCAAATCCACCTTTACGCTTTCCCTCCTGTTGTGGTGGCAAAGGTGTTCCTACTCTGAAAGTTCCAGCTGTCATCTAGATTTGACCTTCTCCCCCATTCTCATAGTCCCTCTGCTATCAACTAAAAAAAAAATGAATTTCTCTTTCTTTTACTATGGTTCTGACTGCCTGGCTCTCCAGACTGGACTCGCACTAGCTTTGCATGACACTTGGGTTAAGTGTGACTTCTTGGCTGAAGAAGTGCTTCTGATGGTCATGAAATGTGCCTTTCCCATGGACTATAAATAAAAAGAGCCTCACACTTCATTAATGAATGTTTCCTTCCAGTATCCCAAGAGATCCAAATGCCAAAGATGCAGTATTTCACAGCAGGTGGTGCAAACTTGTATGTGCTATACCCTCTAAGTAAGTGGGCTTTGGTCTTGTGATTAATGTGACCTGATGTTCACACTGAGAAAATGGGAGGTGTTAAACGCCTTAAGAAACCCCAGATCGTTAAGAAGATTTTTGTGATTCATGTTAATAAGATTGACTAACTTGTTATTCTACAAAGAGAATGCCTACAATTTTTTAAATCCTCACCCAAGGATATGTTTATTAATTTTAAAGAGAGAAAGAGAGAGAGAGAGAGAGAGAGAGAGAGAGAGAGATAAAGAGAGAAAGAGACACACACAGAGAAACATCGATTGGCTGCTTCCTGTAGGCACCCCTATTGGGATTGAACCTGCAACCTAGGTATGTGCCCTGACCAGGAATTGAACCTGCAGCCTGTTGGTGTATGGGACGACCCTCCAACCAACTGAGCCACCTGGCAGGGCTGGAATGTGCACAATTTAGTTTTTGACTGACAAATGGTTCCAAACTGTTAAGTATCACACAGCATTTGAACTCTCGTTCTATAAAACCTGTCTGAAAAACAATGTAACTCACCGTTTTCCTCTTTGGAAAATTTCTTCAGGGATCTTTTAATTGTTTTCTCCAAGTGTTATCAGCTGTGCTTCCAACTTAAAGAAATGATTTCTGCCTCATGATACCTGTGTTCATTTATAAAGAGAGCTCAACAACAAACTTGCAAAGGAAAAAGTCACGGAAGGACACGTTAGGGCCCACCTTCCCCTGGGATCAATGATTGATTACTGTGAGTTTGAATGTGCAGATAAACTGCAGTCAGATTGGATCCCAATGGAATTTACAATTCAGTTGGTCTTTCAAAGCAGAATCAAGTTGTTAATCAGATTGGTAGAATACCTTGTTATAGGTATTCACTCTTGATCATTTCTATATTTTAGGATAAACTGTATCCAGTGTTGCTTTCCCACTTTGCTACCTTGACCCACTCTGCTTTGTCTTAATCACTTTTGCCCATTGTGGTCACCACCACCACCACCACCATCACCTTTGTCGTAATTTGAATTTCTATACTGTACCAAGTGCTTTACCTCCATTGTCTCTTATTTATACTTACTTAACAAATGGAGAAAATGAAGTTTATAGAGGTTGATGAACTCATGCAATTTTACTCAGTAAGTGGTAAAATTTGCATGGCAACTTGGGCTTGAATGACTTAAAATAACTACTTTGTTCTCTCCTATTTCCTCCATGGGTCACACCATTCTAACCTGTTCCTGTAGTTTCTGTACTATATTTGTTCACTTTTCTCCTAAGGTGATGGAAGCGGAGGAGAGATAGCAGTTTCCCTATTTTCAAGATTAAAAATAAACATGAAAATTCAACAATTAGCAAGTGACAAATAGTGAGAGTAACTTAAAAGTGGCCTAGGAACATCCGATATTGGAACTTTTTTTCGAACTGTAGAATTAAAAGGCTTCTGTGCAAACGAGGAACCGATTAACCTTCAGAATGTAAGATACAATCTACATTTCCTACTGCCAAGAGAAGAGAAGGGTGGCATCTAGCTCTCTCAAGACCCCCTCCGGGTTTGTTATTTGTAAACTGAATGGAAGCAGCTTTTCCTCCATGCTCGTCCTAGGCTTCTCATCACACTGAAGAGCCAGTTCCCGAGAGTCTTTGTAAACACACAAGCTCAACTTTTGAAATTCTCTATGTATATTTCTTAAAAGTCCATTAGAGAGCTATAAACTCAGAGACCCAAGGAATATGGGCTGACGATGATGATGAAGGACAGAAATTGCAAGGTGATTGAACACCTTTCAGGAGATTACCTGATGTGTTTATTGTTGAAAATGTTGCTGATGGCCCCTTAGTTTCATGTGGGTTTTCACAACCTCCTGTAATTGTGTTTCAAGTGGTGTGTTTTTTTCTTTTTGACTCAAGTAGATCCTGGGAGGAGACGTTAGTTCTTACCAGGATGCTGGTCATTTTCTGAAGGTGAGTGGTCTGTATACACAGGAGTGACCAGAACGCTTGGGTGATTGAGCTCACTGTAGAAGTGTGGAAGATATAATTTTCTTTAGGCAGGTCTGGGCTGGAGAAGAGTCTGGGGTAGCACATGCTCCAAGGACTTAAACAGACCCCCATCCAGGCAAAGAGACCTTCAGAGTATAATCTCTAGTGCTGCCACAGTGACATATGACCTCCCACAAAGGGACCAGGTGGCCACACACTCGGCCATGCCAGCATTTGTTATTCCCCAGGGAAGGAAAAGTGCTTTATTTTTGCTAAAACCTGATGTTCGTTGTAATATATAACAAATGCCAGCTGGGAAAGAGAAGAACCCACCCTGTGAAGGCAGCGTTTCATAATGCCAGGCTCCTTAAGCTCACTGAGATGCTGACCTTGTTTTGGAGGTAAGGTCTACCTATTTCAGACGTGAGTGTGTAATAATATCTGGAGGGCTTTATCTTCATTTCTGGACTTTATGAAGGCCACCAAAGGGTTAACTGGGACTGATTGAGTTCACACTATGTCATGAAAACCACAAGCACTTAACTTATCTGAACAGAAGGAGGCAGTAGAGCATGGAGGGTCAAGTGCAGGTCTGGGAGCCAGGCTGGTTTTAAGTTCTTTGTATGTTTTCGATTGAGGTTCACAACTTTTCTGGCTTTCGGATACCCCACCTGTGATATGGGATACCAATACTTGTCTGTGATAGTCGTGGTCGAATGAGGTAACAAAGAATGGAGTGCTTAGTCTGGTTCTGGCACACCAGCGCTAGGTACAGAAGAGTCAGTGGGCTGAGATTTAAATTTATAGTTCTTCCCCATCAAGACCTGGGCAGTCTACACTTTTGTCTTCTTTTCTGGTGACTCCCAGCCCTGCTGGGCACTCCTGTGTATCTGTGTGCTCCCATTCCACTAAGTACGCTCCCTGATTTCAGGGGCCTGCCTACCCCTGTGGCCCCTGGTATTGCAAAGCCTCCGACGTTAAGTACCAATTCCGTATCAATTGTTTTCCAGGAGGTGAGTTGTCCTTTCTCATCTGAGCCTTCTGATTTAGGTCTGTTTTCTTTCCTGTTTTACTGAGGCAACAAGAAGAGGATATTAAACTTCTTCCAAATTGATTGGTTTGATTGGACAAAAATAGAGACATCTGTGTTGACTGTTCTGTTACAGTCATTCAAGAGATATTCTTGGTAGATTTTTTTCATGTCTGGTATGGGAAAGTCAGTACTTCTCAAACTTATTGTGCATACAGATCGATGGAGGAATCTTGTTGAAATGCAGATTCTGATTCAGTGTGTCAGGGGTGGGGCCTGAGACTCAACCTCCAGAAAGTTGCCAGGGTGCTGGTTCACAGACCATAGTCTGAGTAGCAAGTGGTGGGACGCATTAATGTGTTGAACAGTTGAGTTCCAAGATGGGCAAGAGCGGACACATTATGTCTCAGAACAACAGAGCTGTCTGTGCTCCTCTATATGAATTTTCATTTGCTTAGCCACCATTTATTTATTTATTTAAAAAATATATTTTTATTGATTTCAGAGAGGAAGGGAGAGGGAGAGAGAGATGGAAACATCAATGATGAGAGAGTATCATTGATTGGCTGCCTCCTGCCCGCCCCCCCCCACCCCCACTGGGGATCGAGCCCACAACCCAGGCATGTGCCCTTGACCGGAATCAAACCCAGGACCCTTCAGTCCACAGGCTGGCACTCTGTTCACTGAGCCAAACCAGCTAGGGCTGCTTAGCCATCTTTTAAAGCACCAGTAACATGCACAGCTCTGACATTCTTTCTTTGCATAAATAAAATAAAAATATATGCTTGACATAAGTGAATAAAGGTTCAGGAATTACAGATAAAAGAAGAAAACAGCACAAGTAGATTGTGTGAGTTAATCCAGAAGAGGTGTTTTGAGCCCAGCTTGAAAGATCTGGCAAATGTAGATGAGAGGATGTTGCAGATATGCTAAGTCAGTGCACTCGTAAGGGCCAGAGGGTGGACTTCACCCCTAGAGACAGCCAACACATGGTGGTGGGAGGGACTTGTCTAGAACTGAGACCAGGAGAGACCTGCTGCTGATTTGTAGTTAATAGAATTAGCCAGTCAATGCAGAGAACATTACGAGAAAGTTTGACAAGTGTATTAGGAAAAAGATCTCTTTATTGTTTTTTAAAAAAAATATTTTTACTGATTTTTTACAGAGAGGAATAGAGAGTTAGAAACATCAATGAGAGAGAAACATCAATCAGCTGCCTCCTGCACACCCCCCACTGGGGATGTGCCCGCAACCAAAGTACATGCCCTTGATCGGAATGGAACCTGGGACCCTTCAGTCTGCAGGCCGACGCTCTGTCCACTGAGCCAAACCGGTTAGGGCAGGAAAAAGATCTCTTTAAAGTGTACCCTGTGGCAGAGGGCCTGTCTGAGGACCCTCATCCACAGCAGTAGGAAGGCAGAATCCTTACTCTCTGCACTTAAAAAATAATCTTTGTTGATCTCAGGGAGGAAGGGAGAGAGAGAGATAGAAACATCAATGATGAGATAGAATTATTGATCAGCTGCCTCCTACACATCCCCCACTGGGTATCGAGCCCGCAACCAAGACATGTATGTGCCCTGACTGGGAAACAAACCATGACCTTCTGGTTCATAGGTCGATGCTCAACCACTGAGCCACACCGGCCAGACTACTCTCTGCACGTTTGCCAGGCACTTCACCTCCAGCTTTGCCTGGTAGGAGAGGGGAAGGCCTTGAGGCCTCTTGGGAAATGTTGATGAACTCTCAGGGTTTCTGTGCACTTCCTAACCTTGACTCATTGGTCCATTCATCTGTGTTTTTTAATTTAAATTCTTTATTGTTTAAAGTATTACATAAGTCTTCTTTTCCCCCTATTGACCTCTCCTCTGGCTTCCCCCACTCCCCAGCACATGCCCTAAGCACCCCCTCCCCTGTCTGTGTCCATTGGTTATGCTCATATGCATGCATACAAGTCCTTTGGTTGATCTCTTACCCCCTCACCCCCCACCTTCCCTCATAGGTTGGATATTCTGTTAAATGATTCTATGACTCTGGTTCTATTTTTGTTCATCAGTTTATGTTGTTCCTTATATTCCACAAATGATCCATTCATTCTTATATTCAGTATTGTTGAATTGAGTGCCTAGTATATTTGAACTTCATGCTAGTAGTGTCCTAATTGCATGTTCACAATTAAATAACAATAACAAAAGCATATGACAAAGTAACATCTAACATAGAGGCACATACTTTCCCATACCTGCCAAAGACGTTCTTACATTGCAGGTAGACAATGGTGTTAGGTGATTAGTTTCTGTTCCACTTTTATTTCTCCAAGCAACACCCCCCCCCCCCCCGCCCCTTTTAAAGTGGAGACCCTTTTAGGCCATGGAAGTTTCTCACAAGAGATGTAGGGATTGCAGAGGTGCAGTGGGGTAGAGAGTTACGGTACAATGAGTGATTCCAAAATTATATAATTGGATGTTGAATAACTGGAGAACAGAGGGATGTTTTTGAATGAGAGAGGATTACTAGCCCTCGTTATGTCCTATTGGAACTGATACTTCTCTCTGGTGAAATATCAGGAAAATATAATTAGAATATTCAGTTCTAATCCTCTTGTTGAAAAGGCAGGGATTTCAGGAGATGATCTTCATGTCCCTTCAGAATTCTCAGCTGGGAAGAAACACTTTCACTTCCAAAGCTGGAATTCATTCTCCTCCCTCTCCCCTCTCTGGTCTCAGATTGTGGATGTCTCTGTCTCCTTGTTCCCCTGTCTTCCTGCGCCAGGAGACCCCCACTCTTTTATCGGAGGCTCCCTTTGGCACTCAGAACAGCTGTAAGTCTTGTCAAGCTGTTCCTCGGGGACCTGCGTCCACTTCCAAGGATTGCCTCACAAGAAGCCTTCAGTGACAGCGCCCCCACACAGCTTGCTGTCCCTCAGGCCCATCTATTACTCACAATTCAAAAGCAGTTAATGTAAAGCAGATTAAATGACAGGTCAGTAACTTCTTAACTCCAGGTATGACATTAAATAAAGTGTTTGTCTCCCAGACACACTTGCTTGATGGTGCTTCAGGGCCCATCCTGCGACCCTCCCAGGCCCAGAGCACCATCTACCATCAAATGCCTCCTCTTTGTCAACAGCTCACTCTCTATCGGAGGCCAAAAATGTTTTTCAAGGTAAATTTATCTTACAGACACTGCTCTTTTATAAGTAGGGTTGCCAGGTAAAATACAGAACACCAAGTTAAATTTAAATTTCAGATAAAAAATGGACAACCATTTAGTAGAAATATATGGCCCATGCAATCAATAGGGGACAAAAACCAAAAATCTATCTATCATCTATCTATCTATCTATCTATCTATCTATCTATCTATCTATTATCTATCTATCATCTATCTATCTATCTATCTATCTATCATCTAAGCTAAATCTGGCAACCCTGAGAACAAGGCTTATTTTGTTATCTTGACAATTCAATGTTTGCTAATGTCTTAGCTAACATTTTTTATGTTACTATACTCTGCTGCAAAGTGTTGAATGGCTCATATTTATTGTCAAAAATAAAATGAATTAAACCTACTTATTTTGCTTTGAGAAATAAATGCCACTTGGCCCAATTAATTACCGCTAGTGTGTTGCAAAACCAGGGGCAGATCTCACTGACTGATGGCAATATGAAATTGGGTATCATGGACTAGGGTTGCCAAGCTTGGCAAAATGGTTTATCTGGATTTAATGACCAAGCATGAATCTTTAACTATAGAATATAGCCTTTAAATACATTAGGTCTATGTTTTTGCATAAGACATAAACAAATGCTTTGCAACATGTGATGATTACATGACTATGCTGTTTGCATACCACATAGAGAATAAGACTCATAACACTGAGAAACTTTATTGGGAAACTCACTTAGGGGTCTGACATTATGATTCCCTAAGTACCATAAAAGGGAGATATTTCTGATCATGGGTAGTTTGAGGTCACTGTTTTTTTAAGGAGAAATATTTAAATCAGATTTAACAATAATTTTCATTAGGTTATTTACAGTTGAGAAAATTAATTATAATGTCATCTGTTTATTGTTTATTTTCCTTAATTAAAATGTTAATTGAATACATTTGTATGTGGAGCATATCTAACGTGTTGAGTTTTTGACAAAGGAAATGGCAGTGTTTTCTACTTTCTACATTCAAATGCTCAATTTTTCATGTGAATATTTTGGAGAAAAAACTAATATATTTAAGCCATGTAGGAGCATAGCTTGAAAGATTGGTTTTCTGCTAGGGCTGTAGATAGCAGCAGATCTGCAGGAAATCATCGCTGTAATCAGCAGAAAGGTAATGTGCCAGAAGCATGCTTTTTGGTCTTGTATTTGAATATGAGAAAAAGGGACAAAAGTTAATCAGCAGTAAATGTCCATTTAGAATGACATTTTTAAATAGAGAAATTGATTATGAGGAGATGTACTTGCCTCACTAAAGGAACAGGCTAAAGGATGATGAAAACCTTTACATTTTTTATACTGATGTACACTTGGCCTTTTCATAAACAACATAAAGGCCTATGGTGTAAAATTGGTTTGAATTTCCTTTTAATAATAATGGTTATGATTTCTCTTTCCCATGCAAACCTATGGTCCGGACCTCTGCTCAGTGAATAAACATGCCGGTTGTATTTTGCAATGCAAAGATGTCATATATCAGCATAAAAGCAAAATGGGTTCCTTTTCAAATAATTTATGAAGTGTAATGCTTTCCAAAAACAGCGTCATTTAGGCAATGGCATCCACTGTGTACCAATCAGCAACCCAAGCAATTGGGGAATGAGGGACAGTGATAGAATAGATACAATTCTCTGTCTTTACAGAGATTTGACTTTAAAGATGTTTTTATTCCCCCAGAACTTATTCTTTTGCTTTTTGATAAACTCCAAGACTTTCAGGCTTGGTGGAATGAGGTAAGCTAGTACTTTTTAGGAAGTAATAATCATAAGGATAACAGATACATTGTGTTTATTTAGTGACCACATTGTTCTAAGTGCATTACTTATAATATCTCATTTAATCTTCAAAAGAACCCTCTAAGTGCTATCATTCCCATTTTACAGATGAGGAAACTGAGGCAAAGCTTTCCCAAGGCCATACAGTTGACAAGCAGTAGGGCTGGGAGTTGAGAGCAGACATTCTGGACCCAGAGTCTGTCCTCTTAGCCTTCTCCTGTCCTTACCAATATTAAATAAAGGGCTTCATGCAAGAAATATAAAAATATTTTGAGTGGCCGGATATTTAAGCTTATTGTAGCAAAGGTAGGAGAAAGTACTTGTGTTGGCACTTCAGTTCTAAGCCTAATGGTTTATTTATAATCTTCCTGAACGACCATTAAAATATTAAAGAGTGATTAAGAGCCAACTATGGGAAGCATAGGCTTGTAATGTAAGTTTTCTAAGAGTTAATCATTTTAATACATAATAAATATTCTGCCCTTAATGGGGATAGGATCAGTAATTTTGTGGAGCTACATGCCATTTGCTAGAATTTCAACTCTGCTACTTACTAGTCAAATGATCATGGACAAATTATTTAACCTTTATAACAAAATGAAGCTAATAATTCCTCCTTCACAGGGTCGCTGTGAAGTCGAAAGACAAAGTACATAGCACAGTGTTGGGCTCCTACTAGACATCCAGTGAATGTGAGCTACAGCTGCTACAAATTAAATATGCAAATCATTTTGTTGAGAAGTATTAAATTAAACATATTAGGATATCTTTGAAGAGATTTAGGAAGAATATATGTAGAATTGTTGTTTAACTGGCCTAAGAGAATAGGCTATTACAATTTCAATGATTTGCCTATTACTAGCAGTGAATATTTATTAAAAGTTAAAATGAAACTTCTCCATCTGTTATACTACCGGGGAATAACCACCAAGAGCTGGTTCACTTTGCTGTTTTCCTTCCCTTTCAACAACTTTATCTATTAGAACTGTAGGAAAGATACAATTAAAGGGGAAGATGCAAAATAGAGGAGTGAGAAGATGGCTTCAAGAAGCCATGCTTGACTTTGAAGGCAGGCTTGGAAGGGGAGAGGGGAATAACTTGGACTGTTCTTTCCACTTCACCCCTGACCAGGGCTTCCCAGTGTGGCAGGGAAATTATTGGATGGATCTGCCCTTTTTGGAGTAATGGAGAGAATGCTTGGGCATCTCTGTACTATAAACGGTGGCTTTCAAACCTTTAAAAGTTATCTCTAGCACACTGAAATACATTTTACATTTCTATTTAGTCTGCTAGTATGTAAGCATCATGAGTGCAGGGGTTTGTATGTGCTGTAGTCACTGATGTATCTTAAGTGTCTAGAAAAGTATCTGGTCCATGGGAGGTGTTGACTATCTGTATTCCTATCAATCAATAGATCTTCTATCTATCTAGGAAAAAAGTTTCGTGGAACATTCTTACACTTACTATTTGCTTGCAGTGCATTCTGAAACTTTCTATTCCATTCCATAAAAAGAAGAAAAAATGTAGACAAAGACCTACTAAATTAATTTCAGTACATTCACTTGAGAGAGAACTTGAATAGGTCATTCTTTCTAGTCTTTTGGATTATGATCTACAATTTGAAAAGCACTGCTTATTATTGGGAAAAATTGAGTTTGTGTGTAAATTGGCTTATATCATTGAGAATTATCTTTCTTGCTGTCACAGTGCCTCATTTTGAGTGTATTTCCCCATTCTGTGGCTTGGGGACTCACCCTAACCATGCTGCGGGCTGGTAGACTAGTCAGCTAGTATTGAGGGTTCTTGGAAGTTCTGAAAATATTTGCCACACTCTCCTGGGTCTTGTTTTGATGAAGCCCCATGTAATTATTAATTGTTGGGTAGTGCTATAGCCTAGCCAGGGTCTATAGGCCTGTCTAGAACGGTTTGGATGCAGCTCTCCACAAAGGGAGAGGATTGGAAAGAGTGACCTATAAAGGTTCCCTCTAAAATGAGCATCCATATAGTCCATGTAGATGCTGAAGATAAAATTAATTACTTGGTGGATTTTGACAGTTTTAAAATCTTTATTTTTGTTTCTGACTTCTTCCTGAGTTATCTGTACTTAAATTTTATATTCACTGGCTTTATGAAGAAGGAAGGAGATGAGGTAGAGAGCTTAGATGCAATTAAGTGTTTTGATGGGAATGGGAAATGCAAAAGCCTTCCATTTCCTGAGAAAAATATGTGGGAGTAAAAAAAGGATAATGTATTCAAATATTTCATTCCTTGGGAAGGAGCACTGGAGAATCTGTTTCTAATGCTAGGTTTCTAAGGTTCACCCCCTTTTGGATAATGCAACTAGAAAAACTATATTCTAGCTTAAGGTTTAAGTCACATTTAGGTAAGCTATCTTGAAGAGCTACTTGGATATTAATTCTAGTGTCCACTCTAGGTCTGAGTGCCACAGACTACCTGAGGTACTCACAATGTCATGAGCAAAAACCTGGATTTGGAAACCCTCAGTTGTGTGGGTGGAATGGACACGGGGCAGGGGGCAGGTTACAGAATGAAACTGACAGGCTGAGGATGGCATCCAAAGAGGTTGCTGAAATAGCAGGTGGTAGCGGCTAATGCAGTCTTTGGCATCTTGTAGGTATAATAATGTCTAACGAGCATGTGGTGGCTGGTCATTGAATTTCAGTCATGGCCAACTCAGGAGGAGGTGATAGTTGGAATTGCAAGGGGCAGACAAAATAATATTGGGCTATTCCATCAGCTCTCAGTCACAAATTCTGTTAGGACTGGTCAGAAAATTTCAGAGTCCTGATCCTAGGGAATCATGGCTTCTGAAACGGCTTATTAAGTATAGCAACAAGGCAGAACTTACATTGTCAACATCAAGTGGCAAGCGGGGAATTTTATTTCCTGTTCAAGGCACATGCCTGGGTCACAAGGATGTGGTCCAATGACAAACAGCTGGAGTAACCGAATATTGATAATGAGAACACTTGTGTTGTCAAATCAAGATTGTTCCTTGAGAGATGAGGCTGGAGGTGAGTCTAAAGCTGGGTAGAGTTCAAGGGTTCCAGGTGTTTGCAAAAGGAAGATGGGAGGATGGAAACAAGGCAGGGCCTGGCATGTCATCCAAGTAACAACACTAGTATAATGCAACTAGAAAAACTATATTCTAGCTTAAGGTCTAAGTCACATTTAGGTAAGCTATCTTGAAGAGCTACTTGGATGCCCAAATAAGTCAGAATCACAGAGACTCATAGTATTGTGGAATATGAAATATCTTTTAAACAGTTGCATTATAGGACATAGAATTACATTTGCCTTTTAAAGACCATTGGTATGGGACGAATTGAGCAACTAGAGAAGCTGTGGGCAAACTACGGCCCGTTTGAAATGAATAAAACTAAAAAAAAAAAAAAAAAGACCGTACCCTTTTATGTAATGACTAGAGGCCCAGTGCACAAAAATTTGTGCACTGGGGGGGGGGGGGGGGGGGTCCCTCAGCCTGGCCTGTGCCCTCTCGCAGTCTGGGACCCCTCGGGAGATAATGACCTGCTGGCTTAGGCCTGCTCCCGGGTGGCAGAGGGCAGGCCCAATCCCTAAGTGCAGCCCCTGGTCAGGCTCAGAGCAGGGCCGATTGGGGAGTTGGGGCGCCGCCCCCTGTCATGCACAGAGCAGGGCGGATGGGGAGGTTGCGATGCCACCCCTAGTCACGTTCAGGGTAGGGCCGATTGGGGGGTTGGGGCACTGCCCCATCACACTCAAGGCAGGGTCGATGGGGAGGTTGTGGCGCCACACCCTGCCACGCACAGAGAGGGCCGATCAGGGGGTTTGGGCGCTGCCCCCTGTCACGCTGATCCTGGTGCCGGGAGGCCTCGGGGCTCCGCTGATCCCGCCCGGCAGGGTCACAGATCCGGGTCCCAGACCGCAGACAGCCTTGCCTGCTGCCGCCTGCCTTCAGTATGCAAATTAGCCGCCATCTTGTTGCTTCAGGGTGGGGGCTGGCTGGTTTGCCCTGAAGGGTGTCCTGGATCAGGGTGGGGGTCCCCACTGGGGTGCCTGGCCAGGCTGGCTGAGGGGCTGAGGGCTGCTTTCAGGCTGGCGGGCGACTGAAGCTCCAAACCTCTCCTTTTTTTCTTTTTTTTTTATTCTGGCATTTATTTACCTTCTATGGCTGTCACTGGAGCTGAGAGCCGGCTTTCTCTCTGAGGCTCGGCTGAAAGCAGGTTTCTGGCCTTTGTTTTCTGTATTCGAAACAATGTTGCGACTCCAGCTCTGAGATCCCGGCTGACTGACAGGAGGTTTCTGGGCTTTTGTTTATCTTCTATAAATGTTACAATGTTCCCAACTGAAGCTCAGAGGCAGGCGGGGAACGTTGGAGTCCTCTGTCACTGAAGGAAGCAAGCCTCCCTGTTCACATCAGCTGCCTGGCTGCCGGCCGCCATCTTGGCTGACAGTTACTTTGTATATACTCACTGATTAGCCAATGGGAAGGGTAGCGGTCGTACGATAATTACCATGTTTCTCTTTTATTAGTGTAGATGTTTACTTTGAATTTATATTAGTTCACACAAACACTCCATCCATGCTTTTGTTCCGGCCCTCCGGTCCAGTTTAAGAACCCATTGTGGCCCTCGAGTCAAAAAGTTTGCCCACCCCTGAACTAGAGCCTTGATTCTTAACCAGTAGTGCTTTGCTCTCCAGGGACACTCGCAGTGTCTGGAGACATTTTTTGGTTTTCATAACTTGGGAGGGGGTTCGCTATTGTTATCTAGTGATGCTACTAAACATCCTATTGCGCACAGGATTGCCCTTCACAATAAAGAATTATCCACTCTGAAATGTCAATAGTGCCGAGACTGAGAAAACCTGAAATAAAGTAAGATCACTACTACATAGACTTGATTAAATATTGAATTTTTATGAACAATACAATATATTTCGGAGTGTTCCTAAATTAGTTCTAACTTTGTTTTTTGGCAAACCATGACTCTGCCAGAGAGTAAGTATGAGTAGGAGTATGTCGCCCTCGAGGTGCAGAGCAGCCCACAGCTGGCAGGGTGGGGCCAGGGAGGTAGCATTTGAACATTAATTTATGTGCCTATGAAGGAACCTGTTTCCAGTATGAATGGCAAGCTGCCCCCCACCCTCCCCCCGTTGTGGCCTGGCGTCTATGTGATTTTGTGTCCTGTTTACTAGGGTCACTCAACCTTTCCAGCCACTCTGACTTTTGTCCTCTTTGTAGCTGCTGATGATTAAGAATCTAAAGCTAGGCCCTGACCGGTTTGGCTTAGTGGATAGAGCGTCGGCCTGCGGACTGAAGGGTCCCAGGTTCGATTCCGGTCAAGGGCATGTACCTTGGTTTCAGGCACATCCCCAGTAGGAGGTGTGCAGGAGGCAGCTGATCGATGTTTCTCTCTCATAGATGTTTCTAACTCTGTATTCCTCTCCCTTCCTCTCTGTAAAAAATCAATAAAATATATTTTTAAAAAAAGAATCTAAAGTTAGAACTGACTCTCCCCCCCTCCCCTCACCCTTTTCCGCCCCACACACTTCTGCCCAGTGCTCCAACCTTGGTCTATTCTGACATGGACTTTCCATGAGCTACAGAGATTTAGTGCAGACAAGGGGAAAAATCATAGTGATGAAGCTCTTGCAATGGAGGGTGCTGATGGGGTTGATAATTCTCTCCAGAGAGTCTGGTAACTTTAAAACAAGCAGCTGATTCTAAAGCTGAAACCTATATTTGTTGTCCCGGAGTTAGTGAACATTTTGAAGAATATACCCAGGATTATTTCTTAATCAATGAGTCTATTTAGACTTGATTATCAGGAGCTTGCTCACTACTATTTCCTTTCTGATATTGTTGCTTTCATGACTGGCTCCATTATTCAAGATGGTACCATATGGAAGTGACCATTGTGAGACAGTCATCTGATGGTCTCAGGTTACATTTTGCAATCTTTCTCCTGAAGAAGGCAGAAAATGAGCCCCTAAATGAGCCAACAAACTTGGCATCCCAGCTGCAGAGTCCTGCTTCATGGGAGTGGTTTCTGGATAACTCACAATCGAGAAACTATGAGAACACATTCCTCTCCTACTTCCACCAAATCTGGGCCGATGGGCTGGAAACCAGCATAGAAACTTAATTGGTGTTTGTGGGCTCAGGCCAGACATACCCAAGCTGGAGGCCTAGCCATTTCACGTAAGATCTCTAAGACCTTGGCCATGTTGCTTCACATCACGGTGACTCAATTTCCCTATCTGTGAAATGGGGGGAATTGCTGTGAGGATTGAATAATATATGTGGTGGCTCATTTGACAGAGTGCCTGTGCCAGTAAGGACAGGATAAATGTTGATTATTTGTGATCACTGTTATTGTTAATTGTGCTGACCCATCCATGCACTCGCTTCTGATTTTCTTATTGCTAAAGGTAGAGTGTGAGAGCTGAGGCTTGGCTTTTAGGTATGTGGGGCTGTTGGACACTCTTTAGTGCCTTTTCCACTAAAGATAGATAGACTTGATTGAATATTGAATTTTTATTTTTCCTTTGGGGTTTCCTTTAAATTGCCTTGGTGTGTGTGGATGGGATACACATAAAAATTGTAAATTTATTTCAAAATCCAAGAGACAAATGCTTTATTCAGTTATTATGAAATGGAAATGTGACTCCATGCAGAGTTGTGCTTAAACACTAAGTCATTCCAATCTTGGCCCTGAGATCAGTGACTGGGAGGGAGTCTTCAGCATGTTTATAACAAGGAAGAGCCATGGAGAAAGAGTGCCTGGCTGTGCTCATGGTGAACAGCTGGAGCCGAGGTTCTCAGCCTTGAGTGCTCATCGGAATCACCTGCAGGGCATGTGAACTCAGGTTCCTGGGCTCAGGCGGGGCATATGGAGGCTCTGCAGGTTGCTAACTGATTGGACTCGGACAAATACAGGGCATAGGAGATATTCAAGCCTCTGGGTATATGGGACTAGTCATAAAAAATTTAAAAAATATTTGAAAAATATTTCAAAAGGAGAGTGGGTGTGTATGGGGGTGGGGCTTGGACTACATGGTTTATTTGTTTGGAAAAGGTAAACTGAAGAAGGGGCCTGGCAGCTCTGCACTGAAGGGATCAGAAAGGTTTAAATTTGGGTTGTGGAACTTCTTTGGCGCTACCTGTTATTGGCACATGTTATGGAGAGGAGACTGTAGTTGCTGCCTATATTTCTAATTGGGATTGGAGCACCAATTTGGAGGAGAAAGAGGGAGAGAGACATGGGAGAGAGAGAGAGAGAGAGAGAGAGAGAGAGAGAGAGAGAGAAGAGAAGAGAGAGGAGAGAGGTCTGACTTATGTCAAATAGACTGCTGTAATCTTGGCAAGTTATTAAAAATTAGTATCTCATCTTTAGAAAGGAAATGATCTTGAGTGAATAGTATAAACTTCAATCTGTAAATTTCCTCTGGGTTTTCAATCTGGCAAAAAGTTATTGTTATTATTGTTATTATTTTACTTTTTAAAAAATAATTATAAACAGTAATATTGCCACTAGGTAGAAATCAGTTATTTAAAAATTATACCCAGAAAATTTATGGCATTAAAAATATATCTTTATTGATTTCAGCGAGGAAGGAGAGGGAGAGATAGAAATATCATTGATGGGAGAATCATTGCATACCCCACACTGGGGATTGAGCCTGCAACCAGGCATGTGCCCTGACCGAGGATGTGGAGTAAAGAAAATGGACCGTAGTGCACTGTTGGTGGGAGTGTAGACTTGTACAGCCACTGTGGAAATAGTATGGATGGAGTTTCCTCAAAAAATTGAAAATAGAACTGCCTTTTGACCAGCAATCCTACTTCTGGGAATATATTCTAAGAATCCTGAAACACCAATCAGGAAGAGTAAATGCACCCTTATGTTCATAGCAGCATTATTTACAATAGCCAAGATTGGCAGCAGCCCAAATGCCCATCTGTAGGTGAGTGGATAAAAAAGCTGTGGTACATTTACACCATGGAGTACTATGTGGGTGTAAAAAGGAAGGAAATCCTGTGACAGCATGGAGGGACCTGGAGAGTATTACGCTCAGTGAAATAATCCAGTCAGTCAGAGAAAGACAAACACCATATGATCTCACTTATATGTGGAATCTAATGAACAAAATAAACTGATGAACAAAAGATAAATAGAGGCATGGACACATAGAACAGACTGACAGCTGTCAGAGGGGAGAGTCAAGGGAAGGACTGGATGAAAGAAGGCGAAGAGGTTAAGTCAAAGAACATATATGCATAACCCATATACACAGACAGCAGTGTGGTGATGGCCAGAGGGAATGGGGTACGAGAGCTGGGTGGAGGCGGGCAGAGGGGGGGAAAATGAGAAATAGTTTCAATAATAAAAATAAAGAAAAAAAAATCAAGACCTTCCCACCAAAGATAGAGAGAGAGGGAGAAAGAGAGAGGGAGACTCACTGATATTTAAGACCCACAATTCTGTTATTATTCTATTTAATAGATCTCTTTATTGATTTCAGAGAGGAAGGGAGAGGGAGAGAGAAAGAGATAGAAACATCAGTGATGAGAGAAGAACATTGATTGGCTGCCTTCTGCACACCCCACACTGGGGATGGAGCCTGTAACCTGGTCATGTGCCCTAACCAGGAACCATGACCTCCTGGTTTGTAGGTCGATGCTCAACCACTGAGCCATGCAGGCCAGACACTGTTATTATTATTATTTTTTAATAAGAAAGCACATTTAATTGTTGTAAAGGTACCCAGATGAACCCAAAGATACTAAAGCAATGCAGAAATTTAAAATTTCAAACTTTAAGTAGAAAAACAACAGCTGATTGTTTTCACCTACTTAAGTTTAACAAAATCAGAGGGAGAGAATCAATAGGTTAAGAATGAACACTCTTCATTTTCTGTTTGATTTACTTGATAAAATCTGTTAACATGTAGGAGAAACAAAATATAAGTAGCAGTTGATTGGTTTCTACTATATGCGAGGCGTGTGTTACATACAGAATTGAATATGACACAGCTCCTGCCTGTAATGGCTCCTAATGTAGGGAGGAGGAGAGAACATGAGCAGATAATGCTTCTGTAATGTGGGAAATGGGGCTGTGGAGATGTCCACACGTTATTATGCATGTATAGCTATAATTTATAGAGTGCCTGATCTGTGGGATTATGCTGGAGAATGACCTATATGGTGTGTGTGTGTGTGTGTTTGTGCGCGCAAACTCCAACTTCCACAATAGTCCAAATTTTACCCCCATTTTCACAGGAAAGAATCAAGGCTTAGAATGATTAAGTTGTCTAAGATCATGTAGTTTTTATCTGAACTGAGATTTGAACTTGGAGTTATGAATGACTTGGAAACCTCTGCCTTATAATGCTGATTTTTACCTGTTGATCGAATTCTTGTATGCCTTCTGTCAAGGTAATATGAGATTATTAATTTTTCAGCTAGATCTGGAATCCTCTTTAGATTGCAAATATTTTAGAGATTGCTTACATACGATGGGGATTTCCCCAGGAGTGAAATATTAGAAAGGAGAGCTAGAATTCACGGCACTCTCAACTCGAGCTTTACTGCCTAGTACACATTTCTCTGGAGGAGGAAATGTGACTGTCCATTACACTCTCAAATGCAGACACATCCTCCATGTTAAGTGAACAACAAATTTGTTCTTTGTAGAAATGTCCATTGTGTGTGCAGATATATGTTTATAGAAACAGTATGTTGAGCCTCTGAAGTATACTTCTGAGGTTGACACTTTCCCCCACAGTCCTGGGTAAGTTTTGTAGCTGATCTCAGTTACTAGGATTTGAAAGATGTGAATCAAAAATACATCCCTTTAGTGGGAAGAGAGAAGTCTCTAATCTTCCACAACCTACTAAATTTATGTTTTAAATATCTTCACACTTTATGTTATAAAGGTTTTGCTGGGCTGTGCTTTATAGCACACGGTTGAATGCTACTATTATGGATGTTAGCTTTCTTCCTGGAGGTAGAATGAGTACAACATAATCCATTCTGCCATAACATGAGCTATTAGAAGTGATGCTTCTGGCTATTAGGGGGTAAATCATATCTGCGGAATGAATTAAGAGTTGGGCTGTTTGCAGCATATTGAATTTGCCCATTTCACAACTGCATTCATTAAATCCAAATTTGATGAAAGCTGTTCATATTAAATTTGATAACCCTAATCTAGCAACTTATACAAATTATAAAGCTCCTTTGGAAATTCTCTGACATGTGTGTTATTTTTGTCCTTTAATAATTAAGTCATTTTAAAATTAGGTACCTGTACTTAACCAGTATATTGGTGGAAGCACTTCATAATTTACGACTCTGATGGAATTAGTTCAGAATTCAGTGCTCTAGTCTAATTTTATCTCTATGCTTTGGCATTGAAGAATCTACTAGTAAGACGAGTGAATAATCTTAGTTTCAGTGGAATTCACTGAATTTTTGAGGGATTCCTATGATGTGCAGAGCACTGTGCAAAATGTAGTTAGTTTGAGTAGGAAAAAGAATGAATTCTCACTCTCTAGAAATTACTGCCTCCTAAGATAATAAGAGGCGAGAGTGCTGTACTGGGTTTCCCCTGTCATTTGCTGGAGAGGGGCAACCTCCTTTGGTGGGGAAAATGATATATCTTGTCATATTTAAATTCTCCCTGGGAATAAGTACAACAATTCTAGATGAATGTAAATAGAATCTCTTTATCCAACTACTTTAAAAATATTATGCCTGGTTCATTTAAAAAATAAATTATCGTTCATCATTTTCCAATTCTGACGTTGGAAGTGAATTCTTCTCATCTACTCCCTGGCTCAGTCTCACCATGAACTGCACAACAAAGCTGCCTCTGGAGGGAAGGGGGAGGAAAGCTCTGCTGGAATTAGTAAAAAGCCTTTACTATGGATATTTTAGAGGTTAGTGTCATTATTTCATTATGTCTTTAATGAATAGCTAAACATTGATTTATAATTATTTTCAATCATATTCACATGTATTTATAAAGAAATTGACAAGCTTAGATTCCTCAAAATAGTTTTTTTTTCTTTTGAATGGGTTAAGTACTATTTCCTAAAAATGTTTCCACCTTATTAATGTACTGAGTAAATTTCCCTTTTAAAAATGGATGCTAAAAACATACGCATCACCTCAACCCAACATTTTCTCTAATCGGAATCAGTGATTTTCTTTAATATACCAGGTAATACCATTGATGAGTCAAATATAAAAATCCCTGCTTTGGCTAGCTGGCTCAGATGGTTGGATCATCATCCTGTACACCAAAGGTTGCAGGCTTGATCCCTGGTCAGGATGCATATAGGAGGCAACCGATTGATGTTTCTCTCTCTCTGCTTTTCTCTCTCTCTCCCGTTCTTCTCCCTCTCTCTCTCTCCATTCCTCTCTCTAAAATTCATATTCTCAGGTGAAGATTAAAAAATAAAATTTCCTTGCCTATTAAATTTTTATCACATTAAATGCCTCCATTAGTCATGTTTAATAATAAAAATTATTTCTGAAGTTTGCAGAAATGTTGGACTATTATGAGGTCTTCGTGAATTAAATGGAATTAAAATTTTGAAATCTATGTTTAACAGACCAGAGGAAAGCTCATTGAAATTTGGATAGTCTCTTCACTTAGCTGAAATATTTTATGTCTAAAAAAATACATATCTTATCTACATTTTATAGCTAAGAGCATAATGGTGGTTTTTTCATATGTAGGAAAATGCTTATCAGTTAACAGACAAGAAAATGTCATGAACGTTGCTCTGACAGTTACAGTGTTTCAAAATACTATAGTAGAAAGCTGAACAATATTGCGTTTTATTTATTTTTTCCTCTTTAATATTATTTTGACTTTCTTATAATTTCAAATTCTATTTTGGCTATCTTTACATTTGGTAGCAAAATGTTATAGTTCCTTTTTGAAATCATCCCATTTGGTTCTCACACTTCCTTCACTGAATTCATAGCAGGTTTTAAGGCTAAGTCGGGCCTATTGGAATTTATGTAATTGGCAGTTTATCAAGAGAGGTGGTATTTCATGGAGGTGAGATCTGTAGTAAGTTGTGACTGTGTTTTAAATTGATCTTGGAAGTATTGAACAACTTTATCTATTGTAACATTATCAATATTATCTCAGCCTTTTTTTTTTCTCAGTAATTTCTGTCATTTTTTTTCCTCAAGGAAAGAAACTTTCTGAGTACCAATGCACTAAGGGATGAGTTCTTGATTGCCTGCCAGTTAAATCATTAATAGAGTATCTGTATGCTAATAAAATGATATTATAATAACAGCAGCTAATACCCAGCCAGTACCTGGCTCTGTATTAAATGCTTTACATATTTTATTTCACTTATTGTTTATAGTTAAACCTCTTTTGGATGGGGAATCTAAGGAAGGGGTAACCCTGTGAAGATGAGTGGAGATAATAGCCAAGTCATATAAATAATACAAGGTAGAAGGAGGCCATAGCCCAGACTTCCTGATGCCCAAATCCATGTGATTAACAGTCACATCTACTTCCTTCCTTAGCCAGCGAGAACTTTAGGACGTAACTATGTCCTAATAAGCAACCCAACATAAACTGAAAGATGGCTCCAATCTTTGCAGCATTAGAAAGTAATGCTTGCTTTTTGTCTGTGTGGTTATTCATTAGCATACACACATAAAAAAGAGTAAAGGAAAAAGCTAAACAAAAGTAAAAACAAAGTGTCAGTTTATTTGATTATTTCAAAGTTGGCAGAGATGAATGGAATTCTGATTTTGAAATCTCTCGGCTACTCCAACCAGGTGTTCCTGGGGAATGTTGGGTCTGGGCACAAATCATGCTGTGTGTTCCGACTTCTGCAGTGAACCCCCAGGATTCAGCTGCCCATCTACCCACTGCGGCCACAGAGGACTCAGACCGATCCTTCCTCAGGGCCTTTGCACCAGCTCTTTCCTCACTCAGAAACCCTTCCTCTGGTGCTTGCAAAGCCAGGCTCCTTCTTGTCCTCCAAATTCCAGCTTAAGTGCCAGCTCCTCAGAAATGCCCTTTCGGACACCTGCCCCGACTCAGGTGGGACCCTCCTCATTATGATCTCGCCCCCTCCCTCTATATTTCCTCTGCCAGGCTTTCATCAGCTGTTCTCGGTTTGTTCCCTGTGTCTGCCACTGGGTTCTAAGCTTCTCGAACCAAGCCTGTCCTTATATCATTGTGTCTCTAGCATTGAGCAAAATGGCATGTAATAGGTGCTCACTGCATATTTTAGGACTGACTGAATGAATAGGAAATCTTTGAAGAAAAAAAAAGAAATACTGTAGTTGAAAGGAAAAAAATGCACTGAAAGTAAATTTTTAATTTAGAGCCCGAGCGGAGTGCATTGGGCTGGGTAGCACCAGAGGGTGGTTGGGGGTAGAGGGATTTTTCATCAGTATATAAAGTACACACTTGCCTTTCCCCCTTGAAACAAGGGAGTCACAACTTGTCCTCTGAGAAACAGCCATGTCCCTGGTCAATTCTTTTTTTAATATACTTTACTGATTTTTTACATAGAGGAAGGGAGAGGGATAGAGAGTTAGAAACATCGATGGGAGAGAAACATTCATCAGCCGCCTCCTGCACCCCCGCCACTGGGGATGTGCCCGCAACCAGGGTACATGCCCTTGACTGGAATCGAACCCGGGACCCCTCAGTCCGCAGGCTGACGCTCTATCCACTGAGCCAAACCGGTGAGGGCCCTGGTCAATTCTTTTAACAAGGCAAGACGCTGACCCCACATTCAGGCCTCAGATGTGCTGTAGCCCAGAGAAGGCTATGTGTGTTTAGCACTAGATTATAGTTTGCCCCTATGTTGATTTTCCAAGACTAAAGAATTCAAAGTAAATAGCATGTTTTAAAATAGCTCTCTTCATTTAAAAAAAATGTTATTATTCAAGTTAAAAATTAAGTTCACACTGTTGAGATCACTCTTTTGCATTTAAGAGTTCAGAGCTGCATAGGTTTAGGGAGGAAAACATAATTACACATAAATAACAGGAAACAAGGGATACAGGAGGAAATGTTAAATTATAACAGTAACATGAAAAGAAATAGTAGACATTTGACAAATCTCCTTTCACCATAAAATCACCGTGAATGTGACTAATCAATTCCATTTTTAAATCCTGGATGAAAAGACACAGAAATGAGAATTATGGTAAATTGAGTGCCTAAAAATATGTAAATCATATAATTATTTTAAGAATTTGATATAAGAAGAAAATTAGGAATTTGGGTGGTGAGATGCCTTAAGCTAGAGTCCTTAAACCAGTGTCTCCCTGGGAAGGTAGGCACTGAGAAAATGACATGAAGCTCTCATTAACTGAAGGTCCCTGACCTGGAAAATGGTCCCTCAGTGTGGATCTACTCATAATGGGAACCAACTTTTCAAGGTAAACAGTAAAACAGAGCAAAACAAAACACACGATTAGGGATTTATTTTAAAAATCAAAACAGAAATTATGAAGCGGATTTCTTCTGAAACCTAGATTTGTCTGCACTTGTTACTTGGTCTAACTCTCCCAAAGGTCAAAGGCCAATGGATTAGTGAATATTTTCATGTTATGAAACCTTGCTTTACTACGCAATCCCTTTATCGCTCAGACAATTAAGAACTCTTATAATTCACCTCCCAGACCCAAAACTTCTATCCTGCCACCTAATCCTGTTGCTAAGAAGTGATTGGGAGATTCAAAATTATCCTGATTGGCTACCAGAGCATTTCAAATTCAGAGAACGGTTTGAGCCATGTGTTAGTTTGCTAGGGCTGCCATGCAAAGTACCTTAAACGAGGTGATTTAAATAACAGTAATGAATTGCCTCACAGTTCTGGAGGCCAGAAGTCCGAGATCAAAGTGTCGGCAGGGCTGGTTCCTTCTGAGGGCTGTGAGGGAGAATCTGTCCATCCTCTCTCCTTGGCTTGTGGTCATCTGTCCCTATGTGGACGTCTCCTCATATCAGCTTCCTTCTATGCATGTCTGTCTCTGTGTCTAAATTTCTCCTTTTTATAAGGACACCTGTCATGTTGGATTAAGGTTCACCCTAAGGACCTCATTTTAACTTGATTATCTTAATAAAGACCCTGTCTCCAAATACAATCACATGTTGAGGTCCTGGGGGTTGGGCCCTGGGAGTCAGGATACCAATATATCTTCTTTGGGAGGACACATTTCAAGCTATCATAATACAATACTCTTTTTTTTTCACTATATAAAGGCTGTGTCTATAGAACTAAAAATCAACTTGAAAGGAGTTAAGTACAAAGGAACTGCTAATGTAATGATTCCTGAATAAAATTAATGTTATTGTTTTATACCGCTCAGTTTTGGGGTGGTTTGTTATACAGCAATAGATAATTGATACCACGATCATGCTAAAGCTTGCTCGGAGATTGCTTAGAGTTTAGAAGAGATCAATGTTTCTATGCTTATATATTACTAAGAAGGGGATTTTAAAAAGCAGCACTATTAAGGTACTAGAGGCTGATGCATGAAATTTGTGCATGGGGGAGGGGGTTCCCTCAGCCCATCCTGCATCCTCTCCAATCCGGGACCCCTCAAGGAATGTCTGACTGTGTGATCAGGCCTAAACCAGCAGTCGGACATCCCTCTCACAATCCTGGACCACTGGCTCCTAATTGCTTACCTGCCTGCCTGCCTGGTCGCTCCTAACTGCCCCGCCTGCTGGCCTGATTGCCCCTCACTGCCTTTGTGTGCTGGCCTGATCATCCCTAAATGACCCCCCCCTCCCCTCCTCGACAGCCTGGTCACCCTTAACTACCCCCCCTCCCCCCGCTGCTGGCCAGGTCACCTCCAACTGCCCTCCCTGCTGGACTGGTCGCCCCTCAAAGCTCCCCCGCCGGCCTGGTTGCCCCATGCAGACTGCTGTTCAGTCATTTGGTCATCCCTCACTAACCCCCCTGCCAGCCTGGTCACTCTACGCAGCCTGCTCGTTCAGTCATTTGGTCGTTCCTCACTAACCCCACTGCCAGACTGGTCACTCCACACAGTCTGCTCGTTCAGTCATTTGGTCGTTCCTCACTAACCCCCCTGCCAGCCTGGTCACTCCACGCAGCCTGCTCGTTCAGTTGTTTGGTCGTCCCTCAATAACCCACCTGCCAACCTGGTCGCCCCACGCAGCCTGCTTGTTCAGTCATTTGGTCGTTCCTCACTAACTCCCCTGCTGGCCTGGTCATAGGCAGCCATCTTGTGAGGGTGGGAGGGTTAATTTGCATATTACCTCTATTATATAGGATAATTGATAGAACTGCACATATGTGCAACTTGATGAGTCTGGACATATATGAACACCATCTCCATGATTAAGGGAATAGATATATCCATTACACTTTCTTACAAAAACAAAGAGACATAAGCAAACAAGGGAACTTTCACAGGCTGAGTGGTAGCTCAGATGTTAGTCTTGTAGTCTTCCTCTCAATTCGTTGCTACTCTTTGCTATTTGGAGAAACCTTATTTTGAATACGATAAAGGGGTCTAGTTAGGGGCTTTGGAGAGGGGGAGGCACTAGATTTAATGAAGGTGTAGCATGTTATCTTCTGTTTCTGGTCCCTTGCTTGGGTTTGAGCTGACAGAATGCAAAGATTTGTGTAAAACTTTTTAAGATAAGATTCCAGCTTATCTTCCTGGTACCCCAAATGACACAGTGGCATCCTGAGTTGGTGTGGAACCTTGGGGCAGTGGTTTGGCAATATTGGGAGAACAGAGACATGGGTTTTCTTGAGGTGGGTACCACTCCAGGGGAAGGAGTGGCGAGCATCCTTTTAATGGTTTCATGGGCAGTGGTTTCATGTTCACAAGTGGGAGCCAGTGCAGAAGGGAAGATAGGGCAGTTGCCTTGGACTTGCTCCAAAGACCGAGTGGGTTGTGGGCATGCCTGAGACATTTCTCTGGGGACGTCTCAGAGTGTGGTGCAGAACCAGCAACATCAGCATCGCCTGGGAATTTGTTAAAATATAAATTCTCAGCCAAAACCGGTTTGGCTCAGTGGATAGAGCATTGGCCTGCGGACTGAAGGGTCCCGGGTTCGATTCCGGTCAAGGGCATGTACTGGGTTGCGGGCACATCCCCCGTGGGGAGATGTGCAGGAGGCAGCTGGTCGATGTTTCTCTCCCATCGATGTTTCTAACTATCTATCTCTCTCCCTTCCTCTCTGTAAAAAATCAATAAAATATATTTAAAAAAAATATATAAATTCTCAGGACTTTCTCTAAACTGAGGAGTGCATGCTCTAGTATAGACAGAGTCTGGGAGTATGGGGGAGTCAGTGGCTTGGGGGTATTGACCTAACCAATGGGGTGAAAAATTGCCAAATAATTGTCTCAGAGTCCTATCTTTTAGAAGGACAATTCCGAGGTACATCGTATATAGTTCTGGCAGATCACTTGCAGAGCCTCAGATTCTCACAGTGATAATACATCCTTTAGCTTCTCTGTCTCACCTTACCAACTCCCGCATTCCTGGAATCAGCTCTTGAAAAAACCATCTGCGCCCGAATCCTTGTGTCCAGCATGTGGGATAATAATAATCCAACAACAACAATAATAAGATACAAACACGCGCATTACTCTATGAGAATATTCTGATTTGTGCTAAGCATTCCAAAAAGTACTTTTAGGTTCTATGCCATACTGAGGAAACCTATGGGAGGGATGTCAATTTTCTGTGACTTTGGGGGATGTCCAGAGTGTTTGCTTATTTTGGATATTTAATTGACATGGTGTTGGAGCACGTGACTGCTGGTTGATTGGCGAGCTGGGCCCAGGCAGTCAGAGCCTCCTCACCCCTTCCCCTGTCCTTGAAGGGTACATTCTGCCCACCATTCCCACAGTAGGAGCTGCTTCAAGGACATAGTTTTAGAGAGTAAGGCATTGTTGAGGCCATCTGGATGGTGGCCTCTCTATATAAAAACTTTTAAGATTCTGATGTGGGTGCAGAGATCTACTCGTCTTGCAGACACCCCAGCCAGACAAGCCTCATATGTGAGTTCCCTTTCTTACTAACCCTGCCATCTACCGAGCTGGAGTGGGCTGCCTCTTTCTTCAGTCTTAGGCCTCCATGTACTGGGGCCAGTTTCAGATTTCACCCAGGGTTGTAAACCAACAATGAGTATATGTATTTTTCAGTGCTAAAATTGTACTAAAGAACAGGGAGTTTGAGTTTATGCCCAGCAGTTTAGTTTCTCAAAAATATCGACTACTTCTGTTTTGATGTGGGGGAAAGCAGTTCAGAGGAAATGAATCTCTTTTTCATAAAGTAAGGCTATTAGCTAATTGCTGCAGCAGGGAATGGTCAATAAAAGTGCTGTCTTGTTTATGCTTCAACTGAAAGCATAATAATTTTTTGTTTATGCCTATGATTCTATAGATTTATTAAAGATGTCAGGACTTGGAAAATGTTGCCTTTACATTTTTTCATTCAAGTTCCTGTTATGAAATGCATCATGCATGAAATTCTGACATACTTCTGGACATTTACACATACCATTTATTTGTAGGAAGAAGTAATTCCAATTAATTAGGTGAGATATGGTGAAAAAAGGAATCATTTTGAAGTCATATGATTGATGTTGATAATACAGTTATTATAGGACCTTAATTCATGTGGATTTTTTCTTTCTGTCATTTTTTTCCCCTCCTTTCACTCAGACATGAGCTCTTGTTCAGTCCTTTCTGGGTCTTCTGCTGTGGCAGCTGACATCCCCAAGCTGATCAGGAAGAACAAATTCTGAGTGTAAATATAAAGGAAGCAGTGCATATGGCAGGAAATATATTTTCCTGCCTGTTCCTAGAGAAGTTATACTATAGTATCATGGCAATAATGTGGTCTTTGGAATCCAACAGAGTCTAGCTTCAAATGTTATCCCTTTATTATCAGCTGTACATAGTCAAAGGACAGTTATTTAATTTTCTATGTCTCAGTTTTCTTATCTATAAAATAGAGATAATACCTGCCTTACAACATTGTTTTAAAATTAGAGATAGTACAGTGTGCCCAGAAAACTTAGGACAAGTGGTAAATACTATTCCTGTTACTTTAATACATTGAAGAAAACTTTCAGCTAAAGACAGATCTCTTTGGTAAGAGTGAGTAAATAACCTTGTGCTTGGCGGGCCAGTGTCAGGGCTGTACAGAAACAGCGGGATGAATAAAATGGTTCAGCTTAAAGGGCTTGGCAGTGGGACTCTTCTCCAACGAGGCCCATTGTCTTTACAGTATGATACCCCAAAACTGGATGACTTTTAGGATGGTGGGAGGAGCTGCTTAGTGTCCTGGCAGAATAGAGAGTGTGAATTGTTTAAAGTTGCTTGGGCGAGTCTGATAACCAGCAGTTTTAGGAACCACTACTTAGAAGTCAGGTCCAGCCCTAACTAGTTTGGCTCAGTGGATAGAGCGTCAGCCTGAGGACTGAAGGGTCCCAGGTTTGATTCCGGTCAAGGGCATGTACCTTGGTTGCGGGCACATCCCCAGTAGGGGGTGTGCAGGAAGCAGCTGATCAATGTTTCTTTCTCATCGATGTTTCTAACTCTCTATCCCTCTCCCTTCCTCTTTGTAAAAAAATCAATAAAATATATTTTTAAAAAAAGTCAGGTCCAGCTCTGCCAGACCAACTTGGGGCATCATTGGGTGAGTAGCTACACATTATTATTAAAATGTTTTATCTTAAAAAAAACCCCAAAACATTATGCCTTTCCACTCTGAACAAAATTAACATAATTCTTTTTATTTTTAAAAAAATAGATTTTATTGATTTTTTTTTACAGAGAGGAAGGGAGAGGGGTAGAGAGTTAGAAACATCGATCAGCTGCCTCCTGCATACCCCCTACTGGGGATGTGCCCGCAACCAAGGTACATGCCCTTGACCGGAATCGAACCCGGGACCCTTCAGTCCACAGGCTGACGCTCTATCCACTGAGCCAAACTGGTCAGGGCAACATAATTCTTTAACATCATCTAAAACCCATACATATACAAATTGCCCAAATTGTCTTACAAATGTATTTTTACAGTAGGTTTGTTTGAATCTGTATCCAAACAAGGTCCACATATTGCTTTTGTTTGATATGCCCCTTAAATATCTTCTTTTTTATATCACTGATTTGTTGGAGACACTGCATCATTCATACTGTAAAGTATTCCATAGTTTGGATCTGACCGAATACTTTCTCCTGTGTCATTTAACTTGTTGCTCTGTCTTTGCATTTAATATAAACTGGTAATTTGATATAAAGGCTAGATTCGATTCAGATTAAACTTATTTTTGGATTATTGTATTTTGATGTTCGGTTATTATTCTTTGTGATGAAAATTGTCCCATTTCAGGTCAGTGGAAAACCTTTTATATTGTCTCTGGTGTCCTTCGACACAAACCTATTAGTTATTGATAATGTCCTTGCTTTCTGGCACAAGATGTGCCAGGCTCATCTTGCTGTATATCTAGAATCAGTGATTCTTAGAAGGAGCCTTGCTTTACGTCATTGGGGAAAGGTGTTTAAAGACCACAATCTCAGTGTCAGGGGAGCTCATTGCTACTGTGTTGTTATTGTGTTTTGCCTTTTCAGGAGATAGGGTTAGGAAATACAAATTTAAAAATCAATCATGACTGTAGACTAATGTTTCTGATTCAAGTTTAAACTTACAGAATTTTTATTGAATTTGCTTGATTTTATACTTTAAAGAGATTTTTAAATCTTTTTTGTCTTATGCTGGACATTTGAAGGCTAGCACTGTCATGTGCATAGTTGTGCTGGCCCTTGGTTTATCTGGTCTTACATGCATTCTTCACGCAGCCTCTGGTTTGCCCTGTATTAGTGGAGATTGACCCCAGCAGCCTGCATTTCCCTGGCTCCCCTGTCAGTTAGCTTCCAGTTGATCTTTTTTTCGGGGGGTGTGGGGGCCCCTGGAAGGAGACCGACATATGGGAAGGAGAGAGATTTCAAATGATTTCTCCCCTTCTATATGCCTTGAGAAAATTCGGGCAGTAGCTGTCTCCTCTGAAGCCTCAGCTGCCATTGTAGGTCTTGCCATCCTTTCAGATTTCATTGGGTGCCCCTGGCCCCTGGCTCTAGTGCCCACTTTCTCTCTGGCTTAGGCATGGTAGTAGCTTCCTCTTGGTGCTCATCTCTGGTTTGTCTCACTGTCCTCTGGGTTCTCATCTCTCCTATTACATGTGTAACTAATTTCCTATATTATAGTCTTTCTATTTTAAATGTTCAAGTAGTTTATATTACTTGGTTAGACTCTGATGTAATAGTGTTGCTTAATATTTAAAATTTTATTTTATCAACAGAATGCTGTGAATTTTGACAACTTGGAGCTTACAAACTGAATCCTGACAGCCATTATCATCATTATCACAAGTCATTTATTAATCATTTTGTGCATTTATGCTTTTCATTTTTAATCATGATTGTTAGCATTTGTCTAATTATATTTCCCCTCTGGCTTCTGAATCCACCATTTCCACTTCAGGCCATTCTGATAGCTCTGTAGATTATGCAATAACTTCACAACTCTCTCACCACCTTTGGTCCCTCCATTTTCCAATCTATTTTAATACATGCTGTCAGATTTATTTTTATAAAACATAGCTCTGATAATGTCACACCATCACTGAGAAAGAAAATCTGTGGCTCCCATCACCTGTGAATTAAGTACAAACTCTTTGTGCTGCCCTTCAATATTCTCCACAGAATATCCCAAACTTAACTTTGTGTTGAGTCTCTCATCATACAAACCATCCCTGACTTTGCCTTAAGGGATGGGCTATTTGAAATGTGTTGTGGTGAGACCAAGTCAAATTAGGCTAAAAGTAGTAAACAAAGTTGGGGTCACCATCATGGAAATAATTTCTTCTGTACTTATTAGATGGAATTCTATGAAGCCTTTATCCTTATTCACTAGCTAATTACTCTGAAGTACTGAAAAGGCAAATTCAGTATTACATTTTCTCCCTTGTTTATTATCAGTTTTCAGTGTAATGATTAGGTGCCCAAGCTTCTTCTAATCATGACCAATGAATGTTTGAATACTATTATAAATTCATGCACGATTATATATTTACATTCATTTTAGTTATTATTATTCTTGATGCACATTGTCCCCTCTCAGGTGATGAGTCCATCGTTTTAGATTTTACATCATGGAGATTAAATGAATAATTAAATCAGCCCTTAAACATAAAATGATATTCACCTTTTATAGGCATGTTTATTCTACTCTGAGTTCTAGGTTCCTCTGGACTCATTTTAATTAATTAATTCATTAATTATTGAATTTATGGGGGTGCCGTTGATTAATAACATTATATAAGTTTCCTGGGGACAATTCTATAACACATCATCTGTGTATTGTATTGTGTGTTCACTACCCCAAGTCAAGTTTCCTTTTGTCACCATTATCCCCCTTTACCTTTTTCTTCCTCCCCCAACCCTCCTTTCTCTTCCTCTCGGGTAATCCCCATTCTGTTGACTGTCTATGAGGATTTTGTTTGTTTTTTATGGTCAGTGATTAAAGAAGGTACTTACTCTCAGAGAAAGTCATTGTTGCCACTTTATCATCACTGGGGACCCACTTGGTTATACTTTGTTCTTTGTTGTAGGCTATATTCATTCATTTGTTCTTGTTGGTTGAACCTTTAAATACAAGGTACTGGGGATATGGTGGTGAATAAGATGGACAGGGCTGCTATTCTTTTGAAGCTTAAATTCTATGGGAGATATAAACATTAAATAATAAATTACATAAATAATAATATAATTATTCCAATAGAAGTAGGTATTGTGGAGGAGCAATTCAGAGTGTCATGAGTGACTGTGTCAGGGTGCTCTGACCTGCTGGGGAAGGGGGATGGGAAGGCTTCCCTGAGGAAGTGATGTTGGAGCAGAAGTCTGAAGGATAAGTAAGGATTTAGGTGATGGGGGTATATGAGCGTATTTGAGCATAGAGCACAGTGAGTGAGAAGGCCTTAAAGTGAGAAGAAACATGGTGACTTTGAGGACTGAAAGAAAGGCCACTGTGGCTAACCTATAAGATGACTCAAATAAGAATTAGTCAACTTGGGCTGATATAACAAAAATGCTAAAAACAGGGTGGTTTACAAACAACAACCATCTATTTGGTATAGGGCTGGAGGCTGGGAATTTCAAGATCATGGCACTGGCAGATTTAGTGTCTGTGAGGACCTGCTTTTTAGATGGCAACCGCATATGGTGGAAGTGATGAGCTAGCTCTCTGGGGTCTCTTTTAAAATCCCAACCATAATGGCTCTGTCTTTATGACCTAATTACCTTCCAATGGGCCCAGCTCCTAATATCATCACCTTGGTGTTAGGATTTCAACAAATGAAATTTGGGGAGACACAAACGTTCAGACCACAGCAAAGTCCCACTTACCAATTTTTTTTATGGAGTGTGCTGTTTGTGTTCTATCTGAACATCTTTACTCAAACAAATTTTGTGAAGATTTTCTCTTGATTTCTTCTGGTAGTTTTATCGTTCTGTCATTCACATTTAGGCCTATTATCCACTTTTAGTTAATTTTTATGGACAGTATGAGAGTCAAGATTTGTTTTCCCCCATATGGATATTCAGTTGTTCTACCACTATTTGTTGAGTAGATTGTTTTCTCTTTTGGGTCTCTGTACCTTTGCAGAAACTCAAACTACGATTTCTGGACTCTGTATTTAATTCTATGCATCTGTATGTTTATCTTTATGCCAAGACTTCACTTTGTTGATTGTAGTTTTATAGTAAGTCTTGAAATCAGATAAGTTCTCCAAGTATGTTCTTATTTTTAAAAATTATTTTAACTATTGTTGATTTTTTGCATTTCCATATAAATTTTATTTTATTTTATTTTATTTATTTATTTTTTTAAAATATATTTTATTGATTTTTTACAGAGAGGAAGGGAGAGAGATAGAGAGTTAGAAACATCGATGAGAAAGAAACATCGACCAGCTGCCTCCTGCACATCTCCCACTGGAGATGTGCCCGCAACCCAGGTACATGCCCTTGACCGGAATCGAACCTGGGACCTTTCAGCCCGCAGGCCGACGCTCTATCCACTGAGCCAAACCGGTTTCGGCTCCATATAAATTTTAGAAGCATCTTGTCAACTTCCCCTAGGATCTTAATTGAGATTGCATTGAATCTCTAGATCAATTTGGGAATAATTGATATTGCAAAAATATTGATTTACTGATCAATGAACATGTGTTTCTTCATTTACTTATATTTTCTTTAAATTTTCTCAGCAATATTTGTAGTTTGAAATATATGTTTTGTATGTTATTTTGTTAATTTATCACGAAGTAATGTTTTCAATGCTGTCATAAATGATATTTAAACATTTCTTTTTTAATGTTGATAAATTTACCCTTTTATTTTATTAGCTTTGTTGTAGATTCTTTAGGATTTCTTTGTGGATGATTATATTGTCTGCAAGTAAACATAGGTTTTACTTCTTCCCTTCTAACCTGTGCGCGCTCGCTCTCTTTCTCTCTCTCTCTCTCTCTTTCTCTCTTTCTCTCTCTCTCATTTCTGTCTCTCCCTCCTTTGCTTTCCCTGTTGTACTGGCTACATACACTCTAGCGTAATGTTGAATAGGAGTGGTGAAACAGACATCTTCACCTTGTATATACACTTGTAGAGGAAAAGCATTGAGCCTCTCAGCACTAGATATGATGTTAGATGTGGTTTTTTCCAATAGACATCCTTTATTATGTTGATGAGCTTTCTATCTAGTCATATTTTGCTGAGAGTTTATTAATTATTTATTTAATAACATTTTTATATCATGAATCGGTGTTAAATTTTTTTAAATTTTTTTTATTGATTAAGTTATTACATATGTGTCCTTATCCCCACGTTACCCCCTTCCCCCCCCCCCCCCATGCCCTCACCCCCCTGTTGTCTGTGTCCATTGGTTAGGCTATATGCTTGCATATAAGTCCGTTGTTTAATCTCTCCCCCTTACCCTCACCCTCCCCTACCTTCCCTCTGAGGTTTGATGGTCTGATCAATGCTTCTCTGTCTTTGGATCTGTTTTTGTTCATCAGTTTATGTTGTTCATTATATTCCACAAATGAGTGAGATCATGTGGTATTTATCTTTCTCTGATTGGCTTATTTTGCTTAGCATAATGCTCTCCAGTTCCATCCATGCTGTTGCAAATGGTAAGAACTCCTTCTTTTTTACCGCAGCATAGTATTCCATTGTGTAGATGTACCACAGTTTTTAAATCCACTCTTCTGATGGGCACTTAGGCTGTTTCCAAATCTTAGCTATGGTGAATTGTGCTGCTATGAACATTGGGGTGCATATATCCTTTCTGATTGGTGTTTCTAGTTTCTTGGGATATATTCCTAGAAGTGTGATCACTGGGTCAAATGGGAGTTCCATTTTTAGATTTTTGAGGAAACTCCATACTGTTATCCACAGTGGCTGCACCAGTCTGCATTCCCGCCAGCAGTGCATGAGGGTTCCTTGTTCTCCGCATCCTCGCCAGCACTTATCGTTTATTGATTTGTTGGTGATAGCCATTCTGACAGGTGTGAGATGCATCTCTCGGATAATTAGTGACTTTGAACACGTTTTCATATGTCTTTTGTCCTTTCTTCTGTCTTCTTTCGAAAAGTATCTATTTAGGTCCATTGCCCATTTATTGATTGGGTTGTTTATAGGTGTTAAATTTTAAGAATGCTTTTTCTACATCAATTAAGATGATTATATGGTTTTCTATTCATCTGTTAACATGGTGAATTGATTGTATTCCTGGGATAAACCTTGTTGGTCATTCTTTGTTACTATTTTTAGGATTTGTTTTACTAATATTTTGTTAAGGAATTTCTCACTGATATTTATAAGGACTATTAGTAGTTTTGGTTTTCTTGATGTCTTTGATTTGGTATCAAGATAATGCTGTCCTCATAAAGTAAGTACCTTCTCCCTCCATTTTCTTCGAAAGAGTTTGTATAGAATTGTTTTATTTATTTCTTAAATGCTTACAAGAATTTACCAATGAAGCATCTAGGTCTAAGTAGAAGTGGTGAGCTAGACATATTTGCCTGTACACACTCTAGGGGAAAGCTTTCTTTATGGCAAAGTTTTACATTACAACTTTAATTTCTTCAATATATGCTTTGCTATTCAAATTAAAAAAATAATTTGTCTCCTCAATATTTATTTATTATTCATTTATAACTGTGGGGTCTATAATGATGTCCTTAATTCATTCCTGATATTGGTAATTGATGTTTTATTTTTTCTTCTTGATGAGTATTGCTAGAGTTTATAAATTTTATTGGGTTTTAAAAAGAATAGTTTTTGATTTTATTGATTGTCTTTATTGTTTGATTTCTATGTTTCTACTCAAAGATATGATTTCTGCTCATATTTTTGTTATTTATTTCCTTCTTCTTACTTTTCCATAGCAACATAAAGCCAAAACTTAATTGATTTGAGGTAGTTATTTTATTTTTTTCTAGAGTAAGCATTTAAAGCTATAAATTCCTCTTAGCACTGCTGTATCTGCACCCCCAAAATTATGATCTGTTGTGTTATTAGTTTTATTCAATTCATTTTTTTCTAATTTTCAAAGATTTAGTCTTTGACCCATTGATTGTTTAAAGTGTGCATTTAAATATTGAATAATGTGAGGAATTTACCAGATATCTGCCCATTATTAGTTTCTAATTTAATATCATTGTGATCAGACAACAGATTTGATATAGCATTAATTCTTTAAAAAATTTTAAACGTATTTTATGGTCCAACATATGGTCTATCTTTGTCAATACTTTATATCCACTTCAAAAGAATGTGTATTCTGCTGTTTTTGAGCAGAGAATTTTATAAATGTGAATAAAGTCAACTTGGTTGATAGTCTTGTTCAAATCTTCCATGTTAGAACTGATTTTCTATGTCTGGTTCCATTAATTCCTGGAATAGGAGTGGTAAAATCTCCAATTATAAGTATAAATTTATATGCTTCTCCTTTGAGGTTTGTCCGGTTTTGCCTCATGTATTTTTATATGCTATACTTGGTTTCAGACAAATGTAGGATTATGTTTTCTTATTATGTTTCTATCAGTATGAAATGTCTGTCTTTATTTCAGAAAGTATTCCTTGTTCTGAAGTCTCCTTTGTTTAGCTATAGCTATCTTAGCTTCCTTAAGATTAGTGTTTCTGTGGTATATATTTCTTATCTTTTTACTTTTCACCTCTCTGTATTTTTCTATTCAGGTGAATTTCTTTTTTCAGCTTTACTGAGGTATAATGGACAAACAAAATTGTAATAAATTTAAAGCAGACGATGTACTTAGAACTTAGCAACAGAGTCCAGGGGAAGCCTCTGCAGGATCTGGGGCCCTTTCTCTGCATAGCTTCCTCTTCTCTGGTCCTTCAACAAAGTCCTGTCACTTTAGCTTCTTTAAACTCTTCTCAATTCTGTGGGCTCACCTTGTTCTGCTTGAGATGACCCTTCCTACTGCACAGTCCAGAAGGTTCTTACATACAAAAAGCCAGGACATCATAAGGCTCAGCTCAGATATCACAGTCCTGGACCACCTATTGTTTAAAAGTAGTGATTCCATATGTTTTGTCCAGGTTTCTAGTTGTTTATAGAGTGTCGGGGGAGTGCATCTAGTCTCATTTATCCCATCATGGCCCGGAGCATGAGTCTGTGTACAGACAGTTCTTGGGTTACGTCGTACGTACATCGTGTCGTGGTTATGTCGCCATCTCCCATTTATTTATATATTAAAAAAGTTCTGTCATTTCAATGTATGTACATATGTGATTTATGTTTTTTATTATTTACTGTTTTACCACAAGTAAAGGTCAGGAATAGTTATCTTTCTTTTAAATGTTTTTTACTGTTTCACCTCATTACTGCTGTGTACGTGCTCCATGTGAGTGACGTAGGTGCTTACGTAGGTGGGTTCTGACTTACGGTGAAAATCGCATTAGGTGGTGCCATAGGGATGTATCTCCGGCGTAACGCAAGGACCTACTGTGTTTAGATTTGATCATATTGAATTTAAGGTAAGTTTGAAAATTCTAAACGGAGGTCCATTACCCTATTGGTGTTAGATTTGCATTTTAGAGAATAATTATGGGTTGAAGAGATAAATTTGGAAATTTTAGTAATATCGATGGTAATCAAAAGTTTTAGGCATGATTGGATGCTATCACCTAGTGAGAATGAAAGTACATGAAAAAATTTGGGCGTGGGGCTACACTTCTAAATTCCAGCAGAGAACAATGAACCAGAGGAGGTGACAAAGAAGGAACATCTAGAGCAGTGGTTCTCAACCTTCCTAATGCCGCGACCCTTTAATACAGTTCTTCATGTTGTGGTGACCCCCAATTTTATTGATACAAATTAAACATAATTAAAGCATAGTGATTAATCACAAAACAATATGTAATTATATATGTGTTTTCCGATGGTCTTAGACGACCCCTGTGAAAGGGTTGTTCGACCCCCGTGGAAGGGTCGTTTGACCCACAAAGGGGTCTCGATCCACAGGTTGAGAACCACTGATCTAGAGAGACAGGAAAAAAACAAAACAAAACAAAACCCAGAGAGCACGTTGCAGGAGCTAGGGAAAGAATTGTCAAGATTTTAATGATGTTGGTGAAGTGAAATGAGGACTGAAATTTGGCCGTTGGATTTGTGACTTGAAAAGTTTGGATGGCCTTGCCTAGAACAGTTTCAGGAGAGCGTTGGGACGGGAGCCATATTTAATGCTGAGGAGAAAGTGGGAGGTAAAACACGGGAGAGGGTAGGTTTAGGTGGTTTTTAAAAGTTTAGCTGTGAACTGGAGGCTTGAGAGCAGAAGCTGGATAAGAGCTTTAGAATAGTCTCCTTTCTTTTCCTTTTAGAAGTATTTTCTTTTTAAATAAGAGAGGCTCATATACATAGAAATGCTGGCAGGAAGGACCCGGCTGAGAGTATTAGCCTAATGATTTGAGAGAGAGGTGAACACATTTAGAGTCAAGAGGAGACAGGCTGCTGTGTGTATAAGTTGAGGCTTGATCTTAGAAAAACGATATATTTTCTTATAACAGAAGGAGAGGAGAGAATGGGTGCCCAGGAAGTCAGGTTTGTCAGTTTGGTGGTGGGAAATTGAGAGGTCTCATTAACTGGTGGTGTCTATTTCTTATGGGGAATAAAAAGATGCTTCTTACAAAATGTTTGAAAAATACTTGACCCATTGCTGCAAGAGGTAATTGAGATGTGAGTGACAGTTGACCCCAGAACCGGACTGGGCAGTGGGGGGCTCCTCAGCCCCACCCCTGTGCTTGGAAGGTACCTTCTCCCCACCATTTCCACAAAGGGAGCCACTTTCAAGGACACAGCCTTGAGGAAGCAGTGTGTTGTTGACACCATCTGGACAGTATACGTGACTCTGTATAACTTTTAAGACTGGTGGGTGTGTGTGGAAAACTACTCGTTTCATGACTGCTCAAGGCAAGCCTTATTATAAGTTCTCTTATGTTTTAAAACTGCCACCTTCTGATCTGGAGTGGTCTGCCTCTTTCTTTGGTTCCTCCATGCCCTTTGTGGATGGGGGACAGTTTCAGATTATACCCGGAAAACTCCCCAGGAGGTTGAGAACTAACACTAAGTTGACATAGATCTGAAGAATTTTTGAAGAGAATTTGGTAAAGTTTAATCAGAAACTATGGACGGAATAAAGCAGTGAAGTTCCTGTAAGCCCAGACATGATTGATTATAACGCCTGGCTGATGATTAGTCATGAAAGGACTCGGAGACCCAGGAGACTAGTAGGGGTGGGATGAGACCACTCTGAACAACGTCTACCCCAGTCCAGAAAGATGGCTGGAGATGATTAGCAAGAGTGGAAAACTGGAGAGAAATCAGTAGTGTCTTGCCTGTTCTGTGCCCTGCTAAAGACTTTACTTCTCTCTCCTCTTTCCTGGTTTCTTTTCCTGCTTCTGATGTTCAATCCTTGAGCGCCAATCCTGTCTCCACTCATCGTCTTCTCAATCTTTAGCCTGATTTCTTGCCCTGGTTCCTCACCCAGTATTTAACCTTCTTCTCACTCTTCTGGGCCCCTCTCCTGAAAATGGTTTCTTCATTACTTGTTGAAAATCGCGCCCTCCCTGCCCGCTTGCCTCCCATTTATCAGCATTTTCAATTCCTCCTATTATGTGTTTCTTCTCCTGCTTTTTAAAAAGCCACCTTGAATCCCCCTGTTGTCCCATTCTCTATTTGTCTACTAAAGAAAAAAGCCTACATTTTCAGTATTATTCATCCCAGTTTAAGGTAGATTATATTAAATGCTATCTTGAGCTGCTTTAAACGGTCTCAAATTTTATTTCTTAGAATTAAAAAAAGTAAAGAGTATCTAAAGAGGGATGTCTCATCAAGTGGAAGTTTGAGATAGCATTTTTTGTTAAAGGCAGGAGTGTCTGAAAGGGTTTTGCTTTGTTTTGTTTTTTGCTGCTTTGTTTTTAAAGTGGGCCCAATGATATTTGCATAGTCTCTGGAAAACCATTATGCAAACATTTACATATTTAGACTATTTAGAAAATTAGAGAGGATTGGAAAGACAATAAATGTCTTCATATATCTAAGTTATGGTCTATGAAAGAGGAGTTAGCTCTTCATAAAAAAAGTAAAGTATATTTTCATTTAAGCACCAAAAATGTGGGAAGCATTTGAGAAGCAGTTTTACCAGGTAGTCTGCAGATATTATAAGTCAGAAATTCTGAGTTGTTTTACTGTCACTAGGAGGCAGTTAATCAATAACACATATGGTCATGTATTGTATACAGAGTACTTTCCTGGCTTTGGCTAAAAAAGAACAGTGTATCCCAGAGTCAGCTCTCAAGCCCACCCTCTGATAGGGAGTAGGTGTAAGGAATGAATTTGATCTTCAAAATTCGAGTGCGAGAAATTTTTTTCTTCTATATTAGATAACTCTGGCACTGAGCCACATTGACTAGAGCAGTGATGGCGAACCTATGACACGCGTGTCAGAGGTGACATGCGAACTCATTTTTTTGGTTGATTTTTCTTTGTTAAATGGCATTTAAATATATAAAATAAATATCAAAAATATAAGTCTTTGTTTTACTATGGTTGCAAATATCAAAAAATTTCTATATGTGACACAGCACCAGAGTTAAGTTAGGGTTTTTCAAAATGCTGACACGCCGAGCTCAAAAGGTTCGCCATCACTGGACTAGCGTGTCAAGAAAGTCAATCATTGTTTCCAATGCTACAGAGATGTGCGCTGTAGAGATGCTCACTATAGCCCCCAAGGGCTATTGAAGGAGGTGACTTCCTCCAATCCTTCAAAGGCAAGTGTAGGAAGAGGCTTATTTGATGAGGTTTCTGGATTCCTAGGCACTGGAAGGGAGCAAAATGAAGAGCTCCACCATTCCCAGTCCCTGATGGATCACCGTTCTCTCTCCACTTCCATTTACAGATCCTCCTCCTCAAACCTTGGGTGATCTTCTTCTGTAGATAATTCAGCTGTAGAGTGTCTGCAGGCTTCGGCTCTGCAATATGAGGACTGTTCATTCTCTGGGGCACACAAGCTTGATTGCTCTTGTGGAGTGTACACACACACACACACACATACACACACATGAGAGAAAGAAGAAAAAATATTTTTCACAGGTTGCCTACAGCAGTAAGAATCAAATAAAAATGAATATCTCACTAAATTATCTTGCATATGAATACTGTAGGAAATATATTAATGACAAGGTATATTGCATCTTATATTGATACTCAGTCATGCAGCCTTTGTCAAATTTTTATTTTCCAGAGAGTCATATATTATTTCCAAATAAGTAAGAAACATATTAAAAAACCCCTTACTGACTCAACACAGTATGTGATATATTCACTAGTCATTTGCCATGACACTAAAAATAAACTTCATGTCAGCATTGGATGCAAGAATTGAAACATAATACACTTAAAGTATGATTATAATTTTTGAGTCGTGGAATATTTCTGAAAAGAAATTTCCAGCTATCAGGAGATGTTGTTCACCTTAGGGCAGTGGTTCTCAACCTTGGCTGCACGTTAGAATCACCTGGGAATCTTTTTAAAATCTTGATTTCTGGGCCTCATCCTCCGGAAATTCTGTTTCTTTGTTATGGGGTGGGGCCACAACATTAGTAACAAAGAAACAGAATTTCCAGAGGATAAGGTCCAGAAATCAGGATTTTAAAAAGATTCCCAGGTGATTCTAATGTGCAGCCAAGGTTGAGAACCACTGCCTTAGGGGAAGTGAACATCATGTTCAAGGCACCAACTTCACCAGAAAGTGAACTTGAAACTTTTATATCTCCTCATGAGGACAACATCTAGACCGACCAAAATAATCCTTGCAATGAATGCACTTAAAGCCTTTGTGCATGATTTGGAAACTTTTCAAAAGAAAATACAGGGCTCCTGAGTATGCATTCAATGCTTTAAAGACTAGCGCAGTGCTTCTCCAACTTTATTGTGCCCATGAATCACCTGGAGAACTTGTTAAAATGCAGATTTTCATTCCGTACATCTGGGCTGAGGTCCTGCAGTTCTAAGAGGCTCCCAGGTGATGCTGATGCTGTGGGTTTGCTGGCAACATGGAGCTGCAAGGTTGGTAGAGAAAACTTCATTCCTACAGAAACTGTAGTCAATGCTGGTAAACTGATCTTTTGCAATATGAACCGATCTTTCATACCAAAACACATGGGCAGTTATTTTCCTCTCAAGGAAACTTGGACCCAAATGTAATTTTTATTTTATTTTATTTTATTTATTTTTTTTTTTGGCTTAAACAAGACAGAAGTTTATTCTCGCTGTACACAAAAATCTGGGTTGGTACTTGAAGACTAATATAATGCTCTATACAATGAGGGACAAAGGTGAGGTTCCTTATATCTTATTGCCTTGTCATAGGTGGTGGCATTTACGTTCCAGGCAGCAAGCTGGAGGAAGGGAGAAAGAAGAGAGCAAAGGGTATGCATGTTCCATCTCATCTGAAAGATTCTCAGAAGCTGCTGCATAAACGCTTCTGCTTACCATCCCATTGATGTGAGTTTAGTCACATTATTGTACTTCCTTGCAAAGAAAAAGTGAAAGCTGCCGTCTCCATTCTGGGAAGCCATGTGCCAGGCCCCAGATGGGAGATTCTATCACCCTTGAATAAAGGGGGAATGGATATTAGGCAAGAACATCTTGGACTCCCAAATATCCACAAACACACTTTTGTTCATTCATAGAACACTGCTCTTCCATAAGGAAGATAACCTCCCAAATCCATCCAGTTCCTCTTCCAACTCAAAGTCCTTGACCTCTGGATATGCCTGGTGTTCTCTATCAAGGCCAGCTATAGCTTCTTGTGGTTTGGTAACCTATAAATGAAGGCATTCTATTACCCCATAAGCACTCAACATCTAGAGAAGGAGCAGAATAACGTCTATAAAGTTTTCCGTTTAGAAAAGAAGGGAATGAAAAATACAAAGAAGTACTATCACTAGCAGTTGTCAAATTTTGCTGGACTGGAATTATGAAGACTATCTTCTCTGCATTAGAAAAGCTCCTTGATTAGTCTCTCTGGTAGCTCTTGACTTTGCTGCATGGGAGGAATTCCCTAGTGCAATTTTTCTGTGACTCCTGACTTTCTCCTTAGGGAGGTTCTTTTTAACTTCACTCTCCTCCATGGCTGCATTGGAATACATGTTCCTAGAAGACGCAAATCAATCTCTCTCTCTCTCTCTCTTTCTCTCCTTAAAGAATTTTAAAGAGAAAAGAAGTGTTGGGGTCCAGCCCCAGCAGGTCCAGGGGTTCCCAAAGGTGTGGACGGAGTCGGCGAAGAAGGAATGACACGGAGACAGCATTCAGTTGGCCAGCAGCCTAGCCAGATTCTCTAGCCAGGTTCTCTAGCCAGGTGTTCTAGCCAGGTTCTAGCCAGGTTCTCACCAGGTTCTCCAGCCAGGTTTTTTTTCCCAAATGTAATTTTTAGAAAGTCTTCATTTATGGTGGCTCACCTGGCCAATGAAAGATTAAGAAAGATGAGGACCAGTCAAGGCAGCCCGAAGTCATACAGCAGTGTATCACATAGGAGGAAAGCAAAGCGCATTTTTTAATGCTTTAGTGCTGACATGCTTGGGGGAAAAATTGAACCACAGTTGTGATTGCACAGCAAGGAAATCAGCAGAAGAGAAAAATTAGATGCTAGGGGATAGTTTGAAGTCAGCAGTGATGGGACTGAGTGGGCGGGAGAGTTAATATTTTAAGTGGCTTATTTAGCAAGTGATGCTAAGAATGTGCCCCGGCATCATTTTGTGTTTTTTTTCCTAATATAACAAATGGTAACTGATTACATTTTTGTACCCAAGTAAAAAGACCCACCAAAACCTCTTTATAGAAAAATTTGACTGTCCTAAGCAAATCATTGCAAGCTTTTTCCTACCTTAAAAAATACTTAGAGATAGATTTTATTTTGAAATCCTGAGCTGCTTAAAAACTTTCTTCAGAAGGTATCAAAGAAGTATCTTTATTCCAGAATGCAGTAGAATCCTGGCAGTAGTAGTTAGAAATAATAAAATCAGCGAATGACATGCTCCTTGTCCCTCTGGGATGCGGGGTCACTGGGCAGGGTGTTTAGAGGTGGACAGATCCATTTATTTCTCTCTCCTCCTGAGAGGGGCCGGAAATGTATATTATCTCATAAAAAGGGGGCCACATTATTCTTCTCCTGAGTTAATTCTAACCTGCTTCTCATGTCTTTTGAAATCATATCCGAAGAAGCCTTCACAGCCTGAGTAAAAATGGAGAGCTTCCTTTTACTTTTCAATCACTTTTTACGTTCCTAAGGAAACAACTACCTTGTAAGTAATATAAAGTCTACATTTATTTTTTGCTGGGTTCTTGCCTTAAAAGTTGTTTCTCTCCTGTAGGCTTAGTTTCTGTTGGATTCATTCCTTTTCTCATCCCCCACCTGTCCATTCGTCTGTTCATGTTTCCTGACCCTTACAAACCTCAGGACCTATGAGAACACAATGCAATTTCCTGCTGATAATTACCCGGCTGTTTTCTGAAATAGTTCCAATATGAGAACCCCAAATTATGCATATACCACTTGAAAATGCTGTGGGTAAAAAGCGCACCGGGAATGGTGGTCTTTGCTTTAATAGTATTCTGAGCTGTGTCCAGTTTTTAAAAGGAAGGTCCTGTCAGTCAATCACCCCTCCTCCTCACTTCTACAAATTGGGCCGTTTACTCATCTGAAGGAAGTCTGAAGTGAGAGGCAATGTGTGGCTGGTGTGGGGTGTTCATTCCCTTTTCTCCATTTTTCATGTTTGGCTTAATGTTACTTCTCCAGGGAAGCCTCCCCCACGCCCCCAGATCAGATGAGTTACCCGGTTACTGTCAGCCCACACTGCTCTTTCCCAGCAGTCATTACAACTGCTGTTACATGTTTATTTGGGTGATTGTGTACTGAATGCCTGTCTTTTCCATCTGACCATATGGATGGTGGGGGTGGGAGGACCATGTGTCTACTGCCCTATCCTCAGCGCCTGTCATGGTGTCTGGCACATAGTGGGAGCTAAAATGTTGAATGAACAAATCGAAAAGTAACCATTAAAAAGACATTACATTCAATTTAACCTCTAATCAGAAAAAGTGCGTGTATTGAATTAACCTTTTTAATTTGGTTGTAACATTGCATAGGTACTGGTTATCATTTTCTAGAAATCACAGAGTTCTGAAATGCAAGGAAAGTACAAACAATAGTGTTCACTTTTTTTTTAAATAAGGAAAAATTGAAGATTGGGAGAAGCCATAGAATTAGTTGAAATATTGAAGTCTCTTCCTTACAAACTAAAGGTTTTAAACCCAAGTTGCTATTAGAAATTTTTAAAAATATATATATTTTATTGATTTTTTTTAATTCAATCTGTTTATTTACTTATTTATTTAATATATTTTATTGATTTTTTACAGAGAGAAAGGGAGAGAGATAGAGAGCTAGAAACATCGATGAGAGAGAAACATCGATCAGCTGCCTCCTGCACACCCCCTACTGGGTATGTGCCCTCAACCAAGGTACATGCCCTTGACTGGAATCGAACCTGGGACCCTTGAGTCCACAGGCTGACGCTCTATCCACTGAGCCAAACCAATTAGAGCTGCTATTAGAACTTTTGAATAAATATATGCCGGGTAGTTAGGCTTAAAAATTCCCCCACTACTAGCAACCTGATCAATTATAACAACTCTTTCCCTTAGGAGCTGCTGTGCTTTCTCATTGTAAAATGTAATTAGGAGATGTAAAAAAAAAAAGATTTATTAATCTTATTGGGTATAATTATGTTTGTTTACATGTAAATTCTTTCATGTTCACAGATTACTATTACTTGCCTTTCATTTTAAACAAAACAGGTTAGAAGTCAAATATCATTACCAATTTGATTAAAATCATTACACCCTTGAAAAAGAAAGGATATTATTTTATTTTCCAAAGAAATTCTAATCAGTTGGCCTAGTTTTAGGGGAAATTCCCATAACCAAACCAGAATGTCTTAGTGTAGATATTCTGCCAAAAGTATTGAGATCAAGTTATAAAAAAGCAACATAATGTAGGAAACTGGAGATCTGTGCAGCCATTCATCGATGTATTTAAAGTGTCTCATGGTTAATCATAAATGAGATGCTGGACAGATAGTGTCTGCCTGCTCTCAAATCTACCTTCTCTCTTTTGCCTTCTATTTGTGGCCCTGGGGGGCAACTCTCCAGACAACAGGTTCCCTTGCCCCTTGGTCTCCAGTGGGTTTGGTCATAGGGAGAGCCAGCAGGAGGTCAGGGAGGGAGGAGAAGTCAGGATATAGGTTTTTTTGATTCCTCCCTGTGGGGTTGGCTCTGTCCCTCCAGGGTGGTCACTTAAGAGAGAGATGACTTCTGTTCAAGACTCCTTCTCTCATCTCCTTAGCACCCCTCTTACTTTTGCTGGACTGTGGCTTTCTGCTGCCATTCCCTGTACTGTAATGCTGCCACAATTTGAAAAGAGTCCCCTTCTGAGCCCTCCTTGAGTCATCCTAATTTGAGTGTACCATCTCCCTGACTCATACAGTACCCTTGGAAAAGCTGTGAGAAATGTATCCTTTTACAATTCAGTAGAATATCTAAATGGACTATCTGAAACCAAGAAATGACTTCATAAATATAACATATTTATATGCTGTACTTTCAGGCACACATATGTACAAAGATGCACTCTTTAAGTTTTAAAATGTGCCTTCTATGACTTGATTTTCTTCATATTTGATGCAGGAATTTCAGATTCACCATCAGTAGCAAGCCATCTTTGATTTATTTACCTAGTGATGAGAATGAATTAACCTTGATTCTCCTCTCTCTGGTTGGCTTTGTTACTGGTGCTGTGCATTTGTTAGGAGGAAGGTTCTAGTGAGGGGTACAGTCTGCATCTTGGCCCATAATGGAATTAAACTTGTGACCTTAAACCTACTAGCATTATGCTATACTCAGCTACAGCATAACCAACCACAGGCCCATTTAGTGTGGGTATGGAGAGTTAGCTTATTCTGGATGAGCTGATGTTGGGAAGAAGGATAACAACAAAGTACAAGGCTCAGTGGTTGAGCATTGACCTATGAACCAGGAGGTCACGGTTTGATTCCGGTTGGGGCACATGTCCGGTTTGTGGGCTTGATCCCCAGTGTGGGGCATGCAAGGGGCAGTGGATCAATGATTCTCTCTCATCATTGATGTTTCTCTCTCTCTCTCTCTCTCTCTCTCTCTCTACCTTCCTCTCTGAAATAAAAAATAATATATTAAAAAAAATACAGCACAAGGAAATCTCTGTCTCTTTCTCCATGGCCTGCATGATTTCAATAAGCTTGCTCTCTCTCTCTCTCCCTCTCCCTCTCTCCCTCCCCCTTCCTCCCTCCCTCCCTCCCTCCCTCCCTCCCTCCCTCCCTCCCTCCCTCCCTCCATCTCTCTCTTTGCTAAGTTCCACCATACATCAAAATACAAAAATCTGTGTTCTTCCCTGAATCAACTGTGGGAATTCAACTGAGAAGATGAGAGGCAGGGACTGAATGTCACATTTGGAGCAGACAGGAAGCCTACTGCCTGTCCATTGTGCAGTTGGGATTGCTTTGAGCAGGTCTTGGTTCTGGAGGCAGGAGGTCCGACTCCTTATGCTTATCTAGTTTCTGACTATAACTCATGTTTTTCCACAAGCAACTAGTAGTTTTAATACCAGAGAGCAGTCAAGTCTGCAAGGACAAAGTTAGTGGCTGTAATCATTCTCTCTGGATGTAGCTCTAGTCTACAGCAACAACAAATCCATCCCAGGACCAGGTGGCAGGAAGCTATGGCAGTGATGGCTGCTGTTGCTAAGGCCAACAGCACTGAAGGAGTGCTCAGGCAAGCACCACCCCCTGGGGAGAGAGCACAGCTTCCAGCTGATCTTTCGCTGGAGAAAACCAATGGTGTTATTGAGTAGCATGCCCATCCCACCCTGCCACCCTCCACCAGTAAGTTTTACAATCAATGGACAAGGTTGTTTGCAAAGATAAATGAAGCACAAAAACCTTTTGGCAGGATTGATGTGTGTCACTCAGGTCTAAATTATCTTCTGTCTGCAAACCTGTCTTCGGATGTGTGCAAGTTTCTTACAGGAAGTCTTACATTTACTCTGATTCTGAGGGGCTTCCTCGGAGATGGGCTTTAGGTGGTTCATTGATCATCAGGGGTGTCTTGACTTCTTAAAGATCTTTGGCAAACCATAAACTGGGGGAAATGGATGCAAGATTGGTGCCATTTTGAGCAAACACAGAAAGTTTCAAACGTACCACAATGTTTTAATGCAAAACAGGAGGAAGCCTTAAAAAGGCAGTTGGAGTGGAACCAGAACCTTCTTGGACACTGATTGAGTATTTATGGTGTCTTAAAGTCCCTCTGCCTCCTCACATCTCAGTTACACTTTGTCTCATCCTCTCTGTTGAGTACAGTCACACTCTGGCAGCAAAAGAGAGAAACAGCCTGTGTGAGGGAGAGAGAAGAACTTGCGGCCCTGTCTAGAATGTCCATTGCACAGATAAAGATGAAAGAATCTGTAACTTTGGTCTCCAGAGGCAGATGGAAGGCCATGAGCTGTCAAAGTGTTTGGCAAGGTCGTTATGAAGCTTTCCTGGCCATGTTCAGCATTTCAAAGAGCTCCACGGCAGCTGTGTGCTTCCCTGCGATGTGTCTGCATGGATGTCACTGAATGTCCCTTACTTGATTTGGCCTGGAATTCTGTCACCTCAGCTTGGCAACAACAGATATCTCAAGCTGATCAGAAGCTTTAGCAAATGGATAGCTTTTTTAATAATGCAGAAATGAGAAATGTGTGACTTTTTGCTTAAATCGTTTTATAGAAAAATCTTTCCAAATTGCAATGCATGGAGGAAAATAATAAAAGGGGTCCTTGATTGATGGACAGACCAGTTTTTTTCAATGAATATTTATTGAACCCCTACTATGTGCTAGAAGCCCAGGTTACATTTGTAAACAACACAAAGAAGATCCCTGAAGGATCTCCATTTTAGTAAGGGAAACATGAGACACAAATTAACCCAAGTTGAGATCAATGTAATGAAGGAAATAAGTAGGGTGATGAGTTACTAATGTGGGTGGGGAGACCATGTTAGGTGGGGTAGTCAGGGAAGACCTGTTTGAAGAGTAGACATTTGAGGGAAGGATGAAGGATGGGAAGCCTGGAAGGATTTGGGAAAAACATACAACAATAGGCATGAGGTGTGGAGAAGAAAAGGGGCATGGCCTGATCAGGGAACTGGAAGGAAGCCAGGGTGGCTGGACCAGGTGAGTGAGGGGAAAGGCAGCCAGATGCCAAATCACAAGGTTCCTGTGGCAAGAGGTGTGGGCTGTATTTAAGAGCCAATTTCTCCACGTCAAGAGCAATGGAGAAATGAGTGAAGTGCTTTGAGCAAGATTTTGATATGAACAGATTTTTCTTTAATAAGATCAGTTCGGTTACTGATGTAGAATGGATCTGCGGGGCAAAAATGGATCTGAGCGGGGCAAGACTGGAAACAGGAAGAACGATTAGGTGGTTGTAGAAATTCAGATATCACAAAGCCTTCAACTGCAGTGTGGCGTTTTGCTCTGCCATCCCTGGGGCATGGCCTGAGATGGCTAATGGAACTGTAGACATGTCCTAGTTCTTGCCAGTGGGAAAGAGGGAGGGACTTGAGAAAGGCATGTCCTTTCCCTTTAAGGACACTTTTCAGAAGTTACACTCGCCACCATGTTAGTGACCATAGCTGCAAAGAAGGGCTGGGAAATATAGTCTCCTCCTGTGTGGCCAAGCCCTAGATAAAAATCTAGGTTCTATCTAGAAGTAGAGAGCTCTAGAGGACAATAACTTCTATTAAAAATATATTTTATTGGCAAGTATATACATTTATATACACACAATATCTATATATTATATATATATATATATATATATATATATATATATATATTTTTGGTAGAAACCTATATTTGTGTGTACACACACACACACACACACACACACACACATTAATCAAAATAGTCAAGTGGCTCTAAATGAGTTTCTTTCATTTGAAATGGAACTTCTGCTTCCTTGAGCTCCAAGTCAGACTTTTGGACTTTCTCAGAGTTTTAAGTCCAAGATTCACAGAATAACTAACTAAATGTGGATCAAGGTATTTGTTTTACTAGCAGCTGAGCAAATACCAAATAACTCCCCAGACATGTGGCTGTCCGTTAAAGACTGTAGTGGAAAGAATTCAGTGTGGACTTGAGGTAAAAATGGTGCTTCCTACTCCCACACCCCTACTGAACCTCGGGGCCCGCTCTGCCTGCATGGAAAACTTGAAGTCCACTCATTCAACCCATGACCAGGGCTTCAGGCCTCTCTCACACACCTGGTTGTCAGTGGAATATGGAGAGGAGCGGGGTGGGATACCTCCCTAACACGGAGGCCCTGCCTGGTCTTACCCTGCAGAGAAAAGAAGCCTGGGGTGTGCGGTCAGCACTCTTGCCCAATAAATATAGAGTTCTGGTCTCCCCTAAGTAAAAGATGGAGATCTAGGTAGGAAATACTCATCCTGGAACTGCCCAAGAAGGCTGAGGAATCCCCTCTTCTGTGGGCTGAAGTGAAAATGTAGTAAGAGAAGGAGTTTTTCATAACCAAGACAATCAGAAAAGTGGAAGCTAAAGCAAAATTTTAAGGAGGGTATGGTGATGAGTATCTTGAGTCGGGCAATTAATTGCCTCAAAAATGCTTTATTTGGGTTATGGAAATATGGCTTTATTTTAAGCACACATCATATTATGAAACCTCAGCACAAGGAAGATAAGAAATAAAAGAAAAAGAAAAAGCAGCCCTGGCCAGTGTGGCTCAGTTGGTTGGGTGTCGCCCGGTGCACCTAGAGCAGTGATGGCGAACCTTTTGAGCTCAGCGTGTCAGCATTTTGAAAAACCCTAACTTAACTCTGGTGCCGTGTCACATATAGAAATTTTTTTTTTATATTTGCAACCATAGCAAAACAAAGACTTATATTTTTGATATTTATTTTATATATTTAAATGCCATTTAACAAAGAAAAATCAACCAAAAAAATGAGTTCACGTGTCATCTCTGACACATGTGTCATAGGCCATCACTGACCTAGGGGTTGTCTGTTCAGTTCTCAGACAGGGCACATGCCTGGGTTGTGGACTCCATCCCTGGTTGGGAATGTGCAGGAGGCAGCCGATCGATATTTCTCTCTCACTGATGTTTCTATCTCTCCCTTCCCCTCTCTCTAAAAAAATCAATAAAAATATCATTTAAAGAGAAAAAGAGCAAAATGTCAGGTGTTTTCAAATAATGCAAGTGGATGCCTTAATGTACTGAGAGAGAAAAGAAAGGAAAAACGACATGTAAGGACAGTGGCGGAGAAGGCTGGGTGGGACAGTGGATGGAGAAGGGCGAAGAGGGTAGGGCAAGTTTGAGGGTAGGGAAGGGTGGCAACAATGTCCCTCCCACAGAAACCTGGAGGAGAGGGCATGTTATTAGGCCTCTGGCACACTCAAGGGGTAATTCAAGGAAGGTTAACGAAAGAACTATTTATAAGGTGTGGGCACAGTGAAAGGAACCAGCACAGGCCGAGGAAGCACTCAGGCACTGGCAGCAGGGGCAGGACCTGAAGGGACAGGGTAGAGAGTAGTCCCTGGAACCTGGCAAGAGCTTTTTTTTTAAAATATATATTTTTATTGATTTCAGAGAGGAAGGGAGAGGGGGAAAGAGATACAGACATCACAGATGAGAGAGAATCATTGATCAGCTGCCTCCTGCACACCTCCTTACTGGGGATGTGCCCGCAACCAAGGTACATGCCCTTGACCGGAATCGAACCTGGGACCCTTTAGTCTGCAGGCTGACCCTCTATCCACTGAGCCAAACCGGTTAGGGCCCTGGCAAGAGCTTTAGCTGCCAATGAGGGTTCGGGTAGAGAAACACTGGGTTAGTGGGGAAGGAGATGGGGAAACCAGTGCTCTGACTCCTATCTCCTTCTCTCCAGTCTCTCATTGTCTCCCACTGGCTGGACTCACCGAAAGCCTGAGGCAAGGGACCCGGGTGCTGCAGTCAGTCATAGAGCACCTCCTAGGACACGCAGTAGGACAGAGAAGGATCGAGAAGGACACAGAATACAGCCTGTGCAGTGTTTTGGTGGAATGCAGGGTAGGAGGTTGTGGGAAAGAGGCTGTACCAAAATTCCTGCCACACTTTAATTAATTAATTGCCTCCAAACAGTCATTGAGCTTTTCCTCAGCCAGGTGCTGGGGATACCAACAAAATTGACAGAGACTTTGTTCCTGAGAGGCTCATAAGCCATTGTGGTTCCTAATGTCAGATGATGGAGACTATGGGAGCCAGGGTGTCTGAGAGAGCTAGTGAAAGCTTCCCAGGGACGTAGACATTGCTTTGTGCAGAAGATCTCCAAGCGAGGGAGAGAAGACAGTCAACACAGGGACTCGCAGGGGCAGGGTGCTGTCAGGGTGTGGCAGGGAAGACATGAGGTTGGAATGAGGATGGGACAGAGTCTGATATCTGAACTCCATGAACCAGGCTGGAGTTTGGATATTATCCTTTGAGTGGGCAAGTGGGAGTTAACAGAGTTTTATGTAGGATGTTACTTCTTCCAAAGGATGGGAGCGCTGATGCAGAATGCTCCCCCTAACACCTCCTGTCTTTTCCCTCTCATTTCCCTCTCTACTTCTATTCCCCACCCACCACCTTTTTAGTGTTGTTGTTTCTGGGAGAGGAAAGCTCCAGGGCGAAGGGATTAATTAGGATGGATTTAATGTAGGGAAAAGCAAAAGAAACATTGTAGGTTTATAAAAAATTTCCACTTGGGTTGCCAGTAGGGCTTTAATTCGAGGGAGGTGGAAATATTGGGGATGCTGGCACAGAGACTAAAGTGCATAAGGAGCCAATGCTTTGTGGTCAGTCATAATAAAATAAGAATGAGGTATGATTTCATGACAACTTGAAAAGTTGTCTTAAAATACTATCCACATACCCTGATGTCTATTATTGTAGATGGCAACACAGCAAATGTTGAACAAATGGAAACACAGACACATACTCTCACACCACTTTTTCCACAAGATGATAGGCAAAGAGAAAACTCTTCAAGAGTTTGGGGAGAAAGTCCTTTATCCAATTAGTCAAACAACCATCTTCTATCTGCACTTTTATTTTATACCCCCTTTACACCTGTTTAATTAATCCTAAACACGATGCTGACTGCTAATTAAACAGCCCTGAAAGTGACTGACTGAAGGTAGTAATTTGAGATAATTAGTTTTGGGTTCAAACACTCAATTTTCACACATTGTGCTCCTTTTTAGAAAGGGGTGGCTCATTATTATAGGCAGGGTGGGGGTTGTGTAAGGCATTTTACTAATGGACTCTGAGTAGCTCCTTGGCTACTGGACTCTGACTAATCCTCTGTGAAAGGTAATTCAAGGAAGGTTAACAAAAGAATGATTCTTAAGGTGTGGGCACAGTGAAAGGAACCACCACAGGATGAGGAAGCACTCAGGTACCAGCAGCAGTGGCAGGACCTGAAGGGACAGGGTAGAGAGTGGTCTCCGGAACCTGGCAAGAGCTTTAGCTGTGGATGAGGGTTTAGGTAGAGAAACACCAGGTTGGTGGGGAAGGAGATGGGGAAATCAGTGCTCTGACTCCTGTGGGACTCACCGAAAGCCTGAGGCAAGGGACCCAGGTGCTACAGTCCTAGAGCACTCCTAGGACATGCAGCAAGCAGGGCAGAGAAGGCATGGCAAGGAAAGATGCCATATCATTTGCTATAGAATGCTCCCCTAAGCACACGTGCACGTACACACACACACACACACACACACACACACACACACACACCCCACATTCATCTTCACAGAATTCCTCCCAAAGTGAAGGTCAAGCTGCTGAATACGTTTCATTGGAACACAGAAATGCACATGCTCTTGATCGTTGGGAAAGTTTTACCTAGTGAGGGGTAGCTCTCACTGAGTCATCTATTGTCTACTTCCAAGGTCCTCTAGAAGCAAGCCAAAAAAGGTGAAAAAGGCCAAGATTTGGTGTGTGGTTAGACATGCGAAGGTGTGTCCTTGCTGAGTAGTCATGTATTACAAAGGCACAAAGACTAATCAAGGGAATAGCCTGCCGAGACGTGGCCAGTGTATCTGGCAGAGAAAGCAAAGGAGGCAGGTCAGACTCATTTTTTTGTGGACCCACAGTGTTAACAAGCAAGTTAACTTGGTCCCACTAGGATATTAGGACCAGGAAGAATTGGGGTTACATAGGCTAACTCATTGTTATAGACAATATAGAGAGATAGAGGTTGTACAGGAGCTGGATGGACCCTGCAGCACCCTGGAGAGCTCCAAGCACATTCTTTTACTTCTGCTTCCTTTGTAACTCGGGCTTTTTAAATCTTGAGAAGTTCAGTGTCACTTCACTGGCCACCATTATGGAGCAGGACTCTCTAGATCAAAGGAACCCAGATGTTGAGAGCTTTACACAGATGTGAAGAGGAGAATCAAAACGTTACATGGATTGGGAACCATTGGCCTGGGGTTGTTGGGTGAGGGTTGGATCCCAGAGTGTGCAGGCCTGTATGGGAAGATGGAACTGCAGGCTCTCTGACATCAGGGCACCGATATTGGCTGTGGGATCTGGTGGAGAGCGAAGTTAATTGTTTTATGGATGAGCCAAACTTGCATTTTTAATTAAGCACCCTGAGTTAGGGCACCTTGTAGTCATTTTGGCCTCTGAACTTTCACACCTCAGCATGGTAGCAGAGGGGTGATGAGATACACAGTTGCACAGCTCACCCTCCCAAATTTCCTCTCTCCTTTTACTCTTTATAGTTTTCTTGGGTGAGCACACACTTTAACTAGCACCTCCAGTGTGTTCCCACCTTTCTTCACCTTCAGTCTCAAAGACACTCAAACTCCAGATCCCCCAATATTATTGCCCACTATTTAGAGGTTTTCATTCATCTCACAAGAATCTCAAAAGAGGCAAATCAAAAGTTAAACTTATTTTTTTTTTTTTGTCTGACAAATCTCTTTTTTAAAAAAAATCTATCTTGGTAAACAGAAAATATCAGGGATCTTAGTGGCCGAAGTCATAAAACTTAGAGTCATTCCACATTTATCCTCCTCGCCTGCACCTTTCCTTGTCTTTCAGATATAGGTTCTACACCTTTCCTTTCCCCCCTTCATCACCCGGCTTCTATCTAGCTTTGCAGTTTCATTTTGACAGTCCTGCCCTACTGCCCTACTTTCCTGCCATCTGAAAAGCTGCAGTCCCTGGGGTCTGCCATGCCTTAGCCCACTCTGTGCTGTTGGACATGCTGTTCCTGTGGATGCGATGTCCTGTCCCGCCTTGTTGGCCAGATTCCCTGATCTCCTGTACCGCCTCCGGACTTCATGTGCTTCCTTGTACTTCTTTAGCAACATGTTTTCTTCTGTGAGACTGAGAGTCCTCACTTGGATATATGAATGAATGTTACATTTTAAAAGGTTTTTAGGGGGAGATTTGTGGCATGTAGTTATTTGTTACTCGGTTTGAATATAGTGAGGAGAAATGACCTAGGATTTCTAGTTTTGAAAATCTTCTAGCAGTTCACCCCCTTTATATCAGGAAGTTTGTTTTCCCAAAGAAATTATTGTATGGGTTTCTGTTTTGTAATGTTTTTTTGGGAGAAGTTGGAAAAAATTTTTTATTTATTAAAAGATACATGGTTGGCTATTCCCAAAACTTTTTGTGGTACTCAATCATTATATTAATAATCAGTGAATAGGCTTGAAAAGCTATTTATTTAAAACTAGTGGCCCGGTGCACGAAATTCATGCGGGGAGTGGGGGGGCGGTTTCCTCAGCCCAGCCTGCACCCTCTCCAATCAGGGACCCCTTGGGGGATGTCCGACTGCTGGCAGTGGAACATCCCTCTCGCAATCTGGGACCACTGGCTCCTAACCATTCATCTGCCTGCCTGCCTGATTGCCCCTAACCCCTCTGCCTGCCTGCCTGATTACCCCTAACCTCTCTGCCTGCCTGCTTGATCGCCCCTAACTGCCTCTGCCTGCCTGCCTGATCACCCTAACTGCCCTCCCCCGCCAGCCTGATCTTGCCCCCAACTGCTCTCCCCTGGTGGCCTGGTTGCCCCCAACTGCCCTCCAATGCCGGCCTGATCTCACCCCCAATGGCCCTCCCCTGCCAGCCTGATCTTGCCCCCAACTGCTATCCCCTGCTGGCCTGCTCACCCTCAACTGCCCTCCCCTGCTGGCCTGATATCAACCCCAGCTGCCCTTCCTTGCCAGCCTGATCACCCTTAACTGTCTCTGCCTGCCTGATCACCCCTAATTGCCCTCCCCTGCTGGCCTGATCTCACCCCAACTGCCCTCCCTGCTGGCCTGATTTCGCCCCCAACTCCCCTCCTCTGCTGGCCAATTTGGTTCTGATTGGTCGGTTTCTATGCCAGTCAGCGTCTTGGGCCTATCAGTGGGGCCTGATCAGAAAGGCAGCCCCAGTGGAGGCCTGGAGAGAAATGGAGGCGTGGCTGCTGGCCCAGCCTGGAGAGAAAGAGAGAGGCAAGTGCTAATCAACAGCTGCCACACAGGCTACAGATAAGACCCTGCTTCTCTCTTTCAGGCCTCTCTCCGGGCCTGATTTGCAGCCCCCTCAGCAGTCAGTGCTGGGTCGGCATGGCAACCCAGTGCTGACTGCAGGACTGAGTTCTGGTTGGTTGAGCCTCTGGTAGTGATGGACTCAGGGTTTTTATATATTAGGATAATTTACTGCTGGGGTCGGCGAAGAAGGAATGACATGGAGACAGCGTTCAGTTGATCAGCAGCCTAGCCAGGATCTCTAGCCAAGTTCTGGTCAGGATCTCCAGCGAAGTTCTGGTTAGGATCTCCAGCCAGGTGCTGTGTCCATGTTCTCTTGCTAGGTTCTCCAGCCAGGTTCTGTCCAGGTTCTCCAGCCAAGATCTGTAGCCAGGTTCTGTCCAGGATCTTTTGCCATGTTCTCTCACTAGGTTCTGTCTCTAGGTTCTGTCTAGGATCTCCAGCCAAGTCCTGTCTCTTGGTTCTCTCTCTAGGTTCTCTGTCTTGTTGTCTTGTTACATCTGTATTTATACCAGTTGATTTTAATCCTGTCAATATCTATTGCAAAGGTTAGGGCGTTTCTTATCTCCATTCCAGGGAGTAAAGATTATGTAGCTTAACTACCCGCCTGGCACTTAGTTAAGGGGTTGTATCCCCTCCCTAACCTCAGGGAAAGATCCCCACCTGGGGAAACAACCTTTCTCGGAGAGGTGACCTTGGTTAAAACACATGGTGCTAAAGGGAGCAAACATATTAAGAACAGTATGCTATATATGCCAGGTCCATTGAAACATATGCTGTGCAGATGTTTCTTTCCTGCAGCGACTGTGTCAAGCAGCAAGGATGGACCGGCTCCCGGCAAATTCCCCCTTTTTTATTTTTTAAATGATAGTTTACCAAAAATATAATCTTAAAACTGAAATACTAAGTGTACAAAAAATCTCATATTAAAGTCTCTGTTCGTCATTGTGTAGCCATTCTGTTCTAAAGCTAAAACAATGTCAGAGGTTGACCTTTCTGATGCATGTCTACACCTTCACTGCTGCCTCATTTCTGCACAGATCTTATCACAGAACAAAAAAGCAACAACAACAACAACAATAACATGCATAAATATTTTGCCTTGCTTTCAGAAACAGTGGAATCTGAAGCAAAACTACATTTTTTTCTTGTTATTTAGAAATGTTCTTTGAAAGAAAGTGAGCCTACAGACCAATGTAAAAGACTTTCTAATTACATTGTTGCTCATAAAACCTTACTTCAGCTTCAGGTTGCTGTGTCTAGGTTTCTGATATAGTGTTGGCTGTCCAGTCTCTTGTGACAATCCATCATTCCGCACGATTCCTCACGGGTTGAAATGCCCTGTCCTTTGTTTTGCAGATACCTCAAATCAGCTATGCATCCACAGCCCCTGAGCTAAGTGACAACACCAGGTACGACTTCTTCTCTAGGGTGGTCCCGCCTGACTCTTACCAAGCACAAGCCATGGTGGACATTGTGACGGCCCTGGGGTGGAATTATGTGTCGACGCTGGCTTCTGAGGGCAACTATGGAGAGAGCGGTGTGGAGGCATTCACTCAGATTTCGAGGGAGATTGGTAAGCATTTATTTATCGGTGATTGTGTTTGGAGGTGACAGGTTGCGGGAGTCCTATCACCTCCAAGCACTTTGTGATCTGCATGGAGTAATTAGAGCTCCTACAGATGCGTGACCTGGGCTGTCCATTCGAGGGAGAAGCTGGGTTTATTATAAATGTTTGTGTTGTTCATGGCCCATCAAGGTGACACTTCGGTGCTAATTCAGGAAATAGAGCTTCTGACTCAGGCAGACATTTTTAAAAGTTGTCTGTTTTGACAAGGGAGTTGGCTGGTGCATAAGAGCCACTGTAAATTTGAATAAATGACATACTTTCTGATTGTTCTAGATGGAAGTTTACATTAGCAAGTCATTAAATTAAAAAAAAAGGCAGTGGAATTTACATCGAACTCTAGAGGGATTAAGACTGGTAATCATTTTAAAACAATACTGAAGGAGCCCCCAAGGCTATGCTTCAGTGATATTGTGATTGTCATATTTGACTTCTTGTATTTTTAGTCTTACCTTAAACAGTGAAGCTTACAGTGGGATGAAGGGCAAACTGTAAAAACGTGGGTTAGAACAAGGTGCTGATGAACTCCATTCTGGGTTTTTTCAAGGTGCTTATCCAAATCTCTACAGTGGTCTCACCAGGTTCATGTTTACTTATGAGGTTGTAAATCCATTCCACTGTGTAGGAAAGAAGCAGAGCAACACAAAACACACTTAGAGGACAAACCTTATTGCTGATTGGTCAACAACACAACTTCGTCGATGAAGGGAGATATATTACTGTTACTTAACAAACACTCTTAAGAACTACTGAATAAAATTTACATATTTTTTTCCTCTAAGCGTAATATTTTGTGGAAAAAGGAAAGTGCCTATTGGTGATTTTGAACTTGAGAGAAGAAACTATGTTGATAATTTCTTGTTTTTCTTGGAGACTTCAACTCAGGAAAAGATCAGGGCAGTGATTTGGTCTTATCCGTAATTAGCAAGGACAAAGGGTTATTGGAATAATTTATTGGAATAAGGTCTTCTCTTGAAAGATTTGCAGATGCCTGGGATCTGTTTTGCATATAATAGGGCATGAAGATTTATTTTACACATTATTTGGTATGTTTATAATTTGTTCCAGTGCCGTGTTGCTGCATAAGGGCTAGAAAAGGCGAAAAGGCCTGGTGTTGCTGGACAGATTGGATTCACTGATTTAATCAGCCAACTATTCACACCTGTTGTTAAGTGTCCACGATGCCATAATGTTTGCTCTTTGGAATTTAAAATTATATCATCATTGCTATAAAAATGATTCAAAACACTTTAAATGCTGGCAAGTTATATTACCTTCTTGGATAAGAATGCCAAATTTGTCTTTAGAGGAAATGCTCACTAAAATGAAAATAATAGCTTCTGGAATTAGGATTAATGCATTATTTATGTAGCGGATGTCAGTTCTCACCAGAATGGTAATTCCACAAGAGAAAGGAAACTAATAGAGTATGTATTGAAATTCTAAGTCTTCTGTGGTGATCCTACGTACTCTTTAACTACAGGACACAGTTTGTGTGCATGAAACAGATGACTATGAAAAATTAAATACGGGACACAATCTCCCAATTGTTGGAGAATCTGATAGAATGCATTGTTCTAAAAGTTAAGTGAGATTGTAGTTTTATACTTTTGACTAAAAAAAAGCAATACTAGTTTCAGTTTTTATGGAGCATTGCTAACTTTGGTAACATTGTCACATCAAAGGATTCAGATGGTGCCATTCATTATTCCCATTTCTATCTTAGTCATTATTATAGGAGAAAACAATTTTAGTGCCTTGTGTATGCTCCTGATGAGTGCAATGTGTTTTCTTCTATGTCGATCTTTTCAGTATTCTGAGACTTGATTGGCTGTCCATTCTATTTCCATTCTCACTTATCTGGGGATGGAGGAAGGCTGGATTGTCAATTAATATGCAGAATGCTGAAAAGGCCAAATTAGTATCATACTAGAGTATGCCATGGAATATATTAAATATCAAAATCATTCCTCATTTAAATGACAAAGATTTTATCTAGAACAGAAATAGCTGAAAATGAGACCTTTTACATGACAATGATATTAATGGGGTTGGCAAATGGTAGCAACTTAACCCATTCTGAAGTGAACTGATGGCTCTAATGAAAATTCATTAGTTCTGTAACATTTGCTTCTCTTACTATAATATTAGTGACATCTTTGTCACTGTGTTAATAGTGTGTTTTCAAAAATTTTAGTATCTTGACTTAGGAGTCAAGTAATAAATTTATTTTCTGTAGCATCTGCCTATTAATAAAATTATGTATTTTCCCAACTCTTATAAATTTTCCTGTACTCTGTTCTGAATTTCTCCCTTTAGCAACATTCATTACTAAGAAATTTCAATGTAAATTGAGGCTTCCTATGTTTTAGCTCTGATTAATTTAGACAAATCATGGAATATAGTGAAATGAAAATCTGTTTAGTGATAAATTGCTTGTACGGTTTGATTAGAACATTTTTCATTTTGACACGACCTGAGACTTGGGCATGGGTCTTTCCTGAATCTTGAACGAAGTTATGAGTAAGTGATGGTCATGAACAGAGACGCCAGTGATGGTTCTTCTCTAGTCAAGATCCTTCTGAGGGAGACAGGGACAGGAGCTATTTGACCAAATAAAGACAAATAGCATCTTGGTACCCTAGCTGTTATAGTCTCCCCCCAATGAATCCTTTACTGTAGGATTTTCACTGAAGAAGGCAACAAAATATATTTGAGATCAGCAAATAGCACAATTTGACTGAAGCATAGTTTGTGTCGTGAGGTATGGGAGACACAATAAGAAGGCTTGACAGGGACACCTAGTTGAGTATTCCATGCCATAGGGTGGTAATTTTATCTTTTATGTGCCAGACGATGGAGGAAAATGCTGAGGAGCAAGGGGTCTATCAGGATGTGTATTTAAGATTGTGCAAATGAGAAGTGGAAGATAAGGGGACCAGCTGAGAGACCACTGCAATATCAGTCTCAGTCTGCTAAGTAGGAGAAATGGGGAGATGCTGGGCAAAGCATATAGACTTTCAGTTATGTAGGAGATGTAATGTACAGAATTGTCACTAGAGTTAATTATTAAGAGAGTTGATTTAAGTGTTCTCACCTCGCACACACAAAATAGTAACTGTGTGAGGTGATGGATATGTTAACTAGTTTGTGGTAATCACTTCTCAATGTTTATGTATATCAAAATGACATGTTGTACACCTTATATTTATGCAATATTGTTGTCAATTATACCTCAACAAAACTGGAAAAATAAAATTGGTATAAATGAAAAAATAAAAAAGGCATGGGAATAATGGCCAAGACTTAGCAGTGGAAAGCAAAAGAGGGTGGCAGAGTGTTCTCTTCTCTTTTTAAAAAATCCTCACCTGAGGATATTCTTTCCACTGATTTTTTTTTTTGAGAGAGTGTAAGGGAGGGAGGGTGGGAGAAAGGGTGAGAGAGAGCAAGAGAGTGAGAGAGTCATCAATGTAAGAGGGACACATCGATTGGTTGCCTTCCACATGAGCCCTGACAGGCTGGGGATCAAACCCCTCGACTGAGGTACATGCCCTTGACTGGGAATCGAACCCTGGACACTCTAACTACTGAATCACACTGGCTAAGGCAAGTGTTCTTTTCACTTGATGAGTTTATGGCCATGGAAAGGCCCCAAGTCCCCTTGAAAAATATTTTCATGATGGGAGATGGTAGGAGTTCTTGTGGAAAAATTCAAGGATATCGAACAGATTTTCATAAGAGAACAGGAACTTTTATGAGCGGAATAGCTGAATGTGTGTGTGGTACAGAAAATCAAGTAGTGTCCTTGTGAGGGGGTATATTAGTTCCCTAGTGCTGCCATAACAACATACCAAAACCCAACAGAAATGTATTGTCTTAGTGCTGTAGGCTAGAAATTTGAAGTCACTGTGTCAGCAAGGCCATGCTGCTTCTGAAAATTGTAGAGGAGAATTCTTCTTTGCCTCTTTTAGCTTCTGGTGTTTGCTATTAATCCTTGGTATTTATTGGCTTGTAGACACATCACTCCAACCTCTGCCTATGTCATCACATTTCTCTCTTCTCCATTCCTGTGTATTCTCTTCTTTTTTTTTAAAAAAAATATTTTATTGATTTTTTACAGAGAGGAAGGGAGAGGGATAGAGAGTTAGAAACATCGATGAGAGAGAAACATCGATCAGCTGCCTCCTGCACATCTCCCACTGGGGATGTGCCCGCAACCCAGGTACATGCCCTTGACCGGAATCGAAACTGGGACCTTTCAGTCCACAGGCGAATGCTCTCTCCACTGAGCCAAACCGGTTTCGGCTGTATTCTCTTCTTGTAAGGATGCCAGTCATGTTGGATTAAAGACCCATCCTACTCTAGCATGACCTCATCTTAACTAATTACATCTGTGGTGAACCTCTTTCCATATAAGGTCACATGCTGAGGTACTGGGGTTAAGATATCAGCATATCTTGTTGGGAGACACACTTTAATACCCATTAACAGGGGGCAATAGTGAAGAAGGGTGTACTTAGGGAGATAATTTCCAGTGACAGGGGTGGGAGTTAGACCAGAAGGACAACAGACTAGCAATAAAGATGAGACCGAATTTTGTTAATGGAGAAGCCTGTAATATAACCAGTTCTGAAGTTCCTTTGGTGTGTTTCAGAATTCTACTCTCCCAATCCTGCCTACGTGGGTAGATTGGGTTATCTAATGGATAATTCAGGGTTCCAGGCTGGGGAAAGTGGTGGGATCCTAGTGTCTGACTTTCCCAGGATCCTAGGTAGTCAAGAGCTTCCCAGTAGGACCGCAATGGGCACTTCCTGTATGGTGGTGCACTGCCTCTTCAAACCCCCTGTCTTGTGTAATTCCAAGATGCTGTGCTTTTTGATGACACTTGGAAAATTATGGACACCCAGAGTTCTTTCTGGCCTAATTTATCTTTATGTGCCAGTTTGGTTTCTTTTGGCTTGCGGGAAGGATAGAGCTTAGTTGCTGAGGGTTGTTAAGACTTAGCTATCACCCATCTTACACACCCTCAGTTGTTAGAACCATAGTCCAATATTTATGTCTGATTTTAATGATCTGGTGTGATGTTTTCCTTGGCATTGTCATAAAGAGTTTGATAATATAGACTCATGCTTTTCCATCCTCAGCTCTGGGGCTCATAGTTTGTGACTCAGGCAATGACTTCTTGAGTCTTTAGACAGGTTATTTCGCTTCTTTATCTTCCCTTATTATATTATTTTTTAAAAGAAGACAGGATAATAAATGTTAATACTACCACTGTCATTATTAGGGGCTAGGAAGCTAAAGCTTGAACTCTGAAGATAAAAGGAGTTTGTGAAAGCATTATATTTTTTTCAGTGTGGATTTGCACAGTGTGGCAACACCTCCTTTAATCAGTCATCACATTTATGAGAGATTTATTGAAGATGACAGGCCTGTAAGTCGTCATCACACTTTATGGGGGGCAGACTAGACCTGATTCTGTCAAATCTTCAACCATATGTGACTTTTTCTCCCTAATTTGCAAATGCTGGAAGCTTCTGACTATTGTCTGACACGTGTTCAGAATCTTAATATCTCAGATTTGGAAGGGACCACAGAGGTCATGGAATTGGCATAGTCTGTTTGAAATGTTAATGCTATAGACCAATTTACTTAATTCATTTTTTTTTGTATAGAAAATTACACTTGCCAAAATGTTTAATAATGAATTATTTTTGGTGAGGGTCAAACAATAATGTGAGGAAAATTCATTCCTGTTATGCAACTGAAAAGTGCCCACTGATCATATTTTTAAACTACCTCAGTGCTGTATTAAAAGAAAGCATTTTTCCCCTCTTGGGTTATAAACAAGAACTGCGTTTCTATGACCTGAAATGGATTCATTTCAAGATTAAAACAAAGTATTTTCAATGACACAGAGAAAGGAATACATAAAGAACAGCCTTTGCCTTCAGATGTGCAATGCTTTGGAAAAGTGACTTCCAGCAGGCAAAAATCAATTTGACAGAAGTATTAATGTTGTAAAATACTGTGGATGAAAGGAAACATTTTAATTCAATTGAAAATTTTACTTTATATTTTTACAGCTGAGTTCCATTGATAACACCACATTTCAAGTTGCAAATTACATTTAATTAATATTAACACCAGGTAATTGGCAAGAAGAACTTCAAAGGAGGGCTGAGGAAGTTGCAAATTGGAACTGCGGGTGCCATGGTCATGCAGAAGCTTCACAGGGACCCAAAGAAAGTGTATATGATTTTAACAATTACTGCGGAACCTGATCAAATGGAGCCGCATTTCAAAGCTATTCTTCACCCTCACCTTTCTTACTATTTAGGACTTAGCAACTGCTAAGTAGCAACAGCTGCTGTTCATGTAAAACAGCAAACAGCATTCAGTAAATGCTTTCAAACCTACGATCCTGATGCTGTCATTAAGTGTTTAGTCAACAATCACAGTTAGATGCCGTGGAACGTACTTTGGAGTCAAGAACTTCTTTAAATTCTTCTTCTTCAAGCAGGAGGCTTTGAGGATTCATTTCCTTGTCTGTTAAATGGAAGGCCTCTGCTCAGTGATCATGAACCGAAAGAATCCGTGTAAATGCTCTTCGTAAACTGGAATGTGCCATGTGATATCGGTTATTGCGAATGTGAATATGGATTTTTTTCGCCCTCAGTGTGTGGCAAAGCTGTATGTTATTATGCAGGTCATAGAAGTACTGCCTGCTGCGTGGGATAAATAGCCAGAGGGCTTTGCTTGATTTGTTAACTACCTTCACTTTTAGTCCTATTCTGTCTGAAAGGTCAGAGCGGAGGATTGTGAGTGGCTCAACCACCTCTCTGTTCCCCTTACTAAGTTCTCCATGACCACTGTGGTAGGTCTGCTAGCCTGATTTATTCCTGTCATCTCTGGTCGCCAAAATTACTTATCGTGTCACCTGACAGCTGTCTTTGCTTGGGTCTGATCATTCAGTGCCACGTGAAAGGGTTGAGATCAGGACAAGTGTGGGCTATCTTGACTTGGGCTATCTTGACCTTAGCGATATGCTCGTGTAAGTCCCCGGGCTGTGGCACCACTTGTCACTGTAATTGTAATGCCAATTTCTCTGTAGATGTCTTCCCCTCAGAATTTGTTTTTTTCAGTGGAAGGACCCCCAGTATGCAGCAGAGTGTCCTCATGAACATCTGTTGAATGGCCATTGTCCCCAGATTCCTGGTTGTGCTGGTATCATGAGCTTGGAGGTCAGGCTTGCTCCGGCTCTGGGAACTGAAGGGCAGAGAGGTTTTCAACAATGGCTTGTGTGTTTTCTTTGCTAATGTGTAGCCTATGTGGGAACTCAAGGGACATCCATACTGTTAAAACGCTTAGAATTTATTAAAATAAATTACTGGCAAACACCAAAGCCTGTAACCTGTAGGGTCATCCCACCCCTAATCCCTCAGGCCAGAGAATGCTGTGGAATGGTTAAGAGCATCTGACCGCTGAGTTTGAGTTCTAGATATGTCATATCCTAGCTATGAGACCTCAGGTGAACTACTTAATCTTCTGCCCCAATTTCCTTATCTGTAGAATGGGGATAACGACTGTATAAGAGCTGAATGAAAGCATCATTACAAAGATGGCTCATGGTGAGTGCTCAACAACTTCTGACTCAGGACTGTGTTAGAAGCCCATCTTCACCAATGGCGACTGGATAATGGCCCTGAGCCTGTATCCAGTTTGCTCAATGAGCAAATAAGAAGGCAGAGTGAGGCCTAAATAAGTGCTTAATTAAAGATAGACAACATCTCCATTCCTGAAACTTGCTTTGCACCTCCTAGCAGTAACAAATCCTATGCTATTTTTTTCTTAGCATGACTAATATGCTACATGGAATAGTGTTGGCACCTATTTGAGTGCATGAATTAATTAAATACTAGTCAATGTTGGCTCACCAAATCTGCTTGCTCCTCTTCCTTTTTGAACCTTCTAAATATTAACCAATTCAGCCAGCATTTACTGTGCACTACCATGCATCAGGTCACACTGGGTTAGGTTTTCAGGATACTAGCTGGTCACTGTGTATCAGAGGATGCAGAGATGCAAACAAATAATTACACATGGATGTGGCCCTTGCCTTAATGAAGGCATCATTGAGAGGCATTGCCCGAGAACACCACGCCTGAGATAGGGCATTCTGCAGTTCATGTAACAAAAAGACCTGGCATAAGGCAGTGGAAGGTGACAGGTGGACTTCAAGCTCCAATGGAGTATACCATGTGATGTGAAAACAATTAATTTTGGTAACTTCAACAGAAACACTGCTTTTTGAAAAAAGAGGCAGCACCAAAAATTGAATATAGGCTATGATGTCAACTTTGTAGTGTGTATATTTGCGAAATGTTTAATATGTGTAATATATATAGTTTTTGACAATTCTTTTTTCTCAGTCTACTGATGACCACTCAGATGCGTCCACTTATAGACAGTGTGTGACGCCCTACAGTGTGGATCCCTGTCCTCCCTGATCCCTCCCACCCAGCATCACACTTGCCCTTGGAAGCAGTTCCAGTTTTGTTCAGTTTCTGAGTCAAGGCCAAGACCAGTACTTTGTCCCTAACCTCCACCAATACGTTTCTGAGCTCTGGTTTTTGCCATGATGGACCCTGTCTCCGGGGGTCCTGGAGTGATCCTTGAGCCCCTTTACAGGTTATTGCAAACTTACAGTGTTGTCCCACCCTTGACTCGCACTCTGGACCCCTGGGACTGTGGCCTCTGAGGTTTGGGCCATGACATACTGCCTCTTTCCAGTCAAGCCCTCAACTTGATGGGGGTGGGGGGGTGTCTGTCCTCTGTTGGTACCATCACCCAGCTGCTGAGGGCTGACTCTGCATGAAGCCACTGAGCAGAGCCCAGCCTATCTATGGGGCCCCTAGTGTGTGCTGGGGCCCAGCCCTGTCTTTGTTGTCTTTACATTTCTCATGTCTTTTTAGTGTTATATCCCTAGAATAAGGGAGTCCAGTCTGTTTCAGGTGATGCTTTGAGTTTTTCTCTCAGGGATTCCCATGCAAATAGTAAGGCTAGGATCTGTCATATAAACAGTGTGGTCCCTGTTCTGAGCTATTTTTTCCTTTTGCCTAACTCTCATTGCCAAATGTATAAGCTTCCGAGGACTGCCATAACAAAGTACAACAAACTGGGTGGGTGCTTAAACAATATAGATCGGTTGTGTCATGATTCTGGAGGCTAGAAGTCCAATTTTAAGATGTCGGTAGGATTGGTGCCTCCTGAGGGCGTGAAGGGGAATCTGGCCCATGCCTCGGCTCTAGCTCCCCGGGGTTTGCTGACAGTCTTTGGTGTTCCCTGGCATGTAGGCGCCTCGTCCTGATCTCCACCTTTATCCTCACATGGCATTGTCGCTGTCGTGTGTGTGTGTGTGTGTGTGTGTGTGTGTGTGTGTCTGTCTGTCTGTCTATATCCAAATTTCTCCTTTTTATTAGGACCCACTCTACCCCATCATCTCATATAAGATGAGTATGACCTCATCTTAATCGCATCTGTAATAACCCTTAATTGATTGCATCTGCAATGAAAATAAGGTACCATTCTGCCCGGCTGACGTGGCTTAGTGGTTGAGTGTCCATCTATGAAAGGTCATGTTTTGCTTCCCAGTCAGGGCACATGCCCAGTTGCAGGCTTGATCCCCACTGTGAGGCGTGCAGGAGGCAGTTTATCAATGATTCTCTCTCATCATTGATGTTTCTCTCTCTCTCTCTCTCTCTCTCTCCCTCCCTCTCTGAAATCAACAATAAAAATATTTTTTAAAAAATAGTAGAAAATAAGGTACTACTGGGAGTTAGGACCTCAGCATATGAAATTTCGAGGACAGAATTCAGCCTATAACACCAGCCATAACTGTTGATTGAGCCCTGATTTATGGAGTTCTTTCTAAACAAAACTCACATCTGTCTTGGTCCTGGAGATAGATGTTAGGTCTTGATTGCCTGGTTTGTCTGTGGGATCAGTTTCTGTAACCAAGTAAGCCAGCCCTGTGCCCCTTCGTCCTCGCCAGCTGCTCCGTGCCCGCCTCCCCACTGAACACCTGAGTCATGACAAGCGTGTGCTGCACCTGCCATGCCAGCCCCAAGAAAGTGCCCTCTTTTATTTCCCTTCCCAAAGTCATTTCCTCGTTAAAGCCATTCTGTTTGGAAACTCCAGAACTAGATGTGAGCTTTTCGGTGCAATCTGTACTTTACTGTGTTGACAGAGAACATAATGTACAAACACCTTCTGCAGAAATGAAGCAACCTCAGAATCCATTTCTGTGGATCCTCAAAGAGTCGGCCTGAGAATTCGTGTGTTTTCCCGGTTTCCTTCATAACTTAATCAACTAAAGCCATAATTACAGTTTTCTTGAAAATATCGGGCTCAAAAAGAGTACAATCAGAAGGCTATCAGATGAATGGCTTATTGAAAGAGGTGCCGTTATTTCCAGGGTTATGTCCCGCGACAAAACCGGCTGCACAGTCTTTGTTCTCCAACATCTGCATGTTTGACAGATACTGGGCTTCTTTCGATGTTACCTGACGAGAGCCATTTCGTGATTCATTGGGGGCCCCACAGGGAAGGCAGGGGGAAGGAGAGAAAGTGCAACTCAAGTCAGCACATTTTGTTTCTTGTTAACAGCTCTGGGAGGAGGTTTGCTCAGGAAAGAAATTTTAAGTAATGATTTAAACATATCTTCTGGCAGTTGTAGCCGTGAAAAAACATAATGCCTCTTGCAGCAGCTCAGATGCACTTCGCAGGCAGTGGTACTCAGGGCCATGGGACCCTGGGGCCACATTTGCGTCTGTATCATGGCCGGCATGCACAGAAGAGGCTATTAAGGGAAAGAGGGATGTGCTGAGGACATTGCTAGCCGTGTGTGTTTGATGTTATGGAGGGCAAGCCCTGTGTTCCCCTTCAAAAGGACGCTTGATGTTATTTGCCAGAAGGAATCCGATGTTAGATGCAACTATTTGTGGAAGTTGATGTGACATTTCATTCAACAAAAATTTGAGCACCTACTGTGTGTTGGGGCCCCCTTGGAGGAGGTTAGGGATTAGGAACTGAATGAGTCAGACCTGATTCCTGCCCCTGTAAGGGTTTCCAGTTACTCTTCTTTCGTTACATTTCTTGTGTCCTTTTAGTTTGCTATCTCCAGGCTGTGAGAATTTAACCTAAACCCACATTGTGAGATGCCTTGGACCAGGAGTCCACAAATATGGTAAGAGAGGGCCTAGATCTGTCCCATCAACAACTTGACCCCGTGGGTGATGTGAAGATGCCAGAGTTCTACTGAGGTACCCATAGGGTGCTGGGGAAGGGTCAGATACTTGAAGGAAAAAGTACAGGATGTCCACCAAAAATGTATAAACTCTTTAATAGCTGAAAGCTCAATTTTGTTTTATAATTATTCAAAGTGTGCGTATACATCTTTTGGGACACCCTGGACTGAGGAAGCTCACCAGGTGCAGGTGTTTGGGAACACCCTTTGCAGGTGGGGTGAGGAGCTCCATTTAGCGATGCAGAGCATGGATCAGAGATTATGGTAGTGGTGATAACCGGAATTGACTGCCATGTGGGAAGAGACTCACTCATCTTTCATTCTAGAATTCCTGCCCATCCCCCACGTTGGTGGGGTTAACATTTCCTTTGTTCTGAGATTATTTCCAGGAAGCCTTCTCATCTCCACCCGCTTCTCCTGCCAGAGAAACCTAAGTTAGTTTTCTTGTCCGTGTGTTCTCTCACATAAGAACAAATTCAGACTACTCAGAAGAAAGACTATTGCAATAGAGAGAATGCTGCCAACTCGGACATCGCAAGCATTGCACAAAGAGAAAAATGCTTTTCTTTTATATGTTTGGGAGGAGTAAACAAAGCTTAAGAGAAACTTTTCAAGGGAAGTTTGGGTAGCCAAAGGGGAAAGGACCAGTGGGGTCTGACATGAAGGTGTCCTGCTGTGGTCAGCGGATTCCCAAAGGGACACAAATTCCCAAATTTTTCAGTGTTGCTCAGATTTGAGGGCGGACAGTGTTCAGAGGCATCTAGGAAGGAGAGAAGCCTGGCTAAAGTTTTGTCAAGACAAAGTGGAAGGTGAGATCAGGACAACTGTGAACACGTGATCAGTTTCTGTGGTACCATGCAGCTACTGCACCACGTTGTGTTTTAATTACTTCTCTCTCTTCCTTCAGAAGTGGGACACATGCCTTGCTTTACTTTGTGACATTTGTGATTTGTAGGAAATAAACATCTGGAAATATATTTCTCGTATGTCTTTAATCTTTGTCCACAGCTCCTGTTTCACAGCTCTTAAAACCTTGGAATTTCCTAAGGAATGAAAGCAGTAACTATGTCTTTTGTTATGTTAATAAGGTGACATTTGGAAAGCACCTAAGGATGTGGGTTGGTTGACAGCCAACCAAGATTAGAGGTTTCCAAATTTTAGTCCCATCCCCAACCTCCTGGGAGGGAAGAGGGACTGGAAATTGAACCAATTGCCAATGGCCAATGAGTTAATCAATCAAGCCTATGTAATGAAGCCTCCATAAAAAAAGGGGGCTCAGAAAGCATCTGGGTTGGTGAACACATGGAGGTTTGGGGAGAATGACATACCTGGAGAGGGCATGGAAGCCCTTTCCACATACCTTGCTCTATACATCTCTTCTATATAGCTGTTCCTGAGTTATATCCTTGTATAATAAACCAGGAACCTAGTAAATAAATTGTTTTTCTGAGTACTGCAAGGTGCTGTAACAAATTGATTGAACCCAAGGCGGGTTGTGGGAACCTCTGATCTATAGTCAATCAGTCAGAATTACAGATAACAACCTGGCCTTGCTACTGGTATCTGCATCCAGGGAGAGGACCATTGGAACCCTCAACCTATAGCCAGTCAATCAGCAGCACAGGGGATAATCAGGGCTTGTGATTGGCATCTGAAGTGTTGGGTAGGCGTGCAGTCTTGTAGGACTGAGTCCTCAACCTGTGGAATCCGATGTTAGCTCTGGGTAGTTAGTGTCAGAATTAGTGGAATTGTAGGATACCTGCTCGTGCCCCCAGAATCCCCTGTTGTGGAGACCATTCCCCACATACACACATTGGAATGGTACCAGAACCAATTTAACCTTTGTATAGTGTTATAGTTGCAAGGTCTAGAAAGTGCTCTAAAAATGCTTGTTGGATGAGTGAATATATAAACACATGGCAGGTGAATATATCCTGGTGATAGGACAGGTAGTTCGGAGGAGGTAGGTAGATGGGCAGGCTAGCAATCCACATGAAACTGTTCTGTGGAAGGCGGCGGACCCAGCCCAGGGTAAGGATTCAGCATCACAGACTACCCGCTGGTGCTTGGGGGACATGGGGCCTGGGAGCATGGCTGGGTCTGCAACAGGAAGTTACATGGGAAAGAGGGGGAACCAAGAAATCAGAGTTCAGGGCCAGGTTTAAGTTGAAACAGAAGCAGTAGTATAAGTAGATGACACCAAGTTGGATGCCAGATTGCTAAACTTGATTCTGAGAACCATTAACCAGACAGTGGATCTGCATTTCTGGTGGGGCAGGGGTCAGTTAAGGCCCAGAGCTCTGCCAGGCCTGACAAATAGGGTGGAAGCAACATCAGAAAGCAGGTGAATATACGGAATGTGTTACTCCTCTTTCAGCTGGTTTCGTGGGTTCCTGGAATAGAAGCGTGTGATGTCATTCATGACTGCAAGATGTCCTACAGGTGTAGAGCTTCTGATATGTAGACTTCTGACTTCAGGCTCTGGGCAGCTTGTTTATTCATGACTCATTTGACAAGTGATTAGAGCCCATACAAAGTTGCAAGAACTGTGTTAGATGCTGGGAACTCACAGATCTGGTCTCTGGCTTCAAGGGGCTTAGATTCTAGTGAGGAGATTGATTTGAAAAGAAAACAAACCAGCAAACTGATAATTATACATTTAAGCTAACAAGTATAAATCATTAGATATTAAGACAGAAACAAATACATGATTATGGTTTATTTGGGAGACAGCTGGGAAGCCAGTGTGGCTAGAAGCCAGCCAGGGAGAGGGTGGCAGCATATGAGATGAGGAGCAGGGACTGATTAGTTTCCTGGGCTATGGCAGGAAGCATGGATTTTATTCTCAAGCAATGGAAAGCCCATGGTACGATAGAGACTTTAAGGAGATCACGTTCAGAAACTGGATTATACTGGAAAGATGGTTTAGAAGTTAATTTCAGGGAAGGTGTGGGTGTAGTTTGGACCAAAGTGGTGTGTGATGTCAACTTCACACAAGGCACAGAGGTGTGTGATCTGGTGCAGGCACAAGTAGAATCAAAGCTCAGGCTTGAGGGAATGAAGTGACTTTATGCTATGGGATCTAAGCCATTGAAACAAAACTCCTTTAAGATTTGTTGGCCAATAGCCTTACATTGGGATGGCTGTGTCCGAAATGACTATGTGACTCCCCTAAAAGGAGATGCAGAGGTGGGAAATTAAATGAGTTATTTCCTAGCAAAATTCACTCCATCTAGTGCTTCAGTGAAAAAGAGCTAAAAAGGTAAGTATCCCTCAGTTTGTTGTTACTTTTTTATTTTTCAACAAAACCATTTAGAGATCGTTATTGCTTGGGTTCTAGGAGTTCCTGAAATTTAGAGTTCTTGTTTATAGGTCTGAACATTTTCCTCTTAAGTCATATTTCTTGCTTTTTCACTCTCGTGTTACTGATTCATTTTGAAGACTCGGTAATCATTATGCAGTTTTATGACCATTTGTGTGCTCTCACAATACAGTGGTGCCCCTGCAAACACTCTGGGTCCACATCCTCAAGGATCATCGAAATGGGTGCTTTGCCACTTTGGTCTTTAAAAATTAGGTTTAGTGCATCTTTCAGTTACAGTATGTAAAATTACAATCTGGCACAACTACTTTTGATTTATACATCCCAACATGTACCCTATTTTATTAAATGTGAATATTGGCTGACTTCAATAAAGCCTCAATGGAAGATGGAGGCTGTTTTCTCTCTCTCTCTTTCACTGTCCTCAAGCCCAAGATTCTCCTCAGATCATTCATTGAAAGGAGAGGACCCTAATATTTTTTTTGAAAATAATAAAGGATTTATTGAAGGCTACAGAGCTGTGATATTAAAGAAAAAAGCACAAGACCAAGATTAGTCCTTGAAAAGGAGAGCAGCAAGGAAGCTGAAACCGAGCAGCAGAACATATAGACAGTTTCTTCAAGGTCACGATTTCAAGATGTCAGTGTGAAAGAAATCTAGCCATTTTGAGTTCTTGTAACACGTTGCTCAAGATTCAGGTTTCAGGGGGAGAGAGAACCCGATTGGTTTAGTTTGGGTGAAACACATACTTGTTGCCTGGGAGGGAGGAGAGAAGAATTTAATTGAGAATCCCGAGGACCCTAATATTTATTAGTGCACTTACTTTACAAGTACCTTCTAACTGAGTTTTCACTATACCATGAGGCATGCGCTATCCCTTTGTACAGATGGGAAAACCAAGACTCAAAGTACGGAACAGCCCCAGATAACCTGATTAGTAAGTGATACAAACCCAGGGTTCTCTGATCAAAAGTTCATGTTTTTTACTACAACTTGCTATTTCTCTTTTGTGGTTGCAGACTTTGGTTTCTGCTGTCAGGATTCCCATTCTTGCCTTGCCAAGCTGCAGAGAGGACCAAGAGACAACGCTCTTTTAACAGCCTAATTTCTTAGCTTTCCATTCTTCTCCTCTCACTCATTGTGATCAGTGCCGCATATTATAACCTGAGCATTTTCCATTGTGCCTGTGTGGCTCCTCCTCCATCTCCGGGGAAGGCTGCCTCCCTAGTGTCTCTCTGAAGCTCTTTTCATTCTTTAACACCCAGTATTAAAGATACTTCCCTAGAGAAGCTGTTCCGGCTTCCCTTGAGTAGCATTACTTGAGCTCTATTCTTGAATTGCAGCCCTTAGTACCCATCTTTGGTTAAGAAAGCATTTATTTCACTGGCTCAGGCCGGACTTAAACTTAAGCCAATGAGGGAATTTGGGGCTCAGAAACGTAAGAAGTCGAGCAGTGACTCTCACTTCAGGTGGGTTTAATTCCACATTTTAAAGTGAAGTCAACAGGATTGCATCTTGTTGCCGCTCTAGGCTTGGCTTTCCCGTGTATTGGCTTTATCCTCAGGTGTTTTCCATGGTGGGAAGGTGGCCACCAGCAGCCACGGGTTTGCTTACTGCCAGTTTAGCGACTGTATTAGTTTCCTAGGGCTGCTTTAGCAAATTACCACACACTGCGTGGCTTACAACAGCAGAAATGTATTCTTCCACAATTGTGGAGTCAGAAGTCCAAAATCAATGTGTTGGCAGGGTTGGCTCCTTCTGGAGAATGGAGGGATAACGCCTTCCATTCTCTCCTCGCTTTCGGTGGCTGCCAGCAATTCTGGGCATTCCTTGGCTTATGGCTGCATAACTCTAATCTCTGTCTCCACTGTCACACTGCCTTCCTCTCTGGGTGTTTGTGTTTTCTCCTTTTCTGTCTTTTATAAAGACACTGGTCATTGGATTTAGGGCCCATGCTAATCTAGAATGATCTTATCTTGAGGTCACCCCCCCTTAATTTTATTTGCAAAACCCCTTATTCTAAATAAGGTGACATTCTGAGGTTTCAGATGGACATATCTGCTGGGGGATACCATCCAACCCACTACAGCAATGTTAGTGGAAAGGGGGTGCTTTACTCCCTTTAATTCCAGCAGAGATTCAGGCATGGCCCCCCCCCCCCCCCCATCATGGGTTACAGTCCACCACTCAAGCGACCACTGTGGTCTAGGGAAGGCACTGTCCACTTAGGCTGGGCCTGGGTCGCACTGGAGCTGGGAGAGGAAGGTGGGATGAGCCCTACTTGAAACACATGGTCGAAGCCACAGGGAGGGGTCAATCCATAAAGCTAAATCGGGATGCTCATCTAGAACAAGAAGAAAAGGCTGCCGAGCAGATGAACCACACAGGTGTCCACTGCACACACAGTGTGGTATCGGTCTGTTGACATCTCTGCCTCCCCCCTAGACCATGACCTTGTGAGGGGTAGCAGCAACTTGTTCTTATTTATCAGTGCCTGGGGCATGATAAGCTCTACCAACATAAATTAAGTTGTAGTAGTCAAAATTTTCCCCCCAAATAAGATTTAAATGTTACTGTGAATTGTAATATTTGTCAAAAATATGAGGTTGGGTTTTTTCCCTTGACTTTGAAAAGGATCTGCATATTGTCCTGCCTCTGTTAGCCTCTGTGTATTGGAAACTAAAGCAATGAACCCAGGGGTTTCCTGCTTATTGACGGTAGCCATGCCTATACCCCAGCAGTTGTCCTTGGCAAGATGTAGACTGCCCACCCCCACCACATAACAACCAAAGAGCTGCCCAAGAGGGCTTCTAGCCATGGGCCAGTTCTGACCTTGAGCTAATTGGATAGCAATCAAAGGAGCCTAGGACAGAAGGCAAGAACTAGAACATTTTGTTTGGCTGTCATAAACATGGCCGAATCTTCTATTTTTAAAGAAGATATTTTAAATCTCTTTATGGTTTTCAAATCAATGACTTAAATTTCTTAATTAAAAAAATGGAATTCTGCCCTAACCGGTTTGGCTCAGTGGATAGAGCGTCGGCCTGCGGACTCAAGGGTCCCAGGTTCGATTCTGGTCAAGGGCGTGCACCTTGGTTGTGGGCACATCCCCAGTGGGGAGTGTGCAGGAGGCAGCTGATCGATGTTTCTCTCTCATCGATGTTTCTAACTCTCTATCCCTCCCCCTTCCTCTCTGTAAAAAAATCAATAAAATATATATATATATTTTTAAAAAATGGAATTCTTGCCCTAGCCGGTTTGGCTCAGTGGATTGAGCATTGGCTTGCCGACTGAAATGTCCTGAGTTCAATTCTGGTCAAGGACACTTGCCTGGGTTGTGGGCTTGATCCCCAGTAGGGGGCGTGCAGGAGGCAGCCAATCAATGATTTTTTTCTCATCATTGCTGTTTCTATCTTTCTCTCCATCTCCCTTCCTCTCTGAAATCAATACAAATATATTTTTTAAAAAATGGAATTCTCGGTGGGACCATCAGGAAGGGTGGAAGCTTTATGTGTTTTATGAGTACTGAAGAGTGAAAGGCACTCTGGGAAAGCCCAGTTATTAAGCTGATTTAAAACACTTAAATATAACTGGCATGTTGAATGTACTCTATTGTATCACATTCTTACTTTAAAATTGCAAGTCCTTTATTTTAAGCAACTTCTTTGTTTTTCTTCTTTCTGCTGATTCTTCAGTGTGATGATCCGTTACCCCCACTGCCTGCTCTGAAGGATTTCTTGGCCTCGCACTCTGAGTCCTCTAGTCACTTCTAAATATTTGGAAGTCTCATGTTAGTCATGAAGATCCCCGGTCCAATGGAATAAAACTTTGAAATTCAGACAAACTGAAAGATTCTTCCCTCCAGCCCCTTGGGCAGCTTGAGGCTGGAGGCCTGCAGTGGAGAAAGGGCTGGGCCATGGCTGGCTCTTCTCTCTGGCCCTCAGGCCCTGCCCCAGCTGCATGCTCTTGCTTTAATGCCCTGCAGCAGTTATTGAAGCACTGGCGGAGGTATTCCTGGTGTGGCATGGCTACAGTACCTGTCCTCCATTGAGGGTGTTTTCTCCTCTTTCCCTATTTATGTTTTCCTTTGGAGAAACTTTGTTTTTTCTCCTTGGCTTTTGGCATTGGGCCCTCCATGTGGGCTGACATATGCTTCAGGTCTTGATCTCAACAGCATGAACTTGTGAGTTCAGCTTTTTTTCTCCCTTGCTTGTAAACAAAAAGTTGGAGGTAGGAATTGATTAATGAAGGTGGAACAGGAGCAGACTTTTAAAAAAATTTTTTATTTATGCCACTACAGGAGCTGTCCTTCGGTCATACTGGAGAAGATGTATTGCACACTGGCTGTAGGCGCGGCACTGTGATAGGCACTGAGGAGGGACATAAAGATGGATGTGGAGCATTTGTGAGACTCTAAGAGCTTAGAGCCAAGATGAGAGAAAATATGCCGGAGAGAGGGACAGGTCAGGAGCTGTGTGAGTGCAGAGGATGAGGTGACTGGTTGTCACCAGGCACTTGCAGGAGGGTTTTCTGGAGGAGAAGCACTGGCCTAGGTGCTGAAGGAAGAGGCGATGCACACAGGTGGAGATCAGAAAAATAGATATTAGCATTTCAAACAATGTGTGCTTCCTAGAGTCAGACTTCCATTGCTAAATGCACAAAGTGCTTTGGAACTCTCAGTCAGAAAAATGACTTTGCTTCTTCTGGCAGACAGGCCTTTGTTTTTCTCCACCTCAATTTTATGGTCCAGAAGGACCAGCTCCATCCACAGGATTTATGTTTCTGAGTTTCTGACATTCTTGGTATGCATTGTTCTATCCCATGACTTTACCATGTTTATGGTGGTAAAGATTTACTACTCCCTTCTCATCCCGAAACATTCAGCGGTTCGAATGCCACTGTCCTTGGAACTGTGGTGTTTCCTTCATTAGTCATCAGTAGCAGTGTTTCCTAAACAGGGACAAGGATGGGTGAATAAGTTAGCAAAGGGACCGAACACTTTTTAATATCCTCCGGGTTGGCCCCAGTGATTGGGACCTGGAATCACTGTGTCCCTCAGCAGTCACCTTCTGTAGACATGACACAATCATGTTATGGCTTTATTTTAATGACTTACAGGATCTAAGGATTATTACAACCTCATGTTCCCCAGATTATCGATGGATTGTGTTTATCAAGAACTGTAAAGCTAAGCTCTTCTGTAATGGAGGTGATTGTGGTTTCATGCATTGTTCGCTATGACAAACATGGTTTCGAGTTGTCTGGTCCACTCCCACAGTTCCAGTACTCAGTGCATGGCTGCTGGAGACAGCAAGAAGACTATAGGTTAGCCTATCTCCTTAAAAGAATCTGCCCCCTAATTTGTTTTATATCTGAAGATTCTTGTGTTTGCAAGTTTGAAGAGCAGCCCACTCTGTCCTTTTTCACTGTTCTAGCAATTATTCCTTCCTCGGTTACCAATTCTCCTTAGAGTCTGGGAAATAATTTTTTAGACTTTGAAAGACAAAAAATATCTTATACTCCTTCTCAAGGAAAAGTGGGGCTACTTGCTATTTCTAGGTATCATCACTGATTTTTAAGCCCTGTATTATATTATGAGAATATAGGCACTTTTCCTGTACTAAGCAAAGGGGGAAACCACAAATGTGATCTCTAGAAGGTTGTATTTCTGCTAAGATCTCCAATCTATACTAATAAAAGGGTATTATGCTAATTAGACTGGGAGACCTTCCAGGAGACCTTCCGGACATCCTTCTGGACAAAGCCATGGTGGCAGGGCTGAGTGGTTAGGAACTATCAGGCAGGCAGGCAGGCAGGCAGGTGAGCGGTTAGGAGCCAGTGGTCCCTGTGGGATCAGTCTTAAGCCGGCAGTCGGACATCCCTGAAAGGACCCAGATTGGAGAGGGTGCAGGCTGGGCTGTGGGACACCCCCTCCCCCATGCATGAATTTTGTGCACCGGGCCACTAGTACATTTATAAAATACCTGGTTTCATATATCCAGACATTATGCTGTTAGGAGTTTGGGTTATGCAAATGACCAGCACACAGCACTGTCTTCAGGGTCTTACATTCTAGAGGGGGAGTTACTTATGATGGTTGTTTAAACAAGAGGCTCTGGGAGGGCAGGTATGAAAGTATTTTGCTCAGAAATCTCAGGAGACACTTTCACAGAATGTTTATGTTTGAACTGATTTGGATAGAAAGGGGGCTTGCATTTGAGGCAGAGGGGAACAATATTTGCAAAAGTTTAGAACTAAGGAAGGGCATGGCACTTTTAAAGGAGTGCAAATGTTTTTGTAAGGCAGGTACAAGGAGTATGGATTTTTTTGGGGGATGACAAGAAATGAAACTAAAATGAGGATAGGATTGTAAAGGACCTTTTCATCTAACTAAGGAGATATGGCTATTGAAGGATTTAAAACAGGGCAGCAGTATGACCAGATTTGTGTTTTAGCAAGGTCCCTCTGACAGTAGGTTGAAAGATGGACAGAGAGATTCAATCTATCTGTTGGCAGCAAGATGAGTTAGTAGGTTATTGCAATAGTCCAGGCAACAAGTGACAAGGCCTTAAATAAAGCTGTGGTAGTGAGGATGGAGGTGAGGTGACAAATGGGGACACTGTTAGGAAATGGAATCAATAGGTCTTTGCAAGCAACTGGATGTAGAGAGGGAGGGCGGTGAAATAGTCAGGGATAATTCTCAAACTTCTGGGTTGGACACCAATGTGGATAATTCTGTTATTACCCAAAATGAGAAAAATAAAAGGAAATGTTCTGGATTGAGCTAATAATTTAAAAATTATTATTGAATACTTCACTCTTAGTGTGCAGGTATGATAGTCAATTTTATGCGCTACCTTGGCTGGGTCATGGTGCCTCCATATAGAGTCAAACATTATTCTGAATGTCTCTATGAGGGTTTTTGGAATGCAATTAACATTTAAATCAGTGAACTTAGAGTAAAGCAGGTTGCTCTCCATAATGTGGGTGAACCACATCCAATCAGTTGAAGGCCTAAATAGAACAAAAGATTGGCTTCCTCCAAACAAGAGGGGATTCTGTAGCAGAAAGTCTGTAGACCTGAACTGCACCATTAGCAGCTCTTCCATGGGTCTTCAGCCTACAGGTCCACAATGCAGATTTTGTTCCTGCCAACCTGATTGAGGTAGAGCATGCATTCTCAATGTGGCAGAGTTGCCACCTAGCAGGGGTTTAGGTCCTATCCTGCTGTTACAGTACCACAGACTTTGTGGCTTCACAACAACACAAATTTATTATCTTACAGTTCTGGAGGTCAGAAGCTCAAAATGTGTCTCACTGGGCTATAGTGAAGGTGTTGGCAGGGCTGTGTTCCTGCTGGAGCCTCTAGGGAAGGTTCCATTTTCTTGCCCTTTCCCTCTTCTAGAGGCTGCCTGAATTCCTTGGCTCATGGCCCCCTTCCTCCATCTTCAAAGCCATCAGTGACCAATCGTGTCCTTCATCACGCCTTCTCTCCCTTTCTGATCTTCTGCCTCCCCTTCCCCCATGTAAGGCCCTTTGTGCTTATGTTGGATCACCGGGATACTCTTCCCACCTCAAATTCAGCAGAATAATAACCTTAATTCCATCTGCAGCTGTGGTTCCCCTTTGCCACGTAACCTAACAGGAGAAACTGGAAGCGTCGCTGATGTGACTCCTGTTCTCCACTTGAGCAGGACATTTGTTTATATTGCCTGAGCCAGACCAGCTCCTTGAATGCCAAACCCAGGTTTGAGATGATGACTGTGGCCAAGCATGAAGCAAAGGCTCCCATTTCAGCCTGAGGTTTCAATCAGCCACCAGATCCCTGGAGACTCCTTAAAGGGCATTCTAATCTTGGTGTAGTCGCAGGAGGAACAGAAGAAAAGAATGTGAATACTTCTGCAGCACGTGCTGAACCACCTGAGCTGCTCCTGCCTCATCTCAACCTTGTGGCATCTCTCTGTGATTTCTGCTTTCCTGGCCTTGAAGCTGCACCCCTTTTAGCATTTATTCCTTGTTAATAATGATGACTCACAGCTGACCTTCTCCTGATTCCCTGTTTGCTGTGCTTTCAAGATGGGTCTGAGCGTGGAACCGAAGTAGAGGGTTTCTTTTCCTGTCGTGTATTAAAACATTGAAAATCTATTTGTGCTCAGAGTACAGAGGCTATTTAGGACCATAAAACCACTCTGTATGATGTTTTAATGATGGATTCATGTCATTATCTATTTGTCTAGAACCATAGAAAATACAACACTAAGAGTGAACCCTCATTTAAAGTATGGGCTTTGGGTGATGATATGTTAGTGTAGGTTCATCAGTTGTAACAAATGAACATTATTAATGAACATTAATATCAAATTTCTGCTTTTAATGCAGCTGTCAGATGCTCAAACTGTCTGTTAGCCAATCTGGCTTTCTCCCAACCACCTTTTCCAAGCTTTTGCCTCTTAAATACAATATTTTTGACTAGACCAAATGTATCAAACAGACTTTTAACATTTTTTAAAGCTTGGTATTTGCTGCCATACAATTCAGTTAAATAAATATCTTAGCACTTTCTCTGTGTAAGGTCTGCCAGGTGCTATTGGATTGTATAAGGATGAATAGGTGTTCTGCTACTCTTTTCAACTTGACCTCCAGTGGGAGTTTGGGAGGTAGGGGTCTGTGAGTCGATTATTTTTCTCTCTGTTTTTCAGGATTATTTTTAAAATTAAATTTATGGAGGTGACATTGGTTAATAATACTATGTAGGTTTCAAAGGTACGTTTCTATGATACATGATCTGTATATTGCATCGTATACCTGCCACTCAAAGTCAAATCATCTTCTGTCACCATATATTTGGCTTTCTTTACCCGTCACTACCCTCCATCCCCTTCCCTCTGGTAACTGCCATACTGTTGTCTGTGGCTATGAGTTTTAGTTTTGTATTCCCCATATGAGTGAAATCATATGGTTCTTCTGACTGACTTGTTTCATTTAGCATAATATTCTCAAGGTTTATCCATGTTGCAAGTATTTTATCTTTTCTTATGGCTGAGTAGTATTCCATAATATAAATGTATCACAATTCTTTATGAGCAATGACCCAACCAGTTAGTCAGTACTGGCCATTCACATGCCCTTGCCTCCCTCTGCTAATAATGGGAAGAGTCCTTTTGGCAACTGCCTCAGTAATAGGACAGGACTATGTTCATAAACTAGATTCAACGAAGTCTTGGCAGGCTCCATAGGTCACTGCTCCCGTCCTCCAACTTACTCCATCCAAAAACCAAGAAGGTACATTTATCTCATAGATAATGAGAAAAGTAACCCTGTTCATTTCTGACTTCTCTGTTTTTATCATAACATTTTTCATATTGCTTTCCAACAAAAACGATATGTGAATGCATTTATCAAATGAATATATTATTATTCTACCAATTTGATTTTAGTAAATTAATTTTATTTTATTAAACTACGAGTACAACCACATTTTCTGCAGTGTAGCTATGCTATTGTGGGGAATATCTAAATCTAATGGACTTAAGGCTTAACTCCAAGTAATGTTATGTTTTACTGTGGAAAACAGTGTTTGTTGCCCATGATTTACCATATTAAGGATCCACATCCTATAGATTGAATTTAAAGCCTCACCTGGTATGATGCTGGCTGCACCACTGTGTCTCTCACCTCCACACTTAGATCTTTACTAGGAACTTGACTTAGGGGGGCATTTCTTATCCCAGAAATCTTTGGGAAAATAAAATAAACCTTCATACAGAATGGGTAGGAATCACTACATGAGGTGTGGCTATCTGAGTGCAAGGAATATACCCATAATGCTGAGAGTGAAATGAATTTGAAAAATACACAAGGTGAGGCTAGCCTTCTGATGGAACAACTCACCTGGGATAGTATTTACAAATTAAACACCCAGAGAAGATCTAAAATTTCAGAATTTCCAGTCAAGAGATCAGGGTATAGCCCTAGGCCAGTGATGGCGAACCTTTTGAGCTCGGCATGTCAGCATGTTGAAAAACCCTAACTTAACTCTGGTGCCGTGTCACATATAGAAATTTTTTGATATTTGCAACCATAGTAAAACAAAGACTTATATTTTTTATATTTATTTTATATATTTAAATGCCATTTAACAAAGAAAAATCAACCAAAAAAAATGAGTTCGCATGTCACCTCTGACACGCATGTCATAGGTTCGCCATCACTGCCCTAGACAGAGCTTGACTCTATGGTGACCTAGACTGCCTGGCATAGACAATGTATTCAAAACTGTGGCAGAGTTGAAGGTACTAGCATTCAAGAGAATAAGGAGCCAACAGAAGATGGAATTAATGTAATGTTTAAAAGGAGGGTAGAGAGCGTGTAGGAGGCAGTTAGTGTATATTCAATTCTATTAGGATAGAGGGCCAGTAATCTGGATGAAACTTAGGATCCAATGGGCAAGGCAACTCGAACAATGGGAAAGGATGCTTTATGTTATTTCAAGAAGCACAACTCAAAATCATCTTATTTCCAATGATAGTGAAGTCTGTGAACTTCGGTTAGTGCGAATGAGCTCCCAGGTGTTTAACGAAGTTGCTGGATGTACAAAGCTGAGGATCGTCACCCAGAACAGGGCAAGCGGGGACATCCCAGAAGTTCTGTCCCCAGAGGTGGAGCAGCATGCCGCCTCGTTCCCTCCAATGCACACGTCTGTGACCCCTGCTGTCCTTGTCCTTTGCCCGTCTTACACAATTTCATGCTCAGAGGTGATGCGTGAATGAGAATTGGAAATGTAAAAAGTGGACTCTATGGAATTAAATTTTCATAAATGGCATAAAAGCTGAGTTTTACATTGAAATTTCAAAGCTTCCCATTCCACCAATGTTGCCTGTATTCTGGATTATAATGAATCAGGACACTCTTTTTAAAAAAATATATTTTATTGATTTTTTACAGAGAGGAAGGGAGAGGGAAAGAGAGTTAGAAACATCAATGAGAGAGAAACATCGATCAGTTGCCTCCTGCACACCCCCTCCTGGGGATGTGCCCGCAACCAAGGTACATGCCCTTGACCAGAATCGAAGCTGGGACCCTTGAGTCTGCAAGCTGACGCTCTATCCACTGAGACAAACCGGTTAGGGCCCAGGACACTCTTTTATTGTTAACTTCCATTATTTAAAAAGTACGATATTGTTTGGCGTATCAGATTAATTCAGCATACTATTGTATTGCCATCTGGGCTTATCAGTAGCAACTACTTCCATTTCCATGTCTTATTAAACCAGACACATTATAGCAATTTGTATGTGAAACATTCTGGCATTGCTAAAATTTCTCTGATATTGAAAACACAAGTTGAATTAAAGCATACGCCTTGGGTTTGCTCAGGTTTTATTTATGTTCCAGTCCCTATCTGCAGAGGAGTTTTCTTTTTAGGGACAAAAATGTGTAACAGAAACTTCACATTATTTAAGAGCTAGTGACTCATACTCAAGTGGATTTTCTGCCTAGTTAGAGGAGTGCAGCCTTATCATAGGCATAAAAATGTGTGGGGGAGACTTTGGCTGTGCTCACAAATCAAGGCTGGGTCTTTCCTTGGGTCCCCGATGGGGTGGCTTGCCCCTTCCTCGTGACAGCTGAGAGCCTGGGTGGCTCATTAAGCTTGAACTCAAATGACTTCATGCTGTTTCTACAAAAACCAATTTTTGCTGGGTCAGCTTTAATTTCTTAGACTTTGGGGAAAAGCAGGCTATTCAGCCCAAGCAATCTGACAAAATAAGGTTTCTTGGCCCAGACTTCTGCCTCTCCTGAACGAGTCTGGAAACTTCTAAGCTAACAGCAACCTTTGAACCCCTTTGAAAGTGTTCATCTTCTCAAAACCCGTTGCCATCATAAACACCCTGAACAGACGCCTACTGATGGGATGCAGACGTCTCTCTCTCTCTCTCTCTCTCTGCACTTGCTCATCTGCCCCCTTTGGAGTCATGGTCCATTACTGCTTTCTTCCTGTTCATGTGGTCACACTGACCCAGAGGCATTTGGGATTTCACCATGAAGGCCTTTTGTGTGGCCGACCCTCTTCAGCTGTTAGTGATTCCTCCCCTAATAGGTCCCTCTAGTCCCTAGAAGTTTGAATCTTTGCAAAGGTCTGCTCAGTGGCCTGGAATGCAGTGCTTTCTGTTCCTGCTTTCTGCGCAGGAAAAGCTGCCTTCCTTCAGCTGTGGCAGTGATGAATGACTGACTTCTCTCTCCTTCTATTCCCCCTTCACCTTCCCTCCTCTCCTCTAGGAGCCGGCTCTGTAGAATACTACTTTTTGAAGCATGAAGAGAAAAAGAAAGAAAAAAAGAGAAAGTATGGCTTATTTGCCAGTTATTGGTGGGGTAGTTTCACCTTCCCTGGTCCCCTGCCAAAATAAAAGAAGGGAACTAGAACAGCATCTGACCTTATCTCACCCTTCCTCAAGATTGGCCTAAAAATACTGTTTAAGATTGATCATGTGAGCTGGAAAAACACTGGCAGCTCTCTACCCTAAATTGTACTTTTACGGAAAACTCTTTATGAACATTCTTTGTGTTTCTTTATGTTTGGAGGTAGCACATATATTCATTCATTCAATCTTGATGAATTAATAATTATTTGTTGGGTGCCTCTGATATATGTTGAGTCAGATGCCACAAAAGAAATATAAGGATTCAACATTTGGTTTTTGATAGCACAGGCAAGAAACACATATAAAATCCTTATGAGACAGTGCAAGGAAATAAATAATTCAACTCAAGAAGAAATAATACAGATATAAATGCTAAAAAGATGTAGAAAGAAGGAGATCAATGTTATCTCGAGTGAGTGGGGGGAAAATCCACACAGTGAGACTTTGGGAAACCCCAAATGCCAGGCTTGGGGGATTGCACTTTATTCTATAGATAATGGGAAGCTGTTTGGAGATATGTGAGCACTCTCTAAGCATCTTGTTGGATGAAATGAGCACAAAAGAACTCTTCATGGCTGCGAAGAAAGTGGCTCAGTAGAACGTGAATTAAAAGCTTGTTCAAACAGACAGCTTTTTGAGACTTTTCCAATGCAAGTGTGATGAAAATGAAGGAAGGAGAAATACGTGCCTTGCTAAGACCAGAGGGTCGATTGGGTAGATGTAGATTGTACAGGGTGATGTTTGACGGAACCAGGCATTGAGCAGGGGAGCATGGGCAGGGAGGCACAAATACATTAGACAGAGTGGGAACAGCTGGACAAAAGGCCGGAACCAGAGCGTAATCCTCACTGAGTCTCAGTGGGTGGAGTGATCACGTGGAATGCAGAGAAGCCCATACATAAGTCCAGGAGGTATTCATCAGCAGCATCAGTAGCTTTTCATTCATGGCAGAGCTGGGCATTTCGGGACAGAAAGGGGGAATCCTGATACAGAAAGACAAGTATTTCTATTTTTATTACACTTATTTTCAGTTGGGGGGTGTGCCTGAAATTCTATTCGAAAGATCTTGAACAGAGAAGAGGCCAATGTGATTTATTTCTGCCAAAGGAAGAAAAGTCTAGAAAAAGTCAACCATGAATTTCAAGTGTCACTATATTTTTTAATCTAGGAGTTTGATTTACATGCAGAGACAACATTTGCTTTTGAGTTACAATGTTTCCCATTATCTCTGAACTGACCTGCACAAATAAGAACAGGAGAGATGTCTGAGTGGCCAGTCAGGGTTATTTCCACCTTGCTTTTGATCTGTTCCAACTAATGAAGGCCCCATCAGGGGCTAATAAAGGAGGTTTGTTGTGGGTGATGCAGGGAACGTAGCTCTAAATGGTCTTAAATTAATATCTGTTCACCTTCATGCTTGATTTTGAGTGAGCCTAATGACATCAACGGACAGAGAAGGCAGGATGAGATGGTCTTAAATTATTATTCGAAGACTGTAAGAAACAAGTCCGATTTTAATCTCATCAAGGGATATTTTGAATACTCTAGAACAGCGGTTCTCAACCTGTGGGTCGCGACCCCTTTGGGGGTCGAACGACCCTTTCACAGGGGTCGCCTAAGACCATCGAAAAACACATATATAATTACCTATTGTTTTTGTGATTAATCACTATGCTTTAATTATGTTCAATTTGTAACAATGAAAATACTTCCTGAATATCAGATATTTACATGAAGATTCATAACAGTAGCAAAATTACAGTTATGAAGTAGCAACGAAAATAATTTTATGGTTGGGGGTTACCACAACATGAGGAACTGTATTAAAGGGTCGTGGCATTAGGAAGGTTGAGAACCACTCAGGACATCAAATTAACCATCACAAACCTTTGCAAGTTCAATTGAAAACAAGAACACTTTCCCAGGTCTTTGAGATTCCATTTTTGAAGTGAATAAAGCCCAGAGTTTTTTAGTTTCTTTCCCCAGCCGTAAGGAAGAGAACATTAAAGGACATTTGCTTAATTTGCTTACATCAAATCCAAGAACTTATTTTGGAGAAGGAACTTCTTTGGCAGTGATATTTTCTGTAGGACAATGAACATGATCCAGAGCCTGAAACTCTTTAGAAAACACAGTCTACATATCCTAATATATGGACAATTTGGAGGGTAAAACCAAGGTATCTAATATGGTACATCATTTAATGCTAGTAGGACCTTAAAATGAAATTACCTGGTTCAATAACATTCTAGAATTTTAATGTTACCTAAAAGGAGAAAATTTTCCTTTATTCTCATATACAGTTTCATGGCTAATGGGTATGGGCTTTGAAATCTGATACAGGTTCAAGCCCTACCTCTGCTGTCACCAGCTCTGAGACCTGGGACCATTTTTTTCATTTGTATCTTAGTCTCCGATGCGTAGAATTATTGTGAGTATTGAACCAGTAATGCATATTATAAGTATATACATATATAATAAGCATATATGGTAAGTATAAGAATATGATATTAACGTGCTTGGGTTAGTTCCTGGCATGTGGTAATAACTCTTAATTTTTAGTAGTAATAAACATCAACATTAAGGAAAATAATCCCTGTGCTAGCTCCCTTCTTCCAGCAAGCTCCTGTGATGCATCCTGGTTTATAGTAACTTGGAAAGTCTTTGCATGACAAGGTATGGAAAGAATTATTGACTGTATTGACTTTTATACTTCATCACAGAAAGAACTCCTGAGTTTTATTATTGTTCAGAAACGGTGGTGAACTCTGTCGTCTTCGACTTGATGCATGGGTTAGTGACATAAGTAAACATCAACTTTAGAGGTTTTTAAGTGTAGTATTCACCATTTTGCCTAAAAATCATAAGTTTACTTAGAGGACAATCAAATCCATTGAGGTGCTAAGAATGGAGCTTATATATAAGAACCCTTGTGTGGAGACAAGCTTACTTATAGATATAACACACACATAAGTGAGTAGATGAATTGATTGTCCAAGTGCATTATAGAATGTTTTAAGTCTAAATATTAGGTTGTCTCTACAAGGTATCCATTTGTGCTGATAAACAGGGTTTTAAAAAGACATTAAGATTTTGAAGTCTAAGATCAGTGTAAAAGACAAAGAAAATGAACTGAATTAGTGCCTATTATGCTTCGACTGAGATTGCTAATAAATGGTAATAATGAATATATTTTTCCCCCAAATTTGTGACCAATTTGTTCATTTGCAGACAGGCAAAAGGGAAAGGAGGATAATGACATTTGCTGATATCTACGAGTGTCAGAGGTAGCATTCTACATTTGTTATCTTGTTCTCACAAAAGCCCTGCAAATTGTGAGCTGGACTGCCCATATTTCAGACGAGGAGAGCTTGTGTAGGAGAGGTTAAAGACAAATCAAGAGCCTACATTTAACAATGGAATAAATGGGTGCTCCTCGTCATGACACTATAATGCCACTCAATGGTGCAGGAGTGTTGTCATTTCCTTCAGTGAAATAAATGAGTACATTGAGTATCACTAATGTTAATTCTGAGAGCGGAACCTTCCAGGGGAAGAGGTGAATATTGACTGTTCTACTTGTCCCTTGGGGTTTTCTCATCTACTTATCTGACTGTACAACCACTGCCTGAGCAGCCAGTCCTATTCTCAGGTTCCTGTCTTGACAACTTTCCTCTCCTCCCTCCCCCCAAAAGAGCATTTCCTAAACACAAGGGGAAGGTTGCTTAATATTGATTATAACAGATACAGCAATGTATACTGGATGCCTGTGGAGAGAGTGGAAAAGAACGTTGGTTGCCTTCCAATGAAAAGTGCTTCAGTGTAACAGAAACTCAAACTAAGCTCTAAATTTGTGGTCTTTGTTTGTTTTTAAATATATTTTTATTGATTTCAGAGAAGGAAGAGGGAGAGAGCGATATAAACATCAATGATGAGACAGAATCATTAATTGGCTGCTTCCTGCATGCCCCACAATGGGGATCGAGCCCGCAATCCAGGCATGTGCCCTGACAGGGAACCGAACCTGTGACCTCCTGGTTCATAGGTCGATGCTCATCCACTGAGCCACACTGACTGGGCTAAGTTTGTGTTTTTAATAAAACACAAAAGCAGGGAAACCCTATAACTGTGGTGTAATCCTTACGTTAGTGTTGCCGGGGAAGCTCTAGTCAATCCACATAAGTGTAAACTGGTGCATCCTGATTTAAATGAAAGCAAGAGAACAGCTGACCACCAGGCTAACCGAAGAGGCAAAGAAGCTGAGCGTGGTGGGTGAGGCTTCTGGATAGCTTCTTCCCACATTGCTCCAAGCTCCTTGTGTGGCCATCTGTGCCCAAATGCAGACTCAGCTTGTCTCCTGCTCTGGGGCTAATCTTGTGCTCGGTTGGGTGTCAATAAAAAGCTTTAGTTTATTGCTCCGGTGACATTGCATCAAGGCTTCTAGTCTAGCTCTGACCTTGCGTTCTGGCTCCTGCGATGCAGCGTTTGCCCTGTCCCTAGCAGCAAGTCCTCTTCCATATGTGCCCCAGTTCCCATTGGAGGTTTTTCCTTCAACCTGAATCTAGGGAATAAAAACTGGTCTGTCTGGGACTGTCCCAGTTTTAGCCCCCAAAATCCCATGTTCTGGAAAATCTCAGAGCCCCTGGCTTCCCAGAATAATCCCTCAGCCTACAAGCCCCCATGTGGATGATGTCCCCGGAATCTCCTTGGCACTAGGCCTGGCACTCTCATTGGCTTTTTCTAAGGTTGAATCCTCAGACTAAATGCTAAACTACTCGTCAGGTATTGCTGAGTGTGTTAATACATTGAATTTGGGATTTTGGCAGCAAGTTCCCCTAAAGAGTGCGATTTTGATGAGCAAACCACTCACATCTTGATGTAAAGCAAAGCATAGGGAATATAGTCAATGACATTGTAATAAGTATGTATGGTGTCATATGGGTACTAGACTTATCAGGGTGACCATTTTGTAAGTTATATAAATATCTAATCACTGTGTTGTATACCTGAAACTAATACAATATTGTATGTCAATTATAATGGAAAAATTGAAAAAAAATCACCTATGTCTTTTGAGCATGAATTCTTGGTGTTTAAAATTTTAATTCAAGCCCTGGCCTGGTGGCTCAGTTGGAGTGTCCTCCCATGCACCAAAAGGTTGTGGGTCAGGGCACATACCTAGGTTGCGGGTTTGATCAGGAAGCAACCTATCAATATCCTCCACTCCCCATCCCCCCACTTCCCTTCCCCTCTCTCCCTAAAAAGAAATCAATGAAAATATATCCTTGGGTGAGGGTAATTTTTTTTTAATTTATAAAAGAGTTTTGTTAATACCAGGTATTTTGAAAATTTGTCCTTGACTAATATGAGAAGGTGAAAGGGGTGGGGAGAACTCAAGGTGGACCATATTAGAGTAAATGCTTTATGTAGTGGGGAAGCATTCAGCTCTGTTGTTTGCTTTCACTGGTCTAACAGGATCAGCCACATGTAGTTACTAAATATGTGCAATTATAGTCATATCTCCTCTTATTGTTGCTCCCCCTAAATCACAAACCACTTTGGCTAGAAATTTGAAAAGCATGTTTTATGTGCTCCTCAGAGTGTTGTTATGCAAATAACACAAAAGTAAAAAAAAAATGATTGAGGTGAAATAAAGATTCTTGTAACAAAATGATTTATGTTACTAGTTAAAGAAAGAAAGGGCTTGGCATATTACTCTAAGTTGGATCGAGTTTACTTTTGCTATAAAAGAAATGCCAGTTTACCTAATGACACTTTTAATTGCTTACACCTATTGCAGGGTAATATTGTGTTAAGCAATGGGGGGTTGGGCATTTAAGTATAATGAGGAACTCTCAAGAGCAGGTTGTAGAACTAAAGCATTGCTTTTCATCATAGGAGAGAGAGAGAGAGAGAAAGAGAGAGAGAGAGAGACAGACAGACACAGACTGACTTGATGAAGAATATCCCTGACAGTTTCTTACTTCAAGATAAATACTGAATGGGTAAAACAAATTCTCATAAAATTAGCTTATAGGCAGGCAAGTCTCTTTTAAGAATTTGAAATAAAGAGTCATTCTTCATCTGAAAAAAAAAAGACCCTGAATAGCTGCAGCAATCTTGAGAAAGAAGAACAAAGTTGAAGGGATCACAATACCAGATATCAACCTATACTACAAAGCCACTGTTCTCAAAACTGCCTGGTACTGGTACAAGTACAGACATTTAGACCAGCGGAACAGAACAGAGAACCAGAAATAGAACCAAGCCATTATGCCCAATTAATATTAGACAGAGGAGGCAAGAGCATACAATGGAGTCAAGACAGTCTCTTCAATAAATGGTATTGGGAAAATTGGACAGATACATGCAAAAAAATAAAACTAGATCACCAACTTACACCATACACAAAAATAAACTCAAAATGGATAAAGGACTTAAATGTAAGATGGGAAACCATAAAAATCTTAGAAGAAGCCATAGGCAGCAAAATAGCAGACATTTGTCATAGCAATATCTTTACCGATACAGCTCCTAAGGCAATTGAAACTAAGGAGAAGATAAACAAATGGGACTACATCAAAATAAAAAGCTTCTGCACAGCAAAAGAAACCATCAACAAAACAAGAAAGCCATTGCATGGGAGAACATATTTGCCAATGTCATCTCTGATAAGGGTTTAATCTCCAAAATTTATAAGGAGCTCATACAACTTAACAAAAGGAAGATAAACAATTCAATAAAAAATGGGCAGAGGACCAAATAGACACTTTTTGAAAGAGGACATACAGAAGGCGAAAGACCTATGAAAAAACATGCTCAATGTCACTAATCATCTGAGAGATGCAAATCAAAACAACAATGAGGTACCATCTCACACCTGTCAGAATGACTATCATCAACAGATCAACAAATGACAAGTGCTGGAGAGGATGTGGAGAAAAAGGAACCCTCTTGCATTACTGGTGGGAATACAGACTGGTGCAATACTGTGGAAGACAGTATGGCGTTTCCTCAAAAAATTAAACATGGAATTTCCATTTGACCCAGTAATTCCACTTCTAGAAATGTATTCCAAGAAAACAGAACACCCATCAGAAAGGATATATGCATCCCTTTGTTCATAGCAGCACAATCTAAGATTTGGAAGTAGCCTAAGTGCCTATCAGCAGATGAGTGGATTAGAAAACTGTGGTACATCTACACAATGGAATACTACGCTGCTATAAAAAGGAAGGGATTCTTACCACTTGGAACAGCATGGATGGAACTGGAGAGCATTATGAGTGAAATAAGCCAGTCAGAGAAAGATACTAGTAAATATCACATGATCTCACTCATTTGTGGAATATAATGAACATTATAAACTGATGAACAAAAATAGATACAGAGACAAAGAAGCATCAAACAGACTGTCAAACTTCAGTGGGAAGGCAGGGGAGGGTTGGGGGTGGTAAGAGTTCAACCAAAGGACTTGTATGCATTCGTATAAGCATAACCAATAGACACAGACACTAGGGGGTTGAGGGCATGTGCTGGGGTGGGGGGCGTGGGGAAGGCCGGGGGGAGGTCAAGGGCGGGGGGGAAAGGAGACATATGTACTACTATTTGTAATACTTTAAACAGTTAAAAAAAAGTAATTCTTGATTGAGTAGAATTCTGTTTGCTGTTTACATGAACTGTCACATGGCAGGAGTCATTTTAAACAGAATAAATACAGCGCCTATTACTATCAGATGTGTGACTTCCTTGGTTACAGAGATGATGGGTATATATTGCAGAAATGCTTGCGTGTGACTTGATTCATGAGAAAATAAGTGGTTTTACCCTAGAAATGGTGGCTTATGATGCTTCCCTAGCAGGAGTTCATGTGAGAGCCCTGATCACCAGCAGGAGGTAGCTAAGAAAGAGGGGAGTTCTGCTATAGCATGGGTGGGCTGTCGGAGCTGTGTGCAAAGGACTGAGCCTGCTTTAAAAAGACTGTTGGCATCAATGCTTTCCACACCACAAGAGAATCTTGGGGCAGAAGACAGAGCACAGATCTTGGGGGGAGAATCTCAGCTCCACCACTCAATAGGTAGGCAGCCTTAGGCAAGTCACTAGCCTCTCTCTGTGCCTTGTCTTCGCCTCTAAATAGGTCCGGCTAGTCATATTCTCTCACAGGGTTGTTTTGAGCATCAGATGAGATAATGTCTGAAAAAGTACTTTGTAAACTCTTAAATGCTACACAAAGGTTAACTATGTCCCCATAATGTGGTTTATAATTGCATGTGTTTAGGTTTTCCATGAGTCACAGTGTTACCTCCGAAAGCTAAGGCCTGATATAAGTAATTCTGTGACACAGATATTAGTCCTTTCCCTGGGTAGAAGCATTACAAAAGGTTAGCACTATATTAAGTATTAGTTCTATTGCTCTATTAAATTATTAATGATTATCTGATCGGTAAATGATCAGTTTGATTGAAATCATTGTCAGGTGTTCTCAGGGCCCTAGAGAGGAGGCTGATGAATGACATAAGGTTTCTCCAATGTAGTGACTTTTCAATTATTAAATATTAAAAAAAAATCCAATTAATGGAATCTCTGTGAATAAAATGTCATCAAGTTACAGACTTGGAGTATTAAAGGAATTTTCCCTCTTTTGAAGTACTTTTTCTTGGAACAAATCAGAGCTTTTCAGTAAAAGTTTCAGCCAGTGAATAATTTGAGCCATTTTCCAAAGAATAGTTTTGAGTAAGAAAGAGAAAAACCCATTTCTTTTTCACAAGGAAAGACTTGTTTTTAAATGAATGATTGAATGGGTTTGGTTTGTTTCAGCCAGGAATTTTAACTGTTGTTGAAAAGGTTTCTGTTGAGCCTCTTCTTGGGAAATAGGTGCGCCCCCCCCCCCCCCCCCCCCGCCATCTCTATCCCTGATTTCTCCTGTGGGCTCTTGGAACCATGGAAGTGACAACATGAGAATTCTACTTGGGTACCATGTCATCTCAGACCGATGACATCTATGAAACGAATTTCCTCCTCACTATCTCCACACCACAGCCCCTGACATCCTGTTTCTGTTAGTAGCCCAACATTCTTCCTCTTCTGCATACTGAAATTTCTTGGGGTTATATCTATCTTTCAATATGTTCACACGTGCTGACTGTTGTCCTGCTGAAGGTGTTCCTGATTGGACCCACACTCCCCCATGTCCCCTGCCACCAGCTAGCTCCAGTGTAAATGCTTATAGTATCAGGGCAGCTCTGACTCCAATGGCTGCTTCTTCCACTTCCTCCTGGATCTTTCCATACACCACATATTCTACTACAAAAGATTCATTACACCACGACTTCTCATGTTAAGTAGCAATTGGCTCTGTATTGGGTGTTACATCAAATCACTCCCCTCTGGTATAGTTTTTTTTGGTCATGCATGTTTCACCAGATTCACTGGGGCTGGGCTCCTGCATACCTGAGCTTAGCAGGTCAGCCACTGCCTGTTCCCCCTTGCAGCTCTGATTAGCTATGGCTATTTAAGCTTCTTGGGCTTGGCCTTCCCCTGCAGGGACCTTGGGAAAGGCCAGAAGCATGCGGACAAGTAGATTTTTCAAAACTGGAAGTTCACCAACCCCCAACTTCAATTTGTGCTTCTTCAGTTTGTCATAGTCTGGGAACCTCCCTCCCTACTGTGAAAAGGCAAGCAGATCCTGTATGGCAGTGCAGGATGTACTTCCATTCTGATGGGGAAAGTGTTCTCCCAACACTGGTGTCTGCGGCCCCAGATCTCTGGGAGTGAGCAGGTGGGAGCCAAGACAGCACTGATAAAGTCCATGTCATCAGCAAGGGGAGCAGAGAAATGGCAGTGAACACCCCAGATGGGGTAGGTTTGGGGACACCGCATAACTTGAATGTCCACAGCTTTAGCAGGAGGAAGAGGGGTGTGGGGAGAGGAAGAGGGTGTGGGGGCTGAGCAGTCCACTAGACGGGCTCCAAAGCCAGAGATTATTAATCAAATTGATAACTTAATCTGTGTCTACTCACTCAGAAATTTCAGGAAAACGATAATAAGTTGAGTTAATTTTAAAACAACAGTGGCCAGGTCATAGAGGAGCTTAAAAACATTAATGTATCTATTGTTTAAAAATGATGAGCTATCAGTTTAATTCAAACAGCCGAATTTTGTAGTTTGTATTGGTCAATAATCATGTTCCTCTTCAAGATCATGAAAGATGTGGCTGAATTAAGTAACGCATGTAAAGCACCTAGCACAATTTCTAGTAGCTGGTAGGCCTTAATAAACAGGAGTACTTCTACCCTTCCCTTTCCCGTAATTCAACAATTTAAAGAAAATTATTCTCATAGGTAAATAAAATTAAAAATCTCCCCGTGAGCTGTTTTGATCTAGTTCATGGGAATCCGGAAAGTTTTTAAGAAGTGGAAGAAAAGGGCTGGGGATAGGAAGAATGAGGCCAGGTGTTTGTTAGATCTGTCTCAGATGTAGTATAGAATATACATCTCCACGTAGGTGTGGACTGGAGGCAGACAAGGTCACATGAACCTCCCAATCCCCACTCCCAGGCCCAATCCACCACTAAATAACCGAGACGGATTTGCACAAATGAGTGCCAATTTGGGAAAGCTGGCATGTGGAACTCTAAACGTGTAAAACAGGCAAGTTCGGGGCGATATTCTACTACAAAAGATTCTTTGCTCTAAGATATAAATCAAGTAAGAAAATTTGCCACACGTCTCTGTTGCATGAAATGAATTTTATTTAGATGAACAGTACGTGAATAACCATCTGAATAAATCTGCAAAATCAGAAATTTTTGATGTTGCTATTTTTGTTTTTCTTCTGGATTTGGAATTAAAAAAAAGATGTACTTAAAATTCTTAAGGAAACAAGTCTTAAGAAGTTCACTAATGCCTACAGTTGTATGCCTTTGGGTTCCCATCTTTGGATCTTTCCCCCATAGTCTCTATATTTTGTTTTCTACAATGAATCAGGTATTCAAGTAAATCTCTTATTATAGCTTGTTTCTTTACTATCCAATTCATGATCACATTTTGTATGTTTTATATGTAAGAGAGAATTGTTATTTGGAAATTTTCTTCTCACCAATTATTACTAAAAACATGTCTTTGGGAATCTAAATGCTGATTTTCTCCTTTTTACCATATTATAATGTACACATTTGAATAATTGCTTACTTCCAATAGGACATGTGTCTATCTAGCTGGGAAATGATATTTTAGAAACTTGTTTAAAAACTTGCCTCTCCACATCATGTAATTCTCAGAAGATGGAGGCAAATCTTTTGGGGCTGAAATCCCCTAGAGTTTTATTCTCTTGTCCTGTCTAGTTTTTAAACATCTCTTGATGATTATGGCAACAGTAGAAAATACTTACCAGTGTCTTTGATGTGTGAAGAAATGACAGTATATCATCACTTGCCATTGACTGGACTGTGGTGTTTCTTCCACAGTATATAGAAAACAAATACCCTTCAACGCCTATTTTAAAAAGATGAATCATCAGCAGGGAGTTTTCTAATCCATCTTTATGTACATCCCAGAAAAGAAGTTACCATGATGGTTGTGGCTAGTCAAATGCTTTCAAGAAAACACACATGACTTTGACTTTCAATTTTTATTTGGTTATGAAGAGAGCATAACATATTTAGCCTCATGGATAGAAAACTCTCCTGAAAGATAACTCTAGTGCATTGATGTGTTATATTTAAGAGCCATCTAGAAGCTATCTGTAATTAAGACCAACGACTATGGCAATATTAGTGTGTGAGTGAGTACCCTTCAAAATAGCATTTACCTGAACAAATAATTTTGTGAAAACATCTACAAAAAAATGAATTAGTCTAATACTTTGTAGTCTCCCAGATGCCCAGTTTTAAAAATTAGAATCTGGGATTTTTTTTCTCTTCTGCCTACTCATTTTTCAAGATTCAGAACCTTGCAGGATCCTTGTGGCAACTCCAGATACTCCTTTCCTTTCCTGAGTATCCAGAATACTCTGTCTTAACATCAGTAGAGCCCTCCTCAGATTGTCTTGAAATCTGTTGCCTACCTCTCTCCCTTCCTGCTCTCAGTGAGCTCCTTAAAGTAATACTGTATCTTCTGCTGAACCTGAGCCCTTGAACCTAGAACAGTGCCTGGTACATAGTGACTGACTTTATACAAGAAAGGCCATGTACTGACGTAAGTACAAACAGCATGTTATATTTAGTTGACTGGGAACACCATCTTTTTGGAAGAATATACAAGTAAGTTCAGATAACACTCAGATATAATTTGGATAACATTTTGAATGAGATTTGTCTTATTGAAATGCCCATCTATATAATGGCTGCTAAGAGGGATCCTCTGTGTGACACCAAGGTGGTGATGGTGAAAGGTCCCTGTCACAGCTTTCATCATTTCCTCCGACCTTGCATACATGTTTCTAGTCAAAACTATTGACTGTATCTGCCTCCTGCCTTCTCATTGATTGATATTTCAGAGTGTGGGGGAGAAAGAAAGAGAATTGGAGGGAGGTAAATGGTGAGGGCAAGAAATGAAGAGCCAAAGAACCAGGTTTCTTTTTTTATGAGCCCAAACACTATCCTATAATATGGCCTGAAAAATAAAAAGGAGACCAATGTGTGTGAATTTATCTCTAAAATGGAACTCAGGGGTTATTAGTTGTGGGACAAAGCAAATAACAACCCATGAAAACTATCCCCATAAACTCTCCCTTGTACTTTTCAAATACCCCTACTTTGAGAGTCAGGAAATGATTTGTGAAGTCCTGGTCTATACCTACAGACCAGGAATGTTGACAAGAGCAAAGAAAATCTTTTAATCTCCCTCGCCCTGCTTGGGGCCAGGCTGAGGGAGAGCTGATGAATTTAATTTGATGCTATTATGCCATGATATTGTGTCAATATGCGATGATGTGTGTGATGGCACAGCGTCATCACATGGTGATGCAACATCATGACGTAAGATGTCACAACGCCAATTAAGGATGGGACTTCAGGAGGGTCTTTAAATTGAGCAAAAGATCTGCAATTATCTGATTAAGGGCTTCAAATGCAAGCTAGTGAGGCTTCAAATGCAAGCTAGTGAGGTAACTGAACTGTGAATTATAGATTAGAAAGTGTTTCTTTGCATGAATTATGGCTCTTTTTAAATTTGTATATGGGTCCTAACAGAAATTATAACCCTTGTCCTTGAAAGACCCATTTAGAAATCAAAGTATGATTTTATTAATTAGACTATTTCTATTACAGGTTGTCCATATATTAGTTTTCTTTTGTCTGTGAAATATGAGTCTGTGGTAAATTTAAATATAATTTCAGTATGAGTTTAAGAAAATGTAATCTTCTCTTAATTTACATATTTCTTGAAAATTATTTAGTATCTAATAATGCAGGTAAAATGATTTATAATTGAAATTACATTGTAACTAATATCTTTTGTAGGCAAACATTTCATAATAATAATCTCACCCTGTGATTCTAATAATATAAAAATATTAAAAAGTAGAAATAAATTGTAAAATATGGTTTACTCTTTCCCTCCATGTGGGGTGTGTGTGTGTGTGTGTGTGTGTGTGTGTGGAGGGGGGCTGTTCTTAGGCAAGCTTTTATCATTTTGTGCCACAGTGATACCATTTAAGAATGAGGCTAATGCACTTTTCCTGATTTTTATAGGGATAGTGTGTGCACAAATTATATGCTGTTTGTGAATGTCCTTTGTGTTCTTTGGAATAAATGTTGTCATCTTAACTCTAGGGTACTATTAAATAACTTCTAAAGAGCTACATAGACTCTATGAACTTGAAATCAAATAGAGAAAAATTTAAGTTAAAACTAAGATGGATTTTATCTTTGATACTTCATCTTGACTTTTTTTCTGATGATTTCATTTCTGGATTGATTTGTTCAGAAATGAACTAGATTCCGAAGTCAAGAAGATAGTGATATATGCAAGATTTTGTTTGTGATATTTAACGTTTCAGAAATTCCTTCTTTTCTGCACTTGTGGATTTAAAGGTGCATGTTTTTCACTGGTGAAAGGAGCTGTACAACTCACCTCAAGGAGAATATAGTTTGAACAAAGGTTCAAACTTCCTTCATTCACACGTGGCTTTGGTAGTTCACAATCCAGAGAATACTGAGGAAGCCCGAAGTCCTACAAGGGTTCCTTGGTACTTATGTTTTTCCATAATGAAGAGAAGAGATTGTTTGTTGTCTTAAAATTCATACTTGTGCCCTGGCCAGTCTTGCTCAGTTGGTTGGGCGCATCCTGTGCATCAAGAGGTCACCGGTTCGATTCCTGGTCAGGGTACATGCCCGGGTTGGATTTCAGGTTCGATCCCCAGTAGGGAACATGTAGGAGGCAGCCAATTGATGTTTCTCTCTTTCCCTCTCTCTTTAAAATCAATTAAAAAAGTTAAAAAAATTCACACTCCTTCTGTAACTCCAGTAAAAATGTACCAAAATTTCGTGCCTTCTGAAAGTGGTACATGACTTTTTGATGGAGTTTGAAATGGTGGCTGATTACTTTTGAATACTCAAGCTCCACTGGTTGGCTGCTCACATCTGCAGCAGTGAAAGACAATTAGCAAATTTGTTAATTAGCTTTGGTTTACACATTAAACAAGCAATGTAATTCTATGTAACTTTAACCAACAGGCTGTGTCTTGATTACAGGATATTGTTGCTCATTAATAAATGAAGGTATTTTTAGATTTTGCCAGTGTGTATGCATTTCATTTGCTTGCCTTTCGTAGCTCAGTCTCCAGGACCACCTACATAACCTGTAGGGCTCAGCGTTCAAACACTAAGGCATTTGAGACATTGAATTATGAACATTAAACCGAGTGTGCAACCATTGTGAGTGCAGGGTCATTCTAAATGTAGGGCCCCGGGCGACTGCACGGGTGACATGTCCTCCTGGCCTTACCAGTTGTTCATCGACAGCATTGGGTCCTATGTGCTGAATCAGAGTTTCTATAATTTATGGTCAATTTGTACCATCTCTAGCTTTGGTTGGATCCTTTAATATGTTTTGAACTACTTAAAAATACTTTTTTATTTCTGTGTAAATTATAATTGCTTTGTTTTAGTTAATAATGATCTATCATTATTTCTTGCTTATCTGTAATCAGGGAGAATGTAAAGCAATGTAGCATCAAAAAAGTCCCTTAAATAACTTGAATGAATGGGGGCCTAATTTAAACTTGCAAAATGCTCAGTTCACTTAAAAGCTGAATTCCTTAACAATAAAAAAAATACTTTATTATTTCAAGTTTGTACAGTACTTGGAATAAGTGCTGCTAACAAGTACTTAAAACTGGTAAGTCCTACCTGACGCAGGGTAAAGAATTGGAAAGATTTCTTTGCATAGAAACCATAAGCTAATTTTTTAAAAAATTTGATTGTTGACACTATGGGAGATGCCCCCCACTTTTGCCCGCTTTGTCCTTTTCCACCCAGCCCCTGTCCCTCCTTCCTCGGCCCTCACTGCACTGTTGTCTGTGTCCATGGATATATGCATGTCTGTTCTTTACCTAATCCCTTCCCCTTCTTTCCTCATCCCCCAACTCCCTCGCCTTTGACAGCTGTCATTGTGTACCATGTATCCATGCCTCTGGTTCTATTTTGTCAGTTTATTTTGTTCATTAGATTCCACATATTAGTGAGATCTTACGGTATTTGTCTTTTTCTTACTGGCCTATTTTGCTTAGCACAATACTCTTCAGGACCATCCATGCTGTCACAAAAAGTAAGCGTTCCTTCTTTTTACAGCTGCGTAGAATTCCATTGTGTAAATCTACCACAGCTTTTTATTAAAAATATATTTTTATTGATTTTTTTTACAGAGAGGAAAGGAGAGGGATAGAGAGCTAGAAACATCGATGAGAGAGAAACATCGATCAGCTTCCTCCTGCACACCCCCCACTGGGAATGTGTCCGCAACCAAGGCACATGCCCTTGACAGGAATCGAACCTGGGACCCTTGAGTCTGCAGGTCAACGCCCTATCCACTGAGCCAAACCGGTCAGGGCTACCACAGCTTTTTTTAATGCACTCATCTACTGGTGGGCACTTGGGCTATTTTCAGATCCTGGCTATTGTAATTATTGCTGCTATGAAAATAGTGGTGTACATATTCATTCTGATTCATGTTTCGGGAATCGTAGGATATATACCTGGAAGTGGGATTGCTGGATCAAAAGGCAGTTTTTAAATTTTTTTGAGGAAATTCCATACTGTTTTCACAATGGCTGTACCAGTCTACATTCCTACCAACAGTGTACTAGGGTTCCCTTTTTTCCACATCCTTGCCAGTACTTGTTTGTTGGTTTGTTGATATTAGTAGCCATTCTGACAGGTGTGAGGTGGTACCTCATTGTTAATTTAATTTGCATCTCTCTGATGATTAGTGATTTTGAGCATCTATACTAATAAAAGGGTAATATGCTAATTAGACTGGATAGACGGGACATCATTCCAGACATCCTTCAGGACAAAACCGCAGCAGCTGTGAGGGCCGAGGGCTGGCGGCACAGGAGAGGCGGTGGCATGGGCCGGTTCAGCGCCACGGCCCCCTTTTGCAGAGGCAGCGTGGGAGAGGTGGAGCGAGGGAGAGTTGGTGGTGCTGGAGAGGCCATGGTGCAGGAGAGGCAGCTGCACGGGCTGGTTCAGCGCCGCTCAGCCCTTTCTGCAGGGGCAGTGGGAGATGGGCCTGCACAGTCCCGTTCCCAATGCTGCCCCTTCTGCAAAGGCAGCCATAGAGGCAGCGGTGGTGGCCCGGGCCCGGGCCCGGCGCCATGCCTCCACAGAGGCTGGATGGGGTGCGACCTGCTGTGCCTCAACCTCCCACAGCCCCTCCCCAAGCCGGCCTGGCCCCAGATCGCCCCCCACCCACCAGAGGGTGGGGGCCTGGGCCAGAGCTAAGAAGTGAGGGCTGCGACTGGCAGTGACAGCAGCAGCGGGGTGATGGGGGTGGCACCTTCCCCTGATCATCCTGATCCCTCCCAAAGTGAGCGGGCCTAAGCCGTCAGTAGAACATCCCCTGAGGGCTCCTGAACTATGAGAGGGGGCAAGCCGGGCTGAGGGACCCTCCCCCCAGTGCACAAATTTTCGTGCACTGGGCCTCTAGTCTTTTCATATGTCTGTTGGCCATTTGTATATCCTCTTTGGAGAAGTGTCCACTTAGGTCCTTTACCCATTTTTTAATTGAATTGTTTGTCTTCCTGGTATTGAGTTGTATAAGTTCTTTATGTGTTTTGGAGATTAGCCCCTTGTCAGATGAATCATTGATGAATATGTTCTCCCATACAGTGGGTTCCCTTTTCATTTTGTTTATGGTTTCCTTTGCTGTACAGAAGCTTTTTAGTTTGATGAAGTCCCATTTGTTCATTTTTTCCTGTGTTTCCCTTGCCCTTGGAGTCATATCAGCAAAAATATTGCTCCAAGAGATGTCTGATATTTTATTGCCTATGTTTTCTCCTAGGATTTTTATAGTTTTGCCACTTACATTTAAGTCTTTTATTCATTTTTTAGTTTATTCTTTTGTGTGGCATAAGTTGGTGGTCTAGTTTCATTCTTTTCCATATGCCTGTCCAATTTTCCCAACACTGAGGAGACTTTTTATGCTCCATTGTTTGCTCTTGTCTCTTTTGTCACATATTAATGGACCATAAAAGTGTGATATGATTTCTGGGATTTTTGTTCTGTTCCATTGATCTATACACCTGTTCTTGTGCCAGTATCAGGCTTTTACAGTGGCTTTGTGGTAATATAGTTTGATATCTGGTATTGTGATCCCTCCAACTTGGTTCTTCTTTCTCAAGATTACAATTTGGGGTCTTTATGGTTCCATCAAATTTTTGGAATATTGTTCTAGATCTGTGAAATATGCCATTGGTATTTTAATAGGAATTGCATTGAATCTATTGTGTTGAGTAGTATGGACATTTTAATGATGTTAATTCTTCCAATCCATGAACTTGGTATATGCTTCTACCTGTTTGCATCATCTTCTATTTCTTTCTTCAGTGTCTCATAGTTTTATGAATACAGGTCTTTCACCTCCTTGGTTAAGTTTATTCCTAGGTTCCTTATTTTATTGTTGTTATTGTTGTTTTCTTAATTTCTATTTTTGAGACTTCATTATTGGTGTATAAAAATGCCACAGATTTCAGATATTAATTTTACATCTTTTTACTTTGCCAAATTCATTTATTAAATCTAGTAGTTTTGGGGGGAGTCTTTTGAGTTTTCTACTAGTATGTACAATATCATGTTATCTGTGAATAATGATAGTTTGACTTCTTCCTTCCCAATTTGGGTGCCTTTTATTTCTTCTTCTTTGATGACTGTGGCTAAGGCTTCCAGCTCTGGCTAGTCCCTCTTGTGACCCTGCCCTTCCTACCAGTCTGGAGGTGGTTTCTGCCCCTCCTTGTTTAAAAGTCTCCTCCTCAGCTAGACTTCAGTTGGTAATTCAGGGAGAATGTTCCCCAATTTAGTTTTATTTTCAGTTTGGTTCTAGGAGGAGCTGCAAGAAAGATTCACCTACACTACACCAGCTTGAAAACCTACAAGCTAATTACTTTTAAGGGTGTGTTTTCTTGACTTTAGATAGAAGGCCAGGCTTTCTGGCCAGAATCTTGTTTATACTAACAATTTACTTCACTAACATTTTTGCCTTAGAGATGGCAAACTTTGATCCTATTCCCCTTTGAATTATTAAAATTTCAGATAGTAGAATCTGAACTTAATGAGGCTTTGCTGGTTATTTTACCTTGACAAGAATCTTATTATTATTATTATTATTATTATTATTATTATTATTATTTTAACGTGTGTGTATGTATATGCATATTTAAGGAGTGGGTGAGTAGCAGATTTAACTTTAAACCATATCTTGCTTTGACAATTAGTAGCATGAGTAAATCTTTAATGTTACCTTTCTTTTAGGAAATTTGTAGGTTGTGAATTCATTTTTCTTCAGGTTTGCAAGAGACCCCAAAGTTCATGGAGACAAAACTTCCACAGATGTATTAATCCCCTGAAGAGTATCCCTTCAACAGATTGTTCAGTCTGTTATCTCCCTTTCTAATGAGGGAACTCACAATCTCATAATCTTATGTCATACATTTCCTTATTATGCTATATTGAAATCTGTTTTCTTTGAACCTATTGATTTTGATTTGACCTCTGTGGGTCCTTCACAGTAAGACTATTTTAATTCCACATAACCAATTTGAAAACATTTAAAGATAGTTATGATATCCTTCTTTAGTCTTCTTTCCTCCATACTAAACATATATTTTTCTTAAAATTTTATTATTTTTAATGTCTTTTCATATGTCATGTGACCCTTCTGATGTGGGAAATTGAATATCCAGTTTGTCTACATCTTTAAGTTTCAACACCACTTTGTGTTTGCCTTTAAGGTTCAACACTAAGAACAAAATACAATGTGGAAGTAAATTACCAGTGCCAAGTGAGGCCTATTGCCTCACTTCTATAAGATATTGCTTTTTGTTTTTGGAAAAGTTTTTTAATTTCCTTATTGCTAAAGGTAGTACCCGCTTTCAGGTAATCATACTGTATTGTTGATTCATATTAAATTTTATACCAACCAAAGTTCCTATGTCTCTTTAAAAGTGGATGACAAACCATTTATTTTTAAACATTTGGTACTTAGGAAATTTGTTTTTGAATTGTAAAGTTTGTTAAATTTCAATGTGTTTGACTTGACTTATCCCTTCACTCTGTTAAGTCTGTTTTAATTTCTATAATTCATTATCCCACTCAGTTTTGTAAAAATATGTTTTATTGATTTTTTAGAGAGAGAGAGAGAAAGGGAGAGAGAGAGAGATAGAAACATTGATGAGAGAGAATATCGTTTGGCTGCTTCCTGTATGCCCCTCACCAGGGATTAAGGCTCACAGCCAGGCATGTGCCCTGACCAGAGATCTCTTAGTGCATGGATTGACACTCAATCACTGAGCCATGCCAGCTGGGCCCACTCAATTTTTTTTTGTCATCTTCACAGTTTAGGACATGACCATTTGTTTTCTAAGCCATTGATAATATTTGGATAAGAGAAGGTCAAGAACAGAACCCCATGGCACAATTCTTTATCCCTGTTGAGATTCTTTTCGTAATCAGTAGGCTTTTGAGTACAGCTGTTCAAGTAATTACTGGTTGTCCTAGTATCTGTTGACATTTCTCCATCTTTTCCATTTGGCTATGAAAGGCCCTGTTTTGTTGTAATCCAATATTATTGACTGCACTTTCTGACCAGACTAATGGTCCCCTTAAAGGAAGTTATAAAGTTGATTTATGTAACATAATAATAGTTAAGAAGTTTGAAGATAAAATAAGTACCTCAGATAACTCACAAATAAATCATCCACAAGGTAGTAAAAGTCAACTGTATTTATCCAAGGGAGAATAAGGTCTGATTGGAGCCCACTGACTAATTCTCATTCTGAGCCACATAATTTTAACTTTGTTTTCCAGTCACCAGAGACACATATTACCATGGCAATGGATAATAAGAAATGTCACAGGAGTACTTAAGAAGAATAAAGTTGTAGGAAATGTTGAATGGAGACTGACTATATGTTGCTGGAGTGATACACAAGGGTGAATCTCTTATAAAGTCCATGTGTCTATCTTTGGGGTATTAATGTTGTCACTGAGATGTGCCAAGACAGTCTTAGAAACCTGACTGGTATTTAATAATATTGTGATCGTACCAGGTAGGAAGTATCTGCCTCTCAGAGTTGCTTGTAAAGATTAAATGAGAAGTTGTAATAAGTATCCAGCATAGTCCCTGACATAATATGAACTTAATAATCCTATTAATTAATTCAGCAAGCATTAACTGTATGCTAATATATACCAGGTACAGGGCATTTATTTTGTATGATAACTGAGAAGTAATGTGTATTTTTCCTTCTGTTTTTATATATGTGTATACATATATAACTTAAATAAGTAAATATTACTAGCTGGAGTCCACATGACTCATTAATGAATTTATTATTTTTTCAACAAAAAATGTATAAATCTTAGACTGAGAGTACATATACAAGACCAGAACAATTTGTTTATTTGGCCATTCCATAGAACCAAAGGATTTCTGAGATTGGATGGATCTTCTAAATAAAATGCAATTTTTATTTATCATATTAGGAAACTGACACTAAGAGAAGATTATTTTAGTATGTCTTAGAGCTAAAACAAGATTTTCTTGTTTTTGACTCATATTCCTTACTCAGTCAACATTATATTTTCTACCATATCAAACCGAACAAATTCCTCCAAAGGGGGATATCACCCTTAAACTTGTGATATGGTGTCACAAACCACAGGGTAGAAAATGTCACCCTAACTTGGCCTATTGATTTAAATATGCAATTTAGAAAAACTTAAAAAGATGTGATAACTCTTGGTGGTGGGTATACTTTTTGTGTGCAGTTGACATATTTGGTATGAAATAATAAACTTGTCAAAACTGGTCACACTTTGTAGGCATAGTTCATCGATATGATGATGTTCATGTTCTTGAATGACTGATCTCATTCAAAGGATCAACAAACAAACCTATTGGAAAGGGAATTGCCCATCTAAGGCATAACCTAAGGGAAGCTGAAAAGAATCAATGAAGAATAAGAAGCTAAACTTTTCTTCCTGGAAAGAATCAGCCAGTTAGTTGTGTTGAATCATATCTGATATGTAGGGGTTAAGGAGGTGGCGGTGATGTCTGAAGAATAGGGATAAATTAGTGAAAGTTGCCGTAATGTTGATTCAAAATTTTCTTCCACTTGGTGAAATCCATTGCTTAGGGGTGATTCTCCTTCAAGGGAAGGCTGCTTACAAATTCAAGGTCATTTTCTGAATCCTAAACAGCTTACCATTGTGCCAAGCTTTTCTGCTTTTATTTTTATTCCTTTCACCGTAGATATATCTTAGAACACAGGTTCTATAATTCCTGCTTTGTGATATGATATTAGACCCCGTCCCAGTTGCCCAGGCTACTGTAAACACAGGGCTATTCGGGCGGACAGCTGGACAAGGAGTAAGGGCTGAGGAGGCTGCAGCCTGTGTATGGACAGGGAAAGGGAAGGGCCTGGGACTTCCTATTTGAGCACAAAATAGATCACAGAAGGTGAAAGAGGCAGCTGGACTTCAGAGGTCATTGAATTCAACCTCTTCTATTTTGCAAGTGAGGAAACTGAGGCCCAGAGGGAGAAAATATTCTGCCTAACACCGAAGATCTATCGTCACAGTTTGCCTTAAAACTCAGATAATTTGATAGCAGATTCCAACCAAAACACTTCAGTATACAAAAAAATATGAAACATAACAGAAACACCTGTATTCTGTCCCCTATGCCAAATCTTTGTTTATTTTCAATGTCTATATTTTCTTTAGACATTTTTAAGAATCTCCTTTCCTCTGACCATCTTTCTCCAGAGCTAATTACAGCTCCATCGCCTATGCATGGCTGTATAATTTTACTACGTGTAGACATGCCCAAAACAATACCCAATATTGTTCATCATAAACAATATCAAATGTATGCATTCTTCTACAACTTTTTTTTTAATTTGCTCAACTTGTTTTTGAAATTTCTCTGTGTTAAAGCATGTAGCTGCAATTAATTCATTTTAGCTATGAATGGAATTTCAGTGCAGAAACATACCCCAATTTATGCAGTGTTCTCTGTGGATAGATATTCAGGTGAATCCCGATCTTTTGTTATTAGAGACAAACCCACAGTGGACATTTATATGCATTTCCTTTGGCTCTGGTGTGAGGGTCTCCAGGTTAGAGTCTCCCTGCTGATGGGCTATGAGAGGGTATAGTGAGCTGCGTGGGCCAGCACTACAGAACTGGTCCTAGGGCGGTGGAGCCCCTGGGATGGTGGCCTCAGGCCTCTGGCAGTCTCTTTCTCTCAATGTGAAGTGCTCCACAAATAACATCACTTGCTATTTTTGCCAAGATGTGACTAGATTGGGAAGCATTGTTCTAAGGTAGTGGTTCTCACACATTATCATGCATCAGAATCACCTGGAGGGCTATTGAAAAGATTGCTGGCTCCCATCTAGAATTTCTGATTCACTAGGTCCCATGTATTTACATTCTAATGCATCCCCAGTGATGCTAAAGTTCTTGGTCTGGAGATCACATTTGAGAGCTACTAGGGCAGTGATGGCGAACCTATGACACGCGTGTCAGAGGTGACACGCGAACTCATTTTTTTGGTTGATTTTTCTTTGTTAAATGGCATTTAAATATATAAAATAAATATCAAAAATATAAGTCTTTGTTTTACTTTGGTTGCAAATATCAAAAAATTTCTATATGTGACATGGCACCAGAGTTAAGTTAGGGTTTTTCAAAATGCTGACACACCGAACTCAAAAGGTTCGCCATCACTGCACTAGGGTATATATGTAGGAGTTGAGAAGGAAGTCATAAGAAGTCCCAATTGATTATTCAAATGCCTTTGTATTATTGCAAAATATTTCCTCATAATTAGTATATCATATAATCTACAATATAATTTTAAAGTAAAAATGATATGATTCTATAATTCAATAGCTTGGTATTTGTAGCTTTTGTGTGAAAGACAGAGAACGTTTAATCAAACTCAGAAACATCTGCATTCCCTTTTGAGCATTTGGACCCAGGAAGAGGGCTTTCTACCATGAAATAGTATGGGCTGTAAAAAAGAAGGAACTCTTACCATTTGCAACAGCATGGATGGACCTGGAGAGTATTATACTAAGTAAAATAAGCCAGTAAGAAAAAGACAAGTGTCACATGATCTCACTCATATGTGGAATTTAATGAACAAAATAAGCTGATGAATAAAATAGGTTAAGAGACATAGAAGCATGGAGCAGACTGTGGAATCTCAGAGGGAAGGAAGGGTGGGTGGATGAGTGGGGAGAGATTAACCAGGGAATTTATATGCATTCTGGAGGCCCTGTGCACGGATTTGTATACCGGTGGGGGTCCTTCATCTTGGCCTGTGCTCTCTTGCAATATGGGACCCTTTCGGGGGATGTAGTAATATGTGGTGAAGTGGCAGGCGGCCGGGGAGGAGCCCGAGCCTGAGCCGCTGCTCCTGCTCATCCCAGCCCCACTGAGCCTGCCACTATTGCCTTTCGGTATCGCTGCCGCAGAGGCAGAAGAGGCTCACGGGAGCACACTGACCACCAGGGGGCAGCTCCTGCATTGAGTGTCTGCCCCCTGGTGGTCAGTTTGTGTCATAGCAACCAGTCAAACGGTTGGCGAGTCTCTTAGGGTTTTATATATAGAGATAGATATGCATAACCCATGGACACAGACAATAGTGTGGTGAAGGCCTGGGAGGGGTGGGTGCAGGGTGAAGGGTGTCAATAGGAAAAAACACACAAACAGGACATCTGTAATACTTTCAACAATAAACATAAATAAAAGACAATTGAATGAGAAAAGCAGTTCTTCTTTCCTTGTCCTGTTATCTTTATGGTGTAATCAATAGGTACATCACCCGTTCACTAAGAAAGGAAAGCAAAAAGGGAAAGGTTACGATTAGAACATTATCAGCGCTCTGCAGAGTTGTAATCAGAATGTTCCTCCCTGTGGGTCAGTGGTGTCTCCCATGATGTCCACTCTGGTTCCTGTTTCTCCCATTGCATCCCATGCAGTGCTCAGTCTTCTCTGGAAAGCTCTCCCTTCAGAACTTTCTCCCTCTTCCCCTGCCCTTCTCAAAAGGCATCTGTTTCTCTCCATTTGCAAAGACAACCCTCTATTTATACCCTCAGTAAAAAAAGGACCAATGAAATAAAGTCCCTTGCAATCAACAGTTCAGTTTGGAGGGAGAAGTGGTGCTGAAATGGACCTTCACCCCCAACTCCACCTCTAACATCCCCTTGGTATGGGTTCATACCTGGTGTGAAGTAGCACCTCCTCCACGTTCCCTGTCTGAGTGAATGACCCTAACATCCACCAGTCAGAAAACAAGAGCTCATCATTAACTCCTGATTCTCATTCATGCCCACACCCAGTCCCCATTGAGTGGAATCTGTTCACCTTCCCCAGCCTCCACCTTTGCCCACATCCCTGCCCTGTGCCTCTGGATGATGACAGCTTCTCAAATGCTCTCCATTCTTGTTCCCTTCTGCTCCATTCTTCACACAGAAGCCAGACTGACCTTTCAAAAATGGGAACTAGATATGTCACTTTACTGCTAAAAATCCACCTCACCCCCTCAGTGGCTTCTCTTTGCTCTTAGAGCTAAAGCCAACCCGTCTAGTCCCACATGACCTGCTCTTCAGGCAATCAGACCTCTCTCCTTTTCCATCCCCAAGGCGTTGGACTCACTCCTGCCTCAAGCCCTCTGCACGGTTTCTTCTCTTTATTGAAAAGTTCTTTCTCTTCCTCCTTTTTGCTCTTCTCCTTAATACCTTGTACCTCCTTCAAGTCACCTGGAACATTACTTCCACAGGCCAGGCTTCTTGACAGTCCTCTTTCTACAGACTGGGGTTGATCCCATGTGAGAAGCAATCTTATACCCTCTCTCCTCCTTCTAATCATGTGTTTATTGTCTGGTTTCCCTATTGGGCTGTAAGCTTAATGAGAGCAAGGTCCTGGCCCTTTTATTCTCAGCACTGAGTCCCCAGGGTCTGAGCTAGTGCCTCGGGGCCACTCAAAAATACAATAAATGTCTGTGGCTCATTGAATTAAAATTTTGACTACATTTCAAGATATTGATTATATACACACATATATATCTAAACTTCTCAACATCATTTACCTATAAACCTGGGTCAGTTTGTCTGGTTTAAAAACTTGACACCAATATTAGAGATCAAATTTGTATGACATGTTTATGTTGTTTATGGTTTATATTGAGTAGCTGAAGCTACCCAACTTGTCCCCAAAGTGTAACTAGAAACCTTTCATTAGCAAATCCTTCTCTATTACTATCTTTCCCATCAGTAATATTACAGAAGACGGCATGTGCAGTGTGCAAGATGGGACTTGAACTTGGGAATCTGCTATCAATCAGCAGATGTGAAAAAAAAAAAGACTCAGCACCCAAGTAATGAAGTGAATTTTAAAAAATATAATCTGAGAGTCTATAGGAGAATAGGAACATAATGCTGAGCTCTTAGTTTCTGGAGCTAGAGTAAGGAAATCTCCAGGTCCATAGGTTTATTTGAATCAAACCTAATATTTAAAAATGTAGGTTTAATTTTTTTTTTTTTGGTAAAGTGATTCAAGAATAAAATCCAGGAGTCTGGATCTATAGCATCCACATTGTTTTTATTAAAAGCAATATGATTTATCAAAACATTGATGAAATATAAAATAGATATCTAAGTAATCTAAAATTGTGAAATTCTTGAAATTATTATAATACCATACATTAAGTAAAGGTTTTTAATGAAGCTCTTTTAACATAGCAAACTTCAAGTTGGTCTGACTCCAGATTCCACCCTTTGATCTTGGACAGATTCTGGGTTTGAACCAGCTCTGCCATCCAGTAGCTGAGTGACCTGGTAAATTATTCTTCTGCAGTCTTAGTTTCCTCATCTCTACAAAGGGCATTATGATAGTTGCTGTCTTATCTGGCTGTTGAGGATGAACTGACATAACTCTTCCCCAGAATGTCCTTGCAGCTTCTAAGACCTGTTCTCTCCACCATAGGCAGAGCAATTCTTTTAAAATCTGCTCAAAACCCTTCAGTGGCTCCTCATTTTCCATCAGGTTAAAGCCTATCAGGGCCTCCAAAATCTGACCCCTATAAACTCCCTAATCTTACCTCCTATTTTCTGAAAAACAGCATTTAAGATATAACTTTGGGTTATATCTCATGTTGAAATGTGTATATAACTGTTGTCTCAACCACTGAAGGCACAGTGCCCCTGTTACTTTTATTAGGCTGAATGACACTTTAAGAAAAAAAAAATTTACACCATAAATGGAATGATACTGCCTGACAAAAGTAAGTGCTGTATCTTGTGTGGCCACAAAAAGACCTGGATTATCAGATTTATTTATTTATTTATTTTTTAAATATATTTTATTGATTTTTTACAGAGAGGAAGGGAGAGAGATAGAGAGTTAGAAACATCGATGAGAGAGAAACATCGATCAGCTGCCTCCTGCACATCTCCCACCGGGGATGTGCCCGCAACCCAGGTACATGCCCTTGACCGGAATCGAACCTGGGACCCCTCAGTCCGCAGGCGGACGCTCTATCCACTGAGCCAAACCGGTTTCGGCTGGATTATCAGATTTAAAGGAGAAAAGTCACACCACATATAGCAGATTGTCTCTCTTATTCCATTTTGCACACAATTGGCACACATTTGTTTTATCAGTCATTTTAATTTTTGCCTTAAAGAGTGTTAGGACATTAAAATGCTCAGTTTCATGACCTCGATAGATATGTTTTTCTTGACCACATACTATATATTTCAGAGGTTTTGTAACCTTTTCATTTATTTCGGAGGTGTGTGTGTGTGTGTGTGTGTGTGTGTGTGTGTGTGTATGTGCATGCATGTGCGCCTGTGTGTTCTCCTAACCACCAAGTGTTGGCATTTATGTAACTGTTCATCTAATTTTATTGAATCCCAAATCAATAATGTTTTAAGCACCAAATGACTTGATCACAGAATTTGGGACAAGATAGCTTAGTGATGTTTTCTAAATAAACACAGAAAATACTGGACATATTTACCCCACTCATTCTCTAAGGACAAGCTGGATGGACGCCAATATTAAAGATTAGTTAGAATCACTAGAAGAGTAGAAATGTAAAATAGCAAAAACAAACAAACAAAGAGGTTCTTAGAAATGAAGTAGTGTGCGGGAAGTCAGTAAATCACTAAACATAACAATGCAGGCAGGCTACAAGAGAATTAATCAGCCAGAGAGCTGTAACATAGAGATTGATGAGCTATTCTAAGTACTCTTTATGGTACATAGTTGACCTTCTTTTTGCCAGCTATTATCTAAGAGTTCTAAGGCTTCCAAATTAAAAACATGACCCTGGAACTGTGAAATCTATATCCTCTATTATTTTCTATATTACAAAGCCTATCTCTCTTAAACATGGCTCTGAACTTTGTTTTAGAATGATAGAAATTTCTATGGTGGAAATTAGAAACATCTAGTGTACTTCAAGAACTCTTGTTCACAGTGGCATCTGAAAGTAGATAATCTTAGAATAGAATCACAGTGGCATCATCTGAAAGTAGATAATCTTAGTATAGAATCACAGTGGCATCATGCAAAAATTTAATGTTATAAAGTTAGAAATAAAAAATGGTATTGAGTCTAACCAAATAGAGAATCTATAGTTTACTTCAGCAAGAGAGAGATTTAATTTTCCTACATTTATATGCTTCATTTTCTCTATATGTTTGTGCAGGATCAAACCTGTAAATTTTAAATCAAGTGATTTATCAGTAGCAGTTGAAAACTTGAGATAAATAAAAGAACTATGCTGTTTGGTGGGGAGCCATTACAAATTGCTTTGAGCGTTTGTAGAATTAGTATGATATTTCAGATGCCCTATAAGTATAAAACACACACTGGATGTCATAACTTAGTAAGAAAAGAAATTGAAAATGTCTCAATAATTTTATACTGAACACTTGGCAAAAAAGTTCATTTTAACATGCTTAAATAAAATATATTTTTAAAGTTAATATTGCTTTATTTTTTCTGTTTCAATGTGTCCATTAGAAAATTTAAACCTGCATATGTGGTTCACTTTTGTGTCCTGCACTACATTTCTGTGGGGCAGGGCTGACCTACAGATCTGGGGAAGGCAGAGGTTTTAGGAGACTTACTCTCAGGTTTACTGGTTTGCAGTGGTGCCCAGAAGGCATGTCTTCTTTGTCATGAGTAGGTCAAACACAAAAGGAAAACATTACCCATATCAAGGAGATGCAAATTACTTCATTTTAAATCTCTCTCTCTCTCTCTCTCTCTCTCTCTCTCTATATATATATATATATATATATATACCTACTAGGGGCCTGGTGCATGAAATTCGTGCACTGGGGGATGTCACTCAGACAAGCCTGCCCCCTCTCACATACTGGGAGCCCTCAGGGGATGTCCTAGTGACGGCTTAGGCCCACTCCCTGCTCCCCTTGGGGATAGGGCCTAAGCCGAAGTCTGGCCTCCCTTTGTGGGAGGTGACCGGGCTGATCAGGGGAAGGCACCAGCCTCATCATCCTGCTGCTGCACCCACTTCCAGTCACTGCAGCCAGCAAGGTTTTTTCATCAACACAAACTCCAGTCCCTTCACCATGAAAAAATGACAACTTTCTTTTGGCATTTTCAAGATGTGTCTTTCAGCCCTAGCTGGTTTGACTCAGTGAAACCTGTGGATTGAAGGGTCCCGGGTTTGATTCCAGTCAGGGGCACATGCCTGGGTTGCAGGCTCGATCCCCAGTAGGGGGTGTGCAGGAGGCAGCCGATCAATGATGCTCTCTCATCATTGATGCTTCTATCTCTCTCTCCCTCTCCTTTCCTCTCTGAAATCAATAAAAATATATTAAAAAAAGATGTGTCTTTCATATAATAATAATGTCTTTATTTTTTTTTATCCTCACCTGAGGATATGTTTCCATTGATTTTTAGAGAATGTGGAAGAGAAAGGGAAAGACACAGAGAAACATCAAAGTGAGAGGAACACTTTGATTGGTTGCCTCCTGCATGAGCCCTGATCTGGGCCCAGGCCAGGGAGGGGCCTGCAACCTAGGTACATTCCCTTGGTCAGAATTGAACTCTGACCCTGCCATCGGCAGGCCAAGGCATTATCCACTGAGCCAAACCGGCTAGGACAGGATATGACATTTCTTAACCCTCTAGCAGCGGATCTTCATTTTTTTTTTTTTCGCCAGAAGTGTGGTGGAAAACCCTAGATCACCTTTTTGCATTCTTATTACCCAAGTTACTAAGAATATTACCAATGGCATACAGGGAGCTTAACCAATGAGTGATCAGAAAAGGTATTTCCTCTGTAGTTCACACCAATTGCTGGCTTGGCCCCTCCTCACCCCCCAGCCCCAGGCCTGATGCCTCTGGCCCAGGCTTTAGGCCTGGGCAGGGGACCCCCATCTCCCCCTGATCACCGGCTCCAACCCCCCGCCCAGGCCTGACGCCTCGGCCAGAGGCGTGGACCTCCATCACCCTCCGATCGCCAGATCGGCCTCTTGCCCAGGCCTGATGCCTTTGCCAGAGGTGTCAGGCCTGGGCAGGGGACCCCCATCTCCCCCCGATCACCGGCTTCTGGGCAGCTTCTGGGGCCGGCCTGCAGCCCGGGATGGCGGCTGGCACTGGCAGCCGCGCTGTCCCGCCCTGTCTGCAGTATGCAAATTAGCCACCATCTTTGTTGGCGGTTAATTTGCATATTGCACTGATTAACCAATGGGAGGCGTAGTGAAGGTATGGTCAATTACCATGTTTGTCTATTATTAGATAGGATGTTATGCAAATTAGGCTGGGACACTGTAATGGGTCACAACTGGACAGGAGGAGGTTGTGCATGCAGGTGAGGCTCACAGTGGAGATGGAGACAGAGACAGGGAGGCCAGTGAGCCATCGCGCCCTGGCTCCAGCAGGCCCCCTGGAGCCAAAGTGGACATGGAAAGGGATGTGGGGGGGTGGGGGGGAGGGGGCTGGCCTGCAGCCTCCTTGGCTGAGTGCAGGCCCAGAGAGAAGAGGCGGGCCTGCCTCCCCCTCCCGCGGAAGCAGCACGGCTCCCTCCTGCCTCCCGTGGAATCGGCGCGGGTCCCTCCCAGCTTCTGTGGAAGTGGCGTGGCTCCCATGGGTGCTGGAGGCTCCCTTCCACCTCCCACAGAAGCCGCACGGTTCCTGCGGAAGCAGCACGGCTCCTGCAGAAGCGGCAGGCGGCCTACTGCATGCGGTATCATGCGATGGGCTACTATTTTTAAATAAAATGTTCATTTGTTATTTTCATCAACTTCCTCAGATAATTTCTCAAGGTGTGATATATACACACACAAACTAGTCTTGTTTGTAAGTCAGTAGAAAAGTCAAATCACTGAAAAGATGCAGGCTTTAAAAAAGTGTATTTTATCCATAGAAAATATTAGCATTGCATTTCTCTTTCTTTTTAGTAATATTTCTGAATGCTTTGAAAACTACATGAGTCTTTTCTTTATCTTCACTTAAAAAAAATGAAATTTAAAGGAAAACAAAATTAATTTCCCCTTGGGGCAGTCTTGCTGCCTCTCACAGGGAATGTAATGGAAGTGGCTAAGATAGTGCTGCACACTCACCACCACGCATGTATTTTATATGGAGCATTTTCCAGAAAACTCAAAGGAGACATGTTTCTATCACTTCAGAATAAAATTGATTTTGTTTTTATTTAAAAATTTGTCTTTAAAACTTGGAAAAAGAGTAGAATATCTATCATTTTCTTTTTAAAGATGAGGAATGCTGTTACCTATACTGACATCTCTAAGAGTATGGCTAAACAAACGCGTTTACTTTGAAGGGATCCTTAAAAACATAGTATTAAAATGGACACCCAGTGGTGAAAACGGGGAGGAGAAGCTTGTAGCAGGTGCATGGATTTGAACAAAAGTGGGTAAGGGAGTGGGGCAGGGGAGGAGTCGGCTGTTGGCCTCCATGGCTAGGCTTTAGAAATGTTGAGCCACAGATGGTCTCTAAAATGCTTTCCGGTTGTTTTACAGATGCATCGGTTGCAGAGCCTCTGTCTGGTTTGGAGGAGGGTGGGGTCACTATGCTTAACTAGTCAAGGGAGAGTGAGGGAAGTGAGGGAAGGAGAGAGCTGCCAGAGACCTGAGCAGCAAGGCCTGCAGGGGGTTTTGGAGAAGAGACTCTCTGTGGGGCCTTAAGGGGTGTGCTTGGGGGTACAGGGGGCACTGAACTTGTTTGGGACTAGGAAAGAGCCCATCCTCAACTGCTGCCTCTCAGAATGTTTAATTTTCAAAAAAAATCATTTAAATGAAACATTAGCCAAAGGAAATTAAAAGTAAAAGCAAGCTCTGCACATACTGAGAGTCTAAATGCAAACTAACCTGACACAGAACACAAAATTCTTTGAAGCTTTTGAAAACATCTGGCTCCTATCTTTTCTAGTTCAACTGTATTGTATTCATATGATTTCACTTATATGTGGAATCTAACGAACAAAATAAACTAACAAAGTAGAAACAGACTAATAGATACAAAGAACAGACTCACAACTATTGGAGGGGAAGAGGGTTGGAGGGAGCTGGATGAAAAAGGTGAAGGCATAAAGTAGAAAAAACAAACCAAAACAAAACAAAACTCATAGATACAGACAATAGTATGGTGATTACCATATGGTAACGGGGGTGAGGGGAGGTAGAAGAGGGTAAAGGAGTGTATAGATGGTGATCGATTGAAGGAGACTTGACTTTGGATGGTGAACATACCATACAATATACTGATTATGTATTATAGAATTGTACATGTGAAACCTATGTAATTTTATTTATCAACTAGAGACCCGATGCACAAAATTTGTGCAAGGGGCTTGGCCCTCACAGCCCGACCAGCTTGCCTCGGCCCTAGGCCCTAGCAGCCCCGGCTTTATCTGGAAGGATGTCCGGTCTAATTAGCATATTATGCTTTTATTATTATAGATGTCACTTTAATAAATTCAATAATAATGAAAAACCAGGACAAAACAAAAAACTCACATCAAATCAAGAATGCAATGGGCCTTTCCTAACCTGATAATATCTAACAACAAATTATGGAAATATAAAGTGAAGGTGAATATATATTTTAAAGAGGGTAAGACAGGAATGTTCCTTTTTCTTATTCCACTTATCTCGATATTCTGAGTCTTAGAGACTTTAGTAAGACAAGAAGGAGAAATATTTGTAGGTAAAAGGAGGAAGAAGGAAGAAACTAAGTTAGTTTTTACTTACAGATAATGTCAGTATTAAAAAGAAAATCTAGGTGTGGGGGCTGCGGGAAGAGACTGGACAAAAATCGTACACCTATGGATGAGGACAGTGGCAGGGGGTAAGGGCAAGGGGTGGGGTGGGGTGGGAACCAGGTGGAGGGAAGCTATGGGGGAAAAAAAGAGGAACATCTGTAATAATCTGAACAATAAAGGTTTGTTAATTTAAAAAAAAGAAAATCTAAAAGAATCTACAAACTATTTGAACTAACAAGAGAGGTTGCAAGGCTGCCAGATAGAAAATTAATTTATGCAAATTAATAATCTTATAATGATAAAAGCTAACATATTTGATTACTATGTACCAGGTACTTTGTGTATGTTAATTTATTCATGGCTCACAGCCACCTTATGAGGTGGCACTGTTATTATTCCCTTTGAAATTTGGGAAGCCTGAGTCACAGAGATGAAAGAATTTGCCCTGGTGACAGTATGTGAGGGAACTGGGGTCAACTGACCCCAGAACTGGTGATTTGTTTCTCTCCTTCTAATGCACAAGAATAGCCAATTACTGTGGAATAGCGAAGAAAGCTTTTTATGATGTCAATGAAAACTATATGGTCCTTACGACTAATATTTTAAAAAATCAGTAAAACCATTGAGGAGAAAATGTAAACATTATTGAAATATAGAGAAGAGGATCTGAATTATTAGTAAGATAATATCATTTTTATTTAAATTTATATATTAAATGTTTCAATACTCCAATCTTGTGTTCATATGCTAATACACCATTGTTAGAATAGCCAGACAGTTCTTTTTTTTTTATTTTGGTTAATCTTCAACTAAGGCTATTTTCCCATTGATTTTTTTTTTTAAGAGCGAGTGGCAGGGATGGGGAGAGAAACATCGATTGGTTGCCTCCTGCATATGCCCTGACCAGGGCTGGGGATCCAGCCTGCAACTGAGGAATGTGCCCTTGACTGGAATCGAACCCGGGACCCTACGGTCCATGGGCCGTTGCTCTATCCACTGAGCCAAGCCAGCAAGGGTAACAGTTCTAAAATAAACAAGTGAAAAAAGCAAAAACCAAAGATTTGCCCATATATTTATTAACTAATAAAACAATTTTTAGTACATGGCACAGTTGGGAATTTGGAATTAGCACAAGGATAGACAAATATAATCAAAGAGAACAGAATAAATGCTTGAGAAAGTGCTCACACAATATGGGACTTGGTATCTGCCATCAAAACAGAAAGAATGGACTCTCATTGGATTTTTTTGTTGTTATTAAAAAATAAATTTAAGGTGGATTACAGACCAATTGTGAAAAAGAGTTTATAACTGTAGTAGGAAATGCAGTTACAAAATAGATAGGTACATAGATAAATGATAGAGATATAGGAGGATAGCTTCATGACATCAGGTAGGGAAAAACTAATGGATCAGACTACATGAAATTAGAAATCTTCTGAATGACTAAAGACCCTAAAACCAAGCTAGGCCACATCCTGATAGAAGATATTGGTATATATGACACATCAAAGACTCCTATAAGTTATTTTTTTTAAAGGCAAATAATAGACAAATAGAAAAATGGGCAAAGAATATGAGTAGACCCCACAGAGAGGGGAAAACTCAGAGGGCTACGACAATGTCTGAAAAACAACACACTCATCACACTAGTGAGCAATCAGGAAAATGTCAATTACTAGAAAACTGACATGTCATTTTACTTTTATCTGATTGGAAAAAGAAAAAACAAAAAAGACAATGCCAGGTGTTAATGTCCCAGTAGAAACGCAGTGAAAGTTAAAGATGTTCAGCCTCTTTGGTGAGTAATTTGATGATATTCAGTAAAGTTTGAGTTACACATATCCCATGACCTACTTATTCTGCTCTAGGTAAGTGCTTCAGAGAGGCTTTTGCATGTGTATACCAGGATTTCGTGCAATAGTGTCTGCAATATCAAAAATTAGGAATAATCCAAATAAACCTTAGTACAGAAATGGATAAATAAATTCTGAAAGATGCATAAAGTAGAATGTTCTAGCAGTCAAATCATTAGCTGAATTTATATTGTTCATTCAACAAATATTTGTTAAACATCTATGTGATAGGCACTATTTATGTGCTCAGGATGCATTATTGAATAAAGCAGAAAAATTCCCTCTATTTCTTTTATTTTAAATATATTTTATTGATTTTTTACAGAGAGGAAGGGAGAGGAATAGAGAGTTAGAAACATTGATGAGAGAGAAACATCAATCAGCTGCCTCCTGCACACCTCCTCCTGGGGATGTGCCCGCAACCAAGGTACATGCCCTTGACCGGAATCGAACCTGGGACCTTTCAGTCCGCAGGCCGATGCTCTATCCACTGAGCCAAACAAGTTAGGGCCCCTCTATTTCTTTTATAGTCTAATGATAAAAAGACAACATATTATAAACAAAACAAATAATAAATTTAGGAGCACGGTCAAAGTTGATAAGTGCCATGGAACAGATTAATTAGGTCATACATTTGAGTTGGAAAAAGAAAATTTCAGGAAATAAAATAAAAATCTAAAACAATGCTTTATGATCTATACAGATACATACAAATGTAGTAAAATATAAAAATATGACTGAATATGCACCAGATTTATAGCATAGTGGCTGACTGAGGAGAGAAAGAAATGGGATTTATATTTCCTTCTTTGTAAGTTTTTTGCAATAAAAAAGAAGCTAATATGACAAAATGTTATTTGTTAATTTTGGATGGTGGGTGCATACGTTTTGCTATATGAATTTCTTTTGTAATTTTTGTAAAATTAAAATAAATGATTGAATAAGAAAATGCTCGACCCGCAGAAGCCATCAGTAAACATTGGTCATTGCTGCTATCATTGCAATATTGTTCCTGTTTCATTCTCGGCCCACAGCAGCCCTAAATAGCCCTTGACCTGCCTGACCCCAGTCCTGCTGGACTCCCCACTGAATTAGCTCTGCTGCCCTCCTGGACATGGAGTGATGTGGAGTTTTGAGCCAAACATTGTTACCTAAATTAAACTCCATGGTGATCGCTTGATTTATAGCTAAACTCTAGTTCTAAAGAGTACCTGCTGAGAGACACTGTGTGCATAATTTAGGTAAATTGCTGGTAAAGATTTATTTTAATTACTTTTGATAGCTAAATTGTAGTAGGGCTTTTAAATGGACTCCATTTAAAGTCGCTTTCTGAGTTTGATTGCTCCAGGACCAGGCGTGTTAGCCATCCAGATTGATCTTCCTTCCACTGAGCCGTCGGGCAGGTGGGGGACAGAGGGTGGGCTGTCCACTGGACACTGAGGGATGGGCAATCTCTAGCTTTTGAACTTGCTTCTGCTTCAGAGAAGGGAGGGAGGGAGGGAGGAAGGGAGGAAGGGAGGAAGAGAGAGAGAGAGAGAGAGAGCGCGAGAGCGAGCTGAGAGCATGGCACCCCAGGGGGTGATTTCAGAAGAGAGCTAATATTCTGGGGACAGCATCTCCTGTGCAGCTGCTACTGGCAGTGTAGGGGGAGTTCTGAGTTCCCCTCCCACAGGTACCATCACAGAGCCCCTGCTGCCCCTCCACCCTGAGCAAGGGGGTAGGTCCTAAGAAGAGCTTAGAAATGTAAATTTTACATGACATGTGTGTGTGAGTACAAAGAAAAATAATCAAGCTTGTTTTGGGTATTTTCCAACTCCTTTTTCAGGATCCTGTGTCCCTCATCTCTTGCAACATCAGGGCCAGTGGTCTTCCAAAAGTCAGGTGTTTACCCTGCCCTGGCTACCCAGCATCTCTTCCAGGTGACTGGAGCCACCCATTTGTAAAGAATTTCATCTTTAGCCTTGTTTCTTGTTTTCTGCCCACAGCCTTATTGTCCCTTATATCTTCCCACTTCATCTCAATCGAAACAACTGGTCCTCTGTGTCCTTGCACCTCCATCTCCCTGCTCTTCTGGATAGAATACGCCTCCTTGCTTTCACATGTTCCGCTTGGCCAGGCTCAGATGTCAGCCTGTTGTGATTCCATTACTTACCCTGCAGCCACTTCTTCCCTGTCTTTGCTCAGGAATCTCTTTATACATAACCTCTATTACCGCGTCTCACACACTGTGCTAACATTGTCTGTTGATACATCTAACTTCCTCTTCAGTGGTGGAAAATACATTTATTAATTTGTGTTTTCCCAGTGCATAGGATAGTTCCTGATCACTGGCACTAAATGAATGGACAAAAACTTTCATTTTATCAGTTTCAGGAAGACACTGAGATGATGCTGGTTTGCGGGAGCCTGTCTATCATATATTTCAACTCTCTCTCCCTAAATACTACGCTGCATTGGCATTATGTGGTGAAGTAAAATGAAACCCCTTAGCCTCCTCCCTCCTACAAATGCAACCTTGCTGATCCCAGGCCACAGCCTCATTTAGTTTCCCCACTTTTGGGTTTGATTCTGGATTCTGGGGACTTCAGAAGAGGCTCAATGCCACTTTCTACTTTGGGTAATTTGCCCCCTACTTACCTCTCCACAGACATGCTAATTACATTCATTTACGGGAACTACTTCCATTTATTATTAATCACCATCAAACTCTATCATTCAATATGTGAGCCATTTATTCCTCTAACATGAATTGAACATCTAATCCAAGCCACCTTGCTAGGTATTGGAGATGCAATGATGAATCTACATGTCAGATTAACTGCATTCTGATTTGCATCTGTCAAATTCTGTATTACTCCATGCCCGTTTTTATTCTATTCCTCATATAGCATGTTAGACAGCTCATAGCTTAAAAAACACCCCAGACATTTTGATTCTCCATGCAAAGGAAAGAAGGCAGGCTCAAAAGGTGTAGGGCTGAGTCTGTAGGATCTTGGGGCCAAACCTCCCAAACCACCTTAGATTGCCCACTCCAGGGTCAGCCAACCTCGGTGGGGGACATGGACCAACACACTCAGCCTCCCTAATAGGTCTCGAGTCAGGTTGCAATGCCCTGAGCTTGCTAAGCCCTGGGGCACTGGAGCCAGTGGAGTGTGAGCTCCTCGCCCATTGGCTGTGTTGGTGAGTTTCCAAACTCTCCAGCTTTAACTCAGACTTTCAAATATTTTACTTGCTTTTGTCACCTACAATATTATACGTTTTGTTATGGCTATCGGGACTGCATGAGTTTACTAACAATTGTCATTAACTTTTGTTGTTACCTGATCAAGTATAGTCATTATTTTAGTTGGTTCAAACTAAGAAGTTGAATACCTTTCCTCAACCTACTACTCCATTTAAGCAAGGAATATAAAGTTTGCTTGTGTTATCCACTGTTGATTTTATTATTCCATTTTTACAATAAATTATTTTTATTATTTAAGCTTTATAGGCAACTTTATGGCTTCTGGATTTTTCATTTGTTTTTCTTTTAAACTAACAGACAATATATGAATATGTATTTCTGTAGGCAAATAAATAAAAATAATGTTTTAAAGTTCTTATTTGTAAGAGGGTATTCAAAGCTCGTCTTATTTCATTATAATGTAATGGGTACATTAATATGAAATAAAGAGCTCTTTAAACTTTTGAATATCTTTTATATCATAGAAAACAATTTTCTGTCTGGACTGCAGTGCCCTTCTAGTAAATTCATATCGTAGATTTTCTTTAAAGCTCAGTTCAAAACCCACTTTCTTCACCTAGCTTTCTTACTTTGGCCCATTGTTGCGACCCCCAATTTTCTGTAAATCAAATGTTCTGTAACCTTCTTACATCTAATCTTGGGTTTTTCTCTAGTGGTTTCACAAAGGTATGCAAAATCTGGTCTCCATAACACACGATCCGTGCCCAGACCTCTCTTGCCGTGTTTTTTAGATGATAGGGGAAAAACAACAGGAGTACTCGACATGGTTCCTGTCAATATCTCCCTTAACGGGAAATGGCGAGCAGCCGATTTGGAGATCCAACTGACAGGGCACGACTTTCGCCTGCACTGCAAATGCGATTTATAATAAAAGTAATGATACGTAAGTATTCTAGTACTGCCAGGCTAGTTATTTTTCATTTGGCAATTACTCATAAGTGGTAAATATATTTTATATAAAACTGTAACTGCCACTTCTTTTACACAGCCAAATCCTGTTTTCAGTTCTTCTCTTTGTAAATTCCTAGGTATATATTAAAATCATTAGAGTTGACAGTTTTTTTGGTGATAATTATATGTAGTATAATCTTAAACACACATGCACGCACACACACACACACACACACACAAATGCACAGAGCTGGGATTCAGCATCTATCTAGACATGTTTTCTTGGGAACTTTGTGCTCTGCAGGGCTAAGAACCGTGTGCTTTGGTCCCTGCTTGTGCCAGCTCCCTGTTCCGCCTCTCTGCCCACTCACTTTCAAGGTTCTGATAGCCTTTGCTTCTTTTTACTTCTGTCCACCATTGAAGTTGTGAGCCAGCAAAACTTTGGTGCCTGAGGCTAGGGCTTGTGGACTCAGCAGAAAGTCATACTTTGAGAAAAAGTTATACTGGATGGGCTGTTGTGATGTCAGTTATGGCACAAAGTAGGCAAGGACATAGCAAGAGGTCTGACAGGCTCTCATTTCAGTGTTTTGGCAGATAGAGAAGTGCGGGGGAGGGGTTGGAGGACTGACTGGATGCCTTAGAGAAAATTCATTGAGTCCCATTCTCCTGGGCTTCAGCAAGTCCTGGGGGTGGTTCCAGAGCCTTGCGCATTCACTAGAACCCTTGCAATCCATGGACCAGGGTTCAATTTCAGAGATTAAAGAGCTCCCGGATATGTACTCCAAGATTTTGGGTTTAGGGGGTATGTTTTTCTGGAGAGATCTATCCCTTTAGTAAAGGGGTATATGACTTAAAAAAATGGATAAAAGCTATTATCAGTATCATGTAAAATGACTTTCTGAAATCCATTTTTGAGTTGATGGTGTCGGGGGAGGACTGGGGGAGGACATGAATGCATTAGTATTTGGGTGGGGGAAGGTTGACAGAAGTGGAGGGAAAGGCAGTATTCCATCTTTTCTCTGACAGTTTATTTCTGTTGTTTATCTACTTTAAATTAAAAGCAGGGGCAAACTAAAAGGAAAAGTAAATGTGGGTCATTAAATAGAACCGGACACAAGATTAGGGTGACTATAAAACATGTTCACTTGCTTAGCGTAGGCCACAAATTCAGCTCTAACCACAAAAGGAAACCTGGTTAGTTAGAAATGCCAGAGGGTCCATGAGAAAAGACAGAACAATTGATTTGGCAAAGTTTTGTCTTTGATACCAGGACCAACAGGATGTTCTCTCTGGGATCTTAGTGAAATGGACTTTGCAATGTAACAGGGTCCTCATAGCCTCTTAACCGCGGGCCCATTGTTGAATCCTACACCATTAGCTACTTGGAACGTTGCCATTTGGTTCAGTTAGTAAAAGAGCCAACGCTGTAGCTCCATAAGGGATCGGTACTGTGGGGTCGCACTGTCCTGTTCTCATGAACAGTGGGCAGAAGATTGTCCAGCATATGGAGAGTATATTTGCTTTGAGCAGTCCTGCCAGATAAAGGATTCTTCCCACCTCCTTGATGAGACACAGTTTGCATTAAGTTGGTAAAATCTACGTCAAGACCTACGCGCCTTAATAAGAATGCCGGGGTAAAGGCAAACACCTTCTTAGGAACATGGAAGAGCTCTTGTTTGACTATGTGCCTGAACCAAGGCTACCTCACCGGGATCCAGGAGAGATTTGATATTTGTGTCATCATAAACAAGTTCCTCCACTTCTCTAGGCTTCGATGTTCCAATATGTTAGATGTAGGCATTAGAACTGCCCTTATAACAATTGAGTGAAGGTATAAAATGTTGAACAACTGTTAGTTATCCTTTATTATTTCATTGATCACAAAAAACCAGCTGGACAAGTGTACTGCTCCAAATCGCAAACTGCACAATAATCTTTGTGGTAGGTGATACAAAAATACACTGATGAGTACAGAGCAAGCCAGCAGTTTGTCATCAAATGTTCAAATATCTGGGGTAAACAGGAGAGGAAGTCAGCAGGAGAAAATATCTGTTAGCTTGTCAGGGAATGCTTCGTGGAAGGTGTGGCATGTGGAAATGGAAGAGGGAAAGGCTGGGGTGGAGAGAGCAGAGTGGAGAAGCCACCTGAGCGATGGGCAGGCATGGTTGTGTACAGATGGGAAATGGTGGCCTTTGGGGAGACACTTAACTAACCTTTTTTAAAATCAGGCCCTCCCAACAGGACAAAACCAACACTTAGGGATTGATACATGTGACATCCCCATCACTACAAAGGCAGCTTGTCAATAACTGTGCCATGGACCAATTCTTCCTACTCTATAGGTCCCAACACGGAGTAGGCGGTGGTGAAGGTCGAAGATGGACAGGAAGCTGCCTCTCCCTGACAGGAGATGGACTTGTAAAGTGGTAGTTCCCCTGCAGAGTGTTCAAGTGGGAAATGATAGCTGTGTGTGACTGTTCCCCGTGGCCAAAGGGCGTATGGGAGAGCAGACAGGGTCCAGCACAGTGACCAATCAAGCAAACCAGTCAATCACTTGGTTAATGTGGGCAAACAACATGGGGTTGAGTAAATGTTTCGCCAAGTTGACTGGTTGATTGAATACATCAACCTAATCAAGTGTTTACCCGGCATCATATAGACCAGTGATGGCGAACCTTTTGAGCTCAGCGTGTCAGCATTTTGAAAAACCCTAACTTAACTCTGGTGCCATGTCACATGTAGAAATTTTTTGATATTTGCAACCATAGTAAAACAAAGATTTATATTTTTGATATTTATTTTATATATTTAAATGCCATTTAACAAAGAAAAATCAACCAAAAAAATGAGTTCGTGTGTCACTTCTGACACGCGTGTCATAGGTTCACCATCACTGATATAGACACAGCCTTAACAATACAAATATTACTATAATCTTTTGCCTTCAGAATGATTTGATGGGACTTTTCTGGGAATCTGGGCTCTAGTATGCCTAGCCTTTTTTTGACTGTCTGTCCCACGGTGAGAAGAGAATTGTTTTTTTTTATGGAATATCATTCACTGTCTAAAATACAGCTCTGCAGATATTTCCAACATTAACATTACTTCTTTGATTTAAAAAGGTATAATTGAGAACTCAATTTGTTGGCTAAGGTTCTTTGCCTGGCCATTCACTAGGAACTGATCTAAATAAACCAAGCTGTTTGAGTTATAACTATAACCACTTTCCTAGGTTCTGCTTTTAAAGACCTGTGATGTTTTTCCACGCCTACCCTAACCAAGCACCTTTTAAATGACTTGAGTAAAAGTTTAGAGTTTTATGGGCTTTCCTACAGTAGTGCTATTTTTAAGATGGAAAGTAGGATCTTTAGTTCTTAAAAAAAACACCAAAAAAAACCAATTTCATCTCCATGATCCACTCTACAGCAATGCTCAAGGTTATTCGAGGGGTAGAGTGAAGATAATTTTGATTTTATCCCTGGAGCTAATACCCTGGATTTGTGGAAGGTCAGGGATGTACCTCCGTGGCGTAAATTGTGCTACCAATTTTGTAATCTGACTCTGCAGGGTCCTGGTCTGAACTCCAGTAACAACAAGCACAACTATAAAACTCACCATTTAGGGCTTGGTAGGGAGAGGGAAAGTGGGAACCAGGAGGATAGGGTTAGGGTAGCAGAGCAGCTGTTGGTGATTGAACAGTGGGAGAATGACTTTATTCCATAAGCTTATTTGGGAAGCAATGTGCCTATAGAGGGCTCAGATTATAAGGTCTCTAATATGGGCTTCTTTGTCTCACTGTCTTGGCAATCACATGATCTATTCAGGGGCCATAAACTCAAATGCTTATAGAGATGGGGCCAGGTTATAAAAATAAATCACACCAGGCCAGGTGTGATACAATAGGGACTAGTAATGCCTGTGGCAAACTGGAAAAATGTACACTCATTTGTGTAGAACCAGGAGGTTTTTCAGCAGGCTGATTTTGGCCACGGAGCGTTACCAGTTTGCAACTCCTGATTTAAAGTGCATAAGAAAAAATATATTTACATGTAACTGGTGAAGAGATGTACAAATTAATTATGCAGTGGTGTGCCTGTGTAGTTTGCCTCTGTGACCATCTTCAATTTGATTATCGAAATGAGGAAATAGGAGCCAGGGACGTTTAATCTTGGAGATTTAGAATTTTCATTTTCTGAAAGCTATTCCATTAGACCATGGAAATGAATCTCCCAAGATTTAAGTTTTGTGGTATGTCTTATGGACAGCATACTTTGTGATGCACAGTTAGTGCTTATGGGGAAATAATTGAATAGATTAAATGCAATGTGTTTACACATGTGATTTTTGCTTTCATTATTAATGGAGTCTATTCTTTTTCATGTATGCATCCAGAATTTATATGGAGGAATGTTCTGTGGGTCATCAGTACTATACCATACGGTGTGTTTGTGTACATACACTATATAGTATATATATTACATATCACTAGTATTATATATCATATATATTTTAAAACCTAGAAACTCTGGTTTAATTTTTTGGAAAGTTTCTTCTAGCTAGAGGATTGTTGGAGAAATGTGCATAATTATTTTCAAAGTCAATAAAATGCCATGATTATGGGTTTCAGAGACAGAAAGCCCAAGTTCGCAGGTTTGAATTCTGGCTCTAGCATTTATGACTTGTACAACCTGGAGCAAACTACTTAACCTCTTTCATCTTAAGTCCCCTCATCTATAAAGTGGGATTTTTGTTAGGCTCAAATGAAATGGTGCAAGTAAAATAAACAGGTAAGTCCATTGTTAATAATAGGTGTTCAATAAATTTTTAGATATTGCTATTTTTACCGTTATAATTAATATTGGTAGAGATATGGATATAAAATCTGATATAATGGCCACAAAATATATTTGGTGTAAGTCTCAAGGATGATATAAGGCTTAAAATATAGAACTGGGGGGAAAAGGCTTAAGATTTTAGACTAGAGAGGATGAGACTGAAGAAAGAGAATATTGCTTTTCAATCTGACAAAAGCATATCTCACTCATTTCCATAGGTTAAAGCAATTAGAGTTGACATAGAAGAATATTTTTACAATTTTGGGGTGGGGAAGACATCGTAAAAAATAACCCAAGCAAGCAACAAACTAGGAGATGAAAATCATAACACATTCATCAAACAGAAGTTTACCATTATGTAAATAACCTCTACATTCAATTATAAAGCATCAGACAGCCTTGGCCAGATAGCTCAGTTGGTTAGAGCATTGTCCTGATAGGCCAAGGTTGGGGGTTCAATCCCTAGTCAGGGCACATATAAGAATTAACCAATGAATCGTGAATACGTTGAACAACAAATTGATGTCTCTTTCTGTTTCTCTGTCTCTCTCTAATCAAAAAATAAAAACATCTGACAGATAAAAGCACAAAAACATGCAGATAATTCACATGTGAAAAAATGCGTAACCTCACTATGGTCAAGAAAATATAATTAAAGCAAGATAACATATTGGCAAAAATCAAGAAAAGAATGCAATTTCTAGAGACTCACTGATTAAAGATATTTAGAATGGCCTTTGAGAAAAGTTTTAGGTAAAAGCCCTCCAGGTTGTACAGCAAAATATCTTTCCCAATTTAGCCTCCAGTGGAAATAAGAAAAACAGCAGCAACAAAAAAAGCAAAAGCAAAATTTAAAAATAGAAAACTCCCCCTTGCCTTATAGAAAAACAGCAACAACAAAAACTCTCTCTCATCCCCAAATCTGGATACCCTCCAGACTGGGAAAAGTGGAGTTCTGAGAAGGGAAAGGATGATTTGAAGGCTAAACAGTCTTTTTATTTTCTTCTTAAATTTCCTCTGTTCATGCATAGTTAAAGATTTGGGCTCTTTATCTCCAGTGAGAATTAAGATTGGTATTGATTTTTTTAAGTACCCCAAACAGAGGCAGTAAATGGACCTTTAGAAAGTAGAGAGCTTTAATTTACTTTAAGGAGCATTGCTAGAAAGGTGGTGAGGAACAGTCTTCTTTGGCGGTAGATTGCAGAACTCAGGTGCCGCAGAGTGCGTCCTGGGTGGGCAACGGGCAGAGGTGGAGCACCGCCCTTTCTGAAATGCTACTAGAGGCTAATCAACCACTGATGGTAATGAGTTGAATGTGACAGGGTTGCAGGGCAGGAGTCCTGTGGGAAAAACTGATGAAGGATTAGGGGAAATGCCAAAGCAGGAAGTGTGGGTTCTTTGGGAGCGTGTCTGTGCGGATTTTGTTCCTGGGATGAGCACAGTGGTGTCAGGAGGGCTCACAAAGAGAATAAACTGTAACTCTGGAAAATGCTGGCCCATATAATGTCTTTTTAAAGATTTAAATTTAGAATGAGTAATAATGAAAGAATAGCCTCGCTGCTTGGAGATGATGGTATTATAGGATAGATTATGGAAAAAAGGAAGAAAATAATAGTGTTGTTCTATTCATTATTTTCAGCAGAGCAAAAATCTTAAAGTTGGGAAAGGGCAGAGAAATAATATAAATAATGTAAAAAATTTGTTAATTCCTGATATTGGCTGAATTGTATACCTCCAAGATCCAAATTTGAAGCCCTAGCTCTTAGTATGATGATATTTGGAAATGGGGCCTTTGGGAGATACTTAGGTTTAGATGAGGTCACGAGGCTGGGGCCCTTATGATGGGATTAGTGCCCTTATAAGAAGAGAAGATGGAGGGGTTGCTTTGGCTCTTTCTCTCTGTGCCATGTGAGGATATAGCAAGAAGGTGGCAGTCTGCAAGCTATGAAGAGAGCTCTCACCAGAATGTAATCATGCTGGCAACCTGATTTAGGACTTTATAAATGTCCACTGTTTAAACTCCCAAATCTGTGTTGTTTTTCATGGCCACTGGAGGTTACTAATGCAATATCTAAGACAGATGAGGAGCTGGAAGATCTAGCCACTGTCAGTGCTCTAGGCTCAGATATAGAACTTCCCAAATACTAAAGGAATGTGAAGATTTGGCCCTGGAAATGGTGGGGTTCTGTAGACATTTATGGAGCTTACGAGGAGCCAGAAGATGGACAGATATCCAGATCTTCAAAAATGTATAATAAAGACTTTAGAGGAACAGAAACAGTATTGATGTTAATCAGGATAATTTGTAACAATTAGAAAATAAATTAATGTTTTTCTAATGAGGACAATAAGTTAACTACATACACCATACTAATTTAAATATCTTTGAGGATAAGGTGATTTAATCAGTAAATCATGGAAGTGTTGTAGATGTGCTTTTATTTCACCAGAGCATTTCTTAAAAGCTCCAGAGTTTGTAACACACACATACACACACACACACACACAATTAGAATGTGGGTTGCCTGAGGGCAACCTTAGGTAGATTAGGTGGATTTGCAGTTGGGTGAGCAGCCATATTCAAAAAGTGCCAGTCAAAATAGAGGCCTCTAGAACGCCCCAGGGCTCTAACTTGGCTCAATTTTCTACAGATCATTGAACAAAAATTGTGGCTTAAATGAAGACATGGAAAATATGTTTGTCAAATTTTCAGATAATGATACATTTAATATATCACGATGATATCAAGATTTTAAAAACCTCTGGAGACTGGAACAAAAAGATAAAAACAAAGGGACGATATGTAATGGGGCTAAATATAAAATTCAACATTTATATTTGAAAAAGGCACTTAAGCCAGGGTGGTAAGTGAAGGTCTGACTTGGCAGTAGTCCATAGAAAGAAAATCTGAGGTTTGTTCACCACACATTTAATGTGAAGCGACTATGTGGTTCCTCTGCTGAAAAATGAACCCCACACAGCAAATAACCAAAGCCTAATGCAGGACACACTGCATTAACAGAGAAGGAGTGCCCAGCTCAGGAAGTGATAGTCACTGCTCTTCACTGGTAGACCACATCTTAAACTTATATTAATGCTTTAGAGAAGGCAGCCACGATGGTCAGTGGGTCTGGAAACCATGTGACATAAGAAGAAAAGGAATCTGAGAATCTTTAAAAGGGATGCCATGTAGGAAAAAAAATGTGATTTCATTGTTGTGTTAGACAGAAATACAATAAAATGGATGCACATTTTAGCTAATCCTATATAATAAAGAGGCAATATGCAAATTGATCGTCATATCCTTGCACAAGATGGCCGCCCCCATGTGGTCACAAGATAGCCAGCAGAGGAGGTCGGTTGGGACCAATCAGGCCGGCAGGGGAGGGCAGTTGGGGGCAATCAGGCCGGCAGGGGAGGAGTTAGGTATCAATCAGGCTGGCAGGGGAGTGGTTAGGGGGTGATCAGGCTGGCAGGCAGAAGCGGTTAGGGGCAATCAGGCAGGCAGGCAGGCAGGCGAGCAGTTGGGAGCCAACTGTCCTGGACTGTGAAAGAGATGTCCGACTGTGGGATCAGGCCTAAACAGGCAGTCGGACATTCCCTGAGGGGTCCCAGATTGGAGAGGGTGCAGGCTGGGCTGAGGGACACCCCCCCCCCCCCCATCATGCACAAATTTTGTGCACCAGGCCTCTAGTTAAAAATAAGATTCTTTTGATTTTGAATCACTGGTGCCATTAAGCATGGTATGAACTTCATTATGATGCAGTTAACTCCATGTTTTAGAAAAGTTCATAACAAGATTCATTTCAGAAGTCTATTGTTAAACACTTTTCTAGGTTCTGAGGGTAGACTGAGATGGTGGAGAGTAAGAAAAAAGCTGAGATTGACAGAGAATAAGTCAAAACATGGCAATTCTGTTTTCCCCGCTTAGTCCTGAAATTGGGGCTTGGGCTCAAAGCTAAGGACCCGAAGAACGCTGTCCACTTCTAAGCTCAAGGTGTTTCTGGACACTGGAACCACCCTCCTGCAGTGCTTACTGAGAGGCCCTGAAACCCACTCTCACCCATCAAAATAAGAAGACTAAGAGGGGTGAGAAAGAGCCTTTCAGGGAGTGTGTATTCAGAGCCTGGCTATTTCTTTCCTTCCCCATGAGGAATAGGAGGGACGTCCTTTCTCCTTCTTGGAGCTAAGTAAGCAGGGCTTATATTGGGGCGTTGCCAGAATGGTGAACTAGCATCTCATTCCCTGGTGGAATCTGTAGGCCTTCTTGATGCTGCCATGGAGTAGAGTGGGAGAAGAGCTCATGAGAGTGTATTGGAGCCTAACAGTAAGGCTCCATCCCTGACCCTCCTCTAAGGAGTGGGTGTTTGGTGTGCACCACTGAAGTTTAGAGATGTGTCTCACGGTAGACCCGAGGTCCACTGGCAGAACCTAGACCAGGATGTGCCAGGGGAGGTAGGGTAGTCCTTAAATTATCCTGGTTATTGACAGCCCTCAAAAGGAAGGGGTATGTGAGGACTCCAATTGGTTATGTGGCTCTACTTGCAGACTTTTGGGGGGTAGCTGAGTACAGGAACTGGACCAGTTGGGATTCTTGACTTGGGGAAAGGCAAAGGTATCACGGCTGCTCCCTGGTAAAGTTAGAGGAGAGGGTGCTTCCCTCAGGAAACCTCACTCCTCATCTCAGCAGATCCCTTAGTCAGAACCATCTTGAATCAGAGTAAGACACAGAAAGCCTTTTACCACCAGTGGGTGTCCAGGCACATCAAAAGGTTCTCTTTGATGATAGTGGGAAAGGCTGTAACTGTGTGGGAGCAGAGGGTGGGTGGGAACTCTCTGTATTTTCTGCTCAATTTTGCTGTGAACCTAAAACTGCTCTAAAAAAAAGGTCTATTAAAAATGATAGCTTATCTGACAAGGAGGCTCCCTGTCTCTCTGAGTCATCTAGAATTGATATGATATTAATTGTTAAAATAAAGCAGTTCTAGCTATTTCTACTGAGATCAGGGCTAGCTCCTTTATTTTTTTAGAATTATAAAGATATAGCTGAACTGAGATAATAGAGTCTGCTTCCAGCCAGCTGTCTTGTGAACAGTCTTTGGACAGGATATGGACTGCCAGTGAGTTGTATATGCCTTGCAAGAGAAGAAAGAAGTGATTGTTGAAGATACAGGAGAGTCCAAGAAATGTTTACACTTATGCTGACCAGAGCTCATATTAAACACGTGATACATGGCTGCTCATATGAATGAATGCACAAAGAAACGAGTGAACTAAAAACGAGGTAGCTCTTGATCTCTACTAGTAGACTGGCAGCACATAGCAGAACTATGTGGGGAGGAGAATAGAGGGGAAAATACTGTTGTGCCTCAGAAGTCAAACAATATGAGAGAGAGAGAGAGAGAGAGAGAGAGAGAGAGAGAGAGAGAGAGAGCCTTTCTCTTCTTTATCTTCTTTTGTGCAGCTTTTCTCCTGGGTGTGGTAGGTGAGGAGCTTCCTCGAGAGTCCAGCATCTGGGGGGAGAAGAGTAGGAAGTTCAAGAGTGGAATTCACTTCATTCTCCACCATAAATCCTAATGTTGGCCTGTGATGGGAAGAGGAAGAGAATGTCTTTGAATTAACATTGAGATGGGTGTTTGAAAATGAAGAGGACCGGGTTTTAAATAGCAAAACGAGACTGCTCTCAGCCACAAGTGGCTGTAAAGCTAGGGAGCTTGGCAAAGATGCCATGAGGAACCTGTTTCCTCTTGAGAAAGGAAGCTGGCATGGGACTTTCAGGGGTGGTGTTTCCTATGTATGTCCCATTAGTGGAGATTTCTTTAAAATGGGTTCCATAACAACAAATTATACACAGACGTGAAGGGAATGAAATAGAATGGGTAATAGTATTATGGTTGGCGGGGGGGCAGTGTGACTGTGGGAGGGAGACGCTTTCTAGGTAAGAGAATGGTTGGGGTCACCCAGAAGAAGTCAGTTTTGAACTAAAATATTTGTGAAAGGAAGAAGACAAGAGTGGTGAGCTCTGTAGGCAAAGACAATGGCAGATGCTAAGGCCCTGAGGAGGGAACAGGCTTGGCCAAGGCAAGGAACATAAAAAAGGCAGTGGTATCATGTGCAGTGAAATAAATCAGTCAGAGAAAGATAAATACCATATGGTTTCAATTATATGTAAGATCTAAATAACAAAATTAATGAACCAACAAAATTGAAACTCATTGACACAGAGATTGGACTGGTGGTTGCCAGAAGACAGAAGTTGGTGGGCTTGATAAAAAGGTGAAGGAATTCAGCCGTAACCGGTTTGGCTCAGTGGATAGAGCGTCGGCCTGCAGACTGAGGGTCCCAGGTTCGATTCCGGTCAAGGGCATGTACCTTGGTTGCGGGCACATCCCTAGGAGGAGGTGTGCAGGAGGCAGCTGATTGATGTTTCTCTCTCATCGATGTTTCTAACTATCCCTCTCCCTTCCTCTCTGTAAAAAATCAATAAAATATATTTACAAAAAAAAAGGTGAAGGAATTCAGAAGTACAGATTGGTGTTTACAGAACAGTCACAGGGAAATAAAGTACAGCATAGGGAACATAGTCAATACTATTGCAATAACTATGAGTGGTGCCAGGTGAGTACAGGAAATATCACGGGGATCACTGTGTAAAGTATATGATTGTCTAACCACTGTGCAGTACACCTGAAACCAATACAAAACGAAATTGAAAGTAAACTATAATGGAAAAAAAAGAGGATTGCTATCAGTGACTTTGCAAAATGGTGAACTCTTAGTAAAGTTTTAAATAAAACACAGTACAAAAAACAAACAAAACAAAACAAAAAATAAGTCCGGTGTGTCTAGAAGAAGGGAAGATATGGCAGATATGGCATGAGATCAGATCAGGGATTGGTTTCTGGGAGACCTCCTTGACCATGGGACGAAGTTGGATTTTATTCTCAGTGTCAGGACAAGTCTTGGAGGGTTCAGTCAGGAGAGGGCCGGGGTCTGATGTATATACTAGATGACTGAATGACGTGTGGAGAATGAAAACAGAAACCAATTCAACAGCCACTAGCTCTATTTGCTCAACTAAAATAGAAAAAAGAATTAAAATCTCAATTACTGCTGTCATCATTAATGCTAAATAAAGAAATACCCAAGAAAACGCTATGCAGGTCATATTCTCTCTCCCTCAGTTTAATAGCAGCTGTAAAATAATTAAAATATCAACAGCTGCCTGGTGTTGTTTACTATGTCCAGGCCCTGTGCTCAGCATGTTAATGAATGTTACCTTATTTAACCCTCATGGGAATATGCACCAGAAAGGCTGTAGTAGAGGTGGCAGCCATTAATAACTAAATTGACAAGCAATCAACTTAGTCAAGCAAATGATTAGCCGTGCAGTGATTTAAAACCAATTCCATATTTGACTAAATTCCATCTTTTCTAAAAACAACTTTATTTACAGGCTGAGCCTTGGAGACAAGACTTTCATATGGAAAGGAACACTTGAAATATTCTCTCGCTGCAGAGGTATTTTGAAGTCACAGGCCTTGTCAGGAACACAACTCTGAAAAATGACCAAACCCTTTTCTAAAATGCCCTTCAGACGTCATGATTTTTGATATTCAGAAAATTTGTAATGTATAGAAAAATCACATTGGAATCCACTATAGCAGGAGGGTGTCACTTTAATAAACAAGATTCCATAGGGCCGTGCAAATATTAAATGAGGGATGACCATGGGTTTAACATTGGAAATGTTCACCAGCTAAGGAGATTTTATTTGGCTTGTCCCCGTGAATTCAATTTTACAGTTTTTATTTGATGAAAAGATCAAAGCCTTTTTCTCCTGAGCCAACATCCCTTTGAAATGTAAAATTAATAGCCCAGCCTGCATGGCTCAGGGGTTGAGCATCGACCTATGAACCAGGAGGTCAGGGTTCGATTCCTGGTTAGGGCACATGCCCGGGTTGTTGGCTTGATCCCCAGTGTGGGGCGTGCAGGGGCAGCCCATCAATGATTCTCTCTCTCTCTCTCTGTCTCTCTCTGTCTCTCTCTCTCTCTCGTCCTCTCTGAAATCAATTAAAAAAATAAAGTAGTTTAAAAAGAAATGTAAAATAGTTTAAACTTAAAGAAGAAATAATCATGGTTTAGGTTTCAGAATATCAGCTGTTGTGAATATTTGGAGAAATTCCTCTTTCCAGTTTTCAGGGTTGGAAATGAACCTCCCTGTTCTGTGTCGGGGTGGAAAGTACGTTCGGTGTTTGTCCATTAGCACAGAGACCGTGCGGTGCCACTGACAACAGCGTGAGGGTTGTTGGCACCCATTGGTAATGAAGACTTAAAAATGTTTTGCTGTAATAAGAACAAACAAGGGATGAATAAATAAAGCTCATAAACATTTCAGTTTCATTCTAAATAAAGAAAAAAACATCCAAGATAAAAACAGAGAAAACCTGTTAGGAAGAAAGTACATGGAAAGGTAAAGTGCTACTGAAAACGTAAAGGAAGAAGTGTTCCTTCTGAACATCAGAGAAAAAATGTGCATGTAAGTGGAAGTGTGTTGCTACTCACAAAAGTTAGCACATGCGGTAAAGGACACAGAGGGGTTTCTAAAAAGTCAGTTAATATTTTCATATTTAATGCATCATATTGCTAACAATGAATTGAGGGCCTACCTAATGGCAGGTTCTTTGCAAATCACTTAAAAATGTGTTATCATGATTAGATATCATCATTCCCATTTTATAGATGGGGAAGTTGAGGTTTAGAGCAATTAAGTGAGAAAGTTAGGTTTTGAGCTGAGATCAGGCTGTTTGATGTTGTAAAGTCTGTAAAATTTAGGTGATTGGTGAAATAAAATCTACAGAAAGGTATAATATTCTTGCATTAAAATCAATGGGATTTTATTGACTAGTAAAAGAAATTCTCAGTCACTGATATCTTTCTTTCCTGGTTCACATGTTTCTTCCTAGAAGAAATGATCATAGAAATTGATCTATTCTTTGTTGCCTTTGCCGGGGCTAAATCCTTTGCTCTCTCTCTACCCCATCTGCCAAATGCCCAAATGCCTCATTTCTCTTCCCCTATCGATGGTGACGGGAGCAATCTGTGATGCTTTGGTTTGGATAGTCATTGCAGTCATTTAAATTATTTATTTATTTACCTTTTGGTTTTATAGTAGACACTGACATTTATAGTAGAAACTTTATTATATATTTTAATTACTTCTCCATTTAATTTTCCAAATATCTAGAAAATTCTTATAGGTTACAATGAAATTGAAGAACTGCTCTTTAAAATTCACATATGTACTATGCCTTGATCAATGAAGCCACAATAAAATCTATGTTAAAAAAGAAAAAAAGAGCCCTGACAGGTTTGGCTCAGTGGATAGAGCGTTGGCCTGTGGACTGAAGGGTCGCGGGTTCGATTCCCGTCAAGGGCATGTACCTTGGTTTCAGGCACATCCCCAGTAAGGAAAGTGCAGGAGGCAGCTGATCGATGTTTCTCTCTCATCGATGTTTCTAACTCTCTGTTCCTCTCCCTTCCTCTCTGTAAAAATATCAATAAAATATATTAAAAAAAAAAGAAAAAAGAAAAAAAGAAACAGCATTAATGTAGGAGAGGTAATAAGTGCTATGACTCTAACAGGATCCAAACACTGTACATTTTTTTTTTTTTAATATATTTTATTGATTTTTTACAGAGAGGAAGGGAGAGAGATAGTTAGAAACATTGATGAGAGAGAAACATCAATCAGCTGCCTCACACACATCTCTTACTGGGGATGTGCCCGCAACCCAGGTACATGCCCTTCACCGGAATCGAACCTGGGACCTTTCAGTCCGCAGGCCGACGCTCTATCCACTGAGCCAAACCGATTTTGGCCACTGTACAGTTTTGATTATGAATTACTAATATGTTTGGGCTGTGAGCCAGCTAATTCCTAGACAGGGAAGGTAGAACTGATAAGTGCAATTTAACGTGGTTGCCAATTATTAATTTCCTAAAACATGGAACTTAGGTTTGGACGACATAATGTTTTATCAGAATGCAACTCAATTGCATAGCCGGAATAGAAAGAAACAAATTAAAAAAAAAATTCTTTGAAAGCCAGAAAGATAAAAATTGCCCATATCTTTTCATTGTGTTTTGTAGTATTCTTTCTAAATCTGAATCTAATCTTATAATCTATTTGCCACCTTAAAATTAGTTGAATTTAGTTCACCAAGTTTAATAACTACAAGTTATTAACTACGTTGCTGAATTAATCTGTTTTATAAGTAGACTAGAGGACGATGCACGAAATTTGTGCAAGAGTAGGCCTTCCTTCCCCCGCCTGCCAGCACCAGCTTCCCCCCTCCATCCCCTCCCCCCCGCCCCCAGATTGATTGCCCTGTTAGCAGGTAGCCTGGGCCTCCCTCTGTAGGGCCATCATAGGGTGATGGCCGGGCCTCCAACCAATCGCATCGCACCCACTTTGGCTGGCCTGGTGCCAGTGGGTGTCAGCATGGTCCTGGATGGTCGCCCAGATGGTCATTCCACTGTTCAGCCATTCGGTCGATTTGCATCTTACCCTTTGATTATATAGGATTAGATAGCACTGGTGGGGGAGTGTTGGGAAGGTGGAGGTATTAAGCAAAAAATAAAAAAAAGAGAGAGAACTCATGGATATGGACAACAGTGTGGTGATAGTGGCGGGGGTGGAGGTGGAAGAGGGCATAGAGGGGATAAATGGTGATAGAAAATAAAAAATAAAAAAAGAGCTCTAAATGAGTAAAAAAAAAAAAAATTGGGGTTTGTTTTTTTTGTTTGTTTGTGTTTGTGAATAGCCCCTGTGTTAAAATATGATAGGCCGTAGATTTTCTCGTGGCATTTGATTTGTCTAAATAAAATTTACTTAGGGATATTTGCTTTAGGTATAATTTCACGGGGTTAGAAAATCAACCACTTTGCTTCATTGATTGAACTGTCCAAACAACTGGATTGATTCACCTTTTCCTTTAATACCACCACCCTCAGCTGCTGAGCTAGTGACTAAATTGATCAGTATTATGTAATTGACTTTTTTGGAAGTTGGTATCACTTACTTGCTACCTTTATTAGCAGAAAAGTAAGATTACTAAGGAGAGAAAATAATCGAACAGTATAGGCTTACATTTCTTAGAAGTTTGTACCTGTTGACAAAACCTCTCTAGGCAGGAATTCTTTGGCTGGAGATCATTAAAGGGAGCAGATGTGGGGTCTCCGAGCCAAGACTTGGGCCTCTCTTGGTCTCTGTCTCTCTTCTTGGAATAATAACTGCTGTATTTGCAATACTTGTGAATGTAAGTGCTCGTAAGTGGCTTTCTCCTGCAGCAGCCTTTTAAAAATGTGAAGATATTATTCCTTGTAAGCATTTAGAACTGAAGTTGAAAGACTAGAAAGTGTTGGCAATCGTACATCACACAATTGCTTATCTCTTTTTCAGTAATGTGCTGTTCAGCACAGTGTACACTCCCTTAGGAAGCTCTGTGGATTGCCCTTTCTTCCACTTAGAAAGAGAGCTTTAAATCCTTCCTGTATCCACCCTGAATGGCAATTGGACTGTGAGATTCTTGTTTCCTGATTTATGATGATGACTAGGGCAACAGAGGAATAATACAAATTTGGCCACTCTGAGATAAAATAAAATAAAATGAAACATCCCTGGATAATTACAAGGAAATTATGATGGTTGTCCTCTCCCTGCCCACCCCACCCCACCCCCTCCTGCCTGTGAGAGAACCCGGGAGGCAGCCCATTTGTATTAACAAACAAATGAATTGACATCTTTGAGCCTGACCGAGGAAATGTTACCATTCATCGTTCCTGCAAGGAAAATATTAATTCTCAGCATCTACAGATATGACTGTTGCTTTATCACTAGGGTCCCAGGTACAAGTGTTCAGCTGTCCCTTCCTTGCCTCTAGACTACCCTAAACAGAGCGAGGTAGTCAGAGAGATGACTCATGGAGGTGATGCTTGGTGAGGGGTTCCCCCCTCCCTCTGCTCTCCTAGGTATTGGCGATCTCTCTGTGCTGGTTCAAGGTGACAGAGACCGAAGCTGTGAATGTGAGAGTCAGGATCCTTAACCTCCTATGCTGCGGGCTGTGCCCAGGTACACTCCCCACCTCAAGTCCATAGGACAAGGAGAGTGAGTCTTCAGCATTCTTTTCTGTGATTTGCGATTTATACTTTGTGATTACAGAATACTAACTTAGCCTTTTGAAAACAGAAACAGTCCTTATAATATTCTTTTTATGGTCTGCCCGATGCTCCGATAATGGGCCCAATCGATTTTTACCACCCTCCGTATGTTTTGTAATCTTGGTTTCAGAGTTTAAGTCAAAACCCTTTCTTCATGCTGCATTCGATTAGGTTGGGACCTCTTCTGTAGGAACAGATTTTACTAGCTCTTGCTCTGGTTCCTCTAATGAAAATTCCCCAAGTGCAGATCAGTGTAGGAATGGCCAAAAGAGAAAGGAGATAATGATGTTTGCCGAGCGCTTACAGTGGCGTAGGCCTGTGTGTTCACTGTGTTGTTTAGAAGGATCTCCTTTCATCCTCACAAACGTAGGCGTTCAGAAAACCAGAGCTCAGACAGACCTTGCTTCCGGTGGCACAGTGAGCGTGTGATAGAGGCAGGATTCAAGTGCTAAGGTTTTTGACCTTCAAAGCTACATCAGACTGGACACACTTCACCGTGACATTCGTGCTACAGTGGACAATGCTGGGGAATGTGCCAGGGTAACGGTGCTTGGTCAAGCCGCCCAGAGCTGACTTCACACACCCTTCAAAATGGGAGTGTCGTGACGAATCAGTGTGTATAATTAGGCAAAGGAAAATGTTGGAAACTTATTTGTGCTTTAATAGCTAAACAGGCAGTGGTCTCCTGCCAAATTGACATCCATTTTTGGAATCCGAGACTCGTAAGATACTCTCTTACAGGCTGCTTATGATAAATAATGCCATTTAAATGTCCACCACCTGCTACGGCACATGGCGGAGTTTTCGGGATACTTCCATTACTTCGGCAGAGCCTCTTGATTAATGTACAACGACAGGAATGTTTTAGTTTTTTAAAGAAAATGTTATGATGTGACAACTAGATGTCTTGAAATATACCAGTTCTCGGGGGGGTTGAAGCTAAGCAGCTTCCGGGGATAACTTTCCCAGGCATTATCCTAAATGAGGGAGCACTTCTTTAAACGTCTAGCTTGAGTAGCCTGTGTATTTGTGGCAATAACAGTGTCTACTTTGCAAAACGGGACTGCGAATGGCTTTCTAGTCCTGTCTATGTCAATGCCATCTTTACTTTGATCACCTTTAACAATGACAACCCCTCCTCCCACTCCACCACCACCCTGTATCTGTGAGGGATTATACTTGACTGAAAGTAACAAAGACCGGTCTACGGTGGCTTCACCAAATAGGAGTTAGCTTTTGTCACATAACAAAAAAGCCGAGAGTCTGGAATTGGTGCTGTGGCACCAGGATGTCGTCAAAATTCCAGGTGCCCTCTATTTTTCAGCCTGCCATCCTTACTGTGTGGCTTTTACTCTTAGGGTTGCCTCACATTACAAGATGGTGCCTCACTCAAGGCAGGAACACCCAGGTGTCACGCAGGAAGGAGCTGTGCAGCTACCTGGAAATCAAACTTTCCTGACATCCCGGCAGCATTCCATTTAGGTCTTAGTGGTCGGAATTGTCATACGGTCAACCCTAACTGCCAGGCAGGCTGGCAAAATTATATTTTATCAGGGATCATTGCTACCCTAAAAAAACGCAGGTTTCTGTTTTCGTAAGGCAGAACTGGTGGAATAGATATTGGGGAAATAGTTAGCAGTGTGCAACACAACCCAAACCCTGTACTGCTTAGTTATACTTGGCTTTGAGATTAGAATGAAAAGTGCAAAAGAAAAGAAGAAAAGGGGCCTCCTTATTGTTGTGTGTTGTTTTACTGGTCTGTTCCAGAGTGTTGTGATATCTTTGCTCCCTCTGACTATGATGATCACTTTCTTCTCCCCTCACCTCTCTCTCTCCCTCCCTCCCTCCTTCCCTCCCTCCCTCCCTCTCTCCCTCCCTCCCTCCCTCCCTCCCTCCTTCCCTCCCTCCCTCCTTCCCTCCCTCCCTCCCTCCCTCCCTCCCTCCCTCCCTCCCTCCCTCTCTCCCTCCCTCCCTCCCTTCTTTCCTTCCTTCCATTATTATTACTTTCTAGAGGCCCTGTGCACAAAACTCATGCAAGAGTAGACCTTTGCAGCCCTGGCTGCCTTGACCCTCGCAGCCCTGGCTTCGTCTGGAAAGTTGTCTAGAAGGATTTCTGGACTGTCATTCCACTGTCCGGTTGTTCAGTTGATTTGCATATTATGCTTTTATTATTATAGATTTACCAGGTAATTTCATTTTCTCAGGGTAATCTTTTCTAACACTTCTGATAAATTAGGCAGTTCCCTTTTGTATATATGCCCCCAGCACTTGAACCTTATTTCTCTTCTTCTTTTTGAATTTATCACAATTGTACTTAGTTAAGCGGGGGGCGGGGGGGGGGGTAGTTTTGCTATTGGTCTGCTGTCTTGTTCTCTTCTCCACTAGACTCTATAAACTTCATGAGGGCGGAGGCCATGCTTATGCACCAGGCTGTGTCCCTCCCTCCAGTGTCTAGCGCAGCTAGGACAGAGCATATCCTCAATACATAGCTGTTGAATGAATTAGTAATGAATGAATATATGTTGAAGCTCTTCTCTCACCTGCCTTCTTTCTTTTATTTTTTATGCATTCCTTTTCATCCTCATACTCTATTCTAACTTATAGCATTCTTTCAGCATTCACATTCATCTTCTTCCATTTGTTCATATTTCCTTTACTCTGTCTCTGCGCTCCCCCCGCCCCCTAGATTATTCTTCCTCTTCCTCAGGTGGACACTGTCTTTACTCACAACTCCACATTTCCACCCCAGTTCTCTTCCTCAGGTTTTAGTATCCTATGGCCAACTGCTCGCTAGATTTTACCTGGAATGGCTCTCCATTACTGCACACCCAATGCTTTTCAAATGACACTCATCAGCTCCCATCTCAATTTTTTCATCTCTGAAAGGGATGACACCTTCTTCTCCTTACTTTAGCTTGAAATCTTGGCATCATTTATGGCATCATTTATTTATATCATGAAGTTGTTGTTTTCTTTACCTTTGCAAATAGCTCTTGCTAGTCTTTGTTTTTGTTGCTGCCACCCCAATACACAATATGTAGGTTTGTGGGTGTTGGTACATGTGACATGGCAAGGCCAAAGGGGACAGTAGTCAATTGGCCAAATGCATGGGCAGGGCAGCAGCTTTGCCAGTTCACATTGCAGTGCACTCATTTGCACCCCATGTCCTGGTGGTGCTCACAACTCGTGGCACAATCAGTGTGATAACCTGGGATGCCAATGTGAGAGGGTTAGCTACTTAAAACAGTATTGCCTTTCAGGAAGGTAGGCATGCCTAACTTTTGCAGTATTAATGAAAAGGTCGCAATATGGTATTAAAAAAACCTGCATCAGTATAGTTGGAGTAATAAAGGTTTTTTGTAAAGACAGATTAAATGTTCCCACTCAATCAATTTCATAATGCAGAAATTAGTGGAAGCTTATTGAAATTAATAAGTCCGAAATTTAGAAAAGTTAGCACAGTTGCTTCACAGATTATCTCATTAATCAAGATGTGCATTTTTAAAGAAAAATACTAAATCCTATGGATAGATTGGGTGAATAAATGAATATGGCAGTGTCCCCAGGATGCCACATGATTAGGTGAAGTAGAAATTTTTGATAAACGTTCTATTTATCATTTGTGATCTAAAATTCATTATTTGTCGGAAAAAAACCTAGCATTTGAAAACACTATGAACAAACAAAGCTACATTTTAACATGAAACTTTTAAAATCATTTTGTGCCAAGGTAATTTCTGTATGGTTTTAGATTGATTGCCCGTAGAGTATTTCAGAAAGTCAGTAAAAACCTTCCCCATTAACGAGTTATTTTCTATAGAGAATGTAAGTTTCTTTGGGATATATTTTTTTTTTCTGCTTGGATTGAGACAGAGCAATGGTTTATGATATAGCTCATTTTTTAGTTCATTGAATTTGTCAAAATGAAATTTATCTCTGTCATCAAGTTGTTCTTTAGGATATTTATTTGATAGATAGATGTTTAGATCTATAGGGCACAGAGGCAAAGTAGCGCAGCTGGAATCAGTAACAGGCTTACATCATTCTCAATTTCCCTCTCTTTAAACCTTCTCCCTTGCTTTGTCATTCAAGAAGCCCTTTGATTATGGGGGTTACATACGGAGAAATGTGTCATGCATGGAATCCACGAAGAATGTGTTTTCTTTCTAATTTATTTCAGCTAGTGCTGGTTTGTGTTTAGGTTTCTGCCACGGTCTGGTCTCACTCCCATTGGAAGAACAGCACTCCAAAAGGAGACCAGGGACCGAGATTCTATTTCCCTTTAGTGGAGGATGTATTTCATTTATTATTTTTAGAGATTTTTCTCCTCTGGACATTTTCATGTTCTTTTTTTTCCAACAGACTAGAGTAAACATTATTTGGGCTTTCATCCATCATAATAATAGAAAGCTACTGTCATAAGAAGATGCGTGAGGTTTGAGAACTGGGACAGTGCTAAGTAAAAAATGGAAGCTTGTTTGTATGTCAAAAACAGTGAGTAAAAGGCATAAAAGAGATACAAAAAAGTATGTGCCTTGTCTTTTTTGGAGGGAGGTTCATCTTCATGGACATCTAAAAACAAATGGTTATAATTCAGGAAACCCGTTTGACTAAAATCATTCAAATTGGTTTTCATTATTCAGCAATAAAACTGTTTGAATAAATTCTTCCTTTATAGCTTGGTTTGGTTGGTGTATTTTTATATATCTAACTAACTTTCTATACCCTGATATATGTAACTATAGTAAAATAGGGAAATGAGCTCTATCAGAAATATAGTGAAAACTAATACTGAAGCTAGCAAGGTATTCTGTTTATAAGGAGAAAGAGTGGATGGCAGCCAGTATTGTGTTTTAATATGGTATTGACCAGAATTAAAAGCATCAAAGTTCAAATCATGTGTGTTGTTGAATGGTCTGTATCTTATAGTTTGAGGTCAACAGATGCGTAAAGAAAATGGTATTGAAATTATAGGGGCCATTTTGGAGGTTGCCACCTAGTACCACTTCCTTTTTGTCCTCTTGATACCTGGACTTCTAATTCCCCAAACATCTGGGCTTTAGCCAATCAGTATATCCTAACCCTCTGGCCACAGGAATTGTCTCAGGATGATCATGTAACCAATAGGAGGAGACATGTGTTGGAGGGTCTTTTTTTTTAAGTATATTTTTATTGATTTCAGAGAAGAAGGGAGAGGGGGATAGAGATAGAAACATCAATGGTGAGAGAGAATCATTGATCTTCTGCCTCTTGCACTGGGGTTCAAGCCTGCAACCTGGGCACGTGCCCCAACTGAGAATCGAACTGTGACCTCCTGGTTCATAGGTCGATGCTCAACTACTGAGCCACGCCGGCCAGGAAAGACTATTCCTCTTTCTTCCCTCGGGTCTCTCTCTCTCTCTCTCTCTCCTGCCTCCCTCTCTCTCTCCTTCCACCCCTCCCATGTCGGATGTGCACAACGTATTAAGCCACTTGCTTTTTTAAAAAAATGTTTTTATTGTTTTCAGAGAAAGGGAGAGAGGGATAGAAACATCAACGATGAGAGAAAAATCATTGATCGGCTGCCTCCTACATGCCCCCTATTGGGAATTGAGCCTACAATCCAACCCTGATTGTGAATTGAACCATGATCTCCTGGTTCATGGGTTGACATTCAACCACTGAGCCACACTGGCTGGGCTGGTCAGCTGACTTTTGATCACAAGAAGGCCAATCATAGGTTGAAATTGAGACCTTAAATAGTAGAAGGTAAGCTCCTAGCTGATTTACAAGGTAGGTAGTGAAACTAACTGCCTATCATTTCTTCAGTATTTATTTAAGCAGTTTTTAATCCAAATTTCTAATGTGATGCTTTAAAATAAATAACATCTATCAGTTATTGAAGTCTACTGTGTGCTATGTATTGTGCTAGATAATTTATATGCCTTAGTTCATTTAATCTGCAAAACCACATTATGAGTTAAAAACTATCATCTTCATTTATAAATGGGGAAACCAAGGCACGAAAAGTTTAAGTTACTTGCACAAAGTTCACAGCTAGTAAGTGGAAGAATCAGAATTTAGTCCCAAAGACAGTGTTTGTAATCTACGAAGGCATCCATAGTCCGTTCTTGAATTTGGGGAAACCTGTTCTGAGGATCATTCAGGTCTTTATCCTGAGCATTCTAAACACAGCCCCTGAGGACAGTTTTGCAGATGTAGCTTTTGAGACAGTAGAGGAGCTAAAGCCTTGGTCATGGTTGTAGAACAAATGAGTTGAAAAAGCAGTGGTGGCGTGGAAGAAAATAATTTGGCGCTGTGAACACGATTCACTCCACTACCTTGGAGGTCAGTGGGCTCTTTCTGCTGCTCTGTCTTTCCAGTATCCCTAGGCATCCTGCCTTTCCATCTTTGACCTTGTCATCATCAATTCCCATGTTCCGGGAACCCAGATGTTGCCTTGTTTGATTAGCCTCACTCCATTCACTGAGGAATGATCCTTTACATTTCTCTAGAGGCCTATAACTCACCGAGTGTCGAATCATCTGTGATCTCATTTGGGCCTTCCAACCACCCTGAGATGGGCTGTTCTACTCATTTCCTTATGTCTTAGCTGCTTAGATGTCACTTTGCTTTAAGTTAATTTTCACGTGCAAGTACATTGCCTTAGAAGTGATTTTTGGTTCTGTCTTATAAATGCTCCTGAACTCTGCAGCTAGGCTATAAGCTCCATAAACAGAAGAATGTATTATAATTTTTATGTGCTTGATTTTCCTTCAACCATGCCTCCTATTGGTACACAATGGTTTCTCAGAGAGAGAGAAAAAAGTAACTCATTAAATTAATATCTGGCACTGACTTTCCAGAATTGATTGTTAAATATTCAGGAATGTTGTTAGCTGTTATTCGACTGCTGGTAGTTTGAAATCTATGCTGGGATTATGTATACCATGAAAGCTGGCAAGGGGACACATCAAGGCTCCCCTCTATCCACTCCCACCCACAGAGAGCCAGTTTAGCAGGACACTCCTGTTTGCAACCTTTCCTTTGGTCCACAGGCAACTGCCCTTATCTCTGCTTTGTGGATTAGCTAATGGCCATGGCCCAAGTGGCTACACCAGGGAGAAAGGTGCAAGTGAGGTCACTGTGTCAGTCTGCTTGTCTTTGCTGTCCTGACATTCCGAGCAGAGGATGACAGTTTATATTCACTGTAGAAAACCAAGCTAAAGGAACTGTCAGGGAACACCTGGCTGGGAAGTCCAGAACAGACGTCACCAGAAGTCTGCCTCCTTCCTTGCTCCATCTCGTGACTCCCTCCCTCCATCCTTGATTGAGCCAGCAAACTGGCCAAGCCATGCTTATACAGATCTCTGAGACTGTAGCAGGATGCTTAGGGTTGCAGGGAAGAGAATTCCTGATTAACAGTGGTGTAAGCCCCTAGGACAGCGGTTCTCAACCTGTGGGGCGTGACCCCTTTGGCGGTCCAACGACCCTTTCACAGGGGTCGCCTAAGACCATCCTGCATATCAGATATTTACATTACGATTCATAACAGTTATGAAGTAGCAACATTAGAGTTATGAAGTAGCAATGAAAATAATTTTATGGTTGGGTCACAACATGAGGAACTGTATTTAAAGGGCCAGAAGGTTGAGAACCACTGCCTTAGGATCTTTATTGTTTACTGCGCAAAAAGTGTGGAAATAAGAGGCCCCGAGTTAGTTCACTGTCTAACCGATGGCTTAAGTGATTCTCTTTCATTTTCCTGCTCTGCCAGCCTCAGTGTGTGAGTAGCATTTCCCCTTCTGGCTGCAGGAAGGCTGTGTTAGATCTAAATAATAGGACATCAAAAATATCCTATCTTGGTGAGAGTTCCTTTTTCTCTTTCCTAAAGTAAAAACTTTTTTTAAAAAAACCTTAAATACAGGATTAAGGAATAAGAGGGAAATGCCACATCTTGTGGAATATTAAACATAGCTTTATGGTAAAAATAATTTTGAGGTATTTATTTCCAATTACCGGTTAACTCCAGTAGTTCTATATGATGAGAAGTTAATTAAGGGAGCCATCAACCCAAGTCCCTCACAGAAGCTGTAGTAAGAATGGAAGGAAAAACAGTGCAGGAAGAAAAAGCAAAAGCTTTCATTATAACATCCGAGGCAGTAAGATGCTATTTAAATGGAATTGAAGACCCAAATGACTGCAATTATGGAATATTGCAAGGTTTTTTTTTCACATTAAGAAGAAAAGCCAATATTTTTACTTTTATGGGAAGCAAAATTAGATGAAGCTTTCACAGGAGGCAGAATATATATAAAATTATAGGAACTTATGAGTTCCCTGCTCTGGGAACTTGTTCTTTTCGGCTTCCCATTGCCCACACAGTACCTGGCACACCCATCAGTGTTGAACAAGAAAAGACGGGAAAGGTGCAGGGGTGGTACTGTGCCACCACGTGCAGACTGGCCATGGCAGCAGGAGCCCAGGCATCAGTTACTGGAAGTGAGGTAGGTAGGCTTCCGATGGAGCTGGGGTTTGCTAATAAGTGGACCTGTAGTTCCCTCCTTTGCTGTAGGGGGAACCGATTAGGCCCAGAATCTGGTGAAATGGCTGTGAAGCAGGGAGGAGGGCAGGACTGGATCCCCGCACCCACACTTTCGTAGGGCCGGTGTTGGGCTCCATCTCTTTGACACCAAATATTACCTCTCCTTACAAATTAAGTAAAAACCCAATGAAATTAAGTAATGAAACAATGAAAGGTGATTCACTGGTTTCTGACAATTGTAATTACAAGCTTGATTAGCTATTTTATGAGCCTTTTGGGAGAGGTGGGCAGTCAATATAAATGTAAAGCCGGGTTAGAGAGCACCCACACTATTTAGGCAAATTGCATCATCAGCTTAAAAAGCACTGGGAAGGCATTCCATGCCAAGGTGATACAGAATTTAGGGTCTGAAGAAAGTCTTGCAATATTTCTTTAAGATATTTTTTACTGATGTATGAATACATATGGTACAAAACTTTTTTTGGAAATCTGTCTTCAGTACCTCAGAAATGAAAATCTCCTTTAGGCACTAAACATCAAAATCCGTTTTCATATTTAAAAACTGCCACCTTTCTTTAGCACAAAATAGATTTTGTCTTTTTCTGAAGGAGAAATTCTCATAAGGCTCCAGACACAGAGTAGAGAGGATGGAAAGAAAATATAAATGCAAGTAGTTTAATAAATATGTTATTACAGCATCACAGCTCCATTCATCCTAAGTGAGACATAAACATTTGGTAAAAATTGGAAGCTCCACAAAGGATAGCAGCTTTGTCTCAAAAAATTTTTTATTTACATAATTAAATCTCAAGTCATGCCTTGCATATGACTTTTCATGTTAAATGTATATGTTCTAGTTAGTACTGTGACTTTCCTTTTTTTTTACTTTATGAATTATGTATTTATTGAGTCTTTTCTTTCTGGGGCAACATCACCGCGTTCACAAAGAATATGTGAGAGGCCAGGTCTGCAGAATTTTATAAACCTTGTTGCAGGTTTAAGATTGTGCTGTTTTGTATTTTATGAATTTGTTATTGAATTTCATAGAATCTGACATTCAAAGGAAATGTCTCTTAAATATTACCTCTGACTGAATTTTTTAAAAAAGGCAACATGTGAGAAAATGAAATAGTATCTAGGACAATAAGAAAAACTCAAGGACTGTAATAAGTAATAATGAACTAGATGGTAATCTCCGAGCTCAGGATCCTTGCTTAATAATTATATTCCTCCCTGTCTTCTTTCTTTTTTGTGTCCTCCCCTTGCTGCCTCCTCCTCCTCTTCCTTCTTTTCCTCTCTCTTCCTTTAATGAAGTCCTATATAACATGTGGCTTTAAATTTTATAGCAACTAAAACAATAGCTTTTGAATAATGAGTGAATAAATCTTTTTTAAAAAATATATTTTATTGATTTTTTACAGAGAGGAAGGGAGAGGGATAGAGAGTTAGAAACATCAATGAGAGACAAACATTGATCAGCTGCCTCCTGCACACCCCCTACTGGGGATGTGCCAGCAACCAAGGTACATGTCCTTGACCTGAATCAAACCTGGGACCCTTCATTCCGCAGGCCAATGCTTGATATCTACTGAGCCAAACTGGCTCACCATGTCGGATGTATGAATGATTGATAAGCATCTGTTGAATGAAGTTTCAAATTAGATTTTTTTTCTAAGGGGTTCAGTTTTATAACTTTCAAGCTTGCACTGTACTGAACAAAAAGCTATGAAAATATGCATAACCCATGGATACAGACAATAGTATGGTGAAAACCTGGGGTGGGGAGGAGGTGCAGCTGCAAAGGGGTCTTGAAGTGACAGGGGAGAACATGATGCAGAACTTACAAGTTTCTCATCTCTGCACAGCCATGTTATGTAATGCTTTCCAGTTTAGGGGGCTGGGGGGGGGGGACATCTATAATACTTTTAATAATAAAAAATAAAAAAATAAAAATAAACACATTTTCATTTTAAAAAGCTATGAAAATGGTGTTGAATAAAAGTTTTGATGGACCCCACTTTAATAAATGAAGAAGAGTCATTTAGAATTAACACAATTGTATGCAAGTAAATACTGGGAAAGGGATTGGAATTAATTTATTCACCCAAGTAGATGGGTTGCCTCTTACAGTTTCATACATAATTTTTTAATGTATGGTTTTATATATATTATTTACTCCTAACACCCAGCCATTTTTACCACTTTCATGATTTTTAGATGTACTTGCTTACCACCTGTATACTTATTACTCAATATTTTCTTTAAATTGATTCACTTTGCAATTTAAATTTATTTAAACAGAAAACTTTCTATTAGTACTGTGAATAGAAAACCAGTATCTGCTGCTGAAAACAGAAGGCAACTATACAAATAAATATAATAAATAAAAATGTTGTTATTAAATTTTGGCCAGTTTCTGTTGCCTCAAGAAAGACTGAGCCTGAGATAAATTTTCTTAAAAGGAGATTTTATTAAATGTTGAAAGTGTTAAACATACAGACACTGAACTAAGCTTTTATCTCTGGCCATTTTTTCAGATTGAAAAGGAATCTAAAGAAGCATAACTTCTCTCTACACTGAGTCAAATGCAAACTTCAACAAGAAAAAAAATTCTAGATTTCTCACAATTCCAAATTGGTGGAGCTTTAATTCTGAAATTTTAGTTAGTGCTCTATAATTTTTGTGATAAAGTAAAAGGATTCTCTTTATTTTTAATTTCATTAAAACCATTTGAGTTAACACATACAAAATTAAGAACATAATTAGAGTGAAGCTTTCATTTTTTTTTCATGTATTTATTTCCTGCCCAATGGTTTATATAAGCAATGGTTAGGTTTTCTATGGAAGTACCACATGTTAAGTCATGTTATACTTTCGGTACCATTAATGATGCATAAGGAATGTCATGCTAGGTATTGTGGAGGAAGTTATGACATATGTGTGAGTAAAATTTTTATTAACACTTTAGTGTCCTATGGAACTAAATCACAGAGATTAAGTATAAATGATTAAGATTCCAAATTAATGTCATCATAGATAATGAGTTAGAGAAGTGTTAGTGTTCATTCCTAAATACTTTATTCTTTAGTGATCACTTTGGACTGCTTACCTCAACATTGTTAAAGATCATTTTAGGTCATATCTGAAACACAATCCGCTTTACCCTCTTGGTTGAAAGAATTGATTTCTTAACAGGTAAAGTAATAGCCTGTCAATTCAGACCAACCCCTGGTGGTCAGTCACTTTAATCAGTCAAAGGACTGTGCAGAGATGGGAAACTTGTAAGTTCTGCATCATCTTCTCTCCTGTCACTTCAGGAAAAGCTATGTGACTCTCAAACTCAGTCTGACACCTTTAAACGAGAAAAAAGATGAAAGATATGATTTAGAAATTTCAGAGATAGTGGTGACATGTTATGTGCTGCTTTCCCATTAGAGTTTCATACATGATTTATCCCAGTGATGTAGGTAGAAATATATTTGAAAGACTGAAAAGTCAAAGCAGTGACTTTTTGGATATACTTTTTACTTATGCTGCATAGAAGGCAACCTACAATGATCTGGACAATACTATCATGACTGATGATTGATGCTTTATAACAACTGGCCTTAGAATTTTTGAATATTGTTTTTATACTGCCAATTGATATAACAATGAGAAATTTAAATTAAATCAAGCAGAAGTGGTATTATAAGACAAAACAAGGCTTACGTAAAGGTTTTACTTTTAATAGTTAATCTGAAGAAACACTGAGGGATTAAATTTCAACATAAAATGCAAATAGCTTTAAGTAATTTAGAAAGCAGCACATACTTTTTACAAACACATTGCAGACAACTCAGTAGTGAGGTCTTGAGGCATGAGGGAGAATTTTAATAGCACTGTCTTTTGAAGCAGAAATTTCTTTAAAATGTAGACATTTGAAATTTTGGCTTCTTTATCTTCTTCCTCATATCCTTATGGTCGAATGTTTTTAAGGATTTCTAGAGGGAAGCTTATTATTCGAATCAGTTAGATGCAAAGTGGACCCAAATGAGAGTTATAGTTACAATTCTTTTTATCTAGTATGTTAATATTAAAAGGTTATATTCAACCCTACCTAGATATTTGAACCTACATGAGGAATTCCAGAAAGAAGTAACTTACGCTTTGTATTACACAGTCAAATATATCTTTAAAACCTCTGCCTGGAAGATAAAATTGGAGAGGACTGGCAGGGACTGTACCTCTTAGTTTGACTTTCTTTGCTTCCTTGTCTTTATACTTTCAGATCAAATCCAATGAAACAATTAATCCTGACAAGCAGTGCGGGTGATCTTCAAACACTGGGTGTCTGTTCTAAATTTAAAAGAATTTGGTGAAGTGACTCCTTTAGGTATAAAAACATGTTTGATGGTGAAGTAGAATCCTGGCGGGCTCTGAACTGCGTTAAATCTGCTGAAACTACTGGGAATTAGGGACTTTAACATTCCCCCTTGTTACAGTGAATTTTAAACTGGGGCATCTTTGACATCTGAATCCTGTAATCTTGTTGGAGTTGCTTAAGTAATAGCTATGTGTATGGATTTATTTTCAGAAGACACTTGATAACATAGTTTAAGTCAGGGTCTCGTTTGGAGTCTTTATAAAAGCCATGAAGAAGTTTTTCTTTACGATGATCATGAGAAAATTATCTTGGTCTCAAACTTTCTAAGAATACCCAAAAGTTATTCTCCTTTATTAAGATGTTAATCCTTACCATATTACTCTAAGGTTGTCTGAAAGAATTCACAAGTGATAAAACATTGCTAGAAGCCAAAAGATAATAGTAAAATTAATTTAAAAAGTTATTAATATAAAGTAAAAGAAAGTGATGGGGAGAATCAAGGATTCTTCCCTAAAGGATAAACATTTTTTAAGAAATAGAGCATAAAATGGTACTAGAAATTCTTATTATTTTTTACCACTGTATTGAGATATAACCTCTCCCGCAGTCATGAGTGATCAATGTATTCTCTATTTTTAAAAAAGATGTGAGTGGTAATTAAACAAAAATGTCAACCCATTCTCATAAGTGAAAAAAACTGCTATACCTACCACACAAACCCACAATTTATGTTAACTTCATGTACACATAGTCTGAGGTCATTTGTTGGGAAATGATGATTCTGAAAAAGAAGGGGATGAAGAGTTTGCAGCTCTCCACATTTGCTTGAGAGAGGAGCTGGAATTGTTTCTCTCTGAAATAGAATCTTATGCAAGGGTGGGATCAACCTACCCCAAGAATCCCAGTGTCTACTCTGGTTGACAGACAGGCTGGCTGAGTAAAATGGTCTGTTACTTAGGAAGAAGGAAAGAACTGACACTGGTGAGGCATCTCCAAACTGGAGCTCTTTAGGAGGCAAAAAACAAAGGCTATTGTATTAGTTAGGATACCCCAGAGAAACAGAATAGGGTACCTATAGCTATCTGTCATCTTCTATCACCTAGCTACCTACTTATCTTCTATCTATCTATCTATCTATCTATCTATCATCTATCTATCATCTATCATCTGTATTATTTATCTAAAGGGTTTTATTATGAAGAATTGGTTCACACAATGTATTATAAAGAGTTGGCTCACACAATTATTACAGAAGCTGATTTGTAGTCTGAAAGCCTGAGAAGCATGAGAGTTGATGGTATAAGTCAGTCTGGGTCTGAAGGCAAAAGACCAGTGTCCCAGCTCAAGATTGTCAGAGAGAGCTCAGTGTTTTGTTCTTTTCAGGTCTTCAATATGTTACCGGCAAAACCATGATACCTCAGTTGTTGTCTTCTTGAAGGAAATATTTCAATCAAGAGACAAAGTACAGCATAGCAAGCAAGGACTTATTAACCGCAGCAAAAACACATTCAGGACAGTGAAACAAAGAAGGGCTTAGCTTATAAAAAGCAACAGGAGAGCCTGGGCTGGGCTGGTTTGGCTCACTAAGTCAGAAAAAAGGGGGCCTTGGAGACGGGTTCAGGTGGTTAGCTTAGGATGAGCTGCCACTGCCCATTGCTCCCCTGGTTGCAAGTCTTGTTGGGTCCATTAGAGGGAAGAAGGGGGGAAGGGAATGACTCTGTGGGAGAGCACACACTGGGTCCTTTGCCTTGAGGATATTTCTCTCTTGCAGATGGAAATCTTAGGGGAAGTCTCAGGGGAGGGTCTCAATAGATATTCATCAGCTTTCCAGGTGAACGCTTTCAAGGTTGTTGTCTCAGCTGATTGGTCAGCATCAGGGCAGGGGTCATAAGTCAATACCTGTTCCTGAGGCAGCCATGGAGTCACTTGTCTGGTTTTGTTGCTTTTCTGGCCCTGGAGCTGAAATACAACTGAGGCCTAGATGTTATCCTTGGGGAGGAAAAGGTCAGGGGGTCTAAGCCACATAACCAGCCATATGAAAAGTCAGAGTCTAAACTGCATAACCAAGGATGTTCTAGGGGAGGAAAGGCAACCCTGGGGGTGAGGGTCTTGTTTTCCCAGGATTGCCCCTTCGTTCTACCCTAGTGACCTTTTGTACCTGGTTCGTGGTCATTGCTCTGTTCATGTCTGTCTAACTGCCTTTAACAAGGACATTGGAGGAGGCCCACCCACATCAAGGAGGGCAATCTGCTATACTCAGTCTATCAATTCAAATGTTAATCTAATTCAGGAACGCCTTTACAGTCATTCCCAGAATAATGTTTAACTAAATATCTGGGCACTCTGTGACCCAGTCAAGTTGACACATAAAATTAGCCACCACCGTTATGCTTTAACATTTATTAAAACTGTCATAAAAATTTTTAGCACCCATACGTTGTTGGAGCTCTGTGTCAAAGTGGGGAAAGGGAGGAGTAGGGGCGGGGGGGCTGAAATGATAGGACATAGAAGCAGATGCATTTTGGTCACTGTGGCATCTTCCATGACATGATTGTAATATGCTTGTTCTCCTGGAGGGGGTGCTCTAGAGGTAACAGAGGCCCTGCTGTGGGTCTTGTATACACAAAGACATCCATCAGGCAGCTTGCAAATGCTTAACGATGGGGGCTTGGGTGAAGGGACATTAGAAAAATCCATGTTTGAAAAGTTCAATTTGAGTCCTGACCACTGTGGCTTGGTTGGATATCATTTGTGCATGGAATGGTTGCCAGCTTTATTCCTGGTCAGGGTACATGCCAGGGTTTTGGGCTTGATCCACAGTAGGGGACATGCAGAAGGCAGCCGATCGATGTTCTGCTCTCATGTAGATCTCTCTCTCTCTCTCTCTCTCAAATTAAATTATAAAAGTCTTTTTTAAAAAAGTTCAATTTGATTATTTAATGAAAAATAGATTACAGGGAAGCAAGAATAGAAGCAGGGAGACTACTTACTAGGCTAGTACAGCAGTCTAGATGAGAGAAGACATAGTTTGGACTAAGGTGATAGCTTTGGAGGTGATGATAGATGTTGGATTTGTGATATTATGAAGGTAAAGCACACAGAATTTTCTAATAATTTAGATCAGGTTTGAGGAAAAGGGATATTTAAATTATTTTATTGTTAAAATTATAAGTAATCAAAAGATGCACTGAGATGGACTGGGGAAGGTTCAAGTTTGTTAAAGATTGAAATAAAGAAGTTTTTTTTTTTTTTTTTTGGTTCATTAGTGTAAGAGGTCTATTAGACATTCCAAGGGAAATTTTAAATAGACAGTAGTAGGATATCAAGAGTAGTGAGCTTAGGGCTCTGGTGGGAGCTTGGAAATAGAATACAAAGATTAGAACGTGGAACATAGAGACTATATAATATGTATGTAGTTTGGGAATAATTAGTGTATTGGTTCCACCATGGAACTAGATGAGATTATCTAGGAAGAAGTAAACATAATGAAGATAAGGCAGCCAAGGAGAATGCTAACATTGAGAGGAAGAAGAGCCAGCAATGGAATCTGAGGAAACATACCAAAGAATTAAGAGGAAAACCAGTAGAGCGTTCTTCACTGGCAGCCAAGGGAAGTAAGTATTGAAGAACAAAGCTATTAGCCATGAAGTTAACATTTTCCAGAGGTTGAGTAATTTGGAGACAGCTGTGGCAAGATGGAGGTTGTTAATGACCTTGAATTGAGGAGCTCCATGGGACTGGTGGAGACAGAGCCTGATTGGAGTCGATTAAGGACTGAATGTGAGCAAATGGAAACATTTTCCCAAAGGAGCAACAGAGAAATGGGCAGAAGCTGAAGGGGAAATAGAATCAAGGAAGTTTGCTTTGCTTGTTTGCTTTTCAAGGTGAGCGACTTTTTATAGCATGTCTACATGCTAATGGAAATGATCCAGTTGAGAGGGAAAAACTGAAGAGGGAACAGAAAAGAAGGGAATAATTTCAGTAGTAAAATTCTAAATAGGTGGGAAGGGACGGAATCCAGTGCACTGTGGTGGGTTGATTTACATGGGCAAGGAGCGGTCACCCGTCACATCAGAGGAAACAGAGTCGATGGGTCAGATGCAACTAGATGAGAAGATTTGGTGATGGGACATGAGAACTTTTTTCTCGTGGCTTTAGTTTTTCAATGACAAAAGAAGTCATCCCAGAGTGAGAGGTAGAAGGAGAAAGGAGTATTGAGGGTTTGAGGTGGGAGGAAAATATGTACATTTTTGGAAGAGTGAGAAAATGAATCTAATATGAGAACATAGAAGGATGCTGGATGGTGATGTCTTGAGGTTGGTGGTCATTAATTTATATTAAGAAAATAAATAACTTTCTTAAACTTCTTTCTTAAAAGTTTATACAGGATTAGGTAACTCAAGTGATTGTTTTTCTCCAGCCACTTTCAGCTGTTGTGGTGCAAGTGGAGAGTAAATATGAGGTTGAATTTTAACAGAGTTCAGCGTTTGGAGGTGAGCACAATGGAAAAAAAAGAGAACATGGAATATCTGAGTTATTAAGGATAGTGCCTGGCATGGTGGTGGAGAGGTTTACAGTGAGCTGGTTTCTAAAAACCTAAATGAAATGCAAGTGAGTGATTAGGAAGATAGCAGATAATTGTAAGAGATTCATTGCAAATAGAATTGTGCTTGGCAAAGTCACTTAGAACTGCAATGTAGTGGAGATTACTTATGTCTGGTCAAGATAGTTCACAGGCAGCCTTAGGGGAGGTGAAACAATATCATCATCAGAACCATCAATTAACTTACAATTTTATTCTTTATTTGTAGTACTTCCACTACGTAAGGCCACACATTGTCTGGAACAGAGAAAGCACAGCCTAAGTCTTCAGGGAATTGACATTCTACAAGAGATCTGGTAGAAAAGATAATTAGAATGTAGAAAATGATCCACAATTGTTTTGTTGAGTAGTCTGTTTAAGTGAGAAAGCAACAGGCATACTAAGTTGTTTCTCTGCTCTTACAGAGCAGAATGTAAATATTTATGGAATACATACCTCTTTTCATCAGTAACACAGTTGGGTCTCTACAAAAATGGAGTTCTCTTTTAGATACTCCAAATTAGAGACAAATATCAGGCAAAATCACTGACAGTAAAAATCTAATATATCAGGTATAAGCAGATATTCCCAAGAATTCACATGTACAATTTGTGATAAACACAAAATGAATTATTTCTCTCTTTTTTCTCCTTCTCCTTCTCTTCCTACTCCTTTTCCTTCTTCCTTTGTAATAAATAACTAGGGAAATGATAAATAATAAATTGGCAAATAAATATTCTCCTTCTTTCCTTTTCTCATTCCTCCTTTCCTTTTTAAATATTAATTATAACAACACATATTCATGGTAAATATACAATATAAATATCAAATTCCATGTTCTAGAAATAATGATACATTTGATGATTATCTTTCTAGAAATCTCTCTATGCTCATATGTGTAGGTAGAGGAGACAGCAATAATTAAAAACTATGTTGTTTTTCTTCATCTTTGAACTTGGGGAAATACTTAAAGCTTTTTTTGTTGTTGTTGCAGATTTTCATTGCTTATCAGTTTTCCTTGGAATTGCATGGGCTCTTTCAATCCACAGATTAATTTTTCCCCTTGATATTAGAGAAGCTTGGTTGTGCGATTTTTCTGGAATATATTGTTCTGTTGCCTTTACTGTGTTCTCTATCTTTTGTGCCTTCTGTATATGTTACTCTGTTTATGATTTTTTTTTATTTTTCTTTTATTTTTCGCTTAAAGTATTACAAAGGGTATTACATAAGTGTCCTTTTCCCCCCCCCCCCCCGCCCTTGACAAGCCCCTGCCCTCCCTTACCCCCCAGTGTCTTATGTCCATTAGTTATGGTTATATGGGTGCATACAAGTCCTTCGGTTGATCTCTTACTCCCCTCCCTCCTGTCCCCCAACCCTCCCTGGCCTTCCCACTGCAGTCCGATAATCAGTTTGAGGCAGCTCTGCCACTGTATTTATTATTGTTCAAAAGTTTGTAATGGTCTTAATTATCCATGAAAGAGTGAGATCATGTGGTATTTTTCCTTCATTGACTGGCTTGTTTCACTTAGCATAATGCTCTCCAGTTCCATCCATGCTGTTGCAAATGGTAGGAGTTCCTTCTTTTTAACAGCAGCATAGTATTCCATCGTGTAGATGTACCACAGTTTTCTAATCCATTCATCTACTGATGGGCACTTAGGCTGTTTCCAGATCTTAGCTATGGTGAATTGTGCTGCTATGAACATCTGGGTACATATATCCTTTCTGATTGGTGTTTCTGGTTTCTTGGGATATATTCCTAGAAGTGGGATCACAGGGTCAAATGGGAGTTCCATTTCCAATTTTTTGAGGAACCTCCATACTGTCTTCCACAGTATTGCACCAGTCTGTATTCCCACCAGTAATGCAAGAGGGTTCCTTTTTCTCCACATCCTCTCCAGCACTTGTCATTTGTTGATCTGTTGATGATAGTCATTCTGACAGGTGTGAAATGGTACCTCATTGTTGTTTTGATTTGCATCTCTCAGATGATTAGTGACTTTGAGCATGTTTTCATATGTCTCTTGGCTTTCTGAATGTCCTCTTTTGAAAGGTGTCTATTTAGATCCTTTGCCCATTTTTTGATTGGATTGTTTATCTTCTTTTTGTTAAGTTGTATGAGTTCCCTATAAATTTTGGAGATTAAGCCCTTATCAGATATGACGTTGGCAAATATGTTTTCCCACGAGGTAGGTTTTCTTGTTGTTTTGTTGATGGTTTCTTTTGCTGTGCAGAAGCTTTTTATTTTGATGTAGTCCCATTTGTTCATTTTCTCTTTAGTTTCAAGTGCCCTAGGAGCTGTATCAGTGAAGAAATTGTTTTGGCATAAGTCTGAGATTTTGTTGCCTTTGTATTCTTCTAGGATTTTTATGGTTTCCTGTCGTACATTTAAGTCCTTTATCCATTTTGAGTTTATTCTTGTGTATGGTGTAAGTTGGTGGTCTAGTTTCATTTTCTTGCATATATCTGTCCAATTTTCCCAACACCATTTATTGAAGAGACTATCTTGGCTCCATTGTATGTTCATGCCTCCTTTGTCAAAAATTAATTGAGCATATTGGTTCGGGCTAATTTCTGGACTCTCTATTCTATTCCACTGATCTATATGTCTGTTCTTGTGCCAGTACCAGGCAGTTTTGAGAACAGTGGCTTTGTAATACAGCTTGGTATCTGGCATTGAGATCCCACCTACTTTGTTCTTTCTCAGGATCGTTGCAGCTATTCGGGGTCTTTTTTTATTCCAGATGAATTTTTGGAGAGTTCGTTCTAGATCTTTGAAGAAGGCCATTGGTATTTTAATGGGAAGTGCGTTGAATGTATAGATTGCTTTGGGTAGTATGGACATTTTAATGATGTTGATTCTACCAATCCAAGAACATGGTATGTTCTTCCATCTGTTTATGTCTTCCTCTATCTCTTTTTTCAACGTCCTGTAGTTTTCTGAGTAGAGGTCTTTAACCTCTTTAGTTAAGTTTATTCCTAGGTATCTTAATTTTTTTGGTGCGATGGTAAATGGGATTGTTTTTCTGATCTCCCTTTCTGAAAGATCACTATTGGTGTATAGAAATGCCTCAGATTTCTTGGGGTTAATTTTGTATCCTGCTACATTGCCAAATTCATGTATTAAGTCTAGTAGCTTTTTGATGGAGTCTCTAGGGTTTTGTATGTATAATATCATGTCATCTGCAAATAAGGACAGTTTTACTTCCTCTTTTCCAATTTGGATGCCTTTTATTTCTTCTTCTTGCCTAATTGCAATGGCTAATACTTCCAGTACTATGTTGAACAGGAGTGGTGAGAGTGGGCATCCCTGTCTTGTTCCTGTTCTTAGGGGAAATGGTGTTAGTTTTTGACCATTGAGTATGATGTTGGCTGTGGGCCTGTCATATATGGCTTTTATTATGTTGAGGTATGATCCTTCTATTCCCACCTTTCTGAGAGTTTTTATCAAAAATGGGTGTTGGATTTTGTCGAATGCTTTTTCTGCATCAATTGATATGACCATGTGGTTTTTTTCTTTCAATTTGTTTATGTGATGTATCACATTTATTGATTTACGGATGTTGTACCATCCTTGCATCTCTGGGATAAATCCTACTTGGTCATGGTGTATGATCCTTCTGATGTACTGCTGGATCCGATTTGCTAAGATTTTGTTGAGGATTTTGGCATCTATGTTCATGAGGGATATTGGCCTGTAATTCTCTTTCATTGTGATGTCTTTACCTGGTTTTGGTATTAGGGTGATGCTGGCTTCATAGAATAAGCTTGGAAGTGTTCCTTCCTCTTGAATTTTTTGTAGTAGTCTGAGGAGGGTAGGTTTTAGTTCTTCCTTGAATGTTTGGTAGAACTCCCCTGTGAAGCCGTCTGGCCCTGGGCTTTTGTTTGCTGGAAGCTTTCTGATGACTGCTTCAATTTCTTCCATAGTTATTGGCCTATTGAGGTTTTTAGATTCTTCCTGATTGAGTTTTGGAATGTTGTATTTTTCTAGGAATTTGTCCATTTCCTCCAGGTTGTCTAGTTTGTTGGAGTAGAGTTGCCCGTAGTATTGTTTAACAATCATTTGTATTTCTGTTGGGTCTGTTGTTATTTCGCCTCTATCATTTCTGATTTGGTTTATTTGGGACCTCTCTCTTTGCTTCTTGGTGAGCCTGGCTAGGGGTTTGTCAATCTTGTTTATCCTTTCAAAGAACCAGCTCTTGGTTTCATTGATTTTCTGTATTGTTTTTTTGGTCTCTATTTCATTGATTTCTGCTCTAATCTTTATTATCTCCTTCCTTCTGCTCACTCTGGGGTTTTCTTGTTGCTCTCTTTCTAATTCTTTGAGTTGTAGAGTTAGATGATTAACTACCATTTTTTCTTGTTTTTTGAGATAGGCCTGTAGAGCTATAAACTTCCCTCTCAGGACTGCTTTCATTGTGTCCCATAGGTTTTGGATTGTTGTGTTTTCATTGTCATTAGTGTCCAGGATGTTTTTAATTTCTTCTTTGATGTCATTGGTAACCCAATCAATATTTAATAACATGCTATTCAGCTTCCAAGTGTTTGAGTATTTTGGGTTGTTTTTATTGTAGTTTATTTCTAACATTATGCCATCGTGCTCTGAGAAGATGCTTTTTATGATTTCAGTCTTCTTGAATTTGTGGAGACTTTGCTTGTGACCCAATATGTGGTCTATTTTTGAATATGTCCCATGAGCACCTGAGAGGAATGTATATTCCGCAGCTGTGGGGTGAAGTGTTCTGAAGATGTCAATTAAGTCCATCTGATCTAGTGAGTCATTTAGGATTGCTGTTTCTTTGCTGATTGTTTGTCTAGCGGATTTATCCAGTGATGTCAGTGGTGTATTAAAGTCCCCTACTATGATTGTATTGTTGTCGATCTCTCCCCTGATATCTTCCAGAAGTTTTCTTATGTATGTGGGTGCTCCTGCATTGGGTGCATATATGTTTACCAGGGTTATATCTTCTTGTTGTATTGATCCCTTTAGTATTATGAAGTGGCCTTCCTTATCTGTGGTTATGGCCTTCACTTTGAGATGTATTTTGTCCGATATAAGTATTGCTACCCCAGCTTTCTTTTCCTTTCCATTTGCGTGAAAGATATTTTTCCATCCCTTCACTTTCAGTCTGTGTGAGTCCCTTCTAATGAGGTGGGTCTCTTGTAGACAGCAGATGTATGGGTCATGTTTTTTTATCCATTCAGCCACTTGATGTCTTTTGGTTGGAGCATTTAGTCCATTTACATTTAAAGTTATTATTGAAAGGTACTTGTTTGTAGCCATTTCTTTTTTTGTGTGTGTGTGTGGCTGTTTTCTTTCTGAGCTTGATATTTCTTCTTTTTACACCAGTCCCTTTAGCATTTCTTGCGTGGCTGGCTTGGTGGTGATAAACTCCCTTAGCCCTTTTTTGTCTGTGAAGCTTCTTATTTCCCCTTCAATTTTGAATGATAGCCTTGCTGGATAGAGTATTCTTGGATTCAGTCCTTTGCTTTGCATCACTTTGTAGATTTCCATCCATTCTTTTCTGGCCTGATGTGTTTCTGTTGAGAAATCATTTGATAATCTAATGGGAGATCCCTTGTATGTTACTTTCCGTCTCTCTCTTGCAGCCTGTAAGATTCTCTCTTTATCCTGAACATTTGCCATGGTAATTATGATGTGTCTTGGTGTGGGTCTTTTTGGGTTCACCTTGTTTGGGACTCTCTGGGCTTGTGTGACTTTTTTCTTCCCCACCTCAGGGAAGTTTTCTGATATTATTTCTTCGAATAGGTTTTCTAATCCATGTTCATCTTTCTGTTGTTCTGGCACCCCTATTATTCGTATGTTGTTTCGTTTCATGTTGTCCCAAAGTTCCCTTAGGCTCTCCTCCTGTCTTTTAATTTTTTTCTCCATTTGCAGTACAGTTTGAGTGTGTTTTGCTTCCTTGTCTTCTAATTCACTAATTCGGTCCTCCGCTTCTCCCAGTCTACTGTTGATACTTTCAATGGTGTTTTTTATTGCAGCTATGTCGCTCTTCATTTCTTCTTGGGACTTACTTAAGTTGTTGATTTTTTCATCTGTTTCTTCTAGCTTCTTGCATAAGTAGTTGAGTTTTTCATCTGTTTCTTCTTGCTTCTTGAACATCCGGTGCATGTACTCTAGGATCCTTATTCTGAATTCTTTTTCCGTCATGTTGCATATCTCTGTCTCACTTAGCTGCTTTTCTGGCGAGTCCTCCTTTTCTTTCCTTTGGGAGTTTCTTTGTCTACCCATGTTTGATCTCACTGACATGACTAGTTGTTGAGTCATTCAGTGGCTGGACCCTGTGTGGCAGTGGCTGCTCCCTGGGTGGCAGTGGCTCCTCGGGCTGTGGTTGCTCCTTGGGCGGTTGTGGTAGCAGCGGCTCCTCTGTTGATAGCAGAGCCTCTGGTGGGTGCTGTTCACAGTTGTGGTGGCTCTTCTGGCTGGTGGAGGGAGGCTTCACACACAGCAACTGTTCCCCAGGCAGAGCGTGTGGTGATCAGGAGGCCGCTGTTGCTTGAATCTGCTTTCCGTGGAGGGGTGCAGGTCTCCTCTGGGCTCTTGCAGTCGCGCTGCTTGCGAGTCGTTGCCTCCGGGTTAGTAGCCGCCGGGTTAGTAGCCGATCTCTGGATGCCGGTAACCGCTACCCAAGATGGCGCGGTCTCGCCGCTGCACTCTATGATTGTTTTTGTTTCTGTATTTTTTTCTCCACATTCACTGTGATTTTTCTCAAATGTTTTCTAGCAAGTACTTTGTCAGCCTTGTCCATTCAGTTCTTTAATTTTACTAACTTATTGGTGTTCTCTCAACCCTCACTTTGTTTCCTTACTTCTGCAATCTTTCTTTTTGTATCATTTTGTTTCTCTATTATCTGGTGCTTGAGCTTGTTTAATAGAATTCATATTCATATAATTGAATTTATAGAATAAAGCACTCACGGTGAATTTTCTTAAAAATCTTTCTTAAAAGTTAAGAGTCACTATTAAAAAGAGCCACTATTATCTGATCATAATTGCAGCTGTTGATTGGGTTCACTTAGTTTAAATACTTTTTCTTGGTAATGTATATAGTTATAAAGTTCTTAAAAGGGTTTACTGAGAATGGAGGCCACACCCTGCAAAATAAACTATTTAAACTGAACTACATAGATAATCAATTTAGGCATAAATAATTAAAAATATAAAATAAATTACATACTGGTATAACTGTTGGGGCAGACTATCAAGAAGACGTGACCACTGGTGTGACCCTTGAGCCAGTCCAGGGCAGTTGGGGGCTTCCAGTTCCCTCCCTGTGCTTGGCCTGTGTGCTCTGCTTGCTTCTCTATGCTGGAGGCTGCCCAGGAACACAGCCTTGAGCTAGTAATGTGATGAGACTATCTGGACTGGGTACATAAACCCAGTTAAGGACCCCTGTGTATGTAACTAAATCCAGTTAAGTCCTCTATATAAACTTTTAAGATTCTGGTGAGCAGGTGCAGAAAACTACTCATCATGCAGCTGCCTCATGAGTAAGTTTCTGTGCTTATTAAACCTGCCACCTACCCATCTGGAGTGGTCTGCCATTTCTTCCACCACTCCCTGCCCTCTGTATATGGGGGGCAGTTTCAGATAACACCTGGGAAGCTCCTGGGAGTTTGTAAAGTAACAAAAGCTACATGTTCTGCGGTTAATGTTCAACTTCACTCATTAAATTGTTGGTGACACCCTTAACGAGTGGTTCCCAAACTTATTTGGCCTACCGCCCCCTTTCCAGAAAAAATATTACTCAGCGCCCCCTGGAAATTAATTTTTTAAAAATTTTAATAGCAATTAAACAGAAAGATATATGTATTAATGTTTCTACCTTTTTCGTAAAATATAGTAAAGAAAGGTGTAAATTAGAAACATTGAAGTTTGAAATTATGAAACTATTTATTGAACTCAGAATAGAAAGGTAATACAAAAAAAGTTAAAACAAATGCACCTGTGGCCATCACCGCCCCCCTGAATCGCTGCAGTGCCCACCAGGGGGCGGTAGCGCCCACTCTGGGAATCACTGCCCTTAACCATAAGAGGCTAAGAAGGCATCTTGCTGGCTGATTATGGGTGATCCTTTCTCTGTTATCGAACCAGTTTCCTTCCATTTATTGATCTTTGGCATCTCATGCTGGCTTTTGTTGAGTTAGTCATTTTTAACTCCAAAAACAGATATAGTTGTGGGAAATTGTCAGCCTGTCTACCATTGTTCAAAATTTAGACTTTGACATATTCTCCATCAACTCAGTCTCGGTAGTTTAGTGATCTGATTGACACTGCACAGTTATACACAATGTGGACCACTCCCAAGGGTTGCAGTCTCTTTTAATGCACAAGTTGCAAATTTCTTGGCACAAATTGTCTTGCCTTTCTCCTATTATGGGAGAGGTTTTATAAATTTTCTCACGTGGGTGGGAAGGGACTAATTTCCCATCTGGATGCCACCTGTAGGAGATCACACCTTTTCTCAGAAGAAATTTAATCTATGACAGCAAGCATTTATTCCCCCCCAGCTTTTTTAAGCAATCTGTGCCACCATTCTCTAGAAGTTGAATGTAAAGTTTTTTCTATGGGTGGTTTTTCTAGGGTGTTGCTGTTTATAAAATCAATGCCACTGGTATTTAAAATTTGTTTGACAGAAACAAGGTCAACAATGAGTTATATATTGCCCCATGCAGAAATAGTTATGCTATATTTCCTTGAGGGACAGTTTGAGGAAAGTATATAGTGACAAATTGACTTTGATTATGTATTGGTTTTTATCTAGCCTGTCTATCAGCTCACTCCAATGTCATTGGAAGACTAAAAAGTATGTGTGTCTGTAATCTCTCTGACAGCGCACTGAAACAGTGAACCCATCAGAGCAGGATTTCCCAAACTGTGTATGAAGTTTCTCTGCACTGGAATCACCAGAGAGCGATTAAAATTTAGGTTCTTGGACCCTAATTCCAGGCCCATTATGGGCCTCTGAGGATTTGGATTAAGAACATGAACTATTTGGGAACTGTAATATTAGTATTGATATGAGTATTAGAAGTTGCCTGAACTTTGAGAAATCTAGAAAAGCTGCAGAATGAACTCTTATCTGCTCAAAGAAAAATATGTTAATTCACTACTTTAGCTATGCTTTCAATGTTTTAGAATTATTTCTGGTGGAAAACTAGGGTTTTTGATAAAAGTTCTAAGGGACTATCTTTGAGGTGGGAGATTGAGAATGATAGGGCTGTCCTGGTTAGAAAGGCAATGGAAATGACGAAAATGCTCAAATATCTCATCACTCAGATGAAATAGTTGACTCAAATATATAACTTATGAAGAGCTAGCCATGGCGAAGGGCTGCTGAGTCCTGTCTCAGTACCCGCTGCCAAGGGCAGCTGCCTTCCTCTTGGCAGCACATGCTCTTGGTCTTTCTTCTGCCTCTCCCTGGATACGCACCCTGATGGTGGGAAAGAATGTGGACGCTTCCCAGGAGGGCATGAGGGAGAGATGGCCCCTGGGCTGCCAGTGACTCTGAATTCTGTTTATCCTCAAACTCTTTTCTTGGTTCTGTGAGGAAATCTGCCATGGCTATTCTTGTAGGCATGTGATTTAATTACTCACGGGGTTGTTGGGTTATGGCAGTTACGTGTTTAACTACCTAAGAATCTGCCAAACTGCTTTACAAAATAGTTGGCACCATTTCACTGTTGACCAGCATTATAGGAGATTTCCACTTTCTCTAGTTTTTTTTCTTTTATTTTTAGCCATTCTAATGGATTTGTAATGGTATCTTAATGTAGTTTAAATTTGCATTTTCCTGTTGACTAATGTAGTTGAGAATTTTTTGATGTACTTAGTGGCCATTTGTATATTTTCTTTTAGAGAGCATCTGTTCAAATCTTTTGACAAATTTTTAAATGGGTTTTTGTTGTATTAAGTTGTAGGTTATTATGTTTTGGATGCAAATTCTTGACACATACCAATTCATATATATATATATGAGTTCATATATAAATACACATACATTTACATATATACACATATATATGCATACATGTGTGAATATGTACATGTATATGTAATATGCGCATAGATATAAACCTTTTTATTCCAGGTTCTCCCAGTTTGTGGCTTATCTTTTCATTTTCTTAATGGAAATTGTGCAGATCACATTTTAATTTTGTTGAAGTTCAATTGACCAATTTTGGGCCTTTGCAAAGTATTTTTTTAGGAGACTTATTGATTTAGTTTTTACATTTAAGTCTATGATTCATTTTGAGTTAATTTTATGTATGATGTGAAGAAAGGTCAAATTTTATTTATTCATGTGCATATGCAGATGTTCTACAGCATTCATCTAAAAGACTCCTCTTCCTGTGGAATGACCTTAGCACTTTGTCAAAAATTAATTGATCAAATATGAACCTAATTTTGGCTATTATTCTTTCCCATTGATCTATATATTTACACTTACGCCAATACTAAAGTATCTTGATTATTGTAGCATTATAGTGAGTCTTCAGCTCAGGTATGTAAGTCTTCCAACTTAGTTCTTCTTAAAATAATTTTGGCTATTCTAGGTCCTTTATATTTTCATGTAATTTTACAATCAACATCTAGATTTTTATGAAAAAACATTTTAGGAATATTTGTAAATAAAGTTTTTAATGGTGGTAAAATATATACAGTATAAAGTTTGCCATTTTAACCATATTTAAGTATACAGCTCAGTGGCATTAATTACATTCACAGTATTGTGCAACCATTACCACTATTTCCAAAATTTTCATCACCCAAACAGAAACTCTGTACCAATTAAGCAGTAACATTCAATACTTCCTAGCCCTTGATAATCTCAAATCTTTCTGTCTCTATGAATTTCATATAAGTGAAATAATACAATATTTATACTTTCATGCCTAGATTATTTTACTTAGCATCCTTTATTCAAGATTCATTTATCCATGGGGCTTCAGTGGCGCAATCGGTTAGCGCGCGGTACTTATAAGATTCATTTATCCTGTTGCATGCATCAGAACTTCAATCCTTTTTATGACTCAACTAGAGGCCTGGTGCCCGACATTCATGAATTGCGTGTATGTGGCGGGGGGAAAAGGGGGTCCCTCAGCCCAGCCTGTGCCCTTTCTCAGTCCAGGACCCCTTGGGGGGAATGGGCCTAAGCTGTCAGTCGGACATCCCACGAGGTGTCCTTAGTGCTGCCATGGAGGCAGGAGAGGCTCCCGCCACTGCCACTGCACTTGCCAGCTGTGAGCCTGGCTTCTGGCTGAGCAGTGCTCCACCTGTGGGAGTGCACTGACCACCAGGGGGCAGCTCCTATGTTGAGCATCTGCCAGTTGGTGGTCAGTGCACGTCATACCACTGGTCGTTCTGCCATTCGGTTGATTTATATAGGATATATCTATATCTATATCTATATCATCTATATCTATATCTATATCTATATCTATATCTATATCTATATCTAGCATCATCTATCTATAAGAGAGAGAGATAGAGAGAGAGAGAAGCAAGCTCTCTGTGTTTCTTTTAGGAGTACTAACCTCATTAGGTTATCACCCTCATGATCTCATCAAAACCTTATTACCCTCCAAATACCATCACATTGGGAGACTGGGCTTCAATATACAGATTTTAGTGGGATATACATAATTCAATACCCTGCAATTTTCTTATCTAAGTCTACTTTAATTTTCCTCAGTAGTATTTTGATCTAAATGTTTTACCTGTGCACACATTTTGTTAAATTTATTTCCTAGTAGTTTGTTTTTTTGATGCTATTGTAAATGTACCTTTTATTTAATTTCCAATTGTAGATAAAAATACAATGGATTTCTGTCTATTGATCTTGTATCTCTTAACCTTGCTTAATTAACTTATTAGTTTTAGCGCCTTTTAAAAAATGAATTCTTAAGATTTTCTCCATCCTCATCAAGTTGTCTGTGAAGAAAGACAGTTTTGCTTCCTCCTTTTTCTATCTATATGTCTTCTATTTTCTTTTCCCCTGTTACTTTATTGTGCTAGCTGGGACTTCCTGTATAATGTTCAAAGGAAGTGATATGAGTAGATAGCCTTGCCTTGTCTCAGTCTTATGGAGAGAGCATGCAGTCTTTCACTCTAAAGTATAATATTAGCTATGGGACATCTTATTTACATTTTTATATTTGTAACTGACATGATCAGTTTATTGGCTACATAGGCCTTTTCCTTATCCAGACTCAGTAGTCAGTGATTATCACAGCTTCAGGCTCTTTCCAACTGTTTTTTAAAAACATTTTTGTTATTTATTGTCTGAAGTTTTACATATGTCTCCTTTTTCCCTGATTGACCCCCACCACCCCCTCCCCCCAGCCACTCCCACCCCTGAGGACAAGCCCCCACCACCCCAGTGTCTGTGTCCATCGGTTATGCTAATATGCATGCATACAAGTCCTTTGGTTGCTCTCTAACCCCCTGCCTCCCCTGCCATTTGTCTCTGGTGATCATTATATCCCACATATGAGTGAGATCATGTAATATTTATCTTTCTCTGACTGGCTTATTTCGCTAAGCATAATGCTCTCTAGTTCCATCAATGCTGTTGTAAATGGTAAAATTTCCTTCTTTTTTATAGTGGCGTAGTATTCCATTGTGTAGATCAGGGTCCTCAAACTTTTTAAACAGGGGGCCAGTTCACTATTCCTCAGACCGTTGGAGGACCAGACTATAGTGTTAAAAAAAACTATGAACAAATTGCTATGCACACTGCACATATCTTATTTTGAAGTAAAAAAAAAAAAAACGGGAACAAATACAATATTTGTATTTGCATGTGGCCCGCGGGCCGTAGTTTGAGGACCCCTGGTGTAGATGTACCACAGTTTTTTAATCCACTCATCTGCTGATGGGAACTTAGGCTGTTTCCAAATCTTAGCTATTGTAAATTGTGCTGCTATGAACATAAGGGTACATATATCCTTTCTGATTGGTGTTTCTGATTTTTTGGGAATAGTCCTAGAACTAGGATTACTGGGTCAAATGGGAGTCCCATTTTTTACTTTTTGAGGAAATGCCATACTGTTCTCCACAGTGGCTGCACCAGTCTGCATTCCCACCAGTAGTGCAAGAGGGTTCATTTTTCTCCACATCCTCACCAGCACTTGTCATTTGTTGATTTGTTGATGATAGCCATTCTGACAGGTGTGAGATGGTATCTCATTATTGTTTTGATTTGCATCTCTCAGATGATTAGTGGTTTTGAACATATTTTCATATGTCTCTGGGCCTTCTGTATGTCCTCTTTCGAAAAGTGTCTATTTAGGTCCTTTGCCCATTTTTTGATTGGATTGTTTATCTTCCTTTTATTAAGTTGTATGAGTTCTCTGTAAATTTTGGAGATTAACCCTTATCTGAAATAGCATTGGCAAATATGTTCTCCCATGCAGTGGGCTTTCTTGTTGTTTTGTTGATGATTTCTTAGGAGGCAAGAGCATACAATGGAGTCAAGACAGTCTCTTCAATAAATGATGCTGGGAAATTTGGTCAGATACATGCAAAAAAACAAAACTAGATCACCAACTTACACCATACACAAAAACAAACTCAAAATGGCTAAAGGACTTAAATGTAAGATAGGAAATCATAAAAATCCTACAAGACTCCATAGGCAACAAAATAGCAGACATATGTCGTAGCAATATCTTTACTGCCACAGCTCCTAGGGCAATGGAGACTGAGGAGAAAATAAACAAATGGGACTACATCAAAATAAAAAGCTTCTGCACAGAAAAAGAATCCATCTGTTTTCATTAGACAAGCTCTTTTTTTAATCTATTATGTATATCAAGTTGTTGCATAAGATTTTATTTTCCAGGTTCCATGACTAAAAATAATTTTAAAATTACTGATATAACAGTATGCTATTGACTTTTATTGAAGCTCAAAGCAGCCATTGAACCTCATTGATTAAAATACTTTGTATTCAATTGTCCTTGATGAAAGGTTCATAAGATAAATTCCTACACAAATTTTTGTGCACCGGGCCTCTAGTTAGTTTATAAAAGTATTATAGATCTGTTCTGTAAAGTAATGAGAATTGCTTCATCAACTGTATTTCCATTTTTGCCTTAGTTTCATGAATCTCAAAGCTAAATTTTGTGCACAAGCACAAAATGATCATTTTTATATTTGCAGCCTCTTTTTCCAGTGCTTTGGTGTGTTTTTATTTATTTTAACAATCTTAATCTATTTATGTCTTTTGTTGTAGGTCAACTCAAATCCTATTAGAAATAATTTAGAAGTTTAAAAAATTATGTCTCTTTGAATTAATAAAAAGCCATTTCATAAAAGGACCTACCTTTTAAATATTTAATTGGAATAAATACCTACCTTTAAGAGGCTTAATGGAAAGCTATAAATGGAAAGAGAGTCTCTAGACTTGGGAACAGTCTTTATTGGCCTTGCAACATTAGCTTGGGATGATGATCTTGTTGAAGTGACGCTGAAATGCTTAAGACTAAAATGAAACAAAACAGAACCCAGAGACCAGCTGTTTTCTTCAGTGATCCAAAAGAAATGGTTGAATATCCTGAAAATAACCTAATGAATGAAACAAAATATTCCCAATGCCTTCAGTTTCTGCCTGAGGTGGTGAGAGAAAGTGTGAGTTACTGCAGGCCATTTCAGTCTAGGTTGGGGACATAGTATATTCTTCAGTGACAATAATTAGAACAATATAAAATTTAAATTATAGTAATTAGTTAATATTTGCATCACTTAATTTAATCTCACATGAGTATATTGGTGAAATTTAATGCTAATTGTAGATGTTTTGATATGTTGAGTGAGAATTATTTTATAAAGAATCAAATTATTTAACTTTTACCCTAAATATTTAACTTTTACCCTAAATATTTAACTTTTCATTTGCATTTTTTGGGGAAAAGAAGTAACATTCACATTAAAAACATATCCCTAAGTGTTTATATTTTAGTATTAATGTGTGCCTTTAATGTTTGACAGTAATACTATGTGCCAAATTCAATATCAATTACTTTACATGCATTTTCTCCTATTTTCACAATAATTCATAGCAGCCCTGTGGTAGTAATTGCACTTTTGCCCATTTTACGTATGAGAAACTGCAGTTTAGAGAAGTTTAGAAATTTGCCCATGGTTATGCAGTTACCGAAAGCCAGAATCAGGATGACTGTGTCCTTAACTGGTGTCTCAGTATTTGGCTGTAACAGTAGCTTCTACAAACAAAATGCTTTTTTTCTCATATCGAGCTATCTGAAGGCAAGGGATTGCTTGCATTGGTTTAGCGCTGCTCAATACTATTTTATCTACTGTTTCACTGTGCCCAGCAAGTTGGCTTTTTATTTTCATGTTTTTATTCTTCATGGTTACAAGATGCACAGTGCTGGTCCAGGCATCAAATATTCAGGGATGGAAGAAGCGGGGAGTGGCATAGCCAGCCAGACTATGTCACCTGGGCACCCTTGGCTGCCAGTGAAGCAGGGACAATAGGCATTAGTGTTCCCAACCACTGACAACTGTGGCTGGGCCAGGGAATGGCTCCTTGGTTGGCCAAGCAACAGTGCCTGACACAATGAATATTACATAATGCCACTGCTGTCAGTTGAGTGGAATTTGATTACATATAGGTATTAAAGGTGGTGATTAAGATATGAAGAATAAAGAAAGATATTTCACTTCTCTTAGAAGCTCTAGTCAGTTTTCCAGCAGAGGGCTTTAGGATGCTTTTCCCTGCCTCCCGTCCCCCTTTTTGCAGTGCGCTATTATCTTTCCCACACATGCCTTTGGAATGGATTCAGTAGTGGCAGGAATCCTGTCAGGCTGTGAGGATGGCAGGGAACCTGGACCCTGCTCTAATTTGCAATGCAGTTGGGTGATAAGGTAAACATGTATTTTCATTGAAAGGGTATAGGACAACATGATTGGCAGTGCCAATTTCATATTACAGTACCATCACAATTATAAAAAGGCGATAAGCTTGAATAAGCATGGGTCGTTAGAATTTGAGCTGGTAACCAGGAAGCAGAGTCATAATTTATTATTTTGTTAACAGTCAGAATAGTCTAAAAGATGACAAAACAGTAAAAAACACACACAAGAAACCCCCCCACAGAAAACAATTAGTGATGAAAAGTTAAGAGAATGAAGGAAGTCCCAACTGAAGTAAACAGTTGCTAGTAAAATTATAGCTTGTCTTGGTTAAATGAGTTAGTTAGTTTCAAATTATTTGGCCTTAAGAGCCTCAATATGAACTCTGAATTTAGGAAGGGTTAATATTATAAGGGTAATGACCAAATCGCCATCTTCATGTCTGGTACCTTTGGAATCGTTTTATAAATTGGATATAGTTACATGTGTTTGAGAGAGGTTACCTGGTGTCATTCCCTCGTTCAAATAATCATATAGTGATGCACATTCTGTGCAGGAAATACATCCAGTTTTGGATCTATGGAAGTCATGGTCCTCATCCTCAGGAGCCGGTGGCTAGGAGGGAGTTGGTCTTCCAATGTCCATTCGGCTCTCTCATCTTGTGGAGCTGTGGCTGGCCCTATCTAAGGGCCAAAGCCAATCCAACTATTTCAGTGAACTGACGGATCAAATCAGGCAAACACGCAAAATGAACAGTTAATCAGAACACTCACTCCACACATCTAAGTTGACACATACCTATGTATATTCCTGCCATCCACGATAAAATTACTTATCCGTGGTTGGCAAACTGCGGCTCTCGAGCCACATGCGGCTCTTTGGCCCCTTGAGTGTGGCTCTTCCACCAAACACCATGTGCGGGCGTGTGTACAGTGCGATTGAAACTTCGTGGCCTCTGCGCAGAAATTGGTTTTCGGCCTGGGCGAGTCTATTTTGAAGAAGTACTGTTGATATTTGGCTCTGTTGACTAATGAGTTTGCCGACCACTGACTTAGGTCAACTAAAATTCAGCTTTTCTTTGTTATATAGATAAAGAAGTCGCTGTGTAATGCTGTTTTAACAACAACAAAAAAATCTCAGGATTACTAACTCAATTAGAAAACCTGGTTTTATTGACAGAAAAAATGATTTATGTAAGCACACCCAATAAAGTACCTAGCACATAATAGGTACATAATTAAAAATTTGACGATTGAATATTGTTGAACGAAAGCAAATTAATCACCATTTCTATGTGGAACTTTATTTTCCAAGAGGTAGTAGGACTTTCCTAACAGTTTTCCCTACTTACAAAGAAGTAGACATTTTAGAAAAGTTATAGTTTATGTTGGTTAATAAGTCTAGTTCATTTCAAATTATTGTGCCTTAAGAGATTCCATAGCAGTTTTCCTGGTAATGCGTGAAGTGGTACATGAAAGGCTTCTCCTTTGTTAAACTGACACTTTGTTTTGATGTCCTTTTCACAAAATGATGTAATGTCATTTCTCCTGGAGAGCAATGTTTGCTGGCAACTGTTTGCTGCAAGGTTTTGGTGGAGGTGTGTTGTCACAGTAGCTCGGTGTATATTCCTTGACTTTTAGCTTGAAATGCTCAGTGCAGCTGTGCTAGCACTTCTTCAAACAAGGACTTTAAGTTTGGACACCTCGCCCACACTTTTTGGAAGCCAAGATGGGAGTGGACCATCCATTACCCTGTTTTTCTGCAGTGCCCTGAGTTAGGAGAAGATACTTATTATGGGAGTCATAACTTGATAAGAAATCAATTTAACTCTTCATCTGCTGAATGATTTATAATGACACTTTATCTGCACAGGTACAACATGTTGGAGATGCAACCATGAAAAGACATATTCCCTGACCTTAAAGAACTTTGTATTTAATATGCAGGAATCATGGTAGGTGCTACCATAGGACAAGGCGCACAGCTGGATGGTGCACAGCAGGAGGAAACCTGAGCCAGTGGGGTTGGGGGACATTCAGGGAGACTTTGAGTGTTTCTGTGGGAGCAGTCGCAAAATGATTTCAGATATCAAAGGCAAACTTTTGTTGGTGTGTTTATTCTTACATTATAAGCTATAACATCCTTATATTAAAAGGAGATTGCAAATGTAGAAATGATTTTGAATACTGAGAGGCAGCCTAGCAGAGTGCTTAAGAGCTCACACTCTGGCCCTAACCAGTTTGGCTCAGTGGATAGAATGTCAGCCTGCGGACTCAAGGGTCCCAGGTTTGATTCCGGTCGAGGGCATGTACCTTGGTTGCAGGCACATCCCCAGTAGGGGGTGTGCAGGAGGCAGCTAATCAATGTTTCTCTCTCATCGATGTTTCTAACTCTCTATCCCTCTCCCTTCCTCTCTGTAAAAAATCAATAAAATATATATTTAAAGAAAAAAAGAAGAGCTCACACTCTGGAGCCAGACTTCTGGGTTCAAATTCTACATTTGCCATTTACTAGCTCTAGTAACTTGAGCAAGACACCACCTCTCCTTTGCTGCAGTTTCCCCATTTGTAAAATGGGGATCACAATGCTGCATTACTCACAAGGCTGTTATGATGATTAACTGAATTAACATTTATAAAAGGCTTAGAACAGTGCCTGGCAGGTACAGAAGCATTTAAGCACAATTAAGTATTTACCAGTGACCTGTGATATAATGTATGTCTTCTATATTTTTCTAAGTCAATGAAGGTAATTCTAATGATATGAAGCTTCTGTAAAATGGTACTGAAATGGGTAGGATCTAGTCTCATCTAGGGAAATTGTTTATGCATATTAGGGTATGTTATATTATATATACATGTTTGTATATTAATAATTTTGAACATATTTCAAAGGATCTGAGTAAAAGTCTACATAGCTTCTCAGAGTCTATTCCATTTATGGTAATAGAAATAGTAATTATTATGAAAAAATACAAAAAAATTTGGTTTTAGTAACTAAGCATCAGTTAACTTGTATAATTGTGTTAAGGACATATTATAACTGCAAGAACTGCAATAAAATATGACAGGAAGATAAGAAAGTCTTTTCATTTGATTGCTAGAACAGGTTATGATAATAAATAAGACTTGAATTTTCTTTTATCTATTTAGCCTTCATGAAAAAGGAAATAGGTATTTTTGAAAAGTTAACTAAAACATTCCAATAAGGGTTCTTTCATTAGTTCTCATTTAACTATTAAGATGCTCAAATTATAATTTTTCTCTTTGGACATTTAAAATACAAAGAAGATAAGTATTTAGTTTAAGATCACAAGTATGATATTTTTATTTTTTATCATCCTAGCCAGTGGTGAGATTACTAATCACTACTAGGCCTTCTGGTCAAGCACTGAACTGATTTTAGTTTGTGGATGTTGATCCAAAGTTGCTTATAGAAAGTCATTCTAACTCAAGCTGTTGAGCTTAGGCCTCTGTGGAAAAAGACATAGTGTAGGCTTCATGTGGGTGGCAATAAAATTGGAAAGGTACATAAAATTGGCCCAAACATGCTGAAATCATTTTTTGTACTTCTTAAGACTCCAATTTGTGTCAGTGAACTTGGTAAATTATCTCTAAAAGCTTCCTCCCTTCTGTGTGTGTGTGTGTGTGTGTGTGTGTGTGTGTGTGTATGTGTATGTATGCGTGTGTTGTTGTGGAAGAAGAGTTTGGTGGAAACTGTGGGAGAGGAAGATAATTAGAAAAGTTTTAAATAGATAAAATGAGGGTACATACTAGGTCATTGGAGTCAAGAGGTACATCAGCCTGAAAAGTCTGAAATCATTTTCATAGACCAAATAGGCTATGATTCTTACTTCTAAGTGAAACAGTCACTTTAATAACAGAATTATTCAGCATTAGCCTTATCTTTCTGAAGCAATAAGTTCATGAAAAAGAAACTTGGTTTTATAGCTAGTAGGGAGCTGTGGCAGATTCTTGGGTAGGGTAAAGATCGCTACTTTCATTTTCTTTCTTTGTTCCTCCTCTGTTGAACCCTGAGCCAATCACTTTTCCCAGGCTACCTGGGAAGGTAGAGTGAAAGGAATACACAGGGCAGACGAGACATGGAGGAAAGAACTGTGAGAGGAGAGATGGCTCCTTCACATGACAAAGAGGATGAGAAAGGCCATCTTCTGGCAAAAGACCCCCCTGTTCTCCAGAGGGCAAAGCCCAGAATGGCACAGGAGAAGAGCTGTTCTTCAGGGAAGAGTTCCTGGCATAACCAATGAGGAGGCTCCCAAACACATTCCCAACCCCAGCCCCAGAGCCAACCACTTGGACTATGGCAGTCCCAGTCCCAATCAATAACTTGGCTGTTGTGTCAATGTCCCTTGAAATGGCTCTGGTTTGGAAACTGCTGCTAGGGTAGGTCAAGGCACATGGGGCTGCCAAGCTGGGAAGTGCTCATCAGTTAGTGTCTCTCGTCAGTCACCTCAGTCCCACTGCACCTTTCGGTTTCCTGAAGATTTGGTTCACCTCCCTGAGGTGAAACTGTTGTTTTCATTGTTTTTTTTTTTAATAAGAAAAAAATCTTTGCAAACACCTATATTGCATCACAGAAAAATGTTGAATATTGGAGTCTTGAGGTTCGGAGGAACTTTTAAAGACTATCTAGTCCTACTACCTATCTTATACTTGAATTAGTTTTGCAAAAGTCTTGCCAAGAGCTCCAACATCTGAAGAGAGTGGTCAGTAGCTTCCAAGCTGAGCCCTTCCATCCTGGGAGAATGGTGACACTGGGATACTCTTACAGAATCTACTTCTGCTGGGTTGAGCCCTCTATTAATTTGTCCTTCTTGTAACTATTGGAGTCAAACAACACATCCAATTATTTTTCCCATTAAAGCCCTTAGGATATTTGAACATGATTATCAGATTTCCTGATTCCCTCAAAAATGTCTTAGCTGTCAGTGATTTGAGTGTTTGTACATCTCAGGTCACTCCTGACTGTACTCAGTTTGTCCATTCTTATCCTGCAGTAAGTCAAGTGTGGTCTGGGCTGCAGAGACAAGTGGCACTTTTGTTTCTTTTCATATAGATTCTCTTCTCCTCTCCCTTCTCCCCTTCTTTCTTCTTACCCCCCGCTTCCCACTCTTGGTTTCCTGTCCCACTGATTCTGTACTACCATTATTCATTCACTCATTCATTCATTCATTCATTAATTCATTCATTCAATAACCATTCCCTTTTCTGTTGGTTCATATTAACCTTTCTATAGACTAAAATCTCTAAGCTGTAGTTGCATGGATTACTACTAACCATTGCTGCTATTCATTCTGTACAAAACAACTGTCCTTTTGGATTTAATCATCTTGTTTTAAATTTATTTATATTATTTTTCATCTTATTAGATTTATCCATTGTTTCTAATGTGTCAGCTTCTTTTTCAACCCTGATTTAGTCAACCAATATGGTCACTCTCCCTCCTACAAATTTTATAATGTCCTTTCTATATTTTCATTCAGGACATTGAGTAAAATGTTGAAGCAAATGGAACCCAGGAAAGAATCCTTCCATGATACTCTAAACCTAGAACCAGGTTGATGTTACTCCATTAATTAGCACCCTCTGGGTATAGCTGTTGAAACTGGTTGTTACTACTTTCCTTACTATTCATGCACTCAGCTCTGCTTACCTCATTTTCTCCATTGAGATAGGTTGAAAGATATGCTAAAGGTCTCTCTAAAGATGATGTGTGTGCTAGGCCTCTACATTTTCTATAATCCTAAGAATTCTACCAAAGAAGGAGGTGCAATTCGACTGTTATTCTTTCCTCCTGAAATTGCTGTGTTGTCCTCTCTTTAGTATATTTCTTCTAAAGCAAGCACCACCCTTTGATTCCCTAACAGACACTTAAGACTGAATGAAGAATATTTGGGAAAAAGCTGACATTCAGATAATTATTAGTAATAATAATGGCGTTTTATGGGAATATAAAACATAATATCAAAATGCTTTGACATATCAAGTGAAATCCACTACTTTCTAATCAGCGGAGGACTTGAAATAATTGATGTTTTTGTTAAAACAAATCAGAATCTCCAAACTACTGCTAATGCTTATTTCTTAAGGTTTTTCTTTTGTCTTCCAAGGACTGAAAATATTTAAAGCCATCTGATATACCGATGTCATGAAACTTTAGGAAGTTTATACACATTTTGATCAAAATAGATAAGGTGCATAAATATTCTCTCAGTCCTAGCTCATGTGGCTCAGTTAGTTGGAGTGCGCTGAAGGGCCGTGAGTTTGATTTCTGGTCAGGGCACATACCCAGGTTTCAGGTTCTATCCCCTGAGGGGCGTGTGTGGGAGGCAACTTGATTGATGTTTCCCTCTCACATTGATGTTCCTCTCTCCCTCTCCCTCTCCTTTCCTCTCCCTCTAATATCAATAAAACATATCCTCAGGTGAAGAATTAAAAAAAAAAGAATCTCTCAATAAAGGTAAACCCTTGTGGAAAGTGTATGCAAATGAGTCAGTTGGATATTACCTCGGTGGATGAAACTGAAGAATTACAAGATTAGTATTTGTCTTCTTATGTGGAAAATAGGGATTGCATTCATGGTGCAACTAAATCTTTTAAGACAGGTCAGTTAAAAAATACTATTCTCTAATGTAAAAACGAGAATCAGTTTTCTTGAAAGATATTGCTACTTCCTCCTCACTTAAATTGATAAATATTCTCTATGACCAGCGTGACTGTGTCTGAAATGTCCATATTCAACTGACTGAATTTTACATTAAACTATATTCTACATGTGTATTTAAATTATGTAGACATTTTTGTTGTGTTTCACGATATCCCGTATTTCCTATTCTGTAATTAGAAATATGAACATTTAAGAACACCACAGTTTTTGAAAAGTATTCTGGTAAATATTGAATATAAAACTATTGAAAGGAATTTAATATGAGCCAGGATCAAAAGAGTTTCCGAAGGTACAAAGAATATTTTTGGAAATATAGGTTTCATTGATTGTGGTGTGTGTGTGTGTGTGTGTTTCCAATACAGTAAGAAAATGAGGAAATTATTCATGCTCATGTACTTTTCAGTTTTATTATGGTTACAGTGGTTCATCACTATTTGGACCTTATGGAATACCCTTATAATCACTGACTTATACATCTTATCTTTGCCATTTTGATTGAGACCTAACTAGAAAATGGATAGCTGTTAGTGATCCTGTTCATTAAAGGAGGGACTTGGAAGTCTCAAGATAGAAACAAGTTAAAATGAAATTTTTGTAGTTGAAAATTTGCAAATACAGCTATGATTTTAATTCAACACGTCCTTAGATATTTATATTCCTTGAAATTTCCGGTGCTAAAGTTGATATTACTTTATTTTCTTGTTATAACCAATTCATGTGTATGGTGACTACCAGAGGCCAATTATTGAAGTGATTGAAAATTCTGAATTTCCAAGTAAAAATGTCCTAAAATATTGCCCTGTTCTATGTTGTAGTAGAAAACATGTGCATTTGCTATGTGTGAGAGCATTAGTAAAAGGTTGAGGGAGGTCATATGCCACTCTTGCCTTAATACAATTCCCAGAGTGAAAGGAAATTATAATTGCTAAAATTTATAGAATAATCAGATTATACAAAATCAGCTTTTTATGTTTTGCAATACTTTACAAACTACAATTTAAATATCAAGATGGAAAATAAAAACCTACTATACCCAAGTCCTGGTAAGGAGTGAGACTTCTACCATTCTCTGTTCTCCCTCAAAAGTAAACCATGTTTTGCTTTCCTTAAAGGCATGCCCCGGTACTCCTCAGATCTTAGAATTGGAATTGATGTTAAATAGGAAAAACTATCTTGGTCTGACACCTTCCTGCTGACTGTACTACACTCCCCTGTGATCTGATGGCTCTAACAACAGACTGATTTGTTCTCATCATGTGGGTCTCTGCATTCAGTAGGAAAGACCTTTTCCAAGTTTAGATGGTGAATGAGATCAAATAAAGTGGAAATACTTTTGTTTCATTAACAGCCTGTGGAATTATATGGTGATCATGATATTGAACTCTGTTAATAGTTCTAAGGATGGGGCTTCCAACCTGGGGCTCTCTCAGCCTCGATACATCTGCACGTTGAGTCCCTCTTGCAGCTAGTGTTTTTCAACCAGAGCTGCACTTCACAATAAGCTGGGAAGGAAGGCCACGTTCGCATCTCTACCGACTGTATTTTCCCAGTTCCAGGATGCAGATTTCTTGACACTTCCTCATTTCTGAAACCTGAATTACTTTCCATTACTTTAAGCATGGAATAGTTGCAGAATTTTCTTTCTTCCGGGTACATAAAATAATGGTGCGTCTTATAACCGATGACATCTTAGAATCAATGAATTATGGACGGTATTGGAATCTCTGAGGGGGAGGGTGGCTCTTTGTATGAATTTTGCAAAAGCTCTCCAGGTGAGTCTGATGCACACTGCTGGTTACACACACTTTAAACTAGCTGTTGGCTTATGTCTCTAATGAACAGCAATAATAAACTGATCACTGCCCTGCATTGACTTTTCTCCTGCCAGGAGCTGGACTAAGCAGCTTTCCATATTTTTACCTCATGTGATACTTACAACAAATCTATTGGTTAATTATTATTACCTCCACTATGTGGATTAAGAAATTGAGGCTTGGAAAGATGGAGTAACCTGCCCGAGGATGCATGGATTTTTAGAGGAAGAGCCAGGATATGAAGCCAGGTGGGTTTGACTCCAAAGCTCTCACCACTACATTATATGGCAGTGGGTCTTCAAGTGTGGTCTGCAGACCAGCAGTATCAGCAACCCCTAGGGACATATTAGAAATGCAGGTTTTAGGGCCCACCCCAGACCTGTGGAAGGAGAACTGAGAGCAGGGCTCGGTGAGGTGTTTTAACAAGCACTCTAGGTTATTCTGATGTAACCTAAAGTTTGACAACCACTGTTATATAGCATAGAAGTCTCCTCCACTAGGTATAGGAGGCATTACTATTAAAGATAGGGCCTAATAAAGTTTATTGGATAGCTGGCTGGCTCATACTGTAATCCTGAAATAATGCCATATTTGCAAGGTTGACTAAGCTTTTAGTTGCTTAATAACAAATAAAATTGCATTTGCTCAAATGTGCTTTAATTATAGTTCCCAGTGGGCAGAACTATGGTAACAAAATACAGTAGGCTCTAACGTTATTTGCATAATGAGCATAGTCAAAGCATTTAATACAAATGAATTACAATTCCCCATGTAAAATGATAAAGCTCTAGATGAAGCCTTTCTTTGGTCTGACATCCTCTTGTCCTCAATCTTAATCTAATCCTATTATTTTCTTTCTCCAAAAATACCAACTACAGTATCTTTATCCCTGGACCAAAGGACGAACAGACAAGATCCTGTCTTGTATTATTCTGGGTTGATAAATTGGTTAACTCAATCATTTGTAGTGCAGATAGAAATAAACAGTTTCTGAACAAAAGCTGATTAAAGAATTTAGCTGGGAAAAAAACCCCACAAAGAACTTGCTTGCTCAGTGAAAAAAAATTGATTGACATTAAGGAATTAAGCATCCCAATAGGATAAATAAATTTGATTCTAAGAAGAAAAGGCAGTTTAAAAAGCAATATACCAAAGCAACAAAGTACAGAGATGCCTGGTGAATATGATTATGTCTACCCAACATCAATCAGTACAACTACTTGAAAAGCATGATATTCAAATAGTAATTTTTTAGCTCTGCACGATGCAAAATAAGCAATTTTGATTTTTCTTTTACCACTAAGTTGACTGATTCTTGAATGCATTATTTGACCCACACTACGGTATTTTCCATTGCATTTTCCAGATGACTGAACTAAGTAGATGTCTTATTGTTGTTTTTGAATAGACATGTATGGGGATGAAGATAGTGATAATTGGAAAACAGGAACACATAGCCTTTGGGACATGGGAGTGGAGATTTTAGAAGCATGAGCAGTCCTCAGCCTAGAAGACCTGGTATTGGGCTGCAGTGATCTGCAGGCCTTGTCTCCATGTCTGTGGGCTTGTACTACACACTTCTTAGCACAGACTGGGCAAAAGGGTGTACGGCCTTGTTTCAAATCCTGAGATGCTCTCCTTTTTATATGTTTCTAACTTTTCTCTGACTTGTGACTTGAATCTCAAAATGGGCCCCGATTTATATCTAAGAGATGTTTCCTTTTGAGTCTTTCTGCCTTAAGTGAAATCTCTGGACTTCTGTTCTATATACCCTGATCCTGTGGCTGCCTGTGCCCCTGCCTAGCTTGGACTTCAGTATTGGGAGCCCAGACCACTTGTTCCAGCCTTGAACCTTGTTTTCAACATACTCTTTGGACTGCCTCTTGGAAATTAGCTTCTTTACAGATGTATGGGGAGGGGGAGCTGGTTAAATAGACTTGCCTGCTTGTTATGTTGGGCATCTCTATAGACATAATCATTGCTTTTGGTTTCCAAGTGTGGCTTTTGCATAGCCTTGCAATAGCAGTCAGCCAATCTAAGCAATTTGTCATTCTTATAATGAAGATACAGCATGGTAAATGGTTTTGGAAGTTATTGCAATAAACTTGATAGAGTTGGAAGAATAGATTATGACTGACATTATGCTTCGTTGACTATGATTTAATGGCTTCACTTCTTTTTTTTTTCAGTTCTAGAGCATTTGCATACTTCTGAGTTGTCTAGTAGGTAAATCTTATACAATGCATACCATGATGATAACATCAAAACAGGTAGTTTCTCCAAGACCAATATATGTCTACTACATAAGACATTTTAATAAACTAAAGCCATAAAACATATTTACATCTGCATATGTACCCCATGCATATATAGGCACACACTTAACTGTGCATGAATATTTATATAGTCACACACATGAATTGAGATTTATTATGAGTGCTGAATATGGAATTATAAAGTCATGGAAGCTTAAGGCAGTTTCCTGAAGACCTACATTTGCTTGATTATTATTTATTAGTTTAAACTTAACCAATTGCATGTTAATAGTACTGTTCTCTTTGAAGAGATGACTATTATTTCAAAGCTTATTAGGACTGTATTTAAATTTTGGACCTACTTAAGACTTGCCGATTAGATTAAAGCAATAATATATGAAATAGTGTACATGTGTAAACATGAAGGCTGCTTTCTGTTTTAGTTGATTGTTCATTTTAAAGATGCTTTTAGGCATTTTTAGGGATGCATTCATTTTTGGGAGCAAAAGGAGGAGCTGCTTTTCTAGAAAGACAAAAGTGAAGTGTCAAGGCCCATGTAATGCTCCTGATCTTGATGTATTTCCCCCTGCCCCCCAGGGAGGGTAGATTGAAGAAGTTGGCTGATAACCTTAGTTTGTGGAGTTCTTATTCTGTTATAAGTTACTCTTTCGTATATATGAAACCCACCTCCCTCATCATCCAATGTAAAATATGTTTATGGCCCAAGCATTCTGTGTCTCAGGATGAATGACTCCAACAGCAGATGTATTGTGAGGGAGTCTCATGGGGCAGGGCTTTCCTATCTAAGTTACTATGTTTTATGCCCTGGGGAGACCAGGATGGTACACTGGGCACTAAGAGTGACATTAAAACATTACAATGCTGCCAAGGCTTGTGTGGCTCAGTTGGTTGAGCATCACTCCGTGAACCTAGAGGTTGCCTGTTCCATTTCAGATCAGGGTACATGCCAGGATGTGAGCTTGATCCCCAGTAGGTGGCATGCAGGAGGCAGCCAGTTGATGTTTCACTCACTTGCCCTCTCCCTAAAATCAATAAAAAAATATTTAAAACAACATAAAACATCAATAAACATTACAGTGCAAACCCAGCAGCTCTAGTCTGTGAACAATGGGTGCTTTTCCTTTCTCTCCCACCCTTGTCCCTGTCTTTCGTCTTTTAAAGCAGGTCAGATCCACACTGGTTTCCCGAAGGCAATTCTATTTATCATTGACTTATTTGTTCTGACTATCTGGGGGGAGAGGCTTGGACAGCACATTATTTCTGTTGGCTTCAATTATCTTTGTTTCACTTAGGAAGATACCTTTAGTAAATCACAAGTTTTCTGGCTGGGTCATCTGACCAGTACAACAGTATTTAAAATTATTTTGCTATTAGAACAAAACACATTCACTCCTTAAACCCTCAGTGTAGAAATCATGATATATATGTATATTTCTCTCTTTCAAGGGGAGGTGATCATATTTTTTGGTAGGAAAATTTCTAGTGCACAAGCAGACAACTTTCCTTGTTTCCCTTTCCTTTTAAGGTGAACTAATCACAATTTTAAGAAATCTCTGTACACCCTTATTTAGTGCATAAATCTTTAATTTTATTCTTGTGGGAATGTATTTTGGCTCTTGCTTTGGCTCCGGGGAGTGCCATTTTCTCTGTTTTATTCTAACTTGAATAATTATTTTTGAGTACTTACTACGTGCCACTCTTTGTCATGGAGACTTGAGATAGGAAGATGAAAAGACATGAAGCTCCCAATATTGCAAGAAAAAGTTCACTGTCTTGTGCCTATTTGTGCATAGGAATAAGTATAAGAAGCTTGTCTACAGTGTCCCAGGTGACACAGAGGGAGGAGTCCTGGGGAATAGTCAGGGAGTGCGTCAGGAAGGAGGAACATTCTGAGCTCATTCCTTATCCAATAAGGGAATTAAGGATACGTTAGTCAGAAAAAAGAAACTTTAGGGAGGGCTTAGGAGGCATGTTCTTATTTTATAACTAATAAGATATATGGCAGAAAACTTTCTCAATAATTTATCAAACTAAAAAGCATATTTGACAGTGGGAGGACAGATTTAAGAGAATTTTTGCTCATCTCACAAAAAGATATAAACTGGGAATATGTCTGAATTGCTGTGCTTTTCTTTAAAAATATGATTGAATAACTTCGATAATGTTTTAATAATACAGTGCAGTAAACTTACAGAGATAAAGGAAGCTTCACAAGAGGAGAGGGAAAATGGCAACTGAATAGGCAGACCTGTTGTGCACCTCCTGCCAGGGCCAGACTGGAAATACAACTAAATTGGAGAACATTCACCTGGAATTACCAACTGAGGCCCAACTGAGGAGGAGACATATATCAAGGGAGGACAGAAAACACCCGGAGACCAGTGGGAAGGCCGAGGTCATGAGAGGAGCTGTCCCAGCTCCCAGGGGCGGCAGGCAGGCAGACTGAGAGAGGGGTGAGCTCTGGGCTACAGAAGGGTCTGCTCCCTCAGAAGATAGAGGCCTGAAACCCTGGCTGGGATCCACAGTCCTGAGCACCAGAGCCGAGACCCACAGTCCATGGAGAATTCAGCTGTGAAAGGTGATAGGGTTGCTGGCTGCAGTGGAGCCTGGAGCCTGTAGACCAGATCCAAGTGGAGAGAAAGCTGCACTTTTGTGTGTGTGTGTGTGTGTGTGTGTGTGTGTGTGTGTGTGTGTTTGAACTTTTTCTTCTAAACCAGAGCACAGATTTAATTTGTAGCTACTTACCTGAGGCTTTGGTGCAGAGAGGGAGGCATGTACCTGAGGTGCCTAAAGAGAAGCTGGGATTGGAAGCATTGCAGGGAGACATGTATGCCCCCACACCTAAATGGCCATTTATCTGAACTCAAAACTACTCTATCCAGCAAGGCTATCATTCAAAATTGAAGGTGAAATAAAGAGCTATGCAGACAAAAGAAAAAAAGAAGGCTAAAAAAATTTATTACCACCAAACCAGTACTGCAAGAAATGCTAAAGGGACTAGTGTAAGGAGAAGAAATAGAGAGAAAGAGAACACAGGCATAAAGAGTAAGAATGGCAACAAATAAGTACCTGTCAATTATAACATCTATAATAATAAAAGTGTAATTTGCTAATTAGACCGGACAGCCAAATGACCTTCCGAAAATCATTCCAGATGTCCTTTGAGACAAAGCCGCAGCGGTGGAGGCCAAGGCAGAGCTGGTTAGGGGCAATGAGGCAGACAGGCAAGAGGTTAGGATCCAGTGGTCCCAAATTGTGAGAGGGTGCAGGCCGGGCTGAGGGACACGACCCCCCCCCCCCCCCCCCCCCGCGCACGAATTTCGTGCACCGAGCCTCTAGTGCAGTGATGGTGAACCTTTTGAGCTCGGCGTGTCAGCATTTTGAAAAACCCTAACTTAACTCTGGTGCCGTGTCACATATAGAAATTTTTTGATATTTGCAACCATAGTAAAACAAACTTATATTTTTGATATTTATTTTATATATTTAAATGCCATTTAACAAAGAAAAATCAACCAAAAAAATGAGTTCTCGTGTCACCTCTGACACGCATGTCATAGGTTCGCCATCACTGCTCTAATGAAATATAAATGGCTTAAATGTTCCAATCAAAAGACATAGAATAGCTGAATGGATAAGAAAACATGACCCATATGTATGCTGTTTATAAGATATTCACCTCAGAACAAAAGACACACAGAATAAAAGTAATGAGATGGAAAAGTTTCCTAGGCAAATGGAAAAAAAAAGAAAAAAAGCTGGGTAGCAATACTCATATCTGAAAAACTAGACTTCATCGTGCAGGCCATAATAAGAGACAGTGAATGCCACTTCATAACACTAAAAGAAATTGATGCAACAAGAGGATATAACTCTGGTAAAGATATATGTACCCAGTACTGGAAAATACTTCTTGCCCTGACTGGTTTGGCTCAGTGGATAGAGCGTCAGCCTGTGGACTGAAGGGTCCCAGGTTTGATTCCAGTCAAGGGCATGTGCCTTGGTTGTGGGCACATCCCCAGTAGGGAGTGTGCAGAGGCAGCTGATTGATGTTTCTTTCTCATTGATGTTTCTGGCTCTCTATCCCTCTCCCTTCCTCTCTGTAGAAAATCAATAATATATACATATATTTTTTTAAAACAAAAATACCCACAAAACTTCTTGAGGATTTTAAGGGAGAGATTGACAGTGATACAATAATAGTAGGGGACGTTAACACCCCACTGACATCATGGGATAGATCTTCCGGACAAAAAATCAACAAGGAAACTGATCCTAAATGACACACTGGGTCAGATGGAATTAATTCACATTGACAAAACATCTTACCTCAGAGTTACAGAATATACATTCTTCTCAAGTGCACATTGGATATATTAAAAGATATACCACATGTTAGGACACAAACTAAATTTCTACAAGTTCAAGAAGATTGAAATAATATCTTCTCAGATTATAATGGCATGAAATTAGAAATAAACTACAATAAAAGCACTCAGAAACATTCAAATATATGGAGGCTAAATAGCATGTTATTAAACAATGAATGGGTTAGCAAGGAGATCTAGAAAGAAATAAAAAATATCTTGGGAACAAATATAAATGAACACAAAACAACCCAAAATCTATGGTACACAACGAAAGCAGTCCTGAGAAGGAAGTTCATAGCACTACAAGCCTACCTCAAAATACAAGAAAAACTTCTAATAAACCATATAACCCTACAACTTAAAGAATTAGAAAGAGAACAACAATAAAAGCCCAGAGTAAGTAGAAGGAATAATAAAAATCAGAGTGGAAATAAATGACATAGAGACTAAAAAAATAGTAAAAAATCTATAAAACCAAGAGCTAGTTCCTTGAAAAGACAAACAAGATTGATGAACCTCTAGCCAGACTCATCAAGACACAAAGAGAGAGGATTCAAATAAACAAAATCAGAAACAAGAGATTAAGTAACAGCTGACCCCACAGAAATACAAAAGAAAGTAAAAAAAAAAAATACTATGAACAACTATATCCTAAGAAGCTGGACAACCTGGATGAAATGAACATTTCCTAGAAAAAATGCAACTATCCAAAACTCAATCAGGAAGAATCAGAAAACTTGAATAGGCCAAGATCAACTGATGAAACTGAAGCATAACAAAAAAACTCCCAGCAAACAAAAGCCCTGGTCTGGATGGCTTCACGGGGGAGGTTAACCAAACATTCAAAAATGAACTAATACCTATCCTCCACAAACCATTAAAAAACATCCAAGAGGAAGGAACATTCCCAGCTATTTCTATGAGGCCAGCATTAACCTTTTTCCAAAACCAGATAAAGACATTACAAAGAAAGAGGATTACAGGAAAATATCCCCTGATGAACATAGATGCTAAAGTCCTCAACAAAATATTAGTAAATTGAATCCAGCAATATATTAAAAAGATCATACACCATGACCAAGTAAGATTTATTCCAGGGATACAAGGCTGGTACAATATTCATAAATCAATAGATGGGATACATCACATAAATAAATTGGGAGACAACAATCACATGATCATATCAGGCACAGAAAAACCATTCTACAAAATCCAAAAACCTTTTTTGATAAAAATTCTTAGCGAAGTGGGAATACAGGGATCATACCTTAACATAATAAAGGCTATATATGACAAACCTACAGCCAACATCATATTCAATGGGCAAAAACTAAAACCATTTCTCTTAAGAACAGGAATGAGACAGTGATATCCACTTTAACCACTCTTATTCAACATAGTATTGGAAATCCTAGACACAACAATCAGACAAGCAGAAGAAATAAAACGCATCCAAATTGGAAAGGAGGAAGTAAACCTCTCCTTATTCTCAGGTGACATTTTATTGTACATAGGAAACCTTAAAGACTCCACCAAAAACCCCCCACTAGATTTAATAAATGGATGCATCAATGTAGTAGGATATAAAATTAACTCCCAGAAATTAATGGCATTTTTATACACCAATAATGAACTCTCAGAAAGAGAAACTAAACAAACAATCCCATCTGCAATGAGGCTGAGAACAGGTGCTCTGCACCTACTCTCCACACAGTAGCCACTAGGCACATGTGTCATGAGCACTTAAAGTGTGGCTGGTCGGAACTGAGTGTAAGTGTAAATATATACACCGGGATTTGAAGATTTAATAAAAAATCTAAAATATGTCAATTTTTATGTAATTATGTATTAAGATGATCATATTTCAAATGTTGGGTTAAATACAATTTATTTAATTTATATTAAAACTTTAATGACTTACAAAAATAAAATAAATTTAATTTCACTGTTTGTTTTTACCCTTTTAATGGGGCTACCAGAGAATTTAGAATTACATTGTGACTTGCATCTCGCTGTCTAGAATGGAAGAGACAGCATATTTAATTAACAAAATAAATGCTTGATAAATGCTTTGTAGCAAATGAATTGTTAGTGTTCATGTTTTGTGCAATACCCAGTACAAATGTTCCTCTTTATAGCTATCTATATTTATTTAAAATAATTCAGTCTCAATTAATATTTATTGATTACATGAGTTGTGTAAATTACTATGCTCAGAAAAGAAATAATATTAGTGGTTTAAACAAATAAAACAGGAACTCCTTGGTATCAGATGTGGAAAACTGAAATAGAACTATTGGAGATGAAATAGTCATCTGAACCTGCTGCAAATAAGGAGGAATTGAGAATATAGAATGCTGTTTTTGTCATTACAATTGCATTATAAGGCAAGTAAAAATATTCTTCCGAAAATGGAGTCGATATGGTCTTTTAAAAAAACAGCAAAACCCTATATCATTTACTTTGTTTGCATCCAGAAGAGATGAATAAATTATTTATATAAACATATATGTTTACAAAGGTTGAAAAGTGATCTAAGAAGAGACATTGAGGTCAAAGATGGCTAAGGTTTTCATGAATAGAGAGGTGACTATAGAATTGAACATAAGATGTCTTGATTGAATACTGAGCACAGAACTCAGTTTTAGAGAAGAGTACACAGGAACAATTTGACCTGCAGGGCAAGCTGCTGGGCAGAGAAAATATGTGGGGGGTAGGAGTAAAACATTGCTGAATGGGTTATCATGGAGGGCAAAATTTGCACTAACCACAGGTATTCAAATAAAATGATATTAAGTTTTTGAGCAAGCCCTTATTGAAGGAGATTGATTAAAATTGGAAATTGCTGTGAGTTATTAAGAGACACAGTATCCATAAATCAAGTAAGTTTCATTATATTCTATTCCATTGCCAGCTTTCATTTAAACATAAACAATTGTATGTTCTATGCACAATAGTAGAAATCAAAAGTTTAGACTATATTAACTTATTCTATAGTGTTTGTCTTTTGTTGAAATAGAATGAAATTTTTTTTTGAGCAAGCTTATCAGGTTTCTGATAAGCTTGAAGGAAAATAAATTTCTATTCAGCAAATTCCTGGTGCTATAATCTTGTTTTTGCTTTGCTTCTCAACATTTTGACCTTATGCAGTATGGGGGCATTTTGCAAAGCTGGGCTTTGGCACCCAAGCAGACCTGTTTGACCTTGGCTAAGTCACTTAACCTATCCATGTCTTAATTTGCTAGTTCGTAATACCTACCTTGCAGGGATGTTTGGGGAAGAAATGTAAACTGGATTGCCTAAAACATAGCAAGTTTTTATATAATTACTAGAGGCCCGGTGCACGAATTCGTGCACGGGTGGGTTCCCTCAGGGTGGCCTGCGGAGATTGGGCCCCAGCTTGCACCCCCAGCCTTGCAGCCCTGCAGCCCTGCCTGGCACCACACCTTGGCCTTGTGCCGCCCCCTCTCCTGCTTCACCATCCTGCCTGCAGGGCTATTGATTGGGGCCAGGTCCCCCACCGGCTCCTTCAGAGCCTGGGAGCTGGGTGGTGGCCCCACCCCTACTGCTGGTTACTGTCTGCAGGGCGATTAGGCCCCCACTTGCACCCGCCTTGACCTGGTGCCGCCCGCTCACCTGCTCTACCATCCTGCTGTGGTCCTGCTCTTGTCAGGACCCCACTGCTGCCTACTGCCAGCGCCACATTTCCGGCACCCTCCATGTTCCGCGCCACCCCTTTATATAAACATATATATTAACCCAATCGCTATGTCTACAGTAAATGCTTTACTCCTACCCCCCACCTATTTGCTCTGCCCTGCAGCTTGCCTTGCAGGTCAAATTGTTCCTTTGTACTCTTCTCTAAAACTGAGTTTTGTGCTCAGTATTCAATCAAGACAGCTATGTTCAATTCTATAGTCATCTCTCTATTCATGATGTGGTCAGCACACGTAATAGTGAGCAATCAAACTCCTGGTTGAACTCCCGGTTAAATGACCACCCAAGGGGACAATTTGCATATTAGGCTTTTATTATATAGGATTATTATTATTATAAGAGTTAAAAGCACTCTGAGCTGAACAATTTTTGTATAATCAAAAATTATAACTAAAATTAGTATTTTATATGTGAAGAATATTACTACTACTAGCCCCAGAATTTGGAAGGAGGAGAGAAGAAGAATAGAGGAGAGAGATTGATGAAGGGAGAAAGAGGGCATCAGCAAGAAAGCTTCCTCATTTATAGTTGGATCCATTGGAGAGTTAAAGCTCCTCTGTAGTAGATTCAGAGAGATATTTGAGACCTGATCAGATGAGTGTGGAGGTGGCAGAGCTGGATGAACCTCCTCTGATGGGGGAGCAGGGCTCACCTGTGCTTGATCAGCAGATGTCCAAGCAAGAAAGGCATGTCGACAGCAGCACTTCTCCTACCCCTCCTGCAGGCCCATGACAAGTGCCTTCCTTCAGGGTCCGGGGACTCTACTAATGTGCTGCCTGATCTGTAGTTGATGAGCAGAACATTACAAAGTGTCCCTCCTCGCGTTCTGCAGAGTTGAAGACATGTCAGAAACACCTGCTCTGTGGTGTTCAGAGGCAGGGCCAGAGTCAGCACCAGCCTGCTTAACCAGGCGCATAGTAGGGATACCATAAGTATGATAGGATCCCAATGGACTCATGCATCCTACAGTGACAGCCCCCATAAGTATCCGGAGAGGCAACAATTCAAGCTTTATTCCAGACAAATGAGCATCTTGTTATATTCCCTTACACATGGTGATGGTATAAGAGAGGAAGGGAGAATGGAAATCAATGATAAATTAAGCAAAGGGTATTAACTTCCAAAAGCCAAGCCTTTTAAATGCCTCTCAAAATTCTGCATTTGCTTGTTTTACAAAATGCTTTGATCAATGAAATGCAGTAAGTGAGGAGTCTCACACTTAGCGATTCTTTCTCCAAAGCCTATTTAGAATGAACCGGAAAATCTTTTCACTTTTTTAAGCTTAACTTTTCTACATAGAGAAAGGATTTCTGTTATCTTTATTTAAAGTAAGACTTAGAAAACTAAGATCAATTGAGTTTTGAGAGCTATATGCTTTGTCCTTTAGCTATGATAATATGGACAGAACTGTCTTTATGAAAATGAGGAAAGAGAATTGTTTGATGTGTGAATATCTGCAAGAGAAGAACTGGCCCCGATTCTAGGCATCACAGTTGTTGATGTGTCAGTCATCCATAATAATGAGCAAGAGGTATCTCCCTGAGGTGGGAAGGTTCTTTGCTGAATTTTAAGTATTGCTAAACCATTTAGCAGGGGGATTTGGAATATCGCTCAACTCATATAGAAAGTGTGACTAGCAGGAAAAGAACAAAATTAAATGACACTGTTTTCAAAATAGGAATAGTTTAGATTTTTGAAATCCATCTGCTTGAAGTGACATAGTCCAATGCCATTCACATATTTTAATTCAATTCCCTTTTTATATGTATCTGAGAAGTATTGTGTACAAATAATTTTTCTGGGTCTAGAACAAAGTCAAATCTAGGTCCCAGTCTAAGGCTCAAATATTTCTCTGTACTGCCCCAAAAATCATTTAAAAAAATCACCTCTGCTTTTCCCCTGATGACCATCTTCTTTGAATATTTAACTTCAAAAACTATAAAATATTTTGTTTTCAATTCTAAACCAACATTCTAAGAATAGTTTTGCATTTGGGCCATAGCAATGTTCTTAATTAGCTTATTAATTTTTCACTTTTGCTCTAATACTTTTTTTTTTATAATTAAAGGTATGTTTTCTATTCTCTGCATTTCTTCAAATACCAAGACATCTCAACTTTTTTCTAGGGGAGTTAAATTATTTATGTATTTTTTGCTTGAGCTTTTTAATAAGTGGAATAACAGCATAGTACTAGTCGATTTGTCTTCAGTTGTAAAGACTTCTTCTAATTCTGGCATCATCTGACTCTGTGTTGATAACAAATATGATGCATCTCTCTAGCAGTTTTTTTTCTTCTCCTCACTACCAGGTGCCAGGATCTTGTCAGAGTAGAAAAATTAGAAGATTGATTGGTGTCCTTTTCTTATTTATTGATTTCGTTGGGTTTCTGGCTGAGTGATGTATGTGCAGCATAAGATACCATGGATTATGTGTGTGAGAAAAAAATTAAAAGCTCAATAATATAATTAATAAAGATTGCCATTTTAAAAATGCTTATAATTTGCTACATACTCTGGTAAGTACTTTATACACATTATCTCTTTTAATCTTCACAGCAGTCAGATATTATAGATGATGAAGCTGAATTTAGAGAGGATAATTAATATATTCAATGTCATATAACTCATAAGTGATGAAGTTGATTTCTACCTAAGTTTGTCTGACTTCAGAACTCAGACCAGATGGGTTCTGATCAAATTATGATTTATGATCATATTAAACTCAATATATTTGAGCTAGGCATTTTGTTAGGCATCATGGAAGGTGTGGAGACCACAAGAAGTTTAGAGTCAGTGATTTTCAACTGGTGTTCCACAGCACGTTGGTGTTTTGCAAGAATTTTAAAACATGCAATACCTGACTCTTTAGTCAGGGACACTGACCTCTTTTCCCTTCGATTGTCAAATAAAAAAATGCCAACAGCCAACACAACAATAGCCATCCGGTGTGAATGCCCTGTCTTGAATCATAAATATATAGGTCATATAATAGAGTTGCATCATATTGGTCATGTTGCCTAATATGATTGGTTAATTCTTGATACCAGAAATCCTTATATATAAGCATAGGCAGCTGGTTTTTGTAAAAAGTCACTTTGGAGCAAAAAAGATAGGTAATTATACTATTCTTAAAAAATCAATAAAAATTATTCCTATTTTTGTCAGATCGGCAAAAGAAATATTTTTTGGTGTGCCACAGAATTTTAGTAATTAGTTTATGTGTGGCCTGAGATGAAAAGGACTGGAAATTGCTCTTTGGAGGAGAAAGACGTACACAAATAATTAAGTAATAATTTTAAGCAAGTTTTACAGGTAAATGTTAGGTTTTTCCTTTCGGGATCTTTCAACTCCAGAAAGTATATCATTGCCCTCCAAAATGTGGGTTCAAAGCAGAATATAAAGAAGACATAACTTTCTAAGAATTTCCCCCAGTCCAGGACAATGTTGTCATCTCTCAAATAAGGAATCAAAAATAGTCTTCAACTAAATGATTTTCTTTTTCCCTCAAGTTCACTTTTGCCAAATTTTGCCCTCAGCACTTTCCCTGTCCTAGGCCTCTGATGTAGCTTTGGTTTGGGGACTTGCCATCTCTGGTCTGGTCAGCTGTAGTTTTCCTTCTGGTAGCATTTGGCAGCACTCTCTGTAGTCGGTCCTGCTGCTGCTTATTGTGGTGGTATAACCTTCAATTAAAGATCAATCGAGCTAGTCCTTAAAGCTCTGTAGATGGAAAAGACCCTCGGAATTAGAGCTAACAGCCTCCTCTCGCCTTCAAAGTCTTTTCCCAAAGTTACTCTTACAGGTTCACTGGCCTCATCTTCTTTTATCTTCCAATTTTCTCCTTCCATCTGCCCACATTACATTTCACTGTTTTTCTGAACTTGTTAAGGAGTCAATAAAGTAAATATCTAGTCTAAGTGTATTCTCCATGCTGGTCACTTCCTCACAGTTTTTTATGGCATGAGACAGCTTTACTGAATGTACTTTTTCAAGAAGTAAACCGGCCTGCATACTGACTATTTGGTATTTCAGTATGTGGGGGGTTGAGAGTGAAGATAGAGAAAACCCTCTTTTCCATGTAGATTTTTCTTGAAAGGAAGAGATCCCATGATTATCTGATTCTTTCAGGGAAGTGGATTTATTACAGGTTTTCTACTTTTTTGTTCAGCTAATATGTTTTAGTGCTTACTACTTTTGTTCAAATCCCTGAGCGCCTCCTTCCCTTCTAGGCACAAGCTCCCTCTCCATCATTGGTTCTCAACCTTCCTAATGCCGCGACCCTTTAATACAGTTCCTCATGTTGTGGTGACCCCCAATTTCATTGTTACAAATTGAACATAATTAAAGCATAGTGATTAATCACAAAAACAATATGTAATTATATATGTGTTTTCCGATGGTCTTAGGCGACCCCTGTGAAAGGGTCGTTCGACCCCCAAAGGGGTGGCGACCCACAGGTTGAGAACCGCTTCTCTACATCAGTGCAGTGTCTTACCCCTGGCAGGCACCAAAATCATCCCTGGAACCTTTAAAAACTATTCACACGATGGTCGCATTCCTGTGCCTCGGATTCTGTGACTTGTTACCCAGGGCGGAGGAAGATGCATGTGCTCATTAGCAGGGCTCCCATCGCATAGGTTGTTTTTCTTTTCCAGATCCATCCTCATGACTCATTTTCACAGTAATAGTAGGCTCCGTCACGGGTGAGGAATTCCATTATGAGAGCGAAGAAAAGATAAACTTCGCAAGTTTAATTAGGCCTCAGAATAAACTTTGCTCCTAGTATATTCCGTGGTGAATTCTGACAAGACGCATCTCTCCTCATCACAAGTTATCGGCCCCTTCCTATCACGCACTTGTTCTTTCCCCCAGTTCACGTCCCTGCCAGCTTAATAACAATGTGTGAGGAAGCAATAAAGAAATCAAGTGGTGGCCTCTGCAGTTATATTTTCATCTCCAGAGGGAATGCTGAAGAAGAGCATAATGGGCATTAGCAACTGTCAGACACTATTCTTAGCGGTTTTATATACAGAATAATTTTTAATCTAACAACAAACTCTGAGGTAGGCATTACTATTTGTCTTTTATACATGAAACCGAGGCTCAGAGAGATGAAATAACAGAAGTAATAGAGTGAGGTCCATCTCACTTCATAATCCATTGTCTTTTCTCTTGAGATATTTCCTGTTTGGAAACTTTCAAACCTCAAAGGTGAGTTTCTATGCATCTCTCTCCCCCTGGAGTAAACTAAACAACTAAACTAAACTAAAACATCTTAATTTTATAGTCAGAAACTTAGATTTTATAAAACATTTTAACCTGCACACTTTTGTTGGCATAGCATTAAAGTGTTATGTATTTAGGTAGTTGATAATATACTGAAATGAACTGAATTTGGTCCTCTCTGCCGAGCATGTCACACGTAGAAGTGCAAAGGCTGCCATTCAATGTACTCAGCTCTCAGCTTGGCCACCTCAAGTCCTGGAATGTGATGTGTATAACAGAGTTCCTATAATCATGAGGGAAATCCCCCACAGCAAATGTCAGTTAGGACCCATGAACTTGACCACATTCTCAGGCTGGTCTCTTATTAAGGATAGTAGGGAAAAAATGAAAACCTTATAGAGATTCATTTACTCTTTAGAGGCTGTGCAATAATCAGCAATGCAGTGCAGAAAAAATATTTTAAAATGTTGGAACTGGAATTTATCTCTTTGAGGAGGAAAAGAGACCGACTGGGATTTGTTAACAGGAAGACAGACTTGAATTGACACAAATAATTAATCTCTGGAGGCCAGGTAAAGAAAAAGAACTCATTTGGGGGTCTGTGGCACACCCTCAAATATCTACGAATACTAGTTACAAAGGAATGGAATCGTTGTTGATCCTGGCTCTGGGAAAGAGGGACTGGTCTCTGCTGATGAAACTAGAGACTTTGGAACTCCTTTTATTTATTTACTAGAGGCCCGGTGCATTAAATTCGTGCACTGGGTTGGGGAGGGGGGGATCCCCTCAGCCCAGCCTGCACCCTCTTCGCAATCCGGGACCCCTTAGGGGATGTCCAACTGCCAGTTTAGGCCCGATCCCTGCAGTCGGAATGGCATTCGGACATCCCTTTCGCAATCTGGGACCACTGGCTCCTAACCGCTCGCCTGCCTGCCCGATTGCCCTAACCGCTCGCATGCCTGCCTGATCACCCCTTACTGCCTCTGTCTGCCTGCCTGATCACCCCTAACTGCCTCTGTCTGCCTGCCTGATCACCCCTTACTGCCTCTGTCTGCCTGCCTGATCACCCCTAACTGCCTCTGTCTGCCTGCCTGATTGCCCCTAACCACTCGCCTGCCTGCCTAATCACCCGTAACAACCTCTACCTCAGCCCCCGCTGCTGTGGCTTCATCTGGAAGGACGTCCAGAATGATGTCCGGAAGGTCATTTGGCTGTCCGGTCTAATTAGCATATTAGACTTTTATTATTATAGGTTTTTCACCCCTCCAGTCAGGAAAAGAATGAGTAGATAGTAGTTTAAACCATTTTCATTGAGAACCTTTCTGCAGTTTTTTTTTTTTTTGCATTCAGCCAAGAGGAAAATGTTATTTTACAGCTTTTGTATTGGTGTTGATGGGTTCCTAGGAGACTTCTTCAGGAAATGAAGGTGGAAGAGGAAGATAGGACACTTCTAAGAGAAAGGCTTAGTATTAGCTGTTATCCAGGCACAGGTAATCATGGAAAGCGATTGTAAACCAGCCTCCAGACAGAAATATTTTACTAGAGGTCACCGTCAATTTTTGTATTTTAAAGAGCTAGTAATAAGTATGTTTTTGATTTACATATTTACCTTTCCTTCATTTTTTTGTTTGGGCTTATCTCAGTTGTTTCACTTCAATTCTTTCCCCTTTCATTCTGAAGTAAAATGAAGAATAAAACATTGCAAGACAATTCTGTAAGCTTCCCTCATTCTGAAGCCTGATGGTAATTATTATTAAGGGATTACAAGAAAATCTTACAGTGTAATTTGGAGACTCACAATTTATTCATAGCCTCTTCTCTCTCTATCTTGCCTAGCAAAGACATTTTTCTATCTTCCCAATAAAATCTAAACTTTGCTTATTGACTTGTTTGCTCTTCCAACACATATTTTACAATGTACACAGTAATAATAAAAGCAAGCATTTATTGGATACATAGTATATGTCAGATACGTGCTGTGTACTGTACAGGTTATTTGATTTACTAGTACTCCTCACAGCCTATAAGGAAGTTATTACTATTATTACTCCATTTTACAGATGAGGAAATAGAGACATATGAAAGAAATGGAGCACCACAATGAGAAAGTGGTGGATCTATAAACAAAGAATCCAGGCCTGGTTGTTAAATTATGACATGACTGATCCATTTCTCAGAAGAGGGAGGGAAGTTACCCGATAAAATACAGGACACCCAGTTAAATTTGAATTCCAGATAAACAATGAATAATTTTTAGAGTAAAAATGTCCCAAATACTGCACAGGACATGGACGTCCAGTATTTTTATTTGCTAGAACTGGCAACACCAGGAACACTTGACCATTTGCAGAACCATTTTGGAGCTGGAAAGTTCATTTGAGGCCATCTCACTATACAGATGAGAAAAGGCTCAGGAGTCAACATTTTCATGTTTTCTTGACTGGCAACAAAGTGAGGTTTAGGCCTTTGCCAAGCTGTCTCTCTTAATTCCTCAGCAGGTTTTCATCTGACTACCAAGTGAGATTTCCCGTTGGGTGTTTATCTCCTGTTTATTTTCTAAATTGTTGTCTGGAAAGCAAAGCTTTGCAAACACTCTTTCAATAATGACATGAGGAAAAGTGGAGGAGGAAAGGAGGAAGCAACAAGTCAAAGTTACTGGCTGCTCCTGTGTGCTGGCAACATCCAACATTCTTTGCATATAGCATCTCCTTCGGCGGGAACAAGAGGCGTGAATTAAATATATTAAATATTTACTTGACTTAGTCAAGGTTCTTTTAAGACCTTGGCCAGGGGGTCCAATTTGAATGACTACTGGTGTTACCAGAAAATGAATAAATAGGAATGCATTTTATAAAGTAGTCATCCTTTTAGCCAATGGAAAATGGAAATGTTGTGAAATCTACTGAAGTTCAATACTGGGCCATTTTCTTCAAAGAAGAGAGAGGTACTCATTAGTCTGTTGCTCAGAGGCTTCATTATGGATGCTCCATTCCCTTTGCTGTTGTAACAGAAGTTCCTGGGCGCTAAGGCCCTGACTCATTCACTTGCAGAAGACAGACACTGTTACCTATGGGAGAACAGGACCGAGGAGTAGAAAAAGAAAAAAAAAAACAACCCCAAAACGGGCTCTCCTCATGATATGATAAAGCAAATAAATGTAAGTCCTGAGCAGACAACAGTAAAATCAACTGCCTGGGTTGTCCACCTTAGCCATAGGTTCCTTTAGGGCAGTGGTTCTCAACCTTCCTAATGCTGGGACCCTTTAATACAGTTCCTCATGTTGTGGTGACCCCCAACCATAAAATTATTTTCGTTGCTACTTCGTAACTGTAATTTTGCTACTGTTATGAATCATAATGTAAATATCTGATATGCAGGATGTATTTTCACTGTTACAAATTGAACATAATTAAAGCATAGTGATTAATCCCCAAAACAATATGTAATTATGTATGTTTTCTGATGGTCTTAGGCGACCCCTGTGAAGGGGTCGTGACCCACAGGTTGAGAAATGCTGCTTTAGAGTGAAGATTCAATGCACCAGGGGCCTCTCCCAGTTGGAATTGTAAACAGCTAAGCAATGACAAAAACCTTCTTTAGTTCCCTATTTTGTTTGTTTGTTTGTTTTGTTTTGTTTTTGGGAAAAGGAAAGATGCCTCTCTGCCGAAACTGGAAAATTAAGATAGATTACAGCTGAGGAATAAGAGCTTAAAATGTGCTGAATAGAAGGGATAGAATTATTGATACAGATTCTTAAGTTGTGGCTGTCAAAAAGTGAATAATTTTAACCAAATGTGTTTTATTCTTGTAATTTTTTTTTTTTTACATTGGAGTGGTTTCTTTGTTTGTTTTTGTCTGTTTGTTTTGCCAAATTTGGTCTTTCCTCTCAAAAGAGGGCTGCTTTTTCAAAAGCATTTCAATTCTGTTGGAGTAAAGATACTTTTTAAAACAATTTGACTTTGAACTGCTTTTAGACTTTTAGAAAGGTTGCAAAATTAGTATAGTTTCCATATATTCCACCATAACCTCCTCCAGTTAAAATCTTACTTTACAATAGTGCAATTATCAGAACCAAAAAATTAACATTGGTATGATACCAATAGCTAAAGAGCTTTTCCAGATTTTACCAGTTGTTTTTTTTAATGTGTTATTGTTTTCCTGGAATTCTGTTCAGGATCCTATATTGCATTTTATTGTTATTTATCCTTAGTCTCCTGAAATCTATAACAGTTCCTCACCTTTCTTCAACCTTAATGACTTCACATTTTTTAAGAGTATAGATCAGTTATTTTGCCAAATGTGCCTCAATTTGGGCATGTCTGTCTGGTGTTTTCCCATGATTGGATTGAGGTTATGTATAATGTGTCCTTCTCAGTGCAACATATCATGGAGTTCATGATGCCAGTGTTTTATTACTGGTAGTGTTGGCCTTGGTCACGAGGTTAAAATGTTTTCTCCTGGGTTTCTTCACTTGTCAGTTACTATATTTTCATTAACAGATATCTTGGGAAAATGCTTTGAGACTATGCATATCCTGGTTCTCTTCAAACCTTCACCCATGGATCCATCACACATCAGTGGATCTTGGTTCAGTAGCAATTGTTTCTATGGTGTTTGCTTAATGGTGATGTTCTATTTCTCTTTTCTTCAACAATTGTTAATTAGAATTCTGTAGCAAGGAAGAGCTATCTTGCTCTCTCATCTATCTATATAATCAATTACTTATATCCATGAGTACAGACTCATGGATATTCATTTTATTGTGTGAGTCATAATCCAATGTTGACATTATGTAATTCCTTGCTCAGTTGGTTCCAGGTTTGGTTACTAGGAACTTCTTCAGATTGGTGCTTGTGTTCTCTTGATAAGCCCTGATCTATATTTTAGCACTTGCTTATTTTCCCTTCACATTATATTCCAGGAATATACTATACGTATGTATTTTCCCTGTTCTACCCCTGGAATCAACCCCTTCTCCAAGTTTTCTTTTATTGGAGAGTGGTGTTTAGAAATTGAGATCTCGGTGCTGGGTGTGCGTATTGCTACTGAGGTGTCCTTGCACTAAGCCCTCTCAGAGCTAGGGAATAATAAGCATGTTTGCCAACCTACACATTCATGTATACCAACCTACACATTATGCACATCTGTATTTTGATATCTATCATTGCATATATTTATTTATTTATTTTTAATATATTTTATTGATTTTTTACAGAGAGGAAGGGAGAGGGATAGAGAGTTAGAAACATTGATGAGGGAGAAACATCGATCAGCTGCCTCTTGCACACCCCCTCCTGGGGATGTGCCTGCAACCAAGGTACATGCCCTTGACCGGAATCGAACCCGGGACCCTTCAGTCTGCAGACTGACGCTCTATCCACTGAGCCAAACCGGTTAGGGCCATTGCATATATTTAAAGCCACACATTTATACTGTTACTTCGGGGTTCATTCTTTTCTTCCTCATCCCTTTATTTGTAACTTCTTTCTCCACTTGTGAGAAATTTGGTTTTTGTTTTCTACAACATATTTACTTATTTGTTTAATTCTAGTGTACGCATAGTATAGTCAAAATTGCATACCCAAGAAGTTTATGACTTCATTCAGAACCCATATTCCTTTAAGAAGCACATTTATTGACTAAATTATAGTATTTATATAGTTACTTTTGTCTTTAGCTTTACAACCTCCCATCAAGATACCGTTTTCATATTTATTTAGGTTAGTTTTATTATACCCCACCCCTTCAGTGTGGCTTTGTTACTCATTTGTGATAGAATTAGATTCATTGGTTAATCGGTATTGTATATTGGTATCCCTCTCTGCTCCTCATCCAAGTTCGTTTTAATTGTTTCTTGCTTGGGAATATGTGAAAAATATGGTTCTAAGAACCAGAACTTTAAATACATACCTAGAGAAGTGTCACTTTTTCCTTGTCCACTCTATCCTTCTTTCTAACCTTTTCACACCCACCCTCTATACATAACCAATCTCTTTAGTTTCTGGTTAATCCTTCTCGTATTTCCTTTGCCCAAAAGGGCAGTTACACCGTCTTTTTTCTTTTAATCATTTCTTTTTCATGTAAAAAAAAATGGAGCAAACTGAGCAAAATTGATAAATGTATTTGCTGCATTTATATCAGTCCAGATGGAACAAAGCAGAATTAAATCATAATAATTTGCTAGCTTAACTCTGTTGGAGATTCTGTCTGTGACTCTTCACACATTAGCATGGTGATTAAGAGCAGCCTCTGCCATTATTGGTTTGTACCATCAAATGTTTTGGACTTTTGTAACTTATTGGTGGTAAGAATTTGGGCAAGTTATTTAAAATCCTGATGCCACAGTTTCTCTTATCTGTAGGATGGTAATAAAAATGTCTACCTCACAGGGTTAAAGATAAACAATGGGAAACAATACACTGTATGAAATATGGCAAGCCCAAAACTGGAAATGATAATTATTATTATGTTGCCAATTGCTCTGACATGTTTTTTTTTTTAAATATATTTTATTGATTTTTTACAGAGAGGAAGGGAGAGAGATAGATAGTTAGAAACATCGATGGGAGAGAAACATCGACCAGCTGCCTCCTGCACATCTCCCACGGGGGATGTGCCCGCAACCCAGGTACATGCCCTTGACCGGAATCGAACCCGAGACCTTTCAGTCCACAGGCCGACGCTCTATCCACTGAGCCAAACCGGTTTTGGCATGCTCTGACATGTTATACTAATGTATACTCTAAGCAAAAGTTTTTGATGGTTTGATTTATCTTCACAACTGAAAACACTTCTATGTTTTAGTAATTAATAGCTGCTTTTATATCAAAGGAACTCTGCGAGAGAGAGAGCACGAGAGAGAGAGCACAAGAAGAGAGGGAGGGGAGAAGAGGGAAAGAGAGAGAATACATAAAAAATGGATATTATCGCTAATTTTGCTAATTGGAGAAAATCACTTCTAATTTCTTAGTAAAGTTTCTTCCAGGTAATTTTCCTTGGTTATATACAAAGTATATATCTTTTGACAAGCTATAGAAATATTTTTAACAAAATGGCATTGTATTCCACATACCTGCATCATTCGTTTAAATTTTTATTTTGAATATTTTTCTAAAGTATTATTCTTTCTACCCGAAGGATTGGTTAGATCATTTGGTCTAAGGTCCGATCAATCAAATGAGAAACAAAATTGATGAACAGATGGACAAACTAACCAAAATAAACCCTCAGTAAATCTGGGTGTTTGAATTACCTGGGTCTTTAACTCTGCCAGCCATACATTTTTTTTTTTTTTGTAAATGTATCATTTGCCAATGATAGAAAAGATATAATTAATGTCAAGGAATGAATTCCTTGCTTTTAAAGTCTTTGCTTGTGATGTCCATTTTACAAAGTGAGGGGATTAACTTCAACTTCAGACCCACAAATCTGATCTAAACTGCTGGACAGAGGCCTCAGGCTGCCTCTGGGATGCAGTTCTGAAGCAGGCACTTCCTCCATGACTGTGTTCTGTGAAAATCCCAAGTAAAGTTTCAGAGTTTTGAAAAAGAATTCAGATTTATGGTCTTTTAAGTGGCTCATTTCTCATCTTTCTAAACAAAAGTCAAAGTTTTTCCCCTTAGCATTACCTATTCTGGTCTATTTCTTCTTTCAGGTCTCCTGACATTCTCAACCTGCATCCTAGGTTAAAGCTTATCCAGCTGTTTACAGTCTCCCAAAGGTGTGTGTGTGTGTTTTAAATGCCTTTGCACCGCTATGTTCTCTGCTCTTTCCTCCCATGGCTTACGTGCCTTACAAACTCCTCATTTTTCAAAATTCAGCTCAATTACCACACACATACCACAACCCACCGACCCCACTCCATGAAGCATTCAATGTCTCTTTAAGCAGAGTGATGTATTACCTCCTCTGGCTTCTCAAAGGATCCTACAGATACCTCTGAGTCGGCATAGGTGTTAGGATTTGATGATTGTTCCCTCCTTCTTCATTTCCACTGGACTAAGGGCTCCACGAGGGCAATGCATTTCTCTTGGTGCTCTTCCTATTCTTAGTGCCTAGCATAGTGTCTGTCTCGTAAGTGTTCCATAAATTAATGGATGGGCAAGAAGTTAAAAAACATAAAATTACAATTTACCCTGCCCATCACGAGCTGTTGACATTGGGTAAATTACAGGAACTTTCAGGGCCTTAGTTTCATCATCTGTGAGATGGAGACGTTGACCATTATTTCCAATGTCTCTTCCTTGGTGGACATTTATGTTTAGCCAGTTTAATATGAGGAATTAAGAAGCTTCTGATGGCAACTACTTTTTAGCTCGCTTTAGGCAGAAATCTCCATTTCAGTCCAAATCTTTCAAATGAGTGATTTGGACTGAGAGAAAGGGCACCAAAGTCTTTTAGAGATTAAAGTGGAATGAAAAGGTTGCTTTTATGATAGGAAGGCCTTGAGGCTTGTTTCACTGTCATAGGATCAACGTTTTTCAAATTGGGAGGAACCTAAGAGATAAGTCACTCAACCTCCTTATTTCATTAAAAAACTAAAATAAAAAGACCTGGAGAATTTAAGTAAGTTACTCAAAGTCACAACACTAGTTTTCAGCAGAATGCAGCCTATGGATTCTCAGACTTGTACCTTTCTGCCACACCACGTACTTGATCTATAACTAAATCAAGGTGCAAAATAATATTGTCTGCTAGGGTGTGCATCTGTGTCATGGTTGATTTAGTTTGGAGTAGGCTTCATGAAATGTGAGACATTTGGTTTCTTTCTATATTTATATTGGTTTGTGCTCTACTGCCAAATGCAGCACATTTTTATGAACAATTTGTTGTTTATTATCTTTTGATTCTCATTGGTTAGAGAAGGATCATGAAGGGTACATGAAAGCACAGGACACACCATGTAGAAGACATGCTAAAAGGTTCCACTTGAGTGTAGGTTGGTGGGGCTCCAGCTTCGTGGAAGATGAAGTATAAATATCTTGTAAAGGAGAGACTGGCCGAAACCGGTTTGGCTCAGTGGATAGAGTGTCAGCCTGCGGACTGAAAGGTCCCAGGTTCGATTCCGGTCAAGGGCATGTACTTGGGTTGCGGGCACATCCCCAGTAGGAGATGTGCAGGAGGCAGCTGATCGATATTTCTCTCTCATCGATGTTTCTAACTCTCTATCTCTCTCCCTTCCTCCCTGTAAAAAATCAATAAAATATTTAAAAAAAAAAAAAAAGGAGAGACTGAACAGTGTGTGAAAAAAATAGAGCAAGTTCTGATGTCAAACCTTAATGATGATGTAATAATAATAATACCTGTAGTACCTAGGTCTGAAGCTCACCTTTTCTTAAATGCGTGGAACTTTTTCTACTCTTAAAAAAATGCATGTCTGGTGAATGTATGTATTAGTTCTTCAGCCATAACCGAGCCACTCCAAAACTCAGTGGCTGAAAACAAAGTATTTGTTATTGTTCAGTAGCGTGTGGGTCAGCTGGACATTTCTTCTGGTCTCCATTAGGCTTCTGCAGTCACTGAGGGGCAGGTAGGCAGATTGATGGTTTTCCTGGGTCTTATGTGTTTGGCAGTTACCTCTTTGTAGGCAGGTGTAGAATCACTTCGGCTGGAATAACTAGACTCTCCTCCACCTGGTTTATCATCCACCAGCAGACAAGTCAAGGCTTTTTCCAAGAATGTAAACCCAACTATGCAAGATTAAGAAGTACACCAGCCTCCTGAGACTTGAGCTTGTACTTGACTCATCATCATTTTCTTTGTATTCTATAGGCCAAAGCCAGTCATAAGGCTGGCCAAATTCAGATGGAAGGAGACTGCAAAGTTACAGGGCAAAGGCTGTGGACAGAGAAAACTCATTAATTGGGGTTCAACTTAATCACTATACTACACCATGTTCATAAAGATATGAACACACAGAATTAGGTAGAGGAACATGGAAAGATTCCATCTTAACTCTCTTCTTCCCTAAGGTTAACACTATTAAAAATTCTCTGTATTCTTCCAAGCCCATATGTTTATATTGCCGGGGCTGACCAGCAGACCCTGAGTGACGGATGAACAGATTGCTCTGACACACGTTCCTGTGAAAGAGAGGGCTAAGGCGCTACTTGGCTATCGCCTCCAAGTAGCCCTGTTCACCTGCCTCCTTTGGCTTTTATTGTAACAACAGCTTGAACTAAAATTAACCTCTAGATACAATCAGCAGGGTAAGTATCCTTGAGAAAGCACATGCTTCTACAAGGTCAGGTCTTTAAAGACTAAACATAGAGATTCTGGCAAAACACAGGGGGGATCGGACTTGACCTTTCAGAGAATCCTCATTACAGACATTCCAATCAAGTGCTGTGCTTCCCCTCAATATATAATGTATACATACACATAATATATACATACTGAATGTATACATTATACACATGTATATTCTACCCCAAATAGTTAATAGCATAAACATTTTTTAAGTAACTAACATTGTTGTATGCATAACTATGTCTTAGGGATATATATCCTTCTTTGATAATACATCAGCTTTGGATAGACTTTATAATATTCATTTATTTAAAAACAAATTATAAAATACTCCAAAAATATAGAAAACACAGAAAAATGAAAATCTACCCCTTTCCTGATTGAGCAATATACCATTTATAATGTAATTGAATTAGATTTTTTTTTCCTGAAGGAAAAGAAATGAAAAACTACAAATAGAAAATACCAGAATTTATTTATTAATTATACTTTGTTTAAGAACATTTAGGTTTTCTTTCTTTTTCACTGTTACAAACACTTCTATAGGGAACATCCTACTTATGTCTCCCTGCACAGGTGTTAGAGTTCTGCTAAGGTAAAGACCTAAATGTGCAGTTGCTGGGTGTTGGGACATGTGCATCTTCCCTGAGATAGTGCTAATTTGCTACCCAAAAAGTTGGTACCTAGTTCCCCTTCCACCAGCAGTGTCTGAAAGTTTCCTCATCTCTTAACTCACTTTTTAATATTTGTCAATCTGATAGTTAAGAATTAGCATCATGTTATTAGTCATTTTATCTTTTCCTGACTATTATTTAAGTTGAAGAACTTATACCATTGTTGGAATTTGAGGTCTTATTTTTGATGGAATGTCAAGATATATGTTTTGTTCATTTGCCATGGGATTGTTTGGCTTTTTCTTATTGATTTTTACAAGTTCTTTATGTATTCTTCATACTAACTCTACATTTTGTGTGTATTCACTTATACTCGTTTGGTTTGTGGTTTGTCTTTTAACTTTGTTTATGTTATCCTTTGGGTATCAAGGGCATACAAACTTTGACTAATTTTTTTTTCCTGTTTCCTGGAACAATTTGAATTTAAGATGTTGATGGCAAGTATCACTTTTGAATTTTTCTCTCTTTATTTTAAAGAGTAGTTTCTTGATTTTTAGAGAGAGAGAGGAGCAGAGACCTAGAGAGAGAAATATCGATGTGAGAGCTCAACATTGTTAGGCTGCCCCCTGCATGTTCCCCATGAGGGACCAAGCCCACAATCTGGGCATGTGCCATTGACCGGGAATCCAACCAGCAACCTCCTGGTACATGAGGCGTCCCTCAACCAACTGAGCCACACTGGCCTGGGGCTGATTTCATTTTTACTACTTTTTTAACATCTTTAATAATTTGTCTCTTCAGAATAGAGACTAAGCTTTGTTTCAGCCTCCCCGAACGAGGTGGAGATTTTCCTGTTCTCTTTCCAAGCCTGGGCAGCCCTTGAGGGGCAAATGCTGAGCGCTAGTTCCCTGCTAGTCCAAGGTCCAGGGCCAGGACTTGGGTCCAGCCTATGAGGCCCATACTCCCTTAGTACACCTTTGGGGTGTCACAACTCCTCCAGCTCACATCCCTGACTTTGACTTCCCTGTTTGCTTATGACTCCTGAGAAACTGACACCTTTCCTTAAAGTTCAGATTACATTAGGATATTCATTTTGGTTATGTTTGGTCCAACTTTCCGTGTGTCTATTGTCAGAAGAAGGTCCATGTCAGCTTAGTGTGTCATATTGCTGGCTGTTTCCTGGAGCGGTTGGTTCCACAGCTGCGGTCATGACTCTGTCAGGACAATTAGCATCTCTTGGATCTAATACTAACCTCAGAACCTCAATGTTGTTTGCATGCTATTGGTACTTAGCCTAGAAAAGGCTCAGCTGAGTTATCTGGAAAGGTACAGAAAGTGTTAATGTATATTTTCAGCTTGGGCATTTTATATTTAAACTTCCATCAAACTGACTGATGAAATGAGTCAGTAGAAAGGAAAAGTATATTAGAACTGCACCTTCCATAGACAAGGGAAAGATCTTTTGGCAAATATTTGGCAAATGTCTAAATCAATCCATACATGAATGTAAGTTTCTCTATTTACTCTCTATTGAGCTCACGGCTAACTCACCTCATTTGTAGCACTTCTGTGAATGTGTCTCCCTGAGCCTAATTTCAGTTGCCTTGCCACCTTTTACATAAGAGACCTCAACTAGAGAGGGAAAAATGGATAATACTTCACCTTGGATTGCCCTGGAGCTGTTCTACCCTGCTAAAGTCAAACGGAGTCTAGGGCCATAATTTAATGTATTCGAGATGGAGAAGACTGCCCACAAGGCCCCAAATAGTCACTAACTTTTGTGTAAAAGATTTGTAAACTGTGTGCCAAACTTAGGCCAATCGATGTGTAATTCTGACTTAGCCTTTTAGCAGGGATCTGAGATCTGGGTACCTATTACTTTCTTGCCTCCCATCACCTTCAGCCTTCTGTCAGGATCACCACACAGGCCTAGCATTATCTGCAGTGCCTTCTCTCTGCCAGTGCCCATGAGGCCAGGTGCCTGCCCTGTGTCCCTCAGTCCCTGGCTGCCTGCTCTGGGAAATGGAGAAAGAGAGGAGCGCCTGACTCAGAGCCTTTAGCACTCGTTGAAATTTACTTCTGACCTCTCCTTCTGACTACAGGCAGTCCTCGGGTTACGTTGGAATCTCCCATTTATTTATAAAAAAAAAAAAATGTTCCGTCATTTCGACGTATGTACATATGTGCTTTATGTTATTTTTTTTATTTACTGTATTTACCACAAGTAAAGGTCAGGAATTTTTATCTTTCTTTAAAATTATTTTTACTGTTTTGCTTCATTACTCCTGTGTATATGCTCCATGTGAGTGACGTAGGTGTTTATGTAGGTGGGTTCTGACTTACGGCAAAAAGTGCATTACGTTGAGCCTTAGGAACAGATCTCTGACATAACCAAGGACCTACTGTAATTGTGAGTGGATGTGGTCTCTGGATTTCTGAAAATGATAAGATCTTGCTACTATTTGTCAGTTTCTTTTAAATCTTTCCTAACTATCTGGACTCCTGAGGTCCATGGAGAATTTCTACACACACACACACCTGAGAAATGCTTGAATCTTGGTCCTTAAAGTGAGGTCCAAGGATCCATCAGCTTTGGCATCACTTGTGAGCTTATCACAAATGTAGAATCTCTGGACCCACACCGGATCTACTGAATCAGAAACAAATGTAATAAGATCCCAAAGTGATTCATATGCTCTGCTACACTGGGCTACATTTCAGTTCAGTAGTGGGTGTCATTATCCATGAGGGTCCTTAATGTACCAGTCAGTGACAGGGATAGCCCCCTTCACCTGCCCAATGACAGTGTTTGATGATCAGTGCTCAGGAGTCTGTGTTCTTGGTGGAAGCCTGCCTCCTACTTGCGTGTGTTAGAAAAAAAAAAAAAACAGAGGTGAGAACCAATGAATACTCTCCTCACTGTGCCTGCTTTTGACCTTGACCACAACCTGGGTTGCGTTTGAACCACAGTGTTCATATATTCCTCATGATCCACACCACCCCTCCTCTCCCACAATCTGGTTGAGCAACAGCACAGATTTGGCTTATTGTCAGGAAGCAGAGCAAATGTCCACTCATGGTCCAAGGATCTTGGCCTTATTAGCACTGACCTATAAACTGAACCTTTTATTGCGTTGTTCCTCATCAGGTAATGAGTGCACCTACTGCTTCCAATCATAGTGAACTATTGACAATACAGTCTCAGCCCTCAAACGACTTTTGTAGTCTGAAATGGGGAAATGACATAAGGAAGAAAGGACAAAAGACATGAAGAATGAAAAAAAATAGCATATAGGTCTACAAGGTGCTTATCTTGACCACATGGTGACTATTTCATCACCAGGAAATTTTGGATTTTTAAAAATAGACCCATTCTCAGTAGAGCAATCATAGACAACCATATTATTATTGTTAGTTGGCAATGTGGGTGTTTGGAGATTTGTTGATCCATGTAATCAAGACATCCAGAAAGTAATTTTCCAGCATAAATATTTTTTAAAGTTTAGAGAAATCACCTTCTCGATTTCACTGCCCCGAAAACAATTCATGAGTTTAAAAGGCTTTACTAATTCTGTCAAATATTTACTTGAATCCAGACAAGGAAAGTATTGGAGAAAGATATGTCAAAGTATATCTGAATTATAAATCAAATTTCAATTTTTAAAGAAGATGGACATTTTCATTTATTCTGCATATTTAGAAAAAATATATTTGTGCCCTATCTGATGTAACAGTGGAGGGACATGCCAACAGATTGTTTTTTTGTGTGTGTTTTTTTTAAAATAATGTGTCTAGGTAGATGCAATTTTTGTTTTTAACATTGATTATTTGTAAATCTAAGAAACTTTGGTGTTTATAGCTTCTGCTACCACTGTTGTATTTAAATATTATCTTGTTTACTATTTTTCTGGACATAAAAATTAACTATTTTAAAAGTTATATGAACTTGTCCTCTTAGTAATTCAGGTTCAAATAAATACAAATTAGGCCATTCCTAGAAGGGCTTTAATTTGTTTGCTTTGGTTGTAGCAAGAGTCTGTTTCAGAAAGTGAAGCATTAGATTTGCTCCCACTCAGGTTGAAGAGATGCACGGGACACGTTGTGTATCCTTTGGCCCAGGGTTTCCTGAGCAGGTGGTGAAGGCAGTGTGGGCCCCTGGGAGGTTCCAGGGATTAAGCGGGCATGGAGACCGCTCTCAAACAGCTTTGTGAGGAGAGGAGACAAACATGATGTGAACCATTTTCTCTGAGGTTGAGAATAACAATCATGGAGATGTAAGGAGAAGGCTGTGGCTGTTCAGAGAAGGAACAGGAGTAAGGGGGGCAGAGGCTCTGTGGAGCAGGAACCAAGGACTTGGTTTGGATGTGGGTAGAATAGGAACATGGGTCATATGCCTGCATAAAAACCTGCTGTGGAGCCCTAACTGGTTTGGCCCAGCGGATAGAGCGTCGGCTTGTGGCCTCTAGGGTCCCAGGTTCGATTCCGGTCAAGGGCATGTACCTTGGTTGCGGGCACATCCCCAGTGGGGAGTGTGCAGGAGGCAGCTGATCGATTTTTCTCTCTCATCGATGTTTCTAACTCTCTATCCCTCTTCCTTCCTCTCTGTAAAAAAATCAATTAAAAAATATTAAAAACAACAACAACAACAAAAAAACGTGCTGTGGAGACGATGAACTAAAACAGTGGTTCTCAACCTGTGGGTCGCGACCCCTTTGGCGGTCGAACGACCCTTTCACAGGGGTCACCTAAGACCATCCTGCATATCAGATATTTACATTACGATTCATCACAGTAGCAACATTACAGTTATGAAGTAGCAACGAAAATAATTTTATGGTTGGGTCACACTGTGAGGAACTGTATTTAAAGGGCCAGAAGGTTGAGAACCACTGAACTAAAATGTCTGCGCTTCATTATCGCCTTTGTTTCCAGATAGGTGCAGACGGCCTGAAGGCTGGCCACGCCAGCCAATAATGATATACAAAGCCCTCTTTCAGTCACATCATCTGCAATGATTACACAGTGGGCATTGGCCCTAGCCCCGACTCTTAGTTGGGACAGCCAGCCAAGCAACAAACAATCCCACAGGTCAAAGTCGAAAACATCCTCAAAGGAAAAGAAAAAAAACAGCGACCTCAAAGGACAATCACAGAAGACAGCCAAGACTTTACGGGGTGTTACATCACAGCCAGGAGTCCTGGATTGGACTGCGTATCATGAGGCTACCCAGTGGAACACTTCAATTGAGATCTTTTTAGAATTTTCTTTTAAAAATGATTGAATTTTTTGGAGTGACTGGTTAATAAAATTATACAGGTTCCAGGTGCACAGTTCTATAACACAGCATCTCTCTATTGTGTTATGTGTTCACCATCCAAAATCCAGTCTCCTTCTCTTACCATTTGTTGCTCCTTTACCCTCTTCTACCTTCCCCACCCCTTTCCCTCTGGTCATCACCATACTATTGTCTGTGTCTATGAGGGTTTTTTTTGTATGTTATTTTTGCTTTATTTCTTTACCCATTTCACTCAGCTCCAGCCTCCCCTCCCCTCTGACAGTTATCAATCTGTTCTCTGTATCTTTGAATATAATTTCTTTTTGGATTTACAGAGGGTCAAGGGCTCTTGTCTGCATGGTGACAACACAGATGATGGGTTCTGTTCTTAGTTCTGCCACCACTAAGCAGTGGGACCTGGTCCTGCACACTCTCCTGCGGCCCAAGTGAGGAAGGGGAACAGTACTGACCATTTCATGACGTGCCCACCAGATGCAGCCAAGATGGTTCTAGAAACTATGGCGTTAGGGAATGGAAGCAAACAAACTGTGAAGCCACTTAGCAAGAAGCTTGACCGCTGAGAAAATTCAGCTTCAAAAACTGGGTCAGACTTGGGTGGTGACTATAATTTGAAACCTGCTACAGGAAACACTATACACATGTTAGCCTGGGAAAAATTGATCGTTTCAAAAATAAAGATGAAACAATGGCTTAAAAGAAGCCATGCTAAACATCTCCTGCCCTGATAGAAATGGGATGAGGAACTGGAATTGCAGGTGGGAAAGGGAAAGTTCTGTTTTAATCCAGAAAAGAAAAGGCTCACTTTCCCTTCAGTTTCAAGCATGTTTTTTAGTTTCAGGTTCATCTCCACATTATGGGTGAAAGAGAAAGGGTGTCACTCCACCCTGGAAGTTGGGTTAGCTGATGACACTAATTGTCCCAGTCAGCTCCCCGAAAGCTAAGAGGGCTTTTTTCTTTGCAAACTTAATTTCAGTTTTGTGAAATCATTAAGTCTTGGAGGATGCTGGTGACACACACTGCTGTCAGTATTACTTAGCTAAGTCTGCAGTGGTCAGTTTAGTAGTTGCATAGACTGTGATGGATTTTTTTTATTCCTTATGTTATTTTTTTCCAGCTTTACTGAGGTATAATTGACAAATAAAAATTAAGTATAAAATTTAAAAAAATAATAAGAAATAACATTATTAAGAAATAACATTGTAACCTGGCTAGTTTGGCTCAGTGGATAGATCATCAGCCTGAGGACTGAAGGGTCCTGGGTTCGATTCTGGTCAAGGGCACATGCCCAGGTTTCAGGCTCGGCCCCCAGTAGAGGACAAGCGGGAGGCAGCCGATCAATGATTCTCTCTCATCATTGATGTTTCTCTCTCTCTCCCCCTCTCCCTTTCTCTCTGAAATCAATAAAAATGTTTTTAAAAAAGAAATAACATTGTAGATACAATCTCCCGGGATGCATTTAGCTTCACAGGGGAGAAACTATGTTTCACAAAGCACCTCATCCTTGGACAACAGGCTTGGCATCAATGAAGATTGTGCGAGAACTGCTTGATTGGTCACTGTGACCCATTAGTGTGATGGGGAAAATAGGACAAGTATGCCCTACAACCAGTGGGTCTCAAACTCATGTGAGGGTGTCATTGTCTGATGATATGGACAGTGTTTTGCCATTTTGTTTAACAATAGCTATACCAATAAGAGCATTTCCCTTGCTCTTTATCTGAATGCTTCCTGCATTCTAGGCATTGCGGTAAGCATGCTGTGTGTATTATCTCAGTAAATATTCACAGCAATCCATGAGGTGGATTTTATTGTCTCCATTTTACAGATGAGGAAACTGAGTCTCCAAGATGTCTGGGAACTTGTCTGATATCACACATTTAGGAAGACAGTCCCACGACCGGTTGTTCCTTATTGAAGTGGGCACTGCACGGGGAAATGGAAGTTGGCTTTTCAAATCTAGAAGCTGCTTTTAAGAAAATCTGTGAATCTGACTTTTTATGGGTATACTTATTTTATTACATGAATCAAGCACTTACCGGTAAGGTACAAACATATTTGCTAAAGATCCCCGACTTCTAAAAGTGACCTTTTCACAATAAGGTGGTGATGATTTTAGACAGCACTCATTGATATCTTACAATGGACCTGGGATTGCCCCCAGTGTGTTGTGCTTTGTCTCATTAAATCCACAGGAAACTGGGACAGGCCGTGGAGGCTTAGAGAGTCTAGGTAAGAAGAGTTCAAGGTGAGAGAGCTAGGACTTGGGATGTTAGGCTGCTTTGATCTGTCTTCAGGATCAAAGCTCTTAACCCCTAAGGCTTCCCGCCTCTCTACTATGATTTTCTTTGCTGATATTTGGTACTAAGTACTTGAGCATGTGGTGTAGTGATTAAACAATCATAGGTTTTGTCAGTTAGGCTTTTGTTTTCTTGGGCAGTGCAGTTTCCTCGAAAATTCCAGTCTATGTGCTTCCAGTTGTTGCATTTGAATAACCCTTCACTATTCCTCATTTTTACTTATTGCCTTCAGTGTACAGCCACTCCTAACTCTCTCCCTCAGTTTAAGGGCTTCTGCCTTGAGGTCATCTGAAGCAATGGGCTCGGATGGGAAAGCTACACTTCTACCATTAGAATCTTTGCAGCTGGGCTGGCTACCGGAGAAGCAGTTGGCTTTACTAACAGGGGTCACTAGTTTCGCAGCCAGCAGTATCTGTGTCCTCACCACCTGCCACCTGGTCACTAAGCCCCTGCCAGATAGTTTCAGTTTGGGTATGGTAAGACCCCATCATAAAGGTAGCAACTATTCATTTTTTAAATTTAATATATTTCTATTGATTTCAGAGAAAAAGGGAGAGGGAGAGAGAGAGAAACATTAATGATGAGAGAAAATCATTGATTGGCTGCCTTCTGCATGCCCCCTACTGGGGATCGAGTCCACAACCTGGGCATGTGCCCTGAGTGGGAATCAAACCATGACCTCCTGGTTCATAGGCTGAAGCTCAACCAATGAGCCACACTGGCTGAATGCAACTGTTTATTGAGATGCAGGCTAAGCTGCTATACCAAAGATACACGAATGATAGGGGTTCATTTCTTTTCCATCTAATGGTCTCAAGGTAGGCAGGTGAACCAGGATGGGTCAGCACTTCTCTGAAACATCAACTGGAGACCAGCTTTCTTCTTTTTGAAACTCAGCCTGGTCTCGAGGTGCTGTCCCGTCTAGAGCACTGAGACTGGCACACACCATCATGTCTGCAGTCCAGACTGCAGGAGGTGGGTGAGAGGGGGATAAGGTGGATGGAAAGCAATATCCTTATGAAAACATGTGCTGGAAGTTACAAGCTTCCTTTCCAGTTACAGCTCGTTGGCTAAAATATTGCCCGGCCAGTGTGGCTCAGTGGTTGAGCATCAACCTATGAACCAGGACATCTTGGTTTGATTCCTGGTCAGGGCACATGCCCAGGTTGCTGGCTCGATCCCCAGTAGGAGGTGTGTGAGGGGCAGCTGATCAATGATTCTCTCTCATCATTGGTGTTTCTATCTCTCTCTCCCTCTCCCTTCCTCTCTGAAATCAATAAATATATATTTAAAAAATATATATTAGTCCTGTAGCCATACCTACATGCAAAGGAGCTGGGGTGGCAGGAAGGGGTGGGTAGTAGTCTCTAATGGGACAGTCATTAACTAGTTTTGTTCTGGATTTTTAAAAAATACACATACATGGTGGGGCAAAAGTAGGGTTACAGTTGCGAGTCCATGAAACCCAGAGTTAATAAAGCTGTTGTAATAATTAGAATTTGTGTCTTTTTCCAGGCAAACAACTATAAACCAACATACTTTTCCCCATCCTGTACATGCCATATATAAAATCAAATATACTTTAAAACATTTTTAGTTTTAGTGTGGTATAATTGACATGTGTAATTGTAAGATATTTAAAGTATACATCATGGCGATTTATTTGATATACTTATACATTGTGAAAGGATTCCTCTGATGTAGTTAATAATTATAATAATTAACACATCTATCACCTTACATATTCTCTCTCTATCTCTTCCTTTTTATTTTTTTGGTGAGAACATTTAAGTTCTACTCTCTTAGCAAATTTCAATTAGACAGTACAGTGCTATTAACTATATACAATGAAATATACTTTGAGTGCCTATTTTGGTGCCACTGGCCAGAATTAAAGCTCCCTTCCTTTATGTGAGGTGATTGAGATTTCCTTTTTGTGTTAAACACCTGCCTCCGGGGTGTGTAAAAATGGGAGCAGAGTTGGAAACCTGGGGCTAAGGGGGATGGGAATGAGATTCCTTAAACAGAATTCCGGGGATTTTGCAGTTAGAAGGATGAGGGAAGGGTGGATACCGGGGAGTCAGAGTCTCCACCACAGTCCTGCTGATTGATTATAAAATGCGGTTGAAATGTGACTGATTTCTGGCATGCTCTTAGAAACGTTCTCCTTCCCAAGGAGACTTATCCATCATGGAAAATGATAGGAAAGAATAATGTCCCCCGGGATCTTGTAGCTCATTCGGCTTTCTCCATGTGTTCTTACAAATACAATGTGAATTGAATGATAAGAAAACATACCAGAGGACAAGTGATCAGCTGTTTTAAGTTCAAATATTCATCATTTGTTGAGTTCCTTTTAGCCAACCACAGTGTCATTCCATCGTGGAAACGGATTCCTGTGTCTGGAAAGATGCGGTCATAACCAATTCAAAGCAGCATGATTTTGGCGGTTTTTATCTTTTCTTCTGTGCTGACATTATTGCCAGGCCAGGTGGAGTAATTCAGGCTTGGTAGTAGTCCTGTGTGTATAAAAGCAAGTACATTATATTCCCTTTGCCTGGAGATGTAAAAGTAATGAGCTGGGTGGCGCTTACCCAAGTCGGAACTTCTGTTGCCTCAGAAAATACTGAACCAACCTGTAGATGAACTGCTTTCCAAGCTTATCTTGGGGAACAGGTTTATCTAAGATGTGAGGAAAAGGATAACATAGGCATGGTATCTGGAAATGTTAGTAGGGTTGCAAAATACCGTTTGGGAGTTATACACATGCATTGTTTTTTGATGTGGAAAATTCATTGGGACACCTATAAGCAATTTCTTCTCTGCCCTGGTTGAACTCTGCTTTCATCCCCAACGCACACAATTGTCAGAATTCATTTGAGTGTGTGCATGTGCTTCCCTCTCCATTTGCGGAGTCAACAAGCAGCTGCAGTTCAGATGCTCTGGCCCTTGTCCACCCCAACCCTGACAATGTTCTCCCTCCACACCCACAGGCCTCTCCTTGGCGCTGATGATACACTTTGCTCGTGTTTTGTCGGTTTTAGTTGCTTCCTTCCTGCTTGGGTGTTGGAGATTCCTGGTTCTACTGTGTCTGGGTTTCCCAGGCTCCCTTGCTCCTGAGCAGCCTGGGGCTCAGCCAAATTGTGAACTTTGCCTCTGTGATCTGTCGTCTTTTTCCTCCTGGTTCTGAATCTTTTCCAGTGAAGCCTCCATCTTCAGCACAAACTCCTGGGTAGCTTAAAATGTTCAACCACAAGCATGATGCTTCTTCGTGGTTTCCTGTTTTGTTTTAAAAATGAATGCAATCTCCCTGGTTGGTTTGCTCAGTGGTTGGAGTGTTGGCTAATGGACCAAAGGGTCGTGAGTTCGTTTCCCAGTCAAGGGCATGTACCTCTGTTGTAACTAATCCAGCCCTGGTAGGGGTGCGTTTGGGAGGCAACCAGTCATTGTGTCTGTCTCACACAGGTATTTCTCTCTCTCTCCCCCTCCTCCCTCCTTTCCACTCTTTCTAGAAATCAATGGAAAAAATATCCTCGGGTGAGGATTAAAAAAAAACACAAAAAACAAATGCAAGTCTCCAGTGTGATTTATCCATTTGTTTTAATTAAAAAATGATTTAAAATATTGCCAGTTAAAACATTCATCTTTCTGTTTCAAATCTTCAAGTAAAACTTAATTTGCAGGAAAATAAGCCATGTTTATCCTGTGGCTTTGCACGCTCTTTGGCACATGGCTCCACCTTCCTGGAATAAGAAGTATTCTAGTTTAAAAAACACATATTTTCTTAGCAAAGAAATTGAGCTCTAATAGTGGGATTTGAGTTAATGGATATTTTTATTATTTTATTTTTTTCCAGCTTTACTGAGGTATAATTGACAAATAAAAATTAAATATAAAATTTAAAAAAATAATTTTATATACTTAAAGTGTACAACTCAATGTTTTGATATACATATACATTGTGAAATAATTACCAAGATCAAACTAATTAACATATCTGTCACCTCACTTAGTTACTATTTTCTGTTTTCCTTTTTTGTGTGTGTGTGGAGAGAAAACTCAAGTTCTACCTTCAGCAAATGTCAAGCATATGTATGAAATTATTAACTATTAGAGGCCTGGTGCACAAATTCGTGCATGGGTGGAGTCCAGCTAGCCAACCCCGATTGGGCGATGGGGCCTGGCTAGCAGCGGGGAGGGGCCACGGGCAGTTGGCCAGCTGGCCCCATCCCCGATCAAACTCCAGGTTGAACTCTTGGTCGAACTCCCAGTCGAGGGGACAATTACTCTTTTGTTAGATAGGATAGTCACATTGCTGTACACTAGATTTACAGAAATTATTCCTATTGCAATAAATGGAACTTCGTACCCTTTGAACAACACTTCCCTCTTTCACCTTACTTCCTGCCCCTGGCAACCACTATTCTACTCTCTGTTTCTATGAGTTTGACTACTTTAGATCCCACACATATAGTAAGTGAGATCAGGTAGTACGGATTTATCTTTGTGTGACTGGTTTATTTCACTTAGCGTGATGACCTCCAGGTCCATTCATGTTGTTGCAAATGGCAGGATGAATAATACTCCATTGTATGTATATGCATGTGTGTGTATGTGTGTGTGTACCTTTATCCATTCATCCATTCACAGATATTTATGTGTTTGCATATCTTGGCTATTGGGAAGGGCGAGGCTCTCTCAGAAGCATACGATTCATAACACGGGAAAGATGACTCTTAGGTCCTGTCCAATCAACTGTTCTAGTCTCTTCCCATGTCTTGTTTGACCCATGTGAGTATAGTTGCCCCCTCTTGACCCTAACTGTGGAAACGAAGGCCTGTAATTTCTATCCTTGACCCTCAAGAGTAACCTCATACTATTTAGTTCTCTGTTGACTTTAATGTGTCCAGCCACCTGAGGATACATTTTATTTATTTACAATTCAATTTCTTTTTGCATTGCTACTTTCTGTGGCCTATAATGACTGGTATGTTCACTTTAACTCTGTGGGTTAACCTCCATGTATACCATTATTAAAATAAATTTTGAAAAATCATAAGCATGCTGTAGGGACTCATCACTACGTATTTTTTACAAATGATTTAGAGCACGGCTAAATAATTACATCTTGTGGGGGAAAATCTCTTAGTTGATATGTTAGAGGCATTAAACATCTCTTTGACTTTCCTAAATATAAACAGGAATTACGAATTTTTATATGTATTTATAATGTTAAAAGGATTTTGATAGCATAGTTGATACCTCTGGGGGATTTTGCCTCTACCTACATTTCTCTAAATTTGGCTTCTTGAGTATTGGGAAGGTACCTGGTTAAGTTTAAGTATGACCATTAGGAACAGTTGTACAGGGCATACAAAAGGAATAATGTCTTGCCCTTAGTACGTTCAGAACAAGGAGACAAAATGAATGTCAAATATATTAAAGGCTTAATGAGTAACAGAGTCTGGAGCAATTATTCCTTCACTCCACAGAAAGTGGTCACTAAGCTCCTCCTATGTCGCAAGCACTAGTATGTCCCAGAGAAGTGGTGGTGGGTGAATTAGACAAGGTCCCTGCTCTCATGGATCAGTGACTCCATGTTTATTGAAGAGTAATTACATGCCAGACACTGTTCTGCCACCTTTACATGTACTAACTCTTAATCTGTGGAGTAACTCTTATGAGGCAGGGAATATATTTATTTACTGCTAATAAGTGCTGGAACCAAGATTAGAACCCTAGCCACTGTCTCCATACTGCTGAGTCTTGGCTTCCCCACTTGTCTTCTTTCATTGACATCCTATCTAATAAAAAGGCAATATGCAAATTGACCATCACTCCAGCACACAAGATGGCCACCCCCATGTGGTCAAAGATGGCCACCCCCATGTGGACACAAGATGGCCAGTAGGGGAGGGAAGTTGTGGGCAATCATGCCAGCAGGGGAGGGCAGTTGGAAGGGACCAGTCCTGCAAGGGAGGGCAGTTGGGGGCAACCGGGCTGGCAGAGGAGGACAGTTAGGGGTGACCAGGCCTGTAGGAGAGGGCAGTTAGGGGCAGTTGGGCCAACAGGGGAGCAGTTAGGCATCTATCAGGCTGGCAGGGGAGTGGTTAGAGAGTGATCAGGCTGGCAGGCAGAGCGATTAGGGGCAATCAGGCAGGCAGGCAGTCAAGCGGTTGGGAGCCAGCAGTTCTGGATTGTGAGAGAGATGTCCGACTGCCCATTTAGGGATTGGGCCTAAATGGGCAGTCAGACATCCCTCGAGTGGTCTCAGTTTGGAGAGGGTGCAGGCTAGGCTGAGGGACCCCCTCCCCCCCCCCGCATGAATTTTGGGCACCGGGCCTCTAGTGTTAACATAAAAACATTCAAACCTGTAAAGAATTTTTGTGAGTTTATTTGAGCTAAATTGTCAGCAAATGCTGGGAAGCAGAACCTCAACAAATTGAGAAAATGCTCTGGAGAATGGTGGGTTACATCTATATATATGCTTTGCAATCAAAGGAAGGGACTTAGGCGGGTTACATGAAATCTATTGGTGATAGACTAGAAAGGCGGGAGAAAGCAAAGTGGGGAAACCCCTGAAAAAAGTAAAATGATAGACACATACTTAGGTGGGTACAGGAACAATTAACATGATAACAATGTAGAAATTTGTGGTTTCTGTCCTAGCTCCTAGGCACATTAGATTGTGCTCCAAGGGGTCCAAAAAAGGGAAGTTACGAGTTATTCAGACATTTCAAGGGTATGTTATTATAGATGCTCAGTTAAGGTAAAGGTTGACCTTGTCAGTGAAGATACCAGCCTAGGACATAACTACCCACCATAACTGCTTTTAGTTCAAGTTTAATTTCAGACCATCCTTTGTGGTTACTTTAGGTCTCTGAGTTTGCAAGACCGCCATGCAGGCATTCCCTGAGCTTGTCAGGTCAGCATGTGGCCCCTGTCATCCACAGACAACCAATATGTACAGGTTTTTCAACCTGTAAACTGTGACAAGTGCTAAGAAGAAAGAGTACAGGATGGTAATTGGAAGTAAGAGATGAGGGCTAAGAGAAGAACATATAAAATGCTTAAACATCACCCGTTAAGTGTGAACAGAAGAGAGATTGGGCCTCTTAAAAGAACTTGGTGTGTTCAGCTAAGATTTTATCTGGCTAGAATAATTTTCCCGGTGACCTGTATCCAATCATTAATTTCTATGCTCTTAACTTTTTTCAGGATGCATGATTTGCCTGCATTGTGAACAGTTTAATCGCACCCTCTACTTTTTTCGTTTAAAAGCTTTTGAAGCTTGCCCCTTTTCTGATGTTTTTCCGAGAAGCGGTTGGGAGGTATGTTCCCGTTAATTGCATCCTGCTGGGGGCTAACCCACGTTGCAACTGTACTTGGTGACCAGGAGTAATTCTGAGGGCCTCATCCTTACAACTGTGAGAGAACAATGGGCTTTTCTAAGAGTTTGAAGGACATAGTTCCTTAGGGAAAGCATCTTGGGCTTTTCATAGGCAAAATCATTATCCGGGTTCTAGCCTTGTTATGGATATACAAAGGGGTTCCCAGAACCCTGAAAGACCTTTTACCTGCTTACTTTTTGATATTGTACAACTCCAGAACTTACACTCTTTCTGTACTTTATTTCATAGCAAATCTAGTCATAGTCAAACATTTGAGATTTATCCCTACCTCTCTCTCCTGCTTACCTCCCCAATTTAATCACATAAATTCATTCCTTATAGTCTTTTTTCATTATGTCTTCTGGTAATATTCACTTTTTCCTGGACAAAGGGCATTCCATGTGTGTGTGTGTGTGTGTGTGTGTGTGTGTGTATAAATTTGTCAGACCTATACCTCTTCAAGAAAGTATATTTTATTAACTCAATTCATTACATTTTATTCAAAGTCTGTATGCATTTCAGTATGTTTTTTACATGATGTCCTTTGAATTTAATAATATACTTTTATACACATGCCTGTTTATGCCTCTGGTGAGATAATGTAAGGGTGAGAACAATGCCTTTCCTTTATAATTCTTCGAGAGTCTCCTGTGTTGACCAACTCCGAATTCTAAAAAGAGATTTCCTAAAAAACAAATGCTGTGTTAATTCTTTATTAGTTGTCTGTGATTTGCTCTGTGTGTCCCAGTCAAGGTACCAACCTCAATTTTAGTTTTGAAGTTAAAAATACCCCCTTTATTTGATATTAACTAAGTGTTGACACTGAGGAATGTTAGCCTTTATCTACTTTAAATTCCCACTGCCCTTAAAACAAAATCCAAATGCTGCCATAAGTGTGACCTAGTCTTAAGACCCATAACAAAGCAAAGCCAAACCAAACAAAGTAGTCAAGCTACCAGTGGACAAACAAAACCGTGCTTCAGAGATGCTGAGGGGAAAAAAAGTATCCATTTGTCGAGGTTGCTGGAGTGATTTCTACATTGAGAGTATTGATCCTAGATAACCCCGACGATTGTTTCTAAGATGCTATTTTGAAACTTAGAGGAGAAATTAATGAAGAGGATTAAAAGGAATGTTAGCAAAGTGAGTATAAAAATGAGGCCTTTGTAATTTGTTGTGAGGTCAATAGTGACTTTCTGTTGAGTTAGATGCTAAGTGCTGTGCAGTGCGTTCAGAGAAACCATGATAAATTATTGAGTATTTGTGATTTATTACACACGTCAGGGAATAATATATTGCAATGTGAGCTGATGCCACTAAGCAGCGCTGGCTGAAGCATTTGTCTGGATATTGTACAAGTGTGTCTGAAAAGCAATGGGCTCATTAGTAACTCAGATTGTTGCTGGAGACTGTTTTCCTTCTGATGAGTTTTTCAATTTCAAACTAGAAAATGAAGAATTGCAGAGATGTAGTTACATTATTCAAGTGTCCTGGTGAGATTTCTGCCCTCTGAAATTATTGGGGTAATCACCAGTGCTTTCCAAATGTAAAAAATGAAGGACAGAACTTGGTTCCTTCTCCTGCAAACAAATGTTTTATGAATTCTTGATAAATATATATTTGGGCTTTTGACTTTTCAGTAATCTATGGCTGACACGAAATGCTATTAGTCTATTATTTGTTAACCCACTTGGAAGCTACATTTTCTATTCTGCTCAGTATATTTTTATAAAGAAGAATTCATATTAAGGATTCAAATGCATGCCTCAGGTAAGGACTAATTCATAAAGCCCCTAAGGAGGAGTGTTTTTTATAGCATCTTCACAACCTCAGTGTTTTCTTCCACTGACTCAAAGCACATCATTGAATTTGTTATTTGGAGGAGGATGAAAAGTACTCTTGCATTTTTCTTCCTAGCAATTATAGGAACGCTTGTCATATGCTGTGGCTTGTTAGCTCTGTAACACCTGGAATATCTTTATTTTATATCACTCCTGAAAATTATTTTTTCTCATTCTCTATATTAACTAATGTGTCTCTTATTAGGTGTTCTAGATTTCACCTCCATTCCAATGTGTTCAACATCAGCTTTACTTACAGACAAATGATTTCACTTCTCTCAAGAGCTTTCCATAAAAAATTTAAAATCTTCTATTCACCTGCACTAAGCAGCAAGCTGACTGGAGAGAGGAGGAAGGAGAGGTGAGAGGTGTCTGAGTGACAGATGGAAGGGGGACAATGGAAGCTTGGAAAAGCAGAGAAAGTTCAGAAACAGGCCAGGGTGTAACCAAGAGCAAGATCATGACTACAGAGTACACCACAACTGAAAGTTGAAAAGTAGGGGAACTTCAAGATCTGACTATGTCTGGCTGCAGTGGCTCATTGGTTGTGTCGACCTAAGAACCAGGAGATCATGGTTCGAGATCCGGTCAAGGCACATGTCTGGGTTGTGGACTCGATCCCCAATGGGGTTTGTGCAGGAGGCAGCCAATCAATGACTCTTCATCATTGATGTTTCTATTTCTCACTTTCTCTCCCAAATCAATTAAAATACTTCAAAAAATAAATTTAGAAAAGATTTTTGACTATGAAGATCATCTACAATGCTGTGGGGAACCGGCACAGCCATGGCATACTCAGCCCCAGGGCGCCCTATGTGCCATGCCAGCTCAGCCTGGTTCAGTGACCCTGAGTGGGAGGGTGAAAGGATTGAGAAAAGACAGACAAGAGAATGAAAGCTGGGTCTCGGTGGGACGCTGCTCCCTGATGAGGAAACAGCGACAGCGCCCACAAGCCGTGTCTTTATTTTTTTTATTTATTTATTTTTTTAAATATATTTTATTGATTTCTTACAGAGAGGAAGGGAGAGAGACAGAGAGCTAGAAACATCGATGAGAGAGAAACATCGATCAGCTGCCTCCCGCACACTCCCCACTGGGGATGTGCCCGCAACCCAAGTACATGCCCTTGACCGGAATCGAACCTGGGACCCCCCAGTCCACAGGCCGACGCTCCATCCACTGAGCCAAACCGGTTTTGGCGCCGTGTCTTTATTTTATAGCAGATGCCACGAGGCAAATTAGAAGCGTGATCATGTTGTTTACAGCATTCTCGTGAGTTTCATCCCCACTCAACTACATGCACCGAACTCTATCACACAGGCACGTGGGGCCATGTGTTTGGACCATAGGTTCAAGCTTACAACCATAGCTGTTGGCTATAATTGTGCTGAGAGGGCCCTGCCCTCCAGCTGGGACTTGCACGTGGCAATGAGAGGACCCTGTCCTTTCATTAGTCCAAGGCTTGAACCTGGCCAAAACACTGTAGCCGCGCCCCATACAATGCTATGTTCATATGAAAACATTTAATAATTAGTGTTGATCAGATTATAATCTCAACATTAGTTGGTTAACTGTTAGAAGTTGAAAGGAAAAGTGATTATACATAAAAATAATAGAATACTGATTAGGCTGATAAGATGAAGGGATTGGGTTAGCAGGAGGAAGGGAAAACATGGTTAAAGACCCTCTATTATCATCTGTTTAATATCATCTAACCCTTGTCTGAGATCACATCTGACATTGATAAAGCAAAGACATCCCAGAAGAAAAACCAGTCAAGACCAGAGCAGTGTGTCCTTCCAAAAGAGGTTTCTCCATGCATTTGAGGAACTGCTGATCCCGGGGTTAATTACTGACCTATACTGTGCAACCACCAGGCACCGCTCTCAGTGTTTTGTGTGTGTTAAACTATATCAACCCTATGAGGTCAATATTACTACTGTGCCCATTGAGATGAGGAAGAAACTGAGCCTAAGGTCACACAGCTGGTCAATCAGAACTGGGTTTGGGCACAGGCAGTCTGGCTCCACTTGGCATTCCCAGTCACTACCGCCCCTGCCCACCAGCATGGCTCAGGAAGGTCTTCGCTCCACAGGAACCCATGCTAATCAGGCGAGGACACAGGGCCCTGAGATCTTTTTCTTGTTGCCTCTGTGGATGGAGATTCTACATTCATCTTTAGCTTCTAGTCTTCTTAAATAAAACACATGAAAGTATGTTATAAATTGTGAAGACTGATAAAAAATGTCATTTCATTATTTCCCAAACAGGCAAACTTGTCCTTTTCTTCCTTAAATGTAAACGTTTTCTTACTATTTAAAGCTTAGAGGGGTATAGAATTCTGCTCTGCCCAAGGAGGCTCTAGCTACATATGGCTATTAAATGTGTATTAAAATCAAATACAATGAAAAGTGCAGTCCCTCAGTCACACTAACCACATTTCCTGTGCTCAGTAGCCACATGTTGCTAGTGGCTACTGCATATTCAGTGCAGCAATAGAACATGTCATGATTGCAGAAAGTTCTGTTGCGCAGCACTAGACAGAATACAGGAGGTAGTATTTCCTGGCCCGTTTGGCTCAGTGATTAGAGCGTCGACCCTTGAACTGAAGCATCCCAGGTTCAATTACAGTCAAGGGCACGTACCTTGGTTGCAGGCTCAATCCTGGGCCCTGGTCGGGGTTTGTGCCAGAGGCAACCAATCGATGCCTCTCTCTCACATTGATATTTCTCTCTCTTTCTCTGTCTCTCCCCCTCCCTTTCGCTCTCTCTAAAAAAATCAATGGAAAAATATCCTCAGGTGAGGCTTAACAAAAATAAATAAATAAATAAAATAAAAACACATATGCCTTAAAAAAATAAAAAGGTAGTTTTCCCTTTCAAATGAGGCACCATCCTAATTAAATCACTTTGGTGTTGGGCGATCTTATTTTGAAATCATTGTCTTCATGCTCATAGAATAAATAGAATATGTCTCCCCCCCACCACCTCTCTTGTTTACTTCCTGTATTTTAAGCAAATACACTTGGTCATGTTTCGTTTCTTCCCTACCACCCTCCCCCCGCCCCCTTCTCTTGCTTCAGTTCATTCTTCCAAACTGGGTATGTGTGAAAGCAGCTGCCAGAGCCCATTCAATGTGTCAGTCAACACCTTTACTCATGCCACCCTTCCAGACCGCTTCCTTCAGGCAGCCTTTCCTGACCTGCAGAAGGACCCAGACCTGTAGGCTGGGCCCAAGGCTCTGCATCATCCTTGAATTCAATTGTCCTTAAAGGCTTTCACACTTTATTGTGTGTGTGTGTGTGTGTGTGTGTGTGTGTGTGTGTGTTTTCCTAGTATATATTTGTCTATTATTAGAGTAGACCTCACATTTACTAAACATGTCAAAGATAGTATTCTGAATTCTACTCAGTAAATCATTCAAGATGACCAATTTCATATATTTTTCAGGCCACCAAATACTTTAACACTGCATTGCACATTTCAACAGAACATTTGCCCAGTCATATGTAGCAGAAATGTGATAGTAGTTCTCTAGTTTTTAAAGGTCACAACAAACAAGATGGACTATCACAGTTGGGTACTATCACTGAAAGTCACTGAGCAGAAACTGGACCGTTCATTCATTTAAATAAACAGACATTTGTCCACCACCACTGAGAGCTCACACTTTGTAGAGCACAGAAGATTGAGTTAAAGGCACATCTTTAAGAAGCTAATAAGCTAGTTAGGAAGATGAACAGCTAAGTAGACACCACAGTACAGTGGAATAAATGCTCCGATTAGAGGTTTTTAATCTCTGTTGATGGAATTGTGATTGAGCAACCGACCCTGGAGGATGTGGAGTTAGGAAAGTCTTCTGAAGGAGTGGACCCTTGGGATGAGTCTTCAGGACAAGAGTTGTTTAGGTAAAAGCTTGTAAGAGCATGACCTTTGTGGGTGTTGAATAGATGTTGGGTCAATGGTGAGTAATGAAATTGAAGACTGAGTTAGATTATGAAGAGTCTTGTATGCTATGCCATGAAGTCCCAATTTTGTCCTGGGCGGTGGGGGGAGATACTCTTGAAATTTAAGCAGAGGAGTAGCAATCACCATCACATTAATATTTTAGACCACACACACTGACAATCATTGAATTGGGGGCAGAAATGCTACAGGAGAGGTTACTGTAATCCAGGTGAGGGCTAAGGAGGGTTTGAAATGAGGCCATGCAGGGGAGACAGAAAAGAGTGGGCAGATTTAAGAGGGATTTTAGGTTTGAAACAATAGGACTTAGTAATACATTGAATGAGGGCAATTAAGCACAGTGAGAAGTCTAGGATAATTACCACGTTTCCATCAAAGATATTGTGCAAAAATTTCTCCATGGGTGAAAGACTAGGTTAAATGATATCCATAGTCCGTTACAGAACTATGGGTTAGAATAGGGGTCCTCAAACTTTTTAAACAGGGGACCAGTTCACTGTCCCTCAGACCATTCGAGAGCCGGACTATAGTTAAAAAAAAACTATGAACAAATTCCTATGCACACTGCACATATCTTATTTTGAAGTAAAAAAACAAAACGGGAACAAATAGAATATTTGTATTTGCATGTGGCCCCGGGCCGTAGTTTGAGGACCCGTGGGCTAGAATATAAAATTTTATTAACTGTCAGAACTCCTGACAGCTTCCTTTAATTATCATAAAATGTAATAAAGCTAACACCAAATGTTGACAGAGTATGATGGGATATCCTTTTTCAGATATTACTTAGAAAAACATTAAACAAATAATATTCAATGCTGGCAAGGCTGCTGCACAATCATATATTGCTGGTAACGGTATAAGTTGGTATAAATCTTTTGGCAAACAGTTTTATGGTAGGTACCATAAAGTATGAAGCATATCTACATTAATAAAAGAGAAACATGCAAATTGACCGCCCCTCCACTATGCCCACCAGCCAATCAGAGTGATATGCAAATTAACCCAACAAAGATGGTGGTTAATTTGCATACACAGGCACAGAGCGAAGACTGAAGATAGCATAGAAGAAAGCCAAGCGCTGCAGAAGGGAGAAAAGCAGCGGAGAAGGGAGGGAGCTGAGGTAGCAGAGACGGGAGGGAGTGAGGCGGCAGAGACGGGAGGGAGCGAGGCAGCAGAGACGGGAGGGAGTGAGGCGGTGGAAGCTCCGGTATCAGGAAGCCCTATTCTTGCAGGAATAGGCCCGAGGAAGCCCTATTCTTGCAGGAATCTTCCTGCAATGGGCCCCTAGTCTATATATATAAAAGCCAAGCGACTGGAATGACCTGTCACTATGACATGCACTGCAGTGGCCAACTGGCCCAATCGGACCCTGATCAGCACCCCCCCCAACCTCCCACAGCCCCTCCCTCCAGCTGGCCAGGCCCCCGGTTGCCCCCCCCTCCAATTGGGGGAAGGGCCGGCTGGCCAACTACCCATGGCCCTTTCCCCCAGCTGGTTCGGCCTGATGGCCGCCATCAGGGAGGGCTGATCAGACCCCACCCATGCACGAATTTGTGCACCGCACCTCTAGTATAAATATATTCATCTTGTCAAAAGGTTACACCAAGGATATTCTTTAAAAAAAGAAGTTTACATTATAGTGGATTTGAGACCTGGGAGATATTAGTCAATACCTCAATGTTCAAGAACAAGGAGAAGAATAAGTAGATCATTATATTAATTCTATGAAAGATGTGTAGCTAAGAACATAACGACTAATAGGACTCTATAGGGAACTAATTTGTGCTAAGATGTAAACCACATCTTTTTGTTCAAAACCCAGAGCTCTTTCAGTTGCTTCTCTTGAAATCACATGGAAGAACATTAATGCCAAAATGCTCAGTGCAAAACCAAACACGAAGTATATGCACATGAGTAATAACTGGTAATTATGGGTTAATGGGGATAAAGAATGAAATAAATCATAAATTTTTTAAATGCTAGGATGGCAAAACTATGGGCAATATTCTTTTCCATCTTTTCCTTCAGACACTCTCTTTATGTTTTTGTGTTATGATGCCACAATGATATTTTACAAAAGTAAAAAATAACAAAACAGTCTTCTTTTGATTTTAGAATTGTATTGTTTACCTCTTCAGCTTTTGCACAAGATTACTTGCTATATCTTCCTAATTTAGAAGAGTTAGATATTTAATAATAGAACACACATGCAGCAGTTCTAATACGGCATTCTGCTTTCTAAAAATCTATTCAGCACAAATTTCACAGAAGCCCACCCACACTTTTTCGGCTATTTGAACTGTTTAATTTTTTCACAGTTTTATGCCCATGTTTTGCTCTAGCACCCTTGCAAAAATAAATTAAATACTAACCATTCTACAGAAAAACAGAAGACATATAAGCTATGAGTTCTAAATATGAAGAGCCCAGTATTATTTTAGATGTTTTTCATGGTTAATAACCAATGGCAATTCAGGAGAAGACGTTCCTGTATTTGAGGTCTTGCAGCTCTCTGTCATCGATACCACTTGAAGTGACTAAGAAATGTCTCCTTTTCATCCAGATGCTGTGGCCCTTTTCTTCTCTCCTCTTTGCCCATGTTTCTCCTTTTCTCACATAAATTGTGACCTTGCCTACCTGAGCCCCACAGACCTTTGCTGGAGACTTATTTTCCTGGAGTACCATGAAGTTGCATTTTTTTTAGCTATAGATTTGGTCCTTACAAAAGGCTTTGACCTCTTTCTCCCTCTTTTTCCTCATTTAGCTTATCACATCCATTGGAAGCTCCGAGAGGCTCCCATGTCCATTAATTTCCTTTGTACAATGCCATGTCCAATTAGGGCTCGATAAGAACCATGTTCTTGTTGACACCATTGAAGTCTGCAAAGATTAGTAAATATTTTTTTCTGAAAGAATGAAAAAAGATGAATCACAGAGATGGCATTTTATAGGTGTGGGGGGAGAAAAAGAGGCAGCAATATCACCCTTGTGAGTACTGTGGATATTGTTACAGAAAATTGGAGAAGAACCAAGCAACACTTAGAGAGATGGATTTACATTTATTATTATTATTACACGCAGGCCCTGAGAAAAATGTCTCTAGAATTCTAGGCCCAGTCACACAGGAAGTTTCCTGTATTTATACCTTTTTACCCTCTTTGTCTCCCAAATATGGGGTTTTCCGGTCCCCTTTGTAAGTTCTTAAAGAGCCCCTATGTGCTGGGGCTTTGAGACCTCAACCAAAGGCTTGGCCTGGTGCCAGCACTGATAACTTCGTCTGGGGAAGGTTTAATGGCCTCTCTGAAATGGGAGTAGTTTTATTTTCCTTATTATTTAAGCAAGCAAGTATTTACAGAAGCCAAAATAGCAGGGTTAAAATTTCAAACAGCAGTTTTTATACAGGATGGATGCTTCAATATGAGTTGATGGAGGGTGAGAAACCTGTTACTAAAAATCTATGAAACAACCTGATTTCACATAAATCACCATCTCCGGCACACCCAGGAGAGGGTTTATACGGTGTCATCCTTGTTTTACAGTGACAGCATACCAGGAAAGGCTTTAACACTATTTGAGTAACACTTTTGCGTTACACAATTGTTCCCAATTTTATGCCCCAGTGGTGGTGTTATAAAACTTATGATATTTCAATGAATATTTATTTTTTGGTGTTAAAATGATGGAATGACTTATGAATCTAATACCTTTTATTTCTTTCACCACTTGTATGCCAATTTCTTTGATAATCAGGGGTCAGGTCTCTCATCCCCCGTGCCTGGTGCAGTGCTTGGCGAGGCTTTTCTCCCCAATACCAATGCTTGATTCCCCTTTCTCCTGTTAAGTGCTGAGTGCGAGGGGCCTCTTCATTCACACCTATTCTAGAGGTAGGCACCCATTTGTGGTTGGGAAAGAAATCACTGAAAATCTTTCCTGAAGAACCATGAGGTACAAATTAATTTCCAGTGTTTCAGAGTACAACATGTATTTAAGTATACCTGTAGATGTATTAGAATCACAGATTATTGAAATCACAGATTATTTTCCAAACCGGATCATCATTTCAGTTCTGGGAGAATTAGCTGAAATATTGCCAATAAGCTCCTTCATGAAACCTTCTTATATCTTGCTGAAAGCATCCTAGGTGGGGCTTCAGGCCCTATCTGGAGGGGCTTGGATGCTGTCACTTGTATATTTCCCACTCTCACTCTCTTCTCATATGAAATACTATTGCACACCTACCAAAGTTAATTTAAACTCCTATACCTGATAGCTATGATACCAGAGTAACCTCCACCAATGCACACAGCTGCAAATACCACTTCTAAGTCCTGTGCTCTCTTCTGTCCACAGAGCTTCATTCTTGTGTGGTCCTTGAAATGCTCAAATAAGATTATCTCGGTGATAATTATGTCCTTATTCTCATAAGAACTCATTTTTAAAAATCTAACAATAAACATTGTATTAAATTACAAATAGTATCCAGATAAAGTGTAAGTTGTGGTTTTGTTTAAGTAATAGATCTTTTATAACATTAAAACAAAATGTTTATAAATCTGAGAAGAATCTTTGCAGATTGGGATGAAACAATTTATGGACAGGATAGCTTCGACTGAGATGAAAGCTGATGCTTTAGACCCCACAACATAGATTGTCATGTCATTCTTATTAGTTATTATTTTTGTAAAAAATACATTATTGTCTAAGTTTGACTCTAAAAGGACTAAACAGAGATATGTAATACCACTTAAAAAACAAAGAAAACAAACAAAAACCTTAATCAGGTAAGATAATACAGGACCAGGTGTAAAGATGTAGAAAAAATTTTAAGAGAAACCCAGTTACAGAGATGCTTCTCTGAACAGATAGGATTAAAATCATCTTGCCTGAGTGTGCCCTGGGATTGAACCTGCTACCCTTTGGTCCTTGGGTTGATGCTTGAACCACTGAGCAAACTGTCCAGGGCTCCTTCCACTTTTGAATCTTGACTCCCTAGAACTTTGTTTTCAACTCCTTTAGCTGTTTTTCTGGTATTTGTGTTTACACTTCCACTTGCTTATGCTGCTATCCTAAATTTTTAGCTTTCGTCTTTATGGTCTTCCTACTATGGAAAGTGATGACTTCTTTAGGATGAATTTCCTTTTTTCAAAGATTAGTTTGACTGAAAAGAAAGAAATATCAATTGAACTATCAGCTGTTAAAGCGTGCATGTGTGTTTTTGCGACACCTTGTATTTATTTTGAATTCATCCTCAAACTCTGACAGAAGGTACATATTCTTTCAATACATTCAGACATGTCAAACTGCCCATCAGTTCTCTTTTTTTCCCCTTGAAGATATTTCTGGAGTTTTCTTTTTTTCTGCTCTAATCTGGACTGGAGGATCTATAGACCAGTTGCACAGCTATTAACTCTGACTTCCTTTCACCATCACTTGGAGAAATCTCTTTAACTTTCCTATGTTGGGTTACCTGCTTACCTGGTTTTTGAGCCTTCTTTCTTGTTACCTTTTTTGTTTGGATTGTGTACATCCTTCAGAAGCTTTCTAAAAAGGGTGCATGCCTCTGTTTCATTTAGTTTCTTTTCTGGCGATTCCTCCAAATCAAAACAACAATGAGGTACCATGTCACCTCTGTCAGAATGGCTATCGTCAACAAATCAACAAAAGACAAGTGCTGATGAGGATATGGAGAAAAAGGAACCCTCATGCACTGCTGGTGGGAATGCAGACTGGTGCAGCCACTGTGGAAAACAGTATGGGGTTTCCTCAAAAAATTAAAAATGGAACTCCCATTTGATCCAGTGATCCCACTTCTAGGAATATATCCCAAGAAATCAGAAACACCAATCAGAAAGGACATGTGAACCCCTATATTCATAGCAGCACAATTTACCATAGCTAAGATTTGGAAACAGCCTAAATGCCCATCAGCAGACAAATGGATTCTTATCATTTGCAACAGCCTGGATGGACCTGGAGAGCATTATGCTAAGTGAAATAAGCCAGTCAGACAAAGTTAAATACCACATGATCTCACTCATTTGTAGAATATAGTGAACAATATAAACTGATGAACAAAAACAGATCCAGAGACAGAGAAGCATCGAACTGACTGTCAAACCTCAGAGGGAAGGCAGGGTGGTGGGGTGGGGGGGCTGTGGGGGTAGGGGGCAGGGGCGGGATAAGAGATCAACCAAAGAACTTGTATGCATGCATATAAGCATTACCAATGGACACAGTCACTAGCAGGGGCGGGGGTGAGCATGTGCTGGGCGGGCGGGGGAGTGGCCAGAGAGAGGTCAATGATGGAAAAAATAATAATATTATAATAGCTATGTATGGGCCAGGGAGGGGGTACTTGAAATATTAGGGGACCACTCTGTAAAGTATATGATTGTCTAACTACTATGTTGTGCACCTGAAACTAATACCAAATAATATTGAATATGAACTATAATGGAAAAAAATAAAAAAGATGGAAAATTGTATGTAATATGGTTTTCATCATCATAATAATTAAAAAAACGAGTTTGAAAAAATAAAATAAATAAAAAGGGTGCATGAATAACAAGTGTATGAGAGGTTGTGGAAAAAAGGGAACCCTCATTCGCCGCTGGTGAGAATGTAGACTGGTACAACCACTATGAAAAGCAGTCTGGCGATTCCTCAAAAAATTAAGAATAGAGCTACCATATGACCCAGCAATCCCTCTCCTGGGTATATACCCGAAAAACTTGAAATCATGTTTTTGCAAAGATATATGCTTCCCTATGTTCATTGCAGCTTTATTCACAGTGGTCAAGACTTGGAAACAGTGAAAGTGCCCTGCGATAGAGGACTGGATAAAGAAGATGTGGCACATAAACACAAGGGAACACTACTCAGCCATAGGAAAGGGTGAAATAGCGCCATTTGCAACAACATGGATGGACCTTGAGAACATTGTGTTAAGTGAAATAAGTCAGAAAAAACTAAGAACCATATGATTTCACTCATGTGTGGGATATAAAGCTGAAACTCATGAACACAAATAGTGTGGTGGTTGCCAGGCGGAAGAGAGGGACGGGGAGGATCCTAATATAAGGTGACAGGAGAAGATTTTACTTTGGGTGGTGGGCACACTGTGCAATATACAGATCTTGTAACATAGAAACACACACCTGAAACTTATATGATCATGTTGGCCAATGTCACCCCAATCAATTTAATAAAAAAAAATAAAAAAAAAATTAAAAAGGGCGCATGGGCCGTAAATATATTTTTAGATTTCTGCATATTCAAAATGTACTTTATTCTACTCACACACTGGTTTAAAGTTTGGCTGGTTATTTGTTTGACTCTAATAAAAGTCATTTTTTCCTTATCATTTTGAAGGTATTGCTGTATTTTCTTCTGAGTGGCAGTATTACCCTTGAGAATCCTGAAGCCATTCTGAACCCTAATCTTTTTTTTTGTAATCTGCTTTCCCTCTCAAGTGTTTTAAAATTTTGTGCTGATGTTTCTTCACGTGGTCTTTCCCCTTCCTCTTCCTCCTCTTTTCTTTTTTGCTAGGCATTTGATAGGTATTTTTAATGTAACAACTCATGCTCTTCAATTCTCAGAAATACGTGTTTATTTCTTTGGTAATGGCCTTGCTTTATTTTCTTTGAGGGACTTCAAAATTTGAATGTTACTAGTACACCTCCAGAATGAGTCCTCTAATTTCATGATGACTTTTCATTTGTTTTACTTTCTGAAATACTTTCTCATATATCTTCTCTATTGAGATATTTCTATCATCTTATCCCTTTTTAATGTCCAGGAGCTCTTTCTTGCTCTCTGAAAGTCTGTGTTTTTATAGCCGTCTGTTCTTGTTGCATGGCCATAGTGTCGTCTCTCTGAAGATATGATCATTTTAAAGTCATCTACTTATGTCTGGTTTCTCTCTCCTCTGAGTTTATTTCTTCTTCCTGGTGACATTAAGACTGAGGTACTGGCATGCTCTTTGGAAGCTTGGAAAGTGTGGCACTCACTGCTCTAGTGGCTTTACTTGAAAGTGAGCAGATAGACATGGTCATTTAGTTGACAGACAACCATATATGAGTGTCAGTATGTTATTACCCTTTGGCAAATTTCTGCAAAAAGACTCTTCCAAATGCCTGCTTGGGGGGTGCCAGTCATGCCGCTGGGTAATAAGCAGTGAAAGGGGCCAGGGGCTCCCCGTTCGGCATAAAGGCTTTCACTTTATAGGAGCTAACTCAGTCCTCAGCTGTGTCTGTTGTCCTTGAATTCCTTCTCTACAGAAAGTGACCTCTGACCTGTGCAGAGGGACAGCAGGTGGAGGAGGGAAGGGACTTACAAAGATTTCCACCCACTTCTACTTTGAAGCCCACTTTCTGGAGTCCCTGGGGCCTCCATTCCCAGGTCCTTTCTGGTGTTAGGTGGGGGTGACTGCTTTGTTCCTTCGGCATCCGCACCATCCACATGCTCTGAGGGCTTTTTTTTTTATTGCTAAAAGTATTACAAAGGGTATTACATATGTGTCCTTTTCTTCCCCCCTGCCCTTGACAATCCCCTGGCCTCCCCTACCCCCCAGTGTCTTATGTCCATTGGTTATGCTTATATGCATGCATACAAGTCCTTCGGTTGATCTCTTACCCCCCTCCCTCCTGCCCCCCAAACCTCCCCGGCCTTCCCGCTGCAGTTTGACAATCTGTTTGAGGCAGCTCTGCCTCTGTATCTATTATTGTTCAGTTTCTTCTACTCTGGTAAGTCAGTTATGACTGGGCCATTATCTGCTTTTCAGCTTTCAAAATGCTAGTGATATTTCTTTCTGTTTTCCCTGTTTTATATTCAACAATGTAGTTGGACATTTGGGAGAAGCTACAGGTACAGGAATGTGTTTTATTCTTCATGCTTAAACAGATTCCGGTCCTCACAACAGTTCTTCTTCCGCTGTCCTGTTAGTGAAATAGGACAAAAGTCATTGGAAGGATGCTGTAGCTGGTGACTTGTCACCAGCTTCTGGTTTTTGAAAAGGGTGGAGAAAAAGACAGAAGAAAAGGAACGTGGAATAGGTAAAGAAATCTGAGAGGGGAATTAAACAATGAGAGAAGGGAGGCTATTATTGAATAGCGTAATGAAATGTATTAATGGACAAATCAGCATGGAGATGTGTCCATCTTCATGACTATGCCTAACCCTCACTCTCATGTTATTTTTATTGGACTGACCAGGAACTACAGCGCTCCAACGAACTGGGGCCCGGACCCCAAGCACCGGACTGAGGTTCTAATACTCTTGTAAAAATTACTTTTTAAGTTTCCCTTCAAGCTCTGACTAATGAAGCCAGGTTTCATAATTTTGAATTGAACAGGTTTTCTTGTGTGTCTTCTAGGCTCTTAAAAATGATTTATTATATTTTACATGATGTTCTGTTCCCATATTAGAACTTACATAACTCACAGTGCTCATGGGAGGCAGTGTCTGTGGTATATTCATAGAAACACAAAATGTTGAAATTCGAAGGAATCTGAAGATCCTCCCGTCAAGAACACTTCTTTTTACAAACGAGGAAACAAAGCCATCGAGGCTGTATCTGCCTAAGGTCAGACAGGAAATGTGGGCGTTGATCCAATGCAGGGATGAGAAAATTATGTCATATCACAAGCAAACTTGTTAAAAGGATAGAACCAGTGCTCTGGCATACTATTCATATTTCAGGCTTTTTTCACAACCCATACTGCTTTTCATGTTGTTGCTATTCACGTGCTGTATATGTTAAGATATAATGCACCTGCAGAGAGGATGTGTTTTATCCAGAAGTCACTGCATGAATAGAAATTGTAGAAACCACATCACAGAAACTTATGAGGTAACACCTTGTTATCCTTTTGTCATTTGTGGTTCTGATCGGTTTTCATTTCTTGTGTTTGGATCATGTTGGGATTATTGAAAGCTTAATGTTCTTTCAAGAACCTCTTTCAATAAATGATATGATGTAATGAAGAATGTTATTACACACTGTCAAATTTCCTGTGCCACTGAAGATGTAGAAGTTCCTTGGTTTTAGGCGAGAGTGTTTGATAGTGAGTACCGAAATGATATGATTTTGCCCTGGCTCAAACAGTTTCACAGTTCGCAAGAATAGGAAGAAAAAATTTTTAAAAATGTTTCCAAAAGTTCTGACATATTTTGGCATGAAATAAATAATGCCATGTGTATTGCTGTTTGATTAGCTATGATTAAAATGGATTGAACCCAACTGAAATTTGATTAGCTATGATTAAAATTTATTGAACCCACTGAAATCCTTAGTTCTTAGAATTGATGCTTTGCTATTTCTCCTTCAACAGGCTATTTTAATGGTTACTTATATTTTTTTTCTCTGTGTTCCCTCTACCCCAGGGTGGGTTGTTTGTTTCCTATTGTGGAAAAGTGAAATTAAATCCGCTTTAGCACATAAATGGTGGGTGTTTATTACATCGTATTTAAATTATTAATGGCAATCACATTTTCATGGGAAATACCAAACAGGTCTGCTGACTTAGTGCCAATTAGAAATAGATTTTGCTGGTTTCTGGCTAGCGAAAGCAATCCTAGCTCACTTTGGAAGTGTTTTCTGACTTGTTGGTCCTGGTGTATATCAATGTGCCTTCAGTTACTTTTCACGCTTCTCTGGCCATGTATTCCCACGGTGACTGGCAGGAGCCGGTGAATCTAATTCACAGTTAGGCGACTCCATTCCCTGGCTCCCTCGTTCCTAGGCTTTCCTGCATTATGGCATTTCTCTCATCAAATTGTAATATTTGTTTACATATTGTGTGTGTTTTACTTTTGCATAAAAAATATGCCTCAAGAGCAGGGAGCATGTCTTCTTATTCATCTTGCAACTCCAGATTCCTGCAGAGCGCTCTGCATGCAGTAAGAGCTCAGTTAATGCTCCGTGAGTAATGGCAGGCATGCCTGGGTTCACGGGAAATAGAAACCTGCAGGACACTCTTTGGAGAGGATGTTCATGAATGACACTTTTACCTAACCTCAACCAGAATAAAAAGCATTTTGCTAAATTATTTAGTCCTGATGGTATACAATATTTTGATTATACTAACTTACCTGTTGATGCTGTGTTGAATTATGTATATTCAGGAGATTTAATGACCATGGAGACAGTTACTGAGAGACAATAAGAAAGTACAGTGAGTATACTGGGCTATTAGGGTTAGACTCAGGAGGTCTGTACTTAATTTGCTCAGCATCACTAATCATCAGGGAAATGCAAATTAAAACTATAATGAGCTATCGCTTCACACCTGAAAGGATGGCAATTATAGAAAACAAACAAACAACCCTTCCCCCCCAAAAATTCCCAACTAAACAACAAAATATAATAAGTGTTGGTAAGTTTGTGGAGAAATTGGAAACTTCGGACATTGTTAGTAGGAATGTAAAACTGTACAGCCTTTATGGAAAATAGTATGTAGGTTCCTCCAAAAATTAAAACCAGAACTAGCATATAATTCAGCAATCTCGCTTCTGGGTAGTTATAAAAAAGAATTGAAATCAGGATCTTGAAGAGATGTCTATATTCTCATGTTTGTTGCAGCATTATTCACAAAAGGCAAGATACGTAAACAACCCAAATACTCATTTTTAAATGTGTGAATTAAAATGTGGACGATATATACAATGGAATGATAGTTAGCCTTAAAAAGAAGGAAATACCACTGCTTGTGCCAACACAGATTAACCTGGAGAACATCACGTTAAACGAAATAGGCCAGTCTCACAAAGACAGTATTGTCTGATTCTACTTGCATGAAATCTCTAAAATAGTCAAACTCTTAGAAACAGAGTAGAATTGTGGTTGCCAGGGGCTGGGAGGAGGGGGATGAAAGATGAAGAAGAGCTAGATATCTGCTGTACAACATATAGTTAACAGTGCCTATAGTTAACAGTACAGTATAATGCAATTAAACATTTGTTAAGAGGTTAGATCTCATGTTAGGTATTCTTAACGCGCGCGCACACACACAACACACACAGACGGGACACAGAAACTTGTTGAGATGATAATAGATACATTTATTATCTTGATTTTGGTGATAGGGCCATGGGTGTATGTGCAGACTCATCATCAAATTGTATATGTTAAATATGTGCAGCTTTTATATATCAATTTTACTTTAATAAAGTTGTTAAATTCTTTAAATAAGAGTCCTTTAAATAACTAAAATTTAAGATAGCTTGTGACAAAAAACTCTTCTCTTTTTAGTTCTATTTGAACCCAAGAAGTTAATATGTAACTATATTTTTAACCTTTTTGTATGTCAAACGCATATATGAAACCCTGCTGTGGAAAATGAGGCTGTATTACCTAGAAAATCACCACCAGTACTTGCATTTGCTTAAAGACTGAAATTTTTAAAAGGCTTTTGGTGGTTATTTTTGTTCTCTAAAGTCTATTTCTTAGTTTAGTCACTACTGTACATTGGTTGTGGTGCAATTCTTGCTTGAAATAATTATTTAGCTAAAATAATAATAATCTTTTTAGCTATTATTTCCTTCTCCCTTAAATCAAGAATGCCAGCCTACTGTTGAAAATGCTGCTTTGAGTAAAGACCACCGATTAAAAGCCAATATATGGACCACTTATAAATAGAATAAGATATTACTTGCATGCTGGATAGAAGAATGCATATGGTTTGCAAGCTCTGATGGCTGCTACTGATATGCTGTTGGAAATGGCTCTGCTATGTACAGACATAACATAGAAGCTGAGATGCTTTGCCTTTTTCTGGATGATGGTATTTTTAATACATGGATATGTGTATTACCTCTTTATTAGATCAACCCACAATATCATGAAATAGGAGCATCTTGTTTATTTACTTATCACACATCTAGTGAATGCCCACAGGTATGCTTCACTAGACCCTAGAGATAGATATGAGCTCTATGAAGATAGAGGCCTTCTCTGTATGGTTCCCTGTTGTTTGCTCTGCCTGAAAAGTATCTGACCTGTAGTAGGTGCTCAATAAATATTTGTTGAAGAATTGAGAAATGGTAGATGCCACCAATGCCCTCCCTCCCCCCCACTAAATTAATGGGTGTAATTCTATAATGAATTCCTAATCTCTAACTGAATTACTAATTTCTGAATTCATTATAATGGGCTTAATTCAAAGTCCAATATATATATATATATAAAAATATATATATATGTATGTATATATGTATATATATTTAGTTCACAGTGAGTAAGAAATTAAACAGTGCTCACTTTGATTTCAATAGCCTTGGGCATAATAGTTTTTCCAGGCAATGGGCTGGAAAATATGAAGTTTCTCTTCTCTCAGAGAGTCTGTTCATATTGGACATTTGAGCATGTACAGGGAATTAGTTTTATTTTTTGAAATCTTCCTGTCATTTTGTTGGCCCCAGTGTCCGGAAATCTACTTTGAAATGGCAAAACAAACAAATGAACAGACAACACAAAAGAAAAATCCCCAAACACTCCAAGAAGAGTACTGTTATCAGTGGGGTGTCCTGTGAGTCCCCACCTGGAGCTGGTGGAAGTGCAATTCTTGGAGCGCTGCAGGAACAAGAATTTCCAAGGCACCCAGGGGAAGATGAGCTATCATGGAAAGCTTTATTGTTGATCTAACATTAAGGGAGTGCCCCTCCAAGGTTACATCTCCCCCAGGCTCGCCATGGAAAAAGTCCCATTTTGTCTTCCATCAAAGCCACTGCCCGGAGTCTTTGCTCCATATTAAAGTCCAATCCAGTCCAGCATCTGGCTGGCATAGCTTGTGTTCCCAGCTGCAGTCCTTTGTGTGTGGGTCTGCATGGCCATGGGTCATGTGGCTTCTATGGCCACATGGTCATGGAGGAAGGATGGACAAGTGCCCATTATGGAGAAGGAGAGTGTAAGGGCAAGCAAGAGAGAGAATTCCTTTGTCTCAGGGTTTTAACTGGGAACTTAACCAATTAAGCCTTTAGGATTTCGGGCGCTTGCTTGCAGTAGCTCTGCCTTTCTCACTATGATCTTTGTTCTGCAGACTAGACTGGCAGGCAAGTACCTTCCCTACTTAACTGTACTTCACTGCGCATGCGCCCATCTTCCCTTTGTTGAACCATTTCCCCTAGTGATTTGCAGGGGATGATCTATGGTTTCCTGGGGAGTGTAAAGTTGCTGTTTCCTGTTGAAGCTGCCCAGATGACCATGCTTGTAATGTCTGGCTTCCCCTTTGCTCTCTTCCTATTTTAATATTAGTTAGCTAATTATGGTGATGACAGTACTAAGAAACTAATCCAAATAAATGCAAATACACACCACACATTAGTAAAACTTATTTAAAACTAGTCAAGTATTCCTTCTTCAACTGTTCCTAACCCCACATTTACTGTTTGACCCTATAGAGAATCCATGTTTTGCCCACCTCCAAAGATACTTCTGGTCTGGATGGTCTGCTTTCTAGTCTCTCCTCTCTCTTTTCTCTTCTCTTCCTTCACTCAGGCCCATGTCTCCTCAGAGATTTCCAGTTTCAGTCTTGGGAAGAGGCAACACATTAGAAGTTTAGCTTTAGCTTCTAACTTTCAGCAGTTAACATCCCCATTGACTGGAATCTCTATTGAGATTTATTTTTATTATTCTACGAATTTGGGGAATGAAATTTGAGGTGTCTACAAATAATGATATAGATGGCTATTGCTGGGTGAAATTGAATTACCATATCTGTTTGAGGTTTGTGAATTCTTATTTTAATAATTTACAACTAAGGTGTTTTCTAGGGGGAAAAGTGATCTGTTAAGTACTTATTTAATCCTTATTCATCTACTTGGAAGATACCAGCATTTTTTCAATCTTCAGGTGAAGGACAGAAGCACAGAGAAGTCCCGCAACTTACTCAGAGTCACAGAGCCAGCAAGTGAAGGGCCAGAATGTTGTGCCCCAGAGATGACATTTGTAACCACCATATCACTCTTCTTCTGAGCAGACATTTGGATCTGTGACAAGCTATGGCTGAGTTAGAAAGCCTGTTATGCCTGGACACGGACCCTGGGAATCTATCCCAGCCCAATCTGCCTCCAGAGCATCATGCTCTCTCTGAGCTTCCTCATGGAGATGGACAGGGGAAGGGTCTCTGTGCCAGTCTTTTCATAGTGGATTGTCCATGTTGCTCGCTTCATGGGATACAGAAGGGAGTAGTAGTATTTGGCTCATGCTTCTGTAGCAGGAGCTTCATTCCCTCATTTTATTTTATTGCTTTTAGGGTTCCTTTAAGAGTCCACATTGCATTTGATAAGAGGAGAAAAACATATAATGTTGTGTGTGTGTGTGTGTGTGTGTGTGTGTGTGTGTGAGAGAGAGAGAGAGAGAGAGAGAGCGAGAGAGAGAAAGAGAGAGAATGAGCACAGCTTTAAGTGTAATTTTGCTCTTTTAAGTCCATGTTAGAGAGAACACTTTCTTTACTGTGATGTGTGAGATAAACCTCTTTCACAAAGTGCACTTTAAACTGATAAACACACACTTCCATCATGTTATGCACTTTTCTGCTAAGTCCCAGTAGTACACCACATAAGGAAGTGAAAATACTGTTACAAGAGGCGTGATTACACTTATTTGAACCTTAGAACAAATGTCATTCGACTATCAATAGTAGGCCAATGACTTTAGGCCAAATGGTTATTTTACTTTTGCTTCCAGAAAGATGGAACGAAATTATGCCAAGGGTAATCAGGGTGGAGAATTTTGATTTGTAATAAGAAATATATATTTGGTCTTTATCCATGTTTCTGGCACAGAGCTCTTAAAACCTTTGGAATTTCTGAAGTGATGAGTGTGATTGAGCTGTATTTTGTTATATTAATAAGGTGACTTTGGAAAAGCCCTTAGCTAACCTGAGAATGGGGCTTGTTGCCAGGAAAACCAGAGGTAACAAGCTAGGGAGGAGGGTAGTCTTTCAGAGCCAAACCCCTAACATGTGGACTTCAATGCTATATCTTGGTAGATAGCATCAGATTGAGGTAAATTGTAGGACAGTTGGTGTCCAGAGAATTACTTGGTGAGGGGAAAAGCTCCCCACCCTTGGATTGGAATTGGGATCTGGATACTAAGAGTTTGTGTGTTAACATTGTCTTTAAGAAAAAGACAAAAACTTGTTCTTTCATTGCTATTATCTGAAGGTGCATTCATAAAAATAAATACTAGTTGACTGGCTATATCACATTTTTATTAGTTCAAAATCAGTCCATTATAGACAATATTTTATGGTAAATAAAAATTTTTGACTAATAAGTTTTTTTTTACCAATAGTTTAGTTATTCTCTTTAACAATGGATAAACAGTTAATTACGTTGAATAGTTTATGTCCGAAAATCAAAGTCTGTCATACAGATCTATCAATTTATACAACCAGAGACTTGATCTAATTTACTTAGGCCTTAACTTGACAAAAACTCTGAAACAACTTGAGATACAGGTAGTAATCATGCTGTTTAAAAGAAAATCGCATTTAATATTCTATGCATAGCTTTGTAAGTAATTTCATTCTAAGAATTGAATCCTTGATTTTCATCAGAGTTGGAACTTGGTGCTTTGACATTGTTTTTTGTTTTATTTTTCTCCTTGGACAAATATTAATAGATATTTTGTTCTTAAAAATAAGCAACAACTAAAAACATGATTTTTTATCCTTTCAGATTGCCTTATCAAAACCTCTCTAAATACCAGGGAGTTTATAGTCCTATTTTTATTCTCTGAGATGGCTATAATTCCAGTTTTGTACTATTTGTATACATTGTCTTTCTCTGTGCAATTAAGTCCTCTTTGAAGAGGTGTTTTGCAATTAAACAATACAATTTTATCAGTGATTTAACTTACATTGTTATTTCACAGATGCATCTTCATTTCTCTATAAATCTTAATTTGTATATATGGCAAGTCTCCCTTCAGATCAGATCCCCATTCAGTGAAGGCCATGTTGCACTTGCCTCAGGGACTGCTCTGTAGCCCCTTGAATGGTTACCTGGCTGCAGAGAGCTGCCTGGCCCAAAGTCTCTGCCCCCCTAGCCAGAACTGCCCACATCCAATGACTGATTGATGTGGAGGTATAATGGCCCCGCCTTCCTGGTCTAATTCGGGAACAACTCTGGAGGCCATCCTAGCCTCAGACCCCTGGTGGCCTTGGGCGTTCGTCTTTGGGCCACAATCAGCTGGACATCTCCTCACCCAGTCCTACTTCATTCCTCAGCCCTCCATAAGGTGGATGCCAAGGATAGTTATGCATTTCAAACTCCTTCTAAGGATCTGTTTCTGGGGATCTCAATCTGCTACCATATTGTCTCAGATTTCAGCCCATTAATAATCTGTAGGCAAATGTTCAAGTGAAACAGAACTTGTGGCTATTTCCACAACAAATGTGCTTCTTAATAGTTGGCACCATTAATAGTTTAATAGTGTTTGCCATTCTTTTATTCTTTTAAAGAGTAAATTTTAATTTTCAACCTAGATTTTAGCAATACTTATGGACTTCCTTTGAAAGAGGACTTGGATCCGTTGGGTAGGAATTAGGGGGTTGGGGAAGTGGATGTAACTGACTTTTAATATTCCCTCACATTGAGATTGCTTCTATCACATTGTGATAACCAAGTAGAGGTGAAAAGTGAAATCTAGTCATTTGTAGACATGGATATATAATATAGTCATTACAGGCAATTGTCAGGCATCACTTCTCAGAATTTAAGATAATTGATAATATTATACAAAAAATGGTGAAGGATTTAAGAATATGATCTGTTGACAATCCATGTATTATATCTGATTATCAATTATCTTCCATCTCAAGTTTGGTGTTGATGCTTATCTGGTCATGGCTATTATTATTACTACTACTACTAATGTGCCACATTTGTATAGAATTTTATATCATTTTACCCTTTGTAATTTTATTCTCTTGACGTCATGGGTGATGGTTATTATGAACCTGTCACAGAGGTAAAGAAATTGAGGGATGAGAGACTAGCTCAAAGTCACACAGGACCCACCCTCAGGTCTTTTGGCTCTAAGTCTGTTCTCTTTCTCATTCCAACATCTTTCTGCACTAGGAAACCAACACATAGAAACGAACCTCTCATCTCTCAGACCAGAAACATTGGGCCACTCACACATGAGTCTCAGCTTTCTAAAGGGAAAAAATTATGATTGGAATTGTTTATACATTTGCTTTTGTATCAACAAGAGCAAATTATTGTGCCATCCTGTAGATGAATAAACTAAAGCCAAGGTAACATTCTAATTCATAGCAGCCTGTTAAAAACTATTTTTGGAGATAGCGCCCATTTCAGTGGCAATTTCCTCTGAATTACCTGGTCCAATTTCTTATGCCACTTATTTTTACATATGTATTTACATGCATCTTTTGCTTCCCTACTTGGCTGAAAGGAATTTGAAGGCAGAACTATCTCACCTCTATTTCTCTCTGTCAGAAGCATCTATAACAGGTCTTGCATTTATTAATTAACAAATATTTGTTGAAGACTCTGTGTAGCAAACAGTGATAGGTGTCAGGGGGTTTGGTAGTAAATGTGAAAGACAGGGTTCAGTAGTCATGGAGCTTATAGTCTAGGGCCATGGTCGGCAAACTGAGGCTTGCGAGCCACATGCGGCTCTATAGCCCCTTGAATGTGGCTCTTCCTAAGCCTTAGGAGTACCCTAATTAAGTTAATAACAATGTATCTACCTATATAGTTTAAGTTTAAAAAATTTGGCTCTCAAAAGAAATTTCACTCATTGTACTGTTGATATTTGGCTCTGTTGACTAATGAGTTTGCTGACCACTGGTCTAGGGTGAAAACAAATAACAAAATTAACAAAAATACAATTATTGTGGTTGCTCCAGTGCAAAGATGAAGTGGAAGATAGACACCATGGGAAAGTCTTCCTGAGGACATGTATTTACAGGGGCTATTAGAAAAGCTTTTTTGTTGATATGTTTATATTTTTGTTTTTTAATAGAAAAATGTATTTTTAATTGTTTGGCATTATAAATTTTAACAAACTTAAGGTATAATTTATTTAATTTATTTTTTATCAACAATAGATTGATTACATGTATACTGAATAAATTTAAGTCAATTATGTAATCTGCATGAGATCTAAGTATCTTAATTAAGTACTTAATACTCAACAAAAGTACTATATTTATATAGCTATCAATTAGATTTACAAGGGATGGCCTGCTGTTTTTTTAAATGAGTCTTTAAATTTGCTTTATCTTATTCATCAATTATTTGTATCCACTAAACCAGTAAGCAACAGGTATAGTCAATTATTGATGGGCAAGATGATGGAAAATTCTAGACTTGGTGTCAAACGGCTCTGGTTTGAATCTGGGTCCCAGCCTGTTGCTAACTGTTGATGTCCCTGTTCCTCAGTTTCCACATCAGAAATAAGATGATGATACCAAGCGTAGAAGTTGCTATTAGGAGTAGTGTGGTCTCATAGAGTGAATGAGACTGGAATAAGTGATCATAGGTGTTATAAATGTGCCTACTCTTACAGTGTTCAGCTGAAGAAATGGTCTTTTTATTGTCATTAAAGAATCAAAAGGAAAAGTCTTTATATAGGTCAGGAAGTCAGGAAATTCTAGAAAGAGTCAGTTATAATTTCCTCCATACAACATTTTCCCCCCATGTGCTAAGCTTTAAAAGTTATTTCTTGCAGAACTGAGTACACCTGCAGAATAGGAAAGTTAATGCCCCTAGAATTGTACACAATCAGTACTCTTTCAGAATGAGATACAGAAAAATAGATGCAGTAGACGCGTTCTTTGATGGAGGGCAACTCCTCTTTCTCCTACCCATTCCAGGAGTCTAAATCAAGTCAGAGAGTCTCTTGAAAAATTGAAACAGTAAATAAAGAGCACTAGAGGAAAACACATTTTTTTTATTAAGCCTGAATGTTCAAATAAATTTCAGTTTTTTTAAAATCAAACTCTAACAGTATACAATGACATCTTATGAAGTCATAGAACATTGTTTATTACTGTATTTTTAATATTTCTTATGCTGTTATCTTTCATCATTAGAAAATTTTACATCTTTATCTGGCTTTTCTTATGTGTACCTCTTGTCATCCTATCTAATAAAGAGTGAATATGCTAATTGACCCTCACACCATCGCAAAAGATGGCTGCGCCCACAGCCAATAAGGAGGGAATATGCTAATTGATTGCCCCACCCTCAAAGATGGTGGTGCCCACAGCCAATAGGGAGGGAATATGCTAATTGACTGCCACGCCCTCAAAGATGGCAGTGCCCACAACCACAAGTTGGTGGCGCTCCATCTCCTCAGCCCCCCAACTGCCCAGGGCTGCCCAAGGCTCAGGTAACCAGGGCCAGCTGAGACTTGCACTGTGGCAGTGGCGGCAGCAGAGGTGTGATGGGGTGTCGCCTTCCCCTGATTGCCAGGTTGCCTCCCACCCCTGAGGGCTCCTGGACTGTGAGAGGGGGCAGGCCCGGCTGAGGGACCCCCCTCCAGTGCATGAATTTTCATGCACCGTGCCTCTAGTTTAATTATAAGACTGCTGAGGACAGGCAATCAATGAATGTCTGTAGCTCTTGAAACTAGGTAGACAATGCTCACTTATGAGTGAATTAATTGTCTGCCTCTTTGACAGATATGAAGACAGAAAGTGTGAATGAGTTTCAGGGCTAAGAAAAGAATCCTAATCTTCTAACTCCAATCACTTGAGAAACAACACAGTCCATGATTTAATAAAATATCCATCAAGCTCCAAACAGCAAAGTGCCATGTGGAACAGGTTCTCCATAAGTATTTGTTCAGCCGAAGTGAATTAATTATGCAGTCCCCCTTTCCTGAAAAATACAAATTGGCCATGATGACAAATACTAGGTGAGGCAGAGGAATAAAAAAAACTGTGAAATGGATTTAGACTGTGTAAATCTAACTTCACTAACAAAATGTTTAATAGATCCTGAATGAACAAATGAATAAATCATTGCATTCAGGCTGAAGTCTATGTCTGGATTGCCTGTTTGCCTCATATGAAATAGTCTTAATAAAAATTTTCCAGCCTTCATATCTGCTGGCTATGAAGTCAGTAGTAATCTCAGAATGATGCTTAGGATATGGCATCTTTAATGGGATGCTTAAGTAATCACAGCAATTTAATTAAAAGGGCAGTAATATTTTGAAGCAGCTGTTGTTCCCTAGAGAGTGTTGTAGTTTTCGTCTTACATTTTTATAGTTACCTAATGCTTCCGCTCATCACAGTTTTTTGTCTATGTGTTTATTTGATTTTTTAAAGACATTATAGCTTTCAACTTACTGCTAGGCTTTGTCCCAAATGTTTCCTCCTTCAAATATGTGATCACTCCTTTCCAGACTCATTCACTGCCCCCCTCTCCGAAGCTCGTGGGTTTTCCTAGCTCCATCATTCACCTTTTCTTATTGTTGACTGCAATGTTTCCTCTGAGTGATCTCTTCACTCCCAACACTTCAACTACCGACTGTGTCAGCATCTGACAAAATTGTAATGGCATCTCCCTTCTCTCTCCTTAGCTCCAGGCCCACTTTTTCAGTTTGATGTTTCATGGGTACTTCAAAAACAACCTGTCCTGAATCAAAATCGTGCTTTTCTCCTCCACGTACCTGCTCACTCTCCTACTTGAGTTTTTCCTACTTGCTTAATGGTGACACCGCTTAAACTGGTCACAAAGGCCCAAACCTTGGAGTCATGCTTAGTGGTTTCTCATTGCCTCCTACTTAGATCAAATCAGCACAACCTAAATGTATATAGTTTTCATTTGCCAATCATACTTCAATAGGCTGTAAAACCTAGTACAAAGCACCACAGATTCTAACTCACATTCTGACAGCTCCATTTGATGCTCCTTAGCTTAGGTAGCATTGTGTTTTCCCTTTGCCTGTCCCCATAACCTCCCAGCTGGGCTCATTGCCTCCTATTCTTTCCAATCTAGGGTGCCTTCTATATCAGAAATCCTCATCCATTTTTCTTTCGTAAAATGCATAGACAAGACATATTTTTATGGGCTACTAAAACATTTAGGGAGGAACTTAAGCATTTTAATTATTCATAATCTCCCATAGGCCTGCACACCGTGCATACTCTGGCCTCTTGCCTCACACTCACCTCTCATCTTTGTCTTACATTTCTCTCCCCATCATTCATGAACTCCACTGGCTCTTCCCTGCCCTCCACTGGCTCTTCCCTGCCCTTTTCCATGTTCTCCTCTCCCATTTTCTCTCCTTTTTGACCTCAACTAAGTGACATCACTTTAGGGAGGCTTTTCCTGAATACTCCCCCCTCTAAATTAAATTCCCTCACTCTTCCCCACAGGACTTGTCATAATTTATAATTATGCGCTTTTTTGTGTTTTGTTTTGCATTAAGCTTGGCTCATGCACATTTCTAAACACTGTGAAGTCAGAGACCATATCTATTATGTTCACCATGACATCCCATGGCCCCCACATAGAATCTAGCAGACAGTGGGTACTCAATGCATATTTACTGAAAGAATGAATCCGTCATCTCAACTATTAATGGCATATCAGTAGGCTAGCTAACTACATGCTCAGGCTATGGATTATGTGCAGTTCCCTCCCCTGAAGACCATGTAGTAAGGTTAGTAAAGATATTGCAGGGATAATTTTGACTGCTTTAACATAAAGAAAAATAAACCTCCAGTAATCTAGAATGTTAATCATTCATTATTGGCATGCATGTTAAGCCTGATCACAATACACTGGACATCTATTGTCTGGCTATTAGACATGTCCTCTTTGTTTGGTTACCTGATGTTTTTTTCTAAAACATAAAGCCCATTCTGTAGTTCTCCTGTTTATGAATTTTCAGTGGATTCCTTAGAACTATCAAAAATGTTCAATAGGTCCGGAATGAATGAATGTTTTCAAGATAAAGCCCTAATTACTTGCAATTCTCAAGGTAGGCCTGGCCATTCTGTCCAACTTCAACCTCAGCCAGTCTATCATAGGCCATGATCAAGCAAGGTTCTTTCATACTTGGCCTCTTTCAGAAATATCCCACTTTTGTCCCTATATGGTTGTTGTATTTGTCCTTTAAAATCTATCTCTCTCAGCCCTGGCCAGTGTGGCTCAGTTAGTTGAACATCCTCTCATGTAACAAGAAGTTGCCAATAGGATTCCTTGTCAGGGCACATGGCCAGGTTGCAGGCTCGATCTCTAGTAGGGGACGTGCAGGAGGCAGCCAAATGATGGTTCGCTCTCATTGATGTTTCTCCCTCTCCCTTTCTCTCTCTCTAAAACCAATAAAAACATATTTTTTAAAAAGAAGAAACTCTTACCTTTAAAAAATTTCACCTCTCTCAGACATTTTTGTTACATACTCCTCTGTGCTCCCATTTATGGTATATTCTCTTAATTTTGAAACTTATCCCATATTCCCTGATAATTTATTGGAATGTCTATCTCCCAAACTGGATGATAACTCCTGGATTGGACTCTGTATTCCCAGTGTTCAGCCTAATGCATAGCATATAATGGCACCCAGTAACTTTTGGGTATCTGAATGCATTGCTAATTGTTTGGGAGTAAAAATGCCTTTTCCTACAAAACAATGGTATGAATGGTGATTTAATATTCAACTGACTCAAAAAGCCTGCTTAAAACATAATAGAACTGAAACATATTGCTAATATTGCTTTCCACACCCCTAATATCAGCATGTTATTTCTCTGCTCTATTGCCACCAAGAAACCTTCCTTCTTCTTTTATCCTAGCCCAGTGGCAGAGATCTATCTTAAACTTTTCTTTTTGGTCTCTCTTTGCCTTACAAGGGAAGGCCAAGGAAGAGTTCTTTTCTGTAATAGTGGAATGGGATTTCTATCATTTTGATTTTCATGATGGAGACATATGTCAACTGAGGGTTTGAATCTTTGGGATTTGTCTCAATAGTCATGAAGACCACTTGTTTCATAACATCCCATTATGCTAATGCATAAGAATTTTGCTGCCATACTATATGCTATAAAATGAAAATAACTTTAAAGGAGCTCTATTAATAAATAAAAGTGTCAAAAGGACCTTCCTATTAGTGTTCTCATGCATAAGGAAGTCTTACTCATGCTTTTCACTAATCCAGGCACTTGTCCTTTGACTTGTATCAAATGAATCAAAAGGGTCCTTCGTCCTTGACTCCTTAATTATTGTCACGCTTTTTGCATACTTTGGTTTTCTTAGAGACAGCCACAAAAATAATGCTTAAACTTGGGAAAAACATGATGTATGATTAAGTAATTGATGTAATGTATTTGATACATACATTATAATACAAACAAACATGACTGCTTTTAATAGGTGAGAAAGGCAGATGTTTTAAGAAACAATATTCTGTACCAAATCATGTGTTTTTATAAAGTAGCACTGTTGGTGGGAATGCAGATTGGTGCAGTCACTGTGGAAAGCAGTATGGAGTTACTTCAAAAAATTAAAAATGGAACTATCTTATGACCCAGTGATTTCACTTTTGGGAATTTATCCAAGGAAATTTGAAACACTCATTCAAAAAGAATGTATTCACACCTATGTTCATTGCAGCGTTATTTACAATAGCCAAGATTTGGAAGCAGCCAAGTGCCCACCAGTAGATGAGTGGATAAAAAAGCTGTGGTACATTTACATAATGAAACACTACTCGGCTATAAAAAGGAAAGATATCTTACCCTTTGTGACAACATGGATGGACCTGGAGAGTATTCTGCTAAGTGAAATAAGCCAGTCAAACCCAGTCAGAAAAAAACAAGTACCAGATGATTTGATTCATTGTGGAATCTAATGAACAAAATGAACTAACAAGGAAAAGAGTGACAAACTCATAGATACAGAGCAGGCTGACAGCTATTGGAGGGTGGGAGTTGGGTAGGGGTGTGGAAGGATTGAGCATAAAAGGAAAAAAAGAGAAAAAACTCATGGACATGGGCACAGTGTGGTGATTGCTGGGGGCAGGGGCCTGGAGGGAGGAAGAGGAGAGTATAGGAGGGATAAATGGTGATGGATAGACTTGACTTGGTGAACACACAATACAGTATATAGATGATGTGCTGTAGAATTGTGCACCCCAAACCTGTATAATTTTGTTAACCAGTGTTACCCCAATAAATTCAATAAAAAAGAAAAAAGGCAAGATATAAAATGTTGGTGACGATATGGAGAAAAGGGAACCGTTATGCACTATTGAATATTCAAGATATAAAAATCTAAATTGGTACAGGAACTACTGAAAACAGTATGAATGTTCCTCAAAAATTAAGACTAGAACTACCATATTAGACAGCAATCCCCTTCTGGTTGTGTATCCAAAGGAGATATAAAGAGAATCTTGAAGAGATATCTGCATGCCCATTTTCTTTGTAACATTATTCACCATACTCAAGATATAAAAATACCCTAAGTATTCATCAACAGATAAATAAATAAAGAAGATGTGACCATATATGTGTGTGTGTGTATACATGTATAATTCAGTCATGAGAAAGAAAGACATGCCACCATTTGTGACCACATGAATGGAACTTGAGGACAGTATGCTAAATGAAGTATAACGGTGGTGACCAGGGGTAGAGGGCCAGGTTGAATAAGTTGTGGGGAGCTAATGTACAGTACAGTGATTATAGTTAATAATATTGTTTTATATACTTACAAGTTGCTAAGATAGTGTACCTTAAAAATTCCCATCACAAAAGAGAGAAGCAATATTCTGTACCAAAGCATGTGTTTTTATAAAGTAGCTAACCTCATTAAGTTGGTTAAATAAATGCCCTTTCTGAGTCACTGTCTTCTTTTTTAAAAAAAATAGGTGGTGTTTGCATTGCTCAATCACAGAAAATCCCACGTGAACCAAGACCTGGAGAATTTGAAAAGATTATTAAACGCCTGCTAGAAACGCCTAACGCCAGGGCAGTGATCATGTTTGCCAACGAAGATGACATCAGGTACTGATTAATTTTCTTCCTTATGCAGGATCAGATTTGTGGCCCACATCCTTTTTTCCTAGCATATCTCATGTTCAATATAAAGTCTTGTGAGATTTCACAGGAATTGAAACATTCGTATGCAATTTACAGATTGCCTTCTGGTGCACAGAGACACAACAGCCTTAGAGTTCCTAAGTCTGAAATGTCTATTGAGTAAAATCTGGGGATTGAAAGAAGTGACACAAGTAAGGTTGATAGAATGAAGGGAATAAGGTTAAGGATAAGGCTAATTAACAGGTGCTGGAGTTAAAGTCACCAATATATCTCCTTTAGAAGATGATAAGACCCAGGCAGTTAGAATGATTGTCTAATGGTGCCCTACTGAATGTATATAACTTGATATAGCCATCTTATAACATTCATAAGTGTAATGTTTCTTGATAAATGTGGTATGTTTCTTTTTATGACGATAGGAGGATATTGGAAGCAGCAAAAAAATTAAACCAAAGTGGGCATTTTCTCTGGATCGGCTCAGATAGTTGGGGGTCCAAAATAGCACCCGTTTATCAGCAGGAGGAGATTGCAGAAGGGGCTGTGACGATTTTGCCCAAAAGAGCATCAATCGATGGTAAGGATGCATGGTAGAGAATTTGTTTTCATTCCAATTAAATCTAAACTCAAAGGTGAAACCAGAGGATCAGCATATGATGAAACACACCCATTATTGATGACCCTGGAAAGAATTTTTAGTTCTGATGGCAACATTGCCAAGACAGTAACTGTTTAACCCAGCACATGTATTTTTTATTAGAAGAGTACCTACTGGATTTTTTTTAAGAAAGGCAATTATAGTTGACCTTACATATTTCCACGATGTTAGTCATTTTCATGATGTTACCCTCTAAGTTTGCATATTTCCATGGGCCTAGCTGATGGTTGTAGCACTGTTAGAGGGAGAGGGCTTGCTTCATAGAAAATGAAGATGCTGGGCTGACCCTATGGATACAATAGACCCAACAGCAAAGATGTGGTGCATCCCTGAAAGACAGCTTGTCTCCCAAATGTCTTTGCCAGTGGTGCTGACAGTGATTGAAATTTCTACCTTTCCCATTACCCTTTGGAGTAAGGCATTGTTTCCAGCTGGTCTCCCTTCAATGTGGTCATTACCTGAGCAGGCTGACACTTTAGCCCATTACCCATGACTCGGAAGATTATATTAGTACTGATTAGTTAATTGAATTAGTTGAAAATGGAACATACAGGACATAAATTTTGAGGTGGGTAAAAGCATAGAAGTCTTGAACATTAACTCTTGAAAGGAGAGAGAGAGAGAGAGAGAGAGAGAGAGAGAATGTCTCAGTTGGTTCTGACTATTTAACATGAGGTCACTGGTCACTGCCACTGGGAGACCTAGCGGAGGGAGAGGTTGAGATGACAACAGGCTTTCCTGTTACACTCATCCCTAGTGCCAGGTGCCTGAATGGTGACTGCTTGGTGTTTGCCATAAGGGAAGCCTTTGGTTCTCCTCCATTTTTTTTTCATGGAATAATCACAGTATAACATAAAATCCATTTAAAAGCTCTGATAGTATTTGCTTTTGATTTTGAAAGAATATTAAAATCATACCTTTCTTCTTTAAAATAGGATTTGATCGATACTTTAGAAGCCGAACTCTTGCCAACAATCGAAGAAATGTGTGGTTTGCAGAATTTTGGGAGGAGAATTTTGGATGCAAGTTAGGATCACATGGAAAAAGGAACAGTCATATAAAGAAATGCACAGGTAGCCACTTAAATGTTTTCCTTGGCGCATTTGTTCTATCATTACCTGAGAAATGAAGTGTTTCTACATGGGTAACTATGAGGGTATTTTCTCTTTTCTTGTGTCTCTTGTAATAATTTCCCGGAAGGGCTGAACATACACTGCTCATTCAACAAACTTAGGTGTACTCATTGGTTCTTACAGTTAAACAACAAGTATTAATTGGGCATGTGCCAGGTACTGGGGTATTTCAGTCCTATTTTAAAAAGCATTTATTGAGTTTCTACTTGGGGCAAAGCACTTTATTAAGATTGGGGTGGAGTATGGGCAAATAAACAAGACATGATATTGCTCTCCAGTAAAGATGATGGATCATAATAATTTGCTATAAGACACTGATTAAAAAAATACTATTTCAATCCACGTCTCCTATAATACTATTGCCTCCCATATTCTGCATAACACTGGCAGCTGTGATTTTTCATTTTATATATCTTATTCTTAAAAATAATAGCAATATTAAAGGTTCATATTTTAAATGTAAGAATTAAACATCTTCAATTACCCATTTTTTGATCTTATGTATGGAATATTAAAAATAACTTAGAACTAAGTAGTACATTTGGCAAGGTCACAGGTATAAGGTCAGTATAAACTTTAAAAAATCCTTTTTACATATATATCATATTATATAAGAAATTAACACACGAAAAATGAAATTTAAAGGCTACTGTTTATATCATGGTAAGAAAACCATAAAACATTATGGGTAATGTTAACAAAGATGCATAAATCCTCTATACTGAATACTATAAAACTTGAACAGGTATTTTATAACCAGACATGCCTCCCTCATGCCCATATTTGATATATCCTCCTTTCCTTCTATTCACTTCTTTTGGAATGAGCTGTTCAAATAAAAGATGTGCTATGATAAGTGCTAGAGCGGACATATGAGCAGAGCAGGCATGGGGATGTGCACTTGGGTGCCACGCTGTGGAGGGGGCTGGGTGAGGAGAGCTCGCATCCAAGTGTGAGGAGACAGACACTAAATAAGTAAATGCATGAAGGAACAGGGACTTCCAGATGCTGAGACGTGCTTACAGGAAACACCAGAAGAGATTGTGCAAGGGTGAGCAGGAGGCATGGCAGGGAGGGGAGCGATTAGATTGTGCGGTCACAGGAGGCTGCACCAAGTAGATGGCATTTACAATGAGACCTGAAAAGCCAGAAGGCCTCAACCACATGAAGACATGAGGGCAGCCCGTTGCAGGGTCCAGGGTAAGTCTCTTTTGTTCAAGGTGCAGGGGAGGCTGGAATGAGTGAGTGAGGATAGTTAGTGAGAGGGAGCATGAGGGCAGATGAAGCTAAAGAGACGGGCTGGGGCTCGGTCATACAAGTTCTGAAGTTCTTTCCAGAAACTCCAGAGCTGAGGCGTTTGGGCTCTATCCTACCTGTAGGGTAGAATTACTTGAGGCTTTTAACCCAAGGCATTGCTCAGATGCCTATTTTAAGAAGACTCCTCTGGAGAAGTGTGAGGAGAATTGGAGATCAGAGATAAGAAAGGAAAAGGGTCAGTTAGGGCCCATCCAGCTCTGGCGATGGGCAGTTATGGCCTAAACAAAGACATGTGAGTTAGGGGCAGACCACAGAGGACAGAAGTCTAGTAGGTAGTATTTATACTACATGGGGAGTGGCTAACAGTGGGGGTGGTAGTTAGTGATGGAATATTAAAACTCTACCAGCCAGGTCTAGGAAAATAGTTATGTACCTACCTAACAGAGAAGACAGAATGAATGGTGAATTTGGAGGCACTGACTTGAATTTGGTTTTGATGTAGCCCCATGGAACTGCCCAGCAGGTGGCAGCATAAGGTCTGGGACCCCACAGAGCTTTCGGCACTAAAAATACATATTAGGGAATGGCAGATGGAGACCTGGAAGTTAAAGACCAGGGCAGAGATGCAATTGCCCTTGGAGCTTGAGCAGAGATGAGGGATGACAATTGAAAACTCTGGGGAAGGAGCTAGAAAAGGAAATAGCAGGTGAGTTTTGGAAGGAGATGGGGGGGGGGGGGTGGCGGTCACTGTCTCCTCGGTCTCCAGGAAATAAGATGGGGTGCACACAGGGCTGCAGAGAGGTGTGGCTGAGGCATAGGCAGTGTAATAGGGAAACTCACATTGTGAAATGGAACTGGGCTTGAGGAAGTGGAGGAAAGAATGCTTGTTAAGAAGTTTGGCAGGAAAAGGAAGCAGATATAGTAGGGGAACTTGAGGAAGAAGCAGGGGTGCAGAAATGTTCTCTAGGATAGAGCACATGTAATCCTGCTTTCAGATAGACTGAGCATTCAGAAGGAATAGCTAGAGAAAGAGAAATGAAATGTGGAGTAGGATATTGACAGGAATTTTAGGGAGCGGCATGAAGAGGAGGTATTATTTTAAATAACGTGACTAAGTTGAAAAAAAAGATATAGACAAACATGCACATAATCGGGGGGGGGGAATTCTGTAATTAAATGCTAAATTTGGGCATAGATATTAAGGAATTTCAGAAAATGTATAACTTTAAGTTCAAGTTTTAAATTTAAAACTTCATGGAGGAGGTGCGCTTGATAATAAGAAAGATTTGAGAAAGAGCATCCAAGATGATGGACATGCTGGGTGAGCAGGGCAGAGACAGAGAGTAGGATGTAGAGAGGGATGAGGAAGCGTGGAGAGGTCTGCCTTACTGGATAGGAGGGAGCATGGTGAGGAATAATGGGAAATAAAGAGGGGCCACTTTATCCTTTATAGAAGGATTTGAGAGTTTATGCAGAGTCCTCTCTGTATTTCTCATTCAGATATATTTTACACTGCGCTTAATTCTGACTGTGTTTGATCATCTATACATTCATATCCTATTGTTTAGACTGTTTAATAAAAATCTACCAGTAACTGAAATGATGAATACACTTTTTTTATATATGTGACATAATAAAATTGGTAGGAAATTAGCTATTAACTAATTGCATAACTTGCAACAGACTGTTTTCAGAATACACAGTTTCCCTAAATTCACATTTTTCCCCACATGTTGATGTATATAGATGTCCTTCTGGTAGCTGTAGATGGTGTGAATTGGGTACTTATTTCAGGCATAAACCCTGACCTGGGTTGTAGTAGGATCCTGACCTGGTGCCACGTCTGCTTCAGATTCCTTTGATTTTCTTGGGTGTTGTTAAAATTGCAGCAATCTGTCCAATTAGAACTATTTCTAGTGCAATGGAAATAGTGTTTTACTCCAAGTGCTAGGGCAAATGCACCCTTAGGGAACAGGTTCAATACATTCCTTTATTTCAGTATCATCCAAATTCCATTGTGGGTGATACTGAAATAACTTGTCCCTGGGGAGAAAATAAGTAAATAATGCAACATCCCAACTTACATTTAAAAGCAAGCAAACAAACAAACAGCACCACACGAACATTTCCAAATGGTGAGAGAAAATACTTGTGTCCCAGATGACCATCAACACCCAGTTTTCATCTCTGTTTTTGGGGAAGAGTGAAGATGATCTTGCACCTTAATGGTCAAATATACTTCAAAGGCAGGATATTCATCAGTTAAGAAGTGTACAGGGTGTGAACATTGTTTATATTTCCAATTCCATCTAATTCAGAAATGAATGTGGACAGATGTGCAAGTTGCAAAATTTGGCCTTACAAGGTTCGCGTTTTAACCATCCACAACGAGTCAAAAAATTAGGGGACTCTGTGAAAACAGGATGCCTACAGGGTCCTTTTTGCTGTATTTGGAACATCAATGGTGAGTTAAGTTTTAAGCAAAATTTTACCTTGAGCGATGGTAATCTGTGAACGTAATTATTTTCTTCCATTGAGGGCGATACTCGCCATGTATTTATGTGGGTAAGAGAGTGCTTCACAGCAGGGCAGGGCTTCTTTGTCTCAGCCTGCAGGAGACAGAGTGTCCTCCAGCAGTGAGGAGCGTCCTCTTCCTAAAATTAATGCAGCGCCGTTTTCTGAGATGATCTTCCCCCTAGAATCTCAGGAAAACCTTCAGAAAGACGTGATATTACTGTTAACTTGGATATCTGGCCAAGTTCCAAAGTGAAGTAATTCCTACCATCCATCTAGCTACTCATGTGGTTATTATTGCTTCTGAGAGAGCTGCTGAGTTCTGAAAGCCAGGACTACTTAATCCTACTTAAAATTCCCTTTGTCTTCTCAAGAAGAAGAAGGGATTCTTTTATACTTGTTATCATTGGGTGATGGGAGTTATTTTAGAGACATTTATCTGACCTCTCCATTTTTCCCTCCCTTGTTCCACTTTCACACTTAATGCCTCCCCACTCCTCAGACAGACACGCACACCCTCCCTGGAGACTTGTGGGTCCTCATCATCTCTCCCCGCCTTGGCACATTTTTCACACACCTATTTCCCCAGCCGGGCCTCTGCCTGAACTCTTCCACTGTTCCCCTCGCCTCATTTTTTTCTTTTTCCCACCTTTTCTCTGGTCAGTTCCTTCCCTGACATTGTTTTGTTCAGCAAGACTCTCACTGGCAGTGGAGAGTTTGTTTGTGTGCTTTGTTGAGGTGTCACTTAACTGTTGTAATGGCTGTCATGCTGACTTTTTGTCTGTTAGAGGGGCCTACTAGTGAATATTGCAGGGACTTGAGTATGTTCAGCTGAGCTGCTCCTCAAAGGCAGACTCCCCCTTGGTCACACTGTTGGCCTCGACTTTCACTTCTCCCACACGAGTTGTGACCGGCTCTTTCTTTATGAAAACAACGCTCCCTGACCAACCCAATAAATGCAGTCGGTTCCATACAGCATCTTAGTGCCTTCCTTTGCTACTTCCATCTATCCCTTCATTATTTATTCACTTGTTTATTCATTTAGGATAGCCTGCTTGTAGCAGACACTGTGCCGTAGAGATAGAGACAAAGAGCAGACCACCCTTGTCCTCAAGTTGCTCACAGAGACACTGTCTTATTGAATTTGAAATGCTTTCCTTGTCTGTTGAGTTTCAATCCTCAGCCAGGAGGTTGGGACACTGCTGCTTAGCCGGCATGTGCCTGACACTCAGATGCTAAGTGATGGTGAGCAGATGCTACTTGAAATGGCCTATTGATTCTTATTTATGATGCTAGAAATAATGGTAATGGAAAAAGCAGTGTACAAATATGTTTATTCTCACAAACAAGCAGTTCTGTTACTGAACCAAATAGGAGGCTCAATAATTAGCCCCCTGAAAGGCCTGTCAGTTACTGCCTAGTGCCAGAGTAACGAGGTATCTTTTCAGGTATAACTACCTCTCAATAGACCCCTATACGCTTTGGGAGACTACGGAAGGTGGGAACTTTCACTGGTTCACCCAGGACTCCTGGAGACCACATGAGCGAATGGGGTAGTTAGGAGGGGGATGGGATGTACACAGTTAGTGTTGGGGAGTCAGAATGAAAGGAAGCTAAGATAACTGTCCCTGTGTTAAAATGTGTTCTGCCGTTCCCATTTGCCTGTTGCCTAGAGTAAACTCTGTTGGGACAATGTCTTTACATTAGCACCATGAAGTGGCAGTTAGTCCACATGCTGCTGTTCTTAGCAAGTGAAATAGCAGAAATCCCAGAGTAACTTATTTATGCCACTTCTGATATTCCATATTGAATTCCAATAGATGCATGTGAGATGACAAAATAGGCATTGATTTCAGACATAACTAGATTTCAAAATTTTACAGCTGGGATGTAAAATCAAAATCATCCTCTCATTTTCTACATGAAGAAACTGGTACCCAGAGAAATTCAGTGAATTGTTTAAAAATCACAGTGTCAGAGCTGCAATTAGAATCCTGGTCTGTTTTATTTGAATTTGTTTTACGCTTATATCCTCAAATTCTTTTATTATTTACTTATTTCAGAGTTTTTACTTTATAGTTGAAAAGTATTTTTCTCTTTATATTTTATGTGTGACAGCAATGCATTATGGAATTTTAAAACCGCCAGCTGTAATGTGAAATAAAAATAACATATTGGTTGTTACCGAATCCTATAAAAAAAGGAAATACTTTAATATTCTTCACCTTGATTTTTAATGATATATTTAGTATTTGTAAGTGGGTCTGGAACAGAATAAATCATTTCATCCAGTTCCCTGGCCCCTTGCCATTTATAAAAGTATACCAAGGACTATATTTTTTAAAAAAACCCACAAGAGAAACTTTCAAATGCAAGCTTCTAGAACTCCACAGCTAGTGGCACTGAGTTATAGCCATTCGTTTTGCTAAATTACAGTTAGTTTGCTCATTTTTTCACTCCTTTATAGAAAACAATTTTGCCTATTTGAAAGTAGTGTGGGAAGCACTATAATGTATAATAACATTCTAGAACTTATGTGCAGACAAATCACCTGAGTGCCTGGTTAAAATGCAAATTCTGATTGTGCAGTTATAAGGTGAGGCACTCTGAGCTTCCCACCAGTCGCAGGTGGTATGGATGGTGTAGGCTCTGGGCCACACTTTGAGTAACAGGGGGTATTAGAATTAGTTTATGGAGTTAGCAACAACATTTGACATTTAATTAACAAAATAGATACTCAACTGTGCTGAAGATTACCAAAGGTGCCCTACAGTAGATCATCTAACTGAGACTAAATTGTCAAATGCAAAGCTTACAATCTAGAGCTTGTGTTGTATGTATAACCTTCAGTAAATATTCAAATCGGTAAAGTGTAAAGATAAAGTAATGCGAGTGTGTGTATGTGTGTGTCTGTCTCCTCATTAGAAAAATTTGAAGTGGAGAGCTCAGTTAATAGTATACAGATGCACCTGTATCTCCAAAATTTGCAAAGTATATTACAAAGTTTGCCATGTCAGGATTCAGGAATATTCTGAAAACTTTAAAAGGATCCTGCACTGTCCATCATAAATGCACATAGAGTGATGGAATTGCAAAGGTCCATAGAGACCATTTTTTCTCAATTTTTTTTCATTTTGCAGAAAAGAAAATTGAGGTCCATCTGGCCTAAGTGAGTTGTCTAAAATCATAAAGCTAGCAGAAGGTGATGAAGGGACTGAAATCTGATTTGACGCTTGATTCTTTCTTTAATCCTTTCCTGTTCTGAAGGCTTTTCCCAACACGGGACTGAATTTCGCTATTTTGTCCTGTTCTGGTGGCCTGGATGTTTTTCCAATGGCCATCTGAGGTTAAGTGTTCCCTCTTTGAGATGCTCCCTGGTTACTAAGGGCTCAGATCAATGCTCTTGGTCTGAGAAGCACTAATACTGCTTGAATTGTGGAAGCATAAAGAAGTACCTTTGATTAGATGGAGCTTTAAGGGTACATAAAGTCTTGCATTTTTTCAGGGAATAACTTAAAACAGAAGAAAAACCATTCTACAGAGTAAAAATGAATTCAGGAGTTTAGGTATTCCTTTCTGTAAATCACACAGTGGATTCTGGCATTAGCTTGTTTGGGTGGAATTCACATGCATCTGGATGAACATGATCTCTAGAATATTACACTGAAGGACTCAGCAATGGAAAGGGAATATTGGCAATCATGTGACAGCAAACCATTTTGGATAATCATTTATTTGGAAATCAGCATTAAGACTTGGGTCAGTGAAGTTGAAGCAGTGGGTAGAAAAGTATAGAAACATTAGAAAAAATTGTCTTTCCCTCAATGCTTATTAAACTTCATTGGAGGGAGTCAATTCATTAAAACAAAGAAAGAAAGAATATACAGATGGCTTAATATTAGGAAAATGTGGTATTCCTAACCCTAAAAATAGTACAAAACAGTTACATATAAAGGGCTATTTATTTGCATTATGAAAGGATTTAGACAAAATGAAGAGGTAATTAGTATGATTATTATTTCAGATAGAGGGAAGCACAAAGGCCAGTAGACTAGAGAAAGAATAATAGTTTGAGGAACTGAACAAGTTTAACATGGCTAGAATAGAGAGCAGGTGGGAGACTAGTAAGAGAAAAAGATAGGGACCTACCCAAAGGACAGATCGTGTAAGATTTTATATGTTTCATGAGGCAGTTGAAATTTGTTATGATCGGTGACATAATGGGGTTTCCATTTTAGTGGGATTATTCGGGCTGTAGCATAACATTGAGAAAGAGAGACTAATTAGATACTATAGTAATTTCTCCAGAGGTGACAGTGGCCCAGATGACAATCGAGAAAAGTGGATGATATGAAAGATATCTAATTAATTGGCTATGTGACTCTGAAACTGAGAAAAGAGATCTTGCTGTAGAGATAGAGGTGGGATACACTAACCTGTAAATAAGGTGAGGTGAGTGAGACCCAAAACACGTATGAAGAACAAATTGCACAGGGCCTGAGTCAGTGCTTAAGGGATTCAGACTTTGGGGAATGTGGTGAAGGAGAGGACCCTGGAATTCCTTTTTTTTTCTTTTCCTGAGAATTTTCCTCAATACCCATGGGTATCCATTAGAGATATCCCCTAAGGACCTATCTCTATTCCACAGCCCTAATTCCTGCCCCAGTGTCTCTGCAGCCAAACTGATTGGGGTGTAGGCTGGGTGCTTGACCCATGCTGGATCATCAGAATCCTCCAAAGGCATATTTAAAAATGAAGCTGAAGGAGAAAGATCGGTTTCTCTTGGGAGTGTTGGGTGAGGCTATGAGATGGGAGGTTGAGAAGATTGTGGAGTTCTTCACCCTGAGGAGAAAGTTGGCCTGGAAGCATGATATTGACATGTAGACTGAACAGAACTGACACATGGGAAAGGTTTCTGACTGTGATCAATTTCTTAACTCTGCCCTTCCTTCAGGGATGTGGAATAGGTCATGATACTTCGAATTAAGTTTTTCCATCCATAGCTAGCAACCTAGTGTCCAGACTAACCTATTGTAATCGTCCTGGGGAAGATTAGAGGAAATAATATGCATGAAGCTCATTGCCAGCTATATAGAGAGTCCAGCAGGTACTGCTGCTTACTTATCCAACAGAAGTTCCCGTTCTTTAGGTCCGCACCATCCAGTGGAACTGTCTATGAGGAGGACAATTTTCTATATCTATGTTGTCCAATGGAGTAGCCACTGGACACATGTAGCTATTGGTCACTTAAAATGTGGCTAGGGAACTGAGAACCTGAATTTTAAATTTTATTTAATTTTAATTAGTGTACATTTAAATATAACTAGCCACATGTAGGTCTAGGCTGACAGACATACAGAACAACAACTTTGTTTTACTGTATACCCCATGTAACCCAGTTAATTCTGATTGGTCTGATCCAGTTATGGTGGCCCTATCCTGCTTGCCAGTTTTCATTGAAAGAGTGCCTTTTAATGCAGTTCTGGACAAGGAGATACATGGGAAAGTCCTACTGGACCCTTCAGCGTGTGGAGGCTGCAGAGTTCTTCTGGTTATTGTTATGTCTGCAATGAGTGGCTGGCCTTGCAGCAGGGAAATCATGCTGATAATAGCACCACACAAAAGCAGAGGAAACCTCAGTCACTGCTGACATCCTTCAACTTTTGAATTAACCAGCCTGGAATGCCCTTCCATTCTTGAGATATGAGATAATAATAAGTCCTCTCATTTAAAGCCATTTTGCATAGACTTTTCTATAATTTGCAGCTGAAACAATCATCACTAACACAATGTATTATCAATAAATGGAAATGATTTATGTAACATGACATGAACATGTCTCATTTTAAGATATGGAAAAATTAAAATTCTAAAATAAATCAGGAGGTTAATATTTGCAACACAGACACATTGTTTATATTAAATGGATTCACCACAGGTCTCTAAAATACTGACTTTCCAGTCAGTGAATATAAAATGAAACAACCATACGTCTTTTCAGAAATATTTCACTGAGACATATTTCTTTGTAAGTTGCAGCATTATAAAACACACATATTAGAGTGTGAGCCTTAATTTATCAAAATAATTCATCTCTGGGTTCCTTTAAACAAAATACCCTCTAGTCTACGGAAATATTATTTTACAGATGAAGGTAGTATTCTACTTACCATCCAGACAGGCAATAATTTAGCTAAGTATTTTTCTTTGCAGAGTAAGTAAAAACCTGTTAAAAATGCATGCACTTTTATCAACTAAAATTATAAGACCTAAGAAGAACTACATGTTTCTATTTTGTTTTCTGTGTCTAATAAAATGCTCAGCTTCATTGCTTAGATACTCAGCTGTGTGATCTTGGGCAAGTGAGTTAACTCTAAGAATTCTTGCTAAATTCAATTTTTCCTGTCTCTAGATTTATTTTTTTCATTGACTTTTAGAGAGAGTGGACGGGAGGGAGTGAAAGAGAGAGAAACATTGATGTGAGAGAGACATAGATTGGTTGCCTCCTGCACATGCTCCGACTGGGCTGGGAATCCAACCTGCAACCCTAGGTATGTGCCCTTGATCAGGAATCGAACCCGTGACCAAAGCTTTCCCTGGTATTGCTGTGGGAGGTGGGAGCATGCTCTACCTCTGTCTCCTTCCCACATCTTTTTCAGAAAGAAGATAGACAATATTAACTAAGCAGCTAGATCAGAGTAGTATTCAATGTTTTGCCCAGAGAGACCCAAGATTCCAAATATGCCAATTCAGCAGATCACAGTGGAGTTTTCAAAAACTGAAGAAGGGCTCAGGAATCCATAAGAATGTGTGATGATTTAAATAGAGTTCAAATCCTATTAGCCAACAGAAAAGCAGAGGACCTTAGAGAAGGAAACTTAGAGGTCATCGTGTCCAACATTTTGCTGAGCTTCCCCTCACAGACGGGTGTAAAATGAGGACAGGGAGGACACAGAAACATTTTGGTTTTACTGATTCAGTAGAACTCGTGAAGGCTTTTATTGGTGCAAAATGAGGCTTTCTCATTGACTCTAAATAGGCTTATTAGCAGCATACAGAGGATTTCCACTGTGATGGTCTCTTTGTCCCTAGTCGGAGTGAAGGCAGAGGCCTGAAGCAGGCTGATAGCTGTGGAAGTGAAAAGTACCAGCAGACTGGAGCACAGAGACCAGGCTGGCTGCCAGCTTTGGGTTCAGCACCCCGAGGAGTGTTGTTTGTCTGGGCTGCTTTTATGAAACGGAAGCCCTCTTTTATGCATTTGTACCTGTGAAAGGGAGCAGTGGTGTAACTGATCCAAAGTAGCAGAAAAACAAACACTGGTAATTCATATTTGTTTAAGAGGCCCACCTTCCCCCTCTTTTTTACGAGTGTTAGTTTACATTTCAATACATGGCCAGCATTCTGGCTTGAAGTTCCCCAGAGGGGTTTCATGAAATGGTATGAAGCTTTAATTCAGTCGAGTCCAGAAAGCTGTTTAGCCTTTCTCCCCCTGCCTAATGACAGAAAATGTCCCTGTTAACTGGTTCCTTGGTGGGATCAGTCTGCATCATCCTAGACCAGTGGTCGGCAAACTCATTAGTCAACAGAGCCAAATATCTACAGTACAACGATTGAAATTTCTTTTGAGAGACAAATTTTTTAAACTTAAACTATATAGGTAGGTACATTGTTATTAACTTAATTAGGGCACTTCTAAGCTGGCCTTTGCTAAAAACGTCCTCAATCTGATTGAGGTACATTTGCTGAGGTTGACCCCTTCCAACTCTCCCGTCCATGCCCGTCTTGTATACTTGTTTTGTCTGTCTCCATTCATTCATCCTCTCTATATGTCCAAACCATCTCAACATACCTTTCTCAATCCTCGACACTACATCTTCTTTCACTCCACAACTTTCCCTAAAATTAACTTGATAAACTTTACTTAAAGTTTTAAGCCAACTTCGTACTGTACGTGCGCGCCCGCACATGGTATTTTGTGGAAGAGCCACACTCAAGGGGCCAAAGAGCTGCATGTGGCTCGCGAGCCGCGGTTTGCTGACCACTGTCCTAGACTGACAGAAAGCCCCACTTCAGCGTGCTGGCTGGCTGCATGGCTCACATTCTTCCGCACATGGCTGCAGGTTTGAGTACCTGTGCAAATGCCCTTTTAGGAGAAGTGATTATGGGGATGGGCAAACAATTGGTTCTTCCAATTCTTAATAACTTTGGTGTGTATCGGAGGTAAGTGTAGACAGAGTTTGGAAGAGCATAAACAAAAGACTTGAGTAATCAATGGATGATGGTGATGATGATTTTGATATAAATAAGCAGAAAGTAATATTTGTCAAAAGAAGGGCAATTCAGCACAATTCCACATCACAACCTCTCCTCTTCCTCTCAGAAACACACATAACATGTTCCATCACTGATGAGTTTTTAATCACACAAGAGTCCCAGTGCTCCGCAAGGCCCATACCATCTGTGGCCAGGGACCTTTTCTTTGTTAATGGCTCTCTAGGCAGCTCAGTACTATTTTAACATGACAAGTATAATTTGAGAGTATATTTACTTCAAGGAAATCTCCAGGAAAATACTATGTGCCTTTGTAAACTACACACAATCTCGTTATTCAATCTGCCCTTATAAAATCGCGTAAGTTGGTTACAGGTTTCACTTCCTAGATCTTAGGCATCTATCACCAACTGATCTTTTTCATCTAACTCTAATTCTTTTAAAAAATGCCTCTCCTGGTTTGATTCTCAGGTGTATCCCATCCTCACTTCAGGTTCCAGAGTGAACATTTCCTTTTTGAGACACTCTGATGGACCATATATATCTAATCGACCTGACTTTCATCACCCGGGTCTCTTGGATTAGTCTACCTTGTCTGGACACATTTTCAGAAGGATACTTCTCTCCCTTTTCTTTTGTTCCTTTACTCTGCTGTTCTAGTGAGTTCATTCATTGCCACTCAGTGTGTCACGCTAAGAATATGCTGGAGGTGGGGCAATGGGTCCCACGGGGGTCTCTGTAGAACCAACCATGTGCTGCAACCATCACTCATGAATAAGGACCAAGGCTGTGCTGCTTTGGTTTGAAGAAGATGTTGGATATTGTGGGATTTGTGCCAAAGTGTTGATTCATCTCTCATGACATGATAAGCTCACTGTCAGCAAGGCCAGTTGAAAAGTAGAGTCGAGTTTGGAGATAGAGGTATACAGTTAGTGGCTGCTCATAGGGCAGAACTTTGGGGTGTCCAGAAGGACATTCTACACTTGGAAATACTTCCTTCACCTAAGTGAGACTCCAGGAACAGGAAACAAATCCTTTAATTGGTCTTTCATAACTAGGGCAGATCTCCTTCCAATATCCGCATGGAGCACTATATTCACCTTTGTATAGTCAATCAATTGTACATTTATGTGTGGGATTGTTTCATTGATGTTTATCCCCTATTAAATTAAAAGCTCCATGAGGACTAGGAGTGTGTCTTTGTTGCTCACCTTTGTGTCCACTGTGCCTGACATTTAGAAGACACTGGATAAATATTTGTTGAATAAATAACTGAATCTAAAATACTTCTCTGGTATGTGGTACATTCATTAAGTTTACACTGTAATGAAAGACAGTTCTCCCCAATAGAACACGATCTCCTTTTTTCTCCTGTGTCATTTCTAGTTGCTAAATTGACTTTGAAGTTGAGAGATTGGGCTGTGACTCAATATATGCCCAAACTCTTCAACAAAATACTGTGCTCCAGTTTCTTTTTTTAAAACTAGAGGATAAGGATGAAAAAAAACCACAAAAATAAAGTGAAAGGTTTATTAAGCTACTAAACCCAGGTGTTGGTTGAAAAAGTATTTGGGTTGTTTGCATTTTGTTTAGTCATGAAATTCCTATGTATTTCTATCTTTGATGAAGGTTTATGCACTCAATCAGGCTGTTCAATTTTTTTCTTTGATTTTCTTTATTTAATCCACTTGGAATGGCATTCAGTTCTTGGTTGTGCAAAATGTTCCCTTGTCTCCATCTTTTAAGGAAATGTTTCTATATAGCTCAGTCATTTTAAATACAGTTTTGGAGTGTATTTTTTTAATTTATAGCACCAATAAATTATTTATATGATATTGTTAACTAGTACTCATGAGGATAATGATTTTCAACTAAATTCTAGGAAGAAAAAAGAAAAAAAATCACAATTCATTGTATTACTGTATAATTTCTTATGACAGATATACTTAAGTACTTTTATTCACCTTTAATCTTTTCTTGCTAAACTATATATGTAATTTCTAGTCTGATATTTATATTTTTATTGGATGTAGAAATTTTTATACAACTTTTTTTTTAGAAAATATAGTTGAAAAATGTCATCTTTACATCTTTATTTATTATCTATACTAGAGGCCCGGTGCACAAAAACTTGTGCACTTGGGGGGGGGGTCCCCCAGCCCGGCCTGTGCCCTCTCACAGTCTGGGACCCCTCGGGAGATAACGACCTGCTGGCTTAGGCCTGCTCCCAGGTGGCAGAGGGCAGGCCCAATCCCTAAGTGCAGCCCCTGGTCAGGCTCAGAGCAGGGCCGATTGGGGAGTTGGGGCGCTGCCCCGTCATGCACAGAGCAGGGCGGATCGGGAGGTTGCAATGCCACCCTCAGTCACGCTCAGGGTAGACTGATTGGGGGGTTGAGGCACCGCCCCCTGTTACACTCAAGGCAGGGTCGATGGGGAGGTTGCGGTGCCACCCCCGTCACACACAGAGCAGGGCCGATCAGGGGGTTGGGGCACTGCCCCCTGTCACTCACAGAGCAGGGCCCATCAGGGGGTTGAGGAGCTCTCCCCTGTCACTCACAGAGTAGGGCCGATAGGGGAGTTGGGGCACCGCCCCCTGTCACACACAGAGCAGGGCTGATCAGGGGGTTGGGGCGCTGCCCCCTGTCACACACAGAGCAGGGCCTGTGGGGGTGGGGGTTGGGGCGCTGCACCCTGTCACACACAGAGCAGGGCTGATCAGGGGGTTGGGGCACCGCCACTGTCACACTTGGGGCAGGGCCGATGGAGAGGTTATGGTTCTACCCTGTCACACACAGAGCAGGGCCCATCAGGGGGTTGGTGCGCTGCACCCTGTCACACACAGAGCCGCAGGGAAATCGGGGAATTGGGGAGCTTCCCCTTATCAGGCACAGAGCAGGGCTGATCAGGGGGTTTGGGCGCTGCCCCCTGTCATGCTGATCCCGGTTTAGGGAGGCCTCGCTGCTCCGCTGATCCTGGTGCTGGGAGGCATATTACCCTTTTACTATATAGGATAGAGGCCTGGTGCACGAGTAGGGGCTGGCTGGTTTGCCCTGAAGGGTGTCCTGGATCAGGGTGGGGGTCCCCACTGGGGTACCTGGCCAGGCTGGCTGAGGGGCTGAGGGCTGTTTTCCCGCTGGCAGTTGACTAAAAGCTCCCAACCGCTCCTTGTTTTCTTTTTTTTCTTTATTCTGGGCCAGCTTTAGCTCTGAGGCCTCGCTGCTGAAAACATGGATACAATGTTGCGGTCCGGGGCTGACTGAAAGCCGGTTTTGTTTAGCTTCTTATTTGCAACATAGTAATAGTTGCTTAGAGTTGCAGTTGAGAGGCCAGCAAGTGAGGAGGGGAACGTTAGAGTCTGCAGTTCCTGGAGGAAGCAAGCCTCCCTGCTCACTTCAGTGCATGGCTGCCGGCCGCCATCTTGGCTGACAGTTAATTTGCATAAGGATACTCTGATTAGCCAATGGGAAGGGTAGCGGTCGTTCGCCAATTACCATGTTTCTCTTTTATTAGTGTAGATACCTATCTGTCTGTCATACATATCCCACAGATGGGTGTGGAATACATCAACAGTATAATTTGTGATATGAACTCTTCTTGCTTAAAGGATTTATTTTGTTTCTGTGACCTGGATTCTTTTTAATTGGCATGAATCTGGCTGATAGAGAGTATTATCTGGTATTAGATAATTAGATAATTAGATAATTAGAGAGTTTTTCATACAAAGATGGCTGCTTCAGATCTACCTAACGTGCAGCCTCATTGGAACACAGGCCTACATTTTATAGAAGCGTATTTTTATCCTGTTTGGTACATAAAACAATAGCTTTTTTATATAGTTGGAAGAAATATTGGAGGTGATTTATCCTATACCCCTTTTTTTTACGGATTAGAAAACTGGAATTGATTGCAATAACTAACTGTCTCAGGGTAAGAGAAAGGCACCAGGACCCAAAATTCCATAGATCTAGTTATTTCACAGTGAATTGCTGTTAATGTGATTTACTGGCCTGAATGATTATTGTAGACCATTCTATTTATCTTTCTGGCATCAAAATATAAAAAGGCCCAGTTTGTTTTACTTTCTCCTTTTATCCATTACATAGTTGAAGAGAGGCTCAATATTCTGTTGTAAATTCAGCTCATTTATCTAGTCTAGAACGATGAAGCCTAAGAAGATGAAGGGGGCTTTGAATGATCTGTCTAATACTAACACCTAAATTAGCTGTGTAATCGTTTGTGGGTGAAGCTTCTTGAGTGTTGCTGTGGTGTTTGGGTTGAGGCCAATCAGAAATGACCCTTAAGTTCTGATTTTATCCAGTCAGTGTCTCCTTGACCAAGGAGAACATTTGGGCATGAACTGTAGTTTTTATTGTCCTGTGACTGACTCCCATTAGAAATAGCTACCTGAGGCCAGCTCTCAGTTCTATTTTGATCTAATTGTCTTATACACATAGCCTTTAGTGTTCTCTTTGACCTTTGAGGACTGCCCGGGGCATAGGGAAATTACAAATACCACTGAGGTTGGATAGTTTCTCAGTAATGAGGGTACTATTTTATATACCCAGGGATAGATGCTTTTTCTCTGTGGGATGCCTGCTTTGGAAATGTTTATGACCCCAAATGTATCCATAACATTCAGACATCAGGAGAGTTTCCTATTACAGAAATTCCTCTGAAATTGAACTCAGGAGGATCAAATTGTTCCCAGTGCAGACTCTTGACCTCCTAAGAATAAAGCCTCTATCTATCTATCTATCTATCTATCTATCTATCTATCTATCTATTCTATCTATCAATCATCTGTCCATCCATCTATCTATTCATTTATTTATTCTTACTCTCATAGAAGAGATGAGTGTAGAATTTCATCCCTTTCCAGTGAACACGACAGACAATTTTTTATAAACGTTCTCTCAGCTTTTAAGTTCCTTTTTCGACTTGAGTCAAATTGCCTACAGATTTTTAGAGGCTATCTTTAGTATTCTTGTTTCTTATGATCTAAAATATTCAAATGTTAGCATTTTATAATGAGAGGAAGTTCAAAAAGAGCAGAATGCCCTCTTCTTAACGTTCCAGTGATACGGAAATGGCAGCTTGAATACTTTTGCACATTTTCTTTCACCTTTTGTTAATCAAGGAGGTTGAACTAGAGAAATAAAGCAAAATAAGCAAAACCTGGAGCTATAAATTTCGGGGTTGATTTAAATACATAAAGCATTAAAAGCTGTCAGATACAAAGCTAGATGCAAACTGACAGGGAGAAAAAAAATAATCTGTTTGTGTACGTAAAGCCCCAAACCAAAAGCAAAATTAAAATTTGTGCTGACCCTTCTCCCTTGGGGCTGCAGATGTCACTGCTGTCCAGGGCACCGTCTGTTACTGAGTGGAAAGAAGAGAAATGGCATCCAAGTCACTAGTGTAAAATAAAATAGCCTGCCTGCCAAGTCCGAAAGCTGTCCTGCCGTATTTTTGAAGGCCAAGGGGATGGGGGCAGAGGTGAGCTACAAAGGTGACCACTAACACTCCTTGATTCTTATCTTTGATGGTTCACTTTTTTATTATAAAATCCTTTACTGGAGGATATTTTCATCTAGCCAGTAATAATATTAACATTTACTGAGTGTTTATGGTGCTAGATGTTTAGAACAATTCTATAAACTGAGCACTGTATCATTCTTATATTAAAGGTAAAGACACTGAACCTCTAACTAAGGAAAATTGCTCAAAGTGACACCTAGCTGCGAGTTCAGTGAGGTCTTACAGTTCTCTCACTCCAGATGCAGGTGACCTCAGGAATTGCCACCCCTCAGGGGGCTGCAGCTTGCCTGAGGCCTGCACCAGGTGTTCTCCACTCGCCACACCCCATCCCTTCTCACCTTTCTGTGTCTTCCCTGCGCCTGCGGAAGCTGACCTTTGGAGACTGTACAACCAGACTCCCTCCCACTCTGTCTTCATCCTGGGTGTGGCCAGGGGGAGGCAGTGAAGGTTTTGGAGTGTGAGGGGAGACCAGGTCTGGGCATTTCTCCTGCATGTCCTGTGTCCTGGCGTTGCTTCTGTCCTGTTCAGGCTGTCACTGCCTCCAGGCTGCCCTCTGCCATGCCTCCAGCTTTAATTAGGCTTCTGTGGAAATGCTAACCCTTCTCTTTGTCTCTTCATCCCTCCCAGTAGTAGTCTTGTCTTCTTATATTTGCTAACCTCTAGATGCTTCACCATCTTGTTTGTTCCTTAATGCTGTCTACAGTTTGGTAGATAACTCCTTCATTAATTAAACTTTCTTCATTTGAACCATCTGGGGTGAAGTCTTGTTTCCTTCTGGGACTCTGACTGATACACAGATTGATATTACACCCATGTGAAAATATAGCAAAGATATTTTCCAAAGCATGTTCTAAAGCTCTAAATTAGGATCTAGCATGCTAAAAATCACAGATAAGGAAATAAATTTATTTCATACAGGGCATGGCAGGAAGTTAAAAAAAAATGAGTGGAGAATCTCAGAGAGATAGGAGAGACTAGGATGGTGAGAAGGGTGAAGACTTTAAGAGTCTATTGTACACCCGACTTCAGAGAACTGTGATAGGTTTTGAGTTTGTGATAACAGCTGTTTGGGGAGAGATTATTCTAGTAGCCATTTGTAAGAAGCGTGGAAGTGGGAGAAAGAGTGGAAGTGGGAAGTGGCAAAGAGAAGAGTTACAAAGCTTTTCAAAAAAGTCCGTGATAAACTTATTGGAGACAAGTTCGCATGGTAGCCACAGACATGGAAAACAAGGAATGAAACACATCAAATAAAAACATCGCTACTACTTGAGTTTGCAGTCTTGCTCCTGTGATGCATTTGTTTTAAACTGGTGTGAACCCTTCACAAGTGGAGGGCCCACATGCCTCGATGTAACATTAGATAAAATTGCAGAAGTTAAATTTGGAATTAAGGCAATATTTGGTTGTAGTTAAGATCATTCCTATTTCTATCTCTTGGACTTTATGTGGAAGCACTTAAAGTCGTAAAAGGCTGATTTCAGTTCAATCTATTTATTTAACAGTAGTTCAGATCCTCGATTTTCTGTTTCCAGATGATCAGACTCCTCAACTTGAAATCCAAGGGCATTATAGACTTTAAGCAAATTGCTTGTGCATTAAGAGTATTGAACTTGGGAAGAGTAATCCTATAAAAGTCCTATGAGTGTTGAAACATTTATTTGAAAATGCTTTCTTTGGGTGGGGACGTAAATGAGCTGATGTGTATGGAGCTTCATCTAACTCATTTGTTTATTTATTTATTTATTCATCTTATACACATTTTAGTGAGTAGGTATCAGGCACAGTTGTGTCTCACCCAGAGGCCTCTTATTTACTAGCTAGCCATGCAACCATCTGGTCATTCCTATTGAAAATGTTGTGGGCTGTGAAATGAGGAAGGCATGGGTTTGAAACAGACCTTTGCCACTTTCTGACAGGGTTGTCTTGGACAAATTATTTTTTAGACTTCTCTTCAGATCAGTAAAATAATTTTAATAAAGACTCTGCATCATGACTGAGAAATGTACTCAAATAGATGAGTTTAATACCGCCATTCTCACCCCTAACTAACCTTATCTATATACAAAAACACAAAAGACTCCAAGATGGATATGAAATAAATATAATACTCTTAAGTGCCATTGCTGATATAAGACAAAATACAAAACTGTTTAAATACATGAGAAAATTAATGTAATAAAGAAGAAAATACAATATACTTGATTTTTTTGTTACTTATTTATTTTTAATCCTCACCCAAGGATATTTTTCCATTGATTTTTATGGAGAGTGGGAGAGAGAGAGAAAGACAGAGGGAAACATCAATGTCAGAGAAACACATTGATTGGTTGTCTCCTGCATGCACTCCAACCAGGGCCTGGGTCGGGGACAAGCCTGCAACCAACCTCGTGCCCTTGACTGGAATCGAACCCGGGACCCTTTGGTCCGCAGGCCAACACTCTATCCACTGAGCAAAACCAGCTAGGGCAATTCTTCTGTTATTTAATGGATATAGAATTACTTCCTTGAATCTCACATTTTGTCAACACACATGATAATGGATCTTGTGATATATTGCTTTGCCTTGAGAAGAAAAATATAATTATAGCCATAAAACACTGGAAAATTCTGGAAAATAAGAGTAATAGAATTAATTTTTTTCAAATATTTCCTAAATGCATTTTAAATGACTTTCCTGAAGGAAAAAGAGAGAAAAAAGAACATGCAGATATAATTACAGATAAGACCCATGCATATTTTAGTAGACTTAAAATAATCAAGCATATTCATAGCTAAATTGCTAATTAACATTCCCAGAATTTTGTTTAATCTAAGCAAGTTATTTTAATGGGGTTAGGGCAAAAACAATATGATAAAGATCTAAATGTGTGGCTATTCAACCAGCACTGAAAAATAACTAAATTGCCTTTACCCCTCCCATAAACAATTAAACCTCATTATCATGTTTTTTTTTTTTTTTTAAGAATAAAATGGCCAAGTAGAAAAAAGTATATTGAGATAAAACACTTTGAGTCTTTATTGATTATCGATGAGTTTTGAACCTGGCTGATGGAACTTAGAGGCAGAAGGCATGGACTTAAAGTTCTATCTCGGTCACTACATAGCACTGTGAACTTCAGGAGGCCTTGAACTCTCTCAGCCTCTCTGAAATGGAGGTAACGTTTCCTGCAGAGCTGCCTAGAGCTGTTGGGGAAATCATATGAAAATAAATTATTGCTGTTAAGTTTTATGAACTGTAAATTACCTAATACATATAAGGCATTGCTCATCTATTCACTCATTCAACAATGGAGTTATGCCTAGTATTACAGGCACATGGGGTGGACATGAGATGGAGGAAGCAGTGTGTCCCTGTGATTAAGAGTATGGACTTTGAGCCCTAGCTGGTTTGGCTCAGTGGATAGAGCATTGGCCTGAGGACCAAAGGGTCCCAGGTTTGATTCCGGTCAAGGGCACATACCTGGATTTCCGGCTCGATTCCCAGTAGGGGGCGTGCAGGAGGCAGCCAATCAATGATTCTCTCTCATCATTAATGTTTCTATCTCTCTCTCCCTCTCCCTTCCTCTCTGATATCAACAAAAAACTTTGAAGTTATACCAACCTGGGCTGACTCAGGACTCGCCACTGTAACCCGAAAGAATCACTTCCCTTCTTGAAAGCTTCATTTGGCCAATCACTTCATCTTAAATCCCAGTTTTCTTAACATTATTATGGTATAACACCATATACTTCCCAGGAGGAGGATCTGAGAAACATCAAGCACTTAGCTTAGCATATTGCAAACATTCATTGACAGTTAGCAAATATCAGCTGTTTGGACACTTTCATCTCTAGCTAGGAAGAGCAGACATTCTTACTGGCAATGACAGAGCAAAGCAACATGGGTAAGACTTGTACAAAGAACTTTGGGAGTTTATAGTAGAGCTGCCACACTTTTAGCTACAGAGATCAATAAAGATTTTTAGAGAGAGATAAATATTTAGACTGAATTTTGAATAAAGGGTCAAATTTCTATAGGAAGAGATATGGTTGGTGGACAACATTCCAGGTAGAGGGCGTTAAAGGGGCTAAGGTTTAGAGGTGAGAAAGTCAAGTAGTCCAGCCTGCCTAGATAGCACTGCCAAGCAGAACTTTTAGTCATGATGGGAATGCTCTATAAATGTGTTGTACGAGTGCTACCAAGCACTTGACATGTGGATAGTGTGACTAGGGAAATGAATTTTTAATTTCACTTAATGTTAGTTCATTTAAAAGCCACATGCGACTGGTGCTGGTCTAGACCATGGGACACAGGAAGAAGAGTTTTGTGTGATAAGACCTGAATAGTTTTCCAAATTTAGAAGAACTTAACTGCTAGATCAACAAGTTTAGCTCCCAAAATGGAACCAAACATCTTTAGTAGCAGAAGCAAAAGATTAAATTAGAAAAGGAGACCCAAAAATAGCAGGGAGAGAAGTGAAACAACAAATAATCCAACAAGGAACAAGTGTTGAAGGAAGGGTTACTTTTCTTAGTTGGTACAGAGGCTCCCAGGCTCCCAACAGAGTTTGTCAGATTTGGCAATTCAGAAATTATTAGTAATCTTTAAAAGAAAAGTTTCTATTGAGTGGCAGAGAAAAGATTATTGGAAGAATTAAGGAGGGGGGTGTGTTAAGTAGGTGGTAACATGGAGCACAGTCTTCTCTTTGAACAAGTTTGTGTTCCTAGAGTTAAAGAATAAAACATGACACACTGTTAGTTTTAAGGAGTATTGTATAATCGCCCAGTAAGTGGAATTCTTTAGGCAAACCTGGTAGTTTCAATGCCAGGTGTGAAATTACAGTGGTTTAGATAATATTTTGAAGCAATTCTACAAATAACTACTCTGAGTCATGACATTTTTAGGCCACATTGAAAACGCTGGCTGAAGAAATAAAAACAATGTTGAAGTAATAACCAAGCCCATTGCTAAATTTATATTCTGAGCTAAGGATAGATCATCTTCATACCCTCATTTATATATGATGAAAAACTGTAATTTTGTTTTGTTTTTACTTGCATAGCACAGATAGGTAACTTGTAAAGGGGGAGGTAAAGGTCCCCATGGATACCTCAAAGAGAGGTAAATCAAGGACAGAGCTATTTTGTACAAAAACATAACTTTTCTTATCTCTCATGATTAAATGACTACAGTAATTCTCCCATTTCCTTGTTCACCCTCATGAAATCACTTGAAATATTTGATAAACATAGAAAATCTTTTGCCCAGATCCAAACTTGCCAATATGAATCTCCAGGAGATTAGCTTGGCATCTGCATTTTTTAATTAGCATCCAAGTGATTATTTTGATCAGGCACTTTGGGAAAACACCTTTCGATTTTATTTACTCACCTTTCAACAAAGTCATTTGAACATTTCACATGTTCCACTCAGCTAGATACTGGGACACAGAGATGAGTTAGATAGTCTCTGGTCTCAAGAGATTGTTCTGGGTGGAGAGATAGTAAATGCCGCTGTAGACTAAATGGTTTGGTAAATGTTGCAAAGAGAGCATAGAGGAGTAGCTCAGCTTGGGGAAGATCAATGAAAGATTTACTTGGGGTAAAGAAAGTATGAGCAGGGTTTCAAAGGAGAAGTCAACTATATGATAAAAGGAAAGAGAAGCTATCTGTTGAGGGGAGATGTCACATTAAAAGGAAGGAGAGAGAGTAGTGTTGGGTCTGGGAATAGCACTGAATTCAATATGGCTGGAAAACAGGTTTCCCATGACATAGTGAGCAGCATGGCTAAAGACAAAGGCATTGGTCAGAGCCCAGATTGTGGTTTCTAGTTATTCTCAAGGTGATGAGAAGTCATTTAAGGGTAATGGGGGACTGATGAGGTTGGCCATAGGGAGACCCGTTAAAATTGAAACAACAACAAGGGGCAGCTTAATACAATAATTCAGGTGAGAGGGAATGTTGTCTAACCTTAGGAAACCTACATAAAGAAAGTATGGAAAGGACATTTTTGAGAAATAGTTGGTGCTTTATTATGCATGGCATAACCATACAAGAGTTTACCTGACTTTTAAATATGAAGGTTGTCTTAATGAGATGAATTGGATTACTGAAAAATTACCCACATATTGTATTTTGGCCATAATGAGGAATATGTAATTGCTTATTCATAGCTATAGTAACTGCTTAAATTAGACTGCTATTGGACAAGATTTTTAATATTATCTCGTTGGGCTACATCAATCTAGGATTATATAGAGGTTTTCACAGCTGCCTCTGTAGTTATTTCAACTCTTTGATTTTATGTAAGTGAGGAACTGTATATTGCTTATTACTTATTTAAATTCTTCCTAGTATTTTGGCCCTTTAATATTTAATCCCGTCGTTTCCCCTATCATTACTTAGAATTGTAATATAAGTTTAAAACTTATTTTATATTTCTTCTTGAGCCATTCCAAATTTAAATTAATATACAGAATATGCAGATTTCCAAAATGTAAGTGAACTAAGTGAATTATTTTTGAGATTTTTTTGACATTCACCAAAATATTTTAATTTGTGCTATCATGAAATTAAGTTTGAAAGGTGCTGATCTATAGTGATAATATCTTTGGTGACTTAGGAAAAGAGACACTGGGTATCTTTAATAGGACCCAAACATATGGCATATAATTATTGACAAATAGAATACAAAGCACAATATAATTATTGGCTACCTTATGCTTTGCAGACTTTTTTTTACAAATTGGGTCTACTTGAGGATTCATAGCATTTGTGTAACATGTGTGGTTGTTAACACATTTTAATACATTGTTTCTTTTGGGGGAAGCCCTACATCATGAAGTGTTTAATGGTTAAACTGGTCAAAGGAATTTCTATATTTATGCAATGTGCGTTCATAAGAGGGAAGTGGTTGTCACAGAAGGAGCATTGGTCTACAGAAGCTGACTAAAGCCAGGGCATTTGGAATGAAACATACGTGGTTTCAAAATCTGACTCTTCCAGTGCATAAATCAGTCCTTGAGCTTTACCTGTCTCATTTGCAATGGGGGATAATTATACTTACATTGTAGGTAAGCATTAAAGGAAATAATGCAAGTAAAATAGGGACTGTGGCTGGCTCATAGTATATCTAGTACAAAGATAACAGCAATTACAAAAAATTAGGATTCAAGACTCTAGTTGCAGCTCAGCAACAAATTCATGATCATCTTGAACAAGTAATATTTTCTCTCAGGGTCTGAGTCTCCTTCCTTATCAGAAAAATGAAGCAGGTGGATTAAATGAGTTCTAAATTTTAGTGATTTAGTATTTGATGACTAACATGATCACATTTAATTTTTTTTTTTCAGAAAATGTATCATTTAAACTTTTATCCTGAGTCATGCAGTCTTATATGAGCTTTGAGAATACATTTAATCTAAACAGACTTAGAAGCTTCAGTAATGGTGACATGTTAATTTTGAAAGCATGCTAGGTACCCAGATAAAGAATTCCATTAGGCAGTGAGAGATGAAACTCAAGGAAGAGGTTCCAGCTATAAAAAAGGGAATTTCATAATGCAAAAGATATTTAAGGAATGAAAGTGACTGTTACTTCCTTAGACACAAACAAAGAATGTATGCTGGAAAATTTCACTTTGTATTTATTTACTCATTTATTTTCTAATGACAATAGGGGCAAACCAGTAAGAAATTAATGCTCAAGTAAGATTTTTTTTTGTTAATTTCAACACTTTTACAACATAATGATTTAGAAGGAATATAAAAATTTTAAAATAATACGAATTTACTCATATTTTTGTCATGATAATTAGCAAATGCTTTTGACATATGGAGAATAGGTGAGGCCAATTGTTGTTGTTTTTTGCGAGCATGGATACATTTTAAACGTCTCAGTAACACAGGTTGCTGTATGGAGAGCCTGGACGTAGACTACTACTCAGGGCAAAACACAGTCCTGGAAAAGGAGGTCAGGAACTGCCAGGCTCACACTTTTGCCTTTATTTACCCTTGTTACATCTAGTTCTTTTGGATTAATGCTAATTCTTTGCAATACCCCTATATATGCACTCAGTTCTGGAGAGGTTGAAATGTATAGCATAGTGATTGGACATTTGACTCAAGCTAGACTTTGTAGCTTCAAATCCTATTTATATAACTTTGGGGACATTATTTAATCTTATAAGGGTTTGTGAGAGTGAAATAATATATACTAAACAGGATAATTCTATATAATAAAAGCCTAATATGTTAAGTGTCCGGTCATCTGGTCGGCCATTCAACCAATCAAAGTGTAATATGCTAATGAACGCTAAGGCTGCTCAGCTACTCACTATGACATGCACTGACCACCAGGGGGCAGACAGTTGACCAGTTGCTATGAGGTACACTGACCACCAGGAGGCAGATGCTCAGACTGATAGGTTAGTTTATTGCTGGGATCTGGCCGATCGGGACTGAGTGAGATGGGCCGGACTCACCCTGGAGCCCTCCTGTGGTCCCTGCCTGGCTCGACAACCTCCTGCATCCCTCCCTGGCCCCAATTGTGCACCAGTGGGGTCCCTCAGCCTGGCCTGAGCCCTCTCACAATCCAGGCTGAGGGGACCACCCCCCCGAGTGCAGGAATTTTGTGCACTGGGCCTCTAGTATTTAATAACAGTTTATAAGCATCAGCTGTTTTCCTCCCTCAGTTATTAAAATATTTTGCATTTATCAAATCAAAATAAAATAAAAATGTTCTCCATCTTAAAAGGAAACTAATATGATTGGTAGATTTGTTCATGTACAGAATAAAAAAATACAGTGAATGTGGTTGTTTTAAACCAAAGTGCCAATTTAATAAAACACTGAATTGAGTGCAGACATAATCTGGGTTGAAAAGTTCTCAATAAAAGTTATCAAAGGTGATACAATAGTGGCATATGTCAGAAGAGGACAAATACATCTATACAACCCTATGTGTATGCATGTGTCTCTTCTAATTGTAGCAAAGAGTTCTAAATATCTAGCATAATATTTAGGCACTTGGTAATTACTTGGTAGATTATGTTTTATTAATAATGAAATGAATTTTAAGGTTTTTATAATCTGATTGCTTTGTAATTGGTTTTTAAAAAAGGAAATTTGCAAAAGTTATCTTAGTTTTTCTCCCTCAGAAAACTCTAACATATGTCTGATGGATATACATTTTCATTTTTAAAATTAAAGAGGGCCTCCTCCTCCCTGTCGCCCTCAGCCTCCCCTCCCCTTTCCACCATGGTGCCTGTGTGTGGTGTAGGGAGAAGCTGGTCATAGGTGCCCTCCTGTAGCATTTATTGCCTCGCCCTCACCCTGGGAGTTGTGGGGGGGGGGGGGGGGGTGGGGGGGGGTGGCGGGGAGGGCAGAAGGGTGCAGATCTAAAGGAACCTCGCTGCCCAAACCTTGGGCCATCAGATCAGGCAGGAAGGTTTCTGACCCACTACTTCAAGCTAGGATCTTCTTTTGCTCATCTCCTGAAGCAAAAACTTGGGGTTTTCCCTACTTCTCTTAGGGTCAGAAGCCAGAAGGGGCTCACTTTCCACTTCTTCAGGGCTGGGAGCCTCTCCTCCCCTCCCCATGGGGACGCAGACCCTGACCCCGCATACTTAGGAGCTAAGGGCTTTTCCTCAGCGCTGCCCCTCCAGAGGCAGGACCTAGAGAGCCATCCGCCTTCACCTTCTCCACAGAGTGGCCTTTCAGGCAGGAGCCAAGAATGGAGAGGTCAGGGACCCTGCCTCTCCTCCCCCACTAATCCCTGTTGCCCCCAGTCCCTGGTAACCCAGAGTTCCTCATTTCTAGGACTTGCCACCCATCCACTCCCTGGCCTTTTCCCATCTCCTGGCTGCAGCCATGGAGTTACAGAAGGGAAGGGGGCAGTGGTGACTGCTGCTTTGGAAGGTGGAGGAGGAGCAGGAGCAAGAGCGCCAGGAAGGGGAGGCGGCTACTTTCAATCAGTTTGGATGCCGAGGATGAGTTAGAGGAGAGGTTGGAGAGATACATGAGCAATTGTGATATCCATGACTACTGGTGTCTCAGAGAGTGAGGCTAATGATGCTCTTAATGCCTAGCATCAGACCCCTGTCCCCATCTCAGCATGAGGAAATTTGCCGTGGCTCTTCACCCATGTCCTCACTGAACCTACGCAAGCCCAGAAGTGTTACTGGGACTTGGCTCTGTTGTGACAACATGAATATTGTCCTGCATAAAACCAACCAGATGCTTACAGAGAAGCACTTGAAGTTGCAGGGCACCTACCATACTCAGTTGGTGTGTTTGGTATGAGAACTAGGGAAGAGTAGGGTTCTGGGAGCCGATGGTGTTTGCGTGGCATCCCTAAAGCAGATTGCTGGTGGGGATGTTATGGAAGAAGATACCTGGTTAGCAGAGTGTTCTGCACACCCTGATGGAGCAGAGAGGTTGGGTGTTGAAGAGCAGCACCCTCATTGCCGTGGCCCATGGACCACTTCAGGATGCCCAGCTCCCCGCCCTGCAGAAGGAAGTGGATTTCTGCATCTCACTGCTTCGGAAGGGGTCATGGAATATTTGATGATTGGCTGGAACCTCCTAAGACTACTTTGGAAAGATATAATCCATAGCCCTCAGGCCTTGAGTCTTCAGTTTACAGGTATCCTGTAGCTTCTTCAATCAAGAACATCCAGAAAATTTCTAACATGTCTTCTAAACCCAGACATGAAGCCTAAGCTCTTCTTCATGACCCCCTCGGTGTGGTTTGGTCATCAAAAATAATACCGGGATTGGTTCCAGCACTGGTACCTCTTAACCCCAGACAGTCAGTCTCTGCACTCTGACCCCATTCACTACATCGGTGGGGTTGTCCACCCTTCTAGTGAAGTGCTGAGTTCAGACATCTTGTCCCATGGGCCACCACTCGTTGGCTGCTGACAACATGCCCGTCAAGTGTTGCTGCCTCAAATGCTAAGTGGCTTTGTTTTATGACTTTAACCTACACAAAGATAACATTATGAACATAGAGCCAGCCTTCCTTGTCATGCCTCACTCCATGAAGCCCCACCACCCATCACTGCCACACTCCTGGATTTCATGTGCCGCATCATTTCTAACTTCTATCCACCACTGGAGAGCCCCGGGGGGACAGGGTGTCTTTTCCTCTATCAACCACACTGTGGAGAAATGGGTCTTGGTGCATTTGGCTCCCGAGTCTGACAACTCTAAATTGGATAAGGAGCTGTGTCCATGCTGAGGGAGAAGCTTCCTGAGTTCTGCAGTTTACTCAGCACACCTGTGGAAATCACAGTGAGGAGCCAGTTTCCATGGAGATGGACAACCATGTCTCAGGCAAGGATGAGATTTGCATTGACAATGCAGAAGCAGCCTGCCGTGATGAAGAGGAGGATCTCAACAGCAAAAGAAAGAGGAGAGTTTCATTTCCACCCCGTCAAGGAGACAGTTGTAGAGGAGACAGTTGATATCACCCCTTTCCTTGACCTGTGGGATGAGTCCCTAAGGGAAAAGAAAAGTGCTCCAGCTAAAGAAGGGCGGTGTTACAGAGGCCCAGCGAGGCCCTGCAGGAATTGTGGACCAGGTCCTGGAGGGAGACTTTGACTCAGAGCAGCTGTCTGCCCTCGGGTACTTGTCTATGGAAGCTCCTCAAGGCCCACTTCTGAGGGGAGGTGCTGCCCGAGGAGGTCATGGAGGAGTCCCTGGAAGAATCTGTGGGGAAGCCTCTCTATGAAATATTTAGGAACCTATGCCAGATGCAGGAAGACAACAGCAGCTTTTCCCGGTCTCTGGACCTTCTCGCTGAGCTATATTAGAAGCAGTCCAAGATTGGCTACCACTTGCTCTACTACCAGAGGGCCAGAATACCTGTAGGGAAAATGAACCTGTATAGGTCACTTTCCCAGGCCACTCAGGAGGACAATCTGCACACCTTTTTTTTAAAAAATTATTAAATTTATGTTTATTGATTTCAGAGAGGAAGGGAGATGAAACATCAGTGAGAGAGAATCATTGATCGGCTGCCTCCCACACCCTCCCCCCCCCACTGGGGATTGAGCCCACAACCTGGGCATGTGCCCTTGACCAGAATCGAACCTGGGACCCTTCAGTCTGCAGGTAGTCAGACGCTCAATCCACTGAGCCAAACTGGCTAGGACACATGTTTTTAATGATGGACATGAAGGCCTGTCAGGAGGACAAAATGTGGCTGCTGTGCTACCTCACACCTCCATCTACACAGAGTTTCTGGGTGAGACCTTGAGACCTTCAGGCAGCTGCTGAACATGGACGTGGCCATTATTGACTCTGCGTAGCTCCAGGAGCTGATCTGCCGTGTGATGATGGAGAGCCTGGTCATGTTTCCAAAAGACTCAGCTCTTAACATACTCATCCAGAGCCTAGACTGGGAAACCTTTGAGCAGTACTGTGCCTGGCAGCTCTTCCTGGCCCACAACATAGCCCTAGAGACCATCTTGCAGCACCTCGAATACAAGGAGCACCCAGAGGCCCTGTCCTTCCTTCTGTTTCAGCTCCAGAGAGAGAAGCCCAGCGAGAAAACTGCAACGATGGCGCTGAGCCAGCCCTGCTGCCCCCACGACCAGTTCACCACCAGCATCCTGTGACATGGGTGCATGAAGCAGAAGAGCTGCTGTCCCATCACATAAAGCCCCTGCTCATCAAGGACAACAGCCTCCCATGCAACAGGTGGGGCCCGAGGGGCTCCAGCAGCAGGCTGGGCCTGTGGCTCTGGAGCAGACCCTGGAGCACGTGGACAACCTGCCTCTCAACCTGACCAACACCAAGTGGAACTTTCTTAGCCAGACCCCAGTTCCCCAGGCTCTGCAGCAAGTCCAGGCGAGCTGTGATGAACCCACACATGAAGGTCAGGGACTCTTCTCCAGGGCCAAGGAATACAGGGCCTCTTTCTCCAAGCCACCCAAGGGCCGGCGAGAAGCAGCTCGCTGCAGCCCCCAGAGTTGAAAGATGCCACACAGGCCCCAGTGCTGCAAAAGTCTGGCTCCAGCAGTGCCTCGGAGGACGAAGACACAAAACCGAAGCCTACCAAGCGGACATGGGGAGGGCCCTCTGCAGTGGGGTCTGATAGTGGCTGAGGCCCGTGCTGTGCTCCCCATCCTACCCCTAGTTGGGTTACCCTCCCTTCCTTGGCAAATCAAAGGCTGGGGAGGTAGGAGGGGAAACACCCTCTCTCCCCATCCCAAACGCACCTGGTGGGGAGCCCGATAAACTGCCATGCAGCCCCAGCCCCTCCTCCCACTCTCTGGGCCCTCCAGCCTCGTCACACTGCTGCTCCACCAGCACTTGGGTTCCCACTGAAGCCAGGGGCTGTGCAAAACCTGGGCTACAGTGGAAGTCCTCAGCCGCCTCCCCCGACCCCTGGCCTCACAAAGACCTATTAAACCAAGAGGAGAAATGGCAAAGGGGCCACTGGCCAGAGAGATGAGGACGAGAGGAAAGACCCAGGTGTGCGGGTGTCCCTTCTGACTTCCCCCTTCAGGTATTGATTTTCCTTGAACAAGTATTTTATAGTTGCTCTCCATTCACTGGTATGGCCTGGGCATTTAATCTGTAACAATGTCGGCCTGCCTGTTGCTTTCCACGGGGCAAATGCCACAAGTATTCAGGAAAGCAACATGATCAACCACACAATTTTCTCTGAGAGGAGGCCACAGCCTCACCTGGTGTGCTCTAGAGGCTTGCCTTGGCCTGAGGTTGGCACCTTAAACTGGGCCAGAGCTCCAGGGAGTCTCAGAGTCACGTCACAGAGAACTCTAAAATGGTCCCATTTCCTTGGCTGTCTTCTCTGTGTTTTATTTTTATTTTCTGTAGAATAATTGTGTTTTAAATATTGTTTTTAAGTGACAATAAAACAAGCCCGAACATCAAAAATATAAACATTCAAGAGGACTCAAGTGAGCGTAGCTATTTTCTTTGATGATGAAAGGCTCCCCGGAGGTGGACCAAGGGGAGCGGAGACCTTTGATGCACTGTGTGATCTCCGCAGTGCATTGCTGGGAACATCTGGTTTTGAGGTCTCCGTGGCAGCAAACCAGCTACCGGGAATCTGGATATTCTCGTACAGTTCTGGCTTTAAATGTTTTATCCACTGAAAAGAATGATGCGCAGTTTCCAGAATGTTAACGTGGTGTTAAGAGAATGTGAAGATTTCCTTTTTTCTGTTCATACAACTTTAATTGCACTGTCCTAAACAGATTAAACCACTAGTATCACCTTAATTTTAAAAGCGAGGAATCTAGTTAGGGTACTGCTGCTTGTGGTGACCTACACAGCATCGTCGTAGTTAAGAGTTAAAAGCTCCTAATATTCCTTTTGGTGCCGGCAAGTGGCCTCCATGGAAGACAAAGCAGGTCTGGATTGAAGAAGCAATGGAATGAGAATGGCCGGCTTCCTCCAAGACCATGCGGTCTCCTTCTCAAACCACCCTGGCATTTCAGAAGGAGGAGGAAAAAAGTTAAAGAGCAGGGGAGTAGGAATGAAGAGACAGGTCAGAACAACCCTTAGAAGAGTTTGCTGATCTTCAAAACTAAAGAGCATCCAAGCCCCTTCCCCCCACCCCACCCCCTCATCCTATGCAGGCACAAAGAGCAGGATCAGAAGCAGGATCAGAAGCAGGTTTTCACGCCAAGCCACAGGCCACCACCCAGGTCACTTACACACGCACACACAAGAGTACTCTGTGAGTGGCCTTTGGTGTGAGCTGGCAATGTAGCAAAGGCTTCATGCAAAGGATAAAATATAGTTTCATTTGGATCCATGAACAAAAAACATGTTGTGAATCATAAGGATTAGGAATATTTTATTTTATTTTTTTAAATATATTTTATTACAGAGAGGAAGGGAAAGGGATAGAGAGTTAGAAACATCGATGAGAGAGAAACATCCATCAGCTGTCTCCTGCACACCTCCTACTGGGGATGTGCCTGCAACCAAGGTACATGACCTTGACCAGAATCGAACCTCGGACCTTTCAGTCCGCAGGCCGACGCTCTATCCACTGAGCCAAACTGGTTAGGGCAGGATTAGAAATATTTTAGCCTATCATGATCAACTACACAATTTTCTTTTCTATTTAACACTCCCCCTTCAACATGCCTAGTGTTTACTATGTGGACAAGTATAATGCTTGCAGATTAGTTTCATTTCACCTCTCCAAGTCATTTTCAGAAGACAGTCTTTCCTATAAATTGTAACACAAAATGCCCAAAACAGTTTACTAACTCCATGGTTGTCATACACTGGCAACCACTTTAACATCTAGAAGTTATAATATTAGGATGCATTCGTGTGTTATATACACAGAAAAATAAAACAAAATGCACGGAACATACAGGACAGTGATTCATGCTGTGTTACTATAAAACCACTGGTGCCTGGCCAGTGTGGCTCAGTTGGTTGGGCATCTTCTGGTACACCAAAAGGTTGCCAGTTTGATTCCCAGGCAAGACATATGCCAGGGTTGTGGGCTCTGTCCCTCGTAGGGGAGCTGATTGATGTTTTGATCAATATTTTGCTCTCACATCAATGGATTTCTCTCTCCCTCCTTGCCTCTTCCTGTAAAAATCAATAAAAAGTTTTTAAAAACACCCCAAAACAACCGAAAACCTCTGGTGTGCAGCCCTTTTCACTCCCTTCTCCCTTGTGGCCTGAGCCAGTGCACACACATTGTGCGCTGCTCAAAGAGGTGGTTTGGTCACTCCATTTCCAAAGGACAAATTGCATGTGAATTTTAACAAAGGATATTTCTAAAATGTGCCTTTTACCGTCCCTCCATGAAACATAAAACAGGCACTTCACAATATCTCCAGATATGCTTAAAAAACGGCTTAGCGTTGTTAACGAGCTATGGAGTTGTGACGAATACAATGTACAAAAGAGAAGATGGGCATGACATGAAAATGCCTCCGGAGCATGAGCAGTGTGCATAGTGAAGCACTCTGCTCCTCTTCACGGCCTTTGGCTCCACCTCCTCTAACCTACTGAACAGGTGTGGGCCAGGTTGGGGGCACTAGAGCTGGGCTGAAAATTCAATTTCCAAGTCATTTTCAGAAGACATTTATTTCCTATGACTTTTTTTTTTTTTTTTTTGCAAAAAGGTATTTTCAAGACATGGGATTTTTCTATCACATGTCAGAATTTCTTTACATCTAGAAGGCCCAGATGTGACAAAATCAGACAAAATTTTTTCAGCTTTATGGAAGTGTGATTGGCAATCAGAACTGTAAGATATTTAAGTGTACATCATGACGATTTGATATACCTATGGACTGTGAAAGGACCCACCCCATCAAGTTAATTAACACATCCCTCATACTATTTATTTACTCATTTACTTATTTGGTGGGATGAGAACATTTAAGTTCATTCTCTTAGCAAATTTCAATTATTTAATACAGCGTTTTCCTTTAAAAAAGATGGGGGAAACTTGAGAGCAATTGTTTCATATTATACACAGGTCTATATAAATGGCCAATAAATCTCCCCCAAGGTTAGGGGCACTCCATGTTGGCCAAACATGGGATGCTGTTCTCCCTGTCTCTCTTCTCATGTCAAGGTCAGGAGGGGTGGAATGGGCTGGCGTCTGGTTCACTGACCTAGGGGTCAGTCCAGGTCCAGGATCTGTGTGGCTCAGTGTCCTGAGGCTGAAGTGGCTGAGCTCGTCACACTGAGCTGCCCCTTCCAGCATCTGTTTCTGAGGCACCTCACAGCCCACCTGCCTTGGGGCCACTGCCATCCTTCTGGGCCCGCCATCTCCTTGGTCCAATGACATCATATCCTTGGGGCCTGTGGGTGCTCAGCAGCTGCCCACAGAGCTGGAGTAGGAGACAGAAGGGACCCTGGACTCCTTAAGGGTGAGGACATAGGCAGCATGGGGGTTGTAGCTGCCTCAGGGCCTGGCTACCCTGGCGCCCTCAGCTCACCCAAGGCCTAGAGGGCTGGACGCTGTGGGGCACACTCCATTAATGACCCTGCTTCCTGCTGGAATGCCTTTGCTTTCAGATTTCATTTTTTCTCTGATTAACATTTTAAGATGGATAAGTATCCTAAGGTCCTGATTATATAATTTTCTGTTGCAAACTGTTACTATGATTGAGACACTATAAATACTTTTACATATATTTAGATTGATTTTTCTCTTAAATTTCATTTAAGCTCATGTTTTTGGTTACCAAACTAAATGCTTTTTAATACAGGTGGACAATAATATTTTGTGCCTCTCCGGTCTTGTCCTGATTCTCCTTTCACCTCGGTTTCCATGTCCTCCCATCTCTTCTCTGGACTTCCTCTCTTCCGGTCACTCTCATTTTCTCTCTCTCTCTCTCTCTCTCTCTCTCTCTCTCTCCCTCCCTCCCTCCCTCCCTTCATCCCTCCCTCCCTCCTGATATTGTAATGTATTGAGAAGTGCAGAGAAGAAGTACGTACTAGGATTTCCATATTATAAAGCATTTTTGTTCTTTCTCCTTTGCCAGTGGTTCATTATTTGAAAATATTGATATCAATTTCCAGTAATTCATAAAAGTCCCCAGTCAATACATCTAAATTTCAAACAAACCTCCAATGAGTTTTGGTAAGAAAGTGCCCAATTTATTACTTCCCTTCATTTCTTGCAAATCACCGCAGTGAGATTTGGAACAAGGCTGTATCAGGACACTGTAAGAAGTCAGCCCGTGTAAATGAGGTTTTATTCCTGCATCATTCTAGTGACTGAAGTTAGTTAAAGCTCACTGAGCTGTTCATTTCTGGGGCTTCAGTTCTGCCTCCTTATTGTGAATCAAAGGTGCAATGTGAGGCTCCTTTTAGTTCTGTTATCCAGAGAAAAACTGGAAGTATGCGAAGGAATCACTATCTCTGAACTGAGCTTTTATAATTCCGTGCTTTTTAGAGAGATCAAAACATCAAGGAGGGGCTGGCATCTCATTTCACCTAATATTGCTGTGATAACAGTTTTGAATAGTGACTTCAAATCATGCCATTGTATTGTAAGATCTTTAATGCTTAGATAAGACCTTTCTGGGTGGTAGCCATCTTAAAAAATACCACTGTGCTCGCACCATATAAAAAAAGTAATTAAAAAATGATCAGGGGCTTAATTGTAAGCTCTAAAGCTTTAAAACTCTAAAGCATGTGTTCCAGGAGGAGAGAATAGAAAGGAGAGGTAATAGCCAAATAGATAACAATAGAAAATAATGCAGGTACATAGAACAAAATGGGGCCTGAAGAAAGAGCCAGGCCCATGTACACACTTCACAGTGAAACAGAAATGCAAGCACAAAAGGAAATCTTTAAAGATGCCAAAGAGGAAAGACATATTATCCAAGCTGGTACAGCAATAAGACAAGTAGCAGAGTTCTAATTAGTCAAATAGATGCAAGAAGACAGAAGAAAAATATATTTAAATGTTGAGGGAAAAGTAAGAACAGATATAAATCTATATGCAAACTATCATTTAAGAATAAAAGGAAATGAAGATATTCTATGTCACATGAAGAATTAGATAATTTGCCTCTTACAGTTTCTTTCTGAAGGAATTACTAACTTTAAAAGAAGGAAATTGATTCTAGAAATAATCAATTAGCTGTAAGAAGCAATGATTTTCAAAAAGTGTCTTAGCACTGGTTTTAAAGTAGGTGGAAATAAAATTCTAGACAACAATGATATGCTTAAGGGGCTGGAAGGAAGCCTTCCTAAACTCCTTGCAGTATTCAGAACAAATGTAAAAATATTAATTATCTTAACACATTTTGATTGTTCATCTTAAAAATTTAAGGTTGACAATTAAAAGAGTAAAAGTAGACTCTTTAGTTTAGAAATCACTAGGAACAGGACAATATATGCTCTACTGAAAAGCTGATTAATCTGATGGAAGGGAGAAAAAGAAAAAATGGAAATGACCAAAAGGATGAAAAACATATAATACAAAATAAATTGGAATAGTTATAAAATGTCACTTGTCTCAGTAAAACTCAATCATTAAAACTGAAAACCTCGGACTGAGTAAAATGTAAAATCCAGTTAAAAAGCAGTCTACTGCACATACACAGATGTTTATGCTAACTCATCTCTTAGAAATTAATAAATTAATTGAACCAACATATTTAGAAAGGATATAAAAGTTGAGTAACTCAATTAACAATATTGATTTGGCAGATGTGGATACAGCTGCACACTGAACAAATATGAGCGTCTATTCTTTTAAATTGCACTGAATTCAAGGCAGTGTGTTGTGGGGGCTGTAAGAGCAGATTTGGGAGTTTCAGTGACTAAGTTTGAGTCTTAGCACCACAAGGTACTCACTGTGCTAATTGGTTAAGTTACTTTATCTTGCTGTGTCTTAGGTACCTTATTCATGAGTCCTAACAACTTAAAACACGTAAACTGTGCAGAATAGTGCCTAACACATGGTAAATATTTGAACAATGTAAGTTGGTATTGTCAGTATACATGGCTGCAAAAAAAAAAAGTGGAACACAATTCTAAGAAATTTTGATCATATGGAAAGTCAAATGAATGCGATGGTATTAAAATTTCTTCCAGGGCAAAAGACCAAAGAAAGAGGCGGACAACTTCAAAATTACATTAAGAGTTTATTAAGGGAACTTACACAGGAGGCTCACATGACAGGTCGGGATGGATAAGGGTACAGGAGTGTGACCAGTCCAGATAAGGGGAAAACATCTTATGTTTGTCCAGGATAATGACCTGTTCCAAAACCCAGCATAAAGCATCATGCTGTGGGGCAGGGTGGAGGGTTGATCACACAGTCTCTCAGGGGATGTGTGGTTGGGAAGCAATCTCTCTTATGTCCAGGACCTAGCGGGCAGGTCCCTCAGTGGCCGTACCATGAAACAGTCTCTTTCCTACAGAAAGTAATTTAGGAATATACAGTGTTGAAATTTATGGAAAATTTCCATAAATAAATTACTAGCATAGTGGAATTCTATGCTAGTAATTCCACTTCTAGGCATACACTATAGGGAAGTTCTCATATATGTGCCCTGGATATTCGTTTCTACATTGATATTAATAGTTGAAATTTGGAAGCAATATAAATGACAATTTACAGGGAAAGGATAAATAAATTGCAGCATATTATATAAGACTTAAGGCAAATGAGCTAGATCTTCATGCATCAGCATTGGCCAAATCTTGAAAGCATAGTGGTGATAGACCAAAGAAAAGTACAGTACGATACAGTCAGTCCCTGATTTACAATGGTTTGACATGATTTTTTGAATTTGTTTGAAAGTCATATACATTCAGTAGAAACCATACTGTGGATTTTGAAATTTGATCTTTTTCTGGTTAGGGATATATGACACAATACTCTCTTAAGATGCTGGGCAGCTGCAGTGAGCTGTAGCTTTGTGTCAGCCACCTGATCACCACAGTAACCAACAGACACTTCTGTGTACTGTGTTGCCAGAGCTTTTTGGGTATTGTGTTCTGAGTAACCTTTAAGGTAGGCTAGGCTAAGTTATGATGGTGAATGGGTTATGTATTAAATGCATTTTTGAGTTATGACATTTTCAATTTATGATGGGTTTATCAGGATGTAACCTCATCAGAAGGTGAGAGACATCTGTACTTATATTCTTTATGAATAGATACATATGCATATGAGGAAAAATGAAAATATGGACAGGGAAGGATATGTAGCAACTTCAATATTGTGGTTATGCTGAGGAGGAAGGGAAGGGATTATAAATTCTTGGTGGCAGATATGTGAGTATTTCATATAACCTCTATATATTTTTGTATGTTAGAAATATTTCAGATTAACAAAGTCTCAGCTTGTATGGGATCCTTATGAGCTGCTGAGATCAAACAGCAGAATCACTGGCTTGTATGGATGAGAAAGGCATGTCTGAGCATGGCTGACAGCCACAGAGGAAAATTCACCAATAAAAAATTTACAATAATTGCTGCAGTCACAAACCATCTTAGCATATTCACCACATCAAATGGATTTTTTATTATTTAGAAGTCTTTTCAGTTATATACTAATATTCACAGGTCATGAGGATTTTATTTTTAGAAAAGTAAGAATATATCAACATATAAAAATATATATTACAAAGCAAAACTGCACAGATATATTTTCCCAGTGTTTCCAACTTAAGATATGTGTTTTGTCCAGTACATGTGTTATGTAGAATGGAATAGAACATTTGAACTCAGTACTGGAATGTTTGTAATTTCCATAATTTCAGTTTAAAAAAATTGGAGTTAATATCTACAATCTGGGTAAAAATCAGCTCTTTTAAATGAAGTTATTTTTATGCTTTTATTATTATAGTTATTTTAATTTGTAATTATTTCTCTGTAATTGATAGCATACTTTGATTTCACAAACACATCTGTATTTCAAGTATGTTAGTTGAGCTAATCGTCTTTTTAAAAAAATTGTTACCAAAAATATTTCTTAAGAAGGTATAGACTCTTATTTGTACAAATAAGTAATTATATTTTACAGTAGTACTGTTATTGTAGAAATGTGTGGATGGTCTTTCTCCATTGCTAGTGCGAGTGGGGTATCCCCATTGAGTGCTGGGAGTCGGGTCCTTACGCTATCTCGAGAAAAAGAATTTTCTGAGATACAGGAGAATGAGTGATTTTTATTTGCATGGAATTACATCCTTGGGTTTCCCAAGTTCCATTTCCCTTAACCCAGTCCTGGAAGATGTGCAGCTAGAGATTCAGCAGAGCTAAAAGCAAAGCCAGTGTCCAAAGTTTCTATTCCATGGTGGAGCTGGGTCTGGTTTAGCATTAAGCTATTGCAGTTTGTTAATCTACTGTATGGGGGCTCCACATGGCTGTGGGCCATGTGGGCAAATGCAGGAGCATGAGAGCATCACAAGCCAGTAGTCAAGAGAGCAAGAGTCAAGTTGGCAAGAGAGCAAACTCCTTCATTTAGGAGCTTAAGGATCTCGAATCTTCCCACATTTGCAGTGGCCATGGCTACTATGGCCAATGACCTGTTCCCAGGTGTGACTGACACACAAGTACCTTCCCTGTGTCGCTCATACTTTACTGGGCATGTGTCTATTCTTCCCCTGTCTAGTCCCTTCCTCTCTGGGGAGTGTTGAACTGCAGCTTACTGGCAAAGCTGCACACATGGCATATAATATTTGGTCATCCCTTTGCTCCTTTACTATTATTAATAACTAGGTCAAATTACAATAGTATCAGTGCTACTGAGTCTATTAATTGCTATAATAGCCTAATTGTGTTTAAGGAACTGCATTTAAGGAATAGCAAGGAAGTCTGTGTGGCTTGGATCAAGTGATCAAAGGTGAGCATAATAGAAGAGGAAGTTAGAGTTAAGGGGAATGTCCAAATTATTAGTTAAATGAACAAGCCATTTTAAAAGTATGAATAAATGGTATAACATAGAGAACATGAATTTAAAATCTAGATATGAATCTAGGTTCTATCATGGATTTCTTACATGGAAGTTTCTTGACCTCATTTTGCTTCAGTTTTTCAATCTGCAAAATGAGCTTATTGATCTCATAGGATTGTTTTTGAGAATTAAAGGTAGCAATCCATGGATTGTGTATTGCATAGTTCTGGACACATATTCATGTCTGGTAAATGTTAGTATTTCTTTCCTTCACAATTTCCTGCAATTTACATATTCTTTCTCTTTAATTTGAAAGGGCAATGCGGAAGTTCAAGTTGCTTAAGAAAGAATTATAAGCAGAACCAACAATGACCCAAGATTTACAATGGGCGAATATGTAATTGTGTTATTCATGTAGTAAAAAGAGGGTTAAATTATTTAGGACCCCTAGTCTTCAGCAATGCATAATGGACAGATTTCAGGCAGCTCATGTATCACTTGAAAAAGTGTATGTGAATTTCTTGTGTAAGTGAACTTTTTACCAGATGTTTCCATACAAACTTATATCAGACTCTCAAAGTACCCATGGCCTCCTAAAATACTGTATGCAAATGAATTGAATATCCTTTATAAAATAAAGACCTTGCTATTGAGGATAATCTGTGGTAACTTTCACACTGGGATAAACTAAGTGTTAATTGTACATACATTTAAAAAAAAGCTGTTTCTCTCTTCCCCATTATTAAAGTGCAGATAGCTTGGGGAAAGTATGACTTATCTTGGTAAATCAATGTTTAGTATGAGGTAGTTCACTGGGAGTGTGTGTTGGCTTGATAAAGGGCTTATGAGGTGGAGTTAGACTCACTTTACTAAATTTAGTTGGTACAAGTCCAGCTTTTATTCATTCATTTAGTAAATTTTAATTTTAAACCCCTATGTGGCAGAATCTGTGCTAGGTGCTGGAGGTGCTATGGTGGTAAGCCAGAGAGCAGAGTAAGCAAACAAACCAATAAAAAGATTGTAAATGGTGGGAGTGGTGGGTGGTTGGTGGGAGGTGGAAGTATGTTGGGAGAGATGTGTGTGTGTGTGTGTGTGTGTGTGTGTGTGTGTGTGTGTGTGTGATGAAAACCAACCTGAGCTGCCCTGGGAGAGGCTATTTTGGATGTGGTGTTCGGGGAAGGCCTCTTTCGAAGGAGGGATATTGGCTACCTGCCATGCAAACGGGGAAGCATACTTGAGGCACAGGACCCGGCAGAGGCCTTGAGTAAGTGGGAAAGTGAATGGCATGTTCAGAGAACAGAAAGGAGCTAGTGTGGCTTAAGCATCCTCAGTGAGAAGGAGATAGGTAAGAGGTAAAAGTTGAGGGGTAGGTGAGAGTTAAAGCATTCAAATACTTATGGGCCATAATTAGGAATTTGGGTTTTGCTATAAGAGTAATAGGAATGAATTAAAGGATTCTGAGTAGAGGAGAGATCTGATTTAAATGTTGAAACTATGACTGCTAATGCTCTGTGGGAACTGGGTTGTAGTAACCAGCAGTAGATGCAGTGGGATCCCCATATCCAATCCACCAAGATATGAAGTTCTATCACTACCAAATGTATAACATATCCAACCTCTTCTTTAGCCATGTGGGCTAAGGAAAATTTAATTACCAAGTTTTTGCCTTTAATAACTTGGTGAATAGAAGTATCACTTTCTTTAATGGAAATAACTTAGAAGTCTCGGATTTGGGTGTGTGTAGGGTAGAAAATTCTTTTCTGAACATGTTAAGTTGTAGTTACCTACTAAACATTCATGTAGTGATAGAGTTGTATATAGGAGTTGAAAGTGCAGAGGAAATGTGTGGCCTAAAGATAAAAATTGAGAATCAACAGTATACAGTGATATTTAAACCATGAGACTAATAAGGCAGAGAAGAAAAGAGGACCTGGGTATTATCTCTCACCTGATGAGACTTGCTCTAAAGGAAAGCGTAGAAATAATGTTGTAGAAGTGGGTGGAGAGTAAAGCCTGGGAGTTTAGTGTTTAGATACATTGAGTTAGAACATTTCTGTATGTGAATGAAAATGATAGGTTTTTAGGGCATGAATGATGGTGCTGAGAGAAGATGGCTTATTGCAATGAGTAGAATTGAGGGTTACTCATTGGGTCACTCGTTGCACTTTTTTTTTTTCCTGCTGACTATTTAAAAACCCAACATCTTCATTCCTTTTACCTGGGTAACTAAGTGGAAAATGGTTGCTTATAAATGCAGCTGCCACCTCTGCTTGTAGAATCACAGGCAATAACTCCATTTGGTTCAGAGGTTATAAAACTTAGCCAGACTTCTCTAGGCAACAGTCAGCACAAACATATCATCCCATGTAGTTGTGGTAATTCACAGGATTTTTCTACTATTTGTATCTTTCCTTGATGCTTCTTCTAGGAAAGGTATTATTTCCCTTTGGTGAGTAATTATGTAAAGGTTCATGATCCTTTGAGTAAAGATTTCCCTGTTCACAGAAAGTTTATTTTGCTTTTCCTACAGAGTAAAAGGCACCTTGCATTTTTGAAGAACTTGCTTATCATTAAGATCTTTGCATCAGGAATGTGGTCAGACAGAACTTTTCCAAGGAGGGAAAGCAAAACATGCTTATTCCCTAAATACCATAGATGAGAGCTAATTAACCCAACTGAGAAGACTACCTCTGACAGGGCAGAATGGAAGAATGCATGGATCTTATAGCAGATAATATGTTGCCTTTGAAGGATGTTCCCCATAACAAGAATTATACAGCAATGTGGAACTTGGAAACTTTTCCATGATCTAAGGGCTTTGGAATTTCATTATTGGCTGGTTTAGGTGGTAACTGTGCATTTTTACATATATTTGCTTCCATTTCCAAATCCTTGCATAGAGAAGTCACCCCAAAATGAGTTAGCTAAAATGTTTCCTGGTTCATCTACATCATTGGGCTGGGCATTATGAATATATTCCCTGGTCTTACTGACTTCTAAAATTTATTGTATAAAAAGAGATATCACTATATAACAGAAGTGACCAATGAAAATACCCCAGACAGGATTAGGAGAATAACAAATAAACCAAATGTAAGGCAAATAGGAATAGCACTGGTTTCCCTATAAGTTCTAATCACTTGAGCTCCAGGTCCATGTTTCAACTCATCTACACAGATCCTTCAGAATGAATTGCTAAAAACATTGTGGCAATGTTATTTTTGGTATTTGATTTTTTAATTTACAGGCATTCCCTGTAGATATAACAGTGACAGCAAATTTATGGAGTGCTAATATAAAGGATGTACTGGCTAGAAATATTTTAAGATATGATATTTCTTAAAGTAATTATTCAAACTAGTGAAGTCCATAGATGTAACATTCTGTATATTTGCCTGATATTTCATTAATTATTTGAGTTCAGTAAAAGAATAAAACCTGAGAGGGAATTTACTTTTGAAAAAGAGATTTTAGTAGTACTTGGGAAAAAATTAAAAAAGCTGGAGAAAGTCCGTGCTTCTGAATTATAATGACCATTTTTCTCCTTTATTTTTAAAATTTTTAATTGTAATTTAAATCTCCATGATTATTTTTTAAATATTTTTTTTTTATTTTTCAATTACAATTGACATACAATATTATATTAGTTTTAGGTGTACAGCATAGTGATTCGACATTTATATAACTTACAAAGTGATCACCCTGATATATCTAGTAGCTATCTGACATTATATAGAATTATTAAAATATTATTGACTATATTCCCTTTGATACCCACTTTATATCCTAGTGCCTACTTGCCACTATTAATTTATACTTTTTAATCTCTTCCTCTTTTTCACCTATGCTCCAAACGCGTCTTCTGTCTGGAAAAATGTTCTCTGTATCTACAAGTCTGTTTCTGTTCAGCTTGTTTATTTATTTTGTTTTTTAGATTACACATATGAGTGAAATCATATGGCATTTGTCTTTCTCTGACTAATTCTCTCAGCACAACACCCTCTAGGTTCATCCATATTGTTACAGATGGCAAAATTTCATTCTTTTTCATGGTGAGTCATATACCATTGTATATATATATATATATATGTACCACATCTTCTACATCTATTTATTTACAGATGGAAACTTAAGTTGCTTCCTATCTTGGCTCTTGTAAATAGTGCTGCAGTGAATAACTATATGGATCCATATGTCTTTTTAAATTAGTGTTTTGGGTTTCTTCAAATAAATACCCAGAAGTAGAATTGCTGGGTCCTGCTTTGTCTATTGTTATAAAGTTATTTTGTTTTTTATTAAATATTGCTACCCCAGGATTTATTTTTATTTTCATATCTTTCATATTTTTATTTATCTTTTTTCATCCCTTTACTTTCAGTCTATGTGTGTTTTTCAGTTTTCAGTGAGTATCTTATAGATAGCATATGTAAGAGTCTCATTTTCTTATCTGTTCAGCCACCCTATACCTTTTGATTGGAGCATTTAATCCATTTACATTTGAAGTAATTATTGATAGATATGTAGTTATTGCCATTTTATTGTTCTTATTTTTTACCTTTTTTTTTTGCTTCTTTTTACTGTTTCTTGTAATGCTAGTGTGGTAGTAATCAACTTCTTTAGCTTTTTCTTGTTTGGAAATCTCATTATCTGTTCTTCAATTGTAAATGCTAGCTTTGCTGGGTGGAGTAATCTTGGTTTTGGTCCTTACTTTTCATTACTTTGAATATTTCATGTTGATCCTTTATGGCTTGCAAAGTTTCTATTGAGAAATCAGTTGACAGTCTTCTGGAAGCACCCTTACAGATAACGAACTGTCTTTCTTGTGTTGCTTTTAAGATTCTATCTTTGTCTTTAACCTCTGGCTTTTTAAGTATGATGTCTTGGTGTGGGCCTTTTTGGGTTTATCTTGTTTGAGACTCTATGCTGCCTGGGCTTGTATTTCTGTTTCCTTCACTAAGTTAGTGAAGTTTTCAGTCATTATTTCTTCAAATACTAGCAGATGTTTTTGGTTTTATTTTCTCTTTGTTCTCCTCTGGAACCCCTATTATGCAGATGTTGTTATGCTTGATGTTGTCCCACAGGTCCCTTAATCTATCCTTATTTTCTTGGATTCCTTTTTTTAAAAAAGGTTTTTATTAATTTTATCGAGTGATGAAGGGAGAGGGATAGAAAGAAAGAAACATGGATGAGAAAGAAACATCGATTGGCTGCACCCTACATACTCCTTACCAGGGACTGTGCCCACAACCTGGGCATGTGCCCTGATTGGGAATCGAACAGGTGACCTCCTGATTCATGGATTGATGCCCAACCACTAAGACACACTGGCAGGGCTGGATTCTTTTTACTTTTGGCTGTTCTGATTGGATGTGTTCTGCTACCTTATCTTCCAAATTGCTGATTTACTCCTCTACTTCTTCTGATCTACTGTTGATTCCTACTAATGTATTCTTCATTTCAGTTATTATATTTTTCATTTCTGACTGGTTTCTTATGATGTTTTCTATCTCCATTTTTATGTTAACTTTCTCTTTGTTGAAGTTCTCACCGATATCATTGAGTATCTTTATAAAACAGTGTTTTGAACTTTGCATCTAGTAGATTGCTTGTCTCCATTTTGTTAATTCTTGTTTTGGAGTTTTGTTCAATTCTTTTATTTGGAACATGTTTCTTTGTGTTCTCATTTTGGCAGCCTCCCTGTGTTTGTTGCTATGTATTAGGTAGAGCTATCATGTCTCCTGATCTTGGTAGAGTGGCCTTATGTAGTAGGTGTTTTGTGGGGCCCAGTGATGCAATCTCCCTGGCCACCTGAGCGAGGTGCCCCAGGTATGTCCCTTGTGTGGATTGTATTTTCCCTCCTGTTGTAGTTTAACCCTGGTTGCTATTGGCACATAAATGGTAGGGATTGGCTCTCAGACTAATTTATTTTGAGGACTGATCATGACTACAGTGGAGGAGCTGTTATGCAAAGGCTGACTCTACAGAGCAGGATTCACTCTAGCAAGGTCCAGTGCCTGGCACGTTTGCCCTCTGAGTGTGTTATTTGTAGAGGTGGTTGGATGGTGCTCTGGGGTGGTCTGAAGCTGGCTGCTAGATATGTTAGCTTTGGGGCCTCTTGGGAGTTTCAGACCAAGTTCAGTCACTCCCAGTGTCTTGTCTAGGGCCATGTGGTATGAGCTACAAAGTGATCTGCAGAAGGTTGCCACTTTGCTGGGCTTGGAGGTGCCTGGGAGAAGCTAACCTACAAACGGAGGGTGGCTGTTGGTAGTGCCAGGCTTGAGGCTGTTTAACAAAATGTATGGGGCACTCTGAGGCCAGATACTGCCTGTTTGTGGTTTGTGAACCTTTGAGAGATTTTAGGAAACTCTACCACGTGAGCCAACACAGGCCATTTGTATGAAAAATTCACTGGAAGCAGCTTGTGTGGGCCCATGGTTGATGGAGACTCTTGTCTGTCCCTGCTGAGAGATGGCTCAGCACAGGAACAATGGCCTCTGCCAGCACCCTGCCTGGGAGAAGCTGCTCCTCCAGCCCTTGCCCTGAAGCCAGGCAATTCAGTTCCTCCCCGTATGTCCCTCGAGCCTTGTGAGCTTCTGCACCAGCACTGAAGCTCAGAACAAGTGTGTCTGTCAGTGAATAAGTCAACATATCAGTTCTTTAAGAAGAATGCCTGGGACTCCAGAAGCCCTCACTCAGCCACAATCTCTGCTGGCTTTTACAGCCAGAAGTGATGGGAACTTCTCTTTCTGGCACTGGAATTCTGGGCTGGAGAGCTTCAGGTGGGACTCAGACCCCTGGATCCTCAGGGGGGACCTCTGCAGCTGAGATACTCATTCTCAATTTGTATATTATTCTTGGAAATAATAATGTTTTAGATTTTTTGGGTTAAGTAAAATGTTATTAATTTTATCTTTTCACTGTTATCAATTGTGACTACTAGACAATGTAAAGTGACACATGCTTCTCTCATTATAATTCTATTGGGAAGTTGGTGCATGGTTTGGCGAGAGGTTTCAGTGAGAGAGTATGTATTTTCCCTGACTCTATAATAGACTTGAAAGTATGGGATTAGAGAGGATACCCCAAAGGAAGATAATTTAGAGAGAAAAGAACGGAAGCCGAGGGAGAACCCTAGGGAACTCTCAATTAGGGTGGAGAGAAATAAGCAGCCTAGGGGCAGAGGAGTTCATAACTTCATCTCCTGCATTTATTATTATGATTGTTTTAAGTAAACATTTGCTGAAAATAATACATGGATAAGTGAATACTGTAATGAATGTGTACTTACTTCAAGTGGACTCTCCATCCTGCTCGGTAATCAAACTTTATTTCCTGGTGCTTTCATTCTTCTAGACCACTATTTCCTTCTCCCTGGATTTAAACCTCTAACTCCAATCTTTCTCTCCCAACCTCACTCTGAACTGTCAGCTGATGATGTTTCTTTTGCTTTCACTGAGTACTAATCAAAAGAGAAGCAAACTCTTCCCAGGTCTCCGTACCACATAGACTCACAGCCACCTCCTCTCCCTTCTCCATGCTCCCGCTTAGCCACCTCCTCTGCTTGTGCAGTAGACCCCAGCCCATTCGCCCCAGGACGTGACTCCTGAAGTTCTTTCTTTCCTGGGTCATAAGTTTTCCCTCTCTACTTGATTATTGAAGTCAATATGGAAAAATCACTATTTCTCCCATCTTAAAAAAATTTTTTGATCCTACTTCACTCTCCAGTTATTACTCCTTTTTTCTTATTCTCTTTTCATCAGAATATCTTGAAAAAGTTGACTATACATGCTGCTTCAAATTTCATATGTTGAAGCTCCAACTCCCAACAAAACTTATTTGGAGGCAGGCCTTTTAGGAGATAATTAAGATTAAATGAGATTATAAGAATGGGGTCCTAATCCAATAGGATTGGTGACCTTTTAAGAAGAGGAAGAGATGACAATCTTTCTTTCCTTGAAGCCGCTTAAGAAAAGCCACATAAGCACACAGCAGGAAGGAGGCTATGTGCTAGCTGGGAAGACAGCTCCCACAGAACCTGACCCTGCGGACACCCTGATCTCAGGCTTCCAGCCTCCAGGACTGTAGGGAAATAAATTTCTGTTGTTTGAGCTACCTGTTTATAGTCTTTTGTTAAGGCAGTCCGAGCAGACTAAGAAAACAAGTGGATTAAACCTTTGCCTCTTCCCGGTGAAGTTGAAACGGCCCTGGTGAGGTTGAGACTACTCCAGTGAGGTTGGGACAAATAAAGGGGACCAGTATGGACTGATGAACAGGGGTAGATACAGAAGCAGAGCAACATTGAACAGAATGTTAAACTACAGTGGGAAGCCTGGGGAGGGTTGGGGGGGGGATTAAGAGACCAACTGAAGGAGTTATATGCATGCGTATAAGATTAACCAATGGACACAAGACACGGGGCGGGGGGGGCGGGGGGTAGGGGCCGGGGGAATGTGAAGGGGGGGAAAAAAGGAGACATATGTAATACTCTTTGTAATACTTTAAGAAATAAAAATTATTATAAAAAAAAAACAAAAAACAAACAAACAAAAAAAAAAAAAACCTTTGCCTCTTCATCAGAATGGGGATAATAATAATACCTAAATCACAGATTATTATGAAGACCTAAAAGAGGGCATGTACAGAAAGGCTTGGTAATTTAAAGAAAGGAGTTTGAGCAATGATATCATTGTCCAGGTTTCTATTTGATTGCAAAACTTCTGGTTACGTATACCTGATCTTATAAATCAGAGTCTCCCACAATGCTTGTTAAAAGTAGAGGTTCCCAGACCCCATATTAGACCTGGAGAATTAGAATCTCTCTGATGGGGCCCAGGAATCCAGAATTCCAGATAATCTGTACACTTAGGGGCACTACATCAAAGGAGTGGCCTGCTAATCAGTGTTTCCAAATGTTGTTCTGCCAGGAACTCAGTTGAAAGGAATATATGTCAGTAGATGCCAGTTGACAAGGAGAAGATAAACAGAAGTCCTGTTCTGAAAGCTATCAGAGTCTGCCTTGGCTATGTGAATCTGCATGTGCATACTTTAAATGTACCACAAAGGATGGTGGCTGGTCCTAAAATTAATTGAAATAATATAACAAGATTACTGTGTAATTTTTACATTGCTACCTTATTTAAATATTGCTTTGTGATCAATAATATATGAGAACATAGTGTGTTCCAGCAAATGAAATGAAGGAAGTTACTGCTTGTGATTTTTTATCTGTGCCATCTTAAATAAATAGCTAGCAGGTGAAGTTGACTATCCGTAGGCACGAGTAATAGCTGAACAGAAGGAAAAGACTGGTGCTGTTCCCTCCCCGGCTCACAGAAACACTGGCTTCTCTTTCAGTGCTACTGAGTCTCATCTTAATGATTAAATCTTTAAAAAGGATGCCGAATACCCAGCAATGGTAATTACAATGCCCAATCCACCTCCTCACAGCTTCCTGCAAGACAGTATTTACTCTGGGTTATGTGTTTGCCAGAACAATCATAGCCCAGCTTTAGCTGGTGGGTGTTCAGCTGTATCTGTGCCATGCATTTTTGCAAGATGTTATGAAGACCCAACTGAGACTCAAAAGCTTTGTCAATGGTTAAAAATGTCTCACTAGGAATGTATTAGCATATTCGCTTGGATCTCAGTTTGACTTCTATTTTTATTCCAATTAATTTTAGCTCTCTTCTCTCTTCCTTCCTTTACTAATGTATCCACTGTCACAAGACATATGTGGTAGTGAGTTTTGTTGTTTTATAGCCCCACTTAGTATATATAATGGATTTATTCCTTATTGAGCTTCGACTATGTACCAGGCACTGTGCTACTTACTGAAATCCAGATCTGCCAAAATTGACATTGAACAAAATAGGAGGTCAGACATTCCAAACAATACAGGAAGCACATTTGTTGTGAATCTGATAGGGTTATATCAAGTGTTATGTGTTATGGGCAGTTATCTTCTTTTATAATGTATCTGTAAGTCCTCATACCATTTTGTCATCCTTAAACAACTGTTTGCAAAATAAATGCTTTTATTTTTCTCTTCCAAGTCCTCCATACGTACTATATAATAAAACCTAATATGCTAAGTGTCTGGTCATCCAGTTGGCCGTTCAACCAATCAAAGCATAATATGCTAATGATATGCTAAGGCCGCTGAACTGCTTGCCATGACATGCACGGACCGCCAGAGGGGCAGACACTCAACGCAGTAGCACTCCCACAGGGGGAGCGTCGATCAGCCAGGAGCTGGGCTCACTGCTGGCGAGCGCAGTGGTGGTGGTGGGAGGCTATCCCACCACCGTGGCAGTGCTAAGGATGTCTGACTGACAGCTTAGGTCTGCTCCCCGCTATCAGTTGGACATCCCCCTGAGGGCTCCCAGACTGCGAGAGAGCATGAATTTCGTGCACTGGGCCTCTAGTTTTTCATAATTGTATTAGTATTAGTTTCTATTGCTGCTGTAACTATTAGCACAAACTTAGTGCCTTAAAACAACACAATGCATTATCACATGGTACTAGTGGTCAGCAGTCTGAAATGGGTCCAATTGGGCTAAAACCAAAGTTTCAGCAGGACTGCATTTCTTTGTGGAGGCTTCAAGGGAGAATTTTTTTTAGCTTTTTCAGCTTCTAGAGGCTGTTAGCATTCCTTGGCTCATGTCCTCTTGCATCTTCAAAGCCTATAACGACCATTCAAACTTAAGTCTTTCTTCTGATGCCCTCTGTTGTGGACTAAATGTTTGTGTCACCCCAAATCCTTATATTGAAGCCCTAACCTCCAGTGTGACTATATTTGAATTATTAAGGTAAAAGATGGTCCTAAGGGTAGGGCCTTGATTTGGTAGGATTAGTGTCCTTACCAGAAAAGACACAAGAGAGCTTGCTCTGTCTCTGTCTCTGTCATCTCTCTTTCTCTGTCTCTTTTTACCTGTATGCCTGAGGAAAGGCCATGTGAGCACGGGAGAGCTCTCACTGGATATAAACCCCGTTGAAACCTTGATCTTGGACTTCCGTCCTCCAGAACTGAGAGAAATAAATGTTTGTTGTTCAAGCCACCCAGTCTGTGGTTTCTGTTAGTGGCAGCCTGAGCAGATGGATACCTAATCTTTTTGGGTTTGGCTCTTCTGCCTCTTTCTTTTCCACTTAAGGACACTTGTGATTATATCTGGTCCTCCCAGGTAATCTGGGATAATCTCCTTTTTTAAAATCCAGCTGATGAACAGTTTTTATTCTGTCTGCAACCTTAATTCCCCGACGTAACATAATGTATTCACAGGTAGCAGGGATGAGGGCATCTTTGGAGACCATTATTTCATTCTCTCTCTTTGTTTTTAGAGGTTAAGTGTTATTTACCGGTTTTTTCCTCTTATTGAATTGTTTTGGGTAGAAGTGCCTCTTTTTTTTTCTGGCAGTTTGTGATTTAGAAATCACTGCTTCAATGATCAGATTGACAGATATAAAGCACTGTACTGGTTTTCAATAACCCGAATCCTCTAAAACATCTTTGGTTGACCCCCCCACCCTCCATGCTCATTTCTCCTTCTGGCCCCTGTCTGTAGAGGCTGCCCTGCCTTTGCTTCTGGTCTGCTGCTGTGCACTTGGAGTCTCCTCTTGCCATGTGGAACCTGTGGTTCTCCTCTGAGAGTGTCCTTTTCTCCATTCCAGGTCAACATAGACACTTGAATCACATTATAGTGTTTCTTCAAATGATTGTATCTTTCGTTTAGGGAGAAATTAGAAAACTGTTTAGTGGTTAAACAATTTATTGGTCATATGTAACCTTTTTTTTCTGTCATTGTAGGTATGTGAGCTTTCTTTTTATATCTTATTTTTCCTCCCAGCATCATTTTTCAAAATTTCATTCAAATTTCTTTGATTTTTACCTACTGTTTTCTGTCCCAAAATTCACTTTGCTTTTTGTTATCATGTCCCCTTAACTTCTTTAGAAGGTGATGATTTCTCAGATTTTCCTTGTTTTCAATGGCCTTGACTAGTTGATGAGTACTGCCATTTTGCTGAGTGTTCTTTAATTTGGGTTTGCCCAATGTTGTCTCATTAGACTGGACTGCTGTGCTTTGCAGAGAGAGACCGTGGAGGTTAAGTGCCATTCTCCCCACAGTGTATCAAGGATGCATGCTCTCAACATGACGGGTCCCTGTGAAGGTTCGCTTTGATGACATGGCTCAGGTGGTGTCTGTCAGATTTCTCCATGATAAAGTTATTCTTTTTTCCGCTTTCCTCTTTGGAAGGAATCACTATGCACAGCTCATACTGAAGGCGTAAAAATTTGTACTCCACCCCTTTGATAAGTATAAACTGAAATATCAATCTATTATGTATTTAATTATTAATTAAATATTAAGTATTGAATATTACATTAAATATAAATGAACACAATTTACTTGGGATTCTGTGCAGGATATTTCTATATCCTGCATTTATTTATTTATTCAATCATAAATTTTTATCAGTATTGACTCATAAACATTTATTTTATATTTTGTGTTATAACCCAATACTACATTCATGATTTTGTTGCTCAAGTTTTTACATTTTTGGCCATGGGTGTTTTTTAAGTTGGCTCCTGTGTCTCTGACATACCACCATCAATTTGTTTTTTGAACGCTTCCTCATTTTCTGGCATGACCAGACATTCCAGGCTCATCTGATGTATTTCTTGCTCACCACTAGAATCAGTCATTTCTCCAAGGACCTTTAGTTCTGTTCACTGGAGAATAAAATTAGAAACCAAGGTTTCAGTCCTAGGGGTTCTCATTCCCACTAGGATATTGTTGCTGCTAAACCCTCTTGGTGGACAGAAGTTGCAAATTTGTACCATAGGTATACACTAACCTATGTGCACACTTATATCTATAAGTATTCTCATTATTAATATTACACCGAACATGAGTTCATACTGATGCCTCACACTCTAATCTATCAGCACATGAATCATTCTAGCCTTCTCCTCTTGCTTATCTGTAACCTTTCACTCCAACAGCGAATTCTCATCATCTGCAATCCATGTATCGCACTTTCAGAATTGCTAACCTGTACCCCATAAAAAACAACTTCATCAACTAGAATACAGTTATTTGGTACAATTCCTTTTGTCTTTAGTCATTTCCAAAGTTACTTTGGTCAGCACCATTTATCCCCACTCCCTTCAAGGAGCTTGTATCACGCATTTGCCATATAATCGGATTTCCTTGTCATAGTTTGCAGTTTTTGCTGGGTTCCTTTGGACCCCTAGTTGATTTTTTACAAATTCATACATTAAGGTTCACTCTCCACGCTATAAACTTTTATGGGTTTTGATGAGTGAATAGTGTTATGTGTCCACCACCTCAGTATCATACAGAATTGTTTCTTAGGCCTGGGTTTTAGCTCTTCAACTCTTCCTTTCTCTAAACCACTAGCAACCACTGACTACCTTTTCCAGGTGTCATGAAAACTGACTTATACAGTATGTAGCATTTTTAGACTTGTTTATTTCACTTAACAATGTGCACTTAAGATTAATTCATGTTGTTGTGTGGCTTGATAATTCATTCCTTTATATCACTGAATAAGTAATCAATTGAATGGATGTACTGCAGCTTGTTCATCCATTACCTTTGGAAAGACATTTTGGGTAATTCCAGTTTTTGATGATTATGAATAAAGCTGCCACAAACAGTCACGTGTATGTTCTTGTGTATATAGCTTTTAGATCATCATGGTAAATTCAACAATTGCTGGATCATAAGTTAAGACTCTTTTTAGAATTATAATAAAGTGCAAAATTGCCTTCCAAAGTGGCTAGGCCATTTTGCATTTCCACCAGTAATGCATGAGAATTTCTGTTGCTCCACATACTTACCACTGATTGATATTTTCATGGGTTTTTTTTGGGGGGGGGGGCGGTTAGCTATTTTAACAGGTGTGCAACAGTATCTCATTATTCTCCTGGCAGAATCTGAAAGGTGTGCTAAGCAGCTATAAGTGGTCAAAAGTAGAGAAATTAAGAAAAAATGGATAGTAGTGGTGGTGTATATGCTTTTAATGTGGATGTTTAGCTTTGGAATAATCAAATTTTCTACATTGTATTATTTATTAGACTTATTTTCCAGGCCTGGACTCAATGCGGAGTTATATTTAGGAAGTGGAGCCTCCTTTAAATCATACTAAGGTGGAGATTTGCTGTATTATATATTTTACACACATATCTTCATCTTTCTTTTTTATTTATCTCTACATCCAGCTCTACTTACTAGTACTAGGTAGGGCAAGAAAGGCTAAAACTCTAAGTGTCCAGCTGTTGTGCATTAAAGATGGCTGCACACATTTTGCTGCTCCTCTCATTGAGAAGTGGAGTCTTGTTTTATTTCTCTCGACTTTGGTCTGGCTTTAGTACTTGTCTGACTAATAAATGCAGTGGAAGTGACATGTTGGGACTTCTGATGCTAAGCCAGAAGAAGACCACACCTCCTGTCTAGGACTCTTAGGACATGTTCTCTGGGAACCCTAGGCAGCTAAGTAAGATTCCTGACTACTCTGGGACCACCACATTGCAGAGGCCACATGCAGGTGCTGCAGGCAGCTGTCCCCCTGAGCCTACTTTTCTGGCCACGCCCACCAAGACATCTAGGTGAAGCTGGCCTGAGCTCTCTAGAGCAGTCCATCCATCCACTGAATACAATCAAGTGATTTCTGTCAGTGCCTCATGACACAGAAGAATTGCTCAGAGAGGCCCTATCTGAATGCTTGGCCCATACAATTATAGTACATTATAAAATGGTGGCGGTTGTAAACCACAAAAATTTGGGGTAGATTGCCATGTGGCAAGAAGTGACCAGAATAGTACCCAATGGATTTCTGGGTCTGCAAGTGAATCACAGAATATGGGTTATGCCTTATTCTATGAGGTTTTAAAGCAGTCACAATGCCAATACATGCATTATTCTATTACAGAAAATAAAGACCTTCATTTCAGGCACTGCCAGTGCCTTTAATCTTCACACACACAGCTACTTACACACAATGAAATGTATCTTCCTTATTAAATTTTCAGATCTTCCTGTGATAGGAGCTAGGGTAATCTAACAAATATTGATCATAAAAACAGGAGCTCTAATCTCATCTGTGATGTAAAATTAGTGTATACTTTCCACTATTAAACCGAAAGTTTGATAAAAATTATAATCTTCATTTCAAAAATGAGTTGTCCTGTATTCCCTTTCATTTATATTAAAAACACACAAAGCTCATTTTTTCTCTCTCTGTGGAAATGTATTAGCTAGCCATGTTATGATATATAATTTAGAAAAGCTTTTATAATGAAAAACCATATAGCCAAAAATTCACTTTTAAATAAAAAATATTCAAAAGTATAGATATTGATGCCATATGGTTACAATAACACAATATAGTGGGATCAAGAAAAAAATATACTTAAAAATAGCACTAGATTCTCCTTAAAAAAAAGATGAAAATGCAGCCTCATTGAAGTGCTAAAAAATTAGTGTAGACACTATGAAAGTCACTTACTAAAATGCTCTAGTACAAAAAGAAGAAAAAAATAATAGGATCGATCCAGTTAGTTTTTAATGAAAAGGCAATAGAACTAAACCTAATTAATTATGATAACTTGAATTGTGGATGGCCTACATTTTGCCTATCTATTCAGGAAAACAAAAATATTTGCTTGGGAAGTCAGATAATGTAAATAAGACTGTAGCAGAAATGCTTAACCAACTTCAGGTTTAAGAAAACTTTTCATGATCAGATGCTAATTTTCATAAAAATAATGTATTTTGATTACTTCTCAGGCTTGAATTCCATCAAAGCAGATCCCAGATGGATGCTTGATTGGTCTAATATAGTTTTATTTCTTATATATGGTGCAAAGAACTAAAATTGCATTTAAAATTTTTCTTATATACATATTTCCATTGTTAGACTTAGTGAAGTAATGGGTATTTCTAGAGAGCTCGATATTGGTCTGATTGTCTGATGGAATAACATGAAAAAGTATACTGTAGACATTCAGCAAAGGAATGTCTCTAGATCCTTATTTATAGGAGCTGGATTGCCTTGGTTCATGAGAAAGTGAGTCTGTGTACAATTCAATTAAGGACTGCTTGAGCGTCCTGATGAGGCTGTCAGGCTCCCAGATGTCAGAGATGGTTTTCGGTGAGCTGGAACAGTTTGATTAACAGAGTCAGCCCTTCATCCTTAGCCAAACCCTGAAATGGACAAGCGTATTTTTGCCCAATTAGCTTTCCCAATGGTTCTCTCCTACGCCTCTACCAAGGGTATCTACTATCCCTATGATTGCCAGCTCACCCTTTTCTCCTCCAAAATGTATTATTCTCAGTATCAGGTTTTGTTAGCTAATGAAAAAACCATGCCTCGATGTAAATGTACTCAATGCTTTTTACTCTTCAGATGTAATTGCAGCATCAAGAAGATCAGACAATTCTAATATCTGGATTTTTGAGCTAGATGCGCCAAGTCTGAAATTCTGTGATTCTTTTTACCTCCAACAGTGTTTCTCAACATTTATGTGGATATGAGTCACCTGAAAATCTTATTAAAATGCAGATCCTAAAAAAATGCAGATCCTTAGTCATCTGGGCTTGGGCCTCAGATTCTACATTTCCAACAAGTTCCCAGGTGATGCTGTAGCTGCTATTCTATAGACCAGGCTTTCAGTAGCAAAGACCTGGATCATGTTACCTGCCTCTGCTTTCTCCAACCTGTCAGTTGAAAATAATGACCACCTCATACAATTGTCGCAGGTGCTATGTGAGATGCTTTACGCAAAGTGCCTGGTCACTGGCCAGTGACCATGCATTGTATGGTGGGAGCGGTGGTGGTCTTATAAGAGTTTTAATAATAATTGGAGAATTTCATGCTGAAGGACTTGGAAATAATTTTAGGTGTAGAAAATTACTTGGATACCAAATACTGTCCTCAGAGATAGCCCACCAACCCCCTAGTACCTAGGGCATTCCCTGGGGGCCAGAGCAACACCTGGATAGTTCCTCAGTTGTCCTCCGATAACTCTTTATTTTTTTTTCTTTTGGTAAACTTTATTTTTTTTTATTGTCTAAAGTTCTATATATGTCTCCTTTTCCCCCAATTGACCCCCTGCCCCCCAAGCCATTCCCACCCCGGGCAAGCCCCCACTGCCCCAGTGTCTGTGTCCATTGGTTATGCTAATATGCATGCATACAACTCTTAAGACCAGAGAGACTTCTGAAAGCCCATGTCTCCCTGGACTCTGTGGTCCAGTCACTATAAGATACTAAATGTGAGTTAGCATTTTCTCTCACAGCCTGACTTGGATGTTGTAAGTGGAGCTTTCGGGAAGGGGAGACATGGGACAGGGTTTCTGTTTTGCTTTATTTATTTGTTAGTATCTGCAGGTCAGGAGGACTTTGAGTATATCAGGAAAGGGAGAATTCAAGTGCAACATTGCAATGCCTCATAGCAATACTAGAATCATATATGGGAAAAGAAGTTCAGCCTAATGGTCGTCTCACCTTCATTGCTAGCAGGCGACATGGACCCGTTTCTTTCTCCTTAGTAAGGGATGGTGGCTGGGGAAGGTTATGAAGCACTTCTTTAGTGTCTTGGATTGCTTACATTCCTAGGTAATTCCAGAAAACTCTGCAAAAACACGGGAGTTTCAGCACCTCAATGCTGAACAAGCAGAGCAGAGAAACAAAAGAAGAAAGGTGATATTACCAATACTTGGCTGTGTCACTGCAGTCTTATTGTCCATGTTTTTTGGCTGATTTTTCAGGAAACACATTTTTCTCTTGGGGCTTTCCCCCGACTCCCTAAGATGCCATTTCTAAAAGGTCATTTATTTGTCATATCACTACTTCATATTAAAATGGAGAATGGCCCTGGCCGGTGTGACTCAGTTGGTTAGAGCATTGTACCATGCACTGAAGGATTCCTGGTCAGGACACATACCCAGGTTGTGGGTTCAATCCCCGATCAGAGTGTGTGCCCAACAATTGATTTTTTTCTTTCTCCCTTCTCTTCCTCTTTTCTAAAATCAATAAAAACATACCCCCAAATGAGGATAAAAAAAATTAACAACTGGCCCAACTGGCATGGTTCAGGAGGCAATGGTTTGATTCCCATTCATGGTACATGTCAGGGTTGTGGGCTCAATCCCCAGTGTGGAGCATACAGGAGGCAGCCAATCAATGATTCTCCTCTCATCATTGATGTTTCTATCTATATCTTCCTCTCCCTTTCTCTCTGAAATCAATAAAATATATTTTTAAAAAAATAAATTAAGTGCAGAATGCATCAAATTAGAATGAGCTAAAAATACTCCAGCAATTCACTCAGTATATATTTTTAATATTATTTTATTTATCTATTTTTTATTGATATCAGAGACGAATTCGGGTAGAGGGAGAGAGAGAAACATCAATGATGAAAGAGAATCATTGATGGGCTGCCTCCTGCACATCCCCTACTGGGGATTGAGCCTGCAACCTGGGAATTGAACCGTGACATCCTGATTCATAGGTTGATGCTCAACCATTGAGCCACACAGGTTGGGCAATAATATTATGTTTAAGATTAGTATGTTTAATGACACGGGTAGTATTTATGATTGCTCATCTATCAATATTTTCACTTCTGTGGCAATGGTTATTTTTCATAATCCATTTGAAATAGCCTTCATGGTCCCTTTAACTTTAAGAGGTTATGGCTTCCTTCTTGTATTTTTTAAGGGAAGTACTACAAGTCTTTGATTTTCTGCAGTACTGCTTGAAAGATGAAGATGTCAAGATGGATGACAGCTAATGAACTGAATGCTCAATAGTTCATCACCTTGGTTTTCCTGAAACCATCTCTTGTCCTTGCTTGGTAAATTGAAATCACTTGACTTTGTTGCAATACCTGACAGGAGTCAAATCCCAAAAATATCCCGACAGGAGTAAATTCTTTTAACATCACTAATGTTCCACTGCCTGAGGCCATTAGGCCAGTGGCTTAAGGTATAGAAAAGATGAGGCCATGGTTGTGTTCCATCTGGCACCTGTTGCCTCTGTTTACACTGATAAGAAAAAAAGTGCTCTCAGATCAAGGTCCTCTCACATTGCCATTCGAAGAGAGAATGAGATGAGAATTGTGCATAGATCAGCATAAATGAATCGCCCCTCTTAGAAAAATAGCTCAGACAAGGAGTCCACTTATGATTCATCAGTCATTTTTGTTTGTTTGTTTGTTTGTTTTTGGTGTATAAAGTATTTCCAGTTTTCATATACATTTAAATAGTGGCCCATGTCAAGGCATATTTGAATTATAAACTGGCATGTACCCTCTATTGTTCTCTTAACTGCCTAAATAGTCTACATAAATAGAACAATTATGTAATATCAATCAATTTCTAGTATGTGACATCTTGGCCCAAACTGTATTAAGGAAGATATTCTTAATCAAAATTTTTATATACCTTATGTGGCATCAATTTCAGCTGTAAATTATAAAGAATCATTGTTTGCTATTTACAATATATAGTATTCTTTAAATACTACTCTTTATTTGTGGGGAATGTGAGGCCTTCTTAATGTCTATATAGTGTTATAGCAATGAAATGATTCTATACTGGTCCATTAGATTTATAATATTGATGTCATAAAGATAATAGATAATATCTTGAATTTGAATAGCACCTTCCAATTTGCTAATGTTTTTGTAACTATAACTAAAACTATATAGAGATTACAAGGTTACAGATAGGAAAACTGAAGCTCAGAGAAGTTAGATGACTTGTCTAATGTAACACAATTAGTAAGTGTCAAAACTGCATTTCATTAATTTACCATCATTTGTTGAGTATTTACTACACTCTGGTCACCCTACATAAGCCCTCAGAAATCTCACGGTCTAGTAAGGGAGAGAGAAATCAAATGAATAATTACACAACTGTACAATCACACACAGTGATAAATGTTTCCAAGGAAAAGTAAAGGGTGCTCTGAGAGAGAATGGGTGCCAGATTAAAAATGTGAGTTGGGCAAAGATTAAATTTAAGGAGTGACTTGCTTGTTCTGGGTGATGTGATTGAGGAGGAGAGAGTGGAGGCCGAGGCTGGGGAGAGGGCCGCACATGTGAGCAATTGGAGAGAAAGACAGTGAGTAGCTCCTGCAACATTTTGTGGGCCATGTTACAGAATTTTAATTTCCTGTAAACTACATGGCAAGTGGGGGAATGCCATAATCAAATTCAAACCAGGTATTCTGTTTCTGAGTTTAGTGGCTGTTTCTATCATTTTATTTTATTTTATTTTATTTTTTTTTTCTGGTGGTCCCCACATAGAATTCTTGTTTATTTTTGTCTTTATTTATTTGCCTAATGTTTATTTTTGTCTTTATTTATTTGCCTCAATTTTCTCTGTATAAAATCAGTATATGATGGTTGGATCTGTTGGTTGGCTCTCGCATTTATTTTTAACGTTTGCAAGAACATAATTATGGAAGTCAGGGAATTAATACAAGGCTGTCGGGAGATTATGTTTCTCTCTGTCAAATTCAGTAATGTGGAATTCAGCTTAGATTTTGACATAATTTATTTATTGTATTAAACAAGTGGTTGCATATAATGCTTTGGATTAAAATAGAATGAGTTGACCAAAGAAGGACTAACTTTACAGATCTGGGATGATGTTCTCGACTGTCAACTTTTTCTCTTGCCTCCACACTCCTTCACCGATCTTAGCAGCCTGTTTCTAGAGGCTGAACAAGTATTCTGGCCTTGAAGATGGCCTAACCCTTTTAGATTTGAATTTGTGTGCTTAAAAGCAGAGAAACAATTCACTTTAAGGTACACTTCTGTTGTTTAAATAATTTTTCTAACGTTTTAGAGAGGCATTTAGGACACCTAAATGGAATCAACACATACTTTTTGTTTTCCTGAGGGAATCATTTTGAGAACATACTGGGACCAAATCTACACTAAAGCTAGATCTTAGGAAAATTTCACATTTTCAGAGAAATTAAGTCGGTTTTTAAAAGATGCAAATATTCCATTGAATTTCGACAATAATCACTTATCATTGCATTTTTTATGATCATGGAACTGCTCCACAATGTGCAGAGATATGATAACAAGCTCCCAGGCACTTGGAACTCAGCTGATAGGTTTTATTATAATTCCTCAGTCCTGCACTCTACCTGGAAGTTTTGCCCGTCACTGATAAAGACAGTGTAAGTTGGTATCAAGGTCTTTACTTTTAAAGAGAAATGGCTTGTAAGAATTACATTTCATTTTTACTTGTTCTTTTACTAAAACATAGCTTGAATAAATCCATGATATACATAATTTAATAACCAGCAGCACCATGAAGGCATTTTTTTCCCTTGTATTTGCAACATCAATAGTTTCATATTTGAAGGACAACTTGAACTTTTGTAGGGAAATATGCTATACACAAAAAGTCGTTTTCATTTTCTCAGCATTATGATTATGTGTGTTTTTGTTCTCTCTCTTTTATGCTTATGAACTATAATAGTTTAAAAAGTCATCATCATCATATTTGTGGCAAACTACTTCTAAGCTATTAAACCTGGGATTTCTAGTGTTTGAAAAGGTAAGCCCCAGCAGTCAACTCCATTAGGGCCTTGTCCATTCAGGGATTGTATCTGACCATACTACATTGCCTTTAGGACGATTGAATGGTGAGTTCTGCTTGTGACTTCTGAATGTTATATTTGTTTGTTTGTTTGTTTAAACATTTATGACCGTAGATTCCCCCTCATGTTTAGCCGAGAAGGCAAATTGAATCAATGCATTTAAACATCCTTGAGGTATTTGTTTCATTGTTTCTCTTTAAAGGACTTTTCCTTGGTGTCACACTGTCCAGGAGATGCCTCCTTGCTTAGGGTGGGCTCTGTTTGGCCACACTGATCCCCTTGGCCTACACACAGATGTGTTCCCCCAGTGGGCGGTCAGTTCCCTGCTACTGTACCTCTCAAAGTCCATCTTAGAAACTCAGCTTTGGGTTAGTTATGAGAACACTATTCAGGTTTTTCTTTTAAAAAATTTCTCTTCTGCTCAAATATAGTGTCGCAGAGGTCATGGACATGGCAGTGGGGGTGCGGATTGGAGAGTGCCTTTCTCAGATCAAGCACCTCTTTGCTGACATTTATGTAGACGCGGCTCTGTTGGCACTTCCTGGTTCTCGCTCTCCTCGTCTGTAGGGCAGTCTGGTCTCTGAATACTTGTTTTTACACCTCCAGGTGTAGCACAGGGACTTGTGGGCAGTCCTTTCTGCCAAAGCCCATCGAGGGCAGATCTCTCACCGGGTGGCCAGTGGACTCTTACAGAATTCCCTGGGCTGCTTTGACAGTATGGTAAACCCTCGATTTTGTGGGCCTTGATTTAATGGACTTCGGGTTTAATGGACAAAATTTCCGGTCCGTATGTCATATGCGAAAATTAACACACCCTGTTATTTTTAAAGTGCTTTAATCCAAGATTTGCTTATAATGACATTGACAGGTTATTTTTTGTTGTTCACTGTTATTTTTTTTTAACTTTAGCAAATATGCCCTATCAGTGTTTCTCAACCTTCCTAATGCCACGACCCTTTAATACAGTTCCTCATGTTGTGGTGACCCCCAACCATAAAATTATTTTCATTGCTACTTCATAACTGTAATTTTGCTACTGTTATGAATCATAATGTAAATATCTGATATGCAGGATGTATTTTCAGGGGTCGCGAACCACAGGTTGAGAACCGCTGCCTGGTTTGGCTCAGTGGATAGAGCCTGCGGATTGAAGGGTCCTGGGTTTGATTCCGGTCAAGAGCACATGCCTGAGTTTCGGGCTCCATCCCAAGTGGGGGGCATGCAGGAGGCAGCTGATCCATGATTCTCTCTCATCATGGATGTTTCTATCTCTCCCTCTTCCTTCCTCTCTGAAGTCAATAAAAATATATTTTTAAACAATGGTATTAAAAAAATTAGCAAATAGGCTCTGTGTTGGAAAATATACTGTAGTAATTTCACCAACAAATATAAATATTACATATTGACAACTGTAGTCTACATATTTAAACCCAAGCGTCACTGCTCATAAACCGTGTTGGGGAATGATTAGCACGTGATCACACCGACTCTCGCTGGTCATTGGTCCTGTTGTTCCCTGGGGTGACTTTCTGCAGCGGTTTTATGAACACGTGTGGGCTGATGTTCCCACCTGCGCTAAATCACGCTCCCGCCGTGTGCACTTATTTAATCTCGGTGACTGGTGAATGCAAGCATTCGCTAGACCTATTCAGTATAAAGTTAAAATTACTGTAATACATACAGACAACTCTTTTTGTGAAATTCTTTTCATATGTACTTAATTTTAATTACACAAACATGCCTGCATAAGTAAAAACAGGTAAACTAACTAATTTGTCAATTTTTTAACATATGAATTCAGAAAACCTATTTTGTTATATGAGGGACTTTCGTCTTTAATGGACACTTCCTCGCCCTAATTAGTCCATTGTATTGATGCTTTACTGTATTCCCTGGCCACCTCTTAGGTGGAATCAATCAGAATTTCCAGTGTTGCAGGACTGGTGGTCTGCATTTTTCCTGTATCTCTCTAAGTGTTTCTTAGGTACACTAAAGTTTAATGACCAGTATTATGAACTGAACGTTTGTTCCTGCTCAAATTCCCATGTTGTATTCAGAATCTCCAATGTAATGGTATTAGGAGGTGGGGTATTTGGGAAGTAATTACATTTAAATTTATTTCTTTATTGAATATTTTTATTGATTTAGAGAAAGAGGAAGGGAGAGGAAAAGAGAAACATCAATCACTTGCCTCCTGTATGCACCCTAACCAGGGATTGAACCTGCAACCTGGTCATGTGCCCTGACCTGGAATTGAGCCAGCGACCTTTCAGTGCATGGAACAACACTCCACCAACTGAGCCACATTGGCCAGGGTGGAAAGTAATTACATTTAGATGAGGTGATGAGTATAGAACCCCCATAATGGGATTAGTACCCTTATAAGAGGAATAGACACCAGAGCTTTCTCTCTCTGTCACGTGAGGTCACAGCAAGAAGGCAGCCATGACAAGCCTGGAAGAGGCCCCCACCAGAGCCCAGAACACACTGGAACCCTGATCTCTGACTTCCCTGTCTCTAGAACTGTAATAAACGTTTGTTTAAACCACCCAATCTATGATATTTTGTTAGAGCAACCCAAGCCGACTAAGACAACCAGTGTCCTAGGGGAAACTCCCCCTATCTGGCCAAAGAGGTAGCTTTACCTTTAGAAGGAGAATGAGGTACAAAGAATGATTATTCGGAGATCAGTTTTTGCATATTGCAGTCCTCTCACTATTTCTACTGTGGCGACTATTGTCTATTATCAAGTGTCTTTGTATGCCTCCTTTGCCAATTCTCAAATTGCTCCTTCCATCAGCTGCATTTGGTGCAGAAAAAATTCCAAAGCACATCTCAGGTGTTGGATTTAAGCTCCTAAATGTCCTGATTCCTAATCTGCCTTTGGCCAGCCAAGAGGCTGTGCAAGACTCCTTACGTTTCTGCAGAGTTCACTGAATTTGCTTTACCATTAAATTTGAGAATATCATGTGACCTTTCAGTATACATTAAAATTAACAACATTCCTTTAGTCTTCAACATAAAATCATGGCCATTAAGGCTTTTCTTTTGAGATTCTGAAAAATTCACGAACTGTCATTGAATTTTCTGAAATTAAAACAGTGAGTTAACAAATGGCAGTAAATATGATTTATGATGTGATACGGCAACTCAACATATGCTGCAGCTTTTAATTCTTGGTAATTACCATTAGCCAGGGAATCACTGAGAAATGCTTGAGAAGAGGACCTGATAGAAGAGAATTTTTCTATCAAACGAAAGTCCCAAATTTCATGTTTCTTCCAAGGTTTTGTTGGGAAGGACAGTCCTGTGGTTTGGAAAATTGAAAATTCACAGCCTTTTTCACATCCCTTCTTATAATAAAGATTCCATATCGAATTGCTTCTCAGTTAATATCATGGCTATATCTGATTACAAAACACATGAATATAGGTTAAAAAGTGAAAAATGTAGACAATCTATTTAATTATAATTAAAGAGAAAATAAGTTGCTATTCCAACTCAGCTTTATAATATTTAATTGTATGCATTTTTTTTTTGCTTTAACCAAATGCAGATGAGTTCAGATATTGAGTATACAAATAGGTTCAAGAATAGCCTACATAAAGTCAAGGAAGACGTTTGGACACCCATTCTGAGCTTTCCAATAATCAATCTTTCCAATGTGTACCATTGTTATGACAGAGCACTAGCCTGAGTGGACCAGGGATCTACTCTGCTCACTGTAGCATATTTTAGGGATGGCAGGGTGTGTGTACCAGCTTCTGGGCAAAGGGAGGCAATGATCTGGCCTCTAATCATGACTGCGCCAAGCGTGAGGCTCACTGGACTTTTGGCACATGGGAGGGACGGGACCAATGCTTGAACATGGATCTGTGTGGTTATGCAGATCCGTACTTGCTGAGATGGCTTTCTCCATAGCAAAGGAACATAGGGTACCCATTTTACTAAACTTCAAGAGATGTAAACTCTTAAAATGAAATAGCAATGTTCAGCCACACAAATATATAACACACAGGGAGTGGATTCATCTATGGGCATTTTATTTGTGTGTAAAATTTCAAAGTTTTGATTTTTTAAAATAAATTGGGTTTCCATTATAAGTTGTCATTTAAAGGTACCCATTCAGAGTTTGTTCTTGGCATGGTTGTCTTATTTTTACCTGGTCCCGGTACTTAATTATTCCCCAGAGTCTAGCCTTGTTTAGCATTTTTTTTTTTCAGTCTTCTGAGGCTATTTGTGGCAAGAGCGTGAGACTTGAATGGATAAAGCTGGTCATCTGCCACTCATTAGCTGTTTGACCCTGCACAAGTAGGTTAATGTCTCTAAATCTCAGGTTTCCTGTTTATTAGTCAGGCATAATAAAGGTGACATAGAAAATAATAATGCCTCATTGACTCATTGTTCGCTTTAAAGAAGGTCATGTTTGTTTGGGTAATTCCTTTGTAAACTCTGATGCAGCAACAAACAAAACAGGCCTTCCCAAGTTCTGTTTTTTAACTATTTTCCCGAGGAAGAAGAGGTTCTTGAGAGGCTCCTGTAGTATAGAAGCTTTTGTGAATCTTTGTTCCTAATGCTCACTCAGCTGACTTTGTTGTCTTTAATTTTACTACCTATGGGTAGGGAGAAAGGATCCCAAATATAATGGGGCTGCTAAGAGTTCATAAAGGCTGAAATATTTAAAAATACTTCACGAACCAAGATGGTAAAGAAAATAATAAAAACATTTTATATTTCTATTTTTGCTTAAAAGTACTCCTACTATTTCTCAAACTGTATTTCATAAGGAATCCTATATGTTTGGGACAAGTGCCACTAGTGGTCATTATTGTGACATGCCAACAAAAAGTGAATGACACACTTCCGAGCCGCTCAGAGGCTGAGCCACAATCCGTGGCCAGATGTAGGCCTTTACTGCGACATGTTGGCATGCCAATGGGCACAGCCCTCTGTGTGTCTTATGCTCTCTTCCCACTCGCAGGGCACCCTTATCCCAGGAGACAACAAGGGGGAGGTGAGTGTGAGGGACCTGCCATCACTAGGCAGTAATAACTTCCTGAGAAGTGGATCATCGAACTTTCAGAGTGTGTTTTATTTGTTGATTTGTTATTTGACGTTGACTTTTTTCTTTTCTATGTGCACTTGTGGTGCATATACAAAAACAATTTTTTATTCATGATACAATGCTCAGGCAGTGATTGAAATAAACTCTGCAACTTCCCCTTGCTGTTAGTTCACCCAGACTGCCTGCCACTGGAGAACATGAAGTGAGTCACTGAAGGATGAGTGCTGGCTACCCCCTCCTAGCAAATAATAATCACAGAGATAATATCTTTAATATGAATACAATTTCTTCAGCTTATAAACTAAATAAAGGTATTTTTTAAATCCTATGTTTTGATTTGTAACATTGAATCTAAGCAAAACCTATTCTTTTTATGCAAATATAGTTAAGACAGGTTCCCTTGTGTATTTCCTGTGCCTAGTTGTACACACACACACACACACACACACACACACACACACGATATAAATACACTCTGCACAGAGATCCTAGAAGTGCACCAACCACTAATGATGAAAATCTGGCATTCTTGATTAATCTTCATCCCAATAGTAAGTAGTCATGCCAGTGACCCAATAGTTTAGTCACTATTACATTTCTTTAGGTGAGAGTAGGGGATACAATGCGATATAGAAAACACCATTATGGAGTTTTCGTGGATTGCCTCCTTAACAGGTTGCAGAATATGGCCAGAAATGCCTGGATATATGCTTGAGAGGCTGTGGGGCCAAGCAAATGTCTTCTAATTCCTCAGTTATTATGACAGGACAGCCTGGAGAACTGTGGGTTGAATACAAATTTAGTAACTGGTTGAATGACAATACAGAGGGCTGCTGACTAATGGATTGTTGCAGCCTATATATGTAAGCCTCCAGCTGTGTGTGTCAGAGCTCAATCCTATGTTTTTCCCCATTGTATTTGGTTTTCATGTTTTACATGAAGATTAAGAAGACATGCTTATTTTTCTGCAGATGGAAGGGATGACAAATATAGGGGCTGGAATGTGGTTGCCTATTCAACTCTTATGCTATTTAGGTTAAGGTTTAAGCTGTCTGCCAGAGACTCCAAAATATAAGTAGTTTCCTTTTAAGCAAATGAAGTGTGAATTGCAAATGTACCTTCCATTTGTATTCAATTGGCAAGAACATCGCTACATCTCTCTACCTCTAAACCATCCAATACCGTAGCAATGACCATAGGAGGGTTTTGAGCCCTTGAAATGTGGCTGGTCTGAACTGAGGTGTGCTCTGAGTGTAACATACACACCAACCAAAAATTTAGAATAAAGAAGAATACATGATATCTATCTTGTTATGTTAACACTTTTTATATTAATTGCATGACAATGACAATATTTGGATATATTAGACTAAATAAGGCGTTGTTATTAAAATGAATTTTACCTCTTTCCTTTTACTTCATTTAACGTGGCCACTAAAAATCTAAAATCTAAAGTCACATATAGAGCTCCCATTATATGTCTGTTGTACAGTGTTGCATCTGGCCAGTGGCCAGGAACCTGGGTTAAACTACAATCCTGTGGAAGAAGAAAAGGATGGCTTGCGGTGATAAGTAGCAATATGTCCCACTATTGTGCCTCAAGCATCTCACAAACTATTGAGCTTGCTCAGTGTATCTTGTTTTAATGAATGATTGAATTACTGTGTTTGCATCTCAGAATATATCAGAATTGACTGATAGGCCATATTCACTGAGTGACATAGTATGCCCTAAATTTTATCTGTATAACGGCAGGACTGAGGAAACAGCTACAGCAATATATTTATTAAAATTGCAAGGATTTTTCTTTTGTAGCCAGCTCAATCAATATATGTCAATGATGTGATGTGGCCAACACAACATCAAAAGCAATCTTCGACTGCATTAATAAAAATTATTTCTAAGAACAGACAGCATCCCTGACCTACTCTCTACTTTGTTGAGTTTACTATACCTGTAGTGTTTTAGTAGGTTTTTGAGGTCATCCTGAAGTATAAAATAACTCATATTTTACAAGGTTAAACTTTAGGGCTATGATAGGGTTGGTTGGGGGATATCTTCAGTTTATGATTCCTATACAGTATCTTATGAATATATTGAGAATATAGGGGTACATATGGCATGAAAATTAGAGAGAAATGAGGAAATTGTCTGTGTATGGTTGGTAAGTAACACCAGAGACACGGATGAATTCTTCCACGGGGAATACATGGCTAGAAATAACCACCCTGACATTTAGAGGTGGGGTATTAGGAAAGGGGCAAGGACAGGGGACTGAGAAGAGCTTTCAGAAAGGCGAGTGCATGTGTCAGGAAGGAGTACTCACAGTGTTGAGGCTACCGTGTGGTCCAAGAGTACAGGACCAAAAGTTTATCTCAAGTTGAGTAAGTGGAGCGTTCTTGATGTCAATAGACTAATGGAGACTGAACACTGGTTTGAGAAACAACACAGAAGAGGTGAGGTAGGATTAGTGAGAGAAGATAATTTTTACAAAAGTGTTGCTCTGACATACTGATATTACCGATCTCTTGACATGATGTCTTGAGAAGGACACAATATCATTTCTGTGGCATTCTTGCTAAACATGCAAGAATTTCTCAAATTGCAACCATGAAACAATGCCAGATGAACCCAAACTGAAGGACATTCTACAAAATAACTGATTTGTTCTCTTCAAAAATGTTCAAGTCATGACTAGGGAAGATGAAGATTACAGGAGACCAAGGAGAAATAACAATTAGTTGTAATGTGGGACCCAGAATTGGATCCTGGTACAGAAAAATGACATTCGTGGGAAAACTGGGGAAACGTATATAAGGTCTATAGTTTGATAGTGTTGCAGCAATGATAACTTCCCAGGTTTGATGACTGTACCATGGTCACCCAATGTGTTAACATTAGGGAAAGCTGGGTGAAGGGCATACAGGAACTCTTTGTACCACTTTTGCAACTTTTCTGTAAGCCTATAACTAATTTAGAAAAAACAAGTTTTATTCTGAAGAGAAGGAGAGGGGTAGGAGATGGCTGGAAGGAACATGAGGCAGAGGAGAGTTCGAAATTCGCAATAGTAGTGAAAATGTTTAATACTATTTTCTAAGAGCTTACCATGTGGTAAGTGCTTTGTGAAAATGTTGTCATGCGGCATTCATAACTGTACTACAGAGAAAATGTTGCTGTTTTTGTTCTTGTTACTCCACTTTCATAAGTGAAATAAAGGAGACACGAATGAGGTAGAACATGGTCCACATACGGCAAGTGGCAGAGCTGGGATTTGAAGCTGATTTTTTAAGCCTCTGCATTATATATTCTCTTCAAAATCAGAGAGAATTGAGTATGTTTAAATGCTTAAGGCATAGAGGCTGATAAATGGAGGGGGGGGAGAGGGATAGAAAAGACAAAGAAAATAGAAAATAAAGTGTGAAACCCAGAATATGGAGGGACTACAGACTTGGATCTGAGGAGGGGCACTGTCCACAGTAGTAGGGGAAGCCTAGAGCGGAAGTAGAGAGGTCGTCCGTGTGTAGGTAGTACTGGCTGGAGACTGATGAAGTTCTTAGGTGGCCTTGACTTTATTTTTTTTAATCTTTATTGTTGAAAGTATTACATAGGTTCTCCTTTTACCCTATTAACCTCTCCCAGCCCTCTCCTGCGCCCCCCACTCCAGACCCTCTCATCACCCCATTGTCTGTGTCCACAGGTTATTCATATATGCAAACAAGTTCACTGGTTGATGTCTTCCCACCCACCATATGAAGGAGGAGCTGAGGCCTCTGGTATCTTAATGCTAGACAAAAATTTACTTACTTTAATTCATCGCAGTGCTAAGATTAATTCTGATGAGTGTGAAATTTATAGCTTTTTAAATGTTAAATGACGGAGAGCATCTTCGTTTTTACAGCATTTTTTTTTTTTTTTGAGGCTGGCTAAATAAGTCGAGAAGAATGGAATTATTATAGTTGAGTGATTTGGCATTTGATATTTTCCAGTGGCACTAAGGGTCTAAATGTTAGTTTGATAGCAACAAGCAAGAAAAGATTGTTTTTGCATCCTTCAATTATATCTTTTGAGATTTCTTCCTAAAAAATATTTAACAGAAAAGTTGATGTTATTCACTTAAAGAAGATAATCAAGCCCCACGCCAATGCCACAGAAAATTAAATTTAGATTTAACTGGTTTTAGGACATGCTTACACTAAGGATCTCAACTTGTGTCTCCTCAGATTTGTGGAAGAAAAATATCTCATTCAGAAGACAATTTTGTTGTTTGACAACTGAAAATAAGACATTTCTGTTAATATTACATTTGACTAATATATTTTCTACTAAGAAGTAAAAAATGTCATAGTTTTCTTACAACCTTCTTCTCTCTTTACCATACTTCTATCTGGTTGAAAAAAAAATCTCTTAAGGGCTTTTTGTTTCATTTAATCATTGCTGTTATTTCTCAAATGGAGTTGAAGACATGATCCACTATTTGAATTAGCTATAAGTGGAAGGTGGATGTTTTTCACCCCATCAGGCCTGTGGAGATTTTGGGATGCTGTGGTATTTACTATAGTTTGGGGGAAAAGTATATCAAGAAGAATGGAAAGAAAAAGAGCATTTTATGAAATAACTATATAGAATGAATCTAAGATATTTTCTCTTTATCTTTTTAAAAGGACATTTTACTTACCTTGGTGAAATTAAATCTCTTTCATTGAAGTGAGTTATTAACTCATAAAAACAGAAACCCTCAAACAACCTCCCCTTCATCCACTCCTCTCAAATGTTTGCTTCTGAAAATCAATTGCTCAAAACTGATGATGGCAAAAGTGGTCAGGATATGTTCAGAGGATGATAAATGATAGGGAAGGGCTTTGCTTAAATATGCAACCTACAGGATATTTTCTCAATTTACGGGTAACTATGCATCGATAATCTTCAGTAAATAAACTGAACCTAATAAATGAACCAGACAGGCAAAAACTCATCATCCCTCAGGTAAATGATTTCTGAGGGAACTGGAAAATATTTTGAAAATATTTAAACAAATATCTATGGTTCTTATTAAGTGAATCCTCATACATATTCTCAGTAGCATCATTTTGCTGTAATTCTTTTTACTGTATTAAAATGAACTAAATAGTAAATATTATACTCTGGGTGGCTTGAATATTAAAATACTAAGAAATTATGAAGAAAACTCACATAAGGTACCGAGGATAGTATTAATAGAGACAAAATTCAGTTCTATTTCAAATCCTTCCTCTTGAAAAAAATAATAGAAGTTATTCAATTACTAACCATTCATTTTTATGAACATCATTTTAAAGAAAAGTGAGAATGGAAATGGAGCCATAAATGTGTGGAAAGCATTGAAGTGTGTATAAATCAATATTAAATTCCTCACCATAATAGATTAAAAGTACAAGCAACTGGTGTTGGATAATATTAAGGAAGTTTAGGGGTGATAATGGTATTGTGTTTGCATAAGGTGGGGCAAAAGTAGGTTTACAGTTGTTCATATGGCAAATAACAGAATAATTATTAAATATTAATACAGAAATAAACTGCATTTCACATACTCACAACTGCAAACCTACTTTTCCCCACCCTGTATTTTATAAAAGAGTTCTTATTTTAAAAGATACATAAATGGAATATTAAAAATTAAATGATGATATTTGGGTTTTACATCAATTAAATGAAAATGTAAGGGAGAATTGGAGGACTATGGATAAAAAAGATGTCTATGTGTTGATAATTAGTGAGACTGGGTGAATGAGTACATGGAGGTTTATCATATCCTCTGTGTACTTCTGTATATGCTTGGTATTATATGTGTGTTTATATATCTTTATATTTATATGTATATGTCACACATATAAGAAAGTGAGAACAATTAACAGTCCCATAAGATGTTTTGGAACCAGGAACCTTGATTACCCAACTCAGGCCATGAGAACATGAGGAATCCATAAGAGATTCAGACATGAGGATCACATAAGAGATCCAGGTAACTTTTCTTCAAGGCAAAGTGCAGGCTGTTTTACTTTGCCTGTTTCGTTGATACATGTACAGAAAGAAGTATTAGCAATGGCACAGAGACCACTTCGATGAGCAAACAAGAAATCTGAAGCAATGAGATTTTTCATTACTATTTCTTCCAATGAGTTGAAACTGATGTTTATTGCATGTAGGGCAAAGATGATATTGTTAATAAGTTCTGCTAGAGTTAATGCTAAGTTTCTTGCAGTCTTTTCTATTTATATGATATATGATTCCTACTGTTGAGAGCACTTCTCTGATTATTCATATAAACAATGAGTCAGTTCTTTTAGGTAGTATGCCTAATTTTAATCAAGGGTGGCCTCATTTTCAAGCTTGTATTAGAGTAGGAATTTCAAGCCTTTGTGATTTTTAAAATTAGGATCTCCATGAACAGAAAAGTCTTGGAATATTACACTTAAAGTGTATGAGGTATTAGTATGAGGCAAACAGAACCAGCATCCTGGTCACAAATGGATCACCAGTAGGGCACATGAAGAGCCATTAAATAAAAGAAACTGTCATCACATGAGGTTGGGACCAAGGCCTTACATTAGCTGAAGTACAAATAATTGGCTCATCATCCAGCAAAGATTATGGAATTTAAGTTTATAATTATCTAGGGTTTGATCAATACATAGTAACAATTAGTTCTTTTTCTGGGATGGAGGGATAATAGCAAAGTCATAAGTTGATTTGTCTATGTGGGTGCAAATATATGGTGTCATTTGTTGAGATCAAAATTGCTCAGAGGTGTTTATCAGGGGATCTGGTATGGATAACCTATTCGTTCATCTATAATGTGGGCAGTGGCTACTGTTTGGGAGACTCTAAGAATGGCATTGGAATGACTATGCTCTGATTTAAAAATTATAATAGAGAGGAAAAAAGAGAAAAGGGTCACATGAATAAATGCTCCACATCTCTAATCATCAAGGAATTGCAAATGAAAATCACACTGAGATATCACCTCACATGTGTGAGAATGACTATTATAAAAAAGTCAACAAATAACAAACGCTGGAAAAGATTTGGAGAAAAGGGAACCGCCCACACTGCTGGTGGGATTGTACATTAGTGCAGCCACTATTGAAAGCAGTATGGAGTTTCTGCAAAAAATTAAAAATAGAATGACCACACAATGCAGCAATTCCAATTGCAGGTATTTTTTTTCCAAACAAAACTAAAATACTAGTTTAAAAAGATATATGCATCCCTATGCTTATTGCAGCATTATTTACAATAGCCAAGATATGGAAGCAATCTATGTGTTATTGATAGAGGAGTTAATAAAGAAGATGTGATTAAAATGGTATTGTGCTAAGTGAAATAAGTCCGACAGAGAAAGGCAAATTACCATATGATTTCACTTATATGTGGAATCTAAAAAAACACACACACAAAACAAACAAGCAAAACAGAAACAGGCCCATGCTTTCCAGAGAAGAGGGAGTGGGGGAATAGGTGAAACAGGTGAAGGGGAATAAAACTTATAAACCTCCAGTTATAAAATAATAAGTCATGGGGATGTAATGTATAGCATAGGGAAATTTGTCAATAATATCATAATAACTTTGCATGGTGACAGATGGTTGTCAGACTTATTGTGATGATCACACTGTAAAGTATATAAACATCTATGCTGTAAACCTGAACTTAATATAATATTGTATGTCAATTTTATTTTAATACATAAAAAAGAAAAATGGCCATTATGAGTGGATGGCAAACAGGGGTTTATAGAAAAGAAGAAAAATGGTTATAGACAGGATGGTAAAATAAATATGAATTAGACAGAGATCTTGGTGTGATGTCTTAGGCAGAAGCTGTCCTGCTATCTGAGGTCATATACTTTTTAAAAATTGTAAATGTTTAATTTTTTAAATTACAGTTTATATTAAATATTATTTTTATTAGTTTCATGTTTACATCATAGTGGTTGGACAATAATATGCTTTACAAAGTGGTTCCCTCGATATTTCAAGTACTATCACACCTTATATAGTTATTACAATATTATTGATTATATTCCCTATGCTGTACTTTACATCCCTATGACTATTTTGTAACTACCAATGTGTACTTCTTAATCCCTTCACCTTTTTAACTCTGTCCCCCAAACTCCTCTCCTCTGGCAACCATCAATCTGATCTCTGCATTTATGATTCTGTTTCAGTTTTGTTTGTTTAATTTGTTCTTTAGATACTACATATCTATACTAATAAAAGAATAATATGCTAATTAGACCAGACATCTTCTGGACATCCATCTGGACAAAGCCACAGTGGCTGCGAGGGCCGAGGGCTGGCGGCACAGGAGAGGTGCTGCCCCGGAAGAGGAGGTGGTGATGCCATGGGAGCGGGAGCAGAGGTGGTGCCACCACCGCCCACCACTGCCCCTTTCGCAGAGGCAGCGAGGGAGAGGCCTCTGCACAGGCCCTTCTGTAGAGGCAGCAGGAGGGGGGGCTGTACGGTCCTGGTCCCAGTGCTGCTCCTTCTGTAGAGGCAGCCACAGAGGCAGGGGCGCGGGCCCGATCCCAGTGCCACACCTCCGCAGAAGCTGAACTGGGTGCGACCTGCTGTGCCTCAACCTCCCACAGCCCCTCCTCCAGCCAGGCTGGTCCCAGATCATCCCCTACCCACCAGTGGGCAGGGGGTGGGGCCAGCGCTAAGAAGCGAGGACCAAGATCTGGCAGCTATGGTGGCTGGCAGTGGCAGCAGCAGCAGCAGCAGCAGCAGCAGTGGGGTGATGAGGGCGGCGCCTTCCCATGATTGGCCCAGTCGCCTCCTGCAGAGGGAGGCCAGACTGTGGCTTAAGCCATCAGTAGGATATCCCCTGAGGGCTCCCAGGCTGTGAGAGGGGGCAGACCGGGCTGAAGGACCCGCCCCCTCCCCAGTGCACGAATTTTCGTGCCTTGGGACTCTAATAAATGTAATAATATAGTATTCATCTTTCTCTGACTTATTTCACTTAGCATAATACTTTTTAGGTCCATTCATGCTGTCCTAAATTGTAAAATTTCATTCTATTTTAAGGCTGTGTAATATTCCATTGTATATATGTACCACTACATTTTTAAACACTCATCTCATGATGGGCACTTGGGTTACTTCCATATCTTGGCTACTGTAAGTAATGCTACAGTGAACATAGGGTTGGGGTATATTCTTTCAAATTTGTGTTTTGGGTTTCTTCAGATATACTATATCCAGAAGTGGAATCACTGGGTCATAAGGTAGCTGCATTTTCAATTTTTTGAGGAATGAGGTCACGATCTTTTTCTGTTGATTTGGGTAAGCTGTCTTCATCTGAAGACCAGTTGTTTCTGTAAGATATCTGATCATCTTTGGCTTAAGATCCCCTATTGAAGGAACCTTTCAATTGTGTTGCTTTAAAGCAATTAAGAATTGCCTTTTAGTTGAAAACATGAACCAAAGATTGACTCTCTAGAGTTTCACTGCTGTATTTTTTGTTAAGAGTATCTGAAAATGTCCCTTCTAATGAGGATCAGAGTACTATTTTCTTTTAAAAAAATATATCTTTCTTGATTTCAGAGGAAGGAAGAGGGAGAGAGAGATAGAAACGTCAGTGATGAGAAACTATCATTGATTAGCTGCCTCCTGCAAGCCCTCTACTGGAGATCGAGTCCAAAACCTGGGCATGTGCCCTGACCAGGAATTGAACGGACACCCCCTGGTTCATAGGGCTATATTCAACCACTGAGCCACAGCAGCTGGGCCAAAGTACTGGTTTCTGAAGTCTGTTTCAAAATCTCCTGGTTGAAGATCATGAAGGGGCTATTTAGGAAGATGTTGTAGGGAGGTAGCCTTAAATTTTGGTGATAGATTGAGTATATTTCATGAGTCTCTTTTGCAGTATGTTGTCATATGTTTGTACAACAGGTCAAAGTATAGTATCAGAGATCTCTAAATGAATGGGTCTTCAAGTTATCAGTTCATAGGTGAAAATCTGATCTATAAATTTTTTTTAAAATAAAAGATGCCATTGATATTTTATCATGGCCTCTTTGAATCCCTTAAGGGATTTACTGGTTGAGGTTTTAAGTAGATTATAACCTTGGTGAAGGCTGCCTGTTTGGTAGGATGATCTTCACAGCATTGTCTTTTGCTTCCATAGTATCTCTTTGCACACCAGCTTCAACAGTTATAATTGACACCTTTGTAGGAAGCATGTAAAAGTTCCTTAATTTGTCCATTTTTGATGAAGTTCCAGCAGAAGTGAGAAACTTTTTTAGTTCTAAAGCAGGGGTCCTCAAACTACGGCCCGCAGGCCACATGCAAATACAAATATTGTATTTGTTCCCGTTTTGTTTTTTTACTTCAAAATAAGACATGTGCAGTGTGCATAGGAATTTGTTCATAGTTTTTTTTTTAAACTATAGTCCGGCCCTCCAACGGTCTGAGGGACAGTGAACTGGCCCCCTGTTTAAAAAGTTTGAGGACCCCTGTTCTAAAGCATTCAGAAATCATGGATTATGAAAAGCATACCTGCTTGCGCTCTCTGTTTATTTTCTGGTGTTTTGCTAGATGAAAAACTCTATTAAGCATAATAACTTCTGCCACCTGAACTTGTTATATGTCCATTAGAGGAGTATATTCTAAAGGAGAACTGAAATTAATGATAGGAGCCTACTTGACAACCTCCAGTTTCCATTTTGAGATAAAATCCATCCACAACCAATAACAGGACAGGGTTCTCAAGGGAAGTATCCACCAAAGCTGAGTGCAGTACAGAAAATTCCTTAACTTAGATAAAATAATCATAAACTTTCCCTTCTTCTGGTGGGCTGGGGAGTGGCAGGGTTAGGATGTCACGGCGGGAATAGAAATGTGAGAAAGAGAGAGTAACCAAATCTCATTAGAAGTTAAGTGGCTAAAAAAATGTTGTTATCTCTCAGTTAGTAAGGTCTGTGCTATGTGAGGGACCATGAGATCAAGTTGGACACTGAGAACTAATTCAGCAGAAGCATTGACATGTTTTGCACCAGTAATGAAGGGTGCAGTTCTAATAATCGATGGGGTTTGCATGGTTCTCATGAAGTTGAGTTAAAATCTCAATTTGCCCTAGCTGGTTTGGCTCAGTGGATAGAGCGTCGGCCTTTGAACTGAAAGGTCCCAGGTTCAATTCTGGTCAAGGGCACATGCCCGGGTTGTGGGCTTGATCCCAGGTGAGGGACTTGCAGGAGGTAGCCGATTCATGATTCTCATCATGGATGTTTCTATCTCTCTCTCCCTCTTCCTTCCTCTCTGAAATCAATAAAAATATATTTAAACAAATAAACAAACAAAAAACCTCAACTTGTCCAGATCTCTCATGAACAAATCAGTAAAAGGGGTTTTTGTAATGAAGGCTGCCTAGGAAAGGAAGCTTTTAAAGAGTCTTTTTCAGGTCACAGAGGGCTTGTCATGTTTGGCTTCTCTGAGGAGAGTATCTCTTTCTGAGGCCTTAGTCCAGCGGTTCTCAACCTGTGGGTCGCGACCCCTTTGGCGGTCGAACGATCCTTTCACAGGGGTCGCCTAAGACCATCCTGCATATCAGATATTTACATTACGATTCACAACAGTAGCAACATTACAGTTATGAAGTAGCAATGAAAATAATTTTATGGTTGGGGTCACAACATGAGGAACTGTATTTAAAGGGCCAGAAGGTTGAGAACCACTGCCTTAGTCAATTCCCACTTGTTGCAATCCCAGAAAAACTTGACACCTATGATCTGCAGTAGGAGCTAAACCTAGAAACACTGATTTTCATTTGGGGCGGGGGTTAGTATAAGTCTGGGTGGACTTTCAGGAAAGTGTGTTTTCCTTTTCAGACCCCACATACTGGCCTCTGTTTTGGCAAAACTAATTTACCTTCTGAAATGTTAACTCCTTTTCTGCTAAGGCTGAGAGCAAGTGGAGGGAATCCTTTTCATGGGCTTCATCATCCTCTGAAAAGGAGGGTTCATATTATGTCAGAGCTGGATCACAGAGAAATTTAGACCTTCTTGGTCTTAATTGAGAATATGGGGGGAATTGGAAGGGACTTTCGTGAACCCCTAAAGCATAACTGTGCAGGTATCTTGTCTTCCCCAGGAGAAGGCATAAAGCAGCAGTTCTCAATCTGTGGGTCGCGACCCCTTTGAAGGTCGAACGACCCTTTCACAGGGGTCGCCTAAGACCATCCTGCATATCAGATATTTACATTACGATTCATAACAGTAGCAACATTACAGTTATGAAGCAGCAACGAAAATAATTTTATGGTTGGGTCACAACATGAGGAACTGTATTTAAAGGGCCAGAAGGTTGAGAACCACTGGAAGGTACTGACTTCCCTGGTCTAGAGGGGCACTGCAAAAGGGAGAGCAGGGACTCCCAGCAGTGCAGTGAGTGACTGCACCTGCGTGGATGACAGCATGGTCCTTGGGTTAGGTACCACTGGGAAGAAAGGATAAAATGCTGATGACCCTGGGGTCTTGAACAAATCAATATCGCCTCTTGTTTTGTTTCTTTATTGGAAAGACAAGTGTTACAAGGACTGGTGCAGGCTACGAAACAGCCTGTGGATATAACACTTTTATCTGTGGGCTTAAGGCCTTTCTTTGCTTCTGGTTCAAGGGATATTAGGGAAGTTTGAGTAACTGTTTGGTCAGATTTATCTCAACTTCCACAGAACTTCAAATCCAATGATGAGCCATGGAATTTAGGGGGCCTCTAAAAGATGAAAGATACAAAGCCCTGATTTTCCCCGGGAACCTCTGGGAGGAATGCAGCTCTGCTGACACTGTGATTTTAACCCGGGAAGACATGTTTTCAATGCATGACCTCCAGAACTGTGAACTAATAGATGTCTGTTGTTTTAATACACTGTGTTTGTGTAATATGCTACAGCAGCAATTGGAATTTGAAATAATCCATGTGTCAAGACCTTTAACTGAGGTATGCGTCAAATAGAAAGGAGGGGCACAGATCTATCCAGGGCAGATACACTTGGTTATGAACAGAGGAGTCCTCTACAACCTCAAAAATAGTCTCTCTGGTTTACATTTCATATTACAATTTCATGAAGTCTCTCCTTTTGAGCAGGGAGAAATATTTTTCATTCAAGGGCCCGAGGGGTAGGTTCCACTTAAAGACTGATAAATAGGGAAAAGCTGTGCATTATCTGAAACACCTACCACCTGGGTAGTATATTTACTCTGATCCAGAGCCTGTGCAGCGATGGAGGGTTTAATGAAGAAAGAGTAGTTCTCTGTCCATCAAGAGATTGACCATCTGTGTTTACAGTTACTTCATCTTGAGTGTTTAAAGGGGAGGCCGGATATTGGGTGCTTTTTCCTTCCTCAGAGCATCCTTACTTTTCTGAACTGAGGGATTTTTCTTCAACTTGGTGATTCTTTTGTTAGATGAGGCAATCTTTTCCCCAGGGGCCTTTCTGTTACAGTATCTGCGAGTGCCCTGTCAGCAGGTGATCAGTCAGGAAGTGAGCTGCCTCGCTGTTTGATCTGTTAGGACCATAAGTTTATTTTGGATCCTGCCTCATTTTTCCCCAAACCCTTTCAAAATGTCCTGTAGGATGTTGTAAGTCAGGGAGAGCGGTGTTTCCCATTCCAATTTCTGCCTATAAATTAGGTCTCCAAGTTCAGGTGCAATTCCTTGACAAAAGTAGATGGAAGGTTTGCTGTTACATCAGCGCCTTTTAAACCCCCAGATGTTGCTGAAGGTATCCTGAAAATGTCCCAAACTTCTATCTTTTCTGTTTGCATGATTGAATGATGGTCCAATCACTTTTATTGGAATGTTCAGGTGGTTTTTATGAGACCTTGCTCTACTTTCGCATTTGTTTTTGACTCAGGTTTATGGTCAAAAGTGAGATCCTGTCAGTCCCCTTTTGGGTCAGTCCAATAAGTTTTTGCCACTGAGATTTAGCATCTGAAGTTCTGATCAACATGTGTTTCAGTTGATATAGGTCAAGTATCCATGGGTCGTACATACTCAAAAGAATTCTAAATTATATGAAAATTGCTGGTTTTGTCTGGGTTTAGGGAAATTCTTAATTATTGCTTTTTAATTCAGCTTATAGATGAGGTTTAAATTCTAGAGTTCCCTTATTCTACCTGGCTCTGGCAGGGATAGATCTTTAGAGACAACTGGCATTTTAGCATCTTAGGAGGATCATTGGGAAGTGTAGGGAGTCTGTACAAGGGGAGGAGGATGGAGGATATGACAGAGGAGTGGAAGGAGGGAGAAGAATGGTAAGAGGGAAGAGGAAAACAGAATAGGGAGGCAACTGGAGAACAAAAGGGAGATAGATTTACCAGGAAAATGAGTCCAGCTTTTTGTTGCTTAAGTTTATCAAATTGTTCATTAGTCTTGGCCAAATAATCCTGGAAAGAAGCAATATTTGAATCAGAATATTATTTGGAGATGTCTACACACCACTTATGAAATGCTGCCCACAATAGCTTGTTCCATTTTTCCCTAAGGCACCTCTCAAATGAACATTTTAAATCCAAGACAGTGTTCCTTAGAGTGGACTCTGAAGGCTCAAATTATTCTTGGTGAAGTCATGACACGTAGAGAGTTATGCCCAAGAATTAAGATTGTACACAGAGTACATAGAACAATCGGCAGTTTTCTTTGAGGAGACGATTTAAACTTGTGACTTGACAATGGTTCGTCAAAGTGTTGCTTGTGTACTTCATGTCTCAGACCCCACCTTACTGGCTGCCTATAAAAGCCAAGCTCCATAGTCTGTGACCCCTGGCAGGCAAAAAGCAAAGATAACACTCTCCCTAGATCAAAGCCAAGCTCCCAGAACAGAACACTGAAATGGAAGTAAGACCTCACCCCATTTTCTTGGTGACCCACAACAAAGTGTCTGAATGGAAGCTGGTCTGATTAAAACACACACACTCACTGGTCTGTGATTCTGGCTAGAACAACAGGCTTACAGACCAATGACTGTGTTCTACCCTATGTTTCTCCTTCACAGCTTTATGTTGTTGAGTATTGTTATGAAAAATAATACTTTTAGGTAGAACTACACAAAAAGAAGCACAAAAGAAAGGAAAAATGGACAAATAGAGATGGCGCTGAGGATGTCAAACAAATGGGAATGGATAACAAAATTTGGGTACCACATACAATAAACAGGTAAGGAACTCAATGCACAGACAGAGGAGATCAAAGCCACAAGCAGCAAGGCACAAGGGATGCCCCTGGGTACAGCAGCGACAGGCAGTCCAGGAGGTATCTCAGAGGATGTCCAGAAAAACTGTGAAAATGACATAAGACTACCCAGGTGAGGACAAACAGGTATTTGTTGAGAGCTTGGGAGTCCGCCACATCATTTGCATTTGCCAGAGACTCAAAGACAGGTTGGCATGAGAAAGCTTTATACTAAAATTGGTTTCAGACATGCTCTGATTGGACATTTTTGGCATGGAGGAGCTGAAGAGAGGCTAACAAGAGGTGGAGCATCTTCTGTGATTGGTTTGGGGAGTATATTACACTTTTTCTGATTGGTCCTGAGTAGGAAGCAGAGCAGGGACAAAAAAAAAAAATTGGAAACTGAACTGACAGTTTCTGAGTTGGTCAAAATTCTGAACTTCGTGCGCCAATTTCTGTAGAGGTTGGGGTTTGTCTTCCAGGCTGATTTCTGGAGGAGTTATGGCCCAGAGTTCCCTTGTTTATGGTCTGGCCATTGTCTGATTGTCTGCTCAGGCGCTCAGATGAGAGAGTATCAGAACAGGTTTATGGGGAATAACAGGTTGAGAGAGGACCACCGTCTGAACAAGGAATTTGCTCCTGCAATTGACTGACTGACTGATCAACTTCTGGGAGTGGAGGTTTTTGTAGAATACTCTCTGGCAGAGCAAGATAGAGCTGGTTAAGATTCTAAAAGACCTATTAACAGGTAGAGTATATCTTGATGGGAACTTGATTCAATCAATCCCATTTTCTCTACTTTGTTGTAAACACATAGACCAGGCAATTCACATACTACAACCAAGTGGCTATAACGCAGCCCTAAAGAGGGCCACTATGTCTGGTTCAGGCTGCAATGTTTTGGGGCGTGTAAAACAGAATATTAAATTCACAATGAGAATAAATGCAGGCCTATTTGTTGAATGGATTTTGACATGAAAATGGACTACAGCTAATTTTCTTTAAGCTGGGACTATTAGATAAAGGAGGGGGGAAAGGTTCTGAGGTTAATGACATGATGTTTACTTCAACTGGCCCACTGACCTGGCCAACTAACCTGGCCAGCTATGGCAGGAGAAGAAACTGAGGAAAGAGACAATGAAATGGAATAGAATTGGAGGGGACTTGTAGGAAATGAAATGCTTGTGTACAGTCATTTCAGTATGTTTTGATCATGTTTGGAATATGTTTGGGAAGATAACCAAAAGAAGAAGTGACCTGCTAAGTAAGAATTTCATCCACGATTAGAAATGGAAGGGAGAAAACCCCCACTACCCCGCTACACAGTGACAGCAAAGCCACGGGGCTGGTACACCAGGCCAATGGAAAACCACGTTGATAAGAACTGTAATTGCAGAGCGCAGGCTGAAAAGAGTTAGAGAGGGGGTGGAAGTGAGTTGGACAAGGGAGAGCGAGCCCCCTTGCTAACATGGAAGCCTCCTCCTGCATCCTTTGTGATTAAGGTAGGCAGCTATGGTGGGTCAGCTGCTGCCATTTTTCTATCAGAATGTTCAGAAAAACAGGTGCCCATTCAAGGACGTATCATGGGTAATGAAAACAGAGAGCATCAGTGAGGGCTTATTATGTGTCAGGTATTGTGCTATAGTTTAGCACTTTAACCATGTGTTTTCTCATTGAATCCAATGAGTCAGGAAATGTTAACACGATTTGACAGATGAGGATGCTGAGGCTTAACACAATTAAATAATCTGACCAACTAAATGATGAAGAATTTAAACCCATGGCGCTGTGACACTAGGGCCATAGCTCTTGACCACAGTGGTCAGCATCCTCACTTAGGAAATATTAAGGATATCAGTTTACTTGGTTGTGGGGGATCATAGAATGATGCTTAAATCTCACAATTATTAGAGCATGCAGGGCTGGGAGAAAGGCAATGATGGCTATGTTTTAAGATGTGGAAGAATATAAACTCTGGTTATGTAACTTACAAATATTCATTGATAAGATATCAGCTAACTGGGAGACTCTCAAAATACTGATAGGTTTTTTTGAAAAAGAACTTGATTTACAATTGAAAATGAAGACTTGTTTCATATAACCTTTCTATAGTACATATACAAATTTATTATTATCTGTATGTTTTCCTCTAAGTGATGGAGTTTTATAAATAGTTTCTATGTTTAGAAATAATTAAAATAAATATCTTAGGGAGATTATCAATGGCACTACATATAGTCTGTGCCTAGAGACTGTTACCTGCTATATTACTCAATTAACTAAGGATGCCATCTACTGGTAGCTTCCCTTAACTGCAGACACAAGGTTCCAGGGTCCTTAACTAGTTAGTGGGTGCTTCAGAAATGGCATCTAAAAGGGAAAGAAAATCATGGCATTCAAAACATTCACAATGAAAAGCTAAAATAATTTGGGTTCCCCGCGGGCACAAAGAGAATCACCAACGTATTCATAGAGGACTTTCATTGCGCAGCAGAGAATTGGCCATTTGGAAACCTATCTCTTTAACCTGCCTTCATAAATATCTGCCTGGATCTCTCTTTCGAGGTCAGTTAATCCTGCCAAGGACTCCATGAGAATTTATGCCTGTTTACCAAGTTCATGGTCCACAGTCCGTGAATTTAATTCGCATGATAGTTGGATTATGTGAGTGAGCACCGTTCTTCCTTGAACGCTTGCCTTGTATTCTAAAATGGCAAACGTTTTTCTTTTCTAATTTAAATTTTTAATTTTATGATTTTATCTTGGTTTTCCACATGGCTTCTAGTGATAGTGTCATATCTGCTCCGGTTTTCAAGAAAAACAGGCCATGTGTAGGAGAGGCTGTAGTGGAAGGGGTTAGGATGGGAGTTCTGAAGAGGTGCCCTTGGAGGCCAAATGAGGAGGCTGGCCAGAGAAGTCACAGGGTGAGGCTCAGACAGGAGATTTTCTAACATAACAAGGGAAATCCAGAGCTATCACAGTCCTTTAAAATCTCAAGTAGTATATGGACTTATATTGCTTAATATGTCATTAGGAAAATCCTTCTAGATGTCCATTATAACCCATGTTGACATTTAACTGTCTATAGTTTCTCGAATAGTAGAGAAAGTAAGCAAGCAATGGAATCTGACTCAGAGAGACGGATACAACACCACTGCCTCTCTTCCCTCTAACTGTCACTCAGAAGGAGGGCCTCTGTACTTAGCACAAAGAAAGGGACCCCTATCTGCATATTTTGTTTCTGGCTCCTGCTCTTTCTCACTTCTAAAATTGTAAGTATCCATTTTACATTTTTAATCAACATGCATTATAATAATTAACACATACATATTATAAAAAGATGCATAAGACAGACAAGAAATAATTTAATTCAGAACCCATGAAATACCACCCAAATATTAATGCTGAATATTTTGGTGTTCTATGCAAACCTATGCATACCATTATTTTCATTTTCCACAAAATAAGTTATAAGAAGAAAATGTCATTTATTAACCTGTTTTTTTCTAAGATAGCAATATCTCACGAATAACCTTTAATAAGGTTGTTACTATAAGTTAATAAGTATTGACTTAGATCACAAATATTCATGGCCATAAAGGATTCACATTATGTATATCTCCCCTATTGTTGGTACTATAATGAACAACAGCTTTATTTTTAATAATAATATATTTGTCAAGTGGCATTGCATATACACATTTTTAAAGTTTAAAAATAATATTGTCACCCTGGCCGGGAGCATCATCCAGTACAGCAGAAGTATGTGGGTTCGATTCCTGGTCAGGACACATACTCAGGTTGTGGGTTCCATCCCTGGTCGGGGTGCATACAGGAGAAAACTGATCAATGTTTCTCTCACATATCAATGTTTTTCTCTCTCTCCCTTCTCTCTCTCTTAAAAAAAAGAAATCTATGAAAACATATCTTCAGGTGAGGATTAAAAATAATAACTAATATTGGCAAGTTGTCTTCTAGAAAATGTGAATCAACTTATACTTACACCTAGCAGTCCATGAAATAGTAATAGATGAATAATATAGTGTTATAGTGTGGCTTTGATTTGTATTTGTTTGACACATGAGGTTGAACACTTTTGTATGCATATTGGCTGATCGTATTTTTTCTTTTTTTCAATGTCCTTTTATTTTTAAGGCCTTTGCCTTTAATTTTAAAAAATTTGTTTCAGAACGTTTCCATTTTTTCCATATAAAAGGATCTATTTTTCCTTCATCATATATTACAAGCATTTACCCCAGATATTTATTTGCCTTTAAATATTGCTAATGCAATTTGGTTTCTTTGCATTTCACAAGTTTTATATTTTTACTCAGTTAAATATGTCCATCATTTCCTTTAAGGTCTGTGACTTTGCTATCATGCTTTGAAAACTTTTTCCTTAAGTCAAAGTCATACTAGTGCTCTGTTTCATTTACACACTTTTTTTTTCCTCACACAAAGATCATTAATTCATCTAGAATTCGTTTGGTGTATATTTGAGAAAAGGATTTAACACTGTTTCTCCCTAAATCATTGGCTGGGACCCCATTTAAATGATCTCTGGCAGCTGGACAGCCTCTCAAGCTTCACATCCTCCAAGTACTGCCTACACTCCAGCAGCAGATGAGGGAGGATGTGAACAGTGGCTCAGAGGCCAGTCAAAGACACAAAGCGGCATGCAGTTTGAGAGAAGCATTAACTCAGTATTTAATGGTTCACATTTCTCTGTCCTTAAATATAAGAGGAATTACTATTGATGAACTGGGACATGGCTACATTACACTTATAAATATTTAAAGAAGAAAAATAAAGGGAAATCTAAAGGCAGTGATTTTGTAGCAGTGGAGTGAGAAAGAAGCCTGCCTGGTGTGCAGATGAGGGATTTCTAGGGGAACCTAGAATGCATTAGGAAAGACACTTTGATGAATGGTCCAGGCTGGTCTCCTTCCTGGGTCTGTGCTAAACAATGCATTAGGATGTGATGAGATTTGTAGAGCTTATGGTTTTTGAGGTACCACAAAGTAATTTGGTAAGGTAGGATATTTTCAGCAACATTACTCATCATTATTGTCATCACTATCATCTACAAAAAAAAATCAGAAACAATTTGAAAGCGAAAGCTCATATTTGAGGATGATCATGTCATTGAACTTGAAATAAGAGGATGTCTTTACTTTCTGATTTTGTAACAAGAGAAGATTCTTCCAATTCTGGGTATGTCTTTTGAAGAGATGTTAGGGCTCATCTGTTCCTTTCTCTGGCTTCTATTTCTTTGGAATGGAAAGAAGATGACTGGATTCTTCAGCTTTGGGCTGGCTTACCTCAAATCCAGGTCTGCCTCAGTTGGGTTCCTAAGTCTCAATGAACTACCACAAACCAACCTATAGGGAGGAGGTAGGCAGGTGATGAAGCACAACCATGTATTAGTAATGATTGTTATTATTATAACAACCACCACCACCCCATCAGGGAACACCCACCGCATGCCAAACAACGTTTCTTTTACTTGAATAAGCAGCATTCTAGAAGAGACAGCAGTGCTATTTATGGAATGAATTTGCTAAGATCGAGGAAGTCTCCTTGATATTTTCTCCATCCTATGCTTTTGTTTGCCACGCTGGGATTCAAAGAGGTAATTTTAAGTGGGTGTGGCTGACCCTACTGCACAAGGATAGTCCTGTCTACATTATTGTTCCTGTCTTTTGTCCCTTTGCCCTTACATCCATCCTACTCATCTTCATCAGATTAATATCCCTGAACTGCTGCTTGGTGTTTTCCAAGCTCTTGCTTGTCTCATCTGGGATGTTTGTTGAAAATGGAGGTTCCTGAGCTCACTGTCAGCTTTAGTAAACCAGGTGACTAAGTTAAATGCTGGAGCGGTATTCTCCCAACATCAGTGTGTGCAGGAACTATGCCTGGATCTTGCCAAAACGCAGATTCTGAATCAAGAATTCTGAGGGGGTCCCCACACTGCATTTCTATGAGCTCCCATGCGTGTTGCTGCTCTGGCCCACAGATCACACCTCGGGTAGCAAAGGGCTAGTCATTCTGGCATGTTAGTCCTCCTGCACATTTCACTCCTTTTCAGCTCTCCAAATGACTTCTCTCCAAAAGACTCTCTACCTGGCATCTCTGGCACAGACATACAGTCTTTGAAATGTTTCCAATAGGGCTACATAAACAGAACTGTCGTCCCAGTTACCATTACTGCTGTTCTTTCTTATCCCCATTTGTCAAAAACAGATCCTTCTTGGAGGCCCTTCCCAGGCTCATCTCATGGGTAAGGCTCTTTCCAACAGCCCCAGCCCTCAGATTCTCCTTATCTTCATACACATGCTAATCGTCTGACCTTGGTAGCGAGTCTGGGCAGCAAGACATCCAACTTCACCCTCAGATATGTGAGAGGTTCAGTTAAGTAGGACTAGTCTTGTTGGTGTGAACTGCTTTATCCCTTGTTCTCCACACACGTGTGCTACTAGGCAGGAGCTGGGATTGACATATAACCAGCACAGCCTTGTTTCAAAAGCCAGAGCTCTCTTTATCATCCCTGTTGCTGGTGCACACAATGCCCAGTCCTTGTAGTTACCTCTGACTTAACTGATCATTCAAATGAACTCTGCGAGTGGGCACAGGGGGACATATTGAAGTGACCCATCCCTGTGTGGTGGGCATAACCCTACCCCCAAAGTAGAGAAAATATTCCTGTTTTTACCCAGTTTTCCTTTGCCTTAGACCTCCAGACTAACTTGTCTGGATCTGCATTTTCCCCATCAGAACTAGCCCTGGTGTCTTTGATCTATCTTGGTAAGATGCAAACACCTAAGCCTTTCTTCTTTAATCTTGAGTTATATGCTTTAAATCTGTCCTTGGCCATTCTCTTCGCATCCATGAAGGCAATGAACACAACACATGGGAGGAAATACTCTATAATATTAATCCCCAAATAACGCATGCCAGATTGAAGACAGTGGACTTGACACTGTGTAAATCTGGAAAATAGTTCCGAGATGTTCTTGAATGCAGAACTTAGAAGACCATGATGTTATTTGGCTCTTCTCATAGAGGTATTTTCCCCTTGCAGTTTTTCTGGAGATGTAAATTTATCCCCAGAGAAGACAATCCTTTCTAATGAGGTTAGTGGTTAGATATACTTTTACGCATTAAATAGCCTTGCCCGATATTTGTTATCTTTTTATTCCTACCTTTAATGTAGGCATAAAAGTGTATCATGTAGTATCAGGCTCAAGCCAGACATGTCAGTGTTTAAGAGAGAAGAGAAGGGGCAGAGAATTTTTAGCTCCTTTGTTGTTTTATACTATCTTAATGTTAGTTATGGATTTTGGAATAATATTTCATGTCCTAGATGTAGTTTTTATCCAACAATTAGACCTTCAATTTTTCAGCACTTTTCCCCTAAATCTCTTAAGGTCAAAAATCACGAATAAATCTGTGCTTGATAGTCTGAAAGGTTTTAGCTTCAGAGAATTGTCAGGAGACTTCACATTGGAACAGTCTTTCAGTTCTGTTCCTTAGGAGTTATTGATAAATTTGCACACCACTGGCTGCAGACCTAATGAATATATTCATGGAGCATGGTGCATGGCTTGCTATTTAGAGGAATGCAAGATGTGATTAAAAAATTAAATTGAATTGGGAATGTTATTTAGGATTGATATTTAAAATAAATAATTAAGAATATGTGCCATTGTACTTTTAATTCCCGATTAGATGTAAAAAATGGAAATAATAAGTGACAAATCACAAATAATGTGCTCAGTTCTTTCAGTTAAGCCATTTTCACAAATGCTAATCACAACACAGAGAGGTATTTATAAAAATTATGAGCTTTAGTGTAGTAACTCTGATTAAATTCTAACCTTTATACTGACAGAAAAGCTAGGAGAATTCTAAACTGTGAATATCTCGAGAACTTATGATCTGCAATTTTGATAATAATTCATAGGGTGTGGGTTAGAAGCTATCAGATTTAATGACCATTTGTATAATCTAGAGTTCAGTTTGAACTTTTTTTTCTTATCACTAAACAAATTGTAACTTTAAAAGGTTCAATTTAACTGGCTCCCTTGAGGGAAGAGCACAGAACACTTGCTTCCCTGAAGGTGTGTCTTGACCAGAGGCAAGATGGCGAGCTGAGGGCTGGGCTGACTATAGAACTGAGCCCAAACTCAGTGGGTCCTCCCCAGAACGGTGCTTGGAATGATGAATTGAATGTTTATTTGCTGGGAATGAATATAATGTTCATGATAGGAGAGTTATTCTTTTTGAAGAGCATTTTCAAAGGGGAATCTTAGCCATCTGATTTTATGCCATGCATCCTCAGAGACCCACAGGCTAGTGTCCCCAGCCCCGAAATGGAGAAATAAGCCCACTGTGAACCTCAAACGAGGTGGCATCTTATTTATGGTTTATTTTTAACTCAAAAGACTTTGCTGTGTAAACATGAAGTCAGCAGTTTCCTATTAATTTGTTGGTTTTGGGAAATAATTTACCAGGAGCCTTAATACATGATCATTTTAAATGCTGCTGTTGTACTAGTAAGTACCACCACACCTGTGAGACATGTATGTAGGTCAGTGTGATGACTGGCTTGCCCAGTGTATCATTATTGTCATAGATTTGACTTCATGAAGGTCACTTCAACCATCTCCTGGTCATTTATATTTTCTTCTTTGGTAAACACCACATTTGAAGATGTGGATAAATTACTAAACTAATCGGTATCAAGATAACCGTAAATTCCATTTTTGTTCTGGGATGTAAGATGATTGCTGAGAAGTGTTTACTGGGCCTATACCTTTTAAGGACAAGTCCATGAAATTAGAATGTGGACAAAGTTCTACAAATAACCAGAGGCCCAGTGCATGAAATTCGTGCACTTGGGGGGGCGGGTGTCCCTCAGCCCCAATTGCGAGAGGGTGCAGGCCAGGCCTAGGGACCCTACCGGTATATGATTTGAGGCCGAGGAGGGACTCGGAAGGTTGGCCAGCCAGGGAGCGACTGCAGGAAGGCTCCAGGGCATGTCCAGCCTGTCTCGCTCAGTCCTGATTGGCCGGACCCCAGCAGCAAGCTAATCTACTGGTTGAAGCGTTTTCCCCCTGGTGGTCAGTGCATGTCATAGCAACTGGTCAACCAGTTGACTGTCTGCCTCCTGTTGGTAAGTGCACGTCATAGCGAGTGGTTGAGCAGCCTTAGCATATCATTAGCATATTATGCTTTGATTGGTTGAGCGGACTACTGTACACTTAGTATATTAGGCTTTTATTATATAGGATAAGGGGCATGTACCTTTCCCACATTGATCCGTTTGTGCTCTTTTGTTTTTAATTTACAGAGGTATATAACAAAGGTACAATCACTCTAGTCCGATTAGAATTCAGTTTTGTGTAAATTTCACAGAAATGGCATGAATTTCATGCTGCTTATAATCACTCCAAAGCAAAAAGTGAATTATCATCGAGCGAGGTGGCTATTATTCAATTCTCTCCTACTGGGCATCCTGGAGATCCAGAGAGAGAGAGGGTTGTGTCTGTAGATGCCCACTTACTCTATGAAAGCTCTTAGCTGACCATGGAGGGCCTCGTTTTATTTACTATTTTCTAAGTGTTTCCTAAGAGGCTACTTTATTTTAAAAGGTAGATTGTTCCATAAATAAAACTTAAGTCTTATTTTGATGTCTTTCATTTATTAGGTACCTCACTTAAAAATAGTAAATCCTATGAAATGTTTGAGAAAATAAATAAGAGTATATGAAACAAGGATCCTAGTTAATTCTGTCACAGGTAGTTTGTGAACCACACATTGAGAAACACTGTTTTAGGGCATATTAACAAGCACTGAAGTTTCTTCTTAAAACAAAAATTAGCATTATGGCCCGGCCAGCATGGCTCAGTGGTTGAACATTGTTATGAACCAGAAAGTCACAGTTTTGATTCCTGGTCAGGGCACATGCCCAGGTTGTGGACTGGATCCCCAGTGTGGGGCATGCAGGAGGCAGCCAATCAATGATTGTCTCTCATCATTGATGCCTCTATCTTTTCTCTCTCTCCTTTCCTCTCTGAAATCAATAAAAATATATATTTTAAAAATTACCATTATGCTTTTATGTTGTTTTTAAATCCCAGAATAACACAATTATAGAGGGTAGCATAATACACTGGTTAAAAATGAGCACAATTTATTTTTATAGATTAGAATAAGTGATATAAATTTGATATTTTTCAGAAGAAAAATAAAAATTAATGTGAGTTGTATTCTGTTGTTTACTATCATTTCTTATGTAACTTTTGTATAAGAGACATTTATCTTCTGAATTGGAAAATAGGTCTTTGTGATGACAGCGTGTTGACTTTAAGGACCCTGTCTTGCTAAAGGACTCTAGTCTTTGCTAACTAAAGAAAGTGACCTTAGGAGACGCTAAACATGGGAAACTGACATTAACAATTTGGGACTGGCTGTAAGCTCATGCTGAGCCAAATGTCTATGAGAGTACACTCTACAAGGTTAATAGGCTGATTGTTTTCAAGATTATAAACAAGGAAAAATAATGTAGATAATTAAGAGTGCTGGTGCTGAGGGCTGTTTTTGTGTGTTTTTGTTTTGTTTTGTTTTGTTTTGTTTTTCATTTCTTAGATGGCTTCAGTAATAAAGAGAGCCAAGGCATTCTGTCTTATTTCAGCCTCTTTGTTTTTGGTGATTTCTGAGTTCCTAATCGACATTTTCCCCCCTAAGATTTAAAGAAAAGGTAGGCAAGTAAAAATTATGCTTTACTTTAAAGGGCTATACTGCTGTTAATGATCCAATGGAATTTCTTAAGGGTGTGATTTTTTTCTCCCATAATCTGTTAATGCATTATTGATTAAGCATGGAGCCTCTTTTATATTAGTAAACATTTTCATATGGGATCACTGACCCCCAGTCCCTTCCCATGGTTCTGGTAGGTCATGTAGTCTTTGGTAGATTGACCCCTTTTGTTTAAAATTTCCTCCAAATTGGAACTATCTTAGACAATATTTTCTAAGTTTCTCTACTTAGAACTTTTTCAGCAAAACAATTACTATTTGTTTTTTATTACAAACATTTTACTAGCTAGTCAATTGGATCAACCTGTCTAAATGGTTTGTGGCATTGGTACTCTATAGACTAAAGACCACTTTATTCTAAGGAGACTTGTAATGGCTTTTAAGTCTAGTTTTATGTGTTTGCACGTTGAGTCTATAAGCTCTCTCACAGATAGTAGTAACTCCACAGCTCTTTTCAGGGTGCATAATGACTTCACATACACTTTGAAAGTTGGTCTTCTCAAAAGTTGCGTGGACTATGCAGGGCAGGGGTAAATATCAACCCCGGTTTCCAGATCGGGAGACTGTGGCTCAGTTTTCAGTGGCGTGTGCTGATGGGTCTGCAAGGGCTGGAATTGTTTCTTGAACACAGATCTTTTGACCTGCAGCGACCTTTCCACTCTATCATGGCCATCTCTTACCGAGCAGGACAAACCAGGCAAAAGAATATAAAAGAGCAGCGGGAGGGCTGCTGTTACCAAGGAAAGTCTTACCTGATTATTCAAGAATTGATCAGAGAGGAAGTAGAGAAAGAGGACACTTTTTAGCACAGGGAGAAAAAGAAACCAAATAATCAACTGAAGATTTGAAAACAAGCCGATAGGAAAACGGACGTGAAAAACCTCACCCCCAGCACGCTCTCCAGCAGCCCACTCCTCCCAACTTCCTTCTGCTTCTGGGAGGGAAGCTGGTCCAAGGGGGTTGACATGAACGTGAAAGAGTGTTCTGCAGTTCCCGTTACATGGCAGGGAAGATGATGCTGTCCGTTCTGCAGGGTGGACCTCAGTAGGGAAGAAGATGAGAGAATGAGGAATGAGGAAAGAACTTGTATCTTCTCTAGCCGACGGGCAGTGCAGAAGGGGCCAGAGAGAAAGTGGGCACAGGCTGCGGCTGGACGTTATGTTGACAGTTGACAAATACTGTTTACTTTCCCTCCGCCACTGAAGCAGCAGAGACAGAGTGAAAATACTATTTGTGGCTAGAATGGAAAAATTATCTAACTCACATAGCGGCTTAAAAAAAATCAGAAAAAATGGCTATATTTTTTAGCACTAGGGGTGTGTTTTATGTTCAAGCTGCTTGAAATTTAAAGGCTGGGATGTAAATGGAAAGTCAGGGAGATGACCAGGTTCAGATTAATTAATGATTAAAGCTCAGGGTAACATCGAATAACTCTACCTAATTGCTTCCAGTTTAAACCAGTGGCTCTAACTTTGTGGTGAATCAGGATCACGTTGTTCAAACAGATCTCGAGGCCCTAGTCCAGAGTTTCTGATTCAGTAGAACTGGGGTGGGGCCTGAGATTTACTTGTCTAACAAGTTCCCTGCCAGTGATTCTAACAAGGTGCTGCTACCATTGCTGGTCCTGAGACCACCCATTGCAAACCACTGGCTGAAGCATTGCTCTGATGACTCCGCGTTTCCAGGGGTAATGGCTGTTGCTTAAAAGAGAAAACAACCGTTCACTGTGAGATTCTTTTAAACTCCCATCGAGAAAAGAGACACTGGCCAGACACCGGGAGGCTAACCAGGACTGTAGCAACCTGGGTCTCCCTCGGGCTTCCCCCAGTTCCTTGCTCCTGAGGGGCACATCCTGGCCATGAACCTGGCCCTTCTGAGTATCACGCTGCCAGATACTGAAAATAATAGCAGCATTTTGCATGTACCGCAAGTCTTTTAAATCATTTTACTTATAATCTCTGAGCTTCCTTTGCAGGGATATTAATACCAGGCTCTCCTGGCTTCTAAGGCACACAGCATCAGCAAGCCTACACCCACGTTGAGGAAGAATAAAAGCAACGCTCAGGTGCCCGTTCAGTATCTCTGTCTCCATCTCTCCATCTTTCAAAAACGCCTGTTCCCCTGTAATTACATGTTCAGTTCAGCGTGGTGATTAATAGCCTGATTAAAATGGATGGTTAGCTGTTTTAGAGTCATAGTTTATGTTGTTTTGTTTTCCGCGGTCCTTCGGTGCATGGGCCCACGCTCTAATCGCTGAGCAACACCAGCCAGGATTTAGAGTTGTAGTCTTTTATAGACTTCAGTCAACCACCACAATGGCTTTTTTTACCCACAGGCTGTGCTCAAGAGGCTATTTTTCACCTAATGGCGACATATAATAATTATGAGAAAAATACTTTGAAAGATTATTTAAGGGCCATGCTTTTGAACACAGTCCTGTGAACCAACAATAGACATTACAAGCCGGTTTCTCCTGCACTGAAACAAGCAGAAGAGAGAGTTCCTCTTCCTCCATTCTGTACTTACATCAAGTGTCTGCAGAAAATGTGTGAGTCACCACCTCGAGCTGGCTGCCTCCCTAGTTATAGCAGGCCTTTTCAAAAATAGTCTGGGAAAGCTATCTCATATGAAACAATAAAGCTGATATGAATGTTAAATATTAAGTAAATATTAAATATTAATTAAAATAAATATTAAATATGAATATAGTGTAGAAGGTAGAAAGATAATAACTCTAGAAGAAGGTGTGTGATATGAATGCAAGTCAAAACAGATATAGATAAAGAAACCTGGTAGCTAGTGAAGATATTCAATTATCTAAACATGACCTCTCAAATCTTCTTTTCTTAAAGTAAGAATGCAGTAATACAGTATTTTTAAGAACTGTGTGTTTTGACTCAATAGCTCTCTCTGTCTCTGTCTGTCTCTCTCTTTTCTTTTTTGTTATTATTAATCCTCACCCGAGGATATTTTTCTATTGATTTTTAGGGAGAGTAGATGAGAGAGGGAAAGACAGAGAGAAACATCGATGTGAGAGAAACACATCGATTGGTTGACTCCTGCATGAGTCCTGGCCAGGGCTGGGGAGGAGTCTGCAGCCAAGGTACATGCCCTTGACTGGAATCAAACCCTGGTTTGCAGGCCGACACTCTATCCACTGAGCCAAGCTGGCTAGGGCTGTTTGTCTCTCTCTTTAGTGTAATAGCTGCATGTACGAGACGCACAAATTGTTATTACTCAGACACATATTTTGGGTGGAGGTAACACTCTACTTTCACAAGCTGGTAACTTTAGGACGTATCTTTGTCCTAGCAGATGCTTGGGCTCCATTTAGAACACTGGCACTGTCATTTGTCAGATGGTACCCAAGTGGTTTCAAGAGTTTAATGAGAATCACAAATTCCCTACTGACTCCCCCACAAGAACAGCATCTGACTCACATTTTGTAGTCTAGCTAAGTGGGTGGCACCCACTGACATTCATGTGCAGTCATTCTTCTCAGAGCCCCCTGATCCTCACCTGCCGAGTCACCAGTCATTCCTGCCTTCCTGTCTGCATCTTCACTTTCTGGGCATCACTGCTGCATTCCTCATTCACCTTCACCCGTTTGACTCTGGATTGTTCTTACCATATGTTCCTCCCACCATCAGTGCAGCCTGGCTCCAGAGGTGGTCTCCGACTGGGCCAATTTCTTTTTACCCTCTGGTTGCCTTGGCAGACCATCTGAAAGCATAGCTGATTCACCTCTAAACTGATAACCATAATTTTAATGAGAAAATAAGCAATATTTTAAATAAAATACTGATACAAAGGCTGAATAGATTGGCTAATACAACCACATGAAAAAATACTAATGCAAAGCCAAATATAGAGCACCATAAAAAATGTAGGTCTGGCCCTACTGGCGTGGCTCAGGGGTGGAGCATCAACCTATGAACCAGGACATCACAGTTCGATTCCTAGTCAGGGCATATGCCCGGGTTGTAGTTTTGATCCCCAGTGTGGGGTGTGCAGGAGGCGATGATTCTCTCTCATCATTGATGTTTCTATCTCTCTCTTCCTCTCCCTTCTTCTCTGAAATCAATAAAAATATATTTTTAAAAATGTTGGCCTGAATAGGCATATAATCTATCAATATCAATGGAGCCACATTAAGATAGATTTCACTCTATAAAGTATAGATAGTATTTCCATATTTATTAAATGAACATAAATGCCAATACATATTTTGATTATGCCAGTAATATGCATTTTTTGGTTTGTTTTATAAAAAATTTGAGTATCATTACAACGTCTTTAAGGGAATGCTCTTACATGGACCAGTGTTAGAATTAACTATATAAAACAATGGATTTCAGACTTCAAACTGCCATTGGGAAAATGTGGCTAGTGATTCAACTCTTTGAATAAATTAAAATAGATTCTTCATCTTCTCCCTTTCCCAGATAAGTTGACCTCTGAGTTTGTATGACATAACCTATACGGCAAACCTTCTCTAAAAGGTCACTGTATCGAAAACGCGAATAGCTGAGGTAACAGAAGGCACCTAACACTTTCTATTCCACTAAAATGAAATAATTTTAGCAAGTCATGATATCAGGTGATAGCCACATATTTTCAGAAAAGCATTTCATCTTTCTTTAGGCTTGCTATTTGTCACAAGCCAAAAGCTACATTCTCCTGATTTTTTTGTTTTAGTTATTTATGCTTTGAACCTGTGCTATTTGTCATGCTCTCTGGGGTTTTAACATAAAAAAAAATAGCTTCTTCTGCAGAACATTAACCTGTACATCTGGTCTGGATGCTCGTTTTGATGAAGGGAGCAGCCGCCTAAGAACTGTAGAGTCCCCATTGCCTGTCGGGGCAGTGGAGATAAAAGCTTGAAGGTACCATAAATTTGTAACATGGGAGCTGACTAGGAGTTTCTTGCTGTTTCTTTATGTGTCTCCTTGTTTGCAGGGCCATAATTATGAACTGATTACACCTAGAGAAAAAAACGCTTCCCTTGTTCTCCCCACTGAATAGTAATTACTCTGTTGTGGTTCATTGCCATTTTTTTTTTTTTGTTATTGTTAGTCTTTTGAACATTATTAGGCTATCTTAGATTTCAGTATGGCTTCTGGCAACCAGGAAATGAAAGATAATTCTAATATATACAAGATGTTTATAGTGATTATCTTATTGTATGCTATAAATCATATTGTAGAAAAGCTAAGTATATAGTAGGAACAAAATATTGTTTTCTTATTCGTGGTAATTCTTACCATATTTGTTGCTGTTCTTCTGCTCTTTGTTCTATTTCTCCTCTCCCTTGATCACATAGGTAGCTCAGAAAAGCCTGTTTCAAAGTTACGAGATTTTAAATATGCTCCGGACACCATGCAATCTATTTCCACGTAAAGAATGGCTCGTATTTCATTAAGGCTGCTTTCCATCAGCTGAAAAGCAAAACAATTGGTGGTTTGTGTGTTTTTGTCTCTGACTTGATTTATTTTTTGTTTTAAATGGACTCAATCGACCTGATTGCTGTCTCACAGGCATAATCTGTGAACTCATCTCTCAGAGTCAAGGCCTAATTAGGCTAAATGCTTTCTTGATCTGGTACTAATTGTATGTTTAACTGTATTGTTATGATAAAGCTCATTTGAAGGGTAAAATAGAATTCATTCTTCATGTCCTTTAATGAAATTGTCTATTGCCATAGGTGGGGAAAATAAATTTTTCCTGCATTCTAGGGCATAAAGGATATTTGAGTGACTGAAATAGGGGAAATAGTCAGGAAGATATAGTATGAGAATGGAAAATGCTAAAAAGCATATACAGGCATCACACAAGGATATTGTTGGTTGGGTTAGAAAACATCACAATAAAGCAAATCTATAATAATAAAAGCATAATATGCTAATTAGACCGGACAGCCAAATGACCTTCCGGGTGAAGTGGCGTTTAGAGGCAGGCAGGCAGAGTGGTTAGGGGTGATCAGGCAGGCAAGCGGTTAGGAACCAGCAGTACTGGATTGTGAGAGGTGCAGGCCAGGCGGAGGGACCCACCCCTCTCCCCCAGGCACGAATTTCGTGCACCAGGCCTCTAGTATCACAATAAAATGAGTCGTGAATTTTGGGGTTTCTCAGTGCACATATAAGTTATATTCACACTATGCTGTAGTCTATTAAGTGTATAATAGCATTATGTCTAAAAAAAATCAACGTGCTCACCTTAATAAAAAAGACTTTATTGCTAAAAACTGCTAACAAGCATCTGAACCCTCAGCAAGTCCCAATCATTTTGCTGGTGGAGGGTCTTGCCTCCATGTTGATGGCTGTTGACAGGGTGGTGGTTGCTAAAGTTGGGGAGACTGTGGCAATTTCTTAAAATGAAACAATGTTGAAGTTTGCCACACTGATTGGCTTCCTTTCATAAACAATTTTCTCTGAAGCATGCAATGCTATTTGATAGCATTTTACCACAGTAGAATTTCTTTTGAATTTGAAGTTAATCCTCTCAAACCCTGCCACTGCTAAGTTTATGTAATATTCTAAATCCTTTGTTGTCATTTCAACAATTTTTCACAGCCTCTCACCAGGAGTAGATCCCATCTCAAGAAACCACTTTCTTTGCTCATCCATGACAAGCAACTCCTCATCCATTAAAGTTTTATCATGCCAGATGCAGCAATTCAGTCACATCTTCAGGTTCCACTTCTAACTCTAGCTCTCTTGCTATTTCCACTACACCTGCAATCACTTCCTCCACTGAAGTTTTGAGCTCCTCAAGGTCATCCATGAGAGTTAGAGTCAATTTCTTCCAAATTCCTGTTAATGTTGATATTTGACTTCTTCCCATGAATCATGAATGTTCTGATGGCATCGAGAATGGTGGACAGCCTGGCTGGAAGATTAGTGGCTTAGTTGGTTGAGTGTCCTCCTGGGCACTGAAAGATTGCCAGTTCAATTCCCGGTCAGGGCATATCCTGGGTTGTGGGTTCAGTCCCTGGTTGGGGTATGTACTGAAGGCAATCGATTGATGTTTTTCTCTCCCCTCTCTCTCTCTCTCACTCTCTCTCTCTCCCCCCCTTCCCTTCCTATCTATAAGTATGTCCTCAGTTGAAGATTAAACAACAAAAAATAATGGTGAAGTCTTTCCAGAAGATTTTTAATTTACCTTGCCCAGATCCATCACTGGAATCACTATCTATGGCAGCTATAGCCTTACAAAATGTATTTCTTTTTAAAAAATGTATTTTTATTGATTTTATAGAGGAAGGGGGAGAGATAGAAACATCTGTGATGAGAGAGAATCATTGGTACTCTGCCTCCTGCATGCCCCCCACTGAGGATTGATCCTGCAATTTGGGCATGTGCCCTGACTAGGAATCCAACTGTGACCACCTGGTTCATAGGTTGATGCTCAACCACTGAGCATGAACCAGACCAAAATGTATTTCTTAAATAATAAGATGTGAAAGTTGAAATTATTCCTTGATCCGTGGGCTACTGAATGGATATTGTGATGGTAGGTATAAAAACAACATTAATCTTGTTATATATCTCTATCAGAGCTCTTGGGTGACCAAGTGAGTTGTCAGTGAGCAATGATATTTTGAAATCTTATTTACTGAGAAGTTGTGAGCTTAAAATATTTGATAAACCATGTTGTAAACAAATGTGCTGTCATCCATTTGTTGTTCCATTTATAGAGCGCAGGCATAGTAGATTTAGCATAATTCTTAATGGCTTTAGGATTTTCAGATCATTGGCCTCAATTTAAAGTCACCAGCTGCATTATCCCATAACAAAAGAGTCAGCCTGTCTTTTGAAGCTTGGAAACCAGGCAGTGACTTCTCTCTAGCTATGAAATCATAGATGACAACTTCTTCTATTATGAGGCTGCTTCATCTACATTGAAAATCTGTTTTTTAGTATAGCCACCTTCATTAGTTATCTTAGCTAGATCTTCTGGATAACTTTCTGCCCCTTCCAAACCACCACTTGCTGCTTTACCTTGCACTTTTATGTTATGGAGACTGCTTCTCTCCTTAAGCCTCATGAGCAAACATCTGCTAATTTCAAACTTTTCTTCTGCAACTTCCTCACTTCTCTCCATCTTCATAGAATTGGAGAGACCCAGGGCCTTGGTCTGGACTAGGTTTTGGCTTAAGGGAATGTTGTGACTGATTTGATCTTCTGTCCAGACCACTAAAACTTTCTTCATATCAGCAATAACACTGCTTTGCTTTCTTATCGTGAGTGTGTTCACAGGGGTAGAAGTTTTCATTTCGTTCAAGAAATTTTTCTTTGCATTAACAACTTGGCTAAATATTTGGCACAAGAGGCCTAACTTTTGGCCTACCTCAACTTTTGACTTGCTCTCTTCACAAACTATAATTATTTCTAGCTTTTGAGTTCAAGCGAGAGATGTGTGACTCTTCATTTCACATGAAACCTTAGAGAACATTGTGGGATTATTAATTGGCCTGATTTCAGTATTGTGTATCTGGGAATATGGAGGCCCAAATAAAGGGAGAAAGATAGGGGAATAATCAATTGGAGCACTCAGTACATATACATTTATCAATTAAATTTATTGTCTTATCTGGGCATATTTTGTGGTGCCTCATAACTATTATAATAATAACATCAAGGATCACTGATCACAGATCTTCGTAACAAATATAATAAATAGTGAACACATTTGAAATGTTGAGAGAATTACCAAAATGTGACACAGAGACAAGAAGTAAGCAAATACTTTGGGAAAATGGTGCCAGTTGAACTTGATTGACGTAGGGTTGCCACAAACTTTCAACTTTTAAAAAACACAATATGTGCAAAATGCAGTAGGGCAAAGCACAATATAATGAGGTATGCCTATCAATTTTGGAAACAAGGAAATGTAAAGGATATCTGAAAGAGATTTTTGAAGGATCACCCAGCTGACATGGCTCAGCGCTTGAGCACCAAACTATGAACCAGGAGGTCATGGTTTGATTCCAAGTCAAGGGCACATGCCCTAGTTGCAGTCTGGATCCCCAGGGTGGGGCCTGCAGATGGAAGCCAATCAATGATTCTCTCTCATCATTGATATTTCTGTCTCTCTCTCCCTCTTCCTTCCTCTCTAAAATCAATAAAAATATATTAAAAAAGGAAAGATCGGATAACGATACATATTTTAAATGACTTCTGTTTTTATTGGATTAAACCAAAGATTCACAGAAGAAAGTAAACAGGGCAAGAGTATTTTCTAATCTGAACTTTCAAAAAGAAAGAATTAGGTGAAGATTCCCCCCTCATCTTTTATCATTTGTATTTGATTTTCAGCTGTCGTTTTTCATTCAAGAAAATGAAATTGATAACAAAAAGAAAGTTTTAGGAATTTCTCTGAAAATCAGGGAAGCTACTAAAAATTATATTTCTGTAGAATTTACCATAATTGGGTATGGTGACTTACAAATATGTAGAAGAAAAGAGAGCAAATACCCAAAAATAGAACCAAAAAGTCTACTAAATTGTTAACGCACACATGTATATGCTACAGCAAGTAAAAGCTAAGATGTTAAAAAAGAGCATTTTCTTTGTTCATTTTATAAACAACAATTGATTTATTTGTAAGAAGCCAGAATGCCCATTATTTTGATAAGTACATAAAACTATGAAGAGGGTAGTTAGGCAGATAAAGGTGTAAAATCTGTAATCTCAAATGACTTGCATCCTGTCAAAGAGGACACAAGAAATAGTAGTTTTTATTTGATTAACAATACTTTGATTTAGTAGGTTCATTTTTCCCTCATTCACTGATGAATACCAAGAAAAGGTAAGTCATTTACCATAAGTAACAGAACTAGAAAGTAGAGTAGTTTCTATTATAGTAGTTTCTTTTATTGATTTTTAGAGGGAGAGGAAGGGTGAGGGATAGAGATAGAAACAATGATGAGAGAGAAACATCTCAACTGGTTGCCTCCTGCACACCCCCTACTGGGGATCAAGCCCACAACCTGGGCATGTGGCCTGACCAGGAATCGAACTATAACCTCTTGGTTCCTAGATCTACACATCAGCGAGGGCTAAATTTTATATTTTTTCTACTGTTCCAGACTACCTCATAACAATTAGTACAATTGAAAGTCTAAATGTGGTGAGTGGGTTTGTCACAAAGAGTTCATGGTTATATATCATTTAGGATCATGTCCAGCTATACGTAACAGAAAGGGGAAATAACACTCATTTAAGTGAAAGACAGCTCTATTTTTCTGTCCGATAAACCCAGAGGAGGCAGTTCAGTAATGGTGCAATGGCTCTGCTTTACTGGGCTGCAGGGATCTGGGTTTCTAGTTTATTATTTTGCCATCTCTAGGGTCAATTCCAATTCCTCCTGGTTCCACACGGTGGGTAGAACTCCAGTTACCACATTTGCCTTTTAGGTGGAGGAGAGAGGAAAAGATGAAACATGATAGAGGCAAAGGTCACATGCCCATGTTTTTTATAGAAAGGTTCCCCAATGTTGCCACCCTATGCATTTGTTTACATGTTATTACTAGCTATATTTAAATATAAAAGAGTTTGGAAAATCAAGTCTTTATTCTGGTCAGCCCTGCTAAAATCATGAGCTCTAATACTATGGAAAGGCAGTCAATTAGCACTGAGGTACAAATCATGGTCTCTGTCTAGATAGTCTTGATGTGTAGTTGAGCTAGAAGTCAAACTGAGGGAGTCAAGATGTGAGTGGCAATGAGAAAGTGGAAGCATAAATGCTGTTTTTAAAAGCCTGGCTCTGAAAGAGAGGGCGGTTTACCAGATGACCCCATACCCAAGTCTGTCTCATTCCTACAACCATTTTTTTTTTTAAAAAGACTATCAGAAAACTCACATGTTAAAATTGCTACTTGTCATCAAAAGTCAATGACCAAATGTTTACCAAGCGCTTAAAGTTGTGTTGTTAGATGAGACAGGTCTACCCAAGGGCCTGGTAACAGTTTATATCTAATCTAGATCCATCATGTTGTATCTGGGAACATTGTTTATGGCAGTGATTCCCAAAGTGGGCGCTACCACCCCGTGGTGGGCGCTGCAGCGATCCAGGGGGGCAGTGATGGCCACAGGTGCATTTGTTTTCACTTTTTTTTGTATTACCTTTCTATTCTGAGTTCAATAGTTTCATAATTTCAAACTTCAATGTTTCTAATTTACACCTTTCTTTACTATATTTTACGAAAAAGGTAGAAACATTAATACATATATCTTTCTGTTTAATTGCTATTAAAATTTTAAAAAAATTAATTTCCAGGGGGCGCTGAGTAATATTTTTTTCTGGAAAGGGGGCGGTAGACCAAATAAGTTTGGGAACCACTGGTTTATGGAATAGACCTGAGTTGTAATGGAAAAAGCAAGCCAGTCTGAATAGACAGATACAGTTTAGAGTATCTGCCTTGATGGATGCAGGGCTAGTATGTCTTTGATAATGGGCAACCTATTTAACCTGCGACTCAGTTTTCTTATTTAAAAAATGGGAATACTAAAACTTGCCTCATAGAGTTATTGCAAGAATTATGTAAGAACATAGCCAACTTGTTTAGTATGGTAATTGCCTCATAACAGATCTCAATTAATGTTTAGTCTCTTCCTCTTAGCTTCTAAAAAGAAGGCTGTTTATGAACATTTGTACACTTGAGCCATTATGTCTAAATGTTTCCTTTATTATATCTCCCTGTTTTCTATCTACATCCTTGATGTTAGTAACATAATCTGGAGAGTAAAAATAAACCACCGAGAACAGAATCCAAAGAGCAGATTTGTTAGAAATAAATTTAAAGTGCATCTCAGGCTATGATTTCACATTGGTTCTAAATATATTAAATTTCTATTTATAAATTTTCTCACAAAATGGGTTTTGATATTTAAAGCATGTGATGAAAGTTTAAATATGAAAATATTTTCAATTTTCTTGTATTTTCCTGCATTAAAAGTTTAAAGATGAAAATATTTTTAGTTTTTCCCCATTTGCATACAGGAGCAATAGTTCCAATGGGTCATGCTCCATTTCTCAAGGCAAAACTGGGGCTTGTTGCCAGAACAGATCCTTGGTAGTTAAATCAGTTCATCCAGAGCTGGAATTCCAATTTTGTCTTGGAAAGTTTTCTAGGTCTAGATAGGACTCTCACTAAATCATGAGCTGAAATTTCGTTTATATGTAATCTTGAAGGACATCACAGCTTATATTAGTTAGATTTTTAAAAAAAAAAAACCCAACTTGTCAAACAAATCTGCTTTTCCATTGTAAAGTATGTTCCTAGTCAAAAGCTACAATTTTTAATCTTAGGCGACGGTGTGTACAAGTTCTGCCTAATGAATACGGATGTCTTATTGATTGTGGAGGAAGTGATGAAGTGCAGCCACAGGTACCTGATTGATGAGTGCTTTGAAATGAGCACTTCCCTCCTCTTGGATCTGCTGTTTCAACACTGTCTAGTACAGTTAGTCCTAGATGTTCTTTTTTTTTCTATTATGAAAATTATCCTACCAGTCCATGTGGAGAGAAACAAAACACTAGCACCCCTTACCAACTCTGCCTTTTATGTTTATTTATTTAAAGACTAGAGGCCTGATGCACAAAATTTGTACATTTGAGGGGGTCCCTCAGCCTGGCTTGTGCCCTCTTGTAGTCCTGGAGCCCTCGGGGGATGTCTGACTGATGGCTTAGGCCCGCTCCTGGGAGTCAGACATCCTTAGCGCTGCTGTGTAGGTGGGAGAGGCTCCTGCCACCACCTCTGTGCTCTCCAGCCATAAGCCCAGCTCAGGGCTTCTGACTGAGCAGTGCTCCCCGTGTGGGAGCATACTGACCACCAGGGGGCAGCTCCTGCATTGAGCATCTGCCCCCTGGTGGTCAGTGCATGTCATAGCGACCGGTCAATTTGCATATTAACCTTTTATTATATATGATGGCTTTAGTTTATTCGACAAAAGTTTTCCCAGGTGGGCTTTATTCTATCCTATAATAGTTTCCTAGAGTGGCATTTCATAAAATATTAAAGTAAAAGGGATGGAGGCTTTATGCACAGCCAATTGGAACTATCATTGATATGCCCTTCTTTTGAAAGACATTCAGTTCTGGTTGGTTGAACACACATTGATATTGACCTAAGGTGTATTTGGGTATCGGACTAGACCTGGTGGTTATTCAAAGGAAGCAGACCCAACCCTTGCCTTTTATGTGGTTGTAGATTATTGGGAGAGAAAATAATATTTAGAAACAGGCTGTAACTCAAGACTGAAAGATGAATCCTCCTTGTTCATTAAACACAGTCTGCAGCCTCTGTGTTTACTGATTCCTGGTGAGGACTTGGAATGAGCGGATGGCTTTCATCCCTGAAGATGTCTGATAGAAGCAGAGCTGATTGAATTAATTGGGAGACAACAAGAGAGGTCATCTCGTCTGGTCCCTGTCCCTTTGAAGGATGACATAGAAACTCTGCCAGACAGATTGCGGCCTGCTTTAATCAGCCACTGGCATTAGACTACGCCTGGGCTGTGACCCCTAAAATTGGGAATAAAAGTGAAAGACCCATTCAGTCACCCAGAGGATTGACCACATTGTATGGAGGCAACAATTGGTTTCCTTTTTCATCTGGGTGGTCCAGTAGTACACACTGATACCCTAAATTTTTCGTTTGGGAGGATATGCATCTTATACTTAAAGGTATTTTTGCTTTTCTCCTTTAAATGTAATTTTCTGTTATAAAATCATTTGCTTTTATATTTTTTGGCATTTTAAACCAAAAAGCAAGGTTCTTTGAATGTTGTTGGTTTCCACTGATACTCCTTTTTAAGTTGGCAGGAGAGAGTTACCATAACTCACACTTTCGTGTTATTAATTTCTTCCCATACTTCATTTAATTAATTCTTTCAAGGCTTTTCATTCCTCATGGGCAAACTCACTTAGTGATTCCCTCGAGTTGTACTTAACCTCAGTGGAACTTAATTACCAAGAGAAAGAAAAGGCAGCTGAAAGGAAGGAGCATGATGCGAAGAGAAGAGTCCTGTGATTAGGTCATTAGGGTTCTAGTCCTGACTCTGCCTCTTCCTGAGCTGTCGCCCTGGAAAAATTACTCAATGTTCCTTTACCCAAGTTTCACCATTTGCAAAATAAGAAGAGTGAACTAGGTCCAGGAGTTTCAAAGTTTTTGACTACACTCTGGGTTAATAATTTATTGTCTATGGCAACCCAGTACATACATGCCTCACAACTGAAAAGAAATAATACTTCCTGTTACTGTATGTGATGCACATAATTTCTGTTTTCTTCATTTAAAAAATACAGAAATGTGACCCACCACATTGATTTTAGGAACCACTATTAAGTTATGTCATGAAGTTTAAAAAACAGCAGATATTATGCCTTTTAGGGTTGTTTTGGTACAAGCATTCCTATTATATTAAACACAAGTTCTAGAGTCTCATATTTGTGTTCTCGTACTAACGTTACTTCATTGTTGACACAATCTCAATGAGAAAACGGGGGAGAAGGAAGGTGGAACTAGAGAGAGAGGAAAGGAGAAAAGTTTTATTTCCTATGTGTGTTTTTATGCGGACTGTCATATTTACTGTTCAGCTTTTTGTTCCGAAGAGAATACCTGAGAGAGTTCCATGAATAACTTGCCAATAGAATGGCTGAAGTCAGTTGCTGAGTGATAGCACAGCCTCAGGAACAATTCCTGTGCCATCTCCTTCTCCAGTTTCTGGGTTGTAATTTACATCCTAGGGAGTTTATAAGTAATAATAATAATGCAAACCCAGTGATGGAACCTTGACACGAACATGCAGATGCCACAAATCAGGTAGGATACATCCCCACCATGCCACGGGTACAGACAGTTTCCAGGAGGTTCAGGCCATGGGCATCTCCCTGGCCTGTTTTCACAGAAGCGAAGACACTGTGTTGATCACCCATTAGGCAGATATGCAGTTTCCTGGTGGGACAGTGTATTCTGGCCTTGGCAGGGTCTGCCCAGATCTAGAAGCCAGAAACCTGGAAGTCACTCTTGACAGCTCCCTTTGCTTCAGTTCCATCAAACCCTGTTAATTTTTATCTCCTAACATGTCTCAAGTGCATTTACATTTCTCCATATGCATTATCCCCTTAGCCCACACCACCATATGCCTGCATTCAAATTATTAAATGGCCTCCAATCCAGCCTACCCCATCCACGTTTTCCTTCTTCCTGTCTGTTCCTCTGACCCAGCACTCCTTTCCAATGGGAAACCTATTTCACATTTCAGTCGCTTTCCACTGCTCTTAGAAGAAGACAGATTGACTCCAGGTGGCCAGAAAGGTCCCCTAATCTAGCCCCACCCACCTCTTGGGTCTTACCTGAGCCTGCTGGACTTCAGCCCCTCATATTCTTCTGCCTCTTCCGTCCCTGAGCCTTTGCCATTACTGTCATCCTGACTCTATGCTCCCTCCGCCTACTTCCCTGCCTCACCCTTTAGATCTCAGCCCAGGTCTCACTCCATGACATCAGGCACTAGGAAAGTATTAGTTTACCTAATGGTAATTATCCAGCACAAAAGCTTAACGACTGGTGCTAATAAGTATCCCCTTTTATAATACTTACTATTTTCAACATACTCTTCAGACTGCCTTAATTATTTTAATTCATTTAATTATGACAACAACCCTTTATGCAAATACTATTATTATCCCAATTTTACAGATAAGGAAACTGAGGGATAGGGATTTAAGGGACTTAGTCAAAGCCTTAAAACTAGTAAATGGTGGTGTTGAGATTTGAAGCCAGGCAGACTGGCTGCAGGGTGGTTGTTCCTAATCATTGAATGTAAATCGCCTTTATCATGTCTATTGAATAAGTATACGCACATGTATGGCTTATATGTTTATTTAATTTGTACAGTTGAAAAAGTGTTGCACATTATAGAAGGTTAAGTATTTTGTAGCCCTTCATGACAAATAATGGTGTCCATTTTAGTCACTATATAATGTGCCAGTTGCCCTATACTTCACCCTCACAACAACCAAGCAACATAGATATAAATTCCCATTTTATAAGTAAGAATAAGAGATTCAGAGGCAGTGTCTCAAACCTTGATCTGTCTGATCTCAGAGCCCATGCTACTTTCCTTTTTTTTTTTTTTTTGCATGCAGAAAACATAGGGCTTAATCTGCAACTAATTTTAAAAATGGATGCATTTCTTTAAAAACTTCCAGTTTTCAGAAGTAATTTAAATAATTCTATAGTTTATTTGTAATGATAATCAATTATTAAGAAAATAAGAGTAATGCTAGAATTTTCATGAACAGATGGTACAATCCTATCTAATAAAGAGGGAATATGCTAACTGACCCTCACATCATCGCAAAGATGGCAGTGCCCACAGCCAATAAGGAGGGAATATGCTAATTGACTGCTACGCCCTCAAAGATAGAGGCACCCACAGCCACAAGATGGCTGGTGGGGAGGGCAGTTGTGGGCAATCAGGCCAGCAGGTGAGGGCAGTTAGGAGCGACTGGGCAGACAGGGGAGGGCAGTTGGGGGTGACCAGGCTGGCAGGGGAAGGCACTTGGGGGGGGTACCTGGCCAGCAGGGGAGGGCATTTGGGGGCGAATGGGCCATCAGGGGAGCAGTTAGGCATCAATCAGGCTGGCTGGGAGTGGTTAGGGGGTGATCAGGCTGGCAGGCAGAAGCAGTTAGGGGCAATCAGGCAAGCAGGCAGGTGAGTGGTTGGGAGCCAGCAGTCCCGGATTGTGAGAAGGATGTCTGACTGCCGGTTTAGGCCTGCTCCCACAGCGATCGGGCCTAAACCGGCAGTCGGACATCCCCCGAGGGGTCCCAGATTGGAGAGTGTTCAGGCTGGGCTGAGGGGCACCCCCCCACCCCCCAATACACAACTTTCATGCACAGGGCCTCTAGTTTATTTTAAAACTGCAATAATTACAAAAAATGTCATGTTAACATATTAAGAGACAAGTGGACTAGAGAAGAATTTCCAAATATATATGAGAATATATGAGTTTGATATGTTAAAAGTGATTTTATATAAATTAATGGGAAGAAAAATATTTATTCAATTAATAGTATGGAAGAATTGTTTTACTGTTTGAAAACAATGTCAGATTCCTACCTTGCACCAAATATCACACTGAGTATCAGACAAGAATTAAATGCAAAAATCAGAATCCATTAATTGAACTACAGTTCCAGAAACCACACTTTCATAAAATATAGAAGAATTTTCATTACAGGTAAAGTGAATACAGCATATTTTTTAAAAAGCATAGAATCATCTTAATTTTTAAAAATAAAGACAGAAAGAGAAATGCTCTAAGGCAATAAACCAAGAAGCAAATGATAGTTAACATGGTGGGCTAATAAGTATTTTTTATATTCTTCTTTATATCCCACACCCCAAACACATTTCTAAGACAATTAAGTCTATAATTAGAAAAAAAATAAAAATAAAAAAATATATTTTTAAAAGGCAAATCCTAAGCCATGTAATAGCCACTGTTACTAGATTAAATCATGCTTTGTCCTCTCCTATTGCTAGTGGGGTTGGGGTCCTTGGGATATCCCAAGAAAAGGAATTTTTTGAGACTCACAGGGGAATATGTGATATGGTAGAAAGTTTTATTACTGTAGAATTACATCCCTGGGTTTCCAAAGTCCTGTCTCCCATAGGCCAGTCTAGTAGGCGTGTAGCTGGGATTTCAGTAAAGCTAAAATCAGACCCAATGTCCAGAGTTTCCATTTCATGTTGCAGCCACATCCAGTCCAGCATCAAGCTAGCAGCAACCCATTAGTCTATTGTGTGGGGGGTTGGCAAAGCCATGGGCTATATGGGAAAATTCCAGGAATCCAAATGTAAGCCATGAGCCAAGCATGCCCAAAGGAATCAAGAGAGTGAATTTCTTTGTTCAGGGGATTATATACCCAAAATTTCCATGTCCTTGCAGTGGCCATGCCCATTCTGGCCAACCCTCTCTCACACCAGGTGTTACTGACAAGCAAACACCTTCCCTATGTCATCCTAACTTTTCTGGGGCATGTGTCTAATATTCCCCTTGTTGGATTCCTCCCCCAGGGAACATGCCTATAATACCTGGCATTCCCTTTGCTCCTTTCCTGTTATTAATAACTAGTTAATTATAATGCTAACATGATTGCAATGACTAGAAAATGTGTCAGGGTGAGGACATTGGAAGTCTTAGCTACTGAAGTGGGAATTATGAAGGGAAAATTGGGTTCTTTTGTGGGAGAGCTTGAGTTTTCTATTTATCAACAGTTTTATACACTATTGTGAATCAACATTTGTCCCTAATATGCATGATCTAAGATAATTATGGGGAAAAAAAATGTAACTGTTTGAGTTTAATCAAGCCCTTTTTTTTTGTTTGTTTGGGGACTGAGGGATATAGCTAAGAAATAACTTCCTTTTCTGAATGTTTTTTGAACTGGTTATGTTGCTCAAGAATACATTCTTATACTTATTTGCCTCTCACCTTTGGATTTTCAGTGTTTTAAAAACCTTAGGGCATTGTATGGAAAATTTAACACCTGGAGGGGACACCTGGCACTGGCCTGAAGCATTTTCCATTTCCTGCCAGGCACAAAGGAGACACGTCACTGTGGGCTGAGGTGGTAGCACTCTTCAGTGCTTGATTTACAAGTGTCTCCTGATGTGTCCTCAGGCAGCTAAGAGCCTTCAATTCTTGGGACTATAGTTAAATTACAGAAGAAAATGTAGAGAAGGTGATTTTCATCAGAGAACCCTTATCTTCTCATTTATTTTCTCTGTCCTTTGTAAATAGATAAGGCTGAGGCTGAAGTTAGTCCATTAGTTCAATACATCTGTTTATACAAGTCCTTGACAAAACCTACTGTAGAATCCACAAAGCAGAACCTTAGGTGTTAATGGAGTTCTCGTTTATTTTACTTGATGATATTTGCCTAGAGAAATCTTATAGATTTATGAACACACACACACACACACACACTCACCTTCCAAAGCTAAAATACTCTATTAATTTTTAATTTTTATAAGTATAAATTTATAAGCCTTATTAGCTTTGGCTTTCACCACAAATATCTAATTATCAGTATGAGTCAGTGTTTCTGTAAAATATTATTTTATTTCCACTACTCTTTATAAACACACACACACACATACAAAGAATCTTCATTCACTACTTAATTTAGGAGACAAGCCAATCATGTCCAGTGGCTGAAAATTAAACAGGAGTTAAAAGAAGTAAAAATTAAACCTGAGGTAGAAGAATTAATTAAATAGAATTTCACAGAGGAGGGACAGAGTAGTCGTACTGGTAGAGGTTTTGCATCAGACCTGACAACAATTTACTGCCATATATGTGTGACCTTAGGTAAATTCTATTTTTTGAATCTTAGTTGTTATTATTTTTTAAAACATATTTTTATTGATATCAGAGAGAAAGGGAGAGGGAGAGAGAGATAGAAACATCAATGATGAGAGAGAATCACTGATAGACTGCACCTGTACTCCCATACTGGACTCAAGCCCACAACCCGGGCATGTGCCCTTGACTGGAATCAAACCCAGGACCTTTGTCCACAGGCCAACGCTCTGTCCACTGAACCAAACCTATTAGGGCAAGTCTTAATTGTTTTATATGTGAAAAAGGGAGTAATAATAGTTTAGGAGTAAAGAGATACTATTTGTGAAGTGCCCTACCCATTTTAATAATTTGTGTCCTCCTTCCCGTTTACTTCTCTGATCTTATTTTCTATAATATTTTTTCTTTAACCATTATATCAAAATAAACAGGGAACTGAAAACTTTTCTCCTTGGTGAGAAATCAGACCCAGTATATAGCTCAAGTCTAAGAATAATGAATATGTGTGGTCATTAGGCAAAAAAACCCCTAGGCTGATATTTGACTTTGTGTGTGTGTGTGTGTGTGTGTGTGTAAAATTTCCAGATCCACAGCAGCTCAGTGACTAGATATTCTAAACTATTTTGAAGAATTGAACTTAGTGGTATTTGTTCTGCTACACCCTTATGTAATTTTCAAGTGACGTTAGAGAGTGAAAAGAGGAAATAAGAGAACATGCCTTAAAAATCAGAATTTTACACTGAAGGTGATACTGTGGTAATTAGCTAGTTAATAATAACTAGAGGCCCAGTGCAGAAATGTGTGCATGGTTGGGGTCCAGCCACCAGGCCCCAATCAGGGTAGATCAAGGCCAAGTCTGTCCGGAAAAGGAGACCACAGGAGGTTGGCTGGCCGCCTGCCCCACTCAGGGCCGTGCTCGCTGCGGGGAGGGGCCATAAGTGTTTGGCCGGCTGGCCCTGCCCCTGATCAGAATGGAGGGGCTCATCAAGGGCAGAGCTGGTTGGGGTGAGGGGCCCTGGGCCCATCAGGGTGGTGTGGCCCATTGGGGGCGGGGCCTGCCTGGGGGAGGGGCTGCAGGAGGTTGGCCAGCAGGCCCCACCCCCTGATTGGGTGGGTTTGCTGGCCACAGTGGGAGTCATACAGACCGGTTGTTCCGGTCCTTACAGTGTTCTGGTTGCTGACTTTTATATATATAAATATGAAAGGAGCAAAAGGGAGGCCAGATATTATAACCCTGGCCATCTGGGCAGCTTCACCAGGAAGCTGCAACTTCACACTCACCAGGGAGCCATGGGTCCCTTCCCTGCAAATCCCTCGGGGGAGGGGTCAAACAAAGGGAACATGGATTCATGGGCAGTGAAGTCAGAGTGATCTAGGGAGCGTCAAACCTGGGAACAGAGGGGTGGGCCAACTGCAAGCCTGTGAACATTTGGAAATATATAGTCCCCCAGACAACAAAACCCTCTCTTGGCTCTCTTGTTTCTCTGGTTTTGCTCCTGCTGCCTTGTATTTGCCCCTGTTCCTAGAAGCCACATGGCCAGTGGTCATGTGGACCCTACACACCATGGACTGACGGACTGCAGCTGGGAACACAAGTTAACCTAACCTGATGCTGGATTGGACTATGCAAATATGGAATGGAAACTGGGCAACGGCTTTAATCCTAGTCCTGCTAAAGACACAGCTGGACGTCTTCCTTGGCCTGAGGAAGGGAAGAGGGATGTTGGAAACCCAGGGATGTAATTTCATGCAAATAAATGCCACTCATTCTCACATGTGAGTCACAGAAAATCCCTTTTCTTGTGACATTGCAAGAACCCCACTTTCTCCTGGCTCCCCCGTGATAACAAAAAGATCCTAATTGATCATCTTGTTGAATCCTCTAATTCCTTCTGAGAGGTAAGCAGTTGCCAAAAGTATTATGAACTGAACAAAGACACCAAGTCAGTTCCTTGTAGCCTGAGAACTAGAGCTCAGAGTTTTAACTTCTCAGGCCACTGGTCTTACAGCAGCCCTGCACAGAGTGGCTAACGTTATTGCAATGTTATAAATAAGTAGCCAACCATATTACTATTCCATGATTACTCTAAATATTTGGACTTTTTATTTAAATAAAATTCAATAAATTTAAATAAAGTCTATAGTATGGTAGAGGAGGTAATAAATATTACAGAATATTATAATCAGTCATTTTAACAGGTGCTGATGCATTTGGGAGCTGTCATAAACTGAACCTTCTTATTGACCTGATTTCTCAAATTTTGTTAATGGTGTCAATATCCTACTACCTAGTCTCAAGAGTCCTTACTCCCCATATTTAATAATTACCTCTAACCCTTACTCTCAGGTTTAATCAGGTGTCCAAATACTGTCAATTTGACATCTGAAATGCATTTCTCTCATTTTTCTGTTCCACTGTTTCAGCCCTTTACTCCGCCTCCCAATTTGCATCTCTACAGTCAATGTTTCCTTCAATTTACTTTTCACATCATTCCCTGAAATAATTTTAAATACCAGTCTTGGCTTTGTTTCCAACTGAACAAAATTCAGTATTTAAACTCGGCATTTACAGTGCTCTTTGATCTGCTCACTGCTAATTTGAAAATAAATCATTAAATATCACCGCTCCAGCCAACCTTGAGTTGACCTTTTACCTGATGCTTGGAGGCTAAGGAGGCATCTGGGAAGGAATGAGGAAACTTACAGAGTGAACATCTAAGTGAAGTCCTGTGGTTTGGGGATCTCATGTTGTACTCAAGGACCTGAAAGTGGAGCAGAGGGAAGTGGGAACCAGCAGATCTGGCTAGAACAGTCAGTGATGGCGAAACTATGACACGCGTGTCAGAGGTGACATGCGGACTCATTATTTTTGGTTGATTTTTCTTTGTTAAATGGCATTTAAATATATAAAATAAATATCAAAAATATGTCTTTGTTTTACTATGGTTGCAAATATCAAAAATTTTCTATATGTGACACGGCACCAGAGTTAAGTTAGGGTTTTTCAAAATGCTGACACGCCGAGCTCAAAAGGTTCGCCATCACTAAGAGCAGTGGTTCTCAACCTTCTGGCCCTTTAAATACAGTTCCTCATGTTGTGACCCAACCATAAAATTATTTTCGTTGCTACTTCATGACTGTAATGTTGCTACTGTTATGAATCGTCATGTAAATATCTGATATGCAGGATGGTCTTAGGCGACCCCTGTGAAAAGGTCGTTCGACCGCCAAAGGGGTCGTGACCCACAGGTTGAGAACCGCTGGGCTAGAGCAATGGGGACCCAATTAAGAAGGTTCCTTTGGAAAACATTCCCAATTGAAGGCCAGGGTTCATTCAGGATAGTGTCCAAGGCCCTATGAGTGGTGCAGCTGGCACCTGACCCCAGGACTGCCTCCCTGGTCAGTCCTCTTTCTCCTGTGGCAGCAGCCTCATCAGTCAGTTTGTCTTTCTGCCTCACCGCAGGGCCAGTGTTCTCATCCCTCTGCAGTTTGGGCGGTGTGCACATTTCACTTGGGTATCCTAGTGCTTAGGAGATGTTCCTGTGTAATTGAACATCTTTCCCATCCTCCCCCTATTGTGTCCTTAAAACCAAATCCATTTAAATTCAGTGAAAGATGATTTTATATTTGCTAACTTGATGGCGATTACTTTTGAGTGTGCAGTGCGGTTCTTGGCATGTTTCTCACTGATTTCAAAGTCACCCACTATGCAGTTATAACATACATGTTATATTGGGAACAGTTTGGTTCCATATGCATAACTGTATTTCTTCGTAGCAGCTCACAAATTCTCTTCTTCCCTCTTATCATTCTCTGCACAGCAACTGCAAGGAAACGATTTAATTATTTAAAACAGTAGCTACATACTTAAAAAGTCAGGGAGGAACTAAATAAAGAAATACTTTTAAGACACAAATTTACTAGTAGAGTGTGGGATTATTTCTACTACATGCTAAAACTGTATTAAAAATTCAATCAATTGGATGTTTGCTCTCCCAGGAATAAAAAGACTGGTATGACTTTAATTCCCCCTCACCCCACTGATGTGACCAGCTGCTTAGTAGACCATCACTACATTAACATTAGAAGCTTTATATGCGTAATTTCAGGAGAGGAAAATGGCCCTAACATCTCAACTTACAATACTAAACTGTATCCTGAGAAATTATTAGAAAGCAAAGTTCAACAACTATATGTCAGTCAAAGAATTTAAAATTTATGTCAGGCTTATTTAGGAACTCACATTGTGATGTAGACAGCACTTTGCAAACATGAGCAAATTTGCCTTTATAGTAAGAGGAAGCAAAAACCGAGAAGATACCCAGGATGTGTGAAAGGCATTCACTAAGGTCCGTGGGCCATTGGTTGGACCAGTAAGAATTTTCTATGTGTCCAGGAACATGAGATACTGTTAGAAGTTTTAGATTTTATTAACGAACACATACTCTTGCAATTAAATTTTTGTGCCTGACTTCATCTACCACCACACAAACACTTTGCTACATGCAGTTAATTTTAAGCTATACACTAAAAACACATTACAACTTTACAATCAGTATTTTAAATGGATGACTGACATACAGCCTCTGACAATATTTAGCACTTTATAGCAATACATTAACGCTAACTTTAGAAACTATAGCATAATGAAATTTTACAGCCAATTAAGTTGATGAGTCACTGTCAGCTTTCTAAGTTCCTCATTTAGATGAAAGAGGCAAATGGATATAGAAAGTGAGGCACAAACTAGTTCCTATAAAATTTTAAGTATCATCACGAGATCGCAATGTTAAGGAAGAGAAAAATACATTGTCTAAACAGCCTGAAAAAAAAATCAAATAATTTCTCTTTAAATTTAGAAATAATATAGTGGTCAGTCTTTTAATTTGTCACCAGGTGCTTACATTGATTTAGAAAAAAGACTTATCATGTCCATCGACTCATGTGACAATAGTCACTGAACAGCCTTCTGACCTTTTTGTCCCCCTTGTTTTCTTAGAGTTCTTATGAGAAATGTTTGTCCCAAAGTTGTACCAGCTTGCTATTTTTGTTCAAACAAAGAAAATCAAGAGATTGTTCCTTACTGAATTTTCCTCAAATGATATCAAAGAATTATGGTTGAACGTCATAGCTCTAAGTCATTTCTGCTCTAGAGAGGTTAGAAGGGACTTACAGAATTCCCCCACCCCCCGCCCCCCAAACAGAATTTGGATCTGAGCAAAACCTTTTGTGTCCCACCAACTTATAAAGTTTGTTGGGGACTTCCCAGGCCGGTTTGGCTCAGTGAATAGAATGGAGGCCCACAGACTGAACGGTCCTGGGTTCAAATCAGCTCAAGGGAAATCACCTTGGTTGCAAGGCTCCAACCCTGGCCCCGGTCTTGGGTGTGTGTGGGAGGGTTGGGGTGCATGCGGGAGGCAGCCAATTCATGTATCTCTCTCAGATCGATGTTTGGATGTTTGTCTCTCCCCCGCTCTCACTAAAATAAATAAATAAATTATCAATGAGAAAACCTCCCCCCGTGAGGATTAACAAGAACAACAACAAAAAATTTGTTGGGGATGAAAGTCCAAGTTTGCTCTGACATACTATAAAAGCAATTTCATGAGCAGAGGGCTAAATCTAATTGTTTAATACGTGAATTATGTCCAATGCTATTTTAAATGGATTTTTAATCAAAAATATATATATTCAAATTTTTACTGATCTATATGATTCTTGGTTCTGAAACTCCTGCATGTCTTATGAGTGATACACAGCATGAGCCCCAGGAGAGAGAAAACACCCCTCCCTCCACTCCACTCTGCGTGGCCCCACCCCCTACCTTTCTCTGTTCCATCACTAGCGCCTGGCTGAGGTTGGGGGTTCAGTGCTTGCCAGATCCTGGTAGGAGTAGGAGGCAAAGGAGAGGTTCTCCTGCCCCCTACATTTTCAAGGTCGCTTCATGGATAGCAGTCTCACTACGAGATATTTACTTCCCCAATTTCTTCCCCATTTCCACTAATGCCTCTCCTTGCCTGGGGCCTGTCACCAGCTCCCCTCTCCAGCCCCCCCACTTCCCATGCCTGCCTGACCAGAACCACCTTACCTCTTCCACAACGGCGGTCAGCCCTGGACTTCACCCGTGGATAGGCTTCTTCGCAGTGATGGTGTACCACTATAAGTAGATATTTGAGTCTTATCTCAGTAAATGTCCTGGCCATTTTCCTTTTGTTCATCAGCACCCATGCTGGTCTGCTCAGGGCTATCCAGGTTTTGGTTCTATATCCTGAGAAGCTCTTACAGTCCTGGACTAACCAGGGTGATTGGTTACCAGATAATATCTTTAAAGAAATAATTGAATTATTTAGGCTTCTGTGACCATTCTTCAATATGCGTTTACAAATTGTCTATTTTGTAGTTAAAACTGCAAAACCAGAATGTCCCCTGATGACGTTCTGGACATGAGCAGTACTGGCCTAGAACCCAGGAGACAAAGTGCCACACAGAGGTCGGGAGAGGACAGTGTCCCCACACCCGCATGGATCGTAGCTTAGATCATGAAGCTAAGGCAGGTTGAAGGAGACGATACACCTTTTGGCATCTTGAAGATGTTCTCTGTTAGGTCTGCCCCCTCTCTTTGTGCTCCCCAAACTGCACAACCCCCAGTACAAAGTTTTAGGGAGATACTGATGTAAATTCTCTACAATGATACCCTGGTTTTAAATTGACTGAGTTTGACATGGAAGCAGACTACCTAAAGATAAAGTAAGCGACTGGAAATGTGGGCTAGATGTTAGGTGATAAGAAAGTCCTAGAAAACTAATTTCCAGAAAGCTAGATTTAAAAATGAGTTAAATTGACTTGAACCATGTAACTAACATTTTACATTACTATTTATATTTCTAGACCATAAAAATAATAATAAGTAAAGGTTTTGAGAATGAATGGATTCTGAGGTTGAAAGGGGGGAAAAAGGACTCAACCTTGAGGAATGGAAAGTTGAGGCATAAAAAAAATATTCACAAAGACATGGGAAAAGGAGGAGCAGAATTCAGCATCATGACAGACTAATAGGAGTTTACTAAGAGCACCGACCAATAGCGTTTATAGAATGGGTGGAGCAAGGGATTGAGACCGGAGGAAAATGTTCAATGATTGTATGAATAAAAATCAATGAAATGACCACTACCTTTGTGTAGAAGAAAGCCACTGGTTCTATTAGAGTGTAAAAGAACATTTTATCAGTGTATAAAACAACTATTTCAATTCAACTCTCTAAATTCAGAGGCTAGATGAGCTAGTGTGAAGAAAAGAAGTATTTGTTGCATTTCAAGACTATTTATTACAGGTTACTAACTGGCATCTATGGGAAGGTTTAAAGTGCTTGCTTTGGGTCTCCCTAAGTCTTGCAGGATGCGTAAAGTTAGGGAAGGGGTGTGGAAGTGAGAGGAGTTCCCTTTGTCATCCTCAGTAAACCCTCAGGGTTCTTTCTATAATCTTTTTCTCGTGTGCCCAATGTTCTTGTCATCTCTATTTTTCTGGGGGTTGAGAGAATTTTGGACTTTGAGTCTGAGACCTGGGAATGGTTCCCATATCTGCTCTATATGTTCATAGTAAATTTCACCCCCATGTGTCTCAGTTTCCTCATCTTCAAAATGAGAATATTGGATGGTAACTCATAATGCATCATTAATTTTAACATTGAATTTATCTTCCATTTTTAATTCTATCCTTTAAATGATATCTATCACATTAAGTGATAATCCTCAATGTCAATTCTCAGCCTACTTATGCCTAAACATAGGAGCAATTATTCTGAATGATATTCATTTTGAGAGCTCTACATCTTTTTAATAGAAAATGAAACTAGGCAATTTATGGGGATCTCATGTACAGCATAGCGACTATAGTTAATACAGTATTGTATACTAGAAGTTTACTAAGAGAATCGATCTTAACAGTTCCTGCCACAAGAAAAGAAAAGGCAACTATTGAGGTGATAAATATGTTAATTAACCTTACTGTGGTAATTATTTCACATGATATACATATATCTAAGCATTTGTATACCTTACGCTTACACAATTTTATATGTCAATTATATCTCAATAAAGTTTTTTTGAAAAAAAAAGAGATCAAGAAGAAGATAAATTGAATGATTCTCCTAAAGATAAACAGGAAACATTGTTATTTAATATTTATGAACAGGGCTCCTTAATAGAACTTATTCAAAGCAAGAACAGACCTGGTTGGAGAGAGACCTGACTTTGGGGCACTAATTAAATGATGCAGCTGGAGCTGGGATAGATGAAAAGAACAAGTCTATACATTTTACTTAAAGATTAAGTCACTACCAAAATGACCTCTAATTCCCAGAATGTACAATAGGATATGACTCAATAAGGTGGAAATAAAAGATAATGAAACTATAGGTCTTTTATTTACTTTCTATGTTTTTGTTGCTAATGAACAGAAACTATTTTGTTCTTTCCAAATAAAAAAATTCAATACCCAGTTTCAAAACTTGACTCAGTATAATTGGAAATAAGATCAAATAGTTTTGTCTCATGGAATGTGCCTCAAATGATGGAAACCTTGGCCCTAATGCCTTATTTCCCTGAAATCTAACAGTGCCGATTGATGGTTTTCCTTTTTATTGTGCAGGGCTGGAACGAATTGCGCGGGATTCATCTTACGAACAGGAAGGAAAGGTGCAGTTTGTAATCGATGCAGTGTATTCCATGGCTTATGCCCTGCACAACATGCACAAAGATCTCTGCCCTGGATACATTGGCCTTTGCCCACGAATGAGCACCGTTGACGGGAAAGAGCTACTTGGTTATATTCGGGCTGTAAATTTTAACGGTAAGTTACAACTTTTTGGGGCGTCTCTATTTTAAAAGAAACAGGGTGTGTTTTTCTCTTTATATTTAGAAAATACTCAAGCAGGATGGAAAGCAAAGGTATAGAAGTTCCCCATTTAATCAAGTCTGAAATTTTCCACCTGCTTTTAAATCCCAAACAGGTTTTTTTTTGGAGCTGTTACCATTAATCTGCTCCTGGAAGAAGCAGAAGTTAAAAATAAGCCTCTATCAATAAAAATATTCTACTCAAACATCGCTATTTCAGAACTAACATAAGAGGTTCATTTGGAATCATTAGAACAAATTAGATGTTTTGAAAATGCTTTGTTTATGTCATTATTAGAGAAGGCATTGTGGACATTTTATTTGGAAACCGATTTTAAGCTTTTAAACAGCATGCTGACTTGAGGAAAGTGAGTGATGTGGAGTTGCTGTATATTTACATTTTAAGAGTTCTGTGTTAAGCTTCTGCATCTCCTTTTTCCTTGTATTTCTTTCAATGATTTGGCCAATATGAAGCAATGAGCCGCATCATGTAAAATAGAACTACATACAAGGCAGTATAGATGGGATTTGCCTCCTGCAAAAAATGCTGCTTCTGCGAGTGTCATAAGAACCTGATTCAGAATAGGCTGGATCCACAGTGTTTGGCTGAGAATAGTCAAACAGCCTGTCTGAAGTGATGGAATTATGGAATGCTGTTCTCTTATGAAAGCTGTAACGGTTGCTGCCCATGACTTTGACAATTATTTTCAAATGAAATGATAGAATGCTCCGAGCTGTCTAATTCTTTGTGTTTGGCTGCAATCCACACAGTGGACATGCCTCTGAGCAACGCACAGTGCTGCGCTGTCCATCATAATACACTCCAGTGACCTCAGCTGCCAGCCTTTCTCAAAACAGTGCAAGGTCATCCGCAATTTAGAATTCAAGTGGAAACTTCTTCTTTTGCTTTGTTCACGCAACATGAGACAAAATTTGGTTTACGTTCAATGCAGAGTATTCTCCTTTTTCAGCAGACTTTTTCCTGAAGCGTCACATAACATTGTTTCAGTCCTAATGGGAATTTGAAAATAATTTTCTTGCAATTATCAAGTTGAGCAAAAGAGGAGTGTTACAATATAAGGTTATTTATCCTAACGTGAGATTGGGGAACATTTCATTTATCCAAATTGTTAGAAAGTGGGGAGAAGAATGCAAATGATTATATTTTCTCAACAACTGAAGCTCACCTGTAGAAAATCAGGAAATCTTTCAAAGAAACACTGGATTAAAGCATTTTAAAGATGAATTACCAATTTCTTTTTTATCTTAACTGTAGATAAAAAACCAACCTTTCCTTGATGACTTCATTATATCACACTCTAATAATAATGATGCTATTAAAGACTATTAAACATGCCTTAATGTCTAACCGTTATTAAGGCAATTTGCCTCTAGACTCCAATGATTTCTGATTTCTTCTGTCCACTTTTTATAGTTTTTGCCCTTCTACATGATCAAACTGATGTTGCTGTGAATTTTTTTAGAGCTGATCTCTTCCATAATTTGCTTCTTTCAATCCATTATGGACAGAGAAGCACACATAAAATTTAATTCATTTAGTCAAGAGATATTTATTGAACCCATAGAATGAGTTAAGATTTGTGATGGGTCCTAAAAATACATTACTGGTATAAGCAGTCAAAGCAGACATAAGATTTAGAGTTTCTCAGGGAACTGAGATATAAGGTATCTATACTCATAAAAAGGAAACATGCAAATTGACCGTCCCTTCGCTATGCCCACCAGCCAATAGGGTAAGTGTGCAAAATAACCCAACAAAGATAGCGGTGGCCACAAAGCTGGAGCGAGCAGGAGGCTTGGGTTGCCCCCATCGACAGAAGAAGCCAAGCTTCCCGCCTGCCCTGGTCTCCACTCAAGGAGGGGCTGGGGGACTGGGTCTCCAGGGGGTGTGGCCAGCCTGAAAACGGCCCTCAGCCCCTCACCCAGACTGGCCAGGCACCCCAGTGGGACCTCCCACCCTGAAGGGGGTGTGGCCAGCCTCAGCCCCTCACCCAGGCTGGCCATGCCCCCATGGGTTGAGGGTGCCCACTGGGGGGCATGGCTAGCCTGCAAACAGCCATCAGCCCCTCACCCAGGCTGGCCACACCCCCCCAGCAGGGACCCTCACCCCATGGGGGTGTGGCTGGCCTGCAAACCACCACAGGCCCCTCACCCAGGCCACCCCACGCCCCAAGGGAACCCCCCACCCTGATCCGAGACACCCTTCAGGGAAAACCAGCCAGCCCCCACCCGTGCACTAGGTCTCTATACTAATAAAAGGGTAATATGCTAATTAGACTGGGAGACCTTTCAGGAGACCTTCCAGACGTTCTTCTGGACAAAGCCATGGTGGCGGGGCTGAGGTAGAGGCGGTTAGAGGCCAATAGGGGAGGGCAGTTGTAGGTGATCAGGCCTTTGGGGGGGGCCGTTGTGGGTGATCTGGCTGTTGGCGAGGGCAGTTGGGGGTAAGCAGGCCATCAGTGGGGGTCAGTTGGGGTTTATCAGGACTGCGGGGTGCAATTTGGAGTGAGCAGGCCAGCAGGGGGGCAGTTGGGGGTGAGCAGGCCAGTGGGGAGGGAAGGTGGGGGCTATCAGGCCAGTGGGGGGGCAGTTGGGGGTGAGCAGGCCAGCATGGGGGGGGCAGTGGCGAGTGAGCACACTGGCACAGGGGGCATTTGGAGGCGAGCAGACCGGCAGTGGGGGGCAGTTGGGAGTGAGCAGGCCGGCACTCAGAGTGGTTAGGGGCAATCAGGAGGCAGGCAGGTGACCAGTTAGGAGCCAGCAGTCCCGGATTGCGAGAGGGATGTCCGACTGCTGGTTTAGTCCTGATCCTTATAAACCGGCAGTAGGACATCCTTTGAGGTGTCCCAGATTGGAGAGGGTGCAGGCCAGGCTGAGGGACACCCCCCCCCCCCCCCGCCGTGCACGAATTTCATGCACCGGGCCACTAGTAATTATATAATCTACAACGAATGCTGCGTGGAGAGGTGTGCTGGACTGGGAGTTCATAAGAGGGTAAACTTCCCTACTTTAAGGAGTTATGGACAGGTGAAGTCTGAAGGAGATGAGTGTTAGGGATAAGGGTGAAGCAGAAGGCAGGGCCAGGTAGATCATGAGAGGTCATGTAGGTCATTCTCAAGATTTGTTCTTCATCTTGAGAGCAACAGGAATGTACTGAAGCATGATAGAACTGTGTCTGATACAAGAGTAAGTATACTTCAAGGGAGGATCATGTAAAATGCATGAATTTTAGTGTGTGAACTAAAAAAGGCATCTCTTTGAGGTTCTTGGAGCTTTATTGATAATGCCTTGAAACTTGGCTGTGTTCCAGTAGCTGATGATACAGGGTAAGAGGCCTGAGCATAAGCAAACTGTTATATAATACAGTGGGGCCTTGACTTACGAGTTTAATTCGTTCCGTGACGGAGCTCGTAACTCAAATTATTCGTATGTCAAATCAAAAAGTGAATGAGTGAGACACGTGATGCTGGCCTGATGTTGTGGCGTTCCCTGTGATGTTCTCTGCACCAGCTAGCGGTGGGGTATCTGAAGCTGGCTCGTAACCTGAATTTTAGCTCTCAACTCAAAGCAAAAAATTGGCTGAGAGATGTCTCTTATCTCGAAAATCTCGTTAGTTGGAACACTTGTAAGTCAAAGCCCCACTGTATACAATTCTCTTGACTTTCAGTAATTCTTAGGATGATCATCAGTTTTTTATTTCATTATTGACTTATATATATATTATTGTTCATTTATCTTTAATATCTTGCCTGTCTATGATAAAAGGACACATGAAACTATTCAAATAGAAGTACACCCTCAAAACTACTGAAGGAAGAAACAAATATGGTAGCTAGCGTAAAGAACCACACTGACTTTTGAGATTCTAAAGCAGCCGAAAGGTAAAGGGACATTTAAAGGAACACGTAAGTTTTATTACATGACAGGACCAAGCTTAACTCTTTTTCAGGAGAGAATGAATTTTCTTGGGAATTATTTCTGAAAGAAATGTATCATCTGGGACTTTGACAGCTTACTAAGCAATGCTACTTAACAAACTGTTACAGCAAAAGCAGAAGCCTTCTTCTGGGCTGTTTTGCACATGTACCCACAATCAAAGCTAAGACTGGGATGCTTGTAACACTGACGGATGTTCCATTAAGAGTTTTCCAGGAGAGGGAGATAATCTTACTTGATCTAGATTTACAACTCTTTTGAGCTCTGATGATATAAGGATATTAAGAATAAATAAAGAGCATCTTCCATATACAGTACTCTGCTTTTCAAACTCTCTCTTCAAAAGAGTCCTGCTCAGACACCTAACTTTTCAGGCAGTTGAAATAAGAACTGCTGGGTTGAAGGCGTGGCCGTGGTCTTGGACACTCTACTTCCCCTTATGCTACTTGCCGATTCTGGGGATACCTTGGAAGGTCCCAGTTGCTCTATGGGGCACATCAAATCCACAGATTTAAATATTCTTGCTCTCGCAGGGCTTTCATAGATACTGAAAGTAGACATCGGGAATTTGTGTTCTCTGTTGGGAACCTAGCAAAATAATTAATTAGTTAATTGCATACCAGGCGAGTGGGTTGTGTTGGTGACGGGTCAGTATTCTCACCTCGTGTGGAAGCCAGCCCACTTCCCAAAGACTGGCATGTGAGGGGGTCCTTGGCCAAAGTGCAGTGTCCTTAGGACCAGTTTTGAATCTCCTGGAGAGCAGAGACTGTGCTTGATAAAATCCTGAGCTGTTGACAGGACAACAACAATGTATTGTATACGGAAAGTTTCTTAGCCTATTACCAGTTGTCCATGGATGAGATTTGTAAGGCAAATGTCCATTTTGTATGGTGTAGCCTTCCAGATTTCCTGCCAGGACCAGTAAGTGACAAAATGCAGTCCTAAGTAATTAAAAAATTGACCCATTGGATGGAATTGTTTAGTAATGCCCGGTTTCAATATTGGATGTGTCTGCCCTAGAGTGTAATTTCTGTGTAGAAAAAAATTGTTACGCTGTTTGTTTGTTTTTTTCTAACATTAATGAGATATCTGAACAAACTGCTTTCCATGGCCCTTTTCCATTTGAGACAGTGAAGCCATGGTGTGCAAGGAGACCCTTCTTTGTAATAGCAGGTGAGGCAGCCAGAGCAGCTGGGTGCTGCACACACTGCTGCTGTCAAATGAAAGAGAACTGTTTAAAGCTCCGTCTTGCTGAGATTGTAACCTTGTGTGGACATGCCTACTTAAGCAATGGTTTAAAGATACTTGCTATCAAAGGTCATGCTTCTTCAAGTTTATTGTTTAATTAACAACGTTACAATCATATCAGAATTTAGAAAGATGAGGGATTAGTATTTCAGACCAGAATTATTCTCTGACAAAACAACTAGTTAAAGCTAAAACAGTCAAACAATTAAACTACGGTGTACTGTTTGTCATCGTAGATGTAAAGAACAATGGTGCTTTGATTAAATTTGATCACTCAAACTGACATTATCTCATTGGTGGGAGAATTTACCTGAAGCATAAGCACACTCTGAGTCAGAGGGGACCAGCATTCTTCATGTGTTTCTTAGAACTTTTCTCAACCGCCCATCTCTACCCAGGGAGACAGAGAGAAGCAAAGGCCTGCCTTTTAGGATTAGTTTTATTGCTACCATTGGAACAAAATGCTATTTCTATAGATTTTTTTTAAACCCAAAGATTTATCAAAAGAAAAACATAAAATGAAGAAGAGGAGTTTAGATATTTCAGGAACGTAAGCAGCGATGTCAGTGTCTTACTCTGGTCTGGTCTATAGGCAATAAAATATTTATACTGTACAACTTGTATGAAATCAAAGATTTTTCTGTTGCCATGAGAACTTTATTTATCATAAAAAAGGTGTTGAATAGGATTCCAGAGATCTCCCCCCACTCCTTCCCTCTGTAGTTGAGCTCGAGACCGGTGCAGAGCAGGAGGCAGGGTGGCATACTAATCAGGAGCGTTTGATTGCAGGTAACAGAAACCAACTTCAGCTTGCGTAAGCTAAGAGGAAGAATTTATGAGGGTATGTCAAGAAACCCATGGCAGAATATAAAAGGGCCTAAGAAAAGAACTGGTTATAAGAACTAAAAACCTGTCAGAAGTCCAAATCTCTTTGTGTCTGTCTATTTGGTTTGGTTTTCTTTATATTGTTTTTTCCTTACTTCTAGATCCACAGGGTAGGGTAGTAACAGGCCAGCTATAGTACTTAGGTGCTGTTTGTTCAGGACACCTGCTAAGCTTCACACACACACACACACAGACACACATCCCAATTCCAATTTCTTGGAAACCTGAATCTCATTAGGCAAAATTTGGTTGGATGTCAGACCTCATCCAAAGTATCAGTAGCGAGGAGCAAGTAGTACAAACTTAGCCGTCATGGGGCACTCCTTGTGGATGACAGGGACATTTTAGAAGTTTCTATAAGTGACTTATGGGGAAAGTTTAAAAAAAATTTTTTTAAATTGATTTTGAGAGAGAGAGGAAGGGAAAGGGATAGAGAGATAGAAACATCATCCATAAGCGAGAAACATCATTGACCAGCTGCCTCCTGCATGCCCCCTACTGGGCATCCAGCAGGCAACCCAGGTATGTGGCCTGACCCAGAATGGAACCGTGACCTCTTGGTTGATAGGTCAATGATCAACCATTGAGTCACACTGGCCTGGCCATGGGAAAGTGAGTAGAGAGGTAAAAACCTGAGAGGGGGTAATACTGTGGTCTCTGAATCTCATTGCTTAGCTGCATGGGTGAGTTTTTTGCTAGGCCAGAGGAGACAGTTAAGAGTCACACAGAATCTTTGAGAATCTAGGAGAGGGATCAACTTGGGAATTACTTAATGAAGCCTTCATGTTGCGATTGGATTCTCTAATCTCAGTAGTGAGGTAGTGAGTGGCCTAATCATCCCTGTGCTCAGTATTCCAAGGAAAATATAGGTTTGCCTGACCATAGAGACTGGTATAGAGATGGAACTTATCAGCATCTTCTTTTCTTTAGAAACTTTATTGATTTCATGGACTTACTATTGTCCAATTTGAAACTTTTTTTTTTGCATAAAATGTCTTTAAGTTATCTAAAAGAAGTGTGACTTAATATGTTATTAGGAAATGTACTACAAACACACTACTAGGTCAAATAAAACAATGATAAATATTTCATAAGATTCTGTAAAACCATTTGATTAAAATGTAACCCTCATGCTGCCCTGGCTGGTGTTGGTTGCTCAGTTGATTGGACATCGTCCCATACACCAAAAGGTAGCTGGTTTGATTCCTAGTCAGGGCATATGCCTCGGTTGTGGGTTTGATCCCCAGTAGGGGGCATGCAGGAGGCAGCCTATTCATGTTTTGATCAATGTTCCGCTCTTACATCAATGTTTCTCTCTTACATCGATGTTTCTCTTTCTCCCTCTACCTTCCTTTCTCTTCAAAAACAAACACAAAATCAATAAAATATTTATTGTCCCCCCCAAATTTATACACACTTTGAATAATTATTAATTCCAATGGATTAAATCTGAAAAGAAAGAAACATCAACTGAGCTATATTAGCAGTTAAAATAGGACAATCCGTATATATAACCCTCATTTCTGTTACAAGTACAAACACATACACAAACTAGAAATGTGATAAATATTTAACTTGATAAAGCACATCTCTCTCAGCCTATAACCAATTATATATTTATAGTTATTCCTATTAAAGTGATGGATTAATCCTGTTACTACTATTATTAATACTCTATAAATTTAACCAGTGTGATAAAACATGAAAAAAAGAGAAATTACTAGTAAAAATAAAGTAGCATTATGATTATTTTCAAATTATTTGATCTCAAGATAATTCATTGAAAAATATATTAGAAATAATTATTTTAGGAAGATGGTCAAATATGAAATTAATATGAAAACATTAAGAGCTTTCCTACATACTAGTAAGAAGTAAGAAATAATTAATATATGGATATATGGTAAATGAAACTCTGTTTTCTTCGCAAAAATACTTAACAGATCTTGGAATAAATTGAACTAAAAATATGAAAGACCCATAAGAAGGCAACTTTATCAAGAGACATTCCTTGTTCATAGACAGAAAAACTAATTATAGGACAAATGTTAACCTTTTCTGAATTACTCTGTATTCAGATTTAGTATAATTTAGCATAATTCCAAACAAAACAACAAAGGAATATTTTCTAGAATTTGAAATAATATTTAAAATTTTAATTGTGAGAATAAATGATTAAAAGTAATTAAAATGATTTTGATGAAAAAATTATTCCTACCAAATTTTTAACATTTAAACATAATGTCAAACTACAATAATCAATACAATATGGAACTAGTACCATAATAGGCATATGGTCAATGGAACCAGATAGAAATAGCCAGAAATATACAATGATAATAATTATGTTTATACATGTATATGTACATAAATACATATGAATTTATGATGTGATAATGTGAGAAGCCACGTTCCGCGTGGCTTAGGTTTCGGGGTCTGGAGAAGGGCCATGGGCAAATGACGAGATAAGACAGGAAATAATAATTTGGAAATAATGGGGGGGGCCAGGCGGAGAGTCCAACGGAAGGGGAAGGACTTCACTGGTGCCCAGGCCCTGACAACCTTTTATTCAATTTTAGGTACACGTATTGCCCTTAGTCAGGCAGGCAATTCCGGTAACAGAAAGACTATCTTAAAGGTCAGTAAATATTAATAAAAATTAACTTTGAGACTATTTGGTCAGGAAATTGCTTGAGCCACCATTGTCTCAACTAAACAGTCGGTGCATAGCTCTGGCCCTTGCTAGAGCTCAAGGTTCACGAGCCTTCTGTGTTCCTTGTTTATGGATTTCTGGTAGTGAAGACAATGGGTAGCTTCCAACATGATAATCATGGAATTAGAACTCAGGGGAAAAGACATTTAATTAATTATTTATGTACAGTAAAATCAATGGAGATAATTTCTTCACATAAGAGCTTATTCTCCATTTGGACTTTATTTTGAAGTTAAGTGAAATGAAGAAGCAAGGGAAAAATAGAAGAAAATATAGAAGATGGGAAAATAAACATGTTCGATTTAGTAAAATTTAACACTTTTGAGTATTAGAAGTATCATAAACAGTTTTAAAACAGAATATAAAGTAGGGATAAATTTGGGTTGTTGTGTAAAAAGATAATACCTCAAATATAAAAAGAGTCAGCTAAATTATGACATCTCCAAGAGATCAACAAGCAAAACTTGTCGATGTGAATAAAAGTTTGAAAAAAAAAAAGATTAAGCCTCATTAATAATCAAAGAAAGGCCATTTAATCCACAATGAAAGATTGTTTTTCACCTACCAATTTTACAAAAATTTAAAATTATTGTAGTAATTTTTAATTTTATTAGTTCTCCCAAATATGCTTGGTGAGAGTGGATATTGGTGTAGTTTTTTTGAAGTGTATTTGCTCAGAATGTATATTCTAGGAATATAGTCTAAGGAAATTATTTGAAACGATTGCATTTACAAAAATTTGTTGAAAAATACAACAAAGCAAAATCATAGCTTGTTCTGTTTTTAATTAAAACCCATCAAGAACATGTGGCAGGATTGACTGTGTCTTGGAATCCTCAGCTTTTATCCCGGCTCTGCTACACTTTCCTCAGTGTTCGGAGTCCATCTCGACTTCTCAGCATCATCTTCTACTAATAAGTGGAAGGATTACATCAAAATGATCTAGTCTCTGAGGCCTCTTCCAGCTCTATATTCTCTACAAAAATTTTTTAAAGGTAAAGGTATATTTTAAAAACTTAAGTGCCAATCAGTGTTCTTACTGGGTTTTTTTTAGTTGTTTATATTCATTTTTATCTTTTGTGAGTCATTCATTTTCCCCATATACATTTTAATGGGAGTCATACAGAGTACCCAATAAAACAGCTCGGTGCTAGGCATCAGGATACACAGATCAATAAACTGTGGTTCTGCGAGCTGTCAGAGATCATAGCTTAACAGAGGAGGGGCATAAGCATGTTACCGATTTGATAAGTGATGTGACAGAGGTGTGTCACAAATACAATATAAGGCTGAAAGAATACAACCGGGAATAGTAGGTGACATCTGATTTGTTACAATTAGAAAGTGACATTTCTTCAGGTGGACAAGATAAGAAAAATGGATTCATGGGAGACAAAGCAGTGTAATGGTAGCTGGAAGACAAGGGAAAGCATGTCTTATAGAAAGCTGAGCAGCCACAGCGTAAGAATTTAAGTGAGTGGCTTGGGAACAGCCAGGAGATGAGAATGGCGAAAGGAGCTTGGGCCTGGTTAGAAATCTCTGCCAACCTCTGATGTTTGAATGTGTCACACAGGCCACAGGGAACTGAAGCTTTCTGAGCAGGACAGTGAAGTGCTCGGATTAGTATTGTGGAAAAATAATGACGGCAGCAGTGTGCAGACTGGAGGGAGGGAGATTACAGACAGGAATGACAAGTTAGGAGACAGCTCCAATAGTCCCCAGGAGAGAATCGTACTGAAACGGGAAAATGAAAGTACAAATGGAATGGAAACATGTAAAAGAGGGAGGAAGGGCACACAGAATCATTTCAATGCTGGCTCTGTTCTGATCGCTGTGCTTTGACTAGAAACCAAGAGGTTTCGAGAAATACCTTTACTTCCCCAAATGATCTTTGTAATTTTGTGACAACTCTGTTATTGGAGCTAATTCAGTATGTTAGCTCATATTCTATTGATTAAATTAGCCTGACACTATGTTTTTATCTGCTTGTATAAATAGAAGATGAGATATAAAATATTAAAATATGGAAAAACTGACATAAAATGTCATCTCTAGGAGTTATGATGCATAATTTCCTTGAAATAAAATATTACTTATTTAATAAATAGATATCAAGCAAAGGCAAATGTGATGAAGGGATTATCTGTTAAATTAAAACATTCTTTTTGATAGTTACCTCATTTGAAACAAAATTGAGAAAAACATTAATAATTTGGAAGTACATTATAGAATTTATTCTTGAAACTATAGATCTGCAGGTAGTGAAGTAATTCCTGGAAATAGTTATAACTTTTTAAAAAAATGAATGGCATATATAGTGATATTGAATATGTACAGATAAATAAACAGTCTGTTTTGAAATTAGGTGATTTTTTTTAGTTTCTGACTAAGGAGACTTTATGCTGGTTATAAAATATTGGTCTTACAGTTAAATTGTCATGAATTTTAGCAGCATAATTGTATCTGCCCTTTTTCTCTACTGAATAAGGTGGTAAACTGAGATTTTTTGAAGTCTAATTTCTTTTAGAGTCATGGACAGAACTCCCCTTTCCTCCCACTATGGAGCCAGCATCGAAGAAAAGCTTGAGGCAAATCAATGGAGTTAGTTGCTTTAGTTCTTCCTAGGGTCCTACTCAATAGGCCTATTACATTGGGCTTCTTTTATTCTTATAATTTCTGAATTCCTTCATCCTCGTGCCCAAAAGAAATCCCAGAACCAGAGAGGGTGCTGTGGACTCAGTAACTGAGGGTTAAGGGCTGATTTCTGGTCTAAACAGGGATGCAGCAATGAGCTGTGAATAAAGGATGAGGAAAACAGATGAAGGAGCAGAGAGGATCTGGGGTGAGATTCTGAAGGAATTTATATTTAATGGCTTGTTTTTATATAGTGATCAGAAGCACATGATTTAATTGTTTCACCACTCACGACTTTGTGGCCTTGGTCAAGTAACAAAACCTCATTAAATCCTTATTTCTTCAGCTGTAAAATGAGGATGGTAATAGTATAAATACTTAAGGGTTCCTGTGAAATCTAAATGTAAGCTGATAATCTATAGAAAGTGCTTAATAAAGAGATAGGCATACTGTATCATGCCTATCTGGAGAATCTACACCAGTGATGGCGAACCTATGACACGTGTGGCCTAAGCCAGCAGGTGGTCATTCCCCGAGGGGTCCCAGACTGTGAGAGGGCACAGGCCGGGCTGAGGGACCCTCCCGAGTGCACAAATTTTTGTGCACTGGGCCTCTAGTCTATAATAATAAAAGCATAATATGCTAATTAGACCAGAACTCATTTTTTTGCTTGATTTTTCTTTGTTAAATGGCATTTAAATATATAAATATCAAAAATATAAGTCTTTGTTTTACTATGGTTGCAAATATCAAAAAATTTCTATATGTGACACGGCACCAGAGTTAAGTTAGGGTTTTTCAAAATGCTGGCACGCTGAGCTCAAAAGGTTCTCCATCACTGATCTACACTAATAAAAGACAAAGATGTTAATTGACCATACCTTTGCTATGCCCAAGCCACGCCCACCAGCCAATCAGAGTGACTATATGCAGATTAACCCAACCAAGATGGGGGCTGGCAGCCACGAAGCTGGAGCAAGCAAGAGGCTTGGTTGCCCTGGCAATGGAGGAACCCAAGCTTCCCGGCTGTCTGTGGCCTCCGCAAAAGGCAACAAAGTTTCAATTATAGAAGCTAAATAAATCCCAGATACCTGCTTCCAGCCAGCCTCCACTGGGAGCTTGGGTGGCTGGGGGCTGTGGCCAGCCTGCAAACAGCCATCAGCCCCTCACCCAGGATGTCCACACGCTCATGGGGTGAGAGTCCCTGGTGGGGGGCTTGGCCAGCCTGCAAACAGCCATCAGCCCCTCACCAATGCTGACCAGGCACTCCAGTGGGGATCCCCACCCTGAAGGGGCTGTGGCCAGCCTGCAAACAGCCATCAGCCACTCACCCAGGCTGGCCAGGCACCCCAGCAGGGCCCTCCTCCCTGAAGGGGCTGTGGCCAGCCTGAAAATAGCCCTCAGCCCCTCACCCAGGCTGGACAGGCACCCCAGCAGGACCCCCACCGTGATCCGGGATACCCTTCAGGGCAAACCAGCCGGCCCCCACCCATGCACCAGGCCTCTATCCTATATAATAAAAGGTAATATGCAAATTGACCCTAACAGCAGAGCGACTGGGAATGACTGGTCACTATGACACACACTGACCACCAGGGGGCAGACGCTCAATGCAGGAGCTGCCCCTTCATGGCCAGTGCTCTCCCACAGGGGGAGCTCTGCTCAGCCAAAGCCAGGCTGATGACTGCCAGTACAGCAGTGTTGGTGGGAGCATCTACCGCCTCCTCAGCAGCACTAAGGATGTCTGACTGCAGCTAGGCCTGCTCCCCGCTGGCAAGTGGACATCCCCCGAGGGCTCCAGGCTGCCAGAGGGATGTCTGACTGCCAGCTTAAGCTCAATCCCCCGGGGAGCGGGCCTAAGCCAGCAGGTGGTCATTCCCCGAGGGGTCCCAGACTGTGAGAGGGCACAGGCTGGGCTGAGGGACCCTCCCGAGTGCACAAATTTTTGTGCACTGGGCCTCTAGTCTATAATAATAAAAGCATAATATGCTAATTAGACCAGAAAACCTTCCAGACAAAGCCAGGGCTGTGAGAGAAGCCTGGGTCCCAGGTGACAGATGGAAGCGGGTGTCGGCAGCTAGGGGAAAGAGGGCCTACTCTTGCATGAATTTCATGCATCGGGCCTCTAGTATTTTATTAAAAGAGAATAATGAAGTTTGTACTTGAATCATCTTAAAAGGTGATGAGATGGATAGGTTGGAGGACATGAGAATCTTTACAAAGACATGTGTTTAAAAGCACTGTGTAACCTGGCTGGTGTGGCTCAGTGGTCGAGCATCGACCTATGAACCAGAAGGTCACAGTTGGATTCCTGGTCAGGGCACATGTCTGGGTTGTGGGCTGGATCCCCAGTAGGGGGCGTGTGGGAGGCAGCCAATCAATGATTCTCTCATCATTGATGTTTCTATCTCTCTCCCCCACTCCCTTCCTCTCTGAAATCAATAAAAAAATGTTGTTGTTTTTTAAAGCACTGTGTACAAGGTTCACTAGGAGGGAGGAAAACAAGACAGAAGGGGGAGTGGGTGCTCTGCCTTGGCGCGAGCAGCAAGGTCTCCGGCAGTGTCAGCTTCTTAGAGAGACAGGGATATGCATGTTCCCCCAACATTCTCAGAGGAGATGGGAAGGGCATTCCTGGTGGTATTGGAGTCTGATGAGTCTTGAGGAGACCAAGTGAGGCTCATTCTCTCATTATTTCTTCTATTTCCTTCAAAGTATGTATATTTTTTAAAAGATGAAGAAAAGCATTTAATGGAATATCTCCTATATTATTATGGGTAATTATTTTCTAGTGTTATTTTGTTCCAGAAAGAATCTACCTGAAAATTATAATGAAGACTTGATTATTTTTCTCTTTCAGGTTTTAACTCTTATAATTACATGAAAGTTTAATCAAGAAGTTAGTATGAAAGTGGGGAATATGAATGAGAAAATTCTTTTAATTCAGGTACCTAATAATTACACTTCTGGAATTTGGTTTTCTTAGTCTTTTGAATGTGTTAAAAAACCATGACTATAAAATAACTTTTCTTTTGAACCATATAAGCAAAGCTTCATCTATAGCTAAGTGAAGAGAACAATAATAAAATTTTAACTTTTTTAAAAAAAGTGAGGGAGTGTGTATTATGACATCTATTTGTGTTATGTTATATACATTCATTTGACATTTTATGACTATTACTAGTATGCTCTTAACTGTGCTATTTATATTTTGTCTCTCTTCTACTTCTTATGTCTTTTCCTTACTTCATCTTCCTTTGTAGCTTAAATTTATTTTCCTCTTCTTTTGTCCTCTTTTCTTGCCAAATATTTATCTATTTGCTCTTGTGATTATTCAGTAATCAAGATAGTAGTAAGTACTCAAGAGTATTAGCTTTCATGTTGAGACACAGGTGAACTAAAGTCACTTAGGTTGGGAGACTTTGGATAAGTCACTCAAATTTTATCACCCTCTATGTTTTTATCTTTAGATGGGAGTATTAAACATATCTACTTTGTATTGTTATTGAAAGCATGTAGTGAGATTATTCATGCTTAACGGCTTAGCATGACGCTTTGCACATTGTGAATAATCAATAAGTGGTAACTATTATTTTTTCCTCCTGCCCCTGACAAGAATAACGCCACTGTATATGCTTATTGAATTTCAAACATATACACATAAACACCCCCAGAATACATAGTCATTTCCGTACATTCCCCTATATACCTTAGATTTAAAAGCATCTGCTAAATCTCTTATAATCAGTAACACTGTCTTATTTGAAATTAATTTCTTATTTCTTCAAGGTTTAATTCATCTCTCAAAGTTGATTAGACTCTTTAAGGTTAGCTTTTCTCTTTTCTTTTACAGTCACTTTCTGAATCCTCCATTTCTTATTAGCATCTTGGGGGTGAGATATGGAAATAAGACAACATAAAACCCCTACTCATCTGTTTTGTTCCCAGTAAAATGACCTGTGAGGTAAAGCGGTAGAAGCTATTGCTGTAAATAGTGTTCAGAGAATGTGTGCGAGAATACATCTCTTAAATTAAGAAACTCTTTGGTACACTCACTTATAATCTGTGAAGAAGACATCTGTGACCCGTGTAAAGAATTTAGCTGGAGGTCAAAAATCACATCCAGCTCAAGGAGAGAAAACTGTTGTACCAAAGCACAACCCATTCAGGAGCTTGTGCTCACAGAGCAGACAAGAGTGGACTCCACATAATAGAATTAGTTAAATATCATGAGCCTTGTTCACTTTTCAAAGTATAGTAATTCAATTAGAAATAAAAATATGCATGTTGCAGGTAAAAGGAATATAGAAAAAGTCTCTCAGAAAGATATTAATTTTTAATTTACTCTGAATCCTGGTTAAGATAGTTCTAACTTTCCCCGTATCTTATGTTTTTCTTTGTTAGATATATAGGCTATACAGATGTATATTAGCTCATTGCTAACACCAAGAAATGCTACCTGTATGTTTAACAATACATGCTAAAGGCCATCTTCTCCTGTAGGCTCTCTTAACTTCCTTTTGTTCTTCTCTGTCCTTATAAAACTGTAGGCTTATGTAAAAATTCATATACCCTTATCTTTATCCCTTCCTTGCTTCAATCAAATTTAACGAAGAACCATGTTTACTGCCTTTTATTGACCCTTATAAAAAGTGTTACATACAAACAGAAAAGTACAAAAAATCTACAGCTCCATGAATTTTCATAAACTGAAACACCCAAACCAGTATCCAGAACACCCAACCAATCCCCCAAACCTCCCTATGCTCCCTTCCAATAAAATTAGGAAGTCACTCTCATGGCTTCTCACAGCAAAGAGAAGCGGTGCCCACTTTTGTACTCATATAAATGAAACGACACAATCAATACTCTTTTATGTCTGGCTTCATTTCACTGCAGTTTTTGATGAAGTCAAGCACATTCCCACCATTATCTCCTTCTATTAACATTAGATTCAATTATTTAAATTACTTTGTAAGATATTCAGTATTTAATTTTTAAGTTAAGAATTACCTTATGAAATAATAACATTTAATATCTTTTAATGAGGTTTAAAATATATGGAAATATTGAATTTTTAATACAATACCTCTAATTTCTTAGAAAGAGGTAAAGAAAATATTACCTTCAAGAATCTTCTTATCCTTGGCCATGTTCTCATCATTTTAACAAAGAATGTACTTTTCTTTTAGAGAACTTTCAGGTTCACAGCAAAATTAAGTTGAAAGTACAGAGACTTCGCAGTTATCTACTGCCCTCACCTACATACAACCTCTCCCACCAACAACATCCAGTCCCAAAGGGGTACATTTGTTACAATCAGTGAACATTCATTGACACATAATCACTGGAAATCCGTGGGCTTCACTCTTGGTGTGCATTCTATGGGTTCTGAGAAATGTATAACAATATGTACCCACAGACACAAAATCATACAGAATAGTTTCGCTGCCCTAAAAATCCTCTATATTCTGCCTATTCATTCTTCCCCGGCTCCTAATGCATGACAAGCAATGATATTTTCACTATCTCCATTGTTTTGCCTTCAATAGAATGTCATGTAGTTGAACTTATACAGTATGGAGCTTTTACGGATGGACTTCTTTCACTTGGTAAGATGCACTTACTCCCTGACTTTTCATCGCTTGGTAGCCCATTTCTTTTAAGCACTGACTGGTATTCGATCCCTGGATGTATTTATCTATTCACCTACTGTAAGGCCTCTTGGACGCTTCCAAGTTTTGCCAATTTTGAATAAAGCTGCCTTCCTACCAGGAATGAATGGGGGTTCCTGTTGCTCTACATTTTTTCCAGCATTTGGTATTGTTAGTGTTTTGGATTCTGGCTATTCTAATGTTATATTTAGAATATTATTATTTTTTATGAAACTTAAAAAAATGGTTATATAAAACAGTTTTAAGTAACTCCTTAAGGACTTTTGATAATACTCAATTGTTTAAATGTCATTAGAGTAAATTCAAACGTTCTTTGTATCCAGAATATCATTGTGGTGGTTATTTTTGTGATTGTTGAGGCTGAAGGGGTATAAATATATTTAAAAATTATGAAGGAAATAAAATTAATAAGGTTGAATTGAAAAAATATCCAGTGAAAGTATTGCTACTTAGGACTTCTATACTGGCCAGATGTTGGCCACCTGATGCATTCAAACAAACAGTAGGTATGACTGCTGTGGTATACTTTACCTTCCAGGAAACAGCGTCTTCATGACTATTTCCATTGTCATCAGCATGTTGAAACAATGCTCCTTAATTGCCTAGTTCCATCCGTCTCTGTATTGAACACTGAAGAGAAGAAAATTGTACTCTTTCAGCTTATTCTCTAGGATAATTCCAAAATCCCCAAAACAACAGAGTAGGTCTGAGAAAAAAATCTTTTTTTCTCTCTAGCATGTAATCCTTTTATTTTGCCAGGAAAGAGAACACATTTGGCTTAGATGGTTTAGCTATTAATAATAACCGATCAGAATAGTCACAGATCCCAGAGTCAGTTGGTGCTGGAGTACTTACAGGCATCTGACGGAACTGATGGGGCTCTTGATTGCGCATTGTACCCGTTTCCAAAAAGCAGTGCGCTCTGATTCTTCTAGCCCCATGTTTATCTTCTGAAGTGACACTCAGGCCTCTGTAAAAAAGCTTCAGACTGACATTTCAGGAAATTTCCCCCCAGGTAGTATTTAAATGAGAATTAGTTGGGTATATCTTTCTGAGTCTACTCAGTATACCTCAACCAAAACCAAAAAGAAATCTGACTTTTTTTTTTTAATACACAGAAACTAGTTTGGGATGAAGGAGGGGAATGGCATTTTCCCACTGTTAAAGCCAGTGATTAACTAGTAGGTATGGGTGAGAAAGTTTTTCTTCTCAAACATGGTGTCTCTGCATAGGCGTAAACTATCAGAAATTGATTTAAAATGATTTCATTGCAATGTTTATGTAATATTTTCTTATACCTTTACAGGTTGTGTACTTCATCAGTTTGAACCATTTGGGCTTTTAAACTGGGCTGCAGATGAGAAATTGAAATGATAGCACTTTGGACAATAATATGCTAATATATGAATGAACAAATACCATTTCAAATTGGAATGTTTTTTCTTTTAGCAATACTTGAAGTCATCTTTTGGCTTTTAAGCATGATAGCAATGTGCTTCACTGGTACTGAAGCAGAAAATAACCAGTTCATAAAATTCTAGCAACCTCCACACACAAACTGTTTATGAAAATAAAATAACACATTTAGCCAAGTCAGTGATGATTTCAGCTGAGTAGCTTTAAATTCTGCAACAGTTCTAGCTAGAGAGGGAATTTCTAATACAAAGAACTTTTAAGTTTACCATGGAGTGTGTGCATATCTGTAAGTACACCCCTCCCCCTTTTTACACAGAAAAAGAGAAAGCAAATTAAAAATAATAAAATGATACTATGGAGAGAAAGGATGTGTTTCCTTCCCAATGTCAAGCTAAATTTTCTAACTTCATAGAGACTGAGTAAGAGTAGGGTATTTGAATTACTTCATAGATTTGAACAGGGACTGGGGTAAACCAAATGACATTGGAGCTTGTGTTAACTGACTGGCATTGACAGAAAATGTTTCCAGAGCCAGTTCACTACCTATATTATTATTTTCCAATCTTAAGAATTGGCAGCAGCAAGAATCAGAAATGTTCTGAGTATTGTGATTCATATCCACATTCTTTCCTGAATTTTAGGACATCATAATTTAGACATGATATGGTTGCAGACTAGTGTACTGTGCTATTTAAAAATGTTAGCAATCTACTGCAGATTTTAAATTCTTCATTCTGAACCGTCCATATACAAGTTTAGGGGACCTGGGGTCACATTTGATAGCACAAAGGGCCATGCTTAGTGATTCAACCTAACATAACAAATGAGCTCTGTGCATTTCCAGAGTTCTTTGAAATGATAGTACCTGATGAGTTTACCTCTCTCTGACATTTGGTTTAAATTAGGAGTAACATGTTAAATGCCATGTGATTACCCAGTGATAGTTCCCTAAGATTTTAAATACATCCCTTTGTGGATAAGGGAATATGAGTGCTTAATCACTGTGATTTAAAAGACTTTTCAGAGGTTCTTGGCAAAGACAGTGATGTCACAGTACCAATAATTCTAGTGTGGGTTCAGATCACTTGTCAGGTAGAGTTAGAGGGGGCAAATAAAGTGAGTTGTATGGTGTTTCAGAAAAAAGATTTTGATTGCTTAAAACTTTTGTGTATTGTTTTCTGTCCTCATCGTAGACTTTAAATTGTCAAAAGTAAATTAGTATTTGAGATGGAAAATAATCTTGTCATTTGGGATTTATAGTCAAACAAATGTATGTGTAAAAACTATAAGCCCCTGATAATCATTTCTCAGGTTTTTTTATTTTGTATCTCAGTTAAAGATTTCTTTTGATAGCAAAATTTAAATTTATCCATATTAAGTATTTTTAGTCCTAACTATCTAGAATTTCATCATATTATAATAATAATCCCAGACATCATAATGCTTTTCATTTGAAGTACTTTAATATATATATATATATATATATATATATATATATATATATGACGTGCACTGACCACCAGGGAGTAGACCTCAACACAGGAGCCTGCTCCCTGGTGGTCAGTGCAGTCAGCCAGAAGCCTGACTTGCAACTGGCAAGCACACACTATATTCTGTCATTAGCCCTCACAGTTCTCTGTGGGAGGGCAAGTAAGTGGGTTTTATTATGCAATTTGACAATAGAGATGCATAAATTTAAGTATAATATGATGCACCAACATGGATAAATTTAGAAAACATGAGTGACATAAAGTAGCTGCAGAATGTTATAAGATGATATAATAAAATACTATCAGATATAATAATATATGAAGATTAATACATACTATATATTTTTATAGATACAAACATATATACTCTGAATAAAATTATACATAGAAATGATAAATACCTAAAATACTGGCTGCCTCTGGGAAGCACAGGGGAGAGGAAAAGCAATTGGATTGGAAAAAATTTATAATTCAATTGTATTCATATGGTTTTGTTTTAAAAAAAAAACCAGAGGAAAGAGAAAAGAACAGGTAGTATTTACACAAGTGGATAAAAAAAATAGAAATAACTAGTGTCAGGAGAAATACATGACATAAAGAAACTGAAATGAATACTCTAAATATTCTTGTTGGTGAGTAATGAGAAATAACGTTGCTTAATTAAGTTGGCATCAGAATATTGATATTATTGAAAACCAATCACACTAACTTAGATTTGATAGTGTAGGCCAAAGAAAGTCACTGTAGTTTCTTGCTGGGTCACTAGGCCTATGTTTCTTGTGAATTGCCAGCAAGTGGATTATTTGGCCTTGATTATGAAATCTTTATCTGGTGAATTTGATCTTCTTAAGGGACTAGTCAAACAGGTGGCATAAATGTGTAAAATTGGCAGGATATAAGACCACTGAATAATCTGGGGGTACAGGCTAGTACAGGGGTGGGCAAACTTTTTGACTCCAGGGCCACAATGGGTTCTTAAACTGGACCGGAGGGCCGGAACAAAAGCATGGATGGAGTGTTTGTGTGAACTAATATAAATTCAAAGTAAACATCATTACATAAAAGGGTACGGTCTTTTTTTTTTTTTTTTTAGTTTTATTCATTTCAAACGGGCCGTAGTTTGCCCATGGCTGGGCCGCTAATAGCTAGGGATGCAAGCCTTTCAATATTTTAAAATCCAAATTTAAATATTTTATTTGTTCCATCAAAACTTCCTGCAGATGCAGTTATAAGGAGTGAAAACAATAACAGCAAGTTACAGATAATCTGTCTCTGCAAAAGTAACATTAATACATATGAGTCTCCTTGACATTTAATTGCATTGAATGTACACTATGTGGAAAATAGAAAATCAGGTGTTAGGAGGTGCCAAAGATATAATTTGATGAACATATTACCCTATAAAAATTTGTATTTTATATAGGAGTTAAGATACATGCATTCAAATATAATAAGGTGAACACAGTAGTATGAAACTCTGACACCCCACTGACTCCCCACTGACTCCCCACTGCTTTACTCTGTGTTCTGTGTTTCTTTTATAGCCTGTCAATAAAGGCATGTAGAAATGAGGAACTACAAAATAGAAGCATAATTGAGATTGCATCTGCCTTGTATGAAAGGCAACTGTTTATCAGTATGTTTCATGTTTTATTGAGTCATTTTAGATGTAAATAATTAAATTTAGCTTTCTGTTACTAATTATAAAATGCTTAACTTTTAGGACAGTAGTTATGATAGAAATCCCAATAATAATATCTAAGTCAGAAAATTTCCTCTGTTCCAGACAACAGTGAATGAATTTCCTTGATATTGATTAATCTACAGCCTTACATTGTGAAAAATTTATAATCTTAGGCAGCACTCAATACCTCTAAATTTATTAATACAATTTTAGTAATATGAATGCTGTGCTATAACATGGGAGTATTTTTATGGGTATGGTCATACTTTGAAGGCTATTTATTATGAGAGGCCCGGTGCACAAAATTTGTGCACTTGGTGGGGGATGGGGAGTCCCCTCAGCTTGGCCCCCACCCTCTCGCAGCCTGGGAGCCCTCAGGAGATGTCCAACTGACACCTTAGGCCTGCTCCCCGCCTAAGCCGGCAGTTGGACATCCTTCGCACTGCCACAGAGACAGGAGAGGCTCCCACCACTACCGCTGAGCTTGCTAGCCGCAAGCCCAGCTTCTGGCTGACTGCACTGACCACCAGGGAGTAGGCTCCTGTGTTGAGGGTCTACTCCCTGATGGTAAGTGCAACGTCGTAGTGACTAGTCGTTCCACCACTTGGTCAATTTACATATTAGCCTTTTATTATATAGGATTAGTTATGTATAATTCACAGGAAGTGTGATATTTAAAAAAATCTGTCTCAATTCTTCTAAATTTTCCATTTGATATTTTCTTTGGTGAATTTAAAAATCTATGTACCTCATCTATGTTAGATAACCACAATAAAACCTCTGATTATAGTATTTTATAAAAAGGGTCTCTTTGCCACTTTGATAAGCAGTGCTCCCTTAGCTTTCTTTAGGGAAATTAATGTATGCAAATCAATAAGATAATTTTTAGAAGATGTATATTTACTATTTGTTTCTGAGTTGCTAATGAATTACAACAAAATGTTAAATAAAATATATCCCAAATATGTAGGATATATTTTGCATTGCTATTTATTATGTAAATGACATTTAATTTAATATTTGGAAGGAGAGAAACAGTAAATAAGAAGAACAATCTTGTAAAAATTTATTGTACATAAAGAAATTCAATTCCCTAACTGAGTCAGGGAGAATAGGTTTACAAGCAGAGTTTGAACCATGGAATAGAATCAAAAGGAATGAAATTTTACAGCTATGACTTGCCATCACAAAAGGAAAAGGAAAAACAATTATAGTTTATGCCTAGTGTTAATATTAGAGAAGGAAAGAAAGCATAAGGAGATAATGACCATTGATTGAGCATATGTAACAGGACATGTGAAACTCAGTTTTGAAAGTATTAGAGCTAATGCTCTCTGTGGATCATCCAAATAAAGATATTTAGGAGGCACTTGGACCCCCACACAAAGACACAAACCCACGTTTCAATGCAGAAGAGAGATGGGAATACATATGTCAGTGCTATATAATGATGGAAACTGCAAATGCTCTGTCTTATGTTTTTGGTTCCCGTTGTACCTGGCCTGTAGCATGGACTGAGCAAAGGCTGTTGAGTAGGTTGTTGCGTTTGCATATCAGGATTCCAAACTCAACGGAATGCACAATAGCATTGGCAGATAATTTTTTTCTATAAAATTATGTAGATTCTGAAGGTATATTTTCCAGTTTAGCAGTTCTCAAACACTTTGATGTCAGCACCCTTTTAACCTTAAAATTCTAGAGGAGCCAAAAGAGGTTCTGTTGATGGTCCACATTAGAAATTAACAGTGATAAAAATTTAAAATATTTATGTACTAACAAATTTAAAAAGGGGACCCCAGGGCTCTGTGGACTACTCTGAGAACCACTCTTCTAAATAATCTCTCTCCATAAGTATTATTGTATGAATGAGGGGGAAAAAGCTATCGTAAAAAAATGTAGGCAAACTGTACTGTTAGATGAATAGCTCAAATTTTATTTCATTCGAAAATCTGATATAATTTCTTTAAGGAATACTGAAATAGAGAAAATGTTATGTTTCTCCATGGCTTGATTTCCTCTCCATTTTCACTTCAGCTACATATTGTTATTTTATATATTTTTTATTTTTCTATAAGATTATGATTACAATCTAATTTAGTATAGTTTCAAAAAACTTGTCAAAAGGGTCAGTATAGGGTATGATGTGAAAAGTAGATAATTTTACTAGCACATACACTAAAAATAAATGTCTGTTCCTGGGACATTACCCTGTGTGTCTTCAAATATTTAAAAATGCGAATGGTAGAGCTTTTATTGGATCTGCATTACAGTACATTAAACTACAATATTTTTATATTGAGAATGACTTTTCATACTGCCAATTAGTTGCATCCGTTCACTGAAATCTTGCTACATATGCTTCAGGCTGTTTTGCTCTAGTCTATTTCCCAGATAAAGACTCTCAGCTTTATTATTCAGATCACACTCTCATTTAGTGTCTGCCATCCATTGAGTCAAAAGTATCAGGGCAGGTGCCACGTGACTGAGATGAGGTTTGCTTTGGGTTCTATCTGTGGCCATGGCAGTCTGCGGTGCACACACATTATTTCAGCAAATCTGAGCTTTTTTAATACCTACTATTATGCAAGACAGTAGTTCAGCCCCTGTGGAAAACAATGACGATATGTAACTTAAACTCCCTTCCAGCAGGAAAATTGAAATCTAGTGGAAAGCCAAGTCCTATGAGTTACCAATTACTAAGATACATCAGAATGAATTTGTAATTAGAATTAATAATAGGGGTATACACAGGTAATTCTTCCTCAGGAGCCCAGTGGAGAGAATGATGCATTCTGACTGGGAACTTAGGGAAAGGAGAAAAGGCACTGGTCAGGTCTTTGGGGAGTAAATTAGATTTTGCTGTGTGAAGATGTGGTTTGTGAGTTGCATTCCAGACCGAAGGAAGGGTGAGGGCGTAGGCACTGAGGGGCAAAATCGTTGGCATTATTCATTAATGGCAAGTTGGCATAGGACACAGTGGGTGGGGTGGCTGGGAAGGGTGCCTTTTACTTAGTGTCATGGGTGGCTGTGGCAGGATTTGTGATAATGAGAAGAGGTGCATCTTTGCAATGCTCCCCCTAGGTCTTCTTCCCCCCAGACTTATTGAGATATAATTATAAAAGTTTAAGGTATACAGTAATAATTTCATATATGTAAATGTTGTAAAATGATGTCCAAAATGAGGTTAGTTAACACATCTATCACTTCACATAGTTTTGTGTGTGTGTATGTTGAGAACTTTTACTAGTAAGTTCTACTCTCTCAGCAACTTTCAAATATATAATAGAGTAACATTATCTATACTGACCATCCCAGAACTTACTCATCTTATAAATGGAAATTTGAACCCTTTGAACCCCTTTACCCATTTCCCCCCATTCCCTGCTGGCAGCCACCAGTCTATTCTGTTTCTACGATTTGTTTTTAATTTTACATAAAAGTAAGAACATACACTCTGTGTCCTTCTCCCTCTGACTTATTTCATATACCATCAAGTTTCATTCATGTTGTCATGTATGGCATAATCTCCTTTTTTAAGGCTAACTAATATTTCACTATGTATATATACTACATTTTCTCTGTTCTGACATTTAGGGTGTTTTCATGTCTTGGCTATTATCAATAATGCTGCAATGAACATGGGAGTGCAGGTATCTCTTCAAGATAGTGATTTCATCTTCTTCAGATATATACCCCAAAGTGGAATTGCTGGACTCTATGACAGTTCTATTTTTAATTTTTTTGAGGAGCCATAATACTGTTTTCCACCAGGTCTTTTTAAAATCCCAAATCAAGGGAAACCAGATGATACAATTTCAGGCCTATTTCACAGTCCCGAGACACGTCTTTACACCGCTGTCTTTCCGAGCTTTCTGTCTCTTTGATGGTGTGCAGGACTCTGAGCACATACAGGGTGGATGGTCTCTGCTGACATTCTTCATGGAGAAAAGTGCGAAAAAATGAGAAGTGACGTTAAAAATCCTTTATTGGGCCAGTTTCATTACAAAGGCTTAATTTCATCATTGTGACAATACTAATGCTAATAGCAATAATCTCAGTGACTCCTCCTCACACTCTCTGGGGTTGAAACTCTTGGAATCCGCATGTTACAGATGAGGAATTAGTCTTAGAGAAGCAGGTGGCCCAGCTGGGATTTGAATCCACGCTTAACCATCACGTTGTATTGCCTCCCACAGTCTTGTGGAAGTGGCTTCTGTCATTATATCCCTTATTTATAAATAAGGAAACTAAGGCCCAGGGAGATTAAGTAATTGTCCTGTGTTTGCATATTTTCACAAATGGCAAAGCTAGGATGTGAGCTTGTATCTGCTGTGCCCCCAAGGCCTTCCTTCTTTTCATGACATCATGCTGGCAGCTTGCGTTAGCTAGTCTTCCTTCCTGAGGCCATTTCAGTTCTCCCGCCTTGAAGATTAGAATCTCAGGGGAAAATCCTGGCACACAACTTTGTAGCAATTGACATTACAAAAGTGGGTGCCCTGGCAGGCATAAGTGCATCTCTGAATTAAGCAAAGCTATTGCATGATAGTCCTATCAACAGAAGACCAAATTCCTGTACACTGATTTCTTCCATTTACAAATATTGAGGGTTTCTTTTTGTTGTTGCTGTTTGCAAGTGGTCTAGTTTAGTAATTTCCATGCATCGGAAGGAAGCAACTCCATTAGAATCAGCTTGGGAACATTGAACATAGACACACAGATATGTTCCTGGGATTCTGATTCAGGATCAGGTGGTGCTCAGTGACCTGCTTCCTAAAAGCTTCTTGGTTGAGGCAGCCTAGTGCAGTGGTAAAAAGCTGGCTCTCTGGAGCCAGATCTCATTGCCTTTCTCCTGAGACCTACAACTTTGGCAAGTTAGGTGGCCTCTCTGTGCCTCACTTAATCATCTACATTTGAATTCTCCATTTACTGTGGTTATTATGTACAATCTGCTTTGAGAAACACTGGCCTAGAAAGAATGATAACTTAAAGAGCAATCGAGAGATGGGTAAGAAAATTTTGTGAATCTGAGGCACTGTTACCTTAGTTATGTGAGAAAGATAACTATAATAAATAAAACCAGGGCAATTCTTCTGTGGATCCAGCAATGAACAGTGAACAATGTGCATTGGGGGCCTGATTGGACCAGGCCAGCATGGGGAGGGGCCGCGGGCTGTTGGCCGGCCAGCCCCTCCCTTGATTGGGGTGGATGGGGGGCTGATCGGGGCCAGGGCAGGCCAGGAAGAGGGGCCACGGGCGGTTGGCCAGCTGGTTCCGCCTCCATTTGGGGTGTTGGGGGCCGGCCAGGGGGGAGAGGCACTAATTGGGGGCCCAGATCAGGCCAGTTGGCTGCTGCAGTGTGCATCATAGCCACCGGTCATTCTGATTGTTCCATCAGTCAGGTCTCTGGGCTTTTACATATATAGACTAGGTTTCTGGGCTTTGTTTACCTTCTGTATTTGAAACTTTGTTGTGACTCCAGCTCTGAGATCCCGGCTGACTGAAAGCAGGTTTCTGGGGTTTTGTTTAGCTTCTATATTTGTAACAATGTTTCTTAGAGAGCAGCTCAGAGGCCGGCAGGCGGGGAACCTTGGCTTCCTCCATCACTGGAGCAAGCAAGCCTCCTGTTCACGTCAGTTGCATGGCTGCTGGCCGCCATTTTGGTTGGCAGTTAATTTGCATATCTTGCCGATTAGCCAATGGGAAGGGTAGCGAAGTTATGGCTAATTACCATGTTTCTCTTTTATTAGATAGGATTGCATGAGGGCATCTGATCTAATAAAATGAAAAACAACAACTCTTAATTACCGTACAGGGTTGACTTATACACGATTACTCATGCAACTTGCCAGGCAGTGAGTCTTTTAAGCAGTATTGTTACAGACTACCAGGAGCTTGGAGCTTGTGCAAACCTGACAAGTGGTTCATTTTTATAGATGAAGAAATTGAATGTCAGATAGGTTAAAGGGCCTATCTAAAAATCTCCTACCTGGTTAGTTGCCAAATCAAAGCTAGGAGTCAGACTTTTAAATTTATTGTTCTAATCAAAACAATAGTAAAACTAGTTTTTATTAGAGTAGTTCCAAGAATTCAGAGCATTAACTACGCCAGACTGGTTGGAAGATGCTGTTGTAAAAGAAAGGACACAATAGTCTGGAATTTTTCAGACCTCGGTTGAAAGGCCCTCCTCACTGACTGGCTATGTGGCTGGAGCACACTACTTAGCTTTACTGAGCCTCGGCTTTCTCTTCTCTGTAAATACAGATTATAATAAACTTGACTCTGTTATTCACGAGTCTAGCACTTGTGTTTCTATATTTAAGAGCAGCTTCCGAGTTCTGTGATATTTAGCAACCGTGTGCTTCTGAGCAGTGAATTCCTTAGCTAATGAGTAAGCATAATTAACTATGCAGGTTTTCTCCTGAAACTATAAAAATCTCTATTTCTTTATTTAAAAAAGAAAACTGAGCTTGAAAAGAAAGTCAACTACAGGTGATGATGATGGGAAAGAAAACAAATGAAAGGAAATCCAATAAACCTATGTCTCTTAGCAGATGGAAGATTGGGATATATTAAAAAGTAGAATGTCAATTTCTGTACTGGTTTAGACCCAAGAAATGACTAGTTGTGTCACAATTTCTAGATGCAGAAACTAATGAAAGAAATTCCTAAAATTGTTTCAATAAATGCTGTTATCTTTGCAAAACAACTGAAAGAAAATCAAGCTTAAGTACATATTGAAATGTAGATAACATGGAGAAAATATGCCCAGGAAACATTTAACCTATACAAATCAAGGTTACCATATAGGCACATATGTGCTTTATACTTGCAGTCATTTTGTATATGGGGGATTAATCAATTGCCCTTACTGGTTTTATTTATCACCAATTTCTAACTTCTTCACTTTCAACTTCTCAGTTGCACAGTATAAGTTATTAAGGTTTTATGTGTTTTACTCCAGGAAGATGTTTATCAGGGAGATAAATGTTTAGCCTTAGTATTTTCTTGAAATTTTAAGTTATCACCTATTATGGCTTCTTTGCACATATACCTAAAATTACATGAGGCTTTAGGCCAAGACACCTCTGCAAAACACACTTTCATGATCTTTCCAATCAAGAATGTTTAAGTACTCATTTCAAAATAATGTGAAATTATTAGATTTCAAATAATTCTTATATACATGTATATTTACTGAGAAACATAAATAGTATGTTAACACACAAATAGCATGTCAAAACTATATATTTTTAAATTTTCTTTGGTGAGAAATCATTTTCTTTATTAGTTACCTAAGTAAGACTAATACATATCCATCACAGCAAATCAAATAGAACAGAAGATTAAGAAGGGCACAGGTAAAAATGAAAAGTAGGGTGACCCAGTTGACCCTATTACATGGGGCTGGCCCAGTTAAAAGTCTCATGTCCTGATAACCCTTCAGTCTGGGTGAAACAGACCAGTTGGTCACCCAGCCAGCTCTCAATTCTCCAATCCCTTTTCCCAGAGATGACCACTGTACTATTCCAGAAATTTTCATTGCATATATAAGAATAAGTTATGTAGATATACCCATTTATTTAAATAACTCTAAATTCCTTTTAAGGACAGGAAACATACTATTAGAGGCAAATCCAGTTCTAAGAGACATGTAAAAAACATGAAGTTAAAATATGCATAGTGAAGAATTTAAACAGTATGGAAAAGTATAGAATAAAAAGTGTTCTCCATTCTCCCCACCCATCTTCCGAAAGGCATGTTATATCAACACCTTTTACACAATGGAATAATAATATACATACTAGTATGCACCTTGTGTTTTTTTAAAATATGTTTTTTATTGATTTCAGAGAGAGGAAGAGAGGGATAAAAACATCAGTGATGAGAGAGTATCATTGATTGGCTGCCTCTTGCACGCCCCCTAGTGGGGAGTGAGCTGGCAACTTAGGCATGTGCCCTGATCAGGAATGGAACATGACATCATGGTTTATGGGTTGACGCTCAACCACCAGCCACACTGGCCGAGCTGCACCTTGTTTTCTTAACCTAATTTCTTGAAATTTTCCATTTCAGCATATATTTATTGACCTCATTCTTTCAAACAACTGCACTCTTTCATTGATAGTCTGGTGTGCTATTATTTAATCAATACTCTTAAATGATGAACATCTATGTTGCTTATAACTTTTTGCTACTGCAAAATAGCTAGAGAGAATAACTTTGTGCATCTTAGTGCACCTGTAGAGGTATATCTGAAGGGTAGATTCCTACATGGAGTTGCAACATCAAAGAGCATGTGCATCTAACATTTGCCAGTTCTTGCCAAACTGCCTTCCCAAAGCATTGTACCAATCTCCTTTATCAATAATGAATATAAATACCTGCTTTCTAATCTCAACAATAGTGGGCATTACCAACATTCTTACTATTTACTATTTTGATTTGCAATTTCTTCCGAGTAAAGCTGAGAATCCCTTGTGTTTTTGTTTTTCTGTGAACTATCTTTTCATACCCTTGTGACTTTTGTTTAAAAAAAGTATGCTAGCTTTTTATAAATCAAGGGAATTCATGTCATAAGTATAGCAAATACATTTTCCCAGTTTTTCTTTTTAAGAATTGCTGAGTGTAAGTGAGAATTAATAGTTTTCCTTCCAAACCTATGGAACTAAGATAGTACAAATGATATGTTCAAAGTCATGGAAGGAGTGCTTGTTTGAATCTAGATTTGTGACTGGGAAGCCACCTTTTGTGTCAGCTAGAAGCACAGAGTTCCCTGGTTAACAGTAAAATCTTGGAAAAGATTTTTTTGTTTGTTTGTATGCATGAAGTACCTGCATGTATTCAAGCATTTTTAAACAGCCATTGATCTTTTTGGCCAAATGAATTCAATTTCACTTGATAGGCGTTATATCCTAGTGAATTAAAAAATGACCCATGTCACTAGTCAGAGATGATATCAGCTTGTGGCTGGGTGCTCAGTGGAGCATCTCCTGTGATTGATATTGGCATCTCCATTGTTCTGGAGCTAGGTAAACAGCATGTTAATCGTTGATGGGTTGTTTTCATCCTCCTTAACGTTGCCTGGCATTTATTTATGTGAGCAGTCTACAGTTTGAAACGTTACTTTGAGAACTCTAAGAGTGAACAATGGTATATAAGTGTAAGTCACCATGCTTATAAAAAATTTATAGCTGATATGAAATTAGAAACAAACATCAGTGAGAACTAAAAATAAGTATACAGAGGGGTGGTAGGAGTATTACCAGTCTGATAAAAGATTAGTGAGAAGAGATTTTCCCAGGAAAATGGATTTAAATCTCTTGGGAAGAATGAATCTAAAACAGTAGTGTTAAATATTATGTGACTAAACAGAACACTGTGATTTGAAGAGAAATATAAGTGTGATGAAGTGAATATTACATATTTATTTAGTCTGGTAGGGTAAAATTTGTTTCATGTGAATGGCATATATGTATACCACCACAATTTTGAATAACTTTGGAAGGAAACTGACTTACTCTAATTCCGAACTACTGTTCCTACTATTGTGTTTTTATTATAATTTTTAGCATCTGATAGAAAGGGGTAAAAAAAAAAGTTTATCTTCTATTCCATTAAAATGATATCCAAAAGATTTCATTTCTATTTGAAAAGGATGTTGCAAAAGTATACATTGTGGAAGAATTAGATATGATAATAATTAGTTCTTTATCCTTTGATAAACTATTTGGAAAATTGGTCTGCACTATGTTCACACCGTCCATTTCTCTCTTTAGCCTCTGGAATCTGTTATTTCTTCTTTCCTTCCTCTTCCTACCAGTTTCCTTCAGATATGATTTCCACATTGCTAAACATTTGTCCTGTTCATCCTAAATAACCTCTTTGAAATATCTGGAAAACTTTACCTTCTTGGATTTCTTTCTCATCACCCTCTTTGGGTCTCTTCTCCTCCTCTTCCTCTTTCTCCTCATCTGCTCTTCTAGCAATTAAATATGTGTAATGTTCAGGTTTCTTTCTTTTTAAATTAAATTTATTGGTGTGACATTGGTCAACATTAACATACAGGTTTCAAATGTGGATTTCTGTGTTTCAAGATCAGTATATGGCACTATGTGCTAACCACCCAAAGTCAAATCTTTTCCTGTCACCATATACTAGTATTAGGGTCCCCTTCCCGCCCTAACCCCTTACCTCTGGTAACCACCACACTGCTGTTTGTGTCCATGAGTTTCAGTTTTATATCCCACATATGAGTGAAATCATATGGTTCTTAGCTTTTTCTGACTGACTTATTTCACTTAGCACAATATTCTCAAGTTTTAAGGTTTCTAGGCTTGCACTTCTACTCCTTCTGCATAATATCCTCCACACCCCTTGTAACCTTGACCATCCCATGGCTCAATTACCTTGTCTATTTTGTTAAGTCCCAGATCTCTGATCTAGAATTTTCACTTACCCAACTCTTTTAGGCGTTAATCTTCTTGGATCTTGAATGCATCAAGTTCAAAATTAAGTTTATTATCTCTCACTCCAAACCTATACCTTCTGTTGAATTTCTCATCTTAGTAAGTTAAACAGAATCACCTAGTCCTAAATCAGAAATCTAGAATCAGTTTAGATTCTTTTCCTTAAATAGAGTATTTCACCAGTACTGAAATACATTCCAAATCTGTTCTCTCCCCTAGATCTCTCCTACCTTAATTGAAGCTATAACATTTCTTGCCTGGATTATTGCAGCAGTGCCCCATTTCCCTCTCTCTAGTTGGCACTCCTTTCAGCGTATCCTACATAAAGCAGGCGGAGGGCTTGTTTTCCAAACATTTATCTCATCATAGAAAGTCATGAAATGGCTCCCTGCAGCTTTCAGCATCATGTCCCGCATTCTTGGCATAAAACATCACATTCTTCCTGAAAAGGCTCTTATTTTCTTTCTTTCTGCCACATGTGCCCTTTACTCTGGCCATGCAGGGCTTGTGATTCTGTGGATGGATCGTGATATGTCACATCTTCGTGGTAACTCATCTGTTGTTCCCTTCCCCTGGAGAATTCTCCCTCCTGTCTGACATGTCACCTTTTTCTCCTTCATTTCTTCTAAACTCCATTCACCTCTGGGAAGCCTGTCCTGACTTGAGCCCACCCATCCTCATTAGCAATAGTCAGACTTCAATGCTCCTCCTCCATGGCCCCTAATCAGCAGGTAGCACTCACTATACTGTAATTGAATTGCTAATTTACTTGTCTGCCTCTGCCTAGGTTATAATTTTCTTGAGGGCAGAAGTCCTGACTTATTTGACTTTATATTCTCATGTCTTGGTTCAGTTTTTAGCTAAGTGCCATTCAATAAATACTTGCTGAATGAATGAAGAAATTACTGGATACTTCTGTAAGTCTGGCCCTTCATCAAGAAGGGAATGAAAACATGAAATACTACTGAATATTTGGTTGAGTGTTAAATTGGGTACCATGTGAGCAGTTATCTTTAGAGGGAAAATGAAAAAGACTATATTTTATTGAAATGGAACTAAGTTGGGACATTCTCAGGAATCTCTAACAAAGTTGACAGCATTGCTCTGATGACAGTATTTTCCAATCAGACAAACTTTTGAATATTTAGAAATATGAGCATACTGGGTTCCTTGTAGAAAAGCTATTTAGAGTGGTGACAGACTGCACTTTTTGCATTTCTATTAAGATATTTTGGCATCATGTCGCCTCAGAGTATGTAGCAAAGGTTAGAAATATTTCAGGCACTTTTACCTCTTACACATAATGAAAGGGACACAAAAACACTCAGATTGCAATTACTGAATCCTAACACTGACACACATAGTTAATGCATGACCTCATCCAAATTACCGGATGGACTGAATCTGTCAAATATGGCAAATGGAAGTGCTTTTGCTTGGTCCAACGGGTTATGTTTACAAAGTCTAGTACATTTTTGATCCTCGCTTGGGGAGTTTTGTTTACACATATATTAAGCAATTGAAAATGAGCTAGCATTTTGATAGGTGCATAGTTTTAAAGGTGTTGCATATTTCCAATTAGTGAGAAGAGACCATACCTGCACACCAGTCGGAAATTAGGTTAAATTTCTGATTTAACACACACATTTTGAGGAGCACTTTCTGGCCTCTGGTTCCCAAATAGATCACAGAATGGCTGTTGAAATTGCCCATACTAAGTAGAGTAGTGCTTGATGTGCGGAAATGCTCAATTTGTGCTGAGCCACAAGTCTTTTGTACCCAGAGCTTACATCAGCCTTCTGGAAGGTCTTAACATTAGCAATCTGCACGCTTCTGTTTAAGATATAGTATATAAATATTGGGCCCTTCTGGTTCTTGAATCAAATTGAGCATTCGCAAGGCTTCATTCTCGTCCAGGGAAAGAAAGATAGTTAGTGCCCAGGTGTCCTTGTTTCTGCCTCCAGCTTTTTAGTGTTCCAGAGAACCCATTTCCCTGCAGGTGCACAAATGGAACTCATTGTCTCCATCTGTCTGTTTTATTCTGGGTCTCTCTTTGTTCTTGTGATTGGAGCTTTGGAATTATGGGTGCCATCAAAAAGAGAGTCCACTGTGAGGACAGGGTCTTTACAATACTGAACAGCTTTTCATTCTGAAAAATAAATAATTCATCAGAATCTTGGGTGCTGTTATGATATCCTTTGTATATGAAGATGACAACAATCCGTTTACTTGTTTAATTATTTTCTGAGGAAAAATTCTTAGATGTGTAGATTGCTGCCTTTTATATTCTTGATAGCTATTATCAAATTGCCTTCATAGTTATACATACAGTAGTAGTGGGTAAGTTTATCTATCTTCTTACATCTTTTACAAAATCAGGTATTATTTTTCTTCTTTATCATTATCAAATGTAAAATTTATTTTAATGTATATATTTATATTCCTAATGAGCTTGAACGTTTTTATATCCTAATTAGCCAATTGTATTTATTCTTTTGCAAATTGCTTGTTCCCATTACTCTGCTTGTTTTTCTTCTGTGATAATCCTGTTTCCTATTGATTTGTAAAAATCTTTTTAGACTAAGTACATTAACCCTTCGTCAGGCATAAATTTTACAACTTTATTCCGGGAGTTCTTTCTTTCATATATGGCTTTACTTGGCCTGCGGCAATTTAAACAAATTATGAGGTCACATCTATCAAGATTTTTCTTTATACTCTGTGTTTTTGTGTTATGTCTAGAAACATGTGTTGACTGTCCCATGACAATTCTGTGAAAGGCCTGAGTGCTTCAAAAATATTACCATCTATTGAGACTTTCTTTTTGCACGCCAAACTCTCAACTAAATTGTTTGGAATCTGAGCGCCTCAAGTTATAAGTCAACTGATGCAAAGTTACTATAGGACAATAGTTTGAAGTAAGGTGAATGTTTTATATGAATTACAAGAATGTAATTAGATTCTAGTGAAGCAATTTAAGGGGGCTGTGAGTCACTTCTAAGAGGCATGGTGACTCTCCAGGAGCCAGGGCAACAGTCCTCTGCCCTTCTCTCTGGGACAAACAGAAAGATGCCAGCACCTGCACGTGGGTGTGCTCTGATCCCCTCCGTTACTATTATGGGATGTTGTTTCTCCTCTGATCTAGTGAGATGGACCCAGCCTCTCTCTTTCATGTATAATTACCTAATGTTGCCTGCTTTCATGCCATTCCTGTTTTTCCCACATCCCCCAGCTAGTATACAGCAGTCACTGCCTGAAGACTGAACTCCCCAAATCTTTCTCTTTGCTGGTGTTGGAGATCCTTCCCCTTTCTTACCACTGCCCGTAAGGGTGTGGTTGTCAATCAACCTCTATTTTCACTCGTATCTGATGAGTATATGTTCTCTATCATCTTGTTCTCACTGAGGTCTTTCAACTAGGAAATGAGTTTTAAACTAGACCAAAAAGATATAATGTGCTTTCAGAATTATTAAAAATCTGTTTTCTTGTAGCTTTTCTATGCAATAAAATATGGAATTTACTTTCATTTTATATTGTAAGATATGAGGTAGACATCTAATTTTTAAATTTATGCATAGCCAGAATCCAACATTATTTATGGAGAAAGCCCTCATTTTTCTTCAGTTATTCAGGATCCTCCATGATCTACCCAAAATTCACTTTTCCAAATTTATCTTCTAATATCCATAAAATGATTCTTACATTTCCAATCCAAGTGGTATATTTACTGTTGCACAAATTGACCTTATACATCCCATATCTTGGATCTTGACTAAGGCATTTTCCAACTTCAAAAACACTCTTATTTTGTATTCGCTAGCCAAGCCAATCTTCATTTTTTTTTCCTAAATCTCTTTTTCAGCTACATAGTGTTTATCATGACCCCCAAATCTTTCTGCTTCTAAAAGTGCATTATTGCCATTATCATGTCTTTGACACATATATTTGGATCTATTGCTCATCTCAAGTAGTTCCATAAGCCTTAAATCATGATCTGAACTGGATAGAAGAGACTCAAACATTACTTTTATACTGCTATTTCCTTATTTGTAAGTCTACTTTTGATTCAGCTATCACTTGGTCTATATATTTTGTTTTGTTTTTCCCATTGTACTTTCTCAGTAGAAAGATGGTCTTACATGTTTGAGACTGTATTTCTGTTCCCTTAACTTAGCTGGGTATAAACCCTTGGGTCTTAGACTTTTGCTCCAGAACTGTTTAGATTTGTTATATTGCCTTCTGACATTTAATGTAGCAGAACTATCTTAGAATAGTTTTATTTTCTTAACCTTAACTCTTTATCAAGTCTTTTGTTTTGCTACAAAACTTGAGAGACATTTACTTTCTTATCCTTGTAATTCCAAAAATAATTGCCTGAGTGTTTAGGTTAGGTGTGAATTCTTAGGGGTTCAGTGGGATTTCAGGGTTTGAATCCTTTTTTTCTTTGGTGTTGTTAATCCTCATCAGAGGATATTTTTCCCACTGATTTTTAGAGAGAGTAGACGGGAGGGAAGAAAGGAGGGAGAGAGAGAGAGACATTGATGTGAGAGAACACAAGGATTGGTTGACTCCTGCACACACCCAATCAGCACAGGGGATAGAACCTGCAACCCAAGTATGTGCCCTCAACTGGGAATCAAAACCCCAAGAGACTCTTCCTTGCATGAGCTGACGCTCTGATCACTAGGCCACACCGACCAGGGCAAGACTTGAATTCTTTTCTCTGAAATCTTGGATGAGGAGCGATCACAGAAGAAACATCACTTTATTGAGGGCTGGTCCAGCACTCGGTCTCTTTCAAGTGGGGGATCTCTAAACTGGAAAACACAACTTCTCTGGAGCTTAGTGAGGATCTGCTTATTAGAGCCCATGTATCCCGCTGGCTGCACAGCTGATGGCAGCTTCCCCGAAGGTCCAGGCCCCAGGCCGCTCCTACCACATGGGATTGGGAACCAAACATCTGGGCAGGCTTCCTTTCTTTTAAGGCACAGGAACCAACCCCTTTCTCCCAATAGTAAACTGTGGCCAAAGATTATCTTGGGCTTCTTCCAAACAGATGAACCCTTGCTTTGTTATGGGGAGCTATGAAGTGGATAAAGAAAGTAGAAATGTCTTTCCCCTCCCAGGCTCCCTTCCTCACCTCCTTAAAATCAAGCCTGCTCTTTCACTGGTTATTATTGCCATTTCTAAGGAGAACTTCGGTTTCTTCCTTAGGAACTCCTATAATTTGTAGCTTTGATTTTTGCTTGTTGTCCTCCCTCTTCTTCATATTTATCCCAGTCACTTTCACCTCTCTCTTTTCTTCACATCTGGAATAGCTTCTCCAGTCTGCTTCTATATTCCTAGCACGATTGTTCTTTATGTCACTTCAGGCCCTTGTATCCTTTAATTTGAATTATAATCAAGCTGCCACATATATTTTTCTTTACGGTTTCCTACTCCTTGCATCTCCCTTTTCTTTCAGACTGTTGTCCTTTTATCCACTTTTTATTCATTTCTCAAACTATTCATTAAGCATGTACCTTTTACTAGGCATTGTTCTAGACACTGAGATAACAATGGATAATAAAATTAATATTTGATAGTAGCATGCCCGTATCAACTCATTTAATCTATCCAGTTACGCCATAATGTAGTTACCATAGGTTGTGTTCTCTCAGAGGCAAAGGCTGAGACTAGCATTTGAGTGCCAACAGTTTACGTGGGAAGGGATCTTGGGTAGAACAGGTAAGGGAAGGGAAGGAGGAGAAAGCCATTATAGGGTGTATGGGCTGTGGGCCCCTGGGACTTAGTCCAGTTGCAGACCTCTGGTATAGAGCTGGCTTCTAGAAGTGAGGAAGCTGAGAAATGTGTGAGATTTTTGTTCATCATAGTGTGGGACCCTTTCCCTGGAGTTTTAACCCTTTGGTGCTTTTGGCCTCCCCCACACATCGGCTGAGGATGCTCGCTGGGCCAGGGGATGCTTTTTGGCCGAAGACAGTAGGTGCTTCACTGTGAAGCCATTCTGAGGGCGTGAGTGTGGTGAGTGCCAAGTGAGGGGGGCACCAATAAAGTCGGCCACAGTTAATACCAAATGAGAAAAATGAAGCAAAGGGAACGTATATAATGTGCTTAAAGTCATACAGTCACAAAATAGTAAATCCAGGATTTGAACTCGGGCTCTTAATCACAATGAAAGGCTGCCTTTGTGCTCAAGCGCTGGGAAGACTCTACTTTAAAGCACGGTGAGGCAATAAAGATGGGAGGACGCTCTGTCCAGCGGGAAAAGCCTGCCTGGAAGGGGCGCCTGTGAACAGAGACCTGTGTGAAGTGAGGAGCTGAGCCTAATGATAACCTCACGCAGAAACCTTCCAGGTTGTGGAGTGTCTGACCGGTTTAAGGTGCCGCCAGGAGACCGGAGTGGCTGGAGCAGGTGAGTTCAGGGGAGAGTGAATGACAGGCAGCCAGAGGCCATCTCACTTAGGGTCCAGATGCCCATGTAAGACTTCTCGTATTTTAGGCTCTGACACCATGAATGCTGTCCCTTCGTCTTCTGTTGAGTATCTGTTTTCTAAGGTGTTCATCTAGCTCCTCTATTGAAATGTTTTTAAAGGTCTTATCTTCCTGTGACTTTAGAATCAAGTTCTTTTTCCTGGATTTGGAGTGTTTTCCCGAGACACCCTGTGTTTTTGTTTTCTTGTTTGTGCATCTGGGTAACAGGGGCAGCCTCTGCAGAGCCAGCGAGGGTGTGTTGCTTTTGTGATTCTTTCTCTACTCCCTTGTTTGGTCTTTCATAGACTAAGAAAATAAGGGAATGCACAAAGCTCCAAGCCCAGTTCCTAATGTCTGGGGGGCTTTCTTTTCCTGCAACATTGCTGCTGCACAATGAGATCTTGCCTTCTTCTCCCACTGTGAGCCAGCCAGCTGGGGGCTGTATTTCTTCAGGAAATAGAGGGAAATGAGTGGGTTTGCACAGACAGCATCCTGAGGTGTGCAGCAGGCCAGGGCACGGACAGGAGTTCTGTGCAGGGCCCTGGATCTGCAAAGAGGAGCACTGGGACTGGGGGAGGGGTTAGGGGAGGGGGTGGGTGGGGGTACAGGGTAGTAGTGGGGGACACTGATTACTCTTGCTGCCTCAAAAAGCAGGAGCTTTGCAAAGACAGCTTCTCAACAATTATTTTCTTCCTGGCAGCTTTTAAAATGTTACATATACAACCACTTCCCCGTGTCTACAGGGGTTTGTGCAATACCTAATGTGCTAGGGATAACACCACCACTTTCCTTCCGAATTAGTAAATCACATCAGAATGTAAGCACTAATGTAATCTATAATAATAAGAGCATAATATGCTAATTAGACCGGGCATCCTTCCGGACGACCTTCTGCACAAAGCCGGGACTAGGAGGGAAGCCCAGATCCAGGGTGCCAGAGGGAAGCCAGTGCCAGCAGCCAGGGGGAAGGAAGGCCTACTCTTGCAAGAATTTCGTGCATTGGGCCTCTAGTGTTAGATATAATTGTGTTCAAGTGTCTACATGATGATATGGTTTTTGGGCAACATTTCAGGTGAGTAGGTATTCTCTTTCCTGGGCACTCCCCCAGGCAGACTTTCCATCCACTTGAAACCATATAACACTCTCTCCAGAGGCTGGAGTTAGATTTACTTTTAGAGCTTTCTTTCGGTGCTATATTTGGTTTTCATTTTGTTTTAGTGTTTATAGTTATTTTAGTGGGAAATTGGAAAAGTTTGTATCTGAGACATCTACCTAGACAACAATTTATTTTATTGAGTTTCTTAAGCTCATGCCAATTCAATAAAGCTAGACTTTTCATTTAAATTGCTTTAGAATAAAAATATATACATTACTTCAAGACTAAAATTCTGAATCAGATATTATTTTTTCATTTATATATATAATTTATGAATATCAATGGTTAGGTCAGAGTTTTTTAAAAAGTATGTTCTTAATGTACCTCATACTGAAACCCAGAGAAATTTATGAATATTTTAGATACTGCATATTGAACTTTGTTGTTGATATTTATTAATATGTAAATATATATTTTACATAAATATTTAACTATTTAAATATTTTACTTGAGTGTGTTTAGATGCTAGCTAAATTATTTGATTTTTTGTGATTCAGTAATTTATATATGTATGTGTATATTTATATAGTTATGTTATCAAATAAAATATTTAACATATATAAATATGTTTGGATACATAATATTTGAAATATTGCTTTATAGATTTCATTTCATACAGTAATTGGAACATAGCTAATTAAATGCTATACTTGGGGAAATCTTATTTTGTTAAAGAGGAAAAAAGATGTACAGAACATATAAATGTATATTTTTAAGTGCTTGACAACACTTTTTATGAGAGATGACACATGACTCATGCAAACCAGAAACTAGTTATTTCTAAACTGCTTGGAGTAAATCTTGGGTGGTCAGTCTTGGTTTCATCAGAATTTTCTTTGGAGTGGGAAGTTTGCCTAGCATACAGTTAAGTATTTTTTTTTAACTTTTTTTTTTAAATCTTTGTATAGCTCTGCAATGGCATTCTCAACTTTCATAAAAACCCAAGGATATTTCTGGGATGTGGGAGAGGATACTTTCTAACTCCTCCTTTGTGTTCTGAATTAGAATGGGCCCAGACCCAGTGGCAGGGAAGGGCATCGATTTCTGAAAGGAGGTACAAGGAAGGTCACAGCAATAGGACAAGAGGACCAGGGCCTGGTTATGGCCCAGAAGGGGAAGTAAGTAATAGAAAGAGCTGGTTGTGTTGGGGACTCTGATCACTCTGCCTGGGAAAAGCCCTGTAGCTCAAAGAGTAGTGGCCAGAGCAGGGAACTGCTCATCTCCACAAGCTGAGAGATGCAAGGTGCCCTTCTCAGGAGCCTGGATCCAAATGCCTGGCAAAGGGCCGGGGTGGGGGCATCACAGCACTGCGGACTGCGAGTGTTCTGGCCACTCCACAGGCAAGCCACGGAAGGGGCCGTCTGCCCTCCAACAGTCACAGAGCAAGAGCTGTAATTGCCAGAGAAATCAGGGCCTACCCTATGCCCTACTTTTTTTTTTGACATGACCCACTAATGATGATGATGATAATAGCAGTTGATACAAATTACTGTGTCAGATGCTCTTTTAAAACTGTTCAATATGCATTAATATTACATTACTTTCCATAAAAATGCTGTGAAAATGTATTACAGGGTGGGGCAAAAGTAGGTTTATAGTTGTCATTATGGAAAATAATACAATAATTAAGAAATAATAATACAAAAGTAAACTGCGTTTTGCACACTCACAACTGTAAACCTACTCTGGCCCCACCCTGTATTATTTCAGAGATGGAGAAACTGAGGTATAGAAGGAGGTAGATTTAAATGCCCAGCATGGTAAGCGGATGAGTCTGCCTCCTGACTCATTTCACCTCCCTGAACTTCTAGGTCATTCCCTGTCTCCGTTCAGAAGCCAGCGTACCTCCCACTGCAGTCAGTGCATTAAACTAGGAGTAAGTCATATTGAATTCTTTTGTGTTCTCCCTACTCCTAGACATATTGCTCACAACATAAGGAATGCAGGCCTTTGACAGGGGTGGTAAGTCTCAGAAGAGACAGGCCTTCTGCTGCTGTGCTGAGGTCCTGAGCACCACATCCGATGGCCTGACTGTTGCATGTGCTTTGCACTCCAAACTGTAACCAGAACCCCTCTGGATTGAAATATGCACACACACACACCTTATGTATTTATGCCTGAGTTTATTTACAATCTAAAATACAAGTGGCACAGACACAGAGACTTCCTTTCATCATTGAGTATGATGGAATTACTCTTGGAGAGGCCAACTTTGTTGAAGATGCAAATCTAAAGTGCGTGACTCGCTACAATCTGGCCTGCTGTTGATAACTTAAAGCCTGTGCGCTTTGATGCTTTCAGAAAATCTCCAGTTGTCTTGAGCAACATCTGCTCTTGTCGTTCCCTTTGCAATTCTTTTTCACAGCATGCATCTCATCTGAGAGAAGCCACAGACTATAGAGGCTGACATGAGGTACGACCCATTTCAAACTCCATGTGAGAATGTGCATCAATTTAAGTAATTTGTGTATCTTTCTATTTTATTTCCTTCCTTTCTCCAATCTCTACGATACTAGTAAACTCCCAATGATTTCTCATTTCTTTTTTTTTTTTCATTTCTTTTTAAAGTGCTGCTTAAAATCAGTTTTAGATATGATTACAGGAGACTTGTATTAAAACAATGATCCAAAATATTTTTTTTCTAAAATAGAAAGTTATTATGCAAAAGTGTGTATTTCCCTCTTCCTCTTTTCAGGCACATATTTTAAAATGTGCTTTAAGCAAACATGTCTTTAAGTGATACACATTCATATCCACAAAGGGTGCAATAATCTAAGTATATCATCCTGATAGATAGCCCGAGATACACATGTGTCAGGATAACCAATTGTGGTAATAAGCAATGCCAGAATCTCAGTGGATTAACATGATAAAGGTGTATTTCTTCATACATGTCATAGTCCAATGCAGGTTAGTGAGGCTGAAGGAGGGCACTTTGCTCCATATTGTTTTCAAGGACTCAGATTCCTTTCACTCAGTGACTTTGCCTCCTGGTTCTTTACCGGATCTTGCCCGTGGCCAGTCAACAGGGAGGAGAGGAAGCCTGGGAGATCCAGCAGGATGTCTGAGAGGCAGGCCTGGAAGGGCCATGCAATACTTCTGTTCACATCCATTGACCAGAACTCGGTCAGGGCTACACCTAACTGCAGGGGACGCTGGGGAATGGAGCTGCCCACCCAGGAGAAAAAGAGATCCAGTTGGGTGACTGATAAGCTAGTCTGACATGTCTCATTAAAGAGAACTCACTCCAGTGACTGAGTTGGTTCCGTTCTCCAACTCCTGAAAGTAGGTCCGTATTGAATGAGAGCTATCTCCAAGCAGAGGAAACATAGGAGATATTTACTTAACCACCTTTCCTAAGCACCTGTTTAAACATATATCCCCACCATGTAAATGTGAACCCCTGGACACCAAGGTAGTATCTAATTCATAGGCCCTTCCTTTAATAAAATTATCATTTTTTTCCTTCTCATCAGCATTTCCTGTCACTCTGTGTTCTACCCCAATTTCTTCAGTGTTCTCACTTTTCACCTGCTGCTTAGGGTGACTGAGCTTACCAGTGGGCAGATGTTAGGAGAAAATTAATTTGGTTAGATGAATCACAGTAAGATATAGTTAATTGTAAAATTCTCTTAAATTCTCAAAAGTAAAATCCCCCTGACATTGTCATTCTTTCTCCTCATTCAGACATGTTTAGAGATCCTCCATAGACCACTGTTTTCATTGTAACCACACTCCCAGTGGCCCACACCTATGAGCCCAAAGCTGCCCAACGTGTGGCTGTTAACACTGATTCCCTTGATTTTTTTTTTTGACCTGTTGATATCCTCTTGTCTAAAGTAAAACTTTTGGTTTACCTCTGAGCCTTAATTACTACGAATTCCTGGGCCACTGTTCTGCTTCTGTGGCATTCTGATTTCTAGTATCCATGAGGCTCTTCAGTGCTTGACTTACTCTTCTTTAACTCAGTTGTGGGGGGTTGTGGGAGCTCTGGTTCCCACCCCTGGCCTATTTTGCTGGTTGCCAGTCCAGATCTGCAGAAATTTTTCAGCTAAAGCCAACAGTTAACAGTAAAAAGGGAATCATCATTTTACAGAATTTTTAAAAATACATGAAATGAACTGTAGGAGGTTTCATGAAGGAGGCATAATTGTGATGATCTTTCCCACACTCCTTCCCACCATATTCTTGACTGCCACCAGCAGTTTTAGATCCTCTTTCATCTGTCATTTATCTAAGCCCTAGAAGGGATCTGGGAAAGGAGAACTCTTACAGCCAGCCCTTCAATCTACCTCTTACTAAGGAAAAAAGGTAAAAGTTATCTTAATAAGGGGTCAAGTGCTCTCAAAGGCGGGCCTGCAAGATGGATCGCCTGCCCTAACTTCACGCATTCATATAGGATCGCAGTTTCAGTTTCCACACAAAGGGGAAGTATTCTTTTGCAGAAGAGACCTGACTCTTCACACAATTAGGTTACTAGAACCTTTTGCTGGAAAATGGAGAAAATCCTACCCCTAAATGCTCTAAGAATCTTCAGGTAGATGCCAGAGATTCTTCCTGAAACTAATTTCTTTAGTTTGTGTTCTCATTCCAATTTCTTTAGACCTCATTCCTCTGCACTAGTCCCAGTCATTAACCCATTTTTTTCATGCTATAGGACTGTGTCAGGGGCTATTAGCTGCCCACCAATTGATTTTTCCTTTTTTGTATGACACAGGCTACACTCTGTTTCCCAGACTCTCTTATAAGAAAGTGTGCGCCCATGACCCAAGTTCCCTTCTTTGGAAGTTGGTATATACCACTTGAAGTTCAGCATAAAAACCTCCCCTACATACTTCTTTATGCTTTTCCTCCATCTGGATGACTGACATTGAAAAACAGGATGACCTTGGAGCCACATATTGAACAGGCAAAGAATCATTGTTTGGGTCCCTGATGACACTGTGGAAGCGAGCAGCCCTATTGCCCTAAACACTAGCCCTAAATTATTACATGAGGAAAACTTTTTTTTTGTTCTTTAAGACAAAAGAATATTGGGGTCTATTATTCTTAAGTCTAGCTTATCTTAACTAAAGCAGAGGGATTGGACTGGCTTTATAAGGTGGTTTTGATACCAGTAAATATTAGTTATTGTTATATCTTGTAGAACCAGCCAATAAAGGCAACTTTGATTCAATCTTGTCTTCAGTGGGCTTCAGGTCTATAATGGATTATCTTCTTAGGAATTGAAATGAATAAGTGGACAGATATCTTGTGACCCATTTTCATGCCATTATTTATTCTTGTCGTGTGTTTGTTGCTCTGTCTTTATTATTTGTTGCTTATGCAGTATGGCTACTAGTATCTACTTATAGCTTTAAAAAATCATTGGGGGAATGTATTTATAAACATTTCCACTCTTGAATTCTCTATACATCTTACCTCTCATGTCTAATGCCTTAAGTAAACCTGAAATTTACAAAATGAACAAACTTATTTATGTATTTATTTATTTATTTTTAAGAGACGCCAATCTTTAAAAAAAAAATATTTTATTGATTTTTTACAGAGAGGAAGGGGGAGGGATAGAGAGTTAGAAACATTGATGAGAGAGAAACATCGATCAGCTGCCTCCTGCACAACCCCTATTGGGGATGTGCCCGCAACCAGGGTACATGCCCTTGACCGGAATCGAACCTGGGACCCTTCAGTCCGCAGGCCGGCGCTCTACCCACTGAGCCAAACCAGTTAGGGCCAAAATGGACAAATTTAAAATAAAGAAAATGTTATCTATACAAAATGTATAGCAGTTGCATATATTTGCAGTATATTAATATTATTTACTAATTAATAGTATTCAGAATATATATTATTTTCTGAATCAATGGGGTAGTTCAATAAATACTATATTTGTTCTCTATGGCTTCTGTAACAAATCACCACACACTCAGTGGCTAAAACAACACAAATTTATTATTTAATAGTTCCTGAGATCTGAAGTACAAAATGAGCCTCACTAAACTAATATCAAGATTTTGGTAGAGCTGCATTACTTTCAGGAGACTCTAGGAAAAATTCTGTCTTCTTGACTTTTTACACAGTTCTTAGAAGCCATGCACATGCCTTGGCTCAAGGCTTTCTACCTCAATCTCCAAAGACAGCAACAATGGAGTACCTTTCACATCTGATTACTCTGACCTCTTCTTCTGCCTCCTTCCACATTTTAAGTACCCTGTGATTACATTGGGTTCACCTGGATAACCCAGGATAATCTCTCTATTTGAAGGTCAGCTGATTAGCAACCTTAATTCCATCTGCTACCTTAATTGCCCTTTGCCTTGTGATGTAATATTTCTATGGTATCCTGGGATTAGAACCTAGACATCTTCAGGAGTGGGCATTATTCTGCCTACCACAAACACTGTACCAAAAACTGGGTGATAGCCCTGTCCCTAAGGATTGTAAAATTCACTCAAGAGAATATTTATGAAGTGATAATACTGTGGTAGAAACAAACCACAAATTATTATTGTAATACATCAGAGGACTTCTCAAAACAGAATGAGGGCAAGAAGAGAGAAGCTATTGTCTTGGATGCATTCTCAGTTGAGCTTGGTTAAATTAGTGAGAACAGGGTAGGATTAGCTAAATATAAGCACTGGCAAAGAGTTTGAAAATTATTTTGAAGGCCATAAGGAGCAAAAAAAAGACTTTTTAGACATTAAGTAACATGAATAGTTTGACTTTGAGAAAGATCATTCTCACAGCCCCATGGGGGATTGATTGGAGAGAGATAAGCCTGGAAAAGGAAGAACTAAAATGCTATGGCAAACATCCAGTGAGTGATGATGAGAACAGTAGCAGGAGAGATAGAGCCTGGGGCATGTTTAATAACCATGTAGAAGATAGATTCTATGGCACTTGGTAACACTCAGCTAGAGGAAGAAGAAACAAAATAGAGTCTAGGATAGCTCATCTTTTTTAGTGATGGAAGTTTTATAATTAAACTGAGAAAGAACAGGTCTGTAGAGAGAAAATCTGTTTAATTTATATTATGTTGATCTGAATTCCTCATGGGGCGTTCAGATAAAGGTCCAGTTGGAAATAACATAATAAGCATGGTACTCAGTGAAGTTAAGGAAATACGGATTCAATGGTCCAGTGTCTTCTAATAGTTCATGATACCCACTCAGGGGCACAATGTTGTCAGGTGTACATGTGTCCATTAGCCACGTCCTATAGTGCTTCTCTGAAGGAGCCCATTGGTACCACTCAGCCTTTCAGATCTAGGATGATAGAGGTTTGGGCCTAGCCCATTTCTCAAAAATGAAAAAAAGATCAAAACAATAATAAGATCTACAAAATGAGGTAAAGCCTAGAAAAGAAGAGAGGGTCCATTACCGGTATTTTATTTTTAAAAGGTAGAGAGTGGGGTGGAAGGAGAAAGAGGAACTATTTGACAGTGCAATTGAACACAGGCGTAGGGAAGCCCTATTCACCGACTTAGAGCTTATCTCTAAATGAATGTTCATTAAGTGAAAGTGAATCAATAGGCGAGGAGAGCCTGAGAGGACAAGTCCTAGTAGAGAGACACTGAAAAAGAAAATGAGAGGAAGAAATAACATTAGGACAACTGCATGTCCCATGAAAATCAATTGACGATGCTGATTTTCTGATGGACCCAAGAAACTATTTTTTAAGTCAGTTTCAAAGAAGAACTCCCATATAAGTGCTTTGGGTAAAGATAACAGCAAAGAACGTGTTTAAAGTCCCAAGTGGTCACAAAAGGACACATTTCTTCACAGACATATATTATAGTACACTTGGCACAAGAAATCCGTCTCATTTCTTTATAACCTCATTATGTGCACTTTTCACTTTTAAACAGCTTTAGTGGTGGTTGCACATCAAATATCGTAGGACAAGGTGCAGAGTTTGAGTCAGAACTGAAAAGATTTTTCATTGTGTTGATTCAGGATCAGACCCCAAATTGTGTGGCTTTGAATTTGTTCACCATTCAAGCCAAGCTCTGAGGCTTTTGACATTGTGAAGAAATAGTGACAGATCAAAGGATAAAAAGAAAAATCACGGTGGATAAAATTTGGTCCGAATATTTTAAAGGCAGGTGTATCCCATATACCACTGGGGTATAAGGTCAAGCTGTTAGTGCTGACGAGGGAGCAGAGAACAATTTATGTTTTGATGACAGTGGAATGACCAACACACTGATCTTTAATTCCCGTGTTTGTCAGAGGGAAGAAGTGAAGGGAGGCAGCAAAATGAACGCTCACAAAGCAGTTTACCCAAAAGCCACCTCCAAGCTCTGAGTCTCCCCAACTCTATCAGAGATGCCAATGAAAAAGCCACCCCCATTGAGGGATAATGTTCTTTTCCCTCATTTGTAAAAGCAAGGCAAGCATGATAAGAATTACCTTTGTTCAAGGCAGTATTACTATATTATATTAAATTTAGTTTTATATAAAGGATCCATAATGTTTCCCTGAATTTTATAACCATTAAAAGTTTTATATTTTATCAGTGTATTCCTTAAAGTTAGAATTGTGAAATCTTAGAATTTTAAAGATGGTAGGGGGGTCTCAGAAGTCATTTAGTTATTCTTTCTATATTATCCCTTTCAAATAATTATATAATGACAGCTTTGCATAAAAATCAAATTTATGTTCACATATAGTAATGCCCTTGTCAGGAAGGTAATTTATCATAAGAAATACAATTGCTCTAATATCCGCCTACTATTTCAGAAGTAGCTTTTGAGGATCCAGTGGGGTAAGTAGATGGGATAAAAGAAAGGAAGAGAGAAGGAAAGAAGGGAGGGGGAAGAGGAAGGGAGGACAATATAAGGGAGGATATATTTATGATTTATAGACATAAATTAGGGAGATGTAAAAGTTATGAATGTTGCTTTAAAAATATAACATTGGAATTTAAAGAGAAGAAGTAAAGGAAGAGAAAAATAGAACTTGCTACAGAAATCAGTAAACACCTTGTGTTTCTTTTTTTGTTTTAAAGACTCAAGATTGCCTTTTATCCTTACAGCTGCTGCTTTGAAGAAAAAAAAAAAAAAATCCACCCACTCCTCAAGTCTCTGTCTATTTGTAACTTCCCAGCTCCCCAGAGGCCCGATGAATTCTGTGGCATTTTTCCAGAGAAAATTGCCCAGCTAAGACCTGTAGTGGATCACAGCCTGGGTAAACTTCAGCTGTCACAAAGCTTTCTAAGAATACGCCTCTCTGAGGTATCTCAGTGGTTTCAAGGCCCTGTATTGTCATCGTTCACACATGTTGACTGTCATAGGCCACAGTAATGTACTTTCATGGGAGTGCCCTGAAACCTTGACAAAATCAAACCACCTGTCTTATGACTCCTTTTAGTACAATACCTGAACTATGCCTTCTGGGTTACTGGTATTTGATCGCAGCAGAATTGCTGCGGGTTTCAAACTGTTGATACTGATGAATACTTTATTGAGTAAACATTTCAACTTTGACCACTTAATAAAGTTGAGAAAATAAATATTTACTTATTTTATGTTAGAAACAAATGCTTGCAAAATATGCCTCTGTATTGCAAGGACTCGATAAGTTAAAAATGAGTAATGTATACTGTGACAGTTTATAGATTGTATGTCAAGAATTACACAGAATGCTTAAGTATATTATCTCATTTATTGATTTATTATTGACAATTACTTTGTAAAGTACATATTACCATTTTATAGGTAAAAAACAAAATCACAGATGTGAAATAACTTTCCTAAAGCCTCCTAACCTCTTACGTGGCTAATCTAGATATTGAACTCACATCTGTTTGACTCCAAAAGCCAGGTATTGCCATTATCTAACCATGTATAATATCTGTCATACATTCATTTAGTTTTGAGGTGGAGAAAAGCAACTACATGAAAGATGACCCCAGAGAGCCCAAACATTTCCTTTAAAGAAGCAGAAAGTAAGATCATGTGCAGCAGATTATAAAAAGACTTGAAGCTTCCTCCACGGGCAATGTCTTAGGGCATCTGTAAGAAGTTAATCACTGCAGTGACGGCCTGAATGAAAGTGGACGGCACACGTGTTTAACAGTGTAGAACTCTGAAGCGCTCAGGAAATTCTGGACAGGGAAAAAATAGGAAGCATGAACGACAAAGCTGATCCCAGAGGCAAATAATTCTAGAGACTGGAAATGGAAAGGAAATGGAAAATCTGAAGTTGGTAGCCAGTGTGGACATTACCCTGACAGTCCTGGCCTCTGTCTCAAACCAGCAGAGGAACTCTGCCCAGCACTGAGGTTAATTCTTTCCCCTGACTCAGCCTCGGCTGGGGAATTTCTGAACGAAAAACTATAATCTCTGTGAATCAAATCTTTTCTCCTGTTCCAGAACCTGATCTTGAACTAGTCAGGTATAAACACACTTGGTCTTTGAAGAATGAATTTTTTTTAAACTCCTCAATATGGCACAAGCTTAGTCTTCCCTTTGGAAAAATGAGAAAATAGAAATAACCCACTGAGATTTCGAAAGGCATCACTGTTCAAATTAAGGGTTCACTCAACAAGGTATGAAAAAGAATGATTTCAAGAAATTAGAAAATAGTTTAGATAATCTTACATTTATATCTTCAGTATGGTTTCTAAGAAAATAGATTTTTCATAAAATAATTCAGATATTAACCAAAGAACTGGTAACTTAAGCTCTATTAGTAGTTTGAATAAATGATTTCCCTTATAAGTTTTAATTTTTTACAAATATGTAAAGTGGTAATACATAAGACTAGAGGCCCAATGCACGAAATTCATGCAAGGGCCTTGGCCTCGGCCCCCACCCACCACCCCTTCCCTCTGCAGAATTGCCTGAGAGCTCCAGGGTGACTACACCTTTAAACACCTGTGCTTTCATCTGCCACTGCCATGCTTATCTTTTTACAGGTGCTTGAAGACATTTCTCATGGAGGTGGCTTCATGTCTTTTCATATCTGCTGCACTTCCCAAGCAGACAACCATACTTTCTACTCCTTTAAGAGAAATGTTTAGACTCTGTCTAAGGATTCATGTGGTTCCTTTTCTCCACCTCAAAATAACTTTAAAGAAACTCTTCACCTTTTTTTTGTTTTATTTTGTTTTGTTTCTCTTGGTATGTTTATTACCCCTGTTCAGTGATGGAGGAACAAGCTTGCTGGCCTTATTTTAAGAACAATCCCTCCACTCATGTACATGATTCTTCTTCTATTTCCTGCTTTCCTTTCTCAATCGCTCCCATTTCTTCAGTCTCTCCCTGTTCACTGATACATTATCTTCTGTCTAAAAAAATTCTCAAATATTCTCTCTATGCCTGAGCGTAGGATGATCCTTAAAAACATCCTCAGGGAGAATGAAGGATCTTGGCTCTTGGAGTTTCTGGGCACAGGCACAGATGGAATTGGAAATATAGGAGGAGATCTGGACAAAGGAGGGTGGGTGACCGGAGGGTGGAGGTGAGAGCTGACACGCTACGAGGACATTTAGAAAAGGATTGCTGGAATATTGGACATGATGCATCATGAAGTCATACTTTAGCAGCACCCACCTTTGGCACTCTTGGAGAATGACATAAGTAGGTGCCATGGAGGAGCAAATGGTGTCGTAGAAAAACAGTAGATATTACCATCCTATCAGATCTCTTTCTAAATTTCAGTGCATTTTTGCAGAAAAATAACTTAGCTGTCAAGTACATGTTTTATGGATAAATTCTTTATAACTCCAGATATTATGGAAAATGTTGCTGCCAACATGATTTTTAAGTCAGACCAGTTAGAAAAAAAAGTCAGGGATGGGTGTAAGACTGACTATAGATAAGGAAGGAAGAAAAAAAAAAAAACCTGTTTTGAAAAAGAAAGCAGGCTATTTTTTAGGGAAAAAAAAACAATTTTTTTTCAATTTTCATGCTTAAATTTAAGTTTTTCCTAACCCAATTTCATTGTATCAAATAGGTAATTATTAAACACCTACTATGTGTGTAGCTAGCCTAGAGAATGCAGATATATTCATGAAAAGTTATATAAAATCTGTTTCAGGTGATAGGATTTATACATGTAAAAAATTTTAGAGAGCAGAGTTGAAGTATAACCAATTTCATATGATCATATGTGGTCTGGTCAGTAACCTGTAAGTGTGATCAGAAAAAAGAAAGTCAGTGTTGGCTGAAATTATCTGTAAAGGAATGGAATAGAAAAACCAATGAATGGATGAGCTAGAAAGAGTATTAGAAAAGAGACAAACTAGAATATCTTGGCCTGAGAGAGCAAGGTTTTAGCTGTGGGAATATGGACAGGAGCCCGGCCTAATTTAATGTGAATATTGGTTTGGGGGAGATAAGGGTGGAGACAAACAAATACTTAAAAAGCGGGGCGTATCGTTTCCTTGAAGTCACTTCCGGGTTCGCTCTTCATTTGGGCTCTCATACACTTATGGGCAAACCTTCCTTTACTATATTTCATAGTAGAAGTTCATGGTCAAAAGCACAGGCTCTGTGGCCAAAGGATTTTCTGGAGTTGAAAGCATGGGTAACCCACTTAGTGAATGATTTTGAGAAAATTATTCAACTTTTCTGTTTCAGAGGTTTCTCATGTGCAAAATGGAGATCATGAGAGAACCTACCTGATAGGACTATTGGGAAAATGAAGTGACTTTATACATGTAAAATGCCGAGCACAATGTCTGACACAGTGACAATTTGTAGGTGGATGATGTTCTTATTGGATTGTCTTCCGCAAGTTCTGAGCTCCCTAAGGTTCAGGGCTGTGTTAATGTAATGCCTAGCATAGACTTAGGGCAAAGGAGAAACTGAATAAGTGCTTGATGATGGACATTAAAACCACTTAAATGAAGTATTCCCTAATTCTATACTCCCCCACCACCACCCTGATGGCTGACAATTTGCTTTGAAGACACACCCTATGGGCCATTAGAGGACTTACCTAATGATGCCAGTTGGTGCATCTTTCTGACTGCTGTATGAAATTCTGAAAGTGAGTATAGGGACTTTAACTCTTAATTAAAATCATATGTCTAATGCAGAATAATGGCCATTGCCTCTTGTAGGGGTGAAAGTTAATCTGCCTTTGCTGCTCTGGTGAGCCATTGCTGGTTCTTGATTAAGGGAAGGTTATGAGGATAGCAGTGTTGGGGAAGATTGATGGAGCAATGTAGAGATTTTTGTTATGAAGAGAGATTGGCAGTAGGACTCCCAGGTAGGCATGGAGTAACAAGGACAAAGGTCATAGTCAGCATTTTCTCCACTGTTGCAGTAGACACGGCAGACAGTGGGTTTGAGCATCTTGAATAATGGGGGCCGCTGGAAATAAGGATATCAAGAGAATGCTACTTGTTAAACCAGAGTTAGAGTAGTTTATACTCTCTATGGCAGTAACTATTCATGTCCACTTTTTTTCCTTAAGTATGAATTTTGAGTAAGGACAAAAGACCCTTTATTCTGAGAGAATACTGGCCTACTGTAATGATCAATTTTATGTGTTAACATAATTGGACCAAGAGGTGCCCAAATATTTGGTCAAACATTATTCTGTTTCTGCGAGGGTGTTTTTAGATGACATTAACATTTAAATCAGTAGACTGAGTAATGCAGATTGTCCTCCCCAATGTGTGTGGGCCTTACCCAGTCAGTCAAAGGCCTAAATAGAACTAATTCTCCCCTGAGTAAGAGTATTTCTCCTGCTTGACTGCTTTGAACTGGGATATCAATGTTTTTCTGCCTTCAGACTTGACCTGAAATGTTGGCTTCCTATATCTGGAGCCTGTCAGCCTTCAGCTCTCCAGCTTGCTGACTCACCCTGCAGATCTTGGGACTGGTCAGCCTCCATAATTGCATGATCTAATTCCTTGTCATAATTCTGTGTATACAAATATATCCATCTTATTGGCTCTGTCTCTCTGGATAGCCCTGACTAAAACAGTTACTTTATAAATTGTCCCAGTGTAATAGGTAATTTCTCTCAGGTTCGCATGGATATTGAAACAAAAAGAAAAAACAGGTGTTACTTGCATGCATCTTCCTACTAAATATACTGTCAGCGGCATTAAACTTAGTATCAACATTTGCAATTATGTGTTCTCACCTATCTTAAAATAATCACACTTTTATTTCCTTATGATATATGCAATATTTATGTGGTCTTCTTTACTTGCATTGAGTTTTAACAAACCAGAAAATCTGTAAAATAACAGTTTGAAGTTAATATAATGAAAATTTCTAAATAAAATAGTCCCTTGGTTACTTGACTTACTACCTTTCCTGACTAGATAAGCCAAGATATTTATTTATTTATGTTTTTATTTTTTAATGAAATAAGAAATCTTATTTTAGTGAATAATGTTATCTTAAAAGTTGAATGTTTAAGTATTTTGAGGCTCTCCAATATTTGGAGAGAGTAAAATCTTTAAAGTTTTACATGTTTTAGTGGCTATAAAATCAAATAACACATCCATGACAAAATGTTAGTTTAATTTTTAAATATATATATACTATATAGATACACACATATTTGTTTAGGCATATGCACAATTATCTATATATGTGCATATGAATATAGAAATAGGTGTGTCAGCACATGTATCCATGTATATTCTCTCCATAAAGATTTCAGCCATACAAATATATTTAGGTTGAGATAAAGTTCAAAGAATAACTGATGTAATCAGTTTCCAATCTATGACAATCATAAAAACAACCATTACCACAATGATGTTGATGATTCTGATGATTAAACTTATATATGGGATAAGCTTGTCAAGTTAACACACCAAGGAAATTGGCATTGTGGAACATAATGTCTAGTGATGCTCTCAATCTTTTTTATTTATTTATTTTTATTTTTTTAAATATATTTTATTGATTTTTTACAGAGAGGAAGGGAGAGAGATAGTCAGAAACATCGATGAGAGAGAACATCGATCAGCTGCCTCCTGCACATCTCCTACTGGGGATGTGCCCACAACCCAGGTACATGCCCTTGACTGGAATCGAACCTGGGACCTTTCAGTCCACAGGCCAATGCTCTATCCACTGAGCCAAACCGGTTTCAGCTGATGCTCTCAATCTTATCTAATTAAGAGGGAATATGCAAATTGACTGTTGCACCATCACAAAGATGGCGGTGCCCATAGCCAGAAGATGGCAGTGTCAGTCCCCTCAGCCCTGCCAGGGATGGCAGGACTCCTTGCTCCTGCCACTGGAGTCCCACAGCCCTTTCAGCCCAGCGGGGGGAAGAAAGGGGGCAGGTGCACAGTGTGGCTGGATCCACCCTCAGCCCCCAGCCGCCCAGGGCCGGCCCAAGGTGCAGGCAAGCCTCGGATGGTGGCTGCCCAGCCACCCAGGGCCACCCAAGGCTCAGGTAACCATGGCTGGGTCGCCTCCCGCCCTGAGGGCTCCTGGACTGTGAGCAGGCCAGGCTGAGGGACCCCCCCGCCACCTCCAGTGCATGACTTCTCATGCACTGGGCCTCTAGTGTGTTTATAAAGAAGAGCAAGTCTGCTTCTCTAGGTATAGCAAAGCGAGAAGATTGGAAGTTATGGTCTTAGGCCTTGGTCCTAGGTTAGAAGTAAACACATAATAAGAGGCTTGTAGATTATCATAAAGTCTTATTTAGTTACTTGCTAGTGGTAGCTAGTCAAGAGAATTCGGACCTGACTGGGTCTGAAGAAGTGTTCATGAATTTGGGGGAAAGCACAGGGGGTGTGGTGGTAGGGTTAATAGAGAGGAATTACCAATGGTCTTTGATAATAACCACCATAAAAAATATGTGCTTTGGTGCAGTGTGCTCAAAGGGTTTTTTCCTGACTCTTGTGCTAAAACAATTTGACCTGGTTTAGATGAGGTCTCTAGATGGAAAACCACTCTTTTATAGACTTTTATTTACAACCTCTTCTAGACATACTCCCTTGTAGGTCCAGTTAGCATCTGTCTCCCACTATATCTCGTCCTTCCCATTTCTACCTCTTCACTCTGCTCCAGGAACAATCACCTTTTTATTCCTTGAACAAGGCATACTCTTTTTCAACTCACTACCCTTTTGCAGCTGCTGATTTCTCTGCCTAAATTTTATTTTCCTGACTTGTTACCTGGCTTCTTTTCAATCTTTAGGTCTTTATCACTAAGTATTCTTTTATAGCAGAAATTGTTTTAACTTAATTAAAATTAGTGCTCACACTTTTTTGGAAGGGCTTGGCAATAGCCCTAATTTGGGCCTCCAAGAGTGACTCCAAGAAGAGTGACTCCAAGAACATCACCCAAAACCTGGTGCTCCAGATGAGCCTGACCAGGAAGCTGGGGAATCAGAAAGCCAGTGTCCCCGTTGCTGGCTTCAGGATTGCACCACTGTAATCATGGGCAGGGAATGGGGAATGGAACTGTCCAAATCAAACCAGGGTGTACGGTCGGCCTAGTTATTAGGATCACCAGTCTCTGACCGACTCATCCTCTTAGGTTGCCTCAGGGGAGTCCTAAGGCAAGACCCTACCTGCTCTGTTTACTTCTGTCATCTTTCAATGGCTGGGAAATGGTGGTATTACTAACACTGGTGGCATTTCTATGACTAATTTCTCACCAAACCTGACTCTTTGGACTCCATTCTGGATCTTGTAATAATAAAAACCAAAAGCAGGGTTACAGTCTGAGGTTTTCCAATACAGTTTTAAAAGGCTACTCAGCAATCACTGAGAGATTTTATTATAAACAAATCTATTTTTTTAACTTCCCTTCATAGAAATACTGATTTCTTTGGTGGAGCCCAATAATCTATTCCTTATAAAAACTACTAGTGCATGTTTAGATTTGAGAACCAGGAGGCTAGAAGTTTCTGAGGGTCATTCCATATTGGTAAAGGATTAATAAGTACCTTTTACATATATAATTTCTAGCATCGACGAAGGGAAAAGCTATAAACGAGCCAGCAGTGTGAGTTGACAGGTCACTGTGCTCCTACATGTCTGCATGTGGTTGCAATACAAGGAGGCCCAGCCCAACATTCTGGGCCTGCAGCTGGGATCAACTGAGTCATTTAATTGCTTCCTATTTCTCTCACTGTATTTTAAAATGTTTGTAATGTTGAGCCTAGCACATTTCCCAGTGCATTGTAAATGTTTGTTCATTGCTAGTTATATATACACTAGAGACCTGATGCACGAAATTTGTGCAAGGGGCTTGGCCCTCATGGCCCCGGCTGCCTCATAGCCCTGCCCACTGATCGTTCCAGAAGGTCATTCTGCCATCTGGTCTAATTATCATATTAGCTCTTTATTATATAGGATTGTTTATTAAAAGGGAAGGAGGGAGGGGAGGAAGCAGGGAGGGAGGAAGAAAGGAAGGAAAGGATAATGTGGGAACTATAGCATAGGAACACATTTTACTGTTCTTAGGTCAGGATGCAATTTTGACTTGGGAACATAAATATTTAAAGTCTCTTTGGAAAAATACAACCTTATGCCCTCCACTGTTTTATGATTGGTCAAAAAAGTAAATTTTGCCAAACTATTTTTTAGGCATCTGAGAGCTTAGGTAGCTGCTTTTTTTGATTGGATATAACTTAAAAATAAATGTAGTAGACGTTTAAATTTCATCAAATGATATAGCTGATTGATGTGAGCACGGCTTTGGGCAGGGTGAACTCAATCAGGACTGGCGTTCTAGAGGCCCCTTTACCAGAAATAAATAAATTCCGTAATTTATTTCTCTCAGCTTTTTAAACTCTCTAAGGTTGATTATAACTATTTTATGACAAGGTTGTTAAGAGAATCGAGTGAACTAATGAATGAAAAGATGCTAAGAAATATTTAAAACTGAGATATAGAAAAGATCACCTGGATTTCTCTTAGAAACAGGTTTTCTTAAAAAGTAAGCATTAATTGCTAGAATATAGGGATATGCTGCATCCAATTTTGTTACAGCCTTCCCTCAGCCCTATTTTCAATTAAGTTGAATTCTTAAATTCTTGATTCATTTAGATCCAACATGACTTCTTTGAGGTACTGGCACATGAAGCAGCTTTTTATGTTCAAAGTGGTCTAGAAATTGTGAAATTCCAGTTTTTCTGTCTATTCTGTACAAACCTCCCACATACCACAATCCCGCAGAATGCAATCACTGCTTAAAGTTAATGGGATGATTAAAATAATGCTACTAGGGGTTCCAAGATGGCGGCAAATTAGATGGAAGCTACACTGACATTCTCCCAGGACCAAACTGGAATTACAACTAAAATACAGAAAGTTTATCCTGAATAACCAACTGAAGACTAGCTGGAGAGAACTCTGATAACCAAGGACTTAAAGAGGAGGCCACATTGAGACCGGTAGGAAGCTCAAGTTCGAGGCATGAGAGTGCTGGCTGGCCCCACAGGCAGCCGCTGAAGTTACTGAAGGATGTATCAGCTTTGGGGGTTCCGCCTGAAAAGTCTGGGGGACAACAGTATGGTGATTGTGGGGTGGAAGGGGAGTGGGTGGAGGTAGAAGAGGAGCTAAATGGTGATGGAAAAAATAAAATGAATTAAATATTAAATTTAAAAAAATGAAAATGAAATAATGCTATTAACTCTTTGAACAATGTGTGCCTTCATTGTGGGCCCAATACCAGCTCAGTTAACATCTTCAACGCCCCTGTGCAATGATGCTTACTTACCCTGGACAGATGTTACAGTGCCCGGGGAAAGATAAGTTTTTCAGTACCTAGGTCTTATGTGTCTGGGAAACACTTTCCATCACTCTCCTTTGAGCCAGTGTTTATTATTGCCCTGAAAACTATGCATTGGATCTAGAAAGGTACAGCCAACTCCAGCAAGCAAGCCCCGGGCGGGGGGGGGGGGGGGGCGGGGGGTGAGCTTAGGGCATTTCTGGGGCACGCTGGCTCTTTATCTGGAACCTATAAATAATTGTTTGACGCACACCAAAGGGAGAACCCCATCAGACACTGAAAATGCACCTTGGAGCCTGCAAAAAGCCTTCCAATAGCTTCAGCAGTTGAAAACCACAAAGATGCAAAAACATAAAAGTCAAATTCAAAATGCAATAGAAAAATAAAGGAGGAAATAGAAGATGAAGAAGGTGATAAAAAGAAATGTATGGATTGCCTTTTTATTTAGCAGTCTTACCAAAATCATAACGGTGTGTTTTGTCTATCAGAGTTCACAGTCCTTGGGCATCTAATGAAAACATCATGAATTTTGAAAGTGCTTTATATTTTACATTTTTGAAAGCAAGAGGATTTACATTTGGCATCAATAAAGCAGATACAAAATAGCACTACAGAGCTCTTATAAGCCCATTTTTATTGAATTCAATCCTCATAAAAGCAGTACAGTTACAATTGAGGGAAAGTATGGAAAATGGCTTTGCCATGAATTTTGATGGCATTGTTGAATCTTTAAATCTACCCTCATTCCAGTCATTCTGTCATTAGTCTCTTCCTTTCAAGTCCTTTGATGGCAATCGTGTGTTACAGATGATTCCATTAATTTACTGGAAGTTAAGTGATTAGCTCTGCTTGGCAGTCAGGTGCAAGGTTAAGATTAGATAAAAGTCCCTCAGGTTCTAGTGATTACTAAACCTTGAGGACAGCAACCTGTCTTGTTATAAAACCATACATCAGAAATTATCTACCAGCTTCTCCTACCACATCCAAAAGAAAGTTAATTTGCCTTTGTAGAAATAGTGCCAGATTGTAAAGATCAGGATGCTTAGAAATATGTCTTTTCCTTCTCAAAAGCTAAAATTATAATGTAGGGAAAATTAAATATAAATAAATACTTTCTACAATAAAAATAATTTAAAAGAAAATAAAGTAAATATAGATCTATGTCAGTTTGTGCAAAGCACATGTTATTAATAATTCAGTAAGTATTTATTTGAACTGCAAATGTTTCAGGCACTACAATAGGCTCTACTAGGGCTACATAGAATCTGCCCACAGTGATTGATTAATTTATTGCTTCATTGACTTGTAGCAATCAATAACTATTTGTTAATCCGGAAAGGTGTAAAGTAGGTAACATCAGATGGAGGAAGTGTTAAAAGGCAGAAAAGTCTGGGACATTCCAGGGACAGGAAATAACATGACACTCTCCCTCCCAAATACTTCCCAGAGGTGGGAAGGCTTAGAGTCTGTCTAGAGTAGCAAATACTGCACTGGATATGCCTCGTGTTGTTTGGTGATATGAATGCAACTAAAAAATAATCTTAATATAAGTTGAATATTGATAAAACGCATTATAAAGGATAATCATCCCTTACATTAATTTTTCTATAAATTCATATTTGTTCGTTTAGTTTTCCTTAATGGGAAGAAAATAAAACAATTTTGTTTTCCTTCAACCATAATAAACTACTCTAAATAAAACTATAACAAAGAGTAAGGAACTACATGTACTTTAAAAATTCCCCTTTCATTTACTGTAGGAGAAAAACAGCTCTTAAATTTAACTGCAAGCGTTTCACCAGAGAATTGCCTAATTAAAGATGACCAGAGAAGTGCCAGCCTCAGAGACTCCTTTAATGTGGCAGCCTGGGTACTTAGCATGTTTCAGAAGGAGTTCTGGGCAGTTCTGCAATCTACTCCATTAGCATAAACCTCTGGAACTTAGCTCCAACAATAGGAGTAACTCCCTTCCCCAAATAACAAGCATTCACTGCATTTCCTTGCGTTGTTTTTTAACCTTTTTTTTTTTTTTTTTGGTAGATATTTTATTCCTAAAATACAAGATCTGTTTTCTGGGAAAATTTCCCTGGTGCAGACTGTGGTGAACCTGGGGATCTGGCTCTTGTAGCCTTGAGTATAATTTCCACCTGAAGGTTGAGGAGGAGCTTTTCTGAAGCCGTGTTGGCAGCATTTAAGCACCACTTCTATTATTTTCATCAAATAGTGTTTGTAATGCTTCTTTATTCTTGCCTTGTTAAATCTTCCCATTAGTAAATGCTTATTGGTAGTCATAAGTCACGAGGATTATAGCAAAACTAGAGGCCTGGTGCACGACATTTGTGCACTGGTGGGTTGGGAGGGCTGGGTCCCCTCAGCCTGGCCTACGCCCTTTAGCTTTCCGGGAGCCCTCAGGGGATGTCGGACTGACAGCTCAGGCCCGTTCCCTACCACCGCCACTGCACTCGCCAGCCGTGAGCTGGCTTGTGGCTGAGTGGTGCTCCCCTTGTGGGAACGCACTGACCACGAGGGGGCAGCTCCTGCATTGAGCATCTGCCCCCTGGTGGTCAGTGTGCATCATAACAACTGGTCGTTCCGCTGTTTGGTCAATTTGCATATTACCCTTTTATTATATAGGATAAGTACTGCATACTAATTACTCTACACTTGGGTAAGGAGAAATGCAGAAAGATGTTAGTAAATGTTATAAAGGGCATCTTAAAAGATAAATGTGAATTACCTGCAGAGGGGACATGTGATGATATATTATTCAGACAATAATACTTTACTTTCAACTCCTAAGAGGAAACTGCCTTAGTTCTGAGCCCTTACTCACTGATTTATGTACAGTAGCCCCCACCTCCACCTCCTTCTCTCTAGCCCTCTTCTCTCCTTGTGCTTCTTTGACTTCCTACTCCCAACACCCTTCCTCCAAAGCCAGCCCTTTTTAACCTTAGAAAATAATAATACTCAACTCGCTTCTCTCATAAAAGAAAAGTAAAAGGAAATAAATAAAAGCACCTTTTGGAGTCAATTAACTAGATGGGAGGAATCCTTTCATAATGCATGTGTATATCAAATCACCATGATGTACACTTTAACTATCTTACAATTTTATTTTTCAATTATACCTCCATAAATCTAAGAAAACCCCATAAAAACACCCGCCTTTAAACCTGCTGCCTAGCTGGCACTGTCTGATCTCTGGATCACAGGGCTCTTTAAGGCATGGGGGCTTCCAATTGTCACCACTGTATTCTGTACCAGAATAGGTATTCCCATCTTCCTTTCAGCTCCAATATGAATTGGTATGGTAGCATATCCTTTATTTAACATTCTGATATTTTGTTCATGGATTTTTGCCTTAATTCTTTTTCTTAAAAATGTTTTTCCTTTACAGTAGTATTTACCCTGGTTAATGAGGGTTTTTTGCACCTTAAGACTTCCATCCAATTGAGTGCCTTGCTCCTCTCAGGCACGTCACCGCAGGCGACAAGTGGACCTGCATGCACACCTGTGCATTCAGTTGGTAACTCAAGCTCATTGCACCTGTTGCCGGTGGTGGGGAAAGACACTGGTGTTAGCCCAGTGGGGGTCCGACCGGACCTGGATTCACAGCGACCTCAGTACTTGAGTTCTGGCTACGAAAGAGTTCAGAGCCAAGGCTCAAACGATAGGGAACATTTGTTTATGGAATCACAGAGGCAGAAGAAGTAATTCATAGAAGAAACGGGCTGAGGAAACGGGTTATAGAGGCTAAGGAAGGGCCCTTGGAGCTTGTGAGTGAGGAAGGTAATGGTAATGCTGGGGGGAGAGGGAAGTGAGGAAGAGGGGGAGAGTCAGAGGAAAGGGAGAGAGAAAGGAAAAGGCACGGGAGTGCTCCCAGGAAGGAGAGCATGCTGGGTCTTCCATCCTAAGGGTTTTAGGGGAGGTCCCAGGGAAAGATCTCAGTGGAATATTCAGCAGCTTTCCAGCTACGTCCTTTCAGGGTCTAGGTCTCCATTGACTGATTGGTGGGCAACAGAGCAGGGGGTCATTGTTCAGTGCAGCTGGTCCTGAGGTCAGCCATGGTGACATTACTTGCCTGGTTTTGCTGCTTTTCTGGGCTTGGGGCTGAAATACAACTGAGGCCTAAATGTGATCTCTATGGAGGAAAGGTCAAGGGGTCCAAAGCGCATGACCAGCGATATGCTGGGGAGGAAATGCCACCCTGTGGATGTGATCCCACCCTACATTTATCCTTTGCTAGGCACCTGGGGGCTCTCCATTCGGGGACCCTGTGCCTGGCCCATCGGCCTCACTCTGCTCATGTCTGTCTAACTGCTTACTGCACAGCTACCTTTAATCAAATCTCTCACACTGTGACTCCCTATTTTTGTGAATGTTGTCACATTTTACCTGGCTGCCAACACCAGAAACCTGGAACATCCAAGACATGCTTTACCCATGTCTCCTCAACCGTATAGTCAACAATCATATTTTACCTCCCTTAGCTCTTTAATACCTTTCTTCAGAGTGAGACACCCTTATAATTTCTGTCCTGAATTGCAGAAACAGTCCTCTGTTCTTTTTAATGCCACTGTGTCCCCAACCTTCTGCATTCACACAGCTGCAGCCAGAGACATTGTTCTAAAATGCAAATCTGATCATACCACTCGACTACTTACAATCCTTCAATATGTCCCACTGGCTTAGAATAGAATCCAAAATCTTTAGCAAGACCTAAGAACCTTAATCTTTTGGCTCTGTAAAGCCCTTCTTTCTCATCTCTTATCACTGATCAATTAAGACCTTTGCTGGAATACTTTCAGTGCCCTAAATGGGCTATTTTCTCACAGCTTTGAGCCTTCTAATATGCTATTTCATCTTCCTGAGATTCTCTTGCTCTAAAACTCAGTGTATAGGTTACATTCTCCAGGAATTCTTCCAGAAGTTCATAGTGTGAGCTGGGCATTCATTCCATCTGCTCCCCATCATTCAGTGCTTCTCTCTCATTATGCTATTTCCTAGTCAGTCTGCTCACCATGCTCTGAGCTACTCCAGAACAGGGACTATATCTTTTAACCCTCTGTCTCTAGTATATAATATACTTCTTAACACAAAGTAGGTATTTCCCAAATTGTAGAAGATATCATTCTGTTTATCATTTTTTCCCTGTACTCTATTTATAATAAAAAATAAAATTTCTTTTAAAATATTTTCATACATTACTAATCTAGTACTTTGATAGATCATGATGTGCCAATCTGCCTAGAAATTGTTGTTTTTTTGAATATAGACATCTTGGTCTTTCACCTCCCACCCAATTCCACTCACTCCCGAAAAAGTCCCCCCCTCCAAAACTCCCCCCAACCCCCTTCCAGGCAGTCCTTGTAGGAACAGAGACAGAACCTTTAATACCATGACACTTTTCATAGGAGATCCATTAAGCATGACCAGGGATGCGGGCAAAGGCTAGGGTTCAACATCTGTTTCTCCATTCTTAAGCTTACACTTACAAGTTACATGACACTATCAAGGCAAGTGATTGTTGCTGGTCAGATTAAATGCCTCTGGCTGAACTTTGGAGCTGGACAAGAATTGCATGGGCATCTAGTCCCATCAAGGGAACTAGAGGGCAAATATACCTCCTAGGTCTGACTGTCTCAGACTAATATAATTTAGTAGTAAATGCCTGAAAGCATCATTAACTCTAACTAGGTTTTCCTAAGCAGAACCCAGATGAGATACAGATCTAAAATAAGACAGTATATTTCAACACTCAAGAGTTTTCTTGATCACTTTAAGTCATGCTAAGAATTGTCCATAGGTATGACAGTTATGAGGCAATTTAGTGGAATATTTTGCAAATCAATTGCAAAAAAAAAAGAATTAAAAAATGGAGATGAGGAACAGCTGAAGTGAAAAATGAAACTGCTATAAATATAGATAATAGCTTCCATTAAAAGTGTCTTCCAACATTGGAAAGTTTAATCACAGTTATACTCAAATCATTTAGTTACACTCTGTTTCACAGTTATCCAGCTTGGGAAAAATCTATGCACCATTAAACATGATAGGTTCAATGATTTCTTTTTTATAGTATATGGTCAGCAGTGGAAAATTTTGTTAGCTAATTTCATTAACAAGCTTCATTTTCATTTAATTTTAACAATAACAATTAAAAAGCAAGTACTTTTTAAAAATCTGTAGAACATATTAAAAATAAAATCAACCTGGTTTATTCAGAAGTAGATCCTGAAATATACTAGAATTGAATTTCTGGGGGTGGGGAATGGTATTACTAATTAGTGAGGAAAACGCATTTTCTTATTTGAAAAAGACTCAAATTTAACTCTCACCTCAAACCATAAACCAATATAAGTCCAGTGGGATCAGATCAGGATATTATATGCAATGGAAACCATAAATCAATTGTTTTAAAAATGTAGATAGTGCATATGTAATCTGTAGAAGGGGAGGGTTTCTAAACTTAAAGAAACTGGAAAAAATTACATAGGAAAATAAAAATAAATTTAACTAACTAAAAAGCTTAAACACTATGAACAAAATTAAGAAAAAAGCTGGGAGAAATATTTGCTTCAAATATAAGAGAAAAATTAACATATTGAATATGTACTAAGGTCATCCATATTTTAACAAACTCCCTCAAGATCCTAAAATATAAGTCAACAACATATTGAAACATTTCACAAAAGAAACTATACTAGACTGTTCATGAAAACTATTAAGTTTTAGAAGTTAATCGATGAAACATTGTAGTTTGAAACATCATTTTTCACTTATTGAATTATAAAATATATTCAAAAAAGTATTTTGGATTGATGAGAGTGCTCTTTTAACTGGCTGGCAAAAGATTAAATAAGTTATAAAATACAGCAAACTTTCTGGAAAATAACTTGTCTGTTATTCTCTTCTTATCCTTTGATTCAGAAATACTGCTTCCAGCAATTTTACTGTAACAGTAATCTGAAATGAAAAAATATCTGTGCATATAGATTTCTATTAAAGCTTTTTATGTTTTTTAAAAGATACATAAATGTCAATAAAATAGAATGAATACAACCACTAAGATTATAATTATTCAATAAAGAGAACATCCTTTTTAGTATAAATGCAAAGCGTATACATGGTGTGATACTTATGTAAATACCCAAAGACAGAAAGAAAAATGCTGATCCTTTACCATGAGTATGCATGGGTGGCAGCTTCATTGTTAATTATTATTGTTTTCCTGTATTTTTCTCTACCTCCTTTTTCTCTACCCTGAAGGGCATTTATTGCTTTCAAAATCAGGAAAATACACTTTGCTAGTGAAAGGATTTGGTTGAAAATGGATCACGAAGGCATGTTGTTAACATAACACTTCCTATATCTACCAACCACCAATACTTTAGCATACTCTTTTTACCAGTGTTGACATTTTGTTTTCCTGCCTCCTTGTTTGTTATTGTAGTAAACAACTACTGTGATCTTTAGCGGAGGTGGTGTGTCTAATTAAGGTTAGCGGACTTTGAGGGAATTATTAAGTTGTTTACTTTTCTAGCCAACTCTTCCCTGTTGAGGGTTAGAGTGGTCAAGCAGGGAGAGGGAAGCACCATTCTTTTAGCTAAAATAATTTAATGAGGAAGATAAACAAAGAATTAGCCGTGAAAAGAATTTGCCCATAAAATATGACCTACTAATTTTCTGATCTTATGCCTGTTGTACAAGATTGATATTTGAAAGGTGATTATTTTAACTTTATAAGACTTGACATTTGATAGAAATCAACTACTGAGGAAAAACTAAGATAAGATAACAATAAATAAATTCAAAGTTAGTGCTCTGGCCAGTTTGGCTCAGTTGGGTAGGGCTTCGGCCTGCAGACCAAAGGGTCCCAGGTGCAATTCCGGTTAAGGGCACATACCTTGGTTGCAGGCTCTTTCTGAGCCCGGGTTCTGGTCAGGTCTCGTGCAGGAGGTAACAAATTGATGTGTTTCTTTCACATCGATGTTTCTCTCTGTCTTTCTCTCTTCCACTCTCCCTAAAGATCAATGAAAAAATATCCTTGGTTGAGGACTAATAATACATACATACATACATAAATGTTAGTAAGGAACTCTTCTGTGGTAGGGAAGACAGAAATTTCAAGTGTTTTTGTTTGTTTCTTTTTGTCTATGTGTTTTTCCCCCCAGTTAGAGCAGCGTAAATGGGTAAACCGCTATACTCTGCAGTTAGAAGAAGCAATGTTGGTTGTGGTCTCTGAGATCCTGAAATATTCTCAGTTTATTGCTCTGTGATAGAGTTTTTTCCGTTATGTGCTGCTGGAAGAGTTCAGTCTTCCCAGGGTGGCATATTGAACACACCTTCCAGGTAGAGAGTAATGCTCTGTCCCAAAGATTGACACCTCCCTTTTCAACACCTGTAACACATGTCACCTGATGTTGACAGCAAGCACATGGAGAGTGGCCTTAGCAGTCACTATCCTTGGCAGGTGACAAACTGGAGGCCTTTGGGACCAACAGTCAGGCACTTCCTTGCCATTGTTTTTATAGCTCGTTCTACAATCTGTCTATCTGTCACTATGCCAGAGTTTAACCCAGTTGTAGCCGAACTTTAAAGACGACAACGTAAAAATGAAAATTCTGGTGTCTGGGGTGTTTTATTGATTTTAGTGACGCACGAGAGGGCTGGCTGCTTTTCTGAGAGTGTTTGTTAGGCCTCCCACTCCTGCAGCCGAGTCCTCTCACAGGAAAAGCCTGACTCCACCTTGGGTTTGGGCAGCATTGTCCTTTCCATCCCCAGTTCCCTCTCCTCCCAGCCTGTTTCTCTGCCCCTCAGATTTACAGATCTCTGATCTCTCCATCTCCCCTCACAACTGCCAGGGAGAAAAAGCTTTCCACACTTCTTCACACTCAGACCTAAATAGCAGTTGATTTTTAAAAATATTTTCATTAATCTTGGATCCATTTTAAAGGCCCTACAGATCTGAGTAGTATACAGGGTTATATTCCGATTAAATAGAATTTCCTAAGTTGTCAAATCTGTAGGAAGTATTGCTGGGCTTCGTGCTTCTTCTTTCTACCCAGCCAAATCTCTTCTTGAAGAAGAAGCTGATCTGTTCTACTCTTAGTCTCCTGCTTGCATGCTCACCTTCTCTTTCCTGTTCTCCGGTTTCATCCCTTCAGACACACAGGTGGAATTTCAGTGGGCCCATGTGGAGTCCCATTGCTCCAAATTGTTTTAACTCAATACTTGCAGTCATTCTGGGCTGGAGCAGGAACAATGAGTTCAGAAGCACCTCCAATACCAGAAGTTGAGGCCTAGAATTCAATTTTGCTTTGACTGCTTTATTTACATAACTAGTAGCTTTGCGCACAAATCTGTGTGCCAGTAGCTTGCTAGTAGCTTGCTGCTGCCCTCCAGTAGCTCTCCGCCCACTGCCCCGCCTTCCTATAGCTCCCCCCCGCCCCCGGCCCCCAGCTCCCATAGCTTGCTGTGCTGACCCCTCCTGTAGCTCTCTGCCACCCGCTTGTAGCTCGCTGCCCCACCCTTCTGCTGATCTGTGATCCGGTCATTACGCTTTACAGCATAACGACCATTTGCATATTACATCTTTATTATATAGGATTAGAGTTCATCTTTCGTATTTTCCTTGGGCCATTGTCCTTATAATAACCTGCTCTATAGAGAATCTCCTACCTCACAGCTTCCATCTAAATCGTCTTAAACAAAGGAAAGCACCCACCCTAAATGGTGTTTAATCAACCCAACAACTGTTATAGACACATACATCCTCTCAGGGTTGTCATATAGTAACAGATTTACCCATGATCATTTAAAGACTTCAACTTACATATTTAATATATCTATAAGAAGTATGTATATGCACAAACATAAAGAAAGTAGATGTTGGGTCATTATTACAAGTGAAAAAGCAATCTACAATTGTTAGTGGGATAAATTTGCAGAGGTAGATCTACTACTGTCCAGACCCTCTTTTGTGTAAATATCCTTTCCATCACCCTTCCCCCAGTCACCCCTCTTTTCCACACAAACACATACTCTGTTCAACTAGAGAGTGATTTTGTTGAGGCCAGAACCATGGCATTATCATTTAATTGGCAAATTGAGGTTATTTGGTTTTAATTACTTTAGTCATAACGAAATTTTCTTCTATTAGCCTTATGAAATAGGCCCTGTGCTGAGCATCTTAAACACATTATCTCGCTCAGTCTTCACAACAACTCATTATTACAGTTGGCATAATTCCTATGTTAAAGATGAGGACACCAAAGCTAAGGATGGTTGTTACCTGTCTCAGCTCACAGTTGTGCAACTGGGCTCGAGATAAATTCTATAGAGTCACATGGTCAAGGAACAGGTTTTATTGGGAAATCTTACAAGCTTATGTCAGTAAGAGAGGAACACATTCTTGGAGCCTCTCAACATCCCATAGAGATGGAACAGGGACAGACCCCTGCTGGGTATGTAGTGGATTTATTTTCCAGTGGAGGACATTGCTCTTAACTGCTCTCTCTTCTTAAGGGGCAAGGGGATGAGCAACAAGAAAAGCGAGAGCTCCAAACTCTAGAAATTTTATTGTTTAGGGGACTGAGAGAGCATTTAGGGCCACTTTTTGAAAATTCTGCTTCACATACCATAGTCACATAGGTTTTGTGTGCGTGTGCGTGTGCATGTGCGTGTGTGCATGTGTATGTGTTATAGGGCAAGGAGAAAGGAGTACAGAATTTAAACCCAGATCTCTGTGACTCACTCCAAAGCTGATTGTCTATAATACTTGTCAAATTTATCTTTTATTCTTTTTATCCACAACTTGTAAACTCACTTTCATTGCCATCCAGCTGGGCTGTATTTCGCCTCAAGACAACCACACTTCTATACTTAAAACATGAGGAATATTTAAATGAAAATATGCTTCAAAATCGTAGACTTCTTTTACTATATTACCTTATTAAAATTGTACTTGGGTCCTATAGATCACTGAATAGATGATAATTATACCTTTCTCAAAAACACCTTCAGCCAAGCATACTGTTCTCTCAGCTGCATATAGGACAAGGAGGAGGAGTCATAGTACTTGCTTTCACTGAGACTACTATTCCACCATCATGGGACCAATTCTTCTTTAAAAGCCCATGCAATCTTTATGCACCACTCTTCCCTAATTCCTGTGGGGATCATTTTTCTCATTTAGAATACTTATTTTTCTCAATAACTTTAATGTTAAACACTTGATTTCTCCTTATGGGTTTTGAAATTCAAGCTTCATAATTCCTCAATTTTCTTAATTCCCAAATGCTGTGCTCCTACACTTTTCAACCACATATTTGCATGAGTATATTTAGGATTTCTGGATTGTCTGGTGTATTTTTCAGGGCCCTTCAGTAAAACAGAACCAATACAATGTGTACATCTGTAGAGAGAGATTTATTTGAAGGAATTGGCTTGCATGAATGTAGGGGCTGGCAAATCCAAAATCTGCAGAGTAGGTCACCCAGCAGGAGCCCGGGTGGGCTGGAGAGAGGTACTATGATCTGGAGTCCAAAGCCACCCTGGAGGCAAAATTTCTTCCTTCTCTGAGGATCTCATTTTTCCTCTTAAGGACTTCAGCTGACTGGATGAGGTGCAACCATATGTGAAGCATATCTGCTTTACTCAAAATCTAATTTAGATGTTCATCACAACTAAAAAATGCTTCATGGCAACATCTAGGCTGGTGTTTGACCAAATCACCGTATGCCATAGGTCACCCAAGTTGACACATGAAATTAAATGTCACATCTGGTATAGTTGAAATTATTAATGATACCCTCTTGGCCTGAATTTCTACTTGCATCAAGGACCATGCTTCAAATTTCTTATCTCATTCTTCCTTTTTTTTTTTTTTTTTTTTTTTTTGACAGCTCCTCTAAGTTTGGCAATCAGATTTTAATCCTTTGCTTTTATATTACCCATTCTTCCTTTATAAATTAATTTACTCCCAAAATATCATCTGTGAAGCTTTGTTTGTGTTCTCTTTAGCTTTGCCTTCATTTCTCTCTATTCAGAGAAGTTCCCTTAATTTCCTGGAAGCTATGAATGTATGCTTTCAAATTTTACCTTCATCTGAACTTTTCTGAGTTCCCATTTCTCCCAGATTTAATTGATACATCTTGTGTATTCAAAAATACTCTGAATATATATCTAGAGAAACTTCCACAAAAACAATGTTTCCTATTGGATTTAGGGCATTCAGAAAATGAAAAGGCAAGCCAAGGGATGGGATGGAATCATATATATATCTAGAAAATGAAAGTTAAAACCATAATAAGATAACAATATCTATTTATAAGAATGTCTATATTTAAATAATGGAGGATATCAAATACTAGCAAAGATCTGAAGCTATAAGGATGCTCATATATTGCTGGTGGGAGTGTAACTGGCACAACAACTCTGTAAACCAGACAGGCATACCAATTCCATTCTTAGTTACAGACACTATGGAAATACACAACCATTTGTAGCAGGACATATATAAAATAACCAGAGGCCTGGTACACGGATTTGTGCACTGGTGGGGTCCTTCAGCCTAGCCTGCACCCTCTTGCAATCTGGGGCCCCTTGGGGGATGTCAGAGAGCCAGTTTTGGCCCAATCCCTGCAGGCTATGCCGAGAGAACCCACTGGTGCACAAATCCATGCACTGGGCCTCCAGTATGCATATAAGACCTTTGGTTAATCTCTTTCCCTCTTCCCCCCTCCCCCTCCCCCTTTCCCTCTGAGATTCATTAGTCTGTTCCATGTTTCCATGCCTGTGCATTGATCATCTGCCCCTGATGGTCGTGTGCATCATAGCTACCAGTCGAACAGTCACTTAGGCTTTTATATATATAGACTAGAGGCCAGGTGCACAAAAATTTGTGCACTCGGGGGGTTCCTCAGCCTGGCCTGTGCCCTCTCGCAGTCTGGGACCCCTCGGGGGATGTCCACCCGCTGGCTTAGGCCCACTCCCCGGGGAATCGGGCCTAAGCTGGCAGTCAGACATCCCTCTGGCAGCCAGGGAGCCCTTGGGGGATGTCCACTTGCCAGTGGGGAGCAGGCCTAACCTGCAGTCGGACATCCTTAGCGCTGCTGAAGAGGTGGGAGAGGCTCCCGCCACCACCGCTGTGCTGGCAGCCATCAGCCTGGCTTGTGGCTGAGCAGAGCTCCCACTGTGGGAGCGCACTGACCACCAGGGGGCATCTCCTGCATTGAGCGCCTGCCCCCTGGTGGTCAGTGTGTGTCATAGCGACCAGTCATTCCCAGTAGTTCTGCTGTTAGGGTCAATTTGCATATTGCCCTTTTATTATATAAGATAGAGGCCTGGCGCATGGGTGGGGGCTGGCTGGTTTGCCCTGAAGGGTGTCCCGGTTCAGGGTGGGGATCCTGCTGGGGTGCCTGGCCAGCCTGGGTGAGGGGCTGATGGCTGATTTCAGGCTGGTCACACCCCCTTCAGGATGAGGGGGTCCTGCTGGGGTGCCTGGCCAGTCTGGGTGAGGCGCTGATGGCCGTTTTCAGGCTGGCCACGCCCCCCGGTGACCCAAGCTCCCAGCCTCTCCTTTTGGGCTGGAAACAGGTATCTGGGATTTATTTATCTTCTATAATTGAAACCTTGTAGCCTTGAGCGGAGGCCACGGCAGGCTGGAGGCAGGTATCTGGGATTTATTTATCTTCTATAATTGAAACTTTGTAGCCTTCAGTGGAGCCCAGGGCTGGGCAGGGCAGGTGGGAAGCTTGGCTTCTTCCATCGCCCGGGGCAACCCAAGCCTCCTTCTTGCTCCAGCTCCGTGGCCCCCGCCATCTTAGTTGGGTTGATTTGCATAGTCACTCCTGATTGGCTGGTGGGCGTGGCTGGTGGGTGTAGCAGAGGGCGGAGTGATGGTTAATTTGCATGTTTCTCTTTTATTAGTGTAGATGTTTATAGTAGTAATCTCTATATTTAGAAAGCCAGTGTCCGTTACTACCGTGATGACCAAATGATCAGTCACCATGAGGTGCATTGAGCACCTCTTGGCCCCTCCCCCTTGGCCCACAAGTGGAGTGGGGTAGGACTGGGGACTGGCAAGCAGGCTGAATGGCTGACTTCTTGGTCCCTGCCCCTGGCCTGCAGGCTCCAATGGATCAGCGATGGTGAACGAGAGAATCAGGGTGGGTGGCGGGAGGACCAGGCTGGCTGTCAGAGATCACCAGCTCATCCTCGGCTGCTCAGGGGCTCAGGCCTGCTGGAAAGCAGGCACCCGCAACTTCATCTTCATGTACATGTGCCGGGCCAGCCACTGATGGAACGTGCTTCCCACTCGGGGCCACTCACACGGGTGCCACCGCCACCGCTGCTGCCGCTGCTGCTGGGGCTTGAGGTGCTGACAGAAGCTGCAGGACATGCCTGCGACCTACCTGCTCCGGTGTGAGCCGCCCTGAGCGGGCAACGCATTCCATCAGCACGGCGCACGCGCATGGAGGTGAAGTCACTGGTGCCTGCTTTCCCGAAGGCCTGAGCCCCCGAGCAGCAGGGGATGAGCTGGTAATCCCAGCGGCCTAACAGTCTGGTGGTGGAGGCGGCATTCGGCCTGGAGACTGGTGAACGGGCAGAAGATGGCCCTGATCGCAGGAGGCTAGGCCCTAGGGACCCTACCCGCATGATTTCATGCACTGGGTCTCTAGTTTGCATAATAACCAAACTAGAAATAACACATATGTTTATCAATACTAGAATAGATACACAAATTATAGTATGTCTATATAATGAAATACTATTCAGCAATGAAAACAATTACATTTTTGGCTGGTTTGTCACATATCTTGGGCCCTATTGGTGCACTGTTTTCCACTGAGATCACAGTGTAGAAAGGCAATCATGGGTGACATGAAACTGCCAAGCTTTTAGACTTCAACAGCCTGTGACTAACACAATAAGGCTAGCAACGTACACAGAACACGAGGTTAGTGGGTTCTCAGTTCTCAAAAGAGTAAAACATGCAGGCTTTACCCAGACTTTCTTTACCCAAATAATCCTGAGCATCTGCAGTATTGGTCACATTTTACCATGAACCCACCCTCTTGCCATGGACCTGTTTCCATGTGCTGGAAAGCAACAGAACCCCTTGGGCCACACTCTTCAGACACTGCCCCTGGACAGGCCACTTACTGATTTTTGCTGCCCCTGATGGAATCCCAGTGCTGTTAAATTCTGACAGGCGCACAGCAATGGGGGACAGCCAAGCCACCTTTTCCTGATAATTTCAGTGTGTTGCCTGAGTGCAAAGTTCTGTGACTCTTCCTAACACTTCACCCATCAAAGTGTGAAAGAGGATATTTTCTTCCAAAGTGTCATGTTGGAAAGAAACCAGTCGTAGCAAAAGTCACTGGGAGCCGAATCTGATAATAAACAAAATGGGCCATTTCCTCAAGTCCGCAATGCCAGGAGGGATTCCAGGCTTTCCCCTCCCAGAATCAGGTACTACATCCAGAAGCTCTGCCTAGATCATCCACCCCCATTACGGAGAGTGTGGCCTGAAAACTCTCGTACGTTTTTCTCTCTGATCTCCTATTCCACCATTTATTCTCCCACATTCCATGCTTTCTCCTTTTCTCCTTCCTGGTCACCTTCCCTTCATTCACAAATATTTACATGCCAGGCATTGTGGTAGGCAATGTAGAACACATCAGTGAAAAGTTCAACACATTCTTTCTTTCATGGGGATCACAATTTCCTGCCAGCTGACCTTATTTTGGGTTACCTAGGAACCCCAGAAATGGTTTACTAACTATCTTACAGGAAAGGCCATCCAATCCAAATTTATTTTTCTCCCAGGAGGACTTTACTATCAACTCAGCATTCATGGACATAAGGAGGAATGGGAGAGAAGGACCTGCATGCCCGTCATCCAAAGACTAAGTCCTCCCAACAAAAGTGATTAGTTTCCAGGCCCTCACCTTGGCAAAAAGATCTTGTCTGTGTACCATATATCACATGTAACTGATTTAAATGCCTAGTTTAATATTAAGAAAGGGGAATCAGCTTTTATTTAATAAAAGGAATGTTGACACTCAATAAGCTCTATATATTAATGGGTAAGTAGATACATGAAGGGACGAATTGAAGATGTGGGTAAAGGGGAAAGAGATAGCCAGGGAGAAAGAAAAGGAGAGAAAGGCTCTCTCAGTTCTGAAATATTTTCACAGTTGACATTAATAGCTGAAGAATGTGATTACCGTATCTCTGCCCTTAATTGTTTAACAAGAGTCTCAGCTCTCTAGTTGCTCTCATCGGGAAATATCAGAGGCTTCCCTGGGAAGGAGTTAATGATTACACCAAACAGGGATGGAAATGAGAGAAGGCAGCAGCACAGACAAGACCAACACTAACCTAATGCTGGTTGAATGTAATTAGGGCCTTGCCGCGGTGTTTTCAATCCCACAATAACCCAGTTGTATTGGAGTGGAGAGAGCAGGAGAAAATTGTGGAGCTAGCAAATATGGAAACCAAGACTATCTCCTGGGCAGGATTCTTGGCTTTTCTTTCACACTCCTCTCCGCCCTGTGGTCTGCTTCTTCCGTATACCTTAGGTCAGGAGTCACACAATTTTTATGTAAAGAGCCAGATAATACATATTCCAGTCTTTCATGCAGGATCATTTCCATTGCAACGACAACTTTCTCATTCTAGTCCCAAAGCACCCAGAGACAATATGTAAACCAATGGGCCAGGCTGTTGCCACGAAACTTCATTTGCTAAAACAATGGTGGGCGAAAGGAGTGCGGGGCAAGACTTGCTGACCCCCATTCTAGTGAATAAGAGTACAGGATTTCAAATAGGCAACCTTGAGTTCAAATTAAAACTGTCATGTATGAGATTTGTCACCTTTGCCAAGTAACTTAATATCTCTAAGCAATTGTTTTCTCAGCAGCAACTTGGGGATAATAATGCCTGCTTTACAGTATCATGAGAATGAAATTGGATATTTATAAAAATTGTCCAACACAGTGCCTGATTCGTATCCTGCCTTCAATAAATGAAGCTGTAGTTTTTAGTCACTCATTCATTCAAAGGTAGCTCTTTGACAGACATGTAGTTAGTGCCTATTATGAATCAGGTACTTGGTAGAATTGGAATTATAACAATACATGATGTCTAGCTCTGATTTAAGGGATCAGATAGTATAGGAGGGAAAATGAACAGATGTACAAGTATTTATAGGGTAAGAAGATCCGTTCTGAGAAAGATGCCATAATTCCAAGTTGCTTTGGGAACTAGTAAGAGTGTATTGAGTTTAGTTTTAAAATGTCCTGGCTTTGAATAATGCTTTTTATGCTTAGAGTAGTTGTGAATTTATTTCTTCAGTGGGAGCCCAGCTCGCAATTCGAAATCATGTGGCACCGCCCACCCTCCGGTCCGGCCCTGCCCCCCTCTCAGGCCCTTGAAGCAGCTGTGGCTGCTTCTGATGAGGCCCTCCCCCAGAGCAGGAGCATGGAGACCCCTGCCGCCCCGCCCCTGCCGCTGGGCACGCAACCTCCTGTCCAGTCGACCCTTTATGGCATCCCGGTTAATTAGCATCTCTCTCTCTCTCTCTCTCTCTCTCTATATATATATATATATATATAGACTAGAGGCCCGGTGCACAAAAATTTGTGCACTAGGGGGGGGGAGGGTAGGGGGGTCCCCCAGCCCGGCCTGTGCCCTCTCGTAGTCTGGGACCCCTCGGGAGATAACGACCTGCTGGCTTAGGCCTGCTCCTGGGTGGCAGAGGGCACGCCCAGTCCCTAGGTGCAGCCCCTGGTCAGGCTCAGAGCAGGGCCGATTGGGGAGTTGGGGTGCCATCCCGTCATGCACAGAGCAGGGCGGATCGGGAGGTTGCGATTCCACCCTCAGTCACGCTCAGGGTAGGGCCGATTGGGGGGTTGGGGCACCGCCCCCTGTCACACTCAAGGCAGGGTCGATGGGGAGGTTGTAGCGCCACCCCCTGTCACGCACAGAGCAAGGCCGATCAGGGGCTTGGGGCGCTGCCCCCTGTCACTCACAGAGCAGGGCCGATCAGGGGGTTGGGTGCCACCACTGTCACACTTAGGGCAGGGCCGATGGAGAGGTTATGGCTCTACCCTGTCACACACAGACCAGGGCCCGTGGGGGGGTGAGGGTTGTGGCGCCTTCCCCTGTCACACACAAAGCCGCAGGGTGATCAGGGGATTGTGGAGCTCCCCCCTATCAGGCACAGAGCAGGGCTGATCAGGGCGTTGGGGCGTCTTCCCCTGTCACGAAAAGAGCAGGGCAGTTAGGGAGGTTGTGGCCCCGCCCCCTGTCACACACAGAACTGCAGGGCGATCAGGGGGTTTGGGCGCTGCCCCCTGTCACGCTGATCCCGGTGCCGGGAGCCTCGCTGCTCCACTGATCCCGGTGCTGGGAGGCATATTACCCTTTTACTATATAGAATAGAGGCCTGGTGCATGGGTGGGGGCTGGCTGGTTTGCCCTGAAGGGTGTCCTGGATCAGGGTGGGGGTCCCCACTGGGATGCCTGGCCAGTCTGGGTGAGGGGCTGAGGGCTGTTTTCAGGCTGGTGGGTTGACTGAAGCTCCCAACCGCTCCTTTTTTTCTTTTCTTTTTTTTAATTCTGGGCCAGCTTTAGCTCTGAGGCCTCGCTGCTGAAAGCAGGTTTCTGGCCTTTACCTTCTGTATTTGATACAATGTTGCGGTCCGGCTGGCTGAAGCCCGGCTGACTAACGCAGGTTTCTGGGGTTTTGTTTAGCTTCTATATTTGCAACATAGTTGCTTAGAGTTGCAGCTCAGAGGCCGGCAAGTGAGGTGGGGAACGTTGGAGTCCGCAGTCACTGGAGCAAGCAAGCCTCCCTGTTCGCTTCAGTGCATGGCTGCCGGCCGCCATCTTGGCTGACAGTTAATTTGCATAAGGATATGCTGATTAGCCAATGGGAAGGGTAGCGGTCGTACGCTAATTACCATGTATCTCTTTTATTAGTGTAGAGATGTATATATATATAGATCTATATATTGGGTTGGGATAGCTCATAAAATTTAAGTAAAATGCATTCATAAAGTGGGGGAGGATTATCCATGAGAATTTACTAAAAATAATGAATATAATGAATATAGGAGAATGGAAAAATTATAATCTCCAGAATTTTTTAAAATAAAGTGTGTCTCTGTGGCATACCTGCCTGGATACACAATCTTTTTCTATGAGAAATATGGATTTGGAGGAGGGGTGATCATTCAAGATAATGTGTCCCTGAACTTGCCATCTGAGAAGGATCTTCCTATATTTGCTTCTAAATATATATCCAGCAATTGAAAGTAAATGCAAGTGTGAGGCCTGGAACTCTGTATACCTAGGAATGAGTATACATCCCTGCTCTGTCACAGGTGATGGGTTTAGTTTGGAGAAAACTCCTCAAATGTCCAAATCTTTGAGTTACATCCTACCTTTCTTTTCTCTGTTAGGGAAGAGGTGCCAGGATAAAATATATGTGTGGTACTTTCTCTGTAGTTGGCAATGTTATGTCAACATGCTATTATGGGGCAGCACCTGTGGCTTTGGGATCATCAGGAAAGCAGGTGTGGTAGATTCGGCTCTTACAATAGGCAGGGTCCCTGGAAGTGGGTAGAGAGCATGGACAGCTCTCTGAGGAAGAAGGCAAGGCAGCTGTCACTGGGCAGTAGAGAACAACTTTTGTGAAATAATGAGATACCTGCCGGGGACTCCTAAAAGGATAAGGAGGGGGACTTGTTAGGGGCTGGCTGTTCTACACAAGAATCTGCTGAGGATAAGACATAATAAATATAGGGATTCGGGAGTCAAAGAACTTTCTGTCTAACCTGCTCATTGTCCCTTCAAATAATTCTAAAGTATGTATTTCTAAGTTCCAGACTCACTTCTCATTAAATCCTAAAAATATGTTTCTTCTTATCTTAGGCAACTAGACAGGGAAAAGGGGAAAGATGGTAGTATAACTGAGGTGATGCATGCGTGTGTGTTTCTGTGTCTGTGTCTCTCTGTGTGTTTTTCTAGGAAATAATAAGGGGAAATTGATCTTATAAAGAGGAACAAATATTCCAGGTGTCAGGTGACTGGCCTCTTCTGAAAAGCATTGAGGGATTGCTCATTACTACACGTGGTACCTGCATTTCACCAGAAAATTGGAGGCAACAGATATTTCTGGGCCAGCAGCACAAAATTGTTTTTCCTGGCAGCCTCTTAAGCAAAGCTACTGCTAATAATGTTAGTCAGCGGTACACCAGAGTAGATAGAGAATGATAAAATGGGATGATTGTGATAAATAGGTTATTTATAGGAGTTATAACTCTAAACAACTCTTCTTCTTTTCTTTGCATCATTCAATGTATTGTATTATTGGGCATGGAGTGGCCAAATAATTTCACTATCGGAAAGAAATAACTGAAAAAAAAAACACATACACATATTTAATGTATGTGTATATGCTGCCTTTCCTCAATTCTATGATCATCTATTACAAAATAAATTTGATTTAATAATTATTTTTTTCTGGACATAAAAGGCATGATGGTTACATAACTCAAAAATGGGTTCCAGTTATTTGGAAACTATAACATGTGGCAATAAGCACTCCTTGATCAGAGAAGTGTGGGCCGTGTGTATTGCCAACACCCTTGGTGAAGGATGAGCAGGCTGGCCAGGCAGGACTAAAAGTGAGCGAATCAACTACGTAGACAATCCTCTAATGACAAGCTCATTGTCAGTGCACAATAGATAACAACCGGTAGGGAACTTGGCAATGAATAGCAGAGGATATTCTCCTTGTGCCTGAAGAAATGTTGGTTCCATTTCCAGTTGTGCATCTCACTAGCTATGCAAGCTGGGCTGAGCCACCTGCTCTTTAAGTCCCATCTTTAAGGAGAGCCTTTGAGAGAAATAACCCCTGAACGCACAGATGGGGTTTCACCCCTTTTTGTACTCTTTCAGCATTTCTACCTCTCATGTACAGCAGCTATTACAATTATAGTGAAATTATTTGTGTAATTATTTATGGCACCTTCAAGCAGTGTGGGTCTCATTCATCACTGAGTTTATAGCTTGTACTTCAGGGCCTGGCATATGGGTGACGCCCCAATTATATTTTATTGAGTAAATAAAGTTGTTTCTTTCTCCAGGGACCAGTGTTTCCATCAGTAAGACAAGAACATTACCCTGAAAAACCTTTATAGAGCCCTCCTGCCCTAAATTCTGTGATTTTTATTCTAATGTATCCTCATTTTAAGTTTTACATCAGAGGAATTTCTAGATGTTAATTAAATTGTTTGTCCATGCATCCAAAAATAATAGTAGGTACATCATCAGTTTGGGAAAGATTTCCTGTGGTATGCACATTTTATATGGTAATTTTTATAAAATTAACTATTGAAGTGATCTTAAAGATGGGCTAGCAGAGTGTTCTTCGTTGGACAATAAGCCCCTGTGAAGGGGAGGAATTATGCTTTACTCACCTTTTTAATTCTAGTGTCTACCATAGACCCTAGCACACAATTTTTATTGAATTAAATATGTGTGGTTTTTTATTATTGATTTCAGAGAGAGGAAGGGAGAGAGAGATAGAAACATCAATGATAAGAGAGAATAACTGATCAGCTGCCTCCTGCATGCCCCCCACTGGGGATCAAGCCTGCAACCTGGGCATGTGCCCTGACTGGGAACTGAACTGTGACCTCCTGGTTCATGGGTTGATGCTCTACCACTGTGCTACACCTGGCTGTCCTTTATTGAATTAATAAGAGAGGTTGAGTGCATAGAATGGTGGGGAAATAGGAAGAAACAAAGTAACAGAGAGCTTTGTAGGCACAAGCTTTAGGAATTTGAAGGAACAAAGATAAAGGTACTCAGATGAGATGGTTGAATAAGAGTGATTCACAGAGTTTCGATAAAGACATTTCTAAATTTAAAAACAGTTTTCAAATTGTTAGTTACAATAGCATTTTTTTTATCATCTAACTTTAAAACAGTAGAGGACACCTAGTGCTTAATTGGAAGCCTACCCTTCCTGGCTATGAGTCAATTTTTAAAAACTGTCTCTCTTCCTGAAGTTGAGATACTTTATCAGAGCTACAGTCTGGGTATCGGTCAGAAAGAAGGCAGCAGCAAGCACACCGAAGATGCTTCAAGTTTTCCAGGTAGCTGAGTACCTCTTAAAAGATTATTTACAAAATAAAAGGTTGTTTTTGTGTTTGTTTGACTTGTTTTCTTATAGAATATTTCTAAGGAGTGCTCTTAGTTTATCAGGAAGAGGAGAACTGCTTCTTAAAAGTGCTCTAAGAAACTCAGATAAAGATATTTTACTTTTAGCCCTAACTGGTTTGGCTCAGTGGATAGAGCATCGGTCTATGAACTGAAGGGTCCCAGGTTCGATTCCGGTCAAGGGCATGTACCTTGGTTCCGGGCACATCCCCAGTGGGAGGTGTGCAGGAGGCAGCTGATCAATGTTTCTCTCACTCACATCGATGTTTCTAACTCTCTATCCCCTCCCTTCCTCTCTGTAAAAAATCAATAAAATATATATTTTTTAAAAAGATATTTTACTTTTACAATATTGTTATTTTCCTTTTTTTTTGCCCAGAGAATTTTTCAGGACCAATACATTTTTCTCCCAACTTCACACAAATATAACTTTCAATGGCTCTTTATGGATGAAGAGCTTGAGCTGCTCAGTAGTTGCAATAGGATCCAAGGTACTTCAGTCAGATTCCTTCACAATATTGTTTGATTATTTTCTTTGAATTCAGGACACTGGTTTATATCTACCTATCAAGTATTATCTTATAACATATTAGAGGCCTGGTGCACGACATTCATGTACTTGGCAGGCGGGGGGGGGGGGGGGGGTACCTTAGCCTGGCCTGTGCCTTCTCACAGTCCAGGAGGCCTCAGGGGATGTCCTACTGACTTGGAGGTGGGAGAGGCTCCCACCACCACTGCTGTGCTCGCCAGCCATGAGCCTGGCTTCTGGCTGAGCAGTGCTCCCCCTGTGGGAGCACACGGACCACCAGGGTGCAGCTCCTGTGTTGAGCGTCTGCCCCCTGGTGGTCAGTGCGCATCATAGCTACCAGTCATTCCGCCGTTTGGTCGATTTGCATATTACCCTTTTATTATATAGGATAAGTTAATATATTTTTTAGATCTATGCAAATCCTAAATCCAGAAGCTGTTTTCAAAGAGCCATGATCAAATTCACAATGTTAAATGTCAAATCTTAGTGTTGCTCATGTTTGGATTTCATCAATGTTGCTAATTTACACCAATGACACCCACTGATATCTTTATTAAAGAAAAGATAAATCAGTGAATCAACGGACCAACTTAATGTTAATCGTTCCTAACTTCTATGGCTTTTCCTCTTCCCTCTTCCCACATTCATGTCATGGCTCACTGGGATTAAAAAGAAGAGACTGTTTGACCTCAGTGATTGGCCTGGAAGTTCTTTTCATCCCCCTGTCCCTCCACCCTGAAGCTGGACCCACATCCATTCAGGCATTTATGGCACACAGTAGAAAACTTTTGATCTCTGCCTAGAAATGGGACCAAAACTCTGATTCATTTATTTGTGTGTTTCAATTATTTTTCCTGATCCAGGTTTTGTGCTCAGATATGTACAAACCTGATGGCAATTGCTAGATGGGTTTCACTGATGTAATTTGGCTAAACAGCAGCTGTTCTTGCTGCCATAGTAACTTGCTCAGAACAAATAATGTTTCCTCATGTTTGCCGGTCACATGACCTCTTCGCACTTCTCTTCTTTATTATACTTATAGATTAAATTACAGCTATTTTTTCGTTTATATTTTGTGAGTTATTATGGGGCATGGACTATATTTATTTTCCCATTATCTAACACAGTGCATAATACCTCATCAGTTTTCTAGAAATCTAAGATTGGCCCTCTCAGCACCTGACTTAACATAGTTGATGTGAAGCTGGAACCATTAAGATGTTTTGAATATAGGTACAAACTTAGTGAATGCTTTTATAGATACAGATTTGTGGGCATGAGCACCCACTGAAGGAAGACAATGTACCCACTTATTTTAGGGAGAAAGAATGCCAAATAGGTCGCAGAAAACATTACCACCTGCACTTAAGGATTATGACTAGGGAGAAGTATTCTACCTTTTACAGTCGTCAGTAGTTATGACACAGACAGCTATAAATCTACTCTGTTGCTATTTGGGGATTATCAAATCTCTGGGAAGCAGTACAGCAGAGCAGGGATATGGATTTTGTGGAGTTGGAAGCATGAGTAAGAGAAGAAAATAAATGGGAAGAGGCTGTTGGGTTGAAAGATGGAATTAGAATCAGAGATTGAATTGTAGTGTTTGAGTTAGGTAGAAATGATGTTCAACTGAACAAGTTAATAGAATTGAGGACAAAGGTCTGTATTGATACATTTAAGTTTTCTATTTGCTGTGCACTATCAGTGAAGAAGGCTAATAGAATGCCAACTAAGATTAAGGGAAATATTAATAATACAAAATACTTCCCCAGAGCATCTCGTAAAACCAAAGACACACTGAGTTGGAAAGTATCTTAGAGGTCATATAGTCTACTTTTCCCACTCATGCACCTTAAAACTTTTATGTTCAAGACACAATTCAATGTAGGGATTTGGAGCAGCACATTTGGAGGGATTAAAGCACTCCAATTAACAACTAATCAGCAGTTATTAAAACTCAATATCTACCATGACAAATTTGACAATCAAAAGCTTGCCCTTTAAAAGGAAAAAGAGCCCTGGCCAGGTTGCTCAGTTGGTTGGAGGGTTATCCCTACATCAGAAGGTTGCGGGTTCGATTCCTGGTCAGAGTACATATCTAGGTTGCAGGTTTGATCACCATTCAGGGCATGTACAAGAAGCAACCAATCCATGTTTCTATCTCACATTGATGTTTTTTTGGGTGAGATTTTTTTTTCAAAAAAGGGAAAAATAAATAGCAGGCCATACTGTGTATTTTGCAGCTCATTCAGGCCTCGCCCACCTGTCTATGAGGATGGCAGGGCTATATGTTATCTTCTTGCTGAGCTCATCTTTTTAAAGTTGCCCCTTTCCCTAGTACAGCCAACTCCTTGTGTGACATCATAGAACTTGTCCCAAACCCGGGTGCGTGTTATGACTATCTCAGTGGAACTCACATTGCAAGACACCCTTGTATGTCTTATAAACCCTTTATTTCCCATTTGAGGCCCTTCCCCTAAATTGTCCAAGTATGTTGAGGGTGCACTTAATTCACAGGGGCCATGAACTCTGCTTCCAGCAGGTGAAGAAGAGACAGAAGTCTGACAACCTACTGCTTTGCTTTTCATGGCCACATGTTGCTCTTGGGGCCTGACCTCTACCATGGTGATGCCCTTATTGGTCTGGAAGCTGTGACCCCAGAGTTGCACATAATGCTGTTTATGTTAGGTATTATTATTATCATTATTTTAATGCTATTACATAATTATATATTGTATACTTTTATATTATATATTACTATAACAATTATTATGTAATTATTATTGTTATTATTATTATTAGAGGCCCGGTGCACAAAATGTGTGCATGGGAGGGTGGTCCCTCAGCCTGGCCTGCACCCTCTAGCAATCCGGAACTGCTAGCTCCTAACCGCTCACCTGTCTGCCTGCCTGATCACCCCTAACCACTCTGCCTGCCTGCCTGATCACCACCCCCACCTTCCCCTCCCCCCTGCCAGCCTCGTCACCCTAACTGCCTTTGCCTGCCAGCCTGGTTGCCCCTAACTGGCCTCCCCTGCCAGACTGGTTGCCCCTAACTGCCCTCCCCTGCTTGCCTGGTTGCCCCTAACTGCTCTCCCCTGCCGGCCTGATCAACCCTAACCGCCTCCGTGGCTTTGTCCAGAGGACGTCCAGATGGATGTCTGGAATATGTCCGGTCTAATTAGCATATTACCCTTTTATTTGTATAAATTATTAATTCGTATTCCTTTAGCCCAAATAGTTGAGTCCAAGTGTATTTTAAATTTTTATTATTGGATTTTTATGATGATAAATGGATATATTAAGTAATATCCTCCGTGGGGCATAGGACAGAATCCCATAATCAAGTACACTCATATTTCTGCAAGTAAATATGTGAATATGCACACTACTAGTAAGTTGGGATAGACTCTGAACAGAATACCTCTCCTATTTCAGTTGGCAACAGTTGAGCTAATTCGTTTTCCAACTTTTGGGATGTAGAACTGTAGATAAAGGATTGCAAAGCTGTATTATTATTATTATTATTATTATTACTATTATTTTTTAAAGACTATTACAATTTATTATCCTAACTATTCTCTGCATAGTTCCCAATTTGCTACTATACTGCTTAAGCTTTAGGTTCTCGGAGTGGGACATGTTATTTTGGGTGTGACATGCTGGACTCAGAGTAGAATTGATACACCTTCCTCCTGTCCCTCTTGCTATTGATATTAATGCTTTAGTGGCCAACCACAACACTATGATCTTCAGTCAACAAAACCTTTATTTTGTTTCATATGTGCTACTATATAATATCATGTCCTGTTATTGTTTTTGTGCAATTAGTTCTTGGAAAATAAATTTCTCCCTATGAAATTGTTTCTCACCATGAAATTTAATTTTTAAGTCTTCGCTCCTTTTCCCAGTCTGATGAGATAATTTTGGGTCCTGACTCTGTCAGCTCAGTATCTGCTATTGCCATGTGTCAGATGTAACTTTGATCAGCATGTCCTGATCCAATTTGGTGAGAAAAATATTGAAAAGGACAGTGCCAAGGGCAGAGTTAATGTTGTTCATTAGTGAACATTAGTCAACACTATTTGGAATAGTCACTCAACCAATTAAAACCTATCCAACTGAGTGACAATCCATATTTCTTTCTATCTTTGTCTCTAAGAACATCATGAGGATCTTTGTCTGAGGTCTTGTTAAAATCCACAATCTGTCTATAGAAAACCCACGCACTATAGTAGCCTGAATAAAACATGAATTAACTGACCTCACCTAATTTAGTCTTTATAAAATCATGTTCCATTTAGTGGATGCTTTCTCTCTCTCTCTCTCTCTCTCTCTCTCTCTCTCTCTCTCTCTCTCTCACACACACACACACACAAATCTGTATGATAATCTGCCCCTCAGATTATCAAGTCTATATTGTTTAGTCTAGATATTCCTTTTCACTTTTGAAAATTAGAACATCTGCTCATCTCAACTTTCACAGTGCCACTTCTATTCTCACAGATGCTCAAAGGTTATTGAAAGCAACTAAATGTGAAATGACTATATAAATTATGGCACAAATAAAGATAATTTTAAAAGAGAAAGAAGGTCTATTAATAAGTAGGCCAGAAAAGCAGGGACTTTCTCAGGCAAACCTGGACATATGGTCACCCATAAGTAAACATGGATAAGTCTTCAAGTCATTCATAATTAGAAATTGCCTTTTACAATTTCCTCACCTGGTTAGCTTCCTGCCAATGTTGCTCCTAACAATCCTTAATGGACATTGTCCTCTACTACAGAAGAGAGTAAGTAGAGAAGCACCCCATTTGCCACCCTCCCAAAAACATTCATTGATTATTCCCCAAGGAACAAAACTCATTTGCCTTTCTGGTACTTCTTGAACTGAATGGCACTTTAATTTTTTTTTTAATCTTCACTCAAAGATATGGTTTTTTCATTGATTCTAGAGAGAAAGAAAGGGAGAGGGAGAGAGAGAAATATTGATGTGAGAGAGAAATGGTTTCTGACTGAGGCTTGACCCTGAAGCTGGGTATGTGCCCTGACTGGGAATTGAACCTGTTACCCTTTGGTGCAAGGGTTGACTCTCCAACCAGCTGAGGCACACTGGCCAGGGTGGACTGAATGGCACTTTATAAAGGAGGAGGATGCTGGGCAGGTATGTCTCAGTGGTTGAGTATGGAACTATGAACCAGGAGGTCACTGGTTTCATTCCTGGTCAGGGCACCTGCCCTGGTTATGGGCTCGATCCCCAGTAGGTGGCATGCAGAAGGCAGCTGATCAATGATTCTTTCTCATCATTGATGTTTCTATCTCTCTCTCCCTCTCCCTTCCTCTCTAAAATCAATAAAAATATATTTCAAAAGAAAGGAGGAGGAGGAAGATAGGAGAATATATTTTCTGCCATATATATATATTTTCAAGCCTTAACTTATTATGTGCTTTAGTTTTTCTTATTCTAGATTTTACAAATATTCTCCTTTTTACTATTTGTCCTTCTATCATGAAATTTGAGGTCATTACAGATTCCTGTTGCTCTTTTTAGATGTAATTCCCACCTTTTTCTTTGCTTTCTGAATTATTTGCAGGAGAAAACCTGAAATATCTTTCTGAAGAGCCTAATAAACCTCTTGAGTTTCCCTCCATTCCAGAATCTCAGCTTTGGTTTTGTCCTTCCCTCTATGAGAACTTTTCAAAGGCTCCCTTCCTCACTCTGTACATCTTTACATTCCTCTCACTAGCTCGCTGAGCCTTAAAAGGTCATACTTTTTTCTATGGTTCTTGTCATTTTCACACTCCCAGTTTACTTGATGGTTGGACTTAATTTGAAAAGTAGCATGTTCCTCATTGCTTATTCTATCTTCAGCATAATTTACACATTTCCATTAAGAGATCCTTTTTCAGTTGAATTTTCCTTTAAGCCTCCCCATACCTGGAGGAAGTAAAGGAACACAAAGAATCTATTACAAAATGTAAATTTAGAGTAATTTGGAAAGTCTTAAGGTGTATGTTGTGAAATAAACTCAAGTAGAGTGGAACGTAGACATGATATTTTAATACTCAATGTCAAGGTCTTTCCAGTCAAGGTCTTTCCATCAAAGCACATGCTTTGCACATAATGAGGGGATTTAAAATCTACTCTCTTGGAAGGAGTAGCATGACAGTAACACTTCCGACACCTCTTTCTTTCCACTATCATTAGCTTCCTACTCAACAGAATGAATCAGGCCGGTAAGAACCGCATAGCCCAGGGCAGAGATACCACAAGAAAGAGTTGGTACTTGGACTATCCCTTCCTAGGCTCTGTTTGGTTTTTCACTCTTTGTCAAAATGCAGGGATGCTTGGGCTGGCTGACCATCATCCAATGATGAATCAGGGGCCTGGGGGCTCCTGGGCTAGGTTTAGGGAATATTCCATGTATTCTTCAATCTGGTCTTTACAAGGAAGCTTTAAAGACCTGAATTTTTTTTTTTTTGACAGTTGGTGTTGACCTTTGTACACTTATACTCTACTGGACAGAACCTAGGAAGTGATTAGGTAAGGTATGATTTAGACACAAAAGGTCACCTTGGACTTTCCCTACAAATTTTCAGAGGGAACAAGTGAGGTGCTCTTTTGAAACGTGACACTTTCTTATAGTTTTGTTCATTTTCTCTTGGAAATTTGGGAATTTTGGCAGCCTGATTGATTAATCAATGGCATTTTCTGAAAAAGGAATAATTTTGGAGGGATAATTGCATAATTGTAATTGTAATGAAAACATTATTCAGCCACACTGATTTTAATATTGTAGCAGTGCTGCATTACCAGCCAGGCAGATCAATGGACTTCAATAAGAAGTCTAGAAACATATCCAAACATCTGTAGTCATTTAGCGAATAATAGTGGTGGTATTTCAAATTAGTGGGACGCAGTATGTATTATTCAAAATATAGTGTCGCACAAACTTTGAAAAGTTTAATTTAGTTTCATTTTTATCATAATCTACAAAGTAATGTTCATTGGTAGTAGGGAGTTAAGTAATCTTTAGGATTTATTGACTATTTATTCTATTCCAGGCATGATGCCATGTACATGGATTATCCCATTTATTACCATTAGCTGTCCTAAGGGGTAAATACTGATATTAATCATGTTTTATGATGAGGAAATTAAAACACAGATCAGATTCACTCTCAGATAAGTGGAAACAGAATAGAGCCCAGGGTTAAGGTGAGGGTTAGGAATGGCTTCCGACCTCCAAGCTTCAAATTCATTATGCCTTTAAAGAACTCGCTAAAAGACTATTGGTAAGTATGTATGTGTTGTTGCAGTAAACAGATCATTCAAAAATTGATAATCAAGAACACAAAAGCATGAAGGAAAATATTTAACTACATTTTAAAGCCTCCTATATGTACGGAAATACCATAAATAAAATGGAGAAATCAATGATATTATAAATATGTGCAACAGATGATGGATTAAAATACTTCAAATATATTGAGAACTCTTTAAAAAAAACCTTAATATTTCAGTAGAAAAATGACAGTAGACTTTCAGGCAATACACAAAAGAAATGCAAATAGCCCAAAATATGAAAAATGATCAATCTTGCCAATAACCAAATAAATGCAAGTAAAACCAATGAAATTAATTCACAACTTTATTTGAAACAGTGGTAATTTGAAGACCTCACTTTTTAACTTTAGGGAAATTATTAAAAGTAATAGAATTCCTTGTAGCCTGTGAAATAATGTTTTAAGATTACAATGAAGTGGCAATGTACACAATTTATTGGCAAGTGAAAAGAAAGTATTAACATCTCAATTGTATTTCATTAAGGCATAGGTGTAGATATGAAAAGAGTCTGGTATTTAATGCACCCAACTGTCAACAGTGGTCACCTCTAAATGGAAGGTTAAAAGTTAAATATTTCTTTATTTATTTAAATCTTACCCTCTATTTTCCAAATATTCAACAATGTACATCTGTCATGTTGATATTCATACATATACTTTCTAATTTAACCAAAATGCTACCCCGGGTATGTTCCCACTGCCATTATAATACCTTAATTTTCTATTCTACTATTTGGAGCATAAAAATACTCTTTTCCAAATAACCCATTGCAATTTCTTGTCTTCTTCCTTTATTTAAAGTGCATTCCTCTCTTCCAATTCTTTAGAGCACATTACACATGGCTTCCTTTATGTAAAAAAACCCAAAATATTTTGTTAAGTTAATTTAAGTTGTTTTGTTTTCTCCAGCCCTGGTATGTCTTTTGATTGGAGAATTTAATCCATTTGCATTTAAAGTAAATATTGATATGTATTTATTGCCACATTAGTTTTTATTTTTATTTTTGTAATTTAAAAAAAAAATTCTTAAAGATTGTTTAACATTTCTTATAATAGTGGCTTGGTGGTTCAGCTTTTTCTTGCCTGGGAAGCTCTTTATTTGTCCTTCAATTCTAAATGATAGCTTTTCTGGATAGAGTAATCATGTTTGTAGATTCCTCACATTTTATCATTTTGAGTATTTTGTGTCAATTCTTTCTGATGGGCCTGCAAAATTTCTGTTGAGAAATCAGCTGACAGTCTTTTGGGAGCTCCCTTGTAGGTATCTAACTGATTCTTGGTCTTTAACCTCTATCATTTTAATAACGATGTGTCTTGGTGAGGGCCTCTTTGGGTTCATCTTCTTCGGGACTCTGTGCTTCCTGGACTTGCATGTCTATTTCCTTCACCAGGTTAGGGAAGTTTGCCATCATTTTTAAAAAATAGATTTTCAATTTTTAAAAAATACATTTTTATTGATTTTAAAGAGGAAGGGAGTAGGAGAGAGATATAGAAACATCAATGATGAGAGAGAATAATTGATTGGCTGCCTCCTGCACTCCTCCTACTGGGGATCCAGCCCACAATCTAGGCCTGTGCTCTGACCATGAATTGAACCCTGACCTGGTTCATATGTTGACGCTCAACCACTGATCCATGTCAGCTGGGCAGGTTTTCAATTTCTTGCTCTCTCTCTTCTTCCTGCATCCCCAGGATGCAAATATTGTACTCTTTTTATTTTATTTTTTAAATATATTTTTATTGATTTCAGAGAGGAAGGGAGAAGGGAGAGAGAGACAGAAACATCAATGATGAGAATCATTGATCAGCTGCCTCCTGCACGCCCCCTACTGGTGATTGAGCCTGCAACCCAGGCATGTGCCCTTGACTAGAATCAAACCTGGGACCCTTCAGTCCGCAGGCCAGTGCTCTCTATCCACTGAACCAAACCAGCTAGAGCCAAATGTTGTATTCTTGATGTTGTCCCATAGGCTCCTTACACTATTCTAATATTTTTTTAAATTTTTTTTCTTCTTTTTGCTATTCTAATTGGGTGATTTTTGCTTCCATATATTCCAAATCACTGGTGGCTTCATCTGCTCTACTGATAGTTCCCTGTAAATTATTTTTCATTTTATTTAGTGTATCTTTAATTTCTGTGTTTTTTTTTAATGGTTTACATATCCTTTTTATGCTCTGAAATTTTCTCTAAGTTAATATTGTCTTCCTCCAAGTTCATTTAACATCCTTGTAACCATTATTTTTAATTCCATGTCTAGTATATTGCTTGTTTCCTTTTGTTTACTTCTTTTTCTGGAGTTTTCTTCTGTTCTTTGATTTGGAACATGTTTCTTTGTCTTCTCATCTTGGAAGTCTCCCGATGTTTGTTCCTATATAGTAGATAAAGCTACTATGTCTCCTGGTCTTGGTAGAGTGGCCTTCTGTAGTAGGTGTCCTATAGGGTTCAGTGGCACAGCTTCCCTATTCACCTGAGCCGTGCACTCCAGGTGAATCCCCCCATTCCATCTGGGCTGTGTACATCATCCTGTTGTAGTTGAGCCTTGATTGCTGTTGGCACATCAGTGGGTGGGATTTATCCCAAGGCCAATCAGCTTTAAGAACTGGTTCGACCATTGGGCAGGATCAGCTGTCTGGGCGCCCACCCCATGGATCAGGACTTACTTCAGCTGGGCTCAGTTACCTGCTGAGTCTACCCCTTGAATGTGGCGCTTGTGGAAGTGGTTGGGTGGCACTTCAGCATGGTCTGAAACTATCCATCAGGCGTGCTGGCTCTGGGGCCTCCTGGGGGTACATACAAATTATAGGTGCTTCCTGTGCCCTGATTGGGGCCACATGACATGAGCTACAAAGTGATCTGTGGATGGCTGCTACTTATGCTGGGCTTGGAGGTGCCCCAAACAGGCCAACCTGCAAACCAAGGCCAGTTGCCCTTAGTGCAGGGCCTATGGTCACATAGTAAGAAGTACAAGCTATAAAGAGGTCACATGCTGCTTGTTTGAGAGATTATAGGAGAATTGGCAGCATGAACCAAGGCAGGTTTTTTTTTGTTTTGTTTTTTTTGTGGAAAAGCCACTGGAAATGGCTTGAGTGGGTCTGCAAGCTAGATGGGACAGTGTCTCAGGGAATTACCAGGCTGGGCAAACAGTGTTAACCAGGTTTATGGAGACTCAGATATGGTACCCACCTGCCAAATCTGTGTGTGTGTGGAGGGGACATCTCAGAAAAGGAACATTGACCTCTGCTAGCACTTCTGTATATGGGAGAAAGCTATCCCTCCAGCTCTTGCACTAATGTCAAACAATTCAGTTCCTCCCCATATGTCCCAGGTGCCTTTCCAGCTGCTGCCCCTGTGCTGGAACTCAAAGAAAGTGAGTCTGAGTAAGTGTGGGCCTTTTAAAAAAACACCTGGAACTCCAGTAGCCCTCCTTCTTATCCAGTAGCCACAATCTCTGCTGGATTTTATAGTCAGAAGTTATGGAGACTTTTCTTCCTGGCACTGGAACCCTGAGCTGAGGAAGTTGGTGTGAGACTAGGACCACTTGCTCCTCAGGGGTGACCACCATAGCCAAAATATCCTTCCAGATTTTTATCTGCCACACGTGGGTGTGGGATCAACCTGTCCTACATCTTCACCCCTCCTACCAGGCTTCATATGGCTTCTTTATATCCTCAGTTATAGGACTTCTGTTCAGCTAGATTTCAGATGGTTCTGAATGGCAGTTTTTCTGTAGTTTAGTTGTAATTTTGATGTGGTTGTGAGAGGTCCCCAGTACTACAGTTACCTACACCACCTCTTGGCTAAAAGCTCCTCCGTTTCATGATTTTGATAACTGGTAGACTATTTAAGATATATTTGATTATTTATGTTACATTGCCAACCGTGAAGAAATGCCTGAACACAGTATTTATTTCCTACAAGTGATTTTGATGCTATATTTCTCCTATGTGTCATTCTTAGGAAACATATCTTCCTTGGGATTCAGTTAACTCACATGTGGTTGGTTTGATAATTCTTATGATTGAGGGGGAAAACACCCTTCTGTAGATTTGGACCAGCTACTTAGTTTCTATTATCTGTACATTTTGGATATTATTTGATAAATTAAGACAACACCACTGATTCAGATGCCAAATACATGTTTGCAATAAGATATTCCAGAAAAATGTTATATGTTCCTATATCAATCAGGGATAAGCCTGCCCTAACCGGTTTGGCTCAGTGGATAGAGCATTGGCCTGCAGACTGAAAGGTCCCAGGTTCAATTCTGGTCAAGGGCATGTACCTTGGTTGCAGGCACATCCCCAGTAGGGGGTGTGCAGGAGGCAGCTGATCAATGTTTCTCTCACTCCCATCGATGTTTCTAACTCTCTATCCTCTCCCTTCCTCTCTATAAAAAATCATATATATATAATCAGGGATAAGCCTGTTTCACAATGATTAACCAGTTACTGAGACCAAGAAGGATGAGTTGTTTTAATTTTTACATTGTCTTTTATAGGATAACTAGATGCCCAGTGAACAAGAATTTGTGCACGGTGGTGGGTGTGTGTGAGTGTGTGTGTGTGTGTGTGTGTCCCTCAGCCTGGCTTGTGCCCTCACGCAACCCCTCGGGGGATGACCACCTGCTGGTTTAGGCCTGCTCCCCGGGGGATTGGGCATAAGCTGGCAATCAGACATCCCTCTGGCAGCCCGGGAGCCCTCCAGGGATGTCCATTTGCCAGTGGAGAGCAGGCCTAAGCTTCAGTCTGACATTCTTACTGCTGCTGAGGAGGCGGGAGAGGCTCCCACCACCACCTCTGTACTGGCAGCCATCAGCCTGGCTTGTGGCTGAGCAGAGCTCCTCCTGTGGGAGCACACTGACCACCAGGGGGCAGCTCCTGCATTGAGCGTCTGCTCCGTGGGGTCAGCGTGTGTCATAATGACCAGTCATTCCCAGTCTTCCTGCTGTTAGGGTCAATTTGCATATTACCCTTTTATTATATAGGATAGAGGCCTGGTGTATGGGTGGGGGCCGGCTGTTTTGCCCTTTAGGGTGGGGGTCTCCACTGGGGTGCCTGTCCAGCCTGGGTGAGGGGCTGGTGGCTGTTTTCAGGCTGGCCACATCACCTTTAGGGTGGGGGTCCCCACTGGGGTGCCTGGCCAATCTTGGTGAAGGGCTGAGGGCCGTTTTCAGGCTGGCCAAGGCTCCCCAGCGACAGAAGCTCCCAGCCTCTCCTTTTTTTCTTTTTTTTTTCCTGGGATTTATTTACCTTCTATAATTGAAACTTTGTAGCCTGGAGTCGAGCTCAGAGCCGGCCAGGTCTTGGCTTCTTCCATTGCCAGAGGCAACCCAAGGCTTCAGCTTTGTGGCCATGGCCGGCTGAAAGCAGGTATCTGGGGTTTATTTACCTTCTATAATTGAAACTTTGTTGCTTTGAGTGTAGCTTAGAGCAGGCCGCGGCAGGCATGGAACCTTGGCTTCCTCCATCACTGGAGCAAGCAAACCTCCTGCTCGTTCCAGCTCCGTGGCCGCCAGCCGCCATCTTTGTTGGCAGTTAATTTGCATATCTCACTGATTAGCCAATGGGAGGCGTAGTGAAGGTATGGTCAATTACCATGTTTGTCTATTATTAGGTAAGACTAGTAGCCCAATGTGTAGTGAAGGTATGGTCAATTACCATGTTTGTCTATTATTAGGTAAGACTAGTAGCCCGATGCACAAAAATTTGTGCACTTGGGGGGAGGGGCATCCCTTAGTTATTAAACATTTATTGGCACAACACTGACCACATTGGTGGTGGTGGTGGTCTTGTCAGAATGTGTTATATTATGCAGATGAAAATCTATTTAAATAGATTTGATGTAGATATTTTCAAAGATGGAAGAATTGTCCCTGTCAACTATGTTAGTTGATTCATATCTTCACTAATTGTCATCATTGCAAAGTTTTCAGTCCCCATATGGATTGCTGGATATAATAGGTCATGTGCTGTCCCTGTCCTTTGTAGCCTTTGTTACCTTAAGGACTCTAGTTTTCCATTTATATGTTTAAGTACCAACCTTACCGGCTTAAAAATGTAAGCTTTTAACACTGCTCTCTCTGTTCCGTATCCTTCTGATGAAAAGTGGAGTTGGGTTGCAGCACAGGAGAGAAATTCAGAAGGGGAATATTGAAGTAATGACTGCAGTAGTAGAAGAGGGAACCTATTTCCCTGGCCACAGGCGCTGGCGCCCTGGACCACAGGGCTGGCAGCTTCTCCGGGTGGCTGCAGCCTGGGACCTCGGGCGAATGGCTTGTCCGTCTCCTGGGCTGCAGCCAGCCACAGGCGCTGGCGCCTGGACCAAAGGTGGGCGGCTTCTTCTTCTGGCGGCTTCTTCTTCTTCTGTGCTTCTATGGAGGGCAGTCAGTTATGTATATATATGTGTGCATGAAAACATAGGCGTGTACACGTGTGTATGTGGAAATCTGCTGGGCAAGTCAAAACCATAGAAGAGTTGCCCCCTATCTCTTGAATCTTCCAGAGATATCCCCCACTTTTTTATTCTATCACTATTGGAGAGTCAGTATTTGTAGCCAGCCAGCCAGTAACTCTCTCAGTGTATATTTCTGACTTCTTCTTTCCCTGTCTGTCTTCCAACCCCTAATCACGGCTGAGGGGCAGGGCAAAGGCGTCCCAGTTTCTCTGATTACGGCTGGGGGCAGGGCAAAGGTGGCCCCGGTTCTTCGAACAGGGCTGGGGGGCGGGGCAAAGGCGGCCCCGGTTCTACAATCAGGCTGGGGGGCAGGACAAAGGCAGCCCCCGGGCCGCCTTTGCCCTGCCGCCCAGCTCTTGCCTGCCACCTGGGTTTCTGATCACCGTCAGCGGCAGGCAGCTTCTTCAGTCCTTCCCCTTTCGCCTCCCAGCATTGCGCCTACATATGCAAATTAACCGCCATCTTTGTTGGCAGTTAATTTGCATATCGCTCTGATTAGCCAATGGGAAGCGTAGCAAAGGTACGGTCAATTACCATGTTTGTCTATTATTAGATAGGATGGATTCAATCAGGATCTATTCTCATAGAATAGGTGGTTAGTGAGTTTAGTGGTGCAGGACTCAACCAGATGTTGAATGAATGAGTGAGTGAATGAATATGAAGAACAAAGGATATTCTGATTGTCTTTTAGATAGTGTAAAATTTAGGAAAAGCACATTTCAGCAGAATCAATATTCTGCCTGGAAAATAAAGTCTACATTGCACCCTTCATTTCACTTATCTTTCTTACTTTTCTGCACACATTTCCTCTGCTCTGTTTCTTTAGGTCAATTCCTGCATGTGCCAAAGCCAGTTTTTCCAATCATTGACAATTAGCCTCAGTTCCCTGTGGCTCTTTCTGGATTTTTTCAACTAACTAGTAATTTTTCTTTTAACAATTGCTGTTGCTTTAATCTTCACTCCTGTTTTAAATTCTTCATTAACTTTAATTAAGTTATGCCAAGGTTTAAATACCTATAAAATGTAAAACTTAATCATTTGATTTGCCTGCTCAGCTTTCCTGGTCTTGCCTAGTTTTAAGACCTAAAATTAAAATTGTGCCCAGGAGATGGTGTGATCACAGAGGGGGGAAGAAATGATGGCATTGTTAGTAGAAGTTTAATGAAAAGGTTCACTGGAAAAATCTCACGCTTCATTGTTCTTTGTGTTAACTGCTGATAAGCAGCTAATAATTTTAAATGCCTTCATTTTAGGTTTAATTTATTAAAAACACTTAGAGTTTTTAAGTCCACATAAATACTGGGTACAAGTTCACCCAATCCAGAAGAAAATGAGCCTTACATTGTCCTTTGCAAATTTTGTTGCTTACCTCAGCAAGTCTCTTTGATTTTAATTCTGTAGACCATTAAATATTTTTTTAAACCTGCCATAATTTTTTGGATTAAGAATTTGAAACTAGAGTTTGATTTTAAGGCTGAAGTATTTTACTTTTTCTTCAATTTACAGAAATGTAATCCAGGAAAATTAAGTTTGAAGAACTTGATAGTAGCAAAGCCAGACCAGAACTCAGGGATTTGGTTGTTTTGGGGGATCTGTCCACATACTGGTCACCAGGTACACTCACTATAACCATAATATAGTCTTACACTTGATTTGAAAATCATTCTTGTCATTTCATATCAACTCAAGTCCAGATATAGAGGCATTATTAGAATACACATGAACCTGCTTAGGGCTCTGGTTATTTTTATAAGTGGTTACAGAGAGAGTTCACTTTAATTCTAATGGTTGACATTTTATCTTGACTCTAGGGAAAGTTGTAATCCTCTTACAATCCTACTATATGAACTCTAGGGCTATGCCTTTGTGACTTTTAAATTTAGCAGTTTTTATAGTCTGTGTTATAAGATATACTGAGAATTATAAAAGGATATGTTTTGCATCATCTAAGATAGCCCTGGGTCCAATTATTTCCCCCTCATCCTCACCATGGATATTTCCAACATAAGCTCTGTTACTACTTCTGAGGAACATAAATAGAAATATATATTGTTCTTTGATTATAAAGCAAACAACCCTATTAAACTGAACTATATTAAAATAAATGCCAAGAGTGTTACAAGGTATTCTCTTATTTTCCCTAGACAAATTTTTATTTGACTTTGTGGTTTTCATATGTAACATAATCCATTTTTATTGTAAGTCATAGAGGCAGCTAATAAATAAATTACTTTGTACAAATATTTTATGGTAAGATTTCATGCTTTTAGATATTGTAATTCTTATCTATATGAGCATGCAATTATCTCTTTATTTCTGTTGGAGTTACATTATTTTTTATATAATTTGAGATAAAGTTAGTTATGTCAATACAGTTGGAAAAGAGTTGGCCACTATTTGGCTATTTTAGTCTAATAGTGATTTGAATGACTTTCACCCTACTTGAATTACCTGTTTTGGTGGGGTTCACCTTCCATCATCCATACATAGACTCCTCATGAGAAGTTGTAGAGAGATATGTAATAAAATACATATCACTTATTTGTCTTGACCACTTTTGAACCCTTCAGATCCTTACACATTTTAGAGAATTCTCCCTAAAATGCACACCTCTCTATGCCTCAGAAAGACCTTATTGTCCTTCAGGATATGAAGTGCATGAGGTAAAATCAATGTTCCTGTGACCAATCACTAACTGCTAAGTATGTGTCACCCAGGAAAACTATTCTTCAACTGAAGTGCTTCCTGACATTGAGAAGAGGGAGGTGCATAGAACTGATCTTGAACCTGTAGAGTAAAGAATGCAAGCCCTCTCTTACATGGCTCTCCCTCCTTTGTCTCTGTCAGTGTATCTAGATGTTCACATTTAGGATCCATTTTTATACATAGACGAACATAGCATGATTTACTTAAATAAAAATTTCATGAAGATAGCATGGCTTCTAAAAGCCCAGGATTATCACCCTGAGGTTGTCTTCCCAAGATCATGTTGTGAGCATCTTGCAAATAGAGTCCCTGAACTATATTGTCAACATAGGCATAACATAGGAATAAAGATGACCACCCCAGCAATTACAGTGGGAGCAGTGTTTCTCTGTGTTTTCCTTTGAAGGGTTACTTCAGCCTAAGTATCAGGTTTCGAATATCTCATTCTTTGTTCAGAATTTTTTAAAGATATTGTTTAAATCATAGTGTTTTTTTTTCTATTTGAGACAGATATTATTTGTATTTTTGAGATACTGGAGTTTCAAAATACTCAACTTGCTGGTATCTACCCAACAAGTTCATCTCCAACCCAGAAGCATAATTGCACGTAGTCATCTGAGAAAATAGCCAAGTTGGGATTTGGGTTTTGGGTATTTGAACTATTGAAACTGTCCTGCCAGACAGTCCCATCATTTCTAACCTTTGATTGAAAGCTGTGACAGAAACCCATAAAGGAAGCACCACCAACTGCAGAGCAATCGAGGGCATGACTATTGGAAATGAGTCATTCAAACATTGGACAGATAATTGTGAGCAGCAACTCTGTGTGTCAGGCACTGCACTAGGCATGAAGTAGTAGAGGCAAACAAAACAGACCAGTTACAAGACACTGGGGGGTAGGGGGTGCCAGGGGAATATCAAGGGGGAAAAAAAGGAGACATATATAATACTCTTTGTAATACTTTAAGCAATAAAACAAAATTTTAAAAAATCCACATAAAAAAACAAAAACAGACCAGTTACTATCCTTATGAAAATCAGACAAACTAAGAAAGGAGTGAATGGACAAGTGAGTCAAGAAATAATTTCCAGGTATGATGGTGCTGTGAAGGAATAGCGGGTCAGGATGCGAGCAAGGATAGAAAGAACACGTTGCTGACACGGCCGGGATAAGAAGGTACCTCTGGCGTTTGGCTGATGTTAGAGCCTTCCCAGCAGAGGAAACAGCACGTGTAAAGGTCCTGACACAGAAAAGCCCATCTGTCTTGAAGAGACGAAATAAAGTCAGGAAGGTAAGATCTTGGTGAAATAAATGGCAGAGGGGGTATATGATGCAGCTAAAGAAGTATCCAGAAACCAAATTGTTAAGGGCTTTGGAAGCGATAGTAAGGATTTTGAATTTTTTCTCCATGTGCAAGCAATGAGACACCATTGAGAAATGTTCAGTAAAGGAGTGACATGGTTTTTGTTTTGAGAAATTGACTTTGCTAGGAGATATGCATGGGAAGAGAGCAAAGTGGGAAAAGGGTGAGGGATTTTAGAATAAGAGGTTTTGGTTCATTTGTGAGGTAATGATGGTTTGATTTATGGAGGTAACAAATGGAGATAGAAATGACTGGAGAAATTCAGATGTGGTTTTTCAGGCAAAACTGACCACTTGGAAGATGTGGATGGTCAACAAAGTGAATGTTCAATGCTAGCTTCCAGGTTCTTTTTTTTTTTAATATATTTTTTTTATTGATTTTTTTACAGAGAGGAAGGGAGAGAGATAGAGAGTTAGAAACATCTATGAGAGAGAAACATTGATCAGCTGCCTCCTGCACATCTCCTACAGGGGATGTGCCCGAAACCCAGGTACATGCCCTTGACCGGAATCGAACCTGGGACCCTTCAGTCCGCAGGCCGATGCTCTATCCACTGAGCCAAACCGGTTTCGGCAACTTCCAGGTTCTTGATGTAAGCAACTGTGGATGGCGTTGCCACTTGCTAAAGTGCAGCATTTTGGGATGGGGAAGAGGGAGACCACTAGTTCAGTTCTGCACATGTTAAATTTGAGGTGGCTCTGAAATATTTGAGTGGGGATGTCAAAGGCATAGTTGAATATATGATTCTAAGATTTGAAGGGAAAATATGCTGAGCTAAAAATTTGGCTAGTTTGTCAGGATTTTTAGTTGGAAGAATATCCAAAATAGCTAATTTGCCCAAAAATAGATTTATTAAACATATGTGGAAGTTCAAAGACTTTATAGAATTAACCATTAAGAACAGGCCTCAAAATGACCCCAAAGAAGTCATGAGCAAAATCCTCGTGGCTTATAGCACAGGTAACACCAGCCCTACATGTAAGGGACTGAGCACTCTCTTCCTTTGGAAAGTGTTGTTATAAGAGGTGTAAGGTAAGAGAATCACTAAGGAAGATTTAGAACCAATAATACTACCAGTTATACAAACTTAAAACTACGGAATTCTTGCAGTGTGCCCGGTACAAGATCTAGCGCTTTACATGGGTTGTCTAATGTAATTACCAGAGAGAGAGAGAGAGAGAGAAAGAGAGAGAGAGAGAGAGAGAGAGAGAGAGAGAGAGAAAGAGAGAGAGAGAGAGAAATGATTGCTATCCTCATTTATCAATGAGAAAACATAAAACACATTCAGTATGGGATGGAACTGAAATTCCAACTTATTTAGACTCCAGAACTCAATTTCTTAAGCATGGTACAGCAGACCGACCATGGAAATCCACTGATAAGTGTCTCAAATGGTGACCTTTGAAAGGGAGTTTCAATACTGATGCAAAGAGGAAACTACAGAGGACTGAAGAGTACAGGGAAATAGAGTAGTGAGGGGAGAGCGACCTAGGTAACTTTCAAGAACGTTGGCTGAGAAGAGAGGTGGAAAGATAAGGTAGTAGCTGAAAGAGGATCAGGGTATTAAAGGAAGATCTCTTCTTTCCTTCCTTCCTTCCTTCCTTCCTTCCTTCCTTCCTTCCTTCCTTCCTTCCTTCCTTCCTTCCACCCTTCCTTATTTTCTTCTTATCTTCCTCCTCCCTCCCTCATCATCTCTTCTTTCCCCTAATCATAAAACAAAGTAATGCACATTTGAATGCTGATAGGTTGGCCTTGGCAATGATTTCTATTTCTTTCCAATGAAATATTTATCAGCTGAGGCAAGAGGAAGATAAGGATAGTTGGAAATTTAGTACAGGGGAACATGTTTTTGAGCACAAATAAGAGAGAACCAGTTGAAAGAGAAATATTGTGAGATTTCCAGGCATGGTTGCAGCAATATAAGCCAAAATGTCTAATTTATCCAAAAAGAGAAGTTTTTCTAATGTTAATGGTCATGAAATTAAAGTCATACTAAGCAAAAGAGTTGCCTCATTCCTCCCACCCCCAAAAGATATTTTAAAACTACAGTGCTGGGTAGAGTGTGGAGGTTGGATTGGGGACTGAACAAGCCTCATGGAAGAGAGACATCAGGGTCCTCACAGAGAATAATTCTTCCCTGTGGGAAAATGGTTCTACTATGACATTGTCCCATGTGATCCTATGGACCCCAGTCATGACTATCCTTGTGCAGAACATACGGTTCAAACAATGAGATAGGTGTGCCCGGTTAAATGACAAAAACAAAAATATGCACAGGTAGTTATAGTGCAATTAATGAAATTTGTCTCACTGGAGAGGGCCAGGAGAGCTTTCTTTCTGAAGTTCTTCCTTCATTTATTTTATCATCTGTCTACTGACATATACCCATAGCAAGTCATCCAGGGTTGTTCCCTCATCACCATGAGGGATTTGTTTACTTTGAATATACTGAGGTACATTTCAAAGGTACATTAAGTACTTGGTACTCAATGTAATCTGAACATATGTTTAAACAAATAGTGTCAGCTAATATCTTGAGAAGAGGAAAGAATAAGAAAAAAGAAAAATAAGTAAAAATTTCCATGATCTTATTTTCCTTTTCCTGAGGATAATTAAGCAAGACATTTGGCCTTGATTTACGTGTTTAGCATCAGAAGAGAGCACCTTTAAAATACCTGTGGAACTGAAAATATTTGTGAAATCTATTCACATTTTCATTTACTAATGATCATCATCAATGCATAATGCTTGCCTTTACCAACCAGAAGTTTGTCTTGAGAAATGAATGTTAAACTAAAATAATTCACTGTGTTACCAATTTTTATTTCCCCATTCTTACAAGGCATTTGCAGATTTATGGTGCCATATAATGCATGTTATTATATACAGTGTTGTAGAATAAGGAAGTTTCAGGTAAAAGTCTACTCCAAGTGAAGTGTAAGCCATACACAGAAAACCAATAATTGTTTCCATGAGACTTTGAATAGACTAATTTGAAAAAGGAGAAAAAACATCTTCTGCAGCATGAGTTGGTGTTTGGGGATATTCATTTCTATCCATGGGAAATACTGCCATATGGCCAAGGCACCAGACAGTTTTAATCTTTGAAAATTAGATCCTAAAGTAGAAAATCCAAGGGATGAAGTGAGTTCTCACACTCTGTCTACATTCATTTTAAAAATGTAACCAGATTATGATGAAGAAAATAAATTTCTTAGTGAAGAATGAGGCTGTTGTTTATATAATTAGAGTGATTTATGATTAAAATGTTTAAATTCACAACATAAAACACATCAATATTGAGTTTTATTCTAAAAATAAAGTTCAGACTGCTTTATTCATAGTTAACCCTTAAAGACAAACTGTGCAATGATAATATCTTTCTAAGATATCATCTAATGTAAGATTCATTGATTCAATAAGCATATTTCTGGAAGAGAAGAAATGCTACATTGAATGTACAATATACTTTTTAACCAATCTCACTTTTCTATACAGTCATTAAAATGATTTCATTTGACTTGATTCTTTTTAAAAAATATATATATATTATTGATTTTTTACAGAGAGGAAGGGAGAGGGATAGAGAGTTAGAAACATCGATGAGAGAGAAATATCAATCAGCTGCCTCCTGGACACTCTCTACTGGGGATGTGCCCGCAACCAAGGTACATTCCCTTGACTGGAATCAAACTTGGGACCCTTGAGTCCGCAGGCTGACGCTCTATCCGCTGAGCCAAACCAGTTAGGGCAACTTGATTCTTCTATATCACAACCAGCATTTGAGTCTAAGCCTTTATGGTACTCATAGTCTACAAGACCTTTGACCTTGGCAGCACAGACCTTTGCTTGTTCCAAAGCCCATACTTATCATCTTGACCTCTTACTTATCTTAGGATTGACAGAATCATTTTGAAGTATATCTAAGAACACCAGGTCTTATGTGCATTACCTATTTGGTTGAATTCATAGTTTCAACTTTTCTATAATAGAGGTATGTATGTCTGGATATTAAACAGATTCTCTTGCATATCAGCTGGAAGCTTTTGACAGTTACTGAGATTTAGTCCCTGATAAAATGCGATGACTGTCAGGAACTTCTCATAGTTTTTTAAATCCTACAATATATTCCAAGATATTTGACAATTTCTGTCTATTGTCTTTATCCCTTCTTTTTGTTGATATTTTAAATCCCAATTAGAGATAAAAATTTTAAGTTCAGCCCAGCCGGCGTGACTCAGTGGTTGGATCAGGAGGTCATGGTTCGATTCCCATTGGGGGCACATGCCTGGATTGCAGGTTCAGTCCCCAGTGAGGGGTATATGTGAGGCAGCCAATCGATGATTCTCTCTCATCATTGATGTTTCTCTCTCTCCTTTCCTCTGTAAAATCAATTTAAAAAATTTAAGTTCAATCATGTGTGGTTCTACCAGTGAAAATACCTTTACCATGGTGATACATGGATGAGCATCAAATATCTTCAACACAAACCCAAGCCACATACGTTTCTCCTAAGGTCCATCACAGAATATACACTGATGAAAGAAATACTACTACATAGGAAACATGTTCCTTAGACTCCACAAAACAGTAATAATAATTAAGAGCTACCATTTATTCGGTGCTTTGTATGTGTGGCAGACAATGCTAGTGCCTACCCAGTATCAACTGTCCACCCATTTGTATGCAATTCAGTTCACCTTTGAGGCAGCAATGTGCTCACCCAACCTTTGGCTAAAGGTGCTCCTGTGACAGTTTTAGCCAATAAGTACAGTTAGAAGTAAGGACAGTAAGATCTGGGAAAAAATTGTTTTCTCCATACAAAAAGGAACCACTTTGTCACAAGAGACATACTTTTAGTTTCTTGGGCATGGCTTGTATTCTCTTGCCTTTGTGCCTCAGCTCATGCTGTATACCCTGTTCATTTCACCTCCCCAAATCCCACCTACCTTTCAGGGTCAGCTGCAAATCTCAGCTTATGTTAAAAATATGTCAGGTGAAGAAATGACTATGGATGCTTTGTTGTTGTTTTTACCAAATCAGTTAATATTGCTCAGATTTTTTCCCCCCTCTTGTAGTCTGGGAGCCCTTGGGGGATGTCCGACTGCCAACTTAGGCCCGCTAAGCCAGCAGTCGGACATCCTTAGCACTGCTGCAAGGTGGGAGAGGTTCCTGCCGCTGCTGCTGCGCTCGCCAGCTGTTAGCCTGGCTCAGGGCTTCTGGCTCAGTGATGCTCCCCCTGTGGGAGTGCACTGACCACCAGGAGGCAGCTCCTGCATTGAGCATCTGCCCCCTGGTGGTCAGTGTGTGTCATAGCGACCTGCCATTCCACCGTTCAGTCAATTTGCATATTACTCTTTTATTATATAAGATTGGACTAAATGTACATGTTATGAGACTTTCAATTTCTAGTTCCACAGAGATGGCGCTTGGAAGTCAGCACTCTTCCCTCCCAACACATAAAAAACTGAACAGATGAAAACTAGACACGGCTTCTACAATTCATAAAGAGAGGGAGGCAGATGGCAAACTGTGGCCTCCAAGACTGGAGAGACACACAGGCAAATACTGAGTGTCATGGCTTACAGAAGCAGAGCCTGGGGAGTGGAAGCCATGGCGCGTACCAGCATCAGGGGAGGGAACCTGAAATGATGACTTGCTGGGGGCTCAGTGTGGAAAACTCGGAGAGTTAAAATTCCAGGGGGAGCCAAACATGAGGGAATCCCACTATTTTGTGAGATTTACCTCCAGAAGCTCAACCCGATTTCCATAGTAAATAACAGAGAATACTCCCCTGTGTCATCAGTGTAGGGAGGAGGAAAAGGAACCATGTTGAAATACACTAGAGCAGTCTGTTCTTAACAAGGCTGCCCTTGGGGGAAAGTGCCTAACCTGCTGGCATTGCCAGGGCCTAACCAACTTGGGGAACACAGACCAGCTATTCAAGCTACCCTGTCCCACCTAAGGGAGGAAAAAACGTGAGAAACATTTGTGAATTTCACACTAAAGCCTGAGATCTTATCATAAGACCATAAAACCCTTCCCTGACTCACATCTCTCCACATGTTACTAAAGGCCTGTTTACGGCAAGCTGCACCCCCTCTGCCCACCCCCCTCCCCAGTATGGTGCCCAGCTATCAAGGTATAGTAAAATACAAAAAACAATTTGAAGAGACAGAGCAAGTATCCAAACCAGACACGGCAGGGATGGTGAAATGATCAGACAGGGAATTTAAAATGACTCTGATTAATATGCTAAGGGCTCTACTGGGTAATGTGGACAACATGCAAGGACAGATGGAAAATGTGTAAGAAATCTTAATAAATAACCAAAAAAGAAAAAACTAGAAATTAGAAAACACCGTAACAGAAATGAGTAATGCCTTTGATGGACTCGTGAGTAGACTGGAGACAGAAGGAAAGAATGTTTGCGTGGAGGATATGTCAATACTGCATAAACATCCCAAACTGAAAAGCAAAGAGAACGAACACTGACAAAACAGAATATTCAAGGACTCTGGGGCAACTACAGAAGGTGTAACATGAATACCATATGGAAGAATAAAAGAAACAGAAGAAATATTTGCAACAATAATGATGAAGACATTCCCTAAATTAATGTCAGAGTCTAAATCAAAGGTCTAGAAAGCTCATAGAAAACCAAGCAGAGCAAATGCAAAACCCCCACATAAAACAAAACAAAACAAAACAACAACAAGACACCCACTTTTAAGTCATATCATTTTCAAACTGCAGAAAATGAAAGATACATAAAAATGCTAAAAGAGCCAGAGGAAAGAAATCTTACCTGTAGAGGAATATAGATAAAAATTATACCCAACTTCTCAGAAATAGTTCAAGCAAGAAGAGAGGGAGGTGAAATACTTTAAATATTGAGAGGATAACAAACTGCCCACCCTCCCTAACCTATAATTCTATACTCTGAGAAATGATCCATTAGCCTTCAAGAGTGGAAAATAAAGACTTTCTCAGATAAACAAATATTAAGGAAAGGTGTTGCCAGTAGAGCAGCCTTGCAAGGAATGTTAAAAAAAAACTTCATTAGCGAGAAGAAAAATAATATAGGTCAGAAACTACCCTCATAGAGAGAAGAAGAGCATTGAGGAAGGAGTAAGTGATGGGCAAATTATTCCTAATTGATCTAAGTGACACAGTTTGTTCAAGGTAATAATAGTGGCAAATGTATTCCATTATGTGTGTGTTTATGATATATAAATATAATACATATATATTATATATATATATAATCACATATATATCAATTAAAATATATATTATGAAATTCATATAGAGCTTAAGCCAAACTGAATTTATTTCACAGATTTGCAGACCTATTTTTTGTTTAGGATTCTGAATGGCAGCCAGTCAGTTTTATTGAATAGTCACAGATCATTGCACTAGAGACAAAGAGAGCAAGCAGATAGATCTAGGCTAGAGAAACTGATAAAATAAGGTTTCTTTCATTGCTAAGAAAGCACTGTACAAGTATGATTCAAAATTAAATATAAATTGATGTTGACTATGCAGTCTTTTAGAAGTGACAAAAGTAATAAGGAATAAAGCATTTGATAAGACATTTCATGGTGCATTTAGACCAATTTTCTTTCTAAATTGCTAAAAGTAATAATAATGGGATATACTGACTCACACCAGAGAATAAAACACCCTCTCAGTTAGAAGTAATGAAACTATGTGATGACACATTCCCCAGCAGTATATTCACCTAGTTATTATGAGGTTGATATGGTAAGAAGGGAAGGAAAATATAACTCAGGGCCTCTTTTCTCTACCTGTATACTTCTGAAATAAGGATGGTGGGAACAGGAGAGAGAAGGAAAAAAGGTGTGTAGGAAGGTTATTTTATAACAACTCCCAGTTTCAAAAGATGGCAGGGATGCTCAGGAGAGTGAAAAGAAGAGAGAGAAAGTCAATTCAGAGAGTTTATTAGTGATTTCCTCTAGGATTAAAAACTACAGAAAATACTTGTGTGAATATCTTAATACCAATTTTTATATGTCCACACTGAGACAGACATGCCATATAAAAACACCACTTCATGCATAAATCAATAAGCATAGATATTAGAATAGTTCATTTCCTCTCAGACAGCAGTCTGTTTTATTGATATGATTCTAGAAAACAAGGCTACCTTGGTTTTATCTCAGTTTGAAATAATATTTTCTTTTTAGTTTTCCTGGTTAAGTCTCACAAAACACCCTTTTCCTCAGGGCCGATGGGATCCAATGCCAATTATAAGTATCTTAACCTCTCATCCTTATCATCCAGTAAAATAGAATCTCAGCCATTAGTGATGCCAAAGGTTATCTTAGGTTCTGATGAACTTTATTGATATAGTTTTAAATTCTTTAAAAGTTTTTGTATGTCTGGGATGGACTCCTCTGATGAGTACTCAGGTTCCGAGTCAGGCAGTTGGGAGGTTTCGTGCCACGTCCTTTGGGCCGCTCCCTTAGGGCGCCTGTGCTCTGGTTACATGTGAATAGTTTTCTGACATCTGAAAGCACAGCCCCCTTGAGCCACATAAGTGTGTTTCTCTCAAAGGGAGGACTCCGCCTTAAATACAGATGAGCTTGTCAGCATGGTCTAGATGACAGTTTTATAACCTGTAATGTTCTTCAGCAACATGTGGTTAATGATCCTTCACCTCATCCAGCCAGAGAGCTCTGGTGGGCTCCTGCCAGCAGGTTGCATTCACAGCACAGCTTCTGAGCTTGCTCAGCATGAAGTTATTGCTGTAGGAGCTGTCTTCTGAAAATCCAGATATTGTTACATTCTTCCTTTTACCATGATTGGTATTAATATTGTCTCCTATTTGTGCCCTTGTCATGCTACTGTCATTTAGACTAGTTTTAACTTTTGCCTTTGGACTGCCATTCTTCCTAGGCTTGGAGGGGAAGGCATGCCCCCTGCCAGTGCCCCCTCTTGCTTGGCTATAACTCCAAAATGAGCAAGTCCTTCTGGAGACTGATTTCCAGAAAGTTTATGGACCCCCTACTAATGGAATGAGACTATTCAGAAAACTATCGCAGAAGGTACAATGCAGCAAAGAGATAAGCGGACAGAATACCTGTGACTTATTGTCTCTGAGTTCCTTCTATTTGCACCTTCACTCGTTTCAGATTGCTTTTCTCTGGGCCTTTGAACCCTACACCGCTGGGAATGAGTTCAATAAATGGCTATTAAGCATCTTTTTCGTGTAAGACACTCGGCCATGTGATGAGGGGACAGAGCCTTACTTCATACAGTTCATAGTGCATGAGACAGGAGATGCACTACATGCTCAGGAGATGTACTTCAACACAAAATAAAATTGGTGCAGCGAAGAACATGCAAACAAAGTGCTCATGTTACTTATTTCCAAATGGCAGCATAAAAGAAAGCAACTGAGGACGTGGCCTTTGGACAAGAACTTGAAAGAGGATTAAGGGTCTGATAGCAGAAAGAAAGACAGACATGCATTTCAGGCTATTTGAAGAACGTGGACTATTTTAGGAGAGCGGATGCTGTGCCTGGGAGTCTATGTGTAGCTGGAGTGCACAGGGTGGCTGGAGCAGATTGTGCAGTGCGATTCCGTGGCGAGTTAGAAAAGGCAGAGAGGCCAGACTAGAGTACAAAGGGGGGTGGAGGGTGCTTACAAGGCCAGCTAAACAAACTGACCTTTATCCTATAGGCAGGAGGGAGGCATGAGATTTTTGAATAAAATGATTCGACTTATGTTTCAGAACCACCACTCTGATTGATGGAGGACCAAAGAGACCAATTAGAAAGCTTATGTGCTAGGTCAGGTTTCAAGGGCTGCAGTCATGGGATTGGAAAGAAGGAAAGATATATGTCAGAATTTTCAGAAGTCGAAGATCATACTTGGTAAAGACACTCAGATGAGCCCTAGAGGGTTGAGCGTTGTCCCGTGCACCAAAAAGTTACCAGTTCTATTCCCGGGTGGGGGGGCGGGGGGCACATGTCCAGGTTGTGTTCTCCATCCCCACTCAAGGGCATGCAAGAGGCATCCAATGGATGTTTTGCTCTCACATCTGTGTTTCTCTCTCCCTCTCCTTTTCTCTCTTTAAACAAATAAACAAACAAACAAACAAACAAAGCACACACTCACGTGAATATCCAGAGAAAGAATGAGTGATCCAGAGTGTCTAGCTTAGGATATTGCTGACTTATTCTGAAGTAGACTAGTATCTGCAAACACAGCAGTGAAGCAAGTTAGACTAAGTTATGAAGCAGGTAAATGTCATCTTAGGCACATGGTAGTGCTCAATGCTTAACAATGGTTCTTGGTCCCTGTTGGCACTATTTGTGACTCTCCATTTTGTTCTGTAGAGCCTTCTTGCTGTTCATCTGTACTTGTCCACCCAGGCTTCCCTCAAATTCTCTGAACTATCTTTTTTCTAAAGAAACTGATTTGTCCATATGCACCATGCCATCAGAATCCTGCACCAAGCTAATTAACAGATAAAATTGTCTGTGCACATATAGTAATGTTAGTGGGTTAACCTCCCAGAGCAATCCTGTTCATTTTACACATAACCTTCTGCTTAATCCAAATAGTTATGCTAATAGCGGTAATGCTCTGCCTTATGCCGGAGCAGTGGGAAGATACCTGGAGGCATGTGGGTCATACAAGGCACACCTCTTCTGCTTGTGGATGCAATTGGCTCTAACTGAGGGAAGGGAAGGAAAGCATTAAAATCAAACGATGAAATTTAGGCAATCCAGAGTTACAAAACAAAAATTGTGTTTTAGCACCTGATAAATGTGTTTTTTCAAAATATAAATGTTTCATTTCTTTAAAATATAATTTTAAACACACTTATGTTATGGAAAAGTATGCTATAAAATGTTTTAATTTTTTTTTACCAAAATATACTCCCATCATGAAAAAGTGTTGATTAATCCAAACTTCAGGAGATATGAGGGACAGGGTATCTACACTAATAAAAGAGAAACATGATAATTAGCATACGACCGCTACCCTTCCCATTGGCTAATCAGTGAGTATATGCAAATTAACTGTCAGCCAAGATGGCGGCCGGCAGCCAGGCAGCTGGAAGCGAACATGAGGCTTGCTTGCTTCAGTGAAGGAGGACTCCAACATTCCCCACCTGGGCTGCCGGCCTCTGAGCTGGCAGTTTGAAACTTTGTAACAAATATAGAAGCTAAACAAAACCCCGGGATCTCAGAGCTGGAGTTATACATTGTTTCGATTATAGAACCAAAACAAACCAGCAGCGGAAGCCTCAGAGCTAGAGCCAGAGCTAAAGCTGGCCCGGAATAAAAAAAAAAAAAAGAAAAAAAAGGAGCGGTTGGGAGCTTCAGTCACCCACCAGCCTGAAAACAGCACTCAGCCCCTCACCCAGACTGGCCAGGCACCCAGTGGGGACCCCCACCCTGAAGGGTGTGTGACCAGCTGCAAACAGCCATCATCCCCTCATCCAGGCTGGCCAGTGGGGACACCCACCCTGATCCAGGACTCCCTTCAGGGCAAACCAGCCTGCCCCCAGGCCTCTATCCTATATAGTAAAAGGGTAATATGCCTCCCAGCACCGGGATCAGTGAGGCCTCCTGGCACCGGATCAGCATGACAGGGGGCAGTGCCCAAACCCCTTGATCGCCCTACAGCTCTGTGTGTGACAGGGAGCGGCGTCCCAACCTCCTGATCGGCCCTGCTCTGTGTGACAGGGTGTGGTGCCCCAACCTCCCCCACCCCCCCACAGGCCCTGCTCTGTTTGTGACAGGGTAGAGCCATAACCTCCCCATCGGCCCTGCCCTGAGTGTGACAGTGGTGGCGCCCCAACCCCCTGATCGGCCCTGCTCTGTGGGTGATAGAGGGCAGTGCCCCCCTCCCCCCGACGGGCCCTGCTCTGTGTGTGATGAGGTAGAGCCATAACCTCCCCATTGGCCCTGCCCCGAGTGTGACAGTGGCGGAGCCCCAACCCCTTGATGGGCCCTGCTCTGTGGGTGATAGAGGGCGGCGCCCCAACCCCCTGATGGGCCCTGCTCTGTGTGTGACAGTGGGGAGCTCCTCAACCCCCTGATGGGCCCTGCTCTGTGTGTGACAGGGGGGAGCTCCCCAACACCCCGATGGGCCCTGCTCTGTGCATGACAGGGGGCAGCGCGCAACCCCCTGATGGGCCCTGCTCTGTGTGTGACGGGGTGGTGCCACAACCTCCCCATCGACTCTGCCTTGAGTGTGACAGGGGGCGGTGCCCCAACCCCCCAATCTGCCCCACCCTGAGCGTGACTGAGGGTGGCATCACAACCTCCCAATCCGCCCTGCTCTGTGCATGACAGGGGGCGGCGCCCCAACTCCCCAATCGGCTCTGCTCTGAGCCTGACCAGGGGCTGCACCTAGGGATTGGGCCTGCCCTCTGCCACCTGGGAGCAGGCCTAAGCCAGCAGGTCGTTATCCCCCGAGGGGTCCCAGACTGCGAGAGGGCACAGGCCGGGCTGAGGAACCCCTCCTTCCCCCCCGAGTGCACAAATTTTTGTGCACTGGGCCTCTAGTCTATACTAATAAAAGGGTAATATTCTAATTAGATTGGATAGACCAGACATCTTCCGGATGTCATTCTGGATGTCCTTCCTGACAAAGCCAGGGCCCAGGTTCTTGGTGCCTGTGGCTGGCCTGGGCGAAGCCACCCAGGGTCCCGGGTGCCTGAGGCCGGCCCGGGTGAAGCTGGCCTGGGTCCCAGGTGCCTGCAGCTGGCCAGAGGAGGGAAGCCTGGGTCCCAGGTGTGGGGGCCAAGTCAGAGGCAGTTAGGGGTGATCAGGCAGGCAGGCGAGTGGTTAGGGTCAATAAGGCAGGCAGGCCAGCAGTTAGGATCCAGCAGTCCTGGATTGCAAGAGGGATGTCCGACTGCCAGTTGGACATCCCCCTGAGGGGTCCAGGATTGTGAGAGGGTGCACGCTGGGCTGAGGCCACTCCTCCACGAATTTCATGCACTGGGCCTCTAGCCTATAATAATAAAAGCATAATATGCTAATTAGACCAGACATCCTTCTGGACGACCTTCATGACAAAATCGGGACTGTGAGGGAAGCCAGGGCCTGGGTGCCTGCCTGGGTGCCTGCTGGCAGCCAGAGCGAAGCCGGTGCCAGGAGCCAGGGGAAGGAAGGCCTCCCCTTGCATGAATTTCGTGCATTGGGCCTCTAGTAATATTATAACTATCAATGACTTCTGTTAGAAGAGTTTAAATTTCTTCCACAGGTACTCCCAGGTGCTGGGGTCCAACCCCAACAGGTCCAGGGGTCCCCAAAGGTGTGGACGGAGTCGGCGAAGAAGGAAGGACACGGAGGTAGCATTCAGTTGATCAGCAGCCTAGCCAGGATCTCTAGCCAAGTTCTGCTCAGGTTCTAGCCAGGGTCTCCAGCCATGTTCTGTCTAGGTTCTCCAGGCAAGTTCTATAGCCAGGTTCTGTCCAGGATCTTTTGCCATGTTTTCTTGCTAGGTTCTGTTTCTAGGTTCTTCAGCCATGTTCTCTCGCTAGGTTCTGTCTCTAGGTTCTGTGTCTCTCTAGGTTCTGTCTCCTGTTGTATTGTTACATCTGTATTTATACCAGTTGATTTTAATCCTGTCAATTTCTATTCCAAAAGTTAGGGCGTTGTTTCTTATCTCCATTCCAGGGAGTAAAGATTATGTAGCTTAAGCGTGATTGTTCTTAAAGTGATTACCCGCCTGGCACTTAGTTAAGGGGTTTTATTCCCTCCCTAACTTCAGGGGAAAATTCCTACCTGGGGAAACAACCTTTCTCAGAGAGGTGACCTTGGTTAAAACACATAGCGCCAAGAAGGGGAGCAAACATATTAAGAACAGTATGCCATATACGCCAGGTTCCTTGAAACATGCTGTGGAGATGTTTCTTCTCTGCAGCGACTGTGTCAAGCAGCAAGGATGGACCAGCTCCCGGCACCCAGGTACATCTGCATCATCAACCTTCAGGGGAATAATTATTTACTCCTGTAATATGGGAATCATGTCCCTCCTGCAGAAATGCAGCCACCTCAGGGGCAGATGGTAATGCTCACTCAAAGAGCACACAGCCTGCTGAAAACAGATCGAGTGTGGAAGTGACAGGGGTTATGAGAGACTCCAGGGGACTTCCGGGCAGCGAGAACATCATTACCCAAATTAAATTTGGCCTAAACAACAGATGAATGCTTCTTTCCTAGCCACATGTTTCAGGGAGCTATTAATGTCTTGCCTCCTAATTTTCTGTACAAGGAAAAACAGGCATTTTTGAGCAAAGCAACTTTCTACGACTTTACTGTATTTGGATTTTGGTTGTTGGCACCTGGAAATGTCCAGCGTCTTTATTATTTATTTATTTATTTATTTATTTGCTTGCTTGTTTAATTTATTTATTTGTTTCTAATTGTGGTAAAATATATTTAACAAAATATACAATGTTAATCGTTTTAAGAGAACAGTGGCATTAAGTACATTTGTATAGTGTGCAACCATCACCACCACCCATCTGTAGAGGAAGAGTCCTTATTTTTGTTCTATAGTTACATTGATGATTACATGTACTTAAAGAACAGTGTTTTGCTTTTTCTTTCTCTTTTATTTTTTCCCCAAAAGTTTATGAATGTTTCAAACATAGGCTTACAATTCAAAATGTGTGCTTCTCTCTAAGGTAGCGGTTCTCAACCTGTGGGTCACGACCTCTTTGGGGGTCGAACGACCCTTTCACAGGGGTCGCCTAAGACCAGCGGAAAATACATATATAATTACGTATTGTTTTTGTGATTAATCACTATGCTTTAATTATGTTCAATTTGTAACAATGGAATTGGGGGTCACCACAACATGAGGAACTGTACTAAAGGGTCGCGGCATTAGGAAGTTTGAGAACCACTGCTCTAAGGTAAGTTGTGCTTCCAACTATTATCAATAGAACTAACATCCCAATTTGAAAGGCACGGTAATGCTTGGCCTCTGCACGAGCGTGTTGCCAACTCTTTAACTATGAGTCAGTTAAATCATGGCAATTCCTGGTCAACAGTATTGAACCGACATCGACACCCATCACAGCAGCTTCAGAGGGGGATGCTTTAAGAGCAATTTTATTTCTTCCACACATTTTTTAAAAATTATTATTCCTTAGGCCAATAAATGATTATCTCTAGATTATCTGTGTGGTGCCACACGAATGCATTAGGAGAGAAGGCTGCTCCATGGCAGTCACTAACTACGATGTGTGTGTTTTTTTGGAAGAGACTTTGGAGGAGGGATCTGGCATGTAGATGGGAAAACTGAGCACAATTTGGTCAGTCTTCGTATTCATCCCACACAGCACAATACAATATATCCAACAAGCATTCAGTGTCATGACCCCTTTGAGTTTGGGGGTAAAATACTTGTTTTTCCAAGAATGCATTTCCATATTCATGCTGTTTAGTAACCATTACAGGTGTTGTAAAATTTTCCTAAAGCTCATTTACAGAACCCTCAGGGATCCATGGTATGTAGGTCAGCTATCCATGATGTGCAAATGTGGAGGTGAAACTTTCCCTGTTGGCTGTATAGATCCACATGGTTAGACTTGCAGGCTTTTGATCCTCAAAGCATGGTCTTCAGATCAGCAAAATAGTCATCACCTGGGAGCTTATTACAAATGCAGACAAAGACTCCACCCCAGACCCACTGGGTTTCAATCCATCTTTGAAAAATATCCCAAGTGGTATGTGTGTACATGAAGCACTGCACACAAATAGGCCATAGGCCAGATAACACTGTGTGTGTGTGTGTGTTTGCATCCCAGAATAATTCTTAAAGCTTTTTTTGTGTTACATAAATATTACTATTTATTCATAGACACTGCTATTTAGATGTAAAATTCCTAAAAGGATGTTATTTGCATCAGAATTTGAAATATTTGTGTATTTTGCCACAGGAAATCCACATGAAGGCATTTAAAAAAAATAGACTGTAATACAAAGAAATCAACAAGAGATTTTTTTGGCAATATTGTTATATGAACAAATAGTTGGCCATGAATAAGTATCCATTACTTGGTATTGATTAAGTAAATTAAGGAATATGTATAAACTAAATAAATATATAGTCAGTAAAGTAATATTAGTGATATTTATTTATTGGTAGATAATTTTCCATAATTAGTATTATTTGAAAAAAGGGATTTAAAATTTCATAGATAATCTGATTTCATTGTTTTCTAAATAGATAGTGGTAGGTATAATGTGAAAGAATGTAGTTCAAACAATAACCGTGGTTGTCACTAAATGGTGATAGGATGGTGGATGAATATTCTCCTTTCTCTTTCATTCTCCTCTCTTTCTTTCTTTTGCTTAAATCTACTTTCAAATTTCCTTAATAATACCTATGAATATCTCTGTAATGAATATTTTAAGAGAAAAAAATCAGCATTGTCCTCTAGGACTAATAGTCAACTGCTTTCATCTGATATTTGATATTCTGCTTTCTCCTATTTTTTATGATAAATATGGACAATTACCCGAGTTCGATTTTAAAAGGCCAATAAATGGATGTGGTGTATCTTATTGAATATAGGCTCTTGAATGTGCTTTCCTTCTGTTGATATATAACAGACTGGACTGTGGACCAAGAAAATGCGAGCTTTATTTTTCCCCTTCCACAATGAGATCATCTGATTATTGGTTGTTGCAAGGTAACAATGAAACCTATTCTTCAGATTGTTTCCATAACGTTGTTGTCATTGAAATGGTGAGGAACTGTGGAAATTAGTGTGACAAAAGTTAAATGTAATTGAAAATGAATGGAAAGATATGTAGTTATAAAAGTTACATATTGTTGAAAGATAAGCCATAAAGCACCCAATTTTAAAAGCTACTTTCACTTATTGTGATTTTGTTATTTTTTTCTAACTTCCCATTTTGTTTTTGAATTGGAGTATAGGAATAAATTGATGAATTATGAGGTAGCTAACATAGATAGACAGAATATCTACAAGCTCTCAAATGACATAAAAAACAGAAGGATAGCCTCCAATTTTGTTTTTATGAAGATAAAAGGGATCGCAGGCCAGGCCAGCAAGGCTCAGTAGATGAGCATCGGCCTTCAAACCAGGAGGTCACGGTTCGATTCCTGTTAGAGCACATGGCCGGGTTGTGGGCTTGATCCCCAGTGTGGAGCATGGAAGAGGCAGCCAATCAATGATTCTCTCTCATTATTGATGTTTCTATCTGTCTCTTCCTCTCCCTTCCTCTCTGAAATAAAAAATAAGTAAATAAAAATAAAATAAAATAAATGAAAATAATTTAAAAAGGGATCACAGGATCTTGCTTTCTAGTATATATGATACACACTATTCTAGGCTAGTCTCAGGATTTAAAAATACAAAATATCTGTTTTACATTAGTTACTGAGGGATTTTTAGTCATGAAGTTAAGTGCTTCTGTCGGCTTCTGAGAGCTCAATTTCAAAAGACACTTGAATCAGAAAGAATAAAGAATTTAACAGTTTAGAAGGAAGAAAAGCATAGCTTCATAAAAACTCCAAGGAATATTTTTGTTATCATTCTTATCAGGTATTTGTTTACAACATATAGAACATAACTATATAGTTAAAAAAATTTTGGAGTGTCATCACCATCAACATTGGATATCAGCTTTCTGAATGAGAAATGTTTCTGGTTTCTATAGTGAGTTTTTAAAAACCACTTTATAAAAGCTATACATATTTGATGTATACAACTTCATGAGTTGGATAAGTACATACTAGTGAAACTGTCACCACAATTAAGACCCTCTTATTTTTTTTTTCTTTTCATAAAATATGTTTTTTATTTTGTGATAGGAGCACTTATAAGAGTTACCCTGTTCGCAGAATTTTAAATATACAATGCAGTATTATGAAATGATTTATTTTCTGTAACTGAAACTTTGTACTCTTTGACCAACCCCTCTCCATTCCCCCTCCTTTCAACCCCTGATCACCACCCTCATTTCTCTGGTTTTATGAGTTTGTGATATGTATATGCTTATATGTATTTAGGAAATCTAATATTATTGCAATAAAGCAGAAAATTAAACATGCCATCATATCATTACAACTAGAGGCCCGGTGCACAAAAATTTGTGCACTCGGGAAGGTCCCTCAGCCTGGCCTGTGCCCTATCGCAGTCTGGGACCCCTCAGTAATGACCACCTGCTGGCTTAGGCCGGCTCCCCGGGGGATTGGGCCTAAGCTGACAGTCAGACATCCCTCTAGCAGCTCAGGAACTTCTGGGGATGTTCACTTGCCAGCGGGGAGCAGGCCTAGCTGCAGTCTGACATCCTTAGCACTGCTGAGGAGACAGTAGATGCTCCCACCACCACCGCTGTACTGGCAGCCATCAGCCTGGCTTGTGGCTGAGCAGAGCTCCCCCTGTGGGAGCATACTGACCACCAGGGGGCAGCTCCTGCATTGAGCGTCTGGCCCCTGGTCAGTGTGTGTCATAGTGACCATTCATTCCCAGTTGCTCTGCTGTTAGGGTCAATTTGCATATTACCCTTTTATTATATAGAATAGAGGCCTGGTGCATGGGTGGGGGCTGGCTGATTTGCCCTGAAGGGTGTCCTGGATCAGGGTGGGGGTCCTGCTGGGGTGCCTGGCCAGCCTGGGTGAAGGGCTGAGGGCCGTTTGCAGGCTGGCCACACCCCCTTAGGGAGGGGGTTCCTGCTGGGGTGCCTGGCCAGCCTAGGTGAGTGACTAATGGCTGTTTGCAGGCTGGCCACAGCCTCTTCAAGAGGGGTCACCCCTGGGATGCCAGGCCAGCCTGGGTGAGGGGCTGATGGCTGTTTTCAGGCTGACCACACCCATTTCAGGGTGGGGGGTCCTGCTGGGGTGCCTGGCCAGCCTGGGTGAGGAGCTGCTGGCTGTTTGCAGGCTGGCCAAGGCCCCCAGTGGGGACCCTCACCCCATGAGGGTTTGGCCATCCTGGGTGAGGGGCTGATGGCTGTCTGCAGGCTGGCCACAGCCCCTTCAGGGTGAGGGTCCCCGCTGGGGTGCCTGGCCATCCTGGGTGAAGGGCTGATGGCTGTTTGCAGGCTGGCCACAGCCCCTTCAGGGTGGGGGTTCCCACAGGGGTGCCTGGCCAGCCTGGATGAGGGACTGATGGCTGTTTGCAGGCTGGCTAGAGCCCCTTCAGGGAGGATCACCCCTGGGGTGCCTGGCCAGCCTGGGTGAGGGGCTGCTGGCTGTTTTCAGGCTGGCCACAGACCCTTCAGGGTGCGGTTCCCCACTGAGGTATCTGGCCAGCCTGGGTGAGGGGCTGAGGGCCGTTTTCAGGCTGGCCACACCCCTTTCAGGGTGGGGGGTCCTGCTGGGGTGCCTGGCCAGCCTGGGTGAGGGGCTGCTGGCTGTTTTCAGGCTGGCCAAGGCCCCCAGTGGGGACCCTCACCCCATGAGGGTTTGGCCATCCTGGGTGAGGGAGGGGCTGATGGCTGTTTGCAGGCTGGCCACAGCCCCTTCAGGGTGAGGGTCTCCGCTGGGGTGCCTGGCCATCCTGGGTGAAGGGCTGATGGCTGTTTGCAGGCTGGCCACAGCCCTTCAGGGTGGGGGTTCCCACAGGGGTGCCTGGCCAGCCTGGGTGAGGGACTGATGGCTGTTTGCAGGCTGGCTACAGCCCCTTCAGGGAGAGTCACCCCTGGGGTGCCTGGCCAGCCTGGGTGAGGGGCTGCTGGCTGTTTTCAGGCTGGCCAAGGCCCCCAGTGGGGACCCTCACCCCATGAGGGTTTGGCCATCCTGGGTGAGGGAGGGGCTGATGGCTGTTTGAAGGCTGGCCACAGCCCCTTCAGGGTGAGGGTCCCCGCTGGGGTGCCTGGCCAGCCTGGGTGAGAGGCTGATGGCTGTTTGAAGGCTGGCCACAGCCCCCAGCCACCCAAGCTCCCAGTGGAGGCTGGCTGGAAACAGGTATCTGGGATTTATTTATCTTCTATAATTGAAACTTTGTTGCCTTTTGTGGAGGCCACAGCCGGCCAGAGCAGGCGGGAAGCTTGACTTCCTCCATCGCTGGGGCATCGAAGCCTCCTGCTTGCTCCAGCTCCATGGCTTCTGGCCGCCATCTTGGTTGGGTTAATTTGCATATAGTCTCTCTGATTGGCTGGTGGGCATGGCTTGGGCATAGCAAAGGTATAGTCAATTAGCAATTTTGTCTTTTATTAGTGTAGATGAGTAAGCAACTCCTGCTTGAGCTGAATGACAGTCCTCTAACAGGTGCGCTGTGATCCCCGTGTCAGCCAGTGTAATGCAAAGGGCCAGGTTTCCTCTCTGTGCGTGAAGTGATGAACAGATGCATCACACTTATTGTGCATTTGGAGATGCTACCTTACCTTCTGTGCTCATTCTAGTTAACATGCCAGAGTTTTTAGGTGGAGGTGTTTTTAACATGTGGGATGTATAAAAGGAAATTAAAAAAGAGACTGCACAAAGTCTATCTGGTGTAAAAATTCTATTTTTGAAACAATATCTTCTGTAATGTGCTAAAATTTTAGTTTTATTCATAGGAATAAATAATTGCATTGATCATCTCTTAAAGTTGGGCCTCACAAGGCAATAAAGCTCAAAGTAAAAGGTCAGATGGGTTGAATGCTTCTGATTATTACATTTTCTTAAATTTGATGGGATTCAACAGATCAATTTCTCAATTAGCTAAATATAGCATGAAATACAGAAATATGATATTAATCATCAATATTAATATAAATAGCTATAAGGCATTAACTCTTTTCAAATGGGAATTCATGTTGATGAAAATGAAATGTCAACTTGGCAATTTTTTTTTTTACATCCTTGAGTAAATCAATTGGGGAAAAGGTTTTTCAGTTAATTAGTTATTTGACTAAGCAAAATTATTGATTTATTTTACATTCATAGACATGGCACTGAGAGATGCAGACTATACAATTATTGACAACATACTATGTTTTTCAAATGTCATGTGTTTTAATACTCCAGTCATCTTATCATGTGGGTGATATTGACCTCATTCAGAAGAGGGAACAAGGACAGAGATCTCATAGCTATGGCAGATTTAATTCTAAACACTTTTCCTAGCTGGCATGGCTCAGTAGTTGAGTATCAACCTATAAGCCAGGAGGTCATGATTCGATTCCCGGTCAGTGTACATGCCTGAGTTGTAGGCTCAATCCCCAGTGTGGGGCATGCAGGAGGCAGCCGATCAATGATTCTCTCTCATCATTGATGTTCTTATCTCTCTCTCTCTCCCTATCCCTTTCTCTTTGAAATCAATAAAAATATATTTTTAAAGAATAATAAAAACTAAAAACTTTGCTAATTCTACCACTAGACCCTTCTCTCCTTGAATAGCTGTCTGTTCATTGTCCTCATGTTCATCACTTAACATTCCATCATTGAAAATCTGTGTTATACCATTGCTTTAAAGGCAAAATCACAAAGATCTCATGGGTCATCTTAAGTAAAGGATAGATTAATGCTTGTGCATATCCAAAATGTCCAAATAAACTGGCTTGATTATGTCGGTGATGATGTGAGTGGAGATGAGGATAATGTACTGTCTGCCTGCAGGGATAGGAAGGGCAAGGATGACAGCGGCCGGCTTCACAGAGGTCTAGGTGAGGGGATACAGCTGTACGAATTTTTGTTTGTAGTCAGCAACAAATATGAGAGGCAGATCCCTGTAGGGGTTTAAGTCAACACTGAGATTAAATAGTCTGGAGCTGAGTTTTGAAATGCAAAGGAAACAAGGAAAATGAGAAACCAAGATTCATAGCCTGTGGGATTAGGAAACCCATTCAGGTGATGAATGAGAAGGAGAAAATAGGCAAAACCTGGAGAAATTCCCAAGGTGGGGGTCACATATCCCTTATGACTTATTTTTTGTGCTGCTGTCGACTTGGATATGGGAGTGCTAGGAGTAGCTAAAAAGAGAGATGGCTGAGGATGGCCTGGCCATTGGACTGACCTTTTATTTGCACAGACATGTTAAGAACCACTTTAAAACACTTCTACTTATAATTTCTTAATTAGTTTTGTAATCCAATGTATTTCCATAAAACAGAACTTGAAAATGGCAACAGGTTATTTCTCTCATGGTCATGAATAATACACCACTTCTCTTTTTAAATGAAGGCAATAAATTTATTTAAAATTAATTTCTATTTGGCATTTCAGTATAAAGCTATAATAAGTAATATACTGGGGGGAAAACTATGTAAAAGTATATTAAAACATACATTTCCATCTTAAGATAAAAGAGTTATTCCTTTCTATACTTGTGATAAACATAATAGAAAAATATGAGGAATTGATTGTTCTTTTGTAGTTGACATAAAGGTAAACTGAACTAATTGTAAAATGGAGACTGAAACTCCTGGTTAATATCAACACTTAATATTGTATCATATAGTTATTAAATGAAAGATGCTATTTTAATATACATTCTATTTTGATATAAAACATAACAATTCCTAATGCTTATTAAAAAAAAAGACAGGTTTTAACTATTTAAAGGTCTTCAAGACTTAAGATAATGCAAGAATATTAGTGTTGGGAATACAACCTCAACCATTTGTTTTAGTACAGAAGTTTTTTCCTTTTAATAAAAAAATATTTTTCCTATAAGTGTTCCAAGTAGCTTACATTTACAGACCCAGACCCAGAGCGTATAGTATCATAACCTTCAGGAATGTCAGTGATAGATATTAATTATTGAACATGTGTATCTTTTTTTTTCCCCAAGTGCTAACATCTTTTAGATAAAAACACAGGAATACTCGTGAGGATCTGCTTACAGGTCAACAAACCTATCTCACCTAAACTAAACTCATTGGTGAATTAGAATTTTTTAACTTTTAGTTAGAAACCTGTCCTTGTTTTCACAGGGAACCTCCAGTCTTGCAAACATCAGAGTAATTAAACTAGATTGTCTCATATTTCTTCTCAACTGTGTAGGGGAGAACATTGCTGTTAGCAGGCTCTGAGAGCTGTTTCTCTCTATCTGCTAATGCATCTGTGCATACAGGGTGTCCCAAAAAGTGCATACACACTTTGAATGATTATAAAGTCAGTGTTGATTAATGTACAGTTCATTTTCAAACTTTAAAAGATTCTACAGAGATAAATCCATTCTTTTCAATGCCTGTTTTCAAACTGATGACCACTCTGGTCCATGCACTGCTGATAATGTGAAGCAGTGGAATAGCAAACATCAAGAACCATTTTGCTCAGTATTTCTGTGCCCCCAGTTCATCAACTGCTGCCAGTTTTGTACCTTAAACTTTATCTTTTATGTATCTCTATAAGAAAAAGTCTAGGGGCACTTCAAGATAAATTTTCTTTATTCAAATGTAGTCTGCTTCACCCATTCTTTCAAGTCAGTTAAACGTGAAAATTAAGTGAGTTATCAGCTGTTAAAGTGTGTATACATTTTTGGGACACCCCGTATTAGTCATTGATATGAAGTGTAGTATTTACCAAAACACACTTTTATTTATTTATTTCCTCCCGGTCTTATCTTAACCTCATTTCACTAATTGAAGATAACCTCTTTTTGGTGCTTACCTTTCAAAACATGTATAATATTCTTTTCTATCCATCATCTATCATCTGTGCATGATCTATCCATCTACCTATATTACACATATATAGCATACCATATCTAGCCCACCTCCACTATTGCCCCAGGCCTTTGTCACTCTATTATTTATGTCCATTGGTTATGCATATATGCATACAAGGTCTTTGATCTCTTCCCTCCCACACACTCACCCACCCACACCTGCCTTCCCCCTGAGATTCCACAGTCTGTTCCATGAGTCCATGTCTCTGGCTCTATTTTGCTCATCATTTCATTTTGTTCCTTAGATTCCACATATGAGTGAGATCATGTGATATTTGTCTTTCTCTGACTGGCTGATTTACTAGTAGCTTAGCATATATATAATAAAATGAGATGATTAATTTTTCATTAAGACATAATTCACATCCCATAAAATTCACCATTTTAAGCTATCACTACAAAAAGAAACTCCATGCCTGTTAATAGTGGGTGGGTGTAATTGTTTTCAAATTAAAAATGTATCCTGAAATCTCTCCATATTAAAAATATGTATTTATATTACAGTTTGAATGGCAACATTGCATTCTGTTGTATAGATATGTCATTATTTATCCATGCACTGATTGATATGTTTGTAATAATTCTATTTTCCAGGTAGTAAAGAAAAACGAATTAAAGATTCATGTACCTGTATCTATTTAGATTGTCAACTTTTTACCCATTATCTTAATACAGAAACAATAGTACAGTTAACCTATTTATAAATATATCTTTATACAGTTATCTGCCCATTTTTATAACATAAATTTCTACTATTGGATCTAAGAATAAGGGTGTTTTAAGTCTTGCAAATTTGCCACCAGAACGGTTGTACCAATTGAACTTTTTATCAGCCCAGTATGGAAATGTCACTTTCACCCCACCTTAACCTATTATATTTATTCTTAGATAAAATGTGAACATTCAGAATTTATGGTTGTTTTTTATTATTAGCTAGATGGAATATTGCATATTTGCTTACTGTAACTGTATATTTTATTTTCAGAAATTTCTGTTTATTTTTTTCAGTTTTGCTAGAATATTATATTTCCTTATCATTTGCAAGAGCTCCTTGCATATTCAGAATATAAATTCCTTGTTACATAGCTATAGTTTAATTTTTTTAATTTTTAAAAAATTGTCTTTGAAATTCAAAAATTTTAATTTTATGTTGTTAAAATCATCAATCATTTTTTTCTTTTTTTAAAAAAATCTTTATTATTGAAAGTATTACATATGTCTCCCTTTTCCACCCATCAACCTCTTCTAGCCCACCTCCACTATTGCCCCAGGCCTTTGTCACTCTATTATTTATGTCCATTGGTTATGCATATATGCATACAAGGTCTTTGATCTCTTCCCTCCCACACACTCACCCACCCACACCTGCCTTCCCCCTGAGATTCCACAGTCTGTTCTATGCTTCCATGTCTCTGGCTCTATTTTGCTCATCATTTCATTTTGTTCCTTAGATTCCACATATGAGTGAGATCATGTGATATTTGTCTTTCTCTGACTGGCTGATTTACTAGTAGCTTAGCATAATACTATTTAGGTCCCTCCATGCTGTCTCAAAGGGTAAGAGATCCTTTTTTTAGTGCTGCACAGTATTCCATGGTGTAAAAGTACCACAGCTTTCTTATCCACTCATCTACTGATGGGCACTTGCGCTGTTTCCAGATCTTAGCTGTTGTAAATTGTCCTGCTATGAATATAGGTATGTATACATTCTTTCTGATTGGTTTTCAGGTATCTTAGGATATAAGATATATTCCTAGAAGTGGGATCACTGGGTCAAATGACAGTTCCATATTTAATATATAAGATATATTCCTAGAAATGGGATCACTGGGTCAAATGGCAGTTCCATATTTAATTTTTTTGAGGTAACTCCATACTGATTTCCACAGTGGCTGCACCAGTCTGCATTCCCACCAGCATTGCACTCGGGTTCCCTTTTCTCCACATCCTTACCAGCATTTGTCATTTGTTGATTTGTTGATGGTAGACATTCTAGCAGGTGTGAGGTGATACCTCATTGTTATTTTAATTTGTATCTCTCTGAGGATCAGTGACTCTGAGCATTTTTTCATATGTCTATAGGCCATCTGTATGTTTACTTTGGAGAAGGGTCTATTTAGGTCCTTGCCCATTTTTTTTTTTGAATTGTTTGTCTTCTTTTTTTTTTAAATAACTTTATTAAGCAATCCTTTTTTATTTTTTTAAAATATATTTTTTATTGATTTTTTACAAAGAAGAAGGGAGAGATAGAGAGTTAGAAACATCGATGAGAGAGAAACATCGATCAGCTGCCTCCTGCACACCTCCTACTGGGGATGTGCCCGCAACCCAGGTACATGCCCTTGACCAGAATCGAACCTGGGACCTTTCAGTCCGCAGGCCGACGCTCTATCCACTGAGCCAAACCAGTTTCAGCGTTTGTCTTCTTTTTTTAAAGTTGTTGGAGTGCCCTATATATTTTGGATATTAACCCTTTATCAGATGTATCATTGCCAACTATGTTCCCCATACAGTGGGCTCCCTTTTTGTTTTGCTGATGGTTTCTTTTGCTTGGCAGAAGCTTTTTATTTTGATGTAGTCCCATTTGTTTCTTTTCTCTATAGTTTCCTTTGCCCTAGGAGATGCATCCATAAACATATTGCTATGAGAGATGTCTGAGATTTTGCTTCTTATGTTTTCTTCTAGGATTTTTATAGTTTCATGACTTACATTTAAAACTTTTATCCATTTTGAGTTTATTCTTGTATGTGGTATAAGTTAGTGGTCTAGTTTCATTTTTTTTTTGCACGTATCTGTCCAATTTTCCCCGCACCTTGAAGAGACTGTCTTGACTCTGTTGTATGTTCTTACCTCCTTTGTCAAATATTAATTGAGTGTAATGGCTTGGGTCAATTTCTGGGGTCTCTGTTCTGTTCTGTTCTGTTCTCTTCTGTTCTATTGATCTACATGTCTGTTTCTGTGCCAGTACCAGGCTGTTTTTAATACAGTGGCTTTGTAGTATAACTTGATATCTTGTATTGTGATCCCTCCAATTTTGTTCTTCTTTCTGAAGATTGCTGTGGCTATTCAGGGTTTTTTTGGTTCCATATAAATTTTTGGAATATGCCATTGGTATTTTAATAGGGATTGCATTGAATCCGTAGGTTGTTTTGGGTAGTATGGACATTTTAATGATGTTAATTCTACCAATCTGCAAACATGGTATATTCTTTCACTTGTTTATATATTCCTCTATCCCCTTTCTCAAGGTCCTCTAGTTTTCCGAGAGAGAGAGAGAGAGAGAGAGAGAGAGAGAGAGAGAGATATCAACGTGAGACACACTGATTGGCTGTCTCATTCTGATGCCTGGACCAGGTTGGGAATCAAACCTGTAACCAAGGCATATGTTCTTGGCCAAGAATCAAACCCATGACCCTTTGGTCTGAAGGCCAATGGTTCACTAAGCCAAACTGGCCAGGGCTAGAAGTTTTTGATTTTTTAAATCTATGTTTGTGTTGTTTTAACTTTTAAAATGTTTCATTAAAAATTATTTTATTAAATAATGGTCAAAACATATTAATCAAGATTTTTACTTTATGATAATTATTCATATTTTTAACAGAAAATATTTTTTATTTTTTTAAATTTATTTTTATTGTTGAAAATATATATGTCCCCCATTTTCTCCCCTCTGCCCCTTCCACCCAGCCGCCACCCCGCCCCAGGCCTTCACCGCACTTGCCTGTGTCCATGGGCTATGCAAATATTCATATAAATTGTTTGATTAATCCCTTCCCACCTCCCATCTTCTCTTTCCTCTGAGATCTGTCAGTCTGTTGCATGATTTTAGAGAAGAAGGGAGCGGGAGAGAGAAAAATAGAGACATCAATCTGATAGAAAGACATCCAGCAGCTGTCTCCTGCAACCTGACTGGGAATTGAACTAGCAACCTTTTGGTGCATGGGATGATGGCCAATCATCTGGGCCATACCAGCCAGGGCTATTTCTTTTAATTATACTCCAAATTGTTTTGCACTCAGCATAGAATGAAAACACCTCAAATCACCATGGTAACATAGACAATTCACATTTATCACAGTGAACTAATATACATTGACAGTTTGTGTAATTATAGAAAATCAGGTCCATTATAAATAAATGATTTGGTATCCTTTTCTAAATTAAGTACATAAATTATTGTAAAAATGAGTAGACCTCTCAATTTGATATTTTATCCATTTCTATACCTACTTTAGCATCTTTATATTTGAATGCTCACAGTAATTTTGAAAATATTAATTCTGAAATACACTGAAAAACTGTACCTCAAGATATTTCAAAGAATGAATTATTGCAAAGGCATTCATTCGCAAGAAAAAAAGAACAACTTGACATTCAGCAAGAAACAAAATGATGACTCAACTGGTAAGAAGTGAATTTTAGCCTTATTTCACTCTTCCGAAAATATTTTCATAATGAAAAAGTGAATTATTAAGCTTTTAGGCTTAAAAATATAATATGATTCTAATTCCAGAGAGTTATATTTTATAAACCAGAATTCTCACAGAAGGCTGACTAATAGAAGACCTAAAGCTATACAGAAAAGCTGCTTTAGAGAATTGAGTGAAGGCAATTCTGTATGTGACCTATTTTGTTTGGGTTCATAGACCTACAGGGAGGATTCATACTCTCCAAGGGCATAATATCAAGGCTAACTATAGCATTCAGTTAATTCACAGAATTACACAACAGTTCAAGTGCTGTCTTCAATGTGCACATCCTTTTTATAGCTTTTAATGTGGATCTCTCCCTTTTCTTTCATTCTTTTATTCATTAGCTCTACCTTTCATTCTGCTCCCTTGCTCCGTTTCTTCTTCTCTTCTGCCTTCTATCTGCATTTCTCTTTTTTTTTCTTTCTCCCTCTTGGCTATTTGGCTTATGACACATGCTTATAATTGATTTATGCAAGACCCACTTCTATTTATTTATTTATTTATTTAGTCAATGCAAAGAGTGTAATAAGTACCTATGAAAATACTTTCCCAAAAAAAAAGCTAGGATTTTGACAAAAAGCTACATCCAAATATATAAAGCTATACCTTCCTTTACTGCACTTTGCTTTATGGTGTTTTTTACAAATTGAAGGTTTGTGGCAATCCTGAACTGAGCAGTCTATCAGAGCCATTTCTAAAATAGGCTCAGATGATGGTTAGCAGTTTTGAACAATAAAGTCTTTTTAATTTGGGTATATACATTGTTTAGAAATAATGTTTTTCAACACTTAATAGATTACTTTCATATGAACTGGGAAACAAGAAATATGTGACTCTCTTTCTTGTGATATTCACTTTCTTATGGTGCTCTGGAACCCAACCAGAAATATCTCTGAGGAATGACTGTAATCCTATTTCCAACCTATCCCCCATTCCTCCTGAGCAATCAATATTCCTACTTTCTAAAATACATTTTTGCATATTTTGAGTATTCTGAACACACACACAAATTAATTTTAATCACTTATACCTTTGTGAAATGTATTTTTTGCACTTTTTCCATTTAATATTATATTGCTAAGATTCATCCATATTTATGGCTGTCTCTGTATTCATTCATTCTGACTGCAGTATTCCATATCCACAATAGACTTATTCACTCTCTTGAGGGTGTCTGGGATCATTTCAGGTGAATTCTATAAATTTTCAAGGAAAATATTACCACAATTTTATACAAACTCTTGCAGAGAATGGAAAAAGAGGGAAGGTTTTCCAATTTATTCTCTGAGGCTAGTATAATTCTGAAACCTACATGAAAACGATATTATAAGAAAGAAAAATTATAGTTCTAACTCATTCATGAGTATGAATGTAAAGATTCTAAACAAAATTTTGCTGATCAAGTCCAATCATGCAAAAACAAAACAAAACAAACAAACAAACTAAAAAATTTGAGTCAAGTTGGATCCATCCCAAGCTTCCATGACATAATACTTGAAAATGTATAAATAGCCCTAGCAGGTTTGGCTTAGTGGATAGAGCTTCGGCCTGAGGACTGAGTGGACCTGGGTCTGATTCCAGTCAAGGGCAGATGCCCGGGTTGCAGGCTTGATCCCTAGTGTGGGGCCTGCAGGAGGCAGGCATTCAATGATTCTCTCTCATCATTGATGTTTCTATCTCACTTTCTGTCTCTGGAGTCGATAAAAATATTATTTTAAAAATGAAATGTATAAATATAACTCATTACAGTAAAAGATTAAATAAGAAATTATCTCAAAAGGTGCACGAAAGACATTGCTAATATTAAACATGTATTAATGATAAAAACATTAGTGTATTTAAAATCAAAGGGCTTTCTTAAACTGTAAAAAGCACCAATGTGGAAAATACTTTTTCTTTTTAAAAAGTTTTTATTGATTTTGAGAGAGAGAGAGAGAGAGAGAGAGAGAGAGAGATTTACTGGCTGCCTCCTGCAGGATCGAGCCTGTAGCAACTTGGAATCGAACCAGCAACCTTTCAGTGCACAGGATGATGCCCCATCCTGTGTATCGAAATATTTCCACTCTGGCTGAGTCACCCTAGCCAGAGGGGACATATTCTTTTAAAGTTAGGAGAAGTATAAGGATGTCCACTGTCATAAGTTCATTTAAAATTTTATTGAATGTCTTAATGCAATAAGAAAAGGAGAAAAAAAGATTGGAGGCATAAGAATTGTTAGGGGGAAATGAAATTGTAATTATTTGCAGATAATATGATTCTTTACATAGAAATTTAAAAATGTAGAGGCAAATGCTTAAGTATAATAAGAGAATTTTGCAAGGGTTTTTTAAACCTAAAAAAATATTGACATTTTGAACTGGATACTTTTTTTATTATAAGTGGCTGTTCTGTGCATTGTGAAATGTTTAGTAGCACCCGTAGCCTCTTCAACCAGTCACCAGAGGTACATCACCCCCATTTGCAACAACCAAAAATGTCTCCAGACATTGCTAAATATACCCGGGTGGACAGTTGAGAACCCCGGGCTAGAGATAAGACTAATATAGGGGGAAAAGGCAGCTCCATTCTATGTACTAGCAATAAAGTAGCAGATAATATGAGACACCATTTACCATAGCATCCGAGAATATTCATTACCTAGGAATAAATCTATAAAGATAGTCAAGCGCTGTGAAAAGAAAATTATAAGACTTTATTAAAACTTAGAAAAGAATATTTAATCAATTGAGAGACAACTCATGCTCATAGATAGGAAAATATAGTAAAGATGTCAAATCTTTCCTGATAATTTATAGATGCCATATATTTTCCTGTCATAATCTAATCAAGATTTTTCATGGAACTTAACAGGATGGTTGTAAAATTGAATATGGAAGCGTATAAAGCAAAGAGAAATCAGAACACTTCTGAGAAAAAGGAGTAGTGAGTGGAGACTTGCCATGAAAGAACATCTTATTGTCAATAGTATTTTTATAGTATGAAATTGGGTCAAAGAGAGACAAAGGAATTAATGGAAAGGGAGGTAAAGGCCAGAAAAAGACCGAAATCTCTATATAACTTACGTATAAAGGGGAGGCACCTGTCCAGTCAATTGGGAAAGGGGGAGGGGGAGGTATTCCTGAAAAAACGATTTTCAATATAGGAAAAAAGTGAAATTGTATCCCAATCTCACATCAACTAAAGGTGGATTAAAAATGAAAATATAAAAAGCAAAATTTAAAAAATTCTAATAAGCATTCATTATAAAAATTGATGATTTTAAATCCAGATGACAAGAGCATTTTTTTTAGCAAGACATTGTACTAAACAGTCAGAGACTTCCTCCTAGTACAGAAAATTCGAAAAAGCAGGAATATATGAACATACACACACACACACACCACTCTTTCATAAATGTACTCATCACTGTTACATATACGATTATTAATAAAGCACTACTAGAGAGATAATGATTAATTAATAACTTGTAATGTAAGTCATGTATATAAATAAGTATATAAGATATTAAATAACCCTAAAAAAGAATGATAAAGGACATAAGAAGGAGTTTTCCTGTTAGCCAATAAAAATGTACTGAGTTCAGAGTATTGCAACACTTTGGTTTTGTTACCAAATTCCTTTTAAGGTGTAGTACTTAATCTTGTCTAATTATTACTTACTCTTTTCCATTCTTTCCTTTTACCAAATCTTTGATATTTTATGAGTCTTACTGGTCACTCTTTTTATAAGAGGTTTTATTTCAATGTCCTAGTTTACCTGCTATCCTGAGATGTGTATTACTAAGTAATGGACCTTTTCTTATTTTGAAAGTTCAATCAGCTTATCTGAGTACAGCAGCTTCCCCTTCCGTGTAGTTTCACTTTATGCAGTTTGAGTTACCTGTGTCAAACAGTTCCGAAAATGTTCAATGGGAAAATTCCAGAAATAAACAATTCATAAGTTTTAAATTATGCACCATTCTGAGTACCATGATGAAATCTCATGTTGTCCTGCTCTGTCCCACCCACAATGGGAATCATTCCGTTGTCTAGAGTATTCATGCAGTGTATGCTACCTGCCCATTACTCACTTAGTAGCCATCTCTACTGTGGTGGTATGGCAGGGCTTATGTGCAAGTAACCTGTATTTTAGTAATAATGGCCCTAAAGCACAAGAGTAATGACACTGCCTTGGCCAGTGTGGCTCAGTTGGTTGGACGTCATCCTGTGCACCAAAGGGTTGTTGGTTTGATTCCAGGTCAGGGCACATGCTGGTTTGGGGGCTTGATCCCAAGGACGGGGAGTGTAGGAGGCAGTGGATCTCACATGGATAATTTTCTGTCTCCCCCTCTTCCTTCTTCTCTCTCTAAAAATCAGTTTTAAAAAAGAGTAGTGATGCTAGTGATTCGGATATGCCAAAGAGAAGCCATACAGTGCTTTCTTTAAGTGCAAAGGTGAACGTTCTCAAGAGAATAAGATAAAAATTGTATGCTGCGGCCCTAACTGGTTTGGCTCAGTGGATAGAGCATCGGCCTGCGGACTCAAGGGTCCCAGGTTCGATTCTGGTCAAGGGCATGTACCTTGGTTGAGGGCACATACCCAGTGAGGAGTGTGCAGGAGGCAGCTGATCAATGTTTCTTTCTCATCGATATTTCTGACTCTCTATCCCTCTCCCTTCCTCTCTGTAAAAATCAATAAAATATATATAAAATAATTGTATGCTGCGGTTGCTAAGATCTATGGTAAGAATGAACCTTTGATGAAATTGCGAAGAGGGAAAAATAACTTTGTAGAAGTTTTGCTGTTGCAACTCAAACTACAAAAGTTATGGCCACAGTGCGAGATAAGTGCTTAGTTAATATGGATACAGCCATGCTGTACAGATGAAACTAATACAAAATAATATTGAGTGTAAACTGTAATTGAAAAATACAATTAAGAAAGAGAAAATCAGAAGGAAGAGAAAAAAACATTTTTTAAAAGGACTGAAAAGGCATTAAATTTGTGGGTGGAAGACCTGAACAGAAAATGTGTTCTGATTGACAGCAGCGTGTTTTACCAGAAAGTATGGAGCCCATAGGAAGACTACAGCAAGGGTACCCCACAATGAGCGACACTAAGCCATTTAGTGCAAGTAATGGGTGGTTACACAGATCCAGGAATAGTTTTGGACTGAGAAATATAAAAATTACTGAAAGTGCTACATCTGCTGTGGAGGAAGTGGCCACCACATTGATTCAGGAGAAAGGATACCTTTCAAAGCAAGTCTTCAGTTGGGATGAGACCTGGATCTCCTGGAAGAAGACGCCCAATGGAAAGTGGGAAGAAGGTACTGGGGCATGACACATTGAAGGGCAGATGAACTCTGGTACGGTGTGGCAACATTGCAGAGCATCTGATAGAGCCAGACATGGAAAGAGTAACACATGGGCTCTCAAACACAAAAACTATCCTACCATTTGTTGGCACCACAGTCAGAAAGTGTGGGTGACGGCCAACTCGTTTATGGAATGGTTCCACCAATGCTTCATCCCGGAAGTGTAAAAATATGGGAAATAGAGAGGGCTGGGTTCAAAGCACCATTAATAATAGACAATGCATCTGGCAATCCTGAATCTGTTTGCTATGATGATGAAAATGTCCAGGTGGTATTTTTATCTCCAAATACCATCTCAATGCGTCAGCACCTTAACTGGGGCTTCATTTGTTTTGCCAAAGCCATATACATCCACCTGGCATCTGATCACGTTGATCAGTAATTGATGCAGACCTTAATCTGGACACAATGCAATGCTGGAAATCATTCACCGTTGCTGACACAGTAACACTCATCACAGCTGCAGTGGATGAATTAAAACTAGAAACTATAAATGCCTGTTGGAAAAACTTATGGAGGAAAGACATGAATGATTTTAAAGGCTTCCCAGAGATCAATGGAGAAGTTAGGAAGATCATCCATGCAGCAAGGAAAGTTGGTGGAGAAGAATTTGCTGATATACTTGATAAGGAAATTGAAGAGCATATTGAAATGAGGAATTGGAAGAACTTTTTGAGTCATCTATAAAAGAAGAGGAAGATAAAGAAGTAACTGAAGCAGAACCAGCAATGTGGACATTACTGAAATTTGCTCGTGTTTCAAATTTATATTCAAATTGACAGACATTTAAGGAGAATTTTATGGAATATGATCCTCGAATGGAACATAGCATTAACCATATGAGTGTATGATCACCGAAGGATTATACCTCTACAGCAATATTTTGATGAGTTAAAAGGAGACAACAACTTCCAATTACAATGTTCTTCCAAAATGTTTCAGCAAAAATACCTTGAACTATCGACGATCCCCAGCTATCAACATCCCCTACTCCTGACATCTAACCATCGACATCATCATGACTATGATTTAGGATCACCCAAAGCAGATGATCCTCCCTCTGAAATATCATCAATAGTAGCCCAATGCTATGCCACAATGCCAACATCATTCACCTCACTTCATCTCATCATGCAGGCATTTTATCATCTCACATCATCACAAGAATAAGGGTGAGTACAAGACAATAAGATATTTCGAGAGAAAGAGAGGAGAGAGAGAGGAGGAGAGAGGCCACAGTAACATGACTTTTATTACAATATGTCATTTTAATTATTCTTTTTATTATTTATTGTTGTTAAACTCTTCCTGTGCCTAATTTATAAATTAAACTTTATCATAGGTATGTATGAATAGGAATAAACACAGTATATATAGTGTTCATTACTATTCATGGTTTTAAGGATCCACAGGAGGTGTTGGAATGTATTCCCCATGGATAAGGTGGGAATACTGTACTATCAATGCGCTTATAGGTTGTATTTCTACTTCTCAATCAGTGTTGTTCAATAACGACAATGACACTTTGCATTCTTAAAGAACCTTAAATGCGAAGATCATAAAGACATTTTCACAAGAGGAAGTACTCTTGTTATTTCAGTTTTGTGATGGAAAATTGATAAGGAGGATTGGCTGAGAGAATTAAAAATACCATTTGACTACATTCCTTATCTTATTTATTTTACACACATACATAATCAGTTAAAGGAAAAAAATTTTGACCTAACATTTTTAAAGGACACATTTTTAATACTCTCATACTTAGTTTTTGAAAACATCCAATTGAGTGAGAACTTTAGCCAAGGTAAATGAGCATGGAGCTTATACAGTGAAATTTTGGAGTGTGGTTACACATCTGGATTTCACCTTTATATTCTACTAGAAGCCCGATTCATGGATTCGTGCACCAGTGGGGTCCCTCGGCCTGGCCTGCAAGGATTGGGCCGAAAGTGGCTCTCTAACATCCCCTGAGGGAACCCAGGTTGCAAGAGGGTGGTTCTCGGGTGATGCACCCCAGAATGGGGCTCCCTCCTCTCTCGTTCCGGGTGTGTCACCCAAGAACCACAGCTGCCAAGTCACTGCATTGAGCATCTGCCCCCTAGTGGTCAGTGCACATAATAACTACCGGTCAGAGCGTCTGCCCCCTGGTGGTCATTGTGTGTCATAGCTACCGGTCGGACAGTTAGACAGTCACTTAGGCTTTTATATATATATATGTGCACTCGGAGGCGGGGGGGTCCCTCAGCCTGACCAATGCCCTCTTGCAGTCTGGGACCCCTCGGGGGATGTCCACCTGCTGGCTTAGGCCCGCTCCCTGGGGGATTGGGCCTAAGCTGGCAGTCAGACATCCCTCTGGCAGCCTGGGAGCCCTTGGGGGATGTTCACTTGCCAGCAGGGAGCAGGCCTAAGCTGCAGTCAGGCATCCTTAGCACTGCTGAGGAGGCGGAAAAGGCTCCCACCATCACCGCTCTACTGGCAGCCATCAGCCTGGCTTGTGGCTAAGCAGAGCTCCCCCTGTGGGAGCGCACTGACCACCAGGGGGCAGCTCCTGCATTGAGCATCTGCCCCCTGGTCAGTGTGTGTCATAGTGACCAGTCATTCCCAGTCACTCTGCTGTTAGGGTCAATTTGCATATTACCCTTTTATTATATAGGATAGAGGCCTGGTGCATGGGTGGGGGTCGGCTGGTTTGCCCTGAAGGGTGTCCCGGATCAGTGTTGGGGTCCCACTGGGATGCCTGGCCAGCCTGGGTGAGGGGCTGAGGGCTGTTTTCAGACTGGCCACACCCCCTTCAGGGTGGGGGTCCCCGCTGGGGTGCCTGGCCAGCCTGGGTGAGGGGCTGATGGCTGTTTGCAGGCTGGCCAAGCTCCCCAGCAGGGGCCCTCACCCCATGAGGGTGTGGCCAGCTTGGGTGAGGGGCTGATGGCTGTTTTCAGGCTGGCTACAGCCCCTTCAGGATGGGGGTCACTCCTGGGGTGCCTGGCCAACTTGGGTGTGGGGCTGAGGGCCATTTTCAGGTTGGCCACACTCCCTTCAGGGTGGTGGGTCCTGCTGGAGTGCCTGGCCAGTCTGGGTAAGGGGCTGATGGCTGTTTGCAGACTGGCCAAGGCCCCCAGCAGGGACCCTCACCCCATGGGGGTGTGGCCATCCTGAGTGAGGGGCTGATGGCTATGTGCAGGCTGGCCACAGCCCCCAGCCATTCAAGCTCCCAGTGGAGGCTGGCTGGAGGCAGGTATCTGGGATTTATTTATCTTCTATAATTGAAACTTTGTTGCCTTGAGCGGAGCCCACAGCCAGCCAGCGCAGGCGGGAAGCTTGGGTTCCTCCATCGCTGGGGCAACCAAGCCTCCTGCTTGCTCCAGCTCTGTGGCTGTCCACCACCATCTTGGTTGGGTTAATTTGCATATAGTCACTCTGATTGGCTGGTGGGCATGGCTTGGGGCGTAGCGGGAGTGCAATCAATTTGCATGTTTCTCTTTTATTAGATTAGATAGTTGTTTCCACATTGCAATCATCAGCATTGACTTTAAAGGAGAATCTGAATGCAGTTAATTGATCCATGCTAATGTCTTTCTTATTCAGTTCTAAACCCTGTATTATTCTTAAAGTTTTATAAGGTGATATGAAGTTAAGCACGCATTTCTACATCTAATACAATTTTAGTTATTCATTTTACTATGCATTGATAATCTGCTTTTCTAGATACTGGTGTATTATGATTGTCTACTATAACCACTAGGCTAATTGCCTATAATGACTTAACAATGATAGAAGTTTGTTTTTTACTTAGATAATAGCACTCAATGTATGAGTGGATGAACAAATTACTAACGCAGATCTCCTCTGAGCACTCACACAGGAATCCAGGGGCATGCAAGCCCTCCTGTCTTTAATATGTAGCTTCTCCACTTGCCCAGGATGTAACTTCCATTCTAGCAGCCAGAAGGAGGAAGAATCATTAGACCACTTAGGGAGCTTTAATGACTGAGGCCCAGAAGTGTTATCTATCTCTTCACATTTCCTTGGCTAGAGCTAATCATTTGTCTGCACATCTAAGTACAGGAAAGACTAGAAATGTAGACTGTGTATGTGCCCAGGAAAAAGAGAATATGGATTTGAATGTTCAGACATGTTCTGTGCTACATATAGTAGTGAACATAATGGAAAAATGTTCCACAATCATGGAGCTGATAATATAACAATGTATAACAACTAGTTAAATAAATCACATATTTTTGTTACTTGTAAGTACCATGAAGGGAATAAATAATGTGTATAAGGGCAACTGTTAGTGAGAGGAAATGGCTAATTTGAATGTGGTGATTTGATAGGACCTATCTGTGAAAGTCAAACTGGGATATAAATGATAAGGCACTAGTCATGCAAAGAACTGCATGAGAAAACATTGGGGGTGGGGGGAGGAGATAAAGAGAGAGAGAATCCTGAATGGAGCAAACTCATGTGTTTGAAGAACTGGAAGAAGCCCAGAGTGGATAGAGTATGGAAATTAGAAATATTAAAGAAATAAAAAGATGTTAAAGGCCATGATAAACATTTTGTGTTATATTCTAAGTGAATGGGAAGCCGTTGCATGGTTTTAAGGAGAAGGGCCATATGGCGTGATTATGTTTTAAAGTATCACTCTGGTTGCAGAACAGAGAGTGGTGTGTCATTGCTCCGTGTGAACACAGGATACTGGCTAGGAATTCAGGGAGAGATCGCAGTAGCTTGGGCCAGCATAGATGAAGAGGAAATGGAGAGAATGGGAAAATCCAGGATATGTTTTGGAGATAGAATCTGTTATTGCCTAAGACGTGGGCTTTTGTTTGTTTCTACCACCGGAGGAGTTTAGATTTAATTTCTGGATCTTATCTCCTGATCTGACATCCGCTGAGCCCCAGGTCAGACATCTCTTTAGGGGAGAAACTAGTGAATGGGGTTCAGTCCAATTGAAGGGGAAGGGAGGCTGAATCAGAATGGCTCAGGAGTGGACTTCTGCCCAATGAACCGAGGGTTGGAGCATTACCGCTGAAATGAAATCTTTCAGTCCTGCACTGATTAATACAGATGAAGGCTGAGCACTTGAAATATGGCTAGTCTGAACTGCAATGATCTGTAAGCATAAAGTATAACCACATTTTGAAGACCTGGTATGTAAAAATAAGTATAAAATATCTCATTAATATATTCATACTGGTTATGTTTTGACATCATAACATTTTGCATATAGTATTGGATTATATCATAACATTTTGCATATAGTATTGGGTTACATCAAATGTATTACTGAAAATAATTTCATCTTTTTTCTTTATGTTTTTGGACTTCTTTAAAGAAAAACTTTGATTTTTCAGAAAAATTGCTCAGTTAGTACAGGCAGTTCCCATATTTCACCCACCCACACACAGTTTCCCCAATTATTAACATTTCACATTAGTGTAGTACAATTTTGCAGTCATTAACCACTATTGATGCATTTTTGTTAATTAAAGTTTATAGCTTACATTCACTCTTCGTGCTTCACAGTTAGATGTGGGGTTTGACTGAGGTTTTTCACTTGATTGGGTGGAGGGACAGCCCTCAGCTGCTCACTAAGGGGAAAAAGACTGTGAGAAATGTGTTTGGAAATCTAAAAAGAATCGCGTGTTAGGTCTCATGTATAAAGTTTAAGAGACCAAATAACCAAGCAGAGATCCAAGTAATTGGATAAGTCTGTGCACTCATCAGCGGAGGGATGAGGTTACATTTCAAATTCAAATGGTGTGAAGAGTTAATGACAAGCAAATGGAAAGAGCGAGGATAGCTCACTCAAAAAAATGTTGCTTTGCCCTGGCTGGTGTGGCTCAGTTGGCTGTTGCATCACCCCATATACCAAAAGGTTACAGGTGTGATTCCTGGTCAGGTAATTTCAATCCCTGGTTGGAACATGTATGAAAGGCAACCAAATGAAGTTCTCTCTCACATCAATGTTTCTCTCTCTCTAAAAAAAATCAATAGGAAGTATATCCTTGGGTGAATATTTAAAAAAATTAAAAGTTTTGTTTTACTTTTGAGAGTGTACAAATGACGCAGTGTGGTTAGTAAAAAGATTTGCTGACTTGATTTTCTTTTCAAGATGAGAGCTATGAGAACTCATTTGAACACAGAAGAGAATACTGCAGACAGTCTAAGTTTGTTGATTTGAAACAAAGAAAAGTTAACTGTGCAACTGGGAGTGTATGGAAGGAGGTCTTAGCACTAGGGAAGGGATCAGGGACATGTGTGCCAATAGGAGGAGGAGATAATATGACAGGGTAGATGGAGGGAGATTGTAGGTTTTGCGTGATGAGAGAGTTTTTTTCTTATTGCTTTTCTTCCTCAGTGTGAAAAAGTATAGGACAAGCTGAAGCAACAGGAGAAGGAAGATGTTGGATATGTGAGGCATGGAACTGTGAGCCATCCAAAAGGGGCGAAAGTGGACTAATTGGGAAAGTTTGGTAGAATTCAGGAGCAATGTTGACTAAACATTTGAAGTCTGAGGTCATGAATTTAAAGTAAGACCAGATAGCAAGGTCAGGACTCAATGAAGCCAGAGGGGCACCTAATGTGCAGAATTTAGGGAGGGGCTCACTCTGAGTTTTGCCTGAAGCAGCTCACATGCCCAAGTCTAGGCCAGGCCTCGCCAGACAGTAAAGTTTTATGATTTTCTCAAATAATATTGAGCTACTTGAGTGTAGGCAAAAACATATGCACAACTCAGTTTAACCATGGTTGTGATTTGGCCTTGAAATAAAATTGGACAGAGACGTACAAGAGAACAGATGATATTTGCAAGGAAGATCATAGAGCCTATGCAGGAATAGGAGGGGAGAGAAACTACATGGGGGTGAAGTCTAATGACAAATTGGACTGATAAGTTAATGAGTACATTTAGGGGCTCATAGGATTGTTGCAGGGGTAAGGAATGAAAGTTGGTTTCCTACGAGGTAATATAGTTACTCAACAAGACCACTTTTAGAGTGTGGTTTCAATAGTGGGTGGCAAGAGGCATGAAAGGAATGGTAACTGAGAGTGAGGAAGTCAGCTAACACAGAAGCCAGGCTGTTGGGTCATCCAAGTAGACAACGAGGTGGAGAGAAGTGATAACAGGTGTGTGGATAGAGATGAATGCAGAGCATCAAATGCTGAGTTCTTCACTGAACAAAGGCTGAGTAACTGATATATAAGAGTAATCTGACTGATTCCTAAATAATTAAACTATGATATGATTCTGATTCGCATATATACTTCTGTTTATTGATTCTAATAAATACTTAATAAAATTAACTGGATAAGGAGAGGAAGAGCATGAATAATTGAGATTCTGTTGAAATTTGATATTTCCTTTGGCATTTTGGTCAATGACTTATATCTCAGACACTCATTTTTCTTTTAATGGCCCCCAAAAGTTATTATGTTAGCTTCATTTTTAGCTTCCTTATTTTTATCCTGCTTACCCAATAGGGGAGGTAGTTATGAAAAGGAAAGTAGATAATGTTTTGTAGAAGGAGGGAAGAAGGAAAGTAATAAACATGAACACATACTGAATGGCTTATACTTATAAATATATTTGTAATATTTGCACATAAAGGTGAATGAATTATTCTCCTTTTTTCATGTTGTGGAAACAAGAAAATGTAGGTCAAAGAGCATAAGTGTAGGAAAGGAATGGATAATGATGATAACAGTTTCCATTCACTGTACAGCTCTCATGTGTCAGTCACCCACTAAGTGCCTTCCCTTTGTAAGAGCCCAGGCACGTTGGGGTTATCATGCTCTCTTGACAGTTGAGAAAACAGGTTTAGTGAGGGTAATGTGCCCGGATCACACAGATAATTGGCAGAACCAGAAATCAAACTCCAGTCCCTGAATCCCAAGGCCATACCTACTGTTCCCCAGAATAATATTGAACAGAGCCAACATTTTCACATACAATCTTCATTGGATGTATCATTTTTCCTACAAAAACACATTGAAGTACTTGATGTGCCTCGTAATAAAAATATCATTTTCCTTACAATTTTTATTGAACAGAAAATATTCAAGATGTGTAGACTCTGAGAGCAGTTCCTGACTGGTAAAAGCTGCCGTACGACTCCAGGTTGTTGGTTTCCACTTCTCCTCTAGTGTACATCGAGTAAAACATGTTTAAAGGAATTAATTGCCTTCAAAGTTTCTGAAATAACTAAACTCCAGGATGGAAAAAAAACAAAACAAGAAAATTTGATGGGGCATAATTTATTATATATATTATGTAATATATATAATATCAGGGTGGCCTTTTAAATTTCTACTTGTAGAAACAACTAAAAAGCATGGTCCCTCATGGCTACTCAAGGGTGTTCTTTGTGGTTCCAGATCATGGAACCACAGTGCAATCATTGGAGAAGAGCCAATATGCCAATGGAGTTCATTTTTCATGTGAAAGGTTTGAAGTACTCAACTGCAAGCCTATCTCAGGATCTGAAATCAGATTAGTAAACAAGTCACAAAAGTGGTTTCTAGCATCACACTGATAACAGTGTGAAAGGGACTGATTTGGCTCCTTCACTGGTAAATATAAAAGGTGAGAGGTAATATAAACGAAGTTCATAATGTTATGAGGAGGGTATATATGGATTTTCTGTATATTATTAGTTGGTGTGTCTTTCATGCATTACTGTAATTTATTGATTGCTCACTCAATATCAAGCACTGTCTTTGGTGCAGCGCCTACAAAGATAAGAGATACACTCTGCTTTTATTAAGGAGACCATAGTTTTGTGGGAGAGTCCAAGGGTCCACACAATGTTGAGCACATAATAGGTTCTCAATAAATAGTTGCTGATACATGTTTTGGTTAGGTATGGGGATGAATAGCAAAAGTGTGTGGAGTGTATGTAGCAAGTGCTATGATAGGGCAGGATAGGACATGCAGAGACACTTGGACTTCTGCTGAAGGTTTCTGTAAGCGTGACCGTCAAGTCACATTTGGGAGGAATTATATAGAGAAGAAAGGTTAGGAGGAAGGAGGATGGGAACTTACAGAAAATAACATGTGCAGAGACAGGAAGCTGAGAAAGAGCATGGTGAATTTACAGAATTGGATTTTCAGTACCCAGGGCATTGTGTTGAAAGAGGAGAACAAAGATTAGTAAGGGGACTTCAGGAAAGCCATATATGCTCACCAAGAAATGCTTGTGTTCTTGTATAGACACTGGATCTCAAACACAGCATTGTTATAACACAGTAGAGAAAATAATGGTTAATGCTTATTAAATGCTTACTATATACTAAATGTTTTACATATATTAATTTTTTAAACCTCATCTATCTTCCTGAGATGAGAATTACTATTAGCTCATTTTAAGGACTAGACAAGTGAAATACAGTGAAATCAAGTAACTGACTTGAGATAATAGAGCTGGAATTTAAACCCAATGATCTGGCTCCAAAATCCACACTCCTACCACTTTAGTATATTGCCTCTTAATGCAGTGTCAAATTTTGTGTAACATGCTATTAATAATGATATTTGAAGTATCTAAGTTGAAAAATTATTATTTTTGTGATAATACATCTCTCATTCACTTACTTTCCAATATAATTTCTCAAGTTGGAGAAAAGAAGTGTAGGAACGTGGGGGCGGGGGGAGCGGGACTAGGAATCTACACTAATAAAAGAGAAACATGGTAATTGGTGTATGACCGCTACCCTTTTCATTGGCTAATCAGTGAGTATATGCAAATTAACTGTCAGCCAAGATGGCGGCCGGCAGCCAGGCAGCTGGAAGCGAACATGAGGCTTGCTTGCTTTAGTGAAGGAGGACTCCAACGTTCCCCGCCTGCGCTGCCGGCCTCTGAGCAGGCAGTTTGAAACTTTGTAACAAAACCCCGGGATCTCAGAGCTGGAGTTATACATTGTTTCGATTATAGAATGCAAACAAACCAGCGGAAGCCTCAAAGCTAGAGCCAGAGTTAAAGCTGGCCCAGAATAAAATAAAAAAAGAGAAAAAAAGGAGGGTTTGGGAGCTTCAGTCAACAATCGCCAGCCTGAAAGCAGCCCTCAGCCCCTACCCAGACTGGCCAGGCACCCCAGTGGGGACCCCCACCCTGAAGGGTGTGTGATCAGCTGCAAACAGCCATCATCCCCTCATCCAGGCTGGCCAGGCACCCCAGTGGGGACCCCCACCCTGATTCAGGACACCCTTCAGGGCAAACCAGCCGGCCCCCAGCCCTCTATCCTATATAGTAAAAGGGTAATATGCCTCCCAGCACCGGGATCAGCAGAGCCTAGAGGCCTCCTGGCACCGGATCAGTGTGACAGGGGGCAGCGCCCAAACCCCCTGATCGCCCTGCGACTCTGTGTGTGACAGGGTGCGGCGTCCCAACCCCCTGATCGGCCCTGCTCTGTGTGTGACAAGGTAGAGCCATAACCTCCCCATCAGCCCTGCCCTGAGTGTGACAGTGGCAGCGCCCCAACCCCCTGATCGACCCTGCTCTGTGGGTGATAGAGGGCAGCGCCCCACCCCCCCCACCCCACGGGCCCTGCTCTGTGTGTGATGCGGTAGAGCCATAACCTCCCCATTGGCCCTGCCCTGAGTGTGACAGTGGTGGCGCCCCAACCCCCTGATAGGCCCTGCTCTGTGTGTGACAGGGGGCAGTGCCCTAATTCCCCTATTGGCCCTACTCTGTGAGTGACAGGGGGGAGCTCCTCAACCCCCTGATCGGCCCTGCTCTGTGAGTGACAGGGGGGAGCTCCCAAACCCCCTGATGGGCCCTGCTCTGTGCGTGACAGGGGGGAGCTCCCCAACCCCCTGATGGGCCCTGCTCTGTGCATGACGGGGGGAGCTCCTCAACCCCCTGATCGGCCCTGCTCTGTGCGTAACGGGGGGTGGCGCCGCAACCTCCCCATCAACCCTGCCTTGAGTGTGACAGGGGGCGGTGCCCCAACCACCCAATCGGCCCTACCCTGAACGTGACTGAGCGTGGCATCGCAACCTCCCAATCCACCCTGCTCTGTGCATGAAAGGGGGCAGCACCCCAACTCCCCAATCAGCCCTGCTCTGAGCCCGACCAGGGGCTGCACCTAGGGATTGGGCCTGCCCTCTGCCACCCAGGAGCAGGCCTAAGCCAGAAGATCATTATCTCCTGAGGGGTCCCAGACTGCGAGAGGGCACAGGACAGGCTGAGGGATGCCCCCTTCCTCCCCCCGAGTGCACAAATTTTTGTGCACCGGGCCTCTAGTTATATATAATTCTGAGACATTTATGAGAATGTGTTATACAAGTAGCAGTCTTCCATCCTAGGTAGCATTAGGGTGAAAACGTTTGGAAGACTAGAGACCCAGTGCACAAATTTGTGCACATTGAAAGAAAATTAATTAGAAGAAAGGTTTTAATGTTGCTCTTCACCCTTTCTCTATAATAGAAGTGTCAACCAAATTCACAATTGACAATGACAAATGGAAACACACACATGTGATTGGCGTCAGCAAGAGCTTTATATATATATAGAGATAAACTTGCTTAATTAGACCTGTTTTCTGATTCAGCTAAACTTTTTCCAGCCCAGCGAAGCACCCCAACTTATCTTTCAGGTAATTGTCAGCAACACAGCAGTAAATATCAACACAAAGCAGATTATATTGTAGATCACACAGGGAGAACAAAGGATGAAATATTTAACTGTAGCAGTGTTTGACTATATTCTTCTCAGTGAGAAAGCCTGAAGTCATTTTCAAGTTCCACCATTTCTTACTTCTTTTTAGTTGGGTCAAGTTTCTAAACTTTCTAAATCTCTGTTTTCTGGCTAATGAAAAGAAAATAGGATTCTACCGAGTCTCCTATCTACTTACTCCAGGACTTCTGTGAGGGTCAAATGAGATGAGGCACGTGAAAACACTTCACAGACATTTGGTTAAAGTGTAAAATGTTTGCACTTGGCTATAAAGCAAGTTGTGTTCCTGGGCTAAAGAAACTGCAAGGAGGCTAGTCGCTAGGGAGAGGAAGCCGGGTGTTGCTACATGACGTCATTACCCGGCACCCACAGTGACCATTTCTGGGCTGGGCTGGGCTGGGCTATGGGGCACATTTTGTGCCATGGAGTCTTGGCAGCATTGGCTGCGATTCGGTGAGCTGTCGCTCTGGGGTGGTGGGGGGCATGTGTCCCAATTGGGGGAAGCTGAGTGTTGCTTTGTTGGCGTCAGGTCCGCAGTGCAGTTCCTTTGTAAATGGCCAGTGCACATCATGGCAGATCCTGCATTAAGCATCTGCCCTCTGGTGGTCAGTGCATGTCATAGCGACCGGTTGGACGGTCGGAGGGACACTTAGCATATTAGCCTTTTATATATATAGATAGTCATTCAGTGAAGGATGTGACAATATTGAAGATTTTAGTTAGCGAAAATAAAATGTTCCTTTATTCATGGAGAATATGACATCAATATTTTTGAAGTAACATATAAGTGTCAGGAATTGTTAATGATGTGATAGTAAAATTCATAACTGACATGTATTTTTTCCACTCAGGAATACCTTCCCATTTGAATTTCTATAATCTTTTGTCTAGATATCACTTAAAGAACTTTCAACATCCTGTCTATTACTCTGCATTGGTGTGTACTGAAATACATATGGAATGAATAAGAATCACATCTAAATACCCGAAGTGTTGTTCATGGCACTTGACAAACACTTGTTTATTTAAAGTGTCTTTATTACCCCAGTTTTACATATAAGGAAACTGAGGATTGAAAGGTTAACCTGCTTGAGGCCACTAGGAGTTAAAAAAGGTTTTAGTCAGGGGTGGCAAATGGGTTTCCTCATGAGTATCTAAGGAGTAGCCAAGATGGCACCGATTGCTTGGGGAGATCCTATTTTACTTCCTAATCCCTCATTTCTTTCTTAATTTATATATGAAGTAATTTCCAATATGAACTATCAATCATAATTTAAACGCATACAGCTCCTTTAGGATTTCAAAATATGTTCATATTCATTGTTAAGTCCCTATGTGACAAGTGAAGAAAAAGAGATAAGCCCACATTGTGGAAATAAATGGGGAAGCAGAGTTAGCATGGACACGACCCTCTTGACTCTCAGACCAGTGCTCTCTCTCCCATGCTGTGCCACTTCTTATGGCCAATACCAGGTACCCGTGGCCACATTAGAGACCTCACACTGTTTAAATTTTAGGAAGATTCCAGACAACAAAGGGTGTTAGACATCTCTTTATTTAATACTAGGAACGTACCCTAATTGTTGCTGTGTGACTCTGATTGTGTTTATTTGAAAGTTCCTCTCTTCAGTCATCCGTTTAGTTTGACAAGTTAAAAGTGAAATTTTGTTATTATTGGTTTTAATTGAAAGCCCACAGGTAGAATAAGAAACTCATTCTAAGATGGAAATATATGGAGTTGGTATATAGAACAATTAGTAGTATACATTTTTGGAGAATACAGTGGGGTCTTGACTTACGAGTGTCCCGACTAACGAGGTTTTTGAGATACCAGCTGTCTCTAGGCCGATTTTTTGCATTGAGTTGACAGAGTAATTTGAGTTAACGAGCTCCTTAACGAGCTCCATCTCGGAAGGAATTAAACTCGTAAGTCAAGGCCCCACTGTACAATATGGAAAAGAGATTGCAATAAGGGGACACTTCCTAGTACAGTATAGAAGTTAAATTCAGTATGCTGTGAGAAGAAAGTCAGGGAAGGGGCCTGCGGAGAGAAGATATACACAAAGAAACAAGGTTGGTGTCAGGTGAATTTGTCCGATAGCAAAGAGTAGTCCAAGAAGACGAGGCGGGGGAGGGTCTCTGAAGGCTGTTAGAGAACAGGAAGGTTTGTATAGATACTGAGGCTCCATGGGACAGGAAAAGCATTGGGGATAGTGATCCCTTTCTACTCTTAAAACCTGTGATTATACAAAAGTTAATAGGAGGGAAAGTAAAAGTGAGAAGCTTTTCAGAGAAAAGATGAAAGCTTCTGAGAGAAATGGGAGTTTAGAAAAGAAGGCATTTCGTGCATCCTGCTGCCCTGCCACTCTTAAACTTGTCGCAGTGGAACGAGGGGAACTTTCATGTTCTGAGCAGGGTTGAGACTTCCCAGGGATCACTTCCTCGCACACTGAAAGCTTCCCAACAGCAGTCCACGTGGATATGCTCTTGGGCAAAGGTAGTGGAAGCAAAGGCTTGGAAGAGAAATTGCAGAGGGCAACTGCTTCAGAAGGGAGCTCAGATCAGAGTGAAGTAAAACTCCAGGGAATCTGGCTGGGTCGTCTTCCTGCCGCATTTTGAGTTGCTGTTGGTAGTTCCTATTGTACAAGAGCTGTTATACTCCAGGACATGTACACTCTTCTCCATTAACTGTCATTCTCTGCAGCCAGTATTGACTGTTCAGCCCATCCACTTTTATTTATGTAACTGTTAAACTAACTTGGATACTCATCATTTACTTTCTCACTTGCACGATAAAGCATGTCTTCTCCCTTACCTACTTCTGGGCCTCTTTTCATGGAGAAGATATTATGCTATCAAGACTGACTTTATATGGATTACAACTCTTCATATCTCTTACCATGCACAATATATTTTTATATACCTTCCTTTCTTAGAGAGAAATAAGCCCAGTGGGCTATCTTACTAAGACTTGATTAACCTTGTTTTCTGAACATTTATAGGCAGTGCTGGGACACCCGTCACTTTTAATGAGAACGGAGATGCTCCTGGGCGCTACGATATCTTCCAGTATCAAATCACCAACAAGAGTACAGAGTACAAAGTCATTGGGCACTGGACCAATCAGCTCCACCTAAAAGCAAGTATCAACATAAATGTACACCAATGGATAGTGTTCTCAAAGAAGAATGCTTTATTTTTAAGTATATAACCTTTATTAGAATACATTTTCTCCTGAGTACATTTTTAGAAAATCTATGATTTGATTCTATCTTCAACTTTAAAATGTGATGGAAAGTCTTCAATGTCTGTAGAGATAGCTGATAATTGTAGGGATTTAATGAAATACTTCATTTTCTTTTCATTGACTATAGATACACTTGGGGCAATTTTGCCCTTTTCTGAAAGACTCACTTGCTCAAGTCTTTGTACACGGTGTGTGTGTGGGGTGGGGGGAGCGGGGGACTGGGGAGTGGATAATAGAGTATACCATGAATGCTAAAGTTGGGGCTTAAAAATAAGTGTATTTCATCTTTATCACATCTAAGGGGAGACCTTTAGACTACGTCTGACTGATGGAAGTGCATCCTGATCTGGATCTACATTTCATCTTTCTTTTTCTTTTCATCTTTCTTTTTTATTTTTATTTTTTAAAAATATATTTTATTGATTTTTTACAGAGAAGAAGGGAGAGGGACAGAGTGTTAGAAACAGCGATGAGAGAGATCAATCCGCTGCCTCCTGCACACCCCCCACTGGGGATGTGCCCACAACCAAGGTACATGCCCTTGACCGGAATCGAACCTGGGACCCTTGAGTCCACAGGCCGACGCTCTATCCACTGAGCCAAACCGGTTCAGCTCATCTTTCTTTTTTTAAAAAAATATATTTTATTGAGGAAGGGAGAGGGATAGAGAGTTAGAAACATCGATGAGAGAGAAATATCAATCAGCTGCCTCCTGCACACCTCCTACTGGGGATGTGCCCGCAACCAAGGTACATGCCTTTGACTGGAATCGAACCTGGGACCCTTCAGTCCACAGGCTGATGCTCTATCCACTGAGCCAAACCGGTTAGGGCTACATTTCATCTTTCAGTGGCAACACCAGAGAAAGTTAACATACCCAACGGGATGTCTATTGTTTAATAGCCCTTAGAGCTGCCTGCTGTCCCTGTCTTACCTCAGGTGCTGTCAAGACACAATGTCATGTGAGGACAACTTGGATAGAGCAGGGAGAAGCAGGGTCTCAGGGCCTGAGGAGGATGCCAAACACGGCTGGGCATTTGCCTGCCCGGGTGCCACACTGCCACAGAGCTCTGTCTTCTTCTGCTGGGTTGTGGTGGGGACAAGGTGGGGGTGGCATGCAGGATGGCGAAGGGCAGAGGAACTTCTTCAGATGTTCCCCGTTGGAACATCTCCAAGGGGCTCTCCTAGGGAAGGAGGCTTCAGGGGCTTTGGGGAGAGCTGCCTCTGATTGACACCCACCAATCATAAGGGGCTCTAAGCAGGAAGCCAATCCTGAACTTGATGGGTAAGGAAACCCAGGAAGTCACAGGGCACAGGGCTGGCGGTGGTGGCATGGCAGGGTGCAGGGGTGGTTGGAGCAGTTTACCACTGGGTAGGGAATTATTTCACATTTGAACAGCTCCTGGTGCCATAGCAGTGCTCACTGGCTTCTTTGGGTATAATGTAGGGACCTCCAGTAGTCTCAGAAAAGGACGGGCATTCTTTCATTCAGTAGCTCTTCTACATCTATAATATAGGACTATTTGCAGAAATTGAGGGCCAAGGAATTGCTACAGCAGCAGTGTTATCTCCATAGGCAATAAGATGCTTTTAAAGTGCTTCAAACGAACGAGAAACATATTCTTCTTCTTTCTATTGTCTTAATTTGTATTCCATTCTTTCCTCTAATGAAAGTATCTCCTCTTCTTGATTCTCAAAGCTACCATAACACTGTGAGAGTTGAGTTCATTTCCTAAATCAATAATGAAGTTCATTTCCTAGCTACAGCTTATCCTAGCTAAAAGGTAAAAGCTCATGCCATACATGAGGGTGGGAGGGAGTTCACGCTTGTCTCTGTGTATAATGTACACATGGACTTTCATGTGTGTGAACCTACTCAGAAGACATCTGTTTAGCATTTTAATACATGTTCACTTCCACATGTCCAAATACAGTGGGGCCTTGACTTACGAGTTCAATTCGTCCCATGACAGAGCTCGTAACTCAAATTACTCGTATGTCAAATCAATTTTCACCATTACAGTGACACGTGATGTTGGGCTGATGTTGTGGCATTCACTGTGAAGTTCGCTGCGCCAACTAGCAGTGGGCTATCTGAAGCTGGCTCATAACCCGAATTTTAGTTCGCAGCTCAAAGCAAAAAATTGGCGAAGAGACGGCTCGTATTTTGAAAAACTCGTTAGTCGGGACACTCGTAAGTCAAGGCCCCACTGTATAGCCCTTCAGTGGTATGTTTATACAGCATCAGTCACCAATGTTTTCAGAAAAGAAGCAGACGATGAAAAATAACAAAACTAGGGTATTTAGGATCAATTGTCTCTGAAATGGCTTCCTGATAATTAGCACAGTTATGCATTGAATAGTGCACAAATACCACTTCTGTTTCAACTACTGCTGTACAATGTATGACTATGTATCTACACTTTACTGCATGCAGTAGCCTCCTGAAATCTTACCCCTTGTTCTGCAACCCAGATTGACATTTATCCGAACAATCAACAACTCTGCAGGTTGTTGACACCAATCTGAAAACCAATAGCTTTTAAAAATTTGTCTTTATTGTCCAACGTATTACAGATGTCCCCCTTTTATTCCCATTGACCTCCTCCACTCTGCACCAGCCCCCCTGGCCTTCACCATGCTATTACTGTCTGTGTCCATGGGCTATGCATGTACATTCTCCAGTTCACCCCACCTCACACCCCACCCCCGCCTTCCTTCTGAGAAGCAGTAGCTTTTTGGCAAAAGCCCTTTTTAAAGTGGACATATGTTAAATAGAATAGATATGACAAAGAAAATTTGATAAGGGCTAAAATGGGAAGCTACTTTTTTATCTTTTATTAATGCCAAACTGCCTATTAGAGTCTTATGATTATATATTTGCATAACAAAATTACGTGGTTGACAATATGTGTACTAATATATAATACCATGATACGTAAAATAATTATACACACAAGTATACATACACACATCTCTCTATTTGTGAGTGATATATTTATTATAAAACTTTATATCATGTTACTAGTATTGTTCATAAAAGACAACAAAACCACTTATAAGAATTATCTCTCAAGCATGGTCATGATCATTTATAACTTGATAGAAGTCTTGTTTTACTGAAACAGGGGGAATGAAACTCTGAGAAGAAAAGAGAGTGAATTAGACTGTGGGGAGAGGTTATGTCAATTCTGTTGAATTCTGGAATTTATCAGAAAAATAAATTTTCTTGGGAGTTGGATCAGTCACCTGCTCGAAGGTGGAGTAGGGGGTGCTTGGAAAATGACCGATTTATTAAAATTCTGCTTAGAACTTGGGCAAGGCAGCAAAGAAGTTATTTGCCTCCCTTTCATCATATGTAAAATGGAAACATTATTAGCACCTACTTCTTTGGTGGTAATGAGAATTAAATGAAATAGTAAAATGAAGCATTTAGTCCAGGGCCTGGCACACATGAAATGCATAAATATTATCTGTTATTAACCCAGCGCCTCATGGTTCTGTGTGGTCAGTGGGAGGTCTGCTAATGCGTGTGGTGAAAAGTGAAGGTCCGTATTAGCAGAGGCTCTTGCTTTTAGAAAGTTCAGAGAGAATCTCTGCATTTCAAATGCTGACTATTTGTCCGCACAGCTCAGTGTTTCTGCCTGCCTTTAATATTGCCCTTAATGATTTAGAAAATCTACCTGCACTTAAAAAGTAAACTTTATGGGAGATAAATACATAGATATTTTTTATAGTAGTGTGCGGCTACTTATTGTCACCTAGGTGGTTAGTTTGGAATGGATTTGTTAAGTTCATTCTGTGTACATATTCTGTGCTAAGTGTTGGTACTAGAGTGAATATGTGGTCCCTGTGCTCAGGGAGCTCGCATCCTAGAAGGACAGCCAGACACTCAAACCAATAATTCTAGCGCAAAGAGGCAGATACACTGATGAAGGTGTGTGCATGTTTTTTGTTGTGTGTGTGTGTGTGTGTGTGTGTGTGTGTGTGTGTGTGTGTTTAATCCTCACCTGAGGACATGTTCATTGATTTTAGAAAGAGAGGAAGGGAGAGAGAACTAGGAATGTGCCCTGACTGGGAATTGAACCTGCAATATTTTTGGTGTGTGGGGTGATGCTCCAACCAACTGAACCACCCGACCAGGGTGGTGTGTGCATGGTTTTGCAAGAGCAGTGTAGAGAGAGGTTGCTAATCTGGTGAGAGTTGTTGAGGGACAGGGAATGGTACTACTCACCTTATACTCCATCCCTCCTTATTCTATTAAACCAGATTTATCATATATTTCACATTCTCAGTGATAAACAATTATCAGCCAATTATTGGACTAATGTCTACTTATTTTCAAAGAGCCAGTTTTTCTGGCTGAATTCAACCATAGGATAATTTTGTACACAGAGAGTGTATAATTAAGCATATATGAGCACAACAAATTTGCCCTGAATATACTGTATATTAGTTGTATATTAGTGGAGTGAAAGAATTTTAAAATAAGTAAGTTATTCCTTTCTTTTTCTTGAAAAATTATTAGGTGTTTTAGTTTATCAAAAACAGTTTTTATTCCAAATATTATCGTTTCTTTTTCTTTTTTTATGGAACTAACATATGTTCTCCACTTAGCGATTACAATCAGTTAATATAAGTTATTTGTTATAATTTAGGGCTTCTATTCAGTAATCTCAGTCCATTCATTAAAGTGAATTGGAACAATTGGGTCTCTCTATTTGTTAGCTGATTTTCTCAAGAGACAGGTGGTCCTTATTAGTGATTACAAACATATTGTAACCTGGAGGTTCCGAGTAAGCATCAAAGCCAGAACTGAGAAGGAACAGCCATATGCTGATTTGAGTCCACAGGGAGAGGGTGGATCAAGGTTACTGGACCGGCCAGAAATAACTCAGGGCTCACATTTCTATTCTTCCAAACACAGCCACTTTTATGGCATTAGTGTAGGAATGCGATGGGTTTTTGCGTATTTGGTTTTCTTCTCTTTTTAGCCAAGTAAATAATTTGAAGATAAATAAACATAGTCAAGGACAGTGAGTTCACAGGTGCCTCAACCATAATTAGTGATATAGTGTCAATTGGAAAGGGTGGTTGGAAGAAGAAGGCATCATTGAACCTTCCAGATTCCTGAAAACCCTTCTAGATGCTGGATTAAGACCCCCGACATTAATTGCATTTATAACATGCTGGAATTAGCTTCCAGCAAACCTGACTTAATTTTTGAGTGGGCCACGTCATAGGTACTGAATTCTGAGCCTCAGTCTTCTCATCTGTTAAATGGGGATAATCAATGAAGATTAGATGCCTTGTGGTCAAGAACAAGACTCTCAAATCAGAAAGATGATGTCTGAATTCCAACTTCCCATTTATGAGTCTTATAGCCATGGACACATTGTTTTTACAACTCTTAGTCTCAGGTTCTTCACCTACCTGTCAACGATAACTACTTCATAGAGTTCTTGGGATAATTAAAGGAAATTGCACATACAAACCGCCTAGAACATTGCCTGACACACGTTCACTGTTAAATAAATATGGTAATAACAGTTTTGTTTTGTTTTGCCTGTATAAGTAGGCTACTAAGGAGCACCTATAATGGGTATTTCACCATATTTGCAAAATCTTTCCTGCCTTTATCTTGATGTTCTGAGTAGGTAGTAACTGTAAAAGGTGTGCATACACCATGAAAGCTTGTCTGTGCATATACTTGTGTCCTCAAATGTTTATTTTGGTATGACAAACCAATGGACTCCAGGATTCCAATTCATTGGCGACAACAAGCAAAATTTCTGATGGAATTTAACTGTCTTTCCTATGTACCTGTAGTATGGTATTTATAACATGATATTCTAATTGAATATATTTGTTTACCTATTGATGGCCCTTCAAATACATACTATACTGATGTTTCTTCAACTTGCTCAGAATACAGAAAGGCAGAATTTCTGAGTCTCCTCATTTGCCTCTCATGTTTACTGTTTTGGCTAAACATCAAAAGTTTTTAACCAAAATCATTAGATTTATTAATTTCATAGAGAAACAGTTTTTCTATAGTGAAGATTATTGAAATAGTCTTGAAGTAGGAATGAATTGAAAGGAGTTGACACAGTGCTTGAGGGAGACTTGACATTTTATTTGCTTTGACTCTTAGAAATCATGCACTTTCTCTTTGCCTCTGTTTTCCCATTTGCAAAGTTGCCTGCATTTGAAAATGTTCTTTTATAGTAACATTGGTGCATGTTGAAACAAGCATCATGTAAAGAGCTCCCTCTCCTACAAAGCATGAAGGTAAAGTTAGTTCCCTGAGATCTTTCACTACCTTCCAATAGAACTTGAAATGCCATTATAAATGCCTTTATACACTATTCTGAAAATATTTTGTTCTGCTCCCTTTCCTTGTTACAAGATGATTCATTGTTAAAACTATATATTTGTGTATTAGATAAAAAGTTATTGTTTTCAGGAATGTTATTTTTGCTATCAGTGTTTATGAGAAAACAAGCATTTGGTAAATTCATGTTTTTGACACATTGAGCAAATGTCAAAATTATTAAATTTTAACTACATTCTTGTCAAGTCAGAGTAGGTGCTCAATAAGTATTTGTTGAAAAGTTATTAATAATATGCCATTTTCTAAATGCTTACTGAATATGGTGCAATGATTCAAGATTATTGATTAGAAAGTGGACTACGTGTACATACATTACTTATTCAGTGACTGCTCCATGGCAGGCAGGATGCTAAACCTTTGAGGAATACAAGATTCAATAAGATATAAAGAATTTGCAATATATTAAAGTCAATGCTACACCTGAATTTAATTGCAATGAAAGCATAATTAGACAGGTACAGACTAAAGAAAAAACATTCGGAAGATACAATAGTTACCTCCAACTTGGGGGACTGGATCAAGTTTCTTGACAGATGAAATTCAAGCTGGATTTTAAATTACTTCAGTGGTCAGAGATGGTTGGAAGAGTATATGAGCAATGGAAAAAGCATCCATTCATCCATCTATGTATCCATTTATTCTGGAAAAAAGTGACTCTGTTGTGCCATTGCTGTGTTAGGTGCTGGAATGGTTTAGTGGTATTTCAGATTCAGTCCCAGGTGTCACTCCTGGATTAGCAGCAATATTCAGGAGCAGAATCCAAGGATATGCCTCTGTCATTAACTCCTAATGCATCCAACTGTGTTACTTTATTCTTGTCAATTTTAAATGCCCATTTTTATTAGCATTTATATTGCTACCTAGAGGCTCATTGCAGGAAGATTCCTGCAAGTATAGGGCTTCCTGCGGCTGGAGCGAAGCAGAGAAGGGAGCGAAACCCGCTGAGGCGGGCTTCCATCCCGCTCCGCTGCCCGCTGGTTTCCCTCCTGCCCCGCCGAACAGCTGGTTTCCCTCCCGCTCCACCACCCAGCTTGTTTCCCTCCCACCTCCCGCCTCCGCCACCTTGGCTCTGTTCCTGTCTCTGCCACCTCTACTTTGCTCCCTTCTGCAGCGCTTCGCTTCCATGTTGTCTTCAGCCTTTGCTCCCAGCCGGTATATGCAAATCGACTGCCATCTTGGTTGGGTTAATTTGCATATACTGGCTCTGATTGGCTGGTGGGCATAGAGAAGGTACAGTCAATTAGCATCTTTGTCTTTTATTAGTGTAGACTAGAGGCCCGGTGCACAAAAATTTGTGCACTCGGGGGGGAGGGGGGTTCCTCAGCCCAGCCTGTGCCCTCTCGCAGTCTGGGACCCCTCGGGAGATAATGACCTGCTGGCTTAGGCCTGCTCCCGGGTGGCAGAGGGCAGGCCCAATCCCTAGGTGCAGCCCCTGGTCGGGCTCAGAGCAGGGCTGATTGGGGAGTTGGGGTGCCGCCACCTGTCACACTCAAGGCAGGGTCGATGGGGAGGTTGTGGCGCCACCCCCTGTCATGCACAGAGCAGGGCCAATCGGGGGTTGGGGCGCTGCCCCCTGTCACACACAGAGCAGGGCCAATCAGGGGGTTGGGGAGCTCCCCCCTGTCACTCACAGAGTAGGGCGATAGGGGAATTGGGGCACCGCCCCCTGTCATACACAGAGCAGGGCAGATCAGGGGGTTGGGGCGCCACATCCTGTCACACTCAGGGCAGGGCCAATGGGGAGGTTATGGCTCTACCTCGTCACACACAGAGCAGAGCCCGTGAGGGGCGGTTGGGGCACCGCCCTCTATCACCCACAGACCAGGGCCGATCAGGGGGTTGGGGCGCCACACCCTGTCACACACAGAGCCGCAGGGTGATCAGGGGGTTGGGGAGCTCCCCCCTATCAGGCACAGAGCAGGACCGATCAGGGGGTTGGGGCGCCTCTACTGTCACACTCAGGGCAGGGCTGATGGGGAGGTTATGGCTCTACCCCGTCACACACAGAGCAGGGTCCGTGGGCGGGGGGAGGGGGGATTGGGGCGCTGCACCCTGTCACACACAGAGCAGGGCCGATCAGGGGGTTGGGGCGCCGCACCCTGTCACACACAGAGCCGAAGGGCGATCTGGGGGTTGGGGAGCTTCCCGCTATCAGGCACAGAGCAGGGCTGATCAGGGGGTTGGGGCGCCTTCCCCTGTCACGAACAGAGCAGGGTGGATAGGGAGGTTGTGGCCCCGCCCCCTGTCACACACAGAGCCACAGGGCGATCAGGGGGTTTGGGCACTGCCCCCGTCACGCTGATCCCGGTGCTGGGAGGCATATTACCCTTTTACTATATAGGATAGAGGCCTAGTGCATGGGTGGGGGCCGGCTGGTTTGCCCTGAAGGGTGTCCTGGATCAGGGTGGGGGTCCCACTTGGGTGCCTGGCCAGTCTGGGTGAGGGCCTGATGGCTGTTTGCAGCTGGTCACACCCCCTTCAGGGTGGGGGTCCCCACTGGGGTGCCTGGCCAGTCTGGGTGAGGGGCTGAGGGCTGTTTTCAGGCTGGCTGGTGACTGAAGTTCCCAACCGCTCCTTTTTCTCTCTGTTTTTTTTTTTTTTTTTATTCTGGGCCAGCTTTAGCTCTGAGGCTTGGCTCCAGCTCTTAGGCCTCGGCTGCTGAAAGCAGGTATCTGGTTTGTTTGGGTTCTATAATCGAAACACTGTTTCAGCTCCAGCTCTGAGATTCCAGCTAGCTGAAAGAAGGTTTCTGGGGTTTTGTTTAGCTTTTATATTTGTAACAATGTTTCAAACTGCAAGCTCAGAGGCCGGCAAGGCAGGCGGGGAACGTTGGAGTCCTCCATCACTGAAGCAAGCAAGCTTCCTGTTCGCTTCAAGCTTCCTGGCTGCCGGCCACCATCTTGGCTGGCGGTTCATTTGCATATCGTCCTGATTAGCCAATGGGAAGGGTAGCTGAGTGACACCAATTTGCATGTTTCTCTTTTATTAGTGTAGATAGGATTGGTACTTCCAAGGAAATATATTCTATCTTGGTTTGGAGCCTGGAGAACTGGGGAACTATTTTGATTTAACTGGTTTTCAATATCCCCAAGGAGATAGGTTGGGAAGATTCTAATATTTGGGTGGCCTTATAGGAGGAGTCCGACACTCAGAAGTTTCATACCATTCATATTCTTGCCTATGCTGTTGTAGAGCTTCCTATACTCTGTAGGATTTTGTAGTTGCCAAGCAGCTTCTGATTTCTACCTTTGAGAAGTAATATCCATTGGGCGGCAGGCCTACCCTGCTTACACAAGGACTTCATAATGCCAGTTGGAAGTGCATTGATTAAGATGAGGATTGTTACCTATGCTGTTGTATGAAGAAGGGAAAACACTCAGTTTACTTAAGGAATGAGGGAGATCCTGAGTGGTCTGAACAGAGGACAGTCTGAGCAGAGGAAATCACGGGAATGAAGAAAGATTGCTTGAAACTCAATTTTATAGGGTCTCAAGTACTATGAGATCACACGTTGGTATTCTTTAGGGTACAGCGAGATTTACAGTAGAGATATGCTAAGCTCTAAACTCCAGGGAACATCTTTGTCAAAAATGTAGATTGGCTGGAGAAGAGATTGTTTCATTACTTAGTCGAGGCTGTGATTAAGAATGAATTTCTTGCCATAGCCTGTTTGGCTCAGTGGATAGAGTACTGGCCTGCAGACCAAAGGAAGGGTCAAGGGCATGTACCTTGGTTGCAGACTCCTCCCTGGCCCGGGCCCTGGTCGGGGCTCATGCAGGAGGCAACCAATTGATATGTTTCTCTTATATCAGTGTTTCTCTCTGTCTTTCCCTCTCTCTTCTACTCTCCCTAAAAAAAAAAAAAAAAAAAAAAAAATCAATGGAAAAATATCCTCAGGTGAGGATTAGCAAAAACAACAACAAAGAAGAATGATTTTCTTTCTTATTTTACCTAATTGACAGATTCTCTCTGCCTTATATATTCATCTACTTGGTTTGTGTCTATTTCCCTAAGATATTTAAAAGACTTATGTATATATACTTATCATGGTAGGATAACCAACCAAAAAAACAAGTGATGGAATTAATAAGAAAGCTAATAAATTTTAATTAATAAAGTATTATTTCATCAACAATAATTATATAGATACATCTATATATGTACATATAGATTCATCTAGGCCATTCAATAGAATAAGAAAAAAATCATGCTACTATTTTAAGAACATACAAAGTTATGCCATATAAAATATGATTTAATCTGATTAGGAACTAAGAAGCTGGGTTCAATTATCTGGATCTATTTAAGGCTCTTGTGGTAATTTAGTAGAGCATTTATATCAGGGAAATTATAAGTAGGGCATTAAAATAATCTATGATTATTAATGAAAAATAGGAAAAGCCACAAATGCTTCATAGTTATTTCAATAACTAATAATTAAAATGATACAGATGGAACTTAAAGAAGAACATAACACAAAGTAAAAAATGCCTCTTTATACCAATGTTAAAGAATGGCAAAGGAAGATGGGGACTTTAGACTTTTGTGGGGAAAATAAATTTATAAGTGATAATAAATTATATATCAATCATTATTTTAACCTTGGGTGAAGAAAAGTAAGTGCAATTTTAGCATTATAAGCAGAATAAGTAAGATTAAAATAAGGTTAGAAACATAAGATTATAATCTCGAATAGAAGAATAACTGGCAAAAAATCATTTCCTTATGGTAAGTTTACTATAATATATGTGAAGCCTATATCTTAGGGTATTTTTACAAAGCTCAATAGACACGTCAGCATTATGTAAAATCCACAATGGACAAAATAATTACAAGGAAGATTAAAAAGTATTATATGTGAATTAAATATGTAGCCCCCAGCTATAGGTAGAGGTCAGTAGCTGATAAGAGCATGAAACTAAAGTGAATAACGTTAACATGTCTGTTGATGGAATAAAAAATGTAACATGCCATCTTTCCTCAAAGCTCCCACTATTTAAGAAAGGAAAATAGAGCTAGAAGCTGGAATTTTCCAAAGTCTTATACCATTTTACTGAGATTACAAATTCTTATCTACAAGTGAAGTTGCAGAAATGTGCAGTTGTGCAGGAGCTCAGCAGTTGAGACATAAAATAAAATTATTTCTTTAAATCCATAAATAAATGACCTAGGAATATAACAAGAACACAAGAATACAACAAGGACACAGAAAAGTACTAAATTTTTCTACTATTTCATTCTTTTGTTATAAATCAGTTTTAATTAAACTTACTATTTTGAGATAATGGTAGATTTACTTGCAGTTGTAAGAAGTAAGAAAGAAAGAACCCTTGTTCTCTTTACCCATTTTCCCCCTAATGATAACTTATTTAAAAACTAAATAGACACTTTTCCAAGGAAAACATACAGATTGTCAACAGATACATGAAAATATGGTCAACATCACTAATTATAAGGGGAATTCCAATCACAATGTAATACCACATCACACCGGTTAGAGCGGCTATCATCAATAAGACAAGAAATAATAAGTGCTGGAGAGGGGGTGGAGAAAATGGAACCCTCACACACTGCTGGTGGGGATGCAAATTGGTGTAATCACTATGAAAAACAGCTTGGAGGTTACTAAAAAAATTAAGAATAGAGCTACCATAGGACCTAGCAAGCCCTCTTCTGGGTATGTATATGGAAAATTTGAAAACATTTATTCACAAAGATATATTCACCCCTGTGTTCTTTGCAGCATTATTCACAATAACTAAGACATAGAAACATCCCAGGTGTCTTTCAACAGATGACTGGATAAAGAAGATGTAGTACATATATAGAATGGAGTACTTCTCAGCCACCGAAAAGATGAAATATTGCTATTTGTGACAACATGGATGCATCTTAAAAGTATTGTGCTAAGTGAAAGAAGTCAAAAGAAAAAGGACAAGAACTGTATGCTTTCATGCATATGTGGAATAGAAAATAAAAAGCAATAAATAAAACAAACTCAAAGGGACAGACAACAGAATGGTGGTTACCAGAGGGGAAAGGGAAGGAGGGAGGATGAGAGGGCAAAGAGGGTCAGATATAAGGTGATGGAAGGAGACTAGGCTTCGGCTGGTGTGCACACAGTAACGTGTACAGATGTTGTATTATAAAGTTGTGCACTTGAAATTAATATAATGCTATTAAACAATGTTACCCCAATGCATTTAATTTTAAACATGAAAAAATAAAGTAGGCAGAAAAAATCTGCAGTGTTCTATCACAGCCAGGAAATTGACATTTCTGCAGCCCACCAATGTTGTTCAGATCCCCCCAGTTTTATTTGACTCATTTATGTGTGTGTGTTTGTGTGTACTTAGTTCCATGCAATTTTATTACCTGTGTAGGTCCATGTATTCTCCAGTGGAGTCAGAAAACAGAACATTCCCATCACCACAGGGACCCCTCATGTGGCCCTTACATAGCCACACTCACTTCCCTCCCACATGCCTCCCCCCGTGTCTGGCAACAACGAATATGTTCTTTATTTCTATAAACTTGTCATTTCAAGAATATAATCAGACTATATGTAATCTTTTGGGTTTGGCTTTTTCACTCGGTATAATTCCCTCAAAATTTATCCAAGTTATTGTCTTCCTTTTAATTGCTAATGAGTATTATTCTATTGTGTGGATGTACCAACATTTGTTTAACCATTCACATTTTGAAAAACACCTATAGAGAAATTATGAAGAAACCTACTATGAGTGCATATATTTGTTGAATTACAAGAAACAGCAGGGAAGGGAAATGTCTTATCTCAGAACTGAGCTAAATGATTTTTATAAGACAGTTTAGAAGTTAATTTAACTCTTTAATATAATATATTGTTAAAATATAAGAAAGGGAGGCTTTATTGCTACACTAAGTATCTCGGATCCCTCAGAACGTCAGAGAGTGACACTTTGGCTCGGGTACACTTAGTATAGATGCAGCAAAGGTACCCAAAAGAAAAGGTTCTCATGTAAAAGTAATACCACCTGGGTCTATGAAAATGGACCTACATTCTTTCCTTTTGTGCTTAACCTTTCCATCTTTTCTATCACTACTGAAATTGTTGTCTGCAGCACTGAGACAAAACTCTTACTGAGCTTCCAAAACTTCCTCCAAGTTGTCCCTGCTCTATCCTTCTGAAGTTGTCTGAATGCTCTGCTAGGCTTTCTGTAATTAGTTTTCATCTGGCTTAGTTTTGTAGCTATCACTTTTGTTGGTACAGGCATATTTTGGCCATTTCTTTAGTTTCTAAAAATCAAATATGACTGCTAGGTTAAGCCATTATAAAATCTTTGGGGCTAATCTCTTTATAACATTTTTCTAAAGGGAACCTCAAGGGACACTGAGATGGGCATATGCTTTATACATCTCCTATTTAAGAACATACTTTAAGCTTGGCAACTGTGAATTAAATTCCTTAAACATGGGCAACTCATTATTTTGTACTTAAAGTTAGTTTATCAAATAACCAACTAATTTTTAAAAAGTAATCTCCTTAAAATATTTGATAGGGTATGATTTCATGTTGCTAAGGAACAAATGGGCTTGAACAATAGACCTAAGGAAGTTCTATGATGATTTGAATGCATAATAAGTTAAGATAGGTCACGTTAACCTGAGCTCTCACTAATCCTCAGACTTGTGTTTTATTAATTAACTAGAGGCCCAGTGCACAAGATTTGTGGACTGGAGTGGGGGGGCCTCAGCCCAGCCTTCACGTTCTTGCCATGGGGGCAGGTCTATCAAAGCCATCAGTTGGACATCCTTAGCGCTGCCACAGAGGTGGGAGAGACTCCCGCCACGTCATTTGTGCTCACCAGCCAGACGTGAGCCTGGCTTCTGGGCTTCTGGCTGAGCGGCACTCTCCCTGTGGGAGCGCACTGACCACCAGGGTGCATCTCTTGCATTGAGCATCTGCCCCCTAGTGGCCAGTGCACGTCATAGTGACCAGTCATTCTGCTGTTCAGTCAATTTGCATATTACCCTTTTATTATCTACACTAATAAAAGAGAAACATGCAAATTGACCGTACCTTCGCTATACTCACAAGCTATGCCCACCAGCCAATCAGAGCGACTATATGCAAATTAACCCAACCAAGATGGTGGCTGGCAGCCACAGAACTGGAGCAAGCAGGAGCCTTGGTTGCCACGGAGATGGAGGAAGCCAAGCTTCCCGCCTGTCTTGGCCGGCTGTGGGCTCCGCTCAAGGCAACAAAGTTTCAATTATAGAAGATAAATAAATCCCAGATACCTGCTTCCAGCCAGCCTCCACTGGGAGCTTGGGTGGCTGGGGGCTGTGGCCAGCCTGAAAACAGGCATCAGCCCCTCACCCAGGATGACCAAACCTCCATGGGGTGAGGGTTCCCGTTGGGGGACTTGGCCAGCCTGCAAACAGCCACCAGCCCCTCACCCAGGCTGGCCAGGCACCCCAGTAGGACCCCCCTCTCTGAAGGGGGTGTGGCCAACCTGAAAACGGCCCTCAGCCCCTCACCCAGACTGGCCAGGCACCCCAGTGGGGACCCCCACCCTGAAGGGGGTGTGGCCAGTCTGAAAACGGCCCTCAGTACCTCACCCAGGCTGGCCAGGCACCCAAGCAGGACCCCCACCCTGATCTGGGACACCCTTCAGGGCAAACCAGCCGGCCCCCACCCGTGCACCAGGCCTCTATCCTATATAATAAAAGGGTAATATGCAAAGTGACCCTAACAGCAGAACTACTGGGAATGACTGGTCACTATGACACACACTGACCACCAGGGGGCAGATGCTCAATGCTGAAGCTTCCCCCTGGTGATCATTGTGCTCCCACAGCGGGAGCTCTGCTCAGCCACAAGCCAGGCTGATGGCTGCCAGTACAGCGGTGGTGGTGGGAGCCTCTCCCGCCTCCTCAGCAGCGCTAAGGATGTCTGACTGCAGCTGAGGCCTGCTCCCTGCTGGCAAGTGGACATCCCCCGAGGGCTCCTGGGCTGCCAGAGGGATGTCTGACTGCCAGCTTAGGCCCAATCCCCCAGGGAGCGGGCCTAACCCAGCAGGTGGTCATTCCCCAATGGGTCCCAGACTGCGAGAGGGCACAGGCCGGGCTAAGGGACCGCCCCCCCCACCACCGAGTACACAATTTTTGTGAACCAGGCCTCTAGTATAGGATAGTTGTGGCTTCAATTTCCAGTACAGGTATCCACTAGAATTTCTTTCAGATATCTTATTACCCTCTTGGATACTTCAGATAGTAAAAGTTATTTTAGAATGTGTTTTTCTATTTGTTTAGTTATTTTTTTAAATTTAGATTTAAAAAGTAGTCTAATAAGTCTATTCATCTATACAAAGGTGATGCTACAGGTAAACCTCACTGCTGTTTAAAAATTCAGAATTCTTATGTGATTGATAATGCATCTGATTTTTAATTTGGAGTATTTATTTTAAAGAAACATGACTGCTTATGTTTATAGCCTCTGGAAAAAATATCACTAAAAAGGAAAAGGTTAATGATGTCAGGTTATTTCACTTACGTTTGTTTTAATAAAATGTAAAAAAAAATGTTAAAGATTTACTATGACAGTAGTTTTCTTTTGTGCTCACAGCAGCATGTTTTTATAATATGTTTTTAAAACAGGACTCTGATAGGGAAGCTAAGTTTATTCTGTTACATAGACTGACTTCAAACAGGGCTAAGTAGAAATGACTAACATGATTTGAGAAATGCTAGTTTATTTTAAAAGCACTTTTTGATGCTGATAGAGAGCTAAGTTCTGTGTTTATGAAGAATCAAGGGACGTCATGGTAGAGAACAGGCCACATCTCAGCAATAAATGTGAGCTAGTCTGACTTGTGCTCCCATTAAAAGAGAAATAAAATTATTGCAAATTTCCCACTGTGCCATCTAAAATTTGGTGGCCTCCAGTTTGTGACACTGAGGCAATCACTTCACATGTCTTTATTGCCCTTTTACCTCGCATGCGGTAAGCAGCGTGAAGTTTGGAGGTAGATGTATTGGAACTCCGGCAGTGATCACGTCCATTTCCCGAGTCTCCCCCAAGTTCTTCCTACCCTTTATCAGATATTCACATATTTGTATGTTAAACTTTTTCTCCTGAAATGTACTTTCATATCTGCTGCTGTCTGGATAAGCAATTACTGGGCATCACAGGAAAGAAAGATATTTTTCATATATTTTAAGAGATTGTTAAATAATTGGCCTTGGAAAGTTAACACCATGCTACTACCCTTATGGCACCGCTGCTCACAGGACAATTTGGTTCATTTTTCTGAGAGTCTATGATGGCTCTAAACATTAGAAGGTAGACTCTTTTATAAAAATATTGTTTTTGAAAACTGTTGGAAAACTGAGACTAAAATAACTTCTAAAATAATAACTGGTTCTTGTCCAAGTCAGTTTTCCTCAAACTCCTTCCTCAGAACACTGGTTCTGCAGGATTTTAAAAAGCCCCCAGACATGCCCCCAAAGGCACTCTGGTCAAGTAAGTGTAGGAGTGCTAGGCCAACTTTATATATATATATATATATATATATATATATATATATATATATATTGATTTCAAAGAGGAAGGGAGAGGGAGAAAGACATAAAAACATCAATGATGAGAGAGAATCATTGATTGGTTGCCTCCTGCATAGGTCCCACTGGGGATCGAGCCCCCACTGGGGATCGAGCCCACAACCCGGGCATGTGCCTTTGACTGCAATCAAACCTGGGAACCTTCAGTCCATAGGCTGATGCTCTATCCACTGAGCCAAACCAGCTAGGGCACTAGGCCAACTTTTTGGTTTGTTTTGTTTCTTACAAGACTTTGCAGAGCCTTAAAATATATTAGTGTACATCACGGCTGACTGAGAAGTGAGCTTTAGATGTCCTGTTTAATAAACTGATATAACCATGAATCCCTTTTGATTGAATCACATTGCTGTGGAACTAATGTTTTTTGAAACTCCCTTTAATAAATGTTCCCTAAGTTGAATTTTTTTCCACCTAAATTAAACTTTACATTATTAACTCATTGAATCTTGGTCATAATACTGTGAGTTAGATGGCTATAGAATGGCCATTTTATAGAAGAAAAACAGATTCACAGTAAGCTTTTTATTTGAGTTCACTTAGCTGGTGGAAACAGATGAAATTCACCTGCATATGTATTCGACACCTGTGTGCATATTTTCAGGAACGCTGAAGAAACAGAATCAAGAGGATGTTGGTAAATGGTTATAAATGAAAAATCAGGAGGAAGTAGAGCTTAAATAGATGAGAAAGCAAGAGACTTTTTGACATATTTTGAGATAAATATGAATTTAGTCACAATTGAACTTGCATGCATTTCAACAGAACTAAACTAATATTCAATTGTTTTCTCTGATTTTTGTTTCTCTGTGTGTTTATGTGTGTGAAAGGCAGAATTTTTCCCCCTTACTTAAAATAAGAACTTTTTATACCTACCTCACATAAGATGATGCCCATGGAAAATGCTCGTACTATAATTGGCACACAGAGTAGGTGCTCAGTAAATATAGTTGAAGCTAAAATATTCCCTTGTAGGTTTGTCACGTGATTATTTCTTCTCTACTTCATAAGGGTAATGCCAGATGGGGAGAGAAAATATGTTTTCAAAACTATTTTCTCTAAGTTTAATAGTTTTCCTGTATCTGATATCTATATAATAAAGAGCCAGAGTTGTAACGACCTTTACAACCAAAGGCTTGACCAGACCGGAAGTCAGTGCTGGGTTGTCACAGCACTGACTGCCTAGGGGGCTGTGGATCAGGCTCATCTTTCTGATCAGGTCCCATTGATAGGACCAGAGACGCTGACTGGCATAGAAACTGACCAATCAGAACCAAATTGACCTGGAGAGGAGGGCAGTTGGGGGTGAGATCAGGTCTGCAGGGGAAGACAGTTGGGAGTGAGATCAGGCTGGCAGGGGAGGACAGTTAGGGGCAATCAGGCAGGCAGAGGCAGTTAAGGGTGATCAGGCAGGCAGGCAGAGGGGTTAGGGGCAATCAGGCAGGCAGGCAGGTGAGTGGTTTGGAGCCAGCGGTCCCAGATTGTGAGAGGGGTGTCTGGCTGCCAGTTTAGACCTGATCCCAGGGATTGGGCCTAAACAGGCAGTTGGACATCCCCCGAGGGGTCCCCAATTGGAGTGCGTGCAGGCTGGGCTGAGGGAACCCCCCTTCTCCATGCATGAATTTTGTGCACCAGACCTCTAGTATAAAATAAACAACTGCTAAAATTAAAGAACTAAATTAAAGACCAAACTCAAAAATGCTAATTTTCCATGAATGTGCCATCTTGCAGCCTTTTAGTAGGTTATATTTATTGGCACATAAAAGATAGCTGCTTTTTTGTGACGGGAGCCCTCGCCATTCAAGAGTATGTACACCTCGGAGCATGGTCGCCATCTGCTGCTGCTCCCTGGTGGCTGCCCCTAACTGCCCAGACTCCCCCAGGGTTGAGTGGAAGGAAGCCGAGCAGCTGGTGCGGAGCGCTGTGGCTGCCTCTGCCCTCCTCGCCACCTGGCAGAGGCGCAGCTCGGCTTATGAAGCAGCAGACACACCAAGCCACGCTGTGTTCCTCTCCACACCAGTTGCTCAGTCCTCAATCAAACCACTAATCATTTTTCTGCCACTCTTTATCCTCTTTTCTCTATTTCCCTTCTTTCTTCAGGATGCTAAGTGGGGATGGAGAGGGAGACTGAGGGGCTGCTTCCAGAGGGATACAGGATTCTGGCCAAACTGCATCCTGCTTCCCATATTACTATTTTTCATTTCTTTAAAAAAACAATTCTTAAAAACCTATGTCAGGAGTTTGTGTAAATATGTCATTTCGTTTAGCTTCAAATCATCCCCCTAGGATGGCATTGCTGTTTCTATAATAGGAACCATATGAATATAAGACTATTGAGAATTTTTCACTCTCACCTTTTTGAAGAGAAAGAACTCTGCTTTCCGGAGTCAGGTCAATGCATGAGGGGTATTCAGGAATCACTGACACATGCTTGGCTGGTTTACACAAGAAGATCAGAGAAGGAAATGAGTATATCTAGTAGTTATAAGGGAGGAGGATAGAGAAAGGAATGGACTGGTTTGGTAAGAGCTTTTGAGAGTTAAGGAAGAAAAAAGAAAAAGCCTTCCAGGCAGATTCAAATGTGAACGATACATATATACAGAGAGAAAGAGAGACAGATAAACAGAGAAAGGGAGAATGCTTGAAATCGAGAGACCTTCCTCCCTTCCAGATCAGGGAGAAAGCATGCTGAAGAGAGATGCAAAAGGCCTATAAGACACTGTGCTTGATTAGTTGGGTTACACAGAGATTCGTCTTTTGGAATTACAGGGAAACTGTAGTGAATAGTTAAGTTGCTTCCACATTATTTTTTGGGTATTTAGACACGAGGCTATAGTGCCTTGAGCCAGCTGAGTTTTCTGTGTTGGAATGTAAAGTGGCAGACCTAGGAGGGTTTTCTGTTTGTTTGGCGTAAAGCATTACCTTAGATCTTAGATGTAGAGTGAAATTACATTGTTTTACAGTGCTGAAAATTCACAGCAATTTCCAGATGACTAGTTACCTGTGTTTATCCTGGGAACACTTCACCAAAGATGGAAGAAAACTACTACTCCGAGGTTAAAATCATGTTCCAGGGTGATTACCTACTATTTGGCATTGTATTACTGTATGGATTACTTTTTAAAAATTTAGTATTGAATGAATTAGGACAGCCCAGGGAGTTCTCTTAGATAACTGCAGATTGGAAATTAGCTTTTTAATCTTATATCCTGAGATATATAGGCTATCTTAAGAACCCAGAAACTAATCAGAATGGAGGAAAAAGGTGTGGCACCCAAGCCGGCATTGATTTATGGCTTAAAGCCCTATTCCTCTGACGGAGACTCTACTCTAAGGAGATACACTTGGAAACCAACAGTGATACCAGGAATTTAAGACCAAGGACAGAAAGAAAATAGGCCTGGAGTTATGAAGAGGGTTTCCTCCTGAAATAGAACAGCTATGATCAGCCTGGAGGCCATGGGTCAGTGACCAGGATTTGGCTTTAGGGTGTTTTCCTGGATTCAAAGACTGCACAACCTGTGCTTCTGAAGAAGACTGCCTCAGGGGCCTAGAAAGAGAAGCTCGGAGACTAAGAGTGCAAGTTAATCTGTAATTAGTCCTTGATACTAAGGAAAGAAGTGTCTACTATGCACTTATATTGAAGGGAATTTCTACCCTGGTTCTGTGAGGTTAGAATCTTCACTGAGTTTTTGGAATAGAAAATGAAAATATCCAAAAGGTGAGAGGAGATAAAAAAAGAGACAAATAACAGTGTGGGCTGATTTTAGAGGTATTTCTGCAGAGTTTTAAAAGAAGGAAGACAATTGCAAGTATTAGAGATGTTAAAAGACAGGGAAAGATGACTTTTCATAAATTTTGATCTGTCCTGTGAATTGAGTCTTCCCTTGGTATTTGTGAGTGACATCAATAAATAGTCGAACAAATTTTCAAAATTTAGTGGGAATTTTGTTTTTAAATATTACATAACACTGGGCCCAAATGGCTTTACAGACATTAAGCATATTTACGATGAGGAAACCAAGGCTCAGAAAATAGAAATAGTTTACTCACGGCTATTCAGCCATAGCACTTGACCAAGACTCAAGCTACTTATATGACACAGTGGCTGCCTCCACTGGCCTCCAACATGTTTCTTATGATTCATCACTCTGGGAGAAGAGTGCATGGAGGCCTGGGACTGGGGTGCTAATCATTGGGTGATAAAAGAAATATATTTGGGTACAAGACCTAAAATTCCACTTGGAAATTATCTTTCCAGAGTAAGAGAGGCATAAAGACAAGAAAAGAAAGTCAAACTTATAATAGTACCTTAGCTCATAGAATGTTACCGTAGAAGGGTTGGTGCCTCATAAATGTAGGAGTGTCACAGGCTTACAGAGTCAAAGAGTATGTTGTTTGTAAATCAATATAATGTTATTGAGTCCCACATTGACATCTGATTGTTCAATTATGATAGTTCGGTTATTATTTTCTTTTTTAACTCAGGATTGAAGGCAACACTCATGGGTCGAGTAGCGGGTTTTATTTATAGTGTACTGTAGCCCAAAGCTAACTGGGGGAAAAGAACCACCAGAGAATTTAAGTTGAGAGCAAGTAAGCCAGCTCTGAGACAGAGCTTGGAATTCAATAGGGTTGACAGAAGACTGTGAGTCACGTTACGCTATCCTTGCCTAATAGAGTCCGTATTCATCAGGGACCCTCTGCACAGGAAGTGCCAATTCCATGCCTTAACAGCCAAGTCAATCAATAGCCTCAGACAATAGCTATAGTCTCAGGGACAGTGTACAAAGTAGTCCAAAAAAAGGAAGCCTGTTGTGTGTGTGTGTATTTTTTTTAAAAAGTGTACTGCACTTTGTGAGTTTCTAATTAAAGACAAATTAAAAAAGAAAATGAAAGAAATTGGACTCTAGTTGCCTTGGGGGGTTTCAGATGATAAAGCACTTAAAAACTCAACTTTGTAGAAAAATGGCAAAGTGAAAACAGAGTTGAAAAAAACATCTGGAGATTCAGGCAGTTAAGATTTCAAACAAAGGCCAGCCCTACAGTTAGAGCTTTACTGTTGACTAGAGGATAGGTGGGAAAATCCTTAGTTCCTAAGAAAAGGCAGTTTGACATCCAACTTCAGAATATGTTCATGATGAACGTGAGGATCTTCAAACTCATTACATCCTTTTCTAATATCCTTTCAGTCTATGCTCAGATTTACTTGACTGCTCAGTGTCTTTGCTCAGTCATGATGAACTCTCTATGGATATCTGGTAAAGAGCTATTATGTTCCCGCTAACATCAGGGAATTTGCTTATCTCCAGCGATGGTGAGGAGTTTCATGTCCTGCCAGTAACAATAGCAATGTTTTTGATGTAATGGTTCATTTGTTAAACCAACAGCTGCTGTTCAGTGTTAGCACATTGAACAGCATCATGGAACCCAGAAATAATAATTTAGTCCCCAGGTTAATTAATTGGTGATAGTGGTGGTGTCATTTAAAATGGTATTTTAAGTTTTACTTTTTAAATTGTTGTGAAGTTTTTACTTTAGAAAACTGCTTGAAAGAGAAAGAAAGAAGATCTGATCCCACCTCTCCAGACCCTTTGATGCGGTGTAGAAAGGGAATCTCTTTTGGTTGTTTGTATGAGGCTTGTTTTTGGTGTAAACTCCAGGCACTACTTTTCATATCTAGAATTCTTCATTTATCACGCTATTTACTGGTATTATAATAAGAAAGATAAAGACTTAGTTCACCTTTGCTATCCTTCACTCTCTACTCCTCCCAGTGTTTATTTTCTATGGTATTGTTTTAAGATTCTATTTTTTTCTTCTGCTAAATTTTGTGACCATGGTAAAAATATACTTAGGCCTTGATTTCTGCTTCTGACCTTTGAACATATATCTTAAGACATATATGTCAACTACCTGTTTTATACGAAAAATATATTCAAACATATACACTTTGGTGTGTTCTTTCTTCCTATGTATATAATCCTTTTTTCGGAGTCAGACTTTCACTTTTACATGATTAAGTTTTTAACATGGCCATTCTGTCTATATCTTCCCTTTTATTGTCCCATAGTTGACTTTAAAAATAGAAAACAAACAAACTTCTAGTCCTTGACAGTGGGTGGGTTGCTTTTACATTATTATTAGTCTGTAAACATTATTCAAGTTCTGGATTAAGACTTCCTTATTCTGAACATACGTTCTTAAGGCAAGATTTCATTGGGATATTTATGAATGAATATGTGAATTATCTGGACACCTACTTTCCAGAAAGAGTTCTGGATTGCATTTTTGCTCTTTCACATGTCTGGTTTTCCTAGGATGAGGTAAGGAGAAGATGTGTTGTCATGGTGATTCTTATGGGCTGTTGGAGTGAATATCAGAGAATGCTCTTGAAGTTTTAGTAGTTTTATAATTTAGCTTCAGTGGCATTCATGTAAAGAAAGGTGTTTTTCAAGAGCTCTTCAGTCTTACAATAAATAGTAATAGTGTTAAACTAAATTATTCATTGTTCCCACTTATAAAAATGTCTTTAGAGACTTCTAGTCCTTGACTAGAAGGGTGGGCTGCTTTCTAGGAGTATAGGAGATATTTTGAATGTCTAATTTCTAGTGTATTTTATATTTATACAATGAAGTTGGCTATTGCAGCTGGAGTGGCTTACTGCTTTATACCCTTAAGTTATAAGTTAAGAAATATCCTTTTTGACAGATGTCTAGGATCCATTTTTCACTCAGGGGTGCAAGGATTTCTCATCCAACTCACTTCTATACTGTCTCCCAGTGGGGGAGTGCAGGTGAACCAAAATCAATTATAAAATGACTAAAGGTCAGAAAATATGAATATGTGATGTAGAAAGGAGGTATGTGCATGTGGCAAAATCCTGTTGAGAAGAAATAAGTTGAAAAACAGGTGGCTTGTGGGGAAACATACCAGTAGAAACCAAAAGAAAATATCAAGTTAACTTTAGGAATCAAGGAGATTGGAAAAAGGTGATGGAACCCGGAGCCTGGGAAAGGTTATGAGGAAAGTTAGGATGTTCTGGTTATGAAATCCAAGTGAATAAGCAATAAACTCACATTTCATGTGACTATAGAGGAAGTTTTATCTTATGGGAGTAAGTTGTTCTTGGAACCCTGATGCAATTTGAAGCAATTTTAAGGATTGGAATTCAAAAACGTTTATCATTTCTAAGATTGATATCGTTTAGATATGAAAAACTGGCAGATCTGGGGTTGACTTGGGTGCCTGTAATTTGCCTTTCTGCCTTCAGCATAGAGTCCTAACACTTTGCAGCTGATAATAGGATATATTTTCCTTTCTGAATGGATGGGGCTGCATTTTGGATAGTGCATGTTATCAGAGGGGGCAGGAGAAGACACACTTTCCCTCACCTTACTGGGAGCAACCACCTGGCCTTGCTTCATCATCACAGCCAACCTGACAGAAGCCAGCTAAGGAGAGCCTCCTCCTACAGAGCTCTCACCTGGCTCCATTCAAATGCTAGTGACAACACATTAACACTGCCTGGGAAGTGCTGGTCTGTCAGTGTTTGACTGGCAGTTCTGATCGGAATGCAAAGTGTTTCTTCTGTTGGCAGAATAAAATTAAAAATAAAATTCTCATCATTTTGGTCTCTTTTTGAGGAAATTCAGTGTACCTTGGGAGAACAAAAATTTTCTTACATGGAGCCTGTCCCCATTGTTAAATACCCAAGTTGGGAATCTTTGCAAACAATAGTTACTTGGCACATTTGCCAGCTTGATTGTAGGGAGCAAATTAGAGAAACATTGGCTACATTATGTAAAACACAAAACAAAACTAGATTATGAAACTACTCTGTATTTAGATGGCCCACTGCTTTGAGAAAAGAGACAATTTTCCTTATTTGATTCTTGTGAATCTTTTCTGTGTTCATTTGGAGAAGTTAAACTTTGGGGCAGAAATTTAAAAAGAATAACTTAAAGAAGTATTGTACAGTGGGATTTTGAAGCATCATGACTATGGGGCTCAACCATTGCTGTTTAGCAGCTAATTTGCAGAGGTATTGTTCTTCTCTGGTTTATTTTCACGAATTATATATCTTGTTTTGCTCTTACTGCTTTCTGTTATTATTTTAAAAAATATTTTTAGTGATTTTTTTAGAGAGAAAGGAAGGGAGAGGGAGAGAGAGAAAACACATTGATGTAAGAGAAGAATATGGTTTGGCCGCCTTCTGCATGCCCTCTACCAAGGATCAAGCCCACAACTCAGGCATGTGCCCTGCCCAGGAATTAAACCAACAACCTTTCAGAGCACGGGACTACACCCAACCATCTGAGCCACACCAGCCAGGGCTGCTCTTACTTCTTGGTTTCCATTTTAATATTATCAACCTTGATAGTGATTTGCTTTGCTGTCTTATCCTAGCTAGATCCAAACCTCTTTGTCATGATTTCCCATTGATTAAAGAGCTACAAACAATTGCCATAATACTGAAGCCACAACATAGGGTCTAGCATCACTCTTTTTAAAATTTAATTGTAATGTTATAAAAATTCTAGGGAAGAATAGTTTCATTTATATTTTTAACTTGATCAGCATTTTAATACTTTATTGTAAGCATTGTTAACTGAAATGAGGGAAAGCATTGTACACTTTTATAATATTTTTCAACAGACAACACATTAATGATCGGGACCCCCTCCACCCCCCTCCTGTGCCTTCCTCAGGCCTTCACCGCACTATTGCCTGTGACCACGGGTTATGCATACAAATTCTTTGGTTGCCCTCTTCCTGCCTCTTTTTCCCTCTGAGATCCCTCAGTCTGTTGCATGTTTCTATGTCTCTGGATCTATTTTGTTCATCAGCTTATTTTATTCATTAGATTCCACATACAAGTGAGATCATGTGATATTTGTCTTTCTCTGACGGGCTTATTTCAGTTAGCGTAATACTCTCCAGGTACCTTCATGCTGTCTCAAAGGGTAAGAGATCCTTCTTTACACAATGGAATACTATGCAGCTGTAAATGAGAAGGATCACACACTCACTTTTAAAAACAATGAAAGGAAATCCATAGTTTGATGAGGGAGACTCTATAGACTAGATGTTTTGTTGATCAGAACATATTATCATTTTGGCAATAATATGATATAGCATCCTGAATTAGTTTTTGTTTTGTAATTTTTTTTTATAAGGAGGTACAAGATGGAAGGTGGCGATAATAGTTATTATGGTGGACCAGGTGAAATAATGAAATCTCTTCAAGTGTGTGGACAGCTGGTGGGGTCAGATCATGTAGTGAGTCTATCACAGGGAGGAAAAGTTGGCTAACATTAAAAAGAGAACATGGGAAAGCTCATATTATGTCAAGACCACTATAATAATTAGATTAAAACTGGATTGTCAGCCATTGGTAAAGTTTATTAACATTCCTATTTAGCAAACTTGGTCAATATATATTTGATACATCTTCATTGACTAATAGTACTATCCTCATCCTATTCTTAAATGTTGTCAATCCCAGAATTTTTCAGTCCTATCTTCAACACTGAAATACTAATACTTTAAAATGGTACTTATGAAATTATTGCAATACCTCTTGGTACTATTTTCGGTCTCCTTAAAGAAACCTGTTATGTAAAGCAATCTATTTTTTATATAAGACCTAACTACTCATCATGCTGTGTTTCTTATCCAAAAATGACTTATTTTCACAAGGAAATCTTATCTGTGGTTTTATTTATTTTAGCATTGTACTCTATTTTGATAGACATATAATCTCTATGCAGAATTTCCACTTACTTATTGGCTCATTTATAAGACACAATGGAAGGCTGACTAAAAGCACTTGCCAGCTGTTTGAAATCTCAAGATGTAAACATATTTCTAAAATTTATGAAGCAAGAATACAAGAAAACTTTTATATAATTTTCTCTATTTCTCTCTACCATTCCATTAACTAGATCAACGTTGTTTTGAGATTGTTTAACCCAGATTAAATATTAGCAATTCATTATAATTAGAAGCCTTAATACTTGACTTCTCTTTAAAAATTAATGACTTATATAATCACCAATGTAGAGCAAAAATTATATGGTATTATATGCATAGCCCATGGACACAGATAATAGAGTGGTGAAGGCCTGGGAAGGGTAGGTGCAGGGTGGAGGGGGTCAATGGAAAACAACCAACAAACAAAAGGGACATCTGCAATATTTTGCACAATAAAGAAAAAGAAAAAAATTATATGTGTTTGAAAACTTCACTGCCCAACCTTTTTATGTCCTCTCATCTGAGAAAGAAGTTCAGTCCTGCCTTTAAAAGTGAGGCAAAGGCAGCACGGGATGTAAATGTTGTACAGATTAGCCTTGCCCTCTGACAATGCAGCTCTCTATGTGTGGGTTAAATTTCAAGTGGCAATGCATTTGTCGCTCCAGCTTTCTCAGATCATAAAAGGATCATGTCTGTTGACACAATAAGGACTGCTGCTATTCAAGGCTGGAGACTGATTGAAGAGAATTTCAAAGAGAAAATATAATATATCCAGTTGCAAATGGAGGCACATGTCACTTTCAGAAGCACTGAAGTCACTGCGCTTACACTGAGCCTACATAACAGAAAAAACAGTTGACATTTTCCGTTCCCAATTAAAATACTGCTTTACATTCCTACCACATAGGGCCCTGAAAGTCCCAATTTATCCTCAAATATTCCTGTACAGTTGGAAGAATTCACCAAACCAATTGAGCTTTTATTTTTTCTTCTGATTCCAAACACATTTCCTCCTTCATTTGTCTCATTATAAGTTAAGACATTTAAGTAGCATTTTAGAAGGAACTCAAATGGTATTGAGGCACAACAAGAGGATTTGATCCATTCAAGAGTTAGCCAGTATGACAGCAGTTGAGATGGGGTTTCGGTCTTGTTAAAGTTGAAACTCTTCAACTGGTGTTGAAATTCCTAGTAGCTGACATTTCCTTCAAGATCAGCGCTGGACTCCTTTTGCCTTCCCAGGTGTCTGCAGCCCACTGCCTTGTGCTCATTACTCATACCACTTACCTACCATGGTTTGCTCTGGCAAATGCATATAACAGTGCCTTGCATTAGCCCCGGGCCCTCTCCACAGAGGTGGCAACAGGACATCTGAGGCTGGGTTTGTCAGATGTGAGTGCTAGGTTTTCTATATATTTGTTATCCTTGTGGCACCAGATCCTGAGCACTGCCTAGTCTCACCCTAATGCGGCTGCCTTGGCTCTGTGTTAAGATTTCAGTTTTCTTTTTTTAAAATGTCCTAATGAGGAGGACTGCTGAGACCTACTGTCTGTCCGGAAACAGTGCTCCAGTCAATGTCCCAGAAGATCCAGGAGCGGCCCCCCAGGGCTCTATTATATCGTTTCCTTTATATTTCTTCTTCGCGCTGTCCTCTAACCCCTCTCTTCAAAAATACGTATGGTTATGAGCATATTTGTTCACGTCTGTTCGTGGATTCTAAGTAAACTAAAGATAGCAATGAAGAGCCTTGCCATTTATAGCTGATTAGAGCAAAACACCAAGGACAATGCAATGGTACGAACACTCTCTTTAGAGGCAAAATGAATTTTGGGAACAAAAAAAAAAAACCCATACATTATGTTTAGAGTCTTTTCTTTGTATCTCTTTTTTAATAGTCTCAACCATGATTGATGTTTCCAAGACTGGAGGTTCCTTCGGAGAGTGAGGAAAGGTTTCTAACTAAAAGTTATCAAAGCAGGTACTTTTTAAAAAAGAAGACTGCTTCTCCATTGTAACTCTAGCTCATTGTCATCCTGAGCCCCATTCTGCAGCTTTACAAAAGAGGTGCCAATCTGAAAACCACAGAAAATACTTTGTTTTTAACCACTGTCCTCACTTTGAGAACTGATATTATTCAAACATGCATCTGCTCTCATGAGGAATTTTATTTCATGGATACAAAGTGCTTTATCTTGCACTCAAGTAATTTTAGCAAAGGGGGATATTTCTCCAAGTCTATGTATCTAACCCCCCAATAATCTATTATTTGTGGAACTAATGGAAAGAAAGCTGTTTTTTTAAAATATATTTTTATTGACTTCAGAGAGGAAGGGAGAGGGAGAGAGAGAGATGCATCAATGATGAGAGAGAATCATTAGCCTCTTACTAGAGATCAAGCCTGCAATCTGGGCACGTGCTGTGACTGGGAATCAAACTGACCTCCTGGTTTATAGGTTGACACTCGGCCACTGAGCCACATCGGCTGGACAAAAGCTATTTGTTTCTCTGTGTTTTTTGTTCATTTGTTTGTTTTTAGCATTTTGGAGATGAGAGTATGATTAATTTCCAACTGGATTAGTTTGGTTCTTTATAGTCAGAGCCATTGTACATTATTTTAGTAATGTGAGATAGGACTTTTCCTTAGCATGTCCTTTTAGAGCAAATCAAATTGCTTTTCATGGCATTAGCAAATTTTAAGCAGAAAAGACTCAAACCTAGTGTTCAAAGTGGAATTCATTCTGAGAGAATTTACAGTTCACCCTTATTTTACTCTAGGAGGAATAAAGTATCTGGGCATTTGCAGCTATACAAATAAAGAAACACCAAAACTAAAAACAAAATAAAACTATAAAAGCTGAACAGCAGTAACAAAATGCTAGTAGGGTCTTCATTTAATGATCGGAAGTGTCAAATATCAGAAACTCAGAATAAATTATTTTCCTTCAACATAATATAAAAATTAATTATAATTATAATGATTAGAAAAAAAATTATTATAAACAACAAATGGATCATTTGAACAATTGACAATAATATGAAATCAGCAAGTGTAGTCAATGTTGGTGTTTGTGATAATTATTCATTCCTCATAATTAATGGATATAATCCTATAGTGTGTTCTGTGTTGTGACAGGGCTGGGATTCTGGCTCATACCTGTTTCCAGACCTGCATAAACTGGTAGTAGTGAACTAAGGTGAACCTAGCCAGACCCTGCTGGATTCTGCCTTGCTCTTAGTCCGGCTATGAAGATAGTCTCCTGGTCTTAGCAATTCATCTGAAGCTCCTTTCACTCTCTGCATATTTTGCTTCTTCACATCTAGCTATGGATACCTGCTTGCAACTTGACACAGTGTCATGGGATTAGGTTATAAATTGTACTTTACTTGGCTCTATTCACATGGGCCAGGTTAAGCTTTCCATGAATCTTTTAAAAAGATAAATTGCATCTGTTTTGTTCTATTGGTGTTTCTGGTCTAAATAATTTAATGTTCTTTGTATTTGTTTAGTTTGTAGGTGTTTTCTTAAGTTGTGGGGTCATAATTTATTCTAATTGTTCTCACCCCTTCATTTTCAGTTATAGGCAAAGTATTCTTCATTTCTATGATGCTCTTATAAAATAAGTCATCTATGTCCACAAATATTTTTTTTTCTTGCATCTATTCTATTATTCCTTAAACAAGATATAAAGAATTCTTTAAGGATGTCAAATATTAACCATGTGATGTTCTTAAAATTTTCAAACACAGTTATATAATATAGTACCTTAGAAAATAAGACATATAATAATAAAGAGGAAAAAGGAAAAAAGCAGAAAAGAAACAAAAGACTGCTTCAAAAGACTTATATAGTAATTTTAATTAATTATGCCTTCTATTCTGATTTCCTCTTAAAAGAAGAAAACTATTTCTTGCTTATATTATACTAATATATTTTGTATTTTTTTTGTTCTTTTCTCCCATGCCACTTTTTTATTTGATTTATTTTTTGGTGGTTTCTCCAAAATTTAATTTTATATATTTTAATTTTAATCTACAAAATGTTTGATATTCATAAGTCTACACACATACCTTCAGTGATTACAAGAACGCAACTCTCTATTCTCTCAAATTGAAATAAAAACTTAAACATTCTTAGAGAGCTCTATTTGTTTCAACTCACTTTAAATCTTATTTATTTGAGAGAATATTTGATCTATGATATGCTTCTAGAAGTATAAAACTGATAAATTATTATACGTGTGCATGTGGAAGATAAGCTTTGAAATTGGGGGTGGGGTGGAGGGCAATCAACTGACCTACTATTGGCAATTTGAAATGCACTCAGCTTTTATCTTGACTTTGTACTCTTATATTTTGATTAATAAATGTCATTGATTTGCTTTCCAGCTATATCCATAGTTAAATGTGTGCAATTTCACTAACATTATCACCTAACAAACCTCTAGAGATAGTAAGACAAACTTGTGTGCTGGAATGTAATGGAGTCTTATTTCATATTCTAATTAATACAACTGGGTTAACCTCTAAGAGCTTAATATCTGAGCTGAATTCAGATTACCATGCTGACTGGATGTATTAGAGTTAATGTCATATTTTGGGAGATAAGACACATTCTAATCCATGTGAAAGCAAAATATTTCATTGAGATTCACTCATATGATAAATTCACTTTTCAGAATTTCTTTGGTCAAAGAAAATATTGTGTCAGGGAACACAAAGTAATAAAGCGGACATTTTAATATTCTATATTTTGAAAGGACAGAAAAGATATTGTTAAAGCTGTGTCACCAACAGGTGTACAGATATCTCTGAATAACACAAGTCATTTGACCTAAAGTAGAAGTATCATTGAGCTTATTTAATTGATATCAACAAAAAATAAACAGCACACAGAATATGTCAAACATACAATAATGACATTATAACAATAATATACCAAAGCTATACATTTTCTGGAATACATTTTATACAGAGAATAGAGCTTTTGAGGTTTTATTTTTTTAAAATAATTTGTTCATTATAGTTATTTTAGAGTAGAAAATAGAAAATAAATGATCTCACTCAAACAGGAAGTAAAGTAGATGTCAAACATATTTTATGAAGAGGAATAACAGCAGCCACCATGACAAACAGAGTAAGTAGGTGCCCGGTCAGAGGTGGGGGTGCAGGGTGGTGTTAGTTGATGATGTTACTCACTGTGCCTATTAGACTTACTCTGTTCTAGGGCTTTTGTATGGATTTATCCATTCAGTCCTCAAAAGATCATTTGAAGTAAGATATCGGTGTTCTATTTTCAAAGATGGGGAAACTGAAGTTCAAAGGAATATATTTAGTAACTTAAAAACAGAGGTTAAATCCTGATCTGGTTCTAAACCCCAATGTTGATTTAAAGATAGAAATTTTAAAAATATTCAGTAAAAAGAGGGATTTAAGCTATGTAGGATGATTGGAAACTAGAAAATTATAATGACATAAAAACAGATACATTTTCATATTTAAATGTAAATTAAACCAACAGCAACTTTTGAATATATGTAAATCAGCTAAAATGCTTTGAACAAAAACTAACATATAGTAAGTACTCAGAAATGTGGTCATTATGCGTTTTCTTTTACATTTAATGGTGAGGTTAACTGGATAGTTAAGCATGGAAAGTTTGTATGATGAAGAGTAAGTCCATAGGCTTCAATATTTGAAGTATTGGTACACAAAGCATTTTTGCTTTATTAAATTACTAGGGGCCCAGTGCACGAATTCCTGCACCTTGCAAGTAACTGTGGGCTCTGAGGCTTGGTGGACATGGGGGCGGGTCTCACCCCATCCTCTGTGCCCCCACCTGGCCCCTCCCACCACAGCCCCTGGTCCCCTGTCTGCTGGCAGCCCCACTCCCACTGTCATTCCCACATGCTGATGAAACTGGCCCCCGTTCGCATCCTCTGATGGCACGAAGCAATTGGGGCTGGCGTTATCAGTGGGTGCAAGTGGCAACTGCTGCCCTGATCGCCCCTCAGGAGCAGGGGAAGATGGAGAAGCCCTGAGGGGCAAACAGGGCCAGCAGCCACTGCTTGCACCCACTGACAGCACCGAATGATTGGGGCTGGCTCTGGGCACTGGCAGAGGGTGCGAGCTGCACTATGGCTCCAGTGCCAGCAGCGGGTGTGAGCAGGGCTGATGCCGACAGCAGGTGCGAGCGCCCGGCAGGACCACGGCATGCGGGAACAAAGAATTTTCCGCAATCACCAGAGGCTCACCCCAATGACAGCCACTGGCACCCTGCGTTGGTCTGGCTCCTCCGCTCACCTGCTCCACTCTCCTGCCTCAGCTAGTGCCCTTCATGTTCTGCACTCTGCCGCCTGCTGCCGGTGCCTGCCATGTTCTGCACACCCACTGGTGGTCAGCGCACGTTGTAGCAAACCGATTGTTCAGTTGTTCCACCGTTTGGTCTATTTGCATATTAGGGTTTTATATATATAGATACCTTTATTTCTTAATGCCAATAAAATTGGGAGATAAATAGATTTTTTTAAATATTGTACATTTACAATTTCATTGGTGCTCATTTTTTTTGTGGAATGGAAGGTTAAATAATACAGAATGGATCCCAAATATAAGGTATATTTAAGGCACATATTTTTCTAGGTCCTGACATAAAGGATATTAAGAGCCACTGAAAGAGTTAACTGTAATTTATAAGCATAGTGAAATTATTGTAAACATTTATATAACATACATAAAATACATTATAAAAAATTGTATGAATAAACAAAATACGTAGAAATATAAACAGAATTTTATATGGTGAAAGAAGAGATGGACCACTTATAATTCAAGTGAATAGAAGAGGCATTTGAAATCAGTCTTAAAGAAATAATATTATTTTTTTAAAGACTTTTTAGAGCAGTTTTAGGTTCACAGCATATTGAAAGGGTGACACAGAGATTTCCCTTTTACCCCCAGCCTCCACATGCATAGCTTCTGCCATTATCAAAACCCCCACCAGGTGGAACACTTGTTACAACTGATAAACCTTACATTGACATGTCATAGTCACTCAAAGTCCATAGTTTACCTTAAACTTCACTCTTGGTGTGTATTCTATGAGTTTGAACAAATGTATAACATATATTGACCACTGTGATATTATACAGAGTATTTTCACTGCCCTTAAAATCCTCTGTGCTCCTGCCCAACCCCTGGCAACCACTGATCTTTGTGTTATCTCCATGGTTTTGCCTTTTTCAGAATGCCATATATTGGAATTATGTCACCTTTTCAGATCGCTTTCTTTCACTTAGTAATATTCATTTAAGTTCCCTCCATGTCTTTTTACAACTTCATAGTTCATTCCTTTTTCATGCCAAATAATAGTCCATTGTCTGGATGTACAACAGTTTGTTTAACTGAGGGATATCTTGGTTGTGGCTGCATTATGGCACTGATGGAAAAGTAGTTCTAAACATTCCTATGCAGGTTTCTATGTGGACATAAGTTTTCAACTCCTTTGGGTAAATTCCAAGTAGTGCAATTGCTGGATCATAAGGTGAGAATATACTTAGTTTTGTAAGAAATCTGCAAACTGTCTTCCAAAGTGGCTATACCATTTTGCAGTCCCACCCGTATTGAATAAGAGTTCCTATTGCTCTACATCCCCACCAGTATTTGATGTCCTTAAAATTCCAGATTTTGGCCATTCTAATACATGTATAGAGGTATCTCATTCATGTTTTAATTCGCATTAGCATGATGACTTGTGATATGGAGCATATTTCTCATATACATATTTGCCCTGCCTATATTTTCTTTGATGAAATGTTCATTAAGTTTTCTGGGCCATTTCTTAATTTGGTTATTTGCTTACTTATTGAGTTTTAAGAGTTCTTTGTATATTTGGAGTAATAGTACTTTATTAGATGTAACATTTGCAAATATTTCCTTACAGTCTATGGATTGTTTTTTATTCTATTGACATTGTCTTTCACAGTGCATAATTTTAAAAATATTTTCATGAAATTTAGCTTATCCATTTTAGGAGTTTTATAGTTTTGTATTTTACATCTAATCTATGATTCCTTCAATTTAATGTTTTGTGAAGGATATAAGCTCTATGTCTAGATTCTTTTTTTGTGTTATTTTTTTTTTTTGCATGTGGATGTCCAATTGTTTAAACCCTATTTCTTGAAAATTACTATATTTGCTCCATTGTGTTGCCTTTGCTCCTTTGTTAACCATCAGCTGATTATATTTATGTGGGTCTATTTCTGAGCTCTTATTCTGTTCCATTAACCTTGTCTGTTCTACACCATCTTGATTGCTACTGTAGCATTATATTAAGTCTTGAAGTCAGAAAGTGTCAGTCCTCCAACTTTGTTCTTCTTTAATATTGTGTTGGTGATTTGGGAGTCTTTTGGTTGATATCTTATTGAGGATTTTTGCATATATGTTCAAGACAGATATTGGTCTGTAGTTTTCTTTTAATGTGTTTTTTGGTTTTGGTATTAGAGTAATTGTGATTTCATAGAATGAGTTAAGAAGTATTCTCTCTGTTTTGTACTCCAAAATAGATTATTCCTGAGATATTTTGTAGAATTCATTGTAAAGCCATCTAGGACTGGTGCTTTCTGTTTTGGAAAGTTATCAATTATTGATTCCATTTCTATAATACATGTAGTCCTATTCAGATTGCCTCTTTCTTTGAGTGTGACTATTGTCACATTATGTCTTTTAGAGAATCAATCCATTTCATCTAGGTTATCAAATGGATGAGCCTAAAATTGTTCACAGTATCCCTTTATTATCCTTTTAATGTTCAGAGAATCTGTAGTGATGTCCCTCTTTAATTACTGATAGTAATTTATGTCCCAACTCTTTTTTTCCTTAATTAGCCTGGCTAAAACTTTATAAATTCTATTTATCTTTTTAAAGAATCAACTCTTGATTTTATTAATTTTCTCTGTTGATTTTCTGTTTTTAACTTTATTAATTTCTGTTTTAATTCTTATCATTGCTTTTCTTCTGCTTACTTTTAATTTAATCTGATCCTTTGAATTTGAACTTAATTTTAATTTTTGGTTATTTGAATTAAATGTATTGGGGTAACATTGGTTAGTAACCTTACATAAGCTTCATGTATACTCTCTAATGCAACATCTGTATACTTCATTGTGTGCTCACCACCCAAATTTTAGTCTCCTTCTATTACCATATATATGATCCCATTTATCCTCTTCATCTTTCCCAAACCAACCTTTCTCTCTAGTGATCACCGTTCTGTTGTCTGTATCTGAGTTGGTTTATTTATTTGCTGCTTTTTGTTTTGTATACCACATAATTCCTTTTTTTCTAATTTCCTAAGATGGAATCTAAATAGTTAATTTTAGATCTTTCTTCTTTTAAAATATGCTATAAATTTTCCTATAAGCACTGTTTTTGTTGCATGCCACCAATTTTGATAACCTGGGTTTTCATTCATTTATTTCAAAATATTATTTAATTTTTCTTGAGATTTATTTCTTTACCCATATGTTATTTAGAAGTCTGTTGTTTAATATTCATGCATTATAGGATTTTCCAGTTGTCTCTCTGCTATTGATTTGTAGTTTAATTCCATGGTGATATGAGAGCAGATATTATATATTTTCTATTATTTTAAAATTGTTAAAGTGTATTTGTGGCTCAGAATGTGGTCTATCTTGGTGAATGTTACATGTGAACCTGAGAAAATTGTGTATTCTCCCAATGTTGCATAAAGTAGTCTATAGATCTCCATTACAGCCAGTCGATTTGTGGTGTCATTGAGTTCAGCGATGTCCTTACTGATTTTCTATCTGCCGGATCTGTCCATCCCTAATAGTGAGTTGTTGAAATCTCCAACTGTGATAGTGGATTCATCTATTTCTCCTTGCAGTTCTATCAGTTTCTGCCTCACATAGTTTTACACTTTGTTGTTAGTTACACCATTAAGAATCCTTATGTCTTCTTGGAAAAATGGCCCCTTCATCCCTGACAATTTTCTATGCTTTGAAGTATGCTCTGTGTGAAATTAATATAGCTACTCCTCTTTTTTTAAAATTAGTGTTAGTGTGGCATATTTTTCTCCATCCTTTTATTTTTCATTTCATGTATCTTTATATTTAAATTAGGTTTCTTGTAGGCAATATATAGTTGGCTCTTATTTTTTGATCCACTCTGACAACAGCTATCTTTTAATTGATGTATTTATAGCATTGATATTCAAAGTGATAATTGTTGTAGTTGGATTAACATATACTGTATCCGTTACTGCTTTCTGTTTGTTGCCCTGTACTTCGTTCCTATTTCTGTCTTCCACTCTTTTCCTGCCTTTTGTGGTTTCAATTGAGCATTTTATGATTCCATTTTCTCTCCTTTCTTGGCATATCATTACCATTCTATTTTTACTTTTTTCAGTGATTTCCCTAAGAGTTTGCAATGCACATTTACAACTAGTACAAGACCATTTTCAAATAACACCATACTACTGCAAAGGTAGTATATCTTATTTTTTTTTTAATTAAAGTACATTTCTTTATTAATTCTTTGATGGAATGTCATGACATTGTGTTTAGAGAACAGTGAAGAGGCTAAAAAAATTTAGTATGAAAAAGAACCATCTTAAAAACTTATAATCAGGTGGAAAGTGTAAAACCAAAGCCTTTGCCCTAATGGAGTCAGGGGCTTCTGCCTCGCCCCAAAGACCTAACGGCCGAGAGAAAAGAGCTGAGGAAAAGCTGCAGTGATTGATGTCTCCAGAACACTGGGTGGCTGCCTTGTCTAAGCATTTGTGAAACCTTAACTTCCACTGTTTCTCCTCAAAACCTTCAGCAAAGGGAGTGATTTTAAGGCAGGAGGCTTTGCAGTTTTGCTACTTTGTTTTGTGACATGAGGCACACAGGTCTTTTTAAAAGCTTTATGTCAGCCATTAATGACTCCTGGACTATGATCACATGTGCTGTGCACTTAATGCACTGGAATTTTTAAGACTTTTAAGGCCCGAACAGAAGCAGATTATCAGTTGTAAATGCCAAGGACCTTTGAGTAGGCTACTACCCCTCAAAATTATAACATGCACCTATACTTATTCAGATTAAAACCAATCCCTCAGGAATGCCTCCGGACTCCAGGGCAATGCTGCTGCCCCTTCAGCATTCCAGGGAAGCAGCATATGGCAACCAGCGACTGCCAAACACTGGGCCATAATATGACATCTACAAACCTAAGAAGCGTGCTGAGCATTTAATAACAATGATACAAGGAACATTGTATCTAAATAAGTTAAACAACCTATTTAGAAAAAGCATAAATTATTTAAAAAACCAAACAACTCCTCATTAGCTTTTAAAATAAATGCTTCTAGAAAAAACAGTAAAACTCTGGTTACTACTAGAGATATGCTGCAACACATGTTAAATCTGTAAATAATTCAGTGTCCCCCCGCTTTCTTCCATTTCCATTTGCATGAAATATCTTTATTCCATCTCTTTACTTTTAGTCTGTGTGGGTCTTTTGATCTAAAGTGGGTCTCTTGTAGGCAGCATATGTATGGGCCTTGTTTTTAGCCACTCAGACACTTCATGTCTTTTGATTGGAGCATTTAACCTACTTACATTTAAAATAATTATTGATATATATTTATTGCAATTTTATTACTTCTATTTTTCAATATGCTTTTATTGATTTCAGAGAGGAAAGGAGAGGGAAAGAGAAATAGAAACATTAATGATGAGAGAATCATTGATCAGCTGCCTACTACACGCCCCACACTGGGGATCAAGCCCACAACCTGGGCATATGACCTGACATGGAATTAAACCATGGCCTTCTGGTTCATAGGTTGACGCTCAACCACAGAGCCACACTGGCCAGGCAATTATTATTCCTATTTTTTATCTTTTTTTCTTTCTTCTTAAAGAAGAGTTTTTGCCACTTCTTGTAATACTGGTTTGGTAGTGATGAGCTATAGCTTTTTCTTGTCTGAAAAGCTCTTTATCTCTCATTTGATTTTAAATGATAGCCTTATTAGATAGAATAATCTTTGTTGTAAGTTCTTGTTTTTCATTACTTTGAATATTTCTTGCCAATCCCTCTGGCCTGCAAAGTTTCTGTTGAGACATCAGCTGACAGTCTTATGGGAGCTCCATTGTAGTTAACTATTTTTCTTTTGCTGCTTTTAAGATCTCCTCTTTGTCTTTAACTTTTGGCATTTTAGTTATAATGTGTCTTGGATTTGGGCCTCTTTGGGTTCATCTTGTTTTGGACTCTGTGCTTTCTGGACTTGTATGTCTATTTCCTTTACCAGGATAGGGAAATTTTCAGTCATTATTTCTTCAAATAGAGTTCGTTTCAAGTCCTTGCTCTCTTTCTTCTCCTTCTGGTACTCCTATGATGTGCATGGTGTTATGCTTGATATTCCAGAGGTCCCTTACACTATTCTCATATGCATATGGTACATTTTTTATAGTTGTCCAAACATCCTTGGGTATTCTATTATGTTTTTATCAGTGTTTGTTGTCTTTGTTTTTCATATGCATAATGTTATCCTTAAACTCAGCAATTTTTCCTCAGTCATATTCAGATTTCAAGTCCATCGAACGTATTCTTCATTTCTGTTATACATTTTTTCATCTCTAGTATATTTAGTCCCTTCTTAAGATTTCCATCTCTATGCTTACATTGTCCATTTGTTCTTGAATACTGTCTTCTTTCATTATTAGAACACTCTTAGCATGTTAATCATGGTTGTTTTAAATTACCCGCCTGATCATTTCAACATCCCTGCCATGTCTGGTTCTGATGCTTGCTCTGTTTCTTTAAGTTTTGTGTGTGTGTGTGTGTGTGTGTGTGTGTGTGTGTGTTTATTATTTGTTTGTTTGTTTTGGTATGCCTGGCAACTTTTTCCTGATAGCTTGACAAGATGTGTTGGGTTAGAGGAACTGCTGTAAATAGGCCTTTATATTGTGGTGGTAAAGTGTTGGAGGAGGAGAAATGTTGTATAGTTCTCGGTTAGGTCTCAGTCCTTTAATGAGCTGATGCCTCTGTCTGGAGTGGACTATGAACTTTACAAGTGTTTCTGTTTTTTATTTCCCCTCAGTTGGACAAAATGGCTAGAGTGGGCTGGGGTTGGGTATTTCCCTTCCCTAGGTCAGTTAAGGTCAGATTATACCCCAGCAGGTTCAGCTCGTTAACTAGTTTCCCTTTGGACAGGCTTTTCAAAAAGAGAAGAGTGATCTCGCATATTTCAAAATGGTTCCTTTTCGTCTCCCCCTGCTGGAAGCATGAAATTTTTCTCAAATTCACTGTGAGAACAACGTTGAGCTCCTGCAAATAAATCTCACAAAATTATGGGATTCCCTATGACTGAGTCCCACTGGAGTTTACCTCTTAGGGTTGTCCACACTGAGCCTCTAGCAATTAGAGTTCAGGTTTTCTTACCCCAGCACTGGTTCACTAGGTCGTTCCTGCTGGAGAGTCTCTGCCCATTGTAAGTAGTGACTCATGCTATTCTCCTTTTTGTCTCTCCAATCTTGGGGGCAGTAGTATGCCCTGTGTCATCACCTCTGATTGGGATCTTTGAAGCAGTGTTGATTTCTCAGTCTGTTCAGCTTTTAAATTAAGATGGAGTGGCAATGTCTAAGCTCCTTGCATAAGAAACTGAATAACAGTGTTTTTATAGCCCAAAATGGAAATATGGTATTTTAGGCAGAGGCAAAACAGGAGTAAATAGAGAAAGAAAGCCAAAATATATATTTTAGAAATATGAATACAAAAACTGAGTGTGGCATATAATTCCTGAATGAGCATTTTATGTACAATTTAAGAGGCAGATTGAGACCGAGGGTTTGAGGGCTTAAAGTCAGGTTACCAATTTTTATTTTTCCTCTTTATCCGTGAGAAGTCTTTGTAATTTTTTATCAGGGGAGGAAACAAATAAAATATATTTATAATATTTTTATCTGGTCCTGATTTATATGTGAAAGATGAATTAGAAGAGAAAGAACAGCCAATTGCAAACCCTTGATGGTGGTCAAAAAACGGCATTATGAGAAATTACTTCAGTAGAGCTGGACAAAGCAATGGATGGATCAAAGTAAAAATATAATGACTGAGGCTAGATATGAAATCCAATTGAACAAAATTAGAGATATCAAGAAGAAAATTCCTTAGGCCAGATAATGAATATATATATATAATGAGCTTTGTTGCTCATAATTTGGTTTTGTCTGATTAGCAGGTCATCGGAAATGTTGTACTAGTTGTCAAGTAATGAGAGCAGGATTGAAGTAGAGCAATGATGATTGAAGCCAGGGAATGGGAGATATGTGTGATAGAGAAAGTAATGTCAAAAAACATTATGGATAGAACCATTGGCAGAATTAAGGGAACCAAACAGAAGAGAGGGAACCAGCATTCATGACAGTTGGAGAGAAACGATAGTCATAGTGTTTCAAGATGTCAGGAAAGGAGTGTTTCAAGAAAAGGGATGAATTGAGAGGAGATCATTGGCTTTGAACGCTGATGCTTTTCTTGCAGAATGTTTAAGATGAGTACATTGCAAAAACTATTTTGCATGGGAATGGTAATGCAGAGGGCCTAAAACATTGTTTCTAAAGGACTGACCTTTAAGATTTCTACCAATCTTGAAGTTTAATATTTCTAATGTATTTTTGCTGCCTTTTTTTATAGTAACATTATAGATCTAAGAAGCCCCAAACAAAATACAATTTTGGTTTTCTAATAATTAGCTCTAAAACATAATCTTCAGAAAAAAATTTCATTATCTTATATGAGTCCATTTACAGTATAAAACAGTGATGGCGAACCTATGACATGCGTGTCAGAGGTGACACATGAACTCATTTTTTTGGTTGATTTTTTTTTTTTGTTAAATGTCATTTAAATATATAAAATAAATATCAAAAATATAAATCTTTGTTTTACTATGGTTGCAAATATCAAAAAATTTCTATATGTGACATGGCACCAGAATTAAATTAGGGTTTTTCAAAATGCTGACATGCCGAGCTCAAAAGGTTCACCATCACTGGTATAAAATCAATATGTTAGCCACTAAGTGGAGCATTTTATTTTTCTCAATATTTCCAAGAGAAGCTTCTAATTTAACTTTTTTCTTTCCTACTGGGATCCTATAAGGAAATATAATAACTTTCTAAATCATTAAAAGCCCACTAGGAAATTAGTAGGGTTGAGATAGATTGTTTTCCTCTGTGGTAACAGACAGGGTAGATAGAATGGTCTTGAGCACCCTTATGACACATGAAGCAATGTCTACTTTCTCAAGAAAGGGCCTTTGAAATTACACAGGTATGAATTCTCTACTCCACCTTGGGAAGATTTGGCATCCCTCTGCAAGTACTGAGCTTGGGGACTGAGCCCTTAACCTGAGGGACCTGATGCTATTTCCAGGTAGATAATGTCAGAATTGAACTGACTCATAGGACACCAGGCTAATGTCCCAGAATTGCTTGGTGGTGTGGGAGACTCCCAACTTCCACCTCACACATGTTGGAACTGGGTCCAGACACTTTAGTAAACAAATTCAAGGTAAGAGGTCACATAGTGGCAAATCACCTAAAAATAACATTTTAATTTTAATAGAGATATTTTGTGATTTAATCCAAAAGAGCAAAGTGGAACTTTAAGTTCCTTAAGCAGATACTAAGCACAAATGGGGACTGCCTCATTTGTACCACTTTCACTGCTTTATGCCACCTTATAAGACTACTCTTGTTCAATGGAAAACATTACCACCCAGCTGTCTCATTCAGCATGGTGTTTTTCATAGTGTGGAAATGCAAGATTGGGAAAAATGTATTTCAAGCTTAAATGGATGCAAAACATTAATAGAATTATCAGCATAAACACATGAGGAGTGTCAGAGATTAAAGCAGCTAGTTTTTCCTTCTCCTTTCAAACTTGACAGCGTGGTTTGAATTTCTGAAAATATAGTATAAAGACTTGGATCCTCGTTTATATGTGTGTTTCTACCTTAAGCCAGTGTTTGAGGGGTTCTGGCATTTATACCTGTGATTAGAGCTAAAACATCTTTCCATGGGGCTGTTTTCGGAGCTTTAAAACTGTTTGGGTCAATCCATCTTTCTCTGAATGTCAGATTGGTCAACATTGAGTAGGTAAATGGAAACTAATGACACTCATCAAGTTGATTATGTGAATGATTTATTGGACCCAATCATTTAACACTTTCCTCAAGTCAATATCAGGGAAAGAAACTGGGCTCTTAGGATGGTAAACTGTATTTGTACTGTCAACATTCAGTGATTTATTACAAACCTCTAGCTAGGATTAGGATATTATAAATGGGGGAGAATGGAAGGCTCATTAATTTTTTATGCCCACAGGTGGAAGACATGCAGTGGGCTAGCAGGGAACACACGCACCCAGCGTCTGTCTGCAGCATGCCCTGTAAGCCTGGGGAGAGGAAGAAGACGGTGAAAGGGGTCCCTTGCTGCTGGCACTGTGAGCGCTGTGAAGGCTACAACTACCAGGTGGACGAGCTCTCCTGTGAACTTTGCCCTTTGGACCAGAGACCAAACACCAACCACACAGCCTGCCAGCTTATCCCCATCATCAAACTCGAGTGGCATTCTCCCTGGGCTGTGGTGCCTGTGTTTGTTGCCATATTGGGAATCATCGCCACCACTTTTGTGATCGTGACCTTCGTCCGCTATAATGACACCCCGATTGTGAGGGCTTCAGGACGCGAACTTAGTTATGTGCTCCTGACAGGGATCTTCCTGTGCTACTCCATCACCTTCCTGATGATCGCAGCACCGGATACAATCATATGCTCCTTGCGACGGATCTTCCTAGGACTGGGCATGTGTTTCAGCTATGCAGCCCTTCTGACCAAAACAAACCGAATCCACCGGATATTTGAGCAGGGGAAGAAATCCGTCACAGCACCCAAGTTCATTAGTCCAGCATCCCAGCTGGTGATCACCTTCAGCCTCATCTCCATCCAGCTCCTGGGCGTGTGTGTCTGGTTTGTGGTGGACCCCCCACACATCATCATTGACTATGGCGAACAGCGGACTCTAGACCCAGCGAATGCCAGAGGCGTGCTCAAGTGTGACATTTCTGACCTCTCGCTTATTTGTTCACTGGGGTACAGCATCCTCTTGATGGTCACTTGTACTGTTTATGCCATTAAAACGAGAGGTGTTCCAGAGACTTTCAATGAAGCCAAACCTATCGGATTTACCATGTATACCACCTGCATCATTTGGTTAGCCTTCATTCCCATCTTTTTTGGTACAGCTCAGTCGGCAGAAAAGGTAAGTGCAAGGAATGTATTTGTCAAGTTTTCCTTGGATTTAACTTTTTCTTCAAGATCCTCTCTTGCCTTTCTTTTGGTTCATTTATATTCTCCCCAAATGATTCAGTCTGTAGTGTTCTTATTTAGAAATACACACACACACACACACACACACACACACACACACACAATTCCCTCAAGGTCTCTTTACATTGAATATGTATTGACTAAGGCTGATTTCCCATATATAATGTGTCCTGCTTGGCAAGGCTGGAGATTGGCATAGTTCATGTCACTTTCTGGATCTCTCTTTCCAGCTCTGTTATCTACTAACATAACTGTTCTTTTCCCAATGTTAATTAAAAGAGGAAGAGAGAAAAGGCAGACATGATTCACAGGGGTGAGTGTCCCAGAGATAACCTACTGCCTAACAAACGCCTCTTTTTCTGGTTCTAATGTGACTCTGGGTGAAAGCTATTCCTTAATAAAGTTGATAGTTATAGTCACAGAAGGAGGTTTTATCGTAAAACCACAGCAAAAAGAAATTGAAGCCATCTTACTGTTTTTATTCAGCCTCAATTTTTATTGCTTTTCCACATGTGGAGGGTGATGGTGGGATTAAAGACAACAATGAGAAGTTATACAAAGCAGTTTACAACTTTTCAGAAGGTGAATCTCTCAAAAGAATTTCCTTTTGCCACTAGTGATCTCTTCCACATAGAGCACTGCACGGAAAGAACATCTCTATGTGAAGGGAGTATGCATGGAAATGGGTGTATGTGGTTCTATGTACAGAAAAGCAGAGAACTAACGTTACCATGAAATCCAAGGTTTGGGTAGTATGCTAGAGAAAAGCCAGCTTGCGAAGCAAGAGCAAAGCTATCTTTCTGTAGAGAGATGGCTGAATGTGGCTAGACACAGTTCCCTTTTATTTATTAGCTTTTGAAATCAAAATATGTCAACGAAGCACATTGTAAGACAAAGGATAAAATAATGTTCATTGGAAATAGCCCGTCAGTTCATTGTGCACATGAGGAAGTTCTTCTTTCAGAGTGAGGACTTAAATGTTGTTCCAACTTCCACCACCAAAAGTCACAAGCCAATCAGACATCCCAGGGACAATTCCCTGGTCTCTGCCATTCCAAGTGAGGTCGTGCATGACTCTTAAAATTCCAAATAATTCAGAAGAAAAAGTTCACTGTAGGGGTTTGGAGAGCTCATTGGTATGAGCACTCATCCTTTCCTAGATCAATGTGGCCTGCAACGATGTTTGGATAAAAATGTACTTCAGCACACCGGTTGCTGAATAGAGCAAACTTCTGTGGGTTCCAGAACTGTCACCTTTCTTGACTTGCATGGCCAATAGAGGTCCATGAATATTTCATGTGGGACCGAGCATATAGCAGGAAAGAAAGTAAGACAGTTTGGGGCTCTAACCCTAATAACTGAAAAGAATTATATTTTGGCATATGCAGATGGGACTATATTAGGATCAAACTTGTAAATTTAACTTATGAAAGAATGTATGAGTTGGAAAATAAGTTTTGCAAAGTCTATTGGGTTTGTTTTGATATGGTTAATAGTTGAACTAGTCAGGGTAAAACAATGCTTTTGCATATTCTGGAAATGTGTATTATGTGAATTAATAATAATAATAATAATTTAAGTGGTATTTATATTTGAACCTATGAATGCCTTTTTAAAATATACTGTTTTATCTAAAGAGGGCCCTAAGTAGTTTACTTTGGTTTAACACATTTTTAACCAAACAAAATCTTCTGAGTTCTGACATCTAACTTTCCTTTCCTTTTTTTTTTATCTCTTTCTTTACTTTTTATAAGTTACAGCCCACTCTAATTTTTCATATTGTGACTTCCAAGGTTGTGGGAGGTGCAAATACAATACCAATAAAACGTTATTTTTTATTTAGATCATTCCTTCAGTGCCTAGATTTTTAGATTAAATAAATTCATGGTTCTATATCAAGTTATTGGATATCATCATTGTAGTTAAAACATGCATTTTGCTAATAAGTTTTCTTAAGATAATTGGAAAAAAAACAACCATAGTCTCTCAGAACAAAAACTCTGCAGAGTTGCAGCTGCCCTTGAGGAGCAGTAATAGAAATAGCAAGAGTTTCAGGTGAAACGGGCACATGAACATGCCAGGGATGGAGGCTGCCTTGTGCTACTGAGGATGCAGGAGCTGCACATCCATCTGTAAACCTGAGTGCAATGTGTATATTTATAAGTACAGGTAAATCTGTGCCTCTAGACATATGACTGAATGTGGCTAGACAAAATTCCCTTTTATTTATTAGCTTTTGTAATCAAAATAAGTCAACGAAGCACATTGTAAGACAAAGGATAAAATAATGGTAATTGGAAATTATTTTGTATTATTCCAATGAACATGGCAAAAACTAAAGAAATCAATAAAAAACACAAATTTTAAGAATTTTCAGAACACTATAGTCCTCAAATTATTTAGTTGGTTTTAGAGTTGATGAATTTATAACAACTCTACATCAAGAGCTATTATATAATAAGTAGCTAAGAATTTGCTATTGAAGTATCTATACTAATAAAAGGGTAGTATGCTAATTCGACCAGGTCAACCGGACATTTTCTGGTCATCTGGTCCTCCTTCCAGACAAAGCCACCGTGGCGGGGGCTGAGGCAGAGGCGGTTAGGGGCCATCAGGCCAGCAGGGGAGGGCAGTTAGGGGCAATAAGGTGGCAGGGGAGGGTGGTTAGGGGTGATCATGCCAGCAACCAGAGGAGTTAGGGGCAATCAGGCAGGTAGGCAGAGATGGTTAGGGGCAATCAAGCAGGTAGGCAGAGGCAGTTAGGGGTGATCAGGCAGGCAGGCAAAGGCGGTTAGGGGCAATCAGGCAGGCAGGCAGGTAAGTAGTTAGGAGCCATCGGTCCCAGATTGCGAGAGGGATGTCTTATTGTTGGTTTAGGCCTGATCCTGCAGGGTGCAGACTGGGCTGAGGGACCCCTCCTCCAGTGCACAAATTTCATGCACTGGGCCTCTAGTATTATATAGTACACTTATGTGTCATCCTAACACTTCACATTGAAATTGGCTAGCTGCTATTCTCTGTTAAAGTCTCTATTATTCAAAATAATATACAAAATATTTGAGAATGATTATTTTTCACATTGTTAAAATTATTGATACATATTAAAAGTGAATAAAACTTTTATGTGTCTAAAATAAGGCTTTAAATAAGATTTATTGACTTTGGAGGACCAAAGATCTGGTCAGTCTTCCATTCTCGTTTATAATGCTTAGCCCCACCGTTATCAACTTGAATTGTTTGCAACAGATAGGTAGCCCACGCATCCATTAATTCAGCAGATCCTTATTGAGCATTGTGTCCAGCATTGTTCTAATTATTGAGCTCATGTCAGTCTGCTTTCTGTAAGGCTCAGTCTGGCTCCCAGCCAATGCTGCATGATGTCTGCCAGCACCAGGAAGGTGCCAGACTCAAGGGCAAGAGAAGATGGTGAGGGGTCAGATCTGAGATGAAAAAGCAAAGATGAGTGCTATGCATCCTATAACTGTACATCAGTGACATCAAATTTATAGCACGGAAGACAATGGAAAAGGAACGTTTCTTCTAGTATGTATTTAATTACACTTCTTAGAGTAATGCCCACAGAAGAAAACTTATCTAACCCCATAGGGCTCTCTGAAATTACAAGAGAAGTAGGAATAAAGAGCAAAATTAGTTGAATTATTTTGACAGATATTTCAGAAAATCTCTGAGTAAAATCAAGTTAAAAGGGATCTTAGTAGCATTCACAAAGGCAGACAGCTCTCTCTGTCTTCATTCAATGATGAAACTCCTTTTAATTTTAGCACAGTCCCTTTTTTCCAGAATTTGAAATCAAGATGAATCATGTTTATTCCAATAGAGCTTATGCCATAATTTATTAACTTTGTGCCTACTACTGCATTCTACTAGGTCATAATATAAATGCACTTTTTCTTATAGAAAAATGGTGTGAAGGAAGGGTGTACATTCTGAGGCATGAACATAGACTAACACAAACCCTCATAATTTTACTGAAAAGACAAAATATGCAAGTATAATTAATGTAATAGTCAGGAAAAGAATCTCAGGGATGGTTAGGGGCTATTAGGATGGAAAATATCTCTAAAATACATATTTTACCATCTCTAATTGGTCTCATAAAACCAAGCTTTTCAGACACGGGTTATGACATTGCCAAGCTCCAATGAGCACATTGCTTTAAACACAGTGTCAGATAAACACAAAATAAAACACCCTCAAAATGAAAAAGGAAAGAAAACTCAATGTCAGAACCCCTGTATATCCCCAACCAGCCTTTCTCCCTTCACCCTCTGATAGATTGTGCAGCAGCTAGCTAGCAGCCCAAGTCAGAAACCTGGGCGTCATCTAACTCCTCCCTCTGTTCACTCCCACCCCTTTATTTCCTCCTCTCATCTTTACATGTAATCTTTTATAAAAATTTGTAGAAGGTAAGCAGTATCTGTCTGATATATACACTGAGTGGACAGATTATTATGACATTTGTAGGCAAATTAGCTATAATTTCCCACTGAAGTTGCTAGAGGGCCAGACCACTATAAATAGGGAAGCAGGTTGTTTATCATGACAGTAGAAGTGATTTTTTTCTGAAGATATGGGTAAACAGCCTTTGAACGTGGGCCCTTTAATTCATGTGGAACAACATCTGAATAGCACAACATACCTAAGTATCATTGCTGATCAAGTTCATCCTATCATGTTGATGGCATATCCCAATGGAGATGGCTTCTTCCAACAAGACAGTGCGCCATGCCACGGTGCTCATATTGTGCAGGAGTGGTTTCAAGAACATGAGGGAGACTTTCCCTTGCTTAGGTGGCCCCTACAATCACCAGATCTCAATCCAATTGAGCATTTGTGGGACAAAGTTAAAAGATCCATCAGACAGCTGGTTCCACAACCATCAAATCTCACAGAACTGGACAGTGCTATTCATCAGGCATGGTGTCAGATTCCTCCCATCACCTTTCAACATCTTGTGGAGTCAATGCCAAGAAGAATTGCTGCAGTATTGAAGGCAAAAGTTGGCCCAACAAAGTACGGATGGGGTGGTCATAATAGCCACTCAGTGTATATCTGATTGGATATGTCTTTTTATATAAAGTCATTTATGTCACTACATTCTGAATATACAGATGCCTATTCAATGAGTGAGTGGAGTATCTCGCACAATAAGCATATAATAATATAAATGCTTATTTATGATTTAATTTAGACTGTGGCATTATGGGGATGTTATATATACATCTTATTGTGATCCGCATTACAGTATTTTTTTCTGAAAGATACGTTTTCTCATTTAAATGATGGGCCATCTACACTTATTTTTAAAATTTTATCAATCATTTATGCTGAATAGGACTGCTAAATATTTAGGGAGAAATGCAAAAAGGAATTATTATACTTGCCCTTAATTCTATCTAAGATACACAAAGCAAAGGAGAATTAATGTGATTATCCAGATATTTCATGAGGGCAGAGACCTTATTTGGTTAGCTTACCATTTCTCTTGGGCACCTTGCAGATATGTTTACCATGTCATCCCTCCCTTATTCTTTTACTGCATATGACTACTGGAGACCAGAAGAGTGTGGGGAATCGGATGGATGAGTGGAATTAGGAAGAGCATGAGCCCTGGAGGGGGAGGGCTTGGGGTCAAATCCTGGCTCTGCTAAACCAGCTGAGAGAATGTAGACAGTGTAGAGCAATCACCCCACCTGCACTCAGCCCTATTCTCAAAATAGAGCAGATTTGAGTTCATATAGTATAGTAAAGGGCAGAAAGATTAAATTAACAAACCAACAAACAAAACCCTCCACCTCTTGTCTCATTATGCTGTATTTGCATAGTAGATCTCAAAGTAGTTTTACATGATATGAGTTATGAGACCGTTTAACACATAATAAGCAATTAATAAATGTTGGCTATTATTCCTATTAGACTACTTTTCATGAGGGCAGAGACCATATTTGGTTAGCTCACCACTTTATCTTGGGCACCTTGCAGAAAGTTGGGCCAGAATAGGTTCCCAAAGACACATGTGTTTAATGGTTGGATACATTCACATTCATTCACATAATTGCCTCAGTTTCTCCAGTCATTTAGACCATGTTTGTGCAGCACCCCAACTGGAAGTGTTTTTTGCAAACAGAGGGGCTCTCCTGAGGGTGTAGAGCAGTCAGAGAGGAAGACAGAATCTGTAAGAGGAGGAGGAGGAGGAGGAGGAAGGAGAGTTCTTCCCAGGGCAATGTGTAACTGCCTTTCTCTCTTTAGCGGAAAATACTGGAAGAAGCAACATGTCATCAGAAAGCAGCTGCTGAAATATTTAAGTTAAAATCGAGTAACTCTAGCAAGAGTAGCAAGCGTTGAAAATAATAACTAAAGCTCCTACTTTAAGAAATAGTCCCGATAAGAAAAGAACAGCCTGAGAAACCTGGGGTAAGAGTGTCAACATGACCTAGACAACAATGGAAGTGATTTTCAGACCAGACCAGACTAGAGGTATTTTCCAGCCACACCTGCCTCCTTACATTTAATCCCTTAGGATGTTGGGAGGTAGAAATGATGATCAATATCCACCTTGCGTGTTTGCAATTGTTGTGAACTGTATAGTGTTCCCTTTCCTTGGCAGCTTGCAGTCATGTGAAGCTGATCTTTTTGAAGGTCCATGATGCCCCGCTATAGTTATAGAACAACCTTAGATATCGCGGTAGATTTTGTCTGGGCAAGATCCATTATACTGGACTGTTGCAATCGACTCTGGAAGGGAAAAAACAAATTTAAAATAAAAAGAAAAAAAAAACTGGAAAAGAAAAACATCTCATGTGTGCACTCAGTTAAAATGATATGCTTGTGAAGATGTGGGAGCAAAGGGAAATAAGGAGATCCCGGGACACAGTGCAGGCCTGTTAAGCAGCTCTCCCGGGGATGTTGCCTTAGCTACACTTGTTACTTCGTTCCCGGTTGTGCTATACGTATTACCGCTATAGAAAAATACCAACTTACACATGTAGGGCAATTCTTTTGGGGGATGCCGATCGTATTTGACAGCACAAAGAAATATTTGCTCAATGAACTTTGCTTAGAGTCCCATGATTTGGGGGCTCTGAGGAACCTGCGGGGCCTAGGACTACTTGAATCAAACATCTGGTTGTTGGTGAAAATGTGGTACTTTCATATTCATCTTTTTTAAACTGAAATTGAGTTTGCAAGGTTTTAATTTTTTTGCCCAAATTAGAATAATTTAATCAACTAGACAATTAGTCAACCTGGGAACTTAGTCCTGGAACTAATATATCTCATTGAAATGGCTTAACTTTCTTAATATGATTGCAAATGTTAAAGTACTAGATTTGATTAAGATTAAGCCATGAATATTTTCAGAATCAGTAAGGACCATTACTTTATTTCAAAATGTGTAGGAGAATGTCATACAAATAGACTTACATTTTTTTCCTATATAGGCAGAGCTCTAATGACACCACAGACTGTAGGTTGTACAGGATGCAGTGACTAATTTCATTATATAACTTCAAATTGAATTTTCCATGATTCAATATATGCTTATATCTCACGCAGCGCACAGGGTGCCAACAAGAGCAGATTGCAAGGAAATCGCTTCTTTTGGCTATCACCAAAACACATTTTTATGTTGGAAAAAATTTAAAAAGTATCTACATGCAGTTTTACATGGGTTAGTGTTACTCACCCCAAAGTGTAGAAAAAAGCTAATGAAGATTTAGTATAAATTCTAGGCTATTTAAAATAAATGTAAGGCATGTTTATTTGCCTCACTAAAAGAACTACATAAAAAACTCACTGTGGCTTTTGGTTCAAGATATGGGCTGGCATAAACATATATATCCCTTCCTTCTATGGTAATAATGAAATTGAAAAAAAAGAAAGAAAAAGAGGAAAGAAAAGAAAAAAAAAGACAGGAAGGAAATGCAGATGGAGAAATGTAGAGAAAGAAAAAGAGAGAGAGAGAGCAAGCTATAATAGTTTTAGAGCCAATATTAGGTAAAACAATTAGAGAAAACCCTGAAAAATAAGTCCAATCAGTCTGAGATTTGGAAAAATTCAAAGCGAGAAAGCATAGCCCAAGAGAGATCATTGCTTCTTACCATGGAAGTTTCAAGTCATTTCTAACCCTAAAATCAACATGCAGACCTGAAGCAGGCATTGGAGTGACCATCAAGAAAATTATTTAAAGAGCTACATTTCAAAATAACTGGGCCAGTTGAGCATCTGACTTTCCCTTTCTGCTCTAACCTTACATGTAAAGAGAGTACAGGTTAAAATTACAGAATTCTACCCTAAAGAATGGGAATCATCTGATGGTTGAATTACCTCATACTTCACTGAGAGAGAAACAGAGCAGAATTTGAAGTAATTTTATTTCAGACAGACACGGACAAGTGGGAAATAGAAAAGATAGACTCTATCCAGGAGAGAAATATGATCAATTTCTCAACTCTGAGAATAAGTTCCCTCAGGGGTGGGCCCCAGTCACTTGGCTGCCTGCATCCCTGCATCTTTAAGAGCAGCCAGTCAGTTAAGACAACCACTGAGTTAATACAGGTCCTGCTGTCCAAGAAAAATGGAGCCCCCAGTAATCCTTGTCAACAAACCTGGCCCTTTAATTATAATTATACATGAACGACCAAAGATGTCATGAGAACAAAAGAAAACCAATAGCATCATTTTTTTAAAAATACACAAAAATAACAAAACAAAACAGGCAATTCAGAAAATGTAAGATGATTTTTCAAAAAACAGACGTTTTATTGCCATTCCAAGAGAATCAAGAACATACTGAACATCCATGCATGAACTGAATGCTATGGAAAAGATCAGTCAAAAAATAAGAAAAATAATACTGAAAATTAAACTTATGAATGTGAAAATAAAAACCTGGACCGATGGACTGAGACATAGGGTGGCTAAGGTTAAAGAGCAGAGTAGAGATCTGAAGGGTAAAATAAAAGGTAGAACCACAAAGAAAAAGATTAAAATGATACAAAGAAAATATGAGATATGGTAGAACATGTTGAGCATACATGCAGGACCTAATAAACATCTGAGAAGAAGACACGGGAAAAGATGAGGAAGAAATGCTCTGAAATAATAACATCGATTGCATTCATATTTGGGTCATTAAAAGAAAAGTTTCAAAACTGAAGACAGACAATTCTGACAGGCTAAAAAGACACGCATCTCAGTAACATTTCCCTAATTGAGATAAACTTCCAAGCCTTTTAGAGGGAAAGAGGAATGAAAAGCTGACTTCATCTGCTACCCTGGATTCTAGAAGGCAAGGAGCAAAGGCTTTCTGAGGGAAAAGTATTTGAAACCTATAATTGTGCAGCCAGTCAAACTATCAATCATTGTGAGACTGAAAATGTATATGACTCAGGAAATCTGGTGCCTACATAGCTTACTTATGAATTATTCTAGATGTAGTCCAATAAGATAAAAAAGTGCATCTGATTAAATGAATAACTGATTACATATGATTTAGAAAAAAAAGTTTAAAAAAAAACTGTAAAAAGAATCTATTAAACCCTAGTGTCTACTTGCCCTTTAAAATGCAAAGTTTTGATAATTATATTTCTCTCTTCTCTGTGAGCCCAGTCATGCTACTTGAATGAATCTAAGGAAATAGCATTTAGTAGCCATAATACAGGGATTGCTTTTGTCTTGATCTCACATTGTTAGAAGGGATTTAGAAACAAAACACGGAGATGTTAATTTACCTACTGAAATGAATGTAAATTTTATAATTTGATATAACTTTAAGAAATTAGGAGGCACCTAAGTAGGATCAATGGAAAGAGAGTTGTGCAAACACAAGAAAGCATTCAGCTTTCACTGTCCACAGATACAATCTAAAATTGCTAACTCAAGAGATATGTGTGTTATTTAAAGAACAACAAAACAAAACATAAAACCTGTTCAAGCATGTTAATTCTATAGAACAGCATCATGATATGGAGAAAGGGTGACAGAGGGTTTTAATTAATAAATGCTTAAACTTTATTTTCTTTAATTAATAAATCTATCGAATAAAAATAGAAATCATTGCATACAGAAAGGTTTAAGGGAAAGTTCCAAGAAAATCTTTGTTCAGACAATATGAATGTACATTTTTATATTGGGGACTTTTGGTGTGTATATATGTATACAGAGAACACCTTTTATATACAGAAATAGGTGAGTGATTTTGTATTGTAAAAATGACTCAAAATCTTTGATTATCACAGTTTATGAATTTATTCCTTTTTATGGTTAATGTCTTCTATACTAATAAAAGGGTAATATGCTAATTAGGCTGGGAGACCTTCCAGGAGACCTTCTGGACATCCTTCTGGACAAAACCATGGTGACGGGGCCAAGGCAGAGGTGGTTAGGGGTTATCAGGCCAGGAGGGGAGGGCAGTTGCGCGTGATCAGGGTGGTGGGGCGTGGAAGTTGGGGGTGAGCAGGCCGGCAGTGGTAGGCAGCTGGCGGCGATCAGGCCAGAAGGGGTGGAGGAGTTGGGGACAAGCAGGCCAGCAGGCAAAGTGGTTAGAGGCCATCAGGCAGGCAGGCAGGTGAGCAGTTAGGAGCCAGCAGTCCTGGATTGCAAGAGGGATGTCCAACTGCCGGTTTAGGCCCGATCCCAGAGGGATCCCACAAGGATCGGGTTTAAACCGGCAGTTGGACATCCCCAAAGGGGTCCCAGATTAGAGAGGGTGCATTTGTACACACCCCCCCCCCCCACCATGCACAAATTTCATACACCGGGCCACTAGTTTCTAAATAAATATTTTTAATGGCCACCATTTAAAGATCAGCTTACAGCTGATGATAGCATTTCATCAAAACTATCAAATGTTTGCCATATGCAAGGACCTTTGCTTGATGCTTCGAAAAATGCAATTATGAGTAGGAAGCTTGCTGTCCAGTTGTTTAGGGTCAAGTAGGGCGGGGGCAAACCAAGCACACAGATGACTGTTACAAGGCAGAGTAACACTATGGAGGCCTATTGTGAGATCTTGGGATTAGTAATGGCAAAAAGAGGAAGGCACATATCCTTTGAGGGATCAAGAAAGTCTCCATGAAGGAGGTGGGAATTAAATAGACCTTGAGCCCTGGCTGGTGTGGCTCAGTTGATTGGGCACCGTCCCTTGCACCAAAAGGTCGCTGGTTAGATTCCTGGTCAGGGCAGGAGGCAAACTAATCGATGTTCCACTCTCATATAGATGTTTCTATTTCTCTCTCCCTCTCCCTCCCTCTCTCTCTAAAAGTCAATAAAAATATAAATAAATAAATAAATAAACCTCAAAGTGTGGAGAGAAACCGCTGAAAGCAGGTTTCTTCAAGGCACTGCGTATAAAACCTGTGTCCAAAGAATTGTTTTGAGTTTAGCATAGTCACAGGGAGAGCTGGGTGACAATATGTTCAATTTCTCCCATTTCTTAATGGCACTCCTTTTACCCTGGAAAAGTATTTCCCGGTGTGGGCAATAAATTACAGGGTTATCTACAAAATAAGTCTCATCTGATAATTGGCAGACATTTTGTGGTATTATGCCAAGTTTGCACTTCATTTGCTAGGGACATGAGCACATTTGAATCTCTCTGAGCATGGCTCTATTCTCATTACACTGACATTTTGTGAGATTTCTTTGTCAATGGTGAGTCATGAATTGTAGTGTGCGAGGATAAGAAAAGACAATAACAAGATTATTGAAGAAATCCAGGCAGAAATATTGGGGGCTTGGCATGTGGCTGTGAAAGTGGAAAGAAGAAACTCAATTCCAGTTGAACCGGGAATAAGAGAAGGAGTGGGAGGTGAAGTGCTTGCACTGTCTGCTCTGTGGCTGTGTGTGTGCTTCTGAACCTTCTCCGTGGCTGCCACAAGGATTCCATCAAATCAGACTTCACAAAAAAGACTGTAGCTTTCCCTCTGGTGTGGGTGAAAGGAGAAAAGAGCAAAAAAAAAAAGTTACTAATTACTGCAACTAGCCGAGTATAGAGAAGGATTTGGGGACCTAAAACAGTGAAGTTGGATGATAATCAGATTGGGTAAATAAAAGCAAAGTTAAGGATCCAGGGGCAAGAACACCTGGTGGATTGTAATTTTCAGAAAAAAAATCTGCCAAATAATATTCAAATAAGGTTTGATCGCTGAAGTAAAAAGGCAGACTCTCTAGACATTAAGTCAAATTATTTTCAAGTGATTAAGAAGCCAATTTAAATATATAATTGTCATTGTCATTATGTAAATTTGGATGTTAAGTTGATTTTATATTCTATTAATTTGGGCAAATTTTAAAGTAATCTTGATTTGCTCTGCTTGTCATGGTCATGAAAAGATGCATTTAATATCTTTTTCTTTACTATGTATCTCATTTTTGTATAACTTTGGACTCCTTGCATATACGAGTAATATATTAACCAATCAGTTTCAATTGTTGCTCTTTAAAATTATTTCTTAAAAGTTATGTATTGAGTCCATAAGGTAATCTGCAGAGTTCTGCATCTTGGCAATGCTCTAAATCTTGTTCACAGGAAGAACATTGGACCAATCAAAACTCACAGTGCTAATTGTAGGTTTTTGTTTGTTTGTTTAAGAATCACATAATTCTCATTTTGAAAAAAAATCTTTACATCAAAAATGACAATAAGTCAAATGTTTTCATGAGAATTTTATATTCACTATTTGTTCAGTCACCTGTCTCTCTGGAAAAAATATCAAGGAATGTAATATGTTTTGCTGTCTGTTGGCCCAAATTCTATAGCATACAGCTCTTTATATAACCTTTGCGAGTATATGCAAACACACACATGTACATATAGCTGCTGTTGATTTCATGTTCTAAGTAAAGGTTAAATGTTATGTTTCTCCTGCCAGCTGTTTTCTCTAAAATGCTCATCCACACAAAGTGAGTTGAAGTGAGACTAGTATTGGTAGACGGTGTGCCTGTTACAAAACCATCCGTTTGCACCAGCAGGCAGCTTGTTACTGTAGCTCTGCACTTTCTTCCAAAAACACTGTTCCCATGCTAAAATATAGAATCAAACCATAACTTATTGAACAGTTGGCTGTTTTACCTGCTTGTTGTTAAGAACTGACAATAACAAACACAAAATAAATAATTACGCTTGCAATGAAACATTTGTAGAATGTGGCACATCAAACAGCAGTGAGTAGGGACAGTGAGTACCACAGGATTATAAGACAGCCCTTAACTTACTTATTTCTACCTCACTTAGTATGTATAGTGTATTACATAGCGAGAGCATGCATGCATTTATGATTGTTAATGATAACCGCCATCTCCTATTTTCCCCTCCTGACGTGCTGGGAAACCATATTGCTACGAATCTCTTTTTGTTTCCATCTCCTTGATCTCTTCCTTCTGCTCAACTTCTCACCGTCTCCTGATGTCGGCCTTTCTCCCAGGCATCGCTGGCTTGAAGTCCTCATCACTCACATGGCTTTTGCTATGAAAGGACACTCACGCTTTCTTAATCTCTGCTCTTTCACATGTACAACATGTGAGCTTAAACAGTCCAGGACCTAAATATGAAAGGAATCCAAAACCCAAACTGTAAAATTAAGATATCTGAAACCAAAATGTTGTATATTTGAAATAGAAACTATCGAATGCCTCTTATGTCCCCCAAATCAGACAAAGCTCTTTGTGTATAAATGATCTTCTTTTATCTCAAAGAGATGAATTTTATAGATGCAGGGAAGTTAACTCAAGAATGTTTCCATTCCTACTGATGCTAAGGTATACATGGGACTGAACCTACTCATTTGACTGTAGGTCTCATGCTTTTAGCTGCTCTTTCAGATATCTCCATTATGTTTAATCTTTTTTAAAAGTCTTCTTTTCTACCAGTGGCATCTCTATTTTTCAGAAAACCAAACTTGAGAGTTAATACAGACTTCCTTTTTCCTTTCACCCCTATTAATACTCTGTCAACAAATGTTATTATTCATCTGAAACTTTCCCTAGATCACACTTCCAAAGTGAAATCTCTTCCCACTTCCAAGGTCAAATTCCTAGTCTAAGTTGGGACTTCTGTGGTGACCTCCTAGACTTGTTCCTTGACAGTGACTTCTAGATTTCTGCCATAAAGATATTCTATACACTTTTCTGCTTTATCACTTTTTAAATATATACTCAATCAACCAATATTTATTTACCACTTTCACTCTATGATGTTGACAGCATCCATTGAGCTAGAGGTGGCCTGACTTTATAGAGCTTGAATTCTAGTAGAAGAGAATGATTTTAAACTGATAATTCCAGAATAATTACTAATAAAATTGTTATAGTGATATGGTATGAAGGGTTCTGAAACTAAAATAATTTTTATTGACCATTAGCTCAAACCTACATTTTTCAACTTTTGTTTTTCCACAGCCCTTCATTTCAATGAACTCAGGTTTTTTTTGTATGTTTGTTTTAAACCAAATCAACCAACCCATGAATTATTCTCTAACTTACAATACATTAAGGATTCTGAATAGATATGTACTCTATCTGGACACCCATTATTTACAGTTCCAGATTTGTGTCCTATGCTGTTTGTGGGGCATTTATAAGCCTATGCATCTATGGTTGTATATATGGTAGAAATTATTCAAGAAGACATCATAATCACAATTCTCATGTGTTTTTCCTGAATCTCACTTCTTGCCAGTCCCATGATACCTGTCAAAGTACATTGCAAATAGTTGTCACCATAAGGTTTTTGTTGAATTAGATGTACAGGAACATGATAAACACTTCAAGCCAAGTTTGAGTTACTCTATGCCAGAAAGTGACTTAAAGACAACAGTAAAGAATATTTTTGGACTAAATGGTTCTTGTCTCATTATCTCTGTGGCGTTGAGAAAGCAAGTTATCTCCTCTGATTCCCTGTCTCCTTATCTGTACACAAGCCTCTATGGTTGTCTCTCTTCCAGGTTCTCTTGGAATATTTGAGCCTAGGAAATGCAATGGCCCCCAGGATGTTTGATTTCCTTTCTACTTCTAAGATGCCCTTATTATAGAAAAAAATTGCCAGTTACTTTGGAAATGGTCAGCCACTCGGAGGCATGACCTAATTTTTAAGTAAATGCACATGAAGATTATTATGCCTGTGTAGTGAAGGATGCAAATGAATGCGCAACGCATTGTAGAAGATAAATGTGCTTGAGGCAGTCATTAGACTTATAAACCTTAATCAAGTGCATTCACATCCACATACGTTCCAGACTCTGAATTATTTTCCCAAAAAGCCCTATGGGGCATGTGCTCACGCCATATGTTTCCTTCAGTTTTACCGAGATATCTTAGGGAAATGAAAAAGGCACTCAATACTTCACATTAATTTCTAAATTGTTTGCTCTCTGGTTGAAAAAACAAAGGTGAGCTATAAAGTATAGCTGATAGTAGACATCTCCTAGTTCATCAGATTGTGCTAATTTAGCATCACCTAGCTTTACTTTGGCACATTCTGCTCATCATTACTTCTTATTTACCATTCGAATCATGTAGCCCTGGTAGAAAGACACGAGCACTGGCTGGAAGACTTCAACATGACTCCAGAGAAGTTGATGTGGAATGTAATCTCTTATTAGAGATTGATTTTGATTTCACCTCACAGTAGTGAGTTCCTTATCCCCTTCTACCACATTTCCCTTGTACTTCCAGTTAATGCAGCACCATAAATCGTTCTGCCACATGCGTTAGGAAGACAGAAGGGAATTATGTCTACCAAGCAGCCCTTTCATGACAAATTATAGAGAGCTGATAGCAAGCACCAGTTAAATTCCCTTGTATACCTTTGCATTTTCCTCTCATTTGACTTTTCCTTATTTCCCTCATCCTGTGAACCCTGGGAGAAAGCTTGTGTTTTTAAGCCCTTTTGTAATGGGAAAAAAAGGAAAGCTGTTATTTTCTTGAAAAGAAATTCATGATAGTTTAACTTAATTCAAGTATGGAAACTGTGTAGGTGACCTGAGTTTTCTTCCTGTTGGTTGTAAATCTTATAGGGCAAACAGAAATACATATTTATTCTGGTAAAAAATAAAGCACATATTTCTAACACAAAATAATTTAGGGCCCATTCTAACTGACCACAATTTGCAATAGTTATAAATTGTGCATTATTTTTCATAACACCCTGAGCAATTAAACTGCATTCAGGCTGGTTGCATGGAGGCAGCATGGTTTTTTAGCAGTGGGTACAGTCAGTGGTTACAAATGGGTATTGAGCCTGGCTGCCAGGATACAAATTCTGGTTTGTCCATGGACTATGTGTGGTGTGTTGCATATGTTACTACTCTAAACCTCAGCTCTCATCTGTAAAATGGGTATAACAGTATTTAGCAGACAAGATTAATTAAAATCTATATATATAAAAGCCAAGCAACCGGAATGACTGGAATGACCGGTGACTATGACACACACTGCAGCTGGCCAGCTGGCCAACTGGCCCAATCAGGGGCAGCCCCACCCCCCACTTGTCAGCCCTGGCTGGATCGAGAGTGAGGCTGGCCGGCCAACTGCCTGCGGCCCCTGACCCCAATCGGGCCCCATCAGGGCGGGCTGGCCAGACCCCACCCATACACGAATTTGTGCGGCAGGCCTCTAGTATTAAATAAAACCAGTCCTTCTTGTTATCCCAGTGTTGTTGATGGTGATGATGGTGAGATAAGGAGTCTTCATTTCCTGTGGCCAACCCCACTGGATCATTTTGAGATTTCCCACCTTTTTCCTTCTCTACTTTTTGTGCTGATGCATTTGAATTATTGGGACATTTTATGTCTATATTCATTTTACTTAAATCTGACCTAACTATTATTTTAGTATAGACTAGCCCCAAAGAGACACTAAATGTTTCATATTTTTATCTGGTTAAATAGAGTCTACTTATTTAATATCAATTATTACATGATTTTGTACTTTAAAGTAAAATTATTTTGGCAATTATTTAATGTCTGTATATGACTCTAAATAGAAAAGGTGATGTTATAACACTATTTCCTTATAAGTGTTTTTTTTTTCCTATTCCTCACACTCTAATATTATATTTTATCAGGAAATAATCTTTAACCTTGTGATTCTTAAAATATTGCTATGTTTGTAATATTTGATAAAAAAGCATGAAAAATATATTTTCTGGAAGAAAATGGCCTCAATCTAATGTCAATCAAATATATTTCTACATAACAAAATTTACTTTGATATAATTTCTGCAACATATCTTAGCTAAAGTAGGTATATATAAGTCACAACATTTTTCAGTTAGAACCCCTCATTATGTAAATTCCTAAAACATGACTTCTTTTCCAAATTGTTTCACATATTCTCTTTCTCAGATTATGATAATTTAAAGCTATTCTATGTGATCTGATAATTTACCAAAGGATTTTCTTTTTCTCCACTCACTGCTGGTCTCACACTCTGTATGGTTAGGTTGGTTCCATGTGCGAAGCAGCATGCTTCCTTCTGAATTCTCTTAACTAAATATTTATTTTTAGGCTTAAAAATCTGAACAAACTCCAATTTCTGTTTGAAACCATTCCTACATCAAAAATTTCATTCATATTTGGGTCATAGTTTTCCATGAGAGGTCTTAACAGATAATCCCACACATTCTCTTTGAGCTCCCCAGAGGAACAATCTTCAGAGTTTCCTCTAGTAGTGTCTTTGTGTGTGTGTGCGTGTGTGTATGAGGAGCAGCTTACAAATGGACTCAATTTCACATTTTCTCAATAGCTTAAATCCCCTTTTTCATAGCGTATTTCACCGTTTCAGTATTTTGCTTTTATTTTTGAATAGTTGATCTATTTCAAATCATCTCTCTCATTATTGAAATAAAGTACTATACATAGCATAATATCAAAAAAGAGCTAACTATTGCTCTAACAGGTTTGGCTCAATGGATAGAGCGTTGGCCTACAGACTGAAAGGTACCAGGTTCGATTCTGGTCAAGTGCATGAACCTTGGTTGTGGGCACATCCCCAGTAGGAGGTATGCAGGAAGCAGCTGATTGATGTGTCTCTCTCATCGATGTTTCTAACTCTCTATCCCTCTATCTTCCTCTCTTTAAAAAATCAATAAAATACATATTTTTTAAAAAGAGCTAACTATTTAAAATATAACTTTCTCATAGCATCCTGAAATTTCAATGCCCTTGGATAGTATAGCAAATTTGGAATTGTTAATGTGTGTAAAAGGGAAATTATTATTTACAGTACTAAAGTATTCTATTTCTGTACGAAGCGCTGATAAGCAAAAAATATTCCATTTTATATTTCAACTCAGTATATATTGTCATTGTTTTCCAAAATTTAAAAAATGATATTAGGTTAGGATTGCCAGATTTAGTAAATAAAAATTCAAATGTTTAGCTAAATTTAAATTACAGATAAGCAATGAATAATTGTTTTGTATAAATATGCCCTGTATAATATTTGTGACATCCCCAAATATTATTTGCTGTTTATTTGAAATTAAAATTTAAATACGTTTTTAAAAATATTTTGTCAGGCAACTCTATACTAGGTTGATGAGAATAGACTTATAAGACAAATGTAAATAAACAAACAAAAAGTTAAAGCCTTCAAATTATTTGATACAACAATTTAATAAAACTTTATATATAAGGAAAAAAAACATTAATTAACAATGCAAATAATTGAAATAGCAAAAAGTGATATATCAAGATAGACCAGTGTGCCCTGGATAGATACATAAAAGTCCATGGATAATGGTTGGTGTAAGCAGAATAAAGCCCTCCGAAAGATGCGAACATTCCAATTATGGAAAACTGTGAGTATGGTATGATACATGGCAAAGGGGAATTCAGGTATCAAATAGAATTAAGGCTGCTATTCAACTGGCCTTAAAATGGGTACAATATTCTGGATTATCTGAGTTGGTCCAATGTAACCATAGGGACCATAACAGTGGAAAAAGGCATTAGCATTGCAGTAATGTGACCTGAGAAAGATTAACCTGGCCACTGCCAGGTGGGAAGGGGCCCTGAGCCAAGGAGTGCAGGCAGCCTCTAAAAGCTGGAAAAGGCAAGGAAAGCGATGCTCCCCCAGGGCCTCCAGAAGGAAGGCAACCCTGCCAACACCTTCATTTTGGGTCAATGAGACAGACTCGCTGCCAACTTTTGACCTCCAGAACTGCAACATAAATTTGTGTTGTTTTATGCCACTGAGTTTGTGGTAATGTGTTATAATAGCAATAGGAAACTAATACAGTGGGTAAATCTGCATACATTATTGCTTCGGGGGACTCTTTGTGTAATTTTCTGCTATTTTCAGACATGGCATAACATTCTTTAAGACCAATTATCTTAATAATAATAATGATGATAATTGTATAAGTATGTTTGATATTAAAAGCCTTTTTAAAAATATATAAATGCACAATTTGAAAGTGTATGTTAAGATGATGCGCTATACATTGAATATTTTAATTTACATGTAATTACATATACATAGTGAATGAAGCTGCTTTATGCATTCTATCTTTTTATGTTTAAATATTTACCCAATACATACAAGATTGGCTATATTCTTTCCTGAGTAGTGTTATTCAACGCATTTATATAACAAGAAGAAAAGGAATTGCCTTCTGTAGTCTCTAAGTTCATTAGTGTAACAATCTCCTTTCTAAAGTATATTTTAATTATACTATAAAACACCTGCATTGTAGAAAAATTGGGAAATAGTAAAATAAAAACAAAAGCACTTATAACCTACTCATCTAAAGCATATGCTATAGTTTAGGACAGTGGTCAGCAAACTGCGGCTCGGCAAACCGCAACTCGCGATTCACACGCGGCTCTTTGGCGCCTTCAGTGTGGCTCTTCCACAAAATACTGGCTCTTCCACAAAATACAAGCTCTTCCACAAAATACTGACTTCTGTGCATGGGCCATGAAGTTTCAATCACACTGTACGTGCGTGCCCACACGTGGTATTTTGTGGAAGAGCCACACTGAAGGGGCCAAAGAGCTGCATGTGGCTCGCAAGCTGCAGTTTGCCGATCACGGGTTTAGGAGAATGGTTTTTTTCCAAAAGTGGGTTTCAACCACTTTTAAAAAAAGATTATGAAATATGTCATTTAGTGGATGACAGTGATATACCAGGCGTACTTAAACATTTTCTTGATTTCAAGCATCCTTTGAATTTTTACTATTATAAATATACTAGAGGCCTGGTGCATGAAATTCATGCACTCGGGGGAGGGGGCGTACCTCAGCCTGTCCTGTGCCCTCTCATAGTCTGGAAGTCCTTGGGTGATGTCTGACTGATGGCTTAGACCCACTCCCCACAGGCCTCTCCCGCCACCGCCACTGCACTCGCCAGCCATGAGCCCAGCTTCTGGCTGAGAGGTGTTCCCCCTGTTGGAGTGCACTGACCTCCAGGGGGCAGCTCCTGCATTGAGCATCTTCCCCCTGGTGGTCAGTGTGCATCATAGCGACTGGTTGTTCCGCTGTTCAGTCGATTTGCATATTAGGCTTTTATTATATAGGATTGGAATTACAATCTCTATCCATATATCATTTTGCAGAATTTTTTTTGTTATTTCAGGATAATGTCCCTGTAATTCTTTGTAATTATAAAATCAAAGTAGGACTTTTAAAAAATATATATTTTATTGATTTTTTTTTTTTTTACAGAGAGGAAGGGAGAGGGATAGAGAGTTAGAAACATCAATGAGAGAGAAACATCAATCAGCTGCCTCCTGCACACTCCCCACTGGGAATGTGCCTGCAACCAAGGTACAAGCCCTTGACCAGAATCGAACCCGGGACCCTTCAGCCCACAGGCTGATGCTCTATCCACTGAGCCAAACCGGCTAGGCAAAAGTAGGACATTTTTGTAGATCATAATATTCACTCTCAGATTTATATTAATTCAAATTAACATCAACACTATAGGAAGCTCCAGCTTTAGTACACTCCTATAAACCTTTGGATATATATACTAATTTGTAGGTGAAAAATAAGTACTACAAGTAGACTGACTTTGGGTACTGGGAAGATCTTTACAAATCTGATTTCAGTTATTAAGCTATATAATTTTGAAGAAAAAATTTAAGCCAATTTCAATTATGATATATGGTAATATAAAACACAGTCATTGCAAAAGCAAAATCTAATATACAGGTGAAATAAAAATTGTATGTGATATATATACCACAGACACCTATGATGAATAAGTATGTACAAATTTTAGAGACTTTCATATAATGGTCATAAAGAGGTGAATAAAATATTAAAAGGGTTGTAATATTTGTTGCTAATACAGTATAAATTAAATTTGCTTGCTGATTTCTAAACTCTATTTTCAAAGAGACTCCTTCTCAAATATTGCATTTCATATAAAAAAAAATTCTGCCCTATGACCAGGTGATTTCACTTCTAGAAATATATCCAAAGAAACCCTGGAGGACCCTGGCTATGTAAAGAGGTTCAGGTTTGGAGGATGTGGAGCTAATGAGTCCAAGAAATAGGCTCAATCTCCACGTATACTCTATGGAAGTCGTGAAACGAGTAATGTCTAAAGACTGGTTTCAAACTTTGGTAAAAATATTTCACATGTATGAAATGTAGCAAAAGGGACTATGAAGGAATATGTACATATCACAGTGTCAGCATCGACAGGTATCTTAAAGTTCACTGAACCAATTGTCTGTCAAGAATTGATGCTAACCAGTGCATGTCCACATGATGACTGAACACCTCCTGTGACTAAAAGCTCATTATCTTCCCACCTAATGTATAACATACTTGTCAGTGATGACACTTAAGTATTTCCTTAGGTTGAGCTAAAATTTATCTCTATTGAAGTTATAATGATGGGACCATAAAAAAAAAATCAAGCCTAATCCTCCAGCTTTCACATGGCAATCAATCAATCAATCAATCAATCAAACCTTTACATATCTGAGAATAGCCACCATCGTTTTTTGAATCTTGTCTCTACATTAAGCACTGTTTCAAAACTCCTTTAAGTATTGTTTCTTCCATTTCAGATGTTTCATAATAAAACAGAGTATGCCAAGAAAGGTTGGAATAGCACAGGTTGGTAATATCAGGAAACTAGATGGGATGGATTTTTAAAAATATATATATTTTACTAGAGGCCTGGTGCACAAAAATTTGTGCACTTGGGGGTGGGGGGGGGTCCCCCACCTGGCCTGTGCCCTCCCGCTCCTGGGGGATTGGGCCTAAACTGGCAGTCAAACATCCCTCTGGCAGCCCGGGAGCCCTCGGGGGATGTCCACTTGCCAGCAGAGAGCAGGCCTATGCTGCAGTTGGACATTCTTAGCGCTGCTGAGGAGGCAGGAGAGGCTCCCACCACCACCACTGTACTGGCAGCCATCAGCCTGGCTTGTGGCTGAGCAGAGCTCCCCCTGTAGGAGCGCACTGACCACCTAGGGGCAGCTCCTGCATTGAGCGCCTGCCCCCTGGTGGTCAGTGTGTGTCATAGTGACCAGTCATTCCCAGTCGCTCTGCTGTTAGGGTCAATTTGCATATTACCCTTTTATTAAATAGGATAGAGGCCTGGTGCATGGGTGGGGGCCAGCTGGTTTGCCCTGAAGGGTGTCCCGGATCAGGGTGGGGGTCCTGCTGGGGTGCCTGGCCAGCCTGGGTGAGGGGCTAATGGCTGTTTTCAGACTGGCCACACCCCCTTTAGGGTGGGGGGTCCCCACTGGGGTGCCTGGATAGTCTGGGTGAGGGGCTGAGGGTCCCCCCCCGCCCTGGTGACGGAAGCTCCCAGCCTCTCCTTTTTTTCTTTTCTTTTTTATTCTGGGATTTATTTACCTTCTATAATTGAAACTTTGTAGCCTTGAGAGGAGGTCAGAGCCAGCCAGGACAGGCGGGAGGGAAGCTTGGCTTCCTCCATCACCAGGAGCAACCAAGCCTCCTGCTCGCTCCAGCTCTGGGGCCACGGCCGGCTGAAAGTCGTTATCTGGGGTTTATTTATCTTCTATAATTGAAACTTTGTTGCTTTGAATGGAGCTCAGAGCTGGCCGCGGCCAGGAAGCTTGGCCTCCTCCATCATTGGGGCAACCAAGCCTCCTGCTCGCTCCAGCTCCATGGCTGCCAACCACCATCTTGGTTGGGTTAATTTGCATATAGTCACTCTGATTGGCTGGTGGGCATGGCTTAAGGTGTAGCAAAGGTACAGTCAATTTGCATGTTTGTCTTTTATTAGTGTAGATTGATTTTTTACAGAGATGAAGGGAGAGGGATAGAGAACTAGAAACATCAATGAGAGAGGAACAACGATCAGCTGCTACCTGCACACCCCTTCTGGGGATGTGCCCACAACCGAGGTATATGCCCTTGACCAGAACCAAACCTGGGACCCTTCAGTCCGCAAGCTGATGCTCTTTCCACTGAGCAAAACTGGTCAGGGCTGGGTGGATTTTTTAATAAATACTGAAGTCACTTCACCTTTCATTTGGAAGCTGTGTCAACTCTGGAATCATATTGAGCTTATTTTCAACTAAAACCCATGTCTTTTTAAAATGTGTTGCTGCTGACCCGTGGATAGAGCTCAGTGTCATCTGTTTAGTCCTTCACAGCTTTAGAGTGCTGCTGTGTGTCTTAGGAGAGAACTTAAAGCCCCTGCTTTCAGCCCAGTGAGTTGTGAGGCTGGAGCTAAGTGTGCTGCTGTGGCAGCTTTGTGATTCTGACAGGAGCATCTTCTCTACTGCCTTCTTCTGGGCAGGGTAACCTCAGTACTGCTACAGCTGAGTACACCTGAATTTACAGGTGACTTCCCCTTTCCTTCCTGTAATGTACAGTGGTGTGTGTGTGTGTGTGTGTGTGTGTGTGTGTGAAAGCTTTCTGTCTTGGCATTGTCAAAATGACAAGAAGGGAAATAACTTTCCCATTTTATTTGCACTTACAAATTTCAAATTCTTATTTGTATTATCATGACCATTTTATTGTACTTATTACCTATGCCCAATGTATAGATGTGTCTGACGTCATTTAAGAAGGTTTTATCCTTCAATGTCTAGGGACCATGGTGAGGTCGTGCAGTGTAATGGTTTATAGTATGAACTGTGGAGTTAGATGATCCTGATTTCAACTACTATTTGCACCATTTGCTAGCTATAAGATTTTTAGCAAGTGACTTAAATCATTTAAGCTGTGTTTGTGTATTGCAAGCAATAATTACCCCAAAGGGACAATGCAACATTGAATTAGATATATTTCAAGTACTTGAGACATAGTAAGCACTCAATGAATGGCAGTAATACTTACTATTATTACTTCATTACATTTTGGTTTCTACACAACATTTATGTTCACAATGTGTTCAATTTGCAATTGATTTCACAACTTAATGTGGGCTTTTACTCATCTGCTCTGCCATGTTCCATTTAAGTTATTTATGATCATATTAGCTGTTCTCTGGACAAATACATACTTTCTGAATCTCAACAAAATGATGTACTTGTCTTCTCAAGGGTCTATCTTTCTGGCACCATAAGCAACATTTCGGAAATAAACATACCATAATATTCCATTTCCTTTGCAGGTCACCATTCTTATTCAGGAGTCACATATCTATTTCAACATTTTAAACCATAAATTAGAAGAAATAATTATTAAAAACAACTTCTAAACTCAAATATTCACTTTCCTTCTCTATCTTCAGAGAGCCAATGTGCTTTCCAAATTTATTTTAGAATCATCATTTGTTGTCCTACCCCCACCCCACCCCATGGTAATTAGGAATCATTAGCAATTAGTGGCTCTGTGAGGTTCCTTCATGAAGGTTTGTGTTATGGGAAGACAACAATATGTAGATCAACATGGGCTGGTCTGTGTGGTGCCACTTCCGTAGATGCCCTCCATCCATGATGGTGTTGCTTCTTGCAAACACAATTATCACCTGATCATTATTCACTAATGTTCCTGATTTATTCAGTGGCACAGAATTCCATATAGTTCATGTTATCGAGAATTGCAAAATTTCTTTAAACATTCTCTTATAAATGTCATCTATTCTTCAAAACACATAGTAGGCTATTTATTTGAGAAGCAATTCATTTGACTTAACCAATTTATCTCTCAACTCTTATTTGATGGAAGTTTTAACAAGTCTCGTTCTCTTATAATACCAAAAGATAAATAATATATGAAGATACAATGAAACATGAAATTTAGGCAGGAAAGTTCAAGTTGGAAATGTAATTTTATTCCTCACTTAAAGAAGATGGAAGTTTATTAAACATGCTCACATGTTGACATCCTTTCCCTATCACTGACTAAAACAATGACAACACAAGGGATTTCATATTCAGGAGTGAGGTTGGGAGAGGGAGAACCCAGAGCCTAGATGAGATAGCTTTCTTGATTGATACAAATGGCTTATTGTTGAACAAATTGAGACCATGGAAAACTTGCGGTGGGTCACAGAAGGCGAGTTTTAAGAAGGGAGTTGTTATGCATAGCAATGTTTCTTGCAAAGAGGGGACATGCTCTCAGATGAAGGAATGGCTAAAAGGAACAGATGCTGCATTCAGGGGATGGCCATTACCCTAGAGCAGTGATGGCGAACCTATGACACGCGTGTCAGAGGTGACACGCGAACTCATTTTTTTGGTTGATTTTTCTTTGTTAAATGGCATTTAAATATTTAAAATAAATATCAAAAAAATAAATCTTTGTTTTACTATGGTTGCAAATATCAAAAAATTTCTATATGTGACACGGCACCAGAGTTAAGTTAGGGTTTTTCAAAATGTTGACACGCCGAGCTCAAAAGGTTCACCATCACTGCTCTAGATCCCAGTCAAAGGGAAGCTGGCACTTCAAGACTGCTAAGAGTGAAGGCAAATTCAAATAAATTAGATTCCAGAAGAGAGAAGAATACAGGAGTCTAGGCAGAGAAAGTACTGATTAAGAAGCAGTTATTGAGACCCCACTGTTTATATTTTGCCAACATAGAGAAGTTCTCCAGAGGAAATTGCAATTTGCTAAAAATTATAGTTATTCTAATAATCTCTGATTGGAAAAGAGGAAAATTTACATATTTGTAGCACAATATTTATTGAATATTTACTAAATGTCAGGCATTGATCTAAGCAGGGGTGGAGGAAGTCCAGCCCATGGGCTTGATTAAGGCCCACAAAATCATTTGGTCTGGCCCTGCCAAGGCATTAGGGGTGAGTTAATTAAATGTTTAACCAAATATAGCAGGCTAATTTTTCAGGTGATAATTTTGTACGACCTGCAACTGATGTTATAAATATCCAACTGGCCATTGGCAGTAAAATGTTTCCCCACCCCTGATCTAGTAGGATGTTAAATTAATCTTCAACCTAATGTCATAAGTTATGTGCTATTATTATTCCACTAGAGACAAGGAGCACTGTGAGGGAGGATCCCTTAGCTCGGCCTCTGCCCTTTAACTGACAGCTTAGGTCATCCTTAGCACTGCTGGGGAGGCAGGAGAGGCTCCTGCCACTACTGCTGCACTTGCCAGCCGCCAGCTGTAAGCCTGGCTTCTGGCTGAGCAACACTCCCCCTGTGGGAGCACACTGACCACTAGGGGCAGCTCCTGTGTTGAGTGTCTGCCCCCTGGTGGTCAGTGTGTGTCATAGCAATCGGTTGTTCCATTGTTAGGGTCAATTTGCATATTACCCTTTTATTATATAGGATTTTATAAGTGAGATGGTTGGAGAAATTCATATATAAAAAGGCCTGAAGTCACAAAAGTAGGCAAGTAATAGAGCTGGGATCTGAAGCCATGCTGTCTGGCTGCAGAATCAATTTCTTAATCATGATGCAGTGTCACAGAAAAATTATGTGGGCAAACTAGAAGAGGGAGAAGCGCTTATTTGACTGTTAGTAATTTGGAAGACTTTGTTGAGAACCTCTTTAGGTTGAATTAGCCCCCTTTGTCCGAGTGTTACTGTGATATCTTTTGTATGCCATGCTCTTGTAATTTACTGCATATGTTGCATATCACCTTGCATCTGTCTTCACCACTACCTTGCTATTTCCTTGAAGGGAGAACTTTCATTTATGCCCTTTTGTTGCTAAGCAGAGGCCACACAGAAAGGCACTGAGGAACGTTTCCTGAATAAATGGATTAGTGCGGCTTTAAATTATGACTATGGTTTCCAGAGGTGGAAATGGGCTTACTGAGAAGAAGAGTCCCTTCTGAGAGTTCCTAGTCAAACAGGCAGAAGATCTGAAATACACACTGCCAAGGCAAGAGTTCTGCAAGAGACATGTTTGACAGAAGCATCAGGAGGTGGGCGGGGATACATAGGAAGAAGAGACTGAGACTGAAGCTCTCTTTACTTAATTTTTCCCAGTTTGGCTCTATTTTACCTTCAACTATAGATACCATTTGCAACGCTGACCACTTGCCCCTTTCTTGGTTCATTTATTTTGGGGAACAATGGTTTTATCCCAGATATTGAGGGGTTCCCAAGTGACCCCTAGTCTAGGGGTCTCTATCCACTGAGCCTTTCATTGAGCAGGAACCACTGGTAGATTGGAGGTGTGTGGACAAAATATATCAATATATAAATTCTATTAGGAATCTCATGGAAAGAACTGAAGTCTGAATGTCTATTCAAGAAGATACTGCAGGTATTGAATTGGGGGCACTCTAGTCAATATTTATATTAATTAGTGGTAAGATTAATTAATAAGCCTACACAATTAAGACACTGGAATAAATTGAGGTGAGGAGAGAAGGAAAGCCGAATGGTTGTGGGTTTTTGTACATCTATAAATCAGTTCATACAACTGATTGATTTTAGTGCTAGTAAAGGTTTGCTTGCATCCATCAGTCTGAAACCTAATTGGTGACACAAGAGTTGCTTTTAATGTTCATGATTCCACTTCAGAATCTTGAAACTGAAAAATTACTATACCTGCACAATGGAGCACCTTCATTTTTTTTCCTTCTTCCTAGGAAAGACCTCTATAATTTGGCTCCCTGCCCGTTATCATTATTTGCTAGCTGGTGAATTTGGTATTCTAGACTATGGTTAGTAACAAACACCTAGTTATTTGGAAATCGGAAGCTCTTTCCCAGCACACTTTTGTAAAATTTCAGGCACAAAATTATGTCTCTTTTATAAACACTGGTAAGCATTTTAGTGAAAAAAAATGGACTAGGGAAAGTCAATTGATGCCATAGTTTATTTTTATTACATATATATGATTAGAAGAATAATTGGAAAATGATTGGCAAAATTATTGATGAAAAACAATGTTTTATGTCTATTGAGACATAAAAAATTAAAGCAGCCATGTGCTACAAAGTCATCACTGAATCTGTATATATAGACCATCACTATAGATATGGTGAACAGAAAAAATAAATCAATGGGGAAATCACTATAGTAGAAAACTTACAGTGAATGTTAAAATGTTTCATTTTCAATGTGATAAGTTTGCATTCTGCTGTTTTGTAACAGCTTTTATTGAATGTCATGCTCTCTGACACCAACTTCCAGCCTGCTCGTACCTGCTTTCTGGCTTGGTATTTGGGTCTCCTGATGAATTTACCAAGTCTCTAGAGCTTGTCCAGCTAAATATGACCTGGTCCAGAGCCATCATCACCCATGATGACAGGGCTTCCTCTTTTATTTTTTCTGTACTTTACTCACTGTTGTTTCTAATATATATTATCTCTGTCACTGCTGACCTGTCAGCCTTCCTTCCCTTCTTCCTTCTCTTTCTTTTCTTCCTTCTCTTTCTTTCTTTTCTTTCTTTCTTTCTTTCTTTCTTTCTTTCTTTCTTTCTTTCTTTCTTTCTTTCTTTCTTTCTTTCCTTCCTTCCTTCCTTCCTTCCTTCCTTCCTTCCTTCCTTCCTTCCTTCCTTCCTTCTTCCTGCCTTCCTGCCTTCCTGCCTTCCTGCCTTCCTGCCTTCCTTCCTGCCTTCCTTCCCTCCTTCCCTCCTTTCTCTTTCTTTCTTTCTTTCTTTCTTTCTTTCTTTCTTTCTTTCTTTCTTTCTTTCTTTCCTTCTTTCCTTCTTTCCTTCTTTCCTTCTTTCCTTCTTTCCTTCTTTCCTTCTTTCCTTCTTTCCTTCTTTCCTTCTTTCCTTCTTTCCTTCTTTCCTTCTTTCCTTCTTTCCTTCTTTCCTTCTTTCCTTCTTTCCTTCTTTCCTTCTTTCCTTCTTTCCTTCTTTCCTTCTTTCCTTCTTTCCTTCTTTCTTTCTTTCTTTCTTTCTTTCTTTCTTTCTTTCTTTCTTTCTTTCTCTTTCTTTCTTTTTCTCTGACTACCACTTTCCCAATACTTCTCAGGCTCCACATAGTTAACTAATCTGAGTGCTCCGAATGTTACTTTTGGGATCTCAGTTCTCAGCTGTGATCATATAGGTGATCCTATGTGTGATGGACACTTTTGTTCCCTGATCAACTATTTCTTTGACTGAAAATTCTGGATATTCTAGGGCTCTGGAAGGTTCATTTTTGGGTAGTGAACATTTCAGTGCACCTCCATAATGAAGCCATGTTCTCTCAACTTTTCTATGAGTCTCAAAACATTATTTTCCAGCTTCATACTCATTTCTTTTTAAATGTAAAATTGAAATGCTAGCATTTACTTTTCTAAGTGTCCTGCAGTTAAAAATAAATAATTCATGCAGGACTTATGGAGATCCTTTTATAAAGTATGTGAAGGGAATACAAAGTCTTTACCATTATTCAGTAAGTATATTATTACTAGTTGGATATAAGCAGAATAGAAAGCATCTAGAAAAAAATCAGAATAAATGATAGTAGTAAAATGACTTATTTTTAAAAGGTCAAAAATTAAATATGGTTTTATAAACAAAAACTAGGGAGAACATAACAGAGAGCTTAATGGTCTACAAAATAAGCCAACATTCACACCGTGTTACTTTGATAGAGCACAATTAAAATTAAGTCTACTCCCTTTTGGGTTAATTTAGATTACAAAGCATTAAAAGCTTTTTAAGGAAGACCTCCTGAGATAACTAGCAAAAACAGCATCTGGTATATCATCATCGCTAATTCTTATTCTCACTTACTACCATGAGCCAAACACTGTTCTGAATATTTTTCATGCATAACTTACTGAGTCCTGACAATCTCACTAAGAAGTAGTTATCATTAAGCCCTTTTGTAGTGAGGAATCTGAGTACAACTGGTCCAGAGCCACAGAATCTTAGGTGATAAAGAATAAAGATAAACCTAGCTTGTCTGTTTCCAGGATCCATGTTCTTAACCATCCAACCTCTATGAATATTCCTTCTCTGTGACATTTGCTGGCTCTTCTTTCTTTCCCTTAGTCTTAAATTTGGTGCTCTTATTCATAGTTCACTACTTTTGTAACTCAATATTTTTTTTATGGGTGAACTCCTTTATCTCCCTTCCAAATGTTGTTTTCCAAACATATTACGTTGTTCTTTGCCCTTTCCCCAGGCACCACACCTGCATCTCCAATTGCTACTGAATATATCAACTGACATGTCTGAAACAAAACAAACCAAAAATGAAAATCATTGCTTTTCTTTCAGTTTCAGATCTCTGCTAAGGGTCCAGTCCCTGACCTCAGGAACCCTTGCCTCTTCTATCTCATTCATTCCGCACATGGATTCTATCACCAAAATCTCTGTATTCCAAAATTTTCCAGAAAGGTCCTAGATCTGGCCTCATTTCTTCATGATTGCCATCTCCAGAAAGTTCAAGTCTTCCTTATCTGGTACCTAAACTAACAAAAAACTATCAATCTTCTAGCCATTAACTTCCTCTGCCCGCTAAAGTCTCTCCTCCATTCTGCATCCAGTGTTACTCTTCAGAAACTAAAATAAAAGAGAGAAAAAAAATGAAAAGCCATATGTAGTAAAAATCCCCATGGATTTTTTTAGGTACAGACTTTCTAGTACCATCTCTCCTCAACCCATATCTCCTTACGTCCAGCCGTATTAGATTTCCACTGTTGCTGAACATGCTTTCTCTGACAAGCATATTCTCTGGTTTTTTTGCCTGGAAAACACCAAACCTATTGCCCCGTAAATCTCTAGTTTATTTCCTTCTTCTTATCTCTTGCAAACTTAATCTGAACCCCTATTTAGGTGTATACATTTGCTTCTTGAGTATAGATGTACTCAGTAAAAGGACAATGTTAGAGTCATTGTGATATCCTTAAAAATTAACCTGATGCTTGGCCCAAAGAAGGAGTTTTAAAAGTCATTCTTTTTTTAAAAATATATATATTTTTATTGATTTCAGAGAGGAAGGGAGAGGGAGAGCAAGATGGAAACATCAATGATGAGAGAGAATCATTGATCAGCTGCCTCCTTCACGCTCCACACTGGGGACCAAGCCTGCAACCTGGGCATGTGCCCTTGACTGGAATTGAACTGGGGACCCTTCAGTCTGCAGGCCAATGCTCTATCCACTGAGCCAAACCAGTTAGGGCTAAAAGTCATTCTTGAGTTAAAGAATGGATGCTATTTCACGATTTCTCTTGATAACACATTTTAGTGTACCTAAACACTGTGGCTATAAAATATCAGCAAAGTTGTTTGATTTATAGTGGAGAGGGAAGAATGGTCATATCAGTTATAATTTTTCTTTGAAATGATCAAATTACTTGCCTAGTATTAACCTCACTAAATATTTTATGGCATATCTTGGGCATTAACATGAGTTTGTTTTCCATTGTTCTCTCCTTGTAAAGAATCATCTGATGTTGAGAGTTTTTATGAACTATGAAGGCTCTGGTGCTGGGAATGAGCTATATCTTGATCTGGAGATAAGTGTGTGTGTGTGTGTGTGTGTGTGTGTGTAAATTAATTGAACTGAAAATCTAAGGTTAATGCTCTCTATATATGGTTTGGTCTGTACCTTTTACATCAGTTAAAAAGTGAAAAATAAAAGAAAGTTGAAGGCCCATTGAGTTCCAAGATATAAAGGAGCCAGCTATTAAAAATGCCAACCTTAGTCCTGTGCCCAGTTCCATTTTAAGCAACAACAAAAGCAACAGCAATAATGCTGTTAAATATTGGATAGATCAAAGTTGATAATTTTTGACATTGCTTATCTAATTATGTTACAGGGAGCCTTTCAATACTATGTTCAGTGTAGGTCTACACAAAGAAAACACAAATGATACTACATATTACAACAGATAATTTTTTTAAAAAAAAAGAGGGTTGATTGGTTATAGCCCTGGCCAGTTTGGCTCAGTGAATAGACAATCATTATGCAGATCAAAGGGTCCCATGTTGGATTCCAGTCAAGGGCACTTACCTTGTTTGCGGGCTCAATCCCTAGCCCTGGTTGGAGCATGTGCAGGAGGCAACCAATCCATGTGTCTCTCTCACACCACTGTTTCTCTCTCTCTCTCTCTCTCTCTCTCTCTCCCCTTCCCTTCCACTCTCTCTAAAAATCAATGGAAAAAATATCTTTGGGTGAGGATGAACAAAAAAATAATTAATTAATTATTTAATTATTAAAAGAGCATTGCTTACAAATTATGTTGGCCAATAAAAAGTTGAAGAAGTGCTGATACCAATAAGTTTAAATACAGCTACTGCTTCTCCCTAGGGCTAGAGAAACAAAGGAAAAAATTAGAATTATTACAACCTAGAAGTTGGGAGGAGTGACCCTGCGGATTTATGATTGACACTCTGGCCTGGGAGTGCAGAAAAGGTTTGTGGCAGAGCCAGTAAGTATCTCAGGACTCAGAGGAGGGATCCTTCAGAGAGCTGGGACTCAGACTTCTGAGGAGGGAGCCTTGCCCAGCTCCTGCTGCTAACTCAGGAGCCAGGAGAAGAGTGAGTTTCCTGGGCCTGGAGCTCATTTCTCTGAGGAGAAGTGCTGCTCGGCTGTGCTAGTTCTTACTAAGGGCAACATGAGGCTCCTCTGGATATGATGACCAGAAATGAGGCCTCAGCCAACTGTTGCCTTTGGGGTCACAGTCATTGCTGAGCTCTCTCTGGAAGGAGAAAGTCGCCTCTCTCACCTGTCTTCCAGGCTCCTGCCTCTACCTCCTACTGGCACAACAGAGCAGAAACCAGAAGAAACTGATTTCAAGAACCCAACTTTACAAACCAGAGTACATAGAAGAGTGGATTTGGAGCTGGGAGACACCAACTGCATAATCTGAAAAGATAATAAATTTGAATTCTGAATTAATTTTTCACAAACTCTTCTGAAAGAGAAAAGGTATACATTTTTTTTCCTAGAGACTTTTGAAAAAAGATATATGTCTAGGAACAACATAAATATGCACCTGTATTTATGTCATGATATCCCATTTTATGCCAATAATAAATATAGAAGAGATTCACTATGAGTCAATAACTCTGATTTCTTCTAATTAGCAAGTTACTTTCATCACTTAATACAAAATAAACACATCATTTATTATCCACAATCGAATTCCATGTAAAAAAAAAAAAAAGGCCTGGTTTGCCACCTTGACTACATTATAGAGGTCTTCTTTTACAGGGACTGTCAAAGTGAAGCTTGTATGAATTGCTATAGAAAAGGTCAGAAATAAGGTGGAAAAGTGAAGAACTAACTCATGCTATAAAATATTTAATATGCTCTGGCCAGATGGCTCAGTTGGTGAGACCATCATCCTGTGCACCAAAAGGTTGCAGGATCGATTCCCAGTCAGGGCACATACCTAGGTTATGGGTTCCATCCCAGTTCAGGGCTCACCCGGGAGGCAATGGGTCAATGCTGCTTTCTCACGTTGATGTTTCTCTCTCTCCTTTCCTCTCTATCTAAATCAATAAAAACATATCATTGGGTGAGAATTAAAAATATATTTAATATTAGTTGACAACTTGTGAATCAGAAGAATCAATAGTGCCATATTCCCCACGGTTCGGGTGGCTCTGTGTCTCCTCTGTGGGCCGGTGTTTTCTGCAGAGCAGTTAGCAGTGCCCATGGTGGTGTGCCAGGAAGGTGCTTCCCAAGGCGAGGTGCCCTTCTGCTGAAAGCTGAATCTCCTGAGGCCTCACCAAAGCTCAGACGTCAAAGTGCTAACACCCTGCCTTTTTTAAATATATGTTTTTATTGACTTCAGAGAGGAAGGGAGAGAGGGAGAGAGAGAGAGAGAGAGAGAGAGAGAGAGAGAGAGAGAGAGAGAAACAAACATCAATGAGAGAGAATCATTGAACAGCTGCCTCCTGCATGCCCCCTACTGAGGATCAAGTTTGTAACCCGGGCATGTGCCCTTGACAGGAATCAAACCCGGGACCCTTCAGTCTGCAGGGTGACGCTCTGTCCACTGAGCCAAACCAGCTAGGGCAGTAACACCCTGCTTTTGTGGTCTTGACCAGGAGATTAGGGTTCTCTTTGGCCCTGGTCACCATCTTTTCCTTTTACTGAGTCCAACACAATTCAGCATGCTTCTGTATAAAATCTGTTCCTCTCTATACGCACCTCTCCTGTGTCCTGTGGTAAATTCTGAAAATATTGATGACCTCAAAGTTTACTTCTTATCATGAAATCCTCTAATACTTGAGGACCTAAACTAACTTCTTTACATTCCCAGAATCTGTGTCCTGTCTTCTCTAGGACACATTTCACGATCAAGGAATTTCTTCGTCTTAGCCTCGGTTTCCTGGTCCTCATCTAGAAATCTATTGTTTTGCACTCTGGTCATTGCCTTGAACTTGTGTCCATTCATGAAGCAGGAGGTCCCCACTTAAGCTCTACTGACAAATGTCCCCTTGAGGTTTCTCCTTCACGGCTGAACTGATTGCCCATTTCTCCCTCTCTTTTATGATAGGGAACTCTCAGTATCAGAGATTGCAATTGCCTATATTTTAAGTCTCACACTTGTACTTCAGTACTTGTAGCTTTAATCCCCATTCTGGTGGAAACTCAGAAGTGTCACATACACAAATTGTAGAAATTCTGTGATGTCTTTAGAAGTGATACAAAACATTCCACCCAGAAGAATTTTTAAGATGTTAAACAAGTTCCTGAGTTGTTACAATGACTGAAATGGGGCAAGAACATTAACAGACCAAGGAGACTGCTCAGGTAGGGCAATTCCAAGTGGGCCTATCTAATGAGAATGGTTGCTTAATCTCCCTTCCTAAGTCAATAAATTCAGACTGATGCAGCTTAAAGACAACACGTTGTGTAGTAGTGTGCTGGTTGAAAGGGCCTGGGTTGGGGACAGTTTTACCTTAGGCAGCTCATTCATACTTGCTGCACCCAAATTTTCTCATCTCTAAAGATTTTTACAGAAAGACTTGAGTGTAAGACATAAAACCATAAAACTCCTGCGGGGGCGGCACATAGAGTAAGCCCCTTGGCATCGGTCTTGGCCATGATATTTTTTTGGATTTGACCTCAAAAGCAATGGCAACAAAAGTAGAAATAAACAAGTGGGATTACCTCAAACCCAAAGTTCTGCACAGCCAAGAAACCATCAACAAAATGAAAAGGCAACCTACAGATTGGGAGGAAATATTCACAAACCATAGTGCTTAGTATCCCAAAGACATAAAGAACTCTTACAATCCAATAATAAAGAAAAATAAACAATCCAATTTAAAGGGGGCAGAGGAAATGAAAAGACATTTTTGAAGGAAGACATACAAATGGCCAACAGGTTCATCAAAACATGCACAGTGTCACTAATCATCAGGAAATGCAAATCAAAAGTGCTCAAGGTCACACTACCTGACACCTGTTAGAATGGCTACTATCTATGTAGACAAGAGAATTACAAGTGTTGGTGAGGGTGTGAAGAAAAGGGAAAGCCCATGCACTGTTGATGGGCATGTACATTAGTGCAAGCACTATGAAAAACACTATGGAGGTTCTTCAAAAAAATCAAAAATACAAATACCAGATGACCTAGCAATTCCTGTTCTGAGTATTTATCCACAGGAAATGAAAACACTAACTCAAAAAAATATATGTGCCCCATGTTCACTGCAACATTATTTATAATAGTCAAAGTATGGGAACCACCAAAGTAGTGTCTATTGACACATGTGTGGATAAAGATGTGAAGATTGGTGTGTGTGTGAGTGTGTATGCAATAAAATACTATTTAACCATTTGTGACAATATGCACTGACTTAGATGTCATTATGCTAAGTAAGGAAGTCAGTCAAAGAAAGACAAATACTGTATGATCTCACTTATGTGTGGAATCTAAAAAAAAAAAAGCAAAAACCCCCACAGATTTATAGATAATAAAAGCAGATTGTTGGTTGCTTGATGTAGGAGTATTGAGTGGGCAAAATGAGCTTTAAAAAAGAGTTTTATAAGGTTCTTATGAAAATAAATGAAATAGCAGGTGTTAAGTTCAAAGCACTGGTAGACAGTACACAGTCATGTAATAATTAGTAACATTTCCCACTTGGGCCTCTATCTTCTTTCCATATCCTGTGATATTTTTTGTTTCTTTCTTTGGTGAGAGATGTTGACATTAGGCTGCTCTTTATTTCATCCTCATGCTGAAATTGATCCATAAGCACTATTGCCTTTACTTACTAAATCACTTCTGTGTACCTGGTATTTAATATTATCCTACTTAGTGCATTTTCATCCTAGGGGGTGGAAATTGTTTTTTTGGTGCAGCAGAAAAAAATGGTACTCTCTTTATATATAAAGTACAAATATGAATTCAATACATAAGGAGATATATAGTATATCTGTGGTGTTAAAACTTTATTATGGGGAGAGTAGAAAAAAAATGTCAGAAAAAGTTCCTTGGGGCTGGCCATCTGAAAAAGCAGGTGAGAAATACTGTTCTACAATTGCAGTGCCCCAATTTCCCCTGCAACCATCCTCTCAGTCTGCAAGAGAAAGCTCGGAGGCAAAGTGACTTATCCAAGGCCATAGATTTTGTTAGGGAAATCACATAAATGAAACAGATCTCTAGGTGATTTCTTTCAGACATATTAGACTAAAAAAAAATTGCAAGAAAATTGGCCCCACTAAACCTTCCTAATTCAGGAGAGTCTGCTAGCCTCTGAATGGAAGTCACAGGAGTGCTTGGTTTCACGATAGTGGGACTGTTGAAACTTTTGGATAAAAAAACTCAGAGAACTCTTCTCATAAAAATACAAATGAACCTCCCAATACTTCTTGTTACTGAAGAATCAGGAGTCCTGGGATTATCTGTGTCAGGAATGTGTGAAATGTCACTTATCCTTCCTAGACCTCTCTTTCACTCTCTCTTTCCTTTTCCCTTCCTCTCTCCCTTCTTTCCTTCCTTTTACCTTCTTTTATTGAGATAATCAAATATAGATATGAAGAGGCAAGACTCTGGCCACTGTGTTACTCTAACTTGCTACCCTCACCGCCACTGGACCCGTGCAATATTTCAGGAGCTTAGAACTTTTGAGTTCCATGCCTGATTAGAACAAGTCCCGTCCAATTTGCAGCACCACTTGCAAATGTTTTTATTAGTAATTGGCTGTATCCACTCAAAACAGTAAACAGTTGTACAATGTATACAGGTTGCACTTCCCTGTTTATTTCATTGATTTTTAATTGTTATTCTAAAATGTCCATTAGTAAGTGCTCATAGGAAATTATTTATACTGTGAACTTAATTGAGCATATTTTCCATCAGCAGTCATCTATTTCAGTCAACTATATAGTATTTCCTAGCGTTCAGTTTTCTTTGAGGGGACTGCATGTTGTACATTTTTAAACATTGCATTTGGGGGTTTTTAGTAACCTAGGCCACCGAATAGCAACATGTTTTAAAAGAAAAGTGCAGTTTGAAACTCTGCATTTTCAATCAGTGGCAGCGACATTCAAATGTACAATTCTATTTTGAAGAATTTTGTTGTTTGTTTTTCCTTTTTCTTTTGATGCATGAGCAGTGCACTCAGAGCTTTTGAAATAACAGAGACACAAGAAGAGTATGCATTTACCTGTCTTCCCAAGTGTTTTCTTCAGGAGGGCTTATTCAAACATTTGCAAACAAGTACTATGCTCCTTCCCTATACAACAGGTTTATATTTTACTAATTTTATTTTGTTTAAAGAGATAAAATATAAATTAAGAACACAAAGACTGAGTATTTAAGATGTGGTAGATGGATGGGGCTATTAAAAGTGCCCTAAAAGTCATTAGAATCAAGTGTAGGACATTGACAATTAAGCTGCATATGATGGCAAACACTCTCTAAGATTCTTGGAAATGATGTTTAGTTTACATAATACTAAGTAGTGTGTCCATCTATTTGAGCTAATGGTTAGATTGCTTTTTTATACAAAAAATGATGACGGCCTAAGCCATTAGTTGGGCATCCCCCAAAGACTCCCAAACTGTGAGAGGGTGCAGGCCGGGCTGAGGGACCGCTCCCCCACCTTCAAGTGCATGAATTTTTGTGCACCAGGACTCTAGTAAATACATAAGAAAATGATCATGTTCTTTACTGGCAAATATTGGTTGGAAAATGTAGCTTGGATGTGAGAACCAAATGCTGGCCATTGAGTCTGGTTATTGAGTCTCATTATAAGAGAGAGGGAGCATGCTGGCCAGCTGAGACTGCCTGTGCCTGTCACGCCCTGGGATGCCGTTTCTCAAGACAGCAATTGCAGAGAGAAGAATGAGCCTCCCACAGCCCGCTGATTCCAAAAAGACAGCCTGGAAGTAGCTGAGTTGTGCATTGTTAGTGCCTTTGCCTAATCTCCTAGTTCAGATAAATCACTCCTTCTTTCAGAGGGAATCAACCAGAGGGAGGTGGCTGGGCTAGAGATAGATTAGGGAGTCCTCCGTAGAGAGTTGATAGTTGAAAACTCCAAGGTGGCCATTATTATTCCAACTTAGAAAATGAGAAAGCCTGATGGAGAGGAGATTAGGGACTCCATCAAAGTCATGGATCTAGTAACGGATGGAGCAAAGCCTCAGTGTTCCACTCAGTGAGGCTGCCTTCGCCAAAAGCAGCACAGCTATAACGCTAAGCTAATGCACATATTTGCTCATTTTCATTTCACACAGATGCTGCCATGGGATTTTTTGCAACAGCTCAGACCCACCTTCTGCTAAAAAAATCTGTTCTTTAGGGAAAGATGATCATTGCTCTCAGCATATCGTTATTGATCTTATTACTCCTTTGGTGCATGCCACTCTCTTCCTGGTCTGGGAGAGCTCACACTTCAGTCCCAGCCAGGGTCGCCTTAGTCTATGATCACTGTCCTCTGCTCGGTTCTTCCCTCTCTTGCCATGTGGCCGACATTCTGTGCTCTGCACCTGGGCATCGGCTCCTGTCTCTCCTGCTGTTAGTCCTGCAGCTAACATTTTGTAGCATAGCCCCTGGTTTCTTAAAGTCAGATGCTTCTTCCTCAAGTATATGAAGATAATCAATTTTTAAAAAAGCACACACACAAATCCTCAACAACCCTGTCCAGCAAAATCAATAAACAAACAGACTTCCCAATGCTCCCTCCCGCTCTCCATAAAGACTGCCTATTCTTATGTGTTTTACATTTTTCCTAGCAAGAATATTTTCATGGAGTTAGAGAAGCATGTCAGGCAGTATTCAAATGGGTTTATCTCCAAAGAAAAATTTGTGATTTCCACTAGGTGTTACTATTTTAATGAACGGGCATTCAGAATTCTAGTTTGCACATCAGGTTGTCCAAGGAAAATAGAACCACCTGACAGAATTACCCAATTTTGAGATATATGTGTAAGAAATACCTAAATCTATCTACAACTTGATCTATAAAATTAATGATTGTCATATAATAAAACTACCTAAGTTCAATAGATGGGTTAAATCTAATTTTTTATGAAAACAATTCTATATAGTTGAGTTTTACCAAAAAGTTGCTAATACCCAACCATATTAATAAAAACCTGGCATGAGATGAAGTAGCAAAAACAAGGCTTCAGGAGATAGGAAATCTGGGATGGAGGAGGCTGTAAGCTTTTTTTTTTTCTTATAAATTTACCCACTTTATTATTTGAAATATTTGGAATACTTTTAATCTTGACTTGTATACATGCTGTTAAGTATTTTTTAAAAATATTGAGCTATCATAACTATCAATAGAGTAAATGTTTCTTGGGGATTTTTCCTCCCCCAGGAATGTCTTCCTTCCTGCATTATAACTGTGAACTGGGCTTTCATATTCTGTATGTTTAAAATCTGTTATCATTTTACATCAGCATGGAAGTAAAACATAAGGTAAATATTTGATGCAAAACTTATTACCAATTTGTTTAAATAGTTTAATTCTTTTTTAATTTAAATTCTTTATTGTTTAAAGTATTACATAAGTCTCTTTTTTCCCCATTGACCTCCCCCTACTGCCCCCACCCCCCAGCACATGCCCTCACACCCCCCTTCGCTGCCCCTGTCTGTGTCCATTGGTTATGCTCATATGCATGCATGTAAGTCCTTTGTTTGTTGATCTCTTACTCCCTCACTCCCTGCCTTCCCTCATAGGTTGGACAGCGTGTTCGATGCTTCTATTATTCTGGTTCTATTTTTGTTCATCAGTTTATGTTGTTCATTATATTCCACGAATGAGTGAGATCATGGGATATTTATCTTTCTCTGACTGTAACACTTGCTTTTTGCAAGTCAGTTACACCTTTTGTATCTTGGATTTCTTCTTGTGTAAAATGTGAATAATAAAACCTGACTCACTGGTTGTGTTAGGGTTAAATTAAAAGATAACAAATGTAAAGTTATTAGCACAGTTCCTGGCACATAAAAATGCTTTATAAATGCTAATTATGTAATTATTATATTTTAAGGCTTGTGGACATTCAGCATAATTAAAACAATGCAACGAAAGAAAAGATAACTTGTTTGATTATTCATCTCTGAAGTCAACTTCCCTATTAAGACATAATTCAAAAAGACAAATGAGAAAGTAGATCTTGTGGAAACACATAAACTCTGTATGAATGATTAAAATATTCTAAAATGTATGAAGGCTGCTCTGGAAACAGCAACAACCTTTCCACATCTACTGATGTATTACTTTCTTACATTTCTAAAGTTATTTCCAACCATTATCTTACTTTAGTCTTTGCAAAAAGTTGTTGAATTTTATACATGTACATTTTCATACTTACAAAATGCAAGCACTCTAAATTTGTGAGTAATCTTTTTCTTAAACTAAAGCTCCTTGAAGATGCAAATAAAATATTTATGAAAACTTAAATGACAAACAACAGTATTCATTTCATTATATTTGCCTGTAAAATGAAGATAATAGCAGCACACTATTTTAAGGCCTGTTTCTTTTTAAACATTTATAATAGTCCTGAATTAAATTTCAATAAACTAAAATGAGAAGATGGGCTACATTGAGAAAATCACGTAGAGTTTATGAAGAGGGCAATTAAGTTTCTGTGAAAGGGTATATAATTTCATGAAGCCCATAACATAGGACTAGTACCTACAGAGCAATGCTTACTTTTGAAATCTCAAGCCAATCTGGTTAGGAACTTCCAACCTCAGACTTCACCATATACAGGTTAAATATCGATTAAACACACGTCCCTTATCATTTGCACCATTATTTCTAAGGGTACTATGTTTCAATTCATGTTTGTGATTATTGGCAACATTGCCATGATACAGATGAAACAGTACAACTTTGGAGTTGAATAGTGTAAGGATACATCCTGGTTCTGTCCTGTGTTAACTATGTGGCCTTGGGCATGCTAGTCAATCTCTTTAAATCACCATTTCCCAAACCTATCAGCACTACTCCAAGACTGTGGATCCTCTCATGCAGACTCTAGAATGTAGTGCATGTCCCATAAAAGATGGTGGGTGTCGGAGTGTGGATCTCCCTGAAAGCAGAAGGCTGAGACACAGACTTGAGTGTAAGCAGTTTATTTGGGAGGAAGTACCAGGAAGTATAAGTGAGGGAGCATACCATGATGAGATAGGAAAGGAAGCCAAGGTAGAGAAGGGTGTGTCTGAAGTCCATGAAGACCCCGCTCCCACTAAGACCTCTGAAAATGTAGAAGTACCTCCCCTATGTAGTCATCTGCATAACATGGGAGTCAGCCTTTGACCACTGGTGCAGTTCGTATTCTGTAAGGATTTCTTTTTCCCATCTTTATCTTATGAAATGTCATCTGCTTATACTTTTTTCTCTCTCTCAAGAAGCTGTGATTCTTGACTACAAAAGCTCTCTAAGGCTTGACTTTCCACTCTTAAGTTTTCAGAAATTTATGTACAAGACGGAAGGCTTTACTCAGCAGAATAGTGGTACCATTTTAAGAGAAGAGTAATCAGAATGGGGAGAAGTGTTCTTACTGGGGCCTGTCTGAAGTGAGGGGGTGGTTACATTAGAGAACTTGGGTAGAATGAGAAAGAGGAATAGAATTGGACACAGCATGCTGGTACAGGTAACTTTCAGTGAAAGGCTTACAGAAGATGAGGGGACAATGTTAAAGGGAGAAAGAGAAGTATCCTGTATAATAAAAGGGTAAATTGCAAATTGACCCTAACATCAGAACTACTGGGAATGACCAGTTGCTATGACATGCACTGACCAGTAGGGGGCAGAAGCTCAACACAGGAGCTGCCCCCTGGTGGTCAATGCACTTCCACAGGGGGAGCTCTGCTCACCCACAAGCTGGGCTGATGGCTGTGAGTGCAGAGGCGGTGGGGGGAGCCTCTCCTACCTCCTTAGCAGTGCTAAGGATATCCTACTGCGGCTTAGGCCCGCTCCCCCAGACAACGGGCCTAAGCTGGCAGGTGGACATCCCCTGAGGGCTCCCAGACTGCGAGAGGGTGCAGGCCGGGCTGAGGGAGCCCCCTGAGTGCACAAATTTTCATGCACCAGGCCTCTAGTATTTTTTATGAAATCTTTCTGTGTGGTGCTCTGTATAAATCTTTATCACCTCTTCAGAGCCTCGTTATTCTTTAAGGCTTTCAAAGTTAGACTGCTAATACTGGACCTTAAAACCTCTTAGCTTTATCTGGGTCACATGTGAGACATATACACACACAGTGCTTAACCAATATTCAAGGCAGCCTCTAAATGGAGTTTTGTATACCCCAGCTGTTTTGGATTAAATGTTCAAAAATGTCTCATTTATGTGTCTTAAGTCCTCCTAATTGTTATGGTGTGCATCTTGTCATCTTATACCTGCTACTGCTTTACAATTAGTGTGCAAGCCTCAGTGTAATAGTTATAGGAAAATACTGCATTTGAATACTGCTTGGTTGGTTAAAAAAAACATTTCTCATAAAATTCTCATTTAAATATCACAGTCAAGGGGAACATTTCACTGTTATAGACACTGGCACTCAAATAAGTTCTATGGTGTCTGTAGGTCCATATGATTTTCTAGGTTCAACACTTAAATATGGATTTTCTATCTCCTACTCCAGCTTGCATTACATTCCACACAGCTACATTAATGTCTGTATGCTACACTTCGTACATCACTTTATAAATTGATATTCATATTAATTAAGTACATAATTGATGTTTATTGATTACCAAAGTGAACAATATTAGGAAAATAATTTATACTACTACAGTGTTTTCTATATAAAGACATTTTCATACATGGAGGCACATATGTATTTGTGATTGACTCTAAAATTATTGATTTATAAATTTCAAGATATTAATAGCATCATTATTATATGCTGAACTCTGGGATAAGTACTATAATGAAGTCAGAAGAAGTATAAGCTAATCCTCACCTATGGAGATTTTATAATCTAGTTTGGGAGATATTTCTAAATTCCAAAGAAAAAATCATCAATAGCTTATGTATTAGTCAAGGTTATCTAGAGAAACAGAGCCAATAGGATAACTATATCTATACCTATATCTACATGTAAAGAAATTTATGAAGGGATTTATTATAGGAATTGGCTAACCTGATCACAGAGGCAGAGAAGTCCCATAATCTATCATCTACAAGCTAGAGAACTAGGAAGGTCAATGGTCTGATTTAGTTCCAGTCCGATGGCCTAAAAACCAGGGAAGCCAATGGTGTAAGTCAGCATCCTCAGCCCCAAAAGCCAGAAACATTGATGTTCAATTGGCAGGAAAAGATGGATGTCCCAGCTTAAGTGAAGAGAGCAAATTTGTCCTTCCTTCCCCTTTTTGTTCTATTCAGACCCTAAACAGATTGGATAATGCCCACCAGCATTGGTGAGGGGAATCATCTTTATTTTATCTACTGATTTAGATGCTAATCTCTTCCAGAGACACACTCACCAACATACCTAGAAAGTCTTGTCACCAACTACATGGGCATCCCTTAGCCAGCCAAGTTGACACCTAAAATTAACCATCACAGCATACAATCATGCACATTAAAAGGGGATTAATTAGAGGAAATATTTTAATGTTGCTATTTGCCCTTTCTCTGTAATAGAAGTGTCAGAGATGAAAGAAAATTAGTAAAACGTGTATGAAAATCTCCTTCCTGTCAGAGTCTGGCGCATGCCGCGGGACCCAGAGTCAAGTCCCCACCCCTGTCAAGCCCCGCAGGGTGGGAGATGCAGCCTCAGTTTCCCCGGCCCAGCGCCGGAGGTGGGGGGGGGCAGACTCAAGTCCCCTGTCAAGCCCCGCCAGGCGGGGGGCATGGCCTCAGGTCCCTCAGCCTGGCGCTGGGGTGGGGGGCACAACCTCAGGTCCCCAGACCCTGGCACAAGGGCATGAGGGTGTGACAACCATTTACATATTAGCTCTTTATTATATAGGACTGGAGGCTTGGTGCATGGGGGTGGGGGGGAGTCCCTCAGCCCGGCCTACACCCTCTCCAATCCAGGACCTCTTGGGGGATGGGGCCTAAACCGGCAATTGGACATCCCTCTCTCAATCCAGGACCGATGGCTCCTAACTGCTCACCTGCCTGACTGCATGATTGCCCCTAACTGCCTCTGCTTGCCTGCCTGATCGCCCCCTAACTGCTCCCCTGCCAGCCTGGTCACCCCCTAACTGGTCTCCTGCAGGTCTGGTCGTCCTCTAACTGCCCCCCTGCTGGCCTGGTCACCCCCTAACTGCCCCTCTGCCAGCCTGGTCCCTCCCTAACCACCCCCCTGCCGGCCTGGTCGCCCCCTAACTGTCCGGAAGGAAGTCGGACGTCTGGAAAATGTCCAGTTGACCTGGTCTAATTAGCATATTACCCTTTTATTAGTATAGGTGGGGGCCAAGATTACACCCTACCATGTTATTTCAGACTCTCATGCCTTTGCTTCTGCTCTTTACCTGGCGTGGAAAACTCTTCATACCTCTTTTTTTCCATTTCTCCTGTGTGACTTATCTATCAATATGTTGATTGGGCATATCTCCCTCAGGAAACCAGCTGAGCTCCCATTGTGGGTCATGCAGCCACTTCTTTGTTCTCCTAGATCTCCATTTTAGCACGTAGCATATTATTGTGACATTTCTTCTTCTGTCTCTGTTTTCTCTCCTGATTCATAAGCTTCTTGAGAACAGAGACCTTGTGACTAATTCATGGTTGTAACTTTAAAATGCTTGCTTTATTTAAAGTTGCTTGCTTGATAAATGAGAATACGTTCTTGCCAAATATTATATAATAAAAGACTAATTAGTAATGTTGATCTGATAACTGCCTTCAAAATAATTGCAAATCAAAAAGCTTGACAGTATGACTTGAGAACAATTCTGATAAACAGATAAAACAAAGTACATACATTAAACTTACTTTTAAATTGTTGACATGTAGATCAAGTGACAATAATAAGTTCTGTAAAAAACATTTAACAGTAGATCCATGTAAACATAACTTTACTCAGCTTTTCAAAATGAGGGCAATTATTTACTATTTTTAACAGCACACTTGTTTTATGAAGGCCAACTCTGACATTTGAAGGTTATTATTGCAAATTTGATTTCATGGAAATCTGTTCAAGAGTTTTAAGGAAGTAAAAATCAGATTGGTTTGGAATACAGTTATCATAATCATATTTAAAATCACTATGCTAATATTAAAGTCATTAATAATTTAATTTCTTGTTTGCATTGAATATGGTCTTTAAGTAGTGTAATTACATTTAAAAAGAGGGGAATTTTTGCCTGGCTTAGCTGGTTGGAGCGTGACCCCAAACACCAAGAAGATTGCCGGTTCAATCCCGGTCAGGGCACATATCTAGCTAGGTTGTCTATTCCATCCCAGGTCAGAGCACACACAGGACACAACCAATAGATGTTTCTTTCTCACACCAATGCTTCTCTCTCTCTCTCTCTCCCTCTCTCTCTCTCTCTCTCTTTCTCTCTCTTTCCTGTACTATCTCTCTCTCTCTCTCTCTCTCTCTCTCTCTCTCTCTCTCTCTCTCAAATCAATACACATATCCTCAGGTAAGGATTAATTTTAAAAAATTTATTTAAAAATAAGGTCATTTCTAACAAAGGTGCTCATTGCCCTCTAATGACCAACTTCAAATTCATTTGGAAACAAGAAACACATTTGACTACAGGAATGAGAGATGAGTTTTTGCTATTCATATGTGTACACATTAAGACTATTGAAATATATGCTCAGAGCTACAGGCACTTGTTTGATTGCTTTTCCAAGTGTCCCTCCATTTCAGCTCTGTCCTCAATCATAATGGAGGTCTGTTAGCATACTACATGGGTGGAGTGTGCACAGCTTTCTTGCCAAGGGCTGCCCTACAGTTGCTCCAACATTGGGGTAACCAGCTGTTACTTATTTAAAGCCTCCATCCGTTTGTATGACCCAGTAATTTAATGATGCACTGTTTTGGAGATGTTAAATGAATTATTTTCAAAACAAGTGCACCTTATTTAATATTTTTCTCCATCAAGTACTGGCACTGTGACATTTGCATCATAAACACTAAGTAACTAAATGCTTGATAAATTGAGGCCTTCTGATAGGGTAATTATTGTTGAGGCCAAGCACTGCTCTACCATAAAGTCCCTGAGATCAAAATTGTGGTGGCTGGTGCTCCCCGTAGAAAAGGGTTTTAGAAAAATGAAAATTTGGGAAACAGATAATGAGTGTGGTTATGTATGCTGTGGACCAAATTTTATGTTTCAAATTTTGGATAGGTCACTTAGTGGATGCTGTAATCCTTTCATTGATCACAAAATATCTTTCTTGATTCACGACCGGCACTGAAAGAGAGAATGAAAAAGAGTGTGTAGGGTACTAACGGTAAGTTTTATTTTATGACATCCTGGATCAAATATGTTTCTCAATGTGAGCCCATGTCAAATAGTTTTGTAAAGCAAAGTCATGGGATTAATCGCTACATAAGCCTTTTATTGGACTTATCAAAACCCTCTTCTTTGCAATTAAACTTGTAAACACAATTGTAATCTCACAAATATTTGTCTTGGTCATGTTTTTCCCTTATAACTTCAAAAATGTGTTTTTTATTATGATAAGCTATACATAACATACAGTTGATCATTTTAACCATTTAAGAGTACAGTTTAGTGATATTAAGTACATTCAGATAGTTGTGCTGGCATCACCACCATCCGTCTTCAGCACTTCTTTCATCGTGACAAACAGAAACTCTACACCCATTAAACTCTAAATCCCCATTGACCCTTCCCCCTGGCAATCATCCTTTTACCTTCTGTCTCTATGGTTTTGATTATTCTAACTACCTCATATAAGTAGAATTATATTATTTATGTTTTTGCAACTGACTGATTTCAGTTAGCATAATGCCCAAACTTTCATTTATGTTGTAGCATATAATTTTCTTTCTATTTAAGGCTGAATAATATTCCATTGTATGATACACCACATTTTCCTATTCATGTCTCTGTTGATGGACCCTTTGGTGGTTTCCACATTTTAGCTAATGTGAATGATGTTGCTATGAACATGAGTCTACAAATATCCCTTTGAGACCTGCTTTCAGTTCTTTGGGGAATATATACCCAGAAGTGGAATTGCGGATCATATTGTTAATGTAAGAAATGTTCAAACCTGTAGAGAATTTTTATGAGTTTATTTCAGCCAAACTGAGGACAATTGCTAGGAAGCAAACCCTTATAGATTGAGAAAATGCTCCAGAGAATGGCAGTTTTGCACTTCATGGTATACATTACAATAAAAAGAGGAGGCTTACGTGGGTTACAGGAAATCCACTGGTGATAGATTAGGGAGACAGGAGAAAGCCAAAAAAAGGCAGGGTGGGGAGGGATCTTCTGGGATTGGTTAAAAAGTAAAATGATAGACATATTTCTTTTACACAGGTGGGGACAGGAAAGTCAGCAATTAACATGATAACAGTAACAGAGAGGGAATTTGTGGTGAGGTGGTTGTGTTTTTTTAGGGGTCTAGTAAAAAGGAAATTACATTGTTATTGCAAAGGCAGGTTTACCAGGTGTGTTATCCTAGATGCAAAGACAACAGATAGGCTCAGTTAAGGTGAAGACTGACCTTTGTTAGGGAAAAATACTTCCCTAGGACTTAACTACCTGCCATGACCTGCTTTTAGTTAGAAAGGCTCAATTCCACACCATCCCGTGTAGGTAGTTTAGGTCTCTGCGTCTGTAAGGGACACCGACCAGGCTTCCCCTGGGCTGGTCAGGTTTAGTGTGTGGCCTCTTTTGACCCACAATATGGTCATTCTATTCTTAACTTTTTGAGGAACTACCACACCATTTCCAGCAGCTAAGTTACCAACGTTAGTTAGTTAATTAGTTAGTTAGTTAGTTAGTTGTTAGTAGAAGGAAGCGAGCAGGGGAGTCAGACTTTGTGGAGCATAGTCAGCTGGGAAGCAGAGGCCTGTTTGCTTCACCAGGAAGCTACAGCCTCACACCCCAAGAGATCTCAGCATTGTCCTTCCAAGGGAGTGACATCCCTCCTTCCCCACTCAGGTACCGGATTGCGGAGGGGAGTGGGCTGGGGGTAGGGGGGCTAAGGATACGCATAATAAGGTAACAAGGGCGCAGAGGAGGTGCTTGAACCTGGAGGCCTGTCGGTCTAACCTGCGAAAGGGATCATGGGGCCCATCAGAAGCCTGTGAAAGTTTGGGAAGCTAATTGGTTATTTTGAAAAAGCTTCTGGTTCCCTCAAGCCTGCAAATTCATAATTCTAGCCAAACAAAGAAGCTCACTCTCTCTCCTTTCCCTCTCTCTCTCCCGCTCGCTCTCAGTGACCTGCACTCCGCTCATGCATCCATGCATTTTCTCTCCATGGCCTTTCGGCCTTAGCAGCCACAGGGCCATTGGCCACCGACTCCAAACACAGGCTCCAGCAACCGATTGCCTTGGGGAACACAAGCCAAACTAGGCAGATGCTGGACTGGGACTGAGCTTTCATATGGCACAGGATCCTTGGGCATTGACTGTTTCTGGCCCCGCTTTTCCATGGTGAGACGAACAGAGATGAATTTTGCTTCCCAAATAAATCTTGCCACCCGACCACATCTTCTCTTGTGGGTCCCTGGAAATGCTTTTCCTCATGATACCACAAGAACCCCACATCCACCAGCAACAGCTATACCATTTTACATTCCCAACAACAGGGCACACGGTTTCAAATTTTCCACAACCCTCGCAAACAATTGCTATTTTGTTTTCTGTGGTTTTTTTTTTAGTTTAATTTTTGAAAATGTATCCTTATTGTTGAAAGTGTTACAACGTCTCCTTTTTTTGCCCATTGGCCCCCTCCCTTAGCATCCTCCCTCTCTCCTAGGCACCACTGTCTGTGTCCATGGACTATGCATATATGCATATAAGAGTTATTTGGTTCATCTCTTCCCTACTCCCCTCTCCCTTCCCTCTGAGATTTGTCAGTCTGCTCCATGCTTCCAAGTCTCTGGATCTATTTTGTTTGTCAGTTTACTTTGTTCATTATATTCTACACTAGAGGCCCAGAGCACGAATTTGTGCACCAGTGGGGTCCCTTGGCCTGGCCTGCTGGATCGGGCCAAAACCTGAGGGGTCCCGGATTGAGAGAGGGTGAAGGCCACACCGAGGGACCCCACCAGTGCATGATTAGGAGGGCCGTGGGAGGTAGGCCAGCTGAGGAGGGACTGCAGGGGGCTCCAGGGTGTGTCTGGCCTGTCTTGCTCAGTCTCGATCTGCTGGACCCCAGCAGCAAGCTAATCTACCAGTCTGAGTGTCTTCCCCCTGGTGGTCAGTGCACGTCATAGTGAGTGGTTGAGTGACCTTAGCATATCATTAGCATATTACGCTTTGATTGGTTAAACAGCTGACCAGATGACCAGACACTTAGCATATTAGGCTTTTATTATGTAGAATATGAATGAGATGATGTGATACTTGTCTTTTTCTAACTGGCTTATTGCACTTAGCATAATACTCTCCAGGTCCCACCATGCTGCCTCAAAGGGTAAGAGATCCTTCTTTTTTACAGCTGCATAGTGCACCACTCATTTACTGATGGGCATTTGGGCAGTTTCCATTTCTTAGCTATTGTAAATAATGCTGCTATGAACATAGGGGTGTATATGTTCTTTCTGATTGGTGTTTTAGGTTTCTTAGGCTATATTCATAGGATATATTCTTAGGATATATTCTAGGTCAAATGGCAGTTGTTGTTTTGTTTGTTTTTTTAGGAAACTCCATACTGTATTCCATAGTAGCTGCACCAGTCTGCAGTCCACCAGCAGTATAGTAGGGTTCCCTTTTCTCCACAACCTCCCCAGCACTTGTTTCTTGATTTTTTGATAGTAGTTATTCCGGGAGGTGAGAGGTGATACCCTATTGTTGTTTTGATTTGTCCTAGTATCTCTCTGATGATTAGTGACTTTGAGCAATTTTTCGTATGTCCCTTGTCCATGGATGTCCACTTTGGAGAAGTGTCTATTCAGGTCCTCTGCCCATTTTTTAATTGGATTGTTTGTCTTCGTTTTGTTGGGTTGTATGAGTACTTCATATATTTTGGATATTAACTCTTTTTTTTTTAAAATATATTTTATTGATTTTTTACAGAGAGGAAGGGAGAGAGATAGAGAGTTAGAAACATCAATGAGAGAGAAACATCGATCAGCTGCCTCCCGCACATCCCCCACTGGGGATGTGCCCGCAAACCAGGCACACGCCCCTGACCGGAATCGAACCCGGGACCCTTCAGTCCACAGGCCGACGCTCCTGGATATTAACTCTTTATTGGATGAATCATTAGCAAATATGTTCTTCCATGTGGTGGGCTCTCTCCATAGATGTGAACTTGACAAAGAGCAATTTTTATAGAGCCTGATTGGAGTGGGTTCAGGAGAGAATAGAAGGAAAGCAAGTGGATTAAACAAATAGAGGCAACAATTTCACTGAATTTTACTGTAAAGTGGTGCATATGGGTATTTTTTAATGTTTGAAAATTATGGAATGAGAAGTTTTCTCTATAAGATGGATATGATAGCCTGTTTCAATTACAATGCCATATAAATGGTAAAAATGGTAACGTAGGTGAGAGGGTAGTTATCAGAATTGCTGTTCTTTAACAGGTGAAAGAGATGGAATTCTGTGCATCGGGGGTGAATTGGCTTTAGATAGTAATAGGAGAAAAGACAGAAATAATTATTACTGAAGCCAGTGGGTTCCTAAAAGTGGTATGGAAGTGTGTGGAAGTTCTCTAATTATCTTTTCTGTTTTCTCAATGAAATAAGAACTAGTTATCAGATAAAAGTGAGGAGAAGAGTAAGTATCTCAGTTTTAAAGAAAGAGATGTGAATTAGTCATGTTCTTGAAGAGTGGGGTAGTTAATTGAAGAGGACAATCTAATAGAATTGAGGGCTCACTGAGGCGCAGTTGAGGCTTATCATTAACAACTTATAATGAGGCTAATTTACAACAAGCTCACTTTTAGTTTTCTTGCGGGAAAACGGTATAGGAGTAGCAGTGAGTTATATTTAAACTGTTGGAATTCTATTATCTGGACACAGCAATTATAGAAGCGAGGAATAGTGAAGGGGAGGGAATTTGCTTAACAGTGTTTTCAATGACAGACAGTGAAATCTCAGACAGATAAGGAACAAATGCAGTGGTTCTCAACCTTCTGGCCCTTTAAATACAGTTCCTCATGTTGTGACCCAACCATAAAATTATTTTCATTGCTACTTCATAACTGTAATGTTGTTGCTGTTATGAATCGTAATGTAAATATCTGATATGCAGGATGGTCTTAGGAGACCCTGTGAAAGGGTCCTTGACCGCCAAAGGGGTTGCAACCCACACGTTGAGAACCAATGAAATAGAGGAACAGGAGAGGGCTTCATATGGGTGTATTGGAGGAAATTGTCAGGTTGAAGAATTATTAGCATCTGTACAAAAGGAATAGGCTTGCAACAGTAGGGTAGTGGTCAGAGCTTGGAATTTTTTATTATTATTATTTTTATTTCAGAGTGGAAGGGAGAAGGAAAGAGAGATAGAAACATCAATGATAAGAGAGATCATTGATCAGCTGCCTCCTGCATGCCCCACACCCGGGATGGAGCCCGCAACCCGATATGTGCCCTGACCAGGAATCAAACCGATTCTGGTTCATGGGTTGATGCACAACCACTGAGCCACACCAGCCGGGTCAGAGCTTGGGATTCTTTTCTTCTTTTTTTTTTTTTTAATATATTTTATTGATTTTTTACAGAGAGGAAGGGAGAGAGATAGAGAGTTAGAAACATCGATGGGAGAGAAACATCGACCAGCTGCCTCCTGCACATCTCCCACTGGGGATGTGCCCACAACCCAGGCACATGCCCTTGACCAGAATCGAACCTGGGACCCTTCAGTCCGCAGGCCGACGCTCTATCCACTGAGCCAAACCGGTTTCGGCTGAGCTTGGGATTCTTGAAGAGACTTTGGCATGTGTACAGTTATTATTAAAACGAATGGGATAAAGAACAAAATTATTGCAAGTGGAGATGACAAGTAATTGAGAAGCCATGGAACTGGGTCAATATAGATTTAGATAATGATAACACTACTGGAAGGGAGAAATAATTTGCCTGGTATATCGCCAATATTATAGAAAAAATACATTATCCTTTTTCTTGTTATTCAGCTTTTTAATTCTGTTTGCAACAGTTGTCGATCTTTGATTTTAGGCAAGTGATAAGGAAAGATATTGAAATTTTATGGTCACCATCACATATCCAAAATGTCCTATAGCACTTTATGGTCTTACTTTCCCCACCCTGACTAGGGTTTTTGGAGTTCCTAACCAGATCATGGTTTCAGCCGGATGACCTAATCTAATGACCTCTCTGGCTTGGTTTGTTTCATTCCATCTTCTTGCCTCTGATCAACACTTCAGGAAAGCAAGATTTTTCTAAATCCCTTGTATTTGACAGAAAAGCTGGAGGCAGAAATACTTCAGGGAGGATATTGATACTGCATAATATTAACACCCAACAGTCCTGTGCTATTTCAGTACTTTCAAAACACTTTTTAAAAATACATTATTCACAATCAACCCTGTTACTTTATCAGGTCAGGAATAAGTTTTCCTGTTTTACATATGAGAGAAACTCATAGAAATTAATTTATTGGCGTGGGATCACCACATTCAGGCATGCCAAAGTCAAGCATTTTACTTTGGCTTTCGGACTCTCTGAATAGAAGTGCCTTTCAATTGCACCGCATTGAGTCTCTAGAATATACTAGTATTAGTCAGCCTTTACTACTGTATGCTTCTGTAATAAGCAGCAGTGGTTTAATTCTCCCCTATAATATTTGTCAGTGATTACAGTTGCTGTAGGTCAGCCTCCATCTGAAATATACCATTCTTTTGGCAGAGAGAAAAAGCAAGGGCCAATCACTGAATCCTGTAAAGCTTCTGCTTAGGCATGGTGTATATAATATCTCTTCACAGCTCATTGTTTAAAACGTATCACATGACAGGGCCCTGGCCCCAGGTAGTTCAGTTGGTTGAAGCATCGTTCCAATACACCAAGGTTGCGGGCTCAATCTCCCATCGGGGCACATACAGGAATCAACCAGTGAATGATAAATAAGTGGAACAATAAATGATGTTTCTCTCTCTCCAAAATCAATAAATAAAAATTTTAAAATAAGTAAACAAGAATATCAGAGTTAAAGAAAAAGCATGTCACATGATAAACCTTGACATGAATGGAATAGAGAAGAAAGGTATTCCCTAGAGTGAGTCTGAAAATTACAGGACCATGGGCAAAGATGTGTAAGTAATTGAAGGCAATAATATACAACAGAAACTCATGAAACAAAATAGACACAGGGGAAGGCTTTGCAGTAGAAACAAAGTATAAATATTCAAAGAAAATAAATAAATGATGGGACCTGGCAAAAGTTTGCTCGGTGGAAAAAGTGCTCTCAATGATAATTCTGTAGCTTAAATTTTTAAGAGTATTCAGAGTTTGGTAATATTTGTTTCCAGTGTCAAAGACCTTGGTTAGATGCAATGTCAGATATGAACTAGCTGAGGGGGAAAGGTCAAAAGAGAAAGCAGTATATCAGTCACAAGTGCTAAGTTGCTGACTGTGGAATTTTAAACTATACATTGGCAGCCCAACTTTCTTTTGTAAGTGCTGTGTTATACAGCTTCCTTTCTTACAGAATCCCTCCGGTGCTGAAGTCTACACAAAGTGCCTGAAATGATTTTTCTTGAAAGTTTAATAGAAAACTTAGCTTGGTTCTTTCTTTCCCTAACTAAAGACCAAGGTCACTGAACCTAGGAATAAATCGAATGGCTCACGGTTATATTTGATAGACTAGACACTTTGTTAGAATGTGGTAATGACTTGAACAAGGTCAGTCGTTAGAATCCGTCTGAGAACATTATAGCTTCATTTTTGTGATTGCCATAGACATTATCCTTCACCCTTCCCAACCCTCACAATTAGCCTGAGGGACTACAAATCCACCACCTGTAGGAAAATAACTCAAAGTATGAGCTCTGAGTATACAATGTTATTTCTCACATCACAGTCTGAAGCGGTTTCTGGTGGACTGGCCCTCTCCCCCATAGAGTCAGGAACCCCTGTTTCTTCCATCCTGTGGTTTGGCCACCCTCCACTACCTCACTGTCATAAACACCCCGTCAGCAGAAAGGTAAAGAGTTTGTGGAGAAATTGCACACACTTCTTGGTTTCTTGCAATAAATTCTGGAAAACGCTTTTATGCCACTTGTTATTTTTTTCGCTTGTATTGGTTGAAAACTAGTCAAATGGCTACACTAATTGTAGTCAGAGTTAGGCTCTCCCCAGAAACAAGTCCACAAGATGGAAAGAGGGGCACATGTTTTGATACCTATGCACACCCATTTCCTCAATTAAAAGTGTGTTTTCCACCCTGGCTGGCATGGCTCAGTGGTTAGAGTATTAGCCAGTGAACCCAGGGGTCACAGGTTCCATTCCAGTCAAAGACAATACCCAACCCACTTGGGACATGTGCAGGAGGCAACCGATTGATGTCTCTCTCTCTCTCTATCTCTCTCTCTCTCTCTCTCTCCCCCCTCCCTCCCTCCCTCCTATCTCCTCCTCCCTTCCACTCTCTCTAAAATCAATGGAAAAAATATCCTCCAGTGAAGATTAACAACAACAGCAAAAAGTATTTTGTTCTCCTAATTTTCTCCTCGGTAAACTGCTTCATTTATGACTTGGCACGTAAAGTTGTTTGTTAGCAGTAATAAAAGAAAAAAGTTTAGGGACTATTTTTCCATAAGATTAAAGTAGAGAGTAGTCAATGATAATGATATTTCTCTATGGCAATTAAAGTTTTCACTTGGATGCAATTATTCTGAAGCATCGATAGTTTGAACATACTCAGAACTCAATGTATCAGATTTACCAATGGAATAATTTGTCTACATAATTCTCTACTTCTACTCCTAAGAACACAGTTTTAATAATAGTATCCAGATGGTCCTCCAAATTTAGAATAATTTGTGTTCTAAAATCCTGTTTACTATTGATTTGTGGTCTTTGAGATATTATTTTACACATACAATAGTACATATGGCAATTGTCTTGATGGCATCCATAAAAGTCTATTTAACCCATCATCTAACTAAGATATAGGATTTTCGCAATAAAAATGTAATAAGTATTGTTGTTGTGATTTTGGTAATTCACATTAAAAACCTAGAAATAAAAAGTCATTTTCTGAATATAAAATATTTAATTAAACTGTTGATATATAATATATAAAGCAGTGATTATAACTACGCATACTTTATTTGATAGTAGCTGGATTTACTTTTTTATAACTTAGTAAAATGAAAGTTATACTATTTAATATTTGCTTTTTCACACTCGGAAAAGTCCATATTCTATCACAGTGAAGTATGGCCAAAGTTAGCCCCAATTTAAAATACTTGCAATAAGTCAGTTTTGTTGCAAAAAGTCCCTGCACACATTTACATGAATTCTGGTATCTTATTAGGCTGCCTGGTGAGCCATTTCCACACAGAAATATGCAGTATGAGAAATGAGAAATAGCCATTCCTCTGGATATTAGCTACTTGTCACTCCTGAGCAATAATGCTTACATCACTGAAGCCTGCGGACGTAACTCCATATTTATTCTAGGTGTAAAATTCAATGACTTAAGGAAAAATACAAGATAATGTAAAATATGTCTTACTCAAAATCAATATATTAAACCAAAGTCTTTTACAGAGTCTATTATAAGAAACTAAAAAGAGTATTCAAGATCCAGGCTATGGTCATGAATGCGAGTGCTTGAGATGGAGTAAAGGACAAGATAATTGGAAATGAGGAGGTTAAGGAAATGATGGGGGATAGGATAATCATGCACATGAATATAGAATTTATCAAAAATAACCACATTCTTGGGCTAGAGAGCCATACTGTGGGCCGGGGCTAGATAGCAAGGATGAGAGAGCGATCATTATTACAAAGGACTGAGTCTTTCCGTGAGGTACTTAGTGCCAATGCGAGATCAGTACACATGGCAGCAGATCACTGGTTTGACATTAGCAGCATGGCTTGGGTAGGCATGATGACGGGGAGGTCATCATATATGTGGGTAAAGTTTTAATTCTCCTGAATGCTTCCCTCATAGCTGGCATTCAGGCAGGTGTCTATATCAGACATGATAGGGGACCTATATACAAAGTCCAAAACAATGTTAGGTCTGAGGTTTTTCTCCCCAGAAATCTGGCTACCTTGACCTTCATATGTAATTTTTTAGAATAAAATATCTACTACCCAAAGAAATCCTTCCATGGGTTGTCTCAGAAATGGTGATGTGATGAGTCCAGAATTGCCAAGATCTAAACATATATGTGACAAGAGTAGGTACAAATATAGCTGAGGGAGGAGAGTCATGATCCCAGAGTTATGGAACTCACCCTTTGAGACAGAGTTACATCATATCTCCCAACTCACCTCATTTTGGGGTTGACCTTAGTAAAGGGACCAGTGTTAACAGTCAGACTCCCCAGAGACAGTCCATGGATAAGGGGTGAGTGGAGATCCTTCAGTGCAACTGAAATTAGCCTTTTCAGCACTTGGTATTTGTGGTCCTCAGTTTGCCTACCTACTGTGTTGTCATTAGCCTCTCTCTGGTGGCTATGTGCTGACAATGTGTCTTCTGATTCAAGGGAACCCCTGTCCTCTTGATGGACAGTGGTTCCATCAGATACTTCTCTGATCTGCCCAGTGCAAACTCAATGTTAGAGTCTTCATTTAAAACATTACTTTATTCAGCTCTTTAGGTTCATATTTCCAACTAGATGATTCCGGCAAGCTCAACAAGATATAGTTCTAAGAAAACCAGAGTGTCTTCAAGATCCACAATGAGGATTTTTATGAGGAAGGTAGATGGTTGATAACAGCAGTTTTGAAGAGAACCCTCTGAATTCTCAATTAGATGTTAATTCAGGTGCTTTAACCGAGCCTGAAATTTTTAAGAAATGTAGCCAAACTCTATTAGAAAATGGATGATTTTCTGATTTGGTGAGGTTTCAAGTCATACTATTCCTATACTTTCACCTCTCAGTGTATCTATGGGAGCCACATGGTGCGTGGTAAGGATATAGACTTGCAAGTCAGACAGTCCTCAGTTAAAACCTCAGCTTTATCTTCATGAGTGTGTGACTTTGAAGATGCTATTTAAATTCTCCAAAATAGACCCATTTCTAAGATACAGGATTATTGTGAGGAAATATGTGCATAAAATATTTGGCATAGCACTGATACTTCATCCTCAATAACTGGTAAGAATTATGATTGTAATTATTGTAAAATAGCCAAAGTTACCTCTTTAATCAACATCGGAAAACTTTGAGATGCTATTAGTATGTTTAAGCACAAGCCAACTGCAATCACAAAACTTTTAAAATGTTTTGAGTGATATTAACTCTATGTAATATATATCATATATAATTATATAGTTCATAAAGTTTGTTCTTATAGTAAGTATTTTCTCTCCCTGGCTTCTTTCATAAAAAATTTAACTTTTGTTATTTGTTCTCTTCATGTATATATTCCATTTATTATGTTTGGTACCCATTCAAATAGACACTATTTAAATCATAACAATTAAAATATCTCCATTACTCTTATTCTCAGTTCTGACCATGCTGTTGCAAAGTGATAAAGAGCTAAAAGGCAGCATTGAAGCAGGAGTCCATAGAAGGAAACATTAAGAAAATTATCTGTAAAAGAGAAACCAATGAACAGTTAGCAAGTAGAGGCCTCGTATTCATTTGCATATGTCACAGTAGAAAATGCAACATCATTGTTTGAGAAATTATTTTTCTTATGTTCCTATAAATAATACTTATGTGGACTAAATTTTATTTAATAATGCTCTACTTTAAAACACCTACTTCATAAAATGTCTACCAGGCTTTAATAAAAAAATAAACTATTTATTAATGCCAATATTGAATATCATGCATATTTCATTATTTGCATGTATTATAAGTCCAATATGTATTCTTCCTTCTTTAGAGGACCTTGAATTTCCTTACACTTCTCCTTTCCTATCCCCGGCAAAGCTGATGTTCTACTTGTTGGTTGATGCTTTATTACTCTCTGCATCTGGTTCCCACCATTCCCAATAAGTCCAAGGTTAAGAAGTCAAACCTCACTTGTGAACCTGCCCTGTTCTGCATCTCCCTTTGATTTGACCCTTTATTTTGCTAACATGTGCCCCAGCCAAAAATGACAAGATGAGAGGCTGCAAATGGATCAGAGCAAACCCACCTTCATCTCCAGTAATGGAAAGGCAAGGCAATGACTTGTGGATGGGTTAGCAACACTGATTTCTACCTGACAGGAGAAACACAACACTCATGATGCTGATTTTTCCCAGAATGAAATTAGACTGTGATTATTTGCATGTGCTGACTCTAGAGTTTTCCATAAGCATAAAACATATTTACTTATGAATAAATACTTTGTGCCTCTGTGTGTGTGTATGTGTGTGTGTGTGTGTGTGTGTATGCATGCATGCACGCATGCGCGCTCACTACTAAAAAGGCTAAAATGCTTGAGACTTATTTTGAGAGAGTGGAATTGTTAAATCTTTATTGTGTGAGGAATGGAGGAAGATGAATAGAGAAATATGATTAAGATTAATTAATGACTATAGGTATTATTTATTGATTGATATGTGTCAGGCACTGTGCCAATATATTACAAGCATTGTCTCTTTAAATCCTTTGAGTAAATCCATGGAAGCTTATAAATAGTGTGAGTCCATTAACCTCAGTTATACAGCTCTTGCATGGGGAAGTGATCCATGGCTGAGCCCAGAGCTCTTATATTACCAAAGTGGATACCACTGACTTTTAATTTATATTGTCTTTTGCTAAGCTGAGAAAAAAATGGCCCATTATTGACATATTTACAGTTTTAAAGAGCATCATATTTATCTATCAAAGAGTTTCTGTCTCCACCTAGATGTTGATTTGAGGTTTAATGGGGCCCTCAAATTTTCTAGTTTCTAGATTTAGAATCTGATTTATTGTCTTCCTCTTAAAACTACAAGGGTTATTTTCTTTAAGTACTAAATTCAAAAATAAGTACCTATACCACCTCAAAGAATATAGGAATTTTATATCATCCAGGCAGTATTATAGGTGTTAAGGTAATAGCAGTAAAACAGGTAAAAATATCCTATACTCATGGAGTTTTTATTCTAGTTAAAGGAAATAGACAATACATAAATTAGTAAAATATATAGACTTCCATGGTAGAAAATGTTAGATGGTACAGAGTAAAATACAGCTGGGAATGCAACTTGAGGGATGGGGATTACAATATTTAATGCTGTGCTTAGAAAGGGTCTCACTGAAAAAGAACAGTTCAGGAAAGGCCTTAGGGAAGTGACAGAGTTAGCCTTTAATTAATACTAGAGGCCTGGTGCACAAAAATTTGTGCACTCGGGGGTAGGGGGTCCCTCAGCCCGGCCTGTGCCCTTTTGCAGTCTGGGACCCCTCGGGGGTGACCACTTGCTAGCTTAGGCCTGCTCCCCAGGGGATTGGACCTAAGATGGCATTCAGACATTTCTCTGGCAGACCAGCAGCCCTCGGGGGATGTACACTTGCCAGCGGGGAGCAGACCTAAGCTGCAGTCAAACATCCTTAGCGCTGCTGAGGAGGCAGGAGAGGCTCCCACCACCACCGCTGTACTGGCAGCCATCAGCCTGGCTTGTGGCTGAGCAGAGCTCCCTCATGTGAGAGCGCACTGACCACCAGAGGGCAGCTCCTGCATTGAGCGTCTGCCCCCTGGTGGTCAGTGTGTGTGTCAATGTGACCAGTCATTCCCAGTCTTTCTGCTGTTAGGGTCAGTTTGCATATTACCCTTTTACTATATAGGATAGAGGCCTGGTGCATAGGTGGGGGCCGGCTGGTTTGCCCTGAAGGGTGTCCCGGATCAGGGTGGGGGTCCCGCTTGGGTGCCTGGCCAGCCTGGGTGAGGGGCTGATGGCTGTTTTCAGCTGGTGACACCCCCTTCAGGTTGGGGGTCCCCACTGGGGTGCCTGGCTAGTCTGGGTGAGGGGCTGAGGGCCATTTTCAGGCTGGCGGGCGACTGAAGTTCCCAGCCTCTTTTTTTTTATTATTATTATTCTGGGATTTATTTACCTTCTATAGCTGTCACTGGAGCTGAGAGCTGGCTCCAGCTCAGGCCGTGGCTGGCTGAAAGCAGGTATCTGGGTTTGTTTAGCTTCTATAATTGCAACATTGTTGCATCCGGAGCTCGGAGCTGGGCCGCGGCAGGCAGGGAACCTTGGCTTCCTCCATCACTGGAGCAACCAAGCCTCATGTTCGTTTCAGCTGCATGGCTGCTGGCCGCCATCTTTGTTGGCAGTTAATTTGCATATCCTGCTGATTAGCCAATGGGAAGCATAGCAGAGGTATGGTTAATTACCATGTTTGTCTATTATTAGATAGGATAAAGCTCCAAAGTAAAAGCATGTTTGGTATGTTCCAGGAGGCCAGTGTGAGGGCAAGAGTAAACCAGATCAGTTCAGAGGATCCTACGAGGCATTGTAGGGACATCATTGTAGGGAGTCATGGTAAAGTTTGAGAGTAGGGGTGACCCTTAAAAAGAATGATTATTCTGGTTGATGTGTTAAGACCAATCAGGAGATGAGACAGAGAAGAACAAGGGTGAAAGAAGAGAAATTAGTAGAACGTTATAGCGATAATCCGAATGAGGGACGATTTTGGCAGGATTAATGTAGTACCAGTAGGGATGGTGGAAAATGATCTGTCTGAATAAATTTTGAAGGTAGAATCACCAGGATTTTTCATAGATTAAGATTGTAAGAAAGGAATTTTAAAGTTTTTTGTCTCAATAATCTGAAAGATGGAGTTAATAAGACATGAAAGATCACTAGAAGAGCAGGGTTAGGAATGAAGATGGCATTCAGATGCTTGTTAGTTTTAGGTGTGTGCCAGGCATCCAAGGGAGCTACCAAGAAGGCAATTGAATTCCTGAGGGCAGCCTGGGATCTGCGAGCAGGTAAATGGTTTCTAAGGCAGCGCTATCTACATAACTTCTGGGGCCTAGTGAAATATAAAAATACAATCCTCTTTATTCAAAACATATTAAGAATTTCCAAACAGTGACAGTAGGTCATTATACTAAGTATGAGACTCTTCTGAGTAAAGGGACCACTGTACAGGTAGTACACACAGGAAACTGGTCCTAGTTTAAGGCCATAATTCCAAATGTGATGATTAAGAGAGTAATGTAGATGATAGATAGATAGATGATAGATAGATAGATAGATAGATAGATAGATAGATAGATAGATGATAGACAGATGATAGATGATGGATGAATATTTAAAAACTAATGTCTGGAGGCTTCAATGTAAAAATTTTAGAGAGATGAGAAGGATCCTTTAGAATTGATGAAAGGAAGAAACAATGGTTAAAGTATATGATATGGATTTGGTGATGGTTCATTAGGGTCCAGACTCAGCCAAATGATTCGGGTTGTTGCATCTAAGGTTATGCCCAATTGCCAGACATTTTATTAGAGTTTGAACTGTTGCGTAGTGGATTGATTTGGGGCTTTTACCACCCATAAGGCAACTCCAGACTCTCTCTGTACACTTTTCTATCAATTTTTATAAAATCACTTCCAACAATTAGCGAGATTTTGAAGTTCATTCACTGAAGCTCTGCTGAATAGCAGAGGAAAAATCATTTCTGGGTGCAGGTGCCACTTTGGCCGACACACAGATAAGCGAATAGATAACAAAAGCAGCGAAAGTCAGCTTTAAGTACGAATGTAGCTTTCTAACTGGTTAAACTATGTGCAAAGCAGCCAAATGGAACCCGGCTTCCTGTAGCAAAAAGTGAGACTAAATCATCCAGGGCCAGGCAGAAATCGTCAAGACTAAATAATGAATTTGTTTCTTACTACATGGCACAAACCTGCCTTGGGTGTCAGGTGTAAGAATTGGTTACCTTGGTTACTGACGCATTGGAAACCTAACAGCTTGAACATCAGAGTTATGGAATTCTGTGTGCTGTGGCCGGTTGAAGTAAAAGCCTGGCCTTTCTCCTTCAGCAATATAATCTCCCTCCTCACTCTCCTTAGAGTCTCTAATGACCCAGGCCATGCCCTGCTTCCCGCAGACCCTGGATGTGCACAGATGACCCTCGGAGAATGAAGAGGGAGCTATAAGAGGTCTCAGAAAAGATGGCATGTTTGTATGCTCTTTGTGCCAGCTCCTCCCTGGCTAAACCCAAGATCGCTTCAGTCTACTCAGTGCATCTGCCTGCTTCAGGATCAAAATGTCCATGGAGCTTGGAGGCAGAGAACGTGGCAGGCCATCAGTGTATGTAATAGAAAAGATACTCCGCGCCCTCCGGGTATTAATATTTTGGAGTGATGGGGCAGAAGGTGGGGCATAAAAAAAAAAGATTGGAAGAAAGAAGGTTACATTCACATATCCGATGCCATTGCCTGCACCTTTCAATGGATTTATGTTGGTTACAGGGAGTTAATCTAGTTCCCTCCCACATTCCAGTGCGCTATAACTTGATACGGAGAGCCAGTGTGTTATTCCAGGACTGTAGCACAGACAGTGACTATAGCCTTGACATCAGCAAACAGAATTGACTTAGGGGCATGATTTTATTCTGCCTACTTTGAAGTAAGATCACAAAAGCCTTTCTCTTGACATCATATAGTTAGATGATGGCTGTCAGCTATTCAGTAAACAGATCTGTCTACTTTGGATACAGGCTTCTAAGCCCCTCTCTGGTCCTATATACCTGTTAGCATCCTTTCAGATTCAAAGCTGTAGGGCAAATACTCTTGTTGTGTTACTACTATGTTGTGCCTTTGAGACATTTTATAAAGATTGGCATTCCACCTTATAACCCTTCTATGAGAAAAGTATTGCTTCCCCCATTTCATCGGGAAGAAATTAAAGGTCAGAGAGGAAAATAAAATCACACAGCTGTCCAGTGGCCAGGGAAGTTTTATTAGAGTTTGGATTGTCACTGGGTGGGTTCACATGGGCTCTTACCACCCACACAGCAACTCCAAAGTTTCTCTGTAAACGTCTTTATCTCTAATATAAACAACCACCCTCCCCGCACCGCACCCCCCCGAAAAAAACAAAAAACTATAAGTGGTGTCGTTTCTTTCTTATATGGCTCAAATAATTAAAATTTTCGGTAGGTATACAACAATCTATGAGTTTTTTTAAAATTAAGTGCTCGCCTTCAATCTTTTAATATAATCTCTCCATTTCTTCATACATATGGGAGATAGTCAGAATCCTATAAGCCATGATATTTAACATTTAGTTCCCCTAGAATGAGAGGAGGTAGCATTTTTATTCTTTGCTTATTTTGTTGTTGTTGCTTTCATTGGGGTTATGATATATATGACTTTTTCATTATATTGAGTATTCAAAAATGAAGTTCAAAAGTTCAATCTACTTTCAGCGCAAGGCCCTCTAACAAATGATAGGCCACTGTGAGATTTGGGAGTTTAGGGTATGATTTTGAATAGGTGCTTTTCCTGAATTAAATTCACATTACAATTCTTCAGAAGCTGTTTTAAAAGAGCACACAAGTAAGCTCAGCATTTTGGTGTAATTTGACAGCATCGTGTCTAATGGAGAGCTTGGAACACTGAGCACAGTACAGTTCAATCCTAATGTCTATGTTTATCATATCTTCCAATGAGTTGGTTTGCTGAAAAGAGAGACTGCAGTAATATATTTAATGTGGAATCTAGAACTCCAGAATTTTCTTCATGCCTAATATTTAGCAATATTAAATTTACCATATATTACAAACATGATTTTAAATCATTTCTGTGTTGAATAATGGAAGAAAATTATCCTTTATATTTAGGGCAGCAGAGAAAATTGACAAGGTACCAAGGTGTTTATGTATTACTTGAACTAGTAATTTACATTTTAGCAAGACCAACAGATTAAGACATAAAAATAATCCAGCTATTTGGTGTGGTGTTCTGTTAATTCATGACTGTTTGATGTCTGGAGATATTTTTGCATGTTTGTTTTTAAGCTAAATTGACTTGCAGGGTCTTACTGGGACAAAGCTGATGGTTACCTATTTGAGCGGCTTTGGAGTATTCACCAGTGTGGTTGATATTTGGCTATATCCTTTCCTTATCTTTATGTCCTTTGTCCACAGCCCATTTGCTGCATAGCAATGCTAGCTGGAGAATAGGTAAGAATTCAGAGAGGATTAATCAACCCAGGAGAAGTTTATGAGCATGCATATGATAAGTTGCTTAAAAGTAGGTGGCAAAACTCAGGGAGATTTATAAGGCTTAAAGCCACAGGTCTACAGTTTATCAGAACATTCTAAAAAAAAATTTTTAAGTGGGGCACTTGATTTATTTCTGATGCAGTGACTCTCAGTACAGTGGGCTGAGGGTCAGGGAGCAGGGCTAGTGGGAAGGCCTTGTCCTGCATGGACTATGTCCAGTGCCTGATGCCAGGCATATGTCTCCTAAACCCACTCTTGCATGGCCATTGAGTGAAGGTGGGGATCAGGGTCTCCTGAAGGTCATGCATGCCTCTTCCTTGAGCTGGTCCTGGCTTCTGCTGATGTAGCATAGCACTTTCACCTGTCGAAAGAATTCCTCACCCACCCGCAGACACTGCCTCCTGGGGCAGCTAAGCCAGATCAAGGTAGACAGGGGAGCCAGGTGAGGCCTCCAACCCACCTGGCTGTTGCTGGCTGACTCGGATGGGTCCGGGGACTTTCTTGGCAGGGGTGCCAGATCTCTCTTGTCACTGGGATAGCTCTGGGAACTGAGTGGTAGACGGGCCCAGGTAGCCCCTTGGTCTTGGCAGTGATCACTGGAGTGGGTTTGGGGTTGGCAGTGCCGGGGGTGGGGCGAGCCAGGGACTTGTGGGTACAATCTAGGCCAGAGGTGACACACGAACTCATTTTTTTGGTTGATTTTTCTTTGTTAAATGGCATTTAAATATATAATATAAATATCAAAAATATAAGTCTTTGTTTTACTATGGTTGCAAATATAAAAAAATTTCTATATGTGACACGGCACCAGAGTTAAGTTAGGGTTTTTCAAAATGCTGACACACTGAGCTCAAAAGGTTCGCCATCACTGGTCTAGGCTCTCTGTCAGCTGGTCTGTTTGGAGGCAGCAGCTGGAGGTCCACCATGCAACTGAGGGACAAGGTGGGCAGTGGTTGGGGACCCTGAGTCAGGCAGCTCTCCATGTCCTTGTCTGAGTCTGCAGTGCCAGGGGCAGCAGGCAGGGGGTCCGAGTCAGTCATTGTGGGCAGGGACTCGCTGATGGACGTGCTGCTGTCACTAGAGCTGCCAGGGCATGTGGGGACCGTCACCATAGGCACGGCCTAGCAGTGCTCAAACTCACAGGGAGACAGTAGGCACAGGTCCACATTATGGGGGAGGCCAAGCACCCACTGGGGGGGGGGGGCTGGAAGTGGTAAGCTCAACCCTGCCTCACTCATGGTGACAGGGGGCGGTGGTACCACCTGTTCGAAGGAGATGAACAGGGACGACTTGTCCACTTCTGTGGAGTGCAGGATCTCACTCAGCAGGCAGGGAAGGCGTGGTTGCCATGGGGGAAGGCCTTAGTTCTTTCAAATTTAATGCGGGTTTCATTTATTGGCAGTTAGTATGAGGTCATGCCATGTAGTAATTTGTGGCTTTGCTGACAGATGCTTTGGGATCATGTCTCTATTAGGCAGGTATGCATGAGCCCAACATGCATGAGCTCAACTGAGGCTATGCATTGTGCTGCTGACTTGAAATGTCATCAGCCGTGTGTGTTTGACAGAGTGGAATATTATGGGAAGCATTTTCTGTACAATTGTGTAAATCAAATCGAGTATAAATCATATCTTCTTGAAGATAATCACATACCAAAAAATGAGAAGCTTCTGAGTTATTATTTGTCTAGAGTCTTGGATAGTTTCTTCAACGTATATAAGAAAAAGTATAGATTACTGGCTCTAACAAAGTTTATATTCTAGTTGTACATTTCATATAATTTACTGCAAAGTTCATATAAATGATTATAATCACATAGTTAGACATTAGTGAAGTACTCCATTGTTTTCATTTTTCATTGTATTAGGCATTAAGAGTAAAATTTAAAAAAACATTATCATTACAATAAGATTTATCATTGATGACTTCCTGGAGGAAGAGAACTTTGAAACAAATCATATTTTCTATCACCTGTCGAAGGGTATTCGCATGCTCACGATGTGGTCTTATGCAAAAAGACAGCCTTAATGATAGATGAATTGAACAGCAAACTCAGTAACTTCTTGGTAGGATTTTACAAACAGGACAGTCTCCATTCTAGTGTCTGAAGTTCTCCTCATGGTTTGGATCTGTTATGAGAAACTGTTTCCCCTAGGACAAGGCAATGCTGAGGCTGGTTCAGGTATTTACCCTTGAGGTTGAATGTTTTATTTATTTATTTCAAAATATTAATACAGTGTATTTAGTTATTCTTCCCCATCACCTTTTATCCCCTCTATGCCTTCTTCCACTTCCACCCATCTCTGCCACCCAAAGTTGAATGTCTTTAGATCCTTTATTTAAAAGGACATAATTAGTTTGGGTCCTGGGCTTGCCAGATATAATTTGACGACTTTACATTTTCAGAGGTATTATTGGAGTGAACAGATATTAATGAGGATCATAGATATGTTGCCTGTTTGTTTTAACAATTGGACTTCCTAAACAATACAACTTTACCCACATTTGCAGATGGGATAAAGAAATGCTTGACTATAATTAAGGGCAATATCCATAAGTACCTTCTCATTCAAGTTTAGCAGAGAAGCTGGAATCATTTCAGAAAATGATTATGTTATTTACTTTATCTTAGATCAGGTTTACCAACATTAATCTTTTTTTTCCTCCCTTCAGATGTACATCCAAACAACAACACTTACTGTCTCCATGAGTTTAAGTGCTTCGGTGTCTTTGGGCATGCTCTATATGCCCAAGGTTTATATTATAATTTTCCATCCAGAGCAGAACGTTCAAAAACGCAAAAGGAGCTTCAAGGCTGTGGTGACGGCTGCCACCATGCAAAGCAAACTGATCCAAAAAGGAAATGACAGACCCAATGGCGAGGTGAAAAATGAGCTCTGTGAGAGTCTTGAAACCAACAGTAAGTCATCCGTAGACTTTCCGATGGTCAAGAGCGGGAGCACTTCCTAATAGATGTACGTTGAACATTCTTCTACTAGTCTTGGGGACTGTGCCACATGGCTCCAGGGGCATGACGGTACTTGCACACCATGAGACCATCATGGCTGTGAGACCCATTTGGTTCTGACCAAATGACTTCAAGGTTCATGGCTCTTCTGAAGAGCATAAACATGCACACATGATCTCTTTTCAGCGTGTGACACTCAGGTCTCTCTTTGGAGGCATTACTGAGCTTGGGACTATCGTCTAAATATAAAAATTATCTTTTAGCCCTAACCAGTTTGGCTCAGTGGATAGAGCGTCGGCCTGCGGACTGAAAGGTCCCAGGTTCGATTCCGGTCAAGGGCATGTACCTGGGTTGTGGGCACATCCCCAGTAGGAGGTGTGCAGGAGGCAGCTGATCAGTGTTTTTAACTATCTGTCCCTCTCCCTTCCTCTCTGTAAAAATCAATAAAATATATATATATATATTTTTAAAAAATTATCTTTTAATAATTAGGAACAAATCTTTAATCTTTGTTAGTTCATTAATGGTTGCTTTTTATAGAATTAATAGCTACCTAATATTTATGGGACATACTATCAAAGATCTTACACAAATAAGTGTCATTTGGGTATTTGAAAGCTGGTTAACCGACATGTGAGGTTAAATGATAGTTAACACTTGTTTCCCCCAAGTGGTCCCCTTCTTTGGCTTCCTTTGACTTCCCTCCTTGAATAAATTAAGATAATTAGAGCTCTCACCTGAAAGTCTCATGACCCTGAAAATAGAATCTTTTCTACAACCATCACTGTGCTTTTCCCTTCTTCATCAACCTTCCACAGTTCAGCCCTAAAGAAGCACACGATAGTGATACACTGGTACCAAGGTAATCCAGGAGAGTTTATCTGATCTATGCAGTTCTTCTTGGTGTGTATGGAAGAGTAGCAAATAGATTGAAGATTTGTATTATAAAGATACCAGAAAGCTGAGTATAGTTAAAACTAACAAACAAAAGTAACCAACATCACAGTACTAGTTCTGTAGATGGATCAAAAATAAAAAAAAGCTAAGGCATTTGAATTAGAGTAGCTTCCTGTCTTTTGGGAATACAACATGTGTATTTAATAATTCAGGCTAAAATCCTGTGCAAAATTACCGTCTTCCTCTCAGACTCCTCCAGCAGGCTGTCTACCCTATTCTCTGTACTTCTGACATGAAATTCAGGGAAGATTTAGAGTTGATTTCTTTTAAATATATTTTTATTTTGTTTTTTTACAGAGAGGAAGGGAAAGGGATAGAGAGTTAGAAACATCAATGAGAGAGAAACATCAATGAGCTGCCTCCTGTACACCCACTACTGGGGATGTGCCTGCAACCAAGGTACATGCCCTGACCAGAATCGAACCTGGGACCCTTCAGTCCGCAGGCCGATGCTCTATCCACTGAGCCAAACCGGTTAGGGCTTAAGAGTTGATTTTATCTGACTTAATTATTATAACAACTTCTAGTCTTGACTAGATTTATAAACATCAAGATTTCCAGATGAAGATTGTATACGCTAAATGCCCCATATGCAGAAATATCCTTAGAAGATAAGTATTGATTGATAAAACTTATTGGCTTCAATTACTATCAGACTTATTGGAATTATTAGCCAGATCTAGTGAAGATTACCTCCACTAATACCAAATGTAGTGACTTGTAGAGAAATAAACTTTTTAATAAATCTACAGACACTCCCCACATATTCACCTTTCTGCAAATGTGCAACCTTGAGAAACTGCAAGAAAAGACATGACAAGGATGGGTTATGATAAAACATTATTACAATCATCACTGATTATAGGTAAGCAATTTACTAATAATGGGCCTATTTGGTCTCTTAGCCAAAGATGTCCTATAGCTACTCTCAACGCAATCAGAGTATAATATTTGTGATTTGAGGGCAGAATTTTATCTGTGTTTTCTGCCTTGAAAGCATCAGGGCAGGAAGTTAAAACCTATTGTAGAATGCCAGGAAACTGCTGTTAGCCAATGATACATTTTGAACACTGACACTTCTCACTATGATCTACCAGAATCTATAAATGGGCTTGTTTTTTAGTCTTAATCCAGAAAGCTTTATATGATACGGTTGCAAATAGGAACAACCAAAGATACAGTGAAATAAATGCCAGTGATCTCAGACTCATCTCTGGACTCTAGTGAGAAAAAAAACAAACATCAGCTTTTCCCCAACCTTTCCAAAAGTAAGTGGGTTTCTTGAAGAGGAAAATGTTGAGTACTGCTAAAGACTAATCCCATAGTATAGAAATAAGTCTCATACATTTTCTTTCCCTTCCATTTTATTCTGTTGATGATGAAATTATCAACAGAAATTATATAACATGTGTGCATTTCCCTGTTTTCTCTGAAATAAGAAAGATCTCAATTGTGGGATGTATATAGGAGGTAAGCCTATCATATTCTTGAGGAGTTGATACTCACTTTTAGAATATAAAGAAAGTTTAAAGGGTGAATCAAGATCAAGTCAATTACTACCTAAATGAAGGTTAAATTATACTTTGGAGATTTGAGTGTATCCATCTTTTTTTTTTTATAGGAAAAGATGGAAATTTATTGAGAAACAAGCACAGACTCCCACGTGGGGAGGGGGAGAGAGTCCCCCCCCAATTTTTAAAATATATTTTATTGATTTTTTACAGAGAGGAAGGGAGAGGGATAGAGAGTTAGAAACATCGATGAGAGAGAAACATCGATCAGCTGCCTCCTGCACACCTCCTACTGGGGATGTGCCCGCAACCAAGGTACATGCCCTTGACCAGAATCGAACCTGAGACTTTTCAGTCCGCAGTCCGCAGGCCGATGCTCTATCCATTGAGACAAACCGGTTAGGGCAGAGTGTTATCCATCTTTTATAGGAGTAGTTTGGGTTTGAATAAGTTGTGCCCAAAGTTTGCACGTTAACATATCCTTGCACAGTCCCACTCCAGGTAACCACTGCTAACCTTTGTTCACTTACACGACTAGTATTGTGAACCCCTATGTCCCTGTTATCTTTACTATATGTACCAGTAGTTTGAATGGGGTCAAAAGTCTTCTAAAATCACAAAACCTCTAAAAGTCTCAATAACATGAATACTAAATGCAATATGTCTTCTAAAAGTATGTCTTATGTCTTTAGAAGTGTAATTAAGTACTAGAAAGGCCTTTGCCATTTAACTAGTACCATTCCTCTTCAGATTTAAACACCTCCTCTTGAAATGGGTGGAGTCTATTCTCAATAAATCCAGGGTTGATTAATGCACTGATACAGCATCTGTGTTGCTGCATTCTCACACTTTCTGCTACCAGACTTTTGATAAATCACCACAGTGAAGTGACAGTGACATTCACGACAGTGTTTTGTAAACTATAAATCACCATCTAAAGGTAAATATATCATTGTTGCCATGAAAATATAGATTGGTCTGTGGTTAATAGAAAGGAGAAGACATAAAATTCAAGAACTGTTGTTTTAGCAACCCTCTTTCTTTTTATAAACATGTTGAGGATTTTGATGATTATGACTATGGTTCTATTCTTGGGATTTTTTCCCTGACAAATTAGCTGTGGATTTATGATATGCATGCAATCTTTTTTTCCTTCGTGGCCATGGAGCAGCTCTACCAGTCCATTATCTGTAGAAACTTCATCTTAATGATGACTTGTTATTGCCAGGAATTCTGGTCACATATTTAAGGTTTTAAAGCTTCACCATGCAGAAAAAATATAAGTAATGTGAGGCTGGAAAGGAGACCATCAGGTCCATGTTACTTACTAAATTTGCAGAATCCTACATGCCAAACAAAAGGGGTCCTGTTGTTTCCTAAAAGCTTGGGAAGGGAGTTTGAAACAAAGTTGATATATATGAATTTTATCAACTGTATCCAACTAACAAAGACTGTCACGTGATATTCCTTAAGCTATGTTCATGCATAATTCATGAAAACAGCGACTGCTGAAGGTAGATCTGCTTTCTCTAGCTTATGAGCACAGTGTGGTGTGCACAGGAAATTCATTGTTACTGTATCCTACTATTTTTCACATAAGCATATTCATTACCTCTGTAAAAATTATCTCTATTAACTCATCTGTACATCTTTCATCAATTTCACTCTGTAGTACTTCTGGGATAAAGATCCTTGCCATTCACAAGATTTGTGCTTTATCACTGATTTCATATTGACTAAATCATTGGTTTGCAGAGCCCTGCACTCCCTTTTCTATACATTAGGAAAATTAAGATTGCTTTCCCTTTGTAAATTATAGTCTCAATTCTCAATAGAATTCTATCTATCATCTTTTCCCTTGGAGATCACTTCTAGGAATTCAAAAAATGAAGTATGGATCTTTAACTAGCTATGGGCTTTAAGTTGGAATGATCCTTAAAGATGGTCTCATCTAAATTCATTTTATGTTGAATTAACATCTAAATATCATCTTCCTCAAGAACTTTCTGGCTATTGTTCTTATATTTCAACCATAATTTTTATTTCTAGCTACCCACAAATTTGATAAATATTTTATATATTTTTAGTTACTGTTGAATAAGGCATGCAATTGAACAACATTTTTAAGGGTTATTTTCTAATTCTTATGACAATTTTTCTTTATCTTGACTATATAGTTTTATGAAAGGCCTTCAAAAACATAGTTGAAGATTTTATTTTCTTTTAAGAAATTTAGAGACATCTGAAAGCATCATATAAATTAGAAATAAAAATAAAATAAAAAAGCAAACAAGCATAAAAATCATTATGTTTCACTTGGAAAGGTAAGTAAAAGAATAAGATTCTGTATTGATTCCTTAAGACACCAGCTGATCCTCCACAAACCTATTTCTGCTTCCAGACTCACAAATCTGCTTCCATACTCATGAAAAAAAAAACAATGTTTTATGTTTTGACCAGTGATGAAACTGAGGACCAGTGAACTTTTTCTTTCTTATTGTGCAAGAAACAATATAATTTAAAACCAGGTCTAAAATCTACTTCCTTTCCACTGTGCCACAAAAATCACCTAGAACAATATAGATAAGATAAGCAGATATGTCACCTATTTTTGGCATGAAGCTCATAATATTCAATGATATTAAACATAGCAAAAATATTAGCACTTCTTTGGGCTATCTATGCTAATCTTAGTGATGGTGAACCTGGCATGATCTCAGTCTCTAGTAAAAGTTTACCTGCTCAATCACCAGGGGTGATGCCCACTAAAATGGAATGAGCCTGATTGCCAACTATTTAAGAGGAAGAGCTTTACAACTTCCTTATTCAATGTTAAAAAACTAAATTATTCATGTTTTTACTTTAAATATTTTTTTTTTTTATTCAGTTGGCATACAGTATTATATTAGTTTCAGCTGTACTGCCCAGTGATTAGATGTTACATAATTTACTACGTGATTATCCTAATAAATCTAATACCCATCTGATACCATACATAGTTATTATAATACTAGAGGCCCAATGCACAAAATTCGTGCAAGAGTAGGTCTTCCTTCCCCCGGCTGCTGGCATCGGCTTCCCTCCGGCACCTGGGACCCAGGCTTTCCTCTGGCTGCCAGCAGGCACCCAGGACCTGGGCTTCCCTCGCAGCTCCGGCTTCGTCCAGAAGATCATTTAGAAGGACGTCTGGTCTAATTAGCATATTATGCTTTTATTATTATAGATTATTGACTATACTCTCTATGCTGGGCTTTACATCCCTGTGACTATTCTGCAACTACCAATTTGCATTTCTTAATCCCTTCATTTTTTTTCTCCCATCCATTCAACCCCTTTCCATTTGGCAACTATCAAAATGTTCTCTGTATCTATGAGTCTGTTTCTTTTCTGCTTGTTCGTTTATTTTGTTCTTTAGATTCCATATGTGAGTTAAATCATATGGCACTGTCTTCTTCTAACTAATTTTACTCAGCACAATACCCTCGAGATCCACCCATGTTATTGCAGATGCCAAGATTACATTCTTTTTTAGGGCTGCGTCATATATATATTCATGTATCACCTCTTCTTTATCTATTCATCTACTGATGGACACTTAGTTCGCTTCTCTATCTTTGCTATTGTAAATAATGCTGCAATGAGCATATAGATGTATATGTCTTTCAATTTTGAATACATACCCACAAGTGGAATTGTTGGGTCTTTCTTTGTCTATTATGTAGCATTTGTTTTAAAGTCTATTTTGTCAGCTTTTGTTTTTTCATTTCTATTTTCAAGAAATATCTTTCCTACCCCTTTACTTTTAATATGTGTGTATCTTTTGATCTGAAGTGAGTCTCTTGAAGACAGTATATGTAAGGAAGAGTCTTGTTCTGTTATCCATTTAGCCTCCATATAACACTAAATTATTCTTTAAAAATCTGTTTCATCCTGAATTGGATCTATGTAGTGAAGCACATACACATTTTGCATTCTTTCCATATATTTCTTCAGATTATTCATTCCAGAATTCCATAGAAAAATAGGACATCACATTTGAATTTTAGAACAGAGATTTATTTATTCCATCATATCTTTCAAAAACTCAAAGGAATTCTTTGGATTTAGATTTAGATTCTCTGGAAATGCAAGCATGAGTACAAATTGGACTTAGAATATTTTCTTATTCATATATTTGTAAAAGTCTTACAATAATGAGTTTTACATTATAGTAAGTTGGTACTAATATAATTAAATATTAATTTCCTTCTTTGAGTATTTATTTTTTAAACATCTCCATTTGTATCCGTTGGATGAAAGCAGATCATAAATATGTATTAGCAATACACATATTTACTTTAATATTTATAAATATTCTATGTACTTGATATTTTACTATGTTTCTTTTTAGAGTCTAAAAGCATTATTTTAAAATGGAAGATATATTCATTTTCAAAGTACAACTAATTATAATTAGTAACTCTTTTTGGTCATCAAAGCAGACTCAAAGGATTTAACTGAGACTGTAATAAGTTTTTTTCATATTACAGGATTTATAATTTATCTGTTCTTTCATTTTTCATATTGCAAATCTTTATTAATCAAAATACACATACAATTTAAATTTTACCCAAGTTTATTAAAGATCAGAACTGTTACATTTTTAATTTTCTGCTAAATACCTATACTATAAGTGAGGCTAGTTGTTTTAGAGATTAAAATTGCTGCAGCATTTTTATTCCTATAATCATTGATTTCCTTCTACATGGTTTAAAAATAATAACTAACATAGTACAAATTGAATATTACAACAATAGTCTTTATGGAGTTTGAATTTTAAAAACATTTTATAATAATAATTTATTTTTATATACTATTAATTTGTCTTAATTTATCTTAACAGCTTCCTCTACCAAGACAACATATATCAGCTACAGCGATCATTCAATCTGAAACAGTGAAATGACACAATATGAAGAAATCTGGTATGTGATCTCAAACAACGAACATGACACCACCAAGACTCACTCCTGGAGATCTCTTTGGACTACAGTCAATGAAAACAATAGTCAATCTTGTGAGGAACAAAAAGTAGCCATGAGCCCAAAATATCAACAACAGAGAGTGAAGAAACCCATTTTAGACAATCCAACCAATGAAGTCTCAAGCTAAAGTATTGCTTACTCATGAGCAGTTAAAAATAAATCACTAACGGAAAACTAATGTTAGCTTGTGAAAAAAAAAATGCTGTTGAAATAAACCATGTCTGATGTTACTCTGTAAGTATTTTTCTGTGATTGTGAGAACTCCTGTTCCTGTGCCACATTGTTCACTTGTATAAGACAATGAATCTGTTTCTTGTAATGGCTGATGGATTGAAGCCCTGGGCTGTGCTAAAAATAAATGCAATGGTTGACGCATGCAATTTTTTATACAAATAATTTATTTCTAATAATAAAGGAATGTTTTGCAAATGTTGAGAGTTGTTTCGTTCCAGTTTTAAAGCCAGGGAAAACTCCAGTTGGCACTTCTGCTGTCACCTAACTAAGCCCAAGGAAGTACGGTTTTTTGTGAAGAGTGTGTTTTTGTACACTCATGTGTATATGAAGAAGACTGCCTTTTATTCCTATACGAAAGAGAATTCTTTGTGGAAGATTTTGTGGATATACCAAGATTTATGTGGTCGTTTTTCATAATAATTGCTTATTTTATGAAGAATCAAGCAATAGCTTGAGGGGAATTGCTTCAGGTTTCAAAATTAACAAATGATGAAATGTGTTATGAAAATCACCATTTTAAAGTAGATCAGATTGTCACTGAAATTTTCCGTTTTCTAAGTCAGAACTTTTGCTTCATGAAGTATTCCAAGGTATGTATTATTAATCTTTTCTCACCTGGGCCCAGTACCCACTGAAATCGGTGAAGTAATGGGCCTTACCCAGTACATTCCTCAAAGCACAGAATTAGCATATTTAATCTCTTGGCATCACTACAGAAACCACAGTTCAGATAATATGTCAGTGCTTTCTTATTTTCCAAATGAAAACATTCATTGGTTCATAGAGCAGTGTCATTAAAGAGAGAGAGAGAGTACTGGGAGCTTGTGTCATGCTAATAAACCATGCTAGGATGGATAAAGGAGCCTGTTAACGGCTTTCAAATCTGTTCCCATTTTCATAGAGGGCTCCTCTATTCTACACAATCCCAGAAATCCATCATGTCAATGGGTCTCTACAATCATTTTGTTAGTAAATGTTCTCTCCACTGGGTTAGGTTGGATGGCTCATTGCTCTCCTTATAGATAGAAAGAGCTGTAAGTGCTCTGCAGCTTCAACCCAAATATCGACAGTCACTTTATTTAATAGAGAGTTGAAGTAGCACAGTGCAGGCTCCTTCAAAATACAGTAACGCTTCCTAGATGCCTACACAGACAGAAATCAGCAGACAGGGCTTTTTGGCCTTTTGTCGAGTTTCTTCTAACAGTATTTGTTGTTTGTAGATAATATTTAAATCAAGGAGTAAGGGCGTTATTTTAAAATTTTCAATAATCCAAATTACTGGTTAATAAACCCTATAATCAGGATCCTAAGCTCACCTCTAGGTGTGCCTTTTTAGATAAGAGCTTAAAAGAAAATAAACATAATTGCACATTTAGCATATTTTATTGTGCCCTTGTAGCTCAGAACCAATAGCCGTACCATGAAGTAATTGTAATCGTTCTTTGCATTGGAGATTATTAGTGGTTTTTAAGATTTTTTTTATCTTAATTTTAACTAGTAAGTATTCATGTTTGGTTGAGAAAATGCTCGAATTTTACAAGACTTGCATATTTTTCAGAGAACAAAATTCAAGTATATTTTCATTTACTAATTGACTCTAATCAGGGTAAGGGGAGGTAACAGGGTGATTATGAGAGTAAAGCTGGCTCCCAGGCCAAAGGTGGGTTGTTTATTTGTTTTTTTTTCTTTTAAGGTTTTAGGAAAAAAATAAAATATTGAGCATAACTCATGGCATTTCAAAATTGTTCTTTCTATTACAAACTTACCAATGAGTTGTTTTTTCCTAAGTACTTTTATAAATAGTTGATTCCTGTTTTGTGTTCTTCAAAATCTTATTTTACTTATAATCGAGTTGAATAATAGTTGTGGTGGATTTACATATGCCAATCATCCTTTATAACATTATATCAGTGGGAAACTTTCTCTTTGATGAAACTATAATCCTCCCCAGGCAGTGGAAGGATAAACTCCCTCAGCCTCTTACTGTAGGAGCTGGAGAATTCTGACCTCCACTGTGGTTACTTTCTCAGGAATTTTACTATGGGCTCCAGGGGTGGTCATATAGGCTGTGACAATGTGGGGAGGCATCCTGTAAGGAGAAGGATTTAGCATGTGCTAGTAGTGGTTCCTAAATCCCATACTTTAAAATAGACTGCCTGTGTACTATAGATAAGCAAATAAAAATTGCATGGAAAATATAGTATTATATTTTTTAGAATTGACCTTGTGTTTTATTATGGCCAAGAAATGTCACATCTAATCTCAGCATGTCAGAGGAAATACTAAAAATGTAGCCCAAGGTAATATTCAACAAATGTCACTAGTAGAAGATGAGCAATATATTAGTGTGACCTTGGGCCAAATCTGATCTCAATTTTTAAAAGTTTTTAGCATATACTAGTTAATATTTAAAGGTGTCTAAAGCAATGATGGTTGATCTGTCACAAACCAATTTTCTTGTTAAGAAAAAAACACTCATAAATTTAAACTTGATGGATGACCCATTGGAACATGAACAGGAACTGAATTGCTACCTTATTTTTTAGTGTTTATAAAAAAATTTACCACAACAATGTGGCATGTCAGATGAACGGGATTTTACATTTTTTATTTGAATTAAATATCATATTACAGGAACTCTCACTAGGAAGGGGAGTTTGTGTTATTTATATTTTCTTTCCTTTTGCCTCTATTTTCTCTATTATTTACCAATGATGGCTTAGAAAAATATTAACAATTTTCTAAATTATATTAGCCAACACTGATATTTATTAAGTAGAAAGTGAAAAAAATGGTATTCCTAAACTCTATTATGCAACCTTACCAACTTTTCTCATTTCATTTATTTAATTTCTTTTAATGCCAGTATTTCCATCCATCTTTTAGAATAAAATAGCTAAAAATAACAGTGAGCTTGCATGAAAGGATAATTAAGAAATAATAACAAATTATAGAATACTCTAATCATATATAATAATCTTCAGATATAATTCATTTTGCTTTTATTATGGTTTCCCTTTGATGAGGCTATGAGTAATAAAGAAAAAAAATTGACCCTAACTAGAAGAAATGGTCTCCTGAAGAAGGAATTATATCTATGAATATTCAGAACCTTGCCAACTGTCACTCTTGGAAAGTACCATATTCTAGACATAGTAGCAAAACTTGTATGATTGTTCTATTTCTGTTTTTTTTTTTAAGTTTTTTGTAGCATAACCTTTAATGATGTTAGTGCTTTTGAGTACCATTATTTCATTTAATTTAACTCTTTGCTAGGACAGTCAGAATATTTTTCTCTTATGTTGAACTCAGTGTATTATCAATGTAAAGTTTCATACGTTTTTGACTTCTGTATCTGCTTTCAGAGTGATAAGTTTAGAAAAAAAGAAATTTTAACTATTAAATACATTTTTCTAATTGCCTACTGCTTAATTCAGTAGCTTCAGGAAAACTAAATAGGACAAATAACTTGTTACAACATCAAGATAGCCAGCATCAAGTGGGACATATGAACATACAAAAATTCACCATATCATAATTTGGATGTATGGGTGATATGTTTAAAGAAAACAGGAAAGACAAATGATCAGTGTAATATTTCAGTTTTTAAAATAAGCAAAAAAGAGATCATTTACCAATGAAGTTAGTCCCATTGGGGAAGTTCACTAGAATAAAGATGCTGTTTGAATGCTAGCAAAAAGTATTATATTGTTAAACTATACTTTTAAAGTTAAAAATATAACTCATACATAGAGGTAAAATGAACAAGTTAAGGATTTTGTTCAAGTCATTAGCTAATGAGGGAACCAGTAAGATGTTAAACTTAGTATATGATTTATACTAAGGATACATATAAAACTAATTTGGTATCTTATAGTATAACCTATATTATAAAAGGCCTGTGGCCGTAATGCCATAATGCTGTAATGACCAACAATCTGACGGGGAACCAGATGGGTGGCAGCAGTGGCTGGAGCAAAGCAGCCCAGGTCCTGGGTGGGTGCCTGGCAGTGGCCTGAGCAAAGCAGCCCCAGTTCCGGGTGCCAGAGGGAAGCTGGTGCCAGCAGCTGTGGGAAGGAAGGCCTACTCTTGCATGAATCTTCATGCATCAGGCCTCTAGTCTATATATATAAAAGCCTAAGTGACCATTACGACTGAATGACTGGAACAACCAGTTGACCAGTCGCTATGATGCTCACTGACCACCAGGGAGAAGATGCTCAATGCAGTAGCTGCCTCCTGGTGGTCAGTGCACTCCCACAGACAACTTCCTGCACTCCCTCCCCACAGCCAGCCAACTTCCTGGAGTCCCTCCCCCGGATCTGGACTGGGCAAGATAGCCCTGATAGGCCCTCATTGCTGGCCAGGCCTAGGGACCCCACCTGTGCATGAATTCATGCAGCAGGTCTCTAGTAAATCATAAACATTGAGGCTATTCCATTGGACAGACATTATTTGAATCTAGTGGATACAAATCAACAAATTACTCAATGTACTATAAAGGAGCCATATTGATAGAAATTCAAATGCAGAACCATACTGAAAGAATAACCATTAATATATTTTTTCTATTTTCAAGTTTTGAATAATTTTTCTGAGGAGTGATAGTTCATTGTTTTGCTTCCCATAATTTCAAGCATTACATCATCAGTAGTTGAATAATAAAGATCACAAATACACCTAAAATCATGTTAAAATAATCCAGTTAGTAATGGGAGGGCTCTGGAATGGGTTGGTGTTTTAATTATTCTTTCCTGTCTTTACTCTTTAATATATCTCCAGATCAGAGGCTGAATTGAATAAGTGATATGGAGGGTAAGTGTGAATAAATGGGTAGCTAAGAATTCCCTTTCTGGCAGTTCCACGAATAATCTGTGAACATGTAACTTCTTCCTCCCCACCCCCACCCCCGGTACTGTCATCTCTAGTGGGTATTTTTTCTCCCTTTTTGTAGTATAACCCAAAAAGAAAAAAAGAAAAAACATTTTTAAGAGTATCCCCGAAGATGGCAAACCATAGATAATTTACCCTATCTCCATGAATATCTTCTATTATTTGTCACTGTCTATTAAGTCTGTCCCATCCAAAAAAAAAAAAAGGTTCCCAGATCCTGCCACTGGCATCTTCCAGGCAGAAGAAGCAAGAATGAAGTCTTCTTAATCAAAGGGCAGGAGTGGAGAGGGGACAGGTATGATGCATGGAGCTCTGCTTGTCTATAAATATCCTAGAATTTAAGAAACCCATCTGCCCCTCACTTCCCTCTGGCACTCTAGGCCTGCAGAACAGGATAATGGTGAGTGTAGGGCCATGGGACTCTCTTTCCATATGGAACCCATCTTCCGAATGGAGTATTGGAAGCGCTGCAGCTTAATGGTCCCTTTTGAGAACGTTTACAAATTTGCACAGAGGAAGAAGTAGTAGCCTGTATGAGGCAAAATTATAAAATAGGTGAAATATGGTTTATTGATTTTTCTTTTCTTTCTTTCTCATTTTGTTCTCAATTTCTTTATACCTCTTGACAATGTTGCCCAAGTGACCAATATCCTCAGCATACATTCTAGGCACTCTTTTCCCAATTTCCATTTTGGACTCATTAATACCTTCCTACCTTTCAACAATGCCTGGACTCCAAATTGCTTTTCTATGTCAAAGTTGTCCCCACCCCCAACACACACAGTTATCTAAGATTCATATCAAAAGCCCCTTAGGGAAGCTACTGCAGATGGATTTTAAACAATATACCACATAATTAAGATACTTTAACCATTAATTTCATTTAGAATCTATGAGGACCTGCTATGTAGCAGATGTTATAGATGCTGAGAATATAATAGTGGACTAAACAACAAAACAAAACCCTGGTTCTATGGCATTTGTATTTCCGTAGGGGATAAAGAGTAAATAAGGTAAATATATAAATGCAAGGTGTGATAATAACTGTTGAGAAGAGAAAAAATAGAGAAAGTGATTAGGAAATGATTGAGAAGTAGCGTTTGTAAAGTAAAGTACAGAGTTCAAATTTTAGGAAAAATGACTAGGGAAGGTGACATTTGATTAAAGGCCTACAGAAAATGAGGGATTGTTCTATGCAGTCTCCTGGAGAAGGGAATTCTAGGCAAAGGGAATAGCAATGTGTCCTATGGCAGGAGCATGTCTAGACCAGGGTAAGGTGGAGGGTAGGGTAAAGTGTAAGATCTTATGAGGCCTTGTAGGTCATTGAAAGGAGTAAATTTTACCGAGTGATGGAAGACCATTACAGGATTTTGAGCAAAGGAGTTGCATAGTGACGCCTAATTTTAATTGAGCCTTTCTGAGTGCTATAATGAGATATTAGCCTAGAGGAGGCAATGGTAGCAGCATAGACACCAGTTGTAAGGGTGATCCAGGGTAGAGATGATCAGGAATTGAGCTGAGTAAAGTAGTGGAAATGGTGAAAGGTAGTTAAACGCTATGCATATTTTGAAAGGCTATCCTACTAACTGGCTGATAGATTACATGGACACTAAGAGAGAAGGATGGTTCCAAGGTTTTTGTCCTGAATAACTGAAAGGAAAGGGTGGTGTTGCTATTTACTGAGATGGGGGAGAACTAGAAGAATGAGTGGAGGGGAATCTAGTTCATACTAATGTATGAATGTCCAAAATCTCTTCCCATTCAGGTTCATTAGTTTACATTTTTAAAGATACACGAATCATTAATTGGAATAACTCTATAAATCTTGAGATGAATTTGGGGATAAGAAATACTATGAGAATAAGCATTTGTTCCCTCTGAGATATGTTCAGCAGTCCTCAGATCATCTCCCAATGTCACCAAAACCTTCTCTCTTCTCTCAACTCCTTCCAGGCTAAATCTGGAGCTGATCTTTTTCTTCCTGGTTATCTCTACAGCACTTATCTACCTCCTGAACCCTATCTCAGTTATTCTGAGGTTATTTTTAAATTTGTCTGATTATTGCCCTAGCCGGTTTGGCTCAGTGGATAGCAGTGATCAGCAAACTCATTAGTCAACAGAGCCAAATATCAACAGTACTTCTTCAAAATAGACTCGCCCAGGCCGAAAACTGACTTCTGCGCATGGGCCACAAAGTTTCAATCACACTGTACATGCGCCCACACATGGTATTTTGTGGAAGAGACACACTCAAGGGGCCAAAGAGCCGCATGTGGCTCGCGAGCCGGTGTGCCGACCACAGGGATAGAGTGTCAGTCTGCCAACTGAAGGGTCCAGGTTTGATTCCGGTCAAGGGCACATGCCCTGGCTGAGGGTTTGATCCCCAGTAGGGGGCGTGCAGGAGGCAGCTGATCAATGATTCTCTCTCATCATTGATGTTTCTATCTCTCTTTCCCTCTCCCCTCTTTCCCTCTCCCTATTTCTCTGAAATCAATAAAAAGTATTTTTAAAAAATTTGTCTGATTATTGTTTTAGTTGTGATATTGTGTTGCTTTCCCCAAAGAACGGCTGTGAGTCTTTGGATCAACTTTAATCCCTAACTCCCTTGGCTTCTGAGTTGTTTAAAAGTGAATGGTGCTCCTTGGAATCTACCCAGGAACATTATCCTTTACCCTCCTCCCATTGTTTTGTCCCAATCAGACTCTCTTTTTGTCCAAGAAAGTCAGTTACATTCTCAAAAAGCATAACTATCTGCCTGAAATAGAGAGTAAATAAAGAGGGTAGGCCTGAAATCATAAACAATAAGGGGCTCCAGAAGTATACTGCTTCAGTTATGTTGTGTTCTAGGATAAAATCTCCCTATATCTCAAGGGATTGCTTTTTTCCCTATTCATTACTTTATTACTTCAATCATTCCTTTACTTATTCTTTCAGTAAGAGCAATATGAAAAGTCATATATTGATTTTTGTGTGAAGATGCAAAGAGCTTACCAGCATGGAGGAATGATCAGACACCTAATTATAACAATTACAATAATTATAAAATATATTATAATGTTAAAGATTATGAAGCTCTTAATTTGTCAGCTTGCTAAGTATTATACTGAAATAATTCTTACAACAGCCTTATGCAATAGGTATTATTATTATCCCTGCTTATAGATGATGAGATAAAGACAAAGATTGATTAGTTAACTTGCTGGGGCCATCTATCAGATAAGTGCAGAGCTTGTACAGAGCTGCGGTGTCAGACAGGGAGTCAGGACAGAATACTATAGCGGTGGCTGGGAAACCAGGCACAAGGCTATGAAAGAAGTTGCGATCCTTCGATTTGGTATTTTATATCAGTACATCATGCATTATTTGCACTAGGAGAGCTATCCAACCTTCTGAGCTTTGGGAAACATATTTAGATGGAGAACCATTCTTTAGACAAATTCAAGTTAGTGTCAACTTTTTTATCTGATTGAAGTTTTTTAAAAATATATTTTTTTATTCATTTCAGGGAGAGGGAGAGAGATTGAAACATCAATGATGAGAAAGAATCATTGATTGGCTGCCTCCTGTATGCCCAACACTGGGGATTGAGGCCACAACCCAGGCATGTACCCTGACTGAGAATCAAACCATGACCTCCTGGTTTATAGGTCGATACTCCATCACTAAGCCACGCTGGCTGGGCTGAAGTTTTTGTTTTTATTCTGAATTGCCTCTAATGTGTAGTTTATCTGTTATTCATGTACATCACAAGACCAGATACAGAATATAGGATTTTTTACTTATGGTTCATGACTTATCTCATTTAAGAATATTTAAAAAATTAAATACTATGAAATAAATCAGAAAAAAAAAATGCCAAGATCACTTGAGGGACTTATTTAAAACTTAGTGATGAGTTCACATGTCCACTCAGCTTTATAATTTACTATATTTAAGGTAACTATTCTGAACTTCTGAGAGGTTTTTTTTATTATTTCTTCAATTTTATCAATAGTTATCACCTTTTCAGGTTTTCTTATTCTTCCTGATTATGTATTGGAAGACTATTTTTCCAGGAATGTGTCCATTTCATCCAGGTTGTCCAGGTTGTTGGAATATAGTCATTCTTAGTATTTATTTTTTAATGATCCTTTGTATTTCTGTGAGGTGGTTGTTACTTCGCCTCTTTCATTTCTGATTTTGTTTATTTGGGTCTTCCCTCTTTGTTTTTTGATGAGTCTGGTTAAAGGTTCATCAATCTTGTTTATCTTTGCAAAGAACCAGCTCTTGATTGTATTGATCTTTTGTATTTTTTTTAGTCTCTATGCCATTTATTTCTACTCTGACCTTTATTATTTCTTTCCTCTACTTACTCTGAACTTTTCTTGATCTTCTCTTTCTAATCCTTTAAGTTGTAGAGTTAGATAACTTATTACAACTTTTTCTTATTTTTTGAGATAAGCCTGTACTGCTATAAACTTCCCTCTCAGGACTGCTTTTCACATGTCAAATAGATTTTGTGTTGTTGTATCTTCATTTTCATTTGTTTATAGGAAGTTTTTATTTCTTCCTTAATTTTATTGGTAATCCATTCATTGTTTAATAACATGCTATTTAGCCTCCATGTGTTTGGATGTTTTTGAGTGTTTTTATTATAGTTGATTACTAATTTCATGCCATTTTGATCTGAGAAGATGCTTGATATGATTTCAATCTTCTTGAACTTGTAGATACTTAGTTTGTGTTCTAACATTTGGTTTATCTTTGAAAATGTCCCATGTGCATTTGAGAAGAATGTCTATTCTGTAGCTTTGGGGTGAAATGTTCTGAAAATGTCAGTTAATTCTATCTGATCTAGTGTGTTGTTTCCTTGTTGTTTTTCATCTAGAAGATCTATCCAGTGATGTCAATGAGGTACTAAAATCCCCTACTATGATTGGATTGCTGTCAGTCTCTCCCTTGATATCCTCTAGAGGTTTTTTTTATATACTTGGGTTATCCTGTATTGGGTGCATATATGTTTACCAGAGTTATATCCTCTTGTTGTATTGATTCCTTTAGTGTTTTGAAGTGGTTGCATAATCTCTTGTTATGACCGTCACTTTGAAGTCTATCTTGTCAGATGTGAGCATTGTTACCCAAGCCTTTTTTTCCATTTCCATTTGCCTGGAAAAAAATTTTTTTTATCTTTTCATTTTCAGTCTGTGTGAGCCTTTTGTTCTGAGGTGGGTCTCTTGTAGACAATATATATATGGGTCATGTTTTCTTATCCATTCAGCTACCCTATGTCTTTTGATTGGAGCATTTAAGCCATTTACATTTAAGGTTATTATTGGTAGGTACTAATTTATTGCCATTCGTATTCTTTATGCCTATATTTTTCTCTTTCTCTCTATTTCTTCTTCTTATATCAGTCCCTTTAGTATTTCTTACAGTGCTGGTTTGGTGGCATTAAACTCTTTTAGTCTCTTTTGGTCTGCAAAGCTTTTTATTTCACCTTCAATTTTGAAGGATAGCCTTGCTGGATAGAGTATTCTTGGGTTCAGTCTCTTGGTTTCCATTACCTTGTATACTTCATGCCATTCCCTTCTGACCTGAAGTGTTTCTATTGAGAATTCTAAAGGGATGCTTTTTAAGAAGCAAAAACTAGACCCAGTTTGAGTTTTGTAAACTGAAAATTTCAAATTCAAAAATCATTGTACCTATTCATGCATTGTAGCTGGGGTTTGAGAACATGTGTTCTCTATCAGCAGGATCTGAGATCTGAAATAGATTTCTAACGGAGCCCTGGGGCTTCTGGATGGGCAACATAGTCCATAATGACTTTATGGAGTAGATCAGTAAACCAGAACGCAGAAGGATTTATGTGATAGGTCTTAACTGTTATGAAAAAGCTGTAATAACCTATTGTAAGAAAACCCCCACTTTTCACCTTTTAGAAAGTACCTAAATACCAATTTACACAGTAGGGACTTTTAACTAATGATGACAGCTGTCCTCAATTGAGAAAGTATTTTTTTACTAGTAACCAATGAGAAGAATTGAGCACCTTCAATGTATTTAATTTCTAAGTATATTAACTACATAGTATTCAAACATAATTACCATAGTTATGGCTCTCATTCTGCCTTCAGAATGCAAAAGTGGCATACTTAACGTGAATAATAAAGGGAAAATGTCTTCTTAGTATGTTCCTTCTTGTTGTCAGCTTTAAAAATTCACAAGTGTGTTAAAATATAGTTTAACTTAATTTTCACCATTAATACATATGGTGATTCCTTCTTTCAATCATTATATGTTCGAAGGTTAACATTAAAATCCAGCATGGCAGGACTCAAGCCGTATTAAGCTAAATAGATATTCAAAATCATTTTGAAAATGCAGGAAGGACAAATGTTAGCCACACTATGGAATGAAATATTTAATGGTGGTATTTTATTTGGAGGTTGTGTACAGGTTGGTACCATACCTACAAGCTAAAATTTTTTTTTATCTTTTAATGACTGAATAAAATCCACTTATAATTGCATAGACTACAGATTTTTTTTCCCCTCTGTACCATTGAATGAAAGGTACCCCAGGCATAGTCCCAGGGCAACGATGCAATCAAGGGTTTTCCTTTAGTGTCAGATACCAAATCCTGGCCCCATGGCCTGGGGGACAGAAGAGACTACAGATTTTTTAAATGGAAAATGTAACAGTAAATATTCAGAGCATGTTCTAAGATTTCATCATTTTAAGGCTTAATTTAAATATTGTAAGTATGATATGGCCCCTCCACCTACTAAGCTAACTGGCATCATATTTTAAAGCATAAAAATACTCCCCCTCCAAAAGAGTATACACCAACTATCAATACACAGTGATCATTTTCTAACTTAAGGTATGTAAAGCCTATATAAATGATGTGGGCATGATAGTTTACAAGACAGGCAAAAATCAAACAGAAAGCTCAGTTCTCATGTGCCTACCACACCCATATTACCATTTCACTATCTGCAGCATCATTGAAGGAGCATTTAAGAATTAGGTCTTTAAAAATAAGCTATAAATCTGTAAGCCTAAAATTAGGTTAAAATAAAGGTGATTAAAAAATCCCTAAATCTGCCTCACCTCTCTTATCTGATTAGTACCCATTAGCCCCAGAAGTTCACACTAAGGGTACATACAGGAAGACACAGATATTTTAGAACTAATTAAAATGAAAACACTTTAAGGATCTTTTAATCCACCGTTTCTCTAATATGGGGCTTAACATCACTTGCATGAGGGTCCATAGGGATGTGGTTTAAAATGTAGATGATGAAGCTCTCCTTGAGACCTCCTGAATTAGAATTCTGGGGTGTGGGGCTTTAGAACCTGCATTTTTTTTTTTTTTTTTTTTTTATATATTTTATTGATTTTTCACAGAGAGGAAGAGAGAGGGATAGAGAGTTAGAAACATCGATGAGAGAGAAACATCGACCAGCTGCCTCCTGCACATCTCCCACTGGGGGTGCGCGCGCAACCAAGTACATGCCCTTGACCGGAATCGAACCCGGGACCCTTCAGTCCGCAGGCCGACGCTCTATCCACTGAGCCAAACCGGTTTTGGCAGAACCTGCATTTTTAAATGAGTACCTGTGAGGATCTGGTGCTCAATAAGTTTGGGAACCACTGGGTTGGAGGGTAGAGTTGGAGAAACTCTCTAATGTAAATGGTCCATCATCTACAATGCATTTCAAGTACGGTTGTTTTTGTAAATTGTAGTCTCAGCCCTATTTTTATAAGTTCTTTGACAATATGATGACTTATAAGTATATGAAGGTTTTAACTTTGAAATTATAGTGAAGAGTTTTAAATGGCCATGACCATTTATCATTCCTATATGTATAAAGACTCTATCTTGGCCTTTTCTGAAGTCTATACTATACATGTGGTGATTTACTTCTATTTAATAAATTCTAGGGCTAATAACATCTACTTTTCAGTTTGGCAAACTACCCCTCTGATCTTACTCTACCTGTCCTTCAACACAATTCAATCAGTAGAATTGCATTTAAACATGCACATGAATAATAGAGGTATTCCTCCCACCAAGGTTTTTTCTTGTATGTCAAACAAGGAGTAAAAATTAAATAGATATAGTTTATCTTGTCATGGGTTCACAGGGAGTAAACATGGCTTGCAAAATCTGCTAAATTCTAACTTTTGGCTATCATCTACACTAATAAAAAACAAACATGCAAATTGACCATGCCTTCGCTATGCCTTAAGCCATGCCCACCAGCCAATCCGAGTGACTATATGCAAATTAACCCTACCAAGATGGCGGCCAGCAGCAAGGGAGCTGGAGCAAGCAGGAGGCTTGGGTTGCCCCTGGTGATGGAGGAAGCCAAGCTTCCCTCCCGCCTGTCCTGGCCAGCTCTGAGCTCCTCTCAAGGCTACAAAGTTTCAATTATAGAAGGTAAATAAATCCCAGAATAAAAAAGAAAAAGAAAAAAGGAGAGGCTGAGAGCTTCCGTCGCCAGGGGGGCTTGGCCAGCCTGAAAACGGCCCTCAGCCCCTCAACCAGACTGGCCAGGCACCCCAGTGGGGACCCCCCACCCTAAAAGGGGTGTGGCCAGCCTGAAAACAGCCATTAGCCCCTCACCCAGGCTGGCTAAACCTCCATGGGGTGAAGGTCCCTACTGGGGGAGCAGGGCTTGACCAGCCTGCAAACAGCCATCAGCCCCTCACCCAGGCTGGCCAGGCATCCCAGTGGGGACCCCCACCCTGAAGGTGGTGTGACCAGCCTGAAAACACCCATCAGCCCCTCACCCAGGCTGGCCAGGCACCCCAGCGGGACCCCCACCCTGATCCAGGACACTCTTCAGGGCAAACCAGCCAGCCCCCACCCATGCACCAGGCCTCTATCCTAAATAATAAAAGGTTGATATGCAAATTGACCCTAACAGCAGAACGATTGGGAATGACTGGTCACTATGACACACACTAACCACCAGGGGGCAGACGCTCAATGCAGGAGCTGCCCCCTGGTTGTCAGTGTGCTTCCACAGGGGGAGCTCTGCTCAGCCACGAGCCAGGCTGATGGCTGCCAGCACAGCAGTAGTGGCAAGAGCCTCTCCCGCCGCCTCAGCAGCACTAAGGATGTCTGACTGCAGCTTAGGTCTGCTCCCTGCTGGTAAGTGGACATCCCCTGAGGGCTTCTGGGCTGCCAGAGGGATGTCTGACTACCAGCTTGGGCCTGATCCCCCAGGGAGCGGGCCTAAGCCAGCAAGTGGACATCCTCCAAGGGGTCCCAGACTGCAAGAGGGTATAGGCCGGGCTGAGGGACCCCTCTGAGTGCACAACTTTTTGTGCACCTGGCCTCTAGTGGTAATATAAAGTGAGTCCACTTTATGGATATTATAAATTATATTTTAAGCATTCTAAAAATGTTAACCTGTATGCAAACCTAAATATATTATAATCTCTCTTCTTGGCCCACATTACTTTCTTTTATTATCAAACTTTTTTTTAATGGTCTCTGGAATGCATTTTTGCACAAATAAAAAAACAACAAACATATACTTATGATGTATTTTTTCCAGAAAGCACCTTGTGTCTATGACACAACAGAAGCTCTCTCTATTAAGAAGTCAGACCTCAATAAACCCTCTTAAAGAGGGCTCTCTTTTCTAGTTGGTATTTTGATAATGGTCTATGGCTTGGTATACCACTATCTTTCTATTCTCAAAAATGCTAAGAGTTCGCTTTTCATTTAGGTGACAATATGTAGTAACTCATTCTCTGAGGCAATGGAAGCTCATTCAGCATTAAGATAATCATGGTATTCAGAGCATGTGAGAAAGAGTTTGTCACATCTTATACTAATCAGACCCAATATGTAGGTTTATATCTGGGGTCATATTTAAAGAGAGACAGTGACAAATTGAAGTATAATAAAATGAAGATGGCCCTAGTTGGTGTGGCTCAGTTGGTTGAGCATTATCCCATAGACCAAGAAGTTGCTGGTTCAATTCCTGATTAGGGCATATGCTCAAGTTATGGGACAGATCCCCAGTAGGGGGCTTGCAGAAGATAGCCAATCAATGTTTTTCTCTCTCTCTCATTGATGCTTCTTTCTCTCTTCTTCCTCGCTCTCCAAAATGAATAAAAACATATTTTTAAAAATTATCATGAATTGAAATCATTTATACCCTTTGTAATACTTTTAGCAATAAAAAAAATATCAGGAAGGAAAAAAAATTGAAATCATTATATTATAGAACATTTTGAAAAAAGAAAAGAATAACTACATATTTTAAGGTAGAAAAGAAGATTTAAATAAAAGGCAGGATAAATGATGCTAGATATATAGGCTGTCCTTAGAAGAAAGATAGAATTTTCTCAAATTATCAAGGCAGATATAAACTGCCTTGCAACATAACAAAGTTTCAGATGGAAGCTATATGACCATCTTTAAAAAATTATGCGCAGAAATTTCTTGCTTTAAATCATAAGGTGTGACTAGATGACCCCTTAGATTATTCCAGCAATTATGGGCTGAGTACCTATAATATGCCAGTCACCCTGCCAAAGGCTTCAAAAAACACGGAGGAATAAAGACACCATCTGTGTTCTCATCTGTAATAGATGTTAGAGAAAAGCTTAAAAAATATTGTGGGATTTCAAAGTTGGGTAGTATTTCATATCTAAGTATCTTTGATCTGTGAGTGCCTTTGAGACTTATCATAGTTATTAATGTGACATTGAGTAAGATAAAACCAGTATTCAAAATTTGTCAACTCTAAATAACCTGAAATCTAATCACCTTACATAGCAAGAAGTCCCCTGTGACTCTAACAGGTATACCCTGGCCACAGAGACTGGTGCAGGGGACTAGGGGAGATTGTAGGAAGTTTCTAAAGAACAATTAAATATTTAATCTGCTCAGGATGACTAATCCAATCTCAGCCTGAAACAGGTCTTTTTCACCTTTGCAGGTGTATGCTTCACTGATAAATAAAAATAAACTGTGAAAATGCCAACGGGAACACATTAGAACAAATAAAAAAGTCTCATCTATCTGTATTTTAACAGCAAACTATATCAATTACCTTAAGTAGTTTTCTGACTCTCAGCTTAGTATAAATTTCAGGTTTCTGGAGCGTATGACATGTAAATGGTTTGCCTTTTCGTTTTGTTCTCTCATGAAATGTCTTTGAACACTGTCACGTGGCTTTCAGTAGATGGAGAGCACTAACCCATGGAAACTCAGGAAAGAGGGAGATAAAAAGGAAGACCTACCTCAACCCTACTGTCCTTCTGCCCTAAATCTCCTATGAATGCCTCCTACTGGTTGAACTCAGGAGAGTTGCTTGATGGCTTCCATGTGGGCACAGAACAGAGTGTATAAACACAGAAAGTGCATCTACAGAGGCAAATGGAATAGATCAAGAACACACATCTATTACATAGAAGGCTCTTTTCTGTGTATTTGGGGTAAAATGATAAGGGAACAATTTCTGCTCTTGAAGAATTCAAACAAGTAAATAGGTACCTTCAGAGTGATGGGGTGGGTGCTATGTTATAAGCAAGCATGGGTGCTCTGGGAACAAATTGGAGGGCCCTGACCTACAGTTGCTTCTTTCTCTTATGGACTATCAGGGTTTACATACAACCACACGTGTCCCCCAGACAGGACAGAATAAAGAGGAAATACGTGGAGTTGCATAGTTCCTAGGTCCCATTTATGTATTCACAAATCCAAGGAGATTTTTCTGAATACAGCCGATTACTTATATCCTACGAAAATATAAGTTAAATTTCTTTAAAAGTTGATATTTAATAGCTCATACCTAAAGCAACTTAAAAAACACACAGCAAAAGGTGAGAGGAAAAAAGAAAAATGTTTTGTCATTCCGTGAGTCAAGTATAAGTTGACAAATTTGCCAGAAAGAAAGTTTCACTATCTTTTAGGTTAAGAGATGACAAGACAGATATTTCATACAGCAGGGTTTTGTTTTTGTTTTTATCTCTAGATCTTAGATCCCTGACCCCAGAAGTACAGGGGCTCTGGACTCTGTGAAGTTACATTTAGCCTCTGGGCCTTGACTGCTTTATCTGTACAATGGAAGTAAGAAGATTTCCCATCTCCTTCAGAAGACCTCAATTGTGGTAACTAATAAGAAACTAATAATAAAATGTTTGTGCTCCCTGGAGGTCAGCCACTAGCTGGGATAAAGTGGGTTATTATAACAGCACTTCTTGAGCTATTGGTACTTACAGCAACCCAAAACAAAATATATCATATCTTGTTGAAACTGCCCTTGGATAGGAAGAGTGCAATTATCCAAGGTTGAAATTGATGGCAGAGTGTCTGTGAACATCTGGACTTTTATAAAGTGTGTCTTCGGAGCCCTAAGATATGGGTACTGTTTTTGAAAGTGGACTGCTCTCATAGAAGAGGTAAGCATAATACACTCTTCCTGTTTCCATAGTTTTTAAACATTGTGGTAGGGTCAGAGAGATAAAATTTCATTTCCCTTGCAATCTCAGCCACCAGAAATGTGGCCATTTTAAAGCGATGAAGATGAATTTTTCTCTTTTCGGGGAGGATTGTGAGTGTCATCTAATTGAAAAAGAGACAGTAGATGTGGAAATAGCACAGGTTATTTGAGGCAAGTACATTTTATTTTATTTTATTTATTTATTTTTTAATATACTTTATTGCTTTTTTACAGAGAGGAAGGGAGAAGGATAGAGAGTCAGAAACATTGATGAGAGAGAAACATCAATCAGCTGCCTCCTACACATCCCCCACCAGGGATGTGCCCGCAACCAAGGTACATGCCCTTGACCAGAATTGAACCTGGGACTCTTCAGTCCGCAGGCTGATGCTCTATCCACTGAGCAAAACTGGTTAGGGCGAGGCAAGTACATTTTAAATCCAGCTCCGCCAGTACATGTGATATCAAAGACTTCTTCTGAGGTCCCTTAGTTATGAAATGAGACACAGTGAATCAGACCCTCTAGGAGTGAGGCCCAGGCTGCTGAAGTTTGAGAAAGCCCCGCAAAGGACTCCAATGAGCAGCCCATCCACAGATGAACCCCACAGGAGCAGGTGGTCGCTGAGTTCCCAATGTTAACTTTTCCTCTAGTTAGGAAGTTATCTTGGGCAGCTTCACATCCTTTATAACATCTTAAGGCCTTCAATTCAACCTCAGCTCCTTCATGCTTAAGATGGAAGTTTGGCTGTGTAGATCATCAGCACACCACCATCTCAGGTTCTGCCTCTCCCCAAGGCACAGAAAAAAATGGTGATGTCATGGGGGACAGTTCTCTTTTCTTATCTCTTACAGACACATTAAAACAGAAGCCATTGTTTCTGTTTTAGCCAACATCCCTAACTCTGCAATACAGCTCAGAAAATGGAAAGTCATAGGATCACCAAGGCAGAGTTAATGAAAGGTGGCAACACAGAAAGAAGAGAGAATGGAAAATAGAAGCCATATTTGGTTTCTGTTCTCGGGTACCATTGAAAAATTCTCTTAAAGACTGCATTTTGGGCAGGGGACCCAGAAATGCTGGCTATTGCCCTCAGCTATGGCGGCTTCACTAAGAGTTCCCTGGGAATACAAACACACATACCACACACATACAACTAAGACATGTTGGCCAAGGAGCCCAGTCAACATCTCTTTAACAGCTGGAGATTGGCAAATGCCAAAGCAAGACCTAAAATGTGATCCTCAGGCTAACATTACAAGCCTCACCTGAAAACTTGCTAGAAATGCAAATTCCCAGGCCCCACACCAGACCTACTGAGGCTGACCTTCTGGATTGGGGCTTAGCATTCTGTATTTGAACAAGCCCTCCAGTTGATTCTGATGTGCTGCTCAAGTTTAAGAACCACTGGCTTAAAGGAACAACATAAACTATAGAGACTTGTTTTTCTTTTTTCCAAAGCTTATCCTTGGCCTTTGGTTTTTAATTCAGGGGGGATGACGCAGATTCAAGGTTAGAGACAAAAAGAGGGAGAGGTAGAATAAGAGAAAGCACTTACTTCACTGTCCTTGGAGGGTTGTTGGTTTGGGCTGCCTGCCCAAAAAAGCAAGGGGGCTTTCTAAAACAGGACAATAGCTTTAGAATTTACCAAAAGAAAAAATGCTTTGGATGGAGACTGAGACATCCCTTTAGGCAGACTCACCATTGTGCTTAGTGCAACAGCGTGTTTGAAAAAACTTTGCTCACCCTCTTTCATCTCTAATGTTTTTATTTATAATGATACATGAACGAACCACCATTGTCTTTCAGTGTTTAGAGTTTTTACATGTTTTAATCCTGTCCTAGAATAGATGAGAGAGGGAAGAAAATATAGAGAGTGCCCTGGGGGTGGGAGGTGAGAGATAGCCAGCAAGTCTGCTCCCTCTGGGCATTGGACATGGATTGCCTTCTTACCAAGTTGGTTCTCTGGATATTAAGAAGTACATACGCTGTTACTATTATCTTTTTTTTGCTCCAAATTCACTGGTTAGTGCTTTAATCTGTAGTCTCAACCCTGAGAACCACTTGATCTCATTGGGTAGGGAGGGTCTCACTAGGAACTGGTTTTAAACTTGGGGAGAATTGAGAGGTATGAGAGAAGATCTCCAGCTCCCCCTAGAGGTGGAATTTCTCATGCACTCACGGAGTCAATTTTCACAGGTTGCCCTCTTGTCATTCCCGCACAGGCGAGGTTCAATGCAGCCTATACTCTGTTCAAAGTGATATAGCTTGCGACATTGCCAAACCAATGCTCTCTCCAGGCCAACCCCACAGCTAGCTATTCAATGTTAAATAAACTAACGTTAAAGATTCAGTTTCTCAGAAGCACTAGCCACATTGGAAGTTGCCACATGTACTAATGGCCGCCACATTGGACAGTGTGGATGGAGAACATCATCACATAACTGGAGGCAGCAAGGGAGGTGGGGAGGTGGCAGTAATCTAATGTTAACATGAATACGTCCCATATTAGTGAAGTGACACTATCACATATAGATGTTAACTAGCCGTATTCAGACACAGAACAAATACTTCTGAGTCTAAGGTCAGTTAGAGGGGAAAAGGCATCCTGCATCCTAGGACTTTAGGTGCTTCAGAGACTAGGGCTTTATAATCTCAGGATCCTCTGTGATCAACTGCTACTCTCTGCTAAAGGGGTCAGCCTTATCCTCACCCACGAGAGGCACCAACCCTATTCCCTATGCTACTCTCCATTGCACTCCTTTACTTTGTAATCCAAGACCCTGATCACAGGCAAACTCAGTTAAACACACACACCTAGGAAACAGTCCTAACGTTCTGTTTACCTGAGCTCAGTGTACTTATTATGCTCGCTCTTTTTCCCACTCATTGTTCCAATACAATTTGTAGAGCCGGGCTCATTTGCATAGGAGATGGGGAAGGTCAGCACATCTTCGAAGTCTCTTCCCCACCCTCTCTCCCTGAGCTTGGAGGAGAGTTGACTGAATAAGGAAGAGGTCGATTTTGTATGCAGAGTAGTAAGTGAAAATCACTTAGCAAATACCAGTAGCTGCCCTGGTAGCTTTTTTGTTGTCATTGTTTTTGACTTAAAGCTTTCCCAGTTCAGTCCAACTTACCTGACCCGCTCCCGGAATAGGATGATTCTGAAGCATTAGGCAGTGCTGTATTTCTGAACTTACTTAATAGTAACTCTGTTTCTGAGAAGATGAAAGGGCAGTTTTCCTTGTAAATATGAACTGCTCTGGGGGGGAATAAATCTATAATCACATAAGAGGGGTGGTTATAAAATTATAAAGTTGAATTCTCAAGTCACAAACCCAACCAACCTTATTAACTTATAGTTGTATCTTGTAAACATACAACATATTGTCCATGTCAGGTTTATGGTTCTTGTCATTCATATAAAGTACAATATAATTTAACAGCAAGGTCCAGAAGATTATTAGAGAAAAATGCCTTGACCATTTATGAAACAAAAACTGACTACTTTTTAAATGTAATAGATATAATACAGCAACAATGACATACAAGTTAGTCTAATTCTGTACATAAGTACTGAGTGAAAGCAGGCGCATACATAGTAAGACTTCTCCAAATTCTCCTAATTAGAAGACAAGATAATCAAATCTGGGAGAAAAATCCTAATTATACGATACTTTAAGAACACACACTTCTTACACTCAGAGAAATAATAACAACTATAATGACAACAAAATTAATTGTTCACAAGATATTTTCAGGTACTGGCTGGCCTTTTTTAATCAGCAGATTTTATTGCAAAATGAATAAAATAGTGTTTCACTGGTTAAGAGGCAGAGGGCTAAATCAGATGACCTTACAGCATCTTTTCAGATCATGATTTCATGGTCTATATAAGCAGCAGCACATTTAATGTGATAAGATACTTAAAATATATCTTTCAAGTAGGTTGAACATATTTTCTGATATTCTTTTTATTTTGCTTTTGGAGAGGTAGCATAAAACGGAACTACATAAAGACCAGGTCAAATGATAACAAAGATCACATCAATGGAGTCTCAACCAATACTATTCTTCTCTGATGAATATCTTCAGTATGCATCCTTGAGAGAGAAAAATGTGGTTGAGTCCCAGTTGTGCCTCAAGTGACTGTTTCACAACCTCCCTGACCCCCATAAAGAGTTTCAGACATATGGTCTCTGAGGGGCCTCTTTCTCTAATTTCTATGGTTATATGCACAGTTTTAGCTTCCTTGAAATCTCTACCCAACATTTGACATTAATACAAAGGAATTTAGGAATTAGAGTCCAGTTCTTATTGAATTGAGTTGTTATTTCTTCAAATCTAAAAGAGAACAGCCCTAGCTGGTTTGGCTCCGAGGATAATGTTGGCCTATAGACTGAAGGGTCCCAGGTTCGATTCTGGTCAAGGTCACATGCCCAGCTTGCCAGCTCAATCCCCAATAGGGGTGTGCAGAAGGCAGCCGATCAATGATTCTCTCTCATCATTGATGTTTCTATCTTTCTCCCTCTCCCTTCCTCTCTGAAATCAATAAAAATATATTTAAAATAAGAGAACAAACATTTTTATCTCATGTTCTATCACCGAGGTGACTAAAAATAATAATTATTTTTATGCCTAATCTGAAAAGTGCTTTCATACGGTATTTTAATCTTAAACTTCAAGAAAATAACACATAAACATTTTCTGATACTCTCCGTTGGTTTGCTGTTGACCCAGATATATTTTGTGGCAAAAGTAAGATGAGAAGCCAAGGACCTTTCAGCAGACATGCTAGCCAAGTTGAATGTTCCAAACGTGCATTCCCTGGGAAAATCTTAGTGATGAATGGCCTGGTGGAACTGGCCATGCCGCCACAATAGCGAGTTCCTTCGCTTTAGTGGGAGGTAGGTTTAGTTCGTGTGTTGCCCAGTTCCATGAGGTGGTTACAAACAGAAGCCAGAAAGCAGAAAGGAAGCATCCTGGTTACTTTCCAGATTCCACTGACTTCCCTGGAGCTTAGACCTGAAGCCAATTTTTATTTCGCTCCTTGTTATAAAGTAGGCAAGGAGTAAGAAACGATTCTGAGAATGAGGCTGTGAACATTAAGATGGGAAAAGTTATATACTCCACAGATATACAGAAAGGCATGTGGACTGTTTTCATTTTGAGGAAAATGAAACAATAGGCAGAGAAAATACATTCATGTTAGGTAAAAATTGAAAGTGTCCCCACTGTCTATTAAATACTCTGCTTCCATGTGTCACTCAGTTGCCAGATTTCGGAGCTGGATCCAATTTGCAAAGGCTGACTTCTCCATCTCAGCTGTTCATCGGACCACCACTGCTCAGCTCAGTCAATTAATGAACATATTTAGGTCCAGAATACAACCTTCAAAATGCAAAGCGATATTTTCAGTGATTTTCTGACCCTTTCTCTGACATCCATCATTCCAGGACACTTTAGTACAGTGGTTCTCAACCTTCCTAATGCTGCGACCCTTTAATACAGCTCCTCATGTTGTGGTGACCCCCAACCATAAAATTATTTTCGTTGCTACTTCAGAACTGTAATTTTGCTACTGTTATGAATCGTCATGTAAATATCTGATATGCAGGATGTATTTTCATTGTTACAAATTGAACATAATTAAAGCATAGTGATTAATCACAGAAACAATATGTAATGATATATGTGTTTTCCGATGGTCTTAGGCGACCCCTGTGAAAGGGTCATTCGACCCCCAAAGGGGTCGCGACCCACAGGTTGAGAACCGCTGCTTTAGTACGTTTTACGAAAATGGTTGCAAAACTGGTAATTTTGGCTTACCAATGCCAACTGACCAAGAGGAAAACTCCTTTAATTTGGAAGGTTTGGAAATGCTCTCACGTGAATATGGGTGGTCTCTCCATGAGAGATGCTTTGTTCCTCTAATGTCCTTCTTCTCTAACATGCTTGTGGGCTTTGGGGTAGCTCCGGCCCACACCTTGCCCTGGTGCGTGTTTGCCTAGGCCAGGAAGGGAAATGTGCCACGCTGAAGCACGGGGAAGAAAAATAACAACATGACTTTGGAGATGAACAAACACCCTATTGATATTCAGCTACAGCTTCTGAAAACGCTCACAGGATGTTTGGAAATTGCATTTCTAAATGTTATGGGCTTCGGGTCTTTCAACCATGTAATGAATAGATATTTTTTTCTCCATTTATTTATTATTGGTAGAAATTGAGTGATGGGCTTTTCCACTGATGCCCCTGCCCCTGTTTATTTTTCCGTTGCTCCAGTCGGCATTGTTATCTGACAATGCAAAACAAGAGGCGTTCGGCTGATCTGCCGAGGCAATACTCCTCTCAAAGACTTCTCATCTGTCACCATCATCTCCACTAAGATGCAGAACAGGGAGTGACAGAATGATTGGTTTTATCTACATTTTGGTATATCTTTTTCTTTGAATGGCAGCCCTGGCGAACACAATTTTCAAGATAAAATGCAAAACTGTGATGATTTCGAATGACAGGGTCTAATGGAGGATTATAAATTATTGCCTAAAGTGACAAATAGTTTGGACTGGTAGCTTGAAATTGTGTTCCGGGGATTGTTTGGAATGACTGCTTTTCAGAATCTCTTTCTTCATTTAAGAAATGAACTGTTTCTGGAAAATCACAGAAGACCAAAAAAAAAAAAAAAAAAAATCAAGAAACAGAACAGAACAAAACAAAAAACACTGCACAAAATAGCAAGGTTAAATAGACTGTTAAGTAAAATAGACTGTGTATTTCTCTTCACATTAGTAGCACTTACCAATAGTACTTAACAAAGAAATGTGTCTTTGTTTTGTAAAAGGAAAAAGGTTTTTAAAGCCCATTTTTGCTTAGCTTGTTTAAATGCTACAAAGTCAAACACCACTGTATAAATATAATAAACTTAAATTATATTATCATCTGCTCCTAACTTCAGGCTCCTTACGATATGCAGAAATTGATGTTCACAAAGAAGAGCTCTCTGAGAAATGCTAATAAAGTTGAGACCCGGCCTAAAGCGCCTGAACTCACCAAAGATGACGCTTGTCTATTGGGCTGGGTTTGAACTGAGCAGTAGCAAAAGGAAACCGGTTGGACAAGGAGGGTCGTAGTCACTCAAATATTTGGGTCAAAACTCTTCTTTGGGTGTCACTCACAACAGATCAATAGCAATATTTTCAGACCTAAGGAGAACATTGCTGTGCAGAGTCGTCTCAATGTTCAAACGCAGCGGTGGGTTACTGACCATTTTTCTCTGTAGGTGGGTTTCTAGATGAAGGGAGGAGCCTAAAATGCTGGAGGCAGCTCTGTTTCCATAGCCAACAACATCTGACCTAAGGAGCCAACTTATTCCCTGTTGCTCTACAATAGAGGAAAAAATATGTAGAGATAGTGATGTGATTACTTTAAGACTAAGTTATCTGATTTTAGTGAAAATATTTTGGCAATCCGAATAAATATCAAATTACAGATTCCACTGATCCCCTAACCGTCCTGCCCCCTGCCAAAATAGAACATCTTGGTACTATTGATCATGCTAACACTATCAATATTTATTCTGCCAAAACAGAGGGCTGCCTAATGTTCTAGGCATCCCTAAGCTATAGATATAGCCAATCTATATGGTTCAGGCCAGGGCTGGGGAGGAGAGTCTTGGAACAGAAGTATCTAAGTTAGTTAATTGGATTATAGTGAATTCAGTGGATTCTGCCTTACTTTGCTAGTGAAAGGCAAAACATTCTATTGCTTTTGGGAACAATAATATGATTCTTCAGGCTATCAGTGGAGAAATGGCTGTGCAAATTAATTATGAATGCATCATTATAGCAGGTAGCTTTTGTGTTGGGTACCATAACAGTAAGATAAAAAATTAAATAGTTGAGTAGTTTACAAAGCAATTTTAAAACTAATGGACAGTCACATATATGTGTGCTTTGTGGGTCTGAGATAAGATGACAATAAAGCTTTCTCTTCTGATTACTGCCTAAATTACTGCCTGCATCTTCATTTCATATTATATTTGGAAAGTGGGCAGTGAGGAGGCAAAGGAAAGAGAAAATGTTAGTGAGAAAAATAGATGTGGCAAGAGGACAAGCAGAAGTAAAGAGCATCTCTGAATGTTTTTCTTCTACCTGGAGAAATTGAAACATTACAGTAAGACCCTAGAAGTAATTTCTATATTTTCACCCCATTTAAAAATATGTGAGCAGCTCAAGAACAATGGATAGAGAGGCATCACCTGGCAAATATTTTGATCATTTCAATGTGTCTTTACTTTCATGAAAAGGAACAGTGATTTAAAGTGTGCTGGATCTTGTATGAATACATTAAAACTATGTGGTGAACTCATTTTTTAATCCTTATAAAATAAATAATGATTTATATATGTTAAAAAGAAAACTAAGATGTTACTAAAGAAATCAAAGTCCTATAGAATTGCCAAATTTTGCCCGCACAATTAAATGGCTCTAGAAGAGACTCATTTATGCCAAAAATAAAACAACATATGGTTTTCTCTAAAAATGGGTCTCTTGATCAGAATTGAGTTGGAAGTAGAGGTCATGAACCAAGAGTGAAAGAGTCACGTAAAAGAAAGCGAGGCTGGTGTACCAGGCTCCAGTCTAGAATACTGCCATCAGCACATCACTAAGGAGAGACGGAGGCACAGGGTTGGTCTTAGACATGAAAGCTTGCACCGTGAGGCAGGCACAAAGAACAGGGGACTTCAGCACGCAGACCTCAGCCATGTCACTTCTCTGCCAGCCCTTGATGGGAAGGAAAAACTGCCAAACTGCTGACGTGCTTTTGTTTTTAAAGGTAGTTGCTCTGATAGAGATGTCTAGTTATCCCTGAATATGCATTATTCTCTTGTTATATAGTAATGGGCACCTCAGTTTTCATTTGGACACATGCCCACCTGTAATAAAGACCACATGTCCAATCTCCCATGTCGCTGGGATGAGCATTAATCTTCTCTTCTCTTTTTTCACGTTTCTGCTGGTAAAATACAGATGTAAAAAAAAATGCCCAGTTGATTTCTGACAAGAGAGAAAAAACAATATAGTGAGAGAAAGCACGAGAATCTTCTTAACAAATGGTGCTGGAACAATTGGCATCAATTTCAAAAAAATAAATCGTAATATAAAACCCACATGTTATACAAAATTTCACTTATAGTGGATCATGGATATAAATTTAAAACTATAAAACTTTTTAAAAAAAATATAGAAGGAAATATGCATGACCTATGGCTAGGCAACAAATTCTTAGACATGACACCAAAAGCATAATTCATTTAAAAACACCTCAATTACCAGATCCCTTCAAAATGAAATATCTTGTTCCACGAGAACTGTTAATAAAATGAAAAGTCAAGCCACTGACTTAGAGAAAGCATTTGCCAATCACATGTTAGACACAGTCATATACAGAATATATAAAGATTTCTCTAAACTCAACAGAAAGAAATCAAACAATCCGATTAGAAAATAAGCAGATTTCAATAGGCATATCATCAAAGAATAGATATGGATGGCAAACAAAGAAACATATGTTCAACAACATTATTCATTAAGAAATGCAAATTAAAATCATCATGAGATAGTACTACATTTCTATTAGAATGGTTAAAATAAAAAATATATATATATTGATAATGTCAAATGCTGGTGAGGTTAGAAAGTAACTGGGTCCCTCAAGCATTACTTGTAGAAATGTAGGTGATATAGCCACTCAAGAAATTAGTCTGGCAGTTTCTTTAAAGTTAAAAATATACTTAACATGAGACCCAGCCAGCACCTGCACTTCTGGGCATTTATCCTGGAAAAGGAGAACTTATTTGTTTGTACAAAAATCTGTCTATGAATATTCTTAACAGCTTTATTTGTAATAGCCCAAAATTGGAGAAGACCCAAATATTCTTCAATGTGAACTGTTCAACAAATTGTGGTGTATCCAAACAATGGAATACTACTTGGAAATAAAAGGGAGTCAACTATTGATACATGAGACAAATTGATTCAATCTTAAGGGTATTATTCTACTGGGGGGAAAAAAATCCATTCTCACAGTATACATTCTGTATAATTTCATTTATTCAGTATTCTTGAGATAGAAAATTATAGAGATGGAGAACAGATTAGTGTTGCCAGGCAGAGGGTAGGGAAGAGGAGGTCTGATATGAATATGTAGGGCAGCACTCCCTAGTGATAGGACAATTTTATAACTGCATTATAATGATGGCTATACAATTCTATGTAATAAAGTGTCATAGAATTAATCACAAAGACATACAACAAATTAGTGCATAAAATAGCAAAACCTGAGTAAGGTCTGTAGTCTAGTTAATCATACTGTCTGATTAATGTCCTGGATTGGACAATACTCTATATAGTATTTATGTAAGATGTCACCATTGGAGAGAGCTGAGTGATGGGTACACAGAACCTCTCTCCACTGTTTTTGCAAATTCTTGTAGGTCTGAGTCTATAATTATTTCAAAATTTTAAAGGTTTAAATAAAACATCGCTGGTTGTGTAGTCACTAAAACAAATTATATAAAAAATATTAAATGCAGCTCTGGCAAAGGGTCAAGGGTTTGATTCCTGGTCAGGGGCACATAATTCAGTTGTAGGTTTGATCCAGGCCAGTTGGGGCATGTGGGGAGGCAACCAATCAATGTACCTCTCTAACCTTGAAGTTTCTCCTCCTCCCCCTACTCCTTTCCTTCCATTCTGTTTAAAAATCAATGGAAAAAATATCCCGGGCCAGGTGTGGCTCAGAGGTTGAGTGTTGACCTATGAACTGGGAAGTTGAGGTTCAATTTCCAGTCAGGGCACATTCCTGGGCGGAGGCGTGCAGGAGGCAACCAATTGATGATTCTCTCTCATCACTGATGTTTCTATCTCTCTCTCTTTCTCCCTTTTTCTCTGAAATCAATAAAAATGTATTTAATAAAAAAGAAAAATACCCTCAGGTGAGGATTTTTTAAAAAGTTAAATGCATAATTAAGCAAATTCCATTATTCCATAAATACTTGTAATACTAATACATACTGGTACACTATGTTTTCTTATTAGTTTCTTTAACATGAGAGTGTAATGTGAGATAAGAAAATTAAATTTGCAGAACTCACATATTCTTACCCAGATTATGGAAACCTGCGTCCTGCCCCGCCCCCCCCCCCCTCCCCCAATCCCAGCTGATCGAACTCTTTGGCTCTGGACTAAGACCACAGCTTTGATCGCTAAGTGACGTACATTGGATATTGCACTCAGATCCCTGAGCATCCTTTTCCATACATTTAATTTTCCACGCTTAATATTTTATCACTTTATAACAGGTACTTCATCCTTAACTGGCCTCATTCACAAATCTGTCACATCAATATGGCAGCATTTAAGGTAAATTTCTTGGTGTCTATTTTTCAGCACAAAGTGGCTGACCCACAGTGGGTGCTGCTGGTCCCTGAAAAGCTGCTCCCAGCAGCCTCATCTCACTGACACTCTGAGATCATCTCCTTGGTAAGTGTCCCTGGCTGTGATTCTGATCATTTTACACTGAGAAGTTTTCATCCCTTTGACTATGGCACATTTTATCCTTTTACTCAGAATTAGATATGACTCCCAAATTAAGGAGTTCATATTATTATCTTAACTATCCTTGAAGTATGTTTCACATAGTCCAGGGTACAGGCTAGTACACCTCCCCAGGAGTTCCAGCTTAATTCTGGATGTTTTGTTGACCTAAAAGATAATTTTCATTAAAAAATCTGAAGATCACGGAAGATGTAAGCCCTTCCAAATAATGGGCTAATGTGATTTCTTCACAGCACGGGATGGTTTGATTATCCCAATGGGTTCCTCCCATGCCATGTCAGAATACAGCTATCTAGTAGTCACATCTGTCTACTTTTTAACCTATTTTATATTTAATGGAATACCAGAGAATAAATAATGTATAGAAAGGGAAAAAAAGAGAAATGATTTAATTTATTCCATTAACATTTATATTATTATACCTTTAATAATAAGATATCAATAATCTAATTAATACCATTGGTAAATGATGTCTCCCACCTAACAAATATGGTCTTATATTTTTCGTTTACTTTCTGCATGCAGAAAATGAATCCCACAGTATGGTCATTCTCATTCATTAAACTTTTTTTTCAGTGAATAAATAAATATGAGGACAAAGAAAATGTATGGCAGTGGTTGAAGCTTGCTCGCTTGTCACTAAGCTAGCTACAATCCCAACATGTTTTGTATAGGATAAACTATTCACAATAATACAAGATATGGACAAGGTTGGAAAATTATTTTCCAGGAAAATTTTGATATGGGGAGATGAAAGGCCTAGCCATGAATAAAAAGAATTGTTAAATCCATCATAACTCTACAACAGAAGAAATACTTGAAGAGGACTATGTGTAAGCATGAACTAATTTGAGAGAACCAATCACAACAGATAACTTGATACTTGAGAAGTATATTTATATTTAGTAAACATTTCTGATTCTTCATTGTTAAAATAAATTGCTTTCTGTACCATTTTCCTTCTTGTTAATAATATCTTCATTTTTCTGATGTAATTCATAAAATTTCTAATAATCATAGTAGAGAAAGCAAGTGCTCTATAAATACTTTCTTAATATCTTTGCACCTGATCTATTCAGGGTTCTCACAGATATTTCATTCAGGAGTGTTTTAGGTCTTGGACATCATATTCTGTGATAACTGTATAAAAATTTCCAACCAAAAATTATTTCCAAATTTTGGATTGGGTCCCTATTAGATTCTGCCTTTGCCCACTGAATAATCTATACTTCATTTTCATCTACATTGGAAATTTTAATACTGTATGGGATGGATGCTATTCCAGGAATCAAGACAACATATTTAGCTCTTTTCCAAAAGCATCTAAGGTTTTAAAATAATTACAGTTCTCTATCTTACACAAAAGTTATGATTTTTTTTACTTTTTTGGGTGGAAAGAAGATTAAATGAACAATTCATTGTCTTATATCTATAGGGATTTTTCTGTTCTTTAAAACAATTAAGGTGCCTTGTACAATCCCCACATGATGCTTTATTTTTTTTTAAATATATTTTATTGATTTTTTACAGAGAGGAAGGGAGAGAGATAGATAGTTAGAAACATCGATGGGAGAGAAACATCGATCAGCTGCCTCCTGCACATCTCCCACTGGGGATGTGCCTGCAACCTAGGTACATGCCCTTGACCAGAATCGAACCTGGGACCCCCCAGTCCGCAGGCCGACGCTCTATCCACTGAGCCAAACCGGTTTCGGCCCCACATGATGCTTTAAATGTGAGATTCAGTTAGATAATAAATTAACTCACTAATAGTTTCATATATTCCAGCAATATTCAACTAAATTCAGTTTTTACACCCCATATATCTTAAATTTCCAACATATTGGGCTAAGCAAAGACACTTTCAAAACATCTATAAACTCAGGCATATTACTGAACTCTACATGAAAATTCATTTAGCACTTCTCTGCTGATTTTATTCATAAAACTATTAATTTTAAGAATAACTGATACTAACTAGCTAGTAAATAATTTCTAATGCTTTAAGAGTATGCTAGCTGGGATGGTTCTAAGTATTTATTGAAGTCTAAATGGATAGTTGTGGAAGAAAAAGAGAATCTTAAAAGCTGTTATTTTTTTTTTCCATATTCTCCAGAATATGAAATTTTGGATTCAATTTTGAGAGCAGATTGCAGGGAAGAAGTGGATGGTTTTTGTAGATGTTTTGATTATCTCGCTAGAAACTCAGATGTGGTTGGTGACCTGGCCTCTTGAAATGATAGTAGATTGGGGTTTGAGAGCCCATTATCTTGTAGGAGAATTTAGAGGTACTAGGAATATCCATTTTGAAAATTCTTAATCAATTCTTTGTATTTCTTTACACTTCTGTTATCCCAATAGTTTGGTAAATTTTTTCTCAAATTAGTAGCCTGGTGTCCTTTAGGATGACAAGTATGAGAGAGAGATAGTATGACAGCAGAATAGAGAATGATTAGGGTAGAGGGGGGATAGATGAGCATCAGGCTGCATAAAATACAAATGTATTTGTTGGGGGTTTTCAAACACAGGCAGGGGCAAGGATTGGCTTTCTCTGATTAAATATAATAAAGGCAATTTGGGTATAGAAAATACATGGTCCCTAAAAGCTGTACAAATGGGAAAAGGGGGCATATATGATTAAACAGATAAGTTATTTAAATTGAAGTGAACTTGTATCAAAAAAAGGGTCATTACATAAGTGAATAAATAGCTAGTGTATAGTTAGTTAACATTGAATAAATATGTCCTTTTTATTGAGCTTATTTATTTATTTTTTTCCCATCACCTTTTATTTCCTCTATGCCCTCTTCCACCTCCCCCCAACTCCCTTCCCCACCCCAAAATAAATATCATGTTGAGTTTGGGTATATTCATTTACATGAAAAATACATCTTAATCACAAATAATATTATTCCCGAGACATAATTACATGCAGCACAATAAGTAAGCATTCTATGATAAATTGCTTAAAAGATTCAGTTTGAAGAGAATGAGACTAAAGTATACCCTTCAGGGCTTAAGGCTTTAGGACACCAAGGCTGTGCTGATAAAAACACAGCTAAGTGATTAATCAATACATTAATTAGGTTAATGCAGCCATTCAACCTGGATAATATGGGGAAAGCCTGTTAATTTTCTTCAACAGCAATTTTTTTTCTGTAATTGTATTTTAATCATTCAAATAATTGAATTAGTTTTCATTTTGCTGATCTGGATGATTTTTCTTGACTTATTCAATTTTTTTCTGCAAGTTAAATATTTAATTTCTAGAGATTTTCTACCATGCCCTGTGTTTGTTGGAGATCATCCAAAAAAAAAAAAAAAAAAAAAAAAGGTGATTTTCCCCATTAACTGTGTCTCATTTAAATTATCTAATGTTTTTTCCTTTCTTTATCTTATTAGTATAAGTTCTATGATAACCAAGCATAGATTGTGACTTTGAATCCTACTTTATCTCCTCCATAAAATTTTTATTTAGTTTGCCTTCAGTTTCTTCAATTAAGTATATCTCTATCAACATTAGCTGTGACTAGGACAAATGGTGGGTAACAGTGCTATTTTAAGTAAGTATGAGACAGATAACAACAACCCTCGGACTGTCTTTTCCTCTGCCCTGCAAGTCCAACAGAAGGACAAATGTGTTATTAGACTGAGAGTTACGCTCCCAGTAGAGGCAGTCCAGAGTTGTTCCCCGACTTCAGGTAAGTGGTTCTTATGAGAGTCATTTTTTGCTGTAATGAAAATAAATCATGTACTTAAATAACACTAAATGAAAATGAGACATTTATGTAGGAACCCTTTAGATTTTGGTGAAATATATCACTAACTGTGAAGAGATTATATAGATTTCTGACAATTCAATCACACAGAAGTTTAAGAAAAAAAGAGTTGCTGTTCTACCTGAGTAAATGTATTAGACGGGGATAAAATAACCTCACACCTAACAGTATTTGATTCTCATCTTTATCTTATTTTCATGGAAATGGAGAGAGCAATATTAAGAAAAGGTGAGGCCAGATGGTGTTGCTCAGTGATTGAGTGTTGACCCATGAATCAGGAGGTCATGGTTCGATTCCTGCAGCCAATCAATGATTCTCTCTCATCATTGGTGTTTCTATTTTCTCTTCCCTTCCCTTCCTCTCTCTAAAATCAATAAAATTATGGTGTGTTTTTTAAAGAAAGAGGTGGGAACCCAACTTTCCCCCTATGTTCATAAAGCTCTTATAAGAGAAATTTCCCCCAAATGGAAAAGAAAAGTGGTTTATAGAGGAAAACCATTTTTGATGGTAAGATATAGATATGTTTAGACATTCACATACATAACTGTTTTAATATATATAATTTTTGCTCAAATCCTATTTTATCTTCTCTGTAATCTATATCATTTTAGACCTATCTCTATGTTTGTACTATATTAGATTCTTGAAGAAATGTTATTTGTTTTTTTTACTAAAAATTATGGTTTTCTAACTTCTATAATTTTCTTATAAAGTCAAACTGTAGTTCAATACATCCAGCTAACTCCCATTGGTTGTTAAAAGGTAAAAGGGGATACAAGGAATATATAGGCTTTGCAGAAACAGTTTGAATATCAAATTAAAGCCACAGAAAAAAAATTAAGTGAATCCCTCATCAGATTTTAGATTGCGAGAGGCATGCACAGGACTTTGCTCAGTCTCTTTATTTTACCAGTCCAGAAGCCCACAGATCTAAAATACTTGTTCTGGCTGTTGGAGCAGGGCTACAGGGTGATGGGAGACGCTTAGCTGTGGAAGAGTGAAACACGACAGAACATATTATAGGTTAAACTTCAACCTGAACGTGTGGTTAATGAGGGGAACCTCCTCCCCAGGTTCGAAATGGGGAGTGGGGTCACACCTCCTTTTCCTTCAGTTACTTCTTCGTTCAGTTGTCCAAGCCGAAGCCAGTGGTGTGTGATCAGCCTACCCCCGGCCACGTGCGTCTTTAGCCACCGCTGTACTACGCCTTACATAGCAGGGTCCGGACAAAGAGGCTGTTTCATTATTTTTCTTCTCTGCCTGTTACCTGTGCCTTAGCCTTTTCTTCCCTTTGATCAGCGGGCCTGCTGACCTCCTGGTCCCAGCCCACCACTTCATTACTAGAGAAGCCTGTAAGCTGAGTCCTACAGATTTAACCCTTCATGTACTAAATATAATAAAATAAACTATAAACTCTTCTCTTAAGGAAGTGTCCTTGTTTCCAGGGCCATTGCTTCACTACAACATCCTACTTTGAATGTCAAATGTGAAATATAACTTCAGTTCTTACTCTAAATGTTCCCCAGAAACCTAATGTAGCCCAGAAAGATGGATGCTTTAGATGGAAGGTCAAGGATGCAGTACAGAAAGCACACTGACAATCTTCAAAATAGAATTCTGGGAGAAACCAAGATGCCTGGAACAACCACTTCAAAAATACAACTAAAAGATGGAATGGACATCATCCAGAACCACAGGAAGGCTGGCTGAGTGGAAGTTCTACAACTAGGAGGAACCGAGAATCAGAGGGGGCGCAGTGCTGAAGTAAAATACTAAAGTGCGGAGTGCGAGAGGCGCAGGCTGGTGGCTGAGGGCGCGGTTGACTGTTTCAATCCGGAGGGAGCCTCAGACTCTGAGCTCCAGATCCGGGCGAGTCTCTAGGGACCCAGACTCAAACGGGAGAAGCAGGACTATCTGGCTAGGGTCCCTCCGAGGTTTGCAGCTGTTGCTGGGACAGAGAGGCAGAGCCCCTGGGGACGGACTGAGAGCAGCCATAACTGCTCCCTCCTCCGCCCTGTTGATCCTGTGGGACCCGCCCCGCCCAAGCCCTGCACAGAGGCATTTGCCGGATGGCCTCAGGCAAAGGCTAGATTAGCACCTCCCTAGAGGACACAAGTTCTTCCACTGCAAACACAGCTGATTATCACAGCCAGTCGGCCTGGAGGTCAAATCCCTCTAGTATTAACTACAACAATCAAGGCTTAACTACAACAAGACTGCGCACAAAGACCACTAGGGGATGTACCAAGAAAGCGTAAAAAATGCGGAGACAAAAAAACAGGACAAAACTATCAAGGGAGGATATTGAGTTCAGAACCACACTTTTGAGGTCTCTCAAGAGGCTTCTAGAGTCTGTCCATAAACTTGATGTGATGTATAGGAAACCTAATGAGACCCTCGATGGTGTGATAAAGGACCATCTAGAAAGTAAGCATACACTGACTGAAATAAAGAATATTATACAGACTCCCAACAGCAGACCAGAGGAGCGCAAGAATCAAGTCAAAGATTTGAAATGCGAAGAAGCAAAAAACACCCAACTGGAAAAGCAAAATGAAAAAAGAACCCAAAAATACGAAGATAGTGTAAGGAGCCTCTGGGACAGCTTCAAGCATACCAACATCCGAATTATAGGGGTGCCAGAAGATGAGAGACAGCAAGATATTGAAAACCTATTTGAAGAAATAATGACAGAAAACTTCCCCCACCTGGTGAAAGAAATAGACTTACAGGTCCAGGAAGCACAGAGAACCCCAAACAAAAGGAATCCAAAGAGGACCACACCAAGACACATCATCATTAAAATGCCAAGAGCAAAAGACAAAGAGAGAATCTTAAAAGCAGCAAGAGAAAGAAACTCAGTTACCTACAAGGGAGTACCCATACGACTGTCAGCTGATTTCTCAACAGAAACTTTGCAGGCCAGAAGGGAGTAGCAAGAAATATTCAAAGTGCTGAATACCAAGAACCTACAACCAAGATTACTTTATCCAGCAAAGCTATCATTCAGAATTGAAGGTCAGATAAAGAGCTTCACAGATAAGGAGAAGCTAAAGGAGTTCATCACCACCAAACCAGTATTATATGAAATGCTGAAAGGTATCCTTTAAGAAGAGGAAGAAGAAGAAAAAGGTAAAGATACAAATTATGAACAACAAATATGCATCTATCAACAAGTGAATCTAAGAATCAAGTGAGTAAATAACCTGATGTACAGAATGAACTGGTGATTATAATAGAATCAGGGACATAGAAAGGAAATGGACTGACTATTCTTGGGGGGAAAAGGGGTGTGGGAGATGCGGGAAGAGACTGGACAAAAATCGTGCACCTATGGATGAGGACAGTGGGTGGGGAGTGAGGGCGGAGGGTGGGGTGGGAGCTGGAAGGAGGGGAGTTATGGGGGGAAAAAAAGAGGAACAAATGTAATAATCTGAACAATAAAGATTTAATAAAAAAAAATTGCCATAACCGGTTTGGCTCAGTGGATAGAGCGTCGGCCTGCAGACTGGAGGGTCCCAGGTTCGATTCCGGTCAAAGGGCATGTACTGTGGTTGCGGGCACATCCCCAGTGGGAGGTGTGCAGGAGGCGGCTGATCGATGTTTCTCTCTCATCGATGTTTCTAACTCTCTATCTCTCTCCCTTCCTCTCTGTAAAAAAAAAATCAATAAAATATGTAAAAAAAAAAAAAAAAGATTTAATAAAAAAAATAAAGCATTATACAGTCCCAGATAAAAAAAAAAAAAATAGAATTCTGACCGCATTTATTTGGTAAGTAAACAAATAATCCAGGGAAAAAATCACTAGGGAGAGATTTTTAACCTAATGCCTTATTGCTGGTAGTTACTAAATTGGGACAAAAACCAAGCAGAATCTCAAAATACTTTCAACCAGAAGTTCCAGTATTCTCACTGAGGATACAGTTGAACAGCGATTACTTTGCTACTGGAGTTATATCTATGATATCCCAGAAAAATTCAGATTCTAATAGATTTTAAATGTGGATTGGGTATCTGGGGAGAATGAGAGTTGTCTTTCTACCGCAGAAGCGGCAGAATCGTGTACAGACAGCCAAGACATTACTAAAAGGGATCGGTCATCCGGAGGAGACGAATGATTTCCCCCAGGCTGTCATTCTGTGAGTCTATCATTTTTATGACACAGGATGGAGACAAATTGCAAGAGAAAATTCGCTTAGAATGAAAAGTCAAAGGCTAGCAACTACTCAAGGTAGTCCTAGTCTTGGCCTCATCCCTTCCCAGCCTTTTAGCAACTGTAAGTAATCAAAGGCATGTAAAGGCTTCTGTGATGCTGTAATTATTTTCCTAGACTGCGTGCTTTTCACTGTAGAAAGAAACTTTATTTGCTTGATCTTTGGAATGACACCCAGTAACCAATATATAAATATAAATGAACATTAGGGAGAAAAAAAATGGCTTACTATGTGAGGATCAGGCAACTTGTAGAGGTTTATCTTTTAGTGTTTAAGTTCCTTGGACCTCCTAGGATGCCATAAAGTGTAATTGTGCTTTGAATAACTCTAGTGATTTTAAGACTACGGCTTGTAGGTTTTTTTCTATATATTTTTAAGTATTTCTAATCTTTATGAAAAAATGCTTCTAACATTTTTTCATTTAATACCCATTTATACACTTGTTCCAAACTTTGAATGTGATCAAGGCTATTAAAGGTTTAAGTATTTCCATTTAAACCTCTTACCATTTTGTCCTGGTTATAGGTTTCAGTGTGAGACTATAAAGGGAAAACGTTAATGTTTACCAGTGCATATGGCCCTTTGTTTTTATGTACTTTTAATAGACTGGGAATAGTGGCTATAATCCTAATGCCACCTGGGTAAGAAAACATATCCATGTATAAGTTTTTTTATTACATTATATTGAAGATTGATAACCCAAAAAATCATTATTTTTTGACAGTAAATCTTCCCATAATAGAACTGAAAAGAAATAAGACATTCCCCATTTTTTTAATTATATGATTACACACCATCGATCAATGTTGTTTTCTGATCCTATAATGTGTGTGTTTCCCAGGATCTTAGCTGTAATGTTTTTAGCTTAGAATCAAAGACATTTTGAAGCAGGACTCATTTGATGTACCTAAATTTTACAAAAACAACAATTAGTTCTTTTTTACTTATGTATGCAAAAGGTAAAATAATAAAGATGATCTGGAAAATTTCCAGAAAAGTAGGAACTGCACATACATGAAAGCATCTTCATGGGTATCTTATGATGAAGAGTTCAAATTACAAGGCCAGCTCCTCTCAATCTTTCCAAGAACAGTTTTTTCTCACCTGGCATTCAATGAACATCTTTTAGATATAAAAATGTTAAGAGGAGTTAAAAACTTTGAACCTAGGTACTAATTAGTTCAATGCATATTTATTGAGCACCTACTATGTGCTAGTCTCTAGCCTAGAGAGACAGTAGGAAAACAGAAACAGGCAATCAATCTGGAAACAAGAGCTCAGTTCTGGGCACCTGCATGGGACCATATCACTCAGGACAGAAAAGTCAAGGATATTAAAATGCCAGTTTCCTGTTCTCTATCTGGATCTATAGGGTCTCTCCCTTTTTTATTTTTTACTACTGAAATGTAAACAAGACACAGATACAGAAGAATAAACAAAACAAACTTAAAGCTCCATGAATTATAGTAAGACCAACATCCTCATATCTAACATTCATACCAAGAAACATAACTATGCCCAGATCCCAAAACTACGCCCAAACACCTTGCTTTCTCTTTTATTTCACTTACTCTTTTTGTTAGATACGTCAAGGGTCTCAAGGTCTAGGCAGTTCTTACTAAACGCATTCTTGCTAAATGTTAAAATTTAGCACAGTATTTTGCAGATGCGGCTGTAAATAGGGTGAGCTTGACAGGAAGTCAACTGATAAGTATAGCCAACGGCACAGAAGAAATCAATGAGTAATTAGCCAAATAGTGTATATAAGCAATGGCTAAGCCTCCCTTCAGGGTGACAGAGCTTGGCTGTGAATCCCCTGTCTCTTTTACTGGCTGCAAGAAAGTAAAACTACCTTGCAACAACCACATGTCTTTCTTCTATAGAGCACCCCAAAGCAGCAAACCCCTTGAGTTTGGTAATATTTTTGCTTAGATTACTAAAGCATTTATTTTGGTGTTTGTTTATTTTTTCCTCTAAAATCCAGTAATTTTGCTAATTATGTCTTGGTGTTAGTCATTCTGAATCAATATTCACCGGTATGAATAGAATATGTACTTTCAATGTTTTTGTGTTAATTTCAGGGAAGTATTCTTTAATTATAATTTTGTATTTTTGCTCTTGCTTTAATTTTCCTCTTCAGGTACCTCTATTACCCATATTTTAAATCTTTGTGTGTATGTATCTTCAATATTTTTTCTCATTTCCATCTATTTATTTCATTTTAACTATTAATATTTTGTGACTTTTTATGGTTTTACTTCTCTGAAGTCATTACCTATTGAGTTCATTTGCGTTTGCATTCTTTCTAATTTATTCTTCCTTCCTGAGTTGTTTCCTTTATTTGTAATTCTTTTCTGAGTTTTGTTATCTTATTTCTGAGTTTTTAAATTTTGATTAGTGAAATTCCTTTATGTCTTGTATCATTTATTAAAGTCGTCTGGTTCATTATTAAAAATATTTGTTTTTTTTTTTAACAACTTTCTTATTTTTTTTCTTATAATAATTTTGCATGGGATTTGACTTCAGTCATTTTTTGTTGCTTATTTTGTGTGTTTGTAAAATTAGTTCCCTACAGTTTGAGAGAAGCATTATTTATAATAGCTTTCTGAGATTTCCTGGTTCTATGTAACTTTTACCTTTCTACTTTTATCTGTATCTTCTCTTCCTCTCTATTGTCTTCTTTTAAAATTTATCTTTATTGTTGAAAGTATTACAGATGTCCCCATATTTCCCCATTAACCCCATTTTCCCCACCTCCATCCTCCTCACAGGCCTTCACCAACCTATTGTCTGTGTCCATGGGTTATGCATTATATGCATATAAGTTATTTGGTTAATTCTGTTTTATAAATCATATTCCCAGAATTTTTGGTTGTTGTTAATTCTCACTCAAGGATATATTTTTTTCCATTGATATTTAGAGAGTCAAAGGGAGAGAGGCAGGTATTAGGTCTGCACGTTTAGTGAAATAAGCCAGTCAATGAAAGAAAAATAGCACATGATCTCACTCATTTATGGATAATAAAGACCATTATAAACTGATGAACAAAATTAGATACAGAGGCAGAGCAGCATCAAACAGACTATCAAACTAGAGTGGAAAGGCTGGTGAGGGTTGGGGGCATGAGGGGGAGCGGGTAAGAGATCAACCGAAGGATTTGTATGCATGCATATAAGCATAACCAATGGACACAAGACACTGGGGGGTAGTGGAGGCCGGGGGAATGTCAAGGGGGGAAAAAAGGAGACCTATGTAATACTCTTTGTAATACTTTAAGCAATAAAACAAAGTTTTTTAAAAAAGAAATTTTATTACTGCCCTAACCGGTTTGGCTCTGTGGATAGAGCGTCGGCCTGCAGACTGAAGGGTCCCAGGTTTGATTCCAGTCAAGGGCATGTACCTTGGTTGCGGGCACATCCCCAGTGTGGGGTGTGCAGGAGGCAGCTGATTGATGTTTCTCTCTCATCATTGTTTCTAACTCTCTATCCTTCTCCCTTTCTCTCTGTAAAAAATCAATAAAATATATTTTTTAAAAAAAATAAATTTTAATACATTCTCTCATAGTGAGCTGAGACCAGTGTGTCAGTGTCAGCCCCAGGGGATGGTTAGGTTCTCTTATATGGGGTAAAAGTATGCTATACAGGGTCAGGATGTGGGTGCAAGAGTCAGTCAAGGAACTCAAGAGAGGAGAGTGCAGATGTGGGTTAGACGGAGGGGAGTTCTTATCCTGCTTCTTCAGGTGCCATCCCTCTACACCAAGCTATGGAAAAAGGCTTATCTATAATAATAAAAGCATAATATGCTAATTAGACCAGACATCTTTCCGGACTACCTTCTGGATGAAGCTGGGGCTGCGAGGGAAGCCCGGGTCCTGGATGCCAGAGGGAAGTCGGTGATGGCAGCCGGGGGAAGGAAGGCCTATTCTTTCACAAATTTCATGCAATGGGCCTCTAGTCCTATATAATAAAAGGCTAATATGCAAATCCTCCGAATGACAGAATGACTGGTCACTATGATGTGCACTGACCACCAGGGGACAGACTCTCAATGCAGGAGCTGCTCCCTGGTGGTCCGTGCGCTCCCACAAGAGGAATGCCACTCAGACAGAAGCCAGGCTCATGACTGGCGAGCACAGTGGCAGTGGCGGGAGCCTCTCCCACCTCTACGGCAGTGCTAAGGATGTCTGACTGAGGAAATGGGCCTAAGCCATCAGTCAGACATCCCCCGAGGGTTTCCAGATTGTGAGAGGGTGCAGGCTGGTCTGAGGGACCTCCCCCCACCCCCAGAGTGCATGAATTTTGTACACTGGGCCTCCAGTAACAATATATATTTTATAAAACATGCCCAAGCAGGAGAGATTAAGGGTAGTTCACTGTAATAGAAGGGAGGGAAGAGAGAAAGAGAGAAACAGATCAATTGGTAGCTTCCTGCATGTGCAAGGACTGGGTCTAGGGATCAAACCTGTAACCTAGGTTACATGCCCTTGACAGGGAATCAAATCCAAGACCCTTTGGTGCATGGGCAGGGCTGATGCTTGAACCACTAAGTAAAATTTCTTTCCATTGTCCATCCCTGTCCAGAAAGGGAGCTTTGCTGGTCAGTTTTGAGTTCATAGCATCTAGACTGTTCTAGCTTTCCCGCTTTGCAGAAAGCCCCTTATATAAGCTATTGGACTTATCTAAACCCTGCCTGTTAGCCTGTTCTGCTGAGCTTTCCAGGACCAGTCAGGGCCTTGGTATTATGAATGGAGTTCTTACATCCCTCACATACCTCTGCTTCTTTCCTCTTTCCCACACAGACGCTAATACAAATGGACGTCTTGATCCTGTTGGTGATGTTTTCTCTCCACTTGTATTTTGGAGTTCATGGGGGATATAATGTCACCTCGTTGATTGTAAATGTTGGACATTATTTTTGGGGTTTTGCTAGTTGGTTACTCTTTACAGAGAATTTTAGAGAGGTTCATAAACAATGAAATACTGTTTCCATGATCTTTCCAGAGTCACTCACCTACCTCATGTTTTTATTTTCCCAACTTCTTCATTCTCTTCTTTACGATAAGCCCAAAGTCATTTAAAACTCCCATTTTTATCCTCATAAATTAATTCTTCAATCCAGCATTGCAAGCTATCCTTTGAGGTCATATTCTATTGTGTTTTAAAAAATACATTCATGACTTAAAAAAAAAATGAACATATCAATTACAGATAATATTAATTCCAGATGCTTTCTTCCCACTCCCCTAAAGCATTGTGTACTAGATGCCCATATATAATTACTTTGGATGATTATTGGTGCCGTGCATGTCCCTTGGCATTTATAAGTGTTATGAAATAGGATAAAAATTGGTCTGGATGCCAGCATCTCAGGAAATTGTTGATACTAAAAAGATAAAGTTGAAACTGGGACATGACTTTCTCCTACCTAGCTTCAAAGTGTTCATTCTGATTAAAGCACACATGGGGAAGAAAAAAGCTCCTTTCACACTGCAATATTTCACAATGTTCTCTTTGTTAAAGTTTCATTCCAAAATATCATGAAAACTAAACTGTTTTATGACCCAGCAATTCTAGTTCTGGGACTATCTCCAAAGAAACCCAAAACACGAATTTGGAAGAATACATGCACCCCTATGTTGATTGCAGCATTGTTTACAATAGCCTAGATTTGGAAGCAGCCTAAGTGCCCAGCAGTAGATGAGTGGATAAAAACACTGTGGTACATTTACAGAATGGAATACTACTCAGCTGTAAAAAGAAGGAAATCTTACCATTTGCAACAGCATAGATGGACCTAGAGAGTATTGTGCTAAGTGAAATAAGCCAGTCAGAGAAAGACAAGTACCATATGATTTCACTTATATGTGGAATCTATTGAAGAAAATAAACTAGCAAAGTGGAGACAGACTCATGCACACGGAGAACAGATTGACAGCTGTCAGAGGAGAGGGAGTTGGGGGCTGGGTGAGAAGGGTGAAGACATTAAGCAAAGACTCATGGACAAAGACAAAAGTATGGTGATTACCAGAGGGAAGTGAGGGTGGGGAGAGGTAGAAGAGGGTAAATGGTGATGGAAGGAAACTTGACTTGGGATGGTAAACACACAATACAATATACATACAATATGATGTATTGTAGAATTGTATATCTGAAACCTATATAATTTTATTAACCAGTGACACCCCAATAAATTCAACAAAACCAAATTAATTAAAACACTGAACATGCAAAATATGACAGGGCAATAGGAGAACATTATGTGGGTTAAGGACATAGACTGGTTTTTGTTAGTGAACTTTGCTCCCTTTTCACTTTCAAAAGGCTGAGTTTGCCCTAAAGGACATAAAGCTGTAGCCTGCTCCTTCTTGGGGCCAGACATAATTATTGTAATGACAAGCCATGCTTAGGCATGTCATCGGAAACCATGGAGGAAAGCGAAAGTAAGGGGCCTATAGTAGGTGCCTGACCCTGAGGAATACCATGATCTAAACCTAATAAACTTATTGAAAAGCAAGAAAAATTTAAAAGAATAATCAGCATATTATCGTTGATGCAAGAACTAAATTACTGAAGTCATGTTTATTCATTTAAAAGTAAGTGCTACATTTCAATATGCACCAGGAGAAAGTGATCCATGCTGAGTTCAAAGTGAGTATTACAAGTCTCATGTTTATAGATATTGTCTTAATTGCAAACATTTTCAGGAACCAGTCTTTGGTCTAAACCTGTCAGCCTGCATTGAATTATAACACAATTGGTTTCCTCCATCCCAAAATGACTAATTTGTGCTACAGCATGATCATTTAATACTGTGAAGTAAATGTCCACACAAAATTATGTTTGATGAACATATACAAAAATAGTGCAGTAATATTTTTGTCTTGAAAAGAGACTTCAAATGGCTTTCAGCTGACCATTCTGCCTTAGATATACCTACATTTCCAGTGTTCCAGCATTGAAGCAGTTGATGATAGTGAGAATTAAAGACCCAAAGAAAAAGTGTTGACTGATAACAATTTTATTATTATAAGGAATAAAACCAAGGCAAAGTCTATCACATCCTGTGGTTTTTAACTCCATTTGAAACAGGCATTGATAAACTGTGTGTGTGTTTTTCAAGTCAGTATATGCAGATCCACATGTAGAATCATATCACTTCCTCGTTAATCTTATTGAATATCATTATGTAAACAATTTGACTTCTTAGGCTAACTTTCAAGGTGTTCAGTCATGTGGTTTCATCCCTACTTTGAAGGTAAGTAATTTTCTGGGAGGTTGGACAGCTGGGGAGTGGAGAAACAAAACAAGGGATGCCAAGCATCTGAAATTGCTTTTTCCCTAAAATAGAATATGATCTTGTCGATGTTGAGTTGAGCATAAGGTAAGAAAGCCCAGCTGCCTGTAATTTTTTCTATTGAAAACACAAAATGATTCAATACGTTTTTCCTAAAAACTGATGTGAATTTAAATTATAAAAGTCCTGGGATACAGCAAAAATTTAAGGTTCCCAGATCTAAAAAACAAAATCTTAGTTTTCTTGTACAGAGTCATCCCCCTCCACACCTCAGAAAACATATATACTATACGTAACATATAGACACAGACAACAATGCGAATAGCCAGAAGGAAAGGTGGCGGGGCTAGGTGGAGGTGGACCCAGGTGGAGGGAATGGAAATGGAAAGAGACTTTGCTTTGGGATGATGGGCTCACAATGCAGTGGGCAGATTACGCTTTATTGAGTTGTACACATGAAATCTGTATGTTTTTGTCAACTAGTGCCACTCCAATAAATTCAGTTAAAATAATAATCATAAAATTAAATTTAAAAAATATGGTGACATTCTACAAGGAAAAAAGCTATTGTAAAAGTATTTGTATTATTTTCTTAAAATAATAATGATAGTAATAACAATGAAAATAATAGTAATAGTAATGGAAACTTAATCTAAATTTATGGTTTGAGTGATGTTCCTACAAATTCATAGTCCATTCTGAAAGTTGTCATATCCTGCATCACGTCAGTCTATGTCCTTTGCATCATATCCTTTTACTCACAGTTTCATTCTTTCAGGTTTGTTCATGATGTTGCCTCCACTTTTAATTTCCTTCTCTCCTGGCTTCGTAATTGCATTTTACTTTCCTTTAAGTGCTGCTTCTATTAAAAAGCTTTCTTTCTGTAGCACCTTTCCTTTGCCTCTTTTTCGTATTTTCCTGGTGCAGAGGTTAACTGATGTTCTGTGTCTGGGAGTTGACCACATCGTCATTTCTCTATCCTCACAGCTGCTGTTTTAGCATTGCCTTCCTCTGGGATGTTGATTCATTATATTTGCGATGGTGGGATTTAATGGTTCAGCATCCATAGCAGCATCTTTCATTGCAACAGGATCCTCTGGACAGAGATATTTCCTGAAGTTAAGACTGTGAAAATGCATTTCAAGGGATGAAGGATGATAATCAAAGAGAGTTGTTTTTAAAACTGTTTTAAAGTATACAATTCAGTGATTTTTAGTATATTCACAATACCGTAAAACCCTCACCACTATCTAATTTCAGACACTTTCCAACATCCTTAAAGAAAGTCTAAGTCTCCCAATTTGCCCCTCACCTCTGGCAATCACTAATCTACTTTTTGTCTTTATCGATTTATCAATTCTGAACTTTTTATTTTTTATATTTTTTAAATTTTCTTTTCTTTTTTTTAATAATTAAATCTTTATTGTTCAGATTATTACAGTTGTTTCTCTTTTTTCCCCTCATAGCTCCCCTCCACCCAGTTCCCACCCCACCCTCTGCCCTCACCACCGCCCCCCCACCACTGTCCTCATCCAGAGGTGCACGATTTTTGTCCAGTCTCTTCCCAATCCCCCCTACCACTTTCCCCCCCAAGAATAGTTAGTCCACTCCCTTTCTATGCCCCTGATTCTATTATAATCACCATTTTATTCTGTTCATCAGATTATTTATTCACTTGATTTTTAGATTCACTTGTTGATAGATGCGTATTTGTTGATCATAATTTGTATCTTTACCTTTTTCTTCTTCTTCCTCTTCTTAAAGGATACCTTTCAGCATTTCATATGATACTGGTTTGGTGGTGATGAACTCCTTTAGCTTTTCCTTATCTGTGAAGCTCTTTGTCTGACCTTCAATTTTGAATGATAGCTTTGCTGGATAAAGTAATCTTGGTTGTAGGTTCTTGGCATTCATCACTTTGAATATTTCTTGCCACTCCCTTCTGGCCCGCAAAGTTTCTGTTGAGAAATCAGCTGACAGTCGTATGGGTACTCCCTTGTAGGTAACTGAGTTTCTTTCTCTTGCTGCTTTTAAGATTCTCTCTTTGTCTTTTGCTCTTGGCATTTTAATTATGATGTGTCTTGGTGTGGTCCTCTTTGGATTCCTTTTGTTTGGGGTTCTCTGCGCTTCCTGGACTTGTAAGTCTATTTCTTTCACCAGGTAGGGGGAGTTTTCTGTCATTATTTCTTCAAATAGGTTTTCAATATCTTGCTGTCTCTCTTCTTCTGGCACCCCTATAATTTGGATGTTGGTATGCTTGAAGCTGTCCCAGAGGCTCCTTACACTATCTTCGTATTTTTGGATTCTTTTTTCGTTTTGCTTTTCCAGTTGGGTGTTTTTTGCTTCTTCGTATTTCAAATCATTGGCTTGATTCTTGCGATCCTCTAGTCTGCTGTTGGAACTCTGCATAATATCCTTTATTTCAGTCAGTGTATGCTTAATTCCTAGTTGGTCCTTTTTCATACCCTCAATGGTCTCACTAGATTTCTTGAGGATCTCACTACATTTATCGGCGGTCTCACCCGTCTTTTTGAGGGTCTTACTAAATTTGTCGGCAATTTCTAGAAAGTTCTTGAAAAACCTTAAAAGTGTCGTTTTAAACTCTATATCCAATAGTTTGCTTTCCTCCATTTCTGTCATTTGTGTCCTGTTTCTTTGTCTCCCCATTTTGGCTGCTTCACTGTGTTGATAGAGTGGCTTTCTGTGCTAGATGTCCTATATGGCCCAGTGGCTCAGCCTCCCCAATTACCTGAGGTGGACACTCTTGGTGCACCCCCTTGTGGGCTTTGTGCACAGTCTTGTTGTAGTTAAGCCTTGATTGTTGTAGGTATCACTGGGAAGAATTGACCTCCAGGCCAATTGGCTGTGAGAATCAGCTGTGTCTAAGGTGGGAGAACTGTGCTGGAGACACACCTCCAGGGCAAGACTTGCTTCAGTGGGGCTTTGGTGCTCACTGAATCTGCCCCCTGAATGTGTCCTTTATGGATCTGAGGAGCTGCAATCTGGATGGTCCCACTCTGACCACTGGGCACACTGGCTCCTGGATCTCTAAGGAGGTGCTAATCTAGCCTCTGCCTGAGGCTATCCAGCAGGAGCCAGTTGTGAAGCAATGCAAGTTGCCTGGAGCCTTGGGCCAGCTGCAGTTTGTTAGGTAATTTTTAGATTGTAAATGGCCAGGCCTTTCATATGCAAAAGCCTCCGTGTGTGGCTTGCCACCTGGGCCGGGCTGGGTCCCAGGGCATCAACAGGGCAGAGCAAGCAGCTATGGCTGCCCTCAGAGGCCCCACTCCTGAGTGTCCCGGCAATCGCTGCAAGCACCTCTGAGAGAAAGCCGCCCTCGAGTTCCCACCGATGCCAGACAGACCAGTTTCTCCCGTATGAGTCTGGGTCCCCAGAGACTCACCCAGAACTGGATCTCAGAGCTTGAGACTCCCTTCCGACTGAAAAAGACAACGGTGTCCTCAGCTGCCAGCCCTCTCCGCATGCGCCTCCGTACCTCTGCACTTCCGCACCGCAGCTCCTCTGAGTCTCGGTATGCTTTTCTCTTTCCTTCTAGTTGTAGAATTTCCACTCAGCCAGCCTTCCTGTGGTTTTGGATGATGTCCGTTCCATCTTTTAGTTGTATTCTTGAAGTGGTTGTGCGAGGCAGCAATCTCCTGTGTTTACCTATGCCGCCATCTTGGTTTTTTCCTGAACTTTTTATATAGATGGGATCATATTTGGCCTTTGTGTCTAGCTTCTATTTACTTATCATGATGTTATCAAGGTTCATCCATGTGGTAGCATGTATCAGTACTTTCTTTATTCCTTTTTATAGCTAAATAATATTTCATTGTGCAGATATGCCACATTATAAAAAATCCATTTATCTATCAGTTGAGTGTATTCAATTGATTACACTCTTTAGCTATTATGGATAATGCTTCAAGGAACACTTATGTACAAGGTTTTATGTGACATTTGCTTTCAATTTTCTTGAGTATGAACATAGGTGTGGTATTGCTGGGACATATGGTAATTCTGTGTTTAACTTATTGAACCTGCCAAATTGTTTTCCACAGGTGCTCTTCATTTCACATTCTCACCAGCGACATATGATGGTTTACTTTTTCTACATACTCACCAGCACTAGTAAAAATAATATGACCTTAAACTAAAATTAGGGTTTTTTTTTATCAGAAAATGTTGTTATGGGACAGAAAATATTTCTGAAGATTTGAAAAAGCAACTAATAGATCAAATTATTTAGTAGGAGACTTTGCTATTCAGTTGGATGGAAGTACACAGTTCTAACAAATTTTACCTTAGGAAATTTGATAAATAATAAAATATTCAAGGGATTTTTTTCTGAGAACCTCTCAAAAATGTCTGTATTGAATAAATTTTCAACAGTAAATTATTCTTTGACTTACAAACAAAAGCTTTAAGAAAAATGTATGTAAATGCAACCACAGTAGGCCAATGGCCTGGGCTGTATTTTTTAAAATTTATCTTTATTGTTGAAAATATTACAGATGTACCCCCTTTTTTTTCCCAGTGAGTGGAAGATAAGATTGGGAAGTGACACCATACATGAAATGCATTTATTCTATTACTTTTAGGCAAGCTGTCATAGCAAGGAAAATAAAGACAGCAGCACACAAAATGCTTAACTATGTCAGTATTAGTACTTTAAAAAATCAAAATATTTATACAGAGTAAGATCTTTAAAATATCTTATAATGAGACGTGACCTTGAAGGCCTATTACTTAGAAATGTGCTGGCTGCTTTTTATTAAAATGCTCAAGAGTTGAACTCAGATAAGAGCCACAAAAAGTTTTCCATGTAGAAATCTGGTTGTATGGTTTCAGGCAAATGTTAAAGGTAAAACCTGACTCTTGAAAGAACAGCAGAAATTTAACAGTGAATGGGGAAATACTGAGCTTTTAAAATAAATTTGTGTTATGGAATAAAAAATATTGATATGGCTTCTTGGTGACGTTTCCATTACATGTTTTGTTTTGTTTCCAGAAAATAAACGTGTGCCACACTGAGAAAAAAAGAAAAAGAAAAAAAAGCATATTTTCAAGCTTACAAGTGGAATTTTAACATATTAAAAAATCTTTTCAATAAATGTTTTCATGGTTGTCCAGTTTACTTATTAAAAATATTAAAAGACAGCATCTACTGATTAGCTTTAAACAGTACTTGGTATTAGGGAAAATAAAATTTAACCAGATTAACTTCAGTACAAACATTTACAGAAGTTGGGGATGTGAATGGGATATTAGTATCATGATGGGGTAAGCAAAATTGACAATATTTCTTCAGTTTAAATATAACCTTCTCCTGATGATGTATTTTTCACCTAGAACAGCCATTAAAATCAGTTATTTATATAAATTGAATTAGGATCAAAACCTTTAATTTGTGGATACAAAGTGTTTTATTTGATTTTCAAAATTAAATTAAAACACTTTCTATCATAGTGTCTAAGAGAGACATGTTTTTAAAAATGTAATTAATCAATAAAATAATTTTATAATTCTAGCTTCAATTTTGATTTTAATATATTAAATCATTAATACAATAGCACATTATTTATAAATAAATATACTTCAGCTATATTTTCTACAATTATGCTAAACTATGTATAAGCATTGATTTGACTTTTTTTTTTAGGTGTTGGTACTGTATATCAGCAAATAAAATACTAAGTTTTCTGCCCTTTATGTAAACTACATAAAAGCTCTTATGAGGAATATTTTCTATCTTATCTTTGTTTTAATATATCCATTTCTGGGAAAACATTGGAACATTATTTAAAATTAGACCTTTTTTTTGGACACATTCCTAACCTTTAGTTGGGTTAAGATATTGAAAGTTTTCTCATATCTTCCCAAATTAGTTCATGTCTGGCCCCCTTTTCTCATTTTAAGCTACCCTAAATTTGTTTCTTTGAAAATGTAGTTGAGGGCAAACTATGCTGGAAATACAGATAAAGCAGCCCAGAATGAGTTGCATGCATATGCAATAGAGAGACTTTTATGTACCACAGTTAAGAGGACAAAAACTGAGACCTATTTTGCTAGGGGAATTGAGTTGGAATGATAATTCCTTTTTAAAATGTAACTTTATTTGAATTTAAAAAGTCAGGGGCAAAATAGTTCATAAATACAATTTTGAGTCAAAGTGGGACACACAGCACATGCACCAACCTTAACAAAAGCTACTGGGATCATTCCCCAAATCTATAATGAGATAATGATCTCGCAGTGATAGCAGTTGTGGTAATATAGTCATACAAGTGTTGGCCATGGTGGTTGTAATAAATAATAGTAGCTGTTTGAGCACAATTTAAAAATAATTAAGTATTCATTAACAACTCTATGAGGTTGGTATTATAATTGCATATGGATGAGGAAACCAAAGCTCAGAAATATTTTAAAAAAACAAAAACTGGTTTCCAAACTCACATCTTGTAAGCGGAATAATAAGGACTCACACCAAAAATCATAGGAGGTGGCCGAGGTCTTAACGCAGTACTATATCCAGTGGTGTAGCAAGGACAGAGCATCTGTCACTCAGGGTGACATAAACATGGGACTCACAAGACTGTCAGGTGTACACATGTCAGGCTCTAGGAAAACGGAAGGACGGGACTGAAGCGATGCTTTTCTTCTGGTGGCATGTTGGCCTGTCCCATGAGTAGGGGCGGCTGGACTAGAGCACCCTGGAGGAGGGCATTGCTAAAGGGAGAAACAGAGCAGGAGTTCTGATAACACTCTAAACTTCTTTGTTAGTTTAAGCCCAGATAAATCCAAATTAAGTGTGTTTGTATTGGTGTGAACCTGCCTACGTGCTGGTGTGGGAGAAAATAGGGCTAGAAAGTAAGGTTTGAGCTAAAAAATGAGTAATTTTGGATTTATTAAAAGTTTTTCTGCCCCTAGCTGGTTTTGCTCAGTGGCTAGAGCATCGGTCTGTGGACTGAAGTGTCTCCGGTTCAATTCCAGTCAAGGGCACGTGCCTGGGTTGTGGGTTCGATCCCCAATGGGGGACTTGCAAGAGGCAGCCAGTAAGTGATTCTCTCTCATCATTGATGTTTCTATTTCTCTCTCCCTCTCCCTTCCTCTCTGAAATCAATAAAAATATATTTTAAAAAATTCTTCTGTAAGCATTGTGGAGACATTGTTTGTGTGTGTGTGTGTGTATGTGTGTGTGTGTGTGTGTTTTATGTGAGGAACAAATAGTTTTGATGACAAGTGTCAAATTATATACCTTTGTAGTTAGAGATAAATGAGACCTAAATTTTGAGTAGCTAAGATCCTGGAAGTTTTAATATGCAATAGAGTCTCTCTATAATCATAGTGAAAGTTGTCGTCAGTTGAACATTGTCCAAGTTAATTGCACTCTGAATGGTCCAAGATGTCATACTTCATGTCAGATTTAATTTGAATTGTTCTAAAAGGTAAGTCTGATTTTTGGTTGGTTTGAAGTCTTCCGCAAAGCATGCCCTGCTGAAATCTTTGCATTGTGGACAGCAGCAACATGTGCTTGACACAGCCAGATGAAACACAACACTTTGCACCTTACGTCCAAGAAATTTAAACTGACAAGAACCTCTTAACAGAATCATTAAAAAGCAGACTTTGAACTAAAATGATCACCAATAGACACTGGTGTGGTCTTGGGCACAATGGGGGAATTTTTCTTTTTTAAACATCTTTCTCATATGTCTAGTTAAGGAACTAGGGTTTTTTCTCTTATTTATCTACAGTTTATTAGAGAGATTTTAGTACCCAAACTTCTAAAAGCAGATGCTTATAATAAACTAAAAACAAGTATAGAGTTATACAACCCATTATTTTGGTTTCATTTTGTATAATTAACAATGAATTTGGTCCCAATGAGAATAAAGAATAAAAAAATAGATACAAGGTTATATACTATGTTATTTTAACTTTATTTTCTATAATTAAAGATGAAGTTGAAGCCCCTGTTTCATTGAGAACAGAACTTGTTTCTCTCTACTCTGCCACATCACTCCAATTGACACTATCCCCATCTCAGCCGGCAAGCACTGGAATCACCATGGTCATTATCTAATCACTCAGTAGGTTCTATTGCTTGTATATGCAAATATATTAAAACTAGAGGTCCAATGCATGAAATTCATGCAAAGGGCTCAGCCCTCGCAGCCCCGCGGCCCTGCCCACTGGTCATTCTGTAAGGTCGTTCCGCAGTCCGGTCTAATTAGCATATTAGCTCTTTATTATATAGGATGAACTCATTTATGTCCACCTTTGCCACTTCCTCAGTTCATATAATCATTATTTCTTAACTACTATGCTAATCGTTAGTTATGTTGGCCAAGTATTTTGAAGTGTCTGCTTTCTGGGACACCTCAGTAATGTGTTTCCCTGCTTCATTTGAAGTTAGACATAGCTCTGCGACTTCCTTTGTCCAACAAAATGTGAGTAGAAATAATGTGTGTTACTTCAAGGCGAAAGCTTTAAAAGTTGATATATAGTTTTCCATCTTTCCTTTTATGCATTCATAATTAAAGATACTCATAGAAGGAGCTTTCCTGTGCCTAGTCCAGAGAGAATAGCATAGAGCAGAGTTCCCTAGTTGGTCCTCAGTGACCCTATCACTCATTCTGGTCAATGAAATATGAGCAAAAATTGCATTATTCCTTTCCAGGCTGAAACTAATGAGCCTCATCTTTCCCTTTATACTATTCCTCCAAGAAATGACAAGGAAGCCATTTATTGAGGAATTGTTACTATAATAATATAACAGTCTATAGCTCCCAAGTCACAATACACTCAAGGGTGAAGGCTTTCTACAATGGACTGTGTATGAGTAAGAGACAAATCACATAACAATAAAATGGTCAACCAATTAGATTGATTTAAAAATTCTAAATTTAAATATATCTAAGAAAACCAAAATGTACAAAGCAAATAGTGGTAAAACTACATAGAGAAGTTGCCAACTTTGTTATCATTGTCGTACCAAGAATCACCTTAAAAACAACAGCACATATTAGTAGGAAATTGAATATATGAGCAGCACAATCAGTAAGTTTTATTTAATGGACCAATACAGAACCCTGCATGCAACATTTAAAGAACTCATGTTCTTCTCAAGCATTCAAGAAACAAGCATGAAAATTGAGCATGTGTGTGGTCATAAATCAAGCCTCCAGAAATGTCAGCTTAGTATTATATAGACACTTGCAGACTGCAAAAAATGAAGCTGGCTTAACCTAGAACTTTAATAATAGGCAAAGATGATAAATAAAAGAAAACAATACACACATTAAGTTATTTATAAACTCCTTAGAACATATGAAGAAAAACAAATCTCGGAACTTACAGAAAATAAAATTAAATATCATGTCTAAACCTGGTACATTACAGGAATACAAAGGTGGTTACTTAAAGGCTAGGTAAAATAAGTCAGTCAGAGAAAGGCAAGTACATATTATTTCTCTTATATGTGGAATATAATGAACAAAATAATTAACAAAATAGAAACAGACTCATAGATACAGAAGACAGACTGACAGCTATCACAGGGGAGGGGAGTTGGATGAAAAAGGTGAAGGTATTAAGAAAAAAATAACAACTCCTAGACAGTCAATAGCATGGTGATTGCCAGAGGGAATGGGTGGGGCAGGTAGAAGTGGGTAAAGGAGGATAAATGATGATAGAAAGAGACTTAACTTGGGTGGTGAACACACAATACAATATACTGATGATGTGTTATAGAATTGGACACTTGAAACCTATATAATTTTATTAACCAATGTCACCCCAATAAATTCAATAAATATTTTTAAAAAATCTATAATTGATAGTCATCATATTAACAGATGACGTAAAAGTAATCTGCTACCTCAAAAAGTATAGAAAAAGTATTTGAAAAATTTCAGCACCCATTCATGATAAAAATGCTTAGTAATTTAGGAAGAAAAAGAATCTACTTAATCTGTTAACATAAAGGAACAAAACAAGGCTTCCAAACTGTCAATACCTGTGTTGGAATCCTTTTCACGGAAAACAAAATGTCAGTTACAGAACATTATTAAAATTAGCATTTCAGGCAAGATGGTTAGATATAAAATCAAAATACAAAAATAAATTATACTGATACTTACTAGTGGCACTGACCAATCTTGCATTCTCAACCAAATCATGGCCTTGCTACTCAGTGTTCTGTTGATGAAGTCGATTCATTTTGTAATCCTCTATCAAATTACCTACTGCTTTCCCAATTCTGACATCATGGCATATATAGAAAACTAGAGGCCCAGTGTATGAAATTCAAGCATGGGTAGGGTCTCTAGGCCTGGCCAGTGATGAGGGCTGATGGGGGCCTTCTTGCTGCTGGCTGGGGCCTCCCTTCCCTGGCTGCCAGCTGCCAGCTGGGACCTTCCTTTCTTCTGCACCACCCCCTGGTGGTCAGCACATGTCATAGCAAGCGATCAAACTCCAGGTCTCCCAGTCGAACTCCCAAGGGGACACTTTGCATATTAGCCTTTTATATATATAGATAATAATATTTGTTCAGCAACCTAGGGTAAGTGGATGATGCTCCTCTTGGTTCTGCAGGGAACCAGTCTGGAATCATTTGTGGCATAGGCCCTTTCATATTGAGAGAACGACTTTGAAACTTGTAAGTGCTGCCATAGACATTTGATGTAGCACATAAAAACATGTTGTTATCTCCAATGAAGTTATTTTTAATAGACCAGATTAAAATGCTTATTCTGCTCATGTATACCTGTCATCTGATGCACTCTCCTGGCAACACAGTCTATGTCAGTGGTTCTCAAACTTCTGGCCCTTTAAATACAGTTCCTCATGTTGTGACCCAACCATAAAATTATTTTTGTTGCTACTTCATAACTGTAATGTTGCTACTGTTATGAATCATAATGGAAATATCTGATATGCAGGATGGCCGTTGGCGATCCCTGTAAAAGGGTCAATTGACCGCCAAAGGGGTCGCGACCCACAGGTTGAGAACCGCTGGTCTATGTGGACCAGACTGAAAAAGCATATAGCTAATCCCTATTGTAATGCTGAATTGATTCATATAAGCATTCATTTGCTCCCCTGAATATCTTTTGTTTTGCCATTTCTATGAAAGACAAGGTTCATTTTAGGTATGGTAGTCATCTCAATGTGAATCAAGCTTGGAATGCTCTTTTAATCTCAAGGCTTGTAAGATATGATTTCTAATTTTAGTATTTGTAGATGTTAGGCAGCTTCAGGATGGAGTGGAACATAACATTAAAGTTTGCCGGTTATTTGGGAATATTTGCACTAAAACTTGTTTTAAAAAATATGACTGAACAATTTCCCTTTCAGACTAGTTTTGTCGACGAGTTTATAAATGTGAACACTTCTTTACCTAAAGAACATGTATATGATTTAATGCCACTTCATCCACGCCTTGAGGGAGAGTAGATGGATAAAATATTAATGTGGAAAAGATATACAAACTCAGGATTTAAACTCATGAAATTTGCAAATCTGTCTCCTCCAGCCTTCCTCCTGCCTTTCTTACTATTCAAAGGATTTCAACCTGGGTCAATGTTTTGTCATCTCTTAGGAGCTCAGCGTCTCCGGTTTGCTTGCTTCATTTACCTGCTTATTTTTGGTCCCCATTTGTCATTATTTTTAACAGCTGTCAGCATTACACATCAGCCAACTTACACAGAGAATGAAAATCCTTTGGAGCTTCTCTTGCAATTTCTGGACGTCCCCAGTCATTTCAGTGTTGCTTTATTAGCATCATTTGATTGTTTTCCATTGGGGACAGTGCTCTGTGATTTTTTATTGTTTTAAAGGAAACAGGAACCAAAACAGGCATGTTCAATTAGACATGGTTCTTCAGTCACACAAACTAGAGCCCTCACTTAAATAGCAGCATTGCCAGATTGCTAATAGGACTTCACTATCCCGTAGCAATACAAAATAATTGCATTTTTTATCCAATTACTTTTGATCCAAATTTTGATCCAATTTTGGGAGGACAATACACAAAGAGAGCATGTATCTGTATTCCCTTGAGGTTGTCTGCATACTGCTCTGTTACAGTGTTTAATTTTGTCTTTATCTTTTAGTGTACTATTATTATATTTCATTTCTGAAAATGACAATTCAAATCACATTTCTTCATGAATATACAAACACTATATCATTATTTAAAATTTAGCTCTGTTTGGTATTTCAACTTTAGGACCATCTTTAGAATTTTAGTAATATAAAAAAAATCTTTCAGTATCCAAACCAAATCCCTTTATCTCCTTTGTCATAGATCGTAGTTATATGTGTTCACATAGGCATATTTCCAAAGCTAGGTGAAGTGTAAAATTGCATAGATATACATATTTTTTCCCTCAATATAAGCAGTGGAAAACATGTCCATTTAAAATCAAGGCAGAATATCCAAGCTAAAAGTGGAGGAGTAAAGCTAAGATCATATAATCTCTTAATTCCAATACTGAATAAAAATAATATAAATTAGAAACACAACCAAAAGAAATTACTGGCAGCAACTTGATCATACATCCCTAAAATTTAATTCAAAAGTGTTATCCAACGAAAAACAGCAATTGGGTCAAAATGTTTGACTTGAAATCCTGCCCCCTTTGCCTACCTCTTACACCACCCCCCCCCCCCCCCCCCATTCATCTTCAGAGCTGACTTGCTTTTAGGAAAGCACAGTCCTTCCGTGGATGACTGTCGCAGACTTTCTTTACATCACTGCTCCCATGCCGCTCATGAGGTCTGGGCAGGGGGCACGGCCGCCCTGTGGCTGGCTTCCACACGCAGGAGGCTCTGTCTGACCAGGTGCATCATCTTCAGAATCAAAGTGGGATTCTTTCAGCAGGAAGTGGGGGTGTATGTCAGGTTTGTAACTCTGCTGGGGAGAGATTGGGGAAAATTGGAGAAATAAACTCTAAGATTCTATTACAGAATCCTAGGGCTTTTGGTTCCACATAGAATTGGGGAAATAATCTTAACAATATATATCTCTGTGGCAAGCTGAGAAATAAATCCCACCCCTCGCAATAAACAAATAAAATAAAATGAAATAAAATAAAACAAAATAAAATAAAATAAAATAAAATAAATAAAATATCCACATCCTCAACCTGGGAAAAAAAAAAAAAAAAAAGAACAGGATCTTTGCCAAAGTGACTAAGAATCTTAAGATGAGGGGATTATATTGTATCATGCAGATGGGCTTTAAATATCTTAAATCCTTATAACAGTGAGGTAGAGGTAGAGGTTAGATCACACACACACACACACACACACACACACACGCGCGCGCGCGCGCGTGCAGAAAGCATTGTGACTGCCAAGGCAGAGATGTGGTCATAAACCAAGGAATGGTGGATTTGTCCTCCATACTCATGAAATCACTCTCACATGAGCTAACAGGATTTCCCCTGACACGTATGAAATATAATGTGCTATATCAGTACAGAAGATTACACTTATTAATTTATATTTTCATTTCATTATTTCCCATTTTCTTTTATAAGAAATTTGTTTTCATTTTTCTGAGGACATTCCTTTACTTTACGAAAGTATGCTTGTAATAAGGGGGTGGAAAGTGAAAAAGAAAGCTTTAGAAAAGACAAATGCTTTCTTAAGCAAATACACTTTAAGTTACTCTGATGGTTTAGACAGGTGAATAATGCCTTGCTACCATTTGTGCAATATGACTTTAAAGTCACGTATTAAATCTTTATAAACCAACTAGGGGCCCAGTGCACGGATTCGTGCACCTTGAAAGGAACTGTGAGCCAAGAGTTTTCAGTGGGCACAGGGGTGGGTATTGGTTTATCCTTTGCACCCCTGCCCGGCCCCTCCCACCACGGCCTCCGGTCCCCTGTCTTCTGGCAACCCCACTCCTGCCACTGCTGCTCCCAAGTGCTGACGGCACCAGCCTCACTCACACCCACTGATGGCAAGGAACGATTGGGGCTGGAGCCAGCTGTAGGTGCAAGTGGGGCTGGCACCAACAGCGGGTGTGAGCCGTGGCTGCTGCCCTGATCACCCCTCAAGAGCAGGGGGAGGTGGAGAAGCCCTCAGGGGCAATTGGCGCCAACAGCCACTGCTCACATCCGCTGAGGGCACTGAGTGATCAGGACCAGCACTGGATGCCGGCTGCAGGTGCAAGAGGTGGCTTCAGTGCCAGCTGCAGGTGTGAGCGCCAGGCAGGACCACAGCGTGCGGGAGCAAAGAATTTTCAGTAACCATCAGAGGCTCACCCCAATGACAGCAACTGGCACCTTGCCTTGGTCTGGCACCCCCACTCACCTGCTCAGCCATTCTTCCACAGCCAATGCCCACCATGTTCCGTGCGCACCCCCTGGTGGTCAGCGCATGTCATAGCAACCGGTTGTTCAGTTGTTCTGTTGTTCTGCCGTTCTATTTGCATATTAGGGTTTTATAGAGAGAGAGAGAATAACTACTTTATGCCTGATGTTTGCCCTCATTTTACAAGTGAAAATTTGATCTATGAAGTTGAGATTCCTTTAATGATCCATATCTTTTCATGAGATATGAAAATGTGCTTGAAGTGAAATAATTGCCCTAAGGTATTTAATAAAAGTATTGTGTGTCCCAGGCTGTAGGATTGAGATTGGCTTTGGCTAGATTTATAGTAAAGTTTCTTATTCTAAGGATGGAGGGATATACTTTAATTTCCTACCCTATCCCCTAACCCCTTTATTAAGCCCTAATGTTTCTCTATTAGAGCTACATTATTTTAGTTGAATTCTCCCTCCATTTGTTAAATTCAATAGCCTAGGTAACATAGTGACTATTTTTACTAAGTCAAAGAACATTTAAAGTTTTCCAATTATAGTTTCCAAATAAATAAATATGCACAAATCCCACTTCCTGAATAGACTGAGATGATTTGTAGAAGAAGGAATAAGAGAAGGAACAGATAACAATTGCTCAGCATGAAGAGGAGAAAAAACATAGATTGTGAGGAATGGTAGTGCTAAAAATAAGCTTCAGCTCTTATGGAATTATCATGGAATTATTATGGAAGTTTGAATTATAACTATGTGTGGTTCTGTAGTGAGTAGATAAGCATCTTTAAGGATCAACTAAAGATATGAACTATGATTGAATTCTATTTGATAGCCAAACTGTGTAACATAAGTCTCATAGTCTATGTGACAAACAAACCAAAAATTAAGTTTATAATTTGTATTCTTTCCCATAATAAAGGAATCTGAATTTGGAGACTTTTTCTGCTTCTTCAACACATATTCTTGCAACAAACGCACCTGTAGCAAGCTTGGACTCAATCAGTTACATATATTTGGAGATTAGAAAATGGGTCAGAATACTGGAAAACAGGACAGGGAGCTTTTAAAAAATGCTTACATACTCAGAGAGATACCTGAATAATCAATCATATTTATTCCAGAATATGTATGTGATATATGTATTGGTTTACTTTTAAACAAGCAAACATATTACCTGCCTTAAATGTAATATTGTTGGTTTAGCAGATTCTTGCCTTTAAATATATGTATTTGACACTTTTAGTCAAAAAACAAATAGCTATGAAAGGGATTTTAAAAATATTTTTATTGATTTTTTTTATTTTTTAGAGAGAGGAAGGGAATGGGAGAAAAAAAATCAATGTGAGAGCATCGATACGCTGCCTCCTGCATGCCCCCTCCAGGGGATCCAGCCCACAACCCAGACCTATGTGCTGTGACTGGGAATCAGGCAACATTTCACTGCACAGGAGGATGCCCAACCAACTGAGCCACACTGGCCAGGGCACTATGAAAGGGGTTTTATACGTATGGATAAATTTCTAGAATCATATCTTCTATACTATAAAGATAGAAGAAAGCATTTGGAATTTGATATTTCAAAGTGAACAAATTATATCCCTGAAATTTGAAGGTTATATTACATTGCCAATTATCTGTAAACCAGTGAAGCAGTTTGGATGTTATTAATTATGATTCCTTGGAAATCTGAACCTAAAACTCTGTTTAGAAAAACTATCGTCTGCCCTCGCCACTTTGGCTCAGTGGATAGAGTGACAGCCTGCAGAGTGAAGGGTTCTGGGTTCGATCCCGGGTCCTGGGTTCAATCCCGGTCAAGGGGGTCAAGGGCACATGCCCAGGTTGTGGGTAGCTGATCAATGATTCGCTCATCATTGATGTTTCTATCTCTCTCTCTTTCTCCCTTCCTCTATGAAATCAATAAAAAAAATGTATTTAAAAAAGAAAACAAGATGCCCTAATCGGTTTGGCTCAGTGGATAGAGCGTCGGCCTGTGGACTCAAGGGTCCCAGGTTCGATTCTGGTCAAGGGCATGTACCTTGGTTGCGGGCACATCCCCAGTTGGGGGTGTGCAGGAGGCAGCTGATCGATGTTTCTCTTTCATCGGTGTTTCTAACTCTCTATCCCTGTCCCTTCCTCTCTGTAAAAAATCAATAAAATATATTTAAAAAAAAAAAGAAAAGAAAACAAGAAAAACTATCATCTGACTGGAAGTCAAGACTTCAATCATAAAACTGCTAAAGTGACCAATAATCATTAGAACATTCTAAATGGGTTTATGTGCTGGTCCAACCGCAAGAGGTTCTCAGCAGGAGTGGTGGAAGATATTGATAGAGTGCAGACTGGAACCCATTGGGGGAATTGAGTAATGGAATAAAAATTATGCTCAGAAACATTTAAGAAGTAAATGAGAAACCTTATTAAATCTACTAGGAGTAGAATCTAATGAGGAAAATTTAACAGGTGAGAATGGAAGAATTTAAAGAGATTATTGATGGTTTTGGCAGACTTAAAACTGTTGAGTAGCGACAAAAGAATGATTCTTTTTATTCTAGCATTATTGAGATGTACTTGACATCTCAAGTACACTGCATAATGGTGTGCACTGCATAATGGTGTTTTAGTCAGGGATGGACTGCATGCATGAAGATTATAATAGAGTTGAAAAATGCCCAGTGACATTGTAGCCATGATAAGCTTGCAGCACAAGTCTTTACATAAGTGTTTGTGGTGATTTTAGTATAAGCAAACCTATATACACTACCAGTCGTATAAAAGTATGTCACATACACTTACAGTAGTAAACTATCCCATCTAGGTTTGTATAAGCACACTCCATGATGTGCATACAACAAAGAAATTGCCTAAGGACACATTTTTCAGGATGTATCCTTGTCATGAAGCAGCATGTGACTGTATAACAGGGTGTAAGTTTAAGGTGTACAATGTACACTTATGCATTGCCTTATTATCTCTGTCACATCACACAGTCACCATTTCTTTTGTGATGAGAACATTTAAGACCTACTCTCTTAGCAATTTTCAAGTACACATTATAGTACTGTCAACTATAAACCCAGAATTTATTCATCTCTAACTGAAATTTGTATCCGTGGCCAGTATCTCCCCAGTTCTCCCACCCCCAGCCCTGGAAACCACCATTCTACTTTCTATTTCTATCAGTTTGGCTTTTTCAGGTTCTACATGTAATTGCTTCTTATATAAGAGGCACAGTCCTTTAATATACTGTATCTGAACTTCTTGGGGGGGGGGAAGAATAAAATATATACATTGATAAATCATATTTTATAAAATGTTCATGTGAGAAAAAGTTGAGTAAAGTTAATCCTGAGAATATATCAGATATGCTTAAAATTAAAGCCCTAAATAAGATGCTTCTTAGCTAGAGAGAATATTTATATGACATAATTATATTGAGCAATTCAATTTGGATGATATTGGTTACTTGTGAGCCAGCTCTTTGCTGTTTTTCAATGAATATGAAATGCATTGTACTTCTTTACAAGGAGGATCTATATAATGTCCCTGATATTGCTGTGGATTTATTGTTATTAATGGACCAAACAGGAATAGAGTTCATTTGAACTCCCATTTGCTATTGAGTGAGACAGCCAATCTATTTAAAACTGTATTATGATTGAGTGGTCATATCTGAGAGAACTGATTAGGAACTACCTCAACATGGAAAATGAAGAACTCATTACTTTAATATTCTGCCCTTTTAACCAGCATTAAGTTGTCATGGTGATGGCAAAAGTTAAGGATGGATTAGGTGAGAATTCTGACCTGAGTTTCTGAAGCAACTAAAAAAGGTCATTCTGCCATAGAATTGATCCAGCATTTTGGAGCTTGCAAGGGTAGCGGTCATTTTTAATATTAGAGATTTAAAATGGAAACATCTACTTGGTGTTTTGGAAGACTTGTCTTTCAATGATCTTTGATGCTGAGTCTTCTGATCCAGGGATTCATGTTTTTTTTCTTTGTATTGTGCTTTAGATTATTCACTTTTTGAGAAAAATCATTTATTTTGATGCTTCATATGTCATAACAAAAACTACAGCAAACATTATTTCTTTTACAGTTTTAAAAATGGATTTTTATTGATTTCAGAGAGAAAGGGAGATGAAGGGATAGATAGAAACATCAATGATGAGAGAGAATCATTGATCGGCTGCCTTCTGCACACCCCCTATGGGGATCAAGCTGGCAACCCAGGCATGTGTCCTGACTGGGAATTGAACTGTGATCTTCTGGTTCATATGGTGACACTCAACTACTGAGCAGCACCAGCCAGGCTATTTCTTTTATATTTTAAACTCCAAGTTTATTTGGCATTTTACATGGAAGTGACATAAACATATTCAAGATTAAAAGTCCTAATTCTGTCTTTTACTTTCTTCTTCTCTTTCCCTTTTCTGTCTCATAGAAAAATTGTAGGAATATTTCATGGAACAAGACTAAAATTTAAACTATGAGCTCTTTTGATTAATCATTCTTGCTGATTCAACTGAAATCTATTGTATCACAATTACCCTTCAAAATAATTTAGTAAGTTGAGAGGGTAAGATATGTTCTTAGTGTCACGTACACTTTCCGAATCTGGTTCTACACTAGTTTATATAACTCACTGGAAACAGTTCTAAGAGTGTGATTTTTCTCATAAGATCATTATGAGAAAAAAGTAAAGGAGTTCAAGAGGGTTAAAGTAAAACCTTAAAGGATTTTCCCTACAAGATGGATATTAGTGTTTACCTAAGGAAAATCATGAAGATACATCCTAATAGAGCAATCTCACTGTCCTATTGTTTGGGTTAAGCTGAAGGTCAACTGAATAAGCTTTGTGGATACAAAAATGTATTTTTTATGGGAGGCTTATCATTGCATTTATGATCCTTGACCTACATAACCAACACAATAGATCTTTACTGCAAATTTTAAAAATAGCACTTTATGTAACCCATGGCTTATCATATAATAAAATTGGTTTGTGAAGTTGGGTAGAGCAAGACAGTTTGCTCTGATCTGAAGCATGTTTGAAGCTTTATTTTTGTGATGTTTATTTTATATATGATATATTTCCACATGTGAGATTTATTGATAAATAAGCTCATGTTATTATAGTTCTTGCTCTATATTCCCCAATATGCACTTCTTTATGATCTTTATCTGGCTTTATTTTTCTCCTAATACTAATTGTCTCCTGTTATTGCCTCTCTTCCACGCTATCTATAATAATAAAAGGATAATATGCTAATTAGACCAGACATCCTTCCAGATGACCTTCCGGACGAATTTTGTGCTTCGGGCCTCTAGTGGGAATATAAGCACTATGAATGGAGGGACATATGCTCACTGTTGTGTCCTCAGTGCCTGGCACAGAGTAGATGCTCAGGTATTTGTTTAATTTGAAAGGCCATTTATAACTCCTAATATTATAGGTCATGGGTGTGCACATGTGCTACTGCACTTTTTCTCCCTCTCTCCCACTTTCTTTATCCTTTTCCTTTACTTTTCATTATGATCATCCAACTTAAGAAACCTACCTTATTTCTTACATGTACCCTTTTAGCTCTCCTACCAAATCCTAATTGTCATTGAGGACTTAGTTGGCGAGAAATACTTCCTTTTCAAATATAGGCTAGGTCAGCCTCAGGCCCTCACAAAAATATGCTCAGGAATTCAAAATTATTGGCAAGAGCTGTTTAGAACAAAGATTACAAAGTGGTATGGCCCACAGGTAAGTCCTACCATATAAATGATGATAAGTAATTCAAGACAATTTATTGTCTCTCATTTCTTCTGTTAGACAAAAATTAGTTATTCTCAAACTAGAGCATATTGATGATTTTGTAATATATAATAATTACAACCTCATGTACATATGTATGTCAGCACTGTTAGCATAATGAATACTTGGCTCTAAAGAGATCATATCAACTTAGAAAAGTATATCAACAGTACAAAATAAGGATCAAATCATCAATAGTTATATCAGCCATTTATGAATAAAAAGTTATATTATATTTATAAATATTATTATAAACACTGGCAATTGAATGTAATTCAAATTTTAATTGCAATAAAATAATTATAATTACAGAGAGAACAATAATCATTTTCATAGAGCACTTTTGTTTTACTATATCTCCTACAATCTTCCTGATGTTTTTTATAGATAATGCAGAAATCAAGACTACTTTTTTACTAAATTAAACACATTTAAAAATATTTTTCATTCCTTCTTGGTCTCAGGGATTTGCACATGGAAGGCCTTGACTACATACACCAGATTGTAATTCTTCCCCCCACTCCCTATGAATAAATATTTTTTGCTGATGAAAATAAAACTAAAAAAATTCATTTTGAGGTAAGTTTGCATACTCCAATACCTCTTGTGATATTGCAGAATTATTGTGCTAGGGGATAATCTTGTTTTTATCAATTTTCTTAATAGTATCTGCAGTCAGTGCACCAAGTTCTCACCAGGGTAATGTCTTCTTAGGGCTACCACTGCCATTGTTATTTCAGGATGAGTTTCTCTAATGCTTTCTAATTAAATCTCTATTTCAAGACTCTCGAGGGAGTCAGGTCGTAAAACTGCTCATTTGTAGTGAAATGGAGCATATGGGATGTGAAATGTTGGTCTTGGTGTCCCTGGAATAACTCACTATTTGCTTTGAATGTGAATTCCAGATCCAGCTAAACTCCACTTTAATATGGCTTATGAATAAACAGATTAAACAGAAAATTAAAATTGCATAGGGAATTGGTACCTTGCATTATGTTCCTTGGTAGTACCCAGTTAGTTTCTAAGGCATTCTTCCCACGTTTCTCTACCTGGTAAACTTCTGGTAACCCCTTTTGAGACCCAGGGCAATTTCCGTTTCCTCTGGGAAAACTGCTCCAATTTTCACAGGCAGTTCATTGTTTCTCACTCTGAGATACCACAGCCCTTGCTCATAGCTCTACCTATGGTCTTTTAGACACGTGTCATAACCTACATATCCATTTCCACCAGCTACAAACCTGGGAATCACCCTTGACTCCTTTTACTCTTCCTATCTCACCTGATTAGTCACTAATACTTTGCATTTCGTCTTCAGTACCTGTGGTAGACAGAACAATGCTGCCCTAAAGATGCGCACATGTTAACCTTACTATTTGGTCATGGACATACTCTGTACGCCTTTGGGCTTCAAGCTCATCATTTGTAAATTGGGGATTACAGAAATAGTACTTACTTAAAAAAAAATTGGTGTAAGGATTAAACATATGTCATATAGAAGAGTGCCTGACAGGAAGTAAGCACTCAGAAATGCAATTGCGATGAGCTATAGTTCTTTACCTGAATTTTCTCATTTGAGTCTTGCAAAGCTCTGTTATTCCTAATTGCAGATAAGGAGAATGAGGTTTAGAGAAAATAAATAACTGTGTGAAGTGAGGTTCAGGGTTTGGAAACCCAGTAATCTGGCTCTAGGACATGTTGGTTTACATTATTTATTTGGATAATATGTGTTAATCTTATTTAATTAATGTAGAAATGATACTTTAAGTTTGAGGATAATTTTGTCATATCAAACTACTAAATCTTTATATATGCAACAACCTAATTTCCCTTAAAGAACAGGTGGGATTTGGAGAAAGGGAAAGGACACTTGTAAACTTCCCAGCCTAATAATGACTCTGACCCATTTACACTTAAGGTGAGTTCGATTCAGATGAAAAGCATTCTCTTTGATATGGACTCAAAGTGAAATATTGTAAGAGTAAGTCTGATACTCATCTTCAAGCGTTTCTTAGATTTAAAGTGTTAACGTAAAAAACCATTGAAACCTGTAAAGGATTTTTGTGAGTTTATTTGAGCCAAAATGTCGACATATGTCTGGAAGCAGAACCTCAACGAATTGAGGTAATGCTCCAGAGAATGGCAGGGTTACATCTGTATTTATACATTTGCAATCAAAGGAGGGACGTGGGTGGGTTGCATGAAATTTATTGGTGATAGATTAGGGAGGCTGGAGAAAGCAAAGCAGGGGAAACCCCTGGGATTGGATAAAAAGTAAAATGATGGACACATACTTAGGTGGGTGCAGGAACAATGAACATGATAATGAAGGAATTTGTGGTATCTGTCCTGGTGCCCAGCACGTTTGATTGTGCCCCAGGGGCTCCAGAAAAAAGGGAAGTTACAAGTTACTCAGATATTTCAAGGGTATGTTATCATAGATGCAAAAAGACAGATAGGCTCAGTTAAGGTAAAGGTTGACCTTGTCAGTGAAGATACCAGCCTAGGACGTAACCGCCCACCATAACTGCTTTAGTTAAAGTTTAATTTAGACCATCCTTTGTGGTTACTTTAGGTCTCTGAGTTTGCAAGACCACCATGCAGGCCTCCCCTGAGCTTGTCAGGTCAGCATCTGGTCCCTTTTGTCCACAAAAGCATAAAAAACATTATGCACATTAAGAAGTTAGTAGCTTATATATGGGAAGTCAATTTGCAAGAGTCAGGTAATACATATCTTTATTTTTTATTTTTTAAAATATTTATTATTGAAAGTATTAAATATCATTAAATATGTCCCTCTTTTTCCCCCCATTAACCTCTTCTAGCCTGCCTTCACCTCCCACCCCAGACCCTCACCACCCTATTGTCTGTGTTCATGTATGTATATATGCATACAAGATCTTTGATTGATCTCTTCCCTTTTACTCACTCACCCACCCACCCACATCTGCCTTCCCTCTAAGATTCAACAGTCTGTTCCATGCTTTTATGTCTCTGGATCTATTGTGTCCATCAGTTTATTTTGTTCATTTGATTTCACATATGAGTGAGATCATGTGGTACTTGTCTTTCTCTGACTGGCTTATTTCGCTGAGTATAATAATCTCCAGGTCCCTCCATGCTGTTGCAAAGGGTAAGAGATTCTTCTTTTTTACTGCTGCATAGTATTCCATGGTGTAAATTTACTACAGCTCTTTTATCCACTCATCTACTGATGGGCACTTGGGCTGTTTCCAGATCTTAGCTATTATAACTTGGGCTGCTATAAACATAGGGATTCATACATTTTTTCTGATCGGTGTTTAGGGTTTCTTAGAATATATCCCTAGAAGTGGGGTCACTAGGTCAAATGGCAGTTCCATATTTAGTTTTTTAAGAAAACTCCATACTGTTTTTCATAATGGCTCTTCCAGTCTGCATTCCCACCAGCAGTGCACGAGGGTTCCCTTTTCTCCACATCCTCGCCAGCACTTGTCCTTCATTGATTTGTTGATGGTAGCCATTCTGACAGGTGTGAGATGGTACCTCATTGTCATTTTAATTTGCATCTCTTAGAAGATAAGTGACTTTGAGCATTTTTTCATATGTCCCTTGTCCATCTGCATGTCACTTTGGAGAAGGGTCTATTTAGGTCCTTTTCCCTTTTTTAAATTGGATTGTTTGTTCCTTTTGTTGAGTTGTATGAGTACTTATATATTTTGGAAATTAACTCCTTATCAGATGTATTATTGGTAAATATGTTCTCCCATACAGTGGGCTCTCTTTATATTTTGTTGATGGTTTCTTTTGCTGTGCAGAAGTGTTTTTTTTTTTATTTTGATGGAGTCCCATTTGTTTATTTGTTACTTTGTTTCCTTTGCCCTAGGAGATGTATCAGTAAACATATTATTATGAGAGATGTCTGAGATTTTGCTACCTATGGTTTCTTCTAAGATTTTTATAGCTTCACATCTTACATTTAAGTCTTTTTTTTTGGTAATTTCATCTGTAATACACATAGAATGAGGACTATTTAAAGTAAAAACATTAATATATGTGGTGTTTACAGCAAAATAGATGTAGAGTTTAAAACTATGAGAATACAAAGGGAGGGAAATGGAATTAAACTGTCATATGTTTTATACACTTAATTAGTATATTCATTTCAAGATTGGTTGTAATAACTTCAAGATTTGTTTTTAAAAAATATTTTTATTGATTTTTAGAGAGAAAGAGAGAGGGCAAGATAGAAACATCAATGATAAGAGAGATTCATTGATCTGCTGCCTCCTTTATGCCCCAATGGAGGATTGAGCCCACAGTCTGGGCATGTGTCTTGACTGAGAATGGAACCATGACCTCTAACCACTGAGCACACCAGCGGGGCGAAGATGCATATTTTTTTAAAAAATTATTTTATTGTTGAAAGTATTAAGATGTCCCCCATTTTACTACCCCTGCTTGACCACCTCTTTCCATTTCCCACCCATCCCAGGCCTCCGCCTGTCTATTGTCTGTGTCCATGGGCTATGACTAATTTGTACTTCTAAAAGTTGATGGATTAGTTTCATTTTTTGCATCTATCTGTCCAATTTTCCCAGCCCCATTTATTGAAGAGATTGTCTTGACTCCATGCTTTATTGTTGCCTCCTTTGTCAAAAGTTAATTGAGTGTAATGGCTTGGGTTGATTCTTGAGGGTCTCTGTTCTGTTTCATTGATCTATACGCCTGTTCTTGTACTACTACCAGGCTGTTTTGATTACAGTGGCTTTGTAGTATAACTTGATAGCTGGCTTTGTGATCCCTCCAACTTTGTTCTTTCTCAAGATTGCTGCAGAAATTCGGGGTCTTTTTCGTTTCATATAAATTTTTGGAGTATTTGTTCTAGGTCTGTGAGCTATGCCATTGGGTTTTTAAGGAGTAGTTGAGCAGATTTTTAAATTAGAAACTGAAATCAAAGTAAAATTAGTCCAAGAAAAAAAAAAGGACTTGACCTAAGTACCTTGAGTCTACTGTTTCTCAGAATTTGAATATATTCTTAATGAGCACATACGACTCTATGTTTATGAATTTTCATTTGGACACATTTACAGGAAATGTTCTAAACTTACATTTCCTGAATTAAGGCTAATGTGAGGCTCAGCATGTCAAGGACTATAAACTATTTATGCTTATATAACCAGTCCCAGGCTAGCTCATTCATTTATTTTATTCAACACTTGGTGCCGCTACCGCACAGGAACTACCCTTATGCCTTGAGACCAAGACAGCAAAAAGTGTCTTTATAGAGTGTAGATTTTAGTTAAGAGAGATGGACATTGAACAAATAAATAATGAAATTGGTACATAATGTCACTTAGAGAAAACTGAAATAAATGATTATTGACTCAATACTTCCAGAAAGTAACCACATTATACTTTCTCTATGATTTTAGGTTTAATGTGATCACAATTCTGGAAAATAATTTGGGGAGGTATTTTTATTTTCCAAAGGAGAGAAATTTACGAATCTATAGATTAAACAATATTCCCAAGATTCCACAGCTAGTTGCTGACAAAATCAAAATAAAAGCATTTATCTTCAGATTACTCAGTAGAAATCTCATGCAATTTAGTCCTCCTTCTGTTTCATGGGGATTATTTCTATGTTGCCTTCCTTTCTACTTTTTTTGTAAATATATATTTTTATTGATATCAGAGAGAAAGGGAGAGGGAGAGAGAGACAAAAAACATCAATGATGAGAGAGAATCATTGATTGTCTTCCTCCTACAGGCCCCCACTGGGGATCAAGCCTGCAACCCAGGTATAAGCCCTGACTGGGATTCAAACCGTTACCTCCTGGTTCACAGGTTGATGCTCAACCACTAAGCCATACCAGCTGGGCGTTCTTCCTACTTTTATGTCACCCCCTCTCAATATGTGCTGCCAAAGCCTGCCAAGCCTGTTTCCCCGGTTGCCTGGGTTGCCTGCATCTCGGTGGAGACTGCAGCTCAGAAAGACTCCATTATGGCCCAGCAGATCTGCAGGACATGCAAGCCTGCTGGGCTATGGGAATAATACCTGTGTCCCAACTGTGAATCTAAGAACAGGATTTAATCAACATCCCAGTGGAAAAGGAGTAGGGATGCAGGCAATCCAATTTTCTCCCAGTTGGCAAATTCTGAGTATAGTCAAATGACTTACCTTTTTTAAGAAAACTAAACAGAAAACAACAATAAAAAGGACAACAAATGTGTGAAAGTTTTGCGATAAACTTTCTAAAAGTTAATAGTAAATCAGTAATTAGAAGAGACTTTAAAAACTGGTAGCTGTAAGGCAATGAAGGTGATGCATCTATGAAGCTGGAGCAGAAAGTCATAGTGAAAGAAAGACTGAGAGGAAATACAACAGGAGGAATTTTTTGAAAATCCACAAAAGGAGGCAATAAAACTGAGATAAATGGGGAATAAAATGAGAAGTGAGAAAGGGTTTGAAAGGAATTGAAAGCGTGATGACAAAATTGAAATATTTATTGGCAGCTTTAAGCAACAGAATTTATCCTACAATTATATTAATCAAGAATGGAAAAGAGGCCCTGGCTGGGTAGCTTAGGTTGCAGGTTCAATCCCCAGTCAGGGCACATACAAGAAACAACTAATGAATGCATAGATAAAAGGAAGAAAAATTATGGTTTCTCTCTCTCTCTCTCTCTCTCTCTCTCTCTCTCTCTCTCTCTCCCTCCCTCCCTCCTTCCCTCCCTCCCTCTCAATCTCTTTCAAATAATGTTTTTTTTAAAGAATGGAAAGAATAAAATTATGAGAAAGATCAGGGATAATGGAGGACAGAGATAAAAACTAACCATAATATACTTTCTGGAGGAAGAAATCCAAAGATTTAGAATGGAAGGAATAATTAAGATACATTTGGGAAATTCCTAATGTTATCTGTGGAAATAGAGTTCTGGGGTGCGGTGAGAAAGTAATTCCCTGAGGCCCTCACTGGAGGATGGGGTTTTGTGGAAAGCTTTGTTGATGATGTAAAAGTCCCTCTAATGTCCCATCTCTGTATGTCCCGCCATGGAAGAAGTCCAATATTGTCCTCAGCATGGCCAGAATAAGGCCACTGCCCAGAATTTCTGCCATGTTAAAGTCCAGTCCAGTCCAACATCTGGTTAGCTTGGCTTGTGTTCCCAGCTGCAGTCCCTTGTGTGTGGGGTCTTGTGGCTGCTTAAGGCCACAGGCTGTGGAGAGAGAATAGGCCTACGGACAGATGAGTGCCCATCACTGAGCATGAGGGAGCAAGCTCCTTTGTCTTTTTTTTTCTTAACTTTCCAAGATTTCTTGGGCTTCTGATAGGGTCCAACCCATAGCCAATCCATTGTTCCCCAGGCTAGGCTGGCAGGCAAGAACCTTCCCTAAATCACCCAGATGTCACTGTGCATATGAATCCATGGAGTATTCACATGTGATCACATTGAAACCATGTGGGTAATCCAAAATAATCTCCCTAAATCAAGGCACATACCTGTAAGCACATCTGTGATGTCCCTTTTTTTCGTGTAAATTAATATAGTCACAGATTCCTGGGATTATGGATGGACATCTTTGGAGGCCATTGTTCTACCCATCACAATACATATCCATTTGAATAGAATGCTAATGGTTCTTTTTTTAAAAATGAGAATACATATACATATATATATATATACATATATATATTAAAAATAGTGCTAGAATTATGTATAACGTCATTAATATTGGTTGCCTGAAGGGAAGAGAGATGACATAGAAGTGAAAAGGGGAATTTTCCTTGAGTTTTCTTTTGTGCCTTGAAATTAGCATCATGTAAATTGTTATCATACAAAACCTACATGTTTTTACAGAATAAAATCAAACCTCTTTTGCAAAATATAAAATGAGGATGCATGAAGATTGATTTCATTTCAGTCGGGGACTATGACCCCTATATAGCTCATCCATATCAGCACATAAAGAGCTTACTCAGTTATTTAGAAATGTTTTTCACAACTGTTTCATATTCCACCATATCATTTGACTATCATTACATGTATTGAAGGCTAGTGAAATCTTTGCTTCTGCTCTTCAGCACAGAACTACAGCGCACATTCTTGCAAATGTGCCAGTTCTCATAATATCAGAAAATACATAGGACACATCATAAGAAATGGAGTTAATCAATCAATGGGAATGTGCATTTTATATTTTGACTAATATTTCTGAAGTAGACTCTCTAGGAGTTGTGTCCATTTATATTCTATGTCTGAAAATCCTGTTTCTATGTACTTTTGCTAATATGTACGATATTAATATTACCTTTAGCTTCTTGATAGCAGATAAATTGAATCCTTGCTTAAGTTCACATAACCCTTGAGGTGAGTGAAATTGAGAATCTTCTCATGTGCTTAAAAATTATTTGTATTTTTCAGTCTGGGAATTTTCTTTCTTGTTTTCCCTTTCTTCCTCCCTCCCCGACACCCCTTCCTTCTTCCCTCCCTTGTTTCTCCCTCCCTATCCATCTCCTTCTTCCAACTGTTTGCCTATGTTTTTTGTTTTTGGTTTTTTTTTCTGTTAGGTTGATGAACTCTTTCTTATTGATATGGCAATGCTCTTTATCTCCTAAAGAAACAAATTATTTTGGGGGAGGGCTTTGTTTTTAGCTTTGTTAAACAGATTTTTAAATTTTTTCAACATTTTATTTTAGTTTTTAGATTTTGGGTGGTTGGTTTTACTTCACCACTATAATTTTTTATACTTTCATAAATTATTTCGTGTTTTTATGATTTCAACATTTATACCTTTGATCCATTTTCTTATGCTGCAAGCTACACAAAATTTATTTTTATTTTTTCCAGAATGCTACCCAGTTGTTCTAAAACCACTTATTAAATTTTTTTACATCTGTTTTTAATATGCTTCTGAAAAAAATAATTTCCTTTAAAACCAAAATTTTCAAGTTTAAGAATGGACATTTATTGTATATGCCTATTAATATTTAGTCTCAATACATTTATTGTATTACTGTTTACTAAGCCCTTAGAAAGGACTAATATTTTCAGTGTTTTTATGAATAGACAGATAATTTAATATGTCTTGGCAAGAGCTGTGGTAGACCACAACTGGGTGGACTGTCCATCTAACACCAATTTATCCTGTGCCCATATCTGTCCTGCAGATCTTTCCTTGGGAAACCATTCCTCTTCTGTCTGACTGTGCTACTGGCCATCATGGTATCTGACCACCCCAGACAGAGTTGAAAATATGATTTAGGTTGGCCAGTCATTGAGGCTATTTCATCCCCCTAGCAAGCTCTTCCTGGCTCCACTCTCAGTCTGAGCTACCATAAGAATAGAACCCAAGCATTTAAATTCTAGAACACAACTTTCTTTTCCCTGTCACTTCTTCCTATTGTATGATTAGAGCCAGGGAAGGGGGAGAAGAACCTCTGTTCCATAATTCTGTTCCTTTCCTTTCCTTCTCTTGATTGGGCTTGATGATTCATCCAAAAAAGCTTGATCAACCATCATAAAGAAACCTTAGCTTTGAGAGAATATAACCTTAATCATCTAGTTTTGAGAAGCACAATATTTTCCTCCCTGTTGCATTATTTTATTGCTTCCTGATATATTTTCTACCTCCAGGAATGGGCAACCTCTCTCTAAAGTAACAAAAAAACAAAATACAAGATGCATTATCCACAGTTTAAAATATGGCCACACCCATTTTTTTTAAGGCCTTTTCTCCTCCCTGTTAACTAAGCCAATTAGTTAACTTTGCATCCTAGGCACATAGTACAAGTATAGAGAAGATGCTTAGTAAATGTTTACTTACCAAATCAATGGCTGCATAAGTCGTCCCAAGTTAGAATTCTCTCCCCTGGGAAAAGCTCCCAGAGGTGACTCCCTGCTTTTTGCTTAACTAATTTTCATACCTTTCTTTTCTGTTAACAGTGCACCCTGGGAGATTTTTTTCTCCCTGCATAGCCATTTTATTTTCCTCTCTGTGAGTGGATTTATTGAAAGGAAATGGGTAAAGGGGAGGGAAGAAAGGGATGAGAGAGGGACGAAGGGAAGAGTTCTCAGACACAGATTCCTTAAATTTGCATTCAGGAGTGAAAATATCTGAGCTGCAGAGAGAGCCTTCACCCTTTGTGGCCACATAGAGGCTGGCCTTCATCCCTTGGATGGCCACACACACACACACACACACACACACACAGAGAGAGAGAGAGAGAGAGAGAGAGAGAGAGGAATTAGATTGAAGAGGGTGAGTAGCTGTTAGTGTCCTTGGTCCCCTCAAAGGTACCATCTGGGTGCATCTGCAGGAAACATCCCTGCTGGCTGAATAAACGTGTCACAGTTCCCTCCAGCTGGGGTTCACTTGGGCTGTTGCTGGTCCTCGGGCTTCTTCCATAGAGACCCTGCAACACAGGCACTCCTTTCTTCCAAGAAAGCTTAGCATCTTCAGGAGAAGCTTCTGTGTGGGGTTGCTCGAGTCCCCGCCCATCTCCGCTAATTGTTCAACCAAAAGGCGGCCTGTGCTGAAAAACAGGCTCCAGACCCTATGGTGTTCACGTCCCAGATGTCCCAGGTGCCTAGCAGTTCACACCCCCACGGGGCAGGACCCTGGATGCCGGACAGGAGCCCAACAGGCTGATGGCCACACAGGCAGGGGAGGGGGAAGTGAGGCTGGGCCTGGGCAGTCCCCCCGGGGAGCCACAGGCACTGCCACATCCCGATGGGATGTGACACTTTAGGACTTTTCCAAGAGGCAGCTGGTCTGCAGGCGGAAGGGAGGGAGACTGGGTGGGTGTTCCTTTCCAGGTGCTGCCCCACTCCCAGGCGGGGGAGGGAGGTAGGGGAGGGGGTCGCACAGGCCCTGGCCTTCTAGACTCTTGACTCAGGGTACCCTTTCTGCTCCTGCTGTCAGCTGGGGCAGTGGATGCTGGGTGAGGAGCGTGACGGAGCGTGAGAATCCTGCTCAAAGGACACACCTGCAGGAAGGTTAGTTCCTTCTAACCATGGCCTCTCTCCGTCTGCTGCTCAGGGCACCAGTGACTCTCCGAAACGGAAGGGAAGGGAAGAGAAGGGAAACCAGTCTAACATTTTTTTATTTCCCAGAACTTTATTCAAGAAAATGACCTAATGTCTCCTCAAAAAATAACCTTTTCAATCACATTTGGGAGTCTTCTGTTGCCCAGACGACTGGTTGTCAGCCACCTAGAGTAAACAAAACGTGGTCCTAAGCCTTTGGCCCTGGCTACTCCTTAGTGGTAAAAAAAATAGTTTCCGTTTATACTCCTTGTGTACTAAATAGCGACATGACAACTAGAAGCCTAGCCTGGGGGCCTGTGCCCTGGGTAAGTAATGCATGGCCTGGAGGGCTCCCTCCAGCAGTATTTGTGCGCATGGGCATTTAAGGGATGAGACCTGGATTCCTCCCAGACACCGGAGGTCTGTAGCTACACAGGCAGCTTTTTCAGCGTCCTGAGCCCACGTAGTCTGTGATGGGCCCTGAACTATGCATTTCAGGAAGGCTCGCATGTGATTCTGATCTCTATGCCTGGTTGCATCTTACTCCTGAGTACTGAGTACCACCAATCAGACAGTTCTGACTTTGAGCATTAGCTTAGCCTCCAATAAGTTTTCTATCCAGATGCAAGTCATTTAACACGGCACCCCCATCTTCATTGATAAATTGCAGAAACTATTGTCTCTTTCCCAAATGTTAGTGATGATCACATGATGTTATGATTATGCATCCACAGTGCATAGCACATGGGCATTAAATAACTGCAATTATTATTATGATGTAGCTAAGCAGTGGGTCTCTGTTCCCAGGGAATAGATGAAATATGTACCCATTCGTTATGGTAATGAACAGGAATAAACATCTTTTAGAAAAAGGTCGGGCTGACTTTGAAATATTTTATATTGGACAAGCTCATTTGATCAAAAGATGGTCTTAGAATGAAATTCAATAAAATATAGGCTAAGTCCATGGAAAGAGCTATCACGGAACCCAATGAAAATTCAATTTAATTCTTTAACTAACCTTATAAATAAGTGTTGAAGTTGCCTTTCTCCATTTAAAGTGCTTTCAGGTAAGACAAACAGCTCAAGTCTCTTTATTTTCCTCCAGTCGCCCTTAAATGAACACCTTAGTTATTTCTGACACCTCTAATCCAACCTGGAGTCCTCCACGCATTCTACAGCTGCTATTTATTTTCTTCAGTGTCTAATAGTTCCTGTCCTCCTAAAAGATGAATTCGGAAGTCCCTTCCAGATTTCTTGCTCAGGATTGCTTCAGGTGGGGGAATGTACTTCCAAACCCATCATGATACCAAGTAGTAGACCCAAGCGCTTTCATTCATGAAAGGGAGATGGACTGGAGGAAAAGTTGCCTCACTGTTTCCCAGCTACACAGTCAAGCAACAATTGTGGGATCCATAGCTGGCGACGAATTGCAAAATCTTGGGCTGCATTTCACGGTGTGACACTGGAAACGTAGGAGGAGTAATTTCAAGGGGGATTCCGACTTAGAAATCTCTTAAAGCCACAAGCCAGGAATGCCTAGTCTCCTCCCTCTCACACGGCAGTTCTCAACCTGTGGATCGTGACCCCTGTGGCGGTCGAACAACCCTTTCACAGGGGTCGCCCAAGACCATCCTGCATATCAGATATTTACATTACGATTCATAACAGTAGCAACATTACAGTTATGAAGTAGCAACGAAAATAATTTTATGGTTGGGTCACAACATGAGGAACTGTATTTAAAGGGCCAGAAGGTTGAGAACCACTGCGCCTGTACCAAATCCTTTTTGAAGAATCATGACTTTTGTTTCTATTTTAAAATTTGGATGAATACATATTTTAATTTTAAACTAACTCAATAGTTACCTAGAACACACAAATTATATACTGTCTATGGCAACACGATATTTAATGTTTTCATTGTTATTTCTTATTTTTATAACTTAAATCAAAATGCCACATCCCATGAATGCTGCTTACCATCTTAAATGTATCCAATCTTTTAATAAGTATTTGAGCCCCCCTGTGAGTCAGACAATCTTTTCTAGGCACTGATAAATTCAATAATAAACAAAAACATAAAAACTGCTGTCTGGATGGAGCTTATATTCTAATTGGGGCTCTGACACTATAATAATAAGATCTAAAGGGAAAAATGCATTGAAGGAGGAAGACAAGAACTATAGAGCCTGGGAGGAGGGGCGAGGATACAGTAACAGTTACTATCCAGTAATTGAATTGAATCTTTATTTAAAAGATCAAGCCCCCAAGTATATTGGGTTTTGAGCTCAATTTGCTTGCAGGTTTTCTTCTCAATAAACCAATTATGTATATTTTGTTGTAATTTGATTTCGTGTCGCCTCTCTAAAAATGTGTTTGCAATATATGATGATGGCTTAGTAACTGTCTTTTAATGAAATTAACTTGTGCTTGCTCTGGATCATACCTGTCTTCTCATCTTTTTCATTAAGGTACCTAAACCAAAGGAGAAAATACTTCTTAAGGCTAATGGGTTTCTTTAATTCACAATATAACTGTCGAGACATTAGGCTAAGCTATGATGGGAAAGGCCATGAAAAACCTCCTGGCGTAGCTGGAAAGACAAGCTGGGTGACCGTGCAGTCTGATGAGAACCATAATAGAGAGCAGCATACCGTTCCATTCAAGTAGAAAGGTAGGAGTGACTTAACAGAGACAACCAGGGAACTCATGCTTCAGAGGAAAAGGGGAATCTAAACTCTCTAGACTGATGACTGCTAGTCCAGGCTCCAATCAGAGGAGCACATTCTACTGCATGCCACCTGCAAAGTGCCCATATAAGAAAGGTCCAGACCTGTAGAGAATTTTTATGAGTTTATTTGAGCCAAACTGAAGACATGCTGGGATATAAGATCTGAAATGCTCCCGAGAAAGAGTGCTGCCGTCTCTTTTATGCATTGAAAGTTAAGAAGGGAAGGGAAGGAACATTACATGGAGGTGGGAAAAAGCGAAGGGGATTGAATGATAGGATAGTTAACAAGATCCTGTGCTCTTTTGAGGGTGGTGATTATTTCAACGGTGTATTAACCTAGGTGCCCAGAAACAATGTTCAGCTTGCATAAGGCACATATAAACCTTTTACGGAAAAGTTATATGCTTTGGGTGTGACTATCCAGCAAGATCTGTTGACCTGCCCAGCTAGGAATTAATGATCAGATCATCCTGTGAGGTTACTTGACATAGGGTGCCCCTTTTTTTGTCCATAGTAGGCATGAAGCGGTTAGTTTGATGGAGGTGATACCATGGTAATTAACCTAGTTATTAATTAACAGGAAAGAAGAAAAGGGAAGGTCAAATATGATAGTCATTTGATTTTTTTACAGAGAGGAAGGGAGAGGGATAGAAACATCAATGAGAGAGAAACATCAATCAGCTGCCTCCTGCATACCCCCTACTGGGGATGTGCCGACAACCAAGGTACATACCCTTGACTGGAATGGAACCTAAGACTCTTCACTCCACAGGTTGATGCTCTATCCACTGAGCCAAACAAACCGTTTAGGGCCTCAATTGTACTTTTAATGAAACATTCCGGTATCCTACTAGCCTGGAAGCTTCTGGGACATATGGTAGGACCAGTGGACTCTCTTCTCCTGTGCCCATTGTTGGACCCCCACCTCAACATTAGGTAGGCCCCCTGGTCTAAGACAATTTTATGTAGGATCACATGTCCATCAGACATTGTAAGACCTGGGATAGTGGTAATGGCTGAAGCACGGAGGGCAGAGAAGATAAGCCCCTTGCACCACTTCAGATTTGATTTTGGCCCACATTAAATTTAATCTGTCCTGTAAGGGAGGACACTCTAACTTGGTGATCACTCACAAATTCTGAAAGGAAAGAAGAAAAAGGAAAAGACAAAGAAAGAATGACTCCCCCCAAAAAACTGTGATAGGGTAAGATATTATATGGGCAGCTGTACCTTCTCCTGAGGAATTGCTATTTATCATCTTTCTTCTCTATCAATCATTATAGGTTCCCCTCATTTTTCATCAGTTCTCAGATATTTATCCCTGAGGAGGCTGGGGCCTTGATTAGCATGCCCCTGGGTGAGCTGTTGCTGAGGTTGGCCAATTATAGTTATCACCAGGGAAGTAAAGCACCAAGAAGGGAACCAGTCCCTGGTTTCTATACTCCACACAGCTTTCATTATGTAGCAGCAAATCTACCTCCTCATGAACAGGGTCAATCACTACTATCAGAAGTTCCACTCTACTTCTTCTGGTTTGGCATCAGAAGCCCACATTAATCATCATACTCTATCATTAAGGTGAATTTTGATCTCTCTGCTCTTTCTCATTATGGTATGACTTTATAGTTTAACAATGAGAGGATACTTTTATTTCCTTTATTTCTAGCTTGTAAGACATGCCCTGCTGTTACCCCTACATGAAGACCACAGTTCCATATCACTGTAGGTTAGTATGTGTGAGGATTAGATTAGTAATATTAGTATCAGATTAATGGAGATAATTCTGGCGAAAGAATTACAGATCAACTTGTGCAGCAGTTTAGAGTTGAAATACTTCTAAGTGATGGAGAGTTAGGTCTGGATATGTGAATTGAAAGCTAGTTAAAATGGCTTGGAAGGTTGAGACGGGGGGGAGTGGTCAAGGGAATGTCAGTGGTCCAACTGAAGGCCTGAAGAGGGCAATGGCGATTGAATAAAAAGATGTAGAGCAAATCTGAGAAATATATTCCAGGAAAAATATCCCACTTTGGCAGTTAATCGGGTATGGGGACTAAGAAGGTGGTAGAGTCTGTACTGAATCCAGCTTCCTCTCTAGGGTTATATACTGCCCAGCTTATCTCTCAGCTTCTGCTGCTGGTCACTCAGTAGCATCAAGACTCGGAGAAGTACCGGGATGCGAAATAAATGAGAAATTTGGCTTTATAAAGCAGGACATGGAAAAATTACCCAAAAAAGGTGTCAAAGTCACACATATTTTTAAGATTTTAGGGTTTTATGGCTTTGAATACATTCCCCACATCTTAGGTATAAAAGTCCTAGAGATGGTTGGGAAAGGGCATTTTTGAGGATGATTTTTGAAATGTGTTATAAGCTCCACTCCCACCCTTTCCTCCATCACTACTACTAAGGAGGAAAATATATCCTATATGGAGAATTTCATCCCCTCACATCAAGGCTGTTGAGAGGTGCTTCTCTGGGACCACTTGTAAAATTTGATAGGTGACTCCTGAAAGTGGAGGTGGTAGACCCAATAGACCATTTTCTTATTCTTAACTAGAGGTTTGGTGCACGGATTCATGTACCTGTGGGGATTGTGCTGAAACCAGCTCTCCAAAATCCCCTGAGGGGTTCTGGATTGTGAGAGGGCACACACCAGGCCAAGAGACCCCACCAGGGCACAATCAGGGCTGGGGAGGAACTGAGGGGGCGCTCCAGAGCATGTCTAGCCCACCTCATGCAGTCCCCATCGGCCAGACCCCAGCAGCAAGCTAAGCTACCTGTCGGAGTGTCTACCCTCTGGTAGTCAGTGTGCATTATAGTGACTGGTCAAACGGTTGAATAAACGGTCGAACACTTAGCATATTAGGCTTTTATTATATAGGATGTGTGTGTGCGTGTGTGTGTGTGTGTGTGTGTTTATAATATACTACATATAAAATATATGCAAAAGTTGAAGGATAAGTTAGCTAATTGCAACCAACAGGACAAAGGAGAAATTGCTGAGTAAGGATGAGTCATCATCCCACTCCCAGGATTTGTCAGAACAGAGAATTTGAGTGTTACCTGTGGACAATATGGGGACCACAAGGAACAGAGAGTCGGTGTGAGGCTGCCTTAAGACATATCCTTATATTTGAGATGCTTGTGAGACTTTGTATTTAAATTAATGGGGGCAGATGAAATTAAGTGCACAGATTAAGTGTATGAATTTGGCATAAAATCAAAATAGGTGAAATCATGAAGAATCTGCAAATAAAATATTAGAGAGTACTGACAATGAAATGTCAGCATTTAGCTAGGGTTTGGAGGACAACAAAGATCGCACTCTAGGGCAGGGGTGGGAAACCATTTTTCTGCCAACGGCTGTTTGGATATTTAGAACATCATTTGTGGACCATATGCAATTATCATCTTAAAGATTAGCCTGTTATATTTGGTCAAACATTTAGTTAACTCACTTCTAATGCCTTGGCAGGGCCAGACCGAATGATTGCCATGGGCCAGTCGTTCCCCACCCTTGCTCTAGGGCAGTGGTTCTCAACTTTCTGGCCCTTTAAATACAGTTCCTCATGTTGTGACCCAACCATAAAATTATTTTCGTTGCTACTTCATAACTGTAATGTTGCTACTGTTATGAATCATAATGTAAATATCTGATATGCAGGATGGTCTTAGGCAACCCCTGTGAAAGGGTCGTTTGACCGCCAAAGGGGTCGAGACCCACAGGTTAAGAACCACTGCTCTAGGGGGACACATTAACAATGATGTGTAGTTGCTACTCCCACTTATTTATTATTCTCTGCTGGGCCCACTCCAATCAGGCTTTCTCTTCACTACTTCCCTGAGAGTGCACTAATGGAGGCCATTACTGTGTGTGCTAATGAAGGTTACTGGTAATCTGGTCATTTGCCTTCTCTTATTTGAACTTTCATTGGCCTTCAACTTGCCGGATGGCTTCTTTTCTTCTCGTGGCTTCTGAGATCCCACATTCTCCTGTATATTTCTCCTACCTCACGGGCTTCTTTGCAGGCCTCACCGCCTGTGCTTCAACTGTAAATGTAGAAATGTACCCAGGATTTGGTCTTGACCACTTTCCATTTCTGTTTGCAGGCATACCTCAGAGATATTGTGGGTTCAGTTCCAGAACCTTGTAATAAAGCAAGTTATAATTTTTGGCTGATGGAGGTACACTACAATAAAATGTGTTATACTTGTACTCTTAATTCTTAGAGATAATATTGTGTAGTATCTTGGGTCTAGGATATAAATTATGTGCTAATGATTTATAAACTGCATTTCTAACAGACAGCTATGAAATTACTAACTTGATAAAGCTAGCTGGGTGGCTAATAGAGATCTCAATATACAAAAGAGAATTTTGATTTGTTTGTGTTCCATCTGCCACCCACAATATCTTTTCCCCAAGACTCCTCTGTCTTAGTCAACATCCAGACAATGTCCACCCAGTTCCTCAAGCCAAAGTCCAGGAGTAATTTTGAATGCACTCTCCCACATTATGTCATCTGATAGATCATATGTTAAGTCCTCAGGTTTTTATATCTGAAATATATCCTAAATTCTACTTCTACTCACCATCCTAAGTGCTATTTTCCTTGTCCAAAAACCCCCACACTATTTTGCATGATGACTTCCATAGCCTTATCCATGATTGCATGGCTTCCATGAGGCACTTCCCAACACTCACAATACAACACACACAGCCTATGAGTCATCAGATCATATGGACCTTTTCTGACCCCTCAGGCAGGAGTGGCTGCCCAGTTTTATTTCTCAGTATAGACACTGAATTTTCTTTTTGAATATTAACATCTTTTCTTTTGCTTATTTATTCTCTCCACCCAGAGTAACCTATAAAAAAATGAGTGATATGTGTCCCCAGCGTCTAGAACAATGTCTGAATTATAGTAAATACCCAGTAAATGCACCTTGAGCAAATGAAAGAATAGTAGGGATGAAACATAGTTTGTAGAGGATTAATGGTTATGTCACAAACATCGATTAATATTTCAAGACTTTGTACTTGAAGAAAAAAATAATAAAGTAGAGATTTAAAGAGGAGATAAGCTAAGAAAGGCTTTGTTTGCAAGACTGGGAAAGAACTGAATGCATGTAAAGTTTATAGGGAAGAAACCAATGAAGCAGGAAATTAAATATAATAAAAAGATAAAGTATGAGACATGATCCTAAAATAATCAGGAACTGTTGGATCAGAGCTGCCGATTCTTATTGGAGGATTAGCCTTAGAAATGGGAAAACAGAAGATCCTGTTTTCCTTCCTCTCTCTCTTCTTTGTATTTTCTCCTCTCCCCTTTTATTCATCTCTCCCTTTTTATTCTTTTATTTCCTCCTGCTACAATTTCTATTTGAGTGCTTCTGTAGTAACAGGTGCTGTGAAATAGATAGGGAATTTAAGGAGAATAAAAACAAAAAGCATGCCTGGTCAATGTTGTTCAGTGGTTGAGCATCTACCTATGAACCAGGAGGTCACAGTTTGATTCCCAGTCAGGGCATTTGCCCAAGTTGCAGGCTTGACCCCCAGTAAGGGGCGTGCAGGAGGCAGCCGATTAATGATTCTTTCTCATCATAGATGTTTCTATTTCTCCCTCTCCCTTCCTCTCTCTGAAATCAATAAAAATATATTTTAAAAGTGAGATCTGAAACCATCAAGGTGCCAAGGAAATTAGCAGCAGCATCCCTAATGGGTTTATCACAGTTACTCTATTAGTCACAGATAAGAAAACGAACTCTGGTCTACTTAAATGGAACATGAGTGTGGGAATTATGGGCATACCTCACAGAAACTACAGGAAGCCAGAGACAGGCTATGGCAAGAGCCAAGCCAGGCCGAGCCGAGATAGCGGGACATCCCAAGGGCTGGTTGTACAGCTGTAGCTGGCATCACCGCTAGTTATCCTGTTGTTGCTGGACTCTAGTCCTCTGAACCCTTGCCACCACACCACTGGGGACTTTCCATTCCACTGCAGGGGCCATAAAAGGCTTCATGGGCCCTTTCTTTTGCTTCAAACCCTCAGAATGAGACAGAGTCATCTGACTGGTCATGCTCAGGTCACAGAAGACCTGAGGGGACAGGAATGTCTAACCTCTGTCCAGTTTCTGGAAGGGGCCATGGATCTGCTTCTTTTCTTTCTTTGGATTCCCACACATGTGAGTATGAAACCTGGCCATCCCCAAAGTCTAATACTCACTAGAGGCAATTCCAGAGGATGGCGTGGAGGTGGAAGTGATTCTGCTCCCTGGGCTCTGATGTACACCTCTACCTGGAATCACCCTGTGACTTTGCATCATTCATCCATGTGCTCCAGGCCATGTTCCACTTCCCTGTAAAATGTGTCTGTTGCGCCCATGCGTTTGCTAGCCCTTTCCAGCACTAAGAATCTCCAGGTTGCATCTCATATCTGAAGAAATATATCAGGAAACCAAATCATACCCCAGTTTGAGCATTTGCACTTATGACCTTTCTTGGAAAGTCCTTAGTGGGTAACATAGAACAGAATATATTCACCGTGTATTATAAAGGTGGAAGAATACAAATGAGAAATGGTAAAGGGCAGGCATATTCGCTGGACAAATGAACTGAGACTCAGAGAGACAAGGTGCCAACAGTGTGGTTATGTTTGCACTCCTGAAAAAAAGAGGAAAAAATGGCAAGGGAGCCAGAGTTCCCTCTTAACAAACAGTTCAAAAAAAATAGGGCAAAGAACACAATATAAAAGGCAGGGTATGTCAAGTCACAAACATCAGCTGGATGTAACAGGCTAAATACAATTCAGGTTTCTGTTCCTCAGAGAGAGATGTCTCCATGACTGGTAAGTTCAGGAAAGACTGGCACAAACTTCAGATGACACAGGGCTCATCTTTGTGACATTGTCATCCAAGGTCATGGAGTAAAGCATCAGGGACAGGCACTTAAAGGTCAGATGCTCAGGATGTTCTTAATGTTTGGAAAGCAGAGGAAGAAATGCACTAGAATTATTTTTAGGTCTTTGGTGGTTTAATAAATGCACTAGAGAAAAAAATTAAGTTAAACCTGAAAGGCAGAGGATATTATTAAAAATTGTATTCATTCATCGTCTTCTGAGAATGTAATTACTCATTCTGGCCAATAGACAAGTTAAATAAATTCAAATTGCAACACTGAATTTATTTGAAATCTTATTGCTATTTCCCAGTATAATAGACGTTTATATCTAGGGGGGAATCTTTTTCTCCTTACACTAATTATTTGGGCTAAGGTGTTCAGTTTAGGAATTGATGAGCAGTAAAAGAGAAAATCAGTTAATGATGCACCAAGAGATAATCTTTTAGAGAAGCACCTACAACCTCATATTCTTACAAAATTCTTTTGATTTATAACTTGACAAGACTGCTTTCCTTTATATATAAATAATGCAAAATCTTATTAAAATGAAAGAGATAGGCGTTTTAGGTAGTGTGCATTTTCTTGGCCTTTATTTACCCATACTATCTTTCTTTTCATGATTAAGGAATAGCTAATATATTGCATATTTTTACTGTTAGTATTCTCCATGACACCAAACTATAATAGCAAGAAAGGAAGGCACTCTTTATAATAGTATTTTATGATTGGAGTAAGGCAACTAAGGCTTGGGAAATATCCGGGGACTCAAGAAAATAGAGAGAAGAACAATGAAGAGATAAGTGCTTTCTTGGCACGTTGGCCACCCTGCTGGGGGTCGAAAGATGAGCATGCCCATGTGTGTCCTTCAGTCATGACAGTCGAGTGGAAGAGAACTATTTATTTCCAAAATTCACAAGAAGTATTAGGAAAGTATTTTCCTAAAGGAAGTTACCTGGAAACTGACAGGGAGGGGACCCACCACGGATGCCAACAGCATAATATTCCTAGAGGGGTTACTCCTGTAGGGGAATTTGACTTCATCATCGCAATGCAATGGCATGGCTAATTTCAGGCATAAGCAGCTCTCAGAATTCTGGTTCCTGCCTTTATTTCCAGTCATATATCTTGTCACCCCTCCCCTCACACTCTATACTCCAGTCTCTCTCTACACTCTCACATCTCCTTGCCTTTAGATATGCCAGTCTCTTAACCTTGAATATCTTCCCACTGCTGTGACCTGTGCCTCTCATGAGGCTATGAGACGACCAGGGCCAGGATCAGGGTATGATTAGCACATGCTGCAGCATCATACACACCACAGGTTATCAGTATTTGAACAGACGAAAAAGGCAGCATGGATTGTGGGTAAGATCAGGACCTCGGGGGCACACTGTTGGGTTTTGACTCCTGTATCTTCCACTTCGTCTCCAGATGATATTAAGCAAGTTAGGCAACATCACTGGGACTCCATCTTCAAACATCTGACAGCATTTCCACGTGGGTTAAATTAGTAACACCCACAAGCCTCTTAGAACAGCATCTGACACATGCTATTCACAACTGTAAGGTACTCATAGCTAAGAAATTCCTGGGTGGATGGATGTTTGTGGCAGAGACAGTAATTACTTTAAAGTAGTGTGCTTGCTTCTTGAATTCCCCAGGACATTTGAAGTTAAGCAGGGACATATGATGAGTTCTAACCAATAGGCGCTAACTAAAGAGTTGGCATTTGTCTCGCATGCTCTCTGCTGTCCTGCCACAGAGGTCACAGGCATATGTAAGAGTGAGGAAACTCAAGCAGCCTGAATGGACTTGTTTTCTAATAACTGAGACTTTGGGATTATTGTTACTGCAACATCAACCCTCCTATCCTGAATGATTCGGATCACCCTGAAGTCATACCACAGAGATGACTGTCTACTTTATACACTTTCATAACCTTTGATGAAAAGAAGTGACTAGGAGGAAACAGCAAACACAGCCTCACCTACAAAGGTTGGAGGATAAATGGGTGGTTGTGAAGGGAGACTGTAGCAGGGATGGAGGGAAAGAGGGAAGAGCATTGTTGGCATTTTCTAAGTTTTTTAAAAAGGCCTTAAATAATGATCAAAGTGGTGTCAGATTCTTTTACTTGAAATGTTCTTTTTTTCCTATCAGTAAGACTAAAAAAAAAAATCAAGAATTTAGAAAAAATAAAAATTAATTCCTTTCACAATTAAATTAGCAAAAACATATAAATCATATTATTGTACTTCTTTTTCTCCCCCCTAAAAATAAGTAAATTTTTATGAGTATAGGTGGGAGTGATTGCAAACTTTGAAAATCTGATAAAAACTATAGATTTTATCCCTAGGGAAAAATGAAAATGCCCACAAAAACATACAGTTTTAAGGAATTCTGGATCCAGAGTTATACAATCTTATAAGTTTCTCTATCAAATCCTGATTTGAACTATTTAGAAATATTTTGAAAGATATTTCCTAACATTTTCAATTTATTAGTTGGGCTACAGTTAATACCAGTATGAGCACTGTGGGGAGTATATATGCACCATGAGCACTTAGCACATTAATAAATAGTATATAGATGTGTGGAGGACATATAGTCAATGTTCATCAACTTGAACAATGGTTGCATGCTTTGAGCCAGCAATTCTATGCATAGGAATTATCTCTAAAGATACACTTGCAAAATCATGCCATAATATATGTTCATGATGTTCATTATAATGTTGTTTGTAATAGCAAAAATACCTGAGAATCATGACCATTGACAGGGAACTGGTTAAATAAATTATAATACATTGACATAATATTATGCTCTGAGCCATTAAATAAAATGCAGTGAATAGGCGCTGACATGAAAAAACAATATGTTTATTTAAATTAAAAAACATAACTGTGCATGTTAAAGGGTCTTGTTAGATAATTTTTTACAAGGATGTGTGTGTATTCTGGGAGAATATGACTACACTATTACAAGCAGTTGTGTTTGGTGAGGCAAATGCACATAGAGGACACATAAAAGCATTCACCATTTGCATTTACTTATCATTTATTGAGCTCATAATTCCTCTGTGATGAACACATTTTTTAAAGCTTTGGGGATACAAAAGAACTTGGGAGACAGCCATTAACATTGATCGTTAATCTTATAGTCAGTAAGAAAAACAGATATTCGTAATAATTAGAGAAAATGTAAAAGACAATGTATGAGCCAACACATGTTGAAATGGTAAAAACTGCATAGTAAGTGTTGAACAATGTGCTATCAGCTTTGAGAGAAACTGTCCTACCAACCAAAACATTGAAGTTAGAACAAGCACTGAAAATACGTACAACTTATTTATCAGGTATTAAATGAGGAAACAGTTAATTCAATTAATATACTGAGTGGTATTTCTCTAATTGCTTCTAGTTGTGTAACAGAAGTCCATATGACTTTGACTTCTCAGAAACCACAAGGCTCTATTTGGCAATGTTGGCAGCTTTATTAAGGTAGCTGTTAGCAATGCTAAGGAAGTATGCCCTTTTTCAATTGGGCCTGACAACATTTGATACATAGGCAGTGTTGACAATTGCACCAGCTGAATCATTTTGAATTCTTACAGTAGACAAATCCATCAAAAAAGTCAACTAGTCTGTGTGTACCTACATAGTCGCAGGCGTGACTGACATTTTTTCAGTGATACAAGAATTACATTTCTCGGGGTAAGAATACTAATATTCACAATCGACTTAAAAAGAAATGCTGGTCAAAACATTCCAAAACACAGTAATATTCCTATGGAAAACAATGTGCAGTTAAATTATTGGAAACTCTACAATGAATGACTGTTTTCCCTTAAGATAATTTTGGTTCCAAAGAAAACACTCCCTTTTATATGCTGGGTATCTAATTGTGATAAATGTGGTGCTTATTATTGCATGTTCTTCTAAAATGATTCCAAAATTTCCTTAGTAATTAAAATGTTCTATGTAGCATACATACAATGACAGTAAGTTTTAGACCAGATTAACTTCCAGAATTCCCAGCCTTTGAAAAGAAAATGGGATGCTAGACTCTTGGTAAGGTGCAAACACAAAGCCCACATTTGCATATGAAGAGTAGGCAAGGCCTCCTCCCTGGGCTATTACATCCACCTGGTAAAATCCCTTTCCGTGGGTTTATTTGCTAGTCGGGTTTCAGTATAAATCTGGCTGGGAGGTGAGGGCAGATAAACGGCACTTCATCTTACATGTGAATGATTTGTTGGGCTGCTAACCCATGAATGAGCTGACAGCTCTCTCCATATTTCATCAGTTGCCCAGAAAATCTGAGAGAGAATTTGTGACAGTTAAGCAATTTGCTTTAGGATTGCCCTAATTACTCAATGAATCAAGACAATGTGAGCTCTGTCAGCCTAAATTCTAAAGTCTCTTATTTAATTATATTCATTTCTTCCATTTGTCTTTGGAAGGGAAGAAGTGTGATGTAGGTTGTTAATTTTAGATGATGTGGGAGATCTCCGAGTTTCCGGTAATTTATTGCTTATTTAGGAAAACGACCACTGTACTTACTAGGAACAGCAATAACCAAACGTGATGAAATTTTAGAAAACAGAATATCATATCATCTAAAATATTGGGGGTCCCGTACGATATTCCTCTCCTCGGATGAAGGGAGGCCCTTTGGGAAGCACACAGATGAGCAGCTCTGTGAACTTCAGATTGCCCGCGGTGACAGCACAAGTGTGCACTGGGCTACACGGGAAGACAGTTCTTTGTTCCTGCACCTGGGGATGGCTGCTAATCGGAGTCACCTAGAAGTTGGTTATAACAATTTTAAAATAAGAATACAAATTACTGGATTAGGTAGGATTCAGCAGGTGCTATAAGAGAAAAATAGTTTTATTAAATACAAGTTCTTAGTGCTTATCCAGTGGAGGATAAAATTGACATGATTCAGGGATTAATTAAGCCATTCCTGGAGTTCTTTTTCAGTTGCTCAATACAGGGGAAAAAATCAACCTAATCATAGGCAAACGCTTTAAGAAATAGAATTATCTCGTGCTAACTCACCCTCTCACTTAACTTCCAGCTCCCACCTGGCACCTGCCAAACATGTCTTTTGTATGACAGGTTCTGCTGTCAGCAAAGATTGTGCTTTTCCTAAGCAACTCAAAGCAGACTAGCTCTACCTTAGAAAATTATGGAATTTCTCAAATTCATTATGCAAGTGAAACGTGGGGTTCGGGGAGCAGATCTCCTCCTTGTAGCTTCTTGCCTTGTGAAGTTTAAAGAATAAAATTCATGGCCTAAAAGGACTTGCTAGTAAAAGGATGGAAATTTATTGAAAGCAAAGACAAACTCCCAGGTAGGGAGGGGTCCCAAGGGAGTAAGCAACCAGGGCCCTTTTTTTCTAAGGTTTATAAAGGCTACAGTTCTTTGTCTCTTCATGCTCCTTTCTAATTGGACCCCTTCCCCATTTTATGACCTTGTGCTTTTTCTGATTGGCACTCTTTTGCAGAATATCAGTTTCAAAGTTCAAAACCCACGTGGTTCCTCCCCCTCTCTCTCTCTCCCCATTATCTTGCAACATTCCTCTAACCTCTATGAAAATATGCTTCCTTCTTCTCCATATCCTGTGAGTTTTCTTTATCCTCCGTCAATGTATGTCTTCCTCCTCTACTATCCTGTGGCTTTTCTCTATCCTTCACGTATCCATCTTACTAGTATCTGTTCAGGTTGGAGTTGCTTTTAATTTCCCTTATGGCTCTCTCTCAGTTGTCCTGGCCAGAGATGTTTTACTAACCCTTATGGCTCTCCAAGCTGCTCAGGTCAGGGCTGCTTTCCCTCCTCCCTGGACTGCCCCCTTCCCGTCTGCCTGATTGAGCTAGCTAGCTAACCCTTACCACATGGTTACCCTAAGCTTTTGAGTGGGACTAGAATGTCAAGGAGATTCTGAAGTTTGTTTCAAGTTTAACTGAGGTTGGAATTCACATATTGCTAAGAGGGAGTGGCCTCTTTATTAATTTCAGATACCACCACATAAGCCTTTCGTATAGCCTCATGAGGAACTAAAACCTCATCGTAAGCCAAGGTAAGTTGGACAAGATGCCTCAGAATTCAGAAAAGTATTGAGGGGCAGATATGCTATTGATTTCATGAGATAATGCAAAATCAAATAACAATATAAATAACAATAAAATGTATAATTATTGATATTTGGAAGTTTATGTGCAGATTCTGATAACACTTCCAGGAATTATATATTATAATTAATATTATCATCATTGTTATTTCATCCACTGTATAACTGAGGAAAAGAAGACTTTACGTTAATTAAGAAAATTGCCTAAGGTCACTTTGCATTTAAATGGCAGTGCCCAGATTCTTAACAACTGTGCTGCCCTGAGCCATCCGTCTGTTCAAAAAGAAACTTTTCAAAGAGACAAGAAACATAAAGAAACTGACTGAAAGGGGTGTGCAGCAGGGAATGTCAGCAGTAATAGAGCTTCCCTGGTGGGAGCAACTGCTTCAGTGAAACCTGTAGGAAGCAAATACTGGGAGACGGTGCTAGTTACAAAGCATTAGGAAACATGTGCTACTTCAAAGTGTGGTCTCCATACTAACATCACCAACGCTTATTGAACATGTGGAATCTCAGGGCCCATACTCAATTCCACTGAATGTGCGTTATAACACATCTTATGAGTTTACGAATGACCCCTAGCTACTTCAAATACTAAAGTTTGAGATGCACTACTAACACATCACCCATAAAGTACCATCAGAGAGAGAATGCTAAAGTTTTACTTTCCATTTAACAAGATGAACTGGGGCAGGAATGGCATAGATGGGGATGTATTAATTACAGAAAGGTAATTACCTTGGTATCAAGATAGGGCATTCAATTTGGGGCCAAGGCAGACAGGGCTCCTCTCTATGACAGAAATCTGTAAGACTGCTTACATACCGCTTGTGTAGATTAGCTGCCAATCTCTGCAACTCAAGTCTGTCTTTTGAAAAGCTTCTTAGGGGCAGCTGATACCACAGTGCCATCTTAAGATAACTTAGAGGTAAGAGTAAGATGCATCCTAAAATGTAATCGATAAAAAAATCATCGATTAACTTGGAAACTGTAAGTTGAAATGTGAAATGGATAATGCTATGATAACAAATGCAAACTACAAGTCCCTAGTCCCCATGGAGTCTAGAAAAATTAAGTTAGAAAGTAAAAATCTGTCATTGTCTCATCAGCACCATCCAGAGGACAGGATGTCATCACCGGTCTCCAGAAATATCCAGTCCATCAGACAGCTGCATCTATTAGAACAGACAATGTCTCACCAAGCCACCACTGCTTGATGACCGGCTGCCTAAGGCCACTCACCTACCTACGTTCCAATCTCAAGCTCATCAAGCAAACTTTTCTTATTTTAACTCACCTTTTCGGGTCAGTTTCTCAAGTGGTAGGAAGATATATTGACCAGATGGCTCATAAATACAGTCCTTGTTATAAATTATTTAAATGGCTTTCTGTTGCAAATCCCTTTAGGAAAATGTGGGTGGCGTGTATCTCTCTCATGCTGACCCAATGATTTGGAAATTATGAGACATTAGACCTTGGAGGAGGGGTAGTTGTGAGCAAATTCAACATCCTAAAAGGGACTCACCTAAAATAGTCTGTCAACATTAATTGTTTAACCAATCAGCTGTTTTTTGGTCAGTAATAGTGTAGGACTTTGATTGCTAACTACTGCACTTATGCTGTTATCTTTAGGGGAGAAAAGATGGTGTGCACGCCCTGGAAAAGTGCATGTCCCAGCGACCACCTGCAGAAGGGAAGTCCTTGTGCTCTGGGACTAAAAAGGGAGCCACCTGATCTTCCAGTTGGGGATCTCCCCACAACTGAATATCCCTCAGTTAGAAGTTTGGAAGGTGATAACTGTGTTTTCTCCCTCCTAACTGGTACCACTGAGCAAGAAGGTGGAGTAGATGTCTTCTTTGCTTCTGTCCTGGTTTGCCTGTGAGGCCAGAACCGGAGAGCAGGAATTCTCATAGAATCAAAGAATGGAGCCATGGACCAGAGGAGTTCAAACAAGGCAGGAGCTTATTGCAAGCGAACAAGCTCCCTGCTCTGGGGACCCTGTGGGTTGCCCTGGAAGCATGCTGCTCTCTCCCCTTATGTCTGCTAAAGGTCCGTTCTTGGTCTCTCTGTGTTGCTCTCTGATTGGTTTCTGGCCTTTGGCAACATTTTATTTTGACTTGCGAGTAAAGCATCCTTGTCTCAAAGCATCCTGTTTTTCTGACACCCTGTTTTTCTGCAAAACATTTTGTGGTTTCAGCTCCAACAGTCACATCCACGCTTCCTCCTCCTTCCACCCCTTACCCTGTCTGCCTAATTCTGCTTCTAACTCCTCTCACCTGGGCCCTAGGAGATTCCTGGGACCTGAGTGCAGGTGCCAAACACAGGAAAGTTCCAGGCAAACCGAGATGAGTTGAGCACTTCACTGCCATGCTTGGGCCATTCCTTATTTTTCATATAGACCAGTGATGGCGAACCTTTTGAGCTCGGCGTGTCAGCATTTTGAAAAACCCTAACTTAACTCTAGTGCCGTGTCACATATAGAAATTTTTTGATATTTGCAACCATAGTAAAACAAAGACATATTTTTGATATTTATTTTACATATTTAAATGCCATTTAACAAAGAAAAATCAACCAAAAAAATGAGTTCGCATGTCACATCAGACACGTGCATCATAGGTTCGCCATCACTGATATAGACCCTCAGCTTTCTGGAGTTATTCTAGAATCATTCCCATTGCCCCTTCTTATAGCCGTCAGCTATACCAGGACTCATCAAACCATCTGGGGAAGGACTAGTTTTTTTATTTTTTTCTCCCTGAAGTATTTTTGGCAATAAACACAATAAAAATAAATTACAGGTGATAAAAGATAAAGAGCATAAAACTTAAGTTCAATTTTATATTATTATTAGAGTTAATTAATATTAAAAAACAAAACTGTTTAATGGCTACAAAAATGTGTAAAGGGCTACTCTCAATTTCTGCAGCTCCTAAAACTTTCTAAAATTTATGTGCATAAGTAAATGTGTAAGAATAAGAAGAAAAAGCCGAAGAATATTTTTAATGGTAGAAAACTTCTCCTGTTAAATATATACTAAGCTGAACTAATTAAAAGCATGTAATAATAGCTTAGAGGCTGACAAATCAATGGAATAGAATAGAGGGCAAAAATAGAACCATTTATATAGGATATTTAGTACATGATAAATATAGGTTTTCAAAACCCAGATGGAAAAACAAATTAGTGTAACTAGGTATGTTTTGAGGAAAAAGAATTGGATTTTTTATCTTTCTTAACAAAATAAATTCCAAATGATTATCTGTCAATAAAATTTAAAAACACACACAATATATTCTGAAAAATGTTTACAAAATACATGGCAAAATTTTCTTAATCTATAAATAAGTATTAATGATTTATTTTAAAACATGAACTACTGCATAAAATGGGCAAAGGATCTGGAAATCCAGTTTATTTCTCTCTCTTCCTCTCTCTCTCTCTCTCTCTCATGCACACACACACACTTACACACATCACATAAATGACTAATAATATACATAAAAACTCACTTCACTTAATTAAAATATGCCAAGTGAAATAAAATTTAGCTGCTTTTTCACCGACTAGACTGAAAAATATTATAAACATTTATTAAATTTCATGGTAATTGCAACATGGGAAAATCACTACTAACGTCTCCATTTGCCAGAAGTATACAAATGCTTCATACCAATTCTTGTATGGAGACTTTGCAGATATTCAAAATCTAAAATATATATGTCACTTGGAATTTAATCTGTAATAAAATTTACTCAAACAATTGCTCATTAAATGTACAAGGATTTTCATTTTGATAGGGAGTGACAAACACAAGTACTCATTAAATATGCAAGGATTTTCATTGCAATAGGAATGATGTCGAGTTGGGTGCATAAATTAGGCTACATACTTACAATGCAATACTGTGGAGCCATTAATGAAGAGTGAGTTATAGCTATGGGTTTTGCCATAGGAAGATTATGCATAATTATATTTTTAAGTGAAAGTTAAATTATATGTAGTTTAATTACATTAAAAATAGCATATGCACATGCTTTCTTTATTTGTGTATGCATGCAAAGAAGTCCTGGAAAAAAAAAATACACCTCAAACTACCAACAATAGCTACAGCTGAGTAGAACAATTTAGGAAGCAGTGGGTAGAGGAAAGATATTTTCTTCTTTTTTGAACACTTTAATATTTTCTGAAAACCTTTGTAATGATCATATATTACTTTTTAATAAAGACTACTTACTATTTAGTGGTGAATTAAATACTGTAATAATCTACAGTTCTAAATGGATTTCCTGGCAAAATCAAATTTGGAGTAAAATTAGACACATTTCCTCCCCCATAAAGAACTGCCCCAGCAGGCAGTTGAGCAGACCTGTTGTGGAGGCAAAGGTAAATTGGACTGGTTAAGACAGTTAACACTTGGATTGCGGGAAACGAGTTAAGTCGGCTCGCGTGAATTGCGCGTACTCCGCGGGAGCCGTCTTAACTCGGTTCATATAGATTTGCGGTGGAGTGCGGGAAACGTGTAAACTCGGGCCGATTGTAACTGCGTATTACCAAATATTTGTTTGTTTGCCGTTCACAAAGATACCTACCTGCGTATGCGAACCGTTTCATACCCATTGGGGTAATAGGTATCATAAAAATCCCTTGTAAGTAGAGAACACTTTATGGCGCTGGTCGAGTACAATACCGTTAGGGTACCAATGTATTGTTTTCTCATTTTATAACCGATATCCCTGGATATCTCACCATGCAAAGAGAATAGTTATTGAGAAATACTTCTTGTGTCCGGACGTCTTTAGTTTTGAGTTTTGTGAATATTATTACGTGTTTAAATATTTAAATATATTGTGATAAAGACATTCATATAGAATTTTTTTAACCAAATAAAATAAAATCGTTCCGCAAAGTGTTCGCATAATAATTTTTTTTTATATCAGATATCTATCGGAGTACCGCTATTTTCAGTTAGTATTATTTTTATTTGCTTTAACCTAGAATGTCGCAGCATTCAGACTATAGTGATGATGAGTTTTGTGCAGACAAGTTGTCCAATTATTCTTGTGATAGCGATCTTGAAAATGCGAGTACAAGTGATGAAGATTCTAGTGATGATGAAGTAATGGTGCGTCCCAGGACATTGAGGCGACGAAGAATTTCGAGCTCCAGCTCTGACTCAGAGTCAGATATAGAAGGCGGGAGAGAAGAATGGTCGCATGTTGATAATCCACCGGTCTTAGAAGATTTTTTAGGGCATCAAGGATTAAACACAGATGCTGTTATAAATAATATAGAAGATGCCGTGAAATTATTTATCGGAGATGATTTTTTTGAATTTCTTGTAGAGGAGTCAAACAGGTATTATAATCAAAATAGGAATAATTTCAAACTTTCAAAAAAAAGCCTAAAGTGGAAAGATATAACCCCTCAAGAGATGAAGAAGTTTTTAGGGTTAATTGTTCTCATGGGACAGGTGCGCAAAGATAGAAGAGATGACTATTGGACCACGGAGCCATGGACGGAGACGCCATATTTTGGTAAAACGATGACGAGAGACAGGTTCCGACAGATATGGAAAGCTTGGCACTTCAATAATAATGCGGATATCGTAAATGAATCAGATAGACTTTGCAAAGTGAGACCAGTACTAGATTATTTTGTGTCTAAATTTATAAATATTTACAAACCTCATCAGCAATTATCACTAGATGAAGGGATCGTACCTTGGAGGGGAAGATTATTCTTTAGGGTATATAATGCTGGCAAGATCATTAAATATGGAATATTGGTTCGTTTGTTGTGCGAAAGTGATACAGGATATATCTGTAACATGGAAATTTATTGCGGCGAAGGAAAGCGATTATTGGAAACGATACAAACAGTAGTGTCTCCATACACTGATTCGTGGTACCATATATATATGGACAATTATTATAATAGCGTCGCAAATTGTGAAGCACTTATGAAAAACAAATTCAGAATATGTGGAACAATCCGGAAAAATCGAGGTATACCTAAAGATTTTCAAACAATTTCTTTGAAAAAAGGTGAAACAAAATTTATAAGGAAAAATGATATATTGTTACAAGTGTGGCAATCAAAAAAGCCTGTATACCTGATTTCTTCGATTCATTCTGCGGAGATGGAAGAAAGTCAGAATATTGACAGAACATCAAAAAAGAAAATTGTCAAACCGAATGCACTCATTGACTACAATAAACATATGAAAGGTGTTGACCGGGCCGACCAATACCTTTCATATTATTCGATATTGCGGAGGACGGTCAAATGGACAAAAAGGTTGGCAATGTATATGATAAATTGCGCATTATTTAATTCTTATGCAGTTTACAAATCAGTGAGGCAAAGAAAAATGGGTTTTAAAATGTTTTTGAAACAAACAGCTATCCACTGGTTGACAGATGATATTCCAGAGGACATGGACATTGTTCCAGACCTTCAACCAGTACCGTCTACTTCTGGAATGCGGGCTAAACCACCTACATCTGATCCACCATGCAGGCTATCGATGGACATGAGAAAGCATACGTTACAGGCAATTGTCGGAAGTGGAAAAAAGAAAAACATTTTGAGAAGGTGTCGCGTATGTTCCGTTCATAAATTGCGCAGTGAGACACGCTACATGTGCAAATTTTGCAATATACCTCTACATAAAGGGGCGTGTTTTGAAAAATATCATACGCTAAAAAACTATTAATTTCTATTTGTTTTGATTTATTATGAAAATTTTATTTTAAACTTTAAAAATATGTGTATATTTTTAGGTAATAAGTATTTTTTGGGTTTTTCGTATTTAGTTTATATATATCGAATTATTTATGTACTGAATAGATAAAAAAATGTCTGTGATTGAATAAATTTTCATTTTTTACACAAGAAACCGAAAATTTCATTTCAATCGAACCCATACTTCAAAAGATATAGGCATTTTAAACTAACTCTGATTTTGCGCGGGAAACCTAAATAATTGCCCGCGCCATCTTATATTTTGGCGGGAAATTCACCCGACACCGTAGTGATATTAACAACCCATCCATGTGATTGTATATTCAACTCGTTCATTGGACTGACCCACAGATTCAAAGGCTGGGGTAATTTTGTCAGGGATTTATTTATTCTGGAGATAGAGGAAAGTGATTAATTTGATGCTGAATATTCATAACAAAACTAGAGGCCCACTGCACAAATCAGGCCAGGCCGGCCAGGGAGAGGGGCCACCGGCAGTTGGCCTACCGGCCGGCCTCCTGATCAAACTCTCGGTTGAACTCCCAGTGGAACTCCCCGTCTTAAGAATAGCTTTTGTGACAGTTTCCACCATTGTTTCACACACTTGGTATTTAGGGCACTCTCAACCATTTGATTTTTACCCTTCTCTGACACACTATTTTGTTCCTTATCTGTATGTCTTCATGCGTAATATTCTTTTTGTTCACAGCTCTTCTTTAGACATTTACTTCATGAAAGAAGTGGAGCACACTGCTTACCTCTACCACAGAGCTATCGAGTCTATTGTGATTTTTTTTGTTCATTATTTAGTCTCTGTGTGTCTCTAGGGCCTAGTAGACTTCTAAGATATATTTATTGAATGTGAAAAATGAATGAATCATGACCCACATCACAAAAGGTGCATTGGTGCATTCAAGCACTTGTTCAAGATTTAATTTGGGAGAGACACCCATTATCCCATTAAAAGAATTCTTTTCTCTCTCTCTCTCTTTTTTCTCTGGTATCCAGTTATTTAAATGATAGATTTAAAGTGAGAAAGCAGACAGCTGAGACTTGAGGAAGTTGAGACTTAATATTTCAACCCTGATTTAGGCTGATAAATAAAAACTAAAGGTATTACCAACCCAGGTTGGAATAACATAGTCACTTTCTTTTCTCAGAAAATGGTGCTTATCATGCTCACTTGCATATAAACATTTGAGTTTGCATATCTTACTCAAAAAGTGCTGCTGTGGATTGTAGATGACTATTCAAACTACAACCTAATAATCTGGCTCTATAGGATGTATAAGAATTTAGCAACTGCAGTGTTTTATCCTTAGATCTGTATGTAATTTGACCAGTTAATCTCAGAGACTCATTCTCCTTATGTGTAAACTAGTGATATTGACATCAATATCAAAGTCAGTATGATGATGTTGATGATGATGATGTCACTTATTTAGCACGTATCTTCCAACTTCTATGATAATCACTTGGTATGCACTACTTAACACCCCCAAACACCTGAATGAATTATTGTCTTCCTTATGTAGGTGTAAAAAAATAATGGTCTAAGATTTTATAGCAAGTAAGTGATAGGATTAGAGTACAGTTTAGTCAGATCCAAAAGTTATGCACTAACTGTTACATGATGGCAAAACTTCCTAGGACAAAGCCTTCCATGCACAACATGCTAGTTTCTAGGCAATTGTGCAAATTTGGAAGAAAGTATTGATTTTTAAACAGAACTCCCTTCTGAGAAGCTAATAAAGACAATTCATTAATAGGCTGCATTACTGCTCTTATCTCTTCTCTTTAAAGGGGGAAATTACACTGATTTCTTTTCTAATTTACCAAGGGGTATTAACATTTTATTATTTATTCAATTCAATAAGTAATACTATGAAATAAATCTAAGTATTTTGTGTGGGAAGCAAGTGATTCACATTGTTTTAGCATGTTCTGCAGAGTGAAGAGATGTATTTCACAACTTAAAAACTCTTTTGGGTTTTAAAATGCATTTATCTTCTAAAATGCAGTTGTATTATTAACAAATTTTCTCTGCTTTTGTTATTTCTTTAAGCACCTTTAAGTTGGTTATTTTTCTAGCCACAATCAAGGAAATAGTTATGTTATATTCAGGAATAGGACTAATGCCTCCTTAGGGTGACAGTGAGGTACACACATTTTACCATTTGCAATTTCATTTAGTTGCTGTTTGTGAATCATCATAATCATATAACTTGTCATAGGCTTTTATTATTATTTTTTGAAACTAGATTCCAATTCAGTTCTCTACTCACAGACAGTCCTGTACAAGGAGCTTGGTGCAGAACGTGTTGCCTCATGGTACAGAACATAGCTGACGCTGCATTTTCTTGAGCCTGGAAGATGCTGTGGGTAAGGAGGTCAAGAGACTGACAGAGAGAAAGGAACATGAGATGGAAAACATAGGCTAAATTTCTCAAGTATGTCAGAAATGCTCATTCCAGAACCATGGGCATTCTCTCTTTCACTGCATTCTATCTTTTAGAATCTGGAGATTGTGAAGTTAACATCTCTATAATGACTTTATTTGCCTTATGAAGAATATCTTTACTATTTTTATTTTTGCTTATTTCAAGAAATTCAGTAGTCACTTATTTTGCTTATCTTATAAGGCCAAGCACTTTATAAGATTCTGAACTATGTGGTCCTCTTATTTGAAATTTACTGCCACAGAGGTTCAGTTAGTATTGATTTTTGTCAAGTATCCTTATTTTTTTTTTGCTCCCAATTGTAATTAACAGGCATTTTTGTCAGCTTGCTTTAAAAAATATTAAAGCATCAAATATTGAAGTATCGAGCACCTGCCTTTCAATTTTCTGACTCTGTTTATACTTTATCTCTATTTGCATAAGTTCTAATATATTTAGATGCATATGTTTTCCCCTATCCAAATCTATAATTAGCCACCTTCACATCAGTTGCATGCAGGGTTAATTTTGTCAGACAATAAATTGTGCTAATTTTATCAGGAAATATATTTGCTCTTCATTTGGCTATAAAGTATTCACCCAACCTGGGATTTGTTGCAATTTTCAAATGCAATGCCAACTGGCAGCCTTAGTGAAGGCTTCGGGACTTTGTACTGGTTTTGTGTCTGAGGGGCTGTACACAAGCAGAGTGCAAGCTATACTTGGGTTCCATTAATGTAGTAAGGACTTCAAAGAATTATTCAAAGAATGTTCCAAGTTTGTTTAGCTAATAATTATACCAATAGTGTGCAGGTATTTGAAAAGCAATTTTAGGGTGACAGAAAATCCATTGTAATATTCAAGTATTAAAGCCTACATATTTGTATAAAGCAAACTATGAGAATTACCGTAACAGCGAATGAGGAAATCTTTAGAATTATAGTAAATGTTAATAAATGCAGAGACATGCTCTTAAATAGTACAGTTTGATTTTATAAAGATGTCTATTTTCATGAAATTCATTGGTACATTTTTCAGTGAGATTGTTTTGTGAAAATTTATAAACTTGTGAAATATACATAGAAGAAAAAAGGCACATGAACAGCTAAGTAAAAATTTAGCAGGAGAGTTTACTAGATGTTTATGGGGAACTGGGTCATTAAATATCACCGGCTTCCTACCTAACACTATAACATAAGTAGAGACTAGATGAAATATACTTTAAGATAAACTATAGGGAAACTTAAGGTAAGCTACTAAAGTAATAGAAGAAAATGTAAAAGAAGGTGTTTGGGACTCTCATTTTTTCCTTTTCCTTCTCTCTCTTCCTCATTTTGATTCTAATCTTACTGTTTTCCTCCTCCTTCGGCAATTGATTTAAGCCATTTAAAAAGAACTGAAATACTTGCTAAATCCAGTTATAGTGTCAATCTTGACTGGGTTTTTGATGCATCAAATAAATGTGTTAAAGTGACCCTGGAATCAGAAGCAATGTATTTATGAATGCTTGTGCATTCGTTTAGTCTTACAAACTAGAATTAGATTTTTCTTTCTAATTATTGCCGATAGTTTACCTCATACAACTAGGATGATTGTCTAAAACAAAGGAAAACTGACCCATCCTATTCACTTAACTTTGGGTATAAATTAAATGATTTATTCAGGAACAAAATGAACCCAGTATCAATCTGTAAGTGATCCTGTGTTTTCTGACAAAAGCACACAGCCTCCAGTTGCCTTTCAGTCATAGAAAGCTCCTGGAGCTCCCTAAGAGCCCGTGCAGTCAAAGGGCACAAACAGAATGAAATTAAACTTCACCTCAAAGGAATAAACTTATGACCTTGACCTCATTAGTTGTGTGGTATGCTCTGAGTTAACAAGTTGTAGCCTAAGTAATTCAGAATTGTATCCATATAATACAAATACCCAGGGCATATTTTGCACATCAGGAAAGAAGTCATCCTGGCCTCTCATTGCTCACTGTTATGCCTACGAAGGGGCTCACTGGCATTCTTTGTGCAGGAAAGTCATAGGCCCTTGATCCCAACACCAGCCTATCTTCAGTGTCTTCCTCACTTTTCAGGAACTTAACTTTGGTCTACATGCCTATACTTCTTGGACACTATGAGAGCTCAGGCTATTGACTGTTGAAAATTAAAAGTCTGGTTGAAATGCCATCCTTCTTGTGTAACTTAATGCAATGCTGAGTGATGGCAGCTCTCCATGGTCCAATCCAAGCCACTGCTGAAGCTGTAGTCCATGGATAGCTGCTCAGCAGCACCTGTGAGAACTTGGCACATCCACTGCTCCATTGGCAACTATGCGGAAGTGCTTGAAGCTCTGTATCTAAACCATGTTTTACATCATTTTTACATTTGGAAAAAGCATGAAAAGGGGACTAAGAGTTTAAGAAGCAACTTATTAGGAAATTTGGGGGCCCCACATAAGTCATCTAACCTGTCTGGGCCTCAAGTTCTGTAACTGTAAATAAAGGGTTAGACTAGGTCCGTGGTTGGCAAACCGCGGCTCGTGAGCCACATGCAGCTCGTTGGCCCCTTCAGTGTGGCCATAAAGTTTCAATCGCACTGTACGTGTGTGCCTGCAAGTGGTATTTTGTGGAAGAGCCACACTCAAGGGGCCGCAGTTTGCCGACCACTGGACTAGGTGATCTTGAAGGTGCCTTTAAGATTTAAGATTTCTAATTTCAAATTCAGGGGAAAATCTCACCAATGTCTTTATAAAAGCAAATTTTGTTCAAGGATGTTAAAGTTCAGACTGGGGGAAACACTTCAAGGAAGCACCACTGCACTAGTTGCCAAGGAAACCAGCTGCATAGTGATTCAGGTTATTAATCAGTAATATCTTCCCAAGTAGTCAGACATGGTGGCAGAAATGCCACCATTAGAGCAAAATGCCTCTTCACTGAATTGTGTATATAGTGGTTTCTGATTACAATGCCAATCTCCATAGCCAAATTCATCTAATGTTAGCTATTGAAAACTTATTACATTAATTTTCAAGTGTTAGGACAAGCCAGGTACATTTTAAAGAGAGCAAATACAGGAGGAAAGACCTAGAATATGGTAGGTTTCACTGGGGAGAGAAAGATCTGGCTGGTGTAGCTTCACAAGCAGGACTCTCAGATAGTTTAAGGGCAGCTTATAAAGATCTTAAGAAATCCAAGGAAAAGAGGTTCCATGGTGAGAGAAGAGATAGACTAACCCTGGAAGGCGGATACTGAGGAGAGCATATGTGACAGTGGTGCCCAGAATCAATATGCAGCATAAGTGGGGTGGCAGGTAAGAAGAATAATAAAGTTCATTGTCTAAGAACACAGAATTTTTTTTCACTCATTCAAGGTCTTACAAAGCATGCTCTACATATACTCTGATCTTAATATTAAGTTATTAAGATAAAAATGAGGTATATTTCTTAGTGTAAGAATAAAGCTACATTTTAGTATTTAGTTCATAAAGAAATCATCAGAGCTTAATATCAGCATGCCTAAAGGACCTGCACTTCCAATTTTTGAATCAGAGAATGCAAAGGGGAATTTTAAGTAGTCATGCTTACCAGACATTAAGGCAAAAGCATTTGTTTTATCTGGTTTTTCTCTTTCTCAAAAGCACTTATCATCCCTAGCATACTATAAATTTCCCTTTATATTTTACTACCAGTGCCCCTAAGCACCCCAAATAAAATAGAAGTTCCATAAGGACATATTTTCATTATTTTTGTTCATGTATTTCCAGAATCTTACAAAGTGCCAGTCACATATTTGATAGTCTAACATGTTGAGTAAATGAATGTAACAAACAATGCACAGAAATATATGGTGTCTCTATCCTATATAATAAAACCCTAATATGCAAATCGACTGAATGGCAGAACGGCCGGTTGCAATGATGTGCACTGAGCACCAGCGGGAAGATGCACAACACAGGAGCTGCCCCCTGGTGATCAGTGCACTCTCACAGGGGGAGCGTCACTCAGCCAGAAGCTGGGCTCACAGCTGGCAAGTGCAGCTGTGGTGGCAGGAGCCTCTCTTGCCTCTGTGGCAGTCGGACATCCCCTGAGGGCTCCTGGACTGGATTTCATGCACCGAGCCTCTAGTATTCTTATAATACACATTCACTTATTTACATTTTGCTGTTAGAAGTTTATTGGTAAATTTGTCATATGGCATAATTTTAAAAAGTTAGGAGAGATAGAAAAGATGCTTTATAAGCTGCTATGCAAAACAGTATAGAGGTTCCTCAAAAATTAGAAATAGAACTACTGTATGATCCAGCAATACCAATTCTGTATATTTATCCTATAGAAAAGAAATTAGAATCTCAAAGACATGTAAGCACTCCCAAGTTCATTGAACCATTTATAACAGCCAAGGTGTGGTAACACCTAAAAGCTGCATTGAATGAATACAGAATATGTGAAGTATACATTTAATGGAATATTATTCAGCCTGAAAAAAGAAAGAAATGTTGCACTGTGTAATAAGATGGATGGAACTTGAGAACATTAGGCTAAGTTACAGAAGCCTGTCACAGAAGAACACATACCACATGGTTCCATTTATATGAAGTATCTACAATAATCAAACTAATAAAAACAGAAAATAAATGGTGGTTGCTGAGTGATGGGGATGGGAAGACAGGAAGTTTCTAAGTAATGAGTTTAAAGTTTCAGTAATGCAAAGTGAAGAAGTTCTAGAGATCCGCTGTAAAACATTGAGTCTCTAGTTACCAATATCGTGTTGTACACTTCAAATCTGTTAAGAGGTTAAGTCTCACAGCAAGTGTTCTCACCACCATAAGATAAAAATTTTAAAAACAAAGAATGCTGTGTACTCCAAGAGCATTTTTTCAGAAACTAGGTCAAGAGGTGTCAAGGGCAATGTTCTTAGGACTAGGACTACCATAGAAGTGGAGACTGTGAGGGATGTGGGTAGAGACAAGTGCTTTGATGGCAGGAGACTGCTTACTGAGAGAAAAACAGTTCTCTCAGGTGCCCATGAGAAAAGAACACTCCCCAGGAGCTAAGCATCAGGACTGGGCGCTTTCCAAAGGTGCAGGGAAGGAGGGAGAGACAGCGGTGCTGAAAGCAGGGAGATCTTCCGATGAACAAGTAGCTACAATTAGTGGGAAACTTTTTGGAGAAGGGAGATACTTAGAGAGGAATTTTCAGAAGTTTTCTTGTCAAGTGCAGATGTGTAGCACGGAGAAATCTACATTGAAAATGTACGTTACTCTTCACAAATACTCTAAGATTCTGGAGGTGTCAATAACTCATTTCTCTGAAGCAAAACTGGGAAGTTGTAGGTCAAGAGGGAGCTGGAGAGTGCCTTTATTTTGTTTAGAATCACACAATCACAAACTGTACCTGTAGTCAGAGCTTCCCTCTCTCCTTTCTGACCAGTATTTTCTCAATTGGATCCTGTATGAAGTGGGCAAACCAGACACAAATCCTAAGAGAAGTGAGAAGGAGGGAGTTAGCCAATGACTTCAGAAAAGTGTAAGACAAAATGGTATTTTACATCATGGTGGAAGATACAAAAACTTGTAGGTATAAATAACATGATCTCTTTTATTTAAACTTTAATTGTATTATTCATGTACCTGGGATCCCTGTTGATTTTTTTTGAGAATATCATTGACCGTCCTTGAATAAGTCTGTGCTTCCATAACCTTTTTAGAGACCTGTCCATTATGAGGAGAGGCTCAATTACAAACCAGCAACTGAGTTTGGAGGAGCAGCCACTGAGACTTCCAATTTGGAGCTTGTAGCTGAAATCACTGCTAGTTTTCTCTGTCCATGACGTCATGATTTGCATGGACATCACTGTAGATCATGAGGCACACCTCGGAAGCATATTTTCCGTCTTCCGAAAAATGACTGCTTGTTTCTCTGACGTGCCTACTAGGATAACCTGAAACAGGATCATGAGCACCCGACGTGTCCTATTCTATAAACACACCATGCAAATCTGGTCATCATCCATGTAGCTGTTTCAAATTTATTTAACAATAAAAAAGGCAGACAGAAATTTAATTTTAATTTTCTTTTTACATTTGGGAAATACTTCATTGTACCTAAAACCCCAGACAGTATACAAAAAATTTTTCCGAATACCATTCCAGGGGGTAATGGTCAGAAAAAGAGTTTAGAATGATATACTGATGTGATCTGTACAAATACATGCACGTGTGCACCTTATTCTGTGCAGTTAGTGCCTGCCTGTGGGTGTGTGCACATTCACAGAGTACAATTATTTCACCCACTGTATTCAGCTAATCTGTGTAAAGTGTTCACTCCTGGAAGAGGGATGTGAGAACAGCAAGAACTGTCTATCCATGTAGGACATCCAGGTTACTACCAGGGAGTGGAGGATCCGATAAGCTTGTGATTTCCACCAAGGAGAGTCTGACTACACCAGCTTGACTCTACTGCTTACCAAGCCTCCAGAAGATGGAGCAGTTTTATAAACCATTTTCAACAGCAAATTCCCTAAGGAGGGTTCTAGCATCCAGTCCTCTTCCCCCAGCCCAGCATTGTCTGTTGTCAGCCACCCCTTGTGAAGGCTGTCTTTCTTCAACACCAGCAGAGAGTGAGCTGCGGATCCTTTATTCTTTTTTTCACCTCTTCCCTGTTCTTTCCTTTTTTTTCTTTTAATGTTTTCTTCTAGGATGAAAAGGGTGAGACAGGAAGAAATAATAACAGTAAAGAAGCCACACAACCTTTGTCTTGGATCTATGTTATGTCAGAGTTGACCCTTGTAAAACTCCATGGAGATGATATAAAAAATATATTTATGACTTTGAAATTCACATCGAAGAAAATATGTCACTTAAATATTCTCAGTCTATGATAATTTTTATCCTGATCTCGAGCATAACTTGAAAAGCAATGTGAGATGGTATAAAAGACCTGAGCTTGAATCCTCATTGTTGTACCCTCTCTCTGATACTTTGGCAGATTACTGAGCCTTTAAAGTTATCAATTTCTTTATCTGTGTTAAGGAGCTAATGAGTCTTGTATATAGAAGAGGAAGGAATAGAGGTTAAATACTGAATGGCTTTTCAATAATTATTGGTTCTTTCCTATTGAACAGATATGAACATGGCTTTTAATTTTCAAATTCTTTAAGCTAAGTAATAAAAGATAATAACAATTATTGAAAACTTACTATGTTCCAGGAACTGGGCTAAGTGCTTTCTTTCATACATTATTCATTTAATTCTTATAATAACTTTATAAGTTAGGAACCAGTATTATCTCAACTTTGTAGTCAAAGAAAATGAGACATGCAGAACTGAAGAAATTTGCCTGAGGTAGAAAACTAGACAGCTAGCAGGCTAGTTTTCCCATCTGTGTTATCTGTATTATCCACTAGGCTACAAATCTCTTCACTAAAGCATCATAGCCACACTTTTCTTTCAAGTTAGCATCATATGCAACTTCAGGGAAATATTTTCTTTTAAAGTAATGAGGCAGTTAACGAAAATATTCCCATGTGTACATTGTCTGAATAGACTATTATTTGTTTTAGTGTTTTCATTTCATTTTTTTTTCAAAAAAGTGAAATCTTACCATTTGCAACAGCATGGATAGACTTAGAGGGTATTATGCTAAGTGAAATAAGTCAGACAGAGAAAGACAAATACATGCCATATGATTTCATTTTTATATGGAATCTAAAGAATAATATAAATGCACAAATAGAACAGAAACAGACTCATAGCTACAGAGAACAAACTGATGGCTGCCAGATGGGAGGAGAGGTGGGAGGCTGGTGAAGGGAGGAAGAAGCACAAACTGGTAGTTATAAAATAGCCATAGGATATAAAGTACAGCATAGGGAGTATAGACAATTATGTAATAACTATATACAGTGCCAGGTGGGTACTAGACTAATTGGGGAGATCATTTTGTGAGTTATATAAATGTCTACCTGCTTTGCTCTACACCAGAAACTTGTATAAAAATAATATTGAATGTCAAGTGTAAGTGAATTATAGGAGAAAGTTAATTCAAGAGATAGATAAAAAATCCATCTTGAGCTCAGATAGCAATACTGAAACTGAGCTGATCTCCAGACTACCCAATGTCAATAAACTGTGTTTCGCTGATCTACTCTTCTCCAATTCCCTGCAGCTCTTATTTGGACATGCTTAATTATTAAAGCTAATTTCAATATTTCCAAATTATTTTGAATAAATAAGTGAGGACTTTATTTAGGAAGGTGCTAAACAAATATCTATCTCATTAAAATTTAAAGGTAACTATATTTTCTTTTGGATAAGACATACTTCTCAAAATAAGAGATTTAAGGTATGAAAAATAAAAGACTAGGAGAGTTCTAATATATCAGGTCTTTGACAATGGAGATAATTATTTACCTAATATAGCACCCATCCACCTTCCTGTGCCTGGAGAAATGTGTGCGTGTGTGTGTGTGTGTGTGTATGTGTGTGTGTGTGTGTGTGTGTGTTGGAGGTGAAGTGAGGTGGTTATGAAGCTCTTTTTATCTGGTTATTCTCACAAGACCTCTTCAACCATTGGCTGGAAAAAAATCCCTTTGATCTAAGGCTCATTATTCTGATGACATTGTATTTGCTTCCAGTAAGCTGCTAGAAGTGAGAGACATGAGTTTTCTTGAATCTCATGTCATCTTACACTCTAGCTTTCCTGTATGTTTGGTACCATCAATGGACTTTGGCCCTTCCATCATCACCTCCACTTTCACATTCAAAGCTCTTACTGAAGAGTTCCAAAATGCCACAAAGATAGGATGTGTGGAGAGTGACACATTACTTTCTGGATGGCAAACTACAAGAAAAGGGCTATTGGCACAGAAACAGTGCTTTTATTTTTCCCCCTGAAGAATAACTGATTTAATTTCTTGAGAACACCCTTCTTCACATGTGTGTATATTAATGGTAAATCTTAATAAAAGCTTGGTGTTGGTTAGTTATATCACCTAAAAAATGAGTATTTGTTCTTTTTTAAATATATTTTGATTGATTTCAGAGAGGAAGGGAGAGGCAGAGAGAAATAGAAACATCAATGATGAAAGAGAATCATTGATCGGCTGCCTCCTACATGCCCCAAACTGGGGTCGAGCCTGCAACCCAGGCATATGCCCTCACCAGGAATGGGACCTGGTTCATAGGTTGACACTCTTCCACTGAGCAACACCAGCTGGGCTAAAAAAAGGAGTCTTAATATATATTCTAACTACAAATATTATTTTTAAAGACAAAGGCTGATTTTGTTTCACTGTAACACCTGTATTTCTGTAAAAATTGTACTTTCTAACTTTATTATAAAGTAGATTCTCAGTAACAATAGTTGATGTTGATATACAATGCCTGCATTGGGAGGAGGTAGGACTAAATTATCTCCAAATTTTCTTTCCAGAATTCATGGCATCTTTGTGCCCTTGAGCAACCAAAAGAAGAACAGTCAGAGATTGGTTTGTGTGAACATATGTATTGAGAACTTATGGTATAATTTGAGCATAGAGAAGTGTGTCAATTGAACAAATTTTCTCTATGGAAATGATAAGTATAAACAGGATTTGGATACTTGAGAGTGGCCTCAGTTAGAATCAAGGGAGTTCTTTTGTCCTCCCTAATTAACAGGCAGGAATCTTCAGTCAAGCCCTTTGTGTGTGTTCCTATGTTTTTCTCATGTATCAGGTCATGCTATTTAGCAAATACTGCAGTCCCTTTCTTTCACAATTTTGGCCTCTCTCTTTTTCTATTTTGATTTAAATTTATGTAATTTTGATAGTCATCTGCTTTATGGATGCCAGATATGGGAAAAGTTCCAGTGATATCCCCATGTGCCAAGAGATATTGCTGAGAGCTTAAAGAACAAAAGCTGAGAAAGAGAACAAATGCTATGATTGAGTCACAAAATCTCTGCCTCTCTTATTCTCAACACACAGACACGCAATCATCTTCATCCATATATGGTTACTGATTAAAGATAAGCCTATTAGTTAGAACCTTAATTAATCTGAACATAATTAGCAATTGGAGATTTTTACTTGTGGATTTATTTGTTCTTTTGTTTCTAATTACTCATTTTAAAGTTGACAACTTTAAGGATTTATCTGAAGTTGTTATTTATTAAGTCCTAGAATACAGTAGTAACAATGTTAGAATGTATATTTTTGGCTAAGGTAATGAATAAAGGTGATTGGTCTCATATACCTCAAATAAAATGATACTAAGAAAGTATGTTTTTGGCTATCACTTAAGGTTCATTTTTTAATTTTTAATTTTGAGCTACAAAACTTTAGATAGCTACAAGATTACAAAGAATGCCCATGGACCCTTCACTCGGATTTCCCAAATATTACCATTTTGGAATATTTGCCGTGTCTTTCTCTCTCTCTCTCTCTCTCTCTCTCTCTCTCTCTCTCTCTCTCTCTCTTTCTCTCTCTCTTACATACATTCAATTTTCCCTAATTTTTTTAGAGTAAATTGCAAACATATTCCCCTTAACCTCTAATTATTTCAATATATCTTTCTATCAGCTAGTATATTCTCTCACATAACCACAGTATAATTATCAACGTTAGGAAATCAGCAAGGATACAGGACTGCTATATAATGTATATAGCTTGTCCAGATTTAACCAATTATCTTAATAACATCCTGTCAATATAAAATGATAGTTAAGCATAATTATAATAGCTTTTTTATTCCTCAGGAAAAAAATAACATTTAGTTATAGGTTCTTAACACACAAAACCTCTGAAAATGTGCATAATATATTATATTTGTGTGCAAGTGTTCTTTACTCTGAGACAGGGTATATATACTTCACCAGCTTTTCAACAAGGCCGTGGACCTGCAAAATGTTGATGTACCTGGGAAGTAAACAGTGGCAGTAGGGCCCGGAGGCAGGAGCACATGGCATGCATCTGCTCAAACATGATGGGGATCTAGGTAAAGAGGTGCTTAAGGTTCTCAAGGTTTGCACCTTGTTCTGTTCCACTCAGCAGGGCCTGAAAACTAATAGTATTTGGGAATACAAATCCAGTGTGTTTTCAGAGGTTTCTGAGATGACAAAATGAAGTTAGATGTTTAAGATATCGATTGGGAGAAGTGCCAATGAAGACAAAAGGGAGGAATCAGGAGAAGGTGGACAGAGTTTACAGGCAGTGATGAAGAAGGGGAGAAGAGAGGAAGAAGGAAGGGCAGTATGTGAAGAGTGTAAGACTGCAGCAGGGTTCTAAGAAACTTCAGCCAGGCCAATGGGAGCCCTCAATCCAAGTCCTCAACAGGATGAGTCTCCACATGGGCATTTTGGAGGTCCTTTTTGGAAATAGCCAATGTGAAGCATGGCTCTGGACAAATACAGTGATGGATCCATGGAACAGCAGTGGGGTCCATTGGTCCACCCTTCTGCTCCTAGCAGATAAGTAGTACATTTTAGACAGGTGAGTTTATTTGGTTCCCCTGTGTCATGATCTGAGATCTCTCCAGCATACTAGTAGTCAACATGATGGGGGGTGGGGGGTGTACAATTAAGTAAATACAGGGTCTGAGTTCTCACTCAGCATATCTGACAAATTGCGAGTGCTCTATAAATTTTAGTTGAATAAATATCAGTATTGGCATCCATGTTTTACATGGGTTTCTAAGTGGTTACAGGAAGTATCTAAATTTCAATTCTAACACCCCTATTTATGTTAAAACATTTTTAGTAACATGAGATTATAATTGCAGATATAAAATATCAAAGAAACATTATATAGTTGACCTCAACAGCTTTATACATATACTAGAGGCCTGATATACGAAATTTGTGCATGGGTGGGGTCCGTAGGCCTGGCCGGCGATCAGGGCCGATCAGGGCCAGGCTGATCAGGGCCGGGCCAGAGAGGAGGCGATGGTTGCCGTGATGGGCATGGAATGAATGGACATCAATGCCACCATCATTGGCGCCCCGCCACCTTGCGGTTCCATGCCTGCCCCCTCCTCCTTCCCTCGCCGCCACGCTGCCACTGTGGAGGGAGGACAGTGGGCTGATAGGGGCCTGCTGGTTGGGGGGAGGGATGAGGCACAGGAGGTTGCCGCTAGTCCCAAGAAGAGAGCTGGCCTTCGCCCCCAACCCCCTGGGAAAGGATCCACGTCCAGCACCACAGACCCCGAGTTTTCCATCCCAGCCCCGGGCCCGGCCCTGATCTGGTGATTAGGGCCTGCCAGCCGGAGGGAAGGGCTGCAGGAAGTTGGCTGGCCAGGGGAGATTGGCTGTGGGAGTGCACTGACCACCAGGGGGCAGCTCCTGTGTTAAGCGTCTGCCCCCTGGTGGTCAGTGTATGTCATAGTGAGCAGTCGTTCCAGTCGTTCTAGTTTGTTAGGCTTTTATATATATAGGTATATATATGTATCTTCATACATATATATGTATATATGTTTATATATATGTATCTTCAAAAGTATTGTTTCTGTTAGTTTCCTTATAGTAAACAAAACTTTACTTTTGTTACAACTTACATTAAAGTGAAAATACACATGTAAGCCTATGATCGGCATGCAAATGCAGACTTCTTTCAGAATTGTGAATGTTTTCCAGCTGGTTTGTGATAGGAAACCAATTATGTACAACACATCATAGAGAAGAAGCAATTACATTCATTTTTTTGGGCACTGAGAAATTTGATAAGGTTGACACTTGGCACATTGAGCTGTGATAGCAGCTAATTTTTTAAAAGGCATAAAATATAGGCCAGTTGAATTGAAACCATTTGTTTTTAAATTGTTGGAAATTGTGTTACCTTTGATGCTTTCAGATGACAAGAGGGAATGAAAAAATTAATTTAGAAATCTATTATAAATGCAAAATGAGTGCTTGGCTTATTCAATTAAAATAAAGCACTTCTGCCGAAACCGGTTTGGCTCAGTGGATAGAGCGTTGGCCTGCGGACTGAAAGGTCCCAGGTTCGATTCCGGTCAAGGGCATGTACCTGGGTTGCGGACACATCCCCAGTAGGAGATGTGCAGGAGGCAGCTGATCAATGTTTCTCTCTCATCGATGTTTCTGGCTCTCTATCTCTCTCCCTTCCTCTCTGTAAAAAATCAATAAAATATATTTTAAAAAAAAATAAAGCACTTCATTCTAAGAATAGACCAACTCCTGGAACCTAGCAAACAGCTTCAGATGGGTCCGGGCCCCTGCAGAAACTGGGAAGAATGTAAGTCTTCCCATGCTTAATGCTATTTTTCTGAACTCTTATCCACTGAAAATGCTGCTCCTTCTTCTTTATTCTGCAAGGCACCTAAAACCCACATTTCTTTTCATTCTCTTTATTAAAATTCTTTCATGGAGGAGATCAACTTATCAAAACTCTGAGACAGATGAGTCACAATTCTAAATGCATGGAGTGTATTTCCGTCTATTTATTTATTGGGCATTTGTAATGGGACAGATGCTGTACAACTTATTCCCACAGCATTTGTTCATTGAAAGGTCCTGTACTCGGCAGAGTGGTGGTACAGAAAGGGCTTCCCTTGTACTAGAACTTGAAGCAAATTTGCTGTAAGGGTGTGTTGAATCAAAGAAGAGATTATGCAATTCAGTCCTAAGGAGTGGCATGATCAGCGATATGGCTGTGGGGACAGAGAGACGCATTTGGGAAATTATGAGTGATGCATGATGTCCAGAGCAAGAGACATGGTGGCAATATCTCCTGAATCTTCTGGGATCATCCTAGTTCACACCTGTTGTCCTGGCATAATTAGTAACTAGTACTCTGCTTTGGTCATAAATGTCTGGGTTTGGATATTATATGATTCTTTTGAGCATGGAAAAAAATGTGAGAGAGATAGATGGATGAGGAGGTTAAAGAGACAGGCAGGGACTGTGCTGTGGGTACATCATATGCCAATGCAAGGCATTTGAACTTTATTTGATGGCAGGAGGAAACTTCTATTCCATCTAAACTAAAAAAGAAAAACAATCAGAGGTCTAATGGTAAAGTGTCAGGCATTAATAAAATGGAGGAGGCATTATTGCAGGATCATTTCCTGATAACATCAATTCGTGGCACATAAATAACCTCTCATTTCAAACATTGGCTTTCCTATAGCCATATCTATCTCCTTATGTACGCATTAAGGCCTGGCAGCTTGGCTTTGGGTTCATTATTTAAACATCAAAGGAAACAACAATTTTTCTTGGAATACCTACTGAATTAAAGTTCTTGTATATTGCTTTCAGATATATTATGGAGAGAATGAAGTCTCAGTGACTTGTGAAAGAGCATGAGCAACTGATTTAAAAACGATGGAGTGTGTTATACAATATTCTTTAGGAAAACACAAATATATAAAATAAAGAGAAGAATTAGAACTCATTCTCAAATGTTTTTTCTTTCCTCTAAGATGAAGGTCTGCAAGTAATCTGCTGTCCCCTGAGATCAGGTGTCCTCTGTTGCCTCGGTGGAGACCTATCTTTTCCTAAATTTCATTAAGGCCCACTGCTGTGAAAAATGTCTCCTTCCTAGTGACTCCAGAGAGCACAGTGCAAGCTATGGAAATATAACGGGTAAATACTAAGTAACACTGACCATCAAAAGCCTAAGTGACCGGTAGCTATGATGTACACTGACCACCAAGGGGTAGATGCTCAATGCAGGAGCTGCCCGCTAGTGGTCAGTGCACCAGTGTGAGCCTCTCCTGCTTCAGTGGCAGCAAGGCAGGCGCAGCAGGCTCAGGATGAGCGGGATCTAGCAGCCCAGGCTCGAGCTCCTCCCCAGTCTCCTGCCACTTCAGGCACTACTACATTCCCCGAGGGCTCCTGGATTGTGAGAGGGCACAGGCCAGGCCGAAGGACCCCACTGGTGCACGAATCCGTGCACTGGGCTTCTAGTTTTATAATAATTCCAGTGATGTCTCACCTACTGCACATAGGAGTTTAGTAAACACAGCCTGCATCAACAACAAATGACACCTGTATGTACAGACAACCAAACACAAGAATAGAAAGTCACACCCATACTTACACATGGAGAAATTTAGAGATCATAATTTGGTGAAATAGAAGGACCGATCTGTATTTTATTAGTTTGAATATTATTATAGAACTCCATTTGTTCTCTCAGGTACAAAATGACTTTCCTTCCTTAAGAATCATAATTTTGTAAACATAAATTCCTTACAATGAGATAAAGACACATTATTTTGAGATAGTTTCTGATGATTCCTTGAATAGAAGAAACAGGGTGGATAGGTAGCGGGATAATGGTGGTACAGTGTAAGTTGGAGCTCTGAGCTTATCCAGAAAACATTTCTTCTTTTTATTAAACTTCTCAATTTTATTTTCATTGCTCTTTTTATTATTTAAAACTTTTTAAAAATTGTATATAAGTATTTATTTTTATTTATTGTTGACAGTATTAGAGATGCTCCCCATTTACCCCCCTTTGATTCCCTCTACCCAGCCCCAGCCCCTCCTCAAACCTATACCACACTATTGTCTATGCCCATAAGTTATGCAAATATGCATATATGTTCTTTGGTTAATCTCTTCCCTTCTCCATTCCTCCCTCATCTCTGAAGTTTGTGGTACTGTACCATGTTTCCATGCCTCTGGGCCTATTTTATTTGTCAGTTTACTTTGTTCATTAGATTTCACAAATAAGTGAAATCATGTGATATTTGTCTTTCTCTGTCTGGCTTATTTTGCTTAGCATAATACTCTCCAGGTCCATCCACACTGTCACTAAAGGTAAGAGATCTTTTTTTTTTTTTTCAGAGTCTCATTGTACTCCATTGTGTAATCAGTGATGGTGGACCTTTTGAGCTCAGCGTGTCAGCATTTTGAAAAACCCTAACTTAACTCTGGTGCTGTGTTACATATAGAAATTTTTTGATATTTGCAACCATAGTAAAACAAAGATTTATATTTTTGATATTTATTTCATACTAGAGGCCCGGTGCACAAAAATTTGTGCACTTGGGGGTGGGGGAAAGGTCCCTCAGCCAGGCCTGTGCCCTCTCACAGTCTGGGACCCCTCAGGGGATGACCATCTGCTGGCTGAGGCCCGCTCCCCAGGGGATTGGGCCTAAGCTGGCAATCAGACATCCCTCTGGCAGCCTGGCAGCCCTCAGGGGATGTCCACTTGCCAACAGGGAGCAGACCTAAGCTGCAGTCAGACATCCTTAGTGCTGCTGAGGAGGCGGGAGAGGGTCCCACCACGATCGCTGTACTGGCAGCCATCAGCCTGGCTTGTGGCTGAGCAGAGCTCCTCCATGTGGGAGCTCACTGACCACCAGAGGGCAGCTCCTGCATTGAGTGCCTGCCCCCTGGTGGTCAGTGTGTGTCACAGTGACCAGTCATTCCCAGTTTTTCTGCTGTTAGGGTCAGTTTGCATGTTACCCTTTTACTATATAGGATAGAGGCCTGGTGCACAGGTAGGGGCTGGCTGGTTTTCCCTGAATGGTGTCCCGGATCAGGGTGGGGGTCCCGCTTGGGTGCCTGGCCAGCCTGGGTGAGAGGTTGATGGCTGTTTCCAGGCTGCCTGCACCCCATTCAGGGTGGGGGTCCCCACTGGGGTGCCAGGCCAGTCTGGATGAGGGGCTGAGGGCCGTTTTCAGGTGGGCCAAGCCTGCAACTGAAGCTCCCTGTCTCTCATTTTTTTCTTTTTTCTTTTTTTTTTAATTCTGGGATTTATTTACCTTCTGTAATTGAAACTTTGTTGTGGCTCCAGCTCCGAGGCCGGCTGGCTGAAAGCAGGTACCTAGGGTTTGTTTAGCTTCTATAATTGCAACATTGTTGATTAGAGTGCAGCTCAGAGCCCGGCTGCGGCAGGTGGGGAACCTTGGCTTCCTCCATCACTGGAGCAAGCAAGCCTCATGTTCGCTTCAGCTGCCTGGCTGCCAGCTGCCATCTTGGTTGGAAGTTAATTTGCATATCACCCTGATTAGCCAATGGGAAGCATAGGGGAAGTATGGTTAATTACCATGTTTGTCTATTATTAAATAGGATATTTAAATGCCATTTAACAAAGAAAAATCGACCAAAAAAAATGAGTTCGCTCGTCACCTCTGACATGCGTGTCATAGGTTCGCCATCACTGGTGTAAATATACCACAGCTTTTTTATCCACTCATCTACTAATGGCCAGTTGGGCTGTTTCCAGATCTTAGCTATTGTAAATAACACTGCTGTGAACACTAAATATATTGGGATGACATTGGTTAATCAGATTATGTAGTTTTCAAGTGTACATTTCTATGATGCATGATCAGTATATTGTATTGTGTGCTTACCACCCAAAGTCAAATCATCTTCTGTCACCATACACTTTGTCCCCCTTTCCCTATACTACTCCTCCACCACCACCCCTTTCCTCTGGTAACCACCATACTGTTTTCTTTGTCTATGACTTACAGTTTTATATTCCACATATGACTGACTTATTTCACTTAGCATAATATTCTCAAGGTCTATTCATTTTGTTGCAAATGGCAGTATTTTATCTTTTCCTACAGGTGAGTAGTATTCTATTGAATTTATGTACATCTTCCTTATCCAATCATCTATTGAGAAAGGACACTATGGTTGTTTCCATGTCTTGGCCACCATGAATAATGCTGCAGTGAACATAGGGGTGCATATATCTTTGCTAATACATGTTTTAAAATTTTTCAGATAGATATGCAGAAGAGGGGTTGCTGGGTCATATGGTAACTCTATTTTGAATTTTTGAGGAACCTCCATACTGTTTCCCATAGTGGTTGTACCAGTTTACATTCCCACCAGCAGTGAATGAGGGTTCTTTTTTCTCCACATCCTCTCCAACACATTATTACTTGCCTTGTTGATAATAGTCATTCTAAGGGTGTGAGGTACTATTTCATTGTAGTTTTGATTCACATTTCCCTAATAGCTAGTGAAGTTGTGGATCTTTTCATATATCTGTTGGCCATTTGTATTTCTTCTTGGGAGAATTGTCTGTTCAGGTCCTCCTCTGGCCATTTTTTGTTTTGAATTGTTTGTTTGTTTGGTGTTGAGTTGTATAAGTTCTTTACATATTTTGGATATCATATGCCAGAACTGCTGTTTGCAAATATCTTCTCCCATTGAATTGGTTGGAATTTTATTCTGTTAGCACTTTCTTTTGCTATGCAGAAGCTTTTTAGTTAAATGTAGGCCTGTTCATTTATTTTTGCCTTTATTTTTCCTAGAGGTAGGTTGAACTGCTATCAGATTAGTTAGTCCTTTGTCTAGCTTTCTTAGTTCACATCCATCCATGAGCATCCTTTTTAGTTAGCACATTTTAAAAAAAATATTTTTTATTGATTTCAGAGAGGAAGGGAGAGGCAGAGAGAGATAGAAACATCAATGATGAGAGAGAATCATTGATCTGTTGCCTCCTGCATGGCCCCTACTGGGAATCGAGCCCACAACCCAGGCATGTGCCCTGACTGAGAATCAAACAGCAAACTCCTGGTTCATAGGTTGAACTTCAATCACTGAGCCACACGGCTGAAAAATTCTGCACATTTTTTCTGTGAAAGTTTTTTTTGCCTTTATTGACTATGTCCTCACTGAAAGTAGCTGGTGTGGCATGGAGTCCATAGGCTATGAACAGGGGGCTAAAAATATAAAAGGACTCAATAAAAAATTTAGACAATGTCAATGAGTGTCACAAAATAACACTGAAGCTAACACAGATCCACACTCTATGAATATAATTAACTATTTTGACAACTTACCAGACATTACGCATTCTACAAAGTTCAGATAAAATGGAGATAATCTCCCTTGGGGGACTTCATGCTCAAAATATAGTCAATTAAAATTACATATAAAATTATTAAAAATGTTAAACCAATTAGAAGTAAAATTTAAACACATTTAACAAATTGTATGTTACATTTAAGGTATAAAGAATAAATATAAGCAGAATTCTAGCAACTCAACATAAAAAAGAATCTAGGTTGAAATAAGAAGAGAAACAAATTGCCTCCATGATCATATAAGCCAAATATATATATATATATATATATATATATATATATATATATATAACCTATCTAATAAAAGAGTAATATGCAAATTAACTGTCAATTCATGATAAATATGGTGGCACCCACAGCCAATAAGGAAGGAATATGCAAATTGATGTGACAAAGATGGCGGTGCCGGCCGGAGCCACAGAGCCGGCCAGAGAGGGCGGGAGGCTTGGCTTCCTTGGTTGCCCCAGCCGGCTCCTTGGCTGCCACCCAGACAAAGGCAGGACTGAGGCAGAGGCAGTTAGGGGTGACCAGGCCAGGAGGGGAGGGCAGTTGGGGGTGAGCAGGCAGGTGGGGGGGCAGTTGGGCGTGATCAGGCCAGCAGGAGGGGCAGCTTGGGGCAAGCATGCCAGCAGGGAGGGAGTGGGGGCCGAGCAGGCCAGCAGGGGGTGTAGTACAGAGCCAGCAGGCTGTCAGGGGGGAGCAGTAGGTGGCAAGCAGGCTGGCAGGGGGTGTGCAGTTGGGGTCAATCTGGCAGGCAGATGAGCAGTTAGGAGCCAGCAGTCCCGGATTGCGAGAGGGATATCCGGCTGCCGGTTTAGGCCCAAACTGTAATATGTGAAGTATAAACCAAGCATTTAAGTTAAATATAAAAGAAAGAAAATATACTAATACCTTGAATTTGTTTTGTGTTGGTTAAAGAAATATGCCTGCTTTAAATTTTGTACTTTAACATTTTCCAAAGCTTTCAGTTTTATATAAATAATAGATATATTTTTTATGACATGAAAAAAATATTGGTTAAAACAGAAAGTGTAACCCTGGCAGTAATAATAAAATGTGTTAAAGTCAATGACTAGAAGCAATTATTGAGAGGACTGTTGTAGGTAATAGCTAGAATTATTAATAAGTGTTCCTGAAAGCCCATGGAGGCTTCTGAAAAGTGTATCTAAATTTAGAAGGAAGAGAAATCAACGATAATCTCAACATTGTTACTGGCCCTTCTCTTGTTCTTGCTCCTATTCCTCTTACTAGACCACATGCTCTCTATGTCAGAGGTGATTCAGAATTTAGCATGGAATTTTGAACTGTAATTAGCGCTTTACATTATTTGGTGATTTCCTACTAAATATAAATGTTTACACTTCTGATTCATCTTGTAACTTTGCATTCCTATAATTTCTGTTAATTAACTTTTGAGATAAGTTTGGAGACTACGTCATTAATAAATGTTTGATAATAGCTATTTAGTTTGGTATTTCAGAATAATTTTAATTCTATTTTTCATATTCAATATTTTCTGAATTTCATCCAGAATCTATAGAGTTATATTGACTTTCTAAGGTATTAAGAAACATAGCTTGATTTTTTTTTGCTCTATGAAAATTAGAGTCAAGGACAATAATACTTAAAAATATTGTTAATAAAAATGATTCATAGATTCTGTTGCCAGAAGTGAAAAGTTACAAATGAGGAAATAAAAGAAAATCTCTGATTATTTATTTTAAAGAGATCAGAAGAGACAAATGCATAATTGTAAGGGGTAAAATATTAGACTAGCTATAAAAAGAATATCAGAAACAATCATAGATGAATACTAGTAGATGAACAGTACTACTTCTTTTAAAATATTCCAAGTGTAAAGGTCCTATTGATAGTACTACTAAAACCTGATAGACATACACTTAAAAATATTTCATCTGCCTTGTTCTGTTCTATATTCACAAAGCAATTAGGGTTCAACTTAATTTGGTATTTTGTGTCCAATTCTCCTTGAGAAACAACCACATGTTGATCGAATTCCCACAGTTTGCTGGCAAGTTTAATATGTTTTATTATCAAATAATAAATTACCGCCTGAATTACAAATCATTCTCTTACGAACTTGCCTGTAATAAGTTAACTTCTCATGGCCAAGTTAAACATGTCTACGCTGATACAATTACAGAGTAATGGTTAAAAGGGCAGGCTCTTGAGTCTGACTCTGTGTTCACAGCCTACTTACTGCCTATAGGATCCTGGGCAAGTTAGGAGACAGTTTCTTTATCTTGAAAAGAATAATAATAATATAACCTTCAAGGAATTGTTGTGAGAATAACATAACAGAAGAAATAAGTTAGTACCTATAAAATTCTTTAAAAAGTGTTACATGATATATGATCAATAAACATTAACTGTTGCTACTGCTGCTAATACTACTCTTGTCATCTAAATTTGCTCATCTGCTTCCTCTAACCAGAAAAAAATAGCTTTGGTAATTCTCAGCTTAGATAAACTGTTAGTCTTACCAATACATGAGTAAGTGGAACTCAGGGTAGAATAAGATCGATACTTTAATAAAAATAATATATGAGAGGTTTTGCTGTTTAGAGTTAATAAGGACCATGTTCAGATCAAGTTTAGGCCATTACATGAAAAGACACATTTATATCTAATTCTAGGACTCAGTTATTTAGTGATGTACGTTTTTGATTATATAACCTGAGCTTTTACCAATACACATGCATTATATTTCTTTCTTATAATTAGAATAGCAATTAAAGTTAAGCAAGCTACTATAAGCTCATTGTACTACAACCTGAGTTCACCTCCAGGAGATTGGCACTTGCTGAGTATTTTATCACAATAAAAATGCAGCCAACTTGCTTTAATTTATGGCTATTATAAATATTCTATATTCTAAGCTTTAATTAAATGTGTTTATCTTAATAAATGCCACAAAACGCATTCCAGTGCTTTGCAAAATTAACTTAAGTGAGAAGTTTAAGTCAAAATAACTCTGTTCCAATATTTTGGTGTCCTAATTATTCACAAATTTCTGCTCTAAAAACACTGAAAAAAGTCACGCAATGAAGTCCTTTGCAATGTGAGCTGGCAGCATCCCAGAGAAGGTTCATCACAGTCACAGTCCCCGGAGACTCCTTCCCTTCCACACTGCTGCCCAGTCAGACAGTTCCTTCTTTCTCTCACATTTCCTGATAATTGCATTGAAATATCACTTCACAGTGTAGGCTGTGAGGAAGAAGGGTAATTGCATGGTGACATAATGAACTAGAATTGGTGTTTGCAATATTTATCTTAAAGGAAAAGAAGTACAAGTTGTTTCATGCACAAGGAAATGGTTAATAAGCAAAATTAAAGATACAGGCATTTTAAAAACCTACAGAATGATCAGTTTTTTTTAAAAAAAACAAACAGAAAATTAAATTCTTACTACCTACCTCATGCATTCACTCATTCTACAATATCTGTAGTAATTCCAGCAGAGATATTACCAGTAGCAAGGACTAAAAAAGCTAGGGAGGCCCTAACCGGTTTGGCTCAGAGGATAGAGCATCAGCCTGTAGACTGAAGGGTCCCAGGTTCGATTCCGGTCAAGGGCATGTACCTTGGTTGCGGGCACATCCCCTGTAGGAGGTGTGCAGGAAGCAGCTGATAGATGTGTCTCTCTCATCGATGTTTCTAACTCTCTATCCATCTCCCTTCCTCTCTGTAAAAAATCAATAAAATATATTTTTTAAAAAAAGCCAGGGCGGTGAGCCCTGTCACAGGATGATCTCTGGGGCCAGATCAGGGGTAAAGGCATCAGGGAGCTAAGAAACAGTCTAAAGTAGAGGAACAACAGGACCAAAGAAGTTGGTGTCATAGTCCATGTAGGAGGATAAAAAATAATTTCATCTATGAGTTTAATGCAAATTTTAACTTTATTAGTTAGATGTATTTCCAAAGATGAGTTAATTACAAAGTTAGCTTCTTATGCGAAAGAGTCAATGACACATTAACCTGTTTTGGGAATGAGAACTGGAATGCATGTATCAATGTCAGAATTTATTCCTTTTTTCATTTGTTCATATTAATATTTGCCAAGCTCTTGCTAGGTGGCTGGAACTGTAGTAGGTGAAATAGAGAGTGAGGAAAAGACTTGAAGGTACTGGCCCTCTGAATCTTCCGGGCTCAACATACACATTGTGGTGGGAAGAAGAGCTGGGAGCCCAGAGAGACCTGTCCTTCCGGTTGATTTCTATGGCGATCATCGCCTCACTTTTCCCCACATGGGTTTCCCTTGCAGAGTCCACCCCACAAGGACAAAAATGTAGAAGTCAGTATCTTCTTCATAAACAGAAAATGCTTTTCTCAAGTTAGAGTTATTCTTCTTACTGAAACATGGGATTCATTATTTACTTTAAATTTAACATGTCTTTCCTCCTAGTGGATGCTGGGTTAACTGTTAGAGATAAAAAGGTTAAAAAATAAACTGTCTTTGCCCTCATGGAACTCAATATATAGGATCATATCTAAAATGATATAAAAATAAAAAGTGATATGATATGTATGTATGACTGAACAATGTTTGGATTGGATAATTAAAATGGGATGGAGGAGGAAAACGTAATGTACTGCCGACCACTTTGTTCTAGCCCACATGCTGTTGTTCAACAACAGGTCCCTCTGGGCTGCATTCTGTTTTGGGAGCACATTCAAGATTCTGGAAAAATTATCAAAGTACTTCTGATTCTTAGCAAGAATGGAAAGTTGAAAAAAGAGTTGCCAATCAGAAATTGATATAAGATGGTCAACTTTCTCATAGTGAACATCATCTATATCATCAATTTATAATAAAAGTCAACACATATAGAACAATAACTAAATGACAGGTATTTTTGAGTGCTTGACCTATATTTCCTCATAGAAAATTCATAAACCCAACTAAGATGAAAAGTTTCTAAATATTTTGTAATTCCTAGTGTTTATCATCACCACCACCATCATCATCACTGCTATTCATTATTTTAAAATGGTAGGGTTTTCATGTTTGTTCATTTCTTTTGATCTGTAATTATGTTATTAGCTTCTATTTTTTATATGATGAACACATAATGTCATCTATACTATTTCCTACATAAATTTTATAAACTGTTTTCTGTGTTTTGCTCTGAATTTGAACTTGGTATTGTACCAAAGTTTGTAGTATTTGACCTTGCCCCAGTATTGATTCCTTGGGCCTATCCTTTGATTTTTAATGACTTTGAGTAATTTTTCTTTAGGTACATTTTAGGGGGGACAGAACAAAATGCCCTGAAAGCTCATTCTCTTCCGTGTTCAGCTAATGAAGCAAAAAATCTGGCTCAGCAGGTCCGAATTACTTTAATCTGAATTAAAATATGTACTTACATTTCCTACTTAATTTATCTGATTGGATAGACAAGCTGGGGTCAGGGTAGAGGTCTGCAGGTCCCCTTCAATAAAACCAATTCCTTGATTTTCCTTATATAAAATTCATAAACCCAACTAAGAAAAAAGTTTCTAAATACTTTGATAAACTAATTGATGACTTACTATACCTTAATAGGAGGTCAACTTTTGCGAATGTTTTCAAATATTTCTTTTGTTTTCTTTTTTCTTCTCCTTCTGGTATTCTCATTATATGTGCGTTACACCTTTTGTAGTTGTCTCAGGTTTTTTTAGCCTTTGTTTATTTCTTTGCTTTTCAGTGTGGGCGTTTTCTATTCAGATATCCTCAAACTCAGACATTATTTTCTCAGTTGCGTACAGTCTAATAAGCTAATTAAAGTTACTCTTTATTTCTGTTACAAAATATTTTGTCTCTAGCCTTTCTTTTTGGTTATTTCTTAGAATTTTCATCTTTGTGCTTAAATTACCTATCTGTTCTTGCATGCTGTCTTACTTTATCCAGCATAATAATCATAGGTGTTTTTTTTTTAAAAGTCCTGGTCTGATAATTCCAATATTCTAGTCATATTTGAGTTTGGTTCTGATAATTATTCTGTCTCTTCACACTTTATTTTTTGCTTTTTAATGTGTCTTGTAATGTTTTCTTGATAGATGAGTATGATGCACTGAATAAAAGGAGCAGCTGTAAGTAAATAGTTTTAATGATGTAGGGGAGGGGAATTATTCTGCAGTCCTGTAATTAGTCAGCCTGTGTTCAGGACTGTGAGCTTCACAGGTGCTTACCAGTCCACTGCCCCTTGGTTTTAGGTGGGACAGGAAGGCTAGAGCTGGGTGGAGTTGGGTATTTACCTTCTGTCACCTTATTTAGGCTCTGATGATACTCCAGTAGCTTAGGCTCTGCTTAAATAGTTCTCCTGGGGTCAGACCTTGTTAAGAAGAACAGGATGTTCTGGCAATTTAAGATGTTATTTTCCCCCTCTTCTTTCCAAAAGTACAAGGGGATTTTTCTCTATGATCCCTTGAAGGCCTAGGAGAGATCCTGAAGATAAAATTAACAACTGTGTGGGCCTCCTATGTCTGGGTCCCCTAGAATTTTAAATATCAGTGATGTCTACACTGAACTGCCAGCAACTCATTAATTACAATGCAGGCTTCTCCATCCTGGTTTCTGCTCATAGGTTTCTGCTCCAGTTAAGTTGTGATTCTCTGTATTCACCTGTGAGTTGCTCCAATTTGGGGAGTAGAAGTTTGCCCTGTGATTTCACTTTTCTTACTCATCTAAGAAAAATTGCTGGTTTTTAAATTTGTTCCACTTTTTTCACTTGTTAGGATGGAGTGTTGATTTCCAAAATTCTTACATGCTGAACTAGAAACCTACTCATTTTTTCCCATCCAAAATAATTTTTGAGGCTATTCTGTTTTCATCCTTATTTGGAAAACATGTTGTGATGTCTTTATCCCTAAGAAACATAACATATACTTCTTTTCAGACAGGAGTCACTGTTAGACATGTCTTTTGAGTCTATTATCAGATGAATAAATCATGTTCATATTCAGTAAGGATCTTAGACTATACTACACCAATATTCCAACTTTTTACTTGTTGATCCATCATGGGCTGGTACTACATAGGCAGCAAAGTGTGGTAATTTAGATAAAATAATCCTTGGTTCTTTACCCAGATTGATACTTCTAAATATGTGTGACTTTAGCAAGATTATTCAGTCTGCTGTTCATCCTCCTCCACTATAAAATGAGCTTAGCAACTACACCTATCTAATAAGATTGTGTGACAATCAAGTGATGAATGCAAACTCTTTAGAGCAAAACATTAAATAGTAAATAAAAAAATATTAACAATAAAATTTGTCACAGCATTGCTAAGCAGCCAGAAGAATGTCATAGAAAGAAAGACAAATGAGCAAAGACATTTATATTTGGATGGACTCATTAAATTGGCCTGACAACTTCATGTCTGGATGGAGTAGTAGAGTCTATGGGATCAGGTTTTGAGTCCAAGTGGCAGTATCTAAGAGGTTACAGTATCTTGAGAATTATACACATTTAATAAGGGTTCCCAGAGCATATCTATATATATAAAAGCCTAAGTGACCTAACGACCTAATGACCTGTCAACCAGTTACTATGATGCACACTGACCACCATGGGGCAGATGCTCAACGCAGGAGCTGCCCCCCAGTGGTCATGCACTCCCACAGAGGGAGTGCCGCTCAGCTGACCGATGGGTGCCAGACCCAGGGCTCATGGCTGGGAGCGCTGCTGTGGGGGCAGGAGCCTCTCCCCATCGGAACTGACTGGACTGGAGCCCTGGCAGGCACAGCTGGGCCAGGATAAGTGGGAGTGGCAGGCAGGAGTGGCAGGCGGCTTTAGACTGCCGGTTTTGGCCCAGTCCCCGCAAGCCAAACCCAGGAACCATCCTAGTTTTCTAAATAAATATTCATCAGCAGATAGCCCAGCAGCTTTATTGTCCTGAAGTTTTGCTTGTACAGCAGACAGCCTTTTGTTGTCCTTGTTGTTCTATGAATAACATTTTGTCTGTTGCTTTAGGGCTCCACCCAGAAAGAAAACTCCCACTGATCCTGAAGTTTGCATACCCAGGCTGAGCAGAGTGCATTTTAGGAATTTTTGTTTTAGGCTTGTAAACAACAGTAGCATACACGAGTACTTTAGAATGTGTCTACAGATGAACAAAGTTCTTCTGAGTTAGGCCTTTCTCTCCCAGTGATTCAGAGCATCCTGTTCTCTCTGACCCACTCTGCAGATAATAAGAGTCTGCCTTCAGGAAAAGAAGATGGGAATACTCTTCTTTCACCTTCTGACTGTATGCTACAATTCAAATAGCAAAAAGCATCGTAATTTACATGAACTTATAAGAATGACCAACATCATTATTGAATCCTACTAAGGACTCTCTCCTCCAAAAAAGTCATGGCTTTATCGCTTTCCTGTGCTGCTGGGAGAAAACTGGTCCTCACCCACCTCAGTACAGCAGGCAGTTTGAATGTGACATAGTGACTTTAGCGGCTTTGCTTTTACTCTGCACTGAGGAGGGGTGGCCACGAGTGAGTGTTGAGCAGGCGGCTTGTGCATGTGGATGCTTTTTATGAAATTATTGTGCCTGGGGCGGTCCTGGCAGAAGTTGCTATGGTTTCAGTCTCTTCTTAGCCACCCTGTGAGGAAGGAAATGAGACAGATATGGTAGCATCTCTTTGCCTTTCCTTTGAACGAATGGCCACATTTCAAACTTTCTGCAGCGCATGAAGGAAAAAAAAGTATTTGGTTGAAAAAAGTAAGTTATACTAAAGACAAATTTTGTACTCAGTTGTCTCATTCTTCTTCATCCAGATACCGATACTGTGTATGTATGCCATTGAGAAAGGATATGTTCCATTCAGTAATAAACATCTGTGTTAACTGGCGTCAAGCACATAAGATACCTGTGTAATAGAAATAGATGGGTCAGGCGGCTCCTCTCTGCAGCAGAGTCTGGGCAGCCAGCCTATTGTGGGAAATAGCAAACTGCTATCTCTTCTGTGACCTGGAAATTTCATCAGCTCAAACATGGGATAAATACTAAATTAAATATGAGGTAAACATGTAAATGTTACATCAAACTGCTCAACTGTTATTGGCCTACATATACACAGACTGAATATATGAGTCCGTAAACATTCCTAGAAAAGATTCTGTGATATCTTTGCAAGGGAAAAATATGCTCCAGTTTTGAAGCATAGGACATTTACTTTGCAGTCCCTAAATGCATCCTTCTGTATCCTCTATTCTGTTCTTTCTGTCTGAGAGATCTTCCACAGCTGCTCCTAAATGCTAAGCCTTTATGGCTACAGTGCCCAGAGATGCTTGTTCCACTAGACTCTGGACATCTATCCCTTTCAAAACTTACCCCTGCTAAGAGCAAATCTCAGAGGTCTTGACGAGAGTTTAATTAACAATTTAAAAAGAAGTAGATGGTTATAAAAGGACTTAAGATGATAACTTCTCAGGTAACATTTACATCTCCCACAAAGGGCTTTTGTTCTTTAAGGGAATACAGGGACGGGGTGGGGCAAAAGTAGGTTTACAGTTGTGCCTATACAATAATTAAATAATGGTTTGCATACTCACAACTGTAAGTTCACTTTTGCCCTGCCCTGTATGTGAGTAGCACCTGGATTGCAACTCTGCTGGTGGAGTCAGTAGGGGAGGGGTGTGCATGTGCTGCTCTGCACATTTCAAATCACATAGATGGGAAGCTATTGATTTTGTTCATGTGTGCTCAGGCCTTGTCCCTTGATGACCATATAGAGCTGATGAAGCCTATTCAAAAAGCATTCTGCTATCAAATCTTAATTAATCTTGCAAAAGAAATATATGCAACTGAGAACTGAATTTAATTACTTCTCTAAAAGAGGCCTTAATATCTTCTTAATGAAGTTGAACCATTGTAGAGTATGGCAGGCCTTAAAAACTGATGTGCTGCAAATATTTACAAGCAATTAGTTTTAGCAGGGCTTGACTTTTAACAAATTTTAAGGACAACTAGGTTTTTTGTAAGTTGTTAGTATGGTTTAATATGATGTGAATTGAGTGATGTTTAAAAGCTAGTGCCTGTTGTATCCTACTGTAATTTTCACTGTGAGGTGTAATTGTCCCTAATGGTAAACTCTGCAGTGTAAGTCACAGTTCTTCTGTGATGGAAGACTATGAAATTGATCCAATTATGAAGATGTAATGTTTTAAAAGTATATCGGGAATTCTATTTAAGTACCAAATTTCAGGAAACTGGATAGGTAACAATATTTTATAGAATTATTTTGTTTTAGAGAAAATTAAATAAACATTTTTTCTAACTCCTTAATAAACATAGAAATATTTATGTGAAATAGATATGATTTACTCAGAATTGATCCCCATAATTACTAGAAAGCCACCCATCCAGCTCAGGAGGAACAAGGTGGTGTCCCGCTGAGTCCAGACACTCTGCAGTTCAGCCACAGAAAATGAACAACAGACCACAGACTGGGAGATAACATTTACACAATGACTATATCCCATTTGAATCCAGAATAGATAAAGAATGTATAAAGAACATTAATGACTGAATAAGGCAAACAATCTAATATAAAATTTTAACATGTACTTTCCAGAAGGGATACAAATGACCAGTAGGACTTGAAGAGTCTTCTTTTGTCCTGAGGGAAATGTGCATTAAAGCTAGAGGAGATACCACTGCAAAGAAGTAAGTCTCAGCTATGGTTGTTGAAAATGAAGCTGATACAACCAGTTTTTAAAATAGCTTGGGATAGTCTTTAAAATTAAACATTCTGTAATCCTGAAATTCTACCAATGTGGAGAGCGGCTACAGTGTTTGGGCAGGTTCAAGCCTTGGACTAATGAGAGGGCACAGTCCTCTCATGGCCACATGCAAGTCCCAGCTTGGCAGGCAGGGCCCTCCCAGCACAATGATAGCCAACAGCGGTAGTTGTAAGCTTGAACCTATGGTCCGAACACGTGGCCCCATGTGCCTGAGTGATGTGGGCTTGATAGAGCTCAGGTGCATGTAATTGAGTAGGATGGAAACCCACGAGAATGTTGTAAACATCTTGACCACACCCTTACTTTGCCTCGTGGAATCTGGCTATAAAATAAAGAGACGGCTTGTAGTCCGTGGTGCTGTCTCTCCATCAGAGAGGGCAGCGTCCCACCCAGACCCAGCTTTATTCTCTTGTCTGTCTTTTCTAATCCTTCACCGCCCCCTCTCAGATTCACCCTTGGCCATGCTGGCATGGCACACACTCATAATTATTTCCCCAAGAGTTCTGAAAACATAGGCCCACTTAAAAACTTGTGTGCAGGCCTTGGCCTGGTAGCTCAGTTGGTTAGAACCTCGTCCCATAAGCCAAGGTTGTGGGTTTAATTCCTGGTCAGGGCACATACAAGAAACAACCAATGAAGGCATAAATAAGTGGAACAACAAATCAATGTCTCTCTCTTTCTCCCCCCTTCCTCTCTCTCTCTCTCTCAAAAATGAATATACTTTTTAAAAGTATGTCTAAATGTTCATAACAGCTTTATTCATAAAGAGTCAGAAACTGAAAACAACCCTGTCAATCATCTTGTCAATAGTTAAACAAAATTGTGGTATACAATGTAATGCCACTCAGGATAAAAAGCCATTGCTTGTTAATACATGAATAACATGGATTATTCTTTAAAACATGCTGCATGAAAGAAGCCGTATGCAAAAGAGTACATACTTTATGATTTCATTTATATGAAACTTCAGATAGAACAAATTTCATCTACAGTGATATAAAGCAGAGCAATGGTCTCTAGGGACGGGTTTTGGTTGGGACTTGTCTACAAAGGGGCTCATTGGAACTTTCAGGATGACAGGACTATTTTATAACCTGACTGTGGTATGGTTACATAGCCAAACATTTGTCAAAACTTATCAAAATATTCACTTAAAATATGTACATATGTCAAACATAAAGTTTAATTTCTAAATAAAATCAATCTATGTTATAATATAATAATCAATATATGTACATATATATAATTTAAAGCCTTAAAGTCAAAATTAACATTATTGTTTATACAATGATCCATTCTAATTGCTTATTTTTCAATATTAGAGGAACACCTTTGTACAAATTACTTTTACATAATGAGATTGATTTTAAACATGACAGACCTGACATTTTCTTATTTGTAAAGGTGTAAATTGCTCAATTTAAGAAGTTTATTAACTGGCAGGCCCTGGGGTAGAATTACAAAATCCCATCTTTCTGTACATCACATTATATTCATGGATTTAAAAGATGTTACTAGTAATATCATTAGTACAAATTGTTTATTATTTCTATTAGGAATGAATCATATAACGTTTATATTACTCATACGATGTTTGTATCACAAAGAACCCAGTGTCTGTTGCACAAAGATTAGAAACTGGCTTTCCACCTGTTTGATGGTTGCCTAATGCAGCTCTCCTGCCGTCACGGACTTGCTCTACAGCCGCACTGCCCAAGCCCATACCCACCAGCCAGGTGCAGCTATTACATACCTGAAATGAGGTCAGTATGGCTAAAAAAGCTGAAAATTTTATTTTATTTACTGGGGCGGGTCTAAGCCTCAGTCTGGCCTCCCTCTGCTGGAGGCGACCGGCCATCATGGGAAGGCATCGCCCCCCTCACCGCCTCGCTGCCGCTGCCTCTGGCCTCCTTCTGCGGAGGCAACTGGGCCCATCAGGGATCAGGGGAAGGCGATGCCCCCATCACACTGCTGCTACCGCTACTGCCAGCTGCCATTGAGCCTCTACCCAGCCCTCCCAGCAGCCACCATGCCCTCCGCAGCTGGCCCGGGCCTGGGTCTTGGCCTCCGTCCCCATGTCCAGCCGCAGGTGGAGCTGGGAGGAGGCAGGATTCCCAGGCAGGCTCCATGCTGCGCACACAGCATCAAGCCCAGCCACGCCCACCTGCGTGCACCTGCAGTGCATGCGGCCATCTTGTGAGGGCGTGATGGCATGACCACTACTTAGCCTTTTATTGGTAAGGATACTATCCATCATGCTTTGAAAGCACTCTCATTTCTTCTGTTGTCTCTTCTTCATTTCCATCATAATCGTATTCTCACTGTTTTTTCACATACTGGAAGGGATGGGGTTATTGGTGCCTATTTAGTAATACGTTCTCAGAGCAGCCATAGGAAAGAGGGCAAGGTCAGTTAGAGACAAGTCTGCTTGTCTCCAAACTGGGGTTATCCTCTCATATTGCACAAAAGGTAGAGATGTCTCTCAAGGCACACAAAAATCTTAGCACTAAAGTGTTAGTTTCAAAAACTGAATGAGTCTGATGGCTTGTAACAATCATGCTCCAAATCAGGTATTTTTACTGCATTCTTTCCTACAGAATTAAAGGGGGGAACCAATCAAACTATCCCCTAATAGATCATTAAAATAAAGTCTGGTATGCCAAAACCGGTTTGGCTCAGTGGATAGAGCGTCGGCCTGGGGACTGAAAGGTCCCGGGTTCAATTCCAGTCAAGGGCATGTACTTGGGTTGCGGGCACATCCCCAGTGGGAGATGTGCAGGAGGCAGCTGATTGATGTTTCTCTCTCATCGATGTTTCTAACTCTCTATCTCTCTCCTTTCCTCTCTGTAAAAGATCAATAAAATATATTTAAATAAATAAATAAATAAATAAAATGAAATAAAGCCTGGTAAAAGGTATCTAGATGAAATTTGGAATATAATTCAGAGAATTTAGTTGCAATACTCTTTTCAGACCCATTAACTTATTTTTGCTAATAAGATTTCTCACAACTAAAGGCAATTATTAAGGAGGAATAAAATAGCTACTGAACTCTTTCATATTCTAGCAATTTAATACTATTAATTGATAGCACCTTCATTTATTATAAAAACGCCCAGTTATCTTAACATTAATATGCAATATAATTTTGTTTTATTTTATAATAAGCATACTATGTAATATAATTATGTTTTTATTAATCATGCACTAGTGATTGCTGTAATTATAACTCAACCTCTAAAGAATTTTTTGAAAATATTTGGGACTTATGGTCATGGAAAATTGAAAAATTTAAAAAAACTAAACTTCAAATAACATACTTTAATTTTAAGAGAATTAAGAAAATATATATATATATATATATATGTGACATATATTATGTAACTAGAGTTAGGTAACACAATGGCATGATTAAGTTGAACAAAAATATTTAAGAATAAAAATGTATTACATTAATATATAGTGGAACGGAAATATGAGTTACAGAAAAAAGAAATGGTATAAAATTTGTAACCATCAAAAGGAAATTTGATCTTGTATATTTTAAAATGTTAGATGGTGGGTGTTAATTCTCTGTAATAGATGGGGAGCATGTGACACATGTATGTTCAAGTCCAAAGAAATTGAAGTTTTACAACTATTTAAACCTGTGATAAAAATTTGCGATTCTCCACAAAGCTTGAGAGACATTTTTTTGTATGAAATCAAAAGCTCAACAACAACAAAAAAAATGGGATTCAAAATTAAATTTATTTAAGGACACATGGGTTTGAAAATCCTTTTAAGAAGGCATCTGAACAAATTTTGTGAAGACCAATGGCCTAGATAAAAATGACTAGCAAGATATCAGGCTCTATGTGGAATCTGAAAGTTGTGTTTATATGTAGAGAAGATTTGGTGTTCCTATTGGCACTTTAACTGGAGGATGACAGAGAAAGTGTCTAATCTGGGGAACCTGTTTCTAAAATCATTAAACTTTTATACCGATTGTAAATACTGAGCTGTAGCAGTGACTGTGGATAAAAAGGTGCACACAGAGACACAGAGGTCTCCACAATCACAAGGCAATCCAGCCCTCTCTGATACCTGATTCACGACACTGACCCACAAATGAAATCCACTGTTGTATGCCAGTGCTGAGTACAGTGCTGATGCAATGTGGACATCCAATAAACATTCTTTGAATGAATGAGTAATCCTGGACAAATGTAAGGTACAGAAAAAATGGACCCCTCTTTTCTATCTTTTCTCCACCATAAGACGTACACATAAGCATTTGTGCATGAGCACACACACATACTGTTGGACATAAGCTTATTTTGCAATTCATGAAGACCCCACCAGAATTTTGGTTTTTAATTTTTGAAAATAATGGCATGTAACTTTTCTTCTTCGACCTTTAAACCTTCTTCCTATCATTCTTGTATCTACATTATAGGAGAAACTGGGTTTGAAAAGTATTTTTGCCTTGAGGTTTTCCTAACAGCTTATGGTCTATCGTAGGGAAATTCTGCTTCTTTGAACAACATAGTTTTAATAGAACTTGTCTGCCTCGGAGATCACATTGCTGTTTCAAATTTAGTTTCAAAACTATTTAAAGACTGAGAATTACTGCCCTAGCTGGTTTGGCTCAGTGGATAGAGCCGTCGGCCTGCAGACCGAAGGGTCCCGCATTCGATTCCAGTCAAGGGCAAGTACTTTGGTTGCAGGCTCCTCCCAGGCCTGGGCCCTGGTCAGGGCTCATGCAGGAGGCCACCAATCGATGTGTTTCTCTCACACTGATATTTCTCTCTGTCTTTCCCTTTCTCTTACACTGTCTCTAAAAATCAATGAAAAAGTATCCTCAGGTAAGGATTAAAAAAAAATTTCAGAATTACTAAATTATACTTTTTGTTTACATCTGGAGTTGAATATTTAATTTAACTTGCTTATGGCTTAATTTTGTTATACTATTTCCTAAATCTTAGTAACTAAAATTTTAATAGATGCTGTTTGAAAATACTATAAGAATAAACAACAAAGATAAATTTAAAAAATACTATAAGAATGAATTAATTTGCATGATACCAAGCATTTGTATTAGACGGAGCCCTCACTATGTAACAATTTATTTTTCTGTATTCTAAGCATTTTCCCATGGTTAACGCCATCTGTCCTTCCTAACTACCAAGATGCTAAGGGCTGCTTCTTCCTCGCTCTTTATTTACAACCCAGAATGAACATTTGTAAGTTTTTAAATTTTATAAACAGAAGCAGGAATTTTTATGCAGGATGTGCAGAAAGGGAAATGTCTCTCTCGTTCTTTTGCTTTTATGCACAATCTGCCCGTCATGGGTATTCTGGAGACTGGGAACTCAGTGGATAGGCTCTTTCACAATTCAGCAATAAGATGATAATGAAGCCCAACATAATAACCCTGAGCTATTTGGAGTTGTTGATTCAACAAAGAAAAATTATATTTTGTTTGATACAGGCTTAATGTTGAAAGTATTTACTTGAATTTTAATGGTTGAAGATTTAATTAGCTGTAAAATATGTACAGCTATGAGTAATCAGAATACCTGATTAAACAGAACACTGATTAGCCACCCTCTGATCACACCTGATGAAGAAAATAAGGCCAAAACGGGTATGTTAAAAGATTCACAGATGACTTCTTTTCACGGAGCTGAATCCTAAGAGCTGCATCTTGTAATAGTAAAATGAGAGTACTCAGCATGATCAGTGACATTCACATACAATGGTTTGTGTTTATATCTGCAACTACCTATTTACACTCTATTTACATAACAAATGTGTGTTCTTCTGCCGCATTTCCATATTTCTCAGGCAATCATCTGAGAGTTGTGTTCTGCCTTTGAATACCATTCATTACTTTGCTCTTTTCCCTGCTATTGCTTTTCTGCCTGCCTCAAAGTAGAGGAAGTTGGGGAACTTGGGAAAAAGAATCATTGCCCTAGTTTTGCCAACAATTACCTCTGTTAGCTTCAGCAAGTGCCCTAACGTATACTTCTGTTGAATATCCTCATGTAATAGTGTCTTGGACTAGACACTGTGTGATTTATTTTTTCAAAAGCAGTTGTACTCTTAAAAAAAAAAAACTTACCTAAAAATCCTACCTTAAACCCCTGTATGTCTGATGGGTCATGGGAGAACTGCTCCAGGTTCTAGAGCGAGTCCACAGCCCTGCCATCTCTGCAGCACATAGGGCATAGCTGTGAAGCCATAAAAACAGTTTTAAAACAACTGGACTAGATTTTTTCCTGTGGTTTCCTCCATTCTAAAATATTATAATTGAGGATAACAGGCAGATCAGTTATTAAAGACTTAAAAAGTTGAAGTTAATGAAGAAAGTTCAATTTTATATTACCTGTAGACTCCTTTTAGTCACAACCTGACAACACTTCTAAGAACACATAATTGGAAACGACCTGGTCTCTACTCCCACTGATTCTGGATTCTGCTGTGTTATGCTCAATGCTCTTTATTTGTGGGTTAGAATTGTTATGCCCAGATTTCAAGATTCCCAAGAAACCACATCAGGGAGCCAGCCAATCCGATGCAAAAGCATGAGAATCTGTATTTCAAGCTAGCTTGGCTCCCCGTCCACCAGACTCACCAACACAATGGCAAATCAAGTGGCTGAGAGAGCGAACCCCGCCTAGAGACCGGTTATATAGGGGGAGTTGGAGTAAGGGGAGGAGAAAGGACTGTGCTCTGCCTATTGGCCAGGCGCAAGCCGGGTCTTGTTACACAGGATGTGGTCATATCTATGGCGCGCACTTCCCTTGATTGTCATTGGTTAGTTTAAAATCCCGGGCGTGGCCAGCAGAGGCCTGGGCTTCCGGGAAGAAGGCCACACGTGACCCCAACATGGAGGATACAGGCAAGATGGAGGGCATAGCCCTCGCCCTTTCAAGAATAATACCAAGTCTATGTATTATTGAATTGTATATGCTATTTTTGCATCGGATAAGCAAGGAGATTGGATTAGAAGACCTTGAAGGTTTTTTCAAAGACTGATATTCAGTGCTTCTCTAAATCCATGATAAAGTCAACCAAATTTAAATATAGATTAATTGACTAAGGAAGTTTCCAATTAAAATGGACTTTAATTAAATCTATATTTAAATAAAATTTAGTAAATTTCAACAAAATATAATAAATTTTAGTAAGCACTTTATTATTCTGAAAACCAAATATCTACCCAATTTTTTACATTTGTTTCTTCTTTTTTAAAATATGTTTTTATTTTTTATTTTTTAGAGAGAGTGGAAGGGAGCGAGATAGAAACATTGCTGAGAGAGAAGCATCAATCAGCTGCCTCCTGCACACACCTGACTGGGGATTGAGCCCACAACCCAGGCATGTGCACTCACCAGGAATGGAACTGTGACCACCTGGCTTATGGGTCAGTGCTCAACCACTGAAACACACTGGCTGGGCACACTTGTTTCTTTTCTTGCCACTACTCTTTCTTTACTAAGTCTATCTTATCACACTAGGCCAACTAAACATCAACTATTTCAATAGTCTCCACACCTACTCTCTTGCCACTAATACAACCTATTTTCTCTTGCTAGACAATTCTTTTTAGAGTGGTCCCATTCTAAAAATCTCAGAGAGGCCTTTTATATCACCACTGTGACTGACTGCACTAATTACCACAACTCTTTCCTTCTCTGTGCTCTTGCTTCTTGACATGTCACTTTGTCATAATTCTCATCAAGAGGTTAGAGTCTACATCCTGACCCCTCAATTCTGGGTTGGTCTTGTGATGTACATGTGTTTAGAGAATGTAGCAGGTGTGATGCTATAGCAGTTTCCAGATGCCATGTTTGTTACTGCTCTCTCTTGGAGCTCTGCCACCTCCATATGATCAAACCTGGACTAGCCCAATTAACTCATCCTCCTAATGGACAGGCAACCAATAATGGGAATGGCTCTTCCTAGACCAGGAAGGCCCAGCTTTCCTGCCAGCACATCACAGATGCATGAGCGAGTCAAGCCACAGTCAATATTGTCCACCTGGTATTTTTCCATTTCTTACATTGTCTCAAAGTCATACCAACTTATATAACAAGATTTGAGAGTTAGTCCTGGTATTAAACCCTCTTTTGGAAAGTCTAAGAATTTTAAATGTCATCTACTTCAATCTTTCAATGTAGGAATTTCTTCTTGGTTGATTAAGAGTCATTCATTCACAAAATTTACTGACAAAATGTCATTATCTCACAAAGCAGTTATTCTACCTTTGCACAGTTCTAATTAAAAAACATATGTCAGTATTACTTTCTAATTATATCACAAAGGCTTCTGACTAGAACCTTCTAGGTTGACAATTCTATGGGATATTATGCAAAAATAATGTAGTTAAGCAATCCAGGCTTCTATTTTTGGAATAAAAGTAATATATTACCAGTTACTTATTTTCCTAATTTAAGAACATATGTAAAGCTTTTTTTTTTTTTTTTTTTTTTTTTTTTTAGGAAGCAACTGTGGATAAAAAACAACAACACTTTATAAAGTTTAAAATATTTTATTATATCCCCTTCCCTCCTCCCCGCCCCCCTTTGGATAGATATATTTGAGCCCCGGACAATTAGCAGAAAAGTGTCAAAATACTTGATAAAAATGTCAAATCATCATAATCTTCAGTAAAGTACTTTGTTGTTGCTTGTTACACTTTCCAATAAATTTCCTTCATATATTTTTATTTATTTATGTTTGGGGGGTGACATTGGTTAATAAGATTATATGGGTTTCAAGTGCACATTTCTATGATACAAGATCTGTACACTGCATTGTGTGCTCACCCCTCAAAGTCAAATCGTCATCCACCACCATACACTTGACTCCCTCCCCACTCCAGTCCCCAGTACCTCCACTCTCCCCTCCCCCATCTCCTGGCAACCACCACACTGCTGTCTGCATCTATGAGTTTTAGTTTTATATCCCAAATATGAATGAAAGCATACATACAGCTCTTAGTTTTTTTCTTGACTTATTTCTCCTAGCATAATATTCTTAAGGTCCATCCATGTTGTCACAAATGGCAGATGAATGGTACATATATTCAATGGAATAATACTCAGCCATAAGAAAAGATGAAATACAGCCTTCATGTATTTTTAAGCAAGAAGAAAAGGCACCTAGAGAAATGTATGATGTTGTATATTATTTTTTTAATGTGCCTGAAACCTCTGTTTTAAATGCAACTAAATCTGCCTGTCTATGAAGAATTCCTGTCTGACTCTTTGCAAAAACTTATAATGGTTATACATATTAAGGCAACATCTCCCCCTTCTCCGTATCTAATTAGCTGGAGTCTCTAAGGCCAGATACCATGCCTGCTTCCTTCCTGGGTTTCCCTTGACCACAGTAGGCAGCACATTGAAGCCCAAGGCCACATGCTTTGGTATAGTCAATGAGGTTCTATGGGTCAATGTGCAAGGTGAAAATCACTAATAGGAAATTGGTCTTTGAAAATTCCCTAAACCTTCCAGGGTTGAAAAATATTTTTATTTCTTCATTTGAACATACTATGAATCAATTTATTTATGGTTATACATCATAATTTAGAATTTAGGAAAAAATACTTTAAATATGTGAATCATATCTTCAGCATAGAGTACTGAGATAATTGAAGGATCAGGATTATATTTTGTTTCTCAGTAACTTTCAGGAATAATTAGGGGAATGATGACTGTTCACATTCATTAAATTATAATTTTCAGCCTCTTCCTGAGGCTCTCTCTACACACACACACACACACACACACTGGAATTCAATTCTTCTAGGCTATGGGAACTAAACTAAAGATAATTCCCTGTCCTTATGTTAAATTATGCTGGAACCAAGCAAAATTAATTTAGCTGCTTGCTTAGGAAATACCTGCTTCTAGAAGATAAGAGTATGAACCAACTAAACAAATTACTTATCGAGGCTAACAGCTTCCTGATCATGACTTGCTTCAAGACCCTTGCCTCTATGTGTCCACCAACCCAAAGTTAGGGTGTCTTAACTGCTACCAAATTCTGAGTGATTTCTAGTCTTTCAAGACCACCTTAAAAAACACCCAGCTCAGTCCCTGAAATTCTACGAATACCTTGCCTTAACTTCCCATTTTGAGAACATTAAGACTCAATGTTGTGTTCTCCCTTGTATAGCAAATCTAATAAACTTAACTTTAATAAAGTTTTACTGATGTCATTTTCAAGATTCAAAAATTAAAAAACAAATGTCTAAAGGATGTGTCTTTACCACATTATTATATCTAAAATTCCTCTCTCATTTCCCGACTATTCATACTTAAGCATGTGCAACACCTTCTCCTTCCTTAACTTTCTATGGCCAGCTTCCATACAAATTGACTTCTTTGTGGTTTTATTTTAAATTATTATTAATATCATTTTAGGATGAAAACATCTGATGAGGTCCAGACTCTTAGCTATTCTCTCTACTCCTTCACAGTCCTCACCCTGTCCCAGGATGCTGCTCTCCACATTACTCAACAATGCACCTTTCTTAGAAATGGGCCTATCTACCTGACCAGATGCAGGAATTTAAGTTCATTTGTCAGACCTGGACAGTGCAATTGTGTGGACAGTTATCTTAGCCCCAAACCCACTAATCTTTTTTATTTATTTATTTTTTATGTTGCCTTTTTATTTTTTTTTAATTAAATCTTTATTGTTCAGATTATTACAGTTGTTCTTCTTTTTTCTCCCCATAGCTCCCCTCCACCCGGTTCCCACCCCACCCTCTGCCCTTACCCTCCCCACTGTCCTCATCCATAGGTGTACAATTTTTGTCCCGTCTCTTCCCATACCCTTTTCCCCCTGAGAATAGTCAGTCCACTCCCTTTCTATGCCCCTGATTCTATTATATTCACCAGTTTATTCTGTTCATCAGATTATTTATTCACTTGATTTTTAGATTCACTTGTTGATAGATATGTATTTGTTGTTCGTAATTTGTATCTTTACCTTTTTCTTCTTCTTCCTCTTCTTAAAGGATACCTTTCAGCATTTCATGTAATACTGGTTTGGTGCTGATGAACTCCTTAACTTGTTCCTATCTGGGAAGCTCTTTATCCAACCTTCAATTCTGAATGATAGCTTTGCTGGGTAATCTTGGTTGTAGGTTCTTGCTATTCATCATTTTGAATATTTCTTGCCACTTCCTTCCGGCCTGCATAGTTTCTATTGAGAAATCAGCTGACAATCTTATGGGTATTCCCTTGTAGGTAACTAACTGTTTTTCTCTTGCTGTTTTTAAGATTCTCTCTTTGTCTTTTACTTTTGGCATTTTAATTATGATGTGTCTTGGTGTGGTCCTCTTTGGATTCCTTTTGTTTGGGGTTCTCTGTGCTTCTTGGACTTGTAAGTCTATTTCTTTCACCTGGTAGGGGAAGTTTTTTGTCATTATTTCTTCAAATAGGTTTTTAATATCTTGCTGTCTCTCTTCTTCTGGCACCCCCATAGTTTGGATGTTGGTACATTTGAAGTCCCAGAGGCTCCTTACACTATCTTAATATTTTTGGATTCTTTTTGCTTTTCCGGTTGGGTGTTTTTTGCTTCTTCGTATTTCAAATCTTTGACTTGATTCTTACGAACCCCTAGTCTGCTGTTGGATCTCTGTATAATATTCTTTATTTCAGTCAGTGTATGCTTGATTTCTAATGATCCTTTTTCATATCCTTGAGGGTCTCACTAGATTTATCGAGGGTCTCACTAAATTTATTGTCACTTTCTAGAAAATTCTTGAAAAACCTTATAACCGTGGTTTTGAACTCTATATCCAGTAGTTTGCTTTCCTCTATTTTTGTCATTTGTGACCTGTTTCTTTGTCTCTGCATTTTGGCCGCTTCCCTGTGTTGGTAGAGTGGCTTTGTGTGCTGGGTGTCCTATAGGGCCCAGTGGCTCAGTCTCCCCAATTACCTGAGGTGGACACTCTTGGTGCACACCTTTGTGGGCTGTGTGCGCAGTCTTGTTGTAGTTAAGCCTTGATTGTTGTAGGTATCACTGGGAGGAATTGAACTCCAGGCCAATGAGCTGTGTCTATAGTGGGAGAACTTCTGTGCTGGGACACTCTTCTGGGGAAAGAATTGCTTTAGTGGGCTTTGGTGCTCACTGATTCTGCCCCCTGAGTATGTCCATTATGGATATGAGGAGTTGTAATCTGGATGGTCCCACTCTGACCACTGGGTACACTGGCTCTTGGATCTCTAAGGAGATGCTAATTTAGCCTCTGCCTGAGGCTACCCCATAGGAGCTATGGAGAGATCTGCATATTCCTCTTCTTTTTTTGGGGGGGGGGTGGGTTTGGAAGTGCCCAGATGAGGCTTCGCTGTGAAGCAATGCAACCTGCTGTGGGGCCTTGGGCCTTCTTTTGGATGTTCTGGGTCTCTCTGACCCAGCTGCAGTTTGTTAGGTAATTTTAGATTGCAAAGGGCCAGCCCATTCATATGCAAAAACCTCTGCTCGCAGCTTGGGTTGGGCAGGGTCTCGGGGAATCAGCAGGGCTGAGCAAACAGCTATGGCTGATCCTCAGCTCTGCCCTAAGAGGTCCTAAGAGGTCTCATTGCTCCTCAGTATTCGCTGCAAGCACCTCTGAGAAAAAGCCGCTCTCGTTCTGCCCGATGCCAGACAGTCCAGTTTCTCCCTGTATGAGTCTGGGTCCCCAGAGACTCCCCCTGAACTGGAGTTCAGAGCAGTCAGGAGCTTGTGTTTCCCTCCCTATTGAAAAAGACAACCAGGTCCTCAGTTGCCAGCCCTTTCTGAGTGCTCCTCCATACCTCTGCACCTTACTTCGCACCTCCTCTGAGTCTCAGTGTGCTTTTCTCTTTCCTTCAAGTTGTAGAATTTCCACTCAGCCAGCCTTCCTGTGGTTCTGGATGATGTCCCTTTTGTTTTTTAGTTGTATTTTTGAAGTGGTTGTGCGAGGCAGCAATTTCAGGTGTTTACCTATGCCATCATCTTGGTTTCTCTCACCCAGTAATCTTTGATATTTTCCTTTGCCAGTATCTTAACTATTGAAGATCTAACTTTCCTCACTACTATTGTTAGCATAAGTAGCTATATGTTAATAAAGGAAGGGAGCAAAGGAAATCAGACATTATTAAGCATAATCAACTAGAGAGCATAAGCCTGCTTGCTTCCCCAAGAAATGAAAGCTTCACACAATCCCTAGGGAGGCACTGATCCTTTCCCAGATCCTTGGGGGAAGGGATAGAACAATCAAGGGGGGTGGTAAATACATGTGCAAAGGGAGTCAAGATGGCGAGAAAGCCTGTCAATGTAATCTGGGGAAATAAAATAGTTTGGTTGGGGGGTGGACCCATCAGAAGCCTGTGAAAGCTTGGGAAGTTGATTGGTTATTTTGGAGAAGTTCCTGGTCCTTCCCAAGCCTGAGATAATATAATCTCAGCTAACAAAGAGTTCACTCTCTCTCAACCCCCTCCCCTCTACACACACAAGTGCACCCAGTACACAAACTTGCCCCATTCCTTAGCGTGTTCTCTCCATAGCAATCATGTGAGATGAGCAGTCACCTACTGCCTCAGTAGCTGTGTGGACTCTGAATATGGGCTCAGCCAAGGGGCAGCTGGGAAAACAAGCTAAGCTAGTGGGACGGTGAGAAATGCTGGACTGGACTAGCCTAGGCATGGAGAAAAATGTCCGGACACTAGCCCTATTTCTGGGTCTGATGAAGGCAAGATTGGACTTTTTTCATGGCACCATGGACGGAGATGGGACATTGGAAACCCAGGGGAACTCCTTTGATTTTGCATCTGGGGCAACAAATAAATCTTACCTAGCCACAATCTCCCATACATGGGTCTCCTGGATATTTTCTTTGTGACACTGCAAGAACACCATTTCCTCCAGCAGCATTATTATTTAAATACTAGAGGCCCGGTGCACAAAATTTGTGCACTCAGTGGGGGGGGGGGGGGGGGGGGTGCATCCCTCAGCAAGGCCTGTGCCCATTTGCAGTCCAGGACCCCTTGGGGGATGTCCACCTGTTGACTTAGGCCCACTCCCCGGGGGATCAGGCTTAAGTTTGCAGTCAGACATCCTTCTGGTAGCCAGGGAGCCCTCGGGGGCTGTCCGACTAAAGGCTTAGGCCCCCAAGGGATCGGGCCTTAACTGTTAGTTAGACATTCTTAGTGCTGCCATGGAGGTGGGAGAGGCTCCTGCCACCACCTCTGCACTGGCCAGCCATGAGCCAGCTTCTGGCTGACTGGCACTACTCCTTGGTCTGACCTAAACCCTAGAGATTAGTACTTCATTTTACAACTTTTTCTCAGTTTATAGGCAGCAGCAAACTCAGACCACACAGTCGGGTGTGCTCCCAGGCCCTCCCACCCTCCAATCACCATGGCATCACTCCACCCAGGCCAGCCGGCAACCCCGGCCCCAGTGGGGTCCGGGGTTGCCTCCTGGCCTGCGCCCGGGCCCTCTCGCCCTCCGATTGCCATGGCATCGCTCCGCCTAGGCCAGGACCCCACAGTGGGGTCCGGGGTTGCCGCCTGGTTTTCCAATAGCGATCACAGGCTGGGGGGTGTGGGAAGGCGGCCTTTGCCCACCCTGTAGCTCTTGCCAGCTGCCTGGGTTGCGGATCACCATTCTTCAGTCCTTCCCCTTTCGGCCTCCCGTATGCAAATTAGCAGCCATCTTTGTTGGCAGTTAAGCGCCATCTTAGTTGGCAGTTTATTTGCATAAGGATATGCTGATTACCCAATGGGAAGGGTAGCGGTCGTACGCTAATTACCATGTTTCTTTTTTATTAGTGTAGATTATAGAGTTTGATTATATAAATAGTTATAAATACAGATTAAAAGCATTTTTGAATTCATCGCCTGATACTAGTTTTGTAAAAGTTAGAACTGTAGAAGCTCTCTAAGTCTCACCTTTCTCCATTAAAAAGAAAAATATAATGTAAAGCAGATTAAATGACATTCCATATGTGATGTGTTTTACAAATATAAAGTATCAAAAATATACTATTTAGTTAGTAGTCTATAAGTGGGCTAAAATGCTTTGTTTACTTCAAAAGCACAAATAAGATTAATAACCTTGTGAATTTAGATAAATAAACTACCTTGCTAACTTAAGCTACAGTCTCTGTTGCAAACAGAATATGGGTATGCTCCTATACAACACCCTAAAGTAATAATGTGAGTGTTCAAGAACCATTTACTCAAAATTTTCCATCATCTAGTACACTCATTCCTTATTCTCCCAACTCCTGCTACTGACATTTGGCCACTGCAATGCTCATTAGCATCAGACTGAGTGTGAAGGAGGCTATGAGCTGAGATAGAACTCCGCTGTGCACATGACATCTTGTTAGCAGACCTTAAAATATTTGTTAGGGAACAGGCTTTACTTTGCATTTATTCTCTCCTCGTTCAGAGAAGGGCTGAGCAAGGCATAGTCTATAAATACTTAACTTAATTGTCTGTGTCCTAGGACTTCAGAGTTTCAATGGGATAGCTATACCAAAATGTGTTATGACCAACATCATTAATTTCTGCTTCTTGAAGCTATAATTCAGAGTGTTGAATATTTGTCATTTATGTGTACACTAGAAGCCCGGTGCATGAAATTTTTACACAGCTGTGGTCCCTAGGCCTGGCCAGTGATGGAAATGCAAGCATCTGGCGTGGAAGGGCAGGTCCCAGCTGACCTCTGTGCCCGGGGCAGCACCTGGGCCCCTGAGCCCCCGTGTGCTCCCCCTCATCCTGAGTCACGGCGTCCGAGTCCCCACACGGAGATACAGTGAGTGCAGCCAGACTCCATGGGCCAAGGTGCAGTGTGGGCCTCTGGGCCGCCCAGTGGTGCCGCATGGAAGCCAGGAGGGGAACGAGTTCTCTCCCAGCTCCCTTGCAGACCCGCTCCTGTGTGAACTCTCGGGGAGCCAGATCAGTCCCTGCTGTCCCGGCAGCTGCAGTCCGGCTCACCCGGAAGAGACCACGCGGGTGTGGGATGGGCTCCTTAGGGGCACCCAGTACCTGAGTGTGGGGGCTCCCTGGTGCGAGCCCTGGTGTCCTGGGGGAAGATAGTAGGGGGAATGAGAGTGAGCTCAGCGGATACCCCGCATTCTCACTGCACCTCTGTCTCCATCACCCCCACCCCCAGGTAGCTGGCGAAAAGTCACAGTGCGTCACAGATGCCTGCCATGTTCTGCGCCGCCCCCTGGTGGTCAGTGGACGTCATAATGGGTGGTCGAACTCCCGGTCAAACAACTGCCCAAGGGGACAATTTCATATTGGGCTTTTATTACATAGGATAAGATAATATATACTTATATGTTAAACATAAGTGCATATATACTTCATGTGTAGGTACTTCAAAGAGATGTCTATTTGAGGTTAATTGTTCTAATGGTATGTTTGCTTGTTTTTAAGAGGAGAATAAGTACATAGCAATCACTGTGGTTAGAGAGGGAAAGTAGTGAAAGAGAGAGAGAAATGTAAGCTTACCTTTTCAGGCTGACCTGATCCTGACTTTCAAATGGAAATGAATAAAAGATAGAAAATGGAAAAGCCCTAGGTGCCATAAGGGCTTCTTTGAGAGTTTCTAAATTCTCTATCAGAGACTGGAAGGCTTTTCAGTAAATAAGAGTTTTGATCCGGCCATTAATATCAGATGAAGCACACTGGGAGGTTTGCATAGCTGGGGCATTGTTCAGAGGCAGCACTGCCCCCTGTTCCCAGGGCGCTCCCTGTGAGCAATGAGAGGAAAGTAACAAGCTCTCTGCTGTGCGGCCTCTGGTTGCAACTCTGGGAAGCTTGGGAGGAGCTCTGAAAGAAAGCCTTAATTAGAATCCCTCACAGCAGTCCAGCCTGGAGGACACAAAGGGCAAATTCAGCTGTGGCCAGGGCTACACATGAGAAAAAGTCATTCTATGGCTAAGGCTAATCCCAGAAAATCTATTGTTTACTACTAGTGTGTACCTCACATCCTTCTATTCTCTGTGGTGACTTGAAAGAAAGAAATAAGCTTACTGAAACACAAACTTCCATATCATTTTATTTATTTATAGTGTATGGTTACAAGAATCAGTTAATACTAAATATTGCCATTTCATTATCAGTGCTTTAGCACTAGTAAGCTTATTAGTAATGCAACAGTATCGGAAGGTATGCACATTTGTCTGCCGCACTGAGGGTCTCTTAGGTAGTCCTAGGAGGTCAGCACTGACTCAAGGCCAGGGCAGCTTGAACGGAAGTTATTCCACATCTCCAGGATCAATCTGGAGCAAACCATCCTCCCTCGAGTTCCCCTCATCTGCCCTTCTTTTTCCCAGAAACTGCCAAGACCTTTGCACTGTCTAATGCTCTATGGCAAAAATCTAAACCATGCTGTCAGAGACAAACAAGTAATTGAATTAAAACACACCATTAAGAAAATAGACAAGATGCAGACTGGAAAAAAAAAGATTCACATTACATTTTGCTGACAAAGGATTTGTCTATATAAAGTATTTAGTCTATATAATGAATTCTCACAGGTTGACATTAAAAAGAAAAGCCATTCTCATCCCCCCATAAAAAGGCATAAGATTTGTATAGGTGCTTCAAAAAATAAGATATACAAAACCAATAGGCACATGACAGGATATTAATCATGATTAATTAAGGAAAACAAATGAAAATACACAAATATGACTAAAATAAAAGACTGCCAATAGCAAATATTGGCAAAAAAATGGAGCAGTTAGAACACCCACACACTGCCACTTATCCAAAAGGTACACCATTTTGGAAAACTGTCAATTTCTTGTAAGTGAAACACATTTCTACGATATAACACTTACACATCCACTTCTGTGTATTTACCCCGGAGAAATGATGATATATATGTTTTCAAAAAGTCTTGAAACAAAATGGTCATACTAGCTTTATTTGCGGTAGCCACAAATTGGGCACAACACAAATATCCATCAATTAGAAAACAAATAAACAATTGTGTTATATTTATACAATTAAGTGTTACTTAACAACGAAGAGGAATGTATTCTGATGTACATAGCAACATGGATGAATGTCAATAGCACTATGTTGAGTGAAAAACAATGGTATATGAATACACACGCACTAACACAGCCGTATCTCGAAAACATTACCTTAACTGAAGTCTGAAAGTGGTTGCCTGTGGAAGGGGGTAAATTTCCCCGAATGAAATATGAGTGAAATCTCTAGAATATGGAAAAGTTCTATATTCTGTGCAAGATGATGGTATGCAAAATTTTTAAACTAATTTAAGAGTTTTGCATTACTTTTTACAAGAAAAATAGATAAGAGAAAAAAGTGGCAGAAAATCGAAACAATGGCAGGAAAAAATACAATTTGACACATGTACTGTGTACTAAAATGTGTCCTCCCCAAACTTATATGTTGAAACCCTGATGCCCACTGAGGCTGTATTTGGAGCCTTAAGCAGCTGCATGGCCCATGGTCGTGTGGACTCCACACACAATGGACTGCAGCTGGGCGCACAAGCTAAGCTAGCCAGATGCTGGGCTGGACTGGGCTTTAATATGGAGCAGGAACGCTGGGCAGTGGCTTTGTTTTTTTGTTTTGTTTTTTTAAAAATATATTTTTATTGATTTCAGAGAGGAAGGGAGAGGGAGAGATAGAAACATCTATGATGAGAGAGAATCATTGATTGGATGCCCCTTACACGCCCTCTATTGGGGATCCAGCCCACAACCTGAGCATGTGCCCTTGTTTGGAATCTAACCTGGAGCCCTTCATTCCGATGGCTGAGGCTCTATCCACTGAGCAAAACCGGCTGGGGCTGGGCAGTGGCTTTAATCCTAGGCCCACTGAAGATAAGATTGGACTTTTTCCATAGCAGGATGGAGGGAAATGGAACCTTGGAAACCCAGGGGTTTAATTCCACAGAAATTAATATCACTCATCCTCCCATGTGAGTCTCAGGAAATTCCTTTCCTTGTGACACCACAATTCCACTTCCACTGGCAACAGGTGGGGACCCAGCGAGCACCCCATTAATAACAATATGATGGGATTAATATCCTCGTAAGAGGAGACCACAGAGCTTTGATCTCTTACCACATTTTCACAAAGAAGAGGTCCTGTGAGTACCCAGGGAAAAGCTGGTCACCTGCAAGCCGAGAGGAGAGGACTCGGAATGAAAGCTACCTTGCTGGCATCCTGCTCTCGGACCTCCCAGCCTCCAGAACTGTGAGAAATAAATTGCTGTTGTTTAAGCCACTCAAATGGTTGGTGATATTTTATTACAGCAGCCTGAGAAGATTAAGACACCACCCATTCTATTTCATGCCCAACGCATGAATCTCCTAATAAAACTAATTCAATCTTTAAATTTACTCCATTGAATGTTGTTCTTGAGCTGTATCATATCTGTTTACCTTACTTATATTTTAATATCTATTTTGTCATTTTCAAATTAAAGTACTAAATATATTTACAATGAAATCCATTTATCTTAAGTGTGGTAATTTTATAGAATTGTACTGTAACCACCACAATCAAGGTATCAATCAGACCCCTCATCTTAGTTCCTTCCAGTCCTTCTGCAGTTGATCTCTTTCCTCCATGCCTGGCCCCAGACCACCCATATGCACATGCATATAAATATTGTGGACTCTAGGAGAGAAACACATGACTCATTAAAGAAAATATACCTACAACATAACTAAGTGGTTAATTCTTGGAGAATACTTTTTAGGGTGTGCTGTCCCAGTTACATTAATCAAAAAAACACACAAACATGAAAGTTGTAATAAAATATATATTTTATTTTAGCCAGACATTGACTTTTTCTGAAAATATTGAAGGTATTGGCACAATATAAAGGTCCCAACATGTGCTGATGTTTGAAAGGGGTTCCAACACTAAAGGTGAGTGTTACCTTGGGAAGGACAAAATTAAGTTTTTCTCTTTGTACTGTCTGGCTCTTGCTGTAGTGTATTCCCATTCCCATTCTCTCAGATGTAAATAACTAGGGAAGAAGCACTTACACAGATTTGAAGTAATTGCCACTCTGTGAATAAATACAATAGGTGTAAAACAGGATAAAACAGGGGTAAAGCGGCCAAGCTTATTAAAAAAGGAGATAGGAGAGAGGAAGGAGCATGATCTTTGCAATCTGACTGGGTGACACGGGATAAGAAATTGATCTCTCTAATTTTATAGCTTCTCCATGTTATATCATGGCATTTAAAATAATTCTCTTAATGTTATGAAAATTAAATGACTATGGTATTACCAAGTTTATATTTAATAAATGATAGCTGTTTTATGATTCTAATAATAAGCAATGTAGCATTTATACAAAACAATAAAATATATTAAATGAAATTAGAGATGATAGAAAGCAGATGCTTTTGAAGAGGACAAAATGGGATTTGTATCTAAAATAGGCTAGTAGATGGAGGCCTTGCTAAAAGCCCAGACTTAGTGTATAATAGACTTAAAGATTTCATTAATAAAACATAAGATTAGCCATAATAATGTTGTTATGAAGTTATAAGGAAAAATAGTAAACATCTTCATTATTAGTTGGAAATTTAGCTATTCATTGCTTTATTAATATGCCTTTTGCAAGAATTAATTAAAAAATAATACAGTATAATATAAATACATGTGATTTCTGTTTAGCAAAATAGCACAATCTCTGTGCATAAAATATGCGATAAAACCATTAACTTCAAGTCCAGTCCCAATGTGTTTTCCTTATGGTTCATGCCACCAGACAAGGGTAAGCATGAGGTATGAAGGGAATTCATATCCGTGCAACTTAGCAGGAAGGGAAGATCAGAAACCAGGGTGGAAAACTGCCTCTAGGAACAGATCTAAAATAACTGACCTGAAATCAGAAGCAAAGCAAAAGAGGAGCAGAATTAGGCCATTCTGCACACAGGGAGCTGCGATATGCAACATGGGTAATCAGGGCTTGGTAGGCAATCTCTGTGACAGTTGAACATTTGAGAGTTTTATAGGTGATGGTTGTCTTACACAGGCTTTCTCACCAGGATTTCTCTGCCAATAAAGAGTCAGAGTCAGAGGTGGATAGAAAGCAAATTTAAATCCAAATCCAAATCACAGAGAAGGAAATGGCAGCAGTCAGTGGGTTCCAACCAAGAAGGATATGGTAGATGATAAAAAAAAAATAAAAAAGCCTTAGGTGCTTGAGGAGGGTATTTGGGGATTTCTAGAATTAGACATCCTGTAAAATGTGGTTAAAGACAGACACATTATTACCTACTAGAGGACTGATGCATGGAGTTCATGCACGGAGGGAGGAGGGTCCCTCAGCCTGGCCTGCACTTGCTCACAATCTGGGACTGCTGGCTCCTAACCCCGCCTCCTGCCTGCCTGATTGCCCCAACCCCTCTGCCTGCCTGCCTGATCGCCCCTAACCACTCACATGCCTGCTTGATCACTCCTAACCACTCTGCCTGCTTGCCTGATAGCCCCTAACCGCTCGCCTGCCTGCCTCATTGTCCCTAACTGCTTCTGCTTGCCTGCCTGATAGTCCCTAACCACTCACCTGCCTGCCTGATTGCCGTTAACTGCCTCTGCCTCAGCCTCCACTGCAGCGGCTTCTTCCGGAATGACATCCGGAAGGTCGTTTGGCTGTCTGGTCTAATTAGCATATTATGTTTTTATTATTATAGATGTGGCTGGGGCCAAAAGAAAATTGAGTGTAGGAAGTGCTAAAACTCAGCAATAGGCACACTTAACTTTCTCTATGCAAAGATATGGACCATTCTTACAGGAGTGGATCTTGTATTCATAGTTAAGTGTGAACACTTTCAGAATAAATTTATGATTCTATCAATACAGCAAGAACATTCTCTGTTGAAGTTATATACCCCCAAACAAAGACTGGACATGTAATAGACACATCGCCTTTATTACCTTATTATATTTTTCAAAATGAAAAAAAGAGTAGTGTCCTCAACCCAACAGAAATATTTTATTTTTTTCCAGTTTATGAGTGAAGAGATAGAGAAAACATAGTAGTTCTCTAGAAATGTTTTAAAAGCAAAACACATCACATTCTCATACTGATTCAAATTTATTAACAACAGGATGTTGCCATAATCAATTTATTGGGATGACATTGGTTAATAAATTTCAGGTATGAATTTACATGTTACAAGATCTGTATATTGCACTGTGTGCCCACCACCCAAAGTCAAATCATTTTATGTCACCCTATATAAGGCTCCATTCACCCCACCCCACCCAAATCCACCCCCTTCCCTCTGGCAACCACCACCCCGTGGTTTTTTTGTCCACGAGTTTCAGTTTAATATCCCACATATGAATGAAATCATATGGTTTTTAGCTTTTTCTGCCTGATTTATTTCATTTAACATAATATTCTAAAGGTGTATCTTTTCTTATGGCTGGGTAATATTCCAGATGTGTATATGTACCACATCTTCTTTATACAGTCCTCTATCGAAGGATACCTTGGTTGTCTCCATATCTAGGCCACCGTGAATAATGCCGCAATGAACATAGGGATGCAAATATGCTTTTGAATTTTTCGGGCATATACCCAGGGGAGGGATTGCTGGATCATATAGTAGCTCTATTCTTAATTTTTTGAGGAATTGCCATACTGTTTTTGTATAGTGGCTCTATCAGTCTACATTCCCACCAGCAGTGAAGGAGGGTTCTCTTTTCTCCACAATCTCTCCAACTCTTGCTTTTACTTATCTACACTAATAAAAGAGAAACATGCAAAATGACTGTCCCTCTGTTACGCCCACCAGCCAATCAGAGCGAGTATGCAAATTAACCCAACAAAGATGGTAGTTAATTTGCATATGCAGGTGCAGAGTGAATACTGAAGACAGTGTAGGAGGAAGCAAAGCGCTGCAGAGGGAGCGAAGTGGAGGAGAAGGGAGGGAGCCGAGGCAGCGGAGATAGGAGGGAGCGAGGCAGCAGAGAAGGATTCTCTGCTTCGCTCCTGCCGCAGGAAGCCCTATTCTTGCAGGAATAGGCCCGAGGAAGCCCTAATCTTGCAGGAATCTTCCTGCAATGGGCCTCTAGTCTTGTTGATAAAAACCATTCTAACAGATGTGAGCTGGTATCTCAATGTAGTTTGGACTTGCATTTTCCCTAAGCAAATGTTTAGTACCTATGCTTTCTTCTATGTAATTTGTTGTTTCAGATCTTATTTTTATGTATTTGATCCATTTTGAATTATTTTTTGTAAATGGGGACAAACTGTAATCCAGTTTCATTCTTTTGAATGTGTCTTTCCAATTTTCCCAGCATCATTCATTGAAGAGGCTTTCTTTACTCCATTGTGTGTTTCTGGCTACTCTGTGAACATATTCTGCCCATAAACATGTGGTTTTATATCTGGGCTCTTTGTTATGTTCCATTTCCATTTTTCTGCCGGTACCATGCTGTTTTGATTATCATAGTTCTGTAGTATAAATTGAAGTCAGGTAGTGTAATACCTCTGGCTTCATTCTTTTTTCTCAAGATTGCTTTGGCTATCAGGGTCTTTTGGAGTTCCATACAAATTTGATGATTTTTTTTTTGTTCTATTTCTTTAAGGAATGACATTGGGATTTTAATGGGGATTAAATTAAATCTGTATAATGCTTTGGGTAATATGGCCATTTTAACTATATTGATTCTTCCAATCCATGAACAAGGGGAATTTTTCCATTTTGTTGTGTCTTTTTCAATCTCTTTTAATAATGCTTTGTAGTTTTCAGTATACAGCTCTTTCATGTTCTTTGTTGAGTTTATTCCTAGGTATTTTATTCTTTTGTTTGCAATTGCAAAAGGAATTATTTTTTCATTTCTTTTCCTGAAGTTTCACTGTATACAAGAAGGCAGTGTATTTTTGTACATTGATTTTGTATACTGCAACTTTGCTGTATTGTTTATTGTTTCTAATAATTTTCTTGTGGAATCTTTAGGGTTTTCTATGTACAGAATCATGTCATCTGCAAAAAGTGACACTTTACTTCTTCCTTCCCAATTTGGATGTCTTTATTTCTTTCTCTTGCCTTATTGCTCCGGCTAGCCCTTCCAGAACTATGTTGAATAAGAGTGGTGAGAATGGGCATCCTTGTCTTATTCCTAATTTTAAAGGAAAAGCTTTCATTTTTGTGCCATTGAGTATAATATTGGCTGAATGTTTATCATATATGGCCTTTACTATGTTGAGGTACTTTCCTTCTAGAATTACTATACATTTTTTAAAAGCTGCAATGTCAATTCCATGTAGTTATAGCTTGTTACTGGGAAGAAATGCATCCACCGTGTGAATCATAGTGATTCAGGCTAGGCTTCAAGGGCAGAAGCTGTTTTACAATGATGAAGTGTATGGCATTGTTTTAGCCATTATAAAGAGCATCAGATATGTTTTCATTCATCTGGTGACAAAATAAGACAAGGAAATATATTTGGGAACTCTAATTTTGCATAAAGTATGTGATCAACCCCTTTTGGTAGAATATATCATTTAAAAATGATTGCAATCACAGCTGCTACCATGATGAAGGGGTTCCATAAGAATTCTTTTTCAGGTATACAGCATGTTATGAGATTTTATGGAATAGGTTTTTACTTGCTTTTTCATCTTAAAAAAATTTAGATTACCCATCTACATCCCACTATACCCCTGAAGATGAAGATTTATATCTCAGAGCAATGTACATGTTTAGTGGCAACAGACTAAAGAGTGACAGCAGGCTAGTACACACTTTTATGGAAATGGTAACAGGAAAGGATGGCAAAGCAATTCTCAATTGTCTGCAAAAAGCAGTCTTGGTAAGCTTGCAGACAAGGCAAAACTACAAACTCTGCCATTACATATAAAAATAACAGATCATGATAGAAAGCACAGCTATGCATGATGGTTCCTTTTTTTTTTCTTAAATCTAGATAAACATGAAAAATACCTCAACCTTGATTTCATCTTTTTTTTTTTCTCATACCTTGGGCATTTGGGCTGGGAGTCTCGAGTAGGGTGGAAGTGCAGGAGGCATGGCGGAGGATGCACCACAACCCTGGTGCTGGTGCAGCCACCTAGATCCTTCTGCTCTTCCTTCCTTCCTTCACACCATGGCTGACCAACTGACTGAAGAACAGATCGCTGAATTCAAGGAAGCCTTTTCCCTATTTTACAAAAGAAGTGATGGCACCATCGCAGCAAAAGAACTTGTCACTATCATGAGGTCCCTGGGTCAGAACCCAACAGAAACCGAATTGCAGGATATGATCCATGAAGTGGATGCTGACGGTAATGGTGCCATTGACTTCCCAGAATTTTTGACGATGATGGCTAGAAAAAGGAAAGATACAGATGCTGAGGGAGAAATCAGTGGGTCCAATCAGTGGGTGGCTCGTGTGATATCTTCAGAAAATGAATTTTCTAAAATCCACACAGGAAGAGTGAATGGTTTTTATTGGCATGGAATTACATTTCTCTGTTTGTAAAAATCCCATTGTATTTAAACCAGTCCTGAAAAGGATGCAGCTGGGGGTTCAGCAGAGCCAAACACAGGGCCAGTGTCCAGAGCTGCCATTTCATGGTAGAGTTGAGTCGGCAGAGCATCAGACTAGATTCATTCCATCAGTCCATTGTGTGGGTCCCATGTGGCCCTAAGCCACATGGGCGAATGCAGGGGAGTGTGGACCCTACAATAGGAGTTCCAGGAGCACAGGCAAGCAGGAAGGGCAAGAGGGAGAGAAAGCTCCTTTGTTCAGGAATTTAAATATCAAATCTTCCCCACGCTCTCAGTCACCACTCTATTCTGGCCACTGACTCATTCCCAGGTATGACTGACAGGTAAGCATCTTCCCTTGTCATCCACATCTTACTGGGCATGTGTCTATCATCAAGTCCTTTCCCCCAGTGATTCTGGGGGGACGGACTTAGAGAATCATAACTGCAGTTTCCTGACAAAGCTGTACAAATGGCATGCCTACTAGTATATATGTATATTTTAAAATATCTTTTTATTGATTTAAGGGAGGAAGGGAGAGGGAGAGATAGAAACATCAATGGTGAGAGAGAATCACTGACCGGCTGCCTCTTACATGCCCCCTACTGGGGATTGAGCCCACAATCCAGGCATGTGCCCTTGATCGGAACCAACCTGGGACCCTTCAGTCCACAGGAAGATGCTCTATCTACTGAGCAAACCAGCCAGGGCATGGCATGCCTATATTACCTAGTCTCCCCTTTATTCATTTTCTGTTAATAATAACCAGGTTATTTTTTAAAATATATTTTTGTTGATTTCAGAGAGGAAGGGAGAGGGAGAGAGAGATAGAAACATCAATGATGATAGAGAATCATTGATCGGCTGTCTCCTGCACACCCCCTAATGGGGGGCAAACCTGCAACCCGGGCAGGTGCCCTTGATCAAATCCAACCTGGGACCCTTCAGTCCATAGGCTGATGCTCTATTCACTGAGCAAAACCAGCCAGGGCATGGCATGCCTATATTACTTAGTCTCTTCTTTATTCCTTTTCTGTTAATAATAACCAGGTTACTATAATGGTATCACAGACAGTGGAGAAGAAATTCACGAGGCATTCCAAGTTTTTGACAGGGATGGCAATGGCTGCATCAGTGCGGCACAAGTATGTCATGTTATGACAAACTTAGGAGAAAAACTAACAGATGAAGAAGTAGATGAAATCATCGGAGAAGGAGATATTGATGGAGGTGGACAAATCAACTATAAAGAATTCATACAGATGATGAGGACAAAATAAAGACCTACTTCAATTCCTCCCACACCCTCAGGAGAATCAAATTAAATATTTTACTTACCTTTTGCAAAAAAATAAATAAATCATTTACTCATTCTGTTTCTCTAGAGCAAAAGTGAATGTCAAGAGTACCTTTGGTCCACATGCAAAACATCTGCATGAAATGGTTGGTGGTCCTTTCCCCTAGATATCAAACCACATATCAGTTTGACAGTATAAATCCTTGTGCTACCTTAATGATAAGGAAGCACTGAGTGGACTCCTTGCAGTTCCATTTGCTAATGATTTGTGCATTGTTTGGCCTGGACAGTTTTTCATGTATGTGGCTTGACAGTTGAACACAGTCAGGCATTTGTATTCAAAACACAAAATGAAAAAACAAATTCAAGACCTAATCTAATGGGTTCTATTTCAGTTTGTTAGTATAAACCAGTGATGGCAAACCTTTTGAGCTTGGCGTATCAGCATTTTGAAAAACCCTAACTTAACTCTGGTGCTGTGTCACATATAGAAATTTTTGATATTTGCAACCATAGTAAAACAAAGACTTACATTTTTGATATTTATTTTATATATTTAAATGCCATTTAACAAAGAAAAATCAACCAAAAAAAATGAGTTCGCGTGTCACCTCTGACACCCATGTCATAGGTTTGCCATCACTGGTTTAAACTGTCATAGCTGGTTGTCTGAAAGCAAACCCATTCAAAATTGGTTGACCTCAGGATGTGTCTAGAAAAATGGGTGAAGGATAAACTGTCTAGACGTAGCCCCACCAACAGGATGGTTCCTCCTGTACTTCCATGTGCCCCAAGCTGTGGTGACGGTGGCACATCCTGGTGGCATGCCCACCAATGTTGGCTTAGCATTGTCTGCATTATACTAGAGCAAAATGGGTGTCAGGCTATCACCATTCACACCAATTTTTTAAAAGAAACTTTTACCAAGGGAGCATCTTGGACTCTGTTTATAAAACCTTCTAAACCATGAGTTGGGGCCAGCAGAGGTAGGCTGTGGCTGTGGGCTTCAGCACAACCATCAGCATTGCTGTTTAAGAAATTACAACTTATGTCCATTCCAAGTTGTACTAGTAAATGCTAGTCTTTTTATTGTTTTTCCAATAAAAAAGACCATTAACTTAAAAAAGAGTGATATAGCTCAGTAGAAATTAAAATCAAAATAAACACTTCTTATCTACAGATTGCTATGAATAATAATATTCAGATAAATGTATGGAAGAGACCATTTAAGTTCAATTCTCAATGTGATTTTGGAAAATATCACACACAGAAAATACATATTATGAGTTATGTTTTTATACAGTTTACATGTATTTTTGTAGCTACACACAATAGAAGTGAAATGATTATTTAGCAAAAATCCAAGTGTATGCAAGTTTATGACAACTGTACTCTTCTTTGTTCTCACCACCTGAAGCCTGGCCTCCTTCTGTAACCTTGAATTTGACCCCATTTATCCTCTTTGTCCCTGAACCTGTCTTACCCTCTGGTAACCACCATTCTGTTGTCTGTATCTCCAAGTTTGTTTTTATTTCTTCACTTGTTGGTTTTTGCTTCATACCCTAAATATGAGTGAAATAAAACAATTCTTGTTCTTTTCCAACTGACATTTTACTTAGCATAACACTCTCAAGATCCATCCATGTTGTCCCTGACACCTGCTGACACACATTTAAGAAAATAAAGAAAACATTTTCTTGAAGGAAAAGAAATCCAAGTGTGGGAGAACCAGAGGTTCCTGATATCGTGAAGTAAGCTGTGAATCATGTCTGCCAAGGCCAGTACTTCCTGGATGGAGTAACCTGGAAGCACTCTTCCATTATAAAAGCAAATTTGTATAAAATTCACCCATTTTCTCAGCAGTGTTTATAAGCCACATAAAATAGAAATGGTGCACATAGCTAAAATTCAGTTCTAAAGGGGTAATAATAGTTGATAATCATTGAGTACTTACAATGTTTGAGGTATTACTCTTTAACATAGCACTTTACTTTTAACTTATTACTTAACATTTGCATTTACCCGAGGAACTAGATACTATTTTTTTAAATTTCTTTTATTGTAGTTAAAAACCAAATATCAAAATTTGCCATCTTAACTATGTCTATGTGTGCAGTTCAATAGTGTTACGTGCATTCACATTGTGCAACCGATCTGCAAAAAATTATCAATTTGTCAAACTGAAATTCTATACCTATCTACACTAATAAAAGAGAAACATGGTAATTAGCGTACGACCGCTACCCTTCCCATTGGCTAATCAGCATATCCTTATGCAAATTAACTGTCAGCCAAGATGGCGGCTGGCAGCCATGCACTGAAGCTAACAGGGAGCTAGCTTGCTCCAGTGACTGCGAACTCCAACGTTCCCCGCCTACCGCTGCCGGCCTCTCAGCTGCAACTCTAAGCAACTATGTACTATGTTGCAAATAAGAAGCTAAACAAAACCCCAGAAACCAGCTTTCATTCAGCTGGGCTTCAGCCAGCCAGACCCCGCAACATTGTATCAATGTTTTCAGCAGTGAGGCCTCAGAGCTAAAGCTGGTCCGGAATAAAAAAAAAAAAAGAAAAAAAGGAGCCGTTGGGAGCTTCAGTCACCCGCTTCGGGAAAACAGTCTTCAGCCCCTAACCCAGGCTGGCCAGGCAACCCAGTGGGGACCCCCACCCTGATCCAGGACACCCTTCAGGACAAACCAGCCGGCCCCCACCCGTGCACCAGGCCTCTATCCTATATAATAAAAGGGTAATATGCCTCCCGGCACCGGGATCAGCAGAGCAGCGAGGCTCCTGGCACTGGGATCAGCGTGACAGGGGGCAGTGCCCAAACCTCCTGATCAGCCCTGCTTTGTGCCTGATAGGGGGGAGCTCCCAATCCCCTGATTGCCCTGTGGCTCTGTGTGTGACAGGGGGCGGCGCACCAACCCCCTGATCGGCCCTGCTCTGTGAGTGACAGGGGGCAGAGCCCCAACCCCCTGATTGGCCCTGCTCTGTGCGTGACAGGGGGTGGCGCCACAACCTCCCCATCGACCCTGCCTTGAGTGTGACAGGGGGCAGTGCCCCAAGCCCCCAATCTGCCCTACCTTGAGCGTGACTGAGGGTTCCATCGCAACCTCCCGATCCGCCCTGCTGTATGCATGAAGGGGCAGTGCCCCATCTCCCCTATCAGCCCTGCTCTGAGCCTGACTAGGGACTGCACCTAGGGATTGGGCCTGCCCTCTGCCACCCGGGAGCAGGCCTAAGCCAGCAGGTCGTTATCTCCCGAGGGGTCCCAGACTGCGAGAGGGCACAGGCCGGGCTGGAGGACCGCCCCTCCCCCCCCAGTGCACAAATTTTTGTGCACCGGGCCTCTAGAATATATATATATATATATATATATATATATATATATATATATATGATTCCTGTGTAAGAACAAATAGAAACAGAGTACCTAGTTGATGCACAATCTGCACTGGAAATCCGAAAATAGAGAAAAACAGAAAGACTGAGTTCCCCTTAATTGATATTAAAACTCTGATGAACAGTAATAATCATTTTGTCAGATTGTATGAATCATAGCGATGAATAAAAAGAGTAATGAGAAATGAAGGAAGAAGTAGATAAAAACTAAAGCAGAAGAGAAACATTTTCCTTTCTCAGACTTTGGTAGATTTTATCTGGCTTATAAAGTGGAGTTGGCGATGTGGTAAATGCAGTAAATCATACTAGCATCACACCATGTATTATTCATGACTTGTTGCACAAAAATAATTGCTTAGATTAACTATTTAATTAATGTTATATTTAGTAACATTGATTTTAACATTCTGTATTAACCTCATCTGTTGTACTTTTTAAATCCCAGGTTAAAAAAATCAGAATACTTTAGAGAATTATTTGACCAGGTGGATGACTCTCATCTGAAAAAATTCTGTCAAGATTCTAATGCCTTTTAGTGAGTGGCACATATTTTGACAATAAGAATGATTACCAAGCACCCTGACTGGTTTGGCTCAGTGGATGGAGCATCGGCCTGCAGACTGAAGGGTCCCGAGTTCGATTCTGGCAAGGGCATGTACCTTGGTTTCAGGCACATCCCCAGTAAGGGGTGTGCAGGAGGCAGCTGATCGATGTTTCTGACTCTCTATCCCTCTCCCTTCCTCTCTGTAAAAAATCAACAAAATATATTTTTAAAAAAAGAATGACTACCAAGTAATGAACACCTATGATGTGCCAAGCTTTCTGCTAAATTTTTACCATGCAATATTCTCATTTAATCCACATAAGCACTGCTTAAATGTATTAATAATACAGCAGAAAATGTTGAGGCTATATTAGTGTCCAAAGTCCAACCCTGCTTTTGGAGGATACAGAATCCAAATCAGTTCTATTCTGGAGTAAAATCATGTGCTAAAGAAATAGGATGCCCATTTTGTTATTTGTTCATAAAATCATTTATTAATTTATCAGATTTTAGTAAATGCCTTCTACGTGCCAAACAAAAAAGACAAGACCTAGTCTCTGATTTCAATGATGATGAAGTCAGCTTATCATGCTTTGATAGGATATATTCAAATAAAAGATGGTTTTAACTTCTGCTTCTGAGTAGGACAAAAGATGCCATGGATACAAAACCCATACCCCCTGGAATACCTAGAACAACCTTGATGAATTGTAGAGATCATATTTTTAAAGACAGCAAAGAGTTATGGAAACAATAACTACAAGAGGAGTTGAAATTCCAGGGAGGTGGATCTTTTTAAGCTGAGCTGACAACCACCAGACTTGGTTTTATTTAATCGTGAACTTGAGGCTTGATGCACATAGAGGGGTCTCTGTGAGAAAAAGTTCATCAAGGCTTTTGGTGCTTACACAGAAATGATATGATAGTTATGAAACTTTGAGAGCCCCAAACACAAAGCCACTTTTCCCATGGGATATGTTTTTATGTTTGGGGTTACTTATGAGATGCAGGGATATGAGAGCCTATAGCTCTCAAAAGGCAGACTTAAGTCTCTTAAAGATAAGTTGTTCTTAAGAGACCAAGTTCTAGAATAAGGGGAGTGCCTCAAATACATACAGATACTGGCCAGATTTGAGTCTGGGGTTTAAGGGTTAAATAGCTGGGCTTTAAACCTCTGGAGAATAGGTAAGCAGTTAAAATCCAAGCTTTTTAATAAATTCCTTATAACCTGAGCCAATAAATAACACTTATTTTAAAAATAAATATATGTCACATTTAACATTTGTATTACATATTTAACACTTAATAAATATATTTAATAAATTATGTATAAGTATGTACACACTTATCTATTTCCATATCACTTTTTGCATTTCCAGTTTTCCTCTTTGGCACTCTTTCCTGATCAAGACCCATGTCTGTGAATGGCTAGTTGGGGATAGGCTACAAGGTGTAAGGAAGGAATCAGAGAATGAAGACCAGTAGTAAGAGTTACTGGCAATATCACCTAAAAATGTGCAGACTAAATAAAGACTCACTATGTGTATGATCTTAAATAGAATTTATTTAAATACTTCTGACTTTATATAATGACTTTCATATTATCATTTGAACTAGGCAGTCTCATCTTAATGTATCCCCCAGGACCGTGAAGATATTTCTTAAACCCAGCTTATGTAGCTTGGTCGAAGAAAAATTGATGCAGGCCACAAATGTGAGTGGCACATTTAATTTCAAATACTGGCCACATTAAAAAGTAAAAAGAGATAGGTGAGATTAACTTTATATTTTATTTAACCTTGCATATCCAAAATATTAACATTCAACATGTAATCAATAGAAAATTATTAATGAGATTTTTTATTTTATTTGTAAAATGAATTTTAAAAACAGTGTGCATTTTGTACTTCCTGTGCATCTCAGTTTAGGTTGTCCACCTGTCAATAGCTCAATAGTAATTTGTGGTGAGTATATAATCAAGAGAACATACTAGATTTCTGGTCATATAGGTTCTGCCTATAGTATTTGGAATAGTCTTTGGTATCCACACTGCTTGTGTAAACAATATGTTTTTATACCTGAGAAAGAGAAAACTGTTTTCAAGCTAAAACATTGGAAGTCATCAATATGTACCAGGCACTCTGATCTTGGAACTATTACCTAACTATACAAATACTCTAAATATAAACCACCATTGTCATGTCCTGTTTGGCCAACTTGAAATACACTGAGCAGCCAGTGTTAGTAAGATAAAACTCAGGATCTCCATCTATTATTCCAAGTCAGTCTATAAGTTTACCCTCATAGGAGTCATGTTACCACAATGACCAGCACTTATTAACTTTGGAGAAAATAAAAAGAAAATAAATTTGAAGATGTTGGTATAATGTTGTGGAGATGAACTAAAACAAAAATGATAACACTTTAGTATGGTGCTAGCTCACTTGAAAATCAATACCTGGTAGCCCTTGTGATGAGGAGGAGGAAGAAGAAGAGGAAAATAATGATGATGATGATCTCTATTATAACACATGGTATTTTTGTTTTCCGAAAGAGGTATGCCTCTGATTACGTGCTCATTTGCAGGAACAGTCGTAGTTATACTGAAGCTAGTGAATAATTACCTCCTTCTATGATAGACATCATCTCCAACCAGTACTCAGTGACCTTTAGGTACATCTCTTCCCAAAAAATGGCTCATCACGACCTTATTGCTTACCCATTTTCGGCAGGCATGCATATTATGACTTCAGTAACCTTATTAGACCATATTCACCCATTAATAAAGAAAGGTTGTCCTTTCAAAACGCCTCCGAAGTACTTATTACAAAAAGCGATATAAGCAACTCTTCTTTCTTATTCTTCCCTCCATGATATTTAAAAATTGTCACCAATTTCTCTTTTATAAATATACAAAGACAGTGGATAAACAATGTCATCTCCTATATGCACAAATCCTCTTGTTTAAATGCAATGAAATACTCATACAAATCTTGAGGGAGAACAGAATAAGGGAAGTTTTATCTGTGATTTATTTTTCCTCAAATAAATAAAGGCAAATTGCATTGATCTTTATTGGCTTTGTACTTCACTAGAACATTTTCTCTTTGTAACTTTGCTACTAAAAGCATTATAATATTTTGCCAGGTGCTCTTTCCAATTGTCTTAAATAAATGTTGACCCTCTTTCTTCCTTGAGGAGAGATTATTTAAAAAACAAAGCAAGTATTTCTCAATAAATTTTATTTTTTCTACCATATATCTTCTTTTTTAAAAATATTTTTTATTGATTTCAGAGAGGAAGGGAGAGGGAGAGAGATATGGAAACATCAATGATAAGAGAGAATCATTGACTGGCTGCCTCCTGCACGTACGTCCCTGACTAGGGATCAAGCCCGCAGCCCCGGCATGTGCCCTTGGCCAGAATCAAACCTGGGACCTTTCAGTCCACAGGCCGATGCTCTATCCACTGAGCCAAACTGGCAAGGGCCATAATATGTTTTTACTACTCCAAAGATGCTCTGAGGTAGCCATCTCTGTAAGAAAAATATATTAGAGATTCCTTTCATGATGAAATATGGGAGTAGAGGAGGTATTAATGAATCTTCAATACCAAAGATATAGAAACTTTCTTATTGTGTCCCTTCTATCTTGCATCTCAAATGTGATATGTATAACATGTTGATCACTTATTTAAAACAAAAGGGATTTTTGCCCTTTGCAAGACATGTCTATATGTATTTATTTCTCTCTTTTTTAAAGTTTTCATATATTCCATTTCTTTCTCAGTATATTTTTTCTCTAACTATGAGGAAATGAGTAGGAATGGCATACATCTTCTACCTTTTTGTATTTTTTTTTCTCCAAAAATACCCTCTGGGTATAACTGTGAAATCAATACCTTAGAGCTAGCAAAGCTGAGTGGCTCTCCTGTGAATGGCTTGTCTGACAACATGCTGTCCCTGGTGGTCCTTGCTGCCTTTTGGGAGGAGCTGTTAAAAGGTGCTTTCAGGCTGCAGGTGGTGAAAAGGTAGAGGAGAGTGTGTGTGAGCTGATGCTATTACCTGAGCTGCTTGAAGGATCTGCTCACATAGGATAAGAGTAGCTCCTCTAAGCTGTCAGAGATGCTCACATGTCAGGATGTTCAGACTTGTGGCCTTGGATTCCTTACAAATCTTTCTGCGCCTGTTACTAATGTGATTGGCAAAACTTGCAGATGCCACACTGGGTATAGCTCGAGGTTTGAGGATGACAACCGGGTTTTGTATTTGTCATCAGAAATATGCTACATCATAATTTATCTTAATTCCCCCTTTACTACATATGTGATAACTTGAGTGCCATAAGGATACTTTGTGTCTTCTTATTAGTCCACAAAAACATATATCCTGAGTAAAATAAAAACCTTTCAGGTTGTCCTAATTTGTGAAATATTCTTTATGACTCTGAAGTCTGTTTTAATAAAATTTCAAAAAGACAGTTTTAGTATGAAAATCTGATGCTATTGGACCTAATATATTAATTTAAAGAGAAATAAAAGAGATAAAAATCCTTTTAACTAAAAAGTCAAGATCCACCAATTGAAGGGATTAGGGAAGTTTATTTGTGTGTGTGTGTGTGTGTGTGCACTCTTTAGCAAAGAGGGCACACATTAATTTGCCAGGTACTTTATTGTTTCTTTGGCTGATACTCTCATACATGCTTATTTCTGAAAAGCATTCTGTTTGCGGCTCCCTGGAGTGAATGAAATGAGACCACTTGTACTCACTCCCTTTGGTATTCTGATATCATTTTAGCAACTGCATTTTTTTAGTCATCTAATTAAGTCCCTGGGTAAATTAATGAAAGAAATAAAGTTTTATCTGAATCTTTCTAAAGTAACTTTAATTTCCCCAGCTACCACTGGCTTACGGGTACAAATAAGGTTACATTTAACTTTGGCAATTATCTATTTGGCTCCTCCTCCTAAAACTCAACTCTCAGTCCTTAGCCACTGGGAAAATGTCCCCATTCCCGCTCACAAGTGTGACTCGGCATTCTCACACATTCTTTCCAACAAGGTCACTTTGTATAGAAACGTTTGATCTTCAATAGAAGAGAGCTGCTGCTTTACAGTGGGCATTCCTTCTCCCCATCCTTCCACGGATGCATTCAGTTCTTGAGAGTTCTCTGTTCTATATAGAAGGGGGCAAATTATACTCCAACTCCCTGTCTCCCTGCTACAAAGAGAAAACTTCCTCCCGTCAGGCACCCTTCTGACCATACAAAGAATCCCAGGCAAGTAGACATGTGTGAGGACAATTTTCCAATCTGTAGACAGGACTTACTTAAAATTTAGTCTCCAGTTAAACACTGTTCTATTCGTTTCCAAGTTCTTTACAAAATTTTCCAGAAATGATTCATAGAGAGCATGAACATTCTCAGGTTGGGAGTTAAGACCTCAACAACACTCTAGGTTAGTATTGACATGTTCTCATTGCATCGCACTAATTAGAATTATGGATTGCAGCACGACACTCTGCACCTCTTGGTTCAAGGTCTTACACATGCCCCAAGCTGACCAGCCTACACCTTCCTCTACTCCTTGTCATCTTACGTTATGATTTACTTGTTCTCTCCCACATAAGGCTGTTTGAGCTTAAGGCCTGCATTACATCCATTTTCATAATTCTGAAAAGTATGTAACTTGTGGCTTAATTGAGTTCTTATTTAATTGAGATATAATTTTAATACTAAAAAGTATAACAAAAAAATCAAGAAGCTTATTAGGTAGGGCATATGAGTGCTAATCTTCCCCCATCTTTTTTTTATGAGAAGTCATTCAATAATATCCATATTTTTTAAAAGTAAAGAAATAATTTTTTGCTTATGCTTAAGATTAGTTCAGCGAGTATGATTTAAAAAATTAATCCAAAAATAATTTATCACATATTTACTAAGGGCCTCCTGTCTTCCAGGGTCTGTATTGTATGACTGAGGACTTTATAAATTGATGATGCAAGAGGCATTATGGGTAGAATGAGTGTAGTTTAACACAGATGACGACCATGTTTTTTCTGCTCAGTTTTAGTCATATGTTCCGATCGTCATAAAAGAAAAGTGGAAAAAATCTCCTTGCAACTTGATTTTTGGTTCTATTGAGAAGGACCTTGTGAGGACATCACATTATTCATATTTGGAAGAAAAGTGCTTCTTTTCTGTTTCAAAGGAGCTTAGAAAGCACAGAATTTTGTCTACGCTTTAAAGGTCTGCCTTTGTCTGGTTCACCCCAGAGCTGCACAGCTGTTTCAACTAAACCCAGATATAGAGTTTGCTGGAAAAAATTCCATTTGCTAAATCAAAGCAGAGTGATATTCCTCTACAATAATATAACAACTGGTGTTGGTGCATGAAATTCATGCATATTAAAGGGGAATTAATTAGAAGAAATATTTTAATATTGCTATTCATGTCCCCTGGCCTGGAGCTGGGTGGGGAGGCAGTCTCACATCCCAGATTGGCCCAAGTCCCTGCCCACTGATGCTGCAGGACCCCGCCCACCGGCGCTTGCCTCACATGCAGCCTCCTGCTGTTCGGTCATTACAGTGTAATGGCGTGATGACCATTTGCATATTATCCTTTTATTATTATGACTAGAGGTCCGGTGCATGGAATTTATGCACTGAGGGGGGGGGTCCCTCAGCCCAGCCTGCCCCCTCTCACAATGTGGGAGCCCTCAGGGGATGTCCTACTGATAGCTTAGGCCTGCTGCCCGCAGTCTGGCCTCCCTCTGTGACTGGGCTGATCAGGGGAAGGCGCCGCCCCCATCACCCTGCTGCTGCTGCCACTGCTGGCCACCATGGTTGAGGGCTCTCTGCCCTGGCTTCTTAGCGCTGGCCCCACCCTCCACCCACTGGGACCAGGCTGGCTCAGGGAGGGGCTGTGGGAGGTTGAGGCACAGCAGGTTGCACCCTGTCCAGCCTCTGTGGAGGCATGGTGCCGGGACCGGGCCAGCTCTGTGGATAGGGCATTACTGGGACCCGGATTGTGCAGCCCCCTCTCCTGCCACCTCTGCAGAAGGGGCTATGGCACTGGACTGGCCAATGCTGCCGCCTCTCCTGCACCACCGCCTCTCCCATGCCACCAGTCCTCAGCCCTCGCAGTGACTGTGGCTTTGTCTGGAAGACGTCTGGTCTATCTGGTCTAATTAGCATATTACCCTTTTATTAGTATAGATTAGAGATACAGAGATTTCTGTCAGCATCAGGAGAACTAGCTCTGATTGAACTAAAAACACATGAGACTTCTGTAGGATGTTGGCATGATATCAACCTACAGAAACATTTGTCCTACATCTTGCTTTCCTATATCCTCCAATCTTGGATATCATCCCAGTCTTTGGATTGAAGCTATCAAACTGTTCCTTATTCTTAAGGGAGCTATAGTAAGTCTAATGGAAAATATGTTCTACTGATGTATTAAATTTTATTTTTATGTATCTTGGGATAAAGAAAACCTTTCTGTGGCAAATTTTATATATACTCTTTCAGAAAGACTTACTGTGGTATGCTAAATTTTCCACAGAACTTAATTAATGTGTGAAAGATAAGCAGATTGAAATTTGTTTTGCTTGTTATTTAATTTTTAGCAATTGTCATGACTTTTTCAATAGGCCTTTTAAATATATGACTATGAATCCTATGGTTTTATACTTTTATTTAAAATCATATATTTATTATAAAGTCTGAGTCCACTTTATTTACTTTTTCCACAAGATGCACCTTGACTTTTGCAAGTCTATACTCTTGGAAAAGCTACACACAAATGAGTAGATGAAACACCATCATACAAGTCTTTGAATTTAAGAAATTATTAACAAAACAAATACTGTTTGACATGACTTAAAATTCTAATTTATTTTTTAAGTAGAATTTTGAAACTGTATTTACTTTTTAAAATAGAAAATGAAACAATGAGAGAGGAATTGGACATGTTATTTTTTCTTCCTATGTCATGCTCTTTATTTAGGACCTTTCATATTATGCCTCTCAGAGAGTATTTACCCCATAGGGTCAAGGGCTGGAAGTTTATTCAGGAGTAAGTGTAACCCACTTGGAAAATCACTTTCTGTATGCACTGGGACTGCATTCCTGATGTTGCACTTCTTCTACTGCCAGTAAGAATTACATCAAGCCAGAGATGATGGTTCCTTCTCCAGCCTTATGTCATTTTTTCTACCCCATCGTATATGTGTAGGAATATCTTGAAGTTTATAATTATTTGTTTTATCACTCAGCACATGTGGAAAGTTAGGGCAGAGAGGAAAAGTAAAGAATAAAAGAAGGCTATAATGAAGAAGTTAAAAATGCAGAAAAAGTCCTTCTTTTGCCTTTATTTTAAAGCTTTTTATTTTTCAACTAGAGGCCAAGTACATGAAAATTTGTACACTCGGGGAGGGGGGGGAATCCCTCAGCCTGGCCTGTGCCCTCTCACAGTCTGGGACCCCTCAGGGGATGTCCACCTGCCAACTTAGGTCCGGGACCCCTGGGGGGAGCGGGCCTACGCCATCAGTCAGGCATCTTTAGCACTGCGAGGAGGCGGGAGAGGCTCCCATCACTGCCGCTGCGCTTGCAACCATCAGCCTGGCTTGTGGCTAAGTGGAGCTCCCCCTGTGGGAGCGCACTGACCACCAGGGAGCAGCTCCTGCATTGAGCATCTGCCCCGTGGTGGTCAATGCACATCATAGCAACCGGTTGTTCCACAGTTAGGGTCAATTTGCATATTACCTTTTTATTATATAGGATTGCACTCAGATAAAACCTTTGTGGTGGCATTATATGCACTAGCCTCTTATTTTATTCAAATTAGACATACCAATTAGAAAAACGTACAACTACATTGTTTATTTTTAATTAGTGCATAATTGTTAGTAGATAAATCTATACTTTTCAGATAATAGTTTTGTGACACTAATGAGGAAATTATCAATTGTTTCACTTAAACCTAGAATGGAGTACATAATTATAACAAGCATAAATTTGAAATCACTGACTTTTCCAACCTTGTCTCCAACCTTATTCCATTTCAGTTTAGTTTATGTAACTTTGAGATACAGCTTCTGCAGTTTAATTTCCAAATTCTTGTCTATGTGACTGGTGCTCACTAGTGACTGGGTGAAAGCCAGAATTCCAACAAGCTCACGGATGACAAGTCATACTTTAGGGGAAACTGTAGGGACATCATGGAAGAACTGGGAAACTTACAATGAGCATCCTTAACTTGAAAGACTGAGATTATTGGTTGTATTAATAAGAAGTAGATCAATTATCTTTTAACATTTTAGAATTGTTAGCATCTAAGTGTTAGCGTCTTATCATTCCCTATTTGAGGTAGCGGCAATAACTATGGATTGGGTTCTTTTTCTGATAACTTTTCCCCTTGACTCAGAATTATATGATATACTAGTAATCAGTCATTCTCGACCTTTAGGTCTCTAGTCTTCTAGTTTATGGCCAACATCTGTGAAGTCCAAAAGGGCCACAAGTTTAATAAGTCTTAAATGATTAGTATTGGACATTTAATATATTTGGATAGTTATTTTGAGTATGGAGAACATAAAGGTAATTTATCATTTGTTATTACTATCTATAATCATCAAAGATAAAATATGTAGATAACCTGTAATTAAGAATAATATTATTCTTAATGATATAATGTTTTAATTATAATGTTTTGATATAAAATTGATATTTTAGATATATCTTCTTTGTTTTGGTTATAAAAATAATAAGCAATAACAGTAAATTTATTATAAGTAGCATGTTTATCCTATTGGTGGAAAAATATTATAATCTCTAATTATTTTGGTTTATTTTATTATTGAGACACAAGAAATAAAAGTTGTACTATCCATTAAAGAGCACATATTATTTTCATTTTAGAGCACTTTATATAAAACCACTGGTTCTTTATTGGCTTCCAAAAATGTTAGTTTATCAATGATAATTATCCTTGACATAACACAGCATATTATTACAATCAAAATGTATGACTCCTAAAGACACTTTTAAAATGAGGGTGGGGTGCATTAACTATTTTAAAAAGTTGTCTTAAGCATGAGACATTAACCCAACACAAAATAAAATTAAGGGATAGTGAATCAGAATAAAAAAAGAACATCATTAATGTTGTCCAAATAGCAATTGTGATCATTTGACAGAGGCTGTGTGAATATTATATAATACTCTTCTTTATCATTCTACAACCAACATGGATCTTATTAAATAAAACATATCTATGACAGTTCCCTATAAAGTCCTACACGTAATTTTTTTCTGTATAACATCAAATATTCTATTACAGAACTATAAATATGCTGTTTTCATGAGCTGTATATCTGACCTTGAAAATCAGGCTGGAATTCAAAGTTATTATATTTCAACAACCTGAAAGGATGCCATGAAAATATAGAGTCTCTTGTTGCTGCCTGATTGCTACTTTTGATAGGACAGTCATGAAAATAAATGCTGCATTGTATTACCAGTACTTAAATGAACCTACTAGGCTCTAAAAAGAGCCACTTGGAAGAAAAAAAGAGAAGAGTGTGAGTAGAATGAATAATTTTATTAGTTTGCTTCTGATTTTTATTTGTTTTCACAAGAATGGATGTTTGTGGTACAATTTCTGGGCATATTTCAAATAAGGCACGGCTTGTGTTTGCTTAGAATAGACATTAATGGAATGATAGAAAGAAAGAATGTGGAATCAACAATTCAGACAACTGTATAGAGTCATTAAGAGGTCAATGGGGGAAAAAGGAGACATATGTAATACTTTAGTAAACAATTAAACTTTAAATTCAAAAAAGAAAAAAGATAATTAATTGCATGGTATACTATATATCTACATGTTGCATATTATGATTTTTGCAAAAAATTATCTACATGGTTCCAATATGGATTTTTCTCTGATCATACTGTTAGGAAAATCTATTCATATACTTTATGTTATGCCTCCCCAAACACTTTAAATAAGTATGATCTATGAGGTCTCAGCAGGGTATAATATTCAAAGTCCTATGTTCAGAATCTTTGGAGAACATATCCTTTTTAAAAATATATATTTTATTGATTTTTTACAGAGAGGAAGGGAGAGAGATAGTTAGAAGCATCGATGGGAGAGAAACATTGATCAGCTGCCTCCTGCACATCTCCCACTGGGGATGTTCCCACAACCCAGGTACATGCCCTTGACTGGAATCGAACCTGGGACCTTTCAGTCCGCAGGCAGACGCTCTATCCACTGAGCCAAACCGGTTTAGGCAGGAGAACATATCTTGACAGCAGTCAATGTGGTGCCTCAAGCCTAGGTCAAGATCAAATGATTCTATTAAAATAATAACACATGCCGAAACCGGTTTGGCTCAGTGGATAGAGCGTCGGCCTGTGGACTGAAAGGTCTCAGGTTCGATTCCGGTCAAGGGCATGTACCTGGGTTGCGGGCACATCCCCGGTGGGAGATGTGCAGGAGGCGGCTGATCGATGTTTCTCTCTCATCGATGTTTCTAACTCTCTATCTCTCTCCCTTCCTCTCTGTAAAAAATCAATAAAATATATTAAAATAAATAAATAAATAAATAAAATAATAACACATGCTGGTCATATGTAAGTTGTTAATTATAATTATAACTAGAGGCCCAGTGCATGAAAATTCATGCACTGGAAGGCGGGGGGCGGGGGGAATCCCTCAACCCAGCCTTCCCCCTCTCACAGTCCAGGAGTCTTCAGGGGCGGGAGGCGACCCGGCGATCAGGGGAAGGCAATGCCCCCATCACACCTCTGCTGCTGCCACTGTTGGCAGCACAAGCCTTGGCCAGCCCTGGTTACCTGAGCCTCAGACGGCCCTGGGTAGCTGGGCAGCAACCATCTGAGGCTTGCCTGCGCCTTGGGACAGCCCTGGGCGGCTGGGGGGCTGAGGGGACTGGGGGACTCCAGAGGCAGGCACAAGGAGTGGCCAGACCTGCCTGCCACCCCAGTGGAGCTGAGGGGCCTGGGCGCCGCCGTCTTTGAGGGTGTGGCAGTCAATTAGCATATTCCCTCTTTATTAGATAGGATAATAAAACAAACACCAACCTTAGTATTAAACATTACCTTTTGTTGAAGAAATTATGTTCTCTTCCCTAGAGTCACTCATCATTTGTAATTGTTTTCCTACCATTTACCTGCTGTAATTGTCAATTGTCACATATGCATCTATCCCTAAACCATATTTTACTTAGTCTTGCCTGGCTTTAAACCTGATTTTAGCATGGCATTATGCAATGTGTGTTCAATTAAACAACTTATTTTTGTTTGTCAACAATACATTTCTAAAATATGAATATGTTGGTGATTGTAGCTTTTGTTCAATCTTTGTTAGTACTATATAATTATATTCCATTGTGTGACTATGCTATACTTTATACATTATTCTTTTATGGGCATTTGAAAGGTGTTCAGTTTCTTGGTATTACAAACAATACTGCTGTGATTATCTTCATACCTGTGTTTGGGCATAGGTGTGGGCATTTTTCTAAGTCCTGTACATGTTCAGATTTAAAAGGTAATGTCTGTCCTGGCTGGGTCTCCCAGTTGGGTAGAGCGTCATCCCGATCTGCAAGCTAAGGTTGCAGGTTCCATCTCTGGGCAGGACACATACAAGAAGCGACACATGAATGCCTAAGAGAAACAAATCAATGTTTCTCTCTCTTTCTCTCAAATCAATAAATAAAAAATTTTAAAAGAATAATGCCAAATTGTTTCCAGGGTGTGTGCATAATTTTATTTCTCCTACCAACAATGCTTACCAGTTCTTATTGCTTTGTATCTTAGCCAATATTTGATATTGTCTTCATGGGTAGTAGATCCATTTAAAAAGCAATGCAACCCATAATTTATAGGGTTTCATAATACACACTGACACTCACTTTAAGAAATTAGCACTTGGAAAAGCTGTGCAATATTACTCACTATTCAAATACATATGGGTGTGAGACTTAGATTTTCTTAATAAACATATTGCAACAAATTAAATACAGATGTAGATATGAGACTCCAGCTGTCTCCTGTTGAGACAGCCACTAAAGAGATTTGCAAAAATGTAAAACGATGTTATTTTCACAGAATTAATTTTGTTTTGAAATATACAGTTTTTGCCATAAAATATATGTTTATGGTAATGCATAATAGTCTTATTTTTAAAAGATAGCAAAATATATTTTTTCTCTATTTTTGTGATATCTTTATATCACAAAACATACACTTTTAAAGTAATATACTGTTAATTCTAGACTATTTTTAAGTTTACAGAAAATTTGTTTTTAATAAATTAACATACATGTTTTTTAAAAGTTGGCTATCAATAGCTATAACTTACAAAAACAAAGCTATGCTGAGTCCTTATAATTTTATGGATTTTGTCAGCTTTATTAAGGTGTAATTTACACAATTTATCAATGTTAACCATGTAATTCAATGATTTTGCAGAACATGTACTGCCGTGTGATCATGACCCCAAGGATGACAGAACATTTCCATTACCCTCAGAAGTTCCCTAGTGACTCTCCAGGGCTGCCTCCTCCCACCCAGCATGAACTTTACCAAACCCACCTTATCCAACCCTAATCTGCTCTGCATCGTTATCCCGTTGCCCTTTGTACCATTTCCTGTAAATGGAGTCATATAGCTTGCATCTGGCTCCTTTTTTAGAATGTTTTTAAAATTCATCCATGCTATTGCATCTCTTAGTAGTCTGTTCTTTTTATTGCTGAGTGATGTTCTATTTTTTAGACATCCCTTAATTTGATTACGCATATATCAGATGATGGGCATTTGATTCTTTCCAGTTTGGGGCTATTAAGACTAATGTTTCTATAAGCATTTTATATTCTTTGTGTGAAAATATATTTTCCTTTTGCATTAAAAACCTAACAGTGGAATTTCTGGAGAACGTGGTGGATTGCTGGGCTATGGGCCCTTGGGTCAGCTCTGATTCTTGATGACGCTATGAGCGAGTTGATGTCCACAATGTCCTATCCTCAACAGCTGCTGTAGACTCATGCCTACTGCTTCTTTTATACAGTCAGTGCATCTCATATGTGTCCTCCTCTTTTCCTGCTGTCTTCTATTTTTCACAACATTTGTGTCTCTTTTTTTAAAAAAAATGTTTCTTTATTGATTAAGGTATTACATATGTGTCCTTATCTCCCCCATTGCCCTCCCCCCACTCATGCCCTCACCTCCCTGTTGTCTCTGTCCATTGGTTATGCTTATATGCATGCATACAAGTCCTTTGGTTGACCTCTCCCCCTCACTCCCACCCTCCCCTACTTTCCCTTTGAGATTTCGATGCTTCTCTGTCTCTGGATCTGTTTTTGTTCAATTCATGTTGTTCATTATATTCCATAAATGAGTGAGATCATGTGATATTTATCTTTCTCTGACTAGCTTATTTCGCTTAGCATAATGCTCTCCAGGTCCATCCGGGCTGTTGCAAATGGTAAGAATTCCTTCTTCATTTGTGTCTCTTTCAAAGAACCCTGCCTTCTCACAATTTGCCTGAAGGATAGCTTCAGTTTTGTCATTTTGCCTCCCACAATGTTTCAGGATTAATTTCTTCTAGGACCCCCTTGTCTTTCTGGCAATTCAGGGTATCCAAAGATCTGCCCTCCAACACCACATTCCCAATGAGTCCATTTTTTCCTTATCAGATCTCTTCATGGCCAGACTTTCGCATCCATACATAGTGATTGGGAACAGGAGGGTTTCAGTGATTTTAGCCTTGGTCTCTAATGACACACCTTTGCTCCTGAGGATCTTTCCCAGTTCTTCCATCGCTGTCTTTCCGAGTCTCAGTCTTCTCTTGATTTCTTGGCTACACTGTTTGAATTGATAACTGAACCAAGGTAAGAAAAACCTTTAACAATTTCAATGTCTTAGTTGTCTATATTAAAGTTGTGTATTACCTCTATCGTCATGATTTTTGTCTTCTTGATGTTAAAATGCAATCCACTTTGGCTCTTCTTTCTTCAGAAGTTATTTCAAATCACTGCCACTTTCTGCCAATAAGATGGACATGTTTGAGTATTTTAAGTTCTTGATATTTCTTCCACCAATATTTACCCCTCCTTCCTCTGAATCTAGCCCAGTGGTCGGCAAACCGTGGCTCGCGAGCCACATGCGGCTCTTGGCCCCTTGAGTGTGGCTCTTCCACAAAATACCACATGCGGGCGCACATGTACAGTGCAATTGAAACTTCGTGGCCCATGCACAAAAGTCGGTTTTCAGCCTGGGTGAGTCTATTTTGAAGAAGTGGCGTTAGAAGAAGTGGGGGTGTCGGTCGGGCCTCGGCGAACGATTCATGCAAGAGTTGAGTGAGCCAGTCAGTCAGCAGTCTCATTGTGCAGTGGTTAGTGCTAGTCGTGTCTGCAAATCATGCGCGGGTGACAAAAGTACGTACTCGAAGCATAAAGTTACCTGTATTTTTCCAACCAGCTGCAAATCCTACAGGTATTTTTGTCATCAATTTAAGAATTGTAATTCTTTTGTGTTGGTGGCTTTATTATTATAAAATGAAACATTTTTTTTAGGTGCCCTGTTTGACATGGCTACAAAGAAGAAGCAAAGAAAAATGGAAGATGAGCCCTAACCGGTTTGGCTCAGTGGATAGAGCATCAGCCTGCGGACTGAAAGGTCCCAGGTTCGATTCCGGTCAAGGGCATGTACCTTGATTGCCGGCACATCCCCAGTAGGAGGTGTGCAGAAGGCAGTTGATCGATGTTTCTCTCTCATCGATGTTTCTAACTCTCTATCCCTCTCCCTTCCTCTCTGTAAAAAATCAATAAAATATATTTAAAAACAAACAAACAACAACAAAAAACAGAAGACAAAAACCATGAATTTAAAGTTGAATGTACCTACCTATATAGTTTAAGTTTAGAAAATTTGGCTCTCAAAAGAAATTGCAATTGTTGTACTCTGTTGACTAATGAGTTTGCCGACCACTGATCTAGCCCATTACAAGAAACCCTCAAAATATTTTTGAAAATTACTGAACCATTTACCTCATAAGCAGCAATGTGTAAGAGTTTTAATTGCACCACATCCTTCTCCAAAACTTGCCTTTACCAATCTTTTTCATCTCAGCTATTCTAGTGTGTGGATTTTGGCATTTTTTAATTTTAAATTTGCATACCCTTGATAACTAAGGATGTTGAATATCTTTTTATGTGTTTATTTGCCATTTCTATATATTCTCTGGTAAAATATCTCTTTAAATCAACATTTTAAAAGTAAAATTCTTGAATTCTTATTATAGTTTTAAGGGTTATGTATTTTAGATGCATGTTCTTTACTGATATATAGTTTGCATTACGTCCTTTCTTTCTGTGGTTTGCTGTTTCTCTTTCTTACCAGTGCCTTACAAGAATACAGTTTCCAAATTTTGATGAATTTCACTTTACCTTTTGTATCCTACTTAAGAAATCTTTGCTCTCCCAGAGCCACTTAACATTTACTCCAATATTCTCTTCTAGAAGATGTATGGTTTTCCTAGTACCTTTTAGGTCCTTGATTTATTTGGAATTAATTTTTCAATATTATGTGATAAGAGTCAGTACTCTTATCTATATTTTTGCATATAGATAACCAGACAATGTTTCATCATTGTCTTTTAAAAGACAATTCTTTCCCTAATTAATTGCCTTGGCATATTTGTTGAAAATATTTTGGTCATATATATGTGGGGTCTATTTATGGGTTCTTTCTTCTGTTTAATTGACCTATATATGTTTTTCATCAAACACATTGCATTGATTGCTATAACTTTATAGTAAGCCTTAAAATTAAATAGTATAAATTTTCCAATATATATTGTAAGTCTTAAAATCATATGGTATAATATTTTTGCTGTTTTTCATAATTATTTGGTTTATTTATATATAAAATCTTAATTCACTTGTGAATTTCTATAAAAATTATTTTGATTGCGATTTGTTAAATCTGTAGTTAATTTTGGCAAGGACTGTCCCATCTGAGTTTTTTATCTATGTTTTTATATATCTCCAATTGCTTATGCTTCTTAAAATTCCTCTCAGAAATATATTTTGTATATTTTATTAAACATGTATGGCACATATTTTGTTAAAGTTATCCCCTTAAAGATTTTTTTTAATTCTAATTACATAGTACTTATTATTTTTTAACTTTTTAATTTATGAATTTTTGTTGCAGAATATAGAAATACAATAGGTTTTATACACTGAAATTGTATCTTCTGAAACTGCTAAATACATTTTTAGATGCAGGGCCCTACTGGTTTGGAACAATAATGAAAAGCCTTGTAAAACTATCTCACTGGGGGTTTAAGCTAACTTTCAAAAATGCTGAAAATCTGGATGTTGCGGTAGCTATATTAACTCACTTGATATTTCAGCTATGAAATGTTTGACTTGCTCGATATTAAATTCAATGCCAGGATCACATGCTATTTATAAACCAGTGGAAGCCCACATGGTGTGCTGTGAAATGCACTCTCCTGCTTCCCAGTAGCTGCAACTTGCTACAAGCAAACACAAAAAGTTTCATTGTGTCAAGTTCAGAATCATGAACTCCAGGGCTGCTTTGCTTTCCTTGAAGCAAGGCAGGGTGAGATCAATGGCTTCACAAATGCAGACATTGATGGAAAGAGGGAGACATAAAGGTCACCACATACTGCAATTAAAAATTTAAATTAATGCCCAGCTCATTTTTTTAATAGCAAATCACTTAGTAAAGTATACAGATTCCATGTGGCAGCTAAGAATACAGATATTTTTTTCTGAAAAAGATGATGAACATTCTAAAACATTATGCGCCAGATTCTGTGGACACATAAAGCATAACTGTTTTCTGCAATAAAATCCTGTAAGTTTTAGTCTAAGCCTAAATATATATATATATATCCCACATTCAAAGACAGTTAAATCACGTTGTTTACCCATATCTTCAGAAATAAATCACTTCTACTGTCATGGTAAACAACCTGCTTCCCTATTTATAATGATCTGGTCCTCTAGCAACTTCAGTGTGAAATTGTAGCTAATTTGCCTGCAGATGTCAGGTGGTCATAATAATCTGGCCACTCAGTGTATACTGTCACTTCTCATGTGCTTTTCTGGTTCTACTCACTGTCCACATATTAGTTGCCCTTGAATAAAATGTAGGTGATTTCACCAAAACATTTTTTATATTCGCCATGTACTATGAGGCCATCATTTTTGTTTAAACACCGTAGTTCTTCGTATTGGATCTAGACAATGGTAGAGATTCTTCATCCTAATCTTATTTTAGGAAATCCAATGCATTGAGTACTCATTTCATTGTAAACACTTTCACATCTGTGATGTCATTTTTATCTTCACGATAAGCCTATGTGATAAACTTATGAAAAATAATAAAACCTATCCTTATATAAATGAGAAAGTTGATCAAATAGTTTAAGTAACTTGGTGGTTTCAAGCTGCTGTCAAAGAGCTGAATCTGTGTCCAAACAGGAACTTATTGCAATTATGCTTACTCCACTATACCAATTCCAAGGCTTCCTCAGAGAAATTTTTCCATATTTTTATTAAGTTATCATTTACATATGGTAGCATTCACCTTTCTTTAGTGTACAGTTCTGTACGTTTTGACAAACCCATCCTTTCAAGTGCCCAGCACCAGAATCATCATATAGAACAGTTTGATGGCCCCCAATTTCCCTCTGTCCTTTGTGTACAGTCTGGCAGTGCTTCTTCTCACGTAGGCAAACGTGTAGGAATGGAATTTCTAAGTCATAGGGTAAGCGTTTGTTTAACTTCGCAAGGGACTGAGAAGCTATTGCTCCAAGTGGCTGTACCACTTTGCATTCCCATCCATGACGTATGGATCTTCTCTCGGCATGTTTGCCAGCACTTGGTATGGTCACTCCAGTGTTGGGGCCATTCTAAAAGGTAGGGGGGAGTATCTGGTGCTTTTAATTAGTTAACATTTTAATTGGCCTCCTGAAAGAGACTGTGCATAGCCCATATATATAAATCTTATATTTAAATCCTCCATTTTAATTTTGGAAAGTTGAGTTAAATGCTATGTTAATCAGTAATCAAATTATCTGATGAAAATGTTGTTATTTCTTTCTTCTCCTTTCTCATTGCTATGGTGTGTAAGACATAAGATTATTACAATACTGAAGTAGGTGGGGAAACTAGTAGGGATTGTATAACAAACAATTTATAAAATTGGATTTGGAATATTTGGAGAATTGGCAAATAGGTTGCAGATTTTCTTCATATACCTGGCACATGTAAATATAACTTAATCAAATAAAACATATTTTTTCCTGACAAAGAGGGATCAGACCTAGGGAACAGATCTTAGAACAGATTTCATAGATAGACACATAAAACACCCATAAAAACTTTAGACTTTTGTGGACTTTAAAGAGGAGAATGTTTTATTTCCATGAAAAATCTACTAAGTTCTACTGTACTGGAATGAATTATCTAAATTTATGATGATGTAAAAAGCGAGTATATCTTGAGAGACACCACAATGAAAGCATAGCTTACTGTAAATCCTGCAGAAGAGAACACAAAAATAAAATACTTTAAAATTAAAATTATTTTATAAAAATTTCTCTAGGATCCATGGGGAAAAGTTTTATAGAAAATGCAGGACAAATGCTATCAGCCACCTATTGAATTTTTAGTCTTGCATTTGTTTCAGAATGAGCACACATCAATAATATAAGCAGCACCAAAATCATTATGCTTAAGTAATGCATTTAAAGAAAACTGTATGTAAATTATATTCAGATTGGCCATTTTTTGAAATATTTATGTTTTGAGTGGCAAAGAAAGGTATAGAACAAAAGAAGTAAAAAGACGGAAGGTCAGATTCTATTAAATATCTTTTTATTGATTTCAGAGAGGAATGGAGAGGGGGGAGAGAGAGGTAGAACCATCAATGATGAAAGAGAATCATTGATCGGTTGCCTCTTGCATGCCCCACACTGGGCATCGAACCCACAACCTGGGCATGTGCCCTGATCAGGAGTTGAACAGTGGCCTCCTGGACATAGGTTGATGCTCAACCGTTGAGCCATGCTGGCTGGGCTGGAGAGTCATATTCTAAACAAATGCTTTTTTTAAAGTTTAACTCAGTAAGAAAATTAATGCAAGAACAAATTTATAAAATTTAGTAAAAAATGAGCACTTACTCTCATAATTAAAAAGTACATAGGTTAAGACAACACACCACTTTTGTTTCTAGACAGTGCAAGGGTCTGTATCTATAATTCTATGAGTAATTTTGCTTGTTTTGAGTTGAATGCTGTAAACAATGTCTAAAATTTTCTTTAAAATTTAATTACGTGATTGTACTCTTATAACTTGTGCTCTCCATTCTATTCCAATCAGTGTAATTATGAAGGAGATAGTAGTGTGGAGATGGTTTGTCCTCCTGTAGTTCAAGGTACTTATACTAGGAGGCAGGCATTCTGACTTGTTTTGTACTTAAGAGTTTTGTCATATTGTGTGAAACATTTGATCTCTCTGAACCTCAGTTTCTTTCCTAATAATGCAGAAGGAATTGTTCACATATCACCTTCAAGATTTATATCATATCAATGTGCCACTTTTGCTGTTACTTAAGGAATATTATTTTGTCAACTCGGTTTCTAGAACTTACATTCTAACTTTATCCTCATCCCAAGTAACAGTAGCTATGAAATCATGTATATAAAATCTGACTCGAGTTTTTCTTCTAATTTGCATTCAAATAAATACATTTTGCTTATTAAAAACAAGTTTGCTAAGCAAACTAAAATAATAACCCAAGGTATTTTTCCAAGTTATGTTAAAGCCTAATTGCCAGTGTAAGATATTTAGGATATAATTATGTACTCTGTTATTTCCAAGGAGAATGTTCTTTTTGCATGCTCAAAGTTAAGAGTCAAAATAGAAAATTTAAGTTAACACAGGTTTTTCATTTTGTTGTTGTTGTTGTTGCTAATCCTCACTCAAGGATATTTTTTCCATTGTTTTCCAGAGCGAGTGGAAGGGATGTAGAGAGAGATAAAGAGGCAACAAAGTGAGAGAGACACATTTATAGGTTGCCTCCCACACTCAACTCAACTGGGGCTGGGGCTCAAACCCTTGACCCTTTGGTGTATGGATCAACCCTCTAACCACTGAGCACACCAGCCAGGGCAAGTTTTTCATTTTTTTATGCTCATGGATGGAAATCATATATGTGTAAAAAACTTACAGCATATTTTATAACCTAAAAGATGCCTGGGTGAGTAAAGGACAATTTCCTGAGCTGAAGTATGGTTTTACAGTGTAATATTTATTGATATTTCATTTTATTAAGACAGAACTCATCTTTGACACATTCTCGAAGAACTAGGGAATCCAGTTTTGTGGAATTTTATTAATTAAATATGCTTTATATATTATGCATATTAAAATCATAATTATAGATATTTCTAAATTTGATCATGAGTATTTTTACTCACCACCTAGTTTTAATTACTTTAATTTAGATTGCTGTATTCTATAAATCTCATATTTTAATGAGAACTTGAAACTTTGTGAGAGCTTCAGTAACCATTTTTTCCCAACTTTCCACATGAAAGCTAGAACTGTCAAGGGGAGAAAAGATCATGAAAACATTCCAACATCCCTGGGAAGACCTGATTTTAATACCTTAAGAGATATTTGAGTGTAAAACAGTTTCTTTCCAATTTTACTTAGCACCACGCTTCTAGTGCCACAGCTACATTTGACCCTATAAAAATGCTGTTAATGGCTCTGTTTACTAGAATTTATTGCTACCAAGATAGAAAACCACAATCCTATGAAACTAGTAATGTAGCAGTATGCAACCTCAACCCCTATAATGTGGCTGTATTTTGAAATCATTAAAATGCAGATGAGGATTAAGCTAAAGACTGATTTTGTGATTGCTTTTAAGATATTGTGTAGTTCCTAAAATATATGTATGGGTGGTGTATATAAATAACTTGCATATTAGTGCATTTTAAAACTGCTCTGATAGGAAGGGTGTTTTCTTTGGCCGATGACTTCCCATTTATTTTTTTAAATGTTCTGTGATTCATCAAGTAATCAGATAGATAAATTTCTGGTTTTCATTATTATATTTATAAATATATAACTTTCTACATCCCCCCCCCCCAGTAATTTTCAGGTGTTACTTATATTTGATATGTAAAATGATTTGAAATGAGAAATAATTTCTTCATACCTTTTTGCATATATCTGCCTCAGATTATTGTAGGGCATTTCAAATCAGTGCCTGTTATTATTCTAGGCAAACTTCTTTAATGGTATATATTCATATGCACATATATTAACACCTGTTTTACATATACTAATATCTTTGATAGATAAAATTCTTGATTTATATTAACTGATTCTATCAAAATATGAATTAAAATGTCTCCAAATCTATAGAACATGTGTTTATCTATAGGACAAAGTACAGACATTATCTAGTTTAACTACAGAAATATAAGTCTGCTGAATCATATTCAAATATGAAATTTCAGAAAGGAACTTATTTCTTTTAGGATAGATATGTCACACACTCCTCATGTTTGGGAACTACCCTGTCTCTGTTTAAAAAGGTTAAGATTTTATCCACTTTCTCTGAGCTTCCTGTTTTTACTTAGTTCACTGCCCATTAGTGGCACTAGATGGACAAAAGATGGCCCTTCACAGACCACTTAGCTCACCTCCATTGCTCTATGCCCATTGATTCACACAAGCTGTACTTTTACAAACTATTATGGAGAGGTTTATTACTTGATTTTCCTTACGCCAGTTAGAATTGATGATATAATTCTGGGGACATCTTGACATTATTTTTCTTTTTTTCACTCTAAATGGTCTCCACCACACCCATGACTTTAACTATTATTTATCTTCAGCAAAGACTTTAAAATATAAACGTTCCCTTCTGACAACTCTGAAACTATAGACGCTTGCTCTGCAGAGCACCTTACATTCAGTTACTTTTCAAACCCATGGCTTTCTTCTTTCAACCTAATCTTCAACTGTGCACTGTTCCCTCCTGGGTTGTGGTCTCCCATAGCAGGGGAGTCCGCTCTCTTTTCTGAACTATCACAGATGTCTTCCAGCTGGCCGCCCTGGCTTCAGTCTTGCTTTCTTCAATTCCTCATCCACACTGCAACTGGAGTGTGATCTATCTAAAACACAGATCTTAACCTACTGCTCATTATTTTAAGAAAATGATTAATGCATTCTCAAACATCTCTGGATAAAGGCCGGGCTCCATGAAGAGGTGGGTTAAGGGCAATCCTGCACACTTCTTTTCCTTGCTTCTTCTCTGGCTAGGATCAGCCACCAGGAGTCACTGGTGGGGGGTGGGGCAAAGATTGGAGGAAAGTTAGAAGAAGGGGAGAAGCCAAGAGAGAAATACCTACTCCTCTGTCTTTAAAAATGGCTGTAACTCCTTAGTGGTTCCAGCTACCAGTGAGATAACCCGGACTCAGCGGTGGCAAGGGTCCCTCCTCTCTTCCTAGTGCCTCCAGCCTTAGGGGTGGTAACATTTCTTTCAATGACTAATCTCTGGGCTACCTCCCATTCATTGTCTATTTTCTCTGCTTCTCCTTTTGAACTAATTTGTTATCCCTCCATCGAACTGAAATGAATGCTCTTTCACTGGCTGAAACCTGCTTGACAAAACCTTTGTGTTGGCATCTTGTAAACGAATCTGAAGGAAAATATGGAGTCTTGGAGCCACATGTACCTCCTCTCTATAACCATTGGTGATCTTGAACAGATCTCTTCTAACTTGCTGAGCCTCTTTTAACTCATCTTAGTGTCTGGGAGTTATAATATCTGCCTCACAGTTGGTATGAGGGTTAAATAAAAATAGGTAATGTGCTATCTGCCTTCAGCACAGTGCCTGGCACCTGGCAGTGTTGCCCCAAGGGAGAGCAAGAATGAGAACCCTGAAACAGTGATATTCAGCACTGTAGCCCCAACACCTAGCTCAGGACACATAGCAAATGTTCCATAAGTATTTTTAAAAATATTTTATTGATTTTTTACAGGGAGGAAGGGAGAGGAAGAGGGATAAAGAGTTAGAAACATCGATTCAGCTGCCTCCTGCACACTCCCTACTGGGGATGTGGCCACAACCAAGGTACGTGCCCTTGACCAGACTCAAACCCGGGACCCTTCAGTCCGCAGACCGACGCTCTATCCACTGAGCCAAACTGGTCAGGGCTCCATAAATATTTGTTGAAGGAATCATCAACCTGTCTTTTGAAAGCATGTCTCCATCCCTCCATCCTCAAAGTCTTTTTCCTATCTGCACAGCTGCAGTAAGTAGTGTTTCCAGCTTCCCATCTTCGAGTGTCCATCCATCCAATTGATCTTCCAAACTAACAGATACCATCTTTACCATATTTTCATATTTTCTTCTAGCTTCCAAGATGAAGGCAAACTTCTTAACATGCTTTATGCTGCACGTTTTCTTTCCGGATTCTTATTTTGATACTAGGCTCCCTTTCTTTACCACCTTCTCTCTCTTGCTTTATGTCTTCCTCGCTATTTCCTAAGTGAACAGTATATCCTCTGTCCTGCTTTATTCGTACTGGCTAACTTCCCTCTCCATGGCTCTCTTCTTAGTGTCCAATAATCTAACTTTGCTTTCATTCAACACCTCAGCCCAGAAGCTGACTTTCTATAGTTCTTTCCTTGAATCTCCCCACTTTCATCTGTAGTCATTCCCAATACTGTAATTTCCTGATTATGCGGTGAATCTCCCTCAGTTCATGGTAAGTCCCCATTTTCTAAGCGATTAGCATATTTCTTGGCATACAGCAGTCGTGTGATAAATGTTTGTTTGATAATGGATCAAGAAAAGGCTAAAAATGGGCCCTAACATACTGCCCAAAGATGCCTCTTTGCTAAGTAAATCGAGCTATTGATCCACTTATGTGAAAGAGGTATTCAACCAAATCTTCACCCTTATTTAAAGAATCATGTGAAATCCTTTGCTAAAATTCAGAGAAATTGTTTTTACCACAGTTCTTTGATCCACTAAACTAGAAACCCTGGTGTGTGTGTGTGTGTGTGTGTGTGTGTGTGTGTGTGTGTTAATAGGCCTCTTCTGAAGTTGCATGTTCTTAATGAATATGCTTTTGGTTTTCATAAATTCTACTGCTTTCAAAGTGCTCACAACCTATCATTTTACTAATTCATTTTAACAGCTTAGTTTCAGTTATACAAGACGAAAAGTTTCTAGAGATCTGCTGGGCAACACTGTCTGGTTAACAATACTGTTCTGAGCCCTTAAAATTTTGTTAAGAGGGTAAAACATGTTAAGTGTTCTTTCCACACTTATAAATATAAAATCTTTTAAAAAAATAGTACTAAATCTCACAGGCTTGTGTTTTTGTTTGATTTAGAAACCACCTTTTCGTTTCTCCTGTAAGTTAAAATTTTCTTGGCTTTACTTTTGTGAAAATTTTTTATTTCTGACATCTCTTCATTTGTGTATTGCCACCACGCCCTGGAGTAGATTCTTTTGGCGGTGGAACTTAAACTCATTTAAGGCAGGGAAGTGATCTTGCAAAATTTCTTCACTCTTGGGATTTCAATTATTTTTTATCAATGTTGATTTACACTTAAGTCCAAGGTTCAAGTACTTCATAGAGAAGATTGATTTTAATTCTTGTGTTGTGGAAATTATGCCTCCTGACTTCTTTCTTTTAAGGCAACACACACACACACACACACACACACACACACACACACACACACGCACTGACTCACCCTTAATAATGAAGAAGTGGAAGACAATGTTCTCAGATATCTTGCCCATTAGTGGAAATTCTGGAAATTATCAGAGGAGCAGAGTGGCACTTTTCCCTTTGATTTTCCTTCAGTGTCAAGGCAGTGATGAAAAGAGCTAAGACTGCTGAGGTAAGAAGTACTCACTGATGAAGAATTTTAGTGCAAGTTCTTGATAATCTAAAATATGTAAGATAGCCGAAACCGGTTTGGCTCAGTGGATAGAGCATCGGCCTGTGGACTGAAGGGTCCCAGGTTCAATTCCGGTCAAGGGCATGTACCTTGGTTGCGGGCACATCCCCAGTGGGAGATGTGCAGGAGGCAGCTGGTCGATGTTTCTCTCTCATCAATGTTTCTAACTCTCTATCCCTCTCCCTTCCTCTCTGTAAAAAATCAATAAAATATATTTAAAAAAATAAATAAATAAAATAAAATAAAATATGTAAGATATATGTTATGCCTGTTTGAAGGAATTGTATTTTTTAAATATGTTTTTATTGAGTTTTAAAGAAAGAGGAAGGGAGAGGGACAGAGAGATAGAAACATCACATTAATTGGCTGTCTTCTGCAACGTGGGCATGTGCCCTGACTGGGAATGGAACCAGTGACCTCTTAGTTCATAGGTTGATGCTTAATCACTGAGCCACACCAGCCGGGTGAAAGAATTAAATTTTGCTCTAGATATCACATGTGTGAGTTGAATAGCTGTAAAAAATCTTGTGTCTTTCCTAGAGTTATTACATACATGCCTTAAAAAAAAAACAAGATATGAAATAATTACAGGAAAATAAATATAAACATTGCTATTGTCTATATACATCTGGAAACAGCAACATTTTGGGCACTCCATAAATAATGAAATTCTATCAATGACTGCCAACATAGTCCATCTCATTTGATTTACTGAGCTATATAAAAAGCCAGATTACATTTAAATCTTTTTTTATTATAGTTAATGTTTTGTTATTTGTATGTTGAAGTACCACAGAGTTGCTGTAAATTTTCTTTTCCAGGGATAAAATAACCAGTTTTATTTAATGTCTACTAAAGATAAATATTAACACAGAGCTAATTAAAGTAAAATCTGCTGAAATTGGTTTTTAATGAGTTCAATCTTAGATAATATAAAAGTGAATGACTCTGTTTTTTTCACACATAAAAACATATGTGCTTAAATTTCTGTAATTATTAGCATAAATGTGCTTTATTGTCATGTGTACCTCATGGTTGTGTCATGTTTAAGTTGGCAACTTTATTCTTTGTAATTAAAGCAGTGTTATAAATTGTAACTATCTGAAACCCATGGATTAATATTCTAAATTGGTTTCAAATTTTACATTGTCTAGCCTGGCCTGTGTTGCCCAGTGGTCAAGCATTGACCCAGGAACCAAGAGGTCAAGGTTTGATTCTGGGTCAGGGCACATGCTTGGGTTGTGGACTCAGTACCCAGGGTGGGGCATGTCAGAGGCAGCCTATCAATAATGTTTCTCTCTCATTGATGTTTCTACTTCCCTATCACTCTCCCTTCCTCTCTTTAAATTTCAATAAAAATATATTTAAAAAACAAACAAAAAGAAACCCAAAATTGTATATTGTCTGGAATGTGGGGATCATTAGAAAATTACTCATCTTTTTATATGGGTCATGGAATCATACATTTTTAATTATACAGATACTAAATATTAATATAATTACTAGAGGCCCAGTGTACAAAAATTTGTGCACTTGGGGGGGCGTCCCTCAGCCCAGCCTGTGCCCTCTCACAGTCTGGGACCCCTCAGGGGATGACCATCTGCTGGTTTAGGCCCGCTCCCTGGGGGATTGGGCCTAAGCTGCCAGTCAGAAATCCCTTTGGCAGCCCGGGAGCCCTCTGGGGATGTCCACTTGCCAGCGGGGAGCAGGCCTAAGCTGCAGTCAGACATCCTTAACACTGCTGAGGAGGTGGGAGAGGCTTCCACCAACACCGCTGTACTGGCAGCCATCAGCCTGGCTTGTGGCTGAGCAGAGCTCCCCCTGTGGGAGTGCACTGACCAACAGGGGGCAGCTCTTGCATTGAGCGTCTTCCCCCTGGTGGTCAGTGTTTGTCATAGTGACCAGTCATTCCCAGTCGTTCTGCTATTAGGGTCAATTTGTATATTACCCTTTAATTATATAGGATAGAGGCCTGGTGCATGGGTGAGGGCCAGCTGGTTTGCCCTGAAGGGTGTCCTGGATCAGGGTGGGGGTCCCGCTGGGGTGCCTGGACAGCCTGGGTGAGGGGCTGATGGCTGTTTGCAGGCTGGCCACAGCCTGTTCATGGTGGGGTCCCCCCCCTGGGGGTGCCTGGCCAGTCTGTGTGAGGGGCTGAGGGCCATTTTTAGGCTGGCCACACCCTTTCAGGGTTGGGAGTCCTGCTGAGTTGCCTGGACAGTCTGGGTGAGGGGCTGATGGCTGTTTGCAGGCTAGCCAAGCCCTCCAGCGGGGACCCTTACCCCATGAGGGTGTGGCCATCCAGGGTGAGGGACTGATGGCTGTTAGCAGGCTGGCAATGGCCCCCAGCCACCCAAGCTCCCAGCGGAGGCTGGCTGAAAGCAGATATCTGAGATTTATTTATCTTCTATAATTGAAACTTCGTTGCCTTGAGTGGAGGCCACAGCCAGCCAGGGCAGGCGGGAAGCTTGGTTTCCTCCATTGCCAGGGCAACCAAGCCTCCTGCTTGCTCCAGCTCCATGGCTGCCAGCCGCCATCTTGGTTGGGTTAATTTGCATATCGTCGCTCTGATTGACTGGTGGGCATGGCTTGGGGCATAGTGGAGGTGCGGTCAATTTGCATGTTTCTCTTTTATTAAATTAAATTACTCATTCACTTTATCTAACCACCTTCATAGTATCAATGTAAAATACTTACTAAGATTATATATTTTTTATTTAAATTCTTTATTGTTTAAAGTTTTACATGAGTCTCCTTTTTTCCCCATTGACCTCTTCCCGGCTGCTCCAACTCCCCAGCACATGGCCTCACCCCACTACTGTCTGTGTCCATTGGTTATGCTCATATACATGCATACATGTCCTTTGGTTGATCTCTTACCCCCTCACCCCCGCCTTCCATCATAGGATTGACAGTCAGTTCAATGCTTCTACGTCGCTGGTTCTATTTTTGTTCATCACTTTATGTTGTTCATTATACTCCACAAATGAGTGAGATCATGTGATATTTATCTTTCTCTGACTGGCTTATTTTGCTTAGCATAATGCTCTCCAGTTCCATCCATGCTGTTGCAATTGGCAAGAGTTCCTTCTTTTTTACCGCAGGGTAGTATTCCATTGTATAGATGTACCATAGCTTTTTAATCCACTCATCTGCTGATAGGCACTTAGGCTGTTTCCAAATCTTAGCTATGGTGAATTGTGCTGTTATGAACATAGGGGTGCACATATCCTTTCTGATTGGTGTTTCTAGTTTATTGGGTTATATTCCTAGAAGTGGAATCACTGGGTCAAATGAGGGTTCCATTTTTAGTTTTTTGAGAAAACTCCATACTGTTCTCCACAGTGGCTGCACCAGTCTGCATTCCCACCAGCAGTGCATGAGGGTTCCTTTTCTCCACATCCTCGCCAGCACTTGTTGTTTGTTGATTTGTTGATGATAGCCATTCTGACAGATGTGAGATGGTACCTCATTGTCGTTTTGCATGTCTTGGATAATTAATGACTTTGAGCATGTTTTCATGTGTCTCTTGGCCTTTCTTCTGTCTTCTTTAGCAAAGTATCTATTTAGGTCCATTGCCCATTTTTTGATTGGGTTATCTTCCTTTTGTTAAGTTGTATGAGTTCCCTGTAAATGTTGGAGATTAAACCCTTATCAGTGATAACATTGGCAAATATGTTCTCCCATGCAGTGGGCTTTCTTGTTGTTTTGTTGATGGTTTCTTTTGCTGTGCAGAAGCTTTTTCTTTTGATGTAGTCCCATTTGTTTATTTTCTCTTTAGTTTCCATTGCCCTAGGAGTGGTATCGGTAAAGATATTGCTTCTGCATATGTCTGAGATTTTGCTGCCGTGGATTCCTCTAGTATTTTTATGGTTTCCCGTCTTATGTTTAAGTCTTTTATCCATTTTGAGTTTATTTTTGTGTATGATGTAAGTTGGTGGTCTAGTTTCATTTTTTTTGCATGTGTCTGTCCAATTTTCCCAACACCATTTATTGAAGAGACTGTCTTGACTCCATTGTATGTTCATGCCTCCTTTGTCGAATATTAATTGAGCATAGTGGTTTGGGTCAATTTCTGGGTTCTCTATTTTATTCCATTGATCTATATGTCTGTTAAAAAGATTTTCAAAGTCAAATGGTTTTTTAATGGTATAGGGATAAATACAATTAAATAGTATTTTACTGAATAATTTCTCAGAGGTGTTAATAGGCTACTATGCTTTGTTACTGTCCAAATGAGATATAATACAGTGTTTCCCAGCTTATTTTATCAAGAAATCTTGCTCTTTTTTCTCTAGCAGCATCTTGCGTGACTAGAGTTCATTCAAAAACAATTCAGTAAATGGAAACTCAGGCTTCTGGCCAGATCTTTAGAGAGGTTAGATTCTAAACGTGAATTTTTTATTGTGCAATTGATTTAAGCATTAGTGTGTTGTTCAGGCATTCTGAAATATAGTCTATCTTTCCAGGATAGATTGATATTTTGCCTTGTAATTGTAGATTTTCCTTTTGTATATAATTTTATTCACTATATTTTAATTACTCCTGATACGTATGAGAAAAAAAATGCTTGTTAATTATATAAATAGGTAGAAATATTTAGCATTATGATAAGAATACTGATGATAGGATGATGAGCTGGAGGTGGGTATCATTCATGTAGCTCACAAATACTACAGTAGGAATCATATATAATATATTACTTAATCTTCTAAATCACTACCCACTTAGTTTAGGTATACTTTCCCAACTTACATATACAAAAAAAAAGTACCAAAATGCTTGAGTAAGTGACTCAACATTACATGAATAGTAACAAGATTTCATATATATATGGCTGATTCTATAATTTGTGAGTGTTGTTAGCTGCTATTTATTCATTATTCAATATATTAATAAATAAAATATATATTCATATATTCTCATATATGTCTATGTATTTGGTCTTCAGCTATTTAGAATGAAGGAATTAGTCAAACTTTATAAATTGGATTATTAAAGTGTTCATGAACCTCATTAATAAAAACGGAGACTAAGTCGTAGAAAATTTAAATGACTGAATTGCTCAAATTATGATTGATATCTCCAATTTAATCATTCACATATTTTCCTGTCCCCCCTGTCCCAGTAGGTAAGCTACTTTCTAATGCCTTTCCTCAGGAATTTGGCATGTTTCATATGTTTATGAAAGTCAAACCCCAAGCTAAGAGCCTGTTACAGGTTCTGTAAACTGTGGCCCACAGTGGTTTTATGAGAAGTAGGAGGAAAGGGAAAGGTGCTTTCCCTGGTCTGCTGAGGAAAAGTTAAACAGAAAATTCTGAGAATTTAGGCAGTAGGAAGTCAAGAATGTTAGTTACATGATATATCTCAGGTGGTTGAACCTCCACAAATATCCCCTTACCCTACAGAAGTGCAGGAAGTACACGGCCATTGGATGTCAAGGGACCCCTGCAGGTAGGATGCTGTAATAGCAGCGGGGCCATATAATTCCATTTGAGCAACAATTTTCAAATTGCGGGCCAGGAATTTTTAGTAGGTCATATGCATTGCATATGTGAGATGTATGTAGATTTCTATTAAATTAGAAAAAATAAATGTATTAATAGAGCTGAACAACTTTAGTAAGATAAATATCTCCAATAAAATTTTATTTAACTTTTGTTCAAAGGTTTGAAAAATATTGTATTACTTGCTTTCACAGTTTTCTGAGACCATGTGATCTTCTCAATTGTCCACTAAAAAGTGCAAGATGGGGTTTCCTTTCACCTGAATGAGATTGAAGCTAAGGGTCAGAGTATTTTGTAAGTTGTATTTATGAAGTGAGATCTACTGTGGTCATTTTAATGTGAACTGAAATAATAAGTGGTTAACTATTTCTGGTATCATTGATTTGTTTATTCTAAGATTAATTTAAAAATGTAATTTATGCCCAATTTTTGTCTTAATAATAACCTATGGAGGTAAGACCAAATTATAATTGTAAGTAGGCAGTGCTTTTTTGTAACTCAGCTATTCACTTTTATTGGATATTTCTTTACATTATTTCCTACTAGAACTCTTTCAATTTCGTGTTCGATTATTATATTATGTTTTTATGTTAAATAATTTATCTAGTATAAACACATAATTCAATAGTTTACCCCCTTAAGGTTCTTTAGGTAATGTAAGAAAAAAATAAAAATGTTTTTATTACAGAAATTTTATCAGTTCATAAAAACATTCATATCATATTAAAATTAGTAAACTAACTTAAACTATTTATATTACAAAACTTAAATGTATGTGTATTTGAAAATGTATATTTTCCCTCTTCCTAAAATGCTATCATTTTGGATAATAATTATTTTATCATGTGCTATTTGTTTAACCTTTTTATGATCCCCAGAGCATGCAGTAATATTTCTCTAGAATGCTATTGATATTTATGACAAAACTGAGAAAAAGATAATAAAGAGAAATCATTGCTAGTCATATCCCAGTTGCCCCATTTACTCGTAAAAATGTGTAAGTCAAGAACAAGTGGCTAATGTGCTTTTCTTTTTAAAAATTTTAATAAGTACAAACCATTGTATTTTATAATAGTTTATACTTCAAAATGTCACCAGAAGCTATAAATATTAATATTATACTATGTTAATGTTACAGGCTTCCCATAAGATCAGTTTATTAGTTAACTATTATTAATTAATAGATACCTCCACTTATTCATTTATTATTTAATCATTTGTCATTTATTATGATTTTAGTAATTATGTATTTCAGGGAAATGGCCTTTAATTTTAAATGTATGTACAATTATTAAATGTAATTCTATATATTATTTAATTTCTATAGCTATTATTTATACTAAAAGCACTATATAGCAATATTAAAATATATATTTCTAGAAAGCTCCCTACTTATCATAAATAGACAATTAAGGAGTATTAATTAACACAATGTATTTGAAATGAGAAAAGGCTTTATGTTCAGTCAAAAAAATATCCTCTAAAGAAGAGTGAAACTAAAATACAGCTGCAAAACACTTGGTTGACATGGAAAAGCATAAAATAAAATTTAAAAAATTACATGCTAGGATCCAAATAATAAAAAAATTAAAAGTCAAATGCACTATTTATTTGTTCTTTAATTTTTCGATTCTTGGGTCAGGGCACATACTCAGGTTGCAGGTTCAATAAGGGGTCAGAGTGCATATGAGAGGCAGCCAATAGATATTTCTCTCTCACACAGATGTTTTTTTCCACTTAATTGGCAAGTTTTAAAATCTTTCTAGGCCTGCCCTGGTCGGTGTGGCTCAGTTGGCTGGTGTCCTCCTGTGCACTGAAAGGTTGCTGGTTCTATTCCCAGGCAGGGCACATTCCAGGGTTGAGGGCTCCATCCCTGCTAGGGGGCGTCCTGGAGGCAGCTGATTGATGTTACACTCTCACATGGATATATCACTCTCTCTCTTCCTCTCCATTCCTCTCTCTCTAAAAACCAATTAAAAATCTTTAGAAAAAAAAATCTTTCTAGGACTAAGATTCCTCATCTATAAAATAAGAATTTTCTTTATATTATGATAAATTTAAATGAGTTAATATAAGTAAAATGGTTAGAAGAGTGCATAGTTAATAGTAAAACCACTTCAGCTATTAAAATGCACAATTATTACTATCTCTCTAGAATATAGCATAATCTTGATCCATCCTTCCTTCCTTCCTTCCTTCCTTCCTTCCTTCCTTCCTTCCTTCCTTCCCTTCTTCTTTCCTCCCTCTCTCCCTCCCTCCCTTCACTCTCTCTCTCTCAATCTCTGTTTATTTTATCTATAATGAAATTTTGTAGTTTGATTTTTAGACTGCTTATAAATTTTACATTTTGCCCTGGCCAGTGTGGCTCAGTTGGTTGTCATCCCATGAACCCAAATATTGCTGGTTTGATTCCTGGGTCAGGGCACATACCCAGGTTGCAGGTTCAATGCGGTGTCAGGGTACATATGGGAGGCAGCCAATCGATGTTTCTCTCTCACACAGATGTTTTTTTCATTTCTCTCTCTCTAATATCAATAAAGACATATTTTAAAAAAAATTTACATTAAGCCGAACCGGTTTGGCTCAGTGGATAGAGCTTCGGCCTGCGGACTGGGGGGGTCCCAGGTTCGATTCCGGTCAAGGGCATGTATCTTGGTTGTGGGCACATCCCCACTGGGGGGCGTGCAGGAGGCAGCTGATCAATCTCTCTCATCCATGTTTCTAGCTCTCTATCCCTCTCCCTTCTTCTCTGTAAAAAATCAATAAAATATATTTTTTATAAAAAAAAAAATTACATTAAAATTTTTCTTGTCAAATAATTTTATATAATAATAGTAAATGAATACTATTTTGTTATTAATTAATAATTTATTCAACCCATCCTCCTCCTTCCTTTATTATTGGACATTAGCTTTCTCCTCTTAATTTTAGTTACTTTAAACAATGCAGCAGTAAGTGTGCCTATATGTGCATCATAAATAGTTTCTGTAGCATAACTTTGACGTGGAATTACCATTTCAAAAAGTATGCATGGATCTGAGGCTTTCAATGTCACATATCCAGTTTTCTTCCTTATTGATTTTCATGCCTGCCGATATGAGTGTTCTATTCCTAGTCAAATATTGTGGCACTGGTGACAGACTGGATATATAATCAGACAATGAACAGGCAACATAGAAAAATTGACCTCTGACCCATAATCCCCAGGAACTATCCCAGGAAGCAAAACTACTCTTTGTAAATCAGACATGTAGAAAGTCAGACGTCTATGTCTGAAAAACAGCCTAGAAAGCCCAACAATAACCTTGTAGCAGTTGGCCCCAAATGTTTAGGACTTAATATAGCTGAGAGCTTCCCTAATTTTTGCCCCTGCTGTCAACTCAGAATCAACTAGAGAAAGCCAAATATGCAGCCCTAGCCAATGGGATAGGAAACTCCACTTCTCGCTAGTCTGACGGCAACCTCCTCGTGCCAACAGTCTCCAACAGGGCGTGCCCGAAGGCCTCCATTCTTTCCCACTAGGAAGCTTCCAGTTTCCCTGCCTGCCTTTGCGTCTCAGCCAAATTCAAGTGATAGCTGCTGACTTCATTTATTTGTTTATGTATTCACACTTTATTGGATTTCAAATTACACCGAGCAGCCAGATTGAAGGAGCATTTACTGAAATATACTGCCCTGTGTGTATAGATAATATAAAGAGGACAAAGCAAGAACCCACAATCCTACTCCAGGTATAGATAAAAGAGCCTCCTAATTCAAATTCTACCAGGTTGCTCTGCCCAGACCAAAGACCATTCACCTTTTATTAACCAGTTTTACAAGTGTTTCTATGATTATGCAAGTAATATATTTTCTTTGAAAGATACTTGTAGTTTACTGGAAAGCACAAACTAAACCACTTTGTAATTCTATCACTCAGAGACAACAACTGGTAATATTTTGGTATAGATAGCCTTTTAGATTTTTTTCTACACACACATACACATATATGCATGTTAGAAAAAATAGAATCACACTGTAATAATGCTATTTTCACTTGATCATCTTTCTATATCAAAATTATCATCTTCATGAATGGTCCAATTGAATTCTATTTTATGGACAAGGCCCAATATCATTAACTGTACCAATCAAGTGATGGTAGCTGACTTTCTTGTTATAGGAAGCTCTGAATACTGTAAACAGCCTTTGCTGTTGTCATTGGGTGATCTCTGTTTATTTCCACACTGGGTAGAATTAATTAAACAAAACAATGATATTTCTTTGATTAAGCTGACACTTTTTTCTTTGAATGAGTATTTTCTCATGCCATTATACTCTTTTCTATTATACTCTTTCCTTATTGACTTATATTTCAATTGTGTTAAATTGTTCTTATATTATAAATTTTTAACCTATATTTTGCAACTATTTTTTTTCACTGATACAATGGAGAGCTATTACATTTTGCTTATCCATTTTAATATGTATTATATTTTTAGTAATATTCTTAGGACTCTGGGCAGAAAATTATTTTACTTGCAAATAGTTATGTTTATCATCTCCTTTAGGACACATTAATTTCTTATTTTTATTCTTTTAAAGTCATTGTCTAGGTATTCTGAAAAAAATGTTTTTAAAAGTTGTGCTATCAGCATTCTTATCTTGTCCCTAATTTATCAGAAACACCATCAGGAAATCATCAATAACTTTGGTGACATTTATCTACAGTTGTTTTGAGGTAAATGCTAATAAAGTGGCCTTCTATTTCTAATTTAGGAAAAGCTAGTATCAGAATTTTAGGTTTATAAACTGTTTTAGTATGTCTAGACATAACTAAATTATCTTTTGATCTATTGAAATGTTAAAATATAATAATGGCCCTGGACAGATTGCTTGTTCAGTGGTTATAGCAGCTCAGTCAAGGTCATGTATCTCCCTTGCATATTAGATCGCTGCCCCAGTTGGGGCACATGTGGGAGGCAACCAATTGATGTGTCTCTCTCACATCAATGCTTCTCTCTTTCTCTCTCTCCCTCCCTTTCACTCTCTCTAAAAATCAGTGGAAAAAATATCCTTGGGTGAAGATTAAAAGGGTGGGTGGGTGGGGAGGTAATCAACCAAAGACCTTGTCTGCATATAGGATGGTAAAGGCCTGAGGTGAGGGGCAAGGGCGGACTATAGGGGGTCAATGGGGGGAAAAAAGGGAACATATGTAATACTGTCAACAATAAAGATTTAATGAATACATAAATAAATATATAAAATGGATTTCTTAATTTAAAAATTCTTTGGTTCTTTTAAAATTTTATCTTTATTGTTGGCAGTATTACATATGTCCCATTTTCTCCCCCATTGGCCCCCTACACCCTGCATCATCCTCCCCACCCTCCCATCATCACATTATTATCTGTGTCCAGGGGTTATGCCTATATGCATATAAGTTGTTTGGTTCTTAAAATAAACCCTACTTGACCATTATTTGATTGAATGATCTATACCAGTGGTCAGCAAACTGCGGCTCAGCAAACCACGGCTCACGAGCCACATGCGGCTCTTTGGCCCCTTGAGTGTGGCTCTTCCACAAAATACCGGCTCTTCCACAAAATACCGACTTCTGCGCATGGGCCATGAAGTTTCAATCACACTGTACGTGCACGCCCGCACATGGTATTTTGTGGAAGAGCCACACTCAAGGGGTCAAAGAACCACATGTGGCTCACGAGCCGCGGTTTGCCAACCATGGATCTATACTAATAAATCTATGCTAATAAAAGGGTAACATGCTAATTAGACCAGGTCGACTGGACATCTATCTGTCCTCCTGCTTTCCTTCCGGACAAAGCCACAGTGGCAGGGGCCGAGGCAGAGGCAGTTAAGGGTGATCAGGCTGGCAGGGGAGAGCAGTTAGGGGCGATCAGGTTGGCAGGGGAGACAGGGGCGATCAGGCAGTCAGGCAGGTGAGTGGTTAGGAGTCAGCTGTCCCAGATTGCGAGAGGGATGTCCGACTGCCGGTTTAGGTCTAATCCCGCAGGACCTAAACCAGTAGTTGGACATCCCCCGAGGGTTCCCGGATTGGAGAGGGTGCAGGCCAGTCTGAGGGACCCCTCCTGTGCATGAATTTCGTGCACAGGGCCTCTAGTGTTAAATAAAAGTGTAAAACCTTGGAAATTTTACTACTTGTAAAATTCCCATAGTTTATTTTCCTGTGAAATTTAAAAACAACAACACATAATATATAAGTCAAAGCTATAGCATTAAATATCCCCTACTTTTAGTAATTCTCTACCAAATCTAGTGTCTATTTGTTATTTCAACAGTACTTACAGAATGTCAAGGAATTATATCAAAACAGACACAATTTCACGGAAGTTGTGAGATTTATACTGGCTGCTCATTTCAATGATGGATATTCACAAAGAGAAGGGGAAGGAGGTGGCACAAAATTCTGAAGAGTAATTTAAGGATAGGAAACAAGAAAGAATAAAAGCAAAGACAGAACTGTGTTAGATGTTCCGTGAGCAATGATGAAACCTTTAGAAGAGGTCTGTCTACTGTAAGAGAAAAAGAAGGAGAGATGCAATTGGAGGAAGAGATTGGTATCATCCTGAGTAGAGTATTAAATACTGAGCAGTCTGACTTTTATTCAATAAGTGATTTCTGAGTCAGGCTTCTATATGCAAAATAACATCTGAGGAATATAACTCCTGTGATTGTGTATGGGCTGAAATATAGGAATGTCATGTAAAGGAAGGGTGACAAGAAAGAAAGTCACAGTATTACTTTAAGAGTAGTTTTTGCATCTTGGTGTATATGAAAAATCAGATTACAAAATGCTCTACCTCCCCAATAATATAGTTGTTTGTAATAATAATTTGTGCATGTTGGCCAGTAGTTTCCTAATTTTACCCTTGAGTTGATCAAAATTCTTGGGTCGATGTCAATTGGCCTGTCAATTTATCAACACGAACAGATGTTCCTAACAGAAACCTTTAATTTTTTACTGGAATGTATGATGCCACAACAACAATTTAACTTGTTTGCTGGAGAGGGAATATTTGTTAGAAGTGTATTCATTTAAAGGCATATTTCAAGTGATAATACAGCCAGAATTTTCACGTTATGGTCAAATTTTACAATAGTTTCTTTTGACAACATTATTTCATGCAAATATCTAAATAGAGGAAAGTCAATTGTGATTTTAGCTAACATTCTGTGAGTGCTTCTAATACATGTTTTTTGTTAGCATCGTGTGAAGCCATTCCTCTGAGAACAGGCTGAAGGGAAATTGTCTTGTCAGAGGCATTTCTTTGTGAGTTTTCTTCTATCAGAAATAGTTTGTTATTTTGAAGATACAATTTATTAAATTAAAATTTTCTATATAGAGCTTGTGATAAACCTGTAGGCAACATAGATCTGACTCTCTCCCCTACACTTTTAAGAATAAGCAATCGAAACAGAAGAGAACACTTATGATATACTCAAGGAAAGGATGTGTGAGCCAAGCATTTTATATCAAGTCAATTAATGTTTGCATTATGGAAGCTACAACCAAAGAGTTTTGAACATGTAAGACCTCATGGAATGTTGCTTGCACTAGGTCTTCTTTAGGAAAGAAGATAAACTTGATGATAAACTTCAGCCAAACAAGAAGTCTCTAAAAGAAACCTCAGCTAATAGTCCAAATATATTTCACTGCAAATCTAACACAAAACACTGGGGGAACTGAATCTAATGCAGGTGCTATAAATGCATCAAGTATAGAAATAGTACAAATGATAATGGTGGATTACTCAGAAGAATAATCTCCCTGATTGCCTTATAGATGATAGCTCACAAATCTAGTTGTAGAGATATAAGCACATTAACAATACAAAGGTAAATATAAAGAAAAATAATACTATTGATTAAATGGGATGTGAAGGAGGGAAAAGAGAGGGCAAAGACAGATTAATTCAACAATCTATAATAATAAAAGCATAATATGCTAATTAGACTGGACAACCTAACGACCTTCCAGGTGTCCTTCTGGACGACCTTCCAGATGAAACCGGGGCTGCAAGGGCTGAGGCAAGCCACCGTGGCCGCAAGGGCCGAGCCCCTTGCATGGATTTTGTGCATCAGGCCTCTAGTTATTTATATAATAGATAAGAAATAGATACTGTTTAATAGAAAAGGCTCAAATGGCATATTAAAGAACCACTAAAACAAAATTACAAAATTTCTTGTATATATTAAGATTTGTTCAAAACCAACACTTAAAAAAAGCATAATATTAAATAATATTAGTGATAAGAAAATTACCAGTAATGTTAATAAATGTATATGTGAAACTTTCTTATCAAAAGAAAAATAATTTTCAAGGTTGATTATGAAGCAAAAGCAATTCTATGTGGCATCTATACCTAAATTAAAGTGCTTCCCAAATATTGAAAAGGGAAAGATGGACAGAAGCAAGCACAACAACAACAGTAATAACAGATTATCAATAGGGAATTTTACCTGAAATACTTAAATGGGAAGAATAATACAGATACCACCACGTATGCTTTTCAGTTCTTAGAAAATGCAAAACCTGATAGACTCAGAGTGGTGTCTCACTCTCTAAGTGACACAGGAGTTTAATGAAGCTTCAGATTGATGTTCTGACAAGTGACTCTTCGGCTTATTAAGGACTGAATAGGTAGGTCTATGGAATGTCTTTCAAAATGTATGCATACTGAAGAAAATTTAGAAAACGCAGACACTTCTACACTAATAAAAGAGAAACACGGTAATTAGCGTACGACCGCTACCCTTCCCATTGGCTAATCAGCATATCCTTATGCAAATCAACTGCCAACTAAGATGGCGGTTAACCGCCAACAAAGATGGTGGCTAATTTGCATACAGGAGGCGAAAGGGGAAGGACTGAAGAATGGTGATCAGCAACCAAGGTTGCAGGTAAGAGCTAGGGGGTGGGCAAAGGCCGCCTTCCCCCACCCCCCAGCCGGTGATCGCTATTGGAAAACGGGGCGGCAACCCCGGACCCCACTGGGAGCGATGCCATGGCGATAGGAGGGCGGGAGGTCTCGAGTGCAGGCCAACCGGCAACCCTTGGCCCCACTGGGGCCGGGTTTGCCAGCTGACCTGAGCCCAGGATCGCCATGGCATCGGAGGGCGGGAGGGCCCAGTGGGGTCCGGGGTTGCTGCCTGGCCTGCGAGGATCCCCATGGTGATCGGAGGGTGGGAGGTCCCAGGTGCAGGCCAGCCTGCAACCCCGGACCCCACTGGGGCCGGGGTTGCCGGCTGGCCTGCGCCCAGGATCGCCATGGCATCGGAGGGCGGGAGGGCCTGCGGAGTGATGCCATGGCATGGGAGGGCTGGAGGGCCCGGGCGCAGGCCAGGTGGCAACCCCGGCCCCCACTGTGCGGTCCGGGGTTGCTGCCTGGCCTGCGCGGAGCGATGCCATGGCAATCGGAGGGCAGGAGGGCCCAGGCGCAGGCCAGGCGGCAGGCAACCCCGGCCCCCACTGGGGCCGGGGTTGCCGCCTGGCCTGAGCACAACGATGCCATGGCAATCGGTGGGTGGGAGGGCTGGGGCGCACACCCGACTGTGTGGTCTGAGTTTGCTGCTGCCTATAAACCGAGAAAAAGTTGTAAAATGAAGTACTAATCTCTAGGGTTTAGGTCAGACCCAGGAGTAGTGCCAGTCAGCCAGAAGCTGGCTCATGGCTGGCCAGTGCGGAGGTGGTGGCAGGAGCCTCTCCCACCTCCATGGCAGCACTAAGAATGTCTAACTAACAGTTAAGGCCCGATCCCTTGGGGGCCTAAGCCTTTAGTTGGACAGCCCCCGAGGGCTCCCTGGTTACCAGAAGGATGTCTGACTGCAAACTTAAGCCTGATCCCCCAGGGAGTGGGCCTAAGTCAACAGGTGGACATCCCCCAAGGGGTCCTGGACTGCAAATGGGCACAGGCCAGGCTGAGGGACACACACCCTCCCCACCGAGTACACAAATTTTGTGCACTGGGCCTCTAGTAAAAATAATAATAGAAAATCACTCATGGTCACTTTAACTAGTCATAAATAACATTATTTTTTTAAAGCATCATTATTTGTGATATTTTCTTTTCTTAGGTTATATAGAAAACATGTAACTTGTATTGCATGTATATTTTTAGAAAATTAGATATATTGAGGAGTCTGTATTTTGCTTTTTTACTAAAATGATAAAATGGACATTTTCTATTGATCTCTAAAATTTATAATGTATAGATGTACCAAACCGCCCTATTGTGAACCATTTACTTAAGTTGCAATTTTATTTTGATAAATATTGCTGGAATAAAAGAAGCTTATTATTAATCTTCATCTTTGATTAGATCTTTAGATCATATCATGGGGCATAGAGATTTTAAGCTCATCATTTTAATTTATTATTTTATTAATTTATTAATTTATTTATTTTATTGTTGACACTATTACAGATGTCTCCCATTTTTTTTTCCTTTTTTGCTCCCCCTCTCCACCCAACCCACACCCCAGACCCTCCCCATGCTAATGTGTGTGGCCATGGGTTATGCATATATACATATATGTTCTTTGGTTAATCTCTTCCTGTCCCTTCCACCCCCACACACAGACATGTTATTCTATTGCATACATCCATACCTCTGGCCCTATTTTGTTTATCAGTTTATTTTGTTGATTAAATTCCGCATATAAGGAGATCATGTGATATTTGCCTTTCTCTAAATGGCTTATTTCCCTTACCATAATAGTCTCCAGGTCCATACATGCTGTCTAAATGGTAAGAGTTCCTTCTTTTTGACAGCTGTATAGTAATCCATTGTTTAAATGTACCACAGCTTTTTTATTCATTCATCTAAGGATGGGCACTTGGGCTATTTCCAGATTTTATCTATTGCAAATAAGTAATCATTTTAATGGAATTATTTTGCCAGTTTCCACTGTCACACAGTGTATATCTGCATAACTTATCTACCAGTTTTTACATAAGTTTAAGTATTTAAGAAAATAATTTTATTTTGAAAATTTAAAATGTTTTACTTGTGCTAATTGCGTTTTGATTTACTAGTGAGAGTGGATATTTTCCTTAGTGTTTATTACAGTCAATTCTCATTGTTCTTGGCAGTTGATTCTATAAAATTGTTACAAACACTGAACTAGTGGGCACTGCTCTGAGGGGGAAGCACAGAATTCATTTTCTGCAAGCCTGTGCTCACAACATTTTTATCAACTGGTCATTACATAATCTTTTATTCATTACATAATCTTTTATCTTTAAATATGTTTTTTTGTGTCCATTGGTTATGCTTAAATGCATGCATACAAGTCCTTCGGTTGATCTCTTACCCCCCATCCTCGCCCCCGCATCACTCCCCAGCCTTCCCATTGTAATTTGACAGTCTGTTCGATGACACTGGGAGGGTGGGGTAAGGGCATGTGCGGGGGGGGGCGGGGGGGGGGGTGGTAGAGGAGTCCAGGGGAAGATCAATGGGGGAAAAATGAGACATAATACTTTAAACAATATAATAAAATTTAAAAAATAAATAAATAAATGTTTTTATTAATTTTTAGACACAGAGGAAGGGAATGGGAGAGAGAGATAGAAACATCAATAATGAGAGAGAACCACTGATCAGCTGCCTCCCGCACATCCACTACTGGGGATCCAGCCCAAAACTTAGGCATGTGCCCTGACCGGGAATTGACCTCTTGGTTTCCAGGTTGATGCTCAACCCATGAGCCACACTGGCCAGGCTACATAATCTTTTTATTATATGATTTTGTTTAAAGACATCTTTTAAAATATATATTGCAGATTCATTGACACTGAAGTCAAATTGCCAACAGCTCTATAACTGATTCCTTCCTGAATGAAGCTTGTTTATTGCACATATTTTCCCTGTGCAAAGCACATAATTCCTGTACTTAGGAACACTAGACAGTAGTTCAGCACTTGGAGGCCATGTTATGCTTGCAGGGCCATGTTAAATAGGGAAATCACCAACAAAAAGCCCCCAAATGTGAAAAATGTGGCACTAAACGGGCCACGCTTGACTACAGTATGAGAGCTGCCCCCCAGAAGGCAGAGCTTCACTCGGTTTAACTTCAGCTATAAATGGGCACCTGGTGACTTAAAATGTTCGCTGCTCTACACGTGGCCACACATGACTGCCAGGGTGTCACACTGGTGGATTTTACGCCTACAAATACATGTTAGGAAGTAGGTGAGTTCACAAACATAGAATTGATAATTAATCAAGATTAACTCTTTTTCACAGTGTTTTTCTTTTTCAAATAAATTACTTATGGCTCTGACTATGTTAAATTAGGAATATTGATGTTACTCATCTATATAAGATCCTCGCCTATTAAGAAAGCTAACCCTTTGTTATATACTTTTAAAATTTATCTCCCGCTCCCCAGTGTTTTCTTAGCTTTTGGTATTCCTCACAGTGTTTCTTGATGCCCAGTCTTTATAAACTTCATGGACTGTTGTTTTATTTTTTTATGATTTTTTAAATTGCTGTTGTGCTTTAAAAGAACCTATCCATCCTAAGAGAAAAACAAATGGGTCTTTACATCTATCTTCGAATTTGTATGGTTTCTTTTGTCGTTGTTGTTGTATTTCATAATTGATATGGATTTTGTCATTGTAAGGCATGACACGGAAATCTATAATTTTGCCTCTTGTTAAATGATTTAACCTGTTGTCTCAGTGCCACTGATCGAATAACACTTTTGCCATATGGATTTATAGGCTGCAATATCTCCTACGCATTAATTTTCCTTTTGCTGCTATAGGAAATTACCACAACCTTAGTGAGTTATTAACACACATTTATTATCTTACAGTTCTGCAAGTCCAGCCTAGGCCTCATTGGGCTAACAGCAAGGTATCTGCTAGGCGACAGTCCTTCCTGGATTCTCTAGGCAGCAATCTGTTTCCCGGCCTTTCCAGCTTCTAGAAGATGCTTCTAGGCCCTCTCCTGCATCTTGAAAGCCAGCAACAGTGAGTCAAGTCCTCTTCATGTTGCACTAATTTGACCCTTGCATCACTGCATCTCTTTCCACAGCTAGGAAAAGTTCTCTGCTTCTAGGGACTCATGATTCTACTGACCCATCTTGTAGAATTCAGTTATAAAAGAAATGACTCTCCTCTTAACTTCAGCAGAAACAAGTCACAAGAATTCTACATAATTAAAATAGCCACTTTTTGAAATTAAAAAAACAACAACAACAGCTGTAGAAAAACTTACACTTGCCTCAACCAAATAACATTTTATTTCCTGGGATAAAAACAAAGAGAATGAATTATCAGAAGTCTTCCTCCAACATCATTAACATGCTTTTTGAAGAGAGTTATAAGAATAATTTAAGGCACACAGAAAAAAAGTCAGGCTTGCCTTTCTTCCAGAACATTCCCTGCCCCAGAGGCAAAGCACCGATAGCACATCCCAGAAAAGAGAGAGGCTTACAGACACTGAAACCAGACCGTGTACCCAGTCTCCTGCTCTAATATAACTTTCACAGAAAAACATCACAGTAACGCTCTCTTCCATAAAGACGACATATGTCCATGAAATATATCCAAAATATCTTCATCTGAACTACAGTACAAAAATCCACTCACTAGCCATAAAAATAGCTTCCCCCTGACACAAATATAATCGTATGTAAAGCAAATTTGATTGTATTTATATTCTGAGTGCTGTGGAAGGTGACAAGCTCAAATAAAAAATAAATAAAAGGTTGAATGAAAATTCACAAAGGGAGGATTTTCTAGCTGAGAAATTTTAACCTTATAGCAGTTCTTTTTGTCTCTGTCTTTGTTTGGTAGGCAATATACTTCTTGACAAACAAGTAGACAGGAGATATTATCCCAGAATTTTGCCCAGCCGGCATGGCACAGTGGTTGAGCGTCAGCCTATGAACCAGGAGATCACAGTTTGATTCCCAGTCACGGCACATGCCAGGTTTGCAGGCTTGATCCCCAGTCGGGGGCATGCAGGAGGATTCTCTCTCATCATTGATATTTTTATCTCTCTCCCTCCCCCTTCCTTTCTGAAATCAATAAAATTATTTTTTTAAAGAATTAGCAGTATTTTACACTAATAAAGTATACTTCAAAATGTTCATGTTAAACATAGGAGACCCAGGAGGAAACAAAAACAATAAACTTACTACATATATACTGGATTTTGTGTGTGGAGTTTTTCATCCATTTGAGTGAAGTTACTAAACATTAGAAGGATAATGACTGTTTCATTTTTTAGGTTGCAAGTCCAGCAATGTCCTTGTGATATTGTTTGCTCTTCTCTATTCTCTTCTATATCTATGTTTATTCACCACTGGTCATTTGCTATGGACTTAGCAAATTGGACTAGATTTATTATCTTTGGTGTTCTTTCCTGTTAATTTTTTAAATTGTTTTTCTTGTTGACAGTATTACAGATGTCCCCCATTCCCTCCCCTTTTCCTTTCCAACTAATTTCTTTTCTTCTCACATTGATATACATTTATTTAGAAGTCATGACATGTATTATGTATACATATTTCTTATACTGCATATATAAAAAACAAATTTGTATGATTTATGGTTGTTATGTGAATATGACTAAACTGATCCTAAGCAAAAAAATTTTTTTTTATTAAAAAGACTAGAGGCCCGGTGCACAAAATTCTTATTAAACTCCCAGTCATACTCCCGAGGGGACAACTTGCATGTTAGGCTATTACATCTATAGATGTCTTAAGATTTTTGGACTTATATTTATAAGTTACTTATTCATTTAATTCACCAGAATAAAAAAAAAAGCAATAACACATTCCTTAAAGATTTCTCCTCACTGTTACCCAGGAAATGCATCATATAAAGAATTAGGCACAATCCATTAAATAAAACCTTAACAGAGGTTTATGTTGCTAATTAGAGTTGGACTGGCTCCATCACAATTATTTTAAGTATGTAAACTTGCTCAAGGGAAATGTTATCTTTAGAACAAGGGCTCAAAATGTGAAATATTTTAATCTTCTTTGAGCTTTCATTATGTTCTTGCTCAGAACATATAGGCTTTTTATGCATGGTGGAATAACTAAAAAGCTAAGGTTCCCCAGCGGGTATGTGACAAGTTCTACCAGCAGCCAGATCTCGTGTTCTCCTCTTCAAATAGACAAAGGGGGCTCAGTGTGCTGCTCTGTGATGTCCTGGGGAGCCATGGTAGCAGTCAAGCATGGAAAGTTAAGTCATCTTTCTAAAATAACTATTGAAACTATAGTCCTATTAGCTTCATGCAGGTTTACTTGAAACAATTGTTGTCTCTTTAGTTTTGAGATCAACAATCCATGCATAATCATTACCACAAAAATCCACTTAATTGCCTACTTTTCCTTCTCAGAATCTCTCCTCTCCCTCCTGCCAGAAATCTCCCACTCTCCTACCTGTGGGGATTTTGGTAGGTAGGAAGTAACATAATTAAAATAAACAGTCTTTTGTTTAGAAGAGAAATAGTGGGGATAAGATGAGGGGCGGGGAGAGGGAGAGAATGCTTCCTCAGAAAATCCCAGAAACATCAATTTTAGAATTAAACCTATATTCCATTAAATTTATTTTGAGGGAATGAATCATTTGCTCATATAACATTTCTAAAAAGAAAAAGAAAATGTAAGTCCTGTTCCCTTTGGTTGTAGACAGGAGTGGGCATTGTGTGGTAACAGCTGGCAGTGTATAGAGATTAAATGCAATTTTATAATTAGTATGCAAATTTTTAGAGAGCCCAAATAAAGATTTAATGTTTCAATATCAAAATCTTCTCAAATATATTGCAATTTATTCTTTGACTACTTTTCTAAGCACCTTAAAGCATGCTTTAATATACATGATTAGAGTGATTATTCATCTCTGATTACCTCTTAACTCATTTGTATATTTATATATTTATGTAGTTAATTTCCAAGATATCTTCAGGTAATCTTTTTTCCCCCCTTTAAATTGTGTGATGTATAGTTGCCTGGCAGTTTTTAATCTCAGTTTTGTGTTTGTATTATTTTCATTTGTCGTAATGTTTAACAACTGTTCTAGCATCATCATAATATTATTGTCATTAATATTAGTAGTGATAGTGATATAAAATTAGCATTGTTAGAATAGTTGTGGTTTACAAAATGTTCACAGTTGCCTTGTGAAAAATATAAAATTCAATATTTGTTAACATTTATTTTTTAAAGTTTTACTCAATTTCTTTTAGCTGAAAATCTTATATGAATGAAATATTTAGTTTAAGGGAGCTTTAATAACAGCAATTTAAGAGAAAAACAAACAGAACCCAATTCTGTTTGCTTCTAGCCTTTTTTTGTGTGTGATCATGCTGTGCTTTCCATAGTTGCAATTATATGATGTACTTTTTTATTTTACCTTTTAATTTATCACAATATAAAAATCCTACCTTAAAATCTAGAAAAGACCTTTTATAAGAAAAGAAGAAAGGCATGATTGTTAGGCATCCTAAGAATTTTTTAACTAATCAGTACTTAAGGAATTTTAGGCTAATATATGATTCAGACTATTTCTTGCCTAGCAATTTTTTTTAAAAAAAATGTTTTTATTGATTTTAGAGAGAGAGAAACATCAATGAGAGAGAAATATTGATGAAAGAGAAACATTGATCAGCTGCCTCCTGCACATCTCCTTCTGGGATTGAGCCTGAAATCAGGGCATGTGCCCAGACAAGGAATCAACCTATGACCTCTTGGTGCATGGGACAAAGCTCAACCAACTGAGCCACACCTGCTAGGGCTTCCTATTAATTTTTTAAAACAATTTATAATGATAATTCCTAAATGTGGACAAAATGCAGAGAAAGAAGCTTTCTCACACATTCATAAAAAGAAGGGGCATAAATGGTTAAACAGTTTTGGGAAGCACCAGGCAAATATGTTATAAGACTGTAAACACATTCATATTGTTTGGTTCAATAATTCTACTCCAGGGAAACAATCTCAAGGAAACAATAAGAAAGAATAGAGGCAAAACCATGCACTTCAAATTCTTTTTTAAGCTTAAAAATTAGAAAATAGTGTAAATGCTGAATAGCATAAATATGTTAAACAACTTGAGTTCTATTGCCTTGATTCAATTATATGCATTGACTTAAAATGTTTACCAACAATATTTTAAAATGTATTTCTCAATGCCCTTCTTGCATAGGTCCTTTTCCATGTTTTTGCTATGTCCCTGGTTTGGTTCATGTTAACAACATATCAGAAGTAGTGAGACACTTCTTCTCTACTACACTTGTTTCTGAATTTGTCTGCTGTGTCAGGGAGGGGTGCGGTCAGTGCCTGAGGCCAAAGCATAACAGCATTAGCATAAAAGACATTGGAAGGCCAATGGACCTTGCTATTCAGCAGGGCTGAAATCAGCACAAGTTTGCTCCTGCTGTGATTGAGATGGCCCGAGGCCATTTCCTGACCTGATAATCCTTACATTGTCTACCAAACTTTACCTTTGATGTGCCTATATGCATTGCTAAAGGGCAAATGTGTATTCAAAGTGAATAAAAGGCAGACAGGACCCAGACTCTTGGTTCCTGTTCATGAAAGAGGTTTCTACCTGGCTCCCATGCCTGAAAAATTTATATTTATTCTATAGTGTATTCATTGTGTCTTAGGTCCTCCTGCAAGTCATCCTGAATTCACCATGCAGGTCTCGGCTGGTCAGAATCCCAAGAGCTGAACAGATCAATACCTCTGCAGTGTAAAGCTGCTGTGTAACAGGGACAGTATGACAGACCCTGGGGATGCAAGCAACTACGGTGTGAAAAGAGAACTGGAGTGATATAGGAGTGTGATTGTCATGTAGCTGATTGTAAATAAAGAAAAAAGGAATAAAACCTCAATAGCATTTATTAAACTTTTTTCTAAGAATAAAACTATCTCTTTTATTTCCAAATAGTGTAGGGCCAGGAGAACAACATGATAAAAATTAAGATCCTTTCTCTGTGGCTCTATTGGCCTCCGGAGGGACAGTAGCTCCTTGGGCCTCTGTATTGTCTGCTGCAGGGCTTCAGGGGCCTTAGTTGTCACGACAAACTGAAGGCCTGTCACACTAGATACTGCTCCCTCCTGGCTGGCCACAGCTGAGGGATAAGACACCCTCCCCCAATGGCCCCCACTCTGAGCTTGTTCCTGCCCTGTGCTGCCCCAAAGCTAAATATTGGTTAGTGGGCTAGGTTTCCAAATGCGGTAGCTCTGGATGCCTCCCAGGGTGGCAGGCTCCCCGTCAATCTCTATGACGATGTGATTCATCTGTGTAACCCACACAAACCAGTGGCTCTCCAGGAACCTAATGAAGTTGAGGAAAAAGATGGCTCCCAGGATGCCACAGAAGGAATGTAGGTGATGAAGAAATGGGCATAAAAACTTGGCCCAGGACAAGTCCACCAGTCTTTGCAATGATCATGGTCATGATGATCTGGTACTGGAAGTACATGGGGATGAGCAGCGGTGGCCCAATCAGGAAGAAATACTCATGCTGGTGGTTGTAGGGCAGGCATTTCAGCTTCTCATCATACTCAATGAGTAGCTATTTGCCCAGGATGAACACGTGCAGCATGTTCACATTCTGATCCTTCTGGAAGATGTTGATCTTGGCATGATGCTGAAAGTGGCAATGGTTCCACCAGTTGGGGGAGGCAACCTTTAAGGGCCAGTGATGGACTTGTAGACACTGTGTCAACATGTGGACTTCTGGTAGACGGAGAGGTGGCCAGCATCATGGTGCAGCCAGCCTGGGCCTGAGAGGTAGAAAGGACAAAGGCCATGATATCATTTGGAATCCGGCCATTGCCAAAATAAAAGATGGTGAACCATGTGATGCTCTCCGTGATCATGAGGGAAGGCACGGAAGGCAATTGTAGCATCTTCCTCCTTGTAGTGCCTGATGACCTGGTGTCCTCCTCACCCGCCTCTCCTGCCCCAAGATGGCGGTTGGGCCATTTAGTGATGTTGTAGACCTTGTGGTCGACAAGGAGCCACTTGTTAGTATGCAGGTTGTGCTTCTGAATTTCCTCCCAGGCGAAGGTGGGCATTGCCACCTCACGCTTGGTGCCCCCTTGCTCTGGTTCCCCCACTTCTCCATGTTGCCTACTGACTGGGATCCCCTGTGTATTGTGGCCTCCTGGTACGAGTTAAATGAATCCATTAAATGAATCCATTTTTTTAAAAATCGTATCAGCAACCTAGCAATACTGGTACTTTATCAATATTTTAAAATTGGGAATACTGAGGCTTATAGAGTAGAATTAATTTGCTCAAGGTTCAAGTTATTGGCATATTAAACCAGTTTTAAACTTTAAGACCTATCCTTATTCTGTGAATCGTTTTATTTTATCACTAGAGGCCCGGTGCACAAAAATTTGTGCACTGTGGGGGGGGGGGGGGTCCCCCGGCCCGGCCTGTGCCCTCTCCCAGTCTGGGACCCCTCGGGAGATAATGACCTGCTGGCTTAGGCCTGCTCCCGGGTGGCAGAGGGCAGGCCCAATCCCTAGGTGCAGCCCCTGGTCAGGCTCAGAGCAGGGCCAATTGGGGAGTTGGGGCGCCGCCCCCTGTCATGCACAGAGCAGGGTGGATCAGGAGGTTGCGATGCCACCCTCAGTCACACTCAGGGTTGAGCCGATTGGGGGGTTGGGGCACCGCCCCCTGTCACACTCAAGGCAGGGTTGATGGGGAGGTTGTGGCGCCACCCCCTGTCACTCACAGAGCAGGGCCGATCAGGGGGTTGGGTCACTGGCCCCTGTCACTCACAGAGCAGGGCCCATGAGGGGGGTTGGGGCTCCGTACCCTGTCACTCACAGAGTAGGGCCGATAGGGTAGCTGGGGCACCGCCCCCTGTCACACACAGAGCAGGGCGGATCAGGGGGTTGGGGCGCTACACCCTGTCACACTCAGGGCAGGGCTGATCAGGGGGTTGGTGCGCCACACCCTGTCAAACACAGAACTGCAGGGCAATCAGGGGGTTGGGGAGCTCCTCCCTATCAGGCACAGAGCAGGGCTGATCAGCGGGTTTGGGCGCTGCCCCCTGTCACGCTGATCCCAGTGCTGGGAGCCTCGCTGCTCCACTGATCCCGGTGCAGGGAGGCATATTACCCTTTTACTATATAGGATAGAGGCCTGGTGCACGGGTGGGGGCCGGCTGGTTTGTCCTGAAGGGTGTCCTGGATCAGGGTGGGGGTCCCCACTGGGGTGCCTGGCCAGTTTGGCTGAGGGGCTGAGGGCTGTTTTCTGAAAGTGTGTGACTGAAGCTCCCAACCACTCCTTTTTTTCTTTTTTTATTCTGGGCCAGCTTTAGCTCTGAGGCCTCAGCTGCTGAAAACATCGATACAATGTTGTGGCTGGCTGCTGAACTTGGCTGACTGACAGCCGGTTTCTGGGGTTTTGTTTAGCTTATTTGCAACATAGTACATAGTTGCTTAGAGTTGCCCCTGAGAGGCCGGCAGCGGCAGGCGGGGAACGTTGGAGTCCGCAGTCACTGGATAAAGCAAGCCTCCCTGCTGGCTTCAGTGCATGGCTGCCGGCCGCCATCTTGGCTGACAGTTAATTTGCATAAGGATACGCTGATTAGCCAATGGGAAGGGTAGCGGTCGTACGCCAATTACCATGTTTCTCTTTTATTAGTGTAGATTGATAGCAACAAGCAATCACAGGATGTTTTCTTTTCAGCAAACTTCTTAAATAAGCAATCTGTGTTTAATTTTTATATTAAGGCTTTTATCTAGATTTACCTAGATTTTAGCAATGTGGGAAAAATATAAAATATACAATTTAAAATTATAAAACTTTTGTGAAAATAATTGATAGTGGAGGTGATGTTACAGTCCCTGGAGAATATGACAATGGGGACTTTAGATAATAAAATCACCTGCATGGGCCCTTGGCTGTGTAGAGTGGGATCTGATGCACAAGTATGTAGCAGGGCATGGCTACATACATTGTTTCCTGTCATCTGGAACAGGAGCAATCAACAGGAGAGCACAGGTATGACATAACTAAACAACATTTCAGAAAATCTCTGAAACGTTCTTACCAACAAGACATTTTGTGTCAAAAATATTTTTTTTCAAAATTGATGTAGATAAACTCTAATAGTTTAAACCTAATACATAGACTAACAGTGAAAAATAGTTTATTTAGATGGAGCAAACCCAAATAAAAGTCATATGGTAATGTATGTGTATATTTCAATGTATTACACATATGTAAAGTGTCTGAATTTTATATTATCCATCAAAAGCCATTAAGTTCAAAATACAAATACATGGTTGTTAAAAAAAATAGCTTATTTTTATAAGAGATACCACAAACTTCAGCTCTATAGCTATGTCAGGGCTGTGATCTAGCTTTGCTATAGAAATATTTGTGACTTTGGCAGTTGATTTATTTCATTATGATTCCATTTCCTACAGGTAAACTGATATAGCTGTACTGGATTATGTCTAAATTTTTCTCTGGTTCTGAATGACTACTGTTCAATAATTCTACCTGAATAAAATAGTTCTTCCAATAGAGTGTGCACATTTTATTCTGAAATATACTCATAAATAAGTGATAATTGATTGAACAAATATTGAGTTTCTACTCAGTGGGGGCACTAGGGATGCAGCGGTCAACAAGAAATATGGATTCTATTTCTTTATTAATGCACTTCTTCAGGTATATGAAGTAGTAAATTTGTTTTTTCTTCAATCTCTATTTTTAACCCTAGAAAAACAACATCTGCTTCCTACCCCTAGCATGGGAGTATGTATGTACATGTATAATTCCAGGCTTTTTGTTCATGTTACCTTTGTTTTCACATTTATAAAAAAAAAAACTTTAGTATGACCCATACTTTCCACTTTTATGTGAAAACAATCAAATGTCATTTAAATCAGAATTATAATTTCTCTTCCAATATAATGCTAATCCTGCCACACCTTCCCCTCTGGTTCTTTGGCTTCTACTGCCTGCTACCAATTGACGGAGTGGTGGTTGGAAAATAATTCCTAAAGAGGGGGTCCTGTCAGCTGAACATCACAGAAAAGGGGAAACAGCATGAGAACCATTTTCGGTTCATAAATTGGAAGCCCACAAACCCCGCTCAGAATATCTATAATAATAAAAGTATAATATGCTAATTAGACTGGACATCCTTCTAGATGTCCTTCCAGACGACCTTCCAGATGAAGCCAGGGCTGCAAGGGAACCCTGGGTCCTGGGTGCCTGCCAGCAGCTGGAGGGAAGTCCAGGTCCCAGATGCCAGAGGGAAGCTGGTGGCAGCAGCCTGGGGAAGGAAGGCCTACTCTTGCATGAATTTCATGCATTGGGCCTCTAGTATAGATATGTTTTCTTAAATCCTACCATGATTTAAAGCATTTTTATTAACTGCCAATATTGATAGAGTTGGAAGAGTTTAATAAACAAAATGTATGTCCAGTTTCTTTCACACATTAAAAGACTGAGTACCCCGGAGCCAGTGTATCAGTGTGACCCAATAGCTAGAGCTGGATATAGCTAGAGGGGGTAGAGCAAATCCCCATCATTAAATTCCCTGCCACTCACTAATGGATTATACTGGGCTCACTTTGCTGAAAAGAATTCTCTCAATGGCATTTGAGATTTGAATGCTAGCCTGCAGGCATGAGAAACTGCAAGTTCCTTAATATGTATTTCAGTCAGGCTTCTTATAAACATCGGAACTCAGTCTAACAAAGTTACCAAAAGCAATTTGCTAAAGGTAGTAGAAAGTTTGCATAAAATGTAGGGGGAGCAGAAAATCTGGCTTGGAAGTTATGCCACCAAGAACCACAGCCAAATATCAGCCACGTGGTGTGCTGATCCTGGGAGCTGCTGTACACGGGCTGCAGGGCAGGCACTGTGTCATGAGGCCACAATGGTGTCGCTGGGCTTCGGTGCTCTGTGGGAAGCTTTTCATTTTTCTACAGCACACCACCACCCTCTCCAGCAACCTGGAATATGTGCAATGCCATGGTCTTCCAATTCTTCTTCTTCTTCTTCTTTTTTTTTTTTTTTTTGAGTGATTCTTTCAAGCTTTCTAAATCACAAACTCATATGGTATTTTTAAGCAAATTTTGGATTCTGTCTTGGTGGGGTCGGACTCACAAAATATTGAAAGTGTGTTCAAAAGATACTTGCCATAGGCATGGCTGAGTGTTTAAGTGGTTTACAAAGGCATTTAAAAATTAAAGTGAGCTTCCCCAGTAAAAATGAAATTTGAAGCCATTTCTATGCCCCAAGCCATTATTGTATCCATGTTTTTAGTTCTATATTTATAGAAAGCTCTGATCCCAAGGAAAGGATCTGATATGGTAGAACTTCCAGAAACGGTAGGGAAACCTTCATTTTTTTAAGTTTTTTTAAATCTCCATTTAAAAACCAGTATTTATCAAAACACACATTCAATGCTTCCTGCACATAAACTTGAATATCACCAGGAGACATCTGATGTTGATAAATTCCCATTAGGTGAAGGAAAAAAACACACCATAAAGTTAACAAGTAATGCAGTTACCTTCCTCTCTATACCATAAACTAGAGGCCCAGTGCACAAAAATTTGTGCACTGGACGAGGGGGGCCCTCAGCCCGGCCTGTGCCCTCTCGCAGTCTGGGACCCCTCTGAGGATGTCCATCTGTTGGCTTAGGCCCACTCCCTGGGGGATTGGGCCTAAGCTGGCAGTCAGACATACCTCTGGCAGCTTGGGAGCCCTCAGGGGATGTCTACTTGCTAGTGGGGAGCAGGCCTAAGCTGCAGTCGGACATCCTTAGTGCTGCTGAGGAGGCGGGAGAGGCTCCCACCACAACCGCTGTACTGGCAGCCATCAGCCTGGCTTGTGGCTGAGCAGACCTCCCCCTGTGGGAGCGCACTGACCACCAGGGGGCAGCTCCTGCATTGAGTGTCTGCCCCCTGGTGGTCAGTGTTTGTCATAGTGACCAGTCATTCATAGTCGTTCTGCTGTTAGGGTCAATTTGCATATTACCCTTTTATTATATAGGATAGAGGCCTGGTGAATGGGTGGGGGCCAGCTGGTTTTCCCTGAAGGGTATCCTGGATCAGGGTGGGGGTCAGGCTGTGGTGCCTGGCCAGCCTGGGTGAGGGGCTGAGGGCCTTTTTCAGACTGGCCACACCCCCTTCAGGGTGGGGGTCCCCGCTGGGGTGCCTGGCCAGCCTGGGTGAGGGGCTGATGGCTGTTTTCAGGCTGGCCAACCCCCCCAGTGGAAACCCTCACCCCATGAGGGTGTGGCCATCCTGTGTGAGGGGCTGATGGCTCTTTGCAGGCTGGCCACGGCCACCAGTGACCCAAGCTCCCAGTGTAGGCTAGGTGGAAGCAGGTATGTGGGATTTATTTATCTTCTATAATTGAAACTTTGTTGCCTTGAGTGGAGGCCACAGCTGGCTAGGGCAGGTGGGAAGCTTGGCTTCCTCCATCGCTGGGGCAACCAAGCCTCCTGCTTGCTCTAGCTCCGTGGCTGCTGGCGGCCATCTTGGCTGGGTTAATTTGCATATAGTTGCTCTGATTGGCTGGTGGGTGTGGCTTTGTGCGTAGCAGAGGTGTGGTCAATTTGCATGTTTCTCTTTTATTAGATTAGATATCTTATCTGGGATTTATATTTCACAAGACCCCAACATCTGTCCCCTAAGTACTACATAGCATTGAGGTCTTAGTTTTCTATTAGAGACTGAAATATTCTGATAAGTAATCACAAAATATATTTGTGTGCATGTGTGTATTCTGGATGTGTGAAAAATCCTAATAAGAGGCTTTCTGACCATCAGAATAGTTACAGAAAGCCCAGATGAGATAGTTTCTATCTCCTCAATCATACTACCTTTTTTTCACATTGTAATGAGATACATAAAATGTCCTCCTTCTTTTGCCAAGATAAGTAGAGGTATCAATTATCTGAAGTGTAATTTAATTTCTTTTGTGTGTCAGGCCAATAGAGAAGGAAGGATACAGATGGGGAAAGAACAGCCATAATCAAGAAATCATAAGTAATTACATTCAGAGGTCTAGTCTAAGCAGCATGTTCAGACTTCTGTTTGTCCTCATCTAATTATATGACTTACAAAGTAGTGATTAAATGAATAAATAAATGATCTTTTCAAAGCCAGACGAAATGTGGCTTATTATTTGATCACTGCTCAGTGAAGGCCAAGGACACAGAGGAGGAGGGAGAGCATTTACTCAGGGGGCTGGATCTGAAAATACAAGTGAGACAGAAAGAACCTCCAGGAGGGCAAATTGAATGTCAGAGATCAGCCACTTCCTTTGCCTTATTTTGTTACAAAATGTATATAAGGAAAAATAAATGATTGAAAATGAATAGCCTCCTTCTTGTGAGTTCGGGGGACAACCAGCCTCTGTTAGAAGCACTCTTCTCACTTGATACAATGCTTAGTTAGGACCTTTTTTGGACCTCTCTGATTTCTCTCCCTCATTCTTACTTCCCAAGCGATTGCTGTTGTTTTCCCACTTGCTGTGCACATTGTATTGTTGTTGTAACTGCAGCTGGATTGGCTTAGTAGCCATTACTTTAAATTCCTAAATCAGTACTTTCATTGCCAACCTCCCTTCTAGGGTGAGGCCACACATTTCAAACTTCCTACTGAATATTGACTACTGCTGCTTAGATTTCAGTTGTAAAGTAACTCCCATGGCTTCTACATTTCAATATCATTATTATTGCTGTTGAAAACTCACTCACATAATTCATAGATTACTCCTTTGCACTTAGCACTGGCCCCTAAAACCTGTTTTGCAAGACCTGTTTTGTTTATTAGTTTTTAATATTTGTGCCAGATTTACCTCTCTGCTTTGCATTAGTCCCCCTGACTTGTGATTCTTGTTGTTATCACTCTAGTATAGTCCCTCATTTCCCAACACCTGGATTATCCTTGCAGGGTTTTATAACAAATGCTATCTAGAGTCGTTCGTAGCTCTTGAAAAATCTGATGCTAATTTGTCTCACCTTGTTACAGAATTTACCAGGCGACTGAAAAATATGCAGGAGTACCGGAGGCACAGGAAAAAAACCCATTTATTTTCAGACGTTTCACATGTACTAGTACAGGACTCAGGGGAGGCTGTTTCTCTCCCAATCCCGAGCAAACCAATATGGAGGAAGCTTTCCCTTGATAGCCTTTGGTTTCTTTGTCCCCCAAATATGGATCATACTTCCGGACCTTTCGTGGGCTTTGCAAAAAGCCCCATGTGCTGGGATGGGGGCAGTGAGACCACATCTGAAGGCCTGGCTTGGCGCTGGCACTGATAACTCCGTCTGGGGGTTGTGTATTGGTCATGGTTTATGGCCTCTCCAAAATGGGAGTAGTACTTAGGTAAACAGGTCTTGCAGGACGAGATAATTAAAGAAGGGACAGTGACTCTAGGCTAACAAGAATGTGCATTAGGTTACTGGCACAGATTCAGATTGCTAGCCCCCCGAAAATGTCTCATTTTCCCCATCAACCTCATAATGTGAATAGCCAGTTAGACAGACATGAGCAGAGCAAGGACAATGGGCCAGGTACAAAATTCAACAGGGTGGAAAGCCTCTGGCGCCTAGCAAGAGGCAAAACTGGGAAAACAAGGACCTTGCCCCCAGGGTAAGCTTTCCTCCCCCAGCGTATCCGTGGTCATGGGTTTGGACCCCCTGACCTTTTCCTCACCATAAAGCAGAGCGACTATATGATCATGTCTAATCCTCTTCCTAGTAACTTTCAGTATGTGATGAATGCATTAATGACGGTTAAAGACACCTTCAGACATCCTAGTATAAATAACCTAGTGTATTTCCTTTCTTTTTCTTAATAGCAGTTGCATTATAAGATAGAATTCTTTTTTTATTTTTATTTTTTTTTATTTTTTGCTAAAAGTATTACAAAGTGTATTACATAAGTGTCCTTTTTTCCCCCCCGCCCTTGACAGACCCCTGCCCTCCCTTACCCCCCAGTGTCTTATGTCCATTAGTTATGGTTATATGGATGCATACCAGTCCTTCGGTTGATCTCTTAATCCCCTCCCTCCTCCCCCCCAACCCTCCCTGGCCTTCCCACTGCAGTTTGACAATCAGTTTGAGGCAGCTCTGCCTCTGTATCTATTATTGTTCAAAAGTTTGTAATGGTCTTTATTATCCATGAATGAGTGAGATCATGTGGTATTTTTCCTTCATTGACTGGCTTATTTCACTTAGCATAATGCTCTCCAGTTCCATCCATGCTGTTGCAAATGGTAAGAATTCCTTCTTTTTTACAGCAGCATAGTATTCCATCGTGTAGATGTACCACAGTTTTCTAATCCATTCATCTACTGATGGGCACTTAGGCTGTTTCCAGATCTTAGCTATGGTGAATTGTGCTGCTATGAACATCGGGGTGCATATATCCTTTCTGATTGGTGTTTCTGGTTTCTTGGGATATATTCCTAGAAGTGGGATCACAGGGTCAAATGGGAGTTCCATTTCCAATTTTTTGAGGAACCTCCATACTGCCTTCCATAGTGGCTGCACCAGTCTGCATTCCCACCAGCAGTGCACAAGTGTTCCTTTTTCTCCACATCCTCTCCAGCACTTGTCGTTTGTTGATTTGTTGATGATGGCCATTCTGACAGGTGTGAGATGGTACCTCATTGTTGTTTTGATTTGCATCTCTCGGATGATTAGTGACTTTGAGCATGTTTTCATATGTCTCTTGGCTTTCTGAATGTCCTCTTTTGAAAGGTGTCTATTTAGATCCTTGGCCCATTTTTTGATTGGATTGTTTATCTTCTTTTTGTTAAGTTGTATGAGTTCCCTATAAATTTTGGAGATTAAGCCCTTATCAGATATGACGTTGGCAAATATGTTTTCCCACGAGGTGGGTTTTCTTGTTGTTTTGTTGATGGTTTCTTTTGCTGTGCAGAAGCTTTTTATTTTGATGTAGTCCCATTTGTTCAGTTTCTCTTTAGTTTCAACTGCCCTAGGAGCTGTATCAGTGAAGAAATTGTTTTGGCATATGTCTGAGATTTTGCTGCCTTTGTATTCTTCTAGAATTTTTATGGTTTCCTGTCGTACATTTAAGTCCTTTATCCATTTTGAGTTTATTCTTGTGTATGGTGTAAGTTGGTGGTCTAGTTTCATTTTCTTGCATATATCTGTCCAATTTTCCCAACACCATTTATTGAAGAGACTATCTTGGCTCCATTGTATGTTCATGCCTCCTTTGTCAAAAATTAATTGAGCATATTGGTTCGGGCTAATTTCTGGACTCTCTATTCTATTCCACTGATCTATATGTCTGTTCTTGTGCCAGTACCAGGCAGTTTTGAGAACAGTGGCTTTGTAATACAGCTTGATCTGGCATTGAGATCCCACCTACTTTGTTTTTTCTCAGGATCGCTGCAGCTATTCGGGGTCTTTTTTTATTCCAGATGAATTTTTGGAGAGTTCGTTCTAGATCCTTGAAGAAGGCCATTGGTATTTTAATGGGAAGTGCGTTGAATGTATAGATTGCTTTGGGTAATATGGACATTTTAATGATGTTGATTCTACCAATCCAAGAACATGGTATGTTCTTCCATCTGTTTATGTCTTCCTCTATCTCTTTTTTCAACGTCCTATAGTTTTCTGAGTAGAGGTCTTTTACCTCTTTAGTTAAGTTTATTCCTAGGTATCTTAATTTTTGGGGTGCGATGGTAAATGGGATTGTTTTTATAATCTCTCTTTCTGAAAGTTCACTATTGGTATATAGAAATGCCTCGGATTTCTTGGGGTTAATTTTGTATCCTGCTACATTGCCAAATTCATGTATTAAGTCTAGTAGTTTTTTGATGGAGTCTCTAGGGTTCTGTATGTATAATATCATGTCATCTGCAAATAAGGACAGTTTTACTTCCTCTTTTCCAATTTGGATGCCTTTTATTTCTTCTTCTTGTCTAATTGCAATGGCTAATACTTCCAGGACTATGTTGAACAGGAGTGGAGAGAGTGGACATCCCTGTCTTGTTCCTGTTCTTAGGGGAAATGGTGTTAGTTTTTGTCCATTGAGTATGATGTTGGCTGTGGGCCTGTCATATATGGCTTTTATTATGTTGAGGTATGATCCTTCTATTCCCACCTTGCTGAGAGTTTTTATCAAAAATGGGTGTTGGATTTTGTGAAATGCTTTTTCTGCATCAATTGATATGACCATGTGGTTTTTTTCTTTCAATTTGTTTATGTGATGTATCACGTTTATTGATTTACGGATGTTGTACCATCCTTGCATCCCTTGGATAAATCCTACTTGGTCATGGTGTATGATCCTTCTGATGTACTGCTGGATCCGATTTGCTAAGATTTTGTTGAGGATTTTGGCATCTATGTTCATGAGGGATATTGGCCTGTAATTCTCTTTCATTGTGTTGTCTTTACCTGGTTTTGGTATTAGGGTGATGCTAGCTTCATAAAATGTGTTTGGAAGTGTTCCATCCTCTTGGACTTTTTGTAGTAATCTGAGGAGGATAGGTTTCAGTTCTTCCTTAAAAGTTTGGTAAAACTCCCCTGAGAAGCCGTCTGGTCCTGGGCTTTTGTTTGCTGGAAGCTTTTTGATGACTGCTTCAATTTCTTCCATAGTTATTGGCCTATTGAGATTTTTAGATTCTTCCTGATTGAGTTTTGGAATGTTGTATTTTTCTAGGAATTTGTCCATTTCCTCCAGGTTGTCTAGTTTCTTGGAGTAGAGTTGTCCGTAGTATTGTTTAACAATCATTTGTATTTCTTTGGGGTCTGTTGTTATTTCGCCTCTATCATTTCTGATTTGGTTTATTTGGGACCTCTCTCTTTGCTTCTTGGTGAGCCTGGCTAGGGGTTTGTCAATCTTGTTTATCCTTTCAAAGAACCAGCTCTTGGTTTCATTGATTTTCTGTATTGTTTTTTTGGTCTCTATTTCATTGATTTCTGCTCTAATCTTTATTATCTCCTTCCTTCTGCTCACTCTGGGGTTTTCTTGTTGCTCTCTTTCTAATTCTTTGAGTTGTAGAGTTAGATGATTAACTACCATTTTTTCTTGTTTTTTGAGGTAGGCCTGTAGAGCTATAAACTTCCCTCTCAGGACTGCTTTCATTGTGTCCCAGAGGTTTTGGATTGTTGTGTTTTCATTGTCATTAGTGTCCAGGATGTTTTTAATTTCTTCTTTGATGTCATCGGTAACCCAATCAATATTTAATAACATGCTATTCAGCTTCCAAGTGTTTGAGTATTTTGGGTTGTTTTTATTGTGGTTTATTTCTAACATTATGCCATCGTGGTCTGAAAAGATGCTTTTTATGATTTCAATCTTCTTGAATTTGTGGAGACTTTGCTTGTGACCCAATATGTGGTCTATTTTTGAATATGTCCCATGAGCACCTGAGAGGAATGTATATTCCGCAGCTGTGGGGTGAAGTGTTCTGAAGATGTCAATTAAGTCCATCTGATCTAGTGAGTCATTTAGGATTGCTGTTTCTTTGCTGAGTTTTTGTCTAGCGGATTTATCCAGTGATGTTAGTGGTGTATTAAAGTCCCCTACTATGATTGTATTGTTGTCGATCTCTCCCCTGATACCTTCCAGGAGTTTTCTTATGTATGTGGGTGCTCCTGCATTGGGTGCATATATGTTTATCAGGGTTATATCCTCTTGTTGTATTGATCCCTTTAGTATTATGAAGTGGCCTTCCTTATCTCTGGTTATGGCCTTCACTTTGAGGTCTATTTTGTTGGATATAAGTATTGCTACCCCAGCTTTTTTTTCATTTCCATTTGCCTGAAAGATATTTTTCCATCCCTTCACTTTCAGTCTGTGTGAGTCCCTTCTAATGAGGTGGGTCTCTTGTAGACAGCAAATGTATGGGTCATGTTTTTTTATCCATTCAGCCACTCGATATCTTTTGATTGGGCCATTTAGTCCATTTACATTTAAAGTTATTATTGAAAGGTACTTGTTTGTAGCCATTTCTATTTTTTTGTGGCTGCTTTCTTTCTGGGCTTTTTATTTCTTCTTTTTACACCAGTCCCTTTAGCATTTCTTGCATTGCTGGCTTGGTGGTGATGAACTCCCTTAGCCTTTTTTTGTCTGTGAAGCTTCTTATTTCCCCTTCAATTTTGAATGATAGCCTTGCTGGATAGAGTATTCTTGGATTCAGTCCTTTGCTTTGCATCACTTTGTAGATTTCCGTCCATTCTTTTCTGGCCTGATGTGTTTCTGTTGAGAAATCGTTTGATAATCTGATGGGGGACCCTTTGTAGGTAACTCTCTGTTTCTCTCTTGCAGCCTTTAAGATTCTCTCTTTGTCTTGTACATTTGCCATCGTTATTATGACGTGTCTTGGTGTCGGTCTTTTGGGGTTCATCTTGCCTGGGACTCTCTGTATTTGTGTAACTTTTTTCTTCCCCATATCTGGGAAGTTTTCTGTCATTATTTCTTCAAATAGATTTTCTAATCCTTGCTGCTCTTCTTGTCCTTCTTGCAGCCCTATTATGCGTATGTTACTTCGTTTCATGTTGTCCTGAAGCTCCCTTAGGCTCTCCTCCTGTTTTTTAATTCTTTTCTCCAGTTGCTGTTCAGATTGAGCTTGTTTCTCTGCCTTATCTTCTAACTCACTAATTCGGTCTTCTGCTTCTTCTAGTCTGCTGTTGAAACTTTCCATGGTGTTTTTGATTGTAGCTATATCACTTTTCATTTCTTCCTGATTCTTGCATAGGTTGTTGATTTTCTCATCCATCCGGTGAATGAATTGTACAACCATCATTCTGAATTCTTTTTCTGTCATGTTGCACGCTTCAGCTTCATTAATTTCCTTTCTTGGTGATTCTTCATTGTCTTTCCTCTGGGTATTGTGTCGTCTCTTCATTCTGATTATCTCCTGATGGTTCAAAGGTTGAGTTGCGTGGGCCTGGGCCGTGCGCAGTGGGAGGCTCCCACCACCCTAGTGTCACTGAAGAGCTCTGACACTAAGATGTGTGGTTGTTGTTGGTTGGTGGGAACCAGGCTCGCTCTGTGTCAGTGTTGCCAACACTCAATGTGGCCTCGCGCGTGCCCTTAGAATTAGGGACCCTGCCTGCACTGTGCTGAAATAGAGGCCCCCCTGACGCGTGTTTAGCACCAGAGCAGAGCCCCCTAGCTTGCGCCAGGAGTCAGAGTTCCCCAAGAGTTCAGTATCAGAGTCTCTGTTGCTTCGCGCAACCTCACCTTGAGAATCAGGGTCCCTGTGTGCCCTTGCACCAGGAATTGGATTCACTGGCTCTTAGTATGAATGCACAGGAAATCAGGATCTCAGGCGCAGGTGATAAGAAACACAGTCAAGTCACTGGTGCTTGGTGCTGCCTCCTGCCCTGAGAAACGGGGTTTCTGGGCCTGTGCTAGGCGGACAAACTCCCATTCGCGCGATTGCTCCCAGCCCAGGGCTCTGATGCCAGCAGTGCGCACAGGATTAGTTCCTGGTGCTGTGCGCGTTTTTGCTCCCAGCCCAGGGCTCTGATGCCAGCAGTGCGCACAGGATTAGTTCCTGGTGCTGTGCGCGTTTTTGCTCCCAGCCCAGGGCTCTGAAGCCCGAAGTGCGCATAGGATCAGTTCTAAGGTGCTCGCGCACTTTCAGGCCAAAGTTTCTGCAGTGCTGAGGCCCCGGCAAGGGGTAGGTCTATCAGTTAGTTACTCTGGCACTGCCCGCGATCCTGGGGGAAGGGGGGATGGGCTCTGCTACTCACGGATCTGCAGCAGGGATCTCCGAACTTTCCGTGTCTGCAGGTCTGTAGCTGTGGTCACAGGTCTCTGTCCCCAGTGGCTGCAGGGTCCTGGTATGCGTCTGAGATCAGACTGGGTGGTGCTGAGGCCAGGATCCTAGTCTCAAGCAGCTCTGTTTCCCAAGATGGCGTGGTCGCTGTGCCTCTGCTGGCCGCCCAGGAGTGTCCGCCCCTCCGTGGAGGGGCGCAGGCCTCCTCTGGGCTCCCGCAGTCGCGCCGCCCGCAAGTCGCCGCCTCCGGGTTAGTAGCCGCTGGGTTAGTAGCCGATCTCTGGATGCCGGTAGGTAACCGCTTCCCAAGATGGCGTGGTCTCGCCGCTGCGCTGGCGCCCAGGGGGAAGTTTCAGCCTCAATCTCTAACCATCCGCATTTTTCAGGAGTTCTCTGTCTTTCCTGGCTGCAGACTGTCTCTCAGCTGAACCTCCCCAGCTTGATCGGGCTGGTTGTTACCCGTTTCAGCTGCTCGCCCCTATCTGCTCCGGGACGAAGGACCAACACGTCCGTCTAAGCCTCCGCCATTTTTTTCTCCCAAGATAGAATTCTTATAATTCATTTGAAATAATGTTGCAAAGTCGAATCCTGTCACATTAGTTGGCAATATCACAGAGGTGTCCACAGCTATCCCGACAGGCAAACTTGCTCACCTCTATCGCTGCACTCCATTTTTAACTACTTTCTTTCTTGGCACTTGGTGCTCTTAGAATCTCCTTAGTTTTCTCAATTGAAGGCATAAATGAGCCAATCTCAACTTTATCTTGGCATTGCCAGTGTTATAAAATTGCACCCATATTATCCATTTACCTTATCCCGGGCTTGTTTGTGTTGGCAGCCTAGCCTGTGAGCCTCGTTGGAAATGTTTCATTGTTCAGGAAATGCTCTAAGATTGTAAAAGTATCCATTATCTAGTATTCTTTAAGGGCATGACTTGTAGGGGTTAGGTGAGGGTGAGGAAATATACAACACTAGGACAATTAAAGCACCTATGCAGTGTATTGTCAGTTGCATCAATGTTTTCAAAAGCAAGCTAGCAGATGCTGGGGGAGGGGTGAGCATGGGCTGTTCACAGGACAGCACAGCTAAACCTTGACTACATTGTCAAAACTCTCAGAGCCTGGGGGTTTTGTTTTGTTTCAATGTGAGAAATGAGGATAATAACACCAACCTCTTAATATTGTTATGATGAATACAAGAGATAACATTAGTCAAGTACTTAAAACTTAATAGAGGTTCAATCATTATGGTTACATTTCATTAATGCATGCAATCTGTCAACATAAAAAACATTCAAACCTGTGAAGAATTTTTTTTGTGAGTTTATTTGAGCCAAAAGCTGTGACAAATGCTGGGAAGTAGAACTTGATGGATTGAGGATTGAGATAATGCTCCGGAGAATGGGAGTTTTGCACCTTATTTTATACATTACAATCAAAAGAGGAGATGTAATGGGTTACATGAAATCCATTGGTGATGGATTAGGGAGTCAAGAGAAAGCAAAGTAGGGTGAGGGGGCGTTGAAGGAGGAAGGAGGGCGAATCTCTGGGGTTGGATAAAATGTAAAATGATAGGCACATACTTCTACTTGGGTGCAGGTAGTTAACAGTCAAGAATTAACTCAATAACAATGATGGGATTTGTGGTCTGAGAAGATCTGTGCCTTGCTTTGAGGGCAACAGAGAGATATAAGCTCAAAATTGTTTTCAATGATTTTATTAAAACGGTATGATTGGAGCAGAGCCAGCTTCCTTTACAATTTCACATGGGTAAGAAATGCTGAGGAGTCTGAGAAATAGCTTTTTCAATTATAAAATGTGACTAGAACTAGAACTAGAAGTAAGAGGTGTATCTGACCAAGAGATCCTGGCAATGCTTGATACAAACTGAGGAAACGATAACAATTTAAATCCTGTGTTGCCTTTGGCTCCTTTCTTTCTTGAATCAAGACTAGTTTCTATCATTTAAAACTACAGTTGCTGTTGTTACCGATTGGGGTTACCGGCTGGGTCCTTGATTCTTGTCATCCACACAGAAAAGATTTTAAGGTCAACAAAAATGAAAGTAAAACAAAGTGGGGCTTATTGAGGATACACTCCAAGCAGGAGCAGGCCAGTGGAGAGAGATAATGGCCCGGAACTCCTGGGCTACATGGTTTAAATGAGGGATTTTTTAGGTGGAGATTTCCATTTGCATTCAGGGATGATTGACAGAAAAGGGTTATATGGGGGGTAGGGGTCAAAACCGCAATGCAAACTTTATTATGATTAGTCCAGGGCCCTAGTAAGATCGCACTGAGGTCATGTTGTTCTCTTCTGAGTTTGTGCCAAGAACCAACTGGCTCAGAATCTGCCCCTTCTGGCGGCTGGGCAGCCCATAGAGTGGCGGTCTGAAGACAGTCGGTCCCACCACTGTCAGGACCCCAGCGCAGGCCCCATCCCAGCTGCTCATATCTAACTTCCTACCTAACACTATGATTAGAGTATTTCTTGGCAAGGACTAGAGAATTTGCTTAAATAACTAACATTTAGAGCAGGGGTGGGCAACCTTTTAGTGAGTGGGTGCCAAAACCAGCAAAATCTCTGACTCAAAATTCTTCTGCGTGCCAACCCTAATTTTTTGAGAACATGTTACGCCTACTTGATATCTCTTAAGGTGTATGTATGTGAACAACCTTGAAGAAATAATAAAATTCATTGGAGCGACAAAAACACAGTATATGATGATGAAAAATACATTTATTTTTTAATGTATACATGTTATGTAAAATTATTTATTTATCTAAGATGCACCTACACTGAATTTATCTGAAAAATAAAAAGTCGATATTAAGAAAAAAATTGTAAATGGAAGATTATAAGAGAGGGTTTCGCGTGTCAGCAAAAGTTACTGGCGTGCCATGTTTGGCACACGTGCCAGAGGTTGCCCACCCCTGATTTAGAGACTACTCTCCAATCAACTTCCCAATCTTTCACTGGCTTGTGTTGGGTCCTCCCCCTAACCATTCCATTTCCTAGATCTTCTGGGGTCTTGTGTCCCTTATCCAATCTGATCCTTTTCTCAGGCTAGACAGTCAGGCCTCTATGGTCACCATCTTAGCTCCTACTGGGCATGTGCCCAGCTGTGGAATTTCTCCTGCTGTTTTTATCTTTCCCTCTGAAATCCTGGCTAATGACCTGTAGTGATCCTTCCTGCCTCTCAAGGGTTGGGTCCCTATGCAGTGGTCCCCGGGGAGCCTACCAATGCTACAACTCCCTAGGGAAGCAGGCTCAGGGACCAATTCAACTCCCCAGTTGATTAGGCTTCTTAATGACTGATTTCCTTTGCTCCCTTTTTTTTATTAACATGTAGCTACCCACAGTGACAACTTCACATAATATTTTATCTTAAATTCCCACTGCTTTGCTATTGTTCTAAGAGGACATAATAAAAAGATGTCTCCAAAGTGAATCTTGATTTTTTTTTTTTGGAAAAATCTTTTAATGTTGTGATATTCCAAGACAGCTTACTGTGAATATGGCTCCCCAAGTTGTTTATCCTTGAGCAATTGAGAAAGATACAGTTGACTAGGGTGTTACCCAACAACATTAGTTGCGTTAAATGAATTTATTTTAAATCAGTAAGTTGATGTGTTCTATAATCATGGGTGTTCAATTAAGCTGGAATATGATACAAGGAATCCAAAAGCAAACTTGAAGCTACATGCCTGATTTAAAAAAAAAACACATTATTTATGTTGAAAAATTCTTTTTGTGCAGTTATAAGAACATCATTGAATGTTCTTAATGCAATAATTCAGGACTGTGCGATTCTGAAATGCACAATTCATAAATGAGGAGTTTGCTTTGAAGAGGCGTCATGTAGTCTCTGAATCTAAAAGAGAAAACTACCTATAACAAAGCCTTTATGAGCAGACTGAATCAGTAAGGCAGATTTGTGCTCAGCATGGAGAGAGCTTTAGGTCACCAATTGTTACTTTAGAACATCCTTAATATATTCAGAAGTCAGTAATACCATCTATAGCACCATCTTTAAAGAGGAAAAATAGGATTTCTCCACATCATTCATCACCAGCTTCATCATCATTTCTATCTCATTCCACAACAAATCATTTCTCTGTCCAAACACTCTGAATGTTACAACAATAATTTCATGTCATCTAGAGGGATTCTCAATCTTGTATATTAATTCTGATTGCCATTTCTCTGAATAATTTAGTGTTTTTCTGTCTAAATCAATTCCATTATTAGGAAGTGTGTTTATCAAGTTTTATACTTTTTCTAAATCTCCCTCTAGTTCTGATGCTACTTTAGTTATCAAGTAATACTTCATTAAATAATTAAGTTATATACAAAGAAATTCTATTATGTTTGTAGATCTTAGTTCTTATTTTAATGCTATATAAATTACCCAACACATATTATTCTGCTTCTTTTTTATGGTTTACTTAGCTTGACATTTTACATTTCAAAATATGCTCATGTACAGGCAAATGTAACAGCAACGTTCCTGAACTTTGGGAACAATATGAAGAGAGACATGCTATCGCTTTTGTTGAAATTGAAGTTTAGTCTCAGAATAATCACTTACAATTTAGATAAATATGCTGACAACACTATGGCAGCTCTACCATGAGAACATTGACATGAAAGTCCATGAAGCATATAATTCCCAGATATCTGGTATAGACATTTTTTAGATGTTCTGGATTCCATGTTAAACTAGGAAAGAAGCATGATCAAAGTCCAACCAGGAGAACTCAGACTTGGAATCATGAATGAAAATATTCAGTATGGATATCAGGGTTTTAAAAATAGTGGGTACTAAGATAACTAAAGCTTTTCTGAACTTCCCTGATCACACCATTTTAAGATCCCAAATAAACAAGGTAAGTGCAATAAAGTGTCAACAGTGCTGCGAAAGTCAGATGATACAATAAGCGTGTCAAGGAAAAGGAAATAAGTAATGCCAAGGAGTGGAAGGTGTGGGGATAAACATAATAAGAAAGAATTCTATCACAGTGATCAATTACACTGGGTGTGGTTGTTCTGTGTGTATTGTCAATTGTTACATAAGAAAATTGAAGGCCATTCCCGATTCTTAAGCAGTTGAAATAGAGAAAAGTTGTAGTGAACTACAAGCTTGAGATCTTTTTTTTATGAGGGCAAAATGAACTCCACCTAGTATTCCACTCTTACTGATTAAATGCAGACAATTACTTTACAGGGAAGCAGACCCATTAAAAATGCAAAGAATTCCAGTTCTACTCATAGGTAGTAATACTTACTGCCACTTTTCTATTACTGGTTTTGTTACAGATTTTGACCATCTCCCGATTATTGAACCAAAGCTAAGTGCAACCATTATAAACAGGCAGACAAGACAATGTGAGTAAGAACTAGGGAAAAACTGCATAAACTCAATTGGGTAGACGAATTACAAAATAGAATTCTGAGTGATGGAAATGTAATCTACCTAACATGGCCTGTGGAATCTTTATTTTCTTAAATGATTGGATAGGGTAGACTATGGGTGGATACATATTTAGTGAAATGAATATTTGATATGCTGGGCGATTCTGTGTGAATACTAATATTATGAACCCTACCTAAACTGGGATTTCAATGGATGCAGAAGAGGCTACTAATTCATGCAATCATTAAAAATATCTATTATGCATCTCTATGCCAAATTCTGTGTTCGGCATTAGAGACACATTGCCACTCTGGCTTAGCTGGTTGGGTGTTGTCCTCTGCACCGAAAGGTTGCTGGTTGGATTCTCGGGCAGGGTTGTGGGCTTAATCCCCAGTAGGGAATGTGCAGGAGGCAGCGGATTGATGTATTGCTTCACATCAATGTTTCTCACTCTCTCTCCCTCTCCCTCTCTCTCTCAAAATCAACTTAAAAAATATTAAAAAAAAAAAAGAGAGAGAGAGACACAATGCCTGTTCTCAGAGAACATACATTGTGGTAAGTAAAGAGGAATAATATTTGCCAATTTAGTATTTAACCTCTTATGATAGCGTCTTATGAAGGAGCCTGAGGAGAATAATTCAATTTTCCTGGAGAGGTTATGAAAGATCATAAAGAGAAAAAATATTTGGTTGAAACCTATGATGACAATGATAAGTATATATTAGTTAACATGGGAGGTAACTCTTTTTCTGAGAGAGTTTTTCTATTTGGGTTTTCTGTAAAGCCAACTCTAAAACAAAGAGTAGCTTGCAAAGTGTTTATTAAGGGGGGTGTTGTTGTGGTCAAACGCCATGGAAGCAAAAACAATGGAGCAAAATGGAGTAGAGGGTGAAGTCCAAGATGAAGGTGCAAATAATAGCCCTGGCCTGCTCCACGGGGAGCTCTGGAACTAGGATGACTTTCAGGATTGCTGAGTTAAGCTGAGATGACCAAGCCTTTAGACCCCACATGTCAATCAGTCATTTGCATAAGTGCAGGAGGTGAATTAGGGACTGACAACTAAATGGTGGTGGCTGACCGTACTCTCAGCCGCTGAGCTACAGGTCCTACAATGAAAAGGAATTGAGGCACATCACAGTGACCAAGACAGAGGTGACATGAACAGAGGTTTGAGCTTGATGGAGAAGTTTTGGAAGATGATAGTGAGAAAACTTGTTGATTGTAATACACGTTATCGAAGTGTCCAAGGAATGGAGGTGCAGCAAGATTGCTTCCCATGCTGGAGGATCTGCAGTCCTGTTACCCCTCTGGGACAGCATCTGTGATCTGAGGAGTTCTAAACAGCAGACCTTGGGAAGTGGGTCAGGCTGGTGAACAAGGAAATTCATCAGAAAACACAAGAGACATTGCTATGAGAATGTGTCTTCAGCTGAGGAGGGGCAATGACCTATATCAGTTCTTGTGGAAGGCAAGACAGGATACAGTTTCCACAGCAACTATATTGCTAGAAATATACAGTAGAGGTGTGGTAGGCATAATAATGACTCCTAAAGAGACCAATAGCCTAATTACCAGACCTGGGAATATGTTACCTTAGATGGCAAAGTGCGCTCTGCAAATATCATTATGGGAATGGACCTTAAGATGAGGAAGTGATAATTCATTACATGGGTGAGTCCAATATAATTAAAATAGATCTTATAACAGTGATGGAGAACCTTTTGAGCTCAGCGTGTCAGCATTTTGAAAAACCCTAACTTAACTCTGGTGCTGTGTCACATATAGAAATTTTTGGATATTTGCAACCATAGTAAAACAAAGACTTATATTTTTGATATTTATTTTATATATTTAAATGCCATTTAACAAAGAAAAATCAAACAAAAAAATGAGTTTGCATGTCACCTCTGACACGCGTGTCATAGGTTCGCCATCACTGTCTTAAAAATAGAAGAGGGATAGAAGAGTAGGTCAGAGTGATGCAATAGGAGAAAGACTGTCATTTCTGGCTCTGAAGATATTAGGAAGCTGTTAACTAAATAATGTGGGCAACCACTAATAGAAACTGGAATAAGCAAAGAAACAGACCCTACCCAGAATGTACTGAAAGGAATGCAGCCTGCAAACATTTTTCTTTTAGCCTAATGAGGTCCTTGTCATACTCTTGACCCACAGAATTGTAAAATAGAAAATATGCATTGTTTTATGCCAGTACATTTGTGGTCATTCATTATAGCAACAATAGAAAATTAATACAGAAGATATGTTAGAAGTTAGGTTCTAAATTCAGCACACTAGGCAAAAATTCAATTAGTCAATTATTTTGACAATATCTTATACAACTCATAAAATACAGTGAACATGAACTGACTTGTATGACCTTGTACATTGATTTTTATCTATAAACTAGAGGCCCGGTGCATGAAATTCTTGCACTTGGGCGGGGTTGGTGGGGAGGTCCCCTCAGCCTGGCCTGTGCCCTCTCGCAGTCTGGGAGTCCTTGACGGATGTCAGACTGCCACGGAGGAGGGAGAGGCTTCTGCCACTGCTGCTGCACTCAGCAGCCACGAGCCCAACTTCTGGCTAAGCAGCGCTCCCCTGTAGGAGGAGTGCACTATCCACCAGGGGACAGCTCCTGTGTTGAGGGTCTGCCCCCTGATGGTCAGTGCACGTCATAGCAACTGGTTGTTCCACTGCCGGGCTGAAACTGGCTCTATGACATCCCTCGTGGAGTCCTGGATTGCGAGAGGGTGCAGGTCAGGCTGAGGGACCCCACCGATGCAGGATTGGGGCTGGGGAGGGACGAGGGAGGTTGGCCAGCAGGGAAGGGAACATGGGAGGGCTCCAGGGCATGCCCAGCCTGTCTTGCTCAGTCCCGATCGGCCAGACCTCAGCAGCAAGCTAACCTACTGGTCGGAGGTCTGATCCCTGGTGGTCAGTGGAGGTCATAGCGAACAGTTGAGTGGCCTTAGCATATCATTAGCATATTATGCTTTGATTGGTTGAATGGCCAATTGGACGACCGGACACTTAGCATATTAGTCTTTTATTACATAGGATAATATGTAAAATAATGTACAGCATATGCATTACATGTAATATATACATGGAAAGTACATATGTAAAAAAGTTAGGCTATTTTTTAAAATCACACACATGATCAAAATTACATGAACTAATTGAATATATGATATTCCACTCTATTTAGATAAAAGGAGATAAGAAAGACAAGTATATTATTGAAAATGAAGTTTAAATAACTCCCTTTGATACAGGTGAATGAAGCAAGAGATCATTTACTAGAAAGAAGTTAGAACATCAGAGCAGGAGAAGCAGCTCAGATCTCATGGATTACTGATGAAAGGCCTTTATTATCTTCCTGTCCAGGAACAGGATTGCTTCCAGCATTGGGGGCAAGGCCAAAATTCTGGGAGAGATTAACTACTCCACGGGATTCAGCGGCATGAGCTAAGTAGATCAATACAGAGCCTGCCAATTCACAAATAATTTCTCTTTTGCAGAATCCCAGGAAAGCCTTAAACTACTTTCAGTACTTTAGAAAGTAATGTAGCAATAAAACTTGAACATAGTAGTACTTTTTAGCTAAAAATAATGAATTTAAAATTTGGAATTAATGCTATTACAAATCTACATTCTTACAAATTGTATCATATAACTCTGGAAATACACCCTAATTTCAGTCTATAAGGACAATGAATACAGTGGCTAAAAACCAAATCACCAATGTAGGTAAGAGTTAGCATGTTACTCCTCCTGTTCTGTGTTTCAGAGACCGGAATAAACCCAGAGTCGCTGTTTAAATGAAAGATGCACGGTCAATAGAAGCCTCATGCTTGAGCAGCTTCAAAGTGGAGGGAAACAAAGGGCTCTGATTTTCCTCTTCTGGAAAACAGATCCATTTCATTCCATGAACTTGTCAGTGATGCAGAAAAATAATAAAAAGGCCTGACTTGCTTATCCTTCAAATCCAATGCCACACTAATAAGGTAGGAGTCAGGGAGGGAAGGAAGAAAAAGAATTTAACACTAGTATCTTTGGCTTGTTTTGGATTTTAATGTCACTCTAGAGGCAAAGTAAATATTCCTGGAGCTTAGCAATATAGTCCTACTCGTGGTATATAAGAAAGTATCTGGATTTTTGCATTAGGACTGAGTAGTGCTTTGTTGTTGTTGTTGTTTTGTTGCTTTATAAAAAAGATGCCCAGAGGTGGGCATCGCAGAGAGGCCATTTAATAGCCAAGATGATACAAACACAATAAAACTAAAGTCCTTGGAAAGAGATTGTGGATCATTAATCAAGATTGGTGTGAATCCATGACTGCAAATAGTAGTTTGGATCTTACAGTTCCCACTGCTGCAGAAAATACCCATCCATCTCCTGGTCTCTCCTCCTCCTCATGCCTGGCCCACACGATAAAGTGTGTGTATTGGTGATTGCAGACAGACTTTTTATCGGTCGTATTAGATACTCAATAAATATTTGCATAGTGACTAAAGAAATGAGTAAATGGATGCATGGTGTGACTGATAAGTAATATGTGCTTGGCATGATAAGGAGGCTGAGCTACTTCGACAGCCACCCCCCTGTAAAAATACTCCACTGCGCTGTTTCTCTCTGGTGATTAAGTCTGTGTCTGGGGTTCGTGTCCAGTACTAATTAAGTGTTCTCTCCTTTTAAATGCTAATTTTTCAAAACGTGATTCTTCCTTGGCTTGTGAAACAGCTCGCTTAAATCTTCTAAATTGGTTTGCTGAGGAGATGGCCCTGACCTCCTTCCCCTTTCGATACAGGCTCATGTCCCGTGTTTCTTAAACGAAGGCTATGCTCACCACAGAGTAATTAACTGAATAATTGCCCCAATGGAATTTAACCTTCCTCTCAGTCTTAATTGGACGATTGCTCCAGTGTGAACATGCTCTAAGATCCCTAAGAAGAACTTAGCCTTCACCTTCTAAAACCAAAAATCTACCGTGCTTAACCTTCATTGAATTTTCCTCATGGAATAAATGCTAAAAATAAAACGCTCAAAATAAAAAATATATATATACTGGAACAAAAGTTCCACTAACGGCACCTTGCAGAGATATTTATAATTAAAAGCTTACAAAACTTTCCAGAGATTCATCTCTATTGATCTACGTGTGTGTGTGTATATATATATATGTATTTATCTCTCTCTCTCCATATATATATACACACACACACACAAACTCACATCATATGTAAAGATATATACACATTTAAATATAAATATATTCATGTATGTGTATATGCCTACATACACACATACTGGTAATAGAGGTATCTCTAAGTACTATTAAGTCCCATGTGAGATGGTCAAGTATTAGCATAAATATTTAGCCAAAACCAAGGTCAAAGCCAAATATCATCACTGTAGAGGGAACTGCTATAAGGATAAATATGATATTTTTACTTAAAATCATTATTTTACTTTATTAGTAAAATCCTTAGGTATGCACACTTAAACATTTGAAATTATAATTCTGGAACAACACTAGTAAATTCTCTGAACTATTCTATGCAAGTGGTTGTGTTGTGTTTACTGAAAGGATTAAAGAGAATAGAACAGGACATAGAAAAACTTATTGTGCTTAGCAGATATCTTGCAGAAAGCTTGCAGCTTTGAGCACTGCATAGCCTAGATAACCACTAGCCATTTGACACTGGGAGGAACCAAGGATGGACCAAACCTTTCCATCAGCAGAAAGGCTTGCAGCCAGCGAAAGTTAATAAAAACCTCTCTCTCCCTGCTCGCTTTGCTGATGCCTTTCTCAGTCTCAGCCCAACTGTACCCAAGCGTCTGGAATAAAATCTCTTTTGATACATTCTGGCCTCATGTCACAGGTGCACAACCCTGGCCCATTCCAAACTTTTCATTTACATCTTGCATTTATAAAACTAAATAAAGGTTCAGTTTACCAGATGTTAGTTCAAGTGAAAGATTTAATAAGGGTGAGATTAATCCAGTTTTTTTCTGATGCTTGTTTTCTACAAAGTGTTGTTATTATGATTATTTATTACTAGAGGCCCAGTGCACAAAAATCTGTGAACTCGGGGGGGTCCTCAGCCCAGCCTGTGCCCTCTCACAGTCTGGGACCCTTTGGGGAATGACCACCTGCTGGCTTAGGCCCGCTCCCCGGGGGATTGGGAATAAGCTGACAGTCAGACATCCCTCTGGCAGCCTGGCAGCCCTCAGGGCATGTCCACTTGCCAGTGGGGAGCAAGCCTAAGCTGCAGTCGGACATCCTTAGCGCTGCTGAGGAGATGGGAGAGGCTCCCGCAACCAGCCTTCAGCCTGGCTTGTGGCTGAGCAGAGCTCCCCCATGTGGGAGTGCACTGACCAGCTGCCTTCTGGTGTTCAGTGTATGTCATAGTGACCAGTAATTCCCAGTCGTTCTGCTGTTAGGGTCAATTTGCATATTACCCTTTTATTATATAGGATAGAGGCCTGGTGCACGAGTGGGGGGCCGGCCGGTTTGCCCTGAGGGTGTCCCAGATCAGGGTGGGGGTCCTGCTGGGGTGCCTATCCAGCCTGGATGAGGGGCTGAGGGCCATTTTCAGACTGGCCACACCCCCTTCAGGGTGGGGGTCCCTGCTGAAGTGCCTGGCCAGCCTGGGTGAGGGGCTGAGGGCCATTTTTAGGCTGGCCACACACCCTTCAGGGAGGAGGTTCCTGCTGGGGTGCCTGACAAGCCTGGGTGAGTGCCTGTTGGCTGTTTGCAGGCTGGCCAAGCCCCCAGCAGGGACCCTCGACCCATGAGGGTGTGGCCAGCCTGGGTGAGGGGCTGATGGCTGTTTTCAGGCTGGCCATGGCCCCCAGCAAGTCCAGCTCCCAGTGGAGGCTGGCTGGAAGCAGGTATCTGAGATTTATTTATCTTCTATAATTGAAACTTTGTTGCCTTGAGCGGAGGCCACAGCCGGTCAGGGCAGGTGGGAAGCTTGGCTTCCTCCATCGCCGGGGCAACCAAGCCTCCTGCTTGCTCCAGCTCCGTGGCTACCGGCCACCATCTTGGTTGGGTTAATTTGCATATATTTGCTCTGATTGGCTGGTGGGCATGGCTTGGGGCATAGCGGAGGTGAGGTCAATTTGCATGTTTCTCTTTTATTAGATTAGATAATGTTATTCATGCTTTTGGAGATTTTATTCCTTATAACTAATATCTTAAATGGAATTAGCTAGATATTAAATTTTTGTGTTATGTTTAATAATATAACATTCATACAAGTATGCAACATTTTAACAAAATATAATGCTATCTACCTATTTTCCACTCTTATATTATTATTTAAAAAACTAGAGGCCCGTTGCAGGAAGATTCCTGCAAGAATAGGGTTTCCTGCGGCCGGAGTGAAGCAGAGAAGGGAGGGAAGCCCGCCCTTCTCTGCTGCCTCCCTCCCTCCCATCTCTGCTGCCTGGGTTCTGCTCCTGTCTCCACTGCCTCAGGATACTCCATCGGCGGCAGAGCGGCGAGGCTGGATTGGCCACTGGAGTGGGCGGATCGTGCCTTGCTGCTCGCCCCTGCGGCCCCCGGCCAGGTGACAGGCCCGGACACCCAGCATCTATGGAGTGGTGAGGCTGGATCTGCCCTTATATATCCGTCACTCCCCCCCCGCCTCCCCCGCCACCTGCCTGGCTAACAGGTGTGGACACTTCAGCAGCGGGGCTGAGGGGACTGGGCGCTGCCATCTTTGTGACAGTGACAGAGTGATGGTTAATTTTCATATTACTCTCTTCTTAGATAGGATTTAAATAGATTTATTGACTTGAAGGGGATATTTTGTTCTTTCTAAAGTTATTCAGTAAAGATGCTTTTGAAATATATATTAGCAGTCAATCTACTTTTCTATTTAACTATTTTATTTCATTTATTGATGAGAGAGAGAGAGAGAGAGAGAGAGAGAGAGAGAGAGACATTAATTTGTTTTTCCACTTATTCATGCATTAATTGGTTGCTTCTTGTATGTGCCTTGACCAGGGGTCAAACCTGCAACCTTGGCATATCTGGACAAAGCTCTAACCAACTGAGCCACCCTGCCAGAGCCCTATTTAACTATGTTAGTTTTAATAATCATCTTATATAAATTAACAGCTTTTATTATAATTATTAAATTATTCCAACATTTTGCTTTTTCAGTATTAATGTACAATTAACTTAATTTTCTAATATATTTTAAAATATAAATTAGCTAGAGGATTTCTTCACCTTAAGATAGCACAGAATACTAACTTTTATTTAAAATCAAATTTACTAGTGTATCCCTAAATACCAATATATCTCTATTCATATAGGTGTGTATGTAGATATCATGCACATGCATTTTGATATATTTACACATACATCTCTATTTATATATTTTATGTAAAGACATAGAGATAATGCTGCTCTTTATTTAGCATCTAATAGCTACTTTTCATATTAGAATAGATAGTTTATCTACATGGACAGAAAATACTATTTATTTATTTATTTATTTATTTATTTATATTGATTTCAGAGAGGAAGGGAGATGGAGAGAGATAGAAACATCAATGATGAGAGAGAACCATTGATCAGCTGCCTCCTGCATGCCCCCTACTGGGGATTGAGCCCCCAACCCAGGCATGTGTCCTTGACTGGAATTGAATCCAGTACCCTTCAGTCTGCAGGCCAACACTATCCACTGAGCCAAACCAGCTAGGGCGGAAAATACATTTTAAAACCTCCTCCAATGGCCCGGCCAGTGTTGGTCAGTGGGTTGAGCATCATCCCAGGCACCAAGAAGTCACCAGTTCAATTACTGGTCAGCGCACATGCCTGAGCTGTGGGCTCGATCTCCAATGGAGGTTGTGCGGGGGGCAGCCAATCTGTGTTTCTGTCTCTCTCCCCCTCTCCCTTTCTCTCTCTGAAATTAATAAAAACATATTTAAAAAATAAATAAAACACCTCTGATGGACATGTAAGTTGTTGGCAATTTTTATATTTTTCAAACCCTGGCATCATGATTGTTCCTTGTAGTGGGCATTGTACTGGGCATTGTTTTTTGCCCAGTAAACATTCATTCTTCCTTTCGCCTTCCTAAGAGAATCCTAGTTATGTTCAGGAATCCACTTTTCTCCTGTGAGACCCTCTGTCTCAGGTAAAGGTGACTATATTCATGGCCTGAGTGCATACAATTGGTCATAAACTAATCATGCCCACTGTACTAGTGATTGGCTAAGGAAAGGACCCATTTGATCACACTGAGATGTAAAGAGCAATTTTCTAAGAAAGTTCTTTGACATCCTCTAGGAATAGTTCCAGAAAAAACTTCCTTTTCTGTCATTGACACAAGGCCCAGAATTGCACAGAGACAGAGGCAACTCAAGATAATGCCATGGATGTATCTAGGAGGCACATGCAATACTTCTGTCTTGTAAGCAAGTTCATTTCCTTCTGTTTAAACCAGTTTGAGTCGGGTGCTCTGTTATTGACAGATTTAAACAAAGATACACTCTTGGCTTATCTATGTAATATGTAGGATCAATAAAACTTGAGAATAGGCAACTAGTTTTTTTCTTCATTGCTGTATACCTATCATTCACTATGATAGCTAGTGTATATTAAGTATGTAATATACAAATTCATAAATTCCTACTTGTGAAAGTCTTCTAAGTCCACAGAAATTTTAAAATAAACTTTACATTTCTTTCTTCCAACATTTCAATTATTAGAATGAATTTGGATAATTGAATATATGCTATACTAAGTAGATAGGTAATTTTTTGTTTGTTTTTGCATAGTTTAAATATTGTCTTTAATGAAGAAATGCCATGTTAACAGATGGGGTGAACTGGTGATAGAAAAGATGCATACCAATAGTACATCTGTTGTGGGATGCTGTCAATGTCATGTATATGTTTTAGAAAAAATAGAAATGGATATGATGTAACACATATCCTTGACATTTCTGTCCCATATATTTTTGTGGCTGTGAAAATTGCCCCACAGTATGTACGAATATAATAGCATTCAAGTAATTTACATATACATTTAAACGAAAGTGTTATCTTTTATATGCTCCCTGTGAAGAAAATTAGAGAAGTGATGATAATCACATTGTTTATATGATCGTTCTTTCTGTAACTAGTGTCATGAAATTGCTTGAACTTGAGCTAGCCATTGGTGTTTTCCTTTAGATCCCCACAGTTAGAGATACAAATGAGATTGTTCACAGTTATTTTGGCTTTATGTTTACTATTTCTATACCTGTTTCTTCTATTCTGGGAAAATATTTGATTAGATTATTTGCCCTGGCTGCTAACCTCTACAGCCAACATTACAGCTATTATCAGTTCAGGATGTATTTTTACACCTTTAACCTCTCTGATATTGGGGTGCATATTACAATTTATGATGAGTGATCATTTAATCGATAGTGTTTTTACTCTTATAGTGGCTCCCCAATGCTTCCAAAGGGCCGCAGCCATATCTGAGAACTAATGTTTAACATACCTTTACCTTTACCTGTGAAGGTGAAATCCTTTACTCAAATTCAATTAAACATTCCAATGGTCTTTATTTAATCTCAACTTCATGTAATAGAAAAATAACTAGCTTCCAAAATAGTTAAACATTCTTATAATCAAAACTGTATCTAAATCCATAACAGACATTTCCGTCTTCCCTTGCTAATTTAAATAAATTTGTATCACTCTTTAATACACTGCATACATATTAAACATAACCTTTGTTTCATTGTCTGAAATAACATAGGGGTTATATGTTTGAAATTATAACAATTTTTTTCTAAATTGTGGATTATAAGGCAATTTTACTTATAATTCTCTCAGATTAAAAAATAAAATTAATAAAAACCGCTTCTCTGGTATCTTGCATTCCCTTCCAGCAGTCATCATAATTGGTTCTTCCTGTCTAAACTTTGGTTTTGATCAGCCCTGACCTGTCCTGTCCTCCTTAGTTAAGCACTTCTCCTGAATCGGGAAGGGCAAATGAGCCCATCCTATGCGCCTTGAGAAGACTTCAAATAATTGGTTGTATGTTTTTAAATTTTTTGTTTCTGGGTGATAAAATGGGGGCACAGCCCTTTTCTCAGAGTTGATCTGACATAGCAGGAGCCTAGGTAACCGAGAATGACAGCCGCTGTGCTAACTGCCTGAACGGTGTGGATGCAAGCACAGCACTAACAAGATGCAGGCAACAGGGGAAAATAGCCACCGAAGAACGCGGAGGTTTTTGCAAATGCTGCTCCAGCTGTGCTCAGATCTTGTCATTTAAAAGTGGAGGCGCCCACAGTGTGTCCGGGGAAGAGCACACTGAGTTTAGAATGTTGGGAAACTCCAGGTACACTTGAGTGATGGTGATGGTGGCTCTAAGCTGGCAATTCTCAATCACTCATTGCTTGAGTGATAGGGTTCAGAAGCGATTCACAAGGTAATGTGAACAGCTTAAAATTGTAAAAATATATATATTTAGTAGATTATATTAAATATATGTATATGGAAATACATAAATTATGTATATAACACTGTGGCAAATGATGATTCCACAACTAGAAAGAGAAGAGACAGGTATTGTTGCAGTGGCGGGATCCCACTGGAGACACTCCTGTGCCACAGGGCACTTACACGAACCACATTTGTGTCTGTAATGCAGTTATTAATTTTAAATTTCGATTTGTAGTTTCTGACCGTCTTTGTCCTTCCCACCTTCCTCATCATTTGTATTTAATTATGCAAAATATTCTAAAAATATTTAAGAAACTCAAACTATGTTTAATTTAAAATTCTATCTTGGCCCTTCTCCCTGCATGCAATCACAGTTATTGTTGGAGTCTCTGTTCACTGACAGACTTATCATTTACTTTTTTTTATTTTTCAGGAAGCAACCTATTTAGCAACCTGTTTTTCTTTCCTGTTCTATCAGAAGGCTTAAAGAGAATCTGGTTTCTCATAAATTAGGTTTTAATTTGGTCATTATGAGAGCCCTAGAGTGAGAGAGAATGTGTGTTCTTCAATGAATGTACCTTATAGACATTACTACTCTTCTATATATGAATGAACAAATGGATGAGTGAATAAATGAATGAATGAATGAGTGCTGATGGTGAGATTTCCTACTGAGGCTTCTCATATTCCTTAGAATTTTCCTTTACATTTGTCAGAATGAAGGGAGACATTTTTTTATATTCATCATCAACTCTCTTTCCACAATATTAAAAATTGGAAATTTTGGCAACTAACAGAGTTCAGCATGACACTTTCCTCACTCATGAGATGGTAACATAAAGTAATAAATAATGGTGACAGCACGCAACATTTACATACCCCATGAGCTTTGCCAGTTTTCTCCCTCTATCTTTGATGTGAGGAACATTTTCTCAACCTTATGTAAATTTCTTTGTAAACACAGCCTCAAACTGGTTTCATCTAACTGGAAAGAAATCACCACCCTGGAATCCTCCTGTTTTGAAATTCTGGCCCTATTTTAACCAGACAACAAGGGGTCCGGGCTGCCTGTCACTACTTGAGCCAATTAAGCGGAGACAGGGCTGAATCATAAATGAGCGTTTATTCCAATAATGCTGGCAGTATGGGAGAGCCATTGGTACCCACAAAAATCTGCTCTCCTCCCCCACCAGTTGGCTGATTATATACACACTAGAGGCCCAGTGCATAATTTTGTGCCCAGCCGGCTTGGTAGAGGGGACACAGGAGGTTGGCCAGCTAGCCCCACACCCTGGTTGAACTCCTGGTTGAGGGGACAATTTGCATATTAGTCTTTTATTATATAGGATGAGGGAGAAGATAGCTACCCTCAGCTGCAAGTATAACATGGAAAGGGGAGGGTAGAGTCTGTAGTCTGGCCTTTAGGAGCTCAAAGTCTGATAATAAGATGGCTAATCTTCTGTGATGTTACAAACAGCTCAGCCATTCCTGGGGCCTGGAGAAGGTTCAGTGTTTTCACTGCAAACTCCCGTAAGGGGTTGGGGGAGTCAGGGTCCAAACAGCAACTGAGTCAAGGCATTCCCTGACCTTGGTCCACTTTTAAAATGTATTTCCTTCTTGTAGCACATCTCCCAGTTTCCGCAAAACAACAACAACAACAACAACAAACCCTCCTATCTATAATTAGTAAGGTGAGTAATTATTCAGCAATTGTGGCTCTATTCTTATTACATGCCTTCCCCCCTAACACTGTCACTGAATATATTAGTACTAGCTGTTACTAAGGGTTTAATTTGTTTTAGGTATAGATGATCCCGTTGCATCGTCCAGTCACTCTGTGAGACATGCACTATCTTATCTCCCTACTTCACAGATTAGGAAATCTCAACTAGAAACACTGAGACACTTGATCAAAAACACAGAGCTAGCAAAGTAGTCAGAATCTGAACTCACTTGCTCTTAACCAGCACATTATAGTGACATTGGCAATAGGTCACTCATAAGTAGTTCTAATGTTTTTTTTTTTTCAATTGTACCTTTCTGAGGTAGGTAAAAATGAAATATTCATTTGCCATCAGCTATTGGTGATTATGAACTATTATGAATATGTTATGGCAAGCAGTTGCTTTCTGATATGTGTTCAGAAAACCTTTATTTGACTCTGTATCCCTAGAACCTAGTACAGTGCCTGGCATGTAGTAGATATTTTATTGCCAAACTGTTGAGTTTGGATTAAGATTGAGACAGGGAAAGCAATATGTTCATTTTTGCAGTCACCGATCAATTCATAAAATATTTATTGAGACCTAGCCAGTGGGTGGATGGTAGGCAATGGATTTGGTATATTTAGGGGCAGAAAAACCACAATCTAATGTACCAAGGAGAGAGAAAAATATCTTATTTTTCCAGCTCTTTTATAACTAATTAAATAGAATCTAAACCTAGCAGAAAGGAGAGAAGATATTCTCAGGGAGTGTAACCCTAAACTGATTTTAACCCCAATTTGTCATATTTCTCAGGAGTTACCTGACCACTTGCAGTTTGTTAGTTTTGAACATCTGGAGCTGGAACGGCAAGTGTGCCCCCTGAGAACAATTTACTTTGAAAGTTTAAAGGCCATTTTGAGTTTACAGATAATTAGTGGTTCTTTTCCTGGCACTTTTTTAGGCTGCATTTAAAGAGCCAGTGAATGTACCATAGTAATAGAAGATTCCATTGGTTGATAAATTATTTGTTAGCAATATCAACCCCAGTATAGTGATTTCTGGAAATTGTTAAGCTAAAAAGTTTCAGATACAGGTTGTGAAAACTCTCTGCCTTAAAAAGCAGGGTGTATACTAAGATGTACATATGCATAAACTCTGTTCTCACCTATAAGCAACTTTTAAGAATATAGGTTCATCTAGTGCCCTAGTCACTACTTAGTCAGTGACACTCATTTTCCTAAGAGAAGATCACAGAAACACATCATCCCTGAATTAAAACAGTGAAAAAAAATGTGTAGAATCAAATTGTCACACTTACAAAGATTTATAAAAATATGTTAAAATTCTCATTTTGTTTAAAGTTGAATGTCATCATTCATTACCTTACCTCTTTTTTTCTGTTGTAATGCTAAGTGTCTTAGCTGAAGTTTCATTTCTACTTAGATGGAATAAACTCAGTACTGCTTGGTGACTACTGGCATTCAGTATCTGAGGCTCTTTTATTAACTTCACAACTGGCCTATAATTTTTACATTTAGGACCAGAACCTGAGGGATGTGCTCTCCTCTGCATGATTTAAAGAACTAAGTTATGTGCTCCCTTCTGCTTTCTTGGTTCGCTTCTTGGCTCAGTAATTTGAGCTCTGATTGATTTTTTGCTCTTTTAGAAATCAGACATATACCGCTCCCTAATTATGTCAAGAAATGAGAGAGAGAGAGAGAGAGAGAGAGAGAATTTTAAAATAAACATTTCTTATTTCACTCTTCCTTAACATGTGGAAATGGTAGAGCATTTTCTTTGGTTCTCATTTGTGCTTGTGGGTTGTTTTCTTTTATTTTTTTATTATTTTTTTAGTCATCACCTAAGAATATTTTTCCATTGATTTTTAGAGTGGAGAGTGGAAGAGAGAGAGTAAGACAGAGAGAAACACTGATGTGAGAGAAACACATCGATTGGTTGCCTCCTGCAGGAGCCCCAACCAGGGTCCGAGGTAGGGAGGAGCCTGTAACTGAAGTATGTGCCCTTGACCAGAATCCAACCTGGACCCTCTGTCAGCAGGCCAACACTCTATCCACTGAGCCAAACCCGCTAGGGCTATTTTTTAATTTTTTATTATTATTATTTTTAAATATATTTTATTGATTTTTTACAGAGAGGAAGGGAGAGGGATAGAGAATTAGAAACATTGATGAGAGAGAAACATCGATCAGCTGCCTCCTGCACACCTCCTACTGGAGATGTGCCCGCAACCAAGGTACATGCCCTTGACCGGAATCGAACCTGGGATCTTTCAGTCCACAGGCCAATGCTCTATCCACTGAGCCAAACCGGTTAGGGCTATTTTTTAATTTTTTTATTGAGAGTGGCAAAAGCTTACCATTAGGATCAGGCAAAATCCTATATGCATTTCCCGTACAATCAGCTTCACTTCCACATTAAGGCTCATAGGGGTTTAAAGCTTTATCTACCACACTGGCTCTCACAATGGCTCTCACTCTTGCATGCACGTTGGAATTATATAGGGGATTTAAACAACTCTTTTAAAAAATACATATTTTTATTGATTTCAGGGAGAAAGAAAGAGGGAGAGAGAGATAGAAACATCAGTAAAGAGAGAGAATCATTGATCAGCTGCCTTTGCACACACCCCTCTGGGGATCTAGTTTGCAACTTGGGCATATGCCCTGACCAAGAATTGAACCGTGATCTCCTGGTTCATTGATAGATGCTCAATCACTGAGCCATGCAGGGCAGGCTTAACACTCATGTTTCTTGTCCCACCCACCCAACCTGAGATTCTGCCTGGCCTTGGCGGGGCCCAGCATTGGGAATTTTAGGACCTCCAGAGAAGATTCCAATATGCAGGGCAGGGTTGAGAAGTTCTCTGCTTATTCAAAATAAGCTCTTCTGATTAAATGCACATAAGTTGCAATAAATTTTAAGGTGCAAAACCTGATCTTGAGCAATTACCATTGTACCATAGCTGGGAGAACCCAACCAACAAGCAAGCATACAAATCTACTAACCAATCAAAAAGGAATGTTGAAAAAGGACAAGCCATGAGGCAGCTCCCCCACTAAAGCAGTGTTCCTAGTTCTCCCCCCCCCCCGAAATAAATTTATTTTAAAATAGTTTCAGATTCGCAGACAAATTGCAAAGAGAGTACAGATATATTGCATATACACCACACCCAGTTTCCATTATTATCATTTTACATTAGTAAGGTACATTTGTAACTAACAAACCATTCATTATTGATGTATTATTATTAGAGTCATACTTCATTCAGATATCCTTTGGTTTTTACCTAAAATTCTTTTTACCTTCCATAATCCCACCCAGGATCCCCCATTATATATATCTCCTCTTGGCTGTTATAGTTTCTCAGATTTTCCTTTTTTTGGGGGGGGGCGGGGGGGGAGGGATGATGACTTTACCAACTTCAGATAGTACTGGTTAGGTATATTGTTGAATATTCTTGAATTAGGAGTTATCTGAAATTGTTTTTATTAGACAGAAATTATGTTTTCTTGAGAGGATAACCACAGAAGTAAAGGGCAATTTGCATCACATCTTATCAAGGGTACAAACTATCTACATGACTCATCACTGTTGACCTTAAACTCGATCCTGGCTGAAGGAGTGTTTGTTACCTTCCTTCACTGTAGAGTTACATCCTTTTCCCCATTTCCCTACCTTACACCCTTGGAGGGAAGCCTCTGTATGCAGCCCACCCTTATGGAGTGGGGAGATATGGTGCTTCTTTTTGAGGGCAAGTGTGTTTACATACATTATTTGGAATTCTTGATAGAAATCTGCCTCTACTCCCCATTTATTTATTCAATGATTTCATTATGTTAACATGAACTCATGGCTATTTCTTTTACAGTTTGGGTCACAATCCAATATTACTTTATTCACTTTGTTGCTCAAATTGTTCCAGCTGTGGTCATTGGGAGCTCTTTCTGTTGGTTCCAGTGTCCATTTGACATATTTTCCTCATTATGGGATTTTTTAAAAAAGGGATTCCCTATTTTCTGGCACTAGAAGTTCCAGATTCATATTAGTTCCTGCCCCATTCCTAGGATCAGCATTTTTACCTAAAAGGAGCCTTGATTCCTTCTACTGCAGGATGTTATTAACAATTAAGATCTTTATGTTCACTAGTACTGGAGTATTGTTATTTCTAGACCCTAGCAGCTGACAGAATAGTAAATATATGTGTGTATATTAACCTTCTTAATGTATATATTATGGTTCATAACACATTTTTGTAGTGCTTTTTTCTTCTTTTCTTTCATTTTCACTATTGGTCAACAGCTGTAAATATTAAATGGTAATTAAATGGTAATTTATTCCATCAGAACAGAGAAGCCTCAGTATGTATGGATTAACTTTTGCCCCTAAGGAAATCTCAGCCTTGATGACTTTTATTCCAGTTATTGAAAGGAAATGGGGTCTAGATAATAATAATACTGTACAAAAATTAGGCATGGGCACTTTAAAAGGTTCACAAACTTTCAGAAGTTGATAAATAAAATGAAATAATTCCAAACAAAATAAAATATACAGTACTATTACTGCCCTCAACTAAGCCACCTCGTAACTGTGTAATTCTTCATGACTCAGTGTATAATTTTATCCATATATGTTAATTAGATAAACATTTATTATGGAAGAGTTAATGAATATTCTTTTTAAATAATAAGATCAATATTTGAAGGTGATTACTAACCATAAGTTAGTTGAAAGTTAAAAATGTTCATACGTCTCCTGAAAAAAGTATTTTTATTTCATGCATAGCTATGGCTTTTATTAAGTCTTCACTTTACTTCTCCTCTTCATATTCTGTTAAAGTTATTCCAATTCAGCAAAATTTTATTGAGGGTTACTTTTCAGCTCCTTTTGAAATGAGCCATCTTGCCTCTCATTATTGCACCACAGGGTGTCCAGCCTGTGGATGTGATTTCCTGGCAGTGCTGGGGCAGGCAGCAACTTTTAAGGAGTTCTTCTGTCTCTTTGTTACAGCATCCTGACGTCCAGTGGAGCTGCTCCAGCTCCCCTTACTGCTTGTATTTTATGGTATAAATTCTGTACTATTGTTGGTTCCCAGGAATTGCCTAATCCAGTGGTCGGCAAACTCATTAGTCAACAGAGCCAAGTATCAACAGTACAACGATTGAAATTTCTTTTGAGAGCCAAATTTTTTAAACTTAAACTATATAGGTAAGTACATTGTTATTGACTTAATTAGGGTACTCCTAAGGCTTAGGAAGAGCCACACTCAAGGGGCCAAAGAGCCGCATGTGGCTCTCGAGCCACAGTTTGCCGACCACGGGCCTAATCTAAAGGAACTGAATCTTAAAAATTGCCTTATTAAAAGAAAAGAGGTGTAAATGGATAATGAATTGCATAGACATTGAAAGTATGGCTTCACAGACTGACAAATACATGCATTCGTACACCAACATCCCAGTTAAGATTTGGGATACTACATACTTTGCACCTAGAAAATTGCCTGTGTTCCTTTGAAAACCCACAGTTCCTCCTACTTCAGGGAACCGTTTAACTGATTTTTATCATCATAGATTAGTTCTGGTTGTTATTGAAATTCATATAAATAGAAGCATAAATAAATTTGTGTCGTTTCTTTTACTCAACATGATGTCTATGAGATTCATCCCTTTGGCTGAATGTTTTAGTAGTTTGTTTCTTTATATCAGTGCTTTTCAACCTTTTTCATCTCATGAGGCACATAAACTAATTATTAAAATTAGTTTATTAGTTTCACATAAACTAATTATTAAAATTCTGGGGCGCAACCAAAAAATGCACTATATTTTTTGTTGATCTGACAAAAAATAGGTATAATTTTGATCCATTTACATAGGAAGGCTATTGTGCTGGCTGTGTTATATTTTTATTTTACAATCGAAGGGAAAAGAGGTCAGTGCCCCAGACTAGTCAGGTATTGCAAGTTTTAAAAATTCTTGTGGCACACCGGTTGAAACTTGCTTCTTTATATATCTCTGAGTAGCATTTATTTTCAAGAATACATTAAAGGCTGCTATGGACATTTTTGGTCTCCCAGTTGAACTCTCGAGGGGACACTTTGCATATTAAGCATATATATATATATATATATTCTATATGTTCTTTTGTTAAGTGTCTTTCTAAATACTTTGTTCATTTTTCAGATTGCTGCTAATTATTGATATATAATAGTTCTTCACATATACATAAATCTTTTGTGATATATGATTTATAAATAATTCTTAAGAATATCACATTGCAAACATTATATCAAAATTATGGTAGAGTGAGCATATATATTATAAATGTTAGTAAGATATCTTTATTTGCAAATATTGTTTCATTCCAGCAATCGCCCAGTCCAAGTGAATGCAATCTTAGCCAGTTTCTTTTAAATAAATGACAGTCAAATACCAGAAGGAAAACAATGAGACTGATGAAGCTTGTTGGTGTTGCCTCCCTGACATTCATCTAAAAAGCTTCCTTCTAAAAAGATAATTATGCAATATGATAGAAGTACTAATTATCACTACAATGGGAATCATAGTAAATATAGAAATGTAATAAATTACCAGGTTGCATACTTTAAATTTACACAATGTTATATGTCAAATATATTTCAATAAAAACAAATTTAAAATACAGCAGCCAGGTGAAGCCAATACAGTTGTATTAGAATCCTAAGAATTTTGCCACCTTTGCAGTATGGCTTTGGGAAATTGAGGTGATTTAAGGAACTGAGGTGAGCTTCCAATCCCTACTTCATTCCCAAACTCTACATTTTTTCCTTATTTCACTGAATTTTGAGATCTGTTGCTTAGATTATATTCCTTATATTGTTTGATTGTTTTATTTGATTATTTATTTTATAAATGAGTTAATTTATTGGCCTAATGTCTCATAATATTCTAAGAGTAAGAGTGTGCAATGCTATTTCAACCTGGAATCCTAATTCCAACATCTGGATGTATTATTGTAATTTTCATATTAGGTTAACCCTGAACTTTTGGATACCTCTTTTGTAGATATTTCACCCACTGATCAAATGATCATTTATAGACATGTCAACTTGAGAAATAAATTCTGTACTTTCAAAGAGGAAGTACAATTCCAGAAATGAAAAAGAGGGAACCACGAAATGCATAGATTATAGTACTGGCAGATTCTTTAGTAAATATAACCTGTTTCACTCTTGGTCTTAGAAAACAAGTCTGCTGTTTCCTCTTTTTGTAGTCATGGTCAGCATCAACTGCTGGCCAGATTCTAAGTCCTGGAATTTAAAGTTTGCAAAAGTAATTTTAAAGAGTCATAGCTGCCATGTATTCATACAGTAATAATTGAGAAACAGTCTGTCTTTAAGACATCATCTCATAGGGTCATACAATCATTTAACTCTATCAAGGGTGGAAAATGCAGAGAGCAAAGTAACCTCTGCAAGGTCAAGCTTCATATCTAGAAGTTTATCTTGCAAAAAATTATAAAGGCACATGTTTTCAAATTTTATGTGTCCATGGGGCCAATGGTTCAGCAAGTGGACGTTGCATAAATATATAAACCATATCTTCTTTTTCTTCTTGGTAAAGATTCATAAGCTTACTGCCACAGCTCCCTATGTGAGGTAGAAAGATGTCTTCTAATGTTTCACCTGGGTCAGGCTAAGAAGTTTAAAGGCCTATAGATACACAGTAAATAATTTCATTATATGAGATGAACAAGATCAGAGAATGTCTTTTACTTTAATAAAATTTATATATGGCACTCTCATGGCCTAGAGAAGATATAACATGCTACCAAATGATAATTTATTACACTGTCTGACTCTTAGGGCAAGCAGATGAATTACCACTATAAAGTGTATTTTCTTACCATATCTAGAAAATCTTTTTGATTAATCATAGATACTTTAGTTAGCAATGTGATACATCATTATCCACATACTTTTTTCTCTAAAACATACATATATATTTAATTATCCTAATAAAGAGATTTTTTAACTCCTTTTAGGGAATGTGATTGTTGAGATAGTCTTCATGAAACTAGAAAATCTATACTAATACAAGGGTAATATGCTAATTAGACCAGGTTAACCGGACATCTTCCGATGTCTGACTTCCTTCTGGATAAAGCTACAATGGCAGGGGCTGAGGCAGAGGTTGTTAGGGGTGATCAGGCAAGCAGGGGAGCAAGCAGTTAGGGGTAATCAGGCCAGCAAGGGGAAGCAAGCAGTTAGGGGCAAGATCAATCTGGCACAAAGGAGCAAACAGTTAGGGGGCGATGAGGCCAGAAGGGGAGGGCATTTGGGGGCAGTCAGGCAGGCAGGAGAGGGCAGTTGGGGGTGATCAGGCCAGCAGGGGAGCAGTTAGGCCGTGATCAGGCCAGCAGGGGAGTGGTTAGGAGCCAGCAGTCCCAGATTGTGAGAGGGATGTCCAACTGCCAGTTTAGGCCTGAAATCGGGCCTAAACTGGCAGTCGGACATCCTCCAAGGGGTCCCTGATTGGAGAGGGTGCAGCCAGGCTGAGGGACACCCCTCCCCATGCATGAATTTCATGCATCGGGCCTCTAGTTAGTACTATAAACATACTCAGAAGATGTCTAGACTGAATACAAGTTTTCATTGATATTTATTTGGAAATCATTCTGTTAACTGTAATATGAAAATAATAGCACCAAATATTGGTATACCAGTATGTGTGTAAGCTAATGTTTTTTAAAATTAAGCTAGTTGCAGAATAAATGTACACATTGTCTTTGTGAGTACTTAAACTTAAGAAAAGGGAGCTTCTTATGGATTTGATCAGGGCTTTACATAGAAGAAATATTCTTTTTAATTAAACTGTGTCTAAATTATTAAAAATAGGTCTAACATAAGTCTATAAGTTTACTTCTAGTGTAATTATGTTGAACATAAGTCAGATTTTAAAACACTTCTTAAAGTATTTTATTGTCTAACCACTATTTGTACACCTGAAACTAAAACAAAATAATATTGTAATTTTAAAATAAAATTAAAAAAATTAAAATTTGTTTTTGATTGAAACTCTTCTCTAAGTAGCTAGTTTCTTTACAAAGGGAAGGAAAACTCTGTTAAGTTATTGACTTTTATAATTGACTTTGTAAAAAGTGTTTCCTATATATATTGTTGTATTCTAATATAGTGTGAAGTATTATTCCCAGTCTCCATCATCAATTATAGGAAAATCATTTCTTTTAGAAAAGTTGCCTTCTTTCCATCTCTGATTTTAGTTAAAAGATGTTTTTCAATGAAAGTAGATTTATAAGAGTTTAATGTAGATACAATGACAGAAGATTCCAAACATTGGAAATAGGTGGAAAGGACTTGTAGGGAACAGATGCAGGTACTACCTGGAGCCAGTGTTGATCTAAGCTATGACAACTTATATTTTCTAACAGTAGAAACCCAATAATCGTAAGCTTTTTTTAAGCAATGCTAAGAGAGAAACATGATCAGATATATAATTCACAGTGTCCAACTTTAAAGCACACTAATGAAAAACCACAAATATTCATGATACTAAGATCACAAATAAGTTTCTCCCAAGAAGCTTCATAAAGTTAATGCTGTAGTGGACAGTTCAACTTTAGTGGCTTTTTCACATAAAATCTAGCAAGATTCACTTCAATCCTTAATTTAGTCCTATGCCCTCATACAATCAGTAAAAGCAATTCAGTTAAAGCAATTCAGTGTATGTAGCATGCGGACGTGTGTGTGTGTGTGTGTGTGTGTGTGTGGTGCATGCACTTGAATCTGTGTATTTGGCTAAGGTGTAATGAGAGGGTGTGTGGCAATTTGAGGATAATCAATGCTGAGATATAATACAAAGCAGAATGATGTATTGTTTCTTTCAGAAAATTACCCCAAAATATAGCTTCTTTCAACTATATTCTCTGTAAAGTTTAAATTCTAACAGCAAACCTTAAATTTCACTCCTTCAGTTTCTAACTAATATTGAGAATTAAGCCTGCTGCCTTACCTTGTGTCACTACTGCAGGATTTGTTCAGCCTCGGAATTCTTCCTTAGTTAGTCTATATGGCAGAAGCACGTCTCCAAGCCCAGGGAGCAATGCATTCTTTCCAAAGCACTGTTAATTCACATGTTATGTTGAATTGGGTGTCTCTGAATGATCAATTAGGTTGGAGTTGTGAAATGTGAATTTTCTAGGAAGATAAATTCATAAAATAATTTCATGAATCAAACTAATGAATAGTGAGTGAGATCTTGATTATTCAGACAGTCAGAACTTGTTCAAATATTTCTCATTTTACTATGATATTTCTAATTTATGAAACTTGAGGCTCTCACAAGGGAGGCGTCTACTTTTGTTTGAGTTCATAATTGTGTTGCATTAATCATTAAGGTATGAATAAATCACAGACTTTTCTTTATTCTAGTAACTGAGCTGCAAGTTTAATCTCTGATAGGTACAAGCATCTAGCAGGAGGTTAAATTTGTTGACTTCCAAAATTCCCCATTCACACTGAGGACCTAATATCCTATGACTTTTCCTTGCACTTACCATACAACTCCCTACCTAGGAAATTGTAATGAATAGCTTTATTAATAGCAAGGAGATGCCTTTGACCTGCTCCCCAATGTTAATTGCTTTAGTTATGAAAATCATTATGCCCTCGCCCACATATACAGTGAGTGCTCTCTTCAGTGTCCGTGTGTGGCTCATGCTTGTATTTCTTCTCTGACAGCTCAGCTCTTACTCCTCTGCCTTCTTCCTCTCTCCCTCTTCTTTCTCCTCCTCCTCTTGTGTCTAATCCTCCATGCTTTCCTTTTCTCCTTCTCCTTCTTCTTAAAATGCATGAACACAACATTCCCGTAGCCTGTTGGCAGGATTTCCTATGTAATGAAGTTCCATTATTCGTTCATTGCCCTGTGCTTCTTGCTTTACAGTGAGCTTCTAGGTTGGGAATGTTTATTCTTTCTGTTCAATTCCTTAACACAATCCTGTCCAAGACAGGGGTGAGGTGTGGAGACCAGACTTCACCTAGTCACATAGCTCTGTTAAAAAAAAATTAAAATTAGCCTAAATGGTTTGGCTTGGTGGATAGAGCGTTGGCCTGCTGACTGCAGGGTCCCAGGTTCAATTCCAGTCAAGGTCATGTACTTTGGTTGTGGGCACATCCCCAGTGGGGAGTGTGCAGGAGGCAGCTGATCAATGTTTCTCTCTCATCAATGTTTCTGACTCTCTATCCCTCTCTCTTCCTCTCTGTAAAAAATTAATAAAATATATTTTAAAAAATTAAATAAGGCCCCTTTATTAAATGAGGTCACCTTATATACTATTAAAAGTATATAAGGTGACCAGCTTCAGAAAACAAAAGTGAAGGTATCAACTTATTTGCCATGCTTTTAATGGACCCTGAGCCAAATCTTTTCTATGGCTTGCCAATTAGACCACAGAATTATTGGGGTGGGGGGAGAGGGAGGGCAGGAAAACAGAGGCTGGTTTATGTGCTGATCTCTGTTCCTTCTATAGTTCCAGCTGTCTCTCCCTCTGCCACTGATACCAGGGGTGTGCAGGCCATTTTGCACCTTGAGATTCCTTTGATGGGTTTGAAACACGTCATTCATGGGATTATTGAAAACAATTTCTTCTCGTTTCAATTACTTTCTCTTACTTTTTGTTAAGTCCCTGATGTTTTTCTTTTCAGTAACTATAGTCTTTGATAGCCACTCACATATTTCTTCAAGAGCCTTCTGAAGGCCAAGGCTATAGATTATCTCAGACAGTTTCTCAAAAAGCTCAGAAGAGGCATCATGTGTGGCCTTGGCCAAAAGTCAAACTCTCCACTTAAGCAGAAGCCAAGGATGGTGCCATTTCGATTTTCTGAAGGGAAGACACACCTGCACATTCCTTTTTTAAATATAATTTTTATTGATTTTGGAGAGAAAGGGAGAGGAAGAGAGATAGAAACATCAATGATGAGAGAGAACCACTGATTGGCTGCCTCCTGCATGCTCCCTACTGGGGATCGAGCCCACAATCTAGGCATGTGCCCTTGACTGGAATCCAACCTGGGACCCTTCAGTCCTCAGGCCAACGCTCTGTCCACTGAGCCAAACCAGCTAGGGCTGTGCATTCTTTATATTGCAAGTGTTATTTATTATGTAGTTTTTCCTATACATTGGAAATACGTGATTTATTTATCTTCTAAATTCTCCTTGCACTTAACAACTGCATCACATTCTTTCTAGCTTGTTAATAATTACTTCTTAACTAAATCTATTAACAGCAGATATAACTTAAATGTTATTTGAAGAAATCATAAGCAATACTCCTGTTTCTGAATTTCTCTCCTTCCCTTTCATTTCATTAGTGTTGGTATTAGTGTTTCATTCTGGTGATTCCAGAAGTTTTTCAACCCCCTCTTTTTTTAAATTGTATAAGAATGTTTCATCTCTCTCTTTTTAAAAAAATTTATATTCTTTATTGTTTAAAGTATTATCTATGTCTCCTTTTTCCCCCATTGACCTCTCCCAGGACGTTCCTACCCATGGCACATACCCTCACCCCCTACTGTCTGTGTTCATGAGTTATGCTTATATGCATGCACACAAGTCCTTTGGTTGATCTCTTACTGCCCCCTGCCCTCCCGCCTTCCTTCTGAGGTTGATGGTCTGTGGTCTGTTTTATTTAATGATGACACACTTAGAAGGCATCTTACCTTCTATTATCATTATATGATAGTCAATTAAAGTGGTTTTAGAACCAAATATGAGCAACCCAAATTCTACTGATTAAAAAAAGAAGCATATCAAGAAAAAGGGTGCTAATACACAGGACCTAGAGAATCAAGAAAAATTTTCAACAACAGTGAATTTTTCTGTGAAACCATTTCTACTTCATTATAAGTTTTCTACTGCCCATGAACTTTAAAAATTTGTGCAAATTACAAATTTCTTGAAGAACTGTCCTGATTTTCTTAACTAGGTTTGCACAAGGATTAACAAATTTTACTGTATTCTTCTTTTTCCTGATTTCTAAGAAAGAAAGAAGTAATATAAATAGTAGTAAATTTGCTCAGTCACTATAAGTTCTATTAAATGAAGTCAACTTACATATTTATATTTCTAGAATTGTAAAAGTTGATAGTTATATATATCACCCTTTAGCAATACACAGATATCATTTATTTAAAAATTATCTTATTTATTAAGAAAGAAATTTAAAAAAATTCTAGTTAACTAAGGTTTTATTATTTGTATGTGTGCATGTTTCTCCAATGTTAAGCACACAGTGAATGTATAGCAAGAACATATTGATTAAAGACATAAGTTTTATAAACTTGGAACAGATGGCTATACTTCAATCAGTTGAAGAATAAAAATGTAAAATAAAATATATTTTCTAAGATCTTCAGATTCTGGCAAGTAAAAGAATAAAATATAACCGATGTTTTTTGTTTGTTTTTTTTAAGTAGTGACAACATTGATGTTTGTTCTTGGTATAATTCTATCCCAATATCCTGAATGAAATAATGTATTGAAAAAATATTTCCAACAATCAAACTGTATTTTCCTGTGCATTTTCTTTCATTGTTTTATATTCTGGACATATTCACTGGACTTAGTCAATTCATTCTGATAAATGGCCATCCACAGAAATTGCTACTTTCTCTAAATATTATCATCTGATTTAATTTTTTTTACCTTATCCAACTTTCCAAAACTCTTTTATTAACTGTCAGATCTTTAGTCATCTTGGATCTTGAGTCAAGTAGGATGTCAAAATATCAAATCGTCCCGTCCACCCTATTTTATTTTTATTCTCTGGTGGTTTTTCTAAATGAAGAGATTGGTTTTAGATAGGTGAGGTTTCCTTGCTTTAGAAATGAGAATTTTTTCTGCAGATAATATTCTCACTTTTCATGGAAATAGCAACAGTTTAAACATGGGAGATTACAGGGGGAGACAAGATGAGAAAGGTGTTGTGTTCTATGTAAGACGATTCATGTTGAAAGCTAGAATCCATTCACCCCAGCCAAGGTCTCACCAAAATAATATTGCAAGCTTTGCTTAATTACTAATGTCAAAATCTATATTTCTGAGCTATTTCTGCCCTCTAGCTATGTAAAACTAATGAAGGCTAAGGGTCTACTTTAGAAAAAGGGCAATAGCTGAAAGAAATGGGAGGAACTTATAGAATCTTCCACATACCTTATCAGTTTTCTTTTTCCTAGTTGCATCAGATAAGCTCCACAGGCTTGGAGCACATTCATGGGCCACACAGGTTAAGGTAACTGGGGACCAAGAACAAGGCAGGTGACAGGAGAGGCCAGGTGCCAAGACCTGGCTCTTGGGGGTACAAGGGCTCTTCTTAAACTCAAGTCCTACTCTGTAAGGTAGTTAGACAGACGTGAGCAATTGAAAGTTTATATTCTATTACTAGAGGCTCGGTGCACAAAATTCATGCACAAGGGTGTCCCTCAGCCCGGCCTGCCCCTTCTCACAGTCTTGGAGCCCTCAGGGGTGGGAGGTGACCCGGTGATCAGGGGAAGGTGACGCCCCCATCACACCTCTGCTGCTGCCACTGCCCGCAGCACAAGCCTCAGCTGGCCCTGGTTACCTGAGCTTCGGGCGGCCCTTGGTAGCTGGACAGCTGCTATCCGAAGCTTGTCTGTGCCTTGGGCTGGCCCTAGGTGACTAGGGGACTGAGAGGACTGGGGCACTCCAGGGGCAGGCATGCGGAGCCTGCTGTGCACCTTGTGGTGCACCTGACACCCCGGCGGGGCTGTGGGTACTGCCATTTTTGAGGGTATGGCAGTCAATTAGCATTTTCACTTCTTATTGGCTGTGGGCACTGCCATCTTTGCAACAGTGTGAGGGTTAATTAGCATATTCTCTCTTTATTAGATAGGATTGTTTAACAAATGTGCTTGTTCTTCACTATTTCCTTTTTATCATATATTACTTTCAAATAAAAGACATTTTTTTAATTGGATTAATTTCCAGTTTTTATATAAGCAAAATACTGCAGTAAATAGTTTTGGTTTGATTTATTTCTTATTTATTCTGAGAAACTACATGTCCCCTTGCTCTAATAGAATTTAGTGCACCAAATTTCAGAATACAATAACTTATTTAATGACTTTCTAGTGTGCTCAAATGATACCCTCCAATGACTCATGAGATTGTCATTATTTCTCTGGCATTTAAGTCGGTCAAAAATTATTCCAAATCAATCCTCTTTCTCTTGTTATGCTTCATCTTTTTGAAGCTGAGCTAGTTGTAGAACTTACTTCAATTAAATAATTTATGACTGTTTTTAATTAGTTAGAATTTTCCAAGAGAGAAGTAAAAACATGTGTTTCATTCCCATGAAAACTAATTTGTTTGGTTCTGTTCCTTGGTTTTTGACTGTTCACAAGCTAGCCATTGAAAGGAATTTTTTCACAATAAACAGCTGAAGCTAGAGAGTTGGTGATAAAGTAAAACTCTACCCACTGTACTGGAAAGGGAACTGGATCATATTCTACTGCAACATCAGTACTTTCAACAACAAAAAGCCACACATAACTCAAGAGAAGTTGGTTAGATGTTTTAATATTCTTTTGGTGTCAACTTAACTTTATTCTGATATCAAGGAATTTTAGTACATGGGATATAACATCAAGGTAAAACTCAGAAGAGACATAAATAACAAGTGCTCTATCATATTTAGTCTTTAAAATGTTTTATGATCACAAAAATATTACTTGCCAGCAAAGTGTACTTTTTCTGAAATTTAAGAATGGATTTTGATTGCAAGTTTAAAATATCATATTACTTCTTATATTGACATTTATATGCAATCGTTTCCCATTTAATAACCATTTGGTAAATTTGAATAAAGCAAATACATTGTACTGGGTTTTAATTAATGCAGGGACTTCGTTTCTGCTACTTCTCTCATCCTTCTGCTTGTTAAAGTCTTACTATATTTTATATTTGTTATAAACTATTCCATGATATATATTAATCTTTTTATTATAATTATTGGATTATTATAATTATACTTTCCTTCCTGCATAAATTTTTTATATCTAATTACACATGTATGTGCTTAAAGATCTATCCCTTAACATTTAAACTCAGTTTCAATTGATTAAAAATTTGATTTAATGTTTAACTTCTATCTATGCCTTTTACTTTTATCTCACCTTATAGTTAATCTCCATTTAATTACTCCTCTGTTATTTCTATTTGAAAATCTTTCCTGGGATACCAAAGACACCTTCCTCCTACCTACCTATGACGTGCTTAGTACTCAAATTAATGCCTTTTTGCTTATGTCTTCAATGCTTTTTACTTTATGGCCTCAATTTACTATTTGCAATTACAACCCAATCCTCTGCTCTTGTCCAGATGGAATTCAGTGAGCTACCAGATATATAAGATTTATCTTAGGAAGTACAAAGATGCATTATGGGATGATCAGAGGGTGGCAGGGAGTGGAGTACTGTGGGGAGGGTCCATTTTTAGCAGTAGCAGGACCAGAATGGTAGTACATAATCCTACAGCCAAAGTAGATCTATGCCTTATATTGAACCTACTCTACCGATGGTCCTGCAAGGCCTGGCCCCTGCTGCCTCTCAGACTTCCTCTCACACCACTTTCTGTTGACTCACTACGTTCTATTCTGGTCTTCCTTTTTCCCCTGAAAGGGAAATTGTTACTGAATAACAGAGGGCCTTTGGCATTCCTGCTCTTCAAACTTCTCTTAGTTCTTTACATGGCTGCCAGTTTCCCAGTTTTCAGGTATTGCTCAGCTCCCTAATGTCAGTTCTCTCTTTTTTGTGATCACCTCGTCTATTACAGTTCCCCTCTTCCCAACTCATTCTGTCATGCAGCAGGTAAAAGCTTCTGTGGAATTCTGAAGGTAGCATGGAATACAGATGATAAAATGTCAAATGCATAGCTCCCATATTTTTCTTTATTAAGTTCCTAAGGGGCATGGATCATCTTTGTATCCCTAATACTCAGCAAAATACAATGTACAACACATAGTAGGTGATAAAATTGTTGAAATGAGTTAAATTTCAATATATATTCTTCCACCTTTTCCTATTTCTGAACCCTTCCACCTTTTCCTATTTCTGAATAGATTAGGGTTAAAAACAGGTAAGACAAAACAGTGAAGCTTCACAATAATTTTTGTATTTTTGTGACAAAACTACCTTCCTCCCTCCCCATAAACAGCACGCTTCTTGGAATACTGACCCTTTCAAACAAAATATTTGAAGTGCTGAGTCTAAGCCACTTGATGATTGATGTCGTGTTTTATAATAAGAAAGATATTTTTTTTCTTTTTCATACTATTCTTAAATTTTATTTTCTGTCAAAGTAACAACACATACAGATGGAAAAGTTTTTTTAAAAACACACACACAAAAACATAATTTAAAGCAATGCATGCTCATCTCTTCCCATTCTCAGACCCAATCCCAGATAAAAGCATTTTTTTAATGGTTTCTACTTTTATCTCATTTGTTGAGCGCTTCCCTGATTAATATGAAAGTAGTGCTCATTGTCTAGAGAAGGTGATAAGGCACATCTTCATACGAGTGCAGTATAAAAATTAATTGTTACAGATGTATCACTTGCATTGAACTTTTCACTAGCTGAGATTGTAAATTTTTTTGAGAGCAAAATAGTCATGAATAAATGTCATAAAACCTAAGAGAAAAAGATAAACACAACAAAATACTATACTTCCAATTTTGAAGGCTTGAAATAAGAACAACTTTGGAAATCAAAATGATGTTAATAACAAAAGGAAGGAGTTCAACAATGATGATGTTCACTTCCCTACACAAACGCTTTCAAGAAGCATCTTCCCCCTGGGTTCCTTGTGCTTAACTTTACCTGTCTTATTTAAGATCTACAATGAAACTACTAGGAAGGTATCAAATGATGAGCTGCGAATAATGCAAATGAGAAAACAGACTTAGAGTCATTCAATGACCAAAGAATACCAGGCTTCAACCCTGTGTTATGACTGCAAGGCCATCTTTCATTACATTAGCATTGGCCCTTCGCTCTGGGAAGTTAAAATCATAGTGCATACGTTCACCTTTTTTTACTACTATTATCTTACTGGCTAATCAAGAAATATGAAATTTTGATTGGCATCTAAATATGATTTGATTCATTCTAATAGAAAATTATGATTTTATATATTTGTTTTCTCTCTCCTTGATGATATGGAATATGCACTTTTCTCAATCTCAATGAATGAATTCCCCATTAGAAAAGAAAAAGAGAGTCAGAAAAATTAATCTAGATTGGTTCTGATGTCCAAGGGATTGTGAAAGAGAAAAGAAAAAGTGTATATACAGTTTCCTTCTCTAATCAAACAGAACTCATAAGCCTATTGTGCCCATAAATAAATATGAGTATATTCTTAATAAGGTCTTTTTGTTCTATTCACCCCATATGTATACCTTATAATTAAGGGATTTTCTTACCTTAGTTTAGACATTATTTTAGACTTTATGCAGTTCTAGAACACTAAACAAAAAGAGCAAAAAACAATTAAGAGTTGAAAATCTTACAAATTTCATCATGGAATAATGATAGGTGAAATTTTAGGGAGTATTATAATACAAAACCTGAAGATAGCTGCCAAGCTCTGTACACTGTACATAAATCTCACATTTCTTTCAGAACAACAAAACCGTTTTAATTTAAATTGAGCTCTCCCGATTATTTTTTAAAATAATCTATCAGATACAATAATGAGAATATGCCCAAATCTTTAAAATCCAATAATATCTATAGTATATTTATGTAGCTCAGTTTAATTTTCAAATAAATGTAGTAGCTTACAAACTTTAGATATGTTTACCACAACCAAGAATCTTCAGAAAAACACAATTCAAGGCTAGAACCTTGTCCTTGCCAGGGTTCCCTACAACAGAATAATCTCGGTTTCTTTCCCCTCTTATCTATTCTTGAAATATAGTTTGACTCCTCGTACTGTGAAGTAGCTGTTGGTTTTACAGAACCTACAGAACTCTCTACTCAGATATTTGCATTCAGTTGCTCTTAAGTCTCACTTGGGACCTATCTAGAGTAGTTACAGATGTTTCATAAATTCATCATGTGAAGCTCTGCCATCCCAATTGAAACACATCTCTCTCTCTCTCTCTTTCTTTTTGCCTCTTAAATTTTCAAGATGTTATCTATTTGTGCATGTCTGTTTCTTAAAACACAAACTTCTAGAGATCAGTATTTTGTAACCCCTCGGAACTTAACAAAATTCCTCTCAAAGAGGTGATGTGGTAATGAGTTTGTATCAGAAAAGCCAGAGTACAGTGCTTTCATGATATTTTCCCATACTGCAAAATACCAGTTACTCTACCTGATTTGTTTCACTTATAAAAATAAATGCCAGATTGGAAATCAAATTTTTAGTTGTTTAAAATATTATCTATGTGAAAGCCAGATATAACCTTATTTATTTTTTTTCAAAAATACTTTAGAATTGGTTTTACCTTAGGTTATTTATGCAATTGTTTTTTAAGAAGCACTTTTTCCTTTTATATTGTGACAATGTTCCCTCACAGTCTAAAAAAGCATGTTATTTTTAGTGTCAAAGAATGCTGACCTTCCCAACACCCACCTTCAAATGTACTTATTGTCTATATTATCTCCTTCTTGCCATAGCAAACTTTTCCTTTACCAGAACCCTCGCCACTTTGAAAAGTAATGAACTAATATTACACTTTTCACATAAATGAAACAATGCATATATAACCTTTCAAACAGTGCCTACTACATAGTAAAACCTAATTTATGATAACAATTATGAAATTCTACCCATAATTTGACTGCTTAATTTCTTTTCCAAAACATTAAACTCTAAAACAGTGTCCAGATTAATCAAATATTATTTCGCTAAATGTTAGAATAAGTAAAATAATAATTCTCCATTTAATTTTTTTTCAGTTCTTCATTCCTAGCATATTTAATTTAGATAATTCATTAAGGCAAGACTTATTTTTGTATTTGGGAATGAAAGAAACAATGAGATCCATTTCTGAAACACTATATTTCACTCTTGTAATCATATCTAATTCTTTTTATGTAGCATTCAACATTGAACATATTTTCATTTTATCTCTGTGAATTCAGTAAGTGGAAGAGAGCCATTGTCTAAACAGTACAAAGAAAGCTAATGCTATATTAATCAGTGATGCATTTATTTTCTCCCTGGAAGTGAAAGATCAATTAATTCCAACAATAATATCATATTATAAGTTGTGTTTCAATTGAGCAATCCTGAAAGGATTCATTTCATCTACTGTTGTGCTCTTCCTTCTTGAAATTTCCTAAGAGTATAATGAGCAGTACATAACAGAGACATGGCTCATGTTGTTTTCAAAAGGTATTCGGAATGATTTCTTTCTTTCAGAAAGAATCTCTTGCCTAAAGCTTGATTTTCTACAATTCCTATTTTTATTAGCAATGTCTAAATTAAAAAAAAAAAAACAATCTATGTTTTGATTGACAACATTTCTCACTGTGAGACTGAGGTGACAACCAGCTAAGCATGTAAAAGAGTTTTTAGATACTTGAGAGCAGTTAAAGTCCTCATTTAAAGTGTTAGGCTCTCTATTCACAGGTAAGAAATAAAATTCTAAAAAAAAGTATAGCACATTGGTAATTTTGTTTAGCACTAATTTATCAAATTGCTGTCTTAGTTGTGAATGTGGCTGGGGTTCTTGAAGTTGTTTAGCTTTGTTTTATTTTAAGTTCACCAGTGGTATTGATTTTTTAAAAACAGTTTTCAAGGAATCAGGAAAAGTAAATTCGGTATCTAGTGAGCAACCATTTAGCTGAGTCCTTTGTTTCCCTCTTTTAAACGAATTTGGACTTTAACTTTAGAATGTGCAAGAAGGCCAAAATAATTTTTGATTACATGATAACAATAAGAAAAATCCAGAAAAATGAAGTTCATATTTATAATTGGGTTAACAACAAAAAAGAACCACCTTCCCCCATTCATCCAAGAGTGTATACCATACTAATGACTTCTTTGCTAAAAATTTTACAGCTAAGTGACACATCTGAATGACTTAATAGTCATAACAAGTGCTAGTGAATTCTATTAATAACCCATTATGGATTGATAAGCCAATTATATTCACATAGAATTTTCCACATTGTGAAATATAAATTAGTATATATTTACTGAGAGAAGAGCATGCAGGGCAACCAACTAACTCAAGATATTAGGCAATTACCTGTGGGGAGAAGCAGGAATGGGACCACTGAACTGGGAGACATAGCAGGACAATGGTAAGAAGAATTCAGCTGCAATAGTAACAATTAGTGCAGGCCAACTGTGAACTCATGAAAGAAAAAGGAAGGCCTAGAAGCCAAAATAAAGCAGAATTTGCACACTCTTCCAGCTTCCCAGCAGAGACTCTACCAGGTGCTCACAGAAACCAAGGTGGTGAGAGATCTGACTTTTGTCAGAAACCATGCAAGCCAGAAGACATTGGATTAACTGCTTCAAGTACCGGGAAGAATTCTTTACCCACACAGTGAAATTATGATATTAAAAATAAAGTTGAAAGATAGACTTTCTTAAATAAAAATTGAGATAATTCGTTTCCAGTAGGTTTGTGCCATAAAGCTTTTAAGACAGAGAAAACACATACTATAGAGAAACTTGAATCTACATAGATATACATGTAGATGAGAAAAAAAACTAAAAATTAAAGATAAAAATAAATTTATTTTATTTGCTCTAAAATTAAATATCTAAAACAAAATTATCAACAATGTATTATGGGTTATTGCATACATAAACTAAGACGTATAGCAACAATAGCACAAAAGATGGGAGAAGGAATTGAAAATATTCAGTTGTGAGAAACACACTACATGTGAATTGAATCAGTATAATAGTAATTGAAGGTACACTCTAATTAAAGATGTCTATGTGTAATCTTATGTGCCCCGCCAGCACGGTGAGCCTGAGCGGGGGCGGTGAAGAATTGAGAAAAGACAGGCAAGAGAAGAAAGCTGGGTCTGGGTGGGGTGATGTCCGCTCAGATAGAGAGCTAGCGACAGAGCTACAGCCTGCAAGCCCCATCTTTATTTTATAGCCAGATTCTATGAGGCAAAGTAAGGGCGTGGTCAAGATGTTTACAACATTCTTGTGAGTTTGGAATCTACTCAATTACATGCACCTGATCAAGCTTTGTTTACTTGCTGCACCTTCAGAAGCCCATATTACTCAACCACATGGGACTACAAGTTTGGACCGTAAGGTCAAGCTCACAACTATAGCCTTTGGCTATAATTGTGCTGGGACTTGTACGTGGCTTTTGCCATAAGAGGATCGTGCCCTCTTATTAGTCCCAGGCTTGAACCTGTCCAAACACTGTAGCCGCTCTCCACAATCTTAGAATGAACATTTAAAAAATTTGAAATGTAGCAACAATGAATAAAAAATACAGATAGAATGCATTCTTAAAAATAGTAAATTAACCCAAGAGAAGGTAGAAAAAAAAGAATAATAGAGACAAAAAGAAATAGACTATATAGAAAGTAGCTAGCAAGATGCTAGATTTTAATTCAATTGCTACCATAATCACTTTAAATATGAAGTTTCTATATGTCAATTCAACAGCAGAGATTGTTGATATATGTTACCCACACACACAATCTTAGTATGTGCTCCCTACAAGAAACATATTAAATTTAAAGGCACAGATAAAGAGGTCAAGAAAAATTCATCAAAAGAAAGCTGAAATAGCTATTTTAATTTCAGACAAAGCAACCTTCTAGAATATGGACTGTTATCAGAGAAAATGAAGAACATTGCATAATAGTAAAGGGATCATTATATAACAAGACTTAATCCTATATAATAAAAGGCTAATATGCAAATTGTCCCCATGGGCAGGAGTTCAACTGACTGGGAGTTAGATGTGCGCTTACCACGAGTATGCTTCTTCATAAGCAAGTCAATGTTACCTTCATAAGCAATTTGAAGTTAAAGCATTGCATGCTGGATTAAATTTATTTAATAAGTCAAGCTGGTTGACTACTTTTACTGTTCCTCAGCTGAGTTATGTTGGCAGAGCCTTGAAAGTTGAGTGACCATGTATCATCTGAACTATCAGTTACCACTCTTGTGGAGAAGTCAATGAGGAAATTCTCTATTAATTCTGAGAGAAGACTGCTCAGTTTTACCTATTACTCTGATCTTTTTGAGAAGTTAGCAAAAGATAATTATTTTATCAAACTTATTTCTAACCCAATATATTCATGTTGGTGAATTATCTTGAGCCTAATAATCATTGTTCTACTAAGCCTGCTTTCTATTTTACCAGATTATTATTATTATTATTTTTGTGGTGCCCTTGACTGGAGCTGAACCTGGGACCCTTCAGTCAGCAGGCCGACGCTCTATCTTCTGAGCCAAACCGGTCAGGGCTTTACCAGATTATTTTAATAAAATTTGTTGAAATATAACTACATACTATAAAATGCTTATACATCAAGTATTTACTAGTAATTTTATGAGCTTTGACAAGTTTATATATTTTTGAATCTATGAACACAATCATATTTTAAAGTATAACAACTAAGTTTCCAATTCAAAAGGTAAATGAGCATAAACATTTACTGGGCATCTGTGGGAGCGCACACTGCTCCATCCTGCCAACTGGTCCAAGTGTGGGAACACGTTCCTCCTTGAACCCTGCTTGCTGTACTAACTGTTGGGAACTCAGTTACTTTATGCTGCTCCACTATGCCAACTGTTGGGTCTGAGTCCCTCTGCCAGGGGCTGAACCTTCTTGGATGCTGGGTGGTAGACAGAGAAGCCATGAGAAGTTGTGGGTGTATAGGAAAGTCTTTATTGTAGAAGCTAGTGGCCATGTAGCCATTGCTAACAAGGAACTACTAGACCAAAAACAGTCTTTCAAAGTAAAGTCCCACACAGTAGGTAGCCACACTGGCTAGTTAACAATACATATTTCCTACATGGCAGTATCCTCTGTCCCTAAAGCCATTATCTGAGCAGCCACATGCTGCCTCTGGACCTACAGCCTCACATAGCAGTTGTAGCTGACCCCACTCACCTCAGCAGCCTTAGTAACATACTTTAATACTACTTAGACTAAAGATGCTTTCCCTCAAATAATGGCATCAATCATTTGGGTTATAGAAGGGCATGCTAACGCAGTCTAGATTGCTGTGACCTTGCAACTGCAGAAAGTATCTTAGCCTTGGACATCCTGATTAAGATTCCCACGCTCAGAGTGTCCTTGGACATCCAGTGTACTCTGGCATGGTTCCCACAGTATCTCTTCAGAATCCCCAATAAAGACAGGAGTTAAAGATACATTTTTTAAAAAAGAAATAATAGGAAAAGGTGGTTACACATTGATGAGGAGCCTGATGAGAGACTAATCAAACAGAGAAGTTTACAGTCATGACAGCTGATGGTTTCAGTGGACAGGTAACCCTTAGTATAGAGCAACTTTCTCTTTTCAGTGGGCCAAATTAAAATTGCTTAATTCTTTGTTTTTAAACTCCTCTCATATTCCATAATCTATCCATCAGGAAATCATTATTAGTTCTTCCTTTTAAATATTTTCATAATCTAAATCTGAGAGGGAAAGTGTCCACTTTCTCACCACTATGTATGATATAAACTATAGGGTTTTTGTGGATGTTCATTATTAATTTGAGTGAGTTCCTGTCTATTCTTAGTTTGCTAACAGTTTTTATCATGAACTAGAGGCCCGGTGCATGAAATTTGTGCACTGGGGATGGGTGGGGGATCCCTTAGCCCGGCCTGTGCCCTCTCGCAGTCCAGGACCCCTCCCTCCTTACTGCCCACCTGCTTGCTGCTTCCTACCACTCAGCTTGCTGCTCCTTAGTGCTGCCACGAAGGCTCCCACCACCGCCGCTGCACTCGCCAGCTGCCCTGGCTCCTGCTGTGGGTCAGAGCTCCTCTGCTACAGCAAAGGTTTGGGTTCCATTCTGCCAGGGCACCTACTTAGGTTTTGGGTTGATCCCCGGTTGGAGTTGACTGCTGCTCAGGAAGTAACTGAGGACCTTGTACTCTAGTCATTCGGTGGGGAGCTGGGGTTCCATTGCCAACCTGGCCCACTCTGATCCCCACTACCCCCGCTCCTACATCAAGGACGCCTTCAACCATGGCAGCTGCGTGGCCTCCGCCAGCGTACACATCCGCATGGGTAGGTCACCCTCTCCGTGGCTCGCCAGGAGTGGCTGCTGCACAGTCGCCCCAGAGGCGGATTTCCGGGTTCCCATGGAGAGCGCCCTCCACACAGGACTCCCAGGAAGAGCTGGGTTGGAGGGAAAGCACTTCGTCTGGAGCAGAGCACCCATCCTGTGCAGGGCTCACAGGGTTTGTGTCTCTGATCCTGCCCTCAGCAGCCCCAGAGCTAAGGTGGTGGGCTTTGGGGCTGCTGGGTGCCGGCCTCCCCTGCGGGTTTATGCCTTTGATCCAGCCCCCAGCAGCCCCAGCACCATGGTGGCAGGGCTTGGGGTTGCTGGGTGCTGGGGCTGTGGATCTGTGTCTTTGATCAGGCCCCAGCACCAAGGTGGTGGGCCTTGGGGCTGCTGGGTGCCGGGCCTGCATGTTTGTGTCTCTGATCCCCCAGCAGCCCCTGCAAGAATAGGGCTTCCTCGGGCTGATTGCACCACCAAGCCCCGCTGCCCAGAGCTGCACACGGGGGTCCCGGTTGTGGGCAGAACTTAGGCGGCACACAGGGGCCTGGATGGTGGCTCGCACTGGCCCGCCCTGCCTTCAGTATGCAAATTAGACGCCATTTTTATTGGCCATTAATTTGCATATTGCACCGATTAGCCAATGGGAGGCGTAGCAAAGGTACAGTCAATTACCATGATTGTCTATTATTAGATAGGATGGGTGTTGTATTATGTAATGTTTTTTTCTGAATCTTTGATGTCCGATTTTCAGGTAATTGGGGGTTTTCCACCTATCTTTTGTTTTTGATTTTTAGTTTAATTCCAATGTCAGTTAAGAACATACTTGTAAGTTTTCTATTATTTTAAACTTGTTAAGGTTTACTGTATTGCCAAGAATATGGTCTATTTTAGAGAATGTTACTCATGAGTTTCAGAAAAATATATATTCTATTACTAGATGGAATATTGTATTGGTGTCAAACTAGATTAAGTTAATTGATAGTGCCATTTAAGTCATCTACACCATTACACATTTTTTTGCCTATCCAATCTAACAATTACTGACAAAAAAGGTGTTGAAGTTGCCAACTATCAGCAGGTTTGTCTATTTCTTCTTGTTGTTCAATCAGTTTTGCCTTACATATTTCAAAAATCTTTTGCGCCGAAACCGGTTTGGCTCAGTGGATAGAGCGTCGGCCTGCAGACTGAAAGGTCCCAGGTTCGATTCCGGTCAAGGGCATGTACCTTGGTTGTGGGCACATCCCCAGTAGGGGGTGTGCAGGAGGCAGCTGGTCGATGTTTCTCTCTCATCGATGTTTCTAACTCTCTATCCCTCTCCCTTCCTCTCTGTAAAAAGTCAATAAAATATATTTTAAAAAAAAATCTTTTGTTAGATACATACACATTTAAGATTATGTTGTGTGTTTTTTAAATGGAGTTAACCCCTTTGTCATTCTACTGGGTTCTCTTTATTCCTTATAAATGTTCTGATCTATTTTTTAATGAAATTAGTATAACTATATATTTTTTGTTTTCCAAGATTTCCTCTTTGGTTTTACTTTTCTGTAGTTTAAATATGATATGACTAGGTATTATTTTTTTTTTATTTTTTTTGGTATGTATACTTCTTGCTCTGTACTTTCAGGGTGAGTGCTCTTTGTTTTTACTTTCGAAAAGTATTCAGCCACTTTTTACTTCATTATTTCTTCTGCTCAACTTTTCTTTCTTCTCCTTCTGGCATTCCAATTACGTGTATGTTACCCTTTTGATATTGACCTAGAGTTCTTGCTTTTTTAAAATTCCTTTTTCTCTTTGAATTTAAATTTAAATTTGGAGAGTTTGTATTCACCTATTACCAAGCATGTCTAGTCTATTGATGAATCCATCAAAGGCATTCTTCCTTTCTGTTACAGTGTGTGTGATTTCTAGCATTCCCTTTTGATTGTTTCTTAGAGTTTCCATTTCTCTGTTTACATTGTTTATCTGTTCTTGCATGATGTATACATTTTAGAGAATTTAACACATTAATCTTAGTTATTTTGATTTTTTGTCTGATAATCCTAATATCTGTATCATATCTGAGTCTGATTCTGATATTTGTTTTGTCTGTTTACACTGTGTTTTATTTGGTCTTTTGGATTGTCTTGTAAATTTTTTTTTGAAAACCAGGCATGTTTTATAGGACAACAGAACTAAGATAAGTAGACCATTGGTGTGAGGATTTATTTTAATGTGGCTATGATTTAAGCTTAATGTTTTCTGTAGTTTTTGGTGCCTAGTGTCCTTGTTTTAGTCTTCCCTTTGAGTTTGTTTCCCTGAATACTACTTATCAGAGAGAGTCTGTGTCCTGCAAGCTCTTTCAGCTGTAATCTATTTTTATGTTATTAGATTCTTGCTGATGTGGTGATCAGGCGTGGGGAGAAGCACACAATAACTTTATGATTAAGTCCATTTTTTTAGTGGGTTTGCATCTCAGGCTATAACTTTCGCTAGTGTTTCTTAGTGTATACCTTCACCCACACCCACCTACCCCTTTCCCTGGCTGTAGTATTCTCTATGTCCTTGCTCTCTATTTACTATGTTTGTAATTCTCTCCCTACTCCTGTCAAACCAAGAAGGGATTTTCTAAGATCTTCACTGTGGGAACTTCACTGGTAAATATCTTGCAAGAATAACCAATGAAATTGTGGGAATTCCTCTTAGACTTCAGCTCTACACTCTTCCCCCAATCAGGGTTTTCTCACTCTCATGGTAATCCACACTTAATCTCCAGCAACTCATCAAAATTACCATTCAAGTGTTCCTACAGATGCTTGTTTCTGGAGTGTCTGCTCCATGTAAAAAGATCAGGGCTGTATCTCTCTGGTTGCAAATCTCTTCAGATTTTTGCATGGTGTTTTGGCTTGTGATATCAGTGAAAGTAATTGATTTTTAGTTTGTTCAGATTTGTATTATTGGAAGAATAAGGTTGATCACTTATAATCTCTTTACATGTCAGAGTTGAAACTTGACGTAAATTTATTTTTATGTTTGTTTTATTGAATTTATTGTTTGAAGTAACTTTCTTAATGTTAAAACAAATATTTTAAAAACTTTTTTAGTTAAATTCATTTATTTCCTTTTATCATTGCATTTTTTTCTTCATCTCTATTTTTTTTCCTTCTGTTATCATTTATTGTTAGGAATAATTTTGTTGAATATAGCACAACCAATGTGAGCCATTCACTTCTGTTTCTTCATATTACTTTTTTTAATATCTCCTATATACTTTGTTTTCAATCTCTTATACATAGAATAGTTTATCAAACACACATTGCACTGTTCATTTTCATTCTTTCTTAAACATAGCTTCTGTTGTGTAACAAAATTATTTGTAATAATGAATAATGGAAGTTAATATTCCATTTTTATGCCAAGCTTTTTTTTTCTCATTAGATGACATGATCATGAATCCATTGTAATTAACCAAGTTATTAATTAATTAACAGGAAAAGAGCAAAGTGAAAGCAATAATATAGGCATACTATTTGTGCCAGAAAACTGCAGTTTAACACTCCCCAGGTCTATTCCCCACAGATCCTAGGGGGAAGAGACTAGTAGACAATAAAAGAATAGACACATGCCCAGTAAGGTCTGAATGATGTAAGAAAGGTGATTAGCTGTCAGTCACACCTGAGAGGAGGTCATTGGCCAAAATAGATGGAGCCACTGCAGTGGCAGGAAATCTGAAACATAAGCTCCTGAACCAAGGAGTCCCCTGCTTCTCTGGCTTTTGCTGCTCCCACCTGACTCCTGGCTTGCAGGGCTCTCATGTCTACACTCAGACACATGGCCCACAGCCATGTGGATCCAACACACAATGGACTGAGGGACTACAATTAGTTTGCTGCTGTGCCAGACTCAACTCCACCATGGAATGGAAACTTCGGACATTGGCTTTGCTTTTAGCTCTGCTGGATCCCTAGCTGCACCTTTCCCGGGACCAGTTTAAGGGAAATGGGACATTGGAAACTGAGGGACATCATTCCATGCAAATAAGCCTTTCTACAATATTTTATTCTCCCATGGAGGGGCTCTGAAAATTCTTATTCCAGTGGTGCCCCAAGAACCCCACTCCCGCTAGCAACAGATAAATTCTACCCATGCAATTCTTAGATAACAATCATATCACATTTTTCTTTTATTTCCCTAATTTTAAAATTTTTATATAGCATGCAATTAATGCTTATAAAATGAGAAAATATATAGGCAACAAAAACAATGCATTATAATGACAATTTTACTTCACAGAATAAAATCTTGAACAGTGACAAAATTTTCTTCATGTATTCTGATCTCTCTGCCTCTATTTAACCCAAAGATCCAGATTTTATTTGTTCATGTATAATGTATCAGGTCATAGAATACTTATGGGGGGGCATTTAATTTTGTTTTTCTTTTATACCTCATTGACTGGTATTTTTTATATAGTAGATAGTTGATAAATATTGTTGTCAACTAAATTATAATTTAAAAAATGCATATCTCTCAGAACCGCCTTGTTCTTGAATTGATTTACACTAAAGTAAATTTTTCTATCTTGTGAATTTATGTTTTTCTAGAATATTATCAACTCATATACTTTGAGAAATCTTCTTCATTTGCAGGGCAAGGATTAAGTACATAGTCAGCTTTCTTATTCTGATTACTATCTGTGAAATCAGACATTTCATATGTATCCTAGAATTAATCTATCATTCCATCAATATTTAATAAATTTAGAAGTATATATATAAAAATCCTCACAATCTTGAATCATGGTTGTCCTCATTTCTATTTTTGGGATATTACTGCTGCCATGGATAAGAAAAAATTGAGAATTGACCATGATTTTAATAAGAGAATGTTAAAATAAATGGAGTCTCATTTTTACCCTTCTGAAAGAAGATGAAATGTAACATTGATACTGAAATTGTCTGGCCAATTATCATTATCATCTACAAGAGAACAACATGGTTCTATTGATTTTATAATCATTGTAACAAAAATGGAAATAGTACATGTATAAATCATCCTATGATCATTATAAAAGATGACTTTATGGTATAGTTCTTACAGAATATTCTTGAACAATGAGGCACAGGAAAATAATGGGAAAATAGAAAAAATGAGCATTCCCGGAGTGATTATCACAGCATGATAAGTCCGTAAATTGAGATTTCAGTTTATGTAAATATTCTAGTCCAGCTTTCAACTGATATTAAGAAATGATTGCATCTAGCAAGTCTGTAATTAATACTGCCTTACTAAACATAATTTATTTGTTATCATTATTTCCAAATTATAGATTTCTATTTGCTTTTGCATAATACATAGTGCTTAGACATAAATAGAAATTTATGAGATGGAAGTTTATTAGGAGTGAGGATCTGAATCAAAATCTAGTCTTGAGTAATATAATAATTGCTAAAAATAATTAAAATTTCCCTTTTATTGTCTGACAAGGACTTGAGAGCTGTTTTTCTTTCTTCTTTTTGTTTTGGTTGGATTATTTAGATAATTCCTTAATGTTCTTATAATTTTGTTTTCAAAGCCTAGGAAATAACAGACTATATAGCTAGTTTGAGATTTATTTGTGTTTTGTTTTGGTGACTATAAAAACTGCTGATTAGAATAAAAGGCTAAACTTAATTCTCTATACTTTATTATACCAGTGATGCAATGTAAATTTTAGTATTCTTCTCTCATTGTTCATCTTTAGTGACATACTTTATACTAGGAGCAGAGTGCACGAATCTGTGCACCTTGAAAAGAACTGTGGGCCGTTATGCTGCGGTGGGCACAGGGGCAGATCTCGGCCCATCCTCCGCACCCCTGCCCGGCCCCTCCCACCGGTCCCCTGTCTGCTGGAAGCCTCGCTCCCACCACTGCCGCTCCCATGCAGGGGCAAAGAATTTTCAGTAACCACCAGAAGCTCGTCCCTGTGACAGTGACCAGCACCCCACCTTGGTCTGGCGCCCCCGTTCACCTGCTCCATCATCCTGCCATGGCCGACACCCACCATGTTCCACGCTCTACCACCTGCTGCCGATGCCCACCATGTTCTGTGCGCACCCCCTGGTGGTCAGTACACATCATAGCGACCAGTTGTTCGGTTGTTCTGCTGTTCAGTCTATTTGCATATTAGGGTTTTATATATATAGATTACTCCATTACTACCTCACATCAGATTTTATTGAGAACCCAATCCTAGTTTACATGAATATAATTATTTACATAATTGCTTGGCTAATTTATTTATCTGATGCTAGATTGCAAGACCTATGCCCAACTCTGCTTTTTGGCTCAAACTCATGTTTGATTGTCCAGTGCCTAGTATAGGACCTACAAGTTCAGAGGTACTCAAAAATATTAGAAATATTTAATGCCCATGCCCTGCTTCAACACTGCTCTTTCCCTCTGTGCCGAATACAGACAGGATTTGCTGCCAGCCAACCTGATCCATGCTCAGCGGATTACTTTGGGGCCCACACCTATGAACTCTTAGCCAACCCAGGAAGGTTTATCCACACTAACTGGCCAGGCCATGGGGGCAGTGTGTCATCTTCTTCATACAGCACCTAATCAGACTCCTGTTACTCACCAAGATACCATAGAAAGGGACCTTCCATTTGCCACACAACACTGCTTACACGGCCCTTTGTCCTATGTTTTGCTCAAATCTTTTAAAATAATCATAGGAGACTCCTGAAAACGTCAACCTGAGCTTACTTGTATAGTAGTTCTGTGAGTACAGCCATGCCCTCTGGCCTTGCCTCCTGGGACTGACTGGGAATTGCCATGTGCTGGATAGGAGGAGCCAGCTCCTTGAAGCCATCACTGTCCACATGTCCCCATGGATAGAAAGACTCCCTGAGTTGGCCCTGACAGATCACAGAGAAGGGAAGGGACTTTGTGGAATCTGTTCAGACCAGAACCTTTGTATCATGCAGTCAAATTCTCTTTTCCTCTACTTACTAAAGCTACATTCAGGCTTTTCCTCAAGACAAACACCTTCACTTCCGCCACATTGAGCCACTTACCATTGGCAAACGTCTGCAACCAGCTTCAAGACATTCGAATCAAGTTTGTTTCCTTTTTAGATTTATTGTTTTCTCTTTCTTTTCTTAAGAAAAGATTCTGGAATAATACAAGAACCATCAAAGTTAGGATAATGATTAACTCTGGAGAGAAGGACTAGGAGGTGATGAGGCAGTGAGGGTAGAGGGGACTTGAATGTACTGTGTTGTTTTTTTTCTTTTTAAGTTAGGCAGTGGTTATATGGATGTTCATTGTCACATTCTTTATGTCTTTTTATGTCATATATTTCATAATGAACATTTTAGAGAATTGCATTTAAAACACTTAATAAATAATTCAGATTAAATTAAATACTAGAATAAAAATATTGATATTAAAAATTTTCAGGTTAGATTAGCAAACATGTCAAACTTGTGTCCTGCAGGGTGCATGCTGGCCAAAATGAATATTTTTGCAGCCCAGCCAATATAATGGTATGTAAGAAATGTTTTAATAAAAATTTGTAACTTAATTTTTACAATATTATGTTACACATAATCTACACTAATAAAAGAGAAACATGGTAATTAACGTACGACCGCTACCCTTCCCATTGGCTAATCAGCATACCCTTATGCAAATTAACTGTCAGCCAAGATGGCGGCCGGCAGGCATGCACTGAAGCGAATAGGGAGGCTTGCTTGCTCCAGTGATGGCAGACTCCAACGTTCCCTGCCTGCCTTGCCAGCCTCTCAGCTGCAACTCTAAGCAACTATGTTGCAAATAAGAAGCTAAACAAAACCCCAGAAACCAGCTTTCAGTCAGCCGGGCTTCAGCCAGCCTGACCGCAACATTGTATCAAATACAGAAGGTAAAGGCCAGAAACCTGCTTTCAGCAGCGAGGCCTCAGAGCTAAAGCTGGCCCAGAAAAAAAAAAGAAAGAAAGAAAAAAAGGAGCAGTTGGGAGCTTCAGTCACTCGCCAGCCTGAAAACGTCCCTCAGCCCCTCACCCAGACTGGCCAGGCACCCCAGTGGGGACCCCCACCCTGATCCAGGACACCCTTCAGGGCAAACCAGCCAGCCCCCATCCATGCACCAGGCCTCTATTCTATATAGTAAAAGGGTAATATGCCTCCCGGCACCGGGATCAGCGGAGCAGCGAGGCTCCCTGCACCGGGATCAGCGTGACAGGGGGCAGCGCCCCAACCCCTTGATGGCCCTGCAGCTCTGTGTGTGACAGGGGCCAGGGCCACAACCTCCCTATCCGCCCTGCTCTGTTCGTGACAGGGTAAGGTGCCCCAACCCCCTGATCAGCCCTGCTCTGTGCCTGATAGGGAAGAGCTCCCCAATTCCCTGATCGCCCTGCGGCACTATGTTTGACAGGGTGCGGCGCACCAACCCCTTGATCGGCCCTGCTGTGTGTGTGACAGGGTAGAGCCATAACCTCTCCATTGGCCCTGCCCTGAGTGTGACAGTGGCGGCGCCCCAACCCCCTGATCGGACCTGCTCTGTGGGTGATAGAGGGTGGCGCCCCAACCCCCTTCCACGGGCCTTGCTCTGTGTGTGACAGGGTAGAGCCATAACCTCCCCATTGGCCCTGCCCTGAGTGTGACAGGGTGCAGCGCCCCAACCCCCTGATCCGCCCTGCTCTGTGTGTGACAGGGGGCGGTGCCCCAACTCCCCTATGGGCCCTACTCTCTGAGTGACAGGGGGGACCTCCTCAACCCCCTGATGGGCCCTGCTCTGTGAGTGACAGGGGTCAGCCCCCAACCCCCTGATCACCCCTCTCTATGCGTGAGAGGGGGTGGCGCTCCAACCTCCCCATCGCCCCTGCCTTGAGTGTGACAGGGGGCGGTGCCCCAACCCCCCAATCGGCCCTACCCTGAGCGTGACTGAGGGTGGCATCACAACCTCCCGATACGCCCCGCTCTGTGCATGACAGGGGGCACCGCCCCAACTCCCCAATGGGCCCTGCTCTGAGCCTGACCAGGGGCTGCACCTAGGGATTGGGCTTGCCCTCTGCCATCCGGGAGCAGGCCTAAGCCAGCAGGTCATTATCTCCGGAGGGGTCCCAGACTGCGAGAGGGCACAGGCCGGGCTGGGGGACCCCCCTCCCCCCCCCGAGTGCACGAATTGTTGTGCACTGGGCCTCTAGTTATTAATAATGAACTACAACGTTCGCTAATGACTTAACGACTGATTACTATAATTGTGTTGCATTCCTTTCCCTTATGCTCCTTATGCACAGGCCCACCATTTCTCTCCACTAATACTAGCAGCAAACATTTTAGCACCCGATTGCCAAGTCATTAGTCTTGTATGACTTGTCTGGTGTGCGCAACAGGAAATATTTTGCTTTTGAATAATATGGAAAACAGGTTTATTTGTATTACGCTTATTAATTTGTGCAGTTATTCAGTGTCTGGTAGGTTAACGTTAAATAGTAATTTTCATTAAATGTTCTATTATTTTATGTTAACGATTACTCATTTATTTCAGCCCTTTGTATTCAACATGTCTCTATCAAAATAAACCTACATTTCTATGAAAATTGAAGCTTTTTTTTGGGGGGGGGGGGCACATAAGCTTAAACCTTGTTTATTTGGTCCGTGTTAGCCTTTGAGTTTGACATGCTTGGGTTAGATAATAGTTACAGCAATTAACTTGTTTTATCTACTTCATTTATATTACAGAAAATGTAGAATCACAATCCAATTCATTCTACTAGGGCTCAAATATTATTTCTCACTACCTCATACTTTCCCTCACCCTTCAGTATGGGTTACAATTTACATCTAAGTTAACTGACCATTTTCTTATGCTTTTATAACTCCAAATAATTTAATTCTGTAAGACTCAAGATGTCCTTAGACAATAGGCTTGGAATACAATCCCATGTCAACAGGTATTAAGTTGTATTTGGCAGATGTTTGTATGGACTAATGAGAATATTTTCTCCAAAGACTAGCATTAATTTAGATCAATGTTGAGGTTTTAAGTTCTTTTTTTATAAAAAATATAAATTTGCTTAAGTAGTAAGATAAACACTCATTTAATATACTCTCATACCCAACACAGTAGGGTTCATGAATATAAAATTCAAGCAAAGGCAAAGCTAATATTCTATACATAAGTAAGGAAAAATAAATTAAAAGTTAGAGATATTGCCGAAACCGGTTTGGCTCAGTGGATAGAGCGTTGGCCTTCGGACTCAAGGGTTCCAGGTTCGATTCCGGTCAAGGGCATGTACCTGGGTTGCCGGCACATCCCCAGTGGGAGATGTGCAGGAGGCAGCTGATCGATGTTTCTCTTTCATCGATGTTTCTAACTCTCTATCTCTCTCCCTTCCTCTCTTTAAAAATTCAATAAAATATATATTTTAAAAAAAAAAGTTAGAGATATTATTTATCTCTCAGGGGCCAACAATGTCCTGACAGGTCTTCTGTAACCTTCAAATATGAGAGATGTTCTATCTCCCAAGCTCGCTGTTGGGTAATGGGGTAATTGTGTCTTTGTTGTTAATATTTATAATTAGCACATGTATTGTGCTTTCTTTTATATTCATGAACTTTTTCATAATAAAAACCATTTTAAATAGTTAACTCTCTTTTACAATTTCGTTTCAGTCTTGGCAAAACTTTTATGACTATTACACAACTTCTCAGTAGTAAGAGTATTTGATTTTAAAAATTACCTCAGTTCTTCTGAACTATTGGATTTAATACGATAATGTAAATTGAAAATAAAATTAGTAATAAACATGCTACCCTGGGAGGAAATGATCAGTTTAATCAATAGAAAAGTAAACAACAGTGATATTAAGTGATAACAAATTAATTCATAAAGGATGATAGTTTACAGATATAAGAGAACATGAAAGATAACTTATGGTTCCCTGAAGGAGCAGAAAAGAAATTTGGTATAGAAATATGTATATACAACTGAGAAGGCTAAAATAATTATATGGCAATATTTCTTTTGGTACTAGAAAATAATGCAAATTGAAATTCAGAATGTTGTATAATTCTTTAAGTGATTCTTAAAATGGCAGTAAGAACACCATCTTTCCTTAGAATTCTGAAGGAAAGAAGCCACTAATGATAGAGCAGAAGTTTAAGTAGTGGTTTTACACTTTAAAATGTCACTTGCAATTATATTTTTCTGCTAAGTTAACTCGGTGAGGAGCAATAATTTTTCATTTCTTCAATTTGAACTCCTTGATTAGGCTATTCCATTTGCAAATCTGCCCTGTTTCAGAACCTCCCTGAAATCCTTTCAGAGCTTAAGGTCACCCTGGTTTGGGGCACACTCCAAACACTGTTTCATCTCACAGTGACCAGGTGAAACTGCTGCTGCTGCTGTAAGAAGGCTGGGTCCCCTGAGCTGCTGGGAAATGATGCTGGGCCTGGAGGGAGGGCTCAGCATTTACTTTCATTGCAGCTCCCAGTGATGGCTCAGAATTCTAACTTTAACTCATCCCTTAATTATCTATCTCTCATTTCACCGCCACTATTTTGAAATGCTCTATTCTCTCTAAATTTTCTTTAAGACCATCAATTTACTACTTTCATAAAATATACCTTGAAAAATTGCATCCATTCTTAGTTATATTTTTATTTTAACCACATTTTTAAATGTACACTAAAAGCTAGCCTAATTGTCTATTAATGGAATATGATATTAATTAAATTTCCAGATTGTGTATCAGTTAACAGAAATTTTACTCTGCACTCCATAAATTTGGCAGTTTCTTTATGTTTTACTAAAGAGTCTATGAGTTGTTTTCAGGATTTTTAGAGGTTGACCATGAAAGCAGAAAAGCATTTTTTTCTGTATAACATGGGATAGAAGTGGATTCTTTCAAAATTGTTTTAGTCAAAAGCCACTTACTTTTTATCTGGAACTGTTAAAAAATTGCTACAGGATAAATTTTGGCTATTCTTAACTTATTTTAGGATAAATAATCTGAGAAACTAAAAATGTATGCTTTAAGATGTTACTAATTAAGTTAATTTATTCATTCATTTAATAAATATTGGCTAAATACCAATCTTGGGCATGATATTTTTCCAGGATGAGGAGTACATCAATAAACATGACAGGAAAACATTCCTACCCTTATAAAGCTTGGATTGTCTCCCAGTGTTACTATGGCTTTTATGACATATTGAAAATTATAATCCATCTTGAAATTAATTGGTATAAGCCTTTGTCACCCCCCAAGAGATCTCTGTTTCTTCTTATGGAATTAACAAACTCAGCTTTCATCCAATTATTTGAAATAGCATCTTTCACATAGGACTCCTATACACACAGTCAGGTTTGTATCTAGATGTGCTGCCCCTTTGTTGATTACCCTAATGCTTTTCATCCCAGGGCCAAATGATTGTCATGAAAATGCTAGGGCAGCCCCTCTCCAGAAGCAGAGGGGCTGTTATCATGACCATTATTACTACCTGGCACCAATGTTGGAGCATAATTCAGCAGGTGTCTTTATTCTGCTAAGATAAACTATATTCTAGGGGAACAAGTGGAAATTGTTAATTTTGCTGAGAATGTGTTCTAGAGGAAGGCCATATTGGGTAATAATGGTTAACAAGTCACATAAAACACTTCACCTCTACCAAAACTGATCTCTTCTAATTCTCTCTCCTTTGTATTTTCAGTCAAATTTCCCAGCCTCCAGCCTTTTGGCTTCAGCCTTCAGCCTCCTCAAACATGTTATGCTTAGTCCTTCATTTGCATGTAAATTTACTTAGTTCAGCCCTGGCTCTTTCAAAGCCAATCTACACTAATAAAAGAGAAACATGGTAATTAGCGTAAGACCGCTACCCTTCCCATTGGCTAATCAGCATATCCTTATGCAAATTAACTGTCAGCCAAGATGGCGGCCGGCAGCCAGGCAGCTGGAAGCGAACATGAGGCTTGCTTGCTCCAGGGACTGCAGACTCCAATGTTCCCCGCCTGACTTGCTGGCCTCTGAGCTGGCAGTTTGAAACATTCTAACAAATATAGAGGGCCGGGATCTCAGAGTTGGAGTTATACATTGTTTCGATTATAGAACGCTCAGCAGCGGAAGCCTCAGAGCTAGAGCCAGAGCTAAAGCTGGCCCAGAATAAAAGAAAAAAAAGACAAAAAAAAGGAGCGGTTGGGAGCTTCAGTCAACAACCACCAGCCTGAAGGCAGTCCTCAGCCCCTCACCTAGACTGGCCAGGCACCCCAGTGGGGACCCCAACCCTGAAGGGTGTGTGACCAGCTGCAAACAGCCATCATCCCCTCGCCCAGGCTGGCCAGGCACCCCAGTGGGGACCCCCACCCTGATCCAGGACACCCTTCAGGGCAAACCAGCCAGCCCCCAAGCCTCTATCCTATATAGTAAAAGGGTAATATGCCTCCCAGCACCAGGATCAGCAGAGCCGTGAGGCCTCCTGGCACCGGATCAGCGTGACAGGGGGCAGCGCCCAAACCCCCTGATCGCCCTGTGGCTCTGTGTGTGACAGGGGACGGGGCCACAACCTCCCTATCCGCCCTGCTCTGTTCGTGACAGGGTGCGGCGCCCCAACCCCCTGATCGGCCCTGTTCTGTGTGTGACAGGGAAAGGCGCCCCAACCCCCCCTCCCCCCAGGCCCTGCTCTGTGTGTGACAGGGTAGAGCCATAACCTCCCCATCGGCCTTGCCCTGAGTGTGACAGTGGCTGCGCCCCAACCCCTTGATTGGCCCTGCTCTGTGGGTGATAAAGGGCGGCGCCCCAACGCCCCCCCCCCCCCCCGCCCCACGGGCCCTGTTCTGTGTGTGACAGGGAAAGGCGCCCCAACCCCCCCTCCCCCCAGGCCCTGCTCTGTGTGTGACAGGGTAGAGCCATAACCTTCCCATCGGCCCTGCCCTGAGTGTGACAGTGGCGGCACCCCAACCCCCTGATCTGCCCTGCTCTGTGGGTGATAGAGGGCAGCGCCCCAGCCCCCTGATCTGCCCTGCTCTGTGTGTGACAGGGGGTGGTGTCCTAACTCCCCTATGGGCCCTACTCTGTGCGCAACAGGGGGGAGCTCCCCAACCCCCTGATGGGCCCTGCTCTGTGCATGACAGGGGGGAGCTCCTCAACCCCCTGATCGGCCCTGCTCTGTGTGTGACAGCGGGGAGCTCCCCAACCCCCTGATCGGCCCTGCTGTGTGCATGACAGGGGGTGGCGCCGAAACCTCCCCATCGACCCTGCCTTGAGTGTGACGGGGCGGTGCCCCAACCCCCCAATCGGCCCCACCCTGAGCGTGACTGAAGGTGGCATTGCAATCTCCCAATCCGCCCTGTTCTGTGCATGACAGGAGGCAGCGCCCCAACTCCCCAATCAGCCCTGCTCTGAGCCCGACCAGGGGCTGCACCTAGGGATTGGGCCTGCCCTCTGCCACCCGGGAGCAGGCCTAAGCCAGCAGGTCATTATCTCCTGAGGGGTCCCAGACTGCAAGAGGGCACAGGCCGGGCTGAGGGACCCCCCCCCCCCCCCAGTGCACAAATTTTTGTGCACCGGACCTCTAGTAATTAATAAGAAGGTAAAAGATTTTTACTGAGCATGCATTTGTGCGTAGGAAACTGATGTTCCAATTATTAAAACCTACCTGATTTAGAGAAGACAAAGTAGGGGTGATAGTTAAGTAGTGGTAGAAGGGTCATGAATTTAAATAATGAAAACATCTTTTGGTTTATTTTAAATGCAATTTACAAAACAAAACACTTTCCTGCCCAATCAAAAACATTGAGACTGCAGCCAATAAATTATAGGAAGTACTTACAATGTGCTGGACACATCATGTGACAGATATATTATTTATTTTCTAGTTGAAAATACTAAGTTCAGAGAGATCACACAAATTGTTCAAACTTAAATTACTACTAACTGGCAGAACTGACCTTTGAACTCATATCTGATCCAAAACTTTTAAATACTATTCTTTACATGTATTATGTTCTGATAGCTGAAAAAATTTGGGTCCACTCAATAACCACTAATGTAAAGTTTTTTCTATGTCCTTCATTGCTGTTCTTGTAGAAATTATTTAGCATCTAATGAAAGTAAATAATTAAGATTCGAAACATACCTATGCCTAAAGTAATTAGACTTTGATATATTACATTCATAAGTATGTACATGTGATAGTGTTATGTATCAAATTGGCTATACTATATTACCCAGTGATTTAATCAAACACGGTCTAGGCACTGTTGTGAAAGCTGTTTTTTGATATGGTTAACATATAATTGCATTTAAGAAAATGAGTTGATTTTCAATAAGGAATATTATCCTTGATATGTGGATGGTCATCATTCAATCAGTTGAAGGTCTCAAGAGCAAAAACTAAGGTTTCCAGAAAGAGAAATCCTGGCTAAGTTTCCAGCCCTATGAATTTTAGACTTGCCAGCTACCACTTTGCATGAGTTAATTCCTTAAAAATAAATCTACATGTATATCCATGTCTATATTCATATCCATAATTACATATAAAATAGGAGTAGATATGTATGGTTATTTATACTCAGATACAATAGGAAACTAATGTGTATGCATATATATGTATTATATAGTATAGGATATGTGTATTATTTATATGATATGTTACATATGTATTATATATGCATAGGATATAAATGTTTGCATATATATGTATTATATATTTTATGAATATATATATATATATATATATATATGCACATATTACTATCCTTTTATTTTTAATTTTCTGGAAAACTCTGTATGACATAGTACTTAACCTGATATCTTAATGCAAAGAAATTTGCCCTACAACAAATATTTAGAGATGTCAACTGTTTTCTAGTCTATGTTTTATAAACTACAGCAATGTCATTGATTATGTGGATCATGAAAAGCAATGGGTTACTCTGAAAGAAATGGACATGCCTCAGTACTTCATTGTCCTGATGTGTAACCTGCATTGTGGACAGGAAGCCACTGTCAGCACAGAATATAGAGACAAAATAGTTTCCTATAGGTAAAGGTGTCACAAAGGGACACCATATTTATCTCCATATTTATTTAATCTGTATGTACAATATATCACATGAAAAATTGGGCTAAATTCTGAGGAAGGAGTAATGGAAGTTGGTTGAAGAAATATCAGTAACTTAAGACATGCAGATGATGCCATATTATTGGCAAAAAGTAATAATGATTTAAATTGACTTGTGATAAAAGCGAAAGAAAGTGCCAAAGCAGAACTGTATTTTAACATCAAGAAGACAAAATTCACGACTATAGAAGAAATACACAACTGGAATATAGACAATGAGGACGCTGAAAATGTCCAAGATCTTGCTTACTGTGGTTCAGTCATCAAATCAAACTGAGACTGCAGCCAAGTGATCGAGAGAAGGCTGAGACTCGGAAGGGCATACGGGAAGATTCAGGAAAGATCATTAGGAGCAAAGATGTGTCATTAGAGACCAAAGCTAAGACCATCCCCACCCTCATACTCTAAGTTGCCATTATGGATGTGAAAGTTTGATAGTGAAGGAGATTGGTAGGAAAAAAAGATGAGTTCATTTGAATTATGGCCTTGGAGGGGAGCTCCATGGACACCCTGCACCACCAGAAAGATGAACAAGTGGGTCCTAGTGCAGTGATGGCGAACCTTTTGAGCTCGGCGTGTCAGCATTTTGAAAAACCCTAACCTAACTCTGGTGCCGTGTCACATATAGAAATTTTTTGATATTTGCAACCATAGTAAAACAAATACGTATATTTTTGATATTTATTTTATATATTTAAATGCCATTTAACAAAGAAAAAGCAACCAAAAAAATGAGTTCGAGTGTCACCTCTGGCACGCGTGTCATAGGTTCGCCATCACTGTCCTAGAGCAAATTGAGCCTGAAACATTCTCTGGCAGTAAAAGTGACCAAACTGAAGCTGTGTTGCTTCTGGTACATGATGAGAAGGCAGGGGTAGTTGGAATAGACGTGAAAGCTGGTAAAATTAGAAGGCAGCAGGAACAGAGTAAGGCCAAGTAGGAGAGTGACTGACTACATAAAAGAAGCCATGGGCATGAGTCTACAGGAGCTGAGCAGGGCTGTGAGGACAGAGCATTGTGGGCATCACTCATTCATAGCGTGACCAGGAGTCAGAGCCACTCAACAGCATATAACACACACACTACTATACTCATTGTACTGAAACATATAAGGACATTTTAAAATTGTATTGCGTAACAGAAGTGACTTAGAAAGCATTTCTAGTTGCAGAAAAAAAACTTGTAATAGTTTTTATTTTTATTTTCAAATCATAATTTCTATGGGTGCACTTTATTCTCAATTAGTTTAATAATTTATCAGCAATTTGATAATCTCTACATATTTATCATTTAGTTGTGAATAATTTACACAAATATATATATGAGAGTATCATATATTTATGTGAATATACACATATATAAAATCAAATATAATTATGATATTTTGAGACTGATGTGAAATAATTTCTCATTAAATTTCCTTCTTGACTATAAGGTAATTTTTAGTAAATAGTTTTAGAATTTCTTAAACGTTTGTCTAATTTAGTTACTGGCTCATCTAGAGAAATGAACTTAGCTCTAAACATCATCACAAACTGCTTAGGAAATTATTTAATTAATATGAAATTTAACAATACATACACACACAAAAATACAAACATACATGCATAGACTATACAAGCACTGTAGTAAGTAAAGCATGCTTTGTTATTTAGTAACTTCAACAGTAAATTACTTTATTCCCCAATATAAAGACAAGTTTATTGAATTTAAGTTTATTTATTTATTTTTAAAATATATTTTATTGATTTTTTACAGAGAGGAAGGGAGAGGGGTAGAGGGTTAGAAACATCGATGAGAGAGAAACATTGATCAGCTGCCTCCTGCACATCTCCTATTGGGGATGTGCCTGCAACCCAGGCACATGCCCTTGACTGGAATTGAACCTGGGACCCTTCAGTCCGCAGGCCGACGCTCTATCCACTGAGCCAAACTGGTTAGGACTTAAGTTTATTTTTAAAATTACAAAATATATCATTAAATAAATCCTAGAAGAGTGAATGATCTATCTCTAGGTTTTTTTTTTTAAATGAATTATTTTCTTAGTTAATTTAAGTAATGCATTTAATAATGCAAGTTATTCTTCAAAACTATTATTCTAGGTCAATATTTTTAGGTTCAGCATAGCTATGCCATGATTCAAGTAAAAAATCTGAAGAGTCCTTGGCAAGAACCAAGTAACTGATAAATGATAATAGTGGTAGAGTTAAGGTTCCCTAGTATGGTTATTTTCAGGTGTCTAGTGTTATTTGTTTCAACATCATTTTACATATATTTGGATAAAACAAGCTATCCTATATAATAAAAGAATAATATATAAATTGACCAAACAGCAGAACGACTGGTCACTATGATGTGCACTGACCACCAGGGGGCAGATGCTAATGCAGGAGCTGCCCCCTGGTGATCAGTGCACTCCCACAGGGGGAGCAGTGCTCAGCCACAAGCCAGGCTGAAGGTGGGTGAGTGCAGCGACCCGCCTCCTCATCTGTTGGACACCCCCGAGGGCTCTTGGATTGCAAAAGGGCACAGACCAGGCTGAGGGACACTCCCACCCCCAAGTGCATGAATGTCATGCACCGGGCCTCAAATTTTGAGATAAAGGGCTTTTAGATTTCCATTTTGACATTTGTATCACCACCATTGCTTGGATACATGGCATTCTTAAAATGTGGCTGATTTAATTCTGTTGTATAAAAAATATAAAGATTTTTCAAGCAGAGCCATTGAAAATCAATCTTTATAAATCTAAATTATGTTGTTACATTTTCACATATGTATTTCTACTTTACGATAACATAATGATAGCTATAAATTCATCAAAATTACTTGGGGCATAGCAGAGAGACTATACTAAAATTATATATAGCTGTAATATTTATCTTCATTTAATATGCATTATCAAAATAGGAAAAACACAGTATTTTAAAAAAATATCAAAGTCACCATAATAAACTATGCTTCTCCTTAGAGAAAAAGAAAGACATTACTCCGAGATTTCTCAAATTAAGCATTCATAAATTATAGCAATCTAAGTATTTTCTAACCCCTTTCTGTGCACTTCATGAAGCTTTAGTTCTGTTACAGATTGGCTTAGAACAGGAACTGCCAGGTGAATTAAATACCACCTGTGATAAAAATAAAAGTCACAGTTAGTATTTAGGAAACGAAAGAAGACTTCTTTCCCTGAAGAGTTTCAGGACTGCTGGAATGAGAATGCTTTTGCCTTTGCTCTCTCATCACTCAGATTTTCAATTGAATGTTGGGCTACTTGAATCATTCTCTGAGATGCAAGGTCACTAAAATATCCAAAGGAAGGAAAGGATATTTCCAGAATTCACTGATAAAGCAGCATCTACATTAATAATATAATAATTGAAGGAATAAATGACGTTCACAATTAAGCTCTTCAGACCAAGATAAAGCTATCATCCTGCACAGTATCTGATTTCATTTCTCTGTGTTTGCAGCTGTCATTTGACTAATTTAAATTGTACTGCATTGCACGCCCTAGGTAGACTGCAAGGGAACCTGTCATTATTTCTATTAGATTAGCAGACATTATATGGGTCACCATAAACATGACTATAATGTATTTTTTATAAAACACATTCCATTAACCCCTGAAAGGATCAGGTTAATAAATCATAAAAGACTATTATCCACTTTGAATTTATTCTTGTGTATGGTGTAAGTCGGTGATGTAGTTAAATTTTTTTTACACATACCTGCCCAATATCCCCAACACCATTTATTGAAGAGACTGTCTTTGTATGCTCTTGCCTACTTTCTCAAATATTAATTGAGTATAATGGCTTGGATCAATTTCTGGGTTCTCTGTTCTGTTCCATCGTAAACTCAAAATGGATAAAATATTTAAATGTAAACATGAAACCATACAAATCCCAGAAGAAACCATAGGAAGCAAAATCTCAGACATCTTAGATGCCATCTTTCTCGGATGGAGCATTCCTCATCCTTACAGTATAATCCGGGGAGAATGCAATAGGCCTACCTGTTGCTCCACCCTGCAGAACCTGCACCCTGATGAAGAGTCATCTTCCTGAGCCAGTGTGTAGATGTATAGGGCAGACTCAGGGTATCAGTAACTGAGTTGTGTGGTTTGGGGATGGGGGTCATTTCTCAATTTCCTCTGAACTGACTGGGACCTCCCCTTCATGGGATACCCACTAGTCTCATCCTCCCAACTATTACAGCCCTGCACTGCTCAGATCAGCCTCCTGATGGAATCTGGGACAGACTGAGTTGTGTGACTATAGGTTGGGGGCCATTTTTCCCTCCCATGTCCAAACAGTGCAGAGCAGTCCGATCACACGGGCAAATCTTGGTCTGTTTGGGCCTGATAAGCTGCTGGAATCACCCAGATGACTCCCTGAGACCCTGTCCCACCACCAAGGTGGATGAGCACACAGCAAGTGGCAGCTGGTCTTGGTATACGCTTCAGCATTGGAAGAGTGGCCTCAGATCCAGCATTGGCACTGAGTTAGAACCTGCATCAATATGGTGACTCACTGAGAACCTATCTTATGTACCTCTAGTAACATCAGAGGCTCCTTAAGTGACTGAGCCTAACAGGCAACACACAGGCAGGGGAAGGTGGAGGTGGATCTTGGGGAGCCTCGGGAATTTTGCTGACCTGCCACCAGGAACATTATAATGAATAAAGAAATTTAAGAATGTACAAATAAGTGAAAGTGCACTCTGTGTTCACTAATAGGAAGAATTAATAATATTAAAATATCCACACTATATATTTTATAAACAAGTTTTTTATTAGAAAGATTTATGCTAATAATATTGAGCTAGTTTGAATTCCCCCCCCCCCCAAAAAAATGAATGAAAGATTTAATATTTTTACTAGCCTCAAAAAGCTCTTTTCAAAGGAAGTGATATTTTTGCTTATCAGCTTCAGTAACTTTTAATAAAGACAGTGGGGAATTTAAAATACTGGGGAAAAAAGCTCAGCAGGAAGTAACAATGAAGGACTAGCCAGGTGAAAGCATTGTAAGATAAGCCAGTGGGATATAATTATTATGGTGCTATTATGGTAGGTGTGTTATGTTCAAGAGTAGTAACATCAGATGGTAGGAAATCAATGGAGCCACAGGATCACAAATCATTGGGAAAAAAACATATATCATTTGCACCCGTTATTCTTTATGTGTGTTTTTCACTTGAAGGACTGAAGTGAAATTTCAATTGGCCTATTTCACAGGTGCCAATTTTGCCTTTATATAATTCTTCTACCCTTAATTTTCCATAAGAAAGTTAAAATTCAACTCAAATTATATATGTCATACTTTTGTGTGTGAATGTTGAGTTATGTATTTGTTTTAAATGCAGGAGTTATTGTTTTGTATTTCTAGAAACATGTATTTTATTCCTAGTGAAATAATACAGTTATCTTGTTTTGGAATGGAGAAAGAGGGATATAAGTATAGAATATTTACAATAAGAAATGGGCCTAAGTATCAGTAATTGCTATCAGAATTATCCTGTCAGCATCCACACATATAAGACAATATATGTGAAATAATGAAATTATGGTTTTAGTGTTCTGTCACTTGGCAACAGGTAGAAAAATCCTGAAGAGAGTGAAAAAAAGGTGGGTTTTACTTTGCCAAGCTTACTGTCTGAGGCAGTTTGCAAGCTTTAGAAAAGAATGGAAAAGATAAACAGAGACTCAGAGACCTGTGGGATAGCTCAAGTGCACCAAGATTCATGGAATGGGAAATCAAGAAACAAAGGAGAGAAAGAGGTGAAAATATATTTTTACACCCTAGATATATACAATGTTTATTTGGCAAACTTCTTTAAAGCTGGAAAAAATATATAATCTTTGCTAAGGATAAACCAGGGTAGACATAATATAGGAAATTAGTTAAGGATTTTTTTCATAGTTAGTGAATATTTTCTTTTATTCTATAGCTTGACCTTGCACCTGCTTAAGAAGACCTTTCGTGAATCATTTTTTTTAAATTTTAATAAAGTCCAATATTAATGTTTTTTCTTTTATGGATCATTGTTTTGTGTTATCTAAGAACTCTTCATATAGTGTTCTTTTCAAAGAACTGTTTCCTCAGACAGAAAAGTTGCATTGCTTTTCTGTCTTCCATTGTATTGATTTCTGCTTTTTTTGGTATAAAAGTGCACAGTTTATTGTGCAGAAATTATTCTTCAATAAAGATAATTAAAATGAATAAAGTGCAGAAGGTGTTGCTCTTACTTCTACCCTGTGAATTCCAGACCTGAATATTCTGGCCATGAAGAGAACAGAAATAATGAGTATAGATTCAAAATACACACTAGTTCTCATAAGATATAACTCCAACATCTCTTTGTTTTCTATAACTAAACCTTTAGTAGGTCATTGCATTGTCTCAGCAGAAAAGTTGATTCCATAGGTGTAAATCTTTCAGTATGACCTTTCATACTGACCTCCTTTCAGTATCAAATGCATTGTTCTTTTTTAAAATTTGTTAAAACTGATCAATTTACATTCATTACATTGACAAATACTAGTAGCAATCAACCAAATTCTGTAGTTTACATTAGGGTTTCCTCTTGGTTTTGTACATTCCATGAGTTTTGACAAATGTATAATGACATTATAGTAGCATACAGAGTATTTTCACTAAAAATAGTCTGTGTTCTAACAATTCGTTGTTCCCCTTACCCCTTCCAGCAACCACTAGTCATTTTATTGTCTCCATAGTTGTGCCTTTTTGAGATGCATTTTCCATAATGTTGGATTCATGCAGTATATAGCCTATACAGACTGACTTCTTTCACTTAGTGATATTCATTTAAGTTTCCTCCATGTCTTTTTATGGTAATACTGCTCATTTCTTTTTAGAACTTAATATTCCATTTTCTGGATGTATGAAAGTTTATTTTTTCATCTACTGAATGACATCTTGGTTGCTTCCAAGTTTTGTCAATTATGAATCAAGCTGCTATAAACATCTATGTGTAGTTTTTGTGTGAACATTAGTTTTCCACTCCTTTGGGTGAATATCAAATATAATTGCTGGATCATTTGGTGAGAGTATGTTTGGTTTTGTCAGAAATTGCCAACTATCTTCCACCAATGTATGAAAGTTCTTGTGTGTCACCAGAACTTGGTGTGTCAGTATTCTGGGTTTTATTTTAATTTGTATTTCCCTGATGATTTTAGATGTGGATGGTGTGGAGCATCATTTATATGCTTATTCTTCATCTGGATATCTTCCTTGGTGAGGTGTCTGTTAAGTTCTTTGGCCCATTCTTAAGTTACTTCTTTTATTATTATTTAGTTTGAACAGTTCTTTGTATATTTTGGAAGAGTCCTTTATCAGATGTATCATTTGAAAATATTTTTTTTCCTGTCTTCCAATTCTCTTGACATCGTATTTTACAGAGCAAAAGTGTTTAATTCTAATAATGTGCAATTTATCAAGTATTTCTTTCTTGTATCACATCTTGGTCATATATCTAAAAAGTTATCACCTTGGGCACTGAAGTCATTTATATTTCTCCTATGTTTTCTTCTAGTATTTTTATAGTTTTCATTTTATATTTATGTCTATGACCCATTTTAAGTTAATTTTTGTGAAGGATTTAAGATCTGTGTTCAGATTTATTTTTATTGTGCAGATGTCCAGTTGTTCCAGAACCATTTATTGAAGATACTATCTTTGCCTCAATATATTGCCTTGCTCTTATTAAAGATAGTTGACTATGTTTGTGTGGTTCTCTAGTCTGTTCCACTCATCTATTTGATCACTTTTCACCAATATCACACTGCCTTGATTACTATAGCTTCATCAGTCCTCCAATTTCATTCTTGGTTGTATGTCAAGTATTCTATATTTGAGTCTTCTCTCTATATATAAAACTTTAGCTTCAGTTTGTCAATTCCGTGATCTTTATTTTGTTTGTATTGAATCCATAGATCAGTTTGGGAAGGACTGACATTGTGACACTATTGAGCCTTTCTATTCATGAACATGGAATATCTCTCTATTGTTTATTCTTTGATTTCATTTATCATGGCTTTGTAATTTTCCTCAAATAGATCTAACACATGTTTTTATCATTATTAGACCCTTCTTTCTTCTTACTTTGAGTTTATATTCATTTTTCTTTCAAAGTTCTTGAGCTAGAAACTTAGATTATATACTTGAGCCATTTCATCTTTTCTAACATGAGCATTTAGAACAACAAAATTCCTTTTTTGCACCATCTTTTTATGTTTTACAAACTTCTATAAGTATATTCATTTGTTTGGTTTACAACAATATAAGATTTTCCTTCAGAGTTCCTTTCCAGCCATGAATTATTCAAAAGTGTGTATTTTGTTTTTTAGTTTTTGGGTATTCTATTATCATTCTGTTACTGATTTTTAGTTTGATTCCTTGGTGTGAAAGAACATACTGTCTATTATTCAATTACTTTAAATTTGTTGAGATTTTTGTAATAGTTTATCTTGGTAGATGTTTGGTGGGCACTTAAAAAGGGTATGTATTTTATTGTTATTGATATAATATTTTATAAATATTAATTAGATCCCAAAGATTAATTATGGGGTTGAGTTCATATGTATTCCAGATAATATTCTATCTAGTTTTTCTATCAGTTCTTGAAAGGGGTTGCTAAAAGTCTGACTATATTTTTGAATTTGTCTATTTCTTCTTTTAGTTCTATAATATTTTTTGCACTACATATTTTACATTTATGTTGTTTGTTGCATACACTTAGGATTATGTTAAGAACTTTTTTATCATTTTCCTTTGTCATGGAGATCAGATATGATATAAAAATGGAAATATGTATCAAAGAAGTCTCTCTGGTAGCTTAGATTTAAACCTGTCTATGCTCTTTTGTGTCTTTGGAACATCTATTTTTTTCTTTGTAAAATTCATCAAAGCTGACATTCCTATCTTCTGTCCCCTTAACATCTCTAAACAAAATAGGACTCAAAAGCTATTGTTGGGTATTAAATCAGGTGATTAACAGCACTCAGAACATGTGCTAGTTCACATTTTCCCTTTTTTGGAAGGTGAAAGTTTTGTGTTGGAATGGAGACAAAATTCCAAGTCCTGCTTTGTTCCCAATAGGGTGGGTGGCTTTGCACCTGAACTTGACTATATTAACCTACACATGCAAAACACCTTATATATTTTATCATAATTGGAATTGATTTAGTATTAATCTGAAATAGACTTATTTTTGATGTTTGATTGATGAATGTTTTTAAGCTCCATTCTTCCTACTCCCTTTCTGCTTCATATTTTGGCAAGGTGACAAAAGCTTATGTGCTGCTTCCTTTGGGGTTAGCAGGAGAGTCAAGCCATACAAATTTCAAGGCACCCTGCACCTGGGAACCGTAACCCTGGTCCTACCCCTAACCTCAATAAGAATCCTGAGCAAGTTTCACTTCTTTGCTCTCCTAAGCCATTTTTGGATCATGTGAAAGGCTTGCACTATTCTATATATAATAATAATAATCTTTGTTGTTTGTATGTGCAGTGTCATCAGCTTTAACATTCAAAGAAAATTTTGGACAGAAGTCCATCCTTCTTTTGTAGAAAAGACACAACAACTGAGATACGTTAAGTTACATATTGAAGAATTTCCACTTTTACATGGAATAAGAGAACTAAATTGAGGATGAATAAAGAGGACATAATATATTAAAATAACATTCATAAAAATTAACAACTACAGTATCAAGACACTGGGAAGAGGAGGTTATCGTAAGACAAAACATTGGATGATAATTTTTGGAATCATATATTCAATAAAGTACTTGTACTCATAGTATTTAAAGAATTCTCAAAAAATCAGTAAAAGGATATCAATTAAAAATGGATACATATATTTAAATAGATAACTCACCAAAGAAGATATATTGCAGGCAAATAAGGACAAAAAGATGCTCAATATTATTAGTCACTAGGGAAATGCAAGTTAAACCACAATGAAGTTTCACTACATATTTATTTGAATAGCTAATATTAGAAATACTGATTATGTAAATTATAATAAAGGAGTTAGAGTAATTGGAACTCTCATACACCACGTATGGGAAGGTAAAATGGTATAACCTATTTGGAAAGCATTTAAACTACACATTCACCTACCAAATGACCTAATAATTTCACCCTTATCAGAATTAATCAGAGTAAGGAAAAAAACATATGTCTATTATCACACTTGTTTACAAATGTTCATATCACTTTTATTTGTATTAGACAGAAATTAAAGCAACTAAAATATCCATCATTAGGTGAATAGATAAAGAATGATGTTACATCCATATTATGAATAAGAATATTGGTGTGGCTCAGTTGGTTGGGTGTCATCCAAGCATCAAAAAGTTGCTGGTTGGATTCTCAGTTAAGGCACATGCCCAGAGTTGTGGGCTGGATCACCAGTCGGGGCCATGCAGGAGGCAGCCCTTCAATGTTCTGTTCTCACATCAATATTTCTCTCTCTCCCTCCCTCTTCTTTCCTCTCTCTAAAAAAAATCAATACAAAAAGAATATTTCTCAGTCCCCTAAATTAATTGTTGATACAAAAAAACACCATGGATAATTCTTTAAATAATTTTGATGAGTGAAAGATATCAGTCAAAAATTAACGAGAAGTACATACAGTATGAGTCAACATTTGTAAAACTCTGGACAAGGCAAACAAATCTTTTGTAACAGAAAGCACATTGATAGTTGTCTGGGAAATGAGTTAGGAGGGCTCAAATAGAGACACAACAAAGAGACAGTGAGAAACATTTAGGATGATGAATATTTATTGTGGTGATGCTTTCATGGTTACACATGTGTCAAAACTTATCAAATTATACACTTTTAGAGAGCTAAGGGGCTTTTGTTATTATTAAAAATATACTTTAAACAAGAAATAATACTAGAGGCCAAGAGATATATATCAATGACAAAGGAGTCAGAAAACCATAAACATTTAATTATCTTTAACACATACTTACCTAAAAAGAGGTCCTTGACATAGATGAAGCAAAACTTGACAGAAATGAAAGACAGACAATTCAATAATAAGCCTATATAATAAAAGGCTAATATGCAAATTGACTGAACAGCAAAATGACCGGTGCCTATGACATGCACTGACCACTAGGGGGCAGACGCTCAATGCAGGAGCTACCCCCTGGTGGTCAATGTGCTCCCCCAGGAGGAGTGCCACTCAGCCAGAAGCCCACTCTCACGACTGGCAAGCGCAGTGGCGGTGGCGGGAGCCTCTCTTGCCTCCGCAGCAGTGCTAAGGATGTCTAACTGACAGTATAGGCCCTCTCACCATCAGTTGGACATCCCCTGATGGTTCCTGGACTGTGAGAGGGCACAGGCAGTCTGAGGGCACCCCCTGGGTGCATGAATTTCATGCACCGAACCTCTAGTAATTATATATTTAAATATCCCATTTTCAATAATGGATGTAATGACTATACAGCAAATCATCAAGGTTTAAAGGACTTGTCAACACTATCAATCAATTTGAACTAACATATACAGAACAATTCATCCAACAACTACAGAATATACATTATCTTCAAGTTCCAAGGAGGCAGTTTTGTTTTATGGATTAGGATATTCTATTAATTCCTTAATAATGTCTATACCAAATAAAGATTAATACAATTTATAAAAATCATGGTATAATTTCAGGAAGTTAATGGAGTATCCTTAATCAACTTCTTGGGAAATTGAGTTGAATATTTTAAATCCATCAGAATTCTTTTTCATAAAGAGTTCGCATTTTGTCCTTTGTAATATTTTTGGCATTTAACTTTATTTAGTGAAGGTTACTGTTAGAACAGTTTCAATTGACCAACTTAAAAAGTATTTACAACCACTTCCAGATGTTAGAATCCCTGTTAAATTCACCAACATCAATGCTTTACTTTATCTAAAGTTACTTCTTCTATCTCCAGCCTCATGTTTTTAGTTTATTACCACAAAGATTCAAAAGATTTATAGAAAAGTTAATTAATAGATTCTAATAATTCTTTTGATGTGTAAGTATTCATCTCTTGGATGAGGTTGTCTTTGTGCCACTGGATTATGTTAAAACATGACTCTTTATAAGTTTGATAGAATATTGGAAAAACAGAGCTACATAGAAATTCAAAGGGACTTCCTCAAATTTTAGCCGACTAATGATATGGGCATATATTTTTACAAAATATTTTCTTCAATAGATGTAAACAACTGATGGTTGCTTTCAATTTATAGTTTGATAACACTACAGCTACACATCTTTTTTCTAAATATAACATTAATTCTTATTTTAGTAGATAAGTGAGAACTAAATAAGTAAATTATTTTCTCATGTCACGAGTTTTGTAAAAGAAATAGATTCAAACTGAAGTCTGTATAACACTGAATCCTGTGGTTTTTTTCCTATGAAACTATGTTGCATCACTACTGTATCTTCAAAAGCAAAACAACTGTAAACTTACACTCTCCCAAAATTACACCTGCTCTTCCAGTACAAATACTTTAAATTTACAACTAATATTGGTCCAGCAAATATGCACTATGCCCACAATGCTCAGGCATTATGCTAATTACTATCGTTCTGCTTTATGCCTTCGACTACTTAGAATTTGCTAATGACCAATTCACTCAACTGAAGAAGTACCAAAATCATAAGACATTTTGAAAAATTAACTCACCATCCTCTGAAATCATTTAGTTACTCATTACTTAATGGCTATCTTGCTCAACAAGAAAATATGGTCAAATAAATCATGAAATAAGACAGATGGGTCATGTTTGCCCTAGTGATAATTTCTAACATTTTAAAGTTTTAAATACTTTTTGATTTTTTATTCTGATTATCAACCTGTCCTGTGAAATACGGGAACAAAAGTGGAAGCTGAGTTTCAAGGCTGTATGGGATTTGCTAGCAATCACAATATACTTTCATGGTTGACTGAGTAGAAATAAAAACCCAAACTCCATGGGTCTCAATCCAATGCAATTTCTACCACATTTATTCCAAAGAAAGTTGATTTCTTGGCGAAATGAACCTTCTTTCTATTAAGATCAGTGGGATGTCCCGGGTTTTCCTGTTATATACATATTAACAATTGAACTTAATTTTCATATATAGGTTCAACCATATTATGGTGTTAAGAAAAAATCTTCAAAAAGAACTTTAAAAAAGAAGCAACTAACATCCACCTGAAGGTATTTCACTTTTAATACACAACACTTTGGATAGCAGAATTTATTTAATGTTAGATACAACCAACATAAAAAAGTGTCATTTTTATAAAATATCTAAACACAAATAAAAATGTAACAATGTTTCTCTCAAGTCCTTATCTCAAACATGTCATAGTGCCTCCCAGGAGATGGCTACCACACTGTTTGACTATCGCATTATATTTTAATGCAGTTTTTCACAGAGTGTCATTGATATTTGAAATATTATAAACAGTCCCAGAATACCAAGTTATCAGTATTAAATCCTGGAAACTGTAAAAGAATCATATTACTAAGATTTTAATTTGTAAATATTTTTTAAGTATGAGAAACAATTCATTAGTCAGTTTGACTTTTCATGCTTATAAATTTCCATTGTCACAAATTCCTTTTTTGATGAATAGACTTTTGAATATTTTGAACAAAACAGTATACAAAGAGAATAAATTTTGATGTGGGCTATATATCTTTTTATTTAAATTATGGCATAAAACATATAACATAAAATTTGCTATATTAACCACTTTGAACTGTGACAAAATATGGAAGATAAATAATCATGATAATAGCAGCATTATCCATAATAACCAAGAGGTAGAAGCAATCCAAGTGTCCACTGATGGAAGAATGAATAAATAAAATAAAATATGTTATATACCTACAACAGAATATTATTCACAGAAAAAGGAAGGAAATTCTGTAACTACTACGATGTGGATGAACCTTAAGGATAGTGGGCTAGTTAAATCAGTTTTCAAAAAAACAAATACTATATCTTTTTCTAGAGTTAATAATTAATTTCATAATATTACTTGAATAAGAAATATTATACTTTTCATTGAGTCCTATTTGCCTTAGATAATTGTAAATTTAAAAGTTATAAATATTAGTGTAACAAGAACCTGAGATATTGGATATTAAGGTCTTCCATGTTACTCATTAAGGACTTCGGGGTCAGAAATGTACTATTATGCTCAAGATTATATATGCAATGACAATTTATTGAGAATATACAATGGGAGAGAATATTTTCCAGATTCCTGGTACGTTATCTTATTTAATGTTGTTCACCAACATTTAATGATTTTGTTAGTTTTATTCACTTCACTTTATACCTTAGAAAACAGACTTCAAAAGGTTATATAACTGGCCTACCTCCAACAGGGGAGGATGGAAAGAACATTTGTCTTACTCAAAGCCCCTGCTCTGAAACTAGCAAAATATACTGCCTTATTCAGCTTATATCTACATCAATGTCTTCTCTTTTTGCACTCTACCAGATGTTGCAAATATGTGAGTCTTATTTAACTAATGCACTGTTTAAATGATTGCATTTGAATGCCTTATCCTCCAGAATAGCAACCTTTGGCACCTTCTTTTATTTTATTAGGTCATTTAAGGTGACTAATCTGTAACAAATTGGTAGTTACAGAATAGTCATGGGGATGCAAGGTACAGCATAGGGAATATAGTCTATAATATTGTGATAGCTACGTATGGTGTCAGATGGGTACTAGATTTAGCTGGATGATCATTTAATAAGTTATATGTTGTTAATTACCTATTTGTAAGCCTGAAACTAATATAATATGTATGTCAACTATAATTGAAAAATAAAAATGATAAAGTAAGTGACTAAATAAATATTTGACTTTTAAAAATAAAAAAATGAATTGTGTACTTGCAGTGACAGTATGTTGGCACTATTTCTTTTATGTACATCACCATGCTTTAATACTTTTGTTAGAAGACTACAACTTTGGTGTAGGTATTATGTGAGGGCATTAGTATCTTATAGCAATAGATACACCAATAATACCAGATGTATTAATGGAGTGTTTACATAGAGTGAGTTATGTATGTTATTATGGGTTTGGAGCTCTGAAATGCTTAAATAACAGTCTTTTATGCATGGGAAGAAATGATATTATTTAGGTTGCCACTGAAAAGTTTCCCATAAAATGTAATTATTGGATAGGCCATGCCTGATTATTATAAAAAAATGATTCTCTTTACATTGGTCATTGCACATTTTACTTGCTTAAAGCAAATCTGAAGTAAAACTTTAAGAATCACTTACATGAAACAAAATTAAGTATAAATCATATACAAGCATGGACTTCAACATCTCTACCTGATTTACATACTTTTTCTAAGATATATCACCTACACTCTAGAATATAAATGCCAACATTCTAAGTTATATTAGACTCACTGTGGTTTACTGTACTCTTATAATTTTAAAAGTACCTTCCTCCTTTATTGGCAAACAATGAAAACCAAATAGGACATTGAAAAAATAGGTAGAGGTAGACATAAACAGATGGAAGAATATACCTTGTCCATGGATTGGTAGAATCAACATCATTAAAATGTCCATACTACCCAAAGAAATCTATAGATTCAATGCAATCCCCATGGCATATTTCACAAACCTAGAAAAAATTCTTAAAAAATTCATTTGGAATAAAAAAGACCCTGAATAGCTGCAGCAATCTGGAGAAAAAAGAACAAAGTTGGAGGGATCACAATATCAGAGATCAAGCTATTCTACAAAGCCACTATTCTCAAAACTGCCTGGTACTAGCACAAGAACAAACATATAGACCAATGGAACAGAACAGAGAACCCAGAAATTGACCCAAGCCATTATGCTCCATTAATATTTGACAAAGGAGGCAACAGCATACAATGGAGTCAAGACAGTCTCTTCAATAAATGGTGTTGGGAAAATTGGACAGATACATGCAAAAAAAAAAAAAAAAAAAGAAAAAAGAAAGAAAGAAAGAAACTAGACCACCAACTTACACCATACACAAAAAAAACTCAAAATGAATAAAGGACTTAAGCGTAAGATGGGAAACCATAAAAATCCTAGAAGAATCCTAGGCAGCAAAATAGTAGACATTTTCATAGCAATATCTTTGCTGATACAGCTCCTAGGGCAATGGAAACTAAGGAGAAAATAAACAAATGGGACTACATCAAAATAAAAGCTTCTGCACAGCAAGGGAAACCATCAACAAAACAACAAGAAAGTCCACTGCATGGGCGAACATATTTGCCAATGTTATATCTGATAAGGGTCTAATCTCCAAAATTTATAGGGGACACATACATCTTAACAAAAGGAAGATAAACAATCGATCAAAAAATGGGCAAAGCACCTAAACGGACACTTTTCAAAACTGGACATACAGAAGGCCAAGAGACATATGAAAACATGCTCAAAGTCACTAATCATCTGAGAAATGCAAATCAAAACGACAATGAGGTACCATCTCACACCTGTCAGAGTGGCTATCATCAACAAATCAACAAACGACAAGTGCTGGAGAGGATGTGGAGAAAAAGGAACCCTCGTGCACTGCTGGTGGGAATGCAGACTGGTGCAGCCACTGTGGAAGACAGTATGGAGTTTCCTCAAAAATTAAAAATGGAACTGCCATTTGACCCAGTAATCTGACTTTTAGCAATGTATACCAAGAAATCAGAAACACCAATCAGAAAGGACATGTGCATCTCTATGTTCATAGCAGCACAATTTACAATAGCTAAGATTTGGAAACAGCCCATCAGCAGCTGAGTGGATTAGAAAACTGTGGTATATCTTTTCAATGGAATACTACACTGCTGTAAAAAAGATAGAACTCTTACCATTTGCAACACCATGGATGGACATGGAGAGCATTATGCTAAACAAAATAAGCCAGTCAGAGAAAGATAAATATCACATGATCTCACTCATTTGTGGAATTTAATAAACAACATAAACTGATGATCAAAAATAGAGCCAGAGGCATAGAAGCATCAAACAGACCAAAAAACTTAAGAGGGAAGGCATGGGAGGGTGGGGGGTGGTAAGAGATCAACCAAAGGACTTGAATACATGCATATAAGCATAACCAATGGACACAGACAGTCAGGGGGTGACGGCATGTGCTGGGGGGTGGGAGTGGCTGGGAGAGGTCAATGGGGGAAAAAGGAGACATATGTAATACTTTAAACAATAAAGAATTTTAAAAAGCAAAGAAAAGAAAACATTAAAATGATATAATTTATAATGATTCTGGATAATGTGATATATAAAAATGTTTCTTAGGAATCAAATAATTTATGATACATTTAAAATATAAAATTGTGTTTTGATTGACTTTAGTGGGTCTCTGATAATTGGAGATGGGCTAAGGTTCTTGCATAATAAACAATTGAGAAAAATAACAAAAACAAAAATGACACCCTTTTTATCTTCTTGTAAAGCCAAAAAGCCTAATCATATATTTCCCCTAGGATTGCTAAATTCAGTGCTGGTCTTTTTTTATCATACTATTAGCATAAGCATAACTGTAAATCCACTATTATGAAATTCTTAGTTTAAATCCATACAGGAACGGCTATTTATATAAAAAATAATGTGCTTTTCTAAGAAGATCTGATTAGGTAGCCAGTTTGTGATGAATTTCCTTATAGGTAACCTAATATTTGGTGACGATCTGCATGCAGTAAATTCCTGGGTGATTGCTCTGAAGGGAGAGAGAAGAAGGATCTCTAAACAAGGGATCCTTATTGGCCCAATAAGTTGTAGTCCAATAATGCTCATTGGCTGTAGTCCAATAATAAATGCTATTCCAGCACTACACTTTGCTCTACATGAAACACTATTTCACTGATATTAATGCAGGTTTCATAATTTATTTTTAAAAACTGGCTAAACTAGATAGGAAACCTGAGCAACAAACTCTTTGAACAAGTTGAGAGGCAGCGCTATTTGTTTTTGAAAATGTATTGATTTTAAAAAGAAGATAGATATACAGAATAACTTAAAAAATAATCTAAAGCTTCTACTGAAGTACGGAGTGAGCAAAATTTTCTATAAATCTGGCAAAGGATAGATTTAATAGTGTCCTGCTCTTGTCATATCAACATAATTGTGTGAACAATTTATACTCTTAAAATGTGTAAAGGCAGGCATTTCTTTCATCTTATTCATTCATCCTTACATTCATCAAATATGTAATGAAAAGCTTCTTTGTGCTAAACCTTTTGCTAGGAAGTAAGGATAGAAGGTTGCAAACCTCATGGATTTTATAATTTAGTAACCTATTGTTGATAATGCCAGTATGAAAAGAGTAATTAATATGGCCCAACACTCTCCATATAATGTGCTTCCCAGAGTTCCCGTTGTAACCATGAAAGAATATGGCAGCTATATACAGTTGTAGGTGAACTTAAGCCCTATTAACTTATCATGTTTCTCCCTACCCAGGGAGCATTAGTTCTGATGATTTTAAGATGCCTGATTTCCTCACAGCAGCCTCTGGTTTCTTTAGTCCAGACTTTTAGTTCTCTCATCTTGAATGTTCAGTAGGGGAATAAATTGAGAGTTAATGCACTCCCTCTTTCATTATGCTGTGGTTCATCAATACAACATTTCTCCATTTCATGTTTCGTTTGTGTCTTTTTACTATGGACTTTTGGATTTTAAAGAAGATCTGTTCTAAGCAGATATGATTTTCCAGTGTACATGACAGAACCAGAAACAGCAGGGTAACTACACAGATAATGCATTGCTGGTCAACGGCAGCAAGCAGAGTTCAATTCTGCATTGCCCTCTGACTTTGCTGCTTAATTATGCAGTGAAACTAAATTAGAGGTGAGCCTAAAATCACTGCATGCATACTATGTAAGAAGAATTCTTTGCCGAAAGTAAAACGAATCATTGCTGTTGTTGTGTTTTTGTGTTTTTTTTCCTGAATTCAGCACCGGCTAACTGTGTTATTATTTGAAGTTTTTGGTGTATTTGTTTGTTTTCTTAAAAGAATTTCATCTTGCATTAAGACAATTTTACTTATAAAACTTGAAAGTAGTAAGACATCAAATATAATTAATCAACATTCATATAATAAATTTATCCTTTTCCTCAATAACACATTCCACTAGAAAACTCTTCTCAGGTTCAAAAGTGTATTTGTTTAACTTTTATTTATGGTTTGCAAAAAATACCTATAATTAAGAACAAATATATCATTATAATGGCATATAAAAGGAGGAGCAATGCAATATGAGTAGAATTAATCTACTCTTTCCAATCACAGGCTTTATCCATTTGCCCAAATAATGCACAAAAGTGTGTCACCAAACTGAAGCCCATGTTCATTTTCATTAATATGATGAATGCCGAAGCCTAATTATATCTGAATGTATCCTGTGAAACTGGTCTCTTGACTTATTTTCCAAGGCATTTCTGCATTAATTTTATTCATTATCCTTCTTTCATGCAGTTTAATCTAAAGACATGAGAGAAAGAGATAATACAAAAGCAAACCTTCTGCAAGGTCTTTCAGGCTTCATACATTTCACTGAGGAACTGGAATTCACAATAATTGGCAGCCTCTGTAAATGTCTGCATTAATCATATACCCTGAACCCTGCAACTTATGAATTAAAATAGCTCTTTTCATGTTTTTTGTTGTTTCATCAGCTTGTTTGAAACTTATGGTCCTAATTGGTATTTCTGAACGAACATCACCATTTGATTTTGAATATTATTTTCCCATAAGAAAAGGTGCAGTTGTTGTTGATTATTATGAAATGATTATACCTAACAAACTTAGACATCTAATTTGAATATAACTCTGGATTCTACATGACCTTTACATATACTAGTACGCAGGAGGAAATCTATCTGCTCCTTCTTAATATTTTAAAACTATACTACTTTCCTCCTGAGGATCCTCTAGAAGACCTCTCTGGTCAGCCTAATGCATAGATCAGGTAATGAAGTCAATACAAAACGTGTGTGTTTAATTCATCAGAAGAGCTTCAGTTAAAGCAGTAGAAAATAATAAAGACTATTTGCTTAAAGTGCCAAATAACAGCTTCTTCTGGCGGTCACTCCCTTGAGGCTCATTTGCTGTGGGTCTTCAGAGAGGCTGATAGCAGTACCAAACATCACTAAAATGAAAGAAAAACAAAGGTCCCGTGGCAGAGATAGATTTGGGCACTTCTTTCTAAGGGAAATGTGCATGCCATTGTTGTAACCCCTGAATCTCCAAGTTTCTGTTGATCTATAGCTCTGTGATGGATCACTTTGCCATCTTCATATTAATTTTTTTTAATCCCCACCCGAGAATATGTTTTTATTGATTTTAAAGAGAGAGGAAGGGAGAAGGAGAGAGAGAGAGAGAGAGAGAGAGAGAGAGAGAGAGAGAAACATTGATGTGAGAGAGAAACATTAATCAGTTGCCTCCCCAGGGATAGAACCTGCGACCCTTCAGTGCACAGGACAACTCTCCAGACAACTAGGCCATACCAGCCAGAGCAATATTAGCTTAATTTTAATGTATTATAGATTAAAGATAATTTAAAAACTATGTAAACCAAGTTTTAAATTTATGCATGGATAATGTAATTCCCAGAGGCTTATCTCAAACTGTTTTTTGCGGACTCTTGAAGCAGGCTGTTCTAATTCAGATTTTTGCTCTATACCTTGATCAAGTTCCTTGATTATTTTGTGTTTAAATTCCCTCAGTTGTCAAACTTAGATACTAGTACTGGCTTGTAGGGTTAAATGAACTTTGTATTTAAAGAGCTTAGAGCAGTGCCTGGCATATACTATTTTATATCTAAATGCTATAATATATAATATCTGAGTTATAATAGACAGGTTTTTCCAGCTGAGCTGCCTGATTCAGTCTCTACCAATATTTACGATGCAAAGCTCACTCCAGCTATGTTGATTGGTCTAATTGTGAGAAAGAGAGCCTGGCCAGCATGGCTCAGAGGTTGAGCAGTGACCTATGAACCAGGAGGTCATGGTTCAACTACCAGTCAGGGCACATGTCCAGGTAGTAGGCTTGATACCCAGTGTGGTGGGTGCAGGAGGTATCCCATCAGTGAGTCTCTCTCAGCATTGGTGTTTCTTTCTTCCTCTCCGAAATCAATACAAATATATGTATTTTTAATTGTGAGGAAGAACATTTCGTTTCTCTCATTATAATTTTTTTGTGTGAATGTTAATACAGTTTATTATCGTCTTCCCTTCTCATCACAAATATTTGGTTCAATCTCCTTTCAGCTCACAAAACACACTCACACCCCTGCCTCTGTCTCGGGAGACCATATAAAAATCCGATCCAGTCACTGCCATGGACTGAATGGCCAAGGATCGTGGGCTGGGTCTTTACATCTGAATGTTCCTTGTCCCCTCTTGTTTCAGATGCCCATGAACTAAAGGGTCAAGTGATCTGCTTCTCATCTGCCCATTATACAATGTTATGACAGGGCTAGAATAATTTAAATATTTTTGGAAAGGTGAAGATTGGAAGATACACAATTACAATGTTTTGGGGATTTAATGGAAGGGTGTTACAAGAGCCCTTAGGGAGTGGGCATGCTCTTTTGCTCCCTGGATGTAGATTTCCAGTCTGTTGTTTCCCATGGTTCTTGGTTTCACCTTCTCTACAATTTTTCAACTGCAGACAATGCTCAAACTTATCTAGGTTCCTATACTTACAACTAAAGTCACATAATCACCTGTTTAGAATCTAAAACTTCCACCATGACAGCAAGTTCTGTACTAGCTGCCTCACGAAGTAGAAACCACATTTCCCCCAAAGTAGAAACCACATTTCCCCTTAATGTGGAAGACAGACTTTTAGATCAGTTCTAACTTCCTGGTGAATTTTTGCCATAGAGAGCTTGTTGACTGTTACCGAGATCATTACCTGTTCTGGGCTTGGGTTAATCCAAAAGCCAAGTGGAGTTGCAAGTCTCAGTTTCTTACCCTTGGAGGTCTTTGGGATCTCACATAAACTCATGGCTGTAAACCAAGATTTAGGCAGGGCTCTGCCCAAGATTCCTCAGCATCCAACTGATAACAGGACATATATCAGGGAAAGAGTAATAGGATTTTATCCATTCACAGGCCTTATTTCAGGACCCAATTCTTTGTACAATGTTTTCTTTCATAATAATTTTCTTTCAATATAAAAGTAAAAAGTAATCATTTTCAAAATATAAAAAATGAAAATTATAATGAAAACTTTTAAATCACCTCAAATTAGATCACTTTTAATCCCACAATAAAAAAAGATAAGTTCTAAACATTTGGCTTATTTCTTTCATATATTAATGTGCACATTTTTATGTTAATTTTTGTTTGTTTACTTGCTGTTTTTTCCCCCCTCTAGTTATTTGGAGTTCACCTGTTTTGTTTTTGTAGTAGTGATTTTAATTTAAAAATATTTTGATATTTATCTTTCTCTAGTATTTTATTGATGTTAAGTGAAAATAGTGTCCAATCTTTCTTTATGACATATGCTAAGAAAATTCACATATTAATACTTTCTTCTCTTGCCTTTCCCACAAATTCACAATTCTTGTCAATAAAATCTGCAATATTAGATTCCTTCAGTATAAGCACTATATGTAGCTAATTTCTCCACTGCCAAACCTTTTCTTTATTAATTTATAATTTCAGTTCCTTATTTTGGTTTATATTCATTGTCCTGGAACAAATATTGAAGAAGTATATTTTGGAGAACATATCAAGTATTATTGCAACTTGTGAAGACTCAGATAAATAGGAATATTATCGAGCTATCCCTAGGAGTGATGCTCATGTGGCTGGGTACAGACTTTTGGGTCTCTTTCTTTTAAGATGTGTAAACAACCAATCTGTCATCATGCATTTACTGATGTGAAGAGTTTTCAGCTGTTTATTCATTTATTAGTAACAACTTATTTTTCCAAAGTGAATATGCTGTAATGGTTTATGTATTTATGGAATTTTAAAATATTCTAGATTGGTCTGGGTATATGCAGTTTAAAAACATTAATTTTTCTTAGTGTAATGTAAATCCTGTTCCTATTTAATCTATCCCTGCATAATTAATGGTAACCTATTAAGCATAAAATGAATGATACTAATCTCTTCTTAATCTCACTCATCATATTCTTATATTAAACTTTCCTTTGAAGTTTCTCATATACACTATTTGATTTTCTGAGCTATCCATGGTGGTATGTATTGTGTCCATTTGGTTTCAAATTCAGAAATCATGCATTCCTTTAACTATAACTAATCTAAGTTAGTTCCTTCATAATATATTCTTGATTTATTTATACAAATAAAATGACTTGGTTTTGAACAAGCAAATTTCTAAAATAATTATTCAGTAAAAATGCATTTCAGCTGGAGACATTGCTCTTATTTGTTACTAGAGGCGTAGTGCATGAATTCATGCATGGGTGGGATCTGGCCAGCCAGGCTCCGATCATGGCAGATTGGAGCCAAGCCTATCAGGAGGAGGAGGCTGTTGGGAGGAGGAGACAGCAAGAGGTTGGCTGGCTGGCCCACCCTGATCGGGGCCCAATCAGGGCCGGGCTGGCCATGGGGGAGGGCCTGCAGGTGATTGGCTGGAGGGCCCCGCCCCCAATTGGGGTGAGGAGGTCAACTGGGGGTGGGGCTGGCCGTGGGGAGGGGCTGTGGGCAGTGGGCTGGCTGGCCCCACCCCTGGTTGGAGGGGTGACCAGGGGTGGGGCCAGCTGGGGGGAGGGGCCATGAGTGGTAGCCACTGGCCTTGCCCCTGATCAGAGTGTGGGGGGTTCATTGGGGGCAGAGCTGGCTGGTGGGGAGGGGCTGCAGGCCAATTGGGGTTAGGAGCTGATCAGGGGTGGGGCTGTCCAGGGGGAAGGGCTGTGGTGGTGGGCCGGCTGGCCCCACCCCTGATCGGAGTGGGGGGGTATCAGGGGCAGGGCTGGCTGAGGGGAGGGGCTGCAGGAGGTTGGCTGGCCAACCCCTCTCCCTATTGGGGTACGGGGGTGATTGAGAGCAGGACTGTCTGGGAGGAGGGACTGCGGGAGGTTGGCCGGCCAGTCTGACCCCCGATTGGGCCAGTTTTCTGGCAGCAGTGGGCAGCATAGTGACTGGTCGTTCTGGTTATTACAGCATTCCAGTCACCCTCATGGCCCCCCTGCCGGCCTGGTTGCCCCACACAGCCTGCTGTTCAGTCGTTTGTTTGTCCCTCACTAACTCCCCTGCTGGCCTGGTTGCCCCACACAACCTGCTTGTTCAGTTGTTTGGTCGTCCCTCACTAAGCCCCCTGCCCGCCTGGTCATAGGCAGCCATCTTGTGAGGGCATGGTGGTCAATTTGCATATCACCTCTTTATTATATAAGATAGGCTTCAAGAAGCTGACTTCTTTGGCTTGCATCCATTAAGCTTCTTGTCCTCTAGTTTCTGAGTAGTTTTAACTAATTGAGAGCACCAGGAAAACAATGGAGATAGAGGTTAGAGAATATTTTCTCCCAGTTCCTTATCTGATTGGCTGAAACTGAAAGTAGCTTTTCTCTGCCTAAGGTCACAGTTCCTTTTTACAAGTGGCCCTTTTAATACAGTTCTAGCTCCATTGGGTTCTGGAATCTATTCCTCCCTTGGTTTCTTCAGGACTAGGAGGGTGAGCCTCTCAGCTTTTGCTTTGGGATGTTTCCTTTGACATTTTCTCATAACCCTATCACATCTTTGTAAATAAAGCTGTTCCTTAATTAAAATTCCCTCATGTACTATACTTGTGATGCCTTTTTTCTTGGGGGGGGGGGAACCCCAGGTAATACAGTGTTTTAAGTGAAGGATGAAAAGATGACTACAATCTGCCTTTTTTATACTTTTCTCTTTTGGAGAAAAATTTGCACACTTTATATATTGGTGATGCTCAAATAAATTTAGGAGTTGTTGCCTCAAAAGGACAATTTAGCTCAGGTTCATCTTGTGAGAAAAAAATTATATATATACTTGCAAAAAAGCAATATTTACCAGCTTCTAAAATAAGCATTGTGTTCTCTGCTTTCGTAAGCCCAAAAGAGAGCTAACTGAAAAGATCTAGAGTGACTTGACAAAATGTTAGAAGTGCCATATAAAAAAGTCTGGTTGATGTCTTGTCATGTTAACTTTATCTGTGCAAAATCAGATGTCTGTATTCTCCTCTACTTGTAAGAAGATTAAGGTGCTGCATGACAGCTGGTTTTTAAAAGTGCATGCTATTCAATCTGGTCCCAGAGGGAAAAATGAAGTCACCCACCACTTTTATGTAAAAATTCTAGTGAGAGGATTCTCAAAAGTGAATGTTATCATTTCACAAAGGAATTAAATGTGATTCTAGGGAGGCTGGACTCCAACATTCCCCCTTATAAGAGTTTGTGCCACCTGGATGAGACCAAACTTTGATGACATAAAATGGTTAAATTTAGAAAGTTCCAGAACCATGTCATGGCAGGAACAATTGCTCAACTTTCAATGACCTCTCTTCTCCCTTCTGATTTTGATAATTTTTTTTTTAGGTGAAGGTTTTATTCATTAACCAATTCTGTTGTGTAAATGATAGAAAATATTTAATGCACTCTTTTACTGAGAATTCTCTTTTATAGCGAATTGGAGCTTTTAATCGAAGGAACAAAAATTCTAATTGTGTCCTTTTAGTCCCCAGCAAATCAGAGTGAGGGTGGCATTATGGATACATGGGGCATTCTTACTGTGTTGAATTTTCTCAACATACAAAGTTTTCTACTTATATCGATCAAATGTTCAGCTTTCTACTTTATTATATCCCCATGCACATGAGATCCATTACACAAATGGTCATTGAATTGAATGGAAAAGTTAGTTTTCATTGTTCGGTTTTCTTGACACATGAGAGAGGATCAGAAAAGGGAAACATTAAAAAGACAGAGAACACTACCTCACAATTTGTGAAGGGTTGTAGAAAACCAATATATAATAAAGTATTCTTTCCTTGTGGAAGCTTATAAAATGCTACCATAAAATTTGTACTGTGTACTTTTTATTTTTTATGTACTGTGTGCTTTTATAAACTGTATTATTCACCTGAAAAGAAACAATAAATAATAATTCCAGGGATATTCAAATTGATATTTTTTTATGGTCCTCTTGCAAAAATAGAGTCATAAAGTTGAATTTCTGATAGAGGGACTGAGCTTTCACTCTGCCACAAAGATTTGTTTGGAATTTAGGAATGAGCATTTTTAAACCTTGATGTCAGAAATCTGACAATCAAGTAAAATTTAAAAACATAAATGCGTGCTATATCATGACTTAGAAATAATTTAGTTTCATATGTTAGTTTTAACATATGAAAGATACAACAAAACAATGACAATCTAACTAAATCATGGCATCATAACAGCACAATTTTAGAAAGCATTTTTTCATCTAAAAGTTGTATATCTTTCAATACCTATAAGCATAACATAAAGTCCCAATCACATACTAGAATGCCTTGGGACCCTCTAAATAGGTCTATCCATGAATCCTGTGCTGTTAGACGCTCTTTATAAAATACAGATCAGCTTAACATTTTTCATCAAGCCATTAAGTAATGTTTCAAAAATCCTTATTTGATTTGTGATATTCCTCTATATCTAATTAGTTTTATATTCTGCATTTATTCCTCTTTCTGTCCTTCATTTCTATATCAAACAGTTTAGAAGTACCTACTCTTCCATCTTGGTCTCTACCAACCCTGGCTTTCTGATAAATTGAAAACACTTTATTCATTTCAGTAAAAATTGCTGGATCTCTTTTATCATGACATTACTTAAAGTGTACTAATTTTACTTTTCAAATATTGAGTGCCCTTTCCTATAATCTGGCTTCCGCAACCCAGAATCCCATCCTTAATCTATCAGTCCTACTTTAAGATTGAACTATAATTGAATGTTTAAATTCTTTATAGGGAATTCTCACACACTGGAAATCAACATATATGGCAGCATCTATGGTGCATTCTAAATATCAGCATAGCTGTCCTTCAGATATGATTCCAGTGTGGCATACTGTTAACATTTTTTCCTTTAGAAATTTTTTCTTCTCACAAAGAAAAACATGTAATTTTAAAACAACAGGGTTAGAACCCAATAAAATACACAGAATTATTAGGTAAAAATCATTATCTCTTCATTCCACCCACTATAACCATTCAAAACATTCTTCCTTCTTTCTTCTTCCCAGCCTCCTTCTCCTCTTTCTCCTTTCTCTTCTCTCTCTTCCTTCTTCCCTCTTTCCCCTTCTCTCTTCCTCAACCCCTTCTTTTTCTCTTTCAACATGAAGATCAAAGAAAAAGAATCTGGGATGGTGCCATCATCTGCTGTGGTTCAATAAGTAATGGACAACTATGGAGGCACCAAAAAATGAAAACAGTCCCTGAAGTTAGAGCTCTTGATTGTCATAAAACCATGGTTTGTATTAAAACCATGATTATGCTGTTTCTACTATGAGATTAAACAGTTCGTACTATAAAAAATTATTATTAATACATTGTGATATATTTTCCTTTAGGTGTAAGAACTATTCTGATATTTATATTTTCAGAATACATGTATTTATTTAGCAAAATCCACATCTTTTATTTACTACTAGGTGAAACATCATTCTTAAAGACATTATATTTGTATTGGTCTTCCATATCTGTGTAGCAAATTGATATAAAATTGTCTAGACCTGAGTATTTTGAAGACATAATGTGCATTACAACATTAATAAATGACTCTGACTTTTTACATATTGATACATATTTAAATGGTTATTTAAGATCTATTTATATGTATACTTATATGCTCATTTTACATATATAGAAATGCAACATACTACCTACTAATAGTAATGCACTGTACTAGTTGTTTGGAACACATTAGTGAATAAAACAGACAAGACTCTCTACCTTCTCAGAGCTTACATTCAAGTAAAGGGAGAAACGCAAGAAATTAAACACATGTGAAGATTATAAGTGCTATTTACAGAAAGTAGGGAACTGGTGGGATGTGGTGTAAAGGTTACTTAGTGCTAACACAGACTCACACAGATTAAAATCAGAGAATGAGCTCAGCCAGTGTGGCTCAGTGGTTGAGTGTTGACCCAGGAACCAAAAGGTGACTTGTTTGATTCCCGGTCAGGGCACATGCCCAGGTTACAGGCTTGATCTGATCCCCAGTTGGGAGAATGCAGGAGGCAGACCATTAATGTTCTTTCTCATCATTGATGTTTGTGTCTCTTTCTCCTTCTCCCTTCCTCTCTCTCTCAAATCAATGAAAACATTAAAAAAATAAATATCTGAGAATGAGTGAGAATTATACTTCCTGCGGTGCACAGAAATAAACAGAGGTAAAGGTCCTATAATAAGAGTCTCTGCATTTTTGGTTGTTGTGGAGTTGAGCTTATTGGATGAAGTTTAGGGGTTTTCTAGGGACAAGAAACATGGAACTATGAAGGCTAGAGGTGGAGGGGAAAACCCACCTTCAAAGATAAGAGAAATGAAACCCTAAAAGTTCTACCCAGAGAGCTTAAGGTGCTCTATTTCTGAAATTTATTAAGCAGAGAATGACAACTTTCTGACTTATATAATTTAGTCATTCAGCCGCTTTAAGAAATATGTTAGGATTTTATGAGATTTTTCTCTCTTTTAAAAAAACCCACTCTTATTGAGATATTATTGGCATGTAAAAATTCTCTATCTGTAAGATGTACAACTTGAGGTTTGGATATACATATACAGTAAAATAATTAACACGAATAAGCTGGTTAACATATCCTGATATCTGTCATTTTAAGGATGGAACAGAGACTGTAAACATGTCTCCATATTAGATGAAAGCCAGAGTTCTTCAACTGTGCGTGATCTTGGAATGGTTGTTTAAGATATAAATATGAAGGTATTGTGTTTATGAATGTAGAAAAAATTGAAATGATATTGTCACATAATTACTTAATATTTCTGCAGAATGTCAGAAAAGCAGGGCATGTCATCAGAAAGTATATTTAAATTTGAGAACAATGCAACCAGTCCAATTCAACTACAAATAGCATTTATTGTAGCAGCTGTGGATCAAGCACATATTTCTACTCATTAAGCAGATGGTTGCATATGTGTTTTATGATAATCTGCCTACATCACTATAAGAAAGGAATTATCACAATTGTACAAACACTAGTTTCCCTGTTTGTTCAAATCAAGAATCAAGAGAACCAGTATTTTTTCTGCTTTTTTTTTTTTTTTTTTTGGAATTTCCAACATATATAAACTAAAGACTAAATAGTGTTGAATTAACTTACTTTTCTTGAAATTCCATTCTTGCTGTGTTAATGTTTAGGTAACCACTGATAAACCAATTCAAAAAATTATAGATATGATTGAAATTCACTTAGAGTTTTGACATGTTTTATCTACAATCAGAAAATAGAATTGAAGAGAAATATCTCTCACAAATAACAAATACACTAATATATGCACATATGTAGTCTATGAAAGCAAATAAAAATATAGAACATGCAGAGATATACATGGTGAAAAATAGCTTGTTTTCATGGTGTGTCTTCCTCCTACCGTAAACAACAATTAATAGTGTTATTTAAAAGGATTTAAATTATCAGACAAAATATGTTTATGTAATGACTTGTTTTGTCATGTGGTACCATCTGACCACAGTTACTTCTTTCATTTTTATAAGGGGCCACTCTCTGAATAGAATTCACTGATATATTATGCAATGAGGTCAACATATCCTTTACTGAAAACAAAATGTTTATTCAGAGATCTCAAAAATCAGAGAAACATAAATACACTGTGTTAAAATTAAGAACATTTGTTCATCAAAAGCATTTTTATGAGAGCAAAAATGCAAGCCTCCAAGTGGGAGTAGATCTTTGCTGTCCCTTGTCTAACAGTCTTTATCCAGAATATAAAAAGAGTTCCTTCAAATAAAAAATAAAACGGGTAATCCAATAGGAAAATGAACAGACACTTCAAAAAAGAGGATAGCCAGATGAGATCGGCACATTCAGGGTGGTCCTTTGAATGGCTATTATCAACAAGACAAGTAATATAGCAAGTGTTAGTGAAGGTGAAGATAAAAAGAAACTCTCATTCACCGCTGGTGGGAATGTAAGCTGGTACAGCCACTGTGGAAAAGAGTGTGAAGGTTCCTCAAAAAAAAAAAGAAGAATAGAGCTACCATATGACCTAGCAATCCCTCTTTTGGGTATCTACCTTAAAAATTTGAAAACATGTATTCACAAAGATTTATGTATCCCTATGATCACTGTAGTGTTATTCATGGTGGCCAAGACATGCAGACAACTGTAGTGTCCCTAGATAGAAGATGAATAAACATGTGGTCCACATGTATAATGGAATACTACTCAGCCATAAGAAAAGATAAAATACTGCCATTTGCAACAACATGGATGGATCTTGAGAATATCATGCTAAGTGAAATAAGTCAGACAGAACTCTTAAGAACCATATGATTTCACTCATATGTGGGATATAAAACTGAAAGCAACAAATGAACAAACAAGAAAAACAAACAAACTCATAGACACAGATAACAGTGTGGTAGTTACCAGAGGGATGGGGATTGAGGGTAGTAAAGAGTAAAGGGGGTCAAATATATGGTGATGGACGATGATTTGGTGGCGTGATGGGCACACAATATCTATGATACAGATCATATATCATAGAAATGTGCAGTTGAAACCTATTGTCACCCAAAAAATGTAATTTAAAAAGAGGATAGCTAAAGAACCAATAAACATTTGAATATAGGTTCAACTTCATTAATCATCAGGGGAATAAAAATTATAACAATGTGATACTACTAAACCAATGGCAATATAGATATGTAGAGAAACTAAAATTCTCATACAGTGCTATTGGGAATATAAATTTACCAAGCATTCTGTTTGTCATTATTTACTAAAATTGAGTTGATACTACACTATGACTAAGCAATTCCACTGCTAGCTATAACCAATGAAAATGTTAGTAATATTCAATACTCATTAACATTCCTAATCAAGAATAATCATAGTGGAGCTTTAATATAGCCCCAAAGTAAAAACAAGCCAGTATCAGTCAACAGTGTAAAAGATCACATTTTATAATATTTATTTATACAATGGAATTTAATATTATAATGAACATGAATAAACTACTACTATATTCAACAACATGGATGGATCTTATTGATATACTATTAAGCAAAAAAAAAAAATCAGATACAAAAGAGTAGCACTGTATGATTAAAAATGAGACAAAACTAATTTTCAAATTATCCTTACTAGTTAGGATAGTGTATACTTTGGATATGAAAGGGGACACAGAGAAACTTTTTGAGGTATAGCAAAATTCCATTTCTAATGTGGATGCTGATTACACATGGGTATATACTTTATGAAAAGTAACTGAATTGAAATATATAAGATACACATGCTGTGTGTGTGGTATAGTTACAACCTATTAGATGACAGATGCCTCCATTTGTTTTACAAGCATGATTCAATAGACAGGTTATAAAATATTTATATAAGTTGATTCTAACAATTAAGTCCAATAGACAACACTTACAAATATAGAAAATTCAGGACACAGAAAAAAATCTGCTTAACATCCTTGGTACAATTAATTCCCTGGTATCTGGATCCTGAGCCTTTGGGGTGGGAGGGTCAACTGATTTTGTTCTCTTTCTTGTGAGTCTTTCATGTTATTATCTCATGTGGTCTCCATTAGTATCTCCATTTCTCCATTCCCCATAACCTTTCTGACTAAAATTAATTCTTGTTTATGCAATTTGTCAATAGTATAGTGAAGACTTTATTAATTGATTTTGCTTCCTTCCTATATGCTCTGCATAATTCTGTCATGGACCAGGTTTTAGAAATCCTGTGCTTTAAGTCTCTTTAACCTGTGCACATCACATCTCTGAGGAACCAAGGAAGAGGGATCCTTGTGATCAGTGACAGACTTCTACCCTCGTTGAGGGCAGCATGTAAATTGGTGAGAATAAAAAACACTTCCTGTTTGAAAGTGAAGATAAAAACATATCTCTATTTCACCTTAGCTGGTTTTGCTCAGTGGTTAGAGCATCAGCCTGCAGACTGAAGGGTCCTGGGTTTGATTCTAGTCAAGGGCACATGCCTGACTTGTTGGCTTGATCCCTAGTAGTGGGTGTGCAGGAGGTAGCCAATCAATGATTCTGTCTCATCATTGATGTTTCTCTCTCTTTCTCTTTTCCTCTCCGAAATCAATAAAAATATATCGAAAAGACAAACAAAAAACACACAACATATCTCTATTTTGTCCATCATGTAGGGCTAATAGCAGTAATGCTTCTTTACAATGTAATTACTTAGTTTCCAAAATTAAGCCAGTTACCATACTTTGGCACCCTGACTTCTAATTGTTACCTTATTAGCATAAATTACCTTCAAAGTGCAGTGTAGTGCATGCATACACACATTGATTATGTAGTATATAGTACCATAGTATACTATACTCTTTTCTGCAGAGTTTTCAACTGAGTTAAAATTTGAATAGGGGTTTGCTTGAATGTTGCATTACTGAGAATATATGCATAGAGAACTTGTTGAACTGAAGGTGTATGTTCCAATCTCATTAAATAAGGATTTATTTGTTTTTATCTACTTAGAAAGTATTAAGAATTATTTTGTACCTTTACCCATGTTGTCCAAAATAGAGATACAGTGAGGAGCCTATTCTTCGAGTCTCTAACTATAAGGAAGGCCTATGGCCTATTGTAAAGGGCTCTCCCAATTACGACAGGCTTAGCCAGAAACTATCTCTTTTGAGAAACTCAAAGTCAGTAAATGATTAGGGATCTTAATTACACCTGTAATATTCCCTCTCTTTTGCCATAAAGCATGAGTAGTATCCTATCACCTGTGTCATATTCAATTGGTGAGAAGCATGTTACAAATTCCACCACCATTCAAGGAGAGGGAATTCTACAAGGACAGTTCATACTATGGTGTGAACCTGGAATGAAGAAGAGTCTAGCTTCAACAGGAGATAGTGTCTTGTTTTAACCCTCACCCACGGATATGTTTTTATTGATTTTAGAGAGAGAGAGGAAGGGGGAGAGAGAAACATCAATGTGAGAGAGAAACATTGATCGGTTGCTTCCCATACATGCCCCACCAGAGACTGAACCCACAACCTAGGTATATTCCCTGACTGGGAATGGAACCTTCAACCTTTTGGTGTACAGGACAACACTCCAACCAAGTGAGCCACCTGGCCAGGCAGGAGATAGTGTCATTTTGTACCCAATCTAGGGTTATTTCAGATTGAATAGGGGAAATAGGTAGCAGCTGATAGATTCCTTGTATTGTTTTCCTGGTTTGTGAAGTGAGAATCATTATGGCAGGAAGGGGTAAGTAAAAAGCCATGAAAGTGCCACCAACCTCCATAAAAATAGTAAATCAGAAGCAAGTAGCTTCAGTAGGGCAAATGGAGAGTACAGAACTGCCATCAAATAGCTGAAAGATGTGGGGATGGAAAATCCCGTCACATCCCCATTTCTATCTCATATCACTGGCTTGATCTGTGCAAAGTCCAATGTGCTTGGGAAGTTGATAACTAAATAAGATAGTAATGCCAATTGCAGCTGCCATAGTGAATACAATGTTTGACTTGGAAAAATACTCGTAACTCTGGCAACTGGTATGCAGCCACTAGCCTGCCAAATGTTTTCAGTTACATCTCCATTAGAAACAAAATCAGAGCAGTGTATGTTTATGTAGCGAGGACACTAGTACACCCTTCTTTCCTTGTTCTTTCTATTACGATATTTAGAGGACTTTTAGTCATCTTGATATATCTCATAATGTCTTTCTGATCTATTACCTTGATGATATTGTGCTAGTTTGATCTAGTAAGCCATAAGCAGTAAGAATCCTAGATTCCTTACTGATAGATAGGCTTCCAAGAGTGTGGTAAATAAACCCTCAAAAATGTAAGACAACTTATTGGTTAGGTTTCTAGGAATTCACTGGTATGTAGCATTTAGACATATTCCTATTAAAGTAAGGGAAGCCTTGCTCACTTTACACCACCCATGAAAAGAAGGAGCCACAGTGTGCTGTGAGAGAGACCTTTGGCATTTCAGAAGCAACACATTCTACATTTGATTCTTTTGCTCTGTTCATTTTTAGATAGCTCCTATGAAGGACAATTATGATTGAGACTTGGAACACTAATTTCTTCAGCAGGCCCAGGATGTATTAAAAGATACCCTACCATTGGATCATATGACCCTGCATATCTAAACATATTGGAAGAGAGAGGAAAGACAGAGAGAAGCAATGATGTGAGAGAAACACATTGATTGTTTGCCTTCTGCATGAGCCATGACCAGGACCCAGCCAGGTAGCATCCTGCAACCTTGACCCTGGGACCTTTTGGTTAGCAGGCCGACGCTCTATCCACTGAGCAAAACTAGCTAGGACAATAACACAATCTTTTTAATTGCTATTAATTACTCTGTCTCCTCCTTCATTTAGGTTTAAGTATGGTAAATGTCTATTATTATTATTCATGGGGATACTGCCCTATTCCCTGTGGTGCAGTTTGTGCCAAAACGGTTGTAGATAGTTCCTTATTACTAATTAATATTACTATTGATCCTAATTAGAGTCTGATATCTATTTACTATGGTGTTCTTCACACACAATGGCAGAGGCCAAACACATTTGAAAGAGGAAAAGAGATAATATCTTAGAGTTCATCCTGATATTACTCTTTAAGAAAAAGCTGGAATCCAGGAAACTTCTCAACAATACATCTTAATTTTGTAGATAGAGACTCAATAGCAAGCAGACTCAATTTATATTGCTTGTAGATTCAACTAGACAACCAAATAGAAAGAAATCAGACAGTTTAAAGAGGGAAAATATAAAGAAAATCAACATTAAATACCCTTGGGACTGAGTGAACTTCAAGGTGACATATAGTAGGTAGGAAGAAAAAAATATTACCAGACCAGAAAAAAATTGATATTACCTTAAAAGAAGACGAGAGCCTGGCCAGTGTGCCTCAGTGATTGAGTGTTGACCTATGAACCTGGTGTTCATGGTTTGATTCCCGGGCTGCGGGCTCCATCTCCAGTAGGGGGCTTCCAGATGATTCTCTCTCATCATTGATATTTCTCTCTATCTCTCCCTCTCCCTTCCTCTCTGAAATCAACGTACATATATATGTAGGCATGTGTCTATTTATCTTCCTACTAGAGGCCCAGTGCGTGAAATCATGCAGTAGCCCGCTACAGCTCGCAGCCCCACTCACCCTCTCGCTACTGCTCACTGCCCCACCCACCCGGCGCCCGCCTTGCTGTGATCGGAGCCTGTGGGTCGCGGGGGGAGGTGCTCTAGGCACCTCATGGTGATGGGTCATCTGGTCATCCTAGTCATCATGGACACTGGCTTTTTTTATATATAGATGTGTCTGGCATCTATTTTCTTTATATCCTCATCAGTAGTTTATATTTGGAGGTTAATATATAAAGAGCTTTTCTTCTGGCAGATCTGGCTCTACTGTGGAAAGCCCACATGAAGTCACCCTGACTATTCTGGTCACAGCAGAATAGAGTCATGCAATTGGTAAGACTAGCTTAGCCCCTAGGGGAGCAGCAGGATAGCAATGGCTGTAAATTTAAAACAGAAAATTGCCATTCTTGAGATGTGGATACATTCTAGTTGAACATAACTGTGACTTTAGAAAGACATTTTTCTGCTTTAAATTCACAGTAATTGAACCTGTAGGTTGACTTCCCTCTCTAGGGGCTAAGCCAGCATGGCCATTTTGAAAAATTTGCCCCTTTGTGACCTAAAGAACAATAGACATTTCAAACAATGGGCTCAAAGGCAAAGCACACTGTGAATGGGGAAATGACTAAAATATCCTGAAAGATTTCCAGTGCTAGGCCTTTGGAGAATGGTTCTGGCCCTGTACATACTTTCCTGCAAATACTCAGATTTAAACACACACACAAAAATAAAATTCATCCTATTGTTTACCATACCTATTATTTTAAATAATCATCTGGGAATTTCTTGTAAGCCTTATTCTTCTGTTTTGTTTTACTTTCTCCTCCTTTACTTGTATTAACATTCAATAACTGAATAAACCAGTTCATGAAATATAATAATGCTAGAATGAGCCTTGGACAAATTGGTGAAGAAAAAAATTGGCAGCATCCCAATTTTTTCTTATTCTATTAAAAATATATTCTGTGAATCACTCCCTAACAGCTCACATATTTTCATTTATTTTTATAGCTCCATAGAATTATATGTTGTTGTCTCAGTTCTCAGCCCTATCTGGCCTGAAGCTAAAGGAGATAAAAACTCCTTCAAATATAAAATACAGTCTTTTTTCCACCTAAGATATTACTTGGAAATTTAAGATTTTGATTTTTTTTTTCCTCATGTAAATTTTCCAGTACTGTCAGAAGTTACCACAACATGCCACAAATTTTTTCATTACTGTTTTCACCAAAACAACTATCAAACTCCTAGATCAGTCAATATCTCGTTCTCCATCTACACTTCATTTTATACCATCACTGATGATAATATAGGTAATTATGATATCCCATACGCCATTACTTTTTGTCACCCTTAAATTATATAAATTATACTTACGTGGGGGAAAATGGCATCCCCTTTTTATATCTACATTTTAATGCAGTTTTAAAATGAGAATATCCAGTGTGTGTGTGTGTGTGTGTGTGTGTGTGTGTGTGTGTGTATGGTATGTTCAGGCTTGTTATTTCTCAAGTCTTTGCTTCTATTCCCTATTCAACCATTAAAACACAAGACTCTTGGATATTTTACTTTGAGGTAGGTTGCTATAAGTTGATGACCCAGCTAAAAGAATTTAGAAAAAGACAGCTAGGTTTAAAAAAAATTCCAGCCCTAACCAGTTTGGCTCAGTGGATAGAACGTTGGACTGTGGACTCAAGGGTCCCAGGCTTGATTCCAGTTAAGGCACATGCCTGGGTTGTGGGCTCGATCCTTGGTGTGGGGCAGGAGTCAGCTAATCAATGATTCTCTCTCATCATTAATGTTTCTAAATCTCTCTCCCTCTTCTTTCTTCTCTGAAATCAACATATATAGTATTGGTATATATACACACTGAGTGGCCAGATTATTATGACTACCCCATCAGTACTTTGTTGGGCCACCTTTTGCCTTTAATACTGTGGCAATTCTTGGCATTGATTCCACGAGATGTTGAAAGGTGATGCGAGGAATCTGACACCATGCCTGATGAACAGCACTGTCCAGTTCTGTGAGATTTGATGGTTGTGGAACCAGCTACCTGATGGCTCTTTTAACTTCGTCCCACAAATGCTCAATTGGCTTGAGATCTGGTAATTGGGGGGCTGCCTAAGCAAGGTAAAGTCTCCCTCATGTTCTTGAAAGCACTCCTGCACAAAACGAGCACTGTGGCATGGTGCATTGTCTTGTTGGAAGAAGCCATCTCCATTGGGATACACCATCAACATGATAGGATGGACTTGATCAGCAATGATAGTTAGGTATGTTGTGCTATTCAGATGTTTATAATGATCTGGCCCTCTAGCAACTTCAGCATGAAATTATAGCTAGTTTGCCTACAAACATCAGGTGGTCATAATAATCTGGCCACTCAGTATATATATATATATATGTATATATATATATATATATATTCCCATATTTTAGAAAGAATTAGTGGTCTGTGGAAGCAATGAGGAACAGAATAAATAAAATTTAAAAGTGGGAAAAGTCTTTCTGAGATTAAAAGATAATGCTGACAATTGCCATCCAAACCCCTTTTCTTCTGGGTTTTAATCCTAGATGTAGACCGGAAATCTGGCTTGGTCTAAACAGAAACCCTCAGGTTAGATAAAAATGAAATCCCAAACCTTTTTTAAAACACACACACACACATACACACACACACACACACACACACACACATGCACAATACACACCAAACCCCAGAGGATTGACATGAGAAACATTGGAATATGAGACTCCTCAAATGTATGATTGGTTTTCCCAAAGAACATTTATTTATTGTATTTTGAGATTGCATAGAAGCCCACTAAGTTATACACAAAATCTTGTAAAGGCAAAGTGAAATCTCCCAGAGTTTCATGGTGTTTAAGAAATATAGACGTCCAGTCAAGATGGCAGTGTAAGTAAATGTGGTATTCGGAACCTCCTAAAACCCCATCAAAATTACAACTAAACTATAGAACAAATATCATTCAGAAAAGCCTGAAATCTAGCTGAACAGAAGTTTTATAAGTAATGATATAAAGAAGAAACCACATTGAGATTGGTAGGAGAAGCAGAGATGCAGAAACAGTGGGTCTACACCCATTTGTGGAGGTTAAAAATCAGGAGGGCTATATTGGCTTCAAAGGTCCCACCTGAGGAGCCAATGATCCTAATCTCACACCAGAATCCCCAGCCCAGGTTTCTGCTGGGAACAAAAGTCCTCATAACTTCTGGATGTGAAAACCAGCGGAGATTATGGCTAAGTGAGATGGAGGGTGTTGTTGACTCAGTTGTTCCTCATTAAGGGCCTGTGCACCAACTTATTCAGATTCACTGTCTCTGAGCTCCAGCACTGGAGCAGTAGCTCAAAAAGTGCCAGGGACATATGGGGAGGAACTGAATTGTCTAGCTTCAGAGTGAGAGCTAGAGGGACAGCCAGGCAGAAGTGCTGAAAGAGATCATTGTTCCTTTGCTGAGCCCTCCTCCAATCCCTCCAAAGAGCCAAGAGGCAGGCACCATATCTTAGTCTCCCATAAAACTGGCTAACTCTGTTAGCCCCATCTTGATGATTCCCCGAGAGCCTGCCCCACCTAACTTGCAGGCCCACCCATGCCATTTGAATGGCTTTTCCATACAAATGGCCTCTGTTGTCTCACGCTTTGAACATTACTAAAATCTCTCAAACAAGTTTCAGCTGGCCTCTGGCATATGCCATACCTCTCACTAAGTGACCTCAGGCCTGGCAGTAGTGGCATCCAGTGTTAGTTTGCAACTTGGCCTCTCCCAGGCACCTCCAAGCCCAGCGTAAGTAGCAGCCATCTGCAGATCATTCTTCAGCTCATGCAGGGTGGCTCCAGGCAGGGCATTAGTAGTGGCTGACCTCTGTCTGCATCTCCTGGGAGACCCCAGAGTCACTGCACTTGGTGAACAGCTTCAGACGACACCAGATTACAACCCAACCACCTCTATGAGTGTTTGGGAGGGGGAGGGGGCTGGCCCCTGCAAGAAACTCTTCCACTATAGTTAAGCAAGTCCTTGCAGCTGATCAGCCTGGTGGTCATTTCCTCCCAGTGATGTGCCAAGGGGAGAGGGGTTGAGGAATGGGTGGAAAGTGATAAGTTAGAAAATTTAGTCTGGCATTAGATTACAGTGTAGATTTCAGTTGAGATCATTTCATTTTAAGATAAAATAAACACTGCTTTTTCAAGAAAAAAAAACTTGAACAGTATTTATTTCCAACAAACTCAGACTGCGAAGTAGTCTTTTTCCTTTCTGGGTGACAATGAGAGATATCTGTACCTATTTTTTTCTAATGTCATATTTACAAATATTCCATGGCCATTCTGGGCTTTGACAACAGAATGTTCAGAATCCCCTACACTATGTCAATTGGTATTTATCTTTCTTGGGAACAAAATTTAGTATCAAAAGCACAATGAGGTAATTAGGAATTTTCTAAGCTTTAAGCAAAGATCTCTATCAATTTGTATTTTGAATATTTAATGACCTTATTAATTGAGTTCTTCACATCTATGGAAGGCCTAAACCAGATTAAAATATATTAGTTATGACAGAGATAGATATAAATCATTTAGCAGTTCAGTTTATTAAGATGTAAAAGGAGAAATATTTCAAAAGAAAAATTTCAAAAGAGATACATTCTTGTAAATACAGTGGAGCCTTACTTTTCTTTCATACAGAAAAATTTAATGTATTTTACAACCCTAATGAGTTGCATTATATAATAATACAAAAATCCTTAAATTATATTGAAAATGATTCTAAATAACCCCTCCCATAAGAATTTCACATTTTAAATAATACCAGAAATGACAGCACTTACGTTGTATAAGCAGAACTATTGTAAAAACTTCTTGTATCAGCACAATGACATTGAATTTCTTTTGAAATATTTAAGAAACATATTTTGTCATTAATTTAACATTAAATAGTTTTAAATATAATGATTACTGAACTTTGAATAATAATTCTATTGATTAATACAAATTCTTATAATGCAAATTATGGGAAATTACACAATTCTCATGAAATGAAATGCCAAAATCCAGTAGTATTTATTTTTGCAGAGTGACATTTAAATTATATTTGTCCTTCTGCCTTAATACATGAGCTGATCATATCATAGTGCTAATCAGGTAGTAGTACATCCTATCTAAATTGGTGCCATTTTAGTTCGTATTTCATTGGTCACAGATTATAAAGTCAAATGTGCGGAACTTGCCAGTATGTCCCATTAGCTGTGAGAAAAGTGGTTGGATCAAAACAAAACAGACTACAAAAACATTTCAAAATAAATACATGTAATGCTGGGCTATTGGTAATATTGTCATAGTTCAAAGACGATATATATACTGAGTGGCCAGATTATTATGATAGGCCAGATTATTATGACCACCGCATCAGTACAATGAAGTGAATTAGTTATGCAAATCATCATCATCATCATCATCATCATCATAATAAAACCTTGAGAGTATTTTCTTAGGAAGTTTTCAACATTCAGTATTTTTGGAAGTGTCAATGAAATACTGATGGGGTGGTCATAATAATCTGGCCACTCAGTATGTATATGAGAGAGAGAGAGAGAGAGAACACTATTCTTTCACACAAATCCATTTCCTTTGCTATTTCCAAAGATAGATTTAAGTTGGAGTAAAATGGTTTTAAGTACTTTTTGTGCAAAGTATGCAATTATATGAAGAAAATGTTTTAAATACGCGCTGTGTAAAGTGTGCACTCAGGCAAGGCAGCAATAAGACATATTTGCTTCTTAAAGTGGTATTATATGGATATGTGATTTCTAAGGTTGTTGATGTCTTTGGTAGTATTATTATATATCTTAAAAAGCATTGGTTAAAAGGCATTAAAGCCTAAGATGCTATTTTAAAAGCATAATAAATATGTACTGTAATGTAGAAGCCGAGTAATTAAACAGAACTCTACCTGTCTTACAATAATTTGTCAGTATTACTGCTTTATGGGGAATACATTCACTGCAGAGAACTTTTACCAAACCTACATACACAGTGCCTCTTAAAAACCATTACGGTTATTTTTATAATATCCCTGCAGGTTAAGTGCTACCAATTCTATTTTTCACTTAGAGAAATTTAACTGCCTTATTCAGTTCAAATCATAGTTAAACCTTATTATAGAACACCTTGCTCTACTGTATATGGAGTGATAATATGTATAGGATATGTAATGCACATGTAACTCACTGAATCATATGACCTAAACACAACGTTGTGCTTAGTCCTAAAACTGGAATTATTATTTATTTGTTTATATCATTCATTTTCAATCAGCTGTAGTAAAGCAGCTTGCTATTTAGGAGTGAGTCTTCATTTGGCTCATCAGCTTTCCCAGTAGATAATTGACTGTCCACTAATAGCTAACTGTTAAAACACATGGGATTCTCTGAATTAGCAACATGAAATCTCTTCTCTTCCAGAGAACAAAAAGTTGGAGTTATTTATTGCAGCAATATTATATTTGATGATAGTGTACTACACATCTAAATGTATCGTTCTTATGAGGATTCATGGGACGAGATTCACTGAGGTCTTAGAGACGTGATAGACTTTCCTAATTTTGTCTTAACTTTACTTTGGGCACTGTGATCCCATAACTGAGGCTCTGTCTCCCTGGACAGGGATTGCTAGGAAGCTCAGGGCACATGTGTGGTCCACTCCTCACAAGCGTGTAGGGCCTTATGGCATGTGCTTCATCCCTCCGTTCATTTCATTTCTCTCACCATTAATACCCGTCACTGATAGGTCCACACTTACTCATATTGCTGTGCTGTTTGTGTTTTAAGCTGTCTAGATACGTCATAAATATAACTTTACTCAGATGAATTTCACAGGAAATTTGAGGCAGCTCTCTTAGATAAACTTAATACAGTATAAATATAGCAAAGATATACATTATCACAGGGAATATGAGTGTGAATTAAGCAAAGATGTAGATCTGATTCTAATACAACTTTTAAAAATCGGGCTGCAGATTTGGTTCAGTACTTTCTTATGATCAAAGGAAAAGACATGTGATTAATTATAAAATTTATATTGTCAACTAAGAGAAAAATTTTTAAGAAGCATGTTGGCTCCAGTTACGTCATTTTTTTCTCTACAATTTAAGTTGAAAATAAAGACATTATTATGGTATTCAACACTATTTTTATATAAAATGTTTACTGTTGAATCAAGTGAACAGATAGTATCATATGTAAGGAAATATCATTTTCTGTTTCCATGAAATGTAAGGCTGAGGAGAGTAATTAGTAGCAATGACTTATACTATATAATCAAAATAACTCCCACATACAAATAAAATGTAATATAAATAAGAAGAGAAATTGGGAATATTTTATTTTATAATTACAAAGTGAAATATAGATAAATACTTTGCTCTAATAGTCAAATTGTATCTTAATAAATATAAAATACATTTCTCAAAATGTTTATAAGCCTCATAGTTACATCTTAACAAAGACCTTATTTTATAAAGCGTTTTGATGGCACTTTACAGCCTCAATAATAATATGGTCCCAGGACATCTTCAATGCCTTCCCACTCCTCATTCCAAGCTGGAAAATAAATATATGAGAGGTGCATGTGCATGTGTCAATTTAATATGCTAAAGTGACATTTAAAATATGTAGGTGTCAACTAATTTAAAAATACTTTAAGCCCAGCTTATGTTGTTCAGTGGATGTCAAGTTTTGATTCCCTGCCAGGGCACATGCCCAGGTTGTTGGCTAGATCCCCAGTAGGGGGTGTGCAGGAGGCAGCCAATAGATGATTCTCACTCATCACTGATGTCTCTATCTCTCTTTTCCTCTCTCTTTCTCTCTCTTAAATCAATTAAAAACATATTTAAAAATAAATAATTTGGAGAAATTGTCAATACCAAAAAAGTTGCATTTCTACTTTTTACTATTCACAAAAAATATAAAAATATGAAGTCAGATATATTTATGATATTGAAGCCTAGAAATTCTTTTTTTAAAAGTGTATACAATAGGTACTTTTTATGTAATATCAAATTGATAATATTTATGTAAAAGTATATAGTAAACAAAGTCCAAGGAAAAATAGCAGAGTAGGAGAAAATATGTATAACATATAAGAAAATAACTAAATCCATTTAGGTTGCCATAATAAGATACCATAGATAGGGTGGCTTATAAACAATAGAAATTTATTTCTCACAGTTCTGGAAACTAGAAGTCCAAGATTAAGGTACCAGCAGATTTGGTGTCTGGTGGTTTAAGGATGTAGTCTTTTCTCTGTAACCTCTAATGGCAGAAGTGGGCAAAGGTGCTAGCTCTCTGGGTCTCTTTTATAAGGGCACTAATTCTATTTATGAGGGGTCCACCCTCATGACCTAATCACCTCCCAAAGGCCCCACCTCATAATACCACCACATTGGCAGTTATCTTTCAATGAATTTTTTGGGGGAGCGAGGGGGCGGGAGGAGACAAACATTTAGTCTTTAGCAGTCTCTAAATCAAAGAAATCTTCTCTGACACCTTTTCTGTTGTTGTTGTTCAGATAAGACAGAAGAGATGATTTATTGTACATATTATATTCAGCCACAACTGAGAACAGAACCAGTGCAGAATGTCACAGGTCCAGGGCAAATATCCAAAAGGGACTGTTTTTGTAAGAGCAGGGTGGGTCTCTGAAAAGATGGCCACGGTGTTCAGATGGCCTGTATGCTCTAGCTCCCATCGAGAAGTTCTAGACAACAGACACGCAGTTCAACAACGTGTACCAGTGTCCCCAGCCTCTGGCTTCTCTATTTCTGCTCCTGCGGCTTTCACAGGTGCACAAACTTGTGGTTTACTTGGACCTGTGCCTCATCTTTCTTCTTTTGTGCTTCAGCCTGCACATTCGCTTCTTCCTCCACTTGGCTCCCATGGCACAGAGATTTCTTAAGACAATGGCACTAAAGCCAAGAGCTCTGACATCTTAACTAAAGGAACAAAATCCCCAGCCCATCCCTCTCTCATTTCTGATCTTGCTCTATTATGCTTATGGCATTCACCTGTGCTGAGCATAATCCTATACAATAAAAGCCCAGCAACCGAAAGGCGCAATGACCAGAACGACCCGTCGACCAGTTGCTTTGACTTGTACTGACCACCAGGGGGCAGACGTTCAATGCAGGAGCTGCCCCCTGGTGGTCAGTGCGCTACCACAGTGGGAGTGCCACTCGGCTGACTGGGATGAGTGGCTGCTTCCCTGCGAACCCCTGGCTGACGGGCAGGAACCCGGGCTGCGATCATCGCCTCCTCACCCCAGGCTCCTCCTCCTCACTCCTTGCTGCCTCCTCCGGATGCCCCACGGCTGCACAGTGCCACCGCTGGGCTCGCAGAGCTGACCCCGGAGGCTGGGAGGTGGGCTCATGGCCACCGCGGGATTGAGGCCTACTCCACCACCTCTCAGTGCTATTGTCCCTGGGTCCGGCTCTGACCGGGTCCCCTGGAGAGGTGAGTGCTCCGGCTCCACGGAAGATGCTGGACCAGGGAGCAGCAGCTCAGAGGGTGGGTCCACAGCCGCTGGGCTGACCGGGATGAGCGGTGCTCCCACAGCGGGCCGATCCCTGCAGGCCGTTCCCCCTACCAGTGCGTAATTCCCCTGCACAGGGCCTCTAGAGCAGTGATGCCGAACCTTTTGAGCTCGGCGTGTCAGCATTTTGAAAAACCCTAACTTAACCCTGGTGCCGTGTCACATATAGAAATTTTTTGATATTTGCAACCATAGTAAAACAAAGATTTATATTTTTGATATGTATTTTATATATTTAAATGCCATTTAACAAAGAAAAATCAACCAAAAAAAAATGAGTTCGTGTGTCACCTCTGACACGCGTGTCATAGGTTTGCCATCACTGTGCTAGTCTTTCATATTAGCTTACTTGTAAGTTTATTGTCTATAGTTTCCCACTAAAAGACAATGTCTGTGAAAAAAGGAGGGTTTTCACCCTTCTGAACATGGTCTTGGTCATACAGAAGAGCAGCTACTTATTGTATATTATGTTCACCCCAAATCTTTTGTGCTTTTCTCCATGTCTATCATTCTCTCACCACCCGCCTCCCCCCAGCCCCTTGCAACTAGAGTTTCAGCTTAGGTTTTGCCAAAACAGACACTTGTTGATATTTGGAACGAAGGGAAGCAGAAGCCAGTATTGTTTCTACTGTGGAAATGGGAAGGGCACAGGTTTCGATGGAAACCAAGGACTCTTGCCAGCAGCCTTTGTAAATCCCCTACTTTAGAGCAATAAGCATGTACTAAAGAGCCTTGGTAGAGGTTTCTGATGCTTTCTGCACGTCCTGTTTTAAGGAATACTACAGTGACCTCCTAGGCCCCCTTCCTATCAATAGTTTCAATTCTTTTTAACTTCCAATTTCTTGTATTAAATTTGCTTTTTTTATATTTGTTTTGTGTGTATGTGTGTGTGTGTATACTTGGAAGTCACCACTTTCTGTTTAAATATCGTCTGCAAGCTTTATTTACTCAGAGCAGGAAGATTTTCACTGGTCCCAGTGGTTTTTGATTTTGCTCCTGGAGAGACTGCTCAACAGGCCACTCAAACACAGTCTTCCCTGTGGCCGGCAGGGAAGAACATGTTTTCATGCAGAGCTCCCGCTGGCCGAACAAACGCCAAAAACGTGCCTGACTTCCTGCAACCATTCACCATCCAACCGAGCTTCTGCAACCCATACAGAGCTCCGTAACCATCTTAAATTAAGGCTGGTGATGCCACAGGGCCCACACTTCAAAACTGTACTCACAAGCCCATGTGCTCTTATCTGACCTTTTCTATCCTCATCAGAAGAGTGGCAGGCATTCTCTTCAGGTTGGTATTAAGTTACGCCAGTTCGATACATCTTTTTTTTTTTTTTTTTTTTGCATTACTAGAAACACACACACACACACATTTGAAACTGTAATTATATAGCAGATATGACTGTAAAATTTAGCATGACCAAAACAAATACTAGTTGTTTCCCCTGGCTCTCAATCAGCTTCCCTTCAATGTTCCAGGGAATGGTAAGATGAATCAACAGCTTTCCAGATGCTCAAGCCAAAAACCTCGTTGTCATTTAAAAGCCTTCTTTTCCTTTGCCCCTGCATGTAATCAGTCAATTGTATTAGTTCTGCTTCTGAAATAAGATATTTCTAATTGAGGTGCTTCTTCCTTTCGTTCCCCTACTCCTTTTAGTGCCTGTGTTACTATCATCTCTCTGTGAGATTATTGCTGAGCCTTTGGCCTGGCCTTCCCTCCCCTGTCACTGACTGCCCCAGTCTTTCACAATGAGGACCTTAAGTAACAATCACACGCACACACACACACACACACACACACACGCACACGCACACGCACACACACACACGCACACGCACACACACACACATGCACGCGCACACACATGCACGCACACGCATATACACATATATGACTGATTGGTAATCTTTAGATTTTTAATTTAATTGCAAAACTTCAGGATCAGAGACTCCCTTTTAAAAATTGGAAAATTTGACTGCAGCGGATCGTTCTTTCCACACAGCCACAGGGCATGTGCTTTTTAGGTTGCCAATACATCAAGCGTTCCCTGTGGTGTCCTAACTCTAAGTACTGTGGCGGCTGCCAATTTTCATTCTTTATATTGATGCTGCCATTTTTCTCATGGTAAAATCAGGAGGAAAGAAAAATGTTTCCTGCACAAAAAACACATCTCTATCCAAAATATAAAATAAAATAAAAACGCCTAAAGCATAGCATGATAAAAAAACAAACAAAAAATACAACCTAAGAGAAACCATATATATTTTTGTAAGTGAAAAATATTCATACATATTTAATCCTCAAGCTTAAAGCAGCCATAGTTGAGATAAAATTTAAGGTGTCATTATGATTCTTGGGCTATAAGTATTTGCATATTGGACTACTGCTCAATTAATAATTCTTTATCCATAATAAAGATATGCATAATGCTTTCTGTTAAAAAAAAAAGCCCATTAAGCCCTGGTGGATGGCTCAGTTGGTTGAAGCAGCATCCTATACAACAAAAGGTTGTGGGTTTGTTTTCCAATGAGCACACAACCTTTGATCCCTGGTTGAGGTGAGTGTAGGAGGCAACTGATTGATCTCTCTCTCTCTCATCTCCTTCTTGCTCTCTAAAATCAATAAAAACATATCCTCGGGTGAGGACTTAAAAAAAATAGCCCAATTGAACACAATATCTTATTTGATCCTCACAACACTCCCAAGAAGGGAGTATTGAAGCTGAAGAAAGAAATGGTCAGAGAAGCTGATTTGTGTAAGTGCAAAGTTAATGACAATGCAGAGAATAAATTTAGGTCTTTATTAGTCTTTAAGACCTGAACCTAAAGCATACACATCTTATCACATCGCAGTTATGAACTTCTTTAACATGTCTGTTTCATTTGATTTTCATATTCACAACCTCAAAAACTCAGAGTCCTTCAATCAGAGGACATGAGTGCATTCTGTACATCATGACACTTGAACTCTGAGAAGACAGTTAGGTGTCATGGAGGTAATGCAGTTTTGGGTTTGCCTTCCAGTTTTGATATCAACCATCATTTATGGGAACTAAAACATGATATAGGGTTCACAATCAAAACTTATTTTTGCAAGATTATAGAGAGGAATAAATGAGATAATACATTCAAATTGTCCAACATAGGGTTTTGCTTAATAAATGTCAGGGCTAGTCCTCTTTCCTCCATATGGCTACTCACCTTGCCGCCTCACCCGATCAACCCTGGGCAGGACATCGCATAAACTAGACCTCTGTGGGCCCACTCACACCATCCCTGCAACAGTGCCCAACATTCCTCTGGTATGCGCTACAGCTTTTACTCTAGAAAAGCAAGGATTAACAAATAACAGGTATGAAGTGGCATATGAGAGATCTTTGCTGCCTATTCTCCATTACCAGGAAAAATTAGAATTTAGCTCTAGGCATCCCTCAGCACTGAGGCATAGCAGTGATTTTCCTGGTAGGAATACTTCCCTCTATCCTGAACACATCATAGTGGTGTCTGAAATTCAAAATGCATCTATGAAATTTCTGATTTCTATTATCTAATTAACTGCTCATTAAAATCAAATTTTAGTCACACGGTATAATGGAAAGTTATTATTTCCTCATTTGTTGAAAACAGAATTTGAATTTTAAATTATGTGTCTCATTGGATTATGCAGATGATAAAAGGACTTCTCAGGTTCAGTTTCAGGTCCAGAAACTTGCTGACACGTTTATGGAATTAGTTTTGGAAAATTTGGGCCAGAGACAATTAAAAACTATTATAGTGATTATCAGAGAGTGTGGAGTTGAGTAAATGGCACACAAAGCAGGAAGATGAAATCAGAAATGTGCAGATTTGTATAAGTTTTGTTTTATCAATAAAAAGCTATACTTTATAAAAAAGAAGACATTTAATCATTGACTAGTACAAATGTATTTTATGCCTTCACACACTGGAACTGAATTTGATAATAGTATTAAACTCATTCTGGAACTCTCTAACTTAAAATAAAAGCATCTAATTTGGAAGGCCACGGTAAACAATTCAAACTGGATTTTTTTTTTTTCAGAGATCTTACTTCAGATGTCACTATGTGTGTGCAATTTGTTTTCAAACTGGGTGTGTCAATTTACTCCTATTTTTCTTCTCTTGCCTAAAAATGCAAATAGACAAGGTAAAAAAATAAAATAAACAAATAAATACAAAAAAAAACTTTTTGAGAGGAAAAGAAAACATCTCTCAGACAAGATTTGATTGCAATAGCTTCTGCTCGTTTATCAAAATACATTCTCAGGAAGATTCTTTTTTTAAAAAAACCCATTTGGAAATGGTACCTTAAAGAGTGGTATTTCAGGAGAAGCACTGTGAGCTGCCAAGCCACCTCTATCGCTCGTCACCAACACTACCTTTCGCTTTTTGCTACGACGATGGTGCTAAAGTCTGCAGGGTAGTGTTTAGGCCACTCAACTTCTTCAGTCAATTTGGAAGTCTTAAATTCCTTTCTAGGATACAAAATTGAAAAGTTGATAAGGCTTTTGAGCTTGAAAAGAATAGTGTATTTGAGTTTCCATTGAATCATGCCTAGATATGTTTTTGTGGACATGCTAGGTTTATCTACTTTTATTGCTGTAATGGAAAGCTAGAAATTTTATATAAAGTAACATATAACACTTAACTTTCCAGATTCCACTTTATGTAATGTAATAATAAAAACAAATATAAGCATTGTGAAAGGTCCCGTGACGTCAACCAATGCCTGCATGGGTGGGCGGGGAGGGGGGTGATGTCTTTCTTAGACGCAAGCTGTCCTAGTGACCAGTGCATGATGTTCCTATAACCATGATGAGGCCAGTGTCTTCTAGGCCACTCTGTCAAACATGTGCACCCAGCCTGCAACCACACCCCAACCCCACCTAACATGCAGAGCCCTGCCACTTTCCAGGTCCCTGGTCTAGACCTAACTCCCCTCCCACACTAGCAGGACTGTTCATCTCATGCAGGTTAGGTTTATGGTTTAAAAACCTCAGGAAACAGAAAATATTGAAAATACAAAAAACTTAATGAAAGTAAGAGTGTTTTTTTTTTTTTGATAAACAAAATCGACTAACCTTTAGTTAGAATAACTGTAAGTAACAGAAAGTTAGAGTAAGTTGAATCAGAAATGAAAGAGGAGACATTACATTCATGCCACCAGAATGAAAAGAACCATAGGAGATTACTGTGAACAATTATAAACCAACAATTATAAACCAACATTTATCCTGGAATAAATGGATAAATCTTGGAAACATACAACCTTTCAAGACTGAATCATGAAGAAATAGAAAATCTGAACTGACCAATAATGCATGAGGCAATTTAATCAGTAATAAAAATAGATTCCCAACACAGAAAAGGCCAGAACAAAACATCTACAGTAGGTAATTATACCAAAAATTTTAAGAACAATTATATCAATTTTTCTCAAATACCTCCAAAAATATGAAGAGGTGAGATCACTTCCAAACTCATTATAAGAGGCCAGCATTACCCTTATCCCCAAATCAGAAAATAGCACCCAGGAAACTACAGGGCAATCAATATCCCTGATGAACATAAATGCAAAAATTCTGAACAAAATACTAGCAAACTGAACTCAACAACACATTAAAAAAATCATACCCCATATGAAAAGCAATTCATGTGCATAACAGAAGGAAGGTTCAAAATCACATGATCAGCTCAAGGAAAGCAGAAAAAAACTATTTGGTAAAATTCAAAATCCCTTCATGATAAAATTTCTCGGCTGAGATTTCTAGAACAGGTTATGCACATGGTGGGCAAAGTCTGTAGGAACTGGAGGCAGGAGAAGCTGATTTGAGTCTTTCTGGAAGAGCATTCAGACAAATTAAGAAGTAAAACTGGAAAAATGTCTTTTAAGAGAATAGATTATGTTGACTAGGCATTTTTGAATAGAGAGATAGATGTAATTAACAGAGAGATTAGAAAAAATAACACATCCCTTATAGTGCATGCTAAATATAGACAGGACAGACAGTGCTGACAGTGCTGGGTTTTTGTGACCTGGTATGAGGTGCTGAATAAGTTGAACAGGCATTTAAAACTACCTCCTTTTTTAATTCTGTACTTTTGAATATATTTGAATAAAGTACAGTAATCAAAGAAATAAATATTATTAACAGAGACTAAGTATCACTTGCAATCTCCTAGAGACCTCATGCTAGGGTGAAATGCTCCAGCCGGTCATTCCCTCATGATGAGGACCACCCATATAATGGGATGGAGATCTGCGGTGTCATTGTCATGCTGTGCAGAGAAAAATATAATGAATTATACTATTTAATGATGATGAAAACAATCTGACTATAGGTCATAGTTGTGTTAAGCCCACATCAGTTCAAAAGTGTGATCTGACGCTAGCTTGTCTTTCATAATAATCAACATTGGCATAATGATAATAAAATACAATAGGAAGGCCTGGACCAGTCATTCTTAGAAATTACATTTTTAAACGGAGTTGTATAACACTACTTGTCATTTTTTTCCTGAGATGAAACTAAGTATTATTCTATTAAAATTGTTGTTTTTTAGCAACAGACATGTTTATGCTTCATCAATGAATAATTAAGAATTACCAAAAAATGAATTCAAAACTTGTATTTCTGTGTATGAGGCTTAGAGTAATTAAGAAAGGAGATGTGCTGTAAATTGACACATGAGGTGAGTTCAAACAGGAATAGTGAGTTCAAAACTTTACTAGAGGAAAAAGAAACAATACACAGTAGAAAACGTAAATTGTTGGCTATGTTCCTCTTTTGGTATTTCCTTTGAACAGAACAGGATGTCTTAACATCTGCATACTGATATAGAAAATATATTGATCAGAAAGCAATTATCAAAATGAAACAATGTCAAACAGAGATTGTTGTAGAACATTGTGCTTTTTGGTTTTCCTTCTGTTAGAATGACATGTCCCCGTTTCTACTGCTTATACAGTGCCCCCTTTTCTCTTTCTTCTCAGCTCTTTTATTTCCAATAGGCAGTTACCTGGTAAAGCTGCAGGAGCAGAAAATAGTTGAGTTTGGGAATATTACTGGGCTAAACAGATTTTTCACAGAAAAATTTTTTTGTTTTCCTGTTTGTTGTGTTTTGTCTTTAATGGGAGTGAGTACAGTACTTAATTTTCAACTCAGGCATTTTGTGCCATTTCTGTCAATGGTAAATTGGTATTTTGGTTTATTTATTCACCAGAGCCACGAGGTACTTTGAGAAATAAATGCAATATTATCTATAAGTTACAATTCTTTCTTTCTCTTCTTTTCTCTTCTTCATGTGTGTGTGTGTGTGTGTGTCTGTTGCTAGCTGACTTCTGGGAGTTGCAAGAAAAAAAATAGTGAAAGTAATGTTTGCTAATAGTCCTGTCACTTAATTTAAGTTGCACTTTTGGATTGCTACCTATTTTATTATCTCAAGAGAGTTGGAGAATAATAAAATAAATCATAAAGGGTCAGAGATAAGATAATATACATTTTATAGTTTGTTTGTTATTAAAAATAATTTTCCAACATTTTCTTGAGTTTATAATATTAATAAAAAACCCAATTCATATTAATTTAACCTTTGTTTACTTTAATCTGGAGCTTGAATATGGGATTTTATTCTTCAAAATATTTTCAACAGAAAAATTATCAAATTTGTATTTGGCTGATTACTCTAAAAGAATGCTACCTCTAGTCCTTATGCTCCTACATGTTTTGTAGATGTGGCTTATATTAATGCACAGAAGAGCTAGTGGCACCCTGATTGCAAAGTTAAAGTAGGAATGAGCTGCTGGCTAATAGGAAATGGTGGTTGGGAGTCCTCAGGCACAATGATGAGGACTGGAAATCCCCAAACTGGAGGCTTTAGGCTTTCCTCACAGTAAAGGGTACAGTATTTTCACATCTTCTAGCAGTGGTTCTCAACCTCTGGCCCTTTAACTACAGTTCCTCATGTTGTGACCCAACCATAAAATTATTTTCGTTGCTACTTCATAACTGTAATGTTGCTACTGTTAAGAATCATAATGTAAATATCTGATATGCAGGATGGTCTTAGGGGACCCCTGTGAAAGGGTCGTTCGACCGCCAAAGGGGTCGCGACCCACAGGTTGAGAAACGCTGTGAGAGTAAGGAGAGAAAATCAATCAAATCAATCTCCCACTATCAACCATCATGCATGTTTTCTGTAATACATAGCTTTATTTATATTTAATTTATAAGGTAAAATTTATATGCAATGAAATGTACAAATGTTAGTGTACAATTGATGTTTGTTCAAATGTATATACCCATAAAATCAACTCTCCAAGTTATAAAACATATCCATCCTCTCAGATTATTCTCATGTCCCTTTCCTATCACTTGTCCGCATCCATCCATTGATTAATGTTCTGATTTCTAGCAATATAGGTTAGTTTTTCATGTTCCTGAAACTATTATAAATAGAGTCATAAATAATATACTCTTTTGCTTCTGACTTCTTTCACTTACTATAATATATCTTGAGATCCATTCAAGTTGATGTATGTATGAGCAATTCATTCTTTATGCCATTTCTAGTTCCATGAAGTGAAATGCTTTTATGCTAAGTGTGCAGGTCAATGCCAAATCAAAGATATAGAGCATTACTGCTGAAAATCTCCTCGTGTTTCTTTCCAGTCCTCTCCACGTATTTTTACAGGAAATCATTGTTCTAATTTTTATCATGATAGACACATTTTGTTTGTTCTAGACTTCATATAAATAAAGTCATATTGTGTAAATGTTTAGTGCTTGGCTTCTTTTGTTCAGCATACTTCTTACTGCTGAATAGTATGACATTGTTTGACATACCAATGTGGTTTATTCATACTTCTGTTGGTGAACAATACAGTTTTGTTTTGTTTGTTTTTTTTGCTACTACCAGTACAGCTGCTGCAGCCTTTATGTAGCCATCTTTTTAAGAGACATATGTGTTCATTTTGTTTTGCCATCTCTAATTCATGTGTGAGTTTAGTTCAATGAGACTGTCCAAAGCAATAGTACCCTCTTCCTCCTTACATCCATGCAACCCTATGGTCTCTACCTCTTTGCAGTGTAATGCATGTTAGCTTTTGCTACACTTTTTTAAAACCATGGGATGAGGTTATTTCCACAAATTACAAGGTCATTCATTTAAATATATGTATCTCATCCAGATAATAATTCTTAGTTTTCCTTCATGACAAGGTCACACAGACACGGGAAGATGAAATTCAATGCGAAGAAAGATCAATTCTTGTATACACTTTGTGTAGGTGTGGAGTTAGTAAAAAATGTTCATAAAGAGCCAGCTTTAAAGGAAAGAATAAAATACTGTGTTAAAAGAGAAATTGGAATTCCAAAAATTTAAGTTTATAAATTATAGAAGATTATTATGTTCCTATGACAACAACGAATTTTAAATCAGAAAATTCAATGGAAATAGTCACAATAGCTGGCAGGCACTGTTTAGCAACATGACATGATCAATTTTGTTTCTTTGTGTGTGTGTTTTTAAGGGAGTATTTAGTTTCTGTACTCCACTTTATTACATATACATACATAAAACATATACATATATGTTAAAAATAAACTTCATTTTGTGTCTATGACATCTCAGGGTATCTTTTTAATTTTAATTTAATTTATCTTTATTGTTGAAAGGATTACAGATGTCTTACTTTTTCCCCATTGACCCCCTCCACCACCACCAACCCTAGGCCTTCACCACACTCTTGTGTCCATAGATTATATAAGTTATTTGGCTAATCTCTTCCCGTCCTCCACCCCTTCCCTCTGGGATTTTTGTTTTTGAGCTCTTGATTTAGAGTTTTAGAGGTATGTTTGTAGTCAAGATATGCTCTGTATTTAAATGGTAATCCAACTTCTCAGTTCTCAAACCAATTACTGAACCTTTTAAGGCCAGTCAAATTTTTATAATATAGACTATAGCAAGAAAATTTGAAATTATCAACTCTTTCCACTGTAGAAACAGTCACAATTTTTCTTGGTGATTGCTGTTTGCTGAATCAAGGATAAATGTCACAGTTAAAGACAGTGAAACTTTAATAATAATTCCTCTAATTTACATAGTTGACCAAAAAAACTATAACACATGGAGGTGTTTTCTGTTTTTGTTTTGTTTTATTTTAAAGTCTAAACCAATTCTTGGCTCAAATGCCTTGCTGGTTGTTTGAAAGATGCCATTGTCTTGTATTTGAGTCAGCAACTCTCTCTTTCCCTCCTGTGGCCTGACACAGTTTCTTAGTGGATACAATATCATAATGCAAATATCAAACAATGGACACCGATGACCCTATTTCTACAGTACTGACCTCTCTCTGCAAGGCTATTTTGTCAGAATTAGATGTAGCAGGTCCAGTGGCATTCGGGTTACTGACTGAGATTCACTCAGCCATATTTTTTCCTTTCTTTTCTTTACCTTTTTTCCCCTTTCATTCTTTCCTCCCCTCCCCTCCTCTACCTTCCCTCCACTCCTCTACCTTCCCTCCCCTTCCTTTCCCTTCTCTTCTCTTTTTTTAAATATTTTTATTGATTTCAGAGAGGAAGGAAGAGGGAGAGAGAGAGTCAGAAACATCAATGATGAGAGAGAATCATTGACTGTCTGCCTGCTGGACACCCCCCACTGGGGATCGAGCCCGCAACCCAGGCATGTGCCCTTGACCAGAATCAAACCTGGGACCCTTCAGTCCGCAGGCCAACACTCTACCCACCAAGCCAAACTGGCTTGGGCTCTTCTCTTTTATATGAATACTTAGCTGCCATCTATAGTATGTGATAATTAAAAGCAATGGGATACAACTATTTTAAATCTTCCAATCCTATCTAATAAAGAGGTAATATGCAAATTGACTATCACTCCAACACACAAGAAGGCCACCCCCATGTAGTCAAAGATCCACCCCCATATGGACACAAGATGGCCAGCAGGGCAGGGCAGTTGTGGAAGATCAGGCCAGAAGGGGTGGGGGGGAGTTGGGAGGGACCAGGCCTGAAAGGGAGGACAGTTGGGGGCAATTAGGCCAGCAGGGGAGGGCAGTTAGGGGTGACCAGGACAGCAGAGGAGGTCAGTTGGGGGCAACCAGGTCTGCAGTGGAGGGCAGTTGGGAAGGGACCAGCCCTGCAGGGGAGGGCAGTTGGGGGGGGACCAGGCCTGCAGGGGAAGGCAGTTGGGGGGAACCAGGCCAGCAGGGGAGAGCAGTTAGGGGAGACCAGGCTGTTAGGGGAGGGCAGTTAGGGGCAACCAGGCCAGCAGGGGAGGACAGTTGGGGGGGACCAGGCCTGCAGGGGAGGGCAGTAAGGGGTGACCAGGCTGGCAGGGGAGTAGTTAGGAGGTGATCAGGCTGGCAGGCAGAAGCTGTTAGGGGCAATCAGGCAGGCAGGCAGGCAGGCAAGCAGTTGGGAGCCAGCAGTCCTGGATTGTAAGAGGGTCCCAGATTGGAGAGGGTGCAGGCTGGGCTGAGGAAACACCCCCCCCCCCCCATGCACGAATTTCGTGCACCAGGCCTCTAGTTATTCTTATTATTGTCTCAGAAACTATCCACTTTATAATCTTAAAACATTTTTATAAGGTCACATTTTCGTAAGTGTTTAGTATACAGCATATAAAAGCATCAAAAAACCTATTTCAAATGTAGAGTCAACAAGATTCTTAAAAATGAAGATTCTTCCATAAGATAATTTTTTTAGTCTTCACCCAAGGATATGTTTTTTTATTGACTTTAGAAAGAGAGGAAGGGAGAGAGAGAGAAACACCCATCTATGTGAGAGAGAAATATCAATTGGTTGCTTCCAATATGCCCCAAATGGGGGACAAACCTACAACCTAAGTATGTGCCCTGAGCAGGAATTGAACCTGCAACCTTTTGGTGTACTGACGATGCTCCAACCGAGACACCCAGCCAGGGCTCTTCCATAAGGCTTTTAAAAGAATTTTAAATCATTGCTTTTTTTTAATTGTTCCTTTTACATTTCTTTAAAATTCTTACATAGCATCTCCATCATTTGTTGGAGAAACTGATGATAATCTAAAATTAATATAATTTTACAGCTCAGGGTATCTTATCATGAATTCAACTAGATTTTTATTGAACTTCTTTTATGTGCCCAAATCTGACATGTTCAAAACAGTTCCTGGGTCCAGCCTAGATGTTTTCAAGATTAAAAGTTAAGTCAAAATATTTGTTTGTTGATTGCATTTTTCCTCACTCTATTGCCTATTTCTCTAATAGTTCTACATAATCTTATCTTTTATTTATGCATTGATTACATAAGCTTTAAAGACCTCCACATATTTGGTTGGCACAGATTTTTACACCTTTTTTTCTTCATACTCATAGCCCAAGGATAATTTAGTTCTTTTTTAGAGTATGATGGTATAGATATTATTATGTCCTACTCATGGACATACCTGTTTTTATGAATGAATTAAAAAAATCTACTTTGAAAGGACACCTGTCAGTATTTGAAAATGAATTTTTTAAGGTCCTAAATTTGATCTCTGAATTCTTGGCCATATACAATCTGTAGACTTAACACATTTAAGAGTTTGGTGGTGTGGTGTTTATTATATATCTGCTTCTAACAATACTCCCTGAAGAATATGAGCCTCTGTTCTGGCAGCTGTAAAGAAGTAACTGTAGACATGAGTAGTTATTTTTTCTCCATAATGGTAAAGCAAAACAAAGAACTTAATAATGGACCCAAAACAAATACAGGTCATAAAGAAAAATCACAATATAGAAAAAACATCTCAAGTAAACTGATTAAACCTGTTTGGCTAAAAAGTAACTTTTTTGAAGAGGTCAAAAGAAAGTTGGAATTTTTTTCTCTGAGAAGATTTCTTTTTACTTTAAAAAAAATTAGCTGTATATTTCAGCTAAGTGGACAACTTGATGTGTCTGCAGACAGCCTATTTTAACTCTTTGTGGACTTATGGAAAATTGGATAGCCATAATACAGACATTTAAATGAAGTTTGAATTCAAATTAAGAGAAATAAAAATAACTAAAAAGCAGATATCTGGAAAATAAATTGAAGTTAAGTGTGCTTCCAACCCATCCATTAGAAGTTGACTAAAGTGACTGAAGAGAAGCAGAAATAGAGATGAGCTCATGTTTTTGGCTCAATTAGTGTTGAATGAAATGAGTAAGAATGGTGCTGGCTCCCACTGAGAAAAATACCTGCTACACACTACAAATTGAAAAAAATTGGTGGAGAGCACCAAGAATTCATACATAATTCTCCTTCCTATGAGAATATTATAGTATTGAATGAAGTGGAGAAACTTCTTGCAAACCCAACTGATTCCATTAATTTATATGAGCAATAGTTACACCTTCATTTCACACATATACCATTCCTGAGAATTTACTTTAAGAAGGTATTGTTTATAACATTCATAAAGAATATGTGGAGCATCTATAGTTCACCAAAATATGAAGCAGGAAAACTAAGGCATTTCCTTGTCATAATGAAATAGTTAAGAAAAGTATAAGTTGAAATGTAAACAGTATATAATGAAAAATAATTCTAATGCAATTATAATAGACTGAGGGTTTTTTTTTCTCCAAGAAAAACTAGGAACTTACATTAAAAGAATTACAAATGTGTTCCCCATTTTCCTGAAGAGGAAATAAAACACAAACCACATAGAAAACTATGAAATATTGAGACAAATTCAAGTAAGCACTGCAGTTGAAAACACACATAAAAAATGACAGGCATAAGATCAATTATAATTATATGATAAGTGTAAATTGAATAAAGTTAAATATTTACAATATAAACTGAATTATAATTATATAAACTATAAACTATACAAAAGAAACTTTAAATATAAAAAGATAAAAGTGGGAAGTAATTCTAGTAATTAGACTACTATTAAACAACTAGGGGTTATGTGCAACAAGAAGAATATAAAAATACACAAAACCATGATATAATAAATGAAAACTATTTAACATTATTTCTGGCATAGAGTAAACACTCATTATTTGTGAGCCATCATATTATAATATAACCGTGAATCAGAACTGGGAGACCTCAGAGAAAACTTTGATATTAGGAAAAATATCACACAAGTCAATATTGTAAAGATGTTATTTACTTTAAAATTAATGTGAATATGACACAATAAAATCCTTATGGATATTTATACTATTTATTTTTGGAGAATTTGAGTAAAATTACTCCTTCCTCCTCTACTTAAACACAGAAATTAATATACAACAACTTTATCACTCAAAATATAAAGACTGGATTCTAGAACTTGCTTGTTTTATCCTTGAATTGAGCTCACCTACCACTTAGTGTCTAATGGAAAAGTTTGGTAACTGGGGAGGCAGAAGTTGGGGGGATGAGGTCATAAAGGAAACAGACAGCAAGTCAAAAAGCGACATTACATTCCAGGTTATGGAATGTATTTCTATTTTGTTTAGGTTTCAAGAGTGAAACAGAAAGGCCTGTTAGAAGGGTGTTGCAGTGGAGTCGATGAGCTATATTTGTGGCTTTGGCTAGGATTACAGCAGCGGAGCTAGAATCAGTGATTCAATGAAATATATTACAGAGTTACAGCCATCAGAATTTAGTGAAAATTGAATGTGAGAGATGAAAAGGAGAAATTAAGAAAAGAAATCTTGCTAGATTTAGAAATGAGGCAATTTACTGGCATGGGCAAACATGGATGAAATGGGAGTGTGTGTGTGTGTGTGTGTGTGTGTGTGTGTAAAGAAGAGAATGGTTCTGTTCCAGCACTGAGAGTTTTTATTTTTATTTTTATATTTTTATTGATTTCAGAGAGGAAGGGAGAGGGAGAGAGAGATAGAAACATCAATGATGAGAGAGAATCATTGATTGGCTGCCTGCTGCACGCCTCCTACTGGAGATGGAGCTCACAACCCAGGCATGTGCCCTTGACCTGAATCGAACCAGGGACCCTTCAGTCCACAGGTGGTTGACGCTCTATCCACGAAGCCAAACCGACTAGGGCAGCAGCACTGAAAGTCTTGAGGAGCATATTACACATGCAAGTTGAAATAGCCAGTCTATATGTGGAATATTCACCTCAGACTCAGTGGGAGAGATAGTAGCTAGAGATGTGAATTTATGGTATTTTTTGCCTTGGGACTGAGTGAAATAACCTAAAAGAGGGGTCCTCATACTTACAGAGAAAAGGGTATTTCTGAATTTACAGTTCTGGCTAAGATATAAAAGTTAGGGGGAAACATTGAGAAAAGGGATACAATGAGGTATAAAGAAAACAAGTATAACCATTATAGAGAAATGTTTTAAGTGGAAAATAAAGTTTAAGTATATCAAGTGATCACTGATGACCACAACATTATATAGTAGTATTCTTTCAATGTTAATTAATTTTCTTATTTTTAAAAAATTGCACTGTATTTAAGGTCTAAGGAAATATACACTGAACTTGAACTGGGAATGAAGTTTTATTCTTGTAGTATACTCTCAAATGGAAGAGAGCCATAACTTAAATGTTAAAAATGTTAGACAATATCAACAGCATATGAATATTATATAGATCAAAATACTAAAAATCCAACAGTAAAACAAAATGAAACACTTTTTTGAGGGGGATTGGGAATATGCCAACACTGATGGAATAGTTTATGACATTAAGGGATTATTGGGATTTTTAAAGAAATTTGACATTTTTGAAAAAATAATTCTTATCTTTTAGAGTTATATGTTGAAGTATTTCCAGTTAAACGTACATGATATCAGGCCATTGCTTTTAGTGTTCCAAAATATTTATTGGGTAAAATATCAATGAAACAAGACTGGCATTTACAAAGTAGTTGTTTAAGTTGGTGATGGTTATGTGGGAGATTATTTTGCTTTTCTCACTTCTTTTGTATACATTTTATTTTTCTGTATAAGAGCTTTAAAAATTCTAAGAAATGTGTTGTTAATTTACTAAAGGACACCCTTACCAGGAAAAAGCTATTTATAAAATATCAAATGCTATACCAAATAAAGATTTTATGAAAAGTCCACTTTAATATAACAGTTAATTTATATGTTGAAAAAAAGTCTGCTTTAGAAACATTTTCTTTAAACTACACACTATATATATCCATATATATATTCTGTTTTTCTCTCTTAAGCTTTTAAAAGTTCACAAATAGAAGAATATGATATTTCCCCATTTTTGCATAATAACCCCTGCATTTAACTTTGGCGTACTTTTGAATATTTATACAGGGGCAGAAGGAGGGGAGGTGCTAAGACTATGGCATTCAATGGATGAAGCTTGATTTTAAACAAACCGCAAAATCATTATTGAGTGTGTGGCCTTTTAACCCTATAAATGATAGTTGATGATCTATAATGATTTACTTGGAACAAATTACAGCAAAGCCATCAGAGAACTGAGAAAGATTTATGACTCCTCAAAAACCACATTAGGATAAGGTTTTCTTAAAATTCATTTCATTAAATTTTAAAGTGTACATAAGAATGTTTTTTCACATTTTGAATCCCAGATGGCGTTTAAAATGACTTGATTTGATTCAATCAAGGTATTTATGGTGACAACACGCAAGCTTGCCTAGTGTTTGCCCAGTCACATCCTACAAACATTGCATTATCCCCTGAGTATTTTCATGCTTTCAGATGTTTTCACATTCTCTCTCTCTCTCTCTCTCTCTCTCTCTCTCTCTCTCTCTCTCTTTTCACACATACACATACACAGCATTTAACAATAGCAGTGCTCTCAAACTGCTATTGTTTAAATGTTCTCATTTTGTACAATTTTGTACAATTAAAATGCTATTGTGAATTCAAGATTGAGGTATTAAAAAACTTAGAGCTGCCAATGCAGTAGATTTCTCTGAAAGTGCAGCCCCCTAGTATCTGTCTGTTACTCGGTGGGGCACACTTGCACCTTGAGAAAATGTTATTGCTTCACTACTGCAGGCACAGGATCCTGATACATGCTGAGGCCTGTTCAGGCATTCAGGGGTATGTCATTGATATTCCAATAAAGATACAAGTGATAATTATCTGCCTTCCAAATTGGATAACTGTATTTGATATACTCTTAAATTGGACACTTAATTTGTATCATTTTCAACTCTATTACTTATCAAACATTCTTCCTTCCCATCCAACACCCTTCATTGAAGCCACATGATCCCGAGAGAGAAACACAAACCTTCTCGATTGTTCCAACAAAATTCTACTTCATCTGAGAACATAGTATATACAAGTATGTATGTATATATATACTGAGTGGCCAGATTATTATGACCACCTGACGTTTGTAGGCAAATTAGCTATAATTTCACACTGAAGTTGCCAGAGGGCCAGACCATTGTAAATAGGGAAGCAGGTTGTTTACCACGACAGTAGAAGTGATATTTTTCTGAAGATATGGGTAAACAACGCGATTTAACAGCCTTTGAATGTGGGATATATTTGAACGTGAGGGGCCAGATTATTATGACCACCCCATCAGTACTTCGTTGGGTCACCTTTTGCCTTTAATACTGTGGCGATTCTTCTTGGCATCGACTCTACGAGATGTTGAAAGGTGATGCGAGCAATCTGACAACATGCCTGATGAATAGCACTGTCCAGTTCTGTGAGATTTGATGGTTGTGGAACCAGCTGCCTGATGGCTCTTTTAACTTCTTCCCACAAATGCTCAATTGGATTGAGACCTGGTGATTGTGGGGGCCACCTAAGCAAGGTAAAGTCTCCCTCATGTTTTGAAACCACTCCTGCACAATATAAGCACCATGGCATGGCACATTGTCTTGTTGGAAGAAGCCATCTCCATTGGGATACGCCATCAACATTAACATTATAGGATGAACTTGATCAGCAACGATACTTAGGTATGTTGTGCTATTCAGACATTGTTCCACATGCCCCAAACCATAACACTGTCCCCACCAGCTTGAAGGGTTGTACTCATGCATGTGGGATGCATGCTTTCATGCTGTTTCCGCCAAATTCTCACTCTGCCATCTGCATGGTGCAACTGGAAACGTGATTCATCGGACCATATGACTTTTTTCCAATGCTTGACTGTTCAATCCTTGTGTTCCTGTGCGAATTGGAGATGTTTTATCTTGGTAACTGCAGACAGCAAAGGTGTTCAAACAGGCCTTTGGCTTCCATATCCCATACGATGCAGTGTATGACTAATTTGCCTATAAACGTCAGGTGGTCATAATAATCTGGCCACTCACGTTCAAATATATCCCATGTTCCAAGGCTGTTAAATCACGTTGTTTACCCATATCTTCAGAAAAAAAATCACTTCTCCTGTCATGGTAAACAACCTGCTTCCTTATTTATAATGGTCTGGCCCTCTAGCAACTTCAGCGTGAAATTATAGCTAATTTGCCTACAAACGTCAGGTGGTCATAATAATCTGGCCACTCAGTGTGTGTATATATGTATATATGATTTAACAATTATTTATTGAGCATCTATTATGTGGTGGCACTGTGTCAAGAGGTAGGAATACATTAGTGAACAAAATAGAAAAAAATCCATGTCTTTGGTAAATATTCTAGTTGGGGAGGGGGACTGAAAATAATGAGTAAACAATTAATTAGTAAATGCAATGTAATGCTAGGAAGTGATATGGTATGGAAATTATATATAGATAAGAAGTATCAGATGTTGTTGTGGGGATGGAGGAGCTTTGACAAAATTCTAAACCAGCTGTGTTCAGGGATTCTCATTGTCCTCAAAGTTTTGAAGGAAATGATGGAGTTTGCCAATATTGCTATTGGGTTTGGAGGTATTGGGGGCGGGGGGCACAAGCAATATATCTGAGAGGGCAGCCCCATCTGATAACATAGTACTTAAAATATTTTTGAAGAAATAGAGTGAAAATACAATTTTTTAGAACCAACTGAAGCAGTAAAATTAATGGCCAATACCCATATTGAGATCAGTAAAATTTTGAATTTAATCAAAAGCCCAACATCTGAGAGTACTCTGGGAAGTGAAAAAGGAGGCAATGATCCATGCCCTGCCATCATAGCTGCACCACAGAGCTATGTATAAAGCCCACTGCCATTCAAATAGTATCTAAATTATGGCTAAAATAAATTATCTAGAATTAAAAATGCAGCAAAGTTCGTCATAGAGTTTGTTGTAGTTTGCACAACATGTCATGGAGTGAGCAGAAATTCTAAAACAAAAAAAATGCATAATAAAAGCATATATACTGATGTAAATATAATGTAACATTATTATCTCAATATAAATATAGGAACTGTCCATCACCATTTCTAAATCTGCCCATGAGGTATATTAAACATCAAATAAACTTTAATTATTTTACATATTTGATGAGGATGAATGTTGTGAATAAAATTTATAAAATAAAAGTAAATAATAAGTATGTTACCATAAGTAAAAAAATTGTATATTACATAGAAAAATTATATGCAAGAAAAAGAAAATAATTTATTTAAAAGTATTTTTTCCAAAATTGTAGGAATTCAGTTTTTTGGGGGGAATCTGATTATTTCTAGGGCTGCATTATCTAAGTCAGTAATTTTACCAAATGTTTTCATTTAAAGGACTTAGATTAAAAAGGGTATAATAAGCTGAAAGTGTATAACCACATACATTGATACCTGATTTTAGAATTATATGATCATACTGAGCAAGATATTTATTCTCACAATAATCAATAATCAATATTCTTTGAAATTATACTCCCTCTGTCAAAGGGTACTGAAAAAGGAGTTTACCAAGCCATTTCCTGTAAAAACTGAATGCCTGAAGCTAAAATAAAGGATTTCTTCTGGAGAAGCAAAACAAAGCATTCCCAGTCTCTATCTAGCAGGTAAAGAGCTTTTAGAAAGTAATTCTCCTGACAGCTAGCTTTTTCTCTGCTGACTGTTGTATAGACTTGCTGCGGGGTGGGGGTGGGGCGGGGGGGGGGGGCGGGGGGGAAGGTTACTGCGAAGCTGCAGTTGGGGCATTTTCTGAATCTGCTCTGTGGGAACTCTGCCGTCCTGAAACAGGATTACAGGGGTCTCTCCTTGAATTGTGCCTGACTACCAACCGATGAAACTCCCCCTGTGCAATGACTTCAGGGCAGCAGAAGTGACTCCCACAGATTCAAAGAATGTAAAAAATTCCTGAGGAGAGCAAGGCTAAGTTGAGAAGCTTCTTCCCCCCCCCGCACCACATATGGGTTTTTATGTTTCTCACATGAAGGAAGACACAGTTAATCCGTAAATGGGGTTCAACTTGAGTGCTCAAGGATTCTTTATAGAAAATATAATGGTTACATTTATATATGTTTTTATTTTATTTTCTCTATGCAAATAATCGATATCTTTCCCCTTATTTTGACATTTGTTACTGCATCTTATTTTTTACTTTAGACGTGTCTATTCAGGTCCTTTGCCCATTTTTCAATTGGATTGTTTGCTTTTTGGAGTTGAATTATATAAGTGCTTTATAAATTTTGGATATTCATCCCTTATCAGGTATATCATTGGCAAATATGTTCTCCCATCCAGTGAGTTGTATTTTCATTTTGTTGATGGTTTTCTTTGCTGAGCAAAACATTTTAGTTTGATGTAGTCCCATTTGTTTATTTTTTTCTTTTGTTTGCCTGGACCAAGGAGCTGTACAAAAATATTTCTATAAGAAATGTCTAAGATTTTACTGCCTACGTTTTCATCTAGGATTTTTATGGTTTCAAGTCTAACATTTAAGTCTTTAATTCATTTTGAGTTTATTGTTGTGTATGGTGTAAGAAGGTGGTCTAGTTTCATTTTCTTGCATGTACCTGTCCAATATTCCCAAAATCATTTATTGAATTGCCTATTTGTACCCCATTGTATATTTTTGCATCCTTTGTCAAATATCTATTGACTATAAAAATGTGGATTCTCTATTTTGTTTCATTGATCTATGTCTGTTTTTATGCCAGTACTGTGAGGTTTTGATCACTATGGCCTTCTAGTATAGTTTGATATCTGATAGATATTCAAAGGTTTGTCAATCTTACTTATCTTTCAAAGTGCCGCTCTTCTTTTCATTGATTTCATCCCAATATATTTAATAAAACATAAATAAAATATCTTCTATATTTCATAATTGAGATTTTAGGATTAACAATTACCTAAGAGGTAATCTAGTCACAGTCTTATAATTCAGAAAAACACATCTTAGAGATATTAATTAACTCGTCCAAATCACAAATTTAGTTAAAAAAAACTTGCATATTCTAATTTTTAGTTTGAAACTCTTTCTACTATTCCATACTGCAAATCAGCATTTAATATTTCTAATCATATTTATTGGTCACTAAGAAGTATGAAATATAGAAAATGCTCATAAAGTCTCTAAGTTTTTCACTTTTCATCTTTTTTCTCAATCTACCAATTATGATTTTCAATATTATCAATATGGGTATTGAAGGTTATTTCTTATTTTAGCATAGCCGTTGGTGAAAACTAGGTGAGCAGAATGTTTTCTACATCATAATAACAACTCAGGATTAATTTTAGGAATTCTGTAAAACAACAGCATAGCTCCAGATCAAGGAGCTTAAGTCAGGACAGCAGGTTATACAGCCTCATTACCCATGACCAGTGTGGCCATCACTGGGAGAAGCAGGGAAGGAAGCTACAGGGTAGGCAAGAGGGCGTCATATGTAAGCACAAGTGAGATGACCCACCTCATTGTCACCAAAAGCCTTGAAAGGACAGTTAATGATTTGATGATCCAGCAATTAGATAATCAAGACCAATTCATACATTCCCAACTTTGAAAATTCTTGGAAAATAGTATTTGGATTTGTTTTATTTGAAAAATAAACATGTAATTTACGTTAACAAACTTGACATTTTTTAGGACTGAAAGAAAATTGGCAGTTTGTATTGCTGATTTAATCTACTAAAAACAAAAACCTAATTTTAAGTGTCAGTCAAATCACAAACATAGAAAATCTTTCTTGGAAGGTTTTCCAAATTATTTACATCTTTTTTCAAAACCAAAAATGTCTCCATTTTTCATAAGTATATCATTCAAGTATAGATAAGTATTATTAGATTTATAAATGTAGACTGAAAAAGATATTATAATTAACTAGAGGCCTGGTGCACAAATTGGTGTACCGGTGGAGCCCAGCTAGGGGGAGGGGTTGAGGATGGTTGGCCAGCCAGTCCCGCCTCCTGGTCGAACTCCCAGTTGAACTTCAGGTCGAACTCCCAGTGGAGGGGACAATTTGCATATTAGCCTTCTATTATTTAGGACTTTGTCCAAATTTTTGTTTAATAGCAAAAGCCAGGCTTTCTTTACATAAATATTAACAGGTAATATTCAATGAGAAAGTCAGAATATTCTAACTAGTCTTAGTATCAGTGAAATCATTTAAAGATTCAAATATTGCTTTCCAAAAGAACCATTGAAAAAATGAATGTTAGTTATTTTTAAATCAGATTTTAAGACTCTAATTCAGATACTATAAAATGCATTAATTTTAAGTGTATAATTCAGTATTTTTAAGGAAATTTATTGGTGCAACCATTGCCACAGTATAGTTGTAGACCATTCCACATTCAAAAAGTTCCTTCATGTTCATTTTGGTCATTCTCCATTCCTGCCTCAGCTCCAGGCAACCCCTAAACTACTCTTATCACTGTGGATTCACCTTCTCCAAAAATGTGATGAAAATGATTCCATTTAGTATATATTTCTTTTGTTCCTGGCTTCTTTCACTGAGCATAATGTTTTTGAGGTTTATTCATGTTGTAATATTTGTCAATCATTTGTTGACTTTGTGGCAGAATCAAATTTCATTGTATAGTTATACCAAATTTTTTAATCCAATCACTAGTTAACAGATTTTTGGGTTGTTTCCAAATTTTAGCTATTCTGAATAATGATGCTATGAACTTTTGCATAGAAGACTTTGTGTAGACATATGTGTTGATTTCTCATGGACTTAAGAATAAAATGATGTATATAATTAACTTTTTAAGAAATTGCCAAAATATTTTCCAAAGCAACTGTACCATTTTACATTCCCACCAGAACTGTATAAAGGCCCAATTGTCTCTATATTGTTTCCAAAACTTGGTATCATTAGGCTTTTGATGGATAACTATTCCAGTGGGTGTCTAGTACTATCTCATTTGCATTCCACTATTGACATTTTGGGCAAAATGACAAATGAAAATTGATTAATTATGTTGAGTAACTTGGCATGTGTATATTAACCATTTGCATATCTTCTTAGGTGAAATGTACAATAAAATAGTTTGTCCATTTTTAAATTGCTTTGTGGGTTATCTTTTGTATTCACTTGTAGAATTTCTTTTATATTTTGAATACACATCCTTTATCAGACAGATGATTTTCAAATATTTTCTACCAGTGTGTAGCTTATATTTTATTTGCATAATTGTGTTTCTTGAAGAAGAATACTTTTAATGAAGTCTGCTCTTTTTTCTTTTTATGGATTGGCTTTTGTTGTCATATCTAAGAAATCTTAGTTTAATCCAAGGTCAAATTTTCTCCTAAATTTATTATTAGAAATAATATAGTTTTAGCTCTTACATTTAATCTAAGACACATTTTATTTGATTTTTGTAGATGGTGTTAGGTAGGGATATTTTAAAGTCTCTATCTCCTCCCTGTGTATGTAGTAGCCTCCCAGGTAGCCATGGATATGTAGTTTATCTAACACCTCCATGTCTCTTTCTTCTCATATCCAGGATTTTCCTGTTAAATGTCAGGCTGGTCAGCCAGTTTGTTGCTCATTTTAAGATAACTGCAACCTCAGGTTAGAAGTGTTGTCAGTTTTCCCTGTTCATTTCCTACCAGTTTTGCTATTTTTACTAACAAACAATACACGGCATAATGTTTGTGCCTTTTGCTCAAAGTCAGCTCTGTCCCTTCTCAGTGAAGCAACTGATTTTTATGGGCTGTCCTGCCCTGGGAGCCTTACTGGACTTAAGACCTGGGGTGTGAGGGTGAGCAGAGGGGTTAGTAGAGAAGCCCTGGGCAAGGATGCCATAGATTCCCACTGTTCTTATCAAAGCTGAGAAGTTTATCTTGAATAAATATTTCTCAATTTATTGCTTATATTTAGTCAAATTCAATAGCCACGAATTGTTATCAAAACTTTTATCCAGCTTTTTAGTTGACTTGGGGAAAGAGGATCCTTTCAGTGCTTCACTGCAAATGGTTGGAAACCCCAGCATCTTCAAAATAAGATGGAAAGAACTGGAACCTAATTTCCAAGAGCATTTGAGAAACTTAGCTCCAGGCTATGGAAGAAAAAGGATTTAATGGGTTCCTCAAGTAATTATGTGCTTCCTTCTATTTGCTCTCTGCTGGAAAAAAAAAAAAAGTAGCATAGCCCCCAAGAAAGGACAGTCCTAATCGCAGTAGATTTCAGGGCCTGGCAGTAAATCTCCTTCCCTATATTTTTATTAAATTTATTGGGGTGACATTGGTTACTAAAACCATACAAGTTCAAGTGTATAACTCTATAACTCACCATCTGCATCCTGTACCACATGCTAATCACCCAAAGTCAAGTCACTTTTTTCTCTTTTCTTTTTTCTTTTTTCTTAATCCCATCACCTTTTTCACCCAGACCCCCAATCCTCTCCCCTCTGACAGTTGTCAGTCTGTTCTCTGTATTTATGAATCTGTTTGACTGGCTCATATCACTCAAGGTAAGGCTCTCCAGGTCCTTCCATGCTGTTGCAAAAGGTAAGATTCCCTTCTTTTTACAACTGAGTAGTAATCTGTTGTGTCAATGTACCACAGCTTCTATTTTTTTTAATCTACTCACCTATAAAGGACACTTGGGCTGCTTCCAAATGTTGGCTATTGTAAATAATGCTACAATGAACAGATGGGTGCCTATGTTCTTTTGAATTATTGTTTTATGTTTCTTCAGATATATTCCCAGAAGTGGAATTGCTGGGTCATAAGGCAGCTGCATTTTTAATTCTTTGAGGAAACTCCATACTGCTTCCCACAGTGGCTGCACCAACCTGCATTTCCACCAACAGTGCACAGGGTTCCCTTTTCTCTGACACATCTTAGCCAACACCTGTTGTTTGTTGATTTATTGATTTTAGTCAAATGAGGTAACGTCTCATTTTGTTTTTAATTTGCATTTCTCTGATGATGTTGAGTATTTTTTCACATGTTTATTGACCATTGATAAGTCCTCTTTGGAGAAGTGTCTATTCAGGTCCTTTGCCCATTTTTAAATTGGATTGATGGCTTTTTTGGTGTTGAGTTGTCTAAGTTCTTTATAACCTTTGGATATTAACCCCTTATGAGACGTGTCATTGGCAAATACGTTCTCCCATTTATTGGATTGTCTTTTCCTTTTGTTGATGGTTTTCTTTTCTGTACACAAGTTTTTAGTTTGATGTAGTTCCATTTGTTTATTTTTCCTTTTGTTTCCCTTTACTGAGAAGATAGATCAGAAAAAAATATTGCTATGAAAAATGTCTAGATTTTAGTGCCTGTTTTCTTTTATGATTTTTATGGTTTTGTGACTTATATTTAAGTATTTAATCAAATTTGTGTTTATTCTTGCGTATGATGTAAGGTGGTAGTCTAGTTTCATTTTTTTTTGCATGTATCTGTCCAACCAACACCATTTATGAACTGACTGTCTTAACTCCATTGGATGTTCTTGCCTTCTTTGTTAAAGATGCATTGATCATAGAGGCATGGGTTTATTTCTGCACTCTCTATTCTGTTCCATTGATCTATATGCCTGTTTTTATGCCATTACCATGCTATTTTGATTGCCATGGCCTTGTAGTACAGTTTGATATGAGGTAGTATGATATCTTCTACTTTATTCTTCTTCCTCAAGATTGCTGAGCAGGCACCAGACCCTGCTTAAACAACTCTACCTCGGAGATGGGGGAGGGCAGCCTGTGCACTCATACAAAGTGATAGAGGTCTATCCTTATAGTCAGCAGTTTGAGGGTTAACTCAGCTCATGATTGAGCCAATAGCATTAAAGATTCAACTACAACAGGAGGGCCCACATAACTGCCTTCCTTAAAGAGATCACAAGGAACCCGAGAGATCAATGGTGACATTTCCTTCAGGATATTTGTCTGACTTTACAGAGGACAGCAACCTGACAATAACTGAAATGGAATTTCTTCCCATATCAGGGGTTTGGAGACATAAAGCAGATTAAATATAAATTTAAAGAAATAAGAGATGTGTCATTTTTATGTTTCAAGTTGGAAGGAAATATTTGTATCCACTACAAATTGGAATCCCTAAATAGAAAAGTAATTTTTGTTGAAATAAGTCCAGTTTTACATTTAATGTTGTATTTTATTATAATAAATCTGGTTCATAAATTTAAAATTTCAACATTTATACATTAAGTAACTGGTCAAGAGAAAAAGAGATTCTTTAGATATACATAAAAGGATAGATCCAGGCTTCGAGACGATAGAAAAAGTCATATAATTGATTGGCCTTATTGGTTTGCAGTCCATGGAGAAAATTATGTTTCATAAGGCATTTTTAATGGCTTATGTTTATATTCTCAAGTTATACTGATAAAGCAGCTTAAAAGAAGAATAATAAGATATGTTTTTGTTCAAATGAGAGCATTAAAAATATCAAAGAGCTGCTTAACTTCCTATGATAAAAACAAAGGTACAAGCACAAAGGCTCAAAATGTATAACTTCAAAGACCTTCAAGGAATTATCTTAACATGCTATGCTCTGCATTTACTTGTCATTGCACAATTGACTGTTAGGCTGTGACCAGAGCATGCACTCAGCAGATGTGCTGGGATTTTGCTTGGCATTTAATTGAGCATGGCATTCTGGTCTGTAGATGGATATTACTTCTCCATTTGTACATGAGCAGACATGTGTTGTACTGAGTTTTAATCAGCTCTAATGCAGAGTTACAATTGTCCCCAATCAATGGCGTGTTGACAGAGTTTACATTTATATGCAGAAGTAGGGGGAGTGCTATGTTCTGACATTTGGAAAAAATGAGGGCACCTAGCAGTACCTGGAGAATGAGCTGGCCCACAGTGTGAGCAGAGCTATGCAGAGCTAGTACATTAAGTAATTGAATGGTCCAATATATGTTTAAATAAAATTATTAGTTGTTATTTGCAGAAACCCTGATGAATTTCTACCAAAATGTAGTACTTGTTCCAATAACATTTGAAAATAAGTTTGCTTTTTTTTAATTCACTGTACCTCCCCCAGGTACTACAGATGAAGAGGAATAGCCTTGGGGAGGGGGCCACAGAACCATTTCATTCAGAAACCTCAACGCTTTCTCTCAGAGTAAGAGGGAACACTTTCCTTTTCTTCCTTGCTAGTGTCTCCATAGATTTTGTCTTTTACTCTTGAAAGGGGCACTTTCTGTGTTGTTTAGCTATGCTGTTCAATATTGTACCCATCACAATTTAAATTACAATTAAATAAAAATTAAAAATCAGTTTCCCCGTTTCAGTAGGCACATTTGAAATGTTCAAGTAGGGAAAACATAAATTATTTCCATCATTGCTGAAAATTATATTGGATTGCAGTTCCTTAAAGTTTTACAGAGCATGTATGAAGAATAAAAAATATGTATTTTTAAGTAATGAAGACTAAAATATGTATTTTTATTAATGAAGAGTCCATACTTTATTCAGATATTTTTAAAATTTTGTTAAATTGACTGGGGTGACATCAGTTAATAAGATTATGTAAGACCCAAGTGTACAATTCTACAATACATCATCTGTATATTGCATTGTTTGTCCACCACCCAAAGCTAAGTCTCCTTCTGTCACCACATATTTGACCCTCTTTACTCTCTTCCACGTACCCCCACCTCCGTTTCCCTCTGGTAACCACCATACCTTTGTTTATGTCTATGAGTTTTTGTTTGTTCATTCATTTGTTGCTTTTCATTTTATATCCCACTTGTATTTTTAAAATTGTAAACAATAAGAATCTTTATAAAGATAAAATAAATTTTCTTAGTGACTCTTTTTATCTTTTATTATCCTGGAAGTATGTATTTTAAGATTTTTTCTATATAATTATCATTCATCTTTAACTAATATTTATTCAGTTACTATTCCAGACTTTTTAAGGCTTTGAGATCCAACAATTAAAATGATAGATAGGATAACGACCCTCATGGGGGTTATAATCTTACAAGATAAACTAGACATTGCATTGATTTTTCCTCATTCTTCCTCACTCGCCCTTCCTAGTTCCTGTTATTACTGCTCCTTGCTCATAATGCCAAGGACATTTTGGCGGTCACTTCCCAATGGAAGGTCTTTAGCACAGGCGCAGGTGCAGTCCCTAGTCTTAGGTGGAGAGGTAATACTATCAGTGGCCTCTACCAACACACATGATTCTTTTCCTCTACTTTAAGATAGTCTAGAGGAGAATAGATCTCTAATTTATATTACATTCTCTCTCTCCAGAAATTCCAATCATTTTATAAGATTTTATGCCTTTAAAAAATAGACTGTGTGCCTCAGCTTATAAGAAATAGAAAACTAGCTTGTCTCAGAAGCTACTACATAGGTCTTGGTGGTTTTACAAGGGCCCACATGCCACTAGACGCAGCGGTTCTCAACCTGTGGGTCGTGACCCCTTTGGGGGGTCGAACGACCCTTTCACAGGGGTCGCCTACGACCATCCTGCATATCAGATATTTACATTACGATTCATAACAGTAGCAACATTACAGTTATGAAGTAGAAACGAGAATAATTTTATGGTTGGGTCACAACATGAGGAACTGTATTTAAGGGGCCAGAAGTTTGAGAACCACTGCACTAGAGGGACTTTTCTCCTCCACCAATGGATTAAAAGAGAGAATGACATATCTCCACTCAGAATCTGCTCTCAGGTATTTCCAGAAATTACATTTCATCTTATGCAATGATGCTGTCAGCAAATCATGTGGTAAGCATTTGGTCTCGAAATTCCTGACTCAGACCTTGGCTTAAGATCCAATTTAGAGCTTCCACAACTCCTCTGGGTTTGGATGTTCCATTCAGCAAACAAGAAAGGAGTTGATGATTATGTGATTGCAATTTTCAGAGCCTGTTTTCCTGATGAAACACCAGATCCAATATCCTATAAAGTGGAAAGATTTCTGTTTGTAATTTCTTTATACATTTTCACTAAAGCATGCATGCTAAGACATCATTCTGTGAGAGGAAAAGAATGGTGATTGTTTCAGCAGTGGTTTTATTACATTTTTCTTTTTGTTTGTTTGTTTGTAGTTTATTTCCTGCCTTGTTTTCTTTTGGAGAGAGCCAGCTGTTGAGTCAGCAGTGTGTAGGCAGTTCAAGTAGGACATGATTGCTGAGATTCCCTTTATGCTCCCTCCAGGGCAGCCACCTGCTTTGTCATTGAAAAAAAATGACTCATGTGGCAGCCTGACAAATACCTGGTTACTCAGCATAGCTGTCTGTGAGACACACTTGTAGCTCTGCTTTAATGCAGGGTAAAAACGAAGATTAAAAATTCATTGAACTATCCCTGTAGAGCCCAGCTAAAAGGCAAAGAAAGACTTTCATGTCATAAATAAAACATGAGCAGAGTCAGTACAGTGCAATGGCCCTCTTTTATTATTACTATACCTAAATGATGCAGGAAAACAAGGCAACAAGATAAAAAATATATGTCAAAGCAATATCTGAGTCCCTGAGGTGAGTCCCCAATAGTCAAAGTATTTCTGTCATCAATTTCTTTGTAGTTTACCCTTTGACCCAGAATAGTTTCAGTTAAATCTGTGTCCAAAATTCTACTATAGAATTTTTAATACAGCATAATTTAATCGGAAAGAAACGTTCCCTTCCCTTTTGTATTGGTAGCTCATATTGTTGGTTTCTCTGCCATCTTGTAATGGTATTGGAAATTGTTCAATTTATCTATTTCTGGGTAACACATTACTCTAAGACACTGAAACTCAAAACAACTATTTGATGTGGTTATGATGCATGGGTTGTGAATTCTGGAAGACCTTGACTAAGTGGTTTGTTTCTGATTCATGGTGGTAGCAGCTGGGCACCTGATGCTGGAGGTCAGAATTCTAAAATGACATCTTCATTCATATGCCTGGTGCTCCAGTTCTCCTTGGTCTCTTTCCCCCTGCACATGACATTTTAATATCCACGGTCTGTTCACGTGGCTTGTGTTTCTCACAATATGGTGGTCTCAGGTAGTTTGATGTCTTACATATTGTTTTGTGTTATCTAGAGCAAGGGTTCCAATATGTCTAGATAAAAGATGCAAGACTTCTAATAACCCAGCCTCAGCACTCTCAGGAAATCACTCCATCCATCTTATTGGTTAATCAGGTCAGGTTCCAGATTCAAGGTGAGGAAGAGCAGGCTCCAATTCTGGATGGGGGGCGGGAGGATGATATGTACCTAAAGGAAGGGAAGGAATCGATGAGGCAGGAATTAAAGACAAGCTACGATCGGTGTTTCAAGATGTGTTACAGTCAGAATACCTCTTACATGTGATTTCCTCTGTAGTGTATGGGCCTCAAGTAATTGTTGGCTTTATCCCTTGACTATATGTTTTAAGATACTTTTATTTTAAAGAAGTTTTACATCATATTGCTACAAGTTGTTTGTAAGCATGAATTAATTAGCTTGTTGTATTCTCCAGTAAGCTTTCCTAATAGAGCCTCTACTCACTGAACAATGATTTATTGAACATCTACCACGTATAAAAAACTTTTTTAAGCACTGGAGATAGTGCAAGACACCTTTTTTCTTGGAAATTTGATTCTAGAGGAGAAAATAAAAAAACACCCATAAAATAGAATATGTCAGTAGTTATAATTTCTATGGAGAATAATAAATAAATTGTTTAGGGTGTTTAGGAAGTCTATAATTCTTCAAGGCCAAGACATCAATTTACTACAGTCTGCTCTCACCTTATTCCAAATTTCTCAGCAGATAACTAAGCCATATAGCTGATATAATCAACAAAAGAAGATTATATGTTTTTAAAAATGGTGCTTAATTTTGAGACTACATAGACATATTTGCAATCTTTATGAATATTTCTTTCCAGGAAAGTTCATTATACACCTTTTCTCTTTTTTGTATACAATTTAAGAAGTTCACAGATCCCTTGAAACTCTTCCAAGGTCTTTAGGCACAGGTAAATAATGAATAAAAACAGTGAAAGAGAATAATAAAAGGAAAGATCAAAAGATACATAGAGACAAATGAGAATGAGAATGCTATATATCAAAATGTCTGGGATGCAACAAAAGCAGTAAGAAGAGGAAAGTTTATATTATTACAGGCCTATATCAGGAAACAAGAAAAATCCCAAGTAAACAACCTAACATTGCATGTTAGAGAACTAAAAAAACAAAACAAAACAAAAGCATCCCAAGGCCAGAAGATAGAAGGAAACAAAAATTAGAGCATAATTAAATAAAATAGAGAGCAAAGACTATATAAAAATTAATGTAACAAAGAGCTTGTTTTCTAAAAGATTAAGAAAATTGACAAACCTCTGAATAGACTCACTAAGAAAAAAAGAGAAAAGACTCAAGAAATGAAAGTGGAGAAGTTACCACAGACATCACAGAAATAGAAAGGACCATACAAGAAATACTAAGAAATACTATATACCACCAAATTCAGTAGCCTAGAAAAAATAAATGAACAAGTTTCTAGAAATATACTACCTTCCTAGATTGAGTCATAAACAACAAGAAAATCTAAATAGATTGATCAACAGTGAGGAAATTGAAACAACCATCAAAAACTTAACAAAGTGTAAAATTCCAGAACCAGATGGCTTCACTAAATAATTGTACCAAACATTCAAAAAACATTTACTACCTATCCTTCTCAAACTCTTCCAAAAATCAAAAAAATGGTAATACTTCCTAACACATTTTAAGAGGCCAACTTGATACTAATACCAAACCTGGCATGGATAACACACACACACACACACACACACACACACACACAATAACACACACACACACACACAAATACTATAGACCAATATCTCTTATGAAAGCAGATGCAAAATCCTAAACAAAATGCTAACAAATCAAATAAACAATTCATGAAAAAGATAACACATCACGGTCCAGTGGGGTTCATTCTAGGGACACAAGGATGGCTCAACATATGCAAATAGACCAATGTGATACACTACATTAACATATGAAGAATAAAAATCATATGATCATATCAATAGATGCAGAAAAAGCATTTGACAAGATACAACATCCATTTATGATTAAAACACAACAAAATGGTATAGAGGGAAAGTACTTCTATTATGGGTAGAAATTAGGCTCTTCCATAGGATCATGAGGAAAGAATTCCAAGAATCCACCCATGGGAGATTGTGGTGTGGTGGCATGGTTTATTTGTGATGTAATATCAAAAAAAGTTCTCCTCCTGGCTTCCCAGCGTCCCATCTCTGTCCGTCCAGCCATGGAAAAGGTACAACTGTGTCTTCAACAAGGCCAAGGCAAAGGCCAGTGCCCAGAGTTTTGGCTTCATATTCTTTTCAGCCTGCAGAGTCTGCCATGGGCCCCGTGGCCCTGGTGAGCACTAGACCACATGGCTGTGTGCTGCCAGGCAGGAGAGAACGCGAACAAAATGAAGGAGTGCGAGAGAGAGAGAGAGAGAGAGAGAGAGAACTTCTTTGTTCACCTGGAATTATATATTCTCAGGATTGGGAGGAACAGAAGCTATTTAAAAATAACCAATCAGCTTCCCAGACTTTCTTGGGCTTGCAATGGGTTCCACCCACTCCCAGGTTAGACTGATAGGCCTCTAGGGTCTCTATGGTTAAGCACCTCCACTGTGCCATTGTGACTTCTACTGGGAATATCCTTATCTCCCCCTGCTCCCTGAACAATCCAGTACCCAGTACAGGAGGGGAGAGGGAGGGGTGTTAATCCCCTTGGAAGGACAATGCTGCACTTTCTTGGGGTGTGAAGGTGCATCTTCCTGGTGAACAAATAGGCTTCTGCTTCCCAGCTGAATATGTTCCACAACTTCTGAATTCCCTCCCTCTCTTCCTTTTAATAACTAATTAAGGACAGTAGCACCTTAACATAAGGGAGACCATATATGACAAACCTTCAGTTAATATTATATTCAGAGATCACAAATAAAAGCTTTTCTTCCAAGATTAGGAACAAGACAGGGATGTCCTTCTCACCACTGTTACTCAACATAGTACTGGAAGTCCTAGCCAGAGCAATCAGCTGGAGGAAGATTTTTAAAAGGCATCCAAACTGGGAATGAAGAAGTAAAATTGTCACTTTTTGCAGACTATCTAATTATTTATATTTAATACCTTAAAGACACCACCAAAAACTATTAGAAACAATAAACAAATACAATAAACTTGCAGGATACAAAAATCAATAGAAAAATAATCCACTGTATTCCTATATACTAAAATAGAAATTTCAGAAAAAGAAATGAAAGAAACAATTCCTTTTGTAATTGCCACAAAAAGAATAAAATATCTTAACAAAAGATGTGAAGAAACAATGTACTGAAAACTACAGACATTATTAAAGAAATGGAAGAAAATTCAAAGAAATAGAAAGATATTCTATGTTCATGGATTGGAGGAATCAACATAGTTAAAATGACCATATTACCCTAAGCAATACGCATATGCATATTTAATGCAATCACCATCAAAATACCAATGGCATTGTTAAAAAGTAATAGAACAAAAAATTGTCAGATTTATATGAAATCACAGAAGATGCTGAATACCAAAGGAATCCTGAGAAAAGAGTGAAGCTGGAGGTATCACACTTCCTGACAAATTACACTACTAAGTAACATTAATCAAAACAGGATGTTATTGGCAGAAAAACAGACACACAGACCAAAGGAACAGAAATGAGACACCAAAAATAAACCTATATGTACATCGGCAAATAATTTTCAACAAAGAAGCCAAAAATATACAATGGAGAAAAAAAAGCCTCTTCAATAAATGGTGCCGGGAAAATTGGAAAGCCACATGTAAAAGAATAAAATTAGATTGCTATTTGTCACCATACACATACAAAAAAATAACAGAAAATGGATCAAAGACCTAAATAAAGACCAGAAACAATATATTACATATAAAAAACATAGGTACTATACTTATGGGCTTTGGTCTTAGAGAGGATTTTAGGAATTTGACCTCAAAAACAAGGGAAATAAAAGCAAAAATAAGTGAATGGGACTATATCAAACTAAAAAGCTTCTGAACAGCAAAAACAAAACAAAACAAACAAAAAAAGTCAACAAAACAAAGAGACACGCAACTGAATGGGAGGATATGTTTTCAAACAACATTTTCTATAAGGGGTTAATATCCAAAATATATTTTAAAAAACTCATACAACTCAACAAAAAATAAAAAAAACACCCCAATTAAAAATGGGCAGAGGACCTGAATATACACTTCTCCCAAGAAGACACACAAATAGTCAACAGATGTATGAAAAGATGTTCAATTTCACTAGCTATTAGGTAAATGCAAATCAAAACTATAATGAGCTACCACCTCACACACCTATTAGAATGACTATTATCAATAAGACAAATAATATCAAGTGTTGGAGAGGTTGTAGGGAAAAAGCATCCTCATTCACTGCTGGTTCAAATGCAGCCACTGTGGAAAACAGTATAGAGGTTTCTCAAAAAATTAAGAATAAAGTTACCATATGACCCAGAAACTGCTCTTTAGATACTCTATCAGAAAAAAATTGAAAACATATATTTGCAAAGATATTTGTATCCCCATGACCATTGCAGCATTATTGATGGTGGCCAATACATGGACAAACCAGAAGTGTCCTTAGAAAGATGGTTAGATAAAGATGTGGTCCATATAGATACAATGGGCCACTAAGCTATTAAAAAAGGTTGAAATACTGCCATTTGTGAAAACGAATGGATCTAGAAAATATGCTAAGTGAAGTAAGTCAGACAGAAAAATAAAACAAAAAACATGATTTCACTCCTATCCTTTATAATAAAGAGGTAATATGCAAATTAACCCTCATGCCCTCTAGATGGCTGCCTACGACCAGGCTGGAGAGGGCGGGGGGGCTGGGGGGGGCGAGATTAGTGAGAGATGACCAAACAACTGAACAGCAGGCTGCGTGGGGCGACCAGGCCGGCAGGGGGAGCAGTTGGGAGCAATTTGGCTGGCAAGGGGGACAGTGAGGGGTGACTAGGCCAGTAGGGGGTGTGCATTTGGGGGCAACCAGGCCAGCAAGGGAGGCAGTTGGGGGCAATTTGACTGGCAGCATTGGGCAGTTAGGGGAGATCAGGCCGGCATGCAGAGGCAGTGAGGGACGATCAGGCCTTCAGCAGGGGCAGTTAGGGGCTACCAGGTAGGCAGGCAGGTGAGCGGTTAGGAGCCAGCGGTCCAGGATTGTAAGAGGGATGTCCGACTGCTGGTTTAGGCCCAATCCTGGCAGTCAGACATCCCCTGAGGGGTTCCTGATTGGAGAAGATGCAGGCTGGGTTGAGGGGACCCCGCCTCATGCATGAATTTCATGCACCGGGCCTCTAGTGTGGGATATAAAACTGTAAGCAACTAATAAACAAACAAGAACAATAAACAAAAACTCATACACACAAACAACAGTATGATGATTATCAAAGGGAAAGGGGTTTGGGGAAAGTAGTAAAGAGGGTCAAACATATGGTGACTAAAGGAGATTTGAGTTTAGGTGGTAAAACTGCAATGCAATATACAGAAGATTATTCTAGAATTGCACACATTAAAATTATATAATTTTATTAACCAATGTCACCCTAATAAATTTAACCAAAAAGAAAAAAAGAATGAAGACAGTAAGCATTAGTTGTGTTTTATAAAATAACCTTATTGTAGAAGGCATCATTAATTAAAAAAGAAATATTGATTTTCACCAGATTCCACCAATTGAATCATATAATTAAAGTTTACACAAGAATTTGTGTGTGTTTGGCTGGTGGGGGGGAAAGGGGGGAGTGTGTCTTATAGCTCAAGAAAATGTTCCTCTGTTTAGTGACTTTATACACCTTAGTTTGTAAAATTGTACTGAGGTTGTAACTCAGTAAAGGAGACAATATTATATAGGTTGTGGGATGGGTTTCTAAATATTTTCTTCATGGTAACTTAATGAGAAGGCATAAAATGTCAATAATGGAGGTTTCAGCGAATTGTCACATTTTTTTCATGTATATAAAAATATAAATGTGCATATATAAATATACATACATATAGTTTTCTTAGTGGGCCGTCTTCATATTGTTTATAGTAATGAGTAGATAGAGCTGGTTTAGCTCCCAGTCGCAGTGAGGGCATCCTAAAGAAAAACTTTGTGACTCAATTTGTTCTATAAGAAACATGATTATACATTTCATGGAGTTCTAGTTTAAGCTAACAATTTGAATTAGGTAAAATGTTATTGTATAGATGTAGATCTTTTAATACTTTCTGGATTTTCTTGTAATACTTTTTATAAATAAATATTTATCTTGTAATTATATTTCAAATATTCTATTTGGGTTGTTATTCAAGGCAATTCACTGAAGAAAATTTCTCTCATAAAAAATAATTACCTGTATAATAATAGTTATTCCCTTCATGCTACTATTCTGAAAATATGGATATCCATAGAGAAACTGTTCCTTCTTATTTTTGTTATGTTCTTGAGGACTTTGGGAAAGCGGCACACTTGGTGTGCCCCACAGAGTGTAATTACCTCCTTTAAGTTAAACAAGGTATATATTTTTAGGATAAAGGTTAACTGATTTTACCTGTGAGTTTATGGAAAGTAATGACAGCTTAAACGTATATCTGCAGATCAAGTAGCTGTTGGTATGTTCCATGGGGTGTGAATGTCTTTAATGGAAAAGCACTGGCAATATCAATGTTTAGCCACTATGCGGTATACCTGAAATAATGCGGTATTGAATGTCAACTGTATTTGAACAACATTTTAAAAGATAAGTAAAGAAAAGCCCTGCATTGCATATTACTTAGAATTGCTTGCAGTGCTATTGAAGTCCTCTGTTAAATAATCAAACACGTTAGCGAAACTTATTCTTCAATTTCATGTAGGTTCATAACACCTCTGTGGAAACATTTAATGAGAACACCTTGTTATAGTTTGAACTAATTGTTACCTAAGTTGTTTTGTAATAGTAGATCTTTGCAGCCATGGTAGACCTATGGCTAGAAGAGATCTTAAAATGTGAGATTATTCACATAGTTAAATCCCAAACTAACTAGATTCCAAATATGGTCAACTAAGTATATCAGAATTTGGACTTGTGAGCTCTAATATTGAAAGGCAACCACTACTCTTCAAAGAGTTCTCACAGACGTTTTATGGCAAATAATAGCAATGATGGTAATATAACTACTATTACTACTACCAGTATTACTAATAATGCCTTACTATTATAGTAACAATGACAATCATATTACATAAAATTCAAAGCTTCAAAACTAAAATACTTACCTTAGTCTTCAAATCATGTATGCAGACCATCACAGTATCATAGCAGCACCTCCTTGATATGCTCTGGTGAGGGATTTTTAAAATTAAATTTCATCAATTTCTAATGCAGGTAATTTGCATATAATCTCTAACTTTTTTTCCCCTAAAAATGTTGAAGTATATTCTCATGTTCTACCATGATTTTCCTGAAGAAAATATGTAAAACAGAAACAATAAAATTCAAGCAAATGCTCATGTTTTTATTCAGAAATATATTTTAGAAAGAACAAAAAACATGGATAAGAAAAGCATCACATATTTGGAAACTCTTGAGTTGTGTCTGTATACCACTAGAACATCCATTTTTCATCTTTTTATTTGACTTGTGGGATCCCAGGTACCCATTAGCATAAGTTATTATTCTATTGAAAGAAATTTCATAAATTGTGGGGTTATGTAAATATAGCCAGAGAGAAGTATACAAAAATAAAATTAGGTTTGTTTTTATTTATTCATTTTACTTTTCTTGTAAGACTAATGAAGACTGCCTTCAAATTATAATTTATACATAATTTAACAAGATGTACAGATCTGAAACATTGGCATGATAAAACATAATTTAGTAAATATGAAGAAATATTTGCATTAGCCATTTATGAGTAAAATTATCCCCATACCATTCACAAAATCTCCTCTATTCAAGATTACATATTTTTGCATATTTCCCACCTAATTATAAAATATTACCATGAATAAGATACTGTTCTTTTGAGCAAATGTTAGTGCTTTTGTAACTTTTCTTATGAATAAAAACCAGAGCATAGGAAAAGTGCTATGCAAGCAATTTTTCATGTGGTGTTTTTTATGCACTATTGTTTTCCACGAAAAAACAGACATAAAACTACTTCCCTGATCATACTGTTTGATTCCAGAAAATTATGCATTATACATTCAGAGATTAGATGCAGAAATCTCCTAATTATGAATATGTCTGATCCACTAATAGAAGTTTACTTGCTCGGCTATCCTACTGTTACTTGGCTTTTTCATACAAACAATGGTAAAGAGCAACCACAATACAACTAATGCCTCCTTCATAGGCTGAAGCAATGGGACTAGTGACTACCTTTGTCTCATTGCAATGTGTTTCTTTTTCTATAGATCAGTGGTTCTCAACCTTCCTAATGCCGCGACCCTTTAATACAGTTCCTCATGTTGTGGTGACACCCAACCATAAAATTATTTTCATTGCTACTTCATAACTGTAATTTTGCTACTGTTATGAATCATAATGTAAATATCTGATATGCAGGATGTATTTTCATTGTTACAAATTGACCAGAATTAAAGCATAGTGATTAATCACAAAAACAATATGTAATTATATATGTGTTTTCCGATGGTCTTAGGCGACCCCTGTGAAAGGGTCATTCGACCCCCAGGTTGAGAACTGCTGCTATAGACCAATCCACTGTGTGGCAAAATATGATTGCTTTATTTACTATAAACTTGCAACATGATTAGATAATGAGATTTTTATTTTCCTAACAATAATATTTGATGGATACTAACAAAAGAAGAATGGATAATAGTTAACATCTAATTTTAAGGGCATAAATGAAAATATCAATGTATCTCAATATGTCCAGAAAATGTTGTTCTTATATTTACTACTGAGCAAGCCACCTTTTAGCCTCATTAGTTATACACATACATAATATTCCAGAGAAGTTTCAATGTCTAGAACTGGAAAACTTTCCATTTGCATTCATTGGATAAACTCCAATTTGAGGCACCAATACAAATCTAAACTGTCAAATTATGCAAAATTGTGAGTGTGTTTGACAGCTGAATAGTGTTGTTCACTTTTGAGAAATTAACAAAAAGATTAAAAATTGTTGAAGGGGAAATTTAACAGAACAAAATGAAATGCTCCTTACTAAACAGAAATGTATTAGAGGCCCAGTGCACGAAATTCATACACGGGGGTGGGGAGGTTTCCCCCAGCCTGGCCTACACCCTCTCCAATCCAGGACCCCTTGGGGGATGTCCGACTGCCTCTCGCAATCTAGGAACACAGGCTCCAAACCGCTCGCCTGCCTGCCTGATCACCCCTAACCCCTCTGCCTGCCTGATTGCCCCTAACCATCTCTACCTGCCTGCCTGCCTGATCACCCCAACTGCTCCCCTGCCAGCATGATTGCGCCTAACCACCTCTGCCTCACCCCGCACCCGGGACCCAGGGTTCCCTCCTTTGGCTGGTCCAAGCACCCGGGACACGGGCTTTCCTCCCTCTGGCTGGCCTCAGGCACCCAGGACCCGAGCCGGCTTCGCCTGGGCCGGCAGCAGCTGCAGGGAACCATGGGAAGGTGGCTTCACCCGGGCTGCCACCGCAGGTGCCCAGAACCACAGGGCGGGTGGCTTATGCCTCTCCTGGGCTGTAGCTGCAGGTGCTGGCACTGGGACCATGGGGCATGTGGCTTGTCCCTCTCCCAGGCTGGGCCACAGGCACAGGCATAGCCACCCGCACCCAGGACTGCAGGGCGGGTGGCTTGTCCCTCTCCCGGCCACAGCTTGGCTTGTCCTCATTCCTCTCTCATGAGCTTATTTGTACCTGGCTGTTCCCCATTCCTCTCTCCCCAGTGTTGAGTGTTTGAGCCATTAAGGCATGATGGCATGAGGGCGTGATGGCCATTTGCATATTTGCTCTTTATTTTAGAGGATATGCTAGAAATTCAAAAATTCTTGACAAGTGCCAATAATACTGAGGCCGAGCTGAGAGAACAGAGTGATTTTAGACCTGTTGGCATGATGAATACTCCATATCTTATTTTTGCAGAATAACGTGGCATAGTGAAGGCTCTACAAAGTACTAAACAAAAGAAATTTGGTTAACATTCTTTATCCACAAATTTCCCAAATATATCTGACATTAGAACCTTTTGTGAAAAAGTATAGAAAAATGCAGATCCAAAATTATTTGGCATAATTAGGTTGTGCAGGGGAAAGATTCAAAGAGCTGCTTCAGTATCTAGGAATTAAGATTTCTTTGAAAACAGGAGAGCAACCTACAAGAAAATAAAACTGCTATATATCCATTTGTGTATATTAAGTGGATCAGGTAACATTCAAAAACAGTGATCATACACTTTTCTTTCATTACCTACACGTGATTTTTATTTCCTATCTGAGACCCCCATCATAATGCCCGTAATTAAACAAGTAAACTAATTTTCTGGAAACCTTTTGGTTTGGAAGTCACCTAGAGAATTGGTCATTTATTCACTGCAGATCTTCTTTTCTCATCTGACTTCTTATGTGTACTTCAAAGATAACATAGTTCATTAAACAGCTTTCAGTTTAAAATATTAATGAGTTTTTATTTTGATAACATCATCTCTATGATGACCTGATAATAAACACAGAAAGAAATACCAGGATTCTCTTTTGTCCATGTATGCTTGATCACAAACATTTATGCACCAGAGAGAATGACAGAGCTACTTATGTATGCAACAGAATAACATCACATTGAATTGAGGAACCAGTCCCTTGAGGCCAATTTTGTGCCTTCCTCTACAGCTGTATGGTGCCACTTTGTAACATAATATATTCTTTTGAAGTCAATGGTCCCTGAGGGTTCAATGCAAGATAAGAATTTGGCTCTTGATAGAATGGATGCATTGTGTAAAATCATCTTTAATTCTAAGCCTCACTGAGCACACACACACATACCCATACACATACAAGATAAAGAGAATGTGGGAGTAACTCACAGGAGACTATGTAACATGATCAGCACCCAAAATATTCATTTGAGAGACTAGAAACATAACCAAAAGTTTAGCCCACCCTTTGTTTTAAGGGTGAGGTGGTGGAGGTATGTTTATTTATTTGTCTTTACTTAAAAGGGGGAGAAATAATAGGAGGGAAATCAAAGACAAATGGTCAGATGGTTTAAAGGGATATGGCCCCAGAAAAAAGAATCAAGCTTTAAAGAAAAATATTAACATTTTTCTGAAGTTCAGCTTCATAGCATTCAACCTGGAACCACTTTCCAAGATGAATTAAATTTCCAAAGCTATTTGATTGGAGTACAGTTGTTCATAGGTTTAACTGAAACTTATGACAATTTATCTATAATAATAAAAGCTTAATATGCTAATTAGACAAAGCCGGGGCTGCGAGGGAAGCCCAAGTCCCTGGTGCCTGCCAGTGGCTGGAGGGAAGCCCGAGTCTCAAGTGCCAGAGGGAAGCCGGTGCCAGCACTCGGCGGGAAAGAAGGCTTACTCTTGTACAAATTTTGTGCACCGGGCCTCTAGTTTATTATAAATGTGTATGTGTGTGTGTTCGTGTTTAGTTTCTCTTTTCAGTTTCTACTAGTCACAATGTGTAAAAAAAAAAAAAAAAAAAAAAAAACAAGAAAAAAATAAACTTTTTTATGCATAATGCATACAAATAAAGCGTGGAAATTATCAATTCATAATAACTGCAGCGATTAGTTCTGATTGTATTTATTTACATATTTTTGTTATATTCCAGTTCATATAGAATTTTACCTCCAAAAGCAGCTTGGCTTTTATTACATGTACCTTGTTTCAGATTAGTAAGCTTTCATTCTTATTTAATATTACTAACACATATGTTGGAACCTTATGGCATGCTAATAAGGAAATTCTCTAGGGTTTCTATTCAAAGAGTTTTATAATTGCAAAAGAATTGAAATTCAAAAACTGTTAACAGAAATAGAGCTTGTGAAACAGAAATGGATGCGTAAAAATCGAAGATAAAAAATGTCTTGCTTTTGTCTGTAATCCTCAAGCCTGAAAGACAAAAGATTTTGTTCCAGGAAAGGGGTTCATGTATGCATTTACCTAATGGGTTAGAGATGATTAAAAAAGAAAGTGCAGGTTGGAGCATCTTGAAATGATATAGACGTCCTGTTCTTTTGTTGCAAAGGAAGAAAGGTGTTTTTTTGTTTTGTTTTGTTTTGTTTTGTTTTGTTTTGTTTTGTTTTGTTTTTTCAGGTTGCAAGAATAGTGCAAGTTTGAGGATCCTTTGGTGAAGAAGAGGCAGCAGATGTGAGTGCACAATGTTGGATCTCTTGGACCAATTTCTACATTTTGACTCTTGCTGGGTTCCCTGTTACCATCAAGATGCTGGGTTGTATTTTAGTCAGAGTTGCCTGACTTCTCCATTGCAGTGCCTAACCTATTGATTTGGAAGCTTTGCTTGTCTACCTCGATATTGGAGATAGGTCAGATAGGTTAGAGTCTTGGATAGGTTACAGATTGGTTAGCCCTTTTCTAAGTCTTATTATAGATCCTTTATTCCTTCATCTTTAATTGATCCCAACAAATCCCTCTACCTTTCACATTTGCTCACTTGAACATTTAACTTTTCCACTGCTTTTTGAATGTATTGAATTGGTAAAGTGTTCCTTAAACTCCAATAGGTTATTTCTTAAGCAAGGAAAAAAAAGAATTCCTATTATTTGCACTAAATTCTTTTGTGAAGTAAATTCTAACTTAAATGGAAGCTCTCCATGAACATGCTACCATCACAGTTCCCATGATATCATTCTTTATAAGCCTTCCATAAATTTATCTGTGCTAGGCCACATTTATTGTCTTATATAAATAAAATAAAAGATGAAAAATGTATTATTCCACTACATTTTTTAAAGAATGAGATCTCTTCTCTGTTTGATTCTTACATAATGGGCAATTGTTAATATTCTAAGGATAATAATCATTACTTAAAAACTAAAATACTGTCAAAATAATAAAGACAACTTAGGTATCTTTTCCCATAGGAAATTACTATTTTATAATATTTGACAAGTAATATTATTCAGTGTAAAAACTGGTTCACAGTCCATCTTTTGTTCATGCATTTCACATTTATATTACAGAAGTACAGCATGCATTTTCTTTTAAATAGCCTTCTAAATATTTAATATTTCATGTATTCATTCAAAAACATAGCTTCCCAAACTTATTAATGTCAAACTAAAAGTTCATTGCCTCTGGGCCCTGGCAGCATAGCTCAGTTGGTTAGGGTCATCCCAATATGCCATGGTTGTGGGTTCAATACCGAGGCAAGGCACATACAAGAATCAACCAATGAATGCAAAAATAAGTGGAAAAACAAATATAAATATTTTTCTCGTGCTCTTTCTCTCCCCCCTCTCTCCGTCCCTCTCTCTTTCACTCTCTCTCTCTCTCTCTCTCTTTCACTCTCTCTCTCCTTCTCACTCTGCCCTTTTCAAATCAATCAATAAATATTTTTTTTAAAAAAATGTTCATTGCCTTATTTATATAACTAAACCATCTCATCAATATCTGGAAATGCACTATAACAATTCATAGAATTAAGACTCAATAGTGATCATCTTTCCCCCGATTTATGAAAATCCCCCCTTCCTTTTCTTATATTTCAGGAAGACATCTAATTAGAAACTCTTCTCTTGTATTCAGAATTCCAGACTCATAACAGGGAAGTTGCTGAGTCAATACTCACGAGGCAGGGAAGGAAATTTCTGACTGCCAAAGCTCTTGCCATTCTATCATGAAGTTAGATACTCTGAGATGAATTAAGTACCTTTACTATCAAATCACAATCTTATCTCTAATGCCATTGATGCAGGACAGAGGGACATGCTGTAGAGATAGATGTGTCAGGTAGAGTCATCTAGGCTAGGGAATCTCAGAGACCTCTCGGGAGGGGAAGCTGAGATAATGGCCAGTAAATGCCAGGTCCAAAGGAGGAAGAGCAAGCCTCCTTTGATAAAAAATGACTCTGAATTAACATAAACTGATGAACAAAAACATGCAGAGACAAAGAAGCATCGATCAGACCGTCAAACCTCAGAGGGAAGGTAGGGGAGGGTGGGGGTAAGGGGGAGAGATCAACCAAAGGACTTGTATGCATGCATATAAGCCTAACCAATGGACACAGACAACAGGGGGTTGAGGGCATGAGTGGGGGGGTTATGGGGGTAATGGGGGGATAAGGACACATATGTAATACCTTAATCAATAAAGAAATTTAAAAAAATAAAATAGAGCAGTGCAGAACAGGAGGCCAGAGACCTATGAGTATTATTGTAAGGAGTTTTCATAGGTTTTTATTATTTCTCTCATGTAATGGCAGCTTAGGGAGTATAGGAAGAAACTATAAACAAATAGAAGGTCAAATGAATGAGAAGCTCAATTTTCACCCACTTACTTTGTAGGTAAACAGATAAATGTACTAGTACTCCTTTAAAATCCTGACCTATGAATATATAAACTACTATTTCTAATTAAGCTTGCTATTAAAAATGTATAAAAGGAAAAAATAATTCTGTGTCATTTGAGATCACTGGACATATGGAATTTGAAAATTTATTAAATGACTATCTCCTTTACTCATTTACAGAAACCATTTCTGACACTAATGCAGTATTGTGGTCTTCAAATAGGTTGAAAAATAAGTTTATAATATAAAATAACCATTGATAATATAAAATATTTGATAATGTAAGAACATCAAGTCATTGTTTATTAAATCCTTAGCAAGTGTGTTTCAAGTAATGCTATACATTTTAACTGAATCATATAATTTAATTCATACAAAAACGCTTTTAATAGTTTCTTTTTAAAAGTAAGAAAACTGATACTTAGATAACTTACGCAGTATGCTCCAATTCATGTAATAAGGAATTGAATTCTGGTTTATCAAACCAAATTAAACAATGTATTCTCAAAAACTATGCTATAATGCTTTCTAACGGATAAAATAAAGGCCTTGTAAATATCATACCTTTCTAATCAAGAAAACATTTCAGCTAGTTGACATTGAAGAACAAGGGCTTTTCAATGAATGCTTTCCCTGGATAATTAAACTGTTTTATTTAATCAGTTGTAATAAAAATATTTCTAAAGTGTTTTAATAATTTCCAGGTTTAGTAAAACCACAATTTAACATTTTTTAAATGGTTCAGGTACTGTTGTAACCTGTTTACCCTACTACATACATGGATAGTAGAAACTTGAAATCTTCATAGATTCTCACATTAATTATAGGAACAACAACAAAAAAAGCCTGGTCATTTGCTTATTGTTCATAATGTGAATGTTCTGAATATAAACAGTAGCCATAGTATAATGATAATTTTTAAAATGTAATTAATTGCTGCCTTGGCCGGTGTGGCTCAGTTGGCTGGAGCATTGGCCTGTACACCAAAAAGTCAAGGGTTTGATTCCCAGTCAGGGTACACACCCAGGTTATGGGTTTGATTCCCAATTGGGGTGCGTGCAATAGGCAACCTATTGATATTTCATTCTTCTCTCTCTCTCTCTCTCTCTCTTTTTCTCCCCCCCCCCCACGCTTCCTCTCTCTCCAAAATCAATAAAAGTGTGGCCTTAAATGAGTAATTTAAAAAATTAAATACAATGAATTTCTAAATAAAATAATAAATCTTTGGTACCCATAAAATCATTGTATGAGATTGATAGTTTTGACACAATATTGCTCAACCTCCTAAAACCACATTGCAGTACTTGTTTTGTTTACCTCAAGCAACAGTGTTCAATGAGTATTTGTAAAATTCACGAATTACATAAATGGTTATTTCTGCCTAAGAAGTGAAGAGGTTTGCACATTTTGACACAATTTTACAGTTTCATGAATATATAATCCCATTTGTTTATGGTAACATTGATCATAAGCACCAATAAATCTGAGGAATAATTGGGAAAGCTCAACTGATCATGAGACCTCAATACTTGGCTCCTTCCATCAGTGCTAAATTTCTAAGTTTTCTTTTTCTACAGGATTCCTCTTTGTTTTAGAAACGTGTGCTGACTTTTGTCTACATTTATTTTATGTGCAAAGATCCAACCCATGTCTTGTCTTTCCCTAGAGTGCTCTACAGATACAGATGCTAGAATTATGAGCTTAGATATACATTCCAAATCCCAGTGTAGGATGCAGGGGCAAGCAGGGGGAGTTTATCCATAACAGATTTTGCCTCTGACACTGTGTTCTTTTAAAAAAAATGTCCAAATTAATTTTCACAAAAACTCTTTAAATTAGATCTTATCCACACAACACATGAAAAGGTCTGACAATTTAGAAGGAAAAAAGAAAAAGATTAAGTAACTTCCCTAAATTACATAACTCTGAGGCCCAGAAGTTGAAACTCGATAGATGTGTCTGGCCTCATAATCCATTGTTTCAATGCATCAATGTGTGAAAACAAAGTACCCCTTGATTCCAAGAGCTTTCATACTAAGACTGTTATGGTAAGTGACCGAACATTAATATTTCTAATTGTTTTATTTTCTGTCCTTTAGTGGTTGCAGTTTCAGTACTGGTACTTAAGAAGCAAATACAGTTCCCACTTCATCCCTAAATTGAAATGATTTGTTTGCCACAATTTTATAAAAAAAAACTCGATTGTATTTTTGCTGAAGGAATTACAGAAGTTTTACTACCATGGCAGGGAGACTTACTGGTTTATAATTTACTGTTCACATTTTTGAAGGCAGTCAACCAGGCCACAAAGGATACTGCAGTAAGATAGAATTCAGCCCATTATTTGAGGAAATAAGTCTAGCAGAAAGGCCACATTAACATATTGTCAGTATTCCTGCTCACTTATCCATTAAGAGTCAAAGTGTACATTTATATTCCAGAAATTGATAGTTATTATAGAAAACATTGATAGTAACAGTAGAAAATATTTCTGTTCATCTCAATCATAATTTATAGATTACAGGATTAGTGATAAAGGTGATAAATCTCTTAAAGTCACAGAATAAAGGCCAATTTTTAATTATTTGTGAAATAATGCAAATAATTAAAAATCAGAAGAAATGTCCTATAATATATCACAGTATGATCAAAGTAGTATATTTTGTGTAGAAAAAATTTGAATCAAGTAAGCATTACACTCAAGATTTGGTCAACACCAAATGATGCCATCTCAGTTAGCAAGCCATTGTTACTAGACAATAAAAGTCCTAAACCCCTAAAAATTGTCCTGTCTGCTTCCCAGATAACTCAACTGGCACAACATGAATATACAATATGATCACAAAGACCAGGGTGGGGGAAGCATTTGTTTTTATAGTTATCTTTTTTTCCTTTAAAAATTACTAGAATTTTAGTTTATATTTTCACATTCTTGCCTTTACTGTTTCTGAAATCTGGGTATATTTTACAAATGATGTGACTAAGGGTTACAAATCTTTAAAAGTAATGAACTGATATAAATTGTTACTAAAATAATGGTGAATGTTTGAGTATAGTATAGCAACTTTAATATAAAGAAAATATGACATATTCTAAAATGCACATATCAAATTATAGCTATATTATATATTTAAAGGGACTGAAATACCTAATATATGGTGATGAAGAATATTTGACTTTGGGTGGTGGGCACACAATGCAAATGCCTATGATCTCATATCATAGAAATCTATACTGGAAACTTATGTGATCCTAATAACCAATATCACCCCAATGAATTGAATTTAAAATAAAGGGTCTAAAATCTAGCAAACAGATGCTGCATAATAACTCCCCATATGTAATTCTATGTTCACCGGCTAGCTAATTAACCTCTCTGTCAGTGTCTGCATGTGAAAATGTAGATAATACTACCAGTATCAAGTTGCTATAAAGATAAAATGAGGTAATTAATCTATAAATCCTCCCTTTGAAAATTAAAGTGAATCCGGTGATTTCTCCCAACTGTGTAAAGCAAACTTTTAATATAAGCAACTAACAAGTAGCAAATATAGCACCACTTACTGTTTCCATGCACACACAAAAATCTACAAATTATGAAATATTCTACAAAGCCTTATTGTAATCCAAGCTTCTCTTTGAACACAGCACAATACATGATCACTACTGGTTATCTGTCATTAAGAAAATTGGCAAATGGGAATGACATGCCTGAATTCCTATTTTTGCATCCAAGGCCTCTCAATACCTCAGTGAAGAAACAGTGACAAACTTTAACGAGTAAATTCTTTGCACAAGTAGAAAGCCAAACTCACAAAGAATGAATAAACAAGATGTGCTAATAGAGTAGATAAAATTAAAACAACCCCAAAATCTGTCTTAAATGTTTGTAAGGAAATTGCAGAAATTAACATCATCTGTGTGTTTACTCAGAAGGAAGAACCAGTCGACCAAAGCTAGTTGTTTGAAATTAGGAAGAGATTGATTTGGATACAACATTTTAAAAAATCACTTTTAAGAGCTTTCCATTAGGCCTCCTTCAGTGATTTTTCTGAAGATACTAGAAATCTGATTTTTTATATAAAAAGCTAAAATGGAGACGATTACATTTTTAAATCCCTTTGAGAAGGTTTTCAATCTCAGATTTAAATTATCATGTGAAATCAGGAGACTAAGAAAGTTATTTTAATTATTGAATTAGCACATCAATGGAAGACAGCTAGATGTGCTTTTGAACCTGTGCCAAAGTCTCTATACACAAGTCAGCTTTATCACTTCTTTCATGAGAAGCCCAATTGTATCTGCTGTGTAATGAAGAGGTTCCAGGGAGAGGCCCAGCTATGTACCCAGGAAATTTCACTGAAAACTCCCAGGCAGATGTGACTCTTTTCTTATATCCCCTCTCTGGCTCCAGGCCACATCTCTCTTCACATTCCTCTTCAGACTCTTGTTTAAAAACTAAATATATTGGGGTGACATTGATTAATAAGATTGTATACATTTTAAGCATACATTTCTATGGTACATGACTTGTATATTGCATTATGTACCTACCACCCAAAGTCAAACCATCTTCTGTCACCATATATTTGCCCCACTTTGTTTATCTCCACCTTTGCCTTTTTTTGAGTAGGCTCCTTGTTCATGACCTGTGAGGACTAAATCCTAAACTAATCTCTTTACCCTGGTATTTGTCTATTAGCGCTAGAAAGATAACATTCTCCCCATACTATCACTTTGGTATGAAAAAATTATCATTTTGTTCATTATCTTGGAAAACCCAGAATGAGAGACCCTAAAAATCCTGTCCTTTTCAAAGCATTCTTCATCATTAACTCTTTTTAATTAATTTATATTTACAACACTCATTTCCTAGCCATAAATATACACTTGCAACATCTTTTAATGTTGTCAATGTCATTAACCCAAATCACTAAATTCTAACTCATTTGTGGGATAATTACGGAAATCAAATATGCTAGGACGGAAGACTAACTTGTTGGTTTTTGGTATTTATATTCCATAATACTCAAATGAAAACTTCCTCTTATCTTCCATGGCACTGTAATGCAGTGGTTCTCAAAATGGGACCTCCAGAATAGCATACACATCACTTGAAAACTTGTTTGAGATTCACATGTTTGGTCTCAACCAAGAACTATTAAATCAGAAACTTTGGTGTGGCCTCAACAATCTGTGAACTAATAAGACCACCAGGTGATTCTGATTTAGTGTACTGATTTTGGTTTGAAAAATAAATGCGGCCCTGAAAGATTAATCTTCCTCTTTCTACTACTTCCATTCCTTCTTCTCTTAGTCCTCTTTCTCTTCCTCTTCTTTCTCCCTAAATCTAACTTTTCATTGTAAAAAAATTCCTTAGTCCTATTATTTTCTCTTTCTCACTGTCTTTTCTTTTTATTTCTCTTATTCTGGATGATTCACAGCTTAAAAAATTCTAAAGTTTTCATCTTCATTGTCACACTCTCCCCCATGCTCCCACTACAATATATAACTTCTGGATGTACTTTGGCTTCAATAATCCAATTGGTCTTTAAACAAAATTCATTCTCTTCACTTCCTGAACATATTATATCTCTGAACTCTCTGCTTCAAATCATGACACCATTATTTTTTCAGTCTAAAATGATTACAGACTCAGAGTGATCATTACCTCCTCTTCTGACATCATCCATCTTGGGCCAAGTTTATTTATTCTATGCCTACAACATTTCATATATACACATTATTTTTAACCCTTCTTCCATAGGTCCCCATTTTCTCTCTTTCAGTCTATCACAGTGACAGTAACTTCACTGTATACCTCTAGTGTCTATCACTTTGCATCTAGTGGCCTTATTGACGATTAAGTAATATTTAATTGAAACAACAGTTATTCTGACTAAACTCCCCTACTCAAACCTGCTTACTGCTTTCCATTTCCTTGAGCTGATCATGTGATGACCTCTATTTTCCCTACAGGCAGGGTGGGGCAAAAGTAGGTCTAAGTTGGAGGTACGTGACACAGACTTTATTCTTGTGTTGTTGTTCTTTATTAATTATTATATTATTTTCCATAAGAATAATTGTAAACTCACTTTTATCTCATCCTATATCTCTTCCACTGTTTTTCTAGTCAATGTTTCAGTCATAAAAGAACAATAATAAAACAGCTTTCAATCCTTTCTGAATCTTCCATTTTGTTGGTATCCTTCCCCATCCATTCTACCACCATGCTGACAAAGCTCAACATACCTTTCAAGACTTATTAAGATGCTACTGTCTTTGCAGAACCTTCCATGATTTAGATGAGATCTCAAATCTTATAACATTCTTAAATGTCCCCACCTCATACTTAAATTTAATTTAATATCATTACTCATGTGAATAGTTTATTTGCCTTTGTAGATTTTAAGCAGCCTGAGGGCGGGGATAATATCATGCAACATTCATTCACATTAATGCATATGATTAGTCCATCTCCCTGTCTCCACATGATCTTTATATTTAACTGGACTCTGGTGGACTGTTCCACGAGCTATGCAAGTGACATTCAATAGGTAGAGTTTGATGTCTGTTGAAAATAATCATCACATGGGAACATGAAATAAAACACTGCTTACATAGTTCAGAAAGATATTATATATTACTATAGACTTAGAAGTGATCTCCATTGAAGAAATTAAACAATCTACAAATACCCTCCTTTTAAATACATCACAATCTGTGTGAGAATATACTAATGTTTCTTTTATTTTCCAACTCATATCCAGGCTTTAAAATCACCCAAGAACAGCCTCTAACCAATTTCTTTGAATTACTTTTAAACAGGTTATTATTCTTTTCTAAATTTCTGGAAACTTCTAGAGCAGACTGAGATAGTATCCCAAAGGAATTGCCAATGAAACACAGTATTTTAATCTCCTCTTTAAGTGAGTATCCTAAATTAAACACATTCCTTATGTAGTTGAAGGAAAAATATTTTTCCATTAAATACAGTGACTGAGATTTAAGTTCCAACCTTTCTAACAAGGAATTTTAGAAGTCCTACATATGAATGTGGTTTAATAGGCAGTAGATGTATTTTAAGTAAGCTATATAAATCTACAAAACGGTGATTTATTTATATTTTTAAATATATTTTTAATTGATTTCAGAGAGGAAGGGAGAGGCAGAGAGAGATAGAAACATCAATGATGAGAAAGAATCATTGATCAGCTGCCTATTGCACCCTCCATACTGGGGATTGTGCTGCAACCTGGGCATGTGCCCTGACCAAGAATCAAACCGTGATCTGCTGGTTCCTAGGTCAACGCTCAACCACTAAGCTCTGCTGGCAGGGCTGTGATTTATGCTTAACTCTATAATGTAAACTATAACGACTGCAAAGCAAACAAATATTTTTTTTTGTAAAACTTTACTTTCACTTGAAAATTGTTCATAAAGGGAAATTTATTTCATTATTTTTAGAGGTTTCTAAAGGTAAGACAGTTTACAAAGAATGGAAAAAAAAACCCACTAATATATTAAAACCCATTGTTAAGTACATTTTTAAAAAATTAGTATAAATTGGTTCTTCGGAGGAAATGTCAAATACAAACCAATGTCTTAGAAAATTAACAGATTATTTTATGAGTCATACCACCAAAGACTTTACTTATTGATGTTTTTAAAACATGATAACAGGAAATAATTATTATGCTAAAATAATTCATTTTCTATAATATGTCAAAACTTATTTTTAACTAATGGTTTAAGGGAAGATGATATTAGCTTATTTACAGTGTTACAGACTATCCCTTCTTCAATCATCTATTGTCCTGGTCTCCAAAATTTTCAGATATTTTAATGTTTGAACTAGGCCAATGAAGTAGATTCAATGTGCAGTCCTTCAAATAATAATTTCCCCCCATCACTGGAAGGGAAATGGAAAGTGTCATTTCAAAGGATTCAAATTTAAACCATGCAAATAATGTTATCTTTTTGATGAAACTTGTAGTTCACGCCAAATAAGTTGGACATATATTCATTTTATCTTCACTACAAGTATTGTTGAATTAAAAAAATGAATGAAAAAACTTCATTAAGCACAAATTAATCAAATGAGAAAAAATAGTATAACAAGAGAAGAAAGAGAAAGTTTAACTTATTAAGGGAGAATTTGTATATGTATAGGTATCCATAGCAGATGGACAGATTCTAAGATAATTTGAAAACTGGACAGTATGTAGTTCATGTTGAATATATAAACTGCATCAGAGAAATACAGAAGTGATAAGGGTAGTCAAAATAAACCCAGGATGGCGTTAGATAAAGCTTCATGGGATAAGTGATCTTAACGCGGAGCCATGAAGGGCCTGAATAAAAGAGTTTTGAATTAGAACTGTGCATAACTTGCCCAAGATGTACAAGTGAAATTGACACCAAATAGTAATAATTACCTCTCTTTATTATTTTTGTAAGTTCAGTAATAGATATTCCAAAAAAATTCAATAGTTGTACTAAATTTTAGACTGATTTAGACATTTCCATTTGTGTTTTCAAGATTGAAGAAAATATTATTTTTTTGCAAAGACATTTGTCTAAGTGTAGAGAGGGTGTAATATATGCAAATTAAATCTAACATGAAAAAAAAACAAAAAAAATCCTTGTCAAGCTTCAGAGATTGTCCAGCTGGACAATCCTATTAAAGTATGCTTTATTGGTTGTTAGGGTAATCTATATGAGAAACAATAGATTATTAGTGAAATAATTTTGGCTTCTTGTATAGCTTCGAATACCTACTCTATTGATAGAGATCCTTATATACTAACCTCATAAAAAAAGAGAGAACATCTCCACAAATCTGTCAACACTTTAATTATTTAAATACTTATTGCTTTCAGCAGAATCCCTTTTACATCCCAATACTTTACTGAGGTTGATTATATATTTTAAATAATCAGTATTATTTCCTAAAGTCCTGCCCTTATTGCCCAGATATAGAAAATCTGCTGAAAAGTTACCCATTCAATGTTGCAAAATAACAGAATTACTTTCATTCTTACATTATATTTGCATCTACACTATATTTCTGGGAGGGCTAAGTTTTATTTTATTAATAAGCTACATTTTCTCGATTTGGTTCACTTGCCAGGAAAAGGAAAGGAAATGAAGTAACAAAGTAAAACTTTGAAATAGGGTTTGAACTTATGAAAATATCTAGTTTTGAGAAGATAACATAAATCTTCTTGGTTCAGTTGAAGACTGAAACACAAATTAGAAAAAATATATGACATCAGACTCCTGGTTAAAAAGATACGTCTTGCTGGCATTCATGACTGACACATTTCTCAGCCTTCTATGCCCTCACACATTTGAAATTGTCTTAGGCTTCTCTATTTATAGCAATGTTTGTGTTTAAAGATTACTATTTGAAATAGGTCATTTATAATAGTTTGATGCATCTGCATCTCAGCATTATAAGGAGCATCCACTTTAAATTATATTCCTGCAGTAAAATCTTTCCCATGAGGGGTGGTAAATTTATTCAATTTTTTGAAATATTTTACTTTCTTGGAAAATTATGATTTCTTCCACAAGCAAAATATATTACAAAAGTTATAGCACAATTTTTAAAAATAAATAGGATGTTCAGAGTGATCTGTTTATGAAAATACACTCTTTTAAATACACTCAAAAATTAAAAATAAAATAAAATGTAGAGATCAAAATTATATCATTCAAAAACATCAATTGCTAAGGTTTTGAAATTTACTGATGCATTGGAATGACTTTTTAAAATTAAATTATTCTGGGATAGAGCCAGTCTTCCCCTCCCTGCCTCAAACCTCCCCCCCCCCCCTTTTTCTCTGATTTCAGAGAAAAAGGGAGAGGGAGGGAAAGATAGAAATGTTAATGATGAGAATCATTGATCAGCTGCCTCTTGCCTCCTGCATGCCCCCTACCTGAGATCGGGCCCACAATATGGGCATGTGCCCTGACTGGGAATCAAACCATGACTTTCTGGTTCATAGGCTGATGCTCAACCACTGAGCAACACCAGCTGGGCTGAAAATAAACTCTTAAAAAGTCCAGAAATATCATACACTTGTGTCTAAAGATAAAATTAAAACATCAATTAAACAGGGATAATCAGATAACTAGTTGGATACTATATTAGAAGATGAAAGCACAGAAAACCCAAGCACAGAACATATCTTCTTCACCAACCTCTCAATAAAAATCAAAACATTAGTAACTCCAAGGCAATTAACATGCATACATCGGACAGGGTTTACTTCAAGAATAGAGCAAGTAGGAAGAGGATGCTGGGATTGTTCTGTTTAATAGGGAAAATAGCTCTAATGATCAGAGATCAAAGAATTAAACATGAGTACACACTTATACTAGTCAGAGTTCTCCAGAGAAACAGACCATTGGTTCCTGAACCATGAATTCAGGCTGCAGGAGAAACAGCCCCACCCTGGTTCAGAGTACATATATCCTTCTGGAGAACCAGGCCCCAGCCTTACAAGGTATTGCCATCTACATTAAAATCAGGGTCAAATGGCTATTCAATTTTTAATTTTTGAGGAAAAACCATACTGTTTTCCACAGTGGCTGTACCAGTCTGCATTCCCACCAGCAGTGTACCGGAGTTCCCATTTTCCACATCTTTGCCAGCACTTGTTTGTTGACTTATTGATGATAGCCATTCTGGCAAGTGTGAGATGATACCTCATTGTAGTTTTAATTTGCACCTCTCTGATGATTAGTAATATTGAGCATTATTTTATAAGTCTATTGATCATCCGTATGTCCTCTTTGGAAAAGTGTCTATTTAGGTCTTTTGCCCGTTTTTAATTAGATTGTTTGTCTTTCTTTTGTTGAATTATATGAATTCTTTATATATTTTGAAGATTAACCCCTTATCATCTGTGTCATTGGAGTGGGGAGAGAGCTGTCTGGAGGGCAAATGGGGAAAAATGAGGAGGACATCTGTAATATTTTCAACATTAAAGGCAAAAGAATAAAAATAAAATAAAATGTAGAGATCAAAATTATATCATTCAAAAACATCAATTGCTAAGGTTTTGAAATTTACTGATGCCTTGGAATGACTTCTTAAAATTAAATTATTCTGGGATAAAGCCAGTCCCTCCCACCCACCCCCGGCTCGATGCCCCCCCCCCCCCCACACACACACCTTATAAGCCTTACCTGATTGTAATCTACAGCCAAAGGTTAACACCAGAGCTACTTATCAGCACAATACTTTGGTGTGCAATTTTATCAGAAACTGGTTTTTGTTTCATTATGACTTTAAGCATTAGGAAGAAAGTAGAATGACCTGAATATTAAGTCATTATAAATATGCAGCCTTACCACAAAAATGCCAGAAATACTGGAAAGAATAATAACTCTCTCAGCTTGAAAAGGCCTGTTTTCAAGCTGCTGTTCCATCCGTCTTCAGAATTTATTGCCTAGGGATTGCAGATGGTAGAGTGCTGCTTAGGAGAGACACCCTGTTGGGAAAATCACATTGCAGTGCAATTAATAACCGGGGGAGTTTCATTTTCCACACCCACTTAGTTCTCGGTTGAAAAAAATCTTGATTGATTCATGAGATTAACTAACCCTATAAATTTGGAAATATATAAAATAAATTTACATTTTAAACAGGTTTTATACAAACAACAGATAAATATGTTGAAAAATATTGTGCAAATATCTGTTTCAGGGGAAAGTCAGTGGTAAAATAGTCTTTATTGTTGTTTTTATTCAAAAATTCACTCCAGTACCCTATGGCAAGTATTTTTGCACCACAGTGGATTTTTTTAAACTGATTTTCCAACAAGATGTTTTGTTATATTTGTTGACATTCCATCCAACAATTAAGCAGTGACCAAGCAGAGTAAAATTTTTCTATTACCCGTATAGATCTTTATATTGTTACAGCTTTTATGTATATAGAAATTGAAGTTTTGCTTCTTAGTTACTGCTGAAAGCTATACACACTTCACAACTTAATATATGAAAAAAGCCCTGGCTGGTTTTCTCAGTGGTTAGCATTGGCCCATGGACCAAAGGTTCATGGGTTGGATTCCAGGTCAAGGGCACTTACCTCAGCTGCAAGTTCCCCAGCCCCCTTAGGAGCTAGTGTGGGAGGCAACCATTCAAGTGTCTCTCATGTCAATCTCTCTCTCTTTCTTCCCCTGCTCCCTCCCTTTCATTTTTTCTAGAAATCAATGAAAAAAAATTCTCATATATATATATATGCACAAACAGCCCATAAGCACATAAAAAAATGTACTCCTATGCTTATTTCTAAGAGCTTTATGATTATAGATATTTTGCATTTTTAGAAGGATATGGATAAATGAGTTTCACTTATTTCTTTTTAAATATTTTTATTGATGTTTTTTAGAGAGAGAAGAAGGGAGAGGGAGAGAAACAGACATGTGAGAGCAGAACATTGATTTACTGCCCCTTACTGGGCATTGAGCCCACAACCTGGCATGTGAACTGACCAGGAATCAAACCAGCATCTCCAGCAACATTTTAGTGCACTGGATGATGCCCACCCAACCTAGTCACATCGATCAGAGTGAGTTTCACTTATTTCTAATTATATATCCAATTGTTTCAACATTTCTTAAAAATATTTTCTTGCCCTATTTAATTGAAGATATATTTTTCAAAATCAGTTTATTGAATATGTGAGGATCTGTTTCTGAATAGTTACATGTAGTTAATTCTATATACCAATCTCATCATCTCTTATTTCTGAGCTTTGTAGTCATTCTTGAAATCAAGTAATTAGCTTCCTTAAGTTTGTTTTTAATTTTTAGAAGACTGATTGAGATATTCCATATCCCATTACTTTCACATACATTTTAGAATTAGCTTGTCTGTTTAGTTAAAGTAACTGGCTGGAATCTATATATCAATTTGGAATAACAGCTGTCTTAATATTAATTCTTCTTATTTGCAAACATGATATACCTTTTCATTTATTTAGAGCTTCACTAACTAATTTCTCTCAGAAATGATTTGTAGTTTCTAAGTTAGAAACACTTCATATGTTTTTTAAAAAATTAATTACTGAATATTTGTTTTCTATGTTACAATATATTGCATTAATTTTTGTTTTTCATTTGGGAACATTTCATTACAATGACATGGAAAGAAAATGATTGTTGTATATTGACTGTCTATCTTTTTTTTTTTTTTTAATATATTTTATTGATTTTTTACAGAGAGGAAGGGAGAGAGATAGATAGTTAGAAACATCGATGGGAGAGAAACATTGATCAGCTGCCTCCTGCACATCTCCCACTGGGGATGTGCCCGCAACCCAGGTACATGCCCTTGACCAGAATCGAACCTGGGACCTTTCAGTCCGCAGGCCGACGCTCTATCCACTGCACTGAGCCAAACCGGTTTCGGCATTGACTGTCTATCTTGTAAACTTATTGAACGCTCTTCCACATTTTAGTAGTCTGTATGCAAAAATATTTATTTCAAACATTGGTGATGTTATCTGTTGTGAATGAAATGAGTGGTCTCTTAAGTCCCCATATTTATAGTTTTGTTTCTTTATCTCACCTTATTGCTAAATCCTGTAGAAAAATATTAAATAGAATTTAATATTTAAGAGCAAATATCCTTGCCATGTCCCTGAACTTAGGAGAAAACTCTAATGTTTTAATATTAAGGTTGTTGTTTACTATAGTGTTTTAATAGACATCCATTATCTATTGAGGAGGTTCTCTTATATTCCAAGTCTGCTAATGGTTTTGTTGCTGTATTATTTTTTACAAAAGAGGTGCCAATATTTCAAATTTTTTGGCAGTTATTCAGATGATTATATAATTTTGCATTTATTCTGATAATTTGACATGGTACATTTATCATTTTTTTAAATAATCAATCCAAACTTAAATATCAGGGATAACAGTTTATTGATTATGTATTTTATATTCTTGTTTTTGGTTTGCTAATATTTTATGTCTATGTTCAAGAGGGCCAGTGTTTTGTACTTTTCTCCCTTGCAGTATTTTTCATGTCTAGATATGTGTAATGCTGGCCTCTTCTTAGTCAATCAAGCTACTGTAACAAAACACTGGGTTACTTAGACAACACAGAAATTTATTTCTCACGGCTCTGGAGGCCGGAAGTCCAAGGTCAGAGTGCCAACATGGTTGGGTGACCCTCTTGTGGTTGCAGACTGCTGGGCTCTTGTGTCCTCACATCGGGGAAGGGACTAGGAGTTCTGTGGGTTCTCTTGTATAAGAACATTCCTCCCATATATGAAGGCTCCCCCCAATACTATCACCTGGGGGTTAGGATTTCATCATATGAATTTTGGGGCAACACAACCTCAGAAAGTGTTTCCTATTTTTACATTTGTTGGATGTTTAGCAATTTGTTATTTGTTCCCTCTTGACTCCCTGCTGTTTCCTGAATTGTATATGTTGAAGTATTTGATTTTATCCCTTATTTGACATTTTAGTTATGCCTCTTTTTTATTTGTGGTGGTTTCCATGGATATTACTATATGCATTTTTATGTTGTAACACTGTAGCTACAGACATTATGGTGCTATTGGATTTCAGGCCTGTTTCTTACATGCGTGGTTTTGTAGAGCTCTCTCTGCCCATCATTCTCACTCCTGGATATCTGAGTCTCCAGAGATATTGTTTAGCCCTGCTTTCCTGTTGCAAGTTTTCTGAGGGGGAGGCGGGGGACGGTGGGTGGGGAGAGTCCTTTCCTTGTTTTCCTTAGGTGAAATTGTTGGTGAAGAATTCTATCAGTTCTGTGACACCATTAGCCTAAAAGCTCTTTACAGAAATTCTCAGGGCATTTCTCTGTAGATGAAGAAAAACGTATTCTTTGTGTGTAATCTTGCTCTCTGGCAAGATAGTTTTTAGAAATTTAATTTATTTACTTCTATATAAGTTGTGTAATAAAAAAATCCAAGATATCAAATTAAAAGCAGTCAGGCAGCTTAGTGTAACGATTTTTTTTATCATCTTTTGTACCAAATTCAATACAAGATGTGGGTGAAAGGGGCCACATGCTAACCTGACAAACTCAGGGAAGGCCTGCATGGCAGTTGTGCAAACTCAAAGACCTAAAATAACCACAAAAGATGGTCTGAAAATTAAATATTTAACTACAAACAGGTTATGGTGGGTAGTCATGTCCTATGCCAGTATTTTCCCTGACAAAAATCAATTTAGATCTTTACTGAGCCCATTTGTCTTTTTGCCTCTAAGATACCTTTATCAGTGAAAAGTCTGGGTAACTTTTAACTTCCCTTTATGCCACAACAAATGGCACCAGGACATTCCCTCATTGTTATTGTTATCAAGTTAATTGTCAGCTGTTAATTATGTTAAACTATCCTGCATTCATCTATATATAAGAAGCGCATGTCCATCATTTCACTTTTTACCCTATCCCACCTCCGTAATCTATCATCAGTGGATTTCATGTAACCTACCTGCGTCCCTTTCCTTTGATTGCAATGTATAAATACAGATATAACTCGCCATTCTCCGGAGCATTATCTCAATTCATTGAGGTTCTGCTTCCCAGCATATGTCAAAAGTTTGGCTCAAATAAACTCACAAAAATTGTTTACAGGTTTCAATGTTTTGTTTTTTTTACATTGACAAAGAGATAACATAACTCTAAAAAGGATTTAAAGTATATTATTGCTTAAGGAATTAACTAGCATTCAGTGAATATTTTGTAACTAGATTTATGAAGAAAATATATAAGATAAAAAAATGCATGTTTTAAAATGTTTGAAAGAAAGAAATTCAAAAAGATAATAGATTATTTGAGCAGAAATGAAATTAGATACTTTCTAAAGCCCAGGTACTTAATATTTAATTGGTTTTGTCATTTTTTTAATTCTTTTTTTTTATTCTTTTTAAAAAAATATTATAAGTATTACAAACGGTATTACATATGTGTCGTTCCCCCCCCCCCACCCTTGACATTCCCCTGTCCTCCCTTACCCCCCAGTGTCTTATGTCCATTAGTTATGCTTATATGCATGCATACAAGTCCTTCGGTTGATCTCTTACTCCCCTCCCGTCTGCCCCCAAACCCTCTCTGGCCTTCCCACTGCAGTTTGACAATCAGTTTGAGGTAGCTCTGCCTCTGTATCTATTATTGTTCAAAAGTTTGTAATGGTCTTTATTATCCATGAATGAGTGAGATCATGTGGTATTTTTCCTCCATTGACTGGCTTATTTCACTTAGCATAATGCTCTCCAGTTCCATCCATGCTGTTGCAAATGGTAAGAGTTCCTTCTTTTTTACAGCAGCATAGTATTCCATCGTGTAGATGTACCAAAGTTTTCTAATCCATTCATCTACTGATGGGCACTTAGGCTGTTTCCAGATCTTAGCTATGGTGAATTGTGCTGCTATGAACATCTGGGTGCACATATCCTTTCTGATTGGTGTTTCTGGTTTCTTGGGATATATTCCTAGAAGTGGGATCACAGGGTCAAATGGGAGTTCCATTTCCAGCTTTTTGAGGAAACTCCATACTGTCTTCCATAGTGGCTGCACCAGTCTGCATTCCCACCAGCAGTGCACAAGTGTTCCTTTTTCTCCACATCCTCTCCAGCACTTGTCGTTTGTTTTGTTGATGAGAGCCATTCTGACAGGTGTGAGATGGTACCTCATTGTTGTTTTGATTTGCATCTCTCGGATGATTAGTGACTTTGAGCATGTTTTCATATGGCTCTTGGCTTTCTGAATGTCCTCTTTTGAAAGGTGTCTATTTAGATCCTTTGCCCATTTTTTGATTGGATTGTTTATCTTCTTTTTGTTAAGTTGTATGAGTTTCCTATAAATTTTGGAGATTAGGCCCTTATCAGATATGACATTGGCAAATATGTTTTCCCACGCAGTGGGTTTTCTTGGTTTTGTCATTACAACTTAAACTTTAAGTGATTCAGGCAGCTAACAGATTTTACATAACTATTAAGTTTATCTTCACTTAAGAAATCATTTCAGCAATTCTAAAAATCAGTATGTATTTAATCACCAGGCAATTGAAAAGGATGGTTAAGACTGTCAAATTTAGGAGGAAACTCTGTAATTATTAAAGACATTCCATAATATAGGGTTATTTGGAAATCTTCATTTTGGAAAATACTCATTCAGACATTCATGAAAAACATAAATTACTTTTTATTTTTGCAGGGGTCTCTGGCTAAAACCTGGGGGAATCAATAGGGTGATTGTTATTTGGAAAGCAGCAGCCATGTCAAACATTACTCTAAATAAATGATAGAAACCTGTGTAATTATTATTTATGTTATCTTACTAGTTCTGAGGAGGCACAATGTTTGAAGGTCAGACCACCAAACCTTGATTAATAGATTTTTGATGATTTCAGTAAATGGATATTTGAGAACGTTATCCTTTTTGTAGAACATCTTGGTATCTTTGCAAAGAAAGAAATGGGGGGAGGAAGTGGAATGTCCTGATTTTCTTTATTTCCGTTAAGAATTTCTCAGGAATATCCTGTATAATAAAAGCCTAATATGCCAAGTGTCCAGTTGACTGGCCAGCCGTTCAACCAATCAAAGTGTTATATGCTGCCCTAACCCGTTTGGCTCAGCAGACAGAGCGTCAGCCTGCGGACTCAAGGGTCCCAGGTTCGATTCCAGTCAAGGGCATGTACCTTGGTTGTGGGCACATCCCCAGTAGGGGGCGTGCAAGAGGTGGCTGACCGATGTTTCTCTCTCATTGATGTTTCTGACTCTCTATCCCTCTCCCCTCCTCTCTGAAAAAAATCAATAAAATATATTTTTTAGAAAAATAAAGTGTAATATGCTAATGATATGCTAAGACCACTCAATTGCTCGCTATCATGTGCACTGACTACCAGGGGGCAGATAGTCGACTGGTCAACCAGTCACTATAATGTGCACTGATCACCAGGGGGCAGATGCTTCAACTGGTAGGTTAGTTTGCTGCTGGGTCTGGCCAATGGAGACTGAAGGAGATGGGCTGGATACACCCTGGAGCCCTCCCGCAGTCCCTCCCTGGCTTGCCAACCTCCCGTATCACTCCCTACGCCTGATCGTACACCCGTGGGGTCCTCGGCCTGGCTTGCACCCTCTCACAATCTGGGACCCCTCAGGAAATGTTGGAGAGCTGGTTTCAGCCCAATCCTACAGGCCAAGCCGAGGGACCCACGGGTGCACAAATGCACCAGGCCTTTATAGTCTACTCATAGTTTCCTCGAACTACCTTTAAAGAACACACGAATAATTTTAGGGGCAGATAATCTTCAGCTCTGTGACAGAAGAGTGTCCGTAATACAACATATACAGGGTATCCCCCCAAAAAATGGATACACACTTTAACAGCTGATAGCTGTGGATTCTATTACATTTTGAAAATGTATTCTGCTTTTATAATTCTTCAAAGTGTGTTTACATTTTGGGGACACCCTGTATATATAACTGGCCATAAGTAAGAGCCACATATTACCTCTGAATCCAAAATGACCCTAACGGATATGGACATGATATTACTGTCATTGAAGTTGCCTTCATAATTAGCATCTTTTAAACATAGGTGCACTTAATAAAACCTGAGGTTCATTGAAAAAAATGTCTAAATATTTTAGCAGATCATAGCCTATACTTTTTACTCTTTTCACACTAATTCAGTGTTTTATGATGAAAATAGTTTTCTCAGATAAAATGAAGAGACCTGGGGACAGCCTTGGAATTAGTGACACATGGTAAGAGTAAATAATTTGTACTGTCTGAGATCAGTATCTCATGTAATTCTCTCAGCAAGTGGACGAGATATCTCTTAGATTATGGCTATACACAGAGATTGTTCACCTATTTTAGTCAAGTTGAGTGGTAGTTTTAGTTTGCACAACTAATTAGTTCAAATTAAAAAAAAAACTAATCAGTTAGATTAGTAGTTGCATAATCAACTGATTGAATATTGAAGCAACAAAATCCTCATGTGGCTTATATGTATTTAATTCTGACCTTTTTTTTTTTGCTCATCTTAAAGTAAATTTTAGATTCTGTTCTTATAAAATAACATCATAGTCCGTTCAGGCTGCTTTAACAATTTATTATAATCCAGGTGGCTTAAACTACAAAATTGTATTTCTCACAGTTCTAGAGTCTGGAAAGGCCAATATCAGGGTGCCAGCCCGGTCGAGTTCTGGGGAGAGCCTTCTCTGGGCTGCAGATGGCTCTCTTCCTGCCGCACTCTCACATGGCTCTCATAAAGGCATGAACCCCATTCCTGAGCACCAGACCTTCACGGCCAAATTACATCCCAAACGCCTCACCTACAAATCTCCTCACATTGGGGATTTGGCCTTCAACATCTGAATTTAGGGGGGGACACAAATATTCAGTCTATAGCAACTAACTTTTTTTTTAACTAACAAATATCAACCTAATATTGCCAGGCAATTATATACTGGTAGCCATGAAATCCAATTAAATCAACTTTGCATAGTATTGAGGTTGCTTCAATAAATACACAGACCTTAGTCTTGATATACATTGCATTATTTTTTATTTTGGTTTAACCATCACCCCAATAATTATATTTAATAAAACATGTTACCTGAAGCTAAGATATAAAAATAGAAGCAATTATAATAAATTTCATACTTGGTTAATTTCCAGATTCAAAAAAAAAACAGAAAACATTTGACAAATAACAATGGTTCTGGAGCAAGCATATTATCAAACACATTTGTGATTGTCATTGTGTTGTATGTGATGCATTTTGTACAAAGTTAAATTTGTACAAAAATATATTTTTATAAAGTATACAATAAAATCAACTAAGTTAAATACAACAGCCTTAGTGAATAATGATAATGAGTATTGTAATAGTAAAACATAAGTTCTAATGTTCTGTAATTTTTTTTCCTTTTTTTCCATATAGTTTTTAATAGATATTGTAAGGAAGTTATATTATTTTATAGAAATTTGTTAGATTTGTATTATTTTCTCATACTACAACTCCTCTTCCCCTGCCATGATTTACTGCAGACAGGACCTTTCCCCACCCACTGATTTTATGCTTGACCATGTCTCTGCTTGTGAACAGAAAAAACAGCGTGGCCGTTCTGAGCCAAGGCCTTCAATGCTTTGCATGTTCTTGCTCTGCTCTCTTGAGCTTCTGAGTACACACACACACACACATACACACACACGGCATGCTCCAAGGCCCATTTTTCCTTTATCCTAGGACCCAAAATGATGACAAATAGATTATACCTAAATCCTAAAGTCAGGCCAAGTTCATCTGACCTCAGCACCAAAATACCTGCCCAAACTAAAGTCCATGCATTTAAATACATATGAACTGTCTTAAGCTACCAATATATTAGGGTCACTTATGCAGCCTAATCAAAGCACAGTCATGGAGACTGAGAGACTAGGTCATACTTAGAGCAATGCGAGTGTGTAAGTCAAACCAGCTGATACCCAGGACATGGGTTGGGATGTGATGAGATGAAGCAGGAGAAAGAGGTTTAGATACCAGTCTCAGTATTCAGTAATTTATCCTAAAATCCAAATGATCTACTGAAAGATTTTACTCAAATGGGTAAAATAATTGCATTTAAAATTTAGAAATTGTATTTGCTTAAATTTGTAGCAAATATTAACTGGACTTTCAGAGGAAATCCTTCCAATCTAACACAATGAATATTTCTCCATGAAATGTATTACAAATCGCTTTTATTCTTGGTTGAAGCAGCAGGAATGTCGATTACACAAATGTTCTAAAAGCTTTATTCTAGAAGGAGAGGTGAGCTCTGCCATTGGCACTTCCCCTGAAGGTATCTGGTAGGATAAAGCCTAGGTTTTAGCAGGTGTTGGCTTACAATACAAGAGACAGAATGTGAATATTGGTAATACTTTAAGGCCTTATTAGAGAGACACTTGCTTCCACTTCTCATGAAGCTTGGAGCCCCAAAGGAAAACACTTTGCAGAGAAAAATTACCTGATGGAGAGAAGGAATATTTGCCTTTCTCAAATTCTACTTACAGCAGAATGGACAAAATTAAATTACAGCACCCCTAAGAATTCCTAACCAGACACTTACACCCTCCTGAATTTGGTCCATGAATTTACACTACCTCTGTGGTTCAAAGCATGCTACTCAGTATTTTATTTTAGTGTTGTCCTAAATTAGTAGTGCTTCTAGGTGCCCGACAGAAACAAGTATACTGGAGAAGTGAACTTTAAATGGAACTCAATCTCAAGGAACTCCTAGCAATAACATATATATATCTCATAATATTTTTTAAAATCATTACACATATCAGTAAATAAGCAAGACTGATGAGATAAAGAAATGAAAATGATCAGTTATAGACTATTAGTGTATTTACTATCCTTAAAATATAAAGGAGTAATTGAAATTATAATGGAGCAGTAATCTATAAAACTTGAGTGAAAAGAATTTTTTAAAAACAGAATATCTAAGATTTTAATCCTATATAATAAAAGTGTAATATGCAAATCAACCTAATGGCTGAACAGCGGAACGACCATCTGGACGACCATTCGGGACCAAGCTATGACACCCACTGATGCCAGGTCAGCCAAGGCAGGTGCAATGTGATTGGTGGGGGACCCGGCCATTGCCCCATGATCGCTCTGCAGAGGGAGGTCCAGGCGACTAACCAGCGGGCTGCAGTGGGTGAGCTGGGCCTCCCTCTGCAAGGGAAACCCAGGTCCTGGGTCCCGGGTGACAGAAGCTGGAGGGAAGCCTGTGCAGCCAACCAGGTGAAGGAAGGCCTACTCTTGCATGAATTTCATGCATCAGGCCTCTAGTTTATAATAATTAAAATTAGGAACTCAATGTAAAAAATGTAACGTATTTGGCATTGCTGAATAGCAAATCAGTAAATAAAAAGGTAAGTCTGAATAAAAATTCCCAGCATTAAAACATTATATATATTGTATATATATATAATCTATTATCTCTGCCTGGCTGATTGAGCTGGGACATTGGTTTTCTCCTGCCCTCTGACTGGGATTTACACCATTGGCACACCTGGTTCTCTGGTCTTTGGAATTAGACTAAAACTTACATCACTGCTTCTCCTTATTCTAAGATCTTCAGACTCAGCCTGGAACTTCACCACTAGCTGTCTTGGGTCTCTAGCTTGTAGAAAGCAGTAAGACTTCTTAGACTCCATAATAACACAAGTCAAGTCCTTATAATAAAACTCTGTTATTTATAGCTATATATCTCAGATATAATACATATAATAATATATGTATGTATATAACCTAGCTCTGTTTCTCTAAAGAAACCTAGCTAATAATATATATAAATATAAATATATATAAATGTAAATACAGAATATATTATGTTAAATTGGGTCAAAGTATTAATTATGCTATGATATTTAGGCATAGAAAGTAGAACTAGTGTGACAGGGGAACATGCTGAGTCAGAACCAAACCCTCCCTTCCTTCTTTCCTTCCTTCCTTCCTTCCTTCCTTCCTTCCTTCCTTCCTTCCTTCCTTCCTCCCTCCCTCCCTCCTTTCCTTCCTTCCTTCCTTCCTTTTCCCTCACTCCTTCTCATCCATTCATTAATTCATTCACTCATTCAACAAATACCTATTCCAATCCACATTTTCTACACGGTCAGTCATTAATATAAGCATTGGGGATCCAGAATTTACCTTTTGGTGAAATGAGACATAAAATAACCAAGTTAATAAACACATCATAAATCCTGCTTCTAGCTCAATGCCTGAAACAAGGATGATCTGTGTGCAACAATATAGAATGAGAGCTTTGGGTTAAACTGGTCTTATTTTCAGTCCCATTGGTATCACTATCATGTGACCACATCCAAGTTATGTCACCTTTCTGGAACTCAGCATCCCAATCTAAGCGGGTATATGTACTTATAACACATGCTTGAGTATTAAGTGATTTTAGCATGTGTCTGACATCTCACAAGTGTCCATGATAGTTATTAAAATGGCTGTTTATTATGTATTTGATGACCAATATGGAACAGAATAGAAAGAAAACACCTAGAAAAGTGTACTTTAATAAAAAGTAAGAAAATGAAAATCTTGAAGAAAGGAAACCTCCACTAAGGCAGAATACTTTTTGCAAACTTTCACCTTTTTTCATCTTTGCCTTACAATTTCTTAGCTCTTCAAAGTCTAAACTTTCACTCTCAATCTCTTCACAGACTTTCCTTAAAATTAATAAATATAGCAACAACACTGTGTTACCAGTCTTCCAAAATGCTGTAACTTACAAATTCACTTTTTTATTTCCTAATAATTACTGAGCTCTCTCACTCTTCTAAGGCAAATGGAGTGATTTATTTCAATTTAGTACCTGAAAACTAGAACCCAATTAATCAATTAGAAGTAGCCAGTTCTTTTGATAAATTTTTGATTACTTCATTGTGACTTGTTAAGGATTATGTCTATTGTGTTCTGTAAAAACACTTAGAGACATTACAAGAATAACATTATTTCAGCACCAAATAAAATTATAGTGTATGCACACACATTTAATAATTGCTCTATTCAACAACTTGATTATAAAGTAATTTAATATAATTGAAATCAATAAAATTATTAAACTTCCTCTTCTCTAGAATAAAGATGAAGAGTTGGCCTATTAAACAAGAGAATATTTAAACTCTTGTTTTCTAGAAGTTATAATATAAATATATATTATATGTTAAATATATTATATCTATACTTAGAGGCCCAGTGCATGAAATTTGTGCATGAGAGAGGGGGGCCCTCAGCCTGGCCTGCACCCTCTCCAATCTGGGACATCCCTCTTGCAATCTAGGACCGCTGGCTCCTAACTGCTCCCCTGCTGATCTGATCGCCCCTAACCGCTCTCTCCTGCTGGTCTGATCACCCTGCCTCTGCCTTGGCCCCTGCCATGGTGGCTTTGTCCAGAAGGACATCCAGAAGACATCTGGTCTATCCAGTATAATTAGCATATTACCCTTTTATTAGTATAAATAGATTCTTTCACATCCACTGACTAGACAATCATTTTTACATCATTGAAATTTTATATTTTTGTTTCTTATTTTACTTTTATATTTATTGCCTAGAAAATACCTACTAAAAAGTAAATAATTAGTATTTTTAAATGAATGAATGTTCATTAATTTTTGGAATCAATACATACTGAAAGCCATTTTTCTGTACTACAGTGATATGTATTATTAACTCATAGATTGCTATCTCATTCATATTATAGTGTAGGAAAGGGTAAATAAACATAAGAATATAATGTATGGTAAAAGCTCACCTATAAAAAAAAAAGCCCATAGAGATTAAAAACCCTTTGGGTTTTCTGCAGAGTAGTGACTAGATTAGGTGCATAAATGTCAGATGTTATGCATTTGAACATAGGCCAATAGACAACATAGGAAAACACATCTTAATATGCATACTACATGGTTCACTGATATTAAATCACAATGTGTGATCTTTTCAATGTGTTGTCCCTCATTAGCAATGCATAATTCAATGTGTTTTGCAAATCTCAGAAATCTCAGCAAAGGAATCTGTGATACACTGCCTTAGACAGTGTCGCTGATTTTCACTTGAAAAAGAAAAAAGTTCATCTAAAAGGTAACGAAGATGCCCTGACTGTGGCTCAGTTGGTTGAGCGTCATCCCATGTACCAAAACATCACAGGTTCAATTCCTGGTCAGGGCACATGCCCCCATTGCATGTTCCCAGTAGGGGGCATGCATGAGGCAGTTGATTGATGCTTTTCTCTCACCTGGATTTTTCTTTTTCTCTCTCCCTCCCCCTCTTTAAAATCAGTAATAAATAATAATAATAATAATAGTAATAAAAGTTAATAAAGAAAAGTTTATTACTTTAAAGGCATAATGGGAATCTACAATTTATAAAGGAATAATGATATTTTTCATTTTCTAGATTGTTTGGCCACTCTCCATAGACAAAACCAGATTCTGTTAAGTTTTAACTATATATAGCTGCCTTTGAGATATAATTTTGCCTTAGCACAAGTGAATTTATTTTTAATGTTCTTTCAACATATGAAAACACATTAACATTATTAAAATCCAGTCCTTATTCATGTGCTTAGTCTTTTGATTGAGTAAAATTGGTGCTAGCTACTGGTTATATAACCATGGTTAAACACTTAATCTCACTAAATATCAGTTTTTTAATAGATATATATTATATATTATCACATATAAATCTGAAAAAATGAGAATCACTAAATAATGTACAGAGTTATTGAGATTAAATGAGATACTTTGTGTAAAATACATGCCAGTAATGCTGATGAACATTTAATTATTTAATAGCAATCAAACATCTATTTTAAATATCAAATGCTTACAGTCATAATGTTCTTTCCTATTAAAGGTTATTTTGCTCCTCTCAAAAACCATATCCTTTCTGGAGAGCTTTCCCAGACAAGCATATTGTTCAAATTTTTTTTAAATCTTTAAAACCCAGCAACTAGTTTGCCATGAGTATATGTTTTATTCTTCATACTTTTTAGATTTCAGAAATATGATATACTTAATTAAAAATGTAATTCACTGCCTAACCACACACAGTTTTCTGAAAATATTAAAAATAAATTAACCTCTTTGCTTAACTGCATTTTAAAAATTAGTACCTTTGGTATTCAAAATGGTTCCTGGTAACAGGAGAGGCATATTGAATTAGTTAGGTTCCCCTCATTTCCAGAACAAAAGATCCTGCACTGTTCTGTAGCACTCAACCCAACTAATTACAACATCGTGTAATTAATGTTGTTTATTTTTGTATCCTCCTCTAAAATATCCTTCCATGACTGGAAGGTCTTTGTCATTCTTCTGTCCCCTATATCCAAATTGCGGAACAGTGAATTCTTCTTCACACAGCAAAAGCATATAGCAATCACCTATTCAAATTTTGATTGGTTTGAAAACAGAAATTGTTCCGGCCCTGAGACATGAATGTGCATAAATGTCTATGATTGTGTGATGAGGTCTATAAAAAGGAAGTGAATCCTATTGAAACAGGAATTTTAGGGGTAAAATAGGACAGGTTTAGGAAATTTTGGAAATTAAGGGGACCATGGAGGAAGCACGGGGCTGCAGAGCAGCAGAAGGTATATTTCCATAGCATAGGGGGAGCTGAAAAGCTGCAACAGGTACATTTCCATAGAATGAGGGATCTGGGAACAGCAAAAGGTCTACATTTACAAAATAAAGAGAAGGAAGCCCTTCATCCAGAAGGAGAAGAAGAAAGCCCAAAGGGAATAGGAAAACAATAAGGAGAAGGGATGGGGGGAGATTCTCACATGTCCCATGTGAGGTTCAACCTTGGAGTTCAGGAGTTGCTATAGTAACCATTCCAAGGGAATAGTGACCAATCAGAGGGGATATCAAGGCACCAGGATCTGTATCCTTTAGAAGCCATAGGGAAAAGGAACTCTGTGGGACTCTTTCATCCTCCCCACCTGGGAGTCTGTGCTATGAGAATCTTCCCCTCTCCCCATGTGGGAGTCTGTACTTGTTCTTCAATAAATTTCCACTTTTGCTATACCACCTTCTGTCTGTGGACTCATTCTTTGACTCTGGCAGACAAAGAATCCGGGTTCCAGTCCAAAAATTCCATATCACTATCAGGAAAGATTTGGCATGTGAATTCCACTTCTGTATGTGATGATCTTGGTCCCAATGCCAGTGCTGTAGAATACAAATATAACTGGAGCCACAAATGATAGCCATGTATGTAATTTTAGACTTTGTATTACCACATGATAGAAGTACATTAAACCAGTAAAATTAACTTAACCCTGTATTTTATTTAAACTAATTTATCAAATATATTATATCTCCATCATATAATTAATATGTTAAAAAATTTTACAATTATTGTAAGTCTTTGAAATAGGGTATGCATTTTATAATTATCACATATCTCAATTCAAACCAGGTACATTTATTTGTTTGTTTGTTTATTTACTTATTTATTTAACCATATCAATCAGCTGCCTCCTGCACAACCCCTACTGGGGATCCAGCCTGCAACCCTGGCATGTGCCCTGACCCAGGATCTAACCAGTGACCTCTCTGGCGACCTCTCTCAACTAACTGAGCCACACCTGCCAGGGCCAAATCAGCTGTGTGTAAAGTACTCAAGGAAGGGGCGGGGGGGGGGGGCGGTTAGGGAGGAAAATAGGAGATATCTATAATACTATCACAATAAAAAATATATTTAAAAAATAGAAAACTAAAGTACTCAGAGTGACATATGGCTATTGCCTACCATATTGTACAGCACACCTCTGAAATGCAATAGAATATATTAATTTTGCTTATTTAAGTGGAAGATTGTTAAAATACTTATTTAAGTAGGTAAATCTATAAAAAGTTACCAAAGAAAATATATAGTATTTGAAATTTATATTATCTTTCATTTTACTGAAATTGTTTGAGGTAGAGTGTATATATATATAAAGATTTTATTGCATTTGTCTCTATCTATAGAGGAAAAGAGCCAACCTTCATGCCTCTTTCTTCTATGTTTGTGTCTTTTACCTTTTTCAAATGTTTTTTTCTTTTTTCTTTCCTCCTAAAAAACTGAATTTAAAGAGACCAAGGGAGCCCTGATTTGGGGGTTTTGGTAACTGCATTTCTGATTTGCGCTTCTAATGCCTGGGGCAAAATTATTCTTTGGTGAGGGGAATACTTATTCCTGCATAACTCCTACAAAAAGTTTGTTGGTGTTATAAATATTATTTGACAGATGGTATCCAGAAACATACTTGTAAAACTCTTATTCAAGAATTTTCACAGTAGTTGCACAAATCTATATCTTCAATCAAGAGGAATGAATTCATGGTGCTGCCTACTCTGATGATTTCTGATTCAACTTTTTATAGTTCAGTATGTTGGATTGTTTTCAGTGCTCTACTCATGATGCTTCCCAAGAAATATTGGTGTGCAATAATCCCTCCTCTTATTTATCTGTGTCCTGTGATGATATGTCCATTATTTTTATGTGTATGCCACAGGGTCATAAATCAAAAAGGGCTGTTTCCACAGGGTGCTTAAACATAGGTTCCCACACTCAGTTTATTGCATGGACATCACACAGAGTTTTACAGAATTTTGGCTTATGTGATCTCTCACTATTTCTACCTCTCTTTCTTCTCTCTCCATTAAATTAGGCTTTCCAAGTTGTGCCAAACATAGCAACGGATTATGTCCATCTTTTCAAAACAGTTGAGTTTTCCAGAATATTATAAAAAGTCAAAACCCCAGGCATGTTTAAAAGCCCTGGAGTTTAAAAGGCTGGTGACCATCATTTCAGTTAGCCTACTTAATGTAAATGGTAGCAGTTCTCTGTTGTTGTAGAGCTGTAAACAATGAACAGAATTCTAGAAAGGCATGTATGTCAAAATATCAACGCTTTGAAAAGAAAATTGTTGGGTATAAATCTAAATTTTATCTGATTTTATTCTTTTTTTGTGCCCCCAAAATATCCATTTTCTAGGTGACTTTTGAAAAATGACAATTTTAGTATAAATAAAATGCCCTTCATTTAGGCAACAGAAGTGTGAGATTTAAAGAAATTAGCTTCCTAGATAATAATGAAAATGTTTATTTTGGTCCATTGACAACAAATTCAAAATTAATCTTAACAAAATTATTCAACTAGTAACTATATTTTGCTAAGGAGTACACCAAGAAACATAATACAAAAATTCTCAAATAGACTCAATTGCATATGTAAGTAGACCTACCTAGTCACAAATAACATTTTTTTTGTCTTTCTTTCTTTTACTCCTCATCTTCAATCTGTCAATATTTTTCTCATGGGAAAATACTGAAATTTTAATGCATTATTTCTGAATCAGTAGTCGATATCGTATTTTAAGTAAGTAATAATTATTATTTGAAAAAAAATTAGTTAGTGGAAATTTCAATTTGATATTTTTAAAATGATAGCCAATAATAAATAGCAATTCTGAGCAGAAGGCATGACTAATTTCAATGCTGTCCTGAACTGATCTATTCACCAGTCTGTTTCTAGCAGTGTTTTTCTAATTCTCATAATCTCCCTAATTATAAAAAATTGATGTTACAGGATGATTTGAGGGGTCTAAAGGAAAATAGTATTTATTTTTCATGTAAGAATAGGAGGAAATATCCGCAAGCAATGGAATTACAGCCACAGAAGGCAGCGGTACTTGGCCAGCTGTTCTATGACACAGTGTAAGGAAGGATCCAAAATAATCGAATGTGTGTTTGGGGCAAGATTCTTCTGCTGCATCACCGCCTTGGTAGTGGCGTAGGGACATATGGAACTGAGAGCGAAAGGGCATGGAATTTTATTTGAGTGGATACAGTAAATATGTTTACATAAGCCAAAGAGTTTCAATGTCACGGCATGACTAATGCTGAAGGGAGACTTGTTTGTGTCTATAAATGACATTGGTAGAATTCCTCAAGGCCATTTAATGATGTAAAATATTACTCCTTAGGGAACATTGGACTTTTCCAAAGAGGAAAATAGAATATACTAAAAATCATTACACTTATTCAGGAATTATGTATTTTAATTTCTACCATAAACTTATCATTACTAGCAAGCTGGTAGCAGTTTTCCCCCCAGAATGTGATGTACACAAAAAGTAAGCAGTCACACCTCTCCTCAGTTTCCATGATGTTCAGCATTCATTCGAGCAATTAAAATAGAGCTGCTTTAATTAGAACTTCATTGTTATGACCCCCACCACCTTATAAGGCAAATAAAAAGGTAGCACAGCCTTGGGTTACTTGAGAAATGGGTAGACTATCAGCTAATGACCACAATTAAAAATCATCTTCGGTATTTAAACGATGAATGAGGGTGATTTTTGCTTTAAAACATACATGGTTTTTAATGCTTTCATGTAAATGAAAAACATTGGTTTCATTATTGCTGAGTTACCAATAATATTACTCAAAGTTTCACAAATTTAGAATTACATATGCTTTTCTATATTAATGTCTGTTATAAATCTAAAGAAACTTACAGAAATATACTATTTCCCTCAAAAAGGCCTTTATTGTCATTAAAGACATTTGCATAGTTGAGAACTAAAAAATAAAGAAATGCTTTGTTATACAAGTGCTAGTCATGAAATAGTACATATATTTTACCACAAACCCCAATTTTCAGTTGATTTTCCAAGACAATGTATGTCGATAAGCTGCAAATAGTAAAATGATACGTTTTGTCACTTAGTGAAATTTAAACCACAGAGGAGAACAGAGATGGAAAAGCACCTGCCATCTATTGCCTCAAAATTAAGTTTTAGATGAAGAAAAACCCATTCTCTTTCCTAAAGAGGTGGGTTCCAAAGTAGGACCAAATTTGACTAGTCCCAAAGAATAAAGAAGCTATAAGGAACACTGAGTCCAACGAGGTCAAAGTAAGCAAAATGTTATAATCTCCAAACTCATAACTGTGAGAAAACAGTGCAGGTGTTTAAAGCCTTACTACTCAGTGTGGCGCCTGCGCATTACCTGGGAGCTTGTTAGAAGGGCAGCATCCTAGGCTCCACCCAGACCTACTGAATTTTGACTGGATCCCAGGTAACTGAAGAAACACTAGTTAAAAGGAAGATGGTGGCATAGTAACAATAAAATTCTCAAATTCCTTTTGGTGGTGGTGTGATTTCAGAAAGAAACCCTATCAATCATAGGTCAATGACACAAAAATAAATTCTTACAAACATGATCAGAACACAAAACCAAAGTGTAAACCAAGGGAACCAAATGAGGAAACAAACAGAAACTATATCAGGACACACATGTTTGTAGAGGTGGTATCTGGTGGTTGGGGTTTTATAAATGGGTCCAAAAATAAAATAGTAAAATAAAATACATATACTAGAATATATAAATCAAGATTTCCTGTAAAAATCGAGACTATGAAAAGTTATGTTTTACTAATAGCTAGAAAGAAAATTATAGGCAATAATAAGGGATATGGGAAGTATTATATCAGTGAGTAGTTTAAGTGTGTCATTATCTTGTTTGTGAGGAAGATAGATATGCTTAATAACTTTAATTATTTTATGATTGATAATAATGTTAGAATGTTAAGTTAACCATTACAAAGAAAAGTAATTTGCCCGGCCGGTGTTGCTCAGTGGTTGAGCATCGACCTAGGAACCAGGAGGTCACGGGTTTGATTCCTGGTCAAGGGCACATGCCCGGGTTGCAGGCTCCATCCCCAGTAGGGGGCGTGCAGGAGGCAGCAGATCCATGATTCTCTCTCATCATGGATGTTTCTCTCTCTCTCCTTCTCCCTTCCTCTCTGAAATCAATAAAAATATATTGAAAAACATTTAAAAAAAAAAAAAGAAAGAAAAGCAATCTATCAAAAGAAAAACACATTGTGAGATGAATAGAAGGCCAGAAACAAGAAAGTAAAGACAATTTATGACAAATAAAAAACCCAATAAGCATGGCATAAAATAGTTCAAATATATCAATTTTTCTTACTGGATTAAATTTACCTAAAATGTAAAAAATCAAACAATATGAAAAGTGCAAGGACACACTAATATTAAGTGATGCAAAAAGCCATGAATAAAAGAATGTATAAATTTATAACAGATTAATACTACCCAAAAGTAATTTGTAAAAGAAATATTGCTATCAGAAAATAATAGATATTCAGGTAAAAGTATTAATGAGAGCAATATTATGGTATAGTATATAATGATAAAAAACAATTTTTATAACAAAATATAAAAACTAAGATGCTGCATTAAGCTATAACCTAACAACAAAGTATGAAATACATAAAGAAAATGTAAGAACAGAATACCAAGAAAAAGTAAACTCACCCAGAGTAGGATAATATCACTGTAATACAATTCTCTTTTTTAATCATTAGATTTTTTAAAAATTTAAAAATTAAAGAAAGTATTTAGAAATTCCAAATATAATATGATACATATAAAGTTTTCTGATAATAACAAATCAGAAATAATCAAATAAATAGATGGTTTCAACACTATATTTAAAACTAAGGGAGGCCTATGCTTTTAGGAAAATGGGAGACAAACAAAACTTTTCTGTTTTTGTTGTTGTTTTGTTACTCCTCACTCGAGGATATTTTTCCATTGATTTTTTGATAGTGAAAGGGAGGGGGAGAGACAGAGAGGGAAAAACATCAATGTGAGAGACACACATTGATTAGTTGCCTCCCTCATGCACCCTGACCAGGGCTGGGGAGCAAGCCTGCAACAAAGGTATGTGCCCTTGACTGGAATCAAACCTGGGACCGTTCAGTCCACAGGCCAATACTCTATTTACTGAGCCAAACCAACTAGGGAAAAATTATTGTTTTTAATAATTAATTTATTAACAACTAAAAATCCTGGCGGTTATCTACAAAGAAAAAATCCTCAATTGTGAAAAGAAGACCGAACAGCTAGTGACATCTGGACCCAAAGAATGTCCCAATGACGAGTTACCTATTCTTTTCAAAGTTTTAATTAATCCTCGCTTGAGGCTATATCTATGTTTTTATTTGATTTTAGAGAGAGGGAGGGAGAGAGAGAGAGAAACATTGATGTGAGAAAGAAACATTGATGGGTTGCCTCCCACATGCTCCCCACAACCTAGGTATGTGCCCTAACCTGGAATTGAACCCTTAACCTTTCAGTGCATGGGAGCATGCTCCAACCAATAAGCCACTCATCCAGGGCTCTTTTCTTATCTCATATGTCTCAACATTGGAGCTGAAGAAGCAGGCAACCTAGAAAATCAACTGAGTACAGAAAACACAACAAAAAAATCTCATCTTGCCCTAGCCAGTTTGGCTCAGCGGATAGAGTGTGGGCCTGTAGACTGAAGGGTCTTGGGTTTGATTCCAGTCAGGGGCACATGCCCGGGTTGTGGGCTCGATCCCCAGGAGGGGGCATGCAGGAGGTAGCTAATCAGTGATTCTCTCTTATCATTGATGTCTCTCTCTCTCTCTCTTTCTCTCTCTCTCCCTCTCCTTCTCTGAAATCAAGAAAAATATATTTTTAAAAAAATCTGATCTCTCTGGCCAAAGGACAAAGATAGGGGAAGCCTACCAAGACAAAAACTTTTCAATGATAGCTATTCTATTCCAGCCAAACATCACAGAAAACAAAATAAACAAAACAAAGAGAAACAACTACAACAAAAACAACAACTGGTATCTATGTATCTATTTTATTGATACACAGTTGTTAATAGCAGTCTCTTATACTAGTAATCTTTTCTATTTCTGTAATGTCAGTTGTGATGTTGTCTTTCATTTTATATTTTATTAATCTGAGTCTTTTCTCTTTTTTCTTGGTTTAAATAAAGACTTGTTAATTTTAAAAATATTTTTAAGAACCATTTTTGGTTTTCATTGCTTTATCACTATTCTTGCTCCTATTATGTAACTTGTTTTTTTGTTCTGTTTTCTTAATGTGGAAGTTTAGATCATTGATTTGAAATATTTTCCCTTTGATAATATAGGAGGTTGTTTGATTGTATATTTCCCCTTTCAATTCTCAGTTTTGCTTCATGCATTTTTTGATCTGTTGTTATGTTCAGATATGCTTATAATTGTAACAGCATCTTAATGGTTTGACTCATTTGCAATTATAAAATATCGTTTTTTTTCTCTCTGGTAACAATATTTTCATTTTTTAATATGTTTTTATTAATTTCAGAGAGAAGAAGGAATTGGGGGAGAGAGATAGAAACATCAATGGTGACAAAGAATCATCGATTGGCTACCTGCTACACCCTCCCTACTAGGGATTGAGCCTGCAACCCGGGCATTTGCCCTGACTGGTAATCGAACTGTAACCTTCATCTGATGTTGTATACTCACTATGGTTCATTTTCATTTAAAGTTTGTCTCTTGTAGAAAGCATATAATGAATCAAGTTTTTGAAACCTAATTATATCAATCAATGACTTTTTAAAATTTTTTTATTGATTAAGGTATTACATATGTGTCTTCAGCCCCCCATTGCCCCCCAAACCCCCAACTCATGCCCTCACCCCCCTGGTGTCTGTTCCCATTGGTTGGGCTTATATGCATGCATACAAGTCCTTCGGTTGATCTCTCAATGACTTTTTCAGTGTTTGATCCATTTACATTTAATGAAACTAATTATATGTTAGCATTTACATTTTCCATTTGCTATTTGTTTTCTGCACATCATGTATTTTCCCTCTACTTCTACATTGATGCCTTCTTTTTGTGTGTGGGGGGAGTGTTTTCTTTAATTTTCTTTACTAGAGCCCCAGTGCATGCAATTCATGCACTCAAAGGTCCCTCAGCCCGGGACCCCTCGGGAGATGTCTACCTGCTGGCGTGGAGTGGGCCTAAGCTGGCAAGGCTCCCGCCACTGCCACTGCACTCGCCAGCCATGAGCCCAGCTTCTAGCAGCACTCCCGCTGTGGGAGCACACTGACCACCAGGGGGCAGCTCCTGCGTTGAGTGTCTGCCCCCTGATGGTCAGTGCACATCATAGTGACCGGTGGTTCTGCCATTCAGTCAATTTGCAGATTAGGGTTTTATTATATAGGATTGTTGATTCTACTACAGGTGTCTCCCTTCCCCCCTTCCTTTTCCTCCCTCCACCCTGCTCCCACCGCTCCTAGGCCTTCTCACATTGTTGTCTGTGTCCATGGTATAAGTAGGTATTTTCTAGCTTGTAATTTTTGTTTCTTTTCTATATTTTTGAACTCATACATTTATGCTGGAAGCTAATTCCAGCAGGTCATAAATGCAAAAAGTTCATCAAAAGGTTGATGGAACTTGGGGCTTCTTTAGCAGGGCTGAATATCTACATATTACTGCTGCTGGAATACCCAAAAGCATTTCCCCAAACCTAAAGATTTGCATATATTATTGTCTGCTACCAGACAGCTGAGGGCAGTTCCCCCAATCTGACAATGCCTACTGTATACCACACCTTAACCTTTGATATGTATATCTGCTTTGCCTTAGGGCAATTTGTGTTAATAAAGAGTGAGGGATCCAGAGATTCTGAGAACTTGGTTACTGAAGCTAGGTCTCCTCTGGCTCCCCAAAATGGCTTCCAAATTTATATTTCATGTCTAGTCTCTTTATTAATTTACACGCAGCCCTTCTCCAGATTCCTGAACCCTTCTAGATGCTGGATAACACTCCGGCACATTTAGTAGCTGCCTTTGAGATTCCTATTAACATCTATATTTAAAGCAATCTAATTCAATTAATACCAAGTTAATTTTATTAGTACACAAAATCTTTGCTCCATAATAGCTCCTTTCCTTCCATTCTCTTTTGTCACACCAATTAAATTTTTATACATCATAAGTCCATTATATAGACTTATAGTTATTGCTTTATGCAGTTGTTTTATGAATGAGAATAGAGAAGACAGTTTCATATACAATTATATCCATTCTGTCATTTACTGTGTCACTGTATTACCATGCTCTTTATTTCATCCTGCAGATGTGATCTATGGTCTATTGTCTTTTTAGTGCAGCCTCAAGAACTCACATTAGTATTTCATTTAGGGCATATCTGCTAGCAATTGATTCTCTTAGTTTTTATTTTTCAATTAATATGTTAATCATTCTTTCATTTTTGAGTGATAGTTTTAGTGGAATAGAATTCTTGGTTGATAGTCTTTTTTCAGCACTTCAAATATGTCATCTTCCTGCCTTCTGTTATCTCCCTGTCTTAATACAAAACAAGGTATTTCTAATGGAATGCAAATTCTTAATAAGCCTATCCTGCCATAAATAACAGTTATAAAATCTTGGAGTGAAAGTTAAGTAAGTGAAAAAAATGTAGGAAGATTTTAAGAAAGGGGTAATAATGAAAATCGCACTTGTATAGAAATTATAAAGTACATAAGCAAAAAACATAATTGGAATGATCACTTACCTCTTATCAGATATCACTGAGGCAAAAAATAAATAGTGGAACAATATATTTGCAGTTCTGAAATAGAAAAAAATGTCAATTTAGAATTCTGTATTTAGTGTCAGTGTTTTTCAAGATTGAATATGAAGCAAAGATATTTTCAGAAAATCCTATATAATAAAAGGGTAATATGAAAATCAACCGAATGGCAGAACAACCGGTTGCTATGACACACACTGACCACCAGGGGGCAGACGCTCAACACAGGTCTCTTCCCCCGGCCGTCAGGCTCCAATCGCCCGATGGCGAATGGGAACCAGGAGTAGGTGGTGGCACATGTGGGCAGCACCAAGCCAAGGCCCCTGACCCGCCAGTCACCCCACACACAGAGGGCTACTGGCAGCAGGGGTCAGGGCCTGCAAACGGGCAGGAATGGCCACTTTTTCGGTCTCTTCCCTCTTCCCTGTACCCATCGGCAGGCTCCAATTGCCCGATGGCAAACAGGGAACCAGGGGTGGGTGGTGGCAGGGGGCGGGGCCAGCTTCCAGCAGCGGGAGAATATGGCTTTGATCGCAGGCCAGGCTTAGGGACAGTACCCGTGCACAAATTTCGTGCGCTGGGCCTCTAGTAGAATAATAAGAGTGGAATGAAATGATTAAAGGGAAAATAAATCCTAGCTCACAAACTACCAAGAAAGATGTCTGTTCACAACAGCGAGATTAGAAAAGCTCCTATTTAATGGGCCATTGACTAGAGTAATCAAAAGGGTTTTGTCTCAGATGTGAGGGTAAACAAGTCACAGACAAAACAATACACTGGTTCAGTATAAAAGTTTAAAAGTAAGACCTGAAATATCAACTTGTTTCCAAGCAAATTAACTGCCTCCCAGAACAAACTCAAAAATATTTTTAGCATGCAGAAATATCCATCACCCAGGAGAAAAATCCACATTGTCTGGCATCCCCTTAAAACTGTCAGGCAGGAAAAGAAGGCAGCAATCTGACTCATGACTATATATAATACGAAAAAATAAAACTGACCCTGGTATGAAACAGATGATATAATTATTAATTTAATATTTTAAATAAAGTGTTAAATAACATTTGTAACAAAAAAGGAAGCATATGCTTATTAACCTAGCAAAGAACAACAGGAAAATTATCAAAATTACTACAAATATTTTGGAGAAATAAATTAAGATGATTCCAAAATTTTATGGAAATACAAATGGCCTAGAAGAGTTAAAGAAGTTTTTTAAAAAAGAAGCATACAGCAAAATAAGCCAGTCAGAGAAAGAGAAGTATCAAATGATCTCACTCATATGTGGAAGCTAATGAACACAATAAACTGATAAAAAAACAAATAGATCCACACACATAGAAGCATGGAACAGACTGTAGAATCTCAGAGGGAAGGCGGGGGAGGGTGGGTGGGTGGGAAGAGATCAACCAAAGGACTTGTAAGCATATGTGTATAACCCATGGACACAGAAAATAGTGTGGTGAAGGCCTGGGGTGGGGACAAGGACAAGCTAGAAGAGTTCAATGGAGGAAAAATGGGGACATATGTAATACTTTCAACAATAAAGATTTTTTTTAAAAAAATGAAGCATACAGCTGTCTGATTACACTACCCAATTTCAAGGCATAATATAAATCCACATTGATAAAAATAGTATGGTATTGGTAAAAGAATAGACACATAGATTGCAGGAACAGAATATAATCCAGAAATAGGCCCACCTATATATTTTCAACTAATTTTCAACAGAGATGTTAAGGCAATTCAATTGAAAAAGAAAATTTTTTGCTGAAAATAAATATGCTGCAATCATTTGGTTGTAGATTTGGGAGAAAAATGAATGAACATAAAAACTACTTTCAAATGGATCAAAGCCTAAATGTAAAAGTTAAATTATAAAACTTCCTGAAGGAAACATAAGAGAGCATCCTTGTTGCTTTGAGAGGGCAAAGATTTATTAGATAAAACATTAAAAAAATGTACAAAACATGCCATTAAGAAAATAAGAATGCAAGCACCAAATGAGAGAGTAAGTCATTTCAATATGCATATATGACAAATAATATTTGCGTTACAGGCACCCAAAACACCAGAAAAAGTGTTATCATGATACCGGACACAATGGGTCTGAGGCCACTGTCACTACTTGAGGCAAATTAAGCAGAGACAGAGCTGAATCATGTAAGAGCATTTACTCCAATACTGCTGGCAGTATGGGGAGAGCAGTCACCCTGGAAATTCTGCTCTGACACGCCCCCATCGCCCCCCAGCTGGCAAATTATATAAGGTTGAGGGAGAGATAACTACATGCAACTGTGAGATGCAAGTGTAACCGGGAAAGGGGAGGGAAGGGTCTGCAGTCCAGCCTTCAGGAGCTCAAAGTCCCATAACAAGTGGCTAATCTATCTACCCTATATAATCCTATATAATAAAGAGCTAATATGCTAATGGTCATGACACCCTCACACTGTAAGGACCATTTAGCAGGAGGCTGCATGCACGGTGGGGCAGAGCTGTTGCATTGCTGCGAAGGCTTTTAACAATTTGCTCTCATGTGTCCTTGGTTTGGGAAGATAATGGCTTGTTATTTACAAGCCAGCTGCAAGCTGCCCAAACCACTTGGTGTTAGACAGACATGAGCAGAGCAAGGAAGGTGGGTCAGGTACAGAAACTCACCAGGACAGAAAACTCCAGATGCCTAGCAAGGAACAAAACTGGGAAAATAAGAACCTTGCCCCAAGGTAACCTATCCTCCCGTAGCATTCACTGGTCATGTGGTTTGGACCCCTGATGTTTGATATTGCTGGTCAGGTGGTTTAGATGCCCTGACCTTTTCCTCCCTAAACATAACATCTAGGCCTCAGTTGTAGTTCAGCTCCAGGCTCAGAGAGGCATCAAAACCAGACAACCGGTGCCATGGCTGCCTTAGGACCAACTCCATTGACTATGAGCTCCTGCCCTGGCACCAACCAATCAGTGGAGACCACAATCCTGAAAGAGCACACCTGGAAAGCTGATGGATATTCTATTAAGACCTTCCCCTGGGACCTCCCATAAGATTTCCACCTGCTAGAGAGAGAAATGTGCACAGGACAAAGGACCAGTGTGTACCCTCCCTCCAAGGAGCGCGCCCCTGCCATTTCCTTCCCACTCTCCTTCCCCCACAGGCACGTATCCCCCAACCTCGAAGGGACCTCATGAGACTTGCAACCAGGTGAGCATTGGTCAGTGGCAGCTCATCCCAGGCTAACCCCCTGAACCTGTCTCTAAGGCCCCCTTTTCTCTGACTTCTCAGTGAGCCAAAGCAGCCCAGCCAGGCTCTCCTATTGCTCCTTCTATGCACTTCCTGTTTCGCTGACCTTAGTGCCATCATGGACCCAATACCCTTTGGCTCAGTGCTGTGTGACCCTTCCCTTGAGATACCCCCAACCCCTTTTCCTTAAATAAATTCAATTACTCTTTAATTACCATCTGAGATGGCTATTTAACATGCTTATGTACCACCCATGTTAATCTTTCAGTTGGCCTTGTTTAATTTTCTTGTCTCAGTTTCCCTATGCCTCCTGCCCTAGAATTTTCTTAGCTTCTTGCTATCCTGTAACATATGTAGCAATGATGTATGAAGAAATCTTTAAAATTAGTTATAAGAAGGCAGGAATCCATTAAAAATGACAAATATCTGGAGAGACAAGTTGGCCAATAAACACATGAAAAAGTATTTAACATTTCTCAACAGGGAAATGTCAATCAATATCACAATTTCATGCCACTAAACATTTATTAGAATAGCTAAAATTGTAAGAATTATCTATATAATCTTTTAAAAATATTTTTTTATTGATTTCAGAGAAGAAGGGAGAGGAGGAGAGAGATAGAAACATCCATGCTGGGAGAGAATCATTGATCGGCTGCTTCCTGCACGCCCTACACTGGGGATTGAGCCGGCAACCTGGGCATGTACCCTGACCTGGAATCAAACCATAACCTCCTGGTTCATAGATGGACACTCAACCACTGATGGGATACTGTTGAACTGTAATGCATTGCTAATAAGAATTGAAATGGTTTAAATAGTTTGGAAATATATTTGGAACTTTCCCAAAATATTAAACATGCACTTGCCATAATTCCCAGCCATTTCATTTCTATGTATTTACTCAACATATATACAAATGTCCACCTGAAGATATATACATGTACATATACCCAATACTGTTTTGGTTTTAGCACTAACAGGTCTAGGTCTGCATGCTGAGAAAGTCTTCAATCCTCAGCAAACCGGGATTTTTTTTTTCAACCATCATACAAAAAAAAAAAGAGTAAATAAAGTAATTGTATGTTTGATGAGCAATGATATATATATATATATATATATATATATTTTTTTTTTTTTTTTTCCTAAGGCTCTCCCTCTAAAACACATTTACAAAGAGCAAAAATAACTTTTCAGAAGTCTGGGAGACATTACATTAATCAAATGTTCGAAGTGAACATCATCAATAATGGTTCAAATGAAAATCTTAAATGACTTGATAGGATACAATAAAACCCAAGCAGCACACTTCTGACATTCTTGTTAAAGGGTATAGCATGAATCTAACCATAAAAAAATCTAACAAATTCACAGAGAGACATTCTTTGAAATAATTAGACTGCAATTTTCAAAAGTATTAAGTTTCTCAAAGTCCAGAAAAGAGAAACTTTCAGCATGAAGATTGAAGAGATAAACATCGAAATGCAATATGTGAGTCTGAAGTGAATATTTTCTCTATAAAGAACATTAATGAGGCCCTGGTGAGAAGGAATGTGCTCCACAGATAAGATAATAGTAACATATCGATGTAAATTTTCTTACTATATTGGTCCTAAAGGAGAATATCTTTTTTTTGTACGAAGTACAAACTGAAATAGTCAGGGATGGTGGGCACTAGGTGAACAACTTACTGTCAAATCATTTAGGAATAAAATAATATTATATGCTCTACCTCCTCATTTTTATAATACTTTAAAAATACAAGAAAAATATAAACTTTTCTAAAGGGAAAAGAGAGGTATGTATAAAGCTTCTAAAAAGTTATAGTTTAAGAGGAGATGCATAGTCTTCAGCAGCTATCCTTGCCTGATGAGGGATTCCTCTAGTATACGAGATTTACTGAAGAAAACCAGGCTGCTAGTATGAAAAAATAAAATAAAATAAATAGACATCTCTATCTCAGGACAATAGGAAATGTTAAAAATATTAAAAAAACTTCAATAAAATTATATTGACCATTAACATTTCTATGAAGCACTTCCATGTTCATATTTAAAGTGGTGAAATATAGTTTAATAATTTAAAAACAATCTAAGTATATGGAAACTAATTAAATAAAACTTTTATACTTTTAAGAGTTATTAATTAAACTTATTAACATTAAATCACATGTTTCCATTTTAGTAAACAATATGCCACTTTCGTAAAGCAAGTTAATTTTCAGCATCTGTATTTATTTGAATTTGGATAACTAATCTATTTTACCTACCCCTTATGGTAATATTATCACAAACTCAAGAATACCCACTCTCTTTGAAGTAAACAATATGAATTGGAAATCTCAATTATGTCCCAATAGCATTCCCAAACTGATGCAACAGCAATGTTGGTACCATTTAGTTTCTGAGTGATACATTGAAATAGTTTAGAAAACTAGAAAAATTAAATGAATTTCATGGAGAATATTATATTTTTCATTCTTTATAAATTTATTTCCAAGGAAGAGTGGGTGACCTAAGGTGGAAGAGCTCACCTTGTTTAGTAGAGACAAATTAAAAAAAATAAAAAATCAACCAAAGAACTTGTATGCATATATGCATGACTGGTGGACACAGACAATAGGGTGGGGAAAGCCTGCGGTAGAGGGTGGGGGCGGGGGGGGGGCGTAGAATGGGTCAATGGGGGGGAGGAGGGAAGAGGGACACATGTAATACTTTCAACAATAAATACTTTTTAAAGTTTAATCATATAAATGTATACACAGTGGCAAAAATGGTCTTTGACATTGTAGATGATTTTTATTTTCCTCTACCTAAATTGAAGTAAATTTGGGGAAAATAATAAAAATACAGAGAAAACCAGTGAAAGGAAAGAAGACAGCCATTGTGTCTGGCTTTTGGAAGATAAATTGTATGACAGGTCCAAGGGCAATTTAAAATCTTCCAGCACAGCTTCCTGGGGAGTCTGCCAATACACAAATGCTAAAGCTGAAAAAACTGTTTTCACAGCTTGACATCAGAACTCTATGATGACTAGCAGGGTTTTAATGGTGACCTGAGGTTCTGACCTTCTCAACAAAATAAGGAGGAAAATTCAGAGGGAAAGAAGTTGAAATATGGATTGATAGGTCTGTGAACTGCACAATTACAAGAGTTTGAAAAAAAAGTATTTTTTAACAAACTTGGCTAAATCTTTAGAATGCATACTTTTAAAAATATGTACCTCAAATATTAATGTCCAACTTTGTGATAAACAAATTTAATACATTAACATGTTATTTTTCAATGTGTTTTAAGTTTTTTAACTTCACTAATACTCTCAAGAATCCTGTCAATTATAATCGTGTTAATATTAATTCCTCCCAATTATTTTTTATTTTGTTTAGGTCAAATAATTTTGTGCTTTTATTTACAGAAGGTTGAAGTTTCAGTGTTTCCTTTCATTGGTTCCTGCAACCCGATATGGTATTTGGCATAAAATGGGCACTTACTTGTGTTTATTGGTGATGTTAAAACAACTACTACACGAAGAGACTATATTCTTGAAACATAAGAATTACCTGAAATTTTCTTTCTAATGATCATGGTTTTACCAGAGATTTAATGGGCCATTAAGCCATAAAAGAGAAGAATTTAGGAGTGCTTCTTATTTGAAACACAGAATATTGTGTTCCATTCTCTTTTATTGCCATTAGAATGTGGATTTCTGTCAACACAAAATAACTGAAAAGAAATGGAAAGAAACAAGTATCCCTCATCCTACAAGCTTTGGAAGTAGAAGTGGTTATATGGGAGTATGTTGGAAAACCATTGAGTTACACGCACATCTATAGAGAGAAGCACTTACTGAACCAAAAATTAAAAGAACCAGCATAAGGTAAGAGCATTGTAGGAAGGATGGGGAGGTGCAGGTAAAGCAGAAAAGGAAGTATATGGAGGGTGAATGTCAGAGAACAGGGTTAAGTGTAAGGCAGGCAGGTGAAAACTTTACCAACAATAACAATTTCTTTGGTCTTAAATTTTCACAAAAATAAGGATTTTCCCTATTACTAGTTGTCCAATTTTATTTTCCTTTAGGTATCAACCTTCTAAAGTGGCTTTGGACCACATTGGGTGATATATTAAAACAAATAAAAGAACCCTCATTGTACACATTATTTTGTGAAAATACCAAGCCCCTTTTGTTTCCTGAAGATTGTGCTTGATGAAAAATGCAAATGTATTTTATATAAATTCATAAATTTTCATATCTTAATACGTTATAGAATGGGAAATTATGATTGCCATACAAATGATTTTCTAATACTTTTAGGTGATTATATTAGAAGGTAACTATTCTCAGCCACACAATATCCTATGGTGCTAATATTAAAGTCATAATGCGGGACAGAACGAAGTATTGGCTTGTGTGGCTTTATCTATAATAATAAAAGTGTAATATGCTAATTAGACCGATGGCTAAACAGCAGAACGACCATCCAGACGACCTTCCCGACGAAGTTGGGGCTGCGAGGGCCGAGCCCCTTGCACAAATTTTGTGCATCAGGCCTCTAGTATTAATATAATAAAGAGGTTTCATATTAAAAGTAAATTATAATGGATGGGCCAGAAAATGTTCAATTTTTACTCATTCTCTCCTAGGTGAGTATAATTCACTTGATCTACACACCTTGAATTTTGTTTAAAAACCTCTCAACTTAATGCTCTAAGGGTTGAAACTTCCTGTTTGCTCTACAGGATAAATACCTAAAGGGGCTTAGATGCTTGGAATAGTTCACCAAGTACAGTAAGTCACTCAAGTGGGTGAAATATTTATCAGCCATGGTCAAGAAGAAAAGATTGGATGGGAAAATTCTCATGATATAACACAAATTGGGCATCACCAAATTATCACCAAATTTTGTCAAATAGAAGTGCTGTAATACTACTTGGGATGTTATTGGTATTTTTAATTTATGGACTATGAGCCTTGTTTGATGAGGTAAAAACTTGATTTCTATAGCTTTGAATACAACCTGGGTATACTTATGTCTTCTGTGAATCTGCGAGCTAAGAGTCTCTGCTTCCAGGAATTTTATTTCATTCTACTAGGACACAAGGGACCATTTTAACAGGAGAAGGCTACATGCATACAATCTGCTGCATAGATTTCATATGAGATATTTAGAAAGAGTTAACAATTAATTAAATAGATGATGTGCATTAACTATACTTGTCATTATGATAAAGGTATTCCAAAGGTATTGCTCCTTTAATGATTTAAAGCATAAATATGTTTACATTAGTATTCTAATAATTATTTTTGTACTTTGAAATGAATTTAATGACTTTAGGCTGTTTCTCTTCTAATTGAACCGAATGATAATAGAGACATTATTTAGCCTGTCCACTCTTAGTGCACTCTTATTGCCATTGATAGTATAGCTGACAATACTTAGATGCTAGGTGCTTTTAACTACAAATAGCTAGCAATTACTTTAAAGGAACCACAGATTGTTGTGTTTCACAGGTTATGTAAGAAGTACATTTTCTAATGAAAAATTACTAGAGCCAGTATCAAGACATTTATGACTACAAAACAGCAAAAAAAATATTGTCCTCACAGACAAGCAACTGTTCATGTTCCTCTTTGTGGTAAGTTTGTTATGCTATGCTGTTGTGAGGATAAACAACCTAACAAAATGGAAAACTAGATTTCACTAAATGTCACTTGCATAAATTGAACTTTCATAATAACGCCCTAGTAAACCAATTCAATGGGGAGTTTCACACATTTAACAATTTGCTTGAGACACAACTAAATGGCCCTCTTAGGAATAAAAATAACACATTTTGATTATCTACTGGTAGATGCAATTTAAAATAATTGAGACTATGAAAAGCCTCTCCAAATTATTTTCCTCATGGACAAAATAAAATACAGTTTGCTTTATAATTAAGTCATTGTTAAGATATAAATTTGAGTGTGAATTTCTGTGATACATAATTATGCTCAAATCTGGATTACTTTGTAGTTTCCACTTTGTTTTTAAAGGTATAATGAAGTTTTAAAGTATAAAAGCAATTATTTTCATTTTTAGGAATATTTTAAAAATGTTTAGGTTGAGATAATTATTGTTTCTAAGCAAAAATATGGAGCATAATACATTTTGCAGAGCTATAGTAAGATATCACAACCAGGAATATGACATTGATACAATCCAAGCATATTCGTATTTTATCAATTAAATGCACAAATTTGTGTGTGTGTGTGTGTGTGTGTGTGTAAATATATTCCTATTCCACTTTATCATATGTGTAAATTAATATGACAGTCACCACAGTCAATTTAAGAACAGTTTCATCACAAGGATGCCTTGTACTATCTTATTATAGCCACGTTAACCTCTCCCTTCTTTTTTCCCTTAACCCTGCAACTACTAATATACTCTCCATCTCTGTAATTTTAAGAATGTTTTAAAAATTTAGTCATACAGTTACATATTGTATTTCGACATTAGATTTTGTTTTACTTAGCATAATTCTCATGAGATTCAGCCTAACTTTATAAGATATATGTGTCTAATCATTATGTTGTATATCTGAAACTAATATTGTATGTCAACTGTAGCGTAAATTTTGAAAAATATATTTTTAAAAATTCTACCCTCTACCCTCCTCAAAAATAGTTAATGTTGGGAAGCCTGAATTCTCTGCTGTATTCCACTGGTCTAAAACTGTGCCTGGCACATGGTATTGTTCAGCATTTGTTTATTGGCTAAATAAACCAACTACCTATCCCAATGTTTAAGAATGGGCCATCTGGTGTCAGATACTTAAGTTCAAGTCCTTGTTCAGCCAGTGCACAGCTGTGTAATACAGGGAAACTTATTTAAATTATCTGTGGTTTAAATTCACTTATCTATAAACTTGAGAAAATTTTATTTATCACATAGATTTTTTAGAAAGATCACAAAACATAATATATATATCAAATACTTTTACCTGGCACATAGGAAGTTCTAAAATGTTAGTTATTTTATGATTATTGTTTGCTATTTTGTTGTTATACAAATATGAAGACTAGAAATATTTTCACTAAGTTATCTACACTGCTAAAATTGGGGATCTTTGTGGTAAAAGTTATATTTTATAGTACATATGTCTATATTGTTCAGGTAAAAATATATTTTTAAATGTCTGTATCTCATATATAATGTCTGTATATATCATATCAGTGTCTACCCATCTTCTGTCTTCCTTAGAAATTATTTTCTTTTCATTCTGCTCATTACTTTCCACCAAGGAATGATTACAGATATATTATTTTTCACTCTTCTATGGTCCTCTGGGAGGTTGATTTATGATTCTTTCAGTGCTCTGAAGGCCCAACTCTTGCATCTGAGAGTTTTATTCCCTGGGGGCTTTCCTTCTCAACTTCCCAGGCGGCCTGCTTCTCACTTGCTCCATAGCTGTGTGGTGGTACGTCTATGGAGAATATAGACCCCTAGCTATCAAAACCAGCAATGCACTCAAGGAAATTTAAAATTCACATGGCTCCCTTAGTACTTTCCCCTCAAGAAATCCATGGCATTTCACTTCAATCAGCATGTAAATTCTCTTACAAAATCCCTGTCATTACTGACAATCATTAATTGTATTTCAGTGATTTCAATAGGAATGACAGGAAAATTCTGTAAATGTGTTTGAGTTACCAGGTATTTGTATCTTATTATAGGAGTAACATATTTTTTATTATTGAAAATTCTGGGATAAAAATACAAGTAGAAATTGAAAACATTCAGATGCCATTTAAAAATTATTCAGCAATGTAGATAGATAGATAGATAGATAGATAGATAGATAGATATAGATCTGTATATAATTCTGTGCATTATTGTATGATGATTTTTCATTAACTACCAAAAATTGTTTTAAAAATTGAAATCTCGAATCTTATCTGCATCTGGAAATAATTTCAGTTTTATGGCTATCAGTACATTTTGAGGCAGATTACCTTAAATTCAACCAGAAATTGAATCAGAGCAGTTGTTTTCAGGCCTTTTTCTTATTTGCTGCTTATACCTGTATACCTCCAGCCTGTATGCCTCCCATTGTACTGGAGGAAGTCTGAGATGCTGACAAGAGCTCTCCATCACTGGGAGATCCTGACCTAAAATATTTTTCTCTCTCTGGAAACAGGTCACTGCCAAAAGCTGTGCTCAGCTGAAGCTTTCTGCAGGCCTTTTTATCTTTCACCCCAAAGCATTTATCCATGTTCAGGGAAGAAGGAGTACAATGTCGGAGGCTTGCTTCTCTCTGCTTCATTCATCTTGGGGATCCTGATTGCACCTCATGGTTACCTTGCCATCGCAGAACTCTAAATAGTTTTCTCTCCGGTCCTAGGAGATTTCCAAAAGGCTTTGTAACTTCTGATCTCTGTAATTTCCTTCTCAGCTTCTTGGCCATGTATCATATAATCCTTGTGAATTGATAACCAGTTTTATAGGAAAAACAGCTTAAAATATTAGGGTCAAAACTGAGATTGTCTTTTCTTAATTGGATCTTGGCCCATAATAATCTCATTGCCTTAGATGACTTTTACATTGATAAATTATTATGAGCATTTAACTATTATTCACTGCAGAATATAAAATAATATATTGAACAATATCAATCAGAATGATCCTAAATCTGTGATCTTTAAGAGAGACTAGTTGAAACATTAAAATCAAGTTGACTTTATTGTTATAATCTATACAGTTTTCAAAATCATACCAATTATTTGAATTGAGAGTTTCTAGATCAGGGGTCCTCAAACTACGGCCCACGGGCCACATGCAAATACAAATATTGTATTTGTTCCCGTTTTGTTTTTTTACTTCAAAATAAGATATGTGCAGAGTGCATAGGAATTTGTTCATAGTTTTTTTTTTTAAACTATAGTCCGGCCCTCCAACGGTCTGAGGGACTGTGAACTGGCCCCCTGTTTAAAAAGTTTGAGGACCCCTGTTCTAGATTGTATTAATGTTTTCTTGGGATTTGTGGTAACTATTTTTACGTGTTTCTAAAAATATATCATCAAAGTTTTCTAAGTCCTTAACCAGGTATTTCATGGCTGAAATTCCCTTTTGTGTGCATGTAAATTTACTTGCTTTAGAAGTCTACTGATACTGTTCTAATACTGAGAGATTGCTTTTTGGGTCAAATGCACAGCTTCACTCTATGATTTCCTTTTAGTGCACTTTTCATTAGTTCTACTCTTTATTGAAATGTATATCTTTCTGTTTCTTATTATTTTGTGTATTTCTTTTGCTGGAGTAATTTTATAAGTGGAAAGACAATTTATATCAGAATGCATGATTAGGAAATAAATTATGATCTCCTATGTCTAAATTTCTCTTGAACATTTCTAAGATAGAACTTAAAGTTTATTGGGATATAGTGTTCAAGTTTCAACAACATTTCTGTGTGAGAAGTTAAAACAGTATATCTTTTGACATTTGTTCCCATGAATCTAGGCTGCCTCTTCTCTTCTCTATAAGATCCAATCCTCTTTTTTTTTTGCTTTGATTCATTATTTTACAATAATATTTGTGTGTAGATACTAGGGATTGTTTCCTATTTAACATACACTAAGTTGCATTTTAAGATCTGAAGTTTTTATCTCATTAGCTTTGTGCTTTGTTCCATTTCCCTTTATTATTTACTTAGTTACTTAATTAAACTGTGCTGCTGCCCTGGAAAACACCAAATGTGCCCTTTCTTGGGGCTCATGGAGCATACCACATTTTGCATTTTTTTTTAAACAATTGTTTTAATGAAATTGTAGTGAATATACAAAATAAGTTCCTTCCCAAGAAAATACTTCAAAATGTGCACAAGTAGAGTAAAAATGTACAAATACTGCCCTGGCTGGTGTTGCTCACTAGTTAGAGCATCAGCCCATGCACCAAATGGTTCGATTCCAGGTCAAGGGCATGTACTTAGGTTGCAGGTTGTTCCCCACCCACACCTGTCTGGGTGTGTGCAGGAGGCAATCAATCAATGTGTCTCTCTCACATCAATGTTTCTGCCTTCTCTCTCTCTCTCTCTCTCCTTCCCTCACTCCCTCTCTTCCACTCTCCTAAATATCAATGGGCAGATAATAGGATGGTTAATACATGGGGCAGGGTGGGGACTGGAGGATGGGGTGCAAGGCGGGGAAAGGGGAACATCTGTAATACTCTCAACAATAAAGACTTTTAAAAATCGATGGAAAAAATATCCTTGGTTAAGGATTAGCAACAACAACAGAAATGGATGATGACTAAGTAACAGGGAAACACAAGTTCACATATCAAACACTTTCTATTTAGATAAGTCATTTCAATCTCTAAGATATATTCTCTCAATTCCCTTGATCAATGTATCCTATATAATAAAGAGGTAATATGCAAATTGACCATCATTCCAACCCACAAGATGGCCTCCCCCATGTGGACACAAGATGGCCAGCAGGGGAGGGCAGTTGTGGGTGATCAGGCCTGCAGGGGAGGGCAGTGAGGGGCAACCAGGACTGCAGGGGAGGACAGTTAGGGGCAACCAGGCCTACAGGGGAGGGCAGTTAGGGGCAACCAGGCTGGCAAGGGAGGGCAGTTAGGGGTGACTGGGCCAGCAGGGGAGGGCAGTTGGGGGTGACCATGCCTGCAGGGGAGGACAGTTAGGGGGGACCAGGCCAGCAGGGGAGAGCAGTTGGGAGCAATCGGGCCAGCAGGGGATCAGTTAGGCTTTGATCAGGCTGGCAGGGAAGGGCAGTTAGAGGGTGATCAGACTGGCAGGCAGAAGCAGTTAGGGGCAGGCAGGCAGGTGAGTGGTTGGGAGCCAGCAGTCCTGAATTGTGAGAGGGATGTCTGACTGCCCATTTAGGCCCAATCCCAGTGGGTGCAGGCTGAGCTGAGGGACACACACACACACACACACACACACACACACACACACCCCTGTGCAAATTTCATGCACCGGGCCTCTAGTCTAAAAATATTCTCCTAAATCTTACAAAAATTATATTATTTCCCTAATATGGCCAAATTGAGCTTACTTTCAGAAGTAAAAATTTCTCTTTAATAAACTTATACAAATTGTCAAATATAGAGAAATCTCTGTTACTTATTGTCCTAATGGGTATATAATAGTTGAACATTTATGTCAATGAAAATATTAAAACAATTTTTATCCTATGAAAATGGTAAATTTCCATTTATTGTTATATTCCATTTGCTTCATGTTTTGCTATTTGTACTTACACAAGGCATATTCATGTTCCAGGGCTGCCATAACAGTACCACAAAGTGGGTGAATTAAAACAAGAGAAATTTATTGTCTCACAGTTCTGCAGTATAGAAGGTCAAAACCAAAGTGTTGGTAGGGCCATACTTTCTCTGAAACCTGTAAGAAACAATCCTTTGTTTTCTCTGCTGGCTTTTGATTTTTGCTGGCAATCTTGGTATTTCTTGGCTTGTAGATGAATTATTATAAGCATCATCAGAGGGCCATATTTTCTCTTCATGTCTCTGTGTCTGTGTCACTTCTCCTCCTCTTGTAAGAACAGGAGTCATGCTGATTTAAGGGCCCAACCTCAAACTGGTCTTAACTAATTATATTTGACCTTATTTTCAATTAGGTCACATTCTGAGATCCTGTAGAGTAGGACTTCAACTATCATTTGGAGGAAGCAAAATAGAGATTATTTACTTATCTTTACTTTTATTATTATTATTATTTTTTTATTTCTCCATCTGTGAAAGAACAAAATAAACCAGTTTTTGGTAGGTTTGGCTCAGAAAACAAGGTCGGGCTAGGTAATATATCTTTGAGTTCTTCTTAGGAAGATAAAAGCTTAGCATCATACTGAGTGAGCAGCCTCCCCAGACCATTGTATGGGGCTTAGCATGGTGCTGGCAGTGACTCAAGAATCCAGCTGAAAGGGACACACTTTATGCAGGAAAGGAGATATCCCTGGTGCTCGCTGGAGGGCCAATACATTAGACTGGGTATAGGGGATTTCCTCAGTATGTCTAGGATTCAGATGTTCTCCTCCACCCCATGTGTCATCTAACTCAGGCTATCTTTCGACTAACCTCCTGAGATAAACCATTTTTCTAATGGAAGGGTCTGATCCTTCTGCACTCAGAGTGCTCCGGCTCTGGGCTCCCTCTTGCACTATTCAACTCAGAGGCTTCCACTTTCAGATGCCAACTTACAGTCGAAGAGGCCTCTCCTTTTGCCATTTTGCCTGCCAGTCCCATGGCGTGGGTTTGTTCATGTAGATTTGGGGGTGGGGGACAGCAAATGAATTCATACTGAGTCTTGTGGATGGAATCAACCTAAAGGACTAATTGGTCATCATAAATCACAAAAGATGGTTCCAATTTATAATTGAGTAGGGTTTGTTTGTTTTTCCTTTGGCGGGGGGGGGGGGGGGATTGGTTAATCCTCACCCAAGGATATTTCTTTATTGATTTTTTTTAAAGAGAGTGTAAGGGGGGAGTTGGGAGGGAGGGAGGGGGAGAGAGAGAGAGAGAGAGAGGTGATAGAGACATCAATCGGTTGCCTTTTGCCCCCATCCCTACTGAAGTAGGGATGGAACCTGCAATACTTCAGTGGGCTGGCTGATACTCTAGCACTAAGCAACACCACTCAAGGCAAGAATTGAGTGCTTTTAAAGGAGTAATGTGAAAGCTAGAAAGTTATGAATTTAAAAGAATCCACATATATATGAAAATTATGGTTAACAGAAAATACTATCAAAATTGTACTTAAAGACTTGAAATAAAAATATGTAAAAATTATTAAAGGAGCTCAGTCAGTGTGGCTCAGTGATTGAGAGTCAACCTTTGAACCAAGAGTTCAATTTCTGGTCAGGGCACATGCCTGAGTGGGTTGCAGGCTAGATCCCCAGTGGGGGGCGTGCTGGAGAAAGCCAATTAATGATTCTTTCTCATCAATGACATTTTCATCTATCTCTCTCCGAAATCAATAAAAATATATTTTAAAAATTATTAAACTAAAACATATTTGTGGTTATTTGTAATCTTAAAATGACAAAACCAACTTAATTTGAAAAGTCTATGAAAAGGGTTCAATAAATACTAGTATAATCAAACCATACATATAGTGGTTGATCCAGGAGACAGACTATAAGAAGAAGGAAAACAAGTGTGGCATATATATATATATATATATATATATATATATATCTCAAATGAAGCCATAATTGTACTCTTTTTTCCCAAAGACGTTTCTGTATACTGAGCAAATTTAACAAAATAAAGGTGCAGTCCCTAAATATTTTCTCCTTAAATATTTCAACCCTTAGAATAAAAAGAATATTATACAAATACCAAGACAGAAATAACAGATAAAAGTCAATTATAATTGCATCAAATTTGTCACTGCAACTCTTACTCTGTAGCCTATCAAAATGCTATTCATGAATGCAAGTAAAAGAATAGTATTTCAATATGCACAAGGGCAAATTATATTATACCCATCTAGTGTAGTTTACAGATTGGCAGTGGATAGAATATCTACACTAATAAAAGAGATACATGGTAATTAGCGTACGACCGCTACCCTTTTCATTGGCTAATCAGTGAGTATATGCAAATTAACTGTCAGCCAAGATGGTGCCCAGCAGCCAGGCACTGAAGCAAGCATGAGACTTGCTTGCTGCAGAATCCAACGTTCCCCACCTCACTTGCTGGCCTCTCAGTTGCAACTCTAAGCAACTATGTACTATGTTGCAAATAAGAAGCTAAACAAAACACCAGAAACCAGCTGGACTGAAAGCCAGCGGACCGAAACTTTGTATCGATGTTTTCAGCAGCGAGGTCTCAGCTAAAGCTGGCCCAGAATAAAAAAAAAAGAAAAGAAAAGAAGGAGCGGTTGGAAGCTTCAGTCACTCGCTTCCAGAAAACAGCCCTCAGCCCCTCACCCAGACTGGCCAGGCACCCCAGTGGGGACCCCCACCCTGATCCAGGACACCCTTCAGGGCAAACCAGCCAGCCCCTACCCATGCACCAGGCCTCTATCCTATATAGTAAAAGGGTAATATGCCTCCCGGCACCGGGATCAGCAGAGCAGCGAGGCTCCTGGCACCGGGTTCAGCATTACAGGGGGCAGCGCCCAAACCCCCTGATCGCCCTGCGGCTCTGTGTGTGAAAGGGGGCGGGGCCACAACCTCCCTATCCGCCCTGCTCTGTTCATGACAGGGGAAGGCGTCCCAACCCCCTGATCAGCCCTGCTCTGTGCCTGATAGGGGGGAGCTCCCCAATCCCCTGATTGCCCTGCGGCTCTGTGTTTGACAGGGTGCAGCACACCAACCCCCTGATCGGCCCTGCTCTGTGTGTGACAGGATGCGGCGCCCCAACGCCCCCCCCATGGGCCCTGCTCTGTGTGTGACAGGGTAGAGCCATAACCTCCCCATTGGCCCTGCCCTGAGTGTGACAGGGTGCAGAGCCCCAACCCCCTTATCCGCCCTGCTCTGTGTGTGACAGGGGGCCATGCCCCAACTCCCCTATCGGCCCTACTCTGTGAGTGACAGGGGGGAGCTCCTCAACCCCCTGATGGGCCCTGCTCTGTGCGTGACAGGTGGGAGCTCCCCAACCCCCTGATTGGCCCTGCTCTGTGCGTGACAGGGGGCAGTGCCCCAACCCCCTGATCGGCCCTGCTCTGTGCATCACAGGGGGTGGCGCAGCAACCTCCCCATCGACCCTGCCTTGAGTGTGACAGGGGGCGGTGCCCCAACCCCCCCAATTGGCCCTACCCTGAGCGTGACTGAGGGTGGCATCGCAACCTCCCGATCCACCCTGCTCTGTGCATGACGGGGCAGCGCCCCAACTCCCCCATCCGCCCTGCTCTGAGCCTGACCAGGGGCTGCACCTAGGGATTGGGCCTGCCCTCTGCCACCCAGGAGCAGGCCTAAGCCAGCAGGTCGTTATCTCCCGAGGGGTCCCAGACTGCGAGAGGGCACAGGCTGGGCTGGGGTACCCCCGTCCCCCCACTCCCCGTGTGCACAAATTTTTGTGCACCGGGCCTCTAGTATATATATATTCTCCTAAATGTTACAAAAATTATATTATTTCCCTAATATGGCCAAATTGAGCTTACTTTCAGAAGTGCAAATTTCTCTTTAATAAGCTTATACAAATTGTCAAATATAGAGAAATCTCTGTTACTTATTGTCCTAATGGGAATTAAACCCACTACCTAGGTATGTGCCCTGACCAGGAATTGAACCCAAGACCTTCTGGTGCACAGAGATCACTCCAACCAACTGAGCCATACCAACCAGGGAAGTATTTTTTTTTATAGCACTGAATAGGATGAGATTTGTTTTTATATTTCACATTTTCATTTAAGGCATTCCTACAATACAGTTGCACTCATAAACTCAAATGATTGTATGATTTCTACAAAGGAAGGGAAACTAATAGAATTGATAGAACACAGTTAAAATATTAGGAAAGATTTGTGGTTCATTTGCGGCTTTAGGCCAGTCTAATCATTCCTATCCACCCCAATTCAATTACTATGTTTAAAGACTGCAGCCTCTCAGGAGGGTGTGAAAAACATTTGTTGCAAATGTGTTTTATGGTGAGTGAAATAGTTTGTATTTTTTTACAGCATGCATAGGAAGTAAATATTTTTCCATTTGGTAGATGAAGCAAAAAGCTCAGTCGAAAAACATAAAGATAAATAACAGGAAGCAGAGCAAGATTTAGATTTCCATATTATTTTTAATACTTTGAGTTTATTTTGCTGTGATATGTGTATGTGTGTGGATGTGTAGCTCATTAGACTCTCTGAGGGTGAAGTGGCTGATTTTTGCAAACATTCACATTTTCAATCAAATATAAAATATATATAAATATAAATTAAAATTTAAGTAATAATTATTTAAAATAATGTGTTAATTTTATTTCACAGCAAATTAAAAAGCCCAGCAGTTATAACTAATTATTTGCAATATAACATATAGGGAATGGGCACTGGGAAGCACTACATAGCAAGTCTATAGTTTTACGCCTGATTACAAATATTACAACTGTTTACAGGTAACAGAAGTTCCTCCAGGCGCACACAAGGTGAATGAAGCAGACATTTGGTACTTTTCTCTGTACGCTTTTATTGATTTTGGAGAGGCACTCGTGTTTGAAACAAAATATGAAGTGTCATCGGCATTAGATTTCTCTACCTAGATTACACTGCTTAGTTTACATATTTAATTTTTAAAAGGCCTAAGGCTTCGCCATAAATTAATGTATAGACTAGTATTTAAAGATAGAAGAAATTCATACTAGGATATAGAATATATTTAATATGTGTATATAAATTTATCCAAATTGGTGTCCTGAATTAAATTATGCAATTGTAGAACTCTTATTCTGTGTATAGTATGAGCTCCCACTGTTAATAAAGGGTTTAGAGACTGTAGCTCACAAAAGAGAGAAATTACAAACAGAAAATAGGGAATTTTGGTCTCTGACGTTTAGAACAAATTCCAGCATATTTTGTTTTAATGTTTAGGTAATGTAAAATACAATGCTGGCTGAAAATACAAGCAACACAAGCAGCGAGAATGATATTGTCTACTGTATATGAAAATATCCCTTTGAGCAAAAAAAACGCCATTTAGTTGTGTTCTGTTCTTAATGGAACAAACCCCTAAAGGAAGGAAGTTTCTGCACAATTTTCTCATTCATCACGAAATGGCATTTTGTTTTCAGTTTCTATAAACCAACCTGGTTCTCTAATATCTGCCCATTTCATTATCTAACTGGTGTGAGGACCTCAAAAACTAAAGAAACTGTAAGAAGCACATACACTTCTGACAGCTGTGATCCTTGCTAATGTGAGAAGAGTACCTTGAAGTATCGGTTGGCAACTCCCCTAAGCTGTGCACATGCAGTGTTGCTCTGGAGATGTGCTTTCGCAAATTAGGCTGCTAAAGGTGTGGCTGCTGGGCACCAGCGAGTCAGCCTGACTTTATCCTCTGGTGCTTTCTTATAACATTGTAAAGTAAAATACATATATAATATGGGGGGGGAATACTAAACCATAACCAGTGGATATGTTAGATGAAAATTATTAATAACAATCATATATGAAATTATGTGATTAAAATATATCTGATTATTTTGTTAGATCACTTGCCTTAACGTTTCTTTTGTACAGAGAAGAAAGAACAGGATTGTGGGTGGAGATAAAAAAGACACAAGTGATAGAATTATGAAAAGGTAGTGAATGTGTCCCTGAAATACTATCGTTTCACCCTGTCTCTCGGGATTAAGAGAACAGCTCACAGAGCCTAGTGTATCCCTCCTGGCCATGGTTTCAACCAAGATCTCCAGGAGACAGTGCAAGTGAAGAGTCATCATCGGGGCCTTAGGCAAGAGTTGGAGACATAGTACCAGAGGGGAAGGCCACAGGTCCTAGCCTGAAGCCCTAGGAAAGTTGATGAGCTTCTCTCTCCATCTCAACCCCTGGGTGATATTTACCATCTAGTTGAACTCTCACAGATATTTAGAACTCCCACAGCATCCACTAGTCCTAGTTTGCCATGACCCAAGGGATCCCATATGCCTGCCTTGTACCTTGTACAGTTAATAAAATAACACAAGTAAAGTGTAATGAAAGAAAAGCACAGTAATACAAATTAGCTATGAAGGAGGATCAGTATCCTGAAGGAGGATGGTCCAGCTGAAAACAAAAAATCAGTGGCTCCTATCGAGTTACAACATGGATAAAACAGAAACACTATTTAGAAAAACTGTAATAAAAACTCCCAGTGACAAAAAAGGTTTCCAGAATGAAAAAAAAAAGTGAAAAAATGACTTTTACATAACAGATTAAATAAACAAACTAAAATATAGAATGCCACTGCTAAAATCTAAATTAATATTCTGAAAGATCAACTGGACATGTTATCTGACAATAACGAGAATATGAGTGCACAACTACACCTTTCTCTACTTTAAGCACCTAAAATGCTACCCAGCACATGGAAAGGGCTTAGTACATGTTAATTAATACATAATCAACACTTAGTAAGATAAAAAAATAAAAAATGGAAAAGATTACAGATAAAATTAATGAGTCTAAACATGAAGAAAGAAGATCTGGGGGGAGAAAATCATTAGTTTGTGACATAACAAATATAGAAATGGTAGAACAAATTCTCTGGCAGTGGAAATATTCACTATATATACATATACATATACATATACATATACATATACATATATGTGTATTTTACTGAAAATTATTAGTAGAGTAATATGTATACTGTGATCCCATCTTGACAAAAACATAATTATGTACATTTATATAATCCCAAATATTTTTAATGAATGAATCAATGTGTGTATGAACATCAAGAATGATATGCAAGCCTAACGACAGACATTTATTAATGCTTACATCAAAGGAGTGGAGTGGGGGTGCGGGAGTGGTAGTTTTAATTTCTCTTTATGTCTTCTGCATATTTAATTCCTTTATTCATTATTAAATTTTCTGATAAAGATCAATTCAAAATGAATACACATGGAAAGAAAATAAGGTGAGGGAATCCAAGATGTTGGTAATCATAGCAGCTGTACGTCTAAGGGCAGGTGGTATAATATTTGATCAGTTTTACTATCATATGTGATAGTAGAACATTTGTTTGAGAGCGCAGACCCTGAGGTTAAACCGCTTGCATTAAAAAAAAGCTACAAAGTCCTAGGAATATTTTCTCTCTCTTCATTAGTTTTTCTCAACTGTAACATGAGGGTGAAAGTAATTATCTCAGCCTCATAAACTTGTTGTGAGGATTTATGAATTCACATATGCACAGAATTTATAAAAGTAGAGGGAACATAATGTCATGGATCTTATCTGGCATTATTGTCCAACCCAAAACTGGAACCAAGTGAATACACTACCGGGCACTTTGGCCACATCTAAAATCCCTGAAGACCGGAGCAAATTTGAGCGTTGGAAAGAGAGGTGAATTCAGTTTTAAAAAGCAGCGCACTCTCACAAGTTTTTCAGTCACTCTAGAATCGGAAAGCAAGCTGAACTCCCTCCTGTTGTCCCCAGAGTGACAGGATAATTTGAAAAGGACTCTGCTCAAGGCTTGTAAGCCCTCTGGCCACTTCCCTAGATACATGTATAAATATCCTTGCATGCCAGGCCCCTGCAGGGAGCAGAGATAGGAGAGCAAACCACTAACCCCCTGCGTGTTGGCAGAGGGCGAGATTTCCTAAGACCTCTCCCCAGGCTTCCTAAGTCTGAAAATGTTGCTGCAGATAATTCTGAAAGTGAAGTGCCGTACACATATTCTTGGGTCAAGTTACAATTTATATTTTCCTGCTAATGGGTTTGAGAGCTTTTCTTGAGGGCAGATTTTCAAAGTTACAAAATATAGCTGAAGTGAGAAAAGAATAAAGGTTTGTAACTGGAAGGCCAGGGATAACTACTTTGTGGTTTGGCCTCGGTCAGTGCCGACCTCACAGATCAAAATGATTGTAGTGACTATTCATTAATATCTTTCCTCATCCATCAGGTAGGATCATAATTTGATTAAATTATAGGACATCTTATCACAGTTCTGTTTTTGTAGAAGTTATGTGCTTTTATGATAACTTTGAATCAAGGGAAGATCAAAGGAGATACAGTTTCTGAATCTTTATTCCAACTCTTAAAATCATAACTGCTAATGCATACCTTGTATTGCTCATGATGTTAATATTAATGTTTATTTCATTTATTTATTGACTGCCAAAGTTTTTTTTTAAATCTTTTGATTTAACATGGAGTGTGTTTTGTTTACACATTAGTATATGTGTGTTTGTCTACATGTGTGTACGTATTATGTGTATGATACAGTTTAATTTGAATGCTCTATACCTCTCTGTCTCTATTTAGTGGCTGCCTGCTTCTTTTTGTGGGTGTACATGATAATTTATTTAAGTAAATTCCTATTAAAAATAATAATATAATAAAAATTTTGTAATATACAGGGTGAGGCAAAAGTAGGTTTACAGTTGTGAGTACATGAAACACAGAGTTTATTCTTGTACTAGAGGCCCGGTGCACGAAATTTGTGCACGGGGTTGGGGGTCTCTCAGCTAGGCCTGTGTCCTCTCTCAACCTGGGACCCCTCTGGGGATGTTGGGCCTAAACCGGCAGTCAGACATCCCTCTCGCAATCAGGGACATTGCATGCACCAGTGACCATACTTTTCATACAGGTGAAAGGCTGTTGTATGGGCAGCTACATTTTTTGCCCTGATTATAAAAAATAGTACATAACATGATCCTTCTGAGGCAGTAGTACCATTTTCCCCATCTTATGGGTGGAAAACTGAAGCAGCGAGAAGTTAAGTAATTGGCTTTGTCACACAGTTATAAGTGTCAGAATCAGGGCTGACCACCAAATGTGCAAGCCAGAGTCCATGCATGTCATTGGTGCATCATCCTGTTTTTTCAGTGTTAGAGTAGCCTTGCAGGTTTTAATTTTTAAATCTAAGAGACTGTTCCCAATATATAGGGGTAGGGTCCCTAGGCCTGGCCTGCAATCAGGGCCATCTGTGGGGCGACTGGTGGTCAGGGTGATTGGGGACCCCCCACTAGCACCCAACTTGGCTGATGGCCTGGCACCACTCGCTGGTGGGTCCCACCCCCTGATTGCCCCCGCTGGTCGCTTCCCTCTCTCCTGCATTGAGCGTCTGCCTCTTGGTGGTCAGCACATGTCATAGTAACCGGTTGTCCCCTGTTTGGTAGATTTGCATGTTAGTGTTTTATTATATAGGATTATCATTTATTAATTACTGTAGAGTTTTCCATATGAACTACTGTAAACCTACTTTTGCCCAACCCTGTACATGCTGTTACATGTATTTTGTGAATGTATCTAATTTTTCCTTAGAATAAATTTCAAATATAAAATTCTGGATCAAGGTCTTAGCTTCTTTTTTTTTTTTTTAATATATTTTATTGATTTTTTACAGAGAGGAAGGGAGAGAGATAGAGAGTCAGAAACATCGATGAGAGAGAAACATCAACCAGCCGCCTCCTGCACATCTCCTACTGGGGATGTGCCCGAAACCCAGGTACATGCCCTTGACCGGAATCGAACCCGGGACCCCTCAGTCCGCAGGCCGACGCTCTATCCACTGAGCCAAACCGGTTCCGGCAAGGTCTTAGCTTCTTAAAGTTTGTTATATCCAATGAAAAAAGTTTGTAGTATATTGCACACATCCACAAAAATATTTTCTATGAGCCATGTTAGACATTGACAACTGGAAACACAGGAGACAATATAACAGATTATTGTTTTCCATCTCATTTCTTTGATTACTAGTATGCGTGGGTATACTTTTCATATCATGTTGAGCACTTATTCCTTTTTTGTGTGTGTATGAATTTCACTTTTCAGCAGGTCTTTCCATAAAATTTTGGGGGTTTTCTTTCTGATTCGTAAAACACGTTATAAATTAAAGATATTTATCCATTGTCTATCATGTTTATATTATACCTCTTTCAAGTTGGTTATTTGTCTTTATTTTAGGGGTTTTCCTTAGCCACTGAGGAGTTCTACATTTTATGTAGGGTGCATTTTAGTGGCTCAGTAATGGACTCTTGGCGCAAATACTGCATAAACATTCGGTATTCTAAATATAGAGCTATTTATTTATACCAGGCACACAGGACCACTATTCCATTCAGTATTCCATAATAACTGTCATTAGATCCAGAGCTTAAAAAATTAGAATATGTCAAAGCACAGAAAACAGAGATGGCCCCGCCCACTTTTGAAAGTTGTAAAGGAAACAACCTTCTGGTATACCTTTCCCTTGTATCAAGAATTTCTTTGTGATATGAGGGTTTCACACCCACTATCTAACTAATCACTATCACTTTTTTTTCCCCAGAGGAAGAGTAGGCACATTTATTAACCTTCATTGGAGAGGAAGAAACTGCAGCAGAGTGAGATTTCTTTGCATGACCCAGTCATTCCACAGACCAACATTAAGAGAAAAAAAATAAATCCTTCTCTTCTCTCCAAATTCTTCTAAATTTATTTCCCTGCCTCTTCTCTGGCCTTAGCTACTGGCAGCTGGGGTTTTAGTTATCACTCAACTCCTTAGATTCCAAGGGTCAATAGCATAAAGTACACGGGATGTGCAATATTCCTGAGCAGAGACTGGGGGAACACAGCACACATGACCCCAGGATGCAGGAGGGAAAGTAAAATAATTACAAAATGCTGGGATGTAAGCCATCCCTCAGTATGAACATGAATACAATTCTTAACATTTCAACCACCCAAGTGTGACAATTGTAAGCTAGCCCTGTGGGTGCAGTCCCAGAGCGAGAGGACATCGGGATGCATAAAACACAATCTTCCCTTGAAGTCACTCCCATGAATGAAATGTCACCTACCGAGCACTTAATTGTATGGAAGACTGTGCTAGAAAGAGTACTGGCTGCCACATTTGAGGTTTAACACAAATCCAATTTATAAAATAATGAATGTGAACAAGAAAAAGAAAGAAAGTGTCCTCAGGTCCTGTTTGACTCTGTAAACAGACTACCAGCTGACATGCAGGAAGAACCAGCTGTGAGTTCCTACAACTAAACTCCCCCAAAACATGGTTTCCCCAGAAGCATAAGACAATGGGTTCAGATAAACCATGGGGTGTTTATCTACATAAGTGTCCCTTCATTTCAGCTGTATATCCTAACCTATTATGACTCAGTAGTACCATTCCCTATTATAACCGTCATTTTATTTTCAAAGTTCACTTTTTGAGCTTTAGCATAATTAAAATAAAGGGAAACTAGAATAAATGTCCAGAGTTGTTACAAGAATTAAAAAACTTTTCTGGAGTGCACAGGCCAGGGTCCGCCATGTGTTTGGTGCTTAATAAATGTACATTCCGTTTTCCTTCCTCTCTCGCGCGCTCTCTCTCTCTCTCTCTCTGTGTGTGTGTGTAAACATAATTGAATATTTCTACCTTTAGAAGTTTATTTCTCACTTCAGCTGTTCTTATTCTTTTCCTTATGTGGAAACTTACAGCATGTACCACCACCCAGTTATCTATTCACATAGAACTAAAGCAATATACTTCAACTTCTTGCTATTTCCTCTCTGAAATCAATAAAAAAATCTGTTTAAAATATAAGTATTTTTTATATATAAGGGGTGGGAGAGGCGGAGAGAGAATCATTAATCGGCCACCTCCTACATGCCGCACACTGGGGATCGAGCCCGCAATCCAGGCATGTGCCTTGACTAGAATAGAACCATGACGTTCTGGTTCATAGGTCGATGCTCAACCATTGTGCAACACTGGCTGGGCTGTTAAGACATTTTAATTAAACTTTTATAGTTATCATTTCTTTACTTTTTTCTGCCTCCAGTTACCACACTCATCCCGAGCCTGACACACACATTTTCAAATCCAATTTCAATGCTATTATCATAATTACTTCACATCTTGCAAGCCAACATTTTAAAATCTATTAGCTTGCATTGCATTAATTGGATTAAATTTACAATGGGGCCTTGACTTACGAGTTTAATTTGTTCCGTGACGGAGCTCATAACTCAAATTACTCGTATGTCAAATCAAAAAGTGAACGAGTGAGACACGTGATGCTGGGCTGATGTTGTGGCGTTCACTGTGACGTTCGCTGCGCCAACTAGCGGTGGGGTATCTGAAGCTGGCTCGTAACCCGAATTTTAGCTCGCAACTCAAAGCAAAAAAATCGGCCGAGAGACGGCTCATATCTCGAAAAACTTGTTAGTCCGGACACTCGTAAGTCAAGGCCCCACTGTATTTTCCTTCTGGACAGTACTTGGCATATTGGATGGATAAAGACTAATGCTTTGAAACACTTGTAGATCTGTTTCACAGAGAAACAATAAGATGCAATGTCATATGAACATAAAGATGAACCAATAACCTATGTAAAACCGCTTGAATTGTCTGACCCTAACTTTATCGTCTGTGAAGCAGAATTGAATATATCTGTACTTATTTATCAAATTTATTTTTAGGATAAAACAAGGTAATGAATGGGAGATTATTCCAGATGCTATCGCTGAATAGCAAACCACCAAGAAATTTACCAGCATAGACATTTCGTAAGGCTACAGAGTCTGTTGGTTAGGAATGAATTATGGAAAGGCTCAGGTGGAAATTTTTGCTTTGGATCTCTCTGTGGCTGAAATGAGCTCCTGGATGGATCTGTAATTATCCGAATGCTCTACCTTTCTGAATGTTTGCTGGAATAGTCCTTTGGAGTCCTGAAGCTCCATGTACAAATTCTACTATCCTGAGGCCACCATGCTAAGAGGAAGCTCAGGCCACATGTCGGTGCCCTCGTTTGAGGTCCCAGCTGATTCCCAGGTGACTGCGATTTTGACGTGTCCACAGGGCTTGCTGTTGATTCTGGATCTCAGCTGGAATTTCAGTTGGGGCTGTTTATTGGAGCACCTACAAGTGGCCAACGCATGTGGCCTGAACTTCCTCACAGTGTACTTGAACTTCGTGTGTGGTGGCTCAGGACTCCAAGCACAAACAATCTGAACAGAAGACCGAGGCTGCATAATCTTTTATAACCTTGCCATGAAACATAACTTCTTCTGAATTCTTTTCTCAATCTTATTAAAGGTGCTCGTAATTGATTCATTGAGATCTTTAAATCTAAAAAGGACCGAGCAGTGTAAAACAGGACAAATGCACTGTTTGTCTAGAGAAAACCAGTGTTAACTATTTTAATATAAATGTAGAAGCATAGATTTTTACAAATTGGAAAGGACTGACACTAAACTTGGCTGCTAACTCAATAGCCACTCTCCCTTCTTGGTGGCTGGGAGAGTTTCCCTTCTTTCCGGGTGCTCTCCAATAATAAGTTAACTTACCAAGTGGGTGGATCCAGGTACTAGTTTGGGTTCATACATAATGCAATTTTGGTTACTGAAGGAAAGGGCACTGAAGAGCATGTAAAAAAGTGTTTCTTAGCTTTTCAGTCAGAAACATGACACTTTCCATTTTTAATTCTAAAAGGGACGATGTGAGGAGTGTTCTCTGGAACTGGGGCATGATACTGAATCAGGAGATCTACCCTCAAAAAACACTTTAAGACACAGAATAGACAAATGAAAGAACTTGGCACCTTAGTAGCCTCATTGAGTTATCACATTAACTAGCCTTTCTGTTTCTAATCATGAGGAAAAAAGTGAACCACTTATTGATTTAGCTCTTTTTAGTTGGGTTTTCTCTTAGTTGTAGTTAAAAGTATCCTAATTTATTTAGGGACCTTAGAGGTTAACTAGCTCAGCCCACATAAAGTGAAAAATATTAAATTGCAAACCACCCAGGTACTCTCTCTCTCATCTTCTCTCTCCCGTCTTCTCCTTCTCTTCTTTCTCCCCTCTTCCTCCACCATCTTTTTTTCTGTCTCTGTCTCTCTCTCAATCCCTCCTTCAGTCTTTCTCATACAACCCAACCCTACATGCTCATTCAGTATTCACGCAATTGTGCTTTCACCAGCACCAGAGCAAAACCAAGACAGTACTGACTGACTCAACTGAGTGCCCAGGTTCCTCAACACATTGACTGTCAAGTTAATCATTAGGCATTTAGGATTTAGGATTGTTTTTTTTTTATATTGTAAGTTCCAGAAAATTTTAGATAATGACACTATAAAAAGTGTTTGGATTTTTGTGCAAAAATTTTTATTTTGGGCACATTAAATTCAGGATTTCATACATACAATAAAATTGGATGCTTATATAAAATATATTCTGAAAAATAGAAGCCAATGAATAGGTATTATTTTTAATAGCCATTCATAAAAGATCCTATGGGCTTAATAAATACAAAATATTATTGAATAATAAAGTGGCTAATTAGTTTTGTGAATTTAAAGTGCTCTGTTGGCACATGAAAACTAATTACTGATTATATGCAGCCTCGAATGAAATATTTTTTCACATGCTATCTGATGGTTGTAAACCTAAATTCACAAGAGGTTGCAGGCAATTCCCTAGCATCCAGATTTAAAGCATTTTATTATTTAACATATGTATAGTTTTCCCCTCAAGCATAATTAGCAACAAATATAATATTAAATCTTTAAGTAATACTTTATGTTTATTTTTTGCCAGAATTATGCACCATGGAGTCCACTCTAAATCTGAATATATTAGCTGTAGTGTTTTCATTAACACTAGCAGAATTCTGGCAATTATATCTCAGAACATTCAGCTGGTTGCGTTTAAATTCTACGCATATGCTCTGGATCAATTATGAATACAAGCACAAACACTTGAATAAAAAGAAAGAAATCATTTAATAGTATATCATTTCTAATGACATTGGGCAGAAACACATGACATTAATCAAATAAATAAACATGCCTGCTTCATGAAAAAATACCATTTGCAAAATTGGCGTTTATTTTTGTAATATATATATATTCAGTCTTCAAACATTTGAGTTACCCTGCCTATAGCCTTTTTCTCCCAAAGGAGCCACTTGATAAAAGTATGTCACCATTTGTCAATAGTAAAAGAAGAAAGAAAAGAACAAATAATGCATTTCTCTCATTCTTTCTCTAACTCTCCTTGGGACCTTCCCAGACGGCTACTTTATCTAGGCTTATGCCAAATTTCACTTGAATAATGATATTTCAGGTAAAGAGGGAAGAGATAGAGAGAAAGAAAGAGGGAGAGAGGGAGGGCTGGAGGGAAGCAGAGAAGGAGGAACAGTTCTCTGTTATTAATGGCACTACCTTGGAGTATAATTTTACCTTAGGCAACTATGTCAAAAAAGCAAATGTGTCTGTGGTCATTTATAATTATACCCTTTCCACCATACGTGACAACCTGTCCGTCTGTGTCCATCGTTGCTCTTAATTACCTAACACCCCAAGCTCTTTTCTCTGGATCTTTTAATCTCCTGCTCAGAAAAACAGTTGATGATTCTACAATCATTTATTCATTCATTCTAGGCAAATATATGTAACTAATAAAGATTACTAAAAAATATATTTTACCTCTGCACAAAAAAGCACATTCTGGAATTTTAAGTAATGGTCCCCTGAAGAGTTGGGGCACATACTTCTTCGATGTTGCAGGTGGAACAAATATCAGAGAGAGTTCCCGTGTTCTTCTGTTTCCTTTTTCACCCCAAGGGTCTTCTTCATCCAACTCCACTTCTATTTTTGTATTTTACCCTGAATTCCAGGTCTGATTAGAGAGTTTTTTTATTTGTACAGAATTTGAATTTTTTCATTCAAAAGAAGCCCTCGTTTTAAAATAGTGGACCTTGGTAATTCTAAATTATGGCATTCCATGACATTAAGTCCTCAGTACACAAAATTCTATACTTAAAATGTTGCTGTGCAACCTCTACTTTGTATTATCACTCCTCAGTCCTATTTCAGTGTGCCCCACTGATCATTAGTCTTTAAGACCACAGCATTTCTTTTTTTTAAATTTTTTTATTGATTAAGCTATTACATATGTGTCCTTATCCCCACATTACCCCCATCCCTCCGCAGCATTTCTTTTACATGCTATCATCCCTTTATCTTTTTTAAGTAGAAGCGTTTGTTTCAGCTGAGAGATTCTGTAGTCCTTGGTAGCTTGCTATGCAGCCCTGCAGTCTGAGCGATGATGGCTGATCAGGCCTATCCTGCTGTTTGGAACCGACAATGCCACAGCGGCACTGACAGAGGTGATATTGACAGGAAAAATAATAGGAGCCAGGACAACTGAAGATTGTCATACTTGGAAAAGGTGCCAATCTTTGTCATTATTTTCAGAAAATATATTCTAATTTTGAAAACTGCCTTTCTGACTCCAAATGGACATTACACACATGTTCCATCTGACTTCACACACACACACACACACACACACAAATTTTTTTATACAATTCACAAGTAAAAAATACCAACAACCGAGCAGAGATTGACCTTTGGAAAAAGCCATGTAGCTTATTATAAATTCAGTTAAAATAACAGCAAAAATACTGAGAAGACTATAATTAAGCTGGGAATAAAACCAAACGAATGGAATTGCTTCTTTATTCCATTTGTCCCTCCAGGAGAGCACAGCCTTCACTTTGAGATGCCATCTGAAAAACAGACATAGGCAGGGATGAATTAAATAAAAAGTTTAAAAAATATAATGGAAAAACTAATAATTTTTAAGATATTACATTTTAGTATTCTGCTTGATATAAATAGCCATAATGTATTAGAAAAGGATAAATATGCATAACTATGTGGGTTTCTCTTCTATATCCATTGCCATTTTAGTGAAGTTGATATTTAAACAATGATTAAAGTTTTAAAAGTTTATAGTTGGAAAGACTCAATAAACTTCATAAAAGCAATTCAAAAAATGAACCACTCCTTATATAATTTAAATCTTTTGCACCATTGAACTATGTCTCACAGTTTTTGTAATTTGATGGATAAAATGTATAAGTTTACCAACACAGTTTCCAGTTGTAAAATACCTTATTAATCCTGGTGTTGAGTGAATCCTTTATTTCTTACAATCAATCTTTATTTGCTTGTAGGCATATCTCTGTCTTTAAAACTAACCTTTTGGCAGAAATTCAGATAATATGCAGGTACAAATATTTTCTCACAGTATTCTTCTCATAATTAGCAATAAAAAATTAACTAAAATTCTTGATTGCCTCCAAAATAAGTGCTTCTTTCACATAAAAAAAGCAACTTGATCTTTTGGAAGAACTCATAATAAAATTGTGGATACATTTGACTATACCTAAATGAAACATCTTTGTAGTACTAAACTATGAGAACCTATTTACAATAATTAAATTTTGTTTCCATAATAAATGATGATGTCTACAAATCCATTAAAAAATATAAACAGCACAATGAGTGAACAACTCATAATAAAATAAACCCAAATACTCTAACAGAATATTTTAATGAACTTTTTTCCCCACCCATAGTTTTGGCATAGGGGCCAAATTATCACTGTAAAGCAGGTTTGGAAAATAGTCTGAAGGAAAAAACCTGCATTTATGATTGTTAGTCTATCACTCACAGAAAGGTTATATAAAGACTGTGATGCTGAAAATAAGTAGGATATGGAAATTAGAGAGCATTGCTTTGCTGAAAGTGGTGCCATAGTATTCAAGGCTACAGAATACTTTCATAGTTGAGGAACTCCAAGGCTGGTGGCATCAGACCAATGTCTAATCTACATATATAAAAGCCTAAGCAAATGGCCGACCTGCCTACCGGCCAGTAGCTATGAGGCACACTGACCACCAGGAGGCAGATGCTCACCAGGGGGCAGGCGTGAAGAGTTGTGGTCACTTGGCAGCTGTGGTTCTAGGGTGACACACCCATAACCAGAGAGGAGGGAGCCCGATTCTGGGGTGCATCACCCGTGAACCGCTGTCTCTCAATCTGGGACCCCTCAGGGGATGTCCGAGAGCCGGTTTTGGCCCGGTCCCTGCAGGCCAGGCTGAGGAACCCCACCGGTGCATGAATCCATGCACTGGGCCTCTAGTATTGAAATAACTATGTATGGTGCCAGATGAATACTAGACCTATCGGGGTGATCAATTCTAAAAGTACATAAATGTCTAATCACTATGTTGTACACTAAAACTAATATTACATTGTACCTGAAACAAATATAATATTGCATGTCAACTATAACTGAAAATGAAATTTTAAAAAGAAAAAAGTGAAAAATTTAGACTGTACTGTCTAGCTGTAATTCTAAGGAATTGCTTTGGGTAAAGTCTGGACTTTAAAATTGTGTCAGGGTGGCAACCATGAATATGAAGGTGGTCATTGAGAGGAGCACTGTACCCCAACAAGGTGACTATGCTAAATACGTCACCCAAAATCAAGAGCTGAGATTTCAAGTCATAAGATTTATTTATTATATGAGAGTGACCTAAGAGACCCTGGTCTTGCCGTAGACTTTTATCCGGGGATTAGGAAAAGAAGCCTACATTTGTATGTTTTTTGAGCATTTGAGAGCAAAGAAAAAGTAGCTTTAGAACCCAGAACACCATACTGGGTTCTAATTTCTTATAAATATTATAAATATATGAAATAAATATAAATTTTACTACTAATCAAAAATACATATTAAACTAAAACTAAAATTTTGTTTAATAAATATCAAATGGCCAGAAAATCTACAATCTTGCACTATCAACTGTTGACAAGAGTTTGGAGAAATGAGAATTATTATATACTACTGTTGGTAGTATAGGTTGTTAGAGAAAATGTACATTAGCAGGTAGTAAAATTCATATCCTTACCCAAATACCAGGCTAAGCAATTCTACAATGCATGTAGGGTCTTCTGCATGTGAAAAGGAGACATTTTACAAGAATTTTTATTACAATAGTATTTGGGAACAAATAAAATGTACATCTAGTGTAATGGTAAATTACTAAGTAGATGATGGAAAGCTATATCATGGTTAAAAATAATGCATTACATAAATACATATCTATTTAAACAGAATATGGAAATATGACACTGGATAAAATATTTGCCAAGACATGAATAATTAAAATAATTATGAAATTTTAAAACAGAAATGAGATTTATTTTGCTAATGAATTCATTTGTATGAATGTAGATAAAAGAATAAACATAAGGAACTTTAAGGATGTATAGTAAACTCAAAAGAGTGTTCTCCTGTATTGGTCAAAAGTGTCTTTGACTGTCTGTATTCTGGCTGACTGGAATAAGGTATATCTTAAATTAACTTTTAAGTCTAAAACCTCAAATGTTTATATGCTTATCAATCCATATGCTCCCTTTTATATTCTTACCATTGTATCATACTATAGATGAAATAAATTATTCTGAGGTAGAATAATTGTATACATTAAGAAAAATGAACTTCTAAGGCTCTATAAGCAATAAATAAAATATTAAATTATTTAAAAATCATTTTATTTTATATTTTTAGAGAAAAGCTGTTACTCTTATAATGTTAATGCAATACATTAGACAGTACATTTTATGATGTATGTGTGTGTTTTAGGAGTATATATTTAGCCATCAGTATTTGAAAGCCATTATTCATCTCTTGTTAATCCTCCTAACCAGTAATATAGGTGGAAAATGTAATTACACTAAACAGATATTTATATTGCTCAGGACTACAAAGCTTTCCTTGTTTTTCAGGCACATAATCAAAACCTATCCTTTATAAATTAACAATACAATTCAAACCATACTTTCTGTGTTCTCAATTTACTGTGTTTCAGACAGTTCATCTACAAAGAGATGACTGTTTCTTATTCTGTTCCACCGGCATAGAAAATAAATGCAGTCATTCAGAGCCATAGAATGTGTCCAGTTAGCCCAAAGAGAGCATCAGCAGTATTGATTAAATGGATTTCAGTGCTCACTTTGTTATTCACTCAATGTAGGATGAGCAAGTGACAAATAGAACTTTTCCCCCTGTACCTTTTTATTTGCCTTACAAAAAGAGTTGTGAGTTGCAAGTAAAGCAAGACAAGTAATGAAATCTAAATCATTAAATTAAAACATATTATAATTAAATTCCATTTCTCTCATTCTCTAATTTGGTTCTAGTATAATGCCCCTGTCCCAGCCTCACTTAGTGTAGTGTCCCAAATTATCATCACTATCCCTAGTGATCCTTGGTGTTTGCTATGTAATTTTTACCTCCATGGTCAATGTCAGGTTAGCACTTAGATTTCAGGCTATACGTTTAAGTTACACAAACAATTATATAAGCAATTAGCAAAAATTCAGTTAGCCTGCTTGATAGAACCACTCTTACTTATATCTGAACTACATAAATACCTCAGTTTGTCTCCCAAACAAAATGATTACCAGACTTGCTGGCAACTGAAATTTAGCTATAAAAACATGTTAAGCATTATTGAATTCTCCTAGGTATAGCTTTTCTGGTTCCTCATTTGTTTTAATAATGACACACAGAGACCAGACTATATAAGAAACTCACCCTAGTGAAACATTTCAGCCAGTATCATGGTAGCTGTAATATAAAACCCCCATCCAGCTTAAAGACATAATCATTTATAAAACATCAAACTGGGCACAGCCAGTCTTTATAGGAGAACATATTTCTCTATCAAATTCTAGTTTATTAACCTTCAATGACTTCCTGTTATAAGCAATATAATTCTTTATAATGAAAGGGTAAAAAAGAAATATTTTTATGTCTCTCTTTTTGTATCATGTGTTGCTCTTCTATTCTTATAGTGAACACTTGGCATTCATGCATCAATTTTGAAAATTTTCAAATGAATTTAAGTGCTTTTCAATTTCTGACACTATTATTTATATTCATAGGTATTCTTCCCAACACCCAGCACCCAAATATCATGCACAAGTCATGCACAGTCCAAAATTACATTTGGAGAGAGAGAATTCCACTGAATTCCTTCAGTAGCACTCTGTTGGCTGGCAATGAACACGTGAGAATCAAATAATTCTCCCCATGGGTAGAAGGGTTGCTATGGTCTTGCCTTCTAGAGTTACCTATGTGGTAATTGCAGTTGACATACCAAGAGTTGAAATGCAACTTGACTAAGCAAAATTACTACTCAGACTTCCCTATTTTGCAAGAACACTTTTATGGAAAACCCATATATAAGAAGAATAGCAGACAGTGAGGTCTCCTCTTGCAGTCAAAGCAATGGTGTCTCAGCTACACACTGAACCAAGTACACATTACTGTGAGATGTTGAAAGAACCAGTGAACGGCATGCTTCCCCCAGCTGCAGAACTCCTCCTTCATAGTCCCAGCTTGTGCTCTCTAACTCTTGCATGTTGCTTGTTAAGTCAATGGTAATAAGATTCCTTGAATCATGGTCTGCCATTTGCTTGAAATCCTATGAAGCAAACTGAGTAAAAGGTAAGCTTCCCACTTTTAACTTCCTAATCAGAGCCACATCCCAAGAGAAGCCTGTCAAAGTCATTCTGAGGTAAAAAGACTCTTGGAATTTTTCAGATGAAATTAAATAGATGGAGGTGAAATTGTATGCATGTCCAGAGAACAGAGGTAAAGTGTATGAAAGCAAATCAAGTTTTAAATTCCCACAAAAATCTCTCCTCATTTTAATGTGCAGCACTCCGCTTGGTACTCAGATTTATTTGCTGGTATCAACAATATTTAGGACTTCCATAGGAATCCTCCCCTAAAGGAGTGTGCAAGGATTTTGGAATCTGAAAAACTGAGTCCCAGCTCTGTCATAAATATTTTGACATTTATAAAATCACTTAAGTCTTCTGAGCCTTTGAATACTCATCATCAAAATAAGAATGATAAAGATCACCTCCCAAGGCTATTTTTAATGCTTAATGAAATAACACATATGGTATTTCCACGTACAGCCACTTCATAAGGATTCGTAATCTTCTGCACATTGGAAGTAATCAGTGCTGGTTGAACTGTTGTCACCTCCTTTCCTATGGCACTTTTAAAAAAACAAATCCAATAGAACTCCTTTGCCTCATTTCTGTTTTCCAGATCACGTGATTCACCATCTCTGCCAAGAGCACTTTCTTGGTGACAATCTGAATTACTGACCACACAGAGGAAGACTGAATAGTGCTGCGGGCCAAATTCTGCCAACTGATACGCATTGGAACTTAACTCTGTAAAGCAGAATAAGTTAAACTTTCCATGAGCTGACAACAGCATTCGTACATGATTTATGATCTGCCAATACCCAATCATCCATAAAAGTGTTTCTCTACAACTATATATCCCAGGGATTTCTAATAGAAGTTACCAGTCAGGAACTTTCTCATTGATTTTCATTGTAAACCTATTTTAATGACTCCCTATTTATATTTATAATTCAAGGGTGGAGTGGATAAAAGAACAGATTGGAAGATTTTTATAATTTGCATATCTGAATTTGGAGCACAATTTTGTACTTACAGTCAAATATATACCTTAATTTGTCACACCTCCATTACCTCTTGATATTAAATAATAAAATCAGTTATCTCACTTTCTAACCACAATATCACTTAATTCCAGCTCTCCCAGTCAGCTTCCCCCCTCAATGGGTTGTTTGGTTTCACAAACACCTCAGGGTTTTCTCTCCATCTTTCCATCCGTCAGCACCACGGAGGCTAAATGTCTTCCTCTCCTCACCTGTATTCAGGATCCATTATTCTTCAGTCAATCGTGGAGCATAAACTGGAACCTTGGCAATATTGCAGCATCACTTTCACCAGCCCCCCTCTGAAGCAGATCAGAGATGCCTTCTAGCCATTTTCTTTAGGCCCCAATGGCTGCTGCAAGGGCTATTGGCAGTTCAGTCTCCTATTTCCTAAAAAAAAATCATTTTAAATCCATATCATGGAGAATTGCAAACATATACTAAATAAACCAAATATCAAAATAAACCGCAATATACCTATCATCACCCCATAACAGACATCAACCACCTGCCAGTTTTGTTTTATTTAAACTCTGCACACTCAGTAACTCCCCAATTCTCATTTCCTTAAGTGAAATTTCCATACATTGAAAGGTACAACCCTTCACAGCTAAATTCTGATAAATGTATATCCATGTAATCGACATCAAGATATAAAGCATTAGTTTCACACAAAAAGTTATCTTCCTTCTTAGTCAATGCCCTCTAAACAGAGGTAACCAGTGTTCTGATTTTTTTCTCTCCATAGATTAGTTTTGCATAGATTAGATTAGATTAGATCAGATTAGGTTCATTAGTTTTCTAATGAAAGATTAGCCTCTTTCAATAATCATTATGTCTGTGAGATTCACCCTCATCGTTGCATGTATGTTCATTCCTTTTTACTATAGATATTATTTCATTTAACAAGTATGTTACAGTTTATTTATCCATTCTTCTGTTGATAACATTTGAGTTTCTAATGGCAGCTATTTGAATAAAGCTGCCATAAGCATTCTTGTACAAGACTTTTGGTGGACCTGTGCACTAATTTTTCTGGGGTAAATATGTACAAATGAAACGGTTCTGTCAAAAAGTAAACATATGATTAATTGACTCTCTAATCTGATTATATTTGACAAAAAAACATTGACTATTTCCTAGAGAGCATCAAGAGTCCATGGCATAATCTGACAATATACTTTTTGAATTTCCATTTGCTACTCCTAATCAAACATATGTAAGAAGTAAGAACCTGCCGTGGCTGGTTTTGCTCAGTAGATAGAGCATTGGCCTGCGGACTAAAGGGTCCTGGGTTCAATTCAGGTCAAGGGCACATGCCCGTGTTGCAGGCTCCATCCCCAGTAGACGATGTGCAGGAGGAAGTTGATCAATGATCCTCTCTCATCATTGATGTTTCTATCTCTGTCTCCCTCTCCATTCCTCTCTGAAATCAATAAAAATATATTAAAAATAAATAAATAAGGACCTGAGTTACCATATATGTGATACTTTAGAATATTTTACAAAACTAATAAATATAATGAGGTTGGCTGATTGCTCCAAATATCTCTGGACAAAGTGGACAATAAAGAGGATTAGCTAAGAAATTCAAATTCCACTCACAGGCACTGCATAAATGACCTGAGAGCTTTTATACCTGCCTTGAAAGAGACCCTTATCTCCTTGAAACTGAGATGTCTGAAGTCCAGACTCAGTACACCATCCTGTGAGTGCCTGAAATGCCACACAAACTGAATTCCCAGCTTCCAGGATGTCTACTGTCAAAGTTAGGGGAAAGAATGGGGATGTGTTATGACCCTCATGCAGCTGAGGACACTGAGCAGCTAAATTTGATGTGTCTTGTTTGTCAGTAAGAGCAGTCTCTCCACCCCCAGTAGAAATGGCCTCCTCACCTGCCTCTTTGAGAGGATTAACCCAGCACTGCCTGAGGAAATGGAATGGCCTCCTTAGAAGCAGTTGCCTTGCAAGACAAACCCAAATCTCCTGAGAACCCAGTTCTATTATCTCTTCTTGCTTCTGGAGTTATAACTAGACTCAAGTCCCAGCAGACCCTTACAGGTAAGGTACAAAAAAGTGTGATTTGTGAAGAGGCATACTACATTTCAAAGGAAGATTTTAGTTTTCTAATTTATACAGACAGAAATCTGGAGAATATGTGTGGAAATGGATATTAAGGATTTGAGGTAGTCATGGAAGGAACATAATGTTGGATAAGGCTAAATGTATTGATATAGACCCACTAAGCAAGGATTCTGCATTTAATGATGTACCCAGATTCCAGATGATACATCATCCATGATGAGTGTGAGAAATAAATTTTTCAAGGGAGCCCTGGCATCCTTGAAGAACTCTGTGATCACTCTTCTATGCAGAAGAGACCTTACAGTGGGGAATGAGGCTACCAGAATTGGTAAGCCTGAAAGTAATATGAATAATTGTGTCCCAGAGTAGCAGAAGCCAAGTGACAGCATGCAACTGCCAAAGACAAGATAAGCATGGCTGCTGTAATGCACAGCAGAGTCAAGGCAACACTCATCATACTCTGACAAGCACGGACTACGGAATTGACTAGCTGAGCAAAGTGTTCCTAGAATTAAAATAGTTAGGAAGCCTACTACATTCTTACTCGATCTAGGTAAGCAGAAGAGTTTTTGGTCAAGTGAACAACAGTCTAGCCCAGCGGTTCTCAACCTGCGGGTCGCGACCCCTTTGGGAGTCGAACGACCCTTTCACAGGGGTTGCCTAAGACCATCTGAAAACACATATATAATTACATATTGTTTTTGTGATTAATCACTATTCTTTAATCATGTTCAATTTGTAACAATGAAATGGGGGGTCACCACAACATGAGGAACTGTATTAAAGGGTCGTGGCATTAGGAAGGTTGAGAACAACTGGTCTAGCCTGAATCACGAAAATGAGAGTGACAGCCCCTCAATCAATTCCCAGACCAATTTACAAACTCAAATCCCCCTGAGGAAGGACCCTAGTACACTACCAACAATGCATACTGTTCATCTTTCCTTTTCCCCTTCCCAAAGGGACCTATGGCCTTTCCTGAGGTAACAATTCAGTGGGGAAAAGGAAAATAATCACTTTCTGGGAACTGCTGGACACTAATTCTAATTCTAGGAAACCAAGCAGGTCACTGTGGTCTACCAGTCAGAATGGGAGCCTATAGCTCAGGAGGTCCACTTCATTTTGGGTCCAGCATTTCGCTGAACATATACTGTGGTTATTTTCCCGGTTTCCAAATGCATAACTGGAATAGACATACTCAGCAGCTGGCTGACTCCCCATCTTGGTTCCCTGACCTGTGGATCGAGGGTCATTACGTTGGGAAAGGTCAAGTGGAAGCCACTAGTGAACCACATTCCTAAAGGGATTGTGGAGAAGAGTTCCACTATAAGGCCTTGAAATATGAATTGGGATTCATTCAAATCACCTATTTGGCCTGTGCAGAAGGACACAGATAAACCTTGGAGAATGGTAGTATATTATCATAAGCTTAACCTTGTAGTGATTCAAATTGAAACTGCTTTCCAGATGGTTTTATGGCTTGAGCAAATTAACACATGCCCTGGTATCTGGCATATAGCTATTGAGCTGGCAAGGTATAGCTATACCTGTCAATAGGTCTACCAGAAGCAGTTTTCCAACACAATCAGCCTGAGTGATCACACTGGTGGAATAGTGCCATAGGGGGCACACTGTTGGTCTCATCACTTACCACTGTCTTTCAGGGATGTCCCAGAGACAGTAGTGCTGCAGCTGTCCCTTTTGGACGGTGTCTGCATATGTGCAGGGCCATCTCTAAACCAGGCCCAGGTCTTCTCTCCTTCTGTCAACTGATTATAGGGAGCTCCCTCCGAGGACACAGGTGCAGGTGCAGGTACAAGCTTGGAGAAAGTAGTGTAGCAGGTGTTGGAACCATGAACATTTGGTCCACATCTTCATGTAATTTACTTGTGCCTTCAGACCCTATTTGGGCCCTCAAGTAGTGAATCATTGTTGGTAATTTATTTATATTTATATTTATATTTATTTATTTTTTATATTTTTATATTTTTCATATTTTTTATATTTATATTTAATCTCCCTCCCCTTGCAATGAAGATCTTATGAATTTAGGCCACTATGATCTGATCCCTCCTATTTACAGTTGCACTAAATAGTAGTCACTACATCAATTCAACTCTATTTACCATATTATAAGCCAGAATAATCTCATGTAACTCTTCTTATTAGAACCTCTAAAAGGTTTCTAATTACAGAAGATTAGAATCCAAAGATATTAATGTGGCACGGAGGACACATTTTAAAATCTAGAAACTGCTTTGTTCGCTGGTTTACTTTTTAGAAGTGATTCTCCATTTATTTTTAAGTCCAACAATACTTCCCTACTTAGAGGTTTTCTAATGTTTTCCATTTTTCAACATTTGGGCATTTACATGATATTCTATTGAACCTTCCCCTTAAGGTCTTGCCCCAGGATTATTATTATTTTAATCCTCATCTGAGGATATATTGCTCATTGATTTTTTTAGAGAGAGGGGAAAGGAGAGAGAGAAGGAGGAGAGAGAGAGAGAAAGATGGACATGAGAGAGAAGTAGATTGTTTGCCTCCCCGTATGTGCCTGACACGGGTGAGGGAGGAACGGCAGGGAATCAATCCCATAACCTTTGGGTCCCTGGGCTGACACTCTAACTGCTGAGCCAAACCAGCCAGGGCTTCCCAGGATGATTTTTTTTATTCCTAATTTCCCTTCAGTGTGTAGTTCAATTATGACTTCATCTATGAATTAACCCTTCCCTGATCCCTCCAGGCTGTGTTGATTGTTTCTCCTATAGATCACCAAGTAAGAACTCTTTATCTCTATCCTAGTCATTACACAACTGAATTGAAGTTTCCTGTTTATCTCTTTCTCTTTCTTATAAAGGAAGGTATTATCTGACCTACCATCCTCCTCATTTATACGATAGAATATTTTACTTAATGTATTTTCATTGAATTTTAGTTAGAAATAGAGACATAGCAAAACTTCTATTTTTATTTTCTTATTTAAATTATAATGTCATCAGATCGTTCACTTTTACTAGACACATTTCTATAACAGGGTTACCATGACTCCAGAGAAGCATGACTTTAAAGTAGCACATTTGCTATATTTGAGAACAAAACATTTTATTTTTCAGACTTTGGAATGGGAAGAGCTGCGCTGTCCTTCTGTAGGATATTTTCACGGCACATGCTTGCACCTTAACATCTGTGCCATTTCGTTTTGAATGTTTGACAGGGAAACTGCTCAACAGGTACCCACCTGTCAACGCCTGCCACTTGTGGGGCTTTAACAGGCAGCGCAGGCTCTTCAGAGGAACTGTGCCTGAGCAGGGGCACTCCGCTGGGAACCACTGCCTTAAGTGCTTTGAAGCATCCACAGGACACTTGCACTTTTCAACAGCAGGTCTCCTGCGTTCCTGCAAAATTAGTCTCTGCTCATCAACTCCTTCTTATTTGTCACCTAAGGTGACAGCAATATGATGGATGCTGTTTGCTGACTTCTCAACAGGCCTTTAAATACTGTCTTATCTCTGACATTTCATTTATCTCTGGTGCCTTACTTGTCAGTTATTTATCTCATGTAGTAATTATTTCTTTATTTAATAGTGACCTTTTTCTGAGAAGTTCCATGTGCTTGGCAAACATTTTTTTTAAATATATATCAGAGAAATACAGAGTAGTTGAGATGGGAGATGGTGATAAAAAACAGTTTTAAGCAACTTCTGGGAAGCACATTCAAAACTGTTGCTATATAAGAAAATGTCTTCATATAAAATATACCTTTTATTATTTTATAAAAAATATTATTTTGAGGAATGTTGTGCCATGTAAGATATGAGACCTGGGGAAAGCACTCTTTTTCTACTTCTCTAAGCCCATTAGCCCTCCTCTGTTACTTATCATCATTGGTCAACTTCAAACAACCCCATGTCCCAAACGTCAAACAATCCTCCAGATCGCCTTCCCATGGTCACACGTTCATCAAATTCTGCTAAATCTCTCATATTTACTCATTCAGACAGATGTTGTTAAGTACTTGACACATGCCAAGGGCTTTGATGCCTGGTGCGATGGAAGGATAAACTAAGTCTGCGTGATCCCTGACATCATGGATTTTTATGGACTAGTTTGAGAGGCAGACAGATGTTAATCAAATCATCTCACAAACAACTGTCAGTAAATTATAAAGAGAGGTGCTTAATGCTTCTAGTGCACACACGATGGGCTAAAGTAAGTCTACAGTTGTATGTGAAACAGTTTATTCTTGTATTATTACTTATTCATTATTGTATTTTCCATACAAGCAACTGTAAATCTACTTTTGCCCCACCCTGTATAATAAAACTTCACTGAGGAAGCGATGCACTGTGTTCGCCTCTGGAGGAACAACAGGCCGTGAGCAGGGGCAGGGAGGTCTGGAATGTTTCAGCTGCGGAAATAATGCGTAAGGGCTCAGTGGTCAGAGGCGTGTGTGAAAAGTGAGGTTGGAAAATGTCTAAAGGAGTCGGAATAAGGTTAGCAGGGACTTTTCTGTGTCAAACCTTGTGCAGCATATTATGTACATAAACTATTTAAAGCCAATGATTCATGTTAAACAGAAAATGGAAACTGAGGATTTGGCAGGATCAGAGATTTGAGTTTTGAAAGGAGATCACTCAGCTATGCGAAGAAGCATCAGAAAGAAGCAGTGGTTGGGTATAGGGAGATTCTTTCAGATGCTACTGAGAAAAAGATGACTTCTTTAACAAAAACACACAAAGAGGGGTTAAAGATCACTTATTGTTATCTAAACTGTGTAGCTTGCAGTAAAATGAGAAAGGAAGAGTTTAATGGGATGACGAATCATAAAACTATTAGACTAGTTGATTTTAAGAGTCCTCAGAGAAGGCCAATTGATGATGTCAAGTAGGCAGTTAGATACACAGAGCTGTGTTTACATATTCTAGGCTGGAGATATAAATCTGAGTTAACTGCATATTAGAGGTTTGAATTAAACCCAAAATGCAGATAAAATTGCTCAAATGTGAGAGACTTAGGAATGGGATGTAATGACCTTTAGCACATAATGTCTAAGGGGAGAAAACGATGAAATTAGACAGAAAAGCATGGCATAGAGAGATATAAATAAAATCATAAAAGGCAAAAAAAAGAATATTTCAAAAGGGACTGCCTGGCCAAGAGAAATGAAAACATATACCTAAACAAAAACTTGTATACAAATGTTAATAGGAGCATCATAGCCAAAAACTGGAAACCACGCAAATGCCCATCAACCAGTGAATACTGTTATGGAGTACTACTCGGCAATGTAAAGTAACCAACTAATGACATACACAAAAACTTAGATAAAAATGAAAAGCGGTGGGGGTAAGGGGGAGAGATTAACCAAATGATTTGTATGCATACATATAAGCATAACCAATGGACACAGACACCAGGGGTTGAGGGAATGAACATGAGTAGGATGGGGTGGGGGGGGCAATGGGGCCTTAAGGTTACATAAGTAATACCTTAATCAATAAAGAAAAAAAAGAAAAAAATGAAAAGCATAGTGCTAAATGAAAGAAGGCGATGATAAAAACAAAAAATTCTAGAAAAAGAGAAAATGGTCATAAAATAAAGAACACAAATGCTTCTCTGGAGCCTAGGGTGGGAGGGGAGAGAGGAGGGGAGATTTGCTGCAAAGGGTTAGGAGGGAGCTTTTGGAGTTATGGAAATATCCTGTGTCTTGCTTATGGTGGCAATTAAGTGGTGAGTTTTATTTAGGCGAATTATGACTCGATAAAGCCAGGCAATGAAGGGAGCTGTGGGTCAGCAAAATCAAATGCTATTGAGAGACCAATGAGATTAAAACTAAAAAAGTAGCTATTAAGTTAAACATATGGACACAGTTGGTGTTTTTTAATCACAATGAATGTGCTACAAGTTAAATCACAGTGATTATTTGTAATGACTGAAGTAATCTGTAATGACTTCAAGAAACAAAACCAATAACTTTTCTATAATTTAAGACAGTTAATTAACTACTTCAGTACCTATCAACTGTTTAACTCTTAATCTTTAGTTAGCTCCCAACAAACACATTCTTCTTTCTCTTAGGAAGTTTGAGAAAATAAGTTGATACCTAATGATTAGCAGTTTTCTTCATACTTAGCTTTGGGCCCGAGATTTCAAGGAAAAGACAACAGGAAAAGTCTCCAAATCAATATGAAAAATTCTTATTGAGTAAAATGCACAATAAATGCTCAACTAATACTTATGGAAAGTGAACTTTAATATCTTTAGCTTATAGAATCCATTCATTATATTTGTTCACAATATTAATGATGGAGATTCATTGACTGATTTCTATGTTAAAAGCATATACTGCAAAAAACACACAGACTTATGTCTAAAAGTAAACTGAATAATATGTTAGGGCTAAAGTTACTGTGCCAATTATCTAGTCCAACAAACTATTCAAAAACTCCTGAGTCTACCGATTATTAAAAACGTTAGGAAAACCCAACCAGTGTGGCTCAGTTGGTTGAGCACAGCCCCATGCACCAGGACGTCACTGGTTTGATTCCCAGTCAGGGCACATACCAGGGTTGTGGGTTTGGTCCCCAGCAGGAGGCAGCTGGTAGATGTTTCTCTCTCAACCACTCTTCTATCTCTTGCTCCTTGCCCCTTCCTCTTTCTGAAATTAATAAAAACATATTTGAAGAAATGGTTGGGAAGGAAACTATACCTATTGTTTTAAAATATGTTATCTCAATTAAATTGAGCACAACTTGGAATTACACAAATATTTAGGTCTATATTCTGTATCTGTAATCTGAATATCTATGTCTTGGATTCTGTACATACTATGCTATTTCTGAAAACTTATTTTACCTTTTTGAACCTCAGTTTTCTCATCCAGAAAAATGTATTCATAACAGCAATAAAACAGTAAATATGTATCTCCTAATATAAGAAAATAGAATTATATAAAAACTCATTTAAAGTATAAGGTCTATAGAAGATATGTGATATTACTTGTGATTTGTGCCACATAAATGGTTTACAAAATGGTTTTATATGTATTCTCTCACTTAATATGCCATTTTATCCTTTATGCAATCTTTTGAGGCAATTCTGCAGTTGCTATGCCACTGTAGTATTATATCATGTTTCTTCCACTTACTCAATGTGCTTCAATAAAATACAGGCATGACCCCACAATATTTACATGAGGTATGACCATGTATGTTGGATGTGGCCTCTATCATTTAATATCTAACATACATATGTTATAGCCAATGCTCAATCCTGACTAACCATTTGATGAATTGTTCTTAGGTATTTAAACTATTCCTCGCAAGGATAAAACTATTCCAAAAATTGTATCTGCATTGAAACTTTTAACAGTCTAAAGCTTTATCTCTGCTACACATATAGCACTTTGTTATACTGTATATCTTACTCAAATTATTTCATATATTTAAATATCCAAGTTTATGGCAAATATTTCATTAGCAAAGAGAATAGAAAGTACTGCAGAATAGAATGCCATACATCAGCATGGAGAAATAACTGAGCTAAGGGAAAGAAGGCATGGGATCTAGCTGTAGCTCCATTATTTAGTTACTGCATGACCCTCAATTTGTCCTGGAGCTACAGTCTTACCCTATTCATCACCATTGCTGTCATATTGCATATGTGACATTGAGGTTTCTGAGCTGTGAATTTATCTATGAGAAATATTATATGTTGAAGACAAGATCATAAATATTGAAATGTAAAGTATAAACATAAAATGTTTAACATGGTGATTATCACATAAAAGGAGCTCACATTCTTATTGAAACAAAAGGAGATGTAGAGAGGTGGATAAATAGGTACTTTTTATAATTACATTGCCCTTATTTATGATAAACACACTTGCTTAGGCACAGTTTACACACACTGTTTGATATGCTCTACACTTCCAGGAGAAGGCAATATCCATTAGTTAAAAAAATAAAAGCACAAAACTCACCCTTTGACAGCACATATAATCAATTATTTTCTCTGACCAACACTCATGATATAAAACATGACGTATAATAAACTAAGCAGTGGTAGGGACTCTTGTTTTGCAGAAGTACATCTGACCTGAGAACAATAGAAAAATATAATACTCAACAGAAGAATGATGCTACTTAATTGAATTGCAATGGCGTTGATTTTAAAGACTGTCCTGGGCAAATAAACCGGCTTTCATTTCTACTGCTTAAGTTTGGGCAAGATTATAGATGTAGCTAGAGAAATGATGAAAGGAAAAATTAATGAACATAAATCAAAAATTCTTTTTATGTCTGTACTTGTGAACTCTCTTCACTCTCTAATATGTTTCCCTGGACACATCTGAGGCCTGCAGTTCTGTTTGATTGGCCCCATCCCCTTGCACATTATACCCTTACACATCTGGCTTTGGGGTCCTGGGCTGGCATTATCTAACCCTTCTCCCATCAGCAGAGAGAACACAATTGAGTATGAGTTGAAAAAAGATAGTTAGGACCAGTCAGGAAGAATGAGAAAGGTAGAAAGAAAGATGTGTGTCGCCAGTGGCACAATTTCATAATAGAACACAATAACCATTTAGAGAGTAGGTATCCTTAGGAACTTCACTCTAAAATCAATATGCCAGCTGTGAAATACAGCTCTGCTGCTGGCAATTTTTTTTCAAGGAAAAATAATTTAATAGATTTAACAAAAACAGAAAGCATATGAGTGAATTTATCCTGAGAGTGAATGGTTCCCAGGAACAGAATGTAGCAAGAAAATCACTAGCTGTCCTTTATGCCATGGTTTATACATTAAAGCAAGCATGGTGGGTGGCATGGAGAGATGGGCCAGCTTCTCCAGAATTGTCTGAACTCATCCATAAGCGCCCCATGTGTTCATACATACCTTTGATTGGACTCTACCCACCACCACTCCACCCCTACACACACACACACACACACACACACACGCACACCCATGAACACACATGCACATTCATGCACACACACCCACATTCATACATACACAGTCCTTTCTCGGGGTTAATATTAAATGGCTCTTCAAATTTTAAGATATTTACCTAATTCTAAAATGATCAGGCACCTTTACTGGCTTGCTTTAGATAAAGGAAATGGTTGCATTTGTTTGTAAGGGTGACTGTATGGATACACTTTCTTACTATAGATTCCATTAGGGTGCTGCCTTTTAGATCCACTTGGATGTGCTAGAGAAATGCAAGGCTCGCACTCATGGACAGAACTGTAACCAGAGGCCCTCTCTCAGAATTTCTGGCTCAGGGTGTTGGTAAATGTAAGCTAGCAGGACTGGCAAAAGTTAACAAAATTCTTACCGAATTAACAACCAGGCTGTCAGTACTTCTAAGTGGGGAAACATAAACTCGTCCCAAACAGTCTAGATAGTATTTCTTTTGTGAACAGACTCTGAGGTAATTCTGCTATGATAATAATAATTTTGGACTAAACCTATGTGTCAGAGACTTTCCAAAGTATGTTATGCAGGTTATCTTTTTTAAAAATTCAATCCTGTGGGGTAAGCACTATTATTATTCCCTTCCTGCAGGAGAATGTGCAGGTACAACGCTCTCTAAAATGAAAGAGTAAAATGATCCTTTTTGTTCCACTGGAAAAACTTGAAGCTAGAAACATTGTATAAATAGCCTAGCCGTCATGACTCAGTGGTTGAGTGTCAACCAATGAACCAAGAGGTCACGGTTCGATTACCAGTGCGGGCACATGCCCTGGTTGCAGGCTCAATCCCCAGTAGGGAGTGTGCAAGAGGCAGCTAATCAATGGTTCTCTCTCATCATTGATATTTCTATCTCCCTCTCTCTCTCCCTTGCTCTCTGAAACCAATAAAAATATATATATTTTTAAAAAGCATTGTATAAATAATGTAAAGAGATCATGGATGTAATGAAAGAAATGAAAGTGCAGATTAGGAATTTAACTAAAATATTTAAAAATGTCTCCTAACCATAACTTGAGGGAAAAAAACCACAAAGAATTCTTTCACAGTGGAAGATAAATACAAAGAGTCATTATTGTCCTACACCCTCGTCCCATGCAAAAATAAAGAAAACAGATAAAACAATGTATTTAGAGGTGAAGAACTGTTTCAAGATCTATTCCTAAAAACTAACTTGAGAGTCATAGATAGTATAATCTCCCACAGAATATCACTTGATACTTTCATGAATTAGTCATGTCCCTATATTTTATTTTTGACTCATTATGACAGCTCTTTTTTAAAAAGTTCTATGAAGTTTCCATCTCACAATAGAGCATTCTAATTCTAATTAGTTTCTAATTCTTGACACATCTACACTAATAAAAGAGAAACATGGTAATTAGCGTACGACCGCTACCCTTTTCATTGGCTAATCAGTGAGTATATGCAAATTAACTGTCAGCCAAGATGGCAGCCAGCAGCCAGGCAGCTGGAAGCGAACATGAGGCTTGCTTGCTTCAGTGACTAGGGACTCCAATGTCCCCGCCTCACTTGCCGGCCTCTCAGCTACAACTCTAAGCAACTATGTATTATGTTGCAAATAAGAAGCTAAACAAAACCCCAGAAACCGGCTTTCATTCAGCCAGGCTTTAGCAACATTGTATTGATGTTTTCAAAGAGGCAGGTGAGGAGGCCATTTCTACTGGGGATGGAGAGACTGCTCTTACTGACAAACAAGACACATCAAATTTCAGCGGCGAGGCCTCAGAGCTAAAGCTGGCCCAGAATAAAAAAAAAAAAAAAGAAAACAAGGAGTGGTTTGAAGCTTCAGTCACTCGCTTCCGGAAAACAGCCCTCAGCCCCTCACCCAGACTGGCCAGGCACCCCAGTGGGGACCGGCACCCTGATCCAGGACACCCTTCAGGGCAAACCATCCAGCCCCTACTCATGCACCAGGCCTCTATCCTATATAGTAAAAGGGTAATATGCCTCCTGGCACTGGGATCAGTGGAGCAGTGAGGCTCCTGGCACCTGGATCAGCATGACAGGGGGCAGCACCCAAACCCCCTGATCGCCCTGAGGCTCTGTGTGTGACAGGGGGCGGGGCCACAACCTCCCTATCTGCCCTGCTCTGTGCCTGATAGGGGGGAGCTCCCTAATCCCCTGATTGCCCTGCAGCTCTGTGTTTGACAGGGTGCAGCGCCCCAACCCCCCACCCCCCCACGGGCCCTGCTCTGTGCGTGACAGGGGGCAGTGCCCCAACCTCCAGAACAAGAACAACAAAGCCAGGATAATAACTAAAATCTTAAGGTTTAAGAGTTTGATTTGATGCACCCACTCTCGAGTTTGCCGCAGGACTTAACACCCCCTAAGACTTTACAACTAGCAGTTTTATATTTCATTTATGCATCTACCAAGTGCTTACATATCCCACGAGAGAAAGACATGTTTATTCCAACATAAAAGTGCTGGCTTGATTCTCCGAAGGAGGAAGAGGGCAGTGTGGTGGGTAGAAAACTATCACTTCGCAGCTTGTTCTTGGGTGGCCAAGGAGGCTGTTTCTGAGGAAAAAGAATGACCAACCCAAGGACAGGAGCTGAGTTCAGAAGACCACCTGAGGATGTCTCGTGACCTGAAGTCTCATTCTGAAATGGGTTTGCCTTTTCTCAGTGAAGGGAGAGCCCCCACTGCCTTCCTGAGACACAGGGTGCAATCAATACCTACGTGATGTTGTCAAAGATCCTGACCTTCTATGCAAGCTCCCATCCCACAGAAACACTGCTGCCGTCAGAATCATCAGGAAACTAGCAGGAGCTAGCTTTCCCACATGACTCAGCAGTGTTTCCTAAAGTTGCCTTAGGGCTTTGGTGTGTGTGTGTGTGTGTGTGTGTGTGTGTGTGTGTGTGTGTGTGTGTGAAAGCCAGAAAAAAAAAAAACACTGATATGAGAGAAACACATCGATTGCTTGCCTCCTGCAGGAGACTAGACCAGGGTCAGGGCCTGGGGGAGCATACCACGGAGGTACCTGCCCTTGACCAGAATCAAACCTGGGACCTTTCAGTCTGCAGGCCAATGCTCTATCTACCGAGCAAAACTGACTAGGGCAGGACTTTGGTTTTGATCTTTGATTTTAAAAAATAAGTTATACATGGTATATTGTGATATATCTATAGAGAGACACAGCCATAGATATAGATGCAGATATAGAGATATGTGCAATGTATATGAGGTCATGAGATTTACCATCTCAGCTTACAGATGCTTCAGTACTATGCTTCTGAAATCACAACCACCTGACCAAGTATGAGAAAACAGTCTTGAACTTTCTTCACTTTCTAAGGAAGTAGGCACTGAAATATGTGCGCCCTAGCCAATGCCCTTTCAGCCAGGTGTGGGAATTTAACTCATGATAATGACAACCAATCGTCTAGCACATGTTCTACATATTTACTAATAGAAAGGGTTTAACAAAACTTAAATATACAGAAACAGCCCCCTAAATAAAAGGGGGGATATAAAAAACTTTGACTTCTATGTTTCTCTTCATTTCCTAATACATGAGATAGAGGAAAGGAAAGTGTCAGATCAGCACATCTGCCTTGTTCATAGAGTAGGGCACAGACCCTGGGCCGCTTGCACAAGCTTTCCAACCACGGTAACCAACAGCTTCTGAGTACATTACTTCACTTCAGGTCTTAGGAAGCCACTATTGAACACATATGCCTTTGATTTGATTTGTAGCGGTAGGAATATCTTCTCAGGCCCATTTATTTTCTCTTGAGAGCTCACAAACTGATTGGCCAGCAGGATAGGAACACCATTTACTGGGTTGGAGGCATGATCCATACAGACCAGTATGTATTGCTGAAATCTACTTCAAAAGACCTACAGTGAGGAGCTGCTGAAACAACGTAGGACTCAAGCTTATTCAACCTTCTCCGTGGCCTTTCAGCACTGTCAGCCACACAGTTGGGCAGTCCTTTGAGAATTCATTCATTTTTCCCTGTCAGGACCCATTTTTGACACAATGGATTATTCTTACCACCAAACATATTAATAAAAGAGAGCATGCAATTCAGCCGTTCGCTGTGGAACACAAATATCCTGGTCTTTTCCTATGAAAGGGAGGGCCCTATTTAAAAGTGGTGAAAGAGATTTCATTTTCCTTAGAGATAACTCCGCCCATCTTGCTTCATGCTGTAATTCAATCTCTGGCTTAAATATCTCCTTTTTTAAGGGGTTTGCACAAACTATCTCAGTATCTAAATTTCTTTAACTTTTCCCCCTTTGTTCTAGTCTTCCCAGCCTTTGGCTCTTGCTTTGGCTTTCCTTTTGGCCATCCGGTTTCAACCCTGCTCTCTCACTTATTCTGTGGCTTCTTAGCTGAGGTGTTTTTGACTCTGCCCCTGACAGTGCTCTGCCTGGCTTTGGGCGATCCCTCCCAAGAAGTGCTCCTCTCAGCAAACATTGGAAAAATTCATGCTCACAAACAATTAGCCTTTGTAGTACCAGCATTCATTATGTAAAGGGTACTTATTCTTCTGTAGTAACAAGTGGCAAGAACAATTAAAACAAAGGGAGGAATCAACATTAAAATACAGTTTGTGTTTACAGTGACCTTGACTATGAAATTGGAGACTGACAATCAATTTCTGAAAACAATGTACTTTAGTTACGGCAAAGCAGCATATTATTGTATTATTTTGGGAGGCACAGACTTGGAGGATAGAAAGACCTCCCTCTCATCCACCTGTACCAATCTGGAGATGTTCCTTAACAACTCAATGCTCAGTTCCTTCAACTATGAAATAAAAATAATAGTATTCATCTCTCAGGGCCAGTAATGAGTTTTCCATGCTAAGTATCTGTATGACACAAAATAACATTTAAGTAGTTTAGTAAACAGTAGTAGACTCAAGAGAGAGTATTATAATAATACATTTAAAAGTAGTAATGATCAACATAATTTGATGAACAAGAAAAGATCCAGAGACAAATGGTAGGGGAGGGGCGGTTAGAGAGCAACCAAAGGACTTGTATGCATGCATATTAGCATAACCAATGGACACAGACACTGGGGCAGTGGGGGTTTGCCCAGGGTGGGAATGGCTGATGGGGGGGGGGGGTGTCATTGGGGAAAAAGGAGACATATGTAAAACTTTATCGACAATAAAAAAAGTAGTAATGCCTAAAACATATTTGTTTATCTAACCAAAAGGTTAAATTTAGAGACATAGCCAGGTTATTCTGATAAAAAAAAATGATGGGAGTAAATATTTAAGCAGATGGAATGATTTGAAAAATATAAAAGACTGTCCTTCACATAATCAGAATCGGTGACCCTCTGGGACTCTGGGCTCAGATGGATGAGGAATGCTAAATTACCTGATAACAAAGCATGGCCAGGACATATTGCAACAACTTTCTTCAAGCTGGGGAGTTTATGATAAATGTAAGAGCTGGACTGAACAATAGATTGTGGCAAAATAACCTTGTGCAAGTTCTAAAGCTTAGGCCTCAAGAGGTACTGTGGATCCTTCCTCCACCTTCTGGGAATGCTGATCTGAGATGCCATTTAAGGATGTCAATCTGGCTACCAGGAGATAAGAGGGTTCCTGACGAACTAAGAGTGTCCTAGGGGCCATTCAGCACTAATGCCCAAACTGTAAGAAACTTTTAGCCCAGCCATCCCTCAACTGAACTAGTTACGTGAACACACAGGTAAAACCAGCAGAAATCTGCCCAGTCAAGCCATGAAATTATGAGATATAATAGTGTTCTTGTTGTAAACTACTAAATTGTGAGACATGGTTTTTATGTAGTAATAGATAACTAAATCACTACTGACAAATTAACTTAGAAATAACTGAGACTTTTCTCAGGAAAGGATCTAAGTAAAGCTGAATATACAGCATCTTTGTCTGACACATTTTTTTAGCAATAGTTTTCCCAGGTATTTTACATCCGTGGTAGAGAACCCTAGCTTGTGGAAATTTTATAACTATAAAATAAATAGTTTATCATAGAACTTTAAAGTAAAAAAAACATAACACTTTAATATCTAAAGATCTGTGCTTTTATGAAGCCTCTTATTAGAAGTCATTCCATGTGTGACAGTAGCTACAAAACCACAGTCCTTATTGGCCTTGACAATTAAATACCAATGTGTCCCTGTGGGATCTATTATAACTCCATTTAAAAATGAGAATTTGCTTATAAGCAGATCACAGTTTCACAATAGTTTCTCTTTTTTTAGTGAGTTTTGAATACCCATGAATTTTGTGATTGTTTTAATCGTCATATATCTATATCTATTTTTCTCAGAGAGGGAGGGCAGGGGCAGGTGGAGAGAGAGAGAGAGAGACAGAGAGAGAGAGAGATATGAATCACCCAAGGCTGATATCAGAATATTTCCAACCTTCAAATCTCTTGAAATATACTTAGAAAAACAGTCATTCTCAAAAGAGAAATGACACTGAAATGAGGCTAAATTCTCTAAAGCTGTAAAACTGGCTAGTGATCTGCTCACTTTCAGCTGTCCCAACTCTATGATCCTCAAATACACTATAGTCATAGTGAGTGAGAGGCAGAGAATCAAAATAAGTTAAGAGAGAATATTCAGTCCAGTTTAAAATATCCATATTAATGATGGCACTAAATGTAGAATGTATTTAAAATTCCTATTACTGTGAAACAAGGCTTCTGGCTATTTTCTAAACCTGATGAGTTTCATTGAATTGACTTAGTTAATAATGGTTACATGGTTTGTTTTTCAAACTGATCAGGAGTCTTCAAGATTGATTGTGTCAAAGAGACTATAAGACCAGGATTTTTTAAAGACGTAAACTGGGGGAAATTCACTTACTTTTAGATACAGTTGTAAAAATTTTGACAAGTGCATAAAGCCTTATCTGTGGCTACAGTCAAGATACAAAAATTTCCTTCACGTTGCTCCTTTATAGTTGACCCTCCCCTGCTCTCAGCCCAGCAAGCATTGTCTGTTCTGCTTCCCTACAGTTTTCCCTTTGACAGAAGAGGCCGTGAATTTTAATTACACAGCTTTCATCACATAGAGATGATCCGTCTTTAATAAGATAAAACAATATTTTCCACAAGTGTGGAATTGCCTTCGGAGGAAAAATGTTCCTTTGTAGCTCCTCCAAGCTGAGATTTTTAGGTTGGAGATGAAAAATCTGTGCTGAGGATTATTTTTTAAGATAAAAGAATCCCCTGACTCTGGAATAAGGTATTTTGGAGGGGCTAAAAGGAATTTTTAAAAGCTAAAGGAAACGAAGGCCAGTGAGCCATTCATGCTTTATCATAGACCATTTGCCAGTTTAATATGAGTGTTACAATTCCTCATTTTAAAGAAGAAAAAAAAAGGAAAGACTAGAGGAGATAGAATAATAAGAGTAAACACAATAAAAATGTAAGTGGTATTTACTACGAGTTCACTCACTGATTCAATAAGAATTTAGCGAAGCATTTACTCTGATGGCAAGGATTTTTCTAATTGCTTGGAAGAATTTAGAGAAACAAGTTATCTTCCCTGGTGTAGTTTATATTCTTGTGAGGAAACATAGACAATAAACAAGGAGGCAAATAATTAGCATATAATCACATTGTTTTATATACTCTTATGTAGGTCTGAGATCCTATAAAAGCTGACAAGTATTTGAGGACAACTAGTTTATTTGGGAGATGAACCTAGGAATAGCTGTAGGTGATTGGGAAAGTGCATTAGGGCAGGGAAGGCAGCTGAGAAATAGTGCTATCAAGGAGCTCGGTCCTTCTTGAGGGTTCTGGGAGAATGTGTAGAACGGTTTTCAGATTTATTCTAATCTGAAGATGAAATAACATAGTGTTTCTATCAACTTCTCCCTATTTTTCATCAATTATTTTACTCTCAGTTCTTCAGACTGAAGAATTTCTGTTGATCTATATCCTCCTATTCATTATTTTTTTTCTATGAACACATTTAACCCATTTTTATTTCAACCCTAGAATTATACTCTTCAACTCTAGAATTTTCCTTTTTAAATTTCTATTTCTCCTTTGAGTTTTTCAATTTCCTAAGCCATTATAAACATAGTTTTCTTTAATTTTCCGGATGTGGTACTGATGCAGGAGAAATTAATGAGCCAGATTTCCCAGACATGAGTGGAAGTGAGGTTCTTGCAATATCTTCAGAAAATGAATTTTCTAAGATGTGCATGGGATATGAAAAACTTTATTTGCATGGAGTTACATTTCTCGGGTTTCGGAGTCCCATTGCTCCCAAGCCAGTCCTGGAAGAGGGGCAGCTGGGAGTGCAGCAAAGCTCTAACCAAGACCAGCGTCCAGAGTTTTCCTTCCATGTTGCAGCTGGTGTAGTTCAGTGTTTAGGCCAGATTAAAGTCTTTTAGTCCATGTGTGGAGCCCAACATGGCCATGTGCCACGGGTTGCAAGGGAGGGCAGCCCCTGAGCAGGGTCACAGGAGTCTGGGGCCCTGGAACCAGAGAGGGTGGCTCCTTTGTCTAAAAGTTTATATATTCAGGCTTCATGTGCTTGCAGTGGCCACTGACTGGCTTTCGGGTGTGATTGATGGGCACACAAGTAGGACCTTCCCATGTCACTCAGACCTTTCTGGAAATGCATCTCAACTGTCTTTGGCTAGCCCAGTGATGGTGAACCTATGACACGCGTGTCAGAGGTGACATGTGAACTCATTTTTTTGGTTGATTTTTCTTTGTTTAATGGCATTTAAATATATAAAATAAATATCAAAAATATGTCTTTGTTTTACTATGGTTGCAAATATAGAAAAATTTCTATATGTGACATGGCACCAGAGTTAAGCTAGGGTTTTTCAAAATGCTGACACGCCGAGCTCAAAAGGTTCGCCATCACTAGTCTGACTCTAGTCCCTTCCCCCAGTGATCGGTGGGGAACAGACTTGGAAGGTGTAAAATGCAGCTGTTTTGCAAAACCGTATCAATGGCATGCTTATATTACTTGGTCTCCCCTTTTATTCCTTTTCTGTTAAATAATAATCAGGTTATTACAATAGCACCATTATCATTTCATCTTTAAGCATATTTAAAACAATTCCTTCTATGATGATGTATGCCAACTGTAATGGAAAATAAAAAAAAATGATTTAAAAATAATAATAATAAAACAATTGCTTTGATGTCCTTGTCTGCTCAGTCCAATATTAGGCTTACTCTAGGTCAGTTTCTATTGACTTTTTTTTCTTATTAATGGCCATTTATTTTACATCATTTATCCTACTTTATATTTCAGTGGTCAGCTAATGATTTGGGTAGATATTTTTCTCCAACACCTCAAGCCCTGTGTGTCTGTTGGGGAACTCATTTAAACTTCAGCTAGTTTTCCGATCTGCCTTGGTTTTAGCTGTCTACCAGGCTCTCTCAGTTTCCCCTACTTGGATGTGGAGTTTACTATCAGTCAGGAATGTTTGGATAACTTATGCCTGGACATCTCATTTCGAAGTGTCATTAAACTTCTGGCGTGGTCTTCCATTTGTCCCAACTGTAACTGCAACTTCTGGCTAGCAGATACGTCGCTTTCCTCTCCATTTTCTATAAACTAGAAAATTTTACTAATAATATTACCAGTTTCCACTTACTGCCCCAAAGAGAGTCCACCCCCTCTGGCAACACGATTGCTGATTTCCATGGCCAGGTCCATCCTGGTCACACTACCATTTTTGCTCCCTGAGTTTGGGGCGGGGGGTGGGGGGGTGGGGGGTGGGCGTTGTTGATGAGAGTAATAGCAGGAAAGAATACTACAAATTCTGCCACTTTTACCAAAGTTGATTTTTTAAAATAAAATATGATTTTCATTCTATTCATCCTTCATTTAAGTCCACCTTGTTTATTAATTCACACCTTTTACTCCTTGTGCCTTCTCTAATCCATTTGCTTTCAAACTACAACTTTATTATGCTTTTAAATTTATTAAATTGCCTTCAGTGGCAGAGTTTATGCAAATTTAGTAATTAGGAGCATCTTTGAATTCAACACAGGTTATTTAGGGCAATTAGGAATCATCTGAGACAAAGAAAAGGGAGTTGTAATGGGAAAGCAAAGCAGTCTGGCAAGGTGAATTTATCCTGAAGCATTCTTAGGCACATCTTTTCTTCATAATGCAGAGTGAACTAAGAAAACTATAAGTGCACCCCATTGTCTGTGTGCATCTATATACATATGCATGTAGTTGCAAAGATTATCAAAGAAAACATTACAAAAGTTTTGAAAAAAGAATTGCCAAACCCTCCTATATATTAAAGCTTGCAAAAACAGTAACAATGTCAGAGAAAATTTAACAAAAATAGGGAAATAATTGTGAGAGGTACTTGAGAATATGAGACAGGTTGCAAATGCTTAGACTAAAGTAAAAAAAAAATAATAATAAAGTCAGTTGCATCAATTACAATGCTCCTAAACTGACTAAAAAATACAATTGTAGAATCACGTTTTCATAATAGAAGTAGAAACTAAAATGTGAATGTTTGGGGGGAAAGTGAATAAGTGAGTTTAAAATCTTGAAACAGGATAAACACAAAACAGAAAAGTTTATCAAGTTTGCTAGACAGGATTTAGCATAGGATTTAAGAGAAGGGAGCTAGACTGCCTGGGCCTGATGGAGTCAGAAGTTACACTTAATCAGCCTTAAACCTGGAAGTTACCTCTCCAGACACCCCAGGGGATAGCTGAACTCCCACCAAGCTATTAAAGGGCCTGCTCCACCCCCTTCCCCTATAGCGAGGAGGCCTGGCTTTCCAACCTCCCTGGGGTACAACCAGCCCACTTGCCTGGACTATGGTGAGGAGAAATACACAGTGAAGGGGAAATTCCTCCACTGGGTGCATTCACAGTAGGATTCAAGATGGCAACATACAGGGGCGATGTCTAACCTGGGAAAAGGATTGGATCTGATGAGGGCACGAAACCTGGGAAGACCTAGGAAAGAGATTGAACTGCGGGAGAACACAGCACAGACCCACCAAGGGCCAGGAAAGAGATTGGTTGGTTCGACATAGGCCTGCTCTTTCCCAGGCCTGAGATAATCTATTTAAAGCCTAACAAAGGTTTGTTCTCCTGTTCATTCCGTGTTCTCTCTCCATTGCAGCTGTTTGGGCCTGGCAGCCATGCCGGCTCAAGCCTGAGCAAGCTCCAAGCAGGGGCCTGGGTGTGGCAGCACAGTGCTGGCCAGAGCACAGGCAGGAACAGAGGCTGAGCCACCCCGATGAGGACAGAGACTGAGCTGGACTAAACTGTGGTGTGGACTAACCCGAACATGGCAGTTTTGGGTGCCCTTCCAATGCCAGGTCATAGCACAGCCTCTCAGGACCCTGGTCCTTCTTCTGGGCTTGGTGAGGACAAGGCTGGACTTCTTCCCCAGGGGGATGGAGCTGAGCCACCTGGTCGTGAATGAGGCACTGGCACCTGGGGACAGTCCTATGTTTCTACTCCAATGAATCTTACCACTACACCTCATCCTCCTGTACCTGGGTCCCCAAAATGCTTTTCTCATGACTCCATAGAAGAGCCCTATTTCCACTGGCAAAAAGGTCGATGCATCCTTTTTTTCAGAATATGTTTGGCCACAGTTACTTTCAGAAGCTTCCAAAGAAACGATATTTTATGGCCTTTTTTAGTAACCAGGCCTTGTACTATTAAAAGAGTTAGGGTCTATTTTTTCAGTAATAAAAACTTCAAAACAAGATGAAAAGTATCTCTGTCTAAGTTTGTCCCACAAGGTTACTCTACAGTGGGGGTTTGCAAACATTTTCTGTACAGGCCAGATAGAACATATTTTAGACTTTGCGGGCTCAGAAGAATTGAGCGGCTGTTCTTACTTAAAAGCTGATAGTGCTTTTAAACTGTGCATTACACATTTTAAAATGGAAAGACTATTCTTCACACACATGCACTACAAAAAGAGGAGGAAGCCTACAGTTTGCTGACCCCTGCTCTAGGTATCTTTGAGATACCTATAATAATAAAAGCATAGTATGCTAATTAGACCGGACAGCTGAATGACTTTCTAGATGACCTTCCGGACGAAGCTGTGGGGGTGGGGGTGAGGCAGAGGCGGTTAGGGGCTATCAGGAAGGCAGAGGCGGTTAGGGGCAATCAGGCAGGCAGGCAGGCTAGCGGTTAGGAGCCAGCAGTCCTGGATTGTGAGAGGGTACAGGCCAGGCTGAGAGACCCCCTCCCCCCCCCACCTCCACAGGCACAAATTTCATGCACCGGGCCTCTAGTACTATGATAAAGGGCAAGAAAGTCAATATAGTCCTGATACAAAACAGCAAACCTATATTGTTCTGAATATGAATTGTTTCTGATCCTCTCTTCCAATTAGAGTACAAAAGATTGCATTCCCCAATCAGCAATTGCCTGCCATTTATCAGACACCATGCTAATTTGCTCTGACAAAGATATCCCACCTGACATGGCAGCTGCAATTGAGGCTACTACCTGATACAATATGCAATTGTTTACCCTCATCCTCCCAGACCCACCTGACTCCTGCAGGGGCCAGAATGATATGTTAAATGGAGATACAATTGGAGGTAGGATGGGGACTGCCATTTCTGCATGCTTTATATCCTGAAGAATGGCACTAATATTCTCCATGCCCCGCTTACCACTACAGTATCTTTTTGACTTAGTATTTTGGCCAGGGAAGGGGGTTTCAGAGGTTTTCCTTTGGCCTTCCCATTCATGATAGACACATCCCACAACAGGTCCCAATTGCACATTCTGCAACTGGGTAAATATACCACCCTGTAGACATGCAGACCTTGTGGACACTCAATAAGCTTCACTCAGGCCAGGATTCCATCTGTTAGCTGGACTTGGCATGCTCCCATTCTAACAGGAGGCCAGGATGACACCTTTCCTTGGGTATCAGCTTGGACCCTGTGTCTAATGGTTCTTGAAATGTTTGAACATTTCCCTTCCCTCGGCCTACGCTTTCCCAAGTTAATGGCATTGTCAATCATTTACAAACCTTGTGCTAGTTCAGGTTTCTTTTTCCGGAGATGAGGCTTCATCTTCATTCAGTGGGTTCCAAGTGTGAAACCTACTTCTGGAAAGAAAACTTGGGAAGGGATGTTGACACTTCACTGGGATGACCACCCTTAGGCTCTGATAGTACAAGCTTAGTTCAATGCTTGTTGGCTGGCCATCTCTTTCTTGTCTTGACTACAGTATTCTTTTTTAAAATATATTTTTATTGATTTCTGAGAGAGCTAGAAATATCAACGATGAGAGAGAATCATTGATTGGCTGCCTCCTGCACACCCCCTCCTGGGGATGGAGCCCGCAACCCCAGCATGCGCCCCTGACCAGAATCGAACCTGGGACTCTTCAGTCCACAGGCCGACACTCTATCCACTGAGCCAAACCAGGTAGGGCTTGACTACAGTATTCTATCAACCACATCCACAACTCCCTGTGGCCAGGCTCTTGACTGGCACTCTGGCCCTTTCCTTCTCTACAATAATTGTGTCCAGAAAGCCTCCGTCAATGAAGCACAAACTGGCCCTAGGTTCTGAGTTCTGCTATCTCGTCACTCTCAGTGAGCCCAATGATATCCCAGCCTCTGCTATCATCAGCCCTGGATTGCTAAGAAAAGCCACCAGGGGACATTTCAGTGATGCTGAAGCCAGCCCCACCTCTCACCTATTTTCTCCCAACCTTCATTTTCCCAAGTCTTGGCAAGCACAACAAACTTCTTCCAATTAATCAGAGTAGGTCTATACCACTAGCTTTCTCTCCTCCACATCAGCTATACTGCTTCATGGCCTGCCTACTAGTAGAATTTCCTGCCATCAGAGCCACATTCTGAATGGATCAGAACCACGGCGGTATTTTTCTTTAGGCTGATGCTAGCATGCCACGTACACCCATTGTAAAGCAGGTTTGACCTAGTTTTCTACATGTGCCACAGGAAATATCTCATGATAACATAGTGTAGATTGAAATATTATCAGAAATACAGCAGGGTTCAGTACCATAGGAGACGGAGACACATGCTCATTCTCCCCGCCCCCCCCCCCCCCACACACACACACACTTAGAAGACCATCATTATGCTCTTTACACATGAGTATCTGTTCTCTGGGACTGCTCTTGATAGCCAGAACTTGATCGAAAGCCAGGGTCTAACTGGAAAACAGAAACCATTTGAGGATTAAAGTAAACTCACTTTAACCTAGGAAATTGGTTGTATAGTATATTATGGAATGAGAAACCAAGCAGGGAACATATGAGTATATCCATCAATAAATCCAATTACCTGAACTATCAGTAAATTTACATTTTTTATCCATTTTGTAGGACTATTCTGAAGACTTATTACTTAGATCAATTTTTAAAATATGTTTTTACTGTTTTCTGTGTGTGTTTTTTTTAAGAGAGAGAAGAGAGAGGGATAGAGAGATGGAAACATGGATGCAAGAAAAACATCGGTCAACTGCCTCCTGCATGTTCTCTACTGAGGATCAAGCCCACAACCCAGGCATGTGCCATGACCAGGAATTGAACTGGGGATCTCTTGATTCATGGCTCAATGCTCAACCACTGAGCCACACTGGCCAGTCTATTAGATCAGTTTTTAAGAGGACTTCATGATGTTACAAGATTTTATAGATTGTGTGCCTTATCTCATAAAGCGATAACTTAAAAAGCTTGATTTCTAGGGGGTGCCATGGGAAAATATATTTACTTTTAACGTCAGGGTTCTTCTTTATAGATATCTAATCCTAACTATTGGAAAATATTTTGCTTTGAATAAACATTCAAATTTACAGAATTTGACTTTCTCTGACCAAAATGATACTGAAAAACACAGTATCAGTTGACTAATATGTATATCCATTAGTCATATATATATAAATTCGTCATATCAAACTGCTATTTTACACATTTTAGATACTTACATATTATTTTAAATTCAACTTAGCATCTCATTTGCTGGCTATTTGGGCCCTTTTACATTCAAATCTGTTGTAACCTATTATTAATGCATATACAGCACACTAGCTAGCAATGACATCTTGATTAATTGTAATCAGCACGAGCTAATTTTCTTTTGTAAAAGCTGTAACTTCTATACACCTATGCATATTGATCATTAGCACAATGATCCGTGTCACAAGCATCTCCATTTATCATGGCCTCATTTTCATTAACGGCGTTAGTAAGCACTAATTCACTTCCTCAAGTGCACAGGATGTGAAAGAGCTCTGTAAATAATTGCAAAGGTTTGGGGAGAGGTGAGAAGTAGTTTACACCTACTCTAATGGTCACATCATTCAAGTACATCACAATGCGCGCTATTTACCAGGAAACTGTCAACCTTTAAAATTGATAGCTCCTTCTTACTGGAACCTGCAAATATGTTATAAATGCAGCCTATTTGCTCCAAATGTAAACTGATTGCAAAGCATATGTGTTATACCTTGAAATAACCCTTTCCAATCCACAGGGTGAGTAAACCCATGTGGAGAGTGAAGGTTTTCATAGAAAGTGATTTCTTACCCTGGCTAATCCAAGTATGTTAAATCATTTCAATGTATATCAGAAGTCTGTAGAGAGGGAGGCTTCTGCTCAGAGTATTTAAAAGAGAATTGCATTTCCTTGTACCACTGGAAGGAATGAGGGTGGGGCAGAAATATTGCTTATGATGAAAAACAAATTAGGAAGCCACATCTAGGTACACCCCAGAACGATATCTTTATATCCCTACCACAGTGCTTATTATTGTGAGGTGCACTGTAAGCAATCCTTGATGAAAACACTCTGTTATAGCAGCCTAATAACTGATATGGTTGATACTGTTAGGTCTGATCAAATAATCAAATCAATATCCCCTCTCACGGGAAACTGACCTTTAGATCATTTCGCAACCGACATTCCCTTTCACTTAGACCCCATTCTGTTTGCTAAGACCAGTAACTTTCCCCTCTGGACTTGCCCAGGATCTGGACCCACACAGAGAATTCCCAGCCATAAAAGCCAGCCTAGAATCCTTTAAAATCTCTGAATCCCCATCCCTGGGTGCTGGTGCCATTTTGGGGCTCAGCCCATCTGGCATCCAGATGATGTAATACATTTACAGTATAATTCTTTACCACTTTTGGCCTCATGCATACCTCCTTCAACAACCCTAACAGATACCAACAGGTAGCATAGTTTCAAAGAAATGCTTTAAAATGAATATATTCACATGCATTCACTTTTGCAGACATCTTTATTTTAGCTGTCTTCCATCTACAATATTTATGGGAATTTAATTCATGGTTCACTACACCCAGAAATTGCTTAAATGCCACAAGTGGCCTGACAGAATCCAAGATAGGCACAGCAGAAATGGCAAAGAAAAACATGTGATACATAAAGCGATATGATGGATGTCTGGCTAGAAAATTCTCTATAGCCCTCCTACTCAGATCACATTGTTAAAGGCAGTGCTGACTTTAGGAAAAAATTTTCTTTACAGGTTCTTAAATCTGATCCAAAGTTACTTCTATTCATTTAAAAGAACAAGACTAATAAGTAAACTTATAATCCCCACTGTTTCCATCCATGTAGCTGTGTTCGATACTGGACAGGCTATGTAGAAAGAGAACTAATTGCCTGGGTCCCAGAAGCTGACTAAGTGTAACTACTACAGCATGTTCCCAAATAAGATCTTTTCATTCAATGCCATTTTCTTATAATGTTGATGAGATGCCACAGGAATTTAACTCTCCTTTATATGATTAGCCTATTCCATAAAATTGGTTTTGTTAGACGATGTTTTGCTGAAATACAGAAACTATTAACAACATTGAGGGCTGACTTATATGATTCTGAGCAAGTTACTTACTTGCCATTGACTATTATACTCACCTGATAGGTTTGTTATAAGGATTACATGAGTAAATATAGGTGAGGCCCTTAAGAAATGCCTAACATATAAGAAGCACACTGAGTGTTACTTCTATGACTTTGAGAAATTCCATGATTGAGGTTTGCTTGTGTTCATCAGAAGAAAGGGATGATGATGAATCCATCTGTATACACGAAGCACTTGAACTGTGAAGTACTCAGCTGAGTCATTACTTTAGTGAGTTTTGATGTCATTTATTTTATTTTATTGCATTTATCAATCATTTATTTATCATATCATGCTACAATAATATGATAAATATAACATATGATGTGTATGCTCTGGAGAGAGAAACATTACATATACCAGTTGTTGTTTTTTTGTTTGTTTGTTTTTAATCCTCACCCAAGGATGTTTTTATTGATTTTAGAAAGAGAGAAACATTGATGTGAGAGAGAAACATCAATCAGTTGCCTCCCATATGGGCCCGGACCAGGGATTGAACATGCAACATAGGTATGTGCCGTGACTGGGAATTGAACCTGCACACTTCCGGTGCACAGGATGATGCTCAACTAACTGAGCTACCTGGCTGGGGCCATATAGTACTTTTTCATACAGTGACCTTTCAGGATCTTCTAGGGATTGGCTTATTTCATAATGTGCCTTCTCTGATTCATAAAAACAAACTTTATTTTAAATAACAAGTTAGATGTAAGGGAACATGAAGTGTTCCAATCTATCCATGAAATTTACAGTCCTACCATATCCAATAATTATTGAACCACATTCCTTTTTTGGGGGGGGCATGTTTTTTATGTGTGTTGGGGTGTAGACATAGCAATATAGTGCTAGAAACATAAAAAAGTTTATTTTCTTCATGAATATGTTCAACAGCTTAAAATTCAGCAACTCTAACCCCTGCTTAAGTTTATCACATTTACAACCTCACTTAAAAACACACACATAGCCATGACCGGTCTGGCTCAGTGGATAGAGTGTCAGCCTGTGGACTGAAGGGTCCCAGGTTTGATTCCAGTCAAGGGCATGTACCTGGGTTGCAGGCACATCCCTAGTGGGGATTGTGCAGGAGGCAGGCAGCTGATCAATGTTTCTCTCTCATCGATGTTTCTAACTCTCTATCTCTCCCTTCCTCTATGTAAAAAATCAATAAAATATATTTAAACACACACACACACATACACACACACACACACAGCTTTTAATCCTCATTGAATAAGAGTTTAATTAAATCAAACATTTTAAATGTTTTCATTTTTAATTATTTGCTTTCTATAGTGGCTCATAAAGCATGTAACACTGATAGTACAAATAATACCCTCTCCCCCAACACAAATATCCACATCCTAAGCCTGGAACCTGTGAATAAGTTACTTTACATGTCAAAGGGACTCTGCAGATGTGGTTAATTTACGGATCCAGAGATGGGAGGATTATCCTAGAAGACCTGCATTGGTCTGGTGTAATCTCAAAGGGTCTTATAAGAGGGAGGCAGGAGGATAAAAATTACAGAGAGAGAAGATATATAGACAGAAGCAAATGTCAGAGAGGAGAGAAGGTGCTATGGTGCTGGCTGTGAAGATGAAAGAAGGGGCCATGAGCCTAGGAATATAGACAACCTCCAGAAGCTGGGAAAGAGAAGGAAACAGGTTTCTCTCAATAGCTTCCAGAAAGAATACAGTCCTGCAAATCCAGTCGAGATGTCTGACCTCCAAAGTGTAAGATGAAAACTTTGCAATGGTTAAGCCACAAGTTTGTGGTGATATGTTATAGCAGCAATAAGAAACTCATACAGACATACATTAGTACTGACATCTCAAACAATCATATTTTTCAGTGATTATTAAGATTATGATATTTCCTTCAAATCTAAGAATTCCTTTATTTCCTTATAAATGGTAGAACTAAAATGCCAAAAGAATGCCAAAGATTACTAACAAGATAAAGACTAAAAATAAATTGTCAAAATATATAAAATAGTGTGTGTGTGTGTGTGTGTTTATGAAATTTGTCAAGGCAGGTAGCACATGTACCACCATTTCCTTAAAAGGTATGATCACTAGTCATATTTTCTTACTTTGATGTACTCTATAGAAGTAGCTACTACTATACAAATTTTGATTAATGCATTATGAAATTTGAGTGCTATGATAAAATTGAGACTCAAAAAGAGGAGCACATTATATTTATATTTATCACAATATGTAATAATATATGCAATAATAATTATACTGCTACTAATAGTATTAAAAATAAATAATGAGTACATACCCCATTACAGTGATTTTTACATAGTATCTCACTTAATTCTCACAATTGTCTGAGATAGGTACCATTAGAGACTTTTGTAAAAAAAGCAAAGTAACTTGTCTAAAGTCAAATTCACGTAAATTTTGAATGTCCTTGACACAAAGACGAAAATTTAACTATCACAAGTATGTTCGTAGGCTGTTTTATTTCTGAAAAACTATTAACACATCTAACCCTCAACCAAAACTAAAAACTGTTCATGTTAAGTTCTCTTTTTTTAAAGTAATGGGTTCAAGTAGTATTTAGCTTGTCTATGCAGTACTTTTCAATTTTAAATATCTCTTTCATTCCTAAAGACAAAACTTGATTTTAATTTAGCAAAATATATCACGTTCCTTATTGCCAGTAAACGACAAATAACCGAATGTAGTAAAGATGGGATTGACATTGCCAGGGGGGAAGAGAGGCAAACAAATTGTTTAAAGTAAAAATAAACAAACTAAATATTTCTGAGACAAATTTTCACCAAATCACAGTAGCATGCTGTTATTTTATGGTTGAGTTCTGACATAACTTATTCTTGAAGCCATCTATATTATGATTGAAGAGAAACACATCAGATTACAGTTAGTGGGGGATCCACTCATGTGCACCACCTCCCCAGGCTCCTACTCCCGCTCTGCCTGCCCCTCAGCATTACCCAGAGTGGCTGCCGTGCAGCGCATTTCCACAGGGATTTTTCATGCTTTTGTTCCTGGGGTGGCAGCCATGCCAGACCCAGATTTCCAGTGTTTTTGTTCTTGTGACAACAGGGAAAAAAGTTGTGAAATGTCAGTTCTCACCCATCACTGCATTAACTAACATAAACCACTTCCATCATGAACCTCATCTAATCTATTCCCCAGTTTGAGGCAGCATTATTTTTTTTAAAGGGCAGTCCAAGATTTCTTGGATATTTAATGTTTCCCAAGAGCCCCAGGGAAAGACTGCTGAGATGCTTGGCATTTCTTTAAATGCCATAAGGCAATTAGGTTGTTCTGATTATTTTATGATGTCAGTATTTAATATTTGTGCTGGCTTTTAGTCTCTGCTGATAGAAATAGGTAACATGACAAATAAATCGCAACTAGAAAGAGCTAATTTTAGCACACTTGTGAAAACCCTAAGGTTCCTATCGAGTTTTGCATGTGACAGCTTAAGAAACCTATTATTGTGCTTATAGCCGGAAAGGACATGGTGGCTGAATCTGAGTTGTCAATGCCAAATATCAAACAGTTAGTTTTAAAGGTAACTGTGAAAACTACTACACAGTACAATTTATCCATGTGTTCTTTAAAAGGATGGATAGAATTGAGTCAAACTATATTATAATCTTTAAAATGAAAAGTACAACTATTGGCTAGTAAATCCTATTCCTACAAACACTTAAATCTGTGTTTGTCTCTACACTACTGAAATCACCCTGCCATACTGTGATTAGTGTTAGAATTATTCAATTTCATATAATATTTATATGGTCACACTGCCTGTAGCAGCTTGTGTAGGTGGCCCCAATTCTTAAGCCATCCCTTTATCTATATCCTGTCTCAGGTGAATTTGAAGTCCCTCTCAGTAAGTGGGTGGAACATACTTTCCCCACATCTTGACTTTGGGTTCAACCACGTGACTTGCTGGGCTAATGGAATGTTATCTGGTAGCAAAACTGTGTATGTCACTGTGCTATGTCCCTGGCAATTCTGACATCTTCATAAGAACTTCTCCAGATAACGCAGAACACACGAAGAAGTCACTGGAGCCCAAACTTCACAGAAAGCCCAACCAGATTCATTTCTTGAAGCTCAGTCATCTAGCGATGTCCAGCTAAGCCCTGCCAAACCGCAACATCATAAACAAAATGAATTAATGTAACTAAGTTTTTGTAGTTTACATTGGGACATTACTGTGGCAATGGATAACGGATACACTGCCTTTCCATAATTTCTGTTTATTATTTGAGTAGCTATCATCTTAATATCTAGTTTGCACTTCTTATGTATTTGTTGATTAAATGGATGAATCAACTAAAATATTAAATGCAATTTCCAGAATATTAGTGTATGTATTTTTCTAGGATAAAATGTTTAATTACGATGTAACAGTAACATTAAAACAGTATTGAAATTTTTGACTTTTATCTGTTCTGTTTCAATTATTAAAGACAATTTATATTCACAACTATGTGTCTTTTTTAATCCTATAAATTTGTATAGTCAAAATACTGTACTCAAAGTTTACCTGAATTATTTTTGTCTTGCTGTTGTTTAATTATCAATTTGATTTACAGTTAGTTTCATTGGTTCCTTGCTGTATCTGATTTTATAATATGCATTTGGGGGTCCTACTAAAGAAACCCCACCCTGAGCTATTGGGGCATTGTCCTACATTATCTTCCAGAAGGCATACTGATTTTCTTTCACAGCTTGATCAACAATCCTCTTAAAGTTGACTTTTGAGAACAGTTTTAGGTAGGGGTCAAATTAAATGTGTGTTTTCAAATAGTACCCTCACGAATGATTTTAAAAACCTTATGTGCCACTGATCAGAAATGTCACCTCTGCTCCACACTGGTGTCTTTACAGGCAAGCTTCTAGTTTGCAATTCTTTATGCTTTTCAGGACATATTTGCTGACATTTGAGTCAATAAGACTTTTAATTGTATATTTATGGTTTGTTTTTATAGAGATATTTTCAGGAAACAGGACAAAATTATTATGAAGAATTGCTAACAAATACTAAAAGGGATGGACAGGATTCCAAGCAGTCCAGAAATAGCAAACGCGGAAAGGAGCACAACTTTTAGGCCAGTGGTTCTCAACCTTCCTAATGCCGTGATCCTTTCATACAGTTACTCATGTTGTGGTGACCCCCAACCATAAAATTATTTGCGTTGCTACTTCATAACTGTAATTTTGCTACTGTTATGAATCGTAATGTAAATATCTGATATGCAGGATGTATTTTCATTGTTACAAATTGAACATAATTAAAGCATAGTGATTAATCACAAAAACAATATGTAATTATACATGTGTTTTCTGATGGTCTTAGGCGACCCCTGTGAAAGGGTCGTTCAACCTCCAAAGGGTTCACGACCCACAGGTTGAGAACCGCTGTTTTAGGCTAAAGAAGTGTGGGAAAGGAAGGCAATAGGAAAAAAAGGCAGGGTGCAAATTGTCCACTGCTGGTCCTGCTGCCGCTGTGAGTGCTGCCTGAGCGCCCTGCACTCCAATCCCTCAGTTGTCATATAGAGGAAAAGAACATTGAAACCAACAACAGCCAGGCAGGGAAACACCTTCCCCTGCCCTGTCCTTGCAGAATTTTTTCAGCACCCAGTATCGCCAAAGTCTAATAGCAAGCCAACGGGCAAAGGAGAACTATTTAAAGGCTTCAGTTCAGTAGCGTAAAAAAGATGGATGAATTTGGAGTAAAAGACAAAAAAATTGATAACACAGTCTTATAGCTGGAAGAGTAATTCCTCCAAACGATTTCTTTCAAGTTTGTTTTGGGATGTATTTGGACTTTCACAATTTCATATACATTATTCATGTTGGCTCATTTTCCATTTTTACAAAGCTCTTAAGTTTTAATTGAGGTCTCACTGAAAATGTTGATTAATTTGGAGAGAACTGACATGTTTACAAGCTTGGATCTTCTAATTAATGAACATGATAGTCCCTCTTTTGCTTACCTTTGATATCTTCAAATTATGTATTTTGTATGTAACTACATTTTATCTTTTGTTAGATTTGTAATTAGATATTTTATTTTTTAAAAATCTAATCCGAGAACATGCTCACTGATTTTAGAAAGAAGGAAAAGAGAGAGAGAAACATCAATGTGAGAGAGAACATTGATTGGTTGCCTTCTGCAAGTTTCCCAATAGGGGATTGAACCCACAACCGTTTGGTGCATGGGACAATGCTCCAACCAAGCTACACTGGCCAGGGCTATTCTTAATTATTTTAATGAAAATATTTTACAATTAAAATCTGAGATTTTTTTTGTATACAGAAATACAACTTAATGTGCAACATATTTAATCAACTTTATGGTTTATCTGAAGACTCTTTGTACTTTTCCAAGTCCCCAGCCATATCAACTAGAGATGATGGCAAGTCTATTCTTCCTTTCAGTTTACTAATTGTAATTATATATTTTTCTTGCTTTATTGCACAGGCTAGAAATTATAGTGTTAAATGTGGGTGTTGACATTAGATACCCTGTGTCTTTTTCCTCATCTCAGTTTTCAACATTTTAAAAATGTTTATAATTGTACCTTTTATCAGATTAACCAATTTCCTTTCTATTCTAGATTTTCTAAACTTGTATTTCAAATAGTTATAATCTTAATTTTATAATTAAGTTCTTAATTTTATAATCTGATAAATTTTGACAAATGTATATAATCAAAATACAAACCAAGATATAACAAGTTTCTTCGTGGATCTTTCATTACAATCTTCCACATTGCTCCCAGAAATAATCCCTATTTTTATTTTTAGCCAATAGCTCCATTTTCTCTGTTATTGATCTCTATATAAACAGAATAATACTTTTATATATGTTTTTTAATAGTGTTGCATGTTGTACACATTAATCAATCATTCTATTTTATTACTGAATGGCATCTGAGACAATGAATGTAACAATATTTTTTTATCCATTCTTTGTAGGGTTGGTTGTTTATCTACCAAATTATCTGCGTACCTACTGCATTATGAATGAAATACAGATGGAGATTACTGTCTTTTGTGAACATGCTTTTTAATTTTATTTTAAGCAGTATATCAGCAACTGTTAGTGGCATATTTTACCATAAGGAAGTTATATATCTATATTTATTAAAAAACAAAATAAAAACTTTCTATCTCTTAAAGTTGAGAGTAGCATTTTATTCTATCAATTGCAATGTATGACATATATTTACTTTATATCTTCTCTAGTATTTAGCATTAGTCTTTTTTGTTATTTTTTATGTTTGCTATACTATACTTTTATTTATTTTTATTGTGGAAAGTATTACAGATGTCCCCTTTGTTTGTTTGTTTTCCCATTGACTCCCTCCACCCTGCCCCTGCTCCTCCCAGTCCTTTACCATTCTATTGTCTGGGTCCAAAGGCTATGCATGTAAGTTCCCCCAATAGTCACTTCCCACCCGTCTACCCCTGCCTTTCCTCTGAAATTTGTCAGTATGTTCCATGCTTCTATGTCCCTGGATCTATTTTGTTCATCAGTTTATTTTGTTCAGTAGATTCCACATATAAGTGAGATCATGTGATACTCATCTTTCTCTGACTGGCTTTTTTCTCTTAGCATAATACCTTCCAGGTCCATCCATGCTGATGCAAATGCTAAGACTTTTTTTTTTTTTTTTTTTTTTTTACATTGTGTAAATATACCACAGCTGTTTTATTCACTCCTCTGTTCATAGGCACTTGGGCTGTTTCCAGGTCTTAGTTATTATAACTTGTTCTGCTATGAACATAGGTGTGCATACATTCTTTCTGATTGGTATTACTTGTTTCTTAGGATATACTATTCCTAGAAGTGGGATCACTGAGTCAAATGGGAGTTCCGTTTTTAATTTTGGGGGGAAACTCCATACTATTTTCCACAGTGGCTGCACCAGTCTGCATTCCCACAAGCAGTGTACTAGAGTTCCCTTTTCTTTGTATCCTATCCAACACTTGTCATTTGTTGATTTTGAAACACGAAAATTGGACTGGAACGTACTGAATTCCCGGGTTCTTGTCTGGATGGTTTCAAAGAATGAAGCCATGGATGAAAGGAGATAGGTGAAAAGTACAGAAGCTTTATTGCAAGCAGAAACTTTATTGCAAGCAGACACTACCTCTAAAACCTAATTCTAAATTCTAAGCTTGACTCTGTCCCTCCTGGTGGACAGAGGGGCCCCTGGGAAGGGTGACAGCTGGTCTCTTTGTCTTGAGGCATTAAATAGGCTGCAGTTCTTTGTCTGAACCTGAACCCTTCTTATTGGTCATTCTGCTACATAGAAGTAGTTTTCAAAGCTCAAAGCCCATGTGGTGTCCCCCACTTTCTCTCCGCCTTATCTTGTTGGTTGGAGTCACTGTTATCTTATAGCTCTCTCAGTTGTGCTGGCAGAGAAGACCTTATAGCCCTTCCAGCTACTCAGGTCAGGGCTACTTTTGGCCTAACTTATGGTCACTTTACCAGTAACAGCTCAGGCCTGAGATACCTTTTGGTTTATGTCTGTCTTTACTTGCACAGGCCAGATATATTTCTATTTGCCTATTCCATTTCTCTACTCTCTGTATAAGTAAGATAAACACCCTGGTGTCTTCAAGTCTCCATTATGTATTTCTTTCCTGTAGACCCCTTTCATTCCTAATCTAAACCTGCCTAATTAAGCTAGCTAGCTAACTCTTTCAATTTGTTGATGATAGCCATTCTGACAGGTGTGAAGTGATACCTCATTGTCATTTTAATTTGTATTTCTCAGATGATTCGTGACTTTGATCATTTTTTTATATGTCTCTTGGCCATCTGTAGGTCCACTTTGGAGAACTGTCTATTAGGTCCTCTAGTCTTTTTAATTTTAGCCAATCTAGAGGTTGTGTAGTGCCATTTCATTTTGTTTTTTATTTGCATTTTTCTGATAGCTAAGTTGCCAGGACCTTCTCAGATCCATGGAATCTGTAATAAGTCTTTAATTGCTCTCCTACTTCAGTCCAAGTTTCTAAATTAACAGTTCCTTCCTCAGGAAACCATGGACAGACTTCTTGTACAAAACGTTCTGTCTGACTGGGAGTAACCTTAACTCCTCTGGTAGCAAACATATGTGTTAAAAGATCAATATAGAGTCCTTTTTCTTTAGACTTGGTATGGCCCATCTTCTCAATCTAAGTTCTGTACTATCTTCCCTCTTACCCTACTTATCCTCTATAGGGGGGTATATAGCACCCTATGGTGGAGTCCTATCCATCCCGAGTGCAGGGCGGGCCGGGGGTTACCTAGGGGAATCCTGTTTGGGCGCCAATTGTTGGGGTCCAGCCCTGGCGGGTCCAGGGGTTCCTAAAGTTGTGGAAGGAGTCAGCAAAGAAGAAATGACATGGAGACAGCATTCAGATCATCAGCATAGCCAAGTTCCCTAGCCAGGTTCTCTAACCAGGTTCTCCAGCCAGGTTCTCTCTTTATGCTCCTGTTACATCTGTATTTATACCATTTGATTTTAATCCTATCCATTCTATTCCAAAGGTTAGGGTGTTTGTTATCTCCATTCAAAGGTCACTACTCTACTGTTCTGTTAAACTACAAGGAAGTAACTGAAGGAGATTATCCTAAGTAAAGATTATGTAGCTTAAGAGTGATTGTTCGTAGTTAAGGTGATTAACTACCTGCCTAGCACTTAGTTAAGGGGTTTTACTGATTTATTCCCTTCCTTAGTCCTGTTAATTCCTAACTCCAGGGAAAAACCCCCACCTGGGGAAACAACCTTTCTCGGAGAGGTGACCTTGGTTAAAACACATAGTGCTAAGAGGGGGAGCAAACATATTAAGAACAGTATGCCATATACGCCAGGTCCCTTGAAACATATGCTGTGCAGTTGTTTCTTCCCTGCAGCGACTGTGTCAAGCAGCAAAGATGGACTGGCTTCCGGCACTAAGTGATATTGAGCATCATTTTATATTATTTTTTAATTTAATTTTATTGTTTAAAGTATTACAAATAGTAGTACATATGTCTCCTTTTTCCCCCCATTGATCTTCCCCCTGCTTCCCCTACTCCCCAGCACATGCCCTCCCCACACCCCTCCCCAGTGTCTTGCATCCATTGGTTATGCTTATATGTATGCATAAAAGTCTTTTGGTTGATCTCTTACCCCCCCCCCCCCCACCATTTTATATTTGTGCACATCCATATGTTCTCATTGAAATTACATGTTCAAGTCTTTATCTCATTTTAATTGCACCATTTTTATTATTATTGATTTGCAAAAATATATTTTATATTCTTAATTTGATTTTTTGCAAATATAGTTTAAACATTTTATTCCAGTCTGTGACTTGATTTCTCATTTCTTAACAGCATCTTTTGATGAAAAACAACTTAAAAATTTTATGAAGTCCAGGTGATCTTTTAAGTACTTTCTTTTCCTTCAATTTACATATCTTTACTCCACAATCACAAAGATATTCTTGTATATTTTCTTCCAAGAGCTTTAATGTTTTCTCTTTTATATAGTTTGTTTCTTTTGCTTGTGGTTCTTTGAGGTTTTTGGTTCTGTATGTTTAAGTTTTAATCAAATTTGGTTAATCTGTGATGAATACTTCAATTAATTAGAGTGGTCCAGAGAATGGGAGAAAGAGACAACTAATCAGTTGACAGCTGTGGGCTGAAACTAATAAAAGACCACTCATATTCCAGAATGTGTGTTGAAACTTTCAGCCAACTTTCAAGAAGCTATCTAAAAAAAAAAAAATCACCCACCACCAGATGGCACCTCATCCTGCTTATGGGTGAACTTTCTGGACCAGTGATTCCCAAAGTGGGCGCTACTGCCCCCTGGTGGGAGCTGCAGCGATCCAGGAGGGGCAGTGATGGCCACAAGTGCATTTGTTTTAACTTTTTTTGTATTACCTTTCTATTCTGAGTTCAATAAATAGTTTCATAATTTCAAACTTTAATGTTTCTAATTTACACCTTTCTTTACTATATTTTACGAAAAAGGTAGAAACATTAATACATATATCTTTCTGTTTAATTGCTATTAAAATTTAAAAAAATAATTTCCAGGGGGCGCTGAGTAATATTTTTTCTGGAAAGGGGGCGGTAGGCCAAATAAGTTTGGGAACCACTGTTCTGGACTGTTGTCCACAACTAATCAATTTTAGAATTTTCCATTTAATACTTTTCCATCATAATGGACTGCAGACAACTGAAATCATAGAAAACAAAACCACAGGTAGGGGTAACTACTACAATTGTTTAATTAAGTTCACCTCACCCTCTTCTGTTGTTACAGCAATGTGCAGTTTCTATAATGGCAGCTTTAAAATAATTGTACTTTCTACTTTTGTGATTCTTCTTTTTCTCTTTTTTTTCTTCTTTTTCTTTAGAAGAAGTAGTTGACCCTTGGTTCCTTCCCTTACATACACCACCAACCAGCTGAGGAATTCCTCTGAAGTTCCCTCCATTTTGTCCCATTAGTGACAAACCTCTCAAGATTACCATCCCATCCAAGGTTCTTTTATTTTTACTTCAGCTGACTCTGAATTTATTTTATTTTATCTTTGCTAGTATTACAGACGTCCCTCAATTGTGCCACTCTTTATCCCCCTCCTCCTAGCCCTTCCCTAACTCTATTTCCACTAGTCCCTGTTTAGGGTATAATTTGCTCTTCCTGATGACTTATTTATCTCTTTCCTAACAACATTTTGTACTCACAACTCTCTCCCACAAGCTAATTTTTAATTGTACATATTTATTTCTTACATGCAAATTAAAGTGTGTGTGTGTGTGTGTGTGTGTGTGTGTGTGAATATTAGCTCTCCTAGCATGAATTATGTGTGGTTTTATTTTTCCAATGTGTTCACCTGTATGATTATTGGATTATGTGAAAAAAGACTTGGATTTAGGGAGCATTCATTTCCCTTCACAAACAGAAGTCTCCAAAACTTACTTTTTTTCTTTTTTGGTTAATTCTCACCCAAGGATATTTTCGCATTGATTTTGAGAGAGAGTGAAAGGGAGAGAGTGGGGGAGAGAAGCATCAGTGTGAGAGAGACACATTGATTGGTTGCCTTCCACACATGCCACAAAATGTCCAGAGGTCAAACCTGCAATCCACGTGGACCCATTGGCTGGGAATCAAACCAGAGACCCTTAGGTGTGTGGACTGATGCTCTAACCACTTAGAAAGACTGGCCAGGGCTCCAAAACTGACTTTTAAATGAAATAGAGTAAGCTAAAGCAAAAAGGAGTAAAATAGAACTTCACTATAAAGTGTTTGCAATGTCTATATGTTTGCAGGTACACAAACAGATATATATTTATATGTATTATATAATCTTTACTGAATTTTGGTATGTATTCTCTTATTGTGGGGTGTTATTTAAACAAAGAAAAAAAGTAGAAAAGATAAAAGCACTGCACTAGAATATGTTGTTGTTGTTTTGCCAAACAAACCATGAGGAGAGAATTTCTGATGGAGAAAAGTGAAAAGACAAGCATTGAAAGAAGTTTGGGCTCATAGCAGAGAGAAGCCTTTTGCATTTACAATGAGAAGCCTTTTGAATTTACAATGAGAAGCATGCTGAGGTAACATATTAAAGGAGTCATCTTTGTTTAGAGCTTGAACATCAAACCCAGCTAAATTTTATCTTTGTAAAAATTTGAGAGAGAGCAAGACCAGCAAATAAAAATTACTGTCTTAGATTATATGTTCAAGTTACAATATCTTACTTAAGTTGTCTCATTTTACCTTAAGCTGGTTTGGCTCAGTGGATAGAGTGTTGACCTGCAGACAGAAGGGTCCCAAGTTTGATTCGGTCAAGGGCACATGCCCTGGTTGAGGGCTCGATCCCCAGTGGGGGGCGTGCAGGAGGCAGCCTATCAATGATTCTCTCTCTCATCATTTTTGTATGTCTCTCTACCTCTTGCTTCTTCTCTGAAATAAATAAACAATATTTGTTTTAAAAAAAGAACTGAATTTCTTTGTTCATATAACAGATTTTGCTTCACATGACCAGAAAAATCTTTACATGCCCTGAAACCTTCCAAATGTAAAGCTTTCCTTGCTATATTTTTATAAAAAATGTTCTTTTTATTTGGTTCTATGATCCTTAAAAAAAGCTATTAACTTGCATATGTGAAGGCATTGAAATTATATAAGCACCCATAGAAAGGAGAAATTCATATAGTTAGGAACCATGCAAAGTGACTATAATTTTATTATTTTTTTTATCCTCACCCAAGGTATGTTTACTGATTTGAGAGAGAGAGAGAGAAATATCAATCGGTTGCCTCCTGCACTATATTGGACTGAGGATTGAACTGGCGGCAACCTTTTGGTGTATGGGACAACACTCCAACCAACTGAGCCACCCAGCCATGGACTTTACAATTTTATTTTTTAGAATCTGAAAAGCAGTGTACAAATAACATAGAACTCCAAAGATTAAGTTTCCTATAGACCTCTTGGATACCTAATCCATAGATAAATGTTTTCTGGTGTTTCATATTATAACCTGCTATCTTCTGAAAGTTAATATGCAAGTATACATTTTTGAAAAATCAGTTACTAGTTGAGAAAATTATCTCACTATTTTGTCATATTATTTAGGGAGCCTGTGAGATTATAATCCAAGGAATGAGTAAAATTATAATAACTACAATTTTTGAACTTTTTGCACGCAGCATGTGCTATATTACACATTAGTAATCTGTTCTCATTTAATCCCTATAACAATACACTGATCATTGTCCTAACTATATATGTGAAGAAACTGAGATTTCAAGATCTTAAATAATTTTCCCAGAACAACACAGCTTGAGAGACGAAGGCAAGCTCAGTCTCAACCTTCCTGCTGTGCCCATTCATCAGACTAGCCCTCATCCCATCCTTCATCACCCAAACTGTGACCACTGTTTGTTCCCTACAGGGAATGAGCCCCCAATTTCATTATCAACCTCTAATAGTGAATTTTCAGAAATGAAATTATTGCACAGACTAAATCCTACTGGTTAATTTTAAGTATATTCCTTGACTTTTATGAACTACTGGTTCATCATTTATCCATGTTTATTGAGCATAAATTCAGTCATACTTTGAAACATAATTTTTGGGGTGAAAAGTAGTAACTGTGCCAGAGTGATTGTTCCTTCAGAAGTCATTTGTATGACTGTGATGATCTACAGCTTTGCACTACTCTCCCATGGCACGTAAGTGCTCCCTCCATGCCAAAATAAAAAAAAAGTTTTCAAAATAAAATAAGAGCCTTAATTGAGAAGGAAAGAAGGAGGGGGACAGTAGTCAATACACTTCTGAGTTTAGTGTCCTTATTCCTGGGAGATGTATCACAAAATCACTGTATAGTGAGATATGCAAGGAGCTTAAAGAACCCCAAGAAGAAAACTTAAACCACACCAAGGCATTAAGTCAAACTGCTGAAAACTGTACTAAACAAAGAAATATTATTGCAGCCAAGTTTTTAAAAAATCATTAAAAACAGGGGAATAACAATTGGAATAATGATTTCTTATCTGACACAATGGGAACTGACTAATTTGGGAAATGAACCCATAGCCTTTATCCTCTACACTATGTTCTAACCAAGTAATAAGCTAATCAGTCCCAGGCAAATATCACTCAAATATCTGAATTTGTCTTAAAGTTGCTCTATTCTGTTCTCATAGTGAATTAAAGATACAGAATCTGAAATGGAGTAAGTTGTGTGGGAGAGGCTTGCAGATACAATGGTCTCAATGGATCTGAAAAATGATACAAGATTTTTTTCATGATTCTGTGTTTATATTTCATTAGAGGCCTGGTGCATGAGATTTGTGCACTCGGAAGGGTCCCTCAGCCCAGCCTGCACCTTCTCACAGTCTGGGCGCCCTTAGGGGATGTCCGACTGACGGCTTAGGCCCACTCCCACTAAGTGGCCGGTCGGACATCCTTAGTGCTGCCAGTCATTTCACCGTGCGGTCAATTTGCATATTAGCCTTTTATTAACTAGGATTTTTTCTATGAGTCTAATGAGGCAGTGTTCTTCTTGTTTCAATGATAAGGAAAGCAAAATGCAAGAAGGTAACAAAACTTGCCAAAAGGATAAACAGAGAACATTGTAGAAAAGTTAAATATACTGATCATAGAACATTCAGAAAATATAGAATCTCTCAAGAAAGAATACTTAAAATATTCAGTTCTATCCCCCAGAAGTAATAATTTGCCTGTTTTTCTCCAAAGTTCTTTAAAACATAATTGAGATGAATTTCTGTATCTGCAAAATAATGCAATTCTAACATTTATACTATAAATGAGAGTTCATGCTATTCAAAGAATGTTTCTCACATAATAAATTTCCATTTAATTTCTCAAGGAAATATTTATCCCTCCATAACCAAGCACTTGTTTTCATATTTAGTGCAATTATAATTAATTGCAGTAAGTAGCTTTTGAAATCTAAAAAAAAAAATGTCCATATATCTTATAAATTGAAAAAAGTGAATTTAACCCCAAGTCTCCACGATTCCAGGCCCTTTGATCTTAAATATTATGCTATTCTTTCCTCTGACTAAATTGTACCTGAAAGATATTATTCATGATCCTTGGAGTAGCAGTAAACAAGACTAACATTATCAATGATGTAAATGTCAGGGATGGCCAAAATAAACAGGAAGTGATTTACTTTTACAGAAGTAAAAGTGAAGACTTACATATATGTTTTCTTATTTTTTTCAACATTCCTTTTTGTCTTGGTTATTATTGCTTCTAGAAAACTCAGAAACTGTTTTTGTAAAATAGCAATATATAAATGCTATGAGGTTGAGAGTCGGTTACTTAATAACTGAACAAGGGGAAAAACAAGTATTTGCTTTTCTCTCTTTTTTCTATCATTGAACACAGTTTTTCCAGTAAATCAGCTAGGACCAATTCTGACTAACAGATATAAATTATTGTGACGAGGTTATACCATTTCCAAAGGAAAAAAGACAAATTTCATTTTGATGTTTGACTTCTTATAATAAAAGAAAAAAAATTAAACTTTTCCAAATGTGAAGATGAATTTCCTAGAATGATATTTGTTCCAATTTAAAAGTGCATATGGTATAGTTTCAAAAATTTTTCCTTTGGCTCTTTCTTGCATGCTTTTAAGGTAGATAACTTTTTGTAATTTTGTTGGCATATATTCCAATTCATATGCAGAATTTCTTTTGTAAAGTCATGCAGAGGATATAGGTTAAAACAATGTGCTCAACAGAACAATATTATCTCTACTTCACAGATGACAGAACTGAGACAGAAAAGTAAAATGACATGTTTAATGCCACAGGATGCGTCACTGGGAAAATCGGGATTAGAACTCAATGTCCATGACTTCCAAGACTGAATGTTGGCAGAACTTCCCCCACATTTGAATGGAGGTATTTGTTAGCTTTGCAAACTCCAACACAAGCAAATTCATTCAGAAAACTGGTGTGGAAAAAAATACACACCTCTATTTAGAAATAAACATGATACATAGATTTTTTTTCATAGTAGAAATAGATTTGAATATAAGATGTGATCCATGGTGTATCCAATTTGGGTAAAAATGAAGTGTACTATAAGTAAAAGTAGATCTATATATTCACCTTTAAAGCATATCTTATTTTGTTTAAGCCATATTTCTCATGTTCAATGTTTCATATTTAAAAGTGATAATTTCATCAGTGGATAGAGCGTCGCCCTGTGGACTCAAGGGTCCCGGGTTCAATTCCAGTCAAGGGCATGTACCTTGGTTGCGGGCACATCCCCAGTCGGGGGCATGCAGGAGGCAGCTGATCAATGTTTCTCTCTCATTGATGTTTCTGGCTCTCTATCCCTCTCCTTTCCTCTCTGTAAAATATATTTTAAAATAAAATAAAAGTGATAATTTCATATGGTTTCACCTTACATATGAAATATATAAAAATATAATCAGGTAAATCATTTATTTTTCTCCTGAAAATAAAATCTTAAAAATCAAAGCTTCCCCACACATGAAGGGCTGTATATCTCATTTATGTGACATTTCATGGTCTGAGCTGTGACAATGCAAGCAGAGGCCAAATTCCTCTCAACTGCTATGGCCCTAAACATTGCTTCTCAAAATGCTTCCAAAACACCTGGATGCTGCAGACCTTCTCATGGGATTGATGTGGTCAAAGCTATTCACAAACTCCTAAGATATATGTGCCTTTTCCTCTCATTCTCTCATGAGTGTCTGAGTCTGCATCACATTTGATGACATTATTGCTTTGATGACTAATAGGTGCTTTTGAATTCTCATCCCTTAATCATTTTTGTTTTAATTGCTAATAATGATAACTGTCAATAGATATTGCCACAATAACAAAACCTCTTCCAAGTACTTAATAATTTGAAGACCAAAAGGAGACTTTAGACCAAAAAGTTTGGGAACTACTATTCTAAGAGAAATAAAAACTTAGCAAAAGAGAGAGATGTATAAACAAATAAATGTAAGATACTGCAATGCCTGCTGATATGGCATTATATACAGAATTCAGTGGGGATATTATATCTGATGGGGACTAATTCTTCTGAGAACTCAGGGAATTTCTAAACAGAATACTTGACTAACCATTTTGACTATTGAGTATCTGGGCACTACCAGAGGAGGGAACCCATTGTGTTTATGTGATCATGCATGTTATCTGAAATGACAAGTCAAAGTTTTAGAACTGGCAGCAGTACAAGTAGAGTTCTCACTGGCAACTTCCTGCTTGTGGTGGCTTCCTAGTTATTGTATAATAGCCGTGAGGAGACAACACCCTGGTGGCCACTTTTGAGGTGTAACTTTAAGAATTCATCTTGAAAATTCCTTCATGTTTATATAACTTTGAAAACAATTCTGTAAGCCATTTAACAAGCTAAAATAAATCCATTTCTTTATAAACTGGCCACATTTGTCCTCATCTGAACTTGACAATAACCCATGTCTTTTCAGTTAGGTAAAAAAAGATATTTCCATGGCAGAAAGGACTAAAATTCATTTAAAAAGTGTTATGTTCAGGAAATGATGACAAATCTAGTCTAACTAAACCTAGGAAGCATGGCTATAAAAGAGAGTAAATGGTCTAAAGAGTGAGGGTAAGGTATAGAGTGTGCAAGGCCCTAAAAATGTCAAGTTGAATAATTTACACATTATTCTTTGGGGGATATATATATTAGAGGCCCGGTGCACAAAAATTTGTGCATGGTTGGGGGGGGGTCCCTCAGCCTGGCCTATGCCCTCTCCCAGTCTGGGACCCCTCTGAGGATGTCCACCTGCTGGCTTAGGCCCGCTCCCTGGGGGATCGGGCCCAAGCTGGCAGTCAGACATCCCTCTGGCAGCCCGGCAGCCCTTGGGGGATGTCCACTTGCCAGCGGAGAGCAGACCTAAGCTGCCGTCAGATATCCTTAGCGCTGCTGAGGAGGCGGGAGAGGCTCCCACCACCACCACTGTACTGGCAGTCTTCAGCCTGGCTTGTGGCTGAGCAGAACTCCCCCTATGGGAACACACTGACCACCAGGGGGCAGCTCCTGCATTGAGCATCTGCCCCCTGGTGGTCAGTGTGTGCCATAGTGACCAGTCATTCCCAGTAGTTCTGCTGTTAGGGTCAGTTTGCATATTACCCTGTTATTATATAGGATAGAGGTCTGGTGCATGGGTTGGGCCGGCTGGTTTGCCCTGAAGGGTGTCCTGGATCAGGGTGGGGGTCCTGCGTGGGTGTCTGGCCAGCCTTGGTGATGGGCTGATGCTTGTTTGCAGCTGGTCAAACCCCCTTCAGGGTGGGGGTCCCCAATGGGGTGCCTGGCCAGCCTGGGTGAGGGGCTGATGGCTGTTTGCAGGCTGGTCAAGCCCCCCCAGTGGGGACCCTCACCCCATGGAGGTTTGGCCAGCCTGGGTGAGGGGCTGAGAGCCATTTTCAGGCTGGCCAACCCCCCCAGCAATGGAAGCTCCCAGCCTCTCCTTTTTTTTTTTTCTTTTTTTATTCTGGGATTTATTTACCTTCTATAATTGAAACTTTGTAGCCTTGAGAGGAGCTCAGAGCCAGGCAGGGCAGGCGGGAGGGAAGCCTTCTGCTCACTCCAGCTCTGTGGCCACGGGTGGCTGAAAGCAGGTATCTGGGGTTTATTTACCTTCTATAATTGAAACTTTGTTGCTTTGAGTGAAGCTCAGGGCCAGCCACAGCAGGTGGGAAGCTTGGCTTCCTCCATCATTGGGGCAACCAAGCCTCCTGCTTGCTCCGGCTCCATGGTTGTCAGCTGTCATCTTGGTTGGGTTAATTTGCATATAGTCGTTCTGATTGGCTGGTGGGCATGGTTTAAGGCATAGTGAAGGTATGGTCAATTTGCATGTTTGTCTTTTATTAATGTAGATTTATATAAGCATTTTTATTTTTTATAATGTTTTTTCTTTATTGATTAAGGTATTATATATGTGTCCTTATTGCCCCATTCCCCCCAACACCCCACTCATGCCCACACACCCCTGTTGTCTGTGTCCATTTGTTAGGCTTATATGCATGCATACAAGTCCTTTGATTGATCTCTCCCCCTTACTCCCACCCTCCCCTACATTCCCTCTGAGGTTTGACGGTCTGATTGATACTTCTCTGTCTCAGGATCTATTTTTGTTCATCAGTTTATGTTGCTCATTATATTCCATAAATGAGTGAGATCATGTGATATTTATCTTTCTCTGACTGGCTTATTTCACTTAGCATTATGCTCTCCAATTCCATCCATGTTGTTGCAAATGGTAAGAATTCCTTCTTTTTTACAGCAACATAGTATTCCATTGTGTAGACGTATCACAGTTTTTTAATCCATTCATGTGCTAATAGGCACTTAGGCTGTTTCCAAATCTTAGCTATGGTAAATTGTGCTGCTATGAACATAGGGGTGCATATATCCTTTCTGATTGGTGTTTCTAGTTTCTTTCGATATATTCTAGGAGTGGGATCACTGAGTTAAATGGGAGTTCCTTTTTTAGTTTTTTGAGGAAACTCCATACCATTCTCTGCAGTGGCTGCACCAGTCTGCATTCCCACCAGCTGTGCATGAGGGTTCCTTTTTCTCTGCATCCTCTCCAGCACTTGTCATTTGTTGATTTGTTGATGACAGCCATTCTGACAAATGTGAGATAGTACCATATTGTCATTTTGATTTGCATCTCTCAGATGATTAGTGACTTTGAGCATGTTTTTATAAGTCTCTTGGCCTTCCTTACCTCTTCTTTCAAAAAGTATCTATTTAGGTCTGTTGCCCATTTTTTGATTGGGTTGTTTATCTTCAACATTTACAGGGAACTCATACAACTTAACAAAAGGAAGATAAACAACCCAATCAAAAAATGGGGCATGCGTTTTTATATCTTCCTAGAAGTTATATGAAATACAGATTCCATGCCTCACTCCAGACATGTCTAGTGATGGTAACCTATATTTTATCAAAGCTTCCCAGACTTTGTTTTGGCCAGGTTTTTGACCTAGACTTACACAATGGGAAAATAGTTGAAGGCAGGGGAATTAAAATAATCAGATATGTGTATTAGAAATAAGTCTCTGTTTTTGCTACTGGTAATTGGTTTTGAAAGAGTAATAGGAAAGAAGAAAATATTCAATACTCTTCATTAATATAGTCAAGATATTATAAACCAATTAACATTCAGAAAAGATAAATGATTATCAATTTAAGAAACATTTTATGTGACCCTCTTTATCATGCTTATCTCCCTAACTAGAATATATTTTTCTTGCTTCTACCAATACTAGAGGCACACGGGATTGGGCCTAAACCAGCAGCCGGACATCCCTTTTGCAATCTGGGGCCACTGGCTCCTAAATGCTTGCCTGCCTGCCTGCCTGCCTGATTGCCTTTAACTCCTCTGCCTGCCTGCCTGATTGGCCCTAACCATTTGTTGCCTGCCTGATCATCCCTAACCACTCGCCTGCCTGCCTGATTGCCCCTAACTGCCTCTGCCTGCCTGCCTGATAACTCCTAAGTGCTCGACTGCCTACCTGATTGACCCTAACCTCCTCTGCCTCAGCCCCCGCCACCATGTCTTTGTCAGGAAGAACATCTAGAATGACGTCAAGAAGGTCGTTCGGCTTTCCGGTCAAATTAGCATATTACACTTTTATTATAGATTAGAGGTCCAGTGCACAAATTCGTGCATGGGTGGGGTCTGGCTGGCCCAGCCCCAATTGGCATATCAGGGCCGGGCCTGTCAGGAGGAGGAGACAGTGGGAGGTTGGCCGGCCAGCCAACCCCGATTGGGGCCCAATCAGGGCTGGGCCGGCTGGGAGGAGGGGCCACAGGTGATTGGCTGGTGGGCCCAACCCCCATTTTGGATGGGGTGCTGATTAGGGATGAGGCCAACAGTGGGGAGGGGCTGTGGGTGGTGGGCCGGCTGGTCCCTCCCACAAATGGAGTGAGGGGAGCCAATCGGGGTCAGTGTCCAGGGGAGGGGTTATGGGATGTTGGCCAGCTGGCCCTACCCCCTATTGGGGTGGGAGAGGCTGATCAGGGACTGGGCTGGCCAGGGGGAGGGCATCATAGTGACTGGTCGTTCCTGTCATTACTGTGTTCCAGTCATTATGGTGTTCCGGTCACTGGCTTTATATATATATATATACCAAAAGTGCTCTCTTATCCCAGTTTTGAATTCATATATTAAAAAAAACCTCTCAATTCCCCTTTTACAGGAAGTTTGCTAAATGCACACCTCAACCATTTATCTTATCAGGCTCTAACACTCCTGGGTAACAAATACCTATCCAACTTTCAGAGGCCTTGATGCCAAGCAACTTGGGACACCCCATTTTCTGAGGGTTTGGGGAGTCATTCAAAACACACAGTCCACAAGAAGCCCTCCAAATCTAGCTAACCTTATCCTATTTCCCATACAGAAACTGCTTCCTGCAATTCCAGCTGGTTGTTGTTGCTTTCATAGGTGTAACCCCTACTGTGGTTTTGCCTGGCAGTCTTCTCTCGTTGACAGCTATTGAGTTCTTTCATCTAGTGCAGAGGCATTGTGTTGTGATCCACCATCATCAGACCCTCACAAACATTAAAACAATAAAATATCTTCATAGATAAATCTTTCCATTTTTTTTTCTACACTCTGCATTTGTTAGAATGATAGAATATGCAGAAAGGCTCAATAAATATTATTTATATTAAATTGGAAGTGTACCTTTTTCACTAATTCTAATTCATAGGTGGCTAAATGCATCCTCGATTGAATTTTGAATTAATAAATAGGAATCTGTCAGGTAAAAGCAAACTTTTCTTGATATAGAAAGAGTCAGTGAGATGCTGACCCTTTAAGTTTATTGAATTTTTAAAGTTAAATTTATTGGGATGACTGGAAAATAAAATTCTATAGGTTTCAAGTGTAAAATTCAATATAGTTCAATTTTATATTTAACTATAAGGACAATCCTCAATTCCCTTATATTTGAAAATCTGTCTGTTCTTATTTTTCTAGTGCATGACATTTATATCTTCTAATTATATAAATGCTACATGATTAACATATGTGGTATATATGTTTGTTGTCTTTCTCCTATCTCTTCTCATTGAAATATATGCTTCACCAGGGCTGCAAGCCTTGTATGTTGTAATCACTGCCAGAGCAGAGTATAAAGATCAGTGCTTATTACACAGTAGGTGCAGAATATGCAGAATATATATATACACTAGTGGCCCAGTACACAAAATTCATGCACATTGAAAGGAATTAAACAGAGGAAATATTTTAATATTGCTATTTTCCCTTTCTCTATAATAAAAGTGTGAGAGATAAAAGAAAATGAGTACAATGTATATGAAATTAATACATAATTTTATTAATAAATAAACAATAATAAAATGATATAACAACAAACTCATTATATAAAAACAACAGTAATGCAAATAATAACTGATAAAGTGATTAAACTTACTCTAATATCTCCCTGTACACCACATTAAGAGTAAAAACACTTTCAGAGCACTTGACTAATTTCCTTTGTGATAAAGTATTTACAACTTTAACTTTAACATCACACGCTCTTCGAACTTGAGAAAAAGCAACATATAACTGACCATGTGCGAAAACAGGTTCAGGTAGGAATATTCCTACTCTGTCTAGAGTTTGTCCTTGTGATTTATTAATAGTCATTGAAAATGCTGGTATCACATGAAACTGTCGTCAAATTAATTTAAATGGGAGGCCAGTGTCAGACGGGGACAAATCAATTCTTGGAATCGGAACAACCTCTCCCTCTGCAGATCTGGTTAATATTTCAGCTTCGATAATGTTAGGTCATAATCTTTTGATAATAAATCTGGTACCATTACAAAGACCCCATTTACTATTGAAATTTCTCAATAGCATGATGATTGCACCCACTTTCAATTTTAATTTATGACACAGCATTCCCAAAGGAGTAATACTATTAAGAAATTCGATGGGAAAATTTTCCTTTTCAGCACCATCTGTTGAGTCAACAGAATCATCACTCAAATATGTGTGAAACTCTCCATCAAGTATATCCAAAATTTCTTCATTTAAGTTTTGAACATGCTCATTTGTTGGACAAAGAATTGCACATTTAGATATATTTTTAATATTAACTATAGATATACTATTTCCAAAGGTGGCTTCAATAATAGATCCATTACAAATCATTTCATGGGGGATTTCAATAATATCCGTTCCTAAATGAAAACTGCTATCAAGTTTGCCATCCCCAAGTTTTACTAACCATTCACTATAAGCAGAATCCTCTGATCTCATATTTGTTTTAAGAGACAACTTTCTGAAACATCCACAAACATTGCAGTACTTTAATCTCGTTTGTACTAAGGCCGATCGCATAGCATGCAGTACAACACCGAGACATTGTCGAAAATCCCCTCCGAGAAGAACTTTCTTACCAAATGCAACATTCAAATTCATAATTTCACAGGGGTCACCTAAGACCATCCTGAATATCAGGTATTTATATTACAATTCATAACAGTAGCAACATTACAGTTATGAAGTAGCAATGAAAATAATTTTATGGTTGGGTCACAACATGAGGAACTGTATTTAAAGGGCCAGAAGGTTGAGAACCACTGATAATGTAAGAAGAGACTAAACTTTAAGAAGGCAATAAAAATACACTGCTTTTAAAAATATATATTGGCCCTAGCAGTTTTGGCTCAGTGGATAGAGCATTGGCCTGCAGACTGAAGGGTCCTGGGTTCGATTCTGGTCAAGGGCACATGCCTGGGTTGTGGGCTCCGTCTCCAGTGGGGGTCATGCAGAAGGCAGCCGATCAATGATTCTCTCTCATCATGGATGCTTCTATCTCACTCTCTCTTCCTTCCTCTCTGAGATCAATAAAAATATATTTGAAAAAATATATATATATTGTTTTTCAGGATCCTCAATGATTATGTGGTTGTTAAAATGCTGTGTTCCCAATACCTCCAGCTACTCTAAAGATGCCTGCTTGCTCATAGCAGAGATTTGCCTCATTCCATTGCTTTCTTAATGTACTTTGCTATATTTGTTGTATATTTTATCTCATTTGTTGGGCTGGGTGATTATTTACTTCTGAAATTACTTCAAACATATGAGCACAAAAATGATTGACTTAAAACATGAAATTTGGCAAGTGATTATACGTAATGTTCTCTAATTACTTGCAGTAGAGCTTTTATCTTATGAATTTTTCATAAGGATAAAAAATGCATGGCAAGTAATTAATTGATTATTTTCATTTAAACAGTGAATATGTTTGTGGATTAAAGATTAAGACAATTGTTGTGGTTGACTAACACTATCATACATTTTCAAATGTTATGTAAACACATTGTTAAAGCTGTTAGTACCTGTAAATAAATCATATGAATTTATTTCAAACAGCTATAATTATTTTTACCAATGGGTTGTTAAAAATCCTGAGACTAGATATTTTCTATTCTCTATGCACATATAAATTTCCCCAAAATATATGTGTTTTTAAGAATAACATGCAATTATAAACCCTAGTCAACTGAAATCAAGGTTCACTTTTGGTCCAGAATTATAATTCATTTTTTTCACCTCATACATTAAAGAAACTTAAAATATATTTTAGTTACTTTCAAGGAAATTTTTGAAAACATATATTGGTGGTGTCAAATTGGGAAGAATTAAAGAAGAAGAAAAGGGAGGAGAAAGATGAGGAAGGGGAGGGGTAAGATGAACAGAAAAGAAATTGCAGGGACCAGCAAGATATGCTCAATTCTTAATAAAAGGTACTGTGGATTTTTCACAATATTATTAAAAATTATAATTGATTCTTTTCTCAATATAAGCATTGCATTTATTACTTTTACTTTGAAACAGTTTGTAACTTTTAGGCATAACTCACTTCATTTATAACCTGGTATACTGAACAAGTCAGTATTTTTAAAAATATATTTTTATTAATTTCAGAGAGGATGGGGGGGAGAGAGAGAGAGAGAGAGAGAGAGAGAGAGAGAGGAACATCAATGATGAGAGAGAATCATTGATTGGATGCCTCCTGCATGGCCCCTACTGGACATGTGCCCTGACTGGGAATTGAACTGTGACCTCCTGGTTCATAGGTTGATGCTCAACCACTGAGCCACACTTGCAGGGCAACAAGTCAGTATATTTTAAGTCCACATACACCTTGACTTATAAGCAGTATTTGCTTAACATTAGAGCTAATTTAATACAATTAATGCAATTAACATCTAGTTAACTGTTCCATTAACTTATACTAGTCTCCTAGGGATGTGATAGCAAGTTATCTAAAACTAAATGGTTTAAAAGAACAGAAATATATTTTCTCAAGCTTCTACAAGCCAGAAGTTTGAAATGGAGGTGCTGGCGAGGCCATGCTCCCTCTGATGTTTCTAGAAAAAGGTAAAGAGATCCCTGATCTTAAGTAAGTTTGCAATCCAGTAGGACAATTTTCAATAGGTTTCAAGGCCTGAGTATAATTCCCTGTGGCTTGGTCTGCCCTCTGAACCTCTGGAGGCCCTGCAGGCCCTGCTATAAGCTGTGTCAGCTCTGGACTCTGGCCTCTGAGTCTGCATCTGCACTGTGACCCAGAGTGATTTTTTTTTCTTCCAAAGTAGTGCACGTTTGTAGCTGAGTAATTCTATCAGTCTATTTTCTGCCTATGAAATGCTAGAAGTCTAACAGCTTCCCTTCACTTTTCCCTATCTCTGCCCCATTCAGTCCAAACCGGAAGTGTCTGCTGATATTACATTCTCAAAAACCTTGTTGGTCTTCTATGGATGTCAAGGGGATTAATGCCATTACCCAGTAGAGCTCTCTATAGATCCTCCCATTGCTATTCCTGGCTTCTCCTGAGATGGTAGACTGGATCCATGCAACACAAACTACTCTCTATAGCATACGATTGTCCGGTCATACCTGTGGCCCTGTGGCCAGAATACATTAACTAGGAAGGCTATTACTCAAATCATCAAGTGCTGGTTCCTTTACGCGTAACAGTTCCTTCCTCCATTTATCGCCTTCATATTTTACCATAAGCTTCAAGGGGAAACCAGGCTGCACTTACACTCTGCTTGAAATCTCAGCTAAATGTCCAAGTTCATAGCTTGCAAGATCTACTTTACACACAGCACAATCCAGCTGGGATTTTCGCCACTTTGTAACAAGGGTCACCTTCCCTCCAGTCTCCAACAGCAAGATACACAATTCTTTCTTATTATTACCCTTAATTTCATATTGCCACCAACATCCTGTTCATGACAATTTATGTGTTCTTTAAGACGACAGAAGCTTTCTCTATCATTCTCTTTATTTCCTTCTGAGTCATCAACAAAGTCACCCTTAACATTCATGTTTCTCTTCAAGGCAACATGGACTTTTTCAAACATCTTCCAGCCTCTACACATTATCCAATTTCAAGGCCATATACCAGGGGTGGGCAACCTTTTTGTGAGTGCGTGCCAAAACCAGCAAAATCTTTGACTCAAAATTCTTCTGCGTGCCAACCCTAATTTTTTGAGAACATGTTATGCCTACTTGATATCTCTTAAGGTGTATGTATGTGAAGAACCTTGAGGAAATAAAATAATAAAATTCATTCGAGCGACAAAAACACAGTATATGATGATGAAAAACACATTTATTTTTTAATGTATACATGTACACTGATAGTCCGACAGAAAACTTTATGACTCTGTTTGATATTACCAGTGGGACTTTTGCTGCTGCATCACTGATGACAGAGATTTTACATCAGGTTTATATTTCGTGACCTTCAGAGATATGCACGAGCTACTACTTTCATCCGCCAGGCTACTCCTATTAGGAGACTTAACAAAATTCATCACTGAGAACAAAGATTCACAAGCATATGTGGATGAAACCAAAACACTGGTCGGATTTAGGAAGGCAGGGAGAGTTAAGGCAGAGGCATAAAAATTGCTCTTCCCCTCTCTCGTCAATCCATGTCTATGGTCTTTAAGATAACTTGTTACATAAAATTATTGATTTATCTAAGATACACCTACACTGAATTTAGCTGAAAAATAGAAAAGTCGATATTAAGAAAAAAATTGTAAATGGAAGATTATAAGAGAGGGTTTCGAGTGCCAGCAAAAGTTACGGGCGTGCCATGTTTGGCACGCGTGCCAAGGGTTGCCCACCCCTCCATATACCTAAAGTCAACTGATTGTAGATGTTAATTACATTCTGACATCTAAGAAATACCTTCACAGAAACACATAGGTTAGTCTTTGTTTAAATAACTGTGTCATTTAAACAAAGACAGGTCAACACATAAAATTAACCATCATATTGACCATTCCATAAAATAAAATATATATTTTGCTATTGTGATATCTGATTTATTGGTTCATAGAGAAATGTATTCTAGGAAAGAAATGACATTAAATATGACCCTGCCTCCATCAACCCACTTTCATGCCTTCAACAAAAGTACCTTTCCTATCACATCTCTACTCTAATGTATTCTTTGTGCTGCCAGTAAATCTCCAAAGTAACGATGATATTGACCAGAACTGACATTTTCTGTTAACTACCTATTTACATGAAAAGTAAATGAATAATAACAGCCAGTATTTAAAGCCAATTTTAATTACAAAATTAGCAATTACCAAAAAAATGCTTCTCATTTCAAGCTAATAAACAATAAATGCTTGAGAATACTTAAAAGGCAATATTACTTTTTTGATAAGTTGTTTTTATAGCATATATTAAGTAGAGAGGATAGAAAATAAAGAAGTAGAAGTGTATGCCTTAGCCGGTTTGGCTCAGTGGATAGAGCGTCGGCCTGTGGACTCAAGGGTCCCAGGTTTGATTCTGGTCAGGGGGCACATGCCTGGGTTGCGGGCTTGGTCCAATGTGCAGGAGGCAGCCAATCAGTGATTCCCTATCATCATTGATGTTTCTATCTCTCTCTTCCTCTCCCTTCCTCTCTGAAATTAATAAAAAAAAAATTTTAATGAAGAAGTAGAATTGTAAATAAAGTATATCTAATAGATAAATTTAAACACAAAAGAAGGAGAGAACTTGGTCACAAGTTAAAATTCACAGTAAATTCCGGTGACACTATTGGGGAAGTGATATATTGGGGATCTGAGATAATTTAAGAGTAGAACCAATTGAGAATAAAGCACCATAAATGCTACATAGGAAAGGAGCAGTTACTAACAGAGTAAACCAGTATAGAGGTAGAAGATGATTGCACAGGGTAGTTGTGCTAAATTTTAGGGAGAGTGAACTGCCTGGAGAGAACAATAGGAAGTTAATGGAAACTTGCAGGAGAGAAATACAAAATAAGTGAGCAGAAAGAATCAGATGAGGTAAGACTCAAGTCGCTGTATTATTTGCCTAAGAATCAATAAAAAGTACATTGAGCTGCAGACCCCAAGGAGACTCATTTTACAATTCATTGCCAATTTCTGTATTCTGCCCTGTCAAGATAGTCCAGTTATAAAGTATGAAAAATTAAGTTGGCTTCCGAAAGCTTGCCTGATAGAGATTTGTTATTGGATCAAAGCCCACAATGACATATTAATCCATGAGCATAATTTTATATTGAAATGAAAATAAAGTACATCTGCAGTCATTCAGGCCATTATTGTCGACAATTATTGAACTACATTCCCTACTCTCAACAACAATATAACTTACAAATAATATTCAATCATTTTATTCAGCCCAATTCAGTCTGCTCATCTAATTAGAGACTGATTTTGATATGCCACAAACTCATATTTATCACTGCAAAAAACAGTAAGGCGCTACAGTAGTCTTAGTAGAGTCACCTTTTGCATATCTGGAATTCCATGTTTAAAAGAATTTGGCATTAGCGTGAGTATTTGTCTGCATGGGCTGTCACAACAGAGTAGCATGGACTTGCTGACTTAACCAAACAACAGACACTTATTTTTTCACAGTTCTGGAGGCTGGATGTCCAAGATCAAGCTGCCAACAGGGTTCTTTTCTGATGAAACCTCTCTTTCTGGCTTGTACACAGCTGCCTTTTTGCTGTGTCCTCTCAAGACCTTCCCTTTATGCCCATGCTGTCCTGGTGTCTCTGTCATATAAGCACGCTGGTGCTAATGGATTAGGCCCCCAATCTTACGACCTCATTAAAATGTAATTGCCTCCTTAAAGGCCTTGTCTCAAAATACAATCATGTTTGGGGGTTAAGGCTTCAAGATCTTAATTAGGGGTAAGGGATGAGGGGAACACAATTCAGCCCACAACAACATGATAGCATAAAATAAAATATAGTAATTATTTTTATCTTAATGGCATGTCTGTTTAGTTGCAATGATAAAGCTCTTTACATTAGAAGCAAAATTAGCCTCTCGCTGGCAGCCAGTATTAACAACAGATTTTTGCCCCCAGCAAATGGATTCATTTATTCTAAAGTCTTCCCAGAAGTCTATGCATTAAGCAAACCTCCCTCTGTTATTGACATTATGCAAAAAAATACTAAAAGAAATTACACTCTAGCTGCAAGAAGTGTCATCACCAAAATGATCTGAAGACAATTCTAATAGGATCACTTTTCTGTCTTATACGTAAGCTGATAATTGTTTTGTCTAAATTTTTGCAAAGACATCCATCATTACAAAAAATTATGTTGGATATGGTGCCATCATTGTTCACCAGAACAAAAAGAGCAGAATAAACTATTCATAATAATTGGAGTCCTTCCTCTATCATAATTCTTTATTTCTGGACTTGGGAAGAGCTTTGGCTGTGCAGACACAACCCTGCAAATGCCACCGCATGACTTCAGTGAGGCTTTCCAATGTTTGTCCAACAGGAATTTAGGCTTGAGGTATCCACAGCTTCAAAAGTACAATCTAACCTTAATGTGGATTCCTGAAAGGGGCACTTCAGGAAGTCTAATCAGTGTTGTGAGTGGTTCTAGAGCAGCAGGAGAAAAGAGCTGCTGAATTATCTGAAGACTCACTGAAGGACTGAAGTGTTACTTTCAGAAGGACATCCTGAAACTAAAGCCATCATCAGCATATTAACGCTGTCACATTTTCCTACTTTTGGTCCCCATGTTCTTTATTTTTGAATGTTTGTAGCAGCTTTATTCATAATTGCCAAAACTTAGAAACAACCAAGATGTCCTTCAGACAATAAAAGGATACGTGAACGGTTGTATATCCGGACAATAGAATATTATTCAGCAATAAAAAGAAATAAGCTTTCAAACCATGAAAACTTAAATGCATATTACTAAATGAAATTACTATGTCAGTTAGAAAGACCACATACTGTAAGACTGCAATTATATGACATGTGGTAAAAGGGAAAACATGGAGACAACAAAAAGAACAGTGGTTGGCAGGGGTTGGGGGAAGACAAGGGTGAATAAGTGGAGAATAGATGGTTTTTAGGGTAATGAAACTACTCTGTATGATAAAGTAATGGTATACCCACATTCTTCATCTGCACCATAGAAGCAATAACAAATAATTCTCAGAGCCATTGAGCTATGGAGAAATCTCTTGGGAACTCACTTTTGGAGATGTAAGCATTGTTTTCCTTGGCACAAATATACAAAAATCATTCTGCAGGGTAAACTATTAAGAATTCGTATGTATATGTCAGTGGCCTAAGTGACCTTTAGGGTAGAACAACCAGAATGACCAGTTGCTATGATGCGCACTGACCACCAGGGGGAAGACGCTCAATGCAGGAGCTGCCCCCTGGTGATCAGTGTGCTCCCATAGGGGGAGCACCACTCAGCCAGAAGCTGGGCTTACAGCTGGCAAGTGCAGCTGTGGTGGTGGGAGCCTCTCCCGCCTCCACAGCAACACTAAGGAGCAGCAAGCTGAGAGGTAAGGAGCAGTGAGCAGGTGGGCGGTAAGGAGTGAAGGGTCCTGGACTGCAAGAGTGCACAGGCTGGGCTGAGGGACCCTCCCCCAGTGTGCACAAATTTTGTGCACTGGGCCTCTAGTGTAATATAATATATACAGTGGGGCTTTGACTTACGAGTGTCCTGACTAACGAGTTTTTTGAGATACCAGCTGTCTCTCGGCCGATTTTTTGCATTGAGTTGACAGAGTAATTTGAGTTAACGAGCTCCTTAATGAGCTCGGTCCCAGAACGAATTAAACTCGTAAGTCAAGGCCCCACTGTATGTATGTATGTATATATATATATATATATATATATATATATATATTCTCTTACTAATGCTGATTTCTCACTATAATATCCTCTAAAATGTATCTGTTATGTCCAATTTAACTTCTACAACTTTCCTATTAGATTAATATAATTGGGTGCAGACACCTGTCAGTGGCATCCATTACAAATCCTTTTCCTTCAAACAAACTGAGATCTTGGTACATTTCAGGTCTTCATTTCTCCTAAACATTGCTATCTATATATCTCTCACAAAGGTCTTGGAGTGTCTTCTTGTACAAGAAAGCATTTATGTTACTGGTAAGAATAGAAGACTTCTATCTGCAGTCCCTAATGATGTTGTATAAGCCAGAGAAAAAGTATCTTTGACTTGCAAAAGGACATTGTGGCTAAATTGCCATATGTACTGTCATTTGATACCAGAACATACGTTTGATATCAGGGTCTAATGACTTATTCTCTTATACCATGAAAAGGGTACAACACAAATATGGGGAATAAGGGAATGTCTGTTTTATCAATACATCTTTAGTGTCCTGAATGATGCATTAAAAATGTCTGAGTATGCCATGGCTGGTTTGGCTCAGTGGATAGAGCATCGGCCTGCAGACTGAAGGGTCCCAGGTTTGATTCTGGTCAAGGGCATGGACCTTGGTTGCGGGCACATCCCCAGTGGGAGGTGTGCAGGAGGCAGCTGATCAATGTTTCTCTCTCATCGATGTTTCTAACTCTCTATCCCTCTCCCTTCCTCTCTGTAAAAAATCAATAAAATATATTTTTTAAAAAATGTCGGAGTAATTGGGAGGTCCCATTACTGAGCATGTTCAGATTAAAGAAGTTTGGCTCATTATATACCTTTACAACATGGCACTAAGGCTTTGGAGCTATCAGAAGAAAGACATTTTATGAAAAAAATATTTGGTTACGCAATCAGATAATGATTCTAGTTCATTTGTTTATTCACAATAATTGTTTAGTATGTCTGACTGTATTCTACTTATGAAGATACAGAATAAAAAAGATAAAGTCTTGACCTCATGGAGCTTAGATCCTAGCCAAAAAAAAAAAAAGGCATGCTCAATAAACGCATTCTATGGTTTTTTTGGGGAAATGTAATATTTTTTAAAAAATCTATTCCTAACCCAGAAAACTTCTCACAAGGATAGAAGAGAATGAAGATAATTTCATCCTTTTATAAGACAAGCAAATACACCCGTTACACACATGTTCTCAAGATAAACAGTCACTGTGCCTCAGGTAGTGTATGTGAGGCACCATTCGTCATCCATACTTCATTTTAATGTCATTGTAATAGGGATGGTCATCTAAGTTTGCCAATTGGCTTTATCCAAGGGGAAAATAAACTTCTTTTTTTTAATTCCTCTTTTATTATTGTTTAAAGAATTACATATAGTACTACATATGTCTCCTTTTCCTCCCATTGACCCCCTCCCAGCACATGCCCTCACACCCTTAGTGTCTGTGTCCATTGGTTAGGCTTATATGCATGCATAGTCCTTTGGTTGATCTCTTATCACCCCTCCCCTGCCTTCCCACTGAAGTTGGACAGTCTGTTTGATGCTTCTCTGTCTCTGTATCTATTTTCGTTCACCAGTTTATGTTGTTCCTTATATTCCACAAATGAGTGAGATCATGAGACATTTGTCTTTCTCTGATTGGCTTATTTTGCTTAGCATAATGCTCTCCAGGTCCATGTATCTTTATAACAAGAGGTAGTTTTACAAGCTGAATGGAGGTGCTGGAAGTTAGATCCCTACCCTTCCACGAAACTGGGAGAGAGGCTCAGTGTCCTCCTTGATGACTACACACCAGAGATGGTGCCCAGGTCCTGGAGAAAGACATTTCTCAGACTTAAAGCTGCAAAGGCGCTATTTTGATTTTTATCAGTTTGTCTACATTCCAAATGTAGAGAGAGAACTTAACATTATAAGTGTTCTAAAGTAAATGCACTAAGAAAAGGGAGGGAAGTCTTGTTTTCAACAGAGAGAATTAAACTTGTTTTGTTTTTTAATTTGTATTTGCCATTATACTCTCCTACCTGTGTTACTGTAAAATAGTAGCATTACAGTTTTCTAATTATCTCCATTGCTATTTTTACCTTTCTCTGGGCAAGTTGCAGACAACTAACTATCTAGCAAATCCAATGAAATTAAACACTTTCTCTGCAGTTTGTGATAAAACAAATCTTAAGACTTTGGGTTTAAGAAAAAAAGTTCTGCACTGAACACAATTTTATCAACGTTATCTATATTGTAACAGTGTCTTGGAAATGAAAGTAAGATATTACTTGGTCAGATACTGAATTTCTTCTGAGTTCTCTCTCTCTTTTTTTCTCTTCCACAGCCCCTCTCCACCCGCTTCCCCTCTCCCCCCTTTTCCTCTGAGATTCATTAGCTCTCTCTTTCTTTTGATGGAGAGAAAAGTGTTGGGCTAGGGTACTGTGACAATCTCCAAAGGTAGAAAAAGGGAAAGAAAAAACAAACCAAAACAGTACCACCTGTTTTTCAATAGAATTTCCAGTTGTCATGTCTACTCATACCAACTGGTGATAATTGGTGATACCACCTAAATAAGAATATAAGATGTGGTCCTCAGTCTATCTGGTAAAATAATTTTCAAGTCTTAGAATTCATTTGGATAACTCAAGTCTTCTATTATTTATCAGATAACCCATGCTCCACATGTCGGTGATTATGGGGAAGTACACATAGGGGAAGAAAAGGGAAATAATCAGGGGATAAAATGCCTGGTAAAAATAGCCATCTTATTCTAAGCTTAATTATTTAACATACTAGAGTCCCAGTGCACAAATTTGTGCACCAGTAGGGTCCCTCAGCCTGGCCTGCGGGATCGGGCCAAAACCGACTCTCTGACATCCCCCGAGGGGTCCCAGATTGGGAGAGGGCACAGGCCAGGCCAAGGGACCCCACCAGTGCATGATTGGGGCCAGGGAGGGACATGGGAATTTGGCCATCTGGGAAGGAACCATGGGAGGGCTCCAGGGCGTGTCCAGCCCACCACGCTCAGTCTTGATCGGCTGGACCTCAGCAGCAAGCTAACATACCGGTCAGAGTGTCTGCCCCCTGGTGGTCAGTGCATGTCATAGTGACTGGTCAACCTGTCGACTGTCTGCCCCCTGGTGGTCAGTGCACGTCATAATGAGCAGTTGAGTGGCCTTAACATATCATTAGCATATTACGCTTTGATTGGTTGAACAGCTGACCTGACAACTGAACACTTAGCATATCAGGTTTTTATTATATAGGATTATTACCCAGATTAATCAAGACAGTTTGCCACTGTGGCTTACTGTACTATTTTGGGTACTCTGGAAAATCTGTGGAATGTTCCTTAATTTTCAGCACAACTCATCCCCCTCTTAGCTCACATCTTACCACCCACGCTCCATCCCTTTCCTTCCCTCTGCTCCAGCCACACCAACCTCTTCCCTGTAACTCAGCAGTTACTCTCCTAGCTCTGAGCCTTTGTACTGCTTTTCTCTGTGCCTGGAAGATTCAACCCTCCCCCAAACCCAGACATCCATTCATTGAGCTCATTCTTTTCCTTCCATTAGGTTTCCCCTCCTACATAATTTTGTCAGACAGGATTTATCTGACTACCCTACATAAATACATTCTCTTTCACTGCTAGAACTACTCCCATCCCATTCACCCCGCCTCATATTTCCCCAGGCCCATAGACAACACCTGCCATGTGTAAGGGCAAAATGTGGCTTGTACATTGAGTCATCCCCTTTTGTAACCTCTACTGACTCCTCTCATACTCACAAGTGTTATGCAATTTTCTCAGTATATATAAACTTAGAGTTTTTTTTCCCTTCTTAAAACATTATTATATCTTTTTCCCCCTAGGCTATGGTGTATATATTTACCCATAGCATTTGCTACCTTTAATATGTTTTTATAGTGAGCTATGTACAAGTCTCTACTATAAGAATTGAAGGCCTTTGAAAGCAAAGACTACGTTCTGTCTCTCTTTAACCCTAAATGTTGAGTTGCTAACAAGTTGTATGTACCAAATATCATGTACCAAATAATTAGCTGGTAAATGTTAATATTTGTTCAACTATAAAATAAAAATATTAAAGTCTATAATTTTATGTAAAGCTGAATTATTTCTAATAAAGAAAATCTTAAAAAATAAATATTGCAGAATGAATTTTTTTAACTTTCCCAGGAGATATTGGGATTTGGATGGTGGGATTTATTGCCCAGTCCCAAAGGTGAATTGGGCTTGCAAACCTATTCTTATGGTTGAGAACATAAAGGTGTTAGATTCTTCTTAGGTAACACTGGGTAGACTGCCTGCTCCTGCTTCCTAATAACAATTGACCTATTATTGTGCTTCTAAATAAGAGGTCCTTTTGAAATGGAGCCAATTTTCTATACACTGTTCCTTCTTGTTTGAGATTATTGTGTAAACCTGCAGGATTTGTTACTGATGGTACTATTTTATTTCTTTTTCCTTCCTTTTTCTACCTTTGGATACTGTCACAGCAACCTTCACTCCATGAAATGAAAGAGATAGATCAAAAGTCATTCAATACCTCAAGAAGCAATATCTTTCTTTCAATTCCGATGTACTGTTACAACATAGATATTACTGATAAAACTGTTTTAGGAGCAAACTTTTTTTTAACCCCAAAGTCTTCTCTAGGAGGAGAGAAAGATATAAATATTTTTCTTACTACAGAAAATAAATTAAATAACCAATGATTAATTTTATCTCAAATTCCATATATGGTAACTCTGAAATTAATTTAAAAAATAATTTTCAATTGTAAAAATATGAATCACTGGAGTTCCAAAATGGCAGCAGAGTAAGTGGGAGCTATACTGACACTCTCCCAGGACAAAACTGAAATTACAACTAAAATACAGAAAAAAAAAACCACCCTGAATAGTCAACTGAAGACTAGCTGGAGAGAACCCTGATAACCAAGGATGGAAAATGGAGGAGACCTAATAGAGACAGGTAGGAAGTGTGCAGGCACAAGAAGGCTGGCAGGGCTCCTACGGGCAGCAGCTGAAGTTCCAGAGGAATATCTAAGCTGTGAGAACTCTGAGAACTCTGGGGTCTAAACCCCAAGCTGGGTTCTCCAGCCCAGAGCACCAGAACTGAGAAAGGTGCCCACATAACATCTGGTGAAAAACAGTGGGTTGCTATCTTCCAGGGAAAGACAGCTGGAAATGCAGGTACCCACTTAAAGGGCCAACATACAAAATTTTGTGTGCAGCCACTCACCTAGGTCTCCTGTAGAGGGAAGGCAGAGTGGACTGGAGCAGTGTGAGGAGAATCCAGTGTTGGGGGCTCTGGGGTTAGAGCTCAGAAGGCAGCCATTCCAGTTTCTTGTACTGAGTAATTCCCTCACACTGCAGAAGACATCTTTCTCAGGCAGACCTTTACCATCCAGGCAGCTTTTGCCTGGAGGGGAAGCAATTGCCCCACCCTATTGGAAAACCCCTTGCCCCACCCTGTGGAGTCTATAGCCTGAGGCTCGTTAAGACTCTGAGAATAACAATCAGACTGCAGTTAAAGTCGGATCTCTAGAGGCTTTGAGTGTTCCTGATGTCCTTTTGGACCCAGGGCTAGAAAAATGGTATTAGGAAAATTGGACAGATATATGAAAAAAAAAAAAAAAAGAAAGAAACTGGACCATCAACTTACACCATACACAAAAACAAACTCTAAATGGATAAAAGATTTAAATGTAAGCCATGAAACCATAAAAATCATAGAAGAACCCATAGGCAGAAAAATCTTAGACATCTCTCATAGAAATATGTTTGCCAATACATCTTCTAGAGTAAAAAAAAACAAGAGAGAAAATAAACAAATGGTACAGTATCAAAATAAAAAGCTACTGCACAGCAAAAGAAACCATCAAATAATGAAAAGGGAGCACACTGTATGGGAGAACATACTTGCCAATATGCATCTGATAAAAGGTTAATATCCAAAATATATAAATAACTCATACAACTTAACAAAAGGACAACAAACACTCTAATTTAAAAAATGGACAAAGAACCTAATTAGACACTTCTCTGAAGTGGACTTACGGATGGCCAAGAAACATGAAAAAATGCTCAAAGTCACTAATCATTAGAGTGATGCCAATTAAAATTACAAGGAGGTGCCAGAATGGCTACTAGCAATAACTCAACAAGCAACAAGTGCTGGTGAGGATGCAGAGAAAAGGGAACCCTAGTACACTGCTGGTGGGAATGCAAACTGTTGCTGCCATTATGGAAAATAATATGACGTTTCCTCAAAAATTTAAAAATGGAATTGTCATGTGACCCAGTCATCCCAAACCTAAGAAACCTGAAATACCAATCAAAAAGAATATATGTAGCACTGCAATTTGCAATAGCTAATGTCTGCAAATCGCTCAAGTGGCCATCAGTAGATAAGTGGATAAAAAAAGCTGTGGTACATTTACACCATGGAATACTATGCAGCAGTAAAAAAATGGAATCTCTTACCCTTTGAGATAGTGTGGAGGGACCTGGAGAGTATTATGCTAAGTGAAATAAGCCAGTCAGAGAAAGACAAGTATCACATGATCTCACTCATATGTGGAATCTAATGAACAAAATAAACTGTTGAACTAACAGATCCATAGAAGCAAGGAATAATCTGTTGAATCTCAGACGGAAGATGGGGGTGGGTAGGTGGGAAGAGATTAACCAAAGAACTTCCATGCATATATGTACAGCCCATGGACATAGACAATAATGTAGTGAAGCTTTGGGGCAGGGGGTGGGTGCAGGCTAGAAAGGGTCAATGGGGGAAAAAAGGGGACATCTGTAATACTTTCAACAATTAAGATTTTTTTAAAAAATTTGAATCATCATCTTCAATCTATTCAGTATTAAAAGAAGCCTCCCAAGCTGAATCACTTTATGTAAAGAATATATTCACACAAATATATTTAAAACTATATGTATCATGTTATATACCAAAACTAGGAGCCCAGTGCACGAATTCGTGCACCTTGAAAGGAACTGTGGACCACGAGGCTGCAGTGGACACAGGGACGGGTCTCAGCCCATCCTCTGCAACCCCACCTGGTGCCTCCCGCCATGGCCTCCAGTCCCCTGTCTGCCAGCAGCCCCACTCCTGCTGCCACTCCCACGTGCTGACGGTGCCGACTCTGCTCGCACCCACTGATGGTGTGGACCGATTGGGGCCGGTGTCAGCAGTGGATACAAGTGGGGCCAGCACCAGCAGCAGGTGCAAGTGCCCACTGGGACTGTAGCGTTTGATAGCAAAGAATTTTCAGTAACCACCAGAAGCTTGACAGCAACCAGCACCCCGCCTTGTTCTGGCAACCCCGCTCACCTGCTCCACCATCCCGCCACGGCCAATGTCCCTTATGTTCCGCATTCTGCTGCCTACTGCCGGTGCCTGCCATGTTCCGCGCGCACCTCCTGGTGATCAGCACACATCATAGTGACCAGTTGTTCGGTTGTTCGGTTGTTCAACCATTCGGTCTATTTGCATATTAGGGTTTTAAATATATAGGTTGTTTAGTATTTTATATAGTAAGGTTAAAGATATTTTCTTTCCTCCCCCTTTTTTTGTTGTTGGTGTTTTGTTTTCCCTTGAACTGAAGTTCTCTACCCAAAGTGATCTCTCCAGCATTTGGAGCCCAGTCTTTTTCCCTTTGAAAAGTTGGCCCACCTTGGTGGATGGTGGATTCTGTAGTGAATGCTTGCCTCCTCCCCCTAATCTATGTCTAGTGTTTCCCTTTTCTTTTCCTAACAGACACACTTCTATTCATTAAACTCAATTCACTGCATGACTACTAATTTGACAGGTAAAATGCCACACTTCTTGTATCACTTGGGGACAGAACAAAGAAACACCACACTTGGCAGAGTTCCTTTCTGGCCTTGCCTCCTTGTCTCACCCATATCTCCCTCCCTACCCTTGGCAAGAACCCTTCCCTTTTTCTTTCCTTCCTTAAGAATCCTCGGGAATCCTTCCCCAGGCTTTTCAAATCCACAGCTTTCAGTTTTCTCACCCTTTACTAAAAAATTGAATGTATTGGGGTAACATTGCTTAATAAAATCATATAGGTCTCAGGTATACGATCTATATTCCATCATCTGTACATTGCATGGTGTTCACCACCCTGAGTCAAGTCTCCTTATATCATCATTGAGTCCCCCTTTGCTCTCTTCTACCTTCCCCCTTCTTCCCCATTCCCTCTGGCAATCACCACACTGTGTCTGTCCACCAGTCCTTTTTTTTTTCTTTGCTTAATCCCTTCACCCTTTTCACCCAGCTCCAAATCTCCTCCCCTCTGCCAGCTGTCAGTCTAAGGATAGTTTCTTTATGTCAATTAAGAAGAGTAAATTGGGTTATAGACTCATTATTAAAATAATTCAAGTTTCTTTGGATTATTTTTTCTGATCATATATTGTTATAGGACAGTTCTGTTAAAACCTCTCAGAAGATGAATGGATAGGTAAATGGAAATGATAAGCTTGGTACATAAATTTAGTGATTTTAGATATTCAAATATTATAAAAATACATTGTGTATTGGAAATGGTTTTAAGTCTAGCAGAGAACTGGCTGTTACACGGTTATTAAAAATAGGACTGCTTTCTTGTGTGTGTGTGTTTGTTTTCAGCAATGTTTCATGTGATCACATCTACTCCTTCGTGCAAGAGAAATCGGGTGAGGTGGCAGAAGAGCTGCACTGAGGAAGTCCATCACTTCCCACTAGGCAGGGTCCTATCTAGTCACTCATTTAATTGACCTGTGGCCAAACAGGCATTCTCTCTGAGATTCACAGAGTGTTTGTTATCAGTAATTAAATACTTTGCCAAATAAATATGGAAAGTCGTGTCCTTTTAAAGCACAATTAAATGTAACCATTTGTTTTCAGTCCCTCCTTTGAGGTTGGTTACTAAAATCTATGTACCAGTGGAGAAGCTGGAGAGGATTCAAATCATCCTCCAACCTAGTTTTAGTCCAAAGCAAAAACCCAAAAACAAACAAACCAAAGAACAATTGACCTCCAAGATTCAAAAGGATTTCCTTCTCCATAACACAGCTAGAAGTCTTGCAAAGAATCTGCTATTTAGGTTCTCAATAAACACAGAATTAATGGGATTCATTTTTATTAGACATGGAAGCTATGTGCATCCTCAGTGCCCTAGCACATTCTACTTGACACACCCCGTGAGTGTCAGGCTGTCAGATTGACTGCCTGGATTTTCATGAATGGGCTGTCTTAGTCCATTTGGGCCACCGCAACAAACTACAGAAGACTAGGTAGCTTATACATAACAAAGATTTTTTGCTTTAAAGGATGAAAATCTAAGATCAGGGTGCTGGCATGGTTGGGTGAGGGCCCTTTTCTGGGGCTCAGATTTCTCACTGTTATCGCACATGGTTCCAGGAGACCTCTCTGGAGCCACTTTTATAAACACGAATCCCATTCATAAGGGTTCCACACTCACCTCCCCAAAGCACCATATCCTCATGTCACCACATTTGAGACAGGTTTTTAACATATTTTGGGGGGGGGAAGACATAATCATTCAGATTATAGCATAGGTGTAAAGCAAAACCAACAAAAATTACGAAGGCATTCAATCAGAGAGTGGCAAAGAGAAAGAGTATATATTCTGGTCTCTTACATTACCCCTTAAACTGCCAGTGAAATACATTCTGTTGGCAGCAGGTGCAGGCCCCTATGCATAATTCTGTCATGGAAAAATCTGAATTCCTTTACTTCATTGTGAGTATGGAGAAACACACACACAAGCTCATGATTTTTTTATGGGAATTACTTTCAAATTTAAAAAAAAGATTCACACATGGTACCATAATATAAGGCAACATCTGTGGCACTGAATTAGAAAGAGATAATGAAATAACATGAAGAGACTAATTTGAATTAGACTGTAGGGCGCACGATGTGAGCAAGTCTCATACTGAGCATAGCCTGTCTTATTACCTTTCCCATAAAGTATTAACGAAGGGTTCCTTGGAACTCATAAAAGTCAGATCAATACCAAAGTCACCCCTCCACCTATCCAATTAGAAGCAAAACGCTGGCTATTTTTTTTTTCTAATTATGAACTCCGACTTTGACATGTAATAAGATAATTTAAAAATTTTTAATGGGTGTTAATATGTGAGTACTAGGTTTACAGTGCAAAACATCAGGGTTAATAAGAGTCAGAATGGGGGAGGCAAAGATGGCTGTACCCTAACAAGAGGCCGAGCCCCCTTGTTCCCAGCCACGGACTGGATTTCCAGCTAAAATATTGAACAGTCAGCTTGGAAGAACAAGAGGAGTATAGCTGATTGGACACACTTTGTCTAAGGAGCACTGAGGAAACATTATAGAAACTGGTAAGAGAGGGAGAGGTGCGGAAAGGGCGAGTCCCTCTGGGGGCAATAGTGGCAAAGCCTGGGGGACAGTGGCTGCAAAGCTCCCTCCCCTTGGGAGTGTGGACTGGCATCCAAACACAGGGATCTCAAACCCTGAGTAGTGAAGATGGGAGAGCCCTGCAGTATTAGGCAGAGGGATCCAGGGGAACAGTCTGCCTGTGAGGTGAGGTCCATACCTTCCCAGTGAAAGAACATGCCTAATGGCAGCAGCCCCAGCAGGAGAGATTGACTGGTACCTACACACTCTGACTGCTGGAAAGGCTGTGCTGTGCTGTGTGGCTCCAGAATTCAAAGGGGCCTGAGGCTGCACCCAGCAGTGACCTAAAGGGACCCTGCTTTCCTGCAAGGCATTGCAGAGCCCCAGACAGCATCTACTGTGTGTGGGGTGGGAAGGGGAAGAGGAGGCAGGTCCCTGGGCCACCAGAGAGAGAGACTAGAGCTGCTGGCAGGGCAGAGTGGGTATTTTTGACCTGCACCGAGGAGGGCTGGGATTAAGGACTGAGCTGGGAATCTCAGCCCCAGCTTTACTGAGATCAGCTGTGCGGAAGACATGCCCGGGGCTGACTTTGTAATCCCTCCGGCATGGACCAGAGGTGCAAGGACGCTGGGTTCTTACAAAGCAGGTTTTCTGCTTTTTTGTTTTATGTTTTTGATTTTTGGATGGCACCCCACAACATCAACTGGGAAGGCTTACACTGGGGAGACAGACCAGAGAGAGCTGGGCTTTGTGTGTGCATTGTGGAGAGGCTGACCTGAGCATCCTGAGTTCAGCCAGCCAGAGCTGGGAAGGAGGGTGGTGCACCTCTACCTCTCCTGTAGGCTAAACCCAACTCCCCCAACATGAAAGGGGCCATAGGAGCTCTCTGAAGCCTAAGATACACCCACTGGGCACAGTTCCTTGGGGGAAGGGAGAAAAGCTTAGAGGAGGGCATTCCAAGAGTAAGACTCTCAGGGACTATTGTTTGGGACAAGGAAGAAATGCTTAACACCCTGATCAGGCAGTGTGTTCACCTGAATCTCTTTTGATCAATCCCGCTGAGCCCAGGCCAGCTGAAACTGCCCATACAGAAAAGGCAGCAGGCTGAGTCCAATCTGAACCTGCATCAGGCCATTCTGGGGAAACTAGAGTTAGAGGATATGGTAGAGACTGAGGAGTTGGCTTTGAAGCAGAGATTAATTCCCCCTCAGTGAGTGCCTGACAGTGAAATCTCTAAGTAAGGGGCTCCCTAGCCCTAGTTACACTAGCCTGCCTCTACCCTAATGACACTTTTTGGAAGACACTGGAGAAAGACCAGGCAACCACAGAGGGGAGGTGGAATAGCTGACAGGTGGAGGCGGTGCACAGAAAGCCTCAGAACCAGCCAGCTATAAAGAACACTGAGAGCCAAACTTGGACAGCGACGCCTGAAATCAGAATACAAAACAGCAAGCCTCACGCATCATAAGCCACCCAAACAAACTACTCTTGGCTGGCTTTAAAAAAATGTTGTTGTTGTTGTTTAACTTTGCTTGTTTTTTGTCCTTTTTTCAATATTTTATTGATGCTCTCTGCTTTATTGCCTTGATATTATAATCATTAAGTTTACTGCTTTTCTGTCTTATTTCTTCCATATGTCTTACTGGCCTCCTCCCTTACTCTATCTTTTCTTTTTTTTTCTTTGCTATTCACTTTTTCTTTTCCATTCTTTCTTTTGCTTTATCTTTCTCTCTCTTCTTGTTACCTTTGCAAAACTTTTTTTTCTTTCTCTGTCTTCTTGTCTTTTTAAAAAATTTTCCTATTCCTACTGTCTAATCTTATTTTTTTCTCCATCTTCTTGCCTTTCGGAATATTTTTCTGCCCCTTTTATCTCCCAGTAGCCTCTTTATTTTTTGTTTTACTATTAGCAATGATATCCTCTCTCTTTCTTTTTTGCCTTAGTATTTGTGTTCTCTCTTCTCTTTCCTAATTCTCTTTTCTCTTGGGTTGTTTTCATGTGGTTGACAGGATATTTTTGTATGTTCCTCTTTGTTTCCTGTCAGTTGATTTTGTTCTGTTTTTCCCTGTCAGCACCTGTACTACTGCTCACACCACATGGTAGTGGCTTAATCTCACAGTTAGCCAGCTTGAGAGAAGAGTACTCCCATGAATGGGACAACAATATAGACCCAATCGCAACAAGAGAGTCTGAATAATCCACAAAAGGGACACACACCTAGAGCATACAGCTCAGAAGCATAAGGAAAACAGTCCTGTGAGTTCCATAGGACATTCATTACAATAGCCCACCCCACAAGATTTGGAGCACAGCAAATTAATGCATAGATACAAACACAAGGACACAATTAACATGGGAGACAAAGAAGCAACTCCCAAATTAAAGAAAAGGAGGAATCACCAGAAAAAGACCTAGATGAGATGGAGGAAAGTAGATTATGAGAGATAGAGTTCAGAGTAATGGTTATAAAGATGTTCAAAGAACTTAGTGAGAATTATAATAAACTTAATGGGAACTTCCAGGAACTTAGTTGTAACTACAACAAACAGAGGGAGCTATATCAGAATAAGCTATATCTTATTCATAGATATTATGAATAAGAACCAGGCAGAAATGAAGAATTCTATATGTGACATAAAAAAATGCTGGAAAGAATTAAAATCAGGTTAAATGAAACAGAGGACAGAATGAGTGTATTAGAAGATAAAGTGGAGAAAAAAACAATCAGTGGAACAAAAAGAAAAAAAATACTTAAACAGCATGAGGACAGTTAAGGGAACTTTGGGAAACATGAAATAAAACAATATCCTCATCACAGGGGTACCAGAGGGAGAAGAAAATGAGCAAGGGATGGAGACTACTTTGGAAGAAATAATGACAGTAAACTTCCTTAAAATGGTGAAGGAGAAAGCCACATAAGTTCAGGAAGCACAGAGGGTACCAATCAAGGGGAACTCAAAGAGACTCACTTTAAAACACATCATAATTAAAATGGCAAACATTAAGGACAAAGAGAGAATCTTAAGGGCAGCAAGAGAGAGACAGTCAGTGATCTACAAAGTAGCTCCCATAAGGCTGTCAGCTGACTTCTCAACAGAAACACTACAAGCCAGAGGAATGGCATAAATTATTCAAGGTAATGAAAAGCAAGGATCTGAAACCAAGATTACTATATCCAGCAAGGCTACCATTTAAAATAGATGATGAAATAAAAAGCTTCCCAGACAAAAAAAAAAAAAAAAAAAAAAAGCCTAAGGAAGTTTATTACCACTAAACCACAATTGCAATAAATGTTAAAGGGGCTGCTGTAATAATAATAAGAAATATATATAGAGGGAAACATAGGCATAAAGAATAAAAATGGCAGTAAATAAGTACCTATCAATAATAATCTTAAATGTAAATAGATTAAATGCTCCAATCAAAAGGTATAGGGTAGCTGAATGGATTAGAAGACATGGCCCACATATATACTGTCAACAAGAGACTCCCCCCTCAGAACAAAAGACTTACACAGGATGAAAGTGAAGGGATGAAAATAATTTTTCCATGCAAATGGGAACAAACAAACCAACAAAAAGCAGGGGAAGCAATATTCGTATCTGACAAAATAGACTTCAAAGCAAAGGCAATAATAAGAGACCAAAATAGACAATGCATCCAATAAGAGGATATAACCCTGATAAACATATATGCACCCAATATAGAAGTACCTAAATATATAACAAAGCTCTTGGAACAATTTAACAGAGAGATCAATAGCAAAACAGTCACAGTAGGGGACTTTAACATGCCACTGACATCCCTGGATAGACCTTCCAGACAAAAAATCAACAAGGAAACAAAGACCTTAAACAACACACTAGATCAGATGGATTTAATTTATATTTAACAAACATTCCACCCCAGAGCTGCAGAATATACATTCTTCTCAAGTGCACATGGGACATTGTCAAAGACAGACAACATGTTAAGACACAAAACAAGTATCTACAAGTTCAAGAGGATTGAAATCATATCAAGCATCTTCTTGGGAAGAGATTAACCAAAGAACTTACATGCATAGCCCATGGACAAACAATAGTTGTGGAAACTCTGGGGAGGGGGCATGATTGGGTAGAGGGGTCAACTGGGGACTATAGGGGTCATCTGTAATATTTTAAACAATAAAAAACAAAGTCAAAATGATTCATCTCTTAAAAGGCAATATATCCTGTTGTTTAGTTGCAGAAAATGGGGATGGGCAGTTTCATTCCTTACCTTAGGAGCATTCTTTCTTTTAAAATCCCATTAATTTTGTCCTTGTTTGGTCTAAATTATACTTACTTTTCTCCTAAATAAGGTATACTAAGACTTGCTAAAGACCGGTAATTCCTACAGTGCCTGGGCAACGATTGATCTACTTTCTTGTTTTCTCTCAGAAGATACTACACTTATTTAATTTATTATTGCCTCTAGTTTTAACACACATTGAGGACATATTTGCACAGATTTGTATTCATATGATTTTCTTCTCCAGAACTTCAGCAAATCTCTCTTAGTGAAGGTCACTTCCTGATAAAAAATTAGAGAATTTTATAAACATTCCTGAGACATACACCACAGGCAGGATGCCAAATACATTCAGCATAGAAAGTAAATCTTTGGCATGTGCTACTTCATGTTCAACAAGAACTGCACAGTTAATTACCTGCTGAATCGAAAATTAAATGTATACATCTTTTACTTCAACATATAATCTACTCAAATTCATACACTTCACCTGATTAACGAAAGGATTCTGTTTAGATATTTGTAATGCATGTGTATGTTAAAAGAACATTGTAGATTTAGGATTCCATCACGTCCAGGTAACTGGACAATTATTTTGTACTACACATTTAAATCCACATGACCACAATTTTTTCCTAAAATTAAGGCGATCATTAAATAATAATAACAAAACAAGTAACAAAAATAATGTAGCTCAGTAATATGTGATAATGATGGAATTTGTAGAAGTATTCATGATAAAGTAAGTGCCATAGGTCATTGTAACCCAAAAGTTACTCAATAATAAAAAATGTAAGCAAATATCTTCATGAAATTCTAATTTTAGATGCCAATAATGCATGTTTTGAAATATTTTTTTATTTATTCATAATTGCCACTGTTTTGGAACTGTAGTATGTGTGCAATTTTAGGGTAATTCAAGTCATAATTTCATGCCCTGGTCAGTGTGGTTCAGGTGGTTGGAGCATTGTCCCATACACCAAAATTGTGGCTTTAATTCCAAGTCAGGACACATACCTAGGTTACAGGTTCAGTCCCTGGTCTGGGAATGTGCTGGAGGGTAGCCAATAGATGTTTCTCCCTCACATGATGTATCTCTATCTATCTCTATCTCTATCTCTATCTCTATCTCTATCTCTATCTCATCTCTTTCTACCTCTACCTCCCTCTCTATCTATCTCTATCTCTATCTCTATCTCTATCTCTATCTCTATCTATCTCTCCCTTCTTCTCTCTAAATATCAATAAAGAAAAATGCAACATATTTTTAAAAAGAAAGATATTAGATCAGCTTGAATTAAAATCATCTCCTGTGATGAAAGAAAAGAAACTAGATTTTTCTAAAGAAAAGTGCCATGGGGCAAAAAAGTTACAATGATTGAAAAAGAAGATAGTACATTCAGTTTAATCAGTGTTGAAAGTAAAGGAGGTTATAAATTGGACTTTTAACTCACACAGAGAGTAATTTTAGTAGCTAAAGCATCTTGAAAGACAACGGAAAATGATCTATGTGGAAGTCTAAAGAGAACAAATATGAGTTATTTAAGTAGTGTCTAGTGAAACAAGGCACACTGTGATATGTGAACCTGTGAACTAGATTTTGGTAATAGAGAAACTGCCATAACGTTTATCATGGGACTTAGAATACAACCGAAAGAGAAACCCTTTGATTAAAGGTAATTCTTTTTCTCTCTCTCAGTCTCATCTAGTTTTCAACTGTTTGTAAATCTCATGTGAACACAGAACTCTCTTCTTGTCTTTTCATTTTTCTCTGCTCCTGCTTTGCTTTTTAAAAATATTTTTAGCTCAGCTTCACAACAAAAGATATATAATTTTATAAAGGTTTTGGATATTTTTTATATTAAAAAATGCCACTAAAGTGAATAAACAGTAGGCTCTTATTTAAGACAATTCAAACTCAATAAATTAGATTAAGAAATCAAAACAACTTTGGATTCCACTCAGGATGTAGAAAACTAGAAAGGAAATTACTCCTAGCCTTACAGTAACATCAAAGATTTGGACAAACTGCAGGTTCATGGCTTCTATTGAAACCATAAGAGAATTGAGGTCACAAGGCAACCATCCACCCAGAAATCTAATGACAGATAAGCTACTGCAGGGAGAGATGGAACACAAGCACTTGCTTACCTGAGAAAGCCTAATCAGCTGGAAGAGTTATTGAGTTAGTAGAGGCTGACTGTGGAGCCCTGATAGTCATAGGAGTAGGGAGACTTTACAGCCTCTGGTAGGCTCTTTTCTACTGCTCACACTCAGAGTATGGCAAAATTAGGTTTACAGTTGTTCGTATGGAAAATAATATAATCTATATATACAAAAGGCTAATATGCAAAGTGTCCCCGCAGGAGTTCCACCAGGAGACTGGGAATTTGATCACTTGCTATGACGTGTGCTGACCACCATGGGGTGGCGTGGAACGAAGAAAGGCCCCAGCAGGCAGCCAGAAGTCCCCAATTGACCCTGATCGCCAGCCAGGCCTAGGGACCCTACCTGTGCACGAATTTCATGCACCAGGCCTCTAGTAATTAATAAATAACAATACATGTGTTTCATGTACTCTGAACTGTAAACCTACTTTTGTCCCCACCCTGTATAAAACCAGACACAGAAAAGAAGAAGAAGAAGAAGAAGGAGAAGAAGAAGGAGAAGAAGGAGAAGAAGAAGAAAAATAAGGGAGAAAGATCTAGTGAAGGGAAAGAGAAATAGATAAAGAAAACAAAGACAATGAAGAGGCCAGATAGGAATAACATCGGTGAGAGTCCTGATCAAGTCTCTCTCAGGATGCATACCTGTGGGAGGGAAACAAGGAAAATTCTCTATCAGAGAAACAGGAAACTCCATCTGAACCCTTTATTATTTATTTATTTATTTATTTATTTTTTAAAATATATTTTATTGATTTTTTACAGAGAGGAAGGGAGAGAGATAGAAAGTTAGAAACATCGATGAGAGAGAAACATCGACCAGCTGCCTCCTGCACATCTCCCACTGGGGATGTGCCCGCAACCCAGGTACATGCCCTTGACCGGAATCGAACTTGGGACCCTTCAGTCCGCAGGCCGACGCTCTATCCACTGAGCCAAACCGGTTTCGGCTGAACCCTTTTTTTAAATCTCTACTATCGATCTAAAACCTTAATCTGTATAAGGTCAGGCAACAAACACCATTCCCCTTAGGACACTGGGGAAAACTCATTGCAAATGGAGTAAGAGAAAAGAAAAATCTAGGTTAATAGAAATTACCCAAACTGACACATAGATAAAAGAGTTAATTAAAAAGAGCACACCATCCAGAAGCTGTAGAACAATGTCAGATGGTCTAACATATATATAATTGAAATCCCAGAAAAAGAAAGAATATGGTGGAAGAAATAGTTTTTTTGTGTGTTTTTTTTTTAAATTCTGGCAGGATCGGGGAGATGGGGTGGGTTAGAAGGGGTCAATGGGGAAGGGGTGGAAGAGGGACATATGTAATACTTTCAACAATAAAGATTTAAAAAAGAAAAAAAACAATGCCACACCAACTCTAGATAGATATAGGTAGATGATAGATAGATAGACAGATACCTCTTTACAGAAAAAAAAAAAATTGTGGCTGAGAATCTTTTAAATTAGTAACAAACACCAAACACATATCCAAAAAGATCAGAGAACACAGACGTGAATAAATACCAATGAAATAACATTTGTGAATTGTGGTTTCAGTTCCGACATCTGCAGAGCTTGGATATTGTCACTCCTATTATGACAGGAAGAAAATGCTCAAAGAACTGAAGCTTAATAATTTTTTTCATATGCCAGAGACATAAAGTTGCAGCACAAACTGTCACCCCGAGGTCTGGAAAGACAGACAAATCCAGCATCACAATTGAGGCTTACTTACCAGGAGAAGCAGCCATAAACGAGTAATAATATTTAAATTTGTTGAATTGTGGGAGGGTTGTGTTTACTAGTGTTAGAGAGAAAGACTCCTGAGGGCCACATGCTTAGAGGCAAACTTAGTTAAAACTTTCATGGGTCCTGCAGGTGAGGATTCAAGAAAGATCCCCACATGGTTCTGGTATTGAAAGAAAAGAATGATTATTGCGAAATAAACCTCAAACAAAGGCCTACTCTCTCGGGAAATAGATTTTGTCAGAGACTTATCCTAATGGAAGGGCATTCATCCCACTCCGGCTCCCTCTCGCATTCTTTTCTCATCTAAGGTGTGTGTGCAAGGGGGAAGCTATACCACTGGGATACACTTGTGAAGGTGACAGCCCCATGTCACTTGCCTACTAAAAAACTAAACTTAATCATAACATTATAGAATGCTTCCCTTCCCCCATACCTATTTAGGGAGTCCCAAACATAAGAAAAGGGACAAAAAACGAAACAAAACAAAACAAAACAAAAACAAAGACAGGAGGAATTTGCAGCCTCAGGTGTCTTGATCTAAAGCAAATATAGTAAACACAACCAACTTCTAGCCAGATTAACATTACCCCCATACTACATATCTGGCTTTCAATTAAAAGGTACAAAGCATGTGAAAAGGCAAGTAAAAATACTGTCTGAAGATATAATCAAACATTAAAATCAGACTCAGAAACAACCCAGATGTTGGGGATTTAAAGTAAGTGATTAATATGTTATGGGCTATGATGGGAAAAATTAAACACAGGAACAGATGAATAATATATGCAGAGAGATAAGAAACTCTAATAAATATCAAAATAAAATGCTAGAAATAAAAACATTGACAGGAATGAAAAAAAAAAGCCCTCAATTAGTTCATCAGGAGACTGGGAGCATGGTTAAAGAATCTATGAGCTTGAAAATGAGTCAATAGAAACTTCTCTAACTAAAATGTGAAAGGAAAAAAAAATTAAATACACACACACACACACACACACATACACACACTCACACACACCAGAACAACACATCCAAGAAACATGAGACAATTTCAAAAGGTATGATATAAGTGAAAATGGAATACAGAAGAAAAAAAAAGAGAATGGACCAGAGGAAATATATGGAGTATTAGTGAACAAAATGTTCCAAAATTAGAAAGACATCAAACCACAAATTTAGAAAGCTCAGAGAATACCAAACAGGATAATATTTAAAGAATTGAAAAAACAAAACAAAAAACTACTAACTTAGAATTCTATGTCCATTGGAGATTAGCCTTTAAAAATGAAGGTAATATAAAGACTTTCTCAGATAAACAATAACAGGACAAATATGTGGCCTGAATTGCAAGAAATGACAAAAAGAATTCCTTTAGGCAAAAGAAAAAGATCAGAAATCTGTATCTTCAGAGTTTACCCAAGAGGCATCTAAGGAGACATGACAAGTATATGTAATGGGATCTGCTGGGTGGGACCCTGTAAGGAAAAAAGGTCACGATGTACAAACTAAGAAAAGCTGGTTAAAGTATGGGCCTTAGTCAATGATGATGGATTAATGCTTGTTAATTGCAACATATGTGCCATACTGGTGTAACTTGTTGACAACAGGGACAATGGGTGTGGAATATATGGAAACTCCCTATAGTATCCTTACAATGTTTCTGTACACCTAAAAGTATTCTAAAATAAAAATGTTTTTATTTTAAAATAACAAACAAAAATACCTTGAAATATCATATTGAAAATGTTGAGAACAAAATGTAAAATCTTGAAAACAGCAGAAAAAGGACACATTACATAGACAGGAACAAAAGAGATGAACCACAGATTTTTCTATGGAAACCATGTGAGCCTGAAGACATACAGCAATGCCTTAAATGGCTAAAACACTAAAATATACATAAACCCACATCCACAACACCTACACACACACACACACACACACACATGCAATTATCAACCTAAAATTCTACATCCAGAAAAATAACTGTTAAAATTGAAGAATAGTTTTCAGGTCTGACTAAATTAAAATAATCACCATACTCTTGCTCTAACTCTTCCACTGATCACAGCTCAAAACCATAGAAAATAAAGAAACAGTTATCTACTTAGACTCTGGAATACACGTAATGGCAAGCAGAGTGGAAGGGAAATCCAAACTCAAATAATAGCTGATAAGGTGATGATGTCTTATTTGTTATTGCTGTTTCATACTCTCAGATTTAGACTCTGTGATTGCTGCTGACCCAGAGCTGTCCAGTGAGCACAGATCATAAGTGTTCAAGAGAAATCTCTCTGCTGACAGAGGCCCAGGAAGGGGAACAATGGGAGTAATTCATTCTCTCTCTCTCTCTCTCTCTCTCTCTCTCTCTCAAATATATTTTTATTGTTGATAATATTGCAGATATCTTCCCTCCTCCCCCCACCTTTATACGCCTCCTCCTCGCCTTTACTCACCCCCTTTATTATTTGTTTGTTTGTTTGACCCTCTTGGACTCAAGCAAGTTATAATAATGAGGCTTCTCTCTGAGATCAGCAGAGGCCAAAAGGTACCTAAACGTGTGAGAGAAAAATCTTCCTTTTTGGCCAAAGGAACTGGAAAATAGATGTCCCTCTGGTCCGAAGTTTATGTGGGGAATCCCTGCTATCTTTTTCTCTCTACTCGACCTCAAAAGGAGACCAATTTAAGGAAATGTGTGGGAGATTAAAACACAATTTTAGCCAAAGAACCACGAAAAGGGAGCCATAGGATGTGAGGAAACCTAAGGAGAAAAGGAAGTTGGAAAAAGAGAACTCCTAAATTTGTGTACAGTCTTGCATTGGTCCCGAGCTGCACATGTGTGGAACTGAGTTAATTATTATGGTCTCACCCTTAACAAGTTGATTGCCTACTAAAGGAAAATAAAATAAAAAATACACAAATTAAATAGTCTCTATACGGTTTTCATAGGATCCAAATGCATCAACCACAACAGCAAAAATGTTTATGATCACTTTGTTACAATAAGAACCAGAAAAACTTTCAACTATTAAGGAAAAATAAAATCAAGTCTTTAACCTGACACCTGCTTGAATGAGATGCCACTGGCCGATTCTAGAACAATTTAATGATCAAAACAAATAAGTATAATAATAGATTATAATCCATAGATGAAAATAAAAATATTTGTTTATACTGATATAAGTGAATGAATAAATAGTAAATGGGGATAAGGAAACCTCTTCTTTATAGTTTAATATCAACTAAAAATATAGGAGACTTGAGGTTATCAAATTATTCATACCTGCTAAAACAAAGGGATAAAGGTTTGATGAGGAATAGAATATTTACCTATGTTTATGTACATAACCTCAAAATATAACCCCACAAATTACTTATTCCAAAGGGTATTGCAGGAGTTTACAGTAGAGAAAATGGCAGACATTCTTTTATCTGAATAAAATCAACATTATCACTTCTTGGCCTAATGTTTCAGTTACTTCAGTTTAAAACTGAGTCCAGTCCAATTTAAAATCTCAATTTCAAGTGAAAATCTCAAGGCTTCACTTGCTTGCGACAACTAGCAGCCACTCGTGCAGAGCTGTGCACCTTGAAGGTTAAGCGGTCTATCCCCACAGCTCTTTCTCCACCTGGGCCTGTTCTGCGGATGGTGATAGGCAGTGAAGGGATGCCTGCTCATGGACTGCGTCAGCAGTTGTGGTGGTGAGTTTATCCTCTTCTTTCTTAGTGTTCCTTACTGTATATTTGTCTGCCCGTGTCCTTTAGTCTGGTTTCAGATTTTACCAGTTAATTAGCAGCCAGCCTTAATGTGTGGCACATTAGGCAGGTTTCGAATTCAAAGCTGATATCACGTTAACCTTTCTGAGAGGGGGGTGGGGATGTCTGCATGTGCTCCAACTCTACAGCCTATTACATCCCAATGCAGCGGGCACCTTCTTTTTTCCTTCTTTTGTTCTTTCATGCCTTCTTGCCTGCCTGCCTGCTACCTGCCTTTCTCCAGTATTCAGTAGGCACCTACGATTCTAATTATTCCAGATAATCTTTTAATAATTTTGAATATTATTATTAATGATTCATCTCTACAGTATCACTTTTCCTGAAATATGCATTAGTAATATTCAATATTTGAGTGCCATCATTACAATTTTAGTCATTAAGTCCAGAAAATGATACAAAATGTGTGCTTATAATGCCAGTTAAGTATTTCAAAATATATTAAGGCCCATAACAAAATATCTTCCAGACATTTCTCTGCAATGCTAATAAACTTGTGATTGCTCCAAAATCAAATTCCATAAAGCTCTTCAAGCTGGACCATGAAACCAAGTATCAATGGCAAGATATAGCAGCATCTAATTGTGATTTCATTAAGGTCTTAGTGAACCCGTAAAAGGTCCTTGGGTTTCAATTCAGCAATATAAAAATTACTAGGATTTCACAGTGAACAAGGAAAGCTTGATGATCATCACATGGGATATGTATAATTTCAGAGAGGTTTGAAGAAGGTCTAATAGAAGAAGATTCTGGCCCTAACCGGTTTGGCTCAGTGGATAGAGCATTGGCCTGCAGACTCAAGGGTCCCGGGTTCGATTCTGGTCAAGGGCATGTACCTTGGTTGAGGGCACATCCCCAGTGGGGAGTGTGCAGGAGGCAGCTGATTGATGTTTCTCTCTCATCGATGTTTCTAACTCTCTATCCCTCTCCCTTCCTCTCTGTAAAAAATCAATAAAATATATTTAAAAAAAAGATTCTGTCCACAGAGCTGACCAATGTCCTCAAATCTGACAATGCTTTCATTTGATGTCAAGAAACCATCAACTCAATCCACTGTACCACAGAAACTCTTTCCCGTGTTCCAGAATCAAGTTGCCAGCACATTTCATCTCCATAAATTGGGTATCTACAAATAAAATTCTTCATTATCTACTTTCTTATCAAAACACTAAGAAAACATGTTGCCATGTATCCAATAAAAAGCACTTAAAGGGGTTTAAGAATTGTTTGGGAGCTTGAATTTATAGTTTATATATCAATTGTTTAGATGTCAAACAATGGTACAAAAACAAAAATAAATCTTGATGCACAAAATCCAATAAGTGGCATTAATTGCTACATGGAACAGAGAACATTAGGAATATATAATGTTTGGGGGACAGTGAGAAGACTGCCAGAGAGTAATTGCAGATATATGGACTTCCTAGTTTAGTATAAAAAGAAAATATATTGTTTTTTAATCATGAATTGACTATCATTATACATTTGCCCAGGCCACAAGCCTGGTGATTCTCTTAAAGTCGTGGCCCCTCTGTCAATGTATAATATTCATTAAGATACATTAGCTCTTCCCCATCATTAAACATCTTTCTCTCCTGTTCCACTGACTCTTTTTCTAATTTAATTTTTAAATTAAAATTTACATTCAATATTAGTCTGTATTAGACAATCATATACTTTACATATGGTCCCACCTATATTTCAAGTACCCACCTGGCCCCATTCATTCTAGTAGTTATTACAATATTATTAACCATATTTCCTATGCTGTAACTTATAACCCTGTGACTATTCTGTAACTATCAATTTATAATTATCAATCCCTTTTTGTTTTTCACATAACCCCCCAAATCCCTGCCTCTCTGGGAGCAATCAGTCTGTTCTCTGTATTTATAAGTCTGTTTTTATTTTGTTTATTTATTTAGTTTGCTCTTAACATTTGGCTTATAAGTTAAATTATGGTATTTGTCTTTCCTCTGTCTGACTTATTTAACTTAGCATAATACCCTCTAGGTCCATCGATACTGTCCCAAAAGTTAAGATTTCAAACTAAATTTCTTTTTCACAGCAAATGAAACCATCAACAAAACGAAAAGACAACCTATTAAATGGAAGAATATATTTGACAATGATGCATCTGATATGGATTAATAGCCAAAATTTTTTAAGAACTCAGAAAACTCAACACCAGGAAAATAAACAAACCAATTAAAATCTAGGCAGAAGACTTGAGTAGACATTTCTCTAAAGAGGACACACAGATGGCCAGGAGATATATAAAAAGTTGCTCAGCATCACTAATCACCAGAGAAATGCAAATAAAAAACAGAATGAGATACCACCTCAAAACTGTCAGAATGGCTATCATCAACAAATCAACAAATACCAAGGATGTGGAGAACCCTCGTGGTGGGAATGCAGAATGGTGCAGTCACTATGGAAAATGGTGTGGAAGTTCCTCAAAAAAAGTAAATATGGAACTGCCTTATTACCCCACCAATTCCACTAATGTTTATACATTCAAAGAAAACCAAAATACTAATTTGAAAAATATAGGCAATCCTATGTTCATTGCAGCATCCTATCTAATAATAGACAAACATGGTAATTAACCGTACCTCCGACACTCTTCCCATTGGCTAATCAGGGCGATATGCAAATTAACTGCCAACCAAGATGGTGGCCGGCAGCCAGGCAGCTGAAGCGAACAGGAGGCTTGCTTGCTCCAGTGATGGAGGAAGCCAAGGTTCCCTGCCTGCCGCTGCCAGACTCTGAGCTGCAGTCTAAGAAACAATGTTGCAATTATAGAAGCTAAACAAACCCCAGAAACCTGCTTTCAGCCAGCTGGGCCTCAGAGCTGGAGTTGCAACAGTGTTTCAATTATAGAAGCCAAACAAACCGAGGTCTCAGAGCTGGAGACGAGTCTCAGAGCTAAAGCCGGCTCTCAGCTCCAGTGACAGCCATAGAAGGTAAATAAATCCCAGAATTTAAAAAAAAAAGAAAAAAAGGAGAGGTTGGGAGCTTCAGTCACCCACCAGCCTGAAAACAGCCATCATCCCCTCATCCAGGCTGGCCAGGCACCCAAGCGGGACCCCCAGCCTGATCCGGGACACCCTTCAGGGCAAACCAGCTGGCCCCCACCCGTGCACCAGACCTCTATCCTATATAGTAAAAGGGTAATATGCAAACTGACCCTAACAGCAGAAGGACTGGGAATGACTGGTCACTATGACACACAGTGACCACCAAGGGGCAGATGCTCAATGCAGGAGCTGCCCTCTGGTGGTCAGGGCGCTCTCACATGGGAGGAGCTCTGCTCAGCCACAAGCCAGGCTGATGGCTGCCAGTACAGCGGTGGTGGTGGGAGCCTCTCCTGCCTCCTCAGCAGCGCTAAGGATGTCCGACTGCAGTTTAGGCCTGCTCCCTGCTGGCAAGTGGACATCCCCCAAGGGCTGCCGGGCTGCCAGAGGGATGTCTGATTGCCATCTTAGGCCCAATCCCCTGGGGAGCAGGCCTAAGTCAGCAGGTGGTCATCCCCTGAGGGGTCCCAGACTTCGAGAGGGCACAGGCTGGGCTGAGGGGGCCCTCCTCCCCCCCGAGTGCACAAATTTTTGTGCACCGGGCCTCTAGTCTACATTAATAAAAGAGAAAGATGCAAATGGACCGTACCTTAGCAATGCCCACCAGCCAATCAGAAGTGAGTATGCAAATTAACTTTATCGCCTCCGTGGAGAATGACAGCAGGGAGGAGGCAGCTTCCAGCACAGCCCGGCCTGCTTGGTCATCGCCGCAGCAACCAGAGAGCAGGCAAGTGCCACCTGCAGGCAGCATCCAGCATGGCCTGCTTGGCCATCGCCAGGGCGACTGGAGAGCAGGCAAGCCCAGCCCGCAGGCAGCACCCAGCACGGCCTGCTTGGCAGTCACTGCAGTGTGGAACAGGCAGGCCCCGCAGAGAGCAGAGAACCACAGGGAGCAGGCCTAAGCCATTAGTAGGACATCCCCTGAGGGCTCCCGGATTGGAGAGGGTGCAGGTCAGGTTGAGGGACACACACACACACACACACACACACACACACACACACCTGCACGAATTTCGTGCACTGGGCCTCTAGTTATTTATAATAGCCAAGATATGAAAGCAGGTCAATTGCCCATCAACAGATGAATCGATAAAATTGCATGGTACATTTGCACAATGAAATACTACTCGGCCATAAAAAATAATAAGAAAAATGAAATCTTACCTTTGTGACTGCACTGACTTTATTTCACATTCCCATTATGTCGTGCTCCAGGTTACTATTATAAAATGGCAACAGATATCCCTCTTTCCCTCTCTCTCTCCATTGTAGTTCCATTATTAAATTGTCACACGTTTGCCAGAATATTGTTTAAATATCAAGTAGATGATGTCATTCCTCTTTAATAGTTCTTTGTTGCTCTTAGGAAAAAATGCACTCTTTATCATGACATATAATACTCCTCAAAATGTGCCCTTCTTTCCCTCAACATCAAATGTGCCTCATGTTTCAACTTGCTAAATTTATTAAACTTTCTCATATTTATCATATTCTTGAACATCTCCATAACTTTCCTGTACCTGGAATCATTTATTCATTTTTTTCACCTGGTTGGCTTCTTGAATAGAAGGAAAAATTTGTTCCATAATATCATCTCTTGACTGGCATAAGTATTCCTGCGGCACCTTGTAAACTTTTTAGATCAAAATTCTTATAAATGCACCTTTAATTTCTAATGCCCCTATTACATACAAATTTTTTAAAAATATAAATTTTACTTTAAGGAGCTTGTATTTATTTGGTGGAAATGTTAAAATATATGAACAAAGAGTATATTTAATGACACATAGCATATTTTATTGCAGGTGCTTTCCGTACCAATTTTTATGAAACCTAATTTATAAATCTCTTTAAAGCAACCTTGCCTTCAACAATTCTATGTCGATATCCTCTCAAGTGACCACCAAAACTTAATCTCATATCTCTTTAATGCATTATCATCACTGCTGGCAGACTGATGTTTCTAAAATATAGATTGGATTCTGTAACTTTCCAGCTTAAAAGCTTTCAGTGGCACCACATCGTCTACGGGATAAAATTAAAACTTGGTGACATTCACTTCATGACCTATTAAAACCTAACTCTAAATTACCTTTCATGCTTTATTTCCTACAGTTCTACTCCAGTTTTAGCTACAACAAATCATATCATTCTTTGAACCTACCATGACTTCTCTGCATGCTATTCATTTTTCTTGAAATCATTTCTACTTGAAGAATCAATACTAACAATACTACATTCCCCTCTCAAGTTTTCCTTGACTTGTCACTCCCTAATATCATTGGTTACTCATTAGATTATAACCACAAAAACCTACTAAATACTTGTGCAATAGTATGATGTTGTACTTTCATTACAGCACAAAACTGTATGACTCTGATTAGATTAGAGATTCCTCAGATGCAGAGACTATCCTTTTTCATCTTTGTGCTTTCAAGGGCTAACACAGACTAATTTATAAGGGATTAATCCATGTTTGTGAAACAAATGAATAAAAAATGGATGAATGTAAGCATAGTCATACACACATATATGCTTTTATCCATCTTATTTTTATATCAAAATGTTTTTCATCCATATTGCAAATAAATCATGTATTTTATATACAAATGAGTATATGATATGCTATTTATATATATCACATATGGTATATATATATATATATATATATATATATATATATATATATATTAGAGGCCCGGTGCACAAAAATTTGTGCACTCGCGGGGGGGGGGGTCCCCCAGCCCAGCCTGTGCCCTCTCACAGTCTGGGACCCCTCGGGAGATAACAACCTGCTGGCTTAGGCCTGCTCCCGGGTGCAGAGGGTACGCCCAATCCCTAGGTGCAGCCCCTGGTCAGGCTCAGAGCAGGGCCAATTGGGGAGTTGAGGCGCTGCCCCCTGTCATGCACAGAGCAGGGCGGATCGGGAGGTTGCAATGCCACCCTCAGTCACGCTCAGGATAGACTGATTCGGGGGTTAGGGCACCGCCCCCTGTTACACTCAAGGCAGGGTGGATGGGGAGGTGGTGGCGCCACCCCCTGTCACACACAGAGCAGGGCCAATCAGGGGGTTGGGGTGCTGCCCCCTGTCACTAACAGCGCAGGGTCCATCAGGGGGGTTGGGGCACTGCCCCCTGTCACTCACAGAGCAGGGCCCATCAGGGGGTTGAGGAGCTCCCCCCTGTCACTCACAGAGTAGGGCCGATAGGGGAGCTGGGACACCACCCCCTGTCACACACAGAGCAGGGCAGATCAAGGGGTTGGGGCGCTGCACCCTGTCACACTCAGGGCAGGGCCAATGGGGAGGTTATGGCTCTATCCTGTCACACACAGAGCAGGGCCCGTGGGGGCGGGGGGTTGGGGCACTGCACCCTGTCACACACAGAGCAGGGTCGATCAGGGGGTTGGTGCGCTGCACCCTGTCACACACAGAGCCGCAGGGCAATCGGGGGATTGGGGAGCTCCCCCCCATCAGGCACAGAGCAGGGCTGATCAGGGGGTTTGGGCGCTGCCCCCTGTCACGCTGATCCCGGTGCCGGAAGGCATATTACCCTTTTACTATATAGGATAGAGGCCTGATGCACGGGTGGGGGCCGGCTGGTTTGCCCTGAAGGGTGTCCTGGATCAGGGTGGGGGTCCCCACTGGGGTGCCTGGCCAGGCTGGCTGAGGGGCTGAGGGCTGTTTTCCCGCTGGCAGTTGACTAAAAGCTCCCAACCGCTCCTTGTTTGTTTGTTTTTTTTTTTATTCTGGGCCAGCTTTAGCTCTGAGGCCTCGCTGCTGAAAACATGGATACAATGTTGCAGTCCGGGGCTGACTAAAAGCTGGTTTTGTTTACCTTCTTATTTGCAACATAGTAATAGTTGCAGTTGAGAGTCCTGCAAGTGAGGCGGGGAACGTTGGAGTCTGCAGTCCCTGGAGGAAGCAAAACTCCCTGCTCGCTTCAGTGCATGGCTGCCGGCCGCCATCTTGGCTGACAGTTAATTTGCATAAGGATACGCTGATTAGCCAATGGGAAGGGTAGCGGTCGTACGCCAATTACCATGTTTCTCTTTTATTAGTGTAGATATATACACACACACATGTATATGTGTGTATCCTATATAATAAAAGCCTAATATGGTAAGTGTCTCGTTGTCTGATTGTCCATTCAACCAAGCAAAGTGTAATATGCTAATGATATGCTTAGACCACTCAACTGCTCTCTATGATGTGCACTGACCACCAGGGGGCAGACAGTCCACCGGTTGACCAGTTGTTATGACGTGCACTGACCACCGGGGGCAGACACTCCGACCAGTAGATTAGCTTGTTGCTGGTCGGACTGAGCAAGACAGGCCAGACATGCCCTGGAGCCCTCCCACATCCCTCTCTGGCTCTCTCTATCTGGGACCTCTTGGGGGATGTTAGAGAGACGGTTTCAGCCTAATCCCGCAGTCCAGGCCGAGGGACCCCACTGGTGCATGAATTTGTGCACCAGGCCTCTAGTGTATATCTATAATAAAAAAAGTGTAATATGCTAATTAGACTGGCCATCCTTCCAGATGACCTTTGGACTAAGCCAGGGATGCGAGGACTGAGACAAGCTGCCACGGCTGCGAGGGCCAAGCCCCTTGCACAAATTTCATGCATAGGGCCTTCATTTTATATATATATATAGTTTAAATAATAAGAATACATGTATTCACTATTAGAAAAATGAGCACCATAGTTTAAGGAAATGTGATCTGGCATGCTGTGTTATAGGTGGAAGTACCAGCAAAGACATTGGGGCAGGAAAGGTAAACCCATATCTGGAATAGATGCCAATGCCAATTCCAATCAGAATAAATTACTATCCCTGAACAGTTAGGACAAGAGTGATAAAATCTATTAGAAACATGTAATTAGATGATCCCATTAGTTGACTTTGCTTTATTTTTTTTTTAATCTTTATTGTTGAAAGTATTACATATGTCACTTTTTCCTCCCATTGACCCCTTCTAGCCCACCTTTGTCCCAGGCCTCCACCACCCGATTGTCTGGTCTGTGTCCATGGGTTCTGCAGATATGCATACAAGGTCTTTGGTTGATCTCTTCCCACTCACCTACCCACCCCACCTTCTCTCTGAGATTTGAGTCTGTTCCATGCTTCTATGTCTCTGGATCTATTTTGTTCTACAGTTTGTTTTGTTCATTAGATTCTACATATGGGTGAGATCACGTGACACTTGCCTTTCTCTGACTGGCTTATTTTGCTTTATTATGTGCCCCATGTACATCTCCGATATTGGCACATCAAGCATGCCACGCTGGCAGTAGCTAGATCTGGTGTAGAGATAGGGAAACCCTGTTATTAAACTATTCCCTTCATGTGCCCATTGCTTAAGCACTGGGGTGGTTGAGAATAAATTCTGACTAATATCTTTAAGAGGAATCTTTTTACCTCTACTGTTGCTAACAGGGCCTTCTCTAGATTAGATGTTCTAAGATAATAGTGCAAGATACAGATTTTCATGCTTTATGCCCACACCCATCATTTTATCCATGTGCCTCGTCTGTAAAGTTCTTATCATTAATTCACTTTACCCCAATCTTCTTCTTTTCAGTCCCTGACCAACCAGCCCCTCTCCCCCAGTTTGTGACTGCTCAAGTGTCTATGTATATACAATCAGATTACATCTACCTACAAGTTGCTCACAGCTATTCACACTGGGAGAAGTTTCTCTTACCATTGTCTTTAGGTCCATCTCTGATTAGGGTGCAGTACAGAGAAAGTTCATTTTGGTTTGCAGCGATACAACAAGGTAAGTTCTTCAGTTAGGGGAACCCACAAGAAGTCATAGTTATGGGCTCAGAGAAAAGCATTGCTTCTAGGGAGTAAGTGCAATAATTTACACTTCATGTAAGTTACTGTTCCTTCTGGGCCAGCTAAGACCCAGATCCAAATGCACTATTTCAAATATACATTAAGTTATAATGTATATGTTGGACTTCAATGGTGGCAACCTGACCTGATCACATAATCAACGGATATTCCACATGTCTGCATTCAATTTCTGCTGGTCCCTGTAGCAAATAAAGATCTGGTTTTCAGAGAGCAGATGGTCCTCTCATACAGAGGACATGACCTTGTGATATATGCAACTATATCTAGTCTGGATACTTCTGACACCACTGAATTTAAGTCATACGATGCAAGCAGCAAGTCGATTCTCTCTGCACTAGAACATTAGTTCCAAGTATGAAAGACCCACAAAGTCCAGTGACTCTATCACAGCAGCAGGATGTACAAGGAACAATAAATTGTCCTTTATTTCAGAAAGTAAATCCTCATTGAAGTGGTATGACTCTAATCTTCTTGAAGTTTATTTTCCACTTCTGGGGTGCATGTAACTCACTAAGGTATTTAGAATACTTGTGGAACTACCAAAGACAATCAGCATAATGAAATAACATGGTGAACCCCTGTGATGCCCCATAAAATTATAAGATTCCCAAGGCCTCAGCAGAGTATAATGTGTTAAGAGCAAGAGATTTACTGTAGTTCTTGGTAGAAAACTGTAAATGAATATTGGTCCCCTTAATAAAATGTGTTACTTTGATAATATATTGATGGAAATTGAAGAGAATGCATTTTCTATATCCAAGTACCAGATTTTCCTGAATTGATGTTTGGTTATAGAAACACATCCAGAAAACAGTTTCAAATATGGTATCATTATTTAGATATATAGTAATCCATGGTCACTCACCATAGTTTATCCATGTTTTAAAAGGACCATACAAGTGGACTGAATGGAGATATCATAGAAAAAAATCATTCTGACTCCAAAAACTTTGAGGTTCAATTTTTTGGGGAGTGGTATGCTTTCTGATTCACTATCCTGAACTTGAGTGAGTGTAAGGATGCTGGAGCATTTCTGTAGTCTTTCCTTCTGTAATGACTTACCCTCAACAGGTCCGGAATTAACCAGATTCTAAATATATCCATCCCAGTGTTCCATTTTTTTAAAAGAGTATTCTGCAATCTTATTAAAATATATTTGATTATTTCTTTTGATTTTATTCCTCACTTCAAGATATGTTTTCCCCTGATTCTTCAGAGAGAGGAGGAGAGGGTGAGGGAGAGAGAAACATTGATGTAAGAGAGAAACATCAATTAGTTGCCTCTCATACACACCCCAACCAGGGATCAAACCCACAATCTGGGTATGTTCCCTGACTGGGAATCAAATCCGTGACCCTTGATGCATAGGGAGATGCTCTAACCAACTGAGCCACACTGGCTAGGGTGCTTATTATTTGTTTTATTTTACACATGGTCCTTTATGGAACATTTTTTTGGTTTATTTATTTAACTAGATGCCCAGTGCATGAAAATTCATGCACTGGAGGGGGGTCCCTCAGCCCAGTCTGCCTCCTCTCACAGTCCGGGAGGCATCAGGGGTGGGTGGTGACCCAGCGATCAGGGGGAGGTGACACCCCATCACACCTCTGCTGCTGCCACTGCCGGCAGTGCAAGCCTCAGTCGAGCCTGGTTACCTGTGCCTTGGGCCAGCCCTGGGCAGCTGGGGGGCTGAGGGGACTGGGGGACTCCAGAGGCAGGTGCACCAGCATGACTGAGGGGATCGGGCACCCCCATCTTGTGGCTGAGGGCGCTGCCACCTTAGAGGGCGTGGCAGCCAATTAGCATATTTCCTCCTTATTGGCTGTGGGCACTGCCATCTTTGCAAAGGAGTGATGGTCAATTAGCATATTCCCTTTTTCTTAGATAGGATTTTTAAACAGCTGTAATGAAGTGTAGTTTATTTAATGTAATTATGCACTTGATTTTACATTCAGAAGTTCTTATTTTAGTGAAGATTTTCTAAATTTAGACTCATAATTTAAACAAGCATATAAATCTCTGTAGCTTTGGCCATCAAGTGTAGAACTGGGCATCAAGACTCATAGAAACCTCAAAGGTGCGGAGTGCTATAAAAGATCTGGTTATAAATGCATTAAACCCAGTAAGAGTTCTCACAATGTAGTTCACAGCTTGAACACCTCAGGGCTGTGCCTTAGAGAGTTTACCATGTAGTATTTGTTTTTGTAGCCAGTTATATACTATGTTGCCTTGATAATGAGTGCTAAACTCAAAGTACTCAACTGTTATTTTCTTTGCCATCGATTTTTTAATCTCAAGGTGACCCAGTCTGATGTATGCCTATACCCGTATACAAAGTTCCCAATATATCCTAGCAGGCAATGCTAAAGATAATAAAAGTTGGAAGTCATCTATCTAAAACTACCTGGATAATAAAAGCTTATTTCAGGGAGCTGAATAGATAAGATATTGATTCTGGTGAAAGACAATGTATGTTCAACTCATGGTCTGGTAATGGAACAGAATTAGAAAGATTGGCTGTCACCACAAATACCCTGAATCTCCTCATGAACTAAGATGGTTTCTAAATGCATAAAACTTTCAACTTGGAGGAACTTGAAAAATACAACATGGTCAAGTAAAGCAGAATGAATGTAGAAGAGGATTTCATTATTGAATTATAATCCAGATACTAGATGTAGCTCTTCAATTAAAATTAGCCCAAGTTACTAGTCTACATCACATATTAAACTGAGGTACCTTTTTCTTCTCCACTATTTTGTTAAAGAGAAGTGCTTTTTGTTTGTTTTGTTGTTTTATTTTTAGGGCCTTATGTCCCCAGGCATTGTTCTAAGTTTTAGAGACCCAGTATTGAATAATGAATGAAATAGAAAAATAACTGAGTTTACAGAACTTGTATTTGAGTGGAAGAGACAAAAAAAGAAGCTAAATGTATAATATTATTTTTCAGTAGTGAAAAATGAATAGTATAAGGAATTTTAGGAAAATAGAAACATGTTTTTAGATAGAGTTGTCAGGGGATACCTGTATGAAAATGATACTTGAGCAGAGAATGAAATAAAGTGAAATTATAGCTCTATGAATATCTAGGCATGAGCTTTTTAACCTGAGGGTAAAGCAGTATAAATCTTCAGAAGAAAACATGATAGGCATATTTTGTGGAGAAAGTCTAAACTATTTGAGCAAGAATATAAAAAGTCATACATGAGGTCTCAGAGTTATCCAGGGACAAAGTCAACTAGGGCCTTATGAGGACTTGCTAAGTCCTATGGATGGTATTCTAATATGGTTGGAAAGCCATGCAATATTTTGAGTAAAAGAACAAGAGTCATTTTTAAAAGAAATTGTCTGTTGAGAGGAGTTGCAAAGGGAGGAATCATAGAGACAAGTTGATAAGAGTTTTGGACTAAGTTAAACAAAAAATAAAAGTGCTAATATAAGAATTTTAGTTATTATAGTGGAGATAATATGCCGAATTTAGTAAATAAATCAAAGATGAAGTACACAGATTGTCCTTATGTATTGGATATAGTATCTGAGAAAAGAGTAAAAAATGATGACAATACCTTGAGTCTGATGGACTGGTAGTCCCATATACTTACAAAAGACTGAGCAATGAAAAACATTCATGGAGATCATGTGGGAATAAAGAGATTGGACTTGAATATATTATGCTTTAAATGCATTTAGATATCAAGAGGGAAAAAAAACATGTATCTGGGTTTTGAATAGTCACAAGAGAATGAGAGAAAGGATGAGTTTTTAAGTAAATATTTATGGGTCATCAGTAGAGAGAATTTATATAGTCATGGGTCTGGAGAAAATTACCAAATAAAAAAAAAGTACATAAAATTACATAGAACCTTTGGGATACTATGTCACCTCAAAGGAAGAAAATCAAGAGAAAGGTATTTTAAAAAACTCATTGATTTCTACCAGAATCCAAGAAAAAAAATGTTTTAAGGAAGTGATCAATGGTATTGGTTGCTTTGAAAGTTCAATTTAAAAATAACTGAATTTTAATAGATAATGCTATAACATACAACCCCAAATCTCCAAGGGGTAACAAATATTTATTTCTCATCGACTTAGGAATTAAATGTGCATCCGCAGTGGAAAGAAACGGAGGAGTTTGCTCCATGTACTCATTTTCATGCCAGGCTGCTTCTGACTCCAGAAGGAACAATTTAGTTGTAGGAGCAGGTCAACCTGGGGTAGAGGCACATAGCCAATGTCTTTGGCAATATCTCAAGAAAGGAGCTAGAAATACATATCCCTACTTTACTTAATCCTGGCCTCTCATCTCTTGTTGATCCTTCCATTGATTAAATTCAGCTGGAAATGAGAATAAAGGAAAGCACTAATGCAGTTCATAAGTTTAAAAAGTGTGGAGAGAGGTCAAGTGTAGATTTGGTGGGGCAAACATAAGATATCAATACACTGTTGTTTTAATTGCTAGAATTATGTAATAAATATTGATGTGTGATTATATGTTCTCTTCTTGGATAGCATTTTGGATATTCTTACACATAGCATACACTCTATAAATTTAATTTGCATATAAAAATGTGCTATCATTATAATTGAAATATTTTATATTTATGGATCAATTTATGAATAATTGATTTTTATGACATTAAGCCCCTACATCCATGAAATTAATTTATTTAATCATTTAAGTCCTCTACGTAGCATTCAACAACATTTTGTAATTTCCTGCCTAGAAATACTACACATTCTTTCTTAGATTAGTTTCTATGTATCCTATAGATTTTTCAAAATGCATCTTCCAATTGGTTATCACTGATGTTTAGGATCACAATGGTTTTCATATACATATTTCTCATGTATCACAGAATCATATTATCATTAATCTCTAAATCTCTAGGTGTTTCATCCCTCCTACCAAATATTTTTCCAAAAAAAAATAATAATAACTGAATTGTTGATAAAATTGCTTGCAGGAAGCTCTGGGCTTCTTATGTATTCATTTTTGTGAAGAAAGCACAATTGGTGCTATATTTAAATTTTTTCCCTTAGTAGATATTGTTTTACTCAGGTATTATATCTCATTTTAATTAAAAATAGAAAATAACCAAAATTGGAAAATGTTCTTATTTCTCATTCCCTCCTTCATTTGACTTAGTCAAGTTTTATGTATTCCACTCTCTCTGCCACATATTTTGTCCATTCATTTTTTAAACAATAGCGTTTAAGTTCCTTTAGTAATTACTCTTAAATATGCATATCTATGTGTATCTATCTTTATAATATATGCAATTAAATTACTATTATGCATTAAAGTCTGACTTCTGGTTCTGGATTTGAGTCAGAGGCATCAACATGAACTCATATTGCATGTTATTGGGGACTATTAATACATACACAGATAGATACAAGGAACAAATACAGAAATAAATATAAATGTGTGAATATACACATGGTTAGTATATATACATCTCCCAGTGCTCTCCACTAAGAGGATCTATAAACAGTGTCACTCCTATGACACACCCAGATATCGGTGTCTAAATTCCATCCCCAGTAAAAGAAGCCAGAGCTCCCTGAAGAAGTGGCTAGTTCCAGAGCTTAAGCAGGGCAAATAGGGCACAAACTTGGGGTATGTTGGGGTGCAGGAAGAGAGCTCACAGTTTGTTTTCATATATATTAAAATGTTAAATTAACATTATAATCAAACCAACAGTTTGGAGGTATTTTATCCAAGTTATAAAAAAAGACAAAATTTGGTTAATATCTATAGGGAACAATATAATCCACAGATTATTATTTTGATAGTTATTGACATTATTTAGACATTTATCTTAAAATTATTACTTCTTATTTTTAAGTCATGCTTAATGCTATTAAAACTGCTTATATTTAGTTTTTCTCTTCAAGAGATCTTGGTATACAATTTTTATAATTAATGGGTTAGACCTCTGAGCACAGAATACCAATTTATACTTTAAACTGATATATATAAAAGAAAAAGATGATGCATGATTATTTACAGGCATGTATTCCCTATGCCCTCCTTCAAATAGAAGTCACCACCTTTAACTGCTAAGCATTTTATTAACCTAATCAAAGCTGATGGTTTGAAAAAGATACAAACTCCTATACCAAGGATATCTGGATTGCGGAAAAAGCATTTTTTCAAACAGAAAGGGAGGAGATAATATACAATACAGAGTGGAGCTGCAGAACTCATGAGCCAAAAACTCACGACTTCAGAAAGACTTTTTAGTTCAAAATTTAGAGTTGAAATGAGGGCAGTTTCAGGCAGCTTTCTCTGTAAGGAATTATGACAAGGGTGAAATGCAAATAATTGATTCTAAGAAGTGTTTGTTAACCCTCACCACCTCCCCCCACAAATACTCTTCTACCCCCCCCCCCCGCCCCCCCGCCACACACACACACACTTGGGGGTTTCTTAAAGGTCTGGGTAAAATTTTGAAATGTTTACTTTTGACATACTGCTATTTCTTCAGTTAGATGGGTCTTATTTAAAGTATTGCACCTATATCACCCATAAATATTAGTTTATAGTAAAATATAGCAAATGGCCTTAAATGAATGAATTTATTGAGGCATTCCAAATTGATGGTTATGTTGAGTTATAAAATGTATATATGGTTCAGAGTTAGGTAATCAGGGGAGCTTTACTGAGGAAGTGGGGAAAGGGATACCATAAAGGTATATGATTTTTCTTTGTTCTTTTAAGCTAGTACTTAGGAAGCCAAGATCCTTGACTTCATTAAGGTTTACATAGCCAAGGAGAGAGAATTTAGAGTACATAAATCTTTCCAGAACATTGCAAGGCAGGCATGTAATAAACTGTTAACTAGTTCTCTCCTCCTTAATTCTCCTTTCTTGCTACTTCTTTTATTATTGATTCCTTGACTCCTTTGAGTCTAATTTTAATGATAGTCCTTCAGGTTTCTGAAAACCTGGGTCCTCTTTTAGTTCACTCCCTATTTGTTCAAGTTTCTAAAATTTCACGATTAACGCTAAAATATTTTTTCCTTCCAGAATTATTGGTTAAATAGAAGGTAACAACATAAGCTTTTAGAAGGATATGGTTTAATGTGATTGAGAGTAGGAATATTAATGAAAATATTTTAATTAATTTCTAATATGCACACAATAAAATATGATTACAATGTGGACACTAGCTTTGGAGAATTTAACTTTCATTAACAGAGTCGAAAGAAATATGTACTTAGAAGGATATAATCAATCTATTTAAAAAGCAAAACACAAGTTGATTAAAGTATTAATAAGATACAGGAAAGGATTCAAGGAGTAATATGCATTTAAAGTCAATCTTTAGGGCAAAGAAGAGCTTTATTATGGGATAAACTGAATCTATCACTGAGAGAGAGAGAGAAAGAGAAAGAATAAAGAGGACAAGGAGGAGGAAGGAAGGGAGAGAGGGAGGGACAAGGGGGAAGGATGGGGGAGAAAGAATGACTGACTGACTTGATTTTAGAGAGAAGCTGTTAAAAGGATGGATGGACCATTCTGCTTGAGATTTAGCAGAGGTGCTAATGATTAATGTGCAGGTCCTTTGTTATGACATATTAAGAAAAATACATATGGACTCATAGGCCTGATCTTTCCTTTATTCAAGAATAAAGAGGTACACGTTGGGAAATGTGCTGGCACACTTCCCTGATGGTCTGGCTTTTCTCATGGACAAGGAAAACACTGGATCAGGTGAGGTTAGAGAGGAGGTTGGCCTTAGAGGGCAGTAGGATGGGATGATAGACAAGACGTTGAGTTCAGGGTGTTAGCAAAACTAAGTAGGACTATGCTCCAAGCACAGCTCACTGACGCCCACAAGGGGGCGGGGGCGGGGAGCAAAAGTAAAGTAGTGAAAGGGCTCAGCAATGGGCAGAGGAGCTGCGTTTGAGTAAATGTACTTAAATAACGGCCATTTCTACTATCATCAGTTAAATGTGATGTTTTTAATATCATAGTTTTGTTCTTCCCAAATCTCTAGGACAGTTTTATTAAAAGTCACATCTTCACAAGTGGGATAAAACGTTATCAACAGACAAATCTGAGTAAAGGGTACAGGGATTTTTTTTTTTTTTTGTACTATTCATATTCTTGCAACTCTTCTATAAGGATAAAATAACTTTCAAATAAAAAGCTGGGAAAAGAAAAAAATACATATGTACCTTTAGCAAAAACCCAGTACTATTATATATGTCAAGGGTCAAATTCATGTAAGGCATTTGGAATAAAACCAGCCAAAGCTTAGCTGGTTTCAAGGTAAGTTTTTAGCTTCTATTATCTAACAAGGAAGGTTAGCAAATCCAAACTAGATATTTTAGTTTTGGTTCACCTCCAAGGTCAAATTTCAAGCTATCCAGGACATGTGGATTGTACACATATCACATCTTTGCCAGAAGCCCTGTCTCCAAAAAGTAGAATGCTTTTAAATCCAAATTAATTCAGTGGCTGGAGCAAGCAAGACTTTTTTTTTTCTCATTTGTATGGAGCTCCACTTAATGTGTAAAGAGTCCACCTGACCTATATAACTTCTCAAGGTCTGTTCCAAAGCTGGAAATGTTTTTGTAAGTTAATTCAGCAAAACCCAGCAAAAGTTTAATAATTCATCCAGGAAATATTTGTGCAAACTTTCTGAAAAAAATGTGATATAGAAACTGTTAAAAAATAAGAAATCAAGTAATTCACTAAAAAACTTTTACTAAATGAAATAGTAGAAAAATGAGGCACTCTGTGACTTCATATATTCATGGATATATTCTTTTATTATTATTACTTTTAATGTACATATATATTTACTGGTATTGTTGATAGTATTACAGATGTCTCCCATTGCCTCCTCTTTACCTCCCTCCTCCCAGCCCCTACCTACCCCACCCCACACCAGCTCTTCCCCACACTATTGCCCATGTCCATGGGCTATGCATGTAAGTATATAAGTTCTTTGGTTTATCTCTTCTCATCTCCCCAAACCCACATCAAGGTATATCAGTCTGTTCCAGGCCTCTATGCTTTGGGTTCTTATTTTGTTGGTCAATTCATTTACTTCATTAGATTCCACAAATAAGTGAGAGTATGTGATATTTGTCTTATTCAGATTGGCTTATTTCACTTAGCATAATAGTCTCCAGGTCTTCTGAAGTAGAAACATTTAAGGTATTTTATGAATGATTCTGTTAACTATCCAACTTACTTTTGTATCTGAACTGCAATATGAATAAATACTCAGGGTCTACAGAGAAAAAAATATACATTCAGAAAAAAAGAAATTATACTTAAAAGTACTATAAAGATACAGATAATCTTTAAATAATTATTTATAAGTCTCTTAAGATTCTGGAGAAATTAAATTTTAGGGCATTTTAGATTTCTATAGGCTGCTTACAATCTTAAAGCAAAATCTTAATGCTATTGATTTTTCTCTAAAATTAATATATATATGTTAATATAATAATGTTAACAGGTCAGAAAGTTGAAAGTTTTAAAATATTCTCACTATATTTTTAAATATTTAAAATTATTTGCTATTAAATTTCAACATGTGGTTTAAGAGATATTAAGAAATTATTTTAAAATATCTATCAAAGCACCACATTTTAAAATGAGTTAGATTTACTAGAGTCTTTATTTCTAAGTAAACTAAGAAAAATGTAAAAGGCATTAGTTTTCCCACAAGTAATATTGAAAAATAAATTAGATTATTGTGATAATATGTAAATAAACTTTGGTATTTTGCATTTTTTATGCAGTGTAACAAACCCATCATAAAGTTCAAAGACAGAAATCATTTTTGTCATTATTCTATGATTAAAGATATTTATGGCTCACAGAAAGTATATTTCTCTCAACTTAATAAAAATTGATCAGCTTTTTGGTTTGGATTGATATAATTATTTTCATCTATAATATAATAAAATATATTTTATTTCAACTGTTAACGTGGTAGATTTAAGTTTAGAGCTAAATATTTAGCCATATTTAATAATTATGAACTCTTGAATCCAAATTTTATTTTTATCCTGTTGCATAGTAGAGACTATCAGAAGTTGCCTAGACATTTTTGAAGAGAGAATTATGTGGTAGGTAAGTAAATATACAGATGTATACAGCTATGATTTTTTTACGTGGAAAGCACATATTTATCTGGACCCTTTTCCATGGAATTAGTTCTGAATCAAAGGTTAGAAGACATCTGCCTCCCACAATCACTGGTTTACATCTTGCACTTTTCCCCTCTATAAACAGAATATATCACAGCTCTCCTGAGGTAACAGCATAGAAGGGATGTGTTATTTTGATTCTATTTTTCAACAACACAGACATCAGTGTTTATAACAGTGTCTGCTGTGATAAAATCCTTGCTAAAAATAAGACAAATGACGAAAAGCAATAGGTAGGCAAGGTTCAGTGTTGTGAAACACAATAAACAGAAGTGAATAGGAAAGAGGAAAAAATAGAAACCACGTTGCTTATTGGGTACATGCTATAAACTTGGCACTTCTTCCAGCAACCCCAGGTTCCTCACCCAAGTTCCTCTCAGATAGCCTCTCTGGGAGTTTCCTTTCCCACGCCATTAGGCAGTATAGCTACCTCATTTTACCGGTAAGGAAATAAAGTTTCAATTGTTACACAACTTACCAAAATCATACCTCATTATAAAATGAGCTATTATATAATAAATAAAAATATGATCAAGCTTAGTTTGTAGAAAATATCCAAGTAAAGAATAATGCAACACTTGGGTTGCGGGAAACGAGTTAAGTCGGCTCGCGTGAATTGCGCGTACTCGGCGGGAGCCGTCTTAACTCGGTTCATATAGATTTGCGGTGGAGTGCGGGAAACGTGTAAACTCGGGCCGATTGTAACTGCGTATTACCAAATATTTGTTTCAAAGATACCTACCTGCGTATGCGAACCGTTTCATACCCATTTCAATCGAACCCATACTTCAAAAGACATAGGAATTTTAAACTAACTCTGATTTTGCGCGGGAAACCTAAATAATTGCCCGCGCCAGCTTATATTGTGGCGGGAAATTCACCCGACACCAGAGTGTTTTAAAAAGACATAATGGAATGGAAGGGATTGAAATTTCTAAGTCAGCTTCCTGTATGTGTGTGCATGTGTCATCATTGTTTGCTAAGAAACATTTACCAATGCTTACTAATGATAAATCGGGTTCTCTCCATATTTCAACACTTATATACGTTAAGATCTGTCTTTTATAAATCAACACTGCACAAGGAATCCAATCTATCCCTTTTACATGGAAAACTGACAAGTGTTTTTCAAAGTCAGGATTCATTTATTTAACAAAACTGCCTTCTTGTCTCCATTTTGAAGTAAAAATGTGTATGTATTGTGTCTGTATGAGCTAACTAACCTTATGGAAGCTGGAGAGATAGAAAAGTTAAAGGTTGAACTTTAACCTATTATATCCCAAGCAAGATAAAACAATATCCCACCAAAAACTGTCTATAATTTTATTCTGTATTATTGCTGCTTAGTCATAGACTTTTATATGAAAATATTATTTTCAATATTAAAGGGTAAGATTCTATATTGTTAGAAGATTGGTTATATGTAAATTGAGGCAGCATGTGGCATGGGGAGGAGATAAAAGTTCAAACAATGATAATTTTCTTTGGTGGACAGCCGTATAGAAAGCATTCAAGTACCTGGCAAGCAGAAGGTTTTGCAAGGCCGGTGAAGCATAATCACCAGATGCTGGCGTGATGCAATAGGCAAAAAGATGAACCCGGATTTAAAATGCTTGAAGAAAAGTCCACTGATAAGTAACAGGTCCTGGCAATATGATGAATCATGATCAGGATTGTTTAAAGTTAGGGGAAATGTAAACAGATATTCAGATTGGGTCAGCAGAAACACAGTCAAGACAGGTAAATTCAGTAACAGGTCTCCTGCCTCATGGCAGAGGATTTTGAATTTGAATTCCTGTGTCCAGAGATACAGAAAAAGTGGAGAAAGCATCTAAAACAAAGGTAAAAAGTGGAGTCCTTGAGGCACCTGGCAAGGAAAATGGTGCAGCTTTGGAATCTAGTCCAGACTGGCCCAGTAGTTGAGCCCACTTGATGGTGAACCACTTTACTCATTTAGGTTTTATTAAGTATTTCGTTAAGGTTCAGCTTGTCATAGTACTGGGGATGCAACAAGGAGTAAAAGGAAAGTCTTAAAAATATACCTGCATATTCTCTTTTGGAAGTGATGATGATGAAAGTCAGAAAGATGCCTGTAACCTTCTAAGGTGGAAAATCAGAGTGTGGCAGGAATTTAAGGGAAGAATGGCCAGTGCTTGGGGATGGTCGATAGAAGATAAATCACTTTTTAAAGTAAATTGGAAGGAATGTTGTGATGGGGCTGTGCTCAAGTGTGAAATTGTGGGTATTTGCATGAGAGGAAGCATCTTACAAGAAAATAGAAACTAATTGTTGTTAGATCAAGTCATTGGTATAAATAAAATGAGCAGAGAGAGAATCCAAATGGGATATAAACTAGGGTACATACTAGGAATTAAAGAGTTCAGTGACGATGTGAAGTAATGAACCCTGGAGTAATTCTTTTAGTTTGCAGATACATGGTCAAAGCGTCCTTATATCCTTGTTCCTGCGTACTGAGTGGCTTCTGCTAGCTTTGCCCTTGTTCACACAGGCTAAGGAAATGGAATGCAGCTGTTTAAAGTATATAAACATAGTCAGATAACATTGAGATGACTACTTCTTGAGAAAGGTTATTTAAAAGTCTCCCATTACTTGAGGTTGAGAGATAAGAATGGGTGATACAACTTTTACATATTCTACAGCTTGTCTAGGTTAACATTTCTCTTGTACTGTGGTAACAGACAAATTAGATCAAATTTATATAAGAAGATATCCCCAAACTGGGGTATGCTTGAGTCTCATATGCTCTCTCCATTCAAGCAGTTGAAATCCCAGGAGAAGTTGTAACTATGAGATAACTAGGGAAAATGCAAGATATGCATGTAGAGAGAGAGAAACAGATGTGTTACCATTGTGTATCTTTATCAGTACTTCAGAAAATGTAGCTCTATAGCAAATGTGAAGATGAATGGGATGTTTGGCAGAAAATAGGGTGACTGGAAAAAATAATAGCGGAAGCACATGAAAATACTAGTAAGCTGGGAGCTTACTGGGGCGTATGGAGATAGGGAAATGGTACCTTTTATAAGATATTTCAGAAACCCATTTTTGAAGCCAAGTGACCCTAGTTGGAACCACATAAGTATTAGGCGGACAAAGCAGAAAAGAGATAGAGATCCAAAAAGATAAGTAAATTTGTTTAAGAATCAATAGCTAAATTAAGGCTAGTTTGACACTGAAACCTCTCCATCTACAGGTTACTAATACATTATATTCAATATTGAGACTGTGGATATTTTAAAATATTAATGTGCCATGTATTATTTATAAATTATTTTATTTGATAAATTTACTTTACAAAATTGGTAACCAATCCAAATATTTTGATGTATCTCTAAAGCAAATTAGATATTTCTTTCTAATGCATTTTACCAGAATACTGAGACTCTATATTATAAATTAAGATTCATTTCACCCTGGCTGGTGGTATTCAGTTTCGGCCTCCACACTGAAGGGTCACAGGTTCGATCCCCAGTCCCAGTTGGGATATGTGGGGAAGGCAACCAATCAATGTCTCTCTCTCTCCCCCTCCCTCCTTTCCTCAGTCTCTAATATTCAATGGAAAAAATATCCTCAGGTGAAGATTAACAAATAATAACAATATAATAATTCTTTCTATAGATGACTGTATTTGATCTTTTTTAACTAACCCAAAAAGTGAATGCTCAGGACAATGTAACTTGAGTCCAATTTAAAATGTTGAATTTAAGCCAGTCATAAACATCACATGATCTCACTCATTTGTGGAATATCATGAACATCATAAACTGATGAACAAAAATAGATACAGAGATAAAGAAGCATCAAACACACTGTCAAACTTTGGTGAAAAAGCAGGGGAGGGTTGAGGGGAGGGTAAGAGATCAACCAAAGGACCTGTATGCATGCATATAAGCATAACCAATGGACACAGACACTTGGGGGTGGGGGGATGTGCCGGGTGGGTGGGGGAGGCCGGGAGAGGTCAAACGGGGGAAAAGGAGACATATGTTCTACTATTTGTAATACTCCAAACAATAAAAAAGACAATATCAATAAAATAGTGGCTGATAAAAATAAATAAATAAAATGTTGAATCTAAGTGCTACATAATTCCCTACTATTCACTTTGAAAAATTGCTTGCTGTAATTATTAATGCTTAGAAAAAGAGGACACCAGTCTGTCATGCTTACTCTCAATTCTTTTTGTTTGTTTGTTTGTTTGTTTGTTTCCTCAGTCAATATGCTTTATTCGGAGATTCTAAGCAGGTAAACTTGCTATTCATGGCACATACCTAAACGGAAGCCTGTGAAAAATAATGGATAAACATTAAGGTTCCAAAGTTCTTATCCATGGGGTCATCAGGCTATTGATCTTGCTTATTTATATTTTCCTTGCCAATAAAATTTTTCTTACTCATCTGAAAAATCTTAATATCTGTAATATCTGACATAAACAGTCAGATAAATAGTGTGACTTCATAAGCTATTTTCTATCGCAAACATGACATAATGTGATTTCAAATTAAATCATGTGTAAAACTATATTTTTACCTTTTTATTTGGAAATAATACTTAAAACTAAATCCTAACCAAATGAATCATGATGACTTATTAATGATCATGCCCTATGCCATCTATTTTCTGTATGAAATGCAAACTCCAAATCATTAAGTTATGCCTGGAAGCTTTAACTTGCATTTATTTTCATGGAGTCATATCAAAATAGTTATCAATACTTGCAATGCATTCATGTATTTGGATTTCAGGTTCCCCCCAAAATGAGTCGCTTAAAATACAAGCCACGTCACTGACATAGAGGTAACAGTCTGATAAATGAAACAAAATGATGCGCCTTGAAAAATAGAATAATCTCATCTCTATGCCCCAGTAACCCTGTGTAGTCTGCAATAATTGGCAACTGTTGCATTCTTACCTTTGGATAAATGGGACTGAAAATATTTCATTTGGGACTTAATGTGTGCTGAATGCCAGATAAAGTATGTCTGCTATTTGGGTTTAACCTGGTTTTGTTGGATACAGATTGTTTTATTTATTTATTTTTTTAAATATTTTATTGATTTTTTACAGAGAGGAAGGGAGAGGGATAGAGAGTTAGAAATATCGATGAGAGAGAAACATCGACCAGCTGCCTCCTGCACACTCCCTACTGGGGATGTGCCCGCAACCAAGGTACATGCCCTTGACCGGAATCGAACCCGGGACCTTTCAGTCCGCAGGCCAACGCTCTATCCACTGAGCCAAACCGGTTTCGGCAAGATACAGATTGTTTTAAAAAAATGTTTTGTGATCTTTCTTTTCAATGTCAGAGGTATATTTTCCCACATGTGTCTTTATGGAAGATGATAACTATATTAATCAATGTAAGTATTAATTAATATCAGCATGTATTATGGGCCTATCATGTATCAAAACTGTATGAATACCTCATTTTAGTTATTCCTCTCAACCCTAGGGTACCTAGAAGTAGGATTTTGCAGTAGAAGATAGTAAGGCTCAGAAGATACTAAGGCTATAATATTCTCCAAAAAAAGTGGGGCATCTCTAATACTCTCAACAATAAATATAAAAGTTCACAAAGACTAGTAAGTGAGAGAACTGGAATTCAGGTTTTCATTTATTTTCAAGTACTGTGTTCATAAATTAGAAGAATCAAAATGTCTATACTACCCAAAGCAATCTACAGATTCAACACAATCCCTATTAAAATACCAATGACATATTTCACAGATCTAAAACAAATATTCCAAAAATTAAGGTGGAACCAAAAAAGACCCCAAATAGCCACAGCAATCTTGAGAAAGAAGAACAAAGTTATCAAAATACCAGATATCAAACTATACTACAAAGCCATTGTAATCAAAACAGCCTGATACTGGCACAAGAACGAACAAATAGACCAATGGAACAGAACAGAGATCCCAGAAATTGACCCAGGCCATTATGCTCAATTAACAATAAATAAGAAGAGGTAATAGCATACAATGGAGTAAAGATAGTCTCTTCAGTGAATGGTGTTGGGAAAATTGGACAGGTACATGCAAAAAAACCAATTAAATTAGACCACCAACTTACACCATACACAAGAATAAACTCAAAATGAATAAAAGACTTAAATGGAAGCCATGAAACTATAAAAATCCTACAAGTAGAAAACATATACAATAAAATCTCAGCAGTATTTTTACATCCCCATGAGCAAGAAAAACAAGGAAAAATTAATGAATGGGATTATAGCAAAGTAAAAAGCTTCTGCACAGCAAAAGAATCCATCAACAAAATTAAAAGGAAACCCACTATATGGGAGAACAGATTAGCCAATGATACATCTCATAAAGGTTAATTTCCAAAATATATAAAGAACTCATACAATAGGCAAAGGACCTAAGTAGACACTTCTCGAAAGAGGACATTCAGAAAGCCAAGAGACATATGAAAACATGCTCAAAGTCACTAATCACCCGAGATGCAAATCAAAACAATGAGGTACCATCTCACACCTGTCAGAATGGCTATCATCAACAAATCAACAAATGACAAGTACTGGCAAGGATGCAGAGAAAAAGGAACCCTCATGCACTGCTGGTGGGAATGCAGACTGGTGCAGCCAATGTGAAAAACAGTATGGAGTTTTCTCAAAAAGTTAAAAATGGAACTCTCATTTGACTCAGTAATCAAACTTTAGGACTATATCCCAAGAAACCAGAAACACCAATCAGAAAGGATATATGCACCCCTATGTTCATAGCAGCACAATTTACAATAGCTAAGATTTGGAAACAGCCTAAGTGCCCATCAGCAGATGAGTTGATTAGAAAACTGTGGTACATCTATACAATGGAACACTATGCTGCCATAAAAAGAAGGAACTTTTACCATTTGCAACAGCATGGATGGACCTGGAGAGCATTATGCTAAGCGAAATAAGCCAGTTGGAGAAAGATAAATATCACATGATCTCACTCATATGTGGGCTATAATGATCAACATAAACTGATGAACAAAAATGGATCCAGAGATAAGGTGGCACTGAGTACACCATCCAACTTCAGGGAGAAGGCAGGGGATGGGGGGGTTTAAAGATCAACCAAAGGACTTTTATGCATGCATATTAGTATGACCAATGGACACAGACACTGAGGCCTTGGGGGCTTGCCCTTGGGGGTAGGAGTGGCCAGGGGGCTAATGGAGGGGAAGGGGGAAGGAGACATGTAATACTTTAAACAATAAAAGTTGTTGGATTTTATTAAAAAGAAAACAAACACAAAAACTCATACACTCAACACCAGGAAAACAATCGAATTTAAAACAGGCAAAGGACCTGTATAGACACTTCTCCAAAGAGAATGTACAGATGGCCAATAGCCTGTGAAAAAAATGCTTAACTTCACTAATCATCTTACCCTTTGAGACAGCATGGAAGGACCTGAAGATTTTTATGCTAAGTGAAATAAGCTAGTCATAGAAAGACAAATATCAGATGCTCTCATTCATATGTGAGATGGAATCTAATGAACAAAATAAACTGTTGAATAAAATAGATCTGTTGCAGAATTTACCAGGCAACCGGAAAACACCCAATGAGTACTCAGAAGATTGAGGAAAAACCCTTTATTTGCAGATGTACTAGTACAGTGACTCAAGGGAGTCAGTTTTCTGAAGCCTGAGTGATGGATATATAGGAAGCTTTCCTTTTATTCCCTTAGTTTCTTTGTTTCCTAACTTCTGGACTTTTGTGGCAGGCTTTTGAAGCCCTACTAAGTCAGTTAGGATGGGGAAGTAAGATTACATCTAAAAGCCAGGCCTGGGTGGAGCCAGTGACCTCCCCTCTGGCTAAGCTGTTAAATTCTTGTTTGTGGCCCTTGTAAACTGGGAGCATTTAGGAAAACAGATTATTGCCTAAGGAAGGGGCAGTGACTTAATTATAGGCTAACAAGAATGTTCAGCCAGAATACTGGTTATTGGCAGAGATTCAGATTGCTAGCGTCCACCCCCTCTCCCCATTGTCTTTTATTCCCCTCAGATCCAGAGGCATAGAAACAGGGAACAGATCGACAAATCTCAGAGGAAATAGGGGAGGGAGGGTGGGAAGAGATTAACCAAAGAACTTATATGCATACATGCATTGCCCATGGACACAGACAATAGGGGCAGTGAAGGCTTGGAGCATAGAGGGAACTGAGTGGAGAGAGGCAATGGAGGGAAAAAGGTGGGGCATCTGTAATACTCTCAACAATAAATATTTAAAAAATAACTACAATTAGGTATCACCTCACACCTGCCAGAATGGCTCTCATCAATAAATCAGCAAACTATAAGTGCTGGCAAGGATGTGGGAAAATGGAACCCTAGTATACTGCTGGTAGGAATGCAGACTGGTGCAAAACAGTATAAAGTTTCCTCAAAATATTAAAAATGAAGCTGCTATTTGAACCAGCCATCCCACTTCAGGAAATACATTCTAAGAATTCAGAAACACCAATCAGAAAGGATATATGCACCCCTATGTTCATAGCAGCATTATTTATTATAGCTAAGATCTGGAAACAGCCCAAGTGCCCATCAGCAGATGAGTGGATAACAAAGCTGTGGTACATTTACACAAAGGAATACTATCCCATATAATAAAGAGCCAATATGCTAATTAGACTGAACAGCAGAACGACCTTCTGGATGACAGTCTGGACGACAGTCTGGATGAACTTCTGGATGAAGCTGGGGCTGTGAGGGTGGCCGAGGCTGCAAGGGCTGGCCAAGGCAGCCGGGGCTGCGAGGGCTGAGCCCCTTGCACGAATTTTATGCATTGAGCCTCTAGTGCTGCTATAAAAAAGAAGGATCTCTGAGCTTTTCATCAGCATGGAGGGACCTGGAGAGTATTATACAAAGCTAAATAAGCCAGACAAAGGAAGTCAAACATCGCATGAACTCACTTATATGTGGAATCTAATGAATAATATAACGATGAACTAAATAGGACCAGAGGCATGGATGCATGGAACAGACTGATAGATCTCAGACAGGAGGGCAGTGGGGAGTATGGGAAAAGATTAACCAAAGAATATACTAATATATATGCATAGCCCGTGGACTCACACAATAGTGTGCTGAAGGCATGGGCTGCAGCAGGAGCTGGGTAGATGGGGACAATGGTGGGAAGATGGGGGACATCTGTAATACTGACAACAATAAATAAAATAACAATAGGTAAGTGTGACTTTCTTGGTAAAATGGCTTAAGGTTACTTGAAGAAAGAATAGCAAAGAGAAAAATGCCTTGGATTGGTAACTCATTTAGGCATATTTAAGAAATGACATTGTCAATAAATCAGGGAGGCAGGGGTGCAAAGTACATATAGGATGCATTTTCAACCAACAGATAAGAAAGGACACTTTGGATAAGACTGGAATGAACTTTTATGAACTGTAGAAGGAAATAGGATACAAACTCTTGGAAAGTGAGGAAACGCAAAATGTTCCTTCCTCCTCAAAAAATATGTAACTCTGTTTGCAGTGGTTATATTTTATTGCTTAGAGAAGGGAGGTAGGAAAATAATTGCTTTAAGCAGCAGCATAAGAATTTGCACAATTAAATTTTAGGGGTTATTCACTTGAAAAGCAGCACAGTCCCTGAAGAGCACCTCCATTATTGACAGGGAGGTGACTGAGTCCCCAAAGGGACTTTCATTGTCAGATGAAACATATGTCTAACTTGATGTAGAAATATTTACTCACCCTCAGTTTTTGGCAATATTGCGACATAAAGTCTGAAGAAGAGATTTGAGGTGATGGTTTCAAAAATTAGAGGGAAATCATGGAACAAATCCAATAAAGTTTCCTGTGAGTCATGAGCACATAAAACAAATTAATAGTATATGGGACATTATAGAAAGTATTGTAAGGTATGAGTTAACTCCTGAAAATGGGAAGAGAGTTTTCCAGCCGAGGGTTGCCACGTCAGATTTTGGATCAGAAACAAGCAGAATCAGAGCATTGTTGGAAAGTAACTGAGAAACAATAACAACATGTGAAACTCCAGAAACTGAAGAGTAAATAGACTTGAAGATGCCACCAATTACCCCTTTCTGACAAAGAAGAAAAAGAAATCAATGGAGTATGCTTGGTTTGGAGTGGTCTAGACTCTCTGATTTAGTGTTCACAGAGGTCAGGACTATCAGAGCATTAAGCAAACAAACAAACAAAATCAAGAACCTTCATATCCTCACACTGGACATGGGGAATGATGGGAAGGAGAACTATCAAAAGAGGTAGGTATTATTAGTATAAATGTCATTCACTTTCTTTAAACTTGATTTTTCACCAAAAGGCCATATGTAATTATGGCTTCCGATTTGAAAAATCATACATTAGGTCTATTTAGAGCTAGTTCTACTAGTTCTATTTTTTACTATTATTTAATATTTCAAATAAACTAGTATTTTTTACATAACTTTTAAAAAAAATCCTTACCCAGGGACATGTTTATTGATTGGAGAGGGAAGGGGGAGAGAGAGAGAGAGAGAGAGAGAGAGAGAGAGAGAGAGAGAGAGAAGTGTCAGAGACAAACACCAATCAGTTGCTTCCCACACGTGTCCCAGCCAGGGCCTGAAGCTGCCATCCAGGTATGTGCCCTGATCAGGAATCAAATCTATGACAGTTTGGTGTATTGAATGATGCTCCAACCAACTGAGCCACACTGGCCAAGGCTCAAATAACTTTTATGAAAGTCTTAATATTGAATAAAAGCAGTTAATAAATGTTTAAACAGTAAAGAAATTTAATTTCTACTACCTGGTTATTAAAAGTAAATGTGAGGATAAAGAGAGGTATTTTAAAACAAAACATGTTAAAATTTGTGAAGTTATTTGAACAATGAAATTCAACCTTCCTTTGGACACACTGTTTCCATGATTCCATATGACTGTCATTATATTTAAAATAAAGCATTACAGATACCATCTTAAGGACTGTAAAATATGTCAAGAATTCAATTTTCTTATTTTCATTTTTCAATAGGAGAGTGATTCTGTTTTGGGATTTTTTTCCCCCTAGCTTTTATTTTTGTGGAGTTCCTTCAAGGCAACTTTTTCACAATATAATATCAAACATCTGTTTTCATTTAAATGGCAACATATGGCTTGAAATTATAGAATCTCTTTAAGTGACTTACTCCATTGCCCAACCACTGTAGAAGGAGACAGGCCTCTATGAATCAATTATTAGAAACTGCTCTATGAATCAGTTATTAGAAACTGATGTGGAAATAGCTGAAATGTTCCCTAGGCCACATGTTATGAATGCGAGGATGGTTTTTGTTCATTTATTCCTTTTCATTGTTTGCAAATATAGTTTTTAAACATAAGGAAATCAGACCAGTAGAAACTGAAATAATTGAAGCTACCATGACACTTGATCTCTCTCATGACTTATTTTGAACTATATGTAGCTCAACTTACAACGCTTTTAGGGAAAAGATCCGGCACAATGTCAGCAAGAGCACAAGATAAAATAAATTTTCACATCTTTGCTATTTTGAACTTATAGATTATGCCACAGAGTCCATTTTTATATATTTTTTATTTTCTTAAGATTCAACATCACTAATGAAAAACTAGTCAACATTTGCTAAATGTATGGACTAATATGGTTACTTGATTGCTCTTAGAGCAATTGTAATTCTAGATATTTTTGAAACTTTTAAAGTATAATTAATATGTTGCTATTTTACACATGTACACACATACATACATGCATACATACATACAAAACTTCCCTAGCTAGTCCACTTGAAGACTTGGGAACAATGACAATGCAAAGGCATTAAGAACACTAACAACCGATATTTTTTCACCATCTCCACTTAAAGGAACATGGTTCCTGTCTCCTGGGTTGGCACAGGAAAAGCACAAAATGATCCTGAAACTCTAATGGTTACAGAAAAAAAAGGAAGCACAAATTAGTGAGAGGGATTTGTCCAGGATATGCCTGGAGAAGACCTCCCCTTCTGGTTGAGATATAGTAATGGGGACTCTAAAGTACTCTTCTTCCTGAAATAACTAATACATGAACAATAAAATATATGAAACAATGGTTTTTAAGACATTGGGCATCAAACAACAAAATGCAGTGATCCCTGAACATGGAAAACAAATAAGGTGAACAGGATGATTGTCCCTACTTAGAGCTTGGACAGAGTCTCAAGGGCATGGTGCAAAGAGAGGGGTCTCAGATAGAGTCCAGTGGAATCCTCCAGGTGAGGAGATAAAGTTCGGAGGCTTGGGAGATCCAAGTATCTATAGGACAAGAATTCCATTCTGAGTGGGGAAAAAAAGTCCATTAAAAGTGAGGGCAAAAGAAAACTCACTCAAAACCACAAAAGCTGAAAGAATTCATTCCTACATATTCACAGTCTAAAAGTGTGAAGGAAAATGATACCAGATGAAAATCTGGATATACATAAAGGAATAAAGAACATGCAAGGCAATTCAATGGGATTTTGTTTTATAATAATTAACTATCTTTAAAATTTAAGATAATTGACTTCTGTTTCAGGGGTCACCAGGACACCCCGTCGGACTTGAAGATTTGTACAGGTACTCACAGGACTCCTGAAAGCAGCTATACTTACAGCTACAGCTACTTACAGCAAAATGGTACAGTTTAGAATCAGCAAAGGGAAAAGGGTGCATGGTGAAGTCCAGGAGAAACAGGCACTAGCTTCCAGGTGTCCCCTCCCAGAGGAGATGTATGGATGTACTTAGTCCTTCCAACAACCTGTGTCAACATATGTGAAATATGGAAAGCTCACCTGAGCCTTGTTGTCCAGGGTTTTAGATGGTCAATCCTGTAGGCACTGATTGAGTCGTCACTTTCTGCAAGCCAAACACAGCCTACTGTCTCAGACCTCTTTACAAACATGACCTTTTTCAGGTAGGTTCATGAATGGGCGCCAATAATATTTGTATTCATGAAATACACATCCATCTTTCACTATCCATAGCCCAACCAAGTGCTTTGTTTGCCTCTTGCTTAGTTCCAAGGGTAAGAAACAAGTTATTTTTTTAAAAATATTTTTATTTATTTCAGAGAGGATGGGAGATGGGGAGAGAGATAGAAACATCACTGATGAGAGAGAATCATTGATCAGCTTCCTCCTGCATGCCCCCTGTTGGAGATGGAGCCCACAATCCAGGCATGTGCCCTGACCAGGAATTGAAACTGGTTCATAGGTTGATGGATACTCAACCACTGAGCCACACCTGGGCAACAACAGTTTATTTTTAGTTGCCTGTGGAATGTTCCAGGTGACTCCTGCCCAGGCTCTTCCTGATAACCTCACCTGGTATCTCTGCTGGACCTATACATGGGCCTCTGTTAGGTACCCGTGTCACCTGTGCATGTCAGTCAGTCTAGTTTATTCTTCAGTTTCTGACACTATCATGGTATCAAGAAGAAGTGTATTTTCACACTCGGACTCTGCATCAAGTCCAAATCCCTATCAAATAATGACAATAAGCTGGTGATTTCAAATAACCCCGTGAATACAGGAAGCCAGGCTGGCGTCTGGTTTCTCCTAGACTTCCCCCATGCACCGTTTTCCCTTTGCTGATTTTAAACTATATCGTTTTGCTGTAAGTAGTTGTAGCCATAAGTATAGCTGCTTTCAGGAGTCCTTTGAGTACCTGTACATGAAGGCAAACTGCTGTTGGCTCCTTTCCAAGACTGAGATGAAGAACAAAAGCATTTGTAAATTCAATCGCTGAGTACCGTTGTCCTTTAGCTTGATGTATATTTTGCAGTTTTGAAACCATATCAAGGACTGCTGATGCTAGAAGTGGTGAATAACTATTTTATTAAAGTCTCAGTAATCTACTGTTGTTCTCCACGAACCCTTTTTTTGTCATGAGCCACTCAGGGCTATCGCACATATGTTGATAGCAGCACTCTAACTTCCAATATGCCGTTCATTTAACTGGCGTTTTAGTTTCCTGGAGCCATCGTAAAAACATGATTACAAACTGGTAGCTTCAAACAACATACACATTTTTGTCTCACTGTTCTGCTTCTCAAAGCCCAAACTGAAGCTGTTAAATCTGAGGCAGTTCAAGCCTTTCGATCCAGCTGCCAATTTTCAGAACATGCAGAAGACAGAAGTACATAGTGAATCGTTCCATGACTGTGCAATCAGCCATTCAGACTGTGGGATACTCTACAAGTTAATGGCTTGGGTGAGTTAACTGATAGAATGTAATCAACAAGGTTGCATGGAACGAAAGTTGTGCATTAGTGTTTTTTTAAAGATGTGACTTAAATTTATAATTTAAAAAAGATTAAAAATGTCACTGGTAAATACAGATGTTTTGACATATGCTCTGATTTTTTTCTCAATTTAGATATGTTGGTAGAAAATTAGAAAGTAAAATAGAGAGACTACAAAAATTGTGCAGTCCAATAGGACTAAAGGCAATCCTTGTTCTAACTACTGTTTGAATAATTTTGAATATTCTAGAGAATTAGTGGCAATTATATTCTTTATTCACCTGAAATGGCATATAAGAAATGTGCTAATCAATTAGGCTGATAAATACATTTTAGCGATAGACAATTCTATAAATTGAGGAGATTGTTAAGAATCTGCTGTTTCTGTCCTGGTGTGCCAAGGTTTCGGGTTTCATGCCCAGTCGGGGCACGTATAAGAATCAACCAATGAATGCATAAATAAGTGAACCAGCAAATCTCTCTCTCTCTCTCTCTCTCTCTCTCCTTCTCTCTCCCTCTCAGTCTCCCTTCTTCTGTTTCTCTAAAATCAATAAATAAAAATTAAAACAAAAACACTACAAAAAGAGAATCCACTGTTTCTAATTATTGGCAACCTACGCCTGAAGACAATTAGCTATTTCATGCTAATATGTGATTTACATGTCTGGTACAGGCAAATGTTGACTCTGGAACCATTCCATCTGTTTGCTGCCCTATTGTTCATGCCTTGCAGTGGTTGCCTGCGCTGGGTACCCTATAGTCTCACCCTTTCATAAGCAGAGAAGCTACAAGACTGGGGCTTAAAACTGATGTAAATCCCTAGATAAAGACAAGGTAAGAAACTTTACCTCACAGATGGGTGAAATAGTCATGTGTTGCGTTCTTTCATTAGCTCACTGAGGTATTAAGTGTGTAAATGAGAGTGCTTTCAAAAGGGAAAAAAGGGTATAATTTCTTAAAGTGAGAAAAATATTGCCAACTGATTTTAATGCCACTTCGATTCCTTTTGAACCCAGTCACTCTTTAACACCCACAAGCTGTCTGTAGAAAGAAGGCCACACGGCTGTTGGCTGCCCTGGGTGTCTGGCTGTCCTCCACCAAGGCTCCGATAAAATAAGCTGTCTTTATAATAACAGCATTAAGTTGGCTGTAATTGAAATACATGTTTTACACTGTTTTCTTTAATCTTTAACCAAGACTTTACAAGAGGTAATGATTTCATTTTATATAGCTGGTGCCTTATCTTTGGAATACGAAATTTCAGGGTGAGCTTCTTAAGATGTGATATCCTAAAGTTATCTGCCTGTTCCTCTTGACAAAGCTGAACAGTGAAAAAAGAAAAACGTCATGTTCATAAATGGCATTGAACCCAAGATTTAGAGAGTTACGGAGACATGTTTTGATTTAAAAACTGAGCAGAACATGTCAGATGAGAGGGAATGAGAATATACACATGCCAAAATGTCATTTTCGTAAAATACCTGTTTGAAGGATACTTCATTTTAAGCAGAAATTTAAATAAAACTGCAAAGAAATAACTAGGACCACTTTAGAGCACTCAGGATATTCCTTTGTGTGGATTTATATTGTGGATACAAGGTCATTATCACTCCTATGCCAGGAAAACTAGGTGTTTGTGACAGATTGAAAATAGATCAATAAAATGCACCATCAGCAACGTTATCACCATGCTTATCAAAAAGATTTAAATCTAAGTCAGAAAAATGCCCATTTCCTATAGAATAATGATCTTATAGACTGTATTCAAGTCATATAAGTCTTTTCAACTTCCTAAAACAAAATAGGAGAGGTCTGATAGGAGAAACAATATAAACTCTTCTCTAATTTAAGCTAAACTTAACAGGGCTTCTTGTCATTTCCAATTAGTGATATAAGTTTGGTAAAATGTTGCCTTTTAGCATATGATTGCTAGCTTTAGCTAAAATTATAAGTAATTTATTTTTTAAATATATTTTTTGCCGGGAGCCGGTCCATCCTTGCTGTTTCAAGGGACCTGGCATATATGGCATGCTGTTCTTAATATGTTTGCTCACCTTCTTGGTGCTATGTGTTTTAACCAAGGTCACCTCTCCAAGAAAGCTTGTTTCCCCAAGTAGGGATTTTTCCCTGAAGTTAGGGAGGGGATAAAACCCCTTAACTAAGTGCCAGGCGGGTAGTTAATCACTTTAACTACAAACAATCACACTTAAGCTACATAATCTTTACTCCCTGGAATGGAGATAAGAAACGCCCTAACCTTTGGAATAGAGATTGATAGGATTGGAATCAACTGGTATAAATACAGATGTAACAAGACAACAGGAGACACAGAACCTAGAGACAGGACTTGGCTAGAGATCCTAGATAGAACCTAGGGACAGATCCTAACCAGAACCTAGCCAGAGAACATGGCAAAAGATCCTGGACAGAACCTGGCTACAGAACTTCACTGGAGAACCTAGACAGAACATGGCAAAAGAACCTGGATAGAACCTGGCTAAAGAACCTGGTGACTGAACCTGGCTGGAGAACCTGGAGAACCTAGCTGGAGAACCTAGCAAGAGAACATGGCACCAGAACTTGGTTGGAGATCCTGACCAGAACTTGGTTGGAGTTCCTAACCAGAACTTCGCTGGAGATCCTGGAGGGAGAACCTCGCTATGCTGATGAACTGAAACCAGTTTCCATGTCATTCATTCTTCGCCGACTCCGTCCACACCTTAGGGGATCCCTGGACCCGTTGGGGTTGGACCCCAACAATTTTTATTGATTTCAGAGAGGAAGGGAGAGGGAGAGAGAGATAGAAACATCAATTATGAGAGAGAATCATTCATTGGTTGCCTGCTGCATGCCCCACACTTGGAACCCGGTCCGCAACCTGGGCATGTGCCCTGACCAGGAATCGAACTATGACCTCCTGGTTCATAGGTCAACATTCAACCACTGAACCATGCTGGCTGAGCTAAAATTATAAGCAATATAAATGTTACATTCTTATCAATTCCTTTAAGAGATATTGGCAAGTTTCCTGTTATTTTTAATCAGTTAATGTTCATAATTCTGTTTCAAATCAGTTTGCTTGTCTCTATCTACACTGTCACTAATTTAGCACAAACTACCTTCACGCTGCATCTATGCTAATAAAGAAGTTCCATGTTTGTCCTTTTCATGTGCAGTCTCGCCTTTTCTAAATACTTTATACTTAGGCCAAAATGATCCACCTAGTGTGACAATTTTATCTGACCAATTCCTGCCTAAAAGCATCAATTATCAATTACCAGTTGCCTTTTGTTTTGTTTTGTTTTATATTGTTTTGTTTTTAATCCTCACCTGAGGATATTTTTTCCATTGATTTCCAGAGAGTGTGCAAGGGAGGTGGGAGGGGGAGAGAGAGAAAACCATGGATATGAGAGAGATACATTGATTGGTTGCCTCCCACACATGCTCTGGCCTGGGCCGGGGTATCTGCAATTGAGGTACATTCCCTTGAACTAGAATAGAACCCGAGACCCTTGGGGCTGAAGGCCAGATGCTCTAGCTACTGACCCTGTTTTTTCCCCCTTGTTGTTGCCTTTGGTAGAATATGAGACCCAAAATTGCCATGAGCCCTTCATGACTTGGTTTTTTCTTACTTTGCCAACCTCATCTTTTACTACTCTCTAACTTGGCCTTTAGTATGACCCAGATCTGCTGAACTAATTGCAAAACTCTAGTCCTTTGCATAATCTATTGATCGGGCCTACCTATAACAATCCACCCTCAATCTTATCTACTCTCCTTCACTAAGTCAACAAATATTTACTGATCTCCAACCAGTAGGTTAGCTTGCTGCTGGGGTCCAGCTGATCGGGACTGAGGGAGACGGGCCGGACACGTCCTGGAGCCCTCCCCCAATCCCTCCCCGGCTGGCCAACCTCCTGCATCCCTCCCCAGCCCCGAACATGTACCAGTGGGGTCCCTAGGCCTGGTCTGCATCCTCTCACAATCCTGGACCCCTTGGGGAATGTCAGAGAGTTGGTTTCAGCCTGACAGCGGAACAACTGGTCACTATGATGCACACTGACCACCAGGGGCAAGATACTCAATGCAGGAGCTGTCCCCTGGTGGTCAGTGTGCTCCCACAGGGGGAGAACCACTCAGCCAGAAGCTGGGCTCACAGCTGGCAAGCTCAGCAGCAGCGCTAAGGATGTCCAACTGATGGCTTAGGCCCGCTCCCCGCCATCAATTGGACATCCCCCGAGGGCTTCTGGACTGCAAGAGAGCACAGGCCAGGCTGAGTGACCCCCTCCCCAAGTACACGAATTTCATGCACCAGGCCTCTAGTTGTAAAGTAAGAGATGCTCTGTGACTCACAAATTGCCAGGTGGTGTCACTGTGTGATAGCACAGAAGAGTCAGTCACAGGTGAATATATGACATAAAATAGGTATATGAGGATATCAGTTATTAAGAAATAAAGGATGGACTGTATGAAAACTAAAGATTTTATCTACTCCTGTGTCCCAAGCCCCTGTGTATTTTGCTCATTTCTTCCAGTATTGTAGAATTCTAATCAATAAATACGTGCCCTATTATTCTTTCCTATTTTCATAGTTCCTTTTCTTGAAGACAAACACTTTATATAAGATTCAAAGGCCAATTTGAATGTGTTTAAAACCTCTGAAGGTTTATAAAGTTAACTCAAGGTAAGTGAGACATATATAAGATTCATTTTGTTTATTCCTGCTTATTACCCACAATTTGGAGGCATTCTTGCAGTGTTTCTGACTTCCCTTTGACATGCTTTTATTTAAAAAGAAATCAAGTAATATTTCTAATTCCTCCCCCTAATTTTAACTAAAACCCCTATTTAAGGGAAGAGGGAAAAATATATAGACTATCTGGATAATCACCTTAGGTGTCTATTTCATTTTGCCTTAGTAAAACTAATTAATATTCACTTACTGGACATAATTTCTAAAAATGGTAGTATTCTAAGGCTTTCAACAGAGGCGTTAGCAGCAGTTATACTTATTGCTCCCCATAAATGCCCAGCTTAGTTGAAGGAAGCATTCGATGCTGTATTTGACTTGCAGCCCAGCCATTCAGCAAAATTCCGTTCCAACATCCTCTACAAACATGTAAGCGAAGCAAAGGAAGTGTATTTTAAACGTATTATCAACAAAAGGTCCTCATCCAATGCATTAGTAACAATAATAAAAGCGAAGTACATGCAGAGCAAAGGCACGGAGCTGAGCCAGGGGCCTCTGGAAGCTCTTTGCATAAAGCAATTTATGAAGCCTTTCCCATGGAGTATCCAATGTACTGTAAGTAACACTTCAGACACATTTAAAAATTGCTTCTTCCCCTAAGAAATGACGGTCAGAAATAGGCTCCTGATAGCAACCATTCCTGGCTTTTACCAGTTAGCACAAAAGCCCTGGCCATGGCTAAAAGGTTTAATTTTGATGTTTCAGTGGTCCCAAGGTCAAAAGCATGGATTTATCTACAATGGCAAAGAAAACTATAAATTCTATTACTGGTGACAGCAATATTCCTTCAGATACCTTAGGCTGCACGTAACTTTATTGCTACTTCTCGCAGGGACTTACAAGCCATTTTCATTTTACGGTCCCCGCCGCCGTGAGTCGACTCCACAATCCGAAGCAGCAGCCGTCTCCAATGGGTGCATAATTGAAAGGCAGCGTGTAAGCCGGGCATGGTACCATCCACCTGCACCTGCCTCTGCGTCCTGGCTGCCGCATCACCCGCCAGCTCCAGCCAATCAATACGTCTGGCCTGTCAGGTCGGATTGACAAGGTGCTTGCTGTGGCAGTTTTTACAATGCGCTCGCTATTATCGTCGCATGGTGTTCTTCCCTGTGCCTGGTTGGGAGACTGTGGCATCAAAATGCAGCCGAAGTCAATAGTTTGCATGGAACCGTTTTGTAAATGAGAAGTCACTAACTAGAGGCCCCTCTGATGGAGTTGGTGCACGAACGGCATTATATCAACTCTTTCCACAGAAAATAACAAGGTTTTAAAAAGAGTTTAGAAAAAAAATTGTTTTAGATGTGAGATTAATAACAGAACTAGTATATTTTGGGAACAATTTGAAGGAAAAAAAGTCACCTATATAATAAAGGTGTATAAATTTATGTCTATAAGTTTACTTACTAGAATATTAACGTAGAGGACAGAATTATTATGCTTTCATTTCAGCCTGGTTATGTGACGATATTAGCAGAGAAATATTCTGACTGCAAGTCTCTGAGGGTGGAGGAATACTTGAACACATCTGTTATGATAGTATTACTATTACAAGGAAAAACTCATCCATATTCTTAGTTTTGACCTTACCAAGGCTTTTCAGATATTTCAAGGCATAGGATTGTCTCAATATGGGAAAAAAATGAGTAATCCTATCTAATAAAGAGGTAATATGCTAATTGACCTTCATGCCATCACAAATAATTCGGCACCCACAGCCAATAAGGAGGGGATATGCTAATTGACTACCACGCCCTCAAAGATGGCGGCAAACACAGCCACAGGATGGCGGCACCCAGTTTCCTCAGTCCTGCCAGGATGGCAGGTGCTCGGCCACTCTGTGCACCTGCCTCCAGAATCCCCCAGTCCCCTTAGCCCAGGCCGGCCAGAGGTGCAGGCAAGCCTTGGATGGTGGCTGGGCACTGTCCAGGGCCGTCCGAGGCTTGTGCTGCCGGCAGTGGCAGCAGCAGAGGTGTGATGGGGCGTTGCCTTTTCCTGATCACCGGGTCGCCTCCCACCCCTGAGGGCTCCTGGACTGTGAGAGGGAGCGGGCCGGGCTGAGGGCCCCCCTCTCCAGTGCATGAATTTTCATGCACCAGGCCTCTAGTGTATTACATAAAATTATATTGAAACTCAGAATATTTAAATTACTTATTTAGGATAACACTGCTATTTAATGAGCAGTGTCTTTTTAAAAAATATGTTTTTATTGATTTCAGAGAGGAAGAGAGAGGGAGAGAGAGATAAAAACATCAATGATGAGAGAGAATCATGGATCGGCTGCCTCCTGCATACCCCCTACTGGGGATTGAGCCCACAATCTTGGCATGTGCCCTGACCAGGAATCAAACCATGACCTCCTGGGTTCATGGGTCAATGCTCAACCACTGAGCCACACTGGCCAGGCAACCAACAATGTCTTGTATGTTGGTAAATATCAGAATTATGACCAGAACCCAGAAACACATGTATAAAGATAATGAGCATTTAATGAACAACTGTGGACCAAGCAAATGAAGACTATTTTGAATACATGATTGGAGCTGTAGAAAAAGATCTATTCACATAGAAATCTAATTCATTTATTTTATTTTTAGCCATTGTTTCCTTATGTCAGATGGAAATGCTTTTAAAAGAATAGGTCTCTATGAAAAAAAATGACCTAAGTTGACTGGTCAACTTAAATTTGTTTCTTGTCTTTGCTCATATGGCATCCTAACCCAAAATAATGATGCAAGACACATAATTTACAGCCAGACACATAATTTACATTCTTTCACTCATTTTCCCTGACATTTGGTATAAATGACATTTATAAATGTATTAAATGTGATTTACTTCTGTAGTTTAATTCAATATTTGTGTCATGAATGGTGTTCAAAGACAAACAGATGTGCAAACATATGAATGATGGGAAAATATTGAGAAGAAAACATGTTCATAAAATTCAAAATTAAAAGCCTTAATTAAAAGTTCAGCAGATGCCCCAATCTGCCCACCCAGTTTTGTTCTTTTTACTTCTCCCAGAAATTTTCAAAATCCTAAGTGACTTTTTAATCTATGTGAGATTTTTATTTTTTGGCAAATGCAAATTTTCTGTATAGGTATAATTTTTCATAATGCACTCGGATAAGTCGCATTTTCAAATGTCTCATTTTATTAGTTTCTCTAAGTGTCTAATTTGTGGCTCCAATTTGCCTTTCTAATTTGTATTTTACCACATCCCACGCGTCTTACCCAGTAGACAGAATTGTGTGGCTCAGCAATTAGTGCCTCTGGAATCTGCTAAATCTCTCCCCACACACCTCAAGCTTTTGGGTCTCTGCGCATTAACTCACTCCTTTACCCCGCAGTGTAAAATGTTTTCTAAGAACTTTCCCCCAGTCTGCCTCTTTCTGAGAGTTTCATAATCTTATTTTTAAAGCAAACTCACGAGGGGCTTGCTAAGATGCTTCCACGTGGAAAATTCAATTATGTTTCGCTGTCCTAAAAACAATGCTGCAGAATCGAGGGCACGGAAGTCACTCTGTTCAAACTGAACGCCGAGCCTCCTGCCGATGTCAGGAAGCATAAAGCATAATGAGACCATGAAAGGAGCATTGCGGATCAGGCTTCTAGAAGAATCCATTTGGGGGCTCTGCCATCTCACTGTTGACTTCCTTGAGAGATGGAGGAAATGGACATCACCTCTTCCATTCTTCCTGTTCAACACTAACTACTCCTGTGGAGACACCGCCGCACCAGGGCTGTTTACAGCGGTGAGCCCTGCAGACCATCACAGTGTTCCCAGGAATGGGCATCGCTTCAGTCAGTGAAAATTCTTACAAAGAGATCTGTGGTGGCGGAGATAAATCAAACAGCTAAAGAAGCATAAAAAATGCAGAAGGATGACGGCAAGGCACACGCACTTAGCACATAGTTACTCAGCAGACAAAGGAACAGAGCTGAGACTTGGCAAGCTTTCACCGTAGAAAACCTCCCCAGCTCTTCCCCTCCGCTATTCCCTAACTGAGCGAGAAAAGCAGGGGTTCTGAAAACGTTGATAAAACTTTCAAGTCTCACACTTCATTTTTTTAAAGTATAAATCATCCCCATTCTCATGATGAACTTTTAGTTAATCAGAATAACTATAGAGAGAGAAAATTATCCTTTTTCTGGTGTTGCTAATGTGGATTAGTTCCTGAAAGAATTGCTATTGTTAGGAATTATGCAGAATACATTGTCTGCTAACAGAAATTCACAGCACAAACAATAATAATACTAGAAATATCTGTTATAATTCCTTACATATGTGAAAAACATAGCTAATATGTCAATTGTAACTTTCCATATCAACAATCAGATCATCTCTCATTTATTTAAAAATTCTCTCACATTTCATAGTTTTCTTTATGAATGAGTTGTCTTGTCAGGAGAGCCCAGAATGGAGAAAATAAGCAAGGTCTATGTTTTTGTGTTTCTCTATCTTCCAAAACTGCTTAACAGAAGTTAAATGAAGAAGTAAAGGTGTCCTCAATACCCATCCTCCTCACTCACAATGCATGGTCGCAAATACACATCCTGCAGGCACATATCCCATATGCAGGCACGCTGCCCAGATCTTCCCATACCTTTATTTCAGTAAATGTATAGCTAATAAGGAATTCATCTAAGCTGCCTAATTCAAACTGGGACATACGTTTTGAAATTCCTTGTGATAAAATCTATTTTAAAAAGCCATAGAAATATCAAAACAGAGAAAAAATAAAGAGCACGGTAGTATGCTGATCAATTTATTCTTATAAATCACAGTATCTATTGACAGTAACTTAATACCTAGATACTGCCCAACAAATACTCATTTTGCAAAACTTACAGCTAACAACATACTCTTCCCAAGGTTAGGATCCAATCCAAGGTTGTCTTCTCTCATCAGTTCTATATAACATTTGGCTTGATACCTAGCCAGTGAAATAAAGCAATATAAAAAAATATTACTGGAAAGGCAGTAATAAAATTAACTATTCACAAATGACATACTTGTTTAGTTAAAAATTGTGAGGAACACACAGAAAAACTTTAATCTCAGAATTAATAAGTGAGATTAGCAAGGCATACAATTTGAAAACAAACATCAACTGCATTCTTCCTGTATTATCATTAAACAATTGGAAAAAATTAAAAAGTAATCATTAGAAATAAATACTTAGAAACAATCTATGCAAAGCATCTACACTGAAAACTAAAACTAATCTATATATATAAAAGCCTAAGCGACCAGCTGGTAGTTATGATGCTCAATGACCACCAGGGGAAGACGCTCAACACAGGAGCTGCTGAGTGACAGCAACTTTGCAGAGTGCCCTCTCACACTCCGGGACCCCTTGGGGGATGTTGGACTGCCGGTTTCAGCCCAATCCTCACAGGCCAGGCTGAGGGACCCCACCTGCCAGAGGGACCCCGCTCACTCCACAGACACCCTTCGAGCCACAGTGCCACCCCATGTGCAACCGGCCAGGGAGGGACCATGGGAGGTTGGCTCCAGGGTGTGTCCAGCCACCCAGTCCCACCCTGCTCAGTCCTGCCCTGCTGGCCACCTTCTAATTAATTTCCTTTCAATGTGCATGAATCCATGCACTGGGCCTCTAGTTATATATAAAAGGTATCCCTGAAAAAAATTAAAGTTCTAAATAAATAGAAATTTTTGATATAATAACAGCTTAATATGCAAATTGACCAAGTGGCAGAATGACCACCAGGGGGCAGACGCTAAACTCAGGAGCTGCCCCTAGCCCGTATGCCCCAGGCCAGCCAAGGTGGGTGCCAGCAGGGGCCCCCTGACTGCCCCGTCAATCACCCCACAGATCAGCCGTGATCACTGGCCACCTAGGGACCCTATCCATGCACAAATTTCATGCACTTGGCCTCTAGTATATTCATCATTAAAATACTCATATTATTGAAATGTCCATGCTTCCCAACTTGATCTATATATTCAAAGTAATCCAAATCATAATCATAGAATGTTTTTAATGGAAATGAATAAAGTGAACCTAAAATTTTTATAGAAATGCAAAGAACCTAAAATATTCTTTTTCTTTTAAAATGGCTTTATTCATTTTAGAGAGAAAGGAAGGGAGAGGAATAGATAGAAACATTGATGAAAGAGAAACATCCATCAGCTGCCTCCTACACGCCCCCTTAATGGGCATTGGGCCCACAATCGTGCATGCACCCTGACCAGGAATTGAACTGGTGGCCTTTTGATTCATGGGTCAACACTCAACCACTGAGCCACACCAGCAGGGCGAACTTAAAATATTATTTAAAAAAGAGTAACAAAGCTGGACACCAAATATACAATAAAATTACAGTAACCAAAATAGTGTAATATACAATAGAAGTAAAGAAATAGTAGAACTTTTAAAAAGTGTTAGAGAAATTCAATGGGGAAATGAAAGCATCTTAATAAATGATGCTAGAAAACTTGGATATCTAGTTGGGAAAAAAACACACAGGAAATATATCACAACTACTATCTCATATCTCACATAAAAGTAAACCTGAGATGGCTCATTGGTTAAGTGTAAAAGCTGAATATATAAAGCATCTAGAAGCAAACACGGGAGAATAATGTCATAAATTTTGAGTAAGCAAAGATTTGTTTGAAATGATCATAAAAGGTCATTGATAAGAAAGACTTTATAAATATTAAATACTTCCTGTCATCAAAATACAACATTACAAAAATAATGAGACAAGGCATGGACTGAGAAAAAATTATAAGATAGATATTTGATGAAGAACTTTTATCATACATAGAATCAAACCCTCTCACTTTGATAATTAAATGAAAAAAAGTCTAATAAAGAAATGATTAAAAGAATTAAATATATGCTTCCCGAGTAAGATTAATGAAGGATCAATAATTACATAAACATAAATTAAATCAGGATAATATGAGTTAAAACAATAATGAGGTATCACTACACAAACACTAGAAGAGCAAGAATGAAAAAAGACTGACATAAAAATTTGGTGAGGCTATGACACAACTATAAGTCCCCTGTATCACTGGGGAACAATGTCTAATAAATGTAAACACACAATTAAAATATTATCTAGAAATAACTCTCTTAAATATTCACCCAAGAGAAATAAATACAGATGTCCACAAATGACCTATGTAAGAAGGTTCATAACAGTTTTACATATAATATTTTAATCTCCCTAAACTTCATATTACACGAATGTCCACCACAGGGGAATGGATAGCTAATTGTGCTGTAGTCATACAATGGAATATTACTTAATCATAAAAATGAGCAGATTACTGGTATATGAAACAAAATGGATGATTCTAAAAGGCTTTATGATGTGTAAAATAGCTGAGAACAAAAAGAACATAATGTGTATTTTCATTCAGATGAATTTCTAAGAAAGATCAAATTAATCTGTGGGGAAGAAAAAATTTAAAATGATCATCTTTAGGAAAATGTTTGACAGGGGAAAACATCAAGGGAATTTTCCTGGGTGATCAAATATTCTATATCTGGATAGGATTTATACAGGTTTACTTGTGAAAAATAGAAGGTTATACAGGCCTATCTGTAAAAAATATGAAGTTATACAACAAAGATATGTATATCTTAATGTACTTAAATTTTATGTCAAAATATTGTGTAAAAAAATTGAACTCTAATTGGAACGCATGCTTTTAAAAATTCTATTTGTTATGAATTCTCAAAAACTTTCTGTGTCTGCTGTGGTTGAATTAATGTATAAATATATTATTGATAATGAAAGCCAGATCTATCATTACTCACAAAGAGAGTTATCTGACCTTGTGGAGACTATATTGTGGTTTCGCTTTGCATTTTTCTGGTGACTAGTGACACTGAATCTCTTTTCATATGTCTCTTGGCCCTCTGTATGCTCTCTTTGGAGAAGTGTGTGTGTTAAAGCCCTTGGCCCATTTTTTAATTGGATTATTTGTTTGTTGAGTTTCATAAGCTCTTTATAAATTTTGGATATTAACTCTTTAGCAGATGGTATCATTGGCAAGAATGTTCTAACATTTAGTGAGTTCCCAGCAATTCTATTTCTGGGAATATACCAGAAGAAACGGGAAACCCTAATTAGAAAGTATATCTGCACTCCTATGTTCATTGCAGCATTATTTACAACTAGAGGCCTGATGCACAAAATTCATGCAAGAGTAGGCCTTCCTTCCCCTGGCTGCCAGCACCGGCTTCCCTCTGGCACCCAGGACCCAGGCTTTGCTTCAGTCCCAGCTTCGTCCAGAAGGATGTCCAGGGTGACATCCAGTCTAATTAGCATATTACCCTTTTATTATTATAGATAGCCAAATTAAGTTTAATTTAGACTTGGAAAAGTAAAATCTTTCTATTTCTTATGAAATGTGATTTTTATATAGGTATGGCCACTTAGAGAAATCAAGTTGTTAGGTTATCTAGCAAGGACAACTACTGAGTTTTCTTGGACAAAAATAGTTTGCCCAAGTGACCATCTACACTAATAAAAGAGAAACATGGTATTTAGCGTAGGACCGCTACTCATCCCATTGGCTAATCAGCATATCCTTATGCAAATTAACTGTCAGCCAAGATGGCAGCCGGCAGCCATGCACTGAAGCGAGCAGGGAGGCTTGCTTGCTCCAGTGATGGCGAACTCCAATTTTCCCCGCCTGACTTGCCGGCCTCTCAGCTGAAACTCTAAGCAACTATGTACTATGTTGCAAATATAGAAGCTAAACAAAACCCTAGAAACCTGTGTTAGTCAGCCAGGCTTCAGCCAGCCGGACCTCAACATTGTATCAAATACAGAAGGTAAAGGCCAGAGCCGAGGCCTCAGAGCTAAAGCCGGCCCAGAATAAAAAAAAAAAAAAAAAAAAAAAAAAGGAGCGGTTGGGAGCTCAGTCACCCGCCAGCCAGAAAACAGCCCTCAGCCCCTCAGCCAGCCTGGCCAGGCACCCCAGTGGGGACCCCCACCCTGATCCAGGACACTCTTCAGGGCAAACCAGCCAGCCCCCACCCATGCACCAGGCCTCTATCCTATATAGTAAAAGGGTAATATGCCTCCCAGCACTGGGATCAGCGTGACAGGGGGCAGCGCCCAAACCCCCTGATCTCCCTGCGGCTCTGTGTGTGACAGGGGGTGGGGCCACAACCTCCCTATCCGCCCTGCTCTGTTTGTGACAGGGGAAGGCGGGCCAACCCCCTGATCAGCCCTGCTCTGTGCCTGATAGGGGGGAGCTCCCCAATCCCCTGATCGCTCTGCGGCTCTGTGTGTGACAGGGTAGAGCCATAACCTCTCCATTGGCCCTGCCCTGAGTGTGACAGTGGCGGCACCCCAACCCCCTGATCGGCCCTGCTCTGTGGGTGATAGAGGGTGGCACCCCAACCCCCCTCCATAGGCCTTGCTCTGTGTGTAACGGGGTAGAGCCATAACCTCCCCATTGGCCCTGCCCTGAGTGTGACAGGGTGCAGCGCCCCAACCCCCTGATCCGCCCTGCTCTGTGTGTGACAGGGGGCGGTGCCCCAACTCCCCTATGGGCCCTACTCTGTGAGTGACAGGGGGGAGCTCCTCAACCCCCTGATCGGCCTTGCTCTGTGCATGACAGGGGGGAGCTCCTCAACCCCCTGTTGGGCCCTGCTCTGTGCGTGACAGGGGGGAGCTCCCCAACCCCCTGATCGACCCTGCTCTGTGTGTGACAGGGTACGGAGTCCCAACCCCCCTGATGGGCCCTGTTCTGTGAATGACAGTGATGGCGCCGCAACCTCCTCATCGACCCTGCCTTGAGTGTGACAGGGGGCGGTGCCCCAACCCCCCAATCGGCCCTACCCTGAGCATGACTGAGGGTGGCATCGCAACCTCCCGATCCGCCCTGCTCTGTGCATGACAGGGGGCGGTGCCCCAACTCCCCAATCGGCCCTGCTCTGAGCCTGACCAGGGGCTGCACCTAGGGATTGGGCCTGCCCTCTGCCACCCGGGAGCAGGCCTAAGCCCGCAGGTCGTTATCTCCCGAGGGGTCCCAGACTGAGAGAGGGCACAGGCCGGTCTGGGGGACCCCCTCTTCCCCCCCCCCCCAGTGCACAAATTTTTGTGCACCGGGCCTCTAGTGTATTAATAAAGAACATGGATTCGATTTGCCATGCTTGCTAGTTCCATGTTTGCATCCCCACAAGGAGCTGTGACAGACAGTATGTGGCCTGTGGGGAATTGTTCATAACCTCCTGTTGTGATATCTGACAGTGTATCTTGTTCTGTTCCCTGGCTTGACAGGAATTCTGCAACAAGGTTGAGAATGCTTGAGAACCTGGCCAATTTATGCCTGTCAACCTCGTTGACAGGCAGACACTGGAGCTGCCCTCCTCAATGCCATCTAGCGCAGCTTCTAGACACACCAGAATGGCTGGGGCCGGGGGGCGGGGGGGGTCTTTTCCAATGAATAAAGGGTAGCCCCTGACACAGAACTGTGACACTCTAACTATTGCCACTCCATTCTGGTTTGTTGCTTGAACAGATTGTTTCTCCAACCACTCCTGGGTTAGATCAGCCCTTAACCATTATGCAAATCTAAATTAATCCCCAAGAATCCTGAGCATTCCACTAAACATTTGGACAAACTATGGGTTCATGGCTTCTCTTGAAACCATAAGAGAATTGAGGTCACAAGACAACCAACTACCCAGAAATCTAATGACAGATAAGCTACTGCAGGGAGAGATGGAACACAAGCACTTGCTTACCTGAGAAAGCCGAATCAGCTGGAAGAGTTATTGAGTTAGTAGAGGCTGACTGTGGAGCCCTGATAGTCATAGGAGTAGGGAGACTTTATAGCCTCTGGTAGGCTCTTTTCCACTGCTCACACTCAGGGTATGTCAAAATTAGGTTTACAGTCATTCATATGGAAAATAATATAATCTATATATACAAAAGGCTAATATGCAAAGTATCCCCTTAGGAGTTAGACCAGGAGACTAGGAATTTGATCACTTGCAATGACGTTCCCTGACCACCAGGGGGTGGCGTGGAACGAACGAAGGCCCTGGCCGGGCCGCTAGAAGGCCCAAATAGGCCCTGATCGCCAGCCAGGCCTAGGGACCCTACCTGTGCACGAATTTCATGCACCAGGCCTCTAGTAATTAATAAATAACAATACACAGAATAAATATTTAAGGTGGCATTCCTTCCATCCATCACTGTCTCCCCCCCCCTTTCATTTTCTTCTCAAACATTTTTTTCTTTCACCACTTAACCTAATATCCCTCACCAATATCAAGCCAAACACATTTTTTCTTGTTGTTTTTTTCTCTCTCCATATTTTAAGTTAGGCATCTGTATAAGTAACGTAGAACTTTGGGGCTCCGGTCCATCACAATGCCATGTCAACAAATAAATAAGCAAAACCAATATAAACAGCATAATTTCCAGTCAAGAGCGTGTGGTTTAGAGTGTGGAGTGAGATCAACAAAGAAGAATTCTCAGCAGACTAGACAAGAACATTTATGAAGCAAGTGCTTGTGCTATTTCAAACCCGTGGTCAAAGAGTGTAATGATGCAATAGATAAGGAAAGCAGTTAAACAACATGCTTTGCAAAAGCATTTAAATATTTCAAATATATCAAGTGAGACAGTTACATCTCTATGAATATTAATTACATATTTTTGTCAATGACAGCAAGTAGCTTGTTTGTATTGTTATTTCAACTTGAAGGATAAAGTGCTCAAATCAGGAACGTGTTTTTAATGAACTAAAATCATCTCACATGTTTATATAATAATTACACTATGTAATAATGTTTAAAGTTCATTGGTAAGAAGTATCATAGAGTAGTTACTAATCCAGGCATTGGAATGTTCTAGCTTTGGTTAGAATAATTTTCTTCCTCAGGAAAAAATTGTTATAGGAAATATAATGAAGAAAATAATATAATATTGATGTTATAATTAGTCATCTGTTTTTTTATCATCAGAACACTGACTACACTTTTTTAAAAAAGATGTGAGCACAAATGCATATTATTTATTCACTCATCCTCTATGCTGCTTGTAAAATAGGCATATAACTTGCTTGAAGATTAAACTTGAATATAATTAAACCAGTAAAATATACAAACATAGAGGCTTCACTGCTCTCCGTAAAAGGTAAAGAAACAATTCCTTGTTCACCAGAGTTAATGCTAAACAACAGAAAGGTCCATATTCATATTTTCAGTAAATTAAATTATTACTAATTATTAAAATGGTGCTATGAGAATAGCATTATTTGGAAGAAGTTTAAAACTACATAAATTTAAAGTTAGTATTACTCACAAATAAGCATTTGAAAATAAGAGCAGAAATATCATTTTAAGAGATTTAACAAAATGTCACTTTCTACTTGAATTGTGTAACTTACATTTTTCCTTTTAAAATTAATTTCATTTTACTTTTTTATTTAAGCCTAAATTCAAGCTGAAAGAAAAATATATCCAATAATGTTCACTTTCAATGTAATTTCAGTCTCAGATGATGTTGGAATGTCACTCTGCCTTCTTTAAATTTTTAAGGTAATTAACCTAGATTATACCTACAATTGTGCTATTGAATAGGTAACCACCAGTCACTTATGGACAATTGTGTGCTTGAAATAAAGATTGGGCAGAAATCCAGATACACACTAGATTTCTAACATTTCCATTAAAAAATATAAATGATCTCATTAACATAATTTTATACTTATGACATTCTGAAATAACATTTTAAATATATTTGGCTAAATAAAATATGTATTATGAAGTTTAATTCACTTATCTCTTCTTATTTTTTAATGCAGCTATTAGAAATTTTAAAAATATATGTAATAACTTAATCAATAAAAAATTTTTTAAAAAATAAATCAAAAACAAGATAAAAAAAATGCAGTCTGGCAGGCTGAATTCTAAGACAGTCCCCAAGACTCCCAGCCTTTGGTATATACATACATACCTTGTCTCAGTTATTCAATTAAGCAATAATATAGATGTTGCTGTGAAGGGATTTTGCAGGTGTAATTAAAGCCATAAATCTGTTGACCTGAAGAAAAGAGTATGATCAGAGTGGGTTTGACCTAATTATATGGGTCTTTATTTCCTCCACCTGGCTGCAAAAGAGGAAGTCCGAGAGATGCTCTCTGGCTGGCCAGAAAAAGGCAAGCATCTTTGTTGTGAAATGCTTATGAGGTGGCTTAGTTAGCTCTTGATGCCACAACAAAATATCATAGATTGGGTGGCTTAAACAAAAGAAATGTATTTTCTCATAGTTCTGGAATCTGGAAGTCTAAGATCAAGGTGCCAGCGTGGGCAGGTCCTGGAGAGAGAGTGGTCCGTGCGGTTTGCACAGACAAAGCCTCCTTCCTGCTGTGTTCTCTCTCTAAAAGGCCACCAATCCTATTGGATTAGGATCCCACCTGTCTGACCATATTTATCCTTAATTTTTTCTAAAAGCCCCATCTCCATAAACACTCATGTTGGAGTTAGAACTTCAACATTTGTATTTTGTGGGACACAGTTCAGTCCATAACAGGTGGCCACATGGAAGGAGATTCCTGTAGCAGCTGAGAGCAGTCCCTGACTGATGGCTTGTGGGAAATAGCACCTTCTGTTCTACAACCTCAAGGAACGGAACCAGTGAGTTTGGAAGAGGATCTTGAAACCCAGATGAAAGCCACAATCACATGACCCACTGATTTCAGCCCAAAAAGAATATTTAGCCTTATTTTCCCCAGATTTCTTACCTACAAATATTATGAAATAATAAATGGATATTGTTTCAAGCTGCTGAGTTTGTGGTAATGTGTAATGCAGCAAGAGTAAATACATGCAGCTCATATTTTGATTTGCATTATATTTTATTAAACAGTAGTTACCCAATAGCTGTGATTCTGGATTTCATCGGGTTAGGGAAGCTGCAAATTCTTTAATTGTTTCCTGAACTTGAAGATCACTTTGAAAATCTAGTGGCCTTCTATGGAAAACAGGATGGAGATTCTAAAAAAAAAAAAATTAAATTAAAAACTAGCCTTATGACCCAGCAATTCCACTTCTGGGTATATATTTGAGGAAATCTAAAGCACTGACTTATAAAGATATATGCATCCCTATGTTCATTGCAGTGTTATTTACAATATCCAAGATATAGAAGCCACCTAAGTGTCCATCAATAGACAAATGGGTAAAGAAGATGTAGTACATATATACAAAGGAATATTACTTGGTCATAAAAAGGAATGAAATCTTACCATTTGCAACTGCATGAATGAACCTACAGGGTATTATGCTAAGTAGACTAAGTCTAACAGAGAAAAACAAAGATCATGCTATTTCACTTATATGTGAAATCTAAAGAACAAAATAAATGAACAGACAAAACAAAAACAGACCTATAGATGCAGAGAACAAACTGATGTTTGCCAGATGGGAGGGAGGTTCAGGGGTGAGTGAGAAAGGTGAAGAGACTAAGAAGTACAAATTGGTAGTTACAAACAGTCATGGAAGTAAAGTACAGCATAGGGAATATAGTCAATAGTAGTGTAATAACTATGTATGGTGGCTGGTGGGTACTAGACTTACAGGGGGGATCACTTCATAAATTATATAAATATTTACCTCTATGTCAGTGGTTGGCAAAACTCATTAGTCAACAGAGCCAAATATCAACAGTACAACAATTGAAATTTCTTTTGAGAGCCAAATTTTTTAAACTTAAACTATAGAGGTAGGTACATTGTTATTAACTTAATTAGGGGACTCCTAAGGCTTAGGAAGAGCCACACTCAAGGGGCCAAAGAGCCGCATGTGGCTTGCGAGCCACAGTTTGCCGACCACGGCTCTATGTCATGCACCTAAAATTAACATAAAATAATTTAAATGTCAACTGTAATTTAAAAATTAAAACATAGTTTAAAAAATAAAAAAGGAGTAACATTTTCCCTATCATACAGTCTCTGTCTTGAATCTTCATTCATTCATCATTCATTCATTCATTCATTCATCAAACACTTAACGAATGCATACTATCTACCAGGACATAGGATAGTTACTGATGACTGCAGTGTTAAAATGTGATCATCCTGTAGTCATGGAAATTAATATATAAAATCCACTCTGAATTGTATAAAATAAAATTAGTGGTTGATTTTTCATGAAAAATTTTTTAAAAGCCAAATATGTATATAATTTATATTTTAAATGGGTTTTGATTATAATAGCTAAATCTCATTCCTAAACTCAGAATCAGTTCAATTTTAAAAAGTCATTGTATTTAGCCAACCACAGCGTATTAAAATGGCAAAACAAGAATCAGATAATGCGAAACCTTAAACACACCAATCATTTCTACAATAATCTAATGGAGACTCAGTTGGACAAAGAACTTTTATGATTTAGGTCCATGAAAACTAGCCTTGAAGAATCTATCTTTCCCAAATTGCCTTCCCAGTAAAATTCTTTAAATTATTCCACAAGCAATAGAAAATGTCTCTAAAAGTATAGCTTGTGCCAAAAGTCATGGCAGAAAGAAATCAGCATGAGCAGTTTTTTTCATTCCATCAAATGAATGCGGAGATGTCAGAATCAAGTGATAAAGACCTATGGTCATGTGCTTCAGTCATTTGTGCAAATGGAGAAAGTAGCTTGAAGATTAGGTTAACTAGCCCTGACCCATTTGGCTCAGTGGATAGAGCGTCGGCCTGCAGACTCAAAGGTCCCAGGTTTGATTCTGGTCAAGGGCATGTACCTTGGTTGCGGGCACATCCCCAGTAGGGAGTGTGCAGGAAGCAGCTGATCGATGTTTCTAACTCTCTATTCCTCTCCCTTCCTGCCTGTAAAAAATCAATAAAATATACTTAAAAAAAAAAGAAGAGGTTAACAAACAGCCTGAAAGTCGGTTCTCCTTTTCCCAGAATTAAAATGACATACAAGAATAAGGGCCATAAGCAACAGTAAAATCTTCTTAAGACATTTCTATTTATAGATCCTCAATTCATTAGCATTTTAGCTTCTAATTTTCATATTTTGGAAAATGTTTTTCATAAAAAATGGTCTTGAAAAACTCATCCTTGGGTTAAGTTACTCTCATGAATACTAAACCCAGGAGCACCCCAAGCTGGTTGATGTGTCTCCTGTACCACAAACCCAGTGACTGCATATAAAACTCTATCACAGAATTACTTCACTCCACTCTGTCAAGATAAAAAATTATTCACTTAGTGCCTGCCTTTCCAAAACTTCATTATGGTTGTAGAAATAAAAGGGAGTCTTGGAATAAAAATAGGGAAGTGATAATAAAATTGTGATAATTAAAAAAAAAGATACAAGATAAATGCATCACTAGAGAAAAGAGCAATCAGTTATACTAAATCATATTTGCATAATTCATATTAAAAAGCAAATTGTTCTCAAGATGAGAAAGAAAAACAGGATTAGAAATGGCAGGTTGACATGTTTGCATGTGAATGGAAATCAATCGTCTATTCATTGACATAAACAAAGCTCTAAAGAAAAGTGATTGCAAGGCATTCTAGAGAAAGTAGCCCAAAGAGCAAGAATTTGCAGTCCACCAAACACTGAGCAGAGTAGCTCTTGTCACAGTTGGTGAATCACAGCATCACTGATCAGTTGCAATATTCCTGGACATTTCTCAGGGATATTTATTTTTGCTTCCATTTTTCCAAGTACAGGCAAAAACAGTTGTGTATTTTTTACTTATTTTACATCTTGCCCTGATAGAAGAAAAGAAGTATTGTCAGAGGTACAAGTAAATAATCTGCTCTCTGGAAAGCACTCACTGAATTAATTAATTAGCCTTGTACTTTATACGTTATTTCCTTGTAAATTCGAAATTTGCAAGGCAGATTGTCATTGACTAGGTTGTGGCAGAGATAATGCTATGTGTTCAAGACATTCTCATAGACCCTTAGGAAGCTGTACTCCTCAACACCGTTGCAATTAGGTGAGTATAAGTGACTGCTTTGGTGCAGTGAAGCTCTATCAAAGGGTCATGTGTGACTGCAGGAAAGTCAGTGAATGTTCCCTGTCGGATGCTCAGGCTCTACCAACCCCAGCCCATGTGGTACATGAAGGTCTCATACTGTGTGGTAGAGCCATGAGGTCTATACTGTAGCACAGCTCATCTGGAGAGTGGCCCACACCTGCTGTGGACGTCACATGAGAGTCAGAGACTATATTATGCAAAAAATAGGGAAAAAATGTGCTCATGATAAAATTAAAACAGAAATAACAGAGTCAACAGTTTTGTTATAGCATAAACAATGGATAAGAAACCAATATTATTACAAGTAATTCAGTTCAGCTAGATTGTAATAAAAGCTATGAGTTTGTAGATGGATATTCCTTGAATTCTTTTGCAAACTCTTTTACCACTTTAATGAGTGACATTAACCAGATCCCACATAAAGCATTTCCTTTAAATGATCTACTAGCAATTTCTTTAAATGATCTACAGCAAAGAAAATATTATTCTAAGAAAAGTATTTTACTTTTATATGAGAGAATAAATGAAGCATCCATCACTTTGTTTTTCAAATAGACAGTTACATTTTCACCAGACACAATAAGGTTCAATAAAATGAGTAAAGGATGAAATTTCTAAATAATACATGTTGATCAATTATGTTCAACAACTTTGAGAATAGACTTGTGATATAAATTGCTAAAGTAAACAGACTCTCACCTGGGAAGTTCAAGTATTTTATTTTCATCAAAAATAGTTATCTATAGAGCAAAAAGCTTTCCTATATAATAGCGATCAATGTAAACATATCTAGCATTGAGCACTAACATAATGTTTCATAAAAACTATTTCATCTCACTTTATCAACATCTGCCTTCCTATATAATAACCTGTTTGAATTTCTGATATTTGAATTTCTGAAGGATTTTAGTATTACTTAGCAATGTTAAAATCTGACCCAAACAAATTGTGCAAACTATAAATATGATGTACTTTGTGCAACTACTCCTTATATCAATATCATTATAATGCATTTTCATAAATATTTTTAGAAGTCATTTGTATTAACTTTTTTATTTAAAAAAAATTTTTAATATCTTTATTGGTTTCAGAGAGGATGGGAGATGGAAAGAGAGATAGATACATCAATGATGAGAGAGAACCATTGATCGGCTGCCTCCTGCCGGTCCCCTACTGGGGATCAAGCCCGCAACCCAGGCATGTGCCCTTGACCAGAATTGAACCTGGGATCCTTCAGTCTGCAGGCTGACACTCTATCCACTGAGTCAAACCAGCTAGGGCATTTGTATTAACTTTTTTAAGCAATCAGATCCATTCCCTTATGCCATCTTAATGATGTCCTAAAGAAAATTGTCTATTGTAAAGCATACCCCTTCATTGTATTAATCCCTTATTATTATGAGTAGTTGTCATATATGATAGACACTGCTGCTCATGGAAAAAAAAAAAAAAGGAATTCCCATGACCTCAACTTCAGGACTTAATTTTCTGCCAAATTATCTAAACTTTAATAAATATGCTTATTCCAATTGCACTATACATTTGTATACATTGTAGACACAGAGAAGAACATGTACTACTAGCATACTGTTTGGGTGGACATAATAATGTAAATGCTATTTCTTCTTTCAAAGATTTTTGCTTACCCTAAGGACAGAGCATAAGTATCTTGGTATGTAATTTTCAAATTAGAAGGTAAATGACATCAACCTTTTAAAAAACATATATGTTTTTATTTATTTTAGAGAGAGAGGTAGAGGAAGAGAGAGAGAGAGAGAGAGAGAGAGAGAGAGAAACATCAATGTGAGAGAGAAACATTGATCAGTTGCCTCTTGCAAGTACCCCAACCAGGGATAGAACCTGCACCCTGAGCATGTGCCCTGACTGGGAATTGAACCAGTAACCTTTGGTGCATGGACTTTACACCTTGTTCTCTTGGATCACTCAACCTGGAAAAGCCATCTGCCATGTCAAGAGGACACCCAAAAAGCCATGAGGAAAGATCCACGGGTTGACGACCTGAGGCCTCTTGCCAACAGCCATCATCAACTTGCCATTTCTTATGTCAATAGTTAGGGAAAGAGAAGGACTCCAAGTGTTCCAAACTAGTTAGTTATAGCCTCGGGTAATAATTAAATGTTATTTTCCTGCTCTGAATCATCACATTTACATCTTCTCTTTGTCCCTGGAGATGAGTAGGGATGACTGAGACAAGTAAGGATCCAGACATTACATGAAACCCTAAAAATTACTCACCTCATTTTCATGTTTATTTTTCACTGTTAGCCCTATGGCATTGCAGAAAATATAAAAATGCAAAACCTGTTTATTTTTCTAATACTAATTTTAGATTGTGCCCATATTGATTCTTTCTTAATTTGTTGATTTTTTAAGGAGAATAAAGTATTCTAAACACTCTTCCCCTGGCTCCTCAATTGTTCATAAGACAACAATGTGTCATGACCAGGAGCCACTTCTACAATAGATTGATGAGCCATTGTCACTTCTCTGAATGTAGGCCACGTCTCTGGAACAAAATAGTCCTTAGCCATAAAAATCCTGACTTAGATTTCACTAGGTAATTCTAGACCTTAAGTTTCTGGCAACATGCCAAACTCAGAAACCATTCATTTATTTAGCAACAATTGCAAATACAAGAACTGTATTTAAAATGTGTGTGCTATTAAAATTGCTTCTAACACTCAACTGGCGAGTTCATCAGTTCATGACAAATGATTGCTTCACTTATTTATGTGCTCCTCAGAGTAATCCATCACCTTCCCTCTAGGGCACTCATTGTACTGCCCAGCAAACCGAAATTATATTCTACTTTATAATGCACAGGAAAATTGAAGAGGAGAGAAAAGGCAGATGTAGGAGTAGAGAATGAAGAGTAAACACTCACTAAATTTACTTCTGACCAGAGGACAAGTGACAAGAGAAGTCTGTCACAGTAATAGTGTGACTGGGGTGTTTTCAAAGAAATTAGATATTAAACTAGAGAGTTTCAAAAATCTATTGTAGCTTTGATTAACTATTTTGTTGTGATTATCTTGGTTTCTACCCATCATGCAACTTGCAGGACTCCATTGGGTATTTGGGCAGTACTGACAAATTGAAATGAACATAGTAAACTTTCTCTCACCTGCAATAGTATTTAGACAGGAGCTAAACACTAGTCTTTTGAGGAGGGATCCCTTTTTTATCCTTTTGGGGGAAAGTAGGTGAGTAGGCATGCTAAATTATGACACTTTTTATTGGCCAGGCTCTAATGAAATAACTTTTGGTTCGTAGAGTAGAATTGTTTTCATTTTTTTTAAGTAACAAAAATGTTAGAACACTAAAAAGAATATTCCATGTTAATAACCATTATGTTATAATTAATGCATACCATTAAATTCAAATGCTGAAGCAAAATCCAAGATTACAGTTGAGTTAAAAACCAAAAGTAGAGTCAGGGATGAGCAATAAAAGGATGGCTTATGCACAGTAAATTGATCATTTGTGGTATATTTTTTGTTGAAGCAATAACAGGGCCATTACCTCCAGGATCTTTTAATCCCACCCTACAGATTCTAAACCAAAGTGAGGGCAAGTCCAAGCTAGGTCTGTGTTCATGTGGTTCTGTCCTAATTAATAGAATGTTTCGCATATTGAAGAATAAACAAGCACTTTTTAGAAATGTCTTTCATAATCAACTATAAAGCAAATTTCTTTATAGCAATATGTTAAAATATATTTCTTTAATTCATCTGTTCTACTGTTTTCATTCTAAGAAATTAAAGATGATACACAACATGTGGCTGTTTCTTAAGTATTCCAATTAACTTACTTCATATGAAAAGTTTAAAAGTCTTAGTTCTTCAATAATTCTTTTTAAACATTTCAAATGATTTAAAATTATGAAGTGTATGGTAAAATGTATCAGTTCTAAAAATTAGGCTTATGTGTTGACTATGACAAACCAGTTGAATGACAGTTATAGCTATCTTTTAAAAATAGATGTGGATGAGTATCTACTATTGTCATATTTAATGCAATTAGATACATGTGGCAACCTATCATACTCATAAATTTTTTTCAGTTATGCAAGATTTCTGATACTTAGGTCTATTTGGTTCCTCACATCAACAAGATTATATTTTACTAGGGGCTCAGTGCACGAATTTGTGCACCTTGAAAGGAACTGTGGGCTGTGAGGCTGAGGTAGGCACAGGGGTGGGTCTTGGCCCATCCTCTGTGCCCCCTCCTAGCCCCTCAAGCCATGGCCCCCAGTCCCCTGTCTGCCGGCAGCCCTGCTCCTGCTGCTGCCACTTCACACTCTGAAAGCTACGGCCCCACTCGCACCCGCTGCTGCCCCGATCACCCCTCAGGAGCAGGAAGAGGTAGAGAAACCCTCAGGGGTGATCAGGGCCAGCAGCCACCACTCGCACCCGCTGATTGCGCCGAGTGATCGGGACCAGCGCCGGGTACTGGCAGCGGGTGCGAGTGGGGCCAACACTGACAGTGGGTACAAACAGCAGCTCTGGCACAGGCAGTGGGTGCAAGTGGGGCTGACGCCAGCAGCAGGTGTGAGCACCAAACGGGACCGTGGCATGCAAGAGCAAAGAATTTTCAGTAACCTCCAGAAGCTCGCCCCAATGACAGCGACCAGTGCCCCACCTTGGTCTGGTGCCCTTGCTCACCTGCTCCACCATCCCACCAAGGCCAACGCCCACCATGTTCCACACATGCCCCCTGGTGGTCAGCACACATCACAGTGACTGGTTGGTTGGTTGTTCGGTTGTTCCAGTTGTTCCTCCGTTCGGTCTATTTGCATATTAGCCTTTTATTATATAGGATAATGATTTAGTATGGTCTTATTTAAATTTAACTAAGCTAACTTTTAATTTTTAAGTTCATCATTTTACTTTTGCTCTGGTGAAACTTCTTTTGGTTGTTTTAAATTTAGAGAGGACTGAAAATAGAGAGGGGAGATTACTTTTTAAAATATTAGCAAATAATCTAGTAGTTTAATTTTGTCTCCTGTATGTGCGGTGCCTTGTAAAAATCTGGAGAACCACATAATAGCCACTGCAGTGTATAAACTATTACATGAGCTTCAAAGAAAAGAAGTATTATGCCTTATTCTTTAAGTTTAGCCATCTGAAATGTTCAACAATGCTGATAATACCTTATAAAATGTATGAGAAAAATGTAAGACTAGCTTTTCTGCAGTAAATAATTTGTAGCTAGGATTCCTTTTTACAGAAGTAAATATTTTTCTTCATTCTCTATCTTCTAATGGCTGTTACTCTAATTTCTTTTTCTGTAACAACTTTCACTTTTTAAATATCCTTATATACTAGTACTATTCAAGAAGCCATACACATACAAACACATACAAAAAAGTACTTATTATCAACTTCTTTATGAATCAGATATAAAGCTTATGCTGAGCCATAACTTGTATGTATCTATCAGTTATGTTTAAGTTGTGAAAGATTCTTTGTAAACTGCAGAGTAATTGTTATATTTTATATATGTTTTCAAAGCACAGAATATACAGACAAAAACTGCTAAGTAATTATTTGGGCTTAGATGTGATTATATTGTAATTGTAAGACTACCTATATATTTATACAGCTTCTTTTGCCTTATTTCACATTACAGTACTTCAAATCTCCTTAGTTTTTGCCTAATGTGCTTTTTCAGTTCCAGGATCTCACCTTGGACACCACATTACATGTCTCCTTAGGCTCCTCTTGGTTGTGACAGTTTCTCAGACTTTCTTTCGTTTTGATGACCGCGATAGTTTTGAGGAGTAGGTCATTGTAGAATGTTTCTCAACTGAGGGCTCATGATTTTTCTCATGATGAGACTGGAATTATGGGTTTGGGAGAGGAAGATAACAAAGTCAAAATGTCATTAAAGTCACATCATATCAAGAGCATCTGCCATCAACATGATTAACAGCTATCCATGCTAATTATGGGCACAGGGTTGATGTAGTGTCTACTGGTTTCTTCACTGTGAAGTCACTATTTTTACTCCCATTCCATGCTGTACTCGGAAAAAGTCACTACTCATAGCCCACTCTTAATGAGTAGAGTTATTTTTATCAATTGCCCTTTGTCTCTAACATCAACTAGATAATTAAAGTAGATTTGAACAGAATTAGTCTCTTCCAATTGTATATTGTGTGTTTACCTAAGTATAAGTGTACTCACACACCCAGCCACACATATTGATTTATTTTTTATTTTTCAATTACAGTCTACATTCAATATTGTTCTGTGTTAGCCTCAGATGTACAGTATAGTAGCTAGACAACCATATACTCCCCAGAGTGGTCCCCCCAGTACTTCAAGCACCCACCTAGCCTCCTCTATAGTTCTTATAATATTATTGACTGTATTCCCTGTGCTGTAATTTACATCTCTGTGACTATTCTGTAAATACCAACACACACATTGGTTTGATTTCAGCCAATTCTCTCTCTTATCCTCTTTTCCACAACCAAACTTCTTGAAAGGTTTGCCTAGGCTGCCTCCTTTGAACATATATGGAGGCAGTCATCTATATAATAAAAGCCTAAGTAACCATTATGGTGGAATGACCAGACCAGAACGACCGGTCACTATAATGCCTACTGACCACCAGGGGAAGACACTCAATGCAGGAACTGCCTTCTGGTGGTCAGTGCGCTCCCACAGGGGGAACAGCTGCTCAGCCAAAAGCTAAGGAGCAGTGAGTTGAGCGGTAAGGAGCCTGCTGCTAAGGAGTAGCAAGCTGAGCTGTAAGGAGCAAGCAGGCAGGCAGTAAGGAGCAAGGGATCCCAGATTGTGAGAGGGATGTCCGACTACGGGTTTAGGCCCGGTTTAGGCTGGCAGTCAGATTTACCCCGAGGTATCCCGGACTATAAGAGGGAGCAGGCTGGGCTGAAGGATGCCTTGCTCCCCACCCCCCACCCCCATTGCACGCATTTCGTGCACCGGGCCTCTAGTCTTCAATAAAAGGATGTGTGAAACAAACTTTTAAATATTTCTATTAGCTATAATAAACCATACCTCAAGTAGAAAATTTTTAAGATGCTATTCATTTCTCATCAGCAAATTGACAGTCTTCCCCTCAAAAATACTAACCTCAAATAATTTATTCCATGCGAAAGACACTTCTATAAATGATCAATCAGCATAGACATAGGGAAAGACAATTATACCAGAAGCTTCTTGAGAGAATATCAGTATATACTATCCAAGCAGCTCCAATACTTATGCATACATTTGAGATGAATTATTTTAGTCCTTCAAAGAGTGCTAATTGCCAGGTAAATTAGAAAATATGGGTGCACTACAAAGGATGGAAGGACATGAAAGAATTGCACACCTGAGAGAAGAGATAAACTGACTGCTGAAGAAGGCTGCTGAACTGCTCAGGCTTGTCATCTTTGCTTTTCAAATATTATCCTTGATTAATCTTGTTCTCTTTCTGGGATTACAATTATCCATAACAATAGCTCCTTTCTTACCTCTGTTTTTTTAAACCTTATCTGCAAACTCCTTTCAGTTTACCTCATTTGTCTATGGTTCAGGTATCAGCCAGCTCAATTAAGGACACTTGATTGCTTTTGTATGCCTGTTGGCATACAAAAAGCTGAACTACTAAGCAAAATAAAAACTCATAGATATAGAGCAGGCAGACAGCTGGGGATGGGTGTTGGGGGTATATGGAGGGATTGAGCAAAAAAGACAAAGAGAGAGAGCTCATGGACATGGATGGCAGTGTGGTGATTGCAGGGTGGTGGGGGATGGGTGGAGGTAGAAGAAGGCATAGAAGGGATAGAAGGTGATGGAAAAAATAAAATTATTATTATTATTTTTTTAAAAAGCCCTAGCTGGTTTGGCTCAGCAGATAGAGCGTCAGCATGCAGACTGAAGGATCCCAGGTTGGATTCCAGTCAAGGGAACATGCCCAGGTTGCGGGCTTGATGCCCAGTAGGGGACATGCAGGAAGCAGTCAATCAATGATTCTCTCTCATCATTGATGTTTCTCCTTCTCCCTTCCTCTCTGAAATCAATAAAAATATATTTTAAAACCTTTTTTTTTTTTAAAGAAATTTAGGTTTCTTCTTTCTCCTGTTCTCTTTCTGCTTCCTCTCTTTAATTTTCTTGTTTTACCTTGCCTTCTTTTCTTCTCCTTTTGCTTTCCTTTTCCTCTTCATTCTTGCTTTTCAAAATACTATCTTGGATTTAAACTTATAGCTAAGTTTATTTTTCTGTAATTTATTTAGGTTGTGCATGTAACAAGACAACTTTCTTAATACAGAATCTGTTGTAGTGCATGAAATGAAATCCTAGCCTCAAGTAAGAAGAAGTAAAACAAAAACTTCCAGGAAATATTTATTTCCACCCGAAATATTCATAATGAGGTTATAATTAATTTGTTCCATCTTATTTAGTTTAAAACGGTCAATTTTAAAAACAACTATTTGACCTGGCCTGTGTGTCGCTCAGTTGGTTGAACATCCTCCTATGGTTGCTGGTTCAATTCCCTGTCAAGGCACATACTCAGCTTGTGGGTTCAATCCCCAGTTGGGGTGCATGCCAGAGGCAACTGATTGGTTTCTCTCTCTCTCTTCCCTCTTCCTTCCTCTCTCTAAAATCAATAAAAATATATTTTAAAACATTTAAAACAATTTTTTACGTTGAATTTTTCAGCATTGTTTTTCCACAAAGCTTTTAAATATTTATTTTCTTTATATAGTTCACTTGTATTTCTGGCATTTTCTTTCTCTGATAAAGAAAACTAAACAGAAAAACCTTAAAATATATTTTTTTCTCAACCATTACAACTTTCCTTATGGCTAAACTTGATTTGTAATGTTATTTTATACATTTATTGAGTTCATTTTACATTGTTTCTAGTCTCACTTTATATTTTTTGACAGTAGATTTGGGCATTTTCTTTCCTGTTGCTGACCACAATCATTGGAGACCTGACTGCTACAGAATATCATGTTTGACAGTACTAAGATGTCATATAGGAAATGAAGGTTAAAGCAATATTTCTGATAGTGAACTGTGATTATCTGTGGATTGTCTGTTTGAGAGCATGAGATAGATTCTTTTCCTGAGCTTTTTCTATTACAGTACATGGAACTCAGATTTTCATCTTAGATACTTGAAGTAAAGAATTCCTACAGATCACATTACTCAAAAGAAAAAAAAATAATATGTTCCTCGTTGTGGCCAAACTATTGGTACTCACCTACACAAGTACCTATGATTGCTTTTCTGCTTGCTCCCAAGAGGTGAGCCAAGATACATTCTTAATACCGAGTGTCATACGCTAGATCTCAGGATTTTGTTTGTTTGGCTTTATAACAAGATAAGATAAATTCTTACTAAGTACACAGATAAACAATGCTTCTATTAAAGCCATGACTCAAATTGTTATTATAAAATAAATATGTGCTCTATGAATATAATGTTTTGCTCAAAGATAGTAAAATCGTTGGCAAGATTGCAAATTTTATATTTCTAAGACCATTGCAAATTTATCTGCAGTTTAAGTTTCTAAAATAAATGTCTTCATTTTGAAATTCAGTTTCAAGGATTTAATGATGCATTTGCATTTACCAGAGAGCACAGATAAACAAATACTTATTTGGAAATACTGTAATCTTAAATAAAATGATATGTCTTAATCAAATCACTTTGACTGATCAGAATTTAAATGATATGTTGAGTTTTTCAACACACTTAAAAAATATATATGTGTGTATATGTTAATTATATATTACTATATGCTAATTAAACATATATATTAGTAATTATGATGTGATTCAACCAAGGCTATGGAGAAAAATAAAAATACTATATGAAAACATGTTCTTGTATATGAATAGTTATATGTATCTTTTAAATTTAACTTCATAAAATTATTGAAATCTACATTTGTTTGATTTTAAACAATATGAGTGTGTTTTTTTTACCCTCACTCTAGGAGATATATATATATATATATATATATATATATATACATACATATACATATATTCATATATACATATACATGTATATATATATACATATATATATACATATATATATATATATATATACATACATATAAATATATATATATTTAATTTTAGAAAAGAAGAGAGAGAGAGAGAGAAACATCAATTGGTTGCTTCCAGTATCAGTCCTAGGTATGTGCAACCTAGGTATGTGCCCTGAGATACCTAGTCATGGCACAATATGATATTTTTTAATGTTATAAATCACATATTCCCTTTTACATATATATTTAAATTAACCATTCAGCAACATTTGTTAGATTTATTTTGTTTACAATGCCTGTTATATAATATGGATAAAATTTTAAAAGTCCTACTCAATAGATTTAGTATCTTTTGGGTGAGATTGAGCACACTATTTAAGAGACTAAAAACTGTGTAAGGAACGATATATAAACAAGGTATATCATTTTCTTTCAAGTTAAGTATATTAATAGTGAGTCAATTCCATGAGTTTTCTTATATTGGTTTAATGGGGAAAAATTTATTTTTAAAAATTGTAATATAACTCATAGCTGCTAGTGAGGATAAATTGTTCATTTTCTACTTAAAACAGACGGATATTAAGGAAAGGTCTTAGTCACCTCTTGCCCTGATTATCATATGTAACAACCATTCCAAATGTCCTCCATTTACAACAAACAGGTGGCTTCCAAGATAGCTCTAAGTTAAGCTGAATTTCATCTGGGATACAGGCTTCTATTTTGGATTTCCATCTTTTGACATTCTCCTGAGAGTAGTAGATGACTAAAGCAGGTTCTTTTCTTTACAGGTCACAATAGCACAAGAACATAAGCAGAGGCATGTGAAAACTCAAATGCCTGGGCCAAATTGGCAAAGTGTCATTTCTGTCCATATCCCATTGACAAGATGGAGATATGACAATGTGGACGTATTTCATACACCGGGCCTCTAGTGAGAATATAATTTGCAGAGTTAAAAAAATAAACTTCATTTGAGACAAGTTTAAAATCTACAAAGCAGATAACTGGGCAGGGGGTGGGGGGGACCCTCAGCCTGGCCTGTACCCTCTCACAGTCCGGGACCCCTCGGGGGATGTCCAACTGCCAGCTTAGGCCCTCTGAAGCGGGCTTCTGAAGCTGGCTTCTGGCTGAGAGGCAATCCCCTGTGGGAGCGCAATGACCACCAGGGGGCAGCTCCTGTGTTGAGTGTCTACCCTCTGGTGGTCAGTGCACATCATAGCGATTGGTTGTTTTGGTCATTCCACCATAACGGTCTCTTAGGCTTTTATTATATAGGTTATTTTTTCACAAGTTTACTTTAGAATAAAAATCTCCCTTCCTTATTTTCTGATTTTCTCAAAATGAATCTACTTTTCTTCTTCTTATCATGTACAAATTCCATTGGTTCCATTGGGAATTTTAAATTAGTAATGAAAAGTAGAATCTTCCTAAAAATTCAGTTACTTGTATAACTAAAATTATTAAACTGTACTTTTCTACACTGGAGATATATTTGTGAGACTCATGTGTATTTTCCTGTGTTTATTTATTCCCAAAGGAGATAAGGTTTCTATAGGATTGTTAAATATTTTTTGTAATAATTGAGAAGAGAAAGTCTAATTTTCTTGGTCTTTCTTATATTTCAAGTGATTGTTTTCTGGTAAATCCTTTTATGTTCTACTGGTTATGTGTCTCCATTTTAAGGCAAGAGAGACATATAATACTTTTGAGTTCTTTTTAGAAATAGTGTATTCATTCAGTTAATATTTATATATCTAGATTCTGCTTAATATTTAAAAAGTAGAGGAAACATACATTTTAAGTGACAGTGTGTACTCTAGCTTTCTGTCTTTTTCCCCTTGTCTCTTTCTCTCTTACAATTTCTCTTTTCAACTTCCTTTCTTATAAAATAAGATACAATTACAAATGTAGAGCTCCAGGATCAAAGTAGCACATAAGAATATTGTGAGTATGCATTACATCATGTATTTACAAAGTATTCGGAATATTCAACATCTCTGATTAACATGATTTGTTGTAAAGGAAGCAGGCATTTGAGTGACTTATTGAGAAAATTGTTTAAAACAAAAGAACAGTACAAAATATATTATTTTATATATGTACATAATATTACACATACACATATATAACTTTATACACATGCTCAAAAACACTTAAATACAGAAAACTTTTCTCTATGATCCAAAATAACTTAATATTAACTAAATTTATATTTCAACTTTATAACTTGTTCCCAGAAGCTGCTTATATATGTTTCGGGATAACCTCTAAAATGAAAATTACATAGTTTAATTTGGGTTCAATATGTCATTGGATTAACAGTCAAGAATTTATTGTTTGATGGCCTACACATATAATCTATCTCAATCATCACTTAGCTCTGAGATTTGGGCAAAATACCTAAGATCCACTGACTAGTTTTCCCCACAAGTGAAATAGGGGAATCCAATGTAACTACTTCACAGAGTTTTGGTAGGGTTTAATATCATAGTTTATATATTTGAATAGTGTCTGGAACATCTGTAACTGTTCAATAAATGAATAATGATGATAATTATTATATATGCTAAAGTTCCATGAATTTAACTTCTACTGGTTCCTCATTAGTACGCACCATTTGCTTTTACTCATTATTATTAATAACCCAGCATATTTACTTGAATTATGTGTTAGTTTCTTAGGACTACTCTCTGGTATATCAAAGTACTATAGACTGGGTGGCTTAAGTAACACAAATTATTTTCTCACAATTCTGGAGGCTAGAAATCTGCTATCAAGGTATCAGTTGGTTTGATTTCTTCTGAGGCCTCTCTTGTAGATTGCTGTCTTGTTCTCCCCGTGTCTTCACACATCTTCCTTATTAGCCTTCACATATGTAATCTGGAATTAGGATACAGATAGATATGTGTAGCTGCATATCAATCTGTATCCTAATTCCTGCAAGGTAGCTAGCTACACATCTATCTGCATTCTAATTCCCTTTATTATAAAGACACCAGTTATATTAGACTAAGACCCACCCAAATGACCCCATTTTAACTTAATTACTCCTTTAAAGAACTTACGTCTAAATACAGTTACCTTCTGAGGTACTGGGGGTTAGAACATCAACAGGTGAATTTATTTTGGGGGGGGGGTGGGGCAAGGGCAGACACAATTTAGCTTACAGCAAATTATATTTGAAATCATTTTATGTTTTTGAAAAGTATTAAATTATTAACCTTGAGTTATCATGAATACTTACTGTCCACTATTTGTTTGTACATATTTTTAAGAATAAAGTAAAACTTATCAATTCTATTATTTCCCTAAAGAATGTATTTGATTTTATCCCAAATATAACAGGAGAAAGAGATTCAATATGTATGGAAAGCTGAAGTATATTAAAGTGAAAGAGAAGGCTCAGAATGCATATCTAAGAGTTGTATAGTCACATACACACACACACACACACACACAAATGCCCTATACAAACTAATATAGTGTCTCCTATGTGAATAGTTCTAGCCAGAAAGCAATTTTCATATCTAATTTACATGCTTATTAAGAAACACAAATATTTATTAGAAAACTAATCTTTGAATACTCAACAAATTACTAAAAATTAAAGTAATATAGAATACTCAATGTTTAATAGTTAGCTTTTAATCCTTTAAAGATTATTAATAACTTCAAGAAGGTTACTGTTTTGTTTTTTTCCTGAAGAAATCACATTATACTAACAAAAAATACCTCCTTAAATATATTCCTACAGTTAAGTTAAATTCGATATTATGTTGTGGAATCATTTTCAGAATGGGAATCATTTTCAGAATAATTCAAGTTAGAATATAGCTGCTACTAGTCATCAATATATAATCCTTTAGAACTTTAATTGCTTTCAAGAATCTTACAGAACTTGAAGACAGACAGGAAGCAAATATTCTTATTTATGCTTTGCAGATTGCTCAGCTAAGCTATTGAGAGCTGCGGGAATAGCCTAAAGTAACAGAAGGAATTTTTGAAATCCTCTATGCCTTTGGAATTGAACCTCCCCTTCTTTTTTGCCCCTACTCATCCCTCATACCAGAATCACTTCCTTTTCTTTGACAAATTGCTTATAGGGTACACAACACCATGCAATAACATCAAAGTAGCTCAGTTTAAAAGCTCTAGCTCCACAGAAATGGAAAAATCACCTTGGGTTGTGTTTGAACACTATCAGCTGAGGGTTTGAGAGACGATTTTGCTATCTCCAGATACACCATGCCTACCAAAACATGCTGAATCAATTTCCATTCATAATAAAATTTTATAACGTTTTTCAGAGACGTTGGTATTTGAATAAGTACAACATCAATAAATATTAACCTAGATGGCATGCAGTCACTTAATGTAAGGAGATTAAGAAGGTATCAAATACACTGCTGTATTAAAGTCAACTTTAATTTCCCCAGATGATTCCAATGGACATGCATATTCTTGAAAATAATTTTTCATGAATCTAGTGCAAAGAAGTGAGCAAAATATTTGAGGAAATGATTTATAGGGTCATGTGCTCATCCCTCTTTGGTATGAATATTAATGATGCACTAGCTATCTGTATCACCACAGTGAGTAATCATTTTGTGAAGTAACATGATTGATAAACTATTAAAATAACTGAAGTATTGGGCAATGAAGCAACAGCTGAACATTACAAATTATTAGAGTTGACCCAACATGACTTTTGTAATAAATAAATGCCAAGGTGTCTTCATTAATTTTAGAATCTAAAATATCAACGTTCATATAGGAATAGGATTACTCCCAACTTTTCTCAGTAATAAGGGCCTAAAGACAGTGAATCTAAGAGAAGGAATAGGGGCATAATGGAATAATAACATTCTATCTATTTTTTCTTCAACCCCTTTGGCTCACATTGCCCTACCAAGTATACTGATTAATACATCACTTTTCTTTTTTACCTGCACGGTAGCTCCCTATTCATATTCAATTAACTTTGATATAGTCTTATTCTTTTGCACTGACCTTTTACTAAATTACTAGTAAGTGTCAGCAAAACAGAAACTGTAAAACCAAATTACAGATATAGGTGAAAATAAAACATAAAGGTAAAGTATACATGGAAATGAAATAGGAGAAAATGTCCTCTTTATTTCTAGGAAATAAAGATTAAAAAACTAGAATTTGTCAATCAATTGAATTTAGTACAGTTTATTTAAATGTTCCTGGTTCATTGTCAAAAAATATTTAAACATTTTATATATTAGCTCTTAGGTTTGAAAGGAGCATAAATATCAATTTAATTCCCACCCTATCCTCTATCTTGTATTACTGAGTTTCACAAAATGATCTCATTTGATTGTTATGATAACTGATAGATGTATGCCTATAACAGATTTGCCTCATTAATAAATTCATACATAAATTTCAAATAATTATTTGTATTTCAATCAAAACTATCTTACGAATGCCCAACTTCTGCTTAAGATATAGAAATTGGAAAGAATGTCACAGAAAAGCTAAATAAAATGCAAAGTCAGATAATGCACACTACCATAACTTTTCCTGAACACATCAGAAAGCTTAGGTCACACTGAAACTGCATGAAATCTAAGGGAAAACAGGCACCATCAAGGAGAGATGGGTCAAAGACGACAGAGACAAGTAAGAAGTGAATAATACAAAATCAACTAAAATTTTTAATAAATTACTAAAAGCTGAGTCCAGGCTAACATCAAAATGTAGAACCCTTGGGACAGGCAACCCAAGTGATGTCTGGTGCTGTCACACCCCCATCAAGAGTACTAATAAGCCCCAACAAATTTCAGGAGTTTTTTTCATTGATTCACATATCAGCAGTCAGAGAAAAACTGCTATCTCTTAGGTCCCTTACCACAAAAAAAGAAAAAGAAAACACAGAGCCCATTGGATTCTTTGCATATTAGAAACAGTATAAATTCTGTGATTGATGATTTTACCAGTTATAGCTTCCAGTGGAATATATCTTCCACCTGAAGGCACTCTTTAGGGATTTGGACTTGTGGCTTCCCTGATAGAGCTACCAGGCATCCTCATTTGGAAAAGCAGCAATTAGTTTAATACTGAACACTTACCAAAATTGCACACCTGACCCATGGAGGAATTGTAAAACTCTAGCCTTGAGTTTCCATTTGTTGGTGGGACCATTCAGATTCAATGACTAACAAGATGAGAAAGGCTCAAAAATTTTCCATTGTCACAAAGAAATGGAATACTCAAGAATGTAGTCATCTTGGTCCCAGATACCTCCATTTTCCCAACAATGGAAACTTTATCTTCCACTCTACCACCAAAGGCAAAGCCAAAGGTCCATTGAATAAGAATCTGCAAAGTGTTCTTAAAGGCTAGATTGTAAATATTTTAGGGATGCAAACCATGTGTGTGATCTCTCTAGCAAATACTTAACACTGATGTTGCACAAAAGCAACCACAGGCAATGTGTAAATGTCTGTGTTTGTGTTCCAATAAAACTTTATTTACAAAAACAGATAGCTAGCCCATGATATAATTCAACTCCTGACCCAAATACTTAATCATTCTTCATTAGCAGTTTAGAAAAATAGAGAAAACTATGTAGAACCAAGGGCTGACATGGGTAAAACTCACACTCTTAGGCTATTGATAATGGCTTAGCTATTTGGTTTGCCAATTGGAAAACTACAGGATGAAAAAATTGTGGAATTATATGGCATAGTATAGAAGTAATTTACATAGTATGGAAGACAGGATTAGTAAACTGAATAATGTCAATAGAATATATTAAAATGCAAGAAAAATATTACTTGAGACATATGAAGCCTTCTGAAAATGTCTCACATACATGAAACTGGAATCCCAAAGTATAGGAAAAGAGAGAATCGGCCTAATTGGTATCTGGAAAAATAGTGGCTGAGAATTTACAAAAATTGATGAAACATATCAAGCTCCTCAAGAAGCTCCACAAATTCCAAATAGAATAATTAAAAGACAATCCCAACTAGGCACATCATGAAAAATCTGCTAAAATACTAAAGGCAATTCTTAAAGAAACTTGAAAAAAAGGTACATTGTGGTCAAAGCAATCAATCAATAAACAAGCTGACTTTTAAAGGGGAACAAGAGAAGCGAGAAGTCAATTGAATGTCATCCTTAATGCGCTCTATTGTTGACTGTTCTCCATGGGTCTTGGCTCATCCTTCTAAGAGAGTATTATTATTTTTTTTGTTTCCTTGACCAAATATGAAGAGGGAAATGGAAAACATTCTTTTATGGGAAATTAGCAGTAGGATTCTATACTTATTTCTTGTCAATATATGGTTGTAGGCTTAAGGATAAATCCTAGTCTTCAAAACCCAGCCTACTAACACTTAGCAGTGACTTTCTCCCCAAAACTTTGTAGGTTCTACTTCTGTAGAACCTACTTTAAAAAAGTTAACTCCATGAGTAGGCAGATTCACACACAATTATTTTTGAGAACTGCCTCTCCCTCTGTAATTATTGTCAGATAACTTGCGTTTGTCAAACTTCTTTGAGAAATAAAAGCCCTTAATTTTTCCTTGATTTGGCCTCCTAGCAGAAGAAAATATATTTCACTGAGCCAATTTAACCAGGATGTGAAAGCCAGGCCATGATAGGTTATTGTTGGCATTGAAGCTTTACTTCAATTAAGTTCTTTTAATGAAAATTTTTTATCATTATTATTTTTGAATGATAAAATATGAAAACTAGTTGCATCTTACAACTCTGAAAGTCCAAGAATGTTTGGTTTCTCTATATAGCTTTTCATTATCATTTATAAAATAGTTACTTGCCTAATTCTTATTGAATCTCCTCTCTCATTCCTGTATACAACAGACAATTCAACCAAGACACACCATAATAATCTGTTTCCTTATTGATTAAAACTATGACTTCATAGGTACAGAAAGTATCATCCCAATACTTTCAGGCAAAAAAAAATGGTTTACTACAAATCAATATGAATTGCCATTTTATCATTTGTTTCCTAGTCACTGCTAACTAGGAAGACATAAGAAGCCTTCTGAAAATGTCTCACATACATGAAACTGGAATCCCAAAGTATAGGAAAAGAGAGAATCGGCCTAATTGGTATCTGGAAAAATAGTGGCTGAGAATTTACAAAAATTGATGAAACATATCAAGCTCCTCAAGAAGCTCCACAAATTCCAAATAGAATAATTAAAAGACAATCCCAACTAGGCACATCATGAAAAATCTGCTAAAATACTAAAGACAATTCTTAAAGAAACTTGAAAAAAAGGTACATTGTGGTCAAAGCAATCAATCAATAAACAAGCTGCTCCTCTCCATTAGCCTCTGCTTCCAAAGCCAGTGCTATATAATTTAAATTTTTATTTTCTTTCAATGTAACTTCACTTGTATTTATGTTAGCTTTTGCTAGGTTGTACTGTAGTAAGAAGTCAAAATATTATAATACAAACCAAAGTCTTACAAAAGTTTATTACTTGCTCACAATAGATATCATTTTTCCATCAGCATATGGCTTGTGCCTGTAGCCTATAGGTCTACTAGGGGCTCTGATTCCTATACAGGGTTGGGCAAAAGTGGGTATATAGTTGTGAGTGTGCAAAACACAGAGTTTATTCTTGTATTATCATTCATTAATTATTATTTCCCATATGAACAACTGTAAACCTACTTTTGCCCAATCTTGTATTTACACCATTTGGGGATATAGGTGAAAAGTCTATTCCAAACCTGGGATGTGACATCATCAAGATGAATGGAAAAAAGCACAGTGTGATAGCTCCCAATTCCCCTGCCCCCAGATGTTCCCTTAGCAATTTATAAACATTGAATTGGTCAAAAGGAGTGACAAGGCCATGTTTGGTATCAAACAAATGGGGAAGAAAGCTATTAAAGGCTTTTGTTCTCAATACTACTGTGACTATAATTAGTACTTCTTCACTCACATGCCATATCCCCACCTAATCATGCATGTTAAAGGCTAGAAATATTTTATGAAGTACATATAACCAGTACATAATGTAATACAATCCTTGGCTAGAAGCCGACAAATAATAGATGACCTTCATCATTTACCTTCAGTCGAAGGCAAACTACATGATATATAAGAGGTATTACAATCTCTTGTTTCTATTCAGGAAGTTCATATAAGATATAAGACCTTTAAAATAGGAAAAGACATACTGCATATTAAAGGGGCTGCATGAATAAAAGAAAACCTTAAGATCTATCTTATAGATTATAATACAGCATGTAGCAGGACTGGCTAACAACAGATTAGTTTGCTTGCTGAAACCTGATGAAGAAATAACTAAACTGGCATTTCCGGAGATAGCATCAATTTCTCTATGATCTCTGATATAAAGAACATACTTTATTGAACACAATGAAATTGGTACACAAGCATGAAAGCTAAGATACTTCTGGGAATTCAAAACAGATTTTCTTTACCCTGAAAGCCAATTATATTGTTCCATTGCCACATTTTTGCATTTAAGATTCAAGGATAAACTTTTGTTTTCTTATTTGACTATATAAAGCAACAAATATGTGCAATATTATTGGAAATAGATAGAATTGAGAAAAATATCTCAAATCTGCTTCTAGTGTCTTCTCCCTGTAGTATCAATGCTTTGGTTTGCATGACTGCTTTCATAAAACCATCTCTCGCATTACAATCATCTTCAGCATGGCAATCTTCAACTAGAGAAGATAGGCTGAGCCTCAGCATCATCAGAAACATATTCCGATACACCTAGCCCAAAATACCTTCCTCTTCCAGGTGACTTAGGCAAAGGTGAACGTATACCTAGCTATGCAAAGAAGAAACAGAGTGAACGCATCAGCAAAACAACTACAGAGAGTGTCGATAAATTACTATGCCTGCAGTGTGATGCTGAACTTTTATAAATAGCCTATGACATTTAAAGTAACATAATTGTAACACTACATTAAAATGCTATTAAAATTCTAGGTTATTTTGTTATCTTCATTCTACAATGATGACATTTATCTTCTGATAAACATTGATTTTAACGCCTGCCATTCAACATTTGGCTAAACTGTGTATTTGTTAAAACTGTATTAAATTCCAACATGACTCATTGCATATTTATAATTTGGTTACATGCACAACTGGTTTTGCTCACAGCACCTTTTTAGATCCTGAACGTTTTATATAATTGAGGAGTGCTCATGAGCAAGTCAACCTTATGCTAACATCTGCCACTCCTCACGTGGTTTTGATTTTATTTCATCCCTTACCACTTTCTCCTTGTTCTTTCTGACTCTGCCACACTGACCTTCTTGAACTTGGCTTAAATGTGAGGCTCTTAGAACATTTGTTCTGAATATTTCTCCTGGCTGGAATACAACCAACTTCCTCAAATATTTGCTTGGCTTTGTACCTCACTTTCCTTAATCAAATCTCACTTCCTAAATGACATTGACCTTGGCATCCTATTTTAACAAAAACTCTTGCTCTCAGCACTTGTAATTCCCTCAGCCCTTGTCTATGTTTTCTAATTTTATATTGCACTTAGCACCTACTGAGATATGCAAATTTTACATTTCAATTGCTTTGGTTGTACATTGATGGCCCACTCCCTTCCCCCATTTCAAAATAAGTTCTTTAAGGTCAGAGATCTTGGTCTGTTTTGTACCTAGTAGTTTTTCAATAAATATTTCATAAATAAGTCATAAAATAGGGCTCTGAGTATCACCATGTCTGAAATGGTGATTATACTGTTTATTAATTCTCTGTAAACACTTTAAAGCTTCAGCAAAGCTCCTGGATAGATATCATCTTTATAGGACAATAACATAGTTTTTATATGAATATTGATGATTAAGTAAGTTCTTCAAAAAAAGATGTAAAGATCCTAACTAGCCAGATTTCCCCCCACCCCTGAGTACATGTCTACTAAAATGTCACAATGTACACAAATTCGTGATGAGATGGCAATGATTACATTATTTTATTTTACCTTATTTATTTCTTTTAATAAATATGTTTAGTATTGATTTTTAGAGAGAGAGGAAGAGGGAGAGAGATAAACATCAATGTGAGAGAGAAACATCAATTGGTTGTCTACTGTATGCCCAGACTGGGGATCGAACCCACAACCTAGGTATGTGCCCTGACCAGGAATAGAACCCACAACCTTTTGCTGTACCCGATGATGCTCCACCAACTGAGGCATACGGCCAGGTCTGATTGCATCATTTTAAATTTACTTCATACCAAGCTTTTTTTGGTGGCAATAAGGTTATTATATGAGTTCAACTCTTTTCTTTCACTTTGGAGGACCGAAAATCCAACGTGAAAGCAAATATAATATTATTTTTTACATTGGAGTTAAATGATATGAAAAGACTTCCTCTATAGATAATAGGCACGGTACATTGATTTATGCTAATGATAGTAATCAGGCAAAGCATACTTTTTTGATTTTATAAAATGACTGATAGGACTTAGTTATCCCAACCATGCATATCTCTCATTATAACTTATGAAATGAGACTGTTAGTTCATAGAAAAATTGTGGGTCTATTCACAAAACATCCACTTTCAATGATTTTAGATGCTGCTCTCTCTAATGTCAATAAACTATTTGGTGCCAGAGACAGTTAGGAATATAGCATCTATATTTGTCTTACCACACACAATGCCTGTGTTCTCTACAACACTGAGAATTCCATGTGGGCAGGCCTCATGTCTGCTTGTTCCCTTCTGAATCAAAGGGCCAGCTGGCAAGGACTCTCACAGCTATTGTACATTTGCATCAGAAAGTATCAATCTTTTACTTTTTGGCATAGCAACTGCAAACTAGTGTTGTTTTCTTGAAAATAATTGGCAAAGTTTTATTCAGGAAGTGATGCAGTGTACACTAGAACAGTGGTCGGCAAACTCATTAGTCAACAGAGCCAAGTATCAACAGTACAACGACTGAAATTTCTTTTGAGAGCCAAATTTTTTAAACTTAAACTATATAGGTAGGTACATTGTTATTCACTTAATTAGGGGACTCCTAAGCTGGCCTTTGCTAAAAACGTCCTCAGTCTGATTGAGGTACGTTTGCTGAGGTCGACCCCTTCCAACTCTCCCATCCACACTCATCTTGTGTACTTGTTTTGTCTATCTCCGAAAACCAACTTCTGCACATGGGCCATGAAGTTTCAATCGCACTGTACATGCGCACCCTCACGTGGTATTTTGTGGAAGAGCCACACTCAAGGGGCCAAAGAGAAACATGTGGCTCGTGAGCAGACCACTGCACTAGTATATTCTGCTTTTGTAACTCATGAATTGTGTCATTTATGTTTTAGTTAATTTGACCTCTCCATAAAATTAGGGTAATATCCACCGCATGGGACTGTCATTAGATTTAGATGGGATAAACCTGCTAAGGCACCATGCAGTGTATATGCAATAATATTAGCTGGTACTTAAAATTAATTTAGGCAACTGCATGTAAAGTTTGAATCAATCTTTGGAGGCTCCTTCCAAAGCATAAAACACTGTGCAGAACAATTAGAGCATCCACAGGAGTTGACACTACTGTAAGTCTAGCTCCGTGAATTTTTCTCTAAGTAAATATGCCCATGTGAGCAGACGTAAACCACTTGAGCCTTGGAAGACTCTCTTATGACCCCTCTAATGACAACCGCTCCAAAGACAATAACAAACACTAGCTTTGCCTGTTTTAGAAATGGAACCCTAATGTATGCATGTTTTTGGTACCTGAACCCCCAAACACCCCCTTCCTCTGACCCAACTCCTGCAACCACTGATCTTTTTTAGTCTTCATTGTTTTGTTTGTTTGTTTGTTTGTTTTGTTTTAAGAATGTCACTGAATTGGAATCATGCAGTACATAGGCTCTTCAGATCGGTTCCTTCACAAGATGCATTTACATTTCCTCCAAGTCTTTCATGACTTGATGGATCGTTTATTTTTATTTCTGAATGACATTCCATTTGTGTGCATGCATCACAGTTTAGGTTTCTTTCCAGTCACCTATTAAAGGCCTTCTGGTTTGCTTCCAAGTTTTATCAGTTGTGAATAAAACTGTGATAAACATTTATGGGCACATTTTTTTTTTTTTTGGTGTAGATGTAAGTTTTCAATCATATGGGTAATACAGTAGGAGTGTGTTTAGTGTTGTAAGAAACTGACAATGTCTTCCAATTCTTTAATGAGGATAACTGCATCACTATTGAAGACAACAGGATTAGGACTAGAAAATTCAAAATGGTGAAAAGCTTCAATTTCCTTTTCTTTCATGGCATTTGTTTTTTGGCAATTGTTTTGTGGGGTGTTTTTTTTTTAATGTTGGATATTTTTCCTCTTTCTCTCTTTAGTGTATTGCACATCACACATCAAGCCAGGACCTAAGAGAGACTCAGATGTGCATAAGCAAATGTTAACTTAAATAAAACAAACTACTTTGAACATGACTCTCTTTTCTTTGTTCTTTGTAAATATCTTCAATGTAGTAACAATGATTTTTATAATGTAATACTCCCCTCGTTTCATGATAAAAATCTAATAGATTCTCCTTTCAAGAGCTGCTCAAGGTTCTCCATAAAGCTTTTATTCTTATGCCCCTTCCCCCTGCAGTAAACTGTAAAAACCGTTCCAAGGCTTTTTGTGACCATTAAGAGATGGAGTCTATTTCCCTATTCTCTGAATCCGTGGTTTGACCAAAGGATGCAGAAGAGTGACACTGCGAATTCCGGGCCGTGGTAGACTGTGGATTCCTCTCTTTCAGCTCCCGGAAACACTGCTATGTGAAAATGTTGCTGGTGGATGAAATTCCCTTGTCATGGGGAAGGGGGGTGGGGCGCGAGGTTCTTGGGACGCTGTTGAAAGAAGCATTTTCAGAAGCCCCCACAGGAGGAGGGGATATGGGAGAAGGCTTCATTTGTGTAAAGTTACATTTCTAGGGTTCCAGTGTCCCCTGCCCCTTAAGCCAGTCCTGGAAAAGGTGCAGCTGGGAGTTCAGCAGAGTCAGAAACAGGGCCAGTATCCAGAGCTCCCGTTGCTTGTTGTAAGCGGGTATAATTTAGCATTCAGGCAAGATTAAAGTGCATCAGTCCATGTGTGGAGTCCAACATGGCCGTAGGCCATGCAGGCAGAGGGGAGAGCGCTCCTGCCACAGGAGTCACAGGGGCCAGGCGCCCTTCAGCTAAGAGAGAGTGGTTTTTTTTGTGTGTGTTTTTTTGTTTCTTTTTTTTTCTTTATTAAGGTATTACATATGTGTCCTTATCCCCCACCATTGCCTTGTCCACCCCTGCTTGTGCCCTCACCCCCTAGTGTCTGTGTCCATTGGTTAGGGCCAGGGGTGGGAAAACTGGACCGGAGGGCCGGAACAAAAGCATGGATGGAGTGTTTGTGTGAACTAATATAAATTCAAAGTAAACATCATTACATAAAAGGGTACGGTCTTTTTTTTTTTTTTTAGTTTTATTCATTTCAAACGGGGGGCCGGAACAAAAGCATGGATGGAGTGTTTGTGTGAACTAATATAAATTCAAAGTAAACATCATTACATAAAAGGGTACGGTCTTTTTTTTTTTTTTTAGTTTTATTCATTTCAAACGCGGCCCGCGGGCTGTAGTTTGCCCACGGCTGGGTTAGGCTTATATGCATGAATACAAGTCCTTTGGTTGATCTCTCTCCCCTTACTCCCATCTTCCCCTGGCTTCCCTCTGGGGTTTGAAGGCCTGATCGATGCTTCTCTGTCTCTGGATCTGTTTTTGTTCATCAGTTTATGTTGTTCATTACATTCCACACATGGGTGAGATCATGTGATATTTATCTGTCTCTGGCTGACTGAGAGTGGCTTCTTTGTTGGGAAGTTGATATATGTAGATTTCCCAGGCTTGCAGTGACCACACCCATCCTGGTCCTACCTGTGATTGATGGGCATTAGCCTCTGTATCACTCAGACCTTACTGGGCATGCCTCAAATTGCCTTTGTCTAGTCCCTTCCCCCATCCATCAGCGGGGAATAGATGGAGAAAGTTAAATGCAGCTTTTGGACAAAGCTCTGTAGATGGCATGCCTGCATCTTTCTGTCTCCCCTTTCACTCTTTTCCTATTAAATAATAACCAGGTATTTACAATGGTATCAAATACAACAATAATTAGACTGCTCAATGATTAACAACACATAGACCAGCCACCCTCACTGTCCTGACAGCCTAGTGACCAGATATGTGAGTGAGACTATCCTAGGTCATTCATTCACCAACTAGCCTACCAGTTTCTGCTACCAGTTTACTACAGACTAAGGATCAAGTTGGCTGTAATCAGCTTTGGCTCAGACCAAGAGGACCACCCAGACTAAACAGGGTATCATAAGCTAAATAAATTGTTGTTTTAAGTCATGAGAGTTCGAGGTGACTATGCAACAATAGATAACTGATAAATCCCTAGTAAAATAAATGGACTGTTCCTCTTCAGTGTCCTTCCCAAGTATTCTGCATATAGTTTCATCCTAGCATAAATAACAATAAAATAAAATACTACTTTATGTATGCCAGCCTATTTTGTAGTCTCTAAGGACAGAAACTTCAACTTTTGTTATAAAAATGTTATTGTTAGGTATGGTAAGGCCAACAGGTCAGGAGATGATGCCAGTGAAAACTTAGTTTATTATACTCACAGATCTCAACGGAGGAAGTATATGGAATGCCATGGGGGGCGGGGGACACAAGAAATCACTGGGGTGGGTCTTAAGGCAGAGGGAGAGGGGGCAACTGTGAGCAAGAGTCTTCATTGTATCTCATGAAGCAACCTGCAAGGCAGGGTAAACAGATTTAATATTAGCTGCCCCTGGTTATCTGTCACCTGGCCCCAGGGTGGATAGAATGACTCTAAGTGACAGAGCCCTGGAAGGAGAGTGGTTGGGATGTGGACTCAATTGGAAGAGAAACTGACAGCCTCTAGCCAGGGCCTCAAAATTAGATGAAGGCAGCATTTACGTAAAAACTGTATTATCCTTTGGAGTCCTGAGTTTCTGTTCTATTCCTGTCTCCTCCCCGGTTCTGATATCCCTATGCTGTTACCTTGCTCCACCCATTAAAATGCATTTAGCCTGGCCCTGACCGGTTTGGCTCAGTGGATAGAGCGTTGGCCTGCGGACTTAAAGGTTCCAGGTTCGATTCTGGTCGAGGGCATGTACCTTGGTTGGGGGCACATCCCCAGTGGGAGGTATGCAAGAGGCAGCTGATCGATGTTTCTCTCTCATTGATGTTTCTAACTCTCTGTCCCTCTCCCTTCCTCTCTGCAAAAAAATCAATAAAATATATTTAAAAAAATAAAATAAAATGCATTTAGCCCTGGCCAGTATTTCAGTGGTTAGAGCATCAGCCCATGAACTGAGGGTCCAGGGTTCGATTTCTGTCAAGGGACTCGATCCCCCTTGGTTGCAGGCTCGATCCCCAGCCCTAGTCTGGTTCATGCTGGAGGCAATGAATCAATGTGTTTCTCTCACATTGATGTTTTCCTCTCTCCGTCTCTCCCACTCCCTTCCACTCACTCTCTCTAAAAAAAAAAAAAAAAAAAAAATCAATGGAAAAATATCCTCAGGTGAAGATTTAAAAAAAAAAATGTATTTAAAGCAACCGTAAGACAAATTGAATTAATGTTATTTACTTCTCTAGTAGGTCTTTGAATTGCATTCTTTGCCTCAAATTACAGAATAAAAGGCATTTATTTTCCACAGCTAAATTCATTCAAAGCAGATTTTAAAACATTTTCTTGGGCTTGCTAGACTGTCTAGCCCTGTAATAAAGTTTTTGTCTGAAATAAGTAATCTATATATTTAAAAAGCCAGCAACTGGAATGCTGTAATGACCATAACCACAGATTGCTATGACGCTCACTGTGGCCAGTGAACCGGCCTGTTCAAGGGGTGGGGCTGGCTGGCCAAGACCCCCCGCCCTTCCCCCCTAGCCCACAGCCCCTATCCCCAGTGGGCCCCGCCCCTGATCGCCCCCCCCGCCCCCTCCCGGCATCCCAATAGGGCAGTGGTTCTCAACCTTCTGGCCCTTTAAATACAGTTCCTCATGTTGTGACCCAACCATAAAATTATTTTCGTTGCTACTTCATAACTGTAATGTTGCTACTGTTATGAATCATAATGTAAATATCTGATATGCAGGATGGTCTTAGGCGACCCCTGTGAAAGGGTCATTCAACCGCCAAAGGGGTCGCGACCCATGGGTTGAGAACCGCTGCAATAGGGGGTGGGCCCAGCTGGCCAACCTCCTGCTGTCTCCTCCTCCCAACAGGCCCGGCCCTGATCTGCCCAGATTGGGACCGGGCCAGCCGGATCCCACCAGTCTCCCATGCACAAATTTGTGCACTGGACCTCTAATTAAGACAATAACTGACAAACGTAGCAGGCCATGACTGACATGGAGAAAATCATAATACTGTAACGCACAAGTTTTTCCAAATCTGCATTCCGTTGTCATACTGCATTAGGTCTCATCAAAATTACTAGATTAGCCCAACCAGTAGTCAGAGAAGGAAACTACCTTTATAGCCAACAACCATAATTTCATTTTTTCATCATTAGTGCTTAGGTCTATCTTCTAAGCAAACCCTTTTAAATTAAATATATAAGAATTAATTAGCTACTTACTGTAGAGTTTAAATTGCAAGAAGCTGTGGAGAGAGGGGAAAGTTGAAGATACTTCCTGAATTAGTTAGTTAAATCAGTACCTCTGGTTAGTTGGTAAGAGCATTATCTCTAAGAAAAATAATGTAGGGTAAATATAAAACATTGCATTATTGAGTGCTAGGTTGTTTGGTAATGACTGTGTGCTAGAATTCAGAACAAAGAACAAATCATTATGTCTGAAGATCAGTGAAGGAAGGATTACTGAAGAAACTAGAATGTAAAAAGTGCCTTAAAAGGATTTTAAGAAATGGGATAGTAGAAAGAGAAAAAGGCCTTAACAAAAAATGAGGCTTAATGTATTTTTTTTCTGTTCAGTATTTCCTGATGAAAAATAAGAGGAAACGTGTATTCCTGAATCAGCCTGATATAAACTTAGTTTGTTTTTTTGTTTTGTTTTTTTTAATACTCACTTGAGGATATGTTTTTTAATTGAATTTTTTAGAGAGAGAGAGAGAAAGAAACATTGATGTGTGAGAGAAACATTGATCAGTTGCCTCCCCTCTGTCCTCCAACTAGGGATCAAACGCACAACCTGGGTATGTGCCCTGACTGGGAATCAAACCCACAACTTTTTGGTGTAATAGAGAAAGCTCCAACCAACTGAGCAACCATCCAGGGCTAAACTTGAGTTTTAAACTTAAACAATAAGTCAGAATTAGAGAAAATCTGTAAATGTAGTACAAACAGTTTTCAATATCCTTCACCCAATTTCTCCTGAAGTTAACATTTTACCAACTTTGCTTATCACTCTCTTTGTGTGTATGTGTATGTGTGTTTATATACATATACACCCACTGACATATACACACACATATCTCACACAATTTTCTGAAGTATTTGAGAGTAAGTCACATACATAAATGCCCATTGACCCTCAACTCAAATACTCCAGGACATATTTCTTAATAACATCCTCTTGTTAATAGTCCTTTCCTAAGGACATTTTCTTACATTTCTACAGTACAATGATCAAAAGTGAAAATTAATATTAATGTATTTCAGAATCTAATCTATGTGTTATATTTGAGTTGGCGAATTTTCCTACTAATGATCTTTAAAGCAAGTCAATATTGCATGTCAATTTTATTATTATGTTTCTTTAATATATTTTAATTTGAACAGTTTCTCATTCTTGCTTTATATTTAATGACCTTGATATTTCTGGAAAGAAGAAATTATTTATTTTGTAGAATATCTGTCAGGTTTTATTTGTCTGATGTTTCCCCATGATTACATTTTTGGCAGGAATATTACAGAAACGATGCTATGTCTTTCCCAGACAACATATATGGAGGCAAATGATATATATTTGTCCTATATTGATGATAATAATGGATTATAACCATACAAATAAAATTAAAATCTATGAGTCTATCCTGACAAAACTATATAAATAAAAGCCTAAGTGACCGTTTGCTTGTTTGACTATTTGACCAGTAGCTATGATGAGCACTGACCACCAGGGGGCAGACGCTCAATGCACATGCATGGAAACATGGAACAGACTGATGAATCTCAGAGGGAAGGGGAGAGGGGGAGGGTGGAAGAGATTAACCAAAGATCTTACATGCATACTAGAGGCCCGGTGCATGAATTTGTGCATTAGTGGGGTGCCTAGGCTTGGTCTGTGGGGATTGGGCCAAAACTAGCAGTCCAACATCCCCCGAGGGGTCCTGGGTTGTGAGAGGGCACAGGCCAGGCCGAGGGACCCCACCGGTGCATGAATCTGTGCATGAGCCTCTAGTAATAAATAAGAAAGAGGGGGGAGTTCTTTTTTTTAATAGAATAAAACTATAAGATGTAAATTAATGATAGAAGTAGAACATTACTCTTGGTAGCTATCACAAAAATAATTGATTTAGGGAAGAATAAATAATATAATTTAGGAGAAACAAGTTATTTATTTATGTAGTCTCAAAATATCTCCCCATGAGACACTTAATTACAAAAGACAAAATACTAACTTCATATTCTAGAAAACTGGTAAATACCAACTAAACCAAGTGATGAAATGAAGACTTTTTTTAAAAAAATGAAATTTACAAATATTTATAAGTATATATTCATCTAAAATTATTAGACATGATCTAAAATGGCAGAAAACAACTAATATTACAGTGTATCATCATAATTAACAGCTCTGTAAAAATATTATTTCTCTACACAATTTGGTTAATAATTATTTGTTTAGTAATCTGGACACACTTTTCTAATGTAGCCTCTTAACCCAGTTGATAGACAATGACACCTTTATTTTTGTATCTTAAGGGAAATGGTCAGAATAATCCTTCAGTTTATTCATTTTACTCTTCAAAATGAATTTTTTCACTAATTTCTCTTCACTCCTGATATAATTAGACACACAAAAAACTTCCAGGTTTCAAGAAAGTGAAATACATCAAAGGAAAAATACTACTTACTGAGGCCAGTTATAGATAATTGAGTTAACTCTGCTTAAAGGTAAATTGATTTAATTTTAGTTAAGTCACAGCATAGTACTACCCTCATAGAATAATACAAAATAGAAAAAAATATTCAATGATACACCCCAATCTTTCTCAAATAAGGAAAGATAAACACTTTAATTAGAACAAGAGAAAAGCAGTAAGATTTTGTTGTATCAGGTAGAGTAAAACCTCAATATAATGGAGTAATGTGGGCTAGGGGGTGTCCATTATACAATAAAGTAGATTTTCCAAATGCATGCATTAAAAAACTGACAAATTAGTTAGTTTACCTGTTTTTACCTACATAGACACATTTATGTAATTAAAATTAAGTATGTATGAACAGTGTAATTTCACATAAAAGTTTTCTATATGTATTACTGTAATTTTAAATTTATACTGAATAGGTCTAGTAAATGTGTGCATTCACCATGAGTAAACAAATGCCCATGGCTGGAGCATGGCTTAGTACAGGTAGGACCATCAGCCTGCACATGTTAAAACTACTGCAGAAAATCACCATACGTGCCCTGTCCACAGTGGTTGGAGTGTTGGCCCATGCACTGAAGGATCACAGATTCAATTCCCAGTCAAGGCTCATAACTGGGCTACAGATTTGATCCCCAGCCCTGAGCTGGATGTGCTGGAGGCAACTAATTGATCTCTCTGTCTCTATCTCCGTCTCTCTCAGTTCCCCCTTCCCTACCCTCCCTTCCACTCTCTCTCAAAAGCAATTGGGGAAAAAAATACCTTGGGGTTAGGGTTAACAAAGAAAGTCAGGCCCTCAACAACAGAACCAATTACCCCAAGTAAATAATGTATTAACCATTTGTTGAACATTAATTACAAGCTTCTTGTATTTAAATATCTAGACTATAATTACTATGTAATATTTATGTTGGTGAAATTACTAGTGTTTTTTTCCCAACAGATAGCCTATGGCCTATTTGCTAAAATTTGTTAAAAGAAAGAGAGAATTAATTACAAAAATATCCTGTTAATTTAATGATAAGCCCATCTTGATTAAAAGCATTTTAAAATTAATAAAGCATTAATTTTCACATATGAAATAAGGACTGGAAATTTTGTTCCTTAAATCCAAAGTCTATTAAATCAAGGTCCCAAAAATCGAGCGTTTATTCTACTGCTTTAAGGGAAAAGATTGACATATCTACAAAGTGGAATACATTACAATTAAAACAAGTTAGAGATAAGAAGTACTTGAGACATTTCGAGGAGAAAGAAAGGAGACATGGGATAGCCCTGGTGCAATTAGCAGAAAGGCAGGGAAATCAATGTGGATCCCAAGTGGCCGAGTGACTTAGCTCATCTTAAGTTCACATTTAATAAAAACAACTGAAAACTGAAGGCAAATGCTAAAGAGATGTAGAAAATTAAAAAGCAAGAGAAATAACACCAAACTAAGCACTATTTTACAAAAAAAAATAATGTCCTAAAATCATTGAGTACACTTAGGCACGGCCCATTTTAAAACAAACATATTTATTGAAACACCAGTATTGTCCAGTTATTAAGAAAGAGAGACTGATATGGCAAGTATAGAACCTTTATAGAATATATTGAGATATGTGAATAAGCCCTTGAATTTATTACTAGAGTTTGAAGGTAAAACTTTGCCCTTTGAGGTTTATCATATAAGCCGTGCCAGAATGCTGTGAGAATGGAATACAGCCAATGAAAGAAAATGTAAAGATTAAAGGAAAAAAGGAGAATGTACTTAAAGGGCTCCTTGATTAGCTTTTCTCCACATTGAAACTCTGAAATTTGCCATGCCATTTTCTACACCTAAAAATTCCTGAAAATTCCACTTTAAAATATTCTCCAATTTCTCTTCATGCAAACCAGCATCTTCCAGAATTACTTTTACAAATATTAGTTAGATATCAGAAGTTTCCTAAAATTTATTATGTACTATATTGTCTTATTTCAGACTGCCATAACAAAAATATCATAAACTTGCATTGCTTAAATAACAAACATTTATTTCTCATAGTTGCATTAGAGGCTGGGAAGCCCAAGATCAAAACACCAGTGAAACTTGTGTCTGGTGAAAGCCCACTTCAGAGCTTGTAGACCGCCATCTTCTCCCTCACACGGCCGAGAGAGAAAACTCTAGTCTCTTCCTCTTCTCATAAGGACACTAATCCCAACATGGGTGTTCCACCCTCTTGACCTCAGCTAAATCGAATTACCCCTCGAATGTCCCAATACTTAATACCATTCCATTGAGTATTAGGGTTTCAACATATACATTTTTTGGGGGGGAGGGGGAACATACAGTCCATATAGTAATGAATAATCCAAGCCAATGAACCACCTGTAAAGCCTTTTGCATTTTATCGCCAGGTGTATAATTCATCTATTACTCAGAAAATACTTGAATCAGAAATTGCATCTAGCTGTAAATTTTTTAGTGTAGGTAGTAGATAGTTTGAAATTGAATGCTTGTCTTCTTGATGCAATAATATGTGATTATCTTGATATGTAAGCCAATTGAAAACAAATAAATGGGATTGTAATTGGGGGCTGGAGAAACAGATGATACTAGACATTGGGAAAAAGTTTATAATTTTTTTCTGAAAAAATAACTTGAATTCTCTATTCATTGTGAAGAATTTCAGCCAGAGAAGGTGTTAGACAAATGGGATATATTCTAGAAAAGATGAACAAATGTGTTATGAAAATGGTAATTTTTGAAGAAAGTTAATGTTTGATTCCATGTGATTAAGTGGGAGACTTTTTATATTTCAAAATATGAAACTGTAGAAAGAAAGACTGGTTAGTAAGCCAATTGCAGAATACTATAATTTAGTCGGTGGAATCAGCTGCATGTCAATTTGCCTTTGTATAAAGTACTGAATTTAAATAGCCATTATTGTTCATGTGAATTCTTCAAAATTCATCCCACCTCTCAGAGATATTCAAATACTAAAACATGACCATACATGCACGTAGTACTTAATTCTTAGTATTCATGTTCTTTTTCAAAGGTGACAAATTAAGTAGTACAGTTCTCATTGCCTTTAGAGAAAATAATATAGAATGAAGGGAAAAGGAAAAATAAAGCTTCCCAATAATTGGCCTTGGAAACTACCTGCTCTTCATCTTAGTCCTCTTATTATTACAAAACGAAGCCAAAATATTCTTAGTAATTATTTTAAGAAAATTGAGTCTCATTTAAAATGGAATTCATGCTGCCTTAATTGTCCTCCAAAGCAAGATAATGATTTCTCTTATCTATAGATTTAAAACTTTAAGATTGTAATCTTTACAATCATAATTCTTGATACATTTCATAGGCAGAAAATCTTTTATAAATGTGTCTGATATCAGAGACCTCTGAGGCAAAGATTAATCTCATTCTTCTGAAGTATTAATTGAGAGTCCACTATTACTTAGACACCATTTTACATACTGGAGAATCATAAAAAAAATAAACAAAAAACCTGCCCTAGCTGGTTGGGCTCAGTGGATAGAGCATCTGCCTGTGGACTGATGGGTCCCGGATTCCATTCCTGCTAAGGGCACATGCCTGGGTTGTGGGCTAAATCCCCAGTAGGGGGCATGCAGGAGGCAGCCAATCAATGATTCTCTCTCATCATTGATGTTCCTATCTCTCTTTCCCTATTCCTCCCTCTCTGAAATCAATAAAAATATATTTTTAAAAAAACTAAACAAAAAGTATGCCTTCATGAGGTTCATATTCTAGTAGCAGATAAAAGCAATAAATAATAAATACATGAATAAAAATGATAAGTCTGAAAATGAAGTGGAGAAAAATAAAAGGGACAACATTATAGAAAATGACTTTTGAGCTGAGTCCTTTGAAAGATAAGGAGTGAAGTGTAAATAATCAACCGGGAAGCTATGAAATATATCAGTGCTGAGAACAGATCCCAAATCAGTTCATCTGAATATCTGTGTTTAGGGCCCAAAAAAGATCCTAGAGTAATCTGTTCATAGTGAAAAATAAGAGCAAACAATGAATCTACAGGTACTGAGATAGGAATAAATGTTTGTGTGATAAAGAGAAAGAAAGAAGACAAGAATAGTTCCAGCTTAATTAATCGCTGGGAGAATAAACTAAGATGTGGTCAATAAAGAAGATGAGAATTTTAAAAAATGTCAGGTCTTTTAAGCTACACTCAAGATTTAGATTCTACTCTAAGGGTGAGAGGAAGTCACTTGGGAGACACACAAAGGAATTACATGACCTAACTTATCTTTTTTAAAAAATCACACTAGAGGCTGTGAATTTTAACTATAGAAGAGGAAAACCACCTGTCTGCTTTCCTTGCTAAAATTACAGCTCCTGCCCTGACCTCTCCAAAGAACTTCCGTGCTGCCCCCTCTCTCCCCTTGGAAAACTAATAGACATCCCACAGGGATCTTGCCCACAACCAGGTCCCCTGTCCAGTTCCTAAGAAAGTATCTTTAATTCATTCCAGGTGTCAGTAAAGACCGTTGTTTTGGCCCTAGGGAGAAAAAAGAATTGGTAGAATCCCTGAGAAATCATAAATACAAGTTGGGCCTCCCTAACTTTAAAGCCCAAAATCAAATTACATCGTGGATTTACTTTAGACTGGGAGCCCTGGGCGTCTGAAAAATCTTCTGAGGAACCCTCACCTCACGCTAGGCCACAAATGACTTCTGCATATTATCTGCCAAAGAAAGCCAGCCTCACACAAAGGAACAAAACTTCTTATAAACAAAAATAGAGCAAAAATAAGCAGAAATAACAAGCAAATAGAGCACCAGAACTACAAGCAGTGGGGTTATCCAACAGTATGAGCAAACAACAGTGTCTAGAATGTTTTCAGAAATAAAAGGCAGCAGTAAAAATACCTATAGGGAGCAAACAACAAAATTAATGTCCTAGTAGATTTAAAAAAAAAAAAAAAGGACCAATTTGAACTGAAATTCAACAACTTGAAATACAAAGACAGATGGATCCACTTCGTTCATCAGTTTATTTTGTTACTTAGATTCCACATGTGAGTGAGATCATGTGATATTTGTCTTTCTCTGACTGGCTCATTTCACTTAGCATGATACTCTCCAGGTCCCTCCATGCTGTCTCAAATGGTAAGAGATTCTTCTTTTTTACTGCTGCATAGCATTCCATGGTGTAAATGGACCACAGCTTTTTTATCCACTCATCTGCTGATGGGCACTTGGGCTGTTTCCAGATCTTAGCTATTATAAGTTGTGCTGCTATGAACATAGGGCTGCATTCATTCTTTTTGATTGGTGTTTCTGGTTTCTTAGGATATATTCCTCGAAATGAGATCACTGGGTCAAATGGCAGTTCCATATTTAATTTTTTGAGAAAATTACACATTGCTTTCCATAATGGCTGCACCAGTCTGCATTCCCACCAGCAGTGTTCCAGGGTTCCTTTTTCTCCATATCCTCACCAGCACTTGTCAATACGTTTTTAAATATAGGACGACGCTCTATCCCCTGAGTCAAACCGGTCAGGGCCGTTTTTAAATATAGACAAGGTGCTTGTATGAAACAAAAAATGATAAATTAAATACGTTTTATGAAAAAATGGTATTTTGATCTTTAATTATTAAAAATTAATAATTCATTAAAAGATAACATTAAAATACATAAACTAAAATAATTTGAGAGGGTAAATGGATTTAGTCTTAACTTTTCCTCCTTTCCTAAAAGAATGATAATGTCATTGATTAAATTTGCACACCAGTAAGTAAATTATGCATGTTGTGATTTATAATGCAACTGCTAAAGTAAAGAATAAAATAAAGTGTATAACAGGCACAGTAGAAGAAGCGAAAATAAATATTTAACAAATTTAACAATAATAATAAACCCAAAAGTATGAATGGATATTTTTTAAGAGCATAGGAAGAACAAAAAACAAATAATCAAATGCTCAAGAGATCGTCAAAATGAATATAAAATACCCAAATAATGGCATGTTTATAAAAGATACATCATAAATACAATGATATCAATAACTGAAGGCAGAGGCAGGTCCATATTTTGCAGGACATCCAATTTAGGGGAGCACTAAGAAAAATAATAAAAATTATCAATGTAGTATTAGGAGCAAAAATGAATGTATAGAGTGAGAAATTAAAGACAAACATGTGCAAATACTGTGAACATCATGAATTAGGGAAATAGCATATTATCAACTTAATTATTATTGCATATTCTAACTGATTTCCATGATATTACAGATAATAGTTAATTTCATCTTACACTAGCATGCTGTTGTGATTACTAATAGTTTCAAAAATAAAATGTTTAGCTTCACAACTCAATATAGCACAACTGCTACATCTCTAACTTTCTCTGCCATTTCTGGCCCAGGTGTGCTTTCATCAGGGGCCAAGCTCTCAGGGAACTCCAGCCCACTCACTATGAATGTCCTGATCCCCTTCTCCTCTGCTGAGTTGATCCTTACACAAAGGAAAGTAGGTTTGAAACTTGAGTCGTATTCGTCCCAAAGCAGCAACTTAGCAGGGTCTCATTTAGATTTCCTCTTATGAGCAAACTTAAGGACCTAATGCTAATGAAGCCCACCAGGGGCAGGTTGTCTCTGAGGACCAGAGAATCGGTGTCCATCTGACTGGGCACCTCAGTGTCACAGCAGGATGATCCCAGGCCAGGCGCAAGGTAGAAAATACTAGTAAGGATTCTTCCCTGTGAGTCTAGAAGAGACCATATGGAGATTAGAGTCCTCATGGGAAATCCAAATCTTATTGACAATAAAATAATGAAAAGGATACCCCATTCTAATACTAACCAAAAGAAAGCTGTAGTTGCTCTGTTACTATCAGGCATAAAATACGTAAAGGCAAAAAGGATTTCTAGTGGAAAAGAGATTTGCTATATAATGATCAAAAATTGAATTCATCTGCAAAATACAGCTTTAAATCTGTATGTACCTAATGATATATCATCTTAACATCTACACAATATTGAGAAACCTATAAGGAATAATAGACAAATCTACCATAGTAGGAGACTTCAGTATTTGCTAGATCAAATAGACAAACATATCGGTAAGGATAGGAAAGTTGGGCAATGTGATAAACAAAGTGAATCCAAACTGCCGAACACATATTCTTTCCCATTACATACATGACATTCAAAACACAGCAATTCCACATAGCCCATAATGTACTTTGCAACAAGTTTTGAAGGTAATAACTTGCTTTATTTCCTTCCAACCTCTCTCTCTCTCTCTCTCTCTCTCTCTCTCTCTCTCTCTCTCTTTCTCTCTCACACACACACCTAGTCACCTTTCCCCAAAAAGGTGGTTTTAAGAGAGAAAATTACAAACTTTGAAGAAGAGATTGGTGTCTTTAAAAGTATCCAACCCCCCAAAATCAATTACTTACCAATTTCTTTATTGAAATCATTGATATTATTTGTTGGTGAGGTTAATCTACCTTAGAATAATTTCTGTAAGAAAAAAAATCAAGTACACTCTAATGCTAGGACTTAGATATAAAATGGTAACAGACATCTTGAGGGCCTCAAAGTCCATCATTATTCACTTCAGCCGTTCAGAAGCCCAGCTATAATCTAGTTAATGTCCGAGGCCGTCGCCACAGGCATTTATTGCATTTCTGGAAAACTTCCCCATAACCCTACTTCAAATCCCTGCTGCGCCTGAAACTACCAACTGTTTCACTTTAACGGATATTAGTGATTTTAAAATTGCCTCTCTTAGAGAGGGAGTAATTGATAAAAATCCCAAAGGGCAGTGGCCAGGAAAAAAAAAACTGTCACGGGTAATAGCAGGGAATAAAACTGCCAATGAATTTTCTGATTGATGGAACTGAGATACAACTGAGGTTCAGTTTCAAAGGGTGCTGCTGACGGGATGGAAAAAGATGACCAAGGCACAAGTACCCACATGTGTACACACATCTAGGTGGGAAAACATTCAAAAGCAATTTCTGTGCTTTTTAAATCATAAATCATTTGTTAAATAAATTAGTTTTTAGCAACAAGATTCCAACACCGTTGTGGGAGCAGTTATTCTCCATTTTCTTCTTTTCACTTATCATTAAGTATGACATTTTGAACAATTAAAATACGCTTACTTTCAACACTAGAGAAGGAAACGAGTGTCCAAGAAACCAATGGCAAGAATATGGATATTACCAAAGGCAAAGGGGAAACAAAAAACTTTTAGGGACACTTGGGTGCCTCAGCAAAACTTATGCCTACATCCTCTATGTCTTTAAAAATACACATGCACACACAAAATTATCTAGAGCAAAACTAAATATTAATTGCATTTAATATTGTGCTTTAAGTACCTAAAAACACAGTGATAGAATTCTTTAAGATTAATGACACAATATTATTCTTACTTTCAATGTTAATTGCTTCTCCCTGTTTTTGTACCTTGTAGTTTTTAAAAAAGCAATTATACAATAGTAGTAAGATAGTACAGTGGTATTTAATTTCGTGATTATAAACATAACCCAAAAGAATAAATAAATTAGTTTTTCTGCCAAGATTCCATAAGTAATACTGACATTAACAGAGTAGTATACCTTTGTTCCTAGCATATGGCAAGCTTTCACATAATATATTTACAATGAATTCTATTTTGTACCAGGAAAGTGAAACACAATGTTTGGAAGGTTAGCAGTATTAGACTGTGTTCCCCCCACCAGAGAGTCACTCATTGTATTCTCCTTGAGAGTTTGTTGTCAATAACTCAAACTGCCCCACTCTGAAGTCTAGTGCTACTCAGCAGCAAATCATGACATGACAAATGTCATTCATCAACCTGATAGTTCCTACTCAACCGGCAGTATTTTCTGAAGAAGGTAATTCTGAAACCTTTTTTTATAAATGAACACCTTTCTTTATATAAAAACAATGGAGCAGTCCCTTTAGAATTCTAGGACCATATCTTTTTTTATTTCTTTATGTTTATTTTTTTAGGATCATATTTTTAAGGAACACCATATCATACTTTTTTTTTATTTTTAATGATCTTACTTTCTTCTTCCATTCTTCCTTCTTGGGAAAGTTTATGAGAGCAAACATAGCCGCAGGCAGCCTATTTGATCAGCTGCCCACTATTGCATGGGCTGACTTCTCACTTCTCACATGCCTGGATACCAGGCTGAGAACCCCAAACCCTGAGTGACTGGCAAGTCCCATGATTGTGTTGATGTCCTGTGATACCTCTCTAGATAGTGTCACCTTGAATGCATACATTACTGGTGAATATTTGGACTGGATTGGTAGATGTTACATTCTTTTTCCTCAGAAAGGTTTCTCTAAGCACATAATGCTGGCAGTGCTCTATACCTCTACAAAATATACATTGACTAACAATAGTATGTAGAAATGAGAATGAATACTAATAAACAGCATCCACATTAAAGAGATTAATCTCACTAAACTTTTTAAATGAAAAAAAATATTGAAAAATGCAAGACTGTATATCTGCATTTATTAAAAAGTTAAAATCTAAAAATGAGTACTTGCCAGGAGAGCAGGTTATGACTACAAGAAAGCATGAGGTGGGCTTTTGGGAAGCAGGTAATATTCTATTTCTTGATATGGGTACCGGTTACCTTCTGATGGTATTTTTTTATTAAAGGAAAAAAAAGCAAATTTTTAAAATTAATTTCAAAACAGAGAGTAACTAAAGAAATAATCAGCATGTAATTAGGCACTTCAGGAACTAAATTAGGTTTTTTCTGGTCAATGGCATGACCTTTATCTTATCTAATAAAAGAGAAACATGGTAATTAGCTGTACCTCCGCTACCCTTCCCTTTGGCTAATCAGGACGATATGCAAATTAACTGCCAGCCAAGATGACGGCCTGCAGCCAGGCAGCTTGAAGCGAACAGGAGGCTTGCTTGCTTCAGTGACAGAGGAAGCTAACGTTCCCCGCCTGCTGCTGCTGGCCTCTGAGCTTGCAGTTTAAGAAACAATGTTATAAATATAGAAGCTAAACAAAACCCCAGAAACCTGCTTTCAGCCAGCCGGGCTTCAGCCAGCAGGACTGCAACATTGTTTCAATTATAGAACAAACACAGATCCCTGCTTTCAGGCAGCCGGGATCTCAGAGCTGGAGTGAACAGGACCGCAACAGTGTTACAATTATAGAATCCAAACAAACCAGATACCTGCTTTCAGCAGCCGAGGCCTCAGAGCTGGAGCCAAGCCTCAGAGCTAAAGCTGGCCCAGAATAAAAAAAAAAGAAAAAAAGTACAGGTTGGGAGCTTCAGTCACCCGCCAGCCTGAAAACGGCCCTCAGCCCCTCACCCAGACTGGCCAGGCACCCCAGTGGGGGACCCCCACCCTGAAGGGGGTGCTACCAGCTGCAAACAGCCATCATCCCCTCATCCAGGCTGGCCAGGCACCCCAGTGGGGACCCCCACCCTGATCCAGGACACCCTTCAGGGTAAACCAGTCGGCCCCCACCCGTGCACCAGGCCACTATCCTATATAGTAAAAGGGTAATATGCCTCCCAGCACTGAGATCAGCGGAGCAGCGAGGCCTCCCGAACCCGGGATCAGCGTGACAGGGGCAGTGACCAAACCCCCTGATTGCCCTGCAGCTCTGTGTGTGACGGGGGTGGGGCCACAACCTCCCTATCCGCCCTGCTCTGTTCGTGACAGGAGAAGGCGCCCCAACCCCCTGATCAGCCCTGCTCTGTGCCTGATAGGGGGTAGCTCCCCAACCTCCTGATTGGCCCTGCTCGGTGTGTGACGGGGTAGAGCCATAACCTCCCTAGCGGCCCTGCCCTGAGTGTGACAGTGGTGGCACCCCAACCCCCTGATTGGCCCTGCTCTGTGGGTGATATAGGGCGGCGCCCCAACCCCCTGATCCGCCCTGCTCTGTGTGTGACAGGGGGTGGTGCCCCAACTCCCCTATCGGCCCGACTCTTTGTGTGACAGGGTGGAGCTCCCCAACCCCCTGATGGGCCCTGCTCTGTGCGTGACAAGGGGGAGCTCCTCAACCCCCTTGATCAGCCCTGCTCTGTGCGTGACAAGGGGGAGCTCCTCAACCCCCTGATCAGCCCTGCTCTGTGCGTGACAGGGGGGAGCTCCCAAACCCCCTGATCGACCCTGCTCTGTGTGTGACAGGGTACGGAGCCCCAACCCCCCTGATGGGCCCTGCTCTGTGCGTAACAGGGGGTGGCACCGCAACCTCCCTATCGACCCTGCCTTGAGTGTGACAGGGGGCGGTGCCCCAACCCCCCAATTGGCCCTACCCTGAGCGTGACTGAGGGTGGCATCACTACCTCCCGATCTGCCCTGCTTTGTGCATGACAAGGGGCGGCGCCCCAACTCCCCAATCGGCCCTGCTCTGAGCCCGACCAGTGGCTGCACCTAGGGATTGGGCCTGCCTTCTGCTACCCAGGAGCCGGCCTTAGCCAGCAGGTCGTTATCTCCCGAGGGGTCCCAGACTGCGAGAGGGCACAGACCGGGCTGAGGGACCCTCCCCTCCCCCCCCCACCCCGAGTGCACAAATTTTTGTGCACCGGGACTCTAATTAAATATATAATTCCACAACACATATTTTTAATTAGAAATGCCATCATTTGCAAATGTTTTTAAATTCCTAAGGGCCAAATAACTAATTTGGAATAGTTTTAGCATCTTAATTTTGTACAAAGATGGTAATTTTGTACATGGATGGTATGCTATGATAAAGTACACAAGTCAGGAAAACTCAATCAAAGAAAAGTGTGGGAAACTGTTTATTGCCTTCACTATCTGATGAGCATAGACAGAACCCTCCCCCCACCCATCCCCCAAGGCTGGGTGCCTTTGAAGCCTTAGCAAAGGTCAGAGCTAGGCACCACCTCTGTTTGTCCAGACAGTGGTAGCTGAAGCAACTTCCCCATTTATTATTATTATGTAAACCCTTGCTGATGGGCTAGTCTGCCTGTTGCCAGGGGTTGCATGCCTAAGGGCTATGCTATGGGTGCATCCCAGATCAATAAAAGCTTGGTGAGGCCTGAGCACTGGAGGAAGTCCTGCCCCTTGAGTTGGACTTGCCCGCCTGGTCCCCCAATATTTCCAAATTATCTCTTGTCTTTTCATATTCATTTGTGTGCGGCTCTGCTTCCAGTTCCTGAACCCTGATCCACTAGGGACGTGGGAAGGAAACACTCAACAAAAAGTAATCAGGTTTCCTTTGTAGTCGTTGATGTTTGAGTATCTATTATTTGCTAAAAACTTTTCTCAGTCTTTCTTACTTCGGTTGTCCTAATGATTTCTATTCAGCAGTTGAATAGTTAGGTTCTTAACAGGATAAGTATAAACAGAATCTTTTATGTTTGAAAAGAAACCAGAGTAAATGACTAAGGTTTATCAATCACAATTCCAGATTTACAATAGAAATTAGAATAGAGGCCATGGTTTTTATAAATAATGGATAAGAAAAAATTGTGTTTATTTAGCTACATTTTTTCCCATTAGAAAAAAAAAAGTCAGGAAAGCATCGTTAATGTTCTCTATTTAACAAAATATAATAGGGATGCATTTCACATCAATTTTCTGTTCTTACGTAGGAGTAATTTCAAAATTATATGACACATTATTTCTCTCACACACAAAAAGGCAGATTATCATTTCCTCTAGGTAGAAAACCAATAGAAGATATTTTTTAAAAAGATATTACTGCAGACATGATACAGTTTTAGCAGAGGGCATGTATGCTTGGTCTTTCTCTCTCAGGAAATAGAAGTTGTCAATGTAATTTGCTCAGGCCTGTGTTACTAAGCATAGCTATTTACCTCTTCATTTCTCCTTTAAAAAAAAAAAAGGAAAAAAAATGAGAACACTGGGTTTGAAAGTACCCTGGTGGATTCTTCATTAGAATCTTGCCCACTGCTCTATTTTATAATTCCAGAGCTTTTCCCCAGAATCTTTGATATATTTCTGCTCCATCAACTGGAGCCCTTCCCTATGCTTTCCAGAGAACATTAAATGTGTTCCTGTTCATCAGTCTATGTTGTTCTCTATATTCCACAAGTAAGTGAGATCATGAACAGGGACAGATCCAAAGACAGAGAAACAGCGATCAGACTATCAATCCCCAGAGGGAAAGTAGGGGAGGGTGGGGGTAAGGGGAAGAGATCAACTAAAGGACTTGTATGCATGCATATAAGCCAAACCAATGGACAGGGACAACAGGGGGGTGAGAGCATGAGTTGGGGGGGGGAGGTTGGGGGTTAATGGGGGGATGAGGACACATTTGTAATATCTTAACCAATAAAGAAATTAAAGATAAAAAAAAATGTGTTCCTGCTACCAGAACTTGACTTTATAATGGATGAGCAGCATTCATTATCTGTTCCAGAAACTCCACACAAGAGATCTCATTGCTGGGTTCCTTTTTCCAGTGAAACAACCATAAGTGGTGAAAATTATAAAAATACCCAAAGTCTCTGAAAATTGTTACATGGGCAAACATGAAATAGAGAAACATTTATTTAAGAAAATCTATTAAATCTTGGTAAGAACAGCAAAAAGATGTGGCATTTCAGCCATGACCTGTCCACTTCCACCCATGTTCATCATGGTGAAAGCTCTACTCAAAATTGATTCAACTTTCCTAACCAGTTACAGATTTCCACCTTCATGGCTCATTTTTATATCTCATCAGATGAAATCTACATTTAATAGCAGTCACTGATAAGCCTAGAGAAAGAGAAGTTGGAAGGGTTAGTCATTATTACTAAGAAAAGGATATTGCGGGGGAAACTTACATGTCATCGGGAATTATAGACAGTGACTAGATTTAAAAATTGATTCAAGTTGCCCGATTGCTCACCCATCAGAGAGATCTTCTTGGAGGGAAGCTTCATTTGATTGGCACCTACTATGGGTGTGAGGGGAAAACAATAATACCACAAAAAATCTTGTCTCCAAGAGGTTGGGAGGTCAAAATAAAGAGTATAAGAAGTACATAGTTACACAACCACATCTGCCCATTATTTCATGTGAGCAAATAAAACACTTACTGGAGTGTAAATCACAGGTTCCATTTGGAAACTTAAAAATTCATACCCATATCTGGGAATTGTAGACATATGACATATTGATGATGGAGATTAAAGGATAAGTTTATGATTTGAACTCTAGATAATTGTGTGATCAAAGATTCTAAGATGAGAAAAAATGTTGTTTTGCAATAGGCGCAAGCAAACAGTGATTACACAGCATTGTTTCAAATTGTTAATGAGCTCAAGTAAAACAGAGGTCTCCTTTCCACTGTTTTTCTTCCTCATTTTTTACACCACTGTTTCCATTGACTGTTTGATTCATTCACATATGCATTCATTCACCATCAGTAATTATAGAACATGAGGCTAAGAATATTTTCTATTTTATTTGTCACTGTATACCCAACATTGAACAAGATGTCTAATAGACTATGAACAATTAATATTTGATGATTTTGTCTAAAAACTGCATTATCTAGGTAAATTATATACTTCCAAGAAGAAGTAGACATCAGAATGACAATAACAAATTTATTAAAATGAGACAAAATTATTTGTGTTATGTAGTTCTAAGTACATAATATTCTAGGTTCTTAATGCCAGTTTTGACTCATAAAAGTACACTACTATGAGTAGAGTTAGACATCCCCAGGTCAAGGTCAATTTTCATCTACAGAAGAAATTATTAGCTGTGTTTGTGTGCTCATGGTGCTTATGCAATCAATATTATTTCATAACCTCGGGTAATATGTGAAGGGCTACTATAACTCTCCTGCTATTCCCTATATTTGACACAAATCGTTGCTTATGCTTTAACACTTTTGGGTCATTTACTCCTTATCCCAGGTAAAGCCCCCTTCTTCATTGCCTTATCTCAGCCATAGCATTTTCCTCTGTACTCTCTCTTATTATCCATGTATTGTAAAGCTTTTATCTGCAATCCTCTGCAATCATTTCTACCATGTTTTTCCTTACAATGCTATCCTCTTCAACATCAATGCATTCATACTCAATTGTTCCACAGATTATTTGCTGCTCTTCTCCCTGACATTTGACCTATTTATCAAACAATTTTGCTAATTTTCATTTTGCACCTCTTTTGTGATCATACATATGGTAGGATACGTGTGAGAGGATAAAGTGATAAATACACATGTCAAATAAAATACTAGGGAAGCAGCAATTTGAACCACAAAGTTGCTGATCACATGTCTGTCGCACTAGAGAACATTGGTTTCTCGAATTTTTATTCAATAGTACAATCAATGTGGTTTGAAAGGAACCAGTCTAAAAAGCTCTGACTGTATTTCTTAATGTTTAAATATATTGTGTGCAAAGTCCAGCTGAGCAAAACTCAATGACTGCATTGATCATCTCCAATTCCTTTCTCTCCCATTACATTCCAATCAATAAACCTTTTCCCCACATTAATTCTGAAATCCTCTCTGAAGAACAGCACATAATTTTTGGAGTTGTTTCAGTAAGGTCTCCTAGTTAATTTTAGAGCTCTTCAATTTTATTTTCCTTAGCTTCTGGAGTTTGGGTATAAGTTTGAATGCCACTGAGGAAGCACATCCCACTAAATTTCAGGACCCTGCTTCAGAAATATGTCAGAGTCTTTTCATTTCATTTTTTTCTTTTATTCACATCTATGTAATTATTTGTCAAAAGTTATTAGATGAGAAGTATGAGTCTACAGATTTGCTGAAAGACCAATGTATACCAGTAGTTTTCTCTTGTATCATCAAACACTCTATCCTTTTCAACATCAAGCTAAGTGGCCTTTAGCTTGTTGGATGCTAAATCCAAGTGTTACCACATTTCCAAGATGTTTCTAAGCCATGTAGTCTTTCACATATAAAAAGAAGCAACTTAGTTTGTACCATATTTACTAAAATATCTTCCCGTTCAACCTTAATTTTCAAATGTCCTCCAACAACTTTTGAATGGGAATCACTCTGGCTCTCAGGTATTTCTTTTATGTCTAAAATAATTATGATAATGGATAGGTTTCACTTCATTTACAAGTATTTCAAGGACCTCGTTAATATAAAGCAGTATGCTTTAAGCTGTGGGGATATAAATAATAATTATACAGGATTTGTGTTCACAAAGAGCTTATGGATTAGCAGGAACATATGAGATTTATAAAGAAAAATAAGGCAACATTATTGGTAGGACATACCAATGTCCAATAAGTGACTCTACTCAGCACTTTAGAAGTTCACAGGGAGGGATCATGAAATGACTGGGCAATATAAATCAATTTTTTAATACCCAAGGAGAAAGCAGAATAAGAACATCCACATGGGAAGGGATGGCCCAGCACAAGTGTAAAAGCCACAGTAGATGAGATGTTCTTGAAGAAGAGTTGCACTGAATTGGCAGAAAGGAATGATATGGACATTGCAGGAGGATTGGGATGTTATTTATGTTTTATGAAGAGGGTAGTAGAGAGACTAGTCTAAGTTTCTATGAAGATATTCTGGGAGATAAAATTGGAGAGATGGATGTAACTACTACCTGTTTCTAAATTCTCATTGATTCATCTCCTACATCCTCTGCATTCTTCCTAAAATACAAATTAAGCTATATGTGACCACTGTTCCCATGTTCACATTTTTGGAATAATCTTCTTAGGATGATATTCATGACCTTCTATGAAATACTAAAAAGGGTGTCTGTGTGAAGAAGCAGCCAGGCAATAACATTAAAGCCCAAGAGGATGAGGAGAGCTTCCACATTGAAGGGTGACCTGACATTGGGTGACCTGACAGCTTGGTTAGGGTGAGGAGGTTGTCCATTCAGAAGAGGCAGTCCAGCACCTGGTATTGGAGCCCATGTGGTTAGGAGAGCAATTTGCATGGAGTGGGACTGGTAACAGTGACTAAACAGTGGTTATATAGAGAGCAATTCAAATAAATAAACATATTAAGACAAATAGAAGGCAAGTTTCTCATTGTCAGAGAAGTGAGTTACAATCATTGAAATAGAGAGAAAAAATAAAATATTGGTTGCTGAAAAATTGGTTTTCCTTCTACCCATTGATCAATGGATAAATATAGATATAACTACAGAAATAAAGTGTGTGTGTGTGTGTGTGTGTGTGTCTGTGTGTGTGTGTCTCTGTCTATGTATAATGTATAAACATAAATGTTTTCTCTAGTTCTGTACACTGAGAGGGGTTGGGAGATATTAAACCTTACATGCAGATATTGGATTGTAAATATTATTTTCCACTAAAAGGAACTAGTCTTTTTTGGAAAAATAGCTAATTTCCTGTCGGGGTAGCATAATATGTAAATTGAACTTGGATCATGTTCTGTCAAAGAGCAAGGAAGTAGTCAAAAACTGATGTCAACATGCCAAAAGGTCAAGGGAGCTAGCTTAAAGGGGCTTCCACTGACCAAATATGGGAAAATTTGATAATATACATAGTGGCAAGAACACATTTTATTCCAGTGAATAAAATTTTAAAAAATATCCACAGTATAATTAATTTATTAATTAAAATATTGATGAGGAATGTTTACATAGCTTCAAATACTGATCCATTATAGTGCAAAATTAGTAACTTGACAGGGGGAGAAGCCTCATACTTAACACCTTCATCAAAGCAAAGTGGTCATCACCACTAATGGAACAAGTCAAAATTATGTGCCACCTGATCAGAAGCAACAGCAACCACACAGCAACCTTTATGCGACATTCTTGCTAAGGACGCATAAAGTAAATCTAATTATGAAAAGTATCAGATAAAACCAAATTGAGGGACATGCCATTAAATATCAGGCCTATAACTTCAAAAGTAGGTATGAGAATCAAAGACAAACTGAAAACTGTTCCAAGGAGAAGGAGCCTGAATACAAATGGCAACTAAAGCAACACGTGCCTCTGAACTAGATCCTTTCTTATGAAGAACGCCATGGAGAATCGGGGGAACTTCACCCAGGTGTGCGTGCCATACCCCGGGTGGTAGTAATGCATCATTATTCATTTTCTCATTTTGAGACTTTGTATTGTGGTTGTGTAAGAGAATGTCTTTGTGTGTACGAAATGCGTATTAATGTGTGTGGGTGTGGTAGGGCATCATACAGGAAAATTACTTTCGGATGGTTCAGGTAAAAGTAGTCTTGGAACTACCTGTATTTGCAAATTTTCTGTACATTTAATATTGTTTCAAAAAATAATTATATATTTTTGGGGACTGTTTCATAACAAAAGCAAAAGGAATATACTTTTTCAATTTTACAATTTCGCAAATGAAAAATATGGCCAAAAAGCAAACACATCAGGATTTTTGATGCAAATGAAATAAAGAAAAGTTGATTTCATTGTAAAAAGAATCTTTATTTATACTGAGGGTTTTAATAGTTGTCACAAGAACAGGGAGGAAGAGAGTAAAGGCAATAATGGTTGACTAAAGGTCATGGGTAAGAGGTGGCCACATGAAGCAGTAGATGGAAGGTGCTTCTCTTCCTTCAGGCTGGAGCCCATGGTTAATCTTGAAATTTAGTCTCAGAACGACAGGCTCTATAACATCTAATGACACACCTGAATAGAATCATCTAATCGCAGGACCAAAGGAGTGTTTTTCCTTCAATGTACATTTTTCACTTAAAAACACTGCAGTATATTTTTGTTCCCACACCTTTATAATATTAAAGATGCATAAATAGAATTATAATTTTTGTTGTTAAATAAGAATCAGTTACTACCATTAGACTAGTTGTGAGTTGCTTAGACTAGACAAATTGGTCAATAATGATCAAGTTTAACCTTTACTGATTATTTTACAGGTGTCTATAATAGGATGACATGTATAGGACTGTTTATATCCCATTTAGCTAAGTGCAATATAGCAGAAAGAGATTTTTAGTATACAAGTCTAACATGAATGCTTTTCTTTGACATAATTGAAAGTTTAGGGGTTTTTAATGTTTTATAAATGATATGAAGAGGTCAGATAATGTTATTTTGTTATTAGTTATCACATAAAGTTTACTGACTTACTGATTCACTACCCCTTCATAAGTCATTACTCTACTGTAAATCAATTTCCAGTGAGTCTCATTATTGTATTTACTGAGCCATCATGGTTCTTTGGGAAGGAGATCTGGAAAATACCACACATAGCAATACATGGAGAAACTAAAGTTCAAGAAGTGTAGTGACACTTTCCTGTCTCAGTGGCCACACTGCCAAAATAGTGCAGTTATCTAGATTTAGTCATTGATTCTCCATTGCTTATATTATGACATTTCTCTCTTTCCCCATGAGCTTTTCTATTGAAATACAAAAATCCATTCCCTTTTATTTATTGAGTAGTTCAATAAGCAAAATACTCTGTGATGGACAACAATGATATGAAATCCATAAGACATAGATCATGCTCAATATACTTTACGAGAAGAGCAAAGCAGTTTGTGAATTAAAGATAACAATCGATTATTTTCAGAATGTTCAATAATCACATGGCATACAGGTTGAATATTAAAGAACATATAAAATATCAACTTGTAAGGTGGAGAGAGCAAGTTAACCTAAGTGGTGGAAATAAGATTAAGAAAATTAAATTGGGAAGAAATAGTGACCCATAGTGAGAGAAGATGATTGTTAGGTTCATGAGAGACTGGTAGGAACTATGTCCAGAAAGTTATATTCTGATCACATTTTGGAGGATGTTGAATGCTAAATTATGGGGTTTGAATTTATTCTAAAGACTTTGGGAAACCATTGTTATGGCGCAATTAATGTTCTATTTCAGAGGGATCAATTGGGAAGCTATACGTATGTGGGAAAAAGAAATACACTAGATGGACAAAACAGTTGGGATATGATTGCAATGTTTATAAGTGTGAGATACCAGGCTTACTTAAGTTACAAATATCCTATATAATAAAAGGGTAATATGCAAATCGACCAAAAGGCAGAACGACAAGTCACTATGATGCAAACTGACCACCAGGGGGCAGACACAGAAGCTACCTCCTGATGGTCAGTGTGCTCCCACAGGGGGAGCACTGCTCAGCCGGAAGCCGGGCTGACGGCTGGCGAGCACAGTGGCGGTGGCGGGAGCCTCTCCTGCCTCTGTGGCAGCGCTAAGGACGTCCAACTGACAGATGTCCATGGGGATCGGGCCTAAGCCGTCAGTCGGACATCCTCTGAGGGCTCCAGGACTGCGAAAGGGCACAGGCCAGGCTGAGAGACATCCCCCCGCCCGAGTGCACAAATGTCATGCACTGGGCGTCTAGTTGTTAATAAAGAAGATGGGAAACTAAAACATATCATTAAGATAGAATAGACAGGATGTGGCAACTGCTTGGATGTGGAATCAAATGTAAAAGATATGTCAAGAATTTATAGGGACTTTGTACCTGAATGACTAGGACAATGGTGATGTCACTAAAGGAAATTAGGTTTAAAGCTGAAGGTTATTGGAAGAGAAGATAGTGAATTCAATTTAGAATGATACTTGAGAGTCCCTAGAATATGGTGCTCTGACTGTCCTAATACAACAATAATCTTGTATAGTCACCATCCCTTCCCACCCCAAATCTGGAAAAGAATGAGTTTCCAGCTGATTTCTCTTAAGAAATGATGGATTGCCCTAAACCAGTGATGGCGAACCTATGACACACGTGTCAGAGGTGACACGCAAACTCATTTTTTTGGTTGATTTTTCTTTGTTAAATGGCATTTAAATATATAAAATAAATATCAAAAATATAAGTCTTTGTTTTACTATGGTTGCAAATATCAAAAAATTTCTATATGTGACACGGCACCAGAGTTAAGTTAGGGTTTTTCAAAATGCTGACACGCCGAGCTCAAAAGGTTCGCCATCACTGCCCTAAACCAACCAGAACTTCTCATTTAAGTAAAGCTCATGACCCAAATTTGATAAGATGACTAACTGCAATTCAGACATTTCCATTTGTGGGCTGAGGAAAACAACTGAAAATACACATTGTCATTATTTAAGTAATGTATAATAGTAATGTTTTAGGATGTTGGTTTTAGAACAAACAATTACATTTGCCTTGGAATTACAGTTAAATTTTTCCCATTATCAGTATTGGTTTTTGCACTGGACTATTATAATCAGGAGATTTAGAACAAAATTTTTATATCGCCCATGACTTTTAATAATATAAAGGTCAGTGTGGGTTTTGCCTTTGGATTATATTTATATGTGCATCTTTAATTGGAAAAATGTGGAAATATGTATTAGATTATTTTAGCATGCAATTAAAGATTATTCTATCAGCTCATTGAATGAAAAATCAAATCTGGTTTATTCCCAAGTCTATGTTTTCTCAGAAATGCTATTCAGTCTTATCATTAATTGCTGCCTTTTTTCCCCTAAAAGACAGTTCTTTTTTATTTTCTGAACAATTATTATAGAGAAGAGATAACATGCTTTGAAATAATACTAAGAACATATTTAAAGTTCTTTTTTTCAATGCCAAGTGTTTTCTTGATAGTCATTTAAAATATATGAACATATCAGAACATAATAGAAAAACAAACTTTTGTGTTCAAAATCTTATAAAAGCAAGGTTTGCTAAAAAATGCATTTCTATCCTACTGCATATATAACTATATAACTGAAAACTTTGTCTTATAGGAAATTAACCATTCAAATCTGACTTCTTCAAATGCTGGATCTGCCCATCATTAGCTTTGTGACCTGACAAAAGTTACCCAATCTCTTTACATACATATGATTTGTCTCATTAGAAATAATAATAATAACTAATTTGTGGAGTTGTAAGAATTAAATTAGATGATATAACATATATTATAGTGCTAGATTCATGGTAAGTATGTAATTAATGTCAATGATTAGATGTGATTTGATATCATTTTTGTTATTAATAATATTATCGTGTATTATGTGCCTGCCATATTTCTGAGAGTCTCTCTAAATTATCTCCCATCTTTCCATCAACATCCACAAGGATATTATGTCCTAAATCTTAAATAATTCTCAAGTTTTTCCTCTCCTTATCAATGTTGCTGCTGCTGCCTTTGTGTAAGCTATAATCTCCCACAGGTATTATAGAAATAGCCTCCTAATTCTATCTCAAAATTATCTAAACTTGACATAGAGTGTTGTGTCTCCACATCTTTGCCCTAGAAACATGTTTGAGACCATTGTTTCATATCTATTGTATGGCCATATATGATTCTGTCCAATTCATAGAAGTAAATGTAAAAACAGAAAATATAGGCATACTTTAACTGCCTTGTACATAAGTGTGAGAAAATTTTTTTCAGAGAAAACTCCAGAAATGTTCTTTTTGAAATAAACCTATTCTTGTGAAATCCTGATGTTAGTTATTTTTTAAAAAGCGTAATTCATATAAGCTAATGAACAAAATAGATCCAGAGACATAGAAACATGGAACAGACTGTTGAGTCTCAGAGGGAAGACAGTGGAGGGGAGGAGGGTGGGTGGGAAGAGATTAACCAAAGAACTTGTATGCATAACCCATGGACACAGACAATAGTGTGGTGAAGGCTTGGGGCTGGGGGGGAGAGTAATGGGCTAGAAGGGGTCCATGAGGAAAAAAGGGGATATCTGTAATACTTTCAACAGTAAAGATTTAAAAAATTAAATCATCTATAGTTAAAGATTATTTCACCTTATGTAAGAAAATAAATAATGTATGTAAGGGGGTGGGGGCATAGTTTAGTTTATTCATCAAGATTCAACTTTAATACCTTTTCTGCTAGCCTCATAGTGGACTATGCCCTTTTTTTGTCCATGGCCCCAATTTACCATAGAAGGACTAAATGTTATATCATATGTGCAATGAAATTTTACATATTTGTAGTAAGGATAATAACTTGCTTTAGTATTTTTTCATTTTGAGTAATACTTGGCACAGTTCAGTGATGGCGAACCCTTTGAGCTCGGCATGTCAGCATTTGGAAAAACCCTAACTTAACTCTGGTGCTGTGTCACATATAGAAATTTTTTGATATTTGCAACCATAGTAAAACAAAGACTTATATTTTTGATATTTATTTTATATATTTAAATGCCATGTAACAAAGAAAAATCAACCAAAAAAATGAGTTTGCGTGTCACCTCTGACACGCGTGTCATAGGTTCGCCATCACTGGTGTAGATGCTTGCTAATATGAAAAGTGAACTGACAGACTTACTAGTACTGATTGTGGAAAAGACGTTTCCCACAGTGGAAGGAACAGGGAAGGCAGATTGTAAATCCTGACAAATAATTCATTTTTATCAGAAAACTACAGGAACTTAAATCACAAACATAGAAAATTGGGAAAACAATGTATGTGCTCTACCTATGTTTCCATGGAGATTTAGTTGATCCTCATTACTCACGGATTCCATATTGGTAAGTCAGCCTACTCACTAAATGGATTTGTAACCTCAAAATGAAAACTCCCAACACTTTCCTCGAATTCCTGGACTCACACACAGAGCAGAGCAGTGGAAAACTTGAGGAACCTCATGCAGTTCTCAGCTGAGGTACAACAAGAGAGCACTCCGCCCCCTTGTTTGAAGTTTCAGTGTAAACAAGCATCCTGTTCGGTCTATTTAGTGCCACAGTTTTCCTATGGTTGTGTGTGTGGTTTTGGTGTGTGTGTGATTTCACTGTTTAAAATGGTTCCCATGTGCAGTGCTGAAGTACTGCTGTCCAGCAATCCTCAGTGCTAGGAGGCTGTAATGTGACTCATGGAGAAATTATGTGTTAAATAGACTTTGTTCAGGCCTGTGTGCTATCAGCTGTGAGTTCAATGTTAATAAATCAAATATATATGTACATATATATCATTAAATATATACCAAATAAGGTGTCTTTACACAGAAACACATAAAACAAGGTTATGTACTGAACATTCAATGAAAATATTCTAACCAGAGGCTCACAGGAAATGAACTCCATGTGCCCCCTAGAAACAATGGCTCAATATTCACCGGTTCAAAATTCATGGTGACTTTCTAAACATAGAACATAACTACTGTGAACAGTGATAATTGACTATACTTTGGTGTGAAAACTCAGGGTTTAAAGAAAAGAAGAAAAAGCACTTAATACGACTAAAGAACTCTTCTTCCACAGCGTGGTGCTTCTGGATTTGATGGATGAGGGATGAGGAGCTTTCTCAGGATCAAACAAAAATGAAAACAGCTTTAACTCAGGAGGAAGCAAAAGAACACAGTTCTCTCCTATTCTTTTCTTTTCTTTTCTTTTCTTCTTTTCTTTTCTTTTCTTTTCTCTTCTTTCTTTTCTTCTTTTTTCTTTGCATGCTGTGCAGTCCCACAAAGATGTGAACAATATTTGGCCTTCCTTACTAAAACAAATAGTCACTTTATAAAAAATGATGCATGCAGACTGGCAGTACCTTCTCATGGCTACTCCCTGTGGAAAGAGGAACAAATGTTACAATCCGTTTTTAATAGTTCTGTTGCCTGGGCTTGGCAGGGCTTGGCAATGAGAGATCTGCTGGTGGTTGGGAGAGCGCCAGGGTTCCTTCTCACTCCTGTGGGCAAAGGTGCCTGCATGTGAGATAGGCACGGGAGGTCTATGGAGAAATAGATGTGTGAGGGAATGTGGTGCAGAGAATGGGAAATAAGTAACTGACCTATGAATTTAATAATATGTACACACTCAAATTACAGATAATCCTGTCAGATAAATATATTTGAATATATGGGGAAGTATTTTTTATTTAAAGGAAATAATGACACCTTTTGCTTTGCACACATATACATGTCTATATATGTATCCATCTTTGTGTACAAATGTATGTATTTGAGGTATTAAATAAAAATGCACAGCTATTAAATATGCATTTGGATATATTGTGACTATTGCATACATCCATGTAACCACCAAAAATATATACATATACACTTCTTTTTATATATATATATATATATTTTATTGATTTTTTACAGAGAGTAAAGGAGAGAGAGAGTTAGAAACATCGATGAGAGAGAAACATTGATCAGCTGCCTCCTGCACACTCCCTACTGGAGATGTGCCCGCAACCAAGGTACATGCCCTTGACCGGAATCGAACCCGGGACCTTTCAGTCCGCAGGCCAACGCTCTATCCACTGAGCCAAACCAGTTACGGCATATATACACTTCTTATTCCCAGTTCCCCAATGTATAGGGCTTGGAAGTTGCTACTTTAGCCTAACAACAAGTAAAGAGCTGAACGGACTGCAAAAAATCGACATCTCTTTTTAGATTCATAAGAGAAGGGAAGACACACGGCAACCACTGCCCCCAGGATTAAAGAAACAGATTAAATCAGGGAGCCATGGTTTATCAGAGCAGAAACCCTTGAGCAGAAATCACGGCAGAAACCAGTGGTAGGAGTAGGAAAACCTGAACTGTAATTGAGGAATTGCTGGAGGCCCATCTGTGGACAATTCTGAGAATTAAAAACTCCCAGAGGACTCAGTCATCAGGGGAGCCACCAAATATTGTTAAGATTTACCCACAGGAGCTTGCTGAGGTTCCCATCGTAAATATCAGACACAAATCCTGTGCTTCTGGCAGGGAGAGGGAAAAGTAAGCATTTTGAAATATGCCAGAGCACTCTGTTCTTAACAAGCCTGCCGGCGGGGAAAACTAGGCACCCAGAGCCTGAGGTGCTGGGGTACCATCAGTGTCTGTCTGACCTGGCGAGGAAAATACCCATTCCTGACCACTCTAGACATCCCCCTCCCACCTGACGGGGGAGGGAAAACCCTGAGAAACACTTGTGAAGTTCACAGTTCGAGGCACATGCTCACTAAAAGACCTAATCATAGGCTTCCCCCACCTCCACACTCATCACCACACTGAAGGCCTATACACAGCGCTGCCTTTTAGCCAGAACATCATTTCAGGCTATCAAGAAAATATTATAAGGCATACCAAAAGGCAAAATACACCCTTGAAAAGACAGCACCAGAACTAAAGATGGCAGTGTGTTGGAATGATCAGACTGAGAATTTATAACAACCATGGTTCATATGCTAAGAGTGTTAATGGGTAAATCAGCATGACAGAATAGATGGACAATCTAAGCAGAGATTTGGAAATCATAAGAAAGAACCAAAGAGAAATTCTAGAAATAAGAAATAATAATAAGGATGCTGCAAGATATATTTTTAAATGTCTTTAATTGGCTTATTAGGAGACTGCAAATGGTGACGAAAATCTCTTAGCTAGAGGATATAACCATAGAATCCTCAAAAACCAAAAAGCAAAGAGAAAAACTACTGAAAAAGTATAATAGCCAAGGACTGTGGGTCAACTGCAAAAGGTGTAACACATGTGTAATGGGATTGCCAGGAGAAGAAAGAGAAAGAACGAATATCTGAATCAATAATGACTAAGAATTTCCACAAGTTCATGTCAGACACCAAAGCATAGATCCTGGAAGTTTGGAGAACAACAAGAAGGATAAATGCTAAAACAAACAAACACACCTAGGCATGTGACTTTCAAACTATAGAAAATCAAAGATAAATAAATAATCCTGAAAAAAGACAGAGGGAATAAAACACTTTATTCTACCAGGGAACAAAGATAAGGATTACTTTCGACTTCTCCTCAGAAACCATGCAAGCAAGAGGAGAGTGGAGTAAAATATTTAAAGTGTTGAGAAAAACCCACAAACCTAGAATTGTGATTCCTACAAAATTATCCTTCAACAGTGAAAGAGAAATAAAGACTTTATCAGACAAACAAAAACTGAGAAAATTTGTTACTAGTAGACCTGCCTTGCAAGAAATGTTAAAAGTTCTTTGATTTGCATCTCTCTGATGATCAGTGACTTTGAGCATTTTTTAAAAAGTCTGTGGACCATTATATGTCCCCTTTGGAGAAGTGTCTATTTAGGTCCTTTGCCCATTTTTTAATTGGATTGTTTGTCTTCCTTTTGTTAAGTTGTATGAGTTCTTTCGAGAGAAGAAAAATAACGTCAGGAACTCAGATCTATATAAAGTAAGGACAAGTAAAGGTAAAGTTAAACTTTTATTTTTCTTACTCTTAATTTCTTGAACAGGTAACAATTTGTTCAATCAGACATCCTTGCATTCAATTTGACTCTTTTATAATTTCCACGTGGTGCTTGATAAGTTTCCTATTTCCTTCATATTTTCCATTTTCATCTTAGTATAATAATGAATAATTTAGTAATGATAAATAACTTCAACATCTGGGCCAAGTCTGTATTTGCTTCTATTGACTGTTTCCTCTCTTGAGAACTGATTATATTTTTATGTCATCATAATCTTTAATTATATGCCCGAAATTTTAATTAAAGGAACAGTAGATACTGCAGTAAATAACATTTACCTTGGGAAAGTGGTCCTACTCTTTTTCTGCCACTCTGCTAGGTTGGTTGCTGAATCAAACTTCATTGCATCTCTGGGCAGCTATAATTTGACTCACTGCAGCACGGCTTTCCATTGTTTTGTGGGCTGGATCAGTTTGTTCCTTTCAGGGGAGTCTGAAATCTAGGATTGCGGAGATTCCAGAACGCTTCCTTTGCCTCACAGCTGAGTAGCATGCTTTTGTGAGCATGAGCCCTCAGCTCTCCAGCTGTGCACCTTGAAAAATTTCAGCTGTCACCCCTCCCGCAACTTCCACAGCCACCACCCTCACATTTTAGAAAGTCCTTGAAGTTGTGTATTTTAGCTTTCCTGCCTTACTTCAGTCTTTGGTAGTTGGAATTCCAAGGTGAGGTGGAGGGTGGGAGGGTGGGGAGAAGGTGTTTTTCCCAGTTCTCTTACCCGCCCTGCACCCGGAAAGACACTGGAATGAAAGGAACTTGGGAGAACAGCTAATGGCTGCCTCTCACCTCTTTCACCCTGTCCTTGTCTTGGAAAAAAGGAGGAGCTTCCACTTGGGTGAAGCCCCACGTGCCTCATGGGAGATCTTTCATGTCAAGGCAAGGAAGGAGGGGTGAAGCAAGAAGTGGGGAAGGGTCACAGACAGCTAGGCAGCGAGGCATGCCTGACGGGATCCTAGGAAGAGAAAGAAGAGCACACACATTCTAAATCCTGTGTCCCTGGTGGTTTGTTGCCCTGACATACTGCTACAGAAGCACCGATCTGAGTCCAGTTCTGAAGACTGAACAGTCATTACTTTGTGCATATTTCCCAACCTCTTCTGGAAATAGCCATCTGACAAGGGGTTGATCAAGCATAAGCAGGATTCCTCTAGTTAATTAGCATATGTGAGGCAGGAGCTATTATCTTGAAGGCCATGGGAGAAATACAAACTAGAATTACAGAGAGAGCAAGAGCGAGCGCTTTCATTGTTACAATTGTCCTAGCTCCCTCTGCTGTATCTTTAGTTTGGATTGCTAACTTGAAACTGGAATCATGACAGATATAACCTCTAGGGTTCCCACAGCTTGCTAATTTGTAGTGTGTTTGTCACATACAAGATCAATATCTGCTCCTTGAACATTAACTCAGGTTTAGAACCTTGTTTTGAAAGCTTACAATCAACTCTGCATCTTGCGTTAGACAAAAAGAGTGCCCACAGGACAGTGCAAGGCCAAGATCGGAGATCACAATCTTAGCTTCTTCCTCTTCCTTGTAAGAGAAACCTCCAGCTGTACGCAACGGGGTATAGGTAATGGAGAAATAATTGAATCTCAGAACTCAGCATTCTCATTTACCAACAGCCAACAACACAAGATGTCTCTTCATTTTGGGAGCATTATTAGAGACTCTGAGGCACCTGCCTTCTTTCTCCTACACATTCAGTTGTACCAGGGGACTCTAATTTCTAGTATCTAATGGAATGGGGAGAAGGAAATGCATGCTTCTCCCATTCATACTTATTCTACTGCTAGATGACAATTTGGAATTTCCAGAAGCTCTAGCCAATCAACAAAATATTCACCCACGATATTCACTGAGAGAATCTGTTAGATAAAAAAGACAGTGAGCCTGTGTAACACATATTGGTTCATTTCCAAAAAGATATTCTGGAATTATGACACTGTAGACACCATTCTGTGAAGAACTCTGAGAAAACTATCTAATGTCCTGGTTAAATTTTATGAATATTTCAGCATTCTAAATTGGTTGATTTTACATTTATTATATAGTTGGTGCTAGGGTTTTATCTTCAACTGCTACTTGGTGTTCTAACACAGGCAGTAGTGTGCATATTCCTGGAACTATTAGCAAATATGAATCACCCAATGAAACTTACAAGAGTAACTTTTTCTTCAATAAAATTTATCACAGAATCCCATTCTACAACAACAATACTCTACAGTGATTCTCACTGTACAATGCTCTCTCCACTGGGAACCTCATTGGTCCTTATCCTAGTTTGCATCATAATCACAGTCAAATGTAAGTATGTACTATATACAAATTAAATTTTAGGATCAGAGTACCCCAAACTTAAGGCAATAATTGAGTTGGGGACAATGTTCTGATCTTAGCTTTTGACCTCACTCTGCATATATAACCCTCTGCTAAAGAGGTCAATGGGACTAACTGTTGAACTGCATAGAAAGAAAAACATTAATGCAGTGATGCCTAATCGCACATGTAGGCACCCTTGCTTGAAGAGGAAATGTAGAAGGACAAAGGGGATAAAAATTGAGAGGGAGAAATGGAGCAAGCAAGGAAAGGTAAGTATAGGGTAGCAGATAGAAGCAACAGTTTTCAATAATTCAAAAACTTCTATCTTGAGAATTAAGATTTAATACAATAACCTAACTAACAACATAGCCAGGAAAATAATGGAACATTTATAACAAAGTAAAAACTTTTCACTTGTAGAATTAAATGTCATTGCATGGAGAAAGCAATAGAGCTTAGGAATTAGGGCAACAGAGAAATCTTTAAAGAGAGAATCAATGAGACCAAAAAGTGCCATGGTCTGTCAGAGCCACATAATCCATTAAGAGATAAGTGAACAAAATCCTGAATTCCATTTCCTTTATATCATCAGCCTGTTAACATTTAATAATTTAAATCAGAAAACTGCATTCTATCTAGCAGTTATTAAAACTACAATGAAAGCAGATGGAAGCATCTGTATGGGCATGTTATGAATCTAACACACAACTTTAACATTTCTTCATTTTTTATATCATTTATAAAACTTATTTCTTGAGTACAGGGATATGAAGTGAAATCAACTATTAAGGTACTCCTACTCATGTCCAAAATTACATTTTCCTTGGACACAGAGACTCTTTGGCAATTTAAATGGTTAAGGGTGTTCCCTGTCAATCCAAGTCCTATTCTTGTATATGGATAGCATGATTAACAAAAATGCCTCCCAGCTCTCTAGACCAGTTATTACATCTTTATTAAAATGAAGAGTCTCTCTCCTTATTCCCTACATGGTGAATAAAACAGGGAATCTTTATTAAAAATTATATTCAAATGATTTGAATGCAGCTATCCTGGCTCTTGTCTTCAGACTGACGTTTAGAATTCTTCTTCAGAGCTCCATATTGCACATGTCAGTCACTATACAAAAGGCTGATTGTTTAAATCCCACCTCTAATGTGTTTAGCGTTATCACTGCCTACCTTCCTTCCAGTTCCCAATGTGTTCACATTTCAACTCGGCCCACCAATGACCAAGCTCAGTACTCACTGAATTCCATTTTTAATCTGATAACCACAGTTCATATGAATTATCTGCAATATGTGAGGACTTAGTTTTTCACTCCAAGTCAAGGATTCCAAATGCCTAAATGGCAAGTATGGAATTTACATCATATCTTCAGAAGACAAATAGTGAACTGATTTGCCATGACAAGCGCTCGAGAAAATGGACCTTCTCCTGTAGTTTAAGCCTCAGTGGACAGAGTTAACCTTTGAAATATTGCCAATCAGAAGCTGATGCTCTGAGACTATAATAACTCCTACATAATGGAGTCAGTGTGGTCAGAGAAGTGAATCCAAACGTGTCAGAGGATTACCTTTACTCAACCGACTTGCAGGACTGTGTGTGAAACCTTATCCCTCTCTGAGAAGCTATTCCTAGAATATATGCATCTATCAGCCCACACAGGGTAGCTTAATTTAAAAAGGAGGAACGTAGATGCTTCTGTATTATATTATAATCATTATCAGCCAAGACCATGAGAATTACCACACTGAATCATTGCCAGGTTTGGTCTTCTGGCTGAAGATTTTAAAGAGCTCAGCACATTTTGAAGATGTCTAAAATTCTTAGGCTTCTGTCAATAAATGCAAAACCTAGAGCTTAGTGTCAGCTGTTTTAACGAGAAAAAATTCAAATCCTTAAGACATTTTTCGATGTAAATCAGCATTGCTATAGCATTAAGAGGAAAATGTCATTAATGCATTCAAATCTTTATCAGTTGGAAAGGCCCAATGGAAGACACATCAAAATATGTGTGATCAACATAGAAAGCAAATTGTACATTGAAATTGTCTATAACATTTCAAGACACTTAGGGAACTACCACAATGTCTTTTGGAAGTAAGATCAATGTGTATAATAGGTGAAGAGCATATCAAGATTAAAAAATGCAGATGTTATAAAACAAGAGACTGAATAGAAAAACAAGCACTCTTGTATTTTAGGTAAAATCTTCTAGGTCATTTAGAAACATAACTGTTTGGTCAAGCAAGTGTTTTAAAGAAATTGCACTTTACGTGGCAAGAGCTGTAGTTAGTAATTCTGTCACATGAATAAATGCATGAAAGTCTAAGGACAGGATAGGCTATAACATGACAAATGTGTAAACTGCTTCCTTCTTTACTATTAAACATTAAGATGGTGTCATATAACCACATGGGATACTGTTAAAAGGATTAAAAAGTGACTTTTAAATGAGAAATATATTTTTATGCAGCTCAAGTAGAGAGTAGAAGATGAAAATATGTAAATACATTTGATACGACCCATTTAATTGAAATTTTAGCAGTATATTAGGAATAACTGAACTTTATCTGCCAATCACATGAATCAAATTGTCGCTGAGTGTAAAATAAAGTTCAGTGCATTTACCACTGTGATTTGGGAGGATTTGTATCCTCTGCACCTTAATAGAATTCCTATACCCCACTGAATGCTACTTGGAGTGCTTTCTAATCACTCTAGTTCAGCAGAGGGTTAACCAAATTTCAATCCCTGATCAGTTCATGACATAAAGGAAGGTTGTTTTAGAGATCAGATGAGTTTTAGCTAGAGTAAGTTTGGCAGCAAAGCAATGAAAGTTGAAGCCTACAAAATAAAGAAGTGCAAGAAACAATCAATTTCTTCCAATCTTTATTTTGCTCACCCACTTGATTTGAAACCACATATCGCTGCTCCCAAAATTCAGTTAAGGCATCTTCTTGCAACTCAACCAGCATTACAAATGTACACTCAATTTTGTGTATATTGAAAACCCTACCACAAAAAATCTTCTGAAGCATCTATATTTAAAATAACAGCATTTTCTAGATAAGGCAGCAGATTTAAACACATAGAAATAAAGAAAATTTCTGAAGAATTAGCTTTCTGGTATAAATTATGGTTAACTATGTGCATATTTATTCATTTATTTTATACAATCTGCTTGCTTGTTTCAAATGTAGATAGTCCTGTTTCAATGTTCATTGTAAGCTCAATTTGGTTTTACTTACTGAGCTTTGTTGGCATCTGCTTTGCTGGAAATAATAGCTGGCCATTATCACAGTGTTGCATGCCTCACAACTGTGTTGTTGTCTTTTATGTAAAACAGATATTTGTAAATTAATTACAGATGAGACCCTGTTCTGATCATTTTATATCCACTTTATTATAAGAGGAAAATAAAATATGTCAATTATAATATCAATCTTCCAAGTATTCCATCTTTCTGAGTAAGAAATGGTGGATTATATATGAAAGGAAATATTATGAAAAGATTCCCCATCCTTTCACCACCCTCTCCATTATATAAGACCAAGCTATCTCAGTCGCATATAAGTCTCCAGATGTTAAGACTTGGCAATTAAAATCCAGAAGAGGAGGATTTGCCAGAAAGTATTTTTTAGTCATCACTGAATCCAGCTTCCCCTTCCATCTTTCAGTAGGATAACTCTGAGCTGAATGTTCTTCATATGTTAGTCCAGATCTATTTTTGACCCTTCTCTGCCCTGCTGTTTGCCTTATAAAATGAGCCAAATGGACTACATCAACTGAAATCCTTTGTCTTCTAATTCTTTGTTAGGTTTCACCATTGGGAAGCACCAGCGGGTGATTTTAGAGAAGGAGAGAGAGGTCAGAGATGTGTTCCCCAGACTCTATCATTGCTAAGCTTCAGTAGGCTGTATCTATCTATATCTTTCTGCTGGAGTCCGTATCTCCTGTTAGGCAACCATTCCTTGTAGCTTCCGTTCTTCACAGATTCTGGTAAACTGTTCCTTCTCTTTACCAAGTCAAGTCTAAGTAATGTGGCAATGACTTCAAATTGAAGTTAGCTGCAGGATACATTATCATTTTTTTCTTGGTGTCCTTTGCTCAAATATTGTATGTAATCCCTTCATTAAGTTGTCCCATCACCTACATTCCTAGACAATACCTACATTTTGTTTCTGTGGAAATAGAGACCCAAGAGGATTGAGATTTCTTGAGTTGCAGAATGATAGATTGTTAGAACTGGAAAGGAGTTTTGTACACTTAACTGTGATGAATATAAGACCCCAAAATATGAAGGATTCTGCCCAATCATATAGCTAATTGGTTGAAGAAATGAAACCCAACCAAGTCTTCCAATTCCTAATCAAGATTTTTTTGTTTTGTTTTGCATTTACCTAAACAAAATATGTAGTTGATCATCCAGAATTCAAACATGAGATAAGTCAACAGGGATATGAGTTTTGGTTATTTCTTTATTTTTTGTTTGTTTTTAATGTATTTTTTGAGGAAGATTCATACAAATAGTGGAAATGAAAGAGATAAACACAAAACAGGAAAAAGGAAGATTATAAAAGTTGAGGAAGACAATATATAGGGACAGGAACAGTTGGATTTTTAAATTTAAATCATTAACAAAATTCATTTTAGCAGCCCCAGTTTATCTCTTCCATTTATGTTAGGAATGAATAAACCCTGCTTGCAGAGTAAATTGTTTCTAAATCCTTTAAAGCATGTCTGCCAACCTCATATTAAAAGGTTCATTATTTCATAAAATGGGCTCAAGAGGGTCTTCAAGTCTGTATTTCAGTGATGAAAAAAAGCATATTTCTGTTAGATGATTAGTCTTTGAAGGATAGACATAAAACTCCCTGAAACTAGAACTATTATAAACATTTCACTTTGTTCATGTGTAACCTATCTATTATTTTATGACTTGTAGAAGTCTACACATATTCCAAGACTTCAGAAACAGTTTCTAAGAAAAACCCTTAGCCCCTTAGCCTCTTTTATTACCCTTCATATTGTTACTTCTAAAAAAATAGAATTAAAATACATTTACTTCACCTTTCTATGGGCAATGCAGTATGGGGAAAATGAAAATAAGTTGTTCCATAATCTGGTTGGGAAAAGCTACTCTTTAATTTGCAAGCATAATTGTGAATGAGGAATTCACTAACTCAACAAAAAACAGAAAAGACAATTTATGATACACACACACAAAGCAGCCATTGTTTATATAGTTACATTTTACTTTTTAAATGTATACATAACTAATAAAAATAGAAAACACTAATATAAAACACTGTGGTATTTCATTCTAATGAGATAATTCAATTGTTAAATATCGTTTTGCCTGAGTTCATCAAGCATCTGTCATACATACATTGTAAACCACAGAAGATACCTTTGCCATAGAATATAAATCAGGAGATGATTTGAACAAAGATACCAGTTGATTTTATATTTAAAGAGGGTATGCAATAAAATACCAACATCTATGAAGTAATGAATAACATTAGGCTGTAAGCCTCATTAAAGCTCCACAGCTTTGAGTCTGGCTTTGATATAGATTCAAACACAGCCTACATGAACAAATACATAAAAAAAAATTAAATGGGAAAACATACAAATCAGCTACCCATCAATAATAAAACAACTACCAGAGAAAACACATGAGGCCTAGAACAAAGACAATTAAGACATTAAGGACCTGGCATATTTCTTCTAACAAATGCGACCACAGTGATGGTGTTCATCAGAAGTTGGCTGACAGCGGTGCATCCCTCACATGCATGAGGCTGGCCTTCAGGCTCCAAGATACCCTTGAGCATCATGTACTGGTCCAGAGAACCAGAAAGTGGCTGTAATCAGCCCAATTGGTGTTCTCCCAAATCATGTGGTTTGGTCACTGCTACTCAACACAAACCAAAAAGCAACATGAAAAATAGCAGCTAAGATTATATGGGATCAAAGGGTCCATCTTATATATCTCTCTGCCATTAAAGCTGGTATATAATTATAGTCAAGTCATTAAGTCTTAGATTGCATTGAATAAATTAATCAGAGCCCATTCATTGCTAGTAACCTGTCGTATGAATTTGAACAGTTATTTTAACTCTCTGAGCTTCAGTTTCAATATCTGAAAGTTGGGAATTATAATGGTGCCACCTCCTGTTTTTGCTTTTTGTGAGTTTTTCTCTCTCCCAAGAATGAAATGAGATAATGCACACAAACATGCATGGTTAGATTTATCTAACAATTGTTCAGCTTTTTTTTCCTCAAGAGATTCAATAATACTTTTTATTTAAATGAAAATTGATTTGTAAACACTTTTATTTTTAACATTTCTGCCCTTAGTACAAAAAGATTGTTCATCATTTTCCAATATAAATGAGAGAGAGTTCTATAAAGGACACACACACACACACACACACACACACGAGAAAGCTATGAAATATGGCATTTTTAGGACATGTCTACAGAGCTGATGTTCCTCTCAAGGGAGGCCCTATTGGCATAAAAGACCATTGAACTTTACCAGAGAAAAAATTACTGGACACATTTGTTCACACAGCAAGTTCCCAGTGTCTGTGACAGCCAATCTGTGACAGGGACAAAAAGAAACTGGTTTATATAACACAAAACAGTGCAGTCTTGGCAGTTCAAGGAAACTGTCAAATAGTTTAATAACTGAGAATTTCTAAAAGTCCTGTAAGCAAATTTACCCCCAGGAGAGAATGAGGTCTTTTCTTCTTACTTCTGAAAAAAAGTTAGTGTCTGTGAAACAAATCAGTGATAATGACCATAAAAATAACTACCAATTGGCAAAAAGAAAAGTAGGTATGGATGAGAAGTGAGGGCAGAGGTGACAGAAATGAACAATTAATATTGTTTGTGAAAATGGGAGAAAAGTCACCTTGAGGCAAGAAAAATATGGTAGTGAAACATGAGATCAGCATGAAAAGATGATGATGTTGGGTGCCATATATGAAACGTGGGGTTCGGGGTGCAGACTTCTTCTAGGGGGTCCTTGTCCAACAAAGATGAAAAATGAATTCATAGACTAACATATTTCTTTATTAAAAATCTGAAAGTTTATTGGAAGCATATACAAACTCCATTTGGGCAAGAGTGTCCCCAAAGGGGACCTCTTGGGGAGGGGTCCCCAAATGGGAAAAGCCTGCTCTCTCTCTCTCTCTCTCTCTCTCTCTCTCATAGGAAAAAATCTAAATCCAAAAATCTATCATCTGTCTGGTGTCCCTTTGTCTCAGTTTATACATGCTGTAGTTCTTTGTTAGAATCTGACCCTTTCTAATTGGACCTTTCCTTAACTTAGGATCCCCTTGCATTCCTCACTGGTCATTCTGCTACATAGTATCAGTTTCAAAGCTCACAGCTCATGTGGTGCCTCACTCTTTCTCTGGCTCTATCTTGAAGCATTCCTCTATCCTCTGTGAAAATATGTTTCCTTCTTCCCGATATCTTATGACTTTTCTTTATCCTCTGTGAATGTTTGCTGCCCCCCCCCCCCGCCCCCCCGCCACTCCTCATCCTGTGGTATTTATCTAGCCTCTGTAAGATAAGCATTTTGGCATCTCCAAGCCCCCATCTATGCATTCCTCTCCTATGGACCATCATTATTCCCTAAACCTGCCTGTTTTGTCTCTAAAATTTTTTCAGTAGGGGTTACTTGAAATATATGTATTTCCACATTCCCAACAGATACTAATTATGGAATTTCAGAACAAGAAATGAGAAATACTAAATCATAGGTTATTTATAAATTACCAACATTTTTCATACTCTTTACTCCTTATTATAGTTAAAATACTTACTACTTTAAAAATATTGTTTAGTAGTATTTACAAAACTTTTAGCCTATAGCAAATATTTCAAAATTGGAAAACACAAGCAAATATTGTTGGAATATTATTGGCTAGTTTTCAAATAATAGCATTAGTATCTTCTACCAAGATTAAAAGCACTATTTTATTTCCAAAATGTATTATCTCTTAAAACATCTTAGAAGATCTGTATAAAGTATAGTAGGCATATAAACTTGCCACTTTTTATTTTATTAGCAAGAATGACTCAACCTTGGCAGAGATAGGACTATCACAAACAAATATATATTACACGAATGCAGCTATGAGCAAGACTGGCTAGTTAGGAATAATAAATTAGGAACAAGAAGAGACAAGCAAGGAGTATACTTGTGGAGATTAGGGACACCATGTAGTGCCTAAGAAATGACAAGAGAAGCTTGATTTCCTACTTCTTAGTTTTATTTCCCATAAGACCATCTATCTTTAGACAAAATTGCCTATTATATCTTTATAAGAAAACTAGAGGCCCAGTGCACAAATTCTGCACAGGTGGGGTCCAGCCGGCCAGGCCCCAATCGGCTGATTGAGGACAGGCCTGTTAGGAGGAGGAGACAGTGGATGGTTGGCTGGCAGGCCTTCCCCAATCTGGCCAATCAGGATCAGGGGGCTGGAAGGAGGGGCCACAGGCAATTGGCTGGTGGGCCCCACCCCCAATTGGGGTGGAGGGGCGGAGTTGGCTTGGGGGAGGGGCTATGGGCTGACTGGGGTGTTGGTTGCTGATCAGGGTTGGGGCCAGTGGTGGGGAGGGCCTATGGGCAGTGGGCCAGCTGGCCCCGCCCCCAAATGGGGTGGGGGGGGTGTTGATCGGGGGCCAGCTGCCTGGGGGAGGGGCCATGGGTGGTTGGCCAGCTGGCCCTATTGGCAGGGCCAGTTGGGCCAGGGCCAGCCAGAGGGAAGGGCTTCTTTCTCTAGCCAGTGAGAAGCATTTTCATTATTTTGTGACTGAAAAGGGAGGGGAATGGTCAGCCCTTGTCCTGGAGGCATTGTTTACTCTGGCCCTGGGAGCTTCAGCTGAGACTAGCCTATCTACAGCCATTTTTCCTCATCACTCCTGGCAGTATTCTCTCAAAAGTCCAACAGTCTCTTCTTTCACTTTGACTTTTTCCATGGAATCCTGCATCTGGCAAGCTGGTCTCCTTATTCCCTATCCAGGGTATGTTCTAGGCCCTTGACCATGATGCGGCCCAACTCTTTACAAATAATAAGCCAAACGACAATTAGATTCCCAAGAACACCGTGACTGTTCAAATATCCACAAAGGATGGCTTGAAATTAAAGATGTTGCCTATAACAACTGAACGACATGTGGGACGCAGGTAGGTGTTCTAAAGAGAAGCATACTCAATGTTGCTTAATTTTACACACTGTCCTCTCTGAGTATCATTTTTTCATGCAGGCAAGAACTGGGATCTAGGTAGAAATGTCTGCATATAAATTCTAGTTATGAAACATTTTGGTAACTTCAGAACTTGGTGTAAAATATTGCTAGTTCCATTCCATTGGAGTTGATAAAATGTGAATTTAAATATTTGAGGCTTCACGGTTAAGAGAGAACAGTATTGAAGATGACGCTGTAGACCAGTGGTTCTCAACCTTCTGGCCCTTTAAATACAGTTCCTCATGTTGTGACCCAACCATAAAATTATTTTTGTTGCTACTTCATAATTGTAATGTTGCTACTGTTATGAATCATCATGTAAATATCTGATATGCAGGATGGTCTTAGGGGACCCCTGTGAAAGGGTCTTTCGACCGCCAAAGGGGTCGCAACCCACAGGTTGAGAACTGCTGCTGTAGACCAAAAGGGGCCACATATGAAACCTGGGGAGGCCTGTGTGGTCGACTAACAAACTCAGAGACCTAAAATATCCACAAAGGATGGTTTGAAATAAAAACAGTTCAACTAAAAGCAGTTTATGGTGGGTAGTCATGTCCTAGGCTGACATGTTCCCTGACAAGGGTGAGTCTTTACCCTAACTGAGCCTGTTTATTGTCTTTTTGCATCTACAATAACATATCTTTGGTATGTCAAAGTAATTTTCCTTTTTCCAGACCCCTCAAAGCAGCAGTCACCAGCCTTTCAGACCTCACAGACCACCAGTGGCCCACAGACCACCGGTTGGCGACCGCTGCCTCAAAGCACAGGCGCAGCTCTGCAGAGACCACAAATGCCCTCATTGTTCGTGACTTAATTGTTGACTGTCAACTGTCCTATACCCACCTAGTAAAAGAAGTATGTGTCTATCATTTTACTTTGTATCCAAACCCAGAAGTCCTCCTCATCCCCTTTGCTTTCTCCCACCTCCTGAGCCTATCACCAATGGATTTCATGTAACACACCTATCTCCTCTTCCTATTGTAATGTATAAAATAAGGTGCAACACTGTCATTCTCTGGAGCATTTTCTCAATTCCTTGAGATTTTGCTTCCCAGCAATTGTCGACAGTTTGGCTCAAATAAACTCACAAAAATTCTCCATAGGTTTGAATGTTTCTTATGTTGACAATTCTATTAGTGAGAACTAAACACAGGAGTTAGATTTCTTCTCAACTTTGTCATTCTTGTTTTCCTCCTCCTACAACTGTATCTCCCCCACCAGAACCTGTATTTATGTTGAAGATAATCTTAGGCTGTAGTAGTGGCCCTGGGTATGTAACAGCTTAGTAAGTACTTATAATTAGCAATCTATGCAAAAATAATTGTCCTTTTTTCATGACTTGGACATTGGCATTAACCAATGTGTGTGTGAGAGTGTTATGTGTGTGCGTAAACATTATTAGAAACTTATTAGGGAGTATTAACTAAGTTTAGAAATAAAATAATCTCTCCTAGTGTACAAAATTATTGTAGTAATATAGAGAAATGTTTAAAAATTTCTAAAAATGTTAAGAAGATTTTAAAATGTTTGAGTTAACTTTCCTTAAAACTTAAAGTGGGATATGAAGGACACATTCCCCACTGTCCTGAAGCGTGTGTACCTCATAGATAAGGATCTGAACTTCAGTGACACATATGGTGTAATTCCTCCGGGAGTTAATTGCATTATTTTGCGTATGCTCAAAATTAAAATGAAAGCTCCTGGTCTTTTCGGTCCTAGGCCTTCCCTTGGTCCTGCTTACATAGAGTAGCCTCTTCACGAGCAACTACTTGAATGTCTACACCTGCACAGTTCAAGTTTATCTCAAGGGACGCCTTAGATAAACACCTCAGATCCTTTCCCAGGATCTACTTGGGACAAAAACATAATTAGATGTAAATTAAATATTTAACACCAGATTCTTGGATCACTGATATAAAATGTCCTTTTCTTCTTTTTCTAAAATACTGCCTTTCATGGGCTACTTTATAAAATTGACTCATTACCTTCTTTCCCAAAATGTTTTCTTTTTTCAATTTCCTTTTCATCTTTATTACCACTACCATTCTACCAATCCCGATTTCATATACCCACATCATATTTTATTGCTCTTTCTTCATATTCAATAAAACACCAAATCATTTTTTAAAGTCGGTTCACAAACTTCTTATATTTTCCCTATCCTGGTCCTCGTTTTATTGGAACTTGTTATTTAAAATTTAGGGTGTCTATGGCATATGCTGATTTCTCCTACCAAGACAGTGTATTAACGCCTGCAGCGTAAAATAAGACCCTTTACATTCAGCAGATCCTCAGTTTAAAAAATGTTAATGTCTATTCCAACTCCATTTCTTTCCTTGCTTTCTTTCCTCCTCCACACTTATATTCTCTATGGTAGTGCCAGGCTTTATTGTGCTTTCATCATATCATTTCCTTCTTAAACAACTTTGTACTAGTTCCTATTGCCTATGAAATAAACCTAGTTTCTCTGCTTAATCTTTTATCTGGCCAAAGTCAGGCCCTACCATACCAATCAAATGTTTAAATCTTTTTATTGTCTCAGTTTACCCTCCACTAGATAGAATTTAAGCTAGAATTTTACCTTTTTATAAAGGAATAAAAAGTGAACTTGTTATTTGAAAATTGATGGTTAGTGACTAGAGATAAGCTTGAAATACTAGAATACATTATAAGCTTAATCATAGGTGGTCTTATGAAAATGTATATCTTAACTATTTTTCAAATCTATTGATCTATTGTTTTCAAGATATTTTAAGTTATATCTTTTTCCTCTTTTCAGAGCTGCTTCTTTGGGGCACTTTTTTTAAAAATTGAAGTATAATTCACAAGGGGTAACATTTTATAAAAAACATATTTTTATTGATTTCAGAGAGGAAGGGCGAGGGACAGAGAGAGAAACATCAATGGTGAGAGAGAATCATTGATTGGACGACACTTCCTGTATGCCCCACACTGGGGATCAAGCCCTCAACCTGGGCATGTGCCCTGACCAGGTATCAAACACTGACCTACTGGTTCATAGGTCGAGCCACAGAGGCTGGGCAGGGCAACATTTTTTTACAAGGTTTCTTGTAACTATGGCTGGATGTTTTCACTAGTCTTCCAAGAAGGAAGTGATTTTTTAGAATCACTTCTAAGGTCCTGTAGTCTAATAACTTTGGGGACTATTTTGTATATGAGTGCTAATAAGTATTTAAAACCAAGTAGATCTCATCACATGTCACTCTATGAATGTTGACAAATGGAAGGGACTACTTTGCCTATAGTATAAATATCAGTTCTGAACTGAAAAGCTGGGGAAGAAATATTATTTTTCTGCATAAATCAGAAAAATAGCTAGCATATGAAGTTTCCTTCTTAACCTCAGCAGATAAACTTAGCTGACAGTGTTAATTCAGATTCAGGAAATTATCTGAATCTTGGTTTGTGTAGATTTGTAATTCCCGAATATGCAATATAAACTAAATAAAAAAGCATTTATAGTTTCACATGTATACATAGACTCTCCCTACTTTTTTTTAGCATCCATTAGTTATTGAACTTTGTAAACTGGCATTGAGACATTGCCACACTGCTTTGTTGTAGCAATTTTATAAATGTTTACAGTGTAATACGTGTTATTTTTCAGAAACAAACCAAAGGTTAATTTCTCAAGGTTCTTGCTGCCAGCTTGAGCAGCATTTGGAGGATCTTTTATATACATTTGTAATAGATAAAAAATAAAACAGATTGCAAGTCTTTTTTTAAAATGCTTAAACCATGTACCAAGTTTTTGGTGCAAATCATGTAAAATAAGTTAAATTTAAATTGCATTATATTAACCACCATGAGTGTCCCTCAGCCCCACTTGTGCCCTCTCACAGTCTGGGATCCCTCGGGAGATAATGACCTGCTGGCTTAGGCCTGCTCCCGGGTGGCAGAGGGCAGGCCCAATCCCTAGGTGAAGTCCCTGGTCGGGCTCAGAGCAGGGTCGATTGGGGAGTTGGGGCACCGCCCCCTGTCATGCACAGAGCGGGGCGGATCAGGAGGTTGCGATGCCACCCCCAGTCACGTTCAGGGTAGGGCCGATTGGGGGGTTGGGGCACCGCCCCCTGTCACACTCAAGGCAGGGTCTATGGAGAGGTTGCAGCACCACCCCCTGTCACACACAGAGCAGGGCCGATCAGGGGGTTGGGGCGCTGCCCCCTGTCACTCACAGAGCAGGGCCCATCAGGGGAGTTGGGGCTCTGTTCCCTGTCACACACAGAGCAGGGCCCATGGGGGGTTGGGGCGCTGCACCCTGTCACACACAGAGCAGGGCTGATCAGGGGGTTGGGGCACCTTCCCCTGTCACGCACAGAGCAGGGCAGATAGGGAGGTTGTGGCCCCGCCCCCTGTCACACACAGAGTCGCAGGGCGATCAGGGGGTTTGGGCGCTGCCCCCTGTCATGCTGCTCCAGGGGCCAGGAGGCCTCGTGGCTCCGCTGATCCCAGTGCTGGGAGGCCTCATGGCTCTGCTTGACACGGGGGCAGTGAGGCCTCGCTGCTCTGCTGATCCTGGTGGTGGGAGGCGTCGCTGCTCTGCTGATCCTGGTGCCAGGAGGCCTCGAGGCACCGCTGATCCTGGGGCGTGAGGCCTTGTGGCTCCACTAATCCCAGGTTCAGGAGGCCTCGCGGCTCTGCTGATCCTGGTGCTGGGAGGCATAGTACCCTTTTACTATATAAGATAGAGGCCTGGTGCACAGGTGGGGGCCTGCTGGTTTGCCCTGAAGGGTGTCCCGGATCAGGGTGGGGGTCCCCACTGGGATGCCTGGCCAGCCTGGATGAGGGGATGATGGCTGTTTGCAGCTGGTCGCACCCCCTTCAGGGTGGGGGTCCCCACTGTGGTGCCTGGCCTTTCTGGGTGAGGGGCTGAGGGCCGTTTTCAGGCTGGGGGTTGACTGAAGCTCCCAACCTCTCCTTTTTTTCTTTTTCTTTTTTATTCTGTGATTTATTTACCTTCTATGGCTGTCACTGGAACTGAGAGCCGGCTTTAGCTCTGAGGCTCGGCTCCAGCTCTGAGAGCTCAGCTGCTGAAAGCAGGAATCTGGGTTTGTTTGGGTTCTATAATTGAAACACTGTTGCAACTCCAGCTCGGCCAGCTGGCTGAAAGCATGGGGTTTGTTTAGCTTCTATATTTGCAACATAGTTGCTTAGAGTGCAAGCTCAGAGGCCAGCAGTGGCAGGCGGGGAACCTTGGCTTCCTCCTTCACTGTAGCAAGGAAGCCTCCTGTTTGCTTCAGCTGCCTGGCTGCCGGCCGCCATCTTGGTTGGCAGTTAATTTGCATTACGCCCTGATTAGCCTATGGTAAGTGTGTCAGAGGTACAGTTAATTACCATGTTTGTCTATTATTAGATAGGATATAAATATAAAATTGTCACTTCTTGATATCCATTTAATTAATAAGTAAGAAAGGGTGATTATTTTCTCAATGAAATAATTATCAAAAGGGATTGATTTCAAAGTGTCCTGCTGTGACAGGAAATGAAAAAAAATAGCATGAAAAGTATATTTATTTACAAAGTTATTGTTTTCTAAGGAGAATGGAAAATCAGGTATTTTTACTGAGTAAGATGATGTACATAAAAAGTCAAATTTGAAAACAGGGGAAAGCTATGAAGCAAAAGACTTATAAAGTAAAAAGAGATGGAGAACAAAATGAAAAATTTTGGAGTAAAATGTTAAATGCTGTATATTGTAATGTCCTTTACTTAACTAATCACTCACAAAACCTTTAATAAATTAATCATATAACTCACTAAATTTTAAATATGTATGATGCACTATTTCAATGTGAGTAAAAAGGAAAAGCTTAAGGTCTTAGGCCCATCTGTATTGATTTGTAATAATGTGATAATCTGCTACCTTTTAAATTTTAAAGTATTTGTCTTCTTTTTAATACTGACAAAATCCTAATCTAATTAAAATAATATATATAATTTATAAAAATTAAATATTTCTAGATATTTTATGAAATATTCTACACCTATACACCAAAGATACATTTCAATTATTAAAGAAAATTTCTCACTTGGGTAAAAATATGAATAGAATTGGCAAATTTTCTGAATAAAACTTGAACTGGTAAAATTTTTAAATAAAAACTGATTTTATAGCAGTGATTTCATAAAATTTTGAGGAGTCATCAGGTGGTACCTTAGTTGATGAGCACAATTTAGATGTAGCAGAAACATTTAAAATGTTAATTACAGATGGAAATCTTTAGCTCCTTTAATTGCAATAAATTCCTCATCTAATACATAGAAAATATACAAGTACCTATTGATTCCACATTTCACTTGATTAGTGATTTATATAGTTTGTGCACTTTATTTATAACTGGAGCTGAATGGGTATCTTGGCATGATCTTTATCCTCTTTCCACAGACCAGGAGAATGCCATACATGTTGACCATTTAAATTTTCATTAATGTTCATAATCTCAGATAAACCAACACCATAAAATATTCTGTTCTGGGAAATATTATCTTACCTAAATTTAACTATTATTTGGAAAAAATCAACTCTCCAATTTTTGGATTCTGTTTAATAAAATTGGAATTAATTTAGTCAATGTACCAACCCATTGTATTCATTCTTAAGCATTGCTTTAACCAGTTACCTCAGATTTAGTGTTTTAAAACAACTCAAATTTATTAAAGTTTTGGAGATCAGAAGTCCAAAATGGGCTAAAATCAAGGGCTGTGATTCTTTTTAGGCTCTGTGGAGAACTGCTTCCCTGCCTTCCTAACTTCAAGAGTCAGCCTGCATTCCTTGACTTGTGCCCCCTTCCACCATTTGCAAAGCATCTTCAAACGTTTCTCTGACTGTCTTCTGCCTTCCTCCTCTACTTATAAGGAATTAAGAGTTTACATCTAGCCAGCTCACTAAACTAATCCAGGATAAAATCATCTCATGGGCAGTTAATTAGCATTCTAATTCCACCTGCAACCTTAATCCCCAGAGCCTAACATATTTACAGATTCCAGAGATGAAGACATGGATATCTTTGGGGGACCACCCACAGTCACTAAGAAAAATTGAAGTTGCTTTATTTTATAATTTTTCTACCTCTGATTTTCAATCATTTTTAGATTGCTATTTTACCATGTACCCTGTTCCCTGCAGACCCATAGGACAAATTTTGTGTGAATAGAATTGATCTATTTTTGTGTTAAAAATTCTCCAGCTTCTTTCAAAATTGGGGAGATACAATAAGATGCACCAAGTCTTAGATATGTATGCATTTCCCACTTTATAAAGGTTGGCTAGGACCTTACTATGAAATTGGGGGGGGGGGGGGGAAGGGGTACGAGATCAACCAAAGGACTTATATGAATGCATATAAGCATTACCAATGGATATAGTCACTAGGGGGGTGAAGGCATATGCTGGGGGATGGGAGTGGCCGGAGAGAGGTCAATGGAGGGAAAAACAATAATATTGTAATAGCTATGTATGGGCCAGGGGGAGGAGAGTACTTGAAATATTAGGGGGACCACTCTGTAAAGTATATGATTGTCTAACCACTAGATTGTACACCTGAAACTAATACAGAATAATATTTAATGTGAAACATAATGGAAAAAAGATGGAAAATTATATATTATATGTTTTTCATCATCATAATAATAAAAAAATGCATGACAAATGAATGCCTAGGGAGGGAGGGTTTTTTCTTCCCTCTCCTCCATCACTCTTTGGCTATCCAATTTATGCTGTAAATGTCAGAATCTGCTTTCCACAATTTCATTTTAAAGGTTTTCCTTCTGCAGTAACTGAAATTTAACAATTGATGAACCAAACCATAAACCTAAACTTTATAGGCAAAAGTAGCTTTCAAAATAATGGAATTTTAGTATCGACTTAATAAAACACCCTTATGTTGCAAAAAGGTTTTATGATATTCACTGTAATACTGTATTTCATATTTGGCATTTAAAACTAGAAGAACAAATTTAAGCTTCAATCCACATTAAATTTATATAGTTCAATGATGCTTAGCACTGGACATTACTCTCTAAGCACATGTCTTTATAAGATCTAAAAGATATAATATGGAATTAATTATTATTATAGAATAACTTTTAATAGTTATCTTTTAGTCTAATATTCTGAATGTTCCATAAATAGATATTTGGGAATGACTATGGTTAAAAATATTCCTGTAAACACTGATTTACCTGAGGTAGATATATTGATTCTAAGGGGATCAAAAACATTTCCTTGTTCTCTGACTTAATATAGTCCCACAGTAAGATATCAAGTATTTAACTTAGATAACATTTAGAAGTTTTGTCTAGTGGATAAAGATGCCTACTTTATAGAATACTATAATAACAGTAATAATTGTTGACAATTTCTTATACTTTATAGACCTGGAAATATAGGGGCTTTGACTCAGGTGTCCCAGACCTGCAATTAATTACACATGTAGCTTCATACCTGTTTTCTCATATGAAGCTATCAAGAATAATGTAACCTCTTAAGATTGAGGATTGACTATAAGTAAAATATTAGTGCTTAGCATATGCACATGCATTTTACTTGACTCAATAAATAATAGCAATTTATGAAATTAAAATATCTGTTGGTTAGCAGAAAACTGATAACAAATAGTAACAAGTTTGTATAAAGAATATATCTGGGAGAATCGAAGATGGCGGCATAGGTAAACACTGGAGACTGCGGCCGCAAACAACCACTTCAAAAATACAACTAAAAGACGGAACGGACATCAACCAGAACCACAGGAAGGCTGGCTGAGGAGAGACTCTTCAACTAGAAGGAAAAACAACAGCATTACGAGGCTCAGAGGAGGCGCAGTGTGGAAAATTTAAAGGTACGGTGGTGTGGTGGTGCGCAGGCAAAGCGGGCTGGTGGCTGAGGGCGCGGTTGTCGTTTTCAATCAGGAGGGAGTCTCAGACTCTGGGCTACAGATCCGGGCGAGTCTCTAGGGACCCAGACTCAAACGGGAGAAGCGGGACTGTCTGGCTATGGTCCCTCCGAGGTTTGCAGCGGTTGCTGGGACAGAGAGGCAGAGCCCCTGGGGACGGACTGAGAGCAGCCATAGCTGCTCCCTCCCCCCGCCCTGTTGATCCCGCCCCGCCCAAGCCCTGTGCAGAGCCATTTGCCTGATCGCCTCAGGCAAAGGCTAGATTAGCACCTCCCCAGAGGACTGAAGTATTCCACACAGCTGATTCCCACAGCCAGTCGGCCTGGTGGTCAAATCCCTCTAGTATTAACTACAACAATTAAGGCTTAACTAGAACAAGACTGCGCACAAAGACCACAAGGGGGTGCACCAAGAAAGCATAAAAGATGCGGAGACAAAAAAACATGACAGAAATGGAGGATATGGAGCTAAAAATCGCAATTTTGAGGGCTTGCAATAAACTTGAGCAGAGCCTCACGAAAACTAATGAGACCCTCGATGCTACGATAAAGAAATTAGAAAGTAAGCATACACGGACTGAAATAAAGAATATTATACCCAATAGCAGACCAGAGGAGCACAAGAATCAAACCAAAGATTTGAATTTCGAAGAAGCAAAAAACACCCAACTGGAAAAGCAAAATGAAAAAAGAATCCAAAAGTGTGAAGATAGTGTAAGGAGCCTCTGGGACAGCTTCAAGCAGACTAATATCAGAATTATAGGAGTGCCAGAAGATGAGAGACAGCAAGATATTGAAAACCTATTTGAAGAAATAATGGCAGAAAACTTCCCCCACCTAGTGAAAGAAATGGACTTACAGGTCCAAGAAGCACAGAGAACCCCAAACAAAAGGAATCCAAAGAGGACCACACCAAGACACATCATCATTAAAATGCCAAGAGCAAAAGACAAAGAGAGAATCTTAAAAGCAGCAAGAGAAAGAGACTCAATTACCTACAAGGGAATACCCATACGACTGTCAGCTGATTTCTCAACAGAAACTTTGCAGGCCAGAAGGGAATGGCAAGAAATATTCAAAGTGCTGAATGCCAAGAACCTACAACCAAGAGTACTTTATCCAGCAAAGCTATCATTCAGAATTGAAGGTCAGATAAAGAGCTTCACAGATAAGGAAATGCTAAAGGAGTTCATCACCACTAAACCAGTATTACACGAAATACTGAAAGGTATCCTTTAAGAAGAGGAAGAAGAAAAAGGTAAAGATACAAATTGTGAACAACAAACATGCATCTATCAACAAGTGAATCTAAGAATCAAGTGAATAAATAATCTGATGTACAGAATGAACTGGTGATTATAATGAATCAGGGACATAGAAAGGGAATGGACTGACTATTCTTGGGGGGGAAAGGGGAATGGGAGATTCGGGAAGAGACTGGACAAAAATCGTGCACCTCTGGATGAGGACAGTGGGTGGGGAGTGAGGGCGGAGGGTGGGGCGGGAACTGGAAGGAGGGGAGTTATGGAGGGGCGGGGGAAGAGGAACAAATGTAATCTGAACAATAAAAATTTAATTAAAAAAAAAAGAATATATCTGGAATTTCACATTTAATAATGATAGAGAAATTAGTCCTGAATTAGTCATAAATAAACATAAAATAAAATAAAAACATACAACCCTGGCTACAATTAATTAATCAATGAATTGTTGGTTTAGTTTTTAATATTTGGAAGAAAGCTTATCATTTTTCAAATATTTTTTTTCTCTTTCTCAAATTCCTTTCTTCTGTGTCTCCAATTGTTTCTTTGTTTAATATTAAGCCATAAAACATTTAGAATGCTTATTTTATTTTTACTAGAGGCCCGGTGCATGAAATTTGTACACTCAGGGCAGGGGGGGGTCCCTCAGCCTTCATTGCAAGAGGGCGCAGACCAGGCTGGGGGACGGGGGACCCCACCAGTGCACAATTGGGGCTGGGGAGGGATGCGGGAGGTTGGCCAGCCAGGGAGGGACCATGGGACACCAGCAGCAGGCTAACCTACGGGTCAGAGTGCCTAACCCCTGATGGTCAGTGCACATCATAGTGACGGGTCGACTGGTTGACTGTCTGCCCCCTAGTGGTCAGTGCATGTCATAGCGAGTGGTTGAGCAGCCTTAGCATATCATTAGCATATTACGCTTTGATTGGTTGAATGGCTGACTGGATGACCAGACATTTAGCATATTAGGCTTTTATTATATAGGAATCTCAGAATGAATTTTAATATGATAATATTTTATTTCAGTTTAGGCTCGGTGCATTTGATTTCAGTTTTCTCTATCACTTTAGTTAGTATAATTTCTATAGACTTTTCTACTATGTCTGACCTGTAATGCTCACCAAGTGAATTATTTTTATTTCAAATATCACATATTTTATTTCTCAGTTCCTATCTCATTCTTCCAGAAGTTTTATATCTCTTTTAACATATTGCATATTCTTATCTCATCTCATTATATATACATCTATCAACTGTAGAAACATATTTTACTTAGTTATTTTTACAGTTTTTCTCTCTCAACTTTAACATCTGTGTCATTTGTTTGTCCTTTCTTCTTCCTCTTTAATTCCTCTTGATTATGGCTTTATTTTCCTGCCTAAATAGAGTAATATTCATCATATTCTGGACATTGCAAAATTACATTGTAAAGATTCTGAATTCTTTTATGTTCCACTGAAGATTACTGAATATTGTCCAACAGGCATATTATTTGTGTTTTACTTTGATTAAATGGAGATTTTTTTTTAATATTTTGCCTGGTTGCAATTATTTTGGTTTTGCATATAGTTCCTTTTTCCTGAAATATGGTTATTATTTTTTAAATGGAATCCTTCTAGGGGTTTGCTGAAAGCCTGAGTATTAAAATATGCCCTCTATTTCAGCAAAACTTCAACTTGAATATCTGTATTCCCAGAACTGAACCTGGAAGATTCTTAATAGTCTATTCAGTTTTTAGTTTTTTTAGATGTTCCTTTCATCTTCTGGGTCCCTTGGAACTATACTGTACTTTGCTCCCCTTTTATTCCAATCTTGTATCACCACCAGTATCTACTACAAACAAATGTTTATAACTATTTTAGTTACAACTACTAAAAACTAGAAGTAAATAAGATAGCCATTGATGGATGGATAAACACAGTTAGTACATCCACACAATTGAATATTATTCAGCAAAGAAAAAAATGAGCTATCTAGGTATACACATATAGAGATGAACCTTGAGTGAATATATTGCTATGTGAAATAAACCAGTTTGTAAAGGCTGAATACTGTATGATTTCAATTAATGACCCTAGAAAAGAATCATCTAGGAAAGAATTCAAAGGCAAGACAGCATAGAGTTTAAAGTGAAAATGAATTTATTAATGAAGCAGTGAGACAGAAAATGGGCTACTCCACAGACAGAGCAGCCACCCTGTAGCAAAATTTGCTTCCTTTATTGAGGTTCATTTAATCAGGAGATAAGGTATTTAATGAGGGCAAGGAATATTCAGGATCTTCCAGGGGAAGACATGGAGATTTCTTAGAGGAGCTCTGTTGGCTATTTTGTGTCCCTTTATGGGCTTTTTGTTTCCCATCATGCTGGCATAAGGTGTGTCATTCAGCATGCTAATGTATTAACAATTCTATATAATAAAGGACTATTATGCAAATAGACTGAACAGCAGAACAACCTAACAACTGAACGACCTAACAATTGGTCGCTATGAAATGCACTGACCACCAGGAGGCATGTATAGAACATAGCGGGCATTGGCCTCAGCGGGATGGTGAAGCAGGTGAGCGGGGGGCGGTGGTGGGCAGAACAAGGTGGGGCACCGGTCCCTGTCATTGGGGCCAGCCTCTGGTGGTTACTGAAAATTCTTTGCCCCTGCATACTGCAGTCTCACCTGGCGCTCACACCTGCTGCTGGTCCCCAGTGCTGGTCAGATCACTCAGCACCATCAGTGGGTGCGAGCAGTGGCTACTGGCCCTGATGGCTCTGGCCCCGCTTGCACCCACTGATGGCAGGGAGCGATTGGGGCTGGCCCGTCAGCACATGGGAGCTGAGGCGGCAGGAGCAGGGCAGCCAGCAGACAGGGGACCAGAGGCCATGGCGGGAGGGGCCGGGGGTGGCGGTAGCGGAGGATGGGCTGAGACCCACCCCTGTGCCTACCACAGCCTCATGGCCCACAGTTCTTTTCAAGGTGCATGAGTTCATGCACTGGGCCCCTAGTGAGTGTATAATAAGGTTAGTGATTATAGGTAGGTGAAATTTTTGCAGATAAGCAGCCAGGCAGCATGGGAGAATTAATCAGCTGGGAACTCAGAAGATATTCAGAAAAGTAGCCTTTATTTGCAGATACACTAGTGCCATGACTCAGGGGAATCAGTCTCCAATCCTGAACAATGAATATGAACGAAGCTTTCCCTTTATACCCTTAGTTCCTTTGTCCCCCAAATATGGATCAGGCTTCCGGACTTTTCACTGGCTTTGCACCCCCCTTTAAGTTGGGATGGGGGAAGTGAGATTACACTCAGAGTCCTGTCTGGTGCCAGTGCTGCCAACCCCCTCAGAGGGTTGTATATGGTTCATGGTTTATGGCCTCTGTAAAATGGGAGTATTCCGGGGCACAGGTTCTGCAAGGCAGGACAGGCATCACATGTAAAAATGGAGTTTATCAGCAGGCAAGAGTGTGCGTCTGAATGCAGGTTACTGGCACAGATTCAGATAGCTGGTCCCCCAAACGTCTTATTTTCCCTTTCAAAATTAGTGGCCATGTTGGCTCATGTTTGTCTCTTCCAGATTTAGGCCATAAATCCAGTGAGAGCTGGTCTTCCTTCTTTTTGACAGCTCCTGTATCTTTTAGCAATTGCAGCTGTTATGCCACATACCCTATCTCAATTCCAGCTGAAGTATTTTTAGTTTATTGGTAAAATATAATTCTTTAAATAGCTTGGCAAAAAAAAATATGATACCTAGGAATAAACTTAATGAAGGTCTTTTATCTGCCCTCATTAATTTATTCATCCATGCCTTTATTTCTTCCTGTAGTAATAGGAACAAGGGATGAGTCAGTGATATTAGTATTTTATGAGAGAGCATTTTGGTCAAAGGGGCGGTGCTGCCCAGGATATTTTATTTCTTCAATGTATGCAGAAGCCTGACTCCAATCTAATTTTTACCATTGGTGATGAAACGTTTCACGAAACAGAAGGCACAGTCTCTGCCTTCCCAGAGGATACAATTCAGTCAGGACTAACATCAGACAATGAAGAGAAATTTCTGTCATTTGTTGTTTTAGTTATAAAAGTAAAAGGCCAAACTCAGCTGTTCAGAGATACCCAAGTGCTGAAGGGAATTGTTAGAGGGATGGTGGCAGCTGAGATGGGCTTAGTCTGGGAAGGCTCCATATTTCTAATTCCCTGAGTGATTTATCCTCTCCTTCCAACAACCTTGAGTTTATTGCTTCCTGTTTGAAAATTAGCCTTAGTGTCTCTGTTCTCTCTGATTCTTTAAAATATACATCTTTCAATGCTGAAAAAATAAGCAGTTTAATCTAAAGTTGACAGAAAAAAATCTTTGGAACAATGGCTACACAATGTTTTTTTTAAAAAAACTATACTTAAATTTGCTAGAGATTTTAATTATATTTTCTTACTTTCCTGATTCACTAACCCCAACTTACTAATCACCCTTTTCATATACTCTATTTCTCTTTAAAACTGTAGTATGGCCTATTTGAATGTCAGTGACATAGGTGGAAAGAAAGTACATTCTAGAGAAGGGGAAAGAAAGTAGAGAAGATTGAGTACTAGATCGCCAATTTAGATGTTGCTATGGCAACACCAATGGCAGGGCTCTGACTGTATCTAAGAGAGAAACCTCGAGGGCATGAGAAAGAATGGAGAATAAAAATTGCAAAGAATGGAAAAGAATGGAAAATACAATATAAGAATTTGCAGTGGGGTGGTAAGTAGGGAGTTACTCAGTTTTTGCCAAATCTGACCCTAAAATGACTAGGATATATTGTCCGTTGGTATATCAGTGCGACAAAAATATTAACTTTTTCATGTGGTGGGCACAATGCTAAAAAATGAGATTACAAAATTGATTTTCAAGTCTGTTTTTCTTTCAAAATAGCAATAACTTAGCCAATAACATCTTTACTAGAGCCTGGTGCACGAATTTGTGCATGGGTGGGGTCCCTAGGGGTGGCCTGCAGAGATAGGGCCCCAGCTCATGCCCCCAGCCTTGCAGCCCCACAGCCCCACCTGGCACCCCACCTTGGCCTGGTGCTGCCCCCTCACCTGCTTCCCCATCCCACCTGCAGGGCAATCATTCGGGGCCCCCACCCCCACCTGGCTCCCTCAACACTTAGGAGCCAGACAGCGGCCCCGCCCTTCGCCACTGCTGCTGGTCATCGTCTGCGGGGACAACCGAACCTCTGCTCGCACCTGCCATGGCCTGGCACCGCCTGCTCGCCTGCTCCACAATCCCGCTGCAGTCCCACTCTCGTTGGGGCCCATTGGGGTCAGCAGTGCCTCCACTGCCGCTGCTGCCAGTGCTGTGTCACCAATGCCCACCATTTTCTGCACTTCCCCCTGGTGGCCAGTGCACGTCATAGTGAGCAAACTCCTGGTCTCCTGGTGGAACTCCCAGTTGAACAACCACCCGAGGGGACAATTTGCATATTAGGCTTTTATTATATAGGATATAACTAACATCAACTTAGCAATTTGCGATCACTGCTAGTTTAGTCTTGAAAGCATCCCTCTCTTACTGGTAAGTTGCTTACTGTGTATTTTCTGCTAATTGTTTTCCCTATTGGTATTAATTTACCCAACCTATTTTATTAGAACATCCATTCATCTACTCACAATTCATTTAACTTCTAATAATTTATTTATTGATGTTCTCTATGTACCAACTAGTGAAGATTCAACAGTGAACAACTTTCCATTCTTTACCTGACTATCACTCTTTACCCCTGAGATGGTTTCAGGGGTATGTGTATTCGTGTGTGTAGCAGGGATGTTATATGTGTGTGCATGATACATAGGGCTTGAGGAATCCAAAGGCCTTTTAGGCTTTAGAATTATAGTATCTGAAGAACCTTGGTGGAAAATCGGTAGATGTTCAGTGCCAACCCAGTATTTCCTGTGTCTTGAAATCTACTTTACATATTGTCTTCTTACTATACCCAAATTATATCATTCAGACATGACTTCATCTCCAACTCAAGTTTACTTTCAGTAATTCACATCCATATTCACCCCTTCATTCAATCAATATGCATTGAGTGACTGCTCCATACAATTATACAACCTATGCGAGGTGTTTGGGAGACAATAATAATGCAGTCCAAGCCCTCTGACCCTGGAACTTATATTTTTGTTTCAGGGGGAGGGGCAAGGCAGGCATTACATTACCAGTAAGAGTATTAATTATTTACATAAATTGTGATAAATGGCACAAGGGAAGAGACATAAGGTCAATACATATTGTAATGAGGGAAACTGACCTACTGTGGAAAGAAAGGTAATAAAAGTATTTCTTGAGAAAGTGACTAAGTGAAGACCATAAAGTAGCTAGGTGAAGATGTAGAAGCCACATAAATGACCTAAGCTTTGAGATAGAAAGGAACAAGTGATGTGAATAAAAACCTTATATAATAAATTCAAATGGAGGAGAAACATTACTTTTATATTTCCCTTTAAAGTAAATAACAAATGATTCCACTCACACAAGGTGAATGGGAATTTAATCTGTGTCATTATCCTGACCTCCTGCCACATTTCTCACAGACCTGCGATGGTCCAGATCTTAGCCTGAACGGAATACTCAGGAGATCCTCTCCAGTTGCCAGTTCACCATAATCGCAGAAGAGATGTTGGCAGTCTGGTTTTATGACACTTTTAAACCCACCTGCTTCTTTATTTCTGCGCAATCTTGGACAAGGCAAATATTTCTTAGAAAAGGCCCCTGGTTCCTGGGTTATAGAATCCTTAGATGTATGGTATCCTCCCGGGGTCCTGATGAGGAAGCCAATCAAGGACCGTTTCTATTAGTTACAGCTCTCACAGCCATCAACTCCCCATCCTTAAAGGGGGCTGCTCTCCTCATTCACTTTGCATAAGGCTCTCAAATAACTCAGGCTACTGAAAAAGAGCAAATGGCTCGCAACTTTTGTTTTTGGTACTCCTAAGGCAAGGGAACACAAAATCTTGATGATTTGGTGAATTCAGTGAAAATTTCAAGAAAAATAAGTCAATTTAACAATTTCAATTATGATGCTACACATAGCGTGTTCATAAAATAATAAAAATATGTCACAGTAGCCATTCAGAAAATATTTGGGCGAATTTATTTATTTAAAGAGGAATCAAATAATATAGAGTCTTGAAGATCACTCAAAATCAATGTCTACCATCATATGAAACATGCTAGTAATAATATTAGTACCTGTTAATATGCTGAGACTAATATTAATGTATATAACAACATTTTACAAAAATATGCATTATGTATAAATACACATAAATATATGTGTGTATGTGTTTAACTCCTTATTTTCTGAAGAGTGATAGGAGTAGAAATTATACTACTGATAATGCTAGAGGTATGTTACAATCAGTTACTGTGAATCAGAAAAGTATCTAATTATTAGAAGGCTCTCTATCCTTTAGAACTACAAAAATGTCATGTTAAATCTACTGCTGCTTGAGATGCCCACCCTCCTCACTTTACAAAGTGTACTTTTAAATTTCTCATTAGCTACTCATCATGGATTAAAGGAAATTAAAAGATTTAATCAGCCACGCTGTCATTTATTTTGGCTATTACAGTTTAAAATGCTGAATGTTTCTCAGGCAATTGAGAACTTCTAAGGTTTTTATTTCCTTTCTCTTCCTGTTCCTAAGGCTTTTCAAAAGTAAATATTTTTATCATGATGAAGAGACATAGGAGGATAGTGGCATAGAGAACATGGCATATATCATACACAGGACTTGATAAAAAAAAGACCTGAGCTGGAAATGATAGTTCTTGCTCTAAAATATTTTTAAGTTTATTTTTTTTTTATTGTTGAAGGTATTACAGATAGCCCCTATTTTCCCTGCATTTACCCCTTCCACCCAACCTATAGCCCACTCCAGGCCTTCACCACACTATTGCCTGTGTCCATGGTATATATGATCTTTGGCTAACTTCTTCTCATCCTCCCTTACCCCTTCTCCTCTGAGATCTGTTAGTCTGTTGCATGCATCCATGCCTACGGACCTATTTTGCTCCTCACTTTATTTTTTTCATTAGAGTCCACATATAAGTGAGATCATGTGATATTTGTCTTATTTGACTGGCTTATTTCACCAAACATAATGGTCTCCAGGTCCATCCATGCTGTTGCAAAGGGTAAGTATTATCACAGTCCCACATCATCCTATGGAGGACTTATCTGATGGAGAAACAAGAGGAAGTTCTGAGAACAGGGTGAAAGAGATTTGAAGGCCCTAACTACAGAGAAGTGGAGCATTTAAATTTGAAGTTACGTGGCTTGGCTCTTATGCACGTGAATCAGAGACTGAGTCATTGAGCAGTGAAGGCATTATGGGTTGTTCGGATATGAAGAGAATTATGCTAATGTTAGTGAGGGGGAGAGCCATCCAGGGAGACAGAATCATGAAGCACATGAGGCTTAGTCACTCAGGCCATATCTACTTGACGACTTATGAAAGATGGCACAGTGACAAATTGATGTTCATTTAATATTTATACAACAGATTTATTTAGTGACTACCATAAGCCAGAAATAGAACTAAGTCCTGAGTGTGGACAAAGAACAGACTAACAGTAACATTTGGGTTGTTCCCAGTGAAGCAACTAATGTGATTGTTTTGCTCATAATGCATCAAATTTCTACTAGAATTGTTATACTTTTGGATGCTATCTTTATGATGACAAATGTGTTCCTAAATCATATTTGTTACTTTCATTAAATACATTAAATGTATTTTCAGTCATGTTTGATTAATCTTTTAGTAAATGTTATTCAGGGTTAATGATGAGTTTTATTCTCCAATATTTCTTTGAATAGAAAGTTGAATGTATATTTATAATGATATCGAAGCCAAAAAAAGAAAGAAAGGTTTCTTCCCAGGATGATCTTAGGGACTATAATTTTTGAAACTTATGGGGTCAAAGCTATGTTAACATGAGGCATATATCTATGTGAAATTAATTTCTGCCATCTCTGGTAAAAATTAGTGCTTGTTTTGATAGAATGTCTTTTCACTAGACTGAAAAAGGAGCTGAAACAAAGAGGGAATGAGGAAATAAGATATAAGGTTGAGGGGCTAAAGAAAGGATCTTGCAGAGCACTGCCTCTTTAGCTGCCCCATCAGCACAAATGAATGACTTGAAGAGGATAGCCTCCCTCCATTCAATTCTCAGTTCTTCTCAATTCATATTCTTCCCTTGATATGTATTTGTCGTTATGTTAAAGACGTTCATACATCTCCAATCTCTTCTGGCACGTGTTTTTAATTGGCAAAGAAGTACTCCAGGAAATTATTGTCACAGTCCCACATCATCTTATAGAGGCTAAGAATGAATAAGACAGTGCTAGAGAAGCATCTGACCACTCTAGATTGCTCTGCAGATCAAGACTGGGTATCCACAATGCTGGAAAGACCCATGAGCCAGTAGCAGCTGTAGCAGCCAGAGCAGGCACAAAATAGTCCCACAAATCCCTGTTGTAAGATGTTAAGACTGAATTTCCTGGTTAGGCAATATGGAAAATAACAGAAATACTAAGCAATGCATGCCAATTAATAAAGTTTTCTCAAAATACCATATCACATTAGCCTCTTCCCCTCAGTTTATTTTGCCTTTATTTTTCACTTTATGCAAAAAATAAAATAAAATCATTGAATATCTCAAAATTATGTCTTGGTAATTAAACATTATCAAATTTAATTGTTGCCAATCACACCCTAGCCTAAGCATGGTTAGTTAAATGCAAATAAAAATAATTTTGAGTACAAAAATAGTGAATTAAATCACAAGGATTATAAGTGTGAAAGACATGTCTAGTTGAAATCTACTGGAGAAATTATACACAAGAACATACAAAAAGAATACTGTGTAAATTGCTGTCATTTAGCTTAATAAAGCCACTACTTTACAATTATTTAATCATTTCCTCCCTAGAGAAATTATATACCAAAAATAGAACATCATGACTCCCTAAACAGAAAAAAGAGGAACAATAAAATAAAGCAAAATTAAAAGATCTTCACACCATATAATAAGTTTATTGACTTTAGATATTCAGACATACATGGAGTCAATAAAGTTACTAACAGTATACAATTTGTTTTATGACTTTCAAAACTGGTTTCAACAAAATAACCAATGGAATATATCACAGCCACTAACATAAAAATTTAAAGAAAAATAATAGCCAGGCATTTCATATCATTGAAAAAATTAGTAATCATAAGTAATGAAGAATAGTATTTTATTCAACAAAATATGCCTCTAAAGGTTCCACTTTTGGTAATAGGAGAAAAGTCATACAATGCATTATCTTCATGCAGATGTTAATTATGAACTCTGGCCAAATGCACATATGTAATTTTATGTTGAAATATATCAATTTGTATAAATATAAAACTAGATATTTATTTATATCATCACTTAGACTCTAAGTCTTAGAGTGATCAAAGCAGCCAGAAACTGGCAAGAGCTATTCTGTCCCTGAGAGAATGGCAACACTCACATGCCTTTCCTCCGAGGGTCTTTCCTAAAATGAACTCCAAAGGCCCCTGCCTCCTGGCATGCAAGCTATTGTGTAATCCCCTCGGCTTGAAAGTGGGCTGAACCCGGTGACAACGCCTTCTAACAAACTGAACATGGCAAAAGTAACCGTGTCAATTCTGAGATTAGGTTACAGGAAGACTGGGTGCCACCTTGCTCACTCTAACTGGAGGCCGCAAGCTTGCAAGTGGTGCAGAACCCGAAGGGGAGGCCTCGTGGCCAGGCACTGATACCGCCAGCGGAATACAGAGAGAGCATCCAGGGATCTGAGTTTGAAAATAATCTTTGGAGGCCTGCCAACACCCACCCGAAGGATTTTGGGAGCAGATTCTCCCTCAGTTGAGCCTTGGGATGACTACACTTTTGCTCACTCCCCTAGTGGCAACTTTGAGAGAGATCCTGAGCCTAAAGACCCAGCTAAGATGCACCTGGATTTCTGCCTCTCAGAAACTGTAAGATAATAAAGCTTTGTTGGTTTACTACTAAGTTAGTAAATTTAGTAATTACTATAAATATAACAACACAGAAGAATGTCTTTCTATTTAAAATAATGACTAGTATCAGTCAGGAAAAAATGGACCCCAAGATGATTCAGCATTTGTAATCAACAGGACAAAACTTTTTATTGATTTTAGAGAGAGAGAGAGGAAGGGAGAGGGAGAGAGAGATAGTAAAAAAAACAATGATGAGAGAGAAAGATCAACAGCAATTGTCTGCCTCCTGCATGCCCCCTACTAGGGATCAGCCTGAAACCAGGGAATCAAACTGGCTACCTCTTGGTGCATGGGTCGACCTCCAACCACTGAGCTGCACTGGCCTGGCAGGAAGGAGCTTTTAAAGAGGCAATTAGAAATATGTTCAATGACATATAAGTAAAGATGGTTTCAATGAATGAATTTCTGGGTTGCAGTAGTAAATATCTGAAATTAGAAACAAACTTGTATTAAGTAACAGCAAATTAGATGGAAGAAGAGAAGGTTAGGGATACTGAAGACAGATGAACAGAAAGTACTCATTTTACAAAAGTGAGGGGGAAAAGACTCAACATTTAAAATAGCCTCAGGTATCTGTGGAAAAATAATTAAGCTGTCTGACATACATGAAAATGAAATAACAAAAGGAGAGGATAGCTAGAAGGAATAGAATAAGTGTTTAAATCAGTAATGACCATAATATGCCAAGTAGTATAGTGTAAAAAATTAACTTACTGACTTGAGAAGTTTATTAAACTTCAAGAAGGAAAATACAAAGCAAACCACACAAAAGTACACCATCAAAGTGATTAAAACTAAAAATAAAGAAAAACTTAAAAATAGCCAAGGATAAAACATAAAAAGACACAAACTATCAATCCAGAATTCTTGACTATGCAACATATTCTAGAAAATAAATGCAAATATTCTTCAGATAAAATTTTTAAGACCAATAAATCTAGAGTAACGAAAGCAGTGCAGTATAGACAAATATTAAAAATATAAATAAAATAACAATGAGTCCAGAAATAGACCAACACGTATATGGTCAATTGATTTTCCATAAGCTTGTCAAGATAATTTATTGAGGAAACAGCCCTTTCAACAAATATTTCTGGACTATGGGTAGCCAAATGTAAAAATTGAAGGAACAACTCTTTCTTAGCACCATACAGAAAAATTCAGTTGAAATGGATCAGAAACCATAAAGTGTTAAAACTATAAATTTCCAGGAGAAAGCAGATTTTTAAATCTTATTTCAGACAACAATGTATTAATTGGACATGTAAGGCACTAATTCTTAATGCAAAACTAATTTGACTTCAAAATTTTAATACCTCTGTCTTCAAAAGACAATGTCAGAGGGGAGGAGCTTGGAGGGCTGGATGAAAGAAGGTGAAGGGATTAATTTAAAAAAAAACACCATATATATGAAACACCATATATATGAATATATATATATTCAACAGTGTGGTATTAGCCAAAGTGAAAGTGGGGAAGTGGAGTGGGGTTAGATGGAGTTGGACAAAGGGGGGTGGGAATGGAGATGGAAAAGTACTTTACTTAGGGCGATAGGTACATGATTCAATGTGCAGATGAGGATTTTGTGAACCAATATCACCCCAATAAATTTTTTTAAAAATTTTAAGACAATGCTATAAAAATAAAAAGACAATCCAGGTTGGAAGAAAATATTGACAATACACATATCTAGTAAGTGCCTTTTCCCCCAAAAGTATATAAATATGTTTTATAGCTCAATATTAAGACAAACAACTTAACTTAAAAATGTAAAAGATTTGAAGAGATCGTTCATAAAAATTTTATAGATGTCCAATAAGAACTACAAATGAAGCAAACACTCCTACACAACATTAGTCATCTGCAAAAAATACGCTTAAATGACAATGAGAGAAGACACTGCTGGAATAACTGAAATTAAAAAGCTGGACTCTATCTGGCGGTGCTCTGCTGTGTTCTGGAGCCAGCCACAGGTTATGTTGGTTCCGGGGCCTCCGGGAGGGTCTCCAATGCAGGTCAATGTCAGAGGATGCCTGTGTCCAGCTCTGGGCTACCTGTTGGGAGGAGCTACAAAGCAATCCACTGTTGGTAGCTGCCAGTGTTGAGCCTGGGTGAGCCTGGGAGGGGTCAGGCTGTTTGCCACCAGTACCAGGCCTTGGGCAAGTGGGCAAATGGCTCAAGGCACCCCAAAGAGGAGGGCAGTTAGGGGAGCTGGGTGAAAAAGGTGAAGGAATTCAAAAGTACAAACTGGTAGTTAAAATCACTCACAGGGTTATGAAGTACAGCATGGGGAAAATAGTCAATAATATTGTAATAACTATGCATAGTGCCAGATGGGAATATCGGGGGAAATATTTTATAAATTATATGATTGTCTAACCACTATGCTGTACACCTGAAATTAAGATAAGATAATATTAAATGTCAACTGTAATTGAAAAATAAAATTTTCAAAATAATAAGAAAAATACAATGATGAAAACCAAATTCTAAATAGACATATGGGCAGGACATTGTATACATTTTTATGGAAATGCAAATTGTATTATCACCTTGGAAACACTTTATGAGTTTTGCATAAAATTAAACACACATTACCATAGGACGTAGCAATCCTTCCTTCAGGTTACCCAAGGGAAATAAAACACATGTCCACACAACGTCCTGCATGTGGGTTTGTATAGCAACTTTGTAATAGCTCAGAACAAGAAACAACCACATATCCAAAGGTTAAATATACGATAGTGAAAAGAGATACATCTTGTCGCTGACTGAGGATGCACAGGATTCACTGCAAAGGAGCAATGGAAATGCTCTTAGTCTTGATGTTATAGTGTTCACATGACAGAAATAATTTGTTATAATGCATTGAATCAAACTTTATAAATGACTGAATTTTGCCATATGTAAATTATTCTAATAAAAGGCTAATATGCAAATCAACCTAATGGTAGAACAACTGAGCTATGACACTATGACATGCACTGACCACCAGGGGGTAGACGCTCAATGCAGGAGCTGCCCCCTGGTGGTCAGTGTGCCCCCACAGAGGGAGCAACTCAGCCAGAAGCCGGGCTCACAGCTGGCAGCGCAGTAGCAGTGGCAGCAGCACTAAGGATGCCTGACTACCCACTGGGAGCCCCAGACTTCGAGAGGGTGCAGGCTGGGCTGAGGGACCCTCCCCCTCCCCAGTCATAAATCTCATGCACCAGGCCTCTATAACTCTATAAGCCTGATTTGAAAATATGGGCCCTTTAACTAACTCATCAAATGAGCATTGATTAACAAGATATTTAGCTTACAAAAAAATTTGAGGATTTACTTCCCTTTTAATATTGGATGATCACTTACAGAAATCTAACATTCCCCTACTATGCTCCTTATGAATAAACTAAGACCAGTAAACAGAAGTTGCAAAAGAACAGAGTTGATGTGTAAATAAGGAAAAGTCCCACCAAAAGCAGCATAGATTGTTCTATGAGCTGATGAGTACTTGATCATTCAACTAAGAAGAAGCTGGAGGACCACATATCTGAGATGGTGCAGAAGGGTTCATTAATTACATTATTTGGTTGGGTTTCATTAATGATTCATTCTAATTATAAGGGTCACTGGTTTTATGCTATAAGTCTGAAAGTCAGAAAGAGAAAACACAGGATATTGTATTTTTATTTTTGTGATGGATAACAAAAATAATCATCATAGTTTTATCACTGTCTTGTAATTTGTAGGATCTATAAGTTTGATATTGTATCAATTAAAAATTAATTATTCTTTATAATGTAATTTATTCTTTCATATTTAGGAGACACAGAAAACAAGCTGCTGTTTGCTCAGAAAGCATGAACAATTTCTTATTTAGTGAATATCTGATACATGACACTGATTAGAAGAATAGAAATACAAAACTGTTTAATAAGAAGTTTTCTATAAAAAATTCAATGTCTGAACAGAAACAAAGAGTTGATAAAGAAACTATTCAGAAATAGGTTTTATCGAGTGAAAATACATGAAAAAAGTATTCAGAAGTCAAATGAGAAAAATATGCTATTTTAATTTCTATCAACATTTTTAAAGTTTCAAATTATGAGTATGCTAATTTTTAAAAGTAATTAGATTACATGTCATCTAGTTCGGAAAAAAAATCGTGTCTGGATACCTCAAATAACATGGTGTTTCAGAAACAGTGATCAAGAAGCTCAAGTTGACAGCAAAGAATGAAAAGATAGATTTGAACTGTAAAAAGAAGGGGCAGGAAAACAAAGTTCATCAGATGGAAAATCAAAATACAGCACACTTTGAAGACTCAGACAGTTAAGGTGGCAATTGGTTATGTCTGAAAAAGAAATGCACTAATGAAGACCAATGGATTGAAGACGCAGAAAGGGTTGCTTGTTCCGAAGATAAATACATACTCGTAGGCATAGAGGTGAGGCAAGAGACGCGGTGCGTAGAATGAATGATAATGCCTGAAGAGGCAGCACGTTTATACTGAAGTAGTTCATAGCACAATAGATAAAAACCAAAAGTGTATTAACTCATTTAATGACGTGATGAATCATGGAAGGAGACTCATTGCTATGGTATGTTGTTACATAAAACCACATGTTCCAGAAAAGATATCCATGGTCATCTGCAACCTTCCTCGGGAAATTATCAATTTAGATTTTCTCATGTGAATAAGATCAAATCTTAAATGTCTCCTAGAGGAGTGACAAATCTTGTTATTCTTCGGAATGGTGCAATAAAATTTAGTCACTCACAGACATGCTGATTAATCACTGGATGTGTTAAATCTAAAAATCAAACTTGTGAGATGACATCAAAATTTAGATGACAAATAGTTTTCCCCAAAAAATGTTATGGCTTTCAAGAATTAAAGGTAATTGGTGAATCATAGGAAAGTAAGTTTTTAAACTAACTTTTTATATTTTTAAAATCTAAAATTGTGAAGGAAAACCCCTATTCTGTAAAACTACTGTTTGAAATTCTCTGCTATTCTTTGGAAGGCCTCTTATTCTAAAAAAGTAACTTTACTTTCTAGCCTGCCTGAATAATGGGGGAAATAAACTTAGCTATCTGACCTTGTAGGCCAGAGACTAGATACACCCAATGCCATGCCAGGTGCATTTTTTAATTGGATAGAACTATATAATTTTCAAGGCCGCCACCAGCAAGCACACAAAGGGCTGGCTCTTCTATAAAAAGAAAAGTTCTGCTTATAGCTTTGCTTAGATTTAAATTCATTTCCCTAGGCCCGCTGCGGTGAATAAAGTGTAACTCCAAACTCTCAGAGCGCTGTTTGGTTCTGGTCCGGTTTTTCTGTAACATAATTGGTTCCCTGACCGGGAAGACCAGAGAACCACCCATCGTGGCCTCTTGGCCTCCCATATGGACTGGGTTTGAGGACCCGGGGAGCCGGATAGGCCCCTGGGAGGCGCCACTCTGCTAATTTAGCCGAATTGAACCTGGGGAACTCCGGGCACTCCCTGGCCTCAGCCCAGGACCCGGCCGGCATCTGGAGAGCGTGGACGGACACGTCTGGACCTGTCTGCAGAATCTGTAAGGTAGGGGCCCCAATCCCCTACCGTCTGGCCCGCTCGGAATGAGTGGAAGGGGAGCTTGATCACCTCCCGGGGAGCCATAGAGCTCCCCCAGGAATTGGGAATCCCTCAGGAATCTGGAATCTGTCAGGAATTGGGAATCCCTCAGGAATTGGGAATCTGTTTTGAATTTGGAATTTGTTAGAATTTGGAATTTGTTAAAATTTATAATTTATTTGGAATTTGGAATTTATTTGAATTTGGAATTTGTTTAAACTCTGAGTGAACAGCTGTTTGTTTGTGTGGGACTAGCCAATTAGCTACCGAGAAGGGGGGACTGGACGCAGTCTTAACTCCTCCGGTAGGTTCTCACCAAGACGTTGGTCGAGAATTCTGTTCTGGGACCTGGGTGCCAGCAGTGCCCCCACGCCCATTTGGGGAGTTGGGCATTGTTTTGTTTATCTGCTCAGCTCCAGTCTGGGCTAGTCTACTGAGAGAGTGTGAATACGAATGTTTGGCTGCTTATTAACTAGTCTATGTAAAGTGAAAGCTACTTTAATTTATTTTGCATTTCTGTTCATTCATCTGGCTGAACGTTTGGTCTGGACCCGCGATGGGCTGCAAGAATCTCTAGCAGTTCTCAGCGTCTTTTGCTCGCCATTACAGAAGGAATCAGCCCACTTCGCTAACAAAAATTTCTACGTATCAGTTGCTCTTACCTGGGTTGTAAATCCGCTGTGTTAAATTGAAATTTTGAAATGCTAGGGTAAATTTAAAGGCTAGAATAAAGGCTGGCTAGGTTCCAAGATTGCTTGTAAAAAGCAAGGGAGAAATCTTTTCAAGTTAACTGTTTGCTTAGCAAATTAAAAAAAGTAATAAATTTCAAAGAACTTGTTATTTATGGTTTACTTATCTCTTTGGTGGACACAAAGAGGCCCCCTCGTTAGGGCAGAGAGATTTACTGGCCCTGACCTTGCCTGTGACATCATAGTCCAACATGAGCCACCTAAGGCTGAAGTTATTATTAACTATCTATAGACCCCGTTAACCCCTGATTGTGTGTCTCGTGTGGTCTGTTGTCTTTGTCTTTGTGGTTATGTGTTTTATTTGACTTGCCATTTTCAGTTATTTATTAGAATCCTCATAGAGGACTCTATAGAAGCAGTCTATAGTTTTCTCCAAAACTCCCACTGTTTAAAGGGAGACAAACAACTGAACTAGAGGACAGGGGAATTGGTCGGAGAGATAAAAAATAAAAAAAGAAATCTATGAGAAAAAGCAACGGGCCTGGGCTGAGACAAACAAGGCGAGTGTTAACAGTTATGTTACTGGCTGCAGACTGCTAGCAGGTGCATTATCAACTAGCTTCAAGGTCACAACAAGTTTTCTGTAAGCACAGTCTTTCTCTGCCCTGGTTTATTCTTGTAACCCTTCCAATGCAAAATTAAACCAATACCGGTTCTTAGTTTTATCACAAAAGGTTTAAATATATCTTAAAAATAAAAGTACTTTAAAATATATTCATAAATATTAATCTAAAATTGCTGACTGTTCACTTTTGGTAATCATTAACAAATTAAGATTTCTAAAAATAAAAAATTCTAATACGTTAAAAACAACTAAACTCCCAGGAGAAAAGCGGAGGAGAAACAGACCTGAAATCCGCAGCCGCCCTGGTGATTTAGAAATTTAAAACTGTTTGCTAGGCAGACTCAGCCCCTGAAAGCCAGGTCAAAGAAGGGGGGCTGGATGCCTGAGCTGCCCGCTGTGGCCCTGAAGGAAGAAGCAGCAGCAAAAGAAGTAGGGAAAGCAGAATTTACCTACCACTAAAGCTGCCCCTCTATTGCCCAGAGAGTAAGGAGTATTTATAGCAAGCAATACAAGACTTAGGCCTTTGGCTTACTGGCAACAGCAATTTAAACAGGAGCCAGTAACTACCACTAGCCATCCTAGAGCCCCAGGAATAGAGCAGCAAACCTGGAATCTATAAAAGCTGCAGATAGAGCTAGCAAAAGCTCCCTGTTTGCAAATGTACTGAAAGGGTTCAGTACCTGTTGCTGCTGGAACAGGAGGGGCTGATATCCCCTTCCAGTGCATTCCCTTGGAAGAGGCCTGATTGCTGCTCTGCCACAAAGAGAACTGGTGGAAAGGCAGAAAAAGCGGGGCCCTGTAACTGATAAACAGGGTTAAAAAAAGAGCATTCTCCCTGGACCTGGGAGCCATTAGAACTTTGAAATTCTCCAAGAGAGGAGGAGTCTGACTCAGAGACTGGCCAGAACTTTGTTGGATTAGAAGGACCAGAGACTGCATATTGAACTTGTAAACTGCAATTTGTTAGACAGAGGTCCAAGCCCAGTTATATAGGGGTTAAGCTACCTATATACAGCAAAACAACTTTCTCCTGTGCCAGAATACATTTTAAAAAAAATTGGACAGACTGTGTTTATCACTAAAAAAAAGAACTGGCTACAGTGCACAGCACTGGCAGTAACCTGCAGAAAATTGTATAATAAACTTAAATGATGCCTGCATCTTCATGGACATGGCTCCAAAGAAACAAGGACAATTTTACCTTATATAGAAAGGACAAAAGTAGACTTTAGCCACCTCCCTAAGATGTTTGTATAGCCCTACCATATCTCATGTTTAGTAGCAGGAGATTTAGCTGCCTGAAGCGGTCATGGTGCCAATATTATGTTTAATTGTATTAATATATTTTATTAACCTTTAATTCTCTTACAGGTTTGAATATAGCTGTAGCTACCAGCAATTGCTGCAGACCAGTAATGGTCTACAGTCCTTGGTAATCTTTGGGAGTAACTAGCAAATGTCCAGTCTCCCACACTGAGGGCCACTATTATGACTATGTGTTAACTGTCCTGGAAGGAAACTATATGGGATGAACCAAAAAGTAAAAGGTGTCTAGCTGCCAAAAGGGCAGGTGCCCAACTGGGCAAAAAAGAATATCCATCAGGTTTTAGTCTCTATTAAGAAACAGCTAACAGTTGGCAGCCTGTATACTGTCTTTCAGGCCTGTGTGACCATGCCCATGTCAGGGATGGTACAAATCTCAGCTATAAAAAACTGTAAAAGGCCTGTTTGAAACAGAAGAAAATAGTAAAATGGTTACAAGCCCAGCTCCTTCTGTGCCCAGGACAGCAAGGAGCCTGACTGAAAGGTGACCTCTGACCAGACACACCTGCTGCAGATCACCGTCAAAAAAACAACGGACCTGGCCAATCAACCTGCTCCAAAGGATTCAGAGGACACCCTGCTGAATTCTTCCTCACACTTTCTTTCTTATCTTCTCTTAAAGGCAAAATGCTCTGATACTTCTGGATAATCATTATTTTTATCTTTCTAGTAATTCTCATTTTATCTTTTTATAAATGCCGCAGGAACCCGAGACTAGTCCCAGGAGGAGAACTCTTCTGCCCTTTCTGGAATACAAAAGCACCATAAAATTACTGCTTCCTACACACAAAAAAGGAACAAAATGAATAAAACAGAAATTATCTAAGACCTGGACTGCATGGGGGGGGGGGGGGGGATCTGGAAATAACTCCTTCCATTGACAAGACCACTGTTAATGCTACTCATGGCCTTAATCCTAGAACCATGTCTTCTAATTCTGTTAACTCGCTTTATCTCATCCCGTCTAGATGCCTTTAAACTTCAAATGGTCCTACAAGCCAGAAGAATTCCCTACAAACCTCTCCAAGAGGAAAAAACAGGATATTAACCCCTTGGACGTCGCCCTTTTTCAGCAGGAAATAATAAAAGATCAATCAACACCCCAATTCACCTTAACATCCCATGGTTGTTGAACCACAAGACTAAAAAGCTTGTGGAACAGGGAGGGGGGGGAGAATGTAAAGGAAAACCCCTATTCTGTAAAACTACTGTTTGAAATTCTCTGCTATTCTTTGGACGGCCTCTTATTCTAAAAAAATAACTTTATTTTCTAGCCTGCATGAATAATGGGGGAAATAAACTTAGCTATCTGACCTTGTAGGCCAGAGACTAGATACACCCAATGCCATGCCAGGTGCATTTTTTAATTGGATAGAACTATATAATTTTCAAGGCCGCCACCAGCAAGCACACAAAGGGCTGGCTCTTCTATAAAAAAAAAATTCTACTTATAGCTTTGCTTAGATTTGAATTCATTTCCCTAAGCCCGCCGTGGTGAATAAAATGTAACTCCAAACTCTCAGAGCGCTGTTTGGTTCTGGTCCGGTTTTTCTGTAACAAAATAAGACATATGTAACAGAAATATCTCTACATTTTTGAAATAGCATTCATATATGAGTATGCTGAATAGTAGTAAGTAGCAACTAAAGTAATGCAAAAGAATAGAAACTAGTTATATGTTGATTATACATTAGTATCATTAGACATGATAATTCAGCTAAATAAACACCATATCATAGATTTAGGATATTGAATTTGATTTTTGTCTTTCAATTTAAAAAAATTAAAATTCATGTACTTTATGCATTTGAAACCAAGAATAGACAATTAAATTTTGATGAACATAGGCATTATTTACATACTAGCATCTAATGCTGATATACATAGAAAGGATTAATCATTGGATCAAACAACATAGACATTGGATCACTTGCCACTTATATTTTTATAAATTAATCAGTAAATCAACAAATGTTGATTAAGCGGTAATAAGTTTCTAGTCATTTATTAGACAATGAAATATACACTGGAAGAAAGGTATGCAATTCATATAATAAAAACCTCAGTTGTTGGGTGACCACTATGACTTATTTGTGAGTTTCACATTTTATAACACAGATAAAAATTTGAAGCATATTGTAATTAAATTAGATGAGGTTTTCTTCTTTACCAAGCAAAAGGTGGTATGTTTTTGTATGAGTACAATTTTTCTTTTAATAATCAGAATGAGAACTTAATATCAATGTGGTCTAAAAATGTGTACTAAACAAGTCTGTTCTGTTACTTTTTTCCAAATGCAACCCTAAGTATAAACTTATAGTTCAAAGTGTGTTAAACAAAGCTATTAAGCTGAATGAAAGAATCAGGACTCTGGTCATTGTACTTCTAATATATTTTTTTAAATATCTGCATGGACTTTGAAACAGGAATTTTAGGGGTAAAATAGGACAGGTTTAGGAAATTTTAGAAATTTTGGAAATTAAGGGGACCATGGAGGAAGCACCGGGCTGCAGAGTAGCAGAAGGTATATTTCCATAGAATAGGGAAGCTGAAAAGCTGCAACAGGTACATTTCCATAGAATGAGGGAGCTGGGAACAGCAGAAGGTCTATATTTACAAAATAAAGGGAAGGAAGCCCTTCATCCAGAAGGAGAAGAAGAAAGCCCAGGAGGGATAGGAAAACAATAAGGAAGGAGGGGGAGATCCTTACACATGTGAGGTTCCACCTTTGAGCCCAGGAGTTGCGATAGTAACCATTCCAAGGGAATAGTGACCAATCAGAGGGGATAGCAAGGCACCAGGATCTGCAGCCTTTATAAGCCATAGGGAAAAGGAAGTCAGTGGGACCCTTTCCCCCTCCCTCCATGGGAGTCCATTTTGTGGGACTCTTTCCCTCTCCCCACATGGGAGTCTGTACTCATTCTTCAATAAATCTCCACCTTCACTATACCACTTTTTGTCCATGGATTCATTCTTGGATTCCCGTGAACAAAGAATCTGGTTTCCAGTTCAAAAATTTTGTTTCAAAACAATTTTATATCCTATCTTATCTCTTTTTGGAGGGAAATTAAAATCAATAAAAAATTGTCAAATGTTTTCCTCAAAATATCTAAAGTTAAAAATAACTTTGTAGGTGTACATACATGGCAAGAAATTTATCTCTATTATTTTCAGGCCTCGGGACTTGATTCCTAAATATATTTTTGAGGTAAAGATCAATGAGTTTTCTAAACATAAAAAGACACCACTTATTTCAGAGATGGTGTCCTATCAAAACATTAGAAAGCAGAATTTTATTCTTGCTATAATTTTAATTACTTAATTTTAAAATGCATAGGCCATATTTCAATCTAATATTGCTGTTTATTTTATTTTTGTCCTTAGAATCTTGGTTTCCCTCTGTACTTACTTAGGCCTGGTATTTCCTTGCATGGGTAGTTATGCCCTTAAGCAACATTCAGCAGAGGTGTTTGCAAAGAAAGGAAAAGAGGATTTTGCTACATCCTAAAGTGAAGTAACAGGAATGAAATCATGGTATCATTTACCCTTTCACCTGAAAAAACAACAGCAGCACAAATTTACTTTAAAAAATATATAACATGACAAGTTGCACATCTAATAATAAAATTGAATTTATTGTTAAAAACCTTCCCATAAGAGAACTGAGGTGCATATGATTTTAATGGTAAATTCTACAAATATTATTTAGAGAAATAATAATACTAATTTTATGCAAATTCTTCAAGATAACTGAAGAATACAGAAGATTTTTTTTTAACTCATTCAAACATACTAGAATTACTCTACACATTATAAGAAAACTATAAACTCCTTTATGAACATAGGTGCAAAATTTTCAAACAAAATATCAGTACATTAAATCACAAAGCATATATAATAATATCTCTTGACCCTATGGGGTTTATATCGGTAATGTAAATTTGTTTTAATATTTGAAAATTACTCAGCCTAATTCACCATATAACAATTTTTAAAAATCCATATAATACTCTCAAATGCACATAGAAAAACACCCACTCCTTATCATAAGGAAAAATAAGTCAACAAAAACATTAAATGTCTGCAGTCAAAGAACACAAGGGTATATCCTGAACCACTTAAAGGGCATTAAAGAAAAATCTGAAGCCCTGGCTGATTTGGCTCGGTGGATGGAGCAGTGGATGGAGTGTAGGCCTGTGGCCTGGAGGATCCCGGTTCGATTCTGGTCAAGGACAAAAGCCTGGGTTGCAGGATCTGTCTTCAGTGGGGGAACGTGTGGGAGGCAGTCAGTGGATGATCCTCTCTCATCATTGATGTTTCTCTCTCTCCCTCTCCCTTCTTCTCTGAAATCAATAAAAATATATTTAAAAAAGAAAGCCTTGAAGCTAACCATATACTTAATAGGGAAAATTAAATTCTTTCCACACACACAAAAAAAAGCAACACAAAGAAATCCACTGTCATCATTTATGCTCAAGGTTGTACTGGAGCTCTAGACAGTTCAAAAGACAAGAAATAGCCATCTGTTGTGGCTCTAATGGTTAGAGCATTGTCCCATGCAATGTAGGGTCACAGGTTCAATTCCTCCTCAGGGCACATACCCAGTTTGTGGTCAAAACCACAGGTCAGTGCACATATGGGAGGCAGCCTATAGATGCTTCTCTCTCTCATAGATGTTTTTCTCTCCCTTTCCCTTCCTCTCTCTTTAAAATCAATAATAAATGTAACTTTGGGTGAGGATAAAAAAAAGACAAGTAAAAGATCAAAATTGAAGAGGAAAAAGTAAAATTGTCTTTATTCATAAAGAATGTGATTTATCCAGATTGCAGCATATACAGTTCATATAAGAAATTACCTTCCTACAGGAACAGATAAAGGGAGCTCCAAAGCCTGCTCAGTCCAGCCGAAGGACCAGGAAAAGGGAGGTCTGGAAATTGCCTTTCTGATCATACATACCCGACGCCACCCGAAGGACAGAGGAAGACTTGTTCCTTCCTCAGCTGTACAGTTGAACATGAATCTGAACTTCCACTATCGAGGGGCAGTTACCAGGGGGTGTGGTGGACTGTTGGTTTGCAAATCTGCAACCCTGAGTTCTCAAGGTGAAAGACCAGCAGGTGAGGGGGGGAGGGTAGGAAAAGGTAAATAGAGTCAAATATATGGGGATGGCCCTAGCCCGTGGTCGGCAAACAGCGGCTCGAGAGCCACATGCAGCTCTTTGGCCCCTTGAGTGTGGCTCTTCCTAAGCCTTAGGAGTGCCCTAATTAAGTTAATAACAATGTACCTACCTATATAGCTTAAGTTTAAAAAATTTGGCTCTCAAAAGAAATTTCAATCATTGTACTGTTGATATTTGGCTCTGTTGACTAATGAGTTTGCCGACCACTGCCCTAGCCCATTTTGCTCAGTGGATAGAGCACCTGCTTTCAGACTGAAGGGTCCTGTGTTCAATTCTGGTCAAGGGCACATGCCTCAGTTGCAGGCTCGATCCTTGCCCCCACTCCTCAGGGCACATGTGGGAGGCAACCGATTGATGTGTCTCTCACATCGATGTTTCTTTTACTCTCCCTCCCCCTCCCTTCCACTCTCTCTAAGAATCAACAGAAAAGTATCCTCAGGTGAGGATTAACAACAACAACAATCATATATATTTGGAGATGGAAGAAGATTTGACTTTGGGTGGTGGCCCCACAATGTGGTATACAGACTATGTATCGTAGAATTATGGGAGGGTTAACTTGAAATGCAAGCAGACAAGCAGGGGTCCAGTGGAAACAAAGGCAGATGGAACATAGGGGCAGACACGGCAGTTTGAGCAGCCTAATCACAGAAACCAACCAAGCAGAAATAATAAAATGTGTCTGGACTCAAAGCAGGAGGCATGGGAAACCAAGGGAGGGCCCGCAGCAACAAGGTGTATGAGCGCATGGAAACAGAGAAAGTTCAGCATAGGAACAGAGAAAGCACACACAGAAACAGGGAAAGTTCAGGTCCGTTGCTGGGCAACACCAACTGAGGGAATCAATCAGGTGATGATAAAGATAGATATAGAAGCAGGCTTGTAGCAAATATACACCCCGGACTACAAGGCTTCACGGGGCAGCCCATTGTTCCCTCCCCCCCACCCCCACCCCCCACTTCCCCATGAGGAGAGTCTGAATCTGCTTGTAATACATTTTCCACACTTTTGCTTAAACCTTCTGGTCCGAGGAGCTCATTCTTCAGCATCTCAAGACACGACCCCAGGAAAAACACCTTGGCTCACATTCTGGTTATCAATTATACACTTGAAACCTATGTTATTTTATTAACCAGGGTCACCCAATAAATTTAATTTACGGGAAGTAAAAGAAACTGGCCTCTACAAAAGGAGAGCAAGGGAGAACAAAAACAAACAAACAAACAAAGAGATAGGCCACTCCAGAAAGGTAGGTGGCCAGTTTAATAAGCAATGGAGTTGACAAGGCTTGTCTTTGGCAGCCACAGGAAGAACAGATCCCCATGCTGCGTGCCAGATTCTTAAGAGTGAATATAGAGGCCTTAACTGGCTTCAGTTACCTATGAGTCTAGATCAGGGGTCCTCAAACTACGGCCCACGGGCCACATGCAAATACAAATATTGTATTTGTTCCCATTTTGTTTTTTTACTTCAAAATAAGGTATGTGCAGTGTGCATAGGAATTTGTTCATAGTTTTTTTTTTTAAACTATAGTCCGGCCCTCCAATGGTCTGAGGGACAGTGAACTGGCCCCCTGTTTAAAAAGTTTGAGGACCCCTGGTCTAGATGGTCTGGAGGGTAACGGGGTCAAATATATGGGGATGGCCCTAGCCGATTTGGCACAGAGGTCTGGAGGGTGTGGGGGTAGTAAAGAGTAAATGTGTGCCTCGTCTCTCAAAGCCCTTTCCCTGAAGAGGCTCCCAGCATGGTGGGTGAAGACACGTTCCAAGGAGGGTGGGGAGAAAAAGGAACCTGGGATTGCCCAGAAATTCCTCACATGTCAACCAGTGATGGCGTCCTCCCCATGACTTCTTCCAACAGATCCTTCCAGCGAATCTAAAATTATTTCAAAATTAAAAAATTAGCCATAGTGATTGCCTAGGGCTGGGGTGAGAGGGGAAATAAGTTGCAAAAGGAAATGAGAAATATTTTTTTATGGATATGACATGAGAGAATGTTCTTTTTCTTGGTTGTGGTAATGATTACACAGATAGATACATTTATCAAAACTCATTAATAGCTATATTTAATATGGGTGCATTTTACACTCCAATAAAGTTGCCTTATAGTAAATTTACTTCAATGTGGAACAATATTTCAAAGTAAATACAGGGGAAATATTTGTTTTATTTTTAAAAAATCACATTTTTTTCTACTAAGTAAGAATTCTTAGTTTGTATTTAGACAATGCATTTCTGAGTAAGAATTAAAAATTAATCAGATGTGGATTTTTAATATTTTTGGTTAAATGATATTATGTTATGATATGGTATTCTTCATCTCATATTTGATTTGAACATTAAAACATTTTTTTCCAAAATATAAAGTATTTCACCAATTTTCCTATGAAGCTCAGAATAATTGGAATTAATTCTCTTTCACATGTTCTTTCATCATCCTTACATATTTTTTCCATTGCAGGTGTTAACTTATCTAACTTATTGACAATTTAAGAATTTGATACCTTAACATACTCTTTGACTTGACCAATTCTTCAATCTCCGGCTGGCGTGGCTCAGTGGTTGAGCATTAAACTTTGAACCAGGAGGTCATGGTTCAATTCCACGGTTCAATTCCTCATGCGGGAGGCAGCCGATCAATGATTCTCTCTCATCGTTGGTGTTTCTATCTCTTTCTCCCTCTCCCTTCCTCTCTGAAAACAATAAAAATAAGAAGAAGAAGAAAAAAAAGAGGTAGACACTGAAGTTAATATAGCAAGAAAAAACCACCAGTTTTAAGCAGAATTTTCTAGTGTTCCATTTATTAGTGAATATTTTCACATTTATTAACTTTTCCTCTCCTAGGCTACATCATAACTAGAGGGATATGAATTCTGGGGAAACAAGAATTCTATATATGAAAGCCCAAATATTAAGGAACCAGGTTTTAGTAGGAGGCAGAGCTCAGATGCTATTACTAATAATGCTGCATGACCTCAAATAAATACAATAGACCTGGCTCTCACTATTCTTTTCCCACAGGTATATTTTAAGTTTCTTTCCAGTGCTAAAAATAACATAAACTATATAAAGAGGTATTATAAATATGGACTCTTCCCATTTAAATTCAGCAATATGTTTCCCTAGAGCTAATTTTTTTTAATCTCTATTATTCAATAAGAAAGTATACCTTGGACTCACCTTCACTGGCCTCCTTTATACGATAGCCTTTCCTTACAAAATATTTAAATTATAGGCCAATTAATGACCTAATTTTTATAAGAACTGGCACACAGTCCTGCACTCATGCAGTCTTAAATGTACTAATTTATACACATGAGTAATACTGACTATAAACCTGAAATAAGAAAAACATCATGGAGACACTAGCCAATGTCTCATGTAGTGCACATTTTACAGCTCAATTCATAGACTCATATCTATCTTTCAAAACAATAACAATTTACAGTTCCATTTCAATTGTGGAGAATGAAAATACATAAACACACAAAGCAAACACATAAAAATTATATTCCAAAGTTGCATAACAAAATGCAACTTTGCCAAGAATTTAGACATCAAATTATTCTATATAGGAGCTGAACACAAACTCATATAATGATGAGAAGGGAAGCTTGTTAAAATTATATTCCATTAAAAGGCTTGGAATTTGGAGAGCCTGGCCAGCTACATAACTCAAAATGAGAAAAATATCTACCTGCGAACTGAGAAAAGCACATGGCACTAATAGGCGCGATTTCAGTTTCTAACTTAAATATTTTCAAAATACTTCTCTCATGTTACAAAAGAAAAAGTAGGCAGAGACGAGGGAGTTAAAATTTAATATTTAAGTCAGAAGATAAGATTAAAAACATTCCTATTTCACTCAGGAGATTATTAAACACTAGAAGCCCCACGCATGAAATTCGTGCAAGACGAGTCCTTCGCAGTCCCGGCTGCCTCGGCCCTCACATCCCCATCCCTGGCTTCGTCCGGAAGGTCGTCTGGAAGGTTGTTCCACTGTTCAGCCGTTCAGTCAATTTGCATATTAGGCTTTTATTATTATAGATTTCCCATCCTGACCAATGTTCTCTCTCTTATTGAGGAAAGAAGCTCACTTAAAAAATTGAATACAATTTAATTTAATATGTACCATAAGTCCTGCACTCATGCAGTCTTAAATGTACTAATCTATACACATTAGTCAAGAAGGCAGTTCTATATTTTCCTTCAAATAAGAAGGGCTTCCAGGTTTGCTCGCCAGATGCAAACTAGAGAAACAGAATTATGGTTGCGCTGCCTTTAGACAAATTTCATTAGTATGCGAAGAATTATTCTGTCAGCCTTTTAGGTAGACATTTAATTAGATTTGTCTTTAAAAACCTTAAGTGACAGAAAGACAGCTGCATACTTACCTTGAAAATGACATTTCGTGTTTTTCCTGTAAGCTGAACTGCTGCAGCTGTCTGATAATTTTCACTCTTTTAAGGAAATGGTTTATAAGAATTAGACAAGCCATCAGCTTTGGGCCCTTACGGACTTTTACAGGATTTTGGAAAGGCTAGGCAAAAGATCAAAGAGAAATAAATTCAGACCAGTGCTGAAAACTGGTCACGCACTTGTGATTTCTGTTGCTTTAGTGAGACTCCTTCATTACTGTATTATTATTTCTTTTTCTGAAAAAGAAAAAAAAAATTGAGCTAAATTTTGAAATGCAAATAATACAGACAGAGAATAAAAAATCTTGCCTATGTGGTAATTTAAAGCTGGCACACTATATTTCTGACATTTCATTGCTTTCCAGTAATGCTTTCTCCTCTTTCAAGTTTATGAATTACTCTGGAAGCACTGGAATATTCATTTATCTTTGGTTACTTTTGCACAGTCTGTTATTTTAGAGGAAAGACGTTGATGTTACTGGGAAATGTATGGCTCGAGAGATAAATAGTGACAGAGAAATGAAATATTTCAAAAAATCACATTGTTAAATGAAAAATATATTGCTTGTTAAGTCTTTTGGTGCTGAAAGTTCCAATATTGAGCCTGGGACTTTTCTTCAAAACATTTAGATCAGATGTCAGTTGTGTGTGTAAATAATGGCTCTAGTAGACTCAGGGAGGGATGTAGGGAGCTGGTGGTATTGGCTGCCTAGGAAGCGAGTTATGTGTGGGAACAGTGACTGAGAAGAAACCTATGGTAGGTTGAAATAGAAAAGGCTTTAGTTTTCTGGGAATACATAGCAGAGGTGAAGGTCCAAGTTTACCAATGAGATAGATCAAACTCAGACAAAAAAATACAAGTTGATGCAATGATTGAAAAAAAGATATCCACAGAAGGCTGTATCTAAGCTCCTTAGAGCAGCGGTTCTCAACCTGTGGGTCGCAACCCCTTTGGGGGTCGAACGACCCTTTCACAGGGTCTCCTAAGACCATCGGAAAACACATATATAATTACACATTGTTTTTGTGATTAATCACTATGCTTAATTATGTTCAATTTGTAACAATGAAATTGGGGGTCACCACAACATGAGGAACTGTATTAAAGGGTCGCAGCATTAGGAAGGTTGAGAACCACTGCCTTAGAGGGACATGGACAAGGAGGTGCCCCGAATAGCCTGTCAGTTCACCGAAGATTAGCTTTTTGTGGCTGCTCTACAGGTCCCAAGCCGGGATGATTTGTGCTGCAGGATTGCCTACTTATCCTCAGTGAATTCTCAGGACTAGAAACAAGACACCTTTGGGAATATTTTACAACTATATATTTTAAACACATTCTTATTTATAATCAGTGATGCTTCTTCTACACTCTGAATTAAAAGAAGTTTAAACAGCAGACAAAGGGAAGCTGTCTCAGTGAGTTTCCCACGGGATGAAAATAGAATTGGGGAATTTCAGAAAAGCAGCATCATGACATGAAGCCAAAGCTGGGCCTTTTTGCTCAGTTCCCTGTTTCAGTTTCCCACTTCAATCAATAACTACTCCTTTAGGGATTACTTTTTTTTTTCGTAGGAATCAGGGTGGGAGGGTGGAGTATAGGGGGCAAGAACAGATATATTTTCCCATACTTTCCCTCTCTGAAGTTGGGTGTAGGTGCTCTTTCCCACAGCTCTCCCCATTGCCCTACTTTCTTTTCCCATTGGGATTAACAGTGATCCTATAGTCAACCAAAGGGAGGCTGGACAACAATCTATAATAATAAAACAATATGCTAATTAGACCAGACAGCCGAACGACCTTCAGGATGTCATTCTGGATGTCCTTCCAGACAACCTTCCTGATGGAGCCAAAGCAGTGAGGGCAAGGCAGAGAAAGTTAGAGGTGATCAGGCAGGCTGGTGAGTAGTTAGGGGCAGTCAGGCAGGCAGGCAGAGGGGTTAAAGGCAATCAGGCAGGCAGGCAGGTGAGCAGTTAGGAGCCAGCAGTCCCGGATTGCGAGAGGGATTCCACCAGCAGTCGGACAGCCCTCTTGCAATCCGGGACTGCTGGCTCCTAACCACTTACTTGCCTGCCTGATGCCCCTAACTGATCTCCTGATGGCCCTAACTGCTCGCCTGAATCACCCCTATCCACTCTGCCTGCCTGCCCGGTTGCCCCTAACCACTCTGCCTGCCTGACTGATCACCCTTAACCCCTCTGCCAGCCTTCCTGATTGCCCCTAACTGCTTGCCTGCCTGCCTGATTGCCGCGGCAGCTTCATCCAAAAGGATGTCAAGAATAACATCCAAAAAGTCATTTGGCTGTCCAGTCTAATTAGCATATTTGCTTTTATTATTATAGATGGTAAATTATATTTATACTTGTGTATGTATATGTATATATACTCACTCTTCATTTTTGTAAACTGATATATTTTATAAGAATAGATATTGCATATCCATAATATTGGAGTTAGCTTACATATAACATGAAAGAGGATGAAAAATGACTTTTAAGATTCTAAAATGTAAGTCAACAACCTGAAGATAAATACATTTCCCCCAAATTAAAACAAAATAAAGACAATGTGAATGAACTGACCACAGTGATATTAAGGAAATTTCAAATTTTAAAACATAAAATTAAAACATTTTTAAATGATAAAAATTATTGTATTAAATTATATCTTCAAAAAGGATAATTGCAAATGAAAAGGTGTCCATTTTTTGTCATTAGGGAACATTCAAATTAAAACAATAATTAGATCATTGAATACTCACTCCAGAGCCAGACATTTTAAAAAAAGGAGATATGAATCACCAAGAATATATGAACATTGCTGATAGAAATACAAATTGGTACAACCACTTTGGAAAACGTTTTGGCCTTACCTAAGTATACTTTCTGTTCTTACACTTATAAATCAGCAAAAACACCCAACAGAAATGCATGCCTTTCTATATATATATAAAAGCTTAATTTGCAAATTGTCCTCACGGGAGTTCAACCGGGAAACCAATTGCTCACTATGACATGTGCTGACCACCAGGGGGCGGCACAGAATGAAAGAAGGCCCTGACCGGCAGCTGGCAGCCAGGGAAGGTAGGCCCTGGCTGGCAGCTGGAAGGAAGGCCCCGGCTGGCAGCCAGAAGGCCCCAATTGGCCCTAATCGCTCAACAGGCCTAGGGACCCTACCCATGCATGAATTTCATGCACCGTGCTTCTAGTAGTCAATAAACAAATGTACTCTGTTCATAGGGTAGTATTTAAACATCCCTAAACTGGAAACAACCTAAATATCTATGAACTAACTCTTTGTCATTGAGATCCAAAAGTATAAATATACCAATCTGTGTAAGTATTTTTCATGAAGGAGAAATATTTGTCAATCAATATGGAATAGAACAAATTATTCATGTATAAACTTGAACCACAAAGCAAAAATAATATTACTATGGCTTTCTACCTCCTTTTCTCTGTGTGTTCCAAGAGATAAGGGGTGAGGAGAGGGTGGAAGGATTGAGGGGGAAAAAAGAGAAAGAACTTATGGACATGGACAAAAGTGTGGTGGTTGCAGGGGGGAGAAGGATGGATGAAGGTGGAAAAGGGTTTGGGAGGGATAAATGGAAAGAGGGAGAGGGAGAGAGAGAGAGAGATAATGGTCTTTATTCATCTTAATGACTACGTTCATGAGTTAGTGTAGTGGGACAGAAGACAAATACTATAGGCCCTGTGATTAGGGAAAGATTCCTAAGGAATGCAACTATCAGAGATTATTTCAAACTCTGTTAGCAAGAAGATGAGCACTATAAGTATAAACACTAGCACTTCAGTATAGAGACCTAAGTTTTGAAATTTTCTGTTGTAGTGTCTGGTCGTTGTTAGAGCTGACTGGGCAAGTCACTTCATTTTTATTCCATGTATCCATGCCTTTGTTTCTATTCTGTTTGTCAGTTTATTTTGTTCATTAGATTCCACATATACGTGAGATGATGTGGCATTTGTCTTTCTCTGACTGCTTTATTTCACTTATCATAATAATCTCCAGGTCCATCCATGCTGTGGCAAAAGGTAAGATCCCCTTCCTTTTATGGCTACACAGTATTCCATTGTGTAAATGTACTATGCCTTTTTAAAAAAATCTATGCATCTACTGATGGGCACTTGGACTGTTCCCAGATCTTGGCTATCCTATCTAATAATAGACACACATGGTAATTGACCGTACCTTCACTACGCCTCCCATTGGCTAATCAACAAAGATGGCGGTCAATTTGCATACGTAGGCTCCAGGTGGTAGAGCGAAGCCTGATGGCCCAGCCGGTGGAGCAGCAGGGCCTGACGTTTCCGGGGCTGGCAGAGCAGCGAGGCCTCACATCCCCAGGGCCAGCGGAGCAGTGAGGCCTGACATTTCCGAGGCGGGCTCAATGCAGGAGTTAACCCCTGGTGGTCAGGTCTCCCACAGGGGTAGCTCCGCTCAGCCAGAAGCTGGGCTCATGACTGGTGAGCCCAGCAGTGGTGGTGGTAGCCTTTCCTGCCTCCGCAGCAGTGCTAAGGATGTCCAACATCCCCCGAGGGCTCCAGGACTGTGAGGGGGCACAGGCTGGGCTGAGGGAACACCCCCCCCCTCCCAGAGTGCACACATCTCATGCACTGGGCCTCTAGTTGTAAATAACGTTGCTATGAACATAGGGATGTGTATATTCTTTCAGATTGGTGTTTCAGGCTTCTTAGGATATATTCACAGAGGTGGAATCACTGGGCCAAAGGCAGATCCATTTTAAAATTTTGAGGAAACTCAACACTTTCTTCCACCATGGCTACACCAGTCTGTATTCCCACCAACTAGGGTTCCCTTTTCTCCACATCCTTGTCATCATTTGTTTGCTGAATTATTGATGATAGCCATTCTGGCAGGTGTGAGGTGATACCTCATTGTGGTTTTAATTTGCATCTCGCAGTGGTTCTCAACCTTCTGGCCCTTTAAATACAGTTCCTCATGTTGTGACCCAACCATAAAATTATTTTCGTTGCTACTTCATAGCTGTAATGTTGCTACTGTTATGAATCGTAATGTAAATATCTGATATGCAGGATGGTCTGATATGCAGGATGACCCTGTGAAAGGGTCGTTCAACCGCCAAAGGGGTCGCGACCCACAGGTTGAGAACCGCTGCAGTAATGATTAGTGATGTTGAGCATTTTTTCATGTTTCTTGGCTTTCTCTATGTTTTCTTTGGAGAAGTGTCTATTCAGGTCTCTTGCCCTTTTTTTCATTGGAGTGTTTGTCTACTTTTGGTGAGTTGTATGAGTTCTTTCTTTATTTTGGAAGTTAGACCCCTATGAGATGTCTTATTGCCAAATATGTTCTCCCATACATTGGGTACTCTTTTCATTTTGTTGATAGTTTCTTTTGCAGTACAAAGGTTTTTAGTTGATGTAGTCCCACTTTGTTTATTTTTTCCTTGTTTCCCTTGCTCTAGGAGACATATTGGCAAAATATTGCTGCAAGAGATGCTTGAGATTTTACTGCCAATGGTTTCTTCTAGAATTTTTATGGTTTCATGATTTATATTTGTCTTATTTCTCTTTAGAGTTTATTCTTGTGTATGTTGTAAATTGGTAGTCTTGTTCCTTTTTTTTTGCATGTACCTGTGCAATTTTCCCAATACCATTTATTAAACAGACTATCTTTACTCCATTGTATGCTCTTGCCTTCTTTGTCAAATTTTAATTGACTATAAAGGCTCTCATTCTGTTCCATTGATCTATATGCCTATTCTTATGCCAGTATCAGGTTGTTTTGATTACAATGGCCTTGTAGTACAGTTTAATATCTGGTATTGTGATCCCTCCAACTTTGTGCTCCTTTCTCAAGATTGCTAAGGCTTTCTGAGGACTATTTTTTGTTCCATACACATTTTTGGAATATTTGTTATAGATCTGTGAAATATGTCATTGGTATTTTAATAAAAATTGTGTTGAATCTATAGATTGCTTTGGGTAGTATGGACATTTTAATGATGTTAATTCTTTGAATCCATGAACATGGTATATGCTTCTGCTTATTTGTATCTTCCTCAGTTTCTTTCTTCAATATCCTATAGTTTTCCAAGTACAAGTCTTTTATTTACTTTGTTAATTTATTTCTAGGTATATTATTATTATTTTTTGTAACTGTAAATGGGATTATTTTCTTCATTTCTCTTTCTGATAGTTTATTATTGGCTTATAAAAATGCCACTGGTTTCTGAATATAAATTTTGTATCCTGCTACTTTGCCAAATTCATTTATTAGATTTAGTAGTTTTTTTGGTGGAGTTTTCTATGTGTAATATGTCATCTCTAAATAATGGCAGATTTATTTCCTTTTTTACACTTTGGATGCCTTTTATTTATTCTTCTCTGATCTCTGTGGCTACAATTTCCAATACTATCCTATATAATAAAAGGATAATATGCAAATAGACCAAATGGCAGAACAACCAATCAAAGTATAATATGCTAATGATATCCTAAGGCTGCTCAACTGCTCACTATGACATGTACTGACCACCAGGGGGGAGATGCTCCGACTGGTAGGTTAGCTTGCTGCTGATGGCTGATTGGGAATGAAGGAGGCAGGCCAGACTTGCCCTGGAGCCCTCCTGTGGTCCTTCCCCAGCCGATCGTGCACCAGTGGGGTCCCTCAGCCTGGCCTGTGCCCTCTCGCAACCCTGGACCCCTTGGAGGATGTCAGAGAGCCAGTTTCAGTCTGATACTGAAGGACACTCCCCTTGGGAGGGCGCCGGACACAGGGCTCAAAGCTGGCAAGCGCTGCTGCGGTAGCACGAGCCTCTCCCGATCAGGACTGATTGGGTGTGAGCCTGCGGCAGACACAGTGAGTCCAGGATGAGCAAGAGCAGCAGGTATGAGCTGCAGGCGGCATTGGACTGTGGGTTTCAGCCCAATTTCTGCAAGCCACCCAGAGGGACCCCACCCATGCATGAATTCATGTACTGGGCCTCTAGTGTTGAATAAGAGTGGTAAAAGTGGACATCTTGTCTTGTTCCTGATCTTAAGGGAAACACTTTTAGTTTTCACATATTGAGTATGATGTTGGCTGTAGGTTTGTCATATATGGTCTTTATTATGTTGAAGTATAATCCTACTATTCCCACTTTGCTGAGAGTTTTTATCATAAATGGGTACTGGTTTTTATTAAATGCTTTTTCTGCATCTATTGATATAAAAAGTTCTCATCATTTTACCTTAAAGGACAAGTTTGTATTTAATTCTATTCCTTAAAAGAATAAAGGCATCGCTTCTTCCCCTCCCCCCAGGGTATTGGAAGGGGTGTTAGATGATATTTTCTGAAACATTGTATTTAACACAATTTTTGAGTATATTTTGCAATATAAATTAGAATATGAGAGTGTAAGGTTAGAAACATCCCTAAAAATACTTTATGTTTTAAAGCCAGGGTCCAGCAAAGCCAAATATCTTATCTCAACACCATTCAAGGTTACTACACTCAGAAAGAACCAAGGGAGATGAGACAGAATGCTAATTTACCACTTTAGGACTATATATTAGAATGCTTTCCAAAAATACTTAATTTACTAATACAACACCTCTGTCATTCTTATACAAATGTTATACAAAATTTGGAACTTGTTTTATATCTCACATTTGATCTTGATCTTCTCTTCTTGTATATTCCAAGTTCAATTTTTTAACTATATTTTATTGATTTCAGAGAGGAAGGAAGAGGGAGAGAGAAATCAAAACATCAGTGATGAGAGAGAATCATTGATTGGCTGCCTCCTGCACATTCCACGCTGGGGATTGAGCCAGCAATTGGGGCCTGTGCCCTGACTGGGATTCAAACTGTAACCTTCTGGTTCATAGGCTGACATTCAACCACTGAGCCATGCGGGCTGGGCTCTAAGTTCAATTTTTGAGGCCAATATTATCTAATAGAATTTTCACATGCAATTTTCTCAGTAGCTTCTATGACCGTGTTACCTAAGACTTTCCGTCTTTTTTTTTTAAGAGCAGAAGCAGTGCTTAAGATTATATTGATCTTATAAATTCAAAGAGAATATATGTAAGTCTATATTTTTATTGTTCTCATTCTGAATGAAACGTGAAGAACTTAAGGATACAAATAAGGTAAGTCATAGCAAATGAGGATAAAATATCTAACATTAAATGCAAACAAAATTTAATTTGCATTAATTGTACATCTCTGGCTCAGAGGATGTAAAATGTCATAGTTGTGGTCTCACTTAAAAGAGGACATTAAACTTTAAAAAGCATATAGGGCAAATGATGCTGGAAAACACTTGGTTGTATCTTTAAGCCTAATTATATTTTTATAGGATTTAAATTTATATTTAATTCTATTCCTTGTGCAATGTCTAATAAGAATGAACTGAAAGCCCTGGCTATTTTGCCTTAGTGGATAAAGCGTAGGCCTGCAGACTGAAGGGTTCCAGGTTCAATTATGGTCAGGGGCACGTGCCTGGGTTGCAGGCTTGATCCCCAGTGGAGGGCATGAAGGAGATAGCCAATGAATGATTCTCTCTCATCATTGATGTTTCTGTCTCTCTCTCCCTCTCCCTTCTTCTCTGAAATCAATAACAATATATTTTTTTAAAAAGAATGAACTGAAAAATTGACATTTACTTTCATTTCATTACTATTAGTATTGTTATCACCATTATATTCCTGTAGTATGACATTGGCTCTTTGCATCCGAAGACATGGATTTACTAGTAAATAGCCAGCTGAGTGGAAAGAGATCAAGTATCATTTTAAGCCCAAGTTGGTGAATTGTAAATAACTGCCATGTAAACACCTGATTAGATTCATGTTATCAGGTTTTGGAATTCTAATTAAATTAATGTAGCTTTGATGTTTATCGCCCACATTTGAGGAAACACCTGTTTCAATAATTTGATTTACAACGGTGAATTTCCATACTGCTATGTTTACCATCATGACAACTTTGCTCATTGCAAGAAAAAGTGGAATCTGCATTTGCTCAACCAAGGAGGATTTTTAGAACAATAGTAACAACCACAGCAACAAAGTACGGCATCGATCATTGTATCAGGCACTAAACTAAGCATTTTAGTTGAAATATTATTTCATTTTAAGCACTATTAAGATGTTCAGTATACAAATAAAGAATATGTGCCTCAAAGAGTTTAAATAAATTATCAATGCACTTTCAGTTAATAAGTGTACTGTCCTGATTATAAACTATTCATTCATTTCCCCCAAATTTGTGAAGCATAATCATTGTTATCCATTATTTCCAAATGGGGATAACTGTTGAGAGAGTGAAGTAATCTGTTGAAGATAAACATGCCTACAAAAGCTGCAGAATGAATGGCTGAACTCAAAATAATATGTCAAAACAGAAAGTCAAAGAAGTAAACATCATTGAACTAAGATTCATAAAAGTCTAAAAATTTCTATGCATAACCTCAACATGATTGGCTCCATGCATTAACTATATATTAACATGTTCACTGGCTTATGTCCTAATAATTATGTGACTAAAATTTTGTCATTTCAGTTTTTTAAAAGTCATATATTTCTCCACATTTCTTCATATATTCCACCTACAATATTCTGGTGATCATGTCAAGTATCTTTCTTCCTTGGTATTCTTTGGGTCAACTAAAGCAATTGGCTAGAAAGAGCTTAAAATGTAGTGATGGTTTTTTTATGTCCTCTATTTAAAGCATTTTCCTATGGAAGCCATCTCAACCTGCCGGGGCCAGAGTTACTAGTATGGGAAACAAATGTATCCCAGTGAGCCTGTGGGTGTGGTAGTAAGTACAGCCATTCCTGCTTGCTCCTCTAAGTTCTCATAGCCAAGTAGCTTACGACTAAGTCCACAGATCATGTAGAATAAACAAAACAAAACAATGACTTTATTTAGAGTACAGACTCATCGTGGAGGATGGTACCTCATCAATGCAGAATTTCTTCTACAAGCTGGCACTTTCATGAGGCCATTTCATGGTGCAACATGAAAAAGGTCCATTTACTGGTATCCCATTGCTACATGCATACCCTTTTATGAAAAGGGTGTCCCTTGGTCCAGTATGATGTGCCAGAGGAAAAACCATAGGACAGAACATTTCAGCAGTTGTCAGGGTTTAAGGAAGGAGAGGGTAGAGTTTGATGACAAATAGGCAATATGAGGAGTTTCTTTGGAAAGATGGTAGAGGCAACATAACATCATGCATTTGTCAAATATCTATTGTACACTAAAAATAGTATTTTACTGGAAGTAAAAAAATTAAAAATTTTAAAATAAATAAGTAATAAAAATTTTAAGATTATATATATATATATATATATATATATATATATATATATATATACACTAGGGGCCCGGTGCACAAAAATTTGTGCACTGGGGAGAAGGTTTCCTCAGCCCAGCTTGCCCCCTATCACATACTGGGAGCCCTAGGGGATGTCCTACTACCTGCTCCCTGCTCCCCTTGGGGATAGGGCCTAAGCCACAGTCTGGCCTCCCTTTGTGGAAGGCGACCGGGCTGATCAGGGGAAGGCAACAGCCCCATCACCCCGCTGCTGCAGCCACTGCCAGTCACCGCAGCCACCAAGGTGTTTTCATCAACACGGACTCCAGTCCCTTTACCATGAAAAAATGACAACTTTCTTTATGCATTTTCAAGAAGTGTCTTTCATAGGATATGACATTTCTTTCTTTCTTTATCCTCACCTGGGGATATGTTTCCATTGATTTTTAGAGAATGTGGAAAAGAAAGGGAAAGACAGAGAGAAAAACATCAAAGTGAGAGGAACACTTTGATTGGTTGCCTCCTGCATGAGCCCTGACCTGGGCCGGAGCCAGGGAGGAACGTGCAACCTAGGTACATGCCCTTGGTCAGAATTGAACCCAGAATCTGCGTTGGGCAGGCCGAGGCATTATCCACTGAGCCAAACTGGCTAGGACAGGATATGACATTTCTTAACCCTCCAGCAGCAGACCTTCATTTTTTTCTCCAGGAGTGTGGTAAAAAAAACCCTAGATCACTTTTTGGACTCTTATTACCCAAGTTACTAAGAATATTACCAGTGGCATACAGAGAGCTTAACCAATCAGAGGTCAGAAAAGGTGTTTCCTCTGTAGTTCACACCAATTGCTGGTTTGGCCCCTGCCCAGGCCTAACGCCTCTGGCGAGTCATTAGCCCTGGGCCAGGGCACCCTCAGCTCCAAGCCACCGTGGCCATCAAGGATCGCTGGCTGGCTGCGCCCCGGTTCGGGCCGCCACCACCATCAAGGATCACTGGCTGGCTCCTCCCCGGCCCAGGCCTAAAGCCTCAGGCCGAGGTTTTAGGCCTGGGCATCTCGCCGCCTCCGAAGATCACTGCTGGCTGGCTCCTCCCCGGCCCAGGCCTAAAGCCTCTGCTTGAGGCTTTAGGCCTGGGCCGGGGCACCTCCAGCTCCCGCCGCAGCTGATCGCTGGCTGGCTCCTCACCGCCCCAAGCCTAAAGCCGCCGCCGCTGCCCCTGCCGCGGAAGATCGCTGGCTGGCTCCTCCCCGGCCCAGGCCTAAAGCCTCTGCTCAAGGCTTTAGGCCTGGGCCGGGGCACCCCCAGCTCCCGCCGCAGCCGATTGCTGGCTGGCTGCTCCCTGACCCAGGCCTAAAGCCTCTGGCCCAGGCATTAGGCCTGGGCCGGGGCACTCCCAGGTCCCCGCCACCGCAGCCATCAACGATCCCTGGCTGGCTCCTCCCCGGCCCAAGCCTAAAGCCGGCCGCCATCTTGGCTGACAGTTAATTTGCATAAGGATATGCTGATTAGCCAATGGGAAGGGTAGCGGTCGTACGCCAATTACCATGTTTCTCTTTTATTAGTGTAGATATATATATATATATATATATATATATATATATATATATATAAAAAATATATATATGTATATATATATATATATATATATATATATAAATTCTCCTTTGTAAAGAGATACCCCCTTCCCAAGTAATGAAAAGGTTCATTCCTTTAATGCTGATGACTACACCATTTGACTAAATAGAATTTTTGAGCTATTATTAACATCAGCTTAAAGAATGTCAACACTTAAATCTCTTTTTTATTCAGCATTTTTAAAATTGGTGGATCACCAGTGAAAAAAGCAAACTATTCATGCTGCTCTGTAATGATCCTCTTATAATTACTTTGACTATTTTATACATGGCATTTTTTCCTAAAATCCAAAGATCACCAATATTTTTTTAACTAGATATTGAAAAAGAATTATCTTTCTAGCTCCGCTTTTATTCTTTTATGCTCATGCTTTCTTCTCAGAAATCTCTTAATACCTTGCCAATCTGCTTCTAATTAACCAATTATCACCAGTTTGTTTTAAAGGTAATTTTATGTTCTGCTAAAACTGCTAAATGTCTTTACAGACTATCTATGCTTCTATTTTTAAGCTTTTGTTGTTTTAATTGTTTATAAACATTGATGCAGGAAATAAGGAGTGTACATTCTTCCTAAATTACTCTCATGGATCACAGCACTTGAACTCTAACCCTGCCCATCATCTATCAGCTTCTGGAGTATGAGGATATACATAGTAAGAGATGTTGTGCCTGGCTGCTGGTGTTGCTCAGTGGTTGAGCATGGACGCATCAACCAGGAGGTAGCCGTTTGATTCCCAGTCAGGGCACATGCCTGGGTTGCCGGCTTGATCCCTAGTAGATGGTGTGTAGGAGGCAGCCGATCAATGATTCATTCTCATCATTGATGGCTCTATCTCTCCCTCTCCCTTCCTATCTCTGAAATCAATAAAAACATATTTTAAAATAAAGTAAAAATTAAGAGACGTTAAAGAAAAAGGCCAAGAAAAAGGAAAGCTATGAGGAAAGAATCTATGATAAATATTGCACAGAGTTATTTATTCCTGCTCAAGTAAAATCACTTAAGAAAGAATGAGGGATTGATTTGATTTTGGCCTCTGTTACCTAAATTAGTGACCGCTCCAAGGAGTTTAATTTAAAAAGTCATTTCATTCTTATTCTTTTCAAAACAATGCCTGGGGAGTCCAGACATCAGTTCCACCAGACATAATGCTTATTTGTAAAATAAACATATTGCATATTATATCCTATTCAGGTGAACAGCAAATACCAAAGCTCATAAACACAAGTAGGTTTGTTTTCTGACGTTCTCTGGCTTTAAGATCACAACCACAAATATTTTGCCAGTCTTTTCTTTTTGTAACTGAATAATAGGAGATAGTTACTGAAATAGTCACTTTGGCTGCAGCATTCAGATCCATCCTACCAGTGGCCCATCTTACACAGGCACTTTGACCACCTGCTGGTTTTGGAAGAAAAAGGATTGGGGAGGGGGGAGAGTCACAGGAGCAAAAAGATGAAGAAGAAAAGCAACCCCCCTGAAAAACACTGCAGTGTAGTCTGTACCGATAAATGATCATGGACTGAAATAATTATGAGTGACACTTATTTTCATAAGACTTCATGTTTGAACAATATGTTCACATTAACTATTTTACTTAATGCTTAGGGAGTCTTCCAAAGCAGACAGAACAAGTGAAATGACTGGCTTTTGTTTGTGATAAAACAGTCTCAGAGTAAAATATCCTTTTGTGTCATAGTCATTCCTGGAGTCTCTTTAAGCCCAGATCTCTCTCCACAATACTCAGTAGCCTATAAACAAACACAAGCCAGAGTTCCCTTATACTTTTCTATCCATATTTCAGTTGCTTCTCATTTTCACTGTTATTCTTAACATAACACCAATGTTCTTAGTAATAGTAACAAGTCTGGGATGTGGGGATCCCTTCAAGATCCCTTCTATACCGCCCGTCACTGATACCAAAGGCCAAGGCCTTATACCTACCATGACATAGCCCCTCCCTCTCTTCATTTTGTCTATCATTAGCCTTCTTACATTTTTATTGTTAAAATGCCTAATATTTATTTTTATATGCTATCACATTTGGCAATTTTGTGTTGGGACTGATAGGCTTAGATATTCTTGATATTCTTCCTGAACCTTATTGATAACGTCAGTATTAATCCTTTTCTGATGATATATAATAAGAGCTTATTGGAATACAACCACAACGATAAAATGCCTGAAATTCCTTCTATGTCGGAAGCAATCAGCCCCAATTCTAAGGTGAGTCATTACGGCTCATCATGAGCAGATGTCTAAGTAGTTAGTATTCCATTGGTTCAGTTTTATGGAGCCCTTTGTTGATATCGTGTGGTCTTGGTTCCTGGATGTTATGTTGGACCTTTACATAAGGTCATGAAAAGGAAGCTCTGCTACCCAGGTCAATGAAAATGTAAAATGTTTCCATTGCCTCATGCTTCTGAGAAAATGTCTCTACTGATTACTGTGCAGTCTGTCTTCAGAGAGCATGAACAATGATGAATTGCTTTGCCTTGCTTATATCCCAGAAATCCTGACATTACCAGTTCCAATTCGCAGATTTGGCTTAGCAATATCAGTTGCTTCAACAATTTTGAATAAAATACATGAAAAGAAAATATAAAAAATGGAGACATATGACCTACCTGGATTTAGTTAGTCTTTATTGAAGATACTGCAAAAAAAAAAATAGCATGTATATAATTTTTCTGTAACAAAAACTATTACCAAATCTGGATGTTTGCATGTAAAGTGACCTTTCCGTAATTAAAAGTGCAGCCCAAGTACTGAATGGTTTAAACCAGGAGTGGGGAACCTTTTTTTTCTGCCAAGGACCATCTGCATATTTATAACATAATGATGCTCACTTAATATAAATTTATGCTGCTATGAAAAAAGCTCCTAGATTTATTGAATTCAAGTCCCACCTGTGGTTGCCGTGGCAGGCCCAGACCAAATGCTTTCCCAGGTCTTATAAGGCCTGTGGGCTGGACGTTTCCCACTCCTGGTTTAAACCTTTCTCTGAATCCCTAGCTTCAGTTAGTGACTCTCCAGTCTTTTTTCCATAGCTCTTATATATATATTTACTTAGATATATATTTATATTTATAGATAGATGAAGATAGATAGAGAGGTAGATAGATAGATGATAGATAGATTATAGATAGATAGATAGATAGATAGATAATCACCCAATAAGCTATATAGTCACCCAAGGACTCTGGACTCCTGAGCATGCTTTATTATGATTTTAGTAGTAATAATAGATAACAGAGTGTGTAGGCACTCAATAATTTACTTTGAAAAAATTCATGGCCGAAGCAAGTTTGGCTCAGTGGATAGAGCATCTGCCTGCGGACTGAAAGGTCCCAGGTTCGATTCCGGTCAAGGGCATGTACCTGGGTTGCGGGCACATCCCCAGTGGGAGATGTGCAGGAGGCAGCTGATCGATGTTTCTCTCTCATCGATGTTTCTAACTCTCTCTATCTCTCTCCCTTCCTCTCTGTAAAAAATCAATAAAATATATATTTTTTAAAAAAATTCATGATTATGAATTTTAAATAGTGTGTTTTTTTGAAAATCCAAGAAATTTAAATTAGCGTCAATAGGACCTTGTAAAAAATTTTCTTTCCATGTATTACAGTGTAAACATTAGAGGTGACTGTAAAACCAACTCTTGGTTTCAGAGCCCATGACTCAAAGTAAAGGATCTATCTGCCTGTCTGTTCATCTATCAATCAATCTGTCTACATCCACGCATACACATATGCACATACATATATTATACACTTGGACAAATCAGTTAATCTGATTTTTAGAAAAATGAACAAGTGGGTCCTAGAGCAAATTAAGCCTGAAATATCACTGGAGGCAAAAGTGACAAAACTGAAGCTTAGTTCAAGAACATTTTGAGAAGGCAGGGGTATTTGGAAAAGACAATACTGTTGGGAAAAACAGAAGGCAGCAGGAAAAGAGGAAGATCAAGTATGAGATGGACTGACTCCATAAAAGCAGCCGTGGGCATGAGTCGACAGGACTGGAGCAGGGCTATTGAGGACAGGACAGTGTGGGCCTCACTCACTCAAAGGGTCGCCTGGAGTCAAACACACAGGGATAATCGTTAAAAAACTTGCTGTTTCTTACACTTTCTTTTACATTCATAGCATCCATTTTAACATTGAGTGTATTCCAACTGTGAAAACCAGAGGAATTAAAATATATCCATTTCTTTTAGAGCAGTAGTAACATATCTGAAAAAATATACTATGTAAGAGACACTTTCTCACACCTTTAATAAGTAAAAACACATGAAAAATAAAAATTATAATTTCACTAGAGGCCCGGTGCACAGGTGGGGTAGGGGGGCTCCTCAGCCCGGCCTGTACCCTCTTACAGTCCGGGAGCCCTCCCCAGGGGAATCGGACATCCTTAGTGTTGCCACAGAGGTGGGAGAGGCTCCCGCCATCGCTGCTGGGCTCGCCAGCCATGAGCCCGGCTTCTGGCTGAGCGGTGCTCCCCCTCTGGGAGCGCATGACCACCAGGGGGCAGCTCCTGCATTGAGCTGATGGTGGTAAGTGTGAGTCATAGCAACTGGTCGTTCCACCATTTGGTCGATTTGCATATTAGCCTTTTATTATATAGGATAGTAAATATAGTTAATATTTAAGTAACAGTCTTTTTTTGAATTTTGATTCAAATTTTATTCATACGTTAAGTGCATTTACACACTGATCTCAATAAAATAATGCATGTTGATTAATCTATGTGATACTTTCAAAATCCTTCCCCTATCAAATGTCTCTAGACATAAATGACATTCCTTTTAAATACTAGAATAGTACCTTATGAAATAATTTAATTTATTACTATTACAAAGTGAAAATGCACTTTTTTCAAAATCATTTCTTAAATTCAGTTTACATTCTTCTTCTTGATAATAAATGCTTATATCAAAAAATGTAATCCGTTTCTTAAGATACCAAAATTATGGGACAACTTAAGTCACTGTGACTCTGCGAATGATGTTTCTAATGAACGGCCTTATATACTAAAAGTTTTAGTTGCATTGCAAAATGTAGCAAAACTGCACAAAGAGATCAAAATCACCTGATAACTGTGCTCACACACACACACACACACACACAAAACCCACCAAAGTCTCTCCATGCTAAAGTCATATATCATAGTAAAAACAAGTAGAGGATCATCTCAAAAGTTTTATAAATAAGCCAGTGAAACGTGTGGTTTGGGGTACAGACTTCTTCTAGGGGGTTCTTTTCCAATGAAGATTTCTTTAATAAAAATGTAGAAGTATATTAGAAGCAGATACAAACTCCATCTTGGCAGGGGATTCCCCAAAGGGGACCCCCCTGGGGGGGAGCCCCAAATGGGAAAAGCCTGCTCTCTCTCTCTTTAATGGGAAAGCCAATCTAAAAAATGTGTCTCGTGTCCCTTTGTCTCCCATTTATACTAGTAGTGTATGCTGCAGTTCTTTGTCTGAACCTGACCCTTTCTAATTGGACCCTTCCTTGATCTAGGACCCCGTGCTTTCCTCATTGGTCATTTTGCTACATGGTATTAGTTTCAAAGCTCAAAGTCCACCTGGTGCTCCCCCCCCCCCCCCCCACCGCCCTCTCCCCTTATCTTGCAACATTCCTTTATCCTCTGTACAAGTAAGATAAGCATCTGGCATCTCCAAGCCCCCATCTATGCATTCCTCTCCCATGGACCCTCTCTCAGTTGTCCTGGCTGGAGACGTTTTATTACCCCTTAGATCTAACTTATGGCTGTTTTAATCACTCAGACCAGAAATGTTACCACCTGCCTGGACCACCACTCCCCCCTCCTTCCTGTCTACTTAACTAAGCTATCTAGTTAGCCCTTATCACCAGGATATGTTTGTTCTAAAACTTAAAAAAATGTAATTCCCTAAGGAATATTATTTTTAAGTCATTATTTCCATGTTAAAGTGCATTAATGCCTAAATTGATAACATGCACCACACTCTGAATTTAACCATTTAATTAACAATTTAATCTAACAAGACAGTTGGGTTTGTTTAGAGCCTGGTACTCCAGCTGGAGGAGTTGCTCTCATACAGGTGCTCTGTCTTCCCAAATACAATCACTGGGTTTGGGATTTGGAGGCTACATGATGAGGTCTATATTTTTTTTCTTCCTGGTAGAGGACTAAACATGGAACAGAATAATCGATATTCAAACACTTACTTAAAGCTGTCTGACATACTCTCAGTCAGATATAGAAAAATAACAAATAACAGTAGTTCCCTAGAGGGGAAGCTCGCCATAGGAAAATGGGTCTCCTTGGGTAATCAAATTCAACATTAGAGCCTCAGATATCAAAATCAAGTGTTGATTATCAGCACAGCATGCAGCTAATGCAGAATGACCCCCCAAAAAGCCAAAAAAAAAAAAAAAGAATAAAAATCCCCATCTGAGGGTTAGTTTCACAGTGAGAACTTAAGGAGAGTTAATTATAACATGCTGGATCACAAGGGACATCTCTTGGACCCTCACTGGGTGTCATACTGAAAAGAATATCATTCTCTTAGCAAAAGGAGCCATCTTATCTGCATGAATAAACACAGAGAAGTGGCCATCATGAGGGAGCCACTGGATTTGCAAAGATAAGGGCTTTTCTTGTCCTGAGAATGAGGCCAGAATGATGAAGAGGAAGAGTCACCAGCCAGCCACTTTTCAGAGTTTTGCCTCATTGGGACATCTGCTTCCTGGAAGGTTATCTCAGATGAATTTGGGAAAGACTGGTTCAAAAATAAGCATAAGTAATCCAGAAGACACTCAAGTTTTTATTTGGAATGAAACCTTCGAAAAAAGACCATAATAAGTAATTCTAGGAATTAATCTAATTATAAGACAGCCATTATTTTAAGTCCTTTATATTTAACTAGAGGCCTGGTACACGAATTCATGCACAGGTGGGGTCCCTCAGCCTGGCCAGGAATTTGGCTGATCAGGGCCATCTCGTGGGAGGTTGGCCTGCTGGGGGGAGGGACCACGGGAGGTTGGCTGTGGGAGCACACTGCCCACCAGGGGGCAACTCCTGCATCGAGTGTCTGCCCCCTGGTGGTCAGTGTGCATCATAGCTACCAGCCAGTCATCTGGTCATAATGGTCACTTAGGCTTTTATAGAGAGAGATGTTCCTTTCAATTCTCAAAACCACTCCATTTAACAGATAGTATAATTGGAGGTCCTAAGATAGTAAGTGACTTGCCCACGTACACACATCTGATTCTAAAACTTTACTTTTAAAATCATTACCCTAACACAGGCTATTCTAGAAAATGGAAATTTACTGTGAAGATAAGGCTAATAAGATCTGAAACAGTTGGGTTTCAGTTGAGTTCCTACTATTTACTTTAGTTTGTATGAAGAGTATTTAACTTACAAGACATAATTCTTGTATCTTCCCAACTGCAAGTTTAAGTCATTCCCACCAATGGAGCTTGAAAAACAAATATCTTTTTTTTGATAAATAATCATCTTGCTATCAGGATCTAAGAGTTATTACCAGAAACATACCTTCTGCCAGACAGACGAATGGTATTATTTCTTATCCCAGCGCCTTGGGGCATGACAGGCATTTTGATTGTTATTCTTTTTATTGTGTTTACTTCTGGGATCTTCTTCTTCTTTGAGGTTGCTATCCTTATCATTTGCTAGAAGCTACAAAATGAATTTTGCATTCAAATCTGTGTTTTTTCCTTTGTATGCAAATATTATACTGCTTTCAAATGATAATATAATCTGTTCACATTTTTATTAGAACTCAAATATTAACACTTTGTTCTCTTTGAAGATGGTGATCTAAGTTTTTATATAATAAACATTTGAATTAAATTATTGTCTTGAAATGATGTATTTTAACTTTTGATGACAGATACTTAAAAATGCTTTTGTCAGATTAATGAGGCATAGCCATTTGTTTCTCAGCACTTTATTTTCATACATGGACACATAGCTTTGCTTCAATTCATGGATAAATTATTTTTAGGATTAGAAGCATTTCTATACTCCAGGTTTCTATTTAAGATATATATAAACAAGCTTAGATTTTTTTCAACACATTTGCTACACTTAAGTGAAGATTTGGATATAAAAGTTGTTCTATCTCCTTCATTGCTCCTAAAATTTCAGATTAGAAGTGATTATATAGGAAACCTTTACAAAATGCGTTAAATATAACATATAAAATGAAACTTTATGCTTATAGTCTATTAATAAAAGTAAAATTGATAATTCATGAGATATAAAATGACCTTTTGTAGAGTAGCTGCAATCAATTACAACTGTCACAAAGAAAACTCACTCAACCAGGTTTAAGAGTATTAAACAACATCCTTATGAACACTGCCTCTCCATTAACAAACCAGCTGCAAGATTAACAAACTCACTGCCTATTTGGAGATACTTAAAATATCCCAAATTAATGGTTCAGGAATTACAAGGGGATTTTAAAAACAAAATATTTTGAGAACTTCCATAATGGGTGCCTCTGAAATCTGAAACCTGTATGTGAATGGGATTTGTTTGCTGGTCTTCACTGCCTTTCAAGATTGGCTGAGGTGAACATGTAGCATTAAATCAGATACCATATCTTCCATGACATTTTAAGGTGGTAAAGAAAGGAAAACCACTTCTGTTTCCCCTTTATATTCATGCAATTCTGCCTCTTATCCTTAAGGAGCATTTATTAGTGACATCAGCCTTTGTTCATGTTAAACAAGACTGATTTACACTAAACTCCTGCTGAGAACAATTAGAGAATGTAGACACAAATACCTATTTGAAGACATAAAAGATGTAAGATTAAAAAGAATAATTAGTGTGGATCTATGGAAGGATGGAAAGCTAGAGAGGCAAGTTTACAGCTTCTTCTAAGTATTTTCTCATTCAAGAGAAAGCACCAGAGAAGCTGAGAGGATAAACAATACTTTAACAGTCTTGCTGTGCGAGGAAGTAGAAATTGGAGTTCAGAGATGGTAACCTGGTGAACCCATCTTGGTTTGAGATAAGTATGATCAATAAGTAGTTGGAAATCACAATAACTCAGGCTCAGATTTAAATCCACTCAGTCCTTGAAATTTGATTAAATTGATCCTGGATTGCTAGTATCTCAAAGTGCCTGGATGAAACAAGTAGGTATTTTGAGAGAGGATAATTTCATCTAAGACCAAACTATTTCTGCAGACAACTTTGCTGATACAATATTGAGCACACAATGTAAAAGAAATAATAAACAAATTTAAAAGAAATAATAAACAAATAAAAATCATATATATATATATATAAATATATATATATACACTAGAGGCCCGATGCATGAAATTTGTGCACTTGGAGAGGAAGCCCTCAGTCCAGCCTGTGCCCTCTCACAGTCCGGAGCCCTTGGGGGATGTCCAACTTCTGTGGAGGCGGGAGAGGCTTCCGCCACCACCATTGCATTTGCCAGCCGTGAGCCAGGCTCCTGGCTAAGCAGCGCTCCCCCTATGGGAGCATACTAACCACCAGGGGGCAGTCCCTGTGTTGAGCGTCTGCCCCCTGGTGGCCAGTGAACATCATAGCAACCAGTCATTCGCTGTTCCGATGTTCTGCTGTTTGGTCTATTTGCATATTAGCCTTTTAGCCTTTTATTATATAGAATATATATATATATATATATATATATATATATATATATATATGCCACCATCACAACCGAAACAACTGAATGGATGACTGAATGGGCTGCATGGGGCGACCAGGCCAGCAGGGGGGGTTAGTGAAGGACAACCAAATGACTGAACAGAGGGCTGCATGGGGCGACCAGGGGGCAGTGAGGGATGACCAAATGACCAAACAGCAGGCTGCGTGGGGAGACCAGTCCGGCAGGGGGGCAGTGAGGGGTGACCAGGCTGGTGGGGGGGCAGTTGGGGGTAACCAGGTTGGTGGGGGTGAGGAAAGTTGGGGGTGATCAAGCAGACAGGCAGGTGAGCAGTTAGGAGCCAGTGGTCCCACAGGAATCAGGCCTAAACTGGCAGTCAGACATCCCTCAAGGGGTCCCTGATTGGAGAGGGTGCAGGCTGGGCTAAGGGGACCCCCCACCCCCGAGCACGAATTTTGTGCACTGGGCCTCTAGTATATAATAAAGAGCTAATATGCTAATTAGACCAAACAGCAGAATGACCATCCAGACGACCTTCCAGACGACCTTCCAGACGAACCTGGTGCTGCAAGGGCTGAGGCAGCTGGTGCTGCGAGGGCAGAGGCAGCTGAGGCCGCAAGGTCCAAGCTCCTTGCACATATTTCGTGCATCAGGCCTCTAGTAAATAAATAAATACCACATCATACATAAGGAAAGAAGACAATACAATAACGCCTTACAAGTCAAGGTAATCAATAAACAGAAATATAAACTTATGGGTAGGGTTTTTGTATGTAGCAAATATAATAGAAGAAACCCTGTTAAATTTGAATTTCAGATAAATATTGAACATCACATGCAATATTTGAAATATACATATAACAAAAGATTATGCATTGCTGATCTAAAACTCCACTTGATGTCTATCTGAAATTCAAATCCACCTAGGTATTCTTTATTTTATCTGGCCATCCCACCCAGAGGGGGCCCACATATTAGACTTCCCTGAATCAGATTTTAAACTAACTATGCTAACAAAGATTAAGGAGCAAAAATATAGGCAAGAGAGAAAAGACAAAATAAAGTCAGCAGGTTTTAGTGACAGGCACCAGAGTAATCAGAAAGGTCAGAAGGGGCAGATGGAACAAACAACTTTTATGGGAGACAGCTGCAGCCAGGGAGGTTACGGGAAATGGCTGCAGCCAGGGAGGGAACTGAAGAACAAAAACCTGATAAGAAACCAGACAGGCATTAACTCACTTAGAAAGCCAGATCATTAGTGAAAAATTCCAAACTACATTCCCTCCCCACCGAAAGCAGATAGATGTATGTTGACTCACACGGCGCCAGATCTCCAGTAGAATGACCCCAGGTTACTTCCCCCGTTTGCTAAAAAGTATATAATGTGTGCTTAAACTCTTGGTCGGGGCTCACAGCCACTGCTCTGTGCCCAGAGTATGCTGCGAGTCCCGGCATGCTGGAAACAATAAACCCTTTGCTTTTTGCATGAGAAGCATCTCTTGGTTCTTTGTGACAGCGGCTTGCGTCCAGGGCGTTACATTTGGAGGTTCCACCGAGATTACTGCAGCCGCCTTCGGGTACCAACGTTCCAACAGACGCTTCTTGGGGTAAGTGACGGCGCCTTTTTGAATAAGAATAGCGATCGCTTAGATATTGAGAGCTCAAATTTTGTCAGAGCTGGCAAATCTGTTCGGTCTGGTGGCTGTCGGGGAGGGGCGTGAGCCTCCCCCGACTGCGGCTGACAGACGTGTTGGGAGGTCGCAGGCCACATCCCCGGGGGACGCCCTGGTGGAATCTGGAGAGGACCAGGGACGCCTGGATTCCTCTCGTCTGCTAAATACTGATTCTGAAACTCTGTTGCCAGCTAGGTCAATTAGCTCTGTAAAACCTTCTTTTTGGATCCTTCGATTTTTGCCCCAACGCGTTGTGTCTGTCCTTGTCTTTTGTTCTTTGTTTCTTGTCGTTGGTGTGTGTGTGTTTTCGATCATGGGCCAGTCTACCTCTACTCCTTTGTCTCTGACCCTGGACCATTGGTCGGAGGTCAAAGGACGAGCTCAAAACCTTTCCCTTACCATCAAAAAGGGTAAATGGCAGGCTTTTTGCTCATCCGAGTGGCCCTCCTTCAACGTTGGATGGCCCCCGGAGGGATCTTTCCACCTGCCTCTTGTAAGGGAAATAAGGAATCTGGTTTTTCAGCCTGGCCGACACGGACATCCAGACCAGGAGCCTTATATGCTGGTCTGGCAGGACTTATGTGAGAACCCCCCGGCATGGGTCAAGCCCTTCTTACCCCCTGGTTCTCTCCCTAGGTCCTCGGTCTCTGCTTCTGAGCCGGCAATCCTCCCTGTGAAGCCGGCTCTCCCCTCTCCTCCACCCTCTGCCCCTCCGGTCCTCCCGGACTCACAACCTGACCTCATCCTCCTAGACTCTCCACCGCCTTATGCTTTGCCTCAGCCCCTGCCATTGCATCCACAGCCTCCGGCAGCCTGGGCACCGCAGCAGGACGATCGATTGCAGCCTCTGGCACCCGGTCCGCCTGCTCTCGTGCCGCCTGCTCCTGTTCCCCCACCGATGTCCCCGTCGGTGGCCTCCCTGGATTCTACCCTTGAGGACGCCTTGCCACTGCCAGGCAGTGGACCGGCCCAGCGGACCAGGAGCCGGCGCCCGCCGGATGAGGGGCCTGTGGCTATCACTCTGCCGCTACGCCCCTATGGGCCTACGGTGGATGACGGGAACGGGGGAGACATGCCGGCCCTCCAGTACTGGCCGTTTTCCTCTTCTGATCTGTATAATTGGAAAAATAATAACCCTCCTTTTTCTGAGGACCCCACTCGGTTAACAGGTCTCGTGGAGTCCCTTATGTTTTCTCACCAGCCAACCTGGGATGATTGCCAACAACTTCTAGGGACCCTCTTCACCACAGAGGAAAGAGATCGAATCCTGTTAGAAGCTCGGAAGAACGTTCCAGGGCGAGATGGGCATCCGACACAGCTACAGAATATTATTGATGACACCTTCCCATTGGCTCGCCCCAACTAGGACCCTAATACTCCGGAAGGTAGGGAGCATCTGTCCTCCTATCGCCAGGCTCTCGTGGCGGGTCTCCGGGCAGCTTCTAGGCGGCCCGCCAATTTGGCTAAGGTAAGGGAGGTCGTCCAGGGTCCTGCTGAATCTCCTGCGGTCTTCTTAGAAAGGTTAATGGAAGCCTATCGGAGGTTTACCCCCTTCGACCCGCAGTCGGAGGACCAGAGGGCTTCAGTGGCCATGGCTTTCATTGGCCAATCCGCTGCAGATATAAGGCGGAAACTGCAACGCCTTGATGGGCTGCAGGACCTCACTCTTAGGGACTTAGTTAAAGAAGCGGATAAAGTTTTTCATAAGAGGGAAACGGAGGAGGAGAAAGAGGAACGTAAGGAAAAGGAGAGAGAAGAAAGAGAGAATGCAAGGGATAAAAAGAGAGATAAAGCATTAACTAAAATCCTGGCCACAGTAGTCGGTAGCAGTAAAGAGAGAGACAGGAAGGGAGGCAGTGCTAGGCCACGGCCGCGACCAAACTTGGACCCGGATCAGTGTGCCTACTGCAAGGAGTACGGGCATTGGAAAAGAGACTGCCCTAAGAGACCCAGGAAGGGCCTACAGGCTAAACCGCCCACCTTGCTGGCCCTGGATGAAGACTAGGGGCGACGGGGCTCGGATCCCCTCCCCGAGCTCAGGGTAAAGTTTGATGTGGAGGGGACCCCCATTAACTTTGAGGTGGACACCGGAGCTGTTTACTCGGCGTTACAAGCACCGTTGGGGCCACTATCAACCAAGCGGTCCCTGGTGAGGGGTGCCAACGGCAGCCGATACCGAGCCTGGACCACCAAAAGAACTTTAGACTTGGGAAGGGGAAAGGTCCATCATTCCTTCCTGGTGATACCTGACTGCCCAGCTCCCCTTATGGGGAGAGATCTGCTTACCAAACTAAAAGCCCGCATCACCTTCAACCCCGAAGGGCCCAGAGTAGAGTTCTTGAGCCCCCTAGTCCAGCAACCAGTAGTAACAGCTCTGACAATGTCTATGGAAGACGAATACCGCCTGTATGACTCCCCGGTAAAGGAACAGGATGTAACAAGGTGGCTTAACGAGTATCCGGATGCCTGGGCGGAGAAGGCTGGATTAGGGCTGGCGAGAAATCAACCTCCGGTAGTGGTTGCCTTAAAAACCTCTGCAGTTCCAATTCGGGTGAGGCAGTATCCCATGAGTAAGGAAGCTCGGGAAGGAATCAGGCCACATATTCTAAAGCTACTGCAGGGAGGCGTCCTGAAGCCCTGCCAGTCAGCTTGGAATACACCACTCCTTCCCGTCAAGAAACCGGGGACCGGGGATTACCGACCAGTGCAAGATCTACGAGAAGTTAATAGCAGGGTACAGGACATACACCCCACTGTCCCTAACCCTTACAATCTTCTGAGTTCCCTTCCACCTGACAGGAGCTGGTACACTGTACTGGATTTAAAGGATGCCTTTTTCTGCCTGCGGCTCTGCGAAAGCAGTCAACCACTATTCGCCTTCGAATGGACCGACCCGGAGGCTGGTATTGCAGGGCAGTTAACTTGGACCAGGCTGCCCCAAGGATTTAAGAACTCCCCCACGATCTTCGATGAGGCTCTCCATCAGGATCTGGGTGCCTTCAGAACCCAGCACCCGGAGGTAACCCTGCTCCAGTATGTGGACGACCTACTGCTGGCCGCGTCATCCCAGGAAGAATGTGAGTACGGGACTCGCTCCTTACTGCAGGAGCTCGCTCGGCTTGGGTATAGGGCATCAGCTAAGAAGGCCCAACTATGCAGACAGGAAGTTACTTTCCTGGGGTATACTCTCCGGGGAGGAAAACGCTGGTTAACTGAGGCGAGGAAAAAGACTGTTGTGCAGATCCCCACACCAACTTCCAGAAAACAACTCCGAGAGTTCTTGGGGACAGCTGGGTTCTGTAGACTGTGGATTCCGGGATTTGCCTCGCTAGCCGCCCCATTGTACCCGCTCCTGAAGGGGGACACAGAATTCTCTTGGGGGTCAGAACAACAGCAAGCCTTCGACGGTATAAAAAGAGCCCTGCTATCAGCCCCAGCATTAGCGCTTCCCGATGTTGAAAAGCCCTTCACCCTTTACATAGAAGAGCGAGGGGGAGTGGCCCGAGGGGTCTTGACCCAGACTTTGGGACCCTGGAAAAGACCTGTAGCCTATCTGTCCAAACGCCTGGACTCAGTAGCTGGGGGCTGGCCCCGCTGTCTAAAAGCTATAGCTGCCGCTGCCTTACTAGCCAAAGACGCTGACAAACTGACCCTAGGACAAAAACTAACTATTGTGGCCCCCCATATGCTGGAAAGTGTCATCAGGCAGCCCCCAGACCGGTGGCTCTCGAATGCTCGCATCACGCACTATCAGAGCATTCTATTGGACAAGGACCGAGTGACCTTTGGACCTCCAGTTGCTTTAAACCCTGCCACTCTACTCCCGGATGAGGCTGCAGACCCGGTCCTACACTCCTGCCAGGATATCCTGGCAGAAGAAGCAGGAATCCGTCGTGACCTAAGGGACCTTCCACTGCCAGACTCAGAGGTGACCTGGTTCACAGACGGCAGCAGCTTCCTGCAGGATGGTAAGAGATGCACAGGGGCGGCGGTAGTCAGCAAGGACAAGGTCGTATGGTCCGCAGGGCTACCAGAAGGGACCTCTGCTCAAAAAGCGGAACTAATTGCTCTCACAAAAGCCTTAGAACTAGCCGAGGGGAAGAAGGCTACCATTTATACGGACAGCCGTTATGCCTTCGCTACGGCTCATGTACATGGGGCCATATATCAGCAAAGGGGACTATTGACCTCAGCTGGAAAGGACATCAAACACAAGGCCGAAATCCTTAGACTACTAGCAGCTGTCCTACTGCCTACCAAATTAGCTATTGTTCATTGCCCCGGCCATCAAAAGGGGTCGGACCCTGTAGCCACAGGAAATCGGCGGGCAGACGAAGAAGCAAAGGCGGCAGCTCTTAAAGGGGCAGGGGTTCTAGCACTAGTGAACAAGACTCCTGAGGAGAACACGACGCCCGTAACTACAGGGAGTAAGGAACAACAAGCGACCTCCTACTTACAGCATGTACATCAGCTCACTCATTTGGGGGCCAGGAAGATGCAAGAGCAATTAAAAGAGCAGCCCTTCACTCTAGCAGCCAAGGAAAACAGAAAACTAGCTGAACAGGTGGCAAGAAACTGCCGAGCCTGTCAGGCTGTAAATGCACACCCGTCGCAAATACCAGAAGGGAAAAGGCTCAGGGGAAGCCGGCCCGGCCAATTCTGGGAGGTGGACTTTACTGAAATCAAACCAGCTAAGTATGGATTAAGATTTCTCTTAGTTTTTGTAGATACTTTCTCAGGATGGGTAGAGGCCTACCCCACCCGAAGGGAAACAGCGCAAGTGGTGGTTAAGAAGATTATGGAAGAACTTTTCCCTCGATTCGGACTGCCCCAGGTAATTGGGTCAGATAACGGACCTGCTTTCGTGGCCCAGGTAAGTCAGGGAGTGGCCAAGGTATTGGGGATTAATTGGAAATTACATTGTGCTTATCGTCCCCAAAGTTCAGGGCAGGTAGAAAGAATAAATAGAACCATTAAGAAGACCTTAACTAAATTGACCTTAGAGACTGGCGTTCAGGATTGGACCTTGCTTCTACCTTACGCCCTGTTCCGTGCTCGGAACACTCCTTCACCCTCTATGTATAATCTCACCCCTTTTGAAATTCTGTATGGAACCCCACCTCCGGTTTCGAAAGTATCACCCACCATAGATAAAGACTTATTACCCTGTACTCCTCTACTTGCCAGGTTAAAGGCTCTAGAGGGAATCCAGCAATTTGTCTGGAAGCCCTTGGCCTCTGTTTATCAGCCAGGAGACCTTAAAGTGCCCCACTCCTTCCACGTTGGAGACTCGGTGTTCGTGAGGAGGCACCAGACCCACAGCTTGGAGCCCCGGTGGAAAGGACCTTACATGGTGCTGCTGACCACTCCGACCGCGGTAAAAGTAGATGGCATCACTCCTTGGATCCATGCCTCTCATCTCAAGCCTGCACCGCCACCGGGACCTGAATGGACAATGGAAAGGACTGATAACCCTCTTAAGCTTCGTTTTCACTGTAAGCCCCTGTTTGACCAAACCGATGGCAAGTAACCCCCATGCCCCTGTAACCTTAACCTGGGAAGTCATCAACCCAACAGGGCAAGTAGTCTGGTCAACCAAAGGTGTCCATACTCCGGGTAGCTGGTGGCCTACCTTATCTCCAGACGTATGCCAGCTAGCTGTCGGCCTAGACACATGGGACATACCGGAGATTGAGGACCCCAACAAAATTCCATCAGCAACCGGGGGGGCGTCACTTACTCTACTATGGAAATAGTCCCAGTAACGATCACACACCGGGATGTCTAAATAGTGGCAAGCGTACCTCCCTGGGCCGCCTCACCTTTTATGTTTGCCCAAGAGATGATCGTAGTCGGAGTAAGATACGGAGCTGTGGTGGGCCTGAATCCCTTTATTGCGCAGCATGGGGGTGTGAAACCACGGGGTCAGCTTATTGGACCACCCGATCCAGTTCAGACTGGATAACTGTCCACTGGAGCAACAAAAGGGGGGAATGTGAAACAGAAGCTTTGTGTAATGGATTAAATATCTCCTTAACAGAACGAGGCAGAAGGGCGGACAAGCTTTCCCACTGGTATAAGGGAAGGACATGGGGGCTTAGGTTTTATGCCTCCGGATATGACTTTGGTCTCTGGTTTACTATCAAACTACGACAAGAGACTACACCAGTCCCAGTGGGGCCCAATCCAGCTGTCCGTCTGGTCTCCCCACTCCGGCCCCACTACTTGGCGGGGCCAGTAACAGAATCTCCCCAAGTTACCAACCCTGTTCGGACCCCGAGTAGCGAGGCTCCTACCCTGAGAAGCCCAAGTGGTAGGTTCCCCCTGTTCAACCTCGTAAGTGGGGCCTACACTGCTCTTAATGCAACCCAAAGTAATTTGACTCGATCCTGCTGGCTCTGCCTCTCGGCAACACCCCCTTATTACGAGGGGACTGCAGTGAACGGAACCTATACCCTGACCACAAGCTCCGCCTGCAGTTGGGGAGAAAATCACAAGTTAACCCTCCCTGAGGTTTCCGGCAGGGGACTCTGCATAGGTACTCCCCCACTAAGTCATCAGCAACTTTGTGCCAGAACTGTCCTTGTAAACTCTGCAGCTGAGTACCTGGCTCCAGAGGCAGGAACTTGGTGGGCCTGCAGTACTGGCCTAACCCCCTGTATTTCCACTGCTATATTCAATAGTTCTTACCATTTTTGTATTATGGTCCGTTTGTTTCCCCGGGTACTGTACCATGATGCAGGCTCATTCGAAGAAATGATGGGAGAGCGTGTCACCCGCTTTAAGAGGGAACCCGTATCGCTTACTATAGCGGTCCTCCTAGAAGTTAGAACAGTAGTGGGAATAGGAACTGGAGCTACTGCCCTTGCCCAAGGGTCTAGCCATATGCATCAGCTTCAGACTGCCATAGATCAGGATTTAAAAGAGTTAGAGACTTCTATAACAACCCTTAAAGACTCCCTCACATCACTTTCAGAAGTAGTCCTGCAAAACAGACGGGGCCTGGATCTCCTGTTCATGCAAGACGGCGGGCTCTGTGCAGCCCTTAGGGAAGAATGCTGTTTTTATGCCGACCATACAGGGGTAGCGGAGGAATCCATGACCAAACTTCGGCAGCGGCTGGCCGAACGACAAAAGGAGAGGGAGGCGCAAAAGAGTTGGTTTGAATCTTGGTTCACACAATCGCCTTGGTTAACGACCCTATTATCAGCGGTCGCTGGACCACTTATAATCCTGCTGTTAATTCTCTCTATAGGACCCTGTATTATAAATAAAATTATAGGATTTATACAGCAGAGGATAGGGGATATTAAGCTCCTGATTATCAGGCAACAATACTCGGCCTTGGCTGAGCCTGAAGGTCTCTAAGATTAGAAACCGTCCACAGAAAAAGGGGGGAATGACAGGCACCAGAGTAATCAGAAAGGTCAGAAGGGGCAGATGGAACAAACAACTTTTATGGGAGACAGCTGCAGCCAGGGAGGTTACGGGAAATGGCTGCAGCCAGGGAGGGAACTGAAGAACAAACAACCTGATAAGAAACCAGACAGGCATTAACTCACTTAGAAAGCCAGATCATTAGTGAAAAATTCCAAACTACATTCCCTCCCCACCGAAAGCAGATAGATGTATGTTGACTCACACGGCGCCAGATCTCCAGTAGAATGACCCCAGGTTATTTCCCCCGTTTGCTAAAAAGTATATAATGTGTGCTTAAACTCTTGGTCGGGGCTCACAGCCACTGCTCTGTGCCCAGAGTATGCTGCGAGTCCCGGCATGCTGGAAACAATAAACCCTTTGCTTTTTGCATGAGAAGCGTCTCTTGGTTCTTTGTGACAGCGGCTTGCGTCCAGGGCGTTACATTAGCAGCAGTTGCAGACAGGACAAGGATCGGGCAGATGAGAGAAACCATCACTGCAGAGGCCTGTGAACCGCACAAACACAGCAGTTGGTTCAAGGCACCCCTCCTCCTGCCACCACCAGAGGAACCCAGGAAGAAGACTCACCCTTCATACCCATCTCTAACGGTGCTGAGCTTTTAGTTAAAGTGAAGTCATCCAATAGCTCATGTACAGTTCCTCTCTGTAGTTAATTTTAGAGTAGATTGAATAGAGAAAGTGAAATGAAAACATTTACCACAGACAAAGAGGAGATTTGGAAAAATGGAAGTTTGTTTATTCCTCAGCAGGGTGAGAGCCTGTTGAGGAAGACCAATGAACCATAGATGTAATTTTGTCTTCCAGATTCATTTTTTAAGGATAATGTTAAAGCTACTGTTTTGTTTTTTTACAAAGTATTTTCACTGCCCTAAAAACTCCTCTGTGCTCTGACTATTCAATTCATCCTCCTACTCTACCCTACTCCCTCTATCCCCGCAAACCCTGGTGATCACTGATCTTTTTAAATGTCTCCATAGTTTTGCCTTCCAGAATGTCACATAGTTGGAATTATACAAAATATAACCATTTCAGATTGGCTTCTTTCACTTATTAATATGTATTTATGGTTCTTCCATGACTTTTCTGGATTGATAGCTCATTTCTTTTTAGCATTGAGTAATAGTCCATTGTCTGAATGTACCCCACGCATTTATTTATCAATTCACCTACTGAAGGACATCTTAGTTGCCTCCAAGTTTTGGCAATTATGAATAAAGCTGCTAAAAATATCACGTGCAGTTTTGTATGGACATAAACTTTCAACTCCGTTGGGCAAATATCAGAGAACACAATTGCTGGATTGTATGGATGAGAGCATGTTTAGTTTTGTAAGAAATCTTCAAACTGTTTTTCCAAAGTGGCTGTACCATTTTATATTTCCACGAGCAATAAATGAGACTTCCTGTTGCTCCACTTTCTCACTGTTAGGTCGGAGGGAGCCCGGGATCGGATACATGCGGACATGGGATGAGACAATGGACTTCCTCTGGAATTTCTCACAGATCTGGAATCTCTCACGGGTCAGCGTGCCAGACACAGATAACTGCTTCTCCTTGAAGTTCACAGAGATCCCCGCACAAGATACTGACCCATTCCTGAATGTGCCGCCCACCCCCTGCGGCCGAGACTCCCTCAGTTGAATGTGTGATGATCCCTGCTGCGGGCACTTCCTCAGTTCAGGCCCCCGCCCTCACCAAACACCTGAATAAAGAGATGTCCCTCCCTCCCTGAAGTCGCGAAATTCACTGGCCCCACCTTTTGGGCCGGTGGGTCTCGCCCGAGAACGCAAATAAACTTCTCCTTTTTCTTTCTGATTCTCTCGATTCTCTTTCTTTTCCTCGCCGCCGCTTTCCTGGGTCACCTAACATTTGGTGCCTTGAAACCCGGGTGGCGTGAGCACCTAGTCTTGCCATCCCTTCACGGCTTGAGGTGCCCGCCTCTCCCTCCTTGTGGCCCAGGACCCGTCGGGACCTCGTTTCTTCAACTCGGCAGCCTCTTCCCGGTGGCAACATCAGCGGTGAGTCCTGCCCCGCCCCGTGCCGCTCCCCGTGGCCACACACCTGCCGGCGTCTCTGTCCGTAAAACGCGGCCGCGTCAGAGGCTGTCCTATCCGGGCCCTTCCAGGAAGGTTCCTTGGACCTCAGGAGATAGTGGAGACGTCCCTAACTCCTTTGGTCTACTCCGTCTGTCCGTGGCGCGAGTCAAATCGCTAGGACGCTAGCTTTTTGGCCCCGCTACTGGCCACGGGGAACGGACCATGGGCAATCAAAATTCCAAACCTGACCCGACCACACCTCTAGGGTGTCTGCTCACCAATCTGGCTGAACTGGGCCTGTCGCAGGACCTGCGTCCAAAACGTCTCATTCATTTCTGTAACGTGACATGGCCCCAGTATGAATTGGATAATGCTTCTAGATGGCCTAAAAACGGGACATTTGATTTTACCATCCTCACCGACCTCAGTAATTTCTGCCAACAAACCGGGAAGTGGCTCGAGATCCCCTACGTTTCATGCCTTCCTTTGTTTGCGTTCTCGTCCCACCCTCTGTTCTTCTGTTCTTCCTGCCCCACGGCCCAGGTTCTCCTGGCCCGTGGGAAACCTACTCTCCCTACTGAGATCTCTTCGTTTTCCGCCTTATCTGAACCGCCCGAGAATCTTTCCTCTCCGCCCCAGCGCCTTCCGCCCCAGCGCCGTCCGCCCCAGCATCCTCACTCTCCACACTCTCCCCTCCTCCCTCCCTGCTGGACTCTCCTCCAGCCACGCCTTCTCCACTGCCTCCTGATCCCGCCTCCCCTCTTCCGCCCGCCCCGCGGCAGCCGGAAACTCAAACCGCCTTTTACAACCCCGTGCCCCTGTACGCTGCGCCGCCAATGCCACTGCTGCCGCCGCGCGCACTGTGCCCCATCCCCCGTTCCACCGCCGCGCAGTCTGTCCGTCTGCCTGCTCTGCCCCCACCGCTGCCGCTAACGCCGTAGCCGCTGCGGGAGCCGGAAACTCAAGTCCCCTGCCGTCCCGCTCCTGCCTGCCTCCCCAGTAGGCACACAGGCGTCCACAGTCCACCTTCCTTCTGTCCCTGAGCCTTCGTTCTGCCCCGCCCCTGGGAGGTTGCGACTTTAAACCGCAATTGAGAAGCACCTGGTGTCTTTCTCCGCCAACCCCACTGTGTGCATCAAAGAATCCCAGTGCCTCTCCCACGCCCACCCAGGCCACCTCTCCTGCGCTCTCCCCTCCCCTTACAGGCCTGCCTTAGTAACCTGTACCCCACGCAGTACCCTCTCTAAGTTCTAACTGCCCGCCTTCCACTGCGCTCTGCCGAATCTCCCCCATGACTGCCAGCACTTTAAATTCACAGGTGCCCGGCCAGTTCCCTTTGCAAGAGGTTGCAGCTGGGCTCTCTTCAGACCCTTTTAACAAGCAGCTTCCTTCTCCCCTAGAGCCCAAATCCTGAGAACGTTAGCTCCAGAACAGCCTCTTCCATTCCTGCGCCCATTCTACCCCTGAGGGAAGCAGCGGACTGAGGGCATAGCTGAATCTATGCCCCCACTCTCTAAACCCGACCTTTAAGGTCTTTATTGGTCCTCAAACCCAGGTCCGAGATCAAGTGAAAAATGGCCTTGAAAGTTCTTAATGCCCGTGAGGAGCAGGCACAGTCAGAATGGCAAGCCTGCCTTCCACAGAAGGTGGACCTGCAGACACGCCTTAGTGGCCCTGAGGTTGACGGCAGCCGCCATGGCCCCAAGGGGGCTGTGAGCGGTGTGGGTGCAACGAAAGGAAAGCCGCCACCGGAGAATGCTTCAAATGCGGAGATGAAGGCCACTGGGCAAAGCAGTGCCCCCGGTCCCGGGCTCCAGGCAAGCCCTGCCCAGCGTGCGGTCAAAATGGTCACTGGAAGAGTGACTGCCCTGGAAAAGTGGCGGGCCTTCTATGCCTCAGCATGGGGGGGCCGCCCTTCCAGGCCGTGACCGCTGGCCATGTTGAAACTGGCTGAAGACTGAAGAAGCCCAGCCTCGATGACTCCAATCACCCTCTCACCCTCGCTGAGCCTCGGGTCACAATGAAGGTAGTGGGTCACCTTCCCGGTCGATACGGGGGCTGCCTTTTCTGTCCTGCCCTCCTTTTTAGGGACCCTTTATCCTTCCAAGATCTCGGACATGGGTATTGACGGCAAATCCACCTGCCCTCTGGCCACCGGACCCCTTCCTGGCCTCCATCATAGCCCTATAACCCACTCGTTCTTAGTCATGCCTTCATGCCCCGTGCCCCTGTTAGGACGAGATATCCTCACCATCCTAGCGGCCACTCTGCCCTTCAGCCTCCCTGCTCCTTCCACTCCTGGCCCCCTCCCTTTACAGGGACACCGATCCTCCACTGCCATGCATCCTGTCATGGGGCCCAGTTGTCCCAGACCATAGTCGCCTAGCTCAGTCTCCGCCTAGCTCAGTCTCTGTCTCCGCCGTGAATGCCTTATCTCTTTATCTCCTCCACACTGTCTCCTCCTTTGAACTGAAAACTGCTCTAATCTCCACCCATCCCCCGCCACCCTTCCCAAAAGAAAAATGCGGCAGTTTTAAAATCCAAGCGGCTAGAGGCCTGGGAACAGGCTGCGCGATCTGCTCCCTCCCTCCCAGCCTTTTCTCCAGCCTCCAGGTCCCTGGCTTCCACTGCTCCTTCCATTTTCCCTTGGATAGCAGCGTATTCTAATATTTCCTCCCACTTTCACTGCAATGCCTACCTCTCTCAGGCTCACCGAGTGCCTCCCACCATCCCCGAAGAAGATTCTTCGACACCATCCAGGACCAGATGACTCATCATTCCTCACAGGCTCTTACCTGGCAAGCGACCCTCCAATTTTTCTCAGGTTTTTCATATTTTCAGGTGAAACAGATACGGAATGATAAGGGAGTCATCAATTCTACTGTCTGGGATGGGAAATCCTCTAGTGTCGCTCTCTATTTACAAACCCTGGACCTACTCCTATGCCCACACTCATCAACACAACTTTCCATCTACTCTCTAACATCAATCCCTTCTCTACATTCTTCTGGATTTGTCTGTCACTGGCTCGAACCCTCATCATAGCCACTCAATTCCAACCTATTGGACCATCTAACTAAACTCTCTCTAGAAATTAGCAGCTCCTGGACCGGACCTCCTGCCCATGGCCCCAACCAGAAGTCCGGGCTACACCAAGGAGCCCCACCTTCTTGAGCCCTTTTGACCCTTCTTGCTCAACCACCGTCTCCTTACTGATCCCCCTCCCCTGGGTACGTATCTCCCATATCTGTCTTTACCCAGGCAAGTGCTCCGAGAACATGAGAACAGGTTTCTGCCCAAGCCAGAGCCAACCGACCAGGACTCCCAGGACCAGCCCTTCACCCTGGTGACTCGGTCCTCCTTAAAAACCTACATCCACAAGCCTTGGAGCCTAGGTGGACAGGACTTCACACTGTAATCCTCACAGCCCCCACCGCGGCCAAGCTGCTTGGTGACCCCAGCTTGACGACCTGTCCTGGCACCGCCTCTCCAGAGACCTGTCCTGGCACTGCCTCTCCAGACTCAAGAGGACCCCGGAACAGCATGACTTCTATAAATGTAATGTATTGAGCCACACTAACGTCTGCCTTAACCGCCCTCCCCTCCTCCTTCTCCTCCAGGCCCTGAGCAACCTACACCAACCCCCACCCGCTTATGTGTGGAAGTTCAAGGTCCGTGAAACCTACTATCAGAACGGCAAACAAGTCACCCGGCAGATCTTTGCTGGCTGCCGTCCCACTCACAACTTCTCCAAGACCCCAAGGGAAAGGTGAATGTCAGCCTCCCATGGCTGGCATTCCCCTTTGGGAACCCGAAACTCCAGAGCCCACCCTGCCCCCATGGATATGCTACCAGACCAGTAATCCGGTAACTGGGGGACAAGTCATTTAGAACTGTACCCGAAACCACACCGCATCCAGCCTCACCAAGGCCAGACCAGGTACCGTCTTTTGGTGCAACGGCACCTTAAGCAACTGCATGAACCCCTGACCCTGGGCCTTGCTTCATGGTCACAGTCGTTCCCCAACTAACCTTGTATGGAGAGTTGGAGCTCGCCTGGCTGCTCCCTCCATCCCGCCCCCAGACGCACCGGGCTGCCTTCCTCCCTGTCATGTTAGGGGTGAGTATCGCCGCCTCAATAGGCCTCACTGGGGGGCCCTCGGAAACAGTCTGGTCACTGCTCAGTACTTTAATGACAAGCTCCAGTTAGCCCTGGAGTCTACTACTGTCTCTTTTAGCCTCCCTACAGCAGCAAGTGACATCAGTAGCCCAAGTAGCCCTACAGAACCAGCGCGCCTTAGACCTTCTGACTGCAGAAAGAGGAGGAACCTGCATATTCCTTCAGGAGGAATGCTGTTATTACATCAATGAGTCTGGAATAGTGGAGCAAAATGTACAGACCCTGACTAAGCTGAGTGAAGAACTACATGCAGGACACTTCCAGGACAACTCCCCTTTCAGCTGGTTCCAAAGCCCCTTAGCTACCTGGGTCCTACCCATGATAGGGCCCCTGATTCTCATCTGTGTCTTTTTTCTCCTAGCCCCGTGCCTCCTCAAGTTCATCCGCTCCCGGATCGCAGAGATGTCACGGGTGACTGTGAATCAGCTCCTGCTCCATCCCTACACTCGGCTCCCCTCCGACCCGACTCTGCCTAACCCCGGCCTTTAACCGCCGCCCCCCCTCGTCGTCCTTGTTCAGCTGGAAGCAGTCAGAGAGTCGCCGACCCTTATCACCAAAAGGCCGGGATGTTAGGTCGGAGGGAGCCCGGGATCGGATACATGCGGACATGGGATGAGACAATGGACTTCCTCTGGAATTTCTCACAGATCTGGAATCTCTCACGGGTCAGCGTGCCAGACACAGATACCTGCTTCTCCTTGAAGTTCACAGAGATCCCCGCACAAGATACTGACCCATTCCTGAATGTGCCGCCCACCCCCTGCGGCCGAGACTCCCTCAGTTGAATGTGTGATGATCCCTGCTGCGGGCACTTCCTCAGTTCAGGCCCCCGCCCTCACCAAACACCTGAATAAAGAGATGTCCCTCCCTCCCTGAAGTCGCGAAATTCACTGGCCCCACCTTTTGGGCCGGTGGGTCTCGCCCGAGAACGCAAATAAACTTCTCCTTTTTCTTTCTGATTCTCTCGATTCTCTTTCTTTTCCTCGCCGCCGCTTTCCTGGGTCACCTAACACTCACCAGCATGTTGTCAGTGCTCCAGATTTTTGCCATTCTAATAGGTGTGTAGTGGTATTTCACTGTTGTAATTTGCATTTCCCTCATGACAGATGATGTGGAATATCTTTTCATATGCTTCTTTTTTATCTATATATCTTCTTTGCTTTGATGAGGTGTCTTTTAAGATCTTTGGCCCATTTTTAATTGGGTTGCTTGTTTCTTATTGTTGATTTTAAAAGTTCTTTGTATATTTGGATGACAGTCTTTTATCTGATATGTCTTAAGCAAATATTTTCTTCTAGTCTGTTGCTTGTATTCTCATTCTCTAGTTATTGTCTTGTGCAGAGCAGAAGTTGTTAATTTTAATGAAGTTCAGCTAATCAGTCATTTCTGTCATGAATTGTACCTTTGGTGTTATATCTGAAAAATCAGTGCCATACTCAAGGTAATCCAGGTTTTCTCTTATGTTATTATCTTCTAGGAGTGTTATAGCTTTATATTTCACAGGTCTGTGACCCATTTTGAAATCATTTTTGTGAAGGGTGTAAAGTTTGTGTCCAGATTCATTTTTTTGTATGTGGATGTCCAGTTGTACCAGCACCATTTATTGAAAAGACTATCTTTGCTCCGTTATATTGGCTCTGCTCTCTTGTTAAGAATCAGTTTATTATATTTATATGGGTCTATTTCTAGGCCTTCTAATTCTGTTTCATTGATCCATTTGTCTATTGTTTCACCAACACCACACTGTCCTGATCACTTTAGTTTTATAGCAAGTCTTAAAGTTGGGTAGTATCAGTCTTACTACTTTGTTCTTCTCCTTCAATATTGTGTTGATTACTCTGGGTATTTTGCCTGTCCTTGTAAACTGTAATATCAATTTATCTATACTCAAAAGTAACTTGGTGAGATTTTAATTGGGATTGCACTGAATTTATAGATCAAGTTGGGAAGGACTGACATCTTGACTATATTGAGTCTTCTTATCCATGAACATGTGATATCTCTCCATTTACTTAGTACTACTTTGATTTCTTTTATCATGAATGAATGTTAGATTTTTGTCAAGTGTTTTATCTGCATATATTGATATAATCATGTGATTTTCATTTTTAGCCTGTTTATATGATTACATTAGTTGATTTTAAAATGTTTATAAATTCCACTGGGGTGTGGTATATCATTCTTTTTATACATTGTTGCAGATGATTTCCTAATATGCTAATATTTTGTTAAGGCCTTTTGCATCTATATTTATTAGAGATATTGATCTTTAGGCTTTTTCCTTGTAACATTTTGTCTGGTTTTGGTAATGCTGAACTTATAAATTAAGTTAGAAAGTATTCCCTCTTTTATCCTCTGAAAGAGATTGTAGCAAATGGTATGTTTGGTAGCTTTCTGTTTGGATGGTTATTAATTATTGATTTAATTTTTAACAGATTATAAGCCTATTCAGTTGTATGACTTTTGGCAAATTATGTTTTTCTAAGAATTAGTCAATTTCATCTAGATTATCAAATTTGTGTGTTTTTTTTATAATACTATCCTTTTAGTGTCCATGGGTTCTGAAACAGGAATTTTAGGGGTAAAATAGGACAGGTTTAGGAAATTTTAGAAAATTTGGAAATTAAGGGGACCATGGAGGAAGCATAGGGCTGCAGAGCAGCAGAAGGTATATTTCCATAGAATAGGGAAGCTGAAAAGCTGCAACAGGTACATTTCCATAGAATGGAGGAGCTGGGAACAGCAGAAGGTCTATATTTACAAAATAAAGGGAAGGAAGCCCTTCATCCAGAAGGAGAAGAAGAAAGCCCAAAGGGAATAGGAAAAGAATAAGGAAGGAGGGGGCAGAACCTCACATGTCCCATGATAGGCTCAACCTTTGAGCCCAGGAGGTACTATAGTAACCAGTCTAAGAGAATAGTGACCAATCAGAGGGGATAGCAAGGCACCAGGATCTGCAGCCTTCATAAGCCATAGGGAAAAGGAACTCAGTGGGACCCTTTTCCCCCTTCTGACTTGGGAGTCCGTTCTGTGGGACTCTTTCCCTCTCCCCATGTGGGAGTCTGTACTTGTTCTTCAACAAATCTCCACCTTTGCTATTACCACTTTCTGTCCGTGGATTCATTCTTTGATTCCGGCAGACAAAGAATCCAGGTTCCAGTCCAAAAATTTTGTTTTAGTTCTATAGTGATGACTTCTCTTTCATTTCTGATATTTATACATTATTTCCTCTTTTTTTTTTTCTTCATTAACCTGGTTAGGGCTTAATTATTTTATTGATCTTTTCAAAGAACCAGCTTTTGGTTTGGTTGATTTTCTCAATCAATTTCCTCTTTTAAATTTTATTGATTTCTGCTCTAGATTTGATTGTTTTTTCTCTTCTTACTTTGGATTTAATTTGCTTTTTTTTTTTCTAATTTCCTTAGGTAGAAATTTAGATTATTGATTTTCAACCTTTTTCTTTTCTAATATATGCATTCATTGCTATAACTTTCCTCTAGACACTGCGTTTACTGCATCCAACAAATTTCAGCAAGTTGTGTTTTCATTTTTATTTAGTTCAAATTATTTTAATTTCTGAGAGTTCTTTGACTCATTACTTAGAAGTGTGTTGTTTAATTGCCAGGGATTTGGTATTTTCCAGTTATATTTCTGTTATTGATTCCTAGTTTAATTTATTGTGGTCTGAGGGCAGATAGTGTATGATTTCTAATGTTTTAAATTTGTTAAGGGTGTGTTTTATGGTGGAGGGTGTGTTCTATCTTGAATTTCCATGTGAACTTAAGAAGAATGTGTATTTTGCCATTGTTGGGATAAGTAGTCTATATTTGTCAAATATATCCAGTTGATTATGGTGTTACTGAGCTTAACTATGTTATTATATGTTACTTTTTCACTTACAGTTGACATACAATGTTATATTAGTTTCAGGTGTATATCCCAGTGATTAGACATTATATAACTTACGGAGTGATCATCCCAATAAATCCTGTACCCATCTGACACCTTGCATAGTTATTAAAATATTACATCCTCATGACTATTCTGTAAGAACCAATTTGTTATCCATCCCCCAAACCTGTTTCCTATTTGGCAATCATCAAAATGTTCTCTGTATCTATGAGTCAGTTTTTGTTCTGTTTGTTTATTTTTTAGATTTAATTGTTGATAGATATGTATTTATTGCCATTTTATTGTTCATATTTTTGTCTTTTTTCTTTTTTTTCTTAAAGAAGGGACCTCTACACTCCTCATGTTCTCAGCATATTATTCCTAATATTCCTGAAACTTGTTAGGAGTTTTCCTTAATACACCATTTCCTATGCACATATTTAAGCAGAGACTGTTTGTATTCTCAGAAAGTATAACTGTATAACCCTGAATCAATGTTCCTTTTGACCATTTTAATCCTTCTAAAATTAAGCACTTACAGCATTTTAAGAAATACTAATAGCTAACATTCAATAAGCATTTACCACAGGCCCAATCTCTTTTAAGTATATTACATGTATTTGTACAGCAAATACTCAAAATACCTCTGAGACAGGATTATTTGATTCAAGACTATTTGACAGATTTTACATGTAAGTCACACCACCAGGAAATGATCACTTTAACCTCTATCTTTACTGCTTCTCTACATTTGCTTTCTTTAAAAAATAAATATTTTTATTGATTTCAGAGAGAAAGGGAAAGGGAGAGAAAGAGCAATAGAAACATCAATGATGAGAGAGAATCATTGATTGGCTGCCTCCTGCATGCACCCTCCTGGGGATCTGGCCTACAACTTAGCATGTGCCCTGACTTGGAACCATGACCTCCTGGTTCATAGGTTGACGTTCAACCACCTAGCCACACTGGCTGGGCTACTTTTGCTTTCTTAAACAATACTTTAAAAAAATCAACTATTTTTTGTCTTTCAATAATAATTTACTTTTTTTATTCCTATTAAGTAAACTTTATCTTTTTCTTTTCTCTTCCTTCAATTATCTGCTACCACATATTGTGTTTTTAATGAGGAAGAATCTTCTTCATTCTTTGTCATTCATTTCTTTAAAGCAGTGATTTTTCAAACTTTTTGATCTCATGGCATACAAACTAATTACAAAAATTCTGTGGCACACCAAAAAATATGCTACATTTTTTGCTAATCTGACAAAAAGAAAAACCCACAGATATAATTATGATTCATTCACACCAGATAACTATTGTGTTGGCTATTGTCATTTTTTTTTTAATTTGATAATCTCAGGGGAAAGAGGTCAGTGCCCCTGACTAATTAGTCAGATATTGTATGTTTTAAAATTCCTGTGGCACATTGGCTGAAAATCACTGCTTTAAAGAGATATTCAAGCCCAATTTGAGTAAGAACAATGTTGCTATACTTTTGTTTTATGTTGCTATTAAGTTTCTTTTTGCTGGCTCTGTTACACTTTTCCATTGAAGGAAATAAACTATAGATGAGAAACCTGATGAAATATAAGCCCTATTTTTTTAAAAAAACTTATTAAATAAGAGCCTTAAGGGAGAAAAAAGATTACCAGAAGTCCAGTTGGAGCAAATCTCCATTTTCTGACTGCAGTAAACATAGTGCTATATGCTATTAACTGATTTTGAAATCAAATCCACAGGCCATGCATGGCTCAATATGGCTGTAATAATTGCTACACTTTAGATATTGAACCAACTTTTAATGTCAGAGATAATTTTTAATACATACATGTTTAGGTTTTGTCCATCTCTCTAATACAAGCTAAATAATTTGTGGGAATGTGCTAGTACTGTCTACATAAAGCAGTGACTTTGCAGCTAGGTTACAGAAATGTATGTTGCTATGTGAACAGCCTACAAAATTATTTATAAAGAAATAAATATTGGAACTATGCACAAAAACTTAGAGAAAACATCTAGTTGGAAAGAATACTTGTAACTTTCCTATCAGAATTTCAATATAAAATATTAAATACTTGGCACAAAATCCATGTTCTAACATTATCTGATGGCAGTAACTATGACTAATTTTTAAGGCACATAACATAAAGCAAGTGCCACAAGACCCCACATGACTTCCATGTTGACCCCTTGATATATATGTTGCTGATACGGGATTTTTGGACTAGAACCCGGATTCTTTGTCTGCCGGAGTTGAAGAATAAATCCACGGACAGAGGGTAGTATAGCAAAGGTGGAGATTTATTGGAGAACAGGTAGAGACTCCCATGTGGGGAGGGGGGAAAGGTCCCACTGAGGTCCTTTTCCCTGTTGCTTATAAAGGCTGCAGATCCTGGTGCCTTGATATCCCCTCTGATTGGTCACTATTCCCTTGGACTGGTTACTATAGTACCTCCTGGGCTCAAAGGTGGACCTTCACATGGGACATGTGAGAATCTCCCCCCTCCTTCCTTATTGTTTTCCTATTCCCTTTGGGCTTTCTTCTTCTCCTCCTGGATGAAGGGCTTCCTTCCCTTTATTTTGTAAATATAGACCTTCTGCTGTTCCCAGCTCCTCCATTCTATGGAAATGTACCTGTTGCAGCTTTTCAGCTTCCCTATTCTATGGAAATATACCTTCTGCTGCTCTGCAGCCCTGTGCTTCCTCCATGGTCCTCTTAATTTCCAAAATTTCCTAAACCTGTTCTATTTTATCCCTAAAGTTCCTGTTTTATTGCTATATGCTATTGCATTATAACTCTTCTCTTTGAATCATGTAGTTCCCACTAGCAATAAACCATAGCTGAAAATCAAAGAAAGGCTTGAAAAGGCATTAATATTGTATCTAATTATTGAAAGAAACTTTGAAATCGACATTGTGGAACTAAGGTTTCTGGGTATATTTGACATATTTTGTAAGAAAATCCAATGTACTCTTATGTGACATTGTATACTTTTTTTGTTGCTAATCTTCACCAGAAGATATTTTTTCCAATGATTTTTAGAGAGAGTGGAAGGGATGAGAAAGATGGAGAGAGAGAGAGAGAGAGAGAGAGAGAGAGAGAGAGATGTGAGAAAGGCACATCAATCAATTGCCTCATGCATGTGCCCCAACAAAGATTATTGCTTTGAGGAAGTAGAGCAAACATCCTTAGTTGCTGATCTAACAGTCATTTCCCCTGACACTTCTCTCCTGAAAAAGTATTGATTGCATTGCATTCATCTATTCCAGGGGTGGGGAACGTCTGGCCCGCAGACCATATAACCCCATGAAATCATTTGCTCTGGCCCTGCGACAGCATTAGGGGTGAGTTAATTAAATGACCAAATATAGTAGGTTAATTTTTAAGTTGATAATTCTGTATGGCCTACAAATGATGTTATCAAATCCAAATGGTCCTCGGCAGAAAAAAGGTTCACCACCCCTGATATTCACTCTTGGGCAAAATGCTTGGGAAGGATCATTACTTGGGAGGAAAGTAAAGAGAATGAGCAGAGAACCCGCCCAGGTGCCTTGGTATCCCTGAGCTCCTTCATGCACTAGCATTGTCGTCATCCTCCTTCAGAAACTGTGCAAGTGAAAAAGTGAAACTCACTGTCAGATTACTGATAGATGCATCTTTCTTTTATTGCAGGAAAAGCATTCTAATAGACACAAAATTTGAAGCATGAATGATGAAGAGTCAAGTTATAACCAAGTCAGGAAAAAAGTATATTTCAGACAGAGAAAATGGCTGGTGTAAAGAACGTATAACTGGAATAAGCTTTCAAAAAAGAACATAATGTGTCTGGGGCTCATGGGAAGGATGAGAGTAAGCAAAGAGGTGGGCACAGAGCTGTAGCAGCATCACACCGTTGGGCTTTGGTAAGATGAGGTGTTTGACTTTATTCTAAGTGTTCTAATCTGGGGAGTGACATTCCCTAGACTAACATTCTAAAGAAATCACTCTGATTCTGATGTGTGGAGCCTGAAGAAGCAAAAGTGAAACTAGAGAATTACAGAACTCTAAGTAATAGATAATAATGCTGTGGATTGGATAACAACAGTGGAGAAAAGCAGGAGTAAATGAATTTGATATATAGTTTGCTGGATTTGTCAGACCTAATAATGGATTGGATATATAAGTGAAAGAAAGAGAAAATGAGATGAATTTAGTTCTTTAGCTGGCCTTTTAACTAAAATGGGCTCAAATATTTAGATTAAAGGAGAATATATATAAATATTGCATATACATAAATATCTAGCATGAAACAAATTAAACCTTTTCTAATAGAATTAAAATATTTGCTTATATACAATATTATTAAATGCCTATTATAAAATTACATTTTGTGTCACTGATTAAAAATATAGATGAGAAATAGCTCCTACCTAGAAAGTTCTCATTAACTTGAGAGAGTGTTATGTAAATAACTAATCTGAAGCGTAACAGGTGTTCTACAAGACATGTGTGTAAGATGCTGTAGGTACCAAATACAGTAAATGCAGAATTCTAGGTATCTTTTGCTCAACAACTAGATTGACAACTTCCTTAGAGTAGAATGTGCTTCTGTTACTCCCTTATTGCATCCATAGTACCAAGGAAATGCAGGGCATGTAATGACCATCCAAAATCCGCATGGGAGTTTAGAGGTTCTGATCTGTGTAATTAACTGACAGGCCATTTCCAGGTAAATTCTGAGTAAAAACTTCTCAGTAAAAGATGCTTTGTTCTTTTGCAAAGAACAAAATAAATATCCAGAAAAGAGGGTTCTCTTCCTCTCAATATAGTAGGTGCGGTCAGACATAATTCCCCCATCTATAAAACAAGGTAAATGTCTAATGATCAAAGACGAGTAGGTAAATGGTACATGTTTTAGATATATGGCTAAAATAAAGTCTCTTTTAGCTTTTATACCTCTCATCTATAGCATGATTCCTTGACAGAGCTCTATAGCCCAGTTTAACTGTTTAAAATGGGTTAAAAGTAAGCTATTCATGACAGTTCCTCTGCGTCCCATTGAGGTCACTCACCAGTGCAGCTGTCCTTCTAAACAAGACCGCAGCCAAGTATGCAAATGCATGCCCTGTGCTGAGGGGACATGCCAGCGGCCGATCCTCTGGCCAACTGCCAATTGCCATGTTTGGTGGGTTCACTGAATGTTCTTCCCCTTTGGCGGAAGGGAAGATAAGAGCATTCTCATTTGTTCATCAAGAATATCTATATCTATATCTATATCTATATCTATATCTATATCTATATCTATATCATCTATATCCATATCCATATCTATAGATATCTATATCTATATCTATATCTATATCTATATCTATATCTATATCTATATCATCTATATCCATATCCATATCTATAGATATCGATATAGATATGGATATGGATATAGATGATATAGATATAGATATAGATATAGATATAGATATAGATATATGACAAAATACATCTTTTGCTGGTAACTTGTTTACTGATTTTAGTGGGAGAAAGGTCTAAAGTTAATCAGTTCTGCCCTTGCTAAGGCAGTCAGTGGAAATCATTACCGTTGGCTGCAGGGGACACAGGGATAATTTGTTCATCTAAAGAGAAATTAAATATTGCAAAAACGAAAATCAGAACGTGGCAGCATGATGGTGGGAAGAAGCTGACTTTCTTCAGTTGCACACAAACATTTGAGTTCTAACCAAACAAGCAAAACACCACCCAGAGTAACATAGTCCTCAGTTAAATTACAACTTTTCCTGATCTTTCAAAAGTAAGGTTCCTCTCTCTGCTAAGATGCCGTTAGTTGTGACCTTACATGCACGGCCACATTATTCGCCTATGCCTACATTCTTCCTTTTGTCTAACAGTTAAACTCAGCCCTTCATGCTTTACTACAAAAGACATTTACAAAACAGATACTCTCTGCAGTACTTTTAGACAAGCTCAATGCCTGAAGCGCAGAAGTCCATTTGGTAGATCTATAATGGGATGTTTTAATTTTTAACCCGAAGCAGCTTACCCCAAGATTTAAAATGCCACGGGGATCAATCCATTGTTGAAATAAAGTTTCAGATGGTCTCTTTTAAAAATAACTCTTAAAAAATACTCACAAAGATTTTTGTTGGGTCAATAATGATGAAATCAAACACCAGTCTTCTACTTAAAAAACATTCTTCCCCTATTTATATAGAACATTGTCTTAATGTTTTAAATGAATACACTTCTCTCATATTCACATAGTTCTCCTCATAGAATAATATGAATGCAAACAAATAAATATGTTCTAAGATGCTATCATGATAAAAAATTAGGTAGGAGCTATTAATAATAAAAGTATCAGAATTGCATATAAATTGTCCTATACAAACCTTGGATTAGTCATATTTCACTGGATTTGGGGCTAGGTCATGGTTCTGCAACTACTTAGTGTGATAACTTCAGCATGTTTCCTCTAAGATTTGGTTTTCTTGTTTTTATTTTCTTTCTTCTCTTTCCCCCTTCCTCCCCTCTCTCTCTCAGCCCCTTGGTCTCTCCATACACATTCTAGTGTAGATAGCTAGGCAGTAAAATAGATGGCATAGCTGATGATAATAAGTGCTATTAAGAAAACATATATATAGCTCGGCCAGCGTGGCTCAATGGTTGAGCATCGACCTATGAACCAAGAGGTCACAGTTTGATCCCAGGTCAGGGCACATGCCCTCGGTTGTGGTCTCAATCCCCCAGTGTGGGGCCTGCAGGAGGCAGCCAATCATGATTCTCTTTCATTATTGATGTCTCTATCTCTCTCTCTCCCTCTCTTTTCCTCTATGAAATAAATAAAAAATTATTTAAAGAAAACATAGCAAGGAAAGAGAATTGACAGTGGTGGGAAGGATTTTTTGCTATTTTATATAGGGCTACCAAAGAGGGCTTTATTTACGGAAAAGGTGACAATTGAGAAGAACTGAAGAAGATAGGTAATAAGCCTTATTAGGAGAGCTGGCAAAAGATCATTCCAGGAAGATGGAACAGAATGAAAATCTTTTGGAGGGTAGTTTATGTGTTCAAAAAAGAAAAAGTGGATAAAGCTAGAGCTGAGTGAATTGGGTAAAGAATTTCAACTGATGATGTCAAAAGTTAAAGACATATAGAATCGTGTGGTGGGAAATCATATATGATCATGTAGGATGCTCTGATGACTTTAGGCCACTCAACTCTGAGTTAAAATCCATGGCGTGATTTTGAAAGAGGAGACACATGTTTGAGGTGGATCACTCTGGCCTCTAACTTAGAGCCCCTGTACCGGAGCAGGGCCAAACAGCGCAAAACATGATGAGGATCTAGGCCAGTGATGGCGAACCTATGACACCTGTGTCAGAGGTGACACGCGAACTCCTTTTTTTGGTTGATTTTTCTTTGTTAAGTGGCATTTAAATATATAAAATAAATATCAAAATATAAATCTTTGTTTTACTATGGTTGCAAATATCAAAAAATTTCTATATGTGACACGGCACCAGAGTTAAGTTAGGGTTTTTCAAAATGCTGACACTCTGAGCTCAAAAGGTTCGCTATCACTGATAGGCTAAGATGGCATCAGTGAAGGAGATGAGAATTGGCCAGATTATATTTTTTGTTATGAAAGTATTTATTTTCAATTAATAAATTTTAATATATACAGTTTTCTATTTTTAGTAAAAGGCAAAAGATTTATGCGGTCTGAAGAGAAACCACAGCATTAGTTTTCTATTTTTAAAAATTGAACAGAAAATATAGTCAGAAATACCGTAGCTACTACCACTTAGAAGAGCTTAACTTCATTAAAGACTAAATATCAAGAAACTCCAATACAGCCCGGCCTGCATGGCTCAGTGGTTGAGCATCAAGCTATGAACCAGGAGGTCACGGTTTGATTCCCTGTCAGGGCATATGCCCGGGTTGTAAGCTCCATCTCCAGTGGGGGACACTCAAGAGGCAGCCAATCAATAATTCTCTCTCACCATTGATGTTTCTACCTCTCTTATTATCATCAGCTATGCCATCTATTTTACTGCCCAGCTATCTACACTAGAATGTGTAGGGACAGACCAAGGGACTGAGGGAAAGAGGGGAGGAAGGGGAAAAGAGAAGAAAGAAAATAAAAACAAGAAAACCAAATCTTAGAGGAAACGTGTTTCATGTACTCACAACTGTAAACCTACTTTTGCCCGAGTGTGTATATCCTTTGGAATAATAGGATCACAGATGTATTCAAACCTGGATTCTTTTTTTAAAAAAATATATTTTATTGATTTCAGAGAGGAAGGGAGAGGGAGAGAGATATAGAAATATCAATGATGAAAGAGAATCATTGATCGGCTGCCTCCTGCATGCCGCCTACTGGGGATCAAGCCCGCAACCCAGGCATGTGCCCTTGACCAGAATCAAACTTGGGACCTTTCAGTCCATAGGCCAATGCTCTATCCACTGAGCCAAAGCAGATAAGGCCAAACCTGGATTCTGACTCTGAAGTTCTCCAATTATCTAAACAGGTTTTGGTCACATTATTCCAAAATTTCTGCTCTCTACAGAGGTACTATAGATGAAGTCATTATTATTTATTCCTTTACACATTTGATAATAATAATTTAAATAATTAATTACTATTTACTGGGCATGTCATATATATTTAGCCATATTCTTATCAGTTCATTTCAAAAGTCTCTCTGTAAATACTTTATTTTGAATGGCATTATTTTCCTCACCATGTCCTTTTTCCTAGTTCATTTCCTTTTTGAGACTATTCTAGTTACAAACCAACTAATCAGAACAATATGTATTGAACTAGTCAGATTTTATTAATAAAAGTTGGTGAGTGTACAATCCTTGACAGAAGAGGAAAGAATGGTTAGACTTTGACAGCAAACCTGGGTGGGATGGAAGAGAATTAGAACCTCATTCAATTAAAGGGGAAAAAAATAATAAGGAATAAGTTGATTTCCCTATCTACTCAATTATAGAATATTTGAAAGTTATAATCAAAGACCTATACTATCTTGGTTTTTAAAATAAAGTGGCTGGCCTCTAGTTACACAAAGGTGGCTTAATTGATTTTCTCAAAGTTCTCCAAGATAATTTATCTTTCTTTACTTCCTTTCTGTGTTATTTTCTGTGATTGGCTAATTTGAGTCTCACTTTGTTGGAGGTCTATAAAGTTGTCAGCAAGAATAGTGGTTCTTATCTTGAGCCATTCATTAGGGGGAAAAAAGCTGAAAACTTTTTTAAGCCTTTGTTTGGTTTAAATACCATCTGAAGATTTTGATTTGGTAGGTCTGGGATAGGGTCCAAGTATTGATATATTTCTAAAGTTCCCATGGCTAATGCTGATGCATACTTTCTCCCTCCCAGTAATGTTAATTGGTTTACAAGAAATTGGGAGAAAAATATAAAAGCATCCAGAGTTTTCTCAACTTATATAGTTTATGTACATTAAATATATTAGAAACCAAACAAAACCAGATATATCCAATGACTTTTACTGACCCTAGAAAAGGAAGTATTCCACAAATATTTTCTCAAATGAACGTTCAATTTCTAGTCAGTTATTGTTTTTCAATAACAAGTATTGTGGCATTCCTATTCTTTACTTTTTAAATAAACTTTGTAATACTTGAGTTTTCTAATGTTCTACCTTCCAGCTGTCCTTGAAGTCCACAGGAAAAGCCAGATGAAGCAATCCATCTTAAGATGGGCACTGTCTTCAAAGATAAGCCATCCCCCCCAGAACAGGAATAAGTCCAAGTGTTTTCTGACCTCTTTGTCTTCAACTGTTTTAACTATTAATTATCATTGAAATGTTCTCTTTGGGTCTTTGAGACACCCCAGAAGTGAGTTTTCCAGCAATAACATTTTGATAATGACTCTAAATAATTTTTACAAATATGTAATGATTAAGTATTTTCTTCTTATCACTTTTAAATTGTCTATAGGCATATATCGCATGTAAAGTTTGGGGCAAAAGTAGGTTTACAGTTGTGACTATGAGCAACACAGTTTATTCTGGTATTAGTTATTGTGTTATTTTCCATATGAATAACTGTAAACCTCCTTTTGCCCCACTCTGTATGTACCTCTGTACCATGTATCCTATATAATAAAAGCCTAATATGCAAATAGATTGAACAGTGGAACAATTGGTGGAACAACTGGTAGCTATGATGCGTACTGACCACCAGGGGGCAGACGCTCTACACAGCAGCTTCCCCCAGCCTGCAGGCCCCAGGCCAGCCAAGGCGGGTGCCAGCGGGGACACCCCAATCACCCACCTGGTCGCCGGCAGAGGGAGGTGACCAGCGGTGGCAGCAAGGGGGTGGTGCCAGGCCAGCCAAGGCGGGTGCCCGCAGCCCTCCCCTTCCCCGATTGCCCAACCTATCACCCACAGATTGGCCATGATTGCCGGCCAGGCCTAGGGACCCTACCCATGCATGAATTTCATGCACCGGGCCTCTAGTAATATATACATATATAGTGTGAACATCCATTTACCTATCTCTATTTATTGCATGAGTATATAGATAGGCAGTACATATATACCACACAGATGAACAAACACATATTCCCTTTATCTCTGATGGTTGCCATAGTATCAGACTGCCCAATTAAGGGTTACTGAATAGCTAGATTAATGGATAATTGAGTGGATAAATTGACTTAGGAAGTGCTGACTTTCAAAAGGACACAAGCACACATACACACATGCAATGTTTGCTGTATCTATGTGCACATGACCTCTTTTAGGTCTCATCCTAGGCAATCACAAAAGGACAATTAAAAGACCCCAGGTATATGTGCAGCTTCGGATCATAATGCATTTGCACTCTTTTTTTGTTTTCTAATTACTAGACATTATTTTCAGAGCAGTTTTAGGTTTACAGAATATTGAAGAGGAAGTACAGAGAGTTCTCATTTACCTCCTTAATCCTCACCATAATTATCCCAAATTATTACCATTTTGCATTACTGTGATACAATAGTTATAATTGATGCATTTATATTGATTCATTATTATTAGGTAAAGTCCATAGCTTGCATTAGTTTACACTCCTTGTGTTGTACATTCTGTTTTGACAAATGTATAATGACATGTATCCACCATTACATTATCATACAGGTCACTTTCACTGCCATGAAAACCTGGTGTGCTCCTCTTCTTCATCCTTTCTCCAACCATCCTTTTTTTGTTTTTTACTGTCTCCAGAGTTTGGCCATTTCCAAGATGGGATAAGTAAACTGAAGTCTTTTCATGGCTTGAGAGCTCATTTCTTTTCATTGTTGAAAAATAATACATTCCATGTATATACCTAAGATCATTTATCCATTCACCTGTTGAGGGACATATTTGTTGCTTCTAATTTTGGGCAATCATGAAAAAAGCTGCTGTACGCTTTTGTGTGCAGGGATCTGTATGAACACAAATGTTTAAACAGATATTCCACTAGAGAAGATACATAGATAGCAAATAAGGGTATGAAAAGATGTTCCATGTATTATGTCACTACCAAACGGCAAATTAAAGCAACAATGTGATACCACCACACAGCTATTAGGATGGCTAAAATCCAAAACACTGTCAACACCAAATGTTGGCCATGCTGTGGAACAACAGGAACTCTCATCCATTGCTGGTGGGAATGCAACATGATACAGTCGCTTTGGAAGATGGTTTGGTGGCTTCTTACAAAATTATAGCTACTTTGCCATTTAACCCAGCAATTGTGCTCTTTAATATTTACCCAAATGAGTTGAAAACTTATGTCCACACAAAAATCTGCTCATGATATTTATAGAAGCTTTATTCACAATCGCTAACATTTGGAGGCAACCAAGATGCTCATCAGTAGGTGAATGGATAAGTAAACTGTAGTCCATCCAGACAATAGAACTGATTCAGCACTGAAAGGAAATGAGCATTAAGTGCATATCGCTAAGTGAGAGAAGACAATGTGAAAAGGCTACATACTGCCTGTTTCTAACATTATGACATTCTGGAAAGGTGAAAACTATGGAAAGAGTAAATAGATCTGTGGTCACTAGGGGTTGGGGAGGGAGAAGCATTAATAGGCAGAGCACAGAGGATTTTAGAGGTGTCAAAATACTATAGAGGTGGAATCATGCTATAGTGATAGATATATGCCATTATACATGTGTCAAAACTCACAGAGTTATAACACCAGGAATGAATTGTTGTGGAAACTATGAACTTTGGGTGATTCAGATGTGTCAGTATAAGTTGATGGATTGTAAGAAATGTACCATGCTGGAAGAGGATGTTGATAATGAGGGAGGTCATGCATACGGTGGAGGGAGGGAGAGAGTGTATAGAAATTCTCTGTACCTTCTTCTTAATTTTACTGTAAACCTAAAATAAAGTATTTGAAAAGGAGAGGGCATGATCCAAGATGGGAATCACTGCTTTGGAAAAGATTCTGGCACACAGTTGGATAATTATATCACCAAAGAGGTAACATCCATGTTTTAATGACTTATAAATGTACTAATCAGAAAGTGACAATAAGAATATTTGGGAAGTCTGAAACTAAGTCTAGGACAAAAGAGGAAGATAAATTATATTCTGAGAAAATGAATTACAAGTCAATACACATACAGTTAATTCAGACTACTTGTGTGGTACAAAGAAAAAAAAATTCTTAGGAAGAAAATTTAATCTAAAATGGTCTCAGGTTTGTAGGACCTCTTGTGACTGGCATAAGCAAATTCATATTGTCTCTGGAAAATGCAATAATCCAGGCCAGCAGTGTTTATAAAATGACTTGGTTTCTAAAAGCAATTTCGGAGATGTTAAAATGTTAAAAATCACTGCCCCTCAAAATTATGAAATTTTGTATACCTGCTCCTTACACCCCTTTCTTTGCTGTTCTGAGACAGCTGCCTTACTTATTCCTTAAATTGATATGCTAATCTAATATCTGATATCAGAAGTGTGTTTTCCAATAATGTTCTTTAATGGGTACTTCTTTTCCCTATAGCATTTATAATGTTTTCCATTCAGTCTGTCTCAAAACTTGTTTTTTTCTTTGAATTCTCTAAGATTTTACTCTTGTGGAAGTCCTCTATTTGTCTGAATACTTCTGAGACTGTCACAAATCCCTTCTCTATCAGCTGGTCTTTAAGTGTTGTTCCTTAGGGTGCTAGCCTCAGCTATTTTCACTTCCACTCCACATTGCATAAGCTCTTTACTTCAAATGTCAATGGAACTCAAATCTCCATGTCCAGCCAAGATATTTTTCAAGTTTTCTTTTAAAACAGCAATCTGAATATTTCAGAGTAACCTCACATCCAAACATTTCTGACATAATAATTCATTCCTCCATTTCAAGTTTGTTTCTTCTGAATGTCTCATATTTTTCATGTCTTTCAATATTGAGTGTATGGATCAAGCTAGAAAACTGTAAGTCATTTTTATTCTTCCTTTCTCTTGTCTCTTCTACAATTAATTTACTGAAAATCTTTATATTCTTTATTAAAATATTTCTTATATATGGGCCAACGTTTCCATTCTACATCACTTATTCCCAAATTATTGAAATTACTTCACTGTTTTTTTCTGCCTGCAGTTTCAGACCCTTACACCCATAATCCACAGTATTGTTGTATTAGTTCCCTAGAGATTCCAAAACTAAGTACCACAAATTAGGTGGCTTAAAACACAGCAATTTGTATTGCCTCACCATTCTGAAGGCCGTAAGTACAAAGTGAACGTGTCAGCAGGGTTGCTTCCTTTTGAGGGCTGGAAGGAAGAATCTGTTCTAGGCCTCTCTCCTACTTTCTGGTAGCCTCAGGCATTTCTTGACTTATAAATGGTGTTATCTCTGTCCACAGCATCTTCCCTTTTGTATGTATACATTTATGCCTAAATTTCCTCTTTGTATAGGGGATAGCAGTCTTATTGGGTTAGGCTTTACCCTAATAATTTCATCTTAACTTGATCATCTGCAAAGACTATACTTCCAAATAAGATCATAGTTATAGATACTGGAGATGAGGAGTTCAACATTTTTGGTGTGTGTGTGGGGGGAGATAGGGGCGGGGGGGGGGGGCGGGGGGGCACAATTCATTCTATACCAAAGTATGCCAAAAAGTATCATTATAAAATAAATCAAAGCATAGCTGTCCTTGTCTTAGTTCCTCATGACTATTTAAAAGTTCACTTTCTTAGGCTAGAATTAAAGCTGTTTCCATTATACAGTGGGGCCTTGACTTACGAGTTTAATTCGTTCCGTGACTGAGCTCATAACTCAAATTAAAAAGTGAACGAGTGAGACACGTGATGCTGGGCTGATGTTGTGGCGTTCACTGTGACGTTCGCTGCACCAACTAGCGGTGGGGTATCTGAAGCTGGCTCGTAACCCGAATTTTAGCTCGCAACTCAAAGTAAAAATCTGCCGAGAGACGGCTCGTATCTCGAAAAACTCTTTACTTGGGACACTCGTAAGTCAAGGCCCCACTGTACTCCCAATCTACCTTTCTCATCTCTTCTTCTGTTAGTGCCTCTCAATAACCCTTTGCTCTAGTTAGTATATGCCTGATCTTGGTCTCTTTTCAACTTAGTTGATATTAACATATTTACCTGAAATTTTTTTCCTGAATATTAAAAAGTAATTTTTGCAACCCAAACTCAAAAAAATGTATTTTTATGGAGCCTCAACTGATTCTGAATCCCAAGTAATCATCTTCTATTCCATTTTCCCAAGGCATCTATTGAATGCTCTTAAAATGTAAGTTGCTAAGCTTGACTCCATTAGTTATCTTATGAGTCTTTTCTTCTAATTCTTAGATGGATTCTATTGTATTCCTTTTAACAGAACCAAATGGAATGTAAATAGTAGCTATGCAAGGATAGTTTATTTGTGAAATTGAACTCTGTTTAAAAGTAGATAAATCTCCAACCTGCTCAAAATTTCAAGCTGATAGAATTACAGTGCTATCGACAGAAATGGGTAAGCTAGATAGAGCAGCCTCTTTGTCAAAATTATGAGTTTGATTGTTGTTGGATACCTGTTGAATATGTCATGGTAGAATTCACTTTGTGCTTGCAAATGAGAGAGTTAAATTTATTACATAAATTCTCAAGCAGAGAATGTAAGAAGAGTAACTAGAGACTACGCAACTTTGGAAGACTATATTTATGTGGTTGAAGGAGAAATGATTGCCAGAACTAGATAAAGTGAGGAAATTAAAGGTCAAAAGGAAGATAGAATGTATCCGATTGGTATAGGATATAAATTTAAAAATTGTTGATTCACATCTTAGTTCTAGACTATAGGAATAAAGGTAGCACAAAGTTGGAAATATAGGCTAATATATTTATATAGATAGCTAGATAACTTCTTTTTCATAGAAAATGTTCTGAAAGGTTTTAATAGAAATATACATACAGATATATATATTTTTTTAACTAAGGAAAGTTGTTTTCCCAACTATCTACTTTAGAAACAAAAATAGCAACAAGGAGAACATTCTCTTCATGATCTTGGCCTGTTTTTTCCTTTCATCTATTTTCATTCTCATAGTAAATCATAACATTGAGCTGAGCTTTAACACTCACACTTAAGATGAAAACCTTAAAGTACACATTTAATGGGAATGAAATTCATAAATCATACTACTTAATGATGGCTGATTTAAGACTTTCATTTCAATTAAGTCTATGTATAAAGTTATAATTATTGCCAGTCTGCCTTTCTATTTATACTTTTGCCACTCCTCAAGAGGCCTAATGAGTTTATTGGATAATTTTGGGAGATTAAACCTAAATCCAACTTTTTTTTTATTTCATTTGAAATTCTAAATGCAATGGTTCACCTTCAGCACTTGGTTACATAATGGATAACACAGTTAATTTATCTTCCCCTGATGATAATTCTGACTTTTACTTAAAAGGCATCATCATTTAAGTGCTATAAATTTAACCACTAGATGATAATTCCCGCCCACCCTAGGATTATGACAAAGCAACTTGAGAGTAACTGATGAGTTTCTAGCACCATCTGCCAAGAGCAAAGGAGCAATCCTCTCTGGCTCTCTTCTTAATGGGAAAATGAGCGCTTTTATGTGTGACCAAATACATCTCTTAAACATTTTTGCTTCCTTTTAGATTGTTAATTTTTAGACAATTACATTGAAAGGAAGAAAATGCAAGTGAAACCACAGCTAGAATCCCTTAAATGATGCCTGCAATTGGAAATAACAATTGCAGTTAACCCAAAATAATCCCATAATCTTACAAGATGTCTTACAAGTCATTGCTGCTCTATTCCAGTGGGAATGTTCTGAAGACAGAAAGTGATGTTTTTACATGTTGCCATGCTATAAAATACAGTGTGATCTTGTTTACTATCCCCAGTGACCTGCCAATGTGGAATTCTTATTTGCTCCTTTTGGGGATTGTGGTCAGAATTTTTAATTTGAAATACGTCTCCTTCTCCACTATGCATAGAATCTCATGTTCGTAGTATTTTAGAAAGGAAATGTTCAAAAATCCAGAGAGGTATACAATTTGAAAACAAAACACTTCTTAAAAAATAATATTTTCTAGAACCAGGCAGAGCTGAGGCATTGGGAGGAAAGGAAGTGCCCTCTTGCCCCTCCTCTAAGCTACGGGCACCACCACCAATACAAGTCTGTTTAAACCATCCTGACTGGGCCCCAGATACCTCCATAAATCCCAGTTCCAGTTCAGGAGAGGAGAGCAGCTCAGAACAAGAACATTGAAGGGCGAGTCCCTAAGCAGACCCAGCTTCTGGGCTATGTAGGCCCTGACCACCTGACCACAAGGTATAATGATTGCAAAGTAAGAAATAAAACTTTTTTTTTAAAATACAGGTGAGCCGAAACCGGTTTGGCTCAGTGGATAGAGTGTCGGCCTGCGGACTGAAGGGTCCCAGGTTCGATTCCGGTCAAGGGCATGTACCTGGGTTGCGGGCACATCCCCAGTAGGAGATGTACAGGAGGCAGCTGATCGATGTTTCTCTCTCATCGATGTTTCTAGTTCTATCTCTCTCCCTTCCTCTCTGTAAAAAATCAATAAAATATATTTTTAAATAATACAGGTGATATAAACAATAGGAAAGCTTCTAGAGAAAAGTATTAAAAATCAGCGAGTTCAGCAAAATTATGGAACACAGGCTGACATGTGAAAACTGATTATTTTCTAATACTTGCATTTAAAAATAGAAAGTTTAAGATATCAATTGCAACAGCAAACAACAGTATCAAATAAGAATGAATCGAAGATAATTTGTGCAAGAGCACCACACAGATAACTGCACAGCATCTCGCTTTTATTGTTTTCTTCTGGAGTTGCATGTTGGCTTCTCTCATTCATCAACTCTGCTGCTTAGAGATCAGAAAACATCTGACTGACTCAGCTCAGCTTGTTTCTCCAATGCCTTAAAATAGATTCTTATTTGTTTTGTGTTACCCAGTTTTTCTAATTTTACTCTGAGAAAAGTGGTCTACTAAAAGCTGGGTCATCACAGTAAGAAGTCAGAAGTTTTTCTAACCTTGTTTTACCAACAGGGAGATCTTTCCTTTCTATATATTCATTCTTAAAAATTAGCTAATGTCTGATATGAGAACATTTAGTAAAGTACTTTGCATTTACCTTTATTTTTTTTTATTGATTTCAGAGAGGAAGGGAGAGAAGGAGAGAGATAGAAACATCAAATGATGAGAGAGAATCATTGATCGGCTGCCTCCTGCATGCCCCACATTAGGGATCATACCCACAACCCAGGGCATGTGCCTTGACCAGGAATCTAACCATGAACTCCTGGTTCATAGGTCAATGCTCAACCACTGAGCCACGCTGCCCGGGCTGCATTTACCTTTTAAATATAGAAAACTAATTGTGTAGTTGACAAATTTTTACTTGATTAAAGAGTATTAAATTACCAATTAATTTTTTTTTCATGCACCTATTTGAGTACTACAAACACTAGTTTTTATATATGAAATGTTCACTCTTAAAATTTCACATTGTAATACCTGAATATACACAAAATATTAAAACCCAATGATTATATTTTGAACTAAAATATAATTTTCTATTTTTCACAGTTTTTTATTGCTCTAAATATTTTATATAACATAGCAATCTAATTAAATTGTGTAGATTCTAGATTTTGATTGCTCAGATTCAAATCCTATCTTGATCACTTACATGTTACTTAAAATCTTTGTATCTTAATGGAAAAAGGTCATTAAGACTAGTACCTACATCAGGATTGGGGTGGGGCTTACCTGAGATGATGCATACCATGTATTGGCACAATTGCCAGCCACAAGTAATGCCTGATGCTCCAATTTAAATCCCTATTATCTTTGTGATTTAAGACAGTGTATCCAATATTTTTATTCTCATTATCAAGATATAAAATTATACAATAGTATCCTTTTAAAACTTGAAATGTGCTCAGATATTTGAATGGCACCTAAAACCGGTTTCCCAACTCACAAATATTGTTCTTTTATTGATACATGATCACTTTCCAAATTTAATGTTGGGGATTTTACAACAAAGAGCATAAGTCCCTAAGAATGAGAATGCCACTGTATTAGTGCTTGGAATGTTTAATGTAAATGATTTTCTTACCATCAAAAACTTTCCTTGTTTTTACTTTCCCTTCCTTTTGCTCTATGGCCATCTACTGCATGTTGTTTTAAGCACTGGGAACACAGACATAAAGGCTAATTCCTGTTGTCAAGAAACCCACAGACTAAAGGGGAGGCAAGAGTTAAAAGAGGGCATTATTATTTGTGTGATGGTAAGGAGATGTACAAGGGGGCATGAAATGAGTGGCGGTGTTTTCTGCAATGATTATTTTATGTCATAGGTTTTTGGCTTTTGGTTGTTGTTTTCAGTTTGATCTTATTAATCTAAAAATATGTTTTAGGTAAAGGAGAATAAAAGCAAGCTACACCTGAGCAGAATAACAATGGAATCTCTATTGCTCTTGCCTATCTTAAGGAGGAAATTACTAAGACATAGTCATTTTTTTTTTTTTTTTTTTTTTTTTAGGTAAAGAGAATGACAGGCATTGCCAAAGAAAGTCTGAAGTCTTAAAAAATTGAAAATAGTACACCCTCTTAATTTATGTTCAGTAAAGCACTTTTTAGGAGCTTCTTCCAAAATCTTACTAGTGATTTAGTGAAAGCAAAAGTACTTGCCAGTAATGATTATTTGAAGCGGTATTAAAATCTGACTAGTAAGTAAAATGATTTAATGGCTGTGCTTAGAATCCATCTTGCTCCTTTGGAGTAACTGTCAATAGGAAATCTAGGGGTATCATCTGCCACAATCCTGCCCTTGAAGAGAGAATATGTGGACAAATTAAAAACATATGCCCCGAGGAGCACTCTCACCTACTCCCTCGCTTTTCCATGAGGCCTCCACATGCAGGTTCCAACTTGTGGCCTTAGCATGCCCAGCATTTAGTTACAGTGGCTATGGAAGGATTGGAAGTAAGAACGATAAGAGAAAAATATATTCAGAATGAATGTAAAACACCAGGTCTCCCCAAAGCCCAAAGCCATAGCCTTTGTTGAGGGCCAGTAGCTTAATAGCATGGAATTTTGGACACATCATGCTTTATAGGAAGCCAATAAAAGGTACTTCTTCCAAAGGAAGTTGAAATATGCCACATATGAATTCCTGTGTTCACTGAATAAGGATTGAAAATTTCAACTCAAGAATAGCGACGGATATGTCCTTCTATGTACTGTTTTCAGTTGATTAAATTGGTACAAACCAGTTTAGTTATGTACATGAAGTCTTAAAAATATCAATGACAGCTTTTTAAAATCAACTCTACATGTAGTTTATAATAAATAGATAAGAGATATATAAAAGGCTAAATGCACAAAAGATGTTCTTTATATAATTGTATAATATAAATATTAAAAGTTAAGTGTCCAATAACAAAGTGCTTGAATAATTCATAGTAATTAATTATAATGAAAAACATATGATTGTAAGATGGCATTAACAAACCCAACTTCAATAGCATGGGGAAGTACAAATACTATAATGTTAAATAAAACCACACAATCAAAATGTCAGTTACAGTATGATGGTTATATTAAAATAAACGTATATAGTCTATATAGAGGAAAAATTATTTCTTTTAATAAATTAGCATAGATCAAAATAAAAATATTCAAATATTAACTTTGATTTTCTTTGGGTGATAACTTTATAGAGATGTAGATTTACTTTTCGTTCTAAATTTTTTTATTAAGAAAAATTTCCTAGATTTAAAATTAGGGAAAATACTTTTAAGCTTCAAACCACATAAAGATTTTTATTTAGCATTTTTAGGTAAATATTTAAAGTATAACTTACTACAGTTTTATATGGCAATCATTATTCAGAAGTATCCTTGCTAGTACTTATATAACAGAACATGAGAATCCCCATGAAATCAAGTGTAGTTATGCTAATACTGCCATGATGCACTTTTTTTTTTAATCCTCACCTGAGGTTATTTTTCCATTTATTTTTTAGAGAGAGTAGAAGGGAAGAAGGGAGGGAGGTTGAGAGAGAGAGAGAGAGAGAGAGAGAGAAAGAGAGAGAGAAACATTGGCGTGAGACAGATCAATTGGTTAACTCCTGTACATGCCTCAAGCCTGCAACCCAGGTACAAGACTGATGTGGGTACTCAATAACCTAGATAAGCAATTCCGGAGAACCAAAATCTAACATGGAAATCAGCAAGATTGTCCACAAGAGCTACAGAGTTGAGAGATAAACTTGGAAAAAGTCATTCATTATAGCTGTCAGAAAAAGACCATTGATAAAGTAAAAGAAAGGGGGAAAAGATGAGAAATAATTATAAAGCAATATATAATTAATTCAAAAATGGAAGGGTCGTGAAACACTTGACCAGGGATTACTAGTAAATGTCACTTTTTTTTTTTAATTCTCGTCCAAGGAGTAAGAATATTTTTTCCATTGATCTTTCAAGTAAGTGGAGAGGATGGATGAGGGGGGAGAAAGAGAGGAGAGAGAGAAAAAAATTGATGTGAGAGAGATGCATTGATTGGTTGCCTCCTGCACATGACCCACCCAGGCTGGGGATAAAAACTGCCACCCAGATATGTGCCTTTGACGGGGAGTTGAACCTGTGACCCTTTCATGTGCAGTGTGCAGACCAACTCTGCCACACTGGCCAGGGCATGATGTACTTTCAAAAGTATAACTCAATAAACATATCTTCTGAAGTCTAATATCCCTGAAATTATGCAATCTGAACAAAAATCAGTGGAAATCGAATAAATGTGACCATAAACACCCTCCTAAGAGGGAGAAATGTTTGCAGAGACCATTTTCACATAATGCACTGAGAGATCTGGGCAGCTTATGCTTCACGTTCTAGCACCTGCTGCTGCATGTCCTCAGGGAGGCATTTTACACGGGCGAGCTTATAGCTCTCTCTGCTACTACAGATGAGATCTCAGCACACAGCACTGAGAAACAGGATTTGGATTTGTGCTAGTTTCTGAGGAATTGTGGGGTCTATAAACTAAAAAAAAGATATTACTTCTCCATTACTCATTTTCTGAAATGCCAGACAGTGTTTCTATGTTATTGTTTCTATGTTATTGTTTTAAATGGAAGCCAGTATTACTAAGTTTAGAAAGTTACATGTAGACCAACTAAATGTTTACAGCTAAACAGAGAAAAGTTAAAAATTCCTGCCAGGGAAAAACAAAATGGGTTTGTTTACTGAACAGAAGCAGATAGAGTTCCTGTTTCCAGGATAATATTATTTAACTAGAGACCCGGTGCAAGAATTTGTGCACCAGTGGGGTCCCTTGGCCTGGCCTGCAAGATTGGGCTGAAACCGGCTCCTTGACATTCCCCAAGGGGTCACGGATTGGGAGAGGGTGCAGGCCAGGCTGAGGGACCCCACTGGTGCATGATTGGGTCCCGGGAGGGATGCAGGAGGTTGGCCAGCTGGGGAGGGACCGCGGGAAGGGCTCCAGGGCATGTCCAGCCCGTCTCCCTCAGTCCCGATCGGCTGGACCCCAGCAGCAAGCTAACCTACCAATTGGAGCGTCTTCCCCCTGCTAATCAGTGCACATCATAGCAACTGGTCGATAGTTGACTGCTTCCTAGTGGTCAGTGCACATCACACTGAGCAGTTAAGCGGCCTTACTATATCATTAGCATATTACTCTTTGATTGGTTGAATGGTCTACTGGTGGACCAGATACTTAGCATATTAGGCTTTTATTTATATAGGATAGGAAGACTACATATGCCTCACTTACATGCCTTAGCTTAGATGCATAGATAAAATGTGCATTTATACTTTTACAAATACTCTTCCGTCAGAAGAGTTTCAAGTGAAATAAATAGTAAAGCATAAAATAGGACCCAAATTTTTGAAATTTTGATGCCTGTTGCCAAAGTGCAATGGAAAAGTCACAAGCCACTCTCCTGCAATGCCTATTTCTTTTCCTTTTGCATTTTTTATTTCTTGATTTTTTTGGCATTAATTCAATGCACTTGACTCAGATACCTGAAGCATAGAGCTAGAAGAGCAACACCGAGGCTGAGATTATTTAAAACGGGGGATGAGGGAGAGGGGGAGTATTATAGATAGCCTGGAGGCAAATACTCAGATGAGACACTAGGTTGCTAACACTTCTATACAAATGACTAGAGAAGGTTTAGGGAGAAATGTTGGCTCTTTAAAAGACATAAAACTTCTTACATGTTCTTCCTCCCCTCTCTCTAGATATATAACATCACCTCTTACTCATATCATGCTCTAGTGAAAGCAAAATAGTTCTTTATCTGCAGACATGCTACAGGCATACATTTTGCAGTGACTCTGCATAGAGTGTTGCTCTACTTGTGCTGTCCCTTCCTTTGTTCAAGGTACAGTGTTGCATTCTCATTAAAATCAGCCCAGCCTGTGATTGAAAGCTTTGGGTAGCTACTAATGCAGGGATGCACATCAAGGTAACTCCAGCTTTCTGCATGCCCTTTGCCACTGGGATGCTTACCAAGTCTCAGAACAAGGCAGAAGGCTGAGAAGTAAGACAGAAGACCTCTGCTAACAAGCAGAAAAAAAAAAACAGCAGAATTTGAAGCAATCTCTGAGGAACTCCGAGACAAACACTGAATTTGGGATTGCCAAGGGATACAGAAATTGACAAACTAGATCCTCAAGAAAGGGTAACACAGAGAAGTGAAACACTTTACACTGGTTTTCCCCTTAGGACAGTTGCCAAGGGTAAGGGACTTAGAAGCCAAACAGAAATATATGAAATGTAGAGGAGAGATTTTGGATAGCTCACTGACACAAAATTTAAGATCCAGAAATCACCAAATATGAGAGATCCTACGCAAATTCTAGAATGCACATTTGTAACTACAGAGGGCCACAAGAGTGAGGGTAAATCTGAAGGAAAGAAAAAAGAAAAAGAGAAAGAGGCTCCAAAACTTGCCATCAGCCATCTCTGTCTTGAATTGGATAGGTCTGATCTGCTCCTCTGATTCTGGCAAATGATGGTGTAACTTATCTTTGGAGAGAAAAGTAGGAATACATTGAAAAGTGTAACACAGTGTGACTACAGTCCTAGACTAGAGGAGGGAGGGGAGGAGAAATATTTAAAGAATTAATGGTCAAGGACTTCCCAAAACTGACAAAAGGCATCAAGCCACAGATTAAAGACAGTGTACAAAACCCAAGTAAGTAAATAAGAAGAAATCTGCATTATCGTAAGCTTACTGAAAGGCAATGGCAAAGAGAAACATCTTGAAAGCAGTCAGAGGTGGAAAATAATATGCTTTCTTCAAAGGTAGGCAATTAAATGAGCAGCTGAGAAAAGAACAGATTTCACATGCTGAAAGTAAACTATTACCAGCCTCGAGCTCTAGATCTGGTGAAAATTTCCTTCAAAATGAAGAAAAAAAATAAACCCTGTTTCCAGTTTTTTAAAAAAGGTAAATAACGTAATTTGTTGCCAATAAATCAAGATTAGCACATTTTTAAATGTACAATATGGTATTGTTACCTATAGGCAGTGTCGTACAGCAGATCTCTAGAATTTATCTTAACTGAAACCTTTTGCTAATTTTATTATCGACTCCTCATTCTTCACCCAAAACCCCTAGCAATATTAAAGAAAAACTAAAATGAGCTCTTCAGGCAAAAGGAAAATAACCCTAGAAACAAAATCATGGACATTCAAAAAAGAATAAAGACTATCAGAACAAATTTTCAGGAAAATATATAGGAACACTTACTGTACAGAAATAGAGCAGTACTTTATTGAGGGGTTAAATATATGCTTTATTCACATTATAATTTTAATCTACAATTTTTTAAAAAAAGAGTCTACATGATAAAGAGGAAAAACAATTCATTGTATTTTCCTTGTAGAATACAATAGCTCTAAAAGCATTGGTTTGTGGTTCCTCAAAGCTATATTGATAAATGCTTGTGAAGATAATAAAACAAAACATATGGATCTGTGTCTGAAGATTTAGTGATATTTGAAAATATTCATGAGGATATACAGATTTTGGAGCCACATTACACTCAAATTTGAAAAAAAAAAAACCTTCAAAGCTATTACTAGTAATTGTAACTGATAATTATGGAAAACTCTTCATCCAGGAAAAAAAATATACAGGAAGGTTTTACAAATCCTGACAGGAAACACAATTCCCATCACTGTAATATATACACATCTCAGATGATGTCTTTACAGCAACCTCCCATTTAAATGTCAAATACTGAAACAGGCTTTATTTGAAAAGGCATTTTGAATAGAGGTGTTATTTTCTCAAGGTTACAATCAGTTGATAGCAGAATTGGGATTCTGACCTAGAACTCCATGTATTTTACATGTAATATAAGCTATATATTTGGAAATTGTTTGTTGTCTTGAATATTTAATCTGTTAGAAGGCTATAAATATATTTCAGTACAGCACAAGTCTTTCCCCCTTTCATTATAATTAATAAAACTCACAAATGGAACCTTAATATAACAAGGTTTTCTTGATCAGGTGATAAGGAAGCCAAACAAAAAAAGTGTTTTGTTGGCTTATGATGATATGATATGGTGTTTAGAATTTTTGGTAAGGCAAAGAACAAAAGTAAACTGAACTCTAAATATGACTTATTTGACTTCCTATAAAAATGCCATTACCTTTCAACCGTAGACCTTGCTCCAAAACGCCAAAATCTGTCAACCCATTTAAAAAAAAGAGGTAAATTCACAAATTGCCCATCACAATAAGATGACCCCTCTAATAGTTCTGGAGCTTAGAGAATGAAGTATGGGCATTGTTTTTCTTATAGAGATGAAAGCAATTGTCATTTTAATCTATTACAAAAAGCTAGTCTGAGCTACATTTCATCATCAGGTGCTATAACTATGAATGTGGTTTCTTACAATTACAGGTATAATGAAATTTGACTATAATTAAATGGTGCAGTGTTTGTTGAAATTGGATTTTACTTTATCATTTCACAAAAATAAAATAGTCATATAGTTGTTTCTGTGATGATCCACTTACATTATTCTTTCTTTGGGAGCAAAATTTTTACATTTTAAATTTCATATTTATTGTCTATGAAACAGTACTCACTTCAGAACGTTTTTTAGAAATAATATGGAGAGGGAAGGAGAGGAACAGACAGACAGACACTTACATAAAAACATACCACACCCAAGTACCCAAGGTTTTTCTCCCTTTTGAGAGCTAAAAATTATCTTTCTATCTAGAACAGTGGTTCTCAACCTTGGCTGCACATTAGAATCATCTGGGAATCTTTTTAAAATCCTGATTTCTGGGCCTCATCCTCCGGAAATTCTGTTTCTTTGTTACTAATGTTGTGGCCCCACCCCATAACAAAGAAACAGAATTTCCGGAGGATGAGGCCCAGAAATCAGGATTTTAAAAAGATTCCCAGGTGATTCTAATGTGCAGCCAAGGTTGAGAACCACTGATCTAGAATATTTTTGTCTTAGCTTTGGTCCTTCCAGTTTATCAATTTCCCTATTAAGCTAGAGTATGTATAACCAAACACAACACTCCATATGCTGTCTGATTAATTCACTATTTGGGACAATATGCTGTATTTATTGAAATCAGATGACCCCTTAAACTCTCAAGCATTGTATTCCAGGCTTAACAATCAACGCTCCTCTTTATCACTGATGCTCTGCTAGTCTGTAAGGTTGTGCTTAAGATTGGTTATTTTCTCATTTATTGTGCTATACTTCAGGAATCCTTTTAATCTGTTTTTTAATATCCATTAGCACCATAAATATTATTTAGTATTAAGTTTGATAATTTACTTCTCTTCATTTTCTCTGTTTTCTTTATAGAGTTTCTCCTAATCAGATGCTGAGACTCCAAGGCTGTATTTCTACAACTTTCACTTTTTCTCTCATTTTTTTCATAGTTGTGTTTTGGTTTTAATTTATCAGAATTTCTTTAACTTAATTATTCTATCCTAATAATGGCTGTTTAAAAGATACATAGTCATTCTTTTTAAATTAAAAACTGCTCTTTATTCTCTCTTTCATAAAACATCTTATTTTTTATATCATGGTTAAAATATATTTTCAAAATTCTTTTAGAGGCTAATTTTGAGATGTTTTTGTTTTCTCTTTCTCTGTTTTTTTTTAAAAAAAGGTTCTTCTTGCCCTAACCGGTTTGGATAGAGCGTCGGCCTGTGGACTGAAGGGTCCCAGGTTCAATTCCGGTCAAGGGCATGTACCTTGGTTGCGGGCACATCCCTAGTAGGGGGTGTGCAGGAGGCAGCTGATCAATGTTTCTCTCTCATCAATGTTTCTAACTCTCTATCCCTCTCCCTTTCTCTCTGTAAAAAAAATTTAAAAAATCAATAAAATATATTTTTTTAAAAAGGTTCTTCTGTTTCTTCTCTGTGCTCATGCTCAATTTTGTATGATCTTTTTTCTTTAAAATTTATAGCTCTAATTTTCACAATATATTAGGTGAATACTGGTCTGCTTTTAACATAAAACAAGAAGTAATTTTTTGAAATCCCTTTACAACTCTTTGAACATCATTCTAACTTTCCCTTCAATGACAAAAGCAAGTCAAATGAAGAAAGATAGTCTTTTCAACTAGCCTTTTCAATAATGGAGCATTTGAAAGTCTACAGGCTGAAAATGAACTTTGATCTAGATCTCACACTACATATAAATATTAACTCAAAATGAATCCTGGATATAAGCTAAAGTGTAAAACTATGAAATTTACAGGGAAAAATAAAAGGCAGACAAACATTTTCAGCGTCTAGGTCCAGGCAGAGTTCTTAAAACCAATAGTATGATCCATGAAGGGAAAACCAATAGTATGATCCATGAAGGGAAAAATCTGATAAACTAGATGTCAAAAAAATTTAAAACTTACTCTGTGACTCTAAGAGAAATAAAAGACAAGCTAAATAGTGGAAGAAAATGTTGGAGAACTATATATTGACAAAGGACTAGTATTTAAAACAAAGAAAGAACTTTTGAAACTCAAGAGTAAAAATACAAACATGTGCAAAAGACTGGAAGTGACATTTCAACAAAGAGGACATGCAGATGGCAAGTTGGTGAGACAGTGTATGTTGCAGACAACTGCAATCCATGAAAGCTACAGGAGCTGTCATAAAGAGGAACCCCCACTCTCCACTGGATTTTTGGCTTGGAACAAGCAGAGAGCAGCTGGATTCAACACAGTGACTAATTTTACCTATCTGTAGCCCCTTGTCTCATTATATGCTTCTTTTAATACATTAACATAGTAAACAACACCCCCCACGCTGCCATGATTGGAAATGGAAAGCTTATGTAAGGGTACAAAATTGCTGACAGGGCTCTTTTAAGAAGTCTCCACCCTTTTTGGAGAAAGATCCTGAATATTCCTCCTACTCTTTGAATGCCCTACCCCTCGATTAAACGAGCCTCAATAACAGAAGTAAATCCCTCTAGTGAGAGGCTGCTCTGCTTCACTAATAAACTCACTTTCACTTTAAACTCTGTGCTGGCTTGTATTTGAATCCTGTCCCACATGAAGCTAAGAACCACAGTGGGCCATGGCCCCAAGAATGCGTACATCAGTAGCACATAAAATATATTTAATATTATCAGCCGTGAGAAAATTTTAAATTAAGACCACAATAAACTGTCACTACACACCTAACAGAATGACTAAAAATATGGACAACACCAAATGTTGGTTACAGTGTGATTTCACTCACCCAGTTTCTGTTGGATCACTCATACATTGCTGGTGGGGATGTTAAACAGCACAGCAACTCTGTAAAACAATTTGTCAGTTTCTTAAAATAACTAACTCGCAACTACCAGCTATTGCATTCCTGCACATATAGCCCAGAAAAATGAGCACTTAATCCCCACAAAAACCCTCACATAATTTTCACAGCAGCTTTTTTGAAAATATGTTTTTTATTGATTTTAGAGAAAAAGGAAGCAGGAGGGAGAGAGAAACATTGATGTGAGAGAGAAATATCCATCAGCTGCCTCCTGCACACACCCCAACCAAGGGTGGAGCCTTCAACCTGGGAATTGAACTGGCAGCCTTTCATTGCACAGGATGATGCTGAACCAACTGAGTCACACCAGCCATAGCAAAGCAACTTTTTTTGGTAATTGTGAAAAACAGGAGTAATCAACCTAGATTGTTCTTTAGCAGGCGAAAGGTTAAGAAAGCTTTGTGTATCCATACCATGGAATCCTCTTCAGCAATGAAAAGGAATGAACTATTGACACATGCAAAAACCTGCACGAATCTCCAGAGACTTGTACAGAGCAAAAAAAATCCAATCAAAAAAGATTATATATTATACTAGAGGTCTGGTGCACGGGCCCTCGGGGGATGTCCAACTGCCGTCCATGAGCCCAGCTTCTGGCTGAGCGGCACTCCCGCTGTGGGACACACTGACCACCAGCACCAGCGGGCAGCTCCTGCATTGAGCATCTGCCCCTTGGTGGTCAGTGTGCATCATAGCAACCGGTCGTTTCGCTGTTCAGTCAATTTGCATATTAGCCTTTTATTATATAGGATTATTCCATTCATATAATGTCTTCAAATGAAAATTTTTAGAAATGGTGAAGTGATTATATCCAGAGTTTAAGAATGTGGATGGTAGAAGGGAGAAAAGTGGGTGTGTGTAATCTGAGGGGTCCTTGTGACAAGTTTTGTATCTTCATTAGATCAATATCAATATCCTGCTGTGAGATATTGTACTAGAGTTTAGCTAAATGTCATTACTGGGACCATTGTGCAGGCAAGGTACAATGCATGGGCTCTCTTTGAATTTATTTGCCAACTATTTGTGAATCTACAGTTATGTTAAAATTAAACTTTTAATTTTAAAAAAGAAAAGGCATGTAGATTAAAAAACTCCCTGAAATCTGGAGAGATAGCTGGAACAGTAACTGGAGATCACACAGAGAGCCAGAATCATTCCTATTTTCATCAGTCAGTCTGTGAACTTAGGTCATGGATAGAATACTGAGTTTGGGGGCTTTTGTTTATTTGTTTGTTTTTGTTAGTAGGGAGTCAAAATTAGCCCTAAACTGTTAACAAAAGTTAAGAGCAAGACAAAAAGTAATCAGCTGTTCTCAAATAGCTCAACTGCCTCCCAGAGCAAAGCTTAAGAATGTTTTTAGGAATTCAAAGCATCTAGCATCCGCCCTGCCAGTGTGGCTCAGTGGTTGAGCTTTGAGCTGTGAACCAGGAGGTCACAGATCAAATCCTGATCAGGACACATGTGGCCTGGATCCCCAGTGGGGGGCCTGCAGGAAGCAGCAGATCAATGATTCTCGTCATTGATGTTTATTTCTCTCTCTCTTTTCCCTTCCTCTCTGAAAGCAATAAAAATATATTTAAAAAAACAAACAAACATCCAGCATTCAGTCAAAAACCACCAAGCGATGTTTCTTCTTTCTGCTTTTTGTCTTCCTGAAAGACAGTCTAGTCCTTTTTTAATGAGATTTTTCTATTTAAACTTCTCCTGAGGTAGAAAGCGACTTCCCTGCTCAATACTAGTATATTTATTTTTGTTTTCTAAGTAATATATCCTTCACATTCCTCCATTTGTATGAATCACAAATGTAATCAGCATAATATATTTGAGAAGTTTAATTAATAATGTATTAAATGGAGAATTAATACAAATAAAATCTACACTAATAAAAGAGAAACATGGTAATTAGCGTACGACCGCTACCCTTTTCATTGGCTAATCAGTGAGTATATGCAAATTAACTGTCAGCCAAGATGGCGGCCAGCAGCCATGCACTGAAGTGAGCACTGAAGGGAGACTTGCTTGCTGCGGACTCCAACGTTCCCCACCTCACTTGCCGGCCTCTCAACTGCAAGTCTAAGCAACTATGTACTATGTTGCAAATAAGAAGCTAAACAAAACACCAGAAACCAGCTGGACTGAAAGCCAGCGGACCGAAACTTTGTATCGATGTTTTCAGCAGCGAGGCCTCAGAACTAAAGCTGGCCCAGAATAAAAAAAAAAACAAAAAAAAAAAACAAGGAGCGGTTGGAAGCTTCAGTCACTCGCTTCCGGAAAACAGCCCTCAGCCCCTCACCCAGACTGGCCAGGCACCCCAGTGGGGACCCCCACCCTGATCCAGGACACGCTTCAGGGCAAAGCAGCCAGCCCCCACCCATGCACCAGGCCTCTATCCTATATAGTAAAAGGGTAGTATGCCTCCCAGCACCGGGATCAGCGTGACAGGGGGCAGCGCCCAAAACCCCTGATCACCCTGCGGCTCTCTGTGTGACAGGGGGCGGGGCCACAACCCACCCCGCCCCCCCACGGGCCCTGCTCTGTGCCTGATAAGGGGGAGCTCCCCAATTCCCTGATTTCCCTGCGGCTCTTTGTTTGACAGAGTGCAGCACACCAACCCCCTGATCGGCCCTCCTCTGTGTGTGACAGGATGCGGCGCCCCAACCCCTCCCCAACCCCCCCCCGCCACGGGCCCTGGTCTGTGTGTGACAGGGTAGAGCCATAACCTCTCCATCGGCCCTGCCCCGAGTGTGACAGTGGTGGCACCCCAACCCCCTGATTGGCCCTGCTCTGTGGGTGATAGAGGGTGGCGCCCCAACCCCCCTCCACGGGCCTTGCTCTGTGTGTGACAGGGTAGAGCCATAACCTCCCCATTGGCCCTGCCCTGAGTGTGACAGGGTGCAGCGCCCCAACCCCCTGATCCGCCCTGCTCTGTGTGTGACAGGGGGTGGTGCCCCAACTCCCCTATTGGCCCTACTCTGTGCATGATGGGAGGAGCTCCCCAACCCCCTGATTGACCCTGCTCTGTGAGTGACAGGGTACAGACCCCCAAACCCCCTGATGGGCCCTGCTCTGTGAGTGACAGGGGGCAGCGCCCCAACCCCCTGATCGGCCCTGCTCTGTGCATGACAGGGGGTGGCACCCCAACCTCCCCATCGACCCTGCCTTGAGTGTGACAGGGGGCGGTGCCCCAACCCCCCAATTGGCCCTACCCTGAGCGTGACTGAGGGTGGCATCGCAACCTCCCGATCCGCCCTGCTCTGTGCATGAAGGGGTGGCGCCCCAACTCCCCAATCGGCCCTGCTCTGAGCCTGACCAGGGGCTGCACTTAGGGATTGGGCCTGCCCTCTGCCATCCGGGAGCAGGCCTAAGCCAGCAGGTCATTATCTCCCGAGGGGTCCCAGACTGCGAGAGGGCACAGGCCGGGCTGGGGGACCCCCCTCCCTTCGCCCCCCCGAGTGCACAAATTTTTGTGCACCGGGCCTCTAGTTGACAAATAATATTCATTCCAATTATTTTTAAACTAATTGGGCCAAATATTGCTCACAATTATTAACTGCACATTAAGTTTCTGATCCATAATTTATAGCATTTACATTTTTTGCTCTAACCCTGAATTCTAGTTGTAAGCTTCAAAGTTGAAAGAGATTTGTATCTGAGAAGTTAAACATCTTCTATACTATACAGTACTCATGGGTAGCACCCCAAGGGTAAAAATTTTGTTAAATGAATGCAGTTGGGAGGGTAAGTACCTGTCCATTAATAAATGTCCTAGTGAGTACTAATATTAACTTTAATTTTATCCCCAAATCAATAAGTAGATATTGGAAAGAGGTGATCAGATTTGCATTTTCAAATTAATCTGAGAAGTGTACAGGATCTACATCGGATAATTGAAGATTCCAAGCAGGAATATTGGTGAGGAGGCTGTTTGCCACTGCCAAGTAATATTACCACAATAGAAGGTAGTGGAAATGGGTACAAATAGAAGTTAATAGAGTCAATAGGCTTGTATGATATAGACTCATAGAAGGATATAAGAACACCTTTTCTTTTTTTTTTTTTTCTTTTTTTTTTTATATATTTTTTTTATTACTAATTTTATTTTATTTTTATTTTTATTTTTTTATTTTAATAATTTTTATTTCTTAAAGTATTACAAAGAGTATTACATATGTCTCCTTTTTTCCCCCCCTTGACATTCCCCCGACCCCCACCCCCCCTCCCCCCCCAGCCCCTTGTCTTGTGTCCATTGGTTTATCTTATCTGCATGCATATAAGTCCTTCAGTTGGTCTCTTAATCCCCCCCGCAACCCTCCCCAGGCTTCCCACTGTAGTTTAACATTCTGTTCAATGTTGCTCTGCTTCTGTATCTACCCCTGTTCATCAGTCCATACTGGTCCCCTTTATTTGTCCCAACCTCACTGGAGTAGTCTCAACCTCAACAGGGCCGTCTGAGCCTCACCAGGGCCGTTTCAACCTCACCGGGGCCGTCCCTACCTCATGGGGGCCGTTTCAACTTCACCGGGATCGTCCCTACCTCACAGGGGCCGTTTCAACCTCACCGGGGTCGTCCCTAACACACCGGGGCCGTTTCAACCTGACCGGGGTTGTCCCTACCACACCGGGGCCGTTTCGACCTGACCAGGGTCGTCCCTACCTCACGGGGGCCGTTTCAACCTCACTGGGGTCGTCCCTACCTCACGGGGGCCGTTTCAACCTGACCGGGGTTGTCCCTACCACACCGGGGCTGTTTCAACCTGTCCGGGGTTGTCCCTACCACACCGGGGCCGTTTCAACCTGACCGGGGTTGTCCCTACCACACCGGGGCCGTTTCAACCTCACCGGGGTTGTCCCTACCACACCGGGGCTGTTTCAACCTGACTGGGGTTGTCCCTACCACACCGGGGCCGAAGAACACCTTTTCTGGCTCAGGTTATGGGGTGGCTTTGCAACATATAATTAAGAGAGAATCTCACAGAGTGGATGTTGAGATGGGTTTTGTAGATAGTAATCTGAGATGCCTGTGACACATCTCGGTGGAGGTGGCTCCTGCATTTCCATAGCTACCGCATGGGTTATGGGGTACTCGTGAGTAAGGGAAACCCTGCAGCCTGGACAGCACCATCTACCCATTTCCTCCTCACTTTCTGTCTATGTCCACATGGACCCCTACCTTGACTTCCTTTACCTTACCTTGGTACTTCTAGAGAACAATATATAGACCTTTGTCTTTAGAAAATCTTGCTCCTAGTGAACATTCTTCTTGCTGTGTGTGTGAGTGTGTGTGTATGTGTGTGTTTTCAGTGAACTTTCAGCAGAAAATGTTAACTCACATTCAACCATGTACATATACACAGATACATATCAAATTATGAGTATTTATTGGACAAAAATGGTTAGGGAGCTCACAATTTTCCTGGCTACAATTAAATTATTATTGAAAATGAATTCAAATAATACGTATAGGATTTATTTGTACCTTTTATAAAAGTAGTAAACAGTTAATGAAATTCATAACAGAGTTCAATGGAATTTCTACTAAAAATACTCCTTCCTTATTGATGCTGAAAGATAATTATACACATTTCTGGCATGTTTATTCTGTTAGTTAGAATGGCATGAGATTACATTACTATTTAGCACATATGTCTCAGTTTTGCTTGCAAGGATAGCTTGAAATATTTGTTAAATTCCTTGTTAATATCCAAAAACATAATGTAGCTTCTATTGTCAAAGGAAAGACATTATTAAAAAGAAAACAGTCAATGTGAAGCGAATTGGTCTTAGAGTATTTGTTAAAATATAACTTTAAGAATTTGGGCACTTAGCCAGGAAGGGTCCTTTGAAGGTCTTCATCGCATGTTACTAATCTAACCCCACATTTTGACTTCAGAGGCTCACACATGTACTTTTTTATTTTAAACTGGTAACCGAAGCTTTATTCTGGCTAGTTTTAAAATAGCTACAGTAGAAACTAACATTCAAAAAGTTTAACAGTCCAGCTGACTCAGTGGTTGAGTGTCGACCTATGAACCAGGAGGTCAGGGTTCAATTCCCAATCAGGGCACATGCCTGGGTTGTGGGTTCAATCCCCAGTGTGGGATGTGCTGGAAGCAGCTGATCAATGGTTCTCTCTCATCATTGATGTTTCTCTCTCTTTCTCTCTCTCCCTCTCCTTTCCCTTTAAAATGAATAAAAAAAATATATTTTTAAAAATTTAACAGTAGGGTAATGGTGATTTATTAAAAAAAATACCAAAATGTACAAAATAAGAAAATAATTTTCCACAAGGTAAATAAAGGTTCTAACAAAATAATTATGTTATTCGAGATCACCTCAAAAGTCTCTTTTCTTCTCCTCTACACTCTCTCCAATTGGTAGTTCCAAAATAAGTACCTCTAGCCAAACTCAGTCTTCAAGGCTGTAATCTCCACATGTCAAACTTGCTACTTAAGATTCCTTGTTGGAAGTTGCACAGTCATAAGTATTTTACATGTCTTAGAAAATAATATTTTCATCTCTCTAAACCCCAGTCTTTCACATAGCAGTAACATTTTCACCAAATTGCTTGTTATTAATTTAAAAAGTCTGTCTAAATTCATCTTCTTCCCTGACTGTATACATGTGATTAATGACCCTCCATTTCTCTGCCTTAATTCTAGTGCAGTCCACCATCATCACTTACATGGCAACAGCATAATCACTGATCTCTCCTTTTGTACGCACATCTCCCGCAAAAAGGATTACCTCAACAGTGGCAAAAATATCCTTCTTGAAAGTGTTTTACATCAATCTATTCCTCATAAATCTTTTAAAATACATTTCTAATTGTCCTTAAAAAATAATCTAACTCTTTATCTTTGCTAACTTCTCTGTGACATGTTTCTTCCTACCTCATTTGATATCATTCAGTAGCCAGAATGATGTCCTTTAAATATAAGAAAGCTCATTCCATCATCTTGCTTAAAATCCTTGTTTTTATTTACTTATTTCTTTATTGATTAAGGTGTTACTTATCCCACCATCGCCTCCCCCCCACACACACACTCATTCCTTCACCCCACTGGTGTTTATGTCATTGGTTGGGCTTATATGCCTGCATACAAGTCCTTTGGTTGATCTCTCCCCCTTACCACCACCCTCCCCTACCTTCCCTCTGAGGATTGATGGTCTGATGGATGCTTCTCTGTCTCTGGAAATCCTTGTTTTTATCTTTAATTTAATTTCCTCCCTAGCACAGTACTCACACTATTTTGTTAACATCTATCATAATTATTGAGAGGGTCAAAAAATAAAATAAATATATTGTGTGGCATGTATTAGGTATTCCATACTTGCTGGCAACTTTGCAAATATCATCTCCATGACTCTCTTTGTTTTAATAAATATAAATGCAGAGATGTTATACTTGCTCTCATGAGGATTAAAGTCAGTGGTACTTGATATGTTTTAAATAAATAATAATCTATAAAGAATAAATGTTTTTTAAATTTTTATGGGGGTGACACTGGTCAACAAAATTATACAGGTTTCAGGAATACAATTCTGCATACAACATGTTATCTGTATACTTCATTGTGTGTTTACCACCCCTAATCAAGTCTCCATCCATCACCATGTATCCCCCCATACCCAATTTATCCCCCCTCCACCAATGCTTTTTTTTAATTTATGAGAAAGTATATTAATATATGAAATATCCCAAATCTCATTCTATACTATAGAAACTTTCTATCATGGAGTATATTTAAGGTAAAATCTCTCTTATGGAATAACATTAGCAAATTGACTAAACAGGCAAAACCTATTAACAGCCTTTTTTTTCATGACTTCCTAAATAAGGGGGTGCTAATTTGATTTAATGTTTACAGGACTTTGAATGTGTTCCTATTTCATACATTAACCCTGGCCATATCCACTGCTATCAGTTCAGTAACAGATATGGAATACTACACAGTTATCAAAGGGAGAGAGAGAAAGAAGATACTCTGAATTTATTATATCATTGGAGGTGATTAAAAATCACTTTTTAGAATTATTAAATACTTTCAGATAATTGAGATTTCTTATCTTCATTCTCACCCTGCTTTGAAAACAACTAGAATACAGGCAAATGAGAAATGGGAAAAAAAAAATTTAATGATCTAGCAAATACCTATAACCCTATACACACTATATGAAGAGGACAGCCAAGTGTACGCAGTGGAAGAGACTGCCACAGAGCACACAGAACTAACTAGCAGGTCTTCCAGGTCAGAGAGACCAAAAGGGCTCCAAAATAGGGATAAGGATTTCACGCTTGAAATTCTAAGGTCGTACGGCAGAAACTTACTGTGATAGCTTTGAAATTTCTTTAGTGGTACCCAGAGAAGGGGATGGGCTGGAGGTGTCTGCGGGAACAAACGCACGAACTACTTCTGCAAAAAGCAGGCTGCTGGGGTGGCAAGGTGCAGCCATCTGACAAGCATGAACAGCTAATCATACTAGAAAAAATGTCTTCACACAAACATGCACACACACACAGAGGCACAAATGAACTGCCACAGCTGTCGCGGCTTCATTGTGAACTTGACAGGTTTCCTGCTTGCAAGGAGCAGCAAGCAGAGCCACATCCAAATGTCCAGGCTAGTGAGGCTGTGTTTTAATCAAAGTCCTATTTTTTCAATTGAACTCATCGCCTTTTTAAATTGAATTTATTGGGGTGACATTGGCTTACGAAACCAATTGGCTTACCTTTCAAGTGTACAACTCAACAAAACATCTGCACACTGCATGGTGCTCCCATCGCCCAAAGCAAAGTCTCTAAAAGTTACCTATTGACTGTGGTTTTCAGCATTAGCGCAGGAATTTTACAAATAATAACCCACTGGCTCCAACCCAGACAATCAGGATCTTTGGGAATAAGATCCAGACATCACTGTGTTTTAAAAGGTCCTCCCTTCGTACTCCACCTTTGAAAATTCTAATGTGAAGCTGGAATAAATATGCTAGAATACAAAAACAGGAAGGCCAATGAAAACTAGAGGCAGGATGGAAAGAATGAGGAAATAGAAAATCTTAATTTTTTATGAGTACTTATCATTCACACCAAACAATTAAGTAGCATTTTATAAAAGTTGATATGAGATGTATAATAATTAATATAATCATGATAAGAACCTAGTATGAGTATAAGCCCCCAACATATATATAGAAAATAAGACAAAGACAATGCAAAACAAATAAAGATATTAAGGAAGACTAAAAGAAAGAATTAAATAGTGCAAAAATAATATAAAACAAGGTGATAAATAAAGGCCAACTACATCAGAACAAGAATATACATTCATATACACCACACACATACTCATATGTATGTTTGTACTCAGCAGTTCACAAGGAAAAAAAACCCATAAATATTTATTAAATATTAGACATACCTTAAATCTAACACAAGAAATCTGAAAGGAAGAGGATGGTCAAAGATATATCTAGAAAATGCAAGTAAAAAGAAAACAAGAAGCATAATCTTATATCAACAGTTTAGACTTAAGTGGGGGAAACCTTTTCCCAAGACAAAGAATGCCACTCTAAAATTAAAAAACAAACTGAATCATGAAAATCTATCATAAGAATTTTTCTTCCAAGAATCCTGATATCAATATTAAAACTAATGTGAATCAATTAAGAAAAATTGAAAGTTGAGAAAGAATCATTACAGTGTATTGAGTAGGAAGAAGACTTTATAATGATGTTAAAATCAAACAGTAGACTTTTAATATTCATTAATAAAAGAAAAGTACAGAAAATCTCTCCATGGAATGAGCATAAGAAAACTCAGCAGAGCTTTTTTTCTAGGATGTGATCAATTTATGCTAGTAGGAATTTTACGGAGTCTGTTAGTTTTCTTTAATGTAAATGATAACCAGTTTCTGGCTAATAGTCTCAGATTAATTAATTTGCTTAATTACTGAATGTCCACGAATAACATAGTGCCCTCTTACTTGAGGGAATTGTTCCTCCCCTGACCCAACCATGCTGTTACAGAGGGAATTGGCTATCCTTGTGCCCAAGAACTTTAGCGGCATTTTTGGACACTTGAGGAAAATCACACTAATTAGCACATCCTTCTACAACATTTTAAATCTGAGGACTGAAGTCTGTGCAATGTCCCTTGCATGGCAAAACTGAGAACATACTAGCCTGAGAGCTGCCAAAGCCATGAGAGTGATAGTCGGCGGTAAAAAGCCTGAGAGAAAATACCAAGGTGAAGATGCAGAGAATGAGCAATACCTGATGTCTTTCACATCCCTGTTCTCAGCCATTTCTGAAAATAGCTACTGCTTTGTAATTCCTGAAGTCTGGTTAGGTACACCACAAATGCCACTCTCTGAGTAAGTGTGTTGCACTTGAATTTCTTCCATTTACAGTGAAAAGGAATCTTGGCTGGATATTCTGATGAATGCCCTATTATTTCTAGGACTGACTTTTTTCTCACCCCTCTACAAGATTCCACAGCTGCATAGTCTAAACTGGATTAATACTCATCGTGTACAGAGAATCAGGCTTCAAAAGCAGGAGAATTTGTCACCCTTCACATTCTAGACTTTAACAGCTCCTGGTAGATTATGGAAAGACTCAACTGATTATTTCAGCCTCTACTGATGTACCAACATTCTGGCAACAAAAATCACTGCATTATATACATACTAGAGGCCAAGTGCACAGAATTTGTGCACAAGTGCGGTCCCTAGGCCTGGTTGACAATTGATGCCCGAGCATCTGGTGTGGAAGGGCAGGTCCCAGCTGACCTCTGGGCCCTGGGGAGCACTGCTGCCCCCACACCCCCACGTCCCACCCTTCGCCTGAGTCATTGAGTCCCTGCCCAGCTCCCTCAGCGCCTGGGAGCCGGGCGCTGGCCCCACCCCCCACTGCCGCCACTGGTCGACGTCTGCGAGGTGATCAGTGGGGCAATTGGGCCCCACTCGCACCTGCCTTGACCTGGTGCCACCCGGTCACCTGCTCCACCATCCCGCTGCAGTCCCGCTCTCGTCGGGGCCCATCGGGGCCAGCAGCACCTCCACTGTCGCCAGTTGCCAGTTCTGTGTTGCTGACACCCGCCACATTCCACGCTGCCCCCTGGTGGTCAGCACACGGCATAGTGAGTGGTTGAACTCCCGAGAGGACAATTTGCATATTAGGCTTTTATTATATAGGATGAACTATAAATCCTAATACACATTAAATCATTGCTCAGCAATTTAAATCCATTCCTTGTCCAAAAAAGAATGGTCTCTCTTTTTCACTGCCCTTCATTTTTCTTATATTGATGTGGCCATTTATACATTCATTTAAAATATATCTGCAAAAAATCAAGTATATTTCAAATGCATAATGAGAACACACTATGATGCAAGCCTTACAACACAATGGAAAATCACTGTTCACCACTGTGTTTTGAGGTTGAATTTGTTAGCCACCCTTATTTTACTTGGAAAATGAGACATTATAAAATACTATATTCTTTGCTTGATGTTTAATTGTGTCAGTTTGACTGGGCTAAGGGGTGTCCAGGTAGTTGGTAAAACATGACTTCTAGGTGTGTCTGTGAGGGTGTTTCTGAAGGAGATTAACATTTCATTTGGTAGATTGAGTAAAGAAGACTGTCCTCACCAATGCAAGTGGACATCATCTGATCCATGGGGCCCAAATTGAACAAAAATATAAAGGAAGAATGAAGTTACCTTCTATTCAAGCTGGACATCCATCTTCTCCTGCCCTTCGACATCAGTGCTGGTTCTCTGGCCTTTGGTCTGAGAGTGGGACTATAGCATTGACTTTCCTGGATTTCAGGACTTGAGGTTTGGACTGAAACTATACACCACCAGCTTTCCTGGGCCTCCAGCTTGCAGATAACAGATCAAGAGACTTCTCAGCCATTAACATGTGAGCCAGTCTCTCATAAGAAATCTCTTTCTATCTATAATAATAAAAGTGTAATGTGCTAATTAGACCGGATGGCTGAACAGTGGAATGACCATCTGGATGACCTTCCAGACAAAGCCAGTGCTGTGAGGGCCGAGCCCCTTGCACAAATTTTGTGCATCAGGCCTCTACTATATCTGTATATAGCCTATTGCAGGGGTCCTCAAACCTTTTAAAGAGGGAGCCAGTTCACTGTACCTCAGACCGTTGGAGGGCCGGACTGTAGTTTAAAAAAAAACTATGAACAAATTCCTATGCACACTGCACATATCTTATTTTGAAATAAAAAAACAAAACGGGAACAAATACAATATTTGTATTTGCATGTGGCCCATGGGCCGTAGTTTGAGGACCCCTGGCCTATTGATTCTATCTTCTCTAATAGCTCTTTAGAGTTTATCAGAACCAGATGAATGAGGTCAGAATCAGCAGGTTATTTAACACAGGGGTATTGAGGAAACTAACCTCATATGCCCAACAAAGCTTATCATTTTAAATGAAAGATTTCCATAATTCTAAACATTTTTCTTTCTTAAAACAAACATCCAGAAACACAAGATTATAAGTTGCTTGTCCTTGGAACTATCAAAACTTATAATATCACAGAAAAAAAAATCATTCCCTTTTTCTAGAAAAAAAAATATCCTTAAGAAAAGGGATACAGAACAAAATAGATTCCACTTAATTTTCATGGTAACTGCCATGTACATATTTGCTAAGCCTTATTTCTTTTCTATATAAATGCAAGTGATAGATAATCCATTGCTTTACAAGATCAGAAGCACTGTGTGAGCAGCTTCTTAAATATTATCATTAAAATTTTATCACCAAATATTAGCTTGACATTTGTGGCCTCAAGGATCAATTCTAATATTAATCAAACTTGGATGAAAAATGTCTGGAGCTTATATATATCTCCCACAGAAGAATCAGAGTACAGAATACAGGCCACTACAAAAATACCTAAAAATGTTACAAAGCAATTAGTTTGGTCCAAGAGTGTTTAAAAAGACAGTGAGACTACAGGGGCAAGAGAAATGCAGTATCCATGCATTGGTGGAGTCCAAAAAGTCTCCACGGAATGAATAAAATTTCTTCTGGATCTAGGATACATGAGATTTTTCAGGAGAAAAACAAACAGGTAGATGGTCTGTTAGTTTCCTAAGGCTAAAAAGGCTGTAATAACAAGATGCTTATAGACTGGGTGTCCTAGAACAGCAGAAATGTATTCTCTCACTGTTCTTAAGTCTGGAAATCAAAGTGTTAACAGGGCCATCCTCCCTCTAGGGTAGATCCCTCCTGGCCTCTTCCAGGTTCTGCTAGTCCCAGGCATTCCCAGGTTTGTAAGAGTATAACTCCAACTCCTGTCCTCATCTTCACAAGGCTGTCTCCTCCCTATGTGCCTCTTCGCTTTTTACAAGGTCACTAGTCATCCTGGATTAACAGCCCACCCCACTCCAGCATTACCTCATCTTAACTTATTATATCTGCAATGACCTGTTCCAAATAAGGTAACATTCTGAGGTACTGGGGATTACCAGTTCAACAGAGCTTTCTTGGGAGACACAAATTAGCCATCTAAGGCCACTCTAATGAGAAGAAGGCATTCTCAGCAGGAGAAAAAACTTGAAAAAAATTCTCATAAATTTCACAATTAATCTTCTTTGGTTTAGATTTGAAGTAAACATTTTGTTTTAATGGTCCTTAGATCACTAACTTTATATGTTATTCCACATTTGAGCATAAAATAGTCTTTAGCTAACATGTAGTAAAAATCAGTGTGATATATGTCAAACCTTTACATGGCTTATTTTCATTATTTAAGATTTTTCTTTAATATCAGCTGCTTCTTATTTTAGAAAAACTTACTAAAAATGCTTTCATTGTACCGCAAAGCAAGAGCAGTGTTTCAACTCTATTGTAATGAGTTGAATGTTGTCCCCTCAAAAAAGATGCATTAGAGTTCTAACCCCAGTTCCTCAGAATGTGACCTATTTGGAGTGGGGATCTTCAGAGAGAAAATCAAGTTAAAATGAAGTCCCTGGAGGGGTGGGGGGGAGGGGTGGAGGGGAGGAATCCTAATTCAATATGACTAGTGTGAACCCCAGAGATAATGGCAGAGATTTGGGTGATGTATCTAAAAACCAAAGAGTATCAGAGATTGCCAGCAAACCCTCAGAGCTAGAGGTCATGGAACAGATTCTTCCTCAGGGCACTCAGAAGGAACCAACCCTGCTGACACCTTGAACTTGGACTTGCAGCCTCAGGAGCTGTAAGACAATAAACTCCTGGTGTTTCAGCCACGTAGTTCGTGGGACTTCGTCACAGCGGCTCTAGAGACTAACAGAAACATGCAGGAAACACAAGCACTAAGTATGCAGATGGGCATTCCAAGTAGTAAAGAATTCATACAAAAGAGGAGATAACAGAGATAAGACAAACATTTCTGCATTTAGAGTGGGGAATGTCGATGCAAGGGTGATTCTCCTGCCCATCTATTCTCATCTAGGCCTGCTCTCTTCCTTGTCCCCGGATTTCCATGCTTCAGAAAGAGTGGCCTTATGTTTTAATGTGCTACGGTTCCTGATTCCTCACACATTCTGTCCCTACCACTTAGTCAACCCCTTTTATGAATTATTTATATAGCAATGTAAATATCACTTCCATCCAGAAGACTTCTAGACCCCCAAAATAGGTTAGGTTCCCAAAAGCTCTATATTTCTCGGCAACTACTCAAAATAATAATGTTTTTATTCAATGTCTGTCTAAATTCCAGACTTTAGAATTCCTTAGGGCAAAGACTATATATGTTCACTGAAATTGTTCACATGTCCTGTTTCTAAACTATTTAGTGAAAGAACCTGACAGTGCTAAAATTTCCTGAGATCATTTAATCCATCAGTCTCTATTCCCTATGTTGCTCCAGGACCAAAAATATCATCACTCCTCAAAAGGCAATTCTATTAAAAGACCACCTAGACTTTCTACTAGAGCAGTGGTTCTCAACTTTCCTAATGCCGTGATCCTTTAATACAGTTCCTCATGTTGTGGTGACCCCCAACCATAAAATTATTTTCGTTGTTACTTCATAACTGTAATTTTGCTACTGTTATGAATCGTAATGTAAATATCTGATATGCAGGATGTATTTTCATTATTACAAATTGAACATAATTAAAGCATAGTGATTAATCACAAAAGCAATATGTAATTATATATGTGTTTTCTGATGGTCTTAGGCAACCCCTGTGAAAGGGTCTTTAGACCCCCAACGGGGTCACGACCCACAGGTTGGCGACCCACAGATTGAGAACCGCTGTACTAGAGTGTTTTACATGGTAATTCAAAGATAGCCCTGTGCAGGTATGTTGCTGTAACTATAGCTGTAGTAATTTAGATTACACTTACTTTAAAAAATAAAGTACTGTTTTGTTGACGGCTTTATTGCCAGTTTAATGCTACTCAAACTCACATGTTCTTGCAATTAGGATAGAATCCTATTAGAAGGAAATTTGAGTAGCAATAGGCAGAGTATTTTTCTAATATACACATTTAATCTTATAATTTATTTTATGAGTTATAATAAAAATACACTTTCTAGAGCAACTGAAAACCCACTTTTAGCCTACCCTGTATATATAAATCAGGTACAATATTTATAATTAAATAATTTCAATTTTTAAAAGAATACATACATACAATTTAAAAACAGTTTAATAACCTCTCAGGTGAATACAAGTGAACGTCCTCATTTGTTTGTGTATATGTTAACATACCTTTAAAACAAAGATTGGCTCATATAGACGCAAGACTGTATTTCATACACAACTCTGTTTAGTTTTCTTTCATTTTTCTTGTCATCTTCTAAAATGCAAATATGATTATGTCATTTCCCAAAACAAAATATAGTGCTGGCCATGTACAGTACTTTGAAAACTTTTACATTTATTTGAGTGGCTTTTAATCTGGTTTCAATCTGTTTCTTCTTTCATCTGTACCATTATATCTTATTTGTTGACTTGTTCCTAAGTATTCCAAGATCTTTTGACTTATATTTACTTCATATCGGTCTTCCCACCACACTATTTAGGAGATCCTTGAAATTTTTACTATTGTTATTGTTTTTTTTTTGTTTTTTTTTTTTATTTTTCGCTTAAAGTATTACAAAGGGTATTACATAAGTGTCCTTTTTTCCCCCCCACCCTTGACAAACCCCTATCCTCCCTTACCCCCCAGTGTCTTATGTCCATTAGTTATGCTTATATGCATGCATACAAGTCCTTCGGTTGATCTCTTACTCCCCTCCCTCCTGCCCCCCAACTCTCTCTGGCCTTCCCACTGCAGTTTGACAATCAGTTTGAGGCAGCTCTGCTTCTGTATCTATTATTGTTCAAAAGTTTGTAATGGTCTTTATTATCCATGAATGAGTGAGATCATGTGGTATTTTTCCTTCATTGACTGGCTTGTTTCACTTAGCATAATGCTCTCCAGTTCCATCCATGATGTTGCAAATGGTAGGAGTTCCTTCTTTTTAACAGCAGCATAGTATTCCATCGTGTAGATGTACCACAGTTTTCTAATCCATTCATCTACTGATGGACACTTAGGCTGTTTCCAGATCTTAGCTATGGTGAATTGTGCTGCTATGAACATCTGGGTACATATATCCTTTCTGATTGGTGTTTCTGGTTTCTTGGGATATATTCCTAGTAGTGGGATCACAGGGTCAAATGGGAGTTCCATTTCCAATTTTTTGAGGAACCTCCATACTGCCTTCCATAGTGGCTGCACCAGTCTGCATTCCCACCAGCAGTGCACAAGTGTTCCTTTTTCTCCACATCCTCTCCAGCACTTGTCGTTTGTTGATTTGTTGATGATGGCCATTCTGACAGGTGTGAGATGGTACCTCATTGTTGTTTTGATTTGCATCTCTCGGATGATTAGTGACTTTGAGCATGTTTTCATATGTCTCTTGGCTTTCTGAATGTCCTCTTTTGAAAGGTGTCTATTTAGATCCTTTGCCCATTTTTTGATTGGATTGTTTATCTTCTTTTTGTTAAGTTGTATGAGTTCCCTATAAATTTTGGAGATTAAGCCCTTATCAGATATGACGTTGGCAAATATGTTTTCCCAAGAGGTGGGTTTTCTTGTTGTTTTGTTGATGGTTTCTTTTGCTGTGCAGAAGCTTTTTATTTTGATGTAGTCCCATTTGTTCAGTTTCTCTTTAGTTTCAACTGCCCTAGGAGCTGTATCAGTGAAGAAATTGTTTTGGCATAAGTCTGAGATTTTGTTGCCTTTGTATTCTTCTAGAATTTTTATGGTTTCCTGTCCTACATTTAAGTCCTTTATCCATTTTGAGTTTATTCTTGTGTATGGTGTAAGTTGGTGGTCTAGTTTCATTTTCTTGCATATATCTGTCCAATTTTCCCAACACCATTTATTGAAGAGACTATCTTGGCTCCATTGTATGTTCATGCCTCCTTTGTCAAAAATTAATTGAGCATATTGGTTCGGGCTAATATTGTTATTGTTGATATCCATTAAGAATCGGGTCAAATGTCACACATTTTCTGTGAAGCTTTCCATTGGCAAACAAAAATAGCTACTTTCATTATTTTGTTTATGCCACTATCAGAATATATGACATAACTACATTAATTAGGGGAATTTGAAAAATCATTTTTTCAATTGAAATTAAAATTTCAGGAAGAATATTATCAACATTAAATTAGTAGTTTTAGGAAAAGTAGAGAAAGGGGTGGATTGGGCAGTTGTCAGAAGAGATTCTGTAAATTTAGTCTGTGAGGAACCAGACTTATTTGTGGAGAATGAGCCATTTATAGAAAACATCACCTGAAGGGCATGGTAAACAAGAACAGAAAAAGAATAAGTTAATAAGAAGGAAACCCAGGGACAAAAAGTCACTCAGAAACCCATGACAGCAGGCTGTGCCAGAGAACTTTATCTGCAGCCAAGAATAGCCTTAGTGCCACATCGTGTCTAGAAATTAGAAAATGTATGAAGAGAAAAGAGAAAAGACAAAGGCAAAACAAAGATCCACAGATGGACCCAGCATTAAGTGGATTACTATGACAGGAATTCAAACCAAAAAATATATATATAAGAGAAGAGCTATCAGAACTGGAGTCACCATGTGGATGTCAGACTCAAGCTTGATACCAAACCCCAAATATTTGTGATGAAATTTTAACTCATTTATACCTTACTTCAGTGATTCTTAAACCCGCATGATTATCAAAATGCCTATTGCCTCTTAAAATACAAATCCCAAGTCCTACTTCCAAAGATTAGGATTCAATAAATCTGTGTTAAAAATAAACAAATTAAAAACAGATAAAGAAAGGTCATTCTAATGTTTTCAGCCTGTTTGTTCTAAGGCTCAACCTGTCATGCCTCTACTTTTCTGTTTATCTAGAGCTTTTCATTTCATTTCACCAGTTTTCCATTGAAAACTCTCTCATCTGTAATAGCCATTCTTCTCAGTTTTGTGGCTTGGATATCTTGCTCTATGTGATGCTTTTATTTCTCTTTCAAGGAACAATTCCAGGTGCCTGAACATGTGCTTTCTTCTCCTTTCCCAATAGTTCTCATCTTCAAATCCCTGATTGTGAGTAGCTAGTATCTTTGATTTCACTTTCATTAGCATCAAGAAATTTTGACTTAGCAGCTTCTATCCTCACATTTCTGTCAACAGATTCATCAATAATCTTTACAATTAATATGCTTATGCTAGTGTTAATGGTACAGTTGAAAGCCTATAATTACCACATCAATATCTAATTAATACTAACATCTCAACCATATATTTCAGCTGACAAATCTCTGATTAAGTGAATGAGCTAAATAAGTATTCAACAAACATTTATCTACAACTACTGTCTGAACTATAGTAATTAGATGAAGATTGGGGAACAATGACAAATCAATTTCAAAAGCCAATTTACAATCTCTTAACAAGACAAAAAGAAAACCACAATGAAGCCATGTTTTGAGGTAAATAATGGTGAAATAGTAGCACATATGTTATATGCAGACCATGTATAATGAAATGTTTTATTATGCCCAATTATATTTTAATGCAGGAGTAGGATATGTTTTTCTAAAAAGAGACAGATAATAAATGTCTTTAGATTGATGGACCATATAGTCTTTGTTGTAGTTATTCAACTTTGTCACTATAGTATGAAAGCAGCCATAGACAATATATAAATGAGTGGGTCTGGCTGTATTCCAATAAACTTTATTTACAATAAAACAGACAGGTGGCTGAATTTGGCCCCAGATTATATTCACCAGTGCCTGTTTTAGTGGATATGATTTGATTTATTGTATATAATATACTGGTGCAATGAATTTTGGAATTTTTTTCATTTTATAAATCCTTTGCATAATATATATTAAATATATGATAAAATTCAATTATGTAGAATGTAGCAAATTATATTATAATATAAAAATTCCAGAATTCATGCCCTGCTGGTGTGACACAGTTGCTTGAGTGTCGTCCCATGCACCAGGAGGTCGCCAGTGCAATTCCTAGTCAGGGAATATGACTGTCTTTCGAGCTCAATCTCTATTAGGGAATGTGAAGGAGGCAGCCAATTGATGGTTCTTTCTCATCAATGTTTCCATCTCTCTCTCCCTCTCCCTGCCTCTCTCTGAAATAAAAAAAAACCAAAACACATATTTTTTAAAGGTTCTAGAATTCATGCCACCAAATACAGGGTGGGGCAAACTAGGTTTATGGTTGTGAGTATGCAAACACAAGTTATTCTTTTATTATTATTGTATTACTAGAGGCCTGGTGCACGAATTCGTGCACATTGAAAGGAAATTAATTAGAAGAAATATTTTAATATCGCTATTTGCCCTTTCTCTATATTAGAAGTGTCAACCAAATTCACAATCAACAATGACAGATGGAAACACATGCTTTTGATTGGTGCCAGTGGAAGCTTTATATATATATAGATAAAATTGCTTAATTAGACCTGCTTTCTGATTTAGCTAAACTTTTTCCAGCCCAGTGAAGCACCCCAACTTCTCTTTCAGATAACTGTCAGCAACACAGCAGTAAATATCAACATGAAGCAGTTTATTATTCTAGATCACGCAGGGAGAACAAAGGGTGAAATATTTAACTGCAGCAATGTTTGACTATATTCTTTGCAGTGAGAAAACCTGAAGTCATTTTCAAGCTTCACCATTTCTTACTTCTTTTCAGTTGGGTCAAGTTTATAAACTTTCTAAATCTCCTTTTTCTGGCTAATGAAAATAAAATAGGATTCTACTGAGTCTCTTATCTACCTACTCCAGGACTTCTGTGAGGATCAAATGAGATGAAGCACGTGAAAACACTTTACAGACTTTTGGTTAAAGTGTAAAATGCTTGCACCTGGCTATAAAACAAGTTGTATTCCTGGGCTGAAAAAACTTTAAGAAGGCTAGTCACTAGGGAGAGGAAGCTGGGTGTTGCTACATGATCTCATTACCTGGTTCCCACATAGACCATTTCCAGGCTGGTCTGGGCTGTGGGCCTCATTTTGTGCCATGGAGTCTTGGCAGCATTGGCTGCGATTTGATGGGGTGTCTCTCTGGGGTGATGGGGCCTGTGTCCCACTTGGGGGAAGCCAAGTGTTGCTTTGTGGGCACCAGGTCCATGGTGCCATTTATTGTTAAATGGCCAGTGTGCGTCATGGCAGCTCCTGCTTTGAGCATCTGCCCCCTGGTGGTCAGTGTGCATCATAGCAACCGGTCGGACTGTCAGAGGGTCACTTAGCATATTAGCCTTTTATATATTTAGATTTTCCACACGAATAACTGTATTTATCACATACTCTTTGCTGCATGGTGCAAGAGGAAAAGGACAGAAAAACATTTATTGGTATTAACATTTGTTTAATTGGAGCATAGGAGCATAGGATGACCAGTGAATGGTGAGTCACCGGTCAGCAACAGATCAAGAAAGACATAGGAATAGAGAAGCTTATTGCTCCTGGAGGAGGCACACAGCACACCTGGGGAGGCCACGAGATAACATCAGCACTGGAGGTGGCAGGGAAGGGTTCTTCCCTGGTGCTCTGAGAGGGAGCATGCCAGCAGCTTGATTTTCGATTGTTCGCCTCTGGAACTCTGAAAAAAATGCATTTCTATTGTTAATACCACCAGGTTTGGGTCATTCCTTAAGGCACCCCTAGTGGGAAAAAACACACATATCTTCTCAAAGCTGTGCTGAGGGATTGTTCTTGATCCTCTCAGTTGACCTAGTTAGGAATTGAGAAAACAGGTGACATACAAAAAATCCACTCTACCATTTCTACTTCGTTAAGCCTCGGACATCCAAAGATCTTCTGATTTCTAAATATGTGTTTGTAATATTGGCCTAATTGTGCCATAATTACATTGGCAATGAGGTCATTAATACCTTTAAATTGAATTAGACCAGAGAATCAATTCCAGATTCCCAACCTCAAGTCTGTCCCCACTAAAGCACTTCTGATACCAAAAAAATTATTAATTTTGTTGTATTCAAGGAAATAGAGGCACTACAATTTTTCTAAGTTATCAACTAATCAATTTTTCTTCATTACCATTATAATAAAAATAACTTTGTGTTTCTGATTGTACAACAGAATTTCAAAGAGTGAAATTCAATTTACTTAAACATTCATATATTATTCATCTTCTGGCTATTCCCTTCAAAGCAGATAAATAAACAGAAACTAAAAAAAACCCTTGGATTTTAACTATAAGGAACCACAAGATCTCAGAGGAGAAAAACAAATATAAAAAATGGAAGACCCAACTCATACTTAAGGGACTTTAACATTATATTTGCAGGAACATGTAAAATTTGTAGATATATATCTAGTCTCTTCTGGTGACCCTTAGGATTATTGCCACCTTTTCCATAATATCTGCCTTGTCTCCATTTATCCTTAAGACAAAATACAGAATGAAAGAAAGAGAAAAATATTCTCCTAGGTTGATGTCAGTATATTCCAAAGGTAGGTAAAATGGTGCATAAAGCTAGAATTCAAGCTTTCACAGATGGGAAATTTTCATATCCAGTCATTCAGTAATTATTTTTTTATTATTATTCAGGATACTTGAATAAAAACACATAAGAGTCAAACTTAAATGTAATGATGATTTAAGAAGGCTTAAATATCCTCTATGACACATATTCAAGTACTTTGAGGAAACTTTGATCTATAATGTTATTCTCAATACATTAGCTATTAGAATAGTATCATTTGAAGAAACACAAGTTATTATATGTTGAGTTGTTCGGTCACAGAGGAGTAGAGATGTAGAGTTTTCATGTGTGCACCTCCTGTAATGAAATATCCCAGTTGAACCTGCCCAAGGAGGTCTGTGAAGCTAAAAGGAACATAATTTCCAGAACAATATGATAGTAGCCAAAGATCAAGCTCCAGAATTAAATAACTCAATTGGAAACCAACTTCTAAAATTGCTACTGGTGAGAACTTTGAGAAGTTATTTAATTTCACTGTGCCTGGATCACTTTTTTTGTAAAAATTATGGTCGTAATAATTCCAAGCTCATACATCAAAGATATAAATATTTAAAGTTTATGAAACACGTGGCAGACATGCAACAGAGTAATTAAAATTTCTTGTTAAAGTTTCAAAGGTCTTTGGTCTAATTGAATAGAAACACAGAATGCACCTTTGGCCTTGAGATATTTAAGTTCCTCAAATGCAGAGTAAATGGCTATATAATTCTGCTTTAGACGTTCTTGCAATTGAAACCTAGATGTGCCATATTTTTTTCAGGGCTTAAAAGTAAAGCTTCCTTTTTATGCCTCATCAGAGGAAGTGTAGTTTTTTTTGTTATCTTTGGGTTATTTTCTCCTTCCTTTCTTCCCTCCTTCTCTCCTGCGTTCTTTTCCTTTCATTCTTTTTTTTGTTTCCACTACATTTATTCCTAAAATTTAAAAAGAAAAAAAAAACTAATTCTCAGTTCTCTAGTGGCTCTCATCCCTCCCTCTTGCCCACATAACTCCTGACCCATTTTCTCAAGGTCAGTTCCAAACTGAACCTGTTCATGGTGTTTTCACAGAATACAACCCGTGCCAGAGATGTAGGGGAAGAGGGTTAGAAAAGGGCCATAGCGCCAGCCATCCAGGTTCCACCCAGAGTTAGGTCAAGTGGAGAGCCACAGAATTCAGACAAGAGGGCTGCTGGCCTCACAATGACATAGTCTAACTCAGTGGTTCTCATCCTGTGGGTCGAGACCCCTTTGGCGGTCGAATGACCCTTTTACAGGGGTCACCTAAGACCATCCTGCATATCAGATATTTACATCATGATTCATAACAGTAGCAACATTACAGTTATGAAGTAGCAACGAAAATAATTTTATGGTTGGGTCACAACATGAAGAACTGTATTTAAAGGGCCAGAAGGGCTGAACCGGTTTGGCTCAGTGGATAGAGCGTCGGCCTGTGGACTCAGGGGTCCCAGGTTCGATTCCGGTCAAGGGCATGTACCTTGGATGCGGGCACGTCCCCAAAGGGGGGCGTGCAGGAGGCAGCTGATCGATCTCTCTCATCGATGTTTCTGGCTCTCTATCCCTCTCCCATCTTCTCTGTAAAAAATCAATAAAATATATTTAAAAAAAAATAAATAAAAAAAATAAAGGGCCAGAAGGTTGAGAACCACTGGCTAAAATGGGCTGGAGAGGAGATAGAACAGACCCCTCAGAGGCTTTATAAGATGTCTCATGAGCTGTGTCAAATGCCAGGAAAAGAATGGGGAGGACAGGGAGGCAGTCTTGTGGAAAGTGTCACAATTCTCCCAGGTGGGGAGGTGGGGAAGGTTTATAAGGCACGGACAGCCTTGCTCATTTTGCCATAAAAATGGACTCCAGTGTTGAGAAGTCACAGAGATGCCACAGGCATTGAGAAAGGCCGCAAGGGGATGCCCAGTCTCATAAAGCACCATTGTCACAGACCATAGCAGTGGGATCATGTTATTGACCCAGAAACTGTGAAATTCAAAAACAGGGAGAGTGGCCTTTCAGGGGGAGACTCTGTCCCAGTGATCCACACCGGACCCCAGGTCAGGCAACCTGGTGAGTTTCACAGAGAAGCTGACCATACTGGGGGGGGGGGGGGGGGGGGGGCGGTCCCATAAAAATAAAAGCAAGCGGCTAGAGAAAGGGAATGGTGGTCGGCTGTTGCAGGGAACAGTACTACCTCTCAGGAATTGACAGCAATACTGTGGACATTGTAGCCAGGTGCACAGGAAACAGCAACAAAGAGGGTTCTGGCTTAGCAGTCGTTTGTCCAGGGTAAAGAGGCTTCAGGAAGCAGCTGAGGGAGCAAAGTTGGGGTCCTGAGGGCAAGGCTCTACAGGCTGGATCAGAAGGAGTGCACACTGCACCACTGGTGAGAACACAGCTCTGGACCCCAAATGGAGGCAGTGGGGATGAGGGTGGACACCGCTGACTGAGGCGGTGGGTGGAACAGCCTCACAGAGGCCATCCTGGAGCCACCGGGAAAGGTATGACATGACCACTAGGTCACAGCAAGCTCCTTCCAGCCTGCTTGGGAAGGCACAGTCTCAGAGAGGAAGTCCACTGAGGCACCATGTCCTTGTATCAATAATGGCCCTTTTTGGCAAGGTGCCAGCAGACAGGGCAGTCAGATTTATCTTCCATAAGCTGGGGTGCATCCTGGGTGGGCAGGTATCTTGATAAGAGACCAGCTTTTGAGCCTTCTATGGTTTCTCTGCTCTTTGTGAAAGTCTGCCCTGGAAAGACCGCCATGGACTGGCCCAGAAAATTAGGCTCACCATTCCCATCCTCCACCAACCATGACCATACAGGCCAGACCTGGGACCAGGTCTTTCCAGATTGGTCCTCTGCCCTAGGGAGGAGCCAGGAGACTCGGCACTGGTACAATCCCTGGTGCCCTGGACCCGGGAGGACCTCCGTGAAGAGCAATGGGACTTGCATGCTTCTGTCTCCAGTCACTCCCAGTTCAGGCAGTGGGGTTACACCGCTGGCTGCTGCTGATTCGACTTCTTCATTGGGCATCATGGTTGCAGCAGGATTTTCCTTTATTTCTTTTTAAGCCACATTTTCTTATGCAGGCATTTATTGAAAGTCTCAGGGAGTTACATATTTCGTTGTTTAACCCCTACCAGACAGCTCATTTCAAACCTTATCTTCACTCTTTGAAGTTTTCCGAGGCGATGGTTATGGAAGTATTTCCACAGTAATTCATTCAAAATGTAGACACAGCCCCTCACTGAGAAGAGACCGTTATCGTTAGTAAGAACATCACCGTAACAATAGAAAAGTAATACCAAATTCTCTATGTGACTGCAGGCTCCAAGTCAAAGTAGGTATATATGCCCTACTTTTACTCTCCCAAAGTTACTGTAAAAGTTACTCTGAAACAAGCAAACACAAACTCTTCTGTAACACACCGCTTGCCATGGAGTACTATTCAGCCCTCAGAGAAAGAGAAGGCTATTCTTGCTTTCATGAACAAAACCCTGGGTTCATGGTGTTTTTCTTTTACTCTGGTCAAACTTACGTTCAATGTTCGAAGGATAATCTATTCCAGAAGATATCAATCTTGACATTTCAAGCATCAATTTTGCACTAAAAATATGACAACAAAATAGTAAAAGTAGACATGCTAATTTATGAATCTCTTTTAAAGTATCAAAAATAGATGTTTTGTGCTCAATTTTTGAAACCAACTACTATAAATGGTGTCAAATGTTTCAAACATCTATTGACAAGGTCTGGTAGTTGGAAATCCACTTAAAATGGAATAATATATTTTTTAAAGAAAAATTATATACTAATAAATCACTCATAAAATAAGCACATTGAGTAAGTGAAGAAGCTCACATTTCAATTTGATGGCATGCATCACTGATCTATTGTTGGAGAGAGGCCTAGTATGTGAGATGCCTATACAATCATGGCTGAGGTCTGATCACAATGGTGAAGGCGGTTTGACTCCCATATATTGGTATGGGGCCTGCCCATTTTTGTTCAAGCGCTGTCTTTAGCCACTTCAAGACATATTTATTTATATACTAGAGGCCCGGTGCAGGAAATTCGTGCATGGATAGTGTCCCTAGGCCTGGCCTATGATCAGGCAGATCTTCCCCAGCTGTTGGCAGCTGGCTCTGCCCCTGCCACCTTCGCCCTCTGTGTGTAGGGTGACCGGAGGGGCGATTGGGGCCCTGCTCGCACCTGCGGTGGCCTTGCACCACCTGCGTCCACTTCCAGTTCCCCATTCCCCATTGGACAATTGGAGCCTGTGGGCTGGGGACAGCTCCTGCATTGAGTGTCTGCCCCCTGGTGGTCAGTGTGCATCATCACAACTGATTGTTCCGTAGTCCACCCGATTTGCATATTACCTTTTATATATATAGATTCACTTGAAATTCATGTGCATAAAGTAACTATTCCATAGTTTATGACAAGCCACCTTCATTGCAAGATTAAAATCTTGTTCGAATTTATTTGATTATATTTCCTCCTTAAATTTCCACCATCACCACCATTCCTTTCCTCCCATTAGCACACAGTCTTAAGATTTTGTTAAAATTCTTTTAATATAGTATCATTGTCACCTCCAGGGGAAACGTAAAACAGGCTGCTAAGATAAAACATGCTGGGAAGAATTTCACTTTCAATGCACTTTACAACGACCCCTTGTTTTAAGGGTTTATCCCCATACTATACACGACAATCATAGTAAAGTAGTCAAACTACAAAAAAAAAAAAAAAAAAAAAAAAATCATTCCTTTCAAATGTTTTGCATTTACTGTTTTAGGGCAATAGAAAGTAAAAGTTCAAGTTTTTCCAGCCGTAATTGTATTCCACGTAGATTTTTCCCACAAGGTCTACATTAACGAGTTGAAATTTCTTCCCAACATGCATTACAGAGTCATAAACTTTTATTTGTTCAAATGCCAATATAGATGTGCAGGACCTAGCTTCATTATACATGAGCTATAACGGATCTGAATCATAATTACATGATTTTAAGAGGCACAAAAGAACCCCCATTACTGCTAGTGATTTACTGTAGCCTCCTCCATAAGCCTCAGTTTTCAATACAGAAGCAATTACATGGAAGGAGACACAGAGAATAAGGATACTCTTTTATATGATTATAAACTGATGGTGCAAAAGCAATAGAAACCCTCTCTTCTCAGTTTTCTGACAGAACATGCTAGTGTCAATTTTCTTAATAAGCACAGCCTATGGACTAATTCTTTATTTTAAATTAAATACCTTTTATTTTTCTTAATTGCTTTTTCCATATTGTCTTAAAAATAAATACTAGTATTTCTGATGTGGTGACAGTAATAGTTTTTTTAAATATAAGTACCATTGTAACTCGGTCAAAGAAGAGTGGAGCAAAAGAATTGAACTAGTTATTCCAACTTTGTGAAATCAAACATGCTGCCCTTTGCAAGACATTAGGTAAATCGAAGAACAATAAGTCTCCATTATGCAATTATTACTAACACGATCAATTTGTGATTTACATTAGAAACAATTGTCTCTTTTATATTTCTGAGTATAGCTCATAGTTATAAGATAATGAGAATTGGAGGCTGGTCTTAACAAAAATCAATTTTCACCAGGGAACAATAAAGAGACCATGCATTCAAACAGTACTATATTGATATGTAGGTAAATAAAATGAGAAATAAAAGTAAGAAGATGTTGAAAGGGAAGGTAGAATATAGATTTACAAGTATTTGCAGCCAGAGCTGCCCAATTCCTAATGAGAAAGGCCATAACTGGATATTTATCCAGTATCATAGGGACTCCATACTTGGCAAATACGTGTGGTAATGAGGCAAAGAAAGGAAAAAAAAAAATACAGGCACAAAAGTTGAAGAAAAATAATCAGTGAAAATGTTATAGGACCATTAAAAACATTACATTTCAAACGGGAAGGATTGTATACTCAAGTTGACAAGATAATCTGTTATACCTGTAGGTTTATTAGATATCTATAATGTATGTAATCAACATTATTAATGACATCATCACAGCTAAAAAAAAAAAAAATCATTGACTACCTACCATGAGTCAGACACTATACCGTTGTCCACCAGTTCTTCAAGGTAGCTAGTCTCTAAAATTTACAAGTCAGTAAGTGAGGGCTGTCAGAATTTCCACAGCCTGACTGTGAGATCAAACACTATGCCTTGAGTCTTGATTCAGTTTTTCTACCTCATCCATCAGCAGAATGAGCTTAGGCAAGTATTTTAGTCATTTAACCTCTTGATTAACCATTGACTTATTATATTAGATCAGTGCTGTTGTTTAACAGTGTACTTATTTATTTTATATCATTTGTGTCATTGATGTAGTATATAGTATGATAAACTTAAAAGAACACTGTTTGCTTATAAAATATAATGTTCTCCCATTAATTCTTCTTAGACATTTTCTTAATAATAATAGCTCTATGTTTAGGATTTACCTGGAACAACCATTTTGCTTTCTTCCCTAAACACTAAATATACTACCTCAAATTCAAGCTAGCATATCCATTCTAAAAAGGCAATTCTCCAAGCCAATCTTTTATTGGCTTAGACACAAGATGCAGTTATTGAGTTTTATCTAGGGTAATTTCTGAAAGTATATTGGTCTCATATCAAATTTTATAATTCTGGCAAAAGCAAAAAACTCTCTTTTTATTTGCCCACACTAAAGACTGAATGAAATCCAGCACATTACAACAATTAATAACCATTAAAAATATGTATTAGGCTTCTATGACAACCTTACATTTAGTTCCTAAGATTATGCTTGTACAGATTTTGTACATTTTTCTAATAAAGACAATAGCTGTGTAGCTATTTTAAATCACAGACAATTGTAAAATGTTTTGTGGGATAAATAATTTATTTTAAAGCAGACTTATCTTCCCAAGTGTACTTGTCTAAGGCTAAAATTTCCTCCCAATCTTTAAATATATGATCAGTTGAATAATCCGTTAGGTCTGTTAGGTCTTAAGATGCTCTAAAGTGCATAAAGCCAGACAAATAATCCCATTCCACCACTCCATGTGGTAGAAGTGGAACAAAAGAAAAATTCTTAAAACTGGATGTAACTATCAAATATTAACAAAGAGAAGACTTAGGATATAGGGTTTGGATTCAGTTATTCATTTAAAAAATTTTTCTATTTCAGATCATTTGTATTAACACTGACATTCCCTCCATTTATTTTTGCCTTCTTTTGGATATTAAAGAGCTGAAACATGGATGTGATTGGGGGAGGGCACGTAACAGAAAAGAGATTTTTCTTACAGATCCTGGGACACTGAAGGACGTGTCGCAAGAACAGGGCTGTGCAGATAAGGTGACCTCAAAGCACGGATGGGTCCATTGCTCAGAAAAGAAAATAAATGTTTCAAGTGCAGATCAAGGACGAACCTATCTGAAAGGAGACAGCATTCTGGTCTCACCTTTTCCAGGGCTAATCTTTGCCAGGACAGGGATAGAAGACAAACCCTAGGAACCCACTAAGTTTACATTTTCCCCACCCACTAGCCCCATATAAGAGCTCGTTTGAAATAAAATGTGAGAGCAGTCTTTCCAGGGGGGGTCACCTGCTGCTCTCTCAGGCTGCTGCCTCTCTGACTAGTAAACACACCATGAAGATCCAACCTCATCTCCGGTTGTTTGACTCCAACAGCGATGGGCAGCCTGGACCCTTTCTTGTCCTGTAACAGATGGAACAGGTCCCCCTACTCTATCTGTTATAAACAGTGTGTTATTATCCTTGGCAGGATTTACAACGAGGAAAGATGGCAATAAATTACATCTCTCAATCAGTGAATATTTTTTAGTAAACATTCTTTTATTTTTTTAACAATCTTCCTTCCTTCCTCTCTCTTTCTTTCTCTCTTTCTTTCTTTCTTTCTTTCTTTCTTTCTTTCTTTCTTTCTTTCTTTCTTTCTTTCTTTTTTTCTTTCTTTCTTTCTTTCTTTCTTTCTTTCTTTCTTTCTTTCTTTCTTTCTTTCTTTCTTTCTTTCTTTCTTTTCTTTCATTAGCAAAGTTCTCTTTCCATCCAGCTTCAAAACTATGTTTATCCCCAATTTTGAATTTGGGTTATTTGTTATTCTGATTAATAGAAGGGTGCACAATTTAATGCTGTCATCTGGGAATGGGTCTATATTCTCCATATTATGTAGGTAAGCCAAGGAGTTTTTCTACCAAATTATATTCCCAGCAGGAATAGATGTAGACACTCTAACAAACTCTGGGCACAGTGACATCTGTATCTGTGAAAAGAGACTAATTTGCATGCCATCTGGCACCAGAGAGTTGAGCTACTTAAGTCGTATTGGAGACATTTTGGCTCTGGCAATTAGGGTTACAGCGATGTGGTGAGTTAAATGCTCCATGCAGAGCTGCTGACAGGAGAATTACAGCCTGAAAAAGACCAACTGGGTGGTGTCACTGGGCTGGCTAGAGTTATTGTAACAAAAGGAAGACATCTAAGTGTGGAAAATACAGAGTCTTATGTGTCATAATAATTCGCAGTATTAACGTTTATCCTTAACAAATAAGTTAGTTTTTAAAATAAAGATATTTGCCTTGAGACGCAATAAAAAAGGATAAGAATGTTCTGTTGAAGGTGCAGCATAATGTGTCTGTAAGTAACAGCTTGAGAGAAAATTGGAGTCATTAGGGTGCAATAGGAAAGAGTTTTTATTTCTACTTAATTCAAATTAAATCTGATTCAAAATACATGGGGAGCAGGGGTGGTTACTGCCGGGGATGCTATTAAAGCTTCTGTTTAGCATTTCTGTAGACTCGTCATTAAAATGAGAGTGAGGTGTATCATCCTCTTCTTTGCCTTTCTGTTTGCTCTCTCACCACCGCCCTGAACACCATTGCTTCTGGTTGGAGGTAGAATTAGGGACAGCAGATGAAAGGACCTGGAAGGGGAGGCATGATTGGTAACAAATATTATTTCTTATAAGACAATGTTTCAAAAAAATTATTCACTTTCCCAATAGTGACTTTATAAAAAGAAACTCTGCACTTGGTTTGTGATGCCTGCATTCCAAAAATGAATTAAGGGTCCTAGCCAGTTTGGCTCAGTGGATAGAGCATCGGTCTGCTGACTAAAGGGTCCCAGGTTCGATTCCGGCCAAGGGCATGTGCCCAGATTCCTTTTCTATATTCACTGAGCTGCCTCCTAGTGAGAGCCATTAGGACCAACCCTTTAAGTACTGTATTAAAACGATGTGATTGGAGAAGACCAGGAGCATTCTGGGTGATAAAAGCAGCTTAACTGATGGCAGAAAAGCAAAGGACACAGCTAGTTGGTTCAGGTGATCATCATAGTTCAGTTATCTGGAAGAGTATGATGCGCAGCTTTATGTGATTTTCCACCCGCACATTTATGAATGAACAAAATTCCAAACCATCTGGCGGTGCCACTTATCCACAGACACCTTCACTTCCAAGTCCCTTTAACCTGAAATTTTTTTTTAATATGTCATTTTGGTTTTATTTTGTTTTTTATTTTTAATCAAATTTATTGGGTTAACATTGGTTAATAAGATGATATGGATCTCAAGTGCACATTTCTATGATACACCCTCTGTATATTGCATCGTGTGCCCACCATCCAAAGTCAAATCATCTTCCATCACCATTCTTTGACACCCTTTACATTTTACTACCCCCACCCACTTCCCTCTGGTAACCAACATGCTGTTGTCTGTGTCTATGAGTTTTTGTTTGTTTTTCCTGTTTGTTCATTTGTAGCTTTCAGTTTTATATCCCACATAAGTGAAATCATATAGTTTTTAACTTTTTCTGTATGTGTTATTTCACTTAGCATGATTCTCTCAAGGCCCATCCATGTTGGCAGTATTTCATCTTTTCTTATGGCTGAGAAGTATTCCATTATATAAATGAACATTTAATCTTGAGTTGAACACAAATGTGTAGCCCATAGAATATTTATTTGAGGATTTTCCATTTATTAGTAATTAATTATTTAGATTATCTCAGGTTTGGAAATGTCTCTCAGTTCTTGAAATATGTTTTACTCATTACAAAAATTATTAAATTATATATAATTCATGATACTGTGGGGGAAATACAATATAGTGGTAAATAGTGTTAGAACCAGACATACCTGGATTTAAATCACATTTCTGCTACATGCTATTTGTGTATAACATATTTGCCTCCTTAAGGTTCAGTTGCTTTACCTGTAAAATGGGGATAGAAACAGTTACTTATTTCTTCAAATGGCAGCTGTAAATATTAAATTAAATAGCTCACATCAAAATACAGAGTAGAGAACCTGGCCCCTATTAATTACTCAGTAAACTTTAGCTACTATTGCTATCATAGCCAATCATCTAATTTTCATGTTGATATAATGAGGCAGGGATTGAATTTTGAGGTATTAACTTCAGCGAACTGAAAATTTTCAATGTTAAGAATGCTTATTTTTGAATAATGCTAAGAGAGTCAGCAAGGTCTAGCAGTTGAATAAGACAAACTGGGTTGGAATTCTAGCTCCCTGACTTAGCATACTAATAGCTGTGTGATTCTGAGTAAGTCAATTAGCTTTGTGAGTCATTCTTGGCATCTGAATAAAATAATTCAAATAACATCATATATTCAAGAATTATAATAATAAAGAAACTGATATACTGCCAGAAACATAGTAGATACTCAGTAAATATGAACTTTTTATTTTACAATGCTAATTAAACTCCAGTTATTCCCTTCTAAATGTTATATGTGATAAAAGCTTCAAAAGTTATATCAGAAAGTTTGGCAAATAGCAGTTACCGGCGTATCAATGTTTGATCAAGAATTTACTAATGGTTTCAATAGCATGCCATTTAGTTATTTTATATTGGGCCACAATAGAAAAATGATATCTCATGGTTTGTTGTTTTTATTTTACTTTTTCTCATTTTATAGTTTTAGGTCTAAATTTGATAAAAGAAGTCAAATTGTTCATTGTTTGGAGACATTTGTGTGCCCAAAAAATACAAACTGGAAGTAGTACAGTAGCCAATTGTGCTGAAATGAGATTTTTAGAATTTATTTACATAGTCTAATTAACTGCTGCTGACTGAATCAAAGAAATCAGTTTGGAAAATTTAGTACATTTCCTGACATCTGTTCTTGGGGCATTATTTACTGAAGCTACACGTTTATAGCAGGAGGGGCAATTATTATAAAGTTAGTTGATAGCATTTCCACCAGCAGGAAAGAGCTGATTTTAAACTGTAAACGGATCTGAAAAATCTAAAGCACATATTCAGGCAGCCCCAGAGTGATATATACAGCACCCCCCACCCCAATACCAATACCTTTAGCTAGCATTTCTTGAGAACTTTTAGTGTCAAGCACTTTACAAAAAGTACCACATTTAACTAACAGTTTAGAACCTCTGTGTCGATAGTTGATACCTCCCATTTTTCAGATGAGTAAATTTAAGTTTATATGAGTTAAACACTTTTGCTCATATTATATCACTAATAACTGGCAAATCTGAGATTTGAATTTAGCATGGTCAATTCTAAAGCTAATATTTTTAACACTTCTATTTAAATATCTTTATAGATAAATCAAGAAATAATATATTTATGGTTAATCACAGGAAATATCTGTCTTGGTAACCTGTCTATAGATAGTACTTTTACCTTCCAAAAGGTATTGTATCTTATTTCTCAATTTCTTCATTGGCAGGATTCCCTCACCAATGGTTTAGGCTGGGCTCCTGTACTCCTCCCAACCCCCAGCCTGAACAGGACAGACCCATCACGTTCATCCTCTGGCCTGACTCTCACTCTTTCATGGCCTTTCTGCTGTCCTGACATCTGGAGAAGGTGTCCTGGGAGAGAAGATGAGAGTAGGTCATTCTCACTTTCTCTATTGCAAGCCCCAACAGACTAATTTTGGATGCTACATAGATAGCACTTTGATAAAAATGACTAGTGTGTTTAGGATTTCCCTAAAAATGAATTAAAAATAAATTTATTTTATACTTTTACATACTGAAAAAAAATCTCTAGTTTTTAAATTCATGTTTCATCACTTTTGAATTTAATTCCAAAAGATAACTATGGTAGAACCGAAGGAGGGATATTAAATTTTTTTTCTTTGTGCTTTTTAACAACATCCATTAAGAGGGAAAATACAAGTACCAACTAGTAGCTTTTATTGGTGACTAGGAGATGGGGCAGATGTTTTATGACTCATTTTCTGTAAAAGGTCCAGAATGATAAAGACCCGTGGGGAAAACAAAAAAAAATAACACAACTCTTAGAGTGAGAATAAAGGTAAAACACAAAGAAGATAAAGAGCAAAAAGAAAAATATGGAAGACTAGATTTCCAAGAGAATATTATACTATAACATTACACAGATATTGGGTGCATCTATTATCACTGTCCACCAGATCCCAAATTCAAACCTCAGCTCTTCCATTTATAGGCTTCCAAGCTTGGAGATAGTGAGTCTTTCTGAGTTTCAGAGTCATACTTTAGGAAGTTACAGAAAAGAGCAAATGGTACATTTGTACACTTTATAAACTGGGCTTTGCAAAGGAACATGATTACATGTGAGGAGGTTAGAAAAGACACGGGGTAAATATGAGATATGCCCATTGAGTGACATTTATTTTAAATAATATTGAACAAAGGAGACAAGAACATACAATGGGGTAAAGACAGTCCATTCAATAAATGATGTTGAGTAAAATGGACAGATATGTGCAAAAAAAAAAAAAAAATAAGCCAGATCACCTTCTTACACCATACAGAAGAATGAACTAAAAATGGATTAAAGACTTAAATGTTAGACTCGAAAAGATAAAACTCCTAGAAGAAAACATAAGCAGTAAAATCTCAGACATGTATCTTAGCAATATTTTTATGATATATCTCCTTGAGCAAGGAAAGCAAAAGAAAAAGTAAACAAATGGGACTGCATCAAACGAAAAAGTTTTTGCACAGCAAAAACAAAAATCAAACAAAGCATCAATAGAATGAAAAGACAACCCACTGAATGGGAGAACATATTCACCAATGATACATTTGATGAGGTTAATATCCAAAATTTATAAAGAACTCATACAATTCAACACCAAAAGAAAACACAAAAAAAACACCACCCAAACAATCTATTAAAAAAAAATGGTCAAAGGACTTGAATAGCCACTTCTCCAAGGAGGACATACAGATGGCCAAAAGACATGGGAAACTATGCTCAACATCACTAGTCATTAGGGAAATGCAAATTAAAACCACGATGAGGTATCACCTCACACCTGTCAGCTGGGCTGTCATCAATAAATCAACAAACAGCAAGTGTTGGCGAGAATGTGCAGAAACGGGAACCCTCATGCACTGTTGGGGAATGCAGCCACTGTGGAAAACAGTATGGAGGGTTCTAAAAAAATTAAAAGATAGAAGTGTTTTATGAGCCAGTGATTCCACTTCTGGGAATATATACAAACAAACCCAAAACACTAATTCAAAAGAATGTGCACCCCTATGTTCATAGTAGCATTTTTACAATAGCCAAGATATGGAAGCAACCCAAGTGCCCATCAACAGATGAGTGAGTAAAAAAGTGGCAGTACTTATATACAATGGAATATTACTTGCCCATGTAAAAGAACAAAATTTCACCATTTGTGACAGCATGGATGGACTTAGAGGGAATTATGCAAAGTGAAATAAGTCAGACAGGGAAAGACAAATACCATATGATTTTATTTATATGTAGAATCTAAAGAACAAAGTAAACAAAATTGAGACACTCATAGACACAAAGAAATGTTGAGAGTTGCCAGATGGGAAGGGAATTAAGGGACATGATGGAAAAGGTGAAGGGATTAAAAAGTGCAAATTGGTAGTTCTAAAATAGTCATTGGGATGCACAGTACAGCATAGGAAGTATAATCAATGATATTGTAATAACTGCATGGAGTCAGGTGGGGATTGTCAAACCATTATCCTGTACACTTGAAACTAATACAAAATAATACTGATTACAAATTGTAATTTCAACATTTTAATAAATAAAAAAATTATTTGTACATTAAAACCTAAACCATATTTGAAAGTAGACAGCAAAATTCCACTTTTTTTCCAGACCACATACAAAACTTTTAAAAAGTTAATACATATGAGGTAATCCTAATAGGCACTATTTGTTACCTTAAAGAAAATTAAATGTCCCATGAGGTTTTAAAAGGCATTAGGGGTCTCCTAGTGAAATACATCTCAGAAACATGCTATGCTGTATTTGCAATGCATATTAATGCACATTATTATTAAAAACATTGACAAATTTTACAGGACGAAAACTCGTTCAACTTACTCAATCACTAATTCTAGCACTGGTCAATGTATGTATTTATAAAATTCTACTTTTCTTTGGAGTACCTATTAAAAACTCAGGGAACACTAATGGTCTGAGAGAAAAGTTTTAAAAAGCTGTTCTGAGAACTTTGCTCACTAACTCCCATAAATACTACCCTTTTCAGGGAACACACATTTGGAATTCTCCATAAATATCTTATAAAGAACTGTTTGAACATCATTCATATATAAGGTAAGAACAATTTTTATGTTACATGGTTTTGCTACGAATTGGACCGCTTCATAATACATTCTCTGACTAAAATGGGAAAAATACTTCTATATCCATTTCCTACATGAAGTTGCCATATAAAAAGATTAAATATCTTCAATTTTATGTACAATTTATAACTTTTATCACAAAGTCAGAATTTTTTTTGAAAAAATAAGTGTCTCATTTATATCTGTCAAATAAAGTTATTTATAAAACTATTAAATTAAATCTTGTTACTAAATTACAATATATAAAATTTTGTTTTTTCTCTGGAAATATTAATCAAGAATCCTGTATAATCTGCAAAGTTCTTATTTTAATAGAGTCACAGTTTATGTAAGGACAAGAAGAGGACAAGTAAAGTGTACTGAGATGGGCTTATAGGGCATTATAAAAACTCGCTATCTGGCTAAATGAAAAAAAAAAATAAGCACCAAATTATTTAAATTCATCTAATCAAAATCTCACTTTACTACACAAAGGAACCTTACAGGTTAGTTAATTCAAGGAAAATGTCCAAAATATGCCAGTTGCTATGAAGAAACCTCAATCTCAGCCTTTCTATACTAGTTAATAACTGTTTAAATAAAATATCTTTATATTTTGTACATTCATTGGCTTGAATGTACAAAACATTGAAACAAAGTTTTCCATGTAGGTATTTATGGTTGGATGACAATTTAATCATCAATGTAGAAACCTGTAATTTTAAAATCCCCTGAGGCACTTGTTATTGATTACTTTCTCTGGTTGCAATACTTCAAATGAAAATAACTATTCAGACAATGTTGATTTAAAATATTTAGTAATTCGGAGGATATAGTTTAAATTTCATTTATGAAAAAAATGGTGTTGATTCAATGATTTAGATTCTACATATAAGAGATACTGTGCAATTGTATCTGGTTTATGTCACATCGCATAACATCCCTAGGTTCATCCATGTTGTTGCAAATGGTAGTATCTCCCTTTCTCAAGGATAAATAATATTCCAATTTGTTTGTATGTCTGTGTGTCTATGCACGCACAAAATAATTTTCCATTATATATATATACTAGAGGCCTGTTGCACGAAGATTCACGCAATGGGCCTTCCTTCCTCTGGCTGCCTGCACCGGTTTTTCTCTGGCACCCGGGACCCAGGCCTTTGGTCTGGCCACAGAGGAGAAGCCAAGCCTCGAGGCTAGGCTTCTGTGCTCTGACCACAGCAAGGCTTGGCTTCTTCGCTGCGGCCGGAGTGGAGAAGCCAAGCTTCTTTAGTCTTCAGTCACCTTCAGTCTTCGCTCTGCACCTGCATATGCAAATTAACCCCCCATCTTTGTTGGTTTAATTTGCATACTCATCCTGATTGGCTGGTGGGCATAGCGGAGTGATGACCAATTTACATATTTCTTTTTTATTAGTGTAAATATTAATAAAAGGGTAATATGCTAATTAGACTGGGAGACCATCTGGACGTCCTTCCAGACAAAGCCATGGTGATAGGGCTGAGGCAGAGGCTGTTAGGGGCAATCAGGCCAGGAGGGAAGGGTAGTTAGGGGTGAGCAGGCCAGCAAGGGGGGCAGTAGGGGGTGAGAAAGCTGGCAGGCAGAGTGGTTAGGGGTGATCAGGCAGGCAGGCAGGTGAGCGGTTAGGAGCCAGCAGTCCTGGATTGCAAGAGTCATGTCCGACTGCCAGTTCAGGCCCTATCCCTGTGGGCCTAAACCGGCAGTTGGACATCCCCCCAGGGGTCCCAGATTGGAAAGGGTGTCTATTTGAATATTAGCCTTTTATTATATAGGTTTATTATATAGGATATATACTCACAGTGTTCTACACCTTAAATATATATTATTTTTATTTAGAAATAAAATACATAAAAAACAAAATGATAGTATATATTAGATTCAATACTCTGGCAACAATTTATTCATTTAAAATAATTATCAAGCCCTGCCAGCTTGGCTCAGTGGTTGAGAATCGATCTATGAACCAGGAGATTATGATTAGATTCCTGGTCAGGGCACATGCCCCGGTTGAGAGCTCAATCCCCAGTGTGGGGTGTGCAGGAGGTAGCCGATCAATGATACTTTCTCTTCATTGATGTTTCTATCTGTCTTTCCCTTTCCCTCCCACTCTGAAATCAATAATATATATAATTGTGATCAATATATGATTTGGATCAAATAAAAAAGAATTTTAGAAAAAAGAAGGCAATATTTTTAGTAAAACATGTTTTTTTGACTGATCCATTTATATTCTATCATTTTAAGTGCTAATCATAAATTCTTACATCCATCTACCTGAATCCTTATCAATACTAATTTGGTCAAACTAGAGTTACCTGGTATAAATTTAATTAAAGAAATTAACTTTTATTATAAAATTCAGACTGTCTAACAATTCTGATTTTCTTTCTTTTTTTATTATTTCTGTGTAAGAATAATTTGGCATGTAAACATGTTACTCATTACTTTTTAAAAATTATTACTCTTAAGGAAGTCTTCAAAACACAGTATTATATACTTCAAACAATGCATGGAATGTCAGTTCTTTTTTTAAAGAGCATTAAAATCTATCAGAACAGATGATAGAATCCAGTGAATTACTAGCTATTATAAGACTATAGTCAGAAACTCTGGAAATAAAGTAGTTCATAATAAACTGATAGAGTACTCTAATAATAGTGATTGATACTAAATACATTAAATTATGTGCTTCATATTTAAAGACATATTTCTGATAATGTAGAATAAGGAAAATTCTTATAACAAATCTCGTCACCTCTACTTAAACCTTAGATTTTTCTCAAAATATTATTACTAAAATTAATCTCAAAGTATATTAGCTCTACAAATAAAAAATTAAACATTTGAATCACATTTTTATTGTAGTAAGAATACGTAACATAAAATCTACCCTCTTAGCAATTTTTCAAGTGTACAATACAGTATTGTTAGCTATAGGCACAATCTTCCATACAGAACTCAATTATCTTGCATAATTGAAACTTTATATCCATTGAATAGCAACTTCCCATATGCTGCATGTCAAATACATAGAAACAGAGGATAGAATGGTGGTTGTCAGAAGCTGGGGGTAAGAGGAAATGGGGAGTTGAATCACATTTTTTAAGTAACTCTGAATCCATTGTAGTCAATTAGTGTCTTTAACAAAGAAGAGATTGCTGAAATAGTAACAGACTGGGGATGCCTTTTAGCTATCATCAGAATCAGAGGAGTCAGGAGATGTAAATGATTGTGAGTCTTCAGGCATTGTAAGAATATTTAAAACCAAAAAAAAAAAAAAAAATCAATTTCACTGGTACAGCCACTCTGGAAAGCAGTATGGAGGCTCCTCAAAAAATTAAGAATAGAGTTACCATATAACCAGCAACCACCTTCTGGGTATCTACTCAAAAAATTAGACAACATTTATTCGTAAAGATATATGCACCCCTTTGTTCATTGCAGCATTATTCATGGTGGCCAAGACATGGAAACAATTGAAGTGTTCTTCAATAGGTGATTGGATAAAGATGTGGTCCACATATACAATGGAATACTACTCAGCCCTAAGGAAGCATGAAATACTGCCATTTGCGCAACATGGATGGACCTTGAGGATATCATGCTAAGCAAAATAAATCAGTCAGAAAAAGTGAAGAACGATATGTGGGATATAAAACTGAAAGCAACAAATGAACAAACAAGAAAATCAAACAAACAAAAACTCATTGACACAGACAACAGTGTGTTGGTTACCAGAGGGAAGGAGGGTGGAGGGGTGGAGGTAGTAAAGGGTAAAAGGGGCCAACTATATGGAGACAGAAGATGATTTGGCTTTGGGTGGTGAACACACAATGCAATATACAGATCATGTGTCATAGAAAGGTATTCTTGAAATGTATATAATCTTATTAACCAACTAGAGGCCCAGTGCATGAAAACTCATGCACTGGAGGGGGGTCCCTCAGCCCGGCCTGCCCCTCTCACAGTCCAGGATCCCTCAGGGGTGAGAGATGACCCAGCGATCAGGGGAAGGCAACACACCTCTGCTGCTGCCACTGCTGGCAGTGCAAACCTTGGCCGGCCCTGGTTAACTGGGCCTCGGGCGGCCCTGGGTGGCTGGGCAGCCACCAGCTGAGGCTTGCCTGTGCCTCGGACCAGACCTGGGTGACTGGGAGGCTGAGGGGACTGGGTGCTGCCATCTTGTGGTTGTGGGCGCCACCATCTTTGAGGGCGTGGAAGTCAATTCACATATTCCCTCCTTATTGGCTGTGGAATAGCCATAGTAGAAGGCACATTGAGTTCAGTTATGCTTTGATTTCACCTGTTTTCTAAAAATGGATCAGGTAATTATTTAAACTGTCAGCATTTATCAATAGTAACAGCCTATTTGTATTTTCTAAATCCAGAATTCTTTGGTGTAAAATGCATATTATGGAAATCAAATATACTTATGAAATGCAAATGTAGGCTCACTTACTGATTGCTCTATATTTGAATATATATGTTCTAAATCTCACCTTTCTGAAGTATAAATAAAGAATATCATTTTCAAAAAAATCTATTCAGTTGAGAAAACAGAACGCAGTTTTTGTGTTATAGCAGAAAATATGATAAAAATAGTTTTTTGATAACATGGGATATATCTAAAATTACTCCATGTTGGTAATATTTATTATTAAATATGTTTATTTAGGTAACATTCTACAAATGCTACCAACCACATAGAGTAAGATAACCGAATCTGAAAAAGGCAAATTATATAAACATAACTGTATGCTTTTATGTGGTTTTTAAATTCTCTTGTGTTACTTTGCAAATTCGTTAATTATTTTCTCATCTCATCTTTTTTGTTTGTTTGTTTGTAATACATTGCCAAATGTAACCAACAACAACCAACACATGCTCCTAACACTATGTGTTCCAACCTCTTCCTATAAGTCAGCAAATTGATTAGGTATTGTTCTGTGTTCCAAATTATCTCAGCAACAATTGTACACGGTTTCACCACGACAGATAGATGCCATATTTCCCAACATCCAGTCATCATTTATTTGCTATCCACCAGTTCAACCCTAAACAAATCCTACATACGTGTTTCCCCTAATGGCAGTATTCATTTTTAAATCAGTCAGGATACTAAGTTAAAATGCTAACAAACTACTTCACATTCCTTAATGACTGAAAACACTAAGTGTTAAGTTTTCATTCACATTATATGTACTTTGCAGGTCAGCTGGAGGTTCTATTCTGAGTCACCCTCACTCTGGAGCCTCCATTGTCACAGAAAGCATTTCCTAAAATAACACTGGTCACTGTGACAAACAGAAGAGAAAGTATAGTGGATGGTATGCTGACTCAGTCCACCCATGTTTCATTCCAGAAATGACACAAGTCACTTCTGTTCACATTTCATTGTCCAAAGCAGTCCATCTGTCCATTCTCAAGTGCAAGGTGGCAGGGAAGGAGAAGCAGGCATAACTGGTGAATTGCACTGAGGACTACTACATGCATTATTTGAATCAAGGTTGTGATACTGGTTATTGTTAGGGTTTTCTGTTTTGTTTTGTGTTTGTGTAGTTTTGTTTTGTTTTAGATGCAGAGGGAAAGTTTATTTTACTTTCCCCAGGGGAAAAGGCCCCTGCATTGCTCACCAATGCAAGGGCGAGAAACAAAAGGCAGTTCCCCCTTTTAAAGTCTTGGCTGCGGTTGCTAGGTGACAAGGAAGGGAGAGGGATTTGGGGGCTGAAACTGAGCAGACATCAAGGTGTTGTCTTTGAAAAGTTTGTTTCCTTTTTAGGAGATGGTCCAGGCAGATTTCCTAGGGATGTGTATCAGCACCTTCACAAGCCTGTAAAACATTCTTAGAGCGAAAGATACAAAGAGTTTGAAAGCGGGGGGGGGGGGGGGGGGGGGGGGGGGGGGGGGGGGGGGGGGGGGGCAGCTTGGGTTTGAAAGGGAGGGAGTAGAGAATTTCTACTGACTAGAAACTTTCTCTTGCTGATTTCCCTGGAGTTATTAAACCTTAGGGAAGAGGGATAGGCAAGAATGTAGCCTTGAAAGTATCTTGCCTTGCAGTTTGAATCAGAGGAGCTAGCAATCTTGGGGGTTAATTATCAGGTGCTTCTCATACATTGTGGAAGGTTACGGCAAGGAAAAAGAGGTCTTTTTTTCTGTTCTTACAGTTACATTCAATTTTCTAACTGAAAATGAAGAGCGCTTTCTAAGAGAATCTTTAGGCATAATCTATAACTGTTTACAACTTGTAATGCAGCATTCCAACGTGTGAAGTTCTGAAATACAGAGCACAGCAACGAGTTCTCTTGCACTGAAAGACACAGAATTTTAATGATAAACTCATCATTCTATCCACACTTGAGTTCCTATTACATTCCAGCTAGTCCCATATACCAAGTATTTTAGGGGAAAAAATCATTAAAAACATCATTGTAATGCATTACAATATTTATATAGAATGGCATTATCACACAATATTGTTAATACTTTAGAAAATAAGACTGTAAACTACAGTTTTACCTCATTTGATTATATCTGCATGAAAAGATTCTTGACTATATCATAAGGAGATCATTCTTGTATAAAAATTAGCTGCAAAATAGGAGCCTCATGTGTGAGATTCAAGGCAATGAGATTCCCTTTCAGGAAAGTGAAAGGAAACATAAGGGTGCATTCAGGACAAGGGTACTGTGCAGTTCCCTTAGGAGATGGTCCAGGCAGATTGGCTCCTACTTTAGGGCCAATACTGTAGTGTAATAAGGCCTTGCATGAACCACAGTGGCCTTTGCTATTAAGGGATAGAGATGGAGAGTTCCATTGTACACAGTGTCCATGCTTGAGTACTGTTGGGAGAGGAAGCTTCACAGCAGCAGTTCTCAACCTGTGGGTTGCGACCCCTTTGGTGGTCGAACGACCCTTTCACAGGGGTCGCCTAAGACCATCCTGCATATCAGATATTTACATTACGATTCATAACAGTAGCAACATTACAGTTATGAAGTAGCAACGAAAATAATTTTATGGTTGGGTCATAACATGAGGAACTGTATTTAAAGGGCCAGAAGGTTGAGAACCACTGCTTTACAGCATGAGCCTCTCAATGGCATTTTTTTTAGATTTCATTGGGGTTTAACTATTGAAATACATAATGTACCTAACACTGAAAATAACAAAATAAAGAAGTGAAAGTAATTTAGTCAGAAATGATGAAGATTGTTTATCATCATAAATTTATATTCTGCAGTAAATTGCCTATTTTATAGCATCCTTCAAGTCATTTTATGGGATTTCTTATAGGAAGGAGAAATTATTTTGTAAACAACAAGCTGTCGGAATCAAAAAGGAATTGTATGAGCAGTAACAAACCTGAGATCATCACAGAGTGCAAGACATTAAAAATCCATGATTCCATAAAGCTTGCAAGAGACAGAGAAGGTAACAAATGAACTAATGACAAGAACCTGTAGTGAGCTATTACGCCTGTAATGATGCCTTAGAGACCCCCTAATAAATGCCTAATTTGTTTCTTGGCAGGAAGAAATGCCTTGCAAGACCTAAGGTGATATGGTCAAAGCAATATGAACAAAAAATTGCTTTTTGATAGCTACATAATGAAGCGTGCATGACTTTAAAAGGGTCAGTGTTTAATAGAATTATTTTCAAAGCCAACCTTACTTCTTCTCTCACGGCGCATGGCTAAGAGCCAAGTGTCCTGCAAGGGGCTTCCTTTGTCAGAGAATCTCAATTAGTCATCTTTATATGCATCCCTGGTCCTTTTTTATCAATCTCACTGCACATCATTGCCAGTTCTGTGTAGCTGTATCTAAATCAGCTTTTGGTTTTTATCCTGTGCCTCTAACTTTTGGGTTTGTCACTCTGAAGAGTCTTTCTTGGTCCAAGAGCCCACAAGTGCCTACCTGACTTTAGTTTCTCCTTTCTTCAGGTTCTATGGACACAGGTCCAGCCACCCTACCTACTCTCACTAACTCTGGCTTCTGGGCTTCAGCTCGTGTCAGAGTTACTCTTATTCCTGAGAAAGGTGTTCAAGCAAGGAGGTAAGAAAAGTCAGGTTGATTCAGTTAGTGCCTGCTGCTATTGAAATGATGAAATAAAAAAGAAGACACAATGATTTCAGAATCTCATGCAGGGAACAGGATGACTGATGTGGGAACTCAATAACCCAGACCATCACTTCCAGAGCACGGAAATCTAATATGGAAATCAGCAAGATTGTCCACAAGATTTACAGAGTCAAGAGATAAACTTGGGGAAAGTCATTAATCATAGCTGTGCCAGAGGAAGAACATCAATAAAGTAAAAGAAAGGGGGAAGTGACGAGAAATAGTTATAAAGCAATGTATAATTAATTCAAAGATGGAAGAGTCATGAAACACTTGACCAGGGATTATGAGTAGGTTTCACACTTTAACTAATCAATAGCATAACACATTCCCAAAGGAACCATAACAAAGACCAAATTGGAATTCATCTTCTGTTGAAAGTCCAATAAAATCTTAGGCCCATAACCATACAAATATATTTAAGTATCACACCCAAAAAAAGCTTCATGTTATTTTTATCTAACTAAAGGGGTTTTTAGTTAAATAAGAAAATGTTGGAATGAGAAAATAAATAGTTCAGTACTGGGAGGTTCTCTAACTTTCTCTACGAAATAAAACATCAATAGCAATTCCAAATATGTATCACCTGTTTACAATTTCCTAAATTGAGAACTGTGTCTTATTTTTATGAAAGTATAGCTCAGTTATTAATAGTAAGTCATCTATAATAATAAAAGAGTAATATGAGTAATATGCTAATTAGACTGGATGACCTTCTGGACAAGCCACAGTGGTGGGGGCTGAAGCAGAGGCAGCTGCCACGGTGGCGGGGGCCAAGACCTTGCACAAATTTTATGCATCAGGCCTATAGTTGATCTATAAAAGAAAAACATATTGACCTAACCGGTTTGGCTCAGTGGATAGAGCTATGGCCTGCAAACTGAAGGGTCCCAGGTTCGATTCCCGTCAAGGGCATGTACCTTGGTGTGGGCACATCCCCAGTAGGGGGTGTGCAGGAGGCAGCTGATCAATGTTTCTCTCTCATCGATGTTTCTAGCTCTCTATCCCTCTCCCTTCTTCTCTGTAAAAAATCAATCAAATATATTTTTAAAAAAAAGAAAAATATATCTATTTACTGGTCCCTAAGAACTTATCTAAGTGAAGGACAGAAAAACAATTCTACTCTACCTCAGAGTTTTTCAATGACACAGGAAAAACCAAAAGGTTGGGGATAAGCAATAAAGGACAACAAAAGAATTTGATTTCTGTTTTTCTGTGAATTAATTGTATCTAACACAACCAAAATGGCTGATGAAGATCTCAGGATGGACTATAGAGTATAGAGACTTTCAACACTAGGTCATTTATTTTATTTCTTCAACTACCATGGTATTGGTAGTGATTTGTGAGAAAGGAATATATAGCGTCAGTTGGAACTCTAAACTGTACATACTTATTAGGCACTAGAGACCCAATGCACAAAAATTTGTGCAAGAGTAGGCCTTCCCTCCCCTCATTTCCGACACTGGCTTCCCTCCGGCACCTGAGACCCGGGCTTCCCTCCTCCCGCCACAGGCAGGCACCCGGTACCGTGGCTGGCTTTGCCCGGGACACCCACAGGCACCTGGAACCCCGGTTGGCTTTACCTGGGACACAGCTTTCTCAGGAAGGATGTCAGGAAGACATCCGGTCTAATTAGCATATTACCCTTTTATTAGTATAGATTATATTTTGTGGCAATTTCTCTTTGACTGTACATTTCAAAATTTATGCAAACCAGACATATATTTTAATCTTTTGGGAGAAAAATACAAGTATTTTAGTGTGTAATATTTTTTAAAAACATTTTGTTTTCAAAGAATTGCAAGGATAGTAAGAGAGTTTCAGTACACCCTTCACTTATCTATCCCTAATGTTAACATTTTATGTAACTATGGCACATATATTTTCAAATTATCCCCATATTCGAGTGAATACATAGTGAAAGGGAGCTTATAAACATTGGCATACTGAGCATAAATGCAGCAGCCTGCCTGGAGGCTTAAAAATGAGTCTTCTAGGCTAAGGAACAGATTATATGAGTGAAATTTCATTAATAAGAAAAGGCATTTTAGGACCCTTTAAGGCTTTCGGTAGTGTGTAAAAAGTTATTTAGAAACTGGGAACCACTTCCATATCTCATTTACCTAACTGATGAGAGATAAATGAGCTGAGCATTTAAAGCACAGCCTTGAGGTATTTTTTTTGCACATGAACCGCAGCCTAACTCTACTAAAAGACAAGAGAGCCATTAACTTTCTGCCACCACAGTGCCAGAAGCAGTTACTAACCTTTCCAACCATAAATAGTTTCAGAAATAATACAGAACAATTACAAATTCCGATTTTCATCACTGACTTAGTACATTTTATAAAGCTAAACCAGAAATCCTGTAAATGGTAATGCTTTAGTATGTGTAAACAGGATATTATTATTTATTAAAAATGTCATTAAATCTCACTATGGTAGTGTGAAAATGATTCATTCTGCCTCACAGAAGGCCTTTTCTATGGAGCCCGCTGAGACATAAACATTCTGTAGATCGCTTTAAAAACGGGTGAAAATTCCATTTGCTGGAAGGGTGAGCATCACCACCACTTGGGCAGTGTTAAAATCAGACTTCACATTATTGCCAAGACTAGAATCTCCCTTGCTGGTACAAACGCTGGAGGGGGGAAAAAATGTCTACATTTACAATGCAATAGAAATAATATTAATTAGAAAATATGATAACTCTTTCTAATATTAGGGATATGGGTTGTGTGGTAAGTTTGTATTTAGCTTTGTAACAGACTCCAAAACTGTCTTCCAAATGGCTGTACTGTTTTTAATTTTCAGCATTAATATATGAGAGTTCTTTTTGTCTTACAACCTCACCAGCAATTATTAGCGTCTATTGTTTTAAATTTTAGCTACTCTTATAGATGTATAGGAGTATCTTGTTGCTGTGTTTTGTTTTAATTTGGAACTCCCGATTGACTATGATATTGAGCAGTTTTTCATATGCCTATTTGCTATTGGTATGTCTTTTTTAATGAGGTATCTCTTTAGATCTTTTGCCCTTTTCCTAAACTGGGCTGTTCATTTTCTTAGTTCTGAGTTTTAAGCATTCTTTGTATATTTTAGATACAAATCTTTTATCAAATATGTGTCTGTAAATATATATATATATATATATATAGAGAGAGAGAGAGAGAGAGAGAGAGAGTTTTAAAATTGTGTAGTGTGAGTTGTTCAACTTTTTCTTCTCAGTATTTTATTGGCTATTTAGTTCTACTGCCTTTCTGTATAAACTTTAAGATCAGTTTGTTAATTAGCCTGCTGGTATTTTTTCATTCAGAATGCACTGAATCTATGGAGCAAGAGGGAAGAATTGACATCTTAACAATATTGAGTCTTCCACTCTCTGAATAGACTATCTTTCCACTTATTTAGATCTTCTGTGACTGTTTTCATCTATTGTAGTTTTTTTTTTCTAGCTTTGCCCTTTAGATCATATCCATATTTTCCTAGATTTATACCAAAGTACTTCCTTTGTGTGTTATTACAAATAGTATTACTTTAACTTCAAATTCCTAGTGTTCACTACTGGGATATAGGAAAGCAATTGTCTTTTGAGTGTTAACCTTGCATCCTGCAACCTTTATGTACTCAATTATTAGTCTATAGATTATTTTTGTCAATTTTTGGTATTTTATACACAGCTAATCATGCTATCTACAAATAAAAATGGTTTTGTTTCTCTTTTTCCCAGTTTTCAAGCATTTTGTAGATTTTCTTATTGAACCAACTAGAACAAATAGGAGAGATGAGGGAAAAAGTATTCACTCTTTTACAATTAAGCATAACATTAGCTATCGGTATTTTGCATATTTGTTGGATAATTTCCCCTCTATTCTTAGTTTGCTGATATCTTTATCATGAATAGGTACTGGATGTTAAACATTTTTCTGCTTCAATTGTTATGGTCATATAAATGTTCTTCTTTAGCCCATTTTATAAATGTGATGGATTATATCTTTGAATGTTTAATCATCCTTGAATACCTGGTGTAATGTTTTTTAATACATTGTGGAAATTGATTTGCTAATATTTGCCCCAAATTTTACACCTATGTTCATAAGAGAATGCTCAGTAACTTTTGTTTCTTATTATCTCTTATCTGATTTGGGTATTATGGTAAGGCTGGCCTGATTGAATGTTTTAGGAACTATTTCCTCTGATATAATTTTCTGGAAGAGATTATGAAAAAGTGCATTATTTCCTTCCTTAATCTTAGTAGAAATCAACAATGAAACTATCTGAGCCTGCTACATTCTTTTTTGAAAGGTTATTAATTATTGATCCAATTTCTTTTATAAAAATAGGGCTATTTAGGTTATCTATTTCTCCCTGTGTCAGTTTTGATAGGTTGTCTTTCAAGGAATCAGTCCTTTTTAGTAAAATATCAGACTTATGGGTATAGAATTGTTGGTAGCATTAATTTATTACCCATTCAATGTCTGTGGGATCAGTATTGATGCCCCCTCTTTCATTCCTGAATTTGGCAGTTTATGGGTGTGTTTTTTTCTTGGTTATTCCAACTAGAGGTTTATTAATTGTATTTATCCATTAAAAGAACCAGCCTTTGCTTTTGTTGATTTTACCTATTTTCCTGACATGCCTTGTAACCTTTTGTTGAAAGAAAGATATGTTCTATACTATACTAGAAATATTTTATGACTTTAGCAGCTTCTGCCTCCAATAAGCAGATCTCTCTGTGACTCTCAAGATAGACCGATCTCTGTAGATTTGAGAATGTGATTTTCTCTGAAACCTTAATCCTCTGATGGGGTCAAGAAAAGTCATTGGTTTTCAGTTTTTCAAGTTTTTTCATATTGTAAGGACAGGAGTGATGACATCTAAGCTCTTTTCATGTTGAAGCTGAAAAAGGAAGTACTCTCTTTTTAAATGAAAATTCTTAGAACATTTGTTCTAGCCCATCTGATACCTATAATTATTTCAAAAATAAAACTCTTCATTTATTGATAAAACCACTAACAATATACATTGATCAATGTCTAAATCCTTCATTGATGAAATATTGCTATATATATAAAGGAGGCTGATAACTGGGAAGTGTGACTATATAAATCATAATAGAAAATCCATAGCTTAGTTATTATTAATGATATTATTTTAAATTATTTACAAAAAGGTGAAAAGTAACACCAAAATGATTACCTATAAAAAAATTGGTAAGTAGAATTTTTTAAAATGTAAAAGTTCTGTTCTGCAAATAATGCTATAAAAGAATTAAAAAACAAGACACATACTGGGAGAAGATATTTGCAAAACATGTAATCTGATAAAGAACTTGCATCTAAAATATACAGAGAACTTCTAATACTCAACAATAAAAAAAATGTACAAAGATGTATAATTAAAAAACAAATATGTTCAAACAAAAGGTCTGTATAAGCAGCTCAACAAAAAAGATATACAGATGGCAAATAAGCATATTAAAAGATTTTCAATATGATATGCAAATTAAAACAATGAAACACCACCAAATACCTATTAGAATAGCTAAAATCCAAAACACTAACAAAACTAAATTCTGGTGAGGGTATGGAGCACCAAGAATGCTCATCCATTGATGGTGGCAATCCATGTGGTACAGTCACTTGGGAAGACAGTTGGATAGTTTCTTACAAAGCTAAACATAATTTTACTGAACAATATAGCAATCTCACTCTTAGGTGTTTACCCAAATGACCAAAAAACTTATCTTTCTCTATGGTTTATATTTTATTCATTAATCTCCCTATTACTCCAGACATTCTGAAAGGCCATGACCCTGGGGCTAATTACTTAGATGATTGCTGAGGATTTTGTCTTAATTAAATAACAATGCCTTCCTTCAGATATCCTGGTACTAGCCTCATGTATGTCTAGTCATCTTACACCCTGGTAAATTTTTTTTTTCCTGGTAAATTTTTTTAAAGACTTGTTTTTTAGAGAGACAGGAAGGAAGAAGGATAGAGAAACATGGACATGAAAGCAACACATCATCCGACTGCCTCCTGCACACCTCCTACCTGGAATTGAGCCCGCAACCCAGGCGTGTGCCCTGACAGGGAATGGAACAGGCCACCTTTTCAATGAATGGGATGATACCCAAACAACTTAGCCATACAGGCCAGGGAAGCCTGGTAAATTTTTATAACCAATTCTCTCTGTCCTGGTTTTGTATTATGTTGCCAACTTCTCACTGTTTCTCATAGCTTGATTCTTCTGAGCATCCCTAGTCCTAAAGCATAATGCCAGGGATATACTAGTGATAATCCTTGACTATCACATGCATTTATATTGAGGCATTAAAATTTATATGATTTAAGCAACAATTAACAGAAAACAAATTTTATTAACTAAATCAGAGTATATTCCTTCATATTAAAGAGATAATCAAGGCAGAACCTGCAGGTTTGGCTAATTCAGTTGATCAACAATATCAAGAACTCAGTTTCCTTCTCTCTTTTCATTCTGTCACCCTTGGTGTGCTTGGTATAGATTAGCACCATTTCTAGAGAAGATATCTGATAGAAAAAGATCTCTGATAGAATCATACATGTACTTTAGTTACATGTATGATTCTTTTCCCAGTGGCCCCCAGCAAATATTGCCCCATACCTGATTGGCCATAACCAAGTCACTAACAAACCATGTTTATTCTTAAACCAAGTCAGTCAGATAGTGGGAACACTTAAATTAACTTAGACAAATCAGAATTTACTCTGAACATGAAGTAGAGGGGTGAAAAAAATGAACAAAATTGGTGTTTGGGCAGTGTTCCAATTACTACTGATATATAATAAGTCATACCAAAATTTACTTGTTTTAAAAAAACATTTTTTTCATCTCTAATAATTACTCTAGGTCAGGAATTTGGGGTCAGCTAGATAATCCTGTCTCAGAATATATCATATGATTGTAGTCAGGCAGGAATTAAAAAACTAGAACAACAAATGACTAAGCAGGCATCTCTCTCCTTCCATGTAACCTCCCCCCACCACCCAACCCCCAACCCCCAACCCCCACCCCATGGTTTCTCCACATAGAACACTTAGGGCTTCCTCATAGCATGGCAGCCTAGGCAGCTAGAATGCTCACATCCAAGCCCAGGCTCAAAAGGTGAGTAACTCAGCTAACAAGACGGATGCTGCCCCCTTTTAAGGCCAGCCTTTAAATTAGCATAACATCCTTCTGCCATACTCTCCTAGATATATGAAAGTCACAAGTCTAATCAGAATTAGGGGTAGGAGAATGAACCTGCATCTTTTTATATGGGAGTAGCAAGGTACTAGAAAAGCATATGAGATGAGAGCTACTGTGTAGCCATCTTTGGAAAAATACCATCTGTCACAGACAAAATAGAAGGAGAAACCCCTGTTGGATATTCTGTCAGAAACTATTCTGCTTTTTCTACGTGGATGAGTTTGGGCAAAAATTCAGGATCATGAAATGTCTGGGCCAGTGATGAACTCCTGGATTAAATGGTATTACGCATATTTGTGGAGGGAGAGAGAAGAGTAAAGGGGAAGTGACAGAGAAAGAAGAATTTTCAGAAAGGGTTAAAGAAGCTATAAAGACGCCAAGTAGCTCATTTCTGTTTTTTTCCTCACAGTGTTGCCACTGGTTGGCGCTTTATGAGCCACTATCAGCACTCGTCAAATGCTTATGACCGTACCTCTGGAGTTGCCACAGATTCAACCAGCCTCTCTCTGCCCTCTGTGCTCAAGTGCTTTGCCCATTAGAGCTTCCTTCCACATTTCCAGCCCTGGGACACTGTGAGCCATGCTGAGTGAGCCATGAGAGCTTTTTCTCGATTCTTGGCAGTGGTCACCTCAGTCCCGCATACCATTTTAAAAATGAGCTAATATAGTGAAAAATGAGATGTGGCTTGGTAAGTGAATGAAAGGAGTTGGTGGTCATATTGTAAAGAACTTATATATTATCCTTTTCTGGCCAAGATTTAAAACAAGTATTCAAGTAGGCAGTTCCATGCTCAAGTATGAGAGAAAGATGAATCAAAGAGTAAGAGATGTTACAAGAAGGCATGGTGGCTTGAAATAATGTAACAAATTTGGAAAGGAAATCTGAACTGTTAGAGCTGTGGAGGAGAGGAGAGGTATTTTATAGTTAACATGGCCAGAATCGATGAGTGACTTGGTAGCTAAATGATACGGTGCTGAAGGAAGGCATATCAAGGATATCAGAGTTTCCAAGCTGGGAGGTTTTCATCTATAGATATAAAAGCCTAAGATGCAAAGTGTCCCCTCGGGAATTCAACCAACCAGGAGTTCAATTGCTCGCTATGACGTGCGCTGACCACCAAGGAGTGGCACGAAGCCAAGGAAGGCCCTGGCCAGCAGCCGGCAACCGCTAGGAACTCTACCCATGCACGAATTTCGTGCACTGAGCCTCTAGTTAATAATAAAGACACTGAATTGATTTAAATGGTGATGGGCATAGAATTGACTTGAGGTGGTGGACACACAATACAGTGTACAGATGATGTGTTGTGGAATTGTGCACCTGAAACCTGTATAATTTTGTTAACTGATGTCGCCCAAAAAGTTAAATAAAAATGAAACAAATTTAAATAGGAACTATGGGCAGCTTTAGAGATTAATTTAATTTGGGCTTCTATATTTTGCTTAGTTGTGAATACCTATCCGTGTTCATAAAATTTGCAGAGATGAATAATATCACCCACAAAAGCATGTCTAATGGGTTAAGGGTCAAAGATAGAATCATGGGATTTACCAATAGTTATGAATAAGGGAGGAGGAAAGCCAAAAGAGAATAATAATAAGCTGAAAGGGGGGGGGGGGGAATAATGTACTATAGAAAAAGGAGAAAAGCATGATCAATATTATTATGCTATAGAATAGTCAAATTAAAAAGAAGATAGTGACTGGAGTTGATGATTACAAGTGCAGTTTTATCTTATTAAAGTAAAAACATCAGATCTAAGTAAGTTTAGTAACAAACAGGACATAAAAGAACTAGTATTTTTGTAGACTCTTTTACAAAGCTGGTTTGTAGAGGGGAGAAAATGAGAGCACCTGTTTGCAAGGACGAAGCATTGGTGAAGTCAGTGCGATCGAGTGTGCTGAGGACATGTTTGTAAATTGCAGGTAGGAGTGATATCGTTAGAACAGGTGGAACAGGTGAACTTGGACTGAAGAAAAGTCAGCTCCTCCTCTGAGGGCAAGGGTTGGGAGTGATAAAGACTGCGGGAGGAGAAGACAGATGGTCTGTAAATGGTTTGATGAGGATGATCGACATAGAGGGTTTAAGAAACTTGAAGGGAATGTAGCATATCCACTGGGCGATAAATAATTCAAACCAACACTAAACCTCGCATGACCAGTCAAAGCATGGAGCCGGATTGAAAGAAATAGAACCTCGCAGCTGAAAGTCATGCAAGGAAACCACTATTTACTGTAACCTTTCAAATGATGGCAAAGGGTAAGAAGCATTCTCATTGCTCTGGAAAATCTTTAAAATGTTTTCATTTCTGTCATTATCAATATCCTACAGGAGTGAATTACAACTGATTCCCTTAAAATCTCCCTCTTCACTATGACTCTTAACCCCTATGTTTTTATTTTTTGCCTTTGAGCCACTAGTCTTCCCATCCTATCTTGATTAAGCAAAATCCTTTGCAGAGATACTAAATTTATATATCTTACTCTCCACTTGTCCTAAATTCATAAAGCTCTATTTGAGGGTACCTCTATTTGTTATCTTAAAACTGCATCATAAAACCTTAAAGAAACAGAGAACACAAAGGGAATACTGCTCCCTAGATGTGGGTGGGATGGAGAATCTCAATAGAAAATAATCGTAATCTTCTTGAACATACCGAGAGGAAGAAAAATGAAAATACTCAAATGTAAGTGTTTTTCCCTCATCACAGATGAGAAAGGAAGCCAACATTGCAAACAACCTGTTTATAACTTTCTGCAAGAGTTGCTAAAATATTTATGATCCTTCAAGGGTAATTCAAAGATGATATTGTTCATAATGTGAGCATATGTGTTCCTAGAATTATTACTAAAGTATTAAATCGTATTAAATTCTCATGTATCACCTCATAAGTCCTACCTCTTACCATAAGTATATGTGGGTGGTGGAATTTTTAACCTCATAAGGGTAGTTGTGAAATTATATTAGTCTCTATAGTAATAATAGCTTCCTAAGTGTGTGATGTGTGCCAGACTCTTCACAACAGCCCTATGTAGTATGCACTACTTTTATTACTTTTTACAGACGAGAAAATAAAACCATAAAAGTAAATGAGAAGAAATGAAGACCAAGTAGCATCTACTTAGATTGATGATACAGGAGTTTGATAGACAGAATAATACCCCCTGAAAGATGATCATGCCCTAATCCCCACAATGTGTGAAAATAACACCTTTCGTGTTAAAAGAAACTGCACATGTGACTAAGTTTAAGGGTCTTGAGATGGGGAGATAATTCTGGGTCTTCCAGGTGAGCTCAACATAATCAAGAGTCCTTATAAGAGGGAGAAAGGAGGAGTGTGAGAGTCACAGAAGGAAAAGTGGTTATTGAAGCAGAAGTGAGTGAAATACAACCAGAAACCAAGAAATGTGGGCATCCCCTAGAAGCTAGGAAGGGCAAGGTGTGTGTTCTTCCTTGCAGGAATGGAGCTCTGCTGACAACACTTTGATTCTAGTCCATAAAATCCATTTCATGTATCTGACCTCAAGAACTATCCTATATAATAAAAGGTTAATATGCAAATCAACCAAACAGAATGACCACTCGCTATGACATGCACTGTCCACCAAGGGGAAGATGCTCAATGCAGGAGCTGCCCCCTGGTGGTCAGTACACTCCCACAGGGTAGCGCCACTCAGCCAAAAGCCTGAGCCGGGCTGACGGCTGGCGAGGGCATCAGAGGTGGCGGGAGCCTCTCCTGCCTCCGAGGCAGCTCTAAGGATGTCTGACTGCCATCAGTTGGACATCCCCTGAGGGCTCCCAGACTCCAAGAGAGTGCAAGAAGCCAGGCTAAGGAACACCCCCCCCCCCCCAGTGCACAATTTCATGCACCAAACCTCTAGTAACATAATAAATTTGTGTTGTTTTAAACCACTAAGTTCTTATTAATTTGTTGTAGCAGCAATAGAAAACTTAATACTAGAAAAGACAAGAAAAATACTGAAAAGAGTTAAGTCTTTGAGTTGCTTTGAGGGAATGGGAAACAGACTAAACGAATGGCTTTTTTTTTCTTTGTTTTTGGGGGAGAGATTTTTTTCTTATATTTGATTCTTATTAATTATATATATGAGCTCAATAACTACTTGGCGGAATACAAAAGGCTAAAAATGTCCCCCAAATTATAGACCTCTATAGTGTGAAAAACTACATACATTTCTAACTTGTATTCTCAACTTGCTTTGTCTATCCTATCCTTTCTAAAACCTTGCTTCTACGAACATGTTCAATGAAAAGACTAAAGGAATGTTTGTAAAAATAGGGCAGAGGAACACGCAGACAAGTAACAAAAAAGAGAGAAGGGCACCACCCACATGCCCGAGATAACAGGTGAAGTCGGAAAGGTGTAGTGCTGAGAGCAGCAAGTTGAGGGAAGTCCAGCCCACCTGCCATTGGTCTTGTGTGCAGGAAGACTGATTCTGCTCAGCATGTGGAACCGGAAGAAAGCACTAGCATCTAGTGTGTCTGGGCCAAAGTGAGTGAGGTTGCTGATAGAGATCCTGTTGGTGCTTCTTGTGAAGACCACCTAGAGAAGGAAGCTGCAAGTGCGCCTCTTACACACGAGGAAAGACAGTGCTCTATAGCCCCCTCTGATGGCCACCATGCCAGCGAAATCACCGTGACCATTCACACCTAACTCGGTGATGACATAATAACAAGTAAAGATAACTTTAGACACAGATAATAAGAGTCTCATTTCCTTTTTCCTGTGGTTGATACCTGGATGGTTGAATTAAGCCCACCATACATGTAGACTTCCTTGTCTTCTCTCTCTAAGGCAGGGGTGGGCAACCTTTTTGACTCGAGGGCCACAATGGGTTCTTAAACTGGACCGGAGGGCCGGAACAAAAGCATGGATGGAGTGTTTGTGTGAACTAATATAAATTCAAAGTAAACATCATTACATAAAAGGGTACGGTCTTTTCTTTCTTAGTTTTATTCATTTCAAACAGGCCGGATCCGGCCCACGGGCCATAGTTTGCCCATGGCTGCTCTAAGGTATAAAGAAATATCCATTATATGTTTGTATAGGCACAAAAGTTACAATTTTTTTTCTCTTTCCATATTTTTCCATGAGCAGTTAGGATGATCTTTGTAAAATGCAAAACTCATCGTGCTATTTCTATGCTGAAAGCACTTATGAGGCTTCTTATGGCCCTCAAGCTAGACTGCCTATTACATAGACCTCACCATCTGGCTTCTGCCTATATCTTCAGCATCAAAAGTCCCCTCACACGTTATGCACTAGTAACATAGGACAATGTCTAAGTCTCCTAAAGTTTAGTGTTCTCTTACCTCAGGGCCTTTGCACATACAGTGTTTCTCTCTGTTTAGGATTCTCTACCTCTCCCATCCTCCAGGTTTCCAGCCTCATACACTTTATAAATGCAGTGAGACTGGTCTGCATGCATTTCAAGTCTCAGCTGAGAAGTCACTTCCTCATGAAGGTCTTCTCCGACCCACCACAAAGGAAAAGGTGCTATGTCCCCCCCGTGTCCCACAGCACTCGGCACACTCTCATCATTGCGTTCCAGTCCACATTTTGGAAGTGCAGGAAAATATAAGAAACAAAATTCCTCTTTGGCAGAGCATGATGTTTGGACAAATAAATACAATGATAAGCTATGCAAAGTGATTTCCAGGAAATTAAAATGACCCATACACTGTCATTCAGGAATCTATGATTTAAAAAAAAAAAAAAAATGTGTTTTGTTACACTCGGAGGGAGGAGAGAGGAAAATTTAAGGAAAAAGAAAACCGAAGAGGGAGTGCAGTTGGATGACCCCAACGTGTCATATATTGCATGTCCGTGCCTTTATATGTGTCTGATAGTTATCTCTGAATAAAGTCATTCTTGGTCATTTATATTCTTTTTTTTCTCCTTTATAGCTTTCAAAGATATCTAAAATATTTTTTACTTTTGGCATGTAAGACAAGATTGCTAGTTTATTCATTCAGCAAATACATGTTGAACATTGACTAAGTGGCAGGCACTTTTCAAAGCGATGGGAACCAAACAGTGAACAAGACAGATGAGGTCCCTGCTTTCAAGGAGCTCGCGTTCTGGAAAGAGGTGTAGAAAAATAAGTAAGACAATATGGATAGTGAGAAATAATAAGTAATATAACAAGGCAACATGTGGTCGTCACGTGAAAGGGTAGGTAGCACCAAACCCTATGTTTTTTCCTATGCATTCATTCCTATGATAAAGTTTAATTAGGCACAGGAAGAGATTAACAATAGTAATTGATAATAAAAGAGAGCAATTACAACATACTATCATAAGAGCTATGTGAATGCGACATTATTAAGTTAAATAAAGGTTCCAGGAACACAAGGGCTGTGATACCAGGACAGTTAGTCTGATAACCAAGAGGGCTACCAAGTGAGCAGCCGCTGGGTGAGGAACTTGTACAGGGTGACACTCTGGACAAAGGGATGATTCAGATCTGGGCGTGATAAAGCAGATGGTGTGAGATTTCATCCCACTCCTCAGAAGGGCGCATCGCTTAAAACGTATGACTTGTTTGTTTCTGGAATTTCCTATTTAACATTTTTGGACCATGGCTGACCACAGGTCAGTGAAACTGCAGAAAGGGAACCACTGGGAAGAGGTGAATACTGTACCGAAAAATGAGTGAGTGGTCAGGAAGGCTTTCTCAGTGACAAATAGGCGATATTTCTGTGAAGATATAAGGAAGGGCTTTCCAAGCAGTGGGAACAGCTACTGCCAAGTCCTGACAGTGCAAAGGTCTTGGAAAGTTACAGAAATAGAATAAATATCAGTGATGACTGAGGAAGACAGGTGTTTGAGATGGGAAGTATAGTTATGTGGGGACCCATTTATTTAAGGTCTTAGAGTCCAGATTGATGAATCTAGATTCTATTCTCTGTGTACTGATAGTAAATTTACCGTAAGTGTTTTCCAATTTTACTAAGTATTTTTCTGAAATACTATTTTAATGGATCTCATTATTGTGTCATATGGATGTGCTAAGATTCAATTAATCATTCCCTTATTGTTGGACATTTAGGTTATAAGGCCTGGCCGAAATCCAATTTGAATCAATTAGTGGAAACAGAATGGATCCACCTCTTCACCACTTCAATCACATGCCAGTTAGTAGCAATTAGTATTCACTGAAGACAATATACGACACTGGAAATTACAATCAGATAAGACATGTGCATATTGTCTCTGGCCTAACTTATTTTGACATGTGTGGAAAAGAATAGAATCTTAATCTAATATCATAGCATGTTTTTAACTACCTCTGGAGAGCTCTTACAGATTTAATAAGTGGATATGCTTGTATAAATAATGACAATTTAAAAAGCTTTACATTTGAAATAAATACCCACTTCACAAAAGATATTCAAGATGTATTACAGTAAACATGGCATATATGTATTTTAAAAGAATAACAAAGAAGACTTTTATATTTGAAGTGGGACCAACCATCCCATAAAAGGGAAAATTACATTAATATGACTTGTGTCCACCATGGCCAAGGACCCTATCCTGCCTACCCCATCCAGAGCAGTAAGATTTGATTGCATCCATAGAACCTGCCAATTCCAGTCCTGCCTTCACCAGGATCCCCTAGAGCACAGCCCTTAACACATTTAGTGCCATTAGCCCTTGATAATTGGGCAGAGTCTATGGATGCCTTCTCAGAATATTGACTTTAGCGAATAAATGTAAATGTATAAGACTGTAAAGAAAACCAGCTATATCAAAATGTAGTGGTATCCATCGTCTTTGAACTCAGAAGAGGCCTAGATTATCAGCCCTCCATGAATGATTTCTAAGTTGTAGTACAGACTTCTCTGACCCTCAGTTACACACACACACACACAAGTGAGCAAAAGTAGGTTTACAGTTGTGAGTATGCAAAACACAAGATTTATTCTTATGTTATTATCTGTTAATTATTATGTTACTAGAAGCCCGCTGTATGAAGATTCGTGCAATAGGCCTTCCTTCCCCTGGCTGCCGGCACCGGTTTTCCTCCGGCACCTGGGACCCAGGCCTTTGTTGCAGCCTCAGCGAGGCTTGGCCTCTCCGCTGCGGCCACAGCAAAGAAGCCTAGCTTCTTCAGTCTTCAGTCTTCAGTTTTCACTCCTGCCAGAGCCTTCAGTCTTTGCTCTGTGCCTATGTATGCAAACTAACCATCCCCTTTGTTGGGTTAATTTGCATACTCATCCTGATTGGCTGGTGGGTGTAGGGGAGTGACACCAATTTGCATGTTTCTCTTTTATTAGTGTAGATTTTCCAAATGAACAACTATAAACCTACTTTTGCTTTACCTACTAGGGTGACTATAATCAAAAGCAATGCAAACTTAGTAGAAATATTTACAAAAAATCAGTAATATTTTACTATCCTTAGATTGACTTTCAATGTATTGTAGAAAATAAAGAAAGAAGGCTATACGTACTGCTAGACTGAGCTTTTGTTTGTGTGTGTAATCAACATTAGTTTACCATAAAATTTTTAGTGAATTTATTCTAGATATGTATGGACAAAAATTATAAATTTTGACTTCAAGCTTCTATTTCCATTGGTAGAATAGCCATTTTGCTTGGGTATAATTTAATTTATGTGTATTCCCAAACCAATTCCAAGTACATGTTTGCTCTGTAGATTTCTTAATTTAGTGCAAAATTTCTTAATTTTTGTTGTTTTTTTGTTTTGTTTTGTTTTTTGTTGTTTTTTAAATATATTTTATTGATTTTTTACAGAGAGGAAGGGAGAGGGATAGAGAGTCAGAAACATCAATGAGAGAGAAACATTGATCAGCTGCCTCCTGCACACTCCCCACTGGGGATGTGCCTACAACCAAGGTACATGCCCTTGACCGGAATCGAACCTGGGACCCTTGAGTCCGCAGGCTGGTGCTCTATCCACTGAGCCAAACCGGTTAGGCAAAATTTCTTAATTTTTTTTACCTATCAATGGACACTTAGGTTGCTTCCATATCCTGGCTATTGTAAATACTGCTGCAATGAACTGTGGTAAGGGCATATATGTCTTTTCAAATTAGTGTTTCATTGTCTTCAGATCAGCAGCCAGTAGTGGAATTCTTTGTCTATTGTTATTGCCTTTGTATAAAAGTCTATTTTTGTCTTTTATAAGTATTGCTATCCCAGCCTTTGCTCCTTTGTTTGTTTCCATTTTTATGAAATATCTTTTTCCATCCCTTTACTCTCAGTCTGTGTGTTTTTCAGTCTGAAGTGAGTCTCATGTAGGCAGCACATGGAAAGGTCTTGTTTGTATAATCCATTCAGCCACCATATGTCTGTTGAAGGGAGCACTCTGTCCTTTTACATTTAAAGTAATTGTTAGGAATGTACTAATTGCCATTTTGTTTTCATACTATCTTTATAAATGGTTGGTCTACTATCTTTACTATATGTTTGCCTTTACTAGTGAGATTTTTTTTCTTTTATATATTTTCTTATGTCAGGTTTTGGCCTTTCCTATTCCATTTAAAGAATTCCCTTTAATATTTCTTGTAATGCTCCATGAGCAGTGATGAAGTAACTCAGCTTTTGCTTGTCTGGGAAAATATTGATCTCTCCTTCAATTCTGAATGATAATCTTGCTGGGTCGAGTATTATTAGTTGTAGGTTTATCCCTTTCATTGTGTTAAATATATGGTGCCACTCCCTCCTTCTGGCCTGCAATGTTTGTATGTTGTCTATATTTTAATTAAAAAGAGATTTACATTCCAGAATAAAAATATTTAAAAAGCTTTGCTCTACCAAAGTTGGTAAAATAGTTGTATTATTCATGTCAAATTTCAGCTAAAATTTCAATAACATGTTAGATGTTTCCTTTTTTAAAAATAAACTTACAGGGCTCCAGTGTCTCTTGCTAAATGAATAATAAAAAGAAACATTTGATGGCATTAAATTTTTAAAAACAGAAACAAATTTTAAACATTTTTGAAGCACTTCTTCTAATAGAGCCAAGACACTAACATCTATCACTTCATTCTTCATGATGTATAAGAAAACTAGAATTCAGTCAAGTACGTTAATTTAGAAATCATTTGATTTATGTGAAAAGTCATGCTTTACAAATGTATATATACAAATATATCAATATACCCTCTGCAGCATTGTCTTCTTAAATAACAAAAAATATTTAATTAAGTTTGAGACTATTACAATAACTAGAAATAAAATATTTTACCACACCCTTGCTGTTTATAATTACAACTATTTATAAAAATACTTGGTTAGAAAATGAAAAATCTGAGACAAATATTAAACTAGGTAAATGCCAGGACAATAGAAATGTCCCAGGCAAACCGGCATGTGCACTCTACCATATTAAGCATCACATTATACTTGCTCATTTGCATGTAGTACGGTGGAATTTAGAGTAGCGTGCTTTCAAAATCTTAATTTAATTTTGCAAGATGTGTAGACAGCATTATACACTTAATCTAAAAGGGTTAGAATAATTTACATGAAGCAGTGAAGAGGATTTTACAAGCTTTAAAACTATGATTATAAATTACGTACTGGAAAATGAAATATTGGATGCTTTTATTCAATAAATGAAGCATATTAAAAATTCTGTGAATTTCATGAATCTACAGTTGTCATAATATTTCATTTTATGTTTCTTTTCCCTGAATAAAATGACAAAGTGCTATTGCTAAATATTGGTTTTCACTTAAGTGCCTCATTTTCCTCATGCTAAACATGATGAACTATGATTTTTCTCATTGATTTCTTTTCATATGAAAGTCAGTGTATAATTATTTCTTAACATGGGAACTATAATTTAAGTAAGTTTTGAAACATCTTGAGGACTCTTGCTGCAAATCATATTCCTTCTTGGTCTTTACCTGCTGTGCACCAGCTTCAAAATGAATTTCATAATATATGACATGGATTAAGGAATATACTTTCCTGGTAAAATGTTCATAGGACCCAGGTCAACAAGCAAGTTTCGGAAGCCCCTGCTCCTCCCATAATTCCACAGAGAGGTGTACAGAAGCACCGAGCCCTCCCCACTATGAGTCTTCTGTTGATTCATGACAAGCATGGGAAAAACAGATTCGTCATTGAGGGAATAGACAAACCGCTGAATTTGGGGGGCCATTTATTTGTAAAGGTGTTCTGGAAATACTAGAACTTCAAAACCTGGAGATCTCAAATCTTGTACAATCTTCTTGATGGGGGAGGAAGCCCTAGTCCGATAGAAATATAAACTTTAATGAAGGGAACTCGGGTCACAGCTAGCTAATGTATAAGCAACACAGGATCAGCAATTCTGTTTGTGGTACCACAAGTCTTGTAAATACTTATTGTGGAAAGTATCTTTTTTACTTATTTATATACTACTAGAGGCCTGATGCACGAAATTTGTGCAAGGGGCTCGGCCCTCACAGCCCCAGCCAGCCCTCTCAGCCCCTCCCAGCCTTGACTGGCCCTCGCAGCCCTGGCTTCGTCCAGAAGGTCATCTGGAAGGATGTCCGGAAGCTCGTTCTGCTGTTAGGTCTAATTAGCATATTAGCTCTTTATTCTATAGGATAGCCATGATAATACTCTCTCATGTAAATGGTCATTTATAATTAACAGTTGTGCATGGCAAATTTTCCTAGACTCTATAAAAATGTTTCCATTTTAAGCTTCATATTTGTTAAGCAATAATAAAGTCAACTGTTGACAAACAATCTTAACTGTCATAACCATGTTTGGACTTAATATCATGGACCTGAAAGAAGAGAGCTTTAAAGCTGAAGTCCATACTTGGCTTTTGTAAGCAGGGTATACCTTTGATTGTCTTAAACCAGGGGTCCTCAAACTACGGCCCGCAGGCCACATGCATACAAATATTGTATTTGTTCCCGTTTTGTTTTTTTACTTCAAAATAAGATATGTGCAATGTGCATAGGAATTTGTTCATAGTTTTTTTTTAACTATAGTCCGGCCCTCCAACGGTCTGAGGGACAGTGAACTGGCCCCCTGTTTAAAAAGTTTGAGGACCCCTGTCTTAAACCAAAGAAAAATTGCAAATTATTTCTATATAAAAGTTACAGTTTTCACTTTGGGAATATATAGAATTGGAGTCTCACTTCCTATCCTTCTTGAGCAATTGCTTATTAAGTTTAATGAAGTCAAAAGAGGTGAATAAAAGTTGATTTTGATTATAAAGGGCTGAATTGGAAAGCACCGAAATTGTATCAACAAGTAATTCAGTTCTTCAATACACATTGAGAGGATGTTAGAAGATTGTTAATTCTTTAGACTCTCTGAATTATTATTGCTTATTATGCTATTCATTTTCTATTCAATGTCACCACAAATTCATCATATTCTCTAATTTAGAGTATGCAAAGTACTATTTGGGGGAAGTATGGGGGCACATAAACCACCAGAAGCATGCTAGGCTTCTTTTCTGGTTTCTCTGAAACATCTTTTTGCTTTAAAATAAAAGGCTGTTACTCATATGAGTTTAAAAAAATGTAGGAGGACAAATAGTAAAAATTTTGAAATGTCAGAAAAACAAGGTATCATATAACACAAAGCATAGACAGGCTTTATTTCCATGTATTCTATTTCTATCACTTAAATTTCATGTAATCAAGGACAGATAACATAACCTACCTAGCCTCAGTTTTTATATCTGTAAAATGGAGATAAGAAGTTTATCTCAAGGCTAGAAATAATAGAAAATATTATGCCTCACCACAATAATTTCAAGAGCATCTCCCTGAATTGAAAGTTTATCAATACATTATTTATCACTGGTTTTATAAAATAGATTTTATATTTACTTAGCTCAACACTTTTTATAGTTAGTAAATAAAAGATTTTCATATTTAAATAACTGAGAAAAAGCTTAGTTAAATGTGAATATGATTCTTTATGGCAGGCTTTCATAATGTGCCAGTCCAAAAGTTGAAGAGGGTAAGGTCAGTATGCACTGACTGCCAGATATCAGGCTTGCTCCTCCCTCTACACTTTTATTTTAAAGTGAGCTTCCTGGGACTAGTTTCTCTTAGCATACTTTGGGAAGCACTCATCAAATTATTTTTAAAGGAATCCCATTTTTATTGCCAAGTGTTGCAAAGCTTATACAATTAGTTAGAAAAACAACATTTTATTTCCAGTCAGTTGCCATCTACTCTTTAGCTAAGCCACAGAAAATACGCACTTACAGTTATACTTGGTTGTATTTTCCAAAATTACTTTTGAGTTGATTTTTTTTTAAATAAAGAAAGACTACTTGTGTGTTTTTCAGAGAACATACTGGTAAACCCATCTGAAACAGATTTTGTTTGCTTCCATATTGTCACATTTGGGGGATGTTGTCAGTATGCACGTAAGTCCAACTGCTGACCACAAAGGAGGTCTTTCACTTAGTGAAGTGGAAATATTCAAGAACCAAGAACAAAGGCTCCCTCTGGTTGTGCTAAGCATTCACTGAGCATCATGTGATGGGATCAGACACACTGCCTAAGCTTAGACTTGATACGTCAAAAACAGAGGCTTCAAGTGCACATAATGCATGATTTGCCACATATTTAAAGGCACTTCCACAGACACTAGGGGGGTGAGGGCATGTGCTGGGGGGTTGGGGTGGCCAGGGAAAGGTCAACATGGAAAAAAGGAGATATGTGTAATACTATATGTAATACTTTAAACAATAAAGATTTTTTTTTTAATTTATTTTAGGTAAAATAAAATTTAGGTAAACTAAAAACAATAATCTATATATATAAAATCCTAATGTGATAAGTGACTGACTGTTTGACCATTCGACCAGTTGCTATAATATGCACTGAACACCAGGGGACAGACGCTGCTGGGGTCTGGCTGATTGGGACTGGGCAAGCAAGATGGGCTAGACAAGCCCTGGAGCCAACCTCCTAGCCTCTAAAATATTTCTTCTAATTAATTTCCTTTCAATGTGCACGAATTCATGCACTGGGCTTCTAGTAATAATAATAATAAAAGCACTTTGGGACAGTGACACTAAGATAAAAACCATTTTTTAGGCAATACCCAACAGTGGCCATAGGTAACAGATTATATTGGTTTCCTATTGCAGTTGGAACAAATTACCACCAACTCGGTGCCTTTAAACAGTGCAAATGTATTATTTCACTGATTAGAAGTCCGAGACGGGTTTTATGGGCTTTGACTCAAGGTGTCAGCAGGGCTGAATTCCTTCTGGAGGCTCCCGGGGGTGGGAGGGGGGCAGAGAACAGGTTTCCTGCCTTTTTGGGCTTTTGGAGGCTGCCTTCGTTCCTTAGCTCATGGCTCCCTTCCATTTTCAACAGAAGCCAGCAAATAAATCACACTGACTCTGCTTCTCTGCTCACATCTCTGCCTCTGTCTCTGCCTCTCCTGCATTCCTTCACAGGGGCCTTTGTGATGATACTGGCCCACCCCCATAAATGAGAATAATCTTTTCTTTCTTTTTCTTTCTTTCTTTCTTTCTTTCTTTCTTTCTTTCTTTCTTTCTTTCTTTCTTTTCTTTTCTTTTCTTTTCTTTTCTTTTCTTTTCTTTCTTTCTTTCTTTCTTTCTTTCTTTCTTTCTTTCTTTCTTTCTTTCTTTCTTCCTTCCTTCCTTCCTTCCTTCCTTCCTTCCTTCCTTCCTTCCTTTCTTCCTTTCTTTCTTTCTTTCTCCCTTCATTTATTTATTTTATTGTCTAAAGTTTTACATATGTCTCCTTTTTCCCCAATTGACACCCCACCCCAGCCATTCCCATCCCGGGCAAGCTCCTACCACCCCAGTGTCTGTGTCCATTGATTATGCTAATATGCATGCATACAAGTCCTTTGGTCGCTCTCTAACCATCCCCAACTCCCCTAACATTTGTCTCTGGATCTATTCTTGTTTGAGAATAATCTTTTCATCTTAGATCTTAACTAATCCCATCTGCCAAGTCCTTTCTGCCAGGTAAGGTAACATATCCACAGGTTCCAGGGATGAAGACGTGGACATCTCTGGAAGGCCACTTTTCCACCTACCACAGCACCCCTTTTGTTCACACTCAGCAAAAAAATACAATGGCAACCTTTCTTTGAGTTAGCAATCATACTTCTCCATTTCCGGTATATCAACTGTAATGATTTAGATTTTCAGAGTACTGAGAGAATTACTTGCCAGATCACTGGGTAATATAAATAGCAGCAGCATCTGAGTTAAGAAATAGAGGACATTATTGTAGAGTTTTTATTACATAGACACAGAGTGATTTTTCTCTCACAGCTACTATATCCATCAACTCACTTTTATCCCTTTGTTTTTCTAAACAAGAAAATGTTTTATAAATCATATACATCTGTCATTGTGTTTGTTGCTGTAAGAGTCATCATGTGTAAAGAACAAGTGTTTAGAGTTCAAAGTGATGTATCCTCTCTTGTTAATAGCTGGTCTTTGCCTGAGAGTTTCTCACCTCGAAGCAAAATTTTAAAGGTTGCTATGCTCTCAATGAGCTTTACAACAAATCCAAAGAGATTTGTCACCAGAAAAAGCTTCTGTTTGTTTGATAATTCACTGAATTCATTCTTCACATCAGATAAATGCTATTTGACCATGTGAGATCCAATAAAAGCCAACGCCAATTTTGTTACATTCCTCCTCCGCTGCATCTGTGCATGGGTCATTACACACCTTCAGCTTTTCCTGTGTGCTGAACATTAGGTCTAGACCTGGTTCAGCTAAATCAGTTTTTAATGTATGTAGTTCAGTTACAGAATTTTACTGCTCATTGCTGCATAATGTGACTCAAGTATTTAGTTATTCAACAAAGGTTTTTTAAAAATAACTCTGCTCAACCTGAGAACAATTGCTTTTTTTTATGCCCTCATTATGGCTTTATGTCTCACTTTGCTTAGATTCTGAATTCCTATCAGTTTACATAAATCACAGATACAGTAGGGCCCTCTCACAGTCAATGTGATCAGCAAATTTGTGCTACAGAAGAATATTGGGCACCATAATGCAACACCCTGTGTAATATGTTCTGGGGGACATCAATGGAGGAGAAATACATATGAGATTATTTTCATATTTTAGTCAGTAAATTATTTTGCTGAGAATCTAGATCTTTCTGATTACTCTGAATTCCACTCTTAGTTGCATTTTAAAACGTGATTGTATTATATTCAGATATCAGAATGGAATCCTTCAGAAGGAAAGCATTCATTCGGCCACTGCTCTTTCAGAGACTATTGCACAAAGTAGTCTAAAGAATAAATTACTGATGTGAAAGTTAGGCGTTTCTATAGGAAATGTCATTTTAACTTGTTCAGGTTTGGCTGTCAAGTACACTTTATCGTAAGTGATATTATACTTGCCAGTGAACTAGAACTGGGACAACATTCACTCAGTGAAACACAGAACTAACTTGGTGCTCTAGAAAGAGCCAGCAAGAGACTCATGATAGAGGTCTTGACACCAGAGATGTTCACACATTACAGCAGTCCAGGGAGGGGCTTCAGTCCTTCACTGATACTCTGATGCCAACCAGTCTACAAAACAGTCTTCAGTGTGAGTGAAGAAGGGCAGAAGACTGAGCTTAAGACTATATCTTTAATTTATTTTTTAATTAAATTTATGGGGTTGACATTGGTCAACATGAACATAGTAGAGGCCCAGTGCATGAAATCCATGCACTGGTAGGATCCCTAGCAGCTGCTGGCTGCTGGCCAGGTACTCCCTCCCTTCCTCCGGCTGGCCCTGACCTCTGGTCGAACTCCCAGACTAACTCCTGGTCCCGGACTGCAAGAGGGCGCAGGCTATACTGAGGGATCCCCCTAATCCAGTGCACAAATTTTGTGCACCGGGCCTCTAGTTATTAAATATTTAAAGATAGTCATGGGACTAACTTGCTACACATAGATGCCATGCTATGTTATGCATCATCAAGGTACAAATTACCTTGCAAATCTGAAAACAAATTTCCAAGATCACTTTCTGTACTAAAACCACCACCTACTCCCAATCAAAGTTTGCCCTCTTTTAGTAAAAGAGAAGAAATTTCAGTGACTCTCTTTTAGAATTTATTATAGGCATTTTATGAGGATTTATACACCTTCAATGTAACAACAAATAAATTTTAGACTATGCAGAAATTTCTCATTATAGGTGACCCTAATCAAAGCATGCCTAGTGAGTAAAAAAAAATTTTACAAGCTTCTTTTACTTTTGCTGTGTTTCATAATGAATCTGCTGTTCTATACTGTGCCTTTCAAAAAAGAAAAGTTATAGATATCAGAAATAGGTTCATGTCAACCTTAAAAGGATCCTGGCTGACTTATAAGGTATTGGGAAATAATTCTAGTCTTTCTGAATAAGTTACTAAAATTATGGCTTGGTAATGAAAACGACAGTGGTTTGATAAGTTGCTATAACATTTAAACATGAGCATGAACAGAATTGCTGATAAAACTTAACAACTTAGTTAAGTGTTTGTGTAGAGGACATGGATAAGACACATGCCAGCTAATTACTAATCAAAATAATGACTTGATTGCTCTGGCCGAGTGGCTCCGTTGGTTGGAGTGTCATTTCATAAACCAAAAGGTTGCAAGTTTGATTCCAGTTCAGGGCACATACTTACGTTGTGGGTTCTATTCCCAGTCAGGGCATGACTGGTGTTTCTTTCTCATCTCTCTCTCCCTCTCTCCCTCTCTCTCTAAAAATCAATGAACATATCCTCAAGTGAATATTAAAAAATAATATTAATAATGATTTCATTATTTAACCTGACACTTTCTCAATATATGAAAGACATTCAAATGTGGCATTGTGTTTTCTCAGGAACATTTGATAACAGTTATCAAAATGTTTAATCTCATAGGATTTAATGGCCTGACATTAAATTACCCCAAGTGATCATGCTGCTATCTCAGCATTATGGAATGGACAAGGTAGACTAGGAAATAAAACCTAATTCTTCATACATTTGATGCTAATGGAGGAGGAACAAGAAGCCATGGTAGTGCCTTAAAACTAAATTAAAAGAAGTTTACACCACAAGTCTTCAGTATTTCAAAGCAGACAAGTAGAGAAACCCAGAACTTATATTTCATGTTACAGAGAACGTATAAGTAATAATATAGAAGAGAGGTGAAAATGTTATACAATTTCCTTTACCTTCATAGCATGGCTTAGCTACTTTACTTAATAATATTTAAATATTTATCAAGAAGTTTCTTGGTTCACCGTTTAAACTACAGACTTTATTCATCACAATAAGACTACAAAGAAAGTTCCCTTGTATTTCACAGTCCATAAATGAGACAAACGAGAAGATAAAGAAGAACAAAGTTGGAATTCACTAAAATGATTACAGCACAGCCTGCATAGTTAAAGGACCTATAATTGTGTAGATGACCTGTAATTGTGTAGAAGAGATACTCTGAGTGTAGGAGAGAGCCATTTTTAAATTCTTCCAAGCAGGACAACTGCCTAAATGAATAGTGTTTATAATTGATAGTCATTAAATGAGAGAATTATCACAATATTCACTGTATATAATAAAAATTTTGAAGATATATATATGGAGCTTTTGTTTCTTACTCATGTCATTTCTTTAGATCTTTAGAACTTTATGTCACACAGTAAGATTACAAATGCAGTGAGGGCTTTAACTATAACATTTTCTGTGAAATGTCGATATAAAGATTTTTACAACTTTTCATTGATTTTCAAGAATTACACTTTCAATTTTAGGACTTACAATTTAACCAAAAGAGATTCCTTTGAAATACATGACTCACTTTTATAGTAAACAAAATTATGGATCCACTATTACTTTCTTGGAATTTAGGAAAATTATACCGTATAATTTCAAAGGAAGAGTTGGTTATATAATAGATATTTAATAAATACTAGATTGCTAAATTGATGTAGCTTGTCTGTAAGTTTTTGCTCTCTGGTAAATTATAATACTCTTCCATATTAAAACATTTTGATGATGACTTTAAAATAATCTTTGAATTGAAAAAGAGTTTCTTGAATGATATTAGAAGAAATTTGCCACTTTTTTTTTTTTTCCCTAAACATATCAGATAATTCATTGTCAGTTTTAAAACTAAAGGTTCTTCCTTTTCATTTTCTTAATTAAGCCATTGGGTGTCATCAGAGACTTCAATGCCTTCACTTTCCTATCACTGAATCTTTCTTATTTCTTTTAAGTTTTCTAATTTCTTGTGAGAATTTGTAGCTGGTGGAATGTAAGTGATGAATTTCAACTCTGACAACAGGCTTCCTGTGCTAACCATGCACTGTTCAAAAAAGCCATACAGTTTAAAGTTCTTATTCATTTCATGGGGCTTTTCAGAGTTTGACATTGAGAACTTGTACTTGTGTGTTTATGCTAAAACAGATCTTCAGTAACTGGCATCAATTGTATTTTTACCTGTGTTAAGTTCTGCTCTTGCCTACCCTAGTAATTTTTTGTTTTTATTTTTTAAAATCTTACAAAGCAATAGCTGAAAAGCCTAGAAACCAGGCTCTTCCCATTCATGTAAAGGGGTCTGACACATACTGGTTCCACCATAAATGTTTATGAGCGAATGGGCTGCTATCAGAGGTGATGTCAGTGGCTCTCTTCCAGGTCCCATCATGCTGCTAGTTGTCATCCGCTCATCATAGTACCGACAATGTCATTTACTTGTTCTTTCCTTATTCTCCTACTCCCATTCTCCTGATTTTGTTTTTATTTTATTTTCTCTTTCTCCACAAACCATACTTTTGGGTTTCCCCTGGCCATCTAGGCAGAATAGTTTCTAATCTTCTTAAAAATAGATAATATTATTAAATATGATGCCCTCTTATTTTGATGTTTCAAATAGAGGATTTGGTATTTTCACTAAAAATGTTCAGAAATGGAAAATGTACTGTATTAATCAGTTTTCCCCAGAAAAACAGAACCAATAGAACTAGAAATATATAAATTCTCTCTTCCTCCCTGTTTTATTCTCATTGGGCCCTCAATTGATCGGATAATGCCCACCCTCACTGGGGAGGACAATCTACTTTACTGAGTCCACAGATTCAAATGCTAATTTTATCCAGAAATATTCTCATAGACACACTCTGAAATAATGCTAACCTGGACAACCCACGGCCTAGTCAAGTTGCACAAAATTAACCATCACACATACCTTTCAGCATTTGACATATCCTGTGATTTCCAGTGGACATGGACCAATTTTTACTCATTTTGCACATATAGAAAGCTAATGTATTCTTTTGAACTCCACACATCATTCAAGACATTTAAAGAAAAAGTATGACACTTTATCTTACAGAAGACTTAACATCTCACCAAGAGAAGGACTCCTTTAATTAGTTCCCCAAGAATTAGATGCTATTTTAGTTTGGAGAGAAAGAAAGAGAAAGGAGGAAGGAAAGGAAAGGAAAGGAAAGGAAAGGAAAGGAAAGGAAAGGAAAGGAAAGGAAAGGAAGAAGAAGAAGAAAGGAAAAAAATAATTAATGAAAAGATTAAAACAACAATACCAATCTACAAATGTCTTCACAATATCAAACAACTTTATTTCTTTTCAGTCTTAAAAATATAAAAACATTTGTTTTGGTTTCATGAAGACATATTTCATTGAGGTTGTTCTACTTTTTTTTAAAAGAGGGGAATGCAGTAGAATGTAAATGTGATTATTATTTTGAGAAGTGACTCTAGATTCTATAATTTAGAATCATGAAAGGTATGACTACTGAGATAGCTTTCTATTCAAATATAAAAATATGCCAAAAATTTTTCTGCCTTTAAAAACAGATTTGATAATCTCATCCATGTGGCTTACAAAGGAACTTCAGAAGTTTTGCAATAATAGCATATGTCTCAAAAACAACAACAAAACAAAAAAACACTCAATTTTTTCTCCCTATATACCTTCCTATAGTCCGAACATTGTGGTTTTACTTATTCATGTTTTTCCCCCAAAGAAAGCAGTTTTCTTTGTATACACAGTATCATTTTCAAGGTCTTTAATTTGCCTCTCTACTGGTCACGACCATCTTACATCCAATGTGGTGTTGGAGCTTTTTAATTGCATTATGTAGGCTATTAAAATAAAGCAATCAGAAAGAACTGGTTGCAAGTCCAAGAGAAGTTGTAAAAGTCATATGCAACTAATCCTTTTGCCATTTGAAATGACTATAAAAGATAATGGATGTGTCAGCAGACAATTAGATCAGCAGTGTAAAGAAAAGGAAATGCAGTAAAGGAAAGAAGGTCAATATAAAGCAATTGTTCAAAAGAAAAAAATCCTTTCTGTTGGTTCTTTGGAATCATCACAGCACACATCCAAGTTTTTAATCTTCTTCAAACTTTGTCAAACTGGTGATTAAATTTATAAGAACACAAATTATTTAAAATGTTTTAAAAGCTAGGTCCATTTGATAAAGAAGCTTCCCAGAAGCCATTGAGCCTCTAAATGACAGGAAGTATTTATATAATTAAAATATTCTACTTTGCCCTTGCTGGTGTTGCTCAGTGGTAGAGCATGGCCCATGCACTAAAGGGTCTCAAGTTTGATTCCCAGTCAAAGGTATGTACCTGGGTTTGCAGGTTCTTCCCCTGGCTCTAGTCGGGATGCCTGTGGGAGGCAACCAATGGATGTGTCTCTCTCACATTGATGTTTTACTCTCTCTTTCTCTCTCTCTCTCTCTCTCTCTCCTCCTTCCTTTCCACTATCTCTAAAATTCAAAGGAAAAAAATATGCTCAAGTGAGGATTAATATTAACTACATATATATCCTATCTTTTGCAGCAACCTTTTGCAGCAAGGATTCAGAATCTGGAGAAGGGACTACACGCAAATGGACATACTAGATAAGAAATATAAATTTAGAAGGCATTGGGGGAACCAGGCGGAGGCCCTTCTCTAGTGGAATGGCTTTCCAAATCTCCGGACCCATGGCTTTTTATTTACTGGAATATACATTTGCCCTTTAGCAAAGCAAACAGGCATATCAAAGGTAAAGTTTGATAAACAGTAAAAGGTTATCAGGTTAGGGGATTGTCCTCAGTCACCATTGTCTTGACAGAACAATCAGTGCATAGCTTTTAGCCCTTGCTAAAGCCCAAGATCCATCAGCCTTCTGACCAACCTCTCAAATTTATTATGCTAACTACTTGTTGGTCTTTGCCTCCAGCAACCTTTACCCAGGATATTATAAGTGTTCCAGAATTTGGGTAAACTCTCATTTTATTTATCTCTGTGTGTGTGTTGGAAATCCCTGTTGCAAAACTGAATATAGAAGTGGTTACAAATGATAAAGAGGAAACAAGAGATTACTTCTTTTGCAATATCTCAACTCTAGTATCTTAAATGTTAAGGAACTGTGGTTCTCTTTCACATTAGGACAGCGGTTCTCAACCTGTGGGTCACAACCCCTTTGGGGGTCGAATGACCCTTTCACAGGGGTCACCTAAGACCATCAGAAAACACATATATAATTACATATTGTTTTTGTGATTAATCACTATGCTTTAATTATGTTCAATTTGTAATAATGAAATTGGGGGTCACCACAACATAAGGAACTGTATTAAAGGGTTGCGGCATTAGGAAGGTTGAGAACCACTGCATTAGGATAAAATGAAAAGACAGCTAAAAATCATGATTTCAGAGCTTTTGTTTAGAGAAAATTCTAAAGAACAATTTCTATGATTACTCTCTGCCTGTGTCTGTCCCTACCCATGTCTATAATTCCTTTAGATTAAATAATGCTGAATTTAACATGAAAAATTCAGTTTCACACATTGCTAAGTAGGAAAATATTGTTCCATAAGTGCTAGCTTATGATTCCTGAAAGAGTGGGTGATTGATGATGAAATGAACTAATTTGAAGGTAAGTATGTATAATGGAGAGACACGGCGCATGATTGTTTTTCACAAATGTGTAACTGTCTAAGGATAATACAGAAATTGTCTTTTGTTTGAGAGCATCAGTTTTAGATCAATCCCTTTCAGTTAACAGAAGAAAAGAGGCCTGTCTGGCTCCTGCCACAGCCTTTATGTTTATTATTGAATTTGCTCACAAATGTATGATTTATTTATTTTTTTAATAACCAACTCACACAACATATACTGATGGATCAGCTCTGATTTAAGTTTCAGGTAATTTTCAAGACTATATTTTATACAGGATAACATCTCTTAGAAATGACATTATTTTCAAAATCATCCACAAAACTAGGGTAAAACAATTGGCCATATGTGGAATATATAAGTAAAAAAATCAAGTTGTGATAATATCCAAATTTGTACAGAAAATATATTAAAATGTAATTTAACAATAAGAGTACCATATGAGGGGTTGGTTTCTGCACTGTACAGAACCTAAATTATCCTTCCCTGCCAGGTACATCATTTTACTTTCCTTGTAAACTTCCCTGACACACTCAGAGTTAGACCCCCCTCCTCTATGACCTCCACTAACAGGGACCCACACTCTAACTCCATGCCCTCTTTCTCTGAACTCCACCACTATGCGTTTGGAATCATCAGATCTAAACTATTGATAACCTTTATCTCTTTTTATATCCATCACCACAGGAAGTTCACGTCTCCAAGTTATTCCTCATATCCCAGATTTCAGTTCCCAGAATGCTCTACCTTGACCCTTCTACAACCTCAGACATTTTTCTGCTTTGGTCTCTAGAACTCATTACATCCTCAAATTCTTTTCCGAGTATTCTCACCACTTTCTTTTTTCTAATCAGGATTCCAATGGAGCCCATTTAATTGGTGTTTGTCTCCTTACATCCTCTAACCACCGGACCCGAGATGTGGTAGATGTTCTTGTTCTCATTGCCACTTCTGGCATATCTTTTTCTCTTCCCCTCTAAATACCCTCAGTCTAAATGGTCTGAGTCACTTTTACGTATTGCTTGTAGATTGATGCCCAAGTCACTATTGATCTTCAAAACTACCTCTTTTTAATATTTAGTGATATTAAATTCACTATGAAAAGCTACATAAAAAGCAAGTAGATTACTAAGGATCCTCCCCACCCCTTTTCACCAGGAAACTACTCACACCAACACCTTACAGAGGATGTTTATTCTCTGGAGAAGTTTAATCAAAAAGGCTCTGGACTAAGACATGGACAGATTAGATAGAGGCGGTGTTGTAACTCAGATCTTTGCTGCCCAACGTATGTTCCATGGACTAGAAGGTTTTTTAATAACCTGAAATCTCATTAGAAACTGAGAAACTGAGATTCTACACTAGACCAATGGGATCAAAATCTGTATCTTACTCTGTATTTATGGGCACATTAAAATTTAAGAAGCAGTGGTATTAATTGAAAGAATGTGGTGATCCAGTTTACATTTACCAGGCAAGCTTCATGGCAAAGACCTACAGGTACTGATGTTTCAGGGAGGTTTCCTGTGACAGAGATAGTTAGCTCCCATCACAATGAACACCCCCTCTTCCCTAGCCTAGAATTGCCAATGGGGAGGAGTAGCCCAGGCTGGCATCACATTTCCCAGCCCACCTGGAATGGAACTAGTTCTGGCCACTCTAGTCTGAGCAAACATGATGTGTGTCATTCTCTTTTCCTTTCTGCCATGTGGGATGAGTACAATTCCAAGATAAAGACAGTCTGTGTTTCTAAATTTCTCCAGAGGAAAAAATCACTCATTAACCAGTAAAATAAATAAAAATTCCTATTGTGTTGAGCCTTTACACATTTCAGGTTCGGTTTGTTCTAGAAGCTACCCATGCTTCCTAGAACACAAATTCACAACCAAATATCTGGGTGTATGTCTGATCAACTTACTGTAAAGCTCAGCAATCAGTAAGGTTTCTAATTAACATTTTAGTGCCCCTCTCTTAAATATGAATGGGTGGCAAATATCAGAGGAAATCTTCTAATGTTTCTAAAAGAAAAAAAGGCATATAGGCAAGGGAAAAAGAAGTCCTTATTAACACCAAGAGAAGCAGAGAGTCATACAAGAAAGAAAAAATAATCAGAGTATGTAATAGGATTTATGGGAAGAATATCTACAAAGTCACAATAACATAAGCAGGAAACACCAGTTTGACAAATAATTGTGACATAACTATACTGGGGACAAAGGAAGCAGAAAGAGTGTGGGGAAGTGAGGATACAAGAAAGAGAAGTCCTTATCTTCCAATTAAAATTGTATATTGCCTATAATTGAAAATCAAGAGATAGCTATGAAAGAGAAATGAAAACATCCCTCCTAAAGGGAAAGCAAAAAGAAATTCAAGGACCTCAGTGCACCCACAAGAGGCCTCCTTCAGCCTTTTTCTTGTTTTGTTCTGAGCATTGCCCCCAAATCAAAGGACAGTATCCTGGCCCGCCCACTGGTGATGCTGCGAAGGAGCTGGGAAAGGTGTGGAGCAACCCTGCTGCAGGTGACAAGCAGCCTTATGCAAAGAAGGCAGCTAAGCTGAAGGATAAATAGAGAAAGGATATCCCTGAATATCCAACTAAAGGAAAGTTGCAGCAAAGAAGGGAATAGTCGAGGCTGAAAAAGCAAGAAAAAGAAGAGGCAGATGAGAAAGATGTTGAGGAGGGAGACAAAGAACAAGATGATAATGAATATGTTGGTTCTAGCACAGTTTTTGTTTTCTTGTCTATAAAGGATTTAAACCCCTGTGCACAACTCACTCCTTAAAAAAAAAAAATTAAAATGTAAGACTGTAAGACCTGTTTCTAAACGGTACAGTGTCAGTTTCTGTATAGTTAACACACTACCAAATGTGTCTTTAGATAGCCCCGTCGTGGTGGTATTTTAAATAGCCACTAATCTTGCCTGGTACAGTATGGGGGCTGTAACTTGGTGTGGAAATGCAAGGAGGTTCTTATTGATGCACAGCACACATTAGTAATCTATGGGGATGGTAGCTTTTTCATCTTCAGTGGTCTCTGATGCACTTTATATGAAATAATTGTTGTTCTGTTAACTGAATGCCATTCTGTAATTGCAAAAAGAAAAAGTTGCAGCTGTCTTGTGGACATTTTGAATGCTTCTAAATAAATACAATCTTTTAATTATGAAGAGAAATGAGTATAAGTATTTTATTTATGTATATAGAAGTCAACACAAGAAGATATAGAGTTGCAAATATCAGGCTCTGTAAGGCAGAAAGCTGGGGTGAGGAGAAGCACAGGTGAATGCAGTTCTGTGGCTCTAAAATGCATGGGTCATTTTAACTCTTTAAATTACGCACATGTATAAAGGCAAAAATAAACATTAAATAAAACGCAAAGAACAAGGTAGAAGTTATTTTAACTCAACCTGGTAGCATAATATTTTCTTAAAATTAGTTCATTCTACAAATTTGTATTCTTTTGCCATCCCATTCTATCACTAAATTTTGTCAGTTTGTTCAATTTAAAGATGAGACTCTATGTTTCATTAAATTTGCATATGCATTACCACACTGAAGACAGACATAAAAATAATCATCCATTATTTTATTGAAATTATTATTTTACAATAAGTATTTTATGTTGCCTCAAACAATGCCTTTGACTTTCTAGTAAAATTACGAACATTTTCAAATATGGAATTGCTTTTGTTAGAAAACTGGGGCTCTTAAATGAGGTAAAAGAAGATAAGAAATTAAATAAGAATAAAATCTTATACTAAACCCTAAACAAAGTACTTGGGAAGCATTCCAGTCATATAGTCATTTCAGAGCACTACAAACAAACTACAATGGTGGGGCTCCAAATTGAAATTAAACCATAATAATTACATAAATTAGGAGTCATTGCTCAATTTCTTACATAATATATCAGAGTGATATGCTCCCTCTCTCGGACTCTATCTTAATTCTAGCCTGCATTTCTCCCATGGCCTGCAGGCAAAGAGCTCCTGCTATAGATATGCTAATTATTAGGTGAATTATACTTGAGGTTTGAGATTTGCAAGAGCATCAAGGTAAAACTCACATGGGCAGGGGTCAAAAGACCAGGAAAAAAGAGATTTAGAGATTTCATGGACTTCCTTGGATCCCTGTTGGTGCTTAGATATCTGTGGTCCTCACACACCTCTTGTTGGGCCCATTCTACCTTTCCTTAACATAAAAGAAGCCTGAATTCTGGGGTCTCTTACTACAGATTTGAAGAAGCCCTAAGGCCCCCTATCTTGTCATGCAGCTGCCTTCTTAATCAACAAACCTTTCCTTACTCCAAATGGAATATTGGGCTTTAAAGAGTCAGGCACATGAACCTTGAACCTGTAACAGTAACAGAAACTTCTTTCATATATAAATCCCTAGGCCAAAGCTACATGACAGGAATATTTAAGAAAGTCATGGGACAGGCTAAACCAGAAGATCCTAGTCCTAAAACAGTTTAATTTCAAACTAAATATGAACTTTGTAGTCAGAATAGTAAATATTATAATTGACAGAGAGGTGTTACTAAATAGCCAATAAGTATTTTTTCATTTATGAACATGGGTTTTTTCCACCAAAATTACTAGCAACATACAAAATCTCCTGTTTATGTAGAATATAAATTTCCAAAAGAGTTACTGCCACAATGCATTTTTTAAAATACATTTTTATTGATTTTAGAGAGAAAGGAAGAGGGAGAGAGAGATAGAAACATCAATGGTGAGAGAGAATCACCGATTGGCTGCCTCCTGCACACCCCACACTGGGGACCAAGCCTACAACCCAGGCATGTGTCCTGACCAGGAATCGAACCATGACCTCCTGGTTCATAGGTCAACACTCAACCACTGAACCACGACAGCAGAGCCACAATAATTTTTTTAAATATTAACTTGATTCCTGTCTCAGATCATTAAAAAAAAAATCAAAAAATTTCTCAACTTCAGTCTGATCACAGAAGTTAAACCCAGTATGGGAGCAGAGATAGAAAGTAAACTGAGAGTGGTTCACTTCACCCTTGTATTTATAAAGATTGCAGCTTCAAACAACAAAGACCTCCTATGCACTAATTATATTTTGTCACTTTACATAATAATAGAGCCTGCAGTCTACTTCTGTTTTCTACATCACCTGGAGATTGCAAGTTGTTTTTACAATTATCTGATTTTCTATCTAACTGGGACGGAGATTCTCAAACTGTGAGGCGGATCCCCCTGGGGAGACTTCAATCTTTTCATGAGGATGTGAAAGCTAGTCCGGGGAGAAGAGTGGTATATTTCCCAGCTCACTAATTATGTTCACTAACGGCTGAGAGAGCAAAGGTACTTAATTAGAAATTTGGGGTACATTTTATTTCTGTGGGATAAAGTATATTGTTTCTCTTCCACATGTGTCATCAAAAGATACGTTTGTGTTTCATTAGCATTCAGATATTAAGGAGTAAAAGATGTACAACTGACTGTTGAACAATGTGGAGGTTAGGGTTGCTAGCCCCCACACCCACTTGAAAATTTGGATATAATTTTTACTCCCTCCAAATTTAGCTACTAATAGGCTTCTGGACCCTGAGAAGAAAGATTCACTTGATGTGAACCTCAAAAAAAAATGTATCTGCTGAGATGGACTCCCCATAGTCAACTGAGGATCCAAATTTCATAAAAGCCTCGGAGCCATTTGTTGACCGGAGCTTCTCATGTACTCTGTATACTTGGAGGAACCTCAGACTGAACTCTCAGTTTCCCCCACTGTGCCCTGCTCATTTTTACTGTCTGAGTCAACTGTTATAAGAGAATTCCTGGTTTTTGCTTTTGACCAATGGACGAAGACCTGCCCTGTCCAATCAGAACTGCTCCATAACAACCAATCAGGATGTTTAATGCCGGCCAATCAGGACAGTGAGGTTCAGGTCAATCAGAAGTATATGAATTTGGATAAAATAGATTTAGTTAGAACCTGGGTAAGAACTTTCTATATAAGAAATGGGCTCCCTTTTGTCTCCTTGGAACACAATTTAGTTTTAAATCCTGGTTCTGGAAATTATTTCCCTTTTTCTTTCTCTAAAACCCTCAGAGACCTAGCCTTCCCCTCAGATAATGAGCAACCCCTGAAATAACAGAAGACGGTACCCCAGACCCGAATGAGGGTCGCAAGGTTTGGACATCTGGGAGGCTAAAGGTAACATCTTGACCTAAGTTGTATTTCAGCTCCTGAGCCCTGAGGTGGATCAACCCTCTGGCTACTTTCCCATGAGACAAGACAGAGAGAAGCTGGAGCAGACTTCAGAATTGTACTCAAGAATTGCAGAAAGGATTTATTACTCTTATCCTGCCTCTGACCAATCAGCTCCCAGCAAGACCCAGAACCCCCAACTCATGGTGCCTAGTGATTTCGTTAGGGGCAAAAATAGAATATTGGAAACTAATTATAATCATAAGAAATATTAATCATGCTCTGTTAAGCATGATGGTTCTGTTCTGATTAGAAAGCACATTTTCACTTGGCTGAGAGTTATATGCCCTGGGACACAGGAGCTAACATCGGTATGCAGTCCATCCTCCTGTCCCAGGAACTGCCTGTCATTGTGGAAAGATTTACAACCTTGTGGCTGAGACAATCTAGTCCTGGAGGCACCTGCTCTTTACAGCCCAGTCCCTATCACTTGTAATCTGGCCCCAGGGCACCCAGGGTGCCTGGAGGCACCCACCTCTGTGACTACCCCCCCCCACTCACACACCCCAGTGCGCATGACTCATAACCTCTCACGTTTATCCTGTGCCCCACTTTTCCATACCTGTAATTCCTACTTTCCCACATAATCTTTGTCCTTCTACCCAATATAAGCAGCTGGTTTATGGTGGGTTGCAAAGCAGATTTTTATGGATGACCTGCTGCTCTCCCATACTGCCGTCAGTATTGGAATAAATGCTCATATATGATTCAACCCTGTTTCTGCTTAATTGGCTGAAATAGTGACAGACATCCTGGACCCCTTGGCTGTCCAGTTACAATTTTGCCCTATATAATCTGTAATGTACGTGTCATCAAGGAGTAGAGTCTTTAGACAAAAATCTCCCCACTTCCACATTGGCCAATTAAATATTAAACTATTTTTCTTTCTATACTGCAAACTGCTCATTTTTGGAGGGCCTTTGGAATGAATGAATGATAACCACAAACATTGGGATCCCGGTAACATTACAATGAAATGCCGACGTTTACTGAACTAAACAAACTCAAATGAATTCATGGACTAGCTACAGGGAGGAGGGGTGTGGGAGGAGAATGCAGACTTGGGCATAGCCCTTATCTATCCTGCTATTTGAATAGAGAGGCAGCTTAAATCAGGGAAGCCAGCAATCGCCATGTTTAATTGCCAGGGGCATCTCATAAATTGTGGAAAGGCCATAACAAAGAAAAGGAGAGGCCTTTTTCTGTCCTTACACTAAACATATACACTAGAAACTGTAAATGCTTCAAAAAGTAAGAATATTTTCAATCATTGGTCTTTCTACTTTATGAAAATAGAGAACAATGAGTACTCTAATCACAGCATATTTACACTTTCAAATATTGTATTTTAATTATATCCTTCTGTTTAAATGAAAGAAAGATAATTGAAGGTACTTAGAAGAATTTTCTATAATGGTTTTCTATAATAACATGAGCTGACTCTCTAAGTTGGGAGCATTAGTGTTTCTGAATTATAATATTTCAATTCTATTAATTCTGCCTTGGGGGAGGGGAGTTCATAGAATTGTTTTAATAGTAAGATCTAAATTTTTATCAGAATGACCTCTTTTCTAATCAAATGGTCAATCATAAAGTGCTATCTATTGAAATGGTATCTACTCATATGTGAAAATATGAACATTACTCAAGAGTATACTCAAGCTTATCCCTTTTCAAGTATGACATTCATAAGAAATAAAATTTGATGGTAAATTGACTTCTTAGCAGGCCAATGCATTGAGGTTAGGAATGTCTTAATAAAGGCTACACTTAAGATCATTTTGTCTGGCAAATTTACTTGAACTGCCTTTATTTCAGTTAAATAGCTGTTTTCACTAATGTTTTCTTCATAAATTGGACAACCAGCTCAAATATATGTTCTGGTTTAGACTTAACTAGATGGCAAACACAACTTGATAAGTTTATCAAGCTGTCCTTTAGAAAAACCTTCACAAATTTGGCAAGACTCATTTATTTAAGATTGAGGCTTCCTTAGGAAAATAGAAATATAAAACTTTGAAGAATTTAAATTAAGTTTTAAAAGGTGAAATAAAAAAATAAATAAAACCGCATGCCTAGCTGATGTGGCTTAGTGGTTGAGCATCAATCGATGAACCAGGAGGTCACAGTTCGATTCCCCAACAGGGCACATGCCAGGGTTGCAAGTTTGATAGCCAGTAGGGAGTGTGTAGGAGGCAACTAATCAATGATTATCTCTCATCATTGATGTTTCTCCCTCTCTCTCCCTTTCCGTTTTTTCTGAAATCAATGAAAATATATTTCAAAAAAATAAATAAAAGTGTAGAGTTTAGATAACTTCTTTATTTAAAAATTCCCATGTCATCATCATAAACATTCCTCTAAAATATTAAAAACCCAAGGAAACATTTCTGAATGATAGACAAAAATTCAAATTTCCTCTTATTCCTAAAACATTGGTAGTCAGATCATTTTCCACACGACAGTGGCAAACCCCAGTAATATCAAATCATGAACACAATTTTTCCTCGAAGCTCATTTAAATGCCCCACGTAATACAACACAGAGTGGCAGACAGAAAAGCACAATCCTTTGCTCTCTTCCTACACTTGTCAACCATGTATTCTTTCCCAGCTATGTCCAAAAGATTTTAATAATCAAGTGGATTCTGGTACCTATTTTCTTTATGCAACTTTACATTTTATTACTAACTCAGCTAGGGTCTCTAGGACTATTCAAAAATTAAAATTAAAAAATATCAAACCATAATTATATTAGTCATGCATTTTTGATACCTGTTCTTGCAGATTTTTTAAAAAGTTTGCAATCATGGAGTAAATTTCAGGCTAAAGAGTTACTTTCATATTATGCTTCTGTACCTTTTCAAATTTTCTGTGGTTGAGACATATGGTTGGAAATAAGTAGAAAAAAATGTTTAAAGAGGAAGTTGCTCATTTATTCATAAAAAGCCCAAGAGCATTGTCTTTTTTTTTTTTAAACATGCTTTCTTGGGATTTGATTCTTAACAATAATAGAACAACATGATTTTAGGCATAGTTCATCATCTAAATTTACTCTTGAAAAAAAATGCCTTCTCACCTTAATTTTAATACCAGCTATATAAATAAGTTATCACAAAGTGGAGCATACTGAGAAATTCTGATTCAAAACCAATGAACATAGTTGAAAGAATATTATCATTACTGAATAGAATTATTTAAAATGAAGCCAACCCCCTTCAGCATCCCCTTATTTGAGCCAGAGACCAAATGTTTTCTGAGACACAAGGCGCACTTTTTTTTCAGGGATAAGGTTAAAAAAGAGCCTCCCGTAATTCAAGAGCAACCGTGAACATCAGTAATGATTAATGGTATACTAGGTGTGGATCAAAATCTTAAAGAGATTTTCTTAGAGAGAACATTTAGACCAGAGCTTCATAATCAGATTCAAGAGCTTCAGGCAGTACCATCTACATAATTTGAGGTACACAGGGAAAATGTGGAGCCACTTGTTTAAAACGGAAGAATTTCAAGACAGTGAGAGTAGAGCAGTAAGACAGTGCAAGGGCCCTGTAGGACTCTACAGGAAGCACGCCATGAAGCTGGTCCTGGTGATTTATAGGTGAAATCCCTTGTGTATTTAATGATCTACAGCTCTCACAAGATCCTCAAAGGGGATTGGTGAAAAAAATAAAGAAAGAAAAGGTGGAGGAAGAATTTTAACTCCTGAGTCATCCACCTAGGTAGAGGAAGATATAAACAAGCAGAAGAATATACCATGTTCATGGATTGGTAGAATCAACATCATTAAAATGTCTATATTACCTAAAGCAATCTATAAATTCAGTGCAATTCCTATTAAAATACAAACGGCATACTTCACAGACCTAAAATAAACACTCCAAAAATTTATATGGAACTAAAAAAGACCCCAAATAGTCACAGCAATCTTAAGAAAGAAGAACAAAGTTGGAGGAATCACAATACCAGATATCAAGTTATACTACAAAGCCACTGTAATCAAAAAAGCCTGGTACTGGAACAAGAACAGATATGTAGATCAATAGAACAGAACAGAGAACCCAGAAATTGACCCAAGCCATTATGCTCTATTAATATTTGACAAAGGAGGCAAGAGCATACATAAGAGCAAAGACAGTCTCTTCAATAAATGGTGTTGGGAAAATTAGACAAGTACATGCAAAAAAATGAACCTAGACCACCAACTTACACCACACACAAGAACAAACTCAAAAATGGATAAAAGACTTAAATGTAAGATGTGAAACCATAAAAGTCCTAGAAGAAATGATAGGCAACAAAATCTCAGACATCTCTCATAGCAATATGTTTACTGATACATCTCCTAAGACAATGGAAACTAAGGAAAAAATAAATAAATAGGACTACATGAAAATAAAAAGCTTCTGCACAGCAAAAGAAACCATCAACAAAATAACAAGAGAGCCCACTGCATGGGAGAACATATTTGCCAATGATACATCCGATAAGGGGTTAATCTCCAAAACATATAGGGAACTCTTACAACTTAACAAAAGGAAGACAAACAATCCAATTAAAAAATGGGCTAAGGGCCTAAATACACACTTCTCCAAAGTGGACATTCAGAAAGCTAAGAGACATGTGAAAAAATGCTCAGAGTCACTAATCACCCAAGAGATGAAAATCAAAATGACAATGAGATATCATCTCACACCTGTCAGAATGGCTATCATCAACAAATCAACAAATGACAAGTGTTGGAGAGTCTGTGGAGAAAAGGGAACTCTAATGCACTGCTGGTGGGAATGAAGACTGGTGCAGCCACTGTGGAGAACAGTATGGAATTTCCTCAAAAAATTAAAAATGGAACTCCCATTTGACCCAGTGATCCCACTTCTAAAAATATATCCTAAGAAATCTGAAACACTCATCAGAAAGAATTTATTCACCATAGCAGCACAATTTATTATAGCTAAGATTTGGAAATAGCCTAAGTGCCCATAAGCAGATGAGTGGATACTTAGAGTTTTTAAGATTAAATAAATAGTTACATATAAATGTGCTTGAAAATGGTGTAAAAATGCTTGTGGTTTTTATTATTAAGAGAAATTTTTGTTCATTGAAAAATTATTCTTTTATACATTATAATCTTAGTATGCATATAGCCAATTAAAATGCATATGCAAATTAGGTTACTTAGAGTAAAAAATATGTAGTGATGAATACCTTTAAAATATACTACCAAGGACCTTGCATATGTTTATAAAAATCTTAAAGGGGAGATAAAAGTATAATGCAATAAAAAAGATTTCTTCTTGCCATTCTTACATTTTTGGGAGAAGCTTAGTTTGGGGGATGTATTACGTCTTACAGCAAAAAGCTAATCAATTATCCATGTTTCAGTCAAAAAAGGCCTGCTAATTCTGTAGTAATAAATAGTTCCCTCTTGTTTCTTATCCTCCAATATCCCCTGTGGATCTGACAACAACCACCTTCCATGTGGCCACTTAGTTTTGTTGGCTGATGGAGAATCTGGACATACAGCTTCTGAGTCAGGGGAAGAGAAAAAAAAAAAGATCAGACCTGCCTCTGTGGTCAGTTTCTCAGTGAAAGATCACTTCTGCTCTCAGCTCATGAGTGGCATTGCTCCTGTGGCCCTGCTGAACCGCAAAGGAGATGGATAAGAGAGAAAGACATGGTTTATCCCGTGGCCATTAAATCTCTACATTAGTTTGCCCTTCTGTCCTCGAAATATCCATTTCACATGGAATTTTTCCTCAAGGGAGATAACTTGATGTTCCATCCCCTCAATGCATCTGAGAGATATGAAGTATTGTCTAGATCTGGTCAAGGTATGGCGTGGCTTGGTTTGAAGACCACTGAATTAAAAGTACAAGTTAACTCCCTTCTGCATCTGTATAAGCTTTACAGAATAAATAGAACTTATACAGAATAAATAGAAAAATCACTACCTTTTAGATGAAGGAAGAATGGGTGAGACAGTGATGTAGTCTATTTGAGTTATTGAGATACTGAGAATGTAAAAATGTGAGCGGCAGTATGCATTCTCACTAGTCCGTCTGTTCCTTTCCAGTTGCATACATATGGGCATGTCTGCAACCCCCCTGGGAAGGCACTGTAAGGGACCTCCTCACTGAAAGTAGAAAATGTTACAGGTTAGTTATTGACCGTACTCTATGGAAGGAGTGACTATCATCCAGTGTTTTCTGTGGACCTTGTATCTGTCTCTCTCCTCCTTGTCCATATCTGAGGCAAACATTTCTGGCTGAAGAGGTATCTAGCTCTTTCCTTAATCTGAAATGCTGGGAGCCTTACAGTGATTTGGAATCTTAGTCTTAAGCTTTTTGCTCTAAAACGTAATACATCCCCCAAACTAAGCTTCTTATATGTTTGATTCCAATTAGTTCATATGTGCAATCTTAGTCTTTTCCAGAGAACTTTCAGATTCACTATAATTTTTGCTTTCTTGCCCCCCATAAATCCCTGTGAATTTAAATATGAACATTTTGAAGCTGTGTACATTTTTGCACTCAGAGTTTTGCCTGTCATTTTATTCAGTTGAAAATATTAACTGATTCCATACCCTTAGCATGATTTTTATTCCCCCTGCTGAGGCAATTAAGTTAATTTAAAGATATTTTGGATTTTAACTTCTCAAAGTCTTCTTAATCTTATTTTTTGTTGGTAGGAGTCCAGAAACAGTGGATTTTCATAATCCTGAGAGACTCAGATTTTGTCTATTCACCATATTTGCTTAGAAATCAGCCAACTAACTGAGCTCATCACCTTCTTGTAGTATCTTGCCAAACACAACCATTTACAACTACTCAAAATTCTAAAAATTTCAACCTCCCGTGTCCTAAAGCCACACATTTTTGTTGTAAAGTTCATCTTTTTTCTGCTTTGATATCAGTTTCATGCTGCCCCACATTTTAGGTTTTTGTTACAGAAAGAAGCTCACCAATTTAGGGTCCAATATCAGGATTTAGCTCTATGGGCTTGATTATTCTGCACTAACAACCCCCAATCTTAGTGTCTTATAAGAGCAAAAATTTATTTTCCTCTCTCACAAAGTTTGGTGTATTTCCAAGCAACGCTGCCTAAAACGGTCCTCAGAAACCCACCCCTCCATAGAGCAGAGGTGTCCGCCTCTGAGCTGCACGACACAGAATTGTGCCTGACTCTTCACTTGTGCTCATAGCCCATTGCCCATTTTTGTTGACAACATTCTGCCTAATTTTAGGGGCTGGGAAATGAAAAAGGAACAAATGAAATATCTGGTGAGCATACTGCCTCAGGGAGTATTACCTTCTCAGTAAATTAAATAGATTACATAACACCATCTTTGTCCTCTCAGCAATGTCCTTTTTACAAGCAATAGTGTTTCTAACACCTTAGAAGCTGATGACATTATGGTAGTTGTGGATTAGAGCTTTTCTCTGTGTGAACAGACCACTCTAGCAACTGGCTATGTGATGTTACCTTCATAGCACTATCCTTTACTGTCATTGAAATTATATTAGGGAGATAAGTACAGTATCTAGGGTTAATTGTGTGGTGTTCAGTAAAATTGACTGAAAGAACTTGAGAATGATTTCCATAAAAATTTAAATACTGCATAGTTTAATCTTATGCAGCCCTTGAGCTTAAAATCTATTTTATATATATAGATCATTTTAAAATATTTTTTTATTGATTTCAGAGAGGAAAGGAGAGGGAGACAGAGATAGAAACATCAATGATGAAAGAGAATCATTGATTGGTTGCCTCTTGCAGGCTCCTCACTGAGGATTGAGCCTGCAACCAGGGCATATGGCCTGACGCAATCGAACCGTGACCTCCTGGTTCATGAGTAGAGGATCAACCACTGAGCCACACTGGCCAGTCTATATATATGAATCTTAAGAGAAAATTATCAAAGGATAGCTAACATGAACAGTGAAGAAGCACTATTAGTTAATCCATGAATAAAATCCAAAGACTATTTTATTTCTTTTTGAAAGTCAAAAAAATATTTTTAGGTTAAGTAAGACTGTGAAACCACATGTGAGAAGGCAACAAAGTGTTGACAGCCTAAGGACAGACTACAAAAATGTAGCGTGCCCCCAAAATTTAACCTTCGATAAACAAAATATAAATCTTAGATATTAAAATATTTCAATTTACTGTTTTTTTCTCACTGATAATAAGCAAATCCATATGCAACTGAAGTATGCATACGTTTTCAGAGAAATACTTACATTTTTTAAGGCTTATGACATTGAAAATGCAATTAAGCTACCAAATAAATTAATTCACAAATTTATCTTCTTTGCTTTGACAGCCAGCTTATAAAACACAGTTTTCAACTAGATATGGCATGTATATCAAAGAGTCTCCCTTCAGGGTACTTTAGTGCTCAGGAAAAGTGAAAAATAGATAAATCAACAATTTTACTCTGTAGTAAGCTTTACCTACATTACATAGGTCCATTCGAAGCAAAAAACGATTTTCATATTAAGATACTTTTTTATGCTCTGTCATCAGGTTCATTAAGATGACACTATTAAGTAACTCACTTCTCTAGAAAGAAAAAAAAGAAATGAGACTTTAAAACAAACCTTTTAAATTATTTGCTACTTGATATTTTACTAGCAATCAGAGCACTGCAAACAATTGTAACCTCTGATAAAGGGAATTCCAATTTTTTAAAAAGGAAGTATTAAAGTGAGTCTGCAAGATGAATTGAGCATAATCCCTCATTGCATGTACTATAATTGCTGCTTATAATGAAATCGAACATTATTTTGATCATTAGTGTAGAAGTTTGGAAGTGCATTAGTATTCTTTATAGGAAAAAATAAATAATTTCACATATATTTATAAATATTTAGAATTTAGTTACAAAGTAAATCTATATTTTGTAAGTACATCATTGAAAGCACAAGATGAAATATTGGGCTACAGTTTACAGATAAATCAGCATAGCAAATGGACTTACCACCTGGGGCTCATTACTAACTTTGCTTTTGGCTCTAAGATACAGCTCCAAGGGCAGAGTTTTCCAATAAATTCAGAGTTAGATGATTCAATCTTAGGAGGCTTGGGGCAAGGGAGGGAGCAGGTGCCTGTGGGACAAAAAGGAATACAAATCTCTGTTCCTCAGAATAGTACCCTGCTTAATGCTGGGCCAGGAAACTTGCCAGTTTATGATCCTATTGGGCAGAAACTTCGGCCAGTTCTTGGGATTCCATACCTAATTGGGTGCCAGGGATCATTAAGGTTTATTACAAGCTGCAGTTACCTGGTTATCTGGGTTTCTCTTTAGTACAATTGAAAACAGTGCCCTAGATTTTGAGAAAACTAAGCCACTTCTCTATATATTTGCTTCATTAGCCTGCGTTCCCTCAAAAGCAAAGCCATGGACAAAGACTAGCAAGGCAGCAGTGATACCTCAAAATTGGGGGTGAAGGGTGTTTAACAAGAAAATAAAGAAAGCAAATTAAAAGTTTTATTGTTTCATTACGGACCAGGCTGGGGCACCAGAATTTGATCTTGCAGGACATGTCAGAACTGCAGCCCAGAGATCAATAAGGAGCGTATTTATCCATTAGCTTTCGTCCCTATTGGCCAAGCATAGCCCCATAGACACCGACACATCAGCCCCAGTTGTACATCAATGAGCGTCCACAGGATCCCTCCAAGAGTTCCAAGCTGTGTCCTCACAAACAGCCTTGGGGCAGGAAGCTAGAGGAAACCCTTGCCCAAAGTGAAACTGTCAATTGAGGTTGAGGGACATCTCCAAGAAACTGCGCACGACAGTTGTGATTGTAGTAAGAGATGCATACAAGAGGATTTGGAGTAATGTGCAAGAGGTCCCTACATGATGATTTAAATTAAAAACCAAACCAGAGCCAATGTCCTGGGAATATGACAGAAAGAGAAAGGTGGAAAGAGAGGTCACAGGACTGCTTCCTAAATATAACTCCAGTGCTGTTGCCACCAGTGTTATAGTAGGTAGCAAGCTCTACAAGAGCCAGTTGAGGGGACACATGAGAAACAGAAATATCAACCTTAAGCATAATCATCAGGCGATGACTATATGGCTTACTGTGGTTTTTAAGGTCCTGATAGAGCTAGGGCAGTTGCTCAGCTGTGAGGAACATGCGCAGAGGGACTAACAGAGTAATGAGTGCTATATGACCTTCCATTGGGGTCTCTAGACATAGAAGGGCAAATATGATTTAAAAAATAAAAGAGTATGCACATGGCCTCAAAACATGAGCAGCACAGGCTTACAATCTCCCACTATTGGCAGGGATGTGTGCATGTGATGGACAGGTGCAAACCAGGGGTGGGTAGCCAGGAGGCAAGAAGGAAGTCCAAGCAAGCAAAAATGCCCTAAGTTTGTAACCAAGCAAGGCACTCAGTCGGTCTGAGTCACCTGCTTAAAAATCTCCCAAGTGTGCTTTCACTTTGCTAATGAACTGCTGCCTGCCATCTATGTCTCTCTTCTGAATTCCTTCTTTCGAGAAGACAAGAACCTAGGTCCTCAGAACCCTGCCACGGTCCTGGTGACACCAACTCAAGTTATTTTCCTCCACACTTGGTAGGCAGGGCTCAGATGGCTGGCCTTGGAGAACACTTACATAATACTCTTATACAGCTGGTGTATTCAAAGCTAATACCTTCATAAGATGCCCTTCAAATGAAAGTTGAAAAGTTTTTATTATTAAACAGCATTATTAAGGAATGAAGCATTCTGGTTGATTTTGTATTTTGGCTCATTGAAAACTGAAACACATATGGTGTGAAATATCTAGGGCTGATAATTCTCCCTTCCAATATAGTAGAAAGAGCACTGAACTTGGACTTAGAATCCGTAGGTCAGAGCATTAGGCCTGACATCTTCTTATTGTATAAATTTGGTAAGTCTCTTAACATCTTTACGTCTAAATATCTTTATATACAAAACTTCACTGATAAAACTTGCTTACAAGTGTTACTGTTTGAGTACGCAGTCAAACAAGATAATGTGTTACAAGATATTGTCCACCTGGACCATTATTTACCTTGGTCATTATGACCACCCATGGTTCAGAGATCTCACAGACCATCTTAAATTGGTCCTAAATCTAAGACCAACTAAGGAAGCCAGATCCAGTTCTTCATCCCTGCCAGGTCTGGAGAGGCCATAGGCAACGTTAGTAATCTTCCCATTCTCATAAAATTTTGCATCCATGTTGGTCATTGCCAGCCTACACTCATAAAAATTTAGTCCTTTGATTCTGCAATGGTGCCTCTAGACATAGATTGGTTTTAACATCGACTTTTAGATGCTTATATTTCTGCTGATTCTTCTTTCCTTATTATAGAATCCATCTCCCACTGTCAGAATTTTGCTCCAGCTCTTCAAAAAAATGTCATCACTTTTATTCCAGCGCTCTTTTTAGATTTGGGCTGACAATAATCCTCTCAATACTCAATCTGGAGCAGGCAATAAGGAGTGCCTGGTCCCATTTCAAATGTGTTTCCTAGATTTTTTGCCAGGATCTTCTTTATTGTGTCATTCATTTTCTCAGTCTTGCCTACAGATTGTGGTCTCCAAGATGCATGTCCACAGTTTGGAATCCAAATTCGGCAAAACCCTATAATCCCTAAAATTCCACAAAGCTGCCTCTGTTTCTCTGGGATTCTTATTGTAGTGATGGCTTGTTTTCAATCAGCCATCAAACTCCTAGTACCCTTTTTCAGTTGGAATCCCAGGTATGCCACCTCCTATTTGCAATCTGGGCCTTGTGAGGAGGGACTTTATATCTTATTTTTGCCAAATGACTCAGGACTGTGATGGTGTTGAGCAGTTTTCGTAAGTATTGCTAGCTATTAGTAAGTCATCTACATATTGTGGAAGAACTCCCGATTTCAATGGAACATCTCTTAGATCTTTTGTTAATATTTCCCCAAATATGGCTGGGGAATTCTTAAATCCTTGTTGCAGCACAGTCCAAGAGTATTCGAGTGTGGCTTTAGTTTCTGGGTCCTGCCAATCAGAGGAAAATAATAGTTGTGCCTGTTCCTCTACTGGGGCTTCAAGTCTAGGACTTCAAGTCTAGGCTGAAAACCATTTGCTACCCCCAGACACCATCGACAACAAATTATGAAGGTTGGGCACTGTAGGATGAATGTCCTGGACAATGTCACTTATGGCCCTAAGGTACTATATAAATTAATATTCTTCAGAGAAAAGCTTTTTAACTGGCAAAATGGGGTGTTATAGGGAGAATGGTATTGTTGAATAAATCCTGATTTTAAGAATTTCTGCAATACTGGTTGAATTCCCTCTAAAACTTCCTTTAAGGGGGTATTGTTTCTTCCATGGGATCTGTGCCCCTTCTTCTATGTTAATTTTCACTGGTTGGATGCTGACCACCCTACCCAGGGTTCTGTCAGCCTGAGCAGCTCCATCAACCTGCTTGTAGATCACAGGTGGGAAGAGTTTACCTTTGGGTCCTTCTGGGCAAGTCAGGAGTGCCTGGAGCTGGAAAACATGTTCCAGTGGGACTTCTAAACATAATTTCTGCTTCTCAGGGGAAAAAGTTATTTATGCATGAGATTTAAAAATAAATCTGGGCCCAACAATGGAATGGGGCTGTCTGGCATGTACAGAAAACTATGAGTAAGTTTTTGATCCCCAAGCTGGCATTCTAGAGTTTGAAGGATTGCTTGTTTCTGTGGTTGTCTGTTCACTCCAGTAACTGTCATTGCAGTTGAACTTTTCTAGGTAGTTTTGTATTTAGCACCGAGTATGGAGCTCTCACATCTACTAGGAAGTCAATGGACTTATTCCCCCCTGTCCATTGTACCTGGAGCTCCTGTAGGTAAATACTAATAGGTTGGGTATTGTCTGCAGATGCCCCTGGGTCTCCAGATTCCTCGTTCCTTTATAACATTTCTTGGAGAGGGTTTCTATCCTTTTCATTTTTCTTTTCTTTTTGAGTTCCAGGCAGTCCTTTCTCCATTGGTCTTCCTCTTTGCACTAGGCCCATTGATTGGCTCCCTCTGAGTCCTTCCATTTTCCTTTTGGGCCTTGCTCTCCTTCTGGCTTCCCTGAATTGTTTCTAAAAAAAAAAAAAGTGGTCTGCTTTAATGCCCTTGTTTCCCAGGCATGGTAAACTTTAAAGGCTATGATGACCAGCAGGGAGGGATTCATTCCCAATGCCCTGTCTAAACATTTGAGCTTCCTTCTGATACCAGGCACTTTGCCCAATAAAAGTCATGTTTACCATCGGAACATTTTCTGGTGCCCGTGGGTCAGCATCGGTGTGCTTTCAGTAGGCCAGATAGATCCTTTTTAAAAATTCAGAAGGATCTTCATTTGGTTTTTGTTGAACAACCTTATCATATTCAGGCTCTTTTGTGTAGGCGCCCCTTTCTTAAGCCCTTCCAATATGCACCTTTTGTAATGGTCTAGGAAGGCTAGGTCCCCACTCCTTGGGGCCCAGTTGAGCTCAATGGAATCACCCCTGCTGGTTTGGGGAATCCATTGGGATTCTCTTGATGGAGGTGATGGGCCTCCTCATTCACCTTATTTATAACCAGCCACCTTTCATCTGCCACTAGCAGGATGTTAAGGAGACCCTGTACATCTGCCCTGTTTGGGTGGTGAGTGGCAAAAATGGAGGTGATAAGATCTGCTGTTTTCTGAGGATCCTCCCAATATGAGGGCTTGGAATTCTTCCAATTCCGTAAATCTGAAGTGGAAAATGGAGTATGGGCCCAAAAGAATAGCCAGAGGCTGGCCTACCTGGTTTATTCCACCTATAGGGCATTGCCTCAAAGGGAACTGTCCTGCTCTGGATAAGGATACTCTCTGGCCAAATTGGGTGTCCTGCTGGGTCTTCGAGGGAGAGACTATTTCTTCATCATACAGGGGTACCTAGCAGCAGGGGTGGTGGCAGGGGAAATCCTCCTGCTACTAATCCTGGGTTCCTGGGCTTTAAGGCATTATAGAGACTCATCTCCTCATTTCCCGTTTCTTCCTGTATCTTAATATCAGGGAGGGTTTTTAAAGCCAATTCCCTTCCCCATATCATTAATTTGCTCCCCTTCTTTGTCAAATCCTTGTTGTGCAAAGACATAAATGCCTGGTCATAAGGGATTTCTTCTCATTTCCCTGACTTTTGGCAAAACAATTCCAAGTGCATGATGGTGTAGTAATTTAGGTAACTATTTAGGGGCCATTTTTTCCCACAGTCTAAAGCCGTGGTTCTCAACCTTCCTAATGCCGCGACCCTTTAATACAGTTCCTCATGTTGTGGTGACCCCCAATTTCATTGTTACAAATGGAACAGAATTAAAGCATAGTGATTAATCACAAAAACAATATGTAATCATATGTGTGTTTTCTGATGGTCTTAGGCGACCCCTGTGAAAGGGTCGTTCGACCCCCAAAGGGGTCGCGACACACAGGTTGAGAACCGCTGGTCTAAAGTATACATAGGCCATGCAGTGTTACAATAAAAAACCAATTCCTTCTTAGTCATTGAATCATGGCTGTACATGGACCAATCTGTTCCAATTTGGCCCAGTGAGCTCCCTTCAGGCTTCAAAACAAACAACCCCTGATGGCATGAAAGTACAAACCCAAAACCATAATCATAGAAAGACCCTTACCAAAGTGGGAGCATATGAACAAAATTTAGTTCCATAATTCCATTATTACAAATGAATGCTCACAAGCAAGTCTTAACGTCTTATCTTCTGCCAACCAGTACCACAAGAGGTCCTAACTGGACCCAAACAGCACAAAGCCCAAGTGGCATGAATAGCCTGCTAACCAGTACAGAAAATGGGGTCCTACCTGGACCCAAGTGGCACAAAGCCCAAGCAGCAACGGTAGAGGAACCCATGGTGTGCACGCTAGTTCAACTTAACCAGTCCTGGAGTTCATCTGTTCCCTCAAACCCACTTTCCTTCACCAGCCAAGCATTTCAGGCAGCGGATGCCTTCAGGAGTGCAGGGAAAATTCCCGGAGTAAAGCTCTCAGCAGCTGCTGGGAAAGCCTCACAGTCCCACTCTCCCTCGGTGGGGCTGAGCCTATGCCCTAAAGGACTTCCCGAGGTCCACTCAGTCCTACCAGAGTCAACAAAAACTGTTATCAAACAAAAAAACAGAGGTTCATCAGCCTGTCACAATGAAAGCCAAACTCATGAGACAGTTGCTGGTGCAAAAGGAAAGAGGTTTTATTCAAAGCCAGACCACCTGGAGAATGGCAGACTCCCATCTCAAAGACCAATCTCTCTTCCTGCTCAAGCCCTCAATTCTTGTAGGGATAGTGAGGGGAGGACTTTCTATCCTACCAAATTATCATTCTAGCTTTTGGTGCACTCATGCCCCTACCCATTCATCTTTCTCAATTTTGGATGCTTGGTGTAAGAACCTCCCCTGTCAGCCCTCTTGGCCAATAGGGAGACTCCCTGGCACTACGACTGACTCTTTTCAGTAACAACATGGTAATTAAAATTTTGCAACATTGCACTACCTTCTTAATTATTATCTCTTAGGCAACTAGCTAGCCAAATTATGCCACAAAATATATATGATTTCTTGGGATTAGAACATGGATCCAGGACTTACATATTTTAAAAGCATTCCAATAAGAAAATCACATTACTTCTAACCTTCTTACCAAGGTCGTCTTTGTGTTAGAAGTTTAGAAGGTTTCAATTACTGGTGGATAATTTACCAGACAGCTTCACTCTACAAAAAATTCTTAAAAAGTGGAAAAGTTCTAAAAAAAGCAGACCTACTGCTCTCTGTTTTTTAGTGTTGTTTTTTTTTAATCTTTTCTACATACTGAATATCTTTCTAATAAGTTTTCTATGTTGGAAGATGTATTGACCATGTTCATACTTAATAAAGATGAGAAGTACTTTTTTATTATACTGAGTCACTATTTAACCAGGTAACACAGAGACCTATATAAGGGCACAGATTTTCATGCACTGGGTCTCTAGTTCATAATGAAAATATGTCAATTTTATCATTATGGTTAAACAAACTCACCAAAATACAACATTTACATGATATTTAGGTAAAATTTTCTCCCAAAATTACTTCTCCTCCAAGTAATATTAGGTGTGTTAGATTTCCTATGCATTTGTATGAAGTAAATATAAACCTCCAAAGAGGTGTTTTCATTGTTTAAAAATAGTGCTTACATGTCTTAGGTAGGATTACCTCTGCCATGATCTCCCACACACATGCAAGACACTCAATATAGAAAGGGGATGTACTAGTAACCTGGGATACCAAAACCTCCATCCTTGAATTAAGTGTTACAATGAGCCATAACCGGTTTGGCTCAGTGAATAGAGCGTCGGCCTGTGGACTGAAGGGTCCCAGGTTCAATTCCAGTCAAGGGCATGTACCTTGGTTGCAGGCACATCCCCAATGTGGGGTGTGCAGGAGGCAGCTGATCGATGTTTCTCTCTCATCGATGTTTCTAACTCTCTATCCCTCTTCCTCTCTCTCTGTAAAATATCAAAAAAATATATTTTAAAAAAAGAGTTACAATGAAATTGAAAGGATTTTGCTTCCCAGGCATGGTACACTAGACAACACATAAATAAATAATGGTGCTTATGGCTGCATTCAACTCTGGGCATAAATCCATATTTAGAAAAAAAGGTTCTGGTTTGAAAAGTACTAGTGGGGAAAGAGCTAACATATTTCTCTTTGCTGGATGGTTGTGTCAATATTATATATTTAAAAAATAAAAATGTTATATAATTAGAGTAAAGAATAAACAAATTATTTAGTTGATTCAATCTCTCTTACAAAGAATGATGGTTACTAAGTTTCTGGTATTCATTACTCATGTAGCTACCACTGCCAAGGAGCCCTGCTCCCCCTACTTCATCCTCAAGGCATACCTAACTCTTTCTGTCAGCTTTCACTTCTAATAACCCTGTAACATTTACTTAAATAGGTACACCTTGTATATGTCCGTAAAGGTATTTCTCAAAGCTTTATTTGTGATTATTTAAATTTGTGGATTCACATTGAAAAGCGAAGCATATTCAGGCTCTGTTCTGAGATTTTTCCTTTGTGGATAATTATTTACCCCTAATTAAATAAAGGTAAATTGCTTGTTAATTTTCAGAATATTAATATTTAGAATTGAGGAATATTTTGGCTCCAAATGTACCACTAAATAAAAAGATATTTTACAGTGCTGATCCTGACCCAGGAAAAGAAATGATCTGGTATATTTAACTTGATTTATAAAAAAACAATGGTAGAGCTGATAGTAATAACAGTTATTTTCTTCTGTCCAAACCTTCCTTCCTTCCTTCCTTTCCTTCCTTTCCTTTTTTTTCTTCCAACTCTTCCATAGTCAGTGGAATGGGGTTATAGCAATAAAAAGAGAGACAGCATGTCTGCACTCATGGAACTTACATCTTACTGTGGGATGTGGACAATAAACAAGTAAGTAGATATAGATATTAGTGATATAACTATGGGGTGAGAAAAGTTCTGTGAAAAAAATAAAGAGAGTAAAGTGCAGTGATAGTAACTGGAAGAGTTCAACTTCAGTTAGGGTGACGAGGAAGGGCCCCTGAACAAATGATATTTGAGATGCATCTGAAGGATAAGAAGGAGCCACTCTGCTATAAACAGTGTATTAGAGGCAGAAGGAGCAGGAAAGACACTGAGAATGAAAAGAGCCTGTGTATTCCATCAATAGCAGGAGGCCAGTGTCTGGAGCCCAGTGAGCAAGAGGAAGAAAAAGACAGAAAGCCTAGTTTGAAGAGATTATGCAGACTTCCGAAGACCAGTTTAAATATTTCTGGCCATATTGTTAGTGCAATGAGAAGCCCTTAAAATATTTCAATTAGAGAAGTTACATGGCATGTTTTAGGTTTTATAAAGATCACTCTGGCTGCTGTGTGGAGAATGGAAACTAAAATAAGGATAAGGAAGATAAGTGAGGAAGCTCTTGAGATTATCAGAAAACAAAGGTGGTTTTAGTAGGTAAAAAGCCAGAGATGAGCCCTGCGAGCCAAAGTAGAAGCTTTAGAGAGGGATTAATAAGAATCTACTTTTCCTCTGATGGACAAGAATAAAGGCCAGTATCATGCTACTAATAGTCAATGTTTAACAAACAGCTCCCTAGAAAAAATAGTACACACACACATATATATAAAACATCCTATATAATAAAAGGCTAATATGCAGATCGACCGAATGGCAAAACTACCAGTTGCTATGACGCACACTGACCACTGGGGGCAGATGCTCAATGCAAGAGCTGCCCCCTGGTGGTCAGTGTACTCCCACAGGGGAAGTGCCACTCAGCCAGAAGCCGGGCTCATGGCTGGCGAGTGCAATGGTGGTGGCGGGAGCCTCTCCCGCCTCTGTGGCAGTGCTAAGGATATCTGACTGCCAGCTTAGGCCCACTCCCCATCAGTTGGACATCCCCTGAGGGCTCCCAGACTGCGAGAGGGCACAGGCCAGGCTGAGGGATTCCCCTCCTCTGAGTGTACAATTTTCATGCACTGGGCCTCTAGCTCAGTGATGGTGAACCTTTTGAGCTTGGCATGTCAGCATTTTGAAAAACCCTAACTTAACTCTGGTGCCATGTCACATATAGAAATTTTGTGATATTTGCAACCATAGTAAAACAAAGATTTATATTTTTGATATTTATTTTATATATTTAAATGCCATTTAACAAAGAAAAATCAACCAAAAAAATGAGTTTGCATGTCAGAACACGCGTGTCATAGGTTCGCCATCACTGCTCTAGTTCATTATAAAATTTTACTGATATAAAAGGCATAGAAAACAATTTACAAATAACAAATATATAATTCTGTTTATTATAAATCTGTATAACCAATTAAGTTTCACAGTTCTTTCACTGATTTTTTTTTTTTTTTAGGAAATCATATATCTGCATCCAATCCATTATTGCAACTGATGAACAAGTTTAGTTCTAACATAAATGTTGCTGGATATTTTCATTTATGTGACCAATTAAAATGAAAATGAAACAAATGTATGTCAGAACTTCACCCATTCATCAATGACATGAGTAACTTCTTTGATTAATCAGCTTCATAGTTTTCAAGTAATGAACAAATATTTCCTCAATTTCTGTGCTATTCACAAATAGCTATAGACATAATACAATTTCAATTGAATCTCCATTAACATTTTCTTAAGTCAAGACAGACAACAAAATGATAAATCTGTGGGTTTATAGTGCTTGCTAATTCATGAGTGTAAATATCCCAAACATGGACAGTTATTAATATTAATCACTGAGTATGGAACATACTAATACATAATATTTCTACTATACAGGTACAATAAGCATAACCTCAAGTTTGCACATAGATAATAGTAAAATGTGGGAAATTCATCAGAATGTGGTAAAATTTGAGTATTTATTAACTCTGCTTTTAATATAGTTTATTTAATTATGACTTTATTTAATTTATATTCAAAAATGGATGTATTTAATAGCCAGCTCAAAAAATTCCTGGGAATATAACCAGCAGTTGATTTGCAATATGAGCTGGCAGAAACCAGTCCAGGCACATCAGTGAATCAGGGCCATATGACAAGTGTAAGCTTGGGTCCTACAGCTGGCATCTCTTCCTGTTAGGACTCCGGCCTGAGACCCGCTACTGCTCCTCTGCCCTAACCCACTTTATCGTGGGCGAGGAAAACAAGGTCGCTGTGCAGCCAAACCATAATTCAGAGAAAGGCACTGAAGTCACATCCAACCCCAAGAGACGAACACCAGGATCCAAGAGAGTTTTCCCAGGTTCAGAAGTCAGAGACCACCTCACTGAGTAATTGGCACAATTGCTGTACTTCTTCTTGGTACATATCCCCAAATTTCTGAAGTTAAACACTGCTTCCTGTGATTAAACCACAGCAGTGGGTAGGAAAGAAATTAGACTCTGTACTTCTTTGTTAGTTCTGCAAGTAGTTCAAAAGCATCTAAAGGTCAGGGATGTGTTGCTACAGTACCTGATGCAGAACTAAATAATTTAGCTTGGTATTATGCACATAAAAGATAATCAATGAAACCTAATAAAGGAAGTAAAATGTCTTGGGCAGTTTTAAGTTGCTTCATTACAGATTTTTGCTTCTTTCCATTATATCATGAATCCTACTGGTGAAGTATATGCAATTTTTTTGGTAGTTAAAAGGAACTGTGCTTCTCTCAGGTTAAGGAAAAACACATGCTTTTAGGAACAGTCACTGGTAGTATTAATCCTCAGAATAATTTTTTAAAATATATTTTTATTGATTTCAGAGAGGATGGAAGAGGAAGAGAGAGAGAAATATCAATGATGAGAGAGAATCATTGATGAGCTGCCTTCTGCATGCCCCCTACTGGGGATCAAGCCAGCAACCCGGACATGTGCCCTTGACCAGAACTGAACCTGGGACCCTTCAGTCCATAGGTCAATGCTCTAGCCACTGAGCAAACTGGCCAGGGTCAGAATAATTTTTTAGGATCCTGAGGTTTAATGCATTATTATGGCTTCTAAGCTTAATCATAATTATACAACTCCACCTTTTTTTAATATAAATATTTGTGTACTGTATATACCAGCAAGTTATTTTAAAGATTATTAAATCTTTAAAAAATATGAATAAAGAAAATATGCTTAGTGTAGCTTTGTTTATTCTTAAACATTTTTTATTCTAATAATGTATGCATGAATCTACTTCTATCATTTGTGGTTTTAGAACTTCTAGCTGTTTCATTTACATATATGCCAAATATGTTTTATGTAAAGATTATATTCTTTTTAAGTTGTTATGTTATATAGTGCAATGTACTACAGGTCTGGGTAAATACTTGTGGAAGAATGTGCTATATAAATTCCAATCCCAAATCCTACTTACAAAATTAATCATAGACAATAGACCCTTAATCCCCCTGGATTATTTCACTCTTGGTGACATATACAAAATGTGCTAGTTTCAAAAAGTTAATCAAGAAAATATCATTCCCATCCTGTGCTGTAATAAAGTATATGTTCAACAGTACCTTATTCACTTAGCAGTGATGGTCAATCATGTCGTACAGATATACTAGGGCTGCTAGGAAAGAATGCTTTATGTCTCTCTTGTTTTAAGAGTCTCCCCAACTTTTATTGTTGTTTTGTTGTTGTTAATCCTCCCTGAGGATATTTCTTCCATTGATTTTTTTTTTTTTAGAGAGAGTGGAAGGAAGGGGGAGAGAGAAACATCAATGTGAGAGACACGTGGATCGGTTGCCTTCTGCACAGGCCCCAACCAGGACCAGGGATCAAGCCTGCAACTGAGGTGCAAGCCTTGGACCAGACTCAAACCTGAGACCTTTCAGTCCACAGGCTGATGCTCTGACCACTGAGCAAAACCGGGCAGGGCAGTTTCTCCCCAACTTTTAAAATCTGTTTGAAAACTTTTCTATAGAGCTTTTTTTTAATTATTACAATTCAGGAACTTCTTTTATTCTATTCATTTTTAAAAGATAACCTTTCACAGATGATTCATTTGCAATGTGCATGAGGTTTTGTAAGGATTTTGGTTTTAATGGTTATTATTAATAATTAAATATTTGCTAAAAAGTATATGCAGCCCATTTTTCAAAGCAATTTTAATAAATGTATAACAGCATGACCGGCTCAATTTACTCATTCCTTTGGTGAGTCATGTCAAATTAGTCATATTTCATCTAGTGATAATTGTAAATTTTAGAAATTTCTTAGCTGTATTGCTGTTATTAACTACAATAAATCATAAGCATGTTGAAAATAAAAAAACTATTAAATATGAATAAAGCACCTATAATTTTATAATCTTAAAACAATGGATTTCATACTTTAACAAAAAAACTTACATAAAACGCCTGTGTTTATGTAGACAAAATGTATCTGCATCTGCTTATAATTGTTGAACAAAACATTTTAAAATTTTAAAATTACAAGGTATTTTAAGGTAAGTTTTTATGTTGAAATAATCATTTTTAAGAACAAAAGTATTTTTATGGTGGCTCCTTTCTATATAGAAAAAATTTTCTAAGCAATTTTTCCATATCCCTTAATTAGATAATATTAATAGAATAGATGGTATAGGGGCACTAGCAAAAGTGTTTCTTTTATAAGATCAAAAGTTTCCTTAAAAATGAGTGAGTTTAAATACCATTCAAATTTGAATGACTACAGACTTAAGTTAATGTCAGCCTAATATATGATTGATTACAGAAATAAAACCTAAAAACAAAAACAATCAGTTTTCTTGACTATACTAAAAAATTGCAATGTCAGTAGTCAAATAGCATTAAATATAGACAATTAGGGAATTTATTGACTAAAAATTCTGAAATGTGTTGGTATTCAACTTTTTATATTTAAAATAGTCTAATTAAGAAAAATTATAGCTAGTATCCATCAAACCCATAGTTGGGAGATAAGCCAGTATTATGAAAAAAAGTTTTTAGATTTTAGATGAACAAATGCTTTGATGAAAATCTTTATTTTTAAAATGATACTGATGTATGACAATATTAGTATTTAGAAAATAGTGAAATGTTGCTAATAAATATAAAGTCTACATTTAAATAAAAAGTGTACCATTTTAATTTAAAACACTAGGAATGTCTTTCTATTTATTATAATTATGTTTATTAAAACATACTCAATTTATTTTCATTAATGTAATATCTTTGCTTTAAATAGAAACTCCTTTATATCTAACTCTGTTGATTTCTAAAGTAGTTTAGACTCTTAGTGAAGACCCCTAAAACTAATTGTCCACACCACAAACTTAAGCCATTCAATATGTTTAACAAGGTACATGGCTAGAATATCAGTGAGGCACAAAATCAGTGGTGAGATCTGTTGGGGAAACCAGCTTAGCAACTTACCAATATGCATGTCTCCAGAGAGCACTATCTACCTGAGTAGCAAATATTTGCTGTACCTTATTGATATTTCCAGGAATAAGCCTTAGATTCTCTGATTTCATTTTGTTTTCTGGGGTATATATAAATTGGCAAATCCACAGTAAGATGACACTTGGTCAGTCATGAATGAAAATAACAAAATTAAAGGCAGCAACATTTTGTAACAACTTAAAAATCACCTTCCAAAGCAGAAGTGATTTTTCTGGCTGTATTTTCAAGACCTCCATTCATCCCTCGTTTTAAGCTATTTTCTTTAGGACTTCATTATGCCCTTGGGAGACTATTTCACACTCTATTAGTTACAGTCAATTTCATCGCATTACTGGAAATACAAACACCCACCTCTGTTCTTTGCACCTTCTGAAGCACATTTCATCCTTCTTGGTATTTAATAACCTGTAGCCTGGCACTTGCATTAGGGAATAATTTTACTCCTTCTGCAATATGATTTTTAGTGGGGAAAATTCTATTTCACAATTTCAAATTCCATATTATATGAAAATAAGTTGCATATCTATTTTGTACCAGAAAAATTGTCCCAAACTTGAAAATAAGGCAAATAATTTGGAACACATATACTTGCAATATTACAAATGGAAAAAAGCTACCCACGAATTGTCTATCTAGAATCACATTCTTTTTCATTATTTCATTACTTATTATTAATTAAAGGTCTCAGATTTAATAAACTTACTTGTCAATTTGTAGCTTCTGTTCAATAAAGGTTGAAATCATTTCTGTTTGCTAGAACAGATAACTCCAAACATTTATGATTTACTGGACATTAAAGAGTACTCTTCTAGCTCTGCAATCTTATCTTAAATCATCTTTGATAAATTGCCCACAAATACCCTAAGTTCTTAAGGACTCTTCAGACCAGTCATAGCATCTTACTGGTCCTATCACTAATTAATGATTTAAATACACTCTTTGACATATCTTATTTTATATTTGCCTGAGAATCATGACCTCACTTGTGTAAAGTTATGCTTTAGTCTATGCAATGATTAAAATTCCTCCAAGTAATATGAATAAGTTAAAGGCCACAGACCTACTCAAATTATTGCTAAGAAATTCAAACATTGGACTAAGACTATATTAGTATTGCAGCATGAAGAGCCTGATTGAACATACATCTTACTCTTCCTTAGTCATTGTCCTTCATGTAGAGTGCAGCTGACAGTGTGCCAGATGCCTGGCTAAAAAATGCATTTTTCAGGAAAGTGAGACAATGTAATATTGTTAAATGCATTTACATTCTTAAGACCTCATCAGAAATAATTTTCACAATAATTTATGTTTATGTGGTTTCAGTGTGCATTACATACCAGTTCTAACTTGTTATTCAAATAAAACCTCCATTTGCAATATTCAACAATTTATTCAATCCATATCTTCAGACAGGCATTTACAAGTACACATATCGAGAAATTTTGTACATTTTTGTTAAGATAGTACACTGCTCCCCAGTTCTACAAAGAGATGTGCTTCTAATAAAGTAACTAACCGTTGATTGTTATATACTAGCTTGATTATGTGCCATTATATTTGCTCAAAAATATCATTTTTTATGCTTTTTTGTGATATGAAACATGGAAATTGAAGGAAAATACAAAGTATACATTAGCAGGTGGAATGAGCTAGCAGGGGTCCTCAAACTACGGCCCGCGGGCCACATGCGGCCCGCCGAAAACATTTATCCGGCCCGCTGGGTGTTTTTACTGCCGCTGCCTGTCCTGCTTAGCAGCCAACTCGTCCTGGGCCCGCAGTGCGCATGTGTGGAATGTCTGAGGGACAGTGAACTGGCCCCCTGCTTAAAAAGTTTGAGGACCTCTGAGCTAAAGGGTGAACTATAAAGCGGAGAGACCACACAAAGTAAATTAAGCTAATAATAAATTCTGATACTTGCCCCAAATATAGCAAATAAAACAATTGTACTCAGTTTCAAAGGCAAATGTGAAGTCTTGAAAGAAATTGAAAAGTATCACTTGCCCTGAATTCATCAAAGTAAAATTAGAAATATCCATCCATAGCATTAGTAACATATACCAATACATCTTATTTTTGCTTGGAAATAGTTGCTTCAAAGGACTTAAAATTTATTCATACATTAATTAATGACACAAATATTCTCCTTAGTCTCACTCAATAAAGTTGTGTGCATTGGATTGTTTATTTGAGATGAAAAAATTAACGAGAGACCATTTATTTCATTTTTGCCTAGGTGCTGCTTCAGAGAACTCATTTCCAGATGCCTGGAGATATAAAATATATAAAGGATATTATCTTAATTCCATTTTAGAAATAGGTGGATCAGAAGTAAATAAAAGTCATTTCCGTGAGCCAGTTTCCCTACCAACTAGTCAGCCAACCCCACAAGAATGAACCTCATTCTTAATAAACCTTTAGAAGTAAGGATACAAGTAAGGCTCTCCCTCACTCTCAAATCTCCAAATATGTCTGATTCAAACAAGCTGGTTAAATCAAATTCTAGGCCCTCAATTATCTCAGATAGATGATTTAGTATAAAAATAATATTTTTCCCCAAGCAACATAAATACAACTAAACAAAAGTTTTCCTAGGAATGCTTGAGAATCTACTTTTCCTGTGTGCTACAAATATCATAGATGCCATAAATTTGTTGATAGTAATAGATATTATCAACTGCACCTTAATAAAATAATATCACTAGTAGTTTATTTTTAGTGATTTTTTATAACCATCCATCAAAAAGTCTCTATTATTATCTTTAAGAAGCTTTATTGCTTATCCTTCATACTTAGACATATATTCTACCAGGAATTGAATTTTGTCTATTGTGTGAAGCAGTGATTGAGCATTTCCCCCCTTTTTTGTATACACACTTGGCCTAGCACTAGTCCCTGAGATAAACTATCTTTTCCTCACTATTTTGCAGTTACATCTTTAACATAATAGTCTTTGTGTGTCTCCATTATTCCTACACTCTGTTCTAGTCTATTAGACTATTTATCATTGCGCTGATTTTGCATTTAGCTTGAAAATAAATATTAATATCCAAATTTGTTCTATTTTTGAATGGTCCTAGCTATTCTTTTTGAATATTTAATATAAATTTAGCTAATGTGTAAATTTTTATAAGCATAGCTGATAGAATTTTGGTTGATATCACACTGAACCTTTGTTTTCCCATCAAACAGGTGCGTAGCAGAAAAGACAGGTAACTATACCTGAATTTATTTTAAAAGAGCTGGACAGTTTAAAGGAGTATATTTTGCAATTCCTATACCTTATTCAAAGGATGAGTTCCAATGATAGACGGTATGTGTCAAAAAGAGATATCACTTCAGAGTCTTTGGTTTCATTACCCTCTGGTAGGAAATATCCATGCCCATCGCCTTGATCTGTACCCCATAAATAATAAAACTTCAACACCATCAAAAAAGCAACTTCAGATGCACCAGGTCAGATTCCAGATTCTGGTCCCGAACTTGTCATTCTAGGTCTAAAGCTTGACCAGTCATTGGGTCTCACTGGATTTCATTTCTCTCAACAGTAAAATTAACAAGGTCACGTCCATATTTCCTAAAACCATTTACTTCTGTAAAAATTCTAATTTTAAAAAGGATGGTGGCTTTCTTTTAAAGGTTTTTTGTATTTAAAACTTGCTGGATAAAGAGTTCCACTTCTTAGGATAAAGAAACACACAAAGGAACAATTATAATAAAAAAATGTAAAAAGTGGGTAAACTTTTAAACATACAGACATACTTGCTGTAAATGACTTCAGCTGAGGAGCAAGCTCCGGTCCCTGAAACACCAAAACAACTCACTAGTCCAAAAGATGCTGGATAGTGGTAGTGGTGTAATGCCATTATTTACTCGTGCCACATCAAAACTTCTACATCAGATTGAAACTACATCCAATTAGTAAAATAAACAGGTGGAACTACATCAAACTACATAGCTCTGCACAGCAAAAGAAACCATCAGCAAAATGAAAGACAACGTACTGAATGGGAGAAAATATTTTCAAGTCATATCTGATAAAGGGCTAATGGTTAAAATGTATAAAGAACTCAAACAACTCAATAGCAAAAAAAAAAATGTCTTATTGAAAACTTGGGCATAAGATCTGAATAGGAATTTTTACAAAGAAGATATACAAATGGCCAATAGGTACATGAAAAGATATTCAGCATCAGTAATCATCAGGGAAATGCAAACAAAACCACAGTTAGACATCACCTCATACCTGTTAGAATGGCTTTCTCACAAAAGGCAAGAAAGAGCACGTGTTGGTAAGGATGTGAAGGAAGGGGGCACCCTTGTGCACTGCTCTGGGAATATAAATTGGTGCAGCCACTGTGGAAAACAATATAGAGGTTTCTCAAAAAAGTAAAAAGAGAACTATCATACGATCCAGAAATTCCACTTCTGGCTTTTATTCAAAGAAACACTAGTTTGAAAAGACATATGCACCCCTATGTTCACTGCAGCATTATCTACAGCAGCCAAGACATGGAAACCACCTAAGTGTCCATTAATTGTTGAATGGATACAGAAAATGTGGTATGTATATGTATAATGAAATATTACTCAGCCACAAAAAGAGTGAAATCTTGTCATTTGTAACAACACAGATGGATCGTAGGGGCATTAGTATGCTAAGTAAATACCATATGATCTCACTGACATGTGGAATCTAAAACCAAAATCAAAAATAAAACCAAAAACTGGGCTTAGATACAGAGAATAGATTGGTGGTTACCAAGGGCAAGGAATTTGTGGTAAAAGAAATGAAGGAAGGACATCAAACTTTCAGTTATAAAAGAAATAAGCTATGTACAGCATGGTGACTAAAGTCAATAATACTGAATTGCACATTTGAAAGTTGCTAAGAGAGTGGATCTTAAAAGTGCTCATTAAAGAAAAAAGCATTTTGTAACTGTGTATGGTGACATTTGTTAATTAGATTTATTGTGCTGATCATTTCAAAATATATACAAATATAAAATCATTGTTATACACCTAAAACTAAATATAATGTGAATGTCAATTATACCTCAATAAAAAAACTACATCCAATTAATCCCAACTGAATATAGCCATATCTAGAAAACAAGGATAAAAGGTGGTAGTCTCTTAAAGGCATGCGTGAAGCACATATGTGTAGAAAAAAATATTACAAGTATTTGAGGAAAATAAATTAACATTCAAATGTGTTTTTAAGAAATGTGTTTAAAAACACATTAAATAATTGAAAGATATGTGCAAAACTGACATTAAATGTTTGTAGAAATGTACAATTTATTTCTGTTATTGAGGCTGATTTTATATTTCAGAGGGCATCATTTTAACAAGATTACATAAAAACATTTTAAAAATCACATGGAAAGTACTAACTCACTGAAATTATCGATCATGTTTGTTATGGCTTGCGTGTTCTTTTTGTATAACTTATAGGTTACTTGCTCTGAGACTATGCACAAGGCTTTGGTGAAGTACATACTAAATATACTGTAATAATTGTCTGAAGATCCTGTCCAGTATCACTGTGCTTCCTAAATCCTGCATCATCGATATTATGGTCTGCAGTAATAAAGTTATGTTATTGTAATTCTTTTTGGAATAATATTGCAGCATATGGTGCCAGATGCCAAGGACATTCTAATTAGTGAGAAAATGAGCACAGATATATCAGATCACTGTAATGCATCTGCAGCCAAAGCTTAAGGTATAACTCAGAAAGCAATTTGAAATTTTAAGTTTTATGTTATAGAAAACTTAATATCCTTAATAGCAATATACAAATAAGATACTTGGACAATAAGAATATAGAAAGTGTGCTATCTTTCCTCTCAGGTAGGAATTATGCTGAGAAAAAACTGTAACTCACACTCTTGGATCAAACATCTTTATCAAAAATAGTTTTTACACTCCACTTGATCATACCAAGAACAACAGCAGGTTTCAGGGTGAAGTCATCAATAGGTCAAACATACACTAGTTCAATCTTTTCTGCCTCAGCTTCCTAAGTGAGGAATAGAAAAAAATGAGGTGAATAGCCAAAAGCCCTCCCAAGAGAAGATCTTCCTGCCAATATCAAGCAGTATTGATAAGTAACTATGTTACATAGTTCAAGTTTTATAATAAAAATGCTATTCCTTTACATTTCTTTAGACTTTATATTTATAAAAATTATTTTGTGACATTATTATTTTTAATTGTTTTATTGCTTAAAGTATTACAAAGAGTATTACATATGTCTCCTTTTTTTCCCGCCCTTGACAATCCCCTGGCTTCCCCTACCCCCCAGTGCCTTATGTCCATTGGTTATGCTTATATGCATGCATCCAAGTCCTTTGGTTGATCTCTTACCCCCCCTCTGGCCCCCCAACCCTCCCACTGTAGTTTGATAGTCTGTTCGAGGCTGCTTTGCCTCTGTATCTATTTTTGTTCATAAGTTTATAATGGTCTTTATTATCCATAAATGAGTGAGATCATGTGGTATTTTTCCTTCATTGACTGGCTTAAAAGCATGAGTTAAAAGCATGAGTTCTGGAAACAGATTGGACAAATTTCCATGGACAAATTCCAATTCCAGCACTTGGGGTCTTTGTGATCTTGTGAAAGTTACCAGAACTCTGATAGTTACAGTTTTCACTTTCAATGTAAATTATTACAGTATCTATTTCAAAGATGTATTGGGAGATTAATGGAGATACTCTGTGTGATGCAGTTTTCATTATGTCCGACATGAAAAGCACTCAATAAATGTAATAAATAATCTATACTAATAAAAGGGTAATATGCTAATTAGACTGGAAATCTTTTTGGACAAAGTCATGGTAATATGCTAATTAGACTGGAAATCCTTTTGGACAAAGTCAGAGGCAGTTAGGAGTGATCAGGTCAGCAGGGGAGAGCAGTTAGGGGGATCAGGCCAGCAGGCAGGGGAGTGGTTAGGAGCCAGCGGTCCCAGATTGCAAGAGAGATGTCTGACTGCCAGTATAGGCTTGGTCCCATATTAGAGAGGGTGCAGGACGGGCTGAGGGATACGTCCCTCCTGTGCACAAATTTTGTGCAACCAGGCCTCTAGTAATTAAATAATTATTCTCCCAACAACTTGGTCATGTAGGTATTAAGTTAATAATTTTTACAGATTAAAAAAATTTTTGAACAAAGGAATTAAACGGCTTTCCAAGGTGTTGAAGATGGTAAGTTACAGGGCTGGAACTTGGACCCAGGAGGCTGAGCTCCAAACTCAGCAAGCCTCACTGCACTCCCCACTAGTTGGTAAAGAGGTGGACAGAAATTACTTGGGTTGACTTGACAGAATATATCAGGTTCTTGGGACTATTTTATGTTTAGTGATTAATTTTTTTCAGGCTTAATTTTACTCTAAGTACAACTAATACATTTTCTTAAGGACAAAAGACCTCAAAATTCTTTCTGAATTGTCCCCAAATCATTAACTCGGATGTGCCTTTGCAAGCCCCATTGCTGATAACAGCTGTGGGAAAACCGCCGCCTGCACGCTGGGGGAAGGCAGCTTCCGCTCCATGCCCTGCCTCGCGGTCAGTGTTCAAGTCATGATTCAATACTTGCAGAAACAAGTTTGGAGTAAATATCCATTAAAAAGAAAATGAAACACTACAACTATGTACTGTATGTAACCTGTAGTTCTGTGGTTTTGTAGGCCAATTCTTTGCAACTGAAAAACACAAAACTGTTCCCACTTTGAAAAGTGAAAACAAAACAAAAAGCTGCAGGAAAACATAAGTCCATTCATATTAGTTCTCTAGGAAGATCCCTCCGTGTAGTTTGCAGGGAGCCTTGAACCCCCTGACTTCCCCAGCTGCTCACCTCCATTCTCATTTTATATATTCTTCCTATGCCCTTCTCCAGGTTGGGGCTCATGCCTGGGTTGCAGGCTTGAACCCCGGGTGTGGGGCGTTCAGGAGGCAGCCCAGTGATGACTCTCTCTCATCGTTGATGTTTCTATCTCTCTCTCCCTCTCTCTTCCTCTCTGAAATTAATGAAAATATATTTTTTTAAGTTCTCAGAAAATTGCTTGCTGAGGCAGGTTCAGAAGGATTATTCTGAAAACTGTCTTGCAACTTGAAAGACTGAAGCCTAAGTGACCTACAACGAATGGAATATTAAAATGTGTTTAATATACAAATCCAAAAGCATGACCACTAACAGAAATACAACCATGTCATCCTTGTTAAAAACATGAAAGTTCTCACTAACCCAATGAAAGCGGATTGAACCTAAAGAAGCAAATCGAATTTTGCGGAGGCATTACCACTGATAAAACTGACTCTCCTCTGAATGTATTTTTATCTCAAGTGCATTGAAATATTTTTCCCCAGCTCCCTCCTCTACATTTCTCTTTCTCTCTCATACTTGGTGTAAAATATAATAGAGTATTTTATAAAATATCTTATATGCCAACTAATCCATGAGCTGGCTAGCCCAAATTCACAAGTGAAATCTGAATTAGGCATTTTCAGAATGCAATTTTATTACTTTTCAGTATAGAAAAAAATCATATTAATTTCAAACCACAAAACAACAACAAAATCTACTCATGCAAAAATCTTTTTAAATGCTTTGTGAGGAGAGACACTTAAGAATGCCTGGCTTGAATTCTGGTCTCCTCAAATAGAAGGAAATAATCTGAGATATGTTACATGTGTCCATTCAGTCTCCAAGAGTCAGTATATGTTTAAGTGGAGATTGGCTGGTTACTTTTGATGCCACTACATTAAAAATCATGTATTATTTTTTCTCTCATTTTAAGGGATACACAATGTTTCTTGTATTCCTCGATGGCAAATAACATAACTATCCCTACCATAATAATTAAATTCTCATTGTATAGTTTTACTCATGTCTTCCTATTTTAGAAACTCCTGATATTTTTTTCTCTATATAGCAGTCCTCAAAATAAAAATTTTGGATAGGTTCTGAATAGTCCTAGAAATGGGAATTGCTAGTAAATTAATCATAAAGTTGAGGTTTAAAAAACTAAAAGCAATCATTCTACAAAAAAATACAAGTGATTTTGAGTATCTTTAAATATATGGTGGGTGTGTGAGCCAGGATTACATTCAATTGAGGAAAAACAAAGTGAGCTTTCTTAACTGCTCCTTCATACTTTTATTTTTCAGCTGTATTGAGTTATAATCAACATTCAACTAAGTAATAGTTTCAGGCATACCACATAATTATCTGGTATATGTATATACTAGTACTGTGAAATGATCACCACAATGTTTAGTTAACATATGCATCATTTCATAGTTACAATTTTATTTTTGTTATGACAAGACCTTTTAAGATCTACTGTCTTAGCAACTTTCTAATATACAATGCAGTATTGTTAACTATAGTCACCATATTGTGCATTTCTTCACCCCAACTTATTTATCTTATAACTGGAAGCCATCAGACTTTTACTTCTATCTCCTGCAAACCCTATTTATGGAAGAGAAACTGAGAGCTGCTTGTTGTTATTTACGGGGTATATTGCCATCCCCCAAAATGCAGTGGTTCCGTTACTGAGGGAAGAAAGAATGGTTGTTCAGTAGGAGACTAGCAGACTATTTTATCTGCCCTGAAGCTAAAGTCACCAATTAGTATTGAACTATTATTCACAAGATGAGTAGATCATGAGAAACATTAGATAGTTCATTTACTTTATAGAAATCTGTAGAACTTCCTTTGAAGAAACCTTAAAATTAGGAGAAAGCTTAAGAGATACAACATTTCTTTAATTAAATTTTTTTCCTCAGATATTTAGTACAATGTCAAATGAGTACATCAAACATGCTAAAAAATTAATCTCTAATGGTAAGAGAGTAAATAGCGTATTGTAAGGCAGAATGGAATAAGGTTAAATAGCAATAAGCAATTATCCTTGACAGATCAAAACACTCTGTTCTGCCTTAGGCAGTTAAAAAAGTTACACAATGAAAATGGACTGTGTACTCATACATAATTTTAACAAATATCTATAGAGAATATATCTTCTTGTTTGAGAAATTGACCCACTAGATCAGTGGTTCTCAACCTTCTGGCCCTTTAAATAGAGTTCCTCATGTTGTGACCCCCAACCATAAAATTATTTTCCTTGCTACTTCATAACTGTAATGTTGCTACTGTTATGAGTCATAATGTAAATATCTGATATGCAGGATGGTCTTAGGCAACCCCTGTAAAAGGGTCGTTCAACCGCCAAAGGGGTCACGACCCACAGGTTGAGAACCGCTGCACTAGATGATGTAGTCTATTTCGAATGCCTCTTCTTAACTCCTGATCATTCCTCATTCTAATGTGATGAGCTCTTTACTCCACTGTCCCTCTTACAGGGATTTCATTTCAGTTCATTTCAATATATACTTATTGAAACATTTTTATCTAGATAAAAATTCCAATAAATATTTCTGTTTATATTCAATCTCTTCAACATATGACACTATTAATTAATTACCCTCTCTTTTTATTGTGTTATACTACAACATTTCTTGAATGTCTGAAAGTTTTCATAATTAGTGAAATTATGTTTTCACTTATGAGAATCCCACTGGATTCCTCAACACTACCTTTCTCCCTGTCCAAAAATAAATAACCAAATTCAGCATTTCTGTCATCTTGAATTTTTTTTTACAGCTACCCTTTTTTAAAACTATTTCTTCATTTGGCTTCCATTATCTTGCAGTGCTTAGTTGATTGGATTGTATTTCAAGGTTTGATAAACAAAAGAAGAGCTATGAAGTTAAAATAAACAGTTTCTTATGAAAAATGGAAAAAGAAGAGAAGATTGTTTCAAGAAGCAAGAGGTGTTCAGAATTGAGTAGATTGATTTCTGCAAAGAAGTCAATAAGTTTGGCATCTGGGATGCCCTCTCTGATCTTTGAAGTAACCGCAAGGGCAGGAGACAAATGTTTAAAATACTGAAATCAGTTCTGTGTAGATGATAAAATGAAAATAAGAACTTGGAATGCAACATGTGCTGGTGCCTAATAGTCAAGAGGACACAGTGAATAAAGTCAAGTATCTGCCTGACATTTCACTTAGAGAGCATTTTGCAATAGTGTAATCTATTGCCAGACACCATTTTGCTTTGAAAGCATTCAGTGGCTCACTAACAAAAATTCATGCCCGATTTCGGGACTAGAATGACATTGTGTTTTTCTTTATTTATATATTTAATGTGGAACATCTCAATCACATCCAAAAGTAGAGAAAGTTGTATCAAGAACCCCTTGTATCCATTAACCAAATCTCAATATTCAATAGCTGATGGCCAATCTTGTTTCATCTAGATCCAATATCACACCAACCAGATTGTTCTGAGGCAAATCCCAAACATAATATACTTAAATATTTCAAGATTTTTTTTCTGTAAAAAATAAAAATTATTTAAAAAATATAACCACAATGCCATTTTAATAATTAAAATTTTGACAAGATCCCTTATAATATAAACAAATATCCAGTGTTCATATTTCTGACTGTCTCATAGAATTTAATGAAACATTTGTTCAAATTGGAATCCAAATAAAGTCCCTACACTGCAATGAATAGAAATGTCTCTTAAATCTCTTTTTATTTATAGTCTTCCTATCTTCGTTTAATCCTTACAATTTATGTGTGAAAGAAACCAAGTGTTTTTCTTGTAGTATCACACAGTCTGAATATTGCTGATAGCATTCTTGTGGTGCCATCTAACATGTTCCTGTTGCTGAATTTTCTGAAAATTGATACTTAGATACAGAGTTTCACGGATTTAGATTTATTGTTTTTGTTAAGGATTCTTCATATACAGTATAACGTCTGACTATCTCCTTTCTGTCTGTGTGATATTAGCCATTTTTGATGCTCAATGCCAGGTTTCTGTTATTGCTGCAAGGCTTACAAAATGGTAATTGTTGGTCAAATTCTATCACTTTTTCTTCATGTTTTATCTGGAATATTTTTGTAAAAAGGAACTTGTCAACAACTTGGTGCAGATGGTATAGGAAAGTCAGAATAAATGCTTGATTCCCTTTTGTTCTAAGCATTCATATGTCTGTTTCTTAGCATTTACCATAGTATTAAGAAGTTAATTTTTGAGTCATTATAAACTCTTGAATACAAATATATTTGATGTGTTTCCAAACCATTGCAGTTATTATCCTTGATGCCTGTGTTTACCTAATGGGAAGCCTCTACATGTTGGCCCTTGAATTCTTGTGACATAACACATTATAATTTGTTCTGCTAGTTTAAGAATTTCATTTAAATGAAATTATGAAATGTGTAATATTTGTGTCTGGATGTTTCCAATCACTATAATGTCTATGAGATACATCCAATTTGTTGAGCATACCAGTAGTTCATTTTGTTTTGCTGTAGAGATATATTTCATTATATGAATGTAAATTAATCTATATATTCAACCACTGGTTGATGGACACTTGGATAGTTCCAGTTTGAGATTGTTGTGAATAATTTTTGCTGCTCTGTCAGTCTTTAAATTTTAGCCATTTGAGATTGTTGAATGCTAACTCAATTTTAATTTGCATACTCCGATGACAAATGATACTGAGCATCTCTTCATGTGATTGTTGGCCATTTCTTTATCATTTTTTGTGCAGTGTCTATTCTAATCTTGCACTTTTTATTTGGATATTTGTCTCTTTATTAAATTTTAGTTAATTTAATTATTTTATTTTCCTCATGTATTTTGAAACTGTTATCCATATACAAGCATTTAGGATGAGTATTGGTGAAAGGTCAAGCAGGATTAATAAAGGAAGTCATCATTTGGTTATCTGTATTCACATCTTAACCATTCCTTGCACAGTATATATAATGTATCAAAAGAGAAAACATGTGAGTGTATTGTTCCCCTTGGAGACAGAAAATATGGCACTAGAAGGAAATGCTAATTTTACTCAAAATCCAAGAATACATCAGGTAAACTATTAAGGATATACCCATATCTGGTGAGCCCCACCCTCTCTTAGTGCTTTTTTTGTAGCAACTGGCCAAAAGGCCAATTCATGACTTTGTTAAAGCCAAACAAATTGTGCTCTTAAAATTCCCATTAGTTTTAAAATACAGTATGTTTGCCTTTTATTTCACGTTACACTTTCACCTGAAGCAGCCAGTCACAAAACATTAAATATTTATTGTACTTTTAAAAATAATACAGTTGCTACTCATCACCCTAATAATTCACAATGTGATGTTGTACTCCTAGTCTCCAAAGCCAGGTGAGAGAGGAGCAAACTCTGATTTAAAAAGCATGGAAAGCAAACTCCATTAAGCATGGTTCATAAGCAGATGTGACATTTCCATTGTTGAAGGTGTTTTCTTGATTTATAGAATCATCACGAATAAGGGTCACAGAAGCGGTTATTTTTACAGATACCTTGGCAGAAAAGGTTAGGGTTTGTATAAAACGGTTCAGAGTTCCATTGGTGAGGAAAGGAAACGTGAGTCGCACAGTGATATCTTTGTCATCTCTCTCCACTGTGTTTTCCCCTTGCTCGTTATTTATGTTTCATATATTCTGCAAGCCGGCTTCGTCTCTCTCACTACCACTCACCCTTCACAGCCAGTGGGAAATCTCTGGAGGGCTGAGGTTTGGCATCTAATCAGATTAACAAGTATGACATTAGTGGATTTTACTGACATTAGTAAATACATAAATGAGAAATCTGTTCCACCTGGCAATCAAATTTTGGGGTAGTACCTTAGCTACAGGTCGTCTAAATCAGTTGAGATAGAAACACTCCTGAGAAATTCTATAGCCCATAAAATTCCGGCGTTTCTATTTCGGGGCCTCCCATATTGGTTTTGAAATAAGATGAGAAGAAAAACAAAGTCTCTTCTGGTGTCTCCCTTCATCCCTAATAGGAGTAGCATGTAGTCTCTTAGAATTTTTATAAAAGATATGAATAAAAATACATCAATGATTCCAGAAGACATTGCCCTGCAATTCTTTAATCAGTATCAGCCTTAAACAAGAAGTACGATGAACACATAATGACCATACAGTATTGAATATGAACCCCTCAACATAGCTAAGTCTGAATTAAAAATCAGTCGGAATTTATGAGTTAGATAGCGTCCTTTTATTTATGTCAGACTTTTCAAACCACGTCCTCATCAACAACTGCATCAAAGCAAACATGGGAGGAACTGGAAAGAATTCTTATTCAACTGCACAGATATGGAAACTGAGGCACTGCACAGTCTTTTTGTGAAATTTAGCAATAATCAATGTAGTGAACGTTCAGTTTGTCTCCACCCCCCGCCTCCCCCCCCTCACCCCCGCCCACCCACCATGTTGCTAACTGATCTAAGTAATTACTCTAATCCACACACATTGAGGAGCAAGGCACTGCCCCTGGCCCTCGGGGCTCAGCAGGGCTCTGTGACCTGCTACCCAATCTGCTGCCTTTGTCTCTTTATAATATTATCTGTGAATCCCCCGTGTTTTCTGGTGCCATCACGATGAATAACAAAATAAGATAATTCACTCTCCTTTTCTTTCCCTCAGAACAACATTTTATGAGTCTAGAGAATTAGAAAGCATTTTGCAACTGAATGCTTTGGCAGACAGAAGAGTAGAAATAAAGTAAATTGCCTAATCAGAGGAATAGAGGCTTGCAGGCTCAACACTGAAGTTTTAATGACAGGGTCTCACGGGGGTCAGTGATCTAATTATAGGCTGTTTTCCTAATCCATTGCCCAAGTTACCTTTGATTCTGAATAAGTGAAACTGATAACGGATTGTTTTGTTACTTTCCTCTCTAGTGGCCTAAGTTGCAAGCCCTGAAATAGAAGCTATTCTTATACCAGGAGGCTCAGAAATCCATAAGCAAAATGAGAGTCCCAGGCGAGTCGCATATTCCATGGGCAGAAGCATGAGCTTTTCAGGAAATACCACTTCTTTTATTTTTATGTTTTACCTATTTATTATAAGTGCACCCATGTTATAGCACGCAAATGAAAGTAGCATAATTTCTGGTTACCTAAGTTTTTCATTTGCATGGGGGTCAGAAGAGGGTCAACTTTTAAAAAAGGTCTGGGAGAAAGGTTTATGTGATATGACTGGTAAGTCACCTGTAAATAACATCTCTATTTGTTGCTTCTGGAAAAGCTAAGGTTTTATGTAATGAGAGGGCAGAATGATCGTCTGGGTCCAATCACATACTGAGAAATATGAAGGTTGTTTTGTTTTGTTTTGTTTTGTTTTTTGTGTGGTTTTTTTCCCCCCCAATGATTGACGTTAGAGGCAGAACAGTGTTAAGCATAGTAGCCTGCGCATATCACAGCTTAGATACTTTATAGCAGACTGATCAGTCCTGGAAATAATGCCAGGAGCATGGGGCAGAGAGGAGGCAAATCAGCCAATTTTAAGAGCAGAAAGCTGATCAAAATAAAAATTTAAAATGAATAAAGACAACATTCTACACTTTCAATGTACCTTAGTTGCATTTTTTTTTAATGAATACTTTTAGGTTAGAATTAAGATGTAGGAGATACTTCGCTGGGCATTGTATGGGCTGGAAAATTTGGAGCCTGTGGGGCCTGTTTTTATTTTTATTTATTTTTTTAAAATTTATCTTTATTGTTGAAAGTATTACAAATCCTCCCTCCCTCCCCTTTTTTCTTCCTTTTTTTGGGGGGCGGGGGGAGGGAGAACTGCTTTTATACATACATTGCATAGTAGATTATGGCATAAATTTTTCTAGCTCAGTCAGTACATCTATATCACTTTCCAAGGTCCCACTGTGGATTTCTTTCAAACATTCCCTTTCCAGACTGTGCTTCCTGATATTCCCAATCACCAAGGCCTGACGGCAGAATAATCAGGAGTCCCCTCGCTTCCACCCACCACGCCTGCTCCTTCTATCCAAATGTACCTGTCACCCCTCAAAATTAGTCCCTGAAAAGTGATGGCAGGCTACTCTAATATTTCAAATATGAGATAGTCCTAAGCAAAAGTTGGATTTCAGCAAATTGGTTTTTGAAGCATCTTTATACCATTTATAAATAACTTTTTCTTGTTCAGCCTTGGCTTCTAGGATATTGCCTGAAAATATATGGTATTAATTTAACACGGCTTAATGTGTCACTCATCTCAGGGAGAGCTGCCTTTTGCAAATGAAATACTGGATTTCAATTTCAACTCGAGTCATTAAATACTTAAATATTTCTTATGCTCTTATTACACACTATTCAATTTGTTAGGGGCTGATGCTATGACAGTGAACAAGATAGTCATGGTCTTGCTTGCTTTCATGGAAAGGACATTTTTGAAGAAAGGACAGATGTTAAACCAGTAATGACAAGTGTGAAGAGCGTCACTAAGGGAGCACACAGGGGAGTATAGTAGCATAGAGTGTAGAGAATTAGAAAGGGTATAACCTGGCCTGTGAGATAAGAGATACGCATACCAGTGGAGAAACCTGTCACAATGCTCAATTTTGCTGGCTTAAAAGGTACCAATATATACACATATGTATATAAACATTATTAAATACATTATTAAAATAATATATGCAAATGTATGTGTGTGTGAGGGTGGCAGTTGTGTCAAATAGAATTAAGTAAATGATTGAGCATTTACAATGTTTAAGACCATGCACTAGACCAGGCGTGGGCAAACTTTTTGACTCGAGGGCCACAATGGGTTCTTAAACTGGACCGGAGGGCCGGAACAAAAGCATGGATGGAGTGTTTGCGTGAACTAATATAAATTCAAAGTAAACATCATTACATAAAAGGGTACGGTCTTTTTTTTCTTAGTTTTATTCATTTCAAACGGGCCGGATTCGGCCCGCGGGCCGTAGTTTGCCCACGGCTGCCCTAGACCCTTCTGGAAAAAAAATGTCAATATGTTTGAAAACAACTTTTGTGTAACAAGCTGCACTGAAATCTGAGGGATGGCTTGTAAACTTTATTTCTCAATGGAAAGCATGCCCACAGCTTCTGAGGCTTATACTACTCCCACATTTGCCTATAGCATATAAACATACCTCAGTGACTATAAACATTTAAAATTGTGAAGCATACTAAACTTACCTCGAATTCAGCAATCTTTTCTCTTTCCTCTCCAATTGTTATTCCTTATTTTCTTTGCTGTTTTTAAATATTTTTATTGATTTGAGAGAGAGAAGAAGGGAGAGGGAGAGAGAGAGAGAAACATTGATGTGAGAGAAAAATCAATCAGCTGCCTCCTTCAAGATCAAGCTGGCAACCCGGGCCTGTGCGCTGACCTGGAATCAAACCAGCAACCTGTCAATGTAAGGGCTGACACCCAACCAACTGAGCCACCCAGGCCAGGGCTCATCTTGATTCTTTAACAGTAAAAATATACAAACACACTCACACACATTTATATCCGTGCATGTACAAAATTGAGAGTGGGCAGGCTTCAAAAATTTGTTTAAGTCCCACTGACTGAATTCCAAAATTTTCCCTACTTTCTTTACATCCTTGAACAATTGAGGTGGTTTTATTTTCATTCCTGGCACGTTAGTTAATTTTGATTACCTGAAATAGCTCTGGAAAAAAAAAATTGTAGGGAGAACCTTATTTCTAGAATAGTTCCCTTCTAACTAAAATGAGACCTATTGCTCAAATTCCAAAGACAGCGCAAACACAGAAACTTAATTTTCTGAGGTGACTCAATGCAGCCACTAATTCGTTTTCAGACCTGTGGTGGTCCAATGTAAAAAAAGCTCACCAAAAACTTAAAGTGACCCTCAAAAGAGCTAGCACGTTTTTGTTTTGTGGGGTTTTTTTTTTGGACAAAGTATTTCCTTCTTATGAGACTTCAATTACCTCTACTTTATGCTTGTTATGTACACAATTACCCAGAGAACGGATATTTAGTTTTCTGTGAAACAGTAAAGTGGCTGGATTTATGGAGAAATAGCTAGAGGGTGAAAATAATAATGTTTTAAAGTATCACTGAAGCCCATCTGTGCACCACTGTCTGGTGATAATCTTAATTCTCAACTTTATTATCTAAGGCTCTCAGCAAAGGTCATCAAACAAACAAAGCCATTTGTTAGGGACAGAGATTAGGAAAAATATGCATGAGTCACAGCACTGCATGTTCCCTCTCCAGAGGAGTAGAGTAGAATATATAAATTCTTCTAAAAATTATTATGTGTTAAAGAAATGAAGTCACTCACCCCAGAAAGTTGTTTATTTCCTTAACCAATTTCTATTAAACTTTTTCACCTTTGAGCATTTCATGTTCAAAGTAAAAAAAGGCCCCTGCAAAGAAATGGCAAAATGATAAAGATCTGTTTTGTTTTGTTTTTATTAAAAAGGAAAAACCAATCAGATTTCTTGTTTCTATTTCCTAGCACTTTAGTTTTAATCTAAATATAAGATTAAATCTAAATATTAGATTAAAATCACATCGGAAAAGCCTTGAAAAGAGAAGCTTTAATTGTGAGCACACAAATTCTTAGCCATTCCTTTGTTCATGGTGATTTAGGGGCCTTTCTTGCTTGATTTAGGAATTAGACTCCTAAGAAAAGCACAAGGATCTTATGGCCCTTACAGAGCATCTCCCTTTGGGGTATACTGACAAATGGTGTCTGCCAGGTAAGGAGCTAAGAGATAAGATTCCCTGACATTTCCAAGGTCAGAAAACCTGTAATATCACAGCCCTAAAAAATTAAAGAAGATATTAAAAAGGAAAGTACTTATATTTGCCAACAAAAGAGCAAGGTATTGAGAGCTTGATGAAGCTGCCACAACAATGAATACTACATGGATGACGTAAGAAACAACTAAAGGTTAAAAAATTGAAGCCTCCTAATATTGCCCACAGAACTATATAGCCTAATATGCTACCCCCTTTCTGCAAATGATAATGACATTTATTCATTCCTTCGACATTTCATTTACTCATCAATGTGTTGAATACTAGATGTGTGCCCAGCACTATTCCAACAACTGGGTACATCAGTGAAAAAAGCAGGCAAATATATATTTGATTTTTTTTACAGAGAGGAAGGGAGAGGTATAGAGAGTTAGAACATCGATGAGAGAGAAACATTGATCAGCTGCCTCCTGCACACCCTCCACTGGGAATGTGCCCGCAACCAAGGTACATGCCCTTGATCGGAATCAAACCCAGGACCCTTCAGTCTGCAGGCTAATGCTCTGTCCACTGAGCCAAACCAGTTAGGCAGCAAGCAAACTTCTTGCCTTCAGTGTAGCTTTTATATTCCTAGAGGGGAAGGAGAATAAAATAGAGGATATGAATATATTGATAACTAAAGTGAATGAGATAATTTCACATAGTTATAAGTCTTGTAAAGACTATGAAAAATAGGAAGAACAGAGAGAATAAAAGGTTCTGGAGTATCCGTGAAGATAAAATTTGCAACATGAATACTCACAAGGAGCTTGACACAGGAAGATGGTACAAGAAAGAAAGCCGGGTGGAGGAAATGGCAGCTAAGCACGCTTGAGAAAAAGGAAGAGTCAGTATGGCTGGAGTACAGAGGGCAAAGGAATTAAATATGGGATGAGGCTGAATGGGCAAGTCAAATGCAAATGGTCAGAGACATGAAGATCGTAAGAAAATTAGATTTTAAACCCAGCGGGACATACATGTCAAATCGTCAGCAGAAGACTGGCATGATTTGATTTATACTTTAAGAAGGAGTAGATTCTCTAGAAGTGTATAGAGAATGGAAAATGGGCTATTGGCAAGTAAAAGAAATGATGAGAGCAATTGAGATGAACCTAGGAACCCAGGCTGAGAAACGATGGTGGCAATAATAGAAGGATTACTGTGTTGAATACTGAGGACAGAAGCAAGATGGTGGGCAGTGGACCTAGCCAGAAGTGTGGGAATTCATGGAGACCTGCACATGGACTGGGAGATGAGGTAGGAAGAATAGAACTCAATCTAGAAATGACACCTAAGCTTTTAGTTTGAGTCAATGGGTGGGTGGTGGACTTATTGTGAGAGATGGGAAAAACTAAAAACAAGTGTTAGAGATAGGAATCAGAGATTCCCTTTGTCAATATTAGCTTTGAATATTAGCTCTTAGCGATTTCAAGTAAGAAGTTGGCTATATCAGTCTAGAGTTAGAAAAAAAAAAGGTATATAAATTAGAGATATAAATGTGAAAGTCATAGACAGCTAGCTGGCATTTAAAGTCATGGGACTGGATAGTGATGTAAGGAGGGACAACAGAGGACCAAGGCCAGGATGCTCTGACACTCACAGGCCTATCACGAGGGGAGAGAACAAAGACAGCTGAGAAGGAATATCCATGAGAGAGGAGAAGCATTAGAGAAGTGTGGTGTCAAGAATGTCAAGAGGAGAATGGTTCAAGGAGGAGGAAATATATAACTGTGTTGAATACTGAGGACAGAAACAAGATGGTGGGCAGTGGTGACTGTGGCAAAAGCGCCTCAGTGGATCTGTGAAGACATGTACTAGTATTAGTGAGGGATGGTTAGGATATGGTGTGGCAACAAATCAACCTTAAATATCAGTAGCTTAATACTGTAAAGGCTTCTCTGTTAAACATGCAATGGCTAGGGATCTGTCATTGATTGGGCTCTTTCCAGTTGGGCAGCCCCCTTTCATCGTATAAAATGGCATTTTGAACAACCGGCTTGCAAGCTTGTCACAGCAGAGGAACAGTGAGAGGTGGCATGCTTTCTTTCTAAAGACCTGGCCTGGACATTGTTAACATAACGTCCATGCACATTAGCCAAAGTCTAATTACAGAGGAAGGGAAATTGGGAAATGTAGAAGAGAACATAAGCATTTGGTGAGCACAGTGTGTACCACAGGGGAAAAATCTCCCTCACTGACTGCAGGGAGGATGAGAGGCGACAAGCTGGAGAGAGTGAAGACAGTGCAAGCACCCTCCATCTCATAAAAGCCTTCCTTGATTCCATCTCCTCCTCAAGCCACCAGCCCATGTCTCTGCTCTTCTTGGTACAAGATGCTTTGAGTTACCAACCAACATCAGCCTTGATAAAACATTTGCTGTGTCATATGCCAATGACATAATGAAAAAACATTTCACCAAAGAGGATATACAGATGGCAAATAAGCACATGAAAAGATGTTCAAACTCTTTTCATAAAATGTCACTATGCACGTACCAGAAGAGCTAAAGTAAAAATAACGACAAGACCAAATGCTGGCAAGGGTGTGGGGGAAATGCATTACAAACACACTGCTACTGAAAATATAACATGATACAGCCAGTCTGGAAAACCAAGTAGGCAGTTTCTTTAAAAAGAAAACTAAACATGCAAAGGCTTAAAATGAAGACCAAAGCCTGTACATTAATGTTTATAGTGCTTTATTCATAACAGCCCCAAACTGGAAACAACATAAGACAATGGTACATTGATACCATAGAACTGTTTATACATAGAACAATCTGAATGAATCTCGAGATAATTATGCTGTGTGAAAAATCCATACATACTCTCTGATTCCATTTGCAAGACATTGATGAAATGGCAAAATTAGAAAAATGGAAAACAGATTTGTGGTTGTCAGGGTTAAGGTGGGGCCGAGAGCAGAAGGAAAGTGGGCCTAGCTATGAATGGGTAATTTAAGAACTCCTGCCGTGATGAAAATGTTCTCCATCTCAACTGTGTCTATATAAATACCCTGGCTGTGCTATGATATTACAGTTTTGCAAGATGTTACCACTGAAGGAAACTGGGTAAAGAATGCAGGAGATCTCTCTATCATTTCTTATTATTTCAGATAAATCAAGAATTACTTCAAAATAAAAAGTTTATTTAAAAAATTAAACATATGAGGGAACAGATGCCATTTTAATTTACTTCTCAGGTACAGAATTTAAATGAAGAAACATGAACTACTCAAAATCATCTATAGAGCCAGCTGATTTCTTCCTATACTTCTTCTTTTAAGAGAACTCATTAGGAGTATGCCAATATTCTACTTCTGACCTTTGCTACCAAATTTATAAAATTACTGTTGCTGGTGAAAGGGTTTCCACGGTATAGCAGTGAGGCTAAAGTAAGCCATGTGTGGCCTGCATTTCTACCTTTTTCGTGCATGGCTGTTCCTTGATTCCCTGGTGCATTTCTTTGAAGGACCTTGTTGAGCCACATGTTTCTTTCACTCCCTGGGAATAAATGGTAATGCCACTCGGAGACAAGCAGCAGAGTGTTTCCTGGTATTCTTGTCATCTATTTTATTCTGCTCAATTGCTTGCAGTTACCTGTCTTTATTTTGCCATGTCAATAGCTTTCAGACTGCCCTCTGTCTTTCATGGATCGTTTCTGTTTGATTTTTCACATGGCAGAGCTCAGTCACTCTGAATACAGCTTCCGTGCCCAGTGATCCTGCTGTAGAACTTGATTGGAACACAGGAAACAGTCAACCTGGAAAGCCAAATCTACAGAATAATTATGTCTAACTTTACAAATAGGCATGTGTATCTAGGTGAAATGATTCCTTTACACTGTGGCTGTTTCAAGGCACTTAAACCCAGTTTAAAATGCAAATATCTGTAGAGTGTTTACATGTGCCCATCACTGTATGTCAATGTAAAGAGGCCCCTTCCTTGCCAAAAAAAAAAAAAAAAAAACCTGACATGGAGAAACCAGCTTGATTGGGGCAGAGGCACATGGCATCAGAATTGGGAAATATAATTAGTGTAACTAAAAGAAATACATAACATGGTTTCTAACCCAACAATCCTTTTTTAAAAATTATCACTTGAGGATATGGTGTTTTGGTCTTTTTTTTAAATTTTAGAGAGAGGAAGAGAGAGAAAGAGAGAGAGAGAGAGAGAGATCCATGTGAGAGAAACATTGATTAGTTGCCTCCCATACATGCCCCAACCAGGGATCAAACCCGCAACCTAGGTATGTGCCCTCATTGGGAATTGGACCCACAACCTCTTGGTGTACAGGATGACACTCCAACCAACTGAGCCACCTGGCCAAGACATGTAACAACCTTAGAAGCTGGTTATTTTATTGATAACCAGCTTTTCAATGATAACTGGCAAATATTATTATATTTACATAATTCTACAAATTTTCATGGAATCTTTACTGCATGGATCTAACGTTAGTCTAAGCACTGTGGTTGGTGGTGGGGATATCAATAACAGGGACCCTGGCTTTGAATAACTTTCAATTTAGTTGAGAAAAATGCATTTTGTCATGGGAAAATTTATATGTTAATACATAATAATATAATAAAGAATTAAAACATACTTAACTAAAATAAATGCTCTGGGAGGCCAGCAATCAAAAAAGGTCAAAATGTATTGGAGGCCATTTTACAGAAAGGATGTGACTAGAGATGGGACTATAAATATGGGATTTGGATGAGGAGAGAAAAATAGATACAACACTTAAAGCAAGGTTTAACAGCATAAATATCAAAATGAATGTGACAAAATTGGCAGACAGTGACATGAATATCAGAGTCTATTCAAATTTCCAGATTTGATCCATTTTCTTGGGCACCTTTTTAGTAAAGAGCTTTTGGAGCTCAGAACCTTCTTTCTTCTTGTTAAGTCTTCATCTGTTCCACCCACTGACAGCCGCACTCTATAACCCTAGTCCCTGGTTGGGTCCCTTGCATCCACTCTTACATATCCTCAATGTTGGCTGCCTGCCTAACTTACTGACTAGGTCACCAATTCCATTTGCTGAGTGTCTTGTCTGGACGGTCTGTCAACTGACACTATATCACCTGTAGCCAGGGTTCTCCTCAAGGGTGTTCCCCATCGCAGGAAAGCTATTCCTAAGCAGCACTTCCTGGTACGTAACCTCCAGGTTCCCATTCTCTTGGTGCCTTGTTCTGTTGGTGCCTTGTTCTGCGCATCCATGGCTCTAATCTAATGAACAAAGTTAGACCATTAAATCAAACAGATTTGTTCTGTCAAACAATTGAAATGATTGATTTACTTGCTATTTTGTTTCTTTGAAGTGGTCATCTATTCTAAAGAACAGATCCAGGAGACTCCTAAGGCAAACTATATTGAATGAAATCCTCCTTATGGTAGTGATATTTGGAATTAATGAAGAATTGCAAAATTGGTCTTAGAGGAGAGTAATTTGTAACTCATGCTAATGGAATAACAAGAACAAACACTGTTCAATACAAAAAGATAGCCATACGTACTCCAAGATGTGCTGTGTATAATATTTGCAATCATCACAAACATTGTAATAGGACAAATACTGGGTAATGAATGCATCAGAAGATCCTGGCAATGTTTTTATAAATGAGATTTAGTTACTTATTATATAAGAAAAGTTAAACAGGCTTGGAAGAGGCTAGATAAATTTCTAATATTTAGGTATGAGTGAAGATAAAATCACTGTATATGTGTTAGTAAAAAAACTAAAAAAACTACGAGCAATTTGTATTCCTGTTTATGTAAGAATGTTAAATCCTCTAATGACTAGAATTGTGATTTCCGTTTTAATTAAACCTAGTAACTATAGAAATGTAAAAATTTGACTAACACTTTAAGTCTAAAATTGTTAGAATAGTTACCTACCTTTTGTCCTAACTCATTTCCTGTTTCACGTACCTTGAGCTCCTTCAAAGTGGTGCAGTGCCTCAGGTGCCGCTCTCTGCGGTTAGCAGGGGACCATGTCAGCTCACTACTATGTCCCCCCAAATTGTCTTAGGTTACTATCTTAGTCTTGTGGTGATGACTTAAGTGAATGGAACGTAAATTCTGTTAGATGTCCTCCATTTGCTCACACTCTCCACCCTTTCCACATTGCTCAATGGTTGCCCTGAGTGGCTGCCCTCTATGCTCTACATCTCAGACTCCTTTACACTCTAGCTTCTTGTTGATAGAAGATGGGAATGAAGGAGGAAAGTATGGGTTAGAGTTTATTTCCCGAGGCCCCTCCCTGTGAAGTCAGGTTAGGCTGCTTGTCACGGTGGCTCCTATGATGTGGCCCTCTCTTGACAGGGGCTTCTCTCCATGGATTCTGAAAATAACCACCCTTCCTCCTCACCACTTGAGGCCTGGAGTTGGCGGACATCCTTCCTCCCACCCCCACCAGGGTACCAACTATCCTTATGTTTTCCTTATAACGTGCCCACACTTTTGTAATAACACTTCATTAACATTCACCTCAACATTCTCCCAATTGATTGTGCTATTTTTTCCTGCTCACACTTGACTGATACCCAAACAAAAATCACACATATTGTTTTCTGACATCAGTTTAGGGAATTTGTAAGAAATTAACGATTTTCAAATCTTGCTAAGTTTATCATATGCTGGTAGCTATATATTTCTTGAACTAGCAGCAATGGGAAATTGTAAAGATAGAAATATGGTATGTGGAGGTAGACAGATTTTAGAAATATTCCTTGCTGGAATTGATGACAGCGATGGCAATCTTAAAGCTAACACTCATTAAAGGCAATTCCTAGCTAATAAATTTCAGAAGTTGTATAACTCATTTTGTGTAAGTGCTTAGCCTATTTAGTGAGGGAGAAATAAAGGTTATTAGGAAAGCCCATCATTGGATAAAAGCTTTGAGAAAAGTCATCTCCTTAGACCTATTGTTGATATTATTCATTCTATTTAAAATTTCCTTTTTTTTCTTCAGAATAAATTTCTCTTCAAGAACAGCTTAACCGACTCTACCTCTCTAGTGGTGTGTCTTTCCATTCCACATGACCCATCTAAGTTTCAGACACATTGGATCACCCTGGCTTCACCTCCATGTTTATCCACCTACAAACACACTCAAGGACAGGCCCGTTCTGCTTTCTGTGCCTCCTAAATTCTAGTCACTGTCGCCCGGGCCAGAGTCGCTCAGTGGTTTAGAGTGTTGGCCCTGCACCAAAGGGTCTCAGTTACCAAAGGGTCTCAGATTTGATTCCCGGTCAAGGGCACCTCCCTGGGTTGCAGGTTCCATCCCCACCCTGGTTGGGATGCCTGCAGATAAGTGTCTCTCTCATATCTGTGTTTCTCTCCCTCGGTCTCTCTCCCATTCGCTTCCTCTCCCTCTGGTCCATTCTCTCTAAAATAAATAAGTAAATAAGTAAACAAATACATACATACATACATACATACATACAATTCTAGTTGCTGTCCAACATCCAACGCTAATGACAACTCCTCTGTGAGATCTACCCAGATGCTTTCAGAAAGGGCTATTACTTCCTCTACATTTTCAAACTGTTGGGTGTGCCCTTACATTAGCATATCTTTATAGTTAAAATTGGAACTCTTACTCTATTTTGAGTTTCTGTATGACAAAGATCTTATTTTTCTTTCGCTGGGGTCAAGTGCAGTGTATATTAGGCTACAATAGCATTTAATAGATGAATAAATTAATGAATGTATCAGCCACCAGTAAGCAATCAATATATGGTATTTAGATTCTATTTTTATAAAACCACAAAAGTGTATTTCTTTAATATAAATGGGGTAATTTTCTGATGAAAAGTAATTAAACACATATTTATTAAATTAACATATACATTGAGCAATTGCTATTTCAATTCTAGTGCACTATTCAAAATTACAGTAGACTAAAATTGCTATTTTCATTTTTGACTATTGATAATGAATAGACTATTACAATGAATTATCTTTTTCTTGGGATATTTTATTTCTTTATATAAACACAAACTTGCCCTAACTGGTTTGGCTCAATGGATAGAGCGTTGGCCTGCGGACTCAAGGATCCCAGGTTCGATTCTGGTCAAGGGCATGTACCTTGGCTGCGGGCATATACCCAGTAGGGAGTGTGCAGGAGGCAGCTGATCGATGTTTCTCTCTCATCGATGTTTCTAACTCTCTATCCCTCTTCCTTCCTCTCTGTAAAAAATCAATAAAATATATTTAAAACAAAAAAAACCAAATTTCACTTGAGTCTATTATAACATTATATTAATTGTTTCTCACTTAAATCCATTGAGACAGAATTCATAAAACAAACAAAAAAGAGAAAAAAAAAACAGACCAAATCTGCACATAGCCTTAAAATATTAGATAGCTGAAAAAGGATACTTGTGAAAGCTATTAGGATCTTTCTTATACACCATCTATATTAACAGCAAGTTCACTGAAATCTTTACAAAGCCTGGCAGGTAATACAATGAATGACTATGTAGGAAATCCGCAGATGGTATACCTCAGAGCTGTAATTCAACTAGACATGATGACCACAGATACTATTGTAAAATTGGCCCACAGTTTTAACAATGAATGCTGTAAATGTCATAGGGCTGTACGCTGACCAAACCAGCATGATTCCTCTCACTCTATGTAAATACAATCATTTATTTTATTGGGCTCTTTAATCCTCACCATTTTGTGGTTGCTAAGCAACCTTAATAATACTGTGGCATTTCCATTTTTTAAAAAGTGGAGACACCAAAATGAGTTTGTTGATTTATTTATTTGAATGGAAATTATTCAGGTCAAAAATAAAATATTTTCAATGTAACAGCTGGCACTGACTGAGTAACAATTTGCAACTTCACTGTAATCATGGTAACACAATTTTTTTTTCCTGCAACAGTAAATAGCTCTCTAGATGCTCCCTTACACTAAATAAATGTTTGCTTATTTGAGATTACTGATGAATACCCAAAGATAGACTTTTGTCCTTGGAAGTTCATGTGAAAAAGTATATGTGTAGTGAAGCCCAGGGCCAGGACATTTGTAGGACAATATAAAGTATGAACTATTGCAACTGTATTACCGAGTGAGCAAACTAACCCATCAAGCTATATAAGTTGTCACAAAATGTACTGAGGCATTCCATTCTACTCAGGTGAGATAGCAGGAAGGGCAGAAAAAAGGATTCTGAGTCATAACATCCTTGCTACCTCAGGGTAATAGTAACTTACTTAGCTATATTTATTGGCCACTAATGGTAACTGAGCCAAAAGAAATGGTGGCATCAAATTGTCCTTGGCCTTTTGTTAAAAATAATGAAATCATAGATTATTACAGTCATGGACCAAGAAAAACCCACAATAAATAATTCTATTAGCAAAAATACAGAAAAAATAGGTAACGTATTCATTTTATTTTTAATTTTTTTTTTCCAATGGAATTGTTCAAGTTCTAGTGAATGCAAATAATCTATCACATAGAGAAAAATAAAGCATACTACTGTACTATTCAAAATTACAGTAGACTAAAACTGCTATTTTCACTTTTGACTATTGGTAGTGAATAGAATATTACAATGATTTATCTACCTTTTCCTTCCCCAATTTCTCCTTTCCTTTCCAGGTTAGATGGTTTGGATGGTGAAGCCAAAATATTGGAAAATAATTTTATCTCTTTCTTGTACTCTATATCTCAGAGCAACACACACACATTTTTCTAGTTTTTAATTTTTATACATTCATTCTGTTCCTGAGCTGTCATGCCCCAATGTAACTTACATTAAAGAAACTACATTATTTTGTGACACTGCTCATGGCTATCATTTATTGAGGACTTGATATGTGATCAGTGTTGTTACCATTCTATGTTATTCTTTGCTTGTTTTTCTAATGTAGTAAAATGTACAAAATAATGGAGAATCTTTATTTTAGGTAAGAGTGGACATGGAACTAACCAACACCCAAGTTTTTTTTATGATAAACACCACAGGGAAGCAATACAGTGCAATGGGATGACATTTTTATCCTTAAACCATAAATTATGATTCTGTTCATTCATCTGTTATTATGCTGAAATACTTTTAAATGGTGTTTAACCCAGGCATCATCACTGCTAAGAATCCTCAGAAACGTGTATACTATAAAGTAGTTACAAATTTCTGGTTTTATAATCTTTGTGGCTAAGCTCTTTTAATCAAGACTATCATTTTATTCTCAATTTTGTATCATTAATTGTCAAAAACATTGTGATAGTCTTACCTATTTATTTAGGATTTAGAAATTCATTTGCCAACTCTGGAACAATTTATGGACACAGAATTGAGTAATAGCTTCCAATTTTGTACAAAAAAAGTTTGCATATTTAAAGGTATTCTTGTCCATCAGCTTATTGTGTTCACTAGATCCACACAGAATTGAGATCATGTGATATTTGTCTTTCTCTGACTGGCTTATTTCACTTAGCGTAATCATCTCCATGTTCATCTATTCTGCCTCAAAGGCTAAAAGATCCTTCTTTTTTTTACAACTGCCTTGTATTCCATTGTGTAAATATACCACAGCTGTTTTACCCACTCCTCTACTGATGGGCACTTGAGCTATTTCCAGATCTTAGCTATTATAAGTAACTAGAGGCCCAGTGCACGGATTCATGCATGGGTGGGGTCCAGCCAGCCTACCCTGATCAGGGCTGAGGGGCCGTGGTTGGTTGGCCGGCCAACCCCACCCCCAGGTTGAACACCCAGTTGAACTCCTGGTCAAACTCCCGGTCGAGGGGACAATTTGCATATTAGCCTTTTGTTTTATATAGGATGCTGCTATGAATATAGGGGTGCATATATTCTTTCTGATTGGTGTTTTGGGATTCTTGGGATATGTTCCCAGAAGTGGGATCACTGGGTCAAATGACAGTTCCATTTTTAACTTTTTGAGGAAACACTATACTATCTTCCACAGTGACTACATCAGTCTGCAGTCCCACCAGCAGTGTACCAGGGTCCCCTTTTCTCCACATCCTCACCAACACTTGCTGTTTGTTGATGTATTGATGGGAGCCATTCTGGCAGGTGTGAGACATGGAAGCATGGAACAGACTGACAGATCTCAGAAAGAAGCGGGGAGACGGGTAGGAAGAGATTAACTGAAGAACTTACATGCATATATGCATAGCCATGGACACAGACAATAGTGAGGTGAAGGCCTGAGGTGGAGTGGGAGACAGCTGGAAGGGGGTAAAGGGGCGGGGGGGGGAGGGGGGAATCTGTAATACTCTCAACAATAAAAATAAATTTTTAAAAAGTATACTTGTGACTAAGTTTATGTCTGACATAAGAAGTGATAATTGAATTAGTTAATTCTTTGATTGAATACATCAAACTCCATGTTTGATCCCATATTAACACAAAGAAATCATAATTAACCTATTTTAATTTATTTAAGTTGATGTGTGATTATATTAGACTACTTTGCTTAATTCATTATTAAATTCTTGAAAATTTATATTCAAATTAAATCTCAGTTAATTATATTATCTTAAACACTAGAGTCCCAGCGCATGAAATTCGGGCACTAGAGGGGGTAGGGTCCCTCAGTCCAGCCTATGCCTCTCACAGTCCAGGAGCCCTCGGGGGGTGTCAGATTGCCAGCTAAGACAGGGAGCGGGCCTAAGCCGGCAGTCGGACATCCTAGTGCTGCCATGGAGGTGGAAGAGGCTCCCGCCACTGCCACTGCACTCGCCATCTGTGAGCCTGCCTTCTGGCTGAGCAGTGCTCCCCCTGTGGGAGCAAACTGACCACCAGGAGGCAGCTCCTGCGTTGAGTGGGATCGGGCCGAAACCAGCTCTCCAACATCCCCTGAGGAGTCCCGGATTGTGAGAGGGCACAGGCCAGGTCAAGGGACCCCATGGTGCACAATTGGGGTTGGGACACAGGAGGTTGACCAGCTGGGGAAGGATATGGGAGGGTTCCAGGGCATGTCCGGCCCATTTCGCTCAGTCCTGATCAGCTGTACCCCAACAGCAAGCTAACCAACCGGTTGGAGTGTCTGCCCCCTGGTGATCAGTACACATCATAGCGACTGGTCGACTGGTCGACTGTCTGCCCCCTGGTGGTCAGTGCATGTCATAGTGAGAGGTTGAGTAGCTGTAGCATATCATTAGCATATTATGCTTTGGTTGACTAGACAACCGGACGACTAGACACCTAGCATATTAGGCTTTTATTATATAGGATAATAAGAAAATAAGTTATTTGAAGGCATACCATTCTTATGCTATACAAGGTGAACAATTATCTTTTTTTTTCATATTGTGATCTATTTCTTCTTGAAAAATGTGGCTTATATTGTAAAAATATTTGGAACTTTTATAAGTAAACCATATAATAAACTGAAATCCAAGCTTAGAAACAAATATATTTATTACCTTCTAAAAATTAAAGTTTTTTATTAGATTCCTCTACCTTGAAACCCGATTCCATTTTAAATAGACTTGTTTTCCCAAGTAGCTTCAAGTTGTGTTTAAGGTGTGCAGACAGATGATAGCTTCACCTGACTCAAGAGTGTCTTCTTTTACATTCATGAGATAGTAAACATTTTTATGGTATAGAACTGCTGAACTCCAATGAATGGTATGGGTGCACCCATACCAGGCTTCCTAAGTTGCACTTATACATCTCATATTACAGTACATTTGCATAGACCCACCCCTTCTGGAAGGCATGCTTCCCTTGAGAGGCTTCCCTGAAGTGCCAGCTCACCTAGAGCAGGAGGCTCCAGCCACCTGAGCAACCCAACAGCCTGAAGATGTGCAGGTGCTGAGTTAAAACTCGTACTTTCTTTTCTTTTTTATAAAAAATATAAAGCAAAACCTGCTTTTTAGCACCTATTTAGGTGTTATTTTAAGCTTTTAAACATTAATCAACCCACATTTTGTGTTTTCATCCATGAAGGAAGAGAAAAAGCAGGAAAAATGAGATTACCAACATGTATAGGGTTAAAATTATTGTGAAATAAAGTTTTTATGATGCCAAATTACTAATATTTAAATTTTTAAAACAAATATCATTATACCTAACTCTCTGAAAAGTAGCATATCTGTAATGTGATAATCATTTAATCACAGCTCAGTGTTAACTTCAACACATCTGAAGAGAGTCTAAATTTACAAGTTCTTTAAATATACTCTCTGCTTTATACAGGGTTGGCAAAGGTGGGTTTACAGTTGTGAGTATGGGAATCAAGAGTTTATTCCTATATTATTATTTTTTAACTAGAGGCCCAGTGCACAAAAATTTGTGCACTCAGAGGGGAGGGGGGTCCCCCAGCCTGGCCTGTGCCCTCTCACAGTATGGGACCTCTTGGGAGATAACGACCTGCTCCCGGGTGACAGAGGGCACGCCCAATCCCTAGGTGCAGCCCCTGGTCAGGCTCAGAGCAGGGCCGATTGAGGAGTTGGGGCGCCGCCCCCTGTCATGCACAGAGCAGGGTGGGTCGGGAGGTTGCGATGCCACCCTCAGTCACGCTCAGGGTAGACTGATTGGGGGGTTGGGGCACTGCCCCCTGTTACACTCAAGGCAGGGTCAATGGGGAGGTTGTGGCGCCACCCCCTGTCACGCACAGAGCAGGGCCAATCAGGGGGTTGAGGAGCTCCCCGCTGTCACTCACAGAGTAGGGCCGATAGGGGAGTTGGGGCACCGCCCCCTGTCACACACAAAGCAGGGCGGATCAGGGGGTTGGGGCGCTGCCCCCTGTCACACTCAGGGCAGGGCCAATGGGGAGGTTATGGCTCTACCCTGTCACACACAAAGCAAGGCCCGTGGAGGGGGGTTGGGGCATCACCCTCTATCACCCACAGAGCAGGGCCGATCAGGGGGTTGGGGCACCGCCACTGTCACACTCGGGGCAGGGCCAATGGGGAGGTTATGGCTCTACCCTGTCACACACAGAGCAGGGCCCGTGGTGGGGGGGGGTGGGGCGCCGCACCCTGTCACACACAGAGCAGGGCCGATCAGGGGGTTGGTGCGCTGCACCCTGTCACACACAGAGCCGCAGGGCAATTGGGGGATTGGAGAGCCCCCCCCATCAGGCACAGAGCAGGGCTGATCAGGGGGTTTGGGCGCTGCCCCCTGTCATGCTGATCCCAGTGCCGGGACCCTCGCTGCTCCACTGATCCCGTTGCTGGGAGGCATATTACCCTTTTACTATATAGGATAGAGGCCTGGTGCATGGGTGGTGGCCGGCTGGTTTGCCCTGAAGGGTGTCCTGGATCAGGGTGTGGGTCCCCACTGGGGTGCCTGGCCAGGCTGGCTGAGGGGCTGAGGCTGTTTTCCCCGCTGGCAGTTGACTAAAAGCTCCCAACCGCTCCTTGTTTTCTTTTTTTTTTTTTATTCTGGGCCAGCTTTAGCTCTGAGGCCTCACTGCTGAAAACATGGATACAATGTTGCAGTCCGGAGCTGACTGAAAGCCGGTTTTGTTTAGCTTCTTATTTGCAACATAGTAATAGTTGCTTAGAGTTGCAGTTGAGAGTCCGGCAAGTGAGGCGGGGAACGTTGGAGTCTGCAGTCCCTGGAGGAAGCAAGCCTCCCTGCTCGCTTCAGTGCATGGCTGCCAGCCGCCATCTTGGCTGACAGTTAATTTGCATAAGGATACGCTGATTAGCCAATGGGAAGGGTAGCGGTCTTACGCCAATTACCATGTTTCTCTTTTATTAGTGTAGATTATTGTATTATTTTCCATACAAACACTGTAAATCTTCTTTTGCCAACCCTTTAGATGAGTTTCACTGATCAATAAAATTATCATCTTCTTACAGGTTAAAATAGTCTTTGATTTAGGGAAACTTCTTAACAAGTTAAGTAAAATATTTCAATATACTTTTAGGCTAATCATCCTGTGTGCTAGAGATCTTCACTTCCTAACATCCTTTTCAAAACCCTCTTTAAGATTGCTGCTCTGAATAGCAATAGGTAATAAGGTATCCTCTAAGCTACCTCTATTTTATTTTATTTTATTTTATTTTATTTTATTTTACATCCTGTGGTGTTAAGAGGGGAGCCATTACATAGGCTACAGCAGACACTATGTTGCAGCATCTTTATATATGTAAAAGGCTAAGTGACCTACCGTATGTCCATCAAACCATCTGACCAACCAGCCAGTTGGTACATATGATGCGCACTGGCAATTTAAAAATAAACGTTGACTCAAACATGCACCATATATATAAGGTTCCATCGAATTTCTTAATAGCATTACTCCTTCGGGAATGCTGTGTCATAAATTAAAATTGAAAGTAAGTGCAATCATCATGCTACTGAGAAATCTTAATAGTAAATGGGGTCTTTGTAATGGTATTAGATTTATTATCAAAAGATTGTGACCTAACATAATTGAAGCTGAAGTATTAACAGGATCTGAGGAAGGAGAGGTGGTTCTGATTCCAAGAATTGATTTGTCCTCATCTGACACTGGCCTCCCATTTAAATTAATTCGAAGACAGTTTCCTGTGATGCCAGCATTTGCAATAACTATTCATAAATCACAAGGACAAACTCTAGACAGAGTAGGAATATTCCTATCTGGACCCGTTTTTTGGACATGGTCAGTTACTAGTATATGTTGCTTTTTCTTGAGTTCGAAGAGTGTGTAACTTTAAAGTTAAAGTTGTAAATACTTCATCACAAGGGAAATTAGTTAAGCACTCTGAACGTGTTTTTACTCTTAATATGATATTCAGGGAGATATTAGAATATGTTTAATCAATTTATCAGTCATTGTTTTTATAATGTTGTTTTTATATCATGTTTTTGTTGTTTTCATGTCATGTTTTTATTATTTTTATGTCATGTCTTTGTTGTTATATCATGTTGTTATTGTTTATTTATTAATAAATTTATATATTATTTTCATATACATTTTACTAATTTTCTTTCATCTCTGACACTTCTATTATAGAGAGAGGGCGAATAACAATATTAAAATATTTCTTCTAATTAATTTCCTTTCCAAAAGAGAAAAAAAGAAAACTTCCAACTTGTATTTGATGCTGCTGTTGTGAATGTAGAATCATTGCTTTTAGTCACAGTCACTACCTCCACAATTCCCCATCTGAGGATGACCTGAGAGATGATTGAATGCCTGAATAACAAAAGCAAAAATGGTCGGTATGCTCCCTTGTTTGCAATAAATTCTCCATTGAGACTTCCTTCCAAGTCAAATCCCATGTCATCACAAATAGTCAAAATTCTCTACACTGGTAACATTGCTTTTAATAGTGAAGCACAATGCTATTCCATTCATGAAATAAAGATTTTGGAACACTCTTATGAAACTATTTTATTGTACTATTTAATGGAATATATCTTTATTGAATACAAAATGTTGTATATATTCAAACATATTCATGATAACAGAGAATCCAGTACAACTGTGATTCTTATGTTTGGCAGGCTTTTTTTTTTTTTTAGTTTTTGAATGCTTATAATGAGAAAAATTCCTCACTAAAGAATATCATTTTCATTACCCCTTTCAAAAATTCCCCATGATGGATAATCTATTTGTAATTAAGGAACTAAAATTTGGACTGTGAAAATAAAGAACAAATAATAAAGAGGGAGTAAAGAAATAATTTTATTCATATGTTTTCTGACCTGATCTTAAATATGCATTTGTCTATGAATGTATCCAATATTTCTTTTGTTCAGATATTTCTCTGAAAATTCATACTTAAAAGTATACGTTAAAGAAGGTATTAGTCTCTTTTGGAGAAACATCCCTGTATTAGGGGTGTTTCCCTCTAAAATAAGTATCACAGTAACAAATAAATAACCTTAACGAAGGAAATGTCATAGACATTGAACATCTATGTCTATTACATCACAAAAAGAGACACAATAAAAGATGTTATGTCTTCTGAAAGAACACAATACACCAATGAAGTACTCTTGCAAAATAAATTTAACGTAAGTAGAATCAAGCCTCTAGAACAGTGGTTCTCAACCTTCCTAATGCCGTGACCCTTTAATACAGTTCCTCATGTTGTGGTGACCCCCAATTTCATTGTTACAAATTGAACATAATTAAAGCATAGCAATTAATCACAAAAACAATATGTAATTATATATGTGTTTTCCGATGGTCTTAGGCGACCCCTGTGAAAGGGTCGTTCGACTCCCAAGGGGTCACAACCCACAGGTTGAGAACCGCTGCTCTAGAGGCAATTTCCAATATAGAGGCTTGATGAGACTATTAAACTATCCCATGGGGATACAATAAACCCAAGAAGACTGGAAAAACCACAGGACAAATCTGGTTCTTTAATAAATAAACCCTAAGGGAAAAAATAAATAGGGTAATCTGCATTAAAAGAGACTCCCAGACTTACATGCCTTGTGTTATAACAGGAAATCTATCCCGATTAAATTTGTACACTTGATATGTTGTACAACAGATATGTTGCTCTTTCCTCATCCCTCTTTCATTGGTTTCATTGAGGTGTGTGTGTGTGTGTGTGTGTGTGTGTGTGTGTGTGATTCTCAAGTGGTTGGATAAAGGCCAGCGAAACATAAAAATCACATTTATGCTGGGTTCTCTGTTATCAATGCTACATTACCATTACCTCCTTATAAGGACTCTGCAATCACAGAAGAAAAATCAAAGGAAATAGATTTCTGAAAATTTCCTTTGCTATATATACTTTGAGTGGTAATTTGCCAATACAGGCACTCAGACAAATTTGCAAAGTGGAAGAGAAGGAGCACCAATGAGCAGAGTAATACACACTGGCATCCGGTTTGCCACTTCACTTCAATTTCAGTCTCCAATTGCAGATCTCAGCAATTGGAGGGAAATTCCCAGAGATTCTCTATAACTGCAGTGGCTTCTAGATCAACTTCAGAACCACAGCAGAGTCAGGGGTGGTTATCTGATCTTTATTCCCTCAACTCTTTTGATAAGAGTATAATAAGCTCCTAATTCTCTGTATTAAAATCCTTAATATCAGGAATACATAGACTCCTTTTCTGACTAAATCCTAAATGATATAGTATCCCTATGACTTTGTGATCAGGAAGGCAGAAAAAAGACATTCTTATCAACTGGTTCTAGGTTTACAATCTTGAATAAGAATTCTGACCCAGTTCGGTATAAATGCACCCCCCCCCCCCCCAATCACTATAATCAGAAAAATGAGCTTCTATGACTAGCTCAGCCTGTGCAATTTCCCTATGACTGGCATGGGGAGGTCAGATGTAATGAAGTCAGTTCTTAAAAGAAGTCATACTTAAATTGAAAGGATAGTTTGTTCCTAAAAGGAAAGTGAAGCTCTCAGAAAAAAAGGGGGAGAAGTCCTGGGCACATCCACACACAGATTGCCACTAGACACCTCATCATTACAGCCCTAGCCCCATGTACTTAGAGATGTGGTGTCCTAAAGACAGTGCAAACTAGGTTGATGGTAGTTTGTCTTACAGCTAAACACTGAATAGCCAGAAGAGAGTGAAAGGAAGCAACAAAAAGGGAACTGAGCATTTAATAAGATAGGAAATGCAAGACATTAAATGGGAAAGCAAATCCATAAATTAAAAAGTACAAGGCCCTGCCAGTGTGGTTGAATGTTGACCTATGAACCAGGAGGTCAGAGTTCAATTCCCGGTCAAGGCACAAGCCTGGGTTGTGGGCTCAATCCCCAGTAGAGGGTTGCAGGAGGCAGCCGATTAATGATTCTCTCATCATTAATGTTTCTATCTCTCTCACTTCTCTGAAATTAATAAAAATTTATTTTAAAAAATTTCAAGTATTCTAGAAAGGATCATTCAACCTTACTTGACCATCTAACCAAATTAGTACCCTGTCACAACCTACATTCCCATTATGCTTTGTGTTCATTTTTGTACTTGTAATACTCCAGCATGGGGCAAAAGTAGGTTTACAATTGTTCCTATAAAAATAATACAAAATTAAATAATAATACAAGAATAAACTCTGTTTTGTGTACTCACAAATATAAACCTACCTTTTCCCTCCACTGTATATATTTATTTATTCACTAGAGGGGGGGCGGGGAGCTCCCTCAGCCCGGCCTGTGCCCTCTTGCAGTCTGGGACCCTTCAGGGGATGTCCACCTGCTGGTTTAGGCCTGCTCCCCAGGAGATCGGGCCTAAGCTGGCAGTCAGACATCCCTCTGGCAGCCCGGGAGCCCTCGGGGGATGTCCACTTGCCAGCGGGGAGCAGACCTAAGCTGCAGTCAGACATCCTTAGTGCTGCTGATGAGGTGGGAGAGCCTCCCGCCACCACCGCTGTGCTGACAGCCATCAGCTTGGCTTGTGGATGAGCAGAGCTCCCCCTGTGGGAGTGCACTGACCACCAGGGGGCAGCTCCTGCATTGAGCATTTGCCCCCTGGTGGTCAGTGTGTGTCATAGTGACCAGTCATTCTGCTGTTAGGGTCAATTTGCATATTACCCTTTTATTATATAGGATAGAGGCCTGGTGCATGGGTGGGGACCAGCTGGTTTGCCCTGAAGGGTATCCCGGATCAGTGTGGGAGTCCTGTGGGGGTGCCTGGCCAGCCTGGGTGAGGGGCTGATGGCCATTTTCAAGCTGGCCATGCCCCCCTGGTGACCCAAGCTCCCAGCCTCTCCTTTTTTTGCAAGTATCTGGGATTTATTTATCTTCTATAATTGAAACTTTGTAGCCTTGAGCAGAGCCCAGGGCCACCCAGGGCAGGTGGAACGCTTGGCTTCCTTCATCGTTGGGTGCAACCCAAGCCTCCTGCTTGCTCCAGCTCCATGGCTGCCACCATCTTAGTTGGGTTAATTTGCATTGTCGCTCTGATTGGCTGGTGGGCGTGGTTTGTGGGTGTAGCAGAGTGACGGAGTGATGGTTAATTTGCATCTTCCTCTTTTATTAATGTAGATATGTCATTCTACATACTAACAGAATTCAATGAGGTCAGGACAATGGCCAATTTTGTTCACAAATATATTCCCAGTTTCTGGAAGAGTAGTTGAACTAAGTAGATGCCCAATTAATACTTCATAAATTCTTTGGTTGGCACTGGTTGGATTGGGGCAGGTTAACTTGTGCAAATTCCATTGACACTCAGTTATTGTGTGGTATAGCCTTCATTCCAGAAGAGTTCTGACGTTGGATTAGAGGTGCTGGAAGAGATTTTATATTCATTTGGTAGTACTTAAAGACATTGAAAATATAATCATAAATAAGTAGTACCTGTCCTCAAAGAGCTCAGTCTAGTGAGACTGACAGCTAGCTTCAGAGGCAGATAATATATCGGAATGAGAGTAGAACTATAGGAGAGGTGGAGGATTGTCATAGATGCATTAGAGCAGAGGATTCTTGCAGCAGGAAGATGAGACACCATTAAAGAAAAAAGACAAGAGACAGTAGAACTAGGAAGTTATCAAGAACAACTGCAGTCCAGTTAACTTTGTGTCCATGGTTAACCATGCCTTAATTTTTGAAATGACAGTAAAAGTCTTAGCCCAAAGGAAATGGCTCTCCACTTACATTCTTTGTGTATCATAGCCCAAAGGTTCCCATTATAAGTAAATCAATGGCTGCATTTCTGACCTGTGTTGCTTTGATTATGTTTCCTCTCGATATAATGTTCCTTTCTAACAGAGAAAAAAAGACATCCTTCTCATTAATGATCAGGTGCCTTTAGAATGAGATAGCAGTTCACTGCAAATGGCAGAGCATTTCTTCATGCTTGCATTTACATAGCAGATGACATTTTCACATCACATCTCCAAAAAATGTTAATTCCACATCAATATAAGCAAAGAAAAAGTGTGCAAAATAAGAAACCAACTTCCAGTTTCCAGTGCCATATGTAAGGCGATTGAAAGTCACCACTCAGCTCTACAAGTAAAAACTGAAACATCAACAACTCTCCTAGGATTAACAAGAGAGATGAGGCTATAGGGCAAATCACTGACCCCAAGTCTGCAGCCTCACAGATGAAAGCAGGGTGTCATCGCTAACCCAAGCAGAGGCTCAGGACCACAACCCAGGTGGGGAAGGCCCAACTGTAACTGGGAATCGCTGGAGCCTCAGTGTGGACAACTCTGAGAGTTAAAAACGACAGGGGAACCCAGTCATAGGGAAATTGCTACAATTTTGTGAGACTTGTTGGCCAGGTTCTCACAGTAAAAATCAGAGAAGAATCCCTTCAGGCTTCCCGTGGGGAGAGGGAAAAAGAAACCACTTTGAAATACACCAGACCGCTTCGGTTCTTCTTAACAAAACACTGAGACCTAATCATAAGACTGAAGAATGCTTCCCCTCCCCACCCCCACCTTACTACCACAATATTAAAGGCCTATTCACCACAGTTCCTTTTAGCCAGTACATGATTTCTGGATATTAAAAAAATATTACAAGGAATTCCCAAAGGCAAAAACATAAAATAAAAAATTGAAGTGACAGCAAGCATCAGAACCAGACATGGCAGGGATATTGTAATCATCAGACTGGGAATTTCAAACATCCATGATACATATTCTAAGGCCTCTAATGGATACAGCAGACAGTATGCAAAGACAAATGGGCCATGCACGAAAAGAGTACTAAGAAATCCTAAGAAAGCAGGACTGGTACTTACTTAGGATTAAAAAAAACACACTGTAACAGAAATGAAAAATGAATTGGATGGGTTTATTAGTAGACTAAACACAGCTTGAGGAAATAATCTTTCAGTGGAGGATACCTCAATGAACACCTCAAAATCTGGGAAACAAACAGAAATAAAAGATTGAAAAAACAGAAAGAATATATATATTTAAAAAAAAAACTATGACAACTACAAAAGATGTAACATTTGTATAATGGGAATACCAAATGAGATGAAAGAGAGAATGTAACACAAGAAATACTGGAATTTCTCCAAATTAATGTCAGTCACCAAATCACAAATCCAGTAAACTCAGTGAACACTGAGCAGGATAAAAGCCACAAGAAACAACACCTCAGCATATTATTTTCAAACAATAGAAAATCAAAGATACGAGAAAAGTCCATAAAAGAAGCTAGAGGAAAAAACACCTTATCTATAGAGAAAAAAAGGTAAAGATTACATTTAACTTCTCAGAAACAACGCAAACAAGAAGAGAGAGGAGTAAAATAGTTAAAGTAGGCAGGGGAAAAAACTACTAACCTAGAATTCTGAGTCCTATTAAATTATCATTCAAAAGTAAAGAAGTGCAGATTTTCTGAAACTAAAATTGAATTTGTTACCAGTAGACCTGCCTTATAAGAAGTGTGAAAAGAAGGTCTCTACAAAAAAGAAAAATAAGATGGTCAAAAACTCAGGTCTACATAGAGAAGGAAAGAGCATCAAAGCAGTAAGTAAAGGTGAAATAATTCCCTATGAGTTCATGGTCAAATGTCTACCCACAGATTGTTTTATGAATAGCCGGTTCTACTCTCCTTGACTTTTCCTCTGGGTGTGCCTCCAAAACCAAGGATAAAAACATTCAAAGTAAAAAGTAAAACTGCTCATCAGACTTTTGTTGTTTTGTTTTATTTTATTTATTTGTGTCTATTTGAGGTTAAACAGATCTGACTGAGTATAAATTAATTTGGCATTCTTTACAAACAACCTTTCTCTTTCCCCTTCTTCTCTTCTCTTTTTCCCTCCTTCCTCTCTCCCTTTTGTCCCCTCTACTTTCCCTTCTTTCCTCTCTCTTCTTCTCTTCTCTCCCCTTATTCCTCCCCCATCTCTCCATTATTAGCTGTTAAATATCTAGTTGAATTTCTAATAGTAAAATTAGCTGAGTTACTTGACCAAGCAGATATGGATTTGTAAATTTGCCCAACTCTAACAAACATCTGAAGTAATTTCTAGGTTCTTAAGTTATCTCATGCAGATGGTTTTCAGTCTTTAACACTGATTTGTATTCATTTTAGGTCGCTCTTTACTACATTTCATTTACTGTGAATATTTTTATCCTGTAAGGTTTCTTTAAGTTTCACAGTTCCCCCCCCTTTTTTTTACTTTTGATAATACTAAATGCAGACTTTTTTACAACTTATAAAATAGTCTTTATTTAAGCAAATGTACTTACTTTGACAGTTATTATGATCTTTTAATCATTTAAAAACTCATAATGAGCCCTGGCTGGTTTGGCTCAGCTGGTTAGGCATAGCCCTGTGCACCTAAAGGTTGCTGGTTCAATTCCTGGTCAGGGCACATGCCCAGGTTGCAGGCTCAATTCCCTGTAGAGCTGGGAGTGTGTGCAGGAAGCAGGTGATTGATATTTTGCTCTCACAGTGATGTTTCTCTCCCTGTCTCTTCCATTCTCTCTAAAAAAAAAAAATCATAATGAACTGAGCACTACTCAAAGCAGGTAGCCCTCTGCCACCGCAGACCACTGGGTTAGATTAATGGTTTCATGACATAACTTTAAAATGTTGAAATAAGAAAGTTGCATGTAGAACTCTAAGGAGAGAAAGACCATTCAGAATGTCATACTAACTTGTGATCTTTGTCGTATTATGGCTGAGCTATATAAGCTCAATGAAATTAAAGGTGGTGTGATTTGAAGGGATGTTATTTGTTAGGCAATGAATGTATTCTGCATAGTGCCACAAGAATCTGTGGGTTGTATGCAATAAATGCTGAGGTGATAAAGGTGTGGGAAGGGAAAGAGGATGGGCATCAATAATATAAAAATTGGATTAGGTAATCTTTTACTCTCTCCAGCTCTGGGCTCCAGCAATTCTGTGTTTAATGTTTCCCAAGAATAGAAGGCTAGTTCCCTACAAAGGTGTCCTTGACAAAACATGATCGTAATGGCCCTAAAATTTTGCACTCCTACATGTCAATTTTGACTAGGAAAGTAGACAAAAGGCTGGAAAATAATAAAAATAATGCCATCACTTAGTGTGAAAAGAAGGGACGATGCCTGGGATATATTTCTGCATTTTTAAAGATATTTTCATAATTGCATACCACTTGCTCACTCTGGTGATCACCTATAGAACCACTGATTAAGTCCATGTTAAAAAGGTCAATTTGACTAAAATATTCATTTGATTGGTTGATTTAGCATCACATTAAATCTAGACATGGCCAAATATGTTGATGTGGTCTGTTCAGAAAAGGAATGTGTGAGAATCAATTTAACTGCCATTCGTCACTAAGACGGATTACTATGACTATATTTACAGTCAGTGATAAATGAGGAAGAACAAAGGGCTTCAGTGACAAGTATTCATGCAGAATTGTTCTGTTTGCCCAGCATAGGTACAGATTGTGGCCACTTGCTCTCATCCCCTGGCCTTGTCAATGCATCTGTCCTTTTGCCTTTAATTTTTCCTTCGTCCTATCTAAGCATGTATCTAAAGATACCTCCTATGTCTAGTTTTTCTACCCAGGTTTGCTTTCTTATTCTGACTGACTTACTCACAGCTGCAGGATCTAGTAGGTGACATTTTGGAATTGGATCCTGCTGGGGTAAAAAAAATCCTTCCATGGAAGCTCTAGCTGGTTTGGCTCAGTGGATAGAGCATCAGCCTGCAGACTGAAGGGCCCCAGGTTCAATTCCGGCCAAGGGCACTTGCCTGGGTTGCGGGCTCGATCCCCAGTGGGGGGGGGGTGTGTGTGTGTGGAAGGCAGCCAACCGATGATTCTCTCTCCTCATTGACATTTCTATCTCTCTCTCTCTCCCTCTCCCTTTCTCTCTGAAATCAATAAAATATATATATTTTTAAAAATCCTTCCATGGCAAAGCTTACTATTTCCTTGGTGCCTAAGTATTTGCATAAGACTTTTTAAAACCACTTCTTTAAAAAAATACCTCTAGCTTTTACATATTTCCCCATTGCAAAGAGGGTGAAATAAGCAACCTCTGGCTTTCAGATTATCCACACATCTGACTGTATTCATTGCTGTCATCCTAACATCACTCATAACATTGCCTTAAGGATTTTAAGTAAATAATACTTTTGTTATAGTCTAAATAATTTAATTATTAAGATGTTCAAGATAAATTGTCCATTTAGTCAGTAACAACCCACCTAAGTAATAGTTGAGGTAGTCACCTCTAAAATTAATTCATTCTTATACATAGGTAAATCCCATGTAAATAAGGTGTGAATGATCTTTCCATGGCAATGTTCTTAATGCAGCACACATACTTGATTGAGGTGAAATGGTCTTCACATGTATTTAAATGACAGTATCAGAATGAACGTATTTTAAATGAAAATGTTAATTTTATTTAAATAAAAAGGAATGGCTTTAGCAAAAACTTCTATAAGAAAAGCATCTCTTTGCAGTGGCAGCTTCTTGGGACTGATCCAAGGATTGCTAGGAACAGAGCACCTTCACATAGTTGAATGCTCACAGTATGCCCGCCCCAACTCCAGTAGCATCAGCAGATTCTCTTTCCAGACTTACTCTATAACCCTGTTCTCTATTCCCTTTTTCATTTTGAATCTGATTCTTCTATCTCTGCCTCCACCACCACACTCCACAATGTGTGTGTTTTTTTATGAACAAACTTCCCAGATAACATCATACAGGACTTATGATATAGTTGGCATTATTCTAGTAGAATTTGTGTTTTCAGTGGTAACCACTCCTTTACATTTTCAAAGTGTACTGGATATATGCATAGCCTATATTGTTTGTATGTTTGGTGGCAAAATTATTAACCATGTGCACAAGATTACAAATTGTTATTATACAGGGGTAGGCAAAATTTGGTTTACAGTTATTTATATGAAAAAAGACATGCAAGTTATGAATAGTACAATAGCTTTATTAACTCAAAAGAATGTCAATTACAACTAACTGTAAACCTACTTTTCCCCACCATGTAGATAGAAATTGTTCGTATTTGTGTCAGTTATAAGAAATAAGTATCCCAGCCGGTTTGACTAAGTGGTTGAGCATCGACCTATGAACCAGGAGGTCACGGTTCAATTCCTGGTCAGAGCACATGCCCTGAGTCCGATCAATGATTCTCTCCTCATCATTGATGTTTCCATCTCTCTCTCCCTCCCCCTTCCTCTGTGAATTCAATAAAAATATGTTTTTTAAAAAGAAATAAGTAAAAATCTTTTTCTCAGTGGGAAGTAAGTTTAATTCACTTTCTGGTCAGAAAACTTTATGTGCGAACTATATAATAAAAGAGAGGCCAGTGACTAACTCCTGCAATAATATTCTATTGCCTCTGGCAGCATGTAAGAAGTAAAAGAATGAATTCCTCAAATATAGGATGCAATTAGAAAGCAGAAAATAGTGTAAAAGGTATTAAGAAGAACAATGCACTCTTCTCTTTAATGATTATTTCTTACTGAAAAGAGGCAAGAATAGTCACAGAGACAGCCATTTCCTCTCATTTGGGGAATCAAAAACCATGCAGCCTACATCCACAGATCCATGAGGCCAAAACTTCCCATTGAAAGTAATTACAAGTGGGCAAGTGAGGCAAAATTTTAACAGGGTGGAAGAATGTTCTAGAATGGATAGGGAAAGCTGAGTTTTCTGCATGACTTACCTGGGAAGACCAGACTCTGTCCTAGGAGCTCCTACCTCACCAAGAGTTCCCAAGTCATGCTCCAAAGGAAGCAAGTTTTATCTGATGGTTTAGGGATCTCCTTTCCACTTTGTTTATTTCATAAAACCACAACATTAGCGTCAAGTTAGGATTTGATTTAAGATTGAGATGGAGCAAGTAATATCCACCAGACTTATATTTTACAATGATTTCAGTCCAGGTCAATGTGACTCTTAAAAATTACCTATGTTATGGGGACATATAGTTTATGATATTATTTTCACAATGGTACCCTTAATTTCTGGCTTTGATCTAAAAATTAAACAATTAGTAATTAAATACAAAGACACAGTACCATTAAGCTTCAACTTACTTCATGAAGCTTGGAGCCAGGGAGCATCTAAGAATATTTAACAGTAGGAACTTTACTGTGGCTTAGATAAGAATCAAGAATTTAATCAGAATTTTGCACTGGCTTTCCCTAATCTTTATATACATGGAAATGTCAAAAAAAAAAACTGTGTGTCTGATATTCTCTCCCTGTAAAGAACTTTGCTTTAAGAGCTACATTGTTTGTAAATTTCATAGTTACATTTTAATGAATGCATTTAACTTATTAAAGATGGCCTATGAGAAAACTGCTCTGTCTCCTACACCTAGCAGTTCTTTCTATGCACATGTCATCCAATGTGGCTTGCTCAAACCTCAATTACATGATCCATGAAATATAGAACAAATTGTGGGATTCAGTAAAATAATAAAACCTACATAAATGTTAGCAAATATCAAAAATTGTTTTCCTATCTCTGTTTACCATCATTTCATAATGATCAATTGGCACTTAGGGTTACTTTATATATCCACAGAATTTTTAGCGTTCAGGCATGGAAATAGAGACCCCAAATACTGATATCTTAATAAGCTCATTATAGTAACCTGGTGAATGGATACATACTGGTTCAGCATATGGCTGGCCTCTGTTTTCATGGGTCAGGTAACTGTCTTATTGGTCTGCACCATGTGCATTATCCTATACAAGAGGCCCAGTGCATGAATTCGTGTACTTGTGGGGTCCGGTCGGCCCGGCCCCCATCAGGGAGGATAGGGGCCAGGCCTGTTGGGAGGAGAAGATGGTGGGAGGTTGGCCAGCCAGCCTGCCCTGATCGGGGCTGATCAAGGCTGGGTTGGCGGGGGGGGAAGGGCCGCAGGCAATTGGCCGGCTAGCACTGCCCCTGATTGGGGTGGGGGAGGTTGATTGGAGGCAGGGCTGGCCATGGGGAGTGGGTGTGGGTGGTGGGCCGGCCGGGGGTCAGCGGCCAGAGGAGGGTATGTGGGAGGTTGGATGGCCAGCCTTGCCCCTGATTGGTGTGGTGACAGCCGATTGGAGCGAAGCTGGCTGGGGGGAGGGGCTGCAGGCCAATCAGGGTGGTGGGAGCTGATCAGGGGTGGGGAAAGCCATAGGGAGGGGCTATGGGCAGTGGGACAGCTGGCCCCACTCCTGAATGGGGTGGGGTGGGGTGGGCCAATTGGGGGCCAGTGGCCTGGGGGAGGGCCTGCAGGGGGTTGGCTGGCCAGCCCTGCCCCTGATCAAGATGGAGGGGTCAAAATGGGGTGGGGCCTGGCAGGGGGAGGGGCTGCAGGAGGTTGGCCAGATGGCCCTGCCCCATATTGGGGTGGGGGGGGGGGTGATCAGGGGCAGGGCTGGCCAAGGAGGGGAATTGGCTGGCCACCCTGCCCTCGATCAGGGTGGGAGAGGCCAATCAGGGGTGGGGCTGGCTGGGAGGAGGGGCTTTGGGAGGTTGGCCAGCTGGACCCACCCCCATATTGGGCCGGTTCACTGGCCGCAGTGGGTGTCATAGCGACCGGTCATTCCGTCATTATGGAGTTTCGGTCGCTGGCTTTTTATAGCCTATACTAGAAGCCCGTTGCACAAAGATTCATGCAATAGGCCTTCCTTCCCGTGGCTGCCAGCACCGGTTTTCCTCCAGCACCTGGGACCCAGGCCTTTGGTCCAGCCGCAGCGGAGAAGCCAAGCCTTGAGGCTAGACTTGTCCCCTCCAGCCACAGCGAGGCTTTGAGGCTAGGATTTTCTGCTGCGGCCACAAAGGAGAAACCAAGCCTCTTCAGTCTTCACTCTTCACTCCAGCTGGAGCCTTCAGTCTTCACTCCCTGCCTGTGTATGCAAATTAAGCACCATCTTTGTTGGGTTAATTTGCATAGTCATCCTAATTGGCTGGTGGGCGTAGTGGAGTGACACCAATTTGCATGTTTCTCTTTTATTAGTGTAGATAATAAAGAGGTAATGTGCAAATTGACCATCACACCCTCACAAGATGGCTGCCTATGACCAGGCCAGCAGGGGGGTTAGTGAGGGATGACCAAACGACTGAACAGGAGGCTACATGGGGCAACCAGGCCAGTGGGGGGGGGGCCATGAGGGGTGACCAGGCCTGCAGAGGGGGCAGTTGCAGGTGACCAGGCCAGCAGGGGGGGGCAGTTGGGGGCAACTAGGCTGGCGGGGGGTGCGGGCAGTTGGGGGCGACCAGCCAGGCAGGCAGGTGAGTGATTAGGAGCCAGCGGTCCAGGATTGTGAGAGGGATGTCTCTGGTTAGGAGAGGGTACAGGCTGGGCTGAGGGGACTCTCCCTCCATGCACAAATTTCTTTCACGGGTCTCTAGTATATAGATAATACCTCTAACCTTCTGGCATAAAACAAGTGGCTGTTTAGGTGTTGGAAGAGCAGAAGAGGATGAAGCACAAATTCTGCCCCTACTGACTAAATTGTAAACTCCGTTGTCCTGAAAAGTTTCAGTTTGAGTATCCCCTGCTTCTAGGACTGAGGGCATGATTGACCCTGCTGGGAAAGTCAGGCCTCTTGTGATGAATAGTAATCAAAAGTATAACAGACCAAAGGTAAGAGGCATCCTTAAGGCAGCATGTCCATTGGTACAGCACTCCCTAGACATCTGGCCAGAAGGCTGGTTCAGAAGCGACTCAAAGATAGTTCTGTTGCTAAATTGTGTGCTTTTTTTTTTTAATCGCTATTCTATAGAAGCTGTTCCTCAGAGACAATCACCAAATGCTGACCCAGCAGACTCCTGCTAGCTTAGCCTGACGGGTTCAGTATTTTATTGCCTTAGCTGGAAAGAAAATCCTACTTGCCTTCTCTTAACATATTAATACTGTGGAAACACACTCCTGTCACCTCTTCTTTTCAGTAGCTCAAGATGAAGTTATTCTTTCATCAAATCAGAGTTGAATGGTTGGCCCTTGTCTGGTTTTAGCTGTCAATCATAAAAGGAAAACTTCTCCAGTGGTGTGTGATAAAGAGATTGGCATTAATAAAATATTTGATAACAGTATTTTCTGAGACTGCTGAAGTTCATGTCTACTGGAGAAGGATATTTTAAGTTTTCTAGAGAAAACTGACTAAACACTGACATTCCAGTTGAGCCTGCAATGACAGTTTAGTGAGATCTGTGTTCTGACAGAAGGACAGAGCACGGAAGGAGACATTAAGATAAGTATATAAATCAGAATTGAGAGACAAAGGTAGGTTTCCCTGGTGAAGTCATGTTAAAACTAGAACCTGTAGGGTGTACAGGGTTTAACCAAGTAAAAAGGTAGAGGAAAGCCTTTTATTGACGATTCCTCCCTGCATCTTCAAACAAAGCGCTACAAGAGGGCTGAAAAGTATCTAAAACAATTGTGCTCTTAGAGATATTCAAGTAGCTTATGTTAGAACTGTGACAACAAAAATCACCTAAAGTCACTGGATGCACATTGATTACAAATTCTGAGAGATACATCAGTGTCAGAAATAGAAATCCACTAGCATCACCAGACCATTGGGTGATGATAAATAAACACCTAAGTCAAAGGGCCAAACTCATCAGCTTTGAAATTGGCCTTAAACTCACCCAATTAGAGCTCACTTTTGCTACCAGTTATTCCTATCAAACTGACAACAAAAGAAAGAAATGTTCACCTTCCCCACAGCTTAAACACAATCCTGACTGTTAACCATAAACTAAACTATCTTAAAGCCAACTGCGCACTGTCCTGTCACAGATTTTAAAGACTAGCCCAGTTTACCTCATTCCAGAACCAAAGGTTATACTTCCCATAGATTGTCTCCCTAAACATTACTCGCCTATGTTTTACCCCGTCAAATAACTGACTTGAGCTTTCAAACTGTACTCCTGATGACAATGCTGTTCCCATAGCATTTTTGGATGTGACGAGATCAACGATCTTGCTTTCTGTTTGATTGGGAAGACCACTGCATGTAAGCCTGTGCTACTCTGTGGCTCATTACTTCTGGGCACTCCCTTCTCATCTCCCTTCCTTATGATCCCCTGTCACATTCTGGATTCGCTCCTTTATATCTATCTCTCACACATGAAACATCTAACATCCTGGCCCCATGGTTTCTGTTCATTTCAATAAGCATGATATGATGAACACCCAGGTATTAACCTCCTGCCATATTCCCTCAGAAACACCCACCACCACTCTTGTGCCTATGATTCTAGTCTTTTTTGTTATACTACTTATGAATAATTATCAAACCAATCTACTGTTTAACTCTTGTTCCTTCCTAAACTTGATATACATGAAATAATACTGTATACATTCTTTTGTGAATATGATTTTCTACAACAGATTTTTTAATAGGTCCAGGTTATTAAATCTCAAAATCTTTCCAAGATGGCTACATTGCCCATTGTTTATGCATTTAATTATTGTGTAGTATTCACCTGCTTGAATACACCACAATTTACTAATCTGTTATGTTTTTGGTATAGAAATAGTCAAAAGAAAATATCCAAAACAAAACATAAAAATGTACAATATCCCTGAGTAATTTTTAAAATCATAATTGAAGAAAAATTATATTCCAGAGATTGAGTTGAGATATAATTGAAGAAATCTTTGAGAAATTGGGGGAAAGGAAAGATGGCAAATAAAATGGCAAATGGTTCAATCCAGGACATGCAACATCAGAATAAGTATAGTTTCAGAAAGGGAACAAAAATAAGAAGACATATTATCAAGAAAATAGTTCCAAAAAGATTCTAGAAGGATTTCTGATTAGGAAACTCAACAAGTGACCGGTAAAAGAGATGAAAAAAGATTCATGGCAAGGCATATTATTATGAAAGTTTAAGAGAGACAAGTCACTGAATTCTTCAACAGCCACATCAGAAGCAAGACAATGGAGTATGCTTTCAATCATTGAAAGAAAATAATTTGCAACTTAGAATTCTGTGCTGAACCACACTCTCAATCTATTGTGATGGTACATTCTCATGTTTTCAAAAGAATTTCTTCCCTTGTGCCCCTTCTCAGTAAACTATTAAATTATATGTTTCAATAAAATGAAAAAGCAAAACAAGAAACATCAGAATACCATAGATGACACAGGTAGAAAAGAAAACAAAAATCTTAGGATAAGAAATGGAGGTTCCAATGATATTACCTGAAAGTTAAAACATATTTAGAAAAAAATATAGTTCCAGCAAACAGTTTAGAGAAAATTAGGCAAAGAAAAAAAGAGACAATCATTGAAATGAAGGCAAACAAAAAGCTATACAAGAATGCAATCCTTTCTGGAGCTCTGATGTGATTTATTCCTGTAGACAAAAATTCTGCCTACTTGCTGGCCTCATCCAACTCTAATTCCTTAATTACACCTGTGTTTCTGGCCCATGTATGACTTCTGCAAAATACCACAAGAACTAAAACAGAATGTGCAAAATCTTAAACTCTAAATGGCATCTCACTCTATGTTAGACTCGCCCTCCAAGATAAACTCCCATAAACTCCTTTTCCTTGTAGTTTTAATAAACTGCATCTATCAGGTCGAGGCATAGGATGTCGACATCAGAATCTTTCTACCCTTGTTATATTTATTTAACAATGATGAGAAAACATTAAAAAAAATTAGTTGGCGCCGTAACCGGTTTGGCCCAGTGGATAGAGTGTCGGCCTGCAGACTGAAAGGTCCCAGGTTCGATTCCGGTCAAGGGCATGTACCTTGGTTGCAGGCACATCCCCAGTGGGGGGTGTGTAGGAGGCAGCTAGTCGATGTTTCTGATTCTCTATCCCTCTCCCTTCCTCTCTGTAAAAAATCAATAAAATATATATATTTTTAAAAATTAGTTGGCAATGAGACAGATGATGTTCAGTGAATTCTATACAATTTCTCCTTTACTAAACTAATATTATCTTCATACTTTTTATCAAATTGCTTTGCTTTTCTCTTTAAAAAATATGTTTTATTGACTTTAGGGAGAGGGAGAGAGAGAGATAGAAACATCAATGAGAGAGTAACGTAGATCGGCTGCCTCCTGCACCCAACTGGGCACTGAGCCAGCAACCTGGGGATGTGCCTTGACGGGGAATCGAACCAGCAACCTCTTGGTACATGGATCGACACTCAACCACTGAGCCACACCAGCCAGGGTAAATTGTTTTTCTTTCCTGTTTGACCTACTTCATAAAGTTTTCCATAAAACAAAATTGATATAATGCTATAAATGTGTTGTTTTAATATATTCAAAATAAAATGTAGAAAGGAAAATTCCTTTGGATATCTTTGAATATTAAAAATGGGCCATTACAGGTAAGTAAGTAACCATATCTGGTACCAGTCTTTAATCTATAATGTAAAACTCTTCAATCTTATAATTTGAGATGGCAGGCTAACTGCTGAGAACCAGGGGGAAAAAATATTACAATAAGCAGGTGATATGACATGGATGTCAAGGGAGAATAGTGCACGACAGAAAGTTTGTATCTGTGCAAAATTCCCTACTTCATATAAAATAAAACTGAATTACTGCAAGAGAGGAGTGTCAAGCAATATGAAATGCCTATTCATCCTATGCAACCCATTTTTGCTTGGAGCTGTTCTGAATGGTTTCTTATTAGAGAAACTAGAGTACATAATCCGACTAGTTTAAACATGTGTGCTAAAGAAGAATATGTGCAATTTTTATTGTGATATTTATTTTAAGATTATACTTAATATGAAAGATGTGAAAGAATCATTTTTAAATAGTTTGTCATGTGTTTAACAATTGTGATGGTGAGAACTTTTACTTTTCATCGGGTTAATCACAAATTTCAGATTAGCATCTGGTTGTGGATAGTTTAAATCCTTTCCATTTGTTAAAAAGTAACTTTTCCATTTGTTTCTGTAATTTCTTCTTTAATCCTCACCTGAGGATATTTTTCCATTGATTTTTAGAGAGAGAGGGAAAGACAGAAAAATATCATTGTGAGAGAAACACATCAATTGGTTGCCTCCTGCAAGAGCCCTGACCAGGGTGGGCTCAGGCCGGGGAGGAGCCTGCAACCAAGGTACGTGCCCTTGACCAGAACCGAGCCTAGTACCCTTCAGTCAGCAGGTCAATGCTCTATTCACTACACCAAATCTGCCAGAACTGTTTCTGTAATCTTGTTACTATAATCTATGGGCTTCCTATATAATAATTCTAATGAGTTCACTGCATTATTTAAATTATACCTGGTAAGTGTAACATATCTATTTCATGCCTCTATCACTGCTCATTGTATTTTCACTGCCACCAATGCCTCATATTACAATCTCTGTGGTTCCAAATCCTAATGACCTATCCCTAGTAAAATGTCCATTTCTCTGCAATCTATCTTGAGCAAAATTATTCCACTTTTTCTTAGTTGATAAAAAACAATCTAAAGTAGAGTGCTTCATTTAATCTCAAGTCGTATTATTCTTATTAGCTATTCATGGTAGAGATATTTGTGGGGAGAATAAAGAAGAAAAATTATGTCATTTATTTTTTTCTAACTTAAGCCTAGATGTTGTAAGTCTCTGATTCTTCCATCATGTTTGAAGCTATACTTACTATACTTACTAATACTGGATAGCCCAAATAACAATCTAGTATCCTATAAAAGAAAAGGCTAATATGCATATCGACCAAACAGAGGAACGACCGGTTGCTATGATGTCACTGACCACCAGGGGGCAGACACTCGATGCAGAAGCTGCCCCCTGGTGGTCAGAGAGCCAGAAGCCAGGCTCACGGCTGGCAAGCGCTGCGGCGGTCCTGCCACCACAGCAACACCACTGGGAGCGGGCCTAAGCCATCAGTCGGACATCCCCCAAGGGCTCCCAGACTGCGAGAGGGTGCAGGCTGGACTGAGCAACCCTCCCCCCCCCCCCCCCCCATGCACAAATTTCATGCATCAGGTCTCTAGTTTCTGATATTTGTGAAGTCTTATGCCATGTAATAAATGCTCAGTAAATAATATTAGTAGTAATATTGTTCATCCCTAAAAACCTACATTATCAGTGATTTTTTAAATGGTAAGTCAGTCGTTCTTTTTCTTCAACTTTCACTATTTAATTATTTCCATATGTTTTGCCTAAAGTGTTAGAGATGTTACTTCAAAATGTTTGAGTGCTCTAATATAAACAATCATGTACTAAAACTGGAATATCATTGTAGTAGGATAGATGAGTTAATTTGGATGTTTTATTCAACTTCTGAGTTACTATCACATATTTAGAGAACTTAATTTTTACTAATAAAAGTATATTTAAAAGCAAAGGTCCCAGTGAATCAGCATTCTGAATATATAACCAATATGTATAGGCCCAGTAGTCTTGCTCCTTTGTTGAACTCGGGAAACATTTAATAGGGCAGTTCTCTTGCTTGAAAAGTTTCTTGCATTTTCTAGTTCATAATTGCTATAAATTATTTGCTTACATTTCCCATAGAAATTTATATTGCATATTTCAGGGATACTGGCTATAGTGATAATATTTTTAAAGTTTCAAGAAACTACTAAAGTAAGTCAGATTTTCTTAAAACTTCTGACAAGCCTCAAACTCATTTAGAATGACCATTTAAGTCACCTTAAAAATGTCAGTTCATCTTAATCTATGGCCAAATACACTACCAATTTCCCACTATTTATTCTCTCAAAAGCAGGGCTGGGGAGGTTTAACTTCTTTAAAATATCTGTTGGTGACTAGACATATTTTTGTCTTGTGTTTGTTTGAGTCTGTTAAGAGTATTTAATTTGATTTGCTAAAATTTTCACTTTTGTGCTTTTGTTTAAATACCATATAGATGGAGGATTTATGTGATTTCAGATTATGCAAATGTTAACTATAAACCAAAGAAACCTTGTATTTCAAAGTTAAATATTTCAGGCTCCTCCATCTTTCAAAAATTGAAAGACTTTAAATTAGAAGAAGAGAAAATGTTTATATTTAGTCATAAAAATTATAAAATAAAAGTTATGAAATAAAAGTTATAAAATAAAAGTTAAGGTGAATTTAGGGGGCTAGAAGACATCTGAATTGGCTTCTACTGATCCAATGAGTAAAATGTAACCATTTTGTTGGGATTTTATAGTAAAACTAGAGGCCCGGTGCACAAAAATTTGTGCACTGGGAGAGGGGAGAGGGGGTCCCCCAGCCCTGCCTGTGCCCTCTCGCAGTCTGGGACCCCTCAGGAGATAATGACCTGCTGGCTTAGGCCTGCTTCTGGGTGGCAGAGGGCAGGCCCAATTCCTAAGTGCAGCCCCTGGTCAGGCTCAGAGCAGGGCCGATTGGGGAGTTGGGGCACCGCCCCGTCATGCACAGAGCAGGGTGGATCAGGAGGTTGTGATGCCACCCTCAGTCACACTCAGGGTAGGGCCGATTTGAGGGTTGGGGCACCACCCCCTGTCACACTCAAGGCAGGGTTGATGGGGAGGTTGTGGTGCCACCCCCTGTCATGCACAGAGCAGGGCCTATCAGGGGTGTTGGGGTTTCGTACCCTGTCACGCACAGAGCAGGGCCGATCAGGGGGTTGGGGAGCCGCCACTGTCACACTTGGGGCAGGGCCAATGGGGAGGTTATGGCTCTACCCTGTCACACACAGAGCAGGGCCCATGGGGCGGGGGGGGGGGGGGGGGGTTGGTGCGCTGCACCCTGTCAAACACAGAGCTGCGGGGCAATCAGGGGATTGGGGAGCTCCCCCCTATCAGGCACAGAGCAGGGCAGATAGGGAGGTTGTGGCCCTGCCCTCTGTCACACACAGAAGGCGATCAGGGGGTTTGGACGCTGCCCCCTGTCACGCTGATCCCAGTGCCGGGAGGCATATTGCCCTTTTACTATATAGGATAGAGGCCTGGTGCATGGGTAGGGGCCGGCTGGTTTGCCCTGAAGGGTGTCCTGGATCAGGGTGGGGGTCCCCACTGGGGTGCCTGGCCAGTCTGGGTGAGGGGCTCATGGCTGTTTTCTGGAAGCGAGTGACTGAAGCTCCCAACCGCTCCTTGTTTTCTTTTTTTTTATTTATTCTGGGCCAGCTTTAGCTCTGAGGCCTCGCCTCTGAAAACATCATTACAATGTTGCTAAAGCCCAGCTGACTGAAAGCCGGTTTCTGGGGTTTTGTTTATCTTCTATGTTTGCAACATAGTTTCTTAGAGTTGTAGCTCAGAGCCGGCAGCGCAGGCGGGGAACGTTGGAGTCTGCAGTCACTGCAGCAAGCAAGCCTCATGTTCGCTTCCAGCTGCCTGGCTGCCAGCCGCCATCTTGGCTGACAGTTAATTTGCATATACTCACTGATTAGCCAATGAAAAGGGTAGCGGTCATACGCTAATTACCATGTTTCTGTAGATTCTATTTGTCTATATAACTTAATCTGTACATTGTAATAAATACATTTGCAATTATTTTTTAAAAAGTTATGAAAAAGTTTTTCTTACTCTATGCAGCATGCAATCTCTAACATTAAAGCATTCTTAAAAATCAAGTTTTGTATAATTATTTTATTATCATTAAAAGTATTTATGCTAGTACATATAGATATATTGGGCACAGTGTAAAGAGTTATAAATAGTTCCAAATAACTGTATCTCCTTGATACTTCTGAAAACATAAAGCTCATGAATAATTTAATCACATATTTGTTGCACAAATTCAGGAATATTAGTACCTTTTTTTACTATTTATTCAAACTCAAGGAGATTTATTTAGGACAAATAAACATACTACTTTATGCCATACAACTTTTGTGCATAGCCCCATGAAGGGAAAATATTTCTTCACACATAATATCTCTTGGTGTTCTTTATTCCCTTCCTTTCAGAATATAATGGCATTAATTTACAAAGCTTCAAGTAAACATGTCTACTTGTATGCACATACACACAGCTTTATTCGTTCTTAAATTACTGTGAGTACTTACATACAGTGACATTGACTATTCAAAAATTATCACTACTATTTAATGAATTCAGTAAGGGTTATCTGCAGGACAGAGTGCCAGAGAAGAGGAGCTGCAGATATTTTATATGGATTCCTTCAGTATTTAACCATGTACTAAGTTGTACATACTCAGGTCAAACTCCATGAGACTTAGCAGAGACTAGCTGCCAGGGATATACTATAATCTGACACGGTGCCCACACATGGCTTCCAACAACATGTTCAACTGGTGTTTCTTATCTGTCTGGTAGCACCCCTTCCTCTCTGAGCTGCTCAGTATGAGCTGTTACTCCCTGGAAGGGCCATTTCTGCCTTGAATTTCATGCTACTTGGTTGCCTTGCTGCCCCAGCTCTTTGATAGCTCCAAGGAGTTATGGTTTACCTGCCCTGTGTAGTTTTTAGAATGGAGAAGGCACTCTTTCCAGTTTATGCTTGTAAGGCAGAAGCAGAAATCTCATTTCTTTTGACTATCAACAAAGATGCCGAAGTAAAAGTTGGCCAATGTTTCAGGTTTTTTCTTAACTGCTTACTGAGAGCATCAAATTAAAACTCTCCAAAGGAATGCAACATCCTTTGCCTCTGAATAAAATAATATCCTTTAAAATATATTCCCTGACTTGCCACATTTTTTACTTCTTTTCAATTGGAAATTAAGACTATCAGTGCTGAAAATAATGTCATGACTATGAGCAATTTGAATAAATTATCCATTACTTACAGTACACTATTAACGTATTTTTTAAAAATAATGTGCTCAACAATGGCTAATAGTTTAGTTGGCCTTCCAGGAAAAAGAAATTCTGAATGTTCCCTACTTTCCCTAAAAGACTGAAAGCCGTGGCCCTGATGGGTTGCTGGAAGAAAAGAAAATGTCCCCTTATTAAATTTAACTGAACATTACCCAATAAATCCCTGTTCCAAGGACAGCAATCTGAGATTTCCTCATTGACATGTAAACAATGCCTGCCACATAATTGGAGTTGAGGAAAAGAATAGATTATGCCATATGTTCTTATCTAGCTCATGCTCCCAAAGGCCTAGAAAATGGGCATGGTGTTATAAATCTAAACAAATTAAATAAATGTTTTGCATTTGTAACTCTGTTACTTTTAGGGGGGAGGAAAATGAATGACTGCCAGGGGAGCAGCAGAATTAAGAGACCTCGTGAACAAAAGAACAGAAGGCTGTCTGCATCTTCATAGCAAATGACCAGAACACAAGGCAAACTGCAACAGATTATTCCGTTTAACAGAAAGACAGTTAAGTTATTGCAGTTTCTCCTGATGGACTTCATATATAAATACTTATAAATTTTATTTTATTTTGATTATTAATGGGAAAATATGACAAAAATTTCGTTAAGTTTCTCAAGAAATTGAACCTATTTTAAAAAGCAAGATGTAAAAGTCATTAATAGTGCCCTAAAATACTACTTCAGTGTCTGCTTATACCCATGAATTCAGATACTCAAGTTTCTTCTCCCTGAAATCATCTGCCTATACACCAGGTGTGTGCATGAGCCCCACTGGGTGTCCCCCACTTCTGGGAATCATAATTATGCTCCTCCCAAGCCCCACCATTTTGTTTTGTTTTTTAACTTTTCCATATTCAGTATCAGTCAAGTTTTCTCATTTATATTCAATGAGAAACCAATACACAATAATAAGCATAGGGGTTTTTTGCCTATTTACAGATTAATCTTACTGTCTTTTTCCTACTCCCCCTGAGGAACTTGTGTAAAAACTAGATTATAATTCTTAGGAGAGTTATCATCCCCAAATTGGAACCAATATTGTATTTTTTTAGGTGGTCACATTGATTTATTATTTTCCATCCATCGCATGTCCTATCCATTTTTATCAGAGAGGGCAATTACCTTTATAGTTTTTTTTCTTTATCAGCTCCTAAATTCTCACCTACACCAAATGTGCCCAAATATACCTAAAATATGTCCTTTATTTGAGGGACCAATATTGGATTGACCCAAGTATATTTCTTTCTTACTTGAACCACATTCAGCCAAATGGTGTGATTTCTTTCTGGTCACCCATTATAAACCATTTAGGGGACCCCTGTCACTGATCGAGGACCTTAAAAGGAGTTTATTTTCAGCACTAATAGCATCAATGTGCACTTAACTCTTAACATTCACATTTTTATCTACCTTCATAGCCCAGAGGAAACATCTCAGGAAAGAAATAGAAATTTTTATATTAATGGTAATTAATAATTTGCTTTTGGATTCTTAAAAGGTTATTATTTCATTTAAACCACATTTCAAATCACCCCTCTAATCCAGTAAAACTGGCCCTGGCAATCACTCTGCTGAACTCTAGATACAGCTACTGGCACCCGCCCCCTGCAGTCACTCATGTCAAATAGGCTTCCTAAATTTAACATGTCCAAAACAAACTCTTGATTCTGTTGCCACTGTAACCCCAAACTGACTTGCTTTCCCCTGAGTGTTTCTGTTTCCATAAATGGCACCGCATTCACCTGGTGGACTCACCCAGTAAATCAGCTCTGTATCTAACACCTCACATACAAACCAACAGCAAATCCTCTCAGCTCTGCTTTTAAAATATATCTTGAATCTAACTCTCAGCACATCCACCACCATCACCTTACTCCTTGACCAATGTAACAAATAATTCATTTCCCTATTCCCATTTTTGTCACCCAGAATGATCTTTTGACAACACAAATTACTTCCCTTCTTAAAGCCTTTAAAAGGCTTAACAGTGCCATTAGAGAAATTCCGTAGCCCTTACTAATATGTTGATCTTTTAATCCCAAAGGATTTGGCTCCTGACTATATCTCCAGTCTCATCTCTTACCATCATCTACCTTGTTCATTGCACTCCAGCCAAACTGGTCCTCCTGCTTTTGTGCTTGTTATTTTCTGTCTGGATCATTATTCTCCAAGCCATCGACATGACTTGTTCCTCACTTAATTCAACTCTCTCATGAAATGGTACCAGCTTAGAGAGTCATCTCTGATTGCCTTATTTAAAATAATATCTCCTTTGCTGTCTATCACTTTTCCCTGCTTTATTTTTCCTCATAACACTAATTTCTTTTTAAAAATATATTCTTATTGATTTCAGAGAGGAATGGAGAAGGAGAGAGAGACAGAAACATCAGTGATGAGAGTCACTGATTGGCTGCCTCCTGCATGCACGCCCCACACTGGGAACCTAGCCCGCAACCCAGGCATGTGCCCTGATGGGGAAACGAACCCTGATCTCCTGGTTCATAGGTAGACGTTCAACCACTGAGCAACACTGGCTGGGCATAACACTAATTTCTTAACATGATTTATGTAATTTTTGAATAATCTATACATCCCAATAAATGCTTTATGCTTGTCACCTAAGTATTCTCACCACCTCAGAGATAGTAGGTGGACAATCTTTACTTTCCCATTGAAAAATTCACATAAAATAGCCAATCTAGTAATATTCAGTTCAAATGACAAACAGTTTCATGAAGTCTCCATGTCCCAATTCCATATTTCCAGGGCAAAGAAGTAATTGAAAAAATTTGTCCTAGTTCCATCCGTTATACACACATGCCATAGTAACAGCATGGCGATACAGGCCCATTGTCACACAGTTAGGGCAATGAGGGCATAATTTCAGATTTTAAAAAAATGGATTTAAGTAGGCAGCAAAATTTAATAACTTGTCTTTGCTTTCATCTATTCAACAAATATTGAGTATTGACAGTCTGCCAAGAGTTCTAGAAAGTAGGATACAGCAGGAACTTGGTAAACAGGAACCCTTCTATAACAAATATTTCATTTAGTGGAGAAAATTCCAAGTATCAAGGGCAGACACCACAGAGGAAAAATTAACAATGAAAGAGCTTTCATATATAGATTTATAAACGTGTACTGAGAAATTGGCGCAGGGGGGAGGGGTACAGGTACGAGTGGTAGAAGTAAGAGGACGAGAGGAACCAAGGATGATTCCAAGGTTTGTAAGAAACCTAGGTTAGTGGTTATTCTGTCAATTTTTATAGTTCATATACATCCAAGCTAATTATTTTTTATTCTGTGTAAAGGTTATTTCATGTTCTAGAAAACCTTCCAAAAAAATGTCTCAGTGGCTCAGGTACTATGAGACATCAGAACATCTAATAAAACTAGGAAAATACTGAGAACATGCTACAATTTCTAGGATAACAATCATTTCCATCTTCTAATTAGGAATACAGCCTGGGATATCTTGTTTGACTTTATTCGTGTATGCCTTTAAATGAATCCAGTTTTAGTCCTGACATTTTAGCAAGAAGCTGGATGGAAACAGTTAATTGGCGCATTGTGTGATGGGAGCATGGCTGGCAATTAGAACCTAGGCTCCGAAAGTGTAAATTCTGCTACACCGGCCGGTGGAACAGGGACCTCGAAGGTATTTTCTAGCTTTTTGCCATAATTATATATAAAATAGTTATGTCTCAAGATCACAGCTCCTGGCATGAGTTAATTTATTTGTATTGAATACAAAGTAAAAATCACCTCACTGGTCAGTGTTTGCTTCTTTCTTTGTTTTGGCTGACACATGCAAAAGTCAATAAAATAGGATTAAGGGAGGAAGGTGGTACCCCAATACAGCAAATTCTGTGCCCAACCAACCTGAATTCAAATCCTGGCTCTGCTGCTTAATAGCATCCTGACCATGTTAAATTACTTAATTCTCTAAGTCTTACTCTCTTCTAAAATAGAGGCGGTAACAATAATATCTACTTCAAAGCTTGTAAAGTTAAATAAGGAAAGGGATGTGAAATACCAATATGCTTAGCGCATAGTATATTGTCAATGATGATAAGCGATTACTACTTGTGTAAATTAATATTTTTTACTGGTATTAGCTACGAAGGTAAAAATCATGAGAACTTGAAAAGCAACAGATGCAAAAATGTCAAAAACAGATTAGCATCTTTTGGGGGAAAATCTTTCTTAGCCACCTTGTCTTTATGGTAAGTTCTAAAAATTCTTCACCTTTTCCGATGTCCAATAGGAAGGACTTAGCTGCTCCTTCCTTCAGGAGGTAGAGATTTCAGCCACAAGAATAAAGCAGAAGTGACCTTCCGCCCGTTGCAAGCCTATTCCTCAATAACACTGCGTGCGCACTTCCTGGGGCTGTTTCTAGGGGGAAAACAGCAGAGGCTGGGCCGCTGGAGGATGAGACCATGTGGCTCAGAGAGCAGGTGACTCAGCTGAGACAATCCTAGACAAGCCAGCTAATTTGCAGCTGACCACAGACACAGCAAAAACACCAAACCATGGGCTTGTGAGCAAAAACAAGTGTTTACTGTTGCATTTTTAAATGATTTTAGAGAGCGAGGAAGTGAAGAAGGGAAGGAGGGAAGGAGAGAGAAAGAAAGGTGTGAGAAAGAACATCAATCTGCTGCCTCCCATACATGCCCTGACCTGGGTATCAACCTGCAACCCAGGTGTTTGTCCTGACCAGGAATCGAACCAGTGCATGGGTCTAAGCTCCAATCAACTGAGCCACACCGCCAGGGCTATTGTATCTTATTGAGGATTCTACTTGTTTGTTATTCAGGATTATTGTGGCAATAGACTATTGGTCATTCTCTCTGTATATAAGAAACTGAATTCATCTTTGATGAAAACAGTGGGAGCAAATGTCTGATTTGTGAATAAAGACTTAAAAATCACCAAAGAAAAGAAAAAGGCAAAACACAATAATTTACCATTTGAGCACTCAGTGCTAGAATGTGTGCTAAATAACACACACACACACACACACACACACACACACACACATGCTATTTCATTTAGTTCTTATGAGAAACCTCTGAAACTGAGAAAAAACCAAAGCTGAGGGAATTTAAGTAACTTATCCGAGCTTTCACTGTGATTTCTGCTCAGGTGTGTCAGACTCCACCTCTGTGATACTGCCTTCCAGTGTAGTTTTATTCATAACTCTCAATGCCTCTGCATTTGTTGACTAGAGTTTGATAAATACATAGTTTCATCAGTGACTTACAGATGCAATTTCTAGGTTAAGCATGAATTATTACACCAAACTGTTTTGGGCTCCATTTACTGGAAACCAGGAATCAAAATAAGCAACCTAGATAGATGCAAATTAGACAAAACACTTTCTAGTAATGATGCGGCCTTTTTACAGTTAGCAAAGTCATATATTCTAAAGAATTCCAAAGCACACACCCTGAGGACAACTAAGAACAGGCTGATCTCATCAGTCGGTGGAGAGGGAATGAGACACCAGGTGAAGGACTGTTAAGAAGCGCCTGGCCTGTTTTGTCTTCCTGACGGAAAGTATAGTGTCAGTCACCGGTGACTGAGATGGCACTGAAGGTGTTAACTGTTCTGCTTTTAAAGCTTTCACAGGGCAACTTCTCTTTCCTAAAGGCCTAAATACACAGGATCATCTTGTGGAAATCATTAGGAGAGAAGCAAACACTGCAAACAGTTGCAAGGAAAGAATGCACTCCCCTTGGGAAAAGATGGTCTTGAAATTTTATGGACTGAGGACTATGGCTGTACAGTGGTCCCGGGAGAATTAGGGTGACCAATTTTAAGAAAAAAAAATGTCCCTCGGTTCGCTGAATGAAATATTCTCGTGTTGTTTCTTCCCCAGAGAAAAGGAGAAGTCTGTTTTTCTGTTCCAGAAGCTGCCAGTCACGCAGCAGTGAACATGAGCCATCCGATGAGTGGCTTTTCTTTCAGCTCTGATCTTTTCTCACAGTGACAAATGAGTCACAGAAATCCATCTCATCTCTGGACTGAGAAGTCTTCTGCAGGGTTTTTATTTGAAGAGAGTGAGGACGTTAGGAGGCAGGCGATGTGAGTGTGAGCCTAAGTTGGGTGCGAGGATGCCTTGAAAGGGTTTCAGAGCTCTCTTTGGCATTTTGGAAAGAACTCAGGCTCTGGAGATAGAACAGGTGAGTCCCATGGCCCATCAGCTGTGTGAGTAGGGAAGTCAGCCAACCTCAGTGTGACTTAATTTACTCATTTACCAAAAATAATAATATCTACATAGTAGGATAGTCACAAGTATTCACAGCATATTTAAGTTTTGGTAGCATTCTAATGAAAGCATTCATCAGAAATCAAATAGCCACTACTCAATTCTATCATTTTACACTATGTTACTTAGTGCTATAAAAATTCTTTTGTGCTATTTTCAATGTGAATATGTTTAATCCATCTCCCTACTTAAATGGCTGTTTCTTTAAAAGGCTTGCTTTCTATTTCTTTTTTAATGGACCCACCAGTTCTGAGTACTATGAACACTCTCTGCCCACAGAAAAAACTCAGTAAGTCTGGTGGATAACTATCGAGCTACATATTTTTTGAAAAGATTGAGATATTGCAGATCTGTGATTTACATAGATTTAGAAGGCATTGCAGGAATGATACCAAAACAGGAACAAAATTAAACATGTACTGATGCTATTTCTGCTCATTAGTAAAGTTGCTAATGAACCACTCTCTCCATGGTTCATTCTCCTGAACCAGTGCCTGTGGACAATCTAAAGGCATGCAATTTGTATCCCAGTCATTAGGAAGAATCAGCCAGGTAATACTGGATACCTCAATAGAACTTTTGCTGAATACACTGGTCTGTCTATTTATTAGACATAATTACTGTCAAGTTTAGAAACCTCTGAGTGGTTGCCGAGCTCCCACGGCTCCTCATTAGAAAATTCTGGAGCCAGGAGCAATACAGAAGGAAAGAGGTTTATTAAGGTTCATTTTTTATACTGAACAAAAGTTCAGTTATTAGCACACATTGAGGCATTCCAGTTCATACTAAATTAGCTGCCTTTTAAAAGGCACCCATATTTACTGTCATTAAGTGAAAGTAGTGGCTTGATCTGTTACAGAACCTCTGATGAATGACTATGCCTTGCTATAAATAAAATGCAATGTAAACATGCCCCCAAGTGAATTTTGGTGGACTGTTGTTAAGTGTAAATAATTATAAATACAGAAGCTACTATTTGTGGTTAGTCTCATGGAATCATCACAATTTTAAGCATTGGCATTGGTTTCTTATATTTCAGTTTTTCAATCTCAGCATAGAAGTTCTTGTATTTCTGTGTATATGTTTATGTGTATGTTGTATAAACATATAACTTTCAAAGTATTTCAAATATATAGATTTTAAAATCCACTAATTGGCAACCTTTTTATACCCGGGTTGATTCTATAACTTGAAAACGAAACAGAGTAAAAATATGAGAAAGAAATTAAAATATTTTAAACCTTCCCCCTCCAAATGCATAGTAAACTTTTAGTTTTAAAATATAGCTATTAAAGACAAAGGTGAGCATATTATTAGAGTTATTTGTCCAGCCTTGGAATTGTTTTATTTTAATCCTTTGACAATATTTATCTTCATTTCCTAAAATACAGATTCTAGTTTATCACTATAATGCCATCTTCTGGCAAATAGTAAGAAAGGCGATTGGTTTTTGTATCCAAAAAAGTATTGAAATCATTTAAAGAATTTAATGAAAAATTGATCGATTGAAACAAATGTCCAGAATTGCATTTCACAGGGCTCTCTTAACAGTTTAGTGTTATATTAATTTGCTACTTAATAACCTTAACTTTTAAAGTTCTCCAAGAAGTTTAAAGTTGTCAAATTGCTACAACATGGCATAAATTCATTTAAGCCAAATTGTAAGATAAAGTTACATATATGTCTTTTATATATAATATATAATTTAATATATAAATATATCTTATATGTAATATAAAATACATACATATATTAAAAACTGTAAAGCTAAGCACAACAAGATGCCAGTTTTTAGCTGCAACTTGAGAAAAAAGTAAGATTATTAATGTAGTACTTTAGGAGTTTAAATTTGTACAATATTTCTGAAGAATTATTTGGCAATATGCATCAAAAGTGTTTTAAATGTATACGTCATCAGAAAATAGCCAAACATATGAGAAACATGTAAAAAAATATTAATATTTTTAGTTTTGTTTTGTTTGTTTGTGTTATATATAAACATAGGGAATATGTTTAGAAACCAATGGCGAATTTTTGGAAACAATCTAGATATCTTTTAAATAGTAATTTATGTAAATTGCAGTGCCTTTATGTGATAGAATGATTTTATTAATTGACAGAATAATGTTCACAATATATTATTCAGAGAAAAAATAAAGTAAGTAAAGTAATATATACATTATGATCTCAAGAAAATGGTAGATGGAAGTACGGCACAGGTCATCTCTGGGTGTTGAAATTACAGATGATTTTATCTTTAAATTAATTCATATATTCTATGTTCTAAATAATAGCTTATTTAGAAAAAATAGAACTAAATATAATAAATTGTTGTCATTTTTAAATTTTCAAGCACACAGAAAATGAGATAAATCAGTAAATATTTGTTAAGAGCCTATGTTTTGTGGAGTAGCACAAATTATAACCACACATAGTATAATTAGGAACAAAGAATACAAATCTATAGCACAGCAGGGTAGATGAAAATTACTAAATGAGTAAATATATCAATCAGAGCATCTTGATTTTAAGAAAATGAAACCTTGTTGAATGTGCTTAAATAAATAAATAAATAAATAAATAAATAAAATAAGCAAATTATTTGCTTATACCACAGGCAAGGGCAAAAGTAGAACTGACCTTAAGTATGACTGTGAAGAACTTCAAAGCAGACAGACCCAGACTCTGTTTATGCCCATTTGACATTTTCATTGTCTAATGCCAGCTTCTCCAAATGGTGGAAGCAGGTAACAGTCCTGAGCAGCCTAGAGCCATGTAACTCCATTAAGAGAACTGAAGTTAGAAATATTCTAACTGGTTAAACGTGTACTCTACCCATACCCTATAGCCCAGGGTGTGCGTTAACATGATTGGCACTCTCCATTGTTAAAAATACATATTCTGACACTCGTTAAAATAGTAAGAAAGACTTTATTCAGGACTGGTGTAATAGGAATTAAGACTATCACAATAGGAGAGAAAGATCAGGCTCAAATACAGCAAGACAGCCAGGGATTTACAGTCAAGGAGCAGAGTGAGGGGTAACAAAAATTACAAAGAGGAGAGATCAAGGGTAAGGGAATTCTTGCTAAACCCATTTAACAGGACTCCTGCTGAAGGTAGGACAGGGTAATCAGATATCAAGGGTAGAGGATTATCAATAAAATAACTTAGCAGGATCCTTGCTACAACTGGACTAGGCAGGCTGAAGACAGGGCCCAAGGACCAGGGCTAGGAAGATACTGACTAAAATTTGGTCAAGGAGAGAATCTTTATCACTGAAATCAAATATTTGAAAGCTGGAGCAAGGTATGGGGCCAGAGTTCTGTTCAAAACAGCAATAAGTATTTAAATACCACAATAACATTCAATAGATACTTGTAAGAAATCAGTCATGGATAGTCTCCTTCTAGTTTAAAGGTATTTAAAGAAAAGATGAATATGAAATTGATATTGAAAATTAATCAGCATTTCATAGGCAGAGATAAGAGCAGGGAGGAAGCTATTGATAAGGAAGGAAATTGTGAACGAAAACAGAAAAGCAAGAAGAGAGATGAGTCTGTGTGAGAGTAAGTTAAGCTGTTTGGCTGGATGGCAGGATTTGTGTAGAGAATTAAAGGAAGGTAGACTGTAAAAGGAAGTTAAAACAAGTATCACATGATCTCACTTATAGGTGGAATCTAGTAAACAACAACAAAATGACAAACAAAATAGATCCAGAGTCATGGAAGCATGCAACAGACTGAGGGTCCTCAAAGGGAGGGGGGCAGGGGAGGGAAGAGATCAACCAAAGAACATATATGCCTATGTGCACAGCCCATGGATACAGGCAATAGTGGGGTGAATGCCTGAGAGGCGATGGAAGTGTAAAGCAATAAATATGTCCACTCTATATAAAAGTAAAATCCTAGTTATGTAATATAAACAATTTTAATACCATGATGCATCAGAATGACACTGAAGTGCCATGCCGTTTGTAAATAATGCCTGTCCAAGTCCACTGGGTTATTTGGCAAAATGCATCTTTTTGTCAACTCTTCCTGTTTATCTGCCACAATACAGGAGCGAATACTGCTGATGATTAGAAAGATACATTCATGAACCTTCACAGACACTTTCCCCACCCCACTCCAAGTCTTGCATGACAAGAGAAGCAGTTATATGACCAGTGAGCAATCCTTCATTCTGCCAACTTCAACATGATTTCACTTTCCCTTTGGGATGTAAAAATAATTAGAGGAAGCTGATAAGAGTTGATAAAAACTCTGAACTCTTGGATGAAATTCTAGTGTCATTCCTGAAAAAAAGACAACACAGTTCAAAACAGGGATGAGGAAAGATAGCTACAGTCAAGAATTCAGTAGTTCAGTCACAAACAACAATATTTCACTTTCTGTTATGACTGAATAATATTCCATATTATGTATGTTTGTGTATATCATATCATACTTTCATCTATTCATCTACTATAGGCAATTAGGTTGCTTCCATATCTTGGTTATTATAAATAATGCTGCAAAGCAAATAGGGTGCATTTATCTCTTCAAATTAGTGTTTTGGTTGCCTTCAGACAAATACCCAGAAGTGGAATTGCTGGGTCATATGGTAGAGAAGGACAAATACTGTACAATTTCCATTATATATAGGATCTAAACACATACACACACACACACACACACACACACACACACACACACACACCAAACAAACTCAGAGATACAGAGAACAAACTGATGGTTGCCAGAGGAAAAGAGGATATAGAAGGAAGGGCAAAAAAAGTAAAGGGGAATAAGAAGTACAAAGTTCTAGTAATAAAACAAATAAGTCATGGAGATATAATGTACAGCAGAAGGAATATAGTAAAACTATTATAATAACTTTGTACAGTGACAAGTTTTACTAGACTTATGGTGACATTCCTTAGGTATACAGATGTGGAATAATGATGTGATACATCTAAAACTAATGTCATATTAAAAATAAAGTAGGGATAATAACCCCCCCCCCCCAAAAAAAAATAAAGTTAACAAATGAGGCACAGTAAGAAGTTAACAACACCTTAAAAATAGAACAATTAAAACAATATACTGTAATAAAAGTTATGTGAATGTGGCCTCTATTAGAATATCTTATTGTACTATATATACAGCATAAATAAGCTGGACAAAGAGATGATTCACAGCCCAAGTGGAGAAAGCACAACAGTGCAAGACTTCATCATGCCATCAGAAGGGCAGCATGCAACTTAAAACTTATGAGTTACTTCTGGAATTTTCCATTTAATATTTTGGACCACAATTTACCACAGATAACTAAAGCCATGGCGAGTGGAACTGTGGATACGGGGGGACAACTGTATGTAGAAAATTTCACATAAGGAAATGGGATACATCAGTCTCAAAGAAGTAAATTTGAAAGGGAACATAACTGGATTTTATAAAAGGGGGAAAACGAGATAGAGGTAATGGAACAATAGCACCCCTACATGCTAGGAAATTGTATTTACTATAATCTATTCTATTTTGAGAATAAAACTGATAATTATTACTCTAACATTTTAAATGAAGAAACTCAAAGAATTTTGGGATTATCTCATAATGAGTGAGTGAAATAGCGTCAGGTAAGATAAAAGAAACTAGCACTTTACCCCCAGTGATTGAAGACAAGAGGTGTTGGAGGCCAAAAATAAAATTACATATAAGTGAGTAAAAATTCAAGGAAAACTCAGTCACAAGCGTTAGCCTCATCATGACTAGTGAGCATATGTTAAGGGTTATGAAGTAGAAGGCTAACCTTTTGAAACCAAGGCATGGAAAATAACTGGGAGGCCCTATTACACCACCCTCTTGGCTGTCTCAGGAGCAGAATGTTGAATATTGATAAGCCTCAAGGTGGTTCATGTGTAACACATATTTATCAAGCACAGTGCTTAGAATATCGTAACTCAATCAGCATTCCTACTAAGACATTACTATGCATAACAATACCCATGTTAAAAATACTGTTCTTCTTTTATGTCAGTTACTTTTCTCTGTCCTAGAAACCTAGAACTATTCTGTAAGGCTATGCACAGGATCCATACCAGGGAGCTCTATTATAAATGAAGCCTTGATACAATGAGATTCTTGTGGTATTTCTAGTTATAAATCCCTTGGATAGTGTCAAAACCACATTCGCTTTCTCCTAAATTCTGCCTTCTCCGCAGTAGTGCTGTGAGGCCCCAGCCTTACATCACAAGTGGGAAAGTAAACTCTCAAAAAGTTTTGATTTGCATGGAAAAACCTAAGAATTCTATTTAATATAATTAATGTAATGCTACGCAGAATTCCAAGCAGCTATTGTATAACTGCACTCTACTGTCTCGTGAGGTCTATGTGCCAAACAATAACTGCCAACTAAGTTGAAGTCAAAGCCAATTTCTAATTCATTCTTTCACAGGGAGCTTTGAAATATGCTCATTTAAAACTCTGCTACCGAACAGCAAGTTCTGTACCACTCTTCTGCAAGTCAGTATAATATTTCCAAGCATGAGCGTGAAGCATGAATGTTGACACTTAATTATGGGTATTAAATTCAATCCCCCATTTCAGATACATGTCAGATGTCACCACATTCAAGAATTCAGAAATGAGCAGCTCTCTTCCCGTCGCCACTGTAACATGAATCACAAGATGAGAAATACTATGTTGAACCACTCCTCTTTGGTTATACATCTACAAAATACTCTCTTACATTTCCAAAGCTCTGGATCACACAGAAATTTCCCAAATACGTCATCCATAACTATAATGTAGTTACCTCTAGGGTGTGATTTCAACAGTCAAAGATGAAATGGAGCATAACATCATCATTTTTTATTAATTAACAATTGAAATTTTAGGCCTGGCAAGCTTGAACTTTTTTCAAAATGAGAACTGTAGCAGCCTACTTTTAGAGCGGCATCGTCTAAATCACAGTTATATATTTACTAGAGGTCAGGGGCACGAAATTCTTGCACGGGGGAGGGGGAGGAGGTCTCTCAGCCCGGCCTACACCCTCTCCAATCCCAGACCCTCAGGGGATGTCCAGCTGCTGGTTTAGGCCCGATCCCTGCCTGCCTGCCTGCCTGATCGCCCCTAACTGCTCCCCTGCTGGCCTGATTGCCCCTAACTGCCTCTGCCTTGGCCCTCACACCTAGGACCCAGGCTTCCCTCCTCCGACTGGCTACAGGCACCTGGGACCCGGGCCAGCTTCACCCACCCGGGACCACCGGTGGTTTCGCCCGGCCCTGGCTTTGTCAAGAAGGATGTCCAGAAGATCATCCAGAAGACATCCGGTCTAATTAGCATATTACCCTTTTATTAGTATAGATATGTGTGTAACTGCAAAATAAAAAATATGAAAGCGTGCTGCTGATAATAGGGACATTTGGGGGTCATCTTTTTGTTGTTACCCATTTGTTCATTTGCAGAAACTAAAAAATAAGGTTTTATTTATCTTTACCTGTGACAACTTCAGTTGTGTGCTGCAAGGTGAGAAGGTATATCAAAAGTTAAAGTTTTACAACAATTGTGTCTTCAATTCTAAGCCGCCACAAACATTTTCAGGGCATCTCTGGAGACTCTGTTCATTGCGTTCACACTGTGAAATCCTATCACAGCCGAGGCACTTGTACACTCTCTGTGATAAATGACTGTACACAACAGCCCCAGATCTAGAGCGGATTTCCTTACAGAAAATTCTGGAGTGGTTTATGATATAGGGAAGGCCAAGATCATCAAACAAATGAGGCCCACTTTCAAGTGAGAGTTAAACATTCTACAGTCCCTAAATCAAATCCCATCTGCTTTTACCAGTCATGATTACCTTTGATAACCAGTAGGCTATAAAACATTTTAAGAAATGTATATGTCACACATTGATGACTTATATTGCCAATTCATTATTCCTAACTCTTTTATTGCCGTTTTATCATTCCTGACTAATTGCATGTTCTGACAGTTTCTATGAAATGTGTGATACCCAGTAATAATTAATGACTATTCCTCCAACACTGGTAAGAAGCTTAGCCCAGCCCTAGCCAGTTTGGCTCAGTGGATAGAGCGTCAGCCTGCAGACTGAAGGGTCCCGGGCTTGATTCTGGTCAAGGGCACATGCCTGGGTTGGGGGCTCAGTCCCCAGTAGGGGTTGTGCAGAAGGCAGATGATCGATGATTCTCTCTCATCATTGATTTTTCTACCTCTCTCTCTCCTCCTCTCTTCAAAGAAGCATAGTCCAGGAAAATGTGTCCCAAATGATTCAGCGGCAGATGCTATGAAATTTTTTTTATTTTTAAATATTTATTGTTCTCCTTTTCTCCCCCAATAACCTCTTCCAGCCCACTCCTACTCCCCCCCACCCTGGGGACTCACCACTCCATTGTCTGTGACCATGGGTTATGCATAAAAGTATACAAGTTCATTGGTTGATCTCTTCCCACCCACCCTCCCCTGCCTTCCATCTGATGTTCAATAATCTGCTCATGCTTCTAGGTCTCTGGGTCTATTTTTGATCATCAGTTTATTTGGTTCATTAGATTCCACATATGAGTGAGATCACGTGATACTTATCTTTTTCTGACTGGCTTATTTCACTCAGCATAATATTCTCCAGGTCCATTCATGCTGTTGCAAATGGTAAGAGTTCTTTCTTTTTTATTGCTGTGTAGTATTCCATAGTGTAAATGTACCATAATTTTTTTTTTATCCACTCATCTACTGATGGGCATTTAGGCTGTTTCCAAATCTTAGCCATTGTAAATTGTACTGCTATGAGCATGGGGGTGCATATATTCTTTCTAATGGGTGTTTTAGAGTTTAATAATTTAATGTTAATTTGGGTTTCAGCAGTAATTAGGAAATTTATGCTTTAAATATTTTCACTTTCATTGACATCCTTAAATAACTTCAGTAGTTAATAAAAAAAAAGTGTCTTACTAATTAATTTAACAGGGTTAGCTTCTCCGTAAAGTACATTTAAAAGCTTTTTTTAAGGGAAAATTTCTACCAATAAAGAATGGCTTGAGATTTATTTTGTCACAGGTAGAAGTCCTGTTTTATTAACAGTTAGTTTCCTGCTTCAAAACAATGCAATCCTATTTCCTAGCTTACTTTTCCATTTGAGTATGATATATATAAAGGGAGAGTCTTCATGTGGACAAACATCTAAACCAAACCATAACCCACAAATGCCATAGAAGCTACTTGTCCAACTTCAGTGATGGATTTCAACTGAGCTGAAATTTAATCCCAAGCAACCACTTCAGGGGTTACACCTGAAACCCCAAAAAAGTCTGGTTTTACCTAGGGCTGTTCAGTGAAATTGCAAACACAATTCACTCAGCTTTTATATATATTCTAGCTCTTTAACTCAGTCATGCAAAGAACCCAAAGGCATCTGACCTGCTAAGTTGCCTGAAAATATGGAACTGTCTTTCTGAATAGTTTTTCTTTGAAATAACTCAAGTATGGCTTTGGTTTTATTATAGATTTCACTTGGAGGCAGTGAAGAAAAATAACATGCTTCACGAGCTATCCTTGCTAATATAGTGACACCCAGTCTCAGGCTAGGCGTAGAGTGGACACTTAGGAAATACTGTTAAATGAACAGCATTTGCACAATAAAATAGAGTGTCAGTGATAGAGAAGCATCTTTGTAACTTCAAAACTCTACATATTTTCTTAACTTAGACCATCACAAAATTAAGATAAAAAAGCTTTTTCATCTTAATTATGGCATCAAATAATTTGTTCAGGATCAGTTAACTTATTTAGCAAATAACTAATGAGACTCTGTGATGGTGTTAAGTAGTCTAGATACTAAAGAAATAAAACTAGACCCAGATATCGGTGGCTGCACAGGTTTATAAAAAGGATACTAATACTTGAAATGTTACCCGGAAGATAATTTCACATAATATGCTGTAATAACATTTCAATTTCTGCTGTTGGATATTTAGAGACTATGGATCTGGAGGGATCTTAGTGCACCAGAAAGACCTGAGTAATCGCAATAAGATTTAAATGGGGGATGGGAAGAGAAATGTAATCAAACCACTCTATTTTCTTACAGCTGCAGCTGTTCCTGCTAAGGTACATTTGTACAGCATGTAGACTGAAAACGATGGAAAATGTCAGACTCCAACATACACAGCAATGAAATGGGAATCGTGGCATGAAAAGTCTCTTAGCTTCAATTTCCTCACCTGTAGAGTCTAAGTGGTGTTTCAATATAATTACTCAGATACATGGATGTATTGAAAACTGTTAAAGACAGGGTAAAGTGAATTTATATCCCTAAATATCCAAGGCTACAAGGTTACAACCATAAAGTAAAGAGAGAAAACAAAATCTCTGAAAACCAGACAAATAAAATTTGTCCCATTGATTTATTGCCACATGCCGCCATAAGTAAGACTGTATTAGTTATGCAAACTGCGTGCAATATATTTACACTACTGAGGGTAAAAGCACGTCATCGTATGCCACTTCCTTCCTAAGAATCATAAACTTCCTAGTATTAACTACAACAATCAAGGCTTAACTACAACAAGACTGCGCACAAAGACCACTAGGGGGTGTACCAAGAAAGCATAAAATATGCGGAGACAAAGAAACAGGACAAAACTATCAAGGGAGGATATTGAGTTCAGAACCACACTTTTGAGGTCTCTCAAGAGGCTTCTAGAGTCTGTCGATAAACTTGATGAGATGTACATGAAATCTAATGAGACCCTCAATGGTGTGATAAAGGACCATCTAGAAAGTAAGCATACACTGACTGAAATAAAGAATATTATACAGACTCCCAACAGCAGACCAGAGGAGCGCAAGAATCAAGTCAAAGATTTGAAATTCGAAGAAGCAAAAAACACCCAACCGGAAAAGCAAAATGAAAAAAGAACCCAAAAATACGAAGATAGTGTAAGGAGCCTCTGGGACAGCTTCAAACGTACCAACATCAGAATTATAGGGGTACCAGAAGATGAGAGACAGCAAGATATTGAAAACCTATTTGAAGAAATAATGACAGAAAACTTCCCCCACCTGGTGAAAGAAATAGACTTACAGGTCCAGGAAGTGCAGAGAACCCCAAACAAAAGGAATCCAAAGAGGACCACACCAAGACACATCATAATTAAAATGCCAAGAGCAAAAGACAAAGAGAGAATCTTAAAAGCAGCAAGAGAAAGAAACTCAGTTACCTACAAGGGAATACCCATACGACTGTCAGCTGATTTCTCAACAGAAACTATGCAGGCCAGAAGGGAGTGGCAAGAAATATTCAAAGTGATGAATACCAAGAACCTACAACCAAGATTACTTTATCCAGTAAAGCTATCATTCAGAATTGAAGGTCAGATAAAGAGCTTCACAGATAAGGAAAAGCTAAAGGAGTTCATCACCACCAAACCAGTATTATAGGAAATGCTGAAAGGTATCATTTAAGAAGAGGAAGAAGAAGAAAAAGGTAAAGATACAAATTATGAACAACAAATATGCATCTATCAACAAGTGAATCTAAGAATCAAGTGAATAAATAACCTGATGTACAGAATGAACTGGTGACTATAATGAATCAGGGACATAGAAAGAGAATGGACTGACTATTCTTGTGGGGGAAAGGGGTGTGGGAGATGCGGGAAGAGACTGGACAAAAATCGTGCACCTATGGATGAGGACAGTGGGTGGGGAGTGAGGGCGGAGGGTGGGGTGGGAGCTGGAAGGAGGGGAGTTATGGAGGGAAAAAAGAGGAACAAATGTAATAATCTGAACAATAAAGATTTAATAAAAAAAATAAAAAGAGATAAAAAAAGAATCATAAACTTGGTTTTAATTTTTCTACTTATCTGAATATGAGTCAGAAAATCACCCCACTAATTTATAATTAGAAAAGAGTTGTGGGTGAGGCATCTGTAATATTAAAAGAACAGCCAAAACACATTATCATATGCAAATCTTCTCTCTTCTGTTCACACACAGGAGAATCATCACAACCACTGGGAATTTTCCCCAAAACTCTCAAATTGCCTAGTAATTCTGATACACACTTAATCCACACACTACCTTCCACTCATCCTAACTCAATTCAGAAACATTCATTCAAGGGTATTCAAATAAAATCAATAACAAAATCATTTACTAGTCATGCGTGACCTCAGCTTCCACAAACACCATTTTTGACTTTGGATTTTCAGAGAAGCCATGGGCCAAATTTGGTTCACATATGTATCTTGGATGTTTGTAAACTTGGGGATAATGAACTTAGAAAAGTGAGGCAACATTCCTCACTAGATCAAACAAAATCATCCTATTAATAACGGGTTTGGTAAATGGATGTGCTCACTTTCTCTCTCTCTCTCTCTCTGTCTCTCTCTCTCTCTCTCTTTCTCTCTCTCTCTCCCCTCTCCACTGAAAGACATTAAGGCTCATCTGTAATTGAAGAAATCTGAACTAATCACCACCAGAACTGACATAACTTCCCTAAAGGAATGAGAATATGAATAACAAAATTGCCCAAAAATTGCCCAAAACTACATCAGAATCTCCAGGAAGAGACTGGATCACATATTTTGAGAAAACTCTACAGATTGATGCTCACCAATGTTTTAATCTCATTTTTCATCTCCATTTACATGAAAAATTGGCATCTCCGAGGCAGAATTATATGTTTAAATACACAGATGCTGCACATAAAGCATCTCATGGCTGTTCAACAGAAACATAAGGCCACTGAAAGATATTAATTTGTTGGTACACATGGAAATGTGGCAAAGCAAAAATTGACAGGACAAACATTCTCACAAAGAAAATACAATACAGTAAAACACAATTAATAAGCACAATTAAATGAACCAAATTATAACCCATCAATAGATGAGAGAGGCGTGCCAATGGCTGTGCCTGCATGGTAACTATACAGTCAATTTTCTGGACTGTTAGACAAAATATGAACAAAGCTTTTGGATGATTAACTGGGTGTATTAGAATCCCATTAATTTAGCCAACATTTATTGAATACCTATCATCTTCAATGCACTGATAAACAATGGGATTATAACGATAAAAAGAGGCATGGTCCACATGTTCAAAAACCTGGCATTTTAAGGCATTTCTTTACTGCACCTTCTTAGGTCTATTATACATCATCTTACATTTCTTAAAAATCAACAAAAGCCTGTTACAACATGATTTTTCTATGTTCTTCAGTGCTCTTGCCTTACATGAGCACGTAAAAATGTTGTTCAGTTTACACTCTGCAATATTTTAGCCGTATATAGGCAGTAGAAATATATTTCATTTATGAATGTCTCATTCATTCAACAAATATTCATTGAGGGCCTATTCTGTGCCATATTCTTTGCAGTAACTGAAGACGGAGCAATGAGATATCAGTATAGTTCTTGTTTCTCAGAACTACAACTTGATGTTTATCCTTTTCCCAATAACAAAGCTCCTAGATGAGCCTTCCAGCTGGGCAGATGATTCACTTTGTCTGCTGCTCCAGTTGGCCCCCTCCTCAGACTATCTAAACTTCTCTCATCTCCATCGACTTATTTGGCTTGATTTCTATTCCCTTTCCTATCCAATCTGAATATTAATATGTGCTAACAAATTCATAAAAGATCTCTCCCTTCTGTGTGATAGTTGTGCATTTGTGCCATGGCCACTCGAGAGACCAGGTACTTAAACCACAGCAGCTCTAACGGTAGGGATTTCAAACTCTGACATAGACAATTTGAGAAAATAATTAGTCTAAACTCATAAGTAGTTACCTATATACCTATGCGGGGATTATGCCTATGGCCACCTGGCGTTAAATGTTGTGACAAGTATTTTGATATTTAATTGCATTGCCCATCTCATGGTGAGGTCCCAACAGGATGCTCGCACTTGCTTTTTTAGAGACTTAGGCATAGACCTTTGATTGATGGGTGCAATCATTTCATTATAGGAGTTTTTCATCCTTTTGTGTCCTGCTATTCATTCACTAAAATGAGCAGAGAACATTCATCCTCAAGACTTGGGGGCGGGGGGGGGGTGTTTGTTTTTTGTTTTTTGTTTTTAAGTACTTTCTAAAAATTTACCTTTATTGTTGAAAGTATTACAGATGTCCCCTTTGTTTGTGTTTCTGTTCCCATTGATCCCCTACACCCTGTACCCGCTCCTCTCAGGCCTTCACCATTCTAATTGTCTGTGCCCATGGGTTATGCATATATGCATGTAAATTCTCCAGTTAATCCCTCCCTACTCAGCCCCCCATCCCTGCCTTCCCTCTGAAATTTGTCAGCCTGTTCCATGCTTCTATGTCTCTGGTTCTATTTTATTCATCAGTTTATTTTTTATATTCCACATATGAGTGAGATCAGGGGTATTTATCTTTCTCTGACTGGCTTATTTTGCTTAGTGTAATACCATCCATGCTGCTGCAAAGGGTAAGAGATCCTTCTTTTTTACAGCCAAATAGTATTGCATTGTGTAAATGTACCACAGTTGTTGTTTTTTTATCCACTCATTCTTACCTATTGTAAATTGTACTGCTATGAACATAGGGGTGCATATATTCTTTCTGTTTGGTGTTTCTGGTTTCTTAGGATATATTCCTAGAAGTGGGAAAACTGGGAGTCCCATTTTTAATTTTTTGAGGAAACTCCATACAGTTTTTTACAGTGGCTGCACCAGTCTGCATTCCCATCAGCAGTGTACTAGGGTTCCCTTTTCTCCACATCCTTGCCAACACTTGTCATTTGTTGATTTGTTGATGATAGCCATTCTTACAGGTGTGAGGTGACACATCATTGTTATTTTAATTTGCATCTCTGCAATGATTAGTGACTTTGAGCATTTTTTTTTCCATAGGTCTCTTGGCCTTCTGAATGTCCACTTTGGAGAAGTGTCTATTTAGGACTTTGCCCACTTTTTAATTGGCTTGTTTGTCTAACTTTTGTTAAGTGGCATGTGTTCCCTATATATTTTGGAAACTAACCCCTTTTCAGGTATATCATTGACAAATCTGTTCTCCCATACAGTGGGCACTCTTCATTTTGTTGATGGTTTCTTTTGCCGTGCAGAAGTTCTTTATTTTGATGTAGTCCCATTTGATTATTTTCTCCTTAATTTCCTTTGCTCTAGGACATGTATCAGTAAGCATATTACTACAAAAAATGTCTGAGATTTTGCTAGCAATGGTTTCTTGTAAGATTTTTATGATTTCATGACTTACATTTAAGCCTTTTGTCCATCTTGAGTTTACTAGTGTTATTGTATATTGTGTAAGTTGGTTGTCTAGTTTCATTTTTTGGCATGTACCTGTCCAATTTTCTCAACAACATTTATTGAAGAGACTGTCTTTACTTTATTGTATGTTCTTGCCTCCTTTGTCAAATATTAATTGAGCATAATGGCTTGGGTCAATTTCTGGGTTCTCTGTTCTCTTCCATTGACCTATACGCCTGTTCTTGTGCCAGTACCAGGCTGTTTTGATTACAATGGCTTTGTAGTGTAACTTGATATCTGTTATTATGATTCCTCCAACTTTGTTTTTGGGACACCTTGTAATAGTGATTGAAATGTATATTGGTACAATTCTTATGAACAAAAATTTGACAATAACTATCAAAATTGCAGAAATCTTTGACACAACAGCCCAACATATGACATATTTTTCAGACATGCCTGCACAGGTAAAAAATGATATAGATGTACACACTCACTGTAGTATATTGTCTAATAGCAAAATCTCACCTTTGTAATATCAAAATATGCATCAATATGAGAAAAAATCAAATACATTATGGCATGAAAACTGGAATCATTGTTTTATTATCACAGATAGACCATAAGCCTAAAAGTTTAATGTATACTATTATTACATATAAATTTTACATTATTAATAATAAACACTAAAATCAAAAGCATAGTTACACTAAAAGCACAATAGCATAAACAAACACAAACCCTATGAAGTAAGAAATGAAATAAAGTACACAATAATGTGGATAAGCATTCAAATTGAGTCTGCAGATTTCTGTACAGACAGAAAGAATAAGGGTTTTGTCAAGAAAAGGAGAATGAGAAAAAGATTCTATTAGAATATATCATCCAACAATGGGCTTTAAAAAATATATGAGTGGTATATTTTATAAGCCTTTCAATAACAGAAAATAACTCTCAGTTGCCTTCAGAATTGAATGACAACTTGGCCGGAAATAAAATTCTGCGATCAAAATCTTTTTCCTTCAAACTTCAAATGAAAGGGCCTCCCTCACACCTTACACCAGACTAGGTTATACACACAAACAAACATGCCTTGCTTTTCTACTTCTGTAATAATATCCTGTATGTAATTATTTCAGTAATTAATTTCTTCCCCACCATCCTGTAAACTCCATGATAACAGAGACTGTGATTGTTTTATTTGCCTCTTATTCACCTAGGTTTGTGTCGATATAAAGGCACAGTAAATATATTTTAAACAAATAAATGAGCAGGTGAGTAAAAACAAAGAAATAGATAAAAGTCCCACTTGTATTGCTTTATTTTCTCCTGGCATTTTGCATTAGAGTAAAGGTATCTAAGTAAAGATCAAATTTACTCTGTAACAAATAAAGTTTATATTCTAAGGTCATGCTTAAAAGATTATTCAATATTCCTTAGAAAGTGCTAAGAATTTGTCTATGTACAGCTTTTTAAAGTCTGCACCATAGGACTTTTTTCTCCAGTTGAAATCATTTGGATTCAAAATTTAAATACACCTATTAAAATCCAATTATGTCAATCACAGTGACGCAAGATGTTGGGCAAACCATGAATACAACAATAGCTAACACAGAGTGCCTCCCTTGTGCTAGATGCTTTCCCAGGGAATTCATGCATAATAACCAATTAATCCCAAATGAACTCTATGAAGTTGGGTTAATTATGTAGATGAGGCATCTGAGAGAAACAGAGGTTAAGAAAGTTGTCCAGCTGTAGCTGCTTTGGCTCAGTAGATAGAGTGTCGGCCTGCCGACGGAAGGGTCCCGGGTTTGATTCTGGTTAAGGGCACATACCTTGGTTGCAGGCTTGATCCCTGGCCCTGGTTGAGGTGCGTACAGGAGGCAACCAATCGATGTGTCTCTCTCACTTCAACGTTTCTGTCTCTCCCTCTCCCTTCTACTCTGTCTAAAAAAATCAATGGAAAAAATATCCTCGAGTGAGGATTAATAAAACAAAACAAAAGTTGTCCAAAAGAGAGAACCACTGGGGGAGAAGAGAGTGTCCTCCATACTTAAGATAAACATCATCTGCATGTATATAAAATATGAATGTGTATGCGTAGAACAGACATATAGGAGAAACTCAGCAGTGGTTGCTCCTGGAGGGACTAGAGGAATAAGGATCTACAGTGAGAGGAGGATTGAGATTTTACTATGAACACCTTTGTACTGTTTGAAAGGTTTACTATGTATATATGATACACTGTCAGTTTGAAAAAAAGAAAAAAGAGGAAAACTACTACCTATCCTGAGTGTGTTATTTATGCTCCATTTGGCGAGGGGTGCCAAATGAAGAGAGAAAAGCCAAGGCCCAAACTATCAATATCACGGTCTTGCCATCGTCAGTCCTGGGCAAGTGTTTAACAGAGAGCACTGAGGGTAATTTACAAATGTAAAAAATATGGATTTTGCAGGTGCTACCAATATGCCTTTGAGGATAAACCTATTTAACATATAGCTTGTTTCCTTTTGTTTGAATTGTTTTATATATCAATTCATTTTAATTATTTATTTTTAAATATATTTTTACTGATTTCAGAGAGGAAGGGAAAGGGAGGGAGAGATAGAAACATCAATGATGAGAGTCATTGATTGGCTGCCTCCTGCATGCCCCCGCACTGGGGATTAAGCCCACAACCCAGGCATGTGCCCTTGACCGGAATTGAACCCGGAACCCTTCAGTCCCCAGGCCGACGCTCTATCCACTGAGCCAAACCAGCTAGGGCCATGTCAATTCATTTTAAAAGGCCCTTGTGAAATATGTTTCCACTGTATTACATAACTATACATTAGTCATTTTATTTATTAATAGAATAATTGCATTGTGTTCTATCTACATGTGCTGATATTCAGAAGTATTTCTTTGAAAACAGCACTGGCTTTTTGATCCCCATAATTCCAGTTTTGTAATCATTCGACATCAAATTAGGAGCAAATCTCATCATTTTCAAAGCTATATTGAGGTGGTATGATGAGCTATCACTCTAAGATATTGTTTCAGTTGTCATGAAAAGCACCTATAAGGAGAACTAATCGATATGTCTGTTTCAAAATGAGCTTTAAAAAAAAGCTATAATATGAAAGACATGAAATAAATTACAGAAGACAAGACGTATAGTAGGATGAGCCACTACTATTATTTTGCCTTCAGCTCAATCACGCTCAACAAAAAAAATAATAACCCACAGGATACAAGACAGGATGGAATGGGGTTGGCAGTGCTTTTTGCACTCTGAGATAATTACAGGCAAGCAAGGACCTTGGACCTTAATAAAAACACTTAATCTTTCTAAAAGTATTTTAAATATATATTTGATGTAAGAGGATCACATCATTTGGCGAGATAAAGGCAAATAACCATAGCTGATATTTAATAACACATTCCAAACAACCTTGCACTCTTATGTTCATTATCACATTTAATATCCCATTTCCTAAATGTTCAAGATAACAAAAAAGTGCCACAAGGATAAATAACTTATGCAAATAAAACACCATAGAAACAGAAGAGAAAAAAATCAAGTCCAGGCCTCTCAATTCTACGTCCAGAGTTGAGCACACAGCACTGATTCACCAAATATTGACTTAGCTCCTCTCTGCACGTGCTCTCCTAAGACCTTAGGATGCCGTTCTCCCAAAGGGATTACTTTTCAGTGGGAGAAACTGCTGGTGGGTATCAAGTGAACACAGGTATTTTTAATTACATTTTATGATAAATGATATAGTGGAAATGAAAAGCGTGTGGTAAGGCTGAGGTGAAGCTCCTTTTAGTAGTGGAGTCAAGGAAGGCTTCTCAGGGGTTGTGGCACTGTGCTGAGCCTTAAGGGGTGTGAAGATCACTAGGAAGGACTTTACAAGCAGAAGGGAAAACAAAGTCCCGGAGGTTTAAAAAACAAACACCTCCCCATGTTTGCAGAACAAAAAGGAGGCCAGTGTCCTGGACTGTGGAACAAGAAGGAGAACGGCATGAGTGAAATCTATAGAGGTGGGAACAGGGCCAGAAGATATAAAATCATAAAAGGAGTTTGAATTTTATTCTAAATGACTTAGGAATTCATTTAAGGGGTTTATTAGAAAATAACTACCTAATTGACAATTTTAAATGGAGAATTTGCTTGGCAAATACTTAGATGCTGGCACGAGTTACTTAAATTGATAGTAGAACTTACACTTAAATAGGCATAGTTTTGAGAGTGAAAGGAGGCATTACTAATAATTACACTATGATGACGGGTCTAAACTAGGACTGTTCCAGGTGTGTAGGTTGGCTTTTGCTACATAGCATACTACCCATTGGATTTAAGCAACATTTATTTAGCTCATGATTCTATGAGTCTTAGGAACCTGCCTCCCTTATTTCCTCTGAGCTCCCGGGCAGAGCGAAGAAGGCCAGTTGATGGCTGAATTATCTAGATGGCCTCTGAGTCGAGTCTAGACTCATATGTCTGGCTGTTATCAAGCAAGGGGTATGGGAGCAAATGTGCCACAGACTGCTTCCCATGTGCTAGATGTCCTTTCAGGGAATTGGTGCAGATTAGCTAATTAATCCTAAATTAACTCTGTGAAGTTGGGTTAATTTTATAGGTGAGGCATCTGCCAGGGTGTCTCATCCACATGGTGGCAACGGAGTTCTACAAGCAACAAAAGGTGAAGCTACAAGACGTTTTGAGACCTAGGCTCATAACTCATATTCCTTACATGTAACCCATCATTTCTACTACATTCAACATTTCAAGAGAAGATCACCAGGCCCGCTCCAGATTTAAGGGGTGAGGAATCAGGCTCCACCTTTTGGTGATAGTTACTGCCGAGTATTACAGCCATTTTGCACTCTACAACACCAGGCACACCGAAGGTCTCATCACCCTGCGTTTACTGAAATGAGGAAAACTAAAGAAAGCACAGCTTCTTTCCAAGTACCACAAACCCAAGCCCATGCTACTGCCCTCTGACTTCACACTGAGAAGGCTAACCCCTATTTTGTAAAACTGCTGTTTGGAATTCTCTGCTATTCTTTAGACGGCCTCTTATTCTAAAAAAATAATAGCTTTGCTTTCTAGCCTGCTTTAGCCTGCTTGAATAATGAGGAAGATAAACTTAGCTGTCTGACCTTGTAGGCCAGAGACTAGATACGCCCATACTCTCAATGCCATGCCAGGTGTATTTTTAATTGGATAGAACTGTGCTGTTTTCAAGGCCACCAGCGAGATTACCACTAAGCACACATAGGACTGGCCCTTTAATAAAAAGGGAAGTTCTGCTTGTAGCTTGGCCCAGAATTTGAAAGGCATTTTTCTCTGGGCCGGCACGTAATAATAAGAAAGTGTGACTCCAAACTCTCCGAGCATTGCTTGATTTATTCCAGTTCTCTGTAACAATACACAGGGCTTAGAATTTTGATAATATCTCCTTTCAAAGCCATATTGGGACTGCAAAATACTAAAGAGCTGACAGTCTTGGAGGTTGTCTAAGATGGACCCTCTGGATTAGAGTAATCCTTTAAACCATTCATATTCTCAGAATGAAGCACGCATCTTTAAAGTAAATGCTTAAATCAGGAATATACACTGAATATATTGGTCAAACATAGAAGATATTTGTAATTCCTGGTCCTATGCTTCTTGGTTGCTCAAGCTGCCTCTGGGGCAAAATACTCTCATAGCCCTGGGATTCTTACCCTTCAGGGGACATGTTGATGGCAGTTACAAAATTAATAACCACAATTGGACCATTAATAATTTGTCTGTAGTTTTGCCAAATTTTCTAAGGAAATTAAAAAAGAATCAGGATAAAATTCTGAGCAGCGGAGAAACAGGAAGAATGTGCCAGCCCCATGGATCCCATAACTTGACATGTTCTTAGCTTTAGTCCTCTTCTGGTACTCCCATTCCCTCCTCCCTGGAATGCAAGATCTCCACTAGTCCACTTAGTAATCAGACCCCCACCTCTAATGCAACTAGTCAGCTCTCAATGGACAAAGATTTTTCAGAAGCCTTTATTTTAGTTTCCAAGAGTTTCTTGATGAGCTGTCAGGTTTGGGAAACACTGATGTTATTGACAAGTTTATAGTTGAACCTGGATTCTTCACTTATTCTTGTTCCAAATGACATTTATGTTGTCTTAGAACTAAAGAAATCATAATGTATAAATTATTTTCCAAGGAGAGACAAATCAATCTTTTGATTTCTTTGAGATGCTTTTACTAGAAAAAGAAAACTTTGTGTCACTAAATTTTAAAAAATCCTTCTTGTAGTGGCACACTTATCAAATTTCAGGCACCTGGCTCCTGTAAATTAGAACAATTTCTTAGGGCAGATGCCACTTTTATGTAGTCAGTCTTCAAGACTGCACACTATTCTCCTAAAAAGAATGCTGAAGTATATGAAAGTAAACAATATCAATCACAGAGTACAGAGAAAATTTCTGCTCTATCACACATAAACTAATGGAGGGCAAAATCAGTGCAAAGAGAAAGGATTGTTACTTCTTCTTTTTGTGTACAACAAATACTGTCAAATGATAATAGCAAGACTGGCTATAATCATTGAGTCCTACACCAGAGCCTCTATGAGGCCTTTCTATGTGCATGTTACTTGCATTAGACTAGTTAATCTTCACACAATCATGAGGTAGGAGTACCATCCCTGCTTTAAAGACAAGGAATCCAGAACCTAAGAATACTAAGAAACTTGTCTACGTCACAAAGTTGATAAGTGATAGCGCTGGGTTAGGACCCAGATCCTCATACCCAAACCCATAAATTCCACCATTACTACAACTTGCCATAGTGTGAAATTACTAGGTATGGAGCAAAGGCAGAGAGGGTAACAAGATCTGAAAACATGATCATTATTTCTCAATGTGTACTTCATGATGACTACAAGTTTTACTTCCAAACTTGAGATCCTCTCAAATCCAATGATCAATCCATAATTCAGGTAAATATTTACTCCCAGGGGAAAATGAGGGGATCATCATGTTTGATTACATGTTCATCTTTCAGTCCTTTACACTTAGAGACTATTACTAAGCTAAAATGTGGGTGTTTTTTAGAGGCAGGTATTTTATTGTCTGATCTTGTATATATCCTATTCATATCTGTCAATGAGATCAAACTTTCTTTGGTGCTTGATCAATAAAAGATAATAGAATTCAGGGGTTGCCCACCAAATGCACAGAGGTCACTGGTGGGAATTAATTGATCCAACTGAATGGCTCCCATTCAAGGGGACAAGGGGGAATCAATGCAAGTCCTCCTTTCCGATATACCATTATATGGATTTCCTGCAAGAAAAAAGACATTTCACCAATTTGCCAAGTAGTTCAGGAATTTTCACAACTAGTGAAGCAAAAGTTAGCCATATATGGCATAGTCCTAGGAATAATTTTGTTTGAAAGTGATTTATGTCTCAACTAGGGGTGAATAGTCAGTGAAGATCACTTGAACATAATTTGAAAGCTTTCCAAATGACTAGTAAAGACTTTAAAATGCCATGCATTCACATAGCTCTGCTTTTTTTGCTTGTTTCTATTTATCTTCTAAGTGGGAATGTGTCTTTAAAATTTCCACAAAAAAATGCTTAAGTTGTTTTATTAAAAATATTCTAAAGAGACATTGTTTCCAGTAAATGGAATATTTAAATATCTATTTCATATCTCTATTTTCTCCTGAATATTATCCACAGAGTTTCTCTGCTATTATATAAGATTTTGATTGAGGTAGGTTAAGAACTGCTTAAAGTTGCTTTAGGTACAGTTTAATAACCCAAATTTAATGGTTTTTAGATACATAAAATTTCCCTATGATTCAGTGACACATGCTGGGTCCAATTATTTGAATGTGTCTAGATGAAAGTCAAGAGCATTGAACCATATAATCCCTGGGACTATGCTCTTAATTTTATAACCCCTCTCACCTTCTGTTTTCAAAACCGAAGGACCATTTAGCCCAAATATCAAGATTGTAAGAGACCCCTGCCTACATTTTAGCAAAGGTAGGGTGAAGTTTTATCATGTCTATCAGTCCTTGTAAAAGCTGAGAGTGAGAGGGCAGAGTAATGATTTTTATGACAGGAAAATTGCAAGGATCATAACAAAACTGTAGAGGATATGATTTTTATTTCAAAGGCTCCATTTAAATTAGTTCCTCATAATTGCTGGTGGGGAAAAAAGGGGAGCTGTATCTTTTTTCGTTAAATAACTTTATAAAATCTTCTATCTACAGCTAACCAGAGTTTTCCAATATGTCAGGAAACTCACTTTATTTTTTTAATCTATTTTATTGATTTTTTACAGAGAGCAAGGGAGAAGGATAGAGAGTTAGAAACATCGATGAGAGAGAAACATCAATCAGTTGCCTCCTGCACACTCCCTACTGGGGATGTGCCCGCAACCAAGGTACATGCCCTTGACCAGAATCGAACCTGGAACCCTTGAGTCCGTAGGCCGACGCTCTATCCACTGAGCAAAACCAGTCAGGGCAGGAAACTCACTTTAAAAAAGCAAATAGGAGACAGATCTACACTCAATTCCTCTAGATAAAAAAGCATAAAACTTTGCTTAATGGAGCTAAATGACTAAGATGAGCTGTCTACATTAATAAAATCACCTAAGAAATGGCCAAAGTATATTTTGTGCTGTGTGGAGGGAGACAAGCACTGACAATCAAAGCCAGAGAGTTTATTAAGGAAGTTTAATTAAGACACATCATCTTCAGAAATATGAGTCCTTAATTTGGAGACAATCACTGACAAACTTAGGTCAGCTGTGCTAATTACCAAAGATTGGAAATTCAGAAAATCAGGATGTTAAAAAAGAGTATGCTAGAAAAATAAATAAAGAAAATAAAGAAAATAAAATAAAATAAATAAAATGAAATTTAAAAAAGATTTAAAAAATAAAATAAAATAAAGAACAACACAAAAAAAAGAGTATGCTAAAGTGTGATTTGTAAATGCGAATACACTGCCCTGCCCGGACAGTGTATTGCTGGGACTCTGAAATTATGACAGAGACGTCTGTAGATTTTGGCAGGGTTGGGACTTAACTGATACCCAGTTAGACCTCCTAGGAAGTTCAGAGTTTCTCTCTAAACATACTGACACCTGGGAGCCTCAACACCAGAGCCGAGGACTAGTACTACATCTGTCAGCTGAACCTTCAATTTTTTAATAATTCAGTTTAATTGGAAGTATTGTCTTCATTTGATCCAAATCTGTCTCTTTGAAGTTTTGTTGTTTAATTCCTGCTCTCTAAAATGATCCAGATGTAGTCTAATGCTACTTCTCTACACATACCTGGCATGCTTTTTCTTTTCTAACACAGCTGGATCCCCTGTTGTTTCTACTGTCCCGTAGAATCCTGTTTTAGTCCCCATCACTATCTGGGTCAGTTTCTTCTGGAAGAAATCTAGTTGCTGAGCTTCTTAATCCATGATATCACAGCATGTGATCTCTTCAGTGTGTCATATGACAGCCCTATTGCCTCTAGTCCTCCGGACTCTAAAATTGTGAAATTGCCACCTATGTTTGCATTAACATTTTGGCATTTGGACCACACTGTTGGCTGATTTTGAACTTGTAATCAACTAAAAAACCTGTCTTTCTCTTATGAACAGCTATTGAGCCAGGTTTCTCTATATTTTGTTCTTCACTTGTTGATTAAACTAAGTCTAAATGTGTTTCATCCTTATGGAACAAATGATCAACATCTATTTGAAGAACAATTAGAAATGTTGGTAAATACTTTTTCAACCTCTTTTTCTGCCTATGCTGACTGCGGGATATTTATATTCATTTTTGTGCACACACACACAAAATGTAATTATATACACTCTTATGATCCCCCCTTTTTCTAAGTTGCACTTTGTAAATGTCTTTAAAGTCTTGCGATATCTATTTATTCATCTATATTTGCATTTGTAATGGCTTCATAATATTCCAGTTTTAGATGAAACATTGTTCCAGGTCCTAAGTCTATATAACAACCCACTTCAAAACATACCTGACTGAAAACAATATTTGTTTTGCTAATGAATCTGCAGTTTTGAAGAGCTCAACAACTGGTCTCTGCTCTACTTAGCATCAGTTGTAGTGGCTGAAAGGCTGGAAGGTTGGAATCATCTGAAATCTCACTCACTTTCCTGACTGGCACATGCTGGTTGTCAGCAGCGACCTCAGCTGGGGCTTCCTTCTGGAACACCGACAGGTGACCTTGCCATGTGCTCTGGGCTCCAAACAACAGCATGGGTTTCCAGGGAGAAAAATCCCAAAAGAGAGAGAGCCAGGTGAATACTCATACTGCCTTTAAAAGTCACCCAACTTCACTTTGATCATATTCTACTCAGTGAGAGAGTCCTGCCTAGGTTCGGGGGTGGAGGGGAGGGAACACAGACTCAAATTGCAAATGGGGGAGTGATAAGGTTAAGAAAGAGCATGTGGGCCTGGAAATACTGTGATGTCTGCTTTTGGAAAGGACTGCCACCACAGCCACAACTGCTTTAACCTACTTAATACTTTTTAAATTGTCACCATTAGAAAAAGTGCTGCAACAACGATTCTCAAATAAATATACATTTGTGAGTATTTGAACAATTCTTTCTCTAGGATACATTCTGAAAACAGTGATTAATGGGTCATATTTTATGCACATTTTTAAGGCTTTTGATAGATATTGGAAAACTGCCATTCAAAAAAAAAACACACACACACACATGATGGGAATTTAGAGCCCAACCATCAGTATATAAATGGAAAGATCCATTTCCTGTCTCCGGTTTAAACACTCAGTGTTTAGTATTAAATATCTTTGATTACTAGTTCACTTGAACACTTTATGTCTACTGGTTATTAGTATTTCTTCTGAGAAATTGCTTTTTTATTCTTGGCCTATGATCGCTTTTTTCTTTTGATGTTTCTATTTTAGATCTTTTAGAGAATTATGTATTATTGACATTAAAACTTGTCAACTATATTGCAATGTTTTTCCTGATTTGTTATTTGCCTTTTATACTCTATGTGAAGTTCTTATATTCATTGTGAATAATGGTTTGTTTGCTGCCTGGCTGGTGTAGCTCAGTGGTTGAGCATTGACCTATGAATCAGGAGGTCGGGGTTCAATTCCTGGTCCGGGCACATGACCAGGTTGTGGGCTTGATCCCCAGTTGGGGGCGTACAGGAGGCAGCCAGTCAATGATTCTCTTTCATCCTTGAGGCAGCCAGTCAATGATTCTCTTTCATCCTTGAGGTTTCTTTCTCTCTCTCCCTCTCCCTTCCTCTCTGAAATCAATAAAAAAAAATTATTTTAAAATAATAATAATAATAGTTTGAGGTCTTTTTTAAGACTCAAACATTACATAAAAATTCACCTATATTTTTTCTATTACATATTTTAGAAATAATTTTTATATAATGTCTTCAATAAATATGAATTTTGATATATGGGAAGAAGTAAAAAATTATTTTTCTGAATAACTATTTTCTTGAAAAATATTTCTTTAATAATCCATTGTCTTCTATTATTGGAGATGTCACCTTTATCATACACCAAATACATAAATATACTAGTTTTTAATTTTTGTTTTCTATATGCTTCCACTTGTCTATTTCAACTTATCTATCAAGCTATTCTTCCACCTCTTAATGTATTCTTTTTTTTAATCTTTAATTTCTTTGTTGATTAAGGTATTACACAGATACTGCTGTTTTATAGGCAATGATAAAAAAAAAAAACTTCCTTATTTCTTAAAGCCATTTGAGAATCTTGTGGAAATTTTAGATTCTTTACCTAGAAAACTGCAGATATGCACATACACAAAATTGTTTTAATTCAGTCTGCTACAATTGCCCATCCCTGAGACCTATATAAGGGTTTCATTCTTGCACATCATTCATGAATTTAATTCCTGAGTATTTTATTACTTAGGCTGTTATTGTAAATGAGCTCTCTTTCTATTTCATTTTGTTATATTTGTTTGTTGATAACATATGGGAAAGCTGCTGACTTTTTAAAACAATTCATTTTATCTAACCACCTTTATGAATTCTTTTAAATCTAATTGTTTTCATTTTAAATCCTTTGTGTTCTATATAAGTAATCAAATCACCTGCATTGAATATAATATTGCCTTCTCTTTTCCAGTATTTAAATGATATGTATCATATTAGAATAGTTAAATAATGCTTAATAAAAACAGATAATATACTTCTATTTGTATTCTTTTTTTTAATGCACAAGTTTATGAGAATGCAACTAGAGTTTCACCAGGCTATATGTCCAAGATAAAAAAATATTTACTCTGTCAGTTTCCTTCTGTTCTTCATAAGTTTTCTTCTATTCCCAGTTTACTAACCATAAATACCTTTTTAAACTTTTATCAAGATATAATTCACTACTATAAAATTCACCCTTTACAAGTGTACAATTTAATGATTTTTAGTATATTCCAAAACTTATGCAACCATTACCATTATCTAATTCCAAAACATCTTCAGCATTCCAAAAAAGAAACCATTTCAGCACTCCCAATTCCCCATTTTCCTTAGGCCTAGCTAACCATTAATCTACTTTCTGTCTCTATGAATTTGCCTATTCTGGACCTTCCATGTAAATACTGCTTATGAAATGCAACACATTATTTCCAACTCTAGAGTTATTTTGGAATACTGATTTTTCTCCATTTTATATTAGCTGTTAATTTTGTACTGCTAGATGAATGCTGATCAGTTTTATAAGTATGCCTCTATGTCTTAAATCTTTAATGAATTTCAAACAGAAATGTGCCAATTATTTGTATAACTTCTATGTAGGGATATTTTGTTCCATTGATATAAAAGCTATATATTTACTCTCATCTTCAGAGTTATCTTGTCTGCATGTCTCTATTTTGCCTTCAAGTATGTCCTAAAAAAACTGTTGAGAAATTGGCTAAAAACATGATACACTGTTTCTGCTTTACCTGCCAAGCTTTACCACACGCTGAATAAAGAGGACCATATAAAATGACACACCCCATGCTCCAATAAAGAAATGACAGAAGGCCCTCACAAACATGAAGGGCTTTTTGACTAAGTTTATTCTAAGTCACCACATACTAACTCCTACTAATCAAGGCACCCCTTTCTGTACGTGAATAAACCACCCCTTTCACAACAAAATCCAGACTCCTCTCTACTCTAGTCAAATAACACAATTTTCAGGGGGAAAAAACACACACTTTTTAAAAAGTGAAATTGTTATTTTCCTTCCTCTAAATTCTGTAACATTTCCTTTTCCATGATACCTGAAAAATTATAGACAATGTGGCAATTGCTAAATCCTCACTTTAGTGTCTGCTTGTAAACACTACAGCCTAGTGGAGAAATGGTGAAAGGGGCATCAGTAGAATTCACATCAATGTGATTCTTTTTTTTTTTAATTTTCAAGTAAAATTTATTTTTTAATTGTAGTTGTCATACAATATTATATTAGTTTTAGGTGTACAACCCAGTGGTTAGACAGTTATATAACTTACAAAGCGATCACTCTGATAAATCTAGTACCCATCTGACACCATACATGCTTATTACAATATTGTTGACTATAAATATTTAAAGAACTAACACCTCTACTCCTCAAACTATTTTTTAAAAATTCAAGAGGAAGAAACACTTCCAAACTCTTTCTATGAGGCCAGCATCACCCTAATCCCCAAACCAGATAACGACACGACAAAGAAAGAGAACTACAGGCCAATATCCCTGATGGACATAGAGGCTAAAATCCTCAACAAAATTTTAGCAAATCAGATCCAGCATTACATTAAAAAGATCATACACCATGACCAAGTAGGATTTACTCCAGGGATGCAAGGCTGGTGCCATATTCACAAATCAATAAATGTGATACATCACATAAACAGACTGCAAGACAAAAATCACATAATCATATAAATTGATGCAGCAAAAGCATTTGTCAAAATCCAACACCCTTTCTTGATAAAAAACTCTCAGCAAAGTGGGACTAGAGGGAACATACCTCAACATATAAAGGCCATATACGACAAACCTACCGCCAACATCACACTCAATGGGCATAAACTAAAGCCATTTCCCTCCAGAACAGGAACAAGACAGGGATTCCCTCTTTCACTACTCTTATTCAACATAGTTCTGGAAGCCCTGGCCATAGTGATCAATGTGATTCTTGAGCTACAGTTCATATACCATGACATACTGAATTTTATGATAATCGTTAATTTAACTTATTATTCTTCCTCCAAATATTTGTTCAATATAAATTATCATGAAAGATGAAGAGTCATGGGCTCTGCAGAGGGGCCCAAGGAATGGTCCCATGGAGCACTCGGTCTATAGGGCTCCTCCCTGCCAATGGAGACTGACCGACCCACTTCGGGGCTAGGGCTAGACCTGGCCACAGTCCAGGGCCGAGGGTGGGTGGGAAACCAAGGTTGCTCTGTCCACCAAGCTGCCCCCAAAGCTCAGCCCCTCGGGGTCTCCTGCACTGACAGCTGCACCCTGACATGCAGACAGAGCTGCCTTCCCCCGCGGGTAGACCACAGCCCCCAAAGCCGCCATCCTCTGGAACCTGTCTCTTTCTAACACCCTCTTGCACAAGAGTTTGACCTCCCAGCCCACCAGAGCTCTGGCCTCCTGCGATGGGTATAGGTACGTGCATGGGATAGTTTACAGCAAAACAAAAAATGGAATCACTTAGGTTGGCGAAGACGTGGAGTTCGCTGAAGCAGGTGTAGTAAAGGAAAACAAACCTTAGCCTTTCCTCACAGACACTGCAGGAATTTACAGTTCTTCTCAGAATTTAGCAGAGGACACCAGCCGCCCTGGGCGCCAAGTCTGCTCATGGCATCTCTGAGCTCAAGCCTTCGCTCCCCTGTCGGAGCCACCCTGAGCCAAGTAAGAAGACGACCCCCCACAACCAAAGTAGCCAGACAACCTCCGCACTTGCTCCATTGAACCCTTTTCGACTATAAAGCAACTCGGAACTCATTTCTTCCGTGGTCTTGGGGGTTCTGTCTTGCAGGTGGAAGCCCTTGTAATGAAGTCATCTTCCTGCTTTGTTTTCGTTGGCGTGTAGTGTAGTTTTTTGACAATATACCCCTGCGCACACAGGCGCCCGCACAGGGGGCCACACTGAATGCTGTAACCCACACCCAATAAAGACGTGACCGAGCCCAGCCAGGTGCGGCTCAGTGGTTGAGCGCTGACCCAGGAAGCAAGAGTCACCAGGTTCCATTCCTGGTCAGGGCATATACCCTGGTAGTGGGCTTGATTCCCCAGAAGGTGGCATGCAGGAAGCAGTCAATCGATAATGCTCTCTCATCATTGATTTTTCTACCTCTCTCTCCCTCTCCCTTCCTCTCTGAAATCAATAGATATCTACATCAAGTGACAGAAACCCTTAAAAAAAAAAAAAAAGGAAGATTGGCTGAGGACAGAGCCCACCCCATGCTGTCCCTTAGGCTGGGGAAAGCCACGTGCCATGGAACTCTCTCATGAGAGGTAGGAAGTAACTCTCTTATGCAAAGCAGGAGCACCTGAGGCCATGGCAGGGAGAAGGCTAGGACTCAAAAGAATAAGGCCATAGCCCACCACCCAGGGCACATAAGGCTCACAGGTGATGCTCGAATTGGGTTTGTGGATTTTCATCTGTGGGGAAGTCAACACTAGCCAGTCACCTGTTGGGGGTATATTCCGATGCGGCAGCCATCTATGATTTCACTACTCTGACCACTGTGTCAAGAGGTGCCAAAAGCCAGCTCCTGAATCTCCCAGATATCAGTGAGGATGCCAAAGATGGGAAAAGTAGAGGTTATCAAGTCATTGCAGTGACCTGAACGTATAATGTGATCTTGATTGTTCTGAATGTCCTGAAGATCTTAGGACATACGGTCATTGAAAATGAGCTGGAAGGCCTTGACACTCACTTGAATAGCAAGCCACCTAAAACTGGCTGTAAATAAAAGGATAAAAGAGGCATGAATCTCATGGCCGCTTGCCCTCAAAGTGAGCTGGATGCTGAAACTGTGAAGAGCATCCTGATTGAATACTAACTTCATCATGCTGAAGTGACTCTGCAGAGTGATCCCGCATCAGATGACCTCATTGAAACAATGGAAGAAAACAGAGTATATCCCCAGGATGTGTATATTAAGTAAGACTGATCAGATCTCCACTGAAGAATCAGCTATCATCTCTAAGGTGGCTCACTATTTACCCATTTTTCCCCATCACCACTGGACTTTTGAAGACCTGTTGGAAGATATATGGGACTATGTCAAACTAATGAAGATTTATACCAAACCCAAAGGCCAGTTAACAGATTACATAAATATTGCAAGTGGTGCTGCCTTACCCTAGGGCAGTGATGGCTAACCTTTTGAGCTCGGTGTGTCAGCATTTTGAAAAACCCTAACTTAACTCTGGTGCCATGTCACATATAGAATTTTTTTGATATTTGCAACCATAGTAAAACAAAGACTTATATTTTTGATATTTATTTTATATATTTAAATGCCATTTAACAAAGAAAAATCAACCAAAAAAATGAGTTCATGTGTCACCTCTGACACACGTGTCATAGGTTCACCATCACTGCCCTAGGGCCATCGTAAAGGATTGCTGCATGAAGATTCACAAAGATTTCATCAAAGAATTTAAGTACGCTCTAGTCTGGGGTCTTTCTGTGAAACACAATTCTCAAAAGGGGTAAAAACCATTTAGTTAGAGGAGTAGAATGTCATTCAGGTTGTGGAGAAGTGACAACCACACCAGCTTTCTGCCAGACCAACCACACCAGCTTTCCCCATGACCAGACACCCTACCACAAGTTCTTTCTGGCTTTGGCAGCCACTGGATCAGGATTCAAGGGAGGAAGGTGGAGGTACCCAAACTGGAATTTCATTTGCTTTGTCTTGTTGTCACTTTGTATATTGAACTACTAGAGGCCTGGTGCACGAATTCATGTACAGGTGGGGTCCCTCTGGGTGGCCTGCAGGAACCGGGCCGAAACCCACAGTCCAACGCTGCCTGCTGCTCCCACTCATCCCAGCTCCACTGTGCCTGCTGCGGGCTCTGCCCAATCAGTCCCAATCAGGAGAGGCTCGTGCTGCCACAGCAGCGCTTGCCAGCCATGAGCCCTGCATCTGGTGCCCTCCCAAGGGGAGTGGCCTGTGGGATCAGGCTGAAACCAGCTCTTCGACATCCCCCAAGGGATCCTGGATTGCGAGAGGGTGCAGGTCAGGCTGAGGGACCCCACCGGTGCACGATCGGGCTGGGGAGGGACTGTGGGAGGGTTCCAGGGCATGTCTGGCCCATCTCGCTCAGTCCTGATCGGCCAGACCCCAGTAGCAAGCTAATCTACCGGTCGGAGCATCTGCCCCCTGGTGGTCAGTACACGTCATAGTGAGCCCTTGAACAGCCTTAGCATATCATTAGCATATTATGCTTTGATTGGTTGTTCAGTTGTTCTACTGTTCAGTCCATTTGCATATTACCCTTTTATTATGTAAGATATAAAGATTCGGTAAAGATTTCACAAATATCTATTCATAATTAAGGTGCCCATAAGATCACTAACATTTTTGAAATCTTGTTCAGGGCATGTGTATGCAAATCTGCAAATATGTAAACAAGGACACCTTTCACTAAGGTGAGGCTAATGAATATTTAATGAACTCTTGAGTGACATAACCTTTCAGTGACAGTGCTCTTTCTGATTTTAATGCTTGCATATAGGATACATCAGTAATTAATTATTTAAACTTGTATCTTTCATCATTTCATTAATGGGAAATAAAGACAAACCTGAATATATTCTATTACTGAAGAAAATTACAAAATACTATAACTGCCCAAGAGAAAAAATGTTGTGAAAGCTCATATAGGGCAAACTTTGTTGATTTTTCAAATGGCCTATATTTACAAAAATACATTAAGATAAATATAGCTTTATAGCAGCACAAATATTTCACATTTGACTTATAAATATGATGGATAAGAGCAGCTACAAAACAGAAGGAAAGAAATATCCTTAAAATATTCAATTCTAGCACATGTTTATGACCTTTTGTGCCTTGTGCCACATGGGGAATTATTCATTCACAGAACATTGATAATAATGTGACATACAGTCTATACACAGTGAATCAAATCATTGAGCTGGGAGGCGGAAGACTGTAATTCTCCTTTGACTCTGCCATTACCTGTGTGACCCTGGCCAATTCATTCATGCACTCAACAAAATTTTTAAAAACTTCTGCCATGTGCTATGCACTCTACCAAGGAGTTCATAAAGTTTACAGTCCAGTCATTTAACCTCTCTTCAAGTCATTTACTTTCTTAGAGTAAGACAAGACACACACAAAATTTCTTTAATCTCAAGTATTCTAATTAATTAAATGGTAGGATTGGATATTTATAATATCCTATCAAAGACTCCTGAATCTTCATCAATAAAACATGTGATTTCAGCCATGCTCTCTATAAAGATTGTAGGTTGTGCTGAGTTATGCATACCATGTTGCAAGATCCTCATGTGACCTCTAGCATCAATTCCTTGAGCCAATTGGCATTTTTGCTATATGCTATGCCAAATACTATCAAAATACTTGCTGAACAATGCAGGTGTCCCATAAGCATAAGTTCTTTAAGTTCCATTTCATAATTCAGAGAATTCCAACCAGTGTGAATAAGCTGTGGGGGGTGTGAGGAGATAGCAATTTTCTCCAGCTTCAGAGTAATGGGATAGGGTATGTAGGCTAGAGCACCTGGCTTGTGGTCTCCTAAACCAAGCAGTTGTTATGTAGTGTCTATGTACATATATCATTTTCTAGGTATGCCATGATGTAAAAGATACTGGGAAGTATTACCCTAACCAGCCAAGTTATAAAATCAAAACTGTAAATATTACAATGTAGGTAAATAAGAATCAGAAGAAAAGTAGGTAAAGGTCTCAGTCAAGTTCTAAAAAGTCTTTTAGAGCCCCCAAACTAATTTAATATGATCTGTATAAAATTGGAGCCAATTTACATTAGACTATATCAGACTATTTCAGAAAGTGTAAAACTATACATGAATATGACATTGAATCTAAAGTGAATGAGTTAAGCAGGCATCTTTTCTCAAAGTCTCAATTAAAGGTATGAATTCATTATGTCAGTTTGTGAGGCAGTATCCCTTTCCCTTTTATTTAATACTAGAGGCCGGGTGCACGAATTTGTGCACAGGTGGGGTCCCTTGGCCTGGTTGGTGATTGGGGCTGATGGGGACCAGCCAGCTAGGGGGAGGGACCACGGGAGGTTGGCCAGCCATGGGAGGTTGGCTATAGGAGCTCACTGACCACCAGGGGGCAGCTCCTCCATTGAGCATCTGCCCCTTGGTGGTCAGTGCACATCATAGTGACCTTGTTCGGTCGACAGGTTGTAAGGGTCACTTAGGCTTTTATGTATATAGATGTTTATAAGTATCATTCACTAAAGAGACTATAAATAGCTTTTACATGTGTAAAGTTAAATAATACATATGACCAAATCTAATTTCTACTGATTATGTCATGGAACCATAAGGGATAGATATAGTTATTTTTAAAGCTTCCTCTTTTCTCTTAAATATAAGTAAATAAGTTAGATCAAAACCCTGATTTATAAAAGAAGTCCTGTTGATCTGACTAGCCCTTAAGTCACTCAAGCCCACCTCCCCATTCACACAGCTAAACTATAGCTTTCCTATCTGTCATCCAATCCACCTCCTTACTGTTTCCAGAATGCTTCTCTGTGCTGAGCAAGACATTTCATAAGCTCCCCTTTGCCTATGTAAGTGATTTCCACGGGAGAAATGCACAAGCTACTGCAATTTCAATTTGTTTCAAAAAAATTTGTATATTTTTGAAGTAGGTTTCCTGCCCAAGTAAATAACTCTTGGGCAGCTAAATAAAGTCAGAGTTCCTTTATATGATACACAAGGTCCTTTCTGCTCTGGACTCAGCATTCTCTTTAGTCTACTCTCCTAACCTTTCCACTTTAAACAATTCTAAACTATTTGCAGTCTCCCCAATTCCAAATACTAGTACATCAAATACTGGTGTATTTGAATATGCCTTTCCTTTGCCTGTAATATCCTCTATTTCCACCTGTCACATCCTTTAATTCCACTTCTCTGATCTTCACAAAGTTAATTACTCCATTCATGTTTTACATCTACTGTCCTTATAAAAAGTATGCTTAAAAGTATGCTTATGATGTCCATCTTATCTACTAAATAGGATCTCTTTGAGTGCAGACATTGTGGATTGTATTTTATTCAACCAGCATAAGGCCCCACATATATTGGATGCACAATAAATATCTATTATATTAAAGGACAATGTTTCCTACAAAGTTTTTCATAATATTCTTTGAAGCTTTAGAAGTCAAAAAATAATTGAGGATCCTTGTAAGATAATATGATGTCAACCATGCAAAAAATTTTTCAATTGATTACAAAACTAATAACATATTAGTTCCATGTAGTGAAAGAAGGATTTGAAGTTACAATGCCTATATTCAAAATTTCTTTTTCATTTTAACAACAACTATGAAACAAATGGTATACTAGGTACTGAGAATTGAAGATAAATAATATAAGGCCCCTAGAACCTTTAGTTAAAAATGTATTTGGTTATCTATATTCATGAAGTATACCCAAACTTTACTCTAATACTCATGAAAATAAAAGGGAAAAATAATGTTTTTGATATCATCAATTACTAAGACAAATAAAATTCAATACCAGTATCTGGAAAGAAGTAAATGTAAACTGGTAAATTTCCAATCCCGGACCCCTCAGGGGATGTCGGGCCTAAACTGGCAGTTGGACATCCCTCTCACAATCCAGGACGCTGCATGCACCAGTGACCATACTTTTCATACAGGTGAAAGGCATCTTGCTATGTATGGGCAGCTACATTTTTTTGCCCTGATTATAAAAAGTAGTACATAACATGATCCTTCTGAGGCAGTAGTACCATTTTCCCCATCTTATGGGTAGAAAAACTAAAGCAGCGAGAAGTTAAGTAAGTGGCTTTGTCACACAGTTATAAGTGTCAGAATCAGGACTGACCACAAAATGTGTAAGCCAGAGTCCATGCATGTCATTGTTGCATCATCCTGTTTTTTCAGTGTTAGAGTAGCCTTGCCAGGTTATAATTTTTAAATCTAAGAGACTGTTCCCAATATATAGGGTAGGGTCTCTAGGCCTGGTCGGAGATCAGGGCCATCTGTGGGGTGACCTGTGGGCGGGATGATTGGGGGGGCCCTGCTGGCACCCGCCTTGGCTGGCGACCTGACTCCACCCGCTGGCTGGCCCCGCCCCCCAATTAAAGCCACTGGTCACCTCCCTGGGGGTGGGGGGGGGGGGGCGGTTAGGGGGCAGATGCTTAACGCAGGAGCTGCCTGCGACCAGGGGAAGCTCCTGTGTTGAAAGTCTGCCCCCTGGTGGTCAGTGCACATTGTAGCGACCGATCGTTCCATGGTCGTTTAGCTGATCGGTCAATTTGCATATTAGGGTTTTAATATATAAAATTAATCACCTTGGAATTCTGATAAAATGTAGATTGTGCTATAGTTGGTCTGGGCTGGGGCCTAAGACTCTTCATTTGTATAAGCTTCAGGCAATATTAACACAGCTGGTTCATGGATCACTTTTTGAGTAACAGTAAGGACATAATTGATTCACATATATGGAAATCCAGAGGCATAGCATGACTGGTATACTTATACCTGTACAAAAATTGCCTGAAATTCCACTGCATACTTTCCTTTTATCTTCTTGTAATTCTGTGTATGTGATTATGTTACCTCCAAGGGATTCTGAGAAGACCAGTGTTTTTCATTGGGCATATTGTTTTAGCTGAGGAAATTTATGATATCTTAACAGGAGAGAGGAAGAGAATGGATGTGGGCGGGAAACTAGCAATGATGTGACAGAAATATTGGGGTGATTGCAGATTCATCCTCCAGGCCTGGGGGCAGCTTGTCTTAGTATCTGGTCTCATGACTCTGTTCATTCTCTCACCTCTTCTTGGCTTCTTATAAAGCAGGGTTGGTAACTCCTCCTGGCAGGCCAATTGCAGCTTTTTTTTTTTTTTGCCCTTGAGCTAACAATGTTTTTTAGTGTTTTAAAAGGGGTTGTTCAAAAATAGAAGAAAGAAGACTATGTGATAGAGACCTGAAAAACCTATTAAAATAACCAAATTTATTAGATGCAAGTGAACATACCATATGATCTGGAGTTCTGCGATATTCAGAGTTAAACTGAATGTAGATGGTATGTAGAGCTACAAAACTGGATGAAAGTATCTATGGAGAAAGGGTAAGGAAGAAAGAGAAAAAGGCTAAAATATGTTACCTGGGGTACACGAATGTTCCGATACCACCGGAAAAGTAACAGGAGAAGGAGCAGCCACCGAAGAAGTATAGTAGCAAGGAAGTCAAGAAAATAAAGAGGCTCGAGAAGGCAATATTGGTTAATTGTGTCTAATGCTGCTGAAAAATGGAGTAAGATAAAGACAGAAGAATTACCAAGAATGGGAAACATGCAATATCTTTTTCACTGATGACTGGGAAGACAGCCCATGTGGAGTTGGTTGAAGTGAGATTGAAGTCAGACATACAGACAGCAAAAATAGCTTTCTTTAATAAGGGTTGCTCTCAAATGATACCAAAATATATGGTGTAATTAAAATAGGAAGTGGGGTCAAGAAAAGAGATAGTTTTGCTTTTTCTTTTGTCTCTAGGTTGCAAGTGCTAAAGCATGTTATTATACTGATATGAATTGATACTTTGAGGATGAGTGGATGTTGGCCAGATATGGAGGAGTAAAGAGACTCTGGGGGCAGGAGAGGGATGGGGGTGGGGGTTTTGTAAAATAAGCCTGAAGCTCCCCAAAAAAGCTTAGTACTTTTAAAGAAGTGAAATAGCTAACCAATTTGCCTAAAAATTGGTGAGGGAAGCAGGAGACAGGAACTAAATATAGGTAGGGGCAGTATTGTGCTTTTATGCCAGATTTCTGAATTGGCTCCCAGGGAGAAATTTAAAAATATGCACACAATTTACAAAGAATAATAACATATAAAATGCAGTTTGCTATAAATGCCACATAGCCAATTGGTTCTCACAGAACACTTTTGTTGCTGATATTTGCTGAACTCTTATGTCCACAGCTAATCTATGGTTGCAATTAACAAACAAGCATAGCTTCAACATAATGTTGGTTGGTATTTTTATTTCCATTAGCAATTAAGATGAAGGTGAAACAATGAAGAAATATCTCTGATATCACAATTGTTGGTCAATGGCATGAGGGACTTCTTCGTTGAATCACATAATAGTTTTCCAAATCTGAAGAGTATTTACCTAATTTGTTATATATTTAAAAGGTAACGGCTACATACATGATACTTTTCAATCTGCATTATTAACCTTTTTTCTATCACTTTCTTAAGTTTGTACAGTCAACAAAATAGTAAGTCAAATGCTGATTAATCCTGATTTCTAGCATTTACCAATTTCTGAAGGTAATACTCCCACCACGACCAATTTCAAGCTACTGACATGTCATCACTAAATGCGAAGTTGAGAAGAGTTGCACAGTAGCATGTCATTACGTGGTATTTTCATTATGTAGACACAACAGGTATAAGATAAGAGTAAACCTCAAAATACTAGTAAAATGTAGTCAAATAATTAGGAAGTGGTGAGTTTTGAGTGTTTAATTACCTTTGTTTCAAATCTAATGTATTTAATTTTAAGTTTATATAACACTGTCTGTAAGTTTCAAAATAATGTCTGAGTTTAACAACCAACTCACAAAATTATTGAACATTTAAGTCTTGCAAGCCGGTACAAACCATCTCCTTCATATAATTGTGTAGGGCCATATGGTACAGTGCCTCACAGGCCACGTTAACAATATTTGATATCAGCCTAAGTACAAAGGGAAGCCATAATGTGTTTTAAACATTTAAAAGTGTAGGAGGAGAGTTATTGGAGAAATGTGTTGATCGCCTTTCTCCGTTGCTGGAGTGAGTTGGGTTCTTGGAGTACAACTGAAATAAGCATTTCTGGAGGCCCCCATGGAAGGATGGGATGTGGTAGAAAGCTTTATTTTAGTGGAATTTCATCCTTTGGTTTCTAAAGTCCCATTTCCCTTAATCCAGTCCCGGAAGATGTGCAGCAGGGGATTCAGTAGAGCTAGAAGCAAGGCCAGCGTCCACAGTTTTCCTTCCATGGTGGAGCTGGGTCTGGTTGAGCATGAGGCTAGTTGCAGCCCATTAGCCCACTGTGTGTGGGGTCCAACTTTCTGTGGCTGAATGCAGGAGCGTGAGATCTCCGCAAGCCAGGAGTCACGAGTGAGCAAACAAGAGAGAAAACTCCTTTGTTTAGGAGCTTAAGCATCTCAAATCTTTCCATACTTGTAGTGGCCACGCCAGCTCTGGCCAATGACCTCTTCCCAGGTGTGACGGACAGTAAGTACCTTCCCTATTTCACCCAGACTTTCCTGGGCATGCATCTCTTCCTCCCCTGTCCAAAGCTGCACAAATGGCATGCCTATACTATTTGGCCTTCTTTTTTCTCCTTTCCAGTTAGTTAATAACTGGGTCTATTACAACAGTATCAGTAGGAGCAATTAGACCCACAAGAAATATAACTAGTTTATTCAATAAAGTCTTGTTGGTTGCTTAGTACTTAGGAGAATTTAAAACTGTGGTTTGATGGCAGTTGGGAAGAGTTACATTGTAATATGCCAGAATGTTTGCAATTAAATGATTTTTAAAAATCCCTTCCAGTTTAGCTATTCTGTGATTCTCCATGACTGCACCAACTGCTGGGGATATGAAAGTGTAGGGCTCACAGCTGACACGCCATGAAAGAGATCTTGGATAGCTGATGCTTCAAGCTCAGTAGGTTTCGGTAGAAAGCATGCTGATCGCAATTCTGGTGAACTATTTTACAAGTCCAAAACCTGATAAGTCTGGTATTATTTAAAAATCAGTGTTGTTAAAAATAAGATGAAACCCCGGGGTTTCCAGTACTAAACTAAAAATATGAGTGGCACATATAATAAAAGGTGAAAATGAATTTTGTTTTTCATGCTATAAAGGTAATGAAAAAGTAGTTTAGGAAAGAAATGAGCTCATCATATTTGCTTGTACATACTCTTCCTATCAAGAGAAATTTTAGTGGGGGCGGGGGGGAGAGGTAAAATCACTCCACAATGAAAAGGTAGCCTGAACAAATCTGAAATTTCACTAAATGCTTTGGAAAACTAAAATTAAACTGCACAATTAGAAGATTTGATTTTTACGCTTGTGATACTAGCAAACTGGTTGTTTTCAGTGTTGCTCTAAAAAGCGATTTGATGGGAGCCAACGTGTCTCTTGGCTTGTGAGCCTAAGAGCATGTTTTCCCTCTCCAAGCCAAGAGAAGCTTTTCACTACGCTGCCAGTGCCAGTCGGTTAACAAGTCTAGGTAATCAACATAAAGCTACTCTTATTAAAAGTATAGAGCTTTATTGAAAGTCTTGAAAATAACCTGAAAAGTATACTTTGTAGTTAAATAATATTATAAACTAGAGGCCCAGTGCACCTTAGGATGGGCGGGGTCCCTCAGCCAGTCTGCGCGCTTTAGCAATCTGGGAGCACTCGGGGGATGTCAGACTGCTGCCGTGGAGGCGGGAGAGGCTCCTGCCACCGCTGCTGTGCTTGCCAGCAGTCAGCCTGGCTTGTGGCTGAGTGGAACTCCCCCTGTGGAAACGCACTGACCAACTCAGCTCCTGAGTTGAGAGTCTGCCCCCTGGTGATCAGTGCACATCATAGCAACTGGTCGTTCTGCCGTTTGGTGGATTTGCATATTACCCGTTTATTATATAGGAATTACAAAATGTAAGACTGGCTCCAAGATGTAAAAATCCTTTTTTTTTTTTTAATTAGAGAAACATGCTAATTAAAGGTAAGAAAAATCTCAAGATAATTCAAAATGTATTTATTTCTTTCAAATTATCTTTAAAAAGTGACCATTTTACTGCAATTGTGAATAAATAATATTCTTGAGAATGTAGACTTAAATTAACTTACCTATTTTTCTTAATTTACCTATATGCTTAAGAATCTTATCTATTGCATCTGTTTCTCATTATTGATTAATGTATAGAAAGGGCAGCATATTTAATTTATTCTTGTTAAAATATTATTATTGGTAAAAACAACAACACTGTTAAGTATCATCATTCATTGACAAGCACAGATATCTAATGTAACATCCTAACAAAGAGGAATAAAAGACTCAACTAGAAGCATAAAAACTAAAAATTGAATGAATTGATTTGCATAAAGTAATTTAATATTGAAACACCTTATTTCCAAAATTCCTTTTCTGTCCAATCCTGTATCATTAGTCAAAAAAGAATTATCAACTAATGAGATGTTGCATAGTCTTGAATATGTGATGCACCACATTACTTTCCCCACATGTAATATATTATGTAGTATGACTAGTTTTAACTATATCGACTTCTTAACCATCCTCAAAATTCTCCTGTATAGAAACTTTTTATTTGGAAGTAGAATTAATTCCCATCAATTTTCCTTAGAAGTCAGTTTTGTTTTTCAAGTGTCTGATTCAGAGAGAGAATGACTTTATGCACAAGTTCTTAATGAGTATGCAGCTATGAATTATCCATCTTGCTTAGAGATCATAGCCAGAGAGGAAGGTAATAAGAAGAATGGTAGCAAGTAGTTGTATTCGCAATTTTATTTGAAGAAAGTCCTTGTCATAAGTTGTCACTAGTAAGTTGGCAGGATAATTTTCTAGTTTGTGCCTCTCTACATTAGAAAATAAAAGATCTCCACAGCATTAACAGTATTAAGTTAAAGCCTACAAAACCAGCTCACATAAAAGATAAGGATACATACTGCTTACATGATCAAATGTATTCAAAATATAACAAATTATTAAAATCTGTTATATTCTTCCAAATCAGTAAGTTATGCATAATAATAGCAAACACCAAAAGTTTTGTTGTGCCAAGTAAAATTTTAAATCCTTGTCTTGTGAGCTGTGTTGAACCCATAGTAAATGTTCAAGAATGGTGACTATGCTGAGAAGGCGAATTTTGAACCCACCTCAAATTTATTACCAGACGTAAGTCTTTAAAAGTATCTTTTAGAAGTAAGTTTACTCTCCTTTGACCCAGCAATTTTTACTTTGATAAGCTTTCCTAAAGAAATAATTAGATATGTATGCCAAGATCTATATGTAATGATTTTCATAAAAGTTTATTGGGATGAAGATAATGTTAGCAACCAACATATTAAACAGGAGGGGAGTGGTTAAGTAAATCATGATTCATCGATTAAATGAAACACATGCAGCCATTAGAAAATTATGTTATAGAGTAATAATGGACAATGGGATACATTTTTCATAGTATATTGTTAAATGGTAAAATTTTTACATCTGGGATTATTAGGCTATGTTCTTAATATAAATAAATAATATACTCCTGATATTATTTACATTTCTAAATTCATATACAAATTATGCACACACGCAATGAAAATATATATACCTAAAATGAACAACAGTATCTGGGTGGTGATTACTTGTGTCTTTTGTTCTTTTATTTCTATTTTTTTCTGCATATTTCCAACTTTTTATGTGCTATGCTTTACTTTTATAATGTTAATATCAACTGAATGATCTACTAAGAGAATGTTTTTAGACACTAATGTCTAGGAAAGGTATTTACTGAATTCATTGATTTGACTTGGAATTTGAGGTCTTAAAGGATCCTAGAATCGTAAATCAGAGTGATAACCAATGCTGAAATGAATGCTGGAAAGAATGACTCTGGGAATCTATAAATTCAACTTGAATTAGTTTCATAAGTCACAATTTAAGAATAACCCACTTCAAGCATTTTGGGACACTAGTTCACTAAATCAAGCAGGCACTTCTTTGACAAGTGCATTTGATATGATCTCAGTAATTGCTAATGCCTTCAAGCCTATAATTAGAGAATGTGGCCTTCCCTCCACATCCTGAATAACTGAGGGGAAATGCTAATGTAAAAAAGCAGGCAAATGGGTATGAGAATTCAAGAAGCAGATGGCTCCGGTGGTCTTCAGCAGGTGCTCATTTACATATTTTGGTCATAACCTCCCTCGCCTTTTGCCCAGTATGCCAATTATCTCTGGCTTGAATGAACATTTAGACCAAAATCTGTGTGATCTAGTGAAAGATGTACAGAATATAGAGTCTTAGGTTTGATTTATGATTCTGGCCCTTATGTACAAGCATAGTACATGTGCAGTCCTAAACATGTCCTTTAAATTTTATGGATGCCCCTTAACCAGATTTCCTAATCACACAGAGATTGAAGAGAACTAATGGAAAAACCGGACTGGAGAGGACTTGTATCTCACCATAAGTACTGATATTTTAAGGGCCCAAATTCTGGAAAGAAACAGAATGGTGTGTTCATAGTGTGACCTTCATCCATCCTCAATTTACCTATATGCAAACTGTGTGATGAAGAAAAGGGAAAGAGAAGATAGGAGTTAAGTTAAATAGTGTTTAAGATCTTATGAAACTATAAATGCTTTAATTATCCTATATAATAAAGAGGTAATATGCAAATTGACCCTTATGCCCTCACAAGATCACTGCCTATGACCAGGCCACAGGGGGGTTAGTGAGGAAAACCAAATGACTGAACAGCAGGTCGTGTGGGGCAACCAGGCCGGCAGGGGGGCTGTGAGGGGCGACCAAGCCAGTAGAGGGGGGGCAGTTGGGGACTACCAGGCCAGCAGGGGGGACAGTTAGAGGTGACCAGGCTGGCAGGGGGGCAGTTAGGAATGACCAGACTGGCAGGGAGGGGGCAGTTGGGGACAACCTGATCAACAGTGGGGGGCAGTTAGGGGCAACCAGGCTGGCAGGAGGGTGACAGTTAGGGGCAACCAGGCAGACAGGCAGGTGAGCGATTAGGAGCCAGCATTGGGAGAGGGTTGTCTGACTGCCGGTTTAGGCCCGATCCTGGCAGTCAGACATCCCCCAAGGGGTCCTGGATTAGAGAGGGTGCAGGCTGGGCTAAGGGGACACCCTCCTCCCTGCATGAATTTTGTGCACTGGGCCTCTAGTGTTCTATAAAGTGAATAATCTGATAGCTTTTTTAAGAAAAGTAAATTTATTCTGAAATTTTAAGTGACTATGATATCTTAATGGGAATATATAATAAAACATAATTGAAATAAAGGGTATGTAAAAAAGAACATCACTGAAACAAAAGGATCTATAATTGGATATAATATTGAAAAATACCTGACCAACACATTTTATCTATGAATAGAAAATAATTTCTATATTCTTTAGATATGTTACTTCTTTTTATATAAACTACTTATAAGGGTTCTTTCTTATATATATTTTCCTTTTGTCATTATTATTCATTTAGATAGCAGAAATATTGCCTAATTTAGACTTTAGAGTACCAATAAAGCTTTTGTAATAGTATATTAAATAAATATTAAAATTAAAGAGAAACTATTCGGACTAGTTTAAAAGATGTTTTGTAGAAATTGAGTATTGTTTTTTTCATCTTCATTGCTATGTGTTTAATACATTCCAAGTACGGTCATTTCATAACCTGTATGTCATAAAATAAATTTATTTATGGAGAAATTTTCTTCGGCAGAGTAATAAAATCATCTGGGCAGCTGATGTAGTAAAATGTTTTACTATCACATTAAGTACACTAAAGTTTTAAAAATTAAAAGCAGCTCTAGCCAGGTTGGCTCAATGGATAGAGCATTGGCCTGTGGACTCAAGGGTCCTGGTTTTGATTCCAGTCAAGGGCACATGCCTGGGTTACGGGCTCATTCCCCAGTAGGGGACATGCAGGAAGCAGCAAATCAATGATTCTCTCTCATCATTGATGTTTCTATCCCCCCTCTCTCTCCCTTCCTTTCTGAAATCAATAAAAACATATATTTTAAAAAATAATAATTAAATGCAAAGTGTTAGGCATGAGTAGAGCAAGGACATTGGGCCAGGTACAGAAACTCATCGGGACAGAAAGCACCATATGCCTACCTAGCAAGGGGCAAAACTGGGAAAACAAGAACCTCGTCCCCAGGGTAACCTATCCTCCCCTAATATATCACTGGTCAGGCAGTTTAGACCTCCTGACCTTTTCCTCCCTAAACATAACATCTAGGCCTCAGGGTATTTCAGCTCCAGGCCAAGAAAACCAGACAAGTGGTGCCATGGCTGCCTCAGGACCAGGTATTGACTAATGACCCCTTGCCCTGGCACCAACCAATCACTGGAGACCATGACCCTGAAAGAGCACACCTGGAAAGTGAATGGATAGTCTATAAAGACTCTCCTCTAAGACCTCCCCTAAGATTTCCACCTGCAAGAAAGAGGTAAATACACTCAGGACAAAGAACCCAATGTGTGCTCTCCCTCCAAGGAGCAAGGCCGTGCCATTTCTCCGTAGACACATATCCACCAACCCCTAAAGGACCCCATGAGACTTGCAACCAGGGCAGCAATAGGCCGTGGCTGCTCGTCCCAGGCTTACCCTCTGAACCTGTCTCAAAGGCCTCCTTTTCTCGGTGTAGCCCTTCCATTTGGTATCCTCGTCTCCCATTTCTTTTTCCTTAAATAAATTCAATTTTTCTTTAGTCACCATCTGAGGTGACTATTTAGCCTGCCTGCACATCACTGACTTTATCCTTTCACAACGTTTTATTCAAAGGTTATCCATTTGTTGAACAAGCTTTGATCTAGTGTCTGATATGTATGCAGCACTGCCACAGGCATTAAAGTCTTTAAATAACATTAGGTGAATATTTGAGAAGAAATTCATTGTAATCTCGGTGTCTTTGTGTTGTGCTTTTGTCTTTATGATATGCTGATCTTTGTACTTATAATGGCATCCTTTTATCCTGTGAGAACTTTCTTTTTTAAAAAACTTTAGAAAAAATATAAACATAGAGAAATTTTATATCCAAAGACCAGCTTAAGTGAATAACACTAGAGATCCAAAGAATTCCACCAACCTAATTATTTTTATTCTAGGATACATAAAAATGAGCAGGTTTCAATTACAATACAGGTGAATCATCCTCAGAATGAATTATGTTATTTCCTAAAAGGATGATATCCTTGTGTTGAATTTTCATAGATTTTAGAGAGAAGATGACAATGAATTATACTCAGAGGTGACGAACCTTTTGTCATAGTTTATTTTTTAATTTGCTGATAGACATACATTTCCATCCCTGAAAGAAAATAGTAATGAAATTCTGAAATCTGAACAAGCTATCAAGTTTTCAAGCAAGGATAATACAATACAATAAAAATGCAGAAAAAGAAATGCTGTAAATCTTGTGAACAATCCACTTCTTTTGTGATAGTTACTTCAAATGCAAAGAAAGTCAAGAGTTTTTTTCTGTTACTGAGCATTAAATATTTTCTGAAGATCTCAGTGTCCAAACTTTTTTGAAAATTACTCTCCAGATGGCGACTGAATTGGTTTTTAAGTTTTCTAACACTCACAGTGAGGAAGATAAGCCAAATCTGTCAGAAGTGTTATCATTTTTCTATGTTGATGTAGAAGTCAATCATATGACTTCAGGTAAATAGACTCACTATATCTATGAATAAGTGAAATGAGAAAGAAGTAATTTACTTATTACAGCACAAGAGTGTTTGCCATTAGCTCTGTTAAAAGGCTAGGATGAAATTAATGCATAAATAATTATATCAAAGCTTGCAAATCCATTTCCAGTGGTCACCCATCATTCAGTTGAGACGACTAAATGGCCACTTTTGACCACCTTTCACTCTTGTGACATTTTGTGTTTGCTTGCTTATTTATTTTCCTGGTTTTTAAATTAATCGTGGCAGGTAGCTAGTTTTTAAGCTTATTTATTTCTGTAATAGAAAAACTTGAAACAAAATTATTTAAAATTATAATAGTTAATAATAAAAGTTTATATTGCATCATGTAATTGAAAAATAATTTTATTCTATTTTCAGATATTCTTTTGAAATTCTTACTGACATATCATAAGCTATTTTGTTTCTTATAGATAGGTTGACATGCACCCTGGCCAGTGTTGTTCAATGGTTAGAGTGTCAACCAGTGCACTGAAGGGTTATGGGTTTGATTCCCGGTCAAGGCCACGTACCTGGGTTGAAGGCCTTCTCCCCAGCCCAGTTGGGATACATGTAGGAAGCAACCAATGGATGTGAGAAATGTATCTCTCTCACATCAATGTTCCTCTCTCTCCCCTTCTCAGCCTCCCTTTCACTGTCTCTAAAAAAAAAAAAAAAAAAAAAAAAAAAAATCAATGGAAAAAATATCTTTGGGTGAGGATTAAAACCAACAAAAAAGGTAGGTTGATAAGCATGAAGATCTTAAGTGAAATTGTTCCTATGATAGTAAGAATTGAGTTGTATTAAAACTTCTTTTGAATCTGCCATTTTTCATGCATATTCAAAAATTGAATTTAAACTGCTAAATAAGAATTTCACCAATAAAATTCAGATTAAAAAAAATATATGCCCCAAAATTGGGTAGGGGCATTTTATTATGAAAGTAAACATTGTTATAATCATTCTCAAGAATGAAAGAGACAAGGAATTGAAGAGACAGAGAGAATAAGAGAGCAAGTAGTAGAAGCAATTTTCTTTAGCAATAGCTTAGATTTCATTTCTGTCTCAAAGACTTGTCACCCCAATACATTCAATGAAATAATGTGTCATATGGAACATTTTACTTTTTTAAACCTTTATTGTTGAGAGTATTACAGATGTCTCCTTTTGTTTCCCCATTGCTCCCTCCAACTGATTCCTGCCCCAACTCAGGCCTTCACCACCCTATTGTCTGTGTCTGTAGGTAATGCATATAAGTTCTTTGGTTAGTCTCTTGTTCATATTTTTTATCTTTTTCTTCTTTTTTCTTCTTCTTCTTCTTCTTCTTCTTCTTCTTCTTCTTCTTCTTCTTCTTCAAGATCCTTTAACATTTCATGTAATACTGGTTTGGTGGTCATGAACTCTGTTAGCTTTTCCTTGTCTGGGAAGCTCTTTATCTGACCTTCAATTCTAAATGAGAGCTTTGCTGGGTAGAGTAATCTTGGTTGTAGGTCCTTGCTTTTCATCACTTTGAGTATTTCTTGCCACTTCCTTCTGGCCTGCAAAGTTTCTGTTGAGAAATCAGCTGACAGTCTTATGGGTGCTCCCTTGTAGGTAACTAACTGCTTACCTATTGCTGCTTTTAAGATTCTCTCCTTGTCTTTAACCTTTGGCGTTTTTATTATGTTGTGTCTTTTTGTGGGCCTCTTTGGTTTGATCTTGTTTGGGATTCTCTGTACTTCCTGGACTCATATGTCTATTTCTTTCACATGGTAAGGGAAATTTTACATAATTTTTTCAAATAGGTTTTTAATTTCTTGCTTCCTCTCTTCTGGTACCCCCTGATCCAAATGTTGGTATGCTTGAAGTTGTCCCAAAGGTTCCTTACACTATCTACATATTTTGGGATTCTTTTTATTTTTGCTTTCATGATTGGGTATTTTTTGCTTCCTTATATTCCAAATTCTTGATTTGATTCTAGGCATACTCTACTCTACTGTTCATTCCCTATAAATTATTCTTCATTTCAGTTAGTATTTGCTTCATTTCTCACTGGTCCTTTTTTTGTTATTAATGTTCTCACTAAGTTCCTTAAAGTTCTCATTAAGTTCCTTGAGCATCCTTATAACCATTGTTTTGAACTATTTATCTGGTAGTTTTCTTGGTTGCATTTCATTTAGGTTTTTTTGTTTTTTGTTTTTTTGTTTTTTTGGAGATTTTTTTTTCTGTTCTTTCGTTTGTGACATGTTTCTTTGTCTCCAGATTTTGGCTGCTTCCATGTGTTTGTTCCTATGTATTAGGTAAACTGCTATGTCTTTCAGATTTGGTAGAGTTGCCTTAGATAGTATGTGTCTGGTAGGGCCCAGTGGCTCAGCCTCCTCAGTCATCTAAGCTGGACACTGCCAATGTGCCCCTGTGTGATCTGTGTGTACTGTCCTGTTGTAGTTGATCCTTGATTGCTGTTGGTATCACTGGGAGGGATTTACCCTCAGGCCAATAAGTTGTGAGGCTTGGCTGCAAATACAGTTGAAGAGCTACTGTGCAGGAGCCAACTCTATGGAGCAGGAGGTTTTGGTGCTCACTGAGTCAGCCCTTTGAGTGTATCACTTGTGGAGGTGGTAGGGTTGTAATCCAGTGTGGTCAAAGCTGACTACCAGATGCACTGGCTCTAGAGCATCCCAGGAGTTGCAAAATCAGTCTTTGCCTGTGCCCTGTCCAGGGCCACCTAGCATGAGCTACAAAGCAATCTACATATGGCAGCTACTTGTGTTGAACTTAGAGGTGCCCAGGAGACCCCAAGCTGTGAACCAGTGCCAGGGTGGGCTGCCACTAGTGCCAGGCATAGGACCACTTATTGAAACATAGAGGACATGCTGAAGCCAGCTTATGCTTGTTTGAGAGAGTTCAGGAAAGTTCGAAGCATGAGGCAAAATAGGCCAGTTGTATGGAAAAGCCACTGGAAATGGCTTGAATGAGCTCGCAAGTAAGGAGGCGTGGGGTCTCAGAGAGTCATCAGGGCAAGGCAAAAATTGTGAGCTAAGTTGATGGAGATTCAAATATGGTGCCTGCCAGTCAGCTCGGGGGCGGGGGGAGGGGGGGTGGCGGGGGGGGGGGGGGGGCTCAGCAAAGGAACCCTGGCCTCTGCTAGCACTTTGATTTGGTAGGAAGCTTCCCCTACAACTTTTGCCCTTATTCTGAACAAGTTAGTTCCTCTCAGGTTCCTTTCAAGCTGCTGCTCCATTGCTGGAGCTCAAAGGGAGTGAGTCTGAGTAAGTCAGTGCACAGAACCTTTAGGAGGAACTGCCTGGGACTCCCACAGCCTCTGTGTCACTCAGCCACAATCCCTGCTCGTTTCTAAAACCAGTTGTGGGAATTTATCTTCCTGGCACTGGAACCCTGTTCTGGGGGGCATGGTGGGGGAAAGAAATCTCCACAGCCAAGATATTCCTCCCGATTTTAAACCGCCACATGTGGGTGTGGAACCAGCCTGTTCTGTGATTCCGCCCCATGTCTCCAACCCTCCTACCATTCTCAGTGTGCTTCTTCTTTAATTCCCTAGTTGTAGAACTTCTGTTCAGCAGATTTCAGGTGGTTTTGAATGATGGTTGTTCCGTATTTTAGTTGTAAATTTTGATGTGGTTTTGGGTGGCATGTGTTTACTATACCACCATCTTGACTGAACTCCATGGAACATTTCACTTTGATAGAGCTTAAAAATGAAAATGTGACAAGTACATTAACAAGAGTGAATGAGAGCTCTGTTTAATTTGGAGTTGTACAATGAATCATGATGTAAGAACTTAAAACTCCAGGGAAAAAAACAGGGTAAATGTTTTTTCAATAAATATTTCCCCCAGATTTTATAAATAATGTTCCCCTCTATAGATTATAACTTGTATATCAGTATCATCTTCTTAATGACAGTTGGCAAATACCACAGGGGAAATTTAGGAATGGATAAGAGAATATAGACAGAAGTGAAATAAAAGCCTCTAAAGTTATATTACAAGTCTATGGGAAACAAACAAGAAATAGATGCTCAAGCTTTCAACTTTCTCTTTCTCGCTCAATGCATTAGACTATGTCACCTTACAGGATTTTCTGAATTGAGCAATTCTTATTCTCAACACTAGAAACAAATGGGGAGACATTGATTTGGTTTTAAGCCTGAATGGATGTGAATGTACAGGTAGTTTGATGAAGGTAGTCATACAATGACTGTTAGAAAAGAAAATGTTTGACAAGGTGTCAAAACTATTTTGAAGAAATCGTGGATAAAGTTGCTCTAAGGAATACTTGTCAATTCATTTATCTTATTGCTACATCATATTTTGATGCCAGATGAATAATCTCCGTGGATCTCATGCTAAAAATCAGGTTAAAGTAAAGTGACACAGATTTTGAAGCATTCAGTTAACATTAATGGTACAGGAATGACACTCATGCCAAATTTTTACCATAAGATAGGCTTATTTTTACCAAGATTTGAAACAAACATTGATGATATACAAATACAAGTTTATGGTTTAATCAAATAATCCAATACAAACACTGTAGTTCAGAAGCTCATGCATCAAATGTAAAAAGTTAGAATCTGAAGAGAAAAGCTATCAGAGAATATGAAAATAAGAGCAATTCTCTGGAAGCAGACTAAAACTATTATCCTGGTAATGGGATCAAGAAATAGTTGTATAGTAGACATGTTGAATAGAACAGGATTTAATAAAAAAACAAAAAACAACTCTAGCCTGGCCTTAGTGTCTCAGTTGGTTGAGCATTGTGCTGTGCACTGAAAGGTTGCAGTTTCAATTCCCAATCAGGGTTCAATCCCCACTGGGTAACCAATAGATGTTTCTCTCTCACATCAATGGTTCTCTCAGGTGAGGATTAAAATAAACAAAACCTTTATCACCGACTAAACTTTTTTATGACTTAGCATTTCCTAAGGAATATCATTCAACTATTTTAACATTGGTATTCCAAAACATCTGTGATCTTTATCTCATGTGCCTCTCCAGCCTTATCTCCCTGTTCCCTAAATTCCAGCCACACTAGTCCACTTACCTGGTTTACTATTGACTGCCTACAAGCCTTCGCTGCTATTCTCTGCCTGAATTCCTTGTTCTCTGCCTCTGCCTGTTGAAATCTTAGCTAACTTTTAAGGGTCAGTCAAATTGCCCAAGTTCCATATCTTTCAAGAAACTACCTTTAATTTCCTAGTGATAATTACCCTTTCTTTTACTTGGTTTGACTCTGAATTGATTCATCACATTCTGCCATAAATTATAGTTAATTTTATGCATCTGTCTCTTTTCTGTAAACATATAATTTAAGCCAGTCTCTTCCTAGAGTACAGAAATTATATTAATCACCTTGTATCCCATTTATATTTGACATGTGCATGGAATTTAAATGAATTAATAGGAAGATTAGGAAATCACAAAGAATGTTACATTAAATATCCTTTATTAAAAAAAAAAAACACACAACTCAGAAGGTCTTTGCAAACCTTGATTTTATATGAATGGGGAAAAATTTACTTTGAGGTCTTCTGCCGCATGTCTACTTTGCCATCTGAGCACCTAAGTATTATTCTAGGACAGTAACATATCTCTGGAAAATTCATCTTAAACTCACCCTGTATATTTATCTCCTGGTGCCTGACTATGGCAACATATACATAATCCCCCCTTGTCCCCAGAAGATACTTTCTGAGATCCCCAGTGGATGCCTGAAACTGTGAATAGTACCTAACCCTATACATATTATGTTTTTTCCTATATGTATACTAGAGGCTCAGTGCACGAAATTCGTGCATGGGTAAGGCGCCTAGCAGCTGCCGGCTGCTGGCTGCCGGCTGGGGCCATCCTTCCCCTGGCTGCCTGCCTCCACTGCCTGCCTGGGCCTCCCTTTGCACCAGCCTAGGCCTCGCACAGCCCACTCACCTGATCCACCATCCCACCACGGTCCCGCTATCATCAGGGCCCTTCAGAGCCGGCAGCATCTCCACTGCCGCCCACTGCCAGCGCTAGGTCACCAACACCCGCCATGTTCTGCATCGGCCCCTGGTGGTTAGCACATGTCTAACTCCCAGTCAGTTGAACTCCTGCCTGTGGGGACAATTTGCATATTAGTCTTTATTATATAGGATACCGGTGATAAAGTTTAGTTTTATAAATTAGGCACTGTTAGAGAATATCAACAATCTATACTAATAAAAGGGTAATATGCTAATTAGACCAGATAGACCAGACGTCTTCCGGACAAAGCCATGGTGGCGGGGCTGAGGCAGAGGCGGTTAGGGGCAATCAGGCAGGCAGGCAGAGTGGTTAGGGGTGATCAGGCAGGCAGGCAGGTGAGCGGTTAGGAACCAGCGGTCCCAGATTGCGAGAGGGATGTTCAAGGGATCTCAGATTGGAGAGGGTGCAGGCCAGGCTGAGGGACCCCTCCCCCTTCCTGTGCATGAATTTTGTGCACTGGGCCTCTAGTAGCTAATAATAAAATAGAACAATGATAAAAATATACTGTAATAAAAGTTATGTGAATATTGTCTCTCTTTTGATACTGTACTCACTATTCTTGTGATGATGTGAGGTGATAAAGTGCCTTATTAAGTCAAGAACTTTCACCTTTTCACTTAAAGGAAGCACTTTATAGCTTCTCTTTGGCATATCTGAATTGCCAGGGTCACTACTCTCACTTGGGACATTATTAACTAAAATGAGGGCTATTTAAACACAAACACTTCAATACCGCACCAGTGGATCTGATAACCGGGATGGCTATTAAGTAGTAACTAATTGGCAGGTAGCATATGCAACGTGGAGACACATGACAAAGGACAATTCACGTCCCGGGCTGAACAGAGCTGGACGGCATAAAATTTTAACACACTATTCAGAATGCATGCAATTTAAAATCCATGAATTGTTTACTTCTGAAATTTTCTATTTAATATTTGTTGACTGTGGGTAACTGAAACTGCAGAAATAAAAGCTGAAGATCAGGGAAGAGGGGGACTACTTTGTTCATGCCCAACAGCACTACTCATTTTCTTCTCATTTGAGATTACAATAGTCTCTGGGCGAAACTTCACACTCACTGTGCTCTGAATGCTGAAAATTAAAGTTGGAGGCATGAGATATTGACAGTTTTTTATATGCATGGAGTCTCAGATGCTCGGCTCAAATGAGAAATACTTCTTTCCTGTGCAGTAACTGCAGGGTGTTCCACAATAACATCCTGAATTTTCTCGTGTAGTCAGTACCTTTGTGTCTGCTGATTTAAAAGAAAAGTATTATGTTGGAGTTATAGTCCAACATGAGCTCAGATCTCACCAGCGGCTCTCAGCAGTTAACAGCATCTAACTAAGCCTTGCAATGTTAATATTTTATGAAGGGACTGGCTTAAATTATCAATATAAGAACTACCTCTGCCAGAAAACTGTGTCTACACTCTGCTGGCAATCCCACAGCAGTCAGCTATTTGCTTTTAGATTCTAACATCTATAGACAGCCAGGCAAGAACTAGTCAGGACTGAAACTCATCTGTGTGAGATAAAAACAAAGGAATCTGCCTGGGATGCGGGGAGGCGGGGGAGGGGGGAATGCGGCAGGGGGGCGGGGCTCCACTTCAGGATTTTTCCTTTCCTTCCTCCATTATTTTTGGCTCTGCCTCACTGTTCTCAGGTTACATTGGCTTTGCTCCTTCAATTGATGAAGATTTCTGATTCATCATGCTTTAACCAACCCATCTCCTTACGGCTGCTTCAGTTTGTGTGAGCAAATTCCTCATACTATTCTCCTTTGGTATATCTATATGACTATTTATACCTGTATCTATCGGTTTTGTTTTTCTGGAGAAACTAATGCAAAATATTAATACAATAAAGAATGAAACCTCTGTTCTAGAGGTTATAACTAGAGCAATTAGGCAAGAAAAATAATTAAAGGCATTAAGATGAGAAAGGAAGAAGCAAAAATCTATTTGCATATCACAAAATTTTGTATATAGAAAATCTTAAGAAAATCACTAAATCCATTACAATGAGTGAATGAGTTCAGCCAGGTTGTAGGATATGCAGTATGCCAGCAATGAACAATATGAAAGTGAATTTAATAAAACAATTCCATTTACAACAGCATCATAAAGGAAAAATACTTAGAAATAAGTTAAAATAAGTAGAAGACTTTTTTCCTAAAATCCTAAATAAATAGAATGATGGGGGTGGGGGATGTGGGGTAATGTGGGGATAAGGACACATATGTAATAACTTAATCAATAAAGAAATTTTTAAAATAAAATAAACAAATAAATAAGAATCTAGGTACAAGGATATTTATGATAGCACTAGAGGCCCGATGCACAAAATTCGTGCAAGAGTAGGCCTTCCTTCCCCTGGCTGCAGGCACCGGCTTCCCTCTGGCACCCAGGACCCAGGCTTTCCTCACAGCCTTGGCTTCACCCTGAAGGTCGTCCAGAAGGACATCTGGCTTAATTAGCATATTATGCTTTTATTATTATAGATTGTTAATGATGGCAAAAAAGAATAAAAAACCTAGGTGAATAACTATCATCCATAAAGGATGATTGAATGAAATAAAATTTATAATAATTTAATTATCGTGTATTAAACTGTTATTTAATCCAATTATTCTGTTTGTAAAGGATTTTTCTATTACTCTAAACATAGTATTCTTTCTCAATTTCCTTTATGAAATATGAGTACTTATATATTATTATTACTTTTGAGTGTTTTGACTAAAATCATGAAAACCATTTCTTTCCTTCTTTAAAAATTTACATATTACAGAAGAAATGTATATTGTAGAAAATCTGAAAAGGCATATAAACAAAATAAGGAGAAATATTACTCGTTAATAAATACTGCATACCTTACATTTTCTCAGTATTTTTTCCTGTGAAAAATAATTTTTTACCAAAAAAAATATCATATTGAACAATATGAAATGTTGTAAGTGAATTAGTTTCCTATGGCTGCTGTAACAAATTTTCACAAAGCCAGTGCTTAAACCATGAAAAATTTATAAGTTCACAGTTTTGAAAGTCAAACGTCTCAAAAGGAGCCAGTTTGGCTCAGTCCCTAGAGTATCAACCCACTGACTGATGGGTCCTGGGTTCGATTCCAGTAAAGAGCACGTACCTGGGTTGCAGGCTCGATTCAGGCCCTGATCCGGGCCTGTGTGGGAGGCAACCAATGGATGTGTCTCTCTCACATCCATGTTTCCCTCTCTCTGTCTCTCCCCCTCCCTTCCACTCTCTCTAAAAATCAATAGAAAAATATTCTCGTGAGGATTAACAACAACGAAAAAATCTCAAAATGATTTCAGTGTGGGCTGAAATCGAGTTGTCGTCCAGGCCATGCTCCCTCTGGAGGCTCTCGGGAAGAATTCAGTTCCTCACCTTTTCCAGCTCCCAGAGGCTGTCTGGTTCCCTTGGCTCCTTGACCCATCCCTCTACCTTCAAAGCCAGCAGATTAGCATCTTCAAATCTCTCTCTGGCTTTGACCCCTGCTTTTTGTTTTGCTCAGATTTGTTTTATTTTGTCTTATCTCCTCCTCTGACTCTGATACTTCTCCTTTCCTCTACTAAGGGCCGTTGTGATTCAATTGCACTCACCGAATCACCTTCTCAAGATCCTTAACTTAATCACACCTGCAAAGTCCCTTTTGCCACATAAGGTAGCATATTTACAGGTTCCTGGGGTTCCCACATGGCATCTCCGGGGGAAGGGGCGTTCTACCACAGTTGGAGATTGAGTTTGGTGTGCAAGATGCTTTTCAGTGAAAAGAAGGGGAAAACAGGTGCTGGTAGAGGAAGAAGTCAAACTTTGTCAGATCCGACAAAGCTTCACCGAACCTCAGAAGTATTTCTAGAGCAAGTATAACTTTACCTTTCCTAGTGTTTTATGTCAGGTCCCTTACACCCTGGCCGACATCAAATACTGTGTGTAAGCTGCTGGGGAGGGGAGTGAGGTCAGGCAAAGCAGCTCTCTCAAGCTGGGCTGACCATGAAGGATGTACCTGCTGGAGGCTGCTTGCCAAGCATACTCCCTGTGAGCAACAAATCTATCCTTGAAGGGGAAATCCTAGTGGCATATCCTATGTCACCTACATACTGTATTTAAGACATACCCATAAATTACTCTTTTATAGCTCAATTTTTCACTTAATATATTAGAACATTTCCAAAGGATTGTATGTTTATTAATGTCTAACTACTACCCATTCATAATGGATACCTTGTAGTTGAACATTTGGATTATTTCCATTGTTTTTTATCTTATGAATAAGTAAGCCATAAACTAGGAACACTGGAAATATTTAGTAATATTCACTATAGACTGGCTCTTTCCTACATGCCCAAAGTACTAAGCACACTTTTTTTGTCATCCTCCATAACAATCATTGGAATAAGACATAGTCAGTCATTCCAAGCTAAAACTGCAAATTAGGGCAAAATGTATTTTTTCTGCCATTACAATCTATAGTCTTCCTTATAAACATACTTTTACCCTAATGAATTTCCTATATCAGTGATGGCGAACCTTTTGAGCTCGGCGTGTCAGCATTCTGAAAAACCCTAACTTAACTCTGGTGCTGTGTCACATATAGAAATTTTTTGATATTTGCAACCATAGTAAAACAAAGACTTATATTTTTGATATTTATTTTATATATTTAAATGCCATTTAACAAAGAAAAATCAACCAAAAAAATGAGTTTGCATGTCACCTCTGACACGCGTGTCATAGGTTCGCCATCACTGTCCTATATCCTGATTGTCAAAGTTACACATTAATTCTAAAATAAAATCTGCCCCTGGCTCGTGTTTCCCAGTGGTTAGAGTATCATCCCGTGCACTAAAGGGTCACGGGTTCAATTCCTGGTAGGGCCACATACCTGGGTTTCAGGTCCAATTCCTGGCCCAGGTCCAGGCACATGCGGGAGGCAACTAATCAAATGTGTCTCTCTCACATCAATGTTTCTCTCTCTCTCCCCTTCCCCCCTGCCCTCCCTTCCACATTCTCTAGAAGTCAGTGGAAAAAACATGCTAGGGTGAGAATTAACAAAACAACAACAAAATCTGAATAAGTTTAGAAAATTTGAAGTTCACCACTTATTGGCCAAATTGCCTCCCCATTTCAGGTGCCCTGGATGCTCTCCATCCCATTATCAGTCTTTGCTTTTCTCTTCAGGCACAAAGGACTGTTTTCTCAGTCCTTGATATTTAAGCCTCGGCCAGAATTAATATCTTAAAGCCATGTAGTCTAGAGAGACTTCTGCCTTCCTCTTACGTTAAGCCAATCCTAAGTGCACATTTATATCAACCAAGAGAGCCAAGAATTCTCCAAACTCAGAGAAAGAGTGGCTGGGAGATTAACAACTTCATTCCTCTTTGGACCAAAAAAAGTTGTCTTAGGAGTCATGTCTGTTTATCCTTTTGGCAAATGCCTTTATTCAGATGCACTGAGATAATTAGGGCACATTTGGGAACAGATCCGTACCAAATAGGAAAAACTTTGATAATATTTTCAAATATAAATTTCCTTTTAAACAGACACGTTAATACTTCTGCCAGCATTTGGAAATAAATTGCATTCGCAAAAATAACTCTAAGCATCCTTGAAAATACTCCCACATAATTGCTCAGGACCAAATGCTTCTTCCATGCCTTTTTCACTTTTAAAAGAACACCAATTTTCAGAATTCAATTGGCTACTAAATTGTCATGTCTCAGATTACATAGTCACATGTGATTTTTAAATATCATGTAAAGAAATAATCAGGAAAATATTTATAATGTTAAATGATCAGTGGAAATGTATTAAAAACAATTTTAGGTTTGTAATAAAAAATCGCATGTATCTATGCTATTTTTCCTTCATTTAGAAAATCAAAATGAAGTATACTTGAAGACACACAAAAAGTTTTGTAATAGCCGAAACCGGTTTGGCTCAATGGATAGAGCGTCGGCCTGCGGACTGAAAGGTCCCAGGTTCGATTCCGGTCAAGGGCATGTACCTGGGTTGTGGGCACATCCCCAGTAGGAGATGTGCAGGAGGCAGCTGATGGATGTTTCTCTCTCATCAATGTTTCTGGCTCTCTATCCCTCTCCCTTCCTCTCTGTAAAAAATCAATAAAATATATTTAAAAAAAAAAAAAAAAAGTTTTGTAATAAAAACTTGTTTACAGTTTTTTTTTAATCTTCCAAGGTAAGTAATATAAGTAACCTGAATATAAGAGCAGTCACTATAACAAATTATTGATGAAAACAAATAATAAGCTATTTTATGGAAATGTGTTGGTGGAGATGAAATTAATCGAATTAAATATGATCTGAAAGTAGGATGATAGTACTGAACTAATTAGTTTAACACTATGTGAAAGGAAGAGATAATTGGGCACAAAACCAAGATATCTCATTTTTAACAGACACTTCTGTTCCTTTTAAAGCATGTGAAGGAAATAACAATTTCCAAATGAATTTCTCACCTACCTCATTAATTAGGAAACTAACAGCAAAGAGAGTGCAAAAGTAGTACAAGCATCAGTGAGAACATTTAGCACTTCTACTTAGGTGGCCTTTGTTTTTTCATTGTAAGGCCATTTTTTTATAACAGTTAAGATAGTATTACCTTGAAACATAATGACTTTATAAGTACTGTCTACACCTGCCAGCTATTGCCCTGGCCGGTGGTTCAGTTGATTGGCGCACTGCCCCATACACTGAAAGGTCACGGGTTTGATTCCCGGACAGGGTAGGCACGTAGGTTTTGGGTTTGATCCCTGGTTGGAGCATGTATGAGAGAAAACAAATCAATGTTTCTCACATCAATGTTTCTCCCCCCCCCCCCCCCATCTTGAAAAACAACTAAAACAACATCGACAACAAAAACACAAAAGAATTAAAAAATGCAAATGTATCCTTTGGTGAGGATTAAAAACAACACAAAACTGTCAACTCTTTTGTCAAAGCAACTGCTATTAATAGAAGCTGCCCAAGCAGAGACCATGTGAAAGAGAATCATTCTCTGTAGGTCTTGGTTACAGAGCAGACATTTTGGCAACAGCGATATCAGCCTCGTGTTTTGCACGTGCTCTCTCTCTACTTTTTTGTTGGGACAGATCATAAATGTGTTGGGTAGACTTCACAGCGGAAGCACGGAAAAAGCACAGATCTTGGGAGAAGTCTGCAATCATGTCAACATTAAAAACTTTTAATTAAAAGAAAGAGAGAAAACACAGATCTACATTGACAGAGCATTCTTGTGGAAAAGGATGCTTAGGCTCATAGTTTCTATAATCCATCTAAAGCCAGAAACTAAAACCCAAATTCATAGCGGTAGTGTTGACGCCAAAGGGTTGGTGGGTTTCTAAAAGCTATGGATCTTTATCTGAGGCTCATTCACTCCCATACTTGTATCCAGTAAGGTAGAACTTTGCTCGTTTCATACCTGATTTGGACAAAATATCTATTAGTGCTCTGATCTTTTCTTTTTTTCTCCATCTTCTTCTTCTTCTTTTCCCATTCTTCTTCTTCCTCCTCCTCCCCCTGGCCTTTCTCCTCCTCTCCCTGCCTCCTCCCCTTCCTCTTCCTCCTTCTGACATAAGCTCACCTCTCTCAAGACCTGTTCTTTATTTTAATTAACTTTTCCTGCACCTGCGTATTTTACCCTGGAAATTATAGAAAATTTGGCTTTTTGGTTTGATAGTCATCCCTTACTCTCTGACTCTCTTTACCTCTGGTCATACCAGGAGAAGAATAGGAATCAGAGTCAAGGAAACGTTGCTGGTAGGAAAGTGGTATTAAATAAAGAGTCTAACAAAGCAATTAAAAAAAAAAAACAACAGGAAAAAAGGACATGAGGTCAAAGGGTGAAATGTTATAAACAAATTAGAATGTGGTGGATATAATGTTAGGATGTACTTTTGCAGTCAGTCACCAAGAGAAATTCAAAAAGATTGCTGACCACTGATGTGAAGTGCCAAGTATGTGTTGTAGAAGGAAGCCAGAAGCCTTAAACTTTGGGATTTGTTCCTTGGCATGACCTTGTCCATCCTACCCCATCTGCCCGAACAACTTTTATTTATTCCTAAACTCTCTCAAATTGTCTCTCTCATAACTCCTGCTTATTTCTTTGATAACATTTGCCAGAATCGTAATTAATGTATTTTATTTATTTATGAACATGTTTATTGACTCTGTTTCCTAATAGAATATGTGCTGCATAATGTTAGGGGCTTCTCTCTTCCTTTTTATAATTTACTAGAGGCCCAGTGCACAAAATTCGTGCATGGATAGGGTCCCTAGGCCTGGCTAATCTGGGCCTTCTGGCTGCCGGCCAGGGCCTTCCTTTGTTCCGTGCAGCCCCCTGGTGGTCAGCGCACATCATAGCGAGCAATCGAACTCCTGGTCTCCCAGTCAAACTCCTGAGGAGACACTTCGCATATTAGCCTTTTATATATATTCTAGAGGTCCAGTGCATGAAATTCGTGCATGGTTAGGGTCCCTAGCAGCTGCTGGCTGCTGACCGGGGCCTCCCTTCCCCAGCTGCTGGCTGGGGCCTTCCTTCATTCCTCACCGCTCTCTGGTGGTCAGCGCATATCATAATGATTGATCGAACTCCCTGTTGGTCGAACTCCCGAGGGGACACTTTGCATATTAGGCTTTTATATATATATAGACTAGAGGCCTGGTGCATGAAATTCATGCACTGGGGGGGAGTCCGTCAGCCTGGCCTGTGCCCTCTCACAGTCCCGGAGCCCGCAGGGGATGTCCCCCTGCCAGGGAGTGGGCCTAAGCTGGCAGGTGGACATCTCTCTCACAGTCCGGAACCCCTTGCTCCTTACCGCCCGCCTGCTTGCTGCTCCTTAGCGCTGCTATGGAGGTGGGAGAGGCTCCCGCCACTGCTGCTGAGCTTGCCAATCTTGAGCCCGGCTTCTGGCTGAGCAGCGCTACCCCCTGTGGGAGTGCACTGAACACCAGGGGGCAGCTCCAGCATTGAGCATCTGCCCCCTGGTGGTCAGTGAGCATCATAGCAATTGGTTGTTGTAGTCATTCTGCCATAATGATCGCCTAGGCTTTTATTATATAGACTAGAGGCCCAGTGCACAAAAAGTTGTGCACTTGGGGGGGCCCCTCAGCCCAGCCTATGCCCTCTTGCAGTCTGGGACCCCTCGGAGGATGTCCACCTGCTGGCTTAGGCCCGCTCCCTGGGGGATCAGGCCCAAGCTGGCAGTCAGACATCCCTCTGGCAGCCCGGCAGCCCTCAGGGGAAGTCCACTTGCCAGCGGGGAGCAGGCCTAAGCTGCAGTCGGACATCCTTAGTGCTGCTGAGGAGGCAGGAGAGGCTCCCACCACCACCACTGTACTGGCAGCCATCAGCCTGGCTTGTGGCTGAGCAGAGCTCTCCTTGTGGGAGTGCACTGACCACCAGGGGCAAGTCCTGCATTGACTGTCTGTCTCCTGGTGGTCAGTGTGTGTCATAGTGACCAGTCATTCCCAGTCTGTCCGCTGTTAGGGTCAGTTTGCATATTACCCTTTTATTATATAGGATAGAGGCCTGGTGCATGGGTGGGGGCCAGCTGGTTTGTCCTGAAGGGTGTCCTGGATCAGGGTGGGGGTCCCGCTTGGGTGCCTGGCCAGCCTGGGTGAGGGGCTGATGGCTGTTTTCAGGTTGGCCACACCCCCTTTAGGGTTGGGGGTCCCCACTGGGGTGCCTGGCTACTCTGGGTGAGGGGCTGAGGGCCGTTTTCAAGCTGGCCAAGCCCCTCCCCCCCACCCCCCCCCCCACCCCATGACCGAAGCTCCCAGCCTCTCCTTTTTTTCTTTATTATTCTGGGATTTATTTACCTTCTATAATTGAAACTTGTAGCCTTGAGAGGAGCTCAGAGCCAGCCAGGGCAGGCGGGAGGGAAGCTTGGCTTTCTCCATTGCCAGGGACAACCCACTCCTGCTCGCTTCAGCTCCACTGCCACGGCGCGCTGAAAGCAGGTATCTGGGGTTTATTTACCTTCTATAATTGAAACTTTGTTGCTTTGAGTGGAGCTCAGAGCTGGCTGCGGCAGGCAGGAAGCTTGGCTTCCTCCATCATTGGGGCAACCAAGCCTCCTGCTTGCCCCAGGTCCGTGGCTGCCGGCTGCCATCTTGGTTGTGTTAATTTGCATATAGTTGCTCTGATTGGCTGGTGGGCATGGCTTAAGGCAGAGCAAAGGTATGGTCAATTTGCAGGTTTGTCTTTTATTAGTGTAGATAGTCAGCACTAAGCACAATGCCTGGCACAAAATTGTTGCTTAATAATTTTGATAAATGCATTCATGGATGAATAAATGAATTCAAAATCTAATTCAAGCATCAAAGCCTTTCTGAAGTTTTTGCAATACATCTTAGTAACTTATTTCTTGTTATAATGATAGCACCTTCCATATAAAACTATATTATATTCAACTTTAAATGTTTTTTAATTGATTTTAGAGGAAGGAAGGGAGAGAGAGAGATAAACATTAATGTGAGAGAAACATTAATCAGTTGCCTCCTATAGGGCCACAACCAGGGATTGAACCTGCAAGCTATGTGCCCATCATTTTTTGGTGTACAGGATGATGCTCCAACCAACTGAGCCACACCAGCCAGGGCATTATATTCAATTTTAATAAATTAATGTTTACTTACACATTAAAACAGAATATGAACCCCTTAAAGGTAGGGTCCTCTTTGGAAATCCAGACACAGTACGTAATTTTGTGAATGGATGAACATTTTTGAGAAAATATTAGGTTCCCAGAAGCATTTTGACTACATGAGAAAATTTAAATTTTACAAGTCAACAAATATGGAAAATAGACTTCCTTATAATTCAGATAACAGAGAGATTTATATCATTTGCTTATGGAAATATATCCTATTGTAACCACATATTTTCTCTTTACTGTAAATTCCATAGTCTATTTGAATCACTCCCTTGCTAAAATAATTACCTGTTTAATATAAGCAAATTAAAAGCTACGAAACATTTTTGAAATATTCTTTTTAAGAATTGGTGACTGGTTTCATAACTCCTTCACCTTCTTCAACTTAACAAACATTGTAGTATCTGAAAATAAGTGTGTACTTCTCTAGAATGCTTAATAAAAATTTTATAAGTACCAGAAACTTCTTGGCAACAGGTATTAGTTTAAGGGAAAAGTCCATTTTCCACCATTTTGAAAATGTTTTACTTAATAAGATGCCCTATATTCAATCAACTTAGAAAGAGAAACTTAGGCTACAAAAGTGTAGACATTTTCTTTTTTAACAATAGAAATAAAGAACTCTGGTTAAGAAAAATTACTTTTTTTTCTTCATTATGGACATTAACTTTTGATCTTTTGCCTAAAACTTTACTTAGATAAAATATTCACTAAAAAGTGTAAGATGTTTATGCTTTAGATTTCTTAACAAAAGAGTGATATTATTGGGCACTATCCCAGTTTGCCTGAGACTGAAGGGATTCCTGGGAAACAGGACCTTCAGTGCTAAAATCAGGTAAACTATTGCTGTTCACCCTAGCATTATATATAGCATTATTATTTTTTTTTCTTTTTTAACTTCAATATATACTTGGAAGAGTTCCTAGAATTTTACAAGAATGTGTCTCTAAGGTATAGTTAAACAGAGGAAGGTAACTTATTTCTGTTTGAAAGGTTGACATTTTTATGTTTTATTTTCACCCCAAGATGATGATGATTATTTATTTATAATAGTTGTAAGAATACGTGGCACTTACAAGCATATAAAAGGCAAAGCTCCTGTGAGGTTTCCCATCAGACTCAATATACAATATACTGTATAAGAGCAAAATCAAAGATGGAAAGGGCAGGAAAAAATCAATACTGGAAGTCTTAGTGAAAGAAATGTATCCTGAACTTCCAAGGTGAGATGTCAAGAAATAAAAAAAAGGAAGTTTGCTGAAGTAGGCCTAATCTAGTTTTAAACATTTGGGGAATTATACATGCATAAATACTCAACAATGCATTTCTAGATTTTTTTTTCTTACCATTGTTTTCTAGTGAGTACTTTTTTAATTTATCGTTTTATAGTGACCCTCTTTCACCTTATTGTTTTCTGACTTAAATTGTTTTTCCCGAGTGTATATAGCTACACCAGCTTATTTCGATTAATATTTATTAGAGATATAATTTTTCTTACCCTTCCAAGTGTACCATATCATTTGTTTTAGATGTGCCTTTTATAATAGCTTATAGCTGGAAATTTGTAATTCAGTCATAGAATTTCCTTCTTTTAATGGTCAAGTTTATTACTTATTGTGCGTTTTTAGTTTTTGTTTGTGCTACCTCACTTTGTGTTTTTGTGCTTTTTTTCCTACTTTACTGTCTTCAATTGGGTTGAACAAGTGTCTTCATTCTATTTTTTCTGCTCTAAACTATTGGAAGTTATAATTATTTTTGTATTTTAGTGGTTCCCCTTAAATTTCTAATATGTGTAACCTAACCTGAAAAAGTCTAATGTTAATATCTTTATACTCCTCATTGCCCATTGAATTGCCTTGACACCTATAACAGTTAAGTTTATGTGTCAACTTGATTGGGCCACAGTGCCCTAATATTTGATAAAACATTATTGTGGATTTTTCTGTGAAGGAGATTTTTGGATGAGATTAACCTTTAAATCAGTTGACTTTGAGTAAAGCAGATTACCCTTCATATTGACCTCATTGAATCAGTTGCAGGTTTGAGCAGAGCAGAGACAATCTCCCCTCTAGCAAAAAGGAATTCTGCCAGTAGACTGCCCCTGGACTCAAACTTCAATTTTCCCTGCATCTCCGGTTTGTAGACCTACCTTACCAATTTTGGATTTGCCAAGCTTCCACACTTGTGTGAATGAATTCCTTAAAATCAATCTCTCTAGTCCTAGCTGGTTTTTCTCAATGGCTAGAGCCTCAGCCTGTGGACTGAAGGGTGTGGGTTCAATTCTGGTCAAGGGCACATACCTCAGTTGCAGGTTCCATCAGAGGGTGGTCTGGGTAGGTGCAGGAGGCAACCAATCAATGTGTCTCTCACATCAATGTTTCTCTCTTTGTCTCTCCCCCTCCCTTCCACTCTCTCTAAAAATCAATGGAAAAAAATACCCTGGGGAGAGGATTAACAAAAAATATTTATCTCTCTCTTTCATCTCCCCCCACACCTTGCCGCATATATTTGTGTACACACACACACACACACACACACACATCATATTGATTCCTTTTCTCTGGAGAATCCTAACTAACACAGCACCATCATTAAAAATTGCTGGCCTTGCCCAGCCGGTGTTGCTCAGTGGTTGAGTGTCAACCTATGAACCTGGAGGTCACGGGTTTGATTCCTGGTCAGGGCATATGCCTGGGTTGCAGGCTCGATCCCCAGTATGGGGTGTGCAGGAGGCAGTCAATCAATGATTCTCTCTCATCATTGATGTTCCTATCTCTCTCTCCCTCTCCCTTCCTCTCTGAAATAAATAAACTCAATAAAAATAAAATTTAAAAAAATCGCTGGCCTTAATTTTATGGATTTATTTTTGAACTTTCAATTCTATTCCTTTTATTCCATTTACCTATATGTCTATCCTTATAACATAAGTACCACTATTAATACTTATGTTTCTATTTCAGGATTCGTACAGACAAGGTTCACACATACTAACAAGTAGTCTAGATCAGGCTTCAACCCTGGCATGGCACACACTTGGTTGTGAACTCATGAAATGTTTGTGTTTTCTGCCCAGAGATCTGAATGGACACATGATGATTTGATTTAGATTAGTATTTTGTAACCCCCTTTTCACCAAAATGAAAAACCAGAGGATTCCAGATTTGTACAAGTGCCTTAGTTCCAATTCAAATCTTATATGCCCCAAATGTTTCATCTTTTGTGCCTCAACACTTAAACTCAAGTCTTTGGGCATTGTACTCCATCTCTGAATTTGATCATCACCTCCTAGATGTGCAGCATCAACCTGTGTTGTTAATTGATCTTTCTTTTTAAAAAAAAAACACTTTAAATTTTCTTTTGTTTATTGCAAACATATATATATGTTTATGTATGTAGATTATTTTGAGCTACAATATACCCATCTTTTTTTAAGTTTTTATGAGGATAGACATATTTTTCTACAGTCTTTGCTAGAAACAGAATTCAAATATATTGATTTGTTTTTGTTTGACAACTTTAAAGGGCTGGATTAAAAATTCAAATACAGTTGGGAAAATATAAATATAGACTGTATTCACCTATAGAAACAAGAACATGAATGTCTTAAATTCTATTAATATAAAAACACTAAATTTGTAGTGTATTGAATGTACAAAGTCATTATCAGGATTAAATGAGGTGGTCCAAATGAGGATATTGGTAACTGCAATAAGTTAGTAGCCACTTAGTAATTTAAACTATTATATGAATTTTGTTATTAGTTATACATTGGATTACATGTATTTATGACTTACCTTGGGTGTTACTTAACACTCACATATTTAAGTTTACCTGGTAATTGACATGATTATCTATGGCTAGTTAATTGGCTATATCCAAAGGAAAAACAAACCCGTCATATACTTATGACTAGAGGTAGTTTTGCAACTTAAAGAAGACTTCCACCCAAGTGAGGCTTCATCCCTCCCACAAGGACAGAGAGGTAGGGATGAATGATGGTTGCCAGGTCCTTGAGAGACATACCTGCTTCATAAAGCTGGTAGGAGGATTATCTACACTAATAAAAGAGAAACATGGTAATTAGCGTACAACCGCTACCCTTTTCATTGGCTAATCAGTGAGTATATGCAAATTAACTGTCAGCCAAGATGGCGGCAGGCAGCCAGGCAGCTGAGAACAGGATGCTTGGTTGCCCCAGCGATAGAGGAAACCAAGGTTCCCGCCTGCAGCAGTGGGGCTCTGAGCTCCTGAAGCAACAGCTCCAAAAGATACAATGTTTCAATTATAGAAGCTAAAAGATGGCGGTTAATCTGCATACTCAGGCTCCAAGCGGTAGAGCGAAGCCAAACAGCCCTGAAGCCGCAGAGCAGAGAGGCCTCACTGCCCCGGGATCAGCGGAGCCGAGAGGCCTCAGGGCCCCAGGATCAGCGGAGCCGAGAGGCCTCCAGGCCCCGGGATCAGCGGAGCCTGATGGAAGCCCTGTGTGTTTATGCACCCTGGGGGTTCAGAGGTCCTGTCCTAGGCAGAGGCCTATGGCAAAATTTTCGACTCTGAGAAGCAGCCTATGGGCTGGAAGGCGGCTCCTCTGACCTCAGTGCTGGAGAAGACCATTAAGCAGAAAACTAAAGAAACCGATTTTACATCATTTCCCAGGTGGAGAACAGTTGGCATGTAAGCCCCTGACCAGTGCCCAGCCTCTCCTCTGTCAGTCTATCTCACTCTTAGGTACCATGTTCTTTGTTCTGTCTTAACTGCAACTCATTTTTAAACTAGATTTCTTTTAAAAGAAGACTAAATAAAGTTTCCCTTAAGTTATTTAGGTGGTGCTGGGGCTGCTGGGGCTGCTGGGGGCCTGATAGAAGACACAAACACGCAACGGGCGGCCTGTACCCAGCAGCCCCAAGGCCTGCCACCTTGGTGCTGGGGCTGCTGGGTGTATCAGAGACACAAACCCGCAGGCCCAGCACCCAGCAGACCCAAGGCCTTCGTGGCAGCACTAAGGAGCAGCAAGCCAAGCGGTAGGAAGCAGCAAGCAGGTGGGCAGTAACAAGGGAGGGGTCCCGGACTGCAAGAGGGCACATGCTGGGCTAAGGGACCCCCCACCCATCCCCAGTGCACAAATTTCGTGCACTGGGCCTCTAGTTTAGCTTCTAAAAAGATTTACATATATTTCAAAAAGGCAGAGAAAGAAGTTACACATTTTCTGAAGTAAGGTCTTTAAGAAAAGTGGTAAGGGAGAGTTTGTTCCCTTATTTTCAATGTGGAGAATTGTCTGTTATATTAAATTTATATCTGCCCTTGAAATGTAAGGGAAACATTGGAAAAGTGGAAAAGCAAAGAGAGTCTCATGTACCAGCAGATTTAAGATACAGGAAATACAACTGGCTAAAAAGAGAAATCAAGGCATACTTTGTTTTATTGCAATTTTCAGATATTGCATTTTGAGAGAGAGAGAGAGAGAGAGAGAGAGAGAGAGAGAAACATCAATGATGAGAGTCATTGATTGGCTGCCTCCTGCGTGCCCCCTACCAGGGACCTAGCCTGCAACCCAGGCATGTGCCCTTGACTGGAATCGAACCTGGGACCCTTCAGTCCACAGGCTGACACTCTATCCACTGAGCCAAACTGGCTAGGGCATATATTGCATTTTTTTTTCATATTGAAAATAAAACCTTCTACCAACAGAAAGATTACCACTCCCTGAAGGCTCAGATAACAGAATTTTTTTTAGCAATGCAGTATTTTAATTAAGGTATGTACATTGTTATTTTTTTTAAAGACATAATGCTATTGCACACTTAATAGACTACAGTATAATATAACTATTATTTGCACCTGAAACCAAAAATTTGTGTTACTCACTTTATTGTGATACTCATCTTATTGTGCTAGTCTGATACTGAACCCACAATATCTTCTAGGTATGCTTGTACTTAAAATGAGTGATAGGAAAGGGTACAGACAGAGAAAGAGAAACATCCTTGTGAGAGAGACACATGGATTGTTTGCCTCTTGCAGGCACTCCAGTCAGGGCCAGGGATGGAGTATGCAACCAAGGTACATGCCCTTGACCAGATTTGAACCTGGGCCCCTTTAGTCCTCAGGCCGATGCTCTATCCACTGAGCCAAACTGGCTAGAGAATGATTTTTTTTTTTTAATTTTTTTGTACATTCTGCTCAGTCCCCAGACTGGCTTCATCTTAAGTCTGTTGTTGTTGATGGTGGTGGTGGTGGTTGTGGTGGTGGTGTGTGTGTGTGTGTTCATAGAATGGTTGCCAGGAGTAATTGGTTTACATTATTTGTTTTGTTTTTTTGTTTTTACTTGATTTGTCAAGGAGAGAGAGAGAGAGAGAGAGAGAGAAAGAGAGAGACTCTTCCAGAAGACCCAGCAAATATCTCTTCACCTCTCCCCAGTTTGCATTGGGTCACATGCTCATTTTTTTTTTTTTTAATATATTCCATTGATTTTTTACAGAGAGGAAGGGAGAGGGATAGAGAGTGAGAAACATCGATCAGCTGCCTCCTGCACACTGGACGTGCCCGCAACCAAGGTACATGCCCCCGACCGGAATCGAACCTGGGACCCTTGAGTCCGCAGACCGACGCTCTATCCACTGAGCCATACCGGTCAGGGCAATATGCTCATTCTTGAATCTGTAACTGTGGGAAATAATAGAGGATTTTTCTGATGGAGAAATAGATGGTTTGATATAAAGAATACCTGGGAGAAATGGAAAGAAAACAGGCATTTCTAATGTAAGGGAAAATTAGGGAAGAGATTGATCAAGGTTAAAGTTATTAGTATCTGTAAGTCTAATATGAGTAAAATTAGCAGATATTTGTCATACATAAAAAACTCTTGATGGTCAGATATAAATGACAGGAAAAAAAGAATAAATTTCTTTTTCACCGTTTCCTTTTATTCTAATAGAGACATAAAACTCTGTTAAATCAACGTGTCTCTAGACATTAGTCCTGTTTCACACCATCTTAATATGAAAATAAGCAGGAATAGTAAAGTGTTTTTCTCCATCTGTTCCATTTCTTCGGCTATGCTAGGCTCTGACACTGCACTCGGGGTTGAATATACCCTAATTAAAATGAAGTTTTACAAATGTGATTATATGGTAATCATTTCTATTCAGCTTTAATCATAGGAAAAATACCCTGGACTAATTTTTCACTATTGAGAACTAAATAAAAGTAGGGCCAACACAAATGTTATTTTATTCTCTAATTAATCCAGTAGCTATAACCCTATCATTCTAACAACACACAATCTTTGATGGGCAATTGTGGGGAGACAAGACAAACTGTCATTTAGACATAAAAAAATTTCACTGTTATCATGTACAATTGAAAAATGTATAAAATCCCTCAATTTTCATCAAGAGAACTCTTTGCTGTTGACTTTTCCAGTTCCTGAAAAAGTGTATGAACATAATAAGTGCAGATTCTATTTAAACTAGCAATAAAAACTTCCAACAAAGTTACAAAATGTCTTTCTGTGTTAAAAATGCATTTTGAATCTAAAGTAAATGGTCTCAAATATTCGTAATAATGATGATAAATTTTAAAAAGCATGCAACTTGCTAATGTGTTTTTCATTATTTAAAGCTATTCGTTATAAAGGTTTTAAAGTTGCCTATTTCTGATCTCTCATAAAAAAAGAGAGGAAAGAAAGAGGGAAATATCAGACTAATTGCTATATGCGAGTGTGCCCTCCATCTTTTAGAGCTGGACCATCATCTTTTCCAAGCGATCAAACCATCAACACAATTTTTTAGTCTAAGATTACATAAAAATAAGGTTCTTTGTATGAACTTTTCTTGTATATTCTCATGGTATAAAATGTAGGGAATGGCCCGGCTGGTGTGGCTCAATGGTTGAGCATTGACCCATGAATCGGGAGGTCACAGTTCTATTCCCAGTCAGGGTACATGCCAGGTTTCGGGCTTGATCCACAGTGGGGTCAAGAGGCAGCCCATCAACCATTCTCTCTCATCACTGATGTTTCTCTCTCTCCCTCCCTCTCTATGAAATAAATAAAAACATATTTTTAAAAAATGTAGGCATGTAGAAAACAGGGACTCTAAGCTTAAGACACAAACCCCTACATCTACAGTGTTAAGAAGCTGAAACAGCCCTAACTGGTTTGGCTCAGTGGATAGAGCATTGACCTGTAGACTAAAGGGTCCCCGGTTTGATTCCGGTCAAGGGCATGTACCTTGGTTTCGGGCACATCCCCAGTTGGGGTGTGCAGGAGGCAACTGATTGATGTTTCTACACTTGATCTTAGCCAAAAGGCCGAGAAGCGATTGATTGATGTTTCTAACTCTCTATCCTTCTCTCTTCCTCTCTGTAAAAAAATCAATAAAAATATATATTTTTTTAAAAAGCTGAAACATCTTTGTTAAATCTATCCTTCATGTGTGTTAATTTCCAGCAAGTCTTTTCCTCTTATTTTTTCCATCTCCCTCTATGTGTATGCTTCCTCAATTATTCTTGTATCAATCTGAACATAAACCAAATTCCTTACTTCCTTACTGTGAGAAAAATAACTTTACACTGTTAAGACAATTTATTTTTGTAATGGGTGAATGGAAAACAGCAGAGGCATCAAAGAGTGACAGCTCTTCTGAGAATCATGCATACCCTCTGGCTTTATGATGATTCCTTCTCAATTTTTATCTCTTACTCACCTCTAAGAGAAACCTGAAGAACCAACCATTTTCTTAGACAATATGGTTCTTACATAGGCACCTGGAGATTTCCGTGTTTTCCTATAAGCTTGTCAGAGAAACTTTTCCTCAATTAACACTCATGGTAGTGTTTGTGGGTGCATTTTTTTTTCTATCTCAACATAGCTTTGGCGTAACTTCATCAAAATTTCTCTTTTGAGACAGCCTATCTCAACCCTGTGCCTTTTACAAACTATGAGCCACTTAGGTATCACGTGGCATGGCCCAAAACAGGAGAATGACCCATTCCCATTCATAATGAAGTCTTGTTCCTTCTTGCTTAGTCCGTGGCTTTCTTCACACATTGGGATTCCCTGTTATGCTAACTTGGCTTTTAGACTTTCATTTTCTCTCTCCAGAGCACCATTCACTCTTCCCCTAGTGTTTGGTTTGTCCCCTAGGATTCCTGAGGGGACATCAAAAGGGCTACATTTGATTTGAAGGAAACTAGAAGTTTTGCACTTCTGGTGCTCACTAGTTATCAGAGAGAATCCCTCTCTCTCTCTTTTTTAAATCCTCACCTGAGAATATTTTTTCCATTGATTTTTTTTTTTTTTTTTTTAGAGGAGAGAGAGAGAGAAAGCCAGGGAAAGGAGCGGTAGAGAAACATCAATGTGAGAGAGACATGTTGATTGGTTTCGGGCTGGGGATTGAACCCATGACTGTTTGGTCTGCGGGCCACCACCCTAACCACCTAGCTAAGCCGGCCAGAGCAGAGAATCTCATTTTAACCATTTTTAAAATTGAACATTTTTACATTGTGGATTATATCAAAACTTTCTTCTTTACACCTTTAAAAATCATAATTTTTAATAGTTATTGCATTGTCTTGAAGTATCTTTAATGCTGTGTCGATATAGAAAAACAGTAATGGATTGTTTTGGCATATATGACTTCAATGTGTTTGTGTAATTGATTCAATGTCTTTTTTCCTCTCTTATTATCTTAAATTGTACTGTATATTCATGTTCAATTTTCTTTATTTGTAGGACAAACTAATTGCTAATCTTAGGGAAAGCAATATAGGTTCTTGAGCCTTATGCATCCCAGCCTCTGCCACTAATTAGGAGACTAAAGAAGAAACAAGATTGAAATTTACTTGGATGTGTAAGAAGTGTTTAGTCCTAGAGAAATGAGAATAATCACAATAAAAGCAGTTATAGACACTTTTGTTCGATGTCTTCATTATACTAGAAAATGAACATTTATAGAGTAAATAGAGGAAAAGAAAAAACGTTAAAAGATTAAATTGACAGAGGATAAGAGGAAAACTAAGAACGTGTGGTAGCAAAATGAAAACACTTTTTTAAAAAAATATGAGCAAGAAAGACTAATTATTGTCCTTTTGGCTTAGAAATAAAGGACTTCAGTGATCTTGACGGGCAGTTCCAAAATATTCAGGCCCTACAATGTACCAGGCACAGCAGAAACTCTATGCAAGTAATAGTAAACAATTCTCTCTCCCTTTAATAAGCTTAGGCTGTGGACGACTGTGTTTAAATGCTGATGGCAAAGAATAAAAAAAAGCAGTTGAAAATACGCTGAGAGAATATGATTGATGATGGAGGTAAAATGAAACTATCAAGACCCACGTGGAGGTCTTCCCTTATGGGGAGGAACAGTTATTTCTCAGCTCAGTGAGGCCAGGATAGGAAGAGGAGTATCTAACTAAGCATAGTTTTCTCTTAAAAAATACATTGTCACTGCTGATTCCTGCAGGGTATATAAATATGGGGATGGGAGGGAAGATGGGCTAACACCTACCTAATGTTTCCTGCTGAAAAAGTGACTTTAAAAACTGTTTCTTCCTGCAAATGTGTATCTGCAGCAGATATTTTAGTTCAGATTAGCTTTGAAAATATGTAATTCTTTATGATTGTTTTGCACTAGCTGGTTTCACTGAAATGATCAGAGGCACGAATCATAAATTGTGCAGGGCCTGGGGGAGGGTGCTCCCAGCCCAGGCCAGTTCTGAATGCCCCCCAGGAAGAGCTCTGTGATTATAACAGAACTTGAAGGTTGCATCTTTCTCCTCCCAATATGCTCTTCCCGCTCATGAAAGGGCTTCCTATGGACTAGCTCGCCTCTGGCACGTGGCTGGTCGTGGGTGCTGGCCTGTGCTGCACCCCTCCCTGCCCCGCCCCAACGAGTCCTTTCAGCTCAAGCAATACCTGGCCCACTGTTGGCCTGCAGTTATTAATTATGCACGAAATCATGGCCCTATGAACAGTGAAGAGGTCCGTCAAGCCTGTCTGCACACAGCCTTGCTCACCGCTGGGACGATTTCTTTGTAGGATGTACACTTGGGCCATTGCTGGGGGTGGGGGTGCGGGTGGGGGTGGGAGAACTGGGTTAAAAGAAGTGCCCCCCCCCCCCCCCCCCCCCCCCCCAGGCTTCCAGTCCAGCAAACAGAATCTCTGATCCCGCCCAGGGTTAGGAATAGTTTTTAATTAGTCACAGGAATTACAATCAGCTCCCGCCTCCCCGGCGGCCGCTTCCGGCCCGACCAGGGGAACTGACGGGGGCGAAGCTCAGGGGAGGCGGGAATCCGAGCGGACGCTTTGGTCGGCCCCTCCCACCCCACCCCCCCTTCCCCGGGCCAAGCCTGTCAAACTCGCGGCCGGTGGGCCGCATGCCTCGTTTAAATAAACGCGTGACGCATCTCGTGTTCCGCTAAACTTGCAGGGCATCGGAGACGCTGGGAGCCCTCAGGCCCCCTTGCGCGGGCGCGGGAGAGAACGGCGAGGTGGTCCCTGGGCCCGAACACGCATGCGCGGGAGCTGCGCCGCCGGCGAGCGTGTGACGTCACCGGCGCGCCCGTCAGAACGCGGAGTTTGGCTCCGGAGCGCGGTGAGTACAGTTTTGAGTAGGTCTGGAGTCGGTAGTGTGCATCCTAGGTGGATCCGAACCGGACCTGGCATGATAAAGGCTGATTTCGTTTGGACCCAGAGGTGGCGTCGTTATTGCGGAGAAGCTCTTCGTGCGCGTCGCTGTCTGAGCTGCGGTGCCCAGCGCCCCGCCTGGGGTCGGGGAGCCCTGAGTGGGTTAGTCCCCGTTCCGCCCCCGCGGAGGCTGCCGGCGGGGGGAGGTTGGCACTAACTGTCCCAGTTAAGAGTCCTGAGAAATAAGACTGAACCTACGGTGCACACGTTAACGTCAGTTCAGCAGTCATTTCTTTTGATTGTATCGGGCGGGAGGGAGGAGGCAAAGGATATACTTGGGAGTAATTTGCTTTTGGTAGTACAGTTTGCCTACGCAATATTAACACTGTCAAAACTTTCCTTGCCCAGCGGCTTGTGCATTTTAAAGCATGGTGGTAAAGGCTATTCTTAGCTCCGTTATCACCGATATTAAAACTGACTTTTAGAAGTACTTTTTAAAATACAAAACTAAAATCTCTCTTCTGTTCCATTGATCTATATGCCTGTTCTTGTGCCAGTGCCAGGCTGTTTTGATTACAGCGGCTTTGTAGTATAACTCGATGTCTGGTATTGCGATCCCTCCAACTTTGTTCTTAAGATGGCTGCGGCTATTCGGGGTCTTTTTTGGTTCCGTATAAAATTTTGGAGTATTTGTTCTAGATCTGTGAAATCTGCTGTTGGTATTTTAATGGGGATTGTATTGAATCTATAGATTGCTTTGGGGTAGTATGGACATTTTAATGATGTTGATTCCACCAATCCATGAACATGGTATATTCTTCTACTTCTTTATATCTTCCTCAGTCTCTTTTTTCATTGTCCTGTAGTTTTTGGAGTACAGGTCTTTTACTTCCTTGGTTAAGTTCATGCCTAAGTATTTTTTGTTGTTGTTGTTGCAATGATAAATAGGGCTATTTGTTTAGTTTCTCTTTCTGAGAATTTATTATTGGCTTATAAAAATGCCACCGATTTCTGGGTGTTAATTTTGTAACTTGCTACATTGCCAAATTCATTTATTAAATATAGAAGTTTTTGGTGGAGTCTTTAGGGTTTTCTATGTACAATATCATGTCATCTGTGAATAGCTAGAATTTTACTTTCTCCTTTCCAATTCGGATGCCTTTTATTCCTCCTTCTTGTCTGATCGCTGTGGTTAGGACTTCCAGTACTGTGTTCAGCAAGAGTGGTGAAAGCCGACATCCCTGTCTTGTTCCTGTTCTTAGGGGAAATGGTTTTAGTTTTTGCCCAGTGAGTATGATGTTGGCTGTAAGTTTGTAATGTATGGCCTTTATTAAAATGTTTAGTTATGATCCCTCTATTCACACTTTGCTGAGAGTTCTTATCAAAAAAGGGTGTTGGATTTTGTCGAACGCTTTTTCTGCATCTATAGATATGAACATGTGACTTTTGTCTTTCAATTTTTTATGTGATGCATCACATTATTGATTTGCGAGTATTGATCCAGCCTTGCATCCCTGGAATAAATCCTACCCAAGCCATTATGCTCAACTAATATTTGAAAAAGAAGGCAAGAATATACAAAGTAGTCCAGACAGTCTCTTCAGTAAATGGCACTGGAAAAATTGGACAGATACATGCAAAAAAATGAACTAGACCACCAACTTAAACCATATTCAAGAATAAACTGAGAATGGATGAAAGACTTAAATGTAAGACGTGAAACCATAAAAATCTAAGAAGAAACCATAGGCAGCAAAATCTCAGACATCTCTCATGGCAATATGTTTACAGATACAATATGTTTACATCTCCTAGGGCAAAGGAAACTAAGGAGAAAATAAACAAATGGAAATACATCAAAATAAAAAGCTTGTGCACAACAAAAGAAACCATCAACAAAACAACAAGAAAGCTCACTGCATGGGAGAACATATTTGGCAATGAAAAATCAGATAAAGGTTTATATCTAAAATATATAAGGAATTCATACAACTTAAAATTCATATACCTGTCAGAATGGCTATCATCAACAAATGACAAGCAAGTGTTGACGAGGATGTGGAGAAAAGGGAACTCTAGTACACTGCTGGTGGGAATGCAGACTGGTGCAACCACTGTGGAAAACAGTATGGAGTTTCCTCAAAATATTAAAAATTGAACTCCCATTTGACTACATGATCCAATTTCTAGGAATATATCCTACAATACCTGGAATACCAATCAGAAGGAATGTGTACACCCTATGTTCATAGCACAATTTACAATAGCTAAGATCTGGAAACAGCCCATCAGTAGATGAGTGGATAAAACTGTGCTACATTTACACCATGGAATACTATGCAGCTGTTAAAAAGGATCTCTTATGCTTTGAGACATCATGGAGGGACCTGAGAGTACTATGCTAAGTGAAATAAGCCAGTCAAAGAAAGACAAGTATCACATGATTTCATTCATATGTTGAATCTAATGGACAAAATAAGCTGATGAACAAGGTAGATCCAGAGACATAGAAGCATAGGAACAGCTGTGGAACCTCAGAAAAGATCGGGGGGAGATTGGGTGGGTGGGTGAGAAGAGATCAAAGAACTTGTATGCATATATGCATAACCCATGGGTACAGACAGTAGGGTGGTGAAGGCCTCGGGAGTGTGGTGGGGGCAGGCTAGAAGGAGTCAATGAGGGAAGGAAGGGGACATATGTAATACTTTTGACAATGAAGATTTAATTTTAAAAAATAAAATACAAAAGCAAATAGAAGGGGATTAAGTTTCAGTGATTTAGAAGAATGTGTATATTTATCCTTGCAATAAAATTATAGCATAATCCATTCTCTAGCTCTTGTCCACCAACAGTGATAACTAACTAAAAGGAAAAGCAAAGCAAAACTAAGACATAGAAGCTTAAAGCAAATATTGACTACATTTTGTATAAAACACTGGTCTCTGTATTTTCAGCATCAAGATATCAACTTCCCTGATTGAATTTGCTTTGGACAGCCGATCTGATATGCCACTGTAAAGCAGATCTGATATGCCACTAGAATTAATAAAAGAAGTCAATGGGGTGCCTGAAAATGAGCCACTAAATAAACTACACAAAGTAGAATTCAGATCCCTACAGCTAGGTTGTGATTATAGCAAGAAATATGTCCAGGTAAGAATGTTCATAACTCAGAATAGTTAATCTTTTGTTTTTAGTAGTTAGACTGTTGTATGTCTAGGTGTGTTTTTTCTTTGCATTTCTCCTGCTTCTTAGTAACTGAGCTATTCGGATCCATAAGTCAATGTTTTTCATCAAGTTAGGGAAATTATTGGCTAACTAGAGGCCCGGTGCATGGGGTTTGTGCACTAATGGGGGTGTGGCCTGCAGGGATCTCCCACCATGGGAGTGCCACTCATCCTGGTCAGCTGAGTGCGGCTGTGGACCTGCTCCTGCTGCAGTAGCAGCTGCTCATCTTGGTCAGCCAAACGGTGCTCCCATTGTGGGAGCGCACTGAACAGCTGGGGCAGCTCCTGTGTTGAGCGTCTGCCCCTGGTGGTCAGTGCACATCATAGCAACTTGTCAACTAGTCGTTCTGGTCATTTAGCTGTATGGTTGCTGGGCTTCTATTATATCTACAATAATAAAAGAGAAACATGGTAATTAGCGTACGACCGCTACCCTTCCCATTGGCTAATCAGCATATCCTTATGCAAATTAACCGTCAGCCAAGATGGCGGCTGGCAGCCATGCACTGAAGCGAGCAGGGAGGCTTGCTTGCTCCAGTGACTGCGGACTCCAACGTTCCCCGCCTGCCGCTGCCGGCCTCTCAGCTGCAACTCTAAGCAACTATGTACTATGTTGCAAATAAGAAGCTAAACAAAACCCCAGAAACCGGCTTTCATTCAGCCGGGATCAGCCAGCCTGACCGCAACATTGTATCGATGTTTTCAGCAGCGAGGCCTCAGAGCTAAAGCTGGCCCAGAAAAAAAAAAAGAAAGAAAAAAAGGAGCGGTTGGGAGCTTCAGTCACCCGCTTCCGGAAAACAGCCCTCAGCCCCTCACCCAGACTGGCCAGGCACCCCAGTGGGGACCCCCACCCTGATCCAGGACACCCTTCAGGGCAAACCAGCCAGCCCCTACCCATGCACCAGGCCTCTATCCTATATAGTAAAAGGCACCGGGATCAGCGTGACAGGGGGCAGCGCCCAAACCCCCTGATCGCCCTGTGGCTCTGTGTGTGACAGGGGGCAGCGCCGCAACCTCCCCATCGACCCTGCCTTGAGTGTGACATGGGGGGTTCACCCACCCCCCAATCGGCCCTACCCTGAGCGTGACTGAGGGTGGCATCACAACCTCCCGATCCGCCCTGCTCTGTGCATAACGGGGCGGTGCCCCAACTCCCCAATCTGCCCTGCTCTGAGCCTGACCAGGGGCTGCACCTAGGCATTGGGCCTGCCCTCTGCCACCCGGGAGCAGGCCTAAGCCAGCAGGTTGTTATCTCCCGAGGGGTCCCAGACTGCGAGAGGGCACAGGCCAGGCTGGGGGACCCCCCTCACCCCCCCACCCCCCCCAGTGCACAAATTTTTGGGCACCAGGCCTCTAGTAGGATATATAAAATTCCTTGGAATTTTTTTCCCCTCTGACATTATTACTCTTTTCTCCTTCTGGATGTCAATTACATGTATGTTTGTATGTTATGGTATTTGCTGGTTAGCTACAGGTCTCTTTTTCTTCAGCATTGTTTTCTTTCTTAGTGGAGAGAGATTTTTAGATTGAGTAATTTTTATTGATTTGTCTTCAAGGTCACTGAACCTTTTTTCTTCCATATCCAATATTCTGTTACGCATATTTAGTGAACATTTCATTTTCATTATTACACATTTAAGTTAGGGACTAAGGAGAAAATGATGGGAGGTAGGTGAGAGGCTTATTAGTATAGTAAGTCCAAGAATAAAGGAAAGAGCAAGAAGGCTGCATTTTAGTTTTGCCCTTCTAATCAATATTCTCCATGTAGATACTTGCCTCTCATCTCTCATTGGAGGAACTTCTCTTTTCCTAGATTTCTGGTTATTTGGTTGCTTTCTGTTTTCAACTCTGGTGTGTCAAGAAAAACTGTGAATTTGTTCATTGTTCCACGTTTTCTCGTTCTTTCCAGCTTTGTACTTCCTAAGTGAAACTATTTACCTTTACTTTGAATCATTTTGTGCTGCTGATAGTCATATTTTCTTTTTTTCTGATGCTTTTAAGTTAAATTGATTTATGAACATAGCTGTTTTTTGTTGTTGGCTATATCAAAGTTGGAATATTAGTTTAGGAGATGTATTATAGGATCTATTGTTAAACTTTATTAAATCAACTATATTTCTGTGTGTACGTTTTCAAAGAACCCTATAATATATTTGATCATAGAATCATTAAATTTTAGAGCTAAAAGAAATGATAAAAACTATCCAGATTAAATAATTTATTTTTCTGAAACTCTGATTAAATAACTTTTTTTGACTGACAGAGTTGCTTAGTTATAGCAGAACAAAGCCTAAACTGTATTTGTGCCTTAGTCCATTGATTTGTCCACACTGTCCTTATTTATGAGATTATCATTTTTCACTTTAAAATTTTTCCTTAATAAGTTTTAATTTCTTTCTAGGAGCAAACTCTTAATCTTTTTCTTTAGTAGAAAACAGTTTTACAAGCTAAAATAAAGTTGAAGTTGAGCTAGTTCATCTTTATATATAAAATGAGGAATTGGTAATATTTAACTAATGGGATTAAGAAATTAATTTATGGGGGAGGTACAGGGTTAGAGATCAACCAAAGGACTTGTATGCATTCATATTAGCATAACCAATGGACATAGACACTGGGGTGATGGGGGCTTGCTCTTGGGGCTAGAAATGGCTGGGGGCAGTCAATTGGGGAAAAGGAAGACATGTAAAACATTAGACAATAAAAAACAAACAAAAAGAAATTAATTTATGAACAAAAGTATTTAAAAAGGAAGACATGTAAAACATTAGACAATAAAAAACAAACAAAAAGAAATTAATTTATGAACAAAAGTATTTTTAGGCCCTCATTGTTCTCTAGATAAATCATTTTCATGTCTTAAAAATACTGACTTAAACATAATACTGTGATTTCTTGTAAGATAAAAGTCAATTGCCTTTAAAAAATGATTCCAGTCTTATATCTTGGTGTTATAATAACCTCTTTGACTTCTGTGTAATTCTTTTTCTCTCGTTTCAGGGAAAGCTTTCACATATCTCTCCTTTAACCTATGGTGGAAACAGAACACCTATTTTGAAGATTGGACTACAAGGTATATAAGATCATTTCTATTTAATTTTTTTCCTGTAATATACAAATGGGTAACTTTGTATATAAATGTACACACACAGATACACACAGAAGTGCAATTTTACTTATATGATGATATAATTGAGTCCTCGAATTCAGCCTTGCTGCAGTGGTTATAGGAAGTGATTCCTAGAGAATGAAGATTATGGAAATTCTTTCCCAAAGCCTAGAAGATCCAAATGATGTGACTTGTCCAATGTTTATTTCTTATACCCAAGTAATTTTTATTTTCAAAGTTACAGATAGCTTAGTTTTTATACAGCTCTTTTACTCTTCAATATATGGGTGCTGGGGGAGAAGACCACACTTGTCTAAATTAAAACTTAATATGCCCAAAACTATAGTTACTAGAAGTTCAGTAAATGGAATATTTGTGGGGTGATATTGTTATATTGTATAAAAATTGAACAATTAATATCTTGTTCAGTTTCTTTTGATTATAAATATGGGAAATTAAATAGAAAGTGGTCATTAGGTGATATTAATGTGATGTTTATAGAGATTTATAGAACATATTCTACTTGAAACTTGTTATAGTTTTGGTTTTTATGCCCAGTAGCATTCTCTTCATTGTGTTTGAAATGAAAGTAGTAAACCAAAATTGAATTGTAAACATTGTAATTATTCTTTATAATTACATTTTGAAGTAACTATTGTTTTTATTTTTTCAAAATATTTTTTAAAATGTATTTTATTGATTTTTTACAGAAAGGAAGGGAGAGGGATAGAGAGTTAGAAACATCAATAAGAGAGAAACATCGATCAGCTGCCTACTGCACACCCCCTACTGGGAATGTGCCCGCATCCAAGGTACATGCCCTTGACTGGAATCGAACCTGGGACTCTTCAGTCCGCAGGCTGACGCTCTATCCACTGAGCCAAACTGGTTAGGGCTTCAAAATATTTTTAATTGATTTTTAGAGAGACAGTAAGGGAGAGGGAGAGAGAGGGAGAAACATTGATATGAGAGCTTCGCATCTATTGGCTGCTTCCTGCATGCCCCCTACCAGGGATCCAGCCCACAACCCAGGTATGTGCTCTATCCCAGAATGGAACCAGCAATCCTTTGGTGCATAGGATGATGCCCAAGTAGCTGAGCCACTCCGGTCAGAGCATAACTATTGTTTTTAGAATGTAGTTGCCATCACTTTTCTGTTGTGTATAAAACTGCTATATCGAATAAGTGTTTTCCTGTGTGTGTGTTTTTCTCTAGAACAAGAAAATTCAGATTCGGAGAGTAACGCCATCAATGTGTTATTTTTTGGAAAATTAGCAAAGGACTGTGCAAAAGTTTTCACTGAAGGGGTAAAATATTTTCATATTACTTTATCACTTTAGAAGTGGGTTTAGAATCATTGATGATACTATAGTCATCCTGTAGACTTTTTTTTTTAGAGATTCATTACATATTTGCAGGTATGTAAAAGAATGATACTTAAAGAAGCAACATCTTTAAAATTGCAGCAACCCTAAGATAGTAAAACTCATCATTGACATAAAAAGGGACATTTTTTCCTTTTACTTCATTTTAATTTTTAGTGTTCAATAGAATGTCTTAAAGATATATACATTTATCCTCAATTAAAAAAAATTCTTACTAAGAAATAATATGAGCAGTAGCTCTTTGTATGTTTATAATGTTTTCTTTTTTTTTTAATCCTCACCCAGGTATATTTTTGGAAGGGAGGGAGACAGAAAGAGAGAGAAATATTGATGTGAGAGAGACACATCATTTGGTTGCCTCCCGCATGCTTCCCAACCAGGGCCAGGGATTAAACCTACAACCCAAGTATGTGCCCTTGACTGAGAACTAAACCCACATCCCTTTAGTTAGCAGGCTGACACTAACCGCCAAGCTTCACTGGCAAGGGCTATAATATTTTTTTGTAATTGTTTTAAAAATACATGCCTGCTAAATCCTCATCAAAATGCTATCAAAACGAACCCAGCAGCATATTAGAGCAGACACACAGACCAAGTGGGATTTATCCTGGGAGTGCAAGATAAGAAAATCAATCATTGCAATACATCACATTAAAAGAACAAAGGAAAAAAGGAAATGATCATCTTAATTGATGCAGAAAAGGCATTTCATAAAATCCTACACCTCTTCATAATCAAAACACTTAGACAACTAGGAATAGAAGGGAACTTCCTCAACATTATAAAGAACATTTATGAAAAATCCACAACTAACATCATTCTCAATGGTCAAAGACTGAAAGCATTTCCCCTAAGATTAGGAATAAGACACAGGAAGCTCACTTTCTCCTCTGCTACTCAACATTGTACTGGAAGTTCTAGCTAGAGTAATCCTATATAATAAAATGGTAATATGAAAATTGACCCTAATGGCAGAACGGCCACTGGAGCAGTCACTATGAGGTGCACTGACCACCTCTTGGTTCCTTTCCCTGGCCGGTAGGTTCCGATTGACTGATGGCCACCCGTGGTGAGGGCGGGGCCAGCGAGTGGGTGGGAACAGCCAACCTCTCGGTCCCTTCCCCCAGCCATTAGGCAATAATCACCCGATGGCGAACGGGGAGCCAGGGATGGGTGGCGGCCGGGGGTGGGGCTGGCTGTGGGCAGCTGGGGAAGATGGCCCTGATAGCAGGCCAGGCCTAGGGACTGTACCCGCACATGAATTTTGTGCTCCGGGCCTCTAGTTAAATAATAAGAAATAAAAGACATCTAAATTGTACAGGAAAAAGTACAACATGATAACATGATCCTATATTTGAAAATCCCAAAGGATCCAAAAGAAAGCTATTAAAACTAATAATGAGTTAGCAGTATTTCAGGATGTAAGGTCAACACACAAAACTCAGTAGGATTTCAATACACTTAACAATGAACAATCTGGAAATGAAATTATGAAAATTATTCCAGAGATGATTGCATCTAAAGCAGCGGTTCTCAACCTGTGGGTCGTGAACCCTTTCACAGGGGTCGCCTAAGACCATCCTGCATATCAGATATTTACATTATGATTCATAACAGTAGCAACATTACAGTTATGAAGTAGCAATGAAAATAATTTTATGGTTGGGTCACAACATGAGGAACTGTATTTAAAGGGGCAGAAGGTTGAGAACCACTGATCTAAAGGAATAAATTTACGACTTGTACACTGAAAGTTAAAATAAGACCTGTATAAATGGAAAGACATGTATTCCTGGGTAGGAGGACTTAATATTAAGCTGTCAAAACTACCTAAAGTGATCTATAGATTCAATGCAATTTCTATAAAAATTTCAATGACCTTTTGTGCAGAACTGGAAAAGTCAGTTCTCAAATTCATAATGAGTTTCAAGGGACCCTGAATTCCAAAATAACCTAGAAAAAAAAAAAGTCATAGGTCTCATGTTTCATGATTAATAAAACTTAAGTGATACTGTAATCAACAGTATGGAAGGGGCATAAGGGCATGTATATCAATGGAATAGAATTAAGGGTTAAGAAATAAACACATATCTATGGGCAGTTAATTTTTTAGAAAAATATATTTTTATTTCAGAGAGGAAGGGAGAGGGAGAAACATCAATGATAAGAGAGAATCATTGATTGGCTGCCTCCTGCACACCCCATGCTGGGATCGAGCCCACAAGCTGGAATCTAACTGTGACCTCCTGGTTCATAGGTCATTGCTCAACCACTGAGCCACCCTGGCTGGACAGTTTAACCAGTCTTTTTCTAATCTTTTACTAAAAATATTCTATTACTAATCTTATACATATATGACATCTTTTTTTTCTAATCTTTTAGTAAAAATATTGTATTACATTTGTATAGAATTTCACAAATTGCAAAGTACTTCCATATGTTTATCATTTGATAAACATAGTAACCTTTAGTAATCCCCTGTGGTGATTGTCATTAGTACTGTTCTGAAAATAACCATTCAAAGCCCAAGATTTGCTATAGAACTTGTAGTAAGTGTAGAAACTATCTCCACAAATGTATTTTTTTCCTGTCTAAGGGAGATATAGTGGACTTGAATTAGGTCTTGAAAATATTTATCTTAAGTATTGTTCTTATGTGGCCATAGTTTTGAAAACATTTAAGCAATATGCAAAGGTATAACCAGAAAAGCAGACACTGCCCCGCTACCTCTGAACATACTCCCATTGCCTTGTCCCATTGTACTGCTGTCTCTCTCTCTCTCTCTCTCTCTCTCTCTCTCTTCTCTCTCTCTCTCTCTCTTTCTCCCTCTTTTGGTATCTTTTCAGCTTTTATAAATAAGTGTGTATATATATGGGTAACTATATATGCACATATATACATAAATAATTTTGTATCCATGTACATTTTACCAAGTGTCTTCTATCCATATTTTGTAAATTGCTTTTTTTTTTCATAATATATCTTGGCTATCTTAGAAGAGGATTTTAAAAATAATTACATGTTTTTGAATGTTAAGGAATCTGTTTGCTTATATTTTTAAATACATTTCCACCTTTATCCTTTAGGATTCTAATATTAAATTTTTATTTGAAAAATAATATAAAAGGTTATAATATAATGAATTAGCAAAACATGTAAATGCATCTGCAAAATATGTACTGTATATTAGATATTAGTATTTTACCTGACATGTGAAAAGTGTTTTCTTCTATTGAAATTTTAAAAATAGATATTAAAATAGAATAGAACTATACTAGCTAATTAGTACTTGTCAGGTAATAGAGGATGTTAACAATGATAAATAAGATTTCTCCTTTTTAAAATACAGTGGTGAGAAGACTGAGGTCAAGTTTACTTTAAATTTTTTCTGGGTTTAAAATCCACAAATGCTGGTCATTTGGGAGGTCTAAGTAGGCTATTTAATTTAGAGCTTATAGTATTAAGGTTAAAGATTATTGTAAATCAAAGCTAAAACTTCATAAAACAATGAATTTTCGGTTTTAATTCCTGTACCTTTATTTGTTTCGTGCTCGTGCCCTTAAGGTTAGCTCTGTATTTGAATATAACAAATATCTTAAAACATTAAAAAAATTTTTTTAACAAAAGTTTAATTTTTGCTTTGCTAGACTAATGATACATTTTGCTGGAATACATATGTTCTCATTTTACTAGTTCCTCCCTCAGTATGAGACCCCTTTTTTCTTTTTCTCCAGTTTTAGCTTTTATTTAAAATAAGTTTGAACGTTTAATATCTATACTAATAAAAGGGTAATATGCTAATTAGTCCGGGAGACCTTCCGATGTCCTTTCAGACAAAGCCATGGTGGCGGGGGCCGAGGTAGAGGTGGTTAGGGGCAATTAGGCCAGGAGGGGAGGGCAGTTGGGGGTGATCAGGCCGGCTGTGGGGGTGGGGGGGGGGGAGCAGTTGGGGGCAAGCAGGCCGGCAGTGGGGATCAGTCGGGGATGAGCAGACTGGCAAGGGGGGCCAGTTGGGGGCGATCAGGCTAGTAGCGGGGGCCGAGGCAGAGGCAGTTAGGGGCAATCAGGCAGGCAGGCGAGGAGTTAGGGGTGATCAGGCAGGCAGGCAGAGGGATGAGGGGCAATCAGGCAGGCAGGCAGGCAAGCAGTTAGGAGCCAGTGGTCCTGGATTCTAAACCGGCAGTCGGACATCTCCCGAGGGGTCCCGGATTGTGAGAGGGTGCAGGCCGGGCTGACAGACAGCCCCCCACCCCCATGCACATATTTTGTGCACCGGGCCTCTAGTATATTGATAAAGCCTTGTCATTTTAGTAGCATGGCATTATTCTCAAGCTGGTTTCCTAATACTTATTTAGCAGATTGAGAAAACATCTACTCTAATATCGCAGAATATACTCTTAACATTGAACTATGTAATTCCCATTCTTGTTTGAATGGCTTCAGTGTGCTTTCCTCAGAAGCTTAGAACTTAAAATAATGCATATTAAATCTAATTTTCAACTCAATCTAATGATGTTTATAATACTAATACTGCCTATTATATACTTATCTTTCTTATCCTTTTTGTATGTGAATTAATTTAAAAGCCATTATGATTTGTAAATTTATGGGAACTGAATCCTAAGAACCATTTTTTTCCTCGTTTGTTTATATCTGTACTTCGGTTTTTACCAGTATTAATTAATTTATTCAACAGCTACTTGTTGAGCACTGACTATGAACAGAAAAGAAGCCTCTGCCAGTCACTAGTATAGGTTATATGGATAGATAGTACATTATTCTTAGTCCCAGTGATTTTTTAAAATATTTTTATTTTTATTGATTTCAGAGAGGAAGGTGGAGAGAGAGAGATAGAAACGTCAATGATGAGAGAGAATCACTGATCGGCTGCCTCCAGCACGCCCCCTACTGGGGATCAAGCCCGCAACCCAGGCATGTGCCCTTGACCAGAATCAAACCTGGGACCCTTCAGTCCGCAGGCCGATGTTTTATCCACTGAGCCAAACCAACTAGGGCAGTCCCAAGGATCTTAAAGAGTTTTAAGGGCAATAAAAACAATAAGAAAAGTTTACAAATAACACACAAAACGAAAAATATCAAAAGCTGCATAGGAGAGTTCAGAGGATAATTATTTTTCTGGGAGAGGGACAAAAATCTACACTAGACCTCACTGGGAAGAAGCATTTATAGCCCAAACTTTAAAAAATAGATAGGGTCAGGTATTTGCAAAGGAGAAAAATGCTATTTATTATTGTGAGGCCTCAGAATAAGCAAAGAATATATGTAGAAAAGCAGTAGGTGTGTAAAAGAATCCGATGTATGTAGTATTGAATGGAAATATATGGAGATAAAACATGCAAGATCGCTTGGGATGAGATCACTGTGGTCCTCTAATGTAGTTATATTCAAATATATATTCATGTTTATAAATATAATAAATAAATATAATAAATGTTTCCTATGAATGCTTTTAGTAATTTATTCCCTTCATTTGAAATGTTTTCTCCATCATAATAGAAATTCTTATTCTAAAAATTTAGATTATACAGAAAAGTAGAAAGAAAAATGTGCATCTGTACCTCCAACACTTGCATCTAATGTATTTCTTTTCATATAATATTTATGTTTAAGACATTTTAAAGTAAGATAGAAAATAACATGAGTTAGGTTATTTTTTGTACTCTTAAGAGAATTTAGAACTGGTAAGCCAGTGACTCACCTACTTCTATTTATCTTCCTGTGTTAGTTTGATTAAACTTTATTTTTATTTTTTCTCCATGGCGAAAATGAGACTTTGAATAATACTCTCGAGAGCAGGAGTCCATTTTACAGGATCACGCATGGGGCTGGAAACATAGCCTATTTATTTAGACCCTCCTGCTGCTCCTCATTGGCTAAGTACTATTTGATCACCTATTTCCTAATAGGTCACCTAGGTCTTGCTGTCTCCCATTGGGTTATTTAAAAAAATGGGCTGGGGCCTTCTCTAGTTGCCTCCACCTCCCTTTGTCTAGGGCAGTGGTTCTCAACCCTCTAGCCCTTTAAATACAGTTCCTCATGTTGTGACCCCCAACCATAAAATTATTTTCGTTGCTACTTCATAACTATAATTTTGCTACTGTTATGAATCGTTATGTAAATATCTGATATGCAGGATGGTCTTAGGCGACCCCTGTGAAAAGGTTGTTCGACCCCCAGGTTGAGAACCGCTGGTCTAGGGGAATCTTCCTAGGCCATGTGCAGTGTACAGTTCATAGCCTCTCCTACCCCCACACCCTGTTTGCTCTGTAGAAATTCACTAATGGCCAGGCCACATGCTGTTTCTTTTCTATGACGATAAGCCAGAGGCATGTTTCTTACAAATTCTCCCCCTTTTTTTGTTACACTCATTCTATCTTTATGACCTGTTCTAAAACCTGTCTCCCTTCCTCTAAGAAAGGGAGAGGGAGAGAGAGTCCACACAGGTTCATTATTGGCTTCAGAGCAGTTGGAGTGGTAAAAAGCACATCTCAGGGTTGGCCCATCCATTTCTCCTCCAGTTGGCCCATTGTCCTTGCTCTGCTCATGTCTAACTGCCTAACACATCCCCTCAAGGATCTTGGCTCTGAATTCTTTCAGGGGAAGGGGGCATTGGTGGCCTCTTAACTGCTTCCATGCTGAGAAGGGTGAAGGTTTCTCTTAGGGCTAAGAGAGTTTGATTAAACTTTAAATCTTTTACTAAAATCTTAATGTTTCATTTAAATCAGAGCATACTGGTCTGAGATAATAAATTGAAAGCATAGCATATTTTTCAGTTTGTAAAAGTAATTTGTTCCAGAAGCAATCTTCCTGTTTATTTTATTTCCCTTTAAAATATGGTGGAAAAAGAGTAAGAAGGAACATTTTCTCCCATTTAACTATGAAGAGTTGAGATTATTAGCATTATCAGCATAGACACAATTGTTTGGCAATCACCTGAAGAAAAAAAAAGGAAATTTGCAGAGTTGAAATATCTGGATAGGTCTAGAGGTTTTAGAAAGACAATATAAGGTCCTTTCATTGACTCACAGACTGTTTATGGAGGACCTACTGTGTGCCAAACCCTATAAATATAAAACAGGCCCCTGTCTTGAAGATGCTCACAGCCTAGTTAATGGATCCAAATATAGAATCCTGGGGTTTGAAACCAGACTTTGTATGTGCAAAGCTAAAGTCTTCTATACAAAAGGCTTTTACTTGGTAGAGATTAAGATTATTGAAGGAAGCTTCCAAAAGCCCAGGAATTTTTTTATTTCAAGGTTTGGGTGGTAAAATTAGAGGAGTAAGATAATAAAATATATGTAATGCAATAAGACAGAACTTGTTGAGTGTGTATGTTTCAGTATTTGGAAAATAAGAAAATTTAACTATAGAATAAGGTAGGCAGGACTAAATGGAGAGTGACTTCTTACTGCTATTATAAACCTTAATAGTTTATAAATGGAAGTTTCTTATGTCTCATACCCTGAATTTATAGACACATATATTAGCTTTGTAACAATGTGGAGTTTTTGTACTGAGTTTTCTCAAGTCTGAGATTGTTTCATTTAAATTCCACTCATAATACTGTTGGATCATGTGTTTTATCTTCATTTCGTTTATTTGTACAAACTTATTGACATAAATTGAGATAAACATTGATTTTTGAAGTACCAGTAAATAAACTTTTCCAAATGATTTAGTGTTTTCCTGGTCTATGAAATGGGGGTGTTATATCATCTCCGGCTGCACTGTTGATACCCTTTTAGAGGAGGTGGTAGGCACAGTCTTATATTCCGTAAGCATTAAACAAGTCCAGCTAACCAGTTTCCATTTTATAGCAATGATTCCTGTTTATAAATAATAAAAAATTATAGATATTTTGATAATGGAAACTTTTTTTTTTATGCAGGACACCATTGCAGTGGCTGGTTTTATTGTTTTGTCTTCACCTACAACAAGCAAAGATGGTGAACATTGCTTATTTTTGAAAGCACTTGAGGACTTCAAGTCAACTGTTTATGTAAGTGTGTAACTTTTAGTCTCTACTCATGTTATGGTTTTAATGAGGTAAGGTGATGGAATAGAAGTAGTGTTTCTATAAATCTGCAGGTAAACTATTTAGCCTGACTGAATTATTTTAATATTTTAAGTTTTAAAAATAGAAAATATTTTTTCTGACTTTATGTTTAGATGACTCCAGGTAGACAATAAAAATCCCTTAAAGATAGTTACTTATTGATGAAAATGTTGAAACTCCACAGGCACTCCAGACTTCATCTTATTCTTTGCAGTTATATTGTCAGCCTCTTTTATTATCTATTGAATTGCACTTTTAAGTTGATCAAGTATCCCTTTTTAGGTAAAACTGATTTCCTCCTATTTTATTCTTTATGAAGGTGCTCATTCTCTCTGTCTTTACTTTTTCCCTCCTCCAGATCCACCCTCCACCCCACACACATTTGGAGACTACCTGTTTGAGGAAAGCTGTCATATAGAGTTGGGTCAAGCCATGTGCGTACAGGCCAACATCTGCCTGTTTCTCTCTAGTATGCACAGGGCATTATTGGGCTAGAGGTTGTCCTGTGGTATTAAAATTAATGAATTAGACTGAAGCTTAGCTTAGACAACTTTACACGTCACTGTTAATTTATAAGCCATAACTTTATGCCACTGTGATGCATTTGAATATTATTTACAGTTAAGTGTGTAGTTTTGCTACAATTAAAGGTCTGTAACCACATTGGAAGTTGTTGTATACAAATAAACCTTTTCTGGTTTTTTTTTTCAGGTTTATGTTAAATCTATAATAGATTTTTCTACAGAGTCAATGTCTTTGGTAAGATGATATTTACTTTAATTTAGAACATGTACACACACCCCCACATATACACAACTATAGATACACACATGAATATGTATGTATAGTTATAATCTGATTTTGAAGTAGTATTTGATTCAGTGGGAAAACATAATCTCTACTTTTTTGATATCTGATGTTCCATTCAAGGTATATATTTACCTAGTAATTATTACCTGGTTATTCTGTTGTCTGGAAGATCTGCTGATGTTTTCTCTAAGTTACATGCATAAGGAAACTGAAACAGAAAAAAAATTTGATTTGTGTGAAGACATTGGGATTTCTTAGCCAAATGTGTTTCTTTCATTTTAATCATATTGTATTTAAACAGGTTTTTATGTGTTGAATTATGTAATTAGAAGTAGTTTATTATGCTTGTCAGACATTTTGCTCTTCTTTTTTTCTCACTTTTTTTAGTATTTAATAAAATTTTATTTTCATAACACTAGGAAGTTCCCATTTTTACAGGTGAGCTACTTGTAGCTGAGTGAAAATGGAAAGAAGCTAATCCTATATAATAAAAGGCAGATATACAAATGGGGCCGAATGGCGGAACAACCGTTCGCTATGATGTGCATTGACCACCAGGGGGCAGCCGCTCAATCCAGGAGCTGCCCCCTGGTGGTCAGTGCACTCCCACAGGTGGAGTACCGCTCAGCCAGAAGCTGGGCTCATGGTTGGGGAGCACAGTAGCGGTGGTGGGAGCCTCTCCTGCCTCTACGGCAGGCAGACATCCCCTGAGGGGTCCCGAACTGCAAGAGGACGCAGGCTGGGCTGAGGGACCCACTGTCATGCACTGGGCTTTTAGTGTCATGATAAAGTTTAATACAAAATTTGTATTCTACTATCTTCTTAAGCCCTTAGTTTCTAGTGGGCAAACAAGAGTTCAGAGATTTTGTTTCTAGTTGACAATGACTATTAGGTACAGGTTTTAAATTCTGAATAATTCTATAATAGTATAATTTGAATTTTTGATTTAGGGAAAGTATAACCAATTAAAGGATTAATGTACTTTGTTAAAAAAAAGTAAATTAACCCCAAATGTTAATATTTCTCAGAATTAGTATAAGTAGATCAGGTTCAAGCATCCATGAACCCATAAATAAGGCAGAGGTAAACAAAAGAGCCTCTAAACTTGAGGAAAGTGGTTGTTCAGAAAGCCCAGGTATTCTGAACTATTAGGATATAACCTAGCTGCTCTGCATACATATACTAACTTATTTACATGGAAAGCCAAATTATGGTTAAGTTGTTTGTTGGCTATGAATTAACAAGTATATTACTTAGATGACCAGAATAGATATGGTCATTCATTTATACATTAGGGAGATATTTCTTAAGATAGTATATTGGTGGGTAGTAGGATCAGATGTCTGAACTCTTTCTTTTAAGTAATATATTTTATTGATTTTTTACAGAGAGGAAGGGAGAGGGAGAGGGATAGAGAGTTAGAAACATCGATAAGAGAGAAACATCGATGAGAGAGAAACATCGATTCGGCTGCCTCCTGCACACTCCCTACTGGGGATGTGCCCGCAACCAAGGTACATGCCCTTGACCGGAATCCAACCTGGGACCCTTCAGTCTGCAGGCCGACACTCTATCCACCAAGCCAAACTGGTTAGGGCATGAACTCTTTTATGGATTGTTTGACAAATATGTAGACTTAAACTTGGGAATCACTTTCCCTTTTCTTTCCAAACTTACATACAGTTATTTCAGAAAATTTCATTTCTCTTACCATTTTTAATGTCTTCACACCATTTATAATCAAAACCTAGCTTTATTTAGGCCGAAGTAAAATCTATTTCCCACAGATTCTGAAGTGATATTACTTAGAGTTAAAAACCATAACCAAAATCTTTTAAATGTCATTACTTAGAATTGTGTACAAATTATACCATTTATGATCAAAGTTATTCCTAAGAAAAATTAATATTAGTGGTTTATATAGCAACCTTTTAAGCTGTACATTTCCTTTTTCAAGCTTCAGCCTCTTATCAGACACTCAAAAAAAATGTGGTTAGATGACTCTTCTTTGATCATAATATGATTCTAAAATGTAAATACTTAATATCGACTTATTTACTGTTTTTCTTCAGGTTCCAGCAACACGTTATACGTACACACCGCTGAATGAACTCAAAGGTGGCATGATTGTCAATGTCTATGGTGTTGTGAAGTTCTTTAAGCCTCCATATCTAAGCAAAGGAACTGGTAGGTATTCAAATTGGTCAAGATTCTAATTACCTGGCGTTGTTTTATTGGTTTCAGGAATACAGTTTCAGTATCCTGTCTTAGAAGCTCAAGTCATATTTACAATTGCCAACCAACACTCATGTGTTGACCTGGGGCTTGTGGGCTGGGGGCAGCTCCTGTGTTGAGCGCCTGCCCCCTAGTGGTCAGTGCACATCATAGCGACTGGTCGTTCCTTTGTTCGATTGATTTGCATATTAGGCTTTCATTATATAGAATAGACAACACACTTTTACCTTGATTTAATTCAGCTGAACTAAATCAACATTACTCTATTTAATCTAATCTGAAACATTATTTGTAAGGCATTATTCTACGTGGTTAAGAAGAGAAGAGCACTGCCAATTAAGCTATGCTTCAATGTCAAATGTAAGATGTGATCAAATTTTTAAAATATGGATCAGTGGTGGTGTTGATGAAATACTTTACTATCTGCCAGGAACTGTGGCTCATGTTGGGAACACAAAGATGTCCTCACTGAAATCATATTTTTAAAAGATTTTGTATATCACATTATGGATGTGCAAATTTTATTACGGTAGAATGAGCTTGAAGTGTGCCCTTTAGTGGGGTGACGAGGGAAATATCTTATTTTCATATGGTCAACTATTTTGTTAATGTATAATGTAAATACTTAGTCTATATGAAAATGGTCCTGTGAAGCCTGTTAGCATATCTGAAGACCACAAAGGGTGTTTTATTGGAAAGCCTATTTTAGTGGAAAGAGAAACAGTAAACATTAAAGTTAAAGCAGATAAATGTTTGTTTAAATATGTATTTTTCACATATTTTCATTTGACTTTATTTTTTCCAAGTCTTCATTTCCCACCCCATCATACCATTCGACATACAGTTTTGCATACTTTCATCTTAGTAGTTTCTTCTGACCATCAGATTTTTTCCCTCTCTGAATCTTACATGTGCTCATTCTGGGAATTTGCTATAAAGAAACGATAACTTTGATCCTCCTCCATTTGCAAGTGTTATCTGGCTGGCTGTAATTGGCCTGCCAAATTGAGGATAAGCCACATTGCTGGTAATAATGTCCACCGAACTTGGTTAAAGATATAGCTTAAAAATTTTTTTACACTTGATATGTTGCTAATTCTTATCATTAAAAGTTTTTAGTAAATTAATCAGTAAACATATTATCAAAAATAATAAAATGATAGTAATATAGAATAAAAGTATAACTTTAAAAAAATGGATAACTCAATGTTAATTTTAAATTATTAGCATAATAAATTTCTTCAACATGTTATTAAGTCATGTACATACAATGAAAGCATTGGGGAACTATAATATTTATTATCCTATGTAATAAAAGCCTAATATACAAATTGTCCCCTAGACCAGGAATTCGACCGCTTGCTCTGACATGCACTGACCACCAGGGGCTGGCGCGAATATGGCAGGCGTCAGTGACACAGCGCCAGCAACAGGCAGCAGTGGAGGCGCTGCCGGCCCCAGTGGGTCCCGACAAGGGTGGGATGGTGGAGCAGGTGAGCGAGCGGCACCAGGCCAAGGCAGGTGCGTAAGGGGGCCTGTTGCCCCACAGAAGGTGACCAGTGGCAGGAGGCAGGGTTGCCACCTGGAGCCCAGGCACTGAGGGAGCTGAACAGGGGCCCAATTGCCCCGCTGATCGCCCCACAGACGGCGACTAACGTCCATTACAGAGAAAGGGCAAATAACAATATTAAAATATTTCTTCTAATTATTTTCCTTTCAATGTGCACGAATCCGTGCACCAGACCACTAGTATATTCATAATTGTCTTGTATGTCTATCAGATATGTTTAGTTGGATCCAATCCCTTATTTAAAAAAAATCATGAGCCCTAGCCTGTTTGGCTCAGTGGATAGAGCGTCGGCCTGCGAACTGAAAGGTCCCAGGTTCAGTTCTGGTCAAGGGCACATGCCCAGGATGTGGGCTGGATTCCCAGTGGGGGACTTGCAGGAGGCAGCAGATCCAGGATTCTCTCTCATCATGGATGTTTCTATCTCTCTCCTTCTTCCCTCCTCTGCGAAATCAATAAAAACATATATTAAAAAAAAAAATCATGAGTAGTAATAAGCCATCTGTTGTGACAGATATTTCTGTATTTATTATGAGATACTAAATTAAAATGTCATCAGTTTATCATTCATATTCATTGAAATACTACTAGCAAGATGGTAAAGTTTTAGAACTGTCTATGTTATAACTGTAGTTACACCTATATTTTTATTTCTGACTAGAGGCCCGGTGCACAAAAATTTGTGCGCTCGGGGGGGGGAGGGGGGTGGTCCCCCAGCCCGGCCTGTGCCCTCTCACAGTCTGGGACCCCTCGGGAGATAACGACCTGCTGGCTTAGGCCTGCTCCCGGGTGGCAGAGGGCAGGCCCAATCCCTAGGTGCAGCCCCTGTTCAGGCTCAGAGCAGGGCCGACTGGGGAGTTGGGGCACCGCCCCGTCATGCACAGAGCAGGGCGGATCGGGAGGTTGCAATGCCACCCTCAGTCACGCTCAGGATAGACTGATTGGGGGGTTGGGGCACTGCCCCCTGTTACACTCAAGGCAGGGTCAATGGGGAGGTTGCGGCGCCACCCCCTGTCACTCACAGAGCAGGGCCCATTAGGGGGTTGAGGAGCTCCCCACTGTCACTCACAAAGTAGGGCCGATAGGGGAGCTGGGACACCGCCCCCTGTCACACACAGAGCAGGGCGGATCAGGGGGTTGGGGCGCTGCACCCTGTCACACTCAGGGCAGGGCCAATGGGGAGATTATGGTTCTACCCTGTCACACACAGAGCAGGGCCTGTGGGGGCGGGGGGTTGGGGCACCTCACCCTGTCACACACAGAGCCGCAGGGCAATCGGGGGATTGGGGAGCTCCCCCCATCAGGCACAGAGCAGGGCTGATCAGGAGGTTTGGGCGCTGCCCCCTGTCACGCTGATCCCGGTGCCGGGAGCCTCGCTGCTCCGCTGATTCCAGTGCCGGGAGGCATATTACCCTTTTACTATATAGGATAGAGGCCTGGTGCACGGGTGGGGGCCGGCTGGTTTGCCCTGAAGGGTGTCCTGGATCAGGGTGGGGTCCCCACTGGGGTGCCTGGCCAGTCTGGCTGAGGGGCTGAGGGCTGTTTTCCCGCTGGCAGGTGACTAAAAGCTCCCAACTGCTCCTTGTTTTCTTTTTTTTTTTTTTTATTCTGGGCCAGCTTTAGCTCTGAGGCCTCGCTGCTGAAAACATGGACACAATGTTGCGGTCCGGGGCTGACTGAAAGCTGGTTTTGTTTAGCTTCTTATTTGCAACATAGTAATAGTTGCTTAGAGTTGCAGTTGAGAGGCCGGGAAGTGAGGCGGGGAACGTTGGAGTCTGCAGTTCCTGGAGGAAGCAAACCTCCCTGCTCGCTTCAGTGCATGGCTGCCGGCCGCCATCTTGGCTGACAGTTAATTTGCATAAGGATACGCTGATTAGCCAATGGGAAGGGTAGCGGTCGTACGCCAATTACCATGTTTCTCTTTTATTAGTGTAGATGATAGAACCCATCCTTCAACATGCTACAGGTGAGTCAAACAAATAGCGCTGGTTTTATGTTCAGGAAAGGAACACCTTCATTAGTATTAGCACTGAGAAGTACCAGAATAAATGTACAGGATCAATCCACAGCTGTGCCTTTTCTATACTACACTAGAGGCCCGGTGCATGAAAATACATGCACTGGAGGGGGGTCCCTCAGCCCGGCCTGCCCCCTCTCACAGTCCAGGAGCCCTCAGGGGCGAGAGGCGATCAGGAGAAGGCAACACCCCCATCACACCTCTGCCGCTGCCACTGCCAGCATCACAAGCCTCTGGCGGCCCTGGGGCTGAGGGGACTGGGCGCCGCCATCTTTGAGGGTGGGGCAATCAATTAGCATATTCCCTCATTGGCTGTGGGTGCCGCCATATTTGCGGCAGCGTGAGGGTCAATTAGCATATTCCCTCTTTATTAGATAGGATAAATCATTATTTTGTAATACACATCTAAATATCGCATATAAGTACATAATTACTTATGTGAAGGAACATTACCTTTATGCCACTCAAATTTAGGTAGGTGGAAAATAATTTATTCTGTTATATATCATTAGCTGGGATTTTTTATTAAAATTTATTTTATAAATGTTACATTCAGTGTGGTAGAGGAAGTTTGGTACAATTTAGCATTTTTTTTTTTTGACAAAATTTTTTTAGAGACTTTTCTCTCATCATTAGTAATAATGATTACATATGACCTGTAGCAGACTGTAACCTTATATAAGGTATCAAATGCTTTATTTCCAAAGCTTTATATTCAGTCTTAAAGAAGTTGTAGATTTAATTTTTGCAGAAGTTTATCAGTCCTGTTGTTAAAAAAGCTACAGATATGTTTTTATTCAATTGTGGTAACATTCATTATGAAAAACTGAGAATTTCTCAGAGATTATGTAAACAGCAAATATTAAAAGATCATTGTATTATCAAAATTGATTTTGATAATGGATCATCAGTGGTACATACTGTGGCCTCTTTCAAATAGGAAGACAGGGTCATTGCTGCCTTCATAGTATTTTGAGATTTAAAGCAATTATCTTCTCTGAAAGCCTCACATTTTTGCTTTAGAGAGCTGGCTAAATGGAGTAAAAAATGCAGTTTTTTGTCTTGTACAGATAACATTGATCACATTTTTTTAGATAACACATATAGAGAATTTTAATTTTAGCTTTTTCTCAGATTTTAAAAAATTGCTTAGTCCGGCCAGTGTTGTGCAGTGGTTGAGCATTGACCCATGAACCAGGAAGTCTTGATTAGATTCCCTGCCTGCGCACATGCTCGAGTTGCAGGTTCGATCCCCAGTAGAAGGCATACAGAAACATCTCTCTCATTATTGATGTTTCTATCCCTTTCTTCCTCTCCCTTCTTCTCTCTGAAATCAATAAAAACATATTTAAAATATAAATAAAATAGCTTAATTTTTTTAAAGCTTGAGACATTTTCTTGTTTTATTATTATTGATTTTTCGAGAGAGAGGAAGGAAGAGGAAGAGATATAAACATCAATGATGAGAGAGAATCATTGATCAGCTGCCTCCTGCACAGCCCCCACAGGGGATTAAGCCTGCAACCCAGGCATGTGCCCTGACCAGGAATCAAACTGTGACCTGGTTCATAAGTCAGTGTTCAACCACTGAGCCACTTTTAAACCATAAAAGTCTCTAAAGTCATGAAGATTTTCTCTATGAGGGACTAATTTCACTCCCACCTTCTGCTAATGATATCTTTTAAAATATAAAATTAAGACTAAAAGGAGTTTAGAAACATAACATAGTACTAAACTACAATTGTAAATGAAACATTTTGTTCTGTGTAATTTGTATTGCCTGTATTCTTCAGGGGCATGACCCTCTAAATAATATTTTAGTTCTTATTTACTAAATTCTGTTATGTCTTTCATATTGATTGTTGTTTACATTTACAGGATGCCCTAAGTGTGATGTAGTATCTTCTCTGTTGTATAAATGTGGAATTAAAAGTGGTACCGGTGATGCTATATTGCAGTAAAACTTTATGACAATGGGCAGCTGGCCCACAGCCATGTTTGCCTACCTCTGATTTCATTCATGGTTATGGTTTTCATCACATTTTAGAAGGATTCAGACAGTAGAGTGCCTGTGTTTATATTTGCTCCCTCTGAAGTTACAATAAACTCCAAGTTTAAAAAAGGTCTGATTTTAATGTCAAATAGAATGGAAGAGGAGATGATAGTTAATAAGATATGCGAGCCAAACTTCAATGCTGAGATTTGGATGGTTGATGCTAACTGATTTAACCAAGAAGACAGTTTTATTTTGATGCATGGGGACAGCATATGCAAGAAACACCATACCCCAAAGTCTCTGTTCTGTTTGCAGTCAATCCTCATTCCCATCCCCAGTCCTAAGCAACCACTAATTTTCTTTCTGTCTGTATATCTTTCTGGTTACTTCATATAGAAGACTCACAGAACATACAGGCTTCGCTTCTGGCTTCTTTCACTTAGCGTATGATTTGAGGTTCATCCATATTGTAGCAGGTATCAATATCAATATACTGAATATCAATATACTCTTATAGGTATTTTAAAATATGTTTTTGTTGTTTGGTCTTTCTTGTTTTAAATACAACCTTTGTGAAGATAGAGGCCATTGTTCGTCTTTGTAATTCCAGAATAGCAGTTATGAACTGTGAATTCATGGAATACCTATCTGTGTACCTGCCTACCTATTTATTTAATCTCTGTCACTATATGTATCAAAAGATCATAGTGATCATGCTTTCTTCTCTTTCCTGCTTCCCATGATCGTTTGCAATATAATAAGAACACAAGGGAAATTATATAACCTCACACCAGCCTATTAAACGGAGTGCTGTTATATGTGTTGTATGATGCTTCCTCGTGAAACAAAGATTGTAGCATATAGTATGACCTTGATTCCGTGATTTGCCTTCATAGCTTTTACTTGAATGTTTCAATAATAAACTTTTATAGGAGCGGAAAGCTGTAGCTGAAATACTGATTAGTTTAAAAGCAGTGCTGTAGTAGATAAAATGGTGAAACAGCTTTCAGGAGGTATTTTTTGTGTTACATAATTTATCCATGGATGATTCTTTGATTAAGGACCTTGCTTAGATGTGCTACCAGCTTTTTCTTGTAATAAAACTCCAAGACAGTTTACACTTAATCATACTGAGGAAATTAGGTGAATTGCTCAAGATTGCAGAGCATAGGGCTTAATTTATCATTTGTTATCTTTTCCATATTTATATCAAGTTACATGAAGCATTACCTAAGTGTTAAAGTAGTTAAGTACTTTGTCAACAGTTTAAATATAAAGTCTTACTAATGCGTTAAAGTCATTACTGTAAAGGTTGAATATCTTTTTAGATATTATGTACTCTTTCGGTAAAGTAAGAATACTGACTTATTAAAGGTCTTTTTACTCTTTCTACCTTCCCTGCTGATGTTAGCTGTCGAGAAAATAGACTATAAATTTACCTTCTTAGCCTTTTAACTTTATTATTAAAATGTGAAGTTATAAGTTGTCCCTAATTCCACAAGTTAATTTTTTCTTCATTTGGGGATAAGTAAAAAATGGATTATGAGAAATGAATATTTTCATTTTATATATTCATTATTTAAGGATTATATTTGTATGTATGTTTGTATTTGGTAGAACACTGCTTAGAGTAGTTAATTAAAGCTTATTTAGTAGTTTGCCTTTTTAGTATTTGTTAAAATGCGTAGCTTGTGCCCAACTCATTATTTTATAGATAATCTTAGGAAATTCTAAGAGCATCCTTATATTTAATTATGCCATCCCAGAGAGCTTGCTCTGCAGCAGGTAGATGATATTTTGAAGAATACTGCTATTGTAAGTCTTTTTGGGCCTGCAGCTCAGTAATTGAATAGAACTGGGGTGTGTGTGTGTGTGTGTGTGTGTGTGTGTGTGTGTGTGTGTGTGTGTGTGTGTGTGTGTGTACCTGCAAGGAGAGTACTTATAAAGTTAGATTTAATATACTGACAAACTTTGCATGAAGAAACAGATGACTAAGATCCCATATGTATCTTAGATTTTAAAAAGGTATGGTAGAGCCACATGACAAAAAATCTGACTTAAAAAAGTAAGATTTATCTTTTTTGTGATCTTTGGAAGACTGCTAAGATAGAAAAAATGTCATGAAGTAACCTCCTTACATTTGTTAGAACTACTGAAAAAGGAAACTCAGAAACTAAACTTGGGTTCAGTGGATCCTGCTAGTATAACAAGAGATGAACTTATAATATCTTTTTCTCTTTTTAAATTAAAGTTTTGTTTTTATTTTTAAGTTCTTTTTTTTTTTAACGTTCTCTGAATTGTTTCCCCCTCATAGAATCAGGTTTCTCTTTTTCCATCCTCCCTCTTTACCTTTCTTCCCCCTTTTCCCTCCCACTTCCTTCCCCTTTTTCTCCTATCTTGCTTTCATCTATTCATCTCTCACCTCTCCCTCCCAGTTTTCTCCCTCCTTCCCTTCTTTCCTTTCCTCCTTCCCTTCCTTCTTTCCTTCCCTCGTTCCCTTCCTTCCCTCTTTCCCTTCTTTCCCTTCCTTCCGACCTTTATTCCTCCTCCTTTCCTTCCTTCCCTCCTTTTCTTCCTTCCCTTCCATCCCTCCATCCTTCCCTTCCTTCCTCCCTTCCTTGGTCCCTCCCTCCCTCTTCCTATCCTTCCTCCTTCCCTCCCTCTCTCCATCCCTCATCCCTCCTTCTTTCCTTCCTTCCAGTTTTGTTTCTGGTAATTGCTGTCTTTACATTTTAAATATGGTTTAGATATGGTTTATTTGGGGTTGTAGACATTTGTATATGAGTAGCTTATTCTTCTAACTTGATCTCTTCCTTGCATGGGAAACCTGATGGAAACAGTACTTGCATAGGGTATTGATTGAAAGTGTCAGCCTAGGGTGGTGGGAAGAGAGCTGTCTATCAAGCTGCGGGCCCACTAATGACTTGACCCAAGTCAAGCCTCTGTCCATCACCATTATCCCCCGCCTTTCCCTCGCTCCCCCTTTCCCTTGGCAGTCACCACACTGTTGTCCTTGCCCATGGGTTCTCTCTTTTTTTGCCCAATCTCTCCACCCCTCTGGACCCCACTCTCCAGCAGTTGTCAGCCAGCTCTCTATGAGTCTGTCACTATTTTGCTTGTTAGTTCATTTTGTTCATTATATTCCACATTTCAGTGAAATCACCTGGTATTTGTCTTTCTCTGATTGGCTTCACTTATAATGCTATCCAGGCCCATCCATGCTGTCACAAAGGGTACAATTTCCTTTTTTATGGTGGAGTAGTACCCCATTGTGTAAATGTAACACAGCTTCTTTATCCATTCATCTACTGATGGGCATTTGGGCTGCTTCCAAATAATCTTGGTATTGTAAATAAAGCTGCAGTGAACATAGGGGTGCATATATTCTTTTGATTACATGTTTTGGAATAAATTCCCAGAAGTTGAATGGTTGGATCATAAGGCAGTTCCATACTTAATTTTTTGAGGAACCTCCATACTGCTTTCCATAATGGCTATACCAATCTCCATCCAACAGTGCTCAAGGGTTCCCTTTTCTCCACATCCTCGCCAGCACTTGTTGCCTGTTGTTTTATTGATGATAGCCAGTCCATTTTATCCTGTAACCATTTATTTTTCCATCTTCCTGAAATATATTGATATCCTTTGCCCTTTATTTTTCTCTTCCCTTCTCATCTCCCTTTCCTTCACTGTTCTGGGTTATTCTTTTCTATTTCTATGTTGTAATTACTAGGCTCTTGGGAAGGACAGGAGTCAACATATTTTTTTGAGTGTGCAATTTTCTGAAACTTGTATATTAAAAGGCAGCATATGTTGCAGTTTTACTACTACCAGTATTTGAAGTTATTGTTTCCATTGCAACTCAACTATCATTAATTGTTTTCCAGTTTAAATTATATAAAATATTTCTTGCTCTAGTGTGTAAACTCATAGATGTAACTAGCAAATCATTTCCCATTTGAGTTTGTTGTTACAGTTTTCAATGTATTGTTCGTTCATTTGAATTACATATTTACTGTGAAATCCTAGGTTTTATAACCAGTTCTCATGGGACCTTTATACAGTATATTGACTCATCTTCACATTTGTTGCAAACATCTTTTAGTCTTTTGCTTTCACTCTAAAGTTGTTTATTTTATAAATTAGATTATATTGAATGTTTTTGTCTGCATCATAATTTTAAATTTTGAGAAGTTATTGCCACTCCAGATAAGTTATATTAAGTAAGATTTTAATTTTTGTTTTACCAAATTTAGTTTTTATGAAACACTTGTAAAATAATTTTGTAGTGCATTCTGAGAGCAAAGAAAATGCCTCTGTGTTTTTATCTTATTCTTAGAATACTTAAAGACATAAAGTTTGTTTGATATTTTGAACTGAACATATTCTCATTTTGTCAAATCTTTTGAAATACTAAAAGTCAGGTAAAATATTCTTGTGTTTTCCAGATTATTGTTCGGTTGTTACAATTGTGGACCAGACAAATGTAAAGTTAACCTGCCTACTCTTTAGTGGAAATTATGAAAGCCTTCCAATAATTTATAAAAATGGAGATATCGTTCGCTTTCACAGGCTGAAGGTATAATTCATACTGTCTAGAACTTATATTTTTTAAGAGAGCACTGTATTCACTAAAACTAGTTAGCACTAATTACGTGGTTGCTTCGTTAGAATATGACATCAAGCATTTTCAAGAGATTAGAAGAAATGTAAGTCATATCATACTTCAAATAATGTATATTAGGAGACCTCTGTATTTGAGCAAGCTGCCTGCCTTTCTTCCATGCAAATGTGTTAGATGCCATGATTCAGACTGGTTGTGCTCTATCTTCTTGCTTCTAAATATAGATTGATGTTTTAAATGTTTTCCATTTAGAGTTTAATACAGAATTTTGTTTAAAAAAAAAGTCTTAGGTCAACAACAACAAAAGTGTACAAAAGATTGGGAGATTGTATTATTCTTTCCTGATTGTTGTATTAATTCTGGTACAATGAAAGGATTGAGAAATTAAGTATAAAATCAAAACAAGTTGATCAAATGTGTTAAAATGTGAACAGATACTTAGATAATTTTAAAGTTCTGCTAGCAGTTAAATAATTAAATATAAGAAAACCTTTGATATAAAAGTAAAGCTATTAAGTAGTATGTGTGTTTTTTAAATCAGTTTTTCAGTATTGTAATATTTTCAGTCCCCTAGGTTGTAAGCATTTTAGTCCCTCATCTTTTCCTCCTGTTACATGGGTTTGCATGCAACCCCTTCATTATCTTGGTTGTCTTTTTTTTCTAACTACTTTAGTTTGTTTGTGTCCCTCATGGTCAACGTGATACCTATAAATGAGCACAATATTCCAGGTATGTTCTGTTCTATGGTGGGAATTACCTCTCTTGATCTATCAGTACTTTTTCCCTAAGAATAGATGAATAGTAGAGAATATGTTCATAAAGATAAAAATAGAAATATAATAGCACTATATTACAGTTTTATTCAAATTTCACAAAGTAGGTTATTTTTCACACACTGTGGGGTCCTGTAATATTCATATTCATACAGCACACCCTCCACTTCTAAAGTTTCTAGATTCTCTTCTGTTGTTGAATTGAAGTAGAATATACATTTCCCGGTTCATATTCATAGTGTAAGCATATTCATAGAACTAGCACTCTAGAAACTTCCTTCATATCCCCACCCAAGGTTGTCATTAACTTTCTCCACTTTCAGTAATAGTCTCGTAACTTTTAACATGTATTACTTTCATTTGTGTTTGTTTTTTTTATATAAAGAGGATAGATTATAGTTTTTTGCTTTTCATTTAATGTATGGTTTATGTTTGTTTTACTCAACCATATTACTGCATATAGTTTTATTTTGCTCATTTTCATTGCCAAATGGTATTCCATTGTGTGACTACATCAACATTGTTGATTTGATTCTTAGGATCCTCTTCTCTAATGGCCGCCAAACTTTCAGACCTCACAGACCACCAGTGGTCCGAGGAACACCGGTTGGCAACCACTGCTCTATTCTACTGTTGAATCCTTTAAATTATTCTTTATTTCAGTTAGTGTGTGCTTGATTTCTAACTGGTCCTTTTTCATGTGTTTGACTTTCTCACTAAGATACTTGAAAGTCTCATGAAGGTCTTGAGTAACCTTATAACCATGGTTTTGAACTCTGTATCCAAAAGTTTGCTTGCTTACATTTCTTTCATTTGAGACATGTTTCTTTGTCTCCCAATTTTGGCTGCTTCCTTGTATTTATTCCTATGTATTTGGTAGAGCTGCTATGTATTTTGGAATTGGTAGAGTGGCCTTGTATTGTAGGTGTCCTGTAAGATCCTGTGGCTCAGCCTCCCCAGTCGCCTGAGCTGGGCACTCTAGGGACATCCCTGTGTGGGCTGTGTATACAGTCTTAAAGTTGAGCCTTGATTGCTGTTGGCATCAGTGGGAGGAATTACCTCTAGGCTAATTGGCTGTGAGGACCAGCTGTGACTGCAGTGGGAGAGCTAATGTGCAGGAAACACCCCTATGGATCAGGACTTGCTTCAGTGGGGCTTTGGTACTCACTGAGTCTGCCTCTTGAGTGTGTCGCTTATGGATGTGTAGAGTTGTAATCTGCTATGGTTTGAAGCTGTCCCCAGGTGCACTAGCTCTAGGGCCTCCAGGGAGGTGCAAATGCAGCCATTGCCTGGGGCCACCTTGCAGGAGGTATTTGTATTGGGCTTGGAGGTGCCCAGGCGAGGCCCAGCTGTGAAGCAAGGCAGACTGGTGCTTGTGCCAGGTCTTGGGCCTTTTATTGATAGGTTTGGGGCATGCTGACCCAGCTGCAGCTTGTTTTAGAGATTTTAGCAAAGTCTGAAGCCTGAGCAAGGACAGGCCATTCATATGCAAAAGCTACTACAAATAGGTTGGGTGGGGCTGCAAATTGGATGGAGTGGGATCTCAGGGAATTGCCAGGGCAGAGCAAACAGCTAAGGCTGCCAATCAGCCCTATAACCAGGGAGGTCCCAGCACAGAAACAGTGACTCCTGTGACCACCTCCCTCTGGGAGAAAGCCTCCAGAGTTCCTGCCCTAATGCCAGACAGTCCAGTTCTTCCTCGTGTGTGTCTGGATCCCCCCAGAGCAGTGGTTGCCAACCGGTAGTCCGAGAACCACTGGTGGTCCTTGAGTTCCTAAAGGTTGGCGACCGCTGCCCCAGAGCCTCACCCTACCACTGGAGCTCAGAGGAAGCTGGACCTTGTAAGTTCAGTTTGTGAGCCAGCCCTTTAAAAGGAACACCTGGGTCACGAGCAGCCTTCATGTCACTGAGCCCCAGTCCCCGCTGATTTTTACAGCCCATAGTTACAGGTACTTCTTTTCCCAGCTCTGGGACCCTGGGCTGGGGTTCTGGTGTGGGGCTGGGACCCCTTGCTCCTCACACGGGGCCTCCACAGGGACGATCTCCCTCTGGATTAAAAAAGTGGCACACGTGTGTGCCAGTCCAGCCCGTTCCACACCTCCGCCTCTCCTACCGGTCTCAACGTGATTTCTTCTTTACTTCCCTAGTTGTAGGGCTTCAGTTCAGCCAGCTTTCAGGCGGTTCTGAATAATGGTTGTTCAGTATTTTGATGGGAGGCAGCGAGTACAGGCAGTTACCTCCACCACCATCTTGGTTCTTTTACTCAGATGTTAGATTTTAAACCAAGACTTTAAAAGAGTTATAAATATTTTCAAAGAAATAAGCAAAATATATTCAGTAAATCACATGAACATTTGGTTAATGCAAAATAAGAAATTTCTGTAGGAAAATGGAAACTGAAAAAGAACCTAATAAATTGAGTAACTGAAAGGAGCAGCAAATGAAATGAAATGAAAAATTTACTGGATGGGCTAAACAGCAGTTACAAGAGGATCGGTCAATTGAAATTATGTGATCTGAAGAATAAGGATTAAAGAAAAATTGACAGGCCTTTAGGTATCTGTAGAATAATATCATACAGTAGAACATGACACATGATACAAAGGAAAAGAGACTGGGAATAGGAAAAATATAGAAATAAGGAAGCAGAATTTTTTCCAATTTTGATGAAAATATTGACTTACAGATACAAGAAATTCAGTACACTTTAGGCATGATGCACAAGGAAAAGCACATCTAAAGAAATCATGGTGACATTGAAAAAGATAAAAAATCTTGAAATCAGCTTGTAGAGAAATGATACATTTCATATTGGGCGACAGTGATACCAGTCATCTCTGATTACTTCCTGGAAATAATGACATCTGAAGAATAAAGTAATGGTACATTTTAAGTTATAATAAAAAATGAATTTACCAAGATTTTTTTATATAGAGAAAATATCCTTCACAAAAAAAGGTAAAGACATTTTTATATAAATGAAATTGAGAGGATCCATAGCTAGCATATCTTCACTATAAGAAAGTATTCAGGGCAAAGAAGAATACTATCAACCAGAAACTGGATCAATAAAAAATGACCAAAAATAAAAACAAAAGAAATGGTTAATGAACAAATATGAAATACAGTGTTTTGTACTCCTATAATTTAACTAAAATACATATGGCTATTTAAAAGAAAAACTTATTTTGGAAGGTGAAGTGTGTAAAATATGTAGAAAAACAGGACACCAACAGCACAGAGGATGGTGGGATGGTTAAACGGAATTATACCACTGAAAGATTGTTACCTTTAGAGGTTATTATACTTTCAGTAAAGAGTGTAAAATGGGATAGAAAAAGTGGGAAGTGGAAAAGAGGAAGTGTTCCAAACTGACTGAGATGTTAGGATTCATCCATAGCTAAGGAGCAGTCAGTGGGACACATACTAGTATTGTTCAAAATAAGACAGGAAAGAAACAATGGAAAAAAATTATAAAAGGAAATATGATAGTATACTTAAATATAACCATATCAATAGCTACTATATTTTCTTGTGAAAGAAAAGAATTGACTGATAAAAAGCAAGAACCAAATATATCGCTACAAGAAATAAATATGCAAATAAGTTGGAAGCAGAGCTGTAGAAAAGATATGATATACCAAGCAAATAGTAAGTAAAAAATAAAATAACTATTAATATCAGATAGAGTTTACAAAAGATCAAATGGGGGAACATTTCACAAGGTCACCAAAGGGTTGCTTTGTAAATACGTAACTATCATAAATGCATGTGCATCTAATAAATGAACTTCAAAATTTAGAAAGCTAAAGTGGCATATCTCAGCTCTCTCAGACTGATGAAACCTTAGCCTCAGTTGCATTTAATTCACTTCAAACTTACATTTTAGGTGTTCTAGTTTTCTCTAGTATGCTCATAAATAACTGGCACTTGTTGTTTTTCCTTCTGTAAATTCTGTCTTAAACCTAATAAATGTAAAAGAACAAGCTTGGTAGGATTAGGGAGTCTAACACCTAGTTCTGTAGAAAATAGAAATAGATTTTGCATAGTGTTTTACAGTTTACATGGTGTTTGTGGATCTTGATAGAACCCAGTTGATTTTATAATTCATATACTAGTTAAATGAAATACTAAATAATTATGTCTTCTCTTAACTATACTGGCAAGATTTTATAATCTTTCTGATTTTCAGCCCCCAGGTTTTGCATCAGTAAGCAGTTTTATGTGTTTCTGTTTTGTCTTCTACTTTGTCCCCTTTTCTTAGATCCAAGTATATAAAAATGAGACCCAAGGTATCACCAGTTCTGGCTTTGCATCTTTGACATTTGAGGGAACTTTGGGAGCTCCTGTTATACCTCGTACTTCGAGCAAGTATTTTAACTTCACAACTGAGGACCACAAAATGGTAGAAACCTTACGTGCGTGGGCATCTACTCATATTTCACCTTCTTCGACGTTAGTAAAATTGTGTGATGTTCAGTCGATGCAGTATTTTGACCTGACTTGTCAGCTCTTGGGCAAAGCTGAAGTGGACGGAGCATCGTTTCTTCTAAAGGTAGGTATTTTTAAATACTTGGAATTATTAATTAGTACCACCTACATGTCTTTAAGGTACTTATGTTTTAGCATTCTGATGGAATAATTATATATACTGCGTGTTATATGATGAACTTAAACTCCAACTTACCATTTTTGATTAGCCTGGAAATTCATGCAGCTCTACTCCTGCATTTCTCTTCTTTATCCTGTATGTCTAGAGAAAAATGGTATTATCATATCTACATTTTAAATGTAGTATACTTTATGTTATATTTATTTAGTACTAATAAAATATGTATTTTTATTTTAGTACTATGTATTTTTAGTACTAACAAAATACATATTTCTTATTTTAGTACTAAAAATATTACTATTTTTTAGTTGCAGTTCTACATACACATATTTTTGCTTCCTTGTCAAGGTAGCCTTCTCATTTACTTTCGTGGACCTTTGATATCACATTCTCATCTGATGTCATTTCTCTGCCTGCTCCCTGGGTAGATCACAGTTTTGAAGTGTTCGTTGCTCTTATGTTTTTAAATCAACAGAATTTAAAAAGTGACACAAGACCCATCTAGTCTTTGTTTACCACTCTCCCTGTTAAATCATGAGTAGCTTTTGAAGAAGGCAATTGTCTGATATTATCCTCACCTACGCATCCTAGGCAGGATGCATTTAAACCAGCACTGCTTCAGCCTTGCTCCTGTGGGTTTCCTTAACTTCTGGCCCTTTGGAACAGTAGGGGTGGAAATGCATTGCAGTAGTTCTTGGACCAATATTGGTTTAGCATTATTATCATTTATATCTTGCCCATATTAAGGTAGATATAAATCTTTGAGTAAAATGTGAAGTTTTTGAAGTTGATAATAGCACATGTTTATATACACATTAAATACTCTGAATATGTAAATGCATGTTATTGGCTTAGTATTCACAAGCAAATATCATTTATGTGTTCCTAGTACTCACAAGATATGAAAACCCCAACAATAAACTAAAAAGCTATTTGGATTAATAAAAATTATTCAGTGAGCTAAGTGGTTTAAAAAATGAGTAAAATATAGCTCTTCTACATATCAGTAATGAATAGAACAGATAATTGAACAAAAATCTTTCAGCCCTGCCAGTGTGGCTCAGTGGTTAAGTGTGGACCTATGAATCAGGAGGTCGCATTTCCATTCAGGTGAGGGCACATGCGAAAGTTGCAGCTGCCTAGATCCCCAGTAAGTGGCATGCAAGAGGCAGCCAATTGATCCTCTTTTTCATTGATATTTCTATCTCTCCCTCTCTCTTCCTTTCTGAAATCAATAAAAATATATTTTTTAAAAATATCTTTCAAAGTCTCAATGACTGTAAAATAAGAAAGTTCATGTAAAAAATATCTGAATTTCTGTGAGGAAAACTTTACTAAGGAGCTTTAAAGAAAACTTGAACTAATAAAAGATTTTTGATTTTTTTTACTAAAGTGTTTTTAAAGAAAGTAAGATTTTAATTAAAATCACATTTTTTTAAATTGATTATAATTCTGAAGTTTATTAGAAACAAATGACTAGCAATAAAACAAGAAAGGCTTACCAAAGAAAGCTAAATGGGAGCTGTCTATCAGATATCTACACTAATAAAAGAGAAACATGGTAATTAGTGTACGACCGCTACCCTTCCCATTGGCTAATCAGCATATCCTTATGCAAATTAACTGTCAGCCAAGATGTCGGCCGGCAGCCATGCACTGAAGCAAACAGGGAGGCTTGCTTTCTCCAGTGACTGCGGACTCCAACGTTCCCCGCCTAACTTGCCGGGCTCTCAGCTGCAACTCTAAGCAACTATGTTGCAAATATAGAAGCTAAACAAAACCCTAGAAACCAGCTTTCAGTCAGCCGGGCTTCAGCCAGCTGGACCGCAACATTGTATCAAATACAGAAGGTAAAGGCCAGAAACCTGCTTTCAGCAACGAGGCCTCAGAGCTAAAGCTGGCCCAGAATAGAAAAAAAAAAAAGAAAAAAAGGAGCAGTTGGGAGCTTCAGTCACTGGCCTGCCTGAAAACGGCCCTCAGCCCCTCAGCCAGACTGGCCAGGCACCCCAGTGGGCCCCCCACCCTGATCCAGGACACCCTTCAGGGCAAACCAGCCGGCCCCCACCCATGCACCAGGCCTCTATTCTATATAGTAAAAGGGTAATATGCCTCCCAGCACCGGGATCAGCGGAACAGCGAGGCTCCCAGCACCGGGATCAGCATGACAGGGGGCAGTGCCCAAACCCCCTGATGGCCCTGCAGCTCTGTGTGTGACAGGGGGCGGGGCCACAACCTCCCTATCTGCCCTGCTCTGCTCATGACAGGGGAAGGCGCCCCAACCCCCTGATCAGCCCTGCTCTGTGCCTGATATGGGGGAGCTACCCAATCCCCTGATCGCCCTGCGGCTCTGTGTTTGACAGGGTGCAGCGCACCAACCCCCTGATGGGCCCTGCTCTGTGTGTGACGGTGCGGCGCCCCAAACCCCCCCACCCCCCCTCAGGCCCTGCACTGTGTGTGACAGGATAGAGCCATAACCTCTCCATCGGCCCTGCCCTGAGTGTGACAGTGGCGGGGCCCCAACCCCCTGATCGGCCCTGCTCTGTGGGTGATAGAGGGTGGCACCCCAACCCACCTCCACGGGCCTTGCTCTATGTATGACAGGGTACAGCCATAACCTCCCCATTGGCCCTGCCCTGAGTGTGACAGGGTGCAGCGCCCCAACCCCCTGATCCGCCCTGCTCTGTGTGTGATGAGGCGGTGCCCCAACTCCCCTATTGGCCCTACTCTGTGAGTGACAGGGGGGAGCTCCTCAACCCCCAGATCGGCCCTGCTCTGTGCATGACGGGGGGGAGCTCCTCAACCCCCTGATTGGCCCTGCTCTGTGCGTGACAGGGGGTGGCGCTGCAACCTCCCCATCTACCCTGCCTTGAGTGTGACGGGGCGGTGCCCCAACCCCCCAATTGGCCCTACCCTGAGTGTGACTGAGGGTGGCATCACAACCTCCCGATCCGCCCTGCTCTGTGCATGACGGGGCGGCGCCCCAACTCCCCAATCGGCCCTGCTCTGAGCCTGACCAGGGGCTCCACCTAGGGATTGGGCGTGCCCTCTGCCACCCGGGAGCAGGCCTAAGCCAGCAGGTCGTTATCTCCTGAGGGGTCCCAGACTGCGAGAGGGCACAGGCCTGGTTGCGGGGACACCCCCCCCCTCCTGAGTGCACAAATTTTTGTGCACCGGGCCTCTAGTCCTATCTAATAAAGAGGGAATATGCTAATTGACCCTCACACTGTCGCAAAGATGGCGGCGCCCACAGCCAATGAGGAGGGAATATGCTAATTGACTGTCCCGCCCTCAAAGATGGTGGCACCCACAACCAATAAGGAAGGAATATGCTAATTCACTGCTACACCCTCAAAGATGGCTGTGCTCATAGCCACAAAATGGCCAGCAGGGGAGGGCAGTTGGGGGTGATCAGGCCAGCAGGGGAGGGCAGTTGGGGACAACCAGGCTGACAGGAAAAGACAGTTGGGGGTGACTGGGCTGGCAGGGGAGCGGTTAGGTGTCGGTCAGGCTGGCAGGGGAGTGGTTAGGGGGTGATCAGGCTGGCAGGCAGAAGCAGTTAGGGGCAGTCAGGCAGGCGAGCGGCTGGGATCCAGCAGTCCCAGATTGTGAGAGGGATGTCCGACTGCCAGTGGGATTGGGCCTAAACCGGCAGTCAGACATCCCCCGAGGGGTCCCAGATTGGAGAGGGTGCAGGCTGGGCTGAGGGACAGCTCCTACCCCCCCAGTGCACTGATTTTGTGCACCAGGACTCCAGTTTAAACATATTATGCAGTTATAATAATTAAAGTTATAGTAAGACTGATCAATGGAAAGGATTAAAAACCTCAGAAATGTTCTTATACCTATGATAATTCAAAATGTGATAAAAATAACATTTCAAATTGGTAAAGAAAGGTTGTTAAAAGTCTGATTTCTAGGCAATTAAAACTATAACATAAAAGCAATGTAGCAACACTGTATCCTCTCAGCTCCTCCCTTAAAAGGCTTGTGGATGGGTCTTAAAGACATTTTAAAGTCACAGAAACAGTCTGCACAAAATGAAGAACAAATTCCAAATGGAGAGTCATGTTTGTGCCATGTGATGTTACTGCTCTCAAGGTAATTGTTCTGCGTCTTTGAACTATTTAGGGACTAGAATGAGTGACACAAACCCATAATTGTTTATTAGAAACTTGCACTGTCACCAGCATTATTCAATCCTTCCTCTGTAACCTGACCCTGGCAGACATCTTCTGTTTAGCAATGTGGTGTTTTTTATTCAAGTCAAACTCCTGACATGCAGAGGCATTCCCACTTGATACCCTTTTACAGCACAGGCCGGGCTGGCTCTTGTCTTAAGGATGGGGCAGTACATGCTGGCCCTGTGCCCTGGTCCCATCTTTATCTGAGTGCACCTTACATAGCAATCAGTATCCCTATTCCTTTTCCAGCACCCATGACGTTCATGCATTTGTATTGGTAACATCTAACATAAGCAAAATAGTCCTGTCTGTACATTTAAAGGCCTTTTCCAAATTGAAACAACTGAACAAACATTCCTAAAAGCTAGGAATTTATACTTAAGAATATTAGCAGAGGCACTCATAAAAGTTTATATATGTAAGATAATTATTGCTAAGTTATTTGAAATAGTATGAAAGGTTTGAAACAACTCAACTGACCAATAAAGGGGTTATTGGTTTAATAAATTTGTGCATCCATACCAGGAAATAATGTGAAGCCATTGAAAATTGTATTTTAGAAGAATATTTAAATTTCCTGATAAATTGCTCAAGAATATTCTTAGAAATGAAAAACAGAATATAATGCCAGTTTCTTAAAAAATGATAATAATACAAGACATAAATACATAGAAGAAAAAAGTATAAAGTTCAACACTTGTTTTTTCTACGGTCATAGTAGTTTGAACTTTTTTCTGTACGTCTTCATTTGTAGTCCTTTTACAGTCAGAAAAGGTTATACATCATATTTAAAGTTTAGCAGAGATTTGGGAGTATACATTTAATTACTTTTAAGTTATATTGCCAGCAAGTAAAACTCTTTTAGCCTCCACAGTTTTACAAAAAGGTCATTAAACTTTGCTCTGCCCTCTTCCGGCAGGTATGGGATGGCACCAGGACCCCGTTTCCGTCCTGGAGAGTCTGCGTACAAGACCTTGTTTTTCATGGTGATTTAAGTCACATCCGGCGGCTGCAGAACCTGGCAGTCGACATTTTAGTCTATGATAACCATGTTCAAGTGGCAAAATCTCTGAAGGTGATGTTGAATAGCGAGCTGTTTGCTTTTTTTTAATTTTTATAAATGGGGGTAAATCTCATTCATAGATGATATTTGAGGTCTAGAAATTAACTCCAAATTTATATTCTTTAATATTTAATTTGTAAAATGAATGTTCATAATAATTATTAGTGTACTAAAATATAATGGCTTGAACAGCTTTTTCAAAGTAATGTTTCCTGAATATCTTAAATCTATATGCAATATTACTATAAAAATAGTAAAGAAAAATTTTGTTGTGTATGACGTACTGCTTTAAAATGACAGGATTTATAAAATATTTGTATATTTAAACATTGAGCTTTGCTAATTTTCAGTATGATAAAATCTAGTCTTTGTACTTACTAGTTTAAGAAATTATTACTCTACCTCTACCATCATAAATTGTGTGTCTATTTGTGTGTGTGTACTGTACAGTCTATTAGAATTTGCTCAGTGTTTTGGGGATATAGCTTTAGGAAAGCATATACTGTTTAGATAAGATAGTTTTTGCTTAGTAATAATATATTTTAAGGAATATTTTTCTTTATTTTTTTATATCTTATTTGCAAGTGTTCTTTCCAGCAAAGAATAGCATCATTAATAATAACGGTAATAATTGTAACATTTGTTAAGCACTTCATCTGTATTTAGCTTTATCCTGTTCAGTAGATAACTGTCATCATTTCCATTTTACAAATGAGAAAACGGACACACTCAGAGAGTAAGCCCGAGAATTCACAGTTACTTATTGAAGCCAGTATTTGAATTTACACTGTCTGTTTCCAGAGCCAATCTCTTAACCAGTATAAAGAAATGATTTTCTTTATTGCAAATAGCTCCCATCCCACCTTTAGGGAGTTAGGTACACAGCTTACTTACAGAAAGTTATACAACCAACTTATAGGAAGAAAACTGAAAGTGAATTGCAATTTTTAGAACTGAATTTTAGTGCCCAGTTTTCCTTTGTAAATACATGTTTTTGGAGAAATAATATTTGTATATTTAAAATTTGTATATTTCCACTTGCACATTGTGTTACAAATAAAGCCCACTCAACCCAAATCAATAAATTAGATTAAGTCAGGCTCCAGGATGGTGGTAACTACTGCACTTTCTTACTCCTTTATGCGTGTGTGTACATTCATGTTCTGACATATTTGAGAAAATTAACTGTTGGAGGTAGATCTTTGATGCTTTTCCCTCATTTTATCTACATTGATTCGTTTATTTTAACAAAAATGTAATGTTAAAGTTGTGCTAAAATCTTTTAAAAATATAGATTTCTTTTATAAGTGAAAATGATTTACATTTTAGATCTGTTTTCAAATGCCCTTATCTTTCCCTATGCTGCTTCTACATGTCTTTCTGTTTCCCCTCACTTGTCCTGACTTTCTTATCCAAGTCCTGAGAAGCACCCAGCTCAGTGCTTTCCATGAAGTAAGGATGAAAAAAATAGTATTTGCTGGTAAATGATTGAATGAGCAAGTGCTATGAATTTTTTTTGTTTTTTCCCCCTCTCCCTTTTTGTCTGCTTCATCTCACCCACTAGAGGGTGCTGTGAGCACACAATTAAATATTGAGCTTTTAGTTTTTTTCTGAAGATAGGACATATGTATCTGCAGTGTAATAGAAAAATGAAGAGGATTTTTCTGTGTATAAATAATATAACTGTAGTATTTTATGAATGTACATTGATATCACATTTTAATTTTTCTGAGACAACCTCTATATCAACCATTTCATATTAATTTAAGAAATCAAGATAGATGACATTGATACAAATGAATTCTTATCAACACTTGAGGATAACTATTTAAAATTCCATTTCTATACCGAAATACATGGAACACATTTTTACTGTTTAGGTACAGTAAGAAAAAAAATTTTTTTTAAATAAAGAGGACAGTTAAAACAATTATAAAATAAATATAATTGACTTCTGTTTATAACACATTTTTTACAGCATAAGTTGCCCATAACATTTTTCATATATCTTGTTTTTAAGTTATCTCATTGTCTAAGCATTTTACACAAACTGACAGTTTAAACCTTTTATCTGGAAGTTAAAGCAGTGTATATTCAATCCCCAGTCTTATCTTGACACAATTTTAAAATAATCATAAAACACGTAATAACAATTTTGTTTAGCCTTCAGTGACTCAAGAGATATAATTTGGACATGTATAGATCTTTAAAAATATTAAGCCTAAAGTGAAATTCATGAGAGTTTATAAGGAATCTTTAAATTATTTCTAAAGGGATAGTGATTTCTTAATACCTGTACTTGCTTTGCTTTATTTTTAATGTTTCTGCATTGAAATGGGCTTTTGTAACAATTTTTAAAGTAGTTTTTATAATTGTTTGGTTCTGACACCATCACTTGTATTTCTGGAATCTTATCACATTCCCGACAAAATTAAGTAATATTTGTCCATTATAATAGAGCATCTGGCATATTTCCTAGTATATTTAGTAAGCTTATGAAAATACAATGCTGCCTCCAGAAGGAATTTCTGGAAATAACAATTTGTCATCTTTATATAAATAAATTCTCTCTTGGTCTTTAAATTTTGTTTTATTTTGAAATACAATAATAGAGAAGATAGTATGATAAACATTGATATGCTTACCATTCATACTTAACATTTCTAAATGTTTTGTCACACTTATTTTAGGTACTTTCAATTTTTTAGAACTAAAACTACATACTGAACCTTCTTTGTATCTCTGCTTATTCTCATTTTTCCTCCTCAATATTCTCTTTCTACATATCCTAACATGTAGGCATGAATATCCATGTTTATTATACTTTTGTCTGAAAAATGTATATTGTATATGTATCATTCTGTAATTTGCTTTTTTCCTTTGACATTTTTAGGACTTATCTATGTTCATACATATATCTGCATTAATACGAGACTGTCTTAATTGTTGTACCTTTATTTTAAAATGATATTCCATAATTCAAGACCCCGCTCGCAGTTGTCTTCAAAATTGACTTGTCTGTTCACTGTTATATACATTTTTAGAGCAGCTTTTTACATTTCATGAAAGATATTTGGGATTTTAATCTACATTCCATTGATTTTTAAAGATGAATTAATCAAGGGGAAATATCTTTATAATGTAGAAGCTTTTTATTCATGAATATGCTGTCTTTCTCCTTGTGTTTCAGCCTTCTTTAAGTCCTTTGTGGGGCTTATGTGTACTGTACTGATATATTATGTATATTAAAAAAAAGAATCATCAATTATAATAAATGTTCAGAAAAGTCAGATAAAAGTAAATAGAAATAGACTGTTTTATATTTTGTTTCAGTATCTTACTTTGGATATCATGAGGAAAATCAGTTCCTTTTTTTTTTTCTTCTTCTTTTTGTGTTTTCCTTCTCTGACCACCCTGTTCCACTGCCATGAAGTAGATGTTAGTGGAAGAGGTCAGAGGAAAAAAAACTGCCTTGCCTCCTCCTCACAAAATCCATTATTGGATGGGAAAAAGACTCTTGTGAATGAAGGAGTAGTAGCATCTGGGAGTGTGGGTTATCCCCCCTTACTTTTTTCTCCCACTTCTCCCCTCCATCAAATCCAGAGGGTGGTGAGGAGAAATACAATTAACTAAGACAGCAATAAGCAGAGATGGGAGATTGGTTTACTATCTCATCTTATTTATTTATTTACTAGAGGCTCGGTGCACCAGATTCATGCACTGGGGCGGGAGGGGGTCCCTCAGCCTGGCCTGCACCCTCTCGCAGTCCAGGACCCCTTGGGGGGATGTCCGCCCACCGGCTTAGGCCTGGGGATCAGGCTATGCTGGCAGGCGGACATCCCTCTCGCAGTCCAGGGCTCTCGCAGTCCGGAACCCCTCGCTCCTTACCACCCGCCTGCAGTGGAGGTGGGGGAGGCTCCCGCCACCACTGATGTGCTCACCAGCCCTGAGCCCAGCTTCTGGCTGAGCACACTCCCCCTGTGGGAGCGCACTGACCAGCAGGGGGCAGCTCCTGCATTGAGCGTCTGCCCCCTGGTGGTCAGTGCGCATCATAACAACCAGTCGTTCAGTTGATTTGCATATTAGGCTTTTATTGTATAGGATTATTGAATTTGAGAGAGAGAAGTTGCCTCCCGTAGGGGATCAAACCCGAAACCTAGGTATGTTCTCTGACTGGGAATGGAACCACAGCCTTTTGGTGTATAGGATGGTAGTCCAACCAACCAAGCCACCTGGCCAGGACTTCTTTTTTTTATACTCCACCTTATATAGCTTTGCTGTTGCATAGCATTTCACCACTGTTATTCAATTCTGAACTTGAAGTGAAAAAGAGAATTGTATTCCTCCAATCATCAGCAGTCAAGAGTGCTGTCTTATGCAAATAAATTAAATTTCCAATTTGGTAACTCCTTTTGTTTATAACTCTTTATAAAAATAAATAAGATTTAGGTTATATAGTTTCTTCTTTTGGTGGGTGTCAATTTCTTTGACAATCTTCATCTGCCTCATTTAAGTCTTCTACATTAAAAGCATAGCAAACACTCTATAATTGAAGGTATTTTTAAGATTATGCTTAACAAAACTTAACCATAGAAATTAACTATAGAACATTTAGTTCCCAACTATAATTGGTTTAATCTAAAAGTTTTCATAGAACTTGTGGGATAAGGGATGTATTGTTCTGATATAGTAGCAGATTTTAAATTATTTTATAATATTCTTATAATGAGTATTTTAGTGATCAGATTTAATTAAATCTTACATTAAAGTAGTTAAAACAAGTTATTTTCGGGAACCTTAATCAAATAGGTTTATTAATCCTAATTTATTAATCAAATAGAGGGCATAGGCTTGATTTAGGTCATTTATCAATGCTAAGACTCAATCTTTCATACTTTAATATCTCTGAAGTAGAAATGACTTATTTTTAACATATATATATATGTATGTTATACATACTTTTATATATATGTGTGTGTGTGTGTGTGTGTGTGTGTGTATATATATATATATATATATATATATATATATATATACATATATACATATACACATATATATACACACACACACATTTTGGGTTTGATACGGTGTCATTGGGGCTGATGTTCAGTACACAACCTACCAGTATAACATACCAGTATCTTTTCTGGTATGTCATTGGCCTTTCTAAACTGCCCCTGGTGGTTGGTCTGTACCCCATATGGTTGTTAAATATTTTGAGTACTAGAAATGGTTTGGTTTTTCTTCATTTTCTAAAAAAAAATTAATAATCTCTTTTTAGGTTGGAAGCTTTCTTAGAATTTATAGCCTTCATACCAAACTTCAATCAGTGAATTCGGAGAACCAGGCTACATTGTTAGCTCTAGAGTTTCATCTCCATGGAGGTACCAGTTATGGTCGGGGAATCAGAGTCTTGCCAGAAAGCAACTCTGATGTGGATCAACTGAAAAAGTAGGCTTATTAGACATCTATTTAAAAATTGTAAATAAGGTATCAATTAAGCAGATTTTCAAGACAATACTATTCTGGGATGGTAAGGGGGAATCTAAAAGGTTCCTTGTAATTGATCCTGATAGCCTTCTGTGGCATTATCCATTTTTTTAGTGAGATGAACCAAATAAAACAAATGAAGTGATTGTAGGTTCAAATAGCTAAATAGTAGCAGAGCTGGGGATATAGTCTAAGGTTTCCACTTCAGTATGTACTTACCTCTATTCGTCTATTCTTGCACATATGCTCTTCTGTCATTTGCCACATTTTCCAAGGACAGCAACAAAGAGTGGAAACTGGAGCTTAGCTAAAGTTGGAAAATTGCATATATATCTAGCATTTCATTATACTTGATCCTACTATGAAAAAAATAGTGGCCTTTCTAAAGTGCCTGTTGCTGATAAAATAGGTAACAGAAGTGTTTTAGGGTGTCATATTTTTAAAACTTTAGATATTTCCAGAAAGTGAGTAGTACCCTAAGTCCTATATGCAGTTCTTTTTCCTGATGTGTTTCTAGTCTCTGTGTATAGGAATTTTTGACCAGTATTCTAGAGAAATAAAAGTAAATCTTCTGCATATCTTCAAAGAGATATAGAAAATATCCCATTCAGTACTTTGAAATGATGTAGATACTTTCTAAATATTAAAATTTTGAAAGCAATGACTTTAAAATCCATTAAATTCGTTATTTTAATAATCTTATATGAGTTTCACTATTTTATCATGTTATAATATTTTAGTTCTTGGATCTAGAGTGAGATTGTGCTGACTAAGAATGTTATCCATTAAATTACAAACTTATTTTTGTTTACAATATCTCATCGTCCCACTGTTACACTTGTATCTTCTTAGACTCAGGTGTTTTTTTTTTAAATTTTGAGGACCCTTGGAACTCCAGATATATAGACCTTCTACGGAGAAATGAATACACAGAATTTTTTATACAATTTTAGTGAGTTCTTGGTTCCTATGGGTAGAGCTAAACTGACCATATTAACTTTGTTTCATGTGATTTTAACTTATATTCTTCCAATAATAGGGCTTTAGAATGTGCAAGTTTGACAGCCAATCAGTGTTCAGATGGTGTATGTCAATCGGAATGTGAGGACAGCTTTCCAACAAGTAAGGACAATTTTTAACGTTCACAGTTTAATCTCTGCCAAGTAAAATGGTTTTATCAACATTAATTCTCTATTTTAATATCTTCCTATATCTGTCTCTTTTTTTTTTTTTTAAATCCTCACCCAAGAAGTGAGGATATTTTTTTCCATTGATTTTTAGAGAGAGTGGAAAGGGGAGAGGGGAGAGAGGAGAGTGAGAGACAGAAAGAGAGAAAGAGAGAGACACATGATGTGACAAACACATTGAATGGTTTCCTCCTACACACATTCCAACTTATTTTCTGTCCTAGCATGTGGTCTGTCTTTGAGAATATTCCATGTCCACTTGAAAAGAATGTATATTCTGCTGCTTTGAGGTGAAATGTTCCGTAAATATCAATTAAATCTATCTGATCCTGTGTTCCATTTAAGGTCACTGTTTCCTTGTTGATTTTTTTGTCTGGAAGATCTATCCATTGATGACAGTGGGGTATTAAAGTCCCCTACTATGACTGTTTTGCTGTTGATCTATCCCTTAAAGTCTACCACCAGTTTTTAAAAATATATTTAGGTGCTCCTATATTGGGTACATATATGTTTATAAGGGTTATATTCTCTTGCTGGATTGATCCCTTTAGTACAGATAGTTCTCGGGTTATGTCGGACTCGACGTACATCGTTTTGTGGTTACGTCTCCATCTCCCATTTACTTATTAAAAAAAAAAAAAGTTCCGTCATTTGGACGTATGTGCATATGTGCTTTATGTTTTTTATTATTTATTTACCACAAGGTCAGGAATTGTTATCTTTCTTTTAAATTTTGTTTGCTGTTTCACTTCATTATTGCTGTGTATGTGCTCCATGTGAGTGACATAGGTGCTTATGTAGGTGGGTTCCGACTTACGGCGAAAATCACGTTAGGTCACACCTTAGGAACAGATCTCTGGCGTAACCCGAAGACCAACTATATTATGTAGTGAACTTCTTTGTCTCTTGTTATGGCCTTTGTTTGGAAGTCTATTTTGTGAGAAATAAGTATTGCTACCCAAGCTTTATTTCGTTTTTATTTGCATGGAATATTTTTTCCCATCCCTTCACAGTCAGCCTATGTGAATCTTTTGTTCTGAGTTGTGTCTCTTGTAGACAGCATATATAATGTGTCATGTTTTCTTATCCACTCAGCTACTTCATATCTTTTGATTAGAGCTTTTAATTAGTTTACATTGAAGGTTATTATTGATAGGTACTTATTTATTGCCATTTTTTTCTTTATGCTTATGTTCCTTTCCTCTCTATTTCTTTTTCCTCTTAAAGCAGTCTCTATAGCATGTGATGCAATGTTGGTTTGGTGGAACTGAGCTCTCTTAGCCTTTTTTTGTCTGGGAAGCTCTTTATTTTGCCTTTGAATTTACTAGTAAGTGATAGCATGCCGGATAGAGCAGTCTTTGTTTCAGGTTATTGCTTTTCATTGCTTTGAATACTTCATGCCACTCTCTTCTGGCCTGAAGTGTTTATGTTGAGAAATCTGCTGACAGCCTATGGGAACTTGCTTGTAGGTAACTAATTGTATCTCTCCTGCTGCCTTTAAGATTCTCTCTCTATCTTTAATCTTGGCCATTTTAATTATGATGTGTCTTGGCGTGCGTATCTTTGGTTTCATCTTGATTGGGACTCTGTGCTTCCTGAACTTGCATGACTTTTTCCTTCAGCAGGTTAGGGAAATTTTCAGTCATTATTTTTTCAAATAGATTCTCTATCCCTTGCTCACTTTCTTCTTCTTCTGGAAGCCCTAGGTCAGTGATGGCGAACCTTTTGAGCTCAGTATATCAGCATTTTGAAAAACCCTAACTTAACTCTGGTGCCGTGTCACATATAGAAATATTTTGATCTTTGCAACCATAGTAAAACAAAGATTTATATTTTTGATATTTATTTTATATATTTAAATGCCATTTAACCAAAAAATCAACCAAAAAAATGAGTTCGCGTGTCACCTCTGACACACGTGTCATAGGTTTGCCATCATTGCCCTATGATGTGGATGTTGTTAAGTTTCATGTTTTCCCTAAGTTCCCTTAAAGCAGCGGTTCTCAACCAGTGGGTCACGAACAATGAAAATACATCCTGCATATCAGATATTTACATTACAATTCATAACAGTAGCAAAATTACAGTTATGAAGTAGAACAAAAATAATTTCATGGTTGGGGGTCACCACAACATGAGGAACTGTATTGAAGGGTCACGGCATTAGGAAGGTTGAGAACCACTGCCTTAAAGTATCCTCTTTCTCTAATTCTTTTTTCTTTTTGCTGCTCTAATTGGATGATTTTTTTCTACCTTGTCTTCCAAATTGCTGATTTAATCTTCTGCTTTGTCAAACCTATTGTTTATTTCTTTCAATGTATTCTTTATATCAGCATATTCTTCACTTATACCTGATTTTTTTCATGGTTTCTATGTAACTTTTCATGCTGTTAAGCATCCTTATAACCACTTTGAAATCTATATCTCATTAATTGCTTGCCTTCATTTCATTTAGCTCTTTTTCTGGATTTCCTTCTTTTCTTTTACTTAGGGTTTTTTTCTTTGTCTCCCCAGTTTGGCTGTCTCTTTGTGTTTGTTTTATATAGTATATAGAACTGCTATGACTCCCAGTCTTGGTGTGGTGGCCTTCTGCAGTAGGTGTGCTGCGGGACCCCATGGTGCAGTCTCTGATCTCCTGAGCTGGGCACTCTAGGAATGTCTCTTGTGTGGGTTATTTGGGCCCTCTTTTTGTAATTAGGTCTTGATTGTTTGGGGCATGTTCATGTGTGGGATCGACCCTCAGGCTGGCTAACTGAGGCTTGACCCTGACCATGGTGTGTAGGCTGCTGTGCAGGTATAGTCTCGAGGTGTCTTGTCGGGCTCAATGGCACATTCTTCCAGATTACCTGTGCTCAGTACTCCAGGAATGTTTCTTATGGGTTATGTGCATTCCCTGTTTTAGTTACATCTTGATGAATGCTGTTGGCCCTTTAGTGGGTGGAGTTAACCCTTTAGGCTGGGTGGCTCTAAGGGTTAACCTCAATCATTGAGTGAGACATTGTATAGGGCTGCCCTTTGAGGCGGAGTTGCTCCCAGCAGGATCTAGTGGCTGCCAGAATCTCTCTTAAAATCTAGAGCATTATCCTTGTCACAGAAAGTTCCCTCATGCTCCTTCCCAGTGAATCCTCATCACTACCTAACCCCAGAATTTCTGATTATTTTTCTGCTGTAGATTAACTGCACCTCTTCTAGAAATTCAAATAAATGAATTACTGTGTACCCTTGTATAAACTATGTTTTTTAGATTCATACTAGATGCCTGGTGCACAAAATTCGTGCACAGGTAGGGTCCCTAGGCCCGGCTGGTGATCAGGGCCAATCGGGGCCTTCCAGCTGTTGGCTGGGCCTTCCTTTGTTCTGCACCACCTCCTGGTGGTCAGCGCACATCATAGCAATCAAACGCCTGGTCGAACTCCTGAGGGGACACTTTGCATATTAACCTTTTATATATATAGATTGTTTCATGTATCAATAGTTTATTCCTTCTTAATGCTAGTAGTATTGTATGAGATAGACATTTTTAAAATATGAATTTACAGTTGTATCACCTGCTTGTTTTCTTTTTCTGTAAGTTGGCTTTGGCATCTTTGTCAAAAATTAAATGGGCATAAATGTGGATTTATTTCTGGGCTTTCTGTCCAGTGCCTACTAATATTATAAATTAAGCATTTTTTCCCCTCACACTAATTTCCAGTTGTAGCCCCATTTGTTGAAAGAGTTTTGCTTCCCCTTTGAATTGCTTTGCTGCCTTTATCAAAAATAAAATGATCATGTAACTGTGGTTTTATTTCTGAGCTTTCTATTTAATTTTGTTGATGTGTTGGTCAGCCTTTATGTCAGTACCATATGGTCTTAATTTAGCAAGTCTTTAAGTCTTGAGTATAAGTTCTCCAATTTTGTTCTTTGTCAAGATGTGTTCTATATTCTTATATTTCTACCTAAGTGATAGAATCCACTTGTCTCTTTGTACAGTTAACCTGCTGCAATTTTGATTAGGATTATATTGAATCTACAGAGTAATTTGGGAAACTTCCCATCACTTAACATGGCATATTTTATTATTTGTTTAAATTTTTTTCAGTTTCTCTGCAATGTATTATGGTTTTCAATGCCTCATTAAATTTTTAATGGATTTTAAAACTGTATAATTCCCTATTTTTCTTCCTATAGGCTCTGGATCAGTATCATTGTATGAGGTGGAAAGATGTCAACAACTATCAGCTACAAGTAAGACCATGTTTCATTTTTGAAATACAGCATAATCATGAGCACATTAAAACCTGCCCTTCCACATATCAACAAATTCATTTCTATTAAATATTGAGAGCAGATGTCCATGAGGGCAAAAACATATCTATATTTCTCTTTTATTCCTCTATCTCATCCTAACTAGCATAAAATAAAACCAAGAAAAGAAATTCTCAGTTAATGATGGAACATGTCACATCTTGTTCAAATTGAGCATCAAAATAAAACATACTAGTGATGGAATAGAACTTACTGAATAAAGTAGAATCCACTAGCTCATGTGGATAGTAAATAAAAGAACAAAACAAATGAAGTTGAATGGAAAACTCTTTAAACTTTTTTTCCCCATTTATTTTTAGAGACTGGGAGGGAAGAAGGGAGGGGGGAGAAAGAGAGAGAGAAACATCTATGTGAGAGAGACACATCGATTGGTTGCCTCCCATAGGAACCCTGGCCAGGGCCAGGGATCGAACCTACCAGGTATGTGCCCTTGACCGGTAATTGAACCCAGTACACTTCGGTGCAAGGGATGACACTCTCACCACTGAGTAGCACCAGCCAGGATTGGAAGCTCTTATTAAAAATAGAATGGCAACTAATGAATGTAAAAGGAATGATGAAGCTAGGATAAAAGACAACACCATTTTGCAACCATGATAGTAATTGATTTATTTGTGAATCGCCAGTGTGTCCTAAACTAGTGGAATCTTTCCTGTTTAATAAGATTGGGATATTTATGTTTTCCCCAATTACTTTCTTATTAATTAAAAAGGGGAAAAATAAATTTATAGTCAAGAAATCTGTTGAACACCACCTTAATCAACAATTAAATCCCCAGGAAAGAAAACACTGATATCGTATGCCTCTTGATGTGATACATTGAAGAGGAAGGTCACAGTATTATTTATATAGTAATATTCCTGCCAGAAATGCATATTTTGTATCTGATCATGAGAAAAGCCAGGCACAACCAAATAAATGGCCTCTTCTCAAATACATCAGTGTCATGAAAGACAGAGTAAAGCTAAGGAACCAGTCTTCACCAAAGGGGTTCAAAGAGATTTGAAAAGTAAATGAAGTGGATGGCTCATGATTGGATTCTAACCCAGAAATAAAATGCTGAATAAGAATATTATGAGAGGACTGTTGAAGAAATTTGAATAAAGGCTGTTATATTATATAAATGAAGTCTTGTTTTTGTGAAATACACACTGAAATATTTAGGGTTAAAGGGGTGTGATGTCTGGAAATTATTCTCTAAGGATTCTCATATATACACAATTATAAATGAATTATGTATCTGTAAGGTATGGGGTGTCCCCAAAAAATGTATACACACACTATCAACTATTAGAATGTGCATACGTTTTTGGGGGGACACCCTGTATATGTGGAGAGAGAGAGACAGAGATAAAGACAGATGGAGATGATGATAAATGTGGAAAAACCTTATCAAGGTTGACAATACAATTTAAATAGATTTTTGAGAATATATTTTCAAGGAGATTCATGTCATGAATATACTTGTTATTCTTATAGATTATTCTACCTTAATCTAAAATTTCTTTATAGTACTTACAGATCATCAATATTTGGAGAACACCCCACTATGTGCTATTTTGAAACAAAAAGCTCCCCAACGATATCGTATCCGAGCAAAATTGAGATCATATAAGCCCAGAAAACTCTTTCAGTCTATTAAACTTTATTGTCCTAACTGTCAGTCAATGTAAGTATCTTCCATAATAACACAAGTTTCATTTCATAATACTTATGTATATATGTTTTCATATATGTCAGTTTAAGTCCTGGGAATGAGTAAATTGTGATTTTCTGCATTATATTTAGATAGAATGCTAACATTTTTAAGAGAAAATACTAAATTCTTAGAAAGTAAATCCTTCTGATATTTCTTAGTAATAACAAATAAAAGTAGGGGCTATTTTTAGATGTGAAATTCAATTTAGCTCTGTCAAATGCAGACAAATAATAAACTATGAAAATATTTGGGGAGACTTACTCATTTGTCACAAAAAATATTCTTAAAAATAAACCATTAACTACTATAATTTTTTTATTTAAATTATATTTATTGGGGTGACATTGTTATTAAAATTAATGATTTCATGATTCTTTACATAGAAAATGCTAAAGACTCCACCAAATAACTATTAGAAACAATACACAAATACAATGAAGTTGCAGGATTCAAAGTCAATGTACAAAAATCCACTGCATTCCTATATACTAACAATGACATTTCAGAAAAATAAATGGAAAAAACAATTCTTTTGCATTTGCAACAAAAATATAAAATACCTAGGAATAAACTTAACAAAGAACATGAAAGACCTATATACTGAAAACTACAAAGCATTATTAAAAGAGATTGAAAAAGACACAATGAATTAAAAAGATATTCTATGTTCATGGATTACAAGAATCAACATAGTTAAAATGCCCATATTATTCAAAATAATATACAGATTTAATGTAATCCCGTCAAAATCCCAATGACATTTTCTAAAGAAATAGAAAAAATAATCATCACGTTTGTATAGAATTACAAAAGATCCCAAATAGTCAAAGCAACTAAAATTCTTAAATAGAAAAGACTTCTGGTTAGTTGAAAATTTTAACTGACATAGAAAGCCTTGTTGGAAATATTTCTCTCCTGTTTAATAACTACAACATAGTAAATGCAACTTAAATTATTGTTAGTATTTGAAAATTTCTCAGTACCTTAAAGTCTTCATTCTAAACATCAATTATTATAATACCAGGGGCCCAGTGCACGAACTCATGCACTTGAAAGGAACTGTGGGCCTCGAGGCTGCAGTGGGCACAGTTGCAGGTCTCTGCTCATCCTCCATGCCCCCGCCTGGCACCTACCACCACAGGTCCCGTCTGCCAGCAGCACCTTTCCCGCTGCTCCCACACGCTGACGGCAGTAGCGGGTGTGAGCAGGACCGGTGCCGTCAGCAGGTGCGAGCAGTGGCTGCTGCCCCAATTGCCCCTCAGGAGCAGAGAAAGGTGGAGAAGCCCTCAGGGGCAATTGGGGCCAGTAGCCGCCTCTCCTACCAGCTGATGAGCAATCGAGACCAGCGCCGTGCACCAGCAGCAGGGTGCAAGCGCCGGGAAGGATATCAGTGCGTGGGAACAAAGAATTTTCAGTAACCACCGTAGGCTCACCCTGATGTCAGCAACCACCGTAGGCTCACCCTGATGTCAGCAACCAGTGCCCTGCCTTGGTCTGGTGCCCCCACTCACCTCTATCATCCTGCCACGGTCAATGCCCACCATGTTCCCTGGTGGTCAGCGCACATCATAGCGACTGTTCGGTCTATTTGCATATTAGGTTTTTAGATAGATAGATAGATAAACATATAAATGTATAAGACATTAGAATGAATGTGTACTTACTAGCTTATTAGCTCAACAATCTTCCCTCTAAATATATGATATATAAATACTATATACGCATCTCAATTATATTTGTGTGCTTATATATTGTTTGTGTTTATGCCTCCGTGTACACTGATTTATGTGTAGTCCCATCTAAAATCTAAGTGTAATACTGTTAGTAGAGATTTTTGATCATCATGTCTTCTTAACTGAAAGGGGGGACTGTCTTCTGCCCATTTGAATTTTAAATGATAGTTGGAATTAAAGTATCAGACAGATTTTAGATAGTTCTTGAAGCATTATCAAATGATAGTTTGTCAAATTCTGTAATATCACTTAACTTTGTGAAACAAAACCACCCTCTGTGATCATTTTTTACACAAATAAGGAAATTGCCTCACAAAGGTTAAGAGGTGTTACCTAAAGTTACACAGCTGGTTGATTCCAGATCATGGCATTTCTACTCAAGCATACTTTACCATGTGACTTTTCAAAACTATTACTCTAGATTAAAAGAAATCAAAACAAATATTGGTTTGTGAAGTAGATGCCCTATGATAGTGAGATTTCTTAGGTGGTAAGTGGGTTGAAGACAAGGAGGGGACTGCTGCATTTTCTTATCCCACTGGGAAGTTAAGCATTCCTTACAAAGGAGAACAAATTGGTACTAGAAATAATTATAATTAAAAACTTGGATATCACAAAACCAGGGAAGTTGCTGGTGGTTAATGTAATTATTGATAAGGAGCTACTTAGCCATGAAATACAAATATCTTTCTATCGAATAACAGTCTTTAATCAGGAAAGTGAATTATCTCCATATTTTAAAATAAGCTGGTTCTTCAGCACATAAACAATTCTTTGATTGGATAATTTGGAAAATTTGAATTTACAAGCTTATGCCAATTGTTTTGTGTTTTTTCATTGTTGATTATTTTAGGCAGGAAGTTCTGCACGAAGGTGATTTGGATCAAATTTTGCAAGAAAACGCAACTAAAACTCCCAATACTAAACTACAAAATACTTCATTATATGATTCGAAAGTCTGGTCCACTAAAGATCAGGGAGAACGACAAGTAGCTGTTCATTTTGTGAAAAATAATGGTATTCTCCCACTTTCAAATGACTGTCTAATTTTGATAGAAGGTAAGATATTTAAGTTGTTTTTTTATTAGATTATAGCTTTCTTATGTCTTTCTCTAATTATTATTAAACTTATTTTAGGGGCAACCTAGGACAGTGATGGCGAACCTATGACACGCGTGTCAGGTGACACGCGAACTCATTTTTTTGGTTGATTTTTCTTTGTTAAATGGCATTTAAATATATAAAATAAATATCAAAAATATAAGTCTTTGTTTTACTATGGTTGCAAAGATCAAAAAATTTCTATATGTGACACGGCATCAGAGTTAAGTTAGGGTTTTTCAAAATGCTGACACGTCGAGCTCAAAAGGTTTGCCATCACTGACCTAGGATATATTAAGTCAAAATATTGTTAATTTAAATTTCATAAAATGGAATATATTATCAATAACAACTATATTTAAATATATACATACACATATATATATATTTATCTGAATGACATTTTGAAATTATACATTAAATTCAGGTGTTTGCATTTGTTCATTTTGTTGGATTTTTGCATGTAATTTTAATTAGATCCAAGCTGATTATCAAGCTGAGTAATAATTAAGAGGCTGCTTGTGATGTACAGTTGCTGTTACCTTGGCCTCTGGATGTCACTATCGCTTCATAAAAGTAGAATGAAATAGATATCATCTATTGATATCTAACCAGAGAAGGGACCCTTGAGACAAGTAAAGATAACTTGACATGTTTTTAAAAAGTTAAAATTTGAGTCTTATTTATTTTTGCATTGCTTTTCCACTTTTGTCTTATTTTTATCTAATATATCTACCACAGATTTTTTCCCATGCTAAATTTAGTTTCATTATTTTCCTTGAGATTTTTTTCTTAAGAATATTCCATAATAAAAGGAAAACATCTTCTTTAATTTTGCATTATAGAAATCTGTAGTTGCATTCTATAAATGAATGCTCTTTATTACAATGGGTTATGATCATTGTTATTACTGACATTTTTGTATTTATTTTGTAGCAGTACATAACCCTTTTAGAAAATAGCTATATCTAGAATACACATTTTATCATTTTCATGAGCATCTTATTTTAATACATTTATCGTGTATCAGAAACTATTTTAATTTCTGTGCAATAATTAAATATTTACAACAATCCTATACATTTGGTACTATTATAAGCTGTTTTGATGCATGAGAAAACTGAACTGCGGAGAAGTTAAATGTCTTTCCCAGTGTAGGTGGTAAGTGGTGGAACTGAATTGTTTTCCGTTTTTTGACATAGTAACTCTGTGATGAACTTTGGATAAAGTATAATTATGAGGGCACAGTAATTAAGTAAATGTTGCCTAGTTCCTTTGTAGTAAAGTTATCCTAGTTGCATATGCTTTAGCAGCATAGGCCGTTATCTGCTCCCCTACCCTCGTGATCATATACTAGCACTTTAAAGAATTTGGCTACTTTGATGAGTGAAATGTGGTATCTTAATTCCATTAGCAATATTTTAATCTGTACCAGGAGATAGATTTCAAAACAAAAGCACACAGACACATGCATGCAAAAAAATGGAGTCAGAGTATTTGTAGGCTATAAAAATAAAAGAAAGCTGTGGTCCTAGGAAGCTTATAAGAACTGTCCTTAGGGCCAAAGAGAGGATGTCCTGTGTGCCTCAGGACCCTCCTGTGTGGCACTGCCTCCCACAGAATTCTGTGCTGAAGCCAAGATGGCTTTGAAGGTCCAAGGGAGCTTGAATTACAAAGTCCCTTTAGCTCCTAGTCCTATCTTACCACCCAGCCACAAACCTTCAGGCTCCTCTCCCATAATTCCCTCTCCAGCCATCCTGAACTGGTGGCAATTCCTAAACCCTGCATCTTACTCTGTGCCTTCTTGCCATTCCATTGCTCTTCTGGGAATTTGTGCTCTAGTACATCTTCAGAAGTAAATTCAATAATTCCCTTTGTTTTGACAGTGGTTCTCAACCTGTGGGTCACAACCACTTTGTACATCCTGCATATCAGATATTTACATTACGATTCATAACAGTAGCAAAAGTACAGTTATGAAGTATCAATGAAAATAATTTTATGGTTGGGGGTCACCACAACATGAGGAACTGTATTGGAGGGTAGCGGCATTAGGAAGGTTGAGAAACACTAGTTTAGCAATTCATGTGGAATCTAATCTAATAAAAGACAAACATGCAAGTTGACCGTACCTTTGCTATGCCTTAAGCCACGCCCACTTTCCAATTAGAGCGACTATATGCAAATTAACCCATCCAAAATGGCAGCCGGCAGCCAGGGAGCTGGAGCAAACAGGAGGCTTGGTTGCTCCAGTGATGGAGGAAGCCAAGCTTCCCACCTGCCGCGGCCAACTCTGAGCTCCACTGAAGGCAACAAAGTTTCAATTATACAAGGTAAATAAATCCCAGAATAAAAAAAAAAGAGAGGCTGGGAGCTTCCATCGCCAGGGGGCTTGGCCAGCCTGGAAACGGCCCTCAGCCCCTCACCTAGGCTGGCCAGGCATCCCAGTGGGGACCCCCACCCTGAAGGGGGTGTGGCCAGTCTGCAAACACCCATCAGCCCCTCACCCAGGCTGGCCAAACCTCCATGGGGTGAGGGGCGGGGAGGCTTGACCAGCCTGCAAACAGCCATCAGCCCCTCACCCAGGCTGGCCAGGCACCCAAGCGGGACCCCCACCCTGCTCCGGGACACCCTTCAGGGCAAACCAGCCGGCCCCCTCCCGTGCACCAGGCCTCTATCCTATATAGTAAAAGGGTAATATGCAAACTGATCCTAACAGCAGAAGGACTGGGAATGACTGGTCACTATGACACACACTGACCACCAGGGGACAGACACTCAATGCAGGAGCTGCCCCTTGGTGGTCAGTGAGCTCCCACAGCGGGAGCTCTGCTCAGCCACAAGCCAGGCTGACGGCTGCCAGTACAGAGGTGGTGGTGGGAGCCTCTCCTGCCTCCTCAGCAGCGCTAAGGATGTCTGACTGCAGCTTAGGCCTGCTCCCCGCTGGCAAGTGGACATCCCCTGAGGGCTCCCGGGCTGCCAGAGAGATGTCTGATTGCCAACTTAGGCCCAATCCCCCGGGGAGTGGGCCTAAGCCAGCAGGTGGACATCCCCCGAGGGGTCCCACACTGCAAGAGGGCACAGGCCAGGCTGAGAGATCCCCCCTCCAGTGCACAAATTTTTGTGCACCAGGCCTCTAGTATTTAATGGGCACCTATACATTTGAAGCTCTTTTTCTGATTGACCAGACAGAGTTGAGTGGTTTTTATAACATACTGCTTGTATTCCCAGTAGAGCACTTTTCTTCTTGTATTATATTTGTGTTTTATCTGACTGTTCATAGAAGTTTTTTCTTATTAGAATGTAAGCTCTCTAAGGACAGGATACATGTTTATTTTAATCTATGTACCTTCAGCACCTGGCATAGAATGCCTGGCATATAACTGGCTCTCAGTAAATATTTATTAAGTAAATAAGTAATTCAAAGCAATAACACTTTACCTTACAAAGATTTGAAAGCACTTTAAAATATGGAAGGGTTTCATCAAAATATAATGTTTTTATTTTATTGTGTTTCTGAGTATTGTAACCCTGCTTAACCCAAGGCTAGGACCTAACTGCAGTGTGACCTGGCAGAGCTGTGGTTTCTAGCTCCCACAGAGCTGCAGACAGAGGGGTAGGGGGAAAGTTTATCCTTGCATTGTTGAGAGCCTTGCATTAATTTCTAGAGTTCTGGAAGAATTGCATTTGACAGTTTTGCCAGTGTTCATTTTGTCTTTATGGAGAAGTGTATTTTTGGACATCCTTAGTTGGCTATGCCAGAAATGCTTCCCATCACAACTGAATTTTAATGTTCCAAATTTTATACAGATTTTAGGAAATACACCAAAGTATTTTTATAAATCATATTCTTTTTCCCTAAAGAGGAACAATGATCAATCTAAGTAAAAAGTACACCAGAAAAGGTACCAAGAGGTGTGAGTTTTCCCCCGAAAATACTGCCTTGTAATAATGGTGCACCATTGGGCGTACTGTTTCTTCTCAGCCAGCATGATGGTTTTAATGCTCACCCTGTCATAAAATTGAGGTCATTGAGATGGTTTTCCAGGAAAAATGAACCAACACTATAATAGTACATGAATTCATATTACATGGACTATGCATCTTTACTTAATGTTGACCTAAAAGTTAAAAGAGTTATCTCAAACTCAGGATTGAACTTGCCTAGACATTAGTAGTAATAGAAAATTTAGTAATGAGAATCCTGTGTATTTTGGCTTTTAATTTTATTCTTTTGATTCTTTGAAACCAAGTGTTCCTGGCATAAGGAGCAACTTGTATACATTTAAGAAGATGATTAAAATTTCACAAGCCTTGTATTTTGCTCAAGTCTCAGCATTTTCTGTTCAGTGGTTTCTGTGCAGGAACCTGTTTACAAATCATTTTTCAGAATGAATGTATAAATGTATTAAATCCCTAAATTCATGGCTTTGTCTTTTTCTCTTTTATTATACCTTACATTTTGCCTACATTATATTTGTACTACTTGAAGGGTTTTTTATTCTCTTAATAGGAGGTACACTTAGTGAAATCTACAAACTGGCAGACAAGTTTCATAGTGTAATCCCTGTGAAATCTGGCCATGAAGACCTGGAACTGCTTGATCTTTCAGTACCATTCCTTATCCAAGGAAAAATACATCACTACGGGTATGTTTTTAGTTCTGGGAACTTTATAAATTAAAAATAAGAGTAATTTTTACTGTTATTATTTTACCCACTTGTTTCTGTATAGTCAGTGGATACTTACTGAGTACCAATTTATATGTACTAGATTTTTCATATATATTTACTGTTTTTTTTTTTTTTTTTTTTTTTTTTTTTTAATTTGGAAATTGGGGGGCCAGGCAAGAGCCCATCCCAAGAGGATGGGCTCCGCTTGTGCTCAGGCCTTGCCATCCTTTTATTCAGTTTGGGATTCACCTATAGCCCTTAGGCAGGCAAGTTCCAGTAACAGGCAGACTATCTTACCAGTAAGGATTTACATGACTATCTGGTGGGGAAGTTCCTTCAGCTACCATTGTCTCAACTAAACAGTGGGTTCATAGCCCTGACCTTTGCCAGGGCTTCGAGGGTCACCAGCATTCCTGGCTCCTTGTCCACACCTCTCTGCTAGAGAAAACAATAGGCGGTTTCCCACATTGCTTTCATTGCACACTCCCAGAATGGCTAAAATTAAAAAGTCAGAAAAAAATCAGCTATTTGCAATCATTGGGACTAGTTCTATCTCATATATTGAGATTACAAGAGTAAGTTTATTCCAAGACTTTGAAAAATACCAAACCCAAACATTTGCTAAAATTATGAGCCAAGTTCTGTAGAAAGGCTCTGTCCAGGATCTTTTGCCATGTTCTCTCGCTAGGTTCTGTCTCTAGGTTCTGTCCCTAGGTTCTGTCTCTAGGTTCTTCAGCCAGGTTCTCTCTCTAGGTTCTGTTTCTAGGTTCTGTCTTTAGGTTCTTCAGCCAGGTTCTCTCATTAGGTTCTGTTTCTAGGTTCTGTGTAGGATCTCCAGCCAAGTCTGGTCTCTAGGTTCTCTCTTCTATATTTACTGTTTTGATAGCATATATATTGAGTGCCTACAATGTGCTAGATATATAGCTACCCAGAGAGTAATTACCATTTGTTTGCTTTCACAAGGATTTAACTACTTACAGAGAAAGGTTCAGAGCTGCAGCCTCGTCAATGTTAAGTGATTGAATTCCAGAATTCCTGTGGCACAAAGTTACAGATTAGTTGCCACTGAGTAATTGGAACATATCAGAGTACATTAGGAACTAGAAATAGATTTTTACCTTTGGAAGGAAGTAGTGGGGATAACATCTCCTTTCCTTCACTTGATGAAACAATCATCTTGAAGTGCTCTGCTTTGAGAAACCTTGAATTATAGAATACATCTTATACCAGCCCTCCCCCTTGCATGCTCCTATATTTGTAGCCATTGTTCATTGGTATAATATGAAAATCTTGATTTCAGCTGAAAACTGCATCCTGCAATCACGTTATCACTATGATTGTGACTGGTTTTTTTTTGGGTTTTTTTTTTTAAATATATTTTATTGATTTTTTACAGAGAGGAAGGGAGAGAGATAGAGTTAGAAACATCGATGAGAGAGAAACATCGATCAGCCACCTCCTGCACATCTCCCACTGGGGATGTGCCCGCAACCCAGGTACATGCCCCTGACCGGAATCCAACCCGGGACTCCTCAGTCTGCAGGCCGACGCTCTATCCACTGAACCAAACCGGTTTCGGCTGATTGTGACTGTTGAAGTCATTGGTAGGCATGTGGAGATTGCCCTGGGTTCGGTTCCGTATACAAAATGTCAAACTTCAGGTATAAGTTGGAACTAGTGTGCCACTGAGTTAAAGCCCTGGCTTGTAGCTATTTTTACTCTGATGTGCCCTGTATTTTTAATTATATCTCTCATTGAACTCATGACTTCAGAGTTAAGCTCATCAAGATTTATCCAGCAATTAGTTCAAAACTAAAACTTTATTGCCCGGCCAGAGTGGCTGGTTGAGCATTGTTCTGTGCACCACCTAAAGGTTGCCGGGGCATGTGCAGAAGGCAACAGATTGATGTTTCTCTCTCACATTGATGTTTCTCCCTTCCCCTCTTTTCCTCTCTCTCTCACTCTCTCTTCCTCTTTCTCCCACTTTCTAAGCATGTCCTTGGGTAAGGATTTAAAAAATAATAATAAATAAAGTTTGTCAAATTTAGTTTCTTTTTTTTATAAATATATTTGTATTGATTTCAGAGAGGAAGGGAAAGGGAGAGATAGAAACATCATCAATGAATGAGAATCATTGATTGGCTGCCTCCTGCATGTCCCCTACTGGGGATCAAGCCCCCAACTCGGGCATGTGCCCTTGACCAGAATCGAACCTGGGTCGACGCTCTATTCACTGAGCCAAACTAGCTAGGGCTATTTGTTTCTTTTTAATAAGTCACTAACATGGGCCTTCTCTTTTTTACATGCCCATCCTCATTTGCTTGCACCTTTCTCTCCTCTTCCTCTCTTCCAATATCCTTCCTAATATCAGTCACTTTGGCCAGTCTTGAACCAGAAAAAACAATATTAGTTTTTACACTTTGGAATATCCTTCATTTACTAGAATCCTATATAAAATAAAAGAGAAACATGCGAATTAACTGTCCCTCTGCTACACTCAAGCCACGCCCACAAGCCAATCAGGAGGGAGTATGCAAATTAACCCAACTAAGATTGCGGTGGCCACGGAGCTGGAGCAAGCAGGAGGCTTGGGTTGCCCCCAGCATGCAGGTGGGCGGGGACTTGACTCTGGGTCCAGTGGTGTGCCCCAGACTCTGACAGGAGGAAGATTTTCATATACATTTTACTAATTTTCTTTCATCTCTGACACTTCTATTATAAAAAAGGGCAAATAGCAATATTAAAATATTTCCTCTAATTAATTCCCTTTTAATGTGCACGAATTTTGTGCACCAGGCCACTAGTACAATAATAAAAATATAATCAAACCCCAAAACCTTAGGGCAATCATGACTTATTTGCCCTAAGGTTTTGGGGTTTGATTATATTTTTATTATTGTATCAGGATTTTTTTTCAGTTTGTAATTGCTTAGTATCTTATTCTCCTCTTTGCTTTCGTGTTCCTTTGTTGTTATCCTTTAGTGGGTCTCATGAATAAATAGTTACGAGTAAATTTTAGTTATTTTTAAATAGATGAGTTTAAAATGTTAATTTTTGATATAATTAGGTCTTATTTCTACACTTTATGTTGTTTTTCACCTCTACTATTACTGTTCTCTTATTTTTGTTATTATTTTACTTATTTTTCTTCAATATTCTTTGGAATTGATTTATAAAAAATGTTCTTAATTTTCTCCTTTTTTCTCTTTCACTACGTTAGAACTAATGAATTCTGTATTTAATTTTTATTTGTTACCCTTAATTTTTCATTTGCATGCTAATTTTTTATTTGTATACTTGTTTTATCAATGTCTAAAGTTAATATTGCCATTTTTAAGGCAATAATATTTCTTTCAGTTGCCTTTTTCTGTTAAAAAAAACACACACACACACACAAAACAGATTTGTTTGAAGGGTGGGAGGTGATAATTCTTGTTATAGTTAACCCTCCATTTTCCCCCAGCTTGCAAATAAAAAGGAGTCTGCATGAACCTCTTAAATATTGGATTTTTATGTTTTTATTTAAATACATATTTTATCATCTAAAAATTATGATGTTATGTAAAAAAAATCACTTTAAATATATTGTATATAAGAATCAAAATACCTATACTAAATAATGTATAATCTTAGAATATTACATAGTTATAAATTGATTTATATTATGAAGAATAACTATAGTATTAGGCATCACAAACTATAAACCTCTAAATATGTACTTACTGAATATAATACCCAAATGTTGCTAATACAGCCTTCTGTAGTCACAATATTTTGCTCATATTAAGACCGCGGCTATTCTTTATTGTTCACAGAGCCATAAAATGAAAGTTCTTAAAGATTATCTGTTTAAACATTTTTGTTTTACCAAATAAGGCAATTAATTAATAATCTGGACCTGAAACCTCTCTCTAATTCTCAATTTATTGGTTTATTCTGAACTATACTTTCTTTTTGATTGCTTCTATTGTTAAAAGCTTATTAAAATAATTCTGATTGTAATATGCACAATATAGGAGCGACAATACTATTTTTTTAATTTGTTTTTTAAAACGTGCATAGTCGAACAGCAAAAATAAGTTATAATATTAAATGAGTTATAATAAGTAATATCATAAGTTATTTTAAAATGGTTGTTTTTGTTTTATTAATTTCAGATGTAAAAAGTGTTCTAGTTTGAGACCAATACAAAATCTAAATAATCTGGATGATAAAACATCATGGATTCCTTCTTCTGTGGCAGAAGGTTAGCTAAATTTCTTTGTCCTTCAATTTTTACTGTCTTTGTGTCAGGTGATCTCACTGATTATATTTCAGTATTTGTGGATATAGTAAAACCAGAGCAAAGTGATTGTAATAAAAGTATAAAGTAAATGCTTAAAATATTTGGAAACTTAACTTTCAAGCATCTGCCATTATCTTTTAATTTTTACTCTTATTTTAATGTTCAGTAATTTGTTTTAGTTTTAATCATTAATCACAAATACAGCTTCTGAAAAATCTCTCCAGCTCATAGTACCTTGAATTTTTTTTTAAATATATTTTGTTGATTTTTTACAGAGAAGAAGGGAGAGGGATAGAGAGTTAGAAGCATCGATGAGAGAGGAACATCGATCAGCTGCCTCCTGCACACTCTGCACTGGGGATGTGCCCGCAACCAAGGTACATGCCCTTGACCGGAATCGAACCTGGGACCCTTCAGTCCCCAGGCCTACGCTCTATCCACTGAGCCAAACCGGTTAGAGCAGTACCTTGAATTTAAAAGAGTTTTCGAGATAGCTATTACAACTTTTTGCCCAATACAAGTCTTTAGCTGGAACAATTATCTTTTTATTTCACATGTTTAACTGTGGTTGCCTAGCCTTGGCTTAAAACTCTTTCAGTGACAGGGGACTCATTACACTGCAAGGCAACATATTCCCTTAATTTTTAGGCAGTTTTTGATACTGAGGCAAAATGTGCCTACCTATGATTTTAACCTGGGCCACATTCTATTTACTAGAATTAGAGAATATCTATTTCTTCTTCCAAAGATCAACGGACTTTGTACATTTGAAAATATCTGTTGAGCCTTCATTTAGTCTATTTCTCCAAGCAAGCATCTCACCTCCTTTGGTACTTTCCCACATTCCTTTGTATTTTATTTCTCCTTCTCAGTAAACATTTCACTTTGCCAATGCTCTCCTCCAAGTTTAGCATTCAAAGCTGAAAATAGGGCTGCAGATACTGGCCAATTCAGAATACAAACAAAACTTGTATTGGCCGGAAAATTTCATTGTACAGCAGGTTCTTGAATAACATCGTTTTGTTCATTGTCATTTCCTTGTAACATTGAGGAGATGCCTTAGGAACTTAACTCTTGTTTATATCAATTAGCCTCTGGTAAAATTGGTTTTGTTATATGTTGTTTTGCCATAGTTCCAAGAACCTGTTGATAATATTGTTAAGAACTTACTGTGTTAATATTTATTTTTATATTAATTTGTTTTTTATATTAATTTGTATACTTGGTTTTGTTTTCCTTCTCTTTTAATTCAGCTGTATGATACTGCTATCTCTTATTTTGTTTGTGGTCCAGTGAAATTCCAGGTTACTTTCACATGAACTTCTGTCCAGACAGCGTGGTCTTCCTATCCTTTTCTTAATGCAGTTGTCTGTTTGTTTGTATAGTCCCTCAGAGTAGGTTTTGTGTTCATATTTCTAGGTTTTAGCTCACAGTGTTAACCTGTTGAGACCCCTTAAATCCTAAAAGTCAATTCTCTGTTTTAACAATCACTGTCACAACTATATGCCCTAATTTGTTCTTCTTAGTTGCCCCCTAATTAATTCTGTTTATTCCATTCTGTAAACATATTGAATGTCTTCCATTTCCAAACACAAAGATGTGCATTTAACTTGTAAATTTTCATATGATTTATTATCTCATTAATTTCTTCCTTTTTCTTCATCTTACTAAATTATTAAATCTCAGATTCCGATATTTTTGTCCACTCACCTGATGATGTCTCTTAAAAAATAAGTGATCCCTATACCTGTAGTACAGAGGGGAGAGACATGTTACATAATCATAAATATTGAACTGCATGCTATTTTTCAGAGCATTCTGGTATCTTATTTTTGTCTTTCATAAGGTTAACATGTAATAAATTATATTTTATTAATCAGTTTTTATGTTTTCTATCAAGATCAACTCATTTTAAAGATATATTAATATTTAATCAAAAAGATACAGTTGTTTATATGTCATTGCCTCTATATAGGTATATTGTAATGTTCCAAAATGAACCTGCTAAAATGAGCTTAACATGTTGGTATTACAAAAAGATATGTTGGAGAACAAAAAGATATAGTATATATATGTTTTTCTTTCTCTTTTAAATTATTTTAGTAAACAAAATTAACAGGTACATACTATCCGAAAGCAAATTCATATTATGTAATCTATTTTTCCCTTCACTAGTATTGGGTGTTGTACCCCTTCAACATGTGTTTGTGATGACATTCACTCTTGATGATGGAACAGGAGTATTGGAAGCTTACCTCATGGATTCTGTAAGTAACAGGTGGTGAAGATATTTTTAACTAAAAATAATATTTTTTTTGAATTTTAATATATTTATTCATACCTGCTTTATTACTAACACGATTTAAGGCAATGTAGAAAAAATAGTGCATAGATCTTAAATTGTCTATGTGTTTCTCTCTCTTTTGATATTACACTATAAATCTTAATGTCCAAATAATGAAAAATTGAAGAATAGGAATTTTAGGAGAATAATTTTTTATACCACCCAGAAATCTGTTCCAGGAGTCAAAGGCAGTGAATAACCATGCCCTCTAGGCATTAACAATCAGCATTTCACTAGGCTTCTAAAGCCTCCTCATTTCATATTAGAGGGAACACAATTATGTTGGTAGGGAGATAGTGACGTGGGTGAAGCTAGGGAGCTTTCCACAAGACCACCCTCCTTCCCAGCAGCAGTTCCAAGTTTGGGGATTTCCAAGACCAACCTCACTCTGACTCAGGTTGCAAGGTCAGAGGTCCCCACGACCACCATTAGTTTTGATAATTCACTAGAAAGACCCACAGAATTGACTGAAAGCTATTTTTTTCCCTTCTCCACCTCCCCTTCCCCCTCTCTCCCTCTCCCCCTGGTCATCACCACACTGTTGTCTATGTTCATGAGTTTTTTATCTTTTTTTTTTTTTTCATTTTTGCTCAATCTCTCCACACTCCATACCCAGCCGCACTCCCACCCCCACCCCATGCTATCTTTGAGTCTCGTTATTTTGCTTGTTAGTTTTACTCACCATTATAGTTTATTACAGCTTAAGAAAATGCAGATTAAAATCATCCAAGGGAAGAGGTGCATAGGGCAGAATCCAGGGAAGTTTCAAATGTGGAACTTTCATTTGCCCTCTTTCGTGTTGTAGAAGACAGCAGACAGAGTGACTTTCTGGCAACAGCGTGTAAGGGCACCTATGGAGTATTGCCAACCTTAGAAGCTCCACTGAGCCTCAGTGTCCAGAGCTTTTGCTGGAGTCCAGTCACGTAGTCATGGTTGAATGTACACATGACTGATCTCAGTCTCCAGACCCCGCAGTGGTCAAGCTAATACTATATGACACAAATGCGCATTGTTAGACTATCCAGTGTGACCCTGTGTCCCCAGGCAAACAAGGGCACTCCCGTCAGGCATGACATCCACAGGTTTACAGATTACCTCCCAGAAGCCAAGGGAGAGGCTAATAACATTATTTTTTTATTACACACATTGTGAAAGAATCGGGTAAGGTTGAGAATTTTCTCCTACCTAAACAATTCATGTATCCATTTATTAACTAAACTAGAGGCCTGTTGCACGAAGAGATTCGTGCAATAGGCTTTCCCTTCCCCTGGCTGCCGGCACCGGTTTTCCTCCGGCACCCGGGACCCAGGCCTTCGCTCCGGCCTGAGCCGCCTTCGGTCTTCACTCCGCCGCTTCACACCTACGTATGCAAATTAACCACCATCTTTGTTGGGTTAATTTGCATACTCTCCTGATTGGCTGGTTAGTGTAGCGAAGGTACAGTCAATTTACATGTTTTTCTATTATTAGGTAAGATGTTTAATGAGCACCTTCTATGTGCCAGGTACTATTCTTTGTGGTAAAGACATAGTAGTGAGCAAGGCAAACAAAAATCCCTTTCCTCCTTACATTCGAGTAGAAGAGGAAAAAATTAAGTAAATATGTTATACTCTTAAACTTAATATTTACACATTGTAGGCACTCAGTATGTGTTATTAAGCGAATAGTAAGTCTCCCTGTTTTCTGATTATTATTAAGTCAGAGCCATTTAACTCAATTGTATATCTCAAATCTGTTATTAAAGTAAATCATATTTTAGAGTTCAGACTAGCACTGTCGTTTATGAATTCTGGAATCTTGATAGAGTGACATAGTCCAGATCAGTGGTTCCCAAACTTATTTGGCCTACCGCCCCCTTTCCAGAAAAAATATTACTCAGCGCCCCCTGGAAATTAATTTTTTTTTAATTTTAATAGCAATTAAACAGAAAGATATATGTATTAATGTTTCTACCTTTTTTGTAAAATATAGTAAAGAAAGGTGTAAATTAGAAACATTGAAGTTTGAAATTATGAAACTATTTATTGAACTCAGAATAGAAAGGTAATACAAAGAAAGTTAAAACAAATGCACCTGTAGCCATCACCGCCCCCCTGGATCGCCACAGCGCCCACCAGGGGGCAGTAGCGCCCACTTTGGGAATCACTGGTCTAGATCAGTGGTTCTCAACCTTCCTAATGCCGCCACCCTTTAATACAGTTCCTCATGTTGTGGTGACCCCCAACCATAAAATTATTTTTGTTGCTACTTCATAACTGTAATTTTGCTACTGTAAACAATATGTAATTGTATATGTGTTTTCCGATGGTCTTAGGCAACCCCTGTGAAAGGTTCGTTCGACCCCCAAAGGGGTCGCAACCCACAGGTTGAGAACCACTGGTCTAGATTATTTTAATTAGATAGTATTAAGATACAGGGGTGGGCAAAAATAGGTTTACAGTTCCTATGGAAAAAAATATGCAGGATTATGATTATTACAATAGCTTTATTAACTCAAAAGAATGTCAGTACAAATGTAAACCTACCTTTGCCCACCCATTTTATATTAATTATAACTTGAATTAAAGATTAATATCATTTCCTTTTTCTTCTATAATTTTTAAGGACAAATTCTTTCATATTCCAGCATCAGAAATCCTAACCAATGATTACCTTCAGGAAAGTATGGATATGATCATGAATATGCTTTGCCCTCCAGAAAAAAAAATCGGTAAGCCATAGTATATGCCATTCATTCTTTTTTAAAAAATAGCACCAGCATATATCTAAATTATGAACTTTTAGAGGAATGCAAACTTTGAAATGTGAATTCAAATAAATTACTAAGTAGTGCTTAATGACTGTATGATCTACCTTTTGATGAAGACAGTGGCAGGTATAAAATAGGTATGAATCGCCCTGACCGATTTGGCTCAGTGGATAGAGTCGGCCTGCGGACTGAAGGGTCCAAGTTTGATTTTGGTCAAGGGCATGTACCTTGGTTGCGGGCACATTCCCAGTAGGGACGGTGTGCAGGAGGCAGCTGATCAATGTTTCTCATCAATGTTTCTAACTCTCTATCCCTCTCTCTTTCTCTCTGTAAAAGATCAATAAAATATATTTTAAAAAATAGGTATGAATCATAGTTTCTGAAATGAAAAGGTTTTTTAAATATTTTGAAATACAATAAAGGGGAGGCAGTTTTGATCAAAGGAAATTTGACACTCTGTTTATACATACAAATATTTTATTTGAAGTTATATTAACAGGGAGGAAACTTTTATAAGAAACATTTTCTGTAACAAACTCCATTTAGCCAGTTTAATTAATTGATGAATTTTCTATTCAGTATTAACTATTTTCAGATTTTACAGTTTTTTATTTTATTAATTATTTTTAGCAGCTTTAGTTGCTTTTGATTTAACATTTGATTCATCAACCAAATCTTCAGGTCAAATTGTATAGATTACTATACCGAAAGCCACTGAGTGTTCCTTTTGTGGCCATTATCTGTATTTACATTGAAACTTGCAGATCTAAATCATATTAAGACAGTTTGACCCTTCTAATAATTTTCCATCAGTAACAAATTTTACCAGCTGTAGATTTAACTGTTCATTTAACTTGTATAGATTTTTAAAAAATATATATGTTTATTGATTTCAGAGAGGAAGGGAGAGGGAAAGAAAGATAGAAACATCAATGATGAGAGAGAATCATTGATCAGCTTTCTCCTGCGCAGCCCCTACTGGGGATCGAGCCCACAACCCAGGCACATGCCCTCACCAGGAACCAAACCATGACCTCCTGATTCATAGTTCAGCACTCAACCCCTGAGCCACACTGGCTGGGCTTATAGGTTATTTTTAATCAGGCTTTATTTTACCCTGGTCAGTCTATACATTTTATAGCAATTCTACAAAGATAGTTTTTTATACATTTGTAACAAAGTTTAACTTACATATTTTTATTTGATGGCAGTTTTAATTTTGTTGGCTATTTAGATTCTTTTGGATAGATTTCTGGAAATAAAACTGTCATATCAAAAAGCACAGGTCAGGTAGACTTTTGATACATAACTTCAAAATTGCTTTTCAATGATATTTTACCTATTTATAGTTCCTGTCCTTCTTGACACTTGCCAAATTGAGGACTAGATTAAATGTCTTTCAAATTCAAATTTGAAGGAACCATCAGAATCTTTTCTAGATGTTATAAATACACTTACTGTGGTCATAACCAAAGCTTGGAAATGGCATCGATGGCTGCCAGCTTTGCCGTGACTCGGTGCTTGGTACCTATAGTTTTACCTTGATAAATGTAAGGTGTTCAGCTGATTCGAGAAATTCAGGGTTGATTCGTTTCTTTTCTTTGCAGTCAACCAAGAGAGTAAATAAACAAATAAATAAATAAATAAATAAAACTGGAGATTAGTACGAAATTAGCAGGAAAAAAAAGGAATAAAAATTCAGAATGAGGTAGTTTATAACATTCACTATCAAACATTCTGAAGATCCCACATTACTTTTTCCTGTTGTTAGAAAAAAGTTCAAATTAGTCAGAATCACTGTAAAATAATAACATGAATCCAATGTGTAATTTGGAAGAGTAGATAACATTACATTTGATGAGTATATTTATTTACTTTTCTATCTTCAGATTAAGTATGTTAATTTTTCTAGCTAAGCATTATGCTTAGATATGCCAGAGTTATTTGTTTAATTTTAATGGGTAAGTAACATTTTCTTTTGGGTTTGTAGACACATATCCATGGTTGGAATGCTTCATCAAATCGTATAATGTCACAAGTGGAACGGAGCAGCAAATTTGCTATCAGATTTTTGACACCACAGTTGCAGATGATGTTATCTAATATTGACATTCAACTTAGCATATGTAAAATATTGTAATTTTAAAAACATTATTTTCTATGAGATTGCTATCAACATGTAAATGCTTTAGCTCAGTAGTTTATCTTTCATTGTAACCACTATTTAATTTAAAAAAATAGGCATTGTGTTATCTTAACACCTTGTTGTAAGTTGAAAATGTTCCTGTTACTCAGAAATATCCAGTATGATGGCTGCTCGGGTTATAAAAGAAAGAGAGACAATGAATAAATAAAGACTTTTGCTTACTCTTCGTAGACCTTTCAGAGAAGCTATTTTGTTCCTGCATTAAAGTCACTTTCCCGTTGGTTTTGCCACTGATTTCTCTGCCATCCCCCATCCCTGGTTGAGCTGCTTTTCTTGCCTAGGTCTTTAGATCAGCAGTGTTGCGTTTAGCATGGTTATGGGTTTAGAAGAGACCCTGGCCTTAAGTCTGAGCTTTGACTGAGTTCAAGGATGCTTGTAGTGGATAGTGGTTTTGCTTTGCTTTAGTTTTGTACAAAGGGATCTGCTTAAACCAATACCCCTCAAAAAAATGCTTCTTCAAATGAGCCACAGTGTACTTTAAAGAGGGGTTTACTTTAAGTGGAAGTGGTAGAATTGCTTTCTTTGGGGGCTGATATTGACCAATTTAGGATAAATCCATTTTTTAGACCAGAATGATATGCGTTGATTGCTTATTTCTCTATATGATATTAGAAGTCATTCTATTTCATCCTGACTTAAGAAAGTGTATCTGGGTGCTGGGAATGTGGTGTACTTTTTTTTTTACTGTGTTTACCTATCACTTCTTTAAACTTGAAACTAACCATGTATTATGTGAACTGCCAATGTATGCATGTATGCTACTAAGAATAATGAGCACAATCATTACTGTCAGGAATTCTTAGATGTGATAAATTCCAACAATTGGGATATCTTTAAAACACAGAACGGGCGGGGGAGGGGAGGAATACAGACTGCTCACCTCATTAAATAATGTTAAAACAACTGAAAAAATAAAATCATGAGTATTCAGTTTTATGAAACTACTCTATATATCTGTATATATGTGTACATTTATGTATATTATTTGCTAAAGACAGATACAGATTTTTCTAGTTCAATCGTGAATAAATGCACATAATTCAGCTCTTTTGTTTGTTTGCCCTATTTGAACTCAGGCATGATTTGAAGCAAAGAATCAAAGCAGGTATATCAGTATAACATATTTAGGACTGTCTACATACCACGTACTGTGCAAAGCACTTAACATGTATTGGAGTTTCACAACAACCCATTTTCCTGATAAAGAAATGGAGGCTCGATTGATGAACCAACTTGTCTAAGTTCATACAATTATTAAATGCTAGTCAGTACTCTCCAGAGGTTGCACTGTTCACTACTTGAGGATTCTGGAGCAAAAGCCAACATGGGGTTTTCTGCAAATGCGTCCTACCTTAAACATCTGAAACATTGGAAGTGAGAAGAGTCAGTGATGTGTTTCCTTACACTCACCAAAAGGCTTGTAACATTTTATTGCAAAAAATAATTGAATATCTGATTTCCTCTGCTCATAACTAAATTCTAGTTTCTGAGCATGTTAGCACATCTCCAGACCTAACTACCCATCTCCCCTCCCACTGAAGTATCAGCTTGTTTGAGACAATGGAAAGAGACCGATGCTGCTGTTTGGGGGATTTAAACTCTTGGTTCAGAACATAAATTTGAACAGATAAGTTTCAGTGTTGCTGGTAGGCTTGGGCTGCAAAGGGAGAGAGACATTTTCTCTGCCTTCGGGAAGCACCGGGTCTAGAGGAGTAGGGGCAGCGGAGCCCCAGGCTTACAGTGTCAACCTGTGCTTCTCTGAAGTGAGGAGGGGAAACTGTGACGCTTCATGATGACGGGCTATTTCTCTTTTGTTTTCTTTTTCCTGGACACCCTACATTGTCATCCTTAGTATTATTTTTTAACTTCAGTTTTGAGCAAGAGTTCCATCGACACTAGTACTTACCCAGTGGTACTGTGTGCCGTATGCTAGTCAAGAACCCGGAGTAATAGGAGAATTCTGTTCCTGGAGCAACAACTAGATGGTAGTTCATCGTGCCCGGATTTGAGCATTGTCCCTGTGAATACTGGCAAAGTCTTCCTGTCAGTTTTAAAATGACATGAAGTGAAGGAAGCAGTGCGTGTACAGCCTTAAACTCAGTTTCAGTCTCTGCAGCATCTATTGTTTTGGACACTCCTGGATTGTTCTTATGGGGAAGAGCATGCCTGTCTTAGAAGATCTGAGGTAGTCGATGCTTCTTATCTCGATATGATCATGAAATATGCACTGCTTGCAGGCTCTTCCTGCGTCCCCCCCCCCGCCCCCCCCCTTCCATCACACTGCTTTAGTTGAGGAGCTGCACATGCCCAGATGCAATGCATCATTCCCGTTGTTTTTTTTTTTCACCCCTGGTCTCATGCTCTACATCAGGGTTGTTTCTAAGTGAATATAGAAAAACTGGTGTGGATGGAAGTGAGGAAGCTGAATACATCCCTGTCCACCTGAGAAAGCAGTGTCTTTGTGACTCAGGGTAGATCCTGTGCTCTAGCTACTTGCAGATCACAGGAGTGGGTCAAAATCTCACGTCATCTGTTTCCAAAGTCAAAGCATGAGTTTGTGAAGCTAGTGATTCTCAATCCAGCCAATTCTCTGCACTTTCTGGAAGCTTTCCTTTTTTCTGGGGGGAAAGCTATATTCTTCTAGTTATTTCAGTGGTTTGAATTTGACCATGCATTTCATCAAGTTTTCCTTCCATCCAGAATATTTTTCATAAAAGTAATATAAGAATTTAAAACAACATAAAATATGTAAAGTTGAATTAATTGCTGTTCTAACTAGTACCCCAGAGGAAACTACTTTTCACAGTTTGGTATATAGTTTTCCAGACTGTTTTCCATTGTAAAAAAAAAAAAAAAATTATATAAAATATATAAGGAACTCATATAACTTAACAAAAGGAAGACAATCCAATAAAAAAAATGGGCAAAGAACCTAAATAGACAGTTGTCCAAAGTGGACATACAGATGGCCAAGAGACATAAAAAATGCTCAAAGGCATTAATCATCCCAGAGATGAAAATTAAAATGACAATGACGTGTCACCTCACACCTGTCAAAATGGCTACCAAGCCTTCACCACTCTATTGTCTGTATCCACAAGCTATGATTATATGCATATGTTCCCTGGTTAATCACTCCCCACCTTCTCTCTGAAATTCTGTTGAAGCCTCCTACACCCCAGAAAATGGAGACCTAGTCAGCCAGTAAAATCTGGGCACAGTGATCTCTTCCCTTTGCTACTTGGAAATGGTATCGGAACTCCCCAGTGTGCTCTGGTATGTGAGATTCTGTCTGCTTTTGGCAGTCGGGAAATGAATCAGTAGCACTGTGCAATATTGTCATTTGAGCTGTTAGGAAATTTGAGATCACTTGCAGTTTCAAAGTGATGATCCTCTTACATGGAGATGAATGTCCCTTCCATTCAGGACTGCATTTGATGGGTTGAGAAGTGCTAGGCATCAATTACATGACAAGGATAATGCATCGATGCATATGGGAGCCCTCCCTCAGATGTGCCAGTTGGTGAAACATGGACAGTTCAGAAACTCCTCTGCTATTTTTAGACAATAGCAACATCTTAATTTCTATTTTTTCCCCTTAGAATCTAGGCCACAAAGTCACATTGGTGTGTGTGTGTGTGTGTGTGTGTGTGTGTGTGTGTGTGTGCGCGCGTGGGCGCACGTACACACGTGCGTGTGACTTACTTTTATTCTCTGTTTTGAGTTTACTTTGCAGGGTATTATATTGTATTTTACTTGACAATCTAGTCATCAACTGCCAAAGAAAGACATTTTTTAACTGTGTGAAAAGTTTCTTTTATTTCAGCTATTTGTTCACAATATTTTGAAGATTTGGAGCATGTTTTCACTGAAAACCTATTTATCATCTCTTCGTAAAATATTCCATCAAATATTGTAGTTCTGAACAAGTACCTTTTCATATCTAATCTTAAAGTTCAAGTATATACCTTCTTTTTTTCTACACATTTAGAATGATTTTTCCCTTTGAAATGTGAACTCCCACATAAAAGCCAACTTGTCATTACATATAACTCTATTCTTCAGCAGATTTCTGTCCTCCATTGGAGGGCAAAGTCTTCCTAGAATTTAAAATCTCTTGCCTAGTTTAATGACCTCTTAAATGACTTTCTGTCCCACTTTCTGTCCCAAGCTTCTGTAACAGTTAATAGGAAAGGTAACACACTTTTAAAAATCCAACTTGTGGAGTCAGATGAAAATGTAGCTTGCATTAGATAGGCATCACTATGATGTTATTTTATTGGATAGGAAATGCTATGTCTTTATTCCCAATTAGATAAGGCTCTAGAATGATGAACTTGTTCTTAAATTTTGGAATAATTGACAAATATTTCTGTACAATGACCAAAACTTAAATGGAGATTACGATAAAGAACACAGAATATGAAATTGGAATTTAAAAGTCTGCTTATACATTTGTATTCACTTATTCATTGTCTCTCCAAGAGGGATTTGATGTGATTTACAACAAAAGACTCAACCTTAAAAAAATGGGGCAAGAAGACAGGAGCTAAATAAAGAAAAGACTTAAAAACAACTTAATATTCCTAACCTCTGGGATGCCACAGGTTTTGAACAAAATTTATGCATGAAAATGCAACAGTTCACATTGCTGTTATTCAATAACAAAAGTTAGATCATGTTTTTCAAAAAGGCAAACCTTTTACTTATCGCATTATTAGGAGTAACAAGGTGAATTTTTACATTAACCCACTAAGCAATGATTTTTGTGATTGATAACAGTCACTTTAAAATGCAGCAATTTGATGCAGAAGGTGGGAGGCAAGCCCTGCCAGTGGAAGAAAGGAAGCAGGGATTCTCAGTTGGCTCTCCACCTTCGGCTCTTCTTTGAGGTACTTTTCTGTTTGGATTTTATTAATGATCAAAGCATTTCAAATATCTCTGCATATGCAAGAGTTATTAGGAGCCTTAATGAAGTACAATCTGGTCAGCCTGCATCTGAGGGCCTCCTACACCTACCTCTCTGGGCTTTATTTCAACCTGGACAACATGGCTCTGGAGGGCATGGGCCACTTCTTCCGCAAGTTGGCCAAGGAGAAGCAAGAGGGTACAGAGCGGCTCTTGAAGATGCAAAGCCAGTGTGGTAACCATGCCCTCTTCCCAAGGTGAGGCGGGTAAAACTCAGAATGCCATGGAAGCCCCCATGCTCATGGAGAAGAACCCGAACCTGGCCCTTTTGGGTCTCATACAGACCCCCATCTCTCTGACTTCCTGAGGAACCATTTCCTGGATGAGGAGGTGAAACTCACAGAGAAGATGGGAAACCACCTGGCTACCCTCTGCAGGCTGCCCAGCCCCCAGGCTGGGGCTGAGTGTCTCTTTGAAAGGTTCACCCTCAAACATAACTGGATCCATGGAGCCCAGAGTCCTCTGTGGGGCCCCTCTGCATCCCCTGTCTGACTTCTGCCTGAGCCTCTCCCTGAAACTACTAGACATCCTTTTAACCACCCTGAAGTGCTCTCCCATGCATTGGACCAAATGGAAACAATAAAGCTTTTTTGCAGCAATAATTAATCATCATCATAATAATAAATACTGCATGCATTCAACCCGTCTGCACTCCAAACTAGTTTGATTTTAGGCAAATTGGTTAGCCTCTTGAAATTTGAAAATATTCATAGTGCGCCCCTCAGAAAACCATGAGGGGGATGCAAGGTGTATTAAATGAAATCAGATATATAAAACACATAGAATGTGGCACATAGGAAACCTTCATAAAGGATTAGATATCATTATATTTTTGATGCCAAAATAATCATTTTTAAAAATTTTGTCTTTATTGTTGAAAGTGTTACAGATGTCCCCCTTTCTTCCTCCATTGACTTCCTTCACCTCATAGCCTCCCCCAGGCCTACTACACTATTGTCTGTGTCCATGGGTTATGCATATTTACTTATATAAAAACCCTGGGTGTAACATCACAGCCAGAAGCACGACCAACCAGAAGGAAGTCAGTCCTGCAGGGGTCGTCTTGGAAATGGCTGTGCCCTCCCCCAGCTGTTTCCTGGAGGGCGAGGTTTCAGGCAGGAACCTGCCCTCAGGGGGAGGTTTCAGGCAGGAACCCACCCTGGGAGCAGAGCGTGGAAGTGAAATGATTTGTAATGGATATATTATTGAAGCTACCTTTGGAAATACTATATCTATAGATCAGTGGTTCTCAACCTTGGCTGCACATTAGAATCACCTGGGAATCTTTTTAAAATCCTGATTCCTGTGCCTCATCCTCCAGAAATTGTTTCTTTGTTATAGGGTGGGACCACAACATTAGTAACAAAGAAACAGAATTTCCGGAGGATGAGGTCCAGAAATCAGGATTTTAAAAAGATTCCCAGGTGATTCTAATGTGCAGCCAAGGTTGAGAACCACAGCTATAGATAATATTAAAAATATATCTAAACGTGCAATTCTTTGTCCAAAAAATGAGCATGTTCAAAAATTAAATGAAAAAAATTTGGATATACTCGATGGAGATTTTCACACATATTTGAGTGATGATTCCATTGATTCCACAGATGATGCTGAAAAGGAAAATTTTCCCATGAATTTCTTAATAATATTACTCCTTTGGGAATGCCGTGTCATAAATTAAAATTGAAAGTGGGTGCAATCATCATGCTATTGAGAAATCTCGATAGTAAATGGGGTCTTTGTAATGGTACCAGATTTATTATCCAAAGATTACAACCTAACATTATCGAAGCTGAAGTATTAACAGGAACTGCAGAGGGAGAGGTTGTTCTGATTCCAAGAATTAATTTGTCCCCATCTGACACTGGCCTCCCATTTAAATTGATTCGACGACAGTTTCCTGTGATGCCAGCATTTGTGATGACTATTAATAAATCACAAGGACAAACTCTAGACAAAGTAGGCATATTCCTACCTGAACCCGTTTTCCCACATGGTCAATTATATGTTGCTTTCTCTCGAGATTGAAGAGCATGTGACGTTACAGTTAAAGTTCTAAATACTTCATCACAAGGGAAATTAGTCAAGCACTCTGAAAGTGTTTTCACTCATAAATGTGGTGTACAGGGAGATATTAGAATAAGTTAAATCACTTTATCAGTCATTGTTTGCATCACTGTTGTTTTTATATCATGCCTCTGTTGTTATATTTGTTACTGTTTTGTTTTTTTTATCCCAATATTTTATTTTATTTTTTTTTTAATTTTTCGCTAAAAGTATTACAAAGGGTATTACATAAGTGTCCTTTCTCCCCCCCCCTTGTTACTGTTTATTTATTAATAAATTTATATATTATTTTCATATACATTTTACTAATTTCCTTTCATCTCTCACACTTCTATTATAGAGAAAGGGCAAATAACAATATTAATTCCCTTTTTAAAAAAATATATTTTATTGATTTTTTATAGAGAGGAAGGGAGAGGGATAGAGAATTAGAAACATGGATGAGAGAGAAACATCGATCGGCTGCCTCCTGCACACTCCCCACTGGGCATGTGCCCGCAACCACCGTACATGCCCTTGACCGGAATCGAACCTGGGACCCTTGAGTCCACAGTCCGATGCTCTATCCACTGAGCCAAACAGGTTAGGGCAATTAATTCCCTTTCAATGTGCACGAATTTTGTGCACTGGGCTACTAGTATGCATATAAGTCCTCTGGTTAATCTCTTCCCAACAAAAACTAATTTTTATTGCTCTTCTTTAAAAGAAGATTTGAAATTCATCCTTCTGTTTAGTGTCCAAGCAAGCCCTGGTCAGTGGAGACAAGGGAAACAACCACGCACTCCAGGTCATTGCAGGTTCCATCTACTGAAGAGATTGCAAAAGTGGGAATGGAATGGAATAAAATCATTGGATCAATTGACCAAAGAATCCTCTCCTAAGAGGGTTATCTTACATGGTTTTATTATTTAAAATCCCATTTTCTCTATTTCATTCTTGTGAAAAATACAGAAAGACAAACAAACTCAGGATATACAGCAACCATGTATCAGTAGAGCTGATACTGGTTTTGAAATAGGGAATAGCTTGACCAAGTGACAAGGCGAGGAGTCTGAAAACAGCACAGTGTGTGAGCCCTGAGAGAGAAAATATTCTGTCTGGTTGAAAACAACCCTAAAGCAATGATGGAAAAGAAGAAAAAGTCAAGTAAATATTATGGGGAACGTTTTTTGTAATGTAGTCTGTAAAAGTCTCTTCAGTTTCTTCATTTGAGTCATGTAAAACTAAAATACAAATAAATCGGTGGATTTCCCAATGCTGTTATCACTCAAGAGTGGTTATATTTAATAAGTCATTCCCTGTCTATTTATTAGTTGTTTTTTAAAGTCATCAAGAAAATTTCTTAATATTTGGTAGCATCTAATTTTGGAATGAGCTATATGGCTCCATGTACCTGTCTCTTCTTGTTATACTAGAGATTTAAACAGAATAAGGACGTAATACAACACTAGTGTTCAGTCCCTGTGGTTTTAGTTAAATCTAAATGCAAATCAAAATGCATTTTTTATGCCAGAATATTTGGTGAGCTACTTTAATGCTTATTTTATGGTTCCACAGACTGTAACTGACACCTACTCGAAATCATTGAATTTCCAATATTGAAAGTGCAAAATTACGTTCTACTGTAAGATCACCAAAAGGGAATGTGATACATATCATAATCTAAATGACTCAGAAAATAAGATTTGGTTCTTATAGAAATTACACAGATGAGGTACTTAAAATTTACCTAAACCTGGCTTCTATGTCTTCTTGTCTTTATGACACAACACTTGGTTATCCTAAGACAGTGATAAAACAGATCTTTCAGAACCAGAGCACACCTGAAGGAACATGGCAGAGGAGGTTAAACTACAATCCATAACAGGATTCCCCCGGATCCGCTCTTAATAGATCAATGCTTTTTGAAAAGTTAATATCCACTTCAGACTTGCCTTAATCTGGCTCTTTACCAGAAATTCCTCTCTGCCAAAAGAACACCTCATAAGAGATTGAACTTGGAAGAGCTTCCCTTGTTTGGTTCAAGGCCTTAGGCCTTCACACAATGCAAACAAGTCTGGAAGAAAGGCAATACTTTATGTTGTTATAAATATTTAAAGTTCGTATAAAATCTTAAGTGGTGTTGTACTGAAGATAGAGGACTGTCCAGACCTTCCAAGTACAAGAGTAAGAGGCCACATTGCCCGACTCCAGGGATCACCTCCCACAGACTCAGTGCAAGGGCACCAGCCTCCACGAAGAAGTTTGGAAGTGGAGGCGGGTCTAGAAGATGAGGTGGCTTGGCCCACCTCTCCCTGGCTGAGAGTCAGCACACTTGAGATCCAGTTCGAGCCTTCACGCACTCTGGTCCCATTCAGTACGTGTGTCCATACATTTTTTCAACAAGCACGTTTTCAGAGCACTGCAAACTGGGAATGCAGCAAAAACAAGACAGTCCCTTCCCTCAAAATCATACCCATGCCAGATACAGGCAGAGCCCGTCTGAATGCTAACAGCTTTCGATTTTTGAACCTTGTCTACACTTTTCCAAATCCTGTGAGGATCGTGTAACAACTCATATTCAAACTAAAGCATAAACACATTTTTGTCACGTTACTCAGTTTACTCTGCTTAGATGAGGAGAAACCCTAGCACAGCGGTTCTCAACCTGTGGGTTGCGACCCCTTTGGGGGTCAAACGACCCTTTCACAGGGGTCACCTAAGACCATCGGAAAACAAATATATAATTACATATTGTTTTTGTGATTAATCACTATGCTTTAATTATGTTCAATTTGTAACAATGAAAATACATCCTGCATATCAGATATTTACATGACGACTCATAACAGTAGCAAAATTACAGTTATGAAGTAGCAACGAAAATAATTTTATGGTTGGGGGTCACCACAACATGAGGAACTGTATTAAAGGGTCTCAGCATTAGGAAGGTTGAGAACCATTGCCCTAGCAGAATAAAAGCGTTTTTCTTAAACAGCTTGAGAAAAGTAGTCTCATTACATCATAGCATTAGGATAATCTTCACAACATGTTCCTCCTCTCTGGGATAAGGGGGAAATTAATAAAAAGAGCACACTACTTTTGCATATTTTCATGTTGCAACTTAGAGAGGTATTCTTTTAAAATGTAATCAAATGTCCCCAGGGCACCTACTGCATTTATGTAAAGCCAAGGCTGTGTGGAAGGTGGAGAATCTTCCAGAAATGCTGGAGTTTATTGGGACCAGCAGGACATCATAAGGCAAGTCATGAGACATTCGCTGTGAGCCAGTCTCCTGTGTCCCTATATGTCACCTTCCACCGTGTTGAGAAGTTCTCACAGACACCCCTGATGCTCACCGTTTGGGGAGCCCAGGGACCTGATTTGGTGCTAAAACCACAGGAAGTATGACACATCCTCTAGATTCAACACGTCCTGGTTTATCATGCGCACAAAAATAGTGCCCTATCTTAGTCAATTTTCCCTGCCAATCAAAACAAAGAAAATACTACTGTCAAAGAAATAGTATGCACCTCTAAATTCACCCCTTTCCTCTTCGTCTGCACCCAGAGGACCCAAGAGGGCTCTAAATCCTTGCCTGATAGGCCCCATTTCAAGAATAGACCTTCCTTTAAAGGTGGAGTGAACTGAGACAAAAAAGGTCATTTTGAACTTATAAAAATACAATTCAATTCACAAGAAAAATACAGATACTAGTATCTTCTTCTTAAAAGGAATATACAAAATGTAGGACATTTTAGAAATGTCTTTTTTTTTTCACTTCTTTCCATAAATATGTACACTTGTTACAAGCTGTCAGAGCAGAAAGGACGTTGCAAGGCTGGGTGAAAAAGGTGAAGGGATTAAGCAAAACACACACACACACACACACACACACACACAAATAAAACCACACCCAAACATCCAAGACTCACAGACACAGACAATTGTATGGTGCTTATCAGAGGGGGAGGAGGAGGGAGGTAGAAGAGGGTAAAGGCGGGAAAGTGGTGGTGGAAGGAGACTTGACTTGCGGTGGTGAACACACAATACAACATACAACTGATGTAGTATAGAATTTATAACTGAAACCTACATAATTTTATTAACCAATAGATTCAATAAAAAAGAGAACAAAAGAGTAGATTAAACTAATAACTCTCATGTTCAGAAGGTAAAATGCAGTTGGGGAAGGGGAGAATGGGAAAGTTGTTTAATAGGTAGAGTTTCAGTTTTGTAAGGTGAAAAGAATTCTGGAAATTGGTTGGACAATGTAAATGTACTTAACACTATTAAACGATAAAGTTATAAATGGTTAAGATGGTAAAACAACGAGAAATTATATGCAGAAAATGTACTAAAAATCACCTAAAACATCTATTTTTATTAACTCCCTCCCTCCTTGTACTTAAACATATGGCAGCATTTGGAACCAAAGGGTGTAGGCTCAAACATTGACTCTTTAAATTCTACCAGCCCAGGGTTCTTCGGAATGTTTGGTACCTGCAGCTGTAACAATGAGGGGAAAAAATATATTCTAAAGTATTTGTTCTTGGAGTGGTTAATATGAAAACTAAATGGAGTAAAATATTAAAAAATGCCTATCCCAAGTGGGATAGTAAATATGTTGTAGGCAGCTAGACAGGCCTAAGCAGAGCAGGAACCATGGGCCAGATGCAGAGAGTCACAAGGGCGGAGAGGCCCTGGTGCCTAGCAATGGGCAAAGCTACAAGCCCTTGCATGACCACTCCCTGAGGCACTAACCTCTGGAGGTGCCATCTAGACTTCGGCTGTGTTTCAGCTCCAGGCCCACAGAAGCAGCAAAATCAGAATGAGTCATGCCTGACATCAGGACCAGCTGCAAGGAGTAATGACCCCCCTCCCCCACCCCCACCCCCCGCCGCCTGCCACTGACCAACCAGTGAAGACCAGGACCCTGAGGAGGTACAAGGGGAAAGCTGGTGAATATTCTATTGAGATCCGCCCCTGAGACCTCAGATAAAAGCTCCCTCTATGGAACAGGCCTGTGTGTTTCCCCACCCTCTTCTTGCCCCAGAGTGAGTTTCTCTCTCTCTCTCTCACCCCCCCAACCCCACTGGAGCATGCTCAGACTTCTCCCTCTTTGGTCTCTCAAGGCAGGTATCTCTCTCCTAAGCTCCAAGGGCCCTTCTTTTGTCTCTGTAACTGTTTCCACTTTCTCTTATAGTTTGAGTCTTGGCTCTGAATTCCTGGTTCATTTTTGTCTCCAATTTATAATTAAATTTCTTTAATATACATTTTAAATTTGTCATTCTGCCTTTCTAACACCTTTTCCATTCTCTATGCCTGGCTGTCTCACTGAAGCCCTCTTATTTGTTAAATTAGTCTCTGCCCAGAGCCGGCCCAGATCTGCTTATCTTCTTCACAGTTACCCTCTTTTGACATCCTGTTGTCCCTCACGCCAAAAGCTAGTCTATTTCCTTCTCGAACTGTTTCTTGGCATTACGGGTGCTATCCTGGACCTTGTAACTCCACCTTTAGTTCCACACCAAATTCATTAACCGGCAGTGTACCCAGGAAATGACAAGGAATTGTGGGAGAAAGTATTGTTTTTAGTCTGAGATGTACAGTGTAGTTGATCAGTGCAAGGAGTCTGGGACCAGGCCTTGATTGAAAAGATAGCTCTACTACTTCTTGGCAGTGTGATCTGATCAAGTTATTTCATTCCTTTGGCCTCAGTTTGGTTCAACTTCTTTCAATTCCCAACATTTAAAGAGAATAATGAATGTAATGCAATTAGAGTACAGAACAGTAGCTAACATTTAACTTGTGTTTAATCATATTAACTTGAGGATCTTCCAAATGAAAATTACTTTATTTTTTGTGTGTTTTGCTTTCAATCTCATACCTTTTCATAGAAACTGCTTTTTAAAATTTTATTGATTTTAGAGAGAGAGAAAGAGAAAGAATAACATTAATTAAAAGTCTCTTTCCTCCACTTACTTATGCATTCATTTGTTGATTCCTATATGTAACCTGACTGGGGATTGAACCTGCAACCTTGACATATTGGGACTACGCTCTAACCAACGGAGCTACCTGGCCAGGACACAACTCCTTTCTTTTATTCATAATCTTGTAAAGTTTCTAACAAAAGTTGAACTTTCATGATTGAGATTCAGAAACAGGAGTCCATTTTTAAATATTTATGAACAGAAATTCTATCTTAGAATGGTCATTTAAATGTACCCATTTTAATCCTGAACACATATCTAAAAATTATATTTATTGGAATGGATATTATAACAATGTGTTGTGATGGAGGTGGCAGGTGAGGTTTTGAGTATGAGTGTTTTCTGACTTCCTGCATTTTGAATGTTTTATTTTATAGCACTTGTTATCAACAAGTGAAAAATTATCTGGCAATTATTAATTAAAACTCTCTTGACCTTCAATATATCTACAGGTAAGGCAGATCTTTCTGTGGTTTGAGTCACTTTCATTACAAGGCTAAAGCTTTAAATTTTAATATTTGGCATGCATACTTCTGTCAAAATTTATTTTAACTCATACATAAACATGTAATTTGCATGTTGATTAACTGCCACAATTTCCTCTGTAACAATTTCAGATTGGAAGTGCACATAAATCACAACTGAACAGATTTCTATTAATTCCAAAACCTCATATGAAATAATATTTGTTTTTCTGAAGAAAAGCTGTAGCCAGTGAGGAAGTTATACATTTTGTTTATACATGCACTCTATGGCTGATGTTTTAATTATACATTTATTTATACATGAAAGCTGGGTTTCCAAATGAAGGGCTATCAGTACAGGAAAGATCTAGCCAGACTAACATGCAAACTTCACATGAGACAGATTGGCTGCGGGAGGCAGTTAATGAGCCCACCCTGGCATGACCTTCTGCGAGGCAGGCGAGGGAGCTCCTCACCTAACCCTCCCGGACAAAATTCGGCGTGAGAAGCCAAGCCGCTCAGAAGACACACCCCACAAGTTCAGCAGCATCATGGCAATGCCATTATTTGGAGACCTTGAGAAATACAATGAGGCCTAACGCAGCTGGGGGCGGCAGGACCTTTCCCAACTGTGGGGCGGTTCTCAGAGATCCTGGGTAGTTTCAGAGGAAGTCTAAAGTTGCAGTGTCAACTCAGACTGAAAAAGGGAGGGCTTTCCATTCAGCTCACCCATGTGCACTCCCAGCCCACAATCTTTTATTTTTAATATATTTTTATTTATTTCAGAAAGGGAGAGGGAGAGAGAGAGAGAAACATCAATAATGAGAGAGAATCATTGATTGGCTGCCTCCTGCACGCCTCCTACTGGGGATCGAGCCCACAACCCAGGCATGTGCCCTTGACCAGAATCGAACCTGGGACCCTTCAGTCCGCAGGCCGACGCTCTATCCACTGAGCCAAACCAGCTAGGGCCCAGCCCACAATCTTGAATGTGCTGGACTCAGACTAGACGGACTGGGTGAGTGCCTTCTGACTAGATTCCCTGGGTAATTAGGGCTGCTGGGTTAGGACAGTTTTACTCCTGGGTAAGGTTCTAGAAAGTGGAGGAGGCCACAAGCCTGAAAATAAAGCAGATTTTAGCCCTAGCCAGTTTGGCTCAGTGGATAGAGCATTGGCCTGCAAACTGAAGGGTCCTGGGTTCGATTCCAGTCAAGGGCACATGCCCAGGTTGTGGGCTTGATCCCCAGTGGGGAACTTGCAGGAGGCAGCCTATCCTTGATTCTCTCTCATCATTGATGTTTCTATCTCTCTCTCCCTCTCCCTTCCTCTCTGAAATCAATAAAAATATATTTAAAATAACACACACACAAAAATAAAATAAATAAAGTAGATTTTCACTTTGGCCTCTGGATTTTCCCCTTCACGTATCCTTTACGCATTCTGAAATAACTTTGGAGGGCTGAAGCTTTGAACTGCCTCTGCTCTCTTTAAGGAAGGATTTTAGGGACATATTTTGGGAACTCAACACTTAGAATCTTCCTGCATCCCTTTTGTTCTGTTTTAATTTGCACTATGATTGTCATGAGCCTCACTTCTTTACTTAGAGTGTTATCAATAGCTGGGAAACATTTGTTTTAGTTAACAATGAGAGTGAGGATTGCACACTCCCAGGCCTTAAGACCAGATCTCTGCAGTAACTATATTTATAACATCTAGGCTCCAGTCCTTCTGAGTTAATTTTATGTGTTATACATTCTAGAGCAGCAGTTCTCAACCTGTGGGTCGCGACCCTTTTGGCGGTCGAACAACCCTTTCACAGGGGCCGCCTAAGACCATCCTGCATAGCAGATATTTACATTATGATTCATAACAGTAGCAACATTGCAGTTATAAAGTAGCAACGAAAATAATTTTATGGTTGGGTCACAACAGGAGGAACTGTATTTAAAGGGCCAGAAGGTTGAGAACCACTGTTCTAGAGGCTTTGAGGTACTCATCTTATCACCCCAGTCACTGTCATTAACGCCCCAAGTGGGAGCATTATGTTCTTGCTTTTAGCAAGTCAACGGACATGTAGTTTCAGCAGAGGACTGAACATAAAAACCTGGGTGACACTGAAGTGTAACAGGATGAACTCAATAGTTCACATAAAATTTCTTCTCAGAAATAAAAAACATCTGCACACATAGATTACCATGTGGAAAAGACATATTTCAATAGGTTCCTAATGTTCATAAAATAGTGCAGGGGGTATGTATAGGGTGTCCCCAAAATGTACACTTTGAATAATTATAAAGGCAGTGTTTATTAAAATACATTTCACTTTCACAATTGAGCTATCAGCTGTTAAAGTGTGTATATATATTTTGGGGGCACCCTGTATATTTTCAAAAAAATGAGGAAAATGGAAACCAAATGGCACATAATTGGAAAATCGACATCTAGCTTTTCTTCAAATGAAATCTTCAGAAAGGGAAGCGATCTGGGTCCTAGGCAGAAAAGCAGGACAGTGAGGACACAGGGGGCCCTGGCTCTACCCCTAAGTAGCGGTCACAGCGCAATGCTTACATCCTACTGAGTCTCAGCTATAGAGTTGAGATGGAAAAGTCATTTGAAAGAAGTCAAACTTATCCATACAGATGGTATTGATTAGGAAAAAAAACAAAAGCATATACTTCATGTATATGCACCTATGTCTATACATGCAGCTATAAAGACACTAATCTCTATATGATATGTATGATATCTTCCTAGATATCTCCACTCCGGGTCATAGATGCACATGTATGGAACGGGTTTCTTTTCCTCTTCACCCTGCTCACGTGACAATGTACTCACCACCAGCCTCCCTGCCCTTTTCTAACAGTTCCGTCCGCAAAGGATTCCGTAGTGTTGCTCAGGGCCTCGACTCAATTGCTTGTTCATGTGATGAGTCACTGTGATGTCAGAACCGCAGGGTCTTCATTTCTAGAGTGGGAGCGGTCATTTCCACCTCACAAGAGGATGGGCATGTGATCAGCAGAATGATGTCAGGTTCCAGTGGCAAAGGGTGAGGAACCTTGTGGAGATGGGAAAAACGGACAACAGTTCCATGAAGCAGGGGATTGATTCCCAGAGACGGGGGTGGCTCCTCACGTCCCCCCGCATCCAGGGGGATGATGCCGCTGGGCCGGTACTGCCTGAATGGAGTGAGGGCTCCTCCAGGTGGGGGAAGCTTCCTTTGCCGTTTTCAATTTTTTTGAAAAAATAGTCAACTCTTGGTTCCAGGCGGGCTGTTCCGGAGACCCTGGCTACGTGCCTGCCTCCTCACCAGGTGCAAATGACTAGTGCAAAACAGAATTAGCACCTTCCTGCGTGTTTACGCGGAGGTGGGACGCAGTGAGGTTCTGTGATCCGCGCTCAGGCCTCAGCATGCCCGGGATGCAAGCTCTGTGAGGACCCGCCTGCAAGCAACCAGCTCACAAAGATTCAATCTGGAAACGTTGAAAGCACCTGTCACATAACAGGCACGAAGTCCATGAAAAACTGGAGTTCTGCAACATGTGTAATAGTGTCCATAATTCTATAGGTATATGACTGTTACTAAATTGATTTGAAAAGAGAATATCCTATGAGCTGGGTTCTCTTTATTGCTGAAGTCACCCATGTCAGGAAGTTATTATTATTATTATTATAAAAATGTGTTAATTTGTATATTGTTGTTCAGTGTGCTATGCTTAGAGTATATTCAGATCTTTTATATTCCCAACCTCTTGTACATGTACTCTATCTTAAATTCTCTAAAATAGGAAGACTATTCACTTTTAATGTAACCAATACTGGTGGGTATATAATATTTTATTCATTATTTTGCTCAGGTACAACGGTGTGTATGCAAAGGGTGATTGTTCAAGTATTTAATTGGTTTTAGTCAGAACAAGCTTTCTCTTGATCCTCTTCGTGTGAAAAGCAAATTGTACTACAGGGTAGGGCAGAAGTAGGTCTACAGTTGTGAGTGCATGAAACACGGTGTTTATTCTTGTATTGTTTCTTAATTGTTGTAGTAGTTTCCATCCAAACAACTGTAAACCTACTTTTGCCATACCTGTATTTTGGAATAAAGACCATACATTTAAAAAAGCCATTCAGTTACATTATGTTACAAATGATGTGCAAAACTTGTGATTGATATCTTCATAAATGATGCTATATTTGTGCTTTCCACAATCTAGATATAAACTACTTTATATTCAACTCCAATTACTCCTTCCATATGGAGAAACTGTTAACAAGGACAGTTGTTTGTTGGTAAAATTAAGAAATGATTAAGTAGTGCGGCATTGGTGGTATAGTGGTGAGCATAGCTGCCTTCCAAGAAATGATTAAGTAAAGTATAAGAGTATGAAAGAAAACTGGATCAAGCCATGTCACTCAAGTAGCATGACACCCTCAATGCCAGCAGACACACCAATGCGTGAATACACACACACACACACACACACACGCAGAAACATGTACACACACAAGTCATACACTCCTTTGACTTTATATATCTCTCAAGATAGAGGCAAAACCATGTATCATAGCTGTGAGGTCCTTTGTGCTCTGGCTCCTTCGTCTCTCTTTCAAACCCATGGCATGCCATAGCACCTTGGCACGCTCTGCATTAGCCAATGACCTCCTTCCAGTCTCAACGAATCAGACCCTCTCTTGTCTCCATGCTTCAGAAGGTGGATGTGTCCTCTGCCTGGAGTATCCCTTCCTCCCTTTTTGAGTGATTAACTTCTAAGAATCCCTCTGAACTTCTTACACAGGCCATCTTTGACCTTCTGGATGAGATAAAATCATAGATTCTATGAATCGTATAGCTCGCCATCAAATTTGCATTTACTGCAGCTTCATATTTGCTTGTGTGAAGATTTAATTACTATGCCTGCTTCGCCATCCCCACCCAGTAAACTCAGGGCTTGGTGAGGGAGAGTCCTTGTTGCCTTCTGTTCACCATGACATTCTTCCAGTGCCCAGCACTGTGCCTTGGAGCAGTAGAAGCTTGATAAACATTTGTAGAAAGAGTGAACAATGCGTAGTAGCAGTGTACGGAAGCCTGTAATGTTGGCCAGGTCTCAAGCCCGTGTATTTGTGTAATTAAATATCAGAAGACATAAAAGATGGTTTAATTTACGTTTGGAATATTGAAATCAAGAGATTATAATGAATGAAGTGCTATTTGTTTCTGCCCTTGCTTTTGATTCCTTAGGGCACCTACTAATTTGTCAAATGCCTTTGATGAAATTGTTTGCATTGTGTTTGATGTTTATTTGTTTTCTTGTTGTCCTTAGGGAACAGAATGCCTGTGTGACTCACCCTGACAGATCAGCAATGGCAGGTCTGCTGCTTTAGAAAATTATTCACCCCGAAGGCTGTAGCTCTCCTGTGGGGAAGGCTCAAGAGCAAATGCCCTCATTGGCAATGCATTGCTGAAGGCAGTGAGAAAATGCCAGGCATTGATTCGGCGTACAGGTTTTAGTAGAAAACTATGATGAATTTTCAGATTAACACAACAATAACCTTTAATCTAAATCCTGAGAGCTTCCCTTGTTATTTTTATTTTCTTATTTTTCTTGCCCACTGTTTTAAATTTAATGCATTTGTCTTCATATTATTCATGGAAACATGCCTTTATCAGAGAATTATTTTAGCTATACTATTGGCTTTCACTTCACTTTTTACATAGTCTATTTCATACTTCTTATTTAAAATCATCAAAAGAAAACTTCCCCAAAGTGAGGACAATAGGCATATCAGGTTTTCTTATATAAGGTCTTTTTTTTTCTTTTTTAATGTACGTACAAGTACACTGCACTGTCTTTCACATAACAGATAGCAAATATTTGTTGAAGTAATAAGCACATAAGCCTGGCCTTGTGGCTCAGTGGTTGAGCATTGACCCACGAACCAGGAGGTCACGGTTCAATTCCAGATCTGGGCACATGCCCAGGTCGCAGGCTAGATCCCCAATTGGGGGTGTGCAGGAGGCAGCCAATCAGTGATTCTCTGTCATCCTTGATGTTTCTATTCCTCTCTCCCTCTCCCTTCCTCTCTCTGAAATCATTTTTTTTTTAAATAAGCACTTAAAATAATTATATCGGTCTATTTCTCTCCTTACAAACTATTCTGAAAAATAGTAACACTTTAATTTAGTCAAAGTAAGATGCTTTTTATTTAAATATTCAAAAATATAAACTATAGTGATAATCCTTTGCTCTATAGGAGCCAACAAAGTTGAGTGAATGGACTGATTTGACCAAGAAATGAATTTCCTAAAAATTGTAGTAATTAGAAGAATGGTCAGGATTAAAAGCCAATAGTTAATGGGTACTTCTGAGATAATTTTGCTCAGCCTGTTTTCTTTAGATCATTATAGTTCAGGGTGTATCTAAACTTTGTTGATAGTTAAAGGATTTGAAAAGAAAGGAAGGGCTTGAGGTTCAAGTGTAAGATAGATGGAGCCACAGAATAATTATTTAACATATTGGCATCTGAATAAATAGTATGATAGGAATTCTCTTATCTAATTTGAGGAAAATCTATAGTTGGTTACATAATTGAAAAACAGTGAATGTGAGGACTCATTAAACAGTGATGAACACATACCTTGAATACTTTATAGTAATATAAACCTATAAATTTATTGTTTATTCACCAGCTTTTTGAGAGTTGTCTTCTGATACAAGGTCTTTATCTTCTTTCTTGCATACACCACACCCATAACACATCATTTACATTTCCAGTTTGAGTTTCATTAAGGACTTATCACTCGTAAAGCAATCTAAAAGTATAAGCATTTTAAATTTTTATCATAATATTTCACAGTTGTCTTACCATCACCTAACTTAATAGCATTTTAATCATTTCTTTATAAAATATTCAAAGATAACAACACTTTATTTTCATAATTACCTCATTAGATTTTACATAATGGTAACTTAAATAATTAGACTGATAAGAACAACTGGCTTTCACTTGTAAAGAAACAGACACAGCTGATTTTGACTCTGTAAGCCACACAGTTCAAGGAGAGGGAGGGAGCCAAGTGTCTGGGGCTGCTGGGGAGTAACTGTCAGGGACTGGGTGGGCCATGGGCAGACTGACCGTGTCTTAGAGGTGAATGAAGCACATTAGTGAATTCAAAATTTTGGTTAATTCTAAGTGGACAACATGCTTTTAAAAATTTACTTTTTCCTCATCTTAAGAATAACCTTTTTACAGAAATTTGAAAAAAATATATGAAAATAAAACCACACATATGATATACCACCTGAAAATCACTATAAATATTTTCAATCATTCTCAGTTCATAAGTGCACAGACCACATGCAACCCAATAGTTTTAAACACGGTCCATGTTTTAGCTAATAGTACATGTATCATATATCACATGGTAGACACAGCAACATCTAATCTAATAAAAGACAAACATGCAAATTGACCGTACCTTTGCTATGCCTTAAGCCACGCCCACCAGCCAATCAGAGTGACTATATACAAATTAACCCAACCAAGATGGTGGCCGGCAGCCACGGAGCTGGAGCTAGCAGGAGGCTTGGTTGCTCCAGTGATGGAGGAAGCCAAGCTTCCCGCCTCGCCCTGGTTGGCTCTGAGTTCCACTGAAGGCAACAAAGTTTCAATTATAGCAGGTAAATAAATCCCAGAATAAAAGAGAAAAAAGAAAAAAAGGAGAGGCTGGGAGCTTCTGTCATTGGGGGGGCTTGGCCAGCCTGAAAATGGCCCTCAGCCCCTCACCCAGACTGGCCAGGCACCCCAATGGGGACTCCCACCCTGAAAGGGGTGTGACCAGCTGCAAACAACCATTAGCCCCTCACCTAGGCTGGCCAGGCACCTCAATGGGGACCCCCACCCTGAAGGGGGTGTGATCAGCCTTCAAACACCCATCAGCCCCTCACCCAGGCTGGCCAGGCACCCCAGTGGGACCCCCACCCTGATCCGGAACACCCTTCAGGGCAAACCAGCCGGTCCCCACCAGTGCACCACACCTCTATCCTATATAATAAAAGGGTAATATGCAAACTGACCCTAACAGCAGAACGACTGGGAATGACTGGTCACTATGACACACACTGACCACCAGGGGGCAGACACTCAATGCAGGAGCTGCATCCTGGTGATCAGTGTGCTCCCACAGGGGGAGCTCTGCTCAGCCACAAGCCAGGCTGACGGCTGCCAGTACAGTGGTGGTGGGTGGGTGCCTCTCCTGCCTCCTCAGCAGCACTAAGGATGTCTGACTGCAGCTTAGGCCTGCTCCCCGCTGGCAAGTGGACTTCCCTCGAGGGCTCCCGGGCTGCCAGAGGGATGTCTGATTGCAAGCTTAGGCCCAACCCCCCGGGGGGTTAAAAGAGGGCACAGGCCAGGCTGAGGGACCCCACCCCCTGAGTGCACAAATTTTTGTGCACTGGGCCTCTAGTGTAATTATAACAAGCCACTATTTCTTTATAACTCATAAATATTAGTAGTGAAGTTGATCACCTATATTAGAGTTTTTAAATTTCTTTCTTTTCTACAAAGGTCTTGTACCAAAGAGATATTTTTATAAATAATATAAAAATGTATATCACTAATATGTACATTATGTGAACATTTTAAAAATTACTATTTTTTGGAATATTACATTTTTTAAATGCCTTACCCATTTACAAATGAAGATACATGATGATAGGAAGATTAGAGACACTCCCAAGACTACCTTGTCTGGTACTTAATGAAAGAGTGGGACATCCTTAGCACTGCCATGGAGGCAGGAGAAGCTCTAGCCACTGCCCCTGCGCTCGCCAGCCATGAGCCTGGCTTAGAGCTTCTGGCTGAGCAGCGCTCCCTCTGTGGGAGCGCACTGACCACCAGGAGGCAGCTCCTGCATTGAGTGTCAGCTCCCCTGGTGGCAGTGCAGGTATAGTGACCGGTTGTTCTGTTGATTTGCATATTAGCCTTTTATTAAATAGGATTTGAGGTGCAAAAGAAGCGGGGATGCTGGAAGAAGGGAAAGGCTACTGGCAGAAAGAAGAGAGTCAAAGGGTGGATCGTATGTTCAGATGGGTTTCCTGCACCTCCATTGACTCCAGTCTCCCCCTCAGGGCATCCTTGTAGGGGGATTGCTCTGGGGAAATCACTGGCTTTTAAGTGCATTCATAATGTGCCCTTTTATCGCCTCTCTGACCTGACGCTTCCTGCTTCATTTTTAACTCTATTCCCAGTCACATTGTACCGCTGCCACTGTTGTAGTGTCTATCTTGTTGAATTTCAGTTCTGTCCTAGTTTCTTCTGGATGTCCAACTCTCCCCTTCCCTCCCCCACCCCATTCACTTGCAGGCCTTAAGGGAAGCTACTATAACCTTTTTTTTTTTTTTTTTTTGAAATTCATAACATTTGTATATAGTAGAAAATTACCTGGTATTCCAAAGCACAGGAAATATGATTCATAAGGAGGAATAAAAGTAAAAATCAACTGAAACAATTTCAAAATGACACACATGATAGAGTTAGTAGATAAAAATATTAAAATAGCTATTGTCATTATAATCCATGTGTTCAAGAAACTGAGGAAAGATTGAACATATTAAGTAGAGACATAAAATAATATCTCCCCATATCAAACTTCTCCAGATGAAAATGACAATGTCCAATATGATGAACACAGAATGAGATCAACAATAGATTATACATTACACAAGGAAGAAATTGGTGACCTTGCAGAAGTTATGAATAAAAATATTCAAAATGGAAATTGAGAAAAAGAGTGAATTAAAGTTAACATCAGAGGGTTGTGGGAAAACTTCAAGCAGATATCTGCATCTACATCTATATACATATATATTATATAGTATAGCATTATATAATGAAGCCATCAGAGGATAAGAAAATAAGAAAAATATAAAACAACATAAAAATGATAGAAATAGATTACAAGTAAAATAATGATAAAATATACCATGATAATACAAATCAAAAGAAATCTGTGGTGGCTATATTACTATCAGACAAAATAGGTTTTAGAATAAATATTGCTGTTATGCCCAGATTTCAGGATCCCCAAGAAACCAACAGGGAGCCAGCCAGTCCGATGCAAAAGCAAAGAGTCCTTTATATTTCAAGCTAACTTGAGCTCCCCGTCCACCAGACTCACCGACACAACGGCAAGCCAAGTGGCCAAGGGGAAGCTACTATAACCTTATGTAGACAGTCTGCATAAGACAGCTCTTCATGTTTTCATTAGCAGCCCCACCTCCCTATTCTAGAACTAACTTTGTCATGGTACATGGTAGATTCTAATTCACTGCCTACTTGCCTGATTGAATTTCCTATTATAGTGTAAGTTCCTTGAGGAGATGGACCATAGCTGTTTTGTTTGCCACTATATGTCTAGCACACACAGTACAATTCCTGGCACAGAAGAGGTAAGCGATAAATATTGTTGAATAAATAAAAGATTATATTTAAATATTACCAGACTCAGGATAAGTAGATCTCCAAGTCAAATATCATGTAATTATTTTCTTTATTAAGTACTCTTCAAAAAATAAAATTGACACTAACCTTTTTAAGAACAAAAATTCTCCTACAGCCTGGCTGGATGGCTCAGTGGTTGAGCATTGACCTATTAACAGGAGGTCAAGGTTCAATTCCTGACCCAATTGTGGGTTTGATACACCAGTGGCGGGGGTGGGGGGGGGCGTGCTGAAGGCAGCTGATCAATGATTTGCTTTCATCATTGATGTTTTTCTCTCTCCCTCTCCTTTCCTCTCTGAAACCAATAAAAAATATATTTTCAACATAATTCTCCTACATTATGCTAGCAACACCGAAGTGCTCCTTGCTCCATAATCTTCCTTCTTCTCTTCTCCCAGTCTTTTCTGAGGGGCAATCCCTCTGCTTGCAGCATGGATTCTTCCTCCTCCCACTTCAATAGCCAACTCCTCCCTCTCTGCCCTTTTACCTCCCACCTCTTTCAGGAAGTCTTCCTGACCCCACTGATTGCCTCCCTCTTCCCTCTCAGAGAACTTAATTTTTAGTTCAAAGTCTACATGTGCTGCACTGCACGAAGGAGAGCAAACAACCTCACCCACTTTGGTCAGTGTCCTTATTTTGAAAATGAAGGATTTGTACTAGATCATTGATCTTTAATTTCCGTTTAGCAACCAAATTCTCTTATTCTATATAATAAAACTCTAATATGCAAATCAGCCTAATGGCAGAACGACCAGTGGCTATGATGTGCCATGACCACCGGGGGCAGACTCTCAATGCAGGAGCTGCCCCCTGGTGGTCAGTGTGCTCCCACAGGGGGAGTGCCACTCAGCCAGAAGCCGGGCTCACTGCTGGTGAGTGCAGTGGCAGTGGTGGGAGCCTCTCCTGCCCCCAAGGTAGCGCTAAAGGCCTCTTGGGGAATGTCGCTGAGGGGTCCAAGACTGCGAGAGGGTGCAGGCCAGGCTGAGGGACATCCCCCCACCCCAGTGCATGACATTCGTGCACTGGGCTTCTAGTTTTATAAATAAAATTCTTTATGAAGTCCAATATACTCATTAATAGAAGTCCATCATAGAGCAAATGCGTGTTCTCTTTTCCAGTGAGCTAAAAAGCATCTTGCAATCATGGAAGCTACCCTTCCCTACACTGCCTAACAGGGGCCAACCTTGTGGACACAATCATCAGGGTCACCTCTCCGGGAAGGTAAAGCACTGCAAGGGGTCTCAGTCATATTATCACATGCATGTCTTCTCTCTAAAATACCAGGAGCTGATGGGCTACTTTGTTATCTGGGAGTGAAAATGAAAGGCTTCCCTACTCCTGAAGGTGGATGCTTAGGGAAGGATATTGAATTCATGAAGGGATGAACATGAACCTGTTGGTGGTGGCAAAAAAAACAGCACCAGGTGTTAGAACCATGCAGTCAGACCGGATCTCAGTTCAGTAACCACGGTACTGGAGTTCCGGTTAAGAAAGAATTCAGAGGCAAGACACATACTATAAGAGAAAGTTCATTTAGAAAGTCACAGAGGTAGAATAAGTGATACATAGCAGAAGTAGGCTCAGGGAACAAGTTTCAGATGCAAAAAGAAGGTTCCTTGGAGCTTAGAAGAGAGGAAGGTAAAGGCAACTTGCCTGGAGGGAAGAAGAGGTGGAGAGGAAAGGTTCTGGCACATCCAAGGAGGGAGAGCCATAAGGACATTCAAGGGTGGGGATTTTTAGGGAAGGTCCCAGGAGTGGATCTCAATAGAATAGTCATCAGCTTTCCCAGCTGTATTCTTTTAGGGTCACTGTCTCTACTGATTGATCGGAGCTAGGGTAGGGGGTCATTAGTCAATGCAGCTGGTCCTGGCATTGTCTGGAGCTGAAATACAACTGAGGTTTAGATGTCATCTCTAGGGAGGAAAGGTCAGGGGGCCTAAATGGCAGGACCATTGATATGCCGGGGAGAAAAGGCCACCCAGGGGGTGAGGTTTGGCACCAGTTTTGCCCATTGCTAGGCACCCAGGGCTTTCCATCCTGGTGACCTTGTGTATGTGGCTATAAGTTAGTTGCTCACCCATTTTGTTCAGCTATCCGTCTCCGTTTCCCCCTTCCACTTGCCAAGGAATTTTTCTAGCTTCTTACTGTCCTGCCTCAGCACAATTTATATTTTAACTACTAATCAAGAATGTAATTGCTCAAAGTAGCAGGACTTAAGGCTTAGATATGTCCATTGAATCAATTTCTTCCCTGGAGCTAAAATTTAATAGATTGCCAAGAGAGCCAAATCAGTGATGTGTTCCTCACTTATAATCCTTCTATCTCAGCTTTTCAATTTTCATATAGAAATGTATAAATGTTCTTCACTGGTTTTGTATAGAAAAATTACATTCTAGTCAATTGGCTAAAAATTCAAATTAACTAGTATTGAAAACTTTTTAAAAAGAATGCTCTGTAGTTTGGCTTTACTTGCTTTTATATTTGAGTATTATTCAGTATCAATATTACACAGAAAGCTGACTTAAAGTATAATACTGAATCAGAGACCCAGCATAGTAGAATAGGAGGATTTATTTTGGAGAGTCTTAGAAGGAATCTTATTGAATCAATCAATATACAGCTTGGATCCAAATAATAGAAGAAAGTAAAATATGTATCTTTATAATATCACATTTTTCTTTGGACACTGTTGAAAAGTTCTGCTTACTATAATTATTTATAGGATTGATTTAAAGCTAAATTAATAACTAGGGGGAATATATTGTTTGAGAAGTGTGCCGAGCCAGCTCAGCCAAGGGTTTGAAAGCCTGAGTTAGGGCGGTGAAAGGATGAAGAAATGACAGAGAGTAAGCTGGGTCTAGGTGGATCTTCCTGTGCCTGGCTGAGGCCACACAGAGAGATCCAGAGACAAGCTGAGCCTTTATTTTATAGCCAGAGGTAAGCAAGGTAGTGGTCACCATAGTTACAATGTTCTTGTGAGTTTCCCTTGTTTTGGCTGCACCTCCCACAGCCCAGTAGCTGCCTAAGAAGGACCTAGGGAGCCTTATAAGGTCAAGCCTAATTATGCTAAGAGGACTGTGCCCTCTAAGCTGGGACTTGTTTGTGGCTTTGCCAACAGGTCAGTCCGAGGCTTAACCCTATTAGTCGCCCTACAGAGAAGTTATAAGGGTCTAAAGCTTGAGGTCCTCTGGTCGCCAGTGTATCTTACTGGCTCAGTGCCAACTGGTATCTCTGCTTCTCAAGGGATTTTCATCACAAAGCGATGCTGCATTTCACAGAGCATTCACTTCCATAAAGAGTTGCTAAAGGTTAGAATGTATGTGTGTTAATTCATCTTTAATTTTACCCCTTTTTTACATTCATGTCTCTTTCCGATTAAAAAAAAACAACACAAAACACTTGGCTATGCAATATGGTGTAGTGGTCCAAACATATTTTATGTAGCCCAACAGACACATTTTTCTGTCTTAAATAAAGGATTGTTTTTATTATTGTTCTTTCATATTAAATTTTATATAATTGTATATTGGTAGGTGAATTTTGAGATAGACATAATCATATTGGCGATTTGTCCCTAACAGTACCGTTATTGTTATTGATTCTAAAGGGGTTGTTACATGTGGCAAAGGGGAAGGATAGTCAATGAACGGCTTTCAAACTAACAATTAGTAATTTAGGGACAGAGAAAGCAGCCACAATCTTTTAAAAAGACATGTTTTGAATCTCAGAAAATAATAACCTATTGGTTGCATGTTAGAATTTCTCTTCGAGAAATGGTCCGTTTGTATTCTGTGGAGCCAAAAGGAAAGAATAATTATCTGAGAAGTAAACTGAGTGCTGAGTAACACTTTTCCTGTTCATTGATGTATCTTAAAACTTAAAATAGTCATTTCTCTTATTTTGTACTATGTCTTTTTTCACACACCAAACACTAAATGAAGGTAATAGATTGTATAACAATGCCAAGACAGGTAATAATTTACATGTTCTCTTTTGTATATAAAAAATCAATATTATGTTTTAGAAACCCTGTGGCATGCTGACACAGAAAAATCCATGTTCAAATCAGTTTTTGTACAAATGACCTCTGATGTCAACCAGACAATGGTTAGCCAACATATTTTCCGATTATATTTCTAAACTAGAACCTACAGAAATAGATGAGCTATGACAATTTTCATTTAAAAAAATATAATTACAGATGAGATAAGCTTTGGGAAAAGATTTGAAAGACATTTATTTTTTTCTTATTGCAGTGAATGCTTTCTAAATTTTCTTATAAAATAAACTCATTACTTTAGATTAATTTATTAAGCATGATCTCTTTCAAGACTTATATGTTCTTGATGGCATTTAAATTTTGCTAATAGCAAGAAATAGTTGAACTACTAAGAGCAAACAAATATTGTACACTTATAAAGTCTTTTCCTATGTGCCTAATTATTATAACAATTTGCATGGGCAGAGCTGAGACCAGGAATGCGTATCCCTGTTTTACTGATAAGAAAATTGTGTTTCCCAAAAGATAGGTGATTGGCATTGTGCAAGCTCCAATAGAGTGGCCGGAGTTCTCTGTGATTTTATTCATGGTCACCAAGTCTTTATTTAAGGTGCCAGAGCATGGCAGTCATCCAAGTAGGAAGGCATCATTGCTCAGGTTAAGGAGGGGACTTCTTCTGAGGCATCCCCACCTCCAGGATTTTCCTAAACCGCTCTCCAAGTTGGAGACCTCAGCTGCAGCTGACCGCTTTGAGAATGATGCTGTAATCTTGAGGTTCTTTACCACCATTTTACCATTTTCTATCAAATAAACCGCATTGCACACAGATCTTTGCTGTGTTTTATTAGTTAACATTTAGTATATTAAGGAAACTTCTCTACTTATAGTTTGCTAACAGATTTAATAATAATGATTGAATTTAACCATTTTTTTCCTGCATCTGTTGAGATGAATGTATCCTTGTCCTTCAATATCTCAATTTCATTAATTATTTTTAAAATGTTGTAAATCTTGGCATTCCTGGGACAAGCCCTATTAAATGCCATATTCAACAACAACAACAACAACAAACAGGTGGGGTTGAAATCAACTTGTCAGGATTTTCTTTGGTATTTTTGGATATGAGTGTGTAAATACTAAAACATCACTTTATTACAGAGGCTTTCACTACCATCATTATAAAGGGGCAGCCATTCCCCATTAATTGCTGTATTCCTTTACTCTCTAGTTTTTCTCCATAGTACTTATCATCTGACATTACATAAGTATTTGTTTATTGCTTATCTCCTCCAAGAGAATATAAATTCAGTGAGAGCAGACCTTTATTTTTTTCACTAATCTACCCTACATAATTTGGGAAAAATATTTGTGTACTGAAATAATTCATATGATATAATTAGTGTATGTAAATGAATAACTTACTATACATTGAGTGGCCAGATTATTATGACCACCTGACATTTGTAGGCAAATTAGCTATAATTTCCCTCTGAAGTTGCTAGAGGGCCAGACCATTACAAATAGGGAAAAAAGGTTGTTTACCACGACAGTAGAAGTGATTTTTTCTGAAGATATGGGAAAACAACGCAATTTAACATTCTTTGAACATGGGATGATTGTTAGTGCTCGGAGCCATGGAGCGAGTATTAGCAAAACAGCCAAAGGTCTGTTTGAACATCTTTGCTGTCTGCAGTTACCAAGATAAAACATCTCCAATTCACACAGGAACACAAGGATTGGACAGTCGAGCATTGGAAAAAAGTCATGTGGTCTGATGTATCACGTTTCCAGTTGTATCATGCAAATGGCAGAATGAGAATTTGGCGGAAACAGCAGAAAGCATGCACCCCACATGCATGAGTACAACCCTTCAAGCTGGTGGGGGCAGTGTTATGGTTTGGGGCATGTTTTCCTGGCATGATTTGGGCCCTTTAATTCATGTGGAACAATGTCTGAATAGCACAACATACCTAAGTATCGTTGCTGATCAAGTTCATCCTATCATGTTGATGGCATATCCCAATGGAGATGGCTTCTTCCATTAAGACAATGCACCATGCCACGGTGCTCATATTGTGCAGGAGTGGTTTCAAGAACATGAGGGAGACTTTACCTTGCTTAGGTGGCCCCCACAATCACCAGATCTCAATCCAATTGAGCATTTGTGGGATGAAATTAAAAGAGCTATCAGGCAGCTGGTTCCACAACCATCAAATCTCACAGAACTGGAAAGTGCTATTCATCAGGCATGGTGTCAGATTCCTTGCATCACCTTTCAACATCTCATGGAGTCAATGCCAAGAAGAATTGCCGCAGTATTGAAGGCAAAAGGTGGCCCATCGAAGTACTGATGGGGTGGTCATAATAATCTGGCCACTCACGTTCAAATATATCCCATATTCAAAGGCTGTTAAATCGCAATATTTACCCATATCTTCAGAAAAAAATCACTTCTACTGTCGTGGTAAACAACCTTTTTCCTTATTTATAATGGTCTAGCCCTCTAGCAACTTCAGAGGGAAATTATAGCTAATTTGCCTACAAATGTCAGGTGGTCATAATAATCTGGCCACTCAGTGTATAAGTAAACTAGAGGCCTGATGCATGAAAATTCGTGCAAGAGTAGGCTTTCCTTCCCCTAGCTGCGGGCACCGGCTTCCCTCCAGTACCCGGGACTCAGGTTGGCTTCCCTCCAGCCCTGGTTTTGTCAGGAAGGATGTCCGGAATGACTTCTGGAAGACGTTCGGTCTAATTATCATATTACCCTTTTATTATTATAGATAAGTCTATAATTTTTTCTCTTTCTCTGTCATTGTCGGATTTTGATAGTAAGGTTATTCTGGCTTCATAAAATGAATTGTGTAACTAAAACATTTTGTATAATGTATATTTTATTCCAAACACTTTGTATAAATGTATATTGATTTCTTTGGATTTGCTATGGTCTGGTGTTTCCTTGTGAGTATAGCATGATGATTTGATTTCTTTAATGTTATAGTTCTACTTGTTTCTAAAACATTTCTTCTTGAGTTATTCTTGTTAGTTTGTATTTTTCTATAAAATTATTCTTGTTAATCTACATTTTCAGGTTAACTGGTATATTAGCTTACTATTGCCGCTGCAACAAATTACCACAAACTTAGTGGGTTCAAACAACACAAATTCATTGTCTTACAGTTCTGGAGGTTAGAAGTCTAAAATGGGCAAGTAGGGGCCTTTTCCAGGTTCAGTAGATTCCCAGCATTACTTGGCTCATGGCCCCACTTCAGTCTAACCCTCCTGCCTTCCCCTGTGACTTCAAGGGCCCACCTGGATAGTCCATGATACTCTCCCCATCCCGAACTCTTTATAACTGAACCACAACTGCAAAGACCTTTTGCCATGCTCACAGGTATTAGGAATTAGGACGTGGACATCTTCTGGAGGGCCATTATTCTATCGACTACAATTGGCATAGTTTTCATTGCACTTTAGCCTGTCTCTCTAGATGCTGCCTTTTTTTCATTTCGAAATGTGTTTATCTCTTCCACTGCCACTTTCTCTCAAACAATTTGCATATCCGCCCACTTTAATAACTACACTCTGACAGCTGTGGTGGGAGTGTGGGGTTCATTACAAGGGTTGAAAAGGCACGGTCAGCCGTGGTGACACATTTGTGCAAGTGAATTTCCCCCATCTCCCATCTCCCGCTACTTCATCAAGCAAAACTACTTGCATTATGTTCTGGATGGTGCGTAGCAGCGCCTGGTAGACTGCTTCCTAACCGCCTTCGAGGTCAGGGTGGATACTGAGCATTCGCACTCTGCATCCCACGCTGGAAACTGTCCATTCTCTCCGAATGAAACCTCGGAGCTTCCTTTCTCTCCCGGAAAACCCGAGGAGGTGCGCGCCTCACTGTACTACCCGCGGGGGCCCGAGGCCTGGGCATGCGCACGGGCTGCAGTGGATTGGCAGCGATCGCTCGGGCCTCCCCCCCTCCCGCCTCCCGGACCGGTCGGGCTGGTTCCCACACCTGGGGAATGAGCACGTCCCACCCGTCCCTGGCCCAGAGCGGCTCAGGATCCGCGCCTCCGCCCTCCTTCCCCACCGGCTTCCAGCTCCTAGGAGTGGAAGCCGCTACAAAGGGCTTGAATGAAGCGTGTGTAAGATTAGTGAGTCGTAAGCCGCCAGGGGATCCCGTCTCCCCGCAAACCAGCATCTTTCGGCGGAGGCCGACGCGGGGGAGGAGGCAGAGCGCCGGGCGCTGGGGGTCGCGGGCGCGCGCAGCGGCTGGAGCCGCGGGGAGAAGCCAGGCCTCCTCCCCCTTCCCGGCCGGCACCGCCTCGCCCGCGGCGGTTCCAGGCACCGCGCTCTCCGCCCGGGCTGCACCGGCTGTCGCAGCAACAAGCTCCCGTGGCCGCCGGCACCGTCCCCGGAGGAGCAGCGCCCGCCCTCCCCACCCCCTCCACCGAGTCCCTTCTCTGCGGGGACTCGCCACCCAGCAGCCCGCGCCTCCTCCTGGTCAACTTTGAGCAGGAGGAGAAGCAACTTTGACAGTGGCTGCGGGGTTCGAGTCCCGATTCGCCCCGGCAGCTGGGGCCTCGCCAGTCGCCTGGGTTAGGGGGGGGCGAGAGTTTCCTGGGCGCAGCTGGGCAGCGTCTGGCTGTTTTGCAACCTGTTTCCAGCGAGCGGGGAGCGGGCTGGCAGCTACTCGGCAGCAGAAGGAGGTGAACTTCTTCCCCGTCGCTCGCCTCGCCGGCTCCTGGAGCAGCAGCATCGCAAGGATGTGAACAGGCAGAGCGACCGTGACCAAGAAGGCAGTCACCCAAAGGCAGGGAGGAGCGTGGGGCTTCGTCCGGGCTTCTCTCCGTCGCAACATTTAATCCACAGTCCGGTGTCGGTTGCAACTTTTCAAGGTCAGCCACCGGGAGCGGAGAGCCCCTCTCGGAACCTTGGGGACGCGCAGCGCTCGGCTTGGGTTTGGCTGAGAAATGCACCGGACGCCGGACGAGGCAGGATCGTAGCGCCGGAGGGTGGTGACCCCCAAAGCCCACCCCCCAAGCTCCCGGTCAGCTCCCGTCCCCCGCTCGCCGGGCGGGGGTATGTGACATGTGTCTAACTCTCAGCAGCAACTTGGGCAGCAGGTGTCGGTCCTGAGCGGGAGCCGAGGCTGCCGGGCGCACCCTCGCCAAGCCATGCCGGGCAGGAGCGCGCCTCTCGCCCGCACCTCGCGGTGGCTGCTCCTGCTCCAGCTCCTGCTCCTGCTCCTGCTTCTGCTCAAGGTGTCTGCCTCTGCTGCTCGCGGGCCCGCCCCTGCGCCCAGGAACGAAACTTGTCTGGGGGAAAGCTGCTCCCCTGCATGGAACCAGCGTCGCCGCCGGGACGCCTGGGGACCGGGTCCTTCTGCAGGAGACCTTCTGCTCAGCCGCGCGCCCGGGGAGGGGGAGCGGGAAGCAGCGGCGCGCGGGGCGCCCTCGTGGGACCTGCCGGCGGCCCGGGGTGGTGACCCAGGTGCGGGCAGAGGGGCGGAGGCGTCGGCGGCTGAGCCTTCGGGACCTCCAGCCAGACCACCTGGCGCCTGGAGGTGGAGAGGTGCCGGGGATCCGGAGCCCCCTGGACCTTTGGGGAGAGGGAACCCCGCTGGTCTCCAGCTCTTCCTTCAGACCTCGGAGGAAAAGGAGGAGGGTCCTAGAGGCGCTGGCATTTTCGGGCGCAGCCAGGAGCCCGGTGTGAGGACGGAGCCCGGAGCCGGCGACCTTTATTACTGGTCAAGAAGAGCCGGGAGACACCAGGGTTCCCTCCGCGACTCCCCCTCCAAGACGGGCGGTGGACCACTGGGGCACGAAGGGCGGATGATTGCACCCCCCGGAAGGGCGCTGGCTCAGAATGGGTCCTCGGGGGAAGGGGTCCACGAAGGCGAGGATCCCCGCCCGCGAAACAGCACAAACCGGCGCTTGCGACTGAAGAACCCTTTCTACCCGCTGACCCAGGAGTCGTACGGAGCCTACGCGGTCATGTGTTTGTCGGTGGTGATCTTCGGGACCGGCATCATTGGCAACCTGGCGGTGATGTGCATTGTGTGTCATAACTACTACATGCGGAGCATCTCCAACTCCCTCTTGGCCAACCTGGCCTTCTGGGACTTCCTCATCATCTTCTTCTGCCTCCCACTCGTCATCTTTCACGAGCTGACGAAGAAGTGGCTGCTGGAAGATTTCTCCTGCAAGATTGTGCCCTACATCGAGGTAATGCCTTCCAGAGGGTCTGAAACTATTGGCTTCACCCATTTCCGGGTTTTATATCAGGACTGTTGCTCGAGGTACCTACCTGACTGCTTAACCCCTTCACTTTTTCTGTGGGTCCCTCCTTCATTTCTCTTGCCAGTTTATCTATCTATCTATCTATCATCTATCTATCTATCTATCTATCTATCACCTATCATCAGGGGTAGCTTTGTTCACTCACCTTCAAACTCATCTGCTCCCAGATTGTGCAATAATTATGATCTCATAATGTGTAGAATTGTTTTGATTTTAAATTTATTTCCTTGAATATAGTGTCACATATATTTCTGATTTGGCACCAAGCAGAGATCCTAGAGTTAATAAGCGGCCAGTGCATGGTTGTCATGATCAGAATCCAGCAAGAAAAAACTTGTATAATTCATCTTCTAGATTTCCAGGCTCCAAGATGATTTTTCCCCTCAAGAGATTATTGCATTTTTTTTCTTAAATATCAAAATAGGAGTAATATTTTATTCAACAAAGGAAGTCTGCCTTTCTTTGTTTGTCAGTTGGCCTCATGATATATTAATAACCTCCTAAATTAGTTTAAGTGTCTTTGGCTGTCTGCCATGCTGTACCATCTAAACTCTCATATCATTTCTTGTTTCTTTCTGTTTCCTTCTCAATTTCTCAATACTTTCATTTATTTTGTATGAATGAGCGTAAGCAAAAATAGCACTTTGGCCATCCGGGGACAGAATTTATTTAACATTCTCAAAGTATATATGTTTGCCATTTGCCATTGGCTATTTTAAGGGATTGACTCTAAAACTAGATGATTTTTTAAAGAAGAGGGCCATATAATAGGTCCTAAACTTTGGAAACAAAATTTTTTTCTGCGTAAAATTTGACTGTTTCACCCTACAGCTAGTGTCCTGCACTGTTATTATGGCAGTTGGAATGTGCTCTTTAAATGGCCTCTCTTTAAACACCAGCTCTTGGAAGGAGCCCAAGTGTTTTGCTGCCAGTTGTGTCTTTAGCCAGCTGGCCCTTGATTTCCTCCATTCATACTGCTTGTTTCATTTATGGAAGCAGAAGAAGGGAAACTGTAAATATTCCAGAGCCCCTGATCCCGTCTGGCACCAGGGCCAGTGACACTATGTTCAACATTGTCCCAGGGCCTAAGGCTAGGGGATAAGTACACAGAAACAGTACCTACTTAGAAGGACCAAGACAAGAGACAGTAAATAAGACCCTGTGTTATCCTGGCAGGGATCAGATGCAGAATCAGGCCGTGCTTGCTAAATCAGCTGTTCCTACTTTACCAGGATCCAGGATTTCTCTTGTTGCCAAGCTCCAAGGAACTCTGAAATATCCAGTTTATTTGGTAGACCATTCAATGTTGAATTGCAGAGAGGTAGTTGAATTTATGTTGGTGAATATGTGTCTACCAATTGCCTTTTCAAGGTCAATTTCAACTTAAAATTTCTTTTGTTTAAGAATGTAGAAGAAATGAAAATATGTAAAGAAGAGGCAACAGTAAACTATAAAATAAACAAGAGAGTTACTCCAATAAAAGGCATATGTATTGGACATGGAGAAACCTGTATCATTAGAGGAAAAAGCAATAAAGAGGACAGAAAAAAAGAAACTGGTGAAAGAAACATTTTTACCAAAGTTCTTGAAAAAAAAAAAAACTTTAAAAGTAAAGAATTCCATCTGAATTCACACAAAAATTGGTTGTTAATGAGACCTATAAATTGTGAGCGATGGTATTTATTAAGTATGGGTTTTCATTTTCATTCTAATTCTAAGAAGTTTTAAAAAATATCTCCTGTGATTTCATTTGTATTTCATCTTCCAATTTAATTCTCTGCTCCTTAAGAATACTTGTTTTTACCTCTTATTATTAACACTAGTGGCCCGGTGCATGGATTCGTGCACATGGAAATTAATTAGAAGAAATATTTTAATATCGCTATTTGCCCTTTCTCTGTAATAGAAATGTCAACAAAAACAACCAAATTCATGATCAAAACACACACGTGCAGTTGGGGCCAGTGGAAGCTTTATATGTATTGCACATGTGCAAGCCAACGTTTATTTCTAAATTGCCAGTGCTGGTCATATGTACTGGCCAGTTGGTTGGTCAGACAGATGTAGGGTCAGAAACTTAGCCTTTTATATATAAAGACTAGAGGTCTGATGCACGAAGATTCATGTAAGAATAGGCCTTCCCTCCCCTGGCTGCCGGCACTGGCTTCCCTCTGGCACTCAAGACGTGGGCTGCTTTGCTCCTGCCACTGCCAGGCACCTGGGACCGGGGCTGCTTTGCTCTGGCCACTGCCGCCACCCACCGGGGGCATGCTTTGCGCCTGATGTGTGTCCGCTGGGGTGGGGGCATGCTCTGAGCTGCGCCGTGGCCGCTGGGGCTGGGGGTGGCACCCAGTCCCCTCCCACCCATCTGCGTGCACAGCTCCTCCTGAGCGGTCCTGATACAGCCTCCTCCTGAGTGGTCGTGATGCCTGGCTAATTTGCATATTACCTGATTATATATATAGATGGTTATTTTTTGGTCTCTATTTTTTCTTCTTTATAGACCTACTTAAAAAAAGTTATTGGTACCAGGCTTTATTTTCCCTGGAGAAGCAAAGGTTTGTGGGGAAAAAGATTTACTAATTTTTTAATTGAAAAATTAGACTATAATATATATTTTTACTGTTAAACTATGAGTGAAAATCTCAGTCTTTAATCTAAAATGTAGAATGTGTTCTCTACATTCCTACCTGATCTTATTTCTCTGAAATAATTTTATAATGTTTTATCATGCTTAGTGAAAATAATTACAGACAGTCCTCTCGACATATGTCGTTTCATGGTTATGTCGCCATCTCCCATTTATTTATTAAAAAAAAAAGTTCCGTCATTTCGACATATGTACATATGTGCTTTATGTTTTTTATTATTTATTTACCACAAGTAAAGGTCAGGAATTGTTATCTTTCTTTTAAATTTTTTTACTCTTTCACTTCATTACTGCTGTGTATGTGCTCCATGTGAGTGATGTAGGTGCTTATGTAGATGGGTTCTGACTTACGTGAAAATCATGCTATGTTGCACCGTAGGAACAGATCTCCCACTTAACCCAAGGACCTATTGTATTGGACTACTAACAGCTTCGTAATTCCTGATTATGACAATAAATAGAGTCCAAAACCCAAAATAAAGCATTTCTGCCTCCAGGAGGCACTGTTATTTTCACAGAAGTCACAGAGATTTATTTAGAGCCTGTTCCATGTCAGGTTTCCCCCAAAATAGACCCTAATGTGGGAATTCGTTTGCAGGAAGTATGTTGGGTACACACTCAAGTTCAACACGTAGTAGGGAATGAAGCATGCGGGCCTGGGCAAAAGGAGAAGTTGAACTGTGATGCAGATGCCACAACGACCACAGGGAGCTCTAGGTCTGAGGTGGCCCTGCCAAGATATCCTGAACTGAGGCCTGAGGGCCCACACTTTATGTCTCCTAATGGACCAGTCATTGGATACAAGTGGCTCCCAGAAAGGGGGCACAACCTTGAGCTGAGTGGATCTCTTTGGTCAAGGGCAATTTCTAAAGAGGGATGCATTTAAAAGCCATCAACCACCAGTAGTACCAGTGGTTGGGTGAATCAGCACTTTATTAGGGCAGCAATCTGGGTGGGGAACCACAGCCTTCACCACAGTAGCTTTTGAATTATCATGTTAAATTGTAATCAGATGGCATTTTAATCCAACTCCTTGATCTTAAAGATGAAACATGAGATTCAGAGAAAAGAAATGACCACCCTAAGTATATATACCTACTCAATGGCAATCAGATTCTTTGTCTCAACATTTGATGTTGATGTTTACTATTAGACTAACATCTTTGAGGCAAAAGGGTTCCTGGAGTACATTCATTTTTATTTCTGTTCTTTGGCATCTTTAAAAAGTATTTCTATATCCAATAGATGATAATAAAATAATAGACATCAATTGGTATACGATAGCATTTATAGCTTCTTATATTATTACCAGAGGCCCGATGCACGAAAATCGTGCAAGAGTAGGCCATCCTTCCCCCGGCTGCCGGTACCAGCTTCCCTCTGGCACCCAGGACCCAGGATTCCCTTGCAGCCCCTGCTTCATCTGGAAGGTCGTCCAGAAGGACATCCGGTCTAATTAGCATATTATGCTTTTATTATTTTAGAAGTTTCATCTTGTTTCTCATAAATGGACAATAAGGTTCTATAGTTGTTAGCTCATTAAATTTTTTTGAAATTGCAATAACCCTAGACAACTGCACTTTAAAAAAATAATTATTTTCATGATCAAATAAAGTTCTATAAGTTATATTTTATGTTTTTAAAATCACAAAGTGTTTTAGATTAGTGAAGAACATTACAACTGTAAACAATTGAAGGTTTAAAGAAATCAAACATTTGTTTAAACTTTCTCCAAAGCCGGTCTCTTCCCAATCATTTTCCTCTTGACCACAAGACTTATAAAAATGATTTGAGATTGTATCTCCTTTTATTATCTAGCTTTTGCTTTTTCTTCATTTATATTTATTTTATTTGTTTGCTATTTTCCTTTCTTTCTTTTTTTTTATCACATACCCTCTTATTTATTTACAATGTATGCTTTACCATTTTTTTCTGTTTTCAGGCTATTTTTAATATTTCTCATTTTAAAATTTTATCCATAATTTATTTTTATTGAGGTATTATTGACTAAAACATTATATTAGTTTCAGGTATACAACATAATGATTTGATATTTATATACATTGTAAAATAATCATCACAACAGGTCTAGTTAATACTTCTCACCTTACATAGTTACCAATATTTTCTTGTGATGAGAACTTTTAATATTTACTTTCTTAGCATCTTTCAAATATGTGATACAGTACTATTACCTATTATAATCATGCTGTGCATTACATCCATAATTCATTTATTTTATAACTGGAAGTTTGAACCTTTGACCCCCTTTAATCATCTCTTCCACCCTGCACCTTACTCCTGCCTGTGGCACCCGTCAATCAGTTTATGACTTGGTTTTTTTAATTTTGGGTTTTTTGTTTTGTTTTGATTCCATATATAAGTGTAGTCATGCAGTATTTGTCTTTCTGTGTGACTTATTTCACTTAGCATGCCCTTGAGACCCATCCATGCTGTTGCATATGGAAAGATTTTATTATTTTTTATGCCTGAATAATATTCCATTGTATGTATGTGTGTGTGTGTGTGTGTGTGTGTGTGTGTGTGTGATATATATATCATGTCTTCTTTATTCATTTAGCTGTCAATGGATACTTAGGTTGTTTCCATTATCTTGGCAATTGAATGCTGCAATAAACATGAGGGTGTATATATCTTTTCAATTTATTACTTTAGTTTTCTTTAGATAATTTCCCAGAAGTGGAATTGCTAGATCATATGGTAGTTCTATTTTAAAGTGTTTGAGGAACCTCCATACTGTTTTCCATAGTAACAATTCATTTTGATTGATCTTTACAAATCTCCTCTTTTGCATTATTTTCATTTTTTTTACCACAGTTTTTATTATTTTTTTATTTTCTGCAATGCGAGGATTAGCATAATCTTAAGGAGGTAGTGGAATTTTGGGGAGAGTTGGGTTTGTATAGAAAAATAGGAGACATTACTTCAGCAGAAATTATAGATCTTTGCAATTTGCATTCAACTCTTCTTTTTATTTCGATTTGTTGACATAGGCTTGAGGAGAACACCCAATCTCCAGGATCTATCACTATAAAGTTTTATCATATTTAATATTGCTTTGAGTGGAAATATACTGGGAACACTTGTAGTTGCTAACTTCTTCCTTTTCTTAATCCTCACTGGAGAATATTTTTTCCATTGATTTTTTTTTTTTTTAGAGAGAGAGTGGAAGGAGGGAGGAAGGGGGAGAGAGAATGAGAGAGAGAAACATGGATATGAGAGAGACACATCGATTGGTTACCTCCAGAACATGCCCAGACTGGGGCCTCAGGGATTGAACCTACAACCCAGGTATTTTTCCTTGACCAGATATCAAACCCAAGACCCTTCGGAACTCAGGCCAATGCTCTAACCATTGTCAATGCTGGCCAGGACTAACTGCTTCCTTTTTATTCCAGGATTATGATGCTTTGTGGCTTAGTGATAAGTCCCATAAGGACCAAGGGCAGATGGAGTGGTATGAAAGGAAAATAGGAGAGAAGGCATCCTAACATACGCATTATTTTAAACTGGTTTATGAGATAGTCATCAGACAAAAACGATACTCAAATCAAAATTTATATGTGGAGAGAGAGAAAGGGGGAAAGATAGAACTAGAGTTAGGGATTGAGATAGAGACAGAGATGAGATAGAGATAGAGCTAGAGATATAGAGATAGAAAGAGAGAGAGACAGAGACAGAGACAGAGATGGAATAGAGGTCTGGGTTACAGTAGAAGAAAGGCAGAGGAGTTTCCTATCACACCATCTAACAAATGGTTAAAGCCAATATTCAGGCATTGAATGTGGCAAGTGAAATAGCTCTGCTCATTACTTGATGGAAGCCAACCAGAGTCCATGTATCCTCTGATACAGATCCACTGCTAAATATTTATTTTTTTGGACCTTAATGGGAGGTTTTGAATTATATAGACTCTTTAGTTTAAAGAAGTCACACCTTCACAGTGTGTGGTAGGGCAGAAGACATCAAATAGTTCTAAGGTAATTCCAGCTCTAACTGTATTTTTTATTTTTACTTGGATATAGATTCCTGCGTGAGGGTGGAAAATGAATAAAGGGAATGCATTTCATCAGGGTCTCTGGACTAAAAATGATTTGTGAAAGGTCTAGAATCTCTTGGGATGAAAAGAGCCAGTTTCTCCCAGTGGCTTTAGAAATACTGGTTTTAAAGTAAATGAAACAAATGGCTCTTTCATTGCTTTAAAGATTGTAGTTAGCACCGACGGGTAAGAAAGGAAGGTACTGAAAGCAGAAGATGATGGTACTACACAGGTAGGCAATTCTTCACAGGTTTCCCTTGAGTCCCTACATTCATGTAATAGCACATTGATCTTGACAGATGGTAAATTTGCTTGAGTGTTGGATTAGGCATTAGGTATTCTAATGGACTTTTAAGTGGAAACATACAGTTTTATGAGCAATTTGAAAGTTACTAATATTCTCAAGGAAAATAGACTCAGTGTGTGAGAATGATGCTTAAAAAATATTTAATGCTTCCCATTAATCTCTTTATAATTATTTTCTGCATACCTATGCAAATGAAAATATTTAGCTGATAACTCCTGCAGAAAGGAAAAAAAAAATGCTATAGAGTATGCTCTTATTTATAATTCCATTCATGAACAGTGTATGGTGAAGTTTACTGAATTTGGGTTCCATGTAAGAAATAAAAGCTTTATGATATTCAAATGTGAAAGTCAAATAATTTTTTCAACTGTTGATTGTAAGAAGAATGTCATACTTTTCTACAGCTTGTCAATGAGGTACAAACAGGAAAATGATTTTTCTTTATCTCCCTTCTAGAAATATTAGTTGGCATTCAGTTTTGAAGGATTATATATAGAACAGCAGCACCCAATAACTGACTAAAGAACAGTTTGAATAATTCATTTTCTATCATCCCTTTCTATATATGTCATCATTCATTCATTTATTCACTATACATTCATTCATCAAATATTTATTGGGCTTCTTTTTTTCTATGATAGACACTATGTTAGGAGGGGACTGGAGTGGAAGGGGGAGGGGAAGAGCTGAAAAGTGTCCAGCGATGACTAACATAGATGAGTCACTGCTACTAATGTTATGGGAAAGTAAAATAATGTCTTCCCACGTGATGAAAACTATAATAAAGGTTTAAACAAGGTGTTATGGAAGTTCACGAAAGGCCATGGAATAGGTCAGCTCACAATTGTACCTGGTTATGATCAAAGACAAATTAAAGTGAAAACTGTGCTCCCTCTAATTCTTTTTGAATAATTTTTTTTACAGTTAGTCTTCATAAATGCCATACATCCTAGATCTGTGGTGAAAAGTTACATCAATGAAAATATTTTAACTCTTGTATTCTTATTTTTTCAACCTTTCCTGGCATAGGAGAGCTATAAGAATAATTGGCAAAATTATTTAATTGATATGACAGTCTTAGAAATTTTCTTTATAAAACAGAGTTATTCTAAATATTCTTGAATATTTAATTATTATTTAGAATATAATTTCTGAGATAACCATCCTTAGTAACCATACTAGAGGCTCGGTGCACAAAAATTTGTGCACTCGGCGGGGGGGGGGGGGGGAGGGGAGGGGGTCCTTCAGCCCGGTCGGTTCCCCCTCGCAGTCTGGGACCCCTCGGGGGATGACCACCTGCTGGCTTAGGCCTGCTCCCTGGGGGATTGGGCCTAAGCTGGCAATCAGACGTCCCTCTGGCAGCCCGGCAGCCCTCAGGGGATGTCCACTTGCCAGGGGGGAGCAGACCTAAGCTGTAGTCGGACATCCTTAGCGCTGCTGAGGAGGCAGGAGAGGCTCCCACCACCACCTCTGTACTGGCAGCCATCAGCCTGGCTTGTGGCTGAGCAGAGCTCCTCCCATGTGAGAGCTCCCTGACCACCAGAGGGCAGCTCCTGCATTGAGCGTCTGCCCCCTGGTGGTCAGTGTGTGTCATAGTGATCAGTCATTCCCAGTCATTCTGCTGTTAGGGTCAGTTTGCATATTACCCTTTTACTATATAGGATAGAGGCCTGGTGCACGGGTGGGGGCCAGCTGGTTTGCCCTAAAGGGTGTCCCGGATCAGGATGGGGGTCCCGCTGGCATGCCTGGCCAGCCTGAGTGAGGGGCTGATGGCTGTTTGCAGCTGGTCACACCCCCTTCAGGGTAGGGGTCCCCACTGGGGTGCCTGGTGAGTCTGGGTGAGGGACTGAGGGCCGTTTTCAGGCTGGCTGGCGACCGAAGCTCCCAGCCTCTCCTTTTTTTCTTTTTTTTTTTCATTCTGGGATTTATTTACCTTCTATAATTGAAACTTTGTTGTCGTCACTGGAGCTGAGAGCCGGGCTCCTGCTCGCTCCAGCTCTGAGACCACGGCCTGCTGAAAGCAGGTATCTGGGGTTTGTTTAGCTTCTATAATTGAAACTTTGTTGCTTTCGGAGCTCAGAGCTGGGCCACATCAGGCGGGGAACCTTGGCTTCCTCCATCACTGGAGCAAGCAAGCCTCCTGCTCGCTTCGGCTGCGTGGCTGCCGACCGCCATCTTGGTTGGGTTAATTTGCATATCTCGCTGATTAGCCAATGGTAGGCATAGCGAAGGTATGGCCAATTACCATGTTTGTCTATTATCAGACAGGATAGGACATTAATTAAATCAAATTTTAAAATTTTATTTAAATGACTAGCTTATGTAGCAATGTAATAATAGTACATTAAATTGAGTCCCTTCCTTCTGAAAATCTTAATGGCATACCTATTATTTAATTTGACCTTAGAGAACCTAGGAAGAAAGCCTGACTAGTGAGATATTTTAGACCCTGTCATTGAGTGGTGGGAAGGAGAACATGAAGAATGCTTTTCTAAGAATTGGATTAATCTCTCAAGCACACAGTCAGAGTGAGGACTTATCCTGAGTTCCTGAGGGCTGTCAAGTGTTAAGGTATCTGTTTACAAAGCATCCTTCAAGAGAAAAGAGGAATTGAATATGTCTGCAAAAGCAAAATAGATCTGAGCTTATGTCTAGCCAAGGTGGAGTAGGTGTGGGTCTACCTTGTCCTTGGCCCTTAGGCTGCCTGGTTCTTGATAGAATGCTTCCACCTCTAATAGCTCTTCCTGTGTGCTGCATCTCTATTCAACAGCGTTATGTCGGCCACATAGGGATCTGTGTTTGGGATGTGGACTGTGGGGAGACAGATGGACGGGCTGCTGTGCAATGAGGTTTGTCTCTGTCACTGCACTTCTTCTCTCATCCCCAGGGTTCCTCCTGTCCTTTTACTTCCTAAGAATTGACCTGCCAATGTCCCATAATTAACTCAACTTTATTGCCAAGACTAACTCTTAAGTATCCTAATTAGAATGGTAGTCTTTGTGCCAGAAGAGATGATCTCATCTAAAATTTCAAGGTGGAGAGGAGAAAGGGATCGCAGCAACCTCAACTATGGGGTCTTTCCATTGGCAAAGTAGGTATACTTTCCATTAAGCCCAGAATATAATCATAGTACCAGGCTTATTCTTGAGACAGAATATTATTAGTTTGTGAATTTATAGTAGTTTTCAGTGTTACTTGTCAGCACATTTGAGTGGTTCATAGCATTAATGAGGCTAAGGTCATTGATTTGACCTCTGCCTGGAGTGATTCGTTTTTATTACATCTATGACTGTGCTTAGGGCCACCCTTTTACTCCCTCCTCATCATTTTCTACTTTCTGCCTTTCCTCCTACTTTTACTATCTTCTCCTTGGGGCAAATCACTCCCATATAGGAAAAACATTCTGTTAATCAATTCACAACAAGTTGTGAGATTAAGAGATATTTGTCTTTTATAAGAGGTTTGACTGAGCATGAGTACTACTTCTGAATAGACTACCAAGAAAATTTACAGAGAAATTTTGTCTTCAAATATGGTTTATCAATATCTTCAAATCATAATTACACAAGCACAAGTGGAGGAGGCCAGCTCTAATTTTGTTTTCAGTGTAGGTTCGCCATCATGCAAATCAATGTCATTAGATAGAGGGAAAACATTTGTTACTTATTCTTTAGAAACTCATCAGAATCCCAGGGTAAAAAAAACCCCTGAAATTCTAGGTAACTTGATGATTGATTAGAAATATCATAATAATACCAAGCATTGAAAACTGGACTGTGGGTTGGGGTAAATATTATGTTTTGAAATGAATATGGAATATATAACTCCCTTAAGACCTGTTGTTTTCAATAGATGGCTTTTTCATCTTAGGACCCATGATATTAACCTTGCTTCATTTGCATTTTTATACTAATGAGCATTTGATTATACTTATAATTAAATCACAACGTTTTAGACGAGTTACAGTAAATATCTTTTTTTTACTACAAAGAAATATACTGTTACAAAAACCAGAAGTCACAATTGGTAAGACACCTTATGTCAAGGTGCGACTATAATGGTAAAGAAAGATTTGCAGAATCAAGACAAGTTTGGGGGTAATATATTGGCTTTTAAATAGTCTCAATTGTTTTTAAAATAAGCAAGAGCATTTTACCAGGCATAAGCAAGACAGAGAAAGGTGGAGAATGAGGCAGTAATGACAGTTAATGCCTTCAAAATATTTTTCCCCGTGACATTGAGATCATGTATAGGTGAAATGGATTGGGCACCACTGAGATAAATGGACATTTAGGAGATGTGGGTGTGTTAGATGGAATCTCAGTGGTGCTGGTAAAAGGAGAGTGGCCGTGAAGAGCTCTATTTCCTTTCAGAGATCTGTGCTGCTGGGAGGGGTGAGGCACATCACGCCCACTCACTCTGTGTGCTTCGGAAACGCTAGTGGAAGTGTGTCACTGCCATAGGATCATGATTTGCACGCGCTCGGAAATAAAGACCTTTAGAGAAAGGCCATCTCGTTCAAAGCTGTCTGATAAACAGTGGCTCTGAAAAACACGCTGTCCCCACTGGTGCTCAGGGCAGTGTCTCTTCCTGGGGAAGTTGCCCTAAAGTGCCGAAAGGAACAGGATTATGGAACATGCAGGAGGAAGCCAAAGGCATATGAGCTGCAGCCATTTAGAGTTTTCAAAGGAACAGCCCTACCCTGTGCTCCTCCTGCTTCTTTTCCTGACTGATTGTTAGGCCTGTAACTACGGACTCATAATAGATAATCATTCATGGCCCAAATGAATGGGTTTCCTTAACAATAATGCCCTTGTTTGCAGAGTTACTTGTAAACAAAGGATAGCACAGAAATAGATGCACTTAAACATCTTTTTGAGGTAAAATATGTTAGGCTAGAGTACAATTGTCATGAGTTTGGTTAGAAATTTCCCTATTTTATAAAAATCAGTGTATTCCAGTAGCTTTGCTGTACTTAAAGCATGTAGATTTAATTTTACATGAAAGAAATTTTGCTTAGAAGTACATTGGTCTAGCCTTGCTGGTGTGATTCAGTTGTTGAGCATCGTCCTATGAACCAGGAGGTCACGGTTCGATTCCCGGTCAGGGCACATGCCTAGGGTGCAGGCTCGATCCCCAATAGGGGTCATGTAGGAGGCAGCCTATCAATAATTCTCTCTCACCATTGATGTTTATATCTCTCTCTCCCTCTCCCTTTTTCTCTGAAATCAATAAAAATACATATATATATTTAAAATAACTACATTGGTCTATTTTATCTCATTAGAGTTATCACTAATTTCTATGAAAAGGTTTAGTAAAAGATACTCTTTATGTGATTAAGAATGGGACCTCATGTGATCTGTGTTTCTGTTTCACAGCTTCCTCTCATTCATAATACTTTCTTCTTTTTAAAATATTTTTAATTCTCACATGAAGACATGCTTTTATTGATTTTAGAGAGATAGTAAGGGAGAGGGGGAGAGAGAGAGAGAGAGAGAGAGAGAGAGAGAGAAAGAGAGAAACATTGATGTGAGAGAGAAACATTAATCTGTTGCCTCCAGCATGCACTCGACTTGGTATTTAACCTACCCTGGGTATGTGCCCTGACCAGGAATTGAACCCATGACCCTTTGGTACACTGGACGATACTCCAGCCAACTGAACCACACCAGCCAGAGCCACAGTGCTTTCTTATGTGTCTGCAGTAAGCTTCTGAGAAATGGAGCAACAGCTAACACAGGATCTTCATCGGTGAATGTCTTTCATAAAGTGTGTGCTCTTTGTTCATATCTTTTTGAATGAACAGGGATTTAATGTAGCACCAGGTGATTATGGTGGACCAGGTTATCTCATGATGGGGAGTTTGTCTGGCATTAGAAACCTCACCAATTGGCAAGGCCATTTGACACAGGAGCTGCCGCCGTCCCACCGGAGAGCTCAGCTCTCGACTTTCCCTGCACCTGTGGGTGCCTTGAAGCCCCCAAGCCTCCCTGCTCCGATGCTGACCTGGCAGGGGCGGGGGGGAACATTACTGTTGTGACTCTGGGATAGAACACCTCTGTTTGAAAGAAAGATTTTAGAGTTGTTTATTTTGATTCTTCTTCTTTTTTTTTTTTTGTATTTCCTCTTTTTTTTTAATTAAATTTTTATTGTTCAGATTATTACATTAGTTACTCTTTTTTCCCACCATAACTCCCCTCCACCCAGTTCCAACCCCACCCTCTGCCCTCACTCCCCACCCACTGTCCTCATCCATAGGTGCACGATTGTTGTCTAATCTCTTCACTCACCCCCACACCCCTTTCCCCCACCCCGCCAAGAATAGTCAGTCCATTCCCTTTCTATGTCCCTGATTCTATTACAATCACCAGTTCATCAGATTATTTATTCACTTGATTTTTAGATTCACTTGTTGATAGATGTGTATTTGTTGTTCATAATTTGTATCTTTACCTTTTCCTTCTTCTTCCTCTTCTTACAGGATACCTTTCAGCATTTCATATAATACTGGTTTGGTGGTGATGAACTCCTTTAGTTTTTTCTTATCTGTGAAGCTCTTTATCTGACCTTCACTTCTGAATGATAGCTTTGCTGGATAAAGTAGTCTTGGTTGTAGGTTCTTGGTATTCATCACTTTGAATATTTCTTGCCATTCCCTTCTGGCCTGCAAAGTTTCTGTTGAGAAATCAGCTGACAATCGTATGGGTACTCCCTTGTAGGTAACTGATTTTCTTTCTCTTGCTGCTTTTAGGATTCTCTCTTTGTCTTTTGCTCTTGGCATTTTAATTATGATGTGTCTTGGTGTGGTCCTCTTTGGATTCCTTTTGTTTGGGGTTCTCTGCGCTTCCTGGACTTGGAAGTCTATTCCTTTCACCAGGTAGGGGAAGTTTTCTGTCATTATTTCTTCAAATAGGTTTTCAATATCTTGCTCTCTCTCATCTTCTGGCACCCCTATAATTCGGATGTTGGTACGTTTGAAGCTGTCCCAGAGGCTCCTTACACTATCTTCATATTTTCGGATTCTTTTTTCATTTTGCTTTTCCGGTTGGGTGTTTTTTGCTTCTTCGTATTTCAAATCTTTGACTTGATCCTTGCGACCCTCTGGTCTGCTGTTGGGAGTCTGTATAATATTCTTTATTTCAGTCAGTGTATGCTTAATTTCTAGTTGGTCCTTTATCACAACATCGAGGGTCTCATTAGATTTCTTGAGGATCTCACTACATTTATCGGCGGTCTTACCAGTCTTTTCGAGGGCTTCTAAACAGTTCTTTAAAGACCTTAAAAGTGTGGTTTTGAACTCTATATCCAACAGTTTGCTTTCCTCCAATTCTGTCATTTGTGTCCTGTTTCTTTGTCTCGGCATTTTTTTATGCTTCGCTGTGTCGATAGAGTGCCTTTCTGTGCTAAGTGTCCCAATTACCTAAGGTAGACACTCTTGGTGCACCCCCTTGTGGGCTTTGTGCACAGTCTTGTTGTGGTTAAGCCTTGATTGTTGTAGTTATCACTGTGAGGAATTGACCTCCAGGTCAATTGGCTGTGAGAATCAGCTGTGTCTGCGGTGGGAGAACTTCTGTGCTGGAGACACCCCTCTGGGGCTAGACTTGCTTCAATGGGGCTTTGGTGCTCACTGAGTCTGCCTCCTGAGTGTGTCTTTTATGGTTCCACGGAGCTTAAAGCTGGATGGTCCCACTCTGACCTCTGGGCTTCCTGGCTCCTGGATCTCTAGGGAGGTGCTAATCTAGCCTTTGCCTGAGGCTATCCAGCAAAAGCCTCCCTGCAGGGCTTGGGCGGGGCGGGTCCCACGGGATCAACAGGGCGGGGTTAGCAATTATGGCTGCTCTCAGTCTTGCCCTCAGAGGCTCTGCTTCTCAGTGTCCCAGTAGTCGCTGCAAGCCCCACGGAGAGAAAGCTGCCCTAGGGTTCTGAGCGATGCCAGACAGTCCCGCTTCTCCCGTATGAGTCTGGGTCCTTAGAGACTCGCCCGGAACTGGAGCTCAGAGCCTGAGACTCCCTCCCGATTGAAAACAACCACGCCCTCAGCCTCCAGCCCGCTCCACATGCACTCCGAACTTTAGTATTTTACTTCAGCACTGCGCCTCCTCTGAGCCTCGGTATGCTTTTCTCTTTCCTCCTAGTTGTAGAGCATCCACTCAGCCAGCTTTCCTGTGGTTCTGGATGATGTCCGTTCCGTCTTTTAGTTGTATTTTTGAAGTGGTTGTTCGAGGCAGCAAACTCCCGTGTTTACCTATGCCGCCATCTTGGTTTTATTTTGATTCTTCTTGTTTCTGTGTTTTGATGCCAATCCCCTGAAAATGCTCAATATCTTAGTTTCCCCTGTAGTTAAACATTTCTACTTCCAGTTTTCCTCTGACGTTGAGGCTCAAAATTAATAGCTTTGTCTATTCAAAGTGTTTACAGTTCTGCTTTTGTGGATGTTAATTATTCCTCCCATTGCAGTTTAATTAATACGAGATTGCATCTTACTCATTTCATCTCTCAGGATGTTGCTTCAAAGAACTAACCATCTAAGCTAGTGCTTAACAGCTTCACTCCCAAGAGCATATCTCATGGTGATATTGAATTTTAGCAATCAGATATGGTCATTAAATGCAGAAGATCCAGTATCCATGATACAGTTTTATAATTATATATAATTGCACCATTCATCTTGGTAGAATTTCTAATGAGCTGTATGTAAACAAGTATATTTAAAAATTGTGATAGAAATATTTTCATGTTACCCCAACATTTAGCAGTTTTAATTACGTGGATACATTTCATATCTGAGTAAGCAGAAATTAGCCCATTATCCATTATCCAAGTGATTTTTATCAATTAATATCTGAGGAATGCAGTTTATTCTTTACAGATGTTTAAAGCTTTCTGTGAATGTTTTGGGAAAGTACTGAGCAGGGACTTTGTACCTTTATGGTTCTCTCACATCATAAAATTGAGTGCATACGTGAATTTATGGGAAAAAATATGTGAAGTAAAAACACTGCAGGCAGTGATAGCAGGAGGGAGCAGATAGACATCTAGGACTGGCATTGGGCTGAGGTTGCTGTGGCAACTGCTTTGTAAGTGCTGTCTGCATTTGGGGCAGCATTTTCCTTAGAGCAGCGGTTCTCAACCTGTGGGTCGCAACCCCTTTGGCAATCGAATGACCCTTTCACAGGGGTCGCCTAAGACCATCCTGCATATCAGATTTTTACATTATGATTCATAACAGTAGCAACATTACAGTTAAGTAGCAAGGAAAATAATTTTATGGTTGGGTCACAACATGAGGAACTGTATTTAAAGGGCCAGAAGATTGAGAACCACTGCCTTAGAGGCTCCTCTAACAATCTCTCTGGAGCTCTTGTGACCTTCCTGGACAGTTCACCCTCTTTCCGCTGGATCTTGATGACAGAGAATACAATCAGAGAAGTCCAATTTGAAAACAAGAAGCTGGAAGCAGGAGCTTCCTGAAATTAGACTATGAAAATTGGGGAAATTGGGGAAATCGAGGTTCTCTCAACCAATGAGGCATCAAGAGTATTACAGATCAGACATGTCAGGTTCTGACTCGGAACTACAACTTTTGGGAACGTGGCTGTAGAACTGAGCATCTTCAAATGGAAACAGTGGAGAAGAGTTGCTGAACAAAACGTTGGAGCGCATGTAAATCTTGCTTAAAATGTGTCCTGGTTTTTGTTATGTGAGATGAAATACACACAACCCAAGGAAGCCCTGTTTTGCTTTTCGAAGCAATGAACATCTTCTAAGTAAGAGTGAATGTGTAGCCCAGCTAATGATATCTAGGAGAGGCCATCAAACGCACCAGTCTTAATGTATGTCCACCCACATTTATTTGTTATTACTTCTCAAGAAATGCTTTGCCACTGACGTGTGGTTAGGTATGCAAATGCTAGCTAGCTCTTGTGATAATTGCTCCAGATTTTAAATCTCTAGATTTAAAATTAGGGAGAGTAATTGGAAAGAAGATGCTATCCCGGGTGCGTTCTTTGTAAGTAATGACAGAAAACTACCAAGAAAATAGATGTTTTGAGCCTCTGAGAGATTGCCTCTCTTTAGAATCGCTGGTATTTTTATTTCACCAAGCTATTCTTTTCATAGAAATGTTATTCCAAATTTAGAAAGAGTGCACAGCAGCTTTGTAGCTTTGTCTTTGTGGACTGAGTCTTGATATAGAGTGACAGGGAAACGTGCAGACACATCTGCATTAGTGAAGTCCCACAGAAAGCCATGCTGAGGATTTGTGCATATTTGATAATTTGGGAATTTTTGTTTTGTTCTACATTTTTATAGGAAAATGAATCAAAATATTTCAAAAGCTAAAATGTAAATGAAAAGTTTCAAAAAACTCTAACATAGAATTTCTGCAATTTCTACATAATATTGTTTGATTGTAGACTTTCAGAAAATGCCAAGTCCTTCTCAGATTTCCATTCAAATGTGACAATTTACTGATGTTAAAAATATATAATCTGATCATAGACAGTGGCACAGTGTAGATCTCAATTTTGTTGTTGTTAATCCTCACTTGAGGATATTTTCCCACTGATTTTTAGGGAGAGTGGGAGAGAGAGGGAAAGACAGAGAGGAAGATCAATGTGAGAGAAACACAAGGGGTGGTTTGGTTGCCTCCTGCACGCACCCTGATCAGGGCCGGGGCCAGGGAGGAGCCTGAAACCAAGGTACTAGTATGTGCCCTTGACCGAAATCGAACCTGGGACCCTTTGGTCTGCAGGCCGATACTCTATCCACTGAGCCAAACTGGGTAGGGCTAGACGTCAATTTTAAAAATTGCTAAAAGCTCAAAACAAATTTCCATCAAGGTGAACTTATTAATTTGAGGGTTAATTTTTAAAACATGAATATAAAGATGACTTCATTAGTCATATTAGATTGCTATTTCTTATATTGTTTATGGAATACTTTCTTTTGTTAAATAGGAATTGTGGTTATAAACTCCATCAAGACCTCTTGTTCTGCACTGACCTAGACCATTGTTAGTCATATTAGTTCTTCATTTTTGCTTTTCGCAGAGTTAAACCCCTCATTATATCTCATTTCCAGACTGTCCTCACCACTAGGAGAACAGTCAGGGGATGGGTCCAATGTCCTTACTTTCCATATTAGAAGTGGTAGACACTGACTAATGTGTAGAGTGTAAGAAGAGGAGAGACAACTTGATGCTGGAACTCTCAAAATCCAGACGGCTTGCTGGATGCTGGAGCTGCAGGAGGAGACCATGACTTCTGCCCAACATCGTGTATGAGACTGAAAGCCGGGGTCTCTCTCGGAGCAAGGACTTCCGCCACCCGGTCGTCACCAAAACTGAGGTCATCTGGAAGTCATGGATGGCTTCTCTCCGTCTGGAACAAGAGAGATTGAGGAAACACCACAAAGATTTTCTGCTGAGCACGTGACTGCACGGGCAGATGCAGAACGTGTTTGGGAAAGAACTGAATTATTCTTGGAATCTGTGTCAGAGGAAATTTGATTTGTTAGTTCGCAGGCCTGCCAACATAATCCTGCAGATCTTCTCTTTTCTTAATTGGAATGACATTGGGCAGCTATCAAAAACCTGTAAATAATTCCCCAAGATGTGTAACAGTGAAGAATTCTGGGGGAAATGTAGAACTTTACAGAAGAAAAATATGCTTTTGCCACAAAGATGATAGGTATAATCATTTATAAGAAGCTGCTGGCTTTCACCAAAATGTAGCCCAACAGAAGATCACACAGAGAAGACAGGTGACATTTTTCTAAACTTTACTGAAGTTACTAAAAAAAAAAAAAAAAAGGATTTAACTGAACTTTCATGTAACAGTTACTACCATTAAGACCTTGCCTGTAGCTGAGACCACAGGCAAGCAATTATCTGGTGGGTATTTGTTGGTAATTTGTTTAAGAAAAATCCTCTTGACTCTGAATATTGTTCCGAAAATAAACTTATTTTCTGTCAAAAAAAAAAAAAATCCACAAGGCAAGTTGCCATCGTTCTGGGGGAGAGTGACAGCTTGAGTGCAGTATGTAAACAACTCATGTTTTGAGTGCTAAAATTGTTATCACAAATGGCTTCCCTTTTGTCAACATGATCCCTTTGAGTTCTAAAAAATTAGATATTTACATAATCTATATGTAGTCCTTGCCAAGGCATGACCTATAGCTGTGCTCCTTACACATTTCCACTAGCGGAGGGCAAAGTGAATGCATATGCCCAGGTGCCAAAGCATTCCATCTATGTAGGGAGTTTTCTTTTGGTCTCCTGTTTTCTCTTCATCCTTATGAATAGTTTACCTTCTATTTATTGTCCTTGATTAAATATATAAATAATGGCCACATTTATTTATTTATTTTTAAATAATCCTTTATTGTTGAAAGTATTGCATATGTCCCCCATTGACCCCCACCAGCCTGTCCTCGTCCCCCCCACCCTTGCCCTCACTGCCCCATTGTCTGTGGCCATGGACCATGCATATATGCATACAAGGTTCTTGGTTGATTACCTCCCACACACCCACCCTCCCACACCTTCCCTCCAAGATTCCACACTGTGTTCCCTGCTTCCATGTCTGTGGACCCGCTCTGTTCATCAGTTTATTTTGTTAGATTCCACTTATGAGTGAGATCATGTGATACTTGTTTTTCTCTGACTGACGTATTTCACTTAGCATGATACTCACCAGGATTAATGACCACATTTATTAAACACTAGAGGCCTGGTGCACAAAAATTTGTGCACTCGTGGGGGAGAGGGGGTCCCTCAGCCTGTCCTGTGCCCTCTCGCAGTCTGGGACCCCTCAGGAGATAATGACCTGCTGGTTTAGGCCTGCTCCCAGGTGGCAGAGGGAAGGCCCAATCCCTACGTGCAGCCCCTGGTCAGGCTCAGAGCAGGGCCGATGGGGGAGTTGGGGCGCTGCCTTGTCATGCACAGAGCAGGGCGGATCAGGAGGTTGTGATGCCACCCCTAGTCACGCTCAAGGTATGGCCGATTGGGGGGTTGGGGCACCGCCCCATGTCACACTCAAGGCAGGGTCGATGGGGAGGTTGCGGTGCCACCCTCTGTCATGTACAGAGCAGGGCCAATCAGGGGGTTGGGGCACTGCCCCCTGTCATGCACAGAGCAGGGCCCATCAGGGGTTTTGGGGCTCCGTACCCTGTCACACACAGAGCAGGGCTGATCAGCTCCCCCCTGTCATGCACAGAGCAGGGCCCATCAGGGGGTTGAGGAGCTCCCCCCTGTCACTCACAGAGTAGGGCCGATAGGGGAGTTGGGGCACCGCCCCCTGTCACACACAGAGCAGAGTGGATCAGGGGGTTGGGGCGCCACCCTCTATCACCCACAGAGCAGGGCCGATCAGGGAGTTGGGGCACCGCAACTGTCACACTCAGGGCAGGGCAGATGGGGAGGTTATGGCTCTACCCCGTCACACACAGAGCAGGGCCCATGGGGGGGCGGGGGTTGGGGCTCCGCCCTCTATCACCCACAGAGCAGGGCTTATCAGGGGGTTGGGGCACTGTACCCTGTCACACACAGAGCCGCAGGGCGATCAGGGGGTTTGGGCGCTGCCCCCTGTCATGCTGATCCAGGTGCCAGGAGGCATATTACCCTTTTACTATATAGAATAGAGGCCTGGTGCACGGATGGGGGCCGGCTGGTTTGCCCTGAAGGGTGTCCTGGATCAGGGTGGGGGTCCCCACTGGGGTGCTTGGCCAGTCTGGCTGAGGGGCTGAGGGCCGTTTTCAGGCTGGCGGGTGACTGAAGCTCCCAACCGCTCCTTTTTTTCTTTTTCTTTTTTAAATTCTGGGCCAGCTTTAGCTCTGAGGCCTCGGCTGCCGAAAGCAGGTTTCTGGCCTTTGTTTACCTTCTGTATTTGATACAATGTTGCGGTTTGGCTGGCTGAAGCCCAGCTGACTAACACAGGTTTCTGGGGTTTTGTTTAGCTTCTATATTTGTAACATAGTTGCTTAGAGTTGCAGCTGAGAGGCCGGCAAGTCAGGCAGGGAACGTTGGAGTCCGCAGTCACTGGAGCAAGCAAGCCTCCCTGTTTGCTTCAGTGCATGGCTGCTGGCCGCCATCTTGGCTGGCAGTTAATTTGCATATCACCCTGATTAGCCAATGGGAATGGTAGCGGAGGTATGGCTAATTACCATGTTTCTCTTTTATTAGATAGGATTAAATCACTTCCATTTCCCCCAAACTGGTTGAATAAATTTGATGCCCCAGATGGTCACTGTGAGAACCGGCTTCCCCCTTCTTGCTTGACTATGGCCTACTTGAGTGAAAAAACTGCTTCTTATTCCTTTCTATATTCCCCAATGTCTGGCCGAGCACTGGGCATAGAGTCTTATTAATAAATGTGTGCTTGTGTTTAATGTATGCCTGTGTCCCCTATTAGAGTATATGTATGATGCTCAATAAATATTTCATATAGAATATTGGATGATAGTATGTTTACACTAGAAACATGTATTTTTAATCTTGTAAAAACCTCTGTGTGAAAAAAATATATACATGTTTTTGGTTCTTAACTTTCAACTTGACTTATTGTGATGTCTAGACCATATGGGTGTAAGAGCAGTTCCTCTTTGAATATAGTGCTCTATGTAGTCAGCATCAGAGTTTTCAGATCTGAAGTTTTCCTGTGGCTCCGTATTTAGACATTCTATCTGGTTTCTTCTTGTTTTTTTTCATGCTTATTTTTTATATCTCCTATTTTCTTTGACATCCCCTCATTATTCATATTTCTTTAAATTTGATGAGCATATTTATTTCATGATAATTGTACTTATGTCTGATTCCATAATTTTTTTCCTTTGGCACATGAGCTCAGAGTGGCGGATTGTTTCTTGCATATTGTGATTTTTATTATTTATTTATTTTTAAATATGTATTTATTGATTTTAGAGAGAGAAGGGAGAGGGAGAGAGGAGAAAAAGAAAACATCCATTGATTGCCTCCCATACACACCCCAACCAGGGACCAAACCAGGGACCAAACCACAACCTGGGTCTGTGCCCTGACCGGAATTGAACCAGTGACCTTATAGTGCATGGGACTAGTTCAACCAACTGAGCCACACCAACCAGGGCCATATTGTGATTTTTATTTTTATTTTTTATTTATTTATTTTTTAAAATATATTTTATTAATTTTTTACAGAGAGGAAGGGAGAGAGATAGAGAGTTTGAAACATCGATGAGAGAGAAACATCGATCAGCTGCCTCTTGCACACTCCCCACTGGGGATGTGGCCGCAACCCAGGTACATGCCCTTGACCGGAATCGAACCCGGGACCCTTCAGTCTGCAGGCCGACGCTCTATCCACTGAGCCAAACCAGTTTTGGCCATATTGTGATTTTTAATTATGCGTTCACGTTCCCTGAAATTTTATCTGTGTGATTTCTTTGAGGCCTGGTTTTAAAGTGACTTCATGCTCACTTTTCCAGTGCCTGGGACCATTTTAAACCGAATTGTGGGTTTCTCTGAGCCGTGTAGCTGGTGTGATTTCTGGCTCTAGTCCAGCATCAATTCAGGCTTCTGGTTGGAATTTTCCCTTCCCCTTCAACTCCCCAATTCATCTAGATCCAAACCCTAAAACCCAGACAAGCTCCTCCACTATCTCGCTTGTTTTTTTTCTCTTTATAATCATGAAAATGTCACTATTCGGGGCTTTCCAAATTCACAAGGAATCTTTGACCTAATCTCCATCACAGTGGCCACAGTTTTGTTTACTACCTATGTACTTAGGCACCTGGACCCATCCTTCTAGCTTAAATGACTTGGAAATCTCGTCAGGATTAGCAGATGCGTCTAGGGCAAACGTGCAGCATGGGGTGGGGGTAGGGGTTGGAGTCCGTGGGTGGAGGGGGATGGGGGGGAGTTTACTGACCTGTTTGAAGTTTGTTTTCTCTTTGATGATGACCTCTAGAGACTTTCCCTTTTTTGTTTCCCATAGATATATGCAAAAAATAATATTAAAATACTTTCATTTATATTTAGGAGAAATTGGAAGAGATCTCTACTCTTATCCAATAGAGATCTCTATTGGAAACAATAGCTCTTGTATATCTGCTGTGTATAAGGCATGCTAATGACCCTCACACTAGAAAACATGGCCATCCTCTTTACTAATGACAATGGGAAACACTCAGTGATCCTTACTCCTTCTCCAGCCCATCTGGTGGCAGGCATTTCCATGATGACTGAAATTATTGGGGGGGGTCTCTGTGTTCTTATCCTACGTAATAAAAGCCTAATATGCTAAGTGTCTGACAGTTCATTTGACTGGCTGCTATGACACTCACTGACCACCAGGGGGCAGACATTCTGACCGGTAGGTTAGCTTGCTCCTGGGGTCCGGCGGATCAGGAGTGGATGAGACAGAACAGACACACCCTGGAGCCCTCCCCGGCCCCAATCATGCACCGTTGGGGTCTCTGGTCCCAGCCTGCTCCCTCCCTGTCCAGCCGGCCAGTAGCTATGATGTGCACTGACTACCAGTAGCAGATGTTCAATGCAGGAGCTGCAGCTCTTGGGTGACACAACCCGGAACCAGAGAGGAGGGAGGCTGATTCCTCACAATTCCTCTCATACTCTGGGGCCCCTGGGGGGCGCGGTGTTGGAGAGCCAGTTTCAGCCCGATCCCTGCAGGCCAGGGTGAGGGACCCTACCTGCCAGAGGGCCCCTGCTCACTCTGCAGATGCCTTTTGAGCCTGTCCAGGTGTGGCAGACCGGGGAGAGATGGCGGAAGGTTGGCTCCAGTGCATGTCCAGCCCATCTCCCCAAGTTCTGCCATGCTGGCCACCACCTGGGACCACCTGCGTTAGTCCCTGCACCGGAAGGACTAATTAATTTACTTTCAATGTGCATGAATCCATGCACCAGGACACTAGTCTACAATAAAATGGTGTTGCACTAAATGATCTTTACAGATCCTTCCAGATCTAAAGTTTTTTGACCCTATGGCCCTGAACCACTACATTTTCCCCCCTCATTTTCGTTTTTCCTTCTTACAGTGATATCACCCCTATTCTGTGTTCCTCCCACAGGTTGCTTCGCTGGGAGTCACGACCTTCACCTTATGTGCTCTGTGTATAGACCGCTTCCGGGCGGCCACCAACGTGCAGATGTACTATGAGATGATCGAGAACTGTTCTTCCACCACCGCCAAGCTGGCTGTCATATGGGTGGGCGCGCTCCTGTTGGCGCTTCCCGAGGTGGTCCTTCGCCAGCTGAGCAAGGAGGACCTGGGCTTCAGCGGCCGCGCCCCCGCGGAACGCTGTGTCATCAAGATCTCCCCCGACCTGCCGGACACCATCTACGTCCTAGCCCTCACCTACGACGGCGCGAGGCTCTGGTGGTACTTCGGCTGCTACTTCTGTTTGCCCACGCTGTTCACCATCACCTGCTCCTTGGTGACGGCGCGGAAAATCCGCCAGGCGGAGAAAGCCTGCACCCGCGGGAACAAGCGGCAGATCCAGCTCGAGAGCCAGATGAACTGCACGGTGGTGGCGCTGACCATCTTGTACGGCTTCTGCATCATCCCCGAGAACATCTACAACATCGTGACCGCCTACATGGCCACCGGGGTTTCCCAGCAGACCATGGACCTGCTGCACATCATCAGCCAGTTCCTGCTGTTCTTCAAGTCCTGCGTCACCCCGGTCATCCTCTTCTGCCTGTGCAGACCCTTCAGCCGGGCCTTCCTCGAGTGCTGCTGCTGCTGCTGCGAGGAGTGCGCGCACAAGTCCTCCGCGGCCGCCAGCGACGACAACGACAACGAGTACACCACCGAGCTGGAGCTGTCCCCGTTCAGCACCATCCGCCGCGAGATGTCCACCTTCGCCTCTGTCGGAACTCACTGCTGAAGGACGCTGGGTCTGGTCTGATTATTTTTATTTTATTTTTTATTTTCCTACCCTGGGAAAGTTTTTACTTCCTATTTTTTTCCTGACCGGGAAAGAAATGCAGACAAAAAGAGAGAGAACTATTAACTACTGTAGAACTGATTTTGCAAATTAATATTTGTGCTTGGAAAAGAAAAAAGGTTTATATTTAGTTATTGAAGAAGTCCGAGGAGGCCAATAGTTTTAGATAATTTTATCTGGTATGGTGCTAATATTTTCTTTGGGAAAAAGAAAAAAGTTCTCGCACCCTAATGAATTGCTAATTTTCCTTCTTTTCAAAATATAATCGCTGTACCTTGATGATAGCCATGTGATTTTGTAGGTTACATTATGTTTGAGTTGTAATTGAAAGTATATTGTACATATATCATGAGATGATTTGTAGATAAGAGACATTCACAAAGTAGCACCAAATAAATGACACTTTATTCTTTAATACCATTGTCAATCTGCTTTTAACCAATTTTCAATAAATCCTTTAATTGCCTTAAATACACAATTACTGGTTCTATGCACAAGTTAAAAATGGCCTTATTGTTTTATAATTTTATTTTCCTTCAAGGCAGGTCATCACTGTGTTATAAAGTCTTCTTAATACAGTAGTACTATTTTATATGCATGGCTCAGAAAACTATATCATGTTAAAACAAATTGTATTTTAATATTTAGATGCAGATGTAAAATTACTTCCAAATATTTACAAAATACAAATAAACAGACAGCAGAGTAGGAAGAAACTATCTTTTTTAAATTATTTTTTTAAAACTCACCTTTCAACTAGCATGTAGACCTGTAGTGTTTCCTATAAGGAATAATGAGCTGAATTAAAGACTAAAATACAATGCACTTGTCACCCACTTCCCTCTGAACACTGACCTTGCAGCGCTGTGGCTCTCATGGGAAGCACTCTGAATGCTAATTTTCCTCCTTTTAAACAATGAACTTGATTAAATCTGTGTGATCTCATGTCTTTAAGTAGACGGAAAGTACAGTAGTGGAGTAATAAAATATTTATATATCTTGATTAGAACACTTGAATATTCAAATGCTCCCTTTGAATTGGCATTCCGCAAACTTCCAACAAAAAACAAACCCTCTCCATCTGAAGACTTCGAATTCCTTGAGGAGTTCAAGTTGCAGCAGCTGTGCAGGATGCCTGCCAGGTGGGGCACATGTCTAAATCAGATGGCAGAGGCGGTGACCTGGTGACACAGTGTGGCAGTGTGGCACAGTGTCTGTGTGTTCAGAACAGTTATATAGGGGAATCCAGTGTTCTCGCTGGAAACTGCCCTCTGCTTTCGGCACTGTTTGGCATAGCTGAGTAGCACCGTCTTTCTTCCAGGTTATAACATGATGTTTTTTTTTAAAAAATATATTTTATTGATTTTTTACAGAGAGGAAGGGAGAGGGATAGAGAGTTAGAAACATCGATGAGAGAGAAACATCGATCAGCTGCCTCCTGCACATCTCCTACTGGGGATGTGCCCGCAACCCAGGTACATGCCCTTGACCGGAATCTAACCTGGGACTTTTCAGTCCGCAGGCCGACGCTCCATCCACTGAGCCAAACCGGTTTTGGCGCGTGATGTTTTTTTAATCATTACACTTTAGTGCTAGAAAAATAAAGATACTTAATCCAGACTATTCATCTTTCACATGAAACCCAGGTTCTGGCAGTGCCCAGGATACCTCCTTCTTCTTAGTCAGTACTGTTCAAAGGGATTTCCCCCACTTTCTGTGTGTATTCTGAGGGATTTGGAGGAGAATAAGAACAAGGCATCATTGCTTTACAGATCCCTGTAACAGGTCTTTGGAAAACTTCTCAAGGATGCTTGAGCTAGGTTTTGGCCGCTGAGCCGATCAACAATTGTGATGCCCCCGTGTCTCTCATAATATTTACTCAACTTTATAAATAAAGAAACATTGGCTGAGCACATGGTATAGAAAAGGTTCGATGCTATTACCTGCTGTAGATAAAAGTATACAGAGCTCAGGGTCAGACTTTACAAAACCAGGCAAGGGTGGGATGGGAATGAAGGCATACGACAAGTAAATCAACAACTCTGATATCAGGTGGGACCTGTTAGGAAGGAGTGAAGTTCTAGGATGGTTCACAGCTCAGGGTGGAGGACATCATGAAAGGCTTTAGGAGGTAACTGGGTGGATAGGCTTCAGCAGGAGTTGATGAAAGGTAGTATGAGAAATGCACATCTCAGGATGAGAGAGCTCATTAAAGGAGTAGAGGAAGGAATCATGAGGTGTGCTTGAAGAATAAGTGAATAGTCCAGCTGGGTTCCTCTGTTATATGTGTGTAGAAACCTCATGGAAAATACTGATGAAAATAGGCATTGAGACCATATCATAAAAACGTATGGCCTTATGTCTTTGGCATTCTATATCTGTGTTCACATGAGAGGCCCTGCCCTTCCTCTGCCCCATACTCTCATACTGCGCCAGGTGTGGTGAAAATAGACATTGAGACTATATCATAAAACATTTAAGATGCTTCTGTTCAAGAACATTTTTCCTCCAACCCTGCCCCCTCATTTAAAAAATAGATGGACTTTTTTCAGTCTTCAAGAATGCTCCAAGGTAACACATGACGGTTTCTTCCTAATGTTTTGAATTCATCTTGCACTTGAAAGTATTCTTCAATTACTTTCTGTTGGTTTTGGTTTCCTATGTTCTTTTTCTAGGCAGCATATTCCAGTATATCTGATTACAGCTACCTTTTTCATAAAGAAAGAAGGAACAACATATTAAAAGTTTCTACAATTTTACAGTCATGTTTTATGAATGTCCCTTCTCTCTGGTAAGCAGAAAGTGTTTTAGTGAAGAACATCTACTGAGCTCCACTTATGCTCTGCTACTTACATTGTCAGTCTTTGAATTTGAAATCACTCAACATAGGGCCTGTATAATATACTAGAGGCCCAAGTGAGGTCCCTTGGCCTGGCCTGTGGGGATCGGGCGGAAACTGGCTCTCTGATAGCCCCTGAGGGGTTTTGGATTGCTAGAGGGCGTAGGCGAGGCAGTGGGACCCCATTGGTGCATGATCAGGGCAGGGAGGGATGCAGGAGGTTGGCTAGTGAGGAGGGACTATGGGAGGGCCCCAGGGCATGTCAGGCCTGTCTAGTTCAGTCCTGATCGGCCAGACCCCAGCAGCAAGCCAACCTGCCAGTTGCAGCGTCTGCCCCCCAGTGGTCAGTGCACGTCATAGCAAGCTGTTGAGCGTCCTAAGCATATCATTAGTATATTATGCTTTGATTGGTTGAATAGATGACTGGACACTTAGCATATTGGGCTTTTATTATATAGGATGGCAATTATATTATTTTAGAGCCCCAAGTGATCTCAAAGTCTTCCCATATTACCCAAATCTTTATATGTACAGAGCTGATCCTCTGAGAAGTTTACTGACTTACACAAAGTCACATAATTTGACCCTGGTTGATTTAGAATAAGAATTCTAAGAATAGCCCTGGCCAGGTGGCTAAGTTGGTTGGAGTGTTGCCCCTCATACCAAAGGGTTGCAGGTTCAATTCCTGGTAGAAGCATATATGGGAGGCAACAGAGCCATGTTTTTCTCTTGCATTGATGTTTCTCTCTCTCTCTCTCTCTCTCTCTCTCTCTCTCTCTCTCCCCTCTCTCGCTCTCAAAATAAATGGAACATATTATTCTCAGTCAAGGATAAAAAAAATTCTAAGAATAGAATATCTCCTTTTAGAGATTATAAACAATAATTCTTACTACTTGACCAGTACACTCACAGCAATCTTTAAAACACTACATTTATTTGGATAACATATACTACGTGTTCATTATATGTTTGCTCAGTGAAGGAATAAGCAAATATTTAAACTGAAAGAAGATGCAGAAACATTGTTTAGCAAAGTACAGACGGAAAACCAGGACTTTGAGTTAAGAAGCCATGCCAAAAGAAAAAGTAAGAAAGTATAGTTTTCTTGTAACAGTGTTCAGACCGTAAATGAGTAGTCCAGCATTAATCATATGATGTACATATCTATGGCCATACATGTAGTATGTTTTTTAACAAAATATAACATCGGGTGCTACCATTAAATCTTCAAACTTCTCGATCTCAAAGTTACTAAGTCCAGGTAGCCCAAAAGCCACTTTAGTACTTGGCTCATGTTCTTCTTTCCCTCATTCACTCCATTCATGCAGCTAACCCTATATGCCAGCACTGTGCTAAATCTCAGGGACATGACAGTGTATGAATTAGATATAATTCAGTCCTTTTCCAGTTAACAGTTTACACCTGTTGAGCGTTATTTCCTCCATTGACTCTTTAGCAAAAACGTGAGTAGTGCTGAGAAAGAAACGTGCTCTGGGAGTATGCGATAGGGGAACCTGACCTAGTGGTAAAATCAGAAAAAGTTTCCTTGAGGAAGTGCTAGGAAAGGGTTAGAGGGATGAGTCCAATAGAGGGAAGTCCTGTGTTAAGGCTCTGTGTGAAGACAGAGCAAGTTCAGCAAACAGGGAAGGCTGTCATGCAAAAAGCCAAGGCAAGCATAGAGTAGTAAGTAGCATGAAACCAGAGTTTGAATGAAAAAAATGTCTGTTCATCTTCAATAGATTTCTGTTATGTGTAGGTAGGATAAATTCAATTTATCAATCTTATACTGACCTTCTATGGTTCATGGGAGACCAGTCATCATTGTTATTAGAAAACTGACTTCTTATGTAATTAAATCTGTCTCAATTTTTAGTCTTGATTTTTCATTATAATTCATTGAATGTGCTTCCACACTTGTTCTTCAGATATTGCAATCTAAAATGCAACAATTTGTTGATTGAAGAAATTGTATTGATATTAGTAGAAGAGAATTATTTACTGTCATACTAATGAGTACTTCTGATCCCTAGAACTCGGGTGCTAAATCAACTTTTCATTGCATTCTATAAATTTGTAAGAGGATTAGAAGTCTTTTGGCTCAAGCACTCAGAATTTGAATTTGAAGATTGATTTTAAAAATAGTATGTTTTAATCAATCTTGACATGATCATTCTCTTGTACTAGTAATACTTCAATCAATCACATGGCTGTTAAATGATATTTACATTTCCTATTAGTCGATTGTTGTCATTTCTAAAAACTGGATTTAATATTTTTCTTGTATTTTTAAGACATATAAGTAATTCACATGCAATACATTCTTTGAAATCCATAAAAATCTCCTGAGTTGAATGAATGCTTTGCTATATGGGCAGGCATGTGATTGATTTGTCTTACACATTTTATATATGCTGAATTTACATATAATCATAGACATTTAGAATTGTTCGATTTAATCATAATTTATTTTCCCAAGTTTTAAGAGAAATGGTCTCCTGTAATTTTATTACTCATATTTGTATCAATATTATATTTAGAAATTTAGATTGACTAGGATTTCTTGTCCCTAATCAAATATTTTAAACTTGATAAAATCTGAAAAATTGTCTCAGACAGAATTTGAAAATTTAAGGGATAGTGTCTTTGAAAGAGAGAGAGAGAGAGAGAGAGAGAGAGAGAGAACATCTGGAATGTCTAGAAGAAATCACAATGATTGTGAGGGAAGCTTTCAAAAGAGTTCATAAAATGACAATCATACTTTTCTTATACCCTTAAGTGACTTTTCATCCTGAATATCTTATTGGGTCTAATTCCATTTATAAAAAAAGTGGGCTCTGATCACCAGTGCTTTCAATGCAATGGAACTGTGGCTTAACATGAAGCATTTTGGTAATAAGGGAGTTACGTTGGAATGTATGATTATGTGCTTTAGTCCTTCTAAAAATGCATCCATGCTTTTGTTTAAAAACATGAAGTAGGTGAAGAGATTAGCCAAAGAACATATATGCATAACCCATAGCCACACATATAACACATATAACAGTGTGGTGAAGCCAGGGGGAAGAGGGGCAGGGGCTAGGTGGAGGTGGGCAAAGGGGCAGGAGGAATGGAGATATCTGTAATAGTAAAAAATAAAGTTGAAAAATAAATAGAAACATGTTTAAACATGTAGACATTTAAAAACTCTCTATAGCTTGTTTCTATCACATTAATATTTCAAGTTAAAAATACAAAGAACTTGAGAAAAGTTTGTAAAGATGAATATGTCCTTTTGTGAGTTGTCAGTTTGTGGGCAGGAGGGACATCACGAATCACATTTAAGTTCCTGAAAGTCATGTGGATCAAGTTTTCTTTCATTTTGAAATGATGCTTTTGTACCATAGAATTAGGCTAATGTGGGCAGCATTTCGTTCCACTGTGTTTTAATCTTGCTTTCACTGGCTGCTCCTGCAAAGAAGACTTTTTGTGAGTGAGTGAGTTTGTTTCTCCGTGTGTGATTAGCCCTAGTGACTTGGTGTTCGGGCAGCATTCTATCCTGATATATTCTGATTTGAATTCAGATTGATGTAACAAGGCCCACATTAACAGGTTTGCATTCTTCTATGGGCATAATACAGTGATTGTTGGAGAAGTGTGGCTTCAAAGTCCACCCAGGGTGTCAGATAGTAAATGGGTCTTTTGTTGCCTTTGGGGGCTGGGTTATTTGTCTTTGTCTTGCTGATTTTGAGATTGTTGGTCAGAAATTTAACTTTTTCTTTTTTTTTTTTGGCAAGAGATTAAAAAATCGCAATAATGTTTCTTGAAAAGGCTTCATTGATTTCCATAGAACTTGGTTTCTGAATTAACTTTTATCTCCCGAAAACCTTGGGGCAGGACAAGCCAGGCATTTACACGGTGTTTGCAACAATTAGAAAGTTTACTGCTTGGGACTGATCTTTGGTCACCGAGTTGAAAAAGACTGAATGCTGTAATGCCAACCGATGGTGTAACTGTTTAGACCTGACTCATAAAGGGTTTTCGCTGAAGAGTCTTTGTCTAGCGCAGGCCTGTGAGGCCCAGCTGCGCCAGTCCCTGCAATGGACGCCTTTGTGTGAAGGGTCAGCCCCACTCTGGTATTTGATCCGCCCCTATTTGTATCTCAACCTATTTCTCCATCAGCAAAGTGTGCATATAGTGCTGGGCTTTGTAACTGGGTGAGAAGATGCATGGGTGTTCAGAGGTCCCCTCGATACTGTCACCTTTTGGATGATGAAGTCTAGTGGAAAGAAACATTATGTGAATAATTAAAAACACAATGATCAGTGCTAAGCTAAGTTAGGACAGTGACTCTGTTTCCAATGTTGCAGTTCCCTGTTGCCAAGGCGAATGATCTGATTTGGCTGTTTTGATTGATCAGATTAACTATAATGAACTTCATTTCCTACAGACCCAAGGACTATGTCATCAGGCTTCAGCCACTAAAAAAGGAGAGAAAATATTTTTATGGTTAGAGCCTGTTGAAGATAAAGAAACTCACACAAAGCCAGCTACACACACACACACACACACACACACACACACATACACACACGACGTTACATACAATGATATGGAAGTGGTCAGTGAAACTGGTAATGCCTTTGACATGCAGTTATACCTGCAGCGTCTTCCTGTTTAGAATCATAATCTCAGAAAGTCACATCAATCCTTACATCAGCAGGGACTAGGAACAATGTCTCTCAACAGAAACACACTTGGCCTTTAGGACAAGACAGTTCTTTGTTGTTCTTTGCTGTGGGTGACTTTTCCTGATGTTGCAGCATGTTTGCTGTGCCTGCCCCCAGGACCTAGATACCGGTACCATTTCCTAGTGCGGGTGATAAGCTCCTTCCTTTCCATCCCCACCTCCCATATTTCCAAAGGCCCCTGGGGAGCAGTGGGGTGGTGCCAGATCAAGCCGATTGAGAGCCACAGTAAGAAAATACGGACACCGAAATAGTTTGAAAAATACACTGGCATAGCCGCTATTCAGAGCTTACCATGTTTTATAAAAATTAGAATATGAAATAAGAATATTCAGCTAGAAAATTATAGCATACATGTAGACAACTCCTGAGTTTTAAAATATTATTACAAGAGGGTTTTTAATTTTTTAATTAGTTATTTGTAACTTTATAAACACTTTCCCATAGAAATTGTTAGGCTATACCTACAAGATTTATTGAACAAGTTGTAGACTTTTTTAAATGGAAAGGCCAAGGACTTGGTGAGGTATGAGGATGCTGTCAGGCGAGAGACCCTCCTGAATTGCATTTGCCAAAGTCCAAAATGTGTTTTGGCCTTGAACTCTTTCAGTATAAACCAGGGACAATGGGACTTTGGTTGACAAACTCACTGACTTAGATGTAATAAGAATATCATTATATTTTGGGGCATATAAGTATATGTTCATATCTTCTGTCTACTATGGTGTGTCTTGATATCAAAGAACTCGAGGATTTACATTAGTAACCACATGATGGCTTGATGGGTAAAGGGAAATGACAGGTCTAGAGGGCTAGTTGTTTAGGCCCTGGAGATGCCTGGGCAAATGCCTTTTCATGGTGGAATTGCCAATATCTCTGATTCTGAATCTCTCTCCTTTACCTCTGTATGCCTCTGTGTTAATTTCACTGATTAAACCGAATGCTATTACTAACCAAGTCTACTGTTCCCAGATATCTAGGGAATGATCTGTTGTATCCTACTGGGGGTTGACATTAATTTTCCCTTCAGAGAGAAATAGTCTTCCTTATATTTCAGAGTTACTCTAGATGAACCTCAGCATCATCTCATATCCTGAGATACTCATTATGTTGGTACTAGAGGCCTGGTGCACAGATTCGTTGGGTCTCTCAGCCTGACTTGCGCCCTCTTGCAATCCTGGACCCCTCAGGGGATGTTTGAGACTTGGTGCATGGATTTGCCCCCATCCCTGCAGGCCAGGCCGAGGGACCCCACCAGTGCACAAATCCGTGCACTGGGCCTCTAGTATACATATAAGATCCTCAGTTAATCTCTTGCCCCCCTCTCCACTCACCCCTTTCCTCTGAGATTCATCAGTCTGTTCCATGTTTCCATGCCTGTGTGTTGAGTGTCTGCCCCCTGGTGGTCAGTGCGCATCATAGCTACCAGTTGAATGGTTGAATGGTCACTTAGGCATATATATACATTAATTATAGCAAATATTTATATAGCATTTACTTTATACCAGAAATAGAAATAAGTATACAAGTTTGAAAACATGTCTTACTATACAAACATTTAAAGAACTATTGAAGGACTTCAGTGAACTAAGATTATATAATAAACAGATTGCTGCAATATTTTTCACGAGTTTATCTTCCTAGTTGTTCTCTCAAGGTAATAAAAACATCGTACTCTCATAAACAGTCATAATTGCATCTTAGGCCCATTTTTCTTCCACTGAGTTGTTCTTTTCAACATTAGGCATTGCATAAGCAGTCTTCAAGTGCTAAACATCTTTACCTCACTTCAGATAGGCCTTGTGACAAATGACAGCTTCCTTAGACATTAAAAATATATTGATCAGGAGAAATTGTAAGACATGGAAGAAAAATTAATCCATACCCCTCTTATAAAGAAAAGAAAAAGCCACATTTCAAAGTAACCTTTGAACTGAACAAACCACAGTCTTAAGAGCATCTGCCAGTTTCACATCTTTCCTGAGGTGAGTGTACCACAATACATATTCTAGACTGCCCACCCACGTATTGTTCTCCATTGAAGGACAGCCATGGATCCTGTAACTGCTTCCCCCAGCTCTAAAGGTAAGCTCATTGATTCTTACTCCATCTTTCTCTCTGGAATTATTCCTTTGGTTTCTTAATTGATGCCTTAGCCGGTGGTTGGCAAATTGTGCCTCGGCAAACCACGGCTCGTGAGCCACATGCGGCTCTTTGGCCCCTTCAGTGTGGCTCTTCTACAAAATACTGGCTCTTCCACAAAATACTGACTTCTGCGCAGGGGCCACGAAGTTTCAATTGCACTGTATGTGCACAGCCACACATGGTATTTTGTGGAAGAGCCACACTGAAGGGGCCAAAGACCACGCAGTTTGCCGACCACGGCCTTAGCCAATCAGCTCATGGCATTTCTCTTGCCACTGTGACATGTTCTGTGTGAAACCCAGTGTGTCAGTATTCCATGGCTATTTTAACAAATTGCCACCAATCTAGTGGCTTAATCAATATGAATTTAATCTCTTACAAGGTCTGTAGGACAGAACTTCTTAAGAATGGCAAGATTTTTAAAAATCTTATTTATCTCATAATAGCACAATGGATTACAACAATGGAAGCTTTCTTCAACTAATTTAAGTGACAAAATAAATGTATTGATAGGATAGGGGTAACTCACATCTGAAAATATGGTAGCTATGAGATCCAGACTAGGAACTAATGTAAGCACCACGGAGATGAATCTGACCAATCCCTTATTTGTGCTAGCACCACTCTGCTCAAGATTCAGATATTCATTAGAGTTTGATTGGCCATAGTTGGGTCATACTTCCACCCTATGACTTATGGTAGAATACTATGATTGACAGCCCTGCAAAGATTACCATTATGAGATTTGGGAGGCAGTGGGTAATTCCGTCAAGAGAAGTGGGGATATTATTAACAAGAGGAGGCAGAAAGGATGCTGGTCAGCTAAAACAACAGGTGTTTGCTATCCTACATTCTAGGGTTGTTGGGGAAATGAAATGCAGTAAGAAATATGAGGTGGTTGGGACACAGTATTCTAAATGTAGTAGTTACTATTAAAACTTCCACTTAAGTAAAACCAAGAGTCACTGCTTCAAACATCAAACATGCAATTTGAGAAAAATCCGTGACATTAATCAGATTTCCTATCTGGGAGAAAGATTTACCCCCTGGGAGGTGATGCACACACTCCTGCATGTTTAGAGCTGTTAGGCAGGCAGCCATCCAGATAAGCACTCAGCATGCAGGAACACCAATGATTGGCTCTTCTTCCTTCCCAAGTCTAGGCCTAGACTAGGACAAGCTCCCTGCTGAGGAAGCTGGCGTTGACTACAGCTTCAGAGCCAGTGTTCCTCTGGAGAAGGACAGTACTTGGCTCACTGGGTGATGCTCCAAGGCACATAAGGATCTAGTGGGGAGACTTAATCTCAAACACCAGCAGGTGCTAGAAAAATGGTGCATGGTCATGGAGACAATAAGCGTGATGGTTGGCAGCAATTTGGAGAGGACATGCTTGATGTAAGAGGGCACCTGCTGCTCTGTTCCAGCCAATGCAGTGAGGAGGGGGGGATGCAGGCCCCGTGTTGACAGATTGCTTGATTTTCAAAGAACTAGACATTCTGATTTTTAGGTGAAGTTAGTAGGGAATGGATTTAAAAACTTGGAAAAATACTTTGTCATCTAACATTATGCAGGCCAAAACATCCTATTTCGCAGTTAAATTTGTCTATTGGCTGGTCTGTTTGCCATTCCTGTTCCAAAAAAGGCCATCAGCCCATAACACTTCATTCGTAGTTGCTGCATTTTCTACTTTATTTCCATACTCATGCGGCCACTCATCGCTATTTATTTCAGCATGAATTTAGTTACAGATGAGAAGTGTTGGGGACAAGACTAGAAAAGCATTGGGGATGATTTTTCTCAGACAATGACTCGCCCGGCTGTACTCAGGACTGAGACTATAAGAAAGTATGTCCAGAAATGCAGGCTGGACAGGGTGGCCGCACAAGGTGCTTGGGAAAAGGCAGAAAACAGAATTGTCTCGCCACCCTCCCAAATCTCTTCACATGCTTATTCCCTAAAACACTTGTGGAGTCGGGAGTTGGGGTAAGAGACACATTATTATGCCAGGGTTTATCTGTAGTGACATTCCCTTTCTTCCTTCTTTGTTGGGCGTCTCTATGCACAGCTATCCTGGGAACGTCTGCCCTCTGAATGCCATCTCTACTGGGTTTGTATACAGTGATTACCTTCAAAGACTCCCATGGTGCTGTGGTTAGGTTTTTACAAGCTGCATGCTTTGTCCTCTGGGCAATTTCCTTTCAGCAGCTGGGCACTCCCAAAGGACACTGGGGTATCTGGAAGGCTCAAAGAAATGTAGATATTTTTCAGCAGAGCTTTGTCTTGTGCAGTAACGCTCCACAACACCTAACTTAATACAGGCACGGAATAAATGCTTCTTGATTGATTTATAACAGTGACCTTGCATATGGCAGAAATATAGGACCATGGCAATAGGATGCATTGGAAATTCCTCAAAAATATCTGCCAGTAAACATCTTTTTTTTTAATGAAGATACTTAACATTTATATCATTCATCACTCGTTTTGATTTTCTTCTGAAGATAACATGTAATTATTACCAAGAACAGGATGCATTATTCAGTTAATTACCATTATTGTAAACTATAAAATAATATGTAAAATTAAAAAGAGATACCGAAGCAACCCGTTCTGGATAATGGCTGCTTAAGGCATGAGAAGGACCCCAGAATTTGCCTGATGAGAAATTATGTCAGTGAACATTTTGTCTTCTGGCTGGTCTGATTTAATCGTGATTAAAATTTGATCACGATTTTTGGTCTCAGCATAGTTTCCAGTGGATCTCAAAACTTCAGAAATTTCACCAAGATTCAGGTTATACCCCCAGTTATTTCCAAGAGAACAGTCTGAAACCTGTGGAGCAGGTAAGAATGAAGAAGTCATAAAATATTTAGCATCCTCTAGTTTCCAACCAGTGGATGATTGAAACTTGAGGTTTATGGCCTCTCACACTCTTACTATCCAGATACGTGGAAGGTGAAGGGTGAAGTGTCCTTCTGACTTTAAATGGTTTTCTTGAGTGTTTTTAATTTAATAGAGTATCTGAGTATCTGAAGAACATGCTGAGAAATTTGAGTAGGAAATGTATTGCCACAATCCAATGGGAGCTGACTGCCTTAAGGGGTTTAAATTGTAATTATAAACATCTGCAAGTATGTTACATCTCATTATTAATTATGGATTATGTTTTGCTTCTTCAGTTCTAAAACTACCCATTGCGGGTTCCTTAATGACCCTAGAGAATTAGTGACCATTTTCTGCTGTCATTCTTCTATCCTCTTCCCATACAAACATGCAACTCTCATTTTGGGTTTATTCAATCTTAAGACATATCAAGTGGAAAATTGACCCAAATCCTCAGGTCTTGTAATACTGTGAAAATATGTACTCAAAGAGTTAAATAACTTTATGAATGTCTATTATTTTTAAGGAAACATTTCAGTATTTCAGAGCTGCACTACTGGGCTTTACTATAAGCTACAGAACTCGTTTCAGTTAACAGCAGAGCTATGCTTTATACCTGGAGGCTTGTTCATGGAGATGGAGGTCATAAGTGAGGTCTTATTGCAACATCTTGACAGAACTGGCCAGTATTATTAAATTAACTTCACAAATGCAAGCTAACGTGAAATAAGACAGGTGTCGGATATGAGCAATGAGACTATATCAGGGCAACATGTTGTTGGACAGAACGTGCCCCACCTGATGACATGACTATAGGCACAGGCTCTACTGTTGATGAAGACCCCAGGACTACAGGGTATACACATGGCAGAATAAATTATTCTACAATGCAATTTATATTTCTTTCTTTTTTTTATTGATTTTTTACAGAGAGAAAGGGAGAGAGATAGAGAGTTAGAAACATCGATGAGAGAGAAACATCGATCAGCTGCCTCCTGCACATCTCCCACTGGGGATGTGCCCGCAACCCAGGTACATGCCCTTGACCGGAATTGAACCTGGGACCTTTCAGTCCGCAAGCCGACGCTCTATCCACTGAGCCAAACCGGTTTCGGCCAAATTTATATTTCTTTAATGACAAAAATTAAATTGTCACTTATTAATTTGTGTATATAAATCAATGAACTAAAATAATTAATTGCAATTATTACTAAACTATGGGCCCAGTGCATGAGTTCGTGCACCTTGAAAGGAACTGTGGGCTGAGAGGCTGCAGTGGGCACAGGGGTGGATCTCAGCCCATCCTCCACGCCCCTGCCCAGCCCCTCCCACCACAGCCCCCCTGCCCCAGTCTCCTTTCTGACGGCAGCCCCTCTCCCACCACTGCTGCACACATGCACTGATGGTGCCAGTCCTGCTCACACCCACTGAAGGCGCAGAGTGATTGGGGCTGGCGCTGTCAGCAGGTGTGAGTGGCAAGCTGCTGCCCTGATTACCTCTCAGGAACAGGGGGGAGTGGAGAAGCCCTTAGAGGTGATCAGGTCCAGCAGCCGCTGCTTGCACCCACTGACAGCACTGAGTGATGGGGACTGGTGCATCTGGCAGCAGGTGTGAGTAGCGACTCTGGTGCCGGCAGTGGGTGCAAGCACCTGGCGGGACCACAACACGCAGGAGCAAAGAATTTTCAGTAACCACCAAAGGCTTGCCCTGATGACAGCAACCAGCGCCCTGCCTTGGTCTGGCACCCCTGCTCACCTGTTCCACCATCCCGCTGCAGCCGATGCCCACCATGTTCCACATGTGCCCCCCGGTGGTCAGTGCACGCTATAGCAACCAGTTGTTAGGTTGTTCTGCCATTCGGTCTATTTGCATATTAGGGTTTTATATATATAGATATATTTTAATCAAGAGTTCTTCTCAAAGGAACTAAAATAAATGATAAATGCACTTATACTCTACCTACAAGTTTACAGAAACATTTCATTTAATCACAGGCACTGAATGATGTAGACATAGATGATGAATTATGAAATTGCTAATTTTGTAGATTAAAAACCAACAATTATTAGCAATTTCATGTAGGTCACCCTAAAAGTTGAGAAAGCCAAACAGTTGAATGACTATGTAATTTGAACAAGCTCAGAGAGTTTGTAGGGGCAGAGCCAGCTTTGTGTCAATGTCTGTCTGCGTACAAGCCTCTTGGCTCCTCTGCTTTCAGTGCTCAGTCCTGCTCGGCGTCTCCATGGCCTCTCCAGCTGTGGCAGTTACACTGCAGTCAAAGCAACAGGAATACAGCAGCACTGCCACATTTTGCCAGGACACTGGGACACATTACGGGCTATTTCTTTCCTGAATCATCCCGTCTGTGTCAGTCTATGTTCCTGCCTTTGAACTAAGGTCTTGTCCTTGGTTATGCCCTAAGTGAGCAATGAAGCAGTCAAGAGAACTTAGGCCAGTTTCCTTAGAAACCAACTAATCACTGCACTCAGGAATATATACGGAGACAAACTAGCCAAGTGCATTGAAACACAAAGCTCCTACATAGATCTTTTATAAGCCAATAATATTGATTTTAATTAGTGTTCTAGATGTGTTCCCCAAGACATTGCACTATGGTGGGATACATAGATCTTTCCCCCCATATACATGTAATCTGAGGCATGAAACAAAAATATGCTAGCGTCTTATTGAAATTTATTACTTTATATAACTATGTGCTTGAATTTATTTGCCATAACTGGCTTAGTTATTTGCTTCATTGTCCTGGTAATTCAAAATACAGGAGTTGGCAAAAGTATGTTTATAGTTGTGAGCATGCGAGAGTTAATTATTATATTCTTATTTATTTATTAATTATTGTATTATTTATTACCATTATTATTAACCTACTTTTCCCTACTCCTGTATATTGCATTAAAAGAAATCAATTTGAGATTTAAATTAAATAGTAACTTTTTTTTGTTTTTCTTCTAGGAGATTAAAGTATATATGTGTGTATTTTTTTCCTTTCTCCCTTTCCTCCCCAACAGTCTCCTGTATATGTGGCTATTTCAGAGTCATTTTATTTTGAACTAACAAACACAGACCTAATATGGCATGGGCTAGTGTTTTCCTGATAGAGCGATACTAGATCATGTCAGTTATGATTTAATTTTCTGAAAAAAAAAAGTTTCAGATCCAGTTCTGTTTTGCAGTGGCTACCGTTATGTCTTTCTTTCATTTATCCCACTAAGATTTTTATCTCTTTGTGTCTGTATGGAACAAAATAAATATGTTTACTTAGAAATTCTATTTAAGATATGATAACAGGGTTAATAGGCTTTTGAATATTCTACAACTATATCATATTTCGTTCAGTTTCTTCTTTTTTTATGTCTAGTTTTACAGAACCAGTATTGTAGAAATTGGTTTTTATAAAAGGAAAATAAGCCCAGAGCATAAATAGGGTATGTGTTTTATTTCATGATTAGGGAGAGTATCAGACAAGTTGTCCAGATGTAATGCTGATTTAATTAATATAGTCCCAAATATATGCTATAATGATAGCTGATAATATGGAATTATGTGTATGTGACTTAAACTGGAAATAATATCTAGAGCAAGATTTGGCACACTTGGGCCCAAGGGCTAAAATCAGCCTGCTGCTTATTTTAATGTTTTACACAAATAGTCTTTTAAAAAATCTTTATTGTTGAAAGATGCCCCCTCCCCCCCATTGCCCCCCTCCACCTGGCTCCTGCCCCACCCCAGGCCTTCACCACCATATTCCTGTGTTCACAGGTAATGCATATAGGCATATACAATCTTTGCTTAATCTCTTCCCACCCCTCATCCCCCATTCCCTCTGAGATTTGTCAGTCTGTTCCATGTTTCCATGCCTCTGGCTCTATTTTATTAATCAGTTAATATTGTTCATTAGATTTCTTGTTCATTTATTTTGATTTTTAGGTCCAATTGTTGATAGATATGTATTTATTGATATTTTATTGTTCATATTTCTTTTGTCTCTTCTTCTTCTTCTTCTTCTTCTTCTTCTTCTTCTTCTTCTTCTTCTTCTTCTTCTTCTTCTTCTTCTTCTCCTTCTTCTTCTCCTTCTTCCTCTTCTTAAAGAATACCCTTCAACATTTCATGTAATACTGGTTTGGTGGTGATAAACTCCTTTAGATTATTTTTCTCTGTGAAGCTCTTTATCTGACCTCCAGTTCTAAATGACAGCTTTGCTGGATAGTGTAATCTTGGTTCTAGGTCCTTGCTATTAATCACTTTAAATATTTCTTGCCACTGCCTTCTGGCCTGCAAAGTTTCTGTTGACAGTATTATGGGTGCTCCCTTGTAGGTAAGTAACTGCTTTTTTCTTGCTGCTTTTAAGATTCTCTCTTTGTCTTTAATCCTTGGCATTTTAATTATGATGTGTCTCGATATGGGCCTCTTTAGGTTCATCTTGTTTGGGCCACTGACATTGGGGGTTGTTTATTACTGAACCACAACCCCCATTCTGACTAAGACAAGCTCCAACTTCCCCAAAGACTCAGAATTAACTAAAGAAATACCTTAATTATTTTGTATCAAAACTGGTAGACAATTATGTTGGCAGGAAGTTTTATGACTGAATCTTACAACTTTATCATCCAAGTATAAGGCTAACTTGAATGATAAAAAAGTATGCTTAATACTTTTTTATTAAGCATAGCACTAAGTTCAATTATTCACTGAAAATTGTGTGTCCAATAAAGTTAGCTACAAAGCAATTTGGTTTCTTGTTTACTGCTCCAGTTGTAGGACTTCCATTCAGCCAGATTTCAGGCAGTTCTGAATAATGGTTTTTCTGTATTTTAGTTGTAATTTTGATGTGGTTATGGGAAACGGTGAGTACCAGCATTTACCTATGCCACCATCCTAGTTCTTCCCCTATGTATGGATTATGGAAACTTTCTTGCTACAATGACACACTTGAGAAGCTGCAACAGAGATCATATGTCCTGTAAAACTGAAAATATTTACTATCTTTTTCATTTATCTTTCAGAAAATCACAAGAGTATTTAGAAAAAAAAAATCCCATGAAATGGATATAGGCAGAAGATTAAGGTACATTCTATTTACATCTAAATTAGAAGTTAGGGGAAAACATCTTCTCAGGCTAGATTGGGCATATTTTTAAAGGACTCAAAGAAAGTTTGGTATGTAGAGACAAGTGGGTATATGAACTGATGGAGTCAACTGAGTGGTGCTCTTAGCATGTACATATTCTAAAATAGTTCTGATTCTTTCACATTAAATTTATTTTTGTAAAAATGGCAAATGAAAACACTTTAAAAAAATTAGAGTCATATATCAAAGATTAATTCTGGAAACTTCATAGTATGTGTAGTTTCCAATGATATAAGTTGAGATTCCTCACAGAGAAGTCATCTGAATTCTGTTGTCATTGGGGCCCTCAAAAGTTAATAAATATTTCTATGCTTGCTTTACGTTTCTCACTTCAAGGATTAGACTTAGAACTTGAAATATAGCCAAAACTAATTGGATCCCTGTTCTGCTGTTTAGTTTTCAGTATCAACTTAGGTTCCGCATTAATCTTATATATCCCTTCCCCAGCATCCCATTTGGAAAGGACTGAATCATATGAAACTAAAAATAGCTAGAGTTTGATTAATATCTTGCAGGTGCCTGAAGGGGCAGCATGTAGAGGCCTGCTTCAAAATGGTGTCCAGAATTCATAAGTCTTCGTCTTGCTATAAAAGCAGATCAATGGCCATCACTAGTGAGCAATTGAGCATGGGCTTGACGGTTTTCTATTAACACTGGGTATTATAGATGATGCCCTCTCACATCCAAATATTCTTGCGACTCACAGTTGGCATCTTGCTGAAGATTAATGGCTCAATTTGAAATGATGGGTTTGTGATAGATTTCACTTATGATTGTTTTTTTTTTTTTTTACTATTTCACTTAACATTCTTCTCTTGCTAGACATTTACCAATTGGAGTCATCAAACTCAGTCAATGCAATATTTTAAGTTTGTACACATTCACTAGCCACAGCTTTTTAAAACTAACTTTTATGTATAACTGAGTCAAAGAAATAAAATTGGTATATTTTTTATTTTCTAGCTAATGGAAATTGTTCTTTTCTAGGTATAAATCACTGGATGACTAGTTTAGATGTCAAGTTTGGGTGTGTGTATAATTTTTAAAATTCACATAACATACTAGTCACAGGCTATTCATAAATTACCATTCTTAACTCTTTAAAGAAAGATTAAAGAAAACAAAGCCATCATTGGAAAAAGATAAAACATTTTCAAAATTGTGATTAAGTGGTCAATGAAAATGTTTTATTGAGGTTTAAACTCAAACCCCACAGTTTAGTAAAAAGTGCAGATTTTAGCTCTGGATTCCTCTTGCATTGCTCTTCCTGTTATGATACTTGTTGACTGATTTCAGTGAATCCACACGTGATGTTCTGGCCTCTGATCTCCTTGACTTCCTGTCCAACCATCAATCAATAGTGTCCTTCACACAACCTCAGCCACTTGCTCCCACACTTATACTTGGATATTGAGTATTGAGTTCTCTCTCTCTCTCTCTCTTTCTCTCTCTCTTCCTTCCTGCCACTCTTGATGATTACCCTCAGCTGTTTCCTCACGTATCCAACTCTGCTTCTGTCATTCCCACTTTCCACTGAAAACCTTGATTCCGATTTCATGAGTTAACAGGAACAAAAAGAAACAACATTCCTAAACTACACGACCCCCTCTACTCACCCACATCATCACAGCCCATACCCTCTGTCTTCCCTTCCTCACTGTGGATTCATTGTCCATGCTCCTAATGGAACAGCTGTTTTTATTGCAGTAGCTCCCATCCTCAGTTGCTTTGGCTTTCTGTCCTCTCTCTCCCATCAGCTTACCTCTCTGCTATATCATTCCTATCAATGTAAAAAAAGTGTTATTTCTTCTTGCTCAGAACAAACAACCTTCTATTGACCCCACTTCCTCTCCATCCCTGGTCTCTTTAAAGCAAAACTTTTCAAAACTGTTGTCTATAATCTGTGACTAATTCCTTTCCTGCTCATCTCTGTCTTAAATCCACTGAACAGGGAGTTGTCCTTCCAGTGCCATTAAAGTTTCTTTTATTAAGGTCACCAATAACCTTCCCACCCACTTAATCAGCAAATCATGTTGGATCTAGATTTCCATTACATCTCAAATCTCATCACTTTATATCACTTCTGTTGCTATCACCCTGGTCAAAGTCACCTGAATCATAACCCATGTGAGTCACTGCATGTTGGGCTTCCGGGCAGGTATCTCTGCCAACCCTCTTTAGGCCCCCTCCCCACACACCTATTTTCAGCACAACAATGTGATCTGTTACAAAGTAAGCATTCCATTAGACTCATTCTTTGAAATGTTCCAGTGTTTCCCAACTCCTTCAAAGTAAAAGTCAGTGTCCATATAGCCTGTGGGATTGAGTTCCCTTCCTTCACTTCTTCCTTACTAATCTCCACTGTGCTCATTTCCCACCAGTCACCTGGGTCTCCTTGATGGGCTTTTAACATGCCAGAATACTCCTACCTCAGGGGTTGGCCCTTGTTTTCTGTCTCTGCCTGGGATGCTATTTCCCCCATTTAGAAAATGGGCAAAGGCTTGAATAGATGCCTTTCCAAAGAGGACATATAGATGGCCAAGAGAAATATGAAAAAAAAAAAGCTCAACTTCATTAATCATCAGAGTTGCAAATTAAAATTACAATGAAGTATCACCTTACACCTGTCAGAATGGCTACCATCAACAAATCAACAAATGACAAGTGCTGGCGAGGATGTGGCAAAAAGGGAACCCTAGTTCACTGCTGGTAGAAATGCAGACTGGTACAGTCATTATGGAAAACAGTATGGAGTTTTCTAAAAAAATTAAAAATGGAACTTCTGTTTGACCCAGTGATCCCATTTCTAGGAATATATACTAAAAATCCCGAAACACCAGTTAAAAAGAATATATGCACCCTTATGTACATAGAAGCATTCTTTACAATAGCTAAGATCTGGAAACAGCCCAAATGCCCATCAGTAGATGAATGGATAAAAAGCTGTGGTACATTTACACAGCGCAATACTATGGACTTTGAAAAAGAAGAATTTCTTGCCCTTTGAGAGAGCATGGAGGGATCTGGAGAGTATTATGCTAAGAAAAATAAGCCAGTCAGAGAAAGACAAATATCACATCATCTCACTTATAAGTGGAATCTAATGAACAAAATAAACTGACAAACAAAATGGGTTCAGAGACATGGATGCCTGGAACAGACTGACAGATCTCAGAGGGAGGTGAGACGAGATTAGCCAAAGAATGTACATGTATATCTGTATAGCCTGTGAACTCAGACAATAGTCTGGTGAAGGCCTGGGGTGGGGTGGGGATTGGGTGGATGGGGATAAAGTGGTGGAAATATGGGACATCTGTCAACAATACAAAGTTAATTAAAATGTTTTTTAAATTATAATTTTAGTGAGATATAATTCCCATACTATGAAACTTATTCTTTTAAGTATACAATTTGGTATATTTAATGTAATCACAGAGTTGTGCAAAAGTCACTGTAATTTGAGAATATTTTTGACATCCTCCAAAAGAAACTCCAGTACCCATTGGCAGTCACTCCCCAGTCCCTACTCCCCTTCTCCTGACAACCATTGATCTACTTTGCACTTCTAAGGATTTTTCTACTCTGGACATTTCATGTAAATGGGACCTTGCCTCTGTGACTGGCTTTTCTCACTTAGTATAATGTTTTCTAGGTTCGCTTATGTTATGGGATGTATCAGTACGTTATTCCTTTGTGTTGCTCAATAATGTTGCATTGTGTGAACGTACCACATTGTGATTATCCATTCATTAATTGATAGGTATTTGTGTTGTTAACCTTTTTAGCTATTATGAATAAAGCTGCAATGAACAATCTTGTACAGGTTTTTGCAGATACATATATTTTCATTTCTCTTGTGTATACTGGTATACCTAGGAGTGAAATTTCTGGATCAGACTGTAACACTACATTTAACATTTTTAAAAACTGCCCAATTATTTTCCAAAGTGGCTACACAGTTTTTAATTCCACCAATAATATATGAGGGTTCCATTTTCTCTACAGTCTTGCTGACACTTGTTATTATCTTTAACACCCCCAGTTGATATACAGTGGTGTCTAATTGTGCTTTTGATTTGCATTTCCCTGATGACTAATAATATTGAACCTCTTTTCATGTGCTGATTTGCCATTAAGAAGGGCATAGTCCAGGGGTGGGCAACCTTTTTGTGAGTGCGTGCCAAAACCAGCAAAATCTCTGACTCAAAATTCTTCTGCGTGCCAATCCTAATTTTTTGAGAACATATTACACCTACTTGATATCTCTTTAAGGTGTACGTATGTGAAGAACCTTGAAGAAATAATAAAATTCATTCGAGCGACAAAAACACAGTATATGATGATGAAAACTACATTTATTTTTTAATGTATACATGTACACTGATAGTCCGACAGAAAACTTTATGACTCCGTTTGATATTATCAGTGGGACTTTTGCTGCTGCATCACTGATGACAGAGATTTTACATCAGGTTTATATTTCGTGACCTTCAGAGATATGCACGAGCTACTACTTTCATCCTTCAGGCTACTCTATTACGAGACTTAACAAAATTCATCACTGAGAACAAAGATTCACAAGTGTATGTGGATGAAACCAAAACACTGGTTGGATCTAGGAAGGAGGGAGAGTTAAGGCAGAGGCATAGAAATTGCTCTTCCCCTCTCTCGTCAATCCATGTCTATGGTCTTTAAGATAACTTGTTATGTAAAATTATTTATTTATCTAAGATGCACCTACACTGAGTTTATCTGAAAAATAAAAAAGTTGATATTAAGAAAAAAATTGTAAATGGAAGATTATAAGAGAGGGTTTCACGTGCCAGCAAAAGTTACTGGCGTGCCATGTTTGGCACGTGTGCCAGGGGTTGCCCACCCCTGGCACAGTCTGATATTATTTCGTTTTCAAGGAAGGCCTTTTTGAGGGCAACCTATTTTAGTAAATATAAATAGAGGTGGGATTTAGCTGGGATAAGCAGGAAGGAAAAATCTCTCCATGCTGAGAGAACAGCTATGACAAACATCTTGAGGCTCAAAAGCACTTGATTTGGGAGGAACTGAGAGAAGGTCGGCGTGGCTGGGCAGGAGCGAGGGAGGTGGGAGGTACAGTGACAGGCTCCGGGAAGTCAGCAGGCACAGAAGCATACAAACCTTTTGAAGACATAACGCAGCAAATTCATTGCATTCGCAGGGTATAGGGAAGACAGATGTTTTAAGCAGAGAAGGTAAATAATCTGATGTATGTCCATAATAGCTGATGATACATAGTACATCACATTCTAGGCACCATTCTAAGTGCTTCATATATATTTACTACGGCCATAACCCCATCGGGTAGTATGTCATTTTCCTATTGCTGCCACAACAAATTACTGCAAACTTAGTGGTTGAAAACAGCGCTCTTTATTATTTTACAATTCCGAAGGTCAGAAATCAGCTCCACTAGGCTGAAATTAGGGTGTCGACAGGGCTGTGTTCCTTCAACAAGTTCTAGGGGATAATCCATTTCCTTGTCTTTTTTTTTTTTTTTTTTTTTTTTTTTGGCCTTTGCTCTTTTTGGCTTGTTTTTTGTTTTTTTTAAATTAAATCTTTATTGTTCAGAATACCTTTGTTCATCTTTTTTTCCCTCCATAACTCCCCTCCTCCCAGTTCCCGCCCCACCCTCCGCCCTCACTCCCTACCCACTGTCCTCATCCATAGGTACACGATTTTTGTCCAGTCTCTTCCCGAATCTCCCACTCTCCTTTCCCCCGCAAGAATAGTCAGTTCATTCCCTTTCTATGTCCCTGATTCATTATAATCACCAGTTCATTCTGTACATCAGATTATTTATCCACTTGATTCTTAGATTCACTTGTTGATAGATGCATGTTTGTTGTTCATAATTTGTATCTTTACCTTTTTCTTCTTCCTCTTCTTAAAGGATACCTTTCAGCATTTCGTTTAATACTGGTTTAGTGGTGATGAACTCCTTTAGCTTTTCCTTATCTGTGAAGCTCTTTATCTGACCTTCAATTCTTTTTTTTTTTTAATATATTTTATTGATTTTTTTTTACAGAGAGGAAGGGAGAGAGATAGAGAGTTAGAAACATCGATGAGAGAGAAACATCGATCAGCTGCCTCCTGCACATCTCCTACTGGAAATGTGCCCGCAACCAAGGTACATGCCCTTGACCGGAATCGAACCCGGGACCTTTCAGTCCGCAGGCCGACGCTCTGTCCACTGAGCCAAACCGGTTTTGGCAAGACCTTCAATTCTGAATGATAGCTTTGCTGGATAAAGTAATCTTGGTTGTAGGTTCTTGGCATTCATCACTTTGAATATTTCTTGCCATTCCCTTCTGGCCTGCAAAGTTTCTGTTGAGAAATCAGCTGACAGTTGTATGGGTACTCCCTTGTAGGTAATTGAGTCTCTTTCTCTTGCTGCTTTTAAGATTCTCTCTTTGTCCTTTGCTCTTGGCATTTTAATTATGATGTGCCTTGGTGTGGTCCTCTTTGGATTCCTTTTGTTTGGGGTTCTCTGCTCTTCTTGGACCTGTAAGTCCATTTCTTTCACCAGGTGGGGGAAGTTTTCTGGCATTATTTCTTCAAATAGGTTTTCAATATCTTGCTCTCTCTCATCTTCTGGCACCCCTATTATTCTGATGTTGGTACGCTTGAAGCTGTCCCAGAGGCTCCCTACACTATCTTCATATTTTCGGATTCTTTTTTCATTTTGCTTTTCCGGTTGGGTGTTTTTTGCTTCTTCGCATTTCAAATCTTTGGCTTGATTCTTGTGCTCCTCTGGTCTGCTATTGGGTGTAATATTCTTTATTTCAGTCCGTGTATGCTTAATTTCTAGTTGTTTCTTTATCATAGCATCGAGGGTCTCATTAGTTTTCGTGAGGCTCTCCACAAGTTTATTGCAAGCCCTCAAAATTGTGTTTTTTAGCTCTATATCCTCCATTTCTGTCATGTTTTTTTGTCTCCACATTTTTAATGCTTTCTTGGTGCACCCCCTTGTGGTCTTTGTGCACAGTCTTGTTCTAGTTAAGCCTTGATTGTTGTAGTTAATACTAGAGGGATTTGACCACCAGGCCGATTGGCTGTGAGAATCAGCTGTGGGAAAACTTCTGTCCTCTGGGGAGGTGCTAATCTAGCCTTTGCCTGAGGCAATCCGGCAAATGGCTCTGGGCAGGGCTTGGGCGGGGTGGGTCGCAGGGGATCAACAGGGCGGGTGGAGGGAGCAGTTATGGCTGCTCTCAGTCCCGTTCCCAGAGGCTCCGCTTCTCAGAACCCCGGCAATCGCTGCAAACCTCGGAGAGAAAGCTGCCCTCACGTTCCAACTGATGCTAGACAATCCTGCTTCTCCCGTTTGAGTCTGAGTCCCTAGAGACTCGCCCAGATCTGGAGCTCAGAGTCTGAGACTCCCTCTTGATTGAAAACGACAACCGTGCCCTCAGCCACCAGCCCGATTTGCGCGCGCACCTCCGCACCTTTAAATTTTCCACACTCCACCTCCTCTGAGCCTGGGTATGCGTTGTCTTTCCTTCTAGTTGAAGAGTCTCTCCTCAGCCAGCCTTCCTGTGGTTCTGGGTGATGTCCGTTCCGTCTTTTAGTTGTATTTTTGAAGTGGTTGTTTGAGGCAGCAATCTCCAATGTTTACCTATGCCGCCATCTTGGTTTCTCCTCTGTTTTTTGTTTTGTTTTGTCTCATGAGCCTATCCTTTGGTTCTGCATCCCTTTTCACATCTTCTTGGACACTCCTGAGCCCTTATTCTAAGGCAGTGTTTCTCAACCTTCCTAATGCCGCAACCCTTCAATACAGTTCCTCATGTGGTGACCCCCAACCATAAAATTATTTTCGTTGCTACTTCATAACTGTAATGTTGCTACTGTTATGAACCGTCATGTAAATATCTGATATGCAGGATGTATTTTCATTGTTACAAATTGAACATAATTAAAGCATAGTGATTAGTCACAAAAACAATATGTAATTACATATGTGTTTTCCGATGGTCTTAGGCGACCCCTGTGAAAGAGTCGTTCGACCACCAAAGGGGTCTCGACCCACAGCTTGAGAACCGCTGTTCTGAGGGCTCTTGTGATGGCATAATTTAGGCTCATCTTTCCATCTCAAGCTCCTTGGAGTAATCACATGTGTAAAGTCCCATTTGTCACGCAGGAAGCTAGGAAGCATAGTCACAGCTGTAAGGGGTTAGGGATGGGACCTCTTTTCTGGAGGACATTAGTCTGCTACTGAAGGATGTATGATCATTCCTGCGCAGGAGCTATTCCCGGTCACAAGGATGGTGACGGCCCTGGATTTAAACCAGAGGTCTGCGTCCAGAGAGCACACCTTTACCCCGAGGCTACCCTGCACCTCATAGTTGCTCTGCTTTTACGAATGTGTAATTCCGTCTTTTCCGATGGCATCGACCTATTGAACTCTGCATCAGAATACGGTTACTGTAATGGATAAGTGATTCTCCTGTGTGCTTGCGGGCGAAGCTCAATAAGTCTGGTTCCTTCTAATGTGGTGGTTTATTATTTCTTACATTTTTATAAATGCTCTCCTAGATGTTAGCATTGGTATCTTTCTTTGACATTTCCAAAAAGTTGGCCATTGCACGGAGAAAAAAATCTCAGTGGTAAATTTGTACCTTTTAGTACAGGAAAGAAAATTTGATATTTGTGTAAATTGTTCTTATTATACAAACTAAATATTCTGTTATGTTTATCAGTTTTCACAAATGAGGAAGCACCCAGAATACTTGTCACTTAGGCCACTTTAACTCTCTGAGGCTAAATGTCAATTAATAATTTCTGCCTTATAGTGTTCGATTGTCCAGAAGATTTAATGGAGGGAAAAGTATATGAAATCATTATATAAAAATAAGAGGTACACATAGTCCCTCTATGGAGAGAAATCCTAACTGGAACTGAACTGTTAAACCCTGAATATGGTAAACAATAACAGTTCTATACTTTGCAGTTTCTTAAACCTAGTCAGATATAAGTACAATCAAAATGCAGCCCACAATGTACTTTGAATTTTAAGCCAAAGTCATATGCCTTCACTTAATTATTATTGGTGGAATAATTATTTTTGTCTTTTGAGAAAAAAATTTGCCTCAATGCTACCTCATCTGTAATTTAGCCTTTTTCTTACAATTATGCTCAAAATGAGTACAGCTTTTTATAGTTTTCGGGAAGCAAATACTGGAACCAACAAATATGTCCCCAGTAATACCCATTGTCTTATAGCATGTGAAACAAGGCTTCTCTTTTTGAATTGTTGATTAGGACTCTCATAAACTGTACATAAATTAAAATGTATTCTGAAAATAAGAATGCTCTGTGAAAGGAAACACCTTTACTCTTAAAAAAATGTTGATAATATTGTTAAAGAAGTCTTTGTCTGTAAGGGAAAATTTTATCCTTAATAATAGCAAAGCTGTTTACATGTGTAAATCCACATCGAACTCTTGAAAGTATGTAGTAGAGTTTAAATACTGGGTGAGATTTTGGTGGAAAAGAGGATGCCAGAAAATGATAGAAGCTCGTCTTAATTGTTGTAATTTTACTTCTTTAATTACAGTTTTCTTGTAAGCACAGCAGGCCACACTACAATGATATGCCAGTTCGGGCCATTTTGGGGTCCATTTCTAAGAAACAGTGTGCATGTGTGTGTTGTGTGTATGTTGTGTGTGTGTGTGGAAGGGGGATGTTGAGGGAATTCCTACAAATGTGCTTCCCTCTTCTTTATCCTCCCTCGGCCTTTGTCTTGTGCTTGACTGGAGCATAATCCAGGGGTTTTGGATGTTGTGGCACCAGTGGGGACGGAATCTGGAGAACTGGGTTTCAGAATCAGCTTCACCTTAAGTATGACTTGGATGGCACAGCCTTTTGGGGAACTAGCTCTCTAAATTACAACTGGAAGAACTGGACTTGGTGGTTCCAAATTGCTCCTCCCGTGTGCAGGTGATATGATTTACCAGGAGTTAATCACACAATGCACACTGTCCAGGGTTGACATGGTCCAGGGATGGCCAGCACAGGGTCATTCCTACTTGGCATTCTCACAGTTGGGAAGCCTCTGCTCATTCGCTGAAGTCTTGCCTCTCCACAGCTGAGGCCCTCTCTTTTGGTTTTGTTTTCTTGGATATCGGTCTTTTCAGATACTCTCTGTTTCACTTCAAAACCCAATTTAAGCTCTGCCCCTGAACTCTCCTGGTCACCGAAGAAAACAGTCCCCTCCCCTGCCCCCTTCGTTTTTTATTTCTCCAAGATGGAGAAAGAGAGTAAGTTCTTAAATCCCTACACCTTCTACATGTACTTCTATCTGCGTGGGTCCCAGGGGCTTGGAAACCCCCAGTGCTTTCTGTTTCACTGGTTCTCACTTTTGGCTTCTCTTGTTCACTCTTCCCTTCTTTTACTTTCTCCCTGCCTTTTTAAAAAAATATGTATTTTTTAATGATTTCAGAGAGGAGGCGGAAGGGAGAGAGAGAGAGAGAGAGAGAGAGAGAGAGAGAAACATCAATGATGGTAAACTGGGCATGTGCCCAAACTGTGACCTCTTGGTTCATAGGTCGATGCTCAACCACTGAGCCACACTAGCTGGGCTCTTCCTGCTTTTAAATGAGCACATGCAGGTTATTTCTCTCTGTTCTCTCTTGTTATTCATCTCTATCTATCCGTATTCGCCAAATAACAAAGTCAAACGTTTTATCCTTTACAAATAGCACATTTGATTTGCTTCTTCTCTAGGGAAGACATATTTGTATGCTGACCACTCACAAAGTTAAGGGCATAAAGAGGGCCAGCTCACCTATATCTACACCTCAGTGACCAAATACATATTTTATGGCTTTTTGTTGTTGCCATGATTCCAGATTGGGAGTCGGAGGATGAGTGGTCAAGTTATTTTTTGTTTTATTTCCTAAATGAGTACTAATTAAACATCTCAGGTGAAAGAGCAAGAGTAATAGCTTTTTCATGTAGAGTAGCAGAAAAAAATGGAAGTCATTGAAGATATCATGTGGTGTAAAACTTAGGAATGCATCTGTTTCTACTATGTTAACCTAGTCTCAAATCTATTCCAATGATAATTCATAAGTCACAAATATAAAATCTGAACTAAAAGAATATTTATCTTGGCTACTTAAGAGATATATTACAGACAGAGCTTTGCTACCCAGTGTGGTCCTTGAACCAGCAATGTGGGCATGGTCCAGGAGTTTGTTAGACAAATCCAAGTTCAAGGCTTCACTCCAGGCCTAGTAAATCAGATTCTGCATTTTAAAACCACCCAGGCAATTCTGTGCATTACAGTTTGAGAAACATTGCTCTAGAAATAGTTAATACAAAAAAAAAAAATCTGGGAAAAAATTCATATAGGTATGAAATTATAAACACATATTTTTTATTGGTAGATTTAAAAACTCACAGGAAAAATTAGATTCAGATTCGTACATAAAAGTTGCTCAGATTTACAAAAAGCACAGTATTTTCAGTACATATCCTAATCGTCTTTAGGTATAATTGAAATTCAGAGGGCTAATAAATATGGGATAATAATTTTAAATGAACACTAAATGTCCTTATGCTTGGGAAAGTTAAGTAACACTGTATGCTAAAACATCTCAGTTTAAAAGAAACGTGCCTTTATCCTCACTTCACTTGTTTCTCTCTATTGTGACCACCACTTCATTAAGGGGGTTTTCACAAAGGCTTAATCACACGTTCTTTGTGTCTCCCACCTAATTAAAATTATACTGCTCCATTCAGTAGAGGCCTAATGGTTTCAAAGCAGAGTGCTGAAGCAAAGCCTCAGGTGGATCGTTAAATGAGGTGTTAATTGGATGGCAGATGCATTAATTTGGGAGTAAGACAATCAACAAGCTGGTAGTTATAGATTCAGCTAGGAGGCCAAAGGGTCATTTTAAAGAATTGCCACTCCATTTTTAAAGGGATGCTATTTATACAGTTTTGCAGTCATGGGATCTGAAAGTCAGGTGAGTTCACATTATGGTTAAATGCTAACTGCCATAAGAACTAGACAAACAACTCGTTCCTTTTGCGTGGCATTTTTCTGTTTACTTCTGCTCCCCCCCCCCCCCCCCCCCCACACACACACCCCCTATCCCCGCCACTCTCCCCCACCAGCTCAGATGGGAGTGTTGGCTGCCTTCTCTCTCATCTTCAGCACCTCTCCCCCAACCTACTGTAAATCTGTGCACCCATCAATAGTCATAACCGCTTCCTTATCACACAATGGATGCTTCCTTTTGCCTGTTTCCTAACCTCGCTTCACCACTGACTACCTGTCCTGAGACATTTACCGCTTAGTCCCCTACTTAGGATACAGAGAAGGGGGAATGCTAGATGTGGCAAAGGAAAGTGAATCAGAAACATAGGACAAGGTGAGCCCAGAATGGGGTGCTGGACATCACAGTAACCTCTCCAAGCCGGCCCCGTACATCTATCTCTAACCAATTAGTTCATGTGGTCACTCTATCTTGTGAAAGAGATCATTCCTACAGACAAAATGTGTTTTCAAATATGGCTGCTGACACCCTAAAGCAGTGGTTCTCAACCTTGGCTGCACATTCCTCCGGAATGAGGCCCAGAAATCAAGATTTTTAAAAAAGATTCTCAGGTGATTCTAATGTGCAGCCAAGGTTGAGAACCACTGCCCTAAAGAAAATCACCTGGAGGGCTGTTAAAAATGCAGGTCCCTGGGTCTCACTTTAGTCTTTAGGAGTCAGAACCTTCAGGGATGGCCTTCAGAAACGAATCTTTACACAACACTCCCACATGATTAACTTGTACAATAAACCATAGTTACATCTTGGTATAGACAGGACGCCCAGCTTATTCAATCTACTGAAGACAGAACAATTCCCTCCCAGTCATTCCACCTTGGCTCTAGAAAAACAAGCAAGCAAACCAACAAAATCCCCACCTGTTTATCAGTGTGTTAAAAAAAGTAGAATTTTCAGTATGGGAAAGAGATGAAAACTGTGTAAATGCTATGTTTTTTGTTGTTAACTCTCTATTAATTTTCAAAGTAGGGTATCCTTAAGGACTGTTCAGCAATTAAATAAAAATAATAAAACCACTTAGCAGCCATACTCTATGAGGATGGTGATCTAGCTAAAAGATAGGTTAATGCAGTGGTCGGCAAACTCATTAGTCAACAGAGCCAAATATCAACAGTACAATGATTGAAATTTCTTTTGAGAGCCAAATTTTTTAAACTTAAACTATATAGGTGGGTACATTGTTATTAACTTAATTAGGGTACTCCTAAGGCTTAGGAAGAGCCACACTCAAGGGGCCAAAGAGCCGCATGTGGCTCGTGAGCCACAGTTTGCCAACCACGCAATTAACCGTTAATGTATGTGCCACCTTTTCACAATATTGCATTCACATAAACAGCTATAGGATAGAGATGGTGATGATTCTAAAGAGAAAAGCTTTCTATGTTCACATGCCATGATAGATGCCCAACATGGGCTCCACAAATGTCAACAAGGCACCATAGAACATGAATAGCTAAGAGAAAATGCGAAAGATGATGAATGGGAAATTCATCTGAGTAAGCAATCCTGGATTCAATTACTGTAACCTTTGGGGGCTAATTAGCAAGGTCCGTAGGGTGAGGCTGATACAGCGAATGCCCCAGGATATTGAAAATATAATAAGTTTTTCTAATTTAAAATGCAAGTTAAATATTTAAAATAGGCTTAGTTCTTTGGTTGGTCAGAAACATTTTTTTGACTAACTAAACTCGATTATTGAAACACCATTAATAAATACTAAAACTTATTTGCATGACCATATTAATTAACATATTCTAGAAAATAAAAAATTATAGAAAGCTGTCTTTTATTTTTATACTCTTAGTACTCTCAAGAGTTTTCAGCAAACTACAGGAAGAATATATATAAAGTATTGAAACTTATAATTTCTTATGGAAGTTTCTGTGTGTGAGCATAAAAACATTATTTTAACAAGATCAATAAAGTGTTACTATTTTCTATAAAAAGAAAGGTGCTATTACATGGTCAATTAAAAAAAACTTTATGACTGCTATTATGAAGATTAAAAGAGCCTGCCACTGATTATTAACTGCCAGTAAATGCCTTTTGCAAATTGACTTCAAAATTTTAGCTGCCACATTGAATTGTATTATTTTGAGCCTTGGAAAAAAAAATCATGGTGGTTTTCTAGAGGTATTTTCGACATAATTAGAAAATCATTTATATCATTCTGTGTATTATTCTTCTAGGTTAGAGTTGGTTGTCTTTAGGAACAAACTTTATTATTAGTCATTTCCTTTATGAAAAAAATTATACAAGTATATGTTTTAACTGAATTTATTTAAGTGTATTCAAAGCAAACATGAGTTGGAGACAGTTATATTTATTATCTATGACTAAGAGCCTCACGGAAATCTGATACACACACAGTTTTGTTTATGTCAAATATATTGTAGGCAAATGACTTATATAGATTAATCATTATTTATACTATGTCTCCCTATGAGGCAAAAGGTTTCAAATGTATATTTTAACCCCTATATATGTTAGATTGGTTGATTAGCTACTCTGGAATATAATAAAATGAGTTTTCTAATCCTCAGCTAATTTGAGGTTTCTTTTGTCATTATGCAAAAAATGTTGAGGTGGAAATGCTACCTTTGTACAGCTTCAAGTCAGTAGCTTTGATATAATTCCTAAATTGTGCTCTACAACTTGGTCCCAAATTTTCTATTTGTTGACTAGTGGTTTTCCTTTAAAGATAGGTGGGGATAAAAAAAAATAATTTATGGGTGACTAAGCAGTAGATGCCAAACAAAGGTTTGCTATCAGGATATTTAGTAAAGCTTGAGGTGGCCATAACTTTTTAACCAGCTAATTATTCCCTGACATAATTTTTATACGCTTATGTGAATCTCATCTCATATCTTCAGCAGATTCATTTTGCAAGAGTTATTGAGAATGAGAAGCAATTAGAACGTGTATACACTGCTGCTGGGAATGTCAAATGGTACTGCCACTATGGAAAAGAGCTTAGCAGTTTCTTATAAGTCAAACATATACTACCCAGCAATTCTACTCCTGGGAATTTACTTAACATACAAGAAAACATTTCCAAAAGAGGGTGCAAAAATGTTAGTAGCAGCTTTCTTTATAACAATAATAATTAAAACCTGAAAACAACCCATATGTCCATCACCAAGAAAGCTGAGGTATAACTACATAATAGAATTCTTCCCAAAATACAAAACAAGCAAATGGACAAACAGTTATAATCATATAATGGAATACTACTCAGCAATAAAACAAAATGTACTACAACATGGATAGATATCCCAAACACACATCCCAAACCATCTCCATTTCTTCCATATGCGCTGGAATATTTATGAATTTTCTTTACAAACGCAGAGATGTCACTAACAAGTCTGATTTTAAAATTGGGCAACCAGAGTTGATATGCAAAGTTTGTGGCTATAGACACGCATAGCATGTGAGAAAGGTCTGTCACTTGCATCTATAGATGCTTATGGCATACAAGGGGTTAAGCTGAATGACAGAAGCCAGAAATAAAATAGTACATATTATAACATTGCATTTATATAAAGACTAGAGGCCCGGTGCACAAAATTCATGCACTCAGGGGGTTCCCTCAGCCAGGCGTGTGCCCTCTCACAGTCTGGGAGCAGCAGGTGTAAGCCAGCAGTCAGACATCCTTAGCGCTGCCTTGGAGGTGGGAGAGGTTCCCACCACCACCACTGCTCTCCCCAGTAGTAAGTCCAGCTCAGGGCTTCTGGCTGATCAGCACTCCCCCTGTGGGAGCGCCCTGACCAACAGGGGGCAGCTCCTGCATTGAGCATCTTCCCCCTGGTGGTCAGTGCACTTCATAGCGACTGGTCGTTCCACCGTTTAGTCGATTCGCATATTAGCCTTTTATTATATAGAATTATTATATAGGATTACTAATCTATGGTGTTAGAAATTAGAGTAGTAATTGCCTTTGGTGGTGGGGTAGTGGTATGGAAATGATAAGAAACAAATTCAAATGAACTTTCTGGGGTGATAGAAATATTCCTTAACTTTATTGGTCAAATAATTGCTCAGATGTACACATTTTTCAATATTCATTGAACTGTACACTAATATCTGTGCATTTCACTGTATACAAATTATAATGCAATATAAAGATCTACATACAAACATGGATACATAAATGGATGGATGGATGGATGGATGGATGAATGAATGAATGAATGAAACTTATGGTCTCTGGATTCAGAAAGTATAGATTTAAATCTTGGCTTTATAACTTCTGGGCTGTGTGACCTTGAAAGGCTACTTTATTTTCCTTAAAATTAGTTTGGTAATAATTAGGTGTTGTGAGGATGAAGTAAGTCAATACATCTTAAGAGCATAGAACAGTGCTAAGATCAAAGTAATGCTTCAAAATATTTTGGTATTATGATATTATTTTCCCTGTGACATGAAGACATCAGTTGATTGTAACTCAACATCAACGTTCTGTTTCAAATACTATACTGTTTCTATCTAGGTTAGCAAGATAATTTATAAGCCAATAATCATGGTGTGCCTTCTTGTTTTACAAACAATTATTTGTTATAAACATGAAGGTACTAAATGATCACTTGCCATGTTATTGTGTTGAGTTAGAACTGTCCACAATTAACTGCTGTAATTTTAGCTGTCAATGTGGCAGGAGCAAAATTAACATTTAAAGTTTGATTGAGACCATTGAAAAGTTTGACCCCACATATTTATATATTTTTATACTGAATTCCAAAATTATTAGTTTAAATACAGAGCCCTATGAATAAAAGTCTTTGACACTTTCACATAATGGACAGAGAAAAAACCACTAGTCTTTATAATCGAAATAGCAGAATTAGAAGCAGTGAATACAACTTCCAGTTCACTTAATCCACTGAGAAAAGCTTGCTTTAAAAACACCAGAAAAAAATGAAAAACTTTAATAATTGAAATAATTCTTCTCTAGGATTTATCTGTTAGCTGAAATGGTCTTAAATTTCCTATTAGAAGGTAAATTTCCAAAGGTATTATGAATGCTTAAGCGTGTCTGACCTTAATATGTTCTACTTAGCATTCCATATGTGAGCCATAAGGAAGTCCTATCATCTCTCAGGACAGCTGTAGGCACAATGAATGAATGAGGTCATTCATTATTGCCCACGATTTTTTCTAAGGCCACTAGAAAGTCACTCCTTACATTGTTAGGAGGGCAATTAGAAAAGCAATAGACTTACCTAGTAGCAATTTACAGTTATTGAGTCATAGGAAAGTATTCCTCTTTCTTTATTAAATGCAGTCCCATCAGATTCCTTGTTTAAGACTTTATTTGCCTAAGCATATCTAGCTTTCTCCTATTCTGCTCAGAAATAGGTTATCTAAGAAAAGCTTTTAATTTTTTGATGTCTGAAGTTCTTGGATGTATTTATATCAAATCTGTTAATGATATGGCGCTCTGTTGGGATTAGTTAATACTGTTCCCTTAGCTGATCATATAGATTGAGGTCATAAAAAGTATAGAGATGGATTTACTATTACTTAAACACAACTTAAGGGCAGGGAATATAATTAGCATTTATGCTAATACATGTGTGTTTTTGTTTTTTAGATTTTTTTTTTAAAAGAATAGCTTATTGATTTTTAGAGAGAGAAGAAGGGAGAGAGGGAGAGAAACATGGATGTAAGTGCTCAACATCGATCTGCTGCCTCCTGCATGGGCATGTGCCCTTGACCAGGAATCTAACCTTTTGGTGCATGGGACAACACCCAACCAACTGAGCCACAACGGCCAGGGCATGCTAAGCACTAGACATGCTTTATTGGACTAATTTCATTTTCTACACAGTTATTACTGTAAATAATAACAGTAAAGTCATTTTTCTTAAGTATAAAGACTAGTTGAACTTCCATAGCTCCTACCCCTAGAAAATCTTTCCTTGATCTTATAGAAGTTAGTCACTGTAGACCCACAAACTTTTGACATGTCATCTACGAACTTAGTCCTACAGGCTATGATTTCGTTACAAATTAAATGGCAGTTCTTGAAGTCTTGACGCCTGTCCATTAAGTCTGAGACTGGAGTGAACAATTCATTTTGCACACATTTCATAAGTCTCTAAAAAACAGGGCTATAGTATGACAGGCCATGGGAACACAACCTCAGCCGCCACCACACTTCTTTAAATATATGTATCCAAACAATCCAGACTCCAACAAAATTAAATTAGTCCCCATTATCTTCCTTCACTTGCTTCAGGAATGTCAGGATTTTCTTGTAAATATTTCTGACGCCTACTGGCAGATTCCTTATTGGGTGCAAAGTGAGCTATTGGAGGGAATAAGTCATCGTTTTTGCCTTTTAACTGCTGGCAAGTTGTTCAAAAGTCTTTTGCTGAGGTGAAAATTCATAAATGGGCAGTGAGGAAGACATCACTAAGCCCTGGGAAAATGGAGGAAAACATCCCATTTTAAAAGCCATTACGGAGGCTTTTAAAATGTCAGTTTGAGAACTGCGGGGGAATTTATTGCATTATTTCTCTGTGATAATTTAAAAACAAAATGAGTCTTAATGTTATTATGCCTCTGCAGGGAGCCTCTTATAATGATGACCTTCCAGTTAAAAAAAGATATGAAAGCAAAATTTACCGTAGATGGCATCGTATAACTAAAACTGTAATTTGTATATTGGAAGATAGTTGAAGAAATTGAAGTTTAAAATTTTCAACTCGGTAGTTGAATATTCCCTCTTATTTTCCTGTGTTCATTCATCTTTTCAGAATTATGAGAGAAACAGTTCTTTCCAATTCTATTTTAGCCTGTCCACAAAATGTTAAAGTCAAGATAATGATGGCGATAACTAAATCCTATCAATTTAATCATAGTAGTTGGCTAGAAATTATGATTAGAAAGTTTTACCCCTGTTTTCATAACAACCCCCAAAGGTTAAAAAATTTTCTGACACGTGTTTTCTATGTATCAATTGGCATAATTTATATAACATACATAATGGTTTCATTGTTTGCTCCATTTGGGGGGAATTCTGTTTTAATGTAGATGGGAGAAGAAATATTTTCTTCTAGGCTCCTTGAAACACTTCCTATAGCTGCTTCCTTTGCCTTGTAGCTAAGGCAGGACTTATGAAGCAGGAAAAAAGGGCAACACGTGATACCGGGGGGAGGCATGAATTCAAGGTCAGTGGAACGGAGCTGGCACCTGAGGCTAGCTCTATGAGTACAGCTTTGGGGTCAGCACCCCAAGCATGTTCAGTTCTTGCTTCCAGTCTACAGGGTGAAGCAAAATAATGGCTAATACTCAAGGCAACCAGCATACCACCATCCTTAAGATCTGTTAAAAGGCTGTTGGTTCCACTCCCAGACCTGCCAAAAGAAAACAGCTCTCCAAGTCCCCCAACCACCAGGCTGGAGCTGAGATGGGAGCTTAGAGAAGAGGATAAGGACACACATTAGGCACTGAGCCCTGGGAGGCAGCAGCAGGTAAAACGGGCCTGATTATTATGTTAATTATAATCATGATCAGGCCTGAGAGTGATAATTACTCTGTTTTGTCTGGTAATTATACTCCGTTTGTGACATCCATGTTGTTAGGGACAGGGTATTAGAGGGAAAATCTCATGGCTATCTCCTGCATCAGGTCCCTACTTTTGTAGCAGGTCATGGGATGACTCCTAAGCCTTCCATTGAGAGGTATGGAGAGTCCTACCTATAAGTGCTGGAAAAGAGAAAGGAAAGGGACCAGGAAGAAGGCAGGAGACAGGACACACAACATTCAAGATCTTTAGTCCAAGATTCAGACTTCACTGCTAGAATGGGAGTGCTTGCTTTCTCAGGACTATCTTAGGATCAAACTGTTTTGAGCATCTCTTAGATTTTTTTCTTAATGTTACAGCTATTGGCTACATTATCGGTGGTTTCTGCTTGAATGTGGAATTTGTGGTTCAAACCAACAAAAAGATTTGTTCAATAAGATTTTTTTGTCTTGTGGAATCTGTGCTGCCGCTTGTAGAACAGGATGGGGAACAGGAGTTCCCCGAGAGGAGAAGGGAGATGCCTTCCACAAGCATGGACCTCGGAATTTTGCCAGAGACAAAGAGGAGTGTAGAAATATGGACGCACTTCAATTACAGTGAATAAATGCTAATTTAAAAGTCCACATTTCATATTCTTATGTCCTCAGCTGCTTTCCAGTTGGCTGAGCGTGACTGAACATGACACAGGGAGTGAAGTGCAAGACCACAGAATGCAGATATGCTCACGAAATTAAAATACAGTTTTAGGTTTTCTACCTGCCTTTAAGGCATAATTCGCTATATATATATGACACCTATACTGAGGATAATATAGGAATTTACTGTTTTTTTTTTCACTCTGCAGATGTTAATAGCTGGGACAATTGAATGATAGAGTTTATCTCATTGAAATTCTGTTTTGTAGAGAGAAAAGGAGACCGATTTGGCCCTAGCAAAAAGTGCCACAACAGTCATGCCAGCATGGCTCAGTGGTTGAGTGTCGACCCATGACCAGGAGGTCACGGTTTGATTCCCAATTAGGGCACATGCCCGGGGTTGCCGGTTTGATCCCCAGTGTGGGGGCATGTGGGAGGCAGCCGATCAATGATTCTCTCTCATCGTTGATGTTTCTAGCTCTTTCTCTCCCTTCCTGTCTGAAATCAATGAAAATATATTTTTTAAAAAGCGCTACAAGATATACGACGTAGATGCAGAAACAAATCACACTGAAAGGAAGTTTGTGCAGTGGGTGACGCTCAGGCCCATAGGGGCGTAGCTTACACTGCATGCCCCCAGGGCAGAGACTTTCGTGTTCATACTTGCCAACTCGTCTTGAATGTGTGACAACAAAAAGAACGTGATAATAATATTAATTATTGATAAATATTTGAAAAATACACCAAAATGATATGCTGTCAGATTTTTTTCTTTGAAGTTGCCTCTTTGAAGACACATATGCTGACATACTCAACAAATCCGTTCCAATAACTATTTTGAAATTCAAAGAGAAAACATGTAATGCAAGTCTATTTTCATCAGAATTTGAGTGCATATAACATCTTGGTTTCTTGGGATTGACATCAGTAGGAATTGGCCTCCTCTTTAGAACTTCATTTTTAAGATTCATAGGGATGGTTCTTCTGATCATTCTCTAGAGATATTTCTGGGAGAATAAATTGTGGCTTGTTCATCATTTATTTCAGGTGACTCTCAATAAAGCAGTATTTTCAGATTTATCTGCTAGATCTCAAATATAATTTAGCTTCAATCCTAGATATATAACAATAGTAATAACAATAACAATATGGCTATTATAACATTTGAGTCTTGGTACATGCCAGGGATCATGTGTTTTTTTAAAACTTAATCTCCTTTTATCCTCAAAATAATCTTATAAGGGTAGGATTTATTTCCCTTAATTTTTCTTTTCTCTTTTTAGCTTCATATTCTTTATTCACAGAGTGTAAATAACTTGCTCAAGATCTTATAACTAGCAAGTGAAAGAGCCTTTCATAACCCAACACTAAATCAACTTTACTCACTACCTAAGCAACTGAATCCATTGAGAAGGACACACAAGACACCAAGTGCACATGTACCTTTGGCACTGCCCGGCAGTCTTGCACTATTTCTCTGTTCAATATACTCAGCCAACACTTCGCTGTCAAACCTTTTGCCCTGTCTTCTGCCCTCTCACTCTAAGCTGATGAAATTGCCTCTTACTTCAAAGAGAAATTAAAGTAATCAGAGAGAACTCCCTGGAATCCTTTTTAACTTTCACAACTCCCCACCTCAGCACACATTCTCTTTTCTTCCCTCTTGTTACAGTAAAAAGGCACCCTCCTCCTATAGCCACTCACCTTCTCCTTCAGCTCCCAAGACCTTCCCTACATATCCGTTTTTATGTCTTGTATATTAAATGCAAAATAGGAATACACATTATACTTAGCTCTTAAAGTCATCATCGGGATCCAGCTAGGATATATATGAAAAAGTGTCTAACACATAACGAACATTGTCTATAGGATAACGAAGATGAGAAAGGTGAGCCTACTCTCTAGTCATCCTTTTCTTCATTGAAAACTATGAACCTACATCATTCCCAACTTCGCTTTTACAGAACATTGGCAGAGGTATGAACAGTAGAAAAAAATCAAGGGCAACAGAATGTCTGTGCATGCTTCGGGAATAGTTGTGGTTTTAAAGCAGGAGGAGGCTCGGTGACTTGAGAAACAGGTTTCCTCTTCTTTTATTGCAAAAAAGAATGTCACTTAAATGTCTGAGTGGGTGCTCTGTGAGCTAATATTATGATTCCAAGGAATTATAAAAAGATTGCAGGCTCCTTAATGTTGTTTTTCCTCTAGATTTGCTTCTCTATTCTCTCAAGCTTTTCTGGCCTAGGAACTCATGTGCTAGTTTCGGCATTTCAAGAGGACACTGTGAAATTTCTATTCAGGGCATCTCTCTGGAGTTTATAATTTTAATGAAGAATGAAGTAACTTCAGTGTGGAGACAATTACCTGGAAATTTCTCCTCTCCCAGCTATTTTAAATAATTTATTTACAATAAGTAGTAATGAACCAAATGCATTTTTATAAAAGGCTTTAACCTTTCAAGTAACATGATTTGCAAGTTTCTTGTTTGCTCATCTCCTAAATGTCAGGCCAAATTATGTGTTCATTCTATAGCCACAATTCTCCTTCTCCATTTGGTTACTTTTTCTTAAAAAAAAGGGGGGGGGTATCTTTTGATGTGTTTAAAATGTTGGCACTATTCACCACTAGGAGATTCAATACAACTTTTTTTTGTTATCACTTAAGTGAAACCCCAGATCATGAAGAGGAACAAGTTAAAAAGCAATGTGTTTAGTGGGAGAATAAACATGAAATCATCTAGTTCAATATTTTGATTAATATTAGTAATTTGTAAACTGAGGATGTAGATTGATTGTCTTCTCCACAAGTGACCCAGATGCTTGGAGACAGTATGCACTGTAATTTCCAGGCCTCTCAGCTCCCTCCTATCTGCCTCCCATCCAAACAGTGTGAGCTCTAGAAGTGTAGGATGTATAAAATATATTCATTCCCTCAGTCAAGCAAAGATTCTATAACTTCAATATTTTAGAAACATATTTAGGAATCTTTTCTAATTAACTCATAGTCAAGCAGAGATTTATCTTTTGATCTTAAAAATCATTTAAAATACATTCATTTGCTTTTCTACTGTAATAACAGTAGGTGCAATTTAACTCCTTTTTGTTGCGTTATCTTAACTGCTTCTGATTCATCTTCTTAAGCATAAATGGTAGAGTATAATGGAAAAGCATAATTGTCCTGCATAAGGTAAACAGATATAGGCTGACTTACAGGACTCATCTTTTAATTCATGCAGCTAAGTTAGCCAACTTAGGGCTTCTGCCTCTTACAGTTTATGGGTCTGTAAAATGAAGATGGTACCTTTTTGTTTTCTTTCCAGGATTTCTGAATGTTCAAGGAGATGACCTATGCGACTATGTTCTTTAAAATATAAAATATTACAGGCCCAATGCACAAAATTCGTGCAAGGGTAGGCCTTCCTTCCCCCAGCTGCTGGCACCAGCTTCCCTCCGGCTATTGGCACCAGGGCTTCCCTCTGGCTGCCAGCATCCAGGACCTGGGCTTCCCTCCAGCTGTCCCCCAACCGCACCTGCCTTGGCCTGGCACTGCCTGTGTCTGCTGCCACCTTCCCTTTCCCCCTTGATTGATCTTCCTGCTGGCTGGTGGCCTAGGCCTCCCTCTGTGGGGCAATCGTGGGGCAATGGCAGGACCCCCTAACCAATTGCATTCCACCAGCCTTGGCTGGCCTGGTGCCAGTGCGTGTCATAGCATGGTCGTCTGGATGGTCGCACTGCTGTTCAGCCATTTGGTCAATTTGCATATTATGCTTTTATTATTATAGACTAGAGGCCCGGTGCACAAAAATTTGTGCACTCGGGAGGGGGGAGGAAGGGGGGGTCCCTCAGCCCGGCCTGTGCCCTCTCGCAGTCTGGGACCCCTCGGGAGATAATGACCTGCTGGCTTAGGCCTGCTCCCGGGTGGCAGAGGGCACGCCCAATCCCTAGGTGCAGCCCCTGGTCGGGCTCAGAGCAGGGCCGACTGGGGAGTTGGGGCGCCGCCCCCTGTCATGCACAGAGCAGGGCGGATTGGAAGGTTGCCATGCCACCCTCAGTCACACTCAGGGTAGGGCCGATTGGGGTGTTGGGGCACCGCCCCCTGTCACACTCAAGGCAGGGTTGATGGGGAGGTTGTGGCACCACACCCTGTCACGCACAGAGCACGGCCAATCAGGGGGTTGGGGCACTGCCCCCTGTCACTCACAGAGCAGGGCCCATCAGGGGGTTGAGGCGCTCCCCCCTGTCACTCACAGAGCAGGGCCCATCAGGGGGTTGGGGAGCTCCCCCCTGTCACACACAGAGCAGGGCCCATCAGGGGGTTGGGGAGCTCCTGCCTGTCACACACAAAGTAGGACTGATAGGGGAGTTGGGGCACTGCCCCCTGTCATACACAGAGCAGGGCGGATCAAGGGGTTGGGGCACTGCACCCTGTCACACTCAGGGCAGGGCCAATGGGGAGGTTATGGCTCTACCCCGTCACACACAGAGCAGGGCCCGTGGGGGGGGGTTGGGGCGCCGCCCCCTGTCACACACAGAGCAGGGCCGATCAGGGGGTGAGGGCGCTGCACCCTGTCACACACAGAACCACAGGGCGATCAGGGGGTTGGGGAGCTCCCCCCTATCAGGCACAGAGCAGGGCTGATCAGGGGGTTGGGGCGCCTTCCCCTGTCATGAACAGAGCAGGGCGGATAGGGAGGTTGTGGCCCTGCCCTCTGTCACACACAGAGCCACAGGGCCATCAGGGGGTTTAGGCGCTGCCCCCTGTCACGCTGATCCTGGTGCTGGGAGGCCTCGCGGCTCCACTGATCCTGGTGCTGGGAGGCATATTACCCTTTTACTATATAGGATAGAGGCCTGGTACACAGGTGGGGGCCAGCTGGTTTGCCCTAAAGGGTGTCCTAGGTCAGGGTGGGGGTCCCCACTGAGGTGCCTGGCCAGCCTGGATGAGGGGATGATGGCTGTTTGCATCTGGTCACACCCCCTTCAGGGTGGGGGTGGGGTGCCTGGCCAGTCTGGGTGAGGGGCTGAGGGTCGTTTTCAGGCTGGCGGGTGACTAAAGCTTCCAACCTGTCCTTTTTTTCTTTTTTTTTTTTATTCTGGGCCAGCTTTAGTTCTGAGGCTTGCCTCTAGCTCTGAGGCCTCAGCTGCTGAAAGCAGGTATCTGGTTTGTTTGGATTCTATAATTGAAACACTGTTTCAACTCCAGCTCTGAGATCCTGGCTGGCTGAAAGCAGGTTTCTGGGGTTTTGTTTAGCTTCTATATTTGTAACAATGTTTCAAACTGCAAGCTCAGAGGCTGGCAGCCACAGGCGGGGAACATTGGCTTCCTTTGTCACTGAAGCAAGCAAGCCTCCTGTTAGCTTCAAGCTGCCTGGCTGCCGGCCGCCATCTTGGTTGGCAGTTAATTTGCATATCGCCCTAATTAGCCAATGGGAAGGGTAGCGGAGGCACGGCTAATTGCCATGTTTCTCTATTATTAGATAGGATTATACAATTTCATGGTAATATTGGGAGATTTGACAAAAAAAATATATACAACAGCAAGTAGAAATGCATGTAGGGAAGGCTATTTGGCCAGTTTTCTAGAGCCTTCCGGGGTCAACACCTGGGTGAATGTGCTGTGATGTAGGGTTTAGTTCTCAGCTTTGTATACATAAAAACCCCATTTGATTGAACTCAGGTGCAGGTGAGTTGACTAGCAAACACTAAATTCAAAATGTTCTGATCTCTAAGCCAGAAAGAGCATTCCTAATTATTAAAAATATGAATAATTTACAAACTGAGGATGTGGATCCTCGTTCTTTATGGTGTCAGGCAGGATATATAGGCACGTGAACTTGGTAAAGAGGAAATTAGTTTTTTCATTTACAAAATACATTCGAGCATGGCCTCTGTGTGTGTGTTTGTGTGTGTGTTTTTACCTTCTTGCTATTTGTCTTTATTATTCTCTTTCTTGCTATATATAAGCATACAAAAAAGTTTTAGACCATTTGAGACTAGGTTATATGTATGCGTGGGAAAAACATACAGGTTATGATTATTACAGGTTAATAGCTTTATTCACACAAAAGGATGTCACTCGCAGCTATAAACCGACTTTTGCCCACCCCTATACATCATGCTCTTAGTATTATCCCTTAGTATTTCAGTGTGTATTTCCTAAGAACAAGGATATTCTCTTATATAATCTTTAATGCAGTTATCAAATTCAAGAAATTTAACTTTGATACTATACTATTCACATTCCATTTTTGTCAATTATCCCAATAATAAACCTTTTAATGTTTTTATCCCTTTCAGTAAAGAATTGCATTTAGTTGTCATGTTTCTTTAATCTCTGTTACTTCGAACATCTTCTATAATAATAAAAGCATAATATGCTAATTAGACCTGACGTCCTTCCAGATGTCCTTCCAGATGACTTTCCAGACGAAGCCGGGGCTGCGAGGGAAGCCCAGGTCCCAGGTGCAAGAGGGAAGCGGTGCTGGCAGCCATGGTAAGGAAGGCCTACTCTTGCATGAATTTCGAGCATCAGGCCTCTCGTTTTATAGAAATACAAGCCAGTTTTTGCTTCTCTCTCTCTCTCTCTCTCTCTGCCCATCTTCCTCCCTCCCTCCCTCCCTCCCTCCCTCCCTCCCTCCCTCCCTCTCTTCCTTTCTTTCTTTCTTCTTTTCTTCTTTCTTTCTTTCTTTCTTTCTTTCTTTCTTTCTTTCTTTCTTTCTTTCTTTCTTTCTTTCTTCCTTCCTTCCTTCCTTCCTTCCTTCCTTCCTTCCTTCCTTCCTTCCTTCCTTCTTTCTTTCTTTCTTTCTTTCTTTCTTTCTTTCTTTCTTTCTTTCTTTCTTTCTTTCTCTCTCTCTTTCTTCCTTTCATTTTAAGAGAATGTTCCTCATTGTAGGTTTGTTCAATGTCTCCTCATGATTATGCATGCCTGGCATGAATCTACATGCTACTGCTGACAATTGTGTCCTTCTAAGGATATAATATATGAAGATCCTCCTCATTGATGATATTAATTTTGATCATCTGGTCAAGATGTTACCTTGTTTCTCCACTAAATAGATACTGTTTCCCCTTGACACTCATGAGCAATCTGTGGGGAGACATTTTAAGACCATACTTTGCTCCTCATTAAATGCCCCATCCACCTATTTTTCATATATTGATGATTCTCACCTGAACCTTTGTCAGGTTGCAGTGATTATAAATTGAAAGGCTGCTTAAATAGTATGATTGTTCTCACAAGACATATTTTAGCCAAGCCATGAAAGACCCAATGAATCCTCTTCACTCCCAACAATAGGTAAAACTATTTGATGAGCCTTTTCCCTCCAGAGCATTGGATAAGCATTGCTGACTTCTGTTTCTTTCAGCTTTTCCATGCTCTAGGCTAGCCATCCTCTTTCTGTTCAGTCTTTTTCCAGACGGGGTGAAATGCATTTTTTTCCTTTTTTTTGTTGGTATCTACAGACAAATTTCGGACCTGTCTTTCTGTTATTATAGCCAGATCCAATTGACCAGAGTTTTACTTGTTTCCAAACACTACTAATTATTATTTGGCCTCTGAGTGCCGTAGTACCTATAAACATGATGTTGATATTCTGATTTATGGTAGAACTGTAAGATGGCAAGTGTTTATTGATCATTAACATTCCAGTAACATCATGTCCTATGTGAGAATAATAAGGACCATGTGCCAGATATATTGAGTTAAAAAAGAATTTAATAGACTCAAGGAGATACTTATATATTCATGTTCATAACAGCATGATTCACAGTAGCCAAAAAATAGAAGCACCCAAATGTCCATCAATAGATGAATGAGGGCATGTATGGGAGGCAACTGATCTGTGTTTCTCCCTCACATCAATGTTTTTCTCTCTCTCCTTTCCTCTCTTTCTAAAATTAATAAAACATATCTTTAGGTGAGGATTTAAAAAAGTAAGAAAAGAAAACCATGATGCACCTAGGGAGAAAATAGGTATGTTAGATAAGTTCCTCCAGGCATCCTATCTAATAAAGAGAGAATATGCTAATTGACTGCCCCACCCTCAAAGATGGTGGTGCCCACAGCCAATAAGGAGGGAATATGGCACCTACAGCCAATAAGGAGGGAATATGCTAATTTACTGCCACACCCTCAAATATGGCAGCACCCACAGCCACAAGATGGCTGGCAGGGGAGAGCAGTTGTGAGTGATCTGGCCAGCAGGGGAGGGCAGTTGGGGGAGACCAGGCTGGCAGGGGAGGGCAGTAGGGGGCAACCAGGCTGGCAGAGGAGAGCATTGGGAGTGACTAGGCTGGCAGAGGAAGACAGTTGGGGCGATCGGGCCAGCAGGGGAGGGCAGTTGGGGCCAATAAGGCTGGGAGGGGAGCAGTTAGGCATCGATCAGGCTGGCATGGGAGTGATTAGGGGGCAATCAGGCAGGCAGGCGGGTGAGTGGTTGGGAGCCAGCAGTCCCAGATAGGGCCTAAACCAGCAGTCAGACATCCCCCAAGGGGTCCCAGATTGGAGAGGGTGCAGGCTGGGCTGCAGAACACCCCCCTCAAGTGCACGAATTTTGTGCACTGGGCCTCTAGTGAGTTATAATGCCATTGGCACTGAGGTCAATGTTAATTAATCAATATATAGTACAACTAGAAAAGGGAAGATAAGATGTGCTGATCTGGATCTTAGGCCACCCTGGGAAGTGCTAACGTAACATCTATAGTGAATACTAACACTACGGAAAAGGTGGAAAAGTGGTTAAATTTGTGGATGCATGAGATGACAACTGATTTTTTAGAACATGAATTAGACAGCATTTTTATAAGTCTGAAAGCCAAAGACATTTACAGTCAAATTGTCTGGGGTCAGGAAAATGTTAAACCCTTCCGGGATAGCATTTTATTATAAAGAAATACTGTATATAATTAATTTTTTTATAAGGGAGATATGTTAAATGAGGTGTCTTTAGACAGAAACACACACAAAAACAAGGTTATATTCTATAGGTTGATGAAAAATTTTGTGACCAGAGGTTCATAAGAACTTAACCCTCAATTTTCTCTAGAGGCTAATTTAGTGTTTGTGAGAAGTTTATAAAACATAGTTGCCACAAATTAAAATGTAAAAATATTCATATTTTGTGGTTATTTTTAAATGGTGCTCCAAGAACACTTGCTAGAATTGAACAAGGGCTGAGTGATTAAGCCGTATTCTTAAAAAGGGGGTACATAAGTGGTAAAGGCCTGGGCTAGGGAAAAGAGGTGGGCTAGAAGGGGTTAATGGGGGAAAAGGGGACATAGGTAATACTGTCAATAATAAAGATTTAAAATGTTAAAAAAGACGGTCCATGAGTTATTATCTGCCTTCTGTCATAGCAGTTGTGTGTTCCCATTTTACATATGAAAGTTCTGAATAAAATTTTGTTTGAAGAAAAGAATCTGAAGTATTGTTTCTTTTTAATTAAAAATTTGAGCCGCTGGAATTGAATATCTCTTAAATATAAGAATTATTTTAATTCTGACACTGAATTTTAGAATTTTCTTAAAATCCATTTGAAATATCTTGTTTTCCAATGATCACCTAAAAAGATATTCTTTTCATTGATGAATGATTGCTACCTTTCAAAATTCTTTTATTTGCATGGAAAAGTCAAATGCTTCATTGCATCACATGCTTGGCGTGTGGAAGTCCCAGTACAATCAACCACTTTCTAATTATCCTGAGAGTGATGAGTCTCAACATAGAAGTGCTTTGATATCAGCATTTGAGGATATTGGAGCAGCTGTCAGGTTGAAATGTGTTTACATTCTGCCAAGGATTCTAAAAGCCAAACCATACAAGCTAAGCCATTAAAATGCCTAAATTCTGAAAGCAAGCATATTCTACAAAATAATAAGAAATACTAATTTATATTACTCACTAAAAACTAAAATTTTATTTTCTCCTAAAATAGATGATCCTTATTATCCTGTTTTCCTCTTTTAACTTACTGCCTCTAACTTTTTCCACGCCTCATTAATTGATTTACTCCAAATGAAACCCAATGGCCAGCTTAAAGTTTTATGTTAATAGTCAGTTTAGAGTATTTTCGTTAAGTGATGTAGAAAACTTTCTTTTTTACAGCTGTTACCTGGACGGTAAAACAGTCACAACCGGCATCAACCCAGCAGTTAATTGTATTGCGTGTGATCAAAAGACAATTCAGTCTCTGAGTTTTGGCCCTTATAAGAAACAAGCTAGATTTTAAAAAATGGAAGTTTGCTGATTTTTTTCTTTTATGCATTTTAAAAACAATTTTTATTGATTTCAGAGAGAGGAAGGGAGAGAGAGTGATAGAAACATTGAATGGCTGCCTCCTGCATGTCCCGACTGGGGATCGAGCCTGAAACCTGGGTATGTGCACTCACTGAGAGTCAAACTGGCAACCTTTTGGTGCTTGAGATGATGCCCAACCAACTGAGCCACACAGGCCATGGCCTTTTATGCATTTTTAAACTTAATACTTGGCATACATTTTTAGGGAATCTTATGATATTACAGAGAATATTATAATAATAAACACATCATAGAAAATCAAATGTAGGTTTCTTTGAAGTAAAATATAAAAACAAACAGCATATTTCTACCTGCATTTTGAAATTAGGCATCTACCTGGAAAAGATGGTTATGTTATAAGAGACAGAAAGATCTCTTTGGGGATCAAAAAGGAGGAAACTTTTTATGTACATTTTACTTGTGGGAAAGTAATGCTGAAGCAACTTTTCGTTAATCTTGCTTCCTCTTAGTTCTATAATTTAATATAGTATTATCTTACTCAGTGTTTATTATCGTGTTCAATACATTCTATGGGCTAAAAAGGGCTCAGTCTTTGCTCTCTTCTTTGCTTAAAATGATGGTTATAAGAAGATGGATTTGGGGTAACAGGTGCATGTTTATTTGCAGGATAAATAAAGCTTTACCACTCATTTCAAAATCTATTTTGAATCTTAGTTCTGAGTTCCTGATTCATAAGGACAATTGTGCTGAAACTGTATTTTAATTTGCAGGCTTTGGGCTTAGTTTGTTAAGGAGAAATAATTGAAGAAACTGTATTGAAATCATGCATTTCTCTAGTTCACCACAGTGCCTGTTGTTTAGCTGTGAAAACCTTTTTTTTTGTCCTCTTAATAGAAAGTGAAAACAATTATACTAAAATGGAAACAAAGATCTTGAATGACTAGAGAAGTTAGTGAGGCTATACTATCAGAGATAATTCTGGAAACAGTCCTCTGGTTTCCTGATGAGGGTTTTGGAAGAGTCCTGCTTCCTAATGAGATGAAGAAGAAGGGTACACCTGGGGCAGGAGCTGGGGATGTGCAGTGTTTTGTAGTGAACAAATAGCATTTGGTTGGATATTTAAGAGACACTTTTTAAGTGAACCCACTGCACATACAGGCTAATTTTGTGTGTCCTAAACACTTTTTCTACATATCACATATCTTTTTAAAAAAATATGTTTTCCCCCTATGTTCATAGCAGGACAATTCAAAATATATATATATATATATATATATATATATATATATTTTTTTTTTTTCTTTTTATTGCTTTCAGAGAGAGGAAGGGAGAGGGAGAGACAGATAGAAACATCAATAATAAGAATCATTGATTGGCTGCTTTTACACACCCCTCCACTGGGGAATTGAGCTTGCAACCCGGGCATGTGTCCTGACCAGGAATCACACCGTGACCTCCTGTTTCATAGGTCGATGCTCAACCACTGAGCCATGTTGGCCAGGCCATCACAAATCTTTGAAATCATCCTTCTGAGATAAATGATCTCAGGAGATATTCTGAGAAAAATTTTAAGGAGATTCTGAAAGTATTTTAGGAAGAATATGAAATAGTTATGGGGGAAGAGCGTGTTGGTTATTTCTGAGTTGACTAACTCCAAGCACTGTATGCAGAAGTGTGGTGTTTACCAAATCCTGTAAAAGCATTTCAGGTGAGGATGCAGGAGGGTCTTCTGGTGGTCCTCTCACCCATGTTCTCTACGTTAAGTTGGCTTATTATTTATCTCGACGTCTTTGGTTTTATCACATTTTCTTTGCATCAGATTTTACTAAAACGAATTTGGCCACCAGATGGACCTTTGGAATATCATGGTCAAAGAGCAATGTATTTCAGGTTGTAACTCATCTTTTATTCTGGTCTGCCCTACTTGGTACCAGTAGAATTTCTGCTCTTGACTCTATTGTATAACATGTTTGCCTAAAGCAGTGGTTCTCAACCTTCCTAATACCGTGACCCTTTAATACAGTTTCTCGTGGTGACCCCCAATTTCATTGTTACAAATTGAACATAATTAAAGCATAGTGATTAATCACAAAAACAATATGTAATTATATATGTGTTTTCTGATGGTCTTAGGCGACCCCTGTGAAAGGGTCATTCGACCCCCCAAAGGGGTCGCGACTTACAGGTTGAGAACCACTGGCCTAAAGGAATGTCACTAAACAATATCAACTACTTATTTTTTCCTTATGTTTTTATTGTTTGTTTCTGTTTTATTTTTTTTTATTGCTGCTGTAATAAGTTACCACAAACTTAGTGTTTTAAAAACCTTTGTTGTTATAAACTGGAAAACTGTAATCTCATGGTTCCTTAGAGGAGAAGTCTGGCACAAGTTTCACTGAGCTCAAGCCAGGTGTTGGCGGGGCTGTGTTCCTTCTAGAGGCTCAACAGGAGAATCGATTTCCTTGGCTTTTCCAGCTGCTGGAGGATCCCCCGCATTCCTTGATCCCTGGCCCTCTTTCTCCAAAGCCAGCAACATGCATCTCATTGACTATTCATTCTCTCACAGTCTCATCTTCCTCTGACTTCCTCCTGCTTCCCTCTTACACTGTCAGAGCGCTTGTCACTAACTGGGCCCATTGAGGGGATGCAGTCCCCATCTCAATGTTCTTATCCCAATCACATCTGCAAAATACCTTTGCCATGTAAGGCGACATATTCACCGGTTCCAGGGGTTAGAACAAGGGCCTCTTTAGGGGGCCATTATTCTGCCGCCCACAGGGATGTTACCCACAATGTAATTTGACGATGTTTCACCACTGTACCTCTTTCAGTACCAACCCCCACCTCTGGTGTTTCTTCTTGTTCATGGTCCCTTACAATTAAAATGAACCAGGCCATACTGAGCCAAAGCTGCTTTTCTGAAATAGAGAGTATCACTGTTTACATTCTTTTTGTTGGTTTAGTTCTTAGTTTCCATCCTTTTCTTGTTATGGTTGAGACATAAGTCCCTGAGGACACTTCACAACAGTGGTAATCACACTAAAATTCTATCGTTAGTTAGGCCATTTGACACATGGCTCATCTTTGACCTTGGCACTCTTACAAAATCATAGAGAAGAAACTGAGAGCCAGGTTGAGGGGGAGCTGGAGCAATTAGCTAACAGACATAGAGTCTTTTTTTGATGCCACTATTACTACAAAATATTTTGCCAAGTAAAAATTCCCTGCGTGTGTAAGTGATGTGTTTCATAATCAAATAATTTCCAGCGATCTTGCTAGATCTTCAACTTAGAGGCTCATAATGCACATTAGGAGGTAGGAGGCAGTATAGAACTGTTGGTAAGAGGATAGATTCTGAAGCTGTGTGAACATTATTAGCAAGTTACCTAATTTCTCTGTCCCAGTTTCCTCATCTGTAAAATAGAGGGAGAAAAAACAAGCAAACCTGTCTCCCAGGATTGCTATGAAGACTGAATGAGTTGACATTTGTAAGGTCTTTTGAGTGACAAATGTTATATACTGCTGTATGAAGATTTAGAAAATAAAATAAGAATAAAAGCTCTGAGAAAACCTTTTATAAAGTAGTCTGTTATTCTTTGTTTATTTTTGAATTCCCCAGTTCTGACAATAGGACACATTTTTCTCCCCAAGTAATATTTATTCACATTCCACAGATATGTTTTTCAATGGGAAGCCCTTTGGAAAATACTGATAAAATAACAATTTACTTTCTCTATTTTTTTTTTTTTTTTAAATATATTTTATTGATTTTTTACAGAGAGGAAGGGAGAGAGACAGAGAGTTAGAAACATCGATGAGAGAGAAACATCGATTAGCTGCCTCCTGCACACCTCCTACTGGGGATGTGCCCGCAACCCAGGTACATGCCCTTGACCGGAATCGAACCTGGGACCCTTCAGTCCGCAGGCCGACGCTCTATCCACTGAGCCAAACCGGTTTCGGCTACTTTCTCTATTTTTAAGTCATTATTAACATACTTTTCGATGGTATTAGGACCTTTACCAGTATGTATGGAGGTACAATTAGATGACAATGTTATGCCATGAGGCAAAGGGTAGTGGCTCTCTCTAGCAGCTAGCATAGTGCACCATAGTTCTCAACAAATATTTATTAAATAAGTGAAGAAATAAAAATTAAAGAAGCTCTTTTTTATTAAAGTAAAGCCCTTATGTTAATGTGTACTTACTCCTTACCTTATACCTAATTTTTTTCTATTTTTGAATAAATATTTTAAACAGCAAAAACTTTATTACTGGCTTATTGATTGAGAGTTTATAAACAATTTTGATTTGTTGATCTGGCTTCAAGTTTTCTTAGTTTCTTATTATCTATATATATAAAAGCCTTAAGTGACCATTATGACCAGAACGACCAGTCAACCAGTTGCTATGATGCGCACTGGCCACCAGGGGGCAGACACTTAATGCTGGAGCTGCCCCCTGGTGGTCAGTGCACTCCCACAGCCAACCTTCCACAGTCCCTCACCCCATCTGGCAGGTTACAACTGGCAGGCCCCCAGGCCCCGTCCAGCAGCTGGTAGGCCCCCAGGCCCTGTCCAACAGCCAGCAGGCCCCGGCTGGCCTGGCCCCAATCGGACTGGGAGAGACAGTCCCAATAGGCCCTGATCACCAGCCAGGCCTAGGGACCCCACCTGTGCACAAATATTGTGCACCAGGCCTCTAGTTTCTTATATAAAGCCGATAAAAAACTGAAGTATACCAGCTATCACATATAAGTCAAAAAGTGAAACTTTTATAAATCAGAGATCAAATGGATTTGGCTTTTTTGTTTTGTTTTAAAATATATATTTTTATTGATTTCAGAGAGGAAGGGAGAGGGAGAGAGAAATAGAAACATCAATGATGAGAGAGAATCATTGATTGGCTGCCTTCCACATGCCCCCTACTGGGATTGAACCCACAACCTAGGCATGAACCCTTGACTGGAATCGAACCCAGAACCCTTCAGTCCGCAGGCTGACTCTCTATCCACTGAGCCAAACCAGGTAGGGCTCAAAATAAATTTGTTACTTCAAATTAGTGTCAGTAAAGAAGCAGCTCTATGTTATATCACTTCTGTTTTGTCTATTACTGTATTCCAGCTTGCCTTCATTTAAGCTAAATATTTCTATTGTGAGATAACAGAAATATTGACTTCTATATTTTCCTAGTTGGCAAAGTTTTAGATAACAAAGCTCTTAATGTATTTAATTTAACTTTTCTTTTAACTCCAATCAATTACTTCTGGTTGGTCCTTAGTAAAAATGGACAATATCTATTCATTACCATCTGCTTAAAATTATTTCACATATTTGAGAATTATTAAATAGTTTATCAGACTCCCTTCTTCAAAATTAATGATCTCAATTGTTTTGCTAGTTCATTTTACTAGTGACAACTACTTTATACTGAAATAAAATTTTTAAAAATGTTTTTATTGATTTCAGAGAGGAAGGGAGAGGGAGAGAGATAGAAACATCAACAATGAGAGAGAATCACTGATTGGCTCCCCCCTGCCCACCCGCTACTGGGGATCAACCAGCAACCCAGGCATGTGCCCTGAACAGGATCGAACTGTGACATCCTGCTTCATAGGTTGATGCAACCACTCAGCAACGCTGCCCAGGCCTGAAACAAATTTTAAAAATTCCTTTCATGAGCACATAATATGGTAGCCTAGGGAAAGAGAGCAGGATATATAAAAGCAATCTATATATATAAAAGCCAAGCGACCAGAGTGACCGAATGACCAGAACGACTGGAATGACCAGTATGACCCATCGTTATGACGCATACTGTGGCAGCCAATTGGCCCAATCGGGGGCAGGGCCAGCTGGCCAACTGCCTGCGGCCCCTCCCCCTGGCTGGCCCAGACCAATTGGCCCCCATCGGGGCAGGCTGGCTGGACCCCACCTGTGCATGAATTCATGCACCAGGCCTCTAGTCTATAATAATAAAAAGGTAATATGCTAATTAGACCGGACGTCTTCCAGACATCATTTTGGGCATTCTTCCTGATGAAGCCAGGGCCAGAGGGAAGCCAGGCTGGATCCCAGGTGCCTGCAGGCAGCCGGAGGAGGGAAGCCTGGGTCCCGGGTGCTGGAGGGAAGCCGATGCCGGCAGCCAGGGAAAGGGAGACCTACTCTTGCATGAATTTTCATGCATCGGGCCTCTAGTATATTAATATGTATTATACATAAACTTATACATAATTATGTAAATATATTTAAACATATGTATTAGAATTACTCTCACATAAAAAAAGCATACCAAGAATTATGAGGAATATACAAAGTACTATATACACATGGGAACCTTTGCACACTTAGTGGATGACCTGGATTATAAACTGGACATAGAAGATCATGTAGAATTTATGAAAAAAATATGCCTATGTAGTAAATGGTAAATGAACTAAAGGGACAGGATTTTCAGGCTCATACTGTTAAAAGATGAAACAGTATATTTAGCAGTCATATTGTAAAGAAGTTTAAATGCTTAAGTGAGGAATTTGAATAATTAAAGTTGGAGCATGTTTGAAATTGAATTTTAAGAAAATCATAAACAATGTGAGGAATGGATTGAAAGAGCTGAATAATTTGAGATAGGAAGATCAGTTCAGAGACTAATAATTCAGAGAAGGGGTAATGAGGACCTGAAATTAAGTCAATGAAAAAAGAAAGGAATGGAAGAATACTCAAGATATTTCAGAAGTGAACACAACGGAGGGTTGGTGACTGGTAATGGAAAAGGAGACAGTTTAACTGCAGTGTATACAACAAAAAATTAATTAGTCATCAACTTATCTTTGACAAAGGAGCAAAGACAATACAATGGAGAAAAAAAATAGTCCCATCAACAAATAGTGCTGGAACAACTGGACATCCACATGCAAAAAATTGAATCTAGACATAGACTTTATACCCACCACAAAAATTAACTCAAAACAGATTATAGTCCTAAATGTAACAATGAAAAGCTGTAAAACTCTTAGAAAATAACATAAGAGAAAACTCAGATGACATTGGCTATGATGATGACATTTTAGAGACCTGATACATGAAATAAATAATTGATAAGCAGTGCTTTATTACAGTTATAAACTTCTTCTTTGCAAAGGCACTATCAAAGGAAGTAGGAGGCAAGCCACAGACTTGAAGAAAACATTTGCAAATAAAACCCATCTGGTAATGGACTGTTACGTATAATAGACAAAGAAATTTTAACACTCAACCAGAAAACAAACAAACAACCCAATTAAAAATTGAGCTGGAGACCTTAACAGACACCTCAGCAAATATATACAGATAGCACATAAGCGTATAAAAATATGCTCCACAATATATGTCATTGGGAAAATGCAAACTAAGACAATGAGATGCCACTCATTAGAATGAACAAAATTCAGAGCACTAACAGCAAGTGTTGGCTGGGATGTGGAGCCACAAGAACTCTCATCCATTGCTGCTGGGAATGCAAAACGGTACAACCACTTTGGGAGACAAGTAGGCAGTTTCTCACGTTGCTAAACATGCTTTCACCATACAATTTACCCAAAGGAATAGAAAACTGTCCACACAAAAACCTGCACGTAGGTGTTTATAGCAGCTTTATTCGTAATTGCTAGAACTTGGAAGCAAGCAAGATACCCTTCAGTAAGTAAATGGATAAATAAACTATGAAACAATCAGACAATGAAATACTATTTAGTATGAAAAAGAAATGAGCTATTAAGTCATGACAAGATTTGGAGAAAACTTAAATGCATATTACTAAGTAAAAGAAGCCAATCTGAAAAGGCTACATGCTATATGATTTCAACTATATGAAATCAGGAAAAGGCAAAACTATGGAGACAATAAAAATATCAGTGTTTGCCAGGGGTTGGTGGTGGGTGGGAGGAGGAGCAGAGAGGATTTTAAGGGCAGTGAAAATACCCTGTATGACATTATAATAATGTATACATGTCATTATACATTTGTCCAAGCACATAGAATGTACAATGCCAAGAGTGAACCCAAAATAAATTATAGAATTTGAGTGATTATATATCTCAATGTAAGTTTATCGTCAGTAAAAAAAATACCATTCTAGTAAGTAACGTTGATAACAAGGGGATTGAACCCTTGTATGTGTAGGCGGGGTTGGTACATGGGAAATCTCTGTAACTCTCAATTTTATTGTAAACCTAAAATATGCTAAAAATATAAAGCCTTAAGAAAAATAAATAGTCTAAACCAGTGGTTCTCAACCTTCTGGCCCTTTAAATACAGTTCCTCATGTTGTGACCCAACTATAAAATTATTTTCGTTGCTACTTCATAACTGTAATGCTGCTACTGTTATGAATCATAATGTAAATATCTGATATGCAGGATGGTCTTAGGCGACCCCTGTGAAAGGGTCATTCGATCGCCAAAGGGGTCGTGACCCACAGGTTGAGAACTGCTGGACTATAAATAACTTCCAAAAATCAAGAAGAAAAACCTTGAAGGTCCCATAAATAATTGCATAAAGGATATGAACTGCCAATTTAAAAAGGAGGAAAAATGTTTAATACTAACATTTTAACTGTATTAGCATCATGAAAATGAAAAGAAATATTTGCCTTCAAAATAAGTAATTAAAAATATATATACTGTTTAATGCTGATAAATGTGTTGAGAAATGGACCCATTTACAAATGTGGTGCCTTAGTGAAGTTAACGCCTTATATGTCAAAAGCCAAAAATATTTATAATGTTTGGTCTGTTAATTCCACTTCCAGGAAATGATTCCATGTTAATAGTTATAAATAATAAAAAATAACTATGTATAAATCTTTGCAAAAATTAAAGTAATATAAATCTCTAATAATAAAGAATGGCAAGGTGAGATATCATATATAATATTAAAATTATGTTTTTGAAATGTTCTTAATTACAAGAGAAATATTTAAGTCTACCTGTAGTAATATCTTTTAAAATAAAAAAATAGAGTTTTGAAGAAGCACAGAAAAAGACCGAGAAGAAATTTGCCAAAAGGTGTAGGTATTTATGAGGCGATGAGATCATGAGTGACTATTTTGGTGTGTTCATGATTTACAGGATTTTCTAAAGTTTCTTGAAAAATCACGTACTATATTTAAAATTGACAAAATTACATAAAGGCATTTGCTAAAGTTTCGAATCCTGCAGGGAGCAAGGGGAACAGATTGGCCAAGGAAAAAGTCACTGGTGACTTTCATGTGAGAGCGTGCACTGTCCTGGGTGTGCAAGGAGGAGGAAGCAGTGAGAAGAAATTCATGAAAGAGATGGAAGCAGTTAGTGCAGACTTGGAGGGGCTCGGCATTAAAGTATTAACATTGTAGACATTAAGTATTAAAGTTGAGGGCAAAGGAAGTGTTACAGATAGAATGGGACCTGGAGGAGAGAGCAGGGCTCAACAAATACTTTGTTTTTTTAAATAAAGAACATTAAGGAATATATGTCACATGACGCTGGAGTAAGCTAGTAGATAGTAGAAAAAGCATCGAGGCAACAGGTGATAAATATAAAGGCCTCTTGTGTGTTCTCAGATATTATTTAGAGTAGTAATTGTATTTACTAAAGTCAGTCAATTATTTAGTAGAGTAAAATAATTGCATGCATTTATGAATTAGACACATTTCATTTTTTAAAAATATTACATTTGCAAGTTTGGCTTTTGCTCCAAAATTTTAGTTTTAGACTATTTTATCTTTAGATCTTCATGATGTCTTTTTTCTTTCTTTGACAAAGTTGAGGATGAAAAAGTAAATAAATTAGACCTACAACTTATCAGAATTTGACTGATAAAACATCTTGTGAGAAGGATGACTTTCTCACTTTTTTGTTGTTGTTGTTAATCCTTACCGGAGGATATTTTTCCCATTGATTTTTAAAATTATTATTTTATTTATTTATTTTTAAAAACCTTTGTTGAAAATATTAACATATGCCCCCTTTTTCTCCCATTGGCCCCCTCCAACCTGCCCCCACCCCACGCCCCACACCCCACGCCTTCACCATCTTATCGTCTGTCCATGGATTATGCATATATGCATACAAGGTCTTTGGTTGATTACCCCCCACCCACCTTCCCCTGCCGTCCCTCTGAGATTCCGCACTCTGTTCCATGCTAACATGTCTCTGGATCCACTCGGTTCATCAGTTTATTTTGTTAATTAGATTCCACATATGGGTGAGTTCATGTGATAATTATCTTTCTCTGACTGACTTATTTCACTTAGCATAATATTCTCCGGGGCCCTCCATGCTATCTCAATGGGTAAGAGATTCTTCGTTTTTAAAGCTGCATAGTATTCCATGGTATAAATGTACCACAGCTTTTTTATCCACTTGTCGACTGATGTTTCCAGATCTTAGTTATTATAAATTGTGCTGCTATGAACATAGGGGTGCATACATTCTTTCTGATTGGTGTTTCAGGTTTCTTGGGATATATTCCTAGAAGTGGGTAGATGAAAGATGCCTATTGAATTTTAGGCAGCATGATATCAGATTCTTCCATCCTCTGAGAAAACCATGATTTGTGGTTGGGAGTAAGGAAGAGAAAATCACAGGAAAATCCACAACTTTTCTGGTTCAGATGTGTGTGAAAAGGGTAAGAGATCACCAGTGAATGTGCTAAAAATGATGGTCAATATTTATCTAACATACCCTATGTTCTGGGAACTGCTCTATGAGCTTTACATGTATGTATTAGATTCTTTAACCTTTTAGGATTGGTGTTCATATCATGATATTCATATTGGGTATAGAAGTTGCAACATTCTCATAGGTATATTGATACTCTCTATCTTAGCAGGTTGGAAATGGGGAGATGTATGTTTGAGATGGGAGAAGAGATAATACCCCACGGCTGTGCTTTCTGGAGTGGGTGGGATCTAATTCAAGATGACTGCTGTCATTAGAAAACGAAGAGCTTTGGACCCAGATGCACACAGAGAACATGCCATGTGAGCATGAAGATGGCCATCTACAGGAGAGAGGCATGGAACAGATTCTTCCAGTACAGCTCTCAGAAGGAACGACTTCTGTCAACATGTTGATTTCAGAGTTCTGCCCCCAGAATTTGAGCCAATGTGGCTCTGTTAAGCCACCCAGTTTGTGGCACTTTGTTATGGCCGCCTGAGCAAATTAATACTTTCCCTGGAGCACTGACCTTTGTAATTGTAGAGATTATGTATTCTTTTGAAAATATGAATAGAAAAGTCAAGGCCCTCTCTAGAAATGCAAATAGCCATGATTTTACACACAATTTCAAGAGTTCACAGATGTTCCCATAGCCCCACTCTCTCCCTACAGCAGACTGAGAACCTTGGTCCTAGAGTCAGTACGACCTCACCCAGCCCCGTTCTTAGGTGATGCTTCCTGAACACATTGCCCTACGTTGATCATTTCCCACTAAAAGAACCCCCCTTTGCTGCGTGATATCTTCTTATAGCAACAGAAGGATGGACATGAATGCTCTACAGAGCTGGTCCCATGGAACTATGACTCACATAATGGTATTCAATTACCTTAGGGATATTCTAGGCCCTGCGACAGTTCCCTGCTAAAACATACAGTTTTAAAAATCCTTTTTCTGTTTTTTAAATATTAAAATAATCTTTTTCTTGTAATTGCTACATGTGATCTATAGGCTGAGTACAGAAATAGGTAGAGTAACCTGTTGCTCTTTGGGTGTGGCTTCAGGAAAGAAGCTGAATGCAAAGTAACTACTTCCACTTCTATTTAAAACACTAATTATAATTTTGGGGGGATGTAGGGTAAAAGGGAAAGCAAAAAGGCTGAGGAAGTGGTTTCCCAGAGGATAGAAGGGCTCTTGTAGGGGAAGTTGGAGGAAGCCAAAACCTCCCTTTGCTTCCTTCATACTCTGCTTATCATTGAGCGTGTTGACACACGTTCCGGATCGCACATGGTATGTTCTATATGCACACGGCTGAAAGGCATCATGAAGAGAAACAAGAAAGACAGCCTACATCCTTCTCTGTGTGGGTTTGTTGCTTGCTGTCTAGGAGTTGACTCTCTCCTCCTGCTCAAATAATCTATATCTCTGCTATTGTGGTTAAAAGTGGGTGAAACTCTGCCTGCTGTTGTTATTCTCTAACTGCGGATAGCCACTGCCTCTGCTGTGGTTTCATGTGACCCTTGAAGAATGCCTTCCACCTGCACTTGCTTTTTCTCTGTCTTACACTTAGAGGAAGAGATGCTTTGTCTTGATAAAGCCAAGGCCACTCATATTGACCCATAAGAGTGAGTCTATTGTTCATCGGTCATTATTATCGTCAAACAAGCATTAAACACAGTCTGGCATTAAACCTTGTCTGCAAGTGAATGAGATCTCAGAAAGCCAGTCTGTTGCCACATGATAGAAGGATCCCCCTTTATGATCCTTCCTCTTTTGCTGCTCTTCCCTCCCTGCCTGGAATGCTCAGTTATTTGTGCTCATCAACATCTTGTTTACTTCTTACCGCCTAATACACATGCCACCTCCTGGAAGACTTTGTGGCTCTTTTAACCATATGGAATTTCCACATTTGATGATTTTCCTTAGGTCATCGAATACTACTCATAGTGCATGTTTGTGACGTTCACCCACTAGATGATATGGTCCTGGGAACCATGCCTGGCTTTGCTCATTTTGTGCTCTTCCACAATATTTCACAGCTGGTGCTCACAGAGGGTGCACTGGAGTCTTTACTTCTTTAACACCTGGCTCTGCAACTTAACCTCCCTAGGTTACTCAGAATTTGGGCTGGCTTTTGGATCTGAGGTAGAAAGTGGTGTGGCAGATATAAAATGGAAGAATGTAGGCAAAGGAACATAGTGGAAGATGCCAGTCAATATCATCTTGCAGTATGCAGCGAAAATGCAGTGAGAAGGTGAAAGATGGGAAAGTAGAGAATAGGGGAGGAAGTGGAGATGGAACCTTGGGGAACACTTAGAATAAGTTAAAGGTTGTAAAATATCTAGATTAATATAGCAATTTTTTTTCAAGGAACTTAAGAGAATTATGTAATATAGACACAGGCCCATCTAATTATTTTCAATATTTTTTCATATTTTTATTGATTTCAGGGAGGAAGGGAGAGGGAGAGAGAGATAGAAACATCAATGATGAGAGAGAATCATTGATTGGCTGCCTCCTGCATGCCCTCCACTGGGGTTGGAGGCCACAACCCTGGCATGTGCCCTGACCGGGAATCGAACTGTGACCTCCTAGTTCAAAGGTAGATGCTCAACCACTGACCCATGCTGGCTGGGCTGTTTTAAATTTGACATCACCAAAGACAAGATAATGCCTGGAATCAAGTAAAAATTCACTTATTATTTGTGAGATATGTGAAGTATTTTGAATGAAAAGTTGATTAAAGAAGAACATCCACTTGCAGAAGGATGGTCGAGAAAACCAAGGCTGGGAGAGGTGGGGGAAGCAGTGTGAGAGCTGATCAGATCATGACTCTTCCTGGTAAAAAGATGGGCATGATGCTGATACAAATGCACATGATTAGCTCCCACCTATAATCTGCCTCTAGCAGCAGCCTCACCAATAGAACTTGAGGTACAGACATGCTATCTCAGCAAGCTTATTTAATAAATCTGAAAGTGAGAACTTATTGTGGTAAGAACACTTAACATGAGATCTACTATTTTAACAAATGTTTAAGGGTATAATGCAACGTTGTTAACTACAGCCAGAATGTTGTGCAGCAGATCTATCTTGCATAACTTCTTTTTAAGACACGCTTCCAGGCTGCCTTAAATCAAGGCAGCCATTCCTTCTGTTAGGCTCTCACTTGAAAAAGAAATACTCAGTAATCCACAGTGAGCAACCCTAATATAATATTGACAGTGTTCTTTCTCTCTAGGTGTGATGCAGAGTGGGTATAAAAGTGGGTACAGAAAGTTGTACAAATGAACAGAAAATAAAAGTGAGAGTGGAGAAGGAAAACAGTTCAGTTTACAATCATTTGTTTAGTATCTACTTCTCAAAAACCAACTCCAGGTCTTAAGTAAATAGACATTGGGTGTTTGGGGAATAAAAAGGGCATTTTTGCTTAGAGCAATGAGAGATGGGAGAACAGTGTGGTACAGGATGAGTTCTGAAAGGTGGGCAGGGCCAGACGAGGAGGCAAAAATGTTAATGTAAAAATATTCAAACCTTTAAAGAATTTTTGCAAGTATATTTGATCCAAACTGTGGACAATTGCCGGGAAGCAGAATCTCAAACGGATTGGGATAATGCTTTGGAGAATAGCAGTTCTTCACCTGTTTTATACTTTACAATCAAAGGAGGAGACATAAGTCCCAGCTTGGAGGTAAGAGCTTGACCTATTAAGCTTGACCTTATAGTCCTCCCTTATTCCTAGGTAGCTAATGGACTGTGGGAGGTGCAGCAAGTGCTGACAAAACAAGGCTTGAGTAACAAAATAGATTTGAAACTCGCAAGAACATTATAAACATGTTGACCACTCCCCTTGTTTTGCTTTGTGTGATCTGACTATAAAATGAAGCTTCGGCTTACAGGCTGGGTCACTGTTTCCTCATCCAGGCAGTGATCCACCTGGTCCCAACTGTATTCTCTTGTCTGTCTTCTTTAATCCTTCACTGCCCTTCCTCAGGTTCACCCCTGCCCGTGCTGGATGTGGTTCACCTTCAATATTATTTTGTATTAGTCTCAGATGTATAGCATAGGGGTTAAAGAATACTTTACAAAGTGTTCCCCCCCGTATTTCCAATACCCCTCCGACACCACGTATAATTGAAATGAATTTTTGGACTGGAACCCGGATTCTTTGTCTGCCGGAATAGAAGAATGAATCCACGGACAGAACGTGGTATAGCAAAGGTGGAGATTTATTGAAGAAGAAGTACAGACTCCCACATGGGGAGAGGGAAAGAGTCCCACAGAATGGACTCCAAAGTAGGGAGGGGGAAAAGGTCCCACTGAGTTCCTTTTCGCTATGGCTTATAAAGGCTGCAGATCCTGGTGCCTTGCTATCCCCTCTGATTGGTCACTATTCTCTTAGACTGGTTACTATAGTAACTCCTGAGATCAAAGGTCAAACCTCACATGGGACATGTGAGGTTCTCTCCACCTCCTTCCTTATTGTTTTCCTATTCCCCCTGGACTTTCTTCTCTCCTTCTGGATGAAGGGCTTCCTTCTCTTTATTTTGTAAATATAGACCTTCTGCTGTTCCCAGCTCCCTCATTCTATGGAAATGTACCTGTTGCAGCTTTTCAGCTTCCCCTATTCTATGTAAATATAACTTCTGCTGCTCTGCAGCCCTGTGCTTCCTCCATGGTCCCCTTAATTTCCAAAATTTCTAAAATTTCCTAAACCTGTCCTATTTTACCTCTAAAATTCTTGTTTCATAATCATTACAATATTGTTGACTACATTTTCTTTGCTGTATTTACGTCACTATGACTATTTTGTAGCTATCAATTTGTACTTCTTAATCCCTTCACCTTTTTCATTCAGTCCCCTAACACCCCTCCCCTCTGGGCATCTAACTAGTTTTATCCATAAAACAGAAGAACAAATTGGTAGTTACTAATTGGTATGGGGCTTGGAACCGGGGTAGAGCCAGAAACAATTGTCTATTGTAAGGAGGGAGTTGGAACTTAAGGATACATATGTAGGTAGAGATCAATTTGATATTTAAAACAAATAAAAAGGAAAACATTGATGAAATGTTCAATCATAGAAGAATGGGAACTGTAGTAGGGCTCGAGAATACTCACTTAGAGTTTTAAAATGTTTGGGTTACCTTTCCTTGAAACTTAAAGTATAATATTAAGAACACATTCCCCACTGCCCTGAAGTATGTCCCTCATAAATAAGGATTTAAACTGAAGCAGAGTGACTTGTCAAAATAAACACTTGCATGCCCTAGCTGGTTTGGCTCAGTGGATGGAGTGTCAGCCTACGGATTGAAGGGTCCCAGATTCAATTCTGGCCAAGGGCACATGTCCGGGTTGCGGGTTCGATCCCTAGTGGGCGGCGTGCAGGAGGCAGCCGATCAATGATTCTCTCTCATCATTTATGTTTCTATCTCTCCCTCTCCTTTCCTCTCTGAAATCAGTAAAGAAATATATTTTAAAAAAGTTAACAAACACTTGCGTGAATGATGTACTCTCCTTAGCCCCCTTGCCTTGTTTGAGATTAACATATGTGCATTGACGTAAATCATTGTTAACCACCTGAGTTGCAACGGGTAGGAACAAGCTTTAAATATGAACCCCGGCCAGCTAAGGATGCTTGCCTGTCAAGACAGCTACAAAGGCCCGTCCCTTTGTCAGTCTGACAAGCGACGCCACTCCACGGTCCTCTCCCTGCCAGAGGACAGAAGAATGGCTAACAACCCCAGATCGAGATGTGACCGAGCTCTCAAGTGAGGAACGCCAGCCTCCTGCACCCGGACCAGACCAGCCGAGCTGCGGGACCCCAGAGGACAGCACCACAGGAATCCCTAACTAAGCTTGTACCCGCAGCTCAGGAATTTATGTAAGTAAAAAAAAAAAAAACTGTGCAATTTGCAACTGCATATGTTTCATGTGATGTGATTCCTCTGGCAGTTAATTGAATTGTTTTGCATATGCTTAAAATTTAAATTAAAGCCTCTGGTCTTTGTTGGTCCTAAGCCTGCCCTCTGGTCCTGCTTGAGTAAAGTAGTCTCTTCACTAGCAACTACTTGAATGTCCCACACCTGCACGTTTATCTCAAGGGACGCTTTAAATAAACACCCCAGATCCTTTCCCAGGATCTCCCTGGGACATATATATGCTGCCAAAGAGAGCACTGATGCACATTTTAAAGAAAATATTTATGTACATAAAGAATTTAAAAAGTACAGAAACAGTGACCCTAGAAGGTAAGCAGGAACCATTGATTATTATTACCAAATAATGATCAATTCCATAATCCTCCATATCAAGATATTGATAGGGTGGTGGCTATGATGTTTTCCCATAAAATACCTTCTATTCTACACTCAGGGGTGGATCATAGGGATAGATTATCAGATCCAAAATGATCATTGCTGTATTTTCCTAATTTATCTGGTGGAAAATAAAACAACCAAAAAAAGTAAAAAGACTCAAACCCAGATTAATTTTCTTACTATTTGCCAGGAACTATGTTAAATAATGTACATACATTGTCTTGCTTAATTCAACAAGAATGCAATGAGGTAATTCTTTTGTTTTCATTTCAAATATAATAAAACTGAGACTCACAGAGGCCTAATGAACTGCTCCTGATCTCATAGCCAGTAAACTGGTAAAAGAGGTATCTAGGTTGGCCTGACTCCACAGTCCTTGTTCTTAAACTCTATGCTCATTGTTTCTATTTTGACATGATAGCAGACCACATCTGCCCCTCATTTTTAAAAATGTATGGCCTTAGACAATCTCCCCCAACTCATCCTGCTCTGGTTAAATATGTCGTTTTTGTTGGTGCAAAACTGCGTATGCCAAACAATGATACTTAACTTCATTAAGGCTCTGAGTTGGACTCTCCCAACTATTTACTTCATTGACTATGGTCAATTTTTTTAAAGTGCTATGATGACAGATGGAATTTTAGGCTTACACATGCTGAAGTAGAGAGATGTGCAGTTGTGTGGAAATATATTTCGTGTTTGGGGGTAGTTGCAGAGGGAATTGGAAAACACTTTAATCTTAGTCCAGTGGTTCTCAACCTTCCTAATGCCGCGACCCTTTAATACAGTTCCTCATGTTGTGGTGACCCCCAATTTCATTGTTACAAATTGAACATAATGAAAGCACAGTGATTAATCACAAAACAATATGTGATTATACATGTGTTTTCCGATGGTCTTAGGCGACTCCTGTGAAAGGGGTCGACCCCCAAAGGGGTCGTGACCCACAGGTTGAGAACCGCTGTTTAGTCTAACCAATCAGCACAGGTAACAAAGAAGCTGGTGTGGGTGACTTTCATGTTCCTCTCATGCTGTCTTCCTTCCCACACCCCTTCCCTTCTCTTCCTGGAGATTTTCCAAGTCCAGCAGATTTGATCAACCATAGACATTACCCCATGGTAAGGTTAGATCCCCAGGGATAAGCTTAGGTCCACGAGGGCAAGTGGGGAGAAGGGGTGAAGTAGGGAATGACTTTCCTAACCCATTTTCTCTTACTCCCCTGTGTACACACTGAATTCCGGTGCTTCTGGCTAATGTAGCTGGGTACTGAGGTCCACAGATAACATCATCCTCCAAGACACTGAAAGGGTTAAAGAGAATAAAACGGGGCAGAGAAAAACTTGTTGTGCTTAGCAGATATCTTGCAGAAAGCTTGCAGCCTTGAGCACAGCATAGCTCAGATAACCAGAAGACACCTGGCACAGGAGGAACCAAGGACAAACCAGACCTGTACGTCAGCAGATTGGCTTGCAGCCAGAAAAAATTAATAAAAACCTATCTCTCCCTGGTCTTTGCTGATGCCTTTCTCGGTCTCAGCCCACCTGCACCCAGGTGTTGGGAATAAAATCTCTTTTGATACATTATGGCTTCATGTCATAGGTGCGAGACCCCAGCCCACTCCGAACCTTTCAGACACCAGCAGGGCTTTTCTCTTCATGTACAATTTTATAAATTCTCAGAAAATGGCTTTTTATTTATTTTTTATTTTAGAAAACGTGCTATACACATTCAATGCAATACTATTTGGCCTTAAAAAAGAAGATAATTTTGCAATATGCTACAACATGGATGAAAGTTGAGAACATTATGCTAAGTGAAATAGGTCAATAACAGAAAGACATAGTGTATGTAAATGAGGTATCTATATATATAAAAGGCTAATAGGCAAATTGTCCCTCAGGAGTTTGACCAGGAGACCAGGAATTCGATCACTCACTATGACATGCGCTGACCACCAGGGGGCGGCACGGAACGAAGGAAGGCTGGCAGCCAACAGCCAGGGAAGGAAGGCCCCGCTGGCAGCCAGAAGGCCCTGATCATCCCTGATTGCTGGCCAGGCCTAGGGACCCTACCCATGCACGAATTTTGTGCACTGGGCCTCTAGTCTAAAATAATCAGATTCAAAGAGTGGGATGGTGGTTGCCAGGGGCTGGAGGGAGGAGGAAATGGGGATTACTCATTAATGGGCATAATTTAGTTAGGCACAATGAGTAAATTCTAGAGATAGGCTATAAAACATTGTACCTATAGTCAACAATACTGTATTGTAAACTTAAGAATTTGTTTAGAAACTAAATCTTATGTTAAATGTTTTTGCCACAATGAAATATAAAATAAAATAAAATAAAAACAGTTGCTTTTCAAAATCTAGTTTTCTAGTGAGAAAGCTAACTTATACCTAGGTTGGGCTCAAACTTCTAAATCACATCTAGTCTCTTATCTGGTAATTTTTCATAGTCAGAACTTAATTTAACTTTGTGGAGCCAAAGAGCTGAATTTCTGTGACTTGGTGTGTGCTCTTAAATTATGTTACCTCGAAAAAGGATTTTTGACTAAGTACTCTAAATAATATATGCCTTAAAATCAGAGCCATTGCTAAAGCGAAAAAAGTTTGAATTTTTAAAAATACATATTATCATTTAGGATATGAAATATTACTTTCAAGATTGATTCTCCTTTTTCATACTAACTTTCAATTATTTTCTGAACTTGGGGGTATAGCTCAGTGGTAGAGCATTTGACTGCAATTATTTTCTGAACTTTGTGTCAAATATAATTCATGATAAAGTAGACAATATTTCTTCAATGAGAAATTCTGAATGTTTTCAGCTTCTAATTTTGCTGCCTCAATTTTCACTGTAATTTGTGTTTTCTGAGCCAGAATCATTTTAAATGAACACAAAAGTTTCCATTGTTTGGTGGCCTACAAAATGAATATGCTTGAGTTGCAATCATTAAAAAGCCTTACATGGGTTTGTTTTTGCTATTGCCCTCCCCAGTACCCTGTTGTCCCCCCCCCCCTTTTTTTTACATGGGTAAACTAAGAAGAAGCAACTATTATTTAACCAATTTATTTAAATCAAAAGTGAGTGACTGTGTTTCTCCTAGAAAGATGGCTGGATGTGTTTTTAAATTCTGAATAGTACAACTAAATTTAACCAAAGTGCATTGCTTTCGGAATGCTTCCAAAATGGAACACTGTGTTTTTGATGGCTGCTTTTGTAAGTCTCATTAAGACTCTAAAAGGTCAAAGGATCAAGGACTGGAGCAAACTACATTCACTTACAATACACACAGCACAATCAAAATGTAGAAACCAGCTACATAGGTCATGTGTTTCTACCAGGATGTTTGTCTAATGCAGAGTCCTCTTTTTGTGGGTAGCTGATGTCTCTAAATGGTTACATTTGTCCTACCAAATGTCTACAGTGTTGCTACCAGAAGAGAAATATTTTAAATTGCCAATTGTTTTCTTCATAAACTCATTTCTGAACAGAGGATGATATCAGAATCAGATTGTTTTTGTGTTTTTTTTTGGCGTAAAATGAAATCTCTGTTCCCATAGGTGTAAACTTTCTTAAGAGAGAGATGTTTTTTTTTTTCATAAGGACCTCTTCTAACACACACTTTTAAAATTAAATGAGGTGAGGCGGGAGTGCAATGATGTTGGCCCCTGGAAAGTTGCCTTTGAAAGATGATGTCAGATCTGAACAAAGAACACATTGAGAGTACAAACTAATTTAAAACTCAGCTTTCCCAGAAGAGTCTGATCTAGTTTGAAATTCAGTTTTCTCAGGTACATTCCAGTAATTTGTTTCTGCTGGTAATAAGGAAATTACTTTCTTGTGTATGTGATAACATCCTATAGAGAAATCAAGGTGCGGGGGGGGTGGGGGGGGTGTTCCTCTTATTTGAACTTAACCTTTAATGTTTCCTTCCCTAGCAATTAAGAGAATAGCTCAATTGATTAAACATTTTGCTATTTGGTTTTTCACATTCTATATTTAGCTTTTATTTTCTTTGGGTCTTGAGTTCCTAAAACAGTATTTTAAATAAAGTGACTTCAGAACTTTTCTTTTTTCTTCCAAAATTGATTGCTAAAGTATTTAACACATATATGTGTATATATATATATATATATATATATATATATATATATATGATCTACCATGTCCAGGTTGCTAAGAATTTAGCAGTGAAATAAAGATGAAAATCTCTGCCTACACAGGCCTTTCATTCTTGTATATACATCTATGCCTAAGTTTGTCTTTTCTACCTGCAACCTCCAGCAAAAATACAAATGATATCTAACTAATTTTTATCATTTTAAAGGTTTCATAACTTTGGGATGAAATCACAATGAATTATTTTAAATCTGAGGAGACTGTTCATGGTACTTCCTGGAGGTGAGAAGGAAGTACCATGCTACTTAATGTTTTTATCAGTGTTTCTTTTAAAAAAATATATTTTATTGATTTTTTTACAGAGAGGAAGGGAGAGAGATAGAGAGTTAGAAACATCGATCAGCTGCCTCCTGCACACCTCCAACTGGGGATGTGCCCACAACCAAGCTATATGCCCTTGACTGGAATCGAACCTGGAACCCTTCAGTCCGCAGGCTGACGCTCTATCCACTGAGCCAAACTGGTTACGGCTTTATCAGTGTTTCTTAACATGAGTCTTCTGCACCATCTATGTCAGAATTCCCCAAGGTAATGGTCTTGGCCTCTGAGATCCACTACCCAGCTCCCGATTCAGAATTTTAAGGTGAGAATCAGGGATCTGCATTTGTAACCTGAAATCTCCGCGATCTTTACACAGGCTGCAGTTTAAGAATTAATTTCCAATTTAGACAGAAAGCTGAAGAAAATGAATCTTAAATTAGAAAATGACCAAAAGCAATTGGACAAAAAAAGAGTGACCTGAAGTATAGAATGAACAGAAAACAATAAATGTAAATACCAGTGGCATGATTTTGGGACAAGATGTACAGGATATTTATAAAAATTGGTGACCTTGTTTGTATTTGGGATGTCCCAAGACACCTTCCTCCCACCGTTTTCCTCACCTGTCTAATCATTTAATACTTAAAGGGCTGCCACCTCTGTCAAGCTTTCCTTTCTCACGCCACTCTTGCTAACTCACGGTCCTCTCTGCTCTTGAAGCAGAGAAATATCCTCAGTACATAAGATGGTGAAAGACTGTCTCTTGTTTAGGGAATACTTTTGTGTCTGCTTGAGGAGAGAACACAAGATTATGAGAATAAATGTTACTGAGGGACGAAGGGGAAAAAAATGAAAGAAAATTGGAGGTGTTAGAGAGGGGAGAGGAGCAGGGACACTGCTTCATAGCGGGAGGCTGGCCACTGACGGGATGTTTAAGACTGAACTATGCGTCATGTGTAATATAAACTTCTTTCTTCTTTCCAAATATGCAGTGAGACCTGCTACACACACAAACGCCTAATGTAAGTAGTTTTCGTGGAAATCAAGTTAAATCAGTGGAGGTCTGTGCTGAGGGTAAAGTGGAGCAGAGAGGAATAAGAGAACAACTGGCCATAAGAAGCCGAACAGAAGGTGGATTAGGGAGGATTTGGGAGGATTCAGTGCCAGAGAGATCTGGGAGAAATAGCTGGGAATTTTCATAAATTCAAAGGAAGGCATTCATCTTCCCACTGAGGAAGACATGGAAGTTCAAGCTAATCTGAGAGAGATCTTGAGAGTAGGATGACCTCACTGGACATTGACCTTGTGTTTATTACTGTTTTATGTAATTATGTCTTACTTTTTTTTACTAGGTTTTGAGTTTGTAATTCAGAGGGTAGCATTCTTATCTTTCTTATTATTAACTAGAGGCCCAGTGCACAACATTTGTGCACTGGGTGGGGGGGGGGGGGGGCGTCTCTCAGCCAAACTTGTGCCTTCTTGCAGTCCAAGACCCCTTGGGGGATGTCCGTCTGCCAGCTTAAGCTTGCTCCCTGCCTGAGGGGTCCTTAGCGCTGCCATGGAGGCGAGAGAGGCTCCAACTACCACTTCTGTGCTTGCCAGCCATCAGCTGGCTTCTGGCTGAGCAGCGGTCCCCCTGTGGGAGTGCACTGACCACCAGGGGCAGCTTCTGCGTTGAGCATCTGCCCCCTCATGGTCAATGCACGTCATAGCGACTGGTTGTTCTGCCATTTGGTTGATTTGCATATTAGCCTTTTATTATATAGGATCATTTTTCTGTATATTTTGCACAGTGTAAGCTACTACCTATTTATTGAACTTTTTGTGCTACAGTGAAAAGTGTGGTGGATTGTAAATGAAAGGCTTCCAATTTATAATCTTTAGTTATCCTCCTGTGGACTTTGTAGGTTCTAAGCCCTTAAGTCTTATAGATGCTTTTAGAAAATAACTCTGTCTATGCCTCTGACTATTTATAGACTGTCTAGGTTATTTAATACTTCTATGGAATGAAATGATCATTATTTTAAAATAACATCTATAAACTAATTTTCTATGTGAAAATATATGATAGTCTGATTTTCTAAAGTTAGTTTAAATTTTTAGCAAGTATTTCAGACCTCATATGTGTTTAAAGCTTATTATTATTTTAACTTTGTAAGTTACAAATTATTATATTTATAATGCTGAAAATATATTTATTTTCCTATGAGGAGTCTAAATATTTAGAGTAATTATACTTGGCATCTAGAATTGGGAGATGCATTAAAAAACACGACTTGGCACTTATGGATAAAGAAATAAAATCATAAATAACTGGGTGAGGCACAGAATGTCATTTTAGCTTTGGAATTCTGCTCATAATTCTGACAATAAGTTATGTGCCCTGAGAAATTCCCTTTAAACTTTCCATCTGCTAGAGAGCTATTCTGTTGGCCATCTACATATAAGTTCCGAGGTTTATAAAAAACACTTGAAATAGTTATATGCAAATAAGTCTGTGAGAATATATTTGTGTTTTGTTTTTATAAACCACCATCTCATGTGGCAGACAATAGTATTTCCACTTTATGCATGAGAGAGGCAACTGTTGAGATGGCCTCTACACTATCCTCTTGACTTACCTGAGTGTGGACTGAACCTAGTGACCCTTTTCTAAAAACCAGAATATGGCAAAAGTGATGAGATGTCGCTTGTAAGATTAGGCTCCAAAGGAACTCTTCCTGCCATTTGGCCTGCTCTTTCTTCCTCTCTCCCGGGCTTTCTCTGAAGGAAGCCAGCCACCACGTTGCAAGCTGTCCTATGGAGAAGTCCATGTTGATATTGCGCATCAATAGCCAATGAGGGCATGACTCCAGTTGGTTTCCAAAGCTAGCTGTGTTGGGGGGCTCATCTCTCGGGTCAGGTCTTAAAAGCTGGGGTGCCTGATATGGGTTTTAAACCCTTTGCTCTTGAGGGAGAAGCTCTGTGTTTTGAGTTCCATCGGTATTGTGAATTACCACAGGCCGGGAATGGCATTAAAGGTGAGATGTGACCAAACGCTCCCATCTGCTTTGATATGGGTCTTCTCTTGTTTGCTCAATGCTTAGGAGACTCTCAGAGTTTTCAAATTTTTCAGAGGAAGTAATTCCATAGCTAACTGCAGGCTGTGTGTGTCTGGGGAGGAGATAAGTCCAGACTCATCTTGTCTTCATCTTGAATCAGAACTCATTGATGAAGAACAATACTGACATGGCTGGTAATTTTTAAATGTTTAATGGAAACTTAAGGTCAGATTAAACCTAGCAGAGGCTATAAATGAATCTTTAATTGAAATAAATAAGAAATGGCTAATATTAGAGTGTGGTCCTTTATTATATGTAGGATGTTCTTTATTGGAGTGCTATTAATGCCAAAAACAGTTATCACTCTGATCTTGAAAGGAAGACTTCTTTAGGCTTAAAAGCAGGTAGGAAAATAAAATATTCATTGGGATTTGAATTTGAAAATTGAAATTAATTTATCACTTCTCATTTTGCTACTTAGCATGAAGTCCATGTTCTAGGGGATGCAGAGACCTTTCTCATAAAGGCAGTAAATTATTCAAGTGACATGGGTCCTTCACGTGGTGACTCAGACTGCAGAGGCCTAAAGGCATCATCACTGATCACTTGGGTGTTTAATAATGCGGTTAATGTGAGCATGTCTGTAATTAGGAGATGAAAGCTGATTAGTAACTGGAACTAATTTGGAAGGAATTTATTAAAAGTTTGTGCATGGTGAAGTGTTAAATAGAACATTAGAGTTCTGCAATTAATGTTTTCATAAAAAATATGTGAGGTTTATTTTTAAAGGACTCAAGGCTCTCTGTCTCTGCTGTCCACACTTCCCATTTTCTATTCAACCCACTGCAATCTGGCCTTGTGCCCGTTACGCTACAGAAACCCTGAACTTGCTCTTACAAGTGATTGTGACCTTTGGTCATATATTGCACTTCTCTTTTGCATTTGATTTTGAGTTAATTTTCTCTTTGAAATACTACACTCTACATGCCCTGTTATCACCATGTCCTGATAGCACCTTCTCCTTTTTCTCTATGACCAGCTCTTGGTTCCTACCAGGATGTCTCTTTTTCTGCTTATTCCATCTAATGGCACTCCTACAACTCTGTTCCTGTTGTGCTTCTCTTTCGGTCTTTGTGTGCTCTCTTCTTAAGTCATGTATTCTCATGGGTTCATTTCCACTTATATTTTGATCACTTCCAAAATGTAGCTGTCTCTGAGGTTCATCTCTATTTCTCTAGCTGCCATCAGGATATCTCTGTATAAATGTCCCCAGGCAGCTGTCACTCTGCATGCCTCACACTGAATTCATCATCATGTTATTATTTTTTCAAACATTGCTCTTCCCATATCCTTTAACTCAGAAGAGAAAACAGCTCTGGCCAGTGTTGCTCAGTTGGTTCAAGTGTCGTCCCATACACTAAAAGGTGGCAGGTTCGATTCCCGGTCAGGGCACATACCCATGTTGTGATACCCATGTTGTGGGTTCAACCCCTGGTTGGGGTGTATGTAGGGAGGAAACTGGTCGATGTTTCTCTCTCACATCCATATTTCTCTCTCTCCCTATCTCTTCCTTCCTTTCTCTTAGATCAGTGGTCGGCAATCTGTGGCTCGTGAGCCACATGCGGCTCTTTGGCCCCTTGAGTGTGGCTCTTCCACAAAATACCGACTTCTGCATATGAGCCACGAAGTTTCAATCGCACTGTACGTGCGCGCCCGCACATGGTATTTTGTGGAAGAGCCACACTCAAGGGGCCAGAGAGCCGCATGTGGCTCACGAGCCACAGTTTGCCGACCACTGTCTTAGATCAATGTGAAAGAGAGAGAGAGAGAGAGAGAGAGAGAGAGAGGGACTCAGAATTAGAAATACTAGGAACTGAAAATAAAAAGAACATAAGTGAGTCTTTTGATTTCTACCCAATGTTACATTTTTACAAAAGCACAAGTACTTTTTTATGAAGTAGGCAATCAAATGCTATGACAAGAATGAAACCCCTAACAGCCATTTTTAATGCCTTGGAATATAAGCTTTGTGGGGCTCATGGACATGACCCCCGTTGGTTTCCAAAGCTAGATGTTTTAAACCTCTTGGACAGATAAGAAAACTAAGGATTCAAAAGCCATGACTTATCCAGGAAAAACAGATAGACAATAACTTGGTTAGCTCAAATTCAGTTCATCTCATTTTTCACACTGTTATTGGGCCAGGTGACATATAATAAAGGACTCCTAAAGAGCAGTGGTTTTTAATTTGATGTGTTAGAAGCCCTTTACAGTCTGAAAATTATATTTTTACCAAAACAAAAATATCATTGAGAAGAGTGACGTTGTGTTGTACCTTTTTATAAATAGCTTAATGTCTGGTTTCATAGGAGATGTCTGGATTATCTTATCTCCTGCATTCAAGCTGTTGCAATGTCATGCAGCCTCTGAAAAATTCAACTGTACCCTTATGAGAGAAGAACAGAAAGGCAAATAATGTCTTAATATTAGAAGGAAAATGGCGTTGATCTCTCTAACTCCCTGAAAGTACCTAGGGATTTCCAGGGTTTCCAGGACAGCTCTTTAAGATCTATAAGCATCTGGAAAGTCCTATTCTTTCAAAGAACCATTGAATCCTGGTTCTGCAGTCATGTTTAGTGACTATTTTGGACAATTTGACTATCTTGGCCCTCTCTTTCTTTATAGATAATATGGGGGAAGTAATTTTTACAGCACAGATTGTTAGGAGCAGGGACTCCACTACCAAAAGGCGTTTCCACTTGCTAACAGGTGACACTGTGAAAGTTAATTTTTCTCTTTTGAAAAGTAGGGATAATAATAGTCTCTACCCTATACCATTGCTAAAAAGATTAAATATGTTAACATTTATAAAGTTCTTATAACACCCCAAATAATGGTTGTATTTATTAAATAAATGAAATAAATATAATTCTTATAAACAAATACCATATACAAATTTATTCATATCAGTTTGAGGATTAAAAATAATACCGTTTACAAAGAATAGTACCAGGTATATAGTACATGCTTCAACAGAATCTTAGGAACAATGATTATAGTGTCAAATAGTTTCTAGATATCATTTGGTGCCCACAGTATGATTAAAAGAATTACATATAGCAGAATTAAAAGAGGGCTAAACCGTTTCTGTAATGTTCAGAGTATTGGTGATTCTACTAATGCATCACAAAGCTCAGTTTCTATGAGACTTAACGTTTTCCTCATACAAAATTTGCAACTCAGGGTAATGAAAGATAGTGTTAGGATAAATACGTGCTGCATTTTACAATGGAAGTATGAGCAAGTAACAAATAGTTTGGCTTTCTCTTGTTTTCTCTCCCAGGAGTTGGACCAAGACACCTCAGGGTCACAAACAAGAAAGCATTTTCCTAACTAACAGTGAGTATCTAAATGTTTCATATGGGACCTATACATCGTGGGTGTTCAGTAGACTCTTACACTATTTTATTCCCAATGGAAGAGGTAATTTTTTGGATTCTTTCCTTGATTTATCCCTGACTTAGGGGAGTATCCCATTATTTGAGGAATTGGAATAGTCTTCTTTACAAGTCAAAATCTTGGGCACAGAGATTGGATACAGTCAAATGCTCTTTCCATGATGGCTCCTGAGTGGGGAAAAAATCTATGTATGAAGTTTTTTATTATCTTTATTTAATAGACAAGGAATTTCTATGAGAGATTAATGACTCTCCTCAGGTTATTTAGCTGATACTTATAGACTGAAGACCCAACTCAGGAGATCCAAGCCCAACTTCTGCCTGCATTTCTTTCAAATGTACAATTTTATTGCAATAATAAAATTTTGGAGTCAGTTCTGAGTGTTAAAGTACTACTTCCAACATTTATGAGTTTTTAATTTCATATTCTATAATTGGAATTAGTTCAAATAAGAAAATCTATAAGCTGAAAACTCTGTATTTCAAGTCTGTTAAAATGAAATAACATCAGCCTGATTACTTTACCTGAAGGTCTCTAGCTAAGGAAGCATAATGTCATATAATAATTCCTTCCAGGAGATTGGTGATCTAGTTCAACGTGAATGGTTAAATTATTTTGTTATTTTCTTGGATGTGTCTTTGAATTTTGAATATTATATTAAACCATAAATAAATTACAGTTAAATATGGAGAAGCAATTGAAAGAAAACAAATATAAATTAATGGAAGTTTTTATGAGGAATAAGTGAGAAAATTACATTAACTTGAAGGTAATAGAAAGGAGTGATAAAAGTGTCAGTGAATCAGTAAAGGGAAATCCTAGGGAAACCATGGGATCAATTTTGTGATTATTCATCTTAAAATAAGCTCTTAATTCAAAATTCTAGGCAGAAAAATAATTTCTTCTAGTTTTGAATGGAAAACCCTATCATTTTAAGAAAGGTTGAGCAACAGAATAAGCTCTTAGAGAAAAGAAGGAATCCTATAATGTAAAATCCTTGAAGTCAGATTAATGGGTGAATTAATATTGATGACATCAATTCTATAATGCAAGCGAGTCGCTTAACTGAATCGCTGGGGAACATTACTGATTCAAATTATGCTCATCTGCTTGGAAATAATACTTTGGAGGAGTCTGGGTAACTGGAAATATATTAATTTTTGCTTTTTCAAATCATTCAAAATAAAAGATGTCAGAAACTCCTCAAGTTAGTCAATGGATGAAAACAATTTTAATTCTGATTCTTTTCATATTCTCAGACTCAGGCTATATAGTTCACCTTAATTTAAGTTGTAGAGACTTTTGCAATATAGTTTTAAATTTTCTTTGACTTATGATTAATAGCTATAAGATGATTTTCATATTTGCCAGTGATCTTTGCCACAGATTTCTATCTCTTATGTGAGATATCTATTTAACAAAATTTGAAAGGTGGTTTGCAAAATAAAGATATATTTTTCTTGGTGCAAAAGACAGGTTTACAAAGGAAACATGTAAACTCAATGTCTGGCTTAAATTGGCTTCTTGCCTAGCATTCCCTCAAATTTCAACCAAACTGCTTGACATCAAAGAAAAAGTTAAGAGAAAGTAAAGCTTTATAGAATTGACTTTGGAGGCATGTAGCTAAAAAGAAAAATAAACACCCAACAGTTCCAAACTTACAAGAATATTGTAAAGGTGATACAAAGAAAACTCACTTGTCCTTTGTCCAGAGACCCAATTCAACTTGCCTCAGTTATTTCAATCAGATCTATTATAACAAAGAATCCAACCTAAGGATGCGTGACACCTGGTTGTTATGTCTTTTCAGTTTCTCACTCTTTCCCTTATTTTCATGACCTTGACATATTTTTAAAGATTACAGGTCACTTGTTCTCTTTGTTATCTCTCAGTTTAGGTTTGTCTAATGTTTCCTCGTGATTAGACACAGACTATGCATGTTTGGCTGGGATGTCACAAAGTGATGCCGTGTTCTTTCCATGGCATCTTCACCAGGTAGTTCACAATGTTGATTGTCATCTCTGGTGATTGTGGTTTTGATCACTTGATTAAGGTAGCACATCTGCCAGGTTTTACCCCTGTAAAGCTGATTCCTTTCACCTCTGCAACTGAGCTGTTTTTAAGGAGGACTATATTTTGAGACTATGCACAAATCCTACTTCTGACGCCATTTTCTCCCATTACTTTTAACATCCACTAATATTTTATCAGGGATTAAGAGTTATTACTGTTTTGATGTCAAATAACAATGTTCCAGTTTCATCATTATTTCTACATGATTAGTTGGCATTCTACTATAAGAAAGGACTTTTTTTCTTATTTATTTATTCATTTGCTGAGTTATGTCAATGTGTACTTACAGATTTCTATTTTTCTCACTGTATTATGTTTTATATAATTATAAAATAAAATAAGAAATAAAAGATACCTAAAAATAGAAAAGAAAGGAAAGGAAAAAAAGAAAAGGAAAGAAAAGAAAAGAAAAGAAAAGAGAAAAAAACACATAGAACTAGTTTCATACCCAGTGGTAACAGAGCCTCACAGACAGGGGCTGTTCCAAGTGACCCTAAAATAGAGTCATGTGACTATTCAGTCCTATCGACTATCTTAAGGTAAAAAAGAATGTCAAAAACAAAACAAAACAAAATGTTTTAGTAGTTGTATTGTGGGTGGTAGTATTGCTGTTTTAAGGCTATAGTGTATGTAATGTGAAATAAACCAAATAAGTAATCATTTCCAGCTCTGTCTGCTGGAAAGGCAGAGGAAACAATGCCAGCCCCGTAGCAATGAGCACTGCAAATACTATTTTACACTTAAAATAAACCAGGGCTTGTTCTAGAATTAGTGATTCCAAGGAAATGTCCAATAGAACTTTGAACAACTTGTCATATCAGAAGGCAAAAATAACTACCAGGTTCTGTGCAAAGGACTCAGAAGGCATTCGGATACCGACTCCCAGAAAATAACAAAGCAAGTAGTAGAGATACAAACATGGGGAAGTAAGCCAGAATGACATATTGTACTCGAGGAGGTTTAATTCCAACTTATTAATTACTCAAGTGAGGAGCACAAACCTGAAGAGTCTACATATGTTAGAGATTGTAGATTTTTATGCACTTCATTGAATTTGAACACTAACAAAGTTCATTAGAGCATACTAAATGAGCGCTTGTTTTAGATATTGGAAACTGGGTTAGGTCTGTCCCATTATACCCAATTTTATAGTATATCACTGTAAGTCTGAAAGGATTCTACACTCTTATAACAGGAGAGTAAACAAAGTAATATATATATATATATATTTGTCTCTTAGCAAATAACAGATCTGGAAAGCTCTTTCTCATCCCAAGATGATTAAACAGAAATATTCCAAATAGAGCCTACAACAAAATATAGCAGATGACGAGAATATCAACCAGAACAAGCAATTTAAGAAAATACATAACTCTTGGAATAATTTGGTAAAGGAGCCCAAAGAAAAGTATTTTTCTAGTATTAGTGTTTGAAGAACACCATAGTTAAACTATTTATATGTGGTTATTTATATTGGAAGATTATTTTCCTCTCACTAGTCACCTTTCAGTTTTACTAGTCACAGATGGCCACATGTGGTCAGTGGCTACAGGGTGGGACAGAACATTATTTCCATTATTGAAGAAAATCCTAGTGGACAATGCTGCTCTGCACAGAAACACAGAAAGTAATTTGGAGATAAGAGTTTAAAATAAAGAATCAAATGGATTTAAAAAATTAAATGTTGAAAGAAAACCAAAAGGACAGTTGAATAATTAGAATCAATATTGCAGAGACAATAAGACGTAAAATTGGAATTGTAGAAGACCAAATTCAGGATATAGCAAGGGAATTACAATATTTCTATTTAAATGGAGAGAAAGAAAAGAGACATGAAGATAACATATGCTTTTGTGTGCCTGGGTATGTATGTATATGTGTGAATATACATATACACATACAGACACATAGATACACACATAAATAGAAAGAACAGAGAAACAAACTTCAGAATTTTAGATGTTCCTAAGGAAGAATATTAACAACTAGAAAACAAGAAATATAGACAAATTGGAAGATAAATTTCAGGAGCTGAAGGAAGAGATTGTGAGATTTTTACCACATAGAAGGTAAAAAAATGAAATAGATTTACCTTATGACATACCTAGCAAAACGTTAATTAAAAGAACAATTTAAAATTGTTACAAGCATCACAGAAGAAAATCAGGTTACAAATATTACTGTGGTAGAAAACTTGCTCTTCAGAATTCTTAATGTTTTCTCTTATTTTGAAGAATACTTTTGATCAGTAACCCCTCTCCCAAAATTCCTTTCCTCTGCATGAATGAATCCTAACATTTCTCTCTTCTTCTTCTTCTTTTCCTCCTCCTCCTCTCTCTCTCATTTGTGTTACATTAACAAAATTACTTTGTTGGTGTCCTCTTTTCCTTGCAAGGACCATCTCCATTCTTCATAAATTAATTGGGGAAATACTCTACTAGTTATATATGAATCAAAGCTAGGGAATCATAGGTAGGAATATGGTGTGAACACTGAAGCAATGAAAATTAAATTAAAAATAATTGTTGTTAATGTGCTTACAAAACTGTATGCACAGATTAGGATTTATATCATAGTTATGAGGGTATAAAATACAGTCATTCTCAAAGTTATTCTCCTACTAAGCATATGATAGGTCTGTATTGCTCCATTCCTCCAGCTCCTTTAAATTCTGCCTGGCCCATGAGATGCTTTTGGCCAATGCCATGTTTGTGGAAAAGACGAGTGTTGTCTCCAGATGGAAACTGTAACTACTGGTGCCTGATATATTACTTTCTCTTCTTCCTGCCATGGCAGTCGTGGAAGCAGGGTCTCAACAAGCACGACCCAAATGACGTATAATGGGAGCCACAGGTGTCATTTTAAATTTTCTAGTAGCCATGTTATAAAAGGAAAAGGGTGGCATTAATTTTAAAACCATATTTCATTTAACTAATATGTCTCAAATATTATTTTAACATATAATTAATATAATAGTTATTAATGAGATAATTATATATATTTGATGCTAGTCATCAGTATCTAATTTGTATTTCACACTTATAGCATATCCTAATTCAAACTAGACACATTTCAGGTGTTTGATAATGATTTGGCTCCTGGCTTCTGTATAGCATAATGCAGATCTAGATAGAACCTCAGCCAATCTGAGTCCTTAATAATTATAATGGACAGAGACCCCAGTTGGCCTGCATTGGACACAAAATGTGTGAGATATAAACTTTGGTTAGTTGAAATGACTGAGATCAAGGGTTCTTTGTTAGCAGGGCATAGTTTTGGTTGTCCTGATGGATACAATTTATATGTATAAAAAGTACATTTAAAACAATGAAAATACTTTATATATTTCTATATTTTTCAAGTTTTCTACCATAAATATATCAATAGGTGAAGAAAAATTCAAAGAATTTAAATACCAAATCTTATTTTCCAGGGGAATTGTTTATTTTTTCAGATATTGTCTTCAGATTATGGTAAGGATAAAAGTTACAATAAATACAATGACTTTTGTGTTTGGAAATTAACTTCCTTAAAATGAAATTTGCTGTATGATGGCAACATTGAATGAGACATTAGTATGAAGTATGCTAAGAAATTGAGGTCTGTGGGTAAAAGTACTTCTGTCTTCCATAAGAAACAGTGGGAAGAAAGTCCCATCTTTAACCTCAAATGTGGAAAGGAAAGGTTCCTTTAAAATTCTTGTTTGGCATGTGTACAACTTTCTTAACAAAAAATTCCTATGACTGAACTAATGAGAAGTGCCTTTATATTCTTGCATTTTTACCTACTTATCATTTGCTGACTGTGATATTACTTGTAATGAAATTTAAAACGAAATTAAGAACTACTTTTCTTATTCTCAAAATATATGAGGTGATTACAAGCATATATATATGTGTGTATATATATATATATAATTATAGCATAATATATTTCCTATCTATCGTTTATCTATCATGTGTGTATGTGCATATACATACCTATCTATGTATGTATGTTCATACACATACATACAATGTTTAGCCACTCAATAGCTAATTAATAGTTACTAGCAAATTCACAAGCCACTAATCTATAATATGAATTTTATTATTTATGTTTTCTGACATTAGTATCAACAATTATATACATTATATGTACATAGTATATGTATGCTTACTTATCAGTATAAAAATGCTTATAGTAGGCCATATATATATGTATATATACATATAAAAATGCTTATAGTAGGCCATATATATATATATAAGCATATACTATAAGCATTTTTATATGTATATAAAGATAGAAAAAAGAAGTCAAAATAGTTGTGGAAAAAAATAGCTAGGCATAAAAAACAAAGTTATGGACAAGGTAAATGCACAAACATGCTTGCCATACAGTCCTATACAACAATAGGTATGAAGATGTGGGTCTGAGTTACCTCCTAATGTAAGAGCAAAGAAGTGAACAAAACCAATAACATGTTTCATAATGTTAATAAAATAGAAACAAACAATTTATTCTGGTTAAGACTGAAAACATTTCTCTTATGGATCCTCATAAATGAGATGTACTGTAGCTGTAGTAAAGGATGTTTTAAGTAAGAGCTCTAAAATAAATGCACTAACAAATCTGAAGCATCAGTTTCTTGTTTGCATTGTGAGAATAGATGGCAAAATGTAAAATTGCATTTTGGTAAAACAATTCTACAATATGCACAGGTTTCTTTTTCACATAACATTAAAAATGCTAATATTAAAATCAGTGTTCGGGTTCAGTGGCTCATGAATTTTTTGGTACTTCGATGTTTAATTCGTGAGTGACTAAGCAGTACATTTTCAATGCACTAGAGCATCTCTCTAACAAATGAGAAGCTGTGATTCAGTAAAGGTGAATCTTCCTTGAATTCCATCTACAGGAATTTGTTATTGAATGTATCACAAGGAACTCATCACATCCTTGTCTCACATGTGTATAGCCAACCTAAGGCCATGTCGTAAATTCTTGGTGAACACAGTCTCATATTTGTTCAAATGTTATAGGTATCCAAGGCCAAGTATGCTGTATTGATTCTTAATAAATATTTTTCTTGACTAATTGAATCAGATTGCTATTTACATCCTTTATCTTCACCCCTATATGTGCTCTGTTCTTTCCATGTTCCAGAATCAATGATTGGCTTAAATGCTTAGCTCTTAGCTTTCAGGGCTGTGTTGTTCAATGTAGATTTGCCCTCATTTTCCTGGTTCTCCTTTTCCACCTGTTACCCATTAGCCTTGTTTTCTTCTGAATGTTAAGCTTCTCTAGGAAAGATTTAATATATGACTCTAATACATGCCTTTAAAATTCTAGTTGAAAAAGCATAATTCAATAGTAAATGTGGTGTTAATTGTGACTTAGTTTCTCACTAAAGTAATATAGTTATATCTTAAGTGATATCTGAAGGAGGAACAGCCCATTATATTAAAGAGATAGTGGAGTTCTCCTCCAATATCCTAACCGGTCAGTAGGGCCAATGTTTGGGGTGAAGCCATAGAAGCCTTACTACTTATCCGTCTGTAAGCCGGGCCCTCAGCTAAAACATTGTCCATGGCATGGAATTTTGAAAACGTCTTTACAATGAGTTTCCAGCTTTATTTTGCTTGTTAATTCATTTGGATATTTGGTGGGGGTGGGGTGGGGAGCGATGAAGATAGTGACTCAGCTTGTGGTGACTAAATAGTTGTACAGCTTTTTAAAAACTCTTGATCAATCACCTTAAAAGACAAAAATTATAGCCCAGTGCAGTAAATTTCTTTTCAGAACACATTAAAGCCACCTGTGGAATAAGTTTAACATCTCTGTTTGAACTACTTAAAGGCAGAGTGTCTTTAACAGCAGTGGATTTCATATAGAACCCTATGATTTGGGGTGTATGAAGAACTGAGAGGAAATGTTGGATGTTTGCAAAAATAAAGAGTTAAAATTCTTTATAAAAGCAATGGAATTCTTCAAAATTATACTGTTTTCCTTAGGCAATGCAAATGTTAGATCAGATTCAATGACAAGACATACCAATTTACGAAAAATTTAGAAAATTGCCCATATCACTGTTATTTAAAATTCATTTATACTTGCAATTGTAGAAATCTAGTGTTTTAGGATACAAAAAAAGCACCTTAAAGGAAAATTAGAATTGAAAATTGTAACAATGATATGAAATAACTTTTAATGTGCTATTTAAAATATTTAAAATAATCTCAAGAACCAAAAGTGTTCTGATCTTTTTTCATAGAATGTCTAATGCTATACAACATTAATAGAGTAAATGATGAAGATGGGTTATAATAACCATTGGTAAGCAATACTAATACTAATAAATATACAAATGGATGTTTAATACAATACAACAATATGAGCTAATTTTCCCAACTTTCAAAATAATTTTGTGTAGATGTAGCTGTTGAAAATGTCTAAACTATATGTTTGTTAGTTTGTTTTTTCTTCCCATGAGGAAATTAATCGGGTTCTGAGTAAACTCATCTTGTTCTGTTGGGGGAAGAGCTCTGGGAGATGCTGGTTCTTTAATAGTAATAACCCAATCACCTAAAGTTATGCTAGACAGGCACACAGGTTTCACCATAATCACCATAAAATATGAAGTCAGAATAACCTACCTCTCTCCACAAATACCTTAAGCCCCTCAGCACTAACCACTCTTAGCTTCACCAAGCATTGAAGTTGCAAAGGAATGGGAGATGTTTGCATCACTTGCTAACTTCCTTTGTCCCAGTGAAGAGCTGCTCTCATTCTTCATTCCCTTCTGTTGTCTGTCATCCTGGTTCATTCTTCTCAGTCACCCTGCCTACTAGCATTACAGCAGGAAAAGACCTGGCAAAGTAGACAGATCTATCTAAGTAGACTCTGGAAGCGTCGTAGCCAACTTAGTAAACTTAGCACTTCTATTCCTGAGCGCCAGCTGTCTGTAACTTTGTGTGAAGGACAAGGTTTCCCCACCTGAGAGCTGAATCACTAATAGAAACGATAAAATCGTGATGAAAAAGGCACAGCATAATCTTTAAAACTCTTCCACCATAAAACCTTTCCTGACTTGTGACCTGGGAGGCCATGCCTCGCCTGGTCCTGAATCTCATGTAATGTAATGCATTTTGTTTGAAGGCAAAGCTAACCTGCCTTCTAGCTCTTCAAGAGTGAAAGGTAAAAGCTAGTGTTTTTTTTTAAAAGGCCTAGAAATTATTCCATGCTTTACATGGGCCCTGGAGTAAATACATATTCACTCAAACAATGCATATATAATTACACATATATATGTGTATACAGATGCCTTTATGTGTATATATTATATATTGCCTTAAAAACATGGTTTTGCCACAATCTACTGTTTGACCTTGAATGTGTTGCCTAACCTCTATGTCTTCAACTACAAAACATGTGTTGATGAGACTACATACAATGCCTGTTGAAGTGTCTGGTATCAAGGAGATTTCAATAAATGGTAGTTACAAATAGTACCTTAGTGTTTTCTTAAATGTATGCAACAATTCTGGCCCTGCTTACCACTCAGGGTTATCAGCAGGCTCCTGTGAGATAAGGTGCGTGAAAGTATTTTATGTATGAGAAAGTGTCATTTACATAAATGAAAGAAACATTGTTATGGATATAGTGCATCAGATGGGAGCTGGAGAAAGATAGGATGAAGCAAGCACAGTACTGATGGCACTAGCGTTCAGTCAGAAGGGAGCTGTGACAAAGGCAATCCTGACACCGGCTGCCATAACAGTTCTCCTCATTCACACAATTGTGTCCAAAGTGCAGGAGCAGTTGTTCAAAGCACCAGGACACCAATGTCAAGGCTGTGCATGCCATGTTATCAGCCAATGACCTTTCCCTGAATTTTGCCCCTTTTTCTCTTTCATAATTAACCTAATGCCCATCATAGTAATAAGAGAAGCACCATAGCAAGAGAATCTCAAATGCTTTAATGATGTTTGAAGTCTTGTGAAACAGGCTGGTAACTTACCATAAAATGTTTATTGCATGTGCCATCTTTAGAATTGTTTTAAAGTAAAGGAAAGTAAAACTGGAGATTTGTATACTGGTTTGGTAACACAAACTCTCAAAAAGAGAGCAAAGCAAGTTGTACAGTCTCTTAGAACTTTTTGTTTAGACATTTTAGCTCCTTGTTACATGAAATGCTTTTGTAAAGATCAGAATAATCCAATTGATAAACATATCATCTTGTGGTTCTGAATTATAAATTAAAACAAGACAAAATATAAATTACTTTCTTACTTCTTATTTTCTCTAAACTACCATCTTTTCATTTGAATTTTATTAAATCAGATTAAATGGTTAAAAATGAAATGGTCAAATAATTCAATTACTAAATAAGTAAATGGTTAAAACTTGAAAGAATGCCACTTACCTTACATACTCATACCTGTATTTGGTAGTGGTTGATAATATCATTCAATACGTTTGAAAACTTTCCACATGCCAAGAACTGTGCTAAAGGCTGAAGACTTAAGGGTAAGTCGAGATGTCTCCCATCACTGAAATGCTCTTGTTTGGAGAGGGAGATATACAACTCAACTAGCAATTTTAATACACTGCTATGAGGAGTGATGCAGCAAAGGTAAACTCTAAATACAAAACTGTTCCGGAGCACAGTCTGGAGGCAGAGAGGAAGTCGCTATTCTTTAGAAAGTTAAAGGGAATCAAAGAAAGTGGTTATTCAGTCACAGAAGGGACGCCCTTGGATGGGTTTCTAGATGGGGGTTTCCTTTATCTGAAGCTAAAGGAGCAGCTTATAGAACTGAATGGAGGCAGGAGTCTATGATTGACGGAGGCAGAAACAAGAGGTTCAGTTTGGTGGGGTGTGTAGGATGCAACTGGAAAAGGAAACGGGAGGAACCGAGACTAGAAAGGCAAGGAGGAGTTTGATAAAGAAGAGTATTAAATGTTTTTCTGAAAGTCTAGGCTTATTCTGAAGGTGGTGGGGGTGCTCACTGGAGGATTAAAGCAGTGGAGTGACACCCACAGATTTCCATTCAGAAAGATCGCTCAAGTAGATACACAGAGACAAGAGAAGTGGTTAGGAGCTGGGGCACAGTGTTCCCTGAGGCATTAGAAGTGCTTTGGCTTTTACTTTGACTTTCATTTATAAAGAGTTTGAGCAGAGGAATGACATAATCTATATCATTTTCAAAGGATAATTCTGTCTCTTTATAGAACATAAACTATGTGGGTAAGGAAAGCAGAAAGACCAGTTAGAGAACAATGCACTTTTCTAGGACAGAGGTGTTGACGTGTTAGACAAGGGTTGTAGTGATTGTGCAGGTGTGAGGAGCATTCATTTCAGGAGAAAGTTAGCATGCAGATCTGAGTGGGTTTGCTGCTGACTGTAACATGGCTGAAAGAGGCGTGTAATGCACAACTCTAAGCTTTTTGGCCTGAATAATTGGGAGAATGGAGTTGTTATTCCATGAGATGCTGAAGAGACCCTTTTGAGAAGGGAGTGATGATATCATGTGTTCTGCAATGGCTACCTTGAGTTTAAGATGCCCAAAAGCATCCAAGTGGAGATTGTGAGTAGGAAATTATATTTATGAGTCTGTCTCTGGTTGGAAATATAGACTTGGAACTAAACAGCATATTGATGTTATTTTAAGTCATGAGATGGATCAGAGAACTACTAGTAAGTCCTCTGGCGATCCAACCTTTGGTGGTCAGAAATAAAAGAAGGATGAGGTGTTATTGGCAGGAAGATAACCACATAACATAGTCCACAAATCAAATGAAAAAAGTTTCAGAAAGGAAAGTGAACTATTGTATTAAATGCTATTGATAAATGGAGGGAGAAAAGGACTGAAAAGAAACCATTTGATTTTAAACTTATAGACTATTTGTGATCTTGACCATAGCAGTCTGATAATCAGGTAGGAACAAATGCCTGATTGAAGTACATTCAACAGAGAATTGGAGGAAGAGAAAAATGGGAAAAGAAGTAGCAGACAGGGAAATTTTGCTCTAAAGGTAAGACAGAAAAGGAATAGTGGGTGGAGGATTAATGTGAGATTTGTTAACGTAAAAAAACATTCAAACCTGTAAAGAATTTTTGTGAGCTTATTTGAGCCAAACTGTCGACAATTTCCAGGAAGCAGAACCTCAACGAATTGAGATAATGCTCTGGAGAATGGCGGGTTTTCCTCTATGTTTATACATTGCAATCAAAGGAGGGATGTAGGTGGGTTACATGAAATCTATTGGTGATAGACTATAGAGCAGTGGTTCTCAACCTTCTGGTCCTTTAAATACAGTTCCTCATGTTGTGACCCAACCATAAAATTATTCTCATTGCTACTTCATAACTGTAATGCTGCTACTATTATGAATCATAATGTAAATATCTGATATGCAGGATGGTCTTAGGTGACCCCTGTGAAAGGGTCGTTCGACTGCCAAAGGGGTCGTGACCCACAGGTTGAGAACCGCTGCTATAGAGGCAGAAGAAAGCAAAGGCGGGGGGCGGGGGGCAGGAACCACTGGGATTGGATAAAAAGTAAAATGATAGACACATACTTAGGTGGGTGCAGGAACAATTAACATGATAACAATGAAGGAATTTGTGGTATCTGTCCTGGTGTCCAGCACATTAGGTTGTGTCCCAAGGGGTCTGGAAAAAGGGAAGTTACAAGTTACCCAGACATTTCAAGGATATGTTATTATAGATGCAAAATGACAGATAGGCTCAGTTAAGGTAACGGTTGACCTTGTCAGTGAAGATACCGGCCTAGGATGTAACTACACACTATAAACTGCTTTTAGTTAAAGTTTAATTTTAGACCATCCTTTGTGGTTACTTTAGGTCTCTGCGTTTGCAAGACCACCACGCAGGCCTTCCCTGAGCTTTTCAGGTTAGCATGTGGCCCCTTTTGTCCACAGATCAATGGAGAATTTTTAGCATTTAAGAAGAACATAGAACTTTTTCCCATTTACGCAATGGAATACTATGCAGTTGTAAGAAAGAAGAATCTCTTACCCTTTAGACAGCATGGAGGACCTGGAGAGTATTATGCTAAGCAAAATAGGCCAGTCAGAGAAAGACAAGTATCACATGATCTCACTTATATATGTGGAATCTAAACAACAAAATAAACTGATGAACACAATAGATCCAGAGACATGGAAGCATGGAACAGAGTGACAAATCTCAGAGCGAAGCAGAGGGGTGGGTGAGAAGAGATTAACCAAAGAACGTATATGCATATATAAATAACCCATGGACACAGATAATAGTGCAGTGAAGGCCTGTAATACTTTCAACAATAAAGATAAATTTTTTAAAAATCATAAAAAAGAAGAATATAGAACTTGTTTGTATGCTGATGGAAATGACCTTGTCAAGAGGGCAAAAAGATAATATAGGATATAAAAATGCTAAAAGACCTTGATAATTTAGAGAGTTTGGGGTCCATTATAAAATGGAATTTAATGTTAGAAATACTCAAAGGCAAATTTATCCATTGTAACAAGAGGGAAAGTGTATGTGGGTACAAATAGGTTGGTATAGTAACTCAGTGGTTCTCAACCTTCTGGCCCTTTAAATACAGTTCCTCATGTTGTGACCCAACCATAAAATTATTTTCATTGCTACTTCATAACTGTAATGCTGCTACTATTATGAATCATAATGTAAATATCTGATATGCAGGATGGTCTTAGGCGACCCCTGTGAAAGGGTCGTTCGACTGCCAAAGGGGTTGTGACCCACAGGTTGAGAACCGCTGGTATAGTTGGACCATTGGAATAGTCCAGGTGAGAAATGCTGATGGTCTAGATCAAATTATTGCAATGAGATAGAAAGAAGTATACAGATTCCAGAAATACTTAGAAAGCAGAATGGATAGAACTTAGAGTTTATTTTGAAATAGAAGATGAGGGAGGAATTCCTTATAACTATTCAACATATTGATCATCAAATAAATTACAATTCAATTAGCTTAATAGGAGCAAAAGATTATTTCAGAGCCATTAGTTATAAAAGATAAAGTTGGACATATGGGGAATACCGTCTATATTTTTTAATATGTGGGTTTCCTAGGGATATTGCCTTCAGAAGCCCGAGTCAGTTGAAAGAACAAAGTTAAAGGTAGGAAAGAGTGGATAAAAGAGTAAAGAGAGGACAATCTTTTAAAAGCCCGGTTTGAGAGCACAGATGGTGGATAATGTTTGACTAGCAGGAAGGAAGCCACTTTCTCCTGCGGTAGTAAAGACTTTAGAAGTAGATACACATATGTTTAGTGGAGAGAAAAGTAAGGGCCTTGTAGTGGTTCCTGACTTACAGTTTCCTCTCTTCATTTATCATGGACCAGAGGTAATGAGGAGAAGGCATCCTGAGGAGTGGGAGATTGTTAGGTGCTTATCATAGTCTCTTTGGGAAGTGGCAGAAGAAAGGAGCCAAGTAGGCATCAGAGACTAAGTTTCTAATGATACCAATCTATATGATTATGTGACCATTTTTAGCAGGAGTCACAGGGTAGGAATAAGAATGGATAAGCTGATGGGAGAGGTTTTCCTGAGGATAAAGATTTGAAGGATCATAGAGGCATATAGGCATATGGAGCAGGAGATTAGAGTTAATGTTACCTATTATTAACTTAAATTCCATGATATTACAGGCACTGTTCTGAGTATCTGACCAGACCTTAACATTCATTTCTGAGTCAATAGTAAATTCATCTCTGTAGCTATGCTTGTTGGGTATAATGTGGGCCTTTCCTGGCCTCAACCAATTGTTCAGAGAAAGATTTATGGCCTGGAAGAAACTCATTCTCAGGGGCCAGGTAATTCAGAATAAGCTCTACATCTCAAGGTTAGCTGAAAAGCAAATGTAATTGCATCTTCAACCTCAATTTCCTTTGAAATGTAAGGTAACATTAACAGGTGTCAGTGATTCATTACAAACTTTTGAACAATAATAGATACAGAGGCAGAGCTGCCTCAAACTGATTGTCAAACTGCAGTGGGAAGGCCAGAGAGAGTTGGGGGGCAGGAGGGAGGGGAGTAAGAGATCAACCGAAGGACTTGTATGCATGCATATAAGCATAACTAATGGACATAAGACACTGGGGGGTAAGGGAGGGTAGTGGTTTGTCAAGGGCGGGGGGGGGAAAAAGGATACTTATGTAATACCCTTTGTAATACTTTAAGAGGAAAATAAAAAAAAAAAAAAAAAAAAAAAAAAAAAAAAAAAAAAAAAAAAAAAAAAAGAAAAGAAGAAAAGTGAGCAGACACAGAGAAGGAAACCCAAGGGATAACCTGTGTGGGACTTCATGGGGAGCTCTTTAGGAAAGATCCTCCAAGTCTGCTGCCAAGATCCTTAGAGGTGCTGTCCACTCTCCACCTCCAACGCATGCCGTTTGGCCCTCTTTAGCTGCTGTTCTTGCATTTCCATTCGACGTCTCCTTGTCCTGCAGACCTTACTTGCACTAGCTTGGCTGAGTCTCTATGTGTTACAACCAAAAGAACTCAATTCAGAGATTGAGGGCAAGCCCCACAGGTAGGCTCTGCCTCATTGAGTTGCATGTCTAGGAACTTGTGTCAATGGCTTGTGTGATTCTGTACTTGTTGACCTCTCAGGGGGGTGTTGCTAAAAATGAAGTGGACATATTTAATACAGTTTCCTTACAAGATCTAAACAAAAAATAAGATAGCTTGGGAATGAAATAGGAAGAAAGAGAATGAATGTTTATTTAACCCCCACTGCCTGCCAGGCAGTATACTAAGTCTATGTCACTTAATCTTTGTTGCAACACCATAAGGTAGGTAGCATGCCCATTATAAAGGGATAAAATGGAGTTTTCAAGAAAGTGATTGTTTTTGGATTCTTCTTTCCCTTTGGGGACCTTGAAATTCTACTGTGATTGTCTTTGAATTCCAGTTTTGATTCCAATGTCCAAAATGGAATTTAAAAAAAAATATGGAGAACTACTCAATGATATTCTTTCTTCTAGTCTCTAGGAGTACAAGGCAGACTAAAAGCTGTCAATGAATTTGACCTGATGAATCCGAGCAGAGCTGAGAAGTTCCCCAAAGAATTTGGAGAATATAGAGACCCACTACCTGGGAACCACTTAAAGCCTAGGCTTAGAAGTAATGATTAGATACTGAGACTACAAGACATACAGACAAGATGGTTAGATCCAACAGAATGCTAATTCTCAGTAAGCTGTCACTCTATTCTGTATCAGATAAATAACTCTTTGACACTAAGATGCCTGTGATTTCCTGGTGCCTTGCCTGCTCATGTACCATCAATATAAGCTAGGATGGAAGTTTGAGAAAAAATTAAATGAATGTTCATTGTCAAAAAAAAAAAAAAAAAAAAAAAAAAAAAAAAAAAAAAAAAAAAAAAAAAAAAAAAAAAAAAAAAAAAAAAAAAAAAAAAAAAAAAAAAAAAAAAAAAAACAGGTGTCAGTGATTAAGACATGGGTGTCTTTGGGGACCTGCTATTTTGCCTACCACACCATCATAATATGACTACTAGCTGAGACTTTTGAAGATATTTTACGATTGAAAAAAAATCTGCAACCTATGAACATTCTAATTTATTCTCCAAGATACCTGCAAATTTTTGTAGAACTTATATTTTTTGATGGTTATCTCTAGTGCTGAGCCAGATTTCTACTAAAATACCTTAATCCCACTCTTCCTATTACTATGCTGCACCATGCCACACAAAATAGAAAATGTGATTTCTGGGGTTGGGAGTGGGAGGGCAGGGGAGGGGTGGTGGGTAAAATGAAATAAAAATGTCAGTACCACAAAGCTTTTGAGTACAGGAAATGTAATGGAAGATTTGATGAAATTCAGGAGAAGTTGACATAATGGTGGCAATTATATAGCCAATACCAAATATTTAAAAATTGAATATTCCTAGTCTGTGAATTTTGTTGTTGTTGTTGTTCACTCCATTTTCAGGGCTTTTGTCCACGGGCAATGTCATCCTACAAGGTTTTTTGACTTCTGGAAATCTGCTAGGGCTTTTTCCTTCCTTCTCATTCATTTCTCCTTTTTCAATAACAGAAAGGAAAAGAGAAGAAAAGCATCCTATCCTTTCATTTTATTCTGCTTTTTCTTATATACTTGGTTCTGAAGTCAGTTGTTTTATGCAAATAAGACAATATTGGTGAACCAATTCATAGTTATTAGTCAACCTTTAAACATATATGATGGGATCTTGTGTTCTGTTAGTGATGGGTTACTGCAGTTCTGAAAGTCTCCAATTCTAAGTTAATTTGTTACTGGTCTATCACCTTAATAAATTGAACTGTTGTTGATCAAGTTCAGTATAATAATTATAGTAGATCTTCTGCTGGAAATGTTTAAAACAAAGGGGGATTTCACTTTTATCCCTGTGCTGAGTGCTAGACACTATATTTAGCTTTATGCACAATTGATTCATTGTACTCTCTGTGTTCTTCAGTAATGGAACAAGTGTGTCTTTACAAAGCATTTAAAATTTAAAAATGTAATTGAAAACATGACATGAAATACATGACATTTATAAAAAGCAATGTGTTGGAGAAACAGTTTTATCTTTGTAAAAATTTCCCTAAATTGAAATATTTATATTGTTTGAACATTACAACTTCCATGCCAATAAATGTAGTTAATGAAAAGTAAGTAGAAAAATATTCAGAATAATCATTATTCAAAATGTTGTGGTTCATAGGAAATACAAAGTACTTAGGATTAAAACTTGCATTCTAACTATAAATAAGAAAATGGCTATTTTGTGAGCTGCAGAGCATTAGTTGGGAGAAGTATACATGACCACAACCTTAGATTATTGTCACAGCAGGTCATATACTTCCATTCAATAATTCATCATTAATACTCATTTCTATTTTTAAAGAAGCTATTTTAAGATATTTTTATTGTTTGCTATTTCCAGGGAATTCTATCATGATAGTGAATCTTTATAAGAATTATGGGAGTATCCCTGTGGGTAGGAGAATCATTTAGTATTAAAACTTAAGCATAAACAATACTTACAGAACATCATGCATCAGAATTGGCTTTTTCAATAGCCATCCACAGGACAAGCCCTGAGCGGAACTGTCCTGAGCGATAGTGAGAAATGGGAGGTTTGTCACTGCCACCTAACTTTCTCTTCTCCTCAGGCCCCCAGCGCCCTGGTGAGCCCCAGGAAGTGTCCCCTGTTGTGGAATTACCGTAATTCCATTACCAGGAACTCCTGAGCCACATCTTCAGAGCCAACTCTAAATTAAACTGCTAATCTTTCCACGTGCAGTCATTTCTAGAATGGAATTACATAAACTAATTCTCCCTTAGGCATACGATTGGAAACTAATCAATGAATTATAGAGATAGAATTGACAGGCAGGTCCTGGAATCTCACTTGCTAAATGGAAATTTCAGGGAATGTCAAACTACTCATTTAAAGGGGATGGGAAAACAATTTAGGGAGACAACTTACCCAGCATCTTTCAAAATTGTTTCCTTCAGTGATCGTCTATTACTAGTGAATGTATGTAAAACTCTGGCCCATTTAAGTAGCAATAAAATGTAGGTGAGCCCAATTGATTTGCTTTCAGTATTCTGGAGAAACTACTTTGGCCAAGAGACCAATAGGTTTAGCGAAGCATTGACCTTTTTTCCCGTTGATGCCTGAGGAATGAATGGGCCAGACTTCCCAGACAGGAGTGGGAATGAGGCTCTCATGATATATTCAGCACATGAATCGTCTAAGACTCGAATGGGAGGATAGGACATAGAGACAGATTTTATTTGCATGGAGTTACATTTCTCAGGTTCAATGTCCCATTTCCCCCAAGCCAGTCCTGAAAGGGGGGCAGCTGGGGTTCCATCAGAGCCAAGAAGCAAGGCCAGTGGCCAGTGTTCAGGCCAGATTAAAGTCCATTCGTCCATGTGTGGAGCCCCCCATGGCCATGAGCTATGTGGCCGCAGGGGAGCGTGCCCCTGCAGTAGGAGGTCCCAGGAGCCAGGTGCCATGGAGCCCAGAGAGAGTGGCTTCTTTGTTTAGACATTTATATATTTAGATTTTGCACACTTGCAGCGACCATGCCCATCCTGGCTAATTATGTGTTTCCTGGTGTTACTGATGGGCAAGTATTTTTCCACGTCATTCAGCCCTTGCCGGGCATGCGTCTCAGCTGCCTTTATCTAGTTTCTTCCCCCATCAATCAGCAGGGAATAGACCTGGAGAATTCTAAATGCAGCTTTTTGGCAAAGCTGTGTAAATGGCATGCCTATATTATCTGGTCTTCCCTTTCAGTCCTTTCCTGTGAAATAAATAGTAACCAGGTTATTTCACCTGTGCTTTTCTAAAAAGAATGAGGACATTTGAGGCAGTCACTCGACTCCGTTACCATAAACTGAGAAGTCACTTCTGAGAACAGAAATTAAAATGAGAATATTGTTTGCACAATTTATAATGATTGAAAAAAACAACAAGAGGTTGAAGCTAATATATAGTGGACATTTGTCATGATAGATGCGGTTTGGGATTAGGAAACAGAAAGTCTGTCTGGTTGAGCAACTGACCCAAGGATGAAGCACAGTTTGTCCAGGTTTGAGGCTGGCTCTGCTGAAGCCTAAAGCTTTTACTTTTCCCAAATCCCCACTGTGCCTCTATTTTTTTAAGATGTTTTTGAAATAGGAATTTTTTATGGGTGAAGTAGGCAGATTTAGGGAATTTTTAAAATTAAGGGAGCCCATGGAAAAACACAGGGCTACAGAGTTGCAAAATGGTACATTTCCATAAGACAAGGGAGCAGGGAGCCAGCAGAAGTTACATTTTTATAAGACAAGGAAACTGGGAGTAGCCAAAGCTCTATATTTATAAAATAAAGAAGGAGGGCCTCACATGTAACATGTGAGGTTTGACCTTTGAGCTCAGGAGTTGCTATAGTGACCAAATCAAAAAGGGATAGTGGCCAATCAGAGGGGATATTGAGGCACAAAAACTGCAGCCTTTATAAACGGGGGGTGGGGGGAAATGAAGTCAGTGGAACTCTTTCCCCCTCCCCACATGGGAGTCTGTACTTGTTCTTTAATAAATTTCCACCTTTGCTATACAATCTTCTGTCTGTGATTTCATTCTTTGACTCCGACTAACAAAGAATCCAGGGAAGTCATCCTGCCCAGGGAACACCTCATGTTCCAGTCCAAAAATCCTGTATCATTTTCAAATATTGAAAATAAATTGAGAGTAAAATATGGTCTCTTTTATTTTGAAATTAGCAATGATTATTTTAAACTGACAAGAACTGAGTATTTTTGCTATTATGAACTTTTTCTTTGATCAGACAAGCAGGATCACTCTAGCTAACTGCCTTGAGATCAGACCAGGTGTTTAAATAAATATAACTCAACCAGAGGCCCAGTGCATGAATTTGTGCACAGTTGGGGTCCCTTGGTCTGGCTGGTGATCAGGGCTGATCTGGGCCATCTTGCTCAGTCTGGGGGAAGGGACTGCGGGAGGTTGGCCGGCCATGAGAGGTTGGCTGTGGGAGCAGACTACCACTAGGGAGCAGCTCCTGCATTGAGTGTCTGCCCCCCGGTGGTCAGTGCACATTATAGGTACTGGCCGGTCGACCAGTCATTCAGTTGACTGGTCTTAATGGTTACTTAGGCTTTTATATATATAGACGAGAGGCCCGGTGCAAGAAATTCATGCACTGTGGGGGGGGGGGAGGGGGTCCTTCAGCCCAGCCTGCACCCTCTCTAATCTGGGACCCCTCGGACATCCCTCTCACAATCCGGGACTGCTGGCTCCCAACCACTTGCCTGCCTGCCTGATTGTCCCTAACTGTTTCTGCCTACCAGCCTGATCACCCCCTAACCACTCCCCTGCCAGCCTGATCAATGCCTAACTGCTCCCCTGTTGGCCCAATTGCCCCCAACTGCCCTCCCCTGCAGGCCAGGCTGCCCCCAACTGCCCTCCCCTTCAGGCCTGGTCCCCTCCAACTGCCCTCCCCTTCAGGCCTGGTCACCCCTAACTGCCCTCCCCTGCAGGCCTGGTTGCCCCCCACTGCCCTCCCCTGCCAGCCTGGTCACCCCTAATTGACCTCCTCTGCTGGCCATCTTGTGGCAGCCATCTTGTGACCACATGGGGGTGGCCATCTTGTGCGAGTGTGTGACGGTCAATTTGCATATTACTGCTTTATTATATAGGATGTGAAATATTGTAAATTTATTCTTTACAAGTACTTTTTGCATGAGACACCTTTGAAGACTTAGAAAATGGTATAGACACTCCTGAGAAAAATGCTCATTTGCCCCAAATGTTGTGTTTAGATATCTCTTAAAGCCTATTATTTTTTCAATCCTCACCTGAGGATTTTTTTCCCATTGATTTCAGAGAGAGTGGGAGAGAGAAATATTGACATGAAACAAACACATGGATTGGTTGCCTTCCGCACACACCCTTCCCCCTGGCAGGGGTGGGGGGCTAGGGTGGGGATCAAACCTGCAACTCAGGTATATGCCTCACCAGGAATTGAACCCACAGCCTTTTGGTGCTTTGGGCAATGCTCTAAACACTAGGAAACACTGGCCTGGCCCACTCTTTTACCCAAGCTTAAAAATTCCAGATCTATTGGCTTATGGTAAAGGAGAGATTTAAAGAATATTTCAAGCATTTAACAATTTTAAAGAAATCATGGATTGATTTCACAGAAAATAGTTTTAAGCATTATCATGAATTGCTGACAATTATTCATTACTGATAGAAGCATACATTACAAGAGGCTTTAGATGATTATAAATAACAAAAAAGATTTAATGTGATTGCTATTGCTTAAGGACATATGTAAAATTTTTTATTTAGTTAAGAAAAACAGTACATTTGCATTAGAAATTTGATCATCCTAAATTCTTAAGCAGATGTATGTGAAATTTACATAGGTAAAGTACTGATTTTTAATTCTTTGTAAATTTGTATTTGTACTATATGATGATTTTTTTATTTCTGCTTTATTTCTTACTAGAGTCCTGGTGCATGAAATTTGTGCACGGGGCGGGGGGGCGGGGGGGGGCCGGGGGGGCGGGTCTCTTAGCCCGGCCTGTGCCCTCTCATTGTCCGGGACCCCTCAGGGGATGTCTGACTGCCTAAACCAGCAATTGGACATCTCCTGAGGGAGGTAGCAGTGCACCAAGCAGCAGGTGGCCAGGGAGGAGCCTGAATCGGGCCCAGGAGCTGTGCCACTCATGCTCATCCTGGCCCACTGCGCCTGCTGCTGTGGAATCGGGAGAGGCTCCCACTGTGGCATCTGTGCTCTCCAGCCGTGAGCCTGGCTTCTGGCTGAGTGGCGCTCCCCCTATGGGAGCCCACTGACCACCAGGAGGCAGCTCCTGCATTGAGCGTCTGCCCCCTGGTGGTTAGTGTGCATCATAGCCACCAGTTGTTCTGGTTGTTCTGCCGAAACAGTCGCTTAGGCTTTTATTATACAGATTTCTTGTTTCTTTGCTGTGATGTCAGATTGATGTTTAAATCCCACCAGACTTCAGCTTCTGCGGATAGTAGGCAGCCCCTGTGCTGGAAGAACAAGAGTAAATCATAGGAAGAGAACAAATAAGCCTCATTTGTCAGTGCTCAGTGGTCTTTATTAATCCTCTGGGCCACACTCTACTTCTCCACAGTTAACTGTGCTATTTTCTTGGATGTGTAAAAACAATCTTTAATCAAAACTATGCCAAGTCATCTCTGGAAGCAGCCATTCACATTTGGATGAGGATAACAAGCTGGACATGGGATGCTATTTAAGCTTGAATAGCTGTTAAAGAAAAACAAATTTGTTCAGGAACAGCAGGAGAACTCAAGGGAAATTGCTCACTGCTCTTGGCATTAGCAATGTTTAAAACCAATGGTGCCTTAAATCCAAAGACCAGAACGACTGACTAAGAAGCGTGAAAATTCCAAGCAGTCAGCCCTGGGCATGCTTGGAAGAACTCAGGATCTTTCCTCAACAGGATGAGATGTGGAGGGTATAAACATTTTTTAATGGATTCAACTTGAGTTTCCTGTTAACAAATAAGTACCTTTTAAGTATATACCAGAAGTGTTATTCCCTGTGCATTGTTGTGCAATTTTACTAGTAGAAAAGACTGATCAAGAACTAATAAGTAGGCCTAGTATCTCTCTATTGAAGTACCTAAAAAAACTTATTCAACTCATCTGTCAATATTTGTGTTTTTTGCTAAATAAAATCTGTACTTCCCAATTTTTAAAGGGGCAATGCCTAAATTTTCTTAAAAAATCTTTGCTAATACCAAATTGCCTAACTCAGGGGTATAAAGTCTTTGTATTTGAGAGAAAGAAAGGAGCATAGAACTTTCAGGGGTGCATGGAATTTGCTCAATGACTTCTTTACAAGTAGAACATGTATTTGAAAAAAAATAGAATCTTTTTAATTTGCAGCTATATTTAGTAAATAACACAGTGAGTTTTATCTTTCCTATTAATCTCAGCATCAGTTTTATTTCGCCAATTCGAAGTCCTATGTGTACATTTCCTTTCCATTTATTTCTGAGATATTTGCCTTTTAAAAAAATGAAGACTTTCAGAGGTCAACAGTATACCATTAAAAACAAACCCACAAGCCCAGAGTGGCAACGCTTGTGTCAAACCTCGACTTAACGCCTGACCTAATTGCAATTCCGCCTTCACCAGAAATGTAATCTGAATCAAGCAGTCTAAAATTTTCTGGTCAGCACAGATGAGGCAATCTGTCAGTTGTGCCCTCTGTACTCCCCATAGGAAGAAGAGGTGACCTACATGACAAAAACCCTGCCTTTCCCTTTGCCCCCCAAAGAAGGAGTCCAGGTCTAAAAATAATCCTTTCTCTTGCTAACTGCTCCCCTGCCACACTCTTCTTCCTATAAAAGTCTTCCATTTTGTACATCCCCTCAGAGCAGCTTTAGTTGTGAGATAGGCGGCTGCCCAATTCATGAACTGCTTGAAAAAGCCAGTTGGATCTTCACATTTACGTGGTTGAGCTTTATTCTCTGATACCACATTGTTTTTCTGCAGTAACTGCCCTGCCACGACCACCACTCGTGTGGCATGTAAGATGTTTGGAGGTTGCCACTCTGCCCTAACACCAAGTAAAAAGCTCAAGAAACTAAAAAAGCAACACTTTTCAAATAATGGGAAAAGCTATTCATGTGTGGAAGCAGGAGGTAGTAGAAAAATTTTTAACTAATTTTGCTGTGAACTTAAAACTGTTAAAAAAAAATAATGTCGGCCCTAACCGGTTTGGCTCAGTGGATAGAGCGTCGGCCTGCGAACTGAAGGGTCCCAGGTTCAATTCTGGTCAAGGGCATGTACCTTGGTTGCGGGCACATCCCCAGTAGGAGGTGTGCAGGAGGCAGCTGATCGATGTTTCTCTCTCATCGATGTTTCGAACTCTCTATCCCTCTCCCTTCCTCTCTGTAAAAAATTAATAAAATATATTTTTAAAAAAGTGTCGATTTAAAAAGCCCACCATTGTCTAATTATAAATGACATTGATAATGAAGTTTTCTGAGACATGGCTTATATGAGCATATATGTTTAATATACTTTCAAGTTGAAATTTATGAGGTAAGCTCAGCCTTTTTACAAAAGGAGAGTTATTGAAATATTTCCAATTTGTGATCTTTAATGTTGACAATTGATAATTTTTAGATATTTGACACTTGATTATTTTTAGATTTCTGTATACCTATGGTATACAGAAATATAAAAATATCTTATAATCTTTCCAACTAAAAAATATTCAATATTCATGTGAAATTTGCAATGCAAGTTGTCGTATATTTTGTTATTTCAGTACTTCATTCGTTGTTTCATAGGACATTGGATTTTAACTTAGTCCAAAAAAAGCAAACCAGAAATTGAGTTGGGCAGAATGTAGCGATCAGAGAAAAAAAATATTCAGGTCTTAATGTTCTAACCAAGAGCTTAGTGATTTAACCAAAGGTCTTAGTGATCTTGTCTGTTGGGGAAGCATTCATTTTCTTTTACTATTGCTCTTTTTTTAAATAGGATATAATGACACATAATGGCTCTAAACACAAATGTTTTCTACTTGAGAGGAAAAATATAAGTCAGTTGCTTACCAGTTTTGGCTCATTTTTTTTCCCAACAGCTATTTTACTTTTTATGAACAGTTTTATGAGCTTACAAAGAAGCAGATTTTTGATATCAAAAGATTTATTCAATCATATAATTGTACATACATTTATTAAACACCTACTGTTGCTGGAGAAATCAGTGGGTCCAGTTTCCCCGACTAGTGAGACTGGGGTCCTTATGATATATATAGAAAGTGAATTTTCTAAGAGTGAACGGTTTTTATTGTCATGGAATTATATTTCTCAGGTTGGAAAGTCCCATGACCCTTAACCCAATCCTGAAAAAGGGCTCCAGTGGAGCCAAAAGTAGGGCCAGTGTCCAGAGTGTCCATTCCAAGATGACACTGAGTCCGGTACAGCATTAGGCTAATCATGGTCCATTAGTCCATTGGGTGGAGTCCACATGGCTGTGACCACTGGGGCAGATGCAGGGCAGGACGCCCCCTGCAATAGGAGTCATGCCCGAGCATCAAGAGAAAGCTGGGGCGGGGGGAGGTGAAAGGGGGGGGGCTCCTTTGTTCAGGAGCTTAAATATCAAATCTTCCCACACTTGCAGTGGCCATGCCTATTCTGGCCACTGCCTTCCTTGTTCCCAGGTGTGACTGACAGGCATCTTCCCACATCACCCAGACCTACCTGGGCACGTGTCTATTGTCCAGTTTCGTCCCCAGCAGAGAACAGACCTAGAGAGTGTTAACTGCAGATTCTGGCAAAGCTGTGTAAATGGCATGTCCGTATCACCTGGTCTCCCTTTATTCTCTCCTGTTATTTAATAACCGGGTTATTATGATGGTCTAACTACTATGTGCCAAGCACTATTCTGGATACTGGAGATACATCAGTATCTACATGGAACCTCCACTCCTGTGTGTGTGTGTGGGGGGGGAGTAAATTGATAGTGCTTTAGGAATAAATAAGTATTACGGGGGGCAGGGAGAAGCAGGGAAATAGAAGCAGGGAAATCCCAATGTCAGGCATTGGGATTTACAATTTCAAATAGTTGAGCCAAAGAAGAGCTACTGGGAAGGAGATATATGAACGAAGTCTATAGGCAAGTGAGAGTGTGGGCCACATGACTATCTAAGAAAGGAGTATTCAGGCTAAGGAAACAGGAAGTACAAAGGTCCTGAGGCAGGTGTGTGCTGGAGTCTTCCCAGAACAGCAAGGGGGCAGTGTGGCTGGAGTGATTTAGCAAGGGGGGGGGGGGGGGGGCGGGGCGGGGAGGAGCAGATGACATCAGAGAGATGAAGCTGGATTATATAATGTCTTGTAGACTGTTGTAAGAAGTTTTACTTTTACTCTGAGTGAGATGGAGGAACTGCAGGTTTCGAGTCTAGAAATGAAATAATCAGACCTACATCTTAGACAGGATGGCTTTGCTGTAATGTTGAGAACAGACTGTAGCAGGAAAAGTGGAATTAGGGAGACCAGGTAGGCAAGAGATGATGGTGACAGGGACTAGGGCAATAGCAGTGGTGGTAATGAGAAGTGGTCAGTATCTGGATATACTTTGAATTAAAGCCAATATTTGTCTTGCTGATGAAGAGTAGGTCAAAGGGAGGAATCAGGGATAGTAAGGTTTTGAACTGAACAAATGGAAGGGTTGAATTGCCGCTGAGAGAGAAGAGTAATGGGAGAAGACTTGAGTAATGGTAGGTTTGTGAAGATTAGAACCTCATTTTGGAAAGGTTAAGTTTAGAGAAGCTGGTTAGATGTCTAAGAGGGGAAATCAGGTTGGGAGTTAGGTCTGTGAATCATGAGGTTGGCAGGGGGAGGGAGAGGGAGAGAGAAACATTGATCAGTTGCCTCTGGCATGCACCCTGACTGGAGATCGAACCTGCAACCTGCGCATGTGGCCTGATTGGGAATCAAACCAGTGACCGTTCAGTGCATGGGGCCATACTCATCCAACTGAGCCACATTTTCAGGGCAGCAGAGGGTCTTGATCAGAGATGTGAATTTGGGAGTCATTAGCATGTAGATGTGTTTATAGTCCTGGAATGGAGGAGTAGATCCAGGGAATGAGTCCAGTTGGAAAAGATGAAAGGTTCAATGACTATGATTAAGAGATTTTGAAAAATGAGAAAAGAGGAAAAGAAAAGGACATGGAGTGGCAATGAGATAGGAGGAAAACCAGGAGTAGGCAATGTCCTGGAAGCCAAGGTCAGACAGTGTTTCTAGACAGAGGGAGCTGCTAGCCTTATTGTGTTAAACGCTGCTGGTAAGTCAAGCGAGGTGCAACTTGACAAAAACCATTAGATTTATATATGAGGATGGGTGACGTCAACAAAAGTGGGGTTGAAGGAGTGGTGGAGAAACAGCCTGATTGTATGTAAAGCATAAGGAAAGAATTGGAAGAGACTATAACTTTTGGAGCCTTGGAAGAAATGAAATAGAGGTAGTTAAAGGAACCTAGAATTAAATGTGTGAGTGCATCAGTCTGTATGTTTTATGAAAGTGAAATAGAAGCATGTTTGTATGTTGATGAAAGGATGCAAAAGAATGCTTGTTGAGAAAAAGACTTGTTGGAGCAACGTCTATAGAGAGAACTGGGGTTGGGATCCCGGGTAGAGGTGGAGGAATTCAGTACATCCCACATACCATGCTGGAAGGCAGGCCAGGAACCCTGTCTAGCAAACATTGTTCTAACAGTTTTACAAAAGAGAAAACTGCGACTCAGAGAATTTACCTTATTTGCAAAAGTAACATAGCTAGTCCTGAGAAGGGCTAGAATTCAAGGTGTACTCTACTCTAATTCAGTGCTCTTCTACTTTCTTATGGCTGGAGAGCCATTAGATTGGTGACTTCAATGTGGTATTTAATTTTGTACATATGACTGGAGAAAAAAATAAAGGAAATGTGTCAAGTTAGGTTAATGCACTGCTGACTAATTCTCTAGGGCTCAATTTATACATTGTCCATGTTCTGCTTATTTTTCTTATTTGTGCTCTCTACCCCTTGGCCTCCAAAACACATTTGTCTTACATAACAGGGAGAGGGATGATTGAATAGAAGTATACTTTTAAAAAAGCTTCTGTAAAAATGATTTACCGTTGAAAAAAAAAATCCAACTTATAGTTTTTCCCCTGAAAATGACATTTTTAAGCTTTATCGATGAATCCAATGTGTTCTCTAATATAAAAGAAATATTTTAAGTAGATTCTATTTTGACTATATGCAAAGCTTCGTACGTCCTGTACAATTAAAAGAAATGATATAAAACACAATATTCTTGCCAATAGGCTTTAATAAGGAAAATGTTAGGACCTTACTCCCAATGTGGGCCTTGGAGCTTTGCTGTGGTCCTTCTTCACTATTAACTTTTAACCCTCGTCAACAATATTATCAAAGTTCCATCACTGGTCAGATGATCTCCAGCTGAGAGGAAAGGAGTGAATCAGCATAAACTCAGCCCTACATTGTCAAAGGGAGGAACCCTTGTTGCTTGAACAGGGGTTCCTCTCCATAGATAAGGGAAGGCCTTATTTTTGTCCTTCTAAAAATGCTTTCTTGCATACTGGACAAAAAACAGCACCTCAGTGTTTCTGTGGCCTCATCTCTTGGATATGGATTAAGACCAAGAGTGGTGGAGTATTTTGTAATTAGTTAACTTACTCATTCAACACACATAAATGATCACCTCTAACATGCTACTTAGTTCTCCTACACTGAAGAGGTGTCAGTGCACAAAACTATATAAAAAAAATCTTGGCTTCTATGGAAGTTTTATTCTATTGGAGACAGATAGAAAAGAAGCAATAAAGATAATTGACAAGTAAATGATATAGTATATTTCAAGCTAATAATTGCTATGGAGAAAAAATACATTAGTGGAAGGGGAAATGAACATGAGGAGAATTTTATTAATTATAAGTCTTCTCTTTGATGCTAACACTCCTATGAAGGACATGAGTAGTCCCAAAGCAGAGAATGAGTTCAAAATAAGCAGAATGAATTTCATCATGTTTTATGTATAATGTTTTCTGCTTTTAGTCTGAAGACAATAGTACTGTATTTTGATGGCACTGAGGTTGTGTGGGAATTGGACGAACTAACTGTCACTCTTTGAATTCCTTGTTTCTGACAGGTCATATGTTTCAAACTCTCTTGTTAAGAACATTTTGAGCATGTTCCTTTCTAGGGGAGATTTTCATCTTTAATAATAACCAACTTAGAGAAAGTAGGACAGAGCGACTAGGATATTTTGAAAACAACAAAGAAATAGATGCTTCGTTGATAATTGCTTGTCACTCTGTAAACTCAAAGTATTTAAAAAGCATCAATCATATTTCTAAAATTTGAGAAAAGCCACAGACTAACAATGCCATACTGTAAAATGCTGATAATAAAATGAAGGAAATTAGAAGCTAGGGATATTTTACAGGACAGTAAAAGGAGAAAAGAGGATCAGGAAATTGCTCTCCTATTTCCCCACAGGCCACACTTGTCAATGAGAAGCTCTAGGGGAGAGACCATCTCAGATTATTTCTGCCTCCTCAGAGCTGAGCACAAGACTTAATATAAAAAGTGCATTTGTTCTCTGATTCTAAAGATCCATAGAATCACTCAGGATACTTATTAAAAATATATGACCTGAGGTCTATTGTGTGGAATGTATTTCTACTAATTTATACTAACAAAATAGGTGTTGTTTATGAAAATCAAAGTTAAAACTGACCACCCTAAGACATGATTAAAATTAAGAATGGGTATCTTGTACATCTAAGGAGAGATTTCATAGCTATAAGATAAGCATTTACAAAGGTCTGTGAATTCATTCAGGATTTTTTATGGTTCTAAACAGACTAAATTCTCTTATTTGGCCAAGATGTAGGTTTGTTTATTACCTTCTGTTCTGAGGCTAGAAATAACACTGTTTTCTCAGCTTCGAGGTGACTGTGATTAGTCATATAGTGGGACACAGTGGGTCAGAGTGACTAAATACTAAACACGATCCGTTACCTTTATTGAGAAACTTCTTAAATAAAATATCCTGATGACATTATTGCAGCTTCATTTTTTTATATATGAGGATTATGTCATGACAGAGGAAGGGAAAATGTAATTATTCTGGGTTGTGTGTGTTCGCGTTTCAATGGAAGATGCCAACTATTTATTTACTTGGATGGAGATCAATGCTCCAACCATTCCTTAGTTCTTAGCAATTTTCATGTTGAAATGATTATGATTTTCTGTAAACTGGCTGATTATTTTTATCCCTCTGGTATGTTCAACTGTGTTTCATTTTATGGCCAATCTGATTGATTTTCATTAATTCTCTTCCACCACCAGGAATCCCAGACAAACCAATTTTTAAAAGTTGTGGTTATTGTGATAAGAAAGAGAAATAGTTTAGGATCGCCACAGAATTAGAAAAAGACCCTGCATTAGTTTTCTCTTGCTGTGCCACATATCATCACAAGTTTAACAACTTAAAGCAACATTCATTCATTATCTCGCATTCTTTGTGGTTCATGAGAACAGGCACAACTTAACCAAGGCCTCTGCTCTGGGGCCCACAGCTGCAGTCAGGTGGGGCCTCATCTGAGGTCTTCTTCAAAACTCACATGTGCGTTGGCAGAATTCGTTTTATTGAATCTGTAAAATCTGAGGTGGCTTACTTCTCTAAGTCCAAAAAACAGTGTCTCTGACTTCTAGGCCCTCTTATAAAGGGCTCACCTGGTTAAGTCAGGCCCACCTAGGACAATTTCCCTTTTTATTAACTTAAAGTTCACTGAGTGGGGACCTCATTTACATATGTAAAATGCCGTTGTCTTGCCATAATAATGTCACAGGATCACGGGAGTGACATCCCATTACCGCATTCTAGTGGTTAGAATCAAGTCTTCCCTACACTCATGGGAGGGCATTGCACGAGGGTCACTGAGAGTTATCTGGAAAACCTACCTACTATTTAGCCTATAAAATTAGCACTTGGATCTCAGACAATTTGGGAAAGAAGTAAAATAAAAAGATAAACATTCCTCTAGGAGATATAAATCCGTATTTGGAGAACCAGTGAGTGAAAGAGAAAAAGAAGTCAAAAGAAATACAGAAGGGAGACCCAACATAAATATGAATAGCCAACATTATGGTTTTAACAACAACAACAAAATCATTATCATGAAAAATTAAGAGGCAAGAGTAGTTAAGAAAATGTTATAAGTAAAAATCTAATATTCAATGTAAAATTATTTGCTTATGTGTGAAATTACTTGCTCACTTCTATGTGGAAGTATTTGCTTATTTATATGAGGAATCTTAAAAAACCAACAACAACAAAAAGAAAAACACAAGCTCATAGATGTAGAGAACATATTGAAGGTAGAGAGTGGGAGTAGGCAAAATGGCTGAAGAGGATCCAAGGATACAAACTTCCAGCTATAAATACATAAGCCATAGGGATGCAGTGTACAGCATGGTGTCAATGGTTAATTATACTACACTGCATATTTGAAAGTTGCTAACAGGGTAGATCATAGCAGTTCCCATCACAAGAAAAAAATCTGTAATTATCTATGGTGACAGATATTAATTGGACTTCTTGTGTAGATCATCATGCAATATATACAAATATCAAGTCATTACGTTGTATACGTGTAACTAATGTCATATAATTATATGCCAAAAATATTGGCTGTAATATTTGGAATATAAACCCCCCACAAGGTCCCAGAATCTCTGAAAAGGTTGTTACATGTAGAGACTGAGAATTGAGTGGTAACATAAACTTGGAGCTAATGGATAATTATGACTTGTTGGATATGTTGTGTGTACCATGGGTTTTCTACCATGAATGAGATCAGGATTTGAGTCCATTTTTTCCTGAGATATTAGAGAACAAGGTGATTCTAGCAAGCTGGAAGTTTTGGGAACATTTAAAAAGTGAATTTTGGGGTTACACGTGCTTCTGTCTGAGAGAAAAATAATTGTAAATTCTTAGAATACATTGGCAAACCTTCTTTAAGATGGGCCAGGAGAATATGGTTCATTTTGAAAAAAGGGCTAGAAAGCAAACTGTAGGGTCAGAAAACCAGTGAACACGCCAGCATTTGGGAAGACCTTTAAGTGTTCTCATTGTGTTTGCAAGTGGTGGCTGGCATAGAGCCTTCCAGGCTGCAGCTCAATTCCAGATGTTATGTCAGCAAAATGCTGCCCTTCAGACTTAGGACAGTTCATGAGATTTTTAAATTGCACTTTTTGTGATAAAATCACCTCAGAGCTTGCGTACAAAAGAAATGTCATACGTATACATAAGTTTGACCGAGAGATTAAGAGAATGTGATATAGCCCTAGCCGGTTTGGCTCAGTGAATAGAGCATTGGCCTGCAGACTGAAGGGTCTTGGGTTTGATTCCCGGTCAAGGGCACATTCCTTGGTTGCAGGTTCCCTGGCCCTGGTCATGGTGATGCAGGAGTCAACCAACCGATGTGTCTCTCCCTCTCCCTCCCACTCTCTAAAAAATCAATTGAAAAATATCCTCGGGTGAGGATTAACAACAGCAACAACAAAGAGAATGTGATATATTAGTGCTGTTTACAACATTCAACAACCGCTGACTGTAAATGTACACAAAGTTAGCATAAGATCCCTTCTTGCTGTGAGAGGATTGAAATCATACAATAATAGTTCAGTCTATCAAAATTAGGAAAATGTTGGTGTGTAGCTTGGTTCTCAAGTTGGTTGAGTACCAGAGAAATGGCTAAGAGAAATAAGGAGAGGCAGTATGTGGAGAGAATGCTGGGTTTGCCACCAAAAGTTCTTTTTTCCAAACCCCGGGGTATGACTTGGGTGGCATTGGATGAGTTTTTGTCATCATTATTACTTAACATTTTAGGCTTTTCGTTTTCTCTTCAGTAAGTGGGGACAGACTCACAGGATAAATAATAAATGTTCAAGGGGCATGCAAATTATAAATTACCATAATAATTTGAGTTATTATTTTCCAGTGGTTCCATGCTAGCTACCATCCACATATTTACTTCATAGGAAAGAGACAGGTTAAAATGGCTCCAGCAGCAAAATCACATTATGGGATGTAGTAATAGGTTTGTAGCAATAAATAAATAAACAGTCCTTGTCAGATGCAATCTGGGATCTCTGCAGCTCCATGAGATTCTTCGTTTGCATCTATTTTCACTTCAGCCAAACTCTTTCAGTCACCGGAGGTAACTGTCTGTGGGAAATCACTTAATCAGCTTACAATCTATATTCTACATGAAGAAAAATATAAAATAAAATGGCAAGAAGGCTAAAGTCTGGGCAAGGATCTCTAGTTATCACTTTTGTGTACTAACGCTTTGCACTGGACAGTATTTTAAGCTGGGCAAGGTAGATGTTATCCCATTATATGAAGAAGGAGCTATCTTCCAGAAGCTTTGCTGGCAAGATATTTCTAATGCACAACATGAAAGGTCAGGGTTAGTGGCATCATAGTCCTCTCATCCCCTGTCCCCCTCTCCCCACTGATATTTCTCTTTCCCCTGTTTATAAATCCTATATAATAAAAGCCTAATATGCTAAGTGTCCAACCGTTTGTTCCACTGTTTGACCAGTAGCTGTGATGTGCATCACGACCAGCGGGCAGACGCTCTGACTGGTAGGTTAGCTTGCTGCTGGATTCTGGTTGATCAAGACGGGGCCAGACAGGCCTGACAAGCCCTGGAACCCTCCCTCAGTCCCTCCCCGGCCCCAATAGGCCCTGATCAGGACTGGGCAAGATGGGCCGGACACACTTGGAGCTCTCCCTTGATCCCACCCCAGCCCCGATTGTGCACCAGTGGGGGTCCCTCGGCCTGGCCTGGGCCCTCTTGTAATCCCTCTCGGGGGATGTTGGAGAGCTGGTTTGGTCCCTATCCTGGCAGGCCAGGCCAAGGGACCCCACTAGTGCATGAATCCGTGCACCTGGATTCGGTTTATATATAAAATATCAGTGAAAGAAAGTGTTTTGGCTAAGAAAAAAAGATACTTTTGTCTTATTTCTATTATACTAAAAAACATTGTATACAAAACAGAGGTCTAAACGGATGCTTTTCAAATTTCTCTCTGGATCTTCAAGAAAACTGAAGTCCCACTATAAAACAACTCCATTTGGAGGGAGACCTGTTGACATTAAATCACAGATAAATGAAAAAAGAGTGAGGTTAGTTTTGTGCTTTGGCCAGTCTCTATTAATAGATTTCAGAGGGTGATTTTTATCAGTCATTTTTATGGTTTAGTATACAATAGGTTCTTGGGTTACGTCAGAGATCTGTTCCTACGGCGCGACATAACATGGTTTTTGCTGTAAGTCAGAACCCACCTACATAAGCACGTACATCACTCACATGGAGCACATACACAGCAGTAATGAAGTGAAATAGTAAAAAAAATTTAAAAGAAAGATAACAATTCCTGACCTTTACTTGTAAATACAGTAAATAATAAAAAAATATAAAGCCCATATGTACATATGTTGAAATACAGAACTTTTTTTTAAATAAATAAATGGGAGATGACTATGTAACCATGAAACAATGTACATTGAATCCAACGTAACCTGAGGACTGCCTGCATCAAATTCCATTATTAATCTCTACATAACATGCTAGAAAAATTCCTCATTGAGTTCCCTATAAACATTGTCTTTTTCTTCTTAAGTCCTTAACATTTGATTCTGCCAGAATTCATTTCTTGAATAACTTATGTAATTATGTTATTTTCTTTTGTTTGAGCATCTCTATTTGGTCCAGCCTTCAGGATAATACTAACGCCTCTGGCTTGGCAGTCAGTTCCCCTCTTCATGTGGCCCAGACTTACCTCTCTGACCTTATTTTCACACACGCACCTCACAGAGCCACTCATGTGACTCTATTCTAGAATATTCATGTCTCACTCTTGAATCAATATTTCCATACCCTCACATGAGACTAAATCATTGCAAATGCTGCCCCTTTGTCTAAAATAGCATTCCTCCTCTCATTACTGGGAAATTCTCAGGCTTCGGGATGGAGCGTGACTTTATATGGGAACGCTCTCCTGAACCCTATGGGCAGGCAGCCTTTGCTTCCCCTGAGTTGAGGAGACAATCTCATGTTCTTATTACAACATGTGCTACCTTGGATTGCAGGTTATCTGTTTGCATATCTGACTCCTCTGTGCACCATAAATTCATCTGGTACCAGGACTAAGTCACTGTTAATTCCACAGCACTTGGTATGGCACTGAGACCAGCAGATAATCGATAAATGTTTGCCCAAGTAAATAAATCATGGCTCCAGAAGCTCTCTTCTTTGCACTGCAAAAACTGCTTGGATTGATTCCTTTTTGAAAAAAAATAATCATTACTTATTTTTACAAATATTTCAAGATTCTTGATCTCTTGTTCTAGGTAGAATGTAGTGGGTCACAGCAGGCCAATACTCCCATTGTAGTAAGGTGCCAAAGGTAGATATATTACAAAAATTATAATATTCAAGGTTTCAGAAATCGATGCAATTAACAAAGACGAGTGAAATCCAATCACAAAGAGGAAAATGGTGTACAATTGAGCTTTGTATCACCAGGACTTTTTCTTGCAGAGGAATTGCCAATTCTGGTTTGGCTGAGGGTCAAGGGTTGGCCTGTGTGCAGAGCCTCTGCTGGGGAGAGACAGTCAAGAAGGCCGTTGGCCACTGTGTGGATCTGGAGCAAGTTGAAATCTGGAGGGACCACAAACATATACAATCAGCAATAGCAGAATTTATGCTCACATGTTTACTAAAATAAATTACCTGTTGGACTATAAAGAATCTTTAGAAATTTTAAAAGATTGGAATTGCTCATCAGATGTGCCTGGACCTTCTGAACCAGAGCAAGCTCAGCGTAGGCTCAGGCTGGGGCCCCGCTATCCAAAACATTACAGAACACTCCCCTCCTGGTCAGACCAGGACTCTTGGAGGCTGTGGAGGAGGAGAAGTGCCCATTAAGGGCACAGGAATCGGAGACATCTGTGAAGGGGCGGGGATGACGGGCATGTGCTTTGTTCCTGTAGATCAGTGGTTCTCAACCTTCCTAATGCCACGGCCCTTTAATACAGTTCCTCATGTTGTGGTGACCCCCAATCATAAACTTATTTTCGTTGCTACTTCATAACTGTAATTTTGCTACTGTTATGAATCGTAATGTAAATATCTGATATGCTGGATGTATTTTCATTGTTACAAATTGAACATAATTAAAGCATAGTGATTAATCACAAAAACAACATGTAATTATATATGTGTTTTCCGATGGTCGTAGGCGACCCCTGTGAAAGGATCGTTCGACCCCCAAAGGAGTCGCGACCCACAGGTTGAGAACCGCTGCTGTATATGCTCAACGAGTAAAAGATGGGAGATGAAAAGAGCAGAAAGGCATATCAGGTAAAGGAGTAGGAAGAGAACTGAGGAGGCTGGGAAGCAGAGTCTGTTTCCTGGGGATTAGAGAGTGTGGCAGAAGGCAAGTGGGTGGGGGATGTTCTGGGTGAGAGATCTAGCGGGGTGCCAAGTTAGGGTCAGCCTCGTCTGCCACCATGAGGAGTGAGCTTGGGGGAGAAGTGGAGGGCATGGAAGACATCCTCTCCCCCTAACACCTAGCTCAGATTGCCCGGAAATGTGGCTACTGGATCCTAAACACTGGTGGAAATTTCCTGTCTTGCGGTTTGCTTGTTTGAGTCATCAGGAGAAGGGGTGCTCACTGTAGGCATTATGGGTAAATTCATCAGAAACACTGGGCTGAGCCTTGAGCCACTGGGAGGTTTTGCTACATCTGAAGCCTCTCCTTGCATATCTTACTAGAGTACTGTGTACATGTGGCCAGTGATAGAAGATCCAGCTCAAACTGGAGCCAGGGGATTTACAGACTTGAGGAACCGACTGTGCCAGCATTGACCTGGCTGCAGAACTGCCTCAAACAATCTGAAGTCTCTCTCAGTCTCCAGGCTATAAAATCATCTCTTAATCACTGAAAGGTATTGATCCGATCTGCCATGAACACCCGATGGGAGTTGAGGCCTTTTCAAAACTTTTTCAAAAGATTTTTTAATGTTTCTCTTTCCATTTAGCCAGACCTCTCTTCCAAGGTCTACCTTTGAAATCTGTGAAATGTTGTGCCCAAGAGAGCCCAATGGTCTCGAGTTCAACTGCTGAGCACACTTGTCCGGATGACAAATGAGGAGGAAGTGCTCCGAGTCTGGTTCCACAAGGGAAGAGTCTGTCACCCCCGGCCAGAATGTGATTCTCCTTCCTGCCTCCCAGACAGGCTTTGTGTTTGTCCTGGGACCTGGGGAGAGACGCTACCAGAGAACTCCCAGGGATGCTGATGCCTTCGGACGCTTTAGTACATTCAGTTCTGCTGTAACACTTGTTGTGAAAGCTCAAGCTTATTCCAATGCCATGATATATTGAGCATAATGCAAATTCTACATTTTATGTTGGTTTACATGCAGCTTCATCTGGAAGGCTCCCTAGGTAAGTGCAGAAAACTACGTGCGGCTGAAGCAAGCTGCGTGGAAGTATAAAAACTCACACGGGCACACACATCAGTTCCCTTGGTGCTGTGAGACCCACCCATCCACACCTGGTACTACAACTTCCTTTCCAGATTCGGGTAACGCTCCTTCAACCACTTCACAACCTCTCACAAGCTGGGAGCCTCCAGTGCCCACGAGCAAACTTCAGATCACTTTCAAAGTCAAGTGTCATATTTGTTCTGCTACTTATGAATTTCTTAACCATTTCATGTAGATATAACTGTTACCATTTCTATGGTTCCTATATTTTACATATGTGTCACTGGCCCATTTTCCCCCAAGCCCTATGGGTTATGGGTTTTATTGTGAGGCTTTTGCACAGTGCAGTGATTTTCATTAATGCATATGTTGTGTTATAGCAAAACTGACTGCACACATAATTCACTGAAAGTTAGGGCTTTTGTATGCAAAATTTATCTGAAGACATTTTACACAAAGTGTGGTTTTGGACTCATTAGAAATAAAATAAGTTATTAGGTGTCTGACTCTGCACCCATATTCACGTGTTTAGGGATGTTATTACTCTCAAATGCACTTTTGCCGATGTGTGAGGCTGCTCTTTGCATAAAACATAAAGATTAAAACGATTACCGACTCTCTACAGATTTATAGAATAGACACAGAATTGTGTTAAATCCATTGAACCTTCACTATTCAAGTCACGCCACTTCCGACACCAGCTTTCCCTTTCCCTTTGTGATGACACAGCGACACGCCTGCACTGAAGTGTGTTAACATGGATGTTAGTAACATGCAACTTAGCACTGTCCAGAGCATGTAATACAAATCAAGAATATCCCCTCCTAAGAGAAAAATGGCAGTTTTAAGGTTGTGATGACAAATTTGAATACTTTGGGATATGTAAGATGCATGTTTTTATGAGTTTTTTAATGAAACAATTCCCTTGCAAAGAATAATTTCTTTCTGATATAAGGTATTATATGTCATCAGTTGGGAAAATATGGTGAAGAAGAGCATATTTTTAGGACAAGCTTTATATAGCTAGCATTGATTGCCACAGAAGGCCTGTCTTGTAAAAGATGTAATGCCTGCATCCCAACATCCTTATCATAACATGAACAACAACAATAAAGAGACACAATGTTGAAAAGGAGCTGGGGGAACCTCGTGTCTGATAGCTCATGTGTCTAATCACTGAGATGTCCCCAGAAATCCGATTGTGTTCGAGGGAAGGAGGTGGGAGGCGGTGATGACATGGCCGTGCCTAAAACAAAGAGTGACACTGTCTCTTTGTATCTGGATCGCTGTGCTTTGGATCATGCGGGAATCTGCAGTGCCCATTTGCCAGGTTGATGCAAGAGGCCAAGTGCCACTAAATTAGTCATTGTCACTTGACGCTTGATATGAACATAACAAGTGACTTGTATCTTGTTTTGTTTTGATTCAGTGTCGTAGGAAACACATTTTATATTTCAAACCTTTTGATTCAAATGGATGAGACCTCTGCCTGCTCTTTGGGGGATACAAATAGCAATGGGAGGGCTAAGGGATACTTTCTGACTCATCTTCCGGCCAATACAAGAAGAACAGGGTCATCCATCTGTGGACAGCACAGCCAGCCTCCCTCCCCTCCCCCTGCAGATGGCAGACAGGTTCTCAGACTCCCAAGGATCCTGCACAGGCTCTCAGACTCACCTTTGCAAACCCTTGGCAGGCTGCCTTTCATTCCCTGGGGGGCGTAGGTGGGTGAGGGGGGTAGGAGGTGGAGGGGGGGGGGTAAAGAGTCAATTAAATTGACTTCTAAAAAACTTAGCTTTGCATGAAAGGAGCCCAGGGATGCTGAAACACTGCTCTGGTGAACTTCTGTGGGATGAGAGCATGGGCTTCGGCTGGCCGAGGGCCCCCTGCTGCCACACCGTGCAGTTTCCAGGTACCTGCGGAGGTGAGCAAGAGAAAGACAAGCCCGGTTCCCCCCTTACAAGTGTACTTGAAAAGGTCAGAAGTGAGATTAAGAAGGGAAGGCATAAGCAGAGTTTCCAAATTACCTCTATGCCCATATACCCTTCGTGCATTATTCATCAACTCTTCTGCTGGGTGCTGAGAAGAGCTGATGACTAATGGGATAAGCACTGGCAACAAAGACAAGTACCACATGAACCCTGTGCTGAAGGAGCACTTGTTTAGTGGAGGATGACAGGCAGGGAAACAAGTGAGGGCTCTCAAGTGAGGTGGGGACTCTGAGGAGGGAGTGGTGGAGGGAGACTGTAGTCAGTCATGTCCACCCGGAACCTGGGTCTTTAGACCTTTTTGTTCTATGGACCCATTTGGCAGTTGGTGACATTTATGTCCTCATGCTTCCAATTTCAAGCAAATGCTCAATAAAATATATATTAAATGTGACAATAGGTAGACCATAGTTTATTTACAGAGCCATGGTTACTGCAGCTGTGTGAGTACCTGAAAAGAAAATTACTGTATATTTAAAAGTCTAAGTTACACTGAAAATACCAGGGTACAAGGCAAAGTACCTAGGACATCAGTGATTGCCTTAGCTTTGCAACTGACTAGCTGTGTGATTTTGGCCAACTCACTGAATTTTGGCCTCAGTTTTCTTATGTGTAAAATGAGAAAGTCCCCATTCTACATAGTAATGAATACAGAAAACACTCAGAGACAAAGCTAAAAGTAGAAAAGAAAACCAAAAGTGTAAATTCTTAATAGTGTTTTTGTGTATAAACAGACTTTACAGAGCAACTGAATGATTTGGACCTCCCTTGAAATTCAAAACAAATTGGAAGCCAGATGGTTGTTACCCATAATCCCCACATGATATGAGTCTCAGGATGCCCATCTGTTTGAATTCCCCCAGTTTCCACATGGAAGTTAGGATCTCTAGATATTCATAATATGTGAGTCATTTCATCTTCTCTCTTTTCTCATGCCTCATGCATGCCAAAGAAAATTTCTCCTGAGGAAGAGAAGAAATCTAAATTCTGCCTGGTATCCCTGGAGTATACAAATGGTCCTTATCATGAATATCTGTAGGAAACCAGAAAAGTACAAAGCAATCCATATTGTGCATTTTATACATTAAATTATCTTCCCTAACACAGCTCCTCAGGACTTTTAACCCTGATTGTTAAAATCAACTTCCCATTTCTAGTTTCCTCCCTGTCTGATCCATTTGTAAATTCACTACCAAATTAACCTTTTTAAAAAATAAAATCTTTATTGTTGACAGTATTACATATCTCCCCATTTTCCTCCCACTGACCTGTCTAGCCTGCCCCGACACCTCGCCCCAGGCCTTCACCACACTATTGTCTATGCCGATGGGTTATACATATATGCATACAAGTTCTTTGCTTGATCTCTTCTCACTTACCCACCCCCGCCTTCCCTCTGAGATTCGGCAGCCTGCCCCACGCTGTTAAAGCAGCTCTGTCCAATGGAACGTTCCATGATGATAGAAATATTCTACATCTCCCCCATCCAAACTGGAAGCGACTAGGCATTGAACACTATTGAGCATTTGAGACATGGCTAAGGCAATTGAGTTGTATTTCTCATTTTACTTCATTTTGATTACTTTCAATGTAAACGTAAGCAACTGCTTGTGCTGGTTGCTTCTATGTTGAACATTACAGTTCTCAAGTACAGCCTTGACCATTTTCCTTCTCTACTCAAAACGTTATGTAGCTTTGCTCTGGCCTAAATTGGACCAACTAAAATATATCAGGCTGCCATTCAAGAACTTCCATGAACTGTTCTCAGACGTTGCTTTTCATGTAATCAATACTTCATCCAAAGTGAAATATTTGCTGTTCTCAAGCCTACCTCTTGTTTTTTTTAGCAACCACGTTTTCCATAAGATTTTTTTAAATGAGAATGACATTTTGTTCATTTATTTAATGATATCTAATATTGAAATAGTTCAAATCAATCTTTACCACCTCTACAAGGTCTTATCTCATTCATATTAATTGGTATCTCTCACGCTCATAAAATCCCATAAGACTTCCTATGACATCGAATACATTTTACCGGATGTTTTAACTACTTATGTATATATTTGAGATCTACTATTTGATTGTAATCCTCCTAAGACTGTTGCCCATGGCTGATTTAACTTTGCATCCTTCCTGGCTCTTTTTACAAAGAAGAAATAGGAATTAATCATTAAGCAAACATCAGTAACATTGGGTTTAAATCCCACAGATCATCTGTAAGTGCCGAAAACATAAATGCAGGATTTTCAGAGGCAGTTGTCCTAATGACTTTTGGTGCATGAGCAAAAGGCCATATTCTTTTACTGAAAGAAGAACAAACTCAGCAAGTATCTTATTCTCCAGGTCCCATTGTTAGAGAAAGAAGCTTGTTTTCCCTCACAGCAGGAATTCTTGGTCAACGTTCACCTCTTTTCACTTCCCTGAGAAGTGGAGTTTGGGGCAGAATGTCAAGAAAAGAACTTGAAGCTTAGCCCATGGCAGGACCCACCTCGGGTCGTCCTGAATGCTATGGCTTGGCGAAGGCAGTCCCACACCCAGGGAAAGCCTGCGGTTTCCTGCCTCCTGCCATCCACTGTGTTCCCATGCCAGAACCCACTGTGTGCAGCGCCAAGGGCTGAGCGGCTTGTTTTCTTTGGTCCTGGGCTGAAAGGGACTTTTAAGAGATGCATAGGTAGCGATGGAAGAGCACAGACTTAAAGGGAAGCTGCCTTCTCAGCCTTGGGGTGAATTCTTTGTTCTCTCCTTTCAAAACTATTTTGCTCAGAAATACAAAATTTCACTGAACTGTTGATTATATTTAAATCACCAGATTCCCAGTCCAAAAGTATTTCTAAGGAAATGTCATTTTTATCAGCCAAAATCACATGAGCTAACATCTAAATTACTTTTAACTAGTGACTGTAGTTGATTTTTTAATGAACTAATATTATATACATTATTTGGGTTTGAATCCAGTTTGCTGTTTACTTTACTATATAAATAATTTTCTTATCTGTTCCAGTCAGCTTCTTCTAAGTTTGAATCTAAGCTGGGCTACATGTAAACTTTATATTCTCCTATAAATTACATAACTTCTCTGAGTCTGTTTTCTCATTTATGGAATAAACTATAAAGTGATGATAATTCTCACTTCACATGAAAGTGGTTCCATTTGAATTGAATGGCATAATAAAGCACTTTGCATAGTATCTGGCACATAAATTTGCTTTTCCTATGTGGTTTGTACTAAACTGTTGTAAATTATGAAGGAATAATTACTTCTCTGACTTGGCTAATTATAACTCTTTCCATACTGTTCTTGTTGTTAATTATCAGTAAAGATGTGTGGCTTTCTTTTATAACATGGGACTTAAGACATAAAAGAAAACTCTAAACTTCCAGATATTTCACCCTCTGATCAGTTTATGTAGCAAACTACCTGTATATATCTTTTTTTCATTTTTTAAACTTTTATTTTAAAACTAGAGGCCCGGGGCACAAAATTTTCACATTTGTGGGGGTGGGTGGGGCATCCCTCAGCCCAGCCTGCACTGTCTCGCAGTCCAGAAGGCCCTCAGGGGATGTCCGACTGATGCTTAAGCCCTCAGTCAGACATCCTTAGAGCTGCTGCAGAGGCGGGAGAGGCTCCCGGCACCGCCAATGCGCTCACCAGCTGTGAGCCCGGCTTCTGGGCTTGTGGGAGCACACTGACCACCAGGGGGCAGCTCCTGTGTTGAGCGTCTTCCCCCTGGTGGTCAGTGCAGGTCATAGTGACCAGTCATTCTGCCGTTCGGTCGATTTGCATATTACCTTTTTATTATATAGGATTTGGATTGATTTCAGAGAGGATGGGAGAGGGAGAGAGAGACATAGAAATATCAATGATGAGAGCAGATCATTTACCAGCTGGCTCCTGTACTCCCCATAACTGGGGTCGAGCCTGCAACTTGGGCATGGGCCCTGACCGAGAATCAAATCATGACCTCCTAGTTCATAGGTCATGCTCAACCATTGTGCCACGTCGGCCGGGCCAAATACCCAATTCTGAAAGACAATAGTTGGTTTGTTCACTGTTCTTTCAAGTAAAAATTGTGTCCTATGATAAAAGTGGCTAGTTCTACTCTCAATTCAATCACAGCGTGCTTTTTCTCATGACAACCTTTGTACTTTATCGTAGGTAACATAAGTGCTTTATGCTTACTTCTCATTATATCATTAAAAGATGTATACTTAAGGGTCAAGATTTAGTAAAATTAACACATTTTACTGCTTTATTAAAACGTTTTTTTAGGAAACTGGCTTTTTTTTTTTTTTTTGATATGTGTGTGTAAGTGAAGAACACAATACAAAATGACAACTAGTAGGTTTTAGTGCCACTACCTTGATTCCTGCTAAGACACCAGCAGTTTTGCTCACTATTGCGTTTGCAACATTAGTGTAAACGTTAATACAGCAAAAAAGTCAAAATTTCCTGCATCTATTTGGTAATATCAAATCAGGTTAATAAAATCTGTGATGAGTAAATTTTTAAAATGCTGTTTTACTGGCCTCATAACTTTAGTAAAACTGTCAATAAAGTTTTAATTTTTTCTTACTATATACAGTAAAAATAATTCCTCAGGTAATCTTGTCATGATTGTGAATACTTACCTCTGACATAAAATATAGTTGTTATTACTAGTGTTATTATTGCTTGGATAAGGATGCCTTTTAAGTCTTATGAATTATTTACTTTACCCAGGGTAGCCTATGATTGTGAAATAAAATATTTTCTATATACAATGGAATTTGTGGTGCTGGCATTTGACATAGCATAACATATTTTAGACAAAATGTTCTTTTAGTGAAATTTATAATTTTTCTCCTAGTAATTACCAGATGCCAGAATTAATTTTTCTCAGATAATTATTCCTCTGACATACTTGACAATCGCAGGCATTTAACTCATTCATTAAAATGCAATAATGTTTTCTCCAATGGTTTTCAGCACCAGTAATGACATGCATTATTACGCACCACTAATTTCAGTAAAGAACAATGAGACACTGTTTTATTGGCATTTTACATTTACAGGACCATACTTTGTTGCATGCTTGTGAAGAAAATGACAAAAAGACCCAGATCAGATTAACCTCAGGGTGTTTATTTCTTAAAGACTAAATAATCCACTGTATGATGTTACAGATGCTACTAAATATTTTTGTTATTGTGTAATTTTCATTAATAATTGCAATAAATACATAGCTATGAAAGAGTAGCCAAATTATTAAAATAATTATATGATGATAATTGTGAGTAAACATGGAACTAAATTTTTTTAAATATTTCAAACTCCAATTAAAAATATTTGGATTATATGTTTCAAGGTTTTTTATTTGCATTTGTTGTTATCATTACTTTCTCTAGTTACTAAGTATTTGTTATTTTGATTAAAAGTCAATTAACTTATTGAACTATTTACTTTATGTGTTTATTTTTTGTGTTAAATCTTTTATGATGCTGGTGTTTTAATGTTTAAATTAGTATTAGCACTCACTAAAATAGCAGTACTTTTTGATAAAAGCTTAAACTGATTTGAGCCACCAAAACAAAAGAATTCGAGCTTCTCAGTTTTGCTTCAAAAATTTCTCATCAGTTATTTTGGTTGTTGTTAACCAGTGAGGACTGAAGGATATTGTTTTCATTGATTTTTAGAGAGATTGGAGGGAAGAGAGAGAGAGAGAGAAACATGGATGGGAGAAAGATACATCCATTGGTTGGCTCCACACACACCCAACACGGCCTGGAATTGAGGGCTGGGATCAAACCTGTAACCCAGTTACTTGCTTGGGAATCAAAATTGGGACCCTTCAGTGCACAGGCTGGCTCTCTAACCACTGAGAATACTGGTCAGGGCAAATACTACTCAGTTTTATAAAATAAAACAGTAGAATTAATACAGCATCTCAGACTTTAGTTCTGATGGACAACATATTAAAGTACCTGCATATGCTCATTGACAGAAACGCTTATTCAGTTGGAATTTATTAATTGACTAGTGACCCGGTACATGAAATTCATGCATGGGGGTGGGGGAGTTCCCTCAGCCCAGCCTGCACCCTATCCAATCGGACATCCCTCTCACAATCTGGGACCGCTGGCTCCTAACCACTCACCTGCCTGCCTGCCTGATTGCCTCTAACTACCCTCCCCTGCTGGCCTGATCCCCCTAACTGCTCTTCCCTGCCAACCTGATTGCCCCGAACCCCTCTGCCTGCCGGCCTGATTGCTCCCAACTGCCCTCCCCTGCTGGCCTGATCCCCCTAACTGCCCTCCCCTGCTGGCCTGATCCCCCTAACTGCCCTCTCCTGCTGGCCTGATCCCCCTAACTGCCCTCTCCTGCTGGCCTGATCCCCCTAATTGCTCTCCCCTGCCAACCTGATTGCCCTTAACCACTTCTGCCTCGGCCCCGCCACCATGGTTTTGTCCGGAAGGACATCCAGAAGGTCTCCGGGCTAATTAGCATATTACTCTTTTATTAGTATAGACTAGAGGCCCGATGCACAAAAATTTGTGCACTCAGGGGAGAGTGGGGGTCCCTCAGCCAGGCCTGTGCCCTCTCACAGTCTGGGACCCCTCAGGAGATAACGACGTCCTGGCGTAGGCCTGCTCTCGGGTGGCAGAGGGCAGGCCCAATCCCTAGGTGCAGCCCCTGGTCGGGCTCAGAGCAGGGCCGATTGGGGAGTTGGGGCGCCACCCCCTGTAATGCACAGAGCAGGGCGGATCGGGAGGTTGTGATGCCACCCCTAGTCACACTCAGGGTAGAGCCGATTGGGGGGTTGGGGCACCACCCCCTGTCACACTCAAGGCAGGGTCAATAGGGAGGTTGCGGCGCCACCCCCTGTCATGCACAGAGCAGGGCCGATCAGGGGGTTGGGGCTCTGTACCCTGTCACGCACAGAGCAGGGCCGATCAGGGGGTTGGGGCTCTGTACCCTGTCACGCACAGAGCAGGGTCGATTAGGGGGTTGGGGAGCTCCCCCCTGTCATGCACAGAGCAGGGCCCATCAGGGGGTTGGGGAGCTTCCCCCTGTTATGCACACAGCAGGGCCCATCAGGGGGTTGAGGAGCTCCCCCCTGTCATGCACAGAGCAGGGCCCATCAGGGGGTTGGGGAACTCCCCCCTGTCACTCACAGAGTAGGGCCGATAGGGGAGTTGGGGCACCGCCCCCTGTCACACACAGAGCAGGGCGGATCAGGGGGTTGGGACACCGCCCTCTATCACCCACAGAGCAGGGCTGATCAGGGGGTTGGGGCGCCGCCACTGTCACACTCAGGGCAGGGCCGATGGGGAGGTTATGGCTCTACCCCGTCATATACAGAGCAGGGCCCGTGGGGGGGGGCGGGGGTTGGGGCACCGCACCCTGTCACACACAGAGCCACAGGCAATCAGGGGGTTGGGGAGCTCCCCCCTATCAGGCACAGAGCAGGGCTGATCAGGGGGTTGGGGCACCTTCCGATGTCACGAACAGAGCAGGGCGGATAGGGAGGTTGTGGCCCCGCCCCTTGTCACACAGAGAGCCGCAGGGCCATCAGGGGGTTTGGGCGCTGCCCCCTGTCACGCTGATCCCAGTGCCAGGAGGCCTCGAGGCTCCGCTGATCCCGGTGCTGGGAGGCATATTACCCTTTTACTATATAGGATAGAGGCCTGGTGCATGGGTGGAGGCCGGCTGGTTTGCCCTGAAGGGTGTCCTGGATCAGGGTGGGGGTCCCCACTGGGGTGCCTGGCCAGCCTGGATGAGGGGATGATGGCTGTTTGCAGCTGGTCACACCCCCTTCAGGGTGGCGGTCCCCACTGGGGTGCCTGGCCAGGCTGGGTGAGGGGCTGAGGGCCATTTTCAGGCTGGCGGGTGACTGAAGCTCCCAACCTGTCCTTTTTTTCTTTTTTTTTTTATTCTGGGCCAGCTTTAGCTCTGAGGCTTGGCTCCAGCTCTGAGGCCTTGGCTGTTGAAAGCAGGTATCTGGTTTGTTTGGGTTCTATAATCGAAACACTGTTTCAACTCCAGCTCTGAGATACTGGCTGGCTGAAAGCAGGTTTCTGGGGTTTTGTTTAGCTTCTATATTTGTAACAATGTTTCAAACTGCAAGCTCAGAGGCTGGCAGTGGCAAGCGGGGAACGTTGGCTTCCTCCTTCACTGAAGCAAGCAAGCCTCCTTTTCGCTTCAAGCTGCCTGGCTGCCGGCCGCCATCTTGGCTGGCAGTTAATTTGCATATCGCCCTGATTAGCCAATGGGAAGGGTAGCAGAGGTACGGCTAATTACCATGTTTCTCTATTATTAGATAGGATGTGCAAATATTTTATCAGAAAAGATGAGCTTTACTCAGAATGATATTGTTTCTCCTTACCATTGCAGCTTCTCATTGCAAAGACATGCCATTGCACCCAGTTTACATGAAGCAACAGTGACATGTAGGGACTGATTAGCTTAATCACGGATGTGTTTCCCTCAGGCAAGTGGCAGTGACCTTGTTTCCCCATAAAGATAATAGCCAGAATTCACATGAGTTCCAATACAAAACCAACACTGTCCTCATTCTAGGAGTTCAGTGATGAAATTGGAATATAGTAAAGAGGAAAGGAAGGTTGAGCCTGTAAACATTTAATGTCTATATGGTTTTTCCCAGGCTAAAACACAAGTCTGTATGTTACTAAGGATTGGCTCACGCTAGGCTAACATCAGTAGGCACCTCATTTGTATAGTACTTGCAAAATTCATTTGCATCAGTCATGAACACATGGATGTATAATGAGGGCGGGTATTTTTCAGGAAGAGAACACACATTTAATTTGACATTTTCTTGTTGAACTTGAGGCAGCCAACTTCCCTGGCTTTATTCCATCTTTTCATCCCACCGAACTTTCCCTCCTACTCATCAAATAATCACAGCATTCTTCACCATGAAACATAAGCAGATGGGTTCTTGTGTCACTATTTGTAATCCAATTGAAAAGATCTGTTTTTGCTTCCCCTGGCACCCATTCCATAGTTCTCTAAATTCCATACTTAGTTTTTTTAAATTCCGTCTTTCTTTTCCTTAGCAAAGAACTGAAATTTACCAGTAGTGTTTTTGCAACTTTCTCATGTAATTTCTAATCATGAATAATCTGTGGGTGACAGTAATTCATATGAAGTGTCGGAAATTCTTTTTCTTAATTCAATAACAGTAGTACATTAAAAATGTATATTACAAAATAAGTGCTATGTAATAACACCAATTTTATTGAAGTCAAGTCATCTCACCTTTCCCATAAATGCAAATTCTTCATTAATTAAACATGCATTTAACAGCCATTTTCATGGGTCCCATTTATTCATTATCATTTATTCTGAATTATCTTATAATTGTATTATTTCTCATTTTTGTTTAATAATTGCTTGAAGCATCTAAAAAGTACTAAGTGTTAAAAGGTCATTCCTTAAGAGTGACTATTAACATTTCTTGAAAATGGCTGTCCTAGTTTCCTAGGTTACATTTTTCTTTTCCTATTAATAACCCCCAAATTCTTTGTTGAGCAAGGAGGAGATATATGATATTATGTCCTTAAACTGCCCAATCGATACTTGTGTACCCACATTCTTGAATTGTTTTAACCTGCAAAGAACTACATAAATATAATATGCAAAAATAAACAAATAGCAAGCCCTACTGATGACATATAAAATATGGAACATTTAGCAAGAATAAGTAAGATTGAAAATAAGTTTAAATTCTGAGCCCTGGGACAACATTTAGCAAGGTGGCATTTTTCTATTCTGTGAGTTCATTAAGAACCCTGCTTTGTATCCTGAGAGAAGTGAGGCTATCTTCAAAGCTCATGGCATAGTTAAATCTTTGAATAAGAAGTATAAGTGTCTGGATTTTAAGTCGGACTAGGGTGAAATTTATATGCTGTAGTTAGTCTAACCTAACTTAATCAGAAATTAGAGAACTTTCTTAGTGGAAAAAGGGAAGGGAGGCATGGAAATGATATAAGAGAATTGGTTTTCCTAACTCTTTCACTTTCCTCTTCATCCTTAGCCCACCATCTTTGTTTCTAGTTTTCCAACCAATCTACAAACATAATTTTGGAAAGTTCCTCATAGGAAATATAAACTTTCTAGAGACGGGCAACGAAAATATTGAAATTTACCAATGTGTCATTTTCACCAGAAGATAAATATCCCTTCATTCTCTTTCAGTAAGAAAAACAAAAAGTGAGCTAATATATTTAAAGTTGCCTACCACAGACAGAGCACTTTGTTCGGTATCTGGAAAGTAAAAATCTCTGCTTCAGACAGGTCACATTCTAACAACTTGACACAAACTATTTTTGATAGGTACATGATAAAATATGAGACACAAATGTTATAAAGATTTGTATTCAACTGAAACATTTTCTTTAAAAGGATTATTGTCCAGCATCTTGCAGTAAAAAATTCATCATACTGGGGATTAGGAGGCAGCGCTAATCTGTCTTGATTGGGTGTCCCTTGGTCATGTCACTGAAAATCTCCAGGCTTCAAGTTTATTGTCTAAAGAAAACACAATTGAACAATGTCAAGTTCATGGTCATTATCCTGTGCTGTTTCTTATGAAGAAAATGCTATTTTTAGGACAGGTGCTGTACAGTATTCCCTGTAGGATCATGCCCCTTCAGTGCTTGCAGCGCCAACCCCTAGGCAGTTTAATGTAACACTTAGGAACTCAGACTTTGAAGCTCCACAGACCAGGTTTAAATTGCTGTGACTAGCTCATTTGGGTAAATGTGGACACCCAATGTGACCTTATCTCAGTTTCCTCATCTGTAAAATGGGAATAATAACGAGCCTATCTCACAGGGTTGTTAGGAGGATTTAATAAGATAATTATAGTAAAGTTCCTACGATGAGGATCAGAACACAGCAATTGCTTAATGAGTGTTAACACTACAACTAATGCAATGCATAGAATCCAATTAATACAATACTTAAATGTTAAAAATGAGTGAATGACAAAATGAACAGGGTGTATAGAGTTCAATCTACAGAGCAGAGATAAATGTTTCCGGTCAATGATAGAGAGGTACAGGATGTAGCTAAGCACATTTCAGATTGGTCAATTTTCTGCCTTAAATTGTGTTTCATAGTTGACATTATTTTAATAGAGAAGAAGAAATTAAAAGCTTGTCTGTGGTCAGGCTTTCCTTTGCTATTTCCACTGCCATGGTCTCCTTGCCATTTGAGAGATACTTTCCACCACTCCCAAGGTTAGAGTCACGTGTGTCTCTACTGAATTAGAACAAGCACATGCACTTTCTATCCACTGAGCCACCTGAGGCTCCTGACCTGGAGGGGCACGGAGGAAGTGCAGCTGGGGGCAGAGCATTTAGGGCACCTGGAGAACAATGGAGCAGTGTGCAGGGTCCCTGAAACCGCTTGCTCTCATTAGATACATTTTTTTCTTTTAATCTTTATGGTTGAAAGTGTTACATAGGGCCTCCTTTTCCTCCATTAACCTCTTCCAGCCCCCAGGCCCTCACCACCCCATTGTCCGTGTCCATGGTTATGCATATATGCGTACAAGTTCATTGGTTGATACTTTTTGAGTGTTTGCATGCAAACATGGCAAACTTCAAGTAATTGACTGGGAACAACATTTTTATTGTCCCCTGTGGTTCTATAAAAATTGATGTTTAATATGCTATTATTTTTTTCTGAATGGCTTTGCAGTTACAACGCTTGATCAAGAGTCAGAGTCGATCTTGGGTATCTGGAGTCGTCGATATCTGGAGTTGGTGCAGGTGGAATGGCAGGCATTTCTGTAGGGCAGCAACTTTCAACCTTTTTCATCTCGTGGCACACATAAACTAATGACTAAAATTCTGCAGCACACCAAAAAATATGATTTTTGCCAACCTGACAAAAAAAAATAGGTGTAATTTTGATTCATTCACACCAGACGGCTATTGTTGTATTGGCTGCTGTCATTTTTATTTCACAATTTAAGGGAAAGAGGTCAGTGCCCCAACTAAACAGTCAGGTATTGCGTGTTGTAAACCTCCTGTGGTATACCAGTATGCACACCTGTTGGAAATCGCTGCTGTAGGTGGTAAAGTGTGAACAGCAAGATAGCAGCAGCTAGCATTTAATTTGGGCGGTTTTGTGATAGATTATCTCACATGAAGAGGGCAGGGATTTTTCTTAACCTTCTTTTACACTTAAGGAAAACTTAGGGCAACAGTATTAGTTCATTGCTCAACTTCACTTATTAGTAAGTGACGTTGTTAGGGTCATTTATAGAGAAGCACATACCCTTCCCTGCTCACCTCCAAAGCACTGGAGAGGCTGGTTTTATAGTGGGTTTATACATTGAAAAGGCAAGAAATATTTACCACCTTTGGGAGGGCAGAAATGTGCCAGATGTACTTTCACTGGAGGCAAACTGAAGACAATACATGTAGGGAAGTGTGTACAGTTGGGTGACGCTGTTCATTTAAACAGCTGTTATTTGGAGAGGCGGGGGCAGGGCAAGAAAGCTAGGTGGAGAGAAGTCACTACAATAAAAACGTTCTCTTGCTTCAGCCTCCAGTTTAACTTACCGGCCACAACCACAGCATGAACTGATTTGTGAGGGAGACTTCTGAACTTGAACTGGAATCTGTTTTTCATGCTCTGGTCTCAACTCCCATCAGAGGAGGGTCTCCCAGGGCGAACAACCTGCATTCCAAAATCATGTCATATCTCTAATGACTAATGCCTTCAAACACCATTATCCCTAACTCTTTGACCTATGCTCTCCACCATTGTTTTTTAAACTTTATTGGGACTCTTTCAGATTCTCTCCTGTTTTTGAGCATCATTGTTTTCTGCAGTCTTGGCATGAGGAGTTGTGGTTCTCTTAATTCTTCACATCTTACTTGTCTTTCCCTTTCAGTGATGTATTCACTGAATACTTTTCTGAGTACCTCTCGTGTATTAGAGGCACAAAGTTAAGTGCAAAATGTCCTCTGACCTCACCATTGGTTGAGAGAGATATAAACGGAGTTTTCAAAACAGGGAGATATTTGCATGAATAGTTGTGTCAATCCCGATCATCGCTGATGCCTCCCAAGGAAACGGAGTCTCCCTGCCCACTAGAAATACGGTGGAAAGGCCTTGGCACTTCCTATGCTGCTCTCCACCCAGTCACAGACTGCAGGAGTTCAATCAGTTGGCAGCCCTGTGGTAAATTTAATCCATTATGATTCATATTATTATCATCTTCACTAAGAGGCCTGGTGCACAAATTTGCGCACGGGTGGGGTCCAGCCACCCACCCTGATGGGGGCTGGGCTGATGGGGGAGAGGGGATGTGGGAGGTTGGCCGGCAGGTCCTGCCCTGATCTGGGGTGAGGGGCAATCAGGGGCAGGGCCAGCCAGAGAAAGGGGCCACAGGAGGTTGGAGGATCTGGGGTGCAGCGAGCCGAGGGGAGGGGTGGCAGGTAGTTGGCAGGCCAGCCCCACCCCCAATCATGGGGGGGGGGTGCAATCGGGCCCCAATCGGGCCAGTGGGTCACCGCAGTTCATGTCATAGCAACCGGTCATTCTGGTCATTCCGTCGTTCTCATTGCTTGGCTTTTATATACAGTATATACAGATTGTTTGTGGTGACCAAGTGAGGTGCTATTTGGCTTTCAGGGAATGTGGTAGGCGTTTCCCTGCCCCAGAGCCACTCCTCTCTGAGTGCTCCAATGTCTTACACTGCCCTCCGCTGGGCAGAGATCCTGGCATGGAGTCCAGTGGGATCGGCTGGACGCCTGGAGTTTTAACCAGCTCTCCCGTGTGGGGAAAGGCCAGTCTGGTTCCTGGGAGAGTGGGGCAGGCGGCCCCACTGTTCAAACCCGTAGGCTTGGCCTCTGCTTTTGTTTCCTTGGAAAAGGTCAAAATGCAGGGTGTGACAGGAGGGCTCCTGAGGGTGGCATGGGCTGTGTCACCTAGTGGTGCGGGGAGGGGGGGGGGGGCGGTTCTATTCTTTTCCTGCCTCGAGGCTACTGAGAGTGGTTAATTCCTCTCAGGAAAAATGGCTGCTTGGGTTTGCGGGTGTACAAGCAAATGCAGGACTCCCGGCTGCTGCTTTTCCACATCTCCCCACACCGCTTCCCACCCCAGCCTCTCCTCAGGCACCTCCAGTCCTCCCTCCCTCCCTGCACCGGAGCCTGGGGTGAGTAGCTGCAAATGAAAACTCCTGCGCCCTGGGTTTATTTTGGGTTTAAAATAAGAAACAAGGCCTAGCCCTGACTGGTTTGGCTCAGTGGATAGAGCGTCGGCCTGCGGACTCAAGGGTCCCAGGTTCGATTCCAGTCAAGGGCATGTACCTGGGTTACGGGCACATCACCAGTAGGGACTGTGCAGGAGGCAGGTGATCGATGTTTCTCTCTCATCGATGTTTCTAACTCCCTATCCCTCTTCCTTCCTCTCTGTAAAAAAAATCAATAAAGTATATTTTAAACAAACAAACAAACCCGAAACTGGCTTTTTCTCCAACTGGCTCTGGTCCCCTGGCTCCAGGCTCCACCTGGGCAGGCAGCCCTGCCGCCTTTCACAGCTGGATGTCACATGGGCTCCGGTGCTCCGGGCTGTGCAGCCCAGCCTAGGCTCTAGGCCTCCATCTTCTGAGGGAACAGACCTCCCAGAGCCGGGAGCTCCCTCCTCACTCTCGGCCCCACTGGCCTGCTGCCCCTGGAAGCTGGGTCAGCTCCTCTCTCGACCTTGTCCTTCCCGCTAGTGTCAAGGTGTTTTCTGTCCTACCTGGATCTATGCCTCCTCCTGAGCTGGGCCTCAGTTGGTAATTCCAGGTGTTATGTTCCCAACTTTAGTTTTATTCCAGTCTCACCCTGGGAGGAGATGCAAGAAAGGTCTGCCTATTCAGCTGCTATTTCCCCATCCTCCCCCCCAAAAATGTGATTTTTTAAAATATTTATGATTTAATTGTACTGTTTTTCCTTTATTATCTATTTTTCACTTCTATTTCTTGAAGTAAAGAGTTTGGTATGTTTGATTTCTGCTGGGGAAAAAAAATACTACAATCAATTCTGTGTTATTTTGCATGATTGAGTAATGAAGTATTCTGGTTACCAGAAAAAAAAATTTCAAGCTGCACACATTCAAAAAATTAAGACACAATAGATAATCAATCTGTTTTTAACTTTATCTTTCTTTAGATGACTCTGAAGGCAACTGAAGATCATGCAGAAACCTCAGGGACAACATGGCTCCGTGGCACATATACAATAGTGTCAATAAACAGAGTTTTCAGAGTCTCTGAGAAATATGGTCCATGTTTAAATGGAAAAAAAGTATAACAATATAAAGTGCCTTATAAGTAGAATTACATGTGCTGTTCGTGGAAATATGATAGAAGTAAAGGTGTCATCACTTTCTTGAACTCCAGAAACTTCTTGCAGAGCATAAATCACTATTTTCTAGATTTCATTACCTTCTTTAAAAATGATAGTCATGTGTTTGCCTCTACCGGCAGGGTATTTTCTGATTCACCTCCTGCGTGGCAAGAATCCCACAATGAAGCAGAAAGAACATGGGGGTTGAAGTCACAAACCTGGGATTGCAATACTGTTAGTAGCTTCAAGTTTTAAAATTAAAGGATAACTTTAAAAAGGTTTTGAAATTTTTAAGTTAAAGAATGCATTTTTTAAAACATTTCTGTTTTATTTTCCAAATCTATAAAACGGAGAACACTTTTATCACACCAGATTCTTCTGAGACAATTTAGGTAAAGCATTTAGAGTTGTTCCTGGCACATACTCTATACTCAGAAAATGCTTTCTGTTAAACTGTCACTTTTTGCTTTAAAATTAGCAGTTCTCAGGCGAGGTTGTATCATTTTGCGATTCAGCGCACACATTTTTGTAGACTTGAAGTGGACTGTATCATCTCCCAGTGGTGTGTGTGTGTGTGTGTGTGTGTGTGTGTGTGTGTGGTGTGTGTGTGTGTGTGTGTGTGTGTGTGTGTGTTTTGTTTTTTTCCAGATGGAAGAAGCCTAAGCCTTTCCCTCCAGGCGTGTCATGGATGTCAGAGCACCTGGCAGCTGAGGGCAGGATGAGGGGTTGTGGAGGGGGAGGGAGGAGTCAAAGTGTCTTAGTGTCTCAGTCTGAAAGTTCTCTCATACTGAAGGGCAGTTAGCTTTTCTTTATCTTCCTTTCAATTTTCCTACTCTTGCTCCCTGGATGGCATGGAATGTGTGATCATTGTGGTCATCGGACAGCATGTCTAATATTTTAAATAGACACTGTTTCACATAAAGCTCTTCTTTTCTATTTCAACACCCTTGGTTCCTACAAACTTTCTTGATAACTAGTTTTCTCAGACAGCTATCATCCTTGTCACTCTCCTTTGTTCATAGTGTCCTAAAGTATCCTTCAGGTAGAACACGCTATTCTAGATATTGTGAAATATTATGGGATTTCTTTTTTGTGTGGACACTATGTTTCCATTAATGCAGTGTAAGGTTGCATTCGTTTGGAAAAGCCTTATTATCTTCTTGGCCACTGGGCTTGAACTTAATGACAATATTTGAATCTTTTTATTGGAACAACTTGCTGTTAAAACCGGCTTTCTCATCATGTAATTGATACATTTCAATCTAATTCTAAGACCTCATATATCTACTTGTTAAATTTTATCTACTTAGTTTCATCTCATTGCTGCAGTATATTGGGAATTGTAAGTTATTCTTATGTAATGTATTAGTATTTGATCTCAGCATAGGGGCATCTGATAATTCTGTAAGTATGCTGTAATATACAACATATAATAATGGAAATCTTATTGATAAAGAAGTAGATCAAGAAAAAGTTTAATATACAAATAGTTGATATGCTGGAAATCTCTGTTAAGGTTGGAAGTTAACAATAATAAATATCCTTTAGTGTCGAGTGTTATTTTACCTTTCCCATTATTGATAATTATTTTAATTGGATGATTTATTGACTGAATCTGGTGAGTCATCATTCCGTGATGTAAACCATTAGGACTGGAATGTTAGACTCATTTAAAGCATGTGAGTATTCTCTTACTATTTCTACATCTTCCCTCAGCTTCAAAGTCTTTCTTGCACACACACACACACACACACACACACTCCTTAGAAAATTTAGAAACTACTTTTCATTTAGAAATTTAGAAAATGCACACAAATTCTGTCATTAAAATATCAGATACAGTTGTATGACTGTTCATCCTGATTCACCTTTAAATAAGCTGAATGTTTCTTCTCTCTTTAAACACACGCCCACTCCTATTGTTTGTAGAAGACTGGGATCATACAATGTATAATAATTTATCTTATTCTTACTTTTTTAGCATTTTCCAAAGTAATGAAATAATACAGGAGAATAGGACTTTAATGGCGGCATGATATTTCATAAAATACACTTAGAATACTTCCTGTAACAAATTCCTAGATTGAGTTTTATATTTAAATTTGGGCTGTATGAATATTCCCATGACAAAAATATTATCTTCAAATAATTCTCAGCAAGTCTGGTATTTTCTTTCTTGATAAATGCCTAAGATTTATCAATAAATGCCTAAGATTTACAATGATTAAGAAATTAATTGAACAGTCATAAATTCACACATATGTACAGATCTATCCATAAGTATGATTTTTTTAAAGTTACATTTTTATTTTTGACAATTTATGACATACAAAGATTGAAAAGTCCAATAAATAATTACCCACAACCTAGAAAGACCTGTTATTAATTTAGTGTGTTTATATAATTCTTAATATACTCACTATTTAAATATATAATCAGAAAGTTATACATTTACTATTTAAATATACTTAATTTTTGACACACTATTTTTAATACACTTTGATGCACTTACTATTACTATTTAAATATACTTAATTTTTAACACACTATTTTTAATACAATTTAATGCACTTACTATTTAAATATATAAATCAGAAGGTTATACTGCATATGCTATTTTTAGTAAGTTTTTAAATTAAAAATACTTCAACTATGGCTGGGTGGCTCAGTTACTTGGAGCATCCTCCCATGCACCAAAAGGTGGTGGGTTCAATTCCCGGTCAGGACACATACAGGAGGCAACTGATCCATGTTTCTCTTTCACATGGATGTTTCCTTCTCTCCCCCTTCCTCTATAATCAATAAACGTATCTTCCAGTGAGGATGAAAGAAAGTAGGTCATGATCATTATTCCATATCATTTATTAGTTTTATACCATATGATTTCAGTATCTATACAATATTTTCGTTATGGCTTTAGTTTTATAAAAAGCAATTTTTTATTATTGGTTATGTTCTTTGTTGTGTAGACTGTGAAGAATATCCTTGATAATAAATCTTTGGATATATTCACAATGATTTTCTTAGAATAAAATCATGAAGGTGAAACTGCTTGTCAAGCGGAAAAAGAATTCAGAATAAGGTTCCTAGAGTACATGCACCGGATGTTCAAGAAGCAAGAAGAAACAGATGAAAAACTCAACTACGTATGCAAGAAGCTAGAAGAAACAGATGAAAAAATCAACAACTTAAGTAAGTCCCAAGAAGAAATGAAGAGCGACATAGCTGCAATAAAAAACACCATTGAAAGTATCAACAGTAGACTGGGAGAAGCGGAGGACCGAATCAGTGAATTAGAAGACAAGGAAGCAAAACACACTCAAACTGTACTGCAAATGGAGAAAAAAATTAAAAGACAGGAGGAGAGCCTAAGGGAACTTTGGGACAACATGAAACGAAGCAACATACGAATAATAGGGGTGCCAGAACAACAGAAAGATGAACTTGGATTAGAAAACCTATTCGAAGACATAATATCAGAAAACTTCCCTGAGGTGGGGAAGAAAAAAGTCACACAAGCCCAGAGAGTCCCAAACAAGGTGAACCCGAAAAGACCCACACCAAGACACATCATAATTACCATGGCAAATGTTCAGGATAAAGAGAGAATCTTACAGGCTGCAAGAGAGAGGCGGAAAGTAACATACAAGGGATCTCCCATTAGATTATCAAATGATTTCTCAACAGAAACACATCAGGCCAGAAAAGAATGGACGGAAATCTACAAAGTGATGCAAAGCAAAGGACTGAATCCAAGAATACTCTATCCAGCAAGGCTATCATTCAAAATTGAAGGGGAAATAAGAAGCTTCACAGACAAAAAAGGGCTAAGGGAGTTTATCACCACCAAGCCAGCCATGCAAGAAATGCTAAAGGGACTGGTGTAAAAGAAGAAATATCAAGCTCAGAAAGAAAACAGCCACACACACACACAAAACAAGAAATGGCTACAAACAAGTACCTTTCAATAATAACTTTAAATGTAAATGGACTAAATGCTCCAAATAAAAGACATCGAGTGGCTGAATGGATAAAAAAACATGACCCATACATCTGCTGTCTACAAGAGACCCACCTCATTGGAAAGGACTCACACAGACTGAAAGTGAAGGGATGGAAAAATATCTTTCACGCAAATGGAAAGGAAAAGAAAGCTGGGGTAGCAATACTTATATCTGACAAAATACATCTCAAAGTGAAGGCCATAACCAGAGATAAGGAAGGCCACTTCATAATACTAAAGGGATCAATACAACAAGAAGATATAACCCTGGTAAACATATATGCACCCAATGCAGGAGCACCCACATACATAAGAAAACTTCTGGAAGATATCAGGGGAGATATCGACAATAACACAATCATAGTAGGGGACTTTAATACACCACTGACATCACTGGATAAATCCGCTAGACAAACAATCAGCAAAGAAACAGCAATCCTAAATGACTCACTAGATCAGATGGACTTAATTGACATCTTCAGAACACTACACCCCACAGCTGCGGAATATACATTCCTCTCAGGTGCTCATGGGACATATTCAAAAATAGACCACATATTGGGTCACAAGCAAAGTCTCCACAAATTCAAGAAGATTGAGATCATAAAAAGCATCTTCTCAGACCATGATGGCATAATGTTAGAAATAAACTACAATAAAAACAACCCAAAATACTCAAACACTTGGAAGCTGAATAGCATGTTATTAAATATTGATTGGGTTACCAATGACATCAAAGAAGAAATTAAAAACATCCTGGACACTAATGACAATGAAAACACAACAATCCAAAACCTCTGGGACACAATGAAAGCAGTCCTGAGAGGGAAGTTTATAGCTCTACAGGCCTATCTCAAAAAACAAGAAAAAATGGTAGTTAATCATCTAACTCTACAACTCAAAGAATTAGAAAGAGAGCAACAAGAAAACCCCAGAGTGAGCAGAAGGAAGGAGATAATAAAGATTAGAGCAGAAATCAATGACATAGAGACCAAAAAAACAATACAGAAAATCAATGAAACCAAGAGCTGGTTCTTTGAAAGGATAAACAAGATTGACAAACCCCTCGCCAGGCTCACCAAGAAGCAAAGAGAAAGGTCCCAAATAAACCAAATCAGAAATGATAGAGGCGAAATAACAACAGACCCCACAGAAATACAAATGATTGTTAAACAATACTACGGGCAACTCTACTCCAACAAACTAGACAACCTGGAGGAAATGGACAAATTCCTAGAAAAATACAACATTCCAAAACTCAATCAGGAAGAATCTAAAAACCTCAATAGGCCAATAACTATGGAAGAAATTGAAGCAGTCATCAGAAAGCTTCCAGCAAACAAAAGCCCAGGGCCAGACGGCTTCACAGGGGAGTTCTACCAAACATTCAAGGAAGAACTAAAACCTACCCTCCTCAGACTACTACAAAAAATTCAAGAGGAAGGAACACTTCCAAGCTCATTCTATGAAGCCAGCATCACCCTAATACCAAAACCAGGTAAAGACAGCACAATGAAAGAGAATTACAGGCCAATATCCCTCATGAACATAGATGCCAAAATCCTCAACAAAATCTTAGCAAATCAGATCCAGCAGTACATCAGAAGGATCATACACCATGACCAAGTAGGATTTATCCCAGAGATGCAAGGATGGTACAACATCCGTAAATCAATAAATGTGATTCATCACATAAACAAATTGAAAGAAAAAAACCACATGGTCATATCAATTGATGCAGAAAAAGCATTCGACAAAATCCAACACCCATTTTTGATAAAAACTCTCAGAAAGGTGGGAATAGAAGGATCATACCTCAACATAATAAAAGCCATATATGACAGGCCCACAGCCAACATCATACTCAATGGTCAAAAACTAACACCATTTCCCCTAAGAACAGGAACAAGACAGGGATGCCCACTCTCACCACTCCTGTTCAACATAGTACTGGAAGTATTAGCCATTGCAATTAGGCAAGAAGAAGAAATAAAAGGCATCCAAATTGGAAAAGAGGAAGTAAAACTGTCCTTATTTGCAGATGACATGATATTATACATACAAAACCCTAGAGACTCCATCAAAAAGCTACTAGACTTAATACATGAATTTGGCAATGTAGCAGGATACAAAATTAACCCCAAGAAATCTGAGGCATTTCTATACACCAATAGTGAACTTTCAGAAAGAGAGATTAGAAAAACAATCCCATTTACCATCGCACCAAAAAAATTAAGATACCTAGGAATAAACTTAACTAAAGAGGTTAAAGACCTCTACTCAGAAAACTACAGGACGTTGAAAAAAGAGATAGAGGAAGACATAAACAGATGGAAGAACATACCATGTTCTTGGATTGGTAGAATCAACATCATTAAAATGTCCATACTACCCAAAGCAATCTATAAATTCAACGCACTTCCCATTAAAATACCAATGGCCTTCTTCAAAGATCTAGAACGAACTCTCCAAAAATTCATCTGGAATAAAAAAAGACCCCGAATAGCTGCAGCGATCCTGAGAAAGAACAAAGTAGGTGGGATCTCAATGCCAGATATCAAACTGTATTACAAAGCCACTGTTCTCAAAACTGCCTGGTACTGGCACAAGAACAGACATATAGACCAGTGGAATAGAATAGAGAGTCCAGAAATTAGCCCGAACCAATATGCTCAATTAATTTTTGACAAAGGAGGCATGAACATACAATGGAGCCAAGATAGTCTCTTCAATAAATGGTGTTGGGAAAATTGGACAGATATATGCAAGAAAATGAAACTAGACCACCAACTTACACCATACACAAGAATAAACTCAAAATGGATAAAGGACTTAAATGTACGACAGGAAACCATAAAAATTCTAGAAGAATACAAAGGCAACAAAATCTCAGACTTATGCCAAAACAATTTCTTCACTGATACAGCTCCTAGGGCAGTTGAAACTAAAGAGAAACTGAACAAATGGGACTACATCAAAATAAAAAGCTTCTGCACAGCAAAAGAAACCATCAACAAAACAACAAGAAAACCCACCTCTTGGGAAAACATATTTGCCAACGTCATATCTGATAAGGGCTTAATCTCCAAAATTTATAGGGAACTCATACAACTTAACAAAAAGAAGATAAACAATCCAATCAAAAAATGGGCAAAGGATCTAAATAGACACCTTTCAAAAGAGGACATTCAGAAAGCCAAGAGACATATGAAAACATGCTCAAAGTCACTAATCATCCGAGAGATGCAAATCAAAACAACAATGAGGTACCATCTCACACCTGTCAGAATGGCCATCATCAACAAATCAACAAACGACAAGTGCTGGAGAGGATGTGGAGAAAAAGGAACACTTGTGCACTGCTGGTAGGAATGCAGACTGGTGCAGCCACTATGGAAGGCAGTATGGAGGTTCCTCAAAAAATTGGAAATGGAACTCCCATTGGACCCTGTGATCCCACTACTAGGAATATATCCCAAGAAACCAGAAACACCTATCAGAAAGGATATATGTAACCAGATGTTCATAGCAGCACAATTCACCATAGCTAAGATCTGGAAACAGCCTAAGTGCCCATCAGTAGATGAATGGATTAGAAAACTGTGGTACATCTACACGATGGAATACTATTGCTGCTGTTAAAAAGAAGGAACTCCTACCATTTGCAACATCATGGATGGAACTGGAGAGCATTATGCTAAGTGAAACAAGCCAGTCAATGAAGGAAAAATACCACATGATCTCACTCATTCATGGATAATAAAGACCATTACAAACTTTTGAACAATAATAGATACAGAGGCAGAGCTGCCTCAAACTGATTGTCAAACTGCAGTGGGAAGGCCAGAGAGAGTTGGGGGGCAGGAGGGAGGGGAGTAAGAGATCAACGGAAGGACTTGTATGCATGCATATAAGCATAACTAATGGACATAAGACACTGGGGGGTAAGGGAGGGTAGGGGTTTGTCAAGGGCGGAGGGGAAAAAAGGACACTTATGTAATACCCTTTGTAATACTTTAAGCGAAAAATTAAAAAACAAAAACAAAAAACTGCTTGTCAAAGAGTGTGCATAATTATAGAGCCTTTTTTAATGGAGATTATTTAATTGTTCTTAAGAAAATGTTCATAAAATTTTCCTCTCAGTAGTATAAAATCACATTTTCTCAGATCCTTACCAACATCATTATACATTTTGGACGTTGTTTTAAGTGAAAACTAGGTTGTGTTATTCTTCACATTTGGCCTTTTTTTCTTTGATTTGGGGCGATGTGTGGGAGTGAGGTGGGAGGTGGAGGGAGAGATGATGAGAGAGACTTTGTATGTGAATTTTCTCTTCAATATTCATTATTTTCTATAGTTTGGTCTGTTTTTTTATTGCTATTCATGAAATTAAACATTTATTTTTGAATAGCTGACAGCCATTGTTGCATCTTACCTTTAGAAATGGTGTTTACCATTCTCCGATATTGTAAAATATTCAACTACGTTTTTATTGGCCTCATTTTTTCTTAGCATTTCAATATAGTTTTCCCTGTAAATTTATTCCTGTGTAAATTGTGAAGTAAAAATCTGACTTACTTTTCTTTTTTTTTCAAATTTTAAATCAGTCCTCCCAACATTATTTTAAAAACTGATTTGAAGTAATTCAAGGCAAATATAATCAATTCAGGTATATATTTTTTTCCATTATCTATCCGTTTTACTATTTTTAATTTATAAATTTTTGTTTGTATTTATATAAACACATACATGTGTATATTATTTACAGTGAGTCATTGTATGATTTAACTTTTATACTCCTTAAAGAGAAATTATATTTTATAACATTTTATTTTCAGGAAAACCTTTAAATTCAGTTTTGCAATTATTTTCATAATTTTTTACACTATTCCTATACTAAATTCAAAGCTCACTGCAGTATTGATGTCTCCCGTTCTCAGTCATTTGAGATATAGTTGTAACGTGTGTGTGTTTTCCTAACAGACACATGTAAGCAGTATATTTTCTGAAGTTTTTACTCTACTCATTAGAGACGTGGATTGTTTTTAATTTCTTAAATGCCAACTTCTATTTCCTCTGAGTCTACAAGATAATGTTTACTTTCTCTGTTTCTACAGGGATTTTCCTTAGGCTTCTGTTGTTTTACTTTTCTCTCTCTCTTTCTTTGGGGGTGGGGTGGAAATTCTATATTAGAGATGAAAAGCAGTAGTTATCAGGGAATAAAAATTAATGACTTCTAATAACTTTAGAAACATAATTGCCTATAATTCTTTATATACAGGACATGAATGCAAATTCTAAGAAATATTTTTTGTGTTTTGTACTTGCTAAAGATGTGTTCCAATTTTAATACTGAATATATCATCCACATTTATCTTTAAGAGATAAATACCAAAGATATAAAATCATTAACTATAAGTACTATGAGATAAAGTATTAAAATTATATAATTGTGGGCCAGTGCATACTCAACATACTTCAACTACAGCATTTAATTTTAAGATCTTATTTTTAAATTCACAAAATTTCTTTGGGTCATTTAGGCATATTCATTAATTACCCATGATTTTTGGAAATGGAGAGTTAACTTCATATTATGAATGATAAAGGTTTCTTTCTTAGATACAAAAATCTTTCAATCAGTGCCAAACCCCACATAATTATTTTGACATTTGGCTTACTCTTTACAGTCTTTTAGTGAATATTTGTTTGAGATCTCTCAGCTTCAGTTTTCCCAGCTCTCTCCAAATAGTATCCAGCTTATTTTTCACCCCACTTGCAAAGATTTTCTTATGCCAATAGAAACATTTTAAAATCAAGATGAAAATACACAGTGGAAAATGAAGGTATGTATTTGTTCTGCCAAATCATTCATAGCAGAGTACCTGAGTTAAAACCAGCACCTGAGTAAGCTAGGCTAGTATGCAATAACTTAGTTTTTTGATGATTAAAAGACCCAAGTCCTGGCTGGGTGTTTCAGTTGGAGCATCAACCCATACACCAAGAAAGGTTGTGGGTTTGATTCCCTGTTGGGGCACCTACCTTGGTTGCAGGTTCAATCCCCAGTCGGGGAGCATGCAGGAGACAACCAATCGATGTTTCTCTTTCACCTCAATGTTCCTCTCTCCCTCTCTCTCTCTCTCTCTCTCTCTCTCTCCCTACCTCTCTCTCTAAAAATAATCAATAAAAAGATATCCTCAGGTAAGGATTAAAATTTTTATTTTAAAAAAGAAAAGACCCCCAAGAAACCGACAGGTATTTCTCATATAATTTTGTTTACAGAGATTGGGTTTGATGGGAAATAGCCACTGTGTACGTTTGATGTGATACAATTCCAAAACCCAGAGGCTCAAAGCAAAAAGCATTTACTTAGGTCATAAATCTATGGGTTAGCTGGCAGGCTCTTTTGCTCTTGGCTAGGCTTTCCCACATGTCTTGTTTGGGCAGAATTTGGGGTGACCCTGAATGGCCTTGACTGGGATATCTTAGCTCTTTTCCATGTTTTGTCTTCAAACAAACTAGTCATAGCATGTCCTTCTCATGGGTGACAGACAGCAAGAGAGCAAGCCCAACTGTGCAAGTGATTTTCAAGCCTGTGTTTGCCTGAGGAAGTCACATGGCTGACCCCAGAGTCATAGTGGGCGGGACCTTTAAGGCCACATAGCAAGGGGTACGGGTAAGGGAGGGGTGAAAAACTAGAGCTGTGTTGTAATCAACCACTGCGATTGTCCTAGGACAGTGGTCGGCAAACTCAGTCAACAGAGCCAAATATCAACAGTACAATGATTGAAATTTCTTTTGAGAGCCAAATTTTTTAAACTTAAACTATATAGGTAGGTACATTGTTATTAACTTAATTAGGGGACTCCTAAGCTGGCCTTTGCTAAAAACGTCCTCAATCTGATTGAGGTACGTTCGCTGAGGTCGACCCCTTCCAACTCTCCCATGCACACTCGTGCATGAATTGGGTGCACCTCCCCCATGCTTCATATCCCGTGGCCGCCTGCGCCATGTCTCCCATCGCCCGCCCGCCCCACCGACCAACCGACACCTCCCACTTCTTCTAACACCACTTCTTCAAAATAGACTCTCTCAGGCTGAAAACCAAATTCTGCGCATGGGCCACGAAGTTTCAATGGCACTGTAGGTGCGTGGCCACATGTGGTATTTTGTGGAAGAGCCACACTCAAGGGGCCAAAGAGCTGCATGTGGCTTGCGAGCCACAGTTTGCTGACCACTGACCTAGGATATTAGTCACTACAGCATAATATATACACTATATGTCTGCTCTATTGCTTCCAGAGAGCAGAGCTACCCCGAAGCTGTCAGAATCTCACAGATTGGGCAGTGCAGAGTTAAAGCTGTACTACCTTATGGCACCATGTCCCATAAACATTGCACTCAAATACTCAAAGCTCATATTGTTGACTAATAAATGGAAAGATGTCATTTGAGAACATTATTCTAATACTAAGGTCTAGTGAAACTTTCACAACAATGCGATTCAGATTTTCCTAGATTCATCTCTTAGGGGGGAGAAAGAAAGCACAATTAAATGTTGAATTATTGCTCTCAAGCAACCCGTTTGTGAAGGATAATGATCTCACCTAGAAGATAAAAGTTTTCATGTGATTAGGCTCTTCAGTCCATGAAGCATTATCAAACAGCGGAGAGTAATATGTAAAGACCTTCCTTCAATTCCTTGGGCTAATTAAGAGGGATAGTATCTCTAAGGAGTCTTCACGCACAGACCTTTCACAAATTCCTCACGCTGTTTTTTTCAGTTAAAAATTGTGACTCACAGCTGCTGGGTTTTGTTCAAGATCATGTAGTTTATTTCAAGATGTAGTCTGAATTTTTCTTGTTAGGTTCCATTTCCAAGCAAACATACTCACTATTCATCTCATAAATGGCACAACACAATTGAAAACAGTTTTTATTATTTATACATTATTCTAACTCACAAGTCTAATTGTTAAAAAAAATTCCATTTACAATAATTTGCTATTATTTAGATTTTGTCATACTTCTCCAAATTTTATAGTCTTATGTGATAGCACTATGTTTCATGAAATCTAAATTTCTTCAATTAAATCTGGTAACCTCACTATAAATGAAGGCATTGTGATATATCTCATTAACAATAATAATTATTATTATATGTAAGTTTCTTGGGCACTTATGAGTTTGGGGTATATCTATCTATCTATCACCTATCTATCTATCTATCTATCTATCTATCTATCTATCATCTATCTATCTATCTAACTATCATTTAATCTTTCAACAATTCTAAACAAGGGTATTATAATTGTTAACAAATTGAAACTCAGAGCAAACAGGTTTCTAAGCGACCAATTCTTGTAGGCGAAGGAAAGAAACAACTGTACTTACTTTGGGAACCCCTCTCCTGCCCTGTAATCTAGAAATTGCCTCCAGGTGGAAAACCAGGAAGATTGCAGGACTCATCTCCTTCGTTGCCCTTGCGGCAGGCATCACAGCCTTGTACCAGCTCTTGTCTAATGTGTGAAAACAGTTGTTTTATATGGTCTTTCCAGTTTTCTGTTCATCACAAGAAAATACACTTAGCACCAGTTATTCATGCATGCTAGAAGCAGAATTCCTCTACAGTGGTTCTCAACCTTCTGGCCCTTTAAATACAGTTCCTCATGTTGTGACCCAACCATAAAATTATTTTTGTTGCTACTTCATAACTGTCATGTTGCTACTGTTATGAATCGTAATGTAAATATCTGATATGCAGAATGGTCTTAGGCGACCCCTGTGAAAGGGTCGTTCCACCGCCAAAGGGGTCATGACCCACAGATTTAGAACCGCTGCTCTAGAATCTTGTTTCCAGCTGTCCAACTTTTCCAAGTAGAAGGAAGTTGTAAAGAAGTTGAAAAGGACACATTCACAGTATCCACCATTCCTACTCATTCTGATTTTGTCTTTGAAAAATGTCCTGTGGTTCTCCATCGTCTAAAGTCTCCATTGGGGACCGTCTTGCCATCAATCCAGACTTATGGAATTTCAGGGAAGATGTCATACTTCAGGTGATATGGGGGCAGTCATTCTTGATTTGACTATTGAAATGCTCTCATAGTACAGCAATTTAGAATTTCTCTCTCTCTTCTCTCTTTAGTTTGGAATTCCAGGTTATAAAACTGTACACCAACTCTTAGTAATATTTTAAGATGTGGGGGGAGTCCTGCTCATCTGTCAATTTAGATATCCCTCCAATCTCAGGGAATTTTCTGCTCAATTGGTTGAATTCTCTCTGTTAAGCGATCCAGATATCTTTATGTTGGTTCATTTCTGTCTTGCTTCAATATCTATTATTTTCTCTCAGATTGCTTTGATTGCTTAGTCTTTTTGCCTGCATTCATTACAATTATTTCCAGTCATTCTATGTCATTATCTCAATTTTAAAGCATATCTATTCTGTATTTTGTTAATTCTATTTTTTTCACTTCTGTAGTAGGATTAGTTTGATCTTCAACTCATTTTGTTGGCTCTGTAATCTCTTTATCTCATTCTTTTTTATCATCTTGTGTTTGTGTTCTTATATATTAAATCCTTATTCTCATTAATTTCTCCAGTACTGCAAAACTCTAGCAGAAACATTTCCCCCATGTCTTGACTAACATTTTTTGAACTTTTCTGTCTTTTACATGTTATATTTGCTTTTCTGTAAGGGTTGTTTAGTCTTTGTGCATGCTTGGAAGACCATTCCTTTAATCTTACCATATCTAGAGAGTTCATTTCTCCTAACACATTGTGGATGATTCCTCCTTGTCTTCCTTCCCACCTCTGACTCTGGCATGGTTATTAGCTGAGCCACATCAGAACAGGTATTTTGTTCTGTTTATTTTTCTGTTGCCTGTCAAGGAGGCATCAGCTGAAACTTAGTGCAATGGTTTTTGGAGGGAAAGTGTTCTGTTGAGAATTTTGTTTTTGTGAGTATTTGTGAGAATTGTCAGTATTTATTCAAATCCCAGTGACATTCATGTAAGGTGGGGTTGTGGGTAAGATTCACTCTGTATTGCATCCTTTTCTTACTTGCTTGTGGATTGATACATTTTTTTTCTTCTGGTTATTTTTTCTTCTCTTCATATTCATATTTCATTAGATATTTAAAGAGGAAAAAGCCTATCTTTTATATGGAAATCTGGTGCTGATTTTTTAATTGAGGGTTCAGGTTGGATTTGGTGGTCACAAAATGTCAGAGGGAAGCGGGGAGGGGAGGGCTGGAAGAGATTAACCAAAGAATTTATATGCACTGAAGGCCTGGGTAGGGGGGTTTGAGGGAGGGGGCAGGTGCTAGGTTGAGGGAGTCAATGGAGGAAGAAAGGGGACAACTGTAGTACTTTAAACAATAAAGATAAATGTTTTAAAAATGTCTATTTTTCTTGATGAACTCAAATATATCTCATTGTTACTTAATTTGATTTATGTTGCCTTTTAATGCAGAAGTTTAATGCAGAAGTTAGCTCTCCTCAGCCTGATTTTTTGGTGTATCTGTTCCCAACTTGCTTAACATGATTTCAGGACTTTCCTTATTTTATTTCAGTGTCAGTGGTTCTGTGCACTTATGAATTTGACTGTGAGCCAACTCAAATCCTGTTTAAAATTAAGTGAAATGTGTAATTTAAAAAACATATCTTCTCTCTTGGAATTAAGACAATATACTGTGTCTCTATTAGAACAGCTTCCAAGCCAACTGTCAAAATATTTCCCCCCACCATTATAAAGAGCTCAAAATATTTTAATTCTGTGGCTTTTAAAAGCCAAATGCGATTCAACTTAAATTTTTTAAAATAGGCACATTTGAAAGTTTTTATTTAGCCAAGTGGTCACTATTTTATAAAATTTTTCCAAGAGAAATTGGCTCACAAATAGACCTGTTAATGTGCATTTTAAGATTATTGGATCTTGCCCTTATGCCCTTGGCCTACAAGGAGAGATGGTACAAGAAACAACTCTGTCAAAAGCAAATAGAGGGTGTCATTGGAAAGGAAATCCACTTCATCAGTGTGGTAAAAATCCAAGGAAGAAATTTTGCTCCAGTCAGAGTATCTAGAAAAAGTGAAGCTACCCCCGAGAATTGCATTCTTCTAATCCTAAAAGTTGGGTCTTATAGATATTGGGACTCACAATATATTTCCTTTTCTGCTTTGTCTCTTCAGAAATCCCAAACAGCATTGATACTTGCATGAGATCTTATGCCATGTATTTCAGATATTTACCTCTGATATTTCTTTTCCCAATTCTTATTTTTCCTGCTTTAATTTACTTATATTTATTTGAAAGCTCTAATACACAGAAAACATTTGAAGTTATGCTAGGCATAATTTTATTTTACCACTAAAGAACTATATTTAAAATTTGATTAACTGGGTGAATAGAATTATAAAGTCACTTTAATGAAAGTAAAACTTAAATATATTTATATTAATCTCAATCCCATTTAGGATACTAAACAAAGGAAACATCTAAATATACAACAATAAAGGAGTTGTTAAATATATTGTATTATTGTCTATATGTATAATTTCTTTTAAATAATATTACATGATAAGGACAAATGCTTATGACATAGCATTATTAAAATAGTAGTGGGATGTAAAACTCTATTACAATATGATCTTTTTAAAATTACAGTTTAAACTCAATATTATTTTGTATTCATTTCAGGTGTATAGTATAATGGTCATATGATCTAAATTTAGTTGATATACATGAATAGAAAATGTCTTCAAGTAAATGCATCAAATGTTAAATGTTACTCATAAATGTTATGGTTACAAGAATTTGTATTTAGCCTTGTGTCTGTAGTTTTCATGCATTCTATAATGAGTATCCACTAGTTTTATTAATAGAAACATACACGATTTAAAGTCACCTTTTAATTTTCAGTTTAGTGCTATAATCTTATTTTGTGGAGACACGGGTATTATTTTGTTCATCTAAGATGTTGACTTAAATCTTACTCTCACCTTATTATGGACACAGACCTTACCTCCTGAAGAAACTGTCTTTTTCCTTTGAAATCATCCAAAGATGTTTCTTTTTTGCCATAATGATAGGGGTAATTTTTTATTATAAAGAAGGAAATCTAAAGTCATATGTGCAGGTACTCAAGATAATCACTTGGGCCCAGCAATTTTCTCTAACCTGTGAATTAAGTTGACAGATATTTCAATGACATACACTCTTTCTCTTTTGTGAAACAGACTTATTCTCCATCATGTCAATGCTAAAGGAATTGAACTTTTCCACACTATTGAATTTTATATTTTTACTCCACTTCAGTGGCTTTTATATTCTGGAAAAGGTAGCATGGAAGATCTGGTATTGCAAGATATATCATAATTAGAATGGGGCCGTCTTCCTCCATGCATAATTATGTGGATTGCATTTTCATATTATTCTTCATTGACATTAGTCAATATCATTTACCACGTTCTGAGAACATATAGAGTGTATTTAAATACAAGGAGATAAAAACAAGCGATGGATTGTAATTGCTCATGTTGAGAGATAGTTTAGTACAGTCTCCAGTTCATTGAATGCTTGGTAATTTCTCTTTCTTGGTCTTAATCTTTTCTTCACAATGAAAAATACTCTAGGGTTGAGATATATGTTCTTTCTTCCCTTTCCTGTCTAGTCTACATTCTAGCTAAGTTATTGCTTTTTAGGAACTTTGTTTTAGCAGTGTGTGTGTTTGTATGTGCATGTATATATGTGTTAGAAAAAGAGAACCAAAGAATTCAAACCAAAAGGTGTGTTGTTACAGCTAATTATTTTAATATTTCCAATAGTGTGAGAAATCATTATCAAAAGTTTTGTTCTTTTATATAAAACATTAAGTTGTTTTACATTCCCTGACAGGGTAAGTGTCTTTGAACTTCCAGGCATGGAAACAGTGAGAAGAATTTTTCTAGTTAACAGTTTTTTGGCATTAGGATTTAATAACAAGTATAGAGAATATAAATTAGTTATTAGTTTTCTCTCCTTAGCTTATCAAAAATATTATTTAATTTTTAAAAGATTGTTCAGATTCTTTGTCCAAAGAAAATATTCTTTCCATTAAAAATAGGCCCAAAATAGGTCATCCTTTTAAGCTTTGTAAGCTTCTGAAAATGAAAACATTTGTTTAACTGAGACTTTGCTTACATTTTTTCTAGAATGACTCACACAAAAACTAAATAAAAGTGAGGGAATTTCAATATTCTTGGATGTTCTCCTGCAATTAAAACACTTCTCTAGTCTCAACCTTCTTGTCTCTTAAGATTCATTCAAGGATTTGGGATTTGCTCCTAATATTTTGTAAACGCAGGAAGGAGAGCTGAGTGTGTTTCAAATAGAATCATACTGTGTTTATGGACTACAAACCACTGCTCGTGCAATTACATCAACCATCACCCCCAAATATTAATGCTTTCCTGACCTAAAATAAACTTTCAGAGATTATATTATCTTCTATTTCTCTTTGGCACATAGATTCTTTTAAAAAATATATATTTTTATTGATTTCAGAGAGGAAGGGAGAGGAAGACAGAGATAGAAACATCAACGATGAGAGAGAATCATTGATCAGCTGCCTCCTGCACACCTCCTACCGGGAATGGAGCCTGCCACATGGGCATGTGTCCTGACCAGGAGTTGAACTGTGACCTCCTGGTTCATAGGTCACTGAACCACTCCAGCTGGGCTGGCACACAGATTCTTAAACAAATTTTCTTTATGGAAAAAAAACAACAACAACACTCAAATATCCACAAATAGAGGAAAATCCATCTTATTTTCTCCTTTAAAAAAAAAGTGAAAATACTTGCTAGTCTTCCTTTCTTCATTTTTTTACTTTTATATCAAAATTTGTCAAGTTTTTCTATTCATAGTCTTTGATTTTTCTCCTTTCATTTCTTCTTAAACCACTTCAATTATTTTTTGTCTCTATCACTTCACTTAAACTACTTTTGTCAAGTTATCAAAAAGCTCTAAATAGATAAGTGCAAGAATCTTTCAATCTTAAAAATTGACAACAATAGCCCTGGCTGGTGTGGCTCAGTTGATTGAGCATCATTCCATGCACCTAAAGGTCACTGGTTTGATGCTTAGCCATGGCACATACATAGGTTGTGGGTTCAATCCCTGGTTGGGTTGCTTGCAGGAGACAATTAATGGATGTGTCTCTGTCTGTCTCTCTCAGTCTGTCTGTCTCTCTCTCTCAAGTCAATAAAAACATTTAAAAAGTTTTAAAATTTAAAAAATGTCAACAATAAATATTTATAAAATTCACTAATGAATGCAACAAAATTGTGACCAACATAACATACCTTTACTTTGGAGTGAATTGTGTTATTTTGAATAGTAGACTTGTTTTTCTAAAATGCTTTGCATATGCTGATATCAAATTTAGGTTTATTGCATTGTACTTCCATTACCTTACACAAAATAAACACTCCATAAAGTTTTCTTGGATGAAAGAAATTTCACATGTATATACATGGAAGTGAAGACTTAGCACAAACAAAGTAAAATTTTCAGGCTATGATTTAAAAATGCATCACATAAATAATGCCGAGATAATGAGTTTAATTAATAGCTAATACAGTGGATGACAAAATTTGTAGGATCCTTTCTCTCTTAGGCAACAAAATAGAAATGTTGAAAAGCTTTGTTTGGAGACATCTTAAACGCTCTAAAATAAGTGTTACTAAAATGACATGCTGAGAATGATTTTATTTGCAATACTGTGTTGCCTTGATTGAGTCCATTTTCTAGGCAGAATATTAGACTTATCTGTCAGTCTACATATCTATTTTAAGCAATCTATTTACAGTGGAAATGCATTTTTTCCTTCAAAAGAATGACGAACTAATGCCAATAATGTGTCCCTATTATGTTCCCTGAGCCAAGATTCTACCTTCTCGAGTCAATCTAGACCAGTGGTTCTCAGCCTGTGGGTCGCAGCCCCTTTGGGGGTCGAACAACCCTTTCACAGGGGTCGCCTAAGACCATTGGAAAACACATATATAATTACATATTGTTTTTGTGATTAATCACTATGCTTTAATTATGTTCAATTTGTAACAATGAAATTGGGGGTCACCACAACATGAGGAACTGTATTAAAGGGTCGCGGCATTAGGGAGGTTGAGAACCACTGACAAGTATCATTCAGGGTAAGGGGGCCCAGGAAGGATCTGGAGACAGGAGTTGTAGTCTGAGCTCTGTTTATCCCTCTCTTACACCCACCACCTGTCGCTCAGTATATGTGTTCAACCAGAGCAATCTGTTAATGACACATTTGAATGCTGTGGATTAAAATCCATTGTGTATATGAAAGAGTTTTTAGGGTTTTAGTAGAAAACTATAATATGATTTTTTGGCCACAGACATAGTTGAGAAAATTCTTAAATTGTATGAGAATTTACACTAGATGTCCTCCAAGTTCAATTTTAAGTTTCTATATTTGAAAATCTTTAAAAGTTACCTGTTTACATCCTGTATTGTACTGTTTATGCCCCCCCACCCCCAAAAAAGGAATTTCATTCCTGGTCTTACTTATAATTTCTCTTTAACAAAAGTCTGTAGTTAAAAAAACATTTCTTACCCTATAAATTTTGTATAAATAGAGGCCAGAAGCAATTGGCAGGTAGTTTCTATAAGAAAAGAAAATGATAACTCAATAATATTTTAACCATAAATGACATATTGCAGAAAATGTATTAAAGACAGAAAACAGGCTCTAGTTGAAGAGTAACATAATGTATCAGTTGGCCAAAATTTGTCTCCTAAGAGAGAAAGTGAAAGAAAATGGATTGTTCTCTCAAAATGTAGATTAAAAGCTACAAAGTATTTTTAATATTGCATATACATCAGAGGCCTTATTAATAAAAGTAGTCATCTAATATTTGTATTCTTAAAAAGAAAAAGTAACATTCCATGGAACATTTTGGCCATAGTATCTATATAAAAAAAGGCTAAGTGACCATCCGACCGGCCAGTACCTATGACGCCCACTAACCACCAGGGGGCAGACGCTCAATGCAGGGGCTCCCAAGCTGTGGTGCTTGGCAGTGGCGGTTCTTGGGTGATGCACCCTGGAACCAGAGAGGAGGGAGCCCAATTCCTCGTCGGGTCGCACAATTCCACCCTCGGCTGTGGGTTATGTTGTTCCTGGGACACTGTCGGCTCCGAATCTGGTTTACTGCACACTTGCGTTTGCATTCCACACCCTGTATGATAGCAACTTTACAGAGTGCTCTCTCACACTCCAGGACCCCCTCGGGGGATGTTGGAGAGCCGGTTTCAGCCTGATCCCCATATGTCAGGCCTAGGGACCCCACCTGCTGGAGGGACCCCACTCACTCCACAGATACCCTTTAAGCCGTGGTGCCACTCCAGGTGCAGCTGGCTGGGAGGGACCGTGGGAGGTTGGCTCCAGGGTGTGTCCAGCCCATCTCACCCAGTCTCTTACCCATTCCCGCCCTGCTGGCCACCACCTGGGACCACCTGCATTAGTCCCTGCACTGGAGCCAGAGCCATGAGCTAGAAGAATCGAGCGTGAGTTTTCTTTCTTTTTCTCCCCCCACCCCACCCCTGCCACCCGCTCACTCTGCAGACACCCTTTGAGCCCTGGCACCACCCCAAGAATTCTAATTAATTTCCTTTCAATGTACACAAATCCGTGCACTCGGCCACTAGTAATAACTATAAAAGAAAAGTTTATGTAAAACAGTCTATGAACATTGAACAAATCATTGCTAAATTCTTTGTAGATCTGATAGCATTAATAAGAAACTTTGGACATCAAGGCAAAACAAGATCAAGAATTACTATTTTAGTTTTAAAAGTATGTTGGGAACTTCCAGTTTCTGGTCTAGCATGTTAACAGTTTAGAAGTTGCCACTCTATCTTAAAACTGAGGAGAAAAGAAAAAGACTGAAACCAAAACAGAATATCCAAAAACTATGGGATGCCTACAAAAGATGAAATATATGTGTAATGGAAATACCAGGAGGCAAAGAAAGAGAGACAGTAACAGAAACAATATTTGAAGAAATAATAACTAAGAATTCCCTCCAAATTAGTATCAGCTACCAAAGTACAGATTCAGGAAGCTCAGAGAATACCTAAAAGGATAAACACCAAAATAACTATACCTAGGTATATTATTTACAAACTACCACCCTGTATGCTTCCAAGCCAGATTCACTGATATAAAGTTTGAACTACCACAACCAGGGGAAAATGTCTCTCCAATACATTCACTTAAGGAAAAATGTACAGATACAATATCAGAAGTCCCTGTGTGGGAAGAACAGCCCCACCTCCAATAAATAAAACATAGAATACATTTGAAAACATAGAAAACATAGAACCCCAATCTCACGCTCTCTCCATGGGAGTAATGTGCAAATGATGATCTCTTCATTTCTCTCTTCTTTTATTTAGTTCTCTGGCGACTAGCTATTAGAAACTCCGCTATTAAAGCCTGTGCCATGCCCCACCGACCTACTTGTCTCCTGCCACGCAGGCCTTTTCTATTCCTTAATGTTCTTTGGGAACACTTAGTTGCCCCTACATCACAGATCTCTTCAAGAGCAACAAGAAAGACAGAGAGAGACTCAAAGAAGTTGATTGTTTTCATCTTGCTCCTTTGCCTTGGGCACAAATGTCTCCACAAGATTCTCATTGATGTCAGGGCAATAGAGCTTAGCCCTGGCCTATATTGTGTACCCCTGCTTATATCTGGACAAAAATAGACGCTGTCAAAGATTCAAATTACTTCCAGTTTTAGCTTTAAAACTTTTAAATCCATTTTACTGAGTTTTTCTCCTACTACTTGGGAAAAATCATCTATATGATTATGTTTCATACACAAATGACAAATGTGCCACATGGTAAAATTAAAAGCTATTTGATCCATTGAGCATGTTAGGTCTTTTGTTGGGTATTTCTGAGTTTTCTTTTAAATTGGATTTAAATCATCGAATTATTTCACACAGACCTGATGTGACTAGAAAATTACTTTGATAATAGATGCCCAGGCTTACATAGCTCGTCCCTATTCAAAGCCAGTCAGAGGAAGAAAAGTATCACATGAGCTCATTCATATGTGGAATCTAAAGAACAAAATAAACTGATGAACAAAATAGATCCAGAGACATAGAAGCATGGAACAGATTGTCTAGTCTCAGAGGGAAGGTGGGGGTGGGTGGGCAAGAAGAAATCAACCGAAGAACTTATGTGCATATATGCATCACCCATGAACACAGACAATAGAGTGGTGAAGGTCTGCAGCAGGGTTAGAGAGGGAGGTGCAGGCTAGAAGGGGTCAATGGGGACATCTGTAATACTTTCAACAATAAAGATAAATTTTAAAAAGAATAAAGTTAAACTTATTGCAGGGTCAAGTAAGCATAGCACATATTTCATATGACATGATGGAAATATTTGGAAAAGTTTCAAGGAGGAAAAAAATGATTATTTTAGACTCAAATAGATCTTTGAAAAAGACATTATGGAGGTCAAAATCAGCCCACTAAGCCACAAAAGCAGAAAGTAGGCAGAATCTAAGGTGGCTCCCACATTTCCCTCCCCTGATCTATATACACCCTGTATACTACATTGCTCTTGGATGTGGGAAGAACCTACAAATGCAATTGTATAGTCACTCCTTAATAAAGGTAAAAATTTTTTGAATGCATAATTAAGGCCTAAAATCAGATGACTTTGAGATAATAAAAATGAGAGATTACCCTAGAAGAAATGAATTAACAAAGATTCAAATGGAAATAAGTGAAATAGAGACTAAAAGACTATAGAAAAGATCATGAAACTAAAAGCTGTTTTTTTGAAAAGAAACAAAATTGACAAATCTTTATCTAAACTAAGTGAAATAAAGAAGACTCAAATAAAATCAGAGATGAAAGAGAGACATTAAAAGGGATGACAATGAAATACTAAGGATCATAAAAAAATGATGAACAATTATATTCTAACATATTAGATAACCTAGAAAAAATAAATTCCTAGAAACATACAACGTATGAAGACTGAATCATGAAGAAATAGAAACTCTGAACAGTCCAATTACTAGAAAGAAGATTGAATCAATAATCAAAAACTTCCCAACAAACGAAAGTCCAGGACCTAATGGATTCTCTGCTGAATTCAACCAAACATTTAAAGAAGAATGAATACCAATCCTTCTCAAACTCTTCCAAAAAAAACTAAAGAGGAGGAAACACTTAAACTCATTTTACAAGGCCACCATCCCCTGATATGATAGCCCAGACAATGATATTGCAAAAGAAGAAAATTACTGGCCAATATCCCTGATGAAAATACATAGGTGCAAAAATTCTCAACAAAATATTCGCAAATCAAATTTAACAACACATTTAAAAGATCAAGTAGAATTTGTTCCTAGGTTGCAAAGCTGGTTCAACACATGGAAATCAATAAGTGTAATATGCTACATTAACAAAAAAAAGGATCAAAATCATATGATCATCCAGTACATTCAGATAAAGCAATTGACAAAATTCAACATCTTTTCATGATAAAAACTCTCAACAAATTGGATATAGAAGGAATATACCTCAACAAATTAAAGGCCATATATGACAACCCCACAGCTAACATCATAGTTAATGGTGAAAAGCTGAAAGGTTTTACTTTAAGTTCAGGAACAATACAAGGATACACACTCTCTTCTTTTACTCAACATTCTTGGAATTCTTACAGAGTCACAAAAGGCTCCAAAGAGCTAAAGCAATCTTGAGGAAAAAAGAACAAGTCTTGAGGTATCACATTTTCTGATTTTAAATTATATATTACAAAGTTGTAGTAATCAAAACAATATGTTATTAGCATAAAAACAGGCACACAGATCAATGGAACAAAACAAAGACTCCTGAAATAAACCCATGCATATTTGGTCAATGTTTGACAAAGGAGTCTAGAACGGACAATGAGGAAAATATATTTTTTTTAATTAATGGTACTAGGAAAACCCGATAGCCACAGGCAAAAGAACAAAACTGGCCCCTTTCTTATACCATACACAAAAATCAACTCAAAGTGGATTAAAGACTTAAATGTATGATCTGAAACTGTAAAACGCCTGAAAGAAAACATAGGGGGTAAATTTCTTGACCTTGGTCTTAGTGGTGATTATTTTGGATTTGATAACAAAAACAAAAGTAACAAAAGCAAAATTAAATAAGTGAGTCTATATCAAACTAAAATGCTTCTGCTCAGCAAAGGAACCCAGAAAAAAAAATTAAAAGGCAACCTATGTAACAGGAGAAAATATTTGCAAAGCACATCTACACTAATAAAAGAGAAACATGGTATTTAGCATACGACTGCTACCCTTTTCATTGGCTAATCAGTGAGTATATGCAAATTAACTGTCAGCCAAGATGGCGGCCGGCAGCCAGGCAGCTGGAAGCGAACATGAGGCTTGCTTGCTTCAGTGACTGTGGTCTCCAAGGTTCCCCGCCTGCTGCTGCCAGCCTGTCAGCTGCAATCTCTAAGCTACTATATACTATGTTGCAAATAAGAAGTTAAACAAAACCCCAGAAACCCGCTTTCATTCAGCCGGGCTTTAGCAACATTGTATCGATGTTTTCAGCAGCGAGGCCTCAGAGCTAAAGCTGGCCCAGAATAAAAAAAAAAGAAAGAAAACAAGGAGCGGTTGGGAGCTTCAGTCACTCGCTTCCAGAAAACAGCCCTCAGCCCCTCACCCAGACTGGCCAGGCACCCCAGTGGGGACCCCCACCCTGATCCAGGACACCCTTCAGGGCAAACCAGCCAGCCCCCACCTATGCACCAAGCCTCTATCCTATATAGTAAAAGGGTAATATGCCTCCCGGCACTGGGATCAGCGTGACAGGGGGCAGTGCCCAAACCCTCTGATCGCCCTTTGGCTCTGTGTGTGACAGGGGGCGGAGCCACAACCTCCCTATCTTCCCTGCTCTGTGCCTGATAGGGGGGAGCTTCCCAATCCCCTGATTGCCCTGCAGCTCTGTGTGTGACAGGGTGCAGCGCACCAACCCCCTGATCGGCCCTGCTCTGTGGGTGATAGAGGGTGGCGCCCAACCCTCCTCCACGGGCCTTGCTCTGTGTGTGACAGGGGGCGTTGCCTCAACTCCCCTATTGGCCCTACTCTGTGAGTGACAGCGGGGAGCTCCTCAACCCCCTGATCGGCCCTGCTCTGTGCGTGACAGGGTATGGAGGTCCAACACCCCTGATGGGCCCTGCTCTGTGCGTGATAGGGGGCAGCGCCCCAACCCCCTGATTGGCCCTGCTCTGTGAGTGACAGGGGGTGGCGCCGCAACCTCCCCATCGACCCTGCCTTGAGTGTGACAGGGGGCGGTGCCCCAACCCCCCAATCGGCCCTACCGTGAGCATGACTAAGGGTGGCATTGCAACCTCCCGATCCGTCCTGCTCTGTGCATGATGGGGCAGCGCCGCAACTCCCCAATCGGCCCTGCTCTGAGGCTGACCAGGGGCTGCACTTAGGAATTGGGCTTGCCCTCTGCCACCCGGGAGCAGGCCTAAGCCAGCAGGTCGTTATCTCCTGAGGGGTCCCAGACTGCGAGAGGGCACAGGCCGGGCTGGGGGCCCCCCCTTTCCCCCTCCCCGAGTGCACAAATTTTTGTGCACCGGGCCTCTAGTCTATAATAATAAAAGCATAATATGCTAATTAGACCAGACAGCTGAACAACCTTCCAGACATCATTCTAGACGAAGTCACGGCAGCGGGGGCAGAGACAGAAGTGGTTAGAGGATATCAGGCAGGCAGGTGAGCAGTTAGGGGTGATCAGGCAGGCAAGTGGTTAAGGGAGATCAGGCAGGCATGCAGAGTGGTTAGGGCTAATCAGGCAGGCAAGTGAGTGGTTAGGGGCAATGAAGCAGGCAGGCAGAGTGGTTAGGGCCAATCAGGCAGTCAGGCAGTTGAGCGGTTAGGAGCCAGTGGTCCCGTATTGCGAGAGGGATGTCTGACTGCTGGTTTAAGCCCTATCCTGCAGGGATCCTGGATTGCAAGAGGGTGCAGGCTGGGATGAGGAATGCCTCGCCGCCCCCCCCCCCCCCCGTCCCCATGCACAAATTTTGTGCACCAGGCCTCTATAAGAAGTTAATATCCAAAATATACAAGGACTCATACAAATCAATAGCAAAACCTGAAGAGCATTATGCTAAGTGAAATAAGCCAACTAGAGAAAGACAAATACTGCATGGCATCACTTATATGTGGAATCTAGGACAAAAACAGACAAACAAAAAGACAAAAGTCAAACTCATAGAAACAGAAAGTAGAATGGTAATTGCCAGATACTGATGGGTGGGGGAGATAGGGAGAAGTTGGTAGCTGGTAAAGGGGTATAAACTTTTTGTTATAAGATGATAAGGTCTGAGGATCTAATTAATGTGTAGCATGATAGCTATTGTTGATGACACTGTAGTATGTAATTGAAAATTTACTAAGAATGTTATCACTAAAAAAATAAAGTAAATATAGTGGATGTGTTTATAAACTACAGGGTGGGAATTCTTTTAAATTTTATACATATATCAAGTTATTACATTGCATACTCTAGATATATTACAATTTTATTTGTCAATTATACCTCATTGCAGCAAAGAAAGAGAGAAGACAGCCAGAAGGGAGAGAGAGAGAGAGAGAGAAATAAAGAGGAAGGAAGGAAGGAAGGAAGGAAGGAAGGTAGGAAGGAAGGAAGGAAGGAAGGAAGGGAGAGAAATTATCCTGGGTGGGCCTGACCTCATCAGGTGAGTCTTTAAAAAGAAATGAGCTCTTCCTCTAGAAAGAGATTCAAAGCTTGAGAGAAACTCTGTGGCTGTCCTTGAAAAATTAAGCTGCTATGATGTAAGAGGGGATATGGGAGCTGCTGAGTGGCAAGAACCTTAGAGTGGCCTTCAGAAGTCAAGATGTTTAGTGATCAGTGATTTGCCGAGCCTCCTCTATCCAATATCTAGATTCCACATACGCTTGAGTCTGTTTCTGGGCTCCTACTTCTGTTCCGTGGTTCTATTTCTCTTTCCTTGTACCACTACCACACTCTCTGGATTATTATAGATTTACATTGAGCCTTTGTGTCTGTCAGGACAAATCACTCTTCCCGTTCTATTTGAATATTATCTTTGTTATTCTTGGACTCTTGCTCTCCTACATGGACTTTAGAATCTGTATAAACAAACTCACGTTTCACACTAACTGGGTTTTGGGAAAATTGTGCCGGCTATCCTGCTGAAAATGATCACCAGGGCATGAGAGAGCCGTCCTTCTCAACACTCGTAATGACCACTTGGGTTTGAAATACTGAAAACCTTGCCAATTCTGGGCACTACATACTATGTGCTGCCTGTGGACCAAATGCCAAGCAGCTCATTGAGTTTTCCTATGAATTGAAGGTCAGAGTGTCAGGGCACCAAAAAATACAGCAACAATAAAAAAAATGTCTCCGAAGCTTTGTCAGGGGTGAGAAACAACAGGAAAATATATTTCATGCGCACGTCCGAAAGGCGTGCTTTTGAACCACCCGAGATGAGATGATTTTGCTGCTTAAGGTCGCCCTTGGCCTATGAAGAGCTTTTCTAGTTTTGTAATCTTTGGCCTCTGATACCCATCGCGCTTCCAAATTCTATGAAAATCACCCCTATAATGGAGACAGCTGATGTGGCTCCACACCAGTTACTCCTGTCTCACAAGAGAAATGCCAAGTGCATCAGAAGGGCAAGACCAGATAATAATCTGTGTCTGGAAAACCATTCCACCTGCTGGTCCAGGAGCCAAGGGAAGCAGCTCGGAGAGCCCACAGCTTTGTTTCTCCATCAGCTGCTCACCCATGAAATGATTTACATATTTATGGCTCTGAAAAGACCACAGGAAACCAGGAAGTACTGAGAGACGTAACTAGGGACCTTACAAGCAATTTAAAGAAGTAACTTTTCCAACACTTGTTGAATAGCTTTTACAGATTTGCTTTTGAAGGCAGAACGAATAAAAACAGATTCCACTCTAGAGCACAGGAAGCTTTGACTGTATATTTGCAAAGCCTGATGGGAATAGAGGGACATTCTGATTCTCAGGTCCCCTGACAATGCCCAGGAAAGCAGGCTGATGCCAAGTGAAGTAGGCTTGCCTGGAGAAAAAGCGATGGAGTCTTTTTTCTGCTCTAATTCTCCCACATGGAGTGTTGCACATAACATGTATGCAAACACACACACACACATACCTACACATGCATACACTGTGTCTGTCTGCCTCACAAGTCAGAAAATAACACGTTCCGACACACTGAGCCAGATTTTACTGGATAAATTCATCTGACAGGCTAAAGGCAAATCTAAAAAACTCATTTAATTGAGTATGAATAATTCTGATGTTAATTTGAATTAAGAAATGTAATTGACACATAGGAAGCACTATAACAGGTAAGCTTGTGAGAATTAGACTTTTAACTGACTATTTCAGATCATAGATTCTATGCTTGGAAAGAAGACACCTGTCAGATTCCAATCTGGCAAAATATACAGAACTCTCATCCATCAGCTAATGGCTCGTTTCCCCGCTTTCTGAAGCCTAATCAGACACAGTGATACATGGCTATGGACTAATGCTGTTTTTGAAATTGATGCTGTAACTTTGGTGTGACAACTTTGGGGACATGCATTTGTTACATAAGAAGCCATTTGCTTCTTTACCAGGTCTGATTGATTTGCAACTTCTGACCCAGTTGACTTAGCTAACATTTCACTTGTTTATATGCTATTTCAGAAAGGGGATCAGATCTGATTCATCTTTGAATGTTCTATAACAATAAATCACTTCTTTGCAGATAATAGGTGATTTAGTGACTATTTATTAAGTTGAATTAAATCATTGAATAATAAGGCATGGAAACGTTGCTTTTAGTGGAAATCCATCTGTTGCCTTAAGCCTAAACTAAACATAAAAAGCAAAAATCCCTGTCTCTGATAATGTAAGAGAGACCAAAGAATTTAATTGAATTAGATTTTTTTAAAGGCCTTTTTAACTATTGGCCATTTCCTATGTCTTTCTTCTGACTTCCTTTGAATTGATCAGTGGTTTTCAAAATTGGTCGCACATTAGAATTACTTGGGGAACTTTTAAAATTGTAATGCCCAGTCACACCCAAATCAATTATATGAGAATGTGGGAGATGGTACTCAATCGCCAGTAATATTTAAAATTCTTTAAGCGATTCCAGTGTTCAATGTTGAGAACACTGCTTTAGCTGAAGGTGAAGAGTAATTTGACAATTATTCTTTCCCCATCTTTCTTCTTGATATCTTTTTAAACTGAACATAAATCACAAACTTTCCAAAAGTTAAAATGTGGTCTATGCCACTGGGGGTAGAACACTGGAGAACACTCAGTACCATAACTTTAGACAGAAACCTTACAAGAAAAATCCCAGCAGGTTGTGTTGTAAATTAATTAAGCCTTTATCAGCATTTGCAAATTACAATTTACAGATTCCCTTTCCTTCCATCTCTTTTTCTTACTCATTCTGTTGGCACATATTTTTGAGGTGAGAGATATTAATTTATAATGGTTCTTCATAATATAGCAGTTGAATGTTTATTTGGTTACTGGATACAGCAGTGAAATGTTTGCTTGGTTTTAACAATGTGATGTGAAATAGTCCTTTCAAACAGCATAGAGTTTCTGAAAATGATAGCAGTGTCTCCGCTATGAGTTCCCTTGCTTTACTGATCACATTTAAGACAAGGTATTAGTATACATATATTATAGATACAAATTATCCATCCTGTGGTTCTGATTGTTTTTATCTTTCATCTAAACTAGCACATGTATGAGATTCCTCTTTACTGAAACCTCAACATTAGTCAAAATGTTGCAAATCATTTTTTAAAAGAGGCTAAAATACTTCCAACTCAAGACTAAGCACTTTTTTAAAATGATGAGCTAACTTGCAGCACATATTTATGGCCGCTCTCTCTGCCCAATTTATCTTGTGTATTATTTTTTATCTCTTTAATGAGAATGGATTTTGACTTCAGAAAGAATGATTTTGCTTTGCTACAGTCTGGTTGAGGGAGTAGGATTTGCATAACCTTGTATATAATCACACAAAAAAATATACCTGAGAAGAATAGCATTTGCCTTTTAACAAATTCCAGGAGGAATATACAATAATGATGGGCATTCTTCTAATAGGAGCATTGCTTACAATTTCCAAGAGGACATGAACTTTTCAGAGCACACAGGTGCTAAATGCAGCTGTATATTATGCCTAGATGTTTATTCATTTGTTTATTTCATAACTGTTTATTAAGCAGCTACATTATTTCTGGCACTTCCTCCTGGAAATACAAGTTTGAATATGACAGAGTCCCAGCCTTAAGTTTACAAACAGCTCAGGATACTGAGTCCTGGCGAGAGTTCACCAAACTGACACGGGGCTGGGGGGGTGGGGGGGGGGGCAGCCTTCTTTCCTAAGATCATTTTTTGTTATTTTGTCTGTATGCAGATAAGAATGTTTGAAAATTGTAGAGTAAGTTTTATATGTCATTTGTTTTACACATATAGGAAATTGTTATCAGATTGTTTTTAATTGATAAAGATATTGCCTTTTTAAAAAAAAAAAAAAAAAAAACAACATAAAAAACACACCAAACCTATGTTTTTGCACAGCTCAGGAGGTAGAATTTTCTTTTTTATTGTTGTTGTTAATCCTCACCTAAGGATATTTTTCCACTGATTTTTAGAGAGAGTGGAAAGGAGGGGGAGAGACACACACACAGAGAAACAATGATGTGAGAGAGACACATAGATCGGTTGCCTCCCGCATGCACCCCAACAAGGGCCGAGGATCGAACCTGCCCTAGAGGTACATGCCGGAATTGAACCTGGGACCCTTCAGTCTGCGGGTCCATGCTCTATCTGCTGAGCCCAACCCGCTAGGGCATGGAGGTAGAATTTTCATATAATCCCTCTCTGGAGTTTTATCAATGTTAACAATATTGTTTCAATATAAGATATACATATATATGGCTCATCAGTGGGCAATGGGGTAAAAATTATGAGAATATTGCTTTCTAAGGTGGTCTGAGAACGTTAAAACTTTGTTACTATTCTTTTTAATTTTATTTCCCAATTACTTTCAGGTGTACAGCATAGTGGTTCGACAATCATATATTTTACAAAGCGTTCCCCACAATATTTGAGTACCCACCTGGCACCATACACAGTCGTTACAATATTATTGACTGTATTCCCTATGCTCTACTTTATATCCTCATTACTATTTTATAACTACACATTTCTACTTCCTAATCCCCTCATTTTTTTCACCCAATCCCTGTCCCTTCTGGCAACCCTCAATCTGATCAGTCTGTTCTCTGTATCTGTGAGTCTGCTTTCTTTCTTCTTCTTTTTTTTTTAAACATAAATGTTTTAAAGCAATGATTCAGGAGAAACTTCAATGCAGCTAATACAGGCAGACATTGTGGGGAATAACAAAGACTCTTAATCCTGATATAGATACTCGATGGAGAAATGTATGACAGTTATCAGAGAGAAGCGATGAGGGTCCTGAGAAAAGAGTCAGTACAAATGTACCGATAATACAATTTCACTTGATTATGTGTAACTCGGGGAAGCTCACCTCCCAAAGCAGAACTCAAATGAGGATGCTACTCCTTTAAAAGAGGTCAGTCATTTGGTCTCTGACCTGCTTCCCACAGAAACAAGGAGACCTGTCATTTTCCGATGATCCAGGGTCCCCTGCAGGCTCTGGTGACACCTTGTACATCATACAATGCTGGCCCGCTAGGTCCAGATGCAGAATCAACAAGGGGTCTTCAGATGAGCCAAGTCCACGCACATGCCATCGGTTGCCAGAGACTCTGCATGTCAAGGTTTCGAACGTTTCTGGTTTAGAATCTGGTAGGACATCATTCTGTGCATGACATGAAAATGTATGGTGACCATGAGCTGCTCTGAACGTCTCATCATCTCCTTAATATTTAGCAAGGTGGTGGGCTGAGGGGACAATAACTATAAAAATTATAATAGCTAACAGACCGTGAATAGTATATGCCAGGCACTGCTCTAAGTTCTCTCTATATCTTAGCAGATTCCATCGTAAACACAATACTCGGTACTATTATTATACCTATTTTATAGATGAGGAGACTGAGGCAAAGAAAGGTCTCACTTGCGCAAGCATTGCTTATGTCACCCAGCTAGCAGTGGCGGAACAGGGACTCAGCCTTAGGCCGTCTGACTCCAGAGGGTGTGCAGTTAACCTCTACGGCCCAGTGGTTCTCAACCTTCCTAATACAGTTCCTCATGTTGTGGTGACCCCCAACCATAAAATTATTTTCGTTGCTACTTCATAACTGTAATTTTGCTACTGTTATGAATCGTAATGTAAATATCTGATATGCAGGATGTATTTTCAGGGGTCGCGACCCACAGGTCGAGAACCGCTGCTACGCAAAGATGCCTGTCAAGCAAAATAAAGCGGTTCTCAACCTGTGGATCGTGACCCCTTTGGCGGTTGAACAACCCTTTCACAGGGGTCGCCTAAGACCATCCTGCATATCAGATATTTACATTAAAATTCATAACAATAGCAACATTACAGTTATGAAGTAGCAACGAAAATAATTTTATGGTTGGGTCACAACATGAGGAACTGTATTTAAAGGGCCAGAAAGTTGAGAACCACTGGTTTAGAGCAATCTGCTTCAGATAAGAAAATCCACTACTTGCACCTGGGGTTCTAGGGAACTGAAGAATAGAATAACAGTCAAACAAAAGTAGTTAAGAGGATGTAAGGATGAGAGAGAAAGAGAAAAAGAATGAATTAATAGATACATCATCATGCCCTGGGAGAAGTCATTTCAACTGTAGACTAATTTTGCTTAATTCAAGAATCCTAGCAAAAGATGGCATGTAACTTAAAAAAAATTACTTGTGCAAGTCTTTAAGAAGACAGAATTGTTGCAAAAATCAATGAGAGGCCATTTTAGCTCCAAGAGTTTGAGTTATTTACTTTGGGGAACTATTTTTTTTCCAATCTTTCTTTAAAAGTTAATATATCTCAAAGTGGACGAGGAAACAGGTCTGGGGAAAAAATGATATTTTTACTGTAATGGAGACTCACTCAGGATGTGTCTTCCCAGGATGCTTGCTGGGGGAATGTCCTGCCTTCTTTCCCACTGTGAACGCTATAACCAGTGACAGGGAGTCAGACCCTGAAATGGTCTTCGCTTCATCCAGCGGTGACCTTTGTGTGGCAGATGAAAGCATTCAACTTCCTTGTGATTCCAGCTCTCCGCGTGTCAAAGGGGTCCAGGGATCATTTTGTAATTTCTAGTAAAATGTGTTTAGACACAGAACTACTCTGGGACTTTTGAAAAAAAGAGGATAGAAAATCCTGGAGAGTAGCACGATTGCTGAATGATTTCAGAATGATTCAGAGTTGGAGAGCCATTTAAATAATTGCGAGCTTTGAGTTTTGATTTGGTTATGCTCTCTTTTGACATTACCCCGTTTATGACATAATAGAAACTGACATTACAAACGATGACTCTCCCCAGCCCTTCTGCATGAATTAACCTTTGGGGCTGTTACTGCTGGCGCGCTCTCTGGGGTCTTTCTCTGCTTCTCCAGGGCCCTGTTCCGCAGGGCCTTTTAACAGCAACACAAGTCATTTCCTTCAAAGTGTACGGTCTGTCAATAACCCTTTTCCTGTCCCTGAGGTGCTGCTGAGGACTTTGAAGAAAGCCATAATGCGACTTTGCGTCCATCCTCCTCGTCTCCAGAGTAAAACTCCTGGTAAAACACGTTATATTTCAGGCCTGAGTGAAAGAAAACCTGCTTCCCACAGGTCACAAGTCATGTCAGTGCAGCTAGGGCACATCTCCTTGAGTAAAGGGAGGGGAAACCAAGATCAGATTGTTCCAGATGGAAACGCTTGCCTTCCTACTCATATTTACAATACTGTTATTTGGAGGGGTTTTTTAAAATCCTTTTTTCCAGAAAGCTTTTTTGCATTTTGACATTCTTACACATGTGCCCTCCTCCATGACTGTAAAAAATAATGCTGCTTTTTCTGTTGTTGCAGAATGCACGGGAGAATGATCAGCCAGCACTCTGAGGGAGGAAAGTTCAACCTTTATTTTGAAGATCTGCTAGTCCAGGGAAATTCCAGATCTAAAGCCTGGACTGAACTCGTGGAGAGGCTCTGGCCTCTGTATCTCTTCCTGTGCAGGGCCCCTGAGGGTCCCCGCAGCTCCGCCCAAGTCAGTCAGAGTGGGGAAGTAAGACTACAGTTTTAACCAGATACTGAACCAGGTTGCAAGCCTCCCCATTTTCCTTTTCATTTCAATCACAAAGACATCCTTTGGCTCTGCCAATTGTGTCCTCTTGATTATGCCTTGTGACCTATCATCCATGTCAGGAGCTAGAGAATATTTTGTTCTCATTTATTCCACCAGGCTCTCCTCCATTAGTTTAATTTTGGATGTATTCTTGCAGTAAAGCTCGATCTTTAGTCATGGTTTGTTAACTCTCTCTCCTGAATTGCACCCCCCTTTATCTATTCAAAATCTTATGCACCTTTCAAGCTCTGTTTAAAGTGCTACAGACTTCAAGACATCATTCACAATTCACTTCTCTCTCTCGAACTTCAGCGCTCTGATTTCACTTGTACCATTGAACATCACATTTCACTCTTCATCCATTCAGATTCATTGAGCACCTTTCATTTGTTGGGCACTGTGTTGTAGTATGCCATAGAGACACAAAGAGGAATGGGTCAGGGTCTCTGCCCTCAAACATGTTACAAACTGGCGGGGAAAACAACAAATTATGTGGTGGGTTTAGTGATGGAACTAACCACGACACAGCAAAAGAGGTTTTGAGGTTTATAGTGGGCCTGCAGTTTACTAGGCAAACGTAGAGGATGGGGGTGGGGGGGGGAGAGAAAGAGAGGGGGACGGGAGGGAGGGAAATACAGACAATAGTTAGCCACAAGATGGTCATGAGAGATTAAAATTAGTGCTTTCAACTTTTACTTTCATTTTATTATACTTTTGCTCTTGTTGAGTGGTGTTAAAGTAGTAGGCACAGAAATGTGAAGTGTATTTGAGGATAAATTTAATTTGAGTTTACTAAAATGTGTTTGGTGAGGCTTCAGTTATTTGCATAATTGAGTGGTAGGCTTCCCGGGGCAGGGTTGAGTTCCAGGAACACTCATCACACACATGGACCCATTTACCTACCTGGCATGGTGACCTTGACAATAAGTTAGCTCTAGAAGTGTCTTCTGTTTAAAATATATTTCAGATGATCAGTGTACAAGAAAACTAATAGCCCATGCATCAAAGAAAGCTAATAAAAAGTTTTCCCAATTTGAAAAAACAAAATCCTACTTTTTACATGACGTTAGCAATAATGAATTACGAATATGAAAGTGAAAGAAACTTTCTTAAACTATCAGCAATAAAAACAAATTTCCACCAAACTTGTCAAGGGAAAGACTGAATCATTCGCTTATAGTTACAAAAAATAAAGTCACAAAGTCATTGAATTAGGAACAGGTGGCCAGAGTATGCAGCTGTAGATGTAGAAAAAATAATTATAAAAAGTTTGTTAAGCAGTTAGTTTAAAAATAGTAAGTTTTTCAAATGTGTTTTATGCTATAGTTAGCTTCTGGATAGTTTCTTTTAGAATAGGCAATGTGTTGTGGTTTTTCTTTTCCTCTAAAGAAATATTTTTGTACTTATTTTGTATTTGTAAATTGTGTTTTTTGTTTTGTTTTGTTTTGTTTTTAAGAAAAACAGGCCTGCAGCCTTAGCCGGTTTGGCTCACTGGATAGAGCGTTGGCCTGGGGACTGAAGGGTCCCAGGTTTGATTCCGGTCAAGGGCATGTACCTTGGTTGCAGGCACATCATTGTTTCAAACTCTCTATCCCTCTCCCTTCCTCTCTGTAAAAAATCAATAAAATATATATATTAAAAAAAAAAAAGAAACAGGCTTGCAACATTTTTCACATCCCACAAAACCTGTATTTTCTCTAAAGGTCATTGGAATTATTTAATGGATTATAGTCAGGATGAGGGACAGGAAATTAAAAACACTTGGAAGATTGGCTAGACCTATGGCGAAGAGGGGATCTGAGATCCCAACTCCAAAATCTTAAGGTGGACGTTGGCTCTGACAAGAGGTACTTCATAGGGATTGTGAGGGCAAAGAATGGAGTTGCTGAAGGCCTGGGCCACAAAGAATTATGCAACCAGTGTGCTTGCATATGGTCCCACGGCTGGTGTGTACGTCCCTGGAAGAGGGTGTTATTCTCTTTTGTCCATTTGCAGTACCAACACAGTGCACTCCACAAGGAAACACACATTTCTGACTTGACTTCAATCAGAATTTTGCTTCATAGTTAGAACTCCATTGCCTCCATGTCAATATTTAAGTGGGCCTTTTTTTTTTTTACATCATTAATAATTGACACATTTTCCTTTTTGTGCACAGAATTCATTTTTTTTTCTTCTTCTTCCTTTCTTCTTATTTTTTTACAGCTTTTAACTGCTATTTCACTTTTTTATATTTGAATTGTTTGTTTCCTAGAATTTGACCTCACACCATATAAAATATGGCCTACTGACACATGGGACTTCTTACTTTAATTTTAATATTTTTGAGCCGTGATTGAGAACTTGGCACACAATAAAATGGAGAGAAAGGTCTAGTTCCTGCTCTGGGGCTTTGGTCTTTATTATGCTGCACTCACTGTGCATAAGTGAAGTCTGGGCTTCTTGCCAGGGATTTCACCTGTGCTGTCTAACACCAGGCCAGGTATGACTTCTTTCATCCCCAGGAGTAGATGGCACCTTTTTTATTTTGTAACATCATTGCAATGCTGTCTTCCTTCCTCAACTTTTTAAAAATCACTAACAGTTTTTTTTTTTTGGAGTGTCCATCTAGTTAATAGGTATAGGATGGGGGGAAAAATCATACTAAATAAGAGGAGATTAGAAAAAAGCAGTTCTGAATAATGACAACCACAAGGTATTTCCTGGAATAAGTAGCTAATGTATAGAGAAGGTGTTTTTGGATTTTTGTCTAAGAATAGTGAAATCTGCTCACTCAGAATGATAACAAGACTTAAGGTAGAGAGGAGTCCACTGTGGTGTATTATTAGCTTAAAATTTAATTTTCTTAAATGAAGAGCCCTTAAGATTTAGAGCAGGACTTACATTCATTTTATAGTATAACATACTATATGTAGAATTTTGCATAAGAGTAAAGCTTAGGGAGTAGTTAGTAATAATTTAGTAATAAACCAATTTCTATTACTGTACTGTATTTACACATATTGTTTAACTGAATGAACTTATCAATATTTTGTGGAGGGGGGACTATTGAGATGGAGCTAAGTAAAAGATTAAGTCACCCATTTACTTCACTTTTTTCAATAGTTTGGGTTTAAATGCATTAGATGCTTTGCAGGTAGTAAAATTAGGGGAAACACTCTCAGATAACCTGGTGGTTTGTCTTTTGTCACTGCACTTGCTTAATGGTGAGGAACATATGTCATCAGAGTCTAAGAAAGCTTACACACTAAATTCCAAAAATTCAACAACTGTCCTTGAAAGCCCAAGTTCACTGCAAACGGCCATTGCTAGTTGTTTAGTGAACTCTGCATTTTCTCTTTGTATTAAAAATTCTGCCTCAAAACCAAAATGCTTTAGTGACAAAAACTGCAAAATTCATATGGTGCCAATTAAGTACATGAGCTGAGATTTTAATAGGATTGTCAGATTGTATAAGCTGCAGTTAGTTAAACCTTAAAATAAAAATATTAGTTATTATATTATTTATGTACACAAATTTTGTAAATGACACCATTGCCTGATATTCTGCGGCATCTGGACCATGGATACATTCAAATATTTTTATTTGAACCATTAATAAATCCAATATATATTTTTATTCATTATTCCATGTCCTATCAAATCTTTTATAATAAGAATATTGTATGTTCTACTTCTCTTCAAACCCATTATATTAGCTCAGTGGTTTCAGACCAACTTCCCTAGTTTGTTTATTATATTATGAATTGCTTAGTAATGTACTGAGTGTCATATCTATGTCTACATAAGTCTAAAAAGAATACATATTATATTAGAAGAAAATAAATCAAGTAGATGACATTTAAGATAAATATGGAGGCCTGTAGTCAGGGATAAAAATATCATAATTCGATATTGTACTTAGGGAAGTTCTATTCTAATAGCAATTATGAAAAGAACTTCAGTTGTCTATAAGCTGAATGTGAACAAAAAATGTGATTAGATGCTGAGACAGTTAATAAACCTTAATTCATTATTAAGCTGCAATAGTAGGAGGGTAGTATTTGGATCAAAGAAGGCAATAGTCCATTTCCCCATTGTTCACTGCCATTGTCAGACCATTTATGGAAGATTATATGCAGGTGGAGAAGCCTTATCTTACATGTAAAAGGTGGTAAGGAACTTAGAAATGATGAACTAAGAGAAACGTTTGAAGGAATTTGGGATGTTCAACCTGCAAAAAAATCACAGAAACATGACAGTTTTCACAGAGGTTATTTACAAGTAAATAGAATCAAAGGATGGAATTTACAAAAATGCACATTTGAACTTCCTGGGTAGGTTTATCCAACAATAGAGTAAGGAATGGGCCTTATAAAGAGGTCAGTTCTTTTTTAAAAAATATATTTTACTGATTTTTTACAGAGAGGAAGGGACAAGGATAGAGAGTTAGAAACATCGATGAGAGAGAAACATCGATCAACTGCCTCCTGCACACTTCCTACTGGGGATGTGCCTGCAACCAAGGTACATGCCCTTGACTGGAATCAAACCTGGGACCCTTGACTCCGCAGGCTAACGCTCTATCCACTGAGCCAAACCAGTTAGGGCTAGAGGTCAGTTCTTTATCACTAAAGGTCTTTAAGAATGTAGGTGAAGTTCTAGTAGGGAATACTTTTTGATGAGATTGGACCAGGTAACCAATAGCATAGTCTTCATTGTTCAGGTTTGGGGAATATAATTTTCATAGAGCAAATAAGATGTATTTCTGATCTTCTAATGCAGATCTTCTGAAGTTGTGACCCTAGATTTGTCTTCACCTCCAAGGCAATAGAAAGTGATAGATCTGCTATAAAAACAAACAAACATTAGTTTTGTTGAATACATTATATTTTAATTTTACTACCACTTATTAAATATTTATTGTGAACTCAAACAAATATGTCATACACTTCCTAAGTATTCTAATTAATCCAAACAACATCTCTATAATATATAAAGTATTAGCGTCATTTAGGATTAGAGAAAATTGGCTTAAAGAAGTCTAGGTAAGATGTCTAAAATCACACAGCTAGTAACTAATACAGAGATCTTATTCCATACAAATCATTAAAAGAATAAATTTGGAAGTCATAGTGCATTATGATTTAAGGAAAGGGTGGCTGGGGCTCAATCATTCCATTGAAGACCTCAAAGGCTTCCTCTCTCAGTACACAGAGGAGGCCGGATCAGATTCACATTTCACTAGGGCAGATTCCAGAAAGCAAGTTATTAATAAATAATCACATAGGTAACTATGTATGCATTCTGCAAATATTCACAATAATACTCCCGGCTCTTAAAATAATACTTCCTGTTCTTTAGTAGTTTAGGAAAATTAATTGGTAGCCATTTTTTATTCCCCAAGGGAAATCGTATTCAGGAGGTGTGGAAATACAGAACATGCTTGGAGATCGTGAAATCTCAGACAGAAGAAGGGTTAGATGAGTCACACTGTTAATTGAAAACAATTTTGTGTGTATTAATATGCTTAATTTACTTAGTAGAATGTTTGTGGCCAAGTCTCCAATCATTCCCTTTTTAAGTTGTTGACAACCTATATTCTAACTCATAGTGTTGATATTACATTTTAAAGCTCAAAGGACAAATGTATAACCCTAATTTTCTCATTAGTGCAGCTTCTACGCATCAGAGAATCAGTTTGTCTGACTCCAATGCCCATTGAAAGCTAAGTGTCAGGAATAATGTCATGATAAAGTATTTGTGCTGAATTAAAGATGATTTACTTTGGGTACAATGATAAATGGTTAAAAATCTCTAAATTGCTAACATAACAATAAGAATAAAACTTGTATAATCAGTCCAGGGAATTAAAAAAAAAAAAAAGGCAGGTCTTTTGGAAGCTCCATAAATTATGCTGTTAAATTGTGGCTGGATTCTAATGCAAATCCAGGTTACCCAGGCATAAAAGACAGCAGCAGTTGGCAAACACTGTGTTATTTACTTTCTGGATAAGCCATCTATCAAACTCTTCTTTCCTCACCGAAATGCATTCACACACCATGGAGAAAAAGAAGCTGGTAGTAATGGGGTATAACCCTGGAAACTTCTTTTCTGAACTGTCCTAGAATCAAGTGAAAAATCAAAGGCATCTACAAATTAACAGTGTGCCTGCTTGTCTAAAACAAACAAGAGAGAGATACTCATCTGGTTGCTAGGCAGGCAAAGAGGTTACTGAAATGTTTCATGCCCTATTCCAGGAACCTATCCGGTGCCTTCTCTGAATCCATTGCCATAAAGCACACCACTCAAACTTACACAACCGGCAACTCATCATGAACACTGCCAATTCTTCCATATCTCAAAAGAAGAAGAAAATCAAGAGGCCATATTTTATAGAGACTTGAGCCAAATAATCAGTAGTAGGGATTCTTTCCAAAGTCTGGAGCAGAATGGTTTAGAAATATTATCACATCAGGCCAGAGAATTTCTGCTGTAGATGTTATTCAAAAAAAAAAAAAAAGAGGCCATTTTTTTTATCACAGTAATTAATAATTAACAGAAGATTTAGGAGGAGGAGTGAGCATAAATCTTAATCCACAATCTTGAAGGTACAAGAAATGTCCAGTTATTTCCTTTACATCTAATTAAACCCGATCCAAACCCGTGTCCAGCCATTTGATAGGCATTTCTGTAAAGCTGGGAGTGAGTCCCCTCTCCTTATCCCCTCATAACGCAGTGGTCCAGAGCCACCTGGTGCCAGAGAGGCAAATGCCCTGCACAGGAGGCTACTAGGATTGCCACTGGTTCCATAATTGCCCAAGTCCACAGAATCACCAGGAGGTGGACACTCTTCTATGTCCTTGTCACATTTCAGGCTGGAATCCAGCATCTTAGCTGGAGCTGAGAATCCCAGTGCCCTGTAATCACCCTTGAAGAAAGGGGCACAGTCACTCCTTGTAAAGGATGCAGAGAGAGAACAAAAATCATCACTCGATATGGCAAAAACCAGCAAAGCCAAACACAAATGGATGTAGGAGGCTTTATTCCTACATCAGAAGCCTTGTCTCAACGTTGCTTGAGGCCCAGATTTTTTTTAACTTTTATTTTGAAATAAGTTTAGATTTACAGAAAAGTTACTAAGTAGTTTCCATTTAACTTCACCCAGCTCCCTTCTAAAGTTAACATCTTCTATAACTTCCGTAAAACGATCAAAACTGGGACACTAACATTTGTACAGTACTATCAATTAAAATACAGGCCTTATTCAAATGTCACCAGGTTTTCCTCTAACTGCCCTTTTCTTTTCCAAATCTGGCCCAAGATTTCACATTGCATTTAGTTATCCTGTCTCCTTGGGCTTCTCCAACCTGTGGTCATTGTTCAGTCTTTTTTTTTTTTATTGTTCAGGACTTTGACATTATTAAAGAGTATTGGTCAGTTAATTTATAGAATAGCTCCGTTTTATTTTGTCTGATGTTATTTTCATGGGATTATACATGTTTAGAAAGACCACAGAGGCGAGCTTGTGACTTTCTCAGTGCATGTCAGGGTACATATGTCAGTCAGTCTTATTTTTAGTAACATGCCAATCATCACTTGCCTAAGGTTCTGTTTGTGGGTCTTGAATCTCTCCACTGTAAGTTAGGTTTGCCCATTTGTAATTAATAGGTATTTGGGGGAGAGATTTGAGGCTATGCAAATACTATTCAATTCCCCTTCAAAATCTCAGCTACTAATTTTAGCTTCCATTGGTGGGTAATATCTGCTCAATTATGATTATGGCGTTTTGCCAATGGTACTACCCTCCCTTATTCTTCTACATTTAATTAGAATTCTTCATTAAGAAAAAGCTGTCTTTTCTCATTGATTTTTTCCTCCAATTTACATAAGAATGGACCTATAGATATTTATATAATTAAAGTTCAATAACATCAGGGGCTCAGAATTCTAAGATGTAATAATGTCCTATTTCTTTTTTGTGAATCCCACATGTTTCCTATTCAATCACGACTAATTTGTCCCTGGTTCACTACAACACGTCTGTTTATTCCATTTCTTTATTATATCCTTTAATTTTCCTTCCCAGTCTCACCATGATTCCTCCTTTTAAAAATACTGTCTCTAGTATCCTGTCAATCTTTATTAAAAACTTTACTTTTGTCCCCTTTCCTCCCTCAGTATAGTATTTCCCACATATGTCTTTATTTCTTTTTTTAAAAATATGTCTTTATTGATGTTTTTAGAGAGAGAGGAAGAGAGAGAGAAACAGCAATGCAAGAGAGAAATATCAGTTGGTTGCTTCCCATATGCACCCTGACCAGAGATAAAACCCACAGCCTGGGTATGTGCCCCGATGGGGAATCGAACCGGCGACCCTTTGCTGCATGGAATGACAACTAACTGTGTCATATTGGTGACCCATTTATGTATTTCTATTCACTCTTTGTACAGGTGTTGTGGCAGAATTACCAGGCGGCAGGAGGACAGACAACCAGGCACTCGGAAGATTCAGAAGAAGGCACTTCATTGCAGGAGCATCGGTGCTGGCTCAGGGGAATCAGTTCCCAAAGCTGAGCCCCAAATGAGCGGGGCTTCCTCTTATATGGCCTTAAGTTCTTTGTCTCTCAGCTTCTGAGCTTTTGCAGGGGCTTTTGCAGCCTCTATGAAGGTTACAAGGGGAAGTGAGATTATAACCAATGGCCCTGGCTGGCACCAACAGTCAACCCCCCTATGGGGCTGTGCATGGCTTATGGCCTCTGTAAGTTAAATATTTAGGGAAACGGGTTTTGCAAGGCTAAGGCACAAGCAGGAAGGGGGTTGGGGCTTAATTATAGGTTAGCATAGGTGTCAGAATGCAGGTTGACTGGGCACGGGCTCAGGCTGCTAGCCCAAGTTGCCTTCACACAGGGGCTGATGGGCAGAGGCATTTTGTCCAGTATGAACAAAGATAAATTGCCTATCCTCATGTTTTGAAAATAGTCATTTGTTCTTTTGACTTTCAAGATGAATGGGAGCAGATGATAGGAGTCATTCTCTATCTTAACCATCAATTTTCAGCAGGCACCAAGTAAGGTGACTGGCATTGGGTGATACTTCTTCGTGTTGTATGATTGAGGTTGACTTCAGAGAGGGATTGCAATACATTTTGAACAACTACTTATTTCATCAATTTTTGAACTAAAAATAATTTTAAAAAACATATTTTTCTGTAAGAAATGTAAAGCAAATGCTGTCTTTTGTATGTCTGTATGGCAGTCACTTAAATGGCCTGTATGCTCTTATAGTGAGAGCCACATTACATATATAAATATTCCCTATCCTAACCAGAGGTTATAAATATGATTTTCTGTTTGTTTGTTTGCAGATACATCAGAATGCATACCTGTGACACGTGTTTTATTGTGGTTGTAGAAGAGAAATCTTGGAAGGAAAAGAACAGAACCATAAGCTCTATTTGTTATCAGTGGAAGTGGAGTTCTTGGGTGCTGTGAGGAAAGAATTTCCTGAGGCCCCCATGGGAGGATGGAGCTTCTGTGAAAGCTTTATTGATGATGTAACAATAAGGGGGTTTCCCCCCAGGGTCCCATCTTTGTTCATCTCACCATGGAAGAGGTCTGATCTTATAGTCAGCAGGGCCAGAATGAAGCTTCTGCCCAGAATTTCTGCTCCCTGGTCAAGTCCAGTTCAGTGCTTAGCTTGTGTTCCCAGCTGCAGTCTATTGTGTGTGAGGTCCCCATGGCCATTGGCCATGCAGCACTTATGGCCACATGCTTATGGAGAGAGAATAGGTGGGCGCACGGGTTGGTGTGGGTCAGGGAACGAGAGAGAACAAGGGAGCAAGAGCGAACAGAGCTAGCAAGAGAGAGGGAACTCTTTGGGGATTTTAACCTGGAGCTTTTTCAAACTAACCGATTAACTTTTTAAGATTTTGCAGGCTTCTGATGGAGTCCACCTCTAGCTATTGCACTTTTTCTCAGGCTAGACGGACAGACGAGCACCTTCCCTACATCACCCCAATTTCACTGCTGCATGCACCCGTCTCCCCATTTGTTCGATCCCTTCCCCCAGTGATCTGCAGGGAAGGGACCCGTGGTTCCCTGGGGAGAGTGAAGCTGCAGCTTCCTGGTGAAGCTGCCCAGATGACCATGCTTATCATGTCTGGCCTCCCTTTGCTCTCTTCCTATTATTAATATTAATAAATTAATTATGAGGACAACATATTCAGAAAGCTTTTAGAGTATAAATTACTAAAAAATATCTTTACAAGGATGCACAAAGAGAATTTTAGTTCAGTGAGACTGCAAGCAACCAAACATATCTAATTGTATTTACATTCTTGTTTAGAAAATAGACTTAAATCTTTGAAATTCCAAATGGCTCATTATAACCAACAATAATAAGTATTTTTAAACTAACCATAGTGCAAATTTAGCAGTGGATAATTTTAGAAGTTTAAATGTCATTTAAAAGTACCTAAATTATTAAATATAGATAAACATAACTATACTTTTGGGAATACTTTTCAAAAGTATAATTAATATTCATGTTTTAAAAATCCTGAAGCTATCCATTTGCATACTAACAACTCAGAAAATATATATTCTGAAATTCTTCCCTAGTAAAAAAAAAAAAAAAAAGAATCAGTTATTATAATTAAAACTTTGAATTCCCAATGTAAGAACAGGAATATCATATAATAACCTAAGAAAGAAATGTGAAGGTCTTATGGGAAGGAGGCAAGGCTTAGCTTATGAATATTATAACTCTTTTATAAATAAATATGTGTATGTCATAATTCTCTATAGGAAAACAATATGGAAAGTTGTGATAGCTACCTCTAATCAGCCTATACCTTTAAATACATTCCAAGCTAAATCTCAAACCATACTGCTCAAACTTGACAAAATGAACCCAAAATTCATCCAAGAGAAAAAAATTTACACAGAATTAATATGAGTTAAGAAACATAAAATAAATACAAGGAGTAGAGACGTGCCTGGTAATTTTTAAATTGTGTTTTAATGTCACAATACATCCAGTCTATCACGATCTTACATGTGTTTCTATAAGAAATGGGTATTTTGACCCATGTTAAGATGCTGAAAATTTACATATATGGTCTACTAGTATGTATGCAGCAAAGACAACTATTTTAAGAATCCACTTCTCAATCCACCACCAGTATCAAAGGATGCATCATTATTGACAGAAAGTGCTACGAGCAAAGTAAAGTGGCCATAAGTAAGAAATATGTAATTCTTTAAAATATCATACCTAAAACATGTTATTTAGAAGAAAAGAAAAGAAATTTCAAATATCTTAAGTAGTATAGGTGAGTGATGTTGATTATTTTAACTGAAACTGGAATATGTTTTCAGGTCACCCAATTTTTTTCATGTATATTGGTTAAAACTCACTGGTCAGACTTCAACATAATGGTGTAGCTTATGCAATAAGATATGTCGAATCATTTTGTAAAGTAAAAGTAACTATTTATAAAAGTGATGCTAATTTCATTTCATGTTACAAAATGTTTACTATCTCTATACTAACAAAAAATAAGTCTACATGCAATTGCCAGATTGATTAGATTTTAGCAGTATTTGCTTTTTTCTTTTTTCTTTTTTTTCAGCATATAGGACGTTTTTGATTATAGTAGCTAATGAGCTCAGTTGAATTATGTTTGATATTTGTATATGATTCATATTTAATTATTTCCCCAAATTGAAGATCAAGTGTTATCAGGGAATTGCGCAGGTGGAATTTCTTCATTGTTAGTGGGAGTGGGGTTCTTTTTTTAATCCTCACCCAAGGATATTTGTCCACTGATTTTTTTAGAGAGAGTGGGAGAGAGGGAGGGAAAGACAGAGAGAAACATCGATGTGAGAGAGACACATCGATTGATTGCCTCCTGCATGTGCCTGACCAGGGCCCAGGCCCAGGAGGAGCCTGCAACCACGGTATGTGCCCTTGACCAGAAGCAAACCCAGGTCCCTTAGGTACGCTGGCCAATGCTTTATCCACTGAGCCGAACCGGCTAGGGCTGGGTTCTTATGATATCTGGAGAAAAATAATTTTCTAAGACTTGCATGGGCGAATGAGTGATTTTTATTGGCATGAAATTATATTCCTCAGTTTGCAACATCCCATTTCCCTTAACTCAGTCCTGGAAGAGGTGCAGCTGGCGGTTAGGAGAGCTAAAAGCTAAGCTAGTGTCCAGAGTTGCCATTCCACAGTGGAGCTGAGTCTAGTCCAGCATCAGGCTAGATGTAATCTAGCCCATTGTGTGTGGGCAGGTGCATAGCATGAGAGCACACACCTGCAACAAGAGAACCGTGGGCCAAGAGAGAACCCCCTTTGTTCAGGAGTTTATGTATCTCAGATTGCCTGCCCTTGCAGTGGCCATACCTGTTCTGGCCATTAACTTGCTCCCAGGTGTGATTGACAACCAAACCCTTTCCCAAGTCACCCAGACCTTACTGGGCATGTGTCTATTATCCAGTCCCTCCCCCACTGATGTGCATGAAACAGACATGGAGAATGTTAAACTGCAGCTTCCTGGCATGAATGGCATGCCAATGTTACCTGGCCTTCCCTCTGCTATCTTTCCTGCTAATTAATTGATAAGGGTTAATTATAATGGTATCAAAAGTTCATTAACCACACAGTGGTAGACTAAATTATTGTGCTCCATTCCTTTCTGTATCCATGTCCTTAGCCGTGCAACTGTGCCCTGTGCTCTCCCTGGGACCAAGCCTGATTTCCCACTTCTAGTTTTGGCCTTGTGATCTGCATTAACCAATAAAATGATAAAATGTGCCAATTTCTAGCCTAAGCCACAAGATGCTCAAATGTTTGGAAATACATATTCTTTTTAATTTGTTTATTCTGCCATTACCTTAAAAAGCACGTGCCCAGGCTAACCTGCCGGTCCATCTTAGAAAAACAGTGAGAGACACATGCTAGAAAGCTGAGCCAAACCTCTGAGCTCAGGCTAGATTAGCTGCGTTCCAGACAAATTAAAGTCCCTGGAGAATAGAAGAGCCACCCAGTCCAGGCTAGCCTAGATCAGCTGACACTGGAATAAATGTGAGAAACAAATGTTTAGGACAGTGATGTTATGTGGTTGGTTGCTTTGCAGCAATATCGTATCAATATCTAAATAATAAATTATCAATAGCTAAAATATAGATAATTTATTTCCTCAAGGCTTTTTATAATAACACTTGAAAAGTGTATTAATACATTTGTTTGAATTGAAACACGAAAGCAAGACTGTTCTGACATAATGTGAGCCTGATATACTTGGGGATCCTTTGCTGATTAGGTTGTAGGGCGGACACTCTCCATATACTTAATAAGTTAATTCTGCAATACCAAATCATTGATAAAAATATTTTTAAGTATATAAGATAAAAAAAATTAAGACAAAAATATTAAATTAGCAAGAATGTAATGAGCCCTAACCGGTTTGGCTCAATGGATAGAGTGTCCACCTGCGGACTCAAGGGTCCCAGGTTCGATTCCGATCAAGGGCATGTACCTTGGTTGTGGGCACATACCCAATGGAGAGTGTGCAGGAGGCAGCTGATTGATGTTTCTCTCTCATCGATGTTTCTAATTCTCTATCCCTCCCCTTCCTCTCTGTAAAAAATCAATAAAATATATATAAAAAAGAATGTAATGAAATAACATTTTAATTTTTTCTAACCCTTTTGGGCATATTGGGTTATGTAAGATAGCTTTAAGTAAAAGAATAATAGACATTGTTTATAGTAATTTGGTATGTGTATTAATGGGTTTTTTTTGTTGCTTGTTTGTTTGTTTAATACCAGATATTGAGAAAGTATGGTCTGTAAGGACTAGGCAACAAATCGTTTTCAAGTCAGGTGGTTTCCAATTCTTTGCTTTTGCCAGTTTGAAATAGGATTTAATTACAAATGGCTAAAAGTAATTTTTGGTGATTTATCACTGTGATTTTGACCTTCAAAGATGAGTTACCCAGTCTATATTAAAAGTCATATTTGATGATAGAGCACTGTGATTTTTGGCATTGAAGGAATTGAATGACATAGGTATGAAAAATAAATACAACTCTCTTCTATTCCCCTCTATGGATTTCTGTGAAAATAATTTCTCAGTGTTGACATCGATGAAAACAAGGCAAATTAGAGTACAATTTATGCAGAATTCTGTCCCTCTCTAGAAATTTTTAAGCATTCACAAAAACAAGAACAATTTTAAAAGTGTCACTAATCTCAATGAGAAATGCATTTCTTATAAAATTTTACTTTAACGTTCATTAATTATATACTAATACTATATTTATGACACACAGTAATAATACTAATGACACAACCTGACATTTTTAAAAATATTTATAACCTTCAGTAAAAAAAAAAAATCCACTTTTTGCATGTATTTTTTCTTTACAATGAATAATAGTAGGATTATCAATAAAAGTCTTTTAAGAACAAAAATGTATTATAGTGAGATAAAATTTTATGGTTGGAAAATGAAATGGAAATATAAATTTTAAAGGGAAATAAAAGCAAAAGATGTAAAATTCCTGAATGTCAAGGAAGAAATTGATGCATTGTTCCTTAAATTTCACTGGATGCTTAAAAGAGTAGTATAACTCCATTTTTATCAAAAGTTAGAAATCATGTCTATTTAAATTCATTATGAAAAACCTTAGATCTCAAGTTTAAAATGTTCAAGAGGATACATAGGTTTCCAAAAACTATTTTAGGAAGTACTGGACGACCACCGGTTGAGATTGAGCATCCCTGGAAGCTCTGCTATTGCACAAGCATTCATCCAAATCTTTTTCTCTTACATTATTACGGTATTTTGTTTAAGTCTTTTATTTATGCTTTAGGAAGAAGAGACCCCTGAGTTGCCAGTGAGAGAACAGAGTATGGAGAATACATGCAAAATAAACAGGCCAATACTTAAAAGATAAACCCTGCCACATTCTATGTGTAGATAGTGGCTAATTTTTCCTGAGCATTTATCATGTTGCAAATTCTGTTCTATCTACATTTAATTCTCATTTAGTCTTTACACCTGCCATGTGAGGTAGACACAACTGTTTAGCCGTATTTGACAGATTAAAACTGGGGTTCAGAGTGACTAATTAATGCACCCACAGTTATATAGAGACTTTATAGGCATAAAAACACAGGCAGCCTGATTTAATACCCCACTAAGGGAACTGCCTCAGTCTTTCCCTTTCCTGGTAACCCCTCTCCTCTCCCAAGACCCCTTTATTAATGCCTTCCCACCACTTACTCTAGTTTGTGCCCATAAATAAAAAACAGGACAGATATGCACTAAAGATGAACACTTGGTAACATAAAAATCATTCAAACTTGTAAAGAATTTTTGTGAGTTTATTTGAGCCAAACTGTCGACAATTGCCAGGAAGCAGAATCTCATCATATTGGGATAATGCTCTGGAGAATGGCAACTTTTTACCTGGTTTTATTGAGACATAGGTGGGTTACATGAAATCCATTGGTGATAGATTAGGGAGGCGGGAGAAAGCAAAGAGGGGAAACCTCTGGGATTGGATAAAAAGTAAAATGATAGTCACATGCTTCTTCTAATTAGGTGGGTGCAGGATAGTTAACAGTCAACAATTAACATGATAACAATAATAATGAAGGAATTTGTGATCTCTGTCCTGGTGCCCCTGAGGGGTCCAGAAAAAAAGGGAAGTTACTCTGACATTCCAATGATGTGTTAGATGTGTTATCATAGATGCAAAAAGGCAATAGGCTCAGTTCAGGCAAAAATTGACCTTTGTCAGGGAAGATACCAGTCTAGGATGTGACTACCCACCACAACTGCTTTTAAACTTTTAATCTCAGACCATCCTTTGTGGTTACTTTAGGTCTTTGAGTTTATATGACTGCCATGCAGGCCTTCCCTGAACTTGTCAGGTTAGCATGTGGCCCCTTTAGTTCACACACTGATGATCTCTGGATGCGGGTTAACCTGTGATATTTATTTCTGTCTTTCTTAATTACTGACATTTTCTAAGGAAAATAAACATGTGTCACATTAGCTCATCGTTCAGCAAAGAGTCATTCTCTTTGTCCCATCTCTATGGAGAAACAAACACTGCTATCCCACTGGATCTGGGCTTGGCCAAGGACTTGGATATGGAAAGAAGCAATTGTCTGTCTGTCCCAAACCAAGGTTTCAAGAGGCATCTCTCATTTGTACCCACACAGCTAGCAACTTCTGACCTCTGCCTGGAAAAGATGCTTCAAATAACTGTACCCCTGTAGCCAGGGCCCACCATAGCCTGGATCCAGAAGCAGGTACTTCAGTCTACCTACAGACAGGTGAGAAAGAAAGACATACTAGCTATATTTGGGGGCTGGGTTTTGTTCGGCAAAACTGAGTAACACAATATATGCCGACTGCATTCAAACTCTCTTCTTTGGTTATCATGCATCATACCAATTTCCTTCCAAAAATAACAAACGTATAAGCTGCCCCTCATAATACTTTGGAGTTCTTAATTATTTATATTGGGCATTCATCTCCAAGGTATTTGTCCTGTGAGCATCTAATTCATTTGTAGATGTTTGATTTTACGTGTAAATTTGATGCTTACACAAAGGGAGCTTCAATTGGAGCTCATTTTCTAAAGCACTTACGTTCTGCATTTACTACTGGAAAGCCCTTTCCTTCCCCCATATGGGGGAAACGGGCTGAGCAACTCCATTCTGTCTTCACTGACCACAGCCACGGGTGGCCAGGAGAAATCCTGCCGGCTGCAAACAGTGAGGTGTGATTTCAATTTTCAGGAAGTTAGCTGTCCTTGGTTAATAACCCTGCACACCACGGTACTGTTTTTCAGTGTGCCTCCAATAGGAGTAAAATCCAGGCTTAAAATAAAAATCTCGGTTTGTTATTGGTAAAACTTTGAATATTTACTACATCTCCAACTAGTGTTGGGTGGTCATTTTCCTAAGTGAGGCAGTCAGGATCAGCCTGTCCTTTTCAAGAGTAAGGTTATGGCTGCGAGTATGGGGAGTGAGGATCAAATTGTAACTGAAGGTTAGTTGGTTGGCTACTTTCTCCTTATTCGTTTTCCTGGCCTGTTTACAAGCAGTTTCAGGAAAACAACAGAGATACACACCATGAGCCTGAACTAATCAAGGAAGCCACCCTACAGGTCAGACATCAGGAGTCAATGTGACTGATGCAGAGGGAGGGATGGTAAAGGGTGGCTGACAGACGCTTACCTAACAGAGAACTGGGATGTTGGTCTGTCTTCTAACTTAACCTTTTATTCTCTTTCTCTCATTATGCCCCAGGTCGCTTGACAAAACACCATTGGAGACCATCTATCCATGAGAGAGTCCGTGATAAAGCTTTTGTTAGGTTGCCTTCTGCTATGCAGAAGTGACACTTACCACTGATTTATTAATTAAAAGATACTTAAGTGGAAAATGGGAAAATATCCCTTCTTCAAAGGGAGTCTATATCTTTAATTACCTCACTTGGTAGGCAGTCTCTACAATTAAAAGGTTTTTATAGGAATCAAAATTAACAAACCTCACCTACAATTGCTCCAAATTGGAAGATATAATCATTTGTGGGACGAAGGTCTAGAAAGATTAATCATAGTGAATACAGATTAAAGGAGGACCTAATGATCGTTCTTTAGTTCTATAACTTATTATTTTTTAAAAGAAATAGCATTAATAAAGCTTTCAGATTTGACCTTTTAATGGCAGTAAAATTGAGTTATATAAATTCTATTAACGGTAATGGATGCTTCCCAGCTTAAATCTCTCTGATATTGTGGAAAACTGCTCATTTCCATAATCACTTTTTGTAAAGGAACTGTTGAAAATGGTCTAACTCAGTGAAGTCCGTTATTGAGGTTATCAGTTATTAAGCTACAACAAAATAAGTAGAAAAACTATGATAACCCAGTCCTATATTTTGTGATGTAAAAGACCTCCTAGACAAAATAGTTAATTTCCAAAGGCAAAAGCATTTTTGCAATTCACATCCAGCACAGTACCCAAGAAAGAATAGACACTCCACAAAGAATAGCTACCTAACAATGTCCTTGAACTAAATTGATTAAACCTCTTTAAGTTTTCTAATTGTTTGTTAGAGAAGTTATTAAGGAGAAGAAAGAGCATCAATTAAAAAACAAGGAATGTCTAATGTTTAGTGAGGAAAGTTACTATTCAATCAGCTGGTCGTTTGACCTGGGGGGTGAGGAGATCATCATGGAAAGGGGCTGGAACAAACTAGACTCACAAGCAGAGGTGTTTTCCCACAAGGGAATTTCTGCCAGCTGTGAAGAGGCAGGGAGATCAGAGGTCATGTCATTTAAAGTAAGTTTCTTTTTCTCTGAGCTACCTAATTTAGAGTTTTTATGGAAATAAATTAACTTTGTAAAGTGCTTAATGTGATGCCTAAAATACAGTAATAATATCCTCCATTGTTTCTAGGGAGGATTCATAAGTTAACCAATGTACTGGGCATCCAGCCTGCAAAATGTAACCTAAGGCCATAAGAAGTGTCATCCTTTGGTACTACTACTGTTCATCAGCTTTCTGAATGGATATACTACAAGTCAAACCCAAGTGGAGGGCATATAGAGAGTCTTGACTTGATTTTGGTCCAAGGTAGGCATTACCAAGTCGAAGAGGCTTACTCAGAGGTGCCTACACGCTATGAAAATGGCATAGATGATATATTGGCAAACATTTTGTCTAACTTTGGTTTTGTCCTTGTACCTAATATGATTCATACGTATATTTTTCTTTTGTGAAAAATCTGCCCATTGACTACAAACTCCTGCCAGTTCTAATGTCAGAGTTTTAAGAGTTCCCCCTACTCTAACCAGATTAGCTTTAATAACATTAAAAACTGTAGGGAATTGGGGTGGAAGTAGGTGTTGCATAACTGCTGTAGAGTGTTTTGTGTTTTGTTTTGTTTTGTTTTTCAGATCCTTGGACCAAGGTTTCATATTTTAAGGTGTGTATTATGTTTCTCAAAACACAGTGGAATGAGTTAGCTAAAAATAATTTATAGAAGCCCTAACCAGTTTGGCTCAATGGATAGAGCGTCGGCCTTCGGACTCAAGGGTCCCAGGTTCGATTCCAGTCAAGGGCATGTACCTTGGTTGCGGGCACATCCACAGTAGGAGGTGTGCAGGAGGCAGCTGATCGATGTTTCTCTCTCATCGATGTTTCTAACTCTCTATCCCTCTCCCTTCCTCTCTGTAAAAAATCAATAAAGTATATTTTAAAAAATAAAATAAAAATAATTTATAGAAGTGAAAGCAGGGCTTAGATATTTTAATCGCCTCTTTTCAGTCACTCCATAAGTGTCTGTCAGTCAGCCAACATTTAACTTTCATGTATGAGACCTTGTCCTACAGTGGAAAGATGGTATAAATCAAGGATGTAGAACACAGTCTGTTTCCATGGAATGACAAATGTAGACATGATAATTTCAAAAAGAAAATTACCTGGCTGTTATTTTTCCTAGTTCTATATTTCAGTAATGATGGTCTTCATTTTTTCATTACTTTTTCTTCTTTTTTTTATGACTATAGCTGTCTACTCAAGATAACTGCATTATTGGCCATTTCTGTTTCTTTCTGAGAGCAATTTTTGATAGAAAATAAGATGGAAAAACGAGGAAGCTATGAGGTATCTCGGAGAGAGGAAAGAGGTTATCACAAAGAAAGGAGAAACAGAAGGGTAGTAACAAAGCCAGAGTGGTAGTGTGGCTGATGGAGGAAGGCCCAGCTGGTTCTAGTTAATTCCAGCTCTGGTATGGGACAAGGTGTTTTCTTCACAGAAGTTGCTCACATTTCCTACGCTCTGTTCTGGGATCTCAGAAGTGGCAGTTGGTTGGCATTTTGTCCATAGTAGATGGTTCAGTGGAACTTCACCCTCTAGGACAGCTTAAGTATTAAGTCCCTTACACTTTCTCCTTGGTTTTTGCAAGAGAAGATTTGGATCCTCAAGACCCCTTCCAGGAACTTGGTCGATCTCTGCTTCTTCGTCAGGTTGAGTGAGACACAGCAGTGCACTCCTCCACCCCACACACATCTATGCACCTCCTTTCCCACTCTGTCTTATCTAATCTTTGGGATATAAAAAAAAATTCATTCTCTACTGATGTCCAAATTCATGAGTGTTCTTTTTTCAATAGTTTGGTATGGGGAAGGGTGGCTCTGAGATATATGTGAGCAAGCAGAAAAAGGAAGAAATGAAGTAAAAACATACCAGGATAGCCCTAGCCACTTTGGCTCAATGGATAGAGCATAGGCCTGTGGACTGAAGGGTCCCTGGTTCAATTCCAGTCAAGGGCACATGCCTGGGTTGCAGGCTTGATCCCCAGTAGTGGGTGTGCAGAAGGCAGCCAATCAATGATTCTCTCTCATCATTGATGTTTCTATCTCTCCCTTTCCCTTCCTCTCTGAAATCAATAAAAATATATTTTAAAAAAACATACAGGATAATATTTTTGAGTATATTTTTGCAATATATTTCTGAAATTTCCCACACTGTGTTGCAGTAGAGATGAACTGGGAAGTTGACTCCTTTCTTTTTATCTCTACATACTACCTATCAATTCTTACACGTGCGTGTGTGTACACATACAAACACACACACATACTCACATACACACTCTTCTCTCTCTTTTCTACACAATGGTGACTATCATGATTCCTCTTTGACGATAATTGACAGAGCAGAATAATAATACATGCTGAGGTTTCTCGCCTGTCCTATCACAAAACTTACCCATTGGTATTTCTGTCTGCACCTGGGCTTGCTTTAGTCTAACATTATCCATACTATAGACTGGGTGTTTCTCAAAATCAATCAAGTTATTATCTATTTAAAATACTGCAATGTTCCCAGCCAAGTTGGAGAAATAGGAAACAAACTTATTATATTATCTTGCCTGAAATAACAACATAAAAATTAATATATATGAAATAATACATATTTTTATGACACTGGAAATCAGGCAAAAAGGGCAGTGACCTATAAGGGATGGGAAACAAATGAGGCAAGCCCTACAATTGCCCCTACTTTACTGCCTTGAAAATGCTTCCAGGTTTCAGTATCAGGAGAGAGGACCTAAATGCAGCCCAGCTGACTCTCTGTGTTGAAGAGAAACTTGAGAGTCTGGGGAGACCACAGTGCCTAGAGGACACAGGTCAGAGTACCGGAGATGAGAGAGCTCAGGGAGGGAACTTCCGAGACATGTAGAATAGGATCCCTCTTGAGTGTTCAGCTGAGTGCTGATCAGGATGGCATGTGAAGAACCTATGTGAGGCCAAGTGAAGAACTACTTGAAAGGATCTGAGGCAACAGTAGTTGGAGCTCCCATGTGGCCAGAACAGTGCCTATTTCTACCAGCCAGACTGGGAAAACTCATAATTTAGGAAGCACTAGGTAGAATAATCAGAAAGTTCTTTCTTGGTGGTGGTGAATAATTAAACTGAACAATTAGAGCAAAGTTGAACACTGGCCTAATAAATGATAAAAGCAAGAACAAAACTGTAATTTGACCATATCCCAGATCAAATATCAAGAATATTTATAAGGATATAAAAATATCCAGCACAAATCAAGATCAAATTCATTATTTCTGGCATACAGTAACATATTACCAACCATGTAAAGAAGCAGCAAACTGTGATCTGTAAGGAGGAGAAAATTCAATGAATTGAAACTGAACCAGACCTGACACCAACATTAAAATTAACAAAGGACATTAGAAAGGTGATTATAACTGCATCCCATATTTCCAAAAAGCTAGAGGAAGGTTAATTATGTTAGAGACATGATATATTTAAATATAAACCAAATAAAACTTCTAGAGATGAGAACTACAATGTCTGAGATTTTAAAAAAATACTGAATAGGATTAATTACAAAATACATGTTGCAGAAAAATGGATTCGTGAACATGAAGACATAGAGGAAGCTTCACAGTGAAACCCAGAGAAAAAAGACAGTGAAAAAGATGGACAGAGCATCGCAGACCTGTGGGGTAACTTCCAGTTACTAAATGTATGTACAATTGAATTTCTTTTTACATTTTACTTTTTTATTTATTTTCATAAATTCTTTATTGTTTAAAGTATTACATACAGTATTACATATGTCTCCTTTTAGCCCAGTGACCTCTCCCCGCCCTGCCCCCCAAACCTCCCAGCACATGCCCTCACCCCTCTAGTGCCTGTGTCCATTGGTGATTGTGCAATTGAATTCTGAGTGAAAGTAGAGACAGGAGATGAGACAGAAAAGATATTTGAAGAAATTATCACCCAAAATTTTTCCAAATTTATTTAAAAATATAAACCCATAGTTCTAAAAACTTCAGTAAATGCCAAGCACATGATACATTAAGAAAACGACACCAAGACACATGGTGATCATATTGCTTATAGCCAGTCAAAAATACAAAATCGTAAAGCTCATGAAATATTTAAGGAAATGCATATTGGAACCACAGTCAGATACCACTACACATCTGTTAGAAGAGCAAAAATTAAAAAGACTGGCCATACCAAGTATTGGTGAGGATTTGAAAGAACTGGAACTCTTGTGGGGTTGTATAATGATGCAATCTTGGAAAAATCTTTTTGCAGTTTTATAAAAAGTTAAATTCAGTCAGCCCCTGTATCCTTGGGTTCCATCCAAATTTGGATCGAAAATATTTTTTAAAAAGATATGTTGTTGCTGACGTGTTCTATGTAAGGCCTATGATGGTGGCATCTCTACTAAACAGGTACAGACTATTTTCTTGTTATTATTCCTTAAACAATACAGTTTAACCACTACTTACATAGCATCTACATTGTATTAGGTACTATTAGTAATCTAGAGTTGATTTAAAGTATACAGAAGTATATGCTTAGGTCATATGCAAATACTATGCCATTTTTTATAAGGTATTTGAGCATTTGGTATCCACCTGCGTCCTGGAACCAATCCCCTGGAGATAACAAAGGACGACTGTACACACACTCCATATGGCCCAGCCATCCCACTCGTGGGTATTACCTGAGAGGAATGAAAGCATATGTCCACACACAGACTTGTACATGAATGTTTGTAGCAGCTTTGTTTGTAATAGCTAACAGCTAAATGTTCATCTACAGTGAGTGGATAAACTGTGGTACATTCATACCCTGAAATACCTCTCAACAATAAAAAGAAATAAAATATTGATATATGAACAACATAAATAAATTGCAAAATAAGCATGCAATGTGGAACAGTCAGACAAAAATAATATGTAGTTTCATTTACATGATAGTCTAGGAAATGCAATCTAGAGTGACATGAATTTATCAGGGTTAATCCTAGGATCGGGAAGGGCTGGAAGAAAGGACTTATGAAGGGACATAAGGAAATGTGTCTGGATGTGACAGGTGTGTTCAGTGTCTTGATTGTGATGATGCTTATGTATGTGTGTACTTATTAAATTTTATATGTTACCTGTATATGTGTACATGGTTTATTATATATCTATTAGAGGCCCGATGCATGAAATTCATGCAAGAGTAGGCCTTCCTTCCCCTGGCTGCCAGCACTGGCTTCCCTCTGGCACCCAGGACCTGGGCTTCCCTCCCAGCCCTGGTTTCGTCTGGAAGGTCTTCCATTCTAATTAGCATATTATGTTTTTATTATTATAGATTATACCTAAATGAAGCTGTTAAAATATCCTTCAATTTTTTAAAATCCAGCCACTAACATGGCCCTAATGCCAGCCACTCCTCTGTCTTGCACTCTAAATTCCGGCTACACTGATGTTCTCTCAGTGACGCACACTGTCTCTGCCCTCAGAGTCTCAAAGCCCAGCATTTCCTCTACCCTCAGTCACCTGGCTGCCCACAACCTAGGTCATGCTATTTACCTTTCAGTTCTCAGCAAGAGTTCACTGCCTTCAGAGACCCTTCCCTAATCCCACAATAATGGATTTGGTCCTCCCTCCTTGGATGGCCTTTTTCCTATTGTAGCACATATTACAATCTATAATAAATAATAAATAATAAATAATAATATGCTAATTAGACCGGACGTCCTTCCTGAGGAAGCCAGGCTTCAAGGGAAGCCCAGATCCCAGGTGCCAGAGGGAAGCTGGTGTCGGCAGCCAAGGGAAGGAAGGCCTACTCTTGCACAAATTTCATGCATCGGGCCTCTAGTTTGTTAAAAGTATCCATTTCTTTTCTTATAAATCCCACCAGAAAGCAACTTGCATTTGGCCAGGTATCACATCTGTCCTATTTATCATTGAGCAATCAGTACTACGCCTGACATAGTGACAACTTGAAAAACGCTTCGTGAATGAATGAAGGAGCTTTTGAACCACGTCTTTGCAATGAAGCCAAGTGTTCCAAATGTGCAGTCAGAACCCAAGCCCTGAGTCTCTGAGATCTCCAGGCAGGAGCTTCATTGGGGAGTATTCTTGGAAACAGCAGTTTGAGGAATCAGGGACACAGGGCTGGGCAGACAAGTGTAACTGTGATGCATTTAGCAGTAGCCTCAGCTGATCACCTGGGGCACTCCGGACACTGGATGGATCTTTCAGTTGCACAAGTACTGGCAAGGGGGCCGGGCTTCTCTCTCCCCATATTTACTACTTCATAGATTAGGTGAAACATTGAATGAGGCAGCTCGCTTCTGTGAAGGCAGTTTCCAGAGAAGGCTCAGGTATGAGCCCTCAGTCTCCAACATGCCCAGCAGCTGGCTAGGAAAGTCTTGAATCTGGAAGAGGGTCTGGGCCACAGTGATGCACCACACAGGTGGTGAGATAACGCTTCACAACAGGAGGCAGAGTTTAGAATTGGCTTCCGAGGGCGACCCTTGTGATGGTCCAGGAAGCCGAGCGAGAAGAATGTCTGCTCAGAACCCTTTTCCTTATATGAAGCTGCTGCTTTGAGAACTGTTTGTCATATGCAGTGGAGACAGCATGAAATTAAACTTTTCAGTTTAAGAAGGTAAGCCGGGAGTGTCAAACGGCTCATGATTTAGAGTTCCGATAGAAATAAACATTGGCTCCATAGAGAAGAAAAGGAGACAGTGGTCAAGCTAAGAGGAATGGCACATTCAACCACTGAAGAGTTTTGTAACTTCACACAAATAAATGCTAAGAGGGACAATCTCCAGGGCTGTGAGTTAAATGTGAGTGGAGTTTTCTCCTCTCCCGTAATGCTTTTGCAGCGACATCACGGTTATTTTACAGGGAAAGGTGACTTGTTCTACCAGTCTCCACATCTTCTGTTAAAAGCAAGTGAACGAAAAACTTTTTCACAATTTAAAGAAACATTTGCCCCCTAAATTACTTTCAATTGTTTTCTGGAATTGAAACTGAATTTCTCACAGATGGTGATAAAATAAGCCTTTTAAAATGTCTTCTAAAAGGAAATACAAGAACACTTTTACCAGTGAAGTGGTTTCTATTTATTTTATTCTGGTCTCATCCCTTCTGCTGCTCTCAATCTGGCCTTTGCATGGAGAACAGAGATGCAAAATAAAATGCCAGAAGGACAAAGGGCGTTAATCAAATTTTCCTTCTGATTACGACAACAAATTTTAAATCAAACTTTTTTAAAAAAAAATTAAAGTCAATTTTCAATGTCTTAAACAAAAGATTTATTTGTTTAAAATTCTTTCACTAGTAGCATATCACAGGTCAGAAATCAATATCTGAAAAGTCATGTTTAAATCCTGGCTTTACCACTTGCTAATTTTGTGACCTTGGGCAAATACTTGTCTATCTCAAGTTTCTAATTCCTAATGGAGAAAAAATGGTACCTAGTTTTTTATTTTATTTTATAAATAGTACCTATTTACTCTATTCTTTCACTCTTTCCATTGAGTTTATTTTCTAAGGTTTGTTTGCTTGATTGATGATTGATTTGGCATCAAAACTAAATATAGCCCTAGCTGGTTTGGCTCAGTGGATAGAGCATCGGGCTGCAGACTGAAGGGTCGTGGGTTTGATTCTGGTCAAGGGCACATACCTCGGTTGCAGGCTCCTCCCTAGCCTGGGCCCTGGTCAAGGCACGTGCAGGAGGCAACCAATCGATGTGTTTCTCTCACATCGATGTTTCTGTCTGTCTTTCCCGCTCTCTTCCACTCTCTGAAAATCAATGGAAAAATATCCTTGGGAGAGGATTAAAAAGTACCCCACAAACAAACACGCTAAATATAGATAAAAAGAGTTGAAGTTAGGAGATGCCTTTTTATCTTCTTCATTCCTGGGCTGCAGTTCAGAGCAGGACGGGTAGTAATGCCCAGTGGGCCATTGGCCTTGTCCTCTGCGGGGACATCTCTGGGAGCGCTGGGGCGGAGATGTCCGGGGCAGATGATTTAGTGATTTGCTGTCCAGCCATCAGATGCAGAACAAATAGTAAAACTGGAACTCTGCCTGCATTTGAACTCTTTTTTTATTGTTAAGGTATACTGAGAATATATTTAAGAAGAAACCATTTTGCTGTTTTTTTAATATCAAAAGCCATTATTGCTCTTATTAGTAAAACTGAGATCATTAATAAAGGGGTGTTTCTTTGCTCTCCATCTAGTATCAGTGATTGGGAAGAGAAGAGAGTTTGTCACAGAATTATGTTTAATTATTCCTGAATTCTCTCTCTTTAAAAAAAAAAAAGATGCTTTTATTGATTTTAGAGAGAGGAAGGGAGAGGGCAAAGGAGAGGGACTCAGCAATTGGCTGCTTCCTGCATGCCTTCCTGCAACCTGGGCATGTGCTCTGACCATGAATTGAACCATGACTTCTTGGTTCATGAGTTGATGCTCAACCAAGGAGCCACACCGGTCTGGCACTGAATTCTCTTTTGATTTCATTGTTTTAAATTCTCAATTCCTTTGCCATTTAAGAAAATAAGGCAGTCCCATACATCCCTCCTCCAGCACCTCTATTTGAGTAGATGAGTGTAAACTTTACCAAGAGCAAATTCCAAGGAAGCTTAAAGAATACCAAATTCTGAAGGGAGAGAATGAGATTAATCCAGCTTGGGTCAGATGTTTAGTTTTGATCTAATCAGTGATGGTCTGAAGGTAGGAGATACACAGTTTAAATAAAGATGAGAGGGGCCGACCTCTGTGGGCAGCGTGGAAAGTTCCAAAACGAAGGGGCTGAGAAGCTCTTCAGTGGGTGCCATATGCCATCCATCTATCAATATAGATCAGCCTATGAATTTGGCATCAGCAACCATTCCAAGTAAATGAAAGAAAAATATAAGTTCACGTTGTGAGTCATAACAGGCATGATGGAACATGTCAAAAATGGATTTGTCTTTTGATCTTTAATATGATTTATAAAGAGGCATTTCTGATTTGTGACAATTTGAAGAACAATCAAAGAAGTTCATTTTCTTTCATGAGTAATCGTTACACCTTTTGGATGCCTCTTATCCTTCTGCAGTTTATTAGTTCCTTTCTGCTATTTCAAGAAATCTTAATGGCTCAGGGCTGCATCACATCCATTTAAATGGTTGCAGTTGTTTCTTTTCCAAGTGACAACATTGGAAAAATACCACATTCATCCCATATTGGGATATTTTAGGCTGCCATTTAGACTAGACTGTCTTTTATAAAAAGTCTCTTGCCAGATTGCTGACATTCTTACATAAAAATGATCATTTCTAATTTCTTTAGACAGTAAGGCGTGCCTGTTTTTTTAAGTGCCCGAAGCTCTGTTCTCCCAGGAAATTCCTACAAAAATAGATGCTGCCCTGTATGCAATTAATCACCTCTTTTGAGATGAACATATGCTTTAGATTTTGCCCCTTCTACTCCAATGTTGAGGAAAGGTTCTCACTGATCCACATCGTACTTTCTGACTAACAGCAAGATTGACTAAAAAGCTGGCTGAATTTAGGGGCTGAGGCCCCTGCTAGGGAACCAGTAACATGACTGACATCAGCAGAAATTAGAGATGTAACTCCTTTGATGTTTGGTGGTTATGAGAAGGGTCTCTTTAGACCTTGCAGACAGGTAGTCAACACTACAGCCATGTTCTCATCTGAAGCCAGTTTCAAAGACTAGTCTTTTCTCAGGATCCCTGCTTCGATTTAGAATGCAGTATCGTTGTTCAATCTTTTATTTACTTATTTACCATATTGGGGGAAACATACAGAAAGACATCAATCATCATAACAAATAAGGAAAGAGGGGGAGAGAACAACTCCTAATGTATACGCTCCCCAAACCTCCCACTTGTCTCATGGGCTTAGAAGGCAGTGCTCTGAAATCGAACCCTGGCCCTAGCCTGTTTAGCTCAGTGGATAGAGCATCGGCCTGCAGACTGAAGGGAATAATAATTGATGTTTAATTTTTTATGACATGCATAATTTATATAATCTTAACCCTAAAACCAGTATTTTACTAAGTACAGAAATTCAGGTGATACTTCCATTAAAATTTTTTGATTCTGGTCAAGGGCACGTATTTTGGTTGCAGGCTTGTCCCCAGCCTGGGCCCTGGTCAGGGCTCGTGCAGGAGACAACCAATCAATGTGTTTCTCTCACATTGATGTTTCTCTCTGTCTTTCCCTCTCTCTTCCACTCTCCCTAAAAATCAATGAAAAAATATCCTCGGGTATTTTTTTTAATTGCACCCCGTTTAGATATGTCTACTTATAAGAATTTATCAAGTAATCTGGCTGATAAATAATTAAGATACTCAGAGCAAGAGATCCTAAGCAAGCTATAAACTCTCTATTTTGCATCTGAATTACCAGTTTGGGATTGCATACGACAAATTTAAGATTGCCACTGAGAGTTAATCTTTGTTGAAATACAGATTTCCACATCAGGAGCTTCTGAATTGGAAGTATCAAGAATGGGACCCAAGAATCCGTATTTTTTTGTAAAGCTCACAAAGTGATTCTTATGCAACCAGACCTACAAATGTCCTTGAACTGAAGTTTGGGAATGAGACTATCTGAGATTCATACAATTAATTCATGGAGGCTAAAGGGAAATCAATCAGAGCAGTTATTTAATTGAAGTTACAAACATAAGGAGATACATTGACTGAATGAATTTCCTTTTTTTATCATTGGTTTTATTGGCACCACATAAATGAAATAAAATGCTTTTTTTCTCCTTAAATAAAAGCAAGAGGAAAGGCAAGTTGGTCAATTGAATTACAAATGTCAACAACCTTTGAAGAAACACTAAGGATTGTGTCAACCAAAAAAAATGATTCTTGCTGTTCCTTCTTTCTACCCATTACCTCTAAATAATAATAAGCTTTACTTTATGTCTGCCTTGCTGGAACTTTATGATTGCCTTGTGAATAAGCAGTAGAATATACTATTAGTGGCCCAGTGAGATTACTCTTTCCAGCAAGCAGCCAACCCCACTGAACTTGCAGGGCATTGCAAGAGCAATGACACAGCTTTCCATACGCTGGAAGAGGTGGCTCTGGTTGTCAGGGGGGAGCAGTTGACTGAGGCAGCCAACTGCCCATGAGTCAGGAGCATTCCGCCTATATCTCAGCCTGTCCTTTCAGACACGTCCAGGTTTCCTCCAAGGAAATATTTTACGCAATGATACTGCCCCGGCAGTCAGGGAACCATGGAGGTAAAGGTAAGGAGGCAACGCTGTCACCTTCTAGTGCATGTGAGTCCTTTCCATCTCTGAGAGCCCCTCCCCGCCCCCCCTGAGACTGGGCTGGAAAGGGTCCCTGGAAAAGTCACAATGACAGCTGTCAGTTTTCTGTTGGACCAATCCAGACAGGGCGTCCCCGGAAATGTGTACACATTTGAACAGCTGATAGCTCAATTTGGAAAATGAAAAGTATTTTAATAAGTATTTCACAATTATTCAAAGTATGTGCATACTTTGGGGGGAACACCCTATATAGGTGCTTGGGATTGGTGAGGTGTCAGAAAATAAATTGGTCTCAGTGGAGCTTCTATGGAAGGTCTCACTGCATTTTTATCTAACTGGGGACTCAAATTATAACAGGAAAATTAGATTATGAGAATTTTATCAAATAAGGATTTTCACTGGCTCACAGGGAGTACTGCTACTGCTATTTTTACGAGTACACTACTGGCTACCACTTACTAAGTGACAGCTTAGTAAGGGGCCAAGGACCAAGAATTTCACCCCCCCCCCCAAACCCTATGACCTATAAAAATTAGGCAAGTAAAAAGTAAGTGTTATGCAGGGTAAACTTATAAGCAGTTCTTCATATAGCCAGTGGAGGAGTCTGATTTGGAAGCCAGATTCATCTTGACTTTGCTTGCCATATACTACTAGTTTCCAAATATAATCCTATAGTAAGTATTATTATTTACTGAGTAGCCACCAAGTGCCAAGTACTTTGCATATGTACTAGTAATGTATCCTGATCATGACTCTATGAAATAGGTATTAATCCTATTTTTCCAGAGAAGAAAACAAAAATGAATAGTTTTAAAATAACTCACTCAAGGTCAGTTAGTTTGTTATTTGCAGAGATGAAATTTTAATACAGGTCTATCTGACTCATTTTCTTTTCTTCTAAACAGCCTAGCGGTGCAGGAAGCAGTGCGGGGGGGGGGGGGGGGGGGGAGGAGGGGGGTGCTTGGATTGCTTGCTTTGGAAAACATGTGCCATCGAAACAGTTTCATGTCCTGGCTGGTTTAGCTCAGTTGGTGCCGGAAGCCGGTCCATCCTTGCTGCTTGACACAGTCGCTGCAGGAAAGAAACATCTACACAGCATATGTTTCAATGGACCTGGCATATATAGCATACTGTTTTTAATATGTTTGCTCCCTTTAGCGCCATGTGTTTTAACCAAGGTCACCTCTCTGAGAAAGGTTGTTTCCCCAGGTGGGGATCTTTCCCTGAGGTTAGGGAGGGGATACAACCCCTTAATTAAGTGCCAGGCGGGTAGTTAAGCTACATGGTCTTTACTCCCTGGAATGGAGATGAGAAACACCTTAACCCTTGTAATAGAAATTGACAGGATTGGGATCGGCTGGTATAAATATGGATGTAATAAGACAATAAACGTCAGATCCTCATCAGTTCCTAACCAGAACTCCGACCAGAACTTTGGCTGGAGATCCTGGCTATAGGTCCTGACTAGGCTACTGACCAACTGAAGGCTGTCTTCGTGTCGTTCCTTCTTCGCCGACTCCGTCCACACCTTTGGGGACCCCTGGACCTGCTGGGATTGGACCCCGGCAATAGCTATGCTTGTTGTCATTGCTTGCCAGTCTTCTTCCGAGTCTTAAACAGCCCAATCTGAGAGGTGGCCACTGATTTGCATGCGCTATCATTTAAAAAATAAAAAAGGGGGAATTTTTTAGAGGGTCAAAGAATGCAACATGCATTTCAGACTTGTTTTCTAACAAAATTTATAAGAAAAATTTCAAATAATATTTTTATGACACACAAACTACAATCAATGTGTGTTACCAATAAAGTTTTTTAATTCATATCAATAGAACATTTATGTATGAGGGAAACTATTAAAAGTATTATTTATGTTCATGAAAAGGATGCACTCTATAGATCTACTTTGAGTCCTTAAAAGAGTTTAGCTAGTTTTCCATTAATATTATTTTCCACATAAATTAAATAACAATAATGCCTAACCATATTAAAGCCCTAAATCCCAGAAAAGTTCAACATTAAAAGTAAAATAATTTATCTCCTAGTAAACAATTCGGTATTCGGCACTCACACAGGATTTAGTTACAAAGTCTCACTACGTGACCTGAATTCATGTCAAACACTTTCACAGCACTTGTCTCATCTACATCTACACTTGCATACTGTCACATGACCAATTTATAAAAAAAGAAGAGAGTTTGGCACATATATCAATTCTTCAAAATGTCCCTGTAACTTAAACACAACACTGTTAAAAACGATGATTCAACACCAATGTTAACCTGATTGGCAGCTAAACAAGGTGCGTTGGACGCCCGGCTCCACGCCAGCGAGCCAGGCTTCTTACCCATTTAAAGTTTGAGAATAAAGGGGGAATTTGCCGGAAGCCGGTCCATCCTTGCTGCTTGACACAGTCGCTGCAGGAAAGAAACATCTACACAGCATATGTTTCAAGGGACCTGGCATATATAGCATACTGTTTTTAATATGTTTGCTCCTTTTAGCGCCATGTGTTTTAACCAAGGTCACTTCTCTGAGAAAGGTTGTTTCCCCAGGTGGGGATCTTTCCCTGAGGTTAGGGAGGGGATACAACCCCTTAATTAAGTGCCAGGCGGGTAGTTAAGCTACATGGTCTTTACTCCCTGGAATGGAGATGAGAAACACCTTAACCCTTGTAATAGAAATTGACAGGATTGGGATCGGCTGGTATAAATACGGATGTAATAAGACAATAAACGTCAGATCCTCATCAGTTCCTAACCAGAACTCCAACCAGAACTTTGGCTGGAGATCCTGGCTATAGGTCCTGACTAGGCTACTGACTAACTGAAGGCTGTCTTCGTGTCATTCCTTCTTCGCCGACTCCGTCCACACCTTTGGGGACCCCTGGACCTGTTGGGATTGGACCCCGGCAAGTTGGTTGGAGCATCTTCCCATTCCCTGAGGGATCGAGGTTCCATTCCGTCAGGGCACATGCCTAGATTTCAGGTTCAGTCTCTCAAAAAAAATCAATAAACATATCTCCAGGTGAGCATTATAAAAAGTTTCATAAATGACATAAAGTTCATAAAAAAGAAAAGTATTGGTCTTTCTATTCTTTCCATTTGCATCTCTTCTATGATCATATCAAAGAAGACTCTTTTGTTCTCTTCAATTATATTTCCTATTTATGTTAGAAGATAAAGGCAAACTATAATGGAAGAGAAAAATAAAAGAATATTTTTGCTTAACTACAGAAAGACCAATTTTGTCTTAAAGACATTTAAGCCACTGAACCCCTCCCTTCATGTGCTGAAAATATTAATTTGAATTCCTGCAGAGAAAAAAGTAATAGTTATGGTAATGGGGAAAATGTAGGGTTTCTATTGAAATATGTCAATTCTCCCATTAATTTAATGGAAACTCAAAGTAAGAAAAACATCTAAAAGATAAATGTTATGGTAGTCATTATAAATCTGTGAAAAACCAAAGCCTAAATTGGATACAAGCACAACAAAAATCCTAAGAAGAGTAAAATCATTAATGTCAAGCAAGTGTGAATTTTGCCTTTTGCCTTGAAGAATTAATTCCACGGTCGGTGCCTCCTTTAGCAAACCAACACATGTCCACCAAAGCGGATGGCAGTGGTGTCAAGTTCACTGCCTGCTCTTTCTACATTCACTGAATTCAAGAAGTCTGGGGGAAGTTTTTGGAAACTTGTTCTAAAAGTGAAGTGCTGGGTGAATTCAATAGTTTAGAGCCAACTGCCATCGGAAAAGCTAGAAGCGCACCTGCAGCGCAGTAATGTGTGCTGAGTGAATTTCAGAGAGATTCCAGGGTGAGATTTGCAGGCTGTTCGGTACATAAAACCAGTCACAGCTGAAATAGTATTTCCTCCCCTTTTTTTATTCCTAGGATTTATGTCAAGAAAGAAAATGTTCTTCTTATAACTTCTGATTAATTTTATTGTCAGCACATCCTGCTTTCCTGAGATTAAAAAAAAAAGCCTTGTAAATTTTAACTAGTAATAATGTTTGTTTTCCATGCCTATGAGAGAAAAGGAAGACATTCTTGGCTCTGCTAGGATTGTTGCCCTGATTATCGATCCGCACTTCACATTCCTGGTAACAAAATGACAGACTTGGTAAAGGATTGCCTACAAGCTTCTGTTTTATCCTTGGAATTCCTAAACTCCTAGAAAAACTCTGCAGCTCCAAATTCAGTTAGGCTTGGGCTTCGCTTTAAATTCAGTAATTACATTTCTACATTGGCATTTTTTCTTTCCCTCTACCATACAGGTGTGGACATGTGTTTATTTGTAGTCATGTATCTACCAATTATGGAGCAAAGGGTCACCAATTTTAAAAACCTCATATCATGCCCTTTATTCTGCCTCCAATAAACATTGAAAAGCAGCAGTTCATTAAAATACCTGGCAAAAATGTCAGTTTCAAAAAGGGTACAGTATACAACATAGATCCCTATATTACAATATAGCGGAATTTCCCATTTTAAAACATGGAATACATTGTTATTATTGTTCCAGTTTTGAAATTAATCTTTAGTGTGCCCAGGACATGTCACACACAAACATAAACACACACACACACAACACATATGCGTGTACTCATAATCATGCCTCCAATGTTCTCTGCAAGTAAGGAGATTGGGCTACTGTTTACAGCTCAAGTAGAATTATTTATTATTCAACAACTAGAGGCCCGATGCATGAAATTTGTGCAAGAGTAGGCCTTCGCAGCCAGGGCTGCCTTGGCGCTCGCAACCCCAGCCCCCTCCTACTGGTCATCCAGAAGGTCGTTCTGGAAGGTCATTCCACCGTCTGTTCTAATTAGCATATTAGCTCTTTATTATATAGGATAATTATTCCCCCACTTACTTCTTTGTATGTTTCTTCTCTTTGTGATTTGCCTCAGCCAATGGAATGTGGGAGAAGTAACTGTGTGTCGGTTCTAATGAGAGAGTTCTGAGGCTAAGTGTTAAGAAACATTGCATGTTTTTATTCACGTGTCTAGTATAGTCTAAACCAGTGATGGCGAACCTATGATACGCGTGTCAGAGGTGACATGCGAACTCATTTTTTTGGTTGATTTTTCTTTGTTAAATGGCATTTAAATACATAAAACAAATATCAAAAATATCTTTGCTTTACTATGGTTGCAAAGATCAAAAAAATTCTATATGTGACAAGGCACCAGAGTTAAGTTAGGGTTTTTCAAAATGCTGACAGGCCGAGCTCAAAATGTTCGCCATCACTGGTCTAAACTGTCATTAGAAGAACATCCTGAGATCGCTGCAGGCCAAGAATGAGGCTCAGAAAGCGGACTTGGATTCATCCAGAGCCCGATGTAGTCCCAGAGTCAGCAAACAAAGCAAAGCCATGCCAGGTGACCTGTCAACAAGAGAATAAATGATTGTCATTTTATGCCACTGAGTTTTAGGTGTTTTGTTATACAGCATTTACAATGACAGTAGGAGACAGATATGGGGGCATAGCTTGTAGCATTAATATTCTGTGATTCTAATTCTATGACTTATTCTGAATTATCCCTATCAACTTCTTACTCATTTTTAAAAGGTATAAGATATGCAAAGGACTGATAATTTTCAGTTTTTTGTTTCCCATGTGTTTTTCTGTATATGGTTGTGTAGTACAGGTTTAATTCAGTGAAATAATATTAATAAGCCATTTCTCTGACAAGCACATATTAAGGAGTCAGATGAGAAATCATTTTCAGGGGAGTGTTCTGAACTCTGAGACTCCAGAACATCATGTTCTGAAGAAATTATTTGACTCTTTAAAGGACTGGTACAAAGCAGATACTCATCCCCACCCCACCTCTGACCTAACATAGGCATGAAGAACTTGGAGATTTTGACAAATATGCCAGGAAGCCTATGAAAAACCTTAGTGGTTTTTCATAGAATAGAATGGACAGATCGACTTTGTGTCTTTTGCTGGTTTAGTTTATGCATCGAGATGACTGGTACAGCAGATGATTTTGAGGTGAGTGTCTCTCTACATGAACATCTTGGTGGTTTTAACCCTAAGGGTCTTTTGATAATGATGCAGATGGGATGGACCTTTGAGGTGGTAAATCTAATATTAGCATCAGCGAGGCTAATTGAGTGGGAATCCCTCAACAATGCTGGGAAACTCTCAAACTCCTGCCTCCCAGTGTTACTGCTCTGATTCATATGTTGCTTATTGCATTGCATCAGAAAGTGGCTCTTAGAGCCATATATTTGCACCTGCCTCAAAGAATTAGCTTAGCTGCTTTCCTTATTAGCATACTTTGTACACTTCATTACCTCAGAGACCTTGCTGAAAATGTGACCCTGCATAGCTGTTGTTGCCTCCTTTGTGAATTGAAAGCTAACCAAGCTTAGAGCTAGATTAAGTGGCATGGAAATTTAAGAAGACAGCTGGTGCCCTACTCCCAAATGGAAATACTACACTCAGACCTAATATTTCATTCTAATGCAGTAGAGAGATATTAGGGCCCAAGGGAAACAACACAACAGGATTCTTTCAGGCATCAATAATCTCTTTCTCTTACTGTTCAGTCATTGGAAACTTGGCCATAGATCACCCTTGGCTATTATGATGGGTACGACAAGAAGAAAAATGCTATCATCTATCTATCTATCTATCTATCTATCTATCTATCTATCTATCATCTATCTATCTATCGTCTATCTCTCTATTACCTATCTATTTAGTGATATAGAAAGGGGGTAGCTTGATTATTTTCTGAGATTAGGAAACCCTGATTTAAAAATCAGATTAGGCTACGATAAATTGAAAGTCAGTTTTTCTCTTATTAGTGCTAATAGTAACAAAATGTGTTGTAATCACTGATTGGTTATATCTTTACAACCTGATTATGTTGTGCAGAAGAAGAAATTCTTTAAGATTAGTCCTCTCTAAGTGAAAACCACAGATGACTTTTAAAATAACAGAAATTAGCACACATGGGAGTGCACTTTTATATTAGTTATTTTAAATATTCATGAAGAAGGCTGCTAGTTTCCTTTTTGACTACTCTCCATATTTTCTGAGATGGATATTTTCTGTCTGAACACATATTTTACTCCTCAGGAAAGAGAATGGACAGTGGGAGGGAAATAACATATTGACTACCCACGCCAAAGATTTTGCTAGGAGAACAATGTAAAAATTTCTTTTAATTTTTAAAAGATTAACATTGGTGTCCAAGTGGATAATAATCCGATATGACCACTGTTATACAACCTTCACATATTCAAAGAATTGGGATACTTTTTACTCAGCACCATTATGTCCCTTTAAAATAAATTGGAATGGTGTTACTATTCTTTTATTATTTCAAGAAGGGAGAAACAGGCTCCTAGGTATCCTATCCAAGGCCACATAATATTTAAGGATTGAGACAAGGTTTAGTATAGTGTCCAGATGTCCCAAGCCACGCTTAGTATGTGGTATCCAAAGAGCTGACTCATTTTTCCATTTAGGAAAATGCTTAGTTTTCTAACTTTTATTTATCATAGAGCTATGTGGCAACCAAAGTTTGAACTTCATTATTTCTCATAACAAAACTCATTTGCAATATACCAAAAGCTCTTAAAGCAATAATAATAATAATTTAGATCAACCCCTTTTTTTGGCTAATATAAATTTAATTACCAAAAAATTTTCCTTTATTGCCACTGAAACTATTAATTAGGCCACCACTATTTTCATGTTTCATAGCACACTTTGATACTTCTTCATGCACTTAATTTCTTTTTTTTTTAAATATATTTTATTGATTTTTTTACAGAGAGGAAGGGAGAGAGATAGAGAGTTAGAAACATCGATGAGAGAGAAACATCGATCAGCTGCCTCCTGCACATCTCCTACTGGGGATGTCCCCACAACCCAGATACATACCCTTCACCAGAATCGAACCTGGGACCCTTCAGTCCGCAGGCCGACGCTCTATCCACTGAGCCAAACCGGTTTCGGCTTAATTTCTTTTTTACATATCTAATCACTATGTGTCTTCTCTACTGAAAATACAAGGAAGTCAGGCATTATCTATCTTAGAAAATAATAAATTCAATATATAGCAGAATTTTGTGTATATAAAATGTATTTGAAATGATTAAATCCCAAGTCTTTCATTCATCTTGGGCCTCTGGTTATTTGGGTATTTGTGTAGCAAAACCAGCTGATGAGGTAGCAAGTTTCTCACTGCCGACAAATATAAACCAACCTGAAATAATGAAAACTCATGCATTTGATTTAGTTTTCCTGGTAATTATAGCAAACTTGGTACTTTTCTTCATTTCTGGTATATTAACATCTGTATTTAATGACCATTAAGTCTTTACCACATGGGATATGTATCGTAGCCATTGTTACATGCTCCTTCTTGCATTCACAACCTTATAACACACATCCACTTGGTTTTCTTTGGAAGGACGAGGTCCGTGTCATCACTGTCTTCTCTCATGCATCTCTGAAAATGTACATATGGGCTAAGAACAGCTTTTTCCTGTTCTCAAAACTAGTTACAGCCTAAAAAATTCCTCTGATAACTGGAATTTACCCAGATAATCTTTCAAGACTTTCATTAACTTTGTCTGTAAAATGGTCACTTTTTCCAATCACACAGCAATTTTACTGATGGAAGCAGTTCACAGAGAAGAAACGGCCATTTCTCAAAACAATTTTTATGGGTTTCATTGGAACTTATAATTCAAAGGTATGAATAGTGGTCAAAGGATTGGACTTATATCAGATGAAAGTAAACTACTCTGGGCCACAGCATCAAGACCAACCTTCTCTTTAAAGTAAAAATATTGAATTCCAGTAAATTAAGAGGATCATGTTTAGTTCTGAATTCCATCATGGGTCTAGTTTTGACAAGTGAGACAGAAAAGACGTGGAGGGAAGAGGTAATTAGAGAAAAGGGGGGAGGAAAGAGAAATAACATAGGAGAAGAAAAAGGAAGGAATAGAAAAAAAATAAAAGAATAAAGAATAGAGAATTGAACTAAGAGAAGTCCTTGAAGGCCACCATAAATTGCCTTAGTTTACCAACTTCCACTTAAAACCTAACATTCTGCAGTTTTTTTAGGAGAATACTTTCTGTCCTTATCACAAACACAATATGTGAACAATCAAAGAAGAAAGTGGTGGCGGTGATCCTGGTTCTTAGAAGGCAACCATGTAACATGGGATAGATTGTTCTATGTCTCAAAACCAGAAGAGTTGGTGGCGAAAGTGACATGATTTTATCCTTTGATACATGATTGTCCTCTTTGGCTACAAAAGGTAACACTAGAAGGATTTTGCTATTATTCAGAGAAGACTTCAAAGTCTTATTTCTAGAGAATATTGTATTTGTACATCACGTCCAAAGAGTCAAAGCAATTTTATCTCAATTCCCTCATTTCTCTTATTCTTCACACAAACTCTGTGAAAGAGTTGATGAAGGTTTTTCCCATTGTCCTTTATTAAAAAGTTTTTTGAAGAAAAAAATTGTTAAGCATTAATTGACCCAAAAATTATTTAGAATTGTTTTTGTTTAATTTTGAAGTATGTGGGAGATTTTCCTAGATATCTTACTCTGATTAATTCCTAGTTTGATTCTGTTATCAGCAGAGAATGTATTTCATCTGATTTTGATTCTTTTAAATTAATTTAAATGCATGCTCTAATTTGATAAATGTACCAGGTGAACCTGAAAAACTGTGTGTTCTTCAATGACTGGGTCTAATGCTCTGTACAAATTAGATTTAAGCAATGTACAGATTTATGTCTGATCCTACCAATTGCCAATGGACAACTATTAAACTCTCTTAATATATGACCTTGTAGTTTTCTGGTTCTTTTAATTCTGTAAATTTTGCTTCATGTGTTTAAAAACTCTGTAAATAAACACATATACTTATGATTATTGTCTTCCTGATACATCGTTCCTTTTATCATTATGAAATATTCCTCTTCTTCTCTAATAATATCATTTGTCTTGAAAACCTTTTTTCACATAGTAAAATATTTACTCCAGTCTTCTTATGCTTCTTGTTTGTATGGTATATCATTCTCCAACTCTATGCTTTGAATCTGTCTATGTTTTCATATTTAAAATGTGTCTTTCTAGCCAACATATAGGGTCTTGTTTTCTTATCCATCTATCAACCTCTGCCTTTTTAAAAATTTAGATTTATTTTTCAATTAGAGTTGCATACAATATTGTATTAGTTTCAGGTATATAACATAGAGTCAGTCTCTGCCTTTTAACTAAGTGTTTAGAACAGTGCTACCAATTTTGTCAAAACTTAAAAGTTTCTACTCTTTGAAAGGCACCACTAAGAAAATAAAAAGGAAAGCCAGAGACTGGGAGAAAATATTTGCAATACAAATATCTCACAGAGAAAATTTTTTGAGACTATGTAAAGAATTTCTACAACTCAATAATAAGATGAACAAACCAATAAGAAAAAAAGGCAAACAATTTTAATATACATTTACCAGAGAAGATATATGGATGGCAAAAAACTACACAAAAAGTTGCTCAACATCATTAGTTATTAAGGAAATGAAAATAGCACTATACACACACCAGAATGTCTAAAATTAGAAAGATTGACAATACCCAGTGTTGGTAAAGATGTGGAACAACTGGAATTCTCATATTGCTGATGGGAATGTAAAATATGACAACCACTTTGGAAAATAGTTTTGCAGTTATTTATGTAGTTAAATATGACCCAGTCATTCCACTCTTAGGTCTTTATGCAATATAAATAAAATCTACATAAATACTTGTACATGAATGCTTATAACAGCATTATTTATAATAGCTGAAAACTGGAAACAGCCCAAATTTCCATAGACATGTGACTGGGGAAAACAAATTATGACACATCTATAATATGAAATACTATACATAATGCAGCAGTTATATACACAATGGTGTGAATGAATCTCAAAAAAAATGTTATGCTGAGCAGAAACCTGACTCAAAAGAATATTTAACTAATATGTCACCCTTAGGACATTCTAGAAAAGTCCAAGTTAATCAGCATGACCACAGACACATCAGGGGTTCCTAGAGCTAGAAGTAGGTATGGAAACTGGGGAACAAGAAAGAGATTCACAGTAGGAGAACAGGATAAAACTTTTTGGGTGATGACAATAGTCTATATCAGTGATGGCGAACCTATGACACGCGTTTCAGAGATGACACGCGAACTCATTTTTTCGGTTGATTTTTCTTTGTTAAATGGCATTTAAATATATAAAATAAATATAAAAATATAAGTCTTTGTTTTACTATGGTTGCAAATATCAAAAAAATTCTATATGTGACACGGCACCAGAGTTAAGTTAGGGTTTTTCAAAATGCTGACACACTGAGCTCAAAAGGTTCGCCATCACTGGTCTATATTTCCATTGAGGTGGTAATTACATAGGTATAGACATAATTCTAGATACATTTAACTGTACATTAGAAATGGATAGATTTTACTTTCTGTAGATTATATCTCAATGAAGTTTACTTTATGTTTCATTTTAAATTTTATTGAATTTATGGGGGTGACATTGGTAAATAAAATTATTTCAGTTTAAAGTGTACAATTCTATATATAATACATCATGCTTCTGTTGCAGTGTGTTTTCACTACCCAAAGTCAAGTAGCCTTTTGTCACTATTTATCCCCTCTTTACCCTCTTGTATCTGCTTCCACCCCCTTTCCTTTACTCACCATACTGTTGTCTGTGTCTAAAGTTTTTTTTTTCTTAATCCCTTCACCTTTTTCACCTAGCCCATCAACCCCCTCCCCTCTGCCGCTGTCAGTCTGTTTTCTGTATCTATGAGTCTGTTTCTATTTTGCTTATTTTGTTCATTAGATCCCACATATAAGTGAAATCATATGGTATTTGTCTTTCTCTGATTGGCTTGTTTCACATAGCATAGTACTCTATTGTCGCAAAAGGTAACATCTCTTTCTTTTTTCCAACCAAGTAGTATTCCACTGTGTGAATGTACTACAGCTTTTTTATCTACTCATCTACTAATGGCATTTGGGCTACTTCCAAATCTTGGCTATTGTAAATGACACTACAGTGTACATAGGGGGCACATATTCTTTCAAATTAGTGTTTTTGGTGTCTTTGGGTGTGCTAGTATACCCAGAAGCGGACGTTTTATTTTAAAATACATTTTTATTGATTTCAGAGAGGAAGGTAAAGGGAGAGAGAGAAACATCAATGATGAGAGAGAATCCTGCATGCCCCCTACTGGGGATCATGCCTGCAACCTGGGCACGTACCCTGAGCAGGAATGGAATCGTGACCCCCTTCCTGGTTCATTGATCCGTGTTCAACCACTGAGGCATGCCAGCTGAGCCAGGGTCATCCTTTTAATTAGGAAGCCTTAGGAATCTTAGATAACAGTTGACAAGAAGAAGGTTAACAATCCAAAGCTTACTTAGAGTAACTCCTCCATCCGTGTGTTACAGCTGTTTGGCTGATTAGTTCAGCTGTAGCCTGCCGGCACGTTATGTTTAGTGGCTTCCTGACTTCCTGCACACTACTCCGTTTCGAGAACTTCTTTCTTAGTCCTTGCTATTTTACATTTCTACTCTTTTCGTGATTCTAACTAATCTTTAAAATTGGTATCCAGCTTCTATACAGTTCATTCCTGAGAGAATGAATTGGGGAAATATGCTCAGTATTTCTCTGTTAATTTAGACAACATCACTAAGCTATCTTGTCCAAAATTCTGTGATAAAGTCATTCAGGGCTTTAAATGTTATTGATTTTGGGTCCAATAAAATTAGGTGAATAACAACTTGGTGGTAAGGTGAGTGTGCATACACTTGCGTGGACATGCATACACACACACACATACACACACAGACACCTCAGCTGTAAGCAAAAAGGTTACAAAACCTCTGAAATATATAGTTTGTGGTGAAGGAAAACATATCTGTGGAGGTCCATGAAACAGCATTTGAATGTTCTAACACTCTCTAAGTCAAAGACTGTCATTTCCATTTCCACATGAGATATACTAGTAAATATGAGATATACTAGTAAATATGAGATATACTAGTAAATATGAGATATATAACCCAAAGTACTTCAAATGCTGGGTGTTTTGGGGTTTTTTTTTGTTTGTTTGTTTGTTTTTAATTAGAACTGCTTCAATTTTATTGGTTGTAACTAGTCTGTTCTTGATTCAGTCTTGGAAGCTTATATGTTTCTAACAATTTATCCATTTTTTCCAGATTGCCAAGTTTTCTGGCATATAGCTGTTTGTAATAGCATGCTACTTTTAAAGGATAACAAATGTACGCCTTTATATGTGACCGTCGTTACCTACCGTTGGGAACATCTGCTGTGTAAGCCATCAGAAAATGCTGGTTTGGAGATTTTTTTCTGGGCATTTCAGTTATTGTCCATGTCTCTTTCTTTGAAGATCATTGGCCTCCAGGGTCCCCTGGGCAGATGCCAAGGAGCCTGCACAGCTCATGTCCAGGCTCAGTGAGCTCGGGCAACTAAGGCCTCCCTGGTCCTCAACAGTCCCCGCACGGTGGCCCAGCTGGTGCCACACACCTGCAACCTATCGGGGAAGTCCCAGGCCTCAGGAATTCCAGAAGGGGTTGGCCAGCCATTGAGGAGTCGCCCTGTACCCTTTGCCATCCTCTCTCCTTGCACTGGACTTGCGCGTGCCCGCCCCGCCTTCTAGCATTCTCACCCACCCCCCAACCCTCGCTTCCACGCTCCCGTCCCCCCACAACCCCGCGAGCCTCTGGGAACAGCAGTTGGTTCGGTTAGGCTGGAGTTAGTCCAGTGCAGGGGAGACCTCGACAGGGAGGGAAGCTAAGGAGAAACTCACCCAGTTTCTACTCTATTCTTGGGTTCCTTTGGCGCGCAACTGACTCTAGGAATAGATGGACAAACAGCTTTGTAAGTTTCCTGTCTTACCGCTGACACAGTCTCTTGCCCTGTGGCCTCCCCAGTGCGTTGCCTGTCGGCTTTGATGATGCCCCGCCTGGCTGGGACCACCCTGCGACTCCTGCACCAGCTGAGGGCCCCGACCCAGGGCTGCTCCGCCAGGACCGGGTACCTCTCCCACCTGCCTTGGCACCGGGCAGAGAGGCGGTGGCCTGGGGAAGACCACTGTCTCCTCTGGGTCCCCCATGGTGAGCTGGAAGGACCCTCCAGGCAACCTTGTGCCTTCTGCTCTAATTCCATGGCATTTGGATGCTCATGGACCATCCACATCCCTCCCCCAGGGCACGGATGTCTCCCCCACATGCACCATCTGAGCTGACAGTCAAGGCTGTGAAGCCCCTGCCCTCCAGTGCATCCCACTTCCTTGCCCAAAGGACATGGACGTGAAGGTCCAAGAAGAGCCCCCAAGAGGGATGGCAGAGAAGGAAGCGGACCCGGAAGACAGAAACGGACGGGAAGATCGCAACAGTCTGCCCCGGGGTGGTTCGCTTTGCAGCTTAGAGCTTTGTTTTTGTTTCCCCACCAGTAACACGCGGCTATTACCTGCCTCACAGTTGTGACGTCAGCCTACCTGGGAACATTTTACTGAAAACCCAGGAGGCAGTGAGGAGGGGGGCATAAACACTGCCCCCACTGGAGGTTGCCAGAGGAAGTATTTGTAATACTCGCACCGAACAGTCCTCTGTTGCCTGAGATACAAATTGAACTGGTGTCCTGTATTTAATTCGGCACCCGCTACATATATGTCGTGCTGGGGAGGGTCTCTGGAGATCCAGAGTAGGACTTGTACCATTCTGTATTTCATCACGAATTGAGTATCTACTTGGACACACTGAGGAAAGGAAAGTCTGTTTACATGTGAATCCTCTGTATAATGTACAGTTACTTGCTCATGGTTAAGATTCATTGAATATTTGCTGAATGAGTGAATGAATGAATGATCTCTAATGTGCCAAAGTGGGGTTACTAATTGGAGTATTTTATGATTTTCATAGTCACAATGTCTTAATCTCAAAATGCTTTGTAATAATAAAAGAGAAGTGCACATTTGAATGTTGGCCTTGTCGGCTCTATTGTAGTAGGTCCAGCGAGGAAATACATAAAAGATAAAGGTCGTCGGAGAACAGTTCTCTGCTCTTTCCCACAGAGATGTCAGTGAGACATCATGCTGAAGATTCACTGTGAGAATCGGTGTTCACAGGGCTATCTCCGAAGCAGCTGTACATCACAGTCTTGTAGAATTGTATCAAGACTGTACCAGCGGTGCAAACAGAAATGAGTCCCTTTGATAAAGTAGCTTTATCCACAAAGCATAACCTGAGATATAGTAGGAGGGCATTAGACTAAAACCGCTTGGAGGGATTTTTGTGACCACCATGCTTTCAAATGTGAAGCTTCTGTATTATTAAAACATAATAATATGTTTTATCCTATTTTCTCAGTGAGGTTCTGAATCAATAGACAGATGAGCTCCCTGAAACTTCGGGACATAGAAACATTTAATGCAAGAATTATGCAAACAATGATTATGCAAGCAATAATTAATAACCTTGTTTAATACTGAAAATGCAAAAAAAAAAATCTCAAGTTGTAGATTTTATTCAAATTCCCAAAGCAGTAAGCTGAGAACACACGGCAGCAAAATAACTGTTCAAATTACAATTGCCCTACTTTGCTTCTTTATTACAACAAAGATGGATGAAGTGACACATGTCCTGGCCCTTCATTCCTCTTTCCTCATAGCTGCAGGCTTTCTGTATTGATGAAGTTGCTGTGGAATCCACAGGGGTCTGTGCATCAGGATATGTTTGGGCTAGAAGAGGGAGATTGTCCCAATATTTAACACACTGAATAAAAATGTTTTTCTTGCCTGGCCGGCGTGGCTCAGTGGTTGAGTGTCAACCTGTGAACCAGGTGATGACGGTTCTAATCTGGCTGGGGCACATGCCCGGGTTGTGGGCCCGATCCTGAGTGGGGGGTGCACGGGAGGCAGCCAATCAATGATTCTCATCATTGATGTTCTCTCTCTCTCTCTCTCTCTCTCTCTCTCTCTCTCTCTCTCTCTCTTTCTCTTTCTCTCTCTCTCTCCCCCCCCCTCTCTCTCTCTCCCTTTCTCCCTCCCTCTCTGAAATCAATAAAAAATAATAAATGTTTTTCTTAGAAACTTTTCTAGGAACTCAATAGGAGAAATCTTCATAGGCTAAAGATAATTTTGACAGGCAGTCACTTCTCTCTTAGATTTTTAGTTTGCTCACCCATATAAATGACCCTACGATTACATGCCCTTTGATTTTTTTTCAAAATGAACTTCTTTTATAAAGACCCCCTTTGGCTATATTTTCTGACATTTTCTAAATCCTCATGAACTGGCATTTTAGTCTAACAAGGGTATAATACACATTTAAAATTCTTTAAAGTCACAGAATAGAATTTAGGCATTAGGATTAAAATTATGCCATTAAAACCTTACATGTCATGAAAAAATTTAAAAGCAAAAACAATGTTATAAAATAATCTAATGTTTAATAGTTCTGTGTCAATTCATTTTCATTTCTAGCAGCGTGGAGATTTGATTTTAATCTGGATGATGTTTGGGAATCTTAGGAAAAGAAATATAACAACAGCACTCTGATATAATCATGATCCTTTCTATCTTCCAATGGCCCATCTGGCCAGAAAGAAAAAAATGGTAGAATCTGTAAGGCAGTGTTTAGGGCTGCTCTATGCTAAGCTTAGCGCTGGTAAATTCTGTCCTAGGTCATAAGCCAAAAAAAAAAAAAAATTGATTGAAGCCTCTTAGTTAGGATTAATCTTATTAATATGCCAGCTTTTGAAGGAATATCCCATAAAAATTTAAAGGTTCATATAGGCGCTTTTAACCAAGGACATGCAAGGTAGAATGTACTGTTTTATTCCCCAATTAGATGAAAAGGAGTAAAAAGAAATAAAGTTGTCTAATGTTGGCAGGAGTGTGAAATATATTCGTGGGCACCATTGGCGGTAGACCAAGTAGATATGGTCCACTTGGAATTTTTTAAAAAACAACAACAACAACATGTTTAAACATTTAAAATGTGTTCCCTGTAAGTAAGAAATTCCATACCGTAATTTTATCCTATTGAGATGTGTTAAAATGTTAGAATTAGTCATACCTAATATTGATTGATTGCTCAGTGTGTGCCAGCATTGTTCTAAGTGCTTCACAAACATCAACTCATTTTACTATCGGTATGACTCCATGAGGTAGGTACGATTATTATCAGGAAACAGGCCCAGAACAATGAACTAAGTTGCTCAAGGTACACAGTATCGGAGCCAGAATTCCAATACCAGACCCAGCACTCTTAACCATTTCATCTCACTGCTTCTCTCAGTAGAGCTACCTGTATTGCACACGGGCACAGAAGGCTACTCATTGCAGCACTGTTTGTAATAGGAAAAAATTAAAAGCAAACTAATAGCTACCAACAAAAAAATGATTAAATGAGTTATGGGTACTTCCAACACAAACTAAGCTGTGTCAAATTTCCAAACCTATAGAAATACTCAAAATACACAACTTTTTTAAAATTTACTTTATATGCCAAGGGTTGGGTTAATTGTCAGTACTTGGCACATTATTTGTGGGGAGGCATAGGACAGGAGTTGGCTCAAGGCACCTGCCCCTGCCTTGACTTTTCCAAACAAGTCTGAGCCCTGAGTGCTTACTTAGACATGCCCTTGCTTAAAGGATGCATGTGCTTTCTCAAGGATGCTTACCCTACTGATAGTATCTAATAGTTACTTTTAGTTCAAGCTGTTGTTCCCATAAAAGCCTAAGGAGGCAGGCGAACAGGGCTATTTTTCTCCTAAAACAAAACAGCCCCTTAGCCTCTCTTTCACAGAAGCCTGTGTCAGAGCAATCATTCATCTGTCGCTCAGGGTCTGCCGGTCAGCCCCGACAATTATTATCATTGGTCCTCACAAGACATGTTCTGGTTCTGTTTGTTTTGTTTTTTCTCATTCCTGTTTCCTCTTCTCCCTCAATGTATTTAGACCATAGTTGATGTATTCTTATTGATGAATTGTTTTTTTGGATGCATATTTTAATATACACAAAAGAACTATGTTATAGCCCTAGCTGGTTTGGCTCAGTGGATAGAACATCGGCCCGTGGACAGAAGGGTCTCGGCTTTGATTCTGGTCAAGGGCATGAACCGTGGTTGCAGGCTCCTCCCCGGGCCCTGGTCGGGGCCTGTGTAGGAGGCAACTAATCGATGTGTTTCTCTCATATAGGTATTTCTCTCTGTATTTCCCTCTACCTTCTACTCTCTTTCAAAATCAATGGAAAAATATCCCCAGATGAGGATTTAAAAGAAAAGAACTATATTATATATCTTTTTGTGATTTCTTCATATATATATATATTGATTTCAGAAAGGAAGGAAGAGGGAAAGAGAGATAGAAACATCAATGACGAGAGACAATCATTAATCAGCTGCCTCCTGCACACCCAACACTGAGGATCGAGCTCCCAACCCGAGCATGTGCCTGGGCTGGGAATCCAACCATGACCTCCTGATCCATAGGTTGATGCTCAACCACTGAGCCACGCAGGTCACGCTGTGATTTCTTCTTTACCTAGCAACACATTTTTATGATATATCCAAGTTGCTATGTGTATAATTAATTCAATGCTTCTATACACATACTACAAGGTAAGCAACAACACAGCTTACCATCAGCTTCTCTTGTGGTCGATGCCAGAGTTGGTTGCAATTTCCTGCCAACAAAAATCACACTGTGCTGAGCTTTCTTACACATGTCCCCTTGTGGATCCTCTCAGCATCACGTACAGGAGCAGAATTGCTGGGTCTTACAGAGTAAGTGAAAACTTATTGTCATGAATTACTGCAGGCTATTCTGCAGAATGGCTGCACCAGTACTCACTTTCAGCAGATACACATGAATATCCCTAAAGCACCATATTCCTGCCCATATGTGGCATTATCCAATGTTCTCATTTTTGTCAGTCTAATAGAAGTGACATGATACCCGATTGTTTTAGTTTTATTCTGAAATCAAATTAAATATATCCAAACTTAAACAGTAGTAACAGGAGCCCTGGCCTGTTGCTCAGTGGTTAGTGCATCTGTCTGCAGACCCAAGGGTCACAGGTTCAATTCCCAGCCAAGCGCATGTACCTTGGATGCAGGTTCATCCCCTGGCTCTTATCGGGGCACATGCAGAAAGCAACTAATCAATGTGTCTCCCTCACGTCTCTCTCCCCCTCCATTTTCTCCCTTCCATTTTCTCGAAAAAGCCAATGGAAAAATATCCTTCGGTGAGGATTAAAAAACAAAAAAATTAGTAAAAGAAAACTTGGTGGTTCAAAGACCAAAAGGGAAACCCACAGTCAGCGATGGCATCATAAATTAGGTGCGTATACAGGCCCCCTCCTGTATGGAGATAGGCCCTTGAATTTTATGAGTTGAAATGGAGATTCTTGCAGATAGATGAGGCCCTGAGTCATGATTTATTTCAGAAGCATGATGTAAGAGGAAACTTTAAGTGCAAGTTGTGTAAATAATACCAGTAGAAGAAAGGAAGAATGATACAGAAATAGAAGGCAGGCATTATAGGACACATTATTTAGCCAGCTAGTATGTAAGGTGGACAACTGGAGATTAATCTGTGGGAAATACCTACATTACAGTATTCTCGCCCAAAGAACAGGGGAGCTGGGAAACATACACACAAATTCCAGAAAATCACTGATTGATAGATGCGCCTAGAAATATTGGTTCCTCTGCGGTTCAAGGCTGGCTGAGTGATAGGGATGGAGATGCAGATACAGATACTGAAATCAACTAGAGCATAGAACAAGCTGCAGAGAGCGCTGATGCAATCTCCATGCCCCACTCTGAAGCACTTGACCCAACATTAAGTTTACTCTGCTAATGCTTCTTCAAGGTGTCGTCTAGCTGCAATGTCTCAAAATAAATTCTCAACAGGTTGAGTGGGAAAAGTTATAGTTGCTCCTAAGCCCATAACTGATAAACATGATCTGCCTCTTCTTCCATTCATTCAAGATTCCCCCAGCTCCTGGCCAGCACTGGTGCTGATGAACAGGACTGGCCCAATGGGGTAACCACTTCATGCTTGAGTGGTTGAGGACCCGGGGGGCTTGTTCTGTCAGGCCACAGTGGCTGCAATTGCCCATTTCTGATTATACTGGAAAGAGAAGCACCAGAGAGAATCTTTCCTATTCCTATTATGACCACTACCCCTACCTCCTCAGGATTGTCTGGGTTGATTCCTTCTACCAAGGTAGCAATTCCTACCTTTGTCGGGATGATAAAGATCCCAAAATGACAGGTAGCTGCTGTAGCTTTGGGTTTAGTGAAAACTCGGCTAGTCTTCTGGTGGAAACGTTCCTCCTTTGAAGACAAAGACCCCCGGTAGAGGCTATACTTATGGGGAGGGGATAGGAAGCAAAAGATCCCCAAATGAGCAGGGTTACTCCTATGTCCATCTTTGGTTTCTAGATTCACGTGTTGACATAGAGAAGACTACATAATTACCTTTGGCTAAAAGTGTGCACCATATCTTGATAAATTGAAGCTGTTTATACTCTATGATTAATGATTCTAGGACTCAGTATTACAAACCCTAGTGTATGTTTACAAGGAAACACAAGATACTCATTGCAGCATGGCTCATATCATCAAAGGTTGGAAATATGACAAAGGAAATTGATACAGAAATATCCTCAGAGTCCTTTCCAATTTTGATTTTCAATTTTGTCCATTACTACCGATTTCTGATATTATAAGATTTATGTAAGAATTTGATGTACTGATTCTAAAATGTATAATGTCTAGCCTGCAACACAGAAGGCACTCAATAAATAGTCATTTGCTTAGGTTTTTATTATTACCTAGAATGACAGTATATTCTGTGACTAAAAACAAACAAACAAAAATCACAGAAGTGAATTTTTAAAAATATAAAAGAAATCAGAAAACTTATGTTCCTAGTGAAAACCTCTGGCTCCCTCCTAGAACTGGTTTTCATTTATCATGAGTGTAACTTCAAGAATTAGATACAGGAAAACCCTTTCAGTGGTTCTCAACCTTCCTTATGCCGCGACCCTTTAATACAGTTCCTCATGTTGTGGTGACCCCCAATTTCATTGTTACAAATTGAACATAATTAAAGTATAGTGATTAATCACAAAAACAATATGTAATTATATATGTGTTTTCCGATGGTCTTAGACGACCCCTGTGAAAGGGTCGCGACCCACATTTTAGAACCTCTGCCTTAGATGATGAGACATCCCCTACTTATTAGGGATCAGGGTGACTTGAAGTGGGATCGCCTGTGGAGTTTGCCGAGTGGAAGCTTTTGTGACTGAGCTTGAACTTGGTTGGTGATGGGAAGGTGTGGGAGGCTTTCTTTCCATGCAAAGCCGAGAGAGAGGCTGCTGGTTTCCCTGTGCCCATGGAGGGTGGCGTTTCCTGACAAGAAGAGCAGGACAGCACAAATGAGCTTTCCAGCTGGTGCCGAAAAACAATCCCTCATGCAGATTCTCAGCAGGAGGCTTTGCTGATGACGGGGAGGGCGTAGCTGAGACGGAGTGACTGGGCTCTTCAAACAGAAATTTGGGAAGCCTTACCACAGCAGGCGACACCTGCGACTTGGTCAACACGTCTGAGAGCTTCTGATCCTGGGCACTTGCTCGCTTGACCTTCCTGGGGTGACTGAAACTGCCCTTGAAAGGCCACTGGCTTCCAGTAAATCCCAAGACAATTCCCTTTCCATCCCTGATGGCCACCCGGGTGTGCGTGTTTGTAAAGCCCCGCTCCTTTAAATCACTTTTCCAATGACCCGATTCTCACTTATATTTTGCAAAACACTGTATTGGGGATTGTCCCCAAGTAGCCACCGGTGAGTTAATGGACTCCGAAGTAAATCTGTGACCGAAAATAGCTCTCTCCTCCAATGCAAGCGGAGAGAAATGTGAGTCTTTCTTCATTATGAAAAGTCTCACGGAGACATTTATTTTTATTATCTCAAAATTGGTCTGTCCTCTGTGACAGTTCTTTAACCACTGAGCCTGGCAAGATAGAGAGGGAGGTGTTTCTCTGGAAGAACCCTAATTGCCTGCACTGTGGATCAATAGGCCCGGATGATAGGATATGAAGAAATATTTGTATGTTGCTTGCTTATCTGCATTTCATTGGTTGATCCCCCCCAGAATAGCATTTTGAAAATATTTAAAAGATAAACTGCTTCTTTCCTTCAGAATTCAATTTATCATAAAGTACAATCTCATATTTTTCAATGTTCCTATTGTTTTTATGCCCTAATTGGTTATATTCCAAAACAACGAAAGGCGTAATTTATTTCGTCAGCTATCACACTCAATAGTCCAATTATTCTGACTTCTGTTTTGATATAATGTTGATAAGCAGCAACCACATTATTACTATTTTAGCATTGTCCCCAATACAACAAAAACCTGATGGATGTAAATATTTCTTTCAGTTTTAAGAAATCAAATCATCTGTGAACTATTATTTAAATAAAACTCCTTTGCTGGTGAAATTTTTCACTAGCTAGTAATTATTTTTATGTTGTAGATATGGATCTATTCCTATGATTTATGGGGAACCAATGGCATATGATAATCTAAATAAATTATAATTATTTTAATTTTTTAAAACTACTTGAAACCAAGATGGCGGCATAGGTAAACACGGGAGTTTGCTGCCTCGAACAACCACTTCAAAAATACAACTAAAAGACGGAACGGACATCATCCAGAACCACAGGAAAGCTGGCTGAGTGGAAGTTCTACAACTAGAAGGAAAGAGAAAAGCATACCAAGGCTCAGAGGAGGCGCAGTGTTGAAGTAAAATACTAAGGTGCATGCGAAGCGGGCTGGAGGCTGAGGGCGCGGTTGTCGTTTTCAATCGGGAGGGAGTCTTAGGCTCTGAGCTCCAGTTCTGGGTGAGTCTCAAAGGACCCACACTCATACGGGAGAAGTGGGACTGTCTGGCATCGCTCAGAACCCTAGGGAAGCTTTCTCTCCATGGGGCTTGCAGCGACTACTGGGACACTGAGAAGCAGAGCCTCTGAGGGCAAGACTGAGAGCAGCCATAATTGCTAACCCCGCCCTGTTGTTCCCGTGGGACCCGCCCCACCCAAGCCCTGCTGGGAGGCTTTTGCTGGATAGCCTCAGGCAAAGGCTAGATTAGCACCTCCTTAGAGATCCAGGAGCCAGGAAGCCCAGAGGTCAGAGTGGGACCATCCAGCTTGCAGCTCGTGGAACCATAAAAGACACACTCAGGGGGCAGACTCAGTGAGCACCAAAGCCCCATCGAAGCAAGTCTAGCCCCAGAGGGGTATCTCCAGCACAGAAGTTCTCCCACCGCAGACACAGCTGATTCTCACAGCCAATTGGCCTGGAGGTCAATTCCTCCCAGTGATAACTACAACAATCAAGGCTTACCCACAACAAGACTGTGCACAAAGCCCACAAGGGGGTACACCAAGAGTATCTACCTCAGGTAATTGGGACACTTAGCACAGAAAGCCACTCTATAGACACAGCGAAGCATAAAAATGCCGAGACAAAGACACAGGACACAAACGACAGAATTGGAGGAAAGCAAACTGTTGGATATAGAGTTCAAAACCACACTTTTAAGATCTTTAAAGAACTGTTTAGAAGCCGCCGATAAATTGAGTAAGGCCCTCGAAAAGACTGGTGAGACCGCCAATAAATGTAGTGAGATCCTCAAGAAATCTAATGAGACCCTCGATGTTATGATAAAGGACCAACTAGAAATTAAGCATACACTGACTGAAATAAAGAATATTATACAGACTCCCAATAGCAGACCAGAGGGTCACAAGGATCAAGTCAAAGATTTGAAATATGAAGAAGCAAAAAACACCCAACCAGAAAAGCAAAATGAAAAAAGAATCCGAAAATATGAAGATAGTGTAAGGAGCCTCTGGGACAGCTTCAAGCTTACCAACATCCGAATTATAGGGGTGCCAGAAAATGAGAGAGAGCAAGATATTGAAAACCTATTTGAAGAAATAATGACAAAAAACTTCCCATACCTGGTGAAAGGAATAGACTTCCAAGTTCAGGAAGCGCAGAGAACCCCAAACAAAAGGAATCCAAAGAGGACCACACCAAGACACATCATAATTAAAATGCCAAGTGCAAAAGACAAAGAGAGAATCCTAAAAGCAGCAAGAGAAAGAAAATCAGTTACCTACAAGGGAGTACCCATACGACTGTCAGCTGATTTCTCAACAGAAACTTTGCAGGCCAGAAGGGAATGGCAAGAAATATTCAAAGTGATGAATACCAAGAACCTACAACCAAGACTACTTTATCCAGCAAAGCTATCATTCAGAATTGAAGGCCAGATAAAGAGCTTCACAGATAAGAAAAAGCTAAAGGAGTTCATCACCACCAAACCAGTATTATATGAAATGCTAAAAGGTATCCTGTAAGAAGAGGAAGAAGAAGAAAAAGGTAAAGATACAAATTATGAACAACAAATACACATCTATCAACAAGTGAATCTAAAAATCAAGTGAATAAATAATCTGATGAACTGGTGATTGTAATAGAATCAGGGACATAGAAAGGGAATGGACTGACTATTCTTGGGGCGGGGGGAGAAAGGGGTGTGTGGGTGAGTGAAGAGATTAGACAACAATCGTGCACCTATGGATGAGGACAGTGGGTGGGGAGTGAGGGCAGAGGGTGGGGTTGGAACTGGGTGGAGGGGAGTTATGGTGGGAAAAAAGAGTAACTAATGTAATAATCTGAACAATAAAAATTTAATAAAAATAAATAAATTTTAAAAAGCTACCAATTAAAATATAAGTTTTCAGCAAAGGGGTATAATAAAGTCTATATAAAATAAAAATTATTTGTGGTACTTTTTTCATCAAAGGACATTTTTAGATCTTGCTGTGACAATTAACTAAGGCTACATTTAAGTACCTGACAAAATACAAACTATTATGATGGTAATTTATACTTTTCTCTATTTTTTTCTTTACTTCTTATTTATTTCTAAATAACCCTGTCATTTTGAAAGAAACCAAGAAATGTATTGTGTTTTCAGGTCCCCACAGGAGGAAAGCCTCCCATTGAAGCTGGAAAATTCATAGCAAGCATCCTGTAAGTTATATGAGAAGGTACACCTAACACAGAAGTCCAGGAATGCTCAGAGAACCTAGTTCCCCTTGAGGGCATAGCTCCGTGTCTTGAAATAATTGAGATCTTATCAAATTTCACCAGATGCCAATAGAACACAGTCATTCGTTTTAAATTGGGACCCTCTAAATTCCTTCAGTCTGTAAAGCAATCACCATAGTGCCATTTGTATAGACATTTCTTTAAAAACTACATTTTAATGGTGACAGTTACATTATTTTTAGCTTTGCATAACAGCTGCAGCCTATAATTAAGATGACTAGAATTTATAGATGACATTCGTCTTTAATAATACAGTATTTTGTGTTGGTCACACAAATTGCTGTTCAGAGTTCAGAGCCTGCACCCAGGACTCTTCATGTATTAGTGGAATCTGGGTTAATATTATTTCCAGGAATTAATTATTCCTAGTAGCGCACGAGAACTGCAACATCCAGAAATCAATATCTCAAGCTCTAGTGGCCCCCCTGGGGAGCCTCTCTCCCTGGATACTCCCTGCTTTATTTCCCAGGTGATTAATTTCACACTGTTCCAAGAGCTGCTGTTGCTGTAATCTTTTCAGATCTGTTTTTTAAACAGTTGTATTGAGGTATAATTTACATACCATAAGATTTACCTGTGTTTTATTATTATTATTATTATTGGCAGTATTACAGATATCTCATGTTTTCTCCCACTGTATCCTTTCCACCTAGCCTCTGTCCCACCTCAGGCCTTCCACACACTGTTGTCTGTGTCCATGGGCTGTGCATATATGTTCTTTGGTTAATCTCTTCCTGTCCCCACCACCCACCCTCCCTTCTGAGATCTGTCATTCTGGTGTATGCATCCATGTCTCTGGACCTATCTTGTTCTATTTTTGATCATCACGTCATTGATTTTTTAACTGGAATATTCTAAATCCCCATGTCAGGTACCATACCATCTTTTTTCTTAATCAGACCAATTTCTCATAAAAATGTTTTTAGATCTGCCATTGATTGATGTGTCAGAATCACTGAATATGGAAGGAGAATAGAATAGAATTGAATTGAATGAAAAAGAAAGTGCAGTCTTTAATGCAATACTGCAAATTATTGTAATTAGAATTTACTAGAACTTTTAAAACTATAAACATTCATAATCAGAAGATGAATAGGAGGGGAAAAGAGGAAAAATCAAAGCACTAAAAGTGTTTTGGGGAAATGTTTAAAAGAGCGAACCAAAGCCTAACTGGATTTAGAATAAGAGGGTTTGGTCCCAGATGCATCTCCTTCAATCTCACCTGGTCAAATCCAGGGCATCCGTTTGCCTCTCCCAATGCTCCGCTTCCTCTAATTTAATGTAAAATGAGTCAGTTGGGGAAAAAACTCCTTTAAGGTCTCTTCCCATTCTAATATTTTGTGAAAAAAAAGTAAATTATTAGACATCAAAACTGATCATACCTTTTAGGATAAAAAACATAACAAAACCCATTTTTATACAATCATATCACAACATATGTCAAAGGCAAATCCATTTGACACACTAGAGACATTTTCTGTTTGTTCTTTTTCATTGATATTCTGTGGCCACTGGTATTAGGAATTTTCTTTTAAAAATTTTAAACTGCTCTCCTTTGAATTCAGATTCTAGACTTATTTCTAGATGTTCATTAGAATAAGAGAACTATAGAGAAGTTCATGTTGAGTAACAACAAAAAATAAAGCTGATTTTTTTTCCCTCCCAGAAGATCAAGACCTCAACTTCTATTAACCATTGGCTACTCTTTCCAGAGCTAGGTTTATGCTTAAGGAATGATACCGCACCTTAGGCAGGTGTGGGTAAGTTGTGGGTTTGATTCCTGGTCAAGGCACATATCCAGGTTGCAAGTTCGATACCCGGTTGAAGCACATATGGGAGGCAACTGTTTAAAAATGACACTTCCGCCGAAACCGGTTTGGCTCAGTGGATAGAGCATTGGCCTTCGGACTGAAAGGTCCCAGGTTCGATTCCAGTCAAGGGCATGTACCTGGGTTGCGGGTACATCCCCGGTGGGGGATGTGCAGGAGGCAGCTGATCGATGTTTCTCTCTCATCGATGTTTCTAGCTCTCTATCTCTCTCCCTTCCTCTCTGTGAAAAAGCAATAAAATATATTTTTTTAAAAAAATGACACTTCCATTAAGGTTTTTAACCACTATTGCCACAAGTCTTTGATTCTACAAACTTCTTCTTTCAAGTAATTTTCTCCATCATTCTTGCAAACCTCTCCTTGGCACCATTTCAATGAGCATTATCAATGCAAACACAGATTCTTTTCTTCCTACCTTCTCCTCCTAATTTCCTAGTAAACCCTTCACCTTATCTGGTTGCTTGTGAATCTTTCACCGGCTTGCCACTATGAAATGATACACACTGTATATATGCAATCTTTTCCACCCTTCATAAATATCCTGATGCCCAGCCCCTAGGCAGTCTTCTGAGGTGGATAAAGTTTGGTAAGTAGGCAAATACAATCTTCATTGGTCCTTCCAGCCCTATGTAGAGGGCTTTTTTTGGATGGCGCGGCTCGTGTTAAGTATTTAGAGGTTGGTTCCCTGGGCTTCTTGTCATAGGGCATGACTAGGCATTCCCTACACGCACATCAAGCAGCAGTTTTAGACAGACAGTAGTACAAACAGCGCCTCTGCTCCCAGCCACATCTCTTCCCTTCGAGTGCCTGGTGCTTGTGAGCTCTACCTTGGCTCAGTTCTCATCTCTGAATCCTTGATGTGTTTCTCTTGGTCTGGAGACTCTATCCAGAAATACTTCTGAGCCTGCATCCTGAAATACTTCTGCTGTTTGACTGCCTTGATTCTTGGTTTAAATACAGAAAATTTGGAAGTGAGCTAAAAAGTAGAGAATACGTAATCATAGAATGTTAGAGCTGAGAGGGAACCTAGCAAGCATCAAGTTCAAATAATTCCATTTTAGAAAGGAGACAATAGCTTCAAAGAAGCGAAGTGATTGTCCTCGTGATGAGTTACAGCTGGTAAATGATAACGATAGACTTCGGCACCCGAATCCAGTGCCTTCTCTGTGTTGCTGTCAAGAATTAGGTGAGAATTTCATGTATCTTGACAAAGTCAATAAATGAGGGATCTGGGGCTGAAGAGGCTCCTAAATCAAGTATACATGCCATACACCTGTTGTACCTGCAGCTCCCAGTTGTGATTGTGGTTAACAAACTACAAATTTCATATAAATTCAAGATATATTTCTCAATATCACCTTTCTTCATATGAGACTGGCTACAGGAGGAATATACAATTTATTTTTCTCTAACTTTGATAAGAAATGATTTGGTCTCTTTTCTTTTGGAAGATGACATTAGCATTCAGCTGCACTCATCATAAAAATCCCCTGGGATAGAAAAACTTAAACAGGAAGGTATTCTTTATGAACTGGAGTATACATGATTAGAGTTAATATAGTTTAAAAATGGCAAAATTAGTGCAGCTTTGAGGATCCATATCAAGGATAAATAGAGCTCCTTGCCTTTTGAACTAGTATTTGAGCTGACCGGTCTACACTTTTAGTCCTCAACATGTCCTTTACATGTGTGTATTTTAAGTCAAAATTTACTTACCAACTGACTTAGAAAAAAAAAGAACAAAAAGATTGGAAATGCCTTCTTTTCATGCTTAGAAAACGTTGTAGTTCATATTAATGGTAGGTTCACTGTATCATTCTGATATACACAGGATTCCATTTGTTTCTTTATCCTGTTATGATACTGCTGTTATAAACAATTCCCCCTTTGGTCTGACAGCTTGGAAGCCATTTTACTTATTTAAAGAATTATGAGTCTTTCCGAGTTGAATTCCAGAGTAATTATGGTGCTGCCATTGTCTTTGCCAAATATAAATACTATGGTCATGAATAAAAGCATGGCGTGGCAGCCTCTAGACACCATAGCCTGTTTGGAGACTGTTAACCTGAAGATAGTTTGCAGGGAGGCTTATAAGACAGAATAGTGATACTTTCCAAAAGCAAAGACCTCGCTGCTGTGAAATACTGTGGCATTTGGCGCCTGTTGGTGTGCGTCTTAAACACCAGGCAGATCTCACGGGCACCAGAAGTAAACAACTCAACATCCATCTTTTCTTAAGGATAAGTAAAGAATAACGGAAAAATTACCTGCAAATGCCCTTTGCTTAGGCCTAGAGGAGATGGTGCTATCCAAGCACACCTGAAATCAGAAATAAGAAAGTTTCCTAGAAATCTCACACCCTTGCTCTAAAGCCATCTTTCCTTCTGGTGTGCTTCCTGGCCTTGCTGCTCTCCACTCCTGGCCTTGATCTGATGAGTCTTCTTCAATATTCTCTCCCTTGTTTCCACACTTCCTCTCAATTTTCAAACCAAAAGGTAGGTATTGTGGGAAGCAAGGGAAGACCTTGGAGAAGTCATGGAGAAGAACTCAAATATTGAGTCCATACTTTGTGCTAGAACCGGTGCTAAATGCTTTAAATTTATCATTTTATTTAATATCCAAATGAAATTGAGGTGGTTATCAACCTCATTTTGTTTGGGGGTTTTTTTGGTTGTTGTTTTTTGCATTTTTCTCAAAATGTATTTAGCAATGAACAAAACAGAAAAAAAAATTTTTTACCTTCATGGTGCATATATTCTAATGGAAAGACAATAAATATAAGTAACATTTAATACATTAAATATTTATAAGTGCAAAATGCAATATACAGATGATATGTCACAGAACTGTACACCTGAAGCTTATATAATCCTGTTAACCACTGTCACCCCAGTAGATTCAACAACATTTTAAAAATGGGAAGCGAAGGTACTGGGGCAGAGGCTCAGAGCAGGGTGTGGCACAGGGTCCAGAGGAGGCCTCACGGGGCCCCACGTGAGCGATGACGTCATTTTCAGACTCTAGTTCTGCCTGTGTGGGTTAGGTTTTTGTCATTCTGAGCCTCAGGCTGTGCTCACTCTTGAGCATCCTGGGAACTGCTAGGTCTTTTGGAACAAAGAGCCAGATTCTGGAGCGTGTTGACCAAGGTCCTGCCCAGTTCCCCTCGGCCCACGTTCAACAACACTCCTGCCATCCCCACCTTGGAACTCTACTTACTTACTACCTGGAAACCGGTGTGATGTCTCTATAGCACCATTTCCTCCTGCAATAGCTGTATACGTTTCTAGTCTCAGAGGCCATTGCTTAAAAGCATCTCTGAAGCCCTACTCCCAGAATTCCAGTTTCACCTCAGCAGGTTTTGGACCCTGCCCATATCTCCCTGCGGATATGCTGCTTGGGAGTCTTATTGGCTCCTACTCTGTTGCTGTGTGAATCTGGCCACTGCGTTTATTGGTTTTGGGTCTCTTCACAGGGTCTCTTGTGCAGGCCACTGCCAGGCACTGTGTGTGACTGGCCCTGTTTGGAGCCATCAGCCATACACAGCTGTGGGCCCTCTGCTGCAACTGTCAGCATGTGGAAAGGTCCAAGCTTCACACCCAGGACTGCTTTCCCGAGCCCAGGCCCAGAAGCAGGTCAGTCAAAGTCTCAAAGAACAGAGATTGGCCTCTGCCTGCAGGCTGGTTGTTAGTCTCAGTCACTTAATGAGCCTCAGGCTCTTTAGAGCTCAGCAGGGCATAAACTCCACAGAGTGGGGTGTGAAGGCTCCAAATGCGGGGGGGAGGAGGGATGTGGAGCAATCGATTCCCCGCCCCCAAGGCTTAAGCTACACTAATGTTAAAGCTCTGCCTGAGAAAGATGGCTTCTGCATGAGAGAATGACTCAGCACAGCGATCCTGGTGGCTGTCCTCTCAGCGCTCTCCCCAGAGCCACCAACTCCAGACTCCCCTTGTGCAGCTCTAGTCCACTCTGCCCTTCCTCTGCAGGAGTCCAAGGTGACTGGCTGCAAACAAAATTTAATGCATGGCCCTTTAAGGGGGTTCCTGCATTTCTAGTCATCTCTCCCTGCCAGACAGAACCCCCAGTACGTTTCACAGCCAGATATTATGTGGGCACCTTTCCAGGTTCTGACTGGGGAGCCAGGCTTGGGGTTTAGACCCCAGACTTCTGAGCGGGAACCACCCACAACTGAGGTCCCTCCAGAACTTCTCCTGCTCCCTGCAAGAGCCCAGTCAGCCCTCTCGTGCCTCTGCACTTCCTACCAGTCTCTTTACGTCCTTTGTTATAAGGCTTCTCTCCAGCTAGTCTTCAGTGGTTATTCAGGATGATTTTTCTATATTTTAGTTGCAATCTCAGTCTGGTGCTGGGAGAATGTTAGTGTAGCTTCCACTTAATCTGCTGCCATCTTGGAATTCTCTATATTGCTTTTGAAAACTGTTTTTTGTCATTTATTAGCATGGTGCTAATGATAGAAAGTCATCAAATAGTTAAATATGGGTATCTGTGAAATTTCTATTTTCCTTTAAGTGATTAAATTGTGTGGGTTTTTTTTAAAAAAAATGTTGGCATTGGCTACTCTTTCTGCCCATACCACCTGAGTAAGGGAAATGCGGATGAGGACCATGATGCATCACGCCTGGAGCTTCTGCTTCCAAACAGTGATGCCCATATGAGCACTAGACTAGACCACTGTCATTTTCCATACCAGTGCTTAGCGTCCTGCCAGGAATGTGACTTGAGTGTTAAATTTACAAGCACTAACTTAGTGAGAAATTTAAACAGAAATCCAAATGTATCTATGGCAGTTCTAACTTATAGCTTGCTGTTGGCCATATGTGGATTTGGGGAATTAAGGGATTTGGCATGATACTCACGTTGCCTGCTTCTGCCTCTTCTCACTATAATTCAACACAATGTAACAAATATTTCTTAAGCACCTCTAAACAGGACATTGTGCTGAGTACCCTGGGAAATCGATGAGTCAGACCATTTGTACCATCCAGGAATTGAATATATCGGTCTCATTTTATCTTGGGCAGTATTGACTGTGAGTGTCTGCCCAGGGAGGTGTGTGTGGAATTATATTTGTAAGCTGCTCAGAAAAGGATTCTGGGCCACTGTTAGCAAATGCATGGTTTTTCATGGTGGTGATGGTTTTCATAATGACAAATTAAACAGGAAAGAACATTAGCATAACTGGACTAGTTAAGCAGTGTGAGCCCTGCATTTTTAAAGAGGAAATTCTAAGTTTCCTGGTAGGTCATGGAGACTTAGAAATAGATGCCTCAGGTTTGTTGCTGCTTCAATATCCTTGTTATAAAATCCCTTTCCAAAAAGACTCCCCTGGAGAAACACGTATTTCCCTTTTCAGAGGCTTTTCTGGTGGCAAATCTGCCCTGACTTTCTGAATGAAATACAAAATCCTTCCCCTGCCCTGAGTATACTGGAAGAAAAGAATCAATTATTTTATCACAATAATAGTTATACCATAGCTGCATATTTTAGGGACACTCTTTTAGTCACAGCTTCAATATGACTATGATTTCCAATTAGTTGTAAAACAGAAAATATCAGAGCTATCTGGGGTCCTTAACATCTTTAAATCAGTTAATTATTTATTTCCTCCTAACACAAATTAAGGATTTTCAAAGAGAAAAGTGAATGTAGAAAGGGCAATACTGCAAATCCAGAAATAAATGGGCCAAGAAATAGAGATCAATGCATGAAGATACAAGTCACAAATATAGACATTTAGTGAGATGGGGGGGAATCTTGTTAATCTCCAAGTGCTTAAGAAAAAACCTAAGTGTGAGCTGGGCAGCCTACAGGCTATCAAGAAGGTCAGTGCAATTTGCAGCTGGCTATGCCGAGTCAGCACTTCCTATAGTGCAGAGACAGGCTTCACCCAGAGAATATGTAAGTGGCTATCAAGGTACATTTGAGATCAGACATTAAGCCACCTTCAACTTGAGCACAGGTAATTAGAGATATGCGGGGCAATACTACCCTAGGTTTTCACAGTCATGGAGCAGCCCTGTCCCTAGCCATGTGGCATGAGGTCTTCTGAGAGTGGTCATACACCGTGGCTCTGATTTAACTTGTCAGTTGCCTGTGCAGAGAAGAAGCTTTAGATGACCATTACAAAGAGTTCCTTTGAGAAGCTGGAAAATCAATTTAGAAGAGGAGATCTTGAATATTTCACTTTCTGGTGAGAACTAAGCTTCTCTTCATGTCTTTATGGCAGGCAGGCGAGCTGCTCAAACCAGATGCTTGACTCCTTTCAAATTCAGCTGAATAGAAGCCAAAGCATTACAGTTTCTTTTTAACTTTTTATTTTATACTAGAGGCCCAGTGCACGAAATTCGTGCACTCAGGGGGGGAAGGTCCCTCAGCCCAGATTGCGAGAGGGTGCAGGCCCGGCCAAGGGACCCCACCTGTGCACAATTGGGGCCAGGGAGGTACCGCGGAAGGGCTCTAGGGCGTGTCCAGGCCGTCTTGCTCAGTCCAGATCAGCCAGACCTCAGCAACAAGCTAACCTACTAGTTGGAGCATCTGCCCCCTGGTGGTCATAGCGACTGGTCGACCAGTCCACTCTCTGCCCCCTGGTGGTCAGTGCACATCATAGCGAGCGGTTGAGTGGCCTTAGCATATCATTAACATATTATGCTTTGATTGGTTGAATGGCTGACTGGACAACCAGACACAGCATATTAGGCTTTTATTGTATAGAGTAGCTTTAGACTTACAAAAAAAGCTGCAAAGTTAGTTCCAAGAGACCCCATATACCCTACACCCAGTATCTATTATTTTGAGGCAAACATTACCAGACACTTGCTTTATTTAGTATGTAAATTTCTCAGTATGCATAAAATAAAATACTGAAATAAAATATATTCAACAACTAGTAAGAATTAAAATCATGTAGACCCTATCATAGCCTGGTTTTTCATATTCATAAGAATTGCTATATAATCCTGAGAAAACTTGCTGCAAAAACTAAAATTGAAAACTGATTTCTGAAATGTTTGTGTTATTCCTTTCATTTAAGCAGTATTTTATTATTTTTGCTTATGGTTTTAGAAAAAAAATTACTTAAGGAAATGTTTATTTTTCATTCTGTTCAGAGATAGAAAGAAAGATCCTATATTTTGCTATTTGGCATGACAATGAAAAATGGAGGTTTAGACTAAAATAGTACAAAGGTTAGTTGCATTTTCAGTCAAGAAATGAAAAAAATAACATTTCAATCAAATTACAAGTTAATGGAAGTCAGTCTGAACAGCGGTCACTAAGCCTGGAAGCAGAAGTAACAATTACTGTTAGGAAATAGGTCTGGATTGCTGGTTTTTCTCTTTTAAAAAACTGTATAATAATCTTCAATATTACTCTGGTTTTATAATGTATATATAGAGAGAACAAAGCAATAGAGAATGAACTAGAAACTCACCTAATTTTTCCAGTTATGCTACCTGAATGAAAACTAATAAACACTTTAGATTTCCTAAGTACAGAGGCAAGAATATACAGTGGGGTAAAGACAGTCTCTTTGATAAACGGGGTTGGGGAAATTTGACAGATATAATGCAAGAAAATGAAACTAGACCACTTTCTTACATCAGGTTCAAAAATAAACACAAAATGGGTTAAAGACTTAAATGTAAGACCTAAAACCATAAAACTCCTAGAGGAAACCATAGGCAGTAAACTCTGTGACATCATTCTTACCAATTCTTTTTTGGATTTGTCTTCTCAAGCAAGGGAAATAAACAAACAAATAGGACTACATCAAACTGAAAAGTCTTGGACAGCGAAGGAAATCATCAACAAAAAGACAACAAACTTTTCTGAGTAGAGAAAGTACACTCTAAAATGACAATAAAAAGTATATCATGGTAGTAAATATATAAACCAGTAACATAGTTGTTTATTATCATTATCAAGTATTATGTACTGTACATAATTGTATGTGCTATACTTTCGTACAGCTGGTGGCATAGCACGTTTTTATACACCAGCATCACCACAAATATGGGAGTATTGTCCTATGTGACAGGAAGTTTTCAGCTTCATTATAATCTTATGGAACCAGTGCTGCATATGCAGTCATTGACCAACTAACATGCAGCTCATGACTCTACTAACTCATTTAATCCTGACACCAGTCTTAGGAGGGAGTTTACTATTTTTCTTTGTTTATCCCAAAGCCACATAGTAAATGATCAAATTATAAGCCCAGTCAGGCTCGTTCCAGAGTCTGTGTCTAACCAGCAGGCTATTCTCTTACTCTCCACCTACCCTTTCACACACATACACACACACACACACACACACACACACACTTACTAGCTTTACACTCTCTCCCCCACCTACATGCTCACATGTATGGGCCCCTAACTGCCTAGGGTTCCCTTACCAAAGAATCCCACCTTGGTTTTTGCTTTGTACATGGGATTACCTTGCTGCCTCTGAAATTTATAGTCTTGCAGACTTGAATAGATTGCCTTGTTTTAGGTTCTTTATTCTTTGATAAAAGTCAGGGGATTATTTTTATCTTACCATAATTAGTTTAATCATGTTTAATCTTAAAATAAAAGTCAAGGCCATCTTGACAATATAACCTTAAAAGAAGCTATTTCTACATAGGAGGTGGTAATTTTTTTTTTCTTTCCCTTTTCTCCAAGAGAATACAAAAATAAGAATGAGACAGAGTTGATTCCAGCAAGATAATGTAGGGTAATTGTTGTGTATAAGAAAAAAAAAATCGCCCTAACCAGTTTGGCTCAGTGGGTAGAGTGTCTGCCTGTGGACTCAAGGGTCCCAGGTTCGATTCCAGTCAAGGGCATGTACCTTGGTTGCTGGCACATCCCCAGTAGGGGGTGTGCAGGAGGCAGCTGATCAATGTTTCTCTCTCATCGATGTTTCTAACTCTCTATCCCTCTCCCTTCCTCTCTGTAAAAAATCAATAAAATATACTTTTAAAAAAAGAAAAAAATCTTTCAAGTTAGCTGAATTATTAATTTTTCAACAAAATGTGACAGTAAAATTGTATATTTCATAGAAGCTCTAGACAATGCTAATAATCAATCAGCATTGGCTTCTCCACTAAGTAACTGCATACAATTTAGGATGCTAAGTGAGGAAGGTGAGGTGTGTGTGTTGGGGACAGGGGAGGAGAGAGGGTGCATAGCAATGCACCTGTATACTTTGTGGTAGTGGGATTGTGCGTGTGTTTACGTGTGTGCAAGGTATGGGAGAGAGCCCTGTGCCAAACAGAATAGAACTCTGTCCATGACCCAACCAGATAATGGAAAATGAATAATTTTTATAAGTCAAAAAGGTAAGTGTTAAGTAGAAAATATCATCTTGTATTTCAGAACATAAAAAGTATTCTAAGAAATAGAAGAAGTTTTCCTAGAAACTAGGGCGTTTAGGCTAAGGCTTGAAGGATGATCACTGTACTGTGTTATGTGTATCTGTTTCCAAACTCCATCCCAGTATTCTCACGGTACTCTCACTCCTGCCTTTTCAAACACCCAACATAGCAAATGGCAGCATAGAGTGAAAATATTCAGGGATCCCTAAAATAGGAGAAGGATGTTTTGTCTGAAGTAGTCAATCTCTCGATGCCTCAAATACTGGTTCTGGGGCATCTTTTAATTATGCAAGTGGTGTATTTTGGAATGCCTGGTCAAGAAAACTTCAGAAATAGGTGGTCAGTGGAGAGAGCAGTCTGTCCCTAGCAATGACCTTGGCCACTTCAGGACAAATAGTCTGTTGAACCATTTCTTCAAGTCACTCATTCCTATCCTCAGTCACAGATCCCCAAGCATGACCTTTCTGTTCTTCTCCTGTCACTAACATTTTGGAGCATCATCTGGACAGCCAGAAAAATTGTATGCAGGATATATAAATATGAACCTGGGTAGGAGTCAGATTTGATGTTTTTTAAATACCTCCGTTTGCTCAACATTATGTTCTGCCAACCCAATACATTTTAATTCTACTAGGCTATTTCAGGATGTATCAGCTGTCATTTAAACATTGGTGATATAAAGATGAATAGGAGATATTAATTATTGTCTGCTGAATTTATGCTTTTAAAACAAACAAACTTGGGCTTTTGGACAATGGCCTTTTGAACTTTCCTTGAGGCTTAGAGCTCCCAGCTGATTGGACAGTTGGTTGACTCCCATTACATACCAGAAACACCCTGAAATCTAAATCATGTATCCACAGCTTCTAGAATGCTTTCCGGTTTCCCCACCAGGAGAAAAGTGTTCTTGCAGTATCCCTTGGAAGTAGCTATTATTTTTATTCCTAGCTATTTATAATGATAACTATTCTAAAAAACATATTAATTAACATGTATAGATTTCATTGGAATTTTGATATACCAGAAAAATTATTTTATTAATTAAATAGTTCATAGCTATCCACCACTTCCACCTATCTTCTCTTGGTTAAGATATTTCAGTAGGTCCCAATACATTTGTGCTCCTATAATTATACATTGTCTCTCTCTCTCTCTTTTTTTTTTCCTTGAAAGGAAAAGAATCGTGCACTTTAATATCATCTAAACAAAGAAGTTAACTTCTTTTCTGTCTGAGAATTAACAATACCCTTTCTATATTAGTAGTGCTTTCTGGATGGGTTTAATGGCATCTAGTAATCCTGTTAATAAAAGATCTTCTAAGCATAGGATTTAGAGCCAAAAAGGCTAATTAGAAAACCTAAGTTTGAGTCCTGATTCTGAAACCTGTGTTCTGAGCCACTGTGGGATTTTTGATAAGTCTGTTTAATTCCTTAAGACTCATTTTTATCATCTCAAAGCTAAAAGTAGTAACAAACACCTTGAACATTTCTAGGAAAGGCTCAAGTAATACAATGTAAGTAAAAAGTACTTATAAAAGGTAAATAAACTCAATAATGTGCACTAATAAACTTTCTTTTTTACTATAAAAATGGATGAAACAGAATTATGCAAGACAGAAAAATATAAAATAACACTGAATCAATATAAATAATGTAAAGGGAGAAATTTATAATTCCCGTTGATGGAAAATTAAAGCTTTGAAAGATTTTCAAATTATTAATGAGGCAATACTTTCAGGGATCTTGGGATCTTGGTTCTAGGGGTAGCTTCTGATGCTGGTGGGAATGCTGGTATAATTGTAACGATGGATTGGGATGTTCTCAAACAGACAAGGAACTCTGATGACCTTATTCCAAATCCAACCACTGTGTAATTAATAGAAAGGCACAGTGGCCCATCTCTCTGCATTTTTCAGGTTGGATAAGGAAGATGAAATGCGCTGTGCCCTTCCTCCACCACAAAGGGTGCACTTAGTGCTTCTTATGACCCACCGGTGGCAGTGACAATCAGCAGCCTCCACTGCTGCTCCCGAGTCCCAGAGGCTGCCAGCAGCACAGGAGGACCTCACAGTGGTGACGTGGTGACCACTTTGTGTGACAGGGACAGCAGTGGATCGCCAAACACCATTTCCTATTGTTCCTGAGTGCACTGCAAGACTATCCTATATAATAAAGAGCGAATATGCTAATTAGACCAAACAGCAGAATGACCATCCAGATGACCTTCCAGACGAAGCTGGGGCTGCGAGGGCTGAGCCCCTTGCATGAATTTCATGCATCGGGCCTCTAGTATTTGAAAGAATCCATTATAACTAGGTAGTGCCATGTGCCTGGATTTGGCCAATTGAATGTAGGAAGTGCCCTGACCCATCACAACTTATTGCAGTTTCTCTCCCCTGTGTCTGCTGGATGCAAACAGTCAATGGAGGATGGCAGAGCCCTAGGCAACAAGGAGGCAATGAAAGGAGTCCAGTCCTTGAACTGTCGCAGAGAAGGCTGCCTGCCAGAGACTACCGTGTGAGCAGCAAACACATTTGTCTTTGTCTTATGCCACCAGATTTGGGTTTGTTGTTTTGCTACAGCATGTAACTTACTCTAATATATTCTGACAACAATCACATTCGTCATAAAGGTACAATACTCTGGGCTAAAGCTTAAACAGTGCCTTGGGTTCATGCAGTTCACTCATGGGAATGGATTAAGTTCAGTTGGCCAATGATTCAGGAGGTGGGCTCTACTTATTGCATATACCTGCTAAAGGAAAGCTTCTGAGATTATCCCTGAGTTGCACAATGAGGAAAGACACAGAAAAGGTCATCTAAGCACATTTCCTGTATTCAGAGAAGAAAAGGGGATTAATCAAATGAAAATACACAATAATAGTTTATACACTAAGTTTGACGAGTAATACCTAACAACTAGAGTGTCTATGTTAGGGAGAGGCTACGGGCGGGGTCAGGACAGCTGTGGGTTAACTGAAAAGCAGATGGGAGCTCATTCTGAAGAGGGTCTAAATGCGATGCACCAGGAGCAGTGAGTTAATTTCCTCAGACCTGGGACACCTGGGTACCTGCTGCAAGGAAAAGGGAGTAATTCCAGGAAGAGAAAGTATAGATGAGGGCTGTTTTGTTGTGATGGTTTCTAAGTAATCCAAGTGCCTTGAAGTAAAGGATTCAAATTCTGCCTTATAGTTTCTAAAAAATTTTGGTTGCTAAGATTACCAGAAAGTAGAGCAGGATGAACACAGAGGAACGGGCCTCAGCAACGGAAACAGTGTTTGAGAAATTCCTAGCCACAGTTTAAAATGGAAGAAATCTCATATTGGGAGACATGCGTGGAATTCTAAATTGACCTGAAAATGCACTATTAAAACTAACTGGAAAAAATAGGAACTGAAGGTCAGTGATGGAGAAGTTAAAGAACGCAATTCAGAAGCTGTCTTAAGAGTTGTGCATCCAGAGGTTGAAAGTTTCACATTTTGGAATCCTTGTTCCGGGTGACCTGCACTTCCTTTGTGTAGCACATCTGCTGGATAAGTGTAGCTTACTGGCTGCTGCAGAGTGACAGAGGACAGATGGCTGGTGTCAGAAACAGCCTGAGGATCACCAGGCCTGGGAGGCGGGATGGAGGAAGGGAGGAAGTCCCTGGAAAGGCTGGGGTCAGAGCTGCAGCAGCAGGGCTTTCACGGGCAGGTTGGCATGCTCCCAGAGTCCTATGCGTCACTCCTTTTCAGGGTTATTTTTATGCAAAAATGAAAGCAAGCAAGACTTCAAGGCAAGTCTCTCTCTCTCTCTCTCTCTCTCTCTCTCTCGGAGCACTGAGTTAATTTCCTCAGACCTGGGACACCTGGGAAATTTTTTTTTTTTTACATTACAGCTAGGTTGTTTGTTATGAAAAGCATATTCATAAAAGCTAAAGGGGTATCATTTATAAAACCTTGCTCTGTTCTTTATAAAGGCTACTACGCTACCACATCCAATATCTAAAATGCTCTCTGCACAGTAAGTAATGTCTCCAAATGGAATAAACTGTCCTCTCCACGGAGATGGAAGTTATACTATTCAAATAAAACTTTGAGGGAAAAAAACTATAAATTTTTAAGATAAATGTTCTGTGCTTTAGATATACTATTTGAACATTATGTATAATGTACATATGTACATAGGAATTACATGTAGTGTGGCTTGGCTTTGGTGAACAATGCTGCATCTGCATGTAGCAGGGGTCAAGCAAAAGCACTTCCAAAAGCCTCCCATAAAGTAACACACTCAGACATCATTGGTTTGCCTCTTTCCATGAGTAGCCAACGTCTCTAGCCCATGTCCAAGTCCACTTGATTAACACTCAGAAAGACCTGGAGGAGAATGCATGGTATCTGTATGGAAAAAAGTGGAATCTTACGCACATTCATCATTTGAATCAAGATATGATTTGTTTTCCTTAGCCTTCACATTGACATATTATCAATTCTTTTCATTTATAATATATAAAATTACCTTCCCAAGATTTGTGATCCTTTCAATAAGCAAGAATATGTATTGACTTTTAATATTTTATGGCTCTTGTTTGATATCTAGGGGAGGGTATTCTATTCCTTTGCAGAATGTTGTAGGATTACTATCCCCCTGGAACCTCGATATTCAGATATAAATTTGGACACATCCCATTTAGTTCCTACTTGTAGGAAGTACGCACTTATATGCTGAAAAAAAGACATGCATGAGCTTAAACTTACAAAGCAGAGTAAAAATGGAGTGAATTCAATCTACAGCACACAATGCCCATCTTTCAATTCTTTATTATCTGGTTGGGACTTACCAATAGACATTAATGAACCATATGTTACTTCAAAAATCTCCTCTACTCTGTGGCAGCACCCTAATTATAGGAAATGATAAGGGCCATTTAATACATGCAAATTGTCCATAGCACAGGGGAATTAGAGGGTAGAATGAACTGTAACATTTTTCTATAAAAGATGGGCCAGCAGCAGAGAGATTTATCATTCTGTCCTATTTTAGGATTTGCATGTTTAGGCCCACCTCACTCCATTACCTATGGACAAATGCAAAAAAAAAAAAAAATCTATTTCTTAAATGATCCGACAGGGAGGAAAACAATGAAAGCCTGTGATTTAATTGTGTGGGGAAGGTGAGCAGTTGAATGCCTATGTACCAGTACTATCTATATATATAAAAGCCTAAGTGACTGGCTGACCATTCGACCATCCGACCGGTAGCTATGACGTGCACTGACCACCAGGGAGCAGACACTCAATGCAGGAGCTGCCAAGCTGTGGTGACTTGGCAGCTGTGGTTCTCGGGTGACGCATCCAGAACCAGAGAGGAGGGAGCCCAATTCTGGGATGCGTCACCTGAGAACCACCCTCTAAATCTGGGACCCGTCAGGGGATGTCAGAGAGCCAGTTTCAGCCTGATCCCGCAGGCCAGGCAGAGGGACCACACCTGTGCACCAATCCATGCACCAGGCCTTTAGTATTAATATAGACTGATACCAAAAGAAAGAAAAAACAGATTTCATACACCAACATTACTAAGTTTCTTTAAAGATGGGCATCTATAAGCTAGACTTTGACAAAGAAAATCATAAACTAGCTGCTTTTTCAAAACTATTCTAACTTTATTTTTTAGTACAAGTATAAATTTAACATAAAGCATAAAATATCAGCAACATTCTTAAGAGCTATCATCTTTGGATGAAATTCCAGAATCTGATTCTCTCTTGTGTTTATGAGTGGGCTTCCTTTTTATCTTGAATATGTCATAAAAGCTCAGCTGTACCAGCTATAAGGGAGGCTTACAACCTAATGGCACTCTCAGAAAGATTGTGTCTTTATTTCTAGAGTTCTAGAGTCTTTTGTAGAGTTTTCGTTGGCATACTATCTCAAGAAACACAGAATGCACATTAATATTGGAAGAGGACAACAACGACTGGGAAATTCTAAATAAGACATCTGGAAAGATATGCCTTGACGGATATTAACCTAGAACAATGAAGTTCCTTGAATACATGGCTTATATGTACTTATCTTTGGATCTTCTGAAGACCCGAAGAGAATGCTTTATTTGGGTAAGTGTCCAATATATATTTAACAAATGCTAGTATATTAAAATTTCATGATTCTTGTGTTTTAAAGAATTGTATCAAAAGGTCACTTCAATCAACACATCTATATACTAATACTTCTGCTCCAAGTATCAAAAAAACTTATTTCTTATATTGTTTATTTTTTCTACTTAAAGAAATTAATACAGATTTGGGCTTTTAGGACTTGGAAGTGCCCCCTGCTGCTCTTTGAGATTTTCACACTTTTATACAACATTGGCGTGTCCTGGAGGTATCTCAAGGGCTGATGGAGAAGGTACCAGAGGTTCCTACTTCTTTAACCAGAGCAGTTTCTCTTTTATCTGTTGTAAAGATTGTGAAATCTTATTTGAAACTATGTGAAAACCTAGTCTAAAGCATACATTTCTGAGAATTCCTTTTACATAATTTGAGGTGAGACCAATAAGTTTTTAAGCAGCTTATGCCTGTAACGAATAGGGGAATGCTACAACTCTTTTTATAATTACATGTATTTATTCCAACTTCTTCTACTGACAGACTTTGATTAAAGCCACTGGTAAGCACGGCTGACATCCACTTGTGATATGCTCATGTACATGAACTTGTTGCCAGTGTCGGTGCTTGGTCAGTGTTCACACTAAAGCAATTGCTAAATAGTTTAATATAATCACTGCTGCTATGTACCATTTGTTCATAATTAAATTTCAGACATTTTCCCCTACTTGTAGATATGCTGATGACATGGGCCATAGAAAAAAAACTAAAAGGAAACAGCGTGAAAAGTTAAAAACTAGACCAGATTATAGCTCCCCACCAATCCCCTTGAGGGAAGTCTTATCTAGTCAAAGTCAAGCTCACTATTCCTGTGACAGACTTTGATTCATTATAAGGTTTGAACTCATCAGAAACAGCTGCTCTTTAAAAAAAATATTGGGGACATCGTGTTTACATAATTAAAAAGGAATAGTATTAATCTCTAAGCCCAATTCTAGAATATCTTTTTTTTAAAAATCCTCACATGATGATAATTTTTGCATTGATTTTTAGAGAGAGTGGATGGGAGGGGTAGAGACAGAGAGAAACATTGATGTGTGAGAGACACATCAATTGTTTGCCTCCCACATGTGCCCTGACTGGGGTCAGGGAATTGAGACTGCAACTGGAGGTATGTGCTCTTTACTGGAATCGAGCCCAAGACTGTTCACTCTGGGGGTTGACACTCTAACCATTGAGCAAAACTAGTTAGGACTCCACTACATTTTTTAGTCTGAAGTATTTAGACTGCATGGCGTGGGGGGAGGGGGGGACATGTGAATGGGTGATTAAAATGCCAACTGCCTATTTTAAAATAGAAACTATGAATACTGAGTAAACATATAGTTTGTAAATATAAAGACATTGTCAAGAAAAGTCTCTGATTGTATCTATCTTATTACTATGAGTAATGGTTCCCCAGTTTCAAAACGACTAGGGAAAACAAGGCTGCTACTGGAATTGCATTAAGTAAACATATAAGTAACACTTGAGTAGAGAGCTAAGGGGGTTGTTAGAATAAATATAATATTAAAGTAAAAATTTATACACTTTTCATATACATTAGCTTATATGATATTTTAAAAAATCCTTTGTAGTATAAAGGGAAAATATTCTTCTTTATTGATGAAAAACAGTAATTTCAAAAGTTAGTTATCTTGTCTCAGGTCATATAGTTAGTACATGGTGAAGCAGAGACTCAAACTCAAAACCTGTTTTCTAGGTTCAGTACTATCTCATGGTATTATTATAGTTTCATTACCATCCTAGATGCAGAAAACAGGATTACCGGTTGATTTCTCTGGTTATATTGTCACTTGCTTACGTTTATGAAGATGAAAGCAACTTTTAGTATAAAATGGGCTTCTTCCTGCTTTTAGATAGTGGCGATTGAGACTACTCATGTGAGCGGTGAAGATCATAAAAAATTGTGTTCCCTGACCAATGACCCTGATGAACTCACTAATGAAGTTAACTTTAGTAACAGCCAGACAATATCTTTAGTCTGAGATACGGAGAACATGGACTAACGGATGTACCCATACAAAAACTGAGTCCTTAATTAGACCTTTTACCCCCCCTGTATTATATGAGATCAAAATAGACAGGCTTGCTTACTCAACGTGGGCAGTGACCAGCACTGGGAACAGGAAAAAGCTCCTGTTAACATTGATGGCTCATTTCTCAACTCATAAATTCCTAACCAGGTTTAAATCATTCCTCCTTCTAAATTCGGCAATCTCAGACAGTTAAAAATATGTTTGTTGTTGTGTTGTACTGCTGTTGAAAACAATAGCAATAAGAGCTTTTAATGAACTCCCTACATAAAAAGTTTCATTATTCAAATTAAACCTTTCCTTTAAAAAAAAAAAGTATGAATGAGCAGTTATTTCTCCTAAACTATTTTTTCTCAGAAGAATTCAATAAAATAGTTTATTGGGTTTTTATTCTTATTAACAAAAGATAAGTTTTTCTCTTAGAATCTTAAGCACTGATTTAAATTGGCAGTGGTTGAAAAAGTGATAGTAAATGCAAGAAAAATGGTTTTCTTTTAGAGAACTGTCAAAGAAATATGAATGATAAATAAGGTAACAAGGGAACAATATTAATAGAGGGGAAAGTGTGAAAAATAAGCAATACTGTATCAAATTATACTGCATTGGAGAAACAAATTCAGTGAATCGTTTTCTGATACAGTACTTACCCAAAGGAAATATGTGAAAACAAATAAAATAAACTTTTTAAAAGCTGCAAGAATTGGAGAGATGGACTGTACTGGGAAGTGAAGGAATTGTGTGTTTGAATAAGTCATTGTCAAATCTGCAAGGGACTGAATGCCATTCATACCGAAAGATAAAGATAGGGACATATTGCCCAAAGAATAACATCCAAAACGAAATGATTGAGACATCTGAAATGTTAAACAAGCTAAAGCTATGGAATTTGTACTGAAAGTCAAATTTACAGAAAAGGATGTTGTTGGATAATGTTCACCAAAAGTCATGTGCCCAATCTTACATGAAAATGAAGTGAAAGTAAAATGCAAAGCCCAATCTTATGTAAAATTTGCTGTTGAACCCAGGTAAATCTGAGCACAATAAAATGGATAGGCATTATTTACCAGATACCCTAGTCTGGCAAAAATTCTGAGAAGATAAATACAAGTTTGCACCCCCTAAAAATTGTGAATCATTTATTTGCAAACTTAGTACGTAAATAGGTTATTATAATTTAATATGAAATGTAACATGTTCAGTTTAGCTACTTGTAATACATTATAAGGAGGAACCAATGCATAAAGACACATGAATGTAAAATATGTCTTAAGTATCAAGTTCTTTCATTGCACAAAGTATTGGGTGTAGAGAGCTGCTTATTGTTTCATTGGCTGAGCTGAGCTACCCCATTGCTTAAGTAGTTAATAATTATGAACAATTTTAAACTCCTCGGCAGGTGAAAAGCTTGATAAATGCTTGGTTTTTATTATGTTAGAGAAAAGACAAAACATTAAAACTAGTGCAGTGATCTCAACCTCATAATAATTCTGAGTTCCATCAAGAATAAATCTCATCATCATTTTAATACATAAATGATAGAACCAGTAATCAAGGGATTAGTAAAAATTTAGGAAAAACTTGCTAACAGTGAGAAGTTCACTTCATTTATTTTTAATTTTATTGTGTAAGGTATTACAAATAGTATTTGGTTGTCTGGGGCTCAGTTACTCGCTATTATAAAAAGATCATTTCTCTTATTAAAAGATGGATGAACTATAAACTGTCCAATCCACTGTCCAGCAGTTACCCAAGCCAACATTTGGGGTGTCCTCTTGGATTCCTTTCCTTCCTTAATGTCTCTTGAAACCTTTTTCATTGATTTTTGTCTCCTTTGTCAACACCATATCCCTCCTGAATTCTTATAACAGCCTCTGCACTGATCTCTCTGCTTCCTGCCTTGCCCTTGACCAATGCGCGCAACACACTGCGTGAAGGGGGCTGCACAGTTATAATAGGATTGCTTTCCCCAGTACTTTGTGTCACCTGCTAGACCATATGTTTTTGAGGAACAAAAATAGTGTTTTCAACATTATTAAATCCCTAATGTCTGGCACTTCTTGTACACTGGTACAATATTTCTTAATGAATGAATGAGTAGGTGGTGGGATAGATGGCTGGGAAAGTCTTATACCTATGGAAGCAAAATTACAAAAGATGATTAGCACACAGAAGTGTTATTTTAAGAAGTACAATTTCAGTGCATCACGAAGTTTTACCATTAGCCATAAAAATGTAACATGCATTTGTAGCATTGCCCTTTTGGGCAAATTGATTCCAAATAACTGAATAATTCCACAGACTCTTACAACACATGACAGTCATAGGTAGGGCTTGTTATGTTTAAAATAAATAGCATGCATGAAAACTAATAAAGTCTGTGGAAACCATGACACACGAGATAGGTAAAAACAATGTGTTTTCTATCCTGAAGTTGGAATGTCATGTCAGGCAAATGGAAATAAAATGATTAATGTGGGATCTGGGATAATGGATGGTGTAGCCAAGCAAGTAACCACAGATATAAATTGTACTGTCTCCACTTCCAGCTTGACAAGTGAGATGTGCCACCTCACCATGGAATTCTCTGCAAGTACTGTTTTTAAAATCCTCTAGTTTTTTTTATTTTATTTTATTTTATTTTATTTTATTTTATTTTGTCCATCTTAACTGGCAAGACATAAACACATGTTGACATGGCCTTACTGTGTGTCTGTTCCACTTCACCTATTTCTGGATTTTATTTTTTTATTTCTCTAGAATAATAGTACAGGATAGCGAAGGATAAGGTAGCAGGAAGACTTTTTAAAAATTCCTGAGAGCTCAGTTTCTGACTGGGATGCCTCTCTGAAAAAAATTAATGATGACTGAAATGGCTTCAGACTTTCCTTAATTTCTTTATCAATAAAATAACAGGAAAGATGAACTAGCCCTAAAACATTGTGCTTCTTCAAGGTGTTTCTTTAGACTTTATTAAGACTGTCAAAGTCTAGAAGTGAAGATGATTCTTTACAATCTTTTAATGTCCAATGAAGTTTCTAACACTCTCGATCATTCTCTTGGGAGACACTCGGTTACAAGTTTGCTGAAGGGACTTGTTGAGTTCAATGAGGTATTCATGAAAAGGATGGAGGTATTTGAGCATAGTACTATCTAACAATTACACACTAATAAGAATCACAGCCAATTATTAACCCCATTTTACAACACCCCATAATACTATAATTCTTTCAACAATTGTTGTAAAATTGTCCAAATAAGAGTGATATTAATTTGTTTTAATTGAAAGACTATATGGTAAAAAAAAAAAAAAAAGACTATATGGTATTCTGAAGTTTATGGAAACTAAAAATGTAAAAAGAGGCAAAGCTAAAGAATGGTTGAGAAAAGATTGAATCTAATAAAGATAAATAGCTACAATTTAAAAAAGGAATATCACTACAAGAAAACACTCATAAAAACCCATCAGCAGTAATTTTGGTAAAATGAATTGTCAGACTGTCTCTATGGCATTAAGTTAGTAGGATTTGGGAAGCATCAAACATTTGGTTGTGAGGCCATGGAGGTACTTTGTACAAATAGTTTAAACCATTGTTTGCATTCCAAACAATCATCCAATCTATTCATAAATACTAATACAAAAAAGGAACCAACTTTGATTATTTAATAAATAATTTTCAAGAGCAATTATACTGATATAACCTTAATATTAGGTAATAATATCTGGTCATAGGGATTTTTAGCCACTTTAATAAAAAGTATTTAGAAAATAAAATTCATTTTTTTATAATTTTGAGACTCCAAAATACTATGTAGATAGAGGTTGACAAAAACAAAATGTTTATACTTCACATATTTTCAAGGGACTATGGGAATTCCCTACCAAATCTTATTGGACTTCACCAGCTATTATGTGAAATTCCTTCCCTTATAAAATGTAAAAAACCAAGTACTAGATTCCTGAACATAAAGACGCCGGCATTCTAGTCTATTTTGTATAAGTACACTAATGTCTATTTTACAGAACATACACTTACCTGGTGAATTCAACATTAAAACTTTGGGACTTATCAGGCCATAGTTTATGTGAATTATGTAGCAAAACAGTGAAATAATTTAGCTCCAAAAGTATATGGGCACAATTTATAATTTCCAAATAAAGAATTGTGTAATCTAGCTCTGGCCGGAGTGGCTCAGTTGTTTGAGCGTTGATCCAGGCACCAAAAGGTCATTGGTTTGACTTCCCATCAGGGTACAAACCCAGGTTGTGGGTTTGATCCCCAGGTGGGCTGTGCACAGGAGGCAACCAATGGACATTTCTCTCTCTCTCTCTCTCTCTCTCTCTCTCCCTCTCCCTTCCTCTCTCACTAAAATCAATAAAAACATATTTTTATTGCTTAAAATATTACAAAGAGTAGTACATATGTCTCCTTAAAACATATTTTTTAAAGTTTATAAGAATTATGTAATCTTGAACAATGAAATCCTTCATAAGTGGTGAAGAAAATTATTTTGCCATGATCCTTTGAATGTTGGAACATATTACAATTGTTAATCTATTGATTCTACATAGATTTATTGGCCATCTGTTATGTGCACAACACTATGCTGTCTCTTTTGCGCATTTGGGTATTTTATTTTCAGTACATATTCTCAAGACAGAAAGGACAAAATTTAATATCACTATTTCTTCATCTACCTATTAAACATATACAGGATTCTATTTACCACACCTGCCTAATAAAAGGGCACCTTGTGTTAACTTGAAAACTTAGTTATAAGTTGCCCACAACCTCATTAAATGTCCCCCCTTTTTAATTGAAACATTATAATTCTAAGGAATATTTTCCTCACATTGAACAGAAATGCAAGCCAGAGAAAGAGAGAGAGAGGTTGATTTTTTAATAAGAAATTGGCTCACGTGGTTATGGAGGCTGTTTATTCTCACAGTTTACTGTCAGCAAGCTGGATGCTCAGGAGAGCCAAGGGGGTAGCTCCACTCCATCGTCTGTGTCCATGGGTTATACATATACGCATACAAGTTCATTGGTTGATATCTTCCCATTTACCCTCCCCTGCCTTCCCTCTGAGATTCAATAGTCTGTTCATGCTTCTATGTCTCTTGTCTGTTTTTGCTCATCAGTTTATTTTGTTCATTAAATTCCACATAAGAGTGAGATCATGTGATTCTTATCATTCTCTGACTGGCTTATTTCACTGAGTATACTACTCTTCAGGTTCACCTATGCTGTTACAAATGGCAAGAGTTTTTTCTTTTTATTGCCACATAGCATTCCATTGTGTAAATATACTACTGTTTTTTTATCCACTCATCTGCAGGACTAGCAGGGGCGGGGGCGGGGGGGAGGACAATCTAGAGTCAGTTTTAGAAATACTAACTTTGAGAAGCCTATTCAAAATACAAGTGGAGGTAGTTTTCTGGAGAAATAATCTTTATATGGCTGGAGAAATAAATTTGAGGCAATCAGAACAAGTAGATATTTTTAGTTCATGAAACTAACAAAACCGCCAAAAGAGTAAAGACAAATAGACACGTTTAAAAAAGAAAATTTTAACTACATATATAAAGTTATCTGTGTTTATTAAAAACAAGTCATATGAGTTAGAGAACATTATAATATTGTTCTACCTTTTAAACAAATTCCTCCATGCATAGATCTCAGATAAACTCAACTAACTTAAAAATACCTGAATTAACTTAACCTACTCTTAAGTTCTTTTGGAACTAAAAATAATTTAGCTCATTACTGCAAAATTTGAGCAGAATTTGGTTGTATTGAGTCCTCACGGCAGTGGGGTAGAGGAAACAATAAAATGACCTTAATCTGGGAACAGAATAATTTCTAAAAGAAGCTGGGCTCACAAATTATATTCAAGCCCCGAGATTTTAATAATGGTGTCTCATCAGAGTTATCTGTTTCCTGTTGCTTTATAATAAGCATGTTTAACTTTTATTATAACAAAATTAGATAGAATATTTTGAGTGGAATGTCAAGATAATAAATCTGTTTACATGAATCCAGTCTATCTGGACACTATCGATTTTGTTTTCTGTGTCTGCTCCAAACATTTCCTGTAACTACTTTAAAGTTCATCAATCAAATTTATCCTATACATAAAACATGTATAATGCAAAGTAAATAGGAAATACTTATTCTTTTCAGCATTTACAGTCCTGCCTACTTAGCAGTATCTTGTAATCAGTAACATGTTTTTCATATGATTGATAGTACTCCATCTGGAAAATGATCATGCTGAGACTGGTCATACAATTTTGATCATTCTATCTTCGTTGCTGAGCTAGTTCTACTCATGCAAATAATAGAGTGAGCTATTTCCACAATTCTATTAAAGATTAAATAGCTGCATTATTTACAATAGCTAAGATCTGGAAACAGCCCAAGTGCCCATAAGTAGATGAGTGGATAAAAAAGCTATGATGCTTTTACACCATGGAATACTATGTGGCTGTAAAAAAAGAAGGATTTTGCCCTAACCGGTTTGGCTCAGTGGATAGAGCATCGGCCTGTAGACTCAGGGGTCCCAGGTTCAATTACGGTCAAGGGCATGTACCTTGGCTGCGGGCACATCCCCAGTAAGGAGTGTAGAGGAGGCAGCTGATCGATGTTTCTCTCTCATCGACGCTTCTAACTCTCTATCCCTCTCCCTTCCTCTCTGTAAAAAATCAATAAAATATACATTTTTTAAAAAAAGAAGGATCTCTTACCCTTTGTGACAGCATGGATGGACCTGGAGATTATTTTGCTAAGCAAAATAAGCCAGTCTCAGAGATATCATGTAATCTCACTTATATGTGGAATTGAATGAACAAAATAAACTGAAAACAAAATGGTTCCAGAGGCATGGATGCATGGAACAGACTGATAAATCTCAGGAAGGAGGGGTGGGGGGTGGCAGGAAGAGATTAACCAAAGAACATATATGCATAATGCAGCCATGGGCAAACTACGGCCCGCGGGCCAGGTGTGGCCCGTTTGAAATGAATAAAACTAAAAAAAAAAAAGACCGTACCCTTTTATGTAATGATGTTTACTTTGAATTTATATTAGTTCACACAAACACTCCATCCATGCTTTTTTTCCGGCCCTCCGGTCCAGTTTAAGAACCCATTGTGGCCCTCGAGTCAAAAAGTTTGCCCACCACTGGAATGCATAGTACATGGACACAGACAATAGTGTGGTGAAGGCCTGAGGTGGAGAGGGTCTGGGTGGAAAGGGCAAAGGCGGGGAAATGTATTGCTTTCAACAATATCCCCCCTTTTCCCCCATTGACCCCTTCTAGCCCACCCCCACCCCTCACCCCAGGCTTCCAGGCCTTCACCACCACATTGCCTGTGTCCTGAGTGGCCAGATTATTATGACCACCTGACGTTTGTAGGCAAATTAGCTATAATTTCATGCTGAAGTTGCTAGAGGGCCAGAATATTATAAATAGGGGGAAATATATATATATATATATATATATATATATATATATACCATGTTCAAAGGCTGTTAAATGGTGTTGTTTACCCATATCTTCAGAAAAAAACACTTCTGTCATGGTAAACAACCTGCTTCCCTATTTATAATGGTCTAGCCCTCTAGCAACCTCAGCGCGAAATTACAGCTAATTTGCCTGCAAACATCAGGTGGTCATAATAATCAGGCCACTCAGTGTATATGCATACAAGTTCTTTGGTTGATTACTTCTCACCCACCTGCCCACCCCCACCTTTCCTCTAAGATTCATATGCTCATTTTAAAAAGATTACAGTAGTACTGGCCTTTTACTGATCATATTTCTAAGCCAACACCAAATTTCTAGTTTGAAATGCATTTCCTCTAAATTTTAAATATTCCTGGTAACTTTGCCTCACTTTTGACCTACTCTTCCTTGATAGCTCCACATCTTTGATAGCTCACTCATCTTTAGATCCTTATCCTTCCCCAACATTTGCAGCCTCTCTATCTCTGTCTACCTGTATGACCAGAAGAATGCAATTTATTCTTACTTACCTTGTTCATCTTGACAAGTCTAAGACAGAAGGCTGAATCTCCTGGGGTTGTCTCGCATTCAGAAAGCCATGCCCATAAAGCTCTGTATATTACTTATTCAGAACCCATCTCCCATCCTTCCCAACTCTTGAAATCCATTCTAGAGGAAAACCTCTGGAATACACAACCAGTCATAGGCAAATCTCTCTATAACTCTACCAATTCTCTGCAAGTTCCCTACATGTTCTTTCTTCAGCTGAAGTTTAGCCCTCCCATGACAATAGGCACTCCTCTGTAGCTTTTTCAAATTGTGGTTGTCTCTCACACATGCTGTGTTCTATAGGTCTTTTTGCTTTTCATTTCAAAAAAGAAACAGTTTTTCTCTTCTTGTTTAGGTATAGTATTATTTCTGATTGAAAGAAAAAAAATGTACATTGAAAATGATTTAGAATACTGAGAAAAACACAATCAGGAAAACTAAAACCATTCCTCATCCAATTACCCAGAAATGCACACCATTAACATTTTGGTGTTTTTAATTTCTTTTATTCTATAAATATACACATTAATGTAAATGTTCTATTTCCCAGCTTGTACTGTCTCTAGAATTTTAAAATTTATGAGACCATTTTATTTAATTTTCTATCTATATTCATGAAAGAGATAAATCTGGTGTGTGAGCATGCACTCACACATATGTGTGCATTTCTGTGCAGCTGTGTGCTAGAATTGGCTTGTGCCAACTTGTGGGAATTGCTATATGCATATCTTCCCAACTTTGCTCTCTGTAAAGTCACATGGTAGTTTGAAATCAGCCATGGCAGAAATATCTATAACTTGCAAATAAGCAATTGCTATAAATCAGAGCTTTTTTACTTTCTCTTAAATTCCAGAGAGCTAGCTTACCAACACACTACTAGGCTTGGGTGAATAGAGCATGCTACCATCAAAATAAAAGATGAGCCCAGCTGGTGTGGCTCAGTGGTTGAGCGTCGACCTATGAACCAGGAGGTCACGGTTTGACTCCCTGTCAGAGCACATGCCCTGTAGGGGGTGTGCAGGAGGCACCCAATCAATTATCTCTCATCATTAATGTTTCAACCTCTCTCTCCCTTTCTCTTCCTCCCTCTGAAATCAATATATTAAAAATAAATAAATAAACGATGACCATATTTTGATATTCTGGAAACTTTTATTATCTGTATTATCTGTTCCTTGATGTAGAGGAACTAGACATTTCATGCATTGCTGCTGGGAATGGAAAATGGTATAGATAGCCTCTCTGGAAGACAGTATGGTACGTTTAATAGTAAAAAATACTCACTGCATTTTCCCCAGAGAAATGAAAGCGTATCGATCTGCATGAAACCCTGTACATAAATGTTAATAGCAGTTTTATTTGTGAAAGCTCTAAACTGGGAACAGTTCAAACATCCTTCAATAATGAAGGGTTAAACAAACTGTGGTGAATCCATAATATGGCATATTACACAGCAATAAAATAATACATTATTGTCGCACACAATAACTTGGACATATTTCAAAAGAATTACCTTGGGACTCTTTCCCCTCCCCACGTGGGAGTGTGTGCTTGTTTCTCAATAAATTTCCACCTTTTGCGATAGAAAAAAGAATTATCTTGATGAAAAGAGCCAATCTCTAAAGTTTACATCATGTTTGATTCTATTTATATAACATCATAGAAATAATATAGTTGTAGAGAAGGAGAACAGATTAGTGGTTCAACATAAGGAAGTCTTTTGCTTGCTCTGATGTCTCTCTGTGCCTCCAAATGTCCTCTTCTTACAAAGAACACCAGTCAGATTGGATTAGAGTCCATTCTAAGAGCCATTTTTTAACGTAATCACCTCTTAATGTCCTTTTTTTTAAAAAAAAGAAGCCTGTTTATTTAGAAAGATTTTCTGTGTGTTTGGTTACCGACTATATTATTTTGTTAGGACCGCCATAACAAAATACCACATACTGGGTGGCTTACACAACAGAAATTTATTTTCTCACATTTCTGGAGGCTGCAAGTCTAAGATCAAGTTTTGATTTCGTGTGAGGTCTCTCTCCTTGGTTTGCAGATGACACCTTCTCACTGTGCCCTCTCACTGTTTCTCTTCTAGGAATGCTTGCCCTGGTGTCTCTCTGTGCATTCAAATGTTCTCTTCTTATAAAGGACACCAGTCAGATTATATTAGAGTCCGTTCTAAGAGCCACTTGTTAAAGTAACCACATCTTCAAGCCCTTTTCTCCAGTACTGCTACGTTCTGAGACACTGGAGTTCAAAGTTTCAGCATATGAATTTTGGGGAGGACATAATTCAGACCATAACACTCATGAAACCATAGAAGGAGCTTTTTCATTTCTTTCTTTCTTTTTCTGCTTGATTGTTGCTTATAAGAAAACCTTAAAGTTGCCTCTTTAAGAAACAATTTATATTCATGCTATTTTTCTTTTCTACTCAGTAAGACAACTTAAGATTATAGGTACAAGTCTGGCCAATATTGGAGCAGTTTGGACACCTCTTGAGCCATCCATCCTCTCATCAGAGAAGCTGACATTCACCCGAGAAGTCAGGGTTGTCTGGATATTCTCAGTGCACTGCTGGGGAAGTCCACCACTCCCACGTCGGACGCTCACATCTCCCTTACGTCGCAGGTTCCAGTGAGAAATCAGTCATACGGATGCTCTGCCTCTGCATCTCTACCTTGTTCCACAGCGTGCTTTTTGATACCTCGTGTTGGAAGAGGAAAAACTGAGCCCCTTCCAGTATTTTCCAACAAACAGAATGTGTGGGCCTGCCTGTCGTGTCCATCTCATTTAGCTGGGTCTTGATCAAATTGTCTTCTTAGAAATTGATGTGCCCAGTTCCCAGGTCAACCCCCCATCTTCCACTGGGAATACATCATTCTTTTGTCTTCCGTCTTTTTTTGTTAGAATAATTGAATAATTCCTCCTGCAGTGACATAGCACCATTAAGCCCACCAACCCTAACCTCACCATCCCTCCTCATTTGCTTTCTAGGAACACTGTCTCTGTATGTATATTCAAAAAGAGTGATTAGGTAAAGGCAAACGTTTATTCTAATCACCTTACAAATCTGCATTTATAATTTTATTATTACCTCTCAATCTTTAAAATTGTATATTTCTAAGATACCGCTGGTGAAAAGATGTTTCTTGAAATATCAGATCATTTATAATGCAGTTTCCTTGTAGCTTCATATCAGCAAACATTTTTGAGTACTTACTGTATGTCAGTCATTTTCTAGGTACTGACAGGTGCTGTCTATATAAATATAAATATATTTTAATATCCTTTGTCCACAATGCAGCTGGTATTTCTTGTATTCGATGACATGATTTATAGTTAGAAGGGGAAATTGTTAAGCACTTAAGAAGCATTCTAATTGACAAATTATTTTGACATATTGTCATTCCATTTTAATATTAGGGGAAGATATGCTTTTTTGCACTGTGATTTACAACCCCCTTCTACACACACACAAACATACACACACACCCACACCGACACACAAAATATGAGGAAATATTCATGCTTCTCCTGTGAAGAACGTAGAGACCACTGTTCTCATTTCAACTTTTCAAGGCATTTACCCTGATGGTCATTTCATGTTGTTTTGTATAAACAACATCAATATTTATAGAAATTCCAATTTAATTCAAACTTCTTTCCTTTTTTTAATTGGAAAAACTGATGTTTCCTTTCCTTATTTATCACCAACAACAGTTTGATTTTACAGAATCATACTCATACACTCAGCAACAGCAAGCATTTAGCTATATCTGAAGTTTTAACATAGTGCAATATGGAAATCTAGAACAGGTATTAGGAAAACTTCTAGTAGCATGATGTTAGAACCATCTGTTACAAAAAGTGAACTATTGGTGTTTTTCTCTGGATGTTTACCATTGCTGGGTCTGATCATCTCTATTTGAAATTAGAAGTGTTTTTCCTACATATAAAGAAAGTTTATGAGCATTATTATTTTAGGAATATATATACCTAGAAATAGTCTGTGATCTAGAACATACAGTTCAATTCTGATCCCAATTAATGATTCTCTGAAAACATGCAGTCTCAAGGTTTGTAACTATATCAAATTCAAGGCCACACTGAACAATAAATTCCAGAGTCAAATGTCTTGCATTTGTCAACAAATGTCAGCTTGAATCTGGGGCAAAACTGGAGGCTGTGCCTGAAGATTAATTAAGCCAGTTATAGTCAGTGTTCCATTGTTGCTGTTGTTGTTTTCAGAAACAATGACATATTAAACGAGGAGATTCTCTTTCTCTCTCTCTTTCTCTCTCTCTCTCTCTCTCTCTCTCTCTCTCTCTCTCTTCTTTGGCTCATAGTAATACAACTTTCTTCTTTCTTTATGTACTTACATTATTAGAAACAGAGACTAAACTTGTGATTCTTCCCCCAAAAATATATAGAGATTAGGTCAAATTGTCTGACACAGGGAAAGGAAAGTGTGGGGGGACCACATTTTTAACACAGGTGAAGCAATAAAGAATCTGTGATTCAGAATATTCTAAACATTATTTTTCACAAACATTGTCATTCAAAAAGATGATAATTTTTACATTCTGCAATCCTAAAAATTTTAATTGTGAGAGTTCTCAAAATGTTATCTAATTTATGTTCAACCAAATGACATCCACTGTGAATAAAGACATTTGTCTGTTTCCTTTTGTATCTTCCATTATTGAACAAGAACTATCATATCCCTACTCCTTACCACTGAGCAAATATTTCTGATTTGACTGAAGTAGGAAAGCCTAAACAAAGAGCTGTTAATAGTCCACAAATGGGTCTGTTAGTACCGGTTTATAGACCTGTTCAGAGGTAAACTGAGGAATATTAAACATTTTGAGAGTTTATTTGAGCAAATAATCCGTTCCAAACGTGCAGGACCAGACTGGAAGTATTAGGAGAGCTCCACTAACGGAGGAGCCAGAGGAAAGACTTACATAGAAAAAGTGCAGGAGCGAAGAAGGGGAATTATTTGAATGGCTGTTTGTCCTTAGCTTCTGGTTTTGTAACACTGAGGTACTTAGAGGCTTAGGGTTTGCATTGCTTACACACAGGCCACCACAGCATCAGAACCACATCGGTCTAATGGCCTCCTTATTTCAGTAAAGTGAACCCTAAATTTCTGACAGGAAGCTTACTTCCTACAGTTCTGCTTTCAGGTTCTAAACTCCGAACATCACTGCTGCCAACTCAGGTGGCACAGCTGAGTTTATTTGGTAGTTTTCTTTTCCAAAATGTGGGCAAGAAAATTCCATATGGAGATTATTTCATGGCAACATCAGAATGCTGTGTACAGCTTATATTTTTGTAGTTCTATTTAGGAAATGTGTTTTTGAAATATATATGTAGTTTAGATCACAAACTAAACAAATATAGTAACCCTGCACCACAGTACTGTAAAATCTTTGCATTTTATTAAATATACACATGAGTTTATGTTTCAACTATTGCCAGCGTAACCCAAAGTCTGCTAGTTAGAGCAATTGCTAAATGTAAAGCTTTCTATTTGGTTCTTGTTATTGCTTAATAATTAAAGATTTGATTACTCTTATTCATTTTACAAATAAAAGATAAACTATGAAATATATTGCATTTAATTTTATAAAACCTAAACATCAACTGCTTATGAAAGCCTATACTCTTCTAATGCATTAGCAATTGTTTCATTAATGACTAACCTTTATAAAACCTTTACAATGCATTTGACTTAGCTTCATAGAACTAGTGATAAACAACTGACCTTTATATTCTTACTAGAGGCCTGGTGCACAAAATTTGTGCACTCACAGGGGTCCCTCAGCTCGGCCTGTGCCCTCTCACAGTCCAGGAGCCCTCAGGGGATGTCTGACTGACAACCATCAGTCAGACATCCTTAGCGCTGCCGTGGAGGCGGGAGAGGCTCCTGCCGCTGCCTGCACTCCCCAGCAGTGAGCCTGGCTCAGGGCTTCTGGCTGAGCAGTGCTCCCCCTGTGGGAGTGCACTGACCACCAGGGGGTAGCTCCTGCATTGAGCATCTGCCCCCTGGTAGCCAGTGCGTGTCATAGCAACCAGTAGTTCTACCGTTCAGTTGATTTGCATATTGGCCTTTTATAATATAGGATATTAGTATCTCCATGTGTGGTAGCAGAGGTGCCCAGGCAGTCTGTAGTGTGGTAGACATTAGCCAGTATGTTTTACTGAGAAAACCTAGAAGATCATTAATTTGCTTTATGAGTTAAGAACTTGTGAATAAGGGACCTTCTCTTGAAAGCTTTATAAGTGCTGTTATATGGATTAAATGCCATCATATGTGTGCTGAAATAGTTTTGGGACATAGACATACATAACTATCATTCTCCTTAGTTCTTGGACCTTTGTGTTTGCTTGTGAAAACATCACAACAATCTTATAATTTTAATTTCTGGGAGTCCTATTTTGCAGACAAGGAAACTGAGTCAGTCTAAGAGATGGAGCAACTTGGCTCAGTTCTTCAATTATTGCATAGATTTAAACATTTTTAAAATGCACTGGGGTCCTGGCTGAGTGGCTCAGTTGGTTGGAGCTGGAGCCTTGTCCTGTACACCAAAAGGTTGTGGGTTTGATTTCCTGTCAGGGCACATACCTAGGTTTCATTTCAAGTTCAATTCCCATTCAGGGCACAGTCACATATGGGAGCAACCAATCTCTCTCTCTTTCCTTTCCTCTCTCAAAACATATACTTGGGTAAAGATTTTTTTTAAAGTTCAGGTGTACAATTTTATAATACAATATCTATATACTCCATCATGTGCTTGCCATCCAAAGTCCAGTCTCCTTCTGTGCCATATGTGGTATTTGATCCCCTTGGCCCTCTTTGTCCTCCTGCAACCCCTCTTCCTCTCTAGTAACCATTATACTGCTGTCTGTGTCTTTGAGTTTATTTTGTTTGTCCATTTGCTGCTTTTTGTTTCATATTCCTCATATGAGTGAAATCTTAGGGTTCTTGACCTTTACATCTGATTTGTTTCTCTTAGCATGATACTCTTTAAGAGCCATCCATGTTATTGCAAATGGCAATATTTCATCTTTTTATTCTATTACATATATGTATATTACATACACAATTTCTTTATCCAACCATCCATCGGAGAACACTTAGGTTGTTTTCATGTCTTGGCCACAGTGAATAATGCTGCAATGAACATAGGGGTATATATCTCTACAGATAAGTGTTTTCAAATTTTTTAGATAGATACCCAGAAGACACATTGCTGGGTCATGTGATAGCTCTATTCTTAATTTTTTGAACAATCTACATACTGTTTGACACAGTGACTGCACCAGTTTACATTCTCAGCAGCAGCGAATGAGGGTTCCATTTCCTCCACATCATCTCCAACACTTATTATTTCTTGTCTTATTGATGATACTCATTCTAACAGGTGGGAGGTGGAATCTCATGGTGGTTTTAATTTGCTTTTCCCTCAAATATTTGGAAGTATATATACTTCTGTCTACATAAATATCCTTCAATTATGGAAATCACAATTTAAAATGTTGGAAATGAAACAACCAATTTTGGAAATGTATATGAGCTCTAGATATACAAAAAGAAAAATTTGCATTTTTAATTTTCCAATTATTATCTTGCCATCTGGTAGTCTTAGGTCTGTGCTTTTCATTTGTGTTCTACTTTTGTACATTTATATCTGAAAGAAGTTATTTGCTGATTATTTAATTTGAATATAATTTTGATGAAAGGATTTATATAATCAATGACTTTTATTTTTAGGATGTTGGTGTTATCTTCTCTCTCCTTTCAGTACACATAGGTACAGAATACAATAGAGTAAGCAAAATTCTCAGAGAATAGATAATATTTTGTGTTTTCTCATCATACATAGCATACCCTTTTAAATTCTAATTACTAAATTATCTTTCTTATAAATCTGTTAACTTTTTCTTATAAGTAACATTTATCCAGGGAATTATTCTCCTATTCATTTGGAACTACTTATACACATAGGCATAACTATAAGCCTACTACCTACTGATCACAAAGTATAACATGATCTTCTTAAACAAATAGTTCATAATTTTATAAATTTCCTCTTTCATAAGCAAAAGTTCAGAAAAATACTATACCATATGTACCTATTTTATTAATCAACATCACAAATATGTGTCATATATGATTTAATGTCCTGGTTTGTGACGACAGTCTTTAAGACAATCAGTTAATTGATTTTTAAATGAATTTGAAAGCCTCTTTTGATAGTTATGGAATTCAATAATGGTAACATTATTTAAAACATAGAAAAAACCTGGATTTAAATCTCATTTTAAACAGAATGAAAAATCCCCATAGCTTAATGAAAATAAACTTGGATGCAAGCTTTAGCCTTCAGGTGGAAATATGCCAAAAAAGCTTTCACTAGATAACAGTCACTGTAATTATAATAACAACTGACAATGGCTTAAACATGACCCCTATGCACATCCTTTTAGAAACACAATGAGCTTAAACAATGACAGGGATGTGGGGATGAGTGTGAGAAGCCAGGGTGACAAGGAGGAGGAAAGCAGGTGTCCCATTTAAAGAAAGACCACCAGACCTACTGGGACAATGTAGATAATTAATTGTGTCCTTGAATTGACAAGGTTTTAAATTTGACATAGTTGTCACCCTTTTTTAATATTTTACTTACAATTTTAGAAAGCTTTTCAATGAGTTGATGTAATTGATTTGAAATTGGGGCATTAATGGTGTTTTGGATATGTGGCCCCTTCCTTTATATTCCTTTGGTTTACATTATTCCAAATTAGCAATCAATTGAAATCTTTAAATATCTATACTAATAAAAGGGTAATATGCTAATTAGACCGGGTTGACCAGACATCTTCCAGTAGTCCTGCCTTCTTTCCAGACAAAGCCATAGTAGTTGGGACCGAGGCAGAGGAGGTTAAGGGTGATCAGGCCAGCAGGGGAGGGCAATTAGGGGCAATCAGGCTGGCAGGGGAGGGCAGTTAGGAGCAATCAGGCAGGCAGGCAGAGGGGTTAAGGGCGATCAGGCAGGCAGGCAGGTGAGTGGTTAGGAGCCAGCAGTCTCGGATTGCAAGAGGGATGTCTGACTGCAGGTTTAGGCCTGATCCCATGGGCCTAAACTGGCAGTCAGACATCCCCTGAAGGGTCCTGGATTGAAGAGGGTGCAGGCCAGGCTGAGGGACCCCTCCCTCCATGCACGAATTTCATGCACCTGGCCTCTAGTTTAGTAGAAGATGTTTTATTAACCTAATAAGTAGATGTAAATTATTTTCCTTACTAAATTCAACTTGCATTCTCTACATATGCATGCACATACTCTATATATGTGTGTGTGTGTATGTGTGTGTGTGTGTGTGTGAGTGTATCATACACTTACATACACACTTATATATGTACATATAATATTAGTATAGCCAAACATGTGTTTTACTTGGTAACTGGAATAAGTGTAGAAAGTGAACAATTGGACATAAAAATTGTATATTAGCAGAAATAGAAAGACTAGGCAAAGCCCATAAAAAGAATTTTAGCAGTTAGCTGTTTAACTGCTTGTTACTTATTCAAGACTCCAAAACTGAATCATTGGTGCTTCTGAGAACAAACAGCTTCACTGTACTCTAGAATTGTGTCTTGAATTGCTCTTCAATAACCAGATTATACTGTGAAACCTCAATATAATGAACTAAATCAGGCAAGGGGCTGTCAGTTAAAGCCGAAAGTCAGTTGTATAATAAAGTAGGTTTTCCAAATGCGTATGTTAAAAAATTGACAAATTTGTTAGTTTACCTGTTTTCACTTATGTAGACACATGTGTGTAATTAAAATTATGTATGAAAAGTTGAATTTCACAGCAAACTTTTCTATATGTATTACTGTACCTTTACATTTATACTGAATAGTCTAGTAAAGGCATGCATTCGTCAATCACCACCAGTAAACAAATGCACACAGCCGGGGTATGGTTTAGTGCACTTGGGGTCATCAGTCACACGCTTAAAACTGCTGCAGAAAGTCATGCCACCGGACAACAGAACCAATTACCCCGCGAGATGCAATGTGATCAGGTGCTAATCATTTGCCACACGTTGTTTACAAGTGGTGACTCTTGGATTTAAATATGTACACTGTGGTTGTAGACATGTAATATTTATTTATGTCGATGAAATCACTACAGTGTTTTTTCCAAACTATGGCCTATTTGCTAAAATTTGTTAAAAAATAACAGTGAATTAATAACAAAAAATAACCTGTTAACTTAATTATAAGCAAACCTTGGTCAAAAGCATTTTAAAGTTGAGCAGGTGTCAATTTCACATAGGACATACAGACTGGAAATTTCATCCATTAAATCTGAAGTCTGTTAAATCAAGGTCCACAAAATTGAAGGTTTACTATACCTACTATATATCAAAAATGTCCAGGAATAGCTATGTTCCAATGTTGCTGTGAAATAGGAAACTAGAGTGTAAAAGTAAAGATTGGAATCAATGTTCTCAGTGAGAAGAAGTCAAATTGCTCAAAAAGTCTAGTTAGTATGATTAAGACTCTACCTTTTTGATGCCTTGCTAAATAATTCAATATATCATGGCAAAGAAAAAGTGGACTTTTTAAAGAAGAGACATAATGAATTCCACCTTCTCTTTAGACTTTAGTAATTACAGCATTGTTTCATTCTGCAACTGTGTAACCTCATAGACTGTTTTCCATCTTTATGTCTTTTCATATTCCATGAGTTCTCTTCCAATATAATCCTGTATCCTGACATTTTGTACTTACCAGTTTAGAATTAGAATCTCCTATACAAAAATGTTTCTCCAATTAATTTCATTTAATTTAATTTTAAATATATTTTTATTGATTTCGGAGAGGATGGGAAAGGGAAAGAGAGATAGAAACATCAATGGTGAGAGAGAATCAATAATCATCTGCCTTCTGCACACCCCTTTCTGGGGATGGAGCCCGCAACCTGGGCATGTGCCCTTGACCGGAATCAAACCTGAGACCCTTCAGTCCACAGGCTGACACTCTATCCATTGAGCCAAACCAGCTAGGGCTCTCCAATTAATTTTACATCATTCTGATCACTTGTTATATTTAGCACTCACATTCCATATTATTTTACATGTACTAATATTACTTATTACTTTCTCTTAAAATTGCAAAATCATTTGTATCATCAAGGAATTATTTTATTGTTTTATATAATTTAAAACACATACTTATTTAAAATAATTTAGTTTTATTAAATAAAGGCGCTGCATTTATAAGCAAAATTTTCTTTCCCTTATAAATGATAGAATAAATTCTACCATAATAGTTACAAAATTTTTATGATGGTCAGCTTTTAGAGAATTTAAGGATAATCATTTTCAATGCAGAAGTCCTTGTCCAACTTCAAAACAAGAAAGAGTGATTCTGAAAATTGAATTTAAACATACTAAAAGTGGAATACAAATACTTCAGTTGATTAATTTTTTCTGGGAACATCTCAAACACCTTTCTATAGTATTGAGATGTTTTTATACACTTGTAGGTAAAGCCAAAGTTAGAACTTACATAGTTCTTCCTAATTACAATGAACAGACTAATTAGATCATATTTCTCAACAAAGGCAGTACCACCCCCTAGGGGTTATTTTGGAAATTTGTGAGTGTGTTTTCAGCTGTCACAATGAGGTGGCAACACTTACACTTAATGGGAGTGTGCTAAAGTTGCTAGATTCCTGCAAGGAATGGTACAGTCAAAAATAAGTGTTTTTTTAAAATCACACACCAACACATGAACTTGGAATATCCCACTGAACATTAATGTAGACGAAAAACTTGCTCATAATTGTGTCCACCTAGAACTTATCTCCATTTTACATATAAATATAAAGATTTTCTGCACAATTTTAATCACCACTAAATTTTCTAGGAATGGGAACTACCATTTACCTATTGTATTGTATTGTATTGTATTGTATTGTATTGTATTGTATTCTGTTTGGACATTTACCAGGAGTTATCCAACATTTTAGAAAAGCATATTACCACCTACACTAGCTCTATAGCTGAGTTGCAATAAAATATACCTGTATCAGTCTGCCTTAGCAGCTATGACATTCTTATAACTCCTTTCATCATTGTAAACATCTAACCCTTCATTGTGTTGTCATGCCTGAACATTAACAACAAACATATTAATCTATTACAAATAATTGTCCTTATGTTGTTTCTTTATATTATCCCAGTATGATAGCATTTAATTATGCATGCATGTAGGTTATGTTGCCTATAAATTTTATTTCAGGAGAGTAAAGCAAGCACTACAAAATTTGTGTTATATTAGCCAGACATTGGATCTAATAAGGTCTAATACCACCAGATACAATTGGAGCTTGTAGGTCAATGTTTCGCCTTCTCAGGTATCCCTTTCCTAATATGGGATAATCTGGGAAGTTTGGGATTCGTGTGGTGGCTAACGTGAATAGGAAAATAAGACAGGATATCATTATTCCTGATGGTTTCTAGGGGAAACGTGGATTGAGACTTATGGGGTTGGTCTTCCAATGAGTTTGCAATGGTGGGCCCGCTAGTATTGGGGGAAGATGGGCTTCATTGATAGGAGCACAAGTTCTCTGGGTTTTCTGTGCAGACCTTTAGCAGGAAGGAGCAGAGTGAATGGGCCATAAAAGTGATATCCACTCTCTCTTCTATCATTTTGTTGATTTTTTACATTTTCGATGCTTTTCTATTACAACCAGTTTCTTGCTCATTGTGTATTATTCATCTAGCTGGCTAGATAGATAGTTTTGCTATTATATTTTCCAGTAATAGTCTCAATAAATATTTTTTTCTAGTTATATTATCCATATTTTACATCTTAATTTTGGTGTTAGATGACTGGAACAAGTCTTCAAATACCTTTTTTAAAAAACGTGTGATTGGTGTATTTTCCAAGCCTCTTCATCTCAAAGATTATCTGTTTCTTTGACTCCTGCAAGACAACTCGAGTAAGTATAAAATTCTTACAAACCTTTTAGATGGATGCAGATGCATCTCCATTGACTTAAGCAGGGGTGGGCAAACTTTTTGACTCGAGGGCCACAATGGGTTCTTAAACTGGACCGGAGGGCCGGAACAAAAGCATGGATGGAGTGTTTGTGTGAACTAATATAAATTCAAAGTAAACATCATTACATAAAAGGGTACGGTCTTTTTTTTTCTTAGATTTATTCATTTCAAACGGGCCGGATCAGGCCCACGGGTCGTAGTTTGCCCACGGCTGGCTTAAGATGTATCTTGGGGAAAGAAAATAGTGTGTATGTTTTCTCATTTGATTAATGACTTCAATTCTTTTAACCTGAGAATCAAACATTTTTTTTAATAAGATGTACCAGGAACTTTAAAATTCTACTGCTGTAATTTTGCCTACCTTGTAATTTTTCTTTACGTCTCTCCTAGATAACATACCTTTAAATCGCATTCCCTCTTCCATTTGTCTCAGCCTTACCCTTGGAAATTTCTGTTCCTGATGGTTCTTCACTGATGAAGATCAATAAATTTACTTAATTTTATTTTGAAATTTGAGATAATTATTTCCTGGGAATTGCTTTTCCGGTGTTGGATGATGCTTTCACGTCCTTGTTTGGGGCATTTTCCTTTGCTCTTTTTTATTTTTTTACTTCCTTGCCTCCACTGGATTCAAGGCAGTGTTCTTTGGTTTGCTGCCTTAGATATGTAAACACAGAGATGTGAGCAGTTTCCATTCAGCTCCCAGCATCTACCAGGCTTTCATTTAATACTTCAGAGCATTCCCTATACACATATCCCAGTGCTATGACACTGTGACGGGCACAGTACATGCAAACCTCATTCTTCAGTGTGGACCACATACAGAGCCACTTCTTGGGTGGGAATGTGCTACTTCTGTTTCCATGTGCTTTCTGCCCAGTCATTTTCTGGAAAGAGAAAGAGATGTACGAGTGATGAACAGCCCTCTAACTGCACCAGAAGGATGGCTGCCAAGTGTTCTATTCAAAGCAGGCGTCTTCCTATTCAAGAGCCAGACAGTGGCAAAGAGATAGTGCACAGTGCGTTTTAAATGGCCAAGTTTTCTCTGTTCTGCATATAAAATATGGGTGAACACCTGAATGACTATTTCCTTCCTGTTAAATCAAATTGTAATTCATAAAAAAAATTCTACACGTTTTGGCGATAACTTTAACATCACTCTTCATTTTCAGTGCACTGAGTTTGCATGTTCTATGTTTTTGTAGGGAAGATGGGATCTTGAGGACAGTGAGAAGAGAAGGTTGTAGTATGACATGCTAGAGATCATGGGGGTTTGGGCATGGGCCATGGCTGCACATATTCCATCTTCAAAGACGGAAGATAATGATTTAGATTTTCACACATAAACAATGAGGTCTTACGAGACCAGCAGGGAAAGTGTTTTTCAGGCAGTTTGGTCCATGGGGCTGCACCAGAAGAAATGCTGACAATGAGCTTGTGGAGTTGCAAGTCTTAGTAAATATATGTGATAGTTGAAGTGTTAAGGTGAAGGACAAAGGTCTTTGACATACACATCTTTAATTCATGAAGACGCAATTGGAAAGAGAAACAAGAGTAAGTTGTGTAATAAAATCTAAGAGAAAAGAGAACATCTGAAAGAACATATTTTCAACAAAGTCAAAAGCTGAACAAAGGTTAAATAAGACGAACCCAAGAGGCTTGACCTTTAAAAATCTCAGTAATTCTTTAGAGATGAGTGTAAGAGGAATCACAAACTCTAAATCCATAGTCCTGTGAATTAATAAGTGAATAAAAAGGGAGGTCACGACTGTTAAATGTGCTTACAAGAAATCTGTCTTTGAAGGAGGGGGAAATAGGATAAAAGCTTAAAAAAGGGGATTGTCATGAAGCTTTCTAGAAACAAAATACACCTCACAGCACAAAAAGTCTGTCTACAGTTGAACTTACTCAAAAGGTTAAAGGTTAAAAAGTGAAAGGACTAAATGTATTATTCTTAAAGTCCATAGTTCTTAGAAGAAACAAAGTCTGAGGTTGAATTAATTGGTTGCATTGTGTCTCTGCAGTGTTTCTGCTTTTTCGTAATTTAAGCTAAGAGATGCATAACTATGAAAAGGTGGTCTTGGCAACATAGTGAAGCGGCGAAGAGCATGGAGTCAGGTGCTAAGCTGTCTTCTGAATCCTGGCGTGGCCACGTACAAGCAGAATAGCTGTGTGACCTTGGGGAAAGTTACCTGGCCTACCTTACCTTTCCATGTTGCAGTTCCTCATCTTTGAAATGAGAAAAAATGATTATATCTAACTCATCTTTTTGTTATTCTAAAATGAGTTAATATTACAAATGTGGAGCAAAATAAAAGTTACACATGTGCATATTAAATCAATAAAAATCAAATATCAGTCACACCTATTACTTAACCTATTAATTTGGCTTAATAACACAATTGACTTTAATAATTTTCACCAAATTCAAGAGTCTCAAGATGATTATTTACTTCAATGGTCAATAAGGGGATAGCCACTGATACTGAAACCATTAATGATGTTTGCCAAATCAAAAATTCTTGAAAGACTTTTGGAAAGCAAACAGTTTTCTTGTTGTCAGCATAGTATTTTGAAGGTTTTGTTTTGAAATCATTTCAAACTGACAAGAATGTAGCTTACAAAAAAGTACAAATAATTTTTGTCCTGAATCTTTGACAGAAATTTGCCAATGCCATATCCAATTGCCCTTGGATACCTTGGTGCAGTTTTCCTATAAACAAGAACATTCTTCTACATAGACATCTATCAAAATAGGAAGGTTGACATTGAAATAGTACATTTCTAATTCTACCATCCTTTCTACCTCTATCAGTTGGCATTTGGAAGTGCTGTTTCTTCTCATATATTTGTTCACTTGTTTTATTTACACCAGTATGGACTCATGGGTTATACACAGTTGCTACTGTTATATATTTTAATGCTCAAAATTTTCTTGATTTGGCCAGTGGAAGCTCCTTCAAGTTGGCTTTTAACATATCTCCATCATTCTTAGATCACTATCTTACTTTCTAGCAGAGTAGATTCTGGGATCATTTCATGCCAGCCATTTCTCCAGGAAGCTATTTCTCCAAGAAACTCTAGTTTCCTTTAGTGAAGAATGATATTTAGAAGCTAAGACCTGAAACTGTGTATGCTTATTGTGATTGGGCTTTTCAGTGGACCAAGCCAGGAACACACACACACACACACACACACACACACACACACACACTATTTTTTTCTGTATTTAAATACTGAAAATTATATATCCCCCCAAAACCTCCAATTCCAAAGCACCACACAGGTTAATTATCTCTCGATCTTCATAATTTCTCTGGCAGTAAGAAAACTAGTTCCCATTGTTCTGAACACACTTACCTATTTAATCAATATCTCCTATGTAACCAATCTCTTGACTCCACCGGGACACCACCCCAGATGATCACTTTCCTCACTTGGACTTTACCTCCTGGCCACTTCCCTTGCTCAGCCTTTAAACTGATAGGAAGGCCACCCACAGCTTCCCCTGGAAACCTAATCCTCCCTCTGAATTTTAGACTGAATTATTCAGAAAGCTAAAAGGAAGAAGGAAGAAGGATGAAAAAAGAGCAGAAAAGACAAGTAGGAAGCACAATCAATATACTTTCAATGTGGGCTTCAAGTTCAACAAGTAAAATGTCAAGAATGTTTCTGCCATTAAGATAGTACACATTAAAGCTAAAAAGTGATCTTACTAGATGAAACGGTCAAAATGCAGGGCAGAACAAAACCTCAAAAGTGCACAATGTAATAATATGCAGTTGATTTTACATAACAAATCTATGGCCTATATAAGTCATAATAAGTACCTGCAGTCACACTACATTTGTTATGCTTGGCATTTTCACTCAAGTAACTGAATCAAATACCTGGATAATTAGCAACTGCGAAGTTAATACATGTATTTATCTTAAGTGAACAAGAGAATTTGCATGAGAGAACTGTTTCTAGCATTCTCTTAGTTTCTTCTTCTAAATCATCCCAGGACTGTGAAAGAAATTTCTTTGATCGATCTTACCTAGCTCTGAACTCACTATAAATAAATTATTGAGTCTTTCCATGTCTATAAAGTACCAAAGAGCTCTTGGGCAAGATGCATTTTTAAAATTTCAAAAAAAATCAATTTCTTTTCATGACAGATTATTAATAACTCCCACCCTTCCTTTTCCGGTGTACACCCAGGAAGTGAGAAAAGGGCTGACAGAATGGTGCCAGGTCAGTAGATATTTTTATGCTCAACTTGAGTTAGCAATTTCAAACACTGCATTTCCTCCTCTCTTCTTTTCTGTGTGACAAATATGTGGTAGCAACACACAGCGTCCCAGGAGACAACTTCAGAGACTTGTAGAAAGCTAACCTAGAAAGTGCTTCCTGAAGTAAGACTGATTTTGACTAATCTTCTTTATTATTAATTTCACTAAAGTCCTGATGCACGAAAATTCATGCAAGAGTAGGCCTTCCTTCCCCCGGCTGCCGGCACCGGCTTCCCTCCGGCACCTGGGACAGGGGCTGCTTCTCTCTGCCCGCCACCAGGCACCTGGGACCTGGGCAGCTTTGCTCTGGCCCCGGCTTCGTCCAGAAGGACATCCAGAATGATGCCCACAAGGACGTTTGGTCTAATGGTCTAATTAGCATATTACCCTCTTATTATTATAGATTAAGCTTTGTGTTCTTTAGTTTTCTAAAGCCAAGAATTCTTTGTTTATAACATTAACATTTGCTAATCTTAATAGCAAGTTTGTGTGTGTGTGTATATTTGTGTATAATTTTGTTAATTAATTAGGTGTGTTTCCAAAAGTTGGCAGCATAATATATATAAATAAACATGTTAAATATACCATCTGTCCAACAATACTTCAGTATAGACTCTTTCAGCACTATGCTCAAAGTCATTCTCAGAGGCAGAGGTAGGTGTCCACAGGCACAGGTTTATCATACATGCTCACATGGGCAACAGACGTGTGTGTCTGTCATGTTATGTTGATACCTGAAAAATGGCTTTTCTGACTCTGAGATGGAAATCTAAGAGAACACTGATTATTTTTACATGGGGAAAAAAATTGTCTTCTCAAGGAGAATATTGTAATCTCAAGGCATTAATAACCAAACACTTATTAAAGCAGAGAAAACTTTTTTTCATCTGTTTAGGGAGTTTCCATGAGATTTGCAAGCCCAATGGCAAGTTTTTGATAGCTTAGGAACTTAATACTGATTAAATAAATGTATTATAACCTATCATTGCTATTAATCAGCGCCTCATCAGTTTTCAATACAATTTTAGCCTATTTTCTCTTAAATGATGTTTTAAAGCAGTGGTTCTCAACCTTCTGGCCCTTTAAATACAGTTCCTCTTGTTGTGACCCAACCATAAAATTATTTTCGTTGCTATTTCATAACTGTAATGTTGCTACTGTTATGAATCATAATGTAAATATCTGATATGCAGGATGGTCTTAGGCGACCCCTGTGAAAGGGTCGTTCGACCGCCAAAGGGGTCGCGACCCACAGGTTGAGAACTGCTGTTTTAAAGCAATGTCTGAGGAAGATTGTCAATATATATTTTCCTCATGTAGGGACAGCAATACCCTGACTTTATAAAATGTGAAAGCCTGGTAATATATTCTAAACTCTGACCACCAGCTTGGTACCTGCTCCAGCTGTTTCACCGCTGCACTCAGGTTGCCTTGATCTTGGACTATACACAGACCTCAAATCCCTTGATTCTCCCCCCTGGTCAATATATCTCTGACCTCACTTCCTTCCCTGTCCAGTCCAGGCTACATGATTGATCATGTAAGTAAGACTCCCTGTCTCCCCTGCCCACTGACCTCTATGCCCCTGATGGGGCAAAGTTCACATTTCCCTACCTAAGTCTGCTTCAGTGCTGCAGGACAAAAGGTCATGCAACCTCGGACTGGGGCACGTGCCAGTGTATGTTTCCCAACTTCATTTGGTCTCTTAACGCCTGTCTTTCGTTCTTCTGCATTATTTCTATTACACCATTCTCCTAACGTATCCAAAATGTTAAGGCTGCCCTTATCAGCATTAGGAAATTTTTTCCCTAAGAAAACAGGAACCAGATAAATAATGCTCTCAGCTTCAAATGAATCTTCATCATATGTATCCTATTCTTCCAATTCTCCACTCTTAAGAGGTCAGTTGGAACTTTGTCCATTCAAAACTCATCCTCTTTAAATCCATCCATGTAGGGGAAAAAAAAAAAAACCTAGGTAAAATTTTCACCAATAGAATTTCACTAACTGAAGAGAAAAAACAAACAACCAAAAAAAAACAAAAAAAAAAACGGATACCCAAAAGGAAAATGTTTCTAAAAGGAAGGATGGAGGTACATAAAGAAACAAAGGATAAAGGAGATTGTAACTATGTGAACAAATCTAAAAGAATGGGACTTTATAAAGCAAGAATAATAATATGGGGCTAAAATATATTTAGAAATAAAATATATAACAATGATATCATAAAACATATTGTTGGGAAATGATAAAATACTAACATATATTATAGACTTTGAGTCAAGAAAGTATGTTATAATCATTAGAGTTAGCCAGTAAACACACACACACACACACACACACACAAATAAAAACAGTAAAAAAATGCATTTAATAGCTTAATGGAGGAAAATTTTAAATAAAAATATTAATTCAAAAGAAAAAATAGAGATAAATGTTTAGAATTATAAAAACAAATAAGATGACAAATTTAAACCTAAATAATCTTAAGTCTACTCATTCTAAATGTAAACAAACTAAATAATCCAATCAGGAAACTACATTAATCTGCCAGGGCGCCACATCAAAGTACCACAGACAGGGTGTTTTAAACAACAAAGTTTATTTCTCCGGTTCTGGAAACTAGAGGATGAGGGAAGGGAGTTCCAGGAAATCCAGGCAGGATTCAGGAAGCGATGCCTGATGGGAGTTCTACAGGACAAATTAGAGCAGTAGGAATGGGAAACAAGAACAGAACTGCCAGACAAATGAAACAGTGTGTTTAAAGGCCCAGGGTTGAGAGCAGATCCGAAGGTCTGGGGACACATGTACTTGCAGGTAAAGTTTACTTTAAATCCTTAACTAACAACAGCCGTGAATGAGAAGGACTCGGTCCTTCTATCAGTCTGCTCCCTCCTGCCTGTACTCTCTGTTTACATCTGTGATTTCTTTTTCTTCTGACCTATGGTGATGAAGGAGCAGCTTTATATTTTCCTCTTTTGCATAAAAGGTCATTTTTTCTTTTGAACCTAAACTGAAAATATTACATAACTAGTGGCGCAGAGTATGGATTCGTGCACATTGAAAGGGAAATAATTAGAAGAAATATTTTAATATTGCTATTTGCCCTTTCTCCCTCAGCACTTGGGAGCCGGGCAGCAGCTCCGCCCCCCACCGTCGTCACTGGTCGCTGTCTGTGGGGCAATCAGCAGAGTAATGGGCCCCGTTTGCACCCTGGCTTGGTGCCGCCCGCTCACCTGCTCCACCAGAGTCTGCAAATGGAATTCTGGCATTGCTCTGCTTAGAATATGAGTACATGTCTCTATTCATGTTGACAAGTGGGCAAAACACCTGGATGGTATGCAAACCTTTCTTGTAGTTTAATTGCTTTTCAAATTTTGCTACATTGGCCTTGGGTTGCTGGTCAGAGAAATTACCGTGAAACTTAAATTGCCCTGCCAAATGTCAGACCTTCCAGGCGATCTAATGCTATAATAGAGATTGACAGTCCTATAGCCCACGTGTAAAAGTACGAATGAAAGGGAGATCTGCCCGGGTTCCTCATACCACCATTAACTGAGAATACAGGGTTTGCCAGACTTTTCATTACAGGGAACCTATTTGTCATCCTGTGAGAGAGTAATTCAGTCTATGATCAAATAAGCCTGGAAGTCATTTTTACTTATGTATAAAATTGTAAAGTATGGCTGTCTTAGTGGATGGAAGAATGAAAAATCACAAATCTTAGCTGGTGGTCTTTAAGAAGTCTATTCTTGCATGTACCCAATCTTTGATCTAATTCTTATCTCCGGATAGTTTCAATGTCTTGACTACCAGCAGATAATTCTTCTGCCTTCCTTCTAAAACAGGTGCCGCCTCTCTCTTTAAATCAGCCCTGGTTGGTGAGTCCTTTTCTTTATTTTCCTCTGTAAATACCTCTAGAAAAAAAATGCATAGCCCAAAATGAACCCTAGACATATAGAGGGAAAAATGCAGGGCTTCTCAGAACTGTCCTTTCTTTTCTGTCAGTTTGATCACTGACCTTTAGGTGAACTCTCAAAATGAAATGAAATTTTCAATTTGATCATTAAAAATGCAGATAGGTTTATTATTAAATTTCCTTTTGGATACCACTTGGAACCATCAGACTAAAAGAGAAAATAGTATTTTGGCCCAAAATCATGCCAACAGACAAAGCAAGTTAAAAATTTAAAAAAATAAAAAAGCCTAACATTAATATTTTCTTGTAGAAAGAACAGTGTTTCATTTCCTATAAGCTGTAACTGCAAAAAAAGTAAACATTTAACAATATTTACCAGAAAATAAAATAGGAAAATATCCCAAGCAAGCCTAAAGATTCTTCCATATAATATAGTCTATAAAAATTTTAAACACTGACATCCACCCGCCCCCCCCCCCCCAGCCCAACATAAGTAATAAGCTTTTGAATGCTACGCCAATAAGATTTCTCTGATTCTGTTACTAACAATGCACATGATCAGTGCATAGAATGGTGCAAAGGCTCACTTGGCTTTGCTAAGCACTTACTTCTGCTCTGAGAAGAAAGGAATGTCTTTCCTTGGATTGCAGAAACAACTGTAAAAGCAGAAGGGGGAAGGTCATCGATGAAGAGTCCTGCTTAGGCAACATGCTAGTAACCCCTGGCATCGTCAATCACTTCCCATTATCCATAGCGTATGCTCATGTCGAACACCAGGCAGAGGCTTTGGGAGCTCAGAAATGCCTGCAAAAAAAGAAATCATGCACAGAAAATTGAGGTCCAGAGGGCGCAATCAGCCTGATTTCAGAAGGGCTGGCAAATCCTTCACAGGCTTTCTCTTCTCGGTGCTGCCTGCTAAAATGTAGGGGATTCATATGCTACATGGGAAAACCTGGGCTGGGCTGGCAGATGCCTGTGCCTGTCTGCCAAACCTTGAAATTAGGTCATGGCCGCCAGGAAAAATTCCTTCTCAGATGGCAGGCTGAGCGAACACGCTGACAGACCCAGACAGGAAGGAACGCCTCGCGGAGTGCTCTAGATGATGGCAATGATACACACTACAAAGATCACATCGACTCGTGCTTCCAAGACCCTTCAAGATGGAACCAAGAGGCTTAGCTCTGACCCTCACACCTCACACCACCTCACTTCCCACCCTCCCCTTGAAAAAAAAAGAAGAGGAACAAACCTCTTTTAGGTTTTTCCAGTGGTTTCATCAACCGACTTGAATATTTAACTTTTGAAGCACAGAATTTATTTTAATGAACAACACTCCGGATAGTTTTAGTATACACTAAATTGTAGGAGTCCATTTGTATGTAAGAATGACTTTCCTGAAAGATACATACATATCTACATACATACATAAATGTATTTTTTGTAAGGAATTGCTGGGAGAGCCACCAACGTGCATAAGGGAACATTCATAATGCCTGTGTTTTACTGTCTTCAAAATAATGCTTATATTTTTAAGTAGTAAACCTAAAATGCTGGTAGAATGTTTGCTAAAATTTCATAAACTTTAATGATCAAAGTAAGTCTTAGGTTTGTTCCTAAGTTAATACCAATAGGGAACTTGAGGTTGGTAAATGCCTTCAGCTTTTTAAAAAGGAATCAGCCCTGGCCAGTGTTGCTAAGTGGTTAGAGCCTCAGCCCGTGTATCAAAGGGTTGTGAGTTTAATTCCAGGTCAAGGGCACATGCATGGGGTGCAGGTTCAATCCCCCTGGCCCAGTCAGGGCACATGCAGAAAGCAACCAATTGCAACATGCAACTCAATGTTTTGTATACTCACAACTATAAACCTACTTTTGCCCATCCCTGTCTCTTGCACATCGATGTCATTTAATGTCATATATGTGTGTATATATTACATGCACACATACATATGTATATATTTGAATATAAACATATATACATATACCTAAGAAATATAATATGTCGTGTATATATATACACACACAGTACATGTATATATAGTATATATGACTTTTATATATATGACATATATACATATATGAGACATATTTAGTGTCATATACACACATGTATTTGACATTTCACACATATATAATGTGATATACATAAACTTATAGAGAAAGTTACCATTTAGTGAGGGCTATGTTCCAGGTACTAACACATATATAATGCTATTCAATCTTCTCTGTAATTCTATAAATTGGTTATTAATATTATTTCTACTTACATTAGAGGCAACTGAGATTTAAAGAAGCTAAGTGAGGCCCAGCTGGTTCGGCTCAGTGGATAGAGCGTTGGCCTGCCGACTGAAGAGTTCCAGGTTTGATTCCAGCCAAGGGCGCATGCCTAGTTTGCAGGTTCGATCCCCAGTGGGGGCGTGAAGGAGGCAGCTGATAAATGATTCTCTCTCATCATTGATGTTTCTATCTCTCTCTCCCTCTCCCTTCCTCTCTGAAATCAATAAAAATATATTTTTTTAAAAAAGAAGCTTAGTGAGTTTCATGTAATTTCACAACTAACACTGAGTAGTGAAGCTGGAATTAGAAACTCAGATATAGGCTGTCTCAGGCAGGCAAGCAGCATAAAACAGTAAGTTCACTCTCCCTTGGGCATTACTTATACCACCCAGAATGGGACAAAGAGCTTGGAGGATAAAGAATGTTCCATAAGACAGGGCAGAAGAGGCACATCTGAGAACTGTGTGTGCTATGGACAATCAAAGGGCCACAGTTTTGTTGTGAAGGTGGCAGGTTAGTGGCTCCTTGCTTTTCTCTACAGTGAAAGTGCCCTCCTTGTCAAGCCCAGGAGACAGGCCACAGGGCCTTCCTACCCACCCACTAGACCCTGCCTTTCACATGTCAAAAGCCACTCAGTGTGTGGAAGTCAAGAACTAAAACACTTTTGGCTTCATGGATCAATTCAATATAGCACTGTCAATTCTCTTTTTCAAATAAAGATGGCAGAAAAAGACCTACCATATAGTAGCATGATTATTTCATAAAACAATAAATATCTTAATACATAAAATAAAGAGAACTTCATCTCAGAAAAAAAATGACTATGTGTGTGTGTGTTTGTGTGTGTGTGTGTATGTTTTTATTGATATGAGAGAGAGAGAAGAGAGAGAAACATCAATGTGAGAGAGAAGCATTGATCAGTTGCTTCCTATACATGCCCAACCAGGATGGAACCCACAAACGAGGTATGTGCTCTGATGGGAATTGAACCCATAACCTTTTTGGTGTATGGGATGATGCTCCAACCAACTGAGCCACCTGTTCAGGGCAGGAAAGGACTATATTTTAAAAGTGAGAGGATTTTAAATATTTTAAAATTATTTCGCTTTTCTCTATTTTATTAAATTTTTTTTAGTCTGTTTAGCCGGTGTTACGGCAGCACCACGCTGAGCCATGTGGATTCTGATAGCCGCAGGCCCAGAACAACGCTCCCTCACATCACCTGCTAATGTTCTGTGTTGCTTCTCACAGAGACGTGCTTGGAAATGTAAGGCCTTAACTCACAGCAGAATCTCTCCATTGGTAGCTGTTTCAGGCAGCCATCAGGGATCAATTCTGTTTTATTAATTCAATCAACACGTGCATGTTCCAGTCTTTATGCTTTAGAGCAAGGACCTTGCACAGGCACTTCTGCTTATAAAGAAGGCCCGTCCTGCCAAGAGAGCCTCTGGGAGCCATACAAGCACAAACACACACACACATGCAAAGAAGTTTCTAGTTCCAATATCTAATTGCAAATTTTGAATAAATTTAGTAACCACCTGTGTATGTTTCACTTAAAAATCACACACACACACACACACACACACACACATATATACACACTCACAAATTTTTTACTTTAAAATAGGCACCTTATTTAAGTAATAATCCTTTATAGCAAGTCACCATTTACAAAGAACTTACATAAAATCATGAAAGGAGACATTTTTTGTGTTTTATTGTTGCAAATACTGAGGCCCAAAGAGATTAAGAAATGAGGTTAGGGTTCCCATTATGCTTTATTGCTACTATTACTGACTTTATAAAACACTAGAGGCCCAGTGCACAGATTTGTGCACCAGTGGGGTCCCTCGGCCTAGCTTGTGGGGATTGGCCAAAACTGGCTCTCCAATATCCCCCGAGGGGTCCTGGATTGCAAGAGGGCAGGTCTCAGGTGATATACCCTGGAATCAGGCTTCCTCCTCTCTGGGTCCAGGGTGCAAGTAAAGCAGATTCGGGGCTGACAGTGTCCCAGCAGCAACCTAACCCATGGCCAATGCCACGAGGAATCGGGCTCCCTCCTCTACTGGTCAGAGCATCTGCCCCCTGGTGATCATTGCACATCATAGCTACCAGGTGAACGGGCGAACAGTTGAACAGTCACTTAGGCTTTTAAATACTAGTATATAGATGATCACCTGGTTATTTTCAAAAGTGAGTTTCCTTGACACCTCAGTAATTAAAGGAGGTATTTACTTCTAATGAACATTCAAACATCCTGCAATAATATAGGGGTGGGCAAAAGTAGGCTTACTGTTGTAATACAAATAATACAACAATTTAAAAAATACAAGAATAAACTCTGTGTTTTGTATACTCACAACTGTAAACCTACTTTTGCCCACCCCTGTATTAGTTTTCTGCTATCAGGCAAATCTATTCTTCTAGTTATCTGATACATAAGTACAGTGGTATGATTTGGACTAATGAATGAATTACTTAATATTAATGACACAAGAATATGAATTTGTCTTTGTAAATCAAAATAACTTATGCATTAATAACATTAGAAGATATAAACCATAAATATAGATACCTTCCTATCAAATTACACCTATGAAACTTACAAAAATTATTTAACTATATGTTGTCTATGCCTTACTTTTTTTGTCTTTTTTTTCTTTATTGCTGAGACTATTACAGAGCAGTCGCCTCTCGCTTATATTTCCCTCATTCCCCGCTCCACCCAGCTCTACCCCACCCCAGGCCTTTACCACATTATTGTCTGGATCCATTGGCTATGCACATTTGCATATAAGTTCTTTGATTAATCTCTTTCCACTCCACTCTTCCTTCCCTCTGAGATTCATCACTCTGTTCCATGATTCCATGCCTCTGGATCTATTTTGTTCAACACCTCTCCTAGGGCAAGAGATACAAAGGAAAAAATAAACAAACACGACTACATCAAACTAAAAAACATCTGCACAGCAAAAGAAACCATCCTCAAAATGATAAGGGAACCCACTATACGGGAGAATATACACTGAGTGGCCAGATTATTATGACCACCTGACGTTTGTAGGAAAATTAGCCATACACTACATCGTACGGGATATGGAAGCCGAAGGCATGTTCAAACACCTTTGCTGTCTGCAGTTACCAAGATAAAATGTCTCCAATTCGCACAGGAACACAAGGATTGGACAGTCGAGGATTGGAAAAAAGTCATCCGATGAATCACGTTTCCGGTTGCATCATGCAGATGGCAGAGTGAGAATTTGGTGGAAACAGCATGAAAGCATGCACCCCACATGCATGAGTACAACCCTTCAAGCTGGTGGGGGCAGTGTTATGGTTTGGGGCATGTTTTCCTGGCATGATTTGGGCCCTTTAATTTGTGTGGAACAATGTCTGAATAGCACAACATACCTAAGTATCATTGCTGATCAGGTTCATCCTATCATGTTGATGGCATATCCCAATGGAGATGGCTTCTTCCAACAAGACAATGCGCCATGCCACGGTGCTCATATTGTGCAGGAGTGGTTTCAAGAACATGAGGGAGAATTTACCTTGCTTAGGTGGCCCCCACAATCACCAGATCTAAATCCAATTGAGCATTTGTGGGACGAAGTTAAAAGAGCCATCAGGCAGCTGGTTCCACAACCATCAAATCTCACAGAACTGGACAGTGCTATTCATCAGGCATGGTGTCAGATTCCTCGCATCACCTTTCAACATCTTGTGAAGTCAATGCCAAGAAGAATCGCCGCAGTACTGAAGGCAAAAGGTGGCCCAACGAAGTACTGATGGGGTGGTCATAATAATCTGGCCATTCAGTGTATTTGCCAGTGGTACATAGGCTAAGGCAGTGGTTCTCAACCTTGGCTGCACATTAGAATCACCTGGGAATCTTTTTAAAATCCTGATTTCTGGGCCTCATCCTCCGGAAATTCTGTTTCTTTGTTACTAATGTTGTGGCCTCACCCCATAACAAAGAAACAGAATTTCTGGAGGATGAGGCCCAGAAATCAGGATTTTTAAAAAGATTCCCAGGTGATTCTAATGTGCAGCCAAGGTTGAGAACCACTAGGTTAAGGCATTCATTTCCAAAATATATGAAGAAATCATGCAACTTAAAAGGAAGACAAACAACCCAATTTAAAAATGGGCAAAGGATCTAAATAGATCCTTCTCCAGAGAGGACATACAGATGGCCAAGAGACATATTGAAAAAATGTTCACTGTTAGTAATCATCAGAGAAATCCAAATTAAAATTACAATCAGGTATCACCTCACACCTGCCAGAATGGCTAACATCAATAAATCAACAAACAAGTGTTGGTGAGGATGTGGAGAAAAAAGAACCCTGGTACACTGATGGTGGGAATGCAGACTGGTGCAGACACTATGGAAACAATGATCCCCTTCTAGGAATATATCCTAAGAATCCTGAAACACCAATCATAAAGAATGTATGCACCCCTATGTTCATAGCAGCGTTATTTACAATAGTTAAGATCTGGAAACAGCCCAAGTGCCCATTAGTAGATGAGTGGATAATAAAGCTGTGGTACCTTTATACCATGGAATACTATACAGCAGTAAAAAAGAAATAGATCTACCCTTAGAGACAGCATGGAGGGAGTTGGAGATTACTATACTAAGTGAAATGAGACGGACAGAGAAAGACAAATATCACATGATCACACTTATATGTGGAATCTAATAAATAAAATAGACTGAAGGAATTACTTCTCTAAGTAGGCATTGGCATATTACACTGTTAGTTTTAGTAGAAGAGTTTGGGAATACTCTTTGCATGAATGACCAGAATATCTTTGCACAAATCAATCTGTAAATCAACAGCACAGTTTGTTCATTCTTTCTATTCAATCATCTGGTGCAGAAGTCAGCATATTGAGGCCAACCCATGAGCCAAATCCAGCCCCTAAATGTTTTTGTACAGAAGATGAGCTACGAGATTTTTTAAATTTTTAAATGTTTGGGGGGAAAAAAGAAGATTTCATGGCACATGTAAATTATATGATATTTAAATTTCAATGTCCATAAATAAAATTTTATTGGAATGCAGGGACGCTCATTTGTAAAGCATGTACCTCATGGGAACAATGTAGGACATGTTAACACCTTCCCTAAGTCACAGGATTCTTCTGTGGAGAAATGACAAATGCCAACAAGATATAAAATTACTATGCAAGACATTTCTGATAAAAATAAGAAATGTTTGTTACACTGTAAAAAATATTTCCACAAAACTTGCATTCACCCAAGGAGAGGGAAAAACATTAAGCATTCATGTGTAATTTATTTTACTTAGTTGAAGGTAAAAATGATAAATTTTTATTGTGGAGGGAAATTTTTATTGTGAATCCACCAGGCTTCTCATCACTTGCAAAGTCTTAGAAATCTTTCTTTTCTATAGACTAAATGTAATATGATATCTCTCCCTGATCCAGTTTGTGATCTTGGTAAGATTGAGGTGACACATTCTACAGGTCACTATGCAAAGTAGAACAGAGAGAAAAGAAAGAGATAAAGAAAAAAATTAAAATTAATGATAAGGAAAGTACCCTTGCTGTGTTACCATGAGTGGGCTGAAAACAACTCCAGTGGTTAGAACTGTGGTCATAATAATTGATAAACTCAATCTTAGTAATGATACCAGTTTGAAATCGTATCACTGTTAAGCTGAAATAAAATGCTAGGCTTAATGAATCCCTTTGTCTCTTATATCTGACTAGAGGCCTGATGCATGAAATTCGTGCAAGAGTAGGCCTACCTTCCCCTGGCTGCTGGCACAGGCTTCCCTCCAACACCCGAAACTCAGGCTTCCCTCACAGCCCCAGCCTCGTCCGGAAGGTCGTACAGAAGGACGTCTGGAAGGATGCCTGGTCTAAATAGCAGATTATGCTTTTACTATTATAGATTTTTTATTTATAATTCACTGCAATAGTTGTGTTGTAGGGTTCCTCCTACATCACTGGTGTGCAGAAGGCTCCAGACCAAACAATTATAAGGTATTGAAAGTCTTACATAAGCACCTGGACTTTATTAAGCATAATTTCTCAACTAATTTCCATAGTTTGTATCTCTTAGAAGATGCACAGGAGTATTAAAGCAAACATAGAAGGAAATGGACATTTTAAGTTTTCAGTTTCTTTGTCAGTCTAAAGGTCATTGATGAAAAACAAGTACAAGTGTGTTTGTATTGACACTGTATTCCCAACTTAAGGATTACTTATTTTTTAATGATGATGAATTTCTTTATTAGTGATTTCCTGCCAATCACAGTTATGCTTTTTAGATCCAGCACAGTGATAAATTATGACTGACTTTATTTTTTGTTCTTAATAGATTCTTCTTAAATAGTTTTCAAATGTGTTAAAGTTCACACATTTGATAGATAGTAATACTTTCAGCTAATGTTTTTGTACTCTATAAGCTCTGCTCTGCACTGTTAAACACTTAATTTTCATGATCTCATTTATAACTTAACCTTATGATTTAAGTGCTGCTATTATTTCCATGTTACACATGAGAAAACAGAATCTTACAGAGGCTACTTTAGTTTAATACTCTACTAGGTATTGTAGGCAAAATAATTAATAGGTATTAATGTCAAGATTGGAATGTATGCATGCCTGACATCCAAAATTGCACTCTTACCCACCATTATACCACCCTGTTTCCCATGCATGGAGACAAACAGGTTAGAAAAAAATACTGTCATAGACTTATTCTATTATTTGTCTGTATATTAAGAGACAACAACAGCTGTAAAGTGACACTTGCTCTCTTTATACCCACTCACTCCTCTGTAAAATAGAGGTGCTAATAACTGCCTTGAGAGTTTTTGTGTTAAGATAATGTATGTAAAGTAGGTAGCATGAAATAGACACAAAGTAATTATATTTTTCCTGTCTGTATTCTTTCATCTGCGCCTAACTTCCTTTCCACAGACAAGCTCAACTACTGTCTCAGTCTTAATATGAGAAACCAGTGCTACCTTAAATTTGGACGCGGAGTTTTTTAAATAGTTATCACAGGTTCATTAAACATCACAGTAAAATTAAGATTGCATTTTTTTTAATCACAGGAGAAGCATTAACCTGAAAATCCTTTGAAGTGAGGAAGCACAGCCCAGTGCTACTGAATGTTAATTACAAACAAGAGTAACAATTCTTGTCGCAAAGGGCGCCCTGAGGGGAAGAACCGGAGGGCGCTGGGCACACCATGTGCCAGGCAGTACACAGGGGGGAGTCGCTCAATGCAGTCCTCATGGGAGCCTTTCCGATGTCGATGTTGATGCATCTCTGCCCTGAATTTCTGTGCTACTTTCCTGGACCTCAGACTGATATGATTCTCTAAGAATAATACCCTGTTAACTTCTAATAAAAAGCAAAATCTGAAACTTTTCACATCAAGTTCATAATGGTAGTTAACTATTTCACTGCCAAGGGTAACATTAAATCTGGACAATACTAAGGTTCCCAACAGAGGCAACAAACCGTAATGTTGGAATTAATTGGTTGTTTTTATGATTATTTAAAGCACAAAGAAAAGGTGAATATGTGAAGGTATAATACTAATCTAAAAAATGGAAATATCAATATTAACTGGCTATTTTAAAGTTTAAAATCTTTCATGTTAGTCTGGTTAATGTTGACAATTTTCAAATATTGGACTTTAACAACATTACATATCCCAACTCATGGAAATCTTTTAAGTTTTTGTTAGCATTTACCATGGTGACAGAAACTTAAATACTTTAAGAATTAAAGTCAATATTATTTATTAAAAATGTTTTGGATTTCCTGAAATCTCCTTCGTTTTATATTAAGAATCCTTAGCTTTATACTAGAAATACTTTATCTAAGGAGGAATTTAAAATCGGTATTTGTCATTTGTTAAGTGGAATTATAAAACCTATTAGCTCTGTGTATACTTTTTATATCAAAAAGTGGATTTCAGCAGTCTAGTGTCAAAAAAGGCACTGTGATGCTTGAAAAGGCTTGATTTTGAACTCGGCACAAACTTTATCCTAGGGCCCTCTCCAGTTTACTTAACTCTTCTTCCCTCTTCTCTGGACCCTTGCTCTTCCCCTTAGCCCCCCCTCTCCTACCTCCCCCCCCCCCCCCATAGAATTGTTTTTCAAGAGAAAATGAGATAAGGTATGTAAAATGCTTAGACATAAAAGCCTCTAAATATATGAACATAGATAGTCGAACACTTATGAAAGTATAATCAGGGCTGCTTTTGCCCCAGGGTCCCTGATGGAAGTGAAAGGAGAGACTGAAAGGCAAGGAAGCATCAGAGCGTCCACAGGCACAGGAAGTGGAGGAAGAGCTGGCTGAACACCCATTGAGCAGGAGTGAGATCATCGATGTCTGTCTCCAAATATCAGTAACTATATTAGATGTGAACGTGTGAAGTGCTCCAATGAAAACAAAACATCACACAGGTAAAAGAATAAAACTCAGCCCCATGTTGCTTATAAAATGGTTAGCAAGGGTGTGGGTCATGGGAATTCTCATACCCCGCTAGTAGGAGTGTTAAATAAAACAGCCTATTTTGGAAAATGGCTTGGTGCTATGTTTTAAAGTTAAACATAAGTCTCCCCTTGGTGCAGCAATCTCCATCTTCGGTATATACCAGTGGTCGGCAAACCGCGGCTCGCAAGCCACATGCAGCTCTTTGGCCCCTTGAGTGTGGCTCTTCCACAAAATACCACGTGTGGTATTTTAAATATGAGGGAAGTTTTCTCAACAGGTTTCAGGAATTCAGAAACAGCAAAGCGACGTTAGCCTTTGTTAAAAAACCTCTCAATGCTACTGTAACAGAATTAAATTTTTCTCCCTTTAATATTGACATTGGCAACTTTGAAATGCAATTGCAGGATTTAAAAAACAAAGAACTGTGAAGCTCAAAGTTTGAACAATTTGTGCTGATATAGAAATATTGGAGAAAAACAAATGTGAACTTAGTTCACAGCACAAGTGGTCTGCTTTGAAAGACCTGGAGAAGGAAGATATGTTGATTTTTTAACACCTGGAATAGTATTCCTGACTCATATAATCAACTGAAAAAACTAGCGTTTGCTGTTCTTTCTTTATTCGGGTCTACATATTTATGCGAACATTCATTTTCAAGCATGAACCTTATCAAGAGTAAATTGAGAAGTCGTCTTATTGATGAGAACCTGGAATGGTGCCTAAAATTAAAAACAACAACATACAAACCTGACTTACCCAAACTTTCCAAGGAGATGCAAGGCCATTGTTCACATTAGTGTTTGTCAGTCATTGTCATGATTTAATTTTATGGATATTGTAAGGTAAATTGTAAGGAATTTAATTTTATCAATAAATAATATCGTTATTAAGTATGATATCAAGTTTTATTCAATGTACCTATAGTTTAACTAAGACTTAAAATGTTAAGTAAAGTTTATTAAGTTAATTTAGGGAACGTTGTGGAGTGAAAGAAGTGAAAGGGCGAGGGCTAGGCCCTCCACCTTGCCCCAGGGTAAGGGCTAGGCCCTCCACCTTGCCCCAGGGTAAGGGCTACGCCCTCCACCTTGCCCCAGGGTAAGGGCTACGCCCTCCATCTTGCCCCAGGGTAAGTGCTCCATCTTACCTTGGCCACGTGCTTGGCAAGGAGCTTCTTCCCGGAAGTCTAAGCCTCTGCTAGCTACACCCAGGAACAAGACACCGACTTGCTCCTGGCCAATCGGCAGAGCACAGTCCTTTCTCCTCCCCTTACTCCAACCCCCACTATAAAACCCGTCTCCACACAGAGTTATCTCTCTCTCTGCTTCCTGCTGCTGTGTCGGCAAGGTGGGGGAGCCGAGCTAGCTCGAATAAAGACTCTTATGCTTTTGCATCGGACATGGCTGGCTCCCTGATGTGTTTCTTGGGGATCCTGAAATCTGGGCATAACAAGAAGATGTAGTGTCGAGGATTGAGAAAGGTATGTTGAGATGGTTTGGACATATACAGAGTTTGAATGAAAGGAGATAGATGAAATAAGTATACAAGACGAGTGTGGATGGGAGAGTTGGAAGAGGTCGACCTCAGCGAACGTACCTCAATCAGATTGAGGACGTTTTTAGCAAGGCCAGCTTACAAGTACCCTAATTAAGTTAATAACAATGTACCTAACTATATAGTTTAAGTTTAAAAAATTTGGCTCTCAAAAGAAATTTCAATTGTTGTACTGTTGATATTTGGCTCTGTTGACTAATGGGTTTGCTGACCACTGGTATATACCAACAAGAATGTGAGTGTACATTTATTCATAACAGCCAAACATTGGGTTAAACTACAGTCTTAGAAATTAAAATCATGTTTATCTTGGGAGTGATTAAATGGGAAAATTCTCTTTATTATGTATAATCATTGTATATTTTCTTTTCTGAATGCCTGTTATTCTTCAGTAACACCCTTTAAAAACAGAATACAATGATTAAACGAGTGGTTTTATAAAAAATGTAGAAGTAAAGTAACACTGTTACTGATAAGCCAGGGCATGTATTTTGAGCTGCCTGGTGAGAATGGGTGGTGGTCCTTTTTTGTTCTATTTTGTTTTTGTTTGTTTCCACAATAGAAACCCTCTTGCCCAATACAACAGGACACATTTGATCAAGAGTTAGAAGGGGTTAAAGGTGAGAAGAATAGCTCTATGCAACTATATTTTCTTCGAAGGAATGAAACTATGGGCTAGGTCTTCTTCGTAGCACTCTGAAGCCAAAGGAGTAAACCAGGTTAGATGGTAATTACCAATGAGTGTACATCTGCTTAGCAGTTCTATACAAGTCATGTGTGTCTAGCATACAGAAAAGCCACAGATAAGGCTGAACACCCCACCGCAAACAGCCATACATGGCAAGAAGAAATATCTTCAAATGAACACTAAAAATGAAATCTCATGGATACTTAATTCTTTGACATTAGTAATTAAATATTTTTAAATGGTTAAATCATTTTATTTCATTGAGTTTTAAACTATCTCTTTTAAACACCTGATATTTTCCTTAAGAAAATATTCTAGTTCCTCTTTTACAGGAATGAGCATGTCCCTTGCATTTTAGATATGCATCTATTTGCATCGCACTCCACAAAAAGCCTCAGGCTTGTAGACACTCCCTGACAAAACTGAAATGACTATTCACTACTCAAAACAAACTAAAATGTTCATTCTTTTAAAATTATTTTTTTAAAAGCTCTGTAATTATCTGTACCACTAGTAAAAATCTCTGGATCTCCCCAACAGTCATTGTATAGTTAGCACCAAACTTTGACCTAAGAAGTCATATTTGCTGGGTGGGCTGAGCTAGTGCCAAGTGCGCCTGGTTTGCTGTTTCTCACATCACTAGTCAGGAAACTCATTTGTCTGAAAACCCTGTAGGATTTGAATTTGATTCTCTGGGTTTTAATAATTAATTTAATACTTATTTTTATGTGGCCTTGAAAAAAGGATTTAATCTTGTATCATTAGATTCTCCTACCGTAAAATAAAAATAAACACCTTCAGATCTTTGTGAAGATTAAACAAAAGTATTTGTCAAAAGTGCTTAATGCATAGTCCAGCATTTAGTAAATACTAAGTAAGTGTTGACTATTATTAGTTTTTATTATCTTAATCTTTCATTCTTGATGCATTCTGTTACTTGTGACAGCTTCAATTTATATTTTATTCTATACTTGTAGATAAACAAAATGTTTTGAACATGTTTTTCTAAATTGAGTAGGTGGTTCATGTAATCAAGATATATCCCAATTGTTTGGTTGATAAACACCTCAATATTTCTTTTTTTTTTTTTTTTTAATATATTTTATTGATTTTTTACAGAGAGGAAGGGAGAGAGATAGAGAGTTAGAAACATCGATGAGAAACATCGACCAGCTGCCTCCTGCACATCTCCCACTGGAGATGTGCCCGCAACCCAGGTACATGCCCTTGACCGGAATCGAACCTGGGACCTTTCAGTCCGCAGGCCGACGCTCTATCCACTGAGCCAAACTGGTTTCGGCTCAATATTTCTTTCCACTATAAATTCTGATAGGACAGACATTACATTACTTAGCTCACCTTCATTCATTCATTCATTCATTCATTATTTAAAAAGTACCTATTGTGAATTAGTTATAAGGAAGCTAGGAAAAAATACAGCATTAATTATATTCTAAAGAATCTTCTACCCAGTGAGAGAAGAAAAATGTGTGAAACTAATTAATAGAAGCAAAAAATGTGTGATGATAGAAATTGATTTGATAGAATAATATCTGATTTGGTCAGTCATTCTCTGGATGGAGAAAGACGTTACAAAACTAAATTCCATTGTTTTCCAAAGTCCTCTGGATATTCCTCTGCACTCCATGGCCCCTGCCTGTGGTTGGCTTAACTCCAATTTCCTGGCGTCTTTTTAGCTTTTCCAGCTACTTCTACACTGCATCCTGCTTTGGAGTCCTAGTATAGACAGCGTTTACTACTTTTGCTTACCCAGCATCTATTCCCCCCATTTTCTGGTGATAATTTCCCTTATAATAAAAAAAGCAAAACACAAATTGCCTCAAACTCTGGTCAGAACAGGAAGCCAATTCTAATGTTTCAGTTACCGAAGGAGAATAGTAGCTTCTATTTTAGTTATTTTTTGTGTTAATAAAACATTGTGGTAAAATATATGTAACATAAAAAGTACCTTTTTAGCCCTGGCCAGTGTGGTTCAGTTGGTTGGTGCGTGGTCCCATACACCAAAAGGTGGTGGGTTCAATTCCCAGTCAGGGCACATAGCCAGGTTGTGGGTTCCATGCCCAGTCGGGGCATGTGCTAGAAGCAAATAATCTCTCTCTCTCTCTCTCTCTCTCTCTCTCTCTATATATATATATATATATATATATATGTAAATATTTTTAAAGTACCGTTTTAACCATGTTTAAGTGTGCAGTTCATTGGCATTTGTACATTCACACTGTTGTGCAACCGTCATTTCCACCATCTAAAATTAGCTTTTCCAAAAAAAATTCTCTCCCTATTAAATACCAACTCCCCATTTCCTCCTCCTCCCCAGCAACCACCATTCTGTTTTCTAATTCTATAAATTTTATTACTCTAGGTATCTCATACAAGTGGAATCTCACAATATTTGTCCTTTTGTTATTGCTTATTTCACCGAGTAGAATGTCTTTAAAGTTCATCCATGTCGTAGCATGTGCTAAACTCCCTTCCTTTTTAAGGTTGAATAATACTTCATTGTATGCATACAATGCATACAATGTTTTGTTTATCCATTCATCTGTCCATGGACACGTGAGTTTTCTCCACCTTTGGTTATTGTGAATAATCCTGCTATGAATGTGGGTGTACAAGTCCCAGTGTAAGTCCCACTTTTGGTATATACCCAGAAGTGGAATTGCTAGAGCATATGGTAATTCTAAGTTTAATTCTTTTTAGGAATAGCTGTACTATTTTATACAGTGGCTGCACCAATTTACATTCCCACCAAGAATGCACAAGGGTTTCAATTTCTCCACATCCTCAGAAACACTTGTTATTTTCTTTTTTTTTTTGACTAGGCATCTTAGTGGGTGAATAATGAAAATTTTTAATATAGGCAGAGACAGTGTAACTTTTATCTCAGGCATGTAGATATGGGATATATTCACATAATGACACCTTAACAAATTTAACAAAGATCAGTAAGTCTACTTGTTATTTTGTATATATTACATGCTAAATTTTGATAGTTTTATGAGTTGGTATTAGGTTGGTGCTGTTATTTTACACTAGAGGTCTGGTGCACAAAATCTTGCACAGGTGTGGTTCCTAGGCCTGGCCGGCGATCAAAGCGTGAGTGTCTGGCATGGAAGAGCAGGTCTCAGCTGACCTCTGGGCCCTGGGCAGCACCTGGCCCCCTGGCTCCTACGAGCCCTTCCTCACCTCAGTCATAGCACCTGAGTCCCCATGCAGAGATGCAGTGCGCGCTGCGGGTCAGGATGCAGTGTGGGCCTCTGGGCCACCCAGCGGCGCTACATGGAAGCTGGGCGGTCAGTATGCTCTCTCCAGGCCAGCTGTGCAGACCAGCTCCTGTGCGAACCCATGGGGAGCCCGACTGGCCCCTGTGGTCCCAGCAGCTGCGGCCAGCTCACCTGGAAGAGGCTGCGTGGCTGTGGGGCCGGCTCCTCATGGGCGCCCGGTACCTGAACGTGGGGGCTTCCCCAGCACACAGGCCCTGGCGTCCTGGGGGAGGGTAGCAGGGGGAGTAAGAGCGAGCTCAACGGACACCCCACATTCTCACTGCACCTCAGTCCCCGTCACCCCCACCCTCAGGTAGCCAGAGAGATGTCGAAGCCCCCTCCCCACCCTGCTCAGGTTCCATGTCCCTGACGCCCATCATGTTCCGCACCGCCCCCAGGTGGTCAGCACACATCATAGTGAGCGGTCGAACTCCTGGTCTCCCAGTCAAACTCCTGACCGCCCAAGGGGACAATTTGCATATTAGGTTTTTATTATATAGGATATTTGGTTGTATTCATTGAAGAGTCTGGAATCAGCCTATAGTGTTAGCATGAAATATAGTCATCGCCCCTTTCTTATTTCATGAAATACTAGAACAAGAAGGATCCTGAAGTTCATCTGTTGCTAATTCCCCTGGCTCCCCTTACAAGCCTGTGGTTTCTAAATACTGGGGAAAAGGAAAGGAAGCAGCAAAACCAGGAGGCCCCTTAGTCTTCCCGTGGGCTTTTTCTCTTCAGCATGACTGCCTCCTAACACTCATCACATAATTAACTACAGGTAGAGGTCCATGGTCTCAGGAAGAAAGACACAACAAATTTCATTTTGTTAACCTGTTCTTCAGCAAATATATCTATTGGCAGAAAGACAAGCTTAATGTATAGTTAGATCCTCACCTTCGTGGAGACATAGGCCTAAACCTGCCATTGGAAGGAGCACAGATAACATTCTATGTGGAAATTCACGGTGATAATGCGCATTCATGTGGTCAGAAAGTTTTCATTTAAAGCATATGGTAATTCTAAGTTTCATTCTTTTCAGGAGTAGCCACACTATTCCTGGAGCTCACCCATGATGCTGCAGTAAGACTCCTGAAATCTGTTGTATTGCAACACATATTTCAGTTCCTAAATCCCGGCTCTGTGTCAATACACCTCCCCCACCCCCCCACCCCCAAGGCTGTGTCTGTCCCTTCATCGAGAAATTCACCGACTGACACTACACCACCACCCCATCCATCTTTCAGCTGCCTCACCACTGAGGTGATAAATCTTCGTTTCCCTCCTGCGAGCTTGACACTTGGTGGCGCTCCCCCTCCTGCAATTATAACGCTCTCCCCGCCTCTTGCAATTAGAATTTATGATGATGCCCAATCTGTGCAGCAAAACCCACATAACAACTCACCAACTTCTCTTAATCTCATTATAAGTGGGACTTGCTTTTAAAAAGTGACTTTAATGTTCCTCATTCCAGAAGGGCAATGCACTCCATATCCTAGTAATGTTAACAAGACACGTTTTCCTTTTCCCAGTCATGCCTATTTATATTGAAAAGTTCCTTAAATCTCAGGAGGGTACCTTTGCCTTTGGAGTGCTGTTTGCCTTCGTGTCCAAGAGACTTTGTAAAGCTTTCCTGGGGATATTCTACATTTACCTTAGTTCTAATAGAGTGAGTATAGCAATTAATTGATTAAATGGGAAGATATTTTTATAGGGAAATAATGTCAACTTGAAATATAGATTATTTGTCTCTTATACATTATGAGAAAACAAAGATTACTTAGGTCTTGAGAACCTGAGTGCACATGATGGTCACAGGACTGATAAAAGGATACATGAGAACCCAGTATATAGTTTTTCTCAAATACCTTAAGTTTTAGGATTAATTTTTTATTGGTTTTCACACAGTTTATTTGCATGATTGATTGATACTCCATTATACTTTTAAAGAAATATTTTGTCTCCCTGACCAATGTCACTCAGTGGTTAGAACATTGGCCTGTGCACTAAGGGGTTGAGGGCTCCATTCCCAGTCAAGGGCACTTACCTGGGCTGCAAGTTTGATCCCCAACCCTGGTCCGGACACATGCAGGAAGCAACCAATGATGTGTCTCTCTCACCTCAATGTTTCTCTCACTCCCCATTTCTGTCCCTCCCTTCCACTCTCTCTAAAAAGCAATGGAAAAAATTGCCTCGGGTAAGATTTAACAAAAGATTATAGCCCAGCCGCCATAGCTGAGTGGTTGAGCATCAGCCTATGAACCAGGAGATCATGGTTCAATTCCCGGTCAGGGCACATGCCAGGGTTGCAGGCTCGATCCCCAGTGGGGGGCATGCAGAAGGCAGCTGATTAATGATTCTATCTCATCATTGATGTTTCTATCTTTTTCTCCCTCTCCCTTGTCTCTGAAATCAATTAAAAAATATATTTTTTTAAAATTATATATATATACCTAAATATATTATATTATATATATAAATAAATATCTACACTAATAAAAGAGAAACATGGTAATTGGCGTACGACCGCTACCCTTCCCATTGGCTAATCAGCGTATCCTTATGCAAATTAACTGTCAGCCAAGATGGCGGCCGGCAGCCAGGCAGCTGGAAGCGAACATGAGGCTTGCTTGCTGCAGGGACTGCAAACTGCAACGTTCCCCGCCTCACTTGCCAGGCCTCTGAGCTGGCAGTTTGAAACATTCTAACAAATATAGGCCGGGATCTCAGAGCTGAAGTTATACATTGTCTCGATTATAGAACCGAAACAAACCAGATACCTGCTCTCAGAGCTAGAGCCAGAGCTAAAGCTGGCCCAGAATAAAATTTTAAAAAGGAGCCGTTGGGAGCTTCAATCAACAACCACCAGCCTGAAAGCAGCTCTCAGCCCCTCATCCAGGCTGGCCAGGCACCCCAGTGGGGACCCCCACCCTGATCCAGGACACCCTTCAGGGCAAACCAGCCGGCCCCCAGGCCTCTGTCCTATATAGTAAAAGGGTAATATGCCTCCCAGCACCGGGATCAGTGGAGCCTCGAGGCCCCCTGGCACCGGATCAGCGTGACAGGGGGCAGCGCCCAAACCCCCTGATAGGCCCTGCTCTGTGTGTGACAGGGTGCGGTGCCCCAACTCCCACCCCCACAAGGGCCCTGCTCCGTGTGTGACAGGGTGCAGCGCCCCAACTCCCCCCCACCCCCTGCCCCACGGGCCCTGCTCTGTGTGTGACAAGGTAGAACCATAACCTCCCCATCGGCCCTGCCCTGAGTGTGACAGTGGCGGCGCCCCAACCCCCTGATCGGCCCTGCTCTGTGGGTGATAGAGGGCGGCGTCCCAACCCCCTGATCCGCCCTGCTCTGTGTGTGACAGGGGGCGGTGCCCCAACTCCCCTATTGGCCCTACTCTGTGAGTGAGAGGGGGGAGCGCCTCAACCCCCTGTTGGGCCCTGCTCTGTGCGTGACAGGGGGGAGTTCCCCAACCCCATGATGGGCCCTGCTCTGTGGGTGATAGGGTATGGAGCCCCAACCCCCCTGATGGGCCCTGCTCTGTGCATGACAGGGGGCAGCGCCCCAACCCTCTGATCCACCCTGCTCTGTGTGTGACAGGGGGCGGTGCCCCAACTCCCCTATTGGCCCTACTCTGTGAGTGAGAGAGGGGAGTGCCTCAACCCCCTGTTGGGCCCTGCTCTGTGTGTGACAGGGTATGGAGCCCCAACCCCCTGATGGGCCCTGCTCTGTGCATGTCAGGGGGTGGTGCCCCAACTCCCCAATCGGCCCTGCTCTGAGCCCGACCAGGGGCTGCATCCAGGGATTGGGCCTGCCCTCTGCCACCCAGGAGCAGGCCTAAGCCAGCAGGTCATTATCTCCCGAGGGGTCCCAGACTGGGAGAGGGCACAGGATGGGCTGAGGAACCCCCTTCCCCCCCGAGTGCACAAATTTTTGTGCACCGGGCCTCTAGTATTATATAAACATATATACATATGTTTTCTCTTACCTAATGAGAATATCTGAGAAGAAATTATAAAGCCAGTGTGCAAAATGCCAGAATTCTAAAAAGCACATTTGTTACTATTTAAACCAATATTTACAATGAATATAGATACTGAAGTTGACTTATATTGAGAATTTTTTAGTATGATAATGTTAAATCATCTTCCTTCCTAAAAAGGAAACATCTTCAGTTTCTTGAAAAGATCAAGTTGCTTTACTTAAACAAGACAATTTTTTCTGCCCCAAGGGGGGGAAAAACCTAGTATTTGAAATTTATGTATTTTGTAGAAAATATTATCTCTCCAGCTTTGAACTCTTGGCATTATCTAACATCCAACTTCCTGAAAAATATGGATATTTAAATGTAAGAACAGACCCCCTGACTAATTTCATTTATAATTTCTGTAGCAATCAATGGCAGGTGAAGGAAAAAGACAAAGCTCACTTCCTCCCTCCAAATGCCCAGAATGTAAATGCACAGTAAGAGTGTTCTCAGATATATAGGATATGGTTAACTGTGGAACACTACCAGTGGAATGTCCTTGCTCATCACAGAAGGGCTGGCTCTCACAGACAGGTGAGAGAGAATGGAAATGTGAGTCTAGTTCTAGTCCCAGGTGCCTAAGCCTGCTGTAAGACATTAGGGTACCAAAGTCAACAACACATTCTCCTCTTTCATGGAGCTTACAGTCTTGCAGATCTTCAGTAGGTTTTCAAACTTTACTGTATGTGGGGATATTTGTACCTAACACCACGATGCTGGATCAGAGACACCATTAAATGAAATCCATGTCCCCCATGTTGATCTTTCTCTAGCCACAATGAATTTGTATCATGCTCAGAAGACACATACACATTTACATCTCCATGTTTTTATACATGTTTTCCCATAGGTTATATCGCTTTTATCACTTTCTATCCACCTAGTTATTCCTTAAGGATAGTTTATTGTATGCATAGCACTTGTATATAACTTCATAATTGCAATCATCATATTATATTCTAATTACAAGTAATACTTTAATCAGTGGTCCTTCATTTTTAAAATAGTCTGCTAAACCCCTCACACATATACTTGACTCTAAGCACCCTGAAGGAAAGGATCTTCACTGTCTTGTTCTCCCTCACAGTCCAGCGCCTTTTGCAATGCCTGGCACAGAGGAGCACATTATTATTTTCTTTCATTAGTTTCTGTAGAAACAAAATCTGCTACCCTATATAATAAAACCCTAACATGCAAATTGACCAAACTGCAGACAACCAGTCGCTATGACTCGCACTGATGACCAGGGAGCAGAGCTCAATGCAGGAGCTGCCCCCTGGTGGTCAGTGCACTCCCACAGGGGGGAGCGCCGCTCAGCCAGAAGCCAGAGTTATATAGCCGCAGTGGTGGGAGCCTCTCCCGCCTTTGCTGCAGGCAGGTGGTAAGGAGCAAGGGGTCCCGGACTGCGAGAGCCCCATCGGGCCTAAGCTGGCAGTCGGACATCCCCCAAGGGTCCAGGACTGCAAGAAGACACAGGCCGGGCTGAGGAACCCCCCTCCCCAGTGCATGAATCTCTTGCATCAGGCCTCTAGTTCATTCAATAAAGTACAGCAATAGTCTGCTATAAGTTAGTTATTCTCAAGAAAGCCAGGCTAATGGGGCAAAAAATATAAGATACTAACTATAATACTAGACAATTATTCATAACTCCCAATGGTAAAGATTCTGAAGAAGACTAAAAAAGGTAGAAATGTATATTATAAGGTTTCAACCTAAAGAGGAGTGGTAGAATCAGTCAGTACTGGCAGTGAAAGCTGGAAGCATCCTAGGGCTTTCCTGATGCTCTGTTAGTTTCCTCAATTGAATCCTCTTCATAAAGACTTCCTTGCACATTCTTTCTCTTCTCATACCCATTGATCATATCTTCTGACCCCTGGCTACCCTCATCAGAGTATCCATAAACAGTGAAAGGTAGAAAGAACACAAACTGAGTTATCAAAACCAGGATACTACAGAGCAATGGATTTATTCTTTTATTTTTTTAATATATTTTTATTGCCCTGACCAGTTTGGCTTAATGGATAGAATGTTGGCCTGTGGACTGAAAGGACCCAGGTTCGATTCCGGTCAAGGGCATGTACCTTGGTTGCGGGCTCAATCCCCAGTGGGGTGTGGAGGAGGCAGCTGATTGATGTTTCTCTCTCATCGATGTTTCTAACTCTCTATCCCTCTCCCTTCCTCTCTGTGAAAAATCAATAAAATATATTATATATATATATATATATATATATATATATATATATATATATATAATTGATTTCAGAGAGGAAGGGAGAGAGAGCTAGAAATGTCAATGATGAGAATCATTAATTGGCTGCCTCCTGCACTTCCTCTACTCAGGATGGAGCCTGCAACCCCCGCATGTGCTCTGAGCTCCTGGTTCATAGGTCAACGCTCAACCACTGAGCCACCCTGGCTAGGCTATGTATTTATTCTTTTAAAAAGATACTTTTAGGGGAATTAAAAATGAAGTCAATGTGAAGTGAGTTAATATACATTCTGCTGCCAAGAACACAAGCAGGAAAAGGAGGAAAGTACATAAGGAAATATTATGTGTGAAGGCTTGGAGAATAATTGTGACTAAATCTCTAGGAAGTAATGTATGATGACTCGACAGAACACAAAGGGGAATGTTAGTACACGAGGCTGAAAATGCAAGAAGATGATGCAAAAGTTGTTTGAGTCTCATTCAATTGCCAATGGGAGCCATTAAAAGGCTTGACTAGGACAGTAATGCAATCTGATTGGTGTTTTCAAAGAATAACTGTGGTGATGTGGAGCGTGGATAAGAAGAAGCATTTGCTGGAGGCAGGAAAAGAGTCCACATGGTTTTTGCAGGAATTCACATAAAAAACAATTAATTCCCTATCTACTTTGTGTACCCTGGCATATGGTAGGCATAAAGTTTTCCCACACAAGTATCTATGCACTGCATTTATACAATTTAAACAGTTTAAAATCCTAAAAAGCAATAAGGGTTATTCTTTGATAAAGAGGGAGTCAGAACGTTTTTTTGTTTATTTTTGTTCTTTTTACAGAACCCCTTTGCAGATGAATGTTAAATTACTGACAATAACCCTCTCCTTAATCTATTTTGGATTCCCTTAGCATAACATTACACCTGACCTTTAGAATTATGTATCATTTCAGAATGCTGTGAGAATTCTTAAGCAACTTTGATAGTCAAGGCTTCTACTGATTTTCATGAAGTCTCAATAAAAATGTATCTGCAAAATATCATACAGTAAGTGTCATCATTCATATGCCATTGTTCTGCATCTGTTAAATGGGAATATGGGGATTAACTAAATTAAAATTGATATAAACACTATTATTACCAGAATATTATAAAGCAGATAGATGTGCTTAATTGTAATACTTAATAAGATGCTTTGAGCCAAATGTTCTTCAAAAATATCATTGAACATGTTTATATACTTTTCTGTTATGTATTAATTTTACTCTGAATTTTCTACCGATCTGTTGAGAAATTTGATAAATGGTAGCAATAGGAAGTTCTCTTATGCCTTTCAACTACATTTCTGATGCAGAAATCTCTTCTTCCTCCCTGACCATGTCATCTGGATTTTGCTTGGAAGGAAGAACTAGAGAATCATGTTTTCATGATGCTGCCTGATGTTGAGCTCAGTGTTCTACTGAGTAGCTTGGATGTTCAGTCTTCCCATTGCCATCTGAAGCAACACCGTCTGCAGCTGCTACTCCACAGCTCTTCGGATATTTAAAGACAGCAATTGTGTCCCACAGTCTGGAAGCCACTGCCGTAATTCAGCGGTGAGTTAACGAGGCTGTAAGCTAGAGTGACTCCGGAAAGAATGAAAATTAACCACCATGAAAGTGAACAATTTTGTTCCCTTTGAGCACAAGTAGTTCAGTCCTGAATGAGAAAGAAAAAAGAATCTGCCATTGGTAGGGATAGAAAGTCAGGAAAGAGAGGAGTTTCAGGAGTAGGTGAATCTTGCTCACCTCTTCCCAGAACCAACGTGCCCCACTCCAATGCGCAGCGGACAAGGTTGTGGAGGGACAGCTCAGTTGTGGGAGGATCCCCCACATGGGAGCACCAGAGCCAGGAGCAGGTGCCCACGTAGCTGTGAGGAGAGGCGGGTTTCTGTCCAGCAAGGAGAGGTGGTGCCCACTGAAGACAAAGGCACCCTCTTGGAGGGCCAATGTGCAAAGTTTTGTTCGCAACCACTGACCTTGGACTCCAGTGGAAGGAGGGCTGTGCAGACTGGAGTCGCCTAGGAAGTCTGAGGTTTGTGGATTGGGTATGAGATGTGGGATAGCAGCTGCTAGGATCCCTATGCTGGGTTGTCCTCCAAAACCTCACTAGCCATCTTGGGTGAGTCAGTCCCCTTGGAACATCATCAGCCTGGGGAAAAGCTATTACCGCACCTTGCAAACTAAGCCCTGCTGAAGGGTCAGTGGCATAGGCCAGGGCATAAAAGTCTGAGCAGATTCTGGCTGTGTCAGTGACTGGCTTTGGGGTGTGCCATTCACCCCACATTCCTGTGAACCAGACTGGTGCTTCTCCCTCATGGGAGATCTAATAGAAACACCTTCCTGGCTTCCAACAGACTTAACCTCTGGGCTCTGGAGGCCCCACTCACCTGACTACTAGGGACTCTGACCTGCCAACATCAGGGAAAATTCTGGAACAGATTCAGACATGTGGTTCTGGGGCAGGAGATCATATCCACCATCTTCTCTGAAGTCAGACAAGAAAAAGAAATAAAAGACCTGCAAATAGGAAAGGAGGAAGTAAAACTGTAATTATTCTCAGATGACATGATGTTGTACATAGAAAACACTAAGTACTCCACCATAAGACTACTAGATCTAATAAATAAATTTGGCAAAGCAGTAGGATACAAAGTTAATATTGTAATTGGTGGGATTTTTATACATCAATAATGAACTATCAGAAAGAAAAACTAAGAAAACAATCTCATTTACTATTGCAACAACAGATAAATAAGGTACCTAGGAATAAACTTAGCCAAGGACGTAAAAGATCTGTACTTAGAAAACTATAGGATATTGAAGAAAGAAATAGAGGAGGATACAAATAAATTGAAGCATATTCAGCGGTTCTCAACCTGTGGGTCGCGACCCGTGAACATACATATTGCATATTAGATATTTACATTATGATTCATAACAGTAGGAAAATTACAGTTATGAAGTAGCAACAAAAATAATTTTATGGTTGGGGGTCACCACAACATGATGAACAGTATTAAAGGGTCGCGGCATTAAGAAGGCTGAGAACCACTGGTAGAAGAATTAACATCATTAAAATGCTCATATTACCCAAAGAAATCTCTAGATTCAATGCAATTCCTATCAAGATACCAATGATGTATTTCCCAGAACTAGAACAAATATTTCAAAAATTTGGATGGAACCAAAAAAACAAAACAAAACAAAAGCCCTGAGTAGTCTCAGCAATCTTGAGAAAGAAGAACAAAGTTGGAGGGATCACAATACCTGATATCAAACTATACTACAAGGCCATTGTAATCAAAATAGTTTGGTAATGGCATAAGAACAGGCATATAGATCAATGGAGAAGAATAGACAGCCCAGAAATCAATCCATGTCTCTATGGTCAATTAATATTTGACAAAGGAGGCAAGAACATACAATGGAGTAAAGACAGCCTTTTCAATAAATGGTTTTGGAAAATTGGACATGTACATAAAAAAAATGAAACTAGACTACCAACTTACACCATACACAAGAATACATTCAAAATCTACAAAAGACTTAAGTATAAATTGTGAAACAGTAAAAATCCTAGGAGAAAACATAGGCAGTAAAATCACAATATTTTTGCTGATATATCTTCTAGGGCAAGGGAAACAAAGGAAAACATAAACAAATGGGACTACATCAAACTAAAAGCAGCACAGCAAAGGAAACAATCAACAAAATTGAAAAGGGAACCCACTGTATGGGAGACATATTTGCCAATGATACATCTGATAAGGGATTAATTTCTGAAATATATAAAAAACTTATACCACCCAACACCAGAAAGACAAACAAACCAGTTAAAAAATTGGCAACAGACCTGAACAGACACTTCTCCAAAGAGGACATTCAGATGACCAATAGACATATGAAAAATGCTCTACATAAATAATCATCAGAGAAATGCAAATTAAAATGACAGTGAGGTATCACCTCACAACTGCCAGAATGGCTACCATAAAAAAATCAACAAATGACAAGTGCTGGCGAGGATGTGGAGAAACGGGAACCCTAGTACACTACTGGTGGGAATGCAGACTGATGCTGTCACTATGGAGAACAGTATGGAATTTCCTCAAAAAATTAAAAATGGTACTGCCATTTGACCCAGCAATTCCACTTCTGGTAATATATCCTAAAAATCCTGAAACACCAATCAGAAAGAATGTGTGCACCCTTATGTTCATAGCAGTGTTATTTACAATAGCTAAGATCTGGAGACAGCCCAAGTGCCCATCAATAGAAGAGTAGACTGCTCCCCCCCTCCCCCGAAAAAAAAAGTCTTACATGTACACAATAGAATACTACATGGCTATAAAAAAGAAGGAACTCCTACCTTTTGCAACAGCCTGGATGGACCTGGAGATTATTATGCTAAGTGAAACAAGCCATGTAGTATTCCATTGGACAAGAAAAGACAAATACAATATGATTTCACATATATGTGGAATCTAATGAAAAAAATAAACTGAGGAACAAATAGAACCAAAGGCATGAATACATGCAACAGACTGCCAGAGTTCAAAGGGGGAAAAGTGGGGGCAACTGGATGAAAGAAAGTGAGGAGATTAGCCAAATAAATATATGCATAACCCATGGACACAGACAAAAGAGTGGTGATGGCCTGAGGGAAGGGGCATGAGGGCTGGTGGAAGTGAGTAAGTGGGGAAAAATGGGACCATCTGTAATAGTGTCAACAATTTTACAAAATTGGATAAAAAAAATAGCGTAACCCTGTTACACCTGAAAAAAAGAAAAAAGGAAGTCAGGAGTGTGTTAGCTTGATGTGAAATTCTCTGTCTCAGGAGAAGAGACAAGCCTTCCCATGAAACTTGTTCTCCCCATGACTGAACTGCTTGAGAAGCATTTCTTATTGAAGTGGGAACAGGGGACTCCGGGCGCAGTGCTCACCTGGTGTGTGTTGCACTTCGCCTGCACTGCCGATTCTTGTGAGCCCCGAGTCAAGCGCTCTGCCCTGTTCCAGTGCCAGGCTCCAGGGTGAATCGTGAGAGCAACCGTCTTCTGGGACAGTGAATACCAAGCGCCTCAGCAGAACAGCAGCCACACTCCTGAATGTGTGCTCTCATTTTTAAAATCAATGAACAGACTGTTACTCAGAGCTGTACTGTCTGAATCCCCAAACATGCCTGATTTGCCATGTCTGTGGCCTGGGAGAGCTGTCGTGTTTTCCTGCCCGCATGGTTTCACTTATTACACTAACAGCCTTTCAACCCAATGTACTAATAATTAGGCAAAATTAGTTGGCACCTTTATTGCTTGGCCTCTTTCCCTAGAGCCATTTTATTTTGAAGTTTATTGTCTTGCTCCAGCATTAATATTTAAATAATAAATATAAAATTCCTAGGAGAATTCATTAAGAAATACCTACAAAGTATTTTTAAAAACCTTTGATAAATGTACTGGATAGCACTGAGAGAGAAGGGAGGTGTCTGGAGTCAGAAAGATCAGTTGAGCCAGCCTGGTGATCAATATAGTGACAGAAACATATAAGAGAAACAATTCAGCCAGGAGGGCTTTTTAAATGCATCTAATGATGATCTTGCCAAATACTGGCTTACAGCCCCATGACTGCTTCCTATGAGCCCTTTATAATGGCTCACAAGCCTCTCCAATATTCTCCTTCCGTGCCTCTCACCTCCTGCCATTCCATGAACATTGTGCTGTCATCAATTTAGTTTTCTGGGCAAATGCACCTTCTTCTCACAGGCGGGCTCCACTTTGACAGATGCTCTACCTGCTCGCCTCGCCCCACTCACAAGGCGCATCTGGATTCACTCCTCCTTTAGGTCTTGGGTTTTTTGTCTTTTTTCCATGGAGTTTCTCCTGGAACTCCTTTGTACTAGACCAGCTGCTGTTCCAGCTTTTTCTCTTGTCACACTTTCAATATAATAGTAATAGCTCTGTCCTGCCATTCCAGTCTCAGTTGTCTGCCTCCCTCCCATCCTAGACTGGAAGCCAAGAATGTCTTTCACCTTTGTATCCCAAGAAATTAGTCCAGTGCCAACAAAAAGTATGGGTCCAATAAATACATGTTAAATGAATGAATGAATGAATGAATGAGGTGCTTACAGAATGGCACTAAAAAATGTCAATCTGTGCCCTAGAAAGAAAGTGTGCGTGTGCACACACACATGCACAAACACACACACGCACACACACACGCACATGCACACTTCAATATTTTCTTGAGTCTCAGAACATTTCTTTGTCAATAGAAGTTAAACTTCCTTATGAAGGAATTAATTTGTGTAGTGTCCTATTCTGACATTGAAATAATTGAATCCTAAAAAAAATCAGCCAACTAATCAACATGTATGGAGAACCTATTAAATGTTTAACTCTGAATGAAAGTTGTCTGGCTCTAAGCCAGTGAGAATGCAGATCAGAAGTTGAGCACTTCCAGTGATGTCTTAAGGTTTACAAAACAGTGCAACAACCTTAGTAGCAAAATATTACTTGCTTATCACAAAATCAACTTTCCCCTAAATCTAGCAATGTATGTGTCACCTGTTGAAAGTATTACATGTGTCCCCTTTATTCCCCATTGACCCCTCCAGCCACCCTGCGCCCCCCAGCCCCGTCCCAGGCCTTCACCATCCTATTGTCCGTGTCTATGGTTATGCATATATGCATACAAGGTCTTTGACCACCTTTTAAGACCCTCTTTTCACCTATACAGTGGGGCCTTGACTTATGAGTTTAATTCGTTCCATGACGGAGCTCATAACTCAAATTACTCGTATGTGAAATCAACAGTGAACGAGTGAGACACGTGATGCTGGGCTGATGTTGTGGCGTTCACCGTGACGTTCGCTGCGCCAACTAGCAGTGGGATATCTGAAGCTGGCTCGTAACCCGAATTTTAGCTCGCAACTCAAAGCAAAAAAATCGGCCGAGAGATGGCTCCTATCTCGAAAAACTCATTAGTCGCGACACTCGTAAGTCAAGGCCCCACTGTGCTTCCTTTGGTTTACCTCAGTGCTAAAATAGGCAGAAGTCCAATTTTTGCATAATTTCTTGCAAAATGTGGGTTATTGTGGCTCATATAGAGTATACAGAAATAATTATTTCCTAAATTTTGATATATGGGTAAGGTTTCAATGACCTTATAGGCCATCTAATCTCATTATAATCCAGCAATATTAACTAAAACCTTAACTGCATCAGTATCAGGATTGCCAAAGGGACTGGATGAGAGATGTCTAGTGAAAGAGCTAAGATAATGCAGGAGAGGATGCCTTGTAAGTCATAAGTCACTGTAATTTAAACGCTTATATTTCTTCATTCTTAAAATATTCCAAAAGAACATAGTCTATTTATGGAGATCTTTCCAAGGTAGAAGGATCTGAGAGTTTGAAATTATTAAGACTTGGTTATTGATAGAGATAAGGAATAAATTGCAGTATTAGGTGGAGGGACATGATCAATGGAAAAAAGTAGGTTAAGCAAACAAGAGATCAAGATAGTAGCAGGATGCTCTATTTGGCCTTGATTTCCATTAAAGATTCTGACAGATGAAATTGGGAAGCATGCCAATGAACTTGGTACTAAGTACAAGAGAGGAGTGGCCTAGGGATCAGTGACATAACTCAGGGAAGTGAATGGTATAGTTGTTAGAAAGAAGTAATGTTTTTAAAGTACTTGCACTTTTTAAGCATAACACACATCTACCTGGAACATATATGTAAAAAGTAATTTGGAGAGACACGTCTATGAAAACAGTGTGTGGTACATGCTTTGGGGTTCACAGAGAGTCTATTTCCAACAGGTAAGAAATGACTGTAACATAGCAAGCTCAATTTGATATCCCTATTGAATTATTTAAAGAGACCACAGAAAGTATCTCAAATTTTGGGACATTTAAATTGATCCTTAAATAATAAGACTTTTTCATTCTAGGCTCTTTGTTTCATAATTTACAGGTATTCTGCTAAAATCTGAGTAGGAAAAAAACTTCCTGTTCCTTTGGTTTCTTTAATAGTTCTCTCTCTCTCTTTCTCTCTCCCTCCCTCTATCTTTTCCTTAACTGTAATTATTTCAAGAGTATGATTAGAATTTTAATTTTTAATGATGTTTCAATCTCTGTTCCCACCCAAAAGTCACATTTACAAGTATCTTCCTACAGTAAGGTCTTTGTGTATGCCAGATCTTTTATTAGTTAATTTCTTCTCATCTTTCAAAGCCTTGCTCAAAATAAACCTTCCCTGACCTCCCAGTTTCCAACTAAGTCAGACACCTCATTAAATGCACTTGCAGCATATACCTCTCCTCCTAGCATTTATCAGTACTAGAACTAAATGTTTAATGGGTAATTTGGGGTAATATTCTGTCTTGACCAACATTGTCTTCCCAGCATCAAACATGGTAGTTGGCATAGAGTTGGTGCTCAATAGATAATTACTGGTTTCATGAACAGATGCAAGCATGAAGAGAAACCCAAAATGGGAATACACTATTTATTCATTCATTAAGAATCCTATCATTAAGTAAAAAGATTACAAATCAGATTTAGAAAATTGTACCATTTTGTTAATAAAGGCAAAAATTACATGTCAAGCCCTAGCTGGTTTGGCTCAGGGGATAGAGTGTCGGCCTGCAGACTGAAGGGACCCAGGTTCAGTTCTGGTCAAGGGCACATACCTCCATTGCAGGCTCCATCCCTGGCCCTGGTGGGGCACATGTGGGAGGCAACCAATTGATGTGTCTCTCTCACATGAATGTTTGTTTTTCTGTGTCTCTCCCCTTCCTTTCCACTCTCTCTAAAAATCAATGGAAAAATATCCTCAGGTGAGAATTAAAACAAAAAAATCTACATGACAAAAATATCTGCAAAATGTTAGTGAAGGAAAAAAATTGAAAAATGCTCATTTGATTGGTTTTAACAATAATTTTTGATGCTCTTATAGACATAACTTTCCAAAGAAACAAAATTTAGATACACATATATTTGAGTATTCACTTAACTAAATCAGATATATATAACTGACATATTTTACACACCAGCTAAATATTCACTTTGCCTATGGACAATGACATGAAATGCCTATCATCAATATGACACATTTTCAGACTCCAAAAAAATATTAGGCTAAGTAAGGACAAGGCAGATTTTGATAACTCAGACACAATATATTTGAGATTGCTGCTTTTATTAAAGAGTGTCTTTGCAACACACTATGTATGTATGTGTTTTTATTTTTTATGAACTGGGTACATAACAAAGACCACACAACAACAAAGATCACATAACAAAGATTTATTCTCCAAGGGTATAAAACACGTGAGATATTCTTAACACATTTATTTATTCTTTAATCAATTTTATCTAAGCCTCCTGAGTGTTGATAAGTCTATTTTAGGTGCACTTTTAGAAGGTTCTAATGCTCTGTGATACATGACCTCAACATAAAAAAGACTCTTTGCACAAATCTTTCAAAAATATCATATAGACCACTGGATTACAGTTATCTAAATTAATTGTATAAGGCAGGGGTGGGGAACCTTTTATCTGCCAAGGGCCATTTGGATATTTAGAACATCATTCACGGGTCATACAAAATTATCAACTTAAAAATTAGCCTGCTATATTAGGTCACACATTTAATTAGCTCACGCCTAATGCCTTGGCAGGGCCAGACCAAATGATTTCATGAGCCTTATACCGCCCATGGACCGGACATTCCTGCCCCTGGATAATGACTGAAGCCTGGATTTCCCTACGTATGAAACTAAAATATATCTATTTTTAAATGATTTTCTACTAGACACTGTCCATGTCATAATAATTTTCTTCAGGAAATGTTGATGTGACCACATCAGTCTTCTTTGTAATATCTGATTTGCCTGCCATGATCAATAAGCTATTTTTAGAAATGATCTCATTCCAGTTACTTCACATGCAGCTCCAGGGCAATAAAGCTTTTTCTGAGACCAGTGAATCCAAGGGTGTTCACACATGGCCGTGTCCGAGGGAAATCTCCAGAGCCCAGGACATGTGCCCCACTGGCCACTGCACTCCGGGGAGGGGGCTTCACTTTATTTTTTTTAATTCTGATTACGACTATTTCTGCTTACTGACAGTAGAAGATTATTTGCATATGCTAGAAGGGTAGAATGTGTATCAATAATGGTAAACTGTTAATAAATCCTATACTTTCTAACACCCTACTTTTTCATCCTTAATTCAGGGAAGACAAGCATTCCCAGCAACTTTGGAGACAGTGATGATGCCTTAAATTAAGGGTCCGTTTAACATCATTTTGCCATCTGGGTCTGGTATTTTCACTAGCAAGACATTTTTTCATGAACACTAGTGTGTTAGCTATGCAGACCAAAACCTTAGATCATTAGCCTACTTGCTTCAGTTGATTTGAGAACACATTTCTAATGTGAATAAGGTCATTAAGCCCCCTAGGAGCCAGTTACCTTTGTTCTAAGGGCACAGTCTACAGTGATATCATAGCAAGTTTTCTTATGATGTGTTCCTTTAGCCAGAAGGCAAACCAGTTGAGAAAATGAGGAAGACAGAGCTCAAACCTATCAGCACTAGCAAAAAGGCAACAAAGTTCAAACCATCTTCAAACAATATATAGGAATGCTATCTTCATATAGGAAAAAAAGAGGCAATTAATCATATCATAGTCTCTTATAACTAGATCAATTAATCATCAATTTTTTCTGCTGTCTAGTTGTTTATCTATAAAAATATATTCGTAGGAAAGAACAATAGAAAAATGAGAAGGGGATATTAGGAGAAGGGTTATTGTGAAGTTGAAATAAATGGGAACTTAGAAATCATCTCTTCTTATCTACACTAATAAAAGAGAAAGATGTAAATTGACTGTACCTTTGCAACGCCCACCAGCCAATCAGGAGTGAGTATGCAAATTAACCCAACAAAATTTGTGGGTTAATTTGCATATGCAGGCACAGTGCAGAATGCCCCAGCCTCTCCGGGCCTCTGGACAGTGTGAGAAGGCAGAAAGATGGCTCCAGCCAGAGCGAAGGCTGTGCCGGCAGCCAGGAGAAGGAAGGCCCATTCTTGCATGGATCTTCATGCATCAGGCCTCTAGTTTTACATAAGAGAACACCGAGGGCTGGAAAGAATGAGTGACTTATCCATTGTTGCTAGGATTATAGGGGAAAACACAGAGTGTCTTATGGTTAATTTTCTGTCAACTTGGCTGAGCCATCATACCCAGATATGTGGTCAAACATTCTTCTGGATGTTCTATGAAGGTGTTTTCAGATAAGATTAATATTTAAATCAGTGGATTTTGAGAAAAGCAATTGCCCTCCATAATGTGGGTGGGCCTCATCCAATCAGTTGAAGGCTTGAATAGAACAAAAGGACTGAGTTCCCCCAAGGAAGAGTGAATTCTGCAGAAGATGGTCTTTAGACTTGAACTGCAATATGGGCTCATCCTTGGGCCTACAGTCTGCCAGCCCATATTTTGGGCTTGCTGGCCTCCATAATAGCGTGATCCTTTTCTTTAAAATAAAGCTCTCCTTATCTGAGAGATTTGTTTAATATATTACACATCCTGTTGGTTCTGCTTCCCTGGAAAACCCAAACTAATAAGAGTGTCATAAATTACATGTATCTACAAGTGAAAGGAATGGGTAAAATCATCAATTTTCTTTCCTTCTAAACTTTTCTTTTTAACTCTTTGGAATGAACTTTGAAATATCACTATGATAAGCATTGTACAAAAAGATGGGATTTTCTTTTAAATTAGTATCTTGAGTCATGGACTAACTTGTTTATCTTCTCTTACTCTGAAGTTTTGGATTAAATAGTCTAAACAAACTGCATAATCAAAAAGCCATTAATTTTCTAAGGACACACACACACACACACACACACACGCACACACACACAAAAGATCTTTTATTACAAGGAGGAAGGATCGGTATGTTTAGCCTATAATCGGGTACCCAAATTATATAGAGGTATATATGTACCCATCGCTCCTGCCTGTCTCTATGCTATTCTCATTCAGCTTCTCTTCCTTTGAGGCATATCTCAAGGCTCACCTTGACCATGACATTTTGAACTTTCCCTTCTCAAATTCCTTTTTCACTTTATCTCCCATCATTTTTAAACTGTCTGAAACATCCAATATAATGCTTAACCCTATGGGCTTATTCTTTAAGATAAAAGAGAGGCATTGAGGCTTAGAGAGTATGCCTGAGTGATCTAATCCCCTAGAAATTAATCATACAAGTAATGTCACTGTAGGACTCAGAGGAAGGTAAGAAGCATGGTTATAGAAACTTAAATCTGGACTCTTCTTCTAGAGAATTTAAATAATTATAGTGTAAGGTAAGGGTTGTAAGAACCCAAAATTAGAGAAAATATATAAATTCAGACAAAAGTGGGAGTGGAGAAGTGTTGTGAAATTTATGGGATGGTTCCATGCGACATGCAGAGCTCTGGAGGAAGGGAGGCAGCCCAAAGAGTCTTGTGCTATGGTTCTTCTCCACCTTTAATCTTTTCTGTTCTTAAAAATGCCCCTTTTCTGAGAAGCAAAACTCTTTTAAAGACTAGCACTACCTTTCAGCTCTGGGACTCCAGATGTTTCTATGCAGTATTAGATAAGAGGCAGCAAAATGTTCATTTACCCAAGGCTTCACTTTAGGAAAAGACAGCTTTCTGTGTTTGCTCTTGTCTATCTCTCCTTGAGAAAATGAGGCATGATTACTGAAGTGCTTCTGAAAGCATTCCATCGCCTTGCATTTAGCCTCCCCTGGGTGGAATTCAGCAAGATATGCAACAGAAAGCTCACTTTTCAAAATGTGCCTTATTTGTATGATGTTCGTGTAGACATCTTAAGTTATATATCAGTTATCCTATTACCCACAGCTGTTCATTCCACATTATCTACACGCCACACCATCATGTAATTCATGCTTTCTGGCTTTGCTGTTTTCAGAATAATTTGTTCTGAAGTGACAAGCACCTCTAACAATGGTTGTGAATCTCCATTACTCTCTGATGATGGGGCTCAATGTTGTGGCAGGAGTAAAGGCATGCATTATGCCTCACACAGAAACCTGATTAATCTTAAACACATCAAGATTTGTCTGGAGACATTATCACATCTACAATTAACTCCCTGTTTTTCCTCCCCAAAACACACACTTGAGCTTATGAAATATCCCATAAAACTTAGATATGGGAAATGTAGCATCAAAAAAATAAATGTGCCCTGACAGGTTTGGCTCAGTGGATAGAGCATCAGCCTGCAGACTGAAGGGTCCCAGGTTCAATTCTGGTCAAGGGCATATACCTTGGTTGCGGTCACATCCCCAGTAGGGGGTGTGCAGGAGGCAGCTGATCTATGTTTCTCTCTCTCATGGATGTTTCTAACTTTCTAACCCTCTCCCTTTCTCTCTGTAAAAAATCAATAAAATATATATATTTTTTTAAAAAGACCAGCAGTTTAAAAAATAAATAAATAAATAAATGCTAATGCTAATTAGGTTTCTGTAGAAAAAGATTAAGAAACATTCTAAAGGTTTTTAAAGAGCATAAAACACCTGAATCAGGCCCTTACTGGTTTGGTTCAGTGGATAGAGTGTTGGCCTGTGGACTGAAAAGTCCTGGGTTCAATTCTGGTCAAGGGCACATGCCTGGATTGTGGGCTCGATCCCCCAGTGGGGGGAATGCAGGAGGCAGCCAAGTAATGATTCCCTCTCATCATTGTTGTTCCTATCTCTTCCACTTCCTTCCTTTCTGCAATCAATAAAAATATATTTTAAATAATAAATAAATAAATAAATACACCTGATTCAGTCTAACTAGCAAAATATTTCTCAGGCTTAAGAGCTAAATGATATTGATTATAAATGTATAGATCTTTTTATGGTCTTTGAGACTGTGACTTCCATCTTCTTCATATTCCTTTGCCATATAAACAAGTTAGTATGACTTGTTCTGATGAAGTCAGCTGCCATGTTCTGAGCTGCCCAAAGGGTCCACGTGGTGACCAACTGAGGGTGACCTCTAGCCCACAGCAAGGGAAGAGTTTAACTCCTTTGCCCAAGCCTGCGATAAACTGAATTCTACCAAAAATCATTGAGAAAACCTGTAAGCAGAGTCTGCACCAGAACTGTAGGCCTACCTATAGCTTGAGGCTTGTCAGAGACCTCGACCTTAAGCCAGGGGACCCAATTAATTTTTGCTCACATTCCGGACCCATATAAACTGGAAGATAATAACTGATGTTTTAAGCCTCTAAGCTTTGGAGTAATTTGTTATATAGTCATAGATAACTTTCACACACTCCATAAAGTATTCTTAGTGGATATTAATCTCCTTCATCCTTGAATGGTATCATTCATTTTGAAAGTTAATCACAAATTATCTTGCATTGTTTATTTAGTGCTAATTGGTCATTTTTCAATGGTGTTCTGCAGATATCTAATGAGGGTGTGCGTGTGTGAATGTGTGTGTGTTCTGTATATGCAGTGATTGTGTGCTTAGGGGGAAGTTTAAATGAAGTTAAGTGGGCAGGGCTCTGGGTCCCTTTCCCCTGCCTTAACTAGAACAATTCCTCTTTTACCTTCTAAATGTATTAGGCTATGATATAATGTTTAATTAGGGAAGAAGGGCACTGTTTTGTAAAGTTTTAAAATTATCAACTTAAATGTTTATGCATTAAGTCTTGCCAACCACTGAACTATATGCAATGTAAAATTTTTAAAACCAGGAACTAGAAAAGACTTTTAGCCAATCAGGATATTTATTTCAGGTATCCAAATCTAAAGTTTCCAACCTAGTACTCCTAAATCCAACTTTATAAAATATATTCAATCAAGTAAAACAAAACCAGATAGTCTGTAAATCAGGCAATATCACTTAAATCTTTATTGTTAAAAGAATTACATATGTCACCTTTCTTCCCCCCATTGACATCCTCCAGCCCGCCCCGCCCAGCCCCCAACTCCCCCAGGCCTTCAGCACCCTATTGTCTATATCTATGGGTTATGCATATATGTATGCAAGATCTTTGGTTAATTACCTCCCACCTACCCAGCCTCCTCCGCCTTCCCTCCGAGATTCCATATTCTGTTCCATCCTTCCATGTCTCTGGATCCGCTCCATTCATCAGTTTATTTTGTTAGTTAGATTCCACATATGAGTGAGATCACAACCCCAAACCTCAGACTGAAAAGCATATCTAGCTAAGAAGATGAAGCTGAAACCTGAAAACCAACATGTGCAACTTAGACTTTAAGCAGAAGCTCTAGCTATTCATTAAGTCAACATCTGGATGTGAAGTTGTGAACCAACATGTCACTGAAGATTCCAATGTGATAGTACACAGCATCAGGGAATGCGAGACTCAAGCAAAACTCATTATCTCATGCCATTCCGATCTATAACCCAGTTCCCTGGTGAAGGTGTTCCAGTAGGAAGCTGGATAGACATGAGCTGGGTAGATGGCTAAGATCAAGGGGAAGACAACGTGGGAGACATGACAAGCAAGAAGTAATCAAGAGTTAGCAGACCCAAGGGTGAGGAAGGGGGAGACTTGAAACCGCCTCCAGGATGTGGTGTAACAGATAGCTTAACATCCAGGTGGGGCAGCCTTGAAACATGAAGAGTTGTTTTTTTTTCCCCACAACCTAACTCCAGGGTATAAAATTTCAAATGACCAAACAAGCAGGACACTTAATTTGGTTTCACCAGCTAAGCTGCCTGCTCAGACTATATCTGGGTATGTTTCCTTTTCTGGCAAATAAACTCTTGCATGCTTTGCTGGTATTTGGTACTGTCTCTTGTTTTAATTCCTTTTTACCAGCAAAATAAGAACTGGGGCGCAGAGACCCCTCTAACAAAGGGACTGTTGAAGGAGAAGCAGTGTGGGAGAAATGAAGGGAGATACTGTGATTTAAAGAGTTTTGGTGCAAGCTACAATTCTTGAATGCCAAAAACTGAAGAAAAAGCGATCCACACCCAGCAAAAGAAATAGCAGGATTCATGTGTGTGTTCTGAGAGGAAGCTGTGTGATGACCCAGATTACTCTTCTCCCTCCCACCCCAAAACTATGCACTTGAATAGCCAGCAGTTCCTAAATATGAGAAATATTTTAATTATAATAAAAATAAATAACTACTTCAAGCTGGTATCAACCTTAATGGTCAAACACTCAAAACAAACCCATTAAAAACAGAAAACAGAAACCAGGGCCATTATCTCCACTGTTATTTCATATCTTCTTGGAAGTAATAACACATTCAGAGAAGCTAAAGCAGGGGTCCTCAAACTGCGGCCCGCGGGCCACATGCAAATACAAATATTGTATTTGTTCCCGTTTTGTTTTTTTACTTCAAAATAAGATAGGTGCAGTGTGCATAGGAATTTGTTCATAGTTTTTTTTTTAAACTATAGTCCGGCCCTCCAACGGTCTGAGGGACAGTGAACTGGCCCCCTGTTTAAAAAGTTTGAGGACCTCTGAGCTAAAGTATTTAAAGATGTAGAAGTTGAAAAGAAGAAAGTAAAATTGTTTTCCTAAAGAACTTCAGTGAACCAACGGGGAAAAACTATTGGAAATGATAAGAGAATTTGGTGGAATGGCTAAGGAATAGTAGCTATTGTTTGATTGACTAATTGGAATTGATTGAAAGTACACACACACACACACACACACACACTTGTCACTATTGTTGCATTCTATCTTAATCTATTTTCCACAATCCATGGCACCTGAACAGTGAGTTCTCATCATTTAAGTGTCCCATAGTATCTGTGGCATGAATTGCTCTCCTATAACTGAAAATATGATTCAAAGGTTTGGCATGTGGTCCCACAGTCCCTTTCTTACATTGTCTTCCCTTTGTTCTTTGTTCAGGATCTGCAACTGCTGCCTTCGGGCTTTTTCCTATTTATGGTCTTATCCCTTCAGCACAGATGTATTTGGATAAATACAAAAGTATAAATGTGACTTTTTATTACATATCCTTTAAAGCACTCTCTTCAGAATTTCTCGTGCATAACTTTTTAAAGATGTGATCATTTTTAGGCCCAGGTAGAAAGCTACCTCTGCTTCTCAAAGAAATGACTTATTCTTAAAATTCTTTTTAAAGAACAATTTTTATGCAAATTATTTGAGAGCAAGTGAAACTACAGTGGCCAAAACACTGGATATGACAGTTCAGGTTTGAACAAGAGTCATTATCAATAAACTGCTCCAAAATTATACTCCGTAGCATTTACTATGTGCAAAAATAAGTACTTACTACTTCTTGTTAAGAAATAGGTCCCAGAAGTCAGTAATATACATGAAACCATCAGAGAACAATTAAGTAAACAGTATGTGAGTTTCTGTCTTTGCTTACAAACCAATTTCAGAGAAGGATGTGAAGCATAATAATCTCTGTTTTGTGAAACTGCTGCTTGAAATCCTCTGCTATTTTTAGATAGTCCCTTATTCTGTGAGTCAATGCTGTTATTTTTAGATGGTCCCTTATTCTGTAAATTAACGTTGCTTTTTAGCTTGATTGAATAATAGGGAAGATAAACTTAGCTGTCTGACCTTGAAGGCTAGCCATCTAACGTAAGGAGCTGATACTACTCCCATACTCTCATGCCAGGTGTTTATTCGTTATGTGCTCAAGGTTGCAAGCTACCTGCAAAAATAATTTACACAGGGCTCTTTGTAAAGTCTGCAGCAGGTGCGAAAAACCCTTATTTGGAAAACAAAGGGCTGGAAAGATATAAAGAGGGGAAACTTCCTCCATATTTTGCTCAGAATTTGAGAGACATATTCCTCTGAGCCACCCGGCATTATAAAGACTCAAAATTAACTGGCTCCCTAAGGTGTCTTCTGTTAAGCTCTCTGATTTACAATATAACATAAGAAATCAAGATGACCTTTGCTCAGGGAAGCTGCATCAAAGACATAGAACTGGCCTGATATTTGAAAGGGCCCAGCCTGAGTCATGAGGTTGATGCAGCAGATGGGGAAAGGAGGGCCTCTCCAGACTGTCACCAGTGTGACTGGGGACTGGAGGGAAAGCTGAGTGAGGAATGTAAGAGACGGCAGTAGGATGACCCGACTTGGACAGGTGTGCAGTCATGTGTGTGAGAAGGGCGGCCTGAGGCTGGGGGTGAATGGAGTTGATAGGTAGGGTGGAAGCAAGGAATAGACAAACTAGAAAATCAGACAGAAGCATTAAACACTTAGGCAAAACAGGCTGAAGAGGGTGCCTTTAAAAGAACTACTTTACCCAGCAAAGCAATCATTCAGAATTGAAGGTCAGATAAAGAGCTTCACAGATAAGAAAAGGCTAAAGGGGTTCATCACCACCAAACCAGTATTACATGAAATGCTGAAAGGTATCCTTTAAGAAGAGGAAAAAGAAGAAAAAGGTAAAGATACAAATTATGAACAACAAATACATATCTATCAACAAGTGAATCTAAAAATCAAGTGAATAAAAAAGCTGATGAACAGAATAAACTGGTGAATATAATAGAATCAGGGGCATAGAAAGGGAATGGACTGACAATTCTCAGGGGGGCGGGGGCAAGGGGTATGGGGGGTGCAGGAGGGACTGGACAAAAATCGTACACCTATGGATGAGGACAGTGGGGGAGGTAAGGGTAGAGCATGGGGTGGGAACCAGGTGGAGGGGAGCTGGGGGGGGGGGGCGGGGAAGAGAAACAACTGTAATAATCTGAACAATAAAGATTTAATTTTTTTAAAAAAAGATCTACTTCACCACCTAATGGATTGGAGGTGGGAGAGGCTTAAAGCCAGTAGACAGGTCAGCTAAGTCTGAAAGACCCTTCAAAAGCTTCTATAGGAGAGGAAACAGAAAAGAGGAATATGTATTTTCTGGCTTGTGAAAAAAGGCATTTAAACAGACAGTGAATAATGAAGATGGAGGGTTAGGGTTGATTCTTTGTGAGGTTTTTTGCTTGTTTTATTGGGTTGTGTTGTTGCTGTTGTTTTGGAAAGGGGAACATACAAATTCAGTTTTAGACAAATAAACATTAGAATGATGATAGAATAAGGAATAAAAAGGCCCAGAAAACAGTAATAAGAAGTACAATTAAGGATAGAAACAGGATGTCATATCTAGAGATTCATATTTGGAAACTTTGTGCATGGATGAGAAGCTATAGCTTACTCCAGGAAAGTAAGTGAGAGATAAAAGAGGTGCTCTTCATTTTGAAATGGGACAACTGAAACATCAAGTTCTGTTAATGGACCCTGCTATTGGTTCCTAACCTCAAATTACCACTAGTAGATAGTCCTATGCAAAGGGATAGACTCTCAAAGTGACGAGTATTTAAAGCAGACATGTGAGAGTCCAGAGTTGAGTGGAGATGCATTTCCTGATTTTTATCCCTTTAAAAATACCAGGGAAGAGGTGGGCCCTCAGAACCCATAGGGATGCAATTAGTAAGAAAACATTCAAGAAGATCCACCACACAATCAAGTCAAAACCAAGTTTAATAGCGTCATGACTCTTAAAAGGGGGTGGAATTAGCAACAGCCAAAGTCTAGTCAGTCTCCAAAGAAATACCTTAAATAATGCTACCACTTCAGCTGAAAGCATTCTGAAACTAAAGGCTCATTTCTAAATGCTTTTTAATATCTCAAAAGCTGAAAGTTAAAATAAGAAAATCCTGCAAAAGTGCCTTTGATGCTGTAAATGAAATGCAAATCAGATGCATTTGTATATCACTAACTGCCACAATTCTTCAATGAATATGGCATGGTTTTCTTTTTAATAAAACAGGTTCAAAGCATGCATTTTGGATTCATTTTAATGTCTATGGATTTTATTGTTTGGTACAGAAAAAAACCCCATGGCATAATGGCAATTTATCTTTTTAAACTTTTCAATAATATGATTGAGAAGAGCTGAATTTTTACAACATTGATAGTTATTCATTTTGTACCAATTTTTTTAGCATAAGAATAAATGCCAATCGTTTATTTTTTTAAGGGTAAGACCTCTGTCTTCAGATGCCATGGTCATTCTACAATTTCCATTCTCTCCTATTTCCATCATTCAAGGTTTAGCAAGAAGCCCAACCAATCAATGAAGTTTTTTCTAAATACCTACACTTCTGTGGCATTATCTCTCCCTCATTTAAACCTATACAACTTATTTAGTTTTATCAAATTATCATTTCATATGTCATATATGTGTGCATATTTATATGCACACATATATATGTATATATTTCCATATAAACATACACACATATACATATGAAATATAATATGTACTATATATCTATACACAGTACATGTATATGTAGCATATATGTAGTATGAATATATGACTTTTATATATGACATATACACATATGATTCATGTGTAGTGTCATATTTGACATTATGCACATGTAATGTCTTATATATAAACTTATATAGAAAGTTACCATTTATTAAGGGGTGACTATGTTCCAGGCACTAACACATATATAATGTTATTCAATCTTCTCCGTAATCTTATAAATTGGTTATTAATATTATTTCCATTTATATTACAGGCAACTGACTTTTAAAAAAGCTAAGTGAGGTTCATGTAATTTCACAACTAACACTGAGTAGTGAAGTTGGAATTAGAAACTCAGATATAGGCTGTCTCAGGCAGCAAGCTGCATAAAATAGTAAGTTCACTCTCTCTTGGACATTACTTATACCACCCAGAATGGAACATAGAGCGTGGAGGATAAACAATGTTCCATAAGACAGGGCAGACGAGGCACATCTGAGAACTGTGTGTGCTATGGACAATCAAAGGGCCACAGTTTTGTTGTGAAGGTGGCAGGTTAGTGGCTCCTTGCTTTTCTCTACAGTGAAAGTGCCCTCGTTGTCCAGCCCAAGAGACAGGCCACAGGGCCTTCCTACCCACCCACTAGACCCTGCCTTTCACATGTCAAAAGCCACTCAGTGTGTGGAAGTCAAGAACTAAAACACTTTTGGCTTCATGGATCAATTAAATGTAGCACTGTCAATTCTCTTTTTCAAATAAAGATGACAGAAAAAGACCTACCATATAGTAGCATGATTATTCCATAAAACAATAGGTATCTTAATACAGAAAATAAAGAGAACTTCATCTCTGAAAGAAAATGAATATATATATATATTCATTAATATACATATATATGTATATATATATATATATATATCCTTACCCAAGGATATGTTTTTATTGATTTGAGAGAGAGAGAGAAACATCGGTGTGAGAGAGAAGCATTGATTGGTTGCCTCCCATACATGCCCAACCAGGATGGAACCCACAACCTAGGTATGTGCCCTGATGAGAATCGAACCCACAACCTTTTTGGTGTATGGGACAATGCTCCAACCAACTGAGCCACCTGTCCAGGGCAGAAAAGGACTGTATTTTAAAGTGAGAGAATTTTAAAATTGTTTCACTTTTTTCTAATTTTATTGAATTTTTATTTAGCCTAGGGCTGTTAAAAATTTTAAAAACCGTTGTGAATTGGCAGCACTCTTTAGCTGGTGTTAGGGCAGCAAACGCTGAGCCATGTGGATTCTGATAGCTGCAGGCCCAGAACAACGCTCCCCCAAATCACCTGCTAGTGTTCTGTGTTGCTTCTCACAGAGACGTGCTTGGAAATGTAAGGCCTTAACTCACAGCAGAATCTCTCCATTGGTAGCTGTTTCAGGCAGTCCGCCGGGGATCAATTCTGTTTTATTAATTCAATCAACACGTGCATGTTCCAGTCTTTATGCTTTAGCCAGTGGTTCTCAACCTTCCTAATGCCACGACCCTTTAATACAGTTCCTCATGTTGTGGTGACCCCCAACCATAAAATTATTTTCGTTGCTACTTCATAACTGCAATTTTCCTACTGTTATGAATCATAATGTAAATATCTGATATGCAGGATGTATTTTCATTGTTCGCGCACTTCAGCTTATAAAAGGCCCGTCCTGCCAAGAGAGCCCCTGGGAGCCACTCAGGCCATCCCCTTGCTCAGTTTATGGTTCCAAAAACACACTCTGAAGTTATGAGCATGACTGAGAAATTCTCACTAGAGGCTCTCTTTTTTTTTTTTTTTAACTTTTCAGTTGTAAAATAATGGACCAGAACTAGATTATATCCAAGAACTGTTGCAATTCTTAAAAGCTGTGGTTCTATAAATACACAGGCATCATAACTTGATATTTATGATCACAGTTTGATTTGTCTCAGTGTGCACAGCAGCCAAGTTATAAAAGAATACTTTTCAGTCATTAACTATCCAACACCAGAATTTGTGATAAGGTTCACAGGGGAAAATACAAAGCAGAAAATGTGAAACCATAAAAAACTGTGGCCCGAACTGGTTTGCCTCAGTGGATAGAGCATCGGCCTGCAGACTGAAGGGTCCTGGGTTCGATTTCAGTCAAGGGCACATGCCTGGGTTATGGGCTCAATCCCCAAAAGCAGACATGCAGGAGGCAGCCAATCAATGATTCTCTCTCATCATTGATGTTTCTATCTTTCTTCTTCGTCCTTCCTCTCTGAAATCAATAAAAATATATTTAAAAAAAAGAAAAAGAGAGAAATTGTGAAGATTGAAGACAATATAAATCCTACACTGGTGTTGCGGGGGGAGGGGAGGGCTCCCCCACGTGTTTCATTTTCCCCCAACTTAGGGAAGTCCCATTTTCCTGTTTGCCTGCCTTTGTTTGTTAAAGGAGGTAGTCGCTCACCTTTAAGTGAGTTTGCTATTGGTGGCAAACTTTTTACAGTAAAAGGTCACACATAAATAATCATGTGTTCCTAAAGAAGCATAAATGCCCCCACAAATGGATTAAAAGCCTCAATTCTCATTTGGAAGGCAGGGCCTTGTCTTTTTGACAAGCTTTCCTCTCGAGCCTGGAGACACCATTAGAACGCTCTTCCCTTCTTCCCTGTAAAGGCACTGAGGCCACAATGGCCATCGTCAGTGTCTCGAAATTGTGCCTGAGAGAATTGAAATGTCCCTCACCCCCAGTTGTACTTTCATCTTTACTATGGCCTGCAATTAAGCACAGAAATAAAAGCAGCTTGGAGACAAATTCCATTTCCTCTTCAGCCCTTTAGTGTGGCTGTATTGTGAGAAAATAAAAACATTTCTTCTGTGTTGATATAGGCCAGAGTCTGATGAACTGGAAACAGAGGGAGCACACAGGAAGGGCCTGATCCAGAGGGTGCTTTGTCTTTTTCACTTAACTACGTGCAGGGTGATAACTATGATCCACTTCTGCTTTGCTGCCTGGGGGGGCAATGGGAGAAAAAAAAATGCCACAGCTATGTGTTTTTTTAAAAATATATTTTATTGATTTTTTACAGAGAGGAAGGGAGAGGGATAGAGAGTTAGAAACATCAATGAGAGAGAAACATCGATCAGCTGCTTCCTGCACACTCCCCACTGGGGATGTGCCCGAAACCAAGGTTCATGCCCTTGACCAGAATCGAACCTGGGGCCCTTGAGTTCGCAGGCCGACGCTCTATTCACTGAGCCAAACCGGCTAGGGCCCCAGCAATGTTTTTAACTAGAGAGAGAGTGTGGAAAAGAAATGGAGCATCATTTAAAATATATCAGATTCTTAAGAGAGAAAAAGATCTCTTGAATGTCAGTGCAGAACTAAATATCGAAAATAGCACTTGTCTGATATCTATCTGTTCATTCATTTATAGGAAACCCCACAGAGGTACTGTGTCTATTAAATGTCAAAATTCAGGTTAGCACAGATGCTCTGTATAACCCTTAACCAACTCACTTACCCGAATAGGCAAGAACCTAATCAAAGATATTTGTTAAAGATGCTGAATTTTGAAAAGATGGTTCCTGTAGCACAGAGCCTTCTATTTCTAATGAATCAGGGACACTGTATTTGTTAAGGTTCTGTTATTTCAAATGATTGCTATGACTCTTCTGTTCTTAAGTCACGGACAGTATAGCAGGCACTTAAATGAAAAGTGTAGAGGGATATGTTGGAGTGTATTAAAAATGATGACCTGCAGAAGATAATGATGTCACCGTACTGTGAGTTTCTGGGAAGTTCTCTGTCATTTTTTAAAAAGCGTGCCAAGAGTTACTACCTGAACTGACAACACCCAGACAAGAAAGAAATCCAAGCTCTCAAAGCAGTCACATTCAGCAGGAATTTCAGTACTCAGAGCTAGAATATTTCTTGAATTTTCTTGATTATGTACATCTGTCCAACCAGGGATTAAAACTTTAAAACATCATCACACAAAAAGAAGTTGAGTCATACTGATACATGATCAAATCTGTAGGTATGATAGTTGGATTCTAGTGAATTGGGTGCATAGGCTGAGGATAAGGCATATCTTGCAACTTCAATATTGAATTTATAACTATTATTTTAAAAGATAGTACCTCCTCACATAATAAACTGTCAGTGATTGTGATTTAAGAAGCAAAGTAGCCGCCGTTCTGACAGGTCATGCATCTTGCAGTGCGTTTTTAAAGAGCAATATAATCACATCCACATGTAACGAAGCGGTGATGGATCCGGAAGTCTTGTCATTTTTCTTACACAGAAGTGGTCTGAGTCTTTCTCTACTTATTTATAAGCACCTTGGTTTGCTCAGGTGCATTCCAAGCCCACCAGTCCTTGCTGCCTTACATTCTTTTGCCAACAAAACTATTAGGAAGCAATTAACAAGAATTCCACCCCCTCCACCCCCACCCCACCCGCTTTTATTCATTTTCAGAACAAACTAAGCAGGGGTCCTCAAACTTTTTAAACAGGGGGCCAGTTCACTGTCCCTCAGACCGTTGGAGGGCCGGACTATAGTTTAAAAAAAAAAACTATGAACAAATTCCTATGCACACTGCACATATCTTATTTTGAAGTAAAAAAACAAAACGGGAACAAATACAATATTTGTATTTGCATGTGGCCCGCGGGCCGTAGTTTGAGGACCCCTGAACTAAGGTCACTGCTCATTTTCTCCTTGCTTTATATGTCCTCCAGCCCCACTACCCCCTGAATACATTTAAATATTCCTCCTGAGATATATCTCTGGTGCCTGTATCATAAGTAAAGTGAGATTCATGAACCTACAGGTAAATGCATCTCATCTCAAATTTCTAACTATGGCTACTTTCTGAAATATGAGAAAGTTGTCCAGGAGAATTTAGTATGGCCTAGGCATGCTGATCTTGCAAAGTGCTTAGTCCTTTCAATTTGACACCAGAGTCACTACCAGCTTAGTAAGGTATAATGCATCACTTATGATAGGTGCCCGCCAATGAAAACCTCTGGAATATTGAAATCACCTGGATAGATTTTTAAATAGTAATGTCCACACCCACCCCAGACAAACTGAATCAGCATCTTTAGGATGGAGGGATCCAAGACATTAGATCTCTTAGAAAGCTCACTCAGTGATATAAATGTGCAGTTAAGAGCCACCCTTCCAGGATAGACAAGGTTACTTGGTACAGCAACGATGCTTATTTTCAAAGAGAAAAGTAACAATATACATTGCTGTTATTGTTGTTATCATTAGCTAGAAAATCATATTTAGTGTATTGGAAGAAAATTTCCTCACCATGAGGGCAAGGGTCATTATGTCATGAATTCCTTTAATATATCTATGAAGGATTATGTTTACCCGCTAGTTAGAGGGCAAACTTCCAAAGATGAAGGGGCAAGGTGCAGCTTTCCCTTGTCAGGTCATGAGCCCTCTCCTTCCAGGCTTACCGAGGGTACCTTTCACTAGGTCACATTTGCTAATGGACATCCTGATTAGACATTGTGATAGGCAGACCAAGGCACTCATCCAAGATGTCCATGTCTTAATCCCAGGAACCTGTGGATATATTACTTTACAGAGCAAAGGGGAGTTTGAAGATGTGATTAAGTGGGGATCTTGAAATGGGAAGATTATCTAGGTGGCCCTGATATAATCATAAGGACCTGGTGGTAGAAGGAGGCCAGAATCAGAGAGATTTACAGACACTATGCTGCTGGCTTTGAAGATGGAAGAATGGCCCACAACCATGAATGCAGGCAGCCTAGAATGTGAAAGAGGCAAAGCAACAGATTCTTCCCTTGAGAATCTATAAGAAACGCAGAACCTCCAGAATTATAAGGTAATAAGTGTGTGTTGTTTTAAGCCACCAGTTTGTGGTAATTTGTTATAACAGCAATAGGAACCTAATACAGATATGTTGAACTACCACTAAAATTGCCCACCGTGGGGACTGCCTTCCACTTTTCTCTAATCTAGCACTCATTCATTTATTTTTTAGAGAATTGAATTAGACATTGAGCATACAGTTATGAAAACAAGGAACTCTCAAGGAGTTCACAGTTCATTGGGGATATAGAAACCACCATAAAACAATTTAGCAATGGACATGAAAGATGTTTCAAATGGCCAGGGTATAGCTCATCCAGGCTCCAGAGGTTGTAAAGTTTGCTTGGAAAGAAAGCTGGCCTGTTTCTTGAAGGATAAGCAGTGGAAACATTAGCAGGAGGTGAATGAGGTGGGAAAGTTGGAATGTTACAGGGGGAAAAAGGGTATCAGTAAAGAATTCATTATATACAGCAAAGAGCTTAGTTAGTATGCGGGGCTGTAGTATACCAGTAGACAAAGGATCTGAGATACAAATTAGGCAGTGTAGAAATATGAGACATGCAAGCTATACATATCCATTCAATCATCATTCAGCAACTCCTCACAAGTACGCAGCATATGCGTCTTGCTTAAGGAGTGACTCATGCCAAAATAAAAAAGCATTCCAGGAACACCCTAGTTCAGTCCTCTCCTAGTACCTTGATCTTCATGCAAATTAGGCTTCCTATAGACCTAATGTTCTAGCTTTACATACATGTTCAGGTAGAGCTGGCTCTACATTTGTCCAAGCTGAGAAAACTGAAAAACCTCTTCCATTATACAAATGCCCAGTCTGGTCTTCTCTATTGTTTTATGGGTGATGTGAAGAGTGAATGTATTTTGAATCATTTGGGCCAGAGTGGAACTACCCCCCAGTCCCACTCCATCCTTGCCAGATAAAGAATAATGGAAATAGTACTGGGGACAGAATTCTGCAACAGTAACCAATGCAGTATTTCAAATAGGAAGAGAAAGAAGATACAGATTGCATGTATTTGTGTGAGTGTGTGTGTGTGTGTGAGTGTGTGTGTGTGTGTGTGTGTGTGTGTGTGTGTGTGTGATCTTTCTCTCACCTCCTCTAAGCAGGTAAAAGCTCTCAGGAACATTCTTCCATATTGTTTCCCATTTTTTTTCCTTCAGTTACCTGTCTCCTGCCTCTAGACCCAGGTAGAAATCTACCATCAAACATGCTGCTGGAATAGGAGTTAAAAATGGTCCACAATAGAATGTAACAGTCTCAGTCTGAAAGCCTAAAGGTGGTTATTTGTATAAACAGCCATTATCAGCATCTCACACCTTACTTTCTTTCATTATTATTACTTACTAGAGGCCCGGTGCACGAAATTCGTGCATGGGAGGGGGGGTCCCTCAGCCCGGCCTGCACCCTCTCCAATCCGGGACCCCTCAGGGGATGTCCGACTGCCAGTTTAGACCTCATCCCACATTCAGACATCCCTCTTGCAATCCGGGACAGCTGGCTCCTAACCACTTGCCTGCCTGCCCGCCAACCTGATCACCTCCTAACAGCTCCCCTGCCGGCCTGATGGCCCTCAACTGCCCTCTCCTGATGGACTGATGTCCCCCAACTGCCCTCCCCTGCCGCTTTGCCTCTGCCCCCACCACCGTGGCTTTGTCCGGAAGGAAGGCGGACACCTGGTCTAATTAGCATATTACCCTTTTATCAGTTTAGATACTTCTGAAACACATGTCTCCTCTGGGGGATTACAAACAGTGTGAAAGGAAAACATGGGTCTCACACTTTCACCCAGCTGCATTCCGTGATAATGATGTATTTCTTAAGTCTTCATGAAAAATTTGTTCATGTAATAAATCCAAATTCCTCAGAGGTTAAGGTTAAGTTGGTTTTTGGTGATAGGGCATTAGACATAGAAGGGGATTTCAAGTTCTCTCCAGCAAATGAAAATTTAAGTCAGTTGTGGGTCTTGTGCTTTATTCTTTGTTCAAACTTCTAAGACATAAGTGTATTTGGTACCTGATTCCTTTGTCACAAAGATTCTCATCACAGCTGCATTCTAGAAAAAATTCTGAAACATAGATTGGCCCATTTTCATGAATTTTCATGATTCAGTAAAATATCTTCTCATCCCATGGCTGCCATCCTGACATAGCTAAACATTCCTCAATGAGAAGCTATGAAACAGTCAAGTCACTTTCAGTGGCATTCATAATTTTCTTATTGCCTCCTTTCTTGTTCATGGTGGCACAGAGGAGCCTAAGTGAATTAAGAAGTGGCGGCAACCAGGAACTACAGGTTACTGATTCCAGTTTATTAACTCACTAGAGGCCCAATGCATGAAAAGGTACAAGGATAGGCCTTCTTTGGCCCAGCTGCCAGCACCGACTTCCCTCTGGCTACCGGCATCTGGGCTTCCCCTGGCTGCTGGCTGCCAGCCCCACCCCCCACCCACACCCACACCCACCTTGGCCTGGCACTGCCCTCATCCACCACCATTCTCCCCTCTTCCCTCCTCCACCCCCGATTGATCACCCCGCCAGCCGGTGGCCTGGGCCTCTCTCTGCAGGACGATCATGGGGCAATGGAGCCCCCTCCCCCAATCGCATCACACCCACCTTGGCTGGCCTGGTGCCAGTGTGTGTCATAGCATGGTCATCCAGACTGTTGTTCTGCTGTTCTGCAGTCCGGTCAATTTGCATATTACATTTTTATTATTATAGATAGGATTTTAGACCTCCACAAAACTTTAAAAATCATTTTGCACCCCTCATTCATTTTCCAGATGATAGAACCAAGACCCAAAGTGGTTAACTGACTTGTCCAAGTGCACAAACTTTCCATTGTAGAGCCAGGGATAGATACTGGCTCTCCCGATCCCCTAAAATTTTCCACTTCATCAAAACAATATAGTAAAAAGATGTTTTGTGTTCCTGCTATGAAGTTGGTAAGTTACCTATGGACTGATTCTTTTTTATGGTAACCTGAGTGTTCTAATTGCCTGCTTACTACTGTATAATAAACTACTTCCAAATGTAGTAGCTTCATTTTTTTATCACACATGGTTCTATGGGTTGATGTGCTCAGCTCGGGGTCCCCTATAGCAGCTGAGACTGGAGTCGAGTTACCTGAGGCTTCTTTACTCACATCTGGTACCTGGGCTGAGATAGATGAATAGCTGGAGGCTGGTCAGGCATCTACCTCTCTTCACAAGGTTGGATGGGGCTTCCTCACAACATAGCGTCTTAGCGTTGCATTTCTTCATGAAGGTTGACTTCTTCCAGAGTGAGTGTTCCCCAAGGCCAAGGCAAGAGCTGCAAGGCTTTTTCTGCCTCAGAGGTCCCAGCATGCTACTGCTCTTACATTTGCTCTTGCATTCTATTCTATTGGTCAAGCAATAGATTCAGCCCAGATTCAACCTCATAAGGGGGGAGTATCAAAGAAGTGGTGGCCATCTTTAATCTACTTATTTTTACATATGTTTTATACATATTATTTTAAATAATGAGTGCCTTAGTTTACCTAGAATTTTAAATTCCTGGAATGATACAATTCATCATTATTAGGGAAAATTAGCAGAACTAGCAGTTTGTCTATTTATGGAAGATATCTCCTGTCCTAAAATTATTCAAGGACTGTTCTGAATGGTTGTTCCCAACACTGCTAATGAGTTTATTTCTGCAGATAAGTTTCCATCTGTTTAGACAAAGATTACAGCTTATCAAAGCTTTTAAAATGAATTCTTTCCCTCCCATAATGATAGACCCATTAGCTTACTAGACATTCAATATAAAATGCAAGCTCTTTCCTCGTTGATGCATTGAAAACTGAGGCTTCTCCAATAAATGGTCTTCATTGGAAGCTGACAGATTACAGGTACAGTATTTCTTCTATTAAATGTTTTATTTTTAACAATTCGTGGAAAATCTGGAACAAACCCAAAAAGTTCATTGAAAATTTTTGTTTTCTTTTCTTCAGCTTCTGATTCTGTAAATAAAAATGGGATGTGAAGTATAAATTTATATACAAACTCTCTAGAAGGAAACAGACAAATATGTAAGTGGTTTTCTCTGGTTGATAGAAATGCATCTTTATTTTTACTCATATTTTTATCTACCAAGAATATAAATGGTTTCTGTAATAAAACAATAATAAAATTTTAAATGAAGGGTTATAGACAAGTTTTCAGAAAAGAAAAAAAAATTCTGGGGGATTCCTTGCCTGCAGCAGTCTCCATTTTTAACTATTTGCTCTATGGCTTCTAAGTACTAAAATAAATCACTTTTAGTAAGTACAACTGACTAAATCTGTTTAGTCACATCATAACCTATTTATTTGGAGATTGAGTGAAAAATGACAAGGTTTAGCATTAGATATACTTAGAATATTTTCCTAAGCTGAAAACTGTAGTTAATATGCCCATCAGGTTGCATGCATTTTACAATATTCCAGGTGAAAATAATCACAGCCAGGCTGTAGCATAAACATTGAGCCTGTGACCCCTCCTTTGAAAATGTGGATTAGAATATACCCACAATGATCTCTTGGGGACTATTTTGGTTTTGTAGACAAATAACTCCCTCAGCTTGTGCCCAGGTAGCCATGGTGCATTTCTAGGCAGGCTTATGTCACGGGAGGAGAACCCTGACTGTGAAAGCTCATGCCTTTCTCTGTCACTGGCAACACTGAGTCATCATACATGATTTTTGTTTGTTGATTAGAGGGTCTGATCTCACAGCTGCCCTGGTGCAGGTCTTGTCAGAAATTCAGTTGGAAGAAATAGGACTGATGGGCCTGACTCACCCAGGCCAACATCTGTCCTTCAGAAATCGGAGTGGCAGAGACTCCCTTCCATTTTCTACTCCACCCTTCCAAACAGCAAAATGCTTTCACTAAGTTGTTTTGAATGATATCCTGTCATAGAACCTGATAAGAAACGTTCTATGCACATCATTACTTTATTTACTCTAAGATGTTACTGAGGTTGTCATTTACTATGGTACTGTGTGTGTCCCATGGGAAGATATTTATTTCTATTCTTAACACAGTTGTGCTTTTCTTGATTACCTGGCTTGTTTAGATCACAGCCATTGTATATTATGTAATTTTTGTGTTTTCCTCCACTTGTGGGTGCTAGAAAACTGAGAATCAAGAGGAGTTTGGGATGTCACACTGAAACATGGTGTAAATCTGTCCCTGGCTTCATTTTCTTTCTTTTATTTTTCATTTATTGTTGAAAGTATTACAGACGGCCCCTTTTTTCCCCCATTGATCCTCTCCACCCCACTGCAACCCCTCCCCAGGCCTTCACTGCACTATTGTCTGTCCATAGGTTACATCGAAACATGCAACACACTGACAAATTTCAGAAGGAAGGTGTGTGTTTGGGGGGGGGGGGGGAGTTGTGGGGTAGGGGGATTAAACTGGCTTCATTTTCATTATCTATCCTCATTTTCACTTTAGTGGAGTCTCAGACTCTACTAAATTTTGAATTTATGTTTTCATGATGTTCTATATTGGATCTCTATAAGTTGTATGAATTTCAGAACAAAGAAGGGGAGTGAACACATTAATCTATACTCCTAATTCTCACCAAACTTATGATTAAGACATGCTCTTGACCCCAAAGAGAGCCATATTAGACCAACTACAAGAATCATCACCAAACCAGTATTGGGGCAGAGAGGGCTGGATTTAAAGAACATGTTTTGTGAATATAATCTTCCAATAAGAAGAGGGATTCTTAAAGTTTGCATGCTAAGACTGGAGTTGTCCGTGAGTGGTCAGTACTGTACTCCTGTACTCTCTGCTGGGAAGGTAAGGGGAGCATTCACAGAAGATGGTTTGGAGGAGGAAGCACCAGTAGTCATGCTAAAACTGTATAACTTCCTTCCACAGTGAAAAGCAATGCATGGACCTCAACTTGATGCCTGCAGTTGCTTTTTTCATTAAGAATTTAGTTACACTGTCTTAATAAATATTGACAAGCATCTGCAATGCCGCTTTTAGGGGGGTCACAGTTGATTTTCTTCACGAGTGCAGTTTGAATATTTTCATTAGTGTCACAAAATAGAATTAATAACAAAACCAAATTTCAAAGAGAACAAAGCTATTCAGAAAGCAGATTGCTGGTGCTGGAGAGCTCTGCTGATGTCTTTACGCCCTGTGGGTAACAGCCTGTCCACTACTATAAACATGGTGGGAAATATACTTTTGTTTGCTTTTTAAATGACCATACAGCTCATCTGTCACGTGCTGGTGACCTGTGTCACACTACTCCATTGCATAATTAAATTTGTAATATTATAAATCATACAAAGGTTGAGCTTTCTAGGCCATCCTCCACCTTTCTATGCTTTGATGGTGGAGAAAATAAACACTTTTAGTTTAATAGTTTAAAACATTCCATTTTGCACTATCTTAATAAAACCAACAATTAGGGGGCTCCACCATATTCCAAATGAAAAAAAAAAAAAAAAGATGCTAACAGGTGAAGTGTAACACTCCCTATATAATGTTGTCAAACTGAATTAACTTATCATTTTTGGTCTTTAACCATGTTTTCAGCATTTAGGTGGTGAAATGCACAGTATTCTTTGATGGATGACCAGGGATTCACGTGACTAATTTGAACTGCATGTCATTTGTAGGTATTTGTTTATTTGGAAGACAGCAGAGCTGAAAGAAAGGGGCAGAAGAAAATTCTAGAAATTTTGTTTCCTAAAAGTAGTTCCTAGGCCATTAGCTTGGTGAGGATTTTGTTTTAATTAATAATGTGGCATTAATTTTTGAAGCATTTATAAGTGATTATCTCAAAAGTAGTTGAAAATCATCTGTTCTGTTAGGATTAAAAATCCCGTGGTCTTATCTCCATCACTCACTTGCCATACAGACATTCTGTATAAAGTGGAACCAATTTAATCAGAGCTGTTCTACCAGTGAGAGATAATACCACAGACTCTCTCTTTATGGAATTTTAATTGTGAAGATAAACTGTGTTGGGTGTCTTAATGGACTTTACTTAATCCCGTCGGGAAGGGCATGTCTTTAGCATCTGAAGACACCATGAGAAAAGCCCACATACCATTTCATCATCTGAAAATGCATATTTACATACCTCACGCACAAGAGCCTGTGCTGCAGAAAGTTCCAGAGGATGAAACACAAATTAAATGTCAATAACTTCCCACTGTTCTATCTTGCTTTGGTCCTGATTTAAGATCAGGGATCACGTATTCAGAGGATGATTATTTTGATTCAGAAAAGAACCAGGTCTGATTCTCAACATACTGCCAGAGAAGACATTTAGCTGAACTGAGCTGAGAAAGAAAATAGTTTTACTTACAAATTGAACAAACTTTCTCTCATTTCTAGAAGCTAGGGTAAGGAGAAGACAAATTACCTTACAGGGATATGGCAAATTAAAAGGAAGAAATCTAAAGAGATCTCATGCTACCCAGGATTCTCTGGGCTCCCCAAGGAAGCAAACCTCATACAGAGAAAATGACATTTTCAAGGTAAAAGATGGGCATTTCCAAGGTCTTGTCCTGTGCTAGTTTCTTATCCACCCAAGATTCTCAGTAACCAAGCTGGTCTTAGCCCCCAGAAAGGACCACCACTGACACCCTCTTCACTGCACATGTGCTAAGGAGCAGAGGTTGGCATCATTGCTTTTCCACTGCGGCACAGATGCCTTCTCGTTCTTTCTCTAACCTAAATGCCTAGGAGAAATGAAGTGCCCCAATATGGTATTTCTTTCTTGGTGGTTATTTTTCTTCCTTAGTGATTTTTTTGTCTATTTCAGACTGTCAAGTTCCTACTTAGATTAGTCTAATGGACAGAATATCTTGTATAATGTAGTGAATGGAAGTGAAGTTCATGAAGTAGCAAAGCTGGACATATGGTTGTCCATTTCCTGACAATTCTGACTACACCAACAGACAATTGGTCTCTCAGGTGAAGTAATTTTTATTACTTATAAAAATCTATATGAGAGATTTTGAGACACTATTTGAATTGCAGAAAATTCCAAAAACTAAAAAATTTAAAACTTAAGTTTTTAATGTAAAATTGGAATGTTCCATGAAAACGTTAATCTTCTATTTCTCTTACAAACTAATTATTTTGGGGTGCTTTATGAATTATTGAAGATCAAAAATTATCAAGGCTTGCAGCAAATAAATCCTGATGGTTAAATTCAAGACAGAATAAAAGACATTACAAATTTCCCCCTGGAAAAATAATGGAACACTAGATTTACTTATAGCAGCTAAACACCTAAGACTGTAGTCCACAAAAATGAATGGATTAATAAGAATGAATGAATGTAACTTCTCATACTGAATAAAATGTATTCAAACATTTAAAAACTGCTTGATGACCAGAACCCAAAGAGATAAAAATTATGGGTAAATCCAGAGATTTTTTTATCCAAGTTTTGAACTTTACCCATGTTTGTCTTTGACTTTGGGGCTGTTATGATCTGTAACGACAGTAGTATTCAAGAGTGTAAAAAGCAATTTGTGACCACGCCAGAATTTATCCCCATACAAATATTTCACAGTGGAAATTCAGATATTGTAGGCAAAAATCCCAGCATGCCATCAGGGGAAATTTACATGGACGAGGATGGACAGATGACAAAAGCTTAAGGCTAATGGCTAGGACAATATTCTTCATTGTGACTCCTTCTCTCTACCTGACAAAGATAAAAGTAACTAGGACTGGCCCTAGCCAGTTTGGCTCAGTGGATAGAGAGTCGGCCTGCAGATTGAAGGGTCCGGGTTTGATTCCAGTCAAGGGCACATGCCTGAGATGCTGGCTCAGTCCGCAGTAGGGGGTGTGCAGGAGGCAGCCAATCAATGATGCTCTCTCATCATTGATGTTTCTATCTCTCTCTCCCTCTCCCTTCCTCTCTGAAATCAATTTAAAAAATATATATTTTAAAAAATGAGCAAAAGGCCTAAAAAGACACTTCTCCAAGGTGGACACACAGTTGTCCAAGAGACATATGAAAAATGCTCAAAGTCACTAATCATCTGAGAGATGCAAATTAAAATGGTAATGAGATATCACCTCACACCTGTCAGAATGGCTACCATCAACAAATCAACAAATGACAAGTGCTGGGGAGGATGTGGAGAAAAGGGAATCCTAGTGCACTGCTGGTGGGAATGCGGACTGGTGCCACCATGATGGAGAACAGTATGGAGTTTCCTCAAAAAATTAAAAATGGAACTGCCATTTGACCCAGTGATCCCACTTCTAGGAATATATGCTAAGAAACCCAAAACACCAATCAGAAAGAATATATGCACCTCTATGTTCACAGCAGAGCAATTTACAATAGCTAAGATGTGGAAACAGCCCTAGTCCCCTCAGTATATGAGTGGAGAAAAAGCTGTGGTACATTTACATCATGGAATATTATTCAGTAGTGAAAAAGAAGGATCTCTTACCCTTTGAGACAGCATGGAGGGACCTGGAGAGTATTATGCTAAGCAAAATAAGCCAGTCAGAGAAAGACAAGGATCACATGATCTCACTCATATGTGGAATCTAATGAATAAAATAAACTGATGAACAAAAACAGACCCAGTGACATAGAAGCATGGAACACACTGTTGAATTTTGGAGGGAAGGCAGGGGTGGGTGAGGAGGTGGGAAGAGATCAACCAAAGAACTTGCATGCATATATGCATAACCCACGGACACAGAAAATAGGGTGGTGAAGGCCTGTGATGGTGGGAGGGGGTAGGCTAGAAGGGGTCAGGGGGGTGGGGGGCAGAGGAGGTGTGTAATACTTTCAGCAATAAAGATTTTTTAAAAAATGCTTATTGTCTAAAGTCATGTATATATAGTAAAAAGGTCCCTGGCCAGTAGACTGGGATATATGAGTAGAACTCAAAACTGTGCCTGTTACATGTCCATAATGTTCATGAGACAAGCAGTCAGAAAGGAACACCTGCATTTCTAAGGAAGCAACATGTGGTTAGAGGGATGTGACGAGTCCAAAGTATGGCATACAGAAGGGCAAAGGGGATGGCACAGTCTAGTTGGAACCATTAAAGTCTAGGTAGCCTTTTGTGGAGAAAGAGTGTAAGTGACTCTCAAGATTTTCTAGGGAGCAAACCAAGTCAAAAAATTTTAATAGAAGTTATTGAGGACTTTTGGGGGGGCGGGCAGTTGAAACATGAAATAGACATAACTACAAATTGGAGTTCCTGGTTGGATTATATTTTCCCAAGTGAGACATCTTCCCAGGAATATGTAACATGTCCATGGACTTATATAACATATATAGTGAGAGCTATCATATCTGTATTTCCAACCTTGATATCTCTTCGAAGCTCCAGATGATAGATGCAGCCAACTATAAAGACTCTTCATCTGATGCTTCAGAACCCAATCTCCCCAATCTTCCTAGAACCTGTCCTCCTCCCCATTTTTTTCCTCTTCCTCTCCTGCTTCACAAAGCAGTGAGTTACACCACTAGTCGCCCATTTTCCTCAGAAAGAAACAGAGATCCTCTTTGAATCCTCCCCACACTCTTGTCTTTCACTTCCAGTCTCCAAATAACAGATTCCGTCTGCCAAATAACTTCCAAATCTAGCCATTTTCTTGCCATTTTCAATGTCTGCAGGCCAGTTCTATACAGGATCATCTTTCATATATATTTCTGTAATTGCCTCCGTATATCCTTCAAACTTGGCCCATTCCAACAGGTTCTCTAAACTGTAGTCAAAATTGATTTTTGTAAGATGGAAACCAGGACATATCACAACCCTGCTTGAAATTCTCCAATGTCACCTCATGAACTTTAGGATAAAATTTGTAAATCCTTTATATTTAAGACCTTATATGATCTGGATTCACCTGATCTTTTAGCTCATATCTGGCAGCTCTTTCATCTACTCTACATCCAGTCATGTTGGAGAATTTTCTTTCTTTTTTTAATGAAATCTTTATTGTTCAGATTATTACAGTTGTTCCTCTTTTTTCCCACCATAACTCCCCTCCACCCAGTTCCCACCCCTCCCTCTGCCTTTACCCCTCCTCCCCCCCACTGTCCTCATCCATAGGTGTATGATTTTGGTCCAGTCTCTTCCCGCACCCCCCACACCCCTTTCCCACCCTGAGAATAGTCAGTCCACTCCCTTTCTATGACCCCTGATTCTATTATATTCACCAGTTTATGCTGTTCATCAGATTATTTATTCACTTGATTTTTAGATTCACTTGTTGGTAGATGTGTATTTGTTATTCATAATTTGTATCTTTACCTTTTTCTTCTTCTTCCTTTTCTTAAAGGATACCTTTCAGCATTTCATATAATACTGGTTTGGTGGTGATGAACTCCTTTAGCTTTTTCTTATCTGTGAAGCTCCTTATCTGACCTTCAATTCTGAATGATAGCTTTGCTGGGTAAAGTAATCTTGGTTATAGGTTCTTGCTATTCATCACTTTGAATATTTCTTGCCACTCCCTTCTGGCCTGCAAAGTTTCTGTTGAGAAATCAGCTGACATTCGTATGGGTACTCCCTTGTAAATAACTGACTGTTTTTCTCTTGCTGCTTTTAAGATTCTCTCTTTGTCTTTTGCTTTTGGCATTTTAATTATGATGTGTTTGGTGTGGTCCTCTTTGGATTCCTTTTGTTTGGGGTTCTCTGTGCATCCTGGACCTGTAAGTCTATTTCTTTCACCAGGTAGGGGAAGTTTTCTGTCATTATTTCTTCAAATAGGTTTTCAATATCTTGCTCTTTCTCTTCTTCTGGCACCCCCATAATTCAGATGTTGGTACCTTTGAAGTTGTCCCAGAGGCTCCTTACACTATCTTGATATTTTTGGATTCTTTTTTCATTTTGCTTTTCCGGTTGGGTGTTTTTTGCTTCTTCATATTTCAAATCTTTGACTTGATTCTTGCGATCCTCTAGTCTGCTGTTGGAACTCTGTATAATATTTTTTTTATTTCAGGCAGTGTATGCTTAATTTCTAGTTGGTCCTTTTTCATATCCTCGAGGGTCTCACTAGATTTCTTGAGGGTCTCACTAAATTTATCCGTGGTTTCTAGAAAATTCTTGAAAATCCTTATAAGTGTGGTTTTGAACTCTATATCCAGTAGTTTGTTTTCCTCCATTTCTGTCATTTGTGACCTGTTTCTTTGTCTCCGCCTTTTGGCTGCTTCCCTGTGTTGATAGAGTGGCTTTCTGTGCTAGGTGTCCTAAAGGGCCCAGTGGCTCAGCCTCCCCAATTACCTGAGGTGGACACTCTTGGTGCACCCCTTTGAGGGCTTTGTGCACAGTCTGGTTGTAGTTAAGCCTTGATTGTTGTAGGTATCACTGGGAGGAATTGACCTCCAGGCCAATTGGCTGTGAGAATCAGCTGTGTCTACAGTGGGAGAACTTCTGTGCTGGAGACACCCTTCTGGGGCAAGACTTGCTTCAGTGGGGCTTTGGTGCTCACTGAGTCTGCCCCCTGAGTGTGTCCCTTATGGATCTGAGGAGTTGTAATCTGGATGGTCCCACTCTGACCACTGGGTACACTGGCTCTTGGATCTCTAAGGAAGTGCTAATTTAGCCTCTGCCTGAGGCTACCCAGCAGGAGCTATGGAGAGATCTGCAGATTCCTCTTCTTTGTTTGGGGTTTGGAGATGCCCAGATGAGGCCCAGCTGTGAAGCAATGCAAGCTGCTGTGGGGCCTTGGGCCTTCTTTTGGAAGTTCTGGGTTTCTCTGACCCAGCTGCAGTTTGTTAGGTAATTTTCAGATTGCAAAGGGCCCGGCCTTTCATATGCAAAAGCCTCTGCTCACAGCTTGGGTGGGGTGGGGTCTCAGGGAATCAACAGAGCAGTGCAAACAGCTATGGCTGATCCTCAGTCTACCCTAAGAGGCCCCACATCTCAGTGGCCTGCAGTAATCGCTGCAAGCACCTCTGAGAGAAAGCCGCCCTCGAGTTCCGACCAATGCTAGACAGTCCAGTTTCTCCCTGTATGAGTCTGGGTCCCCAGAGACTCACCCAGAACTGGAGTTCAGAGCTTAAGACTCCCTCCCAATTGAAAAAGACAAACGTGTCCTCAATTGCCAGCCCTTTCCACGTGCGCCTCCATACCTCTGCATTTTACTTCCTTACCTCCTCTGAGTCTCAGCGTGCTTTTCTCTTTCCTTCTAGTTGTAGAATTTCTACTCAGCCAGCCTTCCTGTGGTTCTGGATGATGTCCGTTTTGTCTTTTAGTTATATTTTTGAAGTGGTTGTGCGAGGCAGCCATTTCCGGTGTTTACCTCTGCCGCCATCTTGGTTTTCCCTGGAGAATTTTCAATAAGTTTATTCTGGCTTCTAGGCCTTTGTATATGAAATCTTTTTTGTCTCTTTTCTTTTTTTAGAGGACATATTTTTTAAGTATGTTCTTATTGATTTCAGAGAGGAAGGGAGGGGGAGAGATAGATAGAAACATCAATGATGAGAGAGAATCATTGATCAGCTGCCTCCTGCAAGTCCCACACTGAGGATCGAGCCTGCAGCCTGGGCATGTGCTCTGACCAGGAATCAAACCTGTAACCTTCTGGTTCATAGGTAGACACTCAACCACTGAGCCACACCGGCTGGACTAGAGGACATTTTTATTCAACCTTCAAACTCCATTCCATCATTAATCATAATAACAGTAATAGTGATGGTAATCATTTATTAAGTACTTCTATATGTTTAACACTGTAAATAATATTTTTTTGTTTGCAGACCAGATTCACGAGGAACTATATTAGATGACAATTTAAAAATAAGGGAAGTGAGGTTAAATGAAGTGAAGTTATTTATTTCAAACCTGTGCCTCTTAACTATCATCTTTCTGCCCCGCCAGCACCTGGGTTGGGTCTCTACTGTTGCTCTCCATATCACCTTTATGGTCCCCAGTTGTGGCACTTCTCACTACTGTCTCTTCTTTCCTGTTTGCTGTTTGTTCTCTGTTTCCTTTGCTGGAATTCCCTTACATTCAAGAAGCCAATCTTATTCCATACTTTACTCCCAATAACGTCACCTATCACAATGGCTGACACAGAAGGCATTCAAAAATATATATTTATTGAGTTAATAAAATAATAAATGTGCTTTTCTTTGAAGTTCTCTCTGATTCTAGAGGGGGGAAATTATTCAATTTTATTATTTATTAATTTTCACCTGTGCCACTAACCCCAAGATCTCAAGGTTTTGTTGAATGAAAAAAACACACACAAAGTTTCTCTTCCCAAAACTGTTGGGAATGCCCTGTTTTTTGCTTCATTCTTTAATTCAAAAAGGTTAAAAATTGAATTTGATTCAGAAGGATCCCAAGTGCACAAAAAAGAGGAACATCTTGAAATCAAAGCTACAATTTTTAAATGTGTTTAAATTACAAAAGAGCTGAATTCTGCATAAACTACACTGGTAAAACAAAAGCTCCTTATTCTCTGTGTCACCAGCAGCTCTTGAATTATTTAGTGAAAAAGAATCCTCTCACCAGCATGAGCCAAGTAACTCACACTCATTGAGCAAAACCAAAAAAGACAGGGAGTGGTATTTCACCCATAATTTCAGCATCTTTTATAGTAAAAAGAGACCTGCACAATCTGATCATATAACAGAAGCCCAGAGAGCTGTTCATAGTGTTGCAAGCTCTTCTCTGTTTAATATGGAAACGCAAGTCATTTAGCTCCTTGAGGTTTTTTAAAAATATAGAATGTGATACACTATCCCTATTTGCCTCTTATGGTGTTAAGATTATAAATAAAATAATAACATTGTAGTATTTTTTAAACTGTATAATAATGATAAGAAATTATAAATTTTATTTTAGTGCCAATATTTTTATTCAAGTGTGATTAGTTTATTTCAGTCGAATCATAAAGAATGTACCATATTTTATATTATCAAGGTTCTATTAATCATTTGTTGCTTATTTTTATGTGTTCCTTTCATAGTCAAAAGATCTCACTGTTTTATCTCTCAAATAGAGAAAAAATTGAGTGATTTGACAAATTTAAATGTAAAAACCCATGAAATAAATCCTTTATAAGAGTTTATTTGAGTCAACACTAGTGACATATGCCAGGAAGCAAGATCTCAAATGCTTCCAATACTAAGGCAAGTTTTAAAGTTAGTACATAAAAGCAAACTTTTCTGAAATATACCTTTATTTTTTTCTGTTTGTTACTCAAATAAATAAATAATCTCTGTCTTCCCAAAATGTAGTTGTTACTTAGATCAGTATTTATGTTTCTTAAACACAATTTTCAAAATAGTAAGTCATGACTCTCATATAAATTTAAAATGAGCATTCGTCAAAGATTTCATTTAATTTATTAATTAGTGAGAAAATCAGTAAGATGTTAAAACCAGTTTAAAAAGGATTAGAAGATTAGACATAATAGGCAATTATAAATGCTGAAATATACTTGCTAATAAATGCAAAGCAGTTTCATATGCTATAGGTAATAAAATGTAAAGTTTGAAGTTATTTTTTCTGAAGAATATAAATCATCCTGGACAAAAATAATTTGCATTACTCTCAGTTTCCTACAACTTAGTATTTTACCTTTGCAGAGTTGTAAATCACTCTAGTCAATAGTAAGACAACCAGAAATGGACAGCCCATAGAATCAGATACTTCCTCAGAAACCCACTAGATAGGACCCAGAAGTCCACAGAAAGGATACGCAGGAATCTCTTTTGACTGTTTCTAAGTCTGACAAATTTTCCTGACATCTATGGAAATAAAATGTGGAATGGATTTAGCTGGCAGGGACCTTTACTTTCTTAAGATATTTTTTTGTAGTTAAATAATCACCAAGTTAGAATCTTTAGTTGTTTCAAGATAGACTTCCAAATTTCTAGGAATAGAAATGGTTCAAGAACTAATCCTATGTAATAAAAGGCTAATATGCAAATTATCCCCTCAGGAGTTTGACTGACCTGGAGTTCGACCATTCTCTATCACGTGCACTGACCACCAGGGGGTGGCTCAAAACAAAGGAAGGGCAGCCGGCAGCCGGGGAAAGGAAGGCCCCAGCCGTCCCTGATCACCAGCCAGGCCTAGGGACCCTACCCATGCACAGTTTTGTGCACCAGGCCTCTAGTTATTATATAAGTCCCTATAATGACACCGACTTTAAGATATCAGTAGCTGGACCATTCACAGAAAACACTCAGAAATAAAACATTTTGCCGAAACCGGTTTGGCTCAGTGGATAGAGCGTCAGCCTGCGGACTGAGAGGTCCCGGGTTCGATTCCGGTCAAGGGCATGTACCTGGGTTTCGGGCACATCCCCGGTGGGGGATGTGCAGGAGGCAGCTGATCGATGTTTCTCTCTCATCAATGTTTCTAACACTCTCTATCTCTCTCCCTTCCTCTCTGTGAAAAATCAATAAAATATATTTTTCAAAAAAAAGAAATAAAGCATTTTAATACAGTACTCATACAAATTAAAGGTTTTGTTGTTATTATTTTACTTTCTATTCTATATGTGTCTTGTGTTATAATGTAATTTGGGTTTGGTTTTATATCTGCTTTTCCTTAGGTCTCTCCTGCCATCTAATCTTTGGTTACATTCAAACACCAATAATTTCAATTCCACTTGTGTTTTCAATTATCTCAAACAGTACAATTAAATAGTTTGGGTTTCTCTGCTGCTGGAAGGTAAGGTCCATGCAGCAAAGGTGTTCTCTTATTAGTGCTGTACCCCCAGTATACCTGCTGAAGAGAAAGGACTCAATAAACATCTGTTAAACAAATGACTATGTTGGCTAAGCTACAATCTGAATCGTCTCTTATAAGAATACAGAATTGACTTTACTCATTCAACTTTTATTCAATCAACATAATTTAGTATTTTTAACCTACCATTTTGTTCATAATGTATGCCTACAGCTCACGAATGAATCAACATAGAAATAACTTTTATTTACATTGTTTTTATTGAGCAGATCAACTTTGATGCTCAGCAATAGAAATGCCATATTTTCTTCAGTTATCCTTTTCCATTTTTAGTGAATGAACAGCAAATCATTTGCTTGTTGTGTAGTGCACAGAGAACCCATGTGCATTGGTAGTGGGAATGTTAATTGATGCAGTCACTTTGGAAAATAGTATTTCCACAACAAATTAAAACTAGAACACCATATGATTCAAAAATTCCATTTCTGTAAATATATATGCCAAGGATATGAAATCACTATCTCAAAGATATATCTGCACTCCCATTTCAATATAGCATTATTAACAAGCCAAGGTATCTATCTATGAATGAATTACTAAAGACAATGTTATGTATATAACATATATATAGACGGGGCTGACTGGCAGACCCTGAGCAATGGATGAATAAATTACTCTGACACATGTTCCTGTGAAAGAGAGGCTAAGGGGCTGTTTTGCTTTAGGAGCAAAAAGCCCTGCTCACCTGCCTCCTTAGGCTTTTATGGGAACAACAGGTGGAACTAAAGTTAACTATTAGATACAATCAGCAGGGTAAGCATCCTTGAGAAAGCACATGCTTCTACAAGGTCGGGTCTTAAAGACTAAACATGGAGATCCTAGCAAAAAACCCGGGGGATCAGACTTGTTTGGAAAAGTCAAAGTAGAGGCTGCCGCCTTTGGCAAGGTCCCCTCAGAGGCCCCCAGCCCGTCAGAGAATCCTCCTTACAGACATGCCAACCAACTGCCGTGCTTCCCCACAATATATCATTATTCAGCCGTAAGAAAGAAGAAAATCCTGCCATTTACAACAACATGGATGAGCCTTGAGGGCATATGCTAAGGGAAATATGAAATAAGTCAGTCAGAAAAAGACAAATACTATGTGGTCTCACATACATGTGGGATCTACAAAAAACTTAACTCATAGAAACAAAGAGTAGCACAGTGGTTATCAGGGGTTGAGGGGTGAAGGAAATGGGGAGCAGGTGGTCAAAGGGTACAGACTTCCAGTTATAAGATGAATAAATTATAAGGATCTAATATGCAGCATGATGGCTATAGTTAACAGTTCTGTATTATATACTTGGAAGTTGTCAAGGGATATCTTTTTTTTTAAGAGACTAGATCTTAAACGTTCTTACCATATACAAAAAGAAAAAATGTAAGGTGATGGAGGTAGCCTCATTATAGTAATATATACATGCATCATTTATTTAGCAATATTTACATGCAGCTAATCGTCATGTTGTTTACCTTATATTTATACAATTTTATATGTCAGTAAAGTTGAAAAACTAAAATAAAAATATATTCTTTGAGTTATTTTACATACAGAAAGTTCTAAATCCTTCTTTAGTATATGGATTAATTTGTTATCATATATTTTCCAAACTTATCATACCACTTATTTTTATCTTGGCCTTGCTTAAAAATAAATGGGATTCTTTGTCAATTTTTGTTTGTTCTGATATAGGTAGATTCTCTGTCATTGCCCATTAGGTTATATACCACTGGAGTATTGCATCTTAAAGTTCTGGGAGGAGCACTAACTGGTTTGGCTCAGGGGATAGAGCATCGGCCTGCAGACTGAAGGGTACTGGGTTCGATTCTGATCAAGGGCATGTACCTTGGTTGCAGGCTCGATCCCCAGTAGGGGGCATGCAGAAGGTAGCTGATCAATCTTTCTAACTCTCTATCCCTCTCCCTTCCTCTCTGTAAAAATCAGTTAAAAATATATTTAAAACTAAAAAATAAAGTTGTGAGACTGGTGAATGAGGAAGAAGAAAACGCTCTTCAGAGCAATGTAATACTTTCATTGATGAAACCAGGCTCTCTTCTCTCTGGAGTGAGCACAATGTTTAGGGTACTCTCGGAGTTCAAATATTCCCCCTAAAGAACTATAAAATCTTTTGTGAGTGGCCTTTAGCCCTGACTGCTTCATCTACATCTCTCCACCAGGTATTTCTGCTCTCCCTCATCTGAAATGGGGAAACAGTGACAAAAATCACCATAGTGACTTTTCTGCAAATATCAGACTATTTGTGAACATTTTCAGGGAGATGTCAACTCACCCAAAGAGCTTCTAGCAGGTGGCAGTGGAATTGGGGCTAGAAATACCCTTTGGGTCCCTGGACTCTGTCCTCATTACTATCTATCTCTTAAGGTTCAAGGCATGTGGATAACACTCTTAACCCTGTTTTGTCATTGCTGGTAAATTTTCTATTTTTTCTATTTTTGGGTGTTTATTATTTCATTAGATATTGGTAAACATATATATGCACAGTGAAATCTCAATATAATTAAATAACTCAGGCAAAGGGGTGTCTGTTAAATCTGAAAGGCCATTATATACTAAGGTAGGCTTTCCTAATGCATATGTTAAAAATTTGAAAAATTAGTTAGTTCACCTGTTTTTACTTACATAGACACGTTTGTGTAATTAAAATTAAGTATGTATGAAAAGTTTAATTTCACAGAAACATTTGCTATATGTATCAGTGTAATTTTAAATTAATACTGAACAGATCTAGTAAATGTGTGCATTCACCAGTCACAACAAGTAAACAAATGCACGCAGCTGAGGTGAGGCTTAGTGCATGTGGGAACATGGGCCGATACTCCTCAGCAGACAGTCACTCCACGCAACAACAGAACCGATCACCACATGCGATGCAGTGTGATCATGTGCTAATCATTTGCTGAACACTGTTTATAAGCGGTGACTCTTGGATTTAAATGTGTAGACTATGGGAAACCAAGATGGCGGCATAGGTTAATGCCAGAGTTTGCAGCCTCGAACAACCACTTCAAAAATACAACTAAAAGATGGAACGGACATCATCCAGAACCACAGGAAGGCTGGCTGAATGGAAGTTCTACAACTAGGAGGAACCGAGAATCAGAGGAGGCGCAGTGCTGAAGTAAAATACTAAGGTGTGGAGTGCGCACAGCTTGGGCTGGTGGCTGAGGGCGTGGTTGTCTGTTTCAATCCAGAGGGAGCCTCAGACTCAGAGCTCCAGATCCGGGCGAGTCTCTAGGGACCCAGACTCAAACGGGAGAAGCAGGACTGTCTGGCTGCGGTCCCTCCGAGGTTTGCAGCTGTTGCTGGGACAGAGAGGCAGAGCCCCTGGGGACAGACTGAGAGCAGCCATAACTGCTCCCTCCTCCGCCCTGTTGATCCCTGTGGGACCCGCCCCGCCCAAGCCCTGCACAGAGGCATTTGCCGGATAGCCTCAGGCAAAGGCTAGATTAGCACCTCCCTAGAGGACACAAGTTCTTCCACTGCAAACACAGCTGATTATCACAGCCAGTCGGCCTGGAGGTCAAATCCCTCTAGTATTAACTATAACAATCAAGGCTTAACTACAACAAGACTGCGCACAAAGACCACTAGGGGGTGTACCAAGAAAGTGTAAAAAAATGCGGAGACAAAGAAACAGGACAAAACTATCAAGGGAGGATATTGAGTTCAGAACCACACTTTTGAGGTCTCTCAAGAGGCTTCTAGAGTCTGTCGATAAACTTGATGAGATGTACAAGAAATCTAATGATCCCCTCGATGGTGTGATAAAGGACCATCTAGAAAGTAAGCATACACTGACTGAAATAAAGATTATTATACAGACTCCCAACAGCAGACCAGAGGAGCGCAAGAATCAAGTCAAAGATTTGAAATGCGAAGAAGCGAGAAACACCCAACCGGAAAAGCAAAATGAAAAAAGAACCCAAAAATACGAAGATAGTGTAAGGAGCCTCTGGGACAGCTTCAAACGTACCAACATCAGAATTATAGGGGTACCAGAAAATGAGAGAGAGCAAGATATTGAAAACCTATTTGAAGAAATAATGACAGAAAACTTCCCCTACCTGGTGAAAGAAATAGACTTACAGGTCCAGGAAGCGCAGAGAACCCCAAACAAAAGGAATCCAAAGAGGACCACACCAAGACACATCATAATTAAAATGCCAAGAGCAAAAGACAAAGAGAGAATCTTAAAAGCAGCAAGAGAAAGAAACCCAGTTACCTACAAGGGAGTACCCATACGACTGTCAGCTGATTTCTCAACAGAAACTTTGCAGGCCAGAAGGGAGTGTCAAGAAATATTCAAAGTGATGAATGCCAAGAACCTACAACCAAGATTACTTTATCCAGCAAAGCTATCATTCAGAATTGAAGGTCAGATAAAGAGCTTCACAGATAAGGAAAAGCTAAAGGAGTTCATCACCACCAAACCAGTATTATATGAAATGCTGAAAGGTATCCTTTAAGAAGAGGAAGAAGAAGAAAAAGGTAAAGATACAAATTATGAACAACAAATATGCATCTATCAACAAATGAATCTAAGAATCAAGTGAATAAATAATCTGATGTACAGAATGAACTGGTGATTATAATAGAATAGGGACATAGAAAGGGAATGGACTGACTATTCTTGGGGGGAAAAGGGGTGTGGGAGATGTGGGAAGAGACTGGACAAAAATCGTGCACCTATGGATGAGGACAGTGGGTGGGGACTGAGGGCGGAGGGTGGGGTGGGAGCTGGAAGGAGGGGAGTTATGGGGGGGAAAAAGAGGAACAAATGTAATAATCTGAACAATAAAGATTTAATAAAAATAAAATAAAATAAAAAATAAATGTGTAGACTATGGTTGTAGACATGTCATAGTTATTTCTATCGGTGAAATTACTAGTGTTTTTTTCCAACATATGGCCTATTCAATAAATTTGTTAAAAAATAGCAGTGAATTAATACCAAAATATAACTTGGTAATTTAATTATAAGCAAATCTTGGTTAAAAGCATTTTAAAATTAACAGGATGTTAATTTTCACACATGACATAGGGACCAGAAATTTTGTCTGTGAAATCCGAAGCCCAATAAGGTCCACAATAATCAAAAGTACTCTATTTTTGTATGCGCATATGGTTATATGTATATTTGAAGTTTTATAGATATATACATTTGAAGAAAGAGGATTCAAAGCCAAGATCCCCATGAGAGTTTAAAAAAAACCATTGTCTATTTCCCATCCCACGTATACCTTACAATGTTAGGTTTTTTCCTTTTATCAAATATAAAGATGAAGAATTATCTCACTGGAGTTTGGGAGAGTTCCTGGGAGGGAGGAGAGGAGAAAGAGAGAGAAAGAGGGAGAGAGAGAGAGAGAGAGAGAGAGAGAGAGAGAGAGAGAGAGAGAGAGAACTCCTAAACTCCTTTTGAATGGGTTGCTTCAGGCACTTCATGCATAGGAAGAACCTAACAAATAAATATTTGCTGATTGAGTAAAGCTCAAAGTTTAAATTCCTGCCACTTTATAGAGCCTAAAACTCAAAATAACTAATCACATTTCAAGCCACTGAAAAATATTTAAGCTGCAAATCGCCTCGTTTGCATGTGGCATAGAAAGCATCTACCCAATTACTATTGACATTTTTCTGTGGCCCTGGGTGGGTTCGTCACTTCTATTCGTCACAGCAACCAACTAATAAACCTGTTCCCTGCAGTTTATCAGAGAAGCGGTGGCTATGTTCAGGGGCGAGAGACTAAGAGAAGCTGGGGATGGTGGTTATTAATAATAATAAATTATTTACCCAGTGCTGACACTGATGGAGAAGGCGCAGGATCAAAGCTAGACTCCTCTCTGCCTTGAGGACTGAATTCTAAGAGAAGCAGCTGAGACGTAAAATACGCCTTGTCAAGCTGAGATTGCAGCTTACAATTTCAGAATTTCTTTGGCATCAGTTTCATTCTAAAAAGTTTTTGAGAGTTTAGTCTATACTCGTGACAAACAGTCTTCCAATATCACACAAGATCTTGGCCTTTACCTCAATTTTGTCAAAGCTTGAATCTGAATAGCTAGACTAAATTATACAACTGCTTTGACTAGACTGTTAAAGATATAGTTTGATTACAATATTTTTTTCTTACTCACTTGATTTTATTTTTACCTGAAATGAGGGTAGTTTTCATTAAACACAGTTTATAAGACCAGTGTAAATGCTAGACCTCAATAGGCTGGAAATAGTATTCCAGCATGTTTTTATTCACGATATTCACCCCAATGATGCCTGTCCAATGGGAAATCTAGAAGCCATAGCCTTCCCAGAGCCTTTGAGGACAACGGAGCTCTCCAGAGAAAGCGGGGGGGGGGGGGCAAGGCATTTATATTTCTTAGAAAATCATCTTTAGATCTAAAGCTATTGCTCAGTTTAGTTACTCCTGAAAAAAAAAATCATTCTCAGAGACATTAGGATTGGGGGATTTGGAGTGGGATAGAGGAGAAAGAAAACAGGCAGCTGTCAGTCACACCCTGGTTCATTGCCCTAATGTAGCTTAGAAATGTGCAAAGAAGCTTTTAAATGCGGCCATCCAGTCTCCCAAAGTGAAACCAATACCTTATATTATAGTTGGTCTTTTTAGGCTTCTTGGTCCAAATATATTCCTTCATATTTTCCTAATTTGTGTTATTGTGGCAAACGACATGAAATGTGCTATCTTAACCATGTTGAAGTGTACAGTTCAATGGTATTAAATACATTCATAACATTGTGCAAACAACATCATCTATGTCCAGTACTTTTTTGTCGTAAATCTGAAATTCTAAGCCCTCAGACAATAAATGACTCCTCATTCCTCCCTCTCCTTAGCCCCTGGCATCCAGCATGCTGTCCCTATGAGTTTGACTATTCTAAGTAGCTCACATAAGTGGATCATCTATTTGTCTTTTTGAGACTGGTTTATTTCACCTAGCAAATTTCCTCATTGTTCAACCATGTTATAACAAAAGCCAGAATTTCCTTTTTAGACTGAATAACATTCCATTGTAAGAAGATACCATGTTGTACTTATCCATTCATCCCTTAATGAAGACTTGGGCTGTTTTCATGTTTTAGCTATTGTGAATAATGTTGCTTATAAACATGAGTGTACAAATATCTCCTCAAAAACCTGCTTTCAATTCTTTTGGGTATGCTCTCAGAAGAGAAATTTCTGAATATGGTAATTCTGTTTTTATTTTTTGAGCAACTGCCATACTGCTTTCCACAGAAGCTATACCATTTACATTACCACCAACAGGGCACAAAAGATCCTTTTCTACACATCTTCCCAACACTTGTTATTTCTTGTCTTTTATATTTTGACTAGAGATTTTGTGTCTTATTTTTTAAAGTATTTCCACCATACCTAGGTTATAAAGATAGTCATTTCTTTAAATTTATCTTTATTGACAACCTTTCTTCAAAAGCTTTCAGGTCTTGCGTTTGATACTTACATTTTTGCTATATTTTGTGTTTGGATTTCAAATAAATCAAAACAAGAACCAAATTCATTTTTTTCCACATGGATAACTAAGTTTTCTGTTCTATTTATTGAACAGTCTCTCCTTTCCCCCAGTGATTTACCATGCCACTTCTATTGTATATCAAAATTTCACATATGCATATAGTTTCATATACACATATGGTTTTGCTTTCTTAAAAGCTGGTCAGTTTCTTGGCCCCTTTCCTAATTCCATACTATCTTTGTTACAACAGTGCTATAGTAATAAATCTTTATATCTATCAGGAGAAGTCCCACCGCTTCCTCCCCTTCCTTTTTCTTTTTGGATTTAGACACTAAAATTATTATCTGTCAAATGATCATTTCCCTGAAGGATGGATGCAGTGCTAATGAAGTCAAGGTTGTGTTATCACAATTGTAAAAAGGACAAACAGTTGCAGGATCACAATTTCTACATCCAGAAACATCTTCCTACTGGCTGTAGGCTGTCATATATAACCTATTTTCATTATTCAAAATATTGTATGGCACTGTCAGCAGTGACGTCTCTATGCTAGACATTGACGCCTCTATGCTAGACATTGACACATCATCACAGCACAAGCTGATGTTGGAGGGTTGGGTTACTGAGCACAGGGCAGGCTGGGAAGAAGAGAGTCTGGATGGGCTCTGGGACACAGTTTCCCAGCAAATGCCAGAGTCTCTGAGAAAATCTGATTGGCTGTCAGTAGATGAAGCAATAAGTACAAGGTAAATAGTTTTTAAGAAAGAAAATATAATTTTGTTCTCCATTACAGCTTCTAAATATATTTATAACCCTAAAAAGAAAACGAAGAGGAAAATGTTCATTTCCTCAGAGTATGATTTCTTTCAGGCGTTGAGCCTATAGACCTGCAACAATTTACAACTGAACTGACGTCTTTAATGTGTGAACTTTGAAGCATCTGAAGACATCGCACATGCTCCAGATAAATGTCCTCAGAGACAAGCATGTCACTTGGAAGACTTTCCCCATGAATAACATTACTGACACATGCCCTGACACAGTCTGTCAGATGTTTCCATTTTCAAGTGGGAGAGAAAACCATCTGGTACTCAGAGCAAATAGTCTCAGCTCACTAAGAGAGAAACCCAGTATTTTATTCCAACGGAAACCTAGGCAAACTCAAAGAAAAATAACTCTTTGATTACTAGAGTAATTTTCCAACCAAGTTATCAGACATAATTTTGGTTGAGATGACATGAAATGCTCTGTTGACCTGGGGTAACTAAAGATAGTCAAGCATTTCTAGTAGTCTATTGAACAGGTAACACAGAAACCCGCCTAGAGGCAGGTTGTCAAAGTAAATGTGGAGACTTATGCATGCAATGATTCATTCAAGAGCTATGGGCCAGGTACAAGGTTAAGTGTTAGGGACAAAAAGATCATGGCCGTTCTTCTCTCAAAGATTATGATTCTTCCCTAGGGGAAATATACTGAGAACATTAAGAGCAATGTTGAAGAGATGGAAAGATCTACACACAAAAAGAACAAAGGGAAGAAACACCTCACCCCCTGGACATCCAAAGATAGCCTCTGGAACCAGGAATAGAGATTCATGCCACACAATTACTTATCAGTTAGTAAGTCTTCATAATAACAACTCTTAAAAAGTTAGTCCACTTTTCAGATGATTCATGGTGGGGTTTCTGTGGGGTTTTTTTTATGATTTTTTCATCCAAAAATACACTAAATAATTATGCTCTAAGATGTAATAGTTTCAAATTACTAGTTTCAGGCAAAGACACACATGTTTACTCAACATAAATTCTATAGTCAAAGACCAGCATATGAAACAAATTTGAATTGTGTGCATGTTTAGAATAACTCGAAACATTTTCCTTTGGGTATGCAAGTCAAGTGAGTGGGGTAAGAAGTTCAGATTGTCTAGGACTTTTCATGAAAAATGTGCATATGCACTTTTTCTATGGGCTTCAAAGCACTCTTGTGTGTTGACTTTATTTTGCCCTAAAAGTGATTTTCTGTGCTACAACTTTGCTTTTAAATGTAGTTTGAGTGCAAGATAACCATGAGCCTCATTAAGTTTGAAAATCTTACGAGGAAAACAGTGCAGAAAGAAAGAATCTACAATCAAAAAGTGATTGTCTCATACCTTTCCATCCCCCAAACTCACCATTAGTCATCTCTTCCTCATTTAGGACATACAGTCAATTCTCAGTACATTTCATTTTATAGACCCAGTACATTTCTTTACTTGCAAGCTTACATTTTGCCTACATAAGCTTGCTTTTATTGTTTTATTGCTAAATGTTTCTAATTATGGAAATTGTTTTAGGTATCTTATGTTGAGATGGAATATATCATGTCTTTCTCACTCAAAGTAAAGATCTTTTTCAATTTAAGAACTTTTCACTTAGCAGCAGGGTTTTCAGGAAAAAGTTAAAGTTGTCAAGTAAAGAATAAGTGTACAAGTCCGAGTTAGATCTTAGAACACACTTTGGAGTTAGCCAGGAAAATAAAGAATTCAAATGTGAGTGGAGAAGTAAAGGAGTGGGGAGAAAATTTAAGCAAGTCAGGCAAGCGCCAGTAAATATATAGAGTAAAGAATAAATGTTTTTATAAAAAAAGAGATAGACTTGATCATTTTTCCTGAGGGTAAATTTCTCAGTTTCAAGCATTGAATATCACTAAAAAATCTGCCTTCTAAATATCACTTTTATAAACAATACAGTAAGCCATTGCATTATAAATTGTTAAAAAATATATATACATATACTAGAAGGGTGAAAGACAGAGGGTGGAATATTGCCCTAATGCTCAATTATGGAACCCTCATGTTCAGGATAACAATTCTAGGAACAAATCATACATAGATTTTACTTTTAGGCGAATATCATAAATAACTTAGTTGGAATTAAAAATGATTTGTCCTAGGTAAATATTAGTCGACTTTAATAATATTCTACAAATTATGAAGTCACTGATGCTGATCATGCATATTAATAATTTAAATAAGATTATTTCAAGATATTGTGAGTGTCCAAGGATTTAGCCATATATGCCTCTACCCTATTTCTAGTTTACCTCTATTCTATTTGATTTGATTCACTGTTTTGTCTGAGTTTCTTTTTCTATTCAAGACTATAAGTTTCTTCAGAATATGTATTATATTATCAGGCCAAACCTCTTGCTTGGAACATTAATTTTTGTCAAATTAAATTGCATTGGCATATAATGAAATCATGACCTTTGAGGAGAAAGAACAGATTAGACTTGGTGACCTTCTTTTTGCTCTTCATCATGTCTGAGGTCATAATTGACATGCCATCAATAGAGTATGACTTCAGTTAGGTTCCTGCTTGTAAATGATTGGCAGGGCAGAAGACAGCAGAGCGGACTTGACTGTATTGGACTTCAACCCATGACCTCGGCCTTTTTAACACAATGATCCAACCAACTGATCTCACCCAGCCATGTATCCGTCTTTACACTTGGCAGGAGAAACAGCACCAAGAAGCGTCTTTGTTCTTGTGCAATTACAATTAATAGGCCATATGATTGTTCACACTTCTTGCAAACAGTAAAAGCTAATTACTAGCTGCAAATAATAAGGATGTCAACTGAAGTCTCAGTACTGGAACTGTATTTCTACAGTTTGGTGAGAATATCACCACTTATATGCCCATGTGAAAGAATCCCTATCAAAGCCCATTCTCTCTCACCTTTGAAAGAGATTAGAAATACTATAAATATACTCAAAAGTTGAAGAATAGCTACTCTTTTCATTTAGATTTTGCTTACAAATAAAGCAAGGGACCGGAAAGCTATTTACAGCAAAAGAAACTAAGATTATTTAACATATTCATATACTCAAATTGCTCATCTTTTTTTCCACTTAAATAACTCTTCTGGCTATGCTCTTAAAGGGAAAGGGCAGTTGGAAATAGCATTATTACTCAGCTCCATAAATTGGGTTTCTTAGAATCCAATGCTGAAAAGGACCCTAAAGATAATTAAGTCCAACCCTCTCACATTACCGTAAGAATTCTGAGGTTCAAGGTCACAAAAATAGTAAGTGGCAGAGTGGTTGAGCTCAGTGGTTGAGCATTGATCTATAAACCGGAAGGTCACAGTTCGATTCCTGGTCAGGGCACATACCTGGGTTGCTGGCTCGGTCCCCAGTGTAGCGTGTGCAGGAGGCAGCCAATCAATGATTCTCTCTCATTATTGATGTTTCTCTCTCTCTCTCTCTCTTCCTCTCTGAAATCAATAAAAATATATTTTAAAAAATAAATAAATAAAAATATCCATTGTTGGTCATACTATAAATAGACAATGAATTAAACAAATTTAAACACAAGTCTATATTGAAATTGGAGTAAGTAATTAAAGAAAAGAATTTCCCATCTAGTTATATTTTTTTATCGCAATGATTTTATTTCTCATGTTCTTTCAGGGGCTGAATGTTTACTAATTACTACGTACTAGGCTACTGGCTAACTACCTGAATAGTTACTATAAAGATGACATTTGAGACAGCTATTTCGACTTCATTTAGGCACACTGACAGAGCAAACTCCCAGTATGCAAGTATTCTACACGTGATGGGAACCCCTATACCAACCCTCTCCTGGAGCCAAACTTCCCCTCTGAGATGCTAGTGTATGTGACTGAAAACAAAGGTGAGGGACAAATTGATGATCATGGAGGGGGTTGGGTCAGACTGCCTATTGCCCACATTACTTTTATAAAAAGTAAAAAAAGTATTTTCTGTACATTGCAAATCAGTGATATATAAATGTCCGGCACCTTGGTACAAAAATAAACAAAACAAAATCATCTATCTGCCTTGAAACAAGCCTTTCCTATTCAGATGTCTAAAATAGCTTCTTCAAAGTATCTCTTCCATCTAAAACTATGAAGAACCTGACAGGTTAGCCTGCCCTGGCTTCATGGGTTATGGCAGAGATGAGACTGTCGGGTCAGAGACAAAGCACCTTATTTCTCACAGCACAACAAGCAGCATCGCCCACATAGCTCTGTCGGTTCCCCTGACTTCCAAGTGTTCCTGAGGGTGAACCCGGATGCATTCCTGCATAGACGGGGTTACATTGCAGGAGAGGGGCCTCTGAGCTTAGGGAAGCTGAGTCTTTTGTGGCCGTCGGCCTGCTTGTGTTTTGCTCTGGAAGCAGACACTATCTCTACCTTCCAAGGTTACTCACTGTAAAAACAGCCTTGAAAAGATAGTTCAGGACAAAGACAGTACCTCTGCTTGGAACGTATGCATCAAGGCCAGCGGCCTTGGGAGAGTATCTGCAACATTCCCCATCTCCAGCCTCTGCTCTCTCTAATGCATCGTACACAATACCTAGGTTCATCTTCCTAAAGCAGCACTGTGCTCTCATCTGTCTCTTCTCTCCTAGCTGTCAATGTTTCCCCACTAAATACATCATCAAATCAACCTTCTTAGCCTGCAATAACATGGCCTCACCTTCCCTGCAGGCTTAAGGCTCACTGCTCAGCCTTAGCACTAGTCATAAGAGAGCTCACCTCTCCCCAAATGCCAGTGGCCTTACCCAGCTCCAGGCCTCTTCTGCTTCAGCTCCTTCCTCAGTCTGACGGCCATCCCCCTCCTCTGTGTCTGCTGTGTTCTGGTTGTTCTTTACGCTCTCACCTACTTCTTGAGGCTTTTCCTAAAAGAATATTCGTTATTCTGTTCCCAGGCTGCTACCTGCTTGCATCTTAATTTGGATCTTACTCCCGGCGGGATGTGAATGAGTGTTTCCTGTGAGTGTGCCATCTCCCTTGCCATATTGCAATACCCGCAAGAGGGAGGGACTGTGCTTGCACTTTCTGATTGCTCACAGCACGAAACATGGTGTCTGGTATATATCAAATCCCCGCTTATTCTGGTAATTGGACTGAATTCGATGTCACTGCTTCCTAAAATCCAAAAAGGTAGATGGCAGAGATAAGTGACCCTCTTCCTCTTCTGCTCCCCCTGATGGAAGGAAGACTGTAGAACCATCTTCTATGCCCCTCGCTTGTGCTATTCTATGTTTTCTTTGCTATATAAGTTGAATCTCAAGTATGAATAAATGCCATTATCTGTTCACACCTTCTAATGATGTGGGGGCAGTTTCTGCACTTTGCTTACGTCCGCAGTGGAGCCCTGGGAGCAGAAGGTGGGCATTGGCTGTTGGGCGCCTGTGAGCCTTGCTGGACATTGTAGTAAGTCCCTTACCTATATGCTCTGCTGGGCACCTGCTAATACAAATATCAGCTATGTGGAGGCTGAGCTCTTTAAGACTTCGATTCAGTTACAGCCTTCATAACAAGTGCTAGCAGGAAAAGCCTTCTGTGTACTTAGCTCTGCCCCAAAACTAGTTAGCTCAACAGTACAAGCTGATGCACTGGTGGTTTCTGGGGTGTGGAAATTGGTGCATAACCAATTTTAGAAAGTATCCATTTTTTTTTAAAGTTTGAAAATTGTTTTTCAATAAAAATATTTTAATAATTAAAGCAAGCATGTCAAAAGCATCTAAGATTCTGGGAATTCAGCTGAAATGAATGCCACATTTCTACAATGAGAGCTGCATAGCCCATTAAGATTTCCCTTTTGCTTTTCTTGATCTCATTTATCCACAGAACAAAACTGAACAGCACTGTGATTTCCATTTTAGCAATTCATTCTTCTCTCCTTCCCTCCTTCCTTCCTCCCTTCCTCCCTCCCTCCCTCCCTCCCTTCCTCCCTTCCTCCTTTCCTCCCTTCCTCCTTCCTCCCTTCCTCCCTTCCTCCCTCCCTCCCTTCCTCCCTCCCTCTCTCCCTTCCTCCCTCCCTCCCTTCCTCCCTCCCTCTCTCCCTTCCTCCCTCCCTCCCTCCCTTCCTCCCTCCCTCCCTCTCTCCCTTCCTCCCTCCCTCCCTTCCTCCCTCCCTCCCTCCCTTCCTTCCTTCCTTCCTTCCTTCCTTCCTTCCTTCCTTCCTTCCTTTGCAGCAAATGGGTAATCTAGAGCTAAGGAACCTGATATATCTTCCACTGTGTCACTCACAGAGCAGGTGAAAACACAGCAAGAAAAAACATAAATTCCTGCTTCTCTACCACTGGGTATCATGCCACCCAAATTATCTCAGCACTTTGCAGACAGTCCTGGGTTGGCATGTGACCGACATTTATGGCTGCCACTGAAAGCTTCCCCATGGTTCTACATTTAACAGAGAAACATACCTGCATAGTGGTCACCTTGTGGACAGAAGCTTTCCATTCACTCCAGGTGAGCTGTGTAGGCCTGTAAACACAGCAGAGAGCAATGAGATTGTGTCTCTATGTGCCTGAGGTGCTATTTTTGAAAGACAAGTTGAATACGTGTTGTCCTTGTGGTTGTTGCTGATCTGAATGTCATCTGGGGGTCTCTAGGCTACAAGCTGCTACACCTGTTCATTAATCCAGGCCCCAGCCAGCTGACTGTGCGGTGTGGGAGGTAAACCATTGCTGTGGCTGGAGACCTCTCAGGGAACCACAGGTTGAAAGGAACTTGGTTGCCTTTTAGTAACACTGGCTCTCTTGTGAAGGGTGAGTTATTTCTGGTTTTCTCTTGCTGGCCTATTCTGTTGACATTTCAAGTTGACAAACCTTGTCTTCAGTGAATCCTACTTCCTCTAAAATAGTCTAATTCCTTCTCTCCTGTCTTTGAAAGTATTTTCCCTGTGCACAATAAAACCAGAGAAAAGGTATTTATTATTAACTACATAAAAAGACTAAGTTGTTAGTGGTTTAATATTCTATGGCTTTCAGAATATTTTTAAGAAGAGATACATCAGAGAAAAAGTAATAATATTTACTGAGCAATGACTACGGTATGTACCACATTTTATCTTACATAAACTTTACAACATCTTATTTGTTGGTGTCATTAGCCTCATTAGTCTGGAAAATTGAAATTCAAAGAGGCTAAATGTTATCACCCATACAGTTAATTATGAGCAGTTGGAAGTCAATAGAGGGTACATGCTTTTAACCCTGTACCACAGCAACTCAACCTGTCTTTAGGATGAATTGCTTTAAAAAACAAAATTGGTAGAGAAGGGAGCTAGGAACTACAACATCCTAAACTGCTATTTACCTCTGGCAAAAAATATACACTCTATGCCTAAACTGTCCAATACTATAGCCACTAGCCACATGTAGCTATCTAAATTTAAATGTCAATTAAAATTAAATAAAATGAACACTTTGGTTGATCAGTTGCTCTAGGCACATGTCAAGTGCTCCATGGCCCCATGTAACGACTGGTTACTGCTTTGAGCAGTACAGATATAGACATTTCTGTCCTCACAGAAGTTCAGCTGAATAGAGCTCTAAACTATTTTGTACAGGGTGAAAAGTAAGATAGATTCTTACTCTTGATTTTTAAAAATCTATAGCAATACCGAAGTGAAAATAAGTGGTGCGTGTATGTGAGAGAGCGGGGGAGGGTGAAGTTTTCTGTCTTGAAGAGAGGAGGGATGAAATGAAGGGAAGAAGAAAAAGAAAGAGCAAAGAAGTCTTTCAAACGATAATGGGGGCATTTACCACAGGCTTCCTGTTGGATGGAGGGGTGATGCAAGACATATTGGGGCTCCTAGAGAAATACTTGCTTGTAAAAGTAAACAAACTGTAAAAAGAAGGGCTTAAGAGATGAACTCCAGGGGCTTCAGCTTCTGGCCTTGCTCCTTGAAACCACCCACAAAAGCAAAATATCCGAAACCACTATTTTCAAAACACTAGACATCAGAAAACAAAGGACAATGATCTCTGGAAAAAAGGAAAATAGATTAAGTAAATGCTACAATTTCCCCAGGTTATAGCTTGAAAGGGATTCCAAGTCCTGGGTGAAGAAGAGGGAACCCAGGCAGATCCAAACAGATAACCTGAGTTGGGGAGACCAGCTGAATGTCCCAGAGACCAGGGCAGATGCGGCTGCAAGACAGAACTCTGTCTGGAGAGAGAGATGCACAGATCTGCAAAGGGCCTGCTTCAAGAATCCAGCAGAGTACTGGTCAGCACATGCTTGTGAGGCAGCCCTTCAAAGCTGGCCATGCCTTTCCATGGGTGGCCTACATGGTGAGTGATATGATTGAGTCAGGAGTCCAAACCTGGAACCACTCTGATGGGCATTATTCACCCCAGAGCTACCCCCAGCTCGCCTGAAGTGCTGTGGGAATTCCACTGAACATTTTTACCTCCCCTCCGCCCAGTCTGGTCTCTACCCATCTCCTTGAACAGGTTTGATCCCTAATAAACATCTTAAATGCCAAACTTCATCTCAGGATATGCTTCCAGAGAAGCCCACCTGTGACAGAAGGAGACAACTATAAGATGACAGCTGGTTCAAATGTGGCTTGAACAATGGTATGGATGGTGGTACCATTTACTGAGATGAGAATTCCTTTGAGTAAAATAGGATAAGTGTGTGAATATGTGAGGTGGATAGAGTCTGTTTCATTGCATTATGTTTAAGGTACCTATTAAATATCCAAATAGCGATGTGAAGGTGGCTAGCTATGTGATTCTGGACCTCAACTGAGAAATCAGAGCCTGGGATAAAAAATATAAATATCATCAACACTCAGACCTGGAACTGGTTGAAAGTCCCCCAGAATGCTTGAAAGCACATTAGACATCCCCCGGGTATTATCACAGATAGGCTGAGGCAAAATAGGTTTACAGTTGTTTGTATGGAAAATAATACAATCGATATATATAAAAGGCTAATATGTCCCCTTGGGAATTCGACTTCGAGACCCAGGGAGTTCGATTGCTCGCTATGACGTGCGCTGACCACCAGGGGACAGCGCGGAACGATGGAAGGCCCCAGCTGGCAGCCAGAAGGCCCTGATCACTGGCCAGGCCAAGGAACCCTACCCATGCACCGAGCCTCTAGTAATCAATAACTAGCAATACAAGAATAAACTCTCTTTTGCATACTCACAACTATATGCTTACGTTTTCCCCACTCTGTATTTAATTGAATAAAGGAAGTTCTTGATTATATGGATTTTTTTTAAAACACTAAGTATGCTACTCCTTTTGGGGGATACTCAATGTATGTTTATTATCAAGGCAAAGTTTGGAAAAATTCTTCCATAAAGAAATCTATGGGTTTTATTTTGTTTTCTTCATTCAAAATTCTCAATATTTTTTCTTTTTTACTTTTTGACAATAGAAACTTTTTTGAGAGCCCATATATTAAAATTTTTCTCCTGAATCACAGTTTGAAATTGTTGATCTCTAGACTAAAAGTCCAACATAAATGTTCATATTGATTCTGACATACAAAAAAATAGACATTATAAAATTCTACATTTGTCTATGTTTATATAGACTATACCTTTCAGTCTGTACTTTTTCAAAACTAAAACTCCATAATTTCCAGCACATTCTGGTCATGTTAGTGATACCTGTGCAATTGAGAGTACAGACCATTGCTAAATGGTATCTTACTACTGAGCAGACTTTTTAAAAAGGTAATTGGCTAAATTAAAATTTGCGTGCTGGTAGATGTACATCCTTCCCTGTATTACAATGAAGAGATGAGTTTACCTGTGGTTGTTTTCCATTTTAAGCTTCTTGTCTGAAGCTCTGGAGACACCCATATTTCTTACTACTGATCATAATATCAAACTTGTGGATTAATGAAATAATTGTCCTTAAGCTTCCACAGTTTTCGTATGAGGCCTGGCATTTAATAGTGAATATACTCTAAACTGGACATTTTCAACCTTTATTTATCTCATAGGGCACATAAACTAAGTACTAAAATTCTGCAGCACACCAAAGAAAAAAATGTTTTATATTTTTTGCTGATCTGACAAAAAATATAAGTATAGTTTTGGTTCATTCACAACCAATAGCAATTGTTGTGTTGGCTGTTGTTGTTGTTGGTGGTGGTGGTGTGTGTGTGTGTGTGTGTGTTTTACAATCTAAGGGAAAAAAGTGAGTGGCCCTGATTAAATAATCAGGTACTTGATGTTTCAAAATTCTTGTGACATACCCGTGCGCCTCTTGTGATACATCGGTTGAAAATCGCTGCACTAAGCCTTTCAAAGAGAGGATTAATACTTGAGAAATGTGAAAAACAGACAAAAATAAAATGCATTATCATAGGATAGCCAGCTTTAAATCTGAAAGCCCAAAGGACCCTGAGAGGACATATATGAAAATCAAGATTTTTTTCTAAATAGAATTCATTAAGTCCAAGGAAGGGTAACCCTAAAGTATAAAGGGTGCCCCAGCCCTAGCTGGTTTGGCTCAGTGGATAGAGTGTTGGCCTGTGGACTGAAGGGTCCCAGGTTCTATTCTGGTCAAGGGCATATGCCCGGGTTGCAGACTTGATTCTGTGTAGAAGGCAACAGATCAATGATTCTCTCACATCATTGATGTTTCTATCTCTCTCTCTCTCCCTCTCCTTTGTTTCTATCTCTTTCTCTCTCTCTCCCTCTCTTTTCCTCTCTGAAATCAATAAAAATATATTTTTTAAAAATAAATAAATAAAGCGTGCCCCAAATCCTCATATATTTTTTTTAAATAGCAGAGCAGAGTACTGGCACCGGGGTTTTCCCCTATCACTTCATTTTTACTCTCTTTTGACAGATGGACAGTCTCACACGGCATATCAAGTGTGATAAGTCAGGGCAATGAGCAGAGGCTAGAATGCAGACCTTGTCTGGGCAGCACAGACGTAGAGGGGAAAATCCGTCCCGTGCTGCGCAGAAAGGAATACAGACGTTAAAGGGACGCTTTTCCCTGATGCCATGCCTATGAGGGACACAGGTGCTGATGTTCGTTTTTGTTTGATTTAAACTAAAGGGCCATATCCATTTGTCCAAACAACATTTGCTCCATAGAGAACCAGGGTACTTTGGCACCAGGCAGCCTCTGGCTAAGAGAAACAAATGGTTCAGAAAGGAAAATTAAGGGAAACTTTCATATATTCAGCAGAGAACGTAACTGCTGGCCAGCAGGGTAAAACCCTGGGCAACTCACATCTGAAAGACTTTCAACAGACTTATTCATTTTGGAAGAATAATTATACATGGAGAACGTTTCCCAAACCCAAGGTAAGAGTTTGTGTGGTTAATAGGAAACTAGAGAATTCTGGGAGGCGAACCTCTCTAGTTAGAAGGAGACAGTGGGTAAGATGGGGAAGCATCATCGGCTGCCGTGTGGACGTAGGTGGTAGTGCTGGAACACACCGGCAGGATCCAGGATCACCAGGACCCCAGGAAGAGGCAGGAGGCATTTCTGAAATAAAAAGGTCTGAAACCTCAGGCAACCATGGAAGAAAGAGGGCATAAAACTGGGGGTGGGTTGAGTGACAGAAGTTTGCCACAAATGAGGTGACTGTTAGAGGATACATAGTAGACTTAAAAGGAAAAATTACCTGCTTTGCTTATCCATTACATAAACCAGCCGTGCAAAAATATCTATGAGCCAAGGTTAACAATGGAACTGAATCTAGCATTAGGATTTTAGGAGAAAGAATTTTCACTTCAAGCAATAGAACTTTTTAAAATGTGTGCTGGCATTCTCAATTTGTGCTCTCCATAGCTCGTAAGCAAAGAGAGCTAACATACAAAAGCTTTCCATTAAAGTATCAGATTGTAATGGCAAAATAATATCCTGATAAATAGAAAACCTCTCTTTCATTTAACCCAGTAGGAATCTCAAGATTTCAAAATTTTCTGTGGCATCTATAGAAGCATGATGAGAAAATTTGGGGTTTGGTTGTTTGGGGTAGGTAGGGAATAGCACAAAATTTTATATTATATTATATTATATTATATTATATTATATTATAATTTTCAGACACTTCTCTGTTTGTATTTCGGTGACAGCAATAAGACATGCGCTGGAGGAAATGAATGCTAGCAGAGTTTTCTCTACTGGAGCACCTAGAGCTGAGCTGTGATTTAATAAGCTAGCATGTCCCAGAATTAAAGAATATTTTTTGATAGAAGGAAATAACCTTCAGGGTTTGGGAGACGTTTTCAAAAGCAAAAGCGTTTTTCACCAGAAACATAATATTAAGTTACAAATGATCTGTAACACCTGCCATTCATCTGTGCTTAGGAAAAAAATAAAAAGTTGGGCAATAAAGGTATGAAGTCTGTGCTGCGTGGAAATCATGGAAATGAGGACGCACCGCTGGCAAAGAAGAGATGCAGGAAGCCCCTCAAGCCCTGGCCAGAGGCTGGTGGAGGGCAGACAAACATCCTAACAAGGAGAAGCACCCAGAAAACTGCACTCAGTGCTGAAAATAGCAAACACACACACATACACACACAACAGATGGAGGGAGGGAGGGAGGGAGGGAGGGAGGGAGGGAGGAAGAGAGAATAGTGCTAAGAGCTTTTCTTATGTGTGTATAGTACTTTAAACATATCTCATTTGAGTTTTAAAAAATTAGCTAAAAAGAGGTTATGATCTCATTTGTACAAATGAAGAAACATTTGCTCAAAGAAGTTAAGTGATTTGTCCAAAGTCACACCATTTTATTTTAAAAGTCAAAGAACCAAGTACTGGTATGTTCCATATTTAAGAACATTCAATACTTCAAAAGCCTATACTAAGCCATATACCAATATGAAATATTAGTCTCCTTCAGGGTCTTTTCCAATTAAGGAAATTGAATTCTTGCAATTACTGTTGTACAAGGAATGCCTTTTCTCTGTTTCTGGGTCCATGAGGGAGGTTTTCTCTAAGCACCATCACGCCTCTTCCTTCCCTCGCTGGCTCTCCAGCAGGTGACACATTACAGACTAGAAAGCCGGCTTGCAGGTGGAAACAGGTCGCCTCCTGTTCAGTCGTGTGGCCAGGCAGCTACAGGAAGAAACTTCTTTGCACAGCATGGCTCGTAACTGGCTGGCTACGGCTGCCCTATTCTGGGTTTCGGTGAACAAGCCAAGTTGCCTGTCACTTTGACTGCTATTAATAGAGGAGTTTTTACTCTGTCTTATTTCTCAAGTTCTTGTTCATCCCAAATGGGGGAGAAGGATGCCATTTACGGAAGACCCACTCAGAAACCCAGTGCCACCAATGGTGCTCTCATTCTAAGCATGAGTGCCTGGATGTGTCAGGTCCAGATATCAGGTTCAGTGAATGGTGGGTTGAGTAATTTGGCTCTAACTCTGAGTAGAACAGCTCATTATCATGTTGTGTTCTTTTAAATCTCCTCAAAAGGTTTGAAGAGTTACTTAGTTCATAATTTTTTTCTTATTCCTAAAAAACAAAACAAACAAACAAAAAAAAACGGGAGAAAGCAAACAGTTTCTTCAATATAGGAGTACTAGAGGCCGGGTGCATGAAATTCATGCACTGGGGGAGGTGTCTCTCAGCTCAGCCTGCAACCTCTCCAATCTGGAACACCTCGAGGGATGTCCGACTGCCTGTGGGATCGGGCCTAAACTGGCAGTCGGACATCCCTCTCAAAATCCAGGACTGCTGGCTCCCAACCGCTCGCCTGCCTTCCTGATTGCCCCTAACCACTTCTGCCTGCCAGCCTGATCACCCCCTAACCACTCCCCTGCCAACCTGATTGCCCACAACTGCCCTCCCCTGCTGACCTGGTCACCCCCAACTGCCCTCCCCTGCAGGCCATCTGGTGGCAGCCATCTTTGACCACATGGGGGCAGCCATCTTGTGTGTTGGAGTGATGGTGAATTTGCATACTGGTCATGACTAATTAGCATATCCATTCATGACTAATTAGCATATCTGGTCATGACTGTGACCAATTTGCATATTACCCTTTTATTAGTATAGATTTTTCTCTCATCACTAGTCCCCTACCAATGAAATATTAGAGTTTTGGGATTCTGTTAATCTGTTAATTTTCAGGGGGAAAAAATTCCTACAAATAAGTCATCTATAATAATAAAAGTGTAATATACTAATTAGACCAGACAGCCAAACGACATTTTGGACAATCTTCCAGACAAAGCTGGGGCTGTGAGGGCCAAGGCAGCTGCCACAGCTGCAACGACTGGGCCCCTTGCATGAATTTTGTGCATCAGGCCTCTAGTGTTATAATAAAAATACATACTAAACTGAAGTGGTGTTAGAAAATTTGGATTAATAAATCATTCTAATGATTAACTTTGGCCAAGTCAATTTCTCTGGCCCTCATTTCTCATCAGCAAAGTGAGGGTCTCACTAGATTATCAATGAAGTCCTTTTCTAGGCCTAAAATATTATAACCCTAAACACACTCCACAGTGAAAATTCGTAGTCTCCTAATTTACCTCTCTGACTCTAGTCTCCACATTTTCCAATTTATTCTTTACAACTCACTCTAAATTAATATCTCTGAAATGTTCTTTAACATATTGTCCTACAACAGCATTACTATAAGTCTTTCCTGCCACAGTATTAAAGTATTCTACAATTCTGGAATTGTCTAGTGAGCTTAAAGTGGGGCTTACAACATATTTGATCTATGATTTATTCTACACATGAAAACCTGGAATTTGAAAACAAAGAGAATACTTCAATTTGTTATGTATTATGAGAGCAAAGCATGTTCTGTGGTCTTGGCAAAGGCCAATATTGTCTGTTTTGCTCTTTTGTGTTGTTGCACTTGAAGCAAATAATAAAAAGACTGCTTCTCTTTTATTTACACTGTATCCTTTGAACAAAAGAACTCATCAGAACACAATTTGATCTTCCCAAATTTCCCTGGGTGATGATATATATACATATATATATCCTATCTAACAAAGAGGTAATATGCAAATTGACCATCGCTCCAACACACAAGATGGCCGCCCCCACGTGGACACAAGATGGCCTGCGGGGAGGGCAGTTGGGGGTGACCAGCCCTGCAGGGGAGGACAGTTGGGGGGAACCAGGCCTGCTGGGGAGGACAATTAGGGGTGACCAGGCCAGCAGGGGAGGGCAGTTAGGGACAATCGGGCCTGCAGGGGAGCAGTTAGGCATCAATCAGGGTGGTAGGGGAGTGATTAGGGGGTGATCAGGCTGGCAGGCAGAAATGGTTAGGGACAATAAGGCAGGCAGGCTGGCGAGCAGTTGGGAGCCAGCAGTCCCAGTGGGATCAGGACTAAATGGGCAGTTGAACACCCAAGGGGTCCCAGATTGGAGAGGTGCAGGCTGGGCTGAGGGAGACACACACACACGAATTTCATGTACCGGGCCTCTAGTCTACACTAATAAAAGAGAAACATGGTAATTAGTGTATGACCGCTACCCTTCCCATTGGCTAATCAGCATATCCTTATGCAAATTAACTGTCAGCCAAGATGGTGGCCTGCAGCCAGGCAGCTGGAAGCGAACATGAGGCTTGCTTGTTCCAGTGACTGCAGACTCCAACGTTCCCCTCCTGACTTGCCAGCCTCTGAGCTGGCAGTTTGAAACATTCTAACAAATATAGAAGCTAAACAAAACCTCAGAAACCAGCTTTCAGCCAGCCGGTATCTCAGAGCTGGAGTTATACATTGTTTTGATTAGAGAACGCAGAAGCCTCAGAGCTAGAGCCACAGCTAAAGCTGGCCCAGAATTTAAAAAAAAGAAAAAGAAAAAAAGGAGCAGTTGGGAGCTTCAGTCAACAACCACCAGCCTGAAAGCAGCCCTCAGCCCCTCACCCAGACTGGCCAGGCACCCCAGTGGGGACCCCCACCCTGAAGGGTGTGTGACCAGCTGCAAACAGCCATCATCCCATCATCCAGGCTGGCCAGGCACCCCAGTGGGGACCCCCACCCTGATCCAGGACACCATTCAGGGCAAACCAGCCGGCCCCCACCCATGCACCAGGCCTCTATCCTGTATAGTAAAAGGGTAATATGCCTCCCAGCACCGGGATCAGCGGAGCAGAAAGGCCTCCTGGCACCGGATCAGCGTGACAGGGGGCATCGCCCAAACCCCCTGATCGCCCTGCGGCTCTGTGTGTGACAGGGGGTGGCGATCCAACCCCCCCTCCCCCACGGGCCCTGCTCTGTGTGTGACAGGTAGAGCCATAACCTCCCCATCAGTCCTGCCCTGAGTGTGAGAGTGGCGGTGCCCCAACCCCTGACCGGCCCTGCTCTGTGGGTGATAGAAGGCGGTGCCCTAACTCCCCTATCGGCCCTACTCTGTGTGTGACAGGGGGGAGTTCCCCAACCCCCTGATGGGCCCTGTTCTGTGCGTGACAGGGGGCAGCGCCCAACCCCGATTGGCCTTGCTCTGTGCGTGACAGGGTATGGAGCCTCAACCCCCCTGATGGTCCCTGCTCTGTGCATGACAGGGGGCAGCGCCCCAACCCCCTGATTGGCCCTGCTCTGTGCGTGACAGGGGGTGGCGCCGCAACCTCCCCATTGACCCTGCCTTGAGTGTGATAGGGGGTGGTGCCCCAACCCCCCAATCGGCCCTACCCTGAGCATGACTGAGGGTGGCATCGCAACCTCCCCATCAACTCTGCCTTGAGTGTGACAGGGGGCAGTGCCCCAACACCCCAATCGGCCCTACCCTGAGCGTGACTGAGGGTGGCATCGCAACCTCCCAATCTGCCCTGCTCTGTGCATGACAGGGGGTGGCGCCCCAACTCCCCAATCGGCCCTGCTCTGAGCCCCACCAGGGGCTGCACCTAGGGATTGGGCCTGCCCTCTGCCACTGGGGAGCAGGCCTAAGCCAGCAGGTCGTTATCTCCCGAGGGCTTCCAGACTGCGAGAGGGCACAGGATGGGCTGAGGAACCCCCCTGCCCCCCGAGTGCACAAATTTTTGTGCACTGGGCCTCTAGTTTATTATAAGTAGTAGTTTTTTGGTGGAGTCTTTAGTGTTTTCTATGTACAATATCATGTCATCTGTGAAGAATGAGAGTTTTACTTCCTCCTTTCCAATTTGGATGCCTTTTATTTCTTCTTCTTGTCTGATCACTGTGGCTAAGACTTCTAGAAATATGTTGAATAAGAGTGATAGAAGTAGACATTCCTGTCTTGTTTCTGTAATTAGGGGAAATGGTTTTAGTTTTTGTCCATTGAGTATGATGTTGGCTGTAGGTTTGTCATACATGGCCTTTATTTTTTTTAATTAAATCTTTATTGTTCAGATTATTACAGTTGTTCCTCTTTTTTTCCCCCATAGCTCCCCTTCACTGGGTTCCCACCCCACCCTCTGCCCTTACCGCCCCCCCCCCCCCCACCCAATGTCCTCATCCATAGGTGTATGATTTTTGTCAAGTTTCTTCCCACACACCCCCACACACCACTTTCTGCCCAAGAATTGTCAGTCCACTCCCTTTCTATGCCCCTGGTTCTATTATATTCACCAGTTTATTCTGTTCACCAGCTTTTTAGAATCACTTGTTGATAGATACATATTTGTTGTTCATAATATTCATAATTTTTGTCTTTACCTTTTTCTTTTTCTTCCTCTTCTTGAAGAATACCTTTCAGCATTTTATATAATACTGGTTTGGTGGTGATGAACTCCTTTAGCTTTTTCTTATCTGTGAAGCTCTTTATCTGACCTTCAATTCTGAATGATAGCTTTGCTGGGTAAAGTAATCTTGGTTGTAGGCTCTTGCTATTCATCACTTTGAATATTGCTTGCCACTCCCTTCTGGCCTGCATAGTTTCTGTGGAGGAATCAGCTGACAATTGTATGGGTACTCCCTTGTAGGTAACTGACTGTTTTTCTCTTGCTGCTTTTAAGATTCTCTCTTTGTCTTTTGCTCTTGGCATTTTAATTACAATGTGTCTTGGTGTGGTCCTCTTTGGATTCCTTTTGTTTGGGGTTCTCTGTGCTTCCTGGACTTGTAAGTCTATTTCTTTCACCAGGTAGGAGACGTTTTCTGTCATTATTTCTTCAAATAGGTTTTCAATATCTTGCTCTCTCTCTCTTCTTCTGGCACCCCCATAATTCAGATGTTGGTATGCTTGAAGTTGTCCCAGAGGCTCCTTACACTATCTTCATCTTTTTGGATTCTTTTTTCATTTTGCTTTTCTGGTTGGGTGTTTTTTGCTTCTTCGTATTTCAAATCTTTGACTTGATTCTTACGATCATCTAGTCTGCTGTTGGATCTCTGTATATTATTCTTTATTTCCATCAGTGTATGCTTAATTTCTAGGTGGTCCTTTTTCATAACCTCGAAGGTCTCACTAGATTTCTTGAGGGTTTCACTGAATTTATCGGCGGTTTCTAGAAAATTCTTGAAAAACCTTATAAGTGTGGTTTTGAGCTCTATGTCCAGTAGTTTGCTTTCCTCCATTTCTGTCATTTGTGACCTGTTTCTTTGTCTCTGCATTTTGGCTGCTTCCTTGTATTGATAGAGTGGCTTTCTGTGCTAGGTGTCCTATAGGGCCCAGTGGCTCAGCCTCCCCAATTACCTGAGGTGGACACTCTTGGTGCACCCCCTTGTGGGCTTTGTGCACAGTCTTGTTGTAGTTAAGCCTTGATTGTTGTAGGTATCACTGGGAGGAATTGACCTCCAGGTCAATTGGCTGTGAGATTCAGCTGTGTCTACGGTGGGAGAACTTCTGTTCTGGAGACACCCTTATTGGGCAAGACTTGCTTCAGTGGGGCTTTGGTGCTCACTGAGTCTGCCCCCTGAGTGTGTCCCTTATGGATCTGAGGAGTTGTAATCTGGATGGTCCCACTCTGACCACTGGATACACTGGCTCTTGGATCTCTAAGGAGGTGCTAATTTAGCTTCTGCCTGAGGCTACCCAGCAGGAGCTACGGAGAGATCTGAAAATTCCTCTTCTTCCTTTGGGGTTTGGAGATGCCCAGATGAGGCCCAGCTGTGAAGCAATGCAAGCTGCTGTGGGGCCTTGGGCCTTCTTTTGGATGTTCTGGGTCTCTCTGACCCAGCTGCAGTTTGTTAGGTTATTTTAGGTAATTTTAGATTGCAAAGGGCCAGGCCATTCATATGCAAAAGCCTCTGCACACAGCTTGGGTGGGGTGGGGTCCCAGGGAATCAACAGGGCAGAACAAACAGCTATGGCTGATCCTCAGCCCTGCCCTACAAGGGCCCAGGTCTCAGTGTCCCACAGTAATCGCTGCAAGCACCTCTGAGAGAAAGCCACCCTCGAGTTCTGACCAATGCCAGACAGTCCAGTTTCTCCCTGTATGAGTCTGGGTCCCCAGAGACTCTCCTGGAACTGGAGTTCAGAGCAGTCGGGAGCTTGTGTCTCCCTCCCAATTGAAAAAGACAACCGTGTCCTCAGTTGCCAGCCCTTTCCGTGCACGCCTCTGTACCTCTGCACTTTACTTCCGCATCTCCTCTGAGTCTTAGCGTGCTTTTCTCTTTCCTTCTAGATGTAGAATTTCCACTCAGCCAGCCTTCCTGTGGTTCTGGATGATGTCCATTTTGTCTTTTAGTTGTATTTTTGAAGTGGTTGTGCGAGGCAGCAATTTCAGATGTTTACCTATGCTGCCATCTTGGTTTCTCTTCCATACATGGCCTTTATTATGTTGAGGTATGATTCCTCTATTCCCACTTTTCTGACAGTTTTATCTAAAAAGGGTGTTGGGTTTTGTCAAAAGATATTTGTCTTTCAATTTGTTTATGTGATGTATCACATTTATTGATTTGCAAGTATTGTACCATCCTTGCATCCATGGAATAAATCCCACTTGGTCATGGTGTATGATCTTTTTAATATACTGCTGGATCCCATTTGTTAATATTGTGTTTAGGATTTTAATACATATGTTCATCAGGGATAATTTTTTTTTTCTTTGTAATGTCTTTATCTGGTTTTGGAATTAGGGTAAGCTCACAAAAAGAGCTTCTAAGTGTTCCTTCCTCTTGGATATTTTGGAATAGTTTGAGGAGGATAGGTATTAGTTCTTCTTTGAGTGTTTGGACTTTTGGGTTTTTTTTGTTTTTGTTTTTGTTTTGTGTGTGTGTGTGTGTGTTTTCTTATTCAATTTCAGTTGTTATTGTTCTATTCAGGTTTTCTGATTCTTCCTGATTCAGTTTTGGAAGATTGTATTTTTCTAGAATTTGTCCATTTCATCCACGTTGTCCAGCTTATTGACATACAATTGTTCATAGTATTTTCTTTTAACCCTTTGTATTTCTGTGGTATCAGTTGTTACTACATCTCTTTTGTTTTTTATTTTGTGTATTTGGATCCTTTCTCTTAGTTTCTTGATGAGTCTGGCTAAAGGTTCATTGATCTTGTTTATCTTTTCAAAAAACCAACTCTTAGTTTCATTGATCTTTTGTATTATTTTTTCTATCTCTATTTCATTTATTTCCACTCTGAGCTTTATTATTTCCTTTTCTATACTTACTCAGTGCTTTCATTGTTGTTTTCTTTTTAATTCTTTAAGTTGTATGGTTAGATTTTTTATTAGAAATTGTTCTTGTTTTTTTTGAGGTAGGCCTATAATGTCCTGTCTCTCAGGATTGCTTTTGCTGTGTCCCATAGATTTTGGCTTGCTGTGTCTTCATTTTCATTTATTTCCAAGAAATTTGTGATTTCATCCATGATATCAGTGGTAACCCATTCATTGTTTTAGTAACATGTTAGTTAGCTTCCATGTGTTTGAATTTTTTTGAGAGTTTTCATTGTAGTAATTTCTAGATCAGTGATGGCGAACCTATGACACACGTGTCAGAGGTGACACGCAGACTCATTTTTTTGGTTGATTTTTCTTTGTTAAATGGCATTTAAATATATAAAATAAATATCAAAAATATAAGTCTTTGTTCTACTCTGGTTGCAAATATCAAAAAATTCCTATATGTGACACAGCACCAGAGTTAAGTTAGGGTTTTTCAAAATGCTGACACGCTGAGCTCAAAAGGTTCGCCATCACTGTTCTAGATTCATCTCATTGTCATCTGAGAATATGTTTGTTATGATTTCAATCTTCTTGAATTTGCAGAGACTGAATTTGTGTCCTAACCTGTGGTCTATCTTTGAGAATGATCATGTGCACTTGAGAAGAATGCATATTCTGTAGCTTTGGTATGAAATGTTCTGTAAATGTCAATTAATTCCATCTGATCTAGTGTGTCATTAGGATCACTGTTTCCTTGCTGATTTTTTTGTCTAGAAGATCTACATTGTGATGTCAGCAGGAAATTAAATTCCCTGATTTTGATTGTATTGCTATCTATCTCTCCCTTAAACTTCTTCAGTTTTTATATACTTGCATGCTCCTATAATGGGTGCATACATGTTCATCAGGGTTATAACTTCTTGTTGTATCAATCCCTTTAGTATTATGTAGTGACCTTCATTATCTTTTGTTAAAGCTTTCATTTTGAAGTCTATTTTGTCAGATATGACTATTGCTACCCCAACATTTTTTTCATTTCCATTTGCATAGAAAAATGTTTTCCATCTCTTCACTCTCATCTTGTGTGAATCTTTTGTTCTGAGTTGGGTCTCTTGTAGACAGCATATATATGGGCCATATTTCTTATCCATTCAGCTACCCTATGTCTTTTGATTGGAGCCTTTTTTCTTGAAAGCTCATTTCACCATCTATTTTGAATGATATCTTGCTGGATAGCATAGTCTTGGTTTCAGACCCTTGTTTTTCAATACCTTGAATATTTCATGCCATTCCTTTCTGGCCTATAGAGTTTCTATTGAGAAATCAGTTGATAGCCTTATTGTACCTTTTTTGTAGGTAACAAATTGCTTTTCTCTTGCTGTCTTTTAGATTCTTTCTTTGCCTTTAATTTTTGGCATTTTGATTATGATGTGTCTGGGCATGGGCATCTTTTGTTTCTTCTTGCTTGGGAATCTCTGTGCTTCCTGAAACTTGTGTGACTTTTTTCTTCAACAAGTTAGGAAAGTTTTCTGACTTTATTTCTTCAAGATGTTCTTTAACCCTTCCTCACTTTCTTCTCCTTCTGACATGGATATTATTATATTTCATGCTGTCCCACTGCTTCTTTAAACTGTCCTCATGTTTTTAAATTGGTTTGTTTGGGGGTTTTTTGTTCTCTGATTGAGTGATTTTTTTTCTACCCTGTCTTCTAATTTGCTGATTCAATCCTCAGCTTCCTCTAATCTCCTATGTAGTCCTTCCAGTGTATTATTTATTTCTTCTATGGAATTCTTTATTTCTGACTGATAATTTTTCATTGTTTCTGTATCATTTTTCATGCTGTTGAGTGTCCTTATAATCATTACTCTGAATTCTATATCTGATAAACTGCTTATCTCCATTTTATTTAGCATTATTTTATTTAGCATTTCTTCAGGAAAATTTTCTTGTTCTTTCATTTGGGACTTGTTTTTTTTTTTTGTCTCCTAATTTTGACTGCCTGTTTGGGTTTGTTTCTATGGATTAGATATGTTTTTTATGACTCACAGTCTTTTCAGAGGGTCTCTGGTGCATGCCAATGTTGTTACAGAGAACCAGAATAAATCAAGCAATGCTCAGAGAATTTGGAGTCACACTTTATTATTACGCACCAGCCCAGAAAAAAATGCCTTTCAAATTCTGAGCCAAGCTACAAGCAGAACTTCCCTTTTTATTAAAGAGCCAGCCCTATGTGTGCTTAGTGGTTATCTCACTGGTGGCCTTGAAAACAACACAGTTCTATCCAATTAAAAAATACACCTGGCATGGGTGTATCTAGTCCAGCCGTGGGCAAACTACGGCCCGCTGGCAGGATCCGGCCTGTTTGAAATGAATAAAACTAAAAAAAAAAAAGATGGTACCCTTTTATGTAATGATGTTTACTTTGAATTTATATTAGTTCACACCAACACTCCATCCATGCTTTTGTTCCGGCCCTCTGGTCCAGTTTAAGAACCCATTGTGGCCCTCGAGTCAAAAAGTTTGCCCACCCCTGATTCCAGGCTCTGGCCTACAAGGTCAGATCGCTAAATTTATCTTCCTTATTATTCAAGCAGGCTAAAGCAGGCTAGAAAGCAAAGCTATTATTTTTTTAGAATAAGAGGCCATCTAAAAAAATAGCAGAGAATTCCAAACAGTAGTTTTACAAAATAGGGGTTAGCCTTCTCAATGTCAGATGCTGTTTGTGAATGGCCCGAGTACTGTTTGGAGTTATCAGTCACCCACAGCTTGTGGCGCCCTGTGCTGGGGCTGGGTGCCTTTGGAAAGGACCAAGATGTACACCAAAGTCTGCTTTTCCTAGCTCTGGGTCCAGAAGCAGGTTAGCAGATTGGGTAAATACTCCAAGCACCCAGAGATCTGCCTCTGCCTACAGGCTGATTTTTATTCTCAATCACTTGCTGAGCCTCAAGCTATAGACCACAGAAATAAGTAAACTCTACAGGGTGGCATGACAGGCTTTCCAATGGATGAGGCAATTGCTTCCCTCAGCCCCCCCCCCCGCCCCGCCCACCCCCCAAGGCAAAATCTCCCTGATGGTAAAGGTCTGACTGAGAAAGATGTCCTCTGCAATCGGGGGAATGACTCCGCACAGGGTTCCAGGCAGCTGCTCTCTGAGCTCTATTCCCAGAGCCAGCAACCCCTGCTTCTCCTCACACAGCTCTAGTCCACTCTGCCCTTCCTCTGCCAGAGCCCAAGGTGACTGGCTGCGCACGAAATTTTGTGCATTGGCCCTTTAAGACTGACCCTGCATCTCCAGCCACCTCTATCTGGCAGACAGAAATGTCACTGCTTTTCACAGCCAGATGTTATGTGGGTAACATTCTCAGTTCTGGTGCTCTGGGCTGGGGAGCCCAGCTTGGGGTTCAGACCCCAGACTACTCTATAGGCACCCCTCACAGCTGAGACATCCCTCCTGAACTGCAGCTGCTACCCGTGGGAGCCCAGCCAGCCCTCTTGTGCCTCTGCATTTCCTACCAGACTCTGTGCAATGTCCACTTTACCTTCTTGGGTAAGGTTTCTCTCCAGCTAGTCTTCAATTGATTATTCACGATGATTTTTCTGTATTTTAGTTGTAATTCCCATTTGGTCCTGGGAGAGTATCAGTATAGCTTCCACTTGATCCACCATCATCTTGGAATCTCTGAAACTAGAAGCGCCTGCCCCCAGTGGCTTCTGCTGCCCCCACCTAAATTTAAGCCACATCAGCTCAAGCATCCCAAACACAAAACCCACCACTGCTGTACCCCACCAAGGGACGCCTAGTCTCATTTTTAAGTAAGAAAATAAAAATCAATAAAGCTGAGCTAGTAGATGATCGCATCAGGATGTAAAACCAGGTCCCTGTGCTTTCAAAGTTCATTGTCTTCACCAACCATATCATGATGTAATGCACTTTTGTTATGTACAGTGATAAATAATACTTTGAATATATGTCTAGGTAAGGCTCAAGTTTTATATCTTTATAGAACATTTTATTCTTTCATTTATTCATTTATTCATTCAATATCTATTGAGTGCCTATTTTCCCAGTGCTATTCTAGGGTCTGGGGATACAACACTAAACTAAGAGATAGTAAACAAATAAAGAAAGAAATAAAAGTCAGGTGGTTAAAAAAAAATGCTAAGGAGAAAAAAAAAAAGCAGGATAAGGGATAGTGAGTGCCGAGGTGGTGTGGAGTGGGGAACTGCTGTAGACCACATAGACTTTTTGATATAGTGATATTCATCTAAATAACTCAGCAAATGAAAGTATGTATACAATTATTTGACCATAAAATATGGCCATTTACATGTGAGTTTAAAGATAAAATCAAAGGCTTCTTCCAAAAGATGAATTTCTTTTGCTCAGAGGCCAGAGGGTAGAGTCAGTATAAACAGGATAAATAAAAGAGACAAAGGAGATTAGAGGCCACTCTCGAAAAAGGGTGTCTGACATTTGATGCCCTTCATTTTATCTCCTGCCCTGGAGAAGAGTGAGGGGCACCACAGGAAAGACTGTTAAAGATATCTGTGAATCTGTGAAGGTTTTGAAAGAGCAGCAATAGCCAAACCCAGGATTTCTGAGACCCACTCTTTTGTTATGATATTCCACTTTTATAAGATCATCTGTTTCAAATCTTTTTTGATAAAAAGATGGGAGGCAGAGGTCACTATACTGTCATTGTGTGCTTTTTATATGACAAAAAGGGAGAAATAGTGGTATATTTATTTTGAATGTTTGATAATAACAAACTCCCATGGCCACTAGATATTTAAATGTGTACTTGACTTCTAATCTTGCCTTAACGAAGTTACTTTTTCTCCTTTCCCTGTTTTCCTTTGCAAGAACACCTTTTGGACTCTTTGAGAGTCAATAAAAATGTATGGTGTTTCTATCATAAGCCCCACAATATGGTGAGGAAACACACAGGCAAGATATCTATTCTGATGGTATTGACGGCCCAGGGAAGCCACCACTGCCAGGAGCCATCACTGCCCATTTGGAATCTCCGTTGTCAAATATCCGAGGGAAGGCAGGGAGGAGAGGGGCGGGCGGGTAGAGATCAACCAATGAACTTGAATGCATGTAAGCATAACCAACGGACACAGACAATAGTGGGGGAGTGAATGCCTGGGCTGGGAGAGGTCATTGGGGGGAAATGGGGACATATTTAATACTTTCAACAAAAAAGATTTTTTTAAAAAAACACAGAATGTTAAGAGCAGCTCTAGCAAATCCTGCCAAGAAAATGCTAAAAGCTTAGAAATCAAAGATTTCTGTAGAAAAGAGTAAGCTTTAGTGGAACCAAAAATGAGGCTCAGACTCTTACCTCTTTTTTAATGAATAAGGAATCTGCAGAGTAACAAACTAATGAGCCAGATTCCAAGTCTCCTTTCTCAGTTCTGTGGGGAGCCCTGTGTACTGTTGACCCTGCTGAGATGTCCTACTACTTCTGGTTCCTGGGAAAGCTTTTGTCCAAGAAGATCAGAATACATAAAGACTATGATCTGTGTCCTTACATGCATGTCGTTAGTCACCCAAACATTAGAAGGAGTGCAGATTCAACAAACAAAATCTGTTTATAAAATAAGGTGGATCAATTGGAAGCATGTGTTTCTGCCAGGTAAACTGAATTGTAGTAAAAAAAAATTGCATTGAAAAATACCACCACCATTTACTCAAATTAGCTGACAACATAAAGCTGGGAGGATATTATAAAAAGAGATTGTCAACCCATGTAGTAGAATTGTTACACTTATTTCCATGTGTTATGGGCCAAATTGTGTCCTTCCCAAATTTCCTATGTTGACTCAATTGTGGAAAAAAAGTTTTTGCCTTTAAGAAAGACTATAATCTATTTTTAGACTTTTGTCACTTGTTATTTTCACTCATTCAATAAAGATTTGAAGCCTCTATTCTGTCAAGAACTGTGTAAAATCCCAGGGGATAATGGAAAATGAGACTAATATAATCTCTGATTCATTTAATAATACTGAGTAAGCAGTCTGCAATGTGGTTAAGTGTGTACCTTAAAATTTGAATGCCAGGCCCTGGCTGGTGTGGCTCAGGTGGTTGGGCATCGTCCTGTGTACCAAAAGGTGGCTGGTTCAATTCATGGTCAGGGCACATACTCAGGTTGCAGGTTCCATCCTCGGTCTGGGTATGTGTGGAAGGCAATTGATTGATGTTTCTCTCTCACATCCATGTTTCTCTCTCTCTCTCTCTCTCTCTCTCTCTCTCTCTCTCTCTCTCTCTCTCCTCCCCTCTCTAAAATTAATTAAATATTTTTTGAATGCCAGGCCCTTAACTATATGCATGGACTTGAATGTGTAGCTAAAGTTCTCTATGCTTCCATATCCTTATTTTTAAAAACAGAGATTAAGACCTACTTTACAGCAGGATATTCTTTTTAAGGGAATCATTCAATAAATGTGATTGATTATTATGGTTGTACTGTTAGCAGAAACACCAAAGTAGATAACATGAAAATAACCCCATAGCTTTTTTTTTTTTAATTAAATCTTTATTGTTCAGATTATTACATTTGTTCCTCTTTTTTCCCCCCATAACTCCCCTCTTTCCAGCTCCCACCCCACCCTCCGCCCTCACTCCCCACCCACTATGTTCATCCATAGGTGCACGATTTTTGTCCAGTCTCTTCCTGCATCTCCCACACCCCCTTTCCCCCCCAAGAATAGTCAGTCCATTCCCTTTCTATGTCCCTGATTCTATTATAATCACCAGTTCATTCTGTACATCAGGTTATTTATTCACTTGATTCTTTTTTTTTTTTTTAATATATTTTATTGATTTTTCACAGAGAAGAAGGGAGAGAGTTAGAAACATCGATGAGAGAGAAACATCGATCAGCTGCCTCCTGCACATCTCCCACTGGGGATGTGTCTGCAACCCAGGTACATGCCCTTGGCCAGAATCGAACCCGTGATCTTTCAGTCCGCAGGCTGACGCTCTATCCACTGAGCAAAACCGGTTTTGGCAATTCACTTGATTCTTAGATTCATTTGTTGATAGATGCATATTTGTTGTTCATAGTTTGTATCTTTACCTTTTTCTTCTTCTTCCTCTTCTTAAAGGATACATTTCAGCATTTAATATAATACTGGTTTGGTGGTGATGAACTCCTTTAGCTTTTCCTTATCTGTGAAGCTCTTTATCTGGCCTTCACTTCTGAATGATAGCTTTGCTGGATAAAGTACTCTTGGTTGTAGGTTCTTGGTATTCAGCACTTTGAATATTTCTTGCCACTCCCTTCTGGCCTGCAAAGTTTCTGTTGAGAAATCAGCTGACAGTCGTATGGGGATTCCCTTGTAAGTAACTGAGTTTCTTTCTCTTGCTGCTTTTAAGATTCTCTCTTTGTCTTTTGCTCTTGGCATTTTAATTATGATGTGTCTTGGTGTGGTCCTCTTTGGATTCCTTTTGTTTGGGGTTCTCTGTGCTTCCTGGACTTGGAAGTCCATTTCTTTCACCAGGTGGGGGAAGTTTTCTGTCATTATTTCTTCAAATAGGTTTTCAATATCTTGCTCTCTCTCATCTTCTGGTACCCCTATAATTCTGATGTTGGTATGTTTGAAGCTGTCCCAGAGGCTCCTTACACTATCTTCGTATTTTTGGGTTCTTTTTTCATTTTGCTTTTCCGGTTGGGTGTTTCTCGCTTCTTCGCATTTCAAATCTTTGACTTGATTCTTGCGCTCCTCTGGTTTGCTGTTGGGAGTCTGTATAATATTCTTTATTTCAGTCAGTGTATGCTTACTTTCTAGATGGTCCTTTATCACACCATCGAGGGGATCATTAGATTTCCTGTACACCTCATCAAGTTTATCGACAGACTCTAGAAGCCTCTTGAGAGACCTCAAAAGTGTGGTTCTGAACTCAATATCCTCCTTTGATAGTTTTGTCCTGTTTCTTTGTCTCCGCATTTTTTACGCTTTCTTGGTACACCCCCTAGTGGTCTTTGTGCGCAGTCTTGTTGTAGTTAAGCCTTGATTGTTATAGTTAATACTAGAGGGATTTGACCTCCAGGCCGACTGGCTGTGATAATCAGCTGTGTTTGCAGTGGAAGAACTTGTGTCCTCTAGGGAGGTGCTAATCTAGCCTTTGCCTGAGGCCATCCGGCAAATGCCTCTGTGCAGGGCTTGGGCGGGGCGAGTCCCACCAGATCAACAGGGTGGAGGAGGGAGCAGTTATGGCTGCTCTCAGTCCGTCCCCAGGGGCTCTGCCTCTCTGTCCCAGCAACAGCTGCAAACCTAGGAGGGACCGTAGCCAGACAGTCCCGCTTCTCCCGTTTGAGTCTGGGTCCCTAGAGACTCGCCCGGATCTGGAGCTCCGAGTCTGAGGCTCCCTCCGGATTGAAACAGACAACCGCGCCCTCAGCCACCAGCCCACACCGTGCGCACTCCGCACCTTAGTATTTTACTTCAGCACTCCGCCTCCTCTGATTCTCGGTTCCTCCTAGTTGTAGAACTTCCATTCAGCCAGCCTTCCTGTGGTTCTGGATGATGTCCGTTCCGTCTTTTAGTTGTATTTTTGAAGTGGTTGTTCGAGGCAGCAAACTCAGGCGTTAACCTATGCCGCCATCTTGGTTTCTTTCCCCATAGCTTTTGAATCCCTTCTTATTCGTTTTAAAATCATAAAAGGATTGAGAGGAATTTGTGAGGAGATTTCCTGGAGGGAGCAGCTCCCCTGTGTGGGGCTCCAAGGAGGCGACATGCTGTGCTGTGAGAGGCAGAAGAGAGGGCAAGGACCAGAGTTTCTTCCTTCCCTTCATCCTAAAGAGAGTACCTCTCTATGGAACCACTTGGAATTTGTTGCCTAGAATTGGGAGACTCTGGGATACCTGGCGTACAGCTGACACATGGGCTGAAAAGGGTGGATAGAGAAGAGCATTTGGGAAATAACTAGACTCTCACTGAACTTGGGGACAATGAAGGAATGATGGCTCTTTGTGGACCAAATGTGGGCTAAAAGAAAGAAAGTGTGAACCATTTAACATTCTGCCAGGAGGGTGATAGAGAGTTCAACATAGAGAAGGTATGTTAAGCACGTGCCCCAGAGAGTCTGGCTGAGGGAGTAGTGACCCACCAAAGGCAAGGCCACAGAGAAGGGCCCAGCTTTAAACATATGCTGGAGCCAGAGAGGAGGCTAGTTTATGCCACGTTCAGTGATCAGTTGAGCAAGAACTTGACTGTTCTGTACCCTGTTCTCTCCTTCCTCCCTGATCCATCCCTGGTGTGGTCTGACACAGCAGAGGGGGGAGTGAAAAGATTGCAGGCTGTCTCCCACGCCTTTCCCCAATCAACTGTAGACCCCAGAGGAGCAGGGAGAAGAGATGAAACTGTAACTGAGATGAAGAGTGAAACGTTAGTGAAAATCTTAAACAGAATACTAGATATATGATTTGACAGAGTATGTAGTACCTTAAAGTAACAACAATTCTGTATTTACTTTTTCTTTCCCTTATTAAGAATGATCATAAAGGTCATGGACCTACTCAGTTTCATCTAGTGACAAGAAAAAGGTTCTTTTTGGTAAATCGTAAAGGGACAATCAGAGATAAAATAACTTTTCATTATGATTACAGCCCAACCATCACGCTTCTTTAATGCACCTTCTACACAGTTATCAAAAACCGACTCATTGCTAGTCACTGTGTGAAGTGCCACATTACTACTGCTATTAACCGACACTGAGGGGTGTCTGTGAGCTCTGGCACTCTTCTAAGTTCTTCACAGGATAATCTCAGTTATTCCTCACAACTTTGTGAAGGAGGTATCACTATTACACCAATTTGTCCAATTAGAACAATGAAATATAGACATCATGTTAAGTAATTTTCACAAGGTCACCTAAAAAAGTAAGTAGTAAGGATTTTATTTTTTTCCCTCTATCAGAGTCATTTACCTCTTTATTGTTTTCCAAAAACGTCATTTTTCTATTTATTATTTAAAGTTTACTTACTCAGAAAGATTGGTGTTAACTTAGTTAGGGCTGACTAGCCTACTTTTTAGCAGTCATATTCCAGCAATTTCCTATCATGTGTGTAGAAGTAGCCTCTTAAAACTTGATTCCAATTTATCAAGAAACACAATGATCTGCCCAGCCGGCGTGGCTCAGTGATTGAGCGTTGACCTCTGAACCAGGAGTTCATGGTTCAATTCCCGGTCAGGGCACATGCCCGGGTTGCGGGCTCAATCCCCAGTAGGGGGCAAGCAGGAGGCAGCGGATCAATGATTCTCCCCCATCATTGATGTTTCAATATGTCTCCCTCTCCCTTCCTCTCTGAAATCTCTCTCTCTCTCTCTCTCTCTCTCTATATATATATATATATATATATATATATTTAAAAGGCACAATGATCAATAATCAAATTTAAGTTCAGGTTATAATAACCCTCAGTAGATTTAGAAAAGATGGGGTTAAAGTAGAATGTCAAGAGAATTCCACTCCTCTAAGGTGGAAACAAATGAAGGAGTTTTCTCTCACCCATAAGATGTGTTCTGTGCATTCAGAGTTCAAACAAGGAACTCAGACTTCATTTAGTAACAATTAGGGCAGTTGAGCAAACATCTACTAAATGTATGCCACAGGATCCATGACTTATATATGCCATGTGTGTAAATGACTAAATCACTGTATAATCACTGTATACCATATGGGATCACTATATAAACAATCCTATAAGACAAATGTAGAGAAAGATATTTCCAAGAAAGACATAGTTGGTAGGACTACAATCCAATAATAATTCCCTCACATTAACATATAACTCTCCAACCCAAATGACAATCTATGCACATTTAATTGAGTATTTAAATAGCAAATTGTCCCTTCATCACTGGCTGGTTGCAGTCATTAATAATGAAAAATGTGTTTACATTGCACAAATATTGCACTTACATTTTTAGGCCTGAAGAAAGAGTTCTTATAACACCAAGAATGAAAGGCAAAAGCATGACTTAAGCATTGAGCTTCAGAAATTTAAATATAAGCAGAAGAATAATTCATGAATTCATAAGTCATCTACTATTACAGCTATCATCTGACCATCAACTTATATAATGAGTAGTAATCTGTTTACTTATGTGTTACAATTTCATTAAATTATTAAAATAATGTGCCAACCACTGGAGTACAATTTGTATTACTGTTTTCTGCTATAGATTTTCATTTAGCCTTGGAAAGCATCCATATTTATGAACTACATGTTTCACAGTCATTTTGTACTTCTTTCCGTGGCAGTCCTCTAACGCTACCCAGGATGTTGAGTGGGAGATCTGTTCTCTAGCCTGAAAGAAGGCTCAGGAAAGCCAGGGAAGAAAAAACAACGGCCAAGAATAGGTTTTACATTATTTTTTCTGTGCTCAAATATCTGAAATCCGTATCTTGTCTAGCAAAACAAAAACCTCTCTTTTATTTAGTCAATACTTTTAAAAATCATTTGTAAACATGTAAAGCAAAGAACTTTAAATATATTTCAGTATATTGAATATAAAGTCAATGGTCTGAACTCTATGATCAGCAATTTCTTGACTCATTTCCTCTGGTGTTATTCAATATGTCATTTTACATGTTCAGTGCCTCTGGGATTAGTAGACAGAGTAGACGGCAGCTTTCCAGCTGCTTTCATTTACTTAATAATTTGGATGATACTCATGCTGTTATATTGTAAAAACACTAAAGAAGCAATGTTTCCAAAGTTCTCTAGTGAAGCGCAAGCTTGCCTTACTATAAGCCAAAGTTCATTTCGTCAAATTGTCAATCAAAAGAATGAAAAAGCAATTTTTGTTTTTAGACTCAGGCTTTCAAAGCCAGAATTCTTTGATTAAGATTCTGTGCAGTCCTTCTTAGACTCCACTAATAGACACTGACTAGATGCCCCAGGGTCTTTGCAAGGCCCTGGGTAAGAATGACATCTGGTAAGGCCTCCAGAATCATCTACTAGTCCAACTCATTCATTTAACATGTGAAGAATAGGAATGTCAGACACCTAGCTATTTTCCTGGTCCTTCTTTCATCTCCGCTGGTATGTTGAAACAATTAAGGAATAACACTGAATACCTTCCTCTACCAATTTGGAATATCATTTACTCTTAGCCTAAAATGTAATTCTTTTTGTAAATAATTGAAATAAAGTTATTTATTCCTGTCCCCTTGTAAAGTACTAAATTCATACTGGTAGATTCACTTTTTTATAAGTCAGACTAATTAGACTTATATTACAATTTATAAGCCTTAATCTCTTAGATTAAAACATTTATTTGCATTGTCCTCATTCAAAGATAATTGGAATAAATCTCACAGAATAAATTCAAATCAGCACCTGCCAGAATCCTAAATGGCTTTACATATATCACCCTCTAGTGTTTCAAAGAAGCAATTTTCATTCTGGCCATAGAAAAGTTCAAATCACTGGAGACTCCATGTTGTGAATGATGTGGTAATGGGCAGACATAATAAACTTTATTTACTGTAATCCAGCCCTTTCCAGGAAGGAACTTGTTTCAGTTTCTTTGGCAAGATCATAAGGTTGTTTTTCTTAAGTAAATTGATAAATTTGAGACACTGAAGCTGACTTTGCATTCTACATGGATAATAGCAAATAGCAAAAAGGATGCAAGTCTTCTCTGGTTTCTGCTTACAAAGCAGCATATAGCATCATCTATTAAGTAGTATACACCCTTACTTTTAAAATAAATTGCCAAAAAAAATTAAGTTTGTCCTTTAGAGTTTGCATACTAGCACTGAACATAGATTCCTGTGACATAGGTGCTAATGTATAAATATAAATCTTATAAACACTTGATAGAATAAATAAAGTGTGGCAGTCTCATTATCACATAAGTCAACATAGCATGGAACGCAGTGTAAATCGGACCCTTATTAGTTACTATGATAAGAATATATAATAAAGTAGTATATGAACTTCTTTATATCATTAAATAATAAATTGTCAAGCTATGAGTCTGAGAGAGGCACCATGATGTTTAATTCTAGTGAGAAGTCAAATCAAGTATTTACATGATGTCATTGGATTCCATAGGACATTTTCTAGGAGAAATACTTTCAGAAGGTCAATACATTTAACACCCATTTCTTTCTATTGCATATGTGCCATTAGCCTGTACATTCAAGCTTGTGAACCTAAATCAGATAAAATAGGATCATTTCTTTCCAACACAAATTGAACACTAGCTAATGGGTAAGTAAAAGGCAAAAGCATAAACAACAAAAAACATGAGGCCTAGCCATGTGGCTCAGTGGAAGAGCATCAGCCTGTGGACTGAAGGGTCCCGGGTTGGATTCCAGTCAAGGGCACATGCCCAGGTTGCAGGCTCAATCCCCAGCAGGGGGCGTGCAGGAGGCAGCCAGTCAATGATTTCTTCTCAGCAGTGATGTTTCTATCCCTCTCCCTTCTTCTCTGAAATCAATAAAAATATATTTTTTTAAAAAAGAAAATAAAACGAGAAAGGAATGTGCATTTGCCAAGAAAAGGGGAGGGGCAACATTCTGTCAGCTGCAGACCCAAACTCATCATACCCAAGCAAGGTGATCCAGAAGAGTGCAGCGCTTGGTGAGTGAGTCGGGCGCATGGCCACCAAGCAGCAGGTGGGGGATTTAGAAACAGCTACAACATGGTGATAGGAAAGGTGAATGACGGCATGGGTGGAGCCTTGGCGTGTCCAACTGAAATCACTCGGGCAGAGAAACAGAACCAGGTACAGGACCGATCAGAGTCTGGAAAGAGGAGAGAAAGTCAAGCCTAGGGCTCAGAGCTTAAACAACGAGATTTTTACTGGGTTCCAACTTTAGCCTTGACTATATTGGGGAGGGATGCTAATAAGGGTGCATACCCCCTTAAGTATCCCCTACCCTTCAGTTCCTCTTCCCTCATGCTCTTCATTGGACATATAAACATGAACGACAGGAAGACCATAGCATTTGGATGTAGTTGAACGAAAGTGGAGAAATAGTTCTGAAAAGGGAGGCATGGGCTAGAAAGTTAAAGGGCCTTAAATCTGTGGACTTGGGCATTCAGGAGCAAAGACGCTAATAAATGTAAACATGTCTGCCATTTCCTGACCTTCTGGTAAATTCTGCTTTTGGAAGCACTTCTACCTACAAGCTTGGACTTTTGAGGTTGATTCTGGCCCAGGCCAATAAGCATAGAGTGTGATTATAAAAAAATGAGATAATTTTTTTAACAAGAGCATCAAACAGTAGGTATACACACAGATGGTTTGATCCTTCAGACTACAGGCAGCCTTTAGTTCGTCCCTAATGATTTGAATTCTTATAATTGACTAACAGTACTCAGTCAAAAAACCATATTATTAACTCGGGTTAGCATATATTTCAAATAGGCAGGAGGTATTTATTTTATTGTTCATTTTGACTAATAACTTTAAACATTCTCTTAGACACCTCCATCTGCCAAGTTTAGAAATTGGGTGGTTGTGTTGTCCCCAGCAATAATAAAGCAGAGTTGGTTAAAAGTAGCGTTTGCCCATTTCCACAGTCCAGCTAGTTGCCACAGAAATCAACAATGAGGCTGCCACCCCATGCGTGTGAGTCAGACTTCCAGGCACAGGCTGGCCCCCTACCTTTCTCCAGTCCTCCAGCCTGTCCTCACTATCTCCCAGGCTATCTTTGGCACTTCTCAGGCTGTTGTTTGTTGTGAAAGGGCAGAGGAAGGAAAGAGGAAGAGGAAATGAATTGAATTGAATGAAGTAGGAAAGGGCAGAGGGTGGGGAGGGAGAACACAGAAAGAAAATAAAATTATTTCTCTTGTGTGTCTGGTACAGTCTCTGAAGGCGATTCTAAAAATGAAGCTTGAAAGTCGTTCAAAGCCGAGCTAGAGATGGAGAATTACCTTCTTGTGAGCCCTGCCTGCTCCTACACCCTGTCTCTCTGGCTCAGGCCTTTACCCCTACTTTTGCTGGCTCTCCCTATGCCTGGATCCCAAAAGGACAACCCAGAGAGATGAAGTGACGTGTGTAAGACCACACAGCTGGTGTGTGTGCCCGAGTTCAGGCTGTGTTTCCACTAGAGACTCAGGGGCTCAACATGGATGTCAGATCCGGGGCTGAAATGATTTTATCCTCTTGAAACCTAAAAATAGGGACACAGAGATTTCATTAGCCATATGAAAACGTGAACTAAAAGCCCAGATAGCCTTGGGAATTAAGCATAATAGCCAACCAAGAGGAAGGATGTGTGGAACTGTGTGTGTGTGTGTGTGTGTGTATGTATGTGTGTGGGGGGGGGGGGTGTAAGAGAGAAACAAAGACAGAAAGAAACTTTTTTAAAAATATATTTTTATTGATTTCAGAGAGGAAAAGAGAGGGAGAAATAGAAACATCAATGATGAGAGAGAATCATTGATTGGCTGCCTTCTGCACGCCCCCTACAGGGGATCAAGCCTGCAACCCGGGCATATGCCTTTGACTGGAATCAAACCTGAGACACTTCAGTCTGCAGGCTGACGCTCTCTACGCTGAGCCAAACCTGCTAGGGCCAGAAAGGAACTTGATTACTTTTTCCTTTCCACCTCCTGTGAGGAACAGCTTCACTTTTTGCAATTAGGCCTCATAAAAGTTTTATATTCTTAATCATCCCCATCAAACCCTCCTTGACTTAAGGTAGTGTTAAAAGATAAATGGAGGCACATGGAAAAAAGTTAAGAGCTTATTTGAGCAAAAATGGATTCCAAATATGTAGCGCCAACCTGGAGGGAGTTAGGAGCACTCTGCCAGCAAGACTTAAGCAGAGAAGGTACAGAAGCCAAGCAGGGAGCTGTTTGCTCAGCTGATGCTGAAAGCCTAACTGGCTTGTTTGTGATTAGCTGGCCCTGGTGTTTTGATTTCGTCAACCTTGAGGCATTTACAGGCTCAGGTTCAGGGTTGCTTACACGGGCCACCACAGCATTAGAGCCATATCCGTCTCGTGGCCTCCTTATTGAATTAATTAACTTAGTTTGAGGAAATTTCTGTTTTTCTTGTAACAACGACTTTAGCGATAGGTCTTCCACCAGCTGAAAAGTGAGCCCTTGGGGGCGGAGATAATAGGAAAGTGGTACTCTGGCCACTGCTACTAGCAGGAAAGTTCTCCATCTCTAAGGCCCCAGCATTTTGTTCAAATCAGTTGCACGTCTTTCTCTGGGAGGGTCAGCAGCCTCCAGTGCTGGTTCAGTAGCCTTGCTGGACAAGGCTCTGCTGACCCAGTGCTCTGGATGTCAGAGAACGAAAGAGGGCAGCCTCTTCCCGCAGCCAAGGTTAGCGTAGTAACATCCCCTGCGCCTGCCATTCCAGTTCGCCTCTGCACCCTTTGCTCTCAGCGAGGCCACATCTCTTCCCAAGGATGTTGGTTGGATTAAAATACCAAAATTGATATTTTCTGGGTAATATTTGCTATAAGTATAAAGAGGGGGAAAAATTCGGGTAGAGTTTGCATTGGAAGAGTCTTTCACTCTTTCTTTCCTTTTTTAATCATTCCTTTAACCACTTTTATTACCTACACACACACACACACACACACACACACAGATTTTAATATTGGAAAGAGATACTGAAGTTGTCTTCAACGGCAATGAATGTAGTTTCACAACTGAGTGATTATCCTATAAGTAAAGGAAGCTTCTGAATAAAGGGGTGTAAGAATGGGCCAGGATGTAAACAGATTTCTCAATGGCATTTTTATCTCTTAAAAGAATAGTGACTCCAGACTGCTTGTGTCTAGAATCTCAGTGTATGCTTTGCCAGATAAGGAGCTTCTCTCATACAGAAAACTATTAATCCTGGGAAAGCACGCTTTCACACTGGGGTAGTATCTTCAATCAAGTGTTAGGAGTTAGTGTGGTCATTCAGCTGGCCAGCTCCCTTTTTATATCATCAGCTCTCCTTTTAAATCTTTCTGACATTCAGTTGAATGATTATATATAATAATAAGAGTTATGAAACAGCAATTTAGATTCTCAAAAAAAAAATAGGAAGGTACATATTGAAAGATCATCAGGCAGACTTGGGATAGATAACAAGAAAATAGTTCCCACAAGTCAGACTACCAGTTTAAGTACATAAAAAAGATAAACATGATTCTTTCTTCTTGAGAGGATCATAAATGTCATTAATGAAATCACAGATCCTAAGGAAATACCCACCTTATCTCAAGCCCAGAACAGATACATGACAGCAGTGAACTTTTCCTTGGAAGAGCTGAATTTAACCCCAGTATTTCCCACTGCCCCTTATCCCCTTATTTTTAAATTGAAACAATTGCAACCAGACCAGATCAGGGTGTCAGTATTGGGAGTGATCACAGTGCTATGCATTGCCATTTTTAAAAATTATATTTTTATTGATTTCACAGGGAAAGGGACAGGGAGAGAGAGTTAGAAACATCAATGATAATGAGAGAGAATCATTGATCAGCTGCCTACTGCACACTCCCTACTGGAGATAAAGCCTGAAACCCGGGCATGTGCCCTTGACTGGAATTGAACCCTGGACCCTTCAGTCTGCAGGCTGACGCTCTATCCACTGAGCCGAACCAGCTAGGGCTGCGTTGCCATTTTTTTTTATGTGGTGTTACCATCAGGTCACTAATATAGCATGTTTATCAACCTAGGGTTCAAATCATGGCAGAGGAGATATCATCTTTTCAAAGTAGAAAACAGAAAGTTAACCAATCAACAACAGTGAGACTTGAGTATGAGGCAATCTTCAAAACCAAAGTCTATCCTGCCATTCAGAAAAAATTAGCCCTAGTTGGTTTGGTTCAGCGGATAGAGCATCAGCCTGCAGACTGAAGGGTCCCAGGTTCGATTCTGGTCAAGGGCACATGCCCAAGTTTCTGGCTCGATCCCCAGTAGGGGGCGGGCAGGAGGCAGCCAATCAATGATTCTCTCTCTCATTGATGTTTCTCTCTCTCCCTTTCCCTCTGAAATCAATATAAAAAAAATTTTTTTAAAAAATTAAAATATTTTTCCTTGGTGTTCTTTACCAAGTTACTTAATATATTCAAAATTTCTTTTGCCTGCAAATCAATCAGAAAGTTCACTAAAATGCTACCTGTGAGATTGTCTTTGAAATGATATCACTTTTCTTCTCAGCCTATGAAGTAATATTTAAGAGGCTCAGATACTCCTAACTTATTCAAGAATGATTTGTACACCTTTAATTGGGGTGAAAGACAACTTGTCTACTTGGAGTTAGAGATGAGATAGCACCTAACAGAGTGACTTAAAATGTAAATAAATACTAGTGCCTTGGGAGTAGTGGGAAGGAGAGACAGTCTGAGAGCTCCTGGAAGGCTAGATAAAACATTCTCTGGGGGAAGGGAGAATTGTGTGGTTGTGTGGGAAATTAGACTAGAGAGTCATAAAAGACATTATAACATTGCCCAGGATAATCCCTATTTAATAAGATCCTTATGATTCTTTGGGAATAAAAGACTTGGAATAAATCCAAAATAATTCTACCTTAACGTATATAGTATTTGTAAAGGACTATATTATAGCAAGCTTCATATGCATTAGCTTGTCATTTTTTTTCTCCCACAATCTTCTGGCATATGTATTCATGCCCAGCCAGTGTGGCTCAGTGGTTGAGCTTCAACCTGTGAACTAGGAGATCACGGTTTGATTCCTGGTCAGGGTACATGCCCGGGTTGCAGGCTAGATCCCCAATGGAGGGCGTGCAGGAGGCAGCCGATCAATGATTCTCTCTCATCATTGGTGTTTCTATCTCTATCAATAAAAATATATATATATTTTTTAAATCTTGCTCTTGCCCTAACCGGTTTGGCTCAGTGGATAGAGCGTAGGCCTGCGGACTAAAGGGTCCCAGGTTCGATTCTGGTCACGGGCATGTACCTTGGTTGCGGGCACATCCCCAGTGGGGGGTGTGCAAGAGGCAGCTGATTGATGTTTCTCTCTCATCAATGTTTCTAACTCTCTATCCCTCTCCCTTCCTCTCTGCAAAAAATCAATAAAATATATTTTTTAAAAAAATCTTGCTCTATATGTCTCAGTAAAAAGATATATTTTAAACTCTTTGTACTAAAACAAAATATAAAATATTACTTGCCACTGAAGATGGCAAGCTGGTTACAAAGTCTGTGACTGACCAGCACATCTTCTCACTGCCACAGTTACCAATGTCAAAGAATATTTGGGTGAGAAGACAGTGAGGCACTCACAAAATGCACACACACACCATCACTGAGCATCATGATTAAAACCCCAGTGGCCACATGGTTCAGTGCTTCAGAGGGAGTCTTGTTTTGTGAATTCTTTTCCCAAATAAACATATTCTCTCTGATAAAGAAAGCCAATTTCTCTGTAGAATTTCAAAAGTGATTTCTAGTCCACTTACCTTGGAATGCATAGATGAGTAATGGAATGAGGTGATTGTAATGGAAAAGTAAAGGCTAAGAGGGAAATGGTGCAATAAATAAAAGACATTTAAATCCCGTTAAAGGAGATGTAAGGAACTGGTAACAGAATTTGCCTTTCTGAGGAGAGGAAATTGGGAGTGTGGGGGTAGGTGAAGGGAGATAACTTTTAATTTTTACTTTAAGGATTTTCAACCTAACAATTTTTAACTCTGTGCATGTATCACTTTTATAATAAAATCAAAGCCCCTGAAATGTACCAAGAAATACCTTTGGACATTTTTGTAAAAGCAGAGCTGTCTTACAGAATTCATGTGGATGCCAGCTGCATCCCAGGGGACTTCCTTAGACTTTTCTTTTTAAGCTGGACACACAGCCTCTGCATATAAAATTGTCATTCTGCTAGTTTTTTTTTTAAAGGCAGAAGCAGGTAGCTATTGGGTGGGCACCTCACAGTTTTCCCCAGGGTTCCTAGGCTCAGGCAATACTCTGAGGATAACAGGGTGAAAAGATGGTTCTGGCTCTGGCCAGTGTGCTCTCAGTGGTTAGAGTGTTGCTGGTTCAATTCCCGGTCAAGGGCAGGTAACTGGGTTGCAGGTTCAATCCCTGGCCCAGATCAGGGTGGGTTGCAGGAAGTACCCAATCGATGGGTCTCTCTCAAGTTCATGTCTTTTTCTCTCCCTCCTTCCCTCCCTTTCACTCTCAAAAAAAAAAAAAAAAAACAATGGAAAGACTATCCTCAGATGAGGATTAATAAAAAATAAGAAGAAAAGGAAAGGAAAGGAAAGGAGAGGGGAGGGGAGGGGACGGAAAAGAGAGAAGAGAAGAGAAGAGAAGAGAAGAGAAGAGAAGAGAAGAGAAGAGAAGAGAAGAGAAGAGAAGAGGAGGAGAGATGGTCCTCAATAATAGCAAGGAGCGGATGGAGCAAATGCTGCCTCCTTCCAAAACCCTTGAGTGCAGTAGTTCCACCATCGTTCAAACTGTTTCATTAAGAGGCTCTTTTATTTGCAGCTGAAAGCCAGGAGTACACTAAGCCGAGTGTAATGAGTGTTCTGAGACTCACAGCCCTGCAGGAATGAGTGAGTTTCTTGAGCAGATATCACAGAGCTGGGTCTCTTGGGCTTGGGAGCAGCCGTCAGTGGACACTAAAGAATAGTCCTCATAGACAGTGAAGTGATTGACTGACCGAAGAAAGGCATGTTTCTATAAAGCAGTCATTCTTCAAGTTGTGAGAAATTGAGAGCAAACTTTGTAAGGTAATAACATAAAGCAAAAGTATAATAAAAAAAAAAACCCTACAAAAGTCTGACTGCCTGTTTATTCTGCATTCCATGTGTATAAAACTAGATAGCTGCTGAAACTATATAAACACCTCACTGTCAAGGAAACCTAACAAACACCAATCACACTTTTCCAGCCCAGCTCTAGCTAGCAGACCTGACCCTAAACAACAGGTCCTCTGGCCGCATAAGGAAATCCCGGCCCCTGACCAACCCTGCCCTTTGGGTGTTGCCTCTTCCAATGCCCTATAAACCTCGCTCTTGCCCCAGATCCCTCAGGAGGAGCGAATGCTCCCGGGCTTGTGAGGCACTGTGCTAGCCCAAAACACGGGTTGTTTGTCCTTGACTAGAGGACATGGAGCTCGTTGCGAGATGACATTATTTTCATCATCTGATCGTGATTTGAGGGTGTGCTTTTACTTCCTCTGTTCTGTGCTAGTGACTAGTGTTAGGGTCGCCGAAGGAGGAACGCACGAGGCCAAAGGGGGTAAAGAATTATAAATTTATTGTTACATCTGCTAGCAAAAGGGCTGAGGCCAAAAGGGCATTAGCAGGGCAGAGTAGAGGGAGCAGGACATTCATGTCTCGTGTAAAGGTCAGAGTAACCTGTGGAACCAGGTACAGGTCGGGGCCAGGTGTAGGCATTCACTGGAAACTGGGTGAGGCGGTTTACTGGAAACCGAGGGCCATTCATCATGAAACCGACAACGAGAATAACAGGAAAATCGCAGGGAGGGGCAGGAGCCCTCAGCAGGGCATAATGGAAGGTAAGAATGTACCTGAGATGCCAGGGAGGTGTGAGAGCCCCCAGCAGAGCATAATGGAACTTAAGAATGTACCTGAGATTCCAAGGAGGGGCAGGAGCCCCCAGCAGAGCATAATGCAGTGTAAGAATGTGCCTAACAACTAGAATGCGAGAGGTCCTCAGAGATAGAAAATGTCTTTCACTGAGTTACTATTCTCACAGCATTTAATAAAATGCTCATTTACTGCATCGTTAGCCTTCTACCCACCTATCAGTCAGTCCTTCATCATTTTCATTCTTTTGTTTTGCTTGTTTCCTGCTTTAGATCCAATCTTCAAGTTTTTATTTCTAGTAGGTTGTGATCAGAAAGAAGTGAATACCCACTGGCAATATTGGTGGTACCTCCTTTCCTTCAATTATTGTCTCCTAAGTAATGACTTTTCAAAGCTAGAAAAACCCTCTCCAATGCACTCTTACCTTACAAAGGAAATGAAATGGGATGGTCTTCCGAGTGTTCTGCCATGGGCTGGCCCCAAACAGTAGTGGTTCCATGTTGTTAGTTTCTTATCCACAGACATCTCCTCCATGGACCAGAAAGCTGAGGAAGGGGGAGCTGCCCACACTCATCTTTGAACTAGAACCATGTGCATGTGTGGTGGGACAGCCAGGATTTGTTGAAATGGTGGGTCAGCTCAATACATGGAGTTTTTACAGATATGGCTATTTGGAAGCAGAAACAGTACTTTCCTGTGGTTTAGTTTTGGTTTTAGGTTTTATTTTTTATTTCTAGTTCAAAAGAGACTGACAACTCTTTTTTTTTAATATATATTTTTATTGATTTCAGAGAGGAAGGGAGAGAGAGAGAGAGAGAGAGAGAGAGAGAAACATCAATGATGAGAGAGAATCATTGATCGGCTGCCTTCTTCACGTCCCCTACTGGGGATGGAGCCCACAACCTGGGCATGTGCCCTTGACCAGATTCAAACCTGGGACCCTTCAGTCTGCAGGCTGACACTCTATCCATTGAGCCAAACCGGCTAGGGTGAGACTGATAACTCTTTAAAGCTAATGTTATCATCGGAATTAGCTAGTTTATTAATATTAATAATAGGAAGAGAGCAAAGGGGAGGCCAGACATTATAAACATGGTCATCTGGGCAGCTTCACCAGGAAGCTACAGCTTCACAGCATTGTTCCTGCCGGGGAATTAACGCCCTTCCCTTCCCGCGCCCGGTACTGGATTATTGTGGGGAGAAGAGGGGGGTAGGCACATGCGCAGTGAGGTCAGAGTAACTTAGGGAAGGTTCTTGCCTGTCAATCTAGCTCAGGGAACAGTGTATGGGCTAGGGGGCGGGCTCCATCAGAAGAGCACAAAAAAAGCTTTAGGTTAAAATCCAGTTGCCTCTCTTATTCGCCCCCTTGTTCGCTTCTTGCTCTGTTTTTTCTCCATGACCTGCTCTTGCCCTGCGCTCACCTGTGCTGTCCATAGCCAGGTGGACTTAAGCATGCCTGGCTCCTGGCCATGCGGGACTCCCCACGCAGGATGCTGGACTGGACTGGACTTTAATTTAGAGCAGAAATTCTGGGCTGTGGCCTTCATTCCGGCCCTGCTGAAGACAAGACTGATCTTCCATGGCGAGATGGACAGAGATGGGGCTTTGGAGGGGTACCCCCTTAATTTTACATCATCAATAAAGCTTTCCATGAAACCCTATCCTCCCTTGTTAGCTTCAGGAAATTCTTTTCCTCCAGGCACCCCGAGAGCTCTGCTTCCACCAATAGTAGCAACAGAGGTGAAACTGTCCTCCTGATGGCTAGCACTGCCTTCAAACTCCTAGTGTGTGTGTGCGGATGTAAATCGATTCATTCAATAATCTCATTAATGACACAAAAATGAGGATGTGGAGGACAAACAGCTTTCTGAAAGACACATTAGACCAAATTATCCAACTTTTAACAGTATCTGCACAGCTAAAGAGCCTCCTTCCTTACTCTCAGAAAAGAAACCCATCGCTTTTAAGAGCCAAAAATAAAAAAATTAAAGGGCATTTCGAGGCGGCAGCAAAGACAGTATGCGTCAAATTATTTTTCTCATTATGAAGAGCTGTTCCTTCATACTATTTTTCGTGGGCTTTCACCGACTAAGTTCAAAAGCAGTCTCACGTTGCTCTGGGAGAATAAGGATCTGAATCCCCAGTTGCAGAAAAGGAAATTAGTACCAACCATCATTACTTGGGCACCTCTAGTTTCGGATCCGACTAAAAATGTGAATAGCAAGAAAACACAAAAGAGTCTATTCTTTGTACTGTCTGAAACCAGGAAGGAAGGAATCCCACCGGAGAGAACTTGTTTCTGCTCTGTTCCAAACCCAGTTTCCAGATGAAAGCACCCAGGAGAGGTAGAGTGAAGCCTTGCTTTGTGAAGCGAATGGTCGGCTTACCTCCAGCGCTTCCACCAGCAGGCCTGCTTTTTCTATTCTGTTTTGAACCAGTTTCAAGAGCAAAAAGATGTTTGTTGTTTCAGGACTGGGTGCTCTGAAGGACCGTTGGAAACCGAATAGTCTGAAGTTCATGTTCATGCATACCAATGTCTCATCTGGCTTTCACAGACAATTTAAAGTTGCAGATATCCTAAAAGAGCTGAGTATGTTTATCTCTGGTTCTAGCACTTGCGTTTTAAGGAAACAAAGCAACTCACTTAACATTTTAAAAACCTAAAAATTATGATAAAAAGTGAAATAAAATTGAAGATAGGATTCTAGGTATAAAAAAAAAGTAAGTCTTCTATTTTTCTAGTTTGGAAATGACAGCATAAAAAGGAAAGGATCGAGTTGGATAGGACAGGCCGGAGTGGCTCAGTTGGTTAAGCCTCGTCCTATGCAATGAAAGATTCTATTCCCAGCCAGGGCACATATCTGGGTTATGGGTTCCATTCCCAGTTAGGGCACATACAGAAGGCAACTAATCAATCAATCAATCTCTCTCTTTTTCTCTCTCTCTCAACATGTGCTTAGGTGAAGAATAAAAAAAAAATGTTGGCTAGGACAGAGGAAGAGTAGAAAATGAGAGAGACTCACAAAATCTAGATAATGCGGTTGTACTTATATAAAAGAAGTAAATACTAAACTATGCAATAAAAAATGTAAATTTTTCCACATTTTTTTACCTCTTTCATGCATATCAGAATGTACATTAATATGCTAAGTTTTCTTATGAATATGATCCATAATCAGGGCCAGACCACTGAGGAAATGAGACCCAAGACTTTTCCAAAGCCTCTCATTAGCAATCAGAATGTTTAAACTAATCAGATTCCTGTCCAAATGACCTCAAACACAATTTTATATACATGGTTTTCCCATTCTAACCTCTGAACTCTTCCTCTAGTTAACGCACTACTGTGATTGATAAGGACTCTAACCAAAACCTGGTCAGACTCCTCCTCCTCCTTCCTTTCCACCTGTCCCTGGCCAAGCTCAGTTTTAGCAAAGAATCCTGTTTATCCAGAGTCCCACCCTTGGTATCCATTCAAGCTCCTTGTCCTCTGCCCTTAATATCTAATCAAGCTCTTCTTCCCACTCACCCATGACACCTAACCAAGCCCCTCTTAGTGATTTTCCATCCACCCCCTCATCCTACACTTGTCCCTATGGTAGTGAGTTTGAATTGTATCAGTTCAATCTCTCTCACCTATTGCAATAGTCTTGAATAAAATCTTCTTATATTCATGCTCTAGAAAGTCCTGTCTGGGTGTTTCTGTAATCACCCCACTTGTCAGAATCTTTCCCGCATCTTGGCTCAGGTGAACCAACCTGGATTGCAAGGAGCCAGTTTAGTACTGCAGGTAGGCAATCTGAAGAAATTCTAACATAGCTGATACAATGAGTCCAAGCCAAAGTCCTTGACATGGAACTGAGGAGCAAAGACAAAATACAAGTGGAAATGCCTGGTACAAAGGTCAGGAGAAAGTAAGGTCATAAGTTAAAGACAGTGTTTAAAGTCCAAAACCCAAACATAAAATAGTTAAGGCATAAGCAATTGAGGCACAGAGAAGGATAGAAAGAAAAATAATAGGGGATATTTATCTTTAGGACTATGACATGTATATGGTGGGCTAAGTATGCACCTAGGATAAATAAAACCGCTATTTGTTAAGCTTCCAATGTTCATCTGTAATTATAACTATTTCTGTTTTTAAAGAAAGAAGCAAGAGAAAGAGGAAGCCAACTGTTAGCTGCTAACTATAGTGTACCATGTCTGCAAATAAATCTGTGCTGATTTATTTTTTGAGACGGAGCTTATAAATTCTATAATGGCAAAGCCATTCAGAACAAGTGTATACCCAATAATCCAAAAGATTCCCAAATAACTGCTCACTGTGGCACCCAAATGTCATGTCATAACAGAGGAAAATGAAAATCCTTTGTTTGATAGGTTTTTCAAAGATGTTCTCTCAGCAAATGTACCTACATTGTTTTTTATGAGTACTTTACAGAATGACCAAGTAATTGCATCAATTTGGCAATCTCCCGTTAAAATCAATAACTTTAACACATGTCCAGGGTTGAAAACCATATTCATCAGAGCTAAATTGTCTTGTTTTAACTGCAATTTCTTTGAGTGGGGACTATTTGAGCAACTATGTTCATTTGAAAACAGCCTTTGAAACAGCCTAAATAGAGTTGTCCAAACTGTCACTTAAATGTTTTATAAAACATTATTTTTGTTCAAAAGAAACCCCCTGCTTTTTAAACATTTATTGTTACCACATAATTCGTATGGTTTACCTGGACATTTTTAGAAAACAAATTTTTTCCAAAATTTAGCTATTTTCTTAGTTTGTTTTTTTTCTGAATATTTATACATTTTCTTTGTTCTTTATTTGTTCAACAAGTATATGTTACTTTTTTTTTTTCTTCTTTTTTTTCTCTTTATTTTTGTTGACACTTATTACAGACTAGAGGCCTGGTGCACAAAAATTTGTGCACTCGGTGGGGGGGGTCCCTCAGCCCGGCCTGCACCTATTTGCAGTCTAGGACCCCTTGCGGGATGTCCACCTGCCAGCTTAGGCCCACTCCCCGGGGGATCAGGCCTAAGCTGGCAGTCAGACATCCTTCTGGCAGCCAGGGAGCCTTCAGGAGATGTCCAACTAAAGGCTTAGGCCCCCAAGGGATCAGGTCTAAACCATTATTTGGACATTCTTAGTGCTGCCGCAGAGGAGGAAGAGGCTCCTGCCACCACCACTGTGCTGGCCAGCCATAAGCCAGCTTCTTGCTGAGTGGCACTCCCCCTATGGAAGAGCACTGTCCACCAGGGGGCAGCTTCTGCATTGCACATCTGCCCCCTGGTGGTCAGTGCGCATCATAGCAACCAGTCATTCTGTAGTTCAGTCAATTTGCATATTAGCCTTTTAACCTATCTAATAATCGACAAACATGGTAATTGACAGTACCTTCGCTACACCTCCCATTGGCTAATCAGCGAGATATGCAAATTAACTGCCAACAAAGATGGAGGCTAATTTGCATACTGCAGGCAGATTCCACTGTGCCACCCTGCCTGGGGCTGGTGGCAGCGTGATCCGCAGCCGCTGGCCACCCCAGCATGAGATCTTGGCCTGCTGTGTACGGGGCGGGGCGGTCGGGGCGGGCGGCAGCGCCATCCCGAGCCACCGGCCTGCCCCAGTGCGGGATCCAGGCCTGCCGTGTGTGGGGTGGGGCGGGCTGCAGCGTGATTCCCAAGCCGCCGCCCACACCAGCGCTGGGTCCGGGCCTGCCATGTGCGGGGCGGGCGACAGCATGATCTGAGCGGCCGCCTGACCCAGCGTGGGATCCGGGCCTGCCATCTGTGACCAGGGGAGATGGGGCAGACATCACAGGATTGGGCATGCCATCTGCCACCAGGGGAGTGGGCCTAAGCCAGCAGGTTGTTATCTCCCGAGGGGTCCCAGACTGTGAGAGGGCACAGGTTGGGCTGAGGGACCCCCCCCCCCCCCCACGCCAGTTCACAAATTTTTGTGCATGGGGCTTCTAGTTATTATTATACTAGAGGCCCGGTGCACAAAAATTTGTGCACTCGGGGGGGGGGGGGGTCCCCCAGCCCGGCCTGTGCACTCTCGCAGTCTGGGGTCCCTTGGGAGATAACGACCTGCTGGCTTAGGCCTGCTCCCGGGTGGCAGAGGGCAGGCCCAATCCCTAGGTGCAGCCCCTGGTCAGGTTCAGAGCAGGGCCAATTGGGGAGTTGGGGCGCCCCCCCCGTCATGCACAGAGCAGGGCGGATCGGGAGGTTGCGATGCCACCCTCAGTCACGCTCAGGGTAGGGCCAATTGGGGGATTGGGGCACTGTCCCCTGTCACACTCAAGGTAGGGTCAATGGGGAGGTTGCGGCGCCACCCCCTGTCACTCACAGAGCAGGGCCAATTAGGGGGTTGGGGCGCTGCCCCCTGTCACTCACAGAGCAGGGCCGATCAGGGGTTGGGGCGCTGTCCCTGGTCACTCACAGAGCAGGGCCCATCAGGGGGGTTGAGGAGCTCTCCCCTGTCACTCACAGAGTAGGGCCAATAGGGGAGTTGGGACACCGCCCCCTGTCACACACAGAGCAGGGCCGATCAGGGGGTTGAGGAGCTCTCCCCTGTCACTCACAGAGTAGGGCCAATAGGGGAGTTGGGACACCGCCCCCTGTCACACACAGAGCAGGGCGGATCAGGGGGTTGGGGCGCTGCCCCCAGTCACTCACAGAGCAGGGCCAATTAGGGGGTTGGGGCGCTGCCCCCTGTCACTCACAGAGCAGGGTCGATCAGGGGGTTGGGGAGCTCCCCCCTGTCACACACAGAGCAGGGCCGATCAGGGGTTGGGGCGCTGTCCCTGGTCACTCACAGAGCAGGGCCCATCAGGGGGGTTGAGGAGCTCTCCCCTGTCACTCACAGAGTAGGGCCAATAGGGGAGTTGGGACACCGCCCCCTGTCACACACAGAGCAGGGCCGATCAGGGGGTTGAGGAGCTCTCCCCTGTCACTCACAGAGTAGGGCCAATAGGGGAGTTGGGACACCACCCCCTGTCACACACAGAGCAGGGCGGATCAGGGGGTTGGGGCACTGCCCCCAGTCACTCACAGAGCAGGGCCAATTAGGGGGTTGGGGCGCTGCCCCCTGTCACTCACAGAGCAGGGCCGATCAGGGGGTTGAGGAGCTCTCCCCTGTCACTCACAGAGTAGGGCCAATAGGGGAGTTGGGGCACCGCCCCCTGTCACACACAGAGCAGGGCGGATCAGGGGGTTGGGGTGCTTTCCCCTGTCACGAACAGAGCAGGGCGGATAGAGAGGTTGTGGCCCCACCCCCTGTCACACACAGAGCCGCAGGGCGATCCCGGGATTGGGGAGCTCCCCCCTATCAGGCACAGAGCAGGGCTGATCAGGGGGTTTGGGCGCTGCCCCCTGTCATGCTGATCCCGGTGCAGGGAGGCATATTACCCTTTTACTATATAGAATAGAGGCCTGGTGCATGGGTGGGGGCCAGCTGGTTTGCCCTGAAGGGTGTCTTGGATCAGGGTGGGGGTCCCCACTGGGATGCCTGACCAGTCTGGCTGAGGGGTTATGGGCTGTTTTCTGGAAGTGGGAGACTGAAGCTCCCAACAGCTCCTTTTTTTCTTTTTTTTTCTTTATTCTGGGCCAGCTTTAGCTCTGGGGCCTCGCTGCTGAAAACATCAATACAAAGTTGTGGTCTGGCTGGCTGAACCTGGCTGACTAACGCAGGTTTCTGGGGTTTTGTTTAGCTTCTATATTTGCAACATAGTTGCTTAGAGTTGCAGCTGAGAGGCCTGCAACTCAGGCGGGGAACGTTGAAGTCCACAGTCACTGGAGCAAGCAAGCCTCCCTGTTCGCTTCAGTGCATGACTGCCAGCCGCCATCTTGGCTGACAGTTAATTTGCATAAGGATATGCTGATTAGCCAATGGGAAGGGTAGTGGTCATACGCTAATTACCATGTTTCTCTTTTATTAGTGTAGATAGGATGTCCCTATTTCCCCCCTTTTGCACCCTCTACCCAGCTCCTGACCCCTGCTTCTCTCTGGCCATCACCATACTGTTGTCTGTGTCCATGGGTTGTGCATATATTTTCTTTGGCTAATCCTTTCTTTAAATTCACTTCATTAAATTTTTATTTTTAGATAAGTGCTTATAACTGCACTATTATATATTTTCTATTATATCATTTAGAATTAAGATATTTTTTAATTGAACCCTTGTAAATTTTAGCACAATTTAATAAATTGTGCTAGAAGCAATTAAGAGACTTTTCATGTAATACAGATACATTTCAATTAATATTTTATTAATATTTTATTTTTTAATTTTTCAATTTGAAATAATCTCATACATGTAAAAAAAACTATAAAATACTACAGCATATTATATATACCCTTCACCCAATTTCTTAGGTGTTAATAATTTAAACATAACCATTATACAACTAACAAAATTTGGAATATATTGTTCTTATAATCTCTTTAATGTTACTTAATCCATTTACTTTGTTTTTGTTAATCTTCACCCAAGGATATTTTTCCATTGAATTTTAGAGAGAGTGAAGAGAGGGGGAGAGACACATTGATTGGTTGCCTCCTACACATGCCCTGATAGGGACTGGGGAGCAAGCCAGCAACCATGGTACATGCCTTTGACTGGAATCAAACCTGGGACCCTTCAGTCCACTGGCTGATGCTCTATCCACTGAACCAAACAGGCTGCAACTTAATTTATTTACTTTTAATCTATATGTGTCTTTATATTTAAAGTGGGTTTTGTTTTTGATTCACCCTCATAATCTGTCTTTTAATTGGTGCATTTGTGCCACTGACTTTCAGAGTGCTTACTGATAGAGTAAAAGTAATATCTACAATATTTGTTTCCTATTTGTTGCTCTTGTTCTTTGTTCCTATTTTTGTCTTCCATTCCTTTTTTGCCTTTTGTGGTTTTAATTGAGCATTTTATATCATTTCTTTTTCTCACCTTTTTTTAACATATTAGTTATACGTTTTTAGTGATTGCCCTAGATTTTGCATTATACATGTACAATTAATCAAAGTCCACCTTCAAATAACACTATGTTGCTTCACTGGCCATGCGAATACCTTATAACAATAAAGTACATTAATTTCTCCCTCTCATCCCTGGATCATTGCTGTTATTCACTTATATGTAAGAATACACAAGCACATATATGATATATACATAAGCATAATAACGGAATGCATTGTTGCTATTATTACTTTTTTTTTTTAATATATTTTATTGATTTTTTACAGAGAGGAAGGGAGAGAGATAGATAGTTAGAAACATCGATGGGAGAGAAACATCGACCAGCTGCCTCCTGCACATCTCCCACTGGGGGGGGGGGGATGTGCCCGAAACCCAGGTACATGCCCTTGACCGGAATCGAACCCGGGACCTTTCAGTCCAAAGGCCGACGCTCTATCCACTGAGCCAAACCGGTTTTGGCTATTATTACTTTTTTTAAAGCTGTTTAAAAAAGGAGAAAAAGGTCAATGAGGATAAAAAGGTTTTATTTTACTCTCACTTATTTCTTCTTTGATGCTCTTTCTTTCTTTTTTGTAGATACAAGTTTTTTACCTATACCTTTTACTTCTCTATAAAGAGCTATTAAAATCTCTTGCAAGACAAGTCTACTGACAATAAATTCTGTCAATTTGTGTTCTTCCAAGAAAGGCTCTATTTTTCCTTCATGGTTGAAGGATAATTTTACAGGGTACAGAATTCTAGGTAAGTGAGTTTTTCTTCCATATACATTTTAATATTTTTCTTTTCTTGCTCAAATGGTTTCTGAGAAGTCAGATGTAATGCTAATCTTGGTTCCTCTATAGATAAGGTCTTTTTTCTCTGGCTTCTTTGATGATTTTTAATTTATCTTTTTATTTTCTGTAGTTTACCAGTAAATGCCATGTGCCTCACTGTAGTTTTCTTGAATTTATCTGGCTTGTTTTTTCTCCATGCTTCCTGAATCTGATTTGATATCTGACATTAATATGGAGAAATTCTTAGTCATTATTGTTTCAAATATTTCTTCTATTTCTTTCTCTTCCATCTCCTCTGGTATTCCCATTATACAAATGGTACATTTTTTTTGTTGTTGTCCCAGAGTTCTTGAATATTCAGTTCTATTTTTTCTTTCAGTCTTTGTTTCCCTTGCGTTAACTTTCTGGAAATGACTGTGGAGATGTCATCAAATTCAGGATTCTTTCCTCAGCCATGTCTAGTCTACTAATAAGCCCATCAAAGGCATTCTTTATTTCCCTTACAATGTTTTTAATTCTAACATTTCTTTTTGATTGTTTCTTGGGATTTCCGTCTCTTTCCTTATATTGTCCATCTTTATCCATGAGGGACCTTAGCATAGTAATCATAGTTGTTTATATTTCCCATCTGATAACTCCAACATCCCTGCCATGGCTAGTTTTGATGCTTGTTCTGTCTCTCCAAATTGTAGTTTTTGCCTTTTGGATTGCCTTGTAATTTTGTCTTGATAGATGGACTTGATGTACCAGATAAAGGCAATTCCTATTGGTGGTAAAGTGTGGGAGAAGGAGAAGGCGTTTAATGGTTCTATGATTACATCTCAGTCTTTTAGTGAGCCTGTGCCCATGGGTGTGAACTTCACAAGCCTCTCTCCAGTTTATTTTCTCCACCTGAGGGAGGAGAGGATGGCTAGAGTGGACTGGAATTGGGTATTTCCCCTCTCCAGGTTGGTTAGTCTCTGGTAATACCTCAGCTGGCTCCAGAGTTAGCTAGTTTCTTCTGAGAGCAGGCCTGGTTAAGAAAACTGAGCCTTATGAGGCTCTGTTCCTGTGAGCTGTGACTCCAGGTACTCACCCGTCTCTCCAATTTTGGGAGCAGCAATTTGCACTGTAGCTTTACTTCTCTTCAGGTTTTAAGAAGAGTTGATTTTTCAGTCTGTTCAAAATGTTCTACCTGTTAGGATGAAGTAGCAGCGTCCAAGTTTCTTTTAGGCAAAACCCTCAATTGTCTTTCCATTTGTTAATGGATTCTTTGCATTTTACTTTTATGTAATCAAATGTATTGATTTATTTATTGCTTCTAAAATTTGAATACAGTTTTAAAGCCTTCCATACCCTGAGGTTAAAGAAGAAAATACTTGACTTCTTCCTTTTTTAAAAAACAATGATATCCCTGTTCCATTTCTTCTTCTGTATAGTATATTTAGGTTATCATAGGAGTTTATTCTTGTGTCTACTATAAAGTATGTATCTAATTATATTTTTTTCTCTAAATTGGTACATAGTTGCCAGTACCATTTATTATAAAGTCCATCTTCCCTATAGTAACTTGAGATACCACTTTTATACTAAATTTTCATATGGGCTGTTCTTTCCTGTTCTATTTCCCTAGTCTGCTTGTCTATTTATTAGCCAGTACCACACCAATTTCACTATCATTGCCTTGTGTTGTGTTTTAAAATCTGGAAGGGCTAGTCCCGCCTCATAATTTTATCTTTTCAGTGTTTTCATGGCTATTCTTAAATTTTTATATGAACTTTAGAATTGACTTGTCTAGCTTCATTTAAAAAATGTTTTCTTGTATTTTAATTGAATTGCATTAAAATTATACATTTACTTAGGGAGAACTGACAACGTTATGATAAGGGCAGTGAGCTAGCTTAATTAGGAAGGTTTAGGGAATAAAGAGGGTCCATGGGAGAGGAATACATAGATGGGGACATGAAGACACGAGGGTGCTTATCTTACTTGTTTTCTAGGAGAGATCATTATACTTTCTTCTGTATTCTCATTTAAGGATAAATTTTCTAGAGTTGAGATTCCTCATCTGTAGCAATCTTATATGTTTAAAAAAAAAAGAAAGACACAATATGATGATTTTTAAAAGATGCTTCCAAATCCAATGAACCAAGCAGCAAATTGTTTCGTTCCACCCAGAACTGAGCCAAGCAATATGATAGAAGATTATGTAAATCTGTACTTTTGCTCAAAAACTTGCGGACTTATTTAAAAGCAAAACACCAAAATCAAGTAGCGAACTACAAAAGTCACATGTAATGTACTTCAGCAAAAAACTCAATGAAGAAAAGATCATAGATAGAGTACTCTGTCTGCAAAGAAATGTCTGAAACTTAGATTTTTCCATCAAGAAGTAGAAGATTCAGATGTGATATCTATCTACACTAATAAAAGAGAAACATGGTAATTAGCATACAACCGCTACCCTTCCCATTGGCTAATCAGCATATCCTTATGCAAATTAACTGTCAGCCAAGATGGCGGCCGGCAGCCATGCACTGAAGCGAACAGGGAGGCTTGCTTGCTCCAGTGACTGCGGACTCCAACGTTCCCCGCCTGAGTTGCAGGCCTCTCAGCTGCAACTCTAAGCAACTATGTACTATGTTGCAAATAAGAAGCTAAACAAAGCCCCAGAAACCGGCTGTCAGTCAGCCAGGTTCAGCCAGCCAGACCGCAACATTGTATTGATGTTTTCAGCAGCGAGGCCCCAGAGCTAAAGCTGGCCCAGAATAAAAAAAAGAAAAGAAAAAAAGGAGCTGTTGGGAGCTTTAGTCACCTGCCAGCCGGAAAACGGCCCTCAGCCCCTCAGCCAGGCTGGCAAGGCACCCCAGTGGGGACCCCCACCCTGATCCAGGACACCCTACAGGGCAAACCAGCCAGCCCCCACCCATGCACCAGGCCTCTATTCTATATAGTAAAAGGGTAATATGCCTCCCAGCACCAGGATCAGCGGAGCCGCGAGGCCTCCTGGCACCAGATCAGTGTGACAGGGGGCAGCGCCCAAACCCCCTGATCACCCTGAGGCTCTGTGAGTGACAGAGGGCGGGGCCACAACCTCCCTATCCGCCCTGCTCTGTTCGTGACAGGGGAAGGCGCCCCAACCCCCGATCAGCCCTGCTCTGTGCCTGATAGGGGGGAGCTCCCCAACCCCCTGATCGCCCTGAGGCTCTGTGTGTGACAGGGGGCGGCGCCCCAACCCCTTGATCCGCCCTGCTCTGTTCGTGACAGGGGAAGGCGCCCCAACCCCTTGATCAGCCCTGCTCTGTGCCTGATAGGGGGGAGCTCCCCAATCCCCTGATTGCCCTGCGGCTCTGTGTGTGACAGGGGGAGCTCCACAACCTCCTGATCGCCCTGCAGCTCTTTGTGTGACAGGGTGCGGTGCCCCAACCCCTCCTCCCCCCACGGGCCCTGCTCTGTGTGTGACAGGGTAGAGCCATAACCTCTCCATCGGCCCTGCCCTGAGTATGACAGTGGCGGCGCCCCAACCCCCTGATCGGCCCTGCTCTGTGGGTGATAGAGGGTGGCTCCCCAACCCCCCTCTATGGGCCTTGCTCTGTGTGTGACAGGGTAGAGCCATAACCTCCCCATTGGCCCTGCTCTGTGTGTGACAGGGGGGAGCTCCTCAACCCCCTGATCGACCCTGCTCTGTGTGTGACAGGGCACGGAGCCCCAACCCCCCTGATGGGCCCTGCTCTGTGAGTGACCTGGGGCAGCGCCCCAACCTCCTGATCGGCCCTACTCTGTGCATGACAGGGGGTGGTGCCGCAACCTCCCCATCGACCCTGCCTTGAGTGTGACAGGGGGTGGTGCCCCAACACCCCAATCAGCCCTACCTGATCGTGACTGAGGGTGGCATCGCAACCTACCAATCTGCCCTGCTCTGTGCATGACAAGGCGGCACCCCAACTCCCCAATCGGCCCTGCTCTGAGCCTTACCAGGGGCTGCACCTAGGGATTGGGCCTGCCCTCTGCCATCCGGGAGCAGGCCTAAGCCAGCAGGTCGTTATCTCCCGAAGGGTCCCAGACTGTGAGAGGGCACAGGCTGGGCTGGGGGATCCCCCTCCCCTCCAGAGTGCACAAATTTTTGTGCACCGGGCCTCTAGTATATATATAAAAGTCTAAGCGACCATCTGACCGTTCAACCGTTCACCCGGTAGCTATGACATGCAATGACCACCAGGGGACAGACTCTGACGAGTAGAGGAGGGAGCCCGATTCTTCATGGAATCAACCATGGGTTAGGCTGCTGCTGGGGCACTGTTGGCCCCAAATCTGCTTCACCCACACCCCGGACCCAGAGAGAAGGGAGGAGGGAGCCGGTGGGTGTCCAGGTCCTGGGGGCTGGGCCTGCAAGAGGGGTTTCACAATCCAGGACCTTTCGGTGGAAGTCGGAGAGCCAGTTTCAGCCCAATCCCCACAGGCCAGGCCGAGGGACCCCACTGGTGCACAAATCCGTGCACCGGTCCTCTAATTAAGTTATAAAAGCATGATTGTGTTATTTATAATCTTACTCCCAACATTGCCCACATTAGAATTTTCATTTTCCAACAGTGACAATGGATTCAAAGATAGGGAATGGAGGGTGAAGATGTTTCTTCGTCTTCCTCCTCTTCCTCCTCCTCCTCCTCCTCCTCCTCCTCCTTCTCCTCCTCCTCTTTTTCTTGCTCCTCCTCCTTTTCTTCTCCCCTTCCACCTTCTTTATTAACAGAGCAATTGTCTTCATTTGATCAAAGCCTCCCAATGCAATGGCAGCTTGGGTTTGGCTATCTCCCTGCCATGTGATCCTCCGTTCTTCTGTAACCATCTTCTAAGATATATGCTCCATATCTTCTACTCTATCTTCTTTACTTACTTATTTTTCCACTTGTGTCTTTTTCCCCCTTCAGGCTTATGCCTACACCTTTCACTAAGAACATAGTTTCTCCCCAGTAAAGATTTTTAGGTTTAATAGTCTCTCTGATTACCTAGATCAGTGGTTCTTAATCTTGTTAGAATTGCCTGTAGTACCTTTTACCAGCTATTACTATCTGGGCCCACATCCAGAGATTCTGTTTGAGTTGGCGAGTGGGGCCCAGCCATGGCTAGAACTTAAAATTCTCCCAGTGGACCTGGTATTCAGCCAAGGTTGAAAATAGAGACCCAGAGTTACCATCCTTCAACAAACTAGTTCTGTGTCAAAATCTGTAAGTTAACTTTTCTACGGCCATGAAAGCTCTTTCAGCCTATATGTCTCCAAGTGGAACTTGCAATTACTTTTCCCTCTTTACTCTGTAGTTGTTTGGGAATCATAGAATGTTAGAAACTGTAGTATTCATAGAGATTATCTAGCTCAATGTTGTGATTACAGAGAGAAGTCATCTAAAGCCAGAGAGAGAAAAGACCCACCCCTCATCACACATTAATAAGTGCCAGGACTATACTGTTACTGTCTCTATAATCTGGTTTTTATTCCTTTACTTTCCCAGATAACCCTAGAAATGTGTTCGGTTGTTAACTTTTTCTCCCCAGATCTCTATTTTCCCTTCTGTTTTCTAGCTTGGAGGTCTCTCACCCTCTGACAATATTATTACTTTATGTTTATTTGAATTTTACTACCAAGGGTTTTGAGGTACGCTCTTCCTCTCACCTTATATAACAAATTCTCCACCATTAAAAATTTTCTTTCTTCTAACAATTTCACATCCAAACCTTACCTTCATCTATAAAATAAGAACAAAAAATCATTAGGTAAAGTTTCAATAGCCCAGAGCACCACTTGAAAATTTATAAAACATGAAATATATTGCTTTGAATTAATTATCTATATAAGGAAACTAAAATTTTTCTCAACCTAAAAACCTAAAAGCAAAAATACACTGTGAGCGCCATCTCCTGGAGAGATCATGCCAAGCTGTGGCCATGTCCTCCTTCACTGCCACCAGCAGCATTTAGCTTTTATTTTTATTCTGTTCATTAATTTGCTTGTTATTGTTTTGTAATAGATTTAAAGTAGCTTCTGAAATATACAAACAATGAAAAAATGTAAAAGCATAAGAATTGGACAAGCATACAGTGGAAAAGAAGCTATAGGATGAGAAAGGAAATAAAACACCCATAATCAGGGTTCCCACACAGCAGTAAGGGAGGAGTTATACATTTAGTGACGGGGTTGTAAGGGTTAAATGATGAGTTATTATAAATGAAGTTTGAGTTGCCTATGAGGAACTGTGAAGTATAGCTGGATGTTTACATCTCTATAGATTTGAACATGAAACAGAGCTGAGAGAGACCGATTTGAAGGTGATCAGCAGGTGGTCCCTGGAGTGCTGGGCAGCATGGATTTGCTCAGAAAGAATGAGAGGAGGACACAGACCCCTGAGGAATACTGATGTTTAAGGGATGGTCCGCTATAGGCAGTGTAATAAGAATGGCCATTGGAGCCAAACTACCTAGTTTAAATTTCAGTTTCTCTACTTCCTACGGCTAACAGTTGAGTTACACTAAAACATTATTTTAAAACTGGTTCTGCATATAATTTCCTTGTGTTAAATAGACTGTTAGAACTTGTTACTTTTTAACTCTCTCAGGTTGTAATTAACGATTCCTAAACACTTCAGAACTATCTTTCCTGCTGCCTAAAACTCTCATCTCTGACCAGGGTGGAGTCTGGAATGGAAGTGGTTCAAAAGAATCATGTTTTCTTGTTATTTCTGTTTCTAAACACACATGTCAGCTGACCTAACCAGCTCTCTCTCCTTTTCCATGTGCCTTTCAGGCTGCAAAACCCTGGGTGGGGGAGGGAGCAAAGACTCAGCGGTTCTGCCCTCCACTTTTCAACAGTCCTTGGTCACTTCCTTCATCGCTGTAATACAGCTTCCTGATGTTGGGGAGGAAAATACAAAGAATTGCCATGATTTTCCGGCTATATTTTGTGGGGGTTTTTAATTATTATTTTGAATGCTATTCTTTTTACTCTTTTTAAATATCCTGTGTGGTTATAAATGCTGCTTGTTTCAGCAAAAAATCCCATTTCAGTTCTTTTCCATTGTGAACCAGAGGAACTTTTTCACTGAAACGGGCACATTGTCTCATTGAATTTCAGGTCACTTGCCATTTCTCTTTTCTTAATTCCACAGAGAGAAGAGGACTGAACTCCTGGAAACTCTGCCCTGCTCTCACTCGCATTCCCTTGGTAGAGCTCAATTTCAATTGAAATCCTCATACATCATTTCTGTTCAGTACTGTAGTCAGAGCAGCCTGGGCATTTGCCTAAACAGTTCTGTAACTCTCCATGACCTCTTCCTTTTGAATTTTCTCTTTCAAAGCTCTGTCATAATTTCTTATCAGATTTAGATAATGGGTTATAAATTTCCTTAATCTACTGGAATTTTCTATGCCTTTGGATATTTTAATCTATGAGAAAAAATATGTCATCTCTTTCCATCTATGCCAATAGCATAACCAGTTGCTGATTTTCCTTCTAGTCTAAGAACCTGTAGTATTTTCCTCTAACATTTTCCATATATTCACTTCATGTTGATTTCTATATCTATTTCAGATCTCTTTTGACTCAATAATTAACTGATATATTTAATCTCTAAGTTATTACTTGATATGTGTATTCTGAATTTTCTTGTTCAATTCAGGAATAATTTTTATATGGAATCATATCACATGAGTAGCCAGAAGATTGCACATAAATTCTTCATATGAGTAATATTTGTTTAATAAAACAAAACAATATAGGGAACATGCAATTTCATAACCATTAGATAGAAAAAAGAGTTTGTGTTGAAATTATCTGGTATAACATTGTGCCACTTACTATCATTCTATTAATACTTTTGGTGAAAGCAAGACCTATGAAGTTAAAAGAAAAGATAGTATAATACACAGTAACAATGACTTAGCAAGCTCTTTGTAAAAAAATATTGAGGTCACAGAATTTATAATTAATAGTATTCTTATATATGTTTTCTAATTATCATGTAATGAGGTTTTAAAGTTATTGTGTAGTATGTTTCTGAAAATATTTACAAATCATGTTTAATACCCTCAGATTATGTCTCATCAATGAAGAGGTAGATACAAGTTAAATTGATACAGAGGTACTAGTCACCTGGGAAATGCAAGATCAGAAGTTAAAAGTAAATTTGACCATTCTTCAGAAGGCAACAATGAATATTTGAGGTATTCGAGCAATGTTCTCATTAAATAGAGAGTGCAGTATAGGGATTAGTTAAGCTTAGAATCATAAAATGTTACCAGTAGAACAGATGGCCTAAGTGATCTGACCTTATTATTTTATAACTAAGGAAATAGAGCTTTATCCAAAATAGTAGATTATAGCCCTAGCCGGTTTGGCTCAGTGGATAGAGCATGGCTTGCGGGCTGAAGGATCCTGGTTCCAATTCTGGTCAAGGGCACATGCCCAGGTTATAGGCTTGATCCCCAGTAGGGGATGTGCAGGAGGCAGCAGATCAATGAGTCTCTCTCATCATTGATGTTTCGATTTCTCTCTCCTCCCTTCCTCTCTGAAAACATAAAAATCTATTTTTAAAAATCTATTTAAAAAAACACAAAACAGTAGATTATACAAAAATCGCCCAGCTGATTAATGCAGAGCCCAAATCAAGCCATAATTCCGGCCTTGCAGGTAAGTTTCCTTCTCACTCTGCGAGTGTGCCACCTTATGCCAGTTCCCTGCAGCTGCAGCTCCTCTGCTGCGGGCCCAGGCCCACAGAGGAACTGCGCCTGAGCAAAGCCACCTATTCCCTGTCCTGCCTTTTAGTTGTCTTTCCCAGACCCTCCCCTAGGCCCTTCCCTGGCATGGTCCTACTCACTCCTTCACCACAGAAGCTCACCATCCTTTCACCTAATCCCAAAATAGTCCAAAGTGGCAGCTCACAAGCCTACACCATTAACCAGACAAATGTGCTCAGAGAGAAACCTGAATAGTTTTCCCAGATATATGTGGCTTCAGGGTGGCCTGCATAGGGTAGTTGTCTGCTTGTCCACATTGAACCTCATAGGAAGGAACTGGCATGAGGGTTAATTTGAAAAAATAAAAGATGTTTACAGACTCCTTTTATTTTTCCATTTAGTCTGAAAATAATGAATTAAATTCAATGGTCAAAATGTGTGTTCTTACCATTTAGATCAGATTTATCTACTTTATTAAGCAAAAAAATATTTTTGAGATAGTAATATTGATTCCAATCAACAAAATATAAGTATCTGAGGATATTTGAAAAGATTAATGCGGGTTTCTAATTTTTCATTCAGAAATTAGATTACTAGCCATGTCTTGAAGTCAGGCAGCCCTAGAGACACAAATGATCTATCATTGCCAATCTCCTAAGGATTTCAGCACCAGAAATTTTATACCAGATATGTGTAAGATATTTATTGTGTGGGACGAGAGTCTTCCTGAATACCTGAGATTATACATACTCCATACATGCACAGCTCTGCCTTGCTAGGTATTTCATATTCTGTAAACATGAATAGAGAGAAAACTCTCAGTAAAAGGTTGTAAACTTCTGTTCAGGATAGGCCGTAGAGGGTTTCAGCTTTAACACTTAATGAAACCGTCAAACACGTTATGCCTCTCTTTCATCTTGCTCATCTTCTCAGTGTGTTTTATTGGGTGTAAGGATAAAACACACACACACACACACACACACACACACACACACACACAAACCTAGAACAGCAAAGTCATCCAATAATAGGGAAACAAAGGAAGGACCAGAATGTCAACAGACACTGAAAAGTTTCACTTGGCACATGTACAAAAAGTCACTGTTCCAGCCAGATGACCGTATGCCTATAACATGGCACAGCCATTCTCTGGGCATGAATCCAGGGCTCCAGTCTACTCCTCTCTCATTTGAATTAATAATTCACTGCATTGTTTGAAAACATTGCATAATATACCTAGTCAGCTGAACCATAAAGAAGAACTCATCCCAAGTTGCACACACATTTTTCAATGTTACCAAGCAAAATAAGTCCCCATTTAATCTGCCCGTGGTAATGCCTATTCACTCAATGAGAATGTAACAAGAATCAACCACCAGAGGTGACTTGGCAATGGATGTATTAAGGGAAAGAGAGAGGAAATGAGGGAGATAAGAAAAGAAATCAATATGTGTTAGCTGCCTGCCATGTGCCAAGCGTGCTGGGAACATACAATCTTCAAAACAATTCTGTGAAGAAGGTAATAGTATTCCCATTGGAGAGATGGGGAGATTAAGGTTTAAAAAAGGTGAATAAATTGCCCTTATTCATTCATCTATTTGGAAAGACTCCAAATTCTTCATGGAAATGATGAGCTGAGTGGGCAAAGAAACATACCTGGAAAAAAAACACTAAAATATAGCTCCAAGATAACATCTGAGCAGATATTTGAAATGGTGCAAACAGAATATAGAAGTGCAGAGGACATTTCAAATAATATTAATCTAATAGTGAAAAGGAAAATGGGGGGGCAGGGGGAGGCTTGCAACCTAGTTCAGTATCTGGTTAAAACTGTAGTCTTACTTCCCCACTCTGACTGACTTGGGCAGAACTGCGGGGACCCTCAGAGGCCGCCACAGGAGAAGATATATAGGTCAGAGCCTCCCCACGAGTTCAGTCCAGGCTTTGGATCCGGAATTCCCCTGGACTAGCATATCTGTGAAGTAAAGGTTCAACTTTCCTCCCTCAGAGCTGGCTGATTGTTCTCCCGTGCATTCTGCCACAATTGTTTTAGTAAGAGCTGGTCAGAATGCTTCATGGGAATGAGGCTTGACATGGCTCCAAAGCCTCTCAACTTTTTAAATAATGAGTTGCTCTATAGTTAAATGCTGGCCTAATTTCTGAAGCTGAGAAACACCAGATGAGTGTGAAAGTTAAAAGCACTTGGTTTGAACAGAGAGAGATCCATCCAGGCTGGTCAGAGTAAAGGTTAACCATAGCATCTCTCTTCTTCTTGAGGAGGGGGAAGGAAGCAGAAAAGACAGCTTCTTCCTCTTCTGGCAGAAACCTATCTGGCTGGCTGATGGATCACATCTGCAACAAGAAGCATCTTTTATATTTTTCCTCTGTAAGTAAGATCAACATTTCCTGCCTAAGAAAGTCACTGGTAATATAAGAAGGATTTTACTCCTGTTGAACCTTCCTTGGCTCTTTACTATCTATTCGCCTTTGTAAAACAAAAAATTTTATTTATTTATGTTTAATGCAAGCAAACGTTTATTCAGAAAGTCACAGCGGTACAGGAAGTGAGCTGCGGAAGAAGTGAGCCAGCTGGGCCGCATGGGTCCAGGAAACAAGTTACAGAGGCAAAAGTGAAAGGAACCTGTCAGAGAGAGACAAATACCATATGATCTCACTAATATGTGGAATCTAATGAACAAAATAAACTGGAGAGTAAAATGGAACCAGAAGCATGGATACAGGAGACAGACTGACTGTGCCCCAGGGGAGGGCATGGAGGTAACTGGTTAAAGAAGATGAAGGGATTAGCATATCACATGGACATGGAGGGCAATAGTTTAGTGAAGGCCAAGGGCGGGGAGGCAGGGGATGTGGAGGTGGGAAAAGGGTAGGGGGGAAGGGGGACACCTGCAATTATGTCAGCATTAAAATTTTTTAATTAAAAAAAAAATGAAGGGCCTTTGGAGATTAGGAAAAACAAGGCAGAGAGAATGTGCCTGGGGGAAAGGAGGCAGTGCTCCAGAAGGAGGAAGAGTATGCCTTTTTGTTGTTCTTGTTTTGTTTTGTTATGTTTTGTTTTGTTTTGTTTTGTTTTGTTTAATAAGGCCTCCCCTGAGCTTGTCAGGTTTAGGATGTGGCCCCTTTTCATCTACTGAAGGAGTGAAGGACATCTGAGGCAGTTATGTGACAATAAGTGAATTAAGGGTTTGGGTATGGCTAAGACAAGACAATGGGAAATTCCAGCATACCAACTGTAATTGTATTCCTTTCTTCTCCACTCAATCCCTAGCCAGTTTGGCTCAGTGGATAGAGTGTTGGCCTGTGGACTGAAAGTTTCCGGGTTCTATGCTGGTCAAGGGCACATGCCCAGTTGTGGGCTCGATCCCCAGTAGGGGGCGTGCAGGAAGCAGCCAATCAATGGTTCTCTCTCATCATTGATGTTTCTATCTCTCTCCCTCTCTCTTCCTCTTTGAAATCAATAAAAAAATGTATTTTTTAAAAAATAAATTATAATAAAATGAAAGCAAGTGAGAAGGAGGTTATTATTAGCAATAATGTCCTCTCCCCTACCCAAAAAATAAGTCAATCATCTAGAAAATGGTGCTTTATCATTTAAAAGACATGAGTTGTGACTTTGGTATTTGAAAACTCTTCCACTCACCAATCTGTAAGATCCTCCAATCCTACCGTATTAAGATTCAGATAAAGAAGAAAGTGTTGCCTTGTATCATTACAAACATCTTTGCCATCCCCACTCCCTCATCCCCACTTTTATGTGTCCTGAAGATGCAACAAAAACGATGGCAACAACCTCACCAGGCAAAACAGGAAAAGAACTGAAGTACGCCGAGAGCTTTAATATGTCCATAAACTACCATCCTCTCCGCATCAGAATCTGAATTGCCTTACACACAGCTCTCCAGGGCCTGCATCACCTGACAGAAGGAACTATCTTCTGTTGAATGGATAGGAGAGGGGCTCGTCTCCCCCAATTACTAGTGAAAGTGGGGTTCTCAGGGTACTGCTGGAATAAGAATTTCTGGAGACCCCAACTGGAGGATGAGATATGGTAATAAGTTTTATTTTCATGAAATTAAACCCCTGGGTTTCCAAAGTCCCATTTCCCATAGTGCAGGCATAGAAGACGTGTATGTAGCTGGGGCTTCAGTAGGGCTAAGACCAGAGCCAGGGTCCAGAGTTTCCTTTCCATATTGGAGCCAGGTCCAGTCTAGCATCAGGCGAGCTTTGTGTTTTCCCACTGCAGTCTACCAGCCCATTGTGTGTGGGGTCCACATGGCCATGGGCTATAAGGGTGAAATCAAGAGAGCCAAGAGTCACAAGAGTCAAGGCCAAGCATGTGAGAACAACAAGAGCCACAGGAGCAACAAAAGAATTCCTTTGCAGTGGTTCTCAACCTGTGGGTCGCGACCCCTTTGGGGGTAGAATGACCCTTTCACAGGGGTCGCCTAAGACCATCGGAAAACACATATATAATTACATTACGATTCATAACAGTAGCAAAATTACAGTTATGAAGCAGCAACGAAAATAATTTTATGGTTGGGGGTCACCACAACATAAGGAACTGTATTAAAGGGTCACAGCATTAGGAAGGTTGAGAACCACTGGTTTAGGGGAGTATGTATTTCCAATGTCTCCAGGGCTTGCAGTGACCACATCCATTCAGGCCAACCATCTCTGTACCCAGGTGTGATTGACAGGCACCTTCGCTAGTCACCCCAACTTTACTGGGCATGCATCTATCTTCTCTTTGTTGGATCCCTTCCCCCAGCATTTTGCAGGGAGTAGGCTAGTGTTCCCTGGGGAACGTGAAATTGCAGCTTCCTGGTGAAGCTGCCCAAATGACAAGCCTATAACATCTGACCTTCCCCTTGTTCCTTTCCTATTATTAATAACTAGCTAATTACAACAGTTTCAATGGTATTTATTAACTAGAAGTACCTGTCCAAGTGGATCCACTATTAAAATCTCAATAGCAGTAAAGTCAAGAAGTGATCCTAGAACAAGATACTTCATTTCACCAGAGAATCTCTGACTACAGATTCCCCCCAGCCCGATCCAGTTTGCTCATATCTCCAACAGAAATGGTGAGAGAGAATATAAACAACTCTGATTTGCATGGTTCCACACTAGCAAAATGACCCAAAGGTGATACCAACAACTCAATGATTCGTTCATAATTTAAGTGAGAAAAGAAGTCTGTCAACCGGAATGTGTTTGGCATGGAGAAGGGGATCCTGGCTGTGTTATCCTCAGACTGGAGTTATTTCAGTATGATCTTATTCTCTTCCTGATCCCAAAGGTAAATATTTTTAAACCTCAATTTTAATAATAATTTCATTACAGGGAGAGTGTGGGAAATAGTATAGTAATATGCTATTTTTACAAAGCAGCCAGTGTGGCTCAGTGGTTGAGCATTGACCTATGAACCAAGAGGTCACAGTTTGATTCCCACAACCCAAGCTCAATCCCCGTGGGAGGTGTGAGGAGGCACTTGATCAATGATTCTCTCTCATCATGGATGTTTTTATCTCCCTCTCTTTTCTTCTCTGAAATCAATAATAATATACTTTTAAAAAAGCAGAAGAATCAGATTCAAGGAAATTTTTATATTCCCAGATGTTTTCAAAAAGTTCTGATTCAGTTGGAAGTGAGGGGAATAGCAAGACTAGAAAACAAGGATCATCTATCTATTTTAATGGCTCCATATCCGGGCTGCTCTTTTCCCAATAAAACCCAAGAGACAGTGATCTAAGACCATTGAAATAGGTGGGAAATAAATAGAATCATAAACAATTTTTGACTAACTTTCCTTCACCAACTTCGACCAAACATTGTTTATTAGATTTCAGTACAAAATGACAAATTCAGCCTATTTATTTATCTTCTCTTCCTCTATGAACCCCAATCTACTTATATAAGAGGCTAAGTGACCAACTGTACGTACATCCAACCGTCCGACCAACCAACCGGCCAGTACATATGATGCACACTGGCAATTTAAAAATAAACATTGACTCGCACATTCGCGATACATATAAAGCTCTCACTGGCACCAATCACACACGTGTGTTTCGATATGTCATTGGCGATCGTGAATTTGGTGACACTGCTATTCTAGAGAAAGGGCAAATAGTGATATTAAGATATTTCTTCTAATTAATTTCCTTTCAATGTGCATGAATCCGTGCACCAGGCCACTAGTAAGATGATAATAAAGTATTATCTAAAATGATAAAAGCACAATAATGAAAAGAACACGAGTAAGGACAGCCCAGAAACAAGTATTTCAACACCTATCTGGAATATGGACAGTGAGAAAGAATGCCATCTGCTAGAGCTGTAGCCCAAACAAGAGAGAAGAGGGCTTCTATAGATATGGGAAGCAGCTTGCCCAGCAGAAATCTAGAGATGCTTCAGATTGGGGACTGCAGGTAGAAGAAAGAGCAGGAGAGAGAGCTGGAAAAGGGGGATTAGTTGAAGACCTGGGTAGGAAACAGACACCATCTTGTCATGCAGGATAACCTGCAGGCAGGCATTCACACCGGTGCCAGAAAGGAAAGCCCTCCTACTTCTAATATTGTCAGAAGAAAAGACAGCTGGCTCATCTCCTTTTCACTATCCTTCTCACTATTAGGTAAAATTTTGAGCAGCAGATCTCTTTGACGCGCATAGCACACCATCAGCTATATAATTCCCTCGGTCTTAAAGATAAATGGGCAATAAATGGTCACCAGGAAACTGAGTGCAGCCTGCAGTATAACAGAGAGACCAAGATAAATAGAAAATTGTCCTCTACACAAAGAGAGGCTATTCAGGAAGCAGAAGAGAGCTTTTCATGTCCTTAAGTAGAAAATATTGTATCCAAAGACCAAGAACATAATGTTTTGAAAAAAATAACTATCAGAAAATAAGAGTGTGCTTGCCCTGGCCGGTGTTACTCAGTGGTTAATCAGCCTGCACACCGAAGGGTCCGGGGTTCAATTTGAGGTCTAGGGCATGTACCTGGGTTGCAGGTTGGATTCCTGCCCCTGTTGGGGTGCATGCAGATGGCAACCAATTGATCTCTCTAAAAATCTGTAGAAAAAGTATCCTTTGGGTGAGGATTAACAAAAACAAACAAAAACAAAAAAGGAGCGAAAAGTGTGCTTTTGAAAAGAATTTAAATAATTTCCCAAATGCAAACTTTTTGAAAGCTTAAAGATAAAGCACAGGCACACTCTAAGAGGTTAAAAACAAAAACAACACTAAGAGGAAAATATGAAAGAAAAGATCATCAAAACTGAGAATCAGCCCTGACCGGTTTGGCTCAGTGGATAGAGCGTCAGCCTGTAGACTGAAAGGTCCCAGGTTCGATTCCAGTCAAGAGCATGTACCTTGGTTGTGGGCACATCCCCAGTAGGAGGTGTGCAGGAAGCAGCTGATCAATGTCTCTCTCTCATCCATGATTCTCTCTATCCCTCTCCCTTCCTCTCTGTAAAAAAATCAATAAGATATATTTAAAAAAAAAACAAAACTGAAAATCAGCATAGGAAGTCCAATTATTGGGAATTCTAGGAGAAGAGGGGGGATTGTGAAAGAATTAAAACAAGAAAATTCTCCAGAGATTAAAGGAGATAGAAGTCTCCACCCTGGAAGGGTTTACCTGCTTCCAACAGGATGAATTTAAAAGGAAGCACCCATGGGCACATTACTTGTGATCTTCCAGAACTCCAAAGATTAAAAGATATTCAAAGGTTCTACAGAGGGCTGAGAAAAGAAGATTGCATACACAGAACGTAGAATCAGAAGCATTGATTGTGGGGTTTTTGTTTGTTTTATTATCAATACCAAATAGTAGAGCAATGCCTTCGGGGTTCTGAGGGGAGCTTTTTTCAACTTAAGAATTCTCTACCCAGATGAACCATTAATCAAGTAGAAGGGAAAGACAAAGAATTTTCCTTCTAATCAATTTATCTCCATACACTCTTTCTTAGGAAGTTACATGAGTGATGACAGGTGTGAGAGTAGTGTGAGGGCAACCCTCGTCACTCACAGCAAGCCCTCACTAGAAAGTATTGAGATTTGATAAATCAAGAAATAGCACTATATGTGATTTATTTGGCCACATGAAACTAACCGCCAGAATGATTAAAAACAAGTTATGAGCATGTTAACTTCTAGAAGATGATAGCAGGTGGTAGGGAAACCCTTCTGTACCATTTTATTTTGTAACTATTCTCCTATCCTATTTTGAAGTAGTTTTTTAATATACTGCCAGAATTCCAATTAAAATTTTTGTATAATCTTCTGTTTTTTTCAATTTCTGTTTCTCTGTGTATACAAATTACTCACCTTCCACTTCCTCCCCCATCTAGGTGTTCTTTTGTGTTCTGTGCAGTCCTCCTTGAACTAAATTACCTGCACCTGAAAAGAAAAATAGATATTCAGGGATCCATTAAGGCAATATCTAATACCACAAAAGTTAGACACAAATCCTGTCTTCACAAAGCTTACATTCTAGAGGAAAGAGATAAATAAACAAAAGTAATGATGTTGGTGAATGCCCTGAAAAGTGAGCTATCAAGCAATCTAGAAATATTTGGTAGCGGCACCATAAACTGATCTAGGTGGATCAAGAAATTCCACTTGAAGTCATCTTGGTCTAAGTACAACATCTTCAAAGCTGTATCCCAGCTCTCACTGGTTTGGCTCAGTGGATAGAGCATTGGCCTGCGGACCAAAGGGTCCCAGATTCATACTGGTCATGGGCACATACCTTGGTTGCAGGCTCCTCTCCAGCCCAGGCCCTGGTCGGGGCACATGCATGAGGCAATCAATCTATCACATCGATGTTTCTCTCTGTCTTTCCCTCTCTCTTCTACGCCCCCTAAAAATCAGTGGAAAAATATCCTCAGGTGAGGATTAACAACAACAACAAAAAGCTATACCCCAACCCAAAGTTAGAAATAATCAGCATTCAATCTTATTTCCAAATTCCAAAACATAGGGGTAACATCTAACGTGCCCTCCTCACTTCCATATTCTGCCACTTTCTATTATGGAAATTCTATGCATATCGTTTAGAGGAAGTATTACTTCCTTTTCATGAACAAAAGTCTAAAATACTTAGGTTCAGTTCCTGTAAAATGCTTGCATGAGAATATATATAAGGTTATAAATACATCCCCAGTACATTATATTTAGCTAAATAGCAAATAAGGTGCCAAGTGGTTCCTTTCAAATAAGTCCAATGAGCAGGTGGTCCTGCTTTTTAATAAGCCAAATGCTCTATTTCTAATTCCTAAACTGCAATTAACTCACTTGAAAGATTGCTTAGCATTTCAAGTGGTTTACCACTATAATATCAAGTCCTTCTTGGTATCAATTTTGGTTCCATTATAATGTGTCTATCCATAATAGATCATTTTTCAATTATCACTTTTCCTGGAAACCTAAAATAGTTTTTCTGATTGCCTATGTCTTTTTTTAAGCTTTAGCATGCACTGACAACATTTTCAGAAACACAAAATAAAGTGATTAAATGAAAGATAAAAACAATTCCCCTTTTTCTGACATGATAACAGTTTTGTTTCTCTTTATCAAGTACTCTAGGCATTAATTTCAGGTACCACAGCAAGATCAGAAAATTTGCTAGATACTCTATTTGACACTGATGTATTTTCATTCACTTATCCCTTAAAACGATTTTTGCACTTTTGGTCTATATGTACTAATTTTCCACCTTCCCTAAACTGGAATTTTCCTTGCCTCTCTAGGGGGAAAACTTAGACTTTGAGCCAGATATAGCAAGGTTCCAGGCCTGGTTCTGTCATTTACAGGCTGTATAACCTTGGTCAAGTTACTGATACACTCTGAGCTTTCTTCATCTGTAATACAGATGTCATGGGACCTTATAGCAGGGTTTCTCAACCTCAGGATTACTGACATTTTATATCAGACAATTCTTTATTGTAGGAAGTTTACACGGTAGAATATTTATCAGCATCCCTGTCCTCTACTCACTAGAAACTGGTACACCCCTGGTTGAAAAAATCAGAATTCTTCCCAGACATTGTCAAACATCCTTTGTGGGGCAAAATTGTCCCCATTGAGAACCACTGTTTTACAGGCTTGTTGAGTGGATCAAATGCAAGGATATGTGGGTAATCTAGCACATTGGGACACAATATGTACAATACAGTTGTTTGATCATTGGTAGACCTGGTTTCTCAATAATAATTATAACCACCATGTACTGTATAAAAACAAAGAATGAGAAATCAAAGCATGAAAGACTCTATTCTCAAAGAAAGGGTTGGTCATCATTCAGAAAGGAAATAATTTAGTGTCCACTTGAGTAGAATTAGTAACTTTGGTTATACCTGCTTTGGGGGCAAGGAGGGGGAAGAACTTGAATAAGTTAAAATATGCATGACTTCAGCAGATAGCAACTTCTACACCAGCTGACATTTTTTTTCTTTTTCTCTGAAGATGCAGTTATTGGAATTATGTTTCCCAACCTCCCTTGTGGCTACATATTACCATGCAACTAACCAATGGACTGGGAAAAGAAGTGCAACTTTCAGAAAGTGTTCTCAAGAAAAAGCCTTTTCCTTATCTTTGTTGTTTGGCTAGAGCACAGACCAGGTGGCTAGAACAGACATATTTTTAGGAATGGAAGTCCTACAGAGTGGAGCAATCAAGTGAGCTCAGTTCCAGAGACCAGTCCTACTCTGGTCCCAGACATCTACTGGGAATTATTCACAAGAGAAAAACAATGTGCCTCTTGTTTAGACCATTGGTATTTGGAAGGTCATCCTTTTAAAACAAAACCTAATCATAAGTAGGGCACATATGTTATCTAATTCTCATAACAACACTAGTTGGTGGCTACTATTATTATCCCTAGTTTAGAAGTGAGAAATGAAGCTAGGAAAACCAAGGAGAGTGGTTTGCTCTGGACACTCAAACAGGAAGCCATGGAGCTAGGATTTAGTCCAAGCAATCTGATGGCCGAAGCCACACTACTTCTCAGTCTCTGCCCATTCCAAAGCCATCACACACAGATGAGAATCCATCTGTTTTTTTAAATTAAACTGTAATATATTTAGAGAAAGGAGCACAGTTTTATTTTTAAGTGAACATATTCAAAGTGTTATCTTGTTTCTAACCTGTATTTTTCCTCATGTCTTATGTGCTCATTTCCCCTTATTCTTAGATAAAGACCTCCTAGGCACCATCCTTCCCATGTTTCTTTTATGACCCAGAAACTCATTATTAAAGATCTCTGGAGACTTCTCTTTTATAGGCTAAGTACCCACGAGTCCTTAAGCCATTCTTTATTGGCTCCCAACCCCTTGGATTATTCCCACTGTAAATCTTTGAACATTCTTTAATTCCTCACAGTCTTTTACCAAAGTGCTATTTCTGTTTGCAAATTTAGCAGCATATATGGCTTGAGAATGAATTTTTCACAGCAATTCCTTTGTACCCGGCCAGGATTCGCGCATCAGCCCACCCATCGCATTGAGTAGATTTAAATACTTGGTGAGTTAAGAGGTTCTTTCTGTTTGTCAAAGACAAAGAGAGCTTTGTGTTATTGCCTAAAGCCACATGAATAACTTGAAAACAAAGGGTTTGCCGATTACAATCTGTTCTTTATGTTTTCAGAATTTGTATTTGGCTGACCATAATCCACTAAAATTCATCGGTGGACAAAGAGGGCATGAGAAAGAGTGGTACAGTTATTTCCTCCTGGGACAGACCCAATGTACCAGCAGACAGGGAGGGGGCACCCCACCTGGAGGAGTAGATTCAGAGCACAACTATCACAGTGGCTCAGGTCTAAGGAGTGAGCTCAGGGAATACAGCTTATCACATACACCTAGCAAAACCTGGGTGTGAAAAATGCTTAATTCAAAAGAGAGGTCTATGCTACTGTGAGCTTCTAAACTTTAGAAGTTTAGAAGTTAATTCATTTCTTTATGGGTAAAAATATATTTTAGAAAATGGAAATAACTCTTGGTAGGAAGGAGTACTCTTAGCAGTAAGATTATTATCAGTAGAATTTTGGAAGGTACCCTAAAGATGTTTCAGAAATAAGGAACATTAGAGGGACGTTGAAATTTATCAACATTGTAACTTAATTACAGGAAAGACATAACTGTATTGGGAAAGAAACAAAAGAGTATTATTACATGGAAATAGATAAATGAGGCAAAAGATCTGCAAGTTCTGGAGACTCATCAGAAATGAGGTTTTGTTTACATGTTGAATATAGTGGTGGAAACATGAAACATAAACTGAAAAGTCTTCCACATCACACAAAAAATGAATTTCCTTAATTTTCTTAATAAATAAAAACTGTTGCCAATAACTAAAAAAACCCAACAACATAGAAAGGAATATTAGCAGATGGTTCACAGAAGAGTAAAGATAAATCATTCCTCTATGTTTTACATCTTGCCCCAGTGCACTCATAATATGATCAGTGAGAATTAACCTGCAATGAGATACTATTTTTCACCTATCAAATTGATATATATCAAAAGTTATAATAAAATCTTCATTGGCAAGATTGTGTGGAAATAGACCCTTTTTCATAATTGCTGGTGGGAGTGCAAATTGACATGATTTCTTAGAACAATTTGGCAATATACCGGGTGGGGTAAAAGTAGGTTTACAGTTGCTTGTATGGAAAATAATTCAGTAATTAATAAAAAATAATACAAGTATAAACTGTGTTTCACATACAACTGGAAACCTACTTTTGTCCCACCCTGTGTGTTAAAATTACAAATGTACAAATCCTTTCTTCTAACGGTTTCACTTCTTGGAATTTATCCTCCACACATATACTCTCACATAAGTAAAATGACTTATATTCAAAGCTTTTAGATTGCAGCTTTTTTTTTTTTACCATGACAAACATTTTCAAACCAACAGTAGGTGCCTAGTTAGATAAATGATTCACTCAAACAATGCAATACTATATTAGTTGTTTAAAATAAAAATTGAAGATGAGTTCTTTATGTAAAGAACTGGAATGGTTTCTACACAAAGTTAATAAGTAAAAAAAGTAAGGTGCAAAAAAAAAAAAAAGGGGGCAAAGTAAAGTGTACATTGTATTAGCACGGGCATAAAAATGGTAGAGGGGCTTCTACTCATTTGTACATATACGCATAGAATATCCCTGGATGGACAGTCAAGGAACTAATAATATGCTATGCCCCTGAAGAAAAATGGTTGGATGGAGGATGAATGTCAGAAGAAAACTTTTTTTGCACAGGTTCTTTTGTACCTTAGAAATGTTAAAGATATAAAAGTATTGGATCTTTTTCAATTAAATAAAAGCTAAATTCAAAAACTTAGGCTTGAGCCCAGCTTCCCCAAGAGTTATTTTAACATTTGAAGTACCCTGTCCGTAATAGTATATCATTCAAAATAATACATTTACATTTTATTTAATAACTAGATTTTTTTGAAGGTTCCCTTTATTATTGCCCACTCAGTACAGCCGATGGTGTGGCACCCAAACATACAATCACAGCACCAAGATTCTACTATAAGGCCCCCTCCCACCAGCCATGACTTCCTAGTCCCATCAAAGGGAAGTATTTATTCTGCAAAAGTTCCAGCAAGGTTTTGGAGGGCTGGTTAGCAGCAATAACCAAAGCCTTAAAATGTGCATACCTCCATCCTCTCACTGAACTTTAAGGAATGTACTCTAGGTGAATAAATATGGCTACATAGAAAAAGAGGACTAAAGAAATGCTTATCACGTAGAAGTTCATGACAGCAAAAGTTTTGGGGTGTTTTTTTTTTTCTTTTTAACCATCTGACTAGCCAAAATTTGGGGATTCACTAAACAAATGGAATATCTATACAAAGGAATCCTTTGCCATCAGTACCAATGATGCAGCAGACTATCAAATGGAGATTCACCCTAATCAGCAGTAAGTGATAAGGGCACATTACAGATTACTAAATTGATGCATGATATGATTTTGTTTTGGTGATTCCAAAATATCAACATAGATTATCTATGAGTCATGGTATCATGGGTGGTATGTACGTGTTTTACTTTTTACTTTTTTTCCAATTTCTTCTGTAGGCAACTATCTAATCTAATAAAAGACAAAAAGGGTAATTGACCGTACCTTTGCTACGCTTCCCATTGGCTAATCAGGGCGATATGCAAATTAACTGCCAAGAAAGATGGCGATTAACCACCAACAAAGATGGCGGTTAATTTGCAAACATAGGCGCCAAGCGACAGAGCAGGAGTGGAGCGAGCCATCGCGTTGATGGCGGGGAGCTGGGGGTCCCCTGCCCAGGCCTAATGCCTCGGCCAGAGGCGTTAGGCCTGGGCAGGGGCGGTGCCAGCGATCATGGGTAGCAGGGGCAGAGCCGGCCATGGTGGGAGCTGGAGGTCCTCTGCCCAGGGCTAATGACTCGGCCAGAGGCGTTAGGCCTGGGCAGGGGCCAAGTTGGCAATTGGTGTGAACTACAGAGGAAACACCTTTTCTGACTGGCTATTGGTTAAGCTCCTTGTATGCCACCAGTAATATTCTTAGTAACTTGGGTAATAAGTGTCCAAATAGGTGATCTAGGGTTTTTCACCACACTCCTGGAGAAAAAAAGGAAGGTACACTGCTGGAGGGCTAAGAAATGTCATATCCTGTCCTAGCTGGTTTTGCTCAGTGGATAATGCCTCGGCCTGCCCACTGCTGGGTCTGGGTTCAATTCTGACTAAGGGCATGTACCTAGGTTGCAGGTTCCTCCCTGGGTTCGGCCCAGGTCAGGGCTCATGCAGGAGGCAACCAATCAAAATGTTCCTCTCACTTTGATGTTTCTCTCTGTCTTTCCCTTTCTCTTCCACATTCTCTAAAAATCAATGGAAACATATCCTCAGGTGAGGATAAAAAAAGAAAGAAAGAAAGAAATGTCATATCCTATGAAAGACACATCTTGAAAATGCCTAAAGAAAGTTGTCATTTTTTCATGGTAAAGGGACTGGAGTCCATGTTGATGAAAAGACCTTGGTGGCTACAGTGACTGGCAGTGGCTGCAACAGCGGGGTGATGGGGCTGGTGCCTTCCCCTGATCAGCCTGGTCACCTCCCACAAAGGGAGGCCAGACTGTGGCTTAGGCCCACTCCCCACGGGGAGTAGGGAGTAGGACATCCCCTGAGGGCTCCCAGTATGTGATAGGGGCAAGCTGGGCTTAGGGACCACCCCCCATTCCAGTGCACAAATTTTTGTGCACCAGGCCTCTAGTATATTTTATAATAAACTATACCTTAACTTCAGGAGAACATAGACTTTGTTATATTCATCTTTGTATGTCCATCCAGGGCTAACATAAAATATTAAAACTAAGGGTCCTTATGACTTTGATTAAATTTACTTTTAAATGGTAGCTCTACAAATCATCTCTCCTGTCCCTCTCTCTCTCCCTCTCTCTCTCTCTCTCTCTCTCTCTCTCTCTCTCTCTATATATATATATATATATCCTTTCATCAGATAATCAGCAACCCTTGAGGCAGCAGAAGACAGGAGTCCAGACCTGATTAATGGTCACACAGAGCCTGGGCCTCTGGGAGGCTAAAGATAACATCTTAACCTAAGTTATGTTTCAGCTCCTAGGCCCTAAGGTGGAATGACCACATACCTACTTTCCCATGAGACCAGACAGAGGGACACCAGAACAGAACTCAGGGCTGTTCTCAAGACCTGAAGAAATTATTCATTATCCTTACCGTACCTTCAAACAATCAGCTCCAAAGGCAACCCTGAGCCCCTAACCCACAGTGACTTGTGATTTTGCCATATGTCATCTGTAACCTACACACCAGTGTGGAGTTCAGGCTTTTGAGCACTAGCGTCACATTCTTCTGGATGAAACCATTCATATTAAAGCAGCCAATGTTTCTCCACTGCAGCTCTCAGTGTCTAGTGTTTGGCTCTGCCAGTGCCAGGTGCATGAACTCTTGCAGTTCGGTAACAATATTGCACCTAAGTGTTCAATAATTGTTGAATGAAGAAAATGTATTATATTTAAATATGTGTTTATATTTAGTGATTATCAATTAAAAGTTGCATCTGATATAAATATTAAAAATATATATTATGTAAAGCAAGAGTTGTGTCAGTCATAATACATAAGACAACAATATGCCACCAACATTACCAGTCTCAGAAGAACCATGATCACACAGGCCAGGCCAAATAACTGCAGCTAAACGAAGAAATCTACCAGGAGGTCACGAGGTGGCTAGAGGCAGAGTGAACAGCTTAGGCAAAGAAGGCAAGGAATACACTGAGTCCTCAGCACTGCATCCTCACCTGAGCTTCTTAGAAAACCAGGCTCTGGGTCCATGGGACTGACTCAGCCTTTTTCTTTTTTTTTTTTTTTTAATCTTTATTGTTGAAAGTATTACATATGTCCCCTTTCTTCCCCATCGACCCCCTCCAGCCCATCCCTGCCCCCTGCCCCAGGCCCTCACCACCCCACTGTCTGCGTCCATGGGTTATGCTTATATGCATACAAGGTCTTTGATTGATTACCTCCCACCCACCCTCCCCCATCTTCCCTCTGAGATTCCCCACTCTGTTCCATGCTTCCATGTCTCTGTGTCCACTCCGTGCATCAGTTTATTTTGTTACTTAGATTCCATGTATGTGACTCGGCCTTTTTCACCTGTCCTCTTGAGTTTAAGTGAAAATAACCCCTCTCTTCTGAGCCCTGATCAGTGAGCTAATCGCACAGCTCAAGTGGGAGCTTTGGGCCTTTCAGTGGGCAAGAGACAGTTTTCAGAGAATGGCAGTGGTCCGGAAGAGAGAGCTTTCAAATTCTAAACGAGAAACGCCACTAGCAGAATGTGTGAGTTTTGGCAAGTCGTGTTTTCTGGCTTTACCTGGTCAGTGTGAATTATAAAAATAGCCCAGTCATCACAAGATTGAAGACAAAGTGAGATAATAACCAAAAAAAACAAAAAAAAAACACAAAAATTAAGAAGTGCAATAAACTATAAAATGTGTAAACCTTAAAATAAATGTATTACCGTTTCTCCTGGTGATTAAGTAAACATTTTACAATAAAGCCAGCCTTCAGAGGAGATAGAAATTAAGTAATTTCACAACACTCTGTGACATAGAGGAAAAACCTCTTGTCTGGTTCAAAGAGCTTAACCTGAAGCTGACAACAGGACTCCCGCCTCCTTACCTAGCTCTTACCTATTTGCCCATCTCTGATTAGAAGACAAGAAACTTGAGTAAAGGTGAACAGCCAGCCAACAAGTGCTCTATGCTTTTCTGCATATCAAAGAAGTCCTTCCCTCGGTTGGTATTTGTGAGGGAGAGACCTGGCAGTCCAGGCAGGCTGCAACATGTGGGATCCCTGCAAAGCTCCATGGTCTACTGTGCTGTATCCATCTCTTTCTGTCTAGAACTTGCCATCTTGCTGGCAATGATCAAAAATTAATGCAGGACCCTAAACTGTGATCTCAAGGAAAAGATCCATGTGGTGCTGTTTAGCATCCTCAGTTCACAGCAGAACACCTAGGATGCAGTAAGTGCTCAATAAGTGTAAGAAGCAGGACAAGGCTCGAGAACGCGGGAGACGTGATTTCCATTTCATGACTGGTATTCTTTGACGTGTCTGTTCAGCTGCATTTATCTGCCTCCCATCACAATCACTGCCAGATGAACCTTTGAAAACTTAGATAATTTCTTCCCAAAGTCTCTATTTTAGCAAACAATCATGTTTAGTGGCATATCCTTTTCTATGTTGAAAATGTGCAAATATAATATGTACTTAGGTTTTGAAGATTCACTGACACAAGTGAACATTGTTAAATAAATGAACACGTGTGAATCTATTTAAGTCATCGTACTGAACCAAGCCAAGATTTTCAGGTTAAGGTAACCATGAATATGGTGTTAACAACTGGAACAGGTGTGGTTTTGCCTAACTTCAATATCTGGAAACATGTTCCAACAGTCCCCAGGAATATCTTTGCATTCCATATTTATTCTCCTATTACCTAACCCTAATTTTCTTCTATTCTCACACCAGACAGCAATCCTTTCCACATAGCTGCATTTGTACAAATGAATAGCCATTTACTAATCTATAAAGAAATCCAGTAGGAAAAATGGGGTAAAGATAAATAAATGTACAGGAAAAAAGGAAATATGAAATGACTGTATAGATTGATGATTAAAATAAAATGCATAATAAGAGAAGGGAGGGAGTGACTGGGAAGGGTTTAGAAATTGATACTAAAACTATAAATAGAATTGATCTCTCTTCTTATTAAACCTGCAACTACAACTCATTCAAATTAGCTTAAATATGAGGATGTAGGAGGTAACACAGTGTAGCACAAATGAGCTTTGGCATCAAGTGGAAATAATTCCATACCTTGGCTTCTGACGTATCAGCTGAGAGCTTGAACAGGCAACTTTTGTGAGCCTAAATTTCAATATCTGTTCAAAAAAATAAGGAAACAGTTATGTCAATTACTAATATATGCGAAGTGCACAGCTAATAAGTAGGTGCTCAATAAGTAATGTCCATTCACTGAAATCATCCCTCTTCACAAAGTCTCTAAGTCACCAGTAAACATTTAACCATTGCATTGGACTATCATTATTCAAAATAAGTTAGTTCCTTAGAAAACATAATGGAATCAACTGGGGAGGGGAAAACATTTGTTTCCCTGGAGCACTCCAGGTGAGGCAGTGGCAGGCAAAGATTACAGGAAGGGAGGTTTCTGATATGAATATTGCTTCAAGTGTAATTTCATTTTTTAAGCAAACTTTTCCAAAACAACTTGTTACTTTAAGTTTTATGAATTAAAAAAAAAATTATTTAGGAGCCCTACCCAGGGAAATCTCAGAAATAATGCCTAGCTGGTGTGGCTCAGTGGTTGTGCCTCGACCGATGAACCAGAGGTCACAGTTCAATTCCAGGTCAGGGTACATTGGTATTGTACCCTGACCTGGAACAATAGGAGGTCAGTAGGAGATCCCCAGTAGGAGGAGGCAGCTGATCTGTGATCCTCTTTCATCATTGATGTTTCTGTCTCTCTCTCTCCCTCTCCCTTCCTCTTTGAAATCAATATATATATACAAAATAAAGAGGTAATATGCAAATTGACCATCACGCTGTCACAAGACGGTGGCACCCACAGCAGGGGTGGAGCCGGCTGTTCCGTGCACCTGCCGCCAGAGTCCCCTCAGCCCTGCCGGGGGCCTCGGACCCTCCAGCACTCCTCACTGACAGACAGCTCACCCAGGCTCCTCCAACAAGCTTCCCATCCCTCTCTTCCTCCCTCCCCCAAAGCTGAAGCCTGACTGTGGTGCCCAACAAATTGGAAGTTATATCTCATGTCATTGAGAGTAACCTCCATTCCTCAGCTGAGGCCAGCCACTCTGCATGCCTGCCACCGGAGTCCCCTCAGCCCCGCCAGGGACCTCGGGTCTTCCTGCATCCCCCACTGACTGAGGCACAGCCAAGCTTCAGATGGCGGCTGCCCAGCTGCCCAGGGCCGGCCCAAGGCTCAGGTGTGATGGGGATGTCGCCTTCCCCTGATCGCCAGGTCGCCTCCCACCCCTGAGGGCTCCCAGACTGTGAGAGGGGGCAGGCCGGGCTGAGGGACAACCCTCCCCCGCCCCCACTCCAGTGCCTGAATTTTTATGCACTGGGCCTTTAGTATATATGTAAAACAATAAATATATTTATACATATAAAGCTTCAACTGAGGCAATATTTCCTGGTGAAAAATAAGAGGTCCAAGAAACTCCATGAACTGAAGAAAGGGCCTGAAATTAAAATTAATAACATAAAATTATATGAAGAGCCACCAGGCAGAGGTGCCAAAAGAAACTTTCCTGATACCTATGTGACTCCCCAGAAATCAGATTTTGAGAAAGAGGAACTAAAGGAGTATAGTTAAAAGAGTTTTGTAAAGACAGACAATAGGGCAGATTTCCAGGATGATCCCCTAACAGGGCATATTCAAACAAGTTTACACACTCCATTTGATGATCTTTCTACATTTGCCCACAAGTACTAAGAGTCACCTTCTGCCTGTCCATTTGCTCTTCCTGTTGTTTAAGCAATATATAGAAAGAATTGCTAAATTTGGAACTTTAGTATACAACAAAAGAAATTAATTAAGAAAGAAAAGAAGAGTTATATAAAGTAAATTATAGATATATGCATCCAAATATTTTTCACCTTTGTACTGTCAGTCAACCTCCCTACCTTCACCTGCCCTCCACACCTACTGGGGATGAGAATCACTTTAGCTAAACTCAATGTCAGTCCTGCTTCCTCATTATCTTTACCTGTCCTTACTCAAATGATTCCCCTCTTGGATTCCAAACTGGTCCTTACCATTAGATTATGGGAACCCAAGACCAAATACTCCCACAACTTACTGTCTGCATGGTCATGACTTTATTTTTTGGTTGCCTTGGTTAACGTGACTTTACTATTCCACTGTCTTCATCAGCACAACTTTACTATTCCAGAAAGCTCTGCCCCAGGACATAGAGGCTTACCATTTATTCTGAATACTTTTCAAAACCCTAACCTCCAAACCCTGACCGGGCTGTGTCCACCAATCCTAAACTATCTATATATATAAAAGCCTAAGCAGCCGCTACGACTGGACGACCAGACAACCAGAGGACAAGCCAGTAGCTATGATGCACACTGGCCACCAGGAGGCAGATGCTCAATGCAGGAGCTGCCCCCTGGTTGTCAGTGCACTCTCAACCTCCCGCAGTCCCTCCCCACAACCTGGCCAGCCCTGATCAGGACTGGGCAAGACGGCCCCAATCAGCCCCAATCACTGGCCAGGCCAAGGGACCCCACCCATGCACCAATTTGTGCACTGGGCTGCCAGAGACCAATTCCAGCCTGACAGCAGGGCTGCATCTGGGAATGGCTGAAGGCATTTCCCCAAACCTGAATAGGATACATTAAATTGATTTCTTGGCTGCCAGACAGCTAACGGGCATCTTAATCTGCATGTTATTGCCTCCTACTAGCCAAACACCTGAACAGCCATAGGCTAATTCCCCCATTCTGACAATGGACTCTGTATGAAACCCTGACCCTTTGAAGTATATATCTCTGCCTCGCCTCAGGACAAGTTGTGTTAATAAAAAGCATGGGGTCTTGAGATGAGAAGACCTGAGACCTTAGACCTAAGACCTTAGACCTTAGAACTTAGCTCCTTTAGCTAAGCTCCTCTGACCCCCAAATGCCTTTCAAAATTATGCTTCGTCTCTGGACTCCTATTAATCTACGCACAGCCTTCTCCAGACTCCTGAACCCTTCCTGATGCTGGGACAAGAACTCCGGCACTAGGCCTCTAGTTGTATCATAATTCATTATCTGGTTCTAATTAGGCCTGAATACTGGAAAGCCCATTTTAAACGAGACTGCAAAAACCTCATAAACAGTGCAACCTTGCCCTCATTGCTCCATGGTGCTATTAAATCTTTGTCACGTTAGAGAGTTCCCTTACAATGGTAAGCCACAGACTCAGCTTTAGGAAGACAGCACGCGACACTTGCAAGCATTCTTGGATGGATGCCCTCCTTAGTTAGATGACTACTGTATGTAACAATGTGTGTGTGTGCGTGTGTAATTTGATCCATAAGAAGACACGTTTTATATCTACTGCTAATATGGTTGCTGTCTTTGATAGTTTCTCTATTGTTACGTTCATGCCTCACTCTATTGAACTTCCTTTAAGGTTTCCTCTTTGTGCTGTGTTCTCCATGCACTTTTTGTTCTTCTGATGTGTAATGAAAGGGCTCACATTCCAGGCATCTAAAACACTACAACCTTGAACCAATGGGCACTAAGTAAGAGATGACCCCAAGCCTCCAAGGGCTGTTCCCCTAAGTCTCAAATCTCTCCCTGGTCATGCTGGCTACCCCAGTTCGGACCCGGCTAGTCCAGGAAGGCCAGTGTTGGCTCCACTGAACTACGACATCTCTGCAGCCATGGTTGCTCAGCTTTGTTCCTGCTGAGGTCAAAGACGCCGCCCTGAGAAGAACTTGACTGAATAATAGATTTAGACCTTTCAAAGTTTTCCTTGCATTTTTAAGAAAAGTTAAAACAAATAGAAGACTTGGGCCCTTAAAGTTTATTTTACTATTTGAAAACAATTCAGCTTTAACCTTGGAAATTAGTGTATGCACATTGGGATGGCTGTATTTATGCTATTATCGTGAAGAGCTTTCCCTTGTCTGAATAGCAATGATGGAGAAAGAGTGAATTTGTAATAAAACAATGGCTCAAATGTTTATTTGAAGTGATTTATTTGGTAGGTACTATTAGCTGTTCACAATTAGTTATTAATAATAATCATACTTTGGGGAAGACTCCATGCTTAAGTGTTGCCATTCATAGAGAAGAACCCATCAGGAGTCCCCCAAATTTATAGGACATTAGGACCCAGTTTTTATGAGACATAGTTTATTAAACAGTTAAAATAATAATAATAAGTAAATAGGCTTTACACAGATATGATATCAACTAGATTATATACCTTAGAGAATGAATTTTATAATCCTGTATTTTACCAGTGCATACAGCATCTCGTATATAGTAGTGCTCAAGAAAATGTTACATTATTATTTCTCTTCATTGTGCCTGCTCAGGCACTTGGGCAACTAACTCCATCTCTGTTTTGCAGCAGGTTTGAAGAGCAGGTGCTTCTGTAGCTAGCATGATAACATCCTCCCACTGACTTTTAACAGCTGCCAAAGGAAGTCTATAATAAACCACATGTCAACAATGCGATATATATTTTTAAAAAATCAGTACTTTGACCTTATACGAGTGTTGATATCCCCTTAACAATTTTTCTCACCATATTTATAGCTCTCTCTTATCTAATTTACAGACAACTTAGAAACCACAAATTGAACAGAAGGAGTTTAAGAAGCAAGGAGAGGAGGTTGCTGTAGAAATAGAGAACTGCCTCAGAAAATTTATTCTCAGAGAAGAAAAAAAAATGTTCTTAGCCATCAAGGAAACATCTGGAAACATCTGATCTCCTTATCTAAGAGCAGGTTAGAATTGTTACCTAGTTTCTGCCTAGACATGACTTTTATTGGGCGAGGGGGGGGGGGAGGAGGGGGACGGTGCAGAGGGTAGGTATTAGTATAATTGAACTCTAAGATTCTTTCCAATTCTAAGCCTGATTTAAAAATTGGAGAAAAAGTGGAGCCCAAACACACACAATTCTGGATTCCCCCACCCTCTCCACTTCAGAAAATAAAACATCATCCTCGCCCTCTATTCCACTCTTCATTTCTGGGGTGACCTAGTTCTGCCAGGAGGAAGAGTAGCCCTGGGGCGTGGCCATGTAAGCAAAGGTACTGTTCTTGCGGTGAGGCTCCACCCCAGCCTGGGCAAAGCCTGGGCCACTGCATTCATTCTGGGGGACTTTGATCTCTGCCCTTGGCCGGCGGTAAACTAACCAAGGAAAGCCGACTGGCCTGGGAGACTGAAACAGTAGACTAGGCCCCAAGGCAATGTTTCAGATGCAGGGAACCCTGGAGTGGGCAGGCTTGGAGCCTCCAGTTTATTCTCTGGGACTGGGACACAGCTGGCTTTGCAGGAGGACATGAAATAGCACCATAGCTGGGTCTCGGGCCCGGCCGCTAGTCTGTGGCACTTGGCCACGCGTCTCCACCAGCCAGGCCCTGGCGCTGGCTTTGGCGACACAGGGAACGCCAATCAGCTCGCAGTCGCACCTGTTAGGTCGCTCTCCACCCGGTGCCTCCGCCCCAGCGAACGCCTCCGCCTCCGCCTCCGCCTCCGCCTCCAGCGGGGCAGGGCCGGGCCGGGGGCCGGGGCGCAGAGTGTGGGAAGGAGGCTGACAGCCAGGGCCGGGCCTCCTCCAGGGGACCCCGAGGGACTGAGCGCGGAGGGCTGGGCCGGGGAGGGGCGCCCGAGCAGACGGGAGAGGTGTGAACCGGCCGGAGAGGGCCGGGCGCCGGGGCGTCGCCGCTCGCTTTACGCTTTACTGAGCCTGCGGCGGAGGCGGCGGGCGGGCTGAGCCGCAGCGAACATGGGCTTTGCACCAGCCCCGACACTGCTCCTCGCAGCCCCGGCGCCGCCGCCGCAGACCCTCCCCGGGCCGCGGCGCCTGTTAGGCCGCGCAGGGTGAGCGCGGGCGGCACCCTGCCCCGGGCTGGAGGGGAGGGCGCAGCGGGGCGCGCCGGGGACTCCGTGAACCGGGAGGCCCGCGCCTCCCCCGAGCGCAACAGCTCCCGCTGCCGCCAGGCCGCGGCCAGGACGGAGCTCCGCCGCGCCCCCCGCGGGCCGGCGGCGACTGGGAGGCGGCCCGGGGCTGGGCTCCTCCGCTCCGCAGCCCCAGGCTCCCGGCGGCGGCGGCGTGGGATCGGGCGCCGCGGCGGCCTCGGAGCCCATGGCGGGCAGCGACGCGGACGGCAAGGGACCCGGGCGGAGGGGCGGCGCGGTGCGGCGGCCGGCGGGCTCCGGCGGGCGAGGGGGCGAGGCCGCCGCCGCCGGCCGCCCCGAGCCGCTGTCCGCTGCTGAAGCGGCGGCCGAGGGGACCGAGCTGCCCGCCTGGATGCGCCTCTACTTCTACGGGATGCACGGGATCACCCTGGACGTGCTGGTGTCGTCCGCGCGGCGCTTCGCTCGCAGCCCCGACCTCCGGATGCTGGGCTTCTCCTCGCCCTACCGCTGCCTCCTGCACCTGCTCACCCACTTCGCCCTGGAGAAGGTCTACCTGCAGCGGCGGCGCTGCCCCAGCGCCTTGGTCTTCAATTTCCTCCTCTACCCGCTGGCGCACGTGGGGCTGCAGACCCTGGCGGCCCGGGCGCTGCTGCTCAGCCTGGGCGCCGGGCCGGGCGGCGCGGGGGCGCCGGGGGCGCTGGACCTGGCGCTGCAGTACCTGCTGGCGCTCTACCACTCGCAAGTGTTCCTGCGCCGCTTCCTGAGCTTGCGGTGCCGGCGGCAGCTGCAGCCGGGACCCGGCGCTGCCCCTGCGCCTGCCCCGGCCCCGGCCCCAGCCCCTCCCGGCGCCCGAGCCCCCGCGGCGGCGGCGGCGGGTGGCCGGCGGCGACGCCCCCGCGGCCCCCGGGGCACCGAAGGCGCCCCCAGCAAGGGGCTGCCGGACCTGCTCCGCTTTCTCTTTTACGGGATGCACGGCTTTTTAGATGAGATCTTCTTCACCTTCTTCTTTGACGTGCTGGGCCAGGGGGACCGGGCCACCAGCGGCCACACGTCGCTCTGGTCCTTCTTCATGTACGGCAGCTGCAGCTTCGTGGTGGAAAAGCTCTATTTCTACCTGCACTACAGTCGCGGCTGGAGCACCTGGCAGCGGGTGCCCATCTATGTGATGTTCATCTACCTGTGGGAGCTGTCCTGGGGCCTGGGCCTGCGCGCCTGCGGAGCCTGCTCCTGGGACTATTCCCACTACCCGCTCAATTTCATGGGCCTCATTACCCTGATGTATTTGCCTGGTTGGATATTCCTTTGCGTGTACCAGGACCTGCTTTCCAACGCGTTGTGGCGAGTGCAGTACATACCAGCGGACTAAAACAAACCGGTCTCTGGATTCCCATCCATGAATGCGATTTATTTTTACACGTTTAAAATGGAGTGGTCTTCTTGGCGTTTTAATTTTCATGCGTTGTACTAAACTCTTGCAGCATATTTCATCTTATCTTTTCGTTTTTTCTGGCTGTTTGGGACCCGTGCATGATACTTTACTTGGAAATATTACTCAAAGTACTAACTCGTCCATATTGTAAAAACCCTCACAAGCCCAAACATCAGGAAGCTGTAGGATTCGCCTGTGTGGGCATAGGTGGCTGATAACTGCTGTGTTTTTTTAATTTTTATTTTCGTGAGGAAGTTCTTCAAACCAGAGGCCAGTGATTTTTACCAGATTTAGCAAAATGTTGTGGTTTAATGGTGTGTTTACTTTCTTTTGAATCCAATTTCACTTTAACTCCTTGCCATACTTATCGAAGACTGCCGAAATCCAGTGTCTTGTACTCCTGAAACTACAGTTCATAGCTCTTAAGTGCCTCCCTTCTAGCCTACAAAGTGGAAAGAAACTGACTAATGTGAAACCATCCTATGAACTGATGTTTAAATAAGTCTTTTCTAGCAACCCCAACAGGTGACACTGTGTTAAGTGTTTGATCTCCATCCGGGAAATGATGGTTTTCCAACGTGAGTTAGCCTTAAACTCCGAGGTTGATCAGATCCTATGTTATCTGTGGCCGTCCATGTTTGTTACTGTGTAATAATGTAAAATGTTTACCTTCCATGTCCAAGGGCCAAGCCAAATTATACCACCCTCGGTAGTGTTCAACCCTTAGGGCCCTTTCTCCGTGGAGCTTCAAGAGTAAAAACAACTCCTTGAAATAACATGAACTTGAACGTTCGCCCTAATTGCATTAGGCCTACCTGTTTTCTGCATATTTCTGCCATGGCTCACTTGTAAACATTTTTCTTTTTCCTTCTGGGCCCACTCAGAGTTCTTGGGCGAAGCCTGGTGTGTAATTCAAACTATAAATCGATAGTGTTTTGGTGACTCATTATTAATGTCTGCAAGTTCCAAAGTTAAATGAGATGATGTAAACCATTTAAAGAAATCATGTCTAATCTATTAAACATGTATTTAAGGTTGTTTGCTGTTTTTATTAAATGTTTAAAAAAACAACAACAAGTAGAGCCCTAACTGGTTTGGCTCAGTGGATAGAGTGTCAGTCAGCCTGTGGACTCAAGGGTCCCAGATTCGATTTCGGTCAAGGGCATGTACCTTAGTTGTGGGCACATCCCCAGTGGGTAGTGTGCAGGAGGCAGCTGATCAATGTTTCTTTCTCATCAATGTTTCTAACTCTCTATCCCTCTCTCTTCCTCTCTGTAAAAAATCAATAAAATATATTTTAAAAAGGAAAAAAAAGAAAATGAATAATGTTATAAAATAAATACATAAATAAATAAATTAAATTAAATTAAAAAAACAAGTAGAATTGAGTATGGCTCAGCTGAGGATGACTAATAGCTTCTCAGTTTTCATTATAAACATCATTAGGAAAAACAGTGTGTGCAAATGAATGGTTTCTTATCCAAATTATTAGCTTGCCTATGCTGTGAAAGGGAACTTCTTCCTTTTCTCAAAAATAAAAACCAACAAAAAAACACAACACTTTTGCTATAGCAGTAAAGATGAATATATCTTTAGATTTGATTAAGGCAGACGTAATTGTGAGAATATATTATTTTAATCCACTGTGAGGTTGTGAGCTAAGTTATAAGTAATGCTATATAATCAACCCCACCCGTGATATTGATCATGTCAAACTGATTTTTTTAGTCAGTCAAAGCTGAGTAGAAATGTAACAGTAAGCTCAAATGTTTTCAGAGAGTGAAAATTATTTTATGATACTTGGTCATGGGTAAAAGATTCCTGAAAACCATGAGGGGGAAAAGTGTAACTAAAGTTAGGCAGATGCTGAACAAAATATTTGTAATTCAAGTGTGACACATGGGCATAAATCTGAGTTAACCAAATCCACGTCTTCTGAAATCCTTGCTACATGTACATCTTTGCCCTTATGCCCTTCACAGGCTGCTCCTCAGCCCTGCTTACCTGCTTACCAGCCTTCTCAGGGTCTGTCAGGAAGTGGGAAAGCCTGCTACTGTTTGCTTGTAAGTGATCTTATTTAATGGAAAGTCAAGGTTTTCATTCATTCCATTCACTCAAGAAGTAGTTAGGGCACCTGTTTGCTGGGCTGTCGCTTGGACTCAGGTACAGCAGTGACCCAACGCAAACAAAATCTCTGTCCTTATAAAGCTCACTTTCTAGTGGTTTTATTATATGAGATGATACTTATTTGCAAGGCTACTGTTTTAGTAGTAAACTCTGAAAGCAACTGTTATGAGGGCTTTCATCAGGCCAGCCCCTGGCAAAAGCCTTTTAACAGTCTGTCTGCAAGTTTTACAAAGAGCTTGTTGATGTGTGTGTATTCAGGGAGGGATTGCCCTGTCCCTTAACTCAGCACCTTGCTCTGGACATATCATTCTGTGTTTACTCAACTTCTCACAAGTGAGGTTTGGCTACAACTTTGAACCTTCAAAGACAAAGCAGGAAAAGAACCATCAGATTAATCAATTTAGTTGCTCATTAGTAGTTCAGATAGAGAAATGATAAGGGCCAAAACCGGTTTGGCTCAGTGGATAGAGCGTCGGCCTGCGGACTGAAAGGTCCCAGGTTCGATTCCGGTCAAGGGCATGTACCTGGGTTGCGGGCACATCCCCAGTAGGAGATGTGCAGGAGGCAGCTGATGGATGTTTCTCTCTCATCGATGTTTCTAACTCTCTATCTCTCTCCCTTCCTCTCTGTAAAAAATCAATAAAATATATTTAAAAAAAAAAAAAAGAAATGATAAGGTAATGTAATAATAGGTAATACCTGAGTAGCACTACCTTCTGAGAACTGCTGTATTATTTATAAAATTGTAAGCAAATATATGTACTAGTATATATCCATATATATCTTAAATGAATACACACACACACACATATATATATGATACATCTTAAGTAAAGATATATAATCTTAATTAAATATATCCATACATATATTAAGGTCATATATATATGACACAAATATACCTATATGCACATATACACACATTTACTTAAACCTCTAACAACCCTCCTTTGACAGATGAGAACAGTGAAAATGAAGTCCAAAGATGTTAAAAAAAACTTCCCAAGTCATACAGCTATTGAACATTTAGACTTGTGCCTCTGTCTACTGACCACAGTGATTTGGGGTCTCCTATGGGCTTCACCTTACAATCTGTATTACTCTTCCCTCCCCTATCACAGATGCAAGGGCAGCTGCAGAAAAGCCAGACACTAGTAGCAAAAACACTCTTTCATGTTGCCTTTAATTATTTTTTGGAGACATTTATTCTGAGTTCTATTAAACACCTAGACTCTAAGAAAGTTCTTAATAGAAAAACATAGAGAAGTAACAAAATGGTTTTCCCTCCATGTTTAACTTATACAATGCTGAAATTTCTTACTAGACGTGCTTTAAATTTTAAATAAGCTCTATTTTAGTTCTGAATCTAAAGAGAAATACAACCTTTAAAATTTTTCATGTTAACAAATACAGAAGTTCCTATGTTATACGAAGACTCCAATCAAGTTGATATCCCATTTCAATATCCCCTACATTTCAGTGACTTCGTGCAATTAACTTTGAATATTTTATTATAAATATTTAACATTTCATATTTCAACTCACCAAAAAACAGCTTAGAAAAATATGACCTGTTCTATGTTATTTAAAAAAACAAAACCCCCCACACATTTCTAATTGATTAATTCTACCCCTTTTGGGGGGGAAAATGTCTACTGTTTTGAAATAGTCTCTGTTGACATAGCAGACCTGGTCCTGTTTAATAAAGATGGTGAAGAAGAATTTGTTAGGCTGCTTTAGTTCCTTCTCCACTTCCAAAATACACTTAAAAAATCAATATGCTTGGACAGGGAGTTATACTCATGATATGGGCTTAAAGTGATAAATAAATCATTGGATTGGAAGCTTTTTAATACGATCAATTTTTGCTCATATTAAAAGGCATTAAAACCCTTTGCCTTTTAAATTAATTTTAAATATATTACCCTCAATATATTTCCCAACAGTGCTGAGTGGAACTAAGCTGCTTTACTGAAGGAAAGGAGAAGCACCCTTCACCTCCTTCCATCACAAACATGCCTCAGCGAATGCTGAAGGGAAAGACGGCAGGAAAAGATGGGTCTGTTGTGTTGTAATTTTTTTTTTTTATGTTCTTAGATTTGGTATCAGAGGAACCAAAAAAACAGCAATTATCTGTGTGGACTTTTATTCATTAGAATTGGCCACATTCTTACTTTTAACACTAAGGCATGAGACATGACAGAAACAATGGCTTCCAGTCACTAGTAACCCAAATTTTAACTAACCTGGGATGTGTAGACAGAATATATTTTTTCTTTTTTTTAAATATGTTTTTTAATATTTTTTATTATTGATAATATTACAGATATCCCATTTTCCCCCCTTTTCCCCCTCCTCCCAACTCCTAACCCCTCTCCCCCAGGTCTTCACTACCCTATTGCCCATTTCCATGGACTATGCATATAAGCATATCCTATATAATAAAGAGGTAATATGCAAATTGACCATCACTCTAACACACAAGATGGCCGCCCCCATGTGGACACAAGATGGCCAGTAGGGGAGGGCAGTTAGGGGGGACCAGGCCTGCAAGGAAGGGCAGTTGGGGGCAATCAGGCTGGCAGGGGAGCAGTTAGGAGTCAATCAGGCTGGCAGGAGAGTGGTTAGGGGGTGATCAGGCTGGCAGGCAGAAGCGGTTAGGGGTAGGCGAGCGGTTGGGAGCCAGCTGTCCTGGATTATGAGAGGGATCTCCAACTGTCCGTTTAGGCCCAATCCCACCAGACCTAAACAGACAGTCGGACATCCCTTGAGGAGTCCCAGATTGGAGAGGGTGCAGGGTGGGCTGAAGGACACACACACCACCCCTGTGCATGAATATCGTGCAACAGGCCTCTAGTAAGTATATAAGTTCTTTGATTTATCTCTTCTCATCCCCCACCCCATTGAGGTATGTGCATCTGTTCCATGCCTTCCTGCTTCCTGTCTTATTTTGTTGGTCAGTTTGTGGTTCATTAGCTTCCACAAATAAGTGAAATCATGTGATACATTTCTATCTCAGTTTGGCTTATTTTACTTAACATAATATTTTCCAGGTCCAGCCATGCTGTCCCAAAGAGTAAGAGATCCTTCTTTTTTACAGCTGCATAGTATTCCATAGTGTAAATGTCCCACAGTTTTTTTATACATTCATCTGCTGATGGGTACTTGGCTGTTTCCAGATCTTAGCTATTGTCAACAATGCTGCTATGAACATAGGGGTGCATATATATTCTTTCTGATGTCTATTTCAGGTTTCTTAGGATATATTCCTAGAAGTGGGATCACTGGGTCAAACGGAAGTTCCATTTTTAATTTTTTGAGGAAACTCCATATTGTTTTCCTTGCATTCCCACCAGCAGTGAACTAGTGTTCCCTTTTCTCCACATTCTTGCCAGCACTTGTTGTTTCTTGATTTTTTTATGATAGCCATTTTGACAGGTGATAGTTCATTTTAGTTTTAATTTGCATCTCTCTGTTGATTAGTGATGTTGAGTATTTTCATGTCTCTTGGCCATCTGTATGTCCTTTTTAGAGAAGTGTCTATTTAGGTTCTTTGCCCATTTTTAAATTAGATTGTTTATCTTCCTGTTGTTGAATTGTATGAGAACTTTATATATTTTGGATAATAACCCCTTAGCAAATGTATCATTGGCATATATGTTCTCCCATTCAGTAGGTTCCATTTTCAACTTGATGGTGGTTTCTTTTTTTATTTTTTAATATATTTTTATTGATTTCAGAGAGGAAGGGGGAGAGAGAGATAGAAACATCAATGATGTGAGTGAATCATTGATCAGCTGCCCTTTGCAAGCCCCCTACTGGGGATTGAGTTCACAACCAGGGCATGACCGGAATCAAACCCAGGACCCTCCAGTCCGCAGGCCGTCACTCTATCCACTGAGCCAAACCAGCGAGTCTGATGGTGGTTTCTTTTGCTGTGCAGAAGCTTTTTATGTTGATGTATTCTCATTTGTGAAAGTTTCCTTTATCCTAGGAGATGTAACCATAAACACTGCTGCATGAGATGTCTGAGATTTTACTGCCTATGTTCTCCTCTACTATTTTTATGGTTTCATGCCTTACATTTAAGTCTTTTATCCACCTTGAGTTTATTCTGTGTGTGGTATAAGTTGGTGATCTAGTTTCATCTTTTTGCATGTGGCTGTCTGGTTTCCCCAGCACCATTTATTGAAAAGGCTGTCTTTACTCCATTGTATGTTCTTGCCTCATTTGTCAAATATTAATTGACTGTAATGGTGTGTGTCGATTTCTAGGGTCTCTATTCTGATCTATATGCCTGTTCTTGTGCCAGTACCAACCTGTCTTGGTTATAATGGCTTTGTAGGATAGTTTGATATCCAGTATTGTGATCCCTCCTACTTTTTTCTTCTTTCTCAAGATTTCTGCAGCTATTCGAATTTTTTATGGTTCCATATAAAATTTTGAAATATTTGTTCTAGCTCTTTGAAGTATGCCATTGGTACCTTAATAGGGGTTGGTTTGAATCTGTAGATTGCTTTGGGTAGCATAGACATTTTAATGATGTTAATTCTTCTAATCTATGAACATAGCATATGCTTCCATTTCTTTGTATCTTCCTCTATTTATTTTTTAAATGTCCTATAGTTTTCCAAGTAGTCTTTTATTTCCTTGGTTAAGTTTATTCCTAGGTATCTTATTTTGTTGTTGTTGCAATGATAAATAGAATTGCTTTTTAGTTTCTCTTTCTGAGAGTTCATTATTGGTATATCAAAATGTCATTGAGTCCTAGCTGGTTTGGCTCAGTGGATAGAGTGTCAGCCTGTAGACTGAAGGGTCCCAAGTTTGATTCCAGTCAAGAGCATGGTGCCTGGGTTGTGGGCTCAATCCTCCAGTAGGGGGCGTGTAGGAGGCAGCCAATAAACGATGCCCTCTCATCATTGATGCTTCTATCTCTCTTTCTCCCTTCCTCTCTAAAATCAATAAAAATATATTTAAAACATAAATAAAATAAAATAAAAATGTCATCGACTTGCAGATGTTGATTTTGTATCCTGCTACTTTGCCGAATTCATTTATTAAGTCTAGTAGTTTCCTGGTGGAGTCTTTAGGGGTTTCTATGTACAATGTCATGTCATCTAGAAATAATGACAGTTTTTACTTCCTCCTTTTCAATTTGGATGCCTTTTATCTCTTCTTCTTGTCTGATTGCTGTGGCTAAGACTTCCACTACTGTGTTGAATAAGAGTGCTGAATAAGAGTGGTGAAAGTGGGCATCCTTATCTTGTTCCTGTTCTTAAGGGAAACGCTTTTAGTTTTTGCTCATTGAGTATTATGTTGGTTATAGGTTGTCGTATATGGCCTTTATTATGTTGAAGTATTCCCTCTATTCTCACTTTGCTGAGAGTTTTTATCAAAAAAGGAGGTTGAATTTTGTCTAATGCTTTTTCTTCATCTATTGATATGATCAGGTGGTTTTTATCTTTCAATTTTTTTATGTGATGTATCACATTTATTCAATTGCAAATATTGTACCAGCCTTGCATGCCTGTAATAAATCCCACTTGATCATGGTATGTTATCTTTTCAATATATTTTTTAATCTGATTTGGTACTATTTTGTTGAGGATTTTAGCATCTGTGTTCATCAGGGATATTGGCCTATAATTTTCTTTCTTTGTAGTGTCTTTATCTGGTTTTGAAATTAGGGTAATGCTGGCTTTGTAAAAAGAGCTTGGAAGTATTCCTTCCTTTTGAATTTTTTTCTCTTTACATTTTTAACATATTTTTATTGATTTCAGAGAGGAAGGGAGAGGGAAAGAGAGAAAGACACACAAATGATGAGAGAGAATCATTGATCAGCTGCCTCCTGCATGCCCTACACTGGGGATAGAGCCGGCAACCTGGGCATGTGCCCTGACAGGCAATCAAACTGTGACCTCCTGGTTTATGGTCAATGATCAACCAGTGAGCCACACCGGCTGGGCAAGGATATTTTTCGTAGAGATTTTTTTAATCTAAACATAAAGAGAAGATAAATATAGAGGATATTTTATTTGATTTAAAATTATTTTTGCAGAAATGGTCAAACAATATCAGACAGGAGAGAGAGATTGGTCTTTTACAATTTAGTCTATCTTCTTACCTCTTAACAATTCTATTAGAGTCCAAAAGTCATATGGACCAACTTCCTTATTTAGAAAACAATCTTCACCATCATTAAGGAGAATTAAGGGTTGAAAGAAACAATGAAACCTTCCACCCCAGAGGCAGGAATTTCTTACATCTCTGACAGATGGTTTCTCAGCTCAGCTTGGACTTTTCAAGACAGTATTTGTTACGAGCAGAAATGCAATATTGGGGACCCACTGTAATTATAAGAAATATTAATTATGCTCTGTTAACTGTGATTGTTTTGTTCTGATTCTAGAAAGCACATTCTAACCTGGCTGGGAGTTGCACACAGGACCTCAGAGCTCATCTGGAAATGTGTTCTATCCTCTATCCAGGAGCTGCCTATTATGGAAAGATTAACAACCTTGTTGCAGAAACCAAAGGCACCAGACCTTTGCATACCCCTAGCCTTTGCAAATCCCCCAACCCACAATTACCTGTAAAATGCCCATTTTGCATTCCCATTCTTATCCCTTTTGCCTACTTCCCCATGTAATCTTTGTCCTGCTCCCCAATATAAGCAGCTGACTTTTGGTGGGGTACAGAGCAGATTTTTGTGGATGGCCTGCTGCTCTCCCATATTGTCCACATTATTGGAATAAACACTCATATATGATTCAACCCTGTCTTTGCTGAATTGACTCAAGTAGTGACAGGCAGCCCGGACCCATTGACTGTCCGGTTTCATATTAATTGTGTTTTTCATGCAAAGACTGAAGGGAAGGCTGTCAATAGCTGAGCTTATAAACCCTACTGTCTACCAGTGAAGGAAGAAAGCTTGTCCAAGCTTTCAGGAATAATCTATATATACCATTCATCCTGCTTGTATATTGCAATGAAACATTTTTAAAGATTCTCTCTTTTTTTTTTTTTAAATATATTTTATTGATTTTTTTACAGAGAGGAAGGGAGGAGGATAGAGAGTTAGAAACAGATCAGCTGCCTCCTGCACACCCCCCACTGGGGATGTACCCACAACCAAGGCACATGCCCTTGATGGGAATCGAACCCGGGACCCTTCAGTCTGCAGGCCGATGCTCCATCCACTGAGCCAAACCGGTCAGGGCAAGATTCTCTTTTTTTAAAAAGAAATCAGTGTTTTGTTCTTTTACCATGATACTTGCAGTATATCTTTTTAAATGATGCTTCATTCACTGAGTCTAAGCAGCAGGGTTTTGAGAGCCTTGAAAGTAATTAAAATTGCTTCAGGGGAAAAAAATGACTGCGGGTATAGAAGTCAAGGATTAAGTAGTAGGCACCCTGCTTGGGTTATTGGAATCTCAACCTGGTTCAATTTAGGAAAAGCCCTAGGCTGCTGTTCAGGTCTAGCTAGAGGATATCAACAGGGGGCTTTTCCTGGTAGCTTGCCCTGGCAGACCTAAACAGGTGCAATAAGAAAGAAACTGAGGCCATAGATGTCACAGAAGCAAGAAGCTAGCCTGGAAGGATGAAAGATGTCATGGATCAACTCTCCCTCATACCTCCTCCCAAAGTTAACTAATTAGATTCCAACAGACATTTGTATTACATACAAGATCATTTATTAACATGTTACTAACATCCAGGCCAAAAATAAAGTAGTCTTACAGGATCTCAAATTCAAAACTTTAAATATTTGAAAAGTCATTGTTGGGGGAAAATAACATTGAGAGGAACATGCAGAAAGTTTATATCATATCATTTTGATTACCCACTTTTAGGAACAAAAACTAAATTAAATATGTTCTTATACATTTCTGAAGGAGGACTATTTTAGCCTTAACCTTTTATTAGAAACAATGAAAGGCAGGAAGAAAAAATAAATAAAATAGCACCTTGGAGTACATTAGAACAAGAACACAGATTCCAAGTATTTAACAGCAAGAGTTTAGCAAAATTTATCATTGCACTTATTCATAATGCTGATATTTTTAGCAAACAAAACAAAAACAGAAACAGAAGAGTAATAAAGGCAGAAATAGAAGATACAGTGAAAGGGGTAGCATTCAAGGGCATTAGAGAACCCATGTAGTACTTTTTATGGCTAAAATAATTCAGGTTTATGAATATTATTCTAGGTATTTATACCATGTAAGATTTGAATTACAATGAAAATGTGACATTCATGAAATACTGTCCACTCTAGGTTTGGTTGGGTACCAAAATAAATGTATACTTTATTATGTTGATATTTATTCAATGAAATTTCTGAGTTTATCTTTTATGTGATGATGTCATTTCATTGGGCATGTTATAAAAGTTTTAATATGTCATTGAAGAGTCAACCCTATGAACAGGGAAACAGTCTACTATTTATTGAAATCTAAAATCCTGGGACTTCAGAGCTTGAGTAGATAAGTAAAGGTCACCTAATTCAACTCCCAGCCAATAGGAGAATGCCTTCCAGATCATTTTGACAGGTGTGTCTGCCCAGCCTCTCCTTAATCACTTCCAATGATAGAGATCATTGTACTTACTCAGATCTCCTATTTCTTTGCTTTATAACTTTGGTTGCTTTCTTAATAGTAACTAAAACCATATCTATAACTTTCATTCATTTTTGCAAGTTTTTCATCCATAAAGAGAGAACCAAAGGTTTGGAAAAAGTTTCCAACTGTGTTTTGTTTTACTTCAAGCTAAATACCCGAGATCATTCCCCAATATAATGTATACAAAAGTGAAGCTTTTATTACCTACTTTGATCTAAACACTTTATTTCTGCAAATGGGAAACAGCATTAAGTACTGTTAGCTTTTTTAGCAGCTCAGTCACATCATTGTTTCAATTGAATTTTCATTTATCAAAATACCTTGTCTTCTTCCAATAAGCCAGTGATTCTCTTTATGCCCCTGTACACATCAAATAAAAATAACTGGCATAAATCTGTACTATTCCCATCCTCCGTGACCAGTCCTGAAAGTGACTAAGAGAGAAATGAAGGCTAGTAGAGTGAAGAACAGAAAAATTGCCATTGAATTCATTTTTTGTTTCTTTTGTTTCTCATATTTTCATACTTTCTTCTTTTGGGAGCAGCCATAAATAATTCTCTGCATTTCCTCAATATTTAGCAAAGAACCTAGCACAGAGCAAGTGCTCAAAAATTTTTTGTTGATGGACTTATCTGAATTTTCATGTCAGACATAATTCAGTAAAGGAAGCTAGAATTCAGAATGCCATCAGGTGGCAACATGTGATTTCAACAGACATTTATTTATGGGACATAAACAAAACCCAATAAGTGCCTAGAAGAAAGGTAAGAATTGCTTGATCTTCTTATATTCTTCCCTCCACTGCTCAATGACTTTGTTTTCCAGGCACAGAATTCAGTTCTCTGAGAATTTAGCTGCATTATAGTGTGTGTGTGTGTGTGTGTGGGGGGGGGGGGGGGGGGCAGGGGGGAGGAACGGGGGAGTTGTTTGTTTGTTTGTTTTTGTCGGTTATTTAGAGAACTTAACTACTCTTTAAAACATTATTTCTGAAATACAATTTAAAAAAAAATCTGATGTGCACATGAAATAGTTGCAGTGTACATTTTACTCCCCTGAGGACTGCTTTGCCTAGTCTGCAGCTTATTATACCTCTTGATTCTTATCATTATTTTTGCTGATGACCTTATAGATTTTGGCAACTTTTCAATAAAGAAGTAAAAATAAAATTCAAAATTAGTTAAATTTAGAAAATTGCTGGTAGTGGCAGGTGGTAAATATTTATGTTTATCCTATATAACAAAGAGGCAATATGCAAATTGACCATCACTCCAACATACAAGATGGCAACCACAAGATGGCCTGCAGTGAAGGGCAGTTGGGGGGGACCAGGCCAGTAGGGGAGGGCAGCTGGGGGGGACCAGGCCTGCAGGAGAGGGCAGTTGGGGGGAACCAGGCCTGCAGGGGAGGGCAGTTCAGGGGAACCAGGCCTGCAGGGGAGGGCAGTTGGGAGTGACCAGGCCGGCAGGGGAGGGCAGTTAGGGTTGACTGGGCCATCAGGATTAGGCCTAAATGGTCAGTCAGACATCCCTCAAGGTGTTCCAGGTTGGAGAGGGTGCAGGCTGGGCTGAGGGACATACACCTCATGCATGAATTTTGTGCACCAGGCCTCCAGTTATCTATAAACATGATTGATTTTGTGCTATCTTTTCAACCCCAAATATTATTGGAATATTGTATTCATTGGGACTTTTCAGAGAAACAGACCAATAGGAGATAGACAGATGATGATAGATGATAGATAGATAGATAGATAGATAGATGATAGAGATTTTTCTCAAACGATTATGGAGGCTGACAAGTCCTCAGATGCTCAGGATGAGTCTGCAAGCTGGAGTCCCACAAGAGCCAATGGTGTAATTCCAGTCCAAAGATCTGCAAGTTCCATATCTGGGAAGAGCCAGTGTTTCAGTTTGAGTCTGAAGACAGGAACAAAACAAAAGCATGTTTCAGCTCAAAGGCAGAAAGAATTTCCTCTTTTTCAGAGAAGGTCAGTCTTTTTGTTCTATTCAGGCCTTCAACTAATTTGATGGGCCCACCTATATAAGAAAATAAAATCTGCTTTACTCCATCTATTGATTGAAACCTTAAACTCATCCAAAAATACTCTCTCTAAAACATTCTGAATAACGATTGACCAAATATCTGGGCAGCCCAATCAAGTTGACGCAATTAGTCATTATATAGATCAAAGTATTTGAACCAAAGGAGTAAAAGTGAGCATAAGTTAAGTTGAAGGGTGTTCTTTTATTCAACAAATATTTAAATGTTTTCTGTGCATTTGAAGGTAAATGGGACAGAGACACTTTTTTTCATGTAGCAGAGATGCAGGTTTTAAAACAAAAGTGTAAGTGTTGAAGAAAAATGCTGTTGGAGGAAATAAGGGGCAGCTACCTCGACTGTAGAACATGCTAGAAAAGTTCTAGATGGAGGGTCCAGTGTGCTCAAAGTCCTGGCAGGAGTAAGTGTCAGAGCATTGAGAAATTCAAAGCACATTGTGCCTGGCTGAAGACAGTGGTGGGGTATGAGTGAGACCTGAAGCCAGGGGTGTAGCACGAGACAGGTCTTAATGTCTTATGGATGTGTTAGAGTTTGGGAGACCATTTCCTAAGAGAGTTGACAAGTTATACAGGGTTTAAGCAGGCAAAGGACTGGTCCAATTTTCATTTTTAAAAGAAAACCAGTTCAGCTCAGTGGATAGAGCATCATCCTGCACACTGAAGGGTCCTGGGTTCAATTCCAGTCAAGGGCATGTACCTCAGTTGCAGGCTCCAGGCCCTGGTTGTGGACATGCAGGAGGCAACCAATCGATTTGTCTCTCTCATATCGGTGTTTCTCTCTGTCTCTCCTTCTCCCTTCCACTCTCTCTAAAAATCAATGAAAAAAATATCCATTGATTTAAAAAAAACACTGAGGTCAGAGAGGACAAAATTAGAGACAGAGAAAGACCAGTTATGAGGCCATTATACAAAACTGTGAAAGAGATGATGGTGGATTCAACCAGGATTGTGACAATGGAAATGGACTAAAATACATAGATTTGAGAGATACTTAATAGACTGTGTGTGGTGATCAGATGGCTGTACAAGTTGAGGGAGGGAAACAAATGCAATTGGCAGTAAAGTGAATGCAGACTGAGAGCCTTGAGGACCTCAGAAAGTAAGCGAAGAGGAAACTGTAAGAGATGAGGAAATAAATGCTCAGAGAGGCAGGAGATCCAGAGAATGTGGTATCACTGACAACAAAAGAGAGGGAGGACATGTTCAGTATCATCAAATTCAGCTAAAAATCAAAGCAAATTAAGAACAGAATCAACAACCATTGTATTTTAAAGTATTTGGGAAGGAGGAGTGAGTGTAAGAATGGGAGGATGGTAGGTTAAAATAGATTGAGGATGGCACAGTCAGTTGGAGCGTAGGCCTGTGTACCAAAAGGTTGGGGGTTCAATTCCCAGTCAGGGCACATACCTAGGTTGTGGGTTCCATCCAAGTTGGGGCGTGTATGGGAGGCAACAGATCAGTATTTCTCTCTCACATTGATATCTCTCTCTCTCTCTTCCTCTTTCTCTAAAATCAATATATATATATATATATATATATATATATGCTACCTAATAATAGAGAAACATGGTAATTAGCCGTACCTCCACTACCCTTCCCATTGGCTAATCAGGGCGATATGCAAATTAACTGACAACCAAGATGGCGGCCGGCAGCCAGGCAGCTTGAAGCCAACAGGAGGCTTGCTTGCTTCAGTGACGGAGGAAGCCAATGTTCCCCACCTGCCTTGCCAGCCTCTGAGCTTGCAATTTAAGAAACATTGTTACAAATATAGAAGCTAAACAAAACCCCAGAAACCTGCTTTCAGCCAGCCGGGCTTCAGCCAGCAGGACCGCAACATTGTTTCAATTATAGAACAAACGCAGATCCCTGCTTTCAGCCAGCTGGGATCTCAGAGCTGGAGTGAGCAGGACCGGAACAGTGTTACAATTATAGAACCCAAACAAACCAGATACCTGCTTTCAGCAGCCAAGGCCTCAGAGCTGGAGCCAAGCCTCAGAGCTAAAGCTGGCCCAGAATTTAAAAAAAAGAAAAAAAGGAGCGGTTGGGAGCTTCAGTCACCCGCCAGCCTGAAAACGGCCCTCAGCCCCTCACCCAGACTGGCCAGGCACCCCAGTGGGGACCCCCACCCTGAAGGGGGTGTGACCAGCTGCAAACAGCCATCATCCCCTCATCCAGGCTGGCCAGGCACCCCAGTGGGGACCCCCACCCTGATCCAGGACACCCTTCAGGGCAGCCGGCCCCCACCAGTGCACCAGGCCTCTATCCTATATAGTAAAAGGGTAATATGCCTCCCAGCACCGGAATCAGCAGAGCCGCGAGGCCTCCCGGCACCAGGATCAGCGTGACAGGGGGCAAAGCCCAAACCCCCTGATCGCCCTGCGGCTCTGTGTGTGACAAGGGCCGGGGCCACAACCTCCCTATCTGCCCTGCTCTGTTCGTGACAGGGGAAGGTGCCCCAACCCCCTGATCAGCCCTGCTCTGTGCCTGATGGGGGGGGGGCTCCCCAACCCCCTGATTGCCCTGCGGCTCTGTGTGTGACAGGGGGCGGTGCCCCAACTCCCCTATCGGTCCTCCTCTGTAAGTGACAGAGGGGAGCTCCCCAACCCCCTGATGGGCCCTGCTCTGTGCGTGACAGGGGGTGGAGCCACAACCTCCCTATAGACCCTGCCTTGAGTGTGACAGGGGGTGGTGCCCCAACCCCCAAATCGGCCCTACCCTGAGTGTGACAGGGTGCAGTGCCCCAATCCCCTGATCCATTCCTAACTTTAACTATTTTAGCATTTGTACAGATTTTTAGATGAGCTCTTCCCCATTTTATTTTTTTTCTTCAGATTCAGTCTGCTTGTTGTGAGAAAATAAATACATACATACATACATAAATACATACATACATACATACATAAATAAATGCCACATGCTAACCTGACTAGCTCAGGGAAAGCCTGCACTGGGGTTTTGCAAAATCAAAGACCTAAAGTAACCACAAAGGATGGTCTGCAATTAAAAATGTAACTAAAAGCAGGTTATAGTGGGTAATCATTTCCTAGGCCAGTATTTTCCCTGACAAGATCAACTTAGATCTTTACCAAGCCTGTAGTCTTTCTGCATCTGAGATAACATATCTGTGAAATGTCTGGGTAACTTGCAACTTCCCTTTTTCAGGACCCCTCAGGGTGCAAGTAGTGGCACCAGGGCAGAAACCACAAACTTCCTCATTGTTGTTGTTATCTTATCGTGTTAATTGTCGACTGTTAACTATCCTGTGCCCACCTGTGTACAAAAGCATGTGTCCATCATTTCACTCTTTATCCAATTCACTTTTTAGCCATTTCACTTTTTATCCAATCCCAGAGGTTTCCCCGTTTTGCTTTCTCCCGCCTCCCTAATCTATCACCAGTGGATTTCATGTAACCCACTTATATCTCCTCCTTTGATAGTAATTTATAAAAACAAGGTAAAAACCAGCCATTCTCCAGAGCATTATCCCAATCCGTTGAGATTCTGCTTCCCCACAATTGTCGACAGTTTGGCTCAAATAAACTCACAAAAATTCTTTACCGGTTTGAATGTTGTTGTTTTTTCATGGTAACATTGTTATCAGAACATTAGCTCTCTGGGAACCCTGATCGCAGACACTGTGTCTCCAGGACTTTCTGAGAGCTGAGACAGAGGCAACTGCACTCAGAGACAAATCACTTCATTCCATAGGACATGCTTTGGAATTAGTGTTTAAAATATTAGGTAACCCCATTTCCATTAAGTTTACAGAGTGTTTACTTCCATTTCAGAGACGTGAATTCCTAATATTAGTTCTAGGTCATCTATAAATAACTCCAGATTTGCTTACCAATGTGATGTGTTGTTTTAGTGGCATAAAATAGAAAACATAGATAACAAGGCATTCCATTTTCTTAGTCAAAGATTTTTTTAATCCAGAAAATTTTTTATTAATTTGGAAGCTGTATGTCACCCCTGGAGTTAGAAATCATCAGCCTTCCAAAACATTAAAAATAGAGTCAGCGTGCGTGTGTGTGTGTATGTGTGTGTGTAGTGGGGGGGGGGGGGGGGGGGGGGGACATACGTAATACTCTTTGTTTTAAAAGCAATAAAACAAAATTTTAAAAAAAATAGAGTCAGCGAAAACTTCCTATGGAAAGGGGTGTTTATTTGAGGATATACAAATTACAGAGTTCAAATTTTACCACACAAATTATATCTTTGGGATAATATGGTTACCTTAATGGTGGAAATTCTGTTAAGGGTCAACTTGCTGCCCCCAAATAGATAAAGGGGGCAATAAAAATTTCTCAAAATGGAAAAGGTCAGTGATTTAAGTTAGCTATTCAAAATGGCCTTTCTACAAAACTGCTTTCTCTACTCATGCCAAGTTTTCTTGAATAGGCCTATTCACTAAGCCAGTTAAATGTTGATAAATAATTTGATAACCAACTTTACTCCATACCAGTGCTGTCCAATAAAACATTCTGCAATGAGAAATGTTCTGTCTGCACTGCCAATTTGATAGTCATTAACCACATGTAATACCTGAACCACTTGAATGTATCTAATATACCTGAAGAACCAAATTTTAACTTGTATTTTATTTTCGCTAATTTAAGTTAAATAGACACATGTAGCTAGTGGCTACTGTGCTGAGTAGCATAACTGCACGCCCTACACTGGGGATCTAGCCCGCAACCCGGGCATGTGCCCTGACCGGGAATCGAACCATGACTTTCTGGGTCATAGGTCAGCGCTCAACCACTGAGCCACACCGACTGGGTGTTGGGGTCCAACCCCAACGGGTCCAGGGATCCCCAAAGGTGTGGACGGAGTCGGCGAAGAATGAATGACATGGAAACTGGTTTCAGTTCATCAGCATAGCGAGGTTCTCCCTCCAGGATCTCCAGCGAAGTTCTGGTCAGGATCTCCAGCGAAGTTCTGGTTAGGAACTCCAACCAAGTTCTGGTCAGGATCTCCAACCAAGTTCTGGTGCCATGTTCTCTCGCTAGGTTCTCCAGCTAGGTTCTCCAGGTTCTCCAGCCAGGTTCAGTCACCAGGTTCTTTAGCCAGGTTCTATCCAGCTTCTTTTGCCATGTTCTGTCTAGGTTCTCCAGTGAAGTTCTGTAGCCAGGTTCTGTCCAGGATCTTTTGCCACGTTCTCTGGCTAGGTTCTGGTTAGGATCTGACGAGGTTCTGATGTTTATTGTCTTGTTACATCCGTATTTATACCAGCCGATTTTAATCCTGTCAATTTCTATTACAAAGGTTAGGGCATTTCTTATCTCCATTCCAGGGAGTAAAGATTATGTAGCTTAACTACCTGCCTGGCACTTAATTAAGGGGTTGTATCCCCTCCCTAACCTCAGGGAAAAATCCCTACCTAGGAAAACAACCTTTCTCGGAGAGGTGACCTTGGTTAAAACACATAGCGCCAAGAAGGTGAGCAAACATATTAAGAACAGTATGCCATATATGCCAGGTCCCTTGAAACAGCAAGGATGGACCGGATCCCGGCAACTGGGCATCCATATATTATTCTGTAGGGAGTCAAACTACTCCAATCCTGAACAGGGCAATTGGTAACACCCAATCCCAATGCAGATGAGTCTCCTGGCATAGTTTGGTTATATTCTTCTTTAGGGTGTGGCTCATTTTCTATTTTCCCAGAAGATTGCGGGCAGTATGCTAAGTGGACTTTGTATGTGATACCCAAGGCTGAGGAAACCTGTTGAGTGACTTGGAAGGTAAAAGCTGGTCCTGAGGCAGCCACGGAGTCACTTGTGTGGTTTTGCTGCTTTTCTGGGCCTGGAGCTAAAATACAACTGAGGCCTCGATGTTATCCTTGGGTAGGAAAAGGTCAGGGAGTCTAGACTATCTGACTAGCGATATGAAAGATCCAGGGTCCAAGGTCCTAAATATAGGAGAAGAAAAATAATTACCTCTCCCCTTCTAGATTCTTGCTGAGACTCCCCATATCTATAACTTTCCACCCCCCACTAGCCTGGTCACCTCTTACTGCCCTACCTGCTGGCCTGGTTGCCACTCACAGCCCCCTCCCTCCCCCCCCGCCAGCCTGGTCACCCCACACAGCCTGCTGTTCAGTCATTTGGTTGTCCCTCACTAACCCCCCCTGCTGGCCTGGTCATAGGCAGCCATCTTGTGAGGGCGTAATAAAGAGGGTTATTTTGCATATTACCTCTTTATTATATAGGATGTGAACAAGGTGTGATAGGCCAGGAGCAAGCAAGAGGCATGTGTTCAGAGTCAGTCCCCTCTGTTAAACATGGACCAGAAAACATTTATTTACCAAACATTTGCTTTTCCATCTCTATGGGAATTGCCTTCTTGTCCTTTGGAGCTCCAAACCACAAACCACCCTCTCCCCCTTAACTCCTTAATGGCATATAAGCTCCAACTACCCAATGTGTTCTTGGTACCCCCATGTGCATATCCACAATAAATTTGGTTACTTTTTTCTGCTAATCTGTCTTATGTTGATTTTTTTAAAGCATCTTTTTAAAAAAATACATTTTTAAAATAGATTTTTACTGATTTCAGAGAGGAAAGGAGAAGGAGAGAGATAGAAAATCAGTGATGAGAGAGAATCATTGACCTGCTGCCTCCTGCACACCCCTACTGGAGATCGAGCTCACAACCCAGGAACATACCCTTGACTGGAATTGAACCTGGGACCCTTCTTCAGTCCTCAGGCCAACAGTCTATCCACTGAGCCAAACCAGCTAGGCCTATCTCATGTTGATTTGATTATTATTTCAGCCAGAAGAATGTAGGACGGTGGGAGAAAACATTATTTTTGACATCCCCACAATCCCAAGGAAAACTGAGTAACCCTGAAATGGCCTAAGCCACCACCTTAAATACCATCTCCAGCTAAACACTAACGGCTTTGGAGATAGGGAGAGAAGAAGAGTTAGGGAGGTGATCAGGAAGAGCACAGGAAACTAGGATAAGGTTGTGCATATTTAAGTCCTTGCCTCCTCCAAAGGTAAGGGTTTCTAGAGATTTAGAGTCATCCTCTTCTTCCTGGTTTGGAGAGGGAGACACCCTTACCAATGGAGATTTTCCTTGTAAATGTAAATGTGTCTTACTCCAGGTTAACTTCCGCTCAGTTTTCAGAGCTTCCGCTGTGTCTGCTGTTCCCTAAAAATAGCCGGCTCAAAATGAACAATATGCCAAAAAGAGGCCTATCTGGTGGGGGTATATTTTGCTCCCCTTGACTAACAACTTGAGGAGAGGATGGAGCAGCACCCAGGTGTCTGTGAATGGAACCTAACTAACCTTGGGCCACTTTAGGTCACTAACTGTTCCCTAGAGGGTAGGAGCTGCCGGGCCCACTCCTCCGGAAGTGCAGGTAGTCAAGGATATTTTCATTAACTTCATAATCTTAATATTTTCACATCAATTGAGAGGCACAAAGCAACTAATGGCAAATGCAAATTAACTAGCTTTAGAGGTAATCTAGCTACAAGGGTAGTCTGGGCAATTGCTACCTGTTCCCAGGAGGAAATAACAGAATGTAAGGATTGGTGCTGGCAAGTTCCAAACCTGGGGTCAGCAAACAAGGTCAGGGGTACTTCAGAGAACGGCCCACAGTCTGCTGTCCCCCTCTCTCTGTCCCCTCTCACAGGCTGCTGCAGGCTAGGTTTCAGAGAGTGTATTTTTAGTAGGGGAGTTAAGACACCCCTAATTGCAGCCTGCAGAAAGGTCTGTGATAAGAACTTTGTTAAGGACACTTTTTCAGGAGGGAACAGATATACTGGGTGAGAACTCAAGTTTAATGGCTGAGAATCCTTCAGTGGATTCCTATTTTTCTACGCTAGAGAGTATGTATATGATCTGAGCCTGTTACAGACGATGAGGCTGCTACAGACAGGCCTGCACTACAGTTTACTGACCTTCATGGAGTCCTAACAAAGGACAATCCTGGTCCCAGACCTATTTCCACATTGTCCAAGCAAAAAGGTTGAAATCCATTTAGCCACAGGCTATAGAAGTGTAAATAAGAGAGAAGGATTCACTAGTAGATTATCTCCTTGCTGCTGGATTTACGGTTGTATATAACACCCATCCCCCCCTTTTTTTTTTTTTTTTGTAATTCTCTTATCTGTTATCTCAGAGTTAAAAGACATTCATATTAAAACAAAAGCACCATTACAGAAAAAATGAGTGTATGATGATAATGTTAACCAAGTAAGTGATAAATATAATATATATAAGTATATATTAATAACATTTTTGTATTAGTTCGGGCTGTTATTTTGATTACTTTGCATAGTATATTAAGTGATTTATACAGCTGAACTCTTATACATTTTGTAAAAGACAAGCATATCTTAAAGTAATTTACTTAAAATTTTCAAACAGAAATTTGCAAGTCTTTCATCCTTTAAAATGTCTTTGCTTTGTTCTGGGATGTACTTATTAGTGAATGGCCCAAAGGAATGGTTACATTAGCATGTTTATCGCAGCATATTTTAAAAATATGCCCTGTTACAAATTTGACAAGTACAGATACGGTTTAACTTTAGAAGTGTTAATTAGGAATAAAATAGACTTGGATAATTTTATCATTCAAATAGCAACGAAGTCTAAGAGAAAGATATTTTAATGCTCTTCTTGAAGGTTCACATAATTTAGTTAAATTTTATAACATTTAATTTTTGAAATGGGTATGCCCATTTATATGGCATAAAATTTAAAAACTATGAAAGAGAATGAGAATAAAGCAAAAAAAAATCACATGGAAGTATTTGATGTAGTCAAATACATTGAAATATGACTTCAATGCTTACATATTTTTTATCAGAATTCATGGTTAGAACTAAGAAAATTGCTTGTGCTTTAGGGAAAGCAACTAATTGAGATTCTCAAAATAAGCTGGTTTATGTATATCAATCATTAAATATTTTGATGGAGTTGAATGTCATTCATAGATCTTACTTGTTTGTCAACATGGTAGATTCAATTATCCTATCTAATAAAGAGAGAATATGCTAATTGACCCTCATGCTGTCGCAAAGATGGCAGCACCCACAGCCAATAAGGAGGGGATATGCTAATTTACTGCCATACCCTCAAAGATGGCGGTGCCCACAGCCACAAGATGGCCAGCAGGGGAGGAAAATTGTGGGTGATCAGGCCACCAGGGGAGGGCATTACGAGCGACCAGGCCAGCAGGGGAGGGCAGTTGGGGGGGGGGGGCAGGCCTGCAGGGAGGGCAGTTGCGGGAGACCAGGCCTGCAGGGGAGGGCAGTTAGGGGTGATCGGGCCGGCAGGGGAGCAGTTAGGCATCAATCAGGCTGGCAGGGGAGTAGTTAGGGGGTGATCAGACTGACAGGCAGAAGTGGTTAGGGGCAATCAGGTAGGCAGGCAGGCGAGTGGTTGGAAGCCAGTAGTCCCGGATTGTGAGAGGGATGTCCGAGGGGCCCCAGATTGGAGAGGGTGCAGGCTGGGCTGAGGGACAACCCCCTACCCCCGCCAATGCATGAATTTCGTGCACAGGGCCTCTAGTTATTAATAAATATTCACTCCCTCTTCCCACCCTCCATACACATGGGTGGACTGAACTTTCTTGTCCCTTGACTTTGGGTTTGGCTATATGACTTGCTTAATCGATGGGACATTAGAAGGATGTGATGAACAAAGGCTGAAAAGCACTTGCACAATTGTTTTGTTAAAAAGAAAACCAGACGCCCAAAATGGCATCACTCATGCTAAAAGCCCAGGATATCAAACCTAATTTAATATATGACCTAATTCCAGTTTCTACCTCTCCCAGAAGTATAATCTTAAACCAACCAGTCTGGAATTTTCTGGTCAAGCGTCAGTAGAGCAAAAGATCACAAGAACCCTCTCGAGGAGGCAAGCTACCTGACAAAACCTCACAGTTCCCTTCTCCCAGAAAGATGTCTTGATCTAAAAGTAATTATTTCTTTTCTTTGCTAATACCTCCCCTGCCATTCTTCCTATAAAAACCTTCCATTTTGTACAACCCCTGTTGCCTTCACGAATCAAAGCCTAATCAAACACAAATAGGAGTTTGCAGCACCCAAAGGAAGGGTTTATTATTTGAGGGAATGGCACCCAGCCTGGAGTCAACGGCAAGCTTGTTAGTGCTCAAATTCCTGGCTCCCTGATGGCTTCTAGGGAGTGGGTTATAGAGGAGAAAAACCACTAATCATGATGATTAAAAGGGGCTTCAGTTGTGGGCTCTACTGATGAGCTGGGTCCAGGAGAGGGAGTAGTTGACAGCTGCATCAGGTCCTGAACGTACAGAAAGGAGAAGGGGTCATGTTAAAGAAAAGGAGTTTCTGTGTGGTTACAGCCCTCGGAGCACCCTTCTACTTGCTAGGTGGGATGCTTCCCAAATCATTAATTGCTGAATAAAGTCAATTAGATCTTTAAATTTACTTAGTTAAATATTTTTCTTTTTTAGTTTCTTTTCCTGTACATTTGCTGTCCCCTTGAGAACATGCCTAGGCTAGTCTGTAGGTAAATGGAGCCAATCTGTATCTGATGAGCTGCCCCACCAACTCCAGACACATGAGAAATAATAAATGATTGTTTCTCAGGTTACTGAGTTTTGGAGTGGTTAGTTACACTGCATTATTTTGGCAATAGATAATCAATATAGCCACCAATATGAAACACTAGGGACAGACTGTCGTGCTTGGGTTTGAGTTCTAGTTCTGACATGACTAGCTGTGCGACCTTTGCACATTTACACATTCTCCTACTCTTAACAGTAAACATCTATCTTCCTGCATAAAGTCAACTCCTCCATTTGTGAACTGCATCTAATCACTTCTTCAAGTTCAGGATTTTGCTCCTACAGTGATTTGATTACCTCCTATATCATCAAATTTTCTCTCACCATAAGATCACTTAGTCAGCTGACAAACATACTTTAATAAACAAAAATATTTTTTAATGTTTTTATTGATTTCAAAGAGAGGAAGGGAGAAGGAGAGAGAGATAGAAACATCAATGATGAGAGAGAATCACTGATCAGCTGACTCCTTCACTCCCCCTACTGGGGATTGAGCCCACAGCCTTGGCATGTGCCCTGACCGGGAATCAAACCCATGACCTCCTGGTTCATGGATCAATGCTCAACCACTGAGCCACACTGGACAGGCAAACAAAAATATTTTAAAAACACAAAAACACCTCCCCCAACGTTCCAACTCTCTCTACCTACTACCCATTTCTCTGCTCTTCCTTACAGCAAAAATTCAAGAAAAAGATTCCCTACTTGTAGTCTCTACTTTCTCCCTGCTCATTCTCTCTTGAACACACTCTAACTAGATTTTGTCTCAACCTCTTATGGAAATTGCTTTTGTCAAATGGGTAACCAGGTCAGGGCAGATGAGACTGGTTGGTCACCCATTTGGCATCTTGGAGATGATGGGTGCCCTGGACTGGAATCGAACCCGGGACTATTCAGTCCACAGACTGACACTCTATCCACTGAGCCAAACCAGCTAGGGCCCCATCATTCTTTCTGGTTACATATGGACCATGGTTTCTTCCCTTAATACAAGTGAGATGAGGCCAAGATATTTAATAAAGACTTGGAACGCTACAATTAGAGATTCAAGGTATTACTTCCACTCTGCGTTCAAGGCCTTGTTTCCACATGAGGGGCCGACCGTGGCAACCCACATCCAAGAGCTGATGTCTAGAGCTCTGCCTTCCTAAAAGGGTAGTCTGCAGAGAAAAAGACCAAGTGTGGGGACAGGAATTCCTCCTGCAACCTGTCTAAGACCAGCCTCCCCCGTTTCCTGCCTAATCCCTATCTCTTCTTCAGGAACTGACACTAAGATTCACCCCTCCAAGGGAGACTCCACCCTCTGAGCAGGGAGTGTGGCTTTAAGTAACTGAGTCTTCAGCAAGGTGTCCAGGTCAGAATAGAGGCAGGCTAAGGCAGTGATTAAAATGCAGGCCTTGGGTTCAAATTTGCACTCTACCAAGCACCAGCTCTGTGGGTAGGTTACTAAATTCCTCTACGCCTCTATGCCCTCCTTTATAGAATAGGGACTTACCACATGGGTTCATGTAAGGATGAGGTGAGGTAACAGATGCCAAACCCTGGAAACTGTGTGGGACATACCAAGGCCCACACTAGCAGTAATGCAGAGGTTGTCTACCACCCACTCAACGGGCACCCGGGTGATTAGGAGCAATGTTCTCTTGCAAGAATACTGACTATGCAAGACCTAGTCAGAAGGTATATAAGCTGAAAAGGAAAGTGAAACCAGAGCATGGCAGAACCTTGGCCACTGGATGAAATAGTTCCCTTGATACTGTTATAATTAGCTAGTTATCCTATCTAATAAAGAGAGAATATGCTAATTAACCCTCACGCTGTCGCAAAGATGGTAGTGCCCACAGCCAAAACGGAGGGAATATGCTAATTGACTGCCATGCCCTCAAAGATGGCAGTGCCCACAGCCACAAGATGACAGCGTCCAGTCCCCTCATCCCCGCTGGGGTGTCAGGTGCATGGCAAGGCCTCCGGAGTCCCCCAGTATCCTCAGCTACCCAGCCTCCCAGGCACAGGTAACCAGGGCCGGCCAAGGCTTGTGATGCCAGCAGTGGCAGCAGCAGAAGTGTGATGGAGGCATCACCTTCTCCTGATCACTGGGTTGCCTCCCGCCCCTGAGGGCTCCTGGACTATGAGAGAGGGCAGGCTGGGCTGAGGAACCTCCCCCTCCAGTGCATGAATTTTCATGCCCCGGGCCTCTAGTTAATAATAGGAAAGGAAAAAACGGAAGGCTGGACATCATAGGCATGTCATTTGGGCAGCTTCACCAGGAAGCTGCAACTCACATGCTCCACAGATCCCTGGGGGAAGGGGTCCAACAAAGGGGAGACAGGTCATGCCCAGTGAACTTGGGGTGACTAGGGAAGGTGCCTGTCAGTCACATCTGAGAACAGAGGTCATTGGCCAAGATGGGCATGGCCACTGCAAGCCCACAGAAACGTGGGAATGCACAATCCTCTAAACAAAGGAATTCTCTCTGTGACTCTTGGCTCATGGGGCTGTCTCGTTCCTGCTTCCTTGCAAAAAGCCCATGTTTCCGCCACAGCCAGTGGCCCTGCAGACCCCACATGCAATGGACGGATGGCCTGCAGGGCACACAAGTGAAGCTAGCCTGATGCTGTACTGGACGGTGCCGCCACCAACAGAAACTCTGGACGCTGGCTTTGATTGTATCCCTACTGAAGCCCCAGCTACATTTCTCAAATAGGACCTTGAAAACTCAGGGACTGAATCCCATGCAAATAAAAATCACTCATTCTCCTGTGAGAGTCTTAAAAAATCCTTTTTCTCCAGATATCGCCATAATTCTACTCCCACGAGCAACAGGTGGGGACAAAGACCCCCTCCCCACCCCCACACACACTCGCACCAATGACACCCTCACTGCCCTGCAAAGGCTCATTTAGGAATGATGGTTTCCAGGGGCCTCATCCCCATTAAGAATTCAAAGCTATTGCCATTAACCTTCCCTCCTTCCCCAGGATCCTTTGAAGTGCAAGTTTTCCTCTAATCTGTAGTGGAGCTTCAGGGCCTCAGTCATTTATCTGCTCCTTTATTATGCCGCAGTGTTTCTGATCAAACAGAATTTGAGGAGAAGACAGAATTCACCCGTTGAACAGTAAACAAAGAGCCTCTCATAAGAGCCCAGTGTTCTCCCGTGGCCTGGAGGCCTGCGTCCTGGAATGCTCCTGAGCGGCAGAAAGGCACTCAACTGTTTTGAATATGGAAAAGGGGCACCACAGTGACAGGACACATGTAAAGCTGCTAAATGTATCTGTACCTTAAAAGTCATGATTATACTGGTGGTTCAGTTTTTTAAAATGCTCTCATAAGATAGCTGGGTAGGAAGGTCAGCAATTTATTTCTGTGAAAGGCAAGAGAGTAATTATTTTACTCTCAGGCACATAAAAATCACTCATTCTCCCGTGGGAGTCTTAAAAAATGCTTTTTAGGCTTTTGGGGCCAAACCATCTCCGTCTCAACTCTGCCGGTGTAGGGAAAGTAGCCACAGGCAACAATAAGCCGATGGGTGTGGCTGTGTCCCAAAAGCATGGTATTTACAAAAGCAGGTGCCAGGCCAAATGTGGCCAAACGGCCATGCTTTGCCAAGCGCTGGTCTAGTATATTCTGACAAGGGTCAAGTCCATACCACCTTTGTAGTTTCTTCTAAATCTATGCACATCTGTAATCATGTTGATTACAAACTATTAAAGTTCATTTTTAAATAAATTAATTGTAAAGTAAAAATAATATTAGTATTGTAAAAAGAAAACTAGTATTGCTTGTACTAAAAAGGTAATCTTAAAAAAGAAATACAATTACAACTTGGCAATTAAAATGCTAATTGAAAAAAAAGGAGACATATGTAATACTCTTTGTAATACTTTCAGCAATAAAATAAATAAATAAATAAATAAAAAGAGTTGAAATAAAAAGGACATAACTAAAAGTTTTAACCTATATTAAAAAAAAAGAAATATGGAGAAATAAAATTTACTGCTAAAGGCAAAAGCTCCTTAACAAAACTAGTCTGTGTTGGATCTTGCTGGTTCCTACTGCCCTCTTCACCTTAGCCACAGTGATCTTCTTTTTTTAAATATATTTTTACAGATTTCAGAGAGGAAGGGAGAGAGAGACAGAAACATCAATGATGATAGAGAATCATTGACTGACTGCCTCCTGCATGCCCCCTACAGGGGATCGAGCCCACAATCCAGGCATATGCCCTGGACCAGAATTGAACCCAGGACCCTTCCGTCCGCAGGCCGACGCTCTATCCACTGAGCCAAACTGGCTAGGGCACAAATACATAATTTAAAAAAAAAAATGTTCATGCCTGTAACGTCCAAAATGGTCTTGCATTTTACAGCTGTGCTGTACATACTTGGGAACAGGAGCAAGCCTATTGAATTTTGGATTGAAGCCCACGTAGGTTGGAATCCTACCTCTGCCATTGACTAACTTCTGTAACCTGGGTTCCTTACCTGTGACACGATGATAATGTTATGCACTCTTGCTCGTGTGCCCCGCACTTCGACAAGCCAAAGCTCAAAACGCCTGAGTTTGGATTAAAGCAAGGTTGATGGATGGAGAAGGCGCCAACCAAGAAGAAAGGAGGCTGAGCTTCAGGTTCATCCTGCTCGCGGGACCAGCTAAGGGCTTGTAAGAGTTGGTCGGAACATGGATGCGGAAATGCTGTGGGGCGCGGAAATGCTGTGGGGCACGGTCACTGGAGGACCTTGGAGCTTGGCCATTTATGATAAGGGGCATCAGCACCAGACAGGGGGTGGGGAGGGAGGAGATTTGGCTCTGGGTGCAGCCGGAGGTCAAAGCTCTGGCCTCTGACTTGCGGTTTGGCCCGTTGTCTCTGAAAAGCAACTCAGTATCTTGTTAAACGGGATAGAACTATTTTGAGCTGGTTCTGCAGTTACAATAACAAGAGTTACCTCACAGGACTGTTCCAAGGATTCTGTTAAGGTAAAAATGTAAATACTAAGCCCAATATCTGACTAATATATGATAAGCACTAAATAACTACTCATTGCCATTAGTGTTATTTGTATAATTAACATGTTACATTCTCTTATGAAGGTGAAAAAAATGCTATGCACATCAGGAACTTTTTTTTAATCAAGAAGAAAAACGTTACCCAATATTTCTTTCCTAATTTAAAATAAAGCATCATTTCTCCAATATTTTCTTTCACCTTCATTTAGTACAAAAATTTTAAAAATTTTAGAAAACAATTATATAATAATAAACTGAATTTCATATTTAAGCACCACAAGCACACAGATGCAAATGAAAAGAACAGAAATGCGGTCTTCCCCATGTGTAAGTAATAAGGCTATGTCCTTCAAACCCCCCCATTCCCCCCCCCCCCAAAAAAACCCAGAAATGTAATAACCGCTAACCCATAGATCTAGGCTTAACAAAAAGGGTTGGGTGCAGAGATGTTTTCGATGCTCTCTTGGTATTTTTTAAAAGTGTATGTATCTTACAGTTGATGTTTCATGGTTTATTTGAGAGCATTTTTTTCTTTCTTACTGGTGCTTAGAAAGATGATGGACATCCAGGGAGTATTAGATTCAATGAAATATTTGTTGACAAATAAATACATGCCTTTGGCCACAAGGTGGAACTGGCTAAAAACATTTAGGAGGAACTACACATTTCCTTAGAACTGCTGGCTTTTCTTGAAATACAAAGACGACCGTCTTTGTACTGCAAGAAAAGCTAACATTGTCTAAAACTTTTGGTAACAAAACAAAAAAAAATAAGAGGGATCCATCAGGAATTATAAGCTATTCTAAGTTCTCTGCTTAATGTGGTAAGAGATGAATTAATACTAATTTGAAAATTATGTTTAATAAATTAGATAATTAAAGTTGATTGCTTTGCAATAGCCTGTTATTTTCTTGCCGGCAGGAAAGTTTCCTGAATAAGAGGTAAAGCTGAAAAGGAAATTAGTAAACAGAGGCAGATTGTGTACAGTCAAGTGCATGTGACTCAAGTCACAGCAGGACAGAAAAAGAGAATACTGATCTGGCCACTTAATTGTATGAAAGAAGATGACGAAGAAGAGTTGGAAAAGTGTCTGGTGCGGGAGCAGGAATGGAAACCAGGGTGTGGCTCTAAACCCAGTGCTCTTGCAACTCCATCCCTATTATCAGACTACCTCTCTTGACACTTAAGCAAAGTGTGCGATTTTCTCTGCCCTTGGAAATCAAGACTTGAAAAAAAAATTTTTTTTTTACAAAATTTCAGTAATCTAAGAAATGTAAGTATCTTACAGTTACATAATGCTAGCTACATTTCAATATGTTATTTTCCCTCCCCTTTTACAGAAGCACAGATTTGTTTTCAGAGAAAAATACATTTTATCTTGGGAAGGAAGTTTAACTTCAAGTATTAACCTTTTGATTTCTTGACAATTTTTTTTTTAAAGCAAAACAAAAAACAATTTAAGTTGCTTTCTCAAGACCATGGCAAAAGTCCAAGATCATGGTCAAATGTTGTGGTGGTCATGGTTTAAAGATCATTAAAATGTACTTAAAAAAAAAAAAAAACGTCTGCCTTACCAATAAATAAATAAATAAATTATAGAAATCTTTTACCACAGATTCCAGATATTCAGATGCACAAAAAGATGTGTAGGTGATAAAAAAGAACATTCTTCTTGGGTTTTATTCAATTGGTAAACATTACTTAAAACCAGTATGATAAGGTGACATTGAAGAAGAGCAAGGATCCTATAACTCAACTAGAGGCCCAGTGCATGAAATTCGTAAATGGGTAGGGTCCCTAGCAGTTGCCGGCTGCCTCCCGGGCCTCCCTTCCCTGGCTGCCAGCTGCCAGCTGGGGCCTTCCTTTGTTCCACACTGCCTTCTGGTGGTCAGTGCACATCATAGCAAGCAATCAAACTCCGAATGGTTGAATTCCCAAGGGGACACTTTGAAAATTAGGCTTTTATATATATAAATGGTTAAATTGGATATCCATACCGGGAGGGAAAGGAATCTTGACCCTACCTTTTATTATTAAAAAAAAAAACTCTAGGTAGACTGAGGCAGAACAATAAAGCTTCCAGAGGGTAACAGAATTTACTAATGGCCTTGATCTAGGTAAAGATTTCTTAAGCAGGACACAAAAAGCACTACCCTTGCCCTAGCAGGTTTGGCTCAGTGGATAGAGCGTTGGCCTGAGAACTGAAAGGTCCCAGGTTCGATTCTGGTCAAGGGCACATGCCTGGGTTGTGGGCTCGATCCCCAGTGGGGGACTTGCAGGAGGCAGCCAATCCATGATTCTCTCTCATCATGGATGTTTCTATCTCTCCCTCTTCCTTCCTCTCTGAAATCAATAAAAATATATTTAAAAAAAAAAAAAAAAGCACTACCCTTAAAGGAAAAGACTGGTGAACTGGGCTACATGAAAATAAATAACTTCTAAACTTACATGCATAGATGTGTAACCCAGGACACAGACAGTGCAGTAGGCCTGGGATGAGGGTTGGGGCAGGGTGGAGGGGGTCAATGGTGGTAAAAGGGGACATCTGTAATACCCTCAACAATAAAGATGAATTTTAAAAAATAATAAAGAACTTATGTTCTTTAAAAGAAATCATGAAGGAAAAATAAGTGCAAGCCACCAGATTGTAAGAAAATATGTTGCCCGGCCTGTGTGGCTCAGTGGTTGAGCATAGACCTAGGAACCAAGAGGTCATGGTTCAATTCCCAGTCAGGGCACAGCCCGGGTTGCTGCTCGATCCCTGGTGGGGGCATGCAGGAGGCAGCCAATCGCTGTTGTTTCTATCTCTCCCTCCCTCTCCCTTCCTATCTGAAATCAACAACAACAAAAAATAACATATATATATTATATATATATATATATATATATATAATATATATATATATATATATATTTTTTTTTTTAATGCCCGAAACCTGGGCATGTGTCCTGACTGGTTCTTAGGTCATGACCTCCTGGTTCTTAGGTCAATACTCAACCACTGAGCCAGGCTGGATGGACTGTCCTGTTTTATTTTCTAATAATAGAGGTTTCCATGGGAATTATATTCTGTGATATGCTCTGGTCATAAAATGAAAAATTTAGTATCTCAGATGTTTAACAGACTATATTAGTTATCTTTTTAAAATCTCATCTCTCCAGGAATATGTATGACTACATCCTCACTTGAGTTTGATGGAAAAATTAAAGAGGAAAGAAAAAAAAGGCCTCATAAGAGAGGAACACTGGGCAACAAAGAAGGCAGTCCTTCTCTAATGCTACTCTTTAGAGCCCTCTCGCTGATGTAAAAATGGACCATGGGACACACCTGCGAGGAACCTCCTTTGTGGAGTGTCTTATTGCTTTCAGACCACTAGAGGGACCAACTAAACTGCCAAGTTAGAAATGATCTCTAAAGAAGGAACCAATCTGCTATTGAGAATGTACTTCTCAGGAACGTAGCTGAGCAGTTTCCAAATGTGGGTGACATTTCCATCAACATTTAGATAGTGGGTGGGAACCTCTCTCAGCCGCTGGGAACCCAGGTCTAGAGAAAATGAGAAATCCTGCCCTATTAGAGTCAATGACTTCCAGGTCTCCCGCTGACCCTAAAGTAAACATCTTTATTTCTAAAGCACTCAAGCTTATCAAGTGGGAATAACAAGTTACAGGAAATACGATTTGAGAAAATTATTAGCAAGATAAAGCAGGAGTTATACATAAACTGAATGGTAATAATAATAATAAATTAGCTAATCATGCATTCTTATTGTTGTTATAATGATGATGATGATCACAAAGCACTTCTGTGCTTGGCACAGCAATAAGTTCCTTCATGCGTTTTCTCATGTAATCCTCATCACAGCTTCCTGGGTTTACCGATGAAGGAGGCTTAAAGAGGAGTCTCCTCTACTGAGAAGTGTCCATCCAGATCCTAAACCCACATTTGCCTGACGCTACAACCCAATCTAGCGAGTTATGCTGCAACGACAACAATTAGACATACTTTTTGATCTCTTCTTCCCACGTGGCTCCATTTTGATATGGGTCTCCATTTGATGGACTTTCAAATTGCCATAACCAGGTCTTAAGATGGCTAGCATTGCACAGCCGAGGTGGCTCAGGGGTTGATCATCTACCTATGAACCAGAAGGTCTCGGTTCAATTCCTAGTCAGGGCACACGTCCAGGTTGCAGGCTCCATCCCCAGTGTGGGGCATGTAGGAGGCAGCCAATCAGTTATTCCCTCTCATCATTGGTGTTTCTATCTCTCTCTCCCTCTCCCTTCCTCTCTGAAATTAAAGAAAAAAAGTTTAATAAAAAAGATGGATAGCATTAATTTGGGTTGGGGTGGCCACTTTTCCGGCTGTCATGGGTTATGGTTATCAAAGGGCTGTTTAGGTTGGAGAGAGGAACCTGGTGACGGCATGCATGGGAGGAGGGGACTTTCTGGAAGATTTTGATGTCCTATGCCAAAAATGGACCTTTTATTTTTTCCATTTTAAAGTATTTCTTCATCTATTATCCATTATCTTATTTGTCCTCACAATAATCATGTGTGTTAGATAAGCATTTTTTAAAAATATATTTTATTGATTTTTTACAGAGAGGAAGGGAGAGTGACAGAGAGTTAGAAACATCGATGAGAGAGAAACATTGATCAGCTGCCTCCTGCACACCCCTTACTGGGGATGTGCCCGCAACCCAGGTACATGCCCTTGGCTGAAATCAAACCTGGGACCCCTGAGTCCGCAGGCTGACACTCTATCCATTGAGCCAAACCAGTTAGGACTAGATAAGCATTTATTAGCATCCTGATGTCAGAGAAGAAATTGTTGCTGTAAGTGTGAAGTGATTTGCCTGACATCAGAGAGCACGCTGATTGCAGCTCCGGTACAAGAACTGTTTGATTTCTTTCTTTTTTGTGTGTTTAATTGAGCTGCGTATTATTTTCCTTCTGAAAATCAGATTTATTGAGTTATAGTTTATATACAATAAGATTCATCAATTTTAAATGCACAACTCAGTGAGTGTTGTAAAATGTATGCACTGTGTAACCATCACTACAATCGAGGAACAGAATGGCTCCTTCTTACCCTCTCTGCAGTCAAGCCCCTCTCCCCGCCCCCGCACCTGGCAACCACATACCTGCTTTCTGTCACTATAGTTAGGCCTTTCCCACACTCTGTAGTCTTTCATGTCTGCGGTCCTTTGATCAGCACACTGCTTTCAATATTGATCCATGTTATTACTTGGTTCTTCCTTATGGCTGAAGAGTATGACATTGTATGGCTATACCATAACTTGTTTACCCATTCATTAGTTATTGGACATTGGGTTGTTTCCAATTTAGGGCTATTATGCTAAACCTCTTGTGAACGTTCCTAACAGTTCTTTGTAGGGACATGCAGTTTTGTTTTTTTCTTGGGTAAATAGGAGTGGAATGGCTGGATTGTACAGTAGATGCATGTTTAACTTTATAAGGAAGTGTCAGACAGTTTTCCAAAGTGGCAGCAGCAGTCACTATCCCCCTGTCCTCCTGTCTCCCCACACTGCCCCTTCCTCATCTCACCTTGGTGTCTGATGCCTCTCAGCTGAGGGAAGGCCCAGGGCAATGGTTAGCATCCCTGGCCCTGAATTGCACTATGTTCACTGTGAAGAACGCCCACCACACTGCCACCTCGCCTCTGCTCATCACCCTGACCCTGCCGAGCTGAGGGGGACTGGGTGAGCATCAAGCTCAGGTCCTGTTTCCACGCGCTCTGGCTCTCTTAGTCCCCCTTTCTCTGTGACTTCAAACAAGTCAAATACATATTTTCCCTCCCGCCTGGAGGCAGATGAAAAATGTCCCCCTTCGAGGGGGAGATGTGAGGACACCGTTAAAGCTCCTCCAGGGTTTTGAGACCCTGCCAGGGCGGGTGGGGGCAGCGGAAGCAGCCTGGAGAGCGTGGCTGCGGGTCTCTTTACGAACAGCTCACAGCCAGCTCTGGCGACTGGGCTTTAGCCATCATTCCCTTGGGGTGGGGGCTGAAATGAAGCTGTGTGAGGTCAGCGGTCACTTCAGATGCAACCTTAAGGGAGGTAGCCATGGGCACTGCAGTCCTGCTTGCTCATAATTGTTTACTTCTTAGTTAAGTTTCCTAAGGGTTAGAAATTATAATTAATATATGTGACTAAAATTGCTAAAAATGAATAAGGAAAACAACTCTGAATACAAAGAAAGTAGGATATGTTTGTGGGGTGGGGGGATGGGGGGATGGGATGAGGAATGGAAATGCATTTCCAAAAGGGGGGATGAAAGTAATATTTTCTTGGTTGTCTCAGAATGGGAAGGGAGAAAATGAGAACTTTGCTTGCGTCCAGGGTGCCTCCGATAGAAGTACAGCACTCTCTTTATTTCCACTCCCTCTTTTAGAGGCTTTCATATAGGCTACCCGATGATTAAAACATGCCACAGCGTGTGTGAATATTTTTATGGTAAAGAAAGCAAGCTGGGAGAGAGATTTCTCTTAGATTTTCAAACATTCCCATATGATTTGGCTGAAAGAAATCACTCACTAACTTATATCTGTACATATGCCTTTGAAGCAACAAAAAGTCTAGCTCAAAATAGAGTGCATCCTCAAGGTGAGGGTAAGGGACCCTGAGGAAAACAGATGATGCTGGCTTTCAATGTAACCATCTTACACAGGAGGAGGGGCTATATTTACGACAGCAAAGAGCGTGAGACTTGAATGGGATGGGAAAGGAGTTACAGGGCTGAGGATGACAACACTCTTAGCCCAAACCTTCTGGAGAGCAGCGGGGTGGGCAGGACGCTGAGGTTGGCAAGCCCCGAGTTTAACCTTCTGTTTCCATTCTTCTATACTCTTTACCGTGTTCCTTCACAGAATCAACTGAAATAAATAAAAAACGGCAGAATACATCTGCTACTGTTTGAATGTTTGCGGCTCGCTCCTCCCCAAACTCATGTTGAATTCCTACTTCCCCTAGAGGATGGTGTTAGTCAGGAGGGCCTGTTGGGAGGTGCTGACATCGTGAGGGTGGAGCGCTGAGGAGTGGGATCAGAGTTCCTATAAAAGACGCTCAGAGAGCTCCCTAGCCCTCCAGGGAGAGAGGACTCGGTGAGAAGGTGCTGGCTGTGAACAGGAACTGGGCCCTCACCGAAACGCAACCATGCTGGAGCCTTGACCTTGGACATTCAGCCTCCAGAAGGTAAGCAACAAATGCCTGCTGTTTATAAGCTACACAATCTGGGATATTTTTATTATAGCAGCCTGAATGGACTGAGACATCTACTAAGATGCTTTGTTTCTATAACCTTGAGCTGGAGGGATAAGACAATTGGACAGGGAAAGATCTGAGGGAGGAAATTCGGAAATGTGAACAGTTAAATCAGTGGTTCCCAACTTGGGGCACATGCCCCACAGGCGGGGGGCAATTTGATTTTTTAAGGGGGTCAATTCAAGAATGAGTTATTAACAGTGAATTTTTGGCATTTCTTATGGTTCTAGGGGCCTCAGACAGTATGTAAATATATATTATGACATAGTTATGCATTTCAGTTCTCTATTATATGTTTTGAAACTTCATTTGCTATTTTTTCATATCACTTCATATTATTATTATTATTTTTAACAATTTCTTACTGATTTCTTCCTCAGTACTTCAACTGTCCTTTGGTTCTTTTATTTTTCTCTTTCATGGATGCCATGTTCTTTGGAAGCTGGTTTAGACCAAGTTAATGGCCTTTTAGGTTTCCTCCCCGTGAATAGGAGTTCACTTTTTGAATAATAAGAATTATATGTCAATGGGGGCAGGGCGGGGGGGGGGGGGCAATCAGGATGTTAGAGATGCTTAGGAGGGGCCAGGCCAAAAAAAGGTTGGGAACCACTGAGTTAAGTCAAGCTAGACCCAGTTGCACTCCTTTCCCACAGGCAGGGACTACTGCCTTCACTGTAACCTGACAACATTCCTCAGAAGAAGTGAAAGAAAACTCTGAATGCATTCAAACAGACCCCAGAGAAATACCTTGCCTCTATTCCTGAATGCTTTTTTAAAAATATCTGTTTGGGGGTGTTAGTGTGTGTGTGTGTGTGTGTGTGTGTGTGCGCGCGCTCCTTTTCATTTCTTCCTTTTCTTTCTTTCTTCGCTTCCTTTCCCTTCCCTTCCCTTCCCTTCCCTTCCCTTCCCTTCCCTCCCCTTCCCTTCCCTCCCCTCCTTCCCTCCCCTCCTCTCCCCTCCCCTCCCCTCCCCTCCCCTCCCCTTCCTTCTCTTCTCTTTTTTCTTTTCTCTGTCCTGCACAGTTTCCTAACATTCAAGTGAGACCTAGGGTAGTCACCACTTTTGCTGCCAGGGTTCTTGTTCCAGCATCTAGAAGGGTTCAGCAATCTGGAGAAGGGCTGTGTGTAACTTAATAAAGAGCCCAGAGACGAAGCATAGCTTTGAAAGGCATTATAGGAAGTTAGAGGAGCCTAGCTAAAGAAACTAAGATCTCCTTGTTTCAGGACCCCTTGCTTTTTATTAACACAAGTTGTCCTAAGGCAAGGTGGAGATACACACATCAAAGGGTCAGGTTTCTATACAGAGTCCATTGTCAGATGATCAGGTTTTGGAGAAACTGCCTTGGGCTGTTCAGGTGCTGGGCCAGTAGGAGGCAATAACATGTAGATTAAGATGCCCTTAGCGGTCTGGCAGCAAGCAATCATTTTTGCATCCTTTTCAGGTTTGGGGAAATGCCCTTCAGCCACTCCAGATTCAGCCCTGCTGTCTGGAATTGGCTTCCGGCATTTTGCTTAACACAATTTCATGTCACTAGCGGTAAAGGGCACTCATTTCTAGGATATTCCAGGAGGAAGTGTTTCACCTGGGCCTGACTATAGCTCACTTGTGCATCGAATCCCCGCTCCCAGATAAACCGGTGTCTGCAGATCTGGGCCTTAGACAAAGCACACAATGTCCTTCAAAACCAGGCCCAGTGGGGGCCTGCGTCACTTGCACACAGACTGAGGTGTGTGCAGCAGGAGGATGTTCTGAGAAGCTTTATATGAAGAAGTCAATCAATGTGAGCAGACCACCCAAGCGCAGCATCATTCTGAAGGGCTGGCCAGAGAGAGCTAACGCTGGTACGACATTCACTGGGCACAAATGCAAGAGAGCAGCGGCCAGTGGAAACTTAAAGCAGAGCACAAGGGAGAGCCTGATGTGAATGTTGGCTGCATGGCTGCTCTCTGAGAAATGTTGGCTGTGTCTCTGAACCTACTAAGCCTTTGTTTCCTCGTCACGGACAGCGTCTACCTGAGGGGTTATAAAGATGGGCTGTGAGAATACATGCAAAACAGGCATACAAGGCTTTAGTACAGAGTAGAGGCCTAGTACAGTCTGGCTGTTAGAATTATTACTATTGTTATTGTTATTTACTCTAAACAAAGGGGAGGGTGACTGTATCCATTTTTTTGTTGTTGTCGTTAATCTTCACCTAAGGATATACTAGTCAATTTTCCATTGATTATTAGAGAGAGCGGAAGGGAAGGGGAGAGACAGAGAGAGAGAAACATCGATGTGAGAGAGACACATTGATTGGTGACCTCCCTCAAGCACCTGGACGTGGGGGTGGAGGGGAGGGAGGAGGGGAGGGTGCAGGATTGAGCCTGCAACCGAGGCACGTGCCCTTAAATCCTCGACCCTTCAGTCCACGGGCCAACACTCTATCCACTGAGCCAAACCAGCTAGGGCCGTATCCATTTTTATAGGGTGTTTATATACTTGGTGGGGCAATGAGGGTTTAAAGAAATTTTATTTGAACAAACACAAGATCCTGGCACAAGCTGACACCCAACTGTCACCCCATATTAAAAATGAGGAAACTGGGAAAAATATTAAGAAACTTTCCCAGGGTCACATAATAAAGATATAGCAGAGTTAAAATTCAAGCCTAAGTAGTTTGCTTTGCCTTGATAGCTGAGCACTTCCAACATATCTCCTAGCTTCTTAGAGCCATCCACGCTACTCACATTCCCCTAATACAATATCGTCCTTTTCAGTTCTGTCTGAAATGTCCTTTTCCTCCTCTTCTCAAACCAATCAACCTTTGCTCAAGCTTCAGGTTGCAGCGCCAGTGTTATCTTATTGGATCCTTGTGAGGCCTTTTCTAATGCCACCCCTGAAAGTGTGTCTCCCAGCCCTGGGCTCACGCCTGTCATTATCATAACAATGGATCTGGGGCTTGGTTGGAGATACTGTCCTTTATCCAGGGCTCTTACCTTGATGTCTATGGCAGCTGTTCTCAACCTGTGGGTCGCGACCCCTATAGGGGTCAAATGACCCTTTCACAGTGGTCGCCTAAGACCATCAGAAAACACATATATAATCACATATTTTTTGTGTGATTAATCACTATGCTTTAATTATGTTCAATTTGTAACAATGAAATTGGGGGTCACCATTACATGAGGAACTGTATTAAAGGGTCGCGGCATTAGGAAGGTTGAGAACCACTGGTCTATGGACAGGCAGCAGAGGGATGTGTGTGAATCAGGCATATGGATAAACATGTGAACACACACGGAGACAGTGGTGCCCACACACATACCCAGCAGTGACTTTTTTCCAAATTGTCTTGGTGAATACAATATTTTTATGTCTATGATGGCTCCTTCTGTAGACAAGCACCAATCACGCATCACTTCATCATAATCTGTCAGCACAACTTTCTACTAGCAGGGATTTTTAAGTATGTATCCTGCCATTATGATGATGAGCATCTGTCTTTGTTTGCTTCAGGATTTGCTTGAGTTAGAGAAGGTCAAAGACAATAAGAAGAGACAGCAAGTATCTGTTGGCTTTGCTTTTCACTGTGTGAGATAGAATACCAACGACCGGTGCTTTTTGTATAACAACGTTCTTGCCAGGGGAAGAGCATGAAGCCAAAAATGCAGATGTAGCAGCTCATAGCTGGTTGTAAGGATATGTTAGTGTAGGTCTTTTCAAGAAGAGAAGGTGGGAGTTGAAAAGGCAAGATTTTACCAGAATTTGGTCTGAAGCAGCAGCCTGGTCTTAAAGTAGCAACAACAAAACTGGTAAAAATTGTGTATCTTGTCCTAACCGGTTTGGCTCAGTGGATAGAGCATCGGCCTTCAGACTAAAAGGTCCCAGGTTCAATTCCAGTCAAGGGCATGTACCTTGGTTGCGGGCACATCCCCAGTAGGAGGTGTGCAGGAGGCAGCTGATCGATGGTTCTCTCTCATTGATGTTTCTAACTCTCTATCCCTCTCCCTTCCTCTCTGTGAAAAATCAATAAAATATATTTTTTTAAAAAGTGTGTATCTTAAAAATGGTCAAGTTAGTGTGCGGTTTGAGTCAAAGGAGGCAGATTAAGAAGTGCCTCTAAAAAATGAAATCACTCTATGATGGTTGACTTTTTAAAAATAATATTTTGAGGCATGAGATGGAAGAATTGCAAGCTTCTTTATGAACCCGGCTGATGCCTTCAGAACGTATTTTTATATAATATGTCTTATTTGACATTTCAAATCCAACATCTTTGAAATGCTGAAAAGTCTCTTCTACAAACCAAACTTCTCGGGCACCTTGTGAATAGATAGAACACCTATGTCACTTGGCAACACTGTTTAGGGGGTATACTAGTATCTTTATGCTGAAAGCTCCACAACCTACAGCAAGGTGAACTTTATTAATGCCAGGGCCTTAAATCATTGATTTCTCATAAAGTCTCCTCAAGAAATGAAAGCAGAACATGAACTGGTACAAATCTGTAATACAGAAATAGGCCGAGCTTGAAACTCCACCCAACTCCAAAGTACTTCTGCTCAGACAACCTGAAAATTGAAACATGTTTCTTCATCAACAGCATCTGACATCAACAGCATCTCCTCAGTGAAGATGAAACTCAGTGATGCAAAGCCAGTGGAAATTAAAGGGCAGGAATCTAATTCAGATCATGTTGGAATGTCTTGGTGTTCCCTTGTCACTAGCCCACTGTGCCCTCTGTGAACGTGAAGTGACACCGTTTGCTGCAACATGCTGTTGCGAGCCTGTCTTTTCAGCATGTGTTATCTTTAAAACAGAAAGTCCGCAGGAAAGTGCATGTGCTGCGAGGCCAAAGACCGCTCGGGAAGTTCAGCTTCTCATTCCAGCCAAGAGAGAGATGTCTTCTTTCGGACACTAATTTTTTTAACAAAACCAAAGTATATTTTTAAATTTTAGTTGTACACTTTGGATTTTTTTTCTTCTTCCTAGTATTTTTTTTAGACCATTGCCTGAAATTAATTTTTCAGGGAAAAGGCACAATTCTTTATAAAAAGTATTTTGATCCAGTGCAACAAAATAAGTTGTGGACATAATTTTGCTTCTAATCTTATATAAATATCTCTGTGAAGAAAAGCTCTAGATTCCTAAAGCTTCCATGATGCCCGAAAGGTTAAGGACAATCGCATGAAATTATAAATACCTTGAGTGAGGACCATCTCTGTAACCTGCCACCTGCCCACTGCACTGGAAGAGTGACTGACTGCTGTTAATACTCATGGACGTTGGTCGTGTTAGTCATGGTTTTTACTTCCCAAAGAGTCAATATTTTAAATAAACAGTTATACCCATTGATTTCAACTTTAAAACTGAGTGTAAATCTTTTTTTAAAAAATAAATATATTTTTATTGACTTCAGAGAGGAAGGGAGAGGGAGAAAGATAGAAACAATGATGAGAGATAATCATTGATGGGCTGCTTCCTGCACACCCCACACTGGGGATTGAGCCTGAAACCCAAGCATGTGCCCTTGACCGGAATCAAACCTGGGACCCTTCAGTCACCAGGCCTGTTGGGGTCCAGCCCCAGCAGGTCCAGGGGTTCCAAAAGGTGTGGACGGATTCAGCAAAGAAGGAATGACACAGAGACAGCTTTCAGTTGATCGGCAGCCTAGCCAGGTTCTAGCCAGGTTCGGTCTTCTATTATCTTGTTACATCTGTATTTATACCAGTTGATTTTAATCCTATCAATTTCTATTCCAAAGGTTAGGGCGTTTCTTATCTCCATTCCAGGGAGTAAAGATTATGTAGCTTAAGTGTGATTGTTCATAGTTAAAGTGATTAACTACCCGCGTGGCACTTAGTTAAGGGGTTTTATTCCCACCCTAACTTCAGGGAAAAATCCCTACCTGGGGAAACAACCTTTCTCGGAGAGGTGACCTTGGTTAAAACACATAGTGCCAAGAAGGGGAGCAAACATATTAAGAACAGTATGCCATATATACCAGGTCCCTTGAAACATATGCTATGCAAATGTTTCTTCCCTGCAGCAACTGTGTCAAGCAGCAAGGATGGATCAGCTTCAGCAAATTTCCCCTTTTTTATTTTTTAAATGATAGCGCATATAAATCAGCGGCCACCTTTCGGATTGGGTAGTTTAAGACTCGGAAGAAGACTGACAAACAATGATAGCGAGCATAGCTATAAACATAGTGGATGGAGTGCACAGGGAGCCTTGTTCCTGTAGAAAGTTGCTGGCCTCTTCAGTCAAGGGATTTCAGCTGTCCTCAATTCGGTGGTTTGGTTGTCCTTGTTGATCTGGCTAGCGGGCGGCGTCACAGGCCAACACTCTATCCACTGAGCCAAACTGACTAGGGCCTGTGTGTAAATCTTTATTCCTTATCAAGGGAAGACCGTAATCTTCTTTATTAAATATCTTATACATTAAAGAAGAAAGATCTGACTGGAAGGATGGAAAACAAAAATGTATTTCCTTTGGTTGATACCACAAAATCGTCAGGGAAGAATACGTTTCTGGTACTGAATTTCCATACTGGATTCATCGAAGTCAAAGTCTTTAACAATGAATGCAAATATCAGCAGGGTATTGATATTGTTATGGGGCGGATTATGTCCCTTCGAAATTTGTATGTTGAAGTCCTACCCATAATCCTTCAGAATGTGACCTTATTTGGAGACAGGGTCTTTAAAGACATAATTACATTAAAATAAGCTCATTAGGGTGGGCCCTAATCCAATATGACTGGTGTCCTTATAAGAGGAGGAAATTTGGACCCGGACAGGGACAGGTGGGAGACACAGGGAGAAGAGAGCCATCTACACACCGAGGAGAGAGGCCTGGAGCAGGTCCTTCCTTTAAGGCCCTCAGAAGAAACCAATTCTGCCTAGACCTGGACCTTGGACTCTAGCCTTCAGAACTGTGAGACAATACATTTCTGCTATTAAGCCACCAGTCTGAGATACTTTATATGGCAGCCTTTGGAAGTGAATACAGGTACACAGAATAAATCCCAGGGCACTCCAGGCAAAGGCAGTGCATCCAGGCTCGGGGACCCTGGGGGAAACACTGAGCCTGGTCACAGAAGCAGACAGGATAACTGCTCTCTTTGGGCACAGCCTAGGGAAAGGACCTAACATAGACTGGCAACTCTGAGGCTCCAAGTTTTAAGTACCTTTGTCATACATTAAATCTATTAGAGAATGTGATGCTTCTGGTGTAGGAATCAACACTTAGGAGCTCTTTGGTTATTGTATCACAAAGAAAGTTTAGAGCAGGGGTCCTCAAACTACGGCCCACGGGTCACATGCGGCCCACTGAAAACATTTATCCGGCCCGCCGGGTGTTTTTGCCGCCGCTGCCTGTCCTGCTTAGCAGCCGACTCGTCCCGGGCCCGCAGTGCGCATGTGTGGAATGTCTGAGGGACAGTGAACTGGTCCCCCGTTTAAAAAGTTTGAGGACCTCTGGTTTAGAGTGTAAAATTTCAATACTAGGGGTCATATAAGGGCCGATTCAAAAGGAAATCCTTGCTTGCTGGGCCACAGCTGCAATGGACTTGGCTGACCTGCTTCTCTGGCCTCTTTCAGGCATCTTATCAGTTGCTTTTCTCCACCTTCATCCCCACCCACGGTGGACGTCGGTGTTCCCTGGCTCCTCTCCCTTTACATGCTCTCCCGTGGTTTCATCTGCTCTCGTGGTTTCAAATACCATCTACATGGGCTCGGAATCCTGGTGTCCTTCAGACTTGAGCTTCCATCCTGGCTCTGCCTGTTATTGCCCAGCAGGTTATTTCGGAAAAGTTGCTCAGTCTTCCTGAGGTGTGAGTTTATTTAGGTAATAATATCTAAAGAAATACTATCCAGGTGAAAATAGCATCACCATCACAGGGAGATATAGAGATTCAGTGAGAAATTGCCTGTAAGATCTTAGCACAGTCTGGGCCCTGAACAATAAATGAGAGCTAAAATTAAAATAACAACAGTACAACCAACCAATATATGATACTAGTGACCCATCACGCAAAATTGCGTGAGACCTGGGACCCCTTCCCCCCCCCCCATCCCTTGCCCCCCCTCCTGTGCCATGGGACCGCCCTGAGTCCTGCCCTGTGTGGCCGGCACTCCATGGGAGGGCCCCAAGTCCTGGAGTGCTGCCCCATGCCCTGCCACCAGGTTGCTCTGAGCAGCCGCCAGGCCCCGCCCCCACAGCACACACGCGGGGCTGTAGAAACCCCAGCAGAAGCTGCGCAAAGCAGACGCTGGGACCCCAGTGCCCCCATGGGGCCACAGGAATCCCGGCAGAAACTGTGCAGAGCGGCCGCCAGCCCCGCCCCCACTGCCCCACCCCTACTGTGTGTGTCACCATCTTGTGACGGCGTTATGGTGTGGGGGTTAATTTGCATATTACCTCTTTATTATATAGGATGTGAAGAACTGCTAAAATTACACCTACAGATGAGGAAACTAAGGCACAGAGAAATTATGTAACTTGCCCAAGCTCACACCATCAGCAAAGGGTGGACCTAGAAATCAAACTCAGGTAGTTTGGCTCCAGAGACCATCTTATCAAACTGTTAGGTGTACCATGTCTTTCTGACTATTACTTTTCATTATTAATGACACAGCCCTACTCTCTCCCTTGAGCCTCCAAATCATATGACTTAAGACAAACAAATAAACAAAAAAACTGTGGCCCTAGCTGGTTTGCTCAGTGGATAGAGCATCGGTCCTTGGACGGAAGGGTCCCAGGTTTGATTCCAGAAAAGGACACATACCTCAGTTGCAGGCTCAATCCCTGGCCCCAGATCGGGGCGCATTTGGGAAGCAACCGGTTGATGTGTCTCATTCACATCAATGTTTCTCTCTCTCAGTGTGTCTCCTCCTTCCTTCCACTCTCTCTAAAAATCAATGGAAAAATGTCCTCAGGGGAGGATTAAAAAAACCCCCAACAACTGTGAATACTCCACAGGGGCATCAGATAAAACATGCTCAAACGAGTCCCCCAACCCTGCTCTCCACTCCAGGCTCCTTTCTCAGGTGAGGATGATGACACCCAAAAACCTGAGATCTCAGTAGGTTGCTTGCCTACCCTTTTAAGTAAAAAACAGTTACAAATACATTGTACTTAATATATTATTCCTAAAAATGAAATATTAAAGCCAGTTTTAGCTATTATTATTTTTTAAATTTTTAAAAATTATATTTTTATTGATTTCAGAGAGGAAGGGAAAAGGAGAGAGAGATAGAAACATCAATGATGAGAGAGAATCATTGATCAGCTGCCTCTGCACACTCCACACTGGGAATCTGAGCCTGCAACCTGGGCATATGCTCTGACTGGGAATTGAACTGTGACCTCCTAGGTTCATAGGTCGACACTCAACCACTGAGCCATACCAGCTGGGCATTTTTTAAATTTTTATGAGTTTATTTAAGCTAAACTGACAACACCCAGCAAGATCTCAACTATCCCTTTAAAGCCACATGAAACTCTAAATCATCTAATAGAGAAAAAACTGAAAAGTAGTAAAGTCTTTAAATAAATAATGATCATTGTGTAATGCTCACCTTTTTTATAACAAGCACTGTGCTATGTAATTTTGTTTATTTTCTCTAATCTCCTCAAGAGTTGGCCATCCACAGTTGAAGAAACAAACCCAGAGAGATAAGTAACTAGTCCAAAGTCAACAACTTTGCAAATGGCTGAACTGGATTGGCTTGTTCTTTCCCTATATTCTATCACTAAGAAATAGTCTTCCCATGAAAAAGTACTAGAATTTTGTTTAAAATACACTCCTTATAAAAGAGTTTTCTGCCAAAACTTTATGAGGCTCTATGGCTGTATGAAAACAATAACATTCAGTGGATAAATGAATTTGTAGCTTCTAGTGATTGATATACTTTAAAAATATACTGAAAAAACAATAATGAAAATTGAATGCCACATAAGAAATACATAGGCAGAAGAAATAAAACATTATTTTAAAACTAGGTCTTTTGTTTCCTGTTTAATATTATGATCTGTTGATATCTGCAAAGATATATCTTAATTTTTAGAACTGGCCACAATCTCCTAAAAATAGAATTTAGGTATAAATTAGAAACAAAACAAGATTTACTCTTAAGAAAAAATCTTGGCAAAAAAAAAAAGAATACCTTTAACAAACTATGAAAACGAAAAGTCAACTTTATTATTTAAGAACCAAGTTCTTAAAATGAAATGCAACTTTTACCTATGGATAAGCAATAATTACCAAATATAACACCAAGTGTTGGTAAAGAAACTGTCTCTCATATTCACTATTACAACAACTTTTAAAAAGATAATTTTTCAATGTCTATCTAAATTGAAATATATATTCCCTTTGCTTTATTTATTTATTTATTTTATTGATTTCAGAGAGGAAGGGAGAAGGACAGAGAGATAGAAACATCAATGATGAGAAAGAACCATTGATCGGCTGCCTCCTGCACGCCCCCTACTGGGAATTGAGCCTGCAACCCAGGCATATGCCCTTGGCCGGAATCGAACCTGGGACCCTTCAGTCTGAAGGCCAATGCTTTATCCACTGAGCCAAGCTGGCTAGGGCTCCCTTTGCTTTAGCAATTCTATTTCATCCTGACAATATATATGCGCTAACTACCACATTATAGAGGAGAAAAATCTCCAGAAAATGAAATGTGCATTAATAAGAACTTTCTTAAAGATTTTGCATTGTAGAACTATAGTGGTGTACAATGGAATCACTACAAAATATATTGATATGGACAGACACTCAACATATATTGTTCTGTGGGAAGTGCATGTATAGACAGTTATAGGTACTGTAGCCCAATTGGTGTTATGTTACATATATTGTTAAATGAGGTGGCTATTAGACTGATGTAGCTCTGATGCCATGGCAACCCATATAGGCAAACCAGAATCTAAGCCTCGGAGTTACAAAATTCAAATGCTAAGGACAACCAATCACAAACAGACGGGAAGGTTTCAAGCTACAGCCAATCCAATACTTTCTTTTCTTTGCTTCCCCACTTTCTCTATATAAGTCTGGCTGTTACTGGTAGGATGCTTCCAACCACTTCTGATTTGATGCTGCTCAATTTTAATCAATTTTTGCTCAAATAAACTCTTTAATATGCCTCATTTTATCTCTTATATATACTAGAGGCCCAGTGCATGAAATTCATGAACTGGGGGGTGGAGTTCCCTCAGCCCAGCCTGCCCCTCAGTCTGGGAGCCTTCAGTGGATGTCCTACTGAAGGCCACAGCCTGGCAGCAGAGGCTCGGAGCAGTTGCCGTGTGTGTGTGTGTGTGTGTGTGTGTGTGTGTGTGTGTGTCCCCTCTGGGGGTCTTCCCCCAGCCAAATTGGAGGCTCAGAGTAGGCGTTGTGTGTGTGTGTGTGTGTGTGTGTGTGTCCGCTGGGGGCCTGCCCCCAGCCACACCTTGGAGGCTTGGAGCAGGCGCCTCTCTCTGTTGATCTCTCAGGCTTCTGGCCTCCACTGTGTGTTGTACTCTCCCTTGAGCTGTGGCCAGGGTCAGGTGCTGCCTGCAGGCCACCCTTTCCTGCTCTGGGATCGCCGCCAGTGACCCAGGAGCAGGCCTTGCTGGGTGCTGCCTACAGGCCGCACTTTCCTGCTCACCAATCGCTGGATCGCCAAGGCACCTGGGGTCAGGCCCTGCTGGGTGCTCCCTGTGGGCTGCACTTTCCTGCTCTCTAATCGTCATGGGGTCCTGGCTGGGGGCGGGGCTGCAAAAAGGGCCTGTATGGTGGCTCGTGCTGTCCCGCCCTGCCTGCAATATGCAAATTAGCCGCCATATTTGTTGGCGGCTAATTTGCATATCACGCTGATTAGCCTATGGGAGGCATAGTGAAGGTATGGTCAATTACCATCTTTGTCTATTATTAGATAGGATTTTATTGATTTCAGAGAGATGAAGGGAGAGGGAGAGAGAGATATAAACATCAATGATGAGAGAGAATCATTGATCAGCTGCCTCCTGCACAACCCCCACAGGGGATCAAGCCTGCAACCCAGGCATGTGCCCTGATCAGGAATCGAACCATGACCTCCTGGTTCATAAGTCGATGCTCAACCATGCCTGCCAGGCTGCCTCAGTTAATCTTTTAACAATATGCACTCATATTTGCTTCCACATTCCTAGGACATTTCTGGATTTATATACAAGAAGTTATAGCCAGGAGGAATCACTAGCAGAAGAAGGAGAGAAGAGGACGTTAGTTTTCCACTGTGTAGTTGTGTATTATTTACCACAAGTAGCAATGACTTTATAACACTACGGTGTCGGGTGAATTTCCCGCCAAAATATAAGATGGCGTGGGCAATTATTTAGGTTTCCCGCGCAAAATCAGAGTTAGTTTAAAATGCCTATATCTTTTGAAGTATGGGTTCGATTGAAATGAAATTTTCGGTTTCTTGTGTAAAAAATGAAAATTTATTCAATCACAGACATTTTTTTTATCTATTCAGTACATAAATAATTCGATATATATAAACTAAATACGAAAAACCCAAAAAATACTTATTACCTAAAAATATACACATATTTTTAAAGTTTAAAATAAAATTTTCATAATAAATCAAAACAAATAGAAATTAATAGTTTTTTAGCGTATGATATTTTTCAAAACACGCCCCTTTATGTAGAGGTATATTGCAAAATTTGCACATGTAGCGTGTCTCACTGCGCAATTTATGAACGGAACATACGCGACACCTTCTCAAAATGTTTTTCTTTTTTCCACTTCCGACAATTGCCTGTAACGTATGCTTTCTCATGTCCATCGATAGCCTGCATGGTGTTCTCTACTTACAAGGGATTTTTATGATACCTATTACCCCAATGGGTATGAAACGGTTCGCATACGCAGGTAGGTATCTTTGTGAACGGCAAACAAACAAATATTTGGTAATACGCAGTTACAATCGGCCCGAGTTTACACGTTTCCCGCACTCCACCGCAAATCTATATGAACCGAGTTAAGACGGCTCCCGCGGAGTACGCGCAATTCACGTGAGCCGACTTAACTCGTTTCCCGCAATCCAAGTGATAAGAATACTAAAGGCCCAGTGCATGAAATTGGTGCACAGGTAGGGTCCCTAGGCCTGGCCGGTGATCAGGGCAGATGGGGGTCTTTCAGCTGCTGGCCAGGGCCTTCCTTCACTCCATGCTGTCCCCTGGTGGTCAGGACCCAGCATAGCGAGTGATAGAATGCCCAGTCTCCCAGTTGAACTCCCAAGGGGACACTTTGTATATTAGCCTTTTATATACACTGAGTGGGCAGATTATTATGACCACCTGACGTTTGTAGGCAAATTAGCTATAATTTCGCACTGAAATTGCTAGAGGGCCAGACCATTATAAATAGGGAAGCAGGTTGTTTACCACAAGTTACCCAAGCACAGGAACACAAGGATTGGACAGTCGAGTATTGGAAAAAAGTCATGTGGTCCAATGAATCACGTTTCCAGTTGCATCATGCAGATGGCAGAGTGAGAATTTGGTGGAAACAGCATGAAAGCATGCACCCCACAGCATGAGTACAACCCTTCAAAATGGTGGGGGCAGTGTTACGGTTTGGGGCATGTTTTCCTGGCATGATATGGGCCCTTTAATTCATGTGGAACATCTGAATAGCACAACATACCTAAGTATCGTTGCTGATCAAGTTCATCCTATCATGTTGATGGCGTATCCCAATGGAGATGGCTTCTTCCAACAAGACAATGCACCATGCCACGGTGCTCATATTGTGCAGGAGTGGTTTCAAGAACATGAAACCACTGGATTCACGAGGGAGCCTTTACCTTGCTTATGTGGTCCCCACAATCACCAGATCGCAATCCAATTGAGCATTTGTTGGATGAAGTTAAAAAGCCATCAGGCAGCTGGTTCCACAACCATCAAATTTCACAGAACTGGACAGTGCTATTCATCAGGCATGGTGTCAGATTCCTCGCATCACTTTTCAACATCTCGTGGAGTCAATGCCAAGAAGAATCACTGCAGTATTGAAGGCAAAAGGCGGCCCAACGAAGTACTGATGGGGTGGTCATAATAATCTGGCCACTCAGTGTATATAGATAGTTTAAACATAAAGAAATATGTTCTGGCCCTCACCAGTTTGGCTCAGCAGATAGAGCGTCAGCCTGGGGACCAAAGTGTCCCAGGTTCGATTCTGGTCAGGGGCACATGCCTGGGTTGCAGGCTCCTCTCCAGTTCGGGTCCTCATCTGGGTTTATACAGGAGACAACCAATTGATGTGTTTCTCTCATATTGATATTTCTCTCTGTCTTTCCCTCTCTCTTCAACTCTTTCTAAAAATCAATGGAAAATATCCTCAGGTGAGGATTAACAACGAAAAAATAGAAAGAAAGAAAGAAAGAAAGGAAGGAAGAAAGAAAGAAAAAGAAGAAAATAATTATGTTCTATAACAGATAAAACATTTTCCTTGTCCCTCACAGAAAATGTAGGATCGTAGTGACTCTCACTGTACCCTAACCTGTGAGAGCAGAGCAGATTAATGGGTTTGGCACATCCCAACAGTACCACTGCTTTGTGGCTTCATAGTTGGGGTTCTAAAAGGAAGTCTGAGGCCAGGGGAATAGAAGGTGTAGGGAAAAGTAAGAGTTCTGAGATATTCTACATTAAAAGTATAGCAGCCAGAGAGTGAGAGAAAGAGTCAGCACAGTTAGCCTGTGGATCAGCTCTGGGAAAAAAAAAAACATACAAAAAACTGCTCACATTTCTTTACATCTGTTGGAATTTAGAATTCATTTCCAGTGGCTATGTCCATGATTACCCAAAGGAGAGAATAGCCAGACACCATAGAACCGCAAGTCTCTGCTTCTTATCCTATATAATAAAAGGCTAATATGCAAATTGTCCCATCAACCAGAAGTTCGACCAGGAGTTCTACCAGGGGGCAGGGCCAGCCAGCCTGCGGTCCCTCCCTTTGCCGGCCCCTCCCCCCAGCCAGCCCAGCCTGATTGGTCCAGATGGGGGCAGGCTAGTCAGACTCCACCCATGCACAAATTCGTGCACTGGGCCTCTAGTTTACACATAAATTTTCCAATCTGCTGCCCACAGTGAATCCATAGGAGCAGACACTTCTTCCTTGAGACCCAGCTGCACCTACACCATTTGGTGACCCCTCTTCACCTTTTTCCATTCCCTTTGTCTATAGCTAATGGAGATTCTTTCAGAATGTCTTACTACCACCACCACATCATGTATTTAAAAAACACTTGCAAATCTCCAGGACAAACAGACATGCTGTCTTTTCTAACTAGCTGTGCTGCTGGGAGTCTAGACTCCATTCACCAAGACCAGTCTTTTTTTTTTTTTTTTTTCCCTAGCAATAGCCTAATAAGCCCTTTCTTTTAAAAAGACTTTCAACCCTAGAAGTTAAAATGTTTTAACAGCAGGTAGGTAAGGCATTCAAGTACCAACACTCAGGACTTTTGCAGGGAGTTGAAGGATAATTGTGTCTGCATCACTGAAAAAAATTTCGATCCTGTAATTAGATGCCTCCATAGAATCACAGAAAGCAATGAATTTCAGTTCTTTTCCCTCATCTCTTCCCTCTTGTTTTTTTCTCTCCCACCCACTCTCTGCTTACTTCCCTCCATGACTGCAAACAGGAGAAAAGAGGAACACCAGGTTCTCAAGTTGATGGATTTTGTTGATGCCTTTTTGCATTCCAATTATTTTTTTATTTTTTATTTTTTTTAGGAATTTAAAGTTGGTTTATTTTGTTTTATTATTTTTAATTGAGATTTAATTCACATACCATAAAATTCACCCATTTCAGGTATATAGTGCATGGTGGTTAGTAATTTAATCTATACACAAGATAGTGTCACCATCACCACTATCTAATTCCAGAACATTTTTATCACCCTATAAAGAAACCCTATTGGTAGTCACTACCCAATCCTCTCACCATTGTTCCTGCAAACTACTAATCTGCTTTCTGTCTCTATGAATTTGTTCATTTGGAGGATTTCATATCAATGGAATATACAGCATGTGGCCTTTTTTGACTGGCTTCTTCCAGTTACTATAATGCTTTGAGACTCATCCAGGTTGTAGCATATATCAGTTCTTAATTCCTTTCTACAGCTAAATACTTTTTTAATTAAATCTTTATTGTTCAGATTATTACATTTGTTCCTCTTTTTCCCCCCATAACTCCCCTCCTCCCAGTTCCCGCCCCACCCTCCACCTTCACTCCCCACCCACTGTCCTCATCCATAGGTGCATGATTTTTGTCCAGTCTCTTCCCGCATCTCCCACACCCCTTTCCCCCACAAGAATAGTCAGTCCATTCCCTTTCTATGTCCCTGATTCTATTTTAATCATCAGTTCATTCTGTACATCAGATTATTTATTCACTTGATTCTTATATTCACTTGTTGATAGATGCATGTTTGTTGTTCATAATTTGTATCTTTACCTTTTTCTTCTTCTTCCTCTTCTTAAAGGATACCTTTCAGCATTTCATATAATACTGGTTTGGTGGTGATGAACTCCTTTAGCTTTTCCTTCTCTGTGAAGCTCTTTATCTGACCTTCAATTCTGAATGATAGCCTTGCTGGATAAAGTAATCTTGGTTGTAGGTTCTTGGTATTCAGCACTTTGAATATTTCTTGCCATTCCCTTCTGGCCTTCAAAGTTTCTGATGAGAAATCAGCTAACAGTCGTATGGGTGCTCCCTTGTAGGTAACTGAGTTTCTTTCTCTTGCTGCTTTTAAGATTCTCTCTTTGTCTTTTGCTCTTGGCATTTTAATGATGATGTGTCTTGGTGTGGTCCTCTTTGGATTCCTTTTGTTTGGGGTTCTCTGCACTTCCTGGACCTGTAAGTCTATTTCTTTCACCAGGTGGGGGAAGTTTTCTGTCATTATTTCTTCAAATAGGTTTTCAATATCTTGCTGTCTCTCATCTTCTGGCACCCCTATAATTCTGATGTTGGTACGTTTGAAGCTGTCCCAGAGGCTCCTTACACTATCTTCATATTTTCGGATTCTTTTTTCATTTTGCTTTTCCGGTTGGGTGTTTTTTGCTTCTTCGCATTTCAAATCTTTGACTTGATTCTTGCGCTTCTCTGGTCTGCTGTTGGGTGTCTGTATAATATTTTTTATTTCAGTCAGTGTATGCTTAATTTCTAGTTGGTTCTTTATCATAACATGGAGGGTCTCATTAGATTTCTTGAGGATCTCATCAAGTTTATCGGCAGTTTCTAGAAAATTATTGAAAGACCTTAAAAGTGCATTTTTTAGCTCTATATCCTCCATTTCTGTCATGTTTCTTTGTCTCCGCATTTTTTTATGCTTTCTTGGTGCACCCCCTTGTGGTCTTTGTGCACAGTCTTGTTGTAGTTAAGCCTAGATTGCTGTCGGCAATACTGGGGGTGATTTGCCCTCCAGGCTAACTGGCTATGAGAGTCAGCTGTGTCTGCAGTGGGAGAGCTTCTGTGCTGGATCTCTAGGGCGGTGCTAATCTAGCCTTTGCCTAAGGCTATCCGGCAAATGCCTCTGTGCAGGGCTTGGGTAGGGCGGGTCCCCAGGGATCTATAGGGCGGGTGGAGTGAGCAGTTATGGCTGCTCTCAGTCCTGTCCCCAGGGGCTCTGCCTCTCAGATTCTCAGCATCCGCTGCAAACCTCAGAGAGAAAGCTGCCTTCGATTTGCGACCAAAGCCAGACAGTCCCGCTTCTCCCGTTTGAGTCTGGGTCCCTAGAGACTCACCCGGATCTGGACCTCAGAGTCTGAAACTCCCTCCCAATTGAAAACAACAACCGCGCACTCCGCCACCAGCCCGCTCCACATGCACTCCGCACCTTAGTATTTCACTTCAGCACTGCGCCTCCTCTGAGTCTCAGTATGTTATTCTCTTTCCTCCTAGTTGTAGAACTTCCACTCAGCCAGCCTTCCTGTAGTTCTGGATGATGTCCGTTCCGTCTTTTAGTTGTATTTTTGAAGTGGTTGTTTGAGGCAGCAAACTCCAGCGTTAACTTATGCCGCCATCTTGGTTCCTCTTACCACATTCCAATTATTAACCACTCCATGTCAAATGTTAGTGTCATGAACATGTCAGTATCTTGTGTGTAATGATTGTGTTGAAACAATCCTGGCAGTTTCACAAGTAAAACAGATAATGTAAGTCCCAATATTCTAAGCTGGAGAACACTGGTAAGCAAGCTGCTGAGTTTTGAAATATGAATCCTGAATCCAGGGTTGAGATATTACTATTTGTCAAAATCAAAGGAAACTGTCACTCACAAGGTGCAGTAATTCAAAAGGTCTTCCCAATAATGACCCTTCAATGAGAGATGCTATCTTCAGAGTTAGTCTAAAAACGTGCACTTTAAAATGGTCATCTTGTTAATTTCAGCTAGCATGTCCAGCTCTGAATTCACTACAGAAGGACTCCTGGTGAGAAACAATGGTAAAGAGAAAAGCATTTCTGCTTCCCCCTTTGTTCTGAGCCAGAGTCTAAATTTATCAAGGTGACTGAGTGATGACAAGGAGGGCCACATGAGGAATACCAGGTTTGGGACAGGAAGCAGAAGCCAAAGGGACGGGGGAGCCAGCAGCCCTTAGGAGGGTGTTTTTGGGGAAAGGTAAGGCAGAGCAGATTGGACAGTTAATGATGGGCTAATTGGAGTATTTTCAGCTGGCCCAGGCCTTGGGGAGAGAAAAAAGTTTGACTCCACCCTCTTTGAGTTCCTGGCTGGATATTAAAATTAAACTGATATAGATCAAGAGGAGAAGAGCATACAAATTTATTAATATACTAGAGGCCCGGTGCACGAAATTCGTGCACTGGAGATGGGTGTGGGGTCTCTTAGCCCAGCATGTGCTCTCTTGCAGTCCGGGACCCCTCCCTTGTTACTGCCCACCTGCTTGCTGCTTCCTACCGCTTGGCTTGCTGCTCCTTAGTGCTGCCACGAAGGCCTTGGGTCTGCTGGGTGCAGGGCCTGCGGGTTTGTGTCTCTGATACCCCCAGCAGCCCCAGCACCAAGGTGGTGGGCCTTGGGGCTGCTGGGTACAGGCCCCCCGTTGCGTGTTTGTGTCTTCTATCAGGCCCCCAGCAGCCCCAGCACCACCTAAATAACTTAAGGGAAACTTTATTTAGTCTTCTTTTAAAAGCAATCTAGTTTAAAAATGAGTTGCAGTTAAGAGAGAACAAAGAACATGGTACCTAAGAGTGAGATAGACTGACAGAGGAGAGGCTGGGCACTGGTCAGGGGCTTACATGCCAACTGTTCTCCACCTGGGAAATGATGTAAAATCGGTTTCTTTTTTTTTATATATATATATATATATATATATATATATATATATATATATATATTATTGACTTCTACAGAGAGGAAGGGAGAGGGACAGAGAGTCAGAAACATTGATGAGAGAGAAACATCAATCAGTTGCCTCCTGCACACCCCCCACTGGGGATGTGCCTGCAACCAAGGCACATGCCCTTGGCCGGAATCGAACCTGGAACCCTTCAGTCTGCAGGCTGACGCTCTATCCAGTGAGCCAAACAGGCCAGGGCTAAAATCGGTTTCTTTAGTTTTCTGCTTCATGGTCTTCTCCAGCACTGAGGTCAGAGAAGCCGTCTTCCAGCCCATAGGCTGCTTCTCAGAGTCGAAAATTTCTCCATAGGCCTCTGCCTAGGACAGGACCTCTGAACCCCCAGGGTGCATAAACACACAGGGCTTCCATCAGGCTCTGCTGATCCAGATGGCCGGGAGGCCTCGCCACTCTGCTGATCCCTGGGCTCGGGAGGCCTCGCGGCTCCGCTGATCCCGGGGCAGGGAGGCCTCTCTGCTCTGCGGCTTCAGTGCTGTTTGGCTTCACTCTACCACTTGGAGCCTGAGTATGCAGATTAACCGCCATCTTTTAGCTTCTATAATTGAAACATGTATCTTTTGGAGCTGTTGCTTCAGGAGCTCAGAGCCCCGAAGCTGCAGGAGGGAACCTTGGTTTCCTCTATCGCTGGGGCAACCAAGCATTCTGTTCTCAGCTGCCTGGCTGCCGGCCGCCATCTTGGCTGACAGTTAATTTGCATATAATCACTGATTAGCCAATGAAAAGGGTAGCGGTCGTACACTAATTACCATGTTTCTCTTTTATTAGTGTAGACTAGAGGCCCAGTGCACAAAATTCATGCACTGGTGGGGGGGGGGGGTCCCTCAGCCCAGCCTGCACCCTCTCCAATCAGACATCCCTCTCACAACCCGGTACTGCTGTCTCCCAACCACTCACCTGCCAGCCTGCCTGATTGCCCCTAACTGCTTCTGCCTGCCAGCCTGATCACCCCCTAACCACTCCCCTACCAGCCTGATTGATGCCTAAATGCTACCCTGCCAGCCCAGTCACCCCCAACTGCCCTCCCCTGCTGGCCCGGTTGCCCCCAACTACCCTCCCCTGCTGGTCTGGTCCTCCCAACTGCCCTCCCTCTCCTGCAGACCCAGTTGCCCCCAACTGCCCCCACCCTGCTGGCCTGGTCCCCCCCAACTGCCCTCCCTTGATGGCCTGGTTCCCCGTAACTAACCTCCTTGCCAGCCTGGTCCCCCCCAACTGCCCTCCCCTGCTGGCCTGATTGCCCACAACTTCCCTTCCCTGCTGGCCATCTTGTGGTGGCTATCTTGTGTGAGGGCATGTTGATCAATTTGCATATTACCTCTTTATTATATAGGGTGTTTCATGAGACATGAGAGCCTTCATAAGGAAATGGAGATGCAAGTGAACAGTTAGACCTGTGCATTTTTATGCTAGTGCTGCTGGTGGAAATCGTGTTCTTTCATGGGATCGTGAGTAAAATGTTCAGAGTGGGCTGCGATCATGCACCTATGACATGAGACCATAATATATCAAAAGAACTTTTATTTCTTGCCGGAAGCCGGTCCATCCTTGCTGCTTGACACAGTCGCTGCAGGAAAGAAACATCTGCACAGCATATGTTTCAAGGGACCTGGCATATATAGCATACTGTTCTTAATATGTTTGTTCTCCTTAGTGCCATGTGTTTTAACCAAGGTCACCACTCCGAGAAAGGTTGTTTCCCCAGGTGGGGATTTTTCCCTGAGGTTAGGGAGGGGATACAACCACTTAATTAAGTGCCAGGCGGGTAGTTAAGCTACATAATCTTTACTCCCTGGAATGGAGATAAGAAACGCCCTAACCTTTGTAATAGAAATTGACAGGATTAAAATCGGTTGGTATAAATACGGATGTAACAAGACAATAAACATCAGATCCTAACCAGAACCTAGCCAGAGAACATGGCAAAAGATCCTGGACAGAACCTGGCTACAGATCTTCACTGGAGAACCTAGACAGAACATGGCAAAAGAACCTGGATAGAACCTGGCTAAAGAACCTGGTGACTGAACCTGGCTGGAGAACCTGGAGAACCTAGCTGGAGAACCTAGCGAGAGAACATGGCACCAGAACTTGGTTGGAGATCCTGACCAGAACTTGGTTGGAGTTCCTAACCAGAACTTCGCTGGAGATCCTGGAGGGAGAACCTCGCTATGCTGATGAACTGAAACCAGCTTCCATGTCATTCATTCTTTGCCGACTCCGTCCACACCTTTGGGGATCCCTGGACCCGTTGGGGTTGGACCCCAGCAATTTCTGTCACCTGGGTGCAAGTGGGTTGAGTCCGATGTTATGCCCAGATTTCAAGATCCCCAAGAAACCACATCAGGGAGCCAGCCATGTCCGATGCAAAAGCATAAGAGTCTTTATTCGAGCTAGCTCGGCTCCCCCACCTTGCCGACACAGCAGCAGGAAGCAGAGAGAGATAACTCTGTGTGGAGACTGGTTATATAGGGGGAGTTGGAGTAAGGGGAGGAGAAAGGACTGTGCTCTGCTGATTGGCCAGGCACAAGTCAGTGTCTTGTTCCTGGGTGTGGCTAGCAGAGGCTTAGACTTCCGGGAAGAAGCTCCTTGCCAAACACGTGGCCAAGGTAAGATGGAGCACTTACCCTGGGGCAAGATGGAGGGCATAGCCCTTACCCTGGGGCAAGGTGGAGGGCATAGCCCTTACCCTGGGGAAAGGTGGAGGGCCTAGTCCTTACCCTGGGGCAAGGTGGAGGGCCTAGCCCTCTCCCTTTCATCCGAAAAAGGAATCAGCAGAGACTGAAGGGAGAGGCAAGTTTTTATTAATTTCTGTTGGTTGCAAACAGTCCTGCTGATGTAAGGGTCCAGTCCATCCTTGGTTCCTCCCAGCAGTTCACACCTAGTCGTTATCTAGGCTATGCGGTGCTCAAGGTCGCAAGCTTTCTGCAAGATATCTGCTAAGCACAATAAGTTTCCTCTGTCCTAGTTTATTCTCTTTAACCCTTCCAGTGAGGAAGGCATGGTGACATTTATTCAGGTGGAAATAGAAGGCTGCCTCTGAGTTTCCAATGCCCACTCTCTGTCTGCCCCGTCATGGAAGAAATCCAATCTTGTCTTCATCGAGGCAAAACAAAGGCCAGTGACTAGAGTTTCTGTTTCATAATAAAGCTTAGTCCTTTGGAGCCTGGGCAGTCTGTCGTGGGGGTGGGGTCCCAGATGGCTGCTAGACCCGCATGGTTGCTATAGAGAGAACATGCAAAGGAATGGGGTGAGTACGTGTTACTGGGAAAGAGTGTATTACTGGGGGAGATAGAGAATGACTTTCTTAGCTGGGAGTAAATTACCTTGGGGGTGGAAAGGACCAGCAGCTTTTTTAAAATAAAAAATCAGTTTCCCAAGCTTCCACAGGCCTGTACTGGGTCCACCTTCTAACCAATCCATTCTTTCCCCGGGAGACACTGAGGGGCCTCTATAGTCATCATCTTGACTCCTATTGCACATGCCTCATAGGAGCACCTTCCCCGGTATCATTTTGCTTACCTTCTCCTGCTCCCCTCACAATCTGGTATGGAAGGGCAGGGTGCTCCCTACATGGGGGAAGAGAGGGGTGTTCACCCCCTTGGCAGGGCAATGCTGCCATCCCCCGGAGTGTGTGATGCTGATGAAATAGGCTGATGCTCCCTAGTTGATTATGCTTAATGATGTCTTCCTTTGTTCCTTTCCTTTATTAATATCTAACACTAGGTTTGATGAAAAGTGGACAGTCGTTCTTTAGTATTTTGTGTGGATCAAGTGGATGAGCCTGTGCTCTTAGAGCTCTTTAATGTTTACAACTTATGTATATAGCACACACTATGGGCACGTTCTGTTTACATGTGCATTATCTCCAGCATCATACAACCTCCTAAAGAGCTGGGATACTATATTATCTTCTTTGTACCTGAGCTATAAGCATGATCCCTGACAAAAATATTTTATCTAAATAGAAATACAACTTTGCTTTTGCAAATCTAATCAAATCAGAGTTGTGTATTATATCAACTATCCCTGCTGACTATCTTTTACTATTTAGTGGTATCTTACTGGGTTCATGGCCAAGTCTGCATGGCAGAAGTCTACTGTTTTGGCATTCCATCTTACAACAGCAATAGAAGCACCTCTGTGTATGCAATAAAAATGTATTCATCTCTTTCCCATAGACACTTATGTATGATACTACTTAATCCTCTCAAGAACCCTAAAAACTATCATTGTCATTTTGTCAGAATGGAAGCTGAGTCAGGTTAACTAATTCTCTCAGGCTCTTTTAGCTAGAAATGTTGGAAGCTGGGATTTGTTTTTATGACTGTCCAATTCATGCTCTTTCCAATTTGCCTTGCTGCCTCTGTTTGTCCTGAATCCTGATCATCTGACAACCAATAATATATTCTAAGTAAACTAGTCCATATAAAGTGTCCTTTTCAGGTCATTATCAAATTGTCCCTTTTCATGGCTTTTTAAAAAAATATATTTTATTGATTTTTTACAGAGAGGAAGGGAGAGGGATAGAGAGTTAGAAACATCAATGAGAGAAAAACATCGATCAGTACCTGGAGCCGGTCCATCCTTGCTGCTTGACACAGTCGCTGCAGAGAAGAAACATCTGCACAGCGTATGTTTCGGGGGACCTGGCGTATGTGGCATACTGTTCTTGATATGTTTGCTCCCCTTAGCGCTATGTGTTTTAAACAAGGTCACCTCTCCGAGAAAGGTTGTTTCCCCAGGTAGGGATTTTTCCCTGAAGTTAGGGAGGAGATAAAACCCCTTAACTAAGTGCCAGGTGGATAGTTAATCATGCTTAAGCTACATAATCTTTACTCCCTGGAATGGAGATAAGAAACACCCTAACCTTTGGAATAGAAGTTGATAGGATTAAAATCAACTGGTATAAATACAGATGTAACAAGACAACAAAACACAGAACTTAGAGACAGGACTTGGCTGGAGATCCTAGACAGAACCTAGAAATAGAACCTAGCAAGAGAACCTGGCTGAAGAACCTAGAGACAGAACCTAGATAGAACATGGCAAGAGAGCCTGACTAGAACCTGGTGACTGAACCTGGCTGGAGAACCTACAGAATCTGGCTGGAGAACCTAGCGAGAGAACATGGCTACAGAATCTGGAGGGAGAACCTTGCTATGCTGATCAACTGAAGGCTGTCTCCGTGTCATTCCTTCTTCGCCAACTCCGTCCACACCTTTGGGGACCCCTTGGACCTGCTGGGCTTGGACCCCCAGCATATGGCGCCCGAACAGGGACCCTTAGGTAAGCCCCCCTGCACTCGGGACGGATAAGGACTCCACCGTAGAAAGAGGGTGGATAGTCTTCGCCGACTCCGTCCACACCTTTGGGAACCCCTGGAACAGGATTCCCCTAGGTAAGCCCCCACTCCCATTGAGAACCCCCATACTCGGGACGGATAGGACTCCACCAGGGTGCTACAGACCCCCCTATAGAGGATAAGTAGAGTAAGAAGGTGGATAGTACAGAACTTAGATTGAGAAGATGTGCCATACTGAGTCCAAAGAAAGAAGACTCTGTATTGATCTTTAGATTAAGAAGATGTGCCATACTGAGTCTAAAGAAAAAAAGACTCTGTATTGATCTTTTAACACATATGCTTGCTAGCAGAGGAGTTAAGGTTACGCCCAGTCAGACGGAATGTTTTATACAAGAAGTATGTCCATGCTTTTCTGAGGAAGGAAAGGTAAATGTAAAGGCATGGGAGAAGGTAGGCCCAAGGAGCCTTATCCTTAACCCCACTGCAGCCTTTCCACCCCGGGAAAGTGCAGGATTGGAAAGCTCTCCCTGGGGTGATAGATCAGGACTCAGGTAATAGCGAAAAGTGCCAATCCTACTCTTAAAATGGATACAAGAGAGCATTTGGGGTTTTTATTTTTAATGCCTGCTTTGTATTGAGTAAATGCATTACGTGTGTCCCACAATGGACCCAGAGAAGCTCCTTGTCCCATCGTTCCAAAGACTTAGAGTTGCTTCGATGATAGAAAAGCAGAAAAAAGAAGAAAAGAAAGGCTATGCAAGGGACTGAGGTGCCAACATGGGGTCAGCTGAAGAAGTTAAAAACTGAGGCCCAACAGATGGTAGAAAAGCAAGAAGTGGAAGCTACTCTCTCAGCCAAGTCCGAGGACTCTGAGTAAATCAGCAAAAGAAACTTTCATTTAGCAGAAACTCACTTATTTCATCAAATGGAAAGACTTACTTACAGGAGCCTGGAAGGGACCTGATGTACTTTTAACCTGGGGGAGAGGAGATGCTTGTATATTTACACAGGATACAGACTCACCTGTGTGGATTCCAGACCGTCTAATCCGACCTTATGTCACACCACCCTCCGTCTCCTCCTCATCCTCCTCCTCCCCGGTATTATCCATATCGTCCGACCCAGAGGGCACAGCTAGCACGGCCCTGATGGACCCTTTGATGCAGCCCTTCAACTCGCTGACGCTTCAGGGAAGCCCATCGCCAATGACGCTGCCCACTAGCCAGATCAACAAGGACAACCAAACCACCGACTTGAGGACAGCTGAAATCCCTTGACTGAAGAGACCAGTAACCTTCTACAGAAACAAGGCTCCTTGTGCGCTTCATCCACTATGTTTATAGCTATGCTTATTGTCATTGCTTGTTAGTCTTCTTCCGAGTCTTAAGCAACCCAATCAGAGAGGTGGCCGCTGATTTACATGCGCTATCGTTTAAAAAATAAAAAAGGGGGAATTTGCAGGGAGCCAGTCCATCCTTGCTGCTTGACACAGTCGCTGCAGAGAAGAAACATCTGCACAGCATATGTTTCAAGGGACCTGGCGTATATGGCATACTGTTCTTAATATGTTTGCTCCCTTTAGCACTATGTGTTTTAACCAAGGTCACCTCTCCGAGAAAGGTTGTTTTCCCAGGTAGGGATTTTTCCCTGAAGTTAAGGAGGGGATAAAACCTCTTAACTAAGTGCCAGGCAGGTAGTTAATCACTTTAACTACAAATAATCACCCTTAAGCTACATAATCTTTACTCCCTGGAATGGAGATAAGAAACGCCCTAACCTTTGCAATAGAAATTGACAGGATTAAAATCAACTGGTATAAATACAGATGTAACAAGACAACAAGACACAGAACCTAGAGAGAGAACCTAGAGACAGGACTTGGCTGGAGATCCTAGACAGAACCTAGACACAGAACCTAGCGGGAGAACCTAGCGGGAGAACCTGGCTGAAGAACCTAGACACAGAACATAGAGACAGAACCTAGAGAGAGAACCAAGAGACAGGACTTGGCTGGAGATCCTAGACAGAACCTAGAAACAGAACCTAGCAAGAAAACATGGCGAGAGAACCTGACTAGAACCTGACGACAGAACCTGACTGGAGATCTGGGCTAGAACCTCGCCGGAGAACCTAGAGAGAGAACATGGACATAGAACCTGGCTGGAGAATCTGGAGAACCTATCGAGAGAACATGGCAAGAGAACCTAATACCAGAACTTCGCTGGAGATCCTGACCAGAACTTGGCTGGAGATCCGTCCACACCTTTGGGGACCCCTGGACCCGCTGGGGTTGGACCCCAGCAGATCAGCTGCCTCCTGCACACCTCTTACTGGGGATGTACCCGCAACCAAAGTACATGCCCTTGACCGGAATCAAACCTGGGACTCTTCAGTCCCACAGGCTGACGCTCCATCCACTGAGCCAAACTGGTTAGGGCTTCATGGCTTTCTTATGCAAAGATGGCTTTGACAGTAGAATCATAATTGGAGTGGAGGATGAAGAACAGAGCTAAGGAAAAGGGCAGCATTTGTCCAAGAGGACCCAAATTGTGAAGAGTGGTCATGACAACTCCCACACTTAAAATTCTCTAGTCGTTCCCCATTGGATTTCATTTGTTCAACAAAAGTTTAGTGGACACCTACTAAGACCCAGATATTGTTCATCACACTGTGGATATAGCAGCAAGTCAGACAGACCTAAACCTGTGGATTGGCAGTGGATGAGCCTGTGCTCATCATGATCATTAAAGAGCTCTAAGAGCACAGGCTCATCCACTTGATCATTATCATCTCATGATGCTTACATCACAGAGAGGTGATGGGGGGTAAAATGTTATGATATGTGTGAATGGAAAAAAAATAGAGCAGGTCAAGAGGTTTGAGAGTGCCTTTATTGTAAAGTCATCATTTGGCCATCATCTGCTGTATACCACTGTTAACACCACACTCAATGTTCCTCCTGAAATTCCTTCTGTCTCATGTTCCCACACACCTCACTGTAACTCATCTTCAAAGCCATAAACCTATGATCTCTTCCATGCCACTCTCAAAATTCTTCTCTGATACCTTCAAAGTCTTGTTTGCATGCCAGAGTATTCGTTTTCCAAAACAATTAAAAATAATAAAAAGAGCACTAAACTTGCACTTGAATGGAATATTTCATTTTTCGACTTTACAATGGCTTTTATACAAACATCTTCTATCATACATACATCGACAGTAATTTCTTGTGTGAAATTAACTTCCTTCTCACAGTCGGTGTTGGAATAGCAGCTGCATTGAAAATGTTCAGCAAACTGTTTCAGGTCTCCCATCGTGGGGGTCCCTAATATTCCAAATGTTCCATTTCCGAAACTTCCAATAATGAAATTATTTTCGTTCAGATGGAGATATTCACTGGAATCCGCGTTTTTCCTTGTGCACATACCTTGCTCCTGGCAAAACACCTGGCTACACATTAGAGCTGCTAGGGTGATATTGATTATGTAAGGATTCATTGTTGTAATCATGTAATCGTGTAGTTTTTTGCAGGTGTCCTGTAAAATTATAAGAAGGTCAGCATATCAAAATCCAACTTAGTTCATAAGTGAATTTATTCACTGCAATAGGAAATTGCTAAGGAAACATGAAAAAACAGACCCAGCAAGCATTAAGAATTATTTTATCTTCTTTACCTTAACAAACAAAATTATTCTGGTTTTTGGTAACATTTATAAGTTTCACATGTTATTTCATGCCACTGAAATAATTGACTGATTGAGGCTTAACATACCTTAGCCTTGGTCTTCTTTAATAATTTATAAACTAGTGGGGGGGGCGGGGAAGAGCGGGCAGAATCTGCTCTGGGGTCCATCTTCCCTGATTGGATTGGACTCACAGTAAACTTAGTTTCCTATCGGGGTGACCTTGGGCAAGTGAATTAACTTGGCTGTGCTTTAGCTTCATCATCTGTAAAATAAGAATAATTATAGCACCTACCCCATTTTGTTGTTGTGAAGATAAAAAGAGGTGAGGTATATAAAAGTGTTTAGCCCAGGGCCCAGCATATTATTAGTTAGCCTTCAAGAAATTATAAATCAATGTAATAAGTACCACTTATTAAAACTTGTCAGATCAGTTTAAACAGCATTGGAGAGAGGGACTACTAAATTGCTAGGTCAAAACAACTACACAGGTGCAACTAAGTATTCTTTACATTAAATGTTATGTATAGCTCGGGTTATGGATGCATTATAACAACTCTTTTCAAATATACTTATTTCGCCGAGTATGAGTGATGAGGAACTAAAATGATTCCTCTTGATATTAGTGCATTCTAAAACTGGGACACTGTCTTTTTAAAAACATAGGAGAGACTTGGAAAACCAAGATGGCGGCATAGGTAAACACCGGAAATTGCTGCCTCGCGCAACCACTTCAAAAATACAACTAAATGACAAAACGGACATCACCCAGAACCACAGGAAGACTGGCTGAGTGGAAATTCTACAACTAGAAGGAAAGAGAAAAGCACACTGAGACTCAGAGGAGGTGCAGAAGTGCAGAGGTACAGAGGCAGATGCGGCAAGGGGCTGGCAACTGAGGACACATTTGTCTTTTTCAATCAGGAGGGAGACACAAGCTCCCGACTGCTCTGAACTCCAGTTCTGGGTGAGTCTCTGGGGACCCAGACTCATACGGGGAGAAACTGGACTGTCTGGCAGCGGGCAGAACTCGAGAGCGGCTTTCTCTCAGAGGTGCTTGCTGCGATTACCAATTACCGCAGGACACTGAGACCCGAGGCCTCTTAGGGCAGGGCTGAGGAGCAGCCATAGCTGTTTTCTCCACCCTATTGATTCCCTGAGACCCTGCCCCACTCAAGCTGCTAGCAGAGGCTTTTGCATATGAATGGACTGGCCCTTTGCAATCTAAAATTACCTAACAAACTGCAGCTGGTCAGAGAGACCCAGAACATTCAAAAGAAGGCCCAAGGCCCCACAGCAGCTTGCATTGCTTCACAGCTGGGCCTCATCTGGGCACCTCTAAATCCCAAACAAAGAAAAGGAATCTGCAGATCTCTCCATAGCTCCTTCTGGGTAGCCTCAGGCAGAGGTTAAATTAGTACCTCCTTAGAGATCCAAGAGCCAGTGTACCCAGTGGTCAGAGTGGGACCATCCAGATTACAACTCCTCAGATACATAAGGGACACACTCAGGGGACAGACTCAGTGAGCACCAAAGCCCCATTGAAGCAAGTCTTGCCCCAGAAGGGTGTCTCCAGCACAGAAGTTCTCCCACCATGGACACAGCTAATTCTCACAGCCAATTGTCCTGGAGGTCAATTCCTCCCAGTGATACCTACAACAATCAAGGCTTAACAACAACAAGACTGTGCACAAAGCCCACAAAGGATGCACCAAGAGTGTCCACCTCAGGTAATTGGGGAGGCTGACCCACTGGGTTCTATAGGACACCTAGCACAGAAAGCCACTCTATCAACACAGGGAAGCATAAAAAATGTGGAGACAAAGAAACAGGTCACAAATGACAGAAATGGAGGAAAGCAAACTACTGGATATAGAGTTCAAAACCATGGTTATAAGGTTTTTCAAGAATTTTCTAGAAACCACTGATAAATTTAGTGAGACCCTCAAGAAATCTAGTGAGACCCTCAAGGTTATGAAAAAGGACCAACTAGAAATTAAGCATACACTGCCTGAAATAGAGAATATTATACATAATTCCAACAGCAGACCAGAGGATCACAAGAATCAAGTCAAAGATTTGAAATATGAAGAAGCAAAAAACACCCAACCAGAAAAACGAAAAGAAAAAAGAATTCAAAAATATCAAGATAGTGTAAGGAGCCTCTGGGACAACTTCAAACATACAAACATCCAAATTATGGGGGTGCCAGAAGAAGAGAGAGAGCAAGATATTAAAAACCTATTTGAAGAAATAATGACAGAAAACTTCCCCTACCTGGTGAAAGAAATAGACTTACAAGTCCAGGAAGCACAGAGAACCCCAAACAAATGAATCCAAAGAGGACCACACCAAGATACATCATAATTAAAATGCCAAGAGCAAAAGACAAAGAGAGAATCTTAAAAGCAGCAAGAGAAAAAAAGTCAGTTACCTACAAGGGAGTACCCATACGAATATCAGCTGATTTCTCAACAGAAACTATGCAAGCCAGAAGGGAGTGGCAAGAAATATTCAAAGTGATGAATGCCAAGAACTTACAACCAAGATTACTTTATCCAGCAAAGCTATCATTCAGAATTGAAGGTCAGATAAAGAGCTTCACAGATAAGAAAAAGCTAAAGGAGTTCATCACCACCAAACCAGTATTATATAAAATGCTGAAAGGTATCCTTTAAGAAGAGGAAGAAGAAGAAAAAGGTAAAGATACAAATTATGAACCACAAATACACATCTATCAACAAGTGAATCTAAAAATCAAGTGAATAAATAATCTGATGAACAGCATAAACTGGTGAATATAATAAAATCAGGGGCATAGAAAGGAAGTGAACTGACTATTCTCAGGGGGGGAAAGAGGTGTGGGGGTGCAGGAAGAGACTGGACAAAAATCGTACACCTATGGATGATGACAGTGGGGGGGGGGGGCAGTAAGGGCAAAGGTGTGGTGGGAACCGAATGGAAGGAAGCTATGGGGGGAAAAAAGAGGAATAGACTCGGAAGTCTATTTCTTTCACCAGGTAGGGGAAGTTTTCTGTCATTATTTCTTCAAATAGGTTTTCAATATCTTGCTCTCTATCTTCTTCTGGCACCCCTATAATTTGGATGTTGGTACACTTGAAGCTGTCCCAGAGGCTCCTTACACTATCTTGATATTTTTGGATTCTTTTTTCATTTTGCTTTTCTGGTTGGGTGTTTTTTGCTTCTTCGTATTTCAAATCATTGACTTGATTCTTTCGATCCTTTCGTCTGCTGTTGGGAGTCTGTATAATATTCTCTATTTCAGGCAGTGTATGCTTAATTTCTAGTTGGTCCTTTATCACAACCTCAAGGGTCTCATTAGATTTCTTGTAGATCTCATTAAGTTTATCAGCAGTTTCTATAAAATTCTTGAAAAACCTTAAAAGTGTGGTTTTGAACTCTATATACAGTAGTTTGCTTTCCTTCATTTCTGTCATTTGTGTCCTTTTTCTTTGTCTCCGCATTTTTTATGCTTCCCTGTGTTGATACAGTGGTTTTCTGTGCTGAGTGTCCTCTAGGGCCTAGTGGTTCAGCCTCCCCAATTACCTGAGGAGGACACTCTTGGTGCACCCCCTTGTGGTCTTTGTGCACAGTCTTGTTGTAGGTAAGCCTTGATTGTTGTAGTTATCACTGGGAGGAATTGACCTCCAGGCCAATTGGCTGTGAGAATCAGCTGTGTCTGCAGTGGGAGAACTTCTGTGCTGGAGACACCCCTCTGGGGCAAGACTTGCTTCAATGGGGCTTTGGTGCTCACTGAGTCTGCCCCCTGAGTGTGTCCTTTATGGTTCCACGGAGCTGCAAACTGGATGGTCCCACTCTGACCTCTGGGTTTCCTGGCTCCTGAATCTCTAGGGGGGTGCTAATCTAGCCTTTGCCTGAGGCTATCCAGCAAAAGCCTCCTTGGAGGGCTTGGGCAGGGCGGGTCCCATGGTATCAACAGGGCGGGGCTAGCAGTTATGGCTGCTCTTAGTCCAGCCCTCAGAGGCTCTGCTTCTCAGTGTCACGGTAATCACTGCAAGCCCCTCGGAGAGAAAGCTGCCCTTGAGTTCCGACCGATGCCAGACAGTTCCGCTTCTCCCGTATGAGTCTGGATCCCTAGAGACTTGCCTGGAACTGGAGCTCAGAGCCTGAGACTCCCTCCCGATTGAAAATGACAACCGCGCCCTCAGCCGCCAGCCCTCTCCATACCTTAGTATTTTACTTCCATACTGCGCCTCCTCTGAGTCTCGGTATGCTTTTCTCTTTCCTTCTAATTGTAGAATTTCCACTCAGCCAGCCTTCCTGTAGTTCTGGATGATGCCCACTCCCTCTTTTAGTTGTATTTTTGAAGTGGTTGTTCGAGGCAGCAAACTCCAGGGTTTACCTATGCCGCCATCTTGTTTTTTTCCCACATCTTAAATAATACGATTCCATCACTATCTTGCCTATACTGCTTCATTGCACTTATACATCAGTTACCTGACATATCTATACTAATAAAAGGGTAGTATGCTAATTAGACCAGACGTCTTCCAGACAACCATCCAGACGTCCTTCCGGACAAAGCCGCAGCAGCTGCCTGAGGCTCAGGCAAGCCATGGATGGTGGCTGCCACTGCCCAGGGCCAGCCTGAGGCTCAGGCAAGCCACCGATGGTGGCTGCCACTGCAGGGGCCCGAGGCCCAGGCAACAAGGGCTGGGCCGAGGCTCAGGCAGCCACGGCTGCTGGCAGTGGCAGCAGTGGAGACATGATGGGGACATCACCTTCCCCTGATCGTCCAGTCTCCTCCTGCAGTGGGAGGCTAGACTGTGGCTTAGGCCCACTCCCTGCCATCAGTAGGACATCCCCTCAGGGCTCCTGGACTGTGAGAGGGGGCAGGCTGGGCTGAGGGACACCCCCTATAGTGCATGAATTTTTGTGCATCGGGCCTCTAGTCTTATATAATAAAAGCATAATATGCAAATTGACTGAACGGCAGAACAAGTGGTCACTATGATACACACTGACCACGAAGGGTCAGACACTCAATGCAGGAGCTGTCCCCAGCCCACAGGCTCCAGGCCAGCCACTACAGGTGTCAGCAGGGGCCCCCCGATTGCCCCACTGGTCACCCCACATATCAGCCCTGATCGCCAGCCAGGCCTAGGTACCCTACCTATACACGAATTTCATGCATCAGGTCTCTAGTTATGTATATAATGTTGTATTCCACTTATGAGAATACTAGAGGCCCAGTGCATGAAATTCGTGGACTCAAGGGGGGTTCCTCAGCCCGGCCTGCACCCTCTTGCAGTCCAGGAGTCCTTAGGGGATGTCCAACTGATGCCGGAGGGGGCCTACGCCAGCAGTTGGACATTCTTAGGGCTGCCACGGAGGTGGGAGAGGCTCCTGCCACTGCTGCTATGCTCACCTGCTGTGAGCTCAGGTTCTGGCTGAGTGGTACTCCCCCCATTGGAGAGCATTGACCACCAGGGGGCAGCTCCTGCATTGAACATCTGCCCCCTGGTGGTCAGTGCACATCATAGCAACTGGTCATTCTGCCGTTCAGTGAATTTGCATGTTAGCTTTTTATTATATAGGAAGGATAGGTTCATGGTGAAAGGACTTTGCTATGTTCACTGCTGTAGTTCTAGCATCTAAATAATTACCTGGTACTTAATCAATAAGCCAAGGGTTGGGAACTTTTCCTGTAAAGGACAGACTGTAAATACTTTGGGGTTTTTTAATGAGATAGTCTTAGTTATTCCTTTGTACTATAAAAGCAGCCACAGATACCTAAACAAATGAGCTTGACTATGTTCCAATGAAATTTTACTAATAGACACTGACATTTAAACTGCACATAATTTTCATGTATTATGAAAAACTATTTTTTTGTTTTTAAAATCCATTTTAAAAATGTAAAAATCACTCTTAGCTCATGTACAGAAAGAAGCAAGCAGTAGGCCAGATTTGGCCTATGGACATTGCTTGCTGACCGTTGCAATAAAACTGTCACCAAATCACTAAATAACTAAGTGGATAAAGCAGTGCTTAATGAAGAGTCGTTGAATGAGTGAAAGAATGAATGAATGCATTCATTCTTTTGAAAAGAGCTATAGCATGGTGTAATAGAAAAGAAAAAAAACCACACACACCAAACACTGTCTGAAGACTGGGATTGTAGTCCTAGAGAACTTCAATTAGTCTCACTGAATTTCTGTTTTCTCACTGAAAAACAAGTACAATATTTCCTGCTCCCCAAAATAACCGCACAATGACAGTCTGATTTAGCCAGCCAGTATTAAGCACCTCTTACTGTGTGCCAAGTATAGTGCTTATTTTATTACTTAATACCTCAATAATCCTCAAAAACATTAAAAGTAGAAATGTTTTCATCTATGTCTTATCAATTCAACTTACCACACTTTGGCTTAAATTGAGGCTCCCCCAGATTATAAGTCCAGAGGCACCTAGAGAAATGGTTTCACCAAGTGTATGTACAAGGTCCTCCTGGCAAATGAGACAGAAAAAGTTAGCAGATATGCATAATAAAATAAAAGTGTTATACATAGGACAATAACACCAAAGCTAAGAATGATGACCCAACAATAATAACTTAAATTTTACATAATTTTCATGTATTATGAAATACAATTTTTCTTTTGTTTTCCCCACTATATAGTTCCATCTTTCACACTACTACTACCCTACCATTAAAAAATATAGGTATTATTTTTACTTACTTCTATTGACAGCAGAGCAGGCCCATGAAAGAAAAAAAGAAAAAGAAACTGAGAAAATATATGGCCTATACTACCTAATCTCCCATGGCTGCTAAGATGCTTGCATTAAAATGAAATGTATTATTTTACATACATGTGGTAATGCAGAACTATATATGTGCATATTCCTAAAGGATATTAAAAGCTAAGTTTCATTCCCTTCAAAAATGATGTTAAGCTGCAGAACTTTTATTCTCCAGAGCATTTGACATCTTCCTCCCGGCATATCGTTGTCAGTTCAGCTCAAATTCTCATTAAAAAGTGTTTTAATGATGTTAAATTCCATCACACACTATTTGTGGGCTCTATTTCATAGTCTGCATGCCTTGATTTGCTTACCTGAGATAGGTATTTTGAAGAATCATCAGTAAAAACTGGGCGAGTATATATATAAACCGGAAGTGGACTTTTTTCATTGGGTACTACAGAAACCCGAATGGCTTCCTTAACACGGTTACGGACAAAGGGTGCAGCGTTAGGAGAGTTCATTAAGTGGGTATTCAAATAAATGGATGGGAAAAGGGCAGTGCTTTCATTCCACAACCAGTTGAGCTCATTATTTCTTTTCTTTTCTATATCAAAGCACACCCCAGTGTAATTGGGTTTAGTATATTGATGATTGTAACAATCAGGAAAAAGATAATAACCCCATAAGTATTTCGGTCGAAGTTTTTTTCCCAATTTCAAAGTCTGTTCCATGAATTTCCTTCCTTCTTTTTCATACTCTTCTTTGGCTACATTGGTGGCTAGTTCGATAGTATATTTTGGATGTTGTCCCACAACATACAGAATAGACTCATTCTTGTAAATATCTTTAGGTTTCCAGTTTCTTGCCCAGATAGGCCTCCATTCTTCCCAATCAATGATGGCCAAGCCTGGCTGGTCTTTTGGTATGTAAAACTCAATGTCTTTCTTAGCTTTAGACAGATGCGATGTTAAGTCACCTAATTGGGGGATTCCTCCGTGCTCTTTTTTGCCGTTCTTATCTATATGAGGATAATAGCCAAGTCTATCAACATAAAATAATATGACAGGTTGTCCTATGGCATCTTTTTGGGGGTTTCCTATTAAAGAGAAGAGGCTCAAATCTATCGACACATGAAACTTCTTAGGACAAGGCTCAGTTGGGGCATTCCAGGCCCAGAGGAAAGAAACATTGGGGAGCATAGGGGTTGCTCTGTAGTCCTTAGTGAAGCAGCATGGAATCAGAAGGAAGATGAACACAACCTGGGATGCTCCACTGGACCCAACAAAGCTCCTAAAGGAGATATACTTGAACCTTAGCACTCCCATGGCAAAGAGAATGACTGCAAGAATCACATCTCTTCCTACACACTTGGGTTTATCGAATGTTTGATGCAAGATTTGGGCACGGGAGACAGACTTGTGGAATGAAGCCTCTTTGATGGGTAAAGGTGTATAACGATATTACTTTTCAATACTATTCTTCCTGCTTTATGTTTCAGGGAGATATTGCAAGTTGCTGCATCTATAACTGAAAAAGAAAGAAATATCAAATCTGTGGTTATACTGCATTTCTGTATCAGAGATTGTAAGCTTTAACAAATTCTTAACTTTAAGTACAGGGAGTTTAACTCAATCTTTGAAGATGGAAGACTCCTGTATTTGAATTAATGAAGTCATTTCCTCTTATGTATGATACAACCCCTATAATCACTAACATTTGTCTCCTTTTCCCAAATCATGACTGTGCAGCTGCAACAGGTGTACGCAGCTACTTTTCCTTTTGCCTTCCCCGTTGTGCAGAATGCTGTATCGATCAATGCCTTAGCAGAAGCCCCTTAAATAAAAATAATTTCTAAGTTGAACCTCTCCTTCCTGTTTATTTTTTTAAAGACCAATTTATTATAGCGTTCTGCCAAAATTTAAAACAACCTCTCATAGAATTGTGAGATTTTATTTTATTTGATTTGAAAGGGGGCGGGGGCAGGTACAAGAAAAGGCAAAATTCACTTCTGAAATAGTAAGTCAAAAGTTTGCCTAAATCTGCTGACTCAGTCAAAATGGCCTATTGAAGTGCTATTTGGAACAGAGCTTTATTGTATCTCAAAGTAATTCACTCTCATGTTTAAAGTTAATAAAACATTTTAGGACTTTATATCTTCCCCCATATAATTCCTCATCACTTTCTCACAATCTACCACCCCTAGCTCAAACCCTTTTTCCCCTTTGTCTTGCCACACCTGCACAATTTCTCATTCTTTCTTTAAATGATATATAAGCTCTCAGACCCTATGCTTGGTATTTCATTTCTTTTCCATAAAGTCTCCCAAGCCACATAAAAATATTAACACCAAATAAAATTTTTTATGCTTTTCTTCTGTTAAATCTCTCTTTGGTTGGTTTAATTCTCAAGCCCAGTCACAAAATCACCTCCCCTACAGAATTTTACATGGTCAATTTTGTCTTTAATGACCTCCCTCAATGTGAGGAAATTTTCTTGTCTCAACAAGAAACCATTTTGATGATGTGGTTTCAACAAAATTCCACTGAAGAAGAAATCCTTTTATAGCATGTGTTCAAATTACCAAAATTTAGCAATCAAAGATATTATTTTAGTATATATTGATAGAATTTAGATACCTGATAAAGTATATACAGCATAAATATATGCATGTGTCTGTGTCAAGAGATATATTAACTATCAGTAAATTTATATAAGATATTAAATCAACCTTAAAGCTTTGGCCTCACTTTCTCTTTATATATATTAGGGACAAATTTTATATATATACTTTCAAAAAATCAAGAAGAGCAAGGCTTATATCTTGCGTGAGTAAAAACTTTTTTGAAAATAAAAATAATGGCAAAGTCACAGAAGCCTTTTGTATTAAGGCATCTATCAGTGAAATATCATAAGATAAATGGGTTTGCGCCTGTTCTATTAGCAATAACCAATGTTTCTCTTCCTTTGACCAGTCAGATGACTTTTGTTTGAATTATCAATATCATACATAATTACTTCTTCTACATAGGGGATTATATCAAGGATACAAATGGCCACTATAGTCTAACACAAACAGAAAACACCTATCTGTTCATAAATTACTTTTAAAAATATATATTTTAATTGAGTTCAGAGAGGAAAGGTGAGGGAGAGAGAGAAACATCAAAGATGAGAGAGAATCATTGATTGGGTGCCTCTTATTCACCCCCTACTGGGGATCAAGCCCATAGCCCTGGTATGTGCCCTTGACCAGAATTGAACTTGGGACCCTTTAGTCTACAGGGCAGTGTTCTGTCCACTGTACCAAACCAGTAATTCATAAATTACTTTTGTCCAAAGGTGATAGGGACCCAAATGGCACCAACATAACTAAGCACATTTAATAATGCTGAAGATAAATGCCATTAAAGAAAACGATATGAGCTCAGCTTCATAAGAGCATACAACAGGTATTTTTTGCTCTTATTACTTGAGATACCTGGCTTTTAAATGACCATTTAGGATGCAGACTGTTTTGGTTTTTTTTCTTTAGGATAGAGAACTGGTTCAAAAATCTCATCAGCTTTAAGTGATTTGTTAGTTATCTTTCTAAAAAGCTTTGTTCTGTGGTTTAGCTTGGGAATGCACATTTTGTGAAAGCAAAACTCTGGCTGAAGTCTCAAGCAACCAAATATTTCCCCAGCATATTCATCTCTTCCTCCACTTCTGAGGAATGCATGGCGACTCAGTCTAGGTCAATTTTTAGCCAGGATCTAAAGGAAAATACAACCCAAATCGTTTATTATTCACATGAAAGTCCTATTTCTTTGAAGAGGAAGGGTTATGTGGGTTACAGGTTCTTATGGGCATAAGGAGTAAGTATCTCATTCTTCGGATCCTACCTTGCACCTCCGGTGTAACCCTCTTTGCTTTGGACACTTTTTAGCCTCCTTTCTGAGCCCAGGGAGATGTCTCTCAGAGACTGTTCTACTGGATAGCCTTGCCCAACAGCTCAGACTGTGGAGGTGTTAATCTCTGATTGCCACCAAGGCTACTTTAAATGTATCAAGGCCCACACAAAAAGTATACTTATTACTTAACACCACTCCCAGTTTGCTTTCTTTTTTCTTTTTTTATGGAATCATTTTGTTAAAATCTTTATTGTTGAAAGTATTACATATGTCCCCTTTCCCCCATCGGCCCCCTCCAGCTCACCCCTGCCCCAGGCCCTCACCACCTGACTGACCATGGGTTATGCATATATACATAAGAGGTCTTTGGTTGATTACCTCCCACCCACCCACCCTCCCTTGCCTTCCCCCTGAGATTCCACACTCTGTTTCATGCTTCCATGTCTCTGGATCCACTTTGTTCATCAGTTTATTTTGTTAATTAGATTTCATATATGAGTGAGATCACGTGATACTTGTCTTTCTCTGACTGACTTATTTCACTTAGCATGATACTCTCCAGGTCCCTCTATCCTGTCTCAAAGGGTAAGAGATTCTTCTTTTTTATATCTGCATAGTATTCCATGGTGTAAATGGACCACAGCTTTTGTATCCACTCATCTGCTGATAGGCAATTGGGCTGTTCCAGATCTTAGCTATTGTAAATGTGCTGCTATGCACATAGGGGTGTATAAATTCTTTCTGATTGGCATTTCAGGTTTCTTAGGATATATTCCTAGAAGTGGGATCACTGGGCCAAATGGCTGTTCCAGGTTTAATTTTTTGAGGAAACTCCAAACTGTTTCATAATGGCTGCACCAGCCTGCATTCCCACCAGCAGTGTACTAGGGTTCCCTTTTCTCCACATCCTCACCAGCACTTGTCATTTTTTAATCATTTGTTGATGGTAGCTATTCTGACAGGTGAGCCAGTTTGCTTTCAAATTTGAAATGTCTGTCTCTTTTGTTAGACTGTAAGGTCACCATTGTATCCCTAATTTCCAGGACTGTGCCTAGTACCTGAGTACTTAATTGAACTGGTGAATGAGTGAATCTATCTATTCATCATTAATCCTTTCATCAAATAATTTCTTCGTTTTCCCCAGTTTCAATCATTCTCTCAAAGCACAAGTTCAACTATTAGAAAAATCCAATTTATCTTATGCTACCCATTAAAAAAAAAAAAATTGAAGAGGTGACAACAATCAACTCTAAGTAACAATAGTTACTTTTGACCTTACATTCTTATATGGAAAGTAAGATGTGTTGTTGTTTTTTAATTGACTTCAGAGAGGAAGGGAGAAGGAGAGAGAGACAGAAACATCAGTGACACGAAAGCATCATTGATCAGCTGCCTCCTGCACGCCTCACAGTGGGGATCAAGCCTGCAACTTGGGCATGTGCCCTGACCAGGAATCAAACCATGACCTCCTGGTTCATAGGTCATTGCTCAACCACTGAGCCACACCAGTAAGATGCATTTTAAAGGTTACAAATTATCAGGGACTATAAAAGTAACATAATCTAATATAATCTTATTTTCTCAGAACTGCCCCCAACTGCTGCCTTTCTTTAGCTAATGGTGCATACAGTCCAAGATTAGAATACTAGTGCCCCATAGCAGTACTAGAAATATTCATTGGTGTCTCCCTTTACAGCGTCTCCTCCCCCCCTCTTTTTACATTGATTTTTAACCTTTTTCTATCTTAACAGAATCTTCCACTTCATGGCTCCAACTCCTGGCAAAAGGGCTAGGAGCTCAGGTTTAGAAAAGGGTTGAGGCTTTATTTCTGTTTTTAGCTGTATTAAGTGACAGCTGAAGGATTAAAATTATATAATCTTCAGGTATCACTTAACCCTAAAAATACATTGGTAATACCTAAATCAATTTCACTCCCAGGGATGCTGGGATGATGTGTGCAGTGCTGGCTAGGAAGCTCTGTAAATCTGAAGTGCAGTGTTACTTCCCCTGGACCACCTACATTATTAAATCTTGCTTATTACGGTTCATTCGAGTTTACTCCAAATTATGAGAGGCAGCTGTCATAAGGTGTGGAGAGAGTTGTTTTTAACCTATAGCACCCATAAAAGCCAATCTGTAATTAGATTAAAGGTCTCTCTAGAAAGATTTAGGGATTAAGAAATCCTAGTCCAAGAACACCAACAAAATATTTACCATAGATATGATATTCTTAGAGAAGTTTGGGTGAAATAGCAGTAGTCTAAGTCTCCTTTAAAGAACGTGGTCAGTGAAGAAGGGAAGATAGAAAGAAGAAAAATTCACTTCAAATTGTAAGAATGCAGTAAAAGTTGCATTTACACTTGAATCGCCCCTTTACCATAGATCAGGAGGCTTGGAGGGAAATCAGGTGCTTCTAGTTCAGCGGTTCTCAACCTCTGGGTCGCGACCCCTTTGGGGGTCGAACGACCCTTTCACAGGGGTCGCCTAAGACCATCGGAAAACACTTATATAATTACATATTGTTTTTGTGATTAACCACTATGCTTTAATTATGTTCAATTTGTGACAATGAAAATACATCCTGCATATCAGATATTTACATTACGATTCATAACAGTAGCAAAATTACAGTGATGAAGTAGCAACGAAGATAATTTTATGGTTGGGGGTCACCACAACATGAGGAACTGTATTAAAGGGTCGCGGCATAAGGAAGGTTGAGAAACACTGGTCTAGAGGCTATTAAAAGTCCAATCTGGAGACTCCTTATGAAAAGTTTGTACAAGATTTAAAAGAGCCTATCTGACCAATTGCTATTCTTGCTGCAGTGATATAGTCAGGGCAAGGTTTTTGATATTGGACAGTTTTACAAATAAATTACTATATAATAATTTTTTATTGATTTCAGAGAGGAAGGGAGAGGAAGAGACAGAAACATCAATGATGAGAGAGAATCATTAATCGGCCGCTTCCTGCACCTCCCACACTGGGAATGTGCCCTAACCAGGAATCCAACTGTGACCTCCTGGTTCAAAGGTCGATGCTCAACCACTGAGCCACACCCACTGGGCTAAATTACTCTTAATGTGGCTATATTTGATTTAAAAATTAAGACAATATTAGAGAGAAAGAAAATTATGTTTCTGTAGAAAATATAATACTCCCTTGTGGATTAAATTCAAGTTCTGTTCGTCGTCTTTGGGGTTTTGTTTTCCAACCTGTAAACTGGACTGGAACTTAAATTCTTCTATATTCCTCAAATATCTGGCTACAACTATCCAACTGATGTTTCCAATTTTTCTCCTACTTTTGTCTTGGAATCATTGAGAACTAAAGCTCCCCTTTTTCTGAAGCCTTACACACTGAAGCTGAACAACCTGATATAATCTTAAGAGAGATCAGTCACCACAGTAGCTCGTGCTTAGATGACCTTCATGCCTGCTGTGTAAGCCATTCAGAAAGTTTACCTGAATACCCAATGACATCATAGGAGACTTTCCAAGCTGCAAAGGTTGCTTCAACTCTAATATCAAGAAAACTTCTTGACTGGCTACCACCAAAACCCAGAAACTGGTTTATACTTTGCTCCTGCCACTGACCTTTGTCTATCTTCTGTTTCCATAGAAATGCCTCTTATTGAATACCTGGCTGCTTGCTTATATAATAAAGGTCTGACCTTGGAACCCACCCATGTCACCACCTCCTGAAAAGAAATGAACTGCCCTGACCAATGGTCAGGACTCACTGGTTCAATGAGATGGGGGAACTGTAGGGGAGCAAGATGTGCCACCCCAAATGTGTCTTTGGCACAAGGATTAATTTAGGTTGAGTGTTTTTAAGAAACAGAAAACTTGGAAAATGTTTCTTGTTACTTCCCCCTTCATTGCCTACAAGAATAACGGGAGTGTTCTAGAACAGAACTATCATAGGGGATCTACAAAGAATCTGGGCCAGGTGTGGTGAGGGACACTCTGCAGGGTCTAGAGATCTGAGTGTCCTTGGGGGCCATTGTCTCTGTGTGGCCCAGGTAACCTGTGCTCCCAAACATTTGTTATGTTCATGTCTATCTCTATGTCAAGTGCCTTCCTCCACTTTGAAGTCCTAAACCACTGTGCCCTTCTCCTTAGCTCAAGATAGCTATCAGCCCCATCTGCCTGATTTGCCAATGGGCCCCGTATTCTTATCGAGCCTCAGTATGTACCTGTGTGGTTAGATGTGGTTATTTTCTCCTGTTAACTTGTCTCATGTCAATTTAATTCTTCGACCATCCAGAGGAAGGTTCTGGATGGTCTAAGAATTAGACCAGAAAAGGTAGAGGAACCTTTCTTTCCATCACTTGGCACTCAACATATGGCCATTTGTTGCACTTTGGGGTTGCTGCAACTGAGACACCCTGGTATATCTGACCCAGAAAGCTGATAGGAAGTGAGAGTTCTTACCATGCCAGCCTCCCAGATCTCTGCCTGCATAGTCCACTGGAAGCTAACCTGGTGAGAATCGTTTTTCTCTCTTTCTAAATTTTAATTAGCCTGATAACATACCTATGAAACTATATCTTTGGGGGTTAGTGACTGGTAAATTTGGCAGGGGACTCTTGGCTTTCTGGATCCATTTTCTCCCACAGGTGGTCACTGTTCTTTGTCTCTCTTTCATTTCATTTGTGTTGCTCTCTGTCTTGAGAGCTAGGCTTTTTGGCCAGTAAGAATACTGTGCCATCCAGAAGGTCCACATATCAATGTGCATTTTGCAGCCAATGAAAGAGACTGAGGTTCTGAGCAACTGTAGCCAGTTGATCAGAAGCACAGGTAAGAAGCTGGGCCTGTGACTGGCATTGATTTGTGTCTTTGTCCAGTCGTGCCAGCTAACAGGATAATTTATTATAAGGTATCTCAGTTTAAGGGGCCAACCTTATACAGTCAACTTTCATTGTCTCTGCCTAGGACAACAAAGGTCTCTGTTTTCTTAGCCTAGCTCTGGGAGTGAACTTTCTGGATCTTGTGAGGGCTGCTTTTTTTTTTCTTTTTCAATCTCATGTTGGATGCTTCTTGTGCCCTTTGTTAAGCCATAAAGAGGATTATTGGTTAATAGATCCTGCTTATCAGTGGCCAGATAGTGGGTCTTTTTTGAATTGACTATACTTAAGAGGGAAAAAAAATTAGAGGGCTCTCATATAAAAAAGTATAACAGCAAGCCTAAGATGAAAGAAGAGAAATAAGACTTAAAGCAAAAATCTAACATAAAGAACCCCTTTCAGAAACTGCCCATTTCTTCATCAGTCCCCAAGGAATGAGGAAATAGATCATCTGGAAGCCAATGTTCAAGGGCTAACAGAAGCAACTGTTTTTGTCTTGTAAATCTCTACAAAATCAGGTTATATAAACACAGCCCACAATTGCCTAAGACTGCCGGAAGCCGGTCCATCCTTGCTGCTTGACACAGTTGCTGCAGGAAAGAAACATCTGCACAGCATATGTTTCAAGGGACCTGGCATATATAGCATATTTTTCTTAATATGTTTGCTCTCCTTAGTGCCATGTATTTTAACCAAGGTCACCTCTCCGAGAAAGGTTGTTTCCCCAGGTGGGGATTTTTCCCTGAGGTTAGGGAGGGGATACAACCCCTTAATTAAGTGCCAGGCGGGTAGTTAAGCTACATAATCTTTACTCCCTGGAATGGAGATAAGAAACGCCCTAACCTTTGTAATAGAAATTGACAGGATTAAAATCGGTTGGTATAAATACGGATGTAACAAGACAATAATCATCAGATCCTAACCAGAACCTAGCCAGAGAACATGGCAAAAGATCCTGGACAGAACCTGGCTACAGATCTTCACTGGAGAACCTAGACAGAACCTGGCTAAAGAACCTGGTGACTGAACCTGGCTGGAGAACCTGGAGAACCTGGCTGGAGAACCTAGCGAGAGAACATGGCACCAGAACTTGGTTGGAGATCCTGACCAGAACTTGGTTGGAGTTCCTAACCAGAACTTCGCTGGAGATCCTGGAGGGAGAACCTCGCTATGCTGATGAACTGAAACCAGTTTCCATGTCATTCCTTATTCACCGACTCCGTCCACACCTTTGGGGACCCCTGGACCCGCTGGGGCTGGACCCCAGCATAAGACTGAGCCCAGCTCATTCAATTACTAGAACTTGAAATCTAAGAAGGGGGAGGGGGGAAGAGGGGGAGGGAGAAGGACTTTTTTAAAAAGTACAAACTACAGCCCTGGCCTGTGTTTCTTAATGGTTAGAGTATCGGCCCTGGCACCAAGGGTAGCAGGTTAAATTTCTGGTCAAGGGCAGACCCGTGGGTTGTAGGTTCAATCCCAGCCCTAGGCAGTGCATGTGGGAGGCAACCAATCAATGTGTCTCTCACATCAATGTTTCTCTCTCTCTCCTTCCCTCCCTTACTTCCACTCTCTCTAAAAATTCAAAAAAAAACACAACAAATTAAAGTATAGCTGAAAGGCTCCCTAGCCTAAATTTACCCTGCAGCTCCCTTAAAATTGTTTGTCAAGGACAAGTAGAAATATTAAGCACCTTCTCCACAAATAGTAAAAAACTGTAGCCATCTCAGTTGAGAAACTTAACCTATTCAAACAGTTCCTTATAAACTAATGAGTTTTGCATTATTGTACCTATCTCATAACTAAAAATTTTAAACAAATGTTAAAAACTCTGTATATATGTATATGTATACATATGTGTATCATAAATGCATAATATCTTCTACCTCTGAGTGGTATTGCCAAAATTAATTTATAAAGAGTGCTATTTAATTGGCTTAAAATTAATCACTTATGTTAATCAAGAAACATAATAAAAACTAACCCCAAAAACTTTCAGGTTCCCGGGCTGATCTGGAAAATATTTGGCACTAAAGCTTGTTTGGGTTTATTGGCTTAATTAAAACAAGCATGTCTTTATAGTTACCCAGATTTAATACAATATTTTATACTACCTAGGTTCACTATAAGTCAAATAAGTTCATATTATCTCTGTTTATAATATTTGTTGGCAAGAAAAATACCTTGGTGTGATAAAATTTTCATAAATAACGTATATATAATTGTTAAGAAGTAAATTAAATAAACAAGATAATGTTAAGGCATAATAATGTTTTATGGTACATGTACTTAAAAGTAGCGTCCAAAGTCTTTTGGTAACATGAAGCTAGACTTTTGCTAAGTTGAGTTAAATGATGGGAATTTATTGAATATCTACATCATTTTCGAATAAAATAATGCAACATTAATTACTGAAAGTAAGGTCTATCTACTTTTGGCTTTCTATTACAGAGGAACTAAATATAATTTTGAATCAGTTAATAAACAACACCTATATTACAATAAAAGATCAAAAAGGGCATATAATTTTAGATATTGTGAAAATTTACAAGTTTGCCAAGCCACAAAATATAATGTACAGACAGCTCATAATTGTTTACCTCTTAGTTAAGTTTCCTAAGGGTTAAAAATTATAATTAATATATGTGATTAAAGTTGCTAAAAATGAATAAGGAAAACAACTCTGTATACAAGGAAAGTAGGATATGTTTGTGGGGTGGGGTGGGGGGTTGGGGGGAGGGATGGGATGAGGAATGGAAATGCATTTTTAAAGGGGGAAAGAAAGTAATTTTTTCTTGGTTGTCTCAGAATGGAAAGGAAGAAAATGAGGACTTTGTCTTGTTTAATCAAGCTGTGAAAGTTGAATTTATCATTACAAGGGTTTTAAAAGTAAGTGTTAATACCAATGGTGTACTTATGAAAAAGTAAAGCTTAATTTTCTTTTATCTGTTAAGAAGACAAATTTTCCTGGACTTCCATCCACTTTTGATAATAGATTGTAACAGGTTTTTCTTTATATTTTAAAGTTGTTTTCCTAGAAAGCAAAATTTTGTGTCTTCATCAGTTTTTAATATTTAAAAAGCTAAGTTTAGTCTACAACTGTTTAATGTTCTATTATTTGTTTGTGAAGTTTTTAACTGTCACCATGGCTAAATGGATAATTATTGTTTCACAATAATTTATGATCCTATTTGACCAAGTGTTTAGGAACCTCTTTGATATTTCCGACAAACTTCCCCAAAATCAAATTCTAAATTAAATAATTAATTAATTATTAATGGGATTAAATGAACTAATGAAGCTGGTTATATTCTTTTTTTACTTTTTATTTGAAATATTAGTGGTTCTTTCAATTTTTTTTTTGGTCCAGTTATAAGGATATTTTCTTTCTCATAAACTTGCTATACCTAGAGCAATTTGGTTAGTTGAGTTTGTAAGCAGACTTAAAACATGTATCTTTGTCTCCCTACCTGATTTATACCGAATTTTAAAACATTTAGTGAGGATTCCTATTTTCATGTCAATATAGTAATTCATATAAGTTTACTAAGAATATGTTCCACTTTTAATAGGAGAATTAGAAACAGTGTCTATATTACTAGCCTTTGACTGGAATATCATGTTTGAGAGACACATGCATAGACTTAGATATGACCAGACAATTTTACAGAACAAAGACTGACTTTATGGATGCTAATAAAGGGACCTTGGAAAAAATCAGCCTGGCCCTGGCTGGTTTGGCTCAGTAGACAGAGCATTGGCCTACAGACTGATGCGTTCTGGGTTTGATTCCGGTCAAGGGCACATGCCCAGGTTTCGGGTTCCATCCCCAGTAGGGGATGTGCAGGAGGCGTCCGATCAATGATTCTCTCTCATTGTTGATGTTTTGCTCTCCCTCTCCCTTCTTCTCTGAAATCAATTTTATATATATATATATATATATATATATATATATATATACACATATATATACATATATATATAAAATATCCTTATAACATGTGTGTGTGTGCATATATATATATATATATATATATATATGTGGCCTGGTGCACGAAATTCTTGCATGGGCAGGGGTGGGGTGTCTATCAGCCCAGCCTACACCCTCTCCAATCTGGGATCCCTCTCGCAAACTGGGATCGCTGGCTCCTAACCATTCACCTGCCTGCCTAGCTGATCGCCCCTAACCATTCTGCCTGTCAGCCTGCTCACCCCCAACTGCCCTCCCATGCCGGCCTGATCACCTCCAACTGCCCCCCACTGCCGGCCTGCTCACCCCTAACTGGCCCCCTGCCTACCTGCTTGCCACCAACTGCCCCCCCCTCCGCTAGCCTGATCACCCCCAACTGCCCTGCCCTCCTGGCCTGATAGCCCCTAACCGCCTCTGCCTTGGCCCCACCACCATGGCTTTGTCTGGAGGGTCTCCCGGTCACATTGCCCTTTTATTAGTATAGATATAAAAAAGTATATATATAAACTTTTTTAAAAAATCAGCCTGGTACATGGCTTACAGGGTTTCCAGCAGCATTACCAGGTCAGTAAGGAAGGTCACTCCCTGGCAGGCACAAAAACCTCAGGATATTTGGGGGACCTGGAGGAGAGAGGAATTTACCCATCTCTAAAAGTCTTACAGGTGAAGTCTGATGGCAAATATTTGGCTTGGTTTCTTAACATATAGAGGCTGTTAAAAGTCCAACCTGGAGATTCCTTACGAAAAGTTTTCAGAAAGATGATTTAAAGGAGCCTATCTGGCCTAGCTGGTGTGGCTCAGTGGTTGAGCTTCAACCTATGAACCAGGAGGTCATGGTTCAATTCCCAGTCAGGGCATATGCCCTGGGTGCAGGCTCCAGCCCCAGCGGGGGTTGTGCAGGTGGCAGCTGATCAATGATTCTCATCATTAATGTTTCTATCTCTCTCTCTACCTTCTGCTCTGAAACCAATTAAATATATTTAAAAGCTAGAGGCCCTGTGCAGGGAATCTTGCATGGGTAGGATCCCTAGGCCTCGCCGGCGATCAGGGCCAATCTGCGGGGCAACCGGCAGGATGATCAGGGGACCCAACTGGCATCTGCTTTGGAGGCAACTGGCAGGGAGATTGGGGGGGCAGCGTTGCCCTTTCGCCGGCCAGCCCTGCCCCCCGATCACCCCGCTGCTGCCACTGGTTACCTCCCTCTGTGGGACGACCGGCAGGGCAATCCAGGGTGGCCCCCACTGGCACCCGCCTTGGCTGGCTTGGGACCTGCAGACTCGGGTGGCTCCTGCATTGAGCGTCTGCCCCTGGTGGTCAGTGCGCATCATAGCGATCAGTCGTTCCATTGGTCGTTCTGCCATTCAGTCAATTTGCATATTAGGCTTTTATTATATAGGATAAGTAAATATAAGAGCCTATCTGACCAATTGCTATTCTTGCTGCACTGATATAATCAGGGCAAGGTTTTTTGAAATTAAACTTGTTTTACAAATAAATTAGTCTTAATGTGGCTATATTTGATTAAAAATTAGGACGATATTAGAGAGAAAGAAAATTATGTTTCTATAGAAAATATAATACTCCTTTGTGGATTAAATTCAAGTTCTGTTCATTGTCTTTAAGTTTTTGTTTTCCAACCTGTAAACTGGACTGGAACTTAAATTCTTCTATATTCCTCAAATATCTGGCTACAACTATCCAACTGATGTTTCCAATTTTTCTCCTACTTTTGTCTTGGAATCATTGAGAACTAAAGCTGCCCTTTTTCTGAAGCCTTACACACTGAAGCTGAACAACCTGATATAATCTTAAGAGAGATCAATCACCACAGTAACTCGTGCTTAGACGACCTTCATGCCTGCTGTGTAAGCCATTCAGAAAGTTTACCTGAATACCCAATGACATCATAGGAGACTTTCCAAGCTGCAAAGGTTGCTTCAACTCTAATATCAAGAAAACTTCTTGACTGGCTACCACCAAAACCCAGAAACTGGTTTATACTTTGCTCCTGCCACTGACCTTTGTCTATCTTCTGTTTCCATAGAAATGCCTCTTATTGAATACCTGGCTGCTTGCTTATATAATAAAGGCCTGACCTTGGAACCCCACCCATGTCACCACCTCCTGAAAAGAAATGAACTGCCCTGACCAATGGTCAGGACTCACTAGTTCAATGAGATGGGGAACTGTAGGGGAGCAAGATGTGCCACCCCAAATGTGTCTCTGGCACAAGGATTAATTTAGGTTGAGTGTTTTTAAGAAACAGAAAACTTGGAAAATGTTTCTTGTTACTTCCCCTTTCATTGCCTACAAGAATAACGGGAGTGTTCTAGAACAGAACTATCATAGGGGATCTACAAAGAATCTGGGCCAGGTGTGGTGAGGGACACTCTGCAGGGTCTAGAGATCTGAGTGTCCTTGGGGGCCATTGTCTCTGTGTGGCCCAGGTAACCTGTGCTCCCAAACATTTGTTATCTTCATGACTATCTCCATGTCAAGTGCCTTCCTCCACTTTGAAGTCCTAAACCACTGTGCCCTTCTCCTTAGCTCAAGATAGCTATCAGCCCCATCTGCCTGATTTGCCAATGGGCCCCGTATTCTTATCGAGCCTCAGTATGTACCTGTGTGGTTAGATGTGGTTATTTTCTCCTGTTAACCTGTCTCGTGTCAATTTACTTCTTAGACCATCCAGAGGAACCTAAGAAGGTAGTGTAAAATTTCCTCCTCCCTGATGCCTTCTTTTTTTAAAATCTTTATTGTTGAAAGTATTACATACTGTATGTCTCCCTTTTTCTCCAATTGACCTCTTATAGTCCACCCCTGGCCCTACCACCTTGAATGCACCTGACCTGGTCATCTACCTCCCTGACACCTTCTAACTTTACCAACTGTGATTAATTGAAGAATAGACTTGTTAATAACTCTCTTAGAAAGTACAATGGGGATGATGGATAAAGTCTGGGTTCAAATTACTGAACCCACATATTTTGGTGATATAAGATACACTGAGGAAACAGTGGACAAAGGGTACTCGCTTGAGTCTAGATAGCCTGTTAGGTTGCTGAAGGAGAAACACATGAGGCCAGAATGGTGAGGGATTACTCCGAATTTATTGATCATCCACACACCAGGTAGCTGAGCCTGGATGGCTCCAGCCCCCAGTGACAGGAGTCAGCAGCTTTTAAAGGACTTGTGGCGGGGTTTTTTCTGGGCAGAGACTTTTTTATGCCTACCGGGAGGGGAGATAATGGCATGCGGTCACAGCAAGTGAAATGTGATCTCAGCAAAGGGAATGTCCATGGTGAAATGACCTGAAAAGCCTGTTCCCTGGGGAGGGGTATCAATTCAATTGCTCCATCAAACCTAACATTCCAGCCTTTTTGTTTTATGGAAGAGGGACTGAGGTGGGATATCAAGATCACAGGGGAATGGACTTTGATAGCAGTGGGCTGGACGAGGGGTGCAGCAGCATGATTTCCCCCAAGAGACTGGTTGGTGAAGTCTCGAAAGTGGACCTGTTGAGTGACTTGGGAGGTGAAAGCTGGTCCTAAGACTGCCACAGCGTCACTTGTCTAGTTTTGCTGCTTTTCTGGGTCTGGAGCTAAAATACAACTGAGACCTAGATGTTATCTTTAGGAGGAAAAAGATTAGAGGTCTCAGTTGCCTGACTAGTGATATGAAAGAGGTGAATGTGTTACCATGGGGGTAAGGTTCTTGTTTTCCTAGTTCAGCCCCTTGCTGGGCATCCACAGGCTTCTTGTAGGTCCTGAGACAGGGTTTCAAAATAGGTAGAGCAGTGGTTAAGCTCCCTATGGCAGTTCCGACCCCTGATGTGATGCCCAGGGTTATTAGGAGAGAGATTATCTGGACTCCTCTTGTGTGTCAGATATGATGGGTTATGAGGACAGGTAAAGACTTATTATCAGGGGCTACATCTATATTGGGTATACACCTTCCTGTCCAACTGATGGGGAGGCAGATGTATGTGTTTTCCCCGCAGAGAAAGAAAAATCCCTGATCATGGAGACAAGCTGAAAGCTGTAAGGAGAAGAGGTAGACTAAAGGGTATGAGATTCCCTTTCCCGGTTCCAGGCTCCAAGCTGAGAGAGTAGTCACCATGGCACTACCAATTAGGGGTGACAGGTGAGTGGTTTGAGATTTTTATTGCAGTGAAAGTGGGCAGGAAGGCTAGAATAGGATGTTATTCAAGGGAAAAGAGAAAGGGAAGGAAAGGAGTAGTTTAAGCTCCCCCCCCCCCCGCCCCCCCGCTGCCGGCACCTGCTTCCCTCTAGCACCCAGGACCTGGGCTTCCCTCCAGGTGCCAGCAAGTCACCCAGGACCTGGGCAGCCCCAGCTTCGTCTGGAAGGGCATCCAGTCTAATTAGCATATTATGCTTTTATTATTATAGTCAACTTTAGAACTTATTTCTTTTTTTCAACATTTCTCTTTTCCTTCTCATTACATACCCAACCTTCACAAATTTCACACTTTCAAATTAGCCTTCAAACCTTCTTTCTATGTCCTTCAGAAATGCATAACCATGCCTCAAACCTTCCATTAAGTATTTCTACTTAATATTCTTTCTTTCTAGCATACCTTCAGCAACTTGTACAGACCTTTTCTTTCTTTTTTTAAATGTATTAGAATCCTTCACTCTTACAAACCTTAATTTTTCAATGATAACCAAAAAGTAAACAGCCAATATTTCTTAGATTGTACTTTCAAGCAAATATACAATCAACAAAGTACAAGAGACCTTCTGTAATAAAAACTAAGAGCAGGCAAATTAAAACCTGTCTAGCAATCAATGTTTCAGTATTGTATGCTATTTTTAAATATTTAGATATTTATCATTTAACCCAGCAATGCTCCAAAGTCATTAAGTTAAGAAAGACTTTGGAAAATTATGTATAGGCATATGAGGCTAGAGAAAAGACGGGGGGGGGGGGGGGGGGAGGGGGGGGAGGGAGCAGGCCCCGCAGCCTGTTCTCAGGACTCAAGCTGCTTAGATTCAAAATTCTGGATTTTTCCTTAGAGATAACATGCTAAGGTTTGGGAGATAATGAGCTCAGCTTCTGATAATAGCCAGACTGTTAAGTAAGCATGTGCAGTAAAGAAAGTTGTTCTTTGGGAAAAGTGGAGTGGGGGTGGGGGGGTAAGAAGGTGCTGAGGTCAGAGCAGTTTTCAGAGCATTAAAGGGGTGAGAATATTGGCCATGGGACCTAAAGGCTCAGTGAGAGGGTCCCTTCGCCATGTCATGTCATAGAGGAGCTTTGCGAGAAGACTAAAATTGTGAACCTGGAGGCGCGAGTACGCAGTGAGCCTGAGAAAGGAGAAAATTTCTTGTTCAGAGAAAGGGACAGTCATGGAGAAGCTAAGGAGATAAGGCGTTTACAGTCCAAGGAATGGCATGGCTTAGTGGGGTGAGAGAGTGAAACTGAGGTAGTTGACTATCATTTGGGACAACTGGGTTTTATGAGGAAATGCATGGTAGCCCTGGCCGGGCACTGAGGTAGAATGAGAAAAGAATGAATAGGGGTATTTAGTAAGATGCAGTGTAGAGGTAAGGTGGCTAATGGCTGTGAGACTCATCTGTCAACCCCCATAATAGAGACTGAGGAGTGTACAAGAGTCCCAGCTAATTTGGAGAGGGCCGAATAAATGGCCCCAGTGTCTGTTAAAAAAAGATCAGCTTACCTGCCACCACAAACATTACCCAAGGCTCTGTCCTGGTGGTGTAAGTCTGTGGGGCCCTGCTGGGTCCTGGGCAGCTTCTTCAGTGGCCAGTCCCAGGAGGTCTGGGAGCTCCAAACTGGATCCAGAGGGTGGCCTTGCTGGACTGGCTGAGGTCAGACCTGGAGGGGCCAGACTACAGTCTGATTTCCAGTGGCCTTCCCTTCTGCACCTTGTGCAGGGCCCAGGGGGGGTCTCAGGTTTGAGCAGAACTTGGCCTAGTGTTGCATATGTTTCCCCCCACGTTCTGCATGGAGTAGGGTTCGGTATCTGAAAAGAGGAGCCGCACACAAATGAGAGAAAAATGACACGAGATAATTTTGAAATATTGGGGGACCAGGTGGGCAAGTCCAGAAAGACTTCCACCGATGCTCAGGCCGCTCCAACCTTTTATTTGATCTTGGGTAGCCCTAGGGTAAGGTGGTTTGAATGACACATGGATTAGCTCATCAGTAGACAATTTACAGAAATAGGCAGAATATTTGATCAACAATAATCAACAAGGATCTACACAAGTATCCAAGGAATTCAGTGAACTAAGGTGGGGATGATGCTTCAGCTACCATTATCTAGATTAACTGGGTGGTGTCTAAATTAACTGGGTGGTGCACAGTCCTGACCTTTGCTAGGACTTTCAGAGGTTACTAGCTTTTGGGGGTCTCTGTCTATACTCAGCTAGTAAAGACAGTAAATGGACTTCAGCAGCCTAGTGTCTTTCCTTGTTGCATTTGAAGCATCGGCCCAGAGGAGGCTTAGCCCCTGACTTACCCTTGGTTGGAGGACCAGCACTACGTTTGGGATTCATGAGAGTGGTGGCTAGGAGCTGGAAGGCCTCCTTCTGGGCCTCAGCCTTGGCTTGATCTCGCTTTTGATTTTGGATTTGTGTCTCCTCACCTCTATTATTAAAGACCTTAGAGGCCAGGTTAACGAGGTCTTTTTAAGGGGGTTGTGGAGCTCTGTCTATTTTTTGAAGTTTATGGTATGTGTTGAGGGCTGATTGGGATATAAAATGGGTGTTCAGAAGAAGGGCCCCCTTTGGGAAAGTGGGGTCTAAGGTGGTAAATTTCCGTAGAGGAGGACAGGAGGACATAGATGTCACGCCAAGTCAGGTCATAGGACTGGGTCAGGCACTTAAATTCCTTAGTTAAGGTGGTTGGGTCAGTGGAAAAAGACATGAGATGCTTCTCAACCTGTGTGAGGCTGGACATAGAGAATGGGACGTGGACTCAGACTATGCCCTCAGTTTCTGCTACCTCCCTCAGGGGTGGAATTGGCATGGGAATAAAAGAGACTGTTGAGGAGGGTGGTTTTTGGGTGGCCCGAGAGCAAGTGTTAGGTGGGAAAAGGCTGTTTTGGAGTTTGTGTTCTTGGGATTTGGTCTCTCAGGGGCCGGGGAAGGGTGGTTGCTGGTTAGGAAGGTCTGGGTTTTGGGAATCTACTGCAGGTGAGGGAGGGGATGTGTACGGGGATGGAGGTCAGTGGTCTCCTGGGTCAAAAGTAGATTCAGAATCAGAAGTGTTAGGGGTAAGATGTTTTGTGTGAAGGAAAAAGATTTGATGAGAGAGAGGATTGAAGGTGAAAAAGGCCTGGAAGTAGGGAATCTCTGACCATTTTCCATTGCAGTGACAGCAATTATGTAAATTACTCAGTGTGTTAAAATTGAAAGTGCTGTTTTCAGGCCATTGAGACTTATTATCTACTTTATGTTGTGGCTAAACAGTTGAGCCTGATCTCCCCCACGAGTGTGCAGAGGAAGTGTGGTGTGGCCCACGAGAGAGGAAGGGTGAGTGACAGACCACATATCCAAAGGTGACTGTTTAGGACAGGCATCCCTCTGCTAAACAAATCACCACATGAAACAAGAGGTGACCCTCTGGACTGGGCATCCCCAGTCCAGAAGGACCCAAAGCCAAATGGCTAAGGAGTCTTCTGGCCTAGCGCTAGGACTTTTGAGAGGAGAGATTTGCGAGAAGTCAGTGAGAGAGAGTGGGCAGAAGACTCAAGACGAGGGGAATTGTGGAACATCACTCACCTAGAGAAGACTGGCCTGTGTGGGACGGAGGGTCAGCAATAGAGAAGGAGAGATTCCCAGTCCAGTGTCATCCTTGGCTGGCTAGGGGGGACCCCGTAAGGGAGGGAGGCCTAACCCAGGCCGGCAATTGAGTCACCCGAGTAGGATTCAGAGGTAAGCCCAGGACGAGCTGCCACTGCCTACTGCTCTCTGAGTAGCAAACTCAGGGTGACCGAAGCCGGGGAGATGGCTCCCCATCCCAGTGGGACCCTCCCAGGTTTCAGCACCAAATGTTAGGTGACCGAAGGAGGAACGCACCAGGCCAGAATGGTGAGGGACTGCAAATTTACTCAATCATCCTCACACCAGGTGGCTGAGCCTGGATGGCTCCAGCCCCTAGTGACAGGAGTTTGTGGCTTTTAAAGAACTTTTGGTGGGCTTTTTCTGGGTGGAGATTTCTTTATGCCTACCCAGAGGGGAGATAATGGAATGTGGTCAGCACAAGCGAAATGTGGTCTCAGCAAAGTGAATGTCTATGGTGAAATGACCTGAAAAGCCAGTTCCAGGTGTGTGTGTGGGGGGGGGGGGGGGGGGGTTTGGGGGGGGGGGAGAGTTAAACAGTCATGAATAGTTCAATTTTTTTCCTTTTATTCCTTTCCTCGACCTCCCTCTCTTCCCTCTCTCAGACACTTTACATAACATATTAACATAACACATTGACACATTAAATCCCAATTGTTAGGCACTCTTTGTGCTCCATTATGCCCTGCTGGGGGCTCTTGCCCCTCTTGGCAATTTTCCTGTTATTCTCATTGTAGGTTTCATGATCAATGGCCTGGTCTTCGGCTTCTAGTAAACTGCCTCACTCCGTTTCCAGTGACCCCATACACCTGGCCCCCACCTGCACCTGACAAGTGTACTAGCAGGAGGGACAGAGATTATTCCACACCCCAAACCTACCTCCTTTCATATTCCTACTAGTGGCAAAACTGGGGAGTCTCCATTATTGGTTGTATTTCTGCCTAAATTGACTGGCACCACAAATGTTCCCCACTTTATCCAAAAAATAATGCCAACTATTCCCTATCATTTCTCTGCAACTATGGGGTGTGCTAGTCTCTCTAGGCCAGGGGTCCTCAAACTACGGCCCATGGGCCACATGCAAATACAAATATTGTATTTGTTCCCGTTTTGTTTTTTTACTTCAAAATAAGATACGTGCAGTGTGCACAGGAATTTGTTCATAGTTTTTTTTTTAAACTATAGTCTGGCCCTCCAATGGTCTGAGGGACAATGAACTGGCCCCCTGTTTAAAAAGTTTGAGGACCCCTGCTCTAGGCTATTGTTATAACCCATTGTTTTTTAATTTCTCAATCTGTCCTGATGCCTTCACTTTTCTCTGTGCCCTGCTTTTTCTCTTCTCTGCTTAAAGCATTCTGATAACCAGTAGTCCTCCGAAGCTTTGGTTTTGATTCTGTTTTGTTCTCTGTACTTGATCTTAAGATTTCTCTTGGCTATAATCTCTATAATCCAAGTAAGTCTCCCCACACAACTACTGAGGTCTGCCATGTACATGTTCGCAATCAATTAAAACTGATTCTACACTTGACCTTAGCCAAAAGGCCAAGAAGCAATTAAAACTGATTCTGATTCTGACCTTACCTGGATGTTGGGGGAAAGCCCCAAAAGTCTAAATTCAAGGAACATATGCAAAGTATAAGAGTTTTAGTAGGAGAAACTTACATACACGGGCAAAGGAGCTGCTCTCAGTGGTGGCTGAAGGAGGAATCCAAACCCCGCCTGGGACAGCTTCTCTTTTTTATAGGGGCTCACAGTGAACCCACATGGTGGGTAGTCAGGTAGAACCCCAGGAAGAACAATACATTCCTAAGTTAACAGATAACATCACGCATTATCACACTCTATACATTCATCGACCTCTTTCCTGGGGGCGTGACATTTAACTTTGGGCAGCATCCTGGGTAGTCAGCCAAGCCTGGGGCTACAGGGAGTTGAGTACAACATTTCCCAGAGGCCTTCGCTGCCGGAACCATGTTGCATCTCAGTGAGTTCACTTACACTGGCCCATAGTCTCTGTTAAAATTTACTTCTCTCTCACTCCAATTCCTTAGGTAATTTACTTCCATTTAGATTTGATGGTATAATTGTTTGATGGATTCCCTCACTGTCTTCATTGATTGCCTAATTGAGAATTTCAGACACTGCAGAACAATATGAAAGAGATGTGCTAGAGTCGCTGGGCATCTCAAACCATACCACAGGTTCCAACCACTTAATTTATTAATTCAACCGTTGTAAATGGAGTATTTACTGCATGCGAAGTGGAGGCATGGACGACACCACATAGACCAGGCTCTGCTCTTTTGGAGCTTCCATTCTAGGAAACAGAAAATAAGCAAATAAATGAATAATTTCAGAGTGACAAATGCTGTCCTAGTCCACTTGGGCTGCTGTAACAAAGACCACAAACTGGGTGACTTAGAAACAGCAGTGAGGGCCCTCTTCTGAGCTGCAGACTTCTTGTTGTACCTTGTCATGTGGAAGGGCCTAGGGAGCTCACAGGGGTCTCTTTAGAAAGGTATTCATTCCAGCCCTAGCTGGTTTGGCTCAGTGGATAGAGGATCAGTCTGTGGACTGAAGAGTCCCAGGTTCGATCCCAGTCAAGGGCACATGCCCAAGTTGCAGGTGTACAGGAGGCAGCCGATCAATGATCCTCATCATTGATGTTTCCATCACTCTCTACCTCTCCCTTCCTCTCTGAAATCAATAAAAATATATTTAAATAAAGAGAAAGGCATTCATTCCACTCATTAAGGTTCCTCTGAGTGGCCGCACCTCCTGACACCATCACATCAGGCATTAGAATTTTAACCTATGAATTTTGAGGGGACACAAACATTCAGACACTAGCAAATGTCATTACAGAATTTAAAATGAAGAGTGAGAAAAAGAGCAATTAGTGTGGAAAAGGCAAGCCATTTCCACTTTAAAGTATAATATAGAATGCTAACTCTCAAAGAGATTGTATCAGTTAACACTTCCTCTACAAGTTGAGTTTTATTTCCCCCACCCAAGCTAATACTCTATTATCATACTTCGTTAAGTAATGTAAAAATGGTATCTCATTGTCATTTTAATTATAATTTATTTTATTTTGAGAAATTAAGCTATTCATACTTTCTTTACTGTGATTTTAATGTTCATGTCCTTTTCCCTTGTTAGGTTTGGGTCCCTTTGAATTGATTTGCTTAAGAACTCTTTACATATTAAGGGAATTAGCCCTTTGTCCTAAGTACCAAACATCTTTTTCCAATTTGTGTTTTGACTTGTCCAAAGTATTGTTTCCATGCAAAAGACAAACTCTTTTCTATGTTTGTTTCTAAGTATTTGGAGAATAAATGGTCAGGTTCCCCAGTTGTAGACCCTAACATGAGGTTTCATGTGCAAGAGATTTATTAAGGAAGTTTTACTAGAAAAAAACTCTTAAGAGAATTAAAGAAGCAGGACAAGGGCAGGAAGCCAAGAACGGTTGTAATTTCACATAAAGTCCTGCAGAGGACAGCGTTTGCCTGATCATACCGGAGATCCAAGGAAGGCCACTAGAAGCAAACCGTGCTGAATGAATGGGAGGGAGGGAAGAGAGGAAGCTGGGAAAGGGGTGTACCACAGACAATGGAGGGACGATGGGGATCTGGTGGCTGTTAACAATCTGTGAGTCAGGGGTCAATGAAGGGAAAAAATAGAGAAGTTCAAACCTAGTATTTGACCTAATCACTCATGAATAATTTGTTTTCTCTTCTCCTTCACTTCTTCCTGGATTTACATAGTTAGGTCTGATGGTGCCAAAGTTATTGGGAAAGTCCATTTTCAGAAAGTTGAAGGCCTAGTAAGTATCTGTAGATGAATATCTTGGGAGTCTGTGGAAAGAGGTAATGGGTTGTAAAGGGGACACTTGGTCTTGGTTAAGGAACACAGAATTTAGTTTTTCATCCTTACTACTAAGGGATATCTTTATCATATTTCTGGCATAACCGGAAACTAGCCCCTGATAGTGACTCTTGTTAGCATCTTGGTCTGTTTCTTCTTGTAGGATGCTTTAGCACCACTACGGAAATGTCCTTCGCAATCCTCTTGTGAAATAACCTTTAATCCTGTAAGGTAAGTGTCAAGCTGAGAGCATTTGAAAGAATCTTATGGTTCTTTTAAAAACTAACACTTCTCTGGCACAGAGTACTACCTAATTTAGGGCTGCCCTCTCCCAGTTGTCACCCCAGGCATGCCCATGTATGTATTAGTGTTTCCCTAGGGTGGGGGGACGGGGTGGAGGAGTCATCAAATAGTGAGATTGACAATCTCCCTTCATTCTTTGTAGAGCAGAGTCTTCTAGGACCATCTGCCTCCAGAGGGCAAAATAAATTAACAATTTTAAATAGGGAATAATGGCACATTTCTTAAGTCCAAAGGGAAAGTAGGTTGTAAGTATACACACAAATTAAAATCAGCAAATGCTCCTAAGTGAAAGCGTATAGCACCCTGTTACATTTAGGTGCACAAACAGTGCAACAGGTAGTACGTTAGGAATACAACATTTTCTATCCGTTTTTCCTTGACAAGAGAACTGTTAGTTACTTTGGGGTAGCTATAAATTTCATTGCAGAAAATTACTTTTCTCAGTGTCTGAACAGAACAAATGCGATGAGTGGTCTCAATGATGACCTGAGACCTTTACTTCCCAGGCCCAGTGAACAGAGCACTCCATTCCAAGTTCCTACAATTAAAGTGAAACATTGTCGGTTCCTGGTCCCACAGAGAAGAACACAGTGTCAAGTTCATAGACGAACGTTCAGTAACATTAAAACATTTTCCATGTTTTAAGATTAGCATTAAAGACAAAGGAAGCAGTAAGTTTATATATTTAATTCTCTGGTAGAAACAAAAGGCATACCACTAACATTCACTTTGAAACAATTTTTATTTTCCCATTAAATTTTATTCTATCATTTTAAATTATAATAACATAACAGGGCTGCTGCTCAAAGCTCAGAATAAGAAAATATATAAAAAATTGACAGCACGATACATGACTTTATGTGTCATATACATGGCTTAGTAGTGGCTTCCTTGATGAGGCTATAGTTGGTCAATCGCTTATGGTGTCTGTATCAGTGTCCCTTAGAGTTCCATAGCCAGTAGATCAGTGGTTCTCAACCTTCCTAATGCCGCGAGCCTTTAATACAGTTCCTCATGTTGTGGTGACCCCCAACCATAAAATTATTTTCGTTGTTACTTCATAACTGTAATTTTGCTACTGTTATGAATCGTAATGTAAATACCTGATATGCAGGATGTATTTTCATTGTCACAAATTGAACATAATTAAAGCATAGTGATTAATCACAAAAACAATATGTAATTATATATGTGTTTTCCGATGGTCTTAGGCGACCCCTGTGAAAGGGTTGTTTGACCGCCAAAAGGGTCTCGACCCACAGGTTGAGAACCGCTGCAGTAGATGCTTAAGAAACTTTAGATTTGTTTAGCCATACCCAGGAAGTTGTTCTAAAATATGATTTGAAATACTTTTCTAATGTATTAGATTAGGAGTTTTCCTCAATATTAAGTTTTCCTCAATATTACATTTCCTCAATGTATTTTAGACAACTTTTTTTAATGTCTTTATTGATTTTTTTTTTTTTTTTTTTTTTTTTTAGGAGAGAGAAACATCAATCTGAGAGAGAAACAGCAATCATTTGCCCTCATATGTACCCAGACTGGAGACTGAACTATAACTGGGCATGTGCCCTGACTGGGAATCAAACCAGCGACCCCTCCATGCACAAACAACACTCAACCAACTGAGCCACAACAGCCAGGGCAAAACATCTTTTGACATCAGCATATAGAGAACTTCCTCAATTCTTTTTAATACTAAATGTTATCTCTTTGTACAAATGTACTATAATTTATTTAGCAAGCCCCATGTTGACATACATAAAGGTTCTTTATTTCTCCTTGATTTTTTTTGCATTTGTTTGTTGATAAAACCAACTGAAAAAAAAAATTATATATATATATATATATTGATTTCAGAGAGGAAGCGAGAGGGAGAAAGAGATAGAAACATCAATGATGAAAGAGAATCATTGATTGGCTGCCTTCTGTATGCCCTCTACTGGGGATCAAACTCACAACCCGGATATACACCCTTGACCAGAATCGAACCCAAGACCCTTCAGTCTACAGGCCAACACTCTAGCCACTGAGCCAAACCAGCTAGGGCAACAACTCTTATTTGTCCTGTAGAGGTCCCTAGGATCTGAATTTTGATCATTACACCCTTGATGTGTTGTTTTATATATTTCTTTATGTTTCTTATGTTTTCTGTGAATTGGTAGAGGCAGATCAGATTTCAGTTTGATTTTTATAAGGATTTCTTCCTAACTGATGCTGACAGCTACTTCAATTAGGTGGTTTGTAATGTCTGGTTTTATCTTTTTGTGTGATGTTAGCAGCCACTGAGAATCAGTGCCTAGATCCATTAATTCATTGAAACTGCAAAATGATTATGTTCTCTCATACCTTCTTCAGTCATTGGTTTCAATAAGAAGCAATTTCCCTTCCTCCACTATTTGGTTACCCTGAGATATAGTTCATATAGAAAGTATATAATAAATGGTTGATTCTTTTCTTTTATTTACCTGTTTTCAGAGTAATGAGTTGGTTCCTTAAGATTCTTCAAAGGTGGTCAATCAAGGTTTTCCTCTTGTACCATTTTGACCTCATGGTTTTACATATAATTAACGCATTTCAAACCACTGCAGCGATTTCTTTAGTTATTTTTCAAATTTTCCCTCTCTGTCAGTAGAAGACTGACTCTAAGTTAACGAATGAGCATTTTTGTACAGTCTTAGTGATCATAGATAGCATCCTTGCTGTATGGAATAAAAAGATGTTCCAGACTCATCTTGTACGTTTCCCTCTCTTAGGCCAGGAATCAGAAATTTTCCTAAGAGACCTTGGTATTTTTAATGGTAAATGATATTTAGATTAGGAGAGCTCAGGCTACATTGTTAGTAGTTTAGTTAAGTAATTAACAGTGTTTGTTCCATACAGTCAGAAAAAAGCACTGACTGCCTAAAACCAGAATCACTGCACTTGTGGGTTATAATTCTATGTCAATCAGTGAAAAGAGCCTGGCTGGCGTGCTCAGTGGTTGAGCATCAACCTAAGAATGTGGAGGTCACGGTTTGATTCACGGTCAGGGCACATGCCTGGGTTGCAGGCTCAGTCCCCCATGTGGGATGTGTAGGGGGCAGCCAATCAATGATTCGCTCCCATCATTGATGTTCCTATCTCTCCCTTCCTCTCTAAAATCAATAAAATATATATATATATTTTTTTTTAAAGAAATTTGGTGCAAATAAGTATTCTGCAAAAGACACCAACTGCATTTTCATTCACAAGGCTCAAGCTTCCGGATCTAGGCAAGGTCAGCCTAGGTGAGCATGAATATTACCCTTAAGCAGCGGTTCTCAACCTGTGGGTCGCGACCCCTTTGCGGGTCGAACGACTCTTTCACAGGGGTCGCCTAAGACCCTCGGAAAACACATATATAATTACATATTGTTTTTGTGATTAATCACTATGCTTTAATTATGTTCCATTTGTAACAATGAAATTGGGGGTCACCACAACATGAGGAACTGTATTAAAGGGTCGCGGCATTAGGAAGGTTGAGAACCACCGCCCTAAAGCCTTTCCCTGAGTTTAGGTCACCAGGGTCTGTGAGGGAGGGGCTCTGGTGGGTAAGAGGGGCCCCAATTGGAACTGATGCCTGTGCATCACGTTGGGAACAGCTCCCCTTGCCTCAGTCCCTGAGCCCTCATGAGAAGCCACACCAGGAGCTGGCTCTTCACTCCAGGAGCCCAGGAGGGAGCAGAAGCCTTGTTGGAAGCAAAGGCTGAACAGGGACTCTCACTTGACCTCTTCCGGGGACCAGATGGCCAGGTCACACCTGAGGGGATGCTGTTTGTGGAATCAGATGATCACCTAGTCATCTGTCTCTCCTCTAAATTGCTAGTTGGCAAACCCGTCTTTGAAATCAGTAATTTAATATGTATAGGTATACTTTTACATATATATTATGTTCATATAAAGACTAAAATATACTAGCTCTAGTTTAAAAACAACTTAAACTTTTTCCAATAAGGAAAAAGATTGTGTTGATGTTTACTCCTGGGTCTGGTTTCTTAGCTAAAGTGAAGCTAAAGAGAGTGCTATGTTACCATTTATGTTAAGTGACATCCATCATGTCTACTTATAATACCTCTCAGTGGATTTCACAAGAGAAAGATTGTTGTAGGTTTCATCTCTTTCCTAAATGACTGCTCTAGAGACCACACAAGTCCCTTTGCACTCAGTTCTCTCACAGTCAGATGCTCGAAAAACCCGCTAAAGCCAGCAGACACAGTGCTCCCAGTGAGCCAGGGAAAGGGGAAACCCCAGAGCAGGTGCCAGCAGCCTCCATGTCCCTGCAGTCAGCCCCTTCGTACCCCTGATAACAATGACAGGAGAACTTCTCCGCCATCCCTGCCAGGTCTGCATCGGATGCTTCTCCTTTCACATGAAATTCCCCGTCCTCAGAGGCCTCGATGTGGTAACTTGCAGGGTTCAAGTGGAGGTAATCCGGAGCTTTCCACACCTTCCGTATGCATCGCCCGTTATTCCTGCAGAGGTGAAGGCTGCACATCTCAGCGGCTCTGGTCACGTTGACGATGTAGCTCCCTAAATCGGAACTCACAAACCGCTTCACCTTCGTACAGTTGCCCTAGACATGTGGAAACAAACGGCTTTTAGTGTGTGTGGGTTTTTGTTTGTTTGTTTGTTTGTTTTTTGGTGTGTGTGTGTGTTTTGTTTTGTTTTTGGTACTGATAGGGTTAGAGCATTCTAGGTCCAGAAAACATCAATTGAACCCTGACAGCTTGGTTCCAGTTGCTCAGGCAGACAGCACAGGGGACCCAGACCAGAAAGGGGGAAAAGTCAAAGGGACAGAGATAGAGAATGCGACAGTAGTGCTAACAACTGAACTTGTAAACGGGCCCCAGAGTCAGCCGACGTGGCCTTGCCTCCTTCCAGTTTATACCCTTTTTCCTCCTCCGAGTTCCCAACTTGATGGGTGTGAAAAAAAGAGGAACAGACCTAGATTAGAAACCACGCCACAACTGCTGTTCCCCTGCACCTTTCAGGTCTGTGGTACCTTTCGTGGTTGTGTTAGAACCTGAAGCATCATATTCTATGAATTTATTGTTTACCGTCTAGCCTTCTGGATGCTCCTGTTAATGATGCTCAAATATCTGTTCTCCTGGGTTCTAGTTGTCTGTACACAATTCTAATAGGGCAAAGCCTGGAAGCTGACTAGGGGTGTGTGTGTGTGTGTGTGTGTGTGTGTGTGTGTGTGTGTGTGTCCTACTATGGTTCTAAGCAGAGGCCAGCCGGTTTGTGCAGTCAGCTTCCTTATCTAGCTCTTCTCGTGAGCCACAGGGCTGGAGGGGAAATGTCATACTTGGAGAGACAGGAATTAATTCTGTCCGTTTTTTACCTAGTTCTCATATGTGGATAGAGGAGACTTTTAACCTTATGTTGTCACAAATACTTTCATGGACAATATCTTAGTAGCAACAGGTTGAGGCTATGAAACTTGAAGAATATCAGGTGATTGTGAACATTCAAAAAATTCAAAAAATTGCTGAGGATACAAGTTAAGACAAAATACATTGCACTACAGTGATATAAACACACAACATCTGGAAATACAGAAGAGATTGTGATTCATGTGGATTAGGAAAAAGTAGGAAGACTTCTTGGAGTAAATAGTGTCTCAGCTGGGAGAAATTTGAAGAGCCATATAAGTCTTATTTTAAAGGTTATTAATTTTCAGTTGATTTCTCCCTACAGGAAAAGTAAGTTCAATGTGAGGATTAAAAAGTGACCATCTGTTTCTATTTCTCAAAATAAGATATAACATATTTTATGTGATTGTGGAATGCAGAGTGAAACTGTGTGTGGGTAATGCCAGCTCCACCACTAACTAGAATAACTAGCTATTACCTCAGATTTCTTCTTATTTCATCAGCTGCAAATAAGGATAGTAGCTCCTACCTCATAAAGGTTATTATGATTAATAAGTGAGCAATCCAAAACAAAAAAGCACTTAGCACAATCTTAGCACATATAAACATTCAACAAATATCAGTATTTTTATTACTATCTTTTAAAAAATAATTCTTTATTGTTGAAAGTATTACATATGCCCTCCTTTTTCCCTACTGACCCCTTCAGCACCCTAAGGTCCATGGGTTATGTATATATGCATACAGGTCTTTGATTGATTACCTTCCACCCACCCACCCTCCCCCACCTTCCTTATTACTATCTATACTAATAAAAGGGTGATATGCAAATTAGGGCAGACGTCTTCCAGACATCCATCTGGATGTCCATCAGGACAAAGCCACAGTGGCTGCGAGGCACAGGGCTCAGGCAGCTGTGAGCCTGGCAGCTGTGAGGCCCAGAGCTCAGGCCTCACAGCCACCGTGGCAGGCAGTGGCAGCAGCAGTGGGGTGATGAGGGCAGCACCTTCCCCTGATCATCCCGGTCACCTCCCGCAGAGGGGGAGCTGGCCTAAGCCGTCAGTAGGATAACCCCCTGAGGGCTCCCGGACTGTGAGAGGGGGCAGGCCGGGCTGATGGACACCCCCCTCCCAGTGCACGAAAATTTGTGCACTGGGCCTCTTGTCTTTAATATAAGTTAATATTTATTGAGCTCCTTCTGTGTATCAGGCACTAGTTTGGACTTTTTTTCTAAAGCCGGTTTACTGGGAAAGCCATGAGACCTCTGATTAGTGAGTTTAGGAAAACAGAGCAAATTATTTAAACAACATGAACTAGTCCTTTGAGGTACTGTCTTACCTTGGATGAAGTTAAATTCATGTCTCCCCAAATAACAATGCCTGCAGCTCCCAGGGCAGCACTTTCTCCAATGGTCCTGATTAGACCTTGCTAGATGGAAGAGAGTAGACTTCATCATCCATTTGAATATAAGACAACATGCTAGGAATTAGGATTGGAGGCTGAGTTCAGTCTAATAGGATATTTTCTATTTTCTCAGGATAATGAAAATGTTGACTCTGCTCAGAAATTAACACTCTATAAGCCTGTGGACAAACCTATTTACTATTTTTTACTATTAACTATTAACTAAGTGTAAGAAACACTTACACTTAGTCCAACAAGATATTATTTTGAAGGCAAGTAGCCTGTAAACAGCCACCAAAGGTGGTTTCATGGAACCTGCTATATGTATAGGACCCAGAAACAGAATCCAAAAGTTTTCCTTTTCCAAATGTGAGGAACAGCTCAGCTTTCTCTTTGCTAAGTTACCTTGTCAATTAGCCACACTCCACTGAGGGCGTCGACTCCGCAGTGACTGGGAGGATTTTGCATCGTTTGGATCCCAGGATCAGGCAAAGGAGCGCAGTGTGGAGGAGCTGCAGGACCTGATGGGTCTGGCCCTTCTATCTGGTCCCTGAAATCATTTGTGTTTAATATCAGAGTACCTGTCTCAATAAGCTTTACTGGTGACTCCTCAAGTTCTAGTAGGCCTGCCAAAAGATTTGTCAATATGGTTAAGATAGATGAAAACTGAATTTCAGCAGGGAGAATGTGGTTTTGTAACCCTAAATGATCATCATTTTAGTGTTTAAAGATGAACACGGATCCCTTGATCTCCGAGGGAAATTCGGAGTTGAATGTATGCAGCTGGTTTCCTAAATGAAGTTCCTACAGCAGGATTCCTGAATAAGTTTGTTAAATTATAAAATAGTCCCCCATCAGTTATATATGCTGGAAGATGTAATTCGGTGGTTCGGTGGCAAAGAAAAGCAGAACTTTAAGCTATATTTTGCCTGGGACATTTTATATTTATACTAGAGCCCTGGTGCACGAATTTGTATACCAGTTGGGGTCCCTCGGCCTGGCCTGTGGGATCAGGCAGAAACCGACATCCCCTGAGGGGTCCCAGATTGAGAGAGGGTGCAGGCCAGGCCGAGGGACCCCAAAAGTGCATGATCAGGGCCAGGGATGGAATGCAGGAGGGATCCAGGGTGTGTCCAGCCCATCTCACTCAGTCCCAATTGGCCAGACCCCAGCAGCAAGCTAACCTACCAGTCAGAGCATCTGCCCTAATGGTGGTCAGTGCATGTCATAGCGAGCAGTTGAGCAGCCTTAGCATATCATTAGCATATTACACTTTGATTGGTTGAATGGATGACCAGACACTTAACATATTAAGCTTTTATTATATAGAATCAATACTTAAAAAATAAGTCTCCTTATCTGATACTTTTATCTGATACCACTCAAATTAATGGTTTTGCAATCTCAATTTTTAAAGTGGTTTTTTTTTTCTGGAAATTTTCAAAAAGAAAAATGATTTTGGTTTAAAGTAATTTGCCTTTCAGGCTCATATCCATTTCCATTTGCAATGACCACAGCGTCTGCTCAATAGGTCAGCACTCACATGACAGGAAGGGCAGATTTTGTGAGGCCCAAGTGAGATAGTGTAAATGCCCCGAATGAAGCCTGTCCATGGCCTTTTTTGGCAAAGACATAAGAGACCAGAGCTCTTCCCTCTTACTCACTTTGAAACTTCCCTGAATACAGTGATGCCATATGCCATGATGTCATGATGTGATCTGTGGGGCCCAAATCCCCCAAAGGCCTTCTCTGACTTGTCAAGTGTATGATACACCTTTTTCAGCTATCTCAGCTACCCTGGGTATTCTGTTCTGCTTTGTTTTGTTTTGTTTTGTTTTAGTCTTTATTTGCTTTCCTTTTCAGGTTTGGAAGCTTCTATTCCGATACCCTGAAGCGCAAAGACTCTTTTCTCAGTCATAAAGACACTTCATTTCTGCTACAGTGTTTTTTACCTCTAACATTTCTTTCTGGTTCTTTCTTAGAATGTCCTTCTTTCTGCTAGCCTTGTTCATCTGTTCTTGCATGTAGTCTACTTTATCCATAAGAATCCTTAGCATATAAATCCTCAGCATATCAAATTCCTGGTCCACTCATTCCAACATCCCTGCCATCTATGTCTGGTTCTGCGGCTTGCTCTGTCTCTTCACATTGTACTTTTGCCTTTTAGTATGTCTTGTAATTTTTTTTCTTGATAGCTAGACATGATTTAATTTTTCTTGATGGGCATATAGTTCACATTGGGTAAAAGGAGCTATGATGAACAGGCTTTAGTAATGTGCTAGTAAGGTGTGGGGGAAATGGAAGGGTTTACAGTGCTATGATTAGGTCTGTCTTTAGTGAAACTATCTCTAGATTGTGAACTTGACAAATGCTTTTCCCCATCTTAGGTGGGACAGGCTGGCTAAATGGGGCTAAAGTTTGGTATTTCCTTTCTTCTAAGGGGAAGGCCAGAGCCAGCTGAAGGTGAGTATTTCCCTTCCCCCAGATCAGTTAGGCTCTGATAAGACCCAGGTAGGTTTGGCTCCGGTTAAATAGTTTCTCCTGAGAGTGCACTCTGTTAAGAACAGAAAGCTCTGGAGTATTCAAAATGTTTCCATTAGAATGCAGAAACTCCAAGGAAAAGGGTGTGTATAGGGGTGTGTGTGGAGGGTGGGGAGGGAGGTAATCAACCAGGACCTTGAATGCATGTGTACATGGCCCATGGACACAGACAATGGATTAGTGAGGGCCTGGGGGGAGGGGGAAAGGGAGGGGGCTGAAGGGGGTCAATGGGGGAAAAGGGGACATATGTAATACTTTCAACAATAAGGAATTATTTTTAACAATAATAATAAATAAAATAAAAATTAAAAAATAAAAATAAAAATTCCAGTATAGACCTGGAGAGTATTATGCTAAGCTAAATAAGCCAGTCAGAGAAAGACAAGTATCACATGATCTCACTCATATGTGGAATCTATGAACAAAGTAAACTAATGAATAAAATAGATCCAGAGACATAGAAAAGAAACACACACACACACACACACACACACACCATGTTTCCATTTCTCCTCTGCCTGACAGATGCATGTGGGGATTTGTGTCTGATGTTCATGGTGAGGATCCGATGAGCTCCTGGAGGTAATGCTCACATAAGTGCACCTCTCTCCCCATGACCCATGCTTGAGTCCCTAGAGTTTTTAATCTCTCAGGCCTGTCCACACAGAACCCCCAGCGATTATCCATCACAGTTCAGCTTTCCCTACTCCATACAGCAGGGGTGCCTGCAGAAGTCTCTGCTCACAGGTTTTGATGTGGTGGGTTGTGATTCTCTACATTCACCTGTCTGTCTCTCCAATTTTGAGGGCAGCCCTCAAGAACACAGCCCTTATGACTCCAAGAGGAGTTGATTTTTCATTCTGTTAAGATGAAGTGGTAGCTTTCAAGATTCTTACATGCTGGACTGAAAACCAGAAATCTCCCATGAATCCCTTTGGGTTGTGGCATTGTCATTAGAGGGAGGAGGGAGACACAGCATTTACATTTTGTATTTATAGGTTATTGATCCATATTAAGGAAGCTACAGAAGTTTGTCATGAAAGCCACACTTTGTGAGGTTGCTATCAGGAGAGAATATTTCTTCTCTCTCTAGTGTCATTATCAGAGAGAGTTTATTGGGGCTGATTCAAAATGGCAAGTCTTCACGCACATGTTGACTGGAGATAAGGAGGAAGTAACAGAAGTTAATGGAAATTTCTGTACCAAATTAGCTTACCATCACCTTGCGGAGAGCAGGTTTCTGAATGAGTCAGAGAATAGCTGTTTTGGGGATCAAAAAAGCAAGGGCACTACTCAGGGAAGTCATAGTTACGGTGCCTCTGGGAGTAGATTGGGCCCACCTGAGAGATGTCACATGAAAGGAGAAATAAAGAAATTAAAGAAATAAAGAAAAAGCAAAGCCCTGGATCATTTGGTAGAGCATTGTCCTGATATGCAAGGTTACAGATTCAATCTCCAGTCAGGGCACATAAAGAATCAACCAATGAATGCATGAATGCACACAAATTGATGTTTTTCCTCTCCCTTCCTCTCTCTCTCTCTCTCTCTTTCTCTCTCAAATAAAAAGAGAAAAAGCAAAGGACATAAGAGCAACAAATCTTCCAGGTCCTAGCATGGTATAGGATTGTTTCGCCCTGCTCCTGGTCTTTGGAAGTAGAGCACATGGGCACCCAGAGGATTCATAATCCACACTCAGGTTTCTGTCCCTGGTAAACCACAGCACAAGTACGTAAGGTACCCACTGTGGGCAGCTGGAGCATCACTAATAAGCTTCCTTTGTGTGTTACCAGCAGGAATATTAACCCATTACAGGGAAAAACATCTTGAAATCTACAGTCAAGAGAACTTCTTGCATTATTATTTACTGCAGACATCAAATGATATCTAGGTTGTATTATATATAAGTAATATAGGCAGTCTTCTGTGTGATGTGACGTGTTACTGCTCTTTACTCTTCCCCCAAGTTGTGGCTACTGACAGGGATCCCATTCTTAGGTGTTCCCCTCCCAAATGTAAGGCTTGAACGCTTGATAAAAAGTGGTAGCTTTACCACATGCATTTCTGTAGTGTTTCAAATTCTCACATCTATTTTCTCATTTGACTTTCATAAGACTTCTGCTATGTAGATAGGGCATGTAATACTGCCCCATTTTGCTACTTATTGGTAAATCCTTTTTATTTTAATATATTTTTATTGATTTCAGAAAGGAAAGGAGAGGGAGAGAGAGAAATATCAATGATGAGAGAGAATCATTGATTGGCTGCCTCCTACATGCCCCCTACTGGGGATCAAGCCAGCAACCTGGGTATGTGCCCTTGACTGTAATCAAACCCGGGACTCTTCAGTCCGCAGGCCAACACTCTATCCACTGAGCCAAACTGGCTAGGGTGGTTAATCCTTTTTCTAATCCTAACTACATGTGTGTACACACACACATACACACACACACTTTATAAAATGCAGATATCTTTGAGAAGATCAGAAATGGAAGCCATGCCTGGTCACTTATGTGTTGGCATAAATAACTATCAAGTTTCTAAAAATTTCTGGGCAGGTTTTTATGGAGGATAGAGTGAAATGGTGGTTCAACTGATGGCTTCAAACATTTGAAAATAGCTTGCCACTCAGAAAGTTTTCCAAATGATACAGAATGGTCCCTTGGGACGGTCAAAGAAAACGGCTTCTAGATAAGATCCTACCTGTTGCTTCCTCTTTCCCACAAGAGAACATGTGCTTTTCTGAGGCTGTAGCTGCTCATGAAGTAGCTTACTCTATGTCTGGATAATGTGAAGAATGTGCCAGTCGTCTAAAATAGTCTCACTGAAATGAACACTTTGTCCCTTGAAGTTTATTGTTTCTTCCTAAAGTGAATGTGTTATCACTAAAGAAAGGAACTTATTTAAGCCAAACACAGAAAAGGAGAAGAAGGTGGTAGTTAACTTCCAGTCCCAGAGTCAACACTATTTCGTAAAGATTTAGATAACTTTTTTAAGCCTTCCTATATGATGTCTGTCATTTGTTGCTAATTTTTCTGGGTAATAGAGATATCAATTCACAATAGAGGGTTTTTTTCTTCCTCATCTCATTCATGTGTGAAAGGCGTAGCATGTACTAAGTCCTCATACCTTGTGCCATTCCTCTGAGGAGTAAGCCCTACTCTCTGTGCTCCACAGGTACCTACCGGCTATGGTAGAGCCCTCACCTGAGTGTTTCCTGAGTCTCTGCCTTCGGATGATGCCTAACACTCAGAACATCTCTATAGATTTATATGTTTCAAACATGCTGGAGAACTGAAACTGTAATGGTAGACAAAGAAGAAATGTGATAAACCCATCATATCTTAGAGCACCACTGTATCATATCACAAATGGGAAGACATGAGCAAGTCTCATTACAGAAAAGTTAGAATTATTCAAGGCCAAAGGTCAGGGTGTCATTTACTTTTAAGTTTTTATTTCTAGAATTTTTTCATTTAAGTGACTAGAGTAGCCAAGGGAAAAAAGGGGAGGGGAAATTAGGCTGAAAGTTTATCTATTTTAAAAGTTAACCTCATGGTTTGTGTGAGGACTTTGGCAACATGTGTGACTTAAGTAAAATAAACAGAATAAAACTTCTATTTGTAAGTTTTAACCTAGCTCACACAACCATCTACTAGTGGTGAATTTATTACTGAACTTTAGAAACCCGGACTGCTCTTACCAACTTTCCATTAGTCGTGGTCATAAAGTCAAGAATAAACCGGATGGCCTTTTCACAAAGGGTTTGCTGCCAGAACACAGGTGTCGTGAAAACCACCGTCAAATCAAACCCACAATGGGAAAGGAGACGGCTCCTATCAACATCGTCATCATTGGTCACATAGATTCTGGCAAGTCTATCACTACTGGCCACCTGATCTACAAATGTGGTGGGGCTGACAAAAGAACCATCAAGCCCTAGTCAGTTTGGCTCAGTGGATAGAGTGCCAGCCTGTTGACTGAAGGGTCCCAGGTTTGATTCCCGCCGAGGGCACATGCCTGGGTTGTGGGCTCCATCCCCAGTAGGGGGCGTGCAGGAGGCAACCAATCAATGATTCTCTCTCATCATTGATGTTTCTATCTCTCTCTCCCTCTCCCTTCCTCTCTGAAATCAATAAATATTTTTTTTTTTTTTAAAAAAAAGGACCATCGAAAATTTTGAGAAGGAGGCTACTGAGGTGGGGGAGGGCTCCTTCAAGTATGCCTGGGTTGTGGGTAAACTGAAAGCTGAATGTGAGCATGGTATCACCACTGATACCTCCTGTGGAAAATCGAGACCAGCAAGTATTACGTGACCATCATTGATGCCCCCGGACACAGAGACTTCATCAAAGATATGGTTACAGGCACATCTCAGACTGGCTGTGCTGTCCTGAATGTTGCTGCTGGTGGATTTGAAGCAGGCATCTCCAAGAATGGACAGACCCATGAGCATGCCCTTCCAGCTTACATAGTGGGTGTGAAACAACTGATTGTTGATGTTAACAAAATGGATTGCACTGAGCCACCCTCCAGCCAGAAAAGATACAAGGAAATTGTTAAAGAAGTCAGCACTTACATTAAGAAAATTGGCTACAACCCTGACACAGTGGCATTTGTGCCCATTTCTGGTTGGAATGGTGACCGCATGCTGGAGCCAAGTGCTAACATGCCTCGGTTCAAGGGATGGAAAGTCACCCGTAAAGATGGCAATGCCGGTGGAACCACGCTGCTTAAAGCTCTGGATGGCATCCTGCCACCAACTGGTCCAACTGACAAGCCCCTGCGCCTGCCCCTCCAGGATGTCTACAAAATTGGTGGTATGGGTCCTGTCCCTGTGGGCCGAGTGGAGACTGGTGTTCTCAAGCCCGGCATGGTGGTCACCTTTGCTCCGGTCAATGTTACAACTGAAGGGAAGCCTGTTGAAATGCACCATGAAGCTCTTCCTGGGGACCATGTGGGTTTCAATGTCAAGAACGTGTCTGTCAAAGATGTTCGCCGTGGCCATGTGGCTGGTGGCCGCAAAAATGACCCACCAGGGGAAGCAGCTGGCTTCACAGCTCAGGTGATTATCCTGAGCCACCCGGGCCACATCAGTGCTGGCTATGCACCTGTGCTGGATGGTCAGCGAACTCCCCCAGGGAGAGCGCTGCTCTGCCAGAAGCCAGGCTCACGCTGGCAAGTGCCGCTGCTGCAGTGGAAGCCTCTCCCGACTCTGCAGCAGCCCTACCAAGCGGTGCTGGCAGGCGCAGCGGGTCGGATGAGCACGAGTGGCGCAGTGCCTGGCCCCAGCTCAGGCTCCTCCCTGGCCACCTGCCGCTTGGTGCACTGCTACATCCCTCAAAAGGTCCTGGAGTGCGAGAAGGCCCAGGCCAGGCTAAGGGACTCCTCCCGTTTCCCCTTGCATAAATCCATGCACTAGGCCTCTAAGTATATAGTAAAAGACTGGTTAATGATTACAATGCATCAGAAAACCTTTGGCAGGAAAGGAGGATGTTTTGTGGACCATTTGGTTCTTTTGCGTGTGTGGCAGTTTTTAAGTTATTCGCTTTTAAAATCGGTATTTTTTAATGGAAACAGCTTGAGCAAAAATCTGTCACCAAACTTTGAGACCCATTAAAACAAAGTTGAATGAAAAACCTGTGTGTTCTTTTAGTCAACACTGTAACCTTTTATTGTACTATTTAGGTAAAAGACTTCAGAGTTGTCATGACCTATTTCTGGTGTTATATCTGCTGATATTTTAGAATTGGATAAGTCTGTTAACATTTTTTCTGGGTGAGAACTTTGTTTCTTTCACTTTGTCCTAAAGGGAGGAATCATCTGTTTCTGCATGATAAAAGCTATGGGAAGGGGTCTGTTTGTATAACACTAAATAAGTTAGGACAGATAAGCAAAGCGTAACTTTGTTTATGTGTAAGCAATTTTCTAAAGACTAAATTCTGGCCCCAACTGGTTTGGCTCAGTGGATAAAGTGTTGGCCTGCAGACTGAAGAGTCCCAGGTTCAATTCCGGTCAAGGGCACATGCTGGGGTTGTGGGCTCAAATCCCCAGGACGCAGCCGATCAATGATTCTCTCTCATCATTGACGTTTCTATCTCTCTCTCCCTCTCCCTTCCTCTCTGAAACCAATAAAAATATATTTAAAAATAAAGGCTAAATTGTATAAAGTAAACCTTTACATATAAAATTTTTCAGTTACATCAATACTGAGTAAATTTATTGGTATGGCAACTTTTAGTTTTCTAGTTTTACTGGAATATGAATTCACATTTACAAATTCTGAGGTAGTTTAAGAACCTAAAGTGAGGCTTAAATAGTATAGATCACTGTCTTGCTATGGTTAATTGTATCCAAATTCTAGGAAAAATAAATTCTGATGGAAGTTGCGGGGGGGGGGGGGGGCAGGGGGGGCGGGGGGAATAAACCAGATGGCTAAATCTATAAATTCACCTACTTTTAGCAGATTTGCAACTCTCTTATGCCTTTAAATAAGAAAATTAATTGTGGTTAAAAAACACATACATACAATTAACTATCTTAGCCATGTCTAAGTGTATAAAGTTCAGTAGTGTTAAGCGTATTCACATTGCTGTGTCTCATTTACACCTTTCCTCAGAGCTGGCATTATACATTAAAAAAGAAAACACTTTTCTTCCCTCTTAACATTTTAGATGGCGCCTTCCCTTGCACTTCCACATGGGTGAGCAAACTACTCCGTTTTCAAACATCCTCTCTGATCTTCAACCTGTTTACCACCAGCCGTTCCAATACCCTTTCCAACGGGCCAATCGCAGGGGAGCACAAAGTTGGGGAGCAGGGAGCACTAGTGGCTGACATTGCACTTTAACCCAGTCCCTCCTTATTTCATGCCTTAAAAGAATAATAATAAATTAGATCATCAAAATTTATGTCGCTTACCTAAAAACTTAAGCGGATGACTAGTCGAAGAAGGACATGTGCTCCTTCCTAGCGGACCACTAATTGGGAATTCTTCAAAGAACTTAACACAGAAATGGCTCTTTTAGAGATAGGGAGGAGGTCCCCTGTCTTTGGCAAAGGGGCGGGGCGGGTCTTACCTTGGACAGAAAGAATAAAGGTTCGTCTCTGTAGTCTAGCCTCGTGTAGACGAACACAGGCAGAGCATAGTCTCGGGAGGTCATGGCGGAGACCCTCATGGATTCATGCACCCGAAACTGCGAGAAGTGCAAGAGGTTTTCCCCGTCTCCGAGAGATTTCCTGACGCCAATGGCAGGGTACAGAGCAGCACTGCTGTTCCAAAGCCAAGAGAGCTCATTGTTCCTCAGCACCTCCTTTTCTGGGCACGACCCCGTATAGTTGGGGGCATCAACATTGTAATTGTGGCAATCGGGATATAAATAATAACCCCAGAGACCATTGGGTCTGCTCTTCAGCCCCAGTTCGATGGTTTCCTTCATGAAAGCGTTTGCACTTTGCTCAAAGGTTGCTTTAGCCAGATGTTCAATGTCCATAGCGGAGGCATTCTTCAGGCTGTCAGAAACAAGCTTTCGTGACTTCTGTCTGTAGACATTCTTTTCCCCCCAGTTCCGGGCCCACTGGGGCCGCCAGTGCTCCCAGTCTATCACAGCGAGTCCACTAAAATCTTTAGCGGGGATATAATAATTAATATCCTGGTCAACTTTTTGCAGATGAACTTGCAGACTTGTGTTCTGGGGCAAACCCCCGTTGACTGGAGCCCCCTGTGACGTGTACCATGGGTAGTATCCCAATCTGTCCACATAAAATATAGTAACATTTTGCCCCCTGGCTTTGGCAAACGGGCTTCCGATCATCTGAAACATTTGCAAGTTTAGTCTTATGTTATATTTTATCAAACACTGATCGATTGGAGCATTCCAAGCTGCTACAAACGGTTTCCTTTGATAAATTGGAAGCCGGGCCGGTTTTAGAGAAGAGAGAGACTTCAGAAAGAAAAATAGGAGCAGCCATGAGGTGAGATGCAGCGGTTGGACACAGAACTTTAATTGTCCTTCAGGTAACCGTTTCATGATAAGACGAAAATGGTATCTTCTGCTTTTATGCGCTCTCGAAGACCTGTGGATAGATTTAATTTTCTGTTAGTGGTAATTTTGAGGAAAAAGACTCAAACATTGGATGGATATTACTATTGTTGTTACATATTTATATTTTAAAGTACAGACAGTTCTTGGGTTAGGTCGGACTCGACGTACATCATTCCGTGGTTACGTCGCCATCTCCCATTTATTTATTAAAAAAAAAAAAATTCCGTCATTTCGACGTATGTACATAGGTGCTTTATGTTTTTTATTATTTATTTACCACAAGTAAAGGTCAGGAATTGTTATCTTTCTTTTAAATGTTTTTTACTGTTTCACTTCATTACTGCTGTGTGTATGTGCTCCATGTGAGTGACGTGGGTGGTTATGTAGGTGGGTTCCAACTTACGGTGAAAATCGTGTTAAACGCCTAGGAACGGAGCTCCGGCGTAACCCAAGGACCTACTGTATGTTTTATTTAAAGGTTTTAAAGAGGCCTGTAAGGAAATTGAGATATAGAAGCAAGTGTAGTAACCTAGCTTGTATTCAAGGGCAAGCAATGCAATTCAGCAAACATTCACTGAGATCAGACCCTGTGTCCAGAATACAAAAATGAATAAAATGAGGTCTTTGCCATCAAAAAAGCTCATGATCAAATAACGATGTAAAATATAACCGCTCTCATTGGAAAACTCATCAAATCCTAGGCATGGTGCTTAAATACTCTATATTTATCTCATTTAATCTTGTAAACACTTTTTGATTATTTCATTAAGTAAGCCAAAATGTCCAGCCGCTTTTCCAGCCTTCCTTGCAGCTAGGAAGGTATGTGTCGTGGCCGGCCAGTTAGATGCATCCTATTCCAGACTTGGAATTGAAATCTTGGGAGTCAAGAGCCTGAAAGGTGGCAGCGCCGGTTGTGAAAGAAATTCCGTGATTGGGAGTGGCAGTGCCTGCCAGGGCTTCCTGAACCTGCATCCAAGGTGTTAATGCCAAATGGCAGCATTGTCCTCAGGGGACAGCCCTTTCCTGCTCAAGTCAGTGAGGTTTTGTTCTGGTTGCTTAACACTGGGAACGTTTCACAGCAGATCTTTCCCTGGAATGTGTGACATTTGAGTGTTTCCTTTAACCAAGCTGATCACTTGTTATATGTCATTATCATTTTATACCACCAGCTGTCACCAGCCAAACCTTATAGCCTTCTCAGGCCTGGACACTGAAGTAAACAAAAACTTAAAATAATTTATATGGCCCTCACCTATGCTTGGGTCCTGTGTCCAGAAAATAAAAATGAATAAAAAGAGGATTTTGCCTCACCGGTTTGGCTCAGTGGATAGAGTGTCAGCCTGTGGACCTAAGGGTCCCAGGTTTGATTATGGTCAAGGTCATGTACCTTGCTTGCAGGCTCCTCCCCGGCCTGGGATCCTAGTCGGGGCTCATGCAGGAGGCAACCAATCAATATGTTTCTCTTACATTGATGTCTCTCTCTGTCTTTCACTCTCTCTTCCACTCTCCTTAAAAATCAATGGAAAAATATCCTTGGGTGAGGATAAATAAAAAAAAAAAAATTATATGAAGTCCTATAACTAAGGATATAAAGTAACCACATTGAGACTGGTAGAAAGGGGAGAGACACAAACAGGCTGGTCCCACACCCATGTGTGGCAGTTGTAAAACTGGAGGGATATCTCAGCTGCAAAAGTCCCTCCAGCCCTGACCAGTTTGGCTCAGTGGATAGAGTGTCGGCCTGTGGACTGAAAGGGTCCAGGTTCAATTCTGGTCAAGGGCATGTACCTTGGTTGCAGGCACATCCCCAGTGGGGAGTGTGCAGGAGGCAGCTGATCGATGTTTCTCTCTCGTCGATGTTTCTAACTCTCTATCCCTCTCCCTTCCTCTCTGTAAAAAATCAATAAAATGTATTTTAAAAAATGAAAATTAAAAAGTCCCTCCAAAGGGGGGAAGGATCTCAGCCCCAGACAGAGCTCCCCAGACAAGATTATCAGTCCAGAAAAGGGACTCACATAACACCAGGCTGTGAAAATCAGAGGGGATTCCATTCGTTTAGCTGAGCTGGAAGGAAGGCTGCTGAACACCCAGGTGGACTCTAAAGGGCCCACGCGCACACACACTCTCACTCACAGGCACTCCCCTGGGCTCTGTCAGAGTGATAGTGGCTCTGGGGGCATCAGAGACACAGAGAAAAACTGAGTTGTGCGGCTTCAGGGCGAGTGATAGAAATGCACCCCCCATTGTCCCCATGTGGAACCCTCCTTCCTCATGACAGACAGGGGCCATCTTTCTTGTGCTGAGTCCTCCCCGAACCAAATCTGAATCTGCATTAGCTTGATCTCCCCTAGCTCCACTCTGCTGACTCCCTGGGAAGGTTTGAAAACCCAAGGCAGATGGTGGTTCACCTCAGAGTGCCCTGAGACTTTTGCCAAGGGACCTCAGGCTCAGCAGTGGTGTCCAATGTGAACCTGAACTAACCTGGGGAAGACCGCTTGGCCCATCCTGGTTATTCCCTCAAACCTGCTTCACCCAACGCGTGTGCCCCTACAGGCGGTCTCAGCGGCCGAGACCTACGGGCAGCCAGCCTGGGCCCAGGACAGTCTTTCTGAAAAAATCTCAGGAAATTCCATTCAGGGTCAGGAAGTGCCACAGACATGCAGGGAGAACCTGCGATGTGTGGCGTCAAGGTGAAGACTGGAGGTTTGGCTGCCATAGACCGTGTGTTGAGCCCTTATTCTGGATGGCCAATGGACTCCGTATTTCCTGTGTTGAGCCCTCTCCCATCATCTCTAAATCTGAAGCTGCATTAGCTGGGTTAGCTCCACTGGCTTTCCCCTGCCAGCCCCCCGAGGCCTGGCCCCACCCAATTCGCTCAAACTCCAAGGCTTCTCAGAAGCTGAGCTTTATAGGGAGCCAGCAGGTGACAGCAGGTCTCAAGTGCCTCGAGTCCTTTGCTGACCTGTCCCAGGCACAGTACGGATAGTAGCTGGCCTCGGTTCTCACTGTGGTCTCTCCGTGGATGACCAGGCCAAGCACAGGCAGCTACCAACCACAGAGTGCTCTGAGAGCCTAATAGGTAGCCCAGGCCCGCCACAGGCAGCATCTAACATTGACCTGCGTTGGAGGCCCTCCCAAGAGGTCCCAGAAACAACACACACAGTAGCTGACTGCAGAGCACAATCCAATGAGCTCAACAAGTGGCACAACAAAAGAGTAATCTCAGCAGAAACCAGGTCCCACTAGGGCAAATTCTGCTCCATAGGGTCAGCCCTACACAGCAGCTCATACACTGTGGTCATGGCCAAACCTCACAGTCAGTCAGGCTGAGGGTCAATCCCACTGGCTGATGTGACAACAGCCATTGAGGCTCAACTCCATCAGGAGGAAACACACCGCCCACATGAGTGGCACTCTTGGAGCACCTGGCTCAGGTGACCAGAGAGACTGTGCCACGGAGCCCCACAGGCCACCTACTACATAAGACCACCTGCCCAAACTGCAGGATGTAACTGATCTACTTAATACATAGAAACAAACACAGAAAAGAAGCCAACATAAGAAGATAGAAACATGTCCCAAATGAAAAAATAGCAGAAATCTCCAGAAAAAGAATAAAGTGATAACAAGGCAAGCAATCCACCAGAAATAGGTTTAAAAACATTGGTTATAAGAATGCTCAAGAAACTTAGTGAGAACTTTAACAAAGAGATATTAAGAATGAAAAAATATGTGGGGTGCATAAAAAAGAACCAGTCCGAAATAAAGAATACAATAACCAAAATGAAAGATACACACAGATTAAAAGAAATCAATAGGAGATTAGATGAAGGAGAAGATCAAAGTAGCAATTTAGGTCACAATGTAGCAGAAAACACCCAATCCAAACAATAAAAAGAAAAAATAATTGTAAAACAAGATATAGATTAAAGGAACTCTGAGACAAGATCAAGCATACCAACATTTGCATCATAGGGGTACCAGAAGGAGAAAAGAGAAAGCAAGGAATTGAAAACCTATTTGAAGAAACAATCACTGAAAACTTTCCTGCCCTGGTGAAGGAAAGAGACATACAAATCCAGGAAGTAGAGAGTCCAAAACAAGATGAACCCAAGGAGTCCCAAACCAAGACACTTTGTAATTAAAATGCCAAAGGTTAAAGACAAAGAGAGAATTGTAAAAGCAGTAAGAGAAAAGCAGTTAGTTATCTACAAGAGAACTCCCATAAGATTGTCTGCTGATTTCTCAACAGAAACTTTTCAGGACAGAAGGGACTGGCACAAAACATTCAAAGTGATGAAAAGCAAGGACCTACACTCAAGATTACTCTAAACAGCAAGGCTATCATTTCAAATTGAAGGACTGATAAAGAGCTTCCCAGACAAGAAAGAGTTAAAGGAGTTTATAACCACCAAACCAGTATTATAAGAAATGTTTCAGGAACTTCTTTAAGAAGAAGGGGGGGGGGGGGCGGGGGAAGAACATAAATATTACTAATTAAATGGCAATAATTTCATACCTATCAATAATTACTTTAAATTAAAATTGATTAAATGCTCCAATCAAAAGACATAGGGTAGCTGAATGGATAAGAAAACAGTACCCATATATGTGCTGTCTGAAGTATGGTAGCAATCACCTCAGGTAGAAACTGTAGTTTAACTTTAACCCTGCTGTTTGGCTTCTGTACTTAGTTGCTTTGTTTAACAATAGAAAAGTTATTTTGATTTCCTGAACTGTATAAATCATCCCACTTGATTGAATACCTTATTAACTGTAATGTGAATATCCCACTGATTGTGATCTTACTGGTTATCAAAGCACATTCTTCTGTACTGGAAAACAGGACAGCACAATTATCCTAAATTGTTTTAGTGGCCACAGATAATGCGTTCCAGTTGACTCAGTGGTCCCAAGACCAGGACAGCACAATTATTCTAAATTGCCTCGATGGCTCTAGATAATGTGTTCCTGGCAACCCAGCAGTCCCAGATAATCTGTTTCTGTCAACTCAGTGATCCAGAGACCCCAAACTGTAATTAACATGCTTAATTCTGCTTCTGTAAACTGCTTTTTTGTGAACCAGGTTCCTCATTCCAAACCCTGGGATGTAATCAATACCTTTGTGATTTTTGCCTATATAAATCTGGTGTTTCGGCCATCTTAGCACTGTGAGATTTGGGAAAGCAAAATGGCCCCTCATAGTCCCGGATTGCAATAAATGTGACTCTTTAATTCGACTTCTTGAGGCGTCCTTCTGTGATTCGCAGGGTACATTACAACATCTACAAGAGACCCACCTCAGAATGAAAGATACACACAGACTAAAAGAAAAGGGATAGAAAAAGATATTTCATGCAAATGCAAATGAAAAAAAACTAGGTTAGTAATACTTATATCTGACAAAATAGACTTTAAAACCAAGCTTATAATAGGAGACAAGGCAGGATACTACATAATGATTAAGAGAGCAATCCAACAAGAAGATATAACCCTTGTAAACATTCATGCAATCAACATAGAAGCACCTAAATATATAAAACAAACCTTGATGGACATAAAGGGAGAGATAGAGAGTAAAACAGTCATAACAGGGGATTTTAATACCCCATTGATATCTGATCTTCCAGACAAAAAAATCAACAAGGAAACAGCGGTCTTAAATGACACATGCGATCAGATGGGTTTAATTAATGTCTTCAGAGCATTTCACCCCAAAGCAGCAGAATATCTATTCTTTTCAAATACACATAAAACATTTTCTAGAATAGGACACATGTCAGAACACAAAACAAGTCTCAATAATTTTAAGAAAATTAAAATCCTATCAACTCCATAATGGTACAAAACCAGAAATTGATCACAAGAAAAAAACTGAAAAACACACAAAGACGTGGAGGCTAAATAACATGTTACTAAACAACGCATGGGTTAACAATAAGAGTGTGGACAAAAAAGGGCCACATACTAAACCTGATAAGCTCAGGGGAGGCCGGTGTAGTGGCCTTACAAACTCAGAGACCTACAGTAACCACATAGGATGGTCTGAAATAAAAACTTGGTAACTGAAAGCAGTTTATGATGGGCCATATCCTAGGCTAGAATCTTCCCTGAGAAAGTTAATCTTTATTTTAATTGACCCTGTCTACTATCTTTTGCATCTATGATAACATACTTTTGGAATGTGAAGGTAACTTCTCTTTTTCTGGACTCCTCAGGGCAAAACAACCATGCCAGAGCAGACACTATAAGACCTATAATTGTTATTGTTATCATGTTCATTGTTGACTGTTAACTATCCTGTACCCACCTATGTAAAAGATGTACATGTCTATCCTTTTGCTTTTTATTCAATCCCAGAGGTTTCCCCGCTTTGCTTTCTCTCACCTCCCTAATCTATCACCAATAGGCTTCACGTAACACACATCTTCTCCTTTTTTAAAATAAAGTGATCTAAGCTTTGTTTTATTTTTTAAATATGTTTTTATTGATTTTAGAGAGAGTGGAAGGGAGAGGGAGAGAGAGAAACATCAATGAGAGAAAAACATTGATCAGCTGCCTCCTACACACCTCCTACTGGGGATAGAGCCAGCAACCCAGGAATGTGCCCTGACCAAGAAATGGAACCCTTGTGCACTGTTGGTGGGATGGCAAATTGGTGCAGCCAGTATAGAAAACAGTTTGGAAGTTCCTCAAAACATGAAAAATAGAATTGCCTATGACCCAGCAGTGCCACTCTTGGGTATATATTCAAAGAAACCCAAAACACTAAAATTGAAATGATATACACACCCCTGTGTTCATTGCAGCATTGTTTGCTATAGCCAAGATATGGAAGCAACGCAAGTGCCCATCAATAGAGGGTTGGACATAGAAGATGAGTGTATATACAATGGAATATATTTAGCCATATAAAAGAATGAAATCTTACCATTTGTGACAACATGCACAGACCTAGAAGGTATTATGCTAAGTGAAATAAGTCACACAGAAAAAGACTAATACCATATGATTTAATTCTTATGTGGAATCTAAAAAAACAAAATAAATGAGCAAACAAAACAGGAACATACTCAGATACAGATAACAAACTGAGGATTGCCAGATTGGAAGGGGTTGTTGGGCTGGATAAAAAAAAGTGAAAGGATTAAGAAGTACAAATTGGTAGTTATAAAAATAGCCAAGGGGACATAAAGTACAGCATAGGCAATATATTCAATTATATTTTAATAACTGTGGTGTCAGGTGAGTACTAGGATTATTGAGGGGATCGCTTCATAAATATATATTTGCCTTACCACTAAGCTGTTCACCTGAAATTAATATAAAATATTGAATATCAACTGTAATTGAAAAATTTAAAAACTATTTTAAAAGAAAAAAAAAAAATAATTTATAAAATCTTATTCAAGGACATTTAAAAAGTCCTAAGCAAATGCCTATACAAAAAAAATATATTAGTTTTTAAGAGCTATGAAGGTAAATATTTTCTTCACCCATTCATTGAATAAATATCTGTACTCTTCCACAATATAAAATGAATAAGATGGCTTCACTTAGTAACATGAAATATATTCCACTGAATATATAAATGAAAAAGGGAACAGTATTTTTAAGGAAATATAACTTTATGAATACAATAGAAATAGTGATTTTCAAAACTGTTTTTGATTTTTTTAGTTTATCCTGCCTCAGGATAAGAAAAGTGAACCTGCATACATATTCATTAATAGGGGGAAAGCTTTTTTAACAAGTTAAAATTCAGTCATCGCCAAAACTGGTTTGGCTCAGTGGATAGAGCATCGGCCTGTGGACTGAAGGGTTCCAGGTTCGATTCCGGTCAAGGGCATGTACCTTGGTTGCGGGCACATCCCCAATAGGAGATGTGCAGGAGGCGGCTGATCGATGTTTCTCTCTCATCGATGTTTCTAACTCTCTATCTCTTTCCCTTCCTCTCTGTAAAAAACCAATAAAATATATTTAAAAAAAAAAAATTCAGTCGTGTTAGAGAAGGCTCTACCTGTGGGGGGAAAAAATCTATTCTTCCAAAATCCTTCCTGCTTTCGGTTTTATTCAGCACATAGCTTTTTACTGAGTATCGTTTGCCTTTGGTCAGACCCCTCATCACTGCCACAGAATGTCCTCATTCATTTATTACAGAGTTACCAAGTGATTCTTTTCTCCTCTCCTGGGGCATTATTATTCTCCTAATTCTGTTTAGTGGAGGGTACACATTCCATAGCAGGTGACAGGCAGAGCTCCTGATAAAATGTGAGGGTGCACAAAAAATACCGGCAAAATAAATAAGTCAAATGCTGTGCCTATGTCTCCTGTTTGCTGGGTATCTCATGTTTAAGGCAGGTGATAGTGCTGGTGAACCCTCTAGCCCTCTCTTAATCCTGCCTTGCTGGAGGACATCCCTTCACCTGGTACCTCCCAGACACCTTTTTCAGTCCCACCCCCACACCAGGCAATCATTAGCTGTCTGCTTCTCCTAACCTCTTTCCCTCACCTGGATCTTCCCCAGGCCTGCCTTTCCCAAGAATACCCTTTGCTTCAGAATTTCTCCCAGTGGTTCTCAACCTCCTGGCCCTTTAAATACAGTTCCTCATGTTGTGACCCAACCATAAAATTATTTTCGTTGCTACTTCATAACTGTAATGTTGCTACTGTTATGAATCGTAATGTAAATATCTGATATGCAGGATGGTCTTAGGCGACCCCTGTGAAAGGGTCGTTCGACCGCCAAAGGGGTCACGACCCACAGGTTGAGAACCGCTGCTTAGACCTTTTTCTCTCATCCCATTCACTCCATCAACATCCACCCGCCTTCTGAGCTCTACCTTTAAAAAGGAAGGGAGAGAGAGAGAGAGAGAGAGAGAGAGAAACATCAATGATCAGAGAGAATCATTGATTGGCTGCCACCTGCACAGCCCCTACTGGGGATTGATCCTCCAACCCAGGCATGTGCCCCTGACCTGTATCTAACCCAGGACCCTTCAGTCTGCAGGCCGACGCTCTCCACTGAGCCAAACCGGCTAGGGCTCTACCTGGATCTTGACTAGTTACCACAGCCTAGCAACCTATGTAATTACCCACACTTAACTGTGAGTCACCGATAGCAACCTTCTTTTTCTTTCTCCTCCGTCTCATAATCTTCCCAGGAAGGTTTGCTTATTTAAACAAATCTCTAATTAGTGGGATTTTAGAAAGAGTTGGCAAGATATTGGAGAGGGGAAGATGAGTGAGGAGTTTAGTTTTTTCTTCTTAGGAGTAAGGTTTGTTCTGGGAAAAGTTCATCATGAGGAACTGAACTTTATTATAACTGTTTCATTTAATTATCAAAGAACACTGGTGTCCCTCCAGCTGAACAAATTTTAGAACTGCCGAATTATGATTGTACAAAATTATTTCCCTTCCCGTCTTCTTAAAAATATGCTTACGTTTAGTAAGTACATAAAAAACACTCAGTCCCTGCTGGTTTAGCTCAGTGGATAGAATGTTGGCCTGAAGACTGAAGGGTCCCGGGTTTGATTCTGGTCAAGGGCTCATGCCCAGGTTGTGGGCTCAATCCGCAGTAGGGATATGCAGGAGGCAGCCGATCAATGATTCTCTCTGATCATTGATGTTTCTATTTCCCTCTTCCTTCCTGTCTGAACTCAATAAAAAATATATTTTAAAAATAAAATAAAAAATACTATTTTGGTGTCAACTGTGCTAATGAAAAATTCACACCTCACTATGAAAGGCCTTGCTCTTTTATGAAGCAAGAACATTTTGGAGAGATTCTCCTGCTGGCCTTGAAGAAGCAAGCTGCTGTGTAGTGGGAGCCACGTGCCAGAAAACACGGGGGATCGCTAGAGGCCGAGAGCAGGCTGCAGATAACAGCCAATAAGGAAACAGGGACCTCCATCCTGTAATCACAGCTAATCATAATTCTGCTAACAGCCGTGTGAGTGGCAAAGGACTCCAAGCTCAATAAAAGAACACAGCTCGCCTGGCTGAAACCTGGATTACAACCTTGTGAGACCATAAGCAGAAGACCCAGGAAAGCCTCTCCTGAACTCCTGACACACAGAAACCATAATATACAACTTTTGGTCAAGATACGGGAATAAGTAAATGTTAGGCTCGCCTCCTCCCACAAACATCAAAATTACAACTAAACTTCAGAACAACCATCATTGTGAACCACCTGAAATCTACCTGAACAGAAGTCCTATAGCTAAGGATATATATATATAGTGTACAGAAGAAGCCACGTCAAGACTGATAGGAGGGACAGAGATGCAGAATAAGCTGGCCCACACTCATGTGTGGTAGTTATCTTGGCTTCCAAGGTTCCCCTTGAGGAGTCTGGGGTGCCATCCCTATACCAGGCTTCCAGCCCATGGTTTCAGTGCTGGAAGGAGAAGTCCCCATAACTTCTGGCTGTGAAAACCAGCAGGGATTGCAGCTAAGTGAGACAGAGCACTGCTGGAGTCCCAGGTGTTCCTCTTAAAGGGCCAGCACATGGACTTGCTTGCTGACAGACTCACTCACTTTGAGCTCCAGTACTGGAGCAGCAGCTCAAAAACCTGAGGGCCACACAGGGAAAAGCTAAATTGTGGGCTTCAGAATAAAGGCTTGGAGGGGGGACAGCTTTCTCTCAGGCAGAAGTGTTCATAAAGGCCATTGTTTCTTTGCTGAGCCCTCCTACTGCAGGGGCAGGCAAGTACCATATTGGAATCTCCATCAACCTGGCTAACACCATTTTCCTGGCCCTAGTGTATCCTTGAGACCCTGACCCATCCAACTTGTGGGCCCACCCAAGCCATTTACAGTGGATTTTTCATACAAACTGTATTTTTGCTCATGCTCCAGAATTCCAAAAAAATCTCTCAGTGGTTCACAAACCCCAAACAAGCAGCACCTGGCCTCGTCATACTAAGCGATTCCAAGTTGGGCACTAGTGGCAGCCAGACTTGGTTTATAGCTTACCCTTTCCCAGGTAGCTTTAAGCCAAGCAAGAGGGGCAACGATCTGCAGATTACTTTGTAGCTAGTACCAGGAGTCACTGAACAGAGCAAAGACAGTGGCTGACCGTGGCCTCTACCAGAGGCCCTACCAAGAGGCCCCAAAACTAACACACCTAGGGGCCAGCTTCAGTCCACACCAGAGCACCACCCAACCACCTCTTCAAATGGCACATTGAAAGGGCAGATTTGGCAGGCACCAGAGCCCCACTAAAGCAAACCTTGCTCCAGGGGGTCAGCTCCTCTGCTATAGTCACAGCCAGTGCTCACAGTCAATCAGCCTGAGGGTTGATCCCTCCCACTGGCATGCCAAAAGCAATCATGGCAAAACTACAACAGGAACACGCACACACAATCCACACAAGGGGCAAACTTGGAGCACCCAGCTCAGGTGCCCAGGGAGACTGCAAGACTGGGCTCCACAGGACACCTTCTGCATAAGTCCACTCTACTGAGACTGAGATACATAGCAGTTCTACCCAATACATAGAAACAAACACAGAAAAGCAGCCAAAATGGGGAGACAAAGAAACATGTCCCAAATGAAAGACCAGAACAAAACTTTAGAAAAAGAACTCAGCAAAATGGAGACAAGCAATCAACCTGATGCAATGTTCAAAACATTGGTTATAAGGATGATCAGTGAGAACTTTAACAAAGAAATAAGAAACAAAATAAAGGAGATAGAAAGCATAAAAAAAGATGCAGTCAGAAATAAAAAAAAATACAACAACTGAAATGAAGAATACATTAGAGGAAATTAACAGTAGATTAGATAAAGCAGAGGACTGAATCAGGTATTTGGAAGACAAGGTAGCAGAAAACACCCAATCAGAACAGCAAAAAGAAAAAATAATTTCAAAAATGAGGCTTGTTTAAGGAGTCCCTGAAACAAAATCAAGTGTACCAACATTTGAATAATAGAAGTACTAGAAGGAAGAGAGAGCAAAGAAATGAGAACTTATGTGAAGAAGTAACAATGGAAAACTTTCCTGCCCTGGTGAAAGAAATAGACATGCAAGTATAGAAAGCATAGAGAGTGCCAAACAAGATGAACCCAAAGAGGCCCATGCCAAAACATATCATAATTTAAATGCCAAAGGTTAAAGACAAAGAGAATCTTAAAAGCAGCAAGAGAAAAGCAGCTAGTTATCTTCAAGGGAGCGTCTATAAGAATGTCAGTTTATTTCTCAACAGAAACTTTTCAGGATAAAAAGGATTGGCACAAAATATTCAAAATGATAAAAAGCAAGAATCTATACCCAAGATTACTCTAAACAGAAAGTCTATAATTTCAAATTGAAGGAGAAATAAAGACAAAACAGAGCAAAAGGAGTTCATTATCACCAAACCAGTATTATAAGAAATGTTATAGGAACTTCTTTAAGAAGAAGGAGACTTGGCCAGTGTGGCTCAGTTGGTTGGACATCATCCCATGCACCTAAAGGTTGCTGGCTCAATTCCCAGTCAGGGCACATACGGAGGCTGCAAGCTTGATTCCCAGTAGGGGGGCATGCAGGGGACAGCTGATCGATGCTTTGCTCTAGCATTGATGTTTCTCTCTCCCTCCTCCCTTCCTCTCTCTCTCTAAAAATCAATAAAAGCTGGGGTAGCGATACTTACATCTGATAAAATAAACTAAAACTAAAAAGGTTAAACAAGAGACAAAGAAGGACCCAGCAATTCCACTTCTGGGTATTTACACAAAGAAATCCTAAACACTAATTCAAAAAGACACATGCATCCCTATGTTCATTGTAGCATTATTTACAATAGCCAAGATGTGAAAGCAATGTAAGTATCCATTGATAGACAAATAGATAAAGAAGAGGTGGTACATATATACAATGGAATATTATTCAGCCATAAAAAGGATCAAATCTTGCCACATACAACAACATGGATAGATTAGAGGGTACTAGGCTAAGTGAAATAAGTCAGAGAAAGAAAAATACCATATGATTTCACTTATATGAGGAATCTAATAAACAAAATAAACACACAAAAAAGAAACAAACTCATAGATGCAGAGAATATTTTGATGGTTTCCAGATGGGAAGGGATTGTAGGGCTTTGCTAGCTATAAAAACAGCCATAAGATATGAAGTACAGCATAGGGCATATAATTAATAATAATGTAGTAAGTATATATGGCTTCAGATGCTAAGCAGACTCATGGGGGTCATCACTTCATAAGTTACATAAATGTCTATTCACTATGTTACACAACTGAAACTAGTATAATAATATGTGCCTACTGTAATTTAAAAATAAAAATTAATAAATAAATAAAAATAATGAAATAAGTAAAAAAATTGCATTTTAAGAATTGCAATCTGAAAGAAAATATGAATGTCTTTATATAAGAGTACAATACTTAGTCTTTGTCAAAAAAATATTACTTCTCCTTTAAGACTTGAAAGTTTTTGCAGTCAAGATTAACATCTCTCTTGGAAAAGCACACAATCTTAGGACTATGTTTTGAATAAAATGTTCCCTTAGTTTTTAACTAAGCTGGAATGTTCTTTGACCCAGTTCTCCAGGTCCTAGATCTTATGTCAGAGAACAAAAATGGAGTGGAGCCCTTACCAGTTGGCTCAGTTGGCTGGAGCATTGCCCGTACACCAAAAGGTTGTGGGTTCAATTCCCAGTCAGGGCACATACCCAAGTTGCAGGTTTGATCCACCATCAGAGTGGTACAGGAGGCAACCTATGGATGTTTCTCTCTCACATTGCTTTCTCTCTCTCCACCCCGCCACCTTCAAAAAAAAATCAATTAAAACATATCCTTGGGTGAGGATTTAAAAAAAGAACACAGTGGAAAGCAGGCACTTTAGAGGTCAAAGACTGTGGCCATATCACATTGATTTGTTTCAAGTAAACATGACTTAATTTAGAATTCTGCCTCAATTGCTTGGAAAAGCAGTTGAACTGGCCTTGCAAATCATGCCCATCTCTCTGTGCAAGCATACATATTTTTGCGAGGTGCAAAATTTGAGCAAGGTGAAATGTGTGGGCACTGACTCCAAACTGTTTGTAATGAAGAAAGAGTGAAGAACTATGGTGCATTCCTGGTCAAAACAGAAGACTGGAAATTTTTATCTGAACTACAAATGCACAAATCCTTTCACCTAGAAATTCTGCTTCTATGTTATTCAACCAAGCATTGCCTATAATTACTAATATTGGAAACAAGTGTCCATCATTAAGGGAATGTTTAATGTTTAATAAACCATGGACTTCCATGCAATGGAATACTATGCAGCTGTAACAGAGGACGAGATTGCCCCTGCATATTGATATGGATATTCACTAGATATAATTATTCTTTAAGACATATATTTGTTTTAGATCCAGAGAAAGAGAAAATAAAAGACCTTTCCTCCACCACCTCCCAGGGCCAGACTGGAGATAAAAATAAAGGGGGGAACATACACCTGGAATTACCAACTGAGGTCCAGCTGCGGAGGAGACATATCAGGAAAAGAAAGAAAACATCTGGAGACCAGTCGGAAGGGCAAGGTCGTGAGAAGAGCAGACCCAGCTTCCAGGGCTGGCAGGGCGGCACCCCGAGAGTGAGGTGTTTAGCACCTGCTATGGGGTGGTTAGCACCTAAGTACCGCAGAAGATCGAGGCCCAGAACCAGGCCGGGCTCCACAGTCCGGAGCGCCAGAGCCGAGACACGCAGCCCACGTGACATTCAGCTGTGAAAGGCGGCAGGGCTGCTGGCAAAGTGGAGCCTGGAGCCGGTAGAACGGGAGCAGGTCGAAAAGAAAGCCACAGTTTGGGTTTGTTTTTTTAAACCCAGAGCACAGGGGTTTTCACTTGCAGCTACTCACCCAAGCTTTCGGTGCAGGGAGGGAAACGCAGACTTGAGGTGCTGGGGTGGGAAGCATTGCAGGGAGAAGCGTATGCCCCCAAACCTAAATGGCCATTTATCCTGAGGAGCTAGCCACTCCCAGGAGCTGCAGGAAAGGAAGAGAAAAAAACCTGACCGAGGTGACACAGCCCACCCCACCCTCAGGAGCCCTGCCTGCCGCAACCTGCATTTGACCTTTTCAGAGGAAACAAGAGCAGAGGCCAAGCCTACGGGTTTGAGCAGTCTCAGGGGCTTTCTTGGGAGAGGGCCTTTCCGCCCCCACTATCCTGGGAACATGACTGGAGCTTTCCCCGCATGGAAGAGCTGATAGAAACTCCAGGATTCCAGCTGATCCCACTGGACTGCATACAGGGATCTCTGCCCAGCCGAGGGCAGGGTAATATTTGGGGCCACTCGCAGAAGAGGAGCTCTAGGACAGGGAAACACTCACCACATTCCCTGAAATCTGAACAGCACCTCCCTGGCCTAAAGCCCTTTCAGAAACAGACTTTTGAGTGATGAAGATTGACAGCTGGCTGGCAGGCAAAGGCGGGCAAAACCACAGGCACCAGAGCACAAGACCACCAGAATATGAGAGCATAGAATCCCTCATTATTATCTTGTTCCCCACATACCATCTCCATGTGCTGTAAATGTTAATTATTAACTCTCTAGAACCCCCCCCCCAATCTAAAAGAAATACATGTTTCTCCATTTTGCCTTTTATTTAATCCTAGAGATTTCCCTGCTTTGCTTTCTCCTGTACTCTTAATCTACCACCTTATATCTTCTCCTTTGATTATCCTATATAATAAAAGGCTAATGTGCAAATTGTCCCCTCGGGGTTCAACCGACTGGGAGTTTGACCGCTCACTATGATGGGTGCTGACCACCAAGGGGTGGCGTGGAATGAAGAAAGGCCCAGGCTGGCAGCCGGCAGCCCGGGGGAAGGAAGGCCCTGATTGGCCCTGATCACCAGCAAGGCCTAGGGACCCTACAAATGCATGAATTTCGTGCACCAGGCCTTCAGTAATTAATAAAACAAGCTGTAAAAATGCCATTCTCCAGAGCATTTTTTCAATCCACAGAGATTTTGCTTCCAGGCATGTCCTCAAAACTTTGGCTCAAGTAAACTCACAAAACTTTTCTATAGGCTGGACAGTCTTTCCTCAACAGATCTTGTGTGATTAGGTACATAGATATATGTCCTCCTACGCCCCTAGGCTGGATGAATAATGAAGTTCTTGATCTTGCAACTGACTGCCAGTTGGGCTAATCCCCACCAGGTTTTGATAAAAAATAGTATGCACCATTGTGCAGCTACGTGAATTATGCTTTGTTATAATAAACTATTAAAACACCAAATATAGTAGCTAACTAATCAATAATTTGCATGCATTTTTAACAGATAATTAGATAACTTGTTTTCTACTTGGGTTGCCCATTCACACAATATGAGAACTATGTTGCACTTGGATATCAGAAAGAAAGCTGAATTTCTGCAGTAGTTATACTAACCATAACTGTGAAGTAAATACTTATTCATACAAAGGCTTTTTAATTTCTTAAAAATAAGTTTATTTGCATACAGTCTAATTATGTAAACCATATAACTTGAAAACATTTTTTAATATATTTTTATTAATTTCAGAGAGGAAGGAAGAGGGAGAAATAGAAACATCAATGATGAGAGAGAATCATTGATTGGCTGCCTCCTGCATGCTCCCCACTGGGGATCGAGCCTGCAACCAGGGCATGTGCTCTTGACTGGAATCAAACCTGGGACCGTTTAGTACACAGGTGGATGCTCTATTCACTGAGCAAAACCAGCTAGGGTGACAATATTTTGAAATAGATTTTGATTTCCAAATGCAACCTTGGAAGGTCTCTTACTATAAGGAAACTCAGAAATATCCCAATTGTAGTTTCTGGGTAGACTAAAGATGCAATAAATTTGTTCTGGAATATCTATGATAAAGTTAGAGCAATTGCAGGCTCGGATAATAGCCAACTATTGAACCACCCAATATAACACATCAAAGAAACTGTGTTCCTTGAAGAGTGGGATTTGTTTTTTCCAAATATACTTAGTAAGAGGGGACATGGGATTCATTAATTTGGATCTATTTTAAATGTTGGCTCTATGCTTAGGTGAAAAAGACAACTAGAGGTTATTCCTGATAGAAATTCACAGCACCTGCAATTCTATTACATGTAGAAAAATTCAAGGAATGTTCTAAACTAAGTAGACTAAGGTTTCAACAAACAAGTAATTGTAGAAGATGATGTAAGTATAAATATAACTTTCCTGAATTTTCTAAAGCTCTCCCCGAAAAAAGAATCAGAGTCTCATAGAAGTTCATTGTTAAGAAATATGTTATATAGTATTGATTCCAAAAAAATTTATAAAGAATATGAACCCTGGCCCTAGCTGGTTTGGCTCAGTGGATAGAGCGTCAGCTTATGGACCAAAAAGTCCTGGGTTCGATTCTAGTCAAGGGCACATACCTTGGTTGCAGGCTCCTTCCTGGCCTAGGTTCTGATGGGGCTCGTGCAGGAAGCAACCAATCGATGTCTTTCTCTCACATGGATGTTTCTCTCTTTTTTTCCCTCTCTCTTCCACTCTTCCTAAAGAGCAATGGAAAAATATCCTCAGCTCAAAAAAAAAAAGAATATGAACCCTGAATCTCTGTTTTTGAATTTTTATTACTTGTTATATTTTTTAAACTTTCTTCACTTAACACCTTTTCAACCCTTTGCTTGTGACTCTACTTAAATGTTAAGAATCTATGAGTACTTTAACAAGAGATCGTCTTTCCATCATTAAACTGAATTTTAATTTCTAGACAAAGATTAAATAAATCATATACTAAACTTCTTTAGATATTTATACAATAACACAGTTTATATGAGTAAATTAAGTATCTCAATTAAAAGAGGTTCTAGCTTAAAGTTATTACTCAGGAGCTGGCAATAAAGGAATTAGAGATATCAAGTTTTATTGCCTAAACTATCTTATTAAACTTACAATTTTCAAATCTTTCACTTTATCTTTGACATAGGTAGCCACTAAAGTAGACACATTTTTTCTCCATTGTTTTTCTTGCCTTTAAGATTTTCTCTCTCTAATTGATTAAATTATTTAAGATTTATCTTTTTTATATTGTTTAGTACTTTTCTTTTTTTTCTGGAAAATATAAATCTATCTACCTTTGTGTATCTATATGTACAGATCCTCTTCCCAATTAGTAAGAGATTTTCTTATCTCTAAATATTCAGTCTTTTTGTTAGCATTTGGAATGATAATTTAAAGTCTACTTTTATGGCAAAAGAAAGGATCCATGTTTTCTGAAATCTGCAATACTTGTTCCAAATAATGATCCTCTAATACTACCCATTACGGTAGGTATGAGAACTATGGATCACATCTTTAAAAAAAGAACTTTATTAAAGATTATGCAAAAACAAAATCTTTATCAAATAAGGACACTCTTATACTCTACAGAAAATTATTAATGTCTATAAAGTTAGCTTGTGGAATTCTTTCACAATTTTAAGTTATAAAAATATATTAAGGTATGGGCTCTCTCATAAGGCCATATGTTCCTATGACTAATTTATAGTTCATTTACTAACCTGCTTCGTGAAATAAATTATGAAGCTATTGCAAATGAAGTGTTAGGTTATGATAACATACTGCAACTACTGCAAAAGAGGCTTTTTTTTAGAGAGAAATTGTGCATGTAGAGGAGAGATAAATAGCCTTAAATAGTCATTAAAGTAAGAATCATTTTCAAATATAAACTTATAATAAATAAAAAATAACCAAAACTTAGCATAAGTATCAGTAACTAATATATTTTTGAGGGTTATAAGTTTACAAAGCAAGCTCACATTTTGAATGATTGTATTTGAAAAGTTAATAAAGTTAGGCCCGAAAAGAAATTGGGGCATTCCAAGACATTTAACAAAATCAGTATTTTTTCCAACGCCATATAACAAAGCATATTTCTAAAATCAGTCCTTAACATTTTTCAAACAGAACAGAAAGTATATTTTACCTTTGCTTTTGTTTGCTGCTGGTCCTTTAGTCACCTGATGCAAAGCAGAGGTTGAGTGGCAAAGGATGCCTTGTGGTGGTTCAGAGAAACATGTTATTACAGGGGTGACTCAGTCCTCTGAGTTAAACTGGAGGCTTGCATTAAATCTCTTTATAACCAAAGTCAGACTCTCTTAAAAGTATATTGGTATAAGTGACCATTGCTTTCTGAAAATACCCAATTTAAATTCACTGACTTAAGGAGGAAGAAGGAAAGCTTTGATTAAGACTTTAGTTGGAAAATTGAGAGGTAAAGAAAATGGTATATTTAAAAGATTTACAGATTAAAGAGAAAAAAGGGGTCAAGTCTTTGTGTACTATAATATATATTATTTTTAAAATAGATCCTAATGTGTTATCCTTGATGGTAATAGAATAATTAACTCTTAATGGGGCATTAGCTCTCATCCTGAATAAATATATATTAATTTACTAGAACTAATGGTTCAGGATGATGAACTGAGCACATGTATTTACTGCACCATCTTCAGTACATGTCCATATCTATAATAATAAAAGGGTAATATGCTAATTAGACAAGACGTCATTCCAGACTTCATTCCGGACAAAGCCGGGGCCAGAGGGAAGCCTGGGTCCTGGGTGCCAGAGGGAAGCTGGTGCCAGCAGCTGGGGGAAGGAAGGCCTACTCTTGCACAAATTTTATGCATTGAGCCTCTAGTGCTAATTATAATTTTGTTAAACTTCATGAAGTTAATGATTATTTCAGTTGGAATGTATGGAGCCACAATTCAAATTATTTTTTAATAGATACATATTTTAATATGTGAATATGTAATTTAGAAAAGTTCTGGTTATCTATATATATAAAAAGCTAATATGCAAAGTGTCTCCTCAGGAGTTCGATCGCTCGCTATGACATGCGCTGACCACCAGGGGGCAGTGCAGAACATGACAGGTGACCAGTGGCAGTGGCGGGGTGCTGAGGGAGCAAGGGAAGGAGGAGGCAGGGAGACGGGGAGAAGGGGAGGCAGGGAACTTGATTGGCTCTGATTGCTGACCAGGCATAGGGACCCTACCCATGCACGAATTTCGTGCACTGGGCCTCTAGTCTACACTAATAAAAGAGAAACATGGTAATTAGCGTATGACCACTACCCTTTTCATTGGCTAATCAGTGAGTATATGCAAATTAACTGTCAGCCAAGATGGCGGCCGGCAGCCAGGCAGCTGAGAACAGGATGCTTGGTTGCCCCAGCGATAGAGGAAACCAAGGTTCCTGCCTGCAGCTGCAGGGCTCTGAGCTCCTGAAGCAACAGCTCCAAAAGATACAATGCTTCAATTATAGAAGCTAAAAGATGGCGGTTAATCTGCATACTCAGGCTCCAAGCGGTAGAGCGAAGCCAAACAGCCCTGAAGCCGCAGAGCAGAGGGCCTCACTGCCCGGGGATCAGTGGAGCCGAGAGGCCTCAGGGCCCCGGAATCAGCGGAGCCGAGAGGCCTCCCGGCCCTGGGATCAGTGGAGCCGAGAGGCCTCCTGGCCTGGGATCAGCGGAGCCTGATGGAAGCCCTGTGTGTTTATGCACCCTGGGGGTTCAGAGGTCCTGTCCTAGGCAGAGGCCTATGGCGAAATTTTCGACTCTGAGAAGCAGCCTACGGGCTGGAAGGTGGCTCCTCTGACCTCAGTGCTGGAGAAGACCATTAAGCAGAAAACTAAAGAAACCGATTTTACATCATTTCCCAGGTGGAGAACAGTTGGCATGTAAGCCCCTGACCAGTGCCCAGCCTCTCCTCTGTCAGTCTATCTCACTCTTAGGTACCATGTTCTTTGTTCTCTCTTAACTGCAACTCATTTTTAAACTAGATTGCTTTTAAAAGAAGACTAAATAAAGTTTCCCTTAAGTTATTTAGGTGGTGCTGGGGCTGCTGGGGGCCTGATAGAAGACACAAACACGCAACGGGGGGCCTGTACCCAGCAGCCCCAAGGCCCGCCACCTTGGTGCTGGGGCTGCTGGGGGTATCAGAGACACAAACCCGCAGGCCCGGCACCCAGCAGACCCAAGGCCTTCGTGGCAGCACTGAGGAGCAGCAAGCCAAGCGGTAGGAAGCAGCAAGCAGGTGGGCAGTAACAAGGGAGGGGTCCCGACTGCAAGAGGGCACATGCTGGGCTAAGGGACCCCCGACCCATCCCCAGTGCACGAATTTCGTGCACCGGGCCCCTAGTCTATATATAAAAGGCTAATATGCAAATTTTCCCCATGGGAGTTTAATCAGGAGACCAGGAGTTCGATTGCTCACTATAACGTGCGCTGACCACCAGGGGGTGGTGCAGAACAAAGGCAGGTCCCGGCCAGCAGCTGGCAGCTGGGGAAAGGAGGTCCCGGCCTGCAGCCAGAAGGCCTAGATATGCCCTGATCACCGGCCAGGCCTAAGGACCCTACCCATGCCCAAATTTTGTGCACTGGGCCTCTAGTAATATAATATAGTGTAATATAATATAATTAATATAATCTATAATAATAAAAGCATAATATGCTAATTAGACCAGACAGCTGAACAACCTTCCAGACATCATTCCAGACGTCCTTCCAGGTGAAACTGCAACAGCAGGGGCCAAGGCAGAGGTGGTTAGGGGCAATCAGGCAGGCAGGCAGGCAAGTGGTTAGGAGCCAACTGTCCCGGATTGTGAGAGGAGTGTCCGACTGCTGGTTTAGGCTCGATCCCTGTGGCAGTTGGATATCCCCCAAAGGGTCCCAGATTGTGAGAGGGTGCAGGTTGGGCTGAGGAACCCACCCCCCACCCCGTGCACGAATTTTGTGCACCGGGCCTTTAGTATAATATAATACTGAAAACAAGAAGGGTGACACAATTCTAAGACTGAAAACAGACAAAATTGAATCAGAAATTTTTAAATAGTAGACACTTACTCCAGAGGTATGGACTGTCCCTTCCAGTGGAGATAGCTACCTTAATAAGCCCAGAGAAAACAGATCCAAAAAACCACAAGTGCATGGAGGGCCAATTATCAGAGCAATCAATTAAAATATTGCTTTCAGTTAGGAGAACCAGTCAGACCATCCAACTTCCAAAAGTTTGTAGAATGACAAGTAACAGAGAGATTTGACCCTAGGACATTGAAATACAGAGAAAGATCTTTCTAGCTGAGGTTCACAGTTTGGCTGTTGGACAAAATAGGAAAGAGCTGAGCTGATATTTATCCGGGTCTCCCCAGAGGGCATGGAGGGAATACAAAAGGAAAGTCTGTTCAACTCTTGAGGGAATTGCATTCCTCTCCCATGACAATTTCCCCCTTACTTTGGTAATTGTGAGGATTCTCACCAACCTGCCTGTTTTCTGCTTACATGTTCCAGAATGAATCTCTTTAACAGTTCACAGTTCCTCCTTGCATTCAACACAAGAATTCTGTTGAGTAAGGATACCCAAACAAAAGCAGGGGGTAGACCCCTGTGTGGTATCAGGATTTTCAGTTAGGCAGTACATCGGGCAACCAACGGGACGTGTCTAAAGTCAGTTGTGGAAAAATAATAGTTATTCCATATGTGCACTAGGTTCAACAGTAGGTTATTAGTAAGCCTCTGTATGCATATGTTTTTCCTCCCAGAACATTTCTATCATAGTGAAATAGGAATTTTTAGGGGTGACATAGGCAGCTTTAGGGAATTTTTAAAATTAAGGAGTCCATGGAAAAAACACAGGGCTACAGAGTAGCAAAAGGTTACATTTCCATAAGACAAGGGAGTTGGGAGAGGCAGCAGTTACATTTCCGTAAGATAAGGGAACTGGGAGTAGCAAAAGGTCTATATTTACAAAATGAAGAAGGGGGACCTCACATGTCCCATGTGAGGTTTGATCTTTGAGCTCAGGAGTTGCTAAAGTGACCAAATCAAAGGGGGATAGTGGCCAATCAAAGGAGATACTGTGGCACAAAAAAACTGCAGGCTTTATAAACTGGTGGAAGAAGGGACTGGGTGGGTCTCTTTCCCCCTCCCCACATGGGAGTCTGTGCTTGTTCTTCCATAAATTTCCACCTTTGCTATATCACTTCTCGTCATGGTTTCATTCTTTGACTCCACCGGACAAGAGCCCAGGAGACCATCCTGCCTAGGGAAACACTGCACGGTTCCAGTCCAAAAATCCCGTATCGATGGGTAATAAAAAATAATCACTTTTAGAGAATCCGTCCTCCTTAGTGTAAATGAAATAATACTTCTTTTCAGGTTAGTATTCTTTTTCTTTAGCATATATGTATTATAGTTGACCCTTGAACAATAGCGGTTAAAGGCACCCACTACCCACGTGGTCGAAATCTGAGTACAACTTAAGTGGGCCCTCTGCATATGTGGATTCCCAACCACAGATCAAACTGACCATATATCATATAATCTTCCCAAATTCTTGGTAGTGGATTTCAGGGCTTTTCTTGAGATGGAGAAACTGAGTGGTTAATTAGCTCGCTCAAGATTACACCCCTAAAATGGAAACAACTCTCGCTGAAGGCTGTCTGACTGGAAAACGTATGCTCTATCCGCCCTCCTGCTAATCACAGCAGCTAGGGCAGGGTAGGTGCTCAGGGTTAGCCCCAGGGCTCTTCAAATTTTACCACAGTCAAGTGAGCAGATAAACAGCAACCTTTTGTCTATGACATGAAAGAGTAAAACCAAGAGCATTATCTAGAATCTATTCAAGGTGCCGACAGAGAAATCACTGCTTACCTTTGAATCAGAATATTCATGTCCTCCCCACAATATTATTCTTGTCACCCCCCCACCATGTGGTGCTCTCGCCAATTGTATGTACTAAGTTCTCCCAGAAAAGAGAAGTGTCACGAGTAGTTTTTGCCAAATTTAGTCACTGACAATTCAATAAGACCCAACCCATCAACCTTGGTAAAGGGCACATCGATAATGTTACTTTTGTTTCTAAAACAATGGACTACAGAGCAGACTTGGGAAAAAGGTAATTCTGCTTTGGATTCTTACATTTATTTGATAAATACGACTGATGATGTTTCAGGCAATGTTCTGGACATTGAGGATATAAAAATAAAATAAATTCCAGTTCCTGTCCTTGAGGGAGTGCTTTAGTGTGATGGTTGAGACAGGCTTATACACAAGTAATTACAGTAGCATAAATTAAGTTCTATATTAGCTCTCACAGGACTACTAGAGAACATGCCTGATGCTACATGGGAGAGTCTTGGAGGGCTTCCTTGAAGAGGTGAAAGTTCAGGTAGGTCTTTGAGAATTAGTATAAACTCATAAGACAGGCTGGATAGAACAGAGTTCTATGTCCAGTAGGAAGAATAAGGGCAGAGCTCATATGTAGGAAGAAGCACGATCCATCCAGAGAACTGCCAGTAACTTGTGGTGAAGCACAGAGGGTTTGGGGAGACGGGAAGGCATCTGAATCTTTGTACATAAGCGGGATCCAAATGCAAAGAGTCTTTTACGCTATTTTAATGTATTAGAGCTTAACTACAAAAAAAGCTTTAGTACTAGGAAGCCAAAAATCTGCAACTTTGATAGATGTTTTTGGCTCTCACAGAAAAAGTATGTTGGAGGGGAAAGTCCAGATGGTAGGAAGGGGCACCAATCAGGAAAGGATGGAAACTCTTCAGTGAGACATGACGAGGGCCTCAATAAAGGCAAGGTCAGTCCTGGCAAAGCAGAGGGAACAGGTTGGAGAATTACTTGGAAATTAGGATGGATAAATCTTAGTTACCTGTTGAATCATGGAAACAGAAGGGAGGCATCTAAGTGACTCTCAAGTTGGGTGACTAAGTAGATTATAATTTACCAAGACGAGAAGCTGAGGACATTGTGTTCATGAGTAGAGACCAAGAGCAAAGAAGCGGGAAGTAGGGAGAAAGGAAAGATAGAGGGGATGATTGACAGAGCAATCTGCATTATGTCCTTTCCCTGCAAGGTGTGGACATTCAGGAATCTAATGCAGAGGTGGCGTGTTCAAACACTAGAGTGAGAAGATGGCCTGGCCACAGTAAAGCTACCCTGCATCATGGGAAGTCTCCAGGAACACCAGCGCTGTGTTCTACAGCTTGTCAACAAGTATTAAAGCACTTCGATAGAGTAATACTTAGGTAATTCTACAGTCTATGGGGTGTGGTCTATTGATTTCTGAAGTGGACCTCAGAGGTAATACTTAGCCCATAATTTACTTCAAAAGCATTACAGTACAACAAAACAATGGGAACCTTATAAATAAGATTTTTATTAAAATGAGTTTCATCTTCTCTCATCTTCTGTCATGACAACCTATCTGACTGCATGGATTATTATTGTTTCCTACTATTACTAGTATTAATAACATATGTCTGACACACTGTAAGCATTCAATAATGGTTTAATGAATAAAGATAACCTAGTCTTTTTCCCAAAAGAATTTGAAAATGATTTGACAGATCTGTTACTTGAGGAATAACATATTGAGAAGACTTTGGTAGATCTGAGTGATGTCTTCAAATATCTGGAGAACTCGTGTTTGAAAGAAGGATTTGGTCTATTTTATGTTGCACCAGAAGGTAGAATTTCAACTGGTGATATGAAGGTATCTAGAGGCAGAACAGCCTCAACATCCTCTAGATGCAATATAACAGGAACTCTAGTTGGTTAGTAACTGACCCAAGCTCTATTTTGCATGTTTTTAATTTGGAAAATTGCTGCTACTCTTTGACATTAAGTAGCTGAATCTGAAATTTCTCCTTGGTTACATGATTTAATTCAAGCGTAGCAATTGTTCTGCAGGAAACCCTGCAACTGCTAAGTTTGTAAGCATCATTATTAAAACTAACACTTGTAACTGGCACAGTTTTAGAATTCGCTTGACATTTGATGAAATATATACTTTTAATAACAGAACTCTATTATTAAAGGAAAATACCGTTTTCATAGACTTTATAAAGTAATTTTACTAAATTTACATTTTTGTGTGTACTTGTACTGTTTCTTTACGTGTGACAAAACTTCAATACTATGCAGATAAAATGGGCTGGAAAAAATAAAAACTGGCAAAATGTAGTCATGTCTAGCCTTTTCAGAGATTCTTATGGCTTCTCTAACTCGATAATGAACAAATTTCAAAGCATTTGAACTTGAATTCCGCATTTTATCCAAATATATTGAAGTATGAAGTGCTGTGCTTTTCTCCCATAGTCACTGCAGTTGGTCATGGCGGGAAAATCTCATCATTTGGACAATTACCTGTAGAGGTATGTGGATTCAGGCTGTAATCAATCATAACTGAGCAGTCTGGGTAGCGATAAAAGCTCCATCACATTTTGGTCTCATGTCTAAAGCCAGCGTGAGAGTTGTGTTCATATAACCCCTCCCAGCATGTTCACATTCCTGCTGGGCAACTGTTTTCACTTTCATTTCTGACCAGCCAGGATGGCGGTTTCTAGTGAAGGCTTAGTAGTGGTTTTTATATAATATCCTACTTCCCCAATTCCCATCTCATTGAGGTTTCCAACTCTCCCAGTCAATGACAGCAAGGCCTTCTGATCTCCACCAAGACACAACTTTGCAATGTCATCAGCAGTTTTCCTCAGGTGCTTAGAAAGGCTCATTCTGCGTTACCCCTCCATTAAAGGATCTTTCATCTTGAGAGAAATAAGGATAATACCCTAATTCATTTGGATAAAATATGGCAATTGTTGATCCACTGGGAGTCTAGTCTCTAAAGGATTTGCTATAATGTTAAATAATTGAAGATCCACATTGAAGAAATGTTGGCACTGCATTGTTGGGGTGGCCCAGAAAATGAAAGGCCTGTTCTTGATCACTGGCGGCTTGCTGGCTTGAGGGCTGAATGAGTGGACGGGATCAAGAGCAGCAGCACTCCTAACCATGCCACACACATAGCTTGTAGTTTTCACCATTACAGCAGTCTCCTTAAAAATAAGGGAAGAAAAAAAATTAGACATGGTGGAGTTAAATGTCCCATTAGTTTTATTCTTTTTATTTTTGTTGTTGTTAATCCTCACCCAAGGATATTTTTTTCCATAGATTTTTAGAGAAAATGGAAGGGAGGGAAGGAGGCGGGGAGAGAAAGAGAGAGAGAGAGAGAGAGAAACATCAATGGGAGAGAGACACATTGATTGGTCAACGTTATGTGCCCTTGACCAGGAATCAAACTTGTGACCTTTCATTGTGCGGGCTGACACTCTAGATGCTCTAACCATTTAGCAACACCAGCCAATTTTATAGTACACAATGAATAGCAAATACAGTAAACTCATGGTGGTGTTTAAGCTATCCTTTATGTGGTAGACCTAATTTTTAAAAACACCTGTGGTATATGGATATCTAGGCCTAATTTATAGTCATAGCTGAACAAGGGAAGAAAATTAAGATTTTCTTAAAAACTGGAAATGTGAAAGAAAAATTCAGTAAATAAAAACCAAATTGCCCAGCTGTTGTTGCTCAGTGGTTGAGCCTCAATCTATGAACCAGGAATTCACTGTTCAATTCCCGGTCAGGGCAATTGCCCAGGCTGCGGACTCAATCCCCAACGTGGGGTGTGCATGAGGCAGCCGATCAATGATTCTCTCATCATTAATGTTTCTATCTCTCTCTCCCTCTCCCTTCCTCTCTGAAATCAATAAAAATATATTTAAAAAAAACAAATTAAATGTTTTAATACAAATCCTCAGCTATGTAAATTCTACCTGCTAGCTGTTTGGGTTCTTATTTTTGTAATTCCATCTACATGTACCTAAATCTTTGCTTGTAAGGGGAACTAAAAAAGGAGGGGGTGGCATGAATGGATTGCCATAGCTCATTATTGATTACTGAAAAGGTGGCTCCGGGAACATGTTCTGGTGAAAACTGGCACAGATTGGCATTTTAACATGTGTTAAATAGAACAAAAAATTACAGACAGTACAAACAGTCAGTGATACTTTGCTTGCTATTTGAAATGCACTGGCCTCAAGGGTTTGTTTGTTCATCTGTCTTTAGCAGACTGCACTTACCCCTGGAATTAGCATAGGCTGAAATGGAAGACAGACAGATATGATATTTACCACTGTTGATTATGCCTTTGGGTGCTATCAGCTCTCCCCAGGTACTTAAAAAGCCTAAAAACTTATTCGTTCTTTAACTCCATGGTTTTCCCATGAAAGTTTATACTGTAATTTCATCTGTTTAAATTTCTAATGAAACTGAGCTCTTTAATTAAGTCCCTTATAAATAGCCAGTTGAGCCAAAAACTGCCAAAGAATCTTCCTACCATTCAAGAGCCACCTAATAATTGATACATTGCAGCCAACAAGATCTCGCCCTGAAAGCAGTGTGGTTTAAACTTATGTATCAAATGGTTCTATCATGTACATGTTGTTTAAAGTATTGGAGTCACTGATTTTTCTCTGCTGTAATAAACTTGGTGTCTTTTTAAGAGTTACACATTACTTTTTATGTTGTTCTTGCTGTCTTTATTCAATATATTAAATGTAAGGAAAGACTAACCAAAATCATATGTTAATTCTTGCAACATAGAACCCCAAGTTTGTACCAAATTGAGTAAGTCATAGGCTTTCTGTACACTGACTTTTTGAAAAAAACAACTGTAAATGATAATCTACTCCTACAAATTAATTGGATATTATTGAGACAATTGATTTCATGGGGAATTTGTAAAATGTCATCAGATGAACCGCTCAGTCACCAGGGATGGCTCCACTCCCTTCACTCTTCTCCAATCACTAGATCTTCATGTGATTCCCACCCCACCGCACCCCACCCCCAAAGTAAGAGTAAACCTTTTTCTTACCTTTGTCTGGCATTATGGGAACATATAAGAGCACCCACTACTGGTAAACGGATATATATATAAAAGCCAAGTGACCAGAACGACCAGAACAACTGGAACAATCAGAATGACCAGTTGCTATGACAAGCACTGTGGCGGCCAACCAGCCCGATCAGGACCCCAATCGCCCCCCCCCCAACTTCCCACAGCCCCTCTCCCCAGCCAGCCCGGCCCCCGATAGGCCCCCAATACCCAGATCAAGGGCAGGGCTGGCTGGCCAACCACCTGTGGCCGCTACCCCCAGCCGGCCCCACCCCCAATCAGCTTCCCCACATCCCCTCCCCCCTGCTGGCCCAGCCCAGGCAGGCCAGCCGGACCCCACCAGTGCACAAATTCATGCACCGGGCCTCTAGTATATGTATAATAAGCTGTGACACCCTTGAAAAAAACCTTTTGTTGAACCACTCTTGGGAGACCGGGAAGATGGCGGCATAGGTAAACACCGGAGACTGCCGCCGTGGACAACCACTTCAAAAATACAACTAAAAGTCGGAGCGGACATCAACCAGAACCACGGGAAGGCTGGCTGAGGAGAGTCTCTTCAACTAGAAGCAAAAACAACAGCATTCCGACGCTCAGCGGAGGCGCAGTGTGGAAAATTTAAAGGTACGGCGGTGTGGTGGTGAGGGTGCGCGCGCAAAGCGGGCTGGCGGCTGAGGGCGCGATTGTCGTTTTCAATCAGGAGCGAGTCTCAGACTCTGGGCTACAGATCCGGGTGAGTCTCTAGGGACCCAGACTCAAACGGGAGAAGCGGGACTGTCTGGCTACGGCCCCTCTGAGGTTTGCAGCGGTTGTTGGGACAGAGAGGCAGAGCCCCTGGGGACGGACTGAGAGCGGCCATAGCTGCTCCCTCCCCCCGCCCTGTTGAGCCCGCCCCGCCCAGGCCCTGCGCACAACCATTTGCCCGACCGCCTCAGGCAAAGGCTGGAATAACGCCTCCCCAGAAGACAGACGTTTTCCACAGCTGATTCCTACAGCCAGTCGGCCTGGTGGTCAAATCCCTCTAGTGTTAACTACAACAATTAAGGCTTGGCTAGAACAAGACTGCGCACAGAGACCACAAGGGGGGGCACCAAGAAAGCATATAAGATGCGGAGACAAAAAAACATGACAGAAATGGAAGATATGGAGCTAAGAATCGCAATTTTGAGGGCTTGCCATAAATTTGTGCAGAGCCTCACGAAAACTAATGAGACCCTCGATGCTACGATAAAGAAATTAGAAAGTAAGCATACACGGACTGAAATAAAGAATATTATACCCAATAGCAGACCAGAGGAGCACAAGAATCAAACCAAAGATTCGACAAAAAACACCCAATTGGAAAAGCAAAATGAAAAAAGAATCCGAAAGTGTGAAGATAGTGTAAGGAGCCTCTGGGACAGCTTTAAGCGGTCTAATATCAGAATTATTGGAGTGCCAGAAGATGAGAGACAGCAAGATATTGAAAACCTATTTCAAGAAATAATGGCAGAAAACTTCCCCCACCTGGAGAAAGAAATGGACTTACAGGTCCAAGAGGCGCAGAGAACCCCAAAGAAAAGGAATCCAAAGAGGACCACACCAAGACACATCATCATTAAAATGCCAAGAGCAAAAGACAAAGAGAAAATCTTAAAAGCAGCAAGAGAAAGAGGCTCAGTTACCTACAAGGGAATACCCATACGACTGTCAGCTGATTTCTCAACAGAAACTTTGCAGGCCAGAAGGGAATGGCAAGAAATATTCAAAGTGCTGAATACCAAGAACCTACAACCAAGATTACTTTATCCAGCAAAGCTATCATTCAGAATTGAAGGTCAGATAAAGAGCTTCACAGATAAGGAAAAACTAAAGGAGTTCATCACCGCCAAACCAGTATTATATGAAATGCTGAAAGGTATCCTTTAAGAAGAGGAAGAAGAAGAAAAAGGTAAAGATACAAATTATGAACAACAAATATGCATCTATCAACAAATGAATCTAAGAATCAAGTGAATAAATAACCTGATGTACAGAATGAACTGGTGATTATAATGAATCAGGGACATAGAAAGGGAATGGACTGACTATTCTTAGGGGAAAAGGGGTGTGGGAGATGCGGGAAGTGACTGGACAAAAATCATGCACCTATGGATGAACTCAGCGGGTGGGGAGTGAGGGTGGAGGGTGGGGTGGGAGCTGGAAGGAGGGGAGTTATGGGGGGAAAAAAGAGGAACAAATGTAATAATCTGAACAATAAAGATTTAAAAAATAAAAATAAAAAATAAAAAAAATTAAAAAAAACCTTTTGTTAAATGTCATATTACATTAAACTTTTTAGAGACAAAGATGCTAAAAATCTAAAATATTGTGTTTTACTACTAAGAAAAATAGAGGCAGACTCATAGATAGAGAGTAGGCAGACAGTTCTGTTGTGGGCGGTGTTGGTAGGGATGGAGAGATTGAGCAAAAAAGAAAAAAGAGAGAGAGGACTCATGGACATGGACAACAGTGTGGTGATGGTGCAGGGGCGGGGAGTGGGTTGGAGATGGAAGAAGACAAAGACGGAACAAATGGTGATGGAAAAAATATATGTATTGTGTTTTAATAAAATCAAGTTATGTTTCCTCTTCTGGATTTTAATCTTGTTTTTTATGTATATACAAGTTACATAATATATTATTATCTCTAAGCTATTGAAAACTTTTTACTTTGCATTATTTTGGTTTCTAGTATATATTTTTATAATAAAATTCTGCAGTAACAAAATTATGCATTATGAATAGTATGAATTTTTAATATAATTAATTTTCCCCATGATGTTTACTGAAATTTTATTCTGTTTTCTAGCCATTTTATTATGCTATCTAATAAAAGACAAACATGGTAATTAGCCGTAACTTCGCTACCCTTCCCATTGGTTTATCAGGGCGATATGCAAATTAACTGCCAACATAGATGGCGGCCAGCAGCCAGGCAACTGATGCAAACAGGAGGCTTGCTTGCTCCAGTGATGGAGGAAGCCAACGTTCCCCGCCTGCCACTGTTGGGCTCTGAGCTACTCTCTAAGAAACATTGTTGCAAATATAGAAGCTAAACAAAACCCCAGAAACCTGCTTTCAGTCAGCCGGGATCTCAGAGCTGGAGTCACACTAAAGTTTCAAATACAGAAGGTAAACAAAGCCCAGAAAGCTGCTTTCAGCAGCCGAAGTCTGAGAGCTAAAACCGGCTCTCAGTTCCAGTGACAGCCATAGAAGGTAAATAAATCCCAGAATAAAAAAAAAAAAAAAGGAAAAAAGGAGAGGTTGGGAGCTTTAGTCACCCACCAGCCTGAAATGGCCCTCAGCCCCTCACCCAGACTGGCCAGGCACCCCAGTGGGGACCCCCAGCCTGAAGGGGGTGTGACCAGCTGCAAACCACCATCATCCCCTCAACCAGGCTGGCCAGGCACCCCAGTGGGGACCCCCACCCTGATCCAGGACACCCTTCAGGACAAACCAGCCGGCCCCCACCTGTGCACCAGGCCTCTATCCTATATAGTAAAAGGGTAATATGCCTCCCAGCACCGGATTCAGCGGAGCAGCAAGGCCTCCTGAACCCAGGATCAGCAGAGCCACGAGGCCTCCTGGCCTGGGATCAGTGGAGCCACAAGGCCTTCCAAACCCAGGATCAGCGGAGCAGTGAGGCCTCACTGCCCCTGTGTCAAGCGGAGCCACAAGGCCTCCTGGCCTGGGATCAGCAGAGCTGCAAGGCCTCTCAGCACTGGGATCAGCAGAGCAGCGAGGCCTCCTGGCCCCTGGAGCAGCGTGACAGGGGGCAGCGCCCAAAACCCCTGATCACCCTGTGTCTCTGTGTGTGACAGGGGGTGGGGCCACAACCTTCCTATCTGCGCTTCTCTGTTCATGAAAGGGGAAGGTGCCCCAACCCCCTGATCGGCCCTGCTCTGTGCCTAATAGGGGGGAGCTCCCCAACCCCCTGATCGGCCCTGCTCTGTGTGTGACAGGGTGCGGCGCCCCAACCCCCCCATGGGCCCTGTCCTGTGTGTGATGGGGTGGAGCCACAACCTCCCCATCGGCCCTGCCCTGAGTGTGACAGGGGGAGTGCACCAACCCCCTGATCAGCCCTGCTCTGTGGGTGACAGGGGGGAGCTCCCCAACCCCCTAATCGGCCCTGCTCTGTGCATGACACGGGGGAGCTCCTCAACCCCCTGATTGGCTCTGCTCTGTGCGTGACAGGGGGCAGCGCCCCAACCCCCTGATCGGCTGGCTCTGTATGTGACAGGGGTGGCATCGCAACCTCCTGATCCGCCCTGCTCTGTGCATGACAGGGGGCGGCGCCCCAACTCCCCAATTGGCCCTGCTCTGAGCCCGACCATGAGCTGCGAGGCAGGCACCTAGGGATTGGGCCTGCCCTCTGCCACCCAGGAGTGGGCCTAAGCCAGCAGGTTGTTATCTCCCGAGTGGTCCCAGACTGTGAGAGGGCACAAGTGGGACTGAGGGACACCACCCCCCTCCCCGCAGTGCACAAATTTTTGTGCACCGGGCCTCTAGTCCTATCTAATAAAAGACAAAATGGGTAATTAACCGTACCTCCGCTATGCTTCCCATTGGCTAATCAGGGCAATATGCAAATTAACTGCCAACAAAGATGGTGGCCAGCAGCCACGCTGCTGAAGCGAACATGAGGCTTGTTTGCTCCAGTGATGGAGGAAGGCAAGGTTCCCAGCTCTGAGCTCCGGAAGCAACAATGTTTCAATTATAGAAGCTAAACAAACCCCAGATACCTGCTTTCAGCTGGCCGTGGCCTCAGAGCTGGGAGCACCAGTGATGGCAACAATGTTTCAATTATAGAAGGTAAATAAATCCCAGAATAAAAAAAAGAAAAAAAGGAGAGGCTGGGAGCTTCAGTTGCCCATTAGCCTGAAAATGGCCCTCAGCCCCTCACCCAGACTGGCCAGGCACCCCAGTGGGGACTCCCACCCTGAAAGGGGTGTGGCCAGCCTGAAAACAGCCATCAGCCCCTCACCCAGGCTGGCCAGGAACCCCAGTGGAGACCCCCACCCTGAAGGGGGTGTGACCAGCTGCAAACAGCCATCAGCTTCTCACCCAGGCTGGCCAGGCACCCAAGCGGGACCCCCACCCTGATCCAGGACACCCTTCAAGGTAAACCAGCCAGCCCCCATCTGTGAACCAGGCCTCTATCCTATATAGTAAAAAGGTAATATGCAAACTGACCCTAACAGCAGAAAGACTGGGAATAACTATTCACTATGACACACACTGACCACCAGGGGGCAGACTCTCAATGCAGAAGCTGCCCTCTGGTGGTCAGGTGTCTCTCACATGGGAGGAGCTCTGCTCAGCCACAAGCCAGGCTGATGGCTGCCAGTATAGCGGTGGTGGTGGGAGCCTCTCCTGCCTCCTCAGCAGCGCTAAGGATGTCCGACTGCAGCTTAGGTCTGCTCCCCGCTGGCAAGTGGACATCCCCCGAGGTCTGCTGGGCTGCCAGAGGGATGTCTGATTGCCATCTTAGGCCCAATCCCCTGCGGAGCAGGCCTAAGCCCGCAAGTGGTCATCCCCCGAGGGGTCCCAGGCCGGGCTGAGGGACCCCCCCCCCCCCCCCACTGAGTGCACAAATTTTTGTGCACCGGGCCTCTAGTTCAGAATATAAAACTAGATCTAAGTTTTCTGATTTATATGTATATACATATTTATATATATGCCTAGTGTTTTCTTCAACAAATCTATTGAATATCTGGTATATTTCAGGCAGTGAGCCAGGTCTAGAGATACAGTGATGAAACCAACATAATTCCACACAATGCAAAGTTGTAGATACCTAAATGTAAGATGAAAAAGAAAACTTAAATGACCTTGGACATGGCAATGACTTTTTAGATACAACATCAAAGACAGGATCCACAATAGAAAAAATTGACAAGCTGAGTTTTATTAAAATTAAAAACTTCTGCTCTGGCCCGGCCAGTGTGACTCAGTGGTTGAGCATCAATCTATGAACCAGGAGGCCAAGTTTCAATTCCCAGTCAGGGCACATGCCTGGGTTTCTGGCTCAATTCCCAGCAGGGGTGTGCAGGAGGCAGCCCATCAATAATTCTCTCTCAGCATTGATGTTTCTATCTCTCGCTCTCTCCCTCTCTAAAATCCACAAAAATATATATATATTTTTTAAAAACTTCTGCTCTGTGAAAGACATTGTCAAGAAAACTAGAAGACAAGCCACGGACTGGTAAAAAATACTTTCAGAAGACACATCTGATAAAGAATATTTAAAACTCATAATAAGAAAATTAAAAACATGATTAAAAATGGACAAGAGATCTGAACAGACACCCTGGAAAAGATATACAGATGGAAAGTAAGCATATAAAAAGACTCTCCACATCACAAAAATGTCACCAGGAAAATGCCAATGAAAACAACACTGAGATACCAATGCACACAGAAGTCTAATTGACTCTCTAAAGAGGCCATTCAGAAATGAGATGTATGATCTAGGGATTTTCTTGATTGCAGATTTTAGGTTACAGAGGACATAATGCGCTGGTTTGCCAGGTCCAGGAGAGATGGGAATGTGGCTTTATGAGAGGGTATAGAGAGGAAAATACATGTGATAAAAATAACCTGGCAGTTTGGGTGTTATGCATTAAAGGCATGTTGGTCTGAGTTCTGATGGACTCTTTTTCTTTTATTTTATTTTTCAATTAAAGTTTACATTCAATGTTATTTCATTTTAGTTTCAAGTGTATGGCATATAATTTACAAAATGTTCCCCCAATATCTCAAGCATCCATCTGGCACCATACCTAGTTATTACAATATTATTGACTATATTAAAGAGGTCTGTGGTAAGACAAATCTTCTATTCATGAAATTGAGAAGAAAGAAAAATTATGAATGGTGAGCACAATACAATAAGATATTTAGAGAGAGACCACATTCACATAACTTATCACAGTATGTTGTCATAATTATTCTACTTATTTTTAGTTGTTGTTATTGTTAATCTCTGATTATGCCTAAATCAGAAATAAACTTTATCATAGGTAGGTAGGTAGGTATAAGAAGAAACATCTATATATATATAAAAGCCCAGCAACTGGAGTGGCAGAACGACAGAACAACAGAATGACCAGAACAACTGGAATGACCGGTGGCTATGACATGCACTGTGACAGCCAACCAGCCTGATCCAGGCCCCGATCGACCCCCAACACCCCAATCAGGGGCAGGACCAGCCAGCCAACTGCCCTCAGCCCCTCCCCCCACCAGCCCAGTGGTCAGTGTGTATCATAGCTACTGGTTGAATGATCAAACGATTGGACAGTCACTTATCTAATAATAGACAAACATGGTAATTTACCATACCATCGCTATGCCTCCCATTGGCTAATCAGCGTGATATGCAAATTAACTGCCAACAAAGATGTCGGCTAATTTGTACATACAGGCTGGGAGCGAAGACTGAAGACACCGTAGAAGGAAGCCAAGCAATGGAGCCGAGGTAGCAGAGATGAGCAGGAGAGAAGCAGCAGAGACGGGCGAGGTAGGAATGGCAGAGATGGGAGCGAAGCCCTCTTCTTGCAGGAATCTTCCTGCAACGGGCTTCTAATACAGTGATGGCGAACCTATGACACGCGTGTCAGAGGTGACATGCGAACTCATTTTTTTGGTTAATTTTTCTTTGTTAAATGGCATTTAAATATATAAAATAAATATCAAAAATATAAATCTTTGTTTTACTATGGTTGCAAATATCAAAAAATTTCTATATGTGACATGGCACCAGAGTTAAGTTAGGGTTTTTCAAAATGCTGACCTTCTGAGCTCAAAAGGTTCGCCATCACTATTCCAGTATATATATAAAGTCTTTGGTTTATCTCTTCTCATCCTCTGAACCCCATATCCAGGTATGTCAGTCTGTTCCATGCCTCCCTTTTTGGGTCTTATTTTGTTGGCTTATTTCATTTAGCATAATATATTCAAGGTCCATTCATGCTGTCCCAAAGGGTAAGAGATCCCTCTTTTTTACAGCTGTATAGTATTCCATAGTGTAAATGTCTCACAGCTTTTTTAGTCACTCGTCTACTGATGGGCGCTTGGGCTGTTTCCAAATTTTAGCTACTGTAAATAACACTGCTATGAACATAGGGGTGCATATGTTTTTTCTGATTGGTGTTTTGGGAATTTTAGGATATATTCCCAGAAGTGGGATTGCTGGGTCAAATGGAAGTTCCATTTTCTATTTTTTGAGGAAATTCCGTACTGCTTTCCATAGTGGCTGCACCAATCTGCATTCCTACCAACAGTGCACAAGGTTCCCTTTTCTCCACATCCTTGCTAGCACTTGTTGTTTGTTGATTTTTTGATGATAGTCATTCTGACAGGTGTGAGGTGATATTTCATATGGTTTTAAATTGCATTTCTCTGATGATTAGTGACTGAGCATTTTTTCATCTGTTTCTTGGCCATCTGTATGTCCTCTTTGAAGAAATGTCTATTCAGGTCTTCTGTCCATTTTTTAATCAGGTTGTTTCTCTTCTTTTTGTTGAGTTGTATGAGTACTTTATATATCTTGGATATTAACACCTTATCAGATGTATCATTGGCAAATATGTTCTCCATTCAGTGGGTTCCCTTTTGATGGTGGTTTCTTTTGCTGTGCAGAAACTTTTATGTTGATGTAGTCCTGTTTCTTTATTTTCTCTTTAGTTTCCTTTGCTCTAGAAGATGTATCTGTAAACATATTGTTATGTGAGATGTCTCAGATTTTACTGCCTATGTTCTCCTCTAAGATTTTCATGGTTTCATGCCTTACATTTAAGTCTTTTAACCACCTTGAGTTTTTTCTGTGTATGGTGTAAGTTGGTGACCTAGTTTCATCTTTTTGCATGTGTCTATCCAGTTTTCCCAGCACCATTTGTTGAAGAGACTGTCTTTACTCCATTGTATGTTTTTGCCTCCTTTGTCAAATATTAATTGACCATAATGGTGTGGGTCAATTTCTGGGGTCTCTATTCTGATCCATTAGTCTATATGCCTGTTCTTGTGCCAGTGCCAGGTTGTTTTGGTTATAATGGCTTTGTAGTATAGTTTTGATATCCAGTATTATGATCCCTCCTACCTCATTCTTCTTTCTCAAGATTACTGCAGATGTTCTAGCTCTTTGGAGTATGTTTTGCCCTAAGAGAGGACCTTCCTGTCACAGCTGGAAGGGGTGACAGCTTTCTACCACTAAAGAACTGCTTATGTGAATCCTACCAAGTTTATAAAATTCCTTATTGCCCTACAGTGTCTGGAATAACAGAAGTTTACAAATTTGAATATGAATACAGGTACTTCAAACCTATACTATAAGAAGCTCCTTCAGAAGTGATGTCTTTAGAAATTTTAAGGAAGTAGCACCATCTGCTGGGTGAGAATGAAAAGAAAATGTGAAGAATTTGTTTCTTAAGAAATGTGTAACTGTGGGCACTTTTAAAAATTATTATTGTCACCAAATAGCTATTGCATACTTACAGTGCTGGGAGCTAGGCCAGTGGAGGTGAATAGTATGTCAGCATTCTAGCTTAACTCCTCCATTTTGGAGGGGTATGACCCAGATTTTGTGTATGATTTTGTGCTTCATAGTTGTAATTACAGTAAACAATTTTATATTTAGCTTTTTCACTTAAGTCATTTGCTCTTATCCACTTGTTACATCACTAAAGTTTTTAAAAGCAATAGAATATATGCTGATAGTAAAAATAAAAATTATTTTTAATGTTTGCAAAAAATAAAATAATGAAATAAAAATTGTTATTGTCATAGATATCATCAAGTTTCCAAATAGAAGCTTTTTGAGAGCTTGGGAATGGAGACCTGAGAAATGAAATCCTTCTCAGAAAACAGAGACAAACAGAGGGTGTGTGTCTTTTCACATGACCATTTCTGATGGATGGCTGCTCACATGAAACCCCGGTAAATGAAAGCGGCTTTTGGTAATGATGAGAGGGTTGTTTATAACCTGAAAATATCATTATCAAAGAACTAACTGTCTTGGTGATTTTAGAAAGTTTACGCAGACGAGGCCAAGCCTGAGTGTAGGCCTCCAATTCACTTAGTACTTATTAGCAAAAGGCCAGCAGGGGCCCATGGTCACACCTACTTATTGGCCAGTGTTAACATAATATCCAAACCTGTAAGAGAATTTTTAGGAGTTAATTTGAGCCAAACTGACAACGTATGCTGAGAAGCAAAATCTCAACAGATTGAGAAAATGCTCCAGGGAATGGCAGTTTTGCAGCTTATTGTACATTAGAATTAAACAAAGAAGGAGACTTAAGTCAGGTTACATGTAATCTATTGGTGGTAGGGTAAGGGAGTGGGAGAAAACTTAGCAAAAAAATCTTTAGGACTAGATAAAAGGCAAAACAGAAAAGCACTTACTTCTTTTACATTGGGAGGGGGATACTAGATAGTTAATAATTAATATTTACAGCACATGGGAACAAGATAGCAATGAGGGGTTCTGTGCTCTCATACTCTTCTGGTCTTGTGTTCTGGTGCAGTTGTTTGTGCCTCCTAGAGGTAGGAAAGGAAATTTACCATGACATTTCAAAGGTATGTTATCCTAGACACATAAGAGCAATGGACAGGGCTCACTTAAGGTCAAGATGGACTTTGCTAAGGAACCAACCTATACGCCTGGGACATGACTACCCACCATGGCCTACGCAGGTAAGAATTTGACCAGACCCTCTCTGAGTTTGGCAAGCTTTCCATGTGGCTCCCCTGAGCTTGTCGGATTAATTGCATAGTCCCCTTTTCTTTCACATCAGTATCAGCAATTAATGGCAAGATGTTTTCACAAAGACAAGAAAAACGAAAGTTCTCTGCTTTTCAGCTTTCAAGTATCTGTGCCCCATTTACTTAACTGACATGTTCTCAGAACTTGAAGACTGCTTCCTCATGAAATTAAGTTCATAGTTCCATTGGGCCATTTTTGAAAGGTTAACTTGGTTAAACAGAACAGCCATGAAATGTACCTGTTCTGGAATCCTACCCTGACATTTTTATCCCAGCTTTATCTGTGATGGGCAGTAGTAATGAGAGAATGATAGAGCTGGAAGGTACAAGAGGTTTCAATAGACGTTGAAATCTCTTACATGTTACCAACCCATTTATCACCTAGCCTCATTCAGCTTCTTTAAGGAATTCTTTCCTCCCGACGTTTTCCCCTCTGGGTATCAAAACTGTATATATTTTATATTGTTCTAGTCAGTGGGCTTTTGTGGTCAAGAAAGATGATTTAGCCCAAGAGTTGAGAGCCCAGACTGTTGAACCAGATTACTTGATTTTTATTATTATTTTTTTTGAGATCCCATTACCCTCTATCTGACACTCTTTCCCTCATTTCCCATTCCTCTTACCCTAAGCAACCACTGTAAAAACCATTGTAAAAAAGTTAGCTTGGCATAAAGATAAAATGAGTTTTATAGCCAACTGTCTAGCAAATACATCAAACTGTTTTTAAGCAAAAAGACAAAAAGAGAGTTACATTTACTGAGAGCTTATTGTGTGGCAGACACTAGTTGATTTAAGAAATATTTTGGCCCAGGTCAAGGCTGGAGCATGACTAGATGTCCTCTGTATGCCCCTGGCAGAACCACTTCCTGTGACAGAATGTCCCAGGGGCTCTGTAACCCTCACAAAATGCTCGGAAAGACTGCAACAGCCACTAGACTCATACCTTGCTTTGCATGGGCCCAGGATGTCTGTAGGAGAGACCTGAAACCTGGTCTACATATGGTGTTCAGGCCTCCACAACTCGTCCAAGAAACGGAGATTTCCTGAGGTGGCTTAAAAAGGCACCTCAGAACCTATGAGATGTGGAGGTCAAGCCTGAGTTAGTTATTGATTATTGCCTGAAGGTCAGAAGGAGCAGTGGCAGCAGGAGGCTACATTTGAACTTCCCTGACATTGTCCCCTGCTGCTTAGGCTTGAGTGCGCTACAGAAGGAAAACACTGAGACTTAAGTGACAGATCGGTTCCTGTGGGGCCTGTTACAATATCTCTGATCATGAGACTCCAAGGGAGTTTTCCTACTGGCAGAGAGAGAGAAGCAGGAAATCAGCAGCCCAGGGATAAGAGCAGAGAACATGAGAACAAAGGGACTACAGGCAACTGTGCCCATGAGGCCTCCCAGACACAATAAAGTAATGGGAGAAGCTGCTACAAAAAGGCCAAACTTTCTATTAGTCGAGTAGCTCTGGTCTCAAAGCCTTGAGATTCAGGATATTATTATAAATGTGAAATATTCAATGTCCTAGCAGGAGAAGCTTAAGGCTATGTGGTTTATGTGCAAGGAACCTTCACAATTAATTTGACAGGGGAAAAAAAACCCTGAGAGGGTGAAGTAATTTATCTCAGTGCACAGGGATCATAAGCGGCAGAGCCAAGAGTCAAGATCAACGCTCTCTGACTCCAAAAGCCAGGATCTTTCCCCTAAACCTTAAGGCTTCTCAAGATATGGGAGATTCAATGGTGCACAATCAGTAAGCGTGTATAGTGTTTCAAAGAATAAGCATAAAAAAGGACATATAGCCTAATTTATTTGACTGCGTAAAAGTGTGATCTACTGAGAAGTTTACCAGTATTTTGATACCTTTTTCTATTGTGTTTCTATCAGTCAAAGAATAATGTCAGGGCCCTGTGCCCTTGAGATCTAGCTTTCCCCTATCCTCAGAGTGAGAGTTACTCAGACTCACTTCAGAGCCCTCTGCCAGTCAATGGATTAAACTGCACTCTCCCCAGGGCATGAAAACCGAGGCCTCCAGAAAGGGTCCCAAGCCTAGAGTTTGTGCCCCAGTTGAAATGTGGGAGGGTTCTGTGTATTTCTTCAAGTGCTTGGGTCTGCATTCTGGAGGACACAAGCCCTCATAGGAGGATGTTTGAGTACCTGTGAGAATTGACTGTACGCGCTGCCTCTTGAGCACCTGGGGCGCGATGGCTCGGCCAAGCAGTCAGCAGAGAAGAACATTGTGAATAGACATTAGTCCGCCCACCCAAGGAGGCCATCTCCAGTGAACGGCAAAGAAGCAGTGCTTAGCGACTGCCGAGCATTTAGAAGGTTGAGCTGCCATCCATTTTTGTGAAGGTTGTGTACTTAGCGGCTTTGCATATAGAAACCAAATGGACCCAAGAGGGAAAGGGCCATCCCTATTGACTAAGAACCAGGCCCTTCCCCATTTTTCTAGGAATATGCAAGCACCAGGGATTTTGTAAACTCCAATGAGGATAGCTTCAGTAAACACCTGGTATGGGGCTTGTCATTGACCTTGATGGGTTGTGATTTGGAGATGACTTTATCTAGAAAATAAAAATCCATGATAGCTCCTGCACCTTTGTCAAGGAGCTATTCATATCTATTATACATACAGTAACCCACTTTCTATTCACACTATGCAGTACTGAGGTTTAGTATCATTCTCTCTCTCTCTCTTTATTTTATTGTTTAAAGTATTTCATATGTTTCCTTTTTCCCCAATTGACCCCTCCTGTCAGAGGCTAAAACCAACAGTAGTTAGCATATTAATGCAAAAAGACCCATTGGAAGGCTAATGGACTTTGATATTCAGCAGGGCTGAAAATCAGCATAATATTGCCCTGCTATTGGCTCAAAGGCTGAAGGCAATCCCCTAACCTGATAATCCTTTTACTGTTTACCAAACTTTACCTTTGATATGCCTGTATGCATTGCTAATGGCAAATGTGTACTCAAGTAAATCAAAAGCAGACTGGCCAGAAGTCAGTGTGCCTCTCTAAGAAGGAGGTTTCCACCTGGCCCCCCATGCCTTCTAAATTCATATTTCTTGTATAGTGTTTTCATTTGTGCATGGCCTCTTCTTTAGATCCTGAACCCTAAGCCATGCTGGATGCAGCACCCTCCCAGTATCATTCTCTTCTTACAGATAAATAAATTAAATGCTTAAAAAATTGAGCAACTTGCCGAAACCGGTTTGGCTCAGTGGATAGAGCGTCGGCCTGTGGACTAAAAGGTCCCGGGTTCGATTCTGGTCAAGGGCATGTGCCTGGGTTGCGGGCACATCCCCAGTAGGAGATGTGCAGGAGGCAGCTGATCGGTGTTTCTCTCTCATCGATGTTTCTGGCTCTCTGTCTCTCTCCCTTCCTCTCTGTAAAAAATCAATAAAATATATTAAAAAAAAAAAATTGAGTAACTTGTCCATGCTCACACTACTCATAGTAAGCCTTTCTTAATATGAAGAATTAGGCCTTTCGTACTCACCACTCTTATAAAAAGCACTGCAACACAGCTTCATCCACGTGCCTGAAAATTAATTCAAGGAGTCTGTCACCAGAAGCTACATAAACAAATTGTTATTTAGCATAAATAGGACAGGCAGCAGAATTCATCCTTTAAAAAATACTTATTAATATTTGATTGTGTATAGAACATAACAGGGCTGAACGTAAGCAGGTACATCTTAAAATTTAGTTGGAGAGATAGAACATGTATTAGTAAAGGGACATTTAATTAAGTTTCAAGAGAATGTTTTATAGATAATAAATGCTATAGAAATTTGGATTGGAACACTACTAGAAGGTCCAATGGAAAGGTCCTTAGATAACAGGACATTAGTTCCAATTCTGCCACCAACTGGCCACTTCTAGCTCCTTAACCTTCAAAATTCTTCCTTTCTCAGTAACTCAGTGATAGACTACAGTGCCCAGTTGTTTCATCAAACAAAATCTAAATGTTGCTGTGAAGATATTTTTTGAATGTGGTTAACATTGACATTGGTGGACTTTGAGTAAAGCAGATTACCTTTCATAATGTGGTGGGCTTCATAAAAACAGGTTCTCTGAAAAATAAATAAATAAATAAATAAATAAATAAATAAATAAATAAAAGGAATTCTGCCTCCAGACTGACTTTAGACTCAAGACTACAACATTCATTCCTGCCAGAATTTCCAGGTTACCCACCAGCCCTTCAAATTGCAGACTTTACATTTCCCACAATCACGAGCCAATTCTTTAAAATAAATCTCTCTCTCCAACCAGTGGGGTATACACACACAGAAAAAATATATGACCTATTGGTTCTGTGACAGTAGGCAGTTAGTTAGACAATAACCAACGAGGAGGGAGCCAAGGAAACCAGATATCTGATTAAGCCTGAATAAGCTTTACAGTCACCCCAGGGAGTCCACCACCCACCCCCACCCCCAATGGGGGAGGGAGAAATGGCACAGTAAGAGCCAAAATGACAACCATAAAGCAGAAGGAGGCTAGCCTGGGGAAAAGATCAGATAGGATAAGGGCACAAGCCCCCAGAAAATCCAGGAAAGAGGTTGGATAGGCAGAGGGCACCAGCACAGGCCCGGGAGGGGCAGGGGAAGGGGGAAGGAGACAGGAAAGAGATTGGGGTAGTTTGAAAGAAAGTCTGCTCTTTCCCAAAACTCAAGGAAATATATAGAAGTTGAATAAAGGCCCTTCTCTGTGGCAGCCACGTGGGCCTAAGGGCAATCCCCACCTGGACGCCATGGAGCCTTGGCAGCGAGCATGCAGAAGGGGAAATGAGGCACAGAGAAGTTAAGTAACTTACCCAACGTCACACAGCTAAGAGTCTTGATGCCAGCTGGGAGCAGAGACTGGGCTGCATTCCTGGAGCCTCAGGTGATGGCACTGCAGCTCTGGTTCCTGACTCTCCCGGCCAGGTGGGCACAGGTGCAGGCCTGCAGCCCGGGAAACTGGACTTCTTTCCCAGTGAGACGGAGCTGAACGTGGCATGGGGCATGGTGTGACCAGGCTCTACCAGCTGAGGGCTGGGAAAGCACTTTGTCAAGTACTGCCGCCTCTTCAAGGGCATCTGTGTCTTGTGCACCCTCCCTGGAGCACGCCCGCACCCTTCTCTCGGGCTGTACGTTTGCTTTCTTTTCTCCTAATCTTTAAGGGTCCCCACAAGACCAGACCTGTAACCACAGGAGCAGTGGGCTTTAAGCATTAAGGACTCTCCTTTTTGCCTCTGTAACTTCCTTTCCTGAGTCTAGGCAGCCCAGTCTAGGCTTACTCCCATTGCTGGGATCTGGCCTCTTCTATCCTAAGCCTTTCCTTTGTTTTTGCTCTAATAAGTCTTGCTTCTATGGCTTAAAATTCCCCTATGTGTGTGTCCCTGAAATTCCTTTCCGGTGACATGGCAAAAACCCATTTCCAGACCACATTGGGGCAGATCCACCTCAGTCCCAGTCTTTCACCCCCGCCCCCCCAACAGTTCTATTTCCCTGGAAAACCCTAAGGCAACAGCTGTCCTTAATGAAGAATTTACTTTGACAAGAAAAATGTGGCAAGCGATCAGAAGAGCTTTAGGAGTACAATTTACTCTCAACATACTTTCTGTTGATCATTTTTTTGACCCAAACCTTTCTTGACTCTCCAGCCAAATCAAGTCCCAGCTAAATGCTCTAAACGTGTTTCAGACTTTTTCCTTCATAGAACTCATTACCATTTGTTACATACATGTCTTTGTGCGATGTTGAACAGCCAACTTTGAACATTTATTAAGTAGCAAATAATAGAACGTTTCATAATAATATCTTTTATTATTCCAATGAAATATGCACACAATATACACAAGTAGTAAGTACAATGAAACAAGAATGTTTGCTGTTGTCTGGAATAGCTGATTTGCCTCGTGTGGCCTGAGTGTGTGTCTTTGCTCAAGACATTCCCTGCATTTGGAATGACTTCTAGTCATTTCTTGTCTAAATGGGATGTAGCCCATTTGCTAAAGCCAAGTGTATTGATCCTTCTAAGCTGAGATGCCCATTTTCTCCGGCTCAAAGTGGTCACTACTTCTTTTGACTCTGTTTCTCTGAGGGTATTCATCACCGTATGTCCTGAATTATAGTTAGTTGTGTGTTTGTGTTGCTTCCACCTCTAGAAATAACAAACTTCTTAGCGGTAGTAGCTACTGATAAAGTATAGTTTTCATCAGAGCCTGCTGTAAATCCTTGCCTAAGATGTCTTGATAAACAAATAAAGCCCGTGGATCATTTTGGTCTCTGGAGTTTAAGCTCCTCTCTCTAATTTGTGCTCTCACAAGTATTATAATAATTTTTATCAGAGTGACTGTAATCTTTTATGTATGGTAGTGGTTGACTGGTGAGTTTTTATTAGGTAGTGAAGAAATAAAAACTAGCAGCATGGGGCCTTAGCTTTGAGCTTGAAAATTGGCTCACAATGACATTTTAAATGAGGGAATTTTATGGACCGTGATAGTAAAAATCGCAGAAGTTTCGACACATACTCTGATGACTGTACAGGAACCAGGATACTTCCTTGTTCTCCCAGGAAATGTTCTGATATTTATTAGTGATGTAAACTTAACTAAATATGTAACAAAAGTAAAGCACAAGTATTTGCATACCCATCAAATATTTTACTTTCAAAGATATTTTTGTGCCCTCAATGAACAGTGTGTACTCTTCATCTAGATTCAGAACACTTTACTAACGTCACACTATGCCAACAGACACAGTGACACAACGAGTCAGGATGACTTTCCGAGGGTAAAAAGCAGAGCTGGAACCTAATTTAGATCCCAGAATTTTAAAATTCCAATTAGGCATGTTTGACAATCAATATTCTTTGTGCTTTTTGGGGGGAGGTGGGGGGAAATGCATCAATGTGATATTGTTGGAGAACAGAGGTTTGTTCTTGAGGTCTTTCAACTGGTTTTACATTTGAATGAATCTAAAAGTTCCCCAAGCCAGAATTATTTTAGAAGATGAATAATAATCTATAATACACTCAATCAATTCATTGATTCAATATTTTTATTGATACCATTTATGAAGAAAACAGTTCCTACCCGAAGACCATTGTAGTTTTGAAGAGAATGGATATACACACCAAAGTGACTGATAAATCTTGTTGTTTAATGTTAGTTTTAATTTTCCCTGCTGCCAATTCACCATAGTAAAATAAATTATCCCCTCTTCTATCTTGCATGTGAGAAAGTGAGATCTATTCTCTCTTTATATTGTAATTGTCCCTCCCCACTTAATAAACACAAGCAGAACTCTTCAGAACGGAAGGTGAACTGTGTGGATTCAGGCCCACTGAGGAAGTTTATGCTGCATTACCTCAAAAGGGGGGTGGGTAGAGGTTATTGTTTGCACTTGAAGAGGGGAGTGACCCAGAGCTGATTTCCTAATGTGGAAAAGGACTTGGTTCTTATTTCCACTCAGAATCCCAATGGGAAGCAGAACCATATAGGTGGCTGGTGGCTCAATCTCTATTGCTGTAGAGCACCAGGCCCCTGGAGCTGACTTGGGCATGGTGGAAGGGTACTACATCAACAGCCAAGCGGCCTAGCTCTCAATAGGCCACGCGGGTTTGAGCAATGGGCATGTGTGGGGTAGAGGGTGAGAAAATTTCCTCTCTCCTTCTAGGTTCTTTTAGCTGGCTTAATATCAAATAACATAAGACCGATTAACAAGAGAAAATGGCCAAACATATTTACATATATATGTATGGAACCCCATATACATGTATGAGAGGTTCAGAGACAGAAAGTAAAAATAAAGTATAAATGGCATTCTGCACTGAGGACAAAATTAGGTGCCTTGGGACTTTAAGGGGAAGAAAGGTCATTCACAGGATGATAAGAACAGATGTTCAGCAATTAGATGTGTGCCCTGTCCGATAGATGGGTCATATAAAATTATTTCTGGTGACAACTCTTATTATGGGCAAGACCCCAGTTCATATTCTTTCAGGGAGAGAGAAAACTTTCTTGTGAAGCCAGAGTCTCAGTTGCCTTCAGCTGAAAATAATCCATGCGCCCAAGTGGCATATCTTGGGAAGACCTCCTCTGAACCCCTTTGGTGGCAACATATTTTCAATGTCTCTTAGGGATGTGCAGCGCTTTTATAGGTTGACACCCCAGCTGGGCTGTTCATGTGGCCCAAGTCTTAATCTAGCTCTCAGTTCAAGGACCTTTGAGACGCGAAGATGTGTTTGTGGGAGGGATGGGAAATGAGACAGTAAAACAAATGACTGTTCTAATGAAACACATGGACATGCGTGATCCCTCCTGATCCCCACATCATTATGATATGTGTCATCACCTCCACTTTAAAGTTGATGAAGATGATGCAGGCATTTCAGGGTCCAGGGATCCGAGGGTTCGTGACCCACTGTGGGTTCTTGGTTTCATGCAAATAAGAATTCAAATATGAGCCAGCATAGAGTTTAAAGTGAAAGTGAATTTATTAGTGAAGCAGTGAGACAGAGTGGCTACTCCACAGGCAGGCAAAATGGGATTTACTTCTGTTATTGAGGCTCATTTAATCGAGGGGTAGGGCAGGTAAGGGGGAGAAATATTGAGGAATTTGCAGGGAAAGGGGTAGAGGCTTCTCAGAAGAGTCCTGTCAGCCAGTTTGTGTCCTTCGACAGGGTTCCTCACCACAGCTGCAGAGTGTCATTTAGTATGCTAATATATTACAACTAGAGGTCCCTCAGCCTGTCCTGCCCCCTCTCACAATCCGGGACCCCTCGGGGGATGTCAGAGAGCCAGTTTCCGCCCGATCCCCGCAGGCCCAATCCAGACAGGAGGGAGCTCGATCCTGTGCATTGAGTGTCTGTCCCCTGGTGGTCAGTGCGCATCATAGCAACTGGTCAACCAATCATTCGGTCATTCGGTCATTCAGTCATTCAGCAGCTTAGGCTTTTATATGTATAGATGAGCTATAATGAGGCTAGGGGTTACTTTAGGTGAAATTAGTCACCATACTGGATTGAGCTGGTCTCTACCAATTCTAAGCCATACATTCATTGGGGTTGGTCTTACTATCTCCCCTTCACAGTCCTGTAGCCCTTATTGCTTAGTGCAGTGGTTCTCAACCTTCTTAATGCCACGACCCTTTAATACAGTTCCTCATGTTGTGGTGACCCCCAATTTCATTGTTACAAATTGAACATAATTAAGGCATAGTGATTAATCACAAAACAATATGTAATTATATATGTGTTTTCCGATGGCCTTAGGTGACCCCTGTGAAAGGGTCGTTTGATCCCCAAAGGGGTCTCAACCCACAGGTTGAGAACTGCTGGCTTAGAGCCGTTTTGCCTCAGACCCTATTTCAAAACTGAGACTGAGGAAATCAACCTACAAGGCTAATCAAATAGTGCATAAGTAGACAATGGAGCATAGGTCCTCTGTATCTCAACTACATGCTCCCCCACCCCACCTTAATGGCACTGTGTCTTATTGCTCATTAAGAATGTTCTCAGCCTGGATTGTATGGCTAAATGGTTAAGCCATGAACCAGGAGGTCACGGTTCAATTCCTGGTCAGGACACATGCCTGGGTTGTGGGCTCCATTCCCAGTGCAGGAGGCAGACGATCAATGGTTCTCTCTCATCATTGATGTTTCTCTCTCTCTCCCCCTCTCCCTTCCTCTCTCTGAAATCAATAAAAACACTTTAAAAATAAATTAATATATTTAATCTTCAATAAGTGTTTATGCCACAAATGTTAAAGCAAGTGAGAGAATGAAAGTAAATTATCCACTGGTTTAGATTAGAAAAACACCACATCTCCTCTTTTTTTTTACACTCAATATAAGGGCTTCTACACAATGAACAGGCTCCTAGTTGCTAATGGTGGAGGCCGCAGCTCATATCTGACCTCCTCTAAAATGTGAACCTCAACAAAAGAGACAACCACAAATTGGCTCCTGTGGCTGCCAGGGCCCCTCCCACATCCTGGAAGGCTTCTGGTTTTCAATAAAGTTGGTATCTGTTGTGAACACTGGCAAATTCAAATCCAAGCAGTTGTGGTTTGTAAAGCTCTTTATAGAGTCAAGGTAAGCACATTTATTTGCAGCAAAACACAGGCAATGGAAGTCCTTTGGGATACACATTCCTAAATAAAGTTGCTGAAACACTGTGGATTTTTAACCACAGAGTAATTCCCTGGTAATCGGTTTTGAATGCTGACAAGATTGTTTTCTTCCTGGTTTCTTATTTCTGGCCTCTTTAATTCCCTTCTTTAGCAACAGTAAGAATATTCCAAAATGATTCTTTCCAAGGACTCTGTCAGCAGCTGTGAAACCTCTCAACTTCTGTTTTTGTTTGGCGAGTCATTAAGTGAGGTCAGTGTGGGGCTTATGCCATACTTTCTAGTTGAATTAAACAGCTTCTCAGCTGGTGAAAACTGTAATATTCTCAATTGCAAACATTCTAAGAGTTTCTAAAACTACTATGATATTGCTATTATGCAGTACTCAAAAATTCTGTGCTAAATTTCTGACTAATACGTAGGTTATAAATAGTTTGAACTCGTTCATTTGACAACTTATTTTTTATGTGTGTTTTTTCTTTTAGTTTATCCTTGTTATCTTATTTTAATAACTAGACTGAAATCAAGTAATTAAAAAAAGAATCTGGATCTAATTCTTTATCACACAGATGGAAACTAATATTCAAACCACAAAATTAAATTCTTTTACAAGTACTATATACCTTTGCTATTACTGGTACATGGCCCTGGACACACACACACACACACACACACACACTCACACTCACACACACACACACACACACACTCACACACAAACACACACTCACACACACACTCACACACTCACACACACACACACACTCACACTCACACACTCTCACACACACACACACTTACACACAAATACACACACACACACACTCACACATACATACTCACACTCTCTCTCTCTCTCTCTCTCTCTCTCTCTCTCACACACACACACACACACACACACACACACACAGCAGCCAGGTACCTTTCAGCAGAAGTTTTTTTCTAAAATAATTAGATGAGCTCATATACATAGTTATGACAGTTATTTTATTGAAAGGGAGTAACCAAAAGCTATGTGCACAGTGGTGATTCAGCATGTCTTATATCTTTAATAGAGTAATTTAACACGCCTATGAAAGTTCTTTCTCAGGATCTTAAACACATGGCTGTCCAACAGTGGAGTGTATTCATCCATGTCATAAAGTCCTACTTGTGAAAATCATAGGCAATTTCATGATCTTTAAATAGTATTTAAAGAGGCTTCAGATTGGGTTCCCAATTATCTGTTTAAAATTGTATTTTGTCCCCCATTACCCTAACCTAACCTCAGCAAAATAAAACGTGAACTTTCCTGGCAGTGCTTCTTTGTTTAAACAACTCTTTTTGCTTAGAAGTACTTCTAACCCTTTTGTGTCTGCCAGCATTTTAATTTTATCACTCACATAGCACCTCCTCAGTAAACTCCTTTTAACTGACTTTGGGGACAGTTGAGCAGTTATCCCCCCTGTTGTAATGCCACTATGCGTATAGCTTGGTTACAGCATTTAACACAATCATGTGTGTGCCACCGCCACTAGGTTAACTCCACCAACATTTATAGACTATTGAAAATGTGACAAGAACTAGAAATACAATAATAAGAAAACAACCAATCAACCAAAAATGAGGAAAAAGTCCCTGTATAGAAGAAGCAAATCAATCCATATGTTTTTATATACAACTTAAGGATAAGAATCATGTCTGATTCATGTTTGAATTATCAGTACAGGCCAGGGTTTAATGTATAAGAGGCACACAGGAATATTTATTGAAATTAACTGAATTGAATCAGAATCTCTCAGAGCTGAAACTCAGGTTTCTTGATCAGGAATAAAGAAAAGCATATCCTTAAGCAGGTATCTGTTTATGTCACTGCTACACTCTAGAAAAAGACAAAGAGGTTTATTATATGAAGATTTTATATTTACTTATAAAATGATAAAAATATTGCAACTGTCAGCCACAAATCTGGCCATGAAAAATTCTGAGTATGGCCAAACTTGTTTTAAGTGTATTCTGAAGTATGGTAATATGTATTGCATATCCCACTTAGTCATGGCATATGATCTTTTTACTATATTGCTGGATCTAATGTGCTAATACTTTGTTGAAGATTTTAGCATCTATGTTCATCAAGGATATTGGCCTGTAATTCTCTTTATTGTGTCTTTATCTGGTTTTGGAATTAAAGAAGAGCTTGGAAGTTTTCCTTCCTCTTGGATTTTTCAGAATAGTTTGAGGAGGATAGGTGTTAGTTCTTTAAACGTATGGCAAACCTCCCCTGTGATGCTGTCTGGACCAGAGCATTTGTTTGCTGGGAGTTTCTTTTATTACTGCTTCAATTTCATCAGTTATTATTGGCCTATTCAGGTTTTCTGATTCTTCCTGATTCGGTTTTGGAAGATTGTATGTTTCTAGGGATTTGTCCATTTCATCCACATTGTCCAGCTTGTTGGCATAGAGTTGTTCGTAGTATTTTCTTACAATCCTTTGTATTTCTGTGGTATCAGTTATTACCACACCTCTTTCATTTCTGATTTCATTTATTTGGGTCCTCTCTCTTTGTTTCTTGATAGGTCGGGCTAAAGGCTCATCAATCTTTTTTATCCTTTCAAAGAACCAGCTCTTGGTTTCATTGATCTTTTGTATTTTTTAAAAATTCTCTATATTGTTTATTTCTGCTCTGATCTGGGCTTTTCTTGTTGTTCTCTTTCTAACTCATTAAGTTGTAGGGTTAGATAGTTATTAGAGATTTTTCCTTTTTTGTTTGTTTGTTTGTTTGTTTGTTTGTTTTTTAGGTATGCCTGTATTGCTGTGATCTTCCCTCTCAAGATTGCTTTTCCTAGCCCCAGGTTCAGAAGGAGACCAAGTGAAGACTCAAAGCCTCCAGAGATCTGCCTCTGCCTGCAGTCTATTATTCTGTCTTAATGAGCCTCAGGCTATAGACTGCAGTAAGGTGTAGACTCCACAGGGTGGGTGAGAGGTTTTCCAACAGGGAGAGGCAATTGTTTCTCCCCTAGGCAAAAGCTGCCTGGATTGCAAAGGTTGGCCTGACAAAGATGTCCTCTGCAGTATGAGAGAATGACTCAGCACAGGAAACCAGAGCGGTTGCCTTCCTAGCTTTAATCCTAGAGCCCCCAACTTTGGATTCTCCTCGCACAGCTCTAGTCCACTCTGCCCTCCCTCTGCTGAAGCCCAAGGTGAGTGGCTGCACACAAAATTTTGTTGGCCCTTTAAAAGGGTGCCTGCATTTCCAGACATCTCTCCTTTGCATACAGCAACCTGGCTACTTTTTACAACCAGATGTTATGTGAGCACCTTTCTTAGTTCTGCTGCTCTGGGCTGGAGCCCAACTTGGGGTTTACACACCAGAGTTCTCACTGGTTCCCACTGTTGCAATATCCCTCCAGAACTTCAACTGCAGTCTGTGGGAGCCTGGCCAGCCCTCTCACACTCCATACTTTTTACCAGTCTCTATGCAGTTTCCACTTTCCATCCTTGGTTCTCTCCAGCTAGCCTTCAGTTGATTATTCAGGATGGTTTTTCTATATTTTAGTTGTAATTCCAGTTTGGTCCTGGGAAAGTGCCAGTATAACTTCTACTTAACCCATGCCATTTGGGAACTTCTGTTCTGCTATTTTTATAGGTATCCTCAAAGACATAACCCCCCAAGAGAGCTTATCTAATACACAGTTCGGTGGGCAGCCTTCCAGTGGTGATAGCAGGATCCTATCTCCTTCCATCCTGCGGCAGTCCCATCTTCTGGGTTCCGTGGAGTCCTTTGCTGGGCCCTTTGCATTCAGCCAGTCATTTCGTGTCCTTTTCTCTTCCTAGCACCTGCTTAGGAGTCCAGTTCACATGTTCCTCCTGCCTTTCCTCTGATCAAAACAGACTCTTTTCAGGTTCTCCTGGATTCTTCACAACTGATATGACTGCACATGGAAAGCGGAAGTTGATTTGGAGCTTGAAGGAAGGGAAGAGCATGAACCTCTGTGTGGAGACTGTCTGTCAAGTAATGACTCCTATCTGTTTTGTGTGCAGAGATAAGATATCCTTCCAGGGAGGATTTTTCTAAGTCTTTTATGGTAATTGTAGATATTTGACTGCAAATCGGAATGTTTGTTCTACCTGACAGAGTCCCAAGGGGTCAGTCAGCCAGCTTCTTAGAATAAGGGAAAACCAGAAGCAGCATTATCTGTCCGCCTTCACGTGTATCTCCAAAATCCCAGACAGCTGGGAAGTCACTCAACACAGCAAAGAGGGTTTGTTCCTACAGTGGGTCCCATTTTCTTCTTCCCTTTTCTCTTCCTATAAATATTGCAGTTCCTCAAAGTTCCTCAGGGTTTCTTCTGTTCTTGCTCAGTCCCCCTTGGTGACAGTATCCAAAATTGAACCTGCACTTCCTCCCTCCGAGCTCCAGCGCTGGGGCAGCAGCTTGAAAGGATCCAGGGACATACAGTGAGGAACTCTCTGGTGTCTATTTTATACTTACAGTCCATCTCAACTCTTACGAGCCACATTTCAAGTCCTCAGTAGCCACATTTGGCTGCCATATTGGAGAGTGAGTTCTAGAACCTCTTAGCTATTTTGTGTTTGGGTGTGCAGATTATCTCATATATTCTTAGATGATGATTCTGAGAAAACTTTACTACTTGTTGAATAAGAATATCTAATAAAATAATAGTCACTGGCATTTCTTATTTTCCTTTGTGCTAGCCACCATATCAAGTGTTTTATATGCATTATTCTGATGTCATTCTTGTGTCTGTGAGATAGTTACTATTTGTATCCCTACTTTATAAAAGAGGAAACAAAGGCCGAGAGAGATTAATTAACTTGGCTAAGGCAGTTAGCTAGTAAAATAGGACAATGAAATGTAGTGCATAAGAGCAAGGATACTGATTGGTGCCCTATCTTCAAATTCCTGTTTAACTCTTTACAAAATATGATTTGGAGCAGATTGTTTAGTAAGGAAAAGTTACATACTAGTATAGTAATGTTGTAAGGGTTCAATGAATAAAGCGTGAGCCCAAAATCTAAAGTAAAAGTAAAGCGTGAGCCCAAAATCTGTCACATATTAAGCTCAGTAAATGTTGGCTTTGTTAGTATGTATATGGTTCCATTATTGCCACTATTCTTATAAGAATTATAAAGTAGCAGAACCAAAAGTCAAATTTAGATCTACCTAATTTTAGGGCCTTCTCACTTAATGAGAATTACACAATTTGCATTCAAGCACCACATACTGCTAATCCAAAAATAAAAATAAACTACTTTGCATGAGTTTTTGATGCACATCCAATGTGCTTTTACTTTTTGAAAACTTACTTAAGATGTTTCAAAAGGTCAAAGAAATAGATAATGAGTATTCATGTTTCCAAACCCAGACAACGTACATCAGTTTGAACTCTTAGGAAAGAAAGGTTATACATAAACCCAAGAAATTAAAATTATAACTAACATGTTCAAATAATTAAGACAATTCAGGCAATTAAGTCTGAGTCTCTCTTAAATCCATCCATTGAACATATATCTGGAGATAAAACCTTTAAAAATTTTTTATTTTGAAAATCTTCAAACATACTCAAATCAGGATTTTATAATAAACCAACACATACCAATTCTGCAGCTTCAACAACTAACAGCACAATTTCATTTCACCTATACCCTCACCACCTTCTCCATCATTATCGCCATTGTATTATTTTATCCTTTTATTTTTTTCTTTAAGCAATGCATATTTATTATTTATTGTCAGAAATTCAGTAGCAGCTAGCTTAGCTACATGATTCTAGTTTGGGGTCTTTCATGAAATTGTAGTCATAGAAAGTAGTTAAATAAAAAATAATAATTTGGAATTTCAGAAATTCAGCTAATATTTCTCCCAACTATACTAAATTATGGGAGGCTTATAAAAATAAACACATAAAAGAAGAAAATTTAATACCTTTATTAATGTTCTCATTTTAGAAATATAAAGTAAGGAGGTGGAAAAATTAGCTCATGATGGAATTAGAATAATTATGTTATTCATTAGCACTGAATTATTTTTTTTAATATATTTTATTGATTTTTTTTACAGAGAGGAACGGAGAGAGATAGAGAGGAAGGGAGAGGGATAGAGAGTTAGAAACATCGATGAGAGAGAAACATCAATCAGCTATCGGGGATGTGCCCGCAACCAAGGTACATGCCCTTGACTGGAATCGAGCCTGGGACCCTTCAGTTCACAGGCCGACGCTCTATCCATTGAGCCAAACTGGTCAGGGCAGCAGTGAATTATTTTTATAACAATACGAAGTTCTGCCGAAACCGGTTTGGCTCAGTGGATAGAGCGTCGGCCTGCGGACTGAAAGGTCCCAGGTTCGATTCCGGTCAAGGGCATGTACCTGGGTTGCGGGCACATCCCCGGTGGGAGATGTGCAGGAGGCAGCTGATCGATGTTTCTCTCTCATCGATGTTTCTAACTCTCTATCTTTCTCCCTTCCTCTCTGTAAAAAATCAATAAAATATATTTAATAAAAAAAAAAAAACAATACGAAGTTCTGTTTATAATCAAAATATACTTATCTAGGACACAATCTAAAAGTGACTCACAGGTTTCTGGAAATAAAGTAGTAATGGTATTTTTTTAATTAATTTAAATCAATAAGCATGTAGTGAAATCTATCACATGCTATTAGTACTTTAAGCCCTGGAAAAATTCAAAAATAGAAACATAAAACCTATCCTCAAGAGTTTATATTTTATCCAGCTAAAAATTTTGTATGCATAAATTAAAAAGTAAAAAAAGTGGCATATGACTTTGTGCCCATATGTTAATTATCAGTCAGCCCTTTCCAATGGAAATATGCAAGTTACACATGTAATTTTTAATTTTCTAGTAGCTGCATTTTAAAAAGAAGAACTATATGATGTTAATTTTAGTATTATATTTTATTTAACCCAATATGTACAAAATATTATTTCAACATATAATCAATATTAAAAAATATATTTTACATTATTTTATACTATAGTCTCAGAAATTGATGTGTAGTTTACATTTATGAAAAATTTCAACTCAGATCAGCTACATTTCAAGTATGCAACAAACACATAAGACCAGTGGCTACCATTTTGCACAGAACAAAGTATAGCAAATAGATAATGATGGGAGAATTTTTTTCATAAAAATAGCACAATAGCAGTGTATGGTTTAGAAACTGCATCCATATGAACATTTTGTAAATTTAACGCAAGTTTCCCTTGGTTTCATCATTCTGGGGATACAAAAGAGTTTTTATCGATAGCAATTACTCAAATTTCGCGAGTTTGTTTTTCTCCTTTGTACTTCATGGGACAATAGCCAGCCACAAAATTCCCCTTCGCCTCGGTATATTTTCAGAGTCTCCAGGGCTGTCTTGCCTGAGTTTACAAACAACCAATCCCCTAAAAGCCACTTGATGGGACTTACCACCACGGCCCAAACCTGTATCTTCCAGGGCATCCCAAATCTGCAGCGTGAGGATCAGAAATGGCCCTGCATTCCAGTAACTACTCATTGTGCCCGCAGAGCAATGTGTCCTGCTCCGACGTCTAGAAATGTCCCTCTCTTAAACCTTGTCTTCTCTCAAAAAAACAGCTCCTTCAGCTTCACCCAAAGCACCTCGCTCCAGGGGGCTCAGATTTAATAGAGATGGGGAAGGAGACATGTTGCCTCCACGGCAAGTGTTTCCAGCTCCCAGGCTTCCAGGCGCAAACTTCCTCAGGCTTTCTGTGGCCCAAAACAAAACTGCTCATGACAATCAACCCATAAAAATCAGGCTCTTCTTAGGCTGGTTCTACTAGTTTTCAAAAGATGCCTAAGTCTTGTATTATGCTAAGTGAAAAAAGCTAGACAGAAGAAGCCAAATACCATATGATCTTACTTACATGTAGAATCCTCAAGAGCTAAATAGACAAAATTGAAACAGACTTAGAAATACAGAGAACAAACTGACTGAGGCCAGAGGGGAGGCGTGTTGGGCGGCTGGGTGAAACAAGGTGATAGGATTAAGGAAGTGCTCATTGGCACTTACAAAATAGACAGGGGGTGGAATTTGTAAAGCATAGGGGATGTAGTCAACAATATTGTTATAACTATCTATGGTGCCAAGTGGGCACTTGAATTAGTGGAGGGAACATTCTGTAACCTATATGAATGTCTATTCACTGTGCTGTACACCTGAAACTAATACAAAATAGCATTGAATGCAACAACAACAAAAAAATGCCTTAAGTCCCAGCATTGGCCCCAGTTCAGTAGGCAGCTGAGATCTCTGCCATATAAGGATTTACACGCAAGTTAAGGCAATTCAAATACCGAGACACATAGAAATATAGAAATATACATCTATGAAGAAGGTGTCTTCTGAAACTTTTATATAAATAGGAAATATGCAAAATAATTCATATATAAAGTGGATTATAGAATAGTAAGTGTTGGTTGTTCCCCAGAAGAGCCTCTTCTGATTCAACTTTTCTAATTTTCCAGATGAATAAAGTGGCCTTTAGAAACTTGAGAGAAATGTGGTGTCTGTTTATCAATATACCTGAAGGTCTTCCTACTTCTGGTTAGTGGGCTTTGCATTATACCAGTTGCCTAAGGAAGTTTGCTATTTTAAAGATTCATATGGAGAATTCTGGAAAAAAGGTATGTGTGGGGAGCGGGGGGAGGGGGAGCAGGGTGCTCTTTCTGTGTGTTATTTGATGGAGAGAGAAAGAAAAAGAAATCCAAAGATTGGAATTAAGAAGCCTAAATTTAAGTCCCTGTCCCAAATCGGCTGCATTCAGCATTTTATATGAGGAAAGAGTAAAGAAATAAAATGGAGTCACTATAGTCAAACTGCCAGGTTACTAAAATAGGTAGGGTGAGGCATAAGGAAACAATTCTATTCTTGGTTTTACTAGCCTGGGCACTTAAACTTTTGAACTTTTCAGTTTTGTATCTCTCTCTCTCTCTCTCTCTCTCTCTCTCTCTCTCTATATATATATATATATATATATATATATATATCCTGAAGAACCTAGGAAGAATATTCACATGTCCAGACCACCTGACATCCATTATCCAGACCACTGGACACCTGGAAGAATACAATCTCAGACCAATCTAGAGGCTAAGAATGCAGGACTGATTCTTCTAAAAAGTGTATTTTTTACCACAAGGACTTTAAGCTTTTCTTTCTTCTTTGGAATATTCTGGGCATTGCCTAGTTGTGTTTTTTATCTGTAAATCCTAATACACTTGAATAAACCTTTGCCATTTATTTTTAACCAAAGCCTCCTAACTCTGTGTTTGGTTGACTCAGACATGGCACAAAGCAAAGTGACTCTATTCTTGCTTGTATTTCTTTTGTCTTATTCCAGACATGGTTGAGGACTAACAATGAAGTCATTGGTTATTTTCTACTTATACTCCTACAATGAAGTATAAAATGTGGATTCTCCTGGCATTGTACAAAGGATTTATAATTTTTTCCTTGAAATATTTGATGAGTTGTTTTCTTGTTCAATCATTCATACAACAAATGCTTGTTTAGCATCTCAAATGTAACCAGCACTAATCTAGTTTCCAGGGCTACAGCGTACAAAAGACATTTCCCTATCTCTTATAAAGACAAGAAGAGTCATAAAAACAAGAAGACTAAGATATAACCCTGGCCATTGTTGCAGGGTGGTTAGAGCGTTGGCCTGCACATCAGAGGGTCAAGGTTGCATTCCCAGTCAAGGGCACATACCTGGGTTGCAGGTTCAATCCCACACTAATGTTTCTCTCTCTCTCCCTTCCACTCTCTCTAAAAGTCAATGGGAAAAAAAATATCCTCTGGTGAGGTTGAACAACAACAACAAAAAAAGACAAGGATATAAAGGACTAAAAGACAAGAAGAGAAGCAATTTCAATATTGTCTACAGTAAAGGTGCACATAGAAGAGGTACCTAACGCAGGGAAAACTACCTGAAGCAGTGATGATGGAGCCAAGACATTAATTGTGAGTTGGAAATCAGCTAGAAAAGGGGTGGTTAAGGAAGTAGAGAGATAAAGAATGTCAAAGTGAAGAGTCAGAATGGAAAGTTCATTAGAAGACTCAGGTGAAAGAGGACATGTTCGACTTGAGAGTTTCAGGGAGAAAGTGCCAGGAGTTGAGGCAGGGGAGATATACATGAGCCACGTCAAGAAAAGCTTTAAAGAAAGCCAATGACCTGGACTTCATGGTGAGGGGAATGGAAGATATGAAGGAGTTTTGAGTAGCTTGTGAGAAGACCTGATTTGCATATCAGAAAAATCCTGACTGCAGAGATTAATATGAATCAGAAGAAGAGAGAAAAGCATTTTTAGAACTAGATGTTCTACCTAAGGGAGAATATTTAAATTCATGATGCCTGCAACTGGACTTTTTATCTCTTTTCCAAAATCTATCTCTTCCTCACTCTCTCTTTCTATTAGTGAGACCACCACTATCTCTTTCTCTTCCTTTACCTTACATTCCTTTACCTTAAGCCCTTACATTCAATATATCACCAAATCCTGTTGACTCTCTTTCTACTATATTTACCACAACCATCTCCTCCTTCAAATTCTCAATGCCACATTTCCAATCCCTTTCATAGACGACAACAATCCTATCTAATAATAGACAAACATGGTAATTGGCCATACCTTTGCTACGCCTCCCATTGGCTAATCAGTGTGATATGCAAATTAACCACCAACAAATATGGCGGCTAATTTGCATACTGCAGGCAGGGTGGGACAGCGCAGCAGCCAGCGCCAGCCACCATCCTGGGCCACAGGCCGGCCCCAGAAGCCCCAGAAGCCGCCCAAAAGCCGGTGATGGGGGGAGATGGGGGTCCCCTGCCCAGGCCTGACACCTCTGGCGGAGGCATCAGGCCTGGGCAGGGGGCGGAGCCAGCAATCGGAGGGGTCTGGGGGTCCCCTGCCCAGGCCTGACGCCTGGGCCAGAGGCATCAGGCCTGGGTGGGGGGCGGAGCCAGTGATCAGGGGGATATGGGGGCCCCCTGCCCAGGCCTGACGCCTCCGCCAGAGGAGTCAAGAGGCTGATCCTGCGATTGGAGGGTGATGGGGGTCGACGCCTCTGGCCAAGGTGTCAGGCCTGGACGGGAGGCAGAGCCAGCAATCGGAGGGGCCTGGGGGTCCCCTGTCCAGGCCTGACGCCTAGGCCAGAGGCGTCAGGCCTGGGGTGAGGCAGGTGGTGAGGGGGGGCCAAGCCGGCGATTGGTGTGAACTACAAAGGAAACACCTTTTCTGACCACTAATTGGCTAAGCTCCCTGTATGCCACTGGTAATATTCTTAATAACTTGGGTAATAAGAATCCAAAAAGGTGATCTAGGGTTTTTCACCACACTCCTGGCGAAAAAAAGGAAGGTCCACTGCTGGAGGGCTAAGAAATGTCATATCCTGCCCTAGCCGGATTGGCTCAGTGGATAGAGTCTTGGCCTGCCGATGGCAGGGTCTGAGTTCAATTCTGACCAAGGGCATGTACCTAGGTTGCAGGCTCCTCCCTGGCTGGAGCCCAGGTCAGGGCTCATGCAGGAGGCAACCAATCAAAGTGTTCCTCTCACTTTGATGTTTCTCTCTGTCTTTCCCTTTCTCTTCCACATTCTCTAAAAATCAATGGAAACATATTCTCAGGTGAGGATAAAAAAAATAATAAAGAAATTATTATTATATGAAAGACACATCTTGAAAATGCCTAAAGAAAGTTGTCATTTTTTCATGGTGAAGGGACTGGAGTCCATGTTGATGAAAACACCTTGCTGGCTGCGGTGACTGGCAGTGGCTGCAGCAGCATGGTGATGGGGCTGGTGCCTTCCCCTGATCAGCCCGGTCATGTCCCACAAAGGGAGGCCAGACTGTGGCTTAGGCCCTATCCCCAAGGGGAGCAGGGAGTGGGCCTAAGCCATCACTAGGACATCCCCTGAGGGCTCCCAGTATGTGAGAGGGGGCAGGCTGGGCTGAGAGACACCCCCCTCCCCCTCAGTGCACGAATTTCGTGCACTGGGCCCCTAGTAGCTTTATAACGAGGCACAGAATCTGCACTATATAATCTATTTAAGGATGTTTTATAAATAAAACCTACTTACTAATAAATTATTTTTCTTAAAGCACAAATTTGATCATGTAAATTCCTTGCTCAAACCATTAATGGCTCCCCATTGTCTACTGAATAATCAGACCCCAATGTATTCCAATGTCATTGCTCAACCCTCCTCTGCATGACTAACGTCCCGCCTGAGCAGGATTACAACACTTCATTATGTGATTACCCTACTCTATCCAACCTTCAAACATTTGTCCATATTGCTCACTCAGCCTGAAACCTCCCTGACTCATTCTGCTAGCTAGCTTTTCAGAACTTTCTGGTTTTAATGTTACCTTTTCTACAAAGACTTCCCTAGTGTCCTACAGGGAACTTCTGCAGTAGGTTGTGTGTGTGTGTGTGTGTGTGTGTGTGTGTGTGTGTTTAAAGATCTCACTTAGGGCATTGATTCCCAAATGCCAATCCACAAACATACTATCCTGCTGTCCATGATTCAATGAGATAAATAAGAACAATGTGGCAAATTTTTGTAAAGATAAATTTATTTTGCCCAGTCAGCATAGCTCAGTGGTGGAGCATTGACCTATGAACCAGAAGGTTCGATTCCAAGTCAGAGCACATGCCCAGGGTTGCAGGCTCAATGCCCACTGGGGCCCTGCAGGAAGCAGCCAATCAATGATTCTTGTTCAGCATTGATGTTTCTCTCTCTCTCTCTCCCTCTCCCTTCCTCTCTGAAATTAATAAAAATATTTTTTTAAAAAGATAAATTTATTTTGTTTAAACAGTTGACCTTTATTCTGATATGTCCATCCTAACTTTTAATATTAAAATACCTTGTTTCTTCAATTACTTATTTTTTTTAAAATTCTTCTTGGTAAAAATAAAAGCTGGTAACCTTATGTTTGTCATCTAGATTTTTTAAAACCTATTTTTATTCATTTCAGAGAGGAAAGAAGAGAGAGAGAGAGAGAGAGATCAATGATGAGAGAGAATCATTGATCAGCTTGCCTCCTACATGCCTGGGGATTGAACCTGAAACCTGGGCATGTGCCCTTGACCAGAATCAAACCCAGGACCCTTCATTACACAGGCCCATGCTCTTTCCACTGAGCCAAACCGGCTAGGGCTGTCATCTAAATTTTTAAGGGAAATTTCATTGATCTATGAAATCTAAAAGTCTTCATATCACATTTGACCTTTATATGATCAAGTGTTTTTTTTCTTCAAATCCCTTCCCCTAATGGGCACGAGCCAGTGATTATTACTCCCTGAGATTCTTTGCAAAAGGACTATATAAAATACAAAGTAGAAAGATGTTTGTATCTCACAATCTCTTGAACTGGATGGTTAACTGCGGTGGACATGGCAATGAGTCACCCAGATCCTCCTTCCAGAAGGACTGGTTTCCCCAGCTGCTGGGAGGGCTCTTGACAGATAGCGTTCGGCTGCCAGCCCCTTCAAGGATTGCTCTGACTAGAGAGAGCCACCTCGTCTAAGGTAATGCCTCTTTATTGACTGTTCATATCCAATGACTAATGGATGCCATCTTGGGAATCTCTGAAGGGCCATTTTAGCTCGAGGTTTTCCCGAGATGAGCCCAGACTGCTGTTGGTTCTGCATCACAATTCATCCGTTTTCTCCTCCTGCCTACTCCTGCTTCCTTCCCCCTCTTCAATAGGTGTAGGTCCCACGGACACTCCTGTAACCTAAACACTAAAATTCTGTCTCGGGTTCTTTTCCTATAAAAACCAACCTGCTTCCTTAACGCTTTGGAATCTACGTTACCAATCTTTGTATCCTCCTAAAAGCCTTACAGTGTATCTTCAAATATCAGATATTTGAAGCAGCAAGGAAAGTTAATTAAGGTAGACACTTTTCATTGAACCCATAATTCTCCTTTGAGGGGGAAAAAAAAAGATAAAATAGACATAGGTAATAAACTAATCATTTGTGTTTCTTTTACTGTTACTACATCACAGAAATTTTACTTCAGTATTGATATATTCTTGTGCTGAGTTTGTAAACTGACATAAGAAATATAATTTAAAAGGTTAAAATTATATGACATCCACTAAGGAAGTCTCATGGGTCTCTAAACAAGAATGCACTTTAGCACACAAAAAGGAAATTATTGAAAGAATGAGGAAGCTCATAAAGACTTTACACAGGGCAGAAACCAGGGCAACAGGAACTAAATGGACAATCTCCTCAGCTGTGAATCTCCTCAGAACGAATCAGTTCCTGTTTTGCTTATAGAGTAAAACTCCTCTTGAAACTCAGATTTCAGGAAGGAATGGTTTGATGGCTTAGGGCACATGCCCACCTGTTCACAGATGGCAGGACGCCTAGACTTACCATCCTACCGAGACTGCCTATGTAAGAAAAGATGTGGCTCCTCAAATGACAACTGCAGTGCTATTACTAAAATAAGGGTGGTAAACACTGATTAATTCACCTGTCTTACACAAGTCTGTGACAGGACACAAACAAAAGCCATCCTGAGAAACCAAGAGTCTCGGGATGAATCAAAGAACCATTGCTCAATAAATGCACTAGTTTCATATACGCAGGTGTGCTAAATATGTGGAACTATATTTATAAATGGGTATTTATCTTAAACAAGCCAGAAAGTGGAAAATGTAGATGCTTAAATGACATCACCTAAACCTACAAAAAATAAAATGAGGGCATATTTCTTAAATTACTGGATCATTATTCAATTTTTTTGTTGTTGTTAATCCTCAGCTAAAGATATTTTTTCCACTGATTTTTAGACAGAGTAAAAGGGAAGGAAGGAGGGGGAAATGGGGAAAGAGTGAGAGAGAAACGTCAATGTGAGAGAGACAGTTTGATTGGTTGCCTCCCACATGCGCCCTGATCTGGGGCCAGGGATCAAGCCTGCAACCCAGGTACAAGTGTTTGACAGGGAATCAAACCTGAGACCCTTCAGTTTGAGGGCCAACACTCTAACCGCTGAGCAACATCAGCCAGGGCAATATTTTTTTTCTTTTTGATAAGGAAAATTTGATTTAAATATATGCTATTTTTAATATAGTGATATAATCTTTACAACATCTATTATTCTGGATGTATTAAATGGCTAGTATAAAATTACTTATATCTTATTTCTTTAAACTGAACCTTAATTATACATGCTTTGTTTTTTTTTTTCTATTGAATTTATTTATATACCTTTGTGGAAGAGTTGCCTGGTTAAATCTAAATTTCTTATAAATAACAAATAATTTTTTAGTATGAGCAGTTTCAAATATTGTATGTGATGCATTTATACTAAAAATGACTCATTGTTTATCTGAAACTCATATTTCACTGGGTGTCTTGCCTTCCCTCCCCTAGCCCCATCGGGCAACCCTACTTTACGGTATACACCTGATGTGTTTTCCTATTTAGCACTCATTTTCCCTACCACTGGCATCTTAGTCAGTTCAAGCTGCTATAACAAAATACCATAGACAGGGTGGTTTATAAGCAACAAAAATTTATTTCTCATTCTCTGGAGACTGAAGTCAGAGATGGATGCCAGTATGGTTGAGTTTCGGAAAGGCCCTCTTTTTGGTAGCAGAGTGTTGACTTCTCGTTTTATTCTCACATGGCAGAAAGAGGGCTAGGGAGCTCTCTGGGGTCCCTTTCATAAGGGCACTAGTCTCATTTATAAGGATTCCATTCTCATGACATGACTACCTCCCAAAGACCCCACTTCCAAATACCATCACATTGTGTGGGGGTTAGGATTTCAACTTATGACCCTGAGGCAGAGGACACAAACACTGAGTCGACTGCAGCTGGTAAGCACATTCCTTTTCCTTTAGAAACTACCTACCTACAAGTATAGATGATGTGGGTGGAATTGACCCATCTCTCCCAGATGCATGATCCAAACTTTACCAATCAGAAAACTGCAAACTCAATGCCATAGTGATTGGTTAAGAAATGAGTACATGGTCAGGGCAGTGAGAGCCAGACCTAAAACTTTTGCTCTAGTTGTAGGGAAAGAGAAGCTTGTTTGCTTTTTGCTGAAATTATTGCTAAGCTGGTAGGTGGTAAGTCCTGGGGCTACAGGGAGAAGGACAGAGAGAGAGCCTATCCAAAATCATGGCTACATGATTCAAACAAGCTGACAGGTGAAGAATGAAAGGCTGAGACCTACTGATTATTGAGCCATGGACCCAGTAAGAGGTCTATCTTGGACTTTCAGTTATGACAACCAATAGGCCCAATTAATTACTGTTATTATTTACATACGCTGGTTGCATTTGATTTCCTCCAGCTGCAGTTAAGAGTCCCTCTTAGCAAAGATATTTTGAGGCAACAAAAGGCATATACAATAAAGTTATTAAATAGAAAATGAACCAATATAGGAAAGCAATATAAGCCAATCCTAAGGTTAATACAGTTCAGTGTTTTCCAGTGTATGATATGTATACCACTGATAGTATGTGAGATTGTTTAATATTTATTTTTATGTGAATTAAAAATATAGTGAGCACATCTAACACAACTCTTCTTTAAAAAAACAAATTTGTTAAGGTAAAAAAAATAATTTGATTAAAATTAGAATATAAATTCTTCTAGGACAGTGGTTCTCAACCTGGGCTGCACATTAGAATCACCTGGGAATCTTTTTAAAATTTTGATTTCTGGGCCTCATCCTCCGGAAATTCTGTTTCTTTGTTACTAGTGTTGTGGCCTCACCCCATAACAAATAAGTTGCTGCTCTGAGTATACTAGCAGCCTGAGGTGGAGCAGGTGGGCCAGGTGGAGGTATGGGGAGAGACAACACTTTACAGCTATCATGAGAAAAGAGACATTATGCCAATGCTCTGGAGAACATGTTCTCTGCAACTAGATTCCAACCAAAATGTCTCATTTAGCACTTTTTATAGAAAAACTATTAACTTATGTTACTTAAGAAACATGTACTGAACAATCATTTTATAATCAGTATAAAAGTGAATTCATAATATTTTTTCTTGCTCTTCTATTAAACTCAAGAGTTTTTAAACTATAAAAGTGCATTTGATTCTACAAGAGCCTTAAGTTAATAAGCACATCTATGCAGCCTTCCAGGGATCTAAGTTAACGCAAAAATAAAAGTTAGGTTTCCCAGGGGTTTCAATGGAGAACATTTTCATTGAAAACTTTTTTTTAAATCCCACATCTCTTACTGGGTTTTGAGAGTAACTGAATAGCAAAAAATTATGGTTTATGCTGTCAGAGGTGGTTTTGGAATACTGGTGTTCTACATTTTTAATTGAGGGGAGACTTATATGCTTTGAAAATCAAGGGAACAAAAGGCAACAATTATTGAACAACAAAAAAGGATTTTTGTTATTCAAAGAGTTCTCTAGCAACTACAATTAGGTACCTTCTATATAGGGAGAGTAGGTAAGATGTGAACATAATGTCCCTCAGAACAGAATATAAGTTATTAAAAATCCACATTGAGTAGGCCTTTTCAATTAGGAACGAAAGGAATAGAAGTTGGAGAGTGGAAAATAAGAATCTATTTGTTGAAGAAATAATAAGTAGTTTAATGGAATAACAACAACAAGCAAATGAGAGAAACATCAGGAATTGGGCTTGGAAAGCATATCTTTGGAAGGAAATTCAAATAACTTAAGGAAGGGTGAAACGATAAAAAATGAAACCTGATGAACATGAGCAAGTGATAGAACATATCCAGAGAATCAACTGTCTTGAGACAATGTTTTGCTGTAGTAAGGAAACAGGAAGAATATATTGTTTACTATTTTTAGGTATGAAATATTTTCAGTCGTAGTCTTCATTGAAATAAATATGAAGACTAAGATAAAAAGCTTGCACTGTTTTGGGAGTGAATGAGTTGAAAGCAGTTGTTCCCTTAAGCCATGGTTTCTGATAATTTAAACATTTATTTTGAAAAGACAAAGTATTTCATTAGCGGATATCATTTCTGACAAAAATTATGAAAAGAAGGGAATGAAGGGCAAAACATGAGAGTCAGAGACCAGAAGTCCCTTTCTCACCACATTTCCCAAAGAATGAACAGGTACCCAATACCTTTGATGTGCAAAAATCCCTAATATATTATACCCCCCAAAACTGTATACTGTCAATTTCTCACTTTACTTCTACTGACATGTCCCTCTTCCCTACCCCTGTCCCAGCTTGCTTACACAACAGGATTTTTCTATATAGGCGATAGCTTCTCTTGGTTACCATCTTTTCTCGCCTCAGTAACAATTTACTTTATCACTTGTAGCTTTGTTAATTCCAAAGAAATAAAATGCAAGAACTTCCAGAAAAATCTATATTAATTGTTTCCTTGACAAATTGACATTTTAAAATTAATATATATTTTGAAGGATGAATAAAATGTAAAATATTTTGCTTATAAGTTTTTAAAGTTGCATTTTGTAGTAGAATAACTTGGGCAAAAGTAGGTTTACAGTTGTTCCTCTGGCTTGATTTGGGGCACGGACAGAAGAGATGAGAAGATATGGGTAAAGAGTTAATAGGAGTAAAACTGACCGGATATGGTGACTAGAGATTAGAGGGCAAAGCAGTGTAAGAGACAGAACAGGATGGTTTTGTGGCTTCTGATTGGCAAAGAGTAGATGGCAGTGTTATTCACTAAGATAGAGAACACCGGAAGAGGAAAGATTTGCAATGAAGATCATGAGTTCAGATACATGCACAATGACTTTGAGGAGCTTATCAGCTGGTGCTCTAGATCTAGGCCTCAGGAGAGATGTTTCTGATTCACAAAGGTGACGGTAAGAGCCATGGACATAGTGTCATTGTTAAGGGTATGACATCGGTTCTCAACCTGTGGGTCGTGACCCCCTTGGGGGTCGAACGACCCTTTCACAGAGGTCACCTAAGACCATCGGAAAACACATTTATAATTATATTGTTTTTGTGATTAATCACTATGCTTTAATTATGTTCAATTTGTAACAATGGAAATACATCCTGCATATCAGATATTTACATGACAATTCATAACAGTAGCAAAATTACAGTTATGAAGTAGCAACGAAAATAATTTTATGATTGGGGGTCACCACAACATGAGGAACTGTATTAAAGGGTCGCGGCATTAGAAAGGTTGAGAACCACTGGTATAGAGGCTCTCTGTCAAAAGACGCAGGTTGAATCTGGTTCTCTCACTGACCTTGTGCGAGTTGTCTACATCTGAAAAGTGGTGATAATAATACCTCCCATAAGGCAAGGAAGAATGAAATTAAATGAGAATGTATCTAAAGCACACAAGGTAATAAGTGCTCAGTAAATGCTAGTTTATGAGTAGGATTAACAAATTAGAATTAATCTATTCACTAAATCCTGTTGAATATATTAGGAATATATTCAACACCAAAGAAAAGAGCAAAATAGTCAAACTTTGAGTGGATCAATATTAAAGCTGCAGAGCCCACAGATAAAATGAGTGGGTGAGTGATCACATAAGTAGGAGAGAGACAGCATCTTAATTAATGGTAGAGAGCCTTCAAATAAGAGAAAATGTCAAATTCTACCAACATGCCATAACTAATCAATGTTTTGGGGACTTAGTAGTTACTAAGTCATTGGTGAACTTAGTCATTAAAATGTTGCTCGATGAGTGAAAGAGAAAGAAAATAATAGAAACAATGAGTGTAGATTACTCTTTTTAAAGCTTGACTTCGAAGAGGAGAGATACATGTTAGTGACTAAACAATCAAGGTAGTTTTAATTTGAGAGATAGTTGAGCAGATTTATACATTGATCAGAAGGAGACAATGTAGAAAAAATATTTATAATATAGAAAAGGTAAATCATCAATGGAACAAGTTTACAGAGACCTGCTGAGCACAGCAAAGCAGGCTTTAGAAAAGACAAAGTTCACTGCCTCAGTGAGCACAGAGATACCAGAGCTAATGGGTGCTTGAGTAACATCCTGAATTCAATGATTCCTATAAGAAATTTACAATAAAATAACCAGTGAATTTCTTTTTATAAGTGATGTTAATGGTCACCCTCTACCTCATTACAAAGTATTTATGATACTATAATCCATAAATCATTAATCTAGCAATTCTGAACACAAAACTATCCAAGAGCCGAAACCGGTTTGGCTCAGTGGATAGAGCGTCGGCCTGCGGACTGAAGGGTCCCAGGTTCGATTCCGGTCAAGGGCATGTACCTGGGTTGTGGGCACATCCCCAGTAGAAGATGTGCAGGAGGCAGCTGATCGATGTTTCTCTCTCATCGATGTTTCTGACTCTCTATCTCTCTCCCTTCCTCTCTGTAAAAAAAAAAAAAAAAAAAAAAAAAATCAATAAAATATATTAAAAAAAAAAAACTATCCAAGATATTTTTTTAAATATTTTTTTATTGATTTCAGAGATGAAGAGAGAGGGATAAAGAGAAATATCAATGATGAGAGAGAATCATTGATCTGCTGCCCCCCGCACATCCCCTACTATGACCTGAGACTGCAACCAATCCAGGCATGTACCCTGACCAGGAATAGAATCCTGACCTCTGGGCTCATAGATAGATCAATGCTTAACCACTGAACCACACTGGCCAGACTTTTTTTCTTTTTTAATTATCACAGACTGTCCCTATCAGGCTATGCTCTGAGATAGGACTTCATAGACTAGAGTTTGTCATTCTCCCTGGTTACTTTATCCATTGTTATCTAACAGTTATTGAATTTCTCATACTTTTATTCGATGTCGAAAAAATATGCAGTTACCTAGAGCAAGGGTCAGCAAACTTCTTTTCTGGAGGGCCAGATAGTAAATATTTGAGGCTTTGTGGGTCATACAGTTTCTGTTGCAAATTTCAGCTCTGCCATTGTAGCATGAAAGCAGGCAGAGACAATACTTAAAATATGAACATGGCCATGTTTCAATAAAGCTTTATTTATCAAAATGGGTAACAGACCAGATTGAGCCCCAGCCATAGTTTGCAGACCTCTGCACTAAAGCATTCTCTAATCACAGTAGATGCTAGATTTTTATTTATTTTTATTTTCCAATTACAGTTAACATATAATATCATATTGGTTTGACATTTATATAATTTATGAATTGATGATCCTAATAAGCCTAGTACCCATCTGACACCACACATAATTATTACAATACTAGAGGCCTGGTGCACGAAATTTGTGCACTGGGAGAGGGTATCCCTCGGCCCAGCCTGCACCCTCTCCAATCTGGGACCCCTCGGGGGATGTCCAAACCGCGGGATCGGGCCTAAACCAGCAGTCAGACATCCCTCTCACAATTCGGGACTGCTGGCTCCCAACTGCTCGCCTACCTGATTGCCCCTAACCACTTCTGCCTGCCAGCCTGATCACCCCCTAACCACTACCCTGCCAGCCTGATTGACGCCTAACTGCTCCCCTGCTGACCTGATTGCCTCCAACTGCCCTCCCCTGCAGACCTGGTCCCCCCAACTGCCCTCTCCTACAGGCCTGCTTGCCCCCAACTGCCCTCCCCTGCTGGCCTGGTCACCCACAACTGCCCTCCCCTGCTGGCCATCTTGTGGCTGTGGGCGCCACCATTTTTGAGGGTGTAGCAGTCAATTAGCATATTCCCTCCTTATTGGCTGTGGGTGCCGCCATCTTTGCGATGGCTTGAGGGTAAATTAGCATATTCCCTCTTTATTAGATAGGACTAGAGGCCCGGTGCATGAATTTCTGCACAGGTGGGGTCCCTTGGCTTGGTTGGTGATTGGGGCCAACTGGGGCCAATCAGGGCTGGCCGGCCAGGGAGAGGGACCACGGGAGGTTGGCCGGCCACAGGGGATTGGCTGTGGGAGTGAACTGACCACCAGGGGGCAGCTCCTTCATTGAGCGTCTGCCCCCTGGTAATCAGTGCGTGTCATAGTGACCGGTTGACCGGTCATTAGGTCAAATGGTTGTAACTGTCCCTTAGGCTTTTATATACATAGATTTAATAATTCCCTATTCTGTACTTCACATCCCCATGACTATTTTGTTGTTGTTGTTAATCCTCATTCAAGGATATTTTTTCCATTAATTTTTAGAGAGAGTGGGAGGGAGAGAGACAGAGAGAGAGAGAAACATCAATGTGAGAGAGACACATCAATTGATTGCCTCCCACACATGCCCTGACAGGGGCCAGGAATCAAACCTGCGACCCTTCAGTCTTTGGGCCAACACTCCAATTCCTGAGACAAACAAGCCAGGGCTCCCCATGACTATTTTTATAAGTGACAATTTGTACTTCTTAATTCCTTCACTTTTTTCACCCATTGCTCCAGCTCTGCTACCATCTGGCAACCATCAATTTGTTCTCTGAATCTATTAGTTTGTGTTTTATTTGTTCCTTTACTTTGATTTTTTGATTCCACATGTAAGTGAAATCATATGGTATTTGTCTTTCTCTGTCTGACTTATTTCACTTAGCATAATACCCACTAGGTCCATTCATGTTGTCACAATGGCAATAATTCATTCTTTTTTTAACACCTTCTTTATCCATTCTCCTAAGTGGATTCTAAATGCTAATAATCAGAGACAATAATGTAATGCTGTCTCACTGCTATTGCCATCTTGAATATGAATGGCAGCTTTGCTATATCTTGTCTCATCACAGCCAGATAACCAACTCCAAATAATTGAATCTCCCTGAAGATCTGTTGCTTTCAAGCACCTTCATGGTACAAAATTCAGACTCGCCTAATTTTTCTAGTTCCAGAAACTGATCCTGGATAACTGAAGCAAAAGGGAATTTACTGGGAGGATATTGTGGGGCTCACGGGTCGGCTCATTTCTCAAGCATAGGTCAGCTCTCTTAGACCAGTGGTCGGCAAACACTTTAGTCAACAGAGCCAAATATCAACAGTACAATGATTGAAATTTCTTTTGAGAGTCAAATTTTTTAAACTTAAACTATATAGGTAGGTACATTGTTATTAACTTAATTAGGGTACTCTTAAGCTGGCCTTTGCTAAAAACGTCCTCAATCTGATTGAGGTACGTTCGCTGAGGGCGACCCCTTCCAACTCTCCCATCCACACTCGTCTTGTATACTTGTTTCGTCTATCTCCTTTGGTTCATCCTCTCTATATGTCCAAACCATCTCAACATACATTTCTCAATCCTTGACACTACATCTTCTTTCACTCCACAACGTTCCCTAAAATTATCTTAGTAAACTTTACTTAAAATTTTAAGTCTTAGTTAAACTATAGGTACATTGAATAAAACTTGATATCATACTTAATAACGATATTATTTATTGATAAAATTAAATTCCTTACAATTTACCTTACAATATCCATAAAATTAAATCATGACAATGACTGACAAACACTAATGTGAACAATGGCCTTGCATCTCCTTGGAAAGTTTGGGTAAGTCAGGTTTGTATGATGTTGCTTTTAATTTTAGGCACGATTCCAGGTTCTCATCAATAAGACGACTTCTCAATTTACTCTTGATAAGGTTCATGCTTGAAAATGATTGTTCGCATAAATATGTAGACCCGAATAAGGAAAGAACAGCAAACACTAGTTTTTTCAGTTGTTTATATGAGTCAGGAATACTATTCCAGGTGTTAAAAATCAACATATCTTCCTTTTCCAGGTCTTTCAAAGCAGACCACTTGTGCTGTGAACTAAGTTCACATTTGTTTTTCTCCAATATTTCTATATCAGCACAAAGATGTTCAAATTTCGAGCGCCACAGTTCTTTGTTTTTTAAATCCAGCAATTGCATTTCAAAGTTGCCAATGTCAATATTAAAGGGAGAAAAATTTAATTCTGTTACAGTAGCATTGAGAGGTTTTTTAACAAAGGATAACATCGCTTTGCTGTTTCTGAATTCCTGAAACCTGTTGAGAAAAGCTTCCCTCATATTTAAAATACCACACGTGGTATTTTGTGGAAGAGCCACACTCAAGGGGCCAAAGAGCCGCAGGTGGCTCATGAGCTGCAGTTTGCCAACCACTGTCTTAGACCATCTTCCCATTCTACTTGATATCATGCTAGTTCCTGGCATAAAATAACATCACGCTGGAATGGCCTGAGATTAGGAAGCTTCAAGTATTCTAAGTGCCTTGGTCAGATAAATGAATGCTTGGGGAGATAGATACTACTACCAAATACAGGAGCCTGATACTTCAGGGATGCTTCTGGGGGAACATGTACAAATACCTCCTTCAAAATGAAGGACAGATTGCTATTCCTTTTGTGTCTTTCTAATGAGGCTTGGTGGATCTCTTTGGATTCTTATGTCTGTAGATATGAGTGCCTTGTTTCAATCTATTTATCCAATTATCTCAGAACTATGTTGGAATGGAACCAAGAGTAAAAGAAGTTTCTCTAGTAAGTGTGGGCTGAGGTGAAGTTGTCTGTCAATTGTCTCTTATGACACAGTAAATCCCATGGTGCTTGGAAAGCCTGAGGAAGACTGGGATGTTGGCTGCGTCTGCATTAAAACAGGAAATTGTGACAGGATGACACATTCGCCTTGTGCGTCAGATCCTTAACATGTGTATACGAGTAGATACCATCATTATGTAGGAACTGAGTCAACATACCAAGTCAGGTGTTTTTTTTTTTTATTTTTTTAAAAATATATTTCTTTATTGATTTCAGAGAGGAAGGGAGAAGGAGAGAGAGATAGAAACATCAATGGTGAGAGAGAATCATTGATCGGCTGCCTCCTGCCGGCCCCCTAGGGGATTGAGCCCGCAACCCAGGCATGTGCCCTTGGCCAGAATCAAACTGGGGACCCTTCAGTCCACAGGCTGACGCTCTATCCACTGAGCGAAGCCGGCCAGGGCATACCAAGTCAGTTTTAATGCTTATTGATGAGTTTTCCTCCTTCATAGATTCAAAGTTCCAATCTAATTGAACATACTTTAAGCATTCAACAGCTTCAGCATGAAGAGTACCAGGGGAAAAGAAAAGTACCGATACCCACTGTTTAGATCTTCATAACTATCTGAAAGGAGAAGAAATGAAAATGCAAGAAAGCAAATATGTAACTTAATTTCATCAGATTAGTTTTACATGTTGACCTAATCAAAAATCTTTCTGTTGCAGGTAATAGAAACCCCCTGGAATAAGCCAAAAAATGGGAATTTACACAGGATAACGGAGTATTTCTCAGAATCTAAGAAGAGGAAGTGAAACTGGCACCTCAAAAGATGGAAACTAGTAAGGGGAAAGCGAGCAGGATGCAGGCTACCCTTCCTGTGTCTCACTCTGGGGGGGGGGGGGGGGGGTCACATGTCTCCCATCTATGCCTCTCTCTGTAAGTCTGCTTCATTCTGATTTCTCTCTGCAAATTATTTTATCTTTCGTGTACACGGTAGAAAATAGCCACCCCACATTGTTTGTAAGCCTAGTTATTACCATTTGGCATGCTGTGAGTGCAAAGGAAAAATCATAGATTTAGAAACTTTCCAGTAAAATGAACTACAACCCCTGGACCAGTCCTTGCACCCAGCTCCGAGCTGCTGGGAGTATTGCCTGCTAATGGCTCACATTTGCTCCCTTCTCCAGAGATTTGGTACTGCCTTGGCCATTGGGAGCCACCACCCAAACCGCTCCCTCCTCCCAAAGCCAATGGCTGTGTAATAAATGACATACAAAAAGTTAATCCTCTTGCCTCAAGGTGACATTTCTGTAGAATGACTTATGATCCAGGGCCTCAGTTTCTGGGATCAAGCTAAGGGTAGCCTTCACCTGAGACATCTCAGCTGTCATTTGCATAACTATTTCCTCTTCCCTATGCAGTCTCCTTCATTCCCTTACAAGTGTTTCCTGAAGAACATGTCCTCAATAAACCACACGGGCCTGAATCCCTGTCTCAGGTTCTGCTTCTAGGAAAACTGGTTTAATACAAACACTAATTATGATTTTTTTAATCTCTAGAGAAGGACAAATAGACTCTGGAGAAAGATAGATACAATTAAACCAGAAGTTATATTCAGTAAACTAGTATTAAGATTTAGGGCTCCAATCTTAAAATAATAGGCAGATTTGTAATTATTGATGAGATGGCAAAATATTTTTTTAGTGTTGGAAACTCAAGAAATGAGAGAACACAAAGTCACTAATCATCCGAGAGATGCAAATCAAAACAACAATGAGGTACCATCTCACACCTGTCAGAATGGCCATCATCAACAAATCAACAAACGACAAGTGCTGGAGAGGATGTGGAGAAAAAGGAACACTTGTGCACTGCTGGTGGGAATGCAGACTGGTGCAGCCACTATGGAAGGCAGTATGGAGGTTCCTCAAAAAATTGGAAATGGAACTCCCATTTGACCCTGTGATCCCACTACTAGGAATATATCCCAAGAAACCAGAAACACCAATCAGAAAGGATATATGTAACCAGATGTTCATAGCAGCACAATTCACCATAGCTAAGATCTGGAAACAGCCTAAGTGCCCATCAGTAGATGAATGGATTAGAAAACTGTGGTACATCTACACGATGGAATACTATGCTGCTGTTAAAAAGAAGGAACTCCTACCATTTGCAACATCATGGATGGAACTGGAGAGCATTATGCTAAGTGAAACAAGCCAATCAATGAAGGAAAAATACCACATGATCTCACTCATTCATGGATAATAAAGACCATTACAAACTTTTGAACAATAATAGATACAGAGGCAGAGCTGCCTCAAACTGATTGTCAAACTGCAGTGGGAAGGCCAGAGAGAGTTGGGGGGCAGGAGGGAGGGGAGTAAGAGATCAACCGAAGGACTTGTATGCATGCATATAAGCATAACTAATGGACATAAGACACTGGGGGGTAAGGGAGGGTAGGGGTTTGTCAAGGGCAGGGGGGAAAAAAGGACACTTATGTAATACCCTTTGTAATACTTTAAGCGAAAAAAATAAAAATAAAAAAAATAAAAAAATAAAAAAAAAGAAATGAGAGAACAGAGCAGGGAAATAAGCTTGAAACTTTTGTAAGTTTTCAGGCTAGAATGTTTGTGTGTTTAAATAAGGCTGAATAGTTTGTGTATATAAATAGTTTGTGTGTATAAATAAGGCTGAATAGTTTGATCTAATATTCTTGAAAATCATTTTTGTGGGAAATCCTTGGACTTTAGTTCTATTTAGTAGTAACAGCTACCATTTAATAGTAATAGCACCTTTAAGAATCAGGCTTTGCAGTAGGTACTATTACACACATTATTTCATGTTTATTCCCTACAGCAATCTCACGAGATGAGTATCATCTCCATTTTACAGAGGAAAAACTGAAGTACAGTGAAGTTAACTTGACCACTGTAGAGCTGGTCTTCAACGTAGGTCTGAATGTCTGCATTATTTTCATTACATTATCCTGCCTCTCAATGAAATTTTATTCAATGCCTGTTGCAATGTAACAAACCAATATATAATATACTATATTCTGTTTTACATTTTTGCCTTTTCCATTTTTAGGCATAGGTGAATGAGGAATTTGAACTGCATAATTGCCCTCCACTTCTGACACACTGACTCAAAGCAAAGCTATTGAGCTGAATGACTTTCAAACAAGGAATAAAGAATTTATTCTAATACTAGAGGCCCAATGCACGAAATTCATGCACTTCGGGGGTCCCTCAGCCTGGCGTGCTCCCTCTCGCAGTCCAGGATCCCGCGGGGGATGTCCACCTGCTGGGGGGATCAGGCCTAATCCGGCAGTCAGAAATCCCTCTCACAGTCCAGGGCTCTCGCAGTCCGGGACTCCTTGCTCCTTACCGCCCACCTGTCATGGAGGCAGGAGAGGCTCCCGCCACCGCCACTGTGCTCGCCAGCCACGAGCCAGGCTTCTGAGTGGCACTCGCCCTGTGGGAGAACACTGACCACCAGGGGGCAGCTCCTGCATTGAGCGTCTGCCCCCTGATGGTCAGTGCACGTCATAGTGACCGATCATTCTGCCATTCGCTCGATTTGCATATTAGGGTTTTATTATATGGGATGACCACTGACTCTGGCTAAGTTACTTGAGTGTTCACTGTTTTTCCTTATCTAGTAAAAAACCTAATAATATTAACTACTAGCCATGGAGAATTGAGAGGCATAACAAATATCAAGTATTATACAATCCAGTTTTGAATATAAATGATACATATTAGATCAATAATTCCATGAAACCCATAGTCATCAATTATGCATTCCTGTATACTGAGGTTAATTCATAGTAGGATTTTTATGCTTAGGGGCTTATAATTTTTACTGCCCCCTATTCCAATAGAAGTGGGCTTATATTAAGGTTTATATATTCACTTTTATACCACCAAAATGGTATTTGTCATAATGAAAAAAAAAATAACATTGTTTACATTCTCTTATGCACTGCCACTTTACCCATTACTTTAAAAAAATAATTTTATCTATGGATTTTTTTTTAGAGAGAGAGAAAAAGGAAAGGGGGCTGGGGCAGGTGGAGAGAGACAGAGAAAGATTTTGTTTTTCCACCCATTCTTGCATACACTGGTTGGTTCTTGTTTCTTGTTCGTGCCCTGATTGGGGATAAACCCGAAACCTTGGCATATCCGGACGGCACTCTAACCAACTGAGCTCCCCAGCCAGGGATACCCATTAGTTTTTAAAATGCTGAAAGTCTTTTAAATCCAAAAAGCGATGAGATTATATCATTTGAGCTGAAAAGAACCTTAGCAATCATTAATTCATTCCTTTCATTTCACAAATCAGTAAATCGAAGTATTCAGAAGTTGAGTTACTCTGCTAAGATGGAATGTCTAGTTAATATAAACTCAGAACAGCTACTCTGCTTGCCCGAGCAGCTGTTTTGCCAGGTGTGAACAATGAACATATTGTGTGTACAGATTCTACCTTATCTTGGCCTTAAACTGACAAGAATAAGTCCCAGTGGTTTTTATAAGTTCCCGCCCCAGAAAGGAATAGAGGAACGGGATTCACATACAATCTGTATAATGCTATGTCTTACATACTGGGGGAGAGGGAGGAAGGCGTTTGTTGGTGCAGGTGAATTTAATCACCTGGATGTCCTTTTGACGGTCAGTCCATCATACTCACCTAGAGGGCTTTTTAAACAAAGATTGTTGAATCCTACCACCAGCATTCCCGATCACTTTCTGATTCCAGCTCTCAAAGAACCTTCAGGCTAATGAGGGAGACAAACATTTAAAAAGTAATTTATAAGTTCCAACTGGTAAATCTGTATATCACTGGCTTTGACAACATATTAAAATGACATTCTACAATTTTAATAGATCAGCTAAACAGCTATTCATAATAAATGACATAAAAGCGTATGAAGTTACAGTGTTATTGGTGGGCTGCCCTCCATGTCCCCTCCTGCTGCTGGTGGAAGGGGGCTTCCTGCAATGTCATGAGAATAGAGACTTTCTGAGACTCGCATGGGAGAATGAGTGGCACTAATTTGCATGGAACTAAACCGCTGAGTTCCCAAGGCCTCCTCTCCCTCCGTCACACCATGGAAGAAGTACAGTACGCTGTGTCTTCAGCGGAGCCACAGCCCCTTTTCCTGATTAAAACCGTTGCCTAGAATTTCTGTTCTATATTTGCACAGTTCAGTCCAGAATCAGACCAACTTGGCTTGTTTCCAGCTGCAGTCCATTGTGTGTGGGGTCTGCATTGCCCTCGGTCATGCGGCCTTTAGCGCCACGTGGTTATGGAGGAAATACAGGTGCAAGGAAGCAGGAGCAAAGCCAGAGGAACACACAGAGAGAATTCTTTGGGGATTTTAATCTCCTAAGATTTCTTCATGTACTTGCAGTGGCTCCATCCCCTTTAGCCAATCCACGGTTTCCCAGGCTAGACTGACAGGCAAGTATTTTTCCTCAGCTTCACTGTGCATGTGCCCACCCTCCCCTTTGTCCAGGCCCTTCCCGCAGTGATTTGCAGGGAATGGACTGGCAGTTCTCTAGGGAGTGTAAAGTGGCAGCTTCCCGAAGGAGCTGCCCAGATGGCCACCCTTATAATGCCTGGCCTTCCCTTTGCTCCTTTCCAATTAATATTAATAACTAGCTAATTACAGCAGTAACAACAGTCCCAACCCATTCATCCATTACTAACTTTCCAAAGACAAATAACCTAATTGATGTAACAAAACACTGCTAGTTCTTATTAAATTCAAAAAATGGAAAAAGACTGCTTACTTCCTAGAGACAAAGTTTTACAATTCTTTCATGTATGTAATATGCATGTAATGCAAAACACTGTCACCTTGAGAAAACTAAAAAGCAACTTTGTGTTTAATATATGACTGTTTTGCCTTTAAGAAAGACACCCCAGTCATTTGACAGGAAGCAAAGTTTGCCACCCCCAAATTTTGGGATATTATTTTAAGCTGGTTATTTTTAAGAAATAAAAGACTCAGAAGACAGATTCAGGTGCAACTTTCTTCGGCCATCCTGAATCCGGACTCACCTGACACCAGCTGCCTCCACCATGCCGCAGAAGTTCGACCCTAATGAGGTGCACCGGTGGGGAAGTGGGTGCCATGTCTGCCCTGGCCCCCAAGATTGGCCCCCTGGGCCTATCTCCAAAAAAGGTTGGTGATGACATCGTCAAAGCAACCGGTGATTGGAAGGGTCTGAGGATTACAGTGAAACTGACCATTCAGAACAGACAGGCCCAGATGGAGGTAGTGCCTTCTGCCTCAACCTGCTCATCAAAGCCCTCAAAGAACTGCCAAGAGGTAGAAGAAAGCAAAACAGACAAACAAACAAACAAAAACCATTAAGCACAGTGGAAATATCACTTTGGATGAGATTGTCAGCATTGCCCGACAGATGCAGCACCGATTTTAGCTAGAGTACACTCTGGAACCATTAAAGAGATTCTGGGAACTGCCCAGTCTGTGGGCTGCAATGTTGATGGCCGCCACCCTCATGACATCATAGATGATATCAACAGTGGTGCAGTGGAATGTCCAGCTAATTAAGAACTACAAAGGAAAATGTTTCAATGAAAGAATATTTGACAATAATAAATAAATAAATAAATAAATAAATGACTCAGAAGAAACAGTGACCCTACCTAAAAGAATTCATATAGAAAGACCTGCATAAAGGAAGGGAGCAATCATCTTATCATCATCATATAAACTACATGTTACAAACAGGAAGAAACCAAGCAAAATCTACTAGACTTCCCTCCATGTCCCAGTGTTTTTGGGTGGCCAAGCAAGATTTTGTTTACCAAATATTTGCTTCTTTGTCTCTTAATTGACTGCTTTCCCTCTGTAGTCCCAGACCCTGCCTCCCTCTCCATAGTTCAGAACAGCACATAAGCCTTTACTACCAAATGTGTCCTAAGGTCCCATATTCTTATGGAACCTCTGTAATGTACAAGCATAAGAAACTTGGTCATTTTCTCCTGTCAATCTGTCTCATGTTAATTTGATTATTACTTCAGTCAGAAGAACTTAGAAGGGTAAAAGGAAAATTATTTTTCTGCCCACACATTCAATTCCTTGAAGTTCTTACTATTTGTTGCCATCCTCTCCCCAAACTTAATGAGTGCCTATGAATAGCCTTCCTATGTTCAGAGAATTTCTGATCTTGTGAATCTGTAGATCTCTAAAGTTGCACTTGAACTCTCAGGCTATCTTGCAGTTAGGATACAAGTATTTGACTTTTCTCTAAACAGTCAAACCCATGGGCAACTGTGATTTCTAAGTACATAAAGAAGCAGTGGCACAAAGAAATCCATTCTGGCAAAGAAATACACAGCTGTTAGAAACCCAGGAGAAATTCTAGTTTCTAGTTCGCAACTTTAACAGTGAATTTATGGTGTCTGTGTCTAGAGATGAGAGTTCACTAGTGTAATTCCAGAGTGAAACTCAGGGATACTTTCCGGTTGCATAGAGAATGAATCAGGAGGTCTAACATTTGACAAACAGGCATTTCAGAGAGAGAGAAATAACACAAGAGAACTTTCCAATACTAAAATACATGAGTTTTAGATAGAAGGGGCCTTTGGAATATCCAGTACAATGAACGTAAGAAGATCCCAATATGGGACAACATCAAATTTCATAATTCCATGAGCAAACAAAATATTCTTAAAACTTCTAGAGATAATAAAAAGCCATACACAGAGGATCAGAATCAAAATAACATCATCATATATCAACAGCAATGTTCAAAATTAGAAATCAATGGAATAACACCTTCAAATTCTGAAGTAAACTGATTTTCAATCTGAAATTCTATATCCTGTTAAATCAGTCAAGGATGAGAATTAGAATAAGACATGATCTGATATACAAGATCTCAAAATGTTACTTTCTATACATTTTTTCCCTAGGAAAAAATATATATACTACCAAAACAAGGGAATAAAGCAACATATATAACATAGATCCAAGACATAGAGGGTACAATACAGAACAGAGGTTACACAAAACCCCAGACAATAGCCATGTAGCCAAGACAGCATATCTAGATTAATATAGCAGGGTGGAGGGCCTTGGGAAGTCTCTGATTAAAAAACAAAAAAACAAAAAACATAAGTGGATCTAACATATTTCTGATACATTCGATTACATGGAAAATATATAAGATGAGAGTTTATAGTTGTTGAAAATACAGAAAAAAATGAAAAATTTAAACAAAAAAAGAGATGATATCGAGGGGGGAAAAAACCAAAAAATTAAAGTGGTACAAGAATGTAACTATAGTCATAGTGCAATACTTGAATCACTAGAGAATACATTGTTCTATGAAATAATAATTAAAACACAAATTGTACTGTAACTTACACCAGGGGAGGAGAAAAGGGAAAGTGGTAGTTTAAGGAGAGAATTCTCACCAGTTATGATAGGAAATTACTAGGTAATGCTTTAAATTAATTGATCAATACATAGCAGCTTAGCATATTATTTAGAAGTACCTAGGTAAATTCTAGAAGTATAAAGTAGATGTGTCTGGGGAGAGTAAATGGAACTTCTGGTTTTTTTAAAGTTATGTGTATATATCACTTTTATAAATCCTCATGAGTATTCACACTGACACCTCCTCCATAATGCAAATTGTCCTTGAGCACATTATAATAAAGAAGCCAATGTTTTTCCCTCTTATCTGGAATAATTAAACTGAGAGCCATTTAATATTCCTTAAAGTTAAGGAGCAGAGATGAGAAAACCAGTAAGTAGCATTCTGGGAACTGTAGCATACTTAATAACATACTTAGTTCTTCAAATCATTTCTTGAATAAAGGTACGTACTAGGTAACTGGAGACTAGGCCATATATTAGTAGTAATTGGTGGTAACTATCACTGGTAATGCACTAGCATGAGAAAGAATTCAATTTTTCACTAACATCAATAAGAAATCAGAATGGGCTGTACATAAGTTATGCATTCCTAAAAAAGAAAGCCCCAAAGAGGCTTTGCGAAATGAATTACAAAGGGAGAGGGAGAGAAAAAGTTTGGTAGCTTATTTTTTAAGATTTTAGTTAATGGAAAAAGAAAACACTGGACATTTAACTTGGGAAAACAAGTACTAGAACAAATTCTCTAAAACACTGCCATATACAACATTTACATAAAAATGTACACAGATATTTTACAATGAGAACATTTTAAACCCCTGGCACTTGGAGGCTGCATGGGAGAAGTGACATTCATCTCCTGCTGTATCCAGGTTTGTCGTCTCTATAGCTCAGTTCTGCCATAGTCAATCCTGTACCAGTAATTATGGCTACAATGGCTGCTGAATGGCATAGATCCTGGGTGTAGCTGCCTCTACATTGCCCTACAATGAAGGGTGTCACTACCTTTTAATTAACCTTAGCAAGGGGAACAGGGTGTTTCAGAGGACTTGTAGCAGTACATAAACAATAATATTTGTAAAGAGAAAAGTGTGCTGTGTTATCAAAGGATCAGAAGAAATGTGCAAGATATAACAGCAGGAATGCATCTAAAAATTTGCCCTCATTTCTATAAATAAACTACCCTAATGTTTTCTGTTAAAATGAGGGCTTCACCTTAAAGGATTATAGCAAAGAAAGAAGAAAATAAAAGTACTAAATAGATTTTAATTGAGTCAAAGAAAGTCAAATGGAATAAATATCCATAATACAGTATATGCATTTTATATGTATATAAAGATAAAAATTCCTAGTCTTCTTAACCTAGCTTACAACCTTAGTTAAAGGGAAATAGAAACCTTCTGATTTCCTGGATCAAATCCAATCTCTAAAAAGAATTTCAGATAAGAAAATAACTTACCAAAGGAAACAGAGAGAAAGATGTCTTGTGTTCTGACAAAGAGAGGATATGCTATCAAGAATGAAAGGAAGAAAGGACTTGCTAAAGCTTTTGAAACAAATACAGACAGTACTGCTTGGTCTCAGGATGGACATGGAAAAATAAACGCTTGTATGCATGGTAAAAGGGGGTAACCCCAAATATTGCCTGTTCAAATGTTCCAAAGAGGAAGAAAGTCTTAGTTCCAATATAGTGTTCACACTTACATTTTCCACATTTTAAGAACAAAGAGTTGGAAAAGGCCCAGATAAGGGCAAAAATAATGACCGAGCAGAAAATAAGAACTGAAATTGCAATTTTGTGGACAAAATTCCGTATTTAAAATTTTGAGGAAAAGTTAAAGAAATAGTTTGGGCTTGAGAAAGAAAAGTCTCTGGTGGTTATAATTTTCTATCTTCATTTCTAAAGGAAAAAAAAAACAGCAAATAGAAAATTTCACTTAGAAATAGATAAGACATTTAAAATTTCCTGGGGGGGGGGGGGGCGCAGTAATGAAAGCAAATAGTGTCAGCTAACAAGAAGTTATGAAATGATTGGAACCCAATAGTTCTCTGTGTGGGAGTCTTCAACTCATAGCTACTGTCATTCACCCATCTTCCCACAGCTTTTTTTCCTTAACCCTCTTCCACATTTTTCAGTGGACAAGTTTTAAAGCTGGCATTCTAGCATAAAAATTGCTATCTTTCAGTCTTTATTAATTAGAAACTAGTATGATCCTATCTTTAGCTTTCTAGTTTTAAAAGGCTTTGTAGTTTTGGAATGCTGGGACATATAGCCTATTGGCATAATATACAGCCTAATCAGAAATTCTGCTGGCAAAGGAACTGTAGCCCAAAGTAATCACTATGTATTTGGAGAATTACATAGAATTCTAAATATGAGGGACAGTTTTCAAAGTATCAGGTTTAGATAGAACAAAGGTTAGAAAAAAAATCCCCATTTCAACCCAACTGTTGACCCTTTATCCAAGGGGAGACAGATTATAGACAATAATCCTCAATGACAGATAAATAATTTTGAGAACCATGATGTATCAGGTATTTTACACGTTGTCTTGGTAAATCTTACAACTTTGAAGTAGAGTTAATTATCTCTATTTATACTATACCTTTATTAAATAAAAATTACTTTCTATTTTATGGATGAGGAAATGAGACTCAGAGAAGCACTTATCCAAAGTCCATAAGGTTAAGTGGTAGAACAAGAACTCAAATTTAGGCCTATCTGAAGCCTGTACTTTTGCTACTATCCTGGTTCACAGGTTTGAAAATATTAGGGAATCTACTTTCTATCATTCCACAAGAATTTGTCATGCTTCCCACTGTTACTGTGGTTTGAAGTTATAGGGACCTCAAGTTTGGTTCAAGAGACAACCTGCTTTAGCTTCTGGTTTCTTTTTTTAGCTCTGTAGTTCAGAGAAAACTCCAGGTTTACATTTCTACCATTGCGTTTATAAACCTAACTACTTAATAAAAGTCCATTTGTTTTTTAAAAAATCGATTTCAGAGAGGAAGGGGAAAGGAGAGAGATGGTAACATCAATGATGAGAATCATCCAGATCTGCTGCCTCCTGAACGCTTCCCACCAGGGATGGAGCCCACAACCCAGGCAGGTGCCCTGCCAGGGAATGGAACGACCTCCTGGTTCACAGGTCGATGCCCAACCAACCGAGCCACACCGGCCTGGGCCCACTTGCTTTTTTTTAAAGTCACCTTTCCCCTAACATTATTAATCAAGTGTACTTTTAAAATATCCATATTTAATGTGAGGACTCCAAGGATTACATGATCTTTTTCCTTTGCAGATTTATTCCTATTTAGCTCATGTTATTAAGGACAGCTTTAATGTTTTAATTTTTATATTTTCCCAAAGTGCACTGATAATGGTTTATCAATCCCTGTAGTACTTTCAAAATATGTATTGTCTTGGAGATGTTACAAATAGTTTTACTAAATTTGATTTGGCATAGGATGGATGTCTTAAGTTTAATACCCGGTTAACTTTTTTATTTAAGTTGAATAATTAGCAAACATGATGGGTAAAGTTTATGCAATAAATGCTGATTTCTTTAAAGTGGGTAAGTCAGATGCTTAGTCTAAAATTCGCTGCTGTGGGTAGTATTTATATATCCATATCCCAAAACTTCGTTTCACAACAGTTGCTTCGTATTTAATTTACTGAACCAAAGGGTTCCTCTTAGGTAACCTTTAATACTCTGAGACATACAGTTTTGTTTTGTTTTTAATTCTTGAGATTTACTTCTAAGTATTAAACCAGATGTCATTTTCCTGTGTGACATTCCAAAACAGGCACGATCACTTTGGATCAAAAGAAAACAAGGTCTTCGGGGTTTAAGAGAAACCAAAAGATGGAAAAAAAAAAAAAAGGAATATTTTCCGGTTCCCCAGACGGGGGTGGGGGGGGGGTGAGGGGGACACGTCTTCAGGATCCTTTAAAGAAGAGCTTGAGTTTAAATGCCGCAAATACTTTGGCCTCCGTGAGCCGCGGGAGGACTTTCCTGGTGTTTCCGCAGCGCCAGCAGCAGGATCCCTTCCTCGCAACCCCGGCCGAGGCCTGTGGGCTCCCCCGCGCCCGGCACCCACTCCGGGCAAAGTACAAGGAAGCCGGGCACCTGCGGCTCCGGCCGCGACCCGCGAGGGGCGCGGGGCAGCGCACGTCCCCGCGGCGTCTCGCCGGCCTCCGGTTCCACTGCGGAGTGACGTCCCGCGGCCGCGCCCCACAAGCAAGAGCCGCTCCGGGGCCGGGATCCAGGATCCGGGGTCCGGGGCCCGCCCGGGCGCTTCGCAAACGTGTCCGTGCGCAATAGGGGCCCGCAGCTCCGCGGCGGAGACCGGCCTTCCCTCCCGGCGGCAGCCTGGAGCCTGGACCATCCGAGCGATGACACCAGCGGCGGGTCCCGCTCCCGGACCGCAGCCCACGAGCGACCGCGCGGCGCACGCCTCCGCCGGAAGGGGGCGGGGCCCGGGGGCGCGGCGAGACCCGCGGCGGCGCACGGGGTGGTGCGTCCCGGCCGGCCCGCAGCCGCGCGTTTCCGGCGCGCTCCCCCGCGCCCTGCGTCCGTGGTCTCGCCCGCCCCGCAGCCATGTTGGATCGTGCGGCCGCCGCCGCCGGAGAGGGGTTGGCGGAGCGGGGAGTGTAAGCGCGGTCGCCGGAGCGCGAGGACCGCGGCCGACCGGCCAGAGCCTCGCCGGGCCGGAGCCGGGGGCTCCCCTTTCTGCGCGCGGCCCGCCGCCGGCTCCTCCTTCCCGCGGCCGCCGCCGCCTCCTCTTGGCGCCGGAGGAGTTGCGAGATGCTGAGCCTGTGACTCCCCTCCTCCCGCCCCTGTCACCGAGGGGAACGCGCGCTCGCCCACTCGCCGGAGGAGACGGCCCCGGACGCGCAGCCCCGCCGGCGGAACCATGAGCTCCGGCCAGCAGCCGCCGCCGCGGAGGGTCGCCAACGTGGGGTCCCTGCTGCTCACCCCGCAGGAGAACGAGTCCCTCTTCAGCTTCCTCGGCAAGAAATGTGTGGTCAGTGGCCGAGACCCGCGGCGCCGCCGCCGCCGTTCCCTCCCGGGCCGGGGAGTGGGAGTGGGCAGGAGGCGGGGGCGCGCGGAGGGTCGGGCTGCCGGCCAGGCCTCCCCCGGCCTCGGGCCCCGCGTCGGCGCCCCGGACCCCGCTCCCGAGGTCCGCTGCCCGGGTGCGGACGGTGCGGGCCGCCGCGGCCCCCGACGCCGCCCGGGAGCGGGGAGTGCCCGTCCCGGAGCCCCGCTCGGCCAGGTCCGCACCCTGGTTGCCGGTTCAAACTTTGTCGCGGGGAGGTCCCGACGCGGTGTTCTTGCCGGAGCGGCTGGGTCGTCCTCCCCCCCGGGCCCCCGTCCTGGCCCCGGCTTCACCTCCTGCCGCTGGGTCTCCACCAGGCCAGAGGTCTCAGCCGTGGGTCGGTGGGGAAAGGAAGCCCAGATATGAATGAATCGGGCCATGGAGTTGTTTTTAATGCCCCTAGAGAATTGCAGGAGGGCATGCAGTCGGGCGCATCGGTTCAGGACGAGGGCCGGCCGTGCTCCTGCCTCCCCTTGCAGAGCAGCGGGGCTTATTCCTCTAGGAATCTCGCCCAGAGGCCTGGTTATCCCTCTCCTCCCCACTGGTTTTTCTTTCTTTCTTTTTTACCTTGGTGGGAGGAGGGGCGGCTCCCCCCACACCCATGCGCAGGGGAACCGAGATCTGTGGTCGTTCTTGACCTTTGGGGGCCTGCGAGTGAGCCTTAGGTGGGCGGTGTGCGGCCTGCCCAGACCCCAGATGGCCGGTCGGGAGCCGGCAGTTCCGCGGTGGGAAGGGGAAGGGGAATGTGTGTTGTTGACGGAAGCGTTCCTGACATTGGCTGCTGCCGCTCCTGGGGGTGGGGAGGCTCCGTGCCGCGGCGCAGGCCTGGTCCAGCGGCTGCTCCCTGCGCTGGCGGGTGCAGCCGCCCGCGGCTGAGTTTGCAGAGACGCTGTTGCGGGTCCCTTTCTCCCCTGGTTGCTCCGTGAGCACCTGCGGGGTGGGTGCCGCGGGGACCCAAGAAGCACCTGCAGAAACGTCCATGGGACCGTTCTGCCGCTTGGCATAGTGGCGTGCAATATGTCAAGACCTGCTACACCTGCTTTAGAAGTTAGGCTTAGACAGTTTCCGGGAGAATTACTGCATTAATGGTTAACTGTGTAGGAGTCTACCCTTTGTATCCTGCCCTGTCCAATTGGACATTGAGTCGGGACATTCAGTTCAGATGTGTTTCATATTTCAGAAGTTAGAGCTTAAAGAACGTACGTTGAGTTGACTTATGGAAATAATGAAATAAGAGAGGTGGCTTAAAATCGGAATTTTGGGAAACTAATGTAAAGATAACCAAGTACCCCCCGCCCCACCCCCCCAGCTTTTTTTAAACAAATGAGAAAACTGTGCCAGTGAACCCTAAGTCACACAGCAGTTTAGTAATGTGACCAGAACTAGGAAACCACGACTCCCGATGCCTAGTCTGTTGTACTTTCCACTACATCATGTTGTCTTAGAAGTGGTTTTTCTCTCTTGTTACTCGTTTATTTCTACAAGTGGTGTTAAAAGAATAATAACTTTTGTTCAACCCAACATTGATGTAATTAAAGTTTAAGATTCTTATTTAAGCCCTAATTTATTGCATATTTCCAACTTAGGTAAATCCCTAGCACTTTAAATGTTAAATTATCTGCAAATGAAAAATAAAAACATTGTTGGTTTATTACATTTGCTGTCAGCAAGTAGTTGTATGTACTTTGTTTTACATACCAAACACATTAGCGTTAGGCAGGAAGGACATTGCAAGTATACTGACTAATTGCTCTGTGCTTACCTATAAGGATTACTGGTTTCAATAAATGACAGATGTGGAAGAATACAGTGATAAAGATAACATTGTTTACTAGTTAGTGTAAATGGATTGCCAAATAAACTGTATTCAGCGCTTAATTTCTTTATGTCCTCTATTAATAAACTTTACCTTTTGAATTTCTGTCATTTAAAAAGCACACTGCTATAGTTACCTGCTCTCCTGGTATGAATTATTGCAAAGATTACTTTAATATTTGACACTTCCAGTTATTAGAGAGTAAAGTAAGAATGATATTTTAATTTTTGGAACAGTCTTTTTTCCCCCTTTGCTGACTATGCAGGGGGTTTTTTTGTTTTGTTTTGTTTTGTAGTTTAAGATAATACTGAAATAAGTTGTTTCATTTTTTTTAAAAAGTTCCGCAATAAGATTTACAGGTCAAACCAAATTTGTTAAGCAAGTGTATTCAGAGGAGTAGTTACAGTTTCAGTCTTTCATTCACTCAACAAATATGTATCGAGTAACTAGATGTAGAGGTCAAACCAGGGTTGATGCCTACCCTCAGGGAGCTTTCTGTATAAAAAAGAAACAAATGTGTAAACTGATGTGTAAGTCAATACTTCAGAGTGATATGTAAGAAGCTGCATGTTACCCTGGAAAATGTGTTGCTTTGTAGTCAGACAGGAGTTCAAACTCATGTGGTCACTTTCACAAGTTAAGCTCCCTGTCCTCAAATTAGTTTTCTCATCCCCGAAATAGGGATACCATCTTATGGGGGCGGTGGGGTTGTGGATTAGGACTGTATGTAAATATATGGGCTATTATTTTTATAAAGACTTAGGGGACCAAAAGAGAGGATGAGTAAAAGCTTTTTTAGAACGGTGTATACTTAAATATTTAGGATGAGTGGGTACTCCCCCAGGTTAATGAGAGGTATGAAACAGCTTGGAAAGTCAGGAGACCTACTAATAATAGTATGTTATGGAGCAAGAAGGGTTTCTGCTAGGGTTCTCAAATTTAGTTTGCATTGGAATTATGTGGAGATGATCTTACAAATGCATATAACTACACTGAATTCCTAGATGATATTCAAATTCAGTGGGTCTGATGTGGAACTTGGGCATTTCGATTTTTAGCAGGCTTCACAGAAGACTGGCACCTATCACAGTGTGAGAACCACTGCTGCTGTCCACAGTTTTCTGACAGGGTAACCCTGACGCACATTGGAAATGTTAATAGGTTTCCCCTGAACCTTTGGTCGGTATTTTGTGAATTAAGGTAAATTAAGTTAAAACAGGTTATTTTAGTACAGCATTTCTCCATCCCTTTAAGATATCAGTGTGTATTTATTTCATAGATGTGAGAGAGAGACAGTTCAAGTATTACACTACTTAGTGAGGAACCCACGGTCAGATTTGACTTTTAGAAAGTTTAGGGAGGAAGGGGGAGGCACCATAGGAGGTAGATTGAGGATTATGAGAATGAAGACAAAGGAGGTCAGATAGGTGTTTATATAGTCAGTGTGAAATGTGTTGAGGGCCTGAATTAAGGCAGTGCTGGTAGGAATTCAAGGATAATTAAAAAGACCCCAGTAGAATTTCTTCCCCTTCAGATAACAGGAGTTAGGGAAGGGAATTGTTATAAAGACAAGTATAGCCACCAGCAGGAGTATGCAGAACTTTCTCACTGGATGAAAATATACTCAGGTGTAAGTTGAGACTGTATTGATGATGGTTTCATGGAGAAGGCGAATCTTCAATAAATCTTTGTTTTTTCAGTTTTTAAAAATAGATTTTGTGAAAGTTGAGGTTTCATTTAAAGTTATATGTAATATATGTGTTATGTACTTCTACATAAAGTAAATAGTTCATTAGCTGGTAGTGTTTTCTAGAATAATTAAAAAGGGCTAAAACAAGATTATCAGGTTTTGTTTTGTAGTTAGTTTTGTTGTCTTTCATGTAGTGTGGTTTAACTTATTTTCTATAAAGAGTATGTGCTGTCTTGCCAAATGGAGTTTTAATATATAGTCCTGAGTAGGAAATTAGGTAAGGATTGGAAAAAATAGAACCTTATACTAGCTCTCTGCAACCAAACATCTCTGGCCTAAAAGGATTGGGATTTAGAAATGTTGTTGGCAGTTACCTTTCCCTTTCATACTCACCTGGTTTGTTTGTTTGAAGATTTAATGATACCATTTTTATTAACCAACTTTAATCTTTATTTCATTTAATTCCTAGTACTTGCTTATATTCTTTAGGTGTTTGTTTTCTCGTCCTGTATATAGTTCTGGGAGATTGGACTTTATGCCTGTGTAGTTTTCTCTCTATATATATAGAATTTTGATAACATCTAACATACAGATCACTGAATACTCTTTGAATTGTTCTAATTGCTAACTTGTTTATTGCTTAGGAACTCATTCAGCATTTCTTTTTGCTTCATCAGGTTGTTAAGATCTTCCATTTCTAATGTTCTACTAATAAAGTCTTCATTTGTTAAGAAAACAAAGTGGTTTAATGTTGCTACTGATAGGTGGTATCAGTAACTATCCAACAGTTACTTGTTTCTGCTCTAAATCCTTAAATAGGTCTACTAGACTGAGGGAAGGGTGCTTAGAGGGATCATTGTGTTGATGAAGGCCTGAATTAAGGGAGTTAGGGCTAGGAATGTATTTCACCTTGAGTAATGTGAAAGGAAAAAGGTTAAAAATTCATGGGATTTGTAATATACAAAACTGAGAAATAAATCTTTCCTCTAGAATAGAGGAAAAACGGTGACTACAAAGTAACATAGTGGATATTTACAAGAATCCAGATCTGGGTTATAAGCTGTATAACATTGGTTTTCAACCTTTTTCATCTCATGGTACATATAAGCTACTAAATTCTGCAGCACACCAAAAAATAGATTTTTTTTGCTGATCTGACCAAAAAAATGGGCATGATTTTGATTTCCTTTGTACTGGATGGCTATTGTGTTGGCTGTTGTCACTTTTTTATTTGACAATCTAATTGAAGAGAGGTCATTGCCCTTGACTAAATAGTCAGGTATTGCATGTTTTAAAAATTCTTGTGGCATACCTATTGAAAATCACTGCTCTATAATACAGGAAAATTTCTTAACCAGTATGAGCCTTAGTGTCTAGATTTGTAAAATGGGCTTAGTCAAGGATTTATAAAATAATGCAATAATGTATGTAAAGCACTTAGAGTGCCTGACACGAAGTGTTCTGGGAGTTTGGAAAAGCATGTGAAAGAATGCCATCATTAGTACCATTCCTGTTACTGGCAAGAAGGTTTTAAAGTAAAAATTTGAACTCTGTATTGTATTTGTTTTGATTTAGGCAAGTTCTAACAATTGTATTCAAATGTCAGTTAATTACAGAGTATGTAAATTAGAGTTAAGCAGTAGCTGGAACTAAACTATGGGGAATTCTAGGCAGCTTTAGCTAGCACCCCTGGCTGTTGACCAAAGAGGTAAAAAGGGATTCTGGTAGAAGAGTTAAACAGTTCCTGGGTTTTAGTCTGTGCTCCACCACCACCAGTTAATTGTGAACGTGAACAAGAATCTCTGCCTTCCTAAACCTCCTTTTCCTAATCTGAAAATGAGGGCTTGGACAAGATAACACCAGTCTTTCCAGCTTTAATGTTCTATCATTATAACTATTCTAGATGCCAGGGACTCTGTAGCAGGAAAAGAATAGCCTTCTGTTAATTTTGGCATACATGTGTTTTGCACTCTGGAGACAAAGATAGTATATATCTAAGTGAAAGGTAGATAATCAGAAATCATTTCATTGAAAATTCCCATTTCTTACTGACCTTTTCCTAAGCATCACAATTTAATAAATATTTTACTTTGAAAAGTCAGGTGAACATCATTGAAAGGCATTAGTAATAGGATTGTCAGTCTTAACTAATTTTGAATTATTATGAATTATTTCTTGTGATTGCAAAGAATATTTGGCTTATTAGAAGTATGCTGCCTTTTAATTAAGATGGAGTTGTTTCTAAGAGTTTCTCTTGTTGACAAATTAATTCCCATTAGAACCTTATTTCTTACATGAAATTTTATTAGGATATGATATTTAAGTGTTACATTTTGTTGCTTATTATTTAAGGTAAAATCGTTTTTAAAGTTTTTAGTTTGTGCTAGATTCAATAGTTACAGTGAACAAACTTATTTATTTTAGAGACTGATTCAAAGTTAAAGTTTGAAAGAGCAGATAGAGTTGAGCTTCGTATAAATTACTCTGTCCAATAGATGAGAACCCAGCATTATTAATAGAGTTCACTTTTACTGTAAAGCTTCTGGAAGCAAGACAAGTTCATACATTCTTGTCTACAGTAACATACATTACTAACTGTAAATATATTTTTATTGGTGTATGACTGAACAGTCTAGTATTTTTAAGTATTAAGTATTTTTAAGTGTTCAGTAATTAGAAGATTTTCACATATTTAACTTTATTCATAAATACAGTGTAAAAAAAAGTATATTCTGCTTTTATCCATATCAGTATTCTTAGAAGTAGTAGTAGATTACACCACTATAATATCAGTATAAGAAAATGAAATTAATAAGGAAACATCACTTTCATTTTGGAATCAGTGTTATAGAGGCACTGTGACCCCCAACCCCCCCTTTTTTTAAGAGAACAAATGTGTGTAAATGTGTGTAAAGAATGTTGAAAAGGCAAATCTAGAAAAGCCCCCTTTAGAAAATAGAATCAAATGAAAGGTTTATATTAACTTCATATTTCAGTTACTATGATTATTTGTTACTTTACTGTAATTGTTCCTCAATATTCTTGGCCACTTGCTTCCTCTGCCATAGTGATTTTCTAAAACTTACATTTACTACAGAAATCTGTCCTTGTAAAAGGAGTATTCATTAAATATCAAATAAAGTGAAACAAAAAGGAAATAAGAAAGACATTCAGTAATATAACGTGCTGTTAAAAATGATAGGAGATAGAAATTATTATGAGCCAAATATACAATAACTTTAGGGCAATGAAATGTTTTTCAAGTTTCATTGTTAAGTTAAACTTTATATTAGATTTGGAGAAGTTAAAATTATCTAGTATTTTTAAGAATTAAAGTAGAGGCAAAGTTGTTTATTATACCTCTGGTTCCAAAATTAAAAATTTTAAGTGAAATGTTTCCTCTAGTATGGTGAATACTTTTATTGCCATAAAAATATCAGATGATACCTAAATATCTAAGAAATTTTCATAATAATGGAACTGATTGATTTATAAGCAATGCATAAATTTAGTCAGAAACACAAATGGTTTTCTTTACTTTTTATTAATGAAATATCATCATCATCAAGTATTGAGGACTTACTGAGTACATAACCACCTCCCAGTACCTTGAAATACATAGAAGGGAGGGGTAACTAAGGTTCAGTTCTTATCCCTTCGATGCTTACTACATAGCTGGGGAACAAAAAATTATGCACACAAAAAATATGTTTTAAAGCTAGTCTATAATAAAAATTTGAATAGAGAGGAAAGAGGGATCACTGGGATACATCATTATGGGGCGTGAACATACAAGGACCTTATGAATTTATGTCATAAGGAAGCAGCTCAGTTGAAGTATGGGGAAATGTGGGAGCAAGTTTGGAGTAGAAAATTTGCATTGAGTATTTGAAGTATTGAATAGATTGGCTTGGCTAAAACTGAGAATTGTATTTTCTTGAGGAAATAGTGAATGATGAGGAAGGGTAAAATGATTCCAGATTTTGGAAGATCAGGTTTAGAGGCTGAGCTTTAGTCCCTAAGTAGCACGGGATCTAAAGATTTTTGATTCAAAAAGTGTCGAGATAGGAAGGATCTAGAGATGGGGAAAACTGGAAATTATTCATAATAGGAATGCTTTAAAATTTATTGCACACTTTAAAAAAATATTTCTATTGATTTGAGAGAGGGGGGGGAGAGAGAGAAACATCAATGATGAGAGAGAATCATTGATTTGCTGCCTCCTGGGGATCGAGCCTGCAACCGGGGCATGTTCCCTGACCATATGACCTTCTGGTTCATAGGTTGATGCTCAACCACTGAGCCATACTGGCAGGGCATCTACTAAACACTTTCAGACTGTTATCTCAGCAGGCCTGGGCTGGCTAAGGAACCTGAATTATAGTAGCGTCCGCAACATAAAAAAGATTATGAGAGATATAAAGTCCTTGGTCTTTGTGCTCAAGGCACACACCATCTAGCCCTCACAGCATTTTTCCTTACTGCTTCCAGGAGTGGTCTTTGAATACTCAGCATATGCCTAAAGGCAGCCACACTAACCAGTCCAGGTTCATAGTAGATGAAATCTAGTTGCCATTTCAAAGCTATATTCTAGAAAACACTGTGAAGAAAAGAAAATTAGTTTTGTGAATTCCAGATGACAACAGAACCTCCTAGTGGAAATGGCTAGATTAGTAAGAATTGCAGGACTAGAGCTTTGGAATCCTTTGCAGAATGTTGTTATTGAGGTCTTGTAAGTGGAATTAGATCTGTGATGGTGTCAGTGCAGGTCAAGATTACAGAGGGAGGCAGTCTGGCTCGTTTTTGACTTGGCCAGCATTTGAGAAGGATAGATTTCAATGGGGAGTTGAAAGGGAAAAAGATGTGCTCTTTAATTTATCAGAAAATGGTGTTATACATATTCTGTAATTTAAACTTTTTCACATATTAATTTAACTTTCATATATCTTCACTTCCATTTATATATGTCACAGACTTTTTATTACTTCATCCTGTATTTTATGCATTTCTTGTAACTTCTTAACCTCTAGGGCTGCCATAGCCACGTACCATAAACTGGGTGACTTAAAACACAAATTTATTTTCATACCTCTGGAGGCCAGAACTTCGTAATTAAGGTGTCACAGGGTTGGTTCCTTCTAAAGACGCTGAGAATCTGTCCCATCCATGCCTCTCTCTCTTAGCTTCTGGCATTTTCTGGCAGTCCTTGATGTTCCTTGGCTTATAGATTCATGACTCTGATCTCTGCCTATATAATCACATGGTGTTTGCTACTTGTCTGTCTCTGTCTTCTCTTATAGGACACCAGTCATTGGGTTAGTGGCACTCCTAATGACCTCATCTTAACACATTGCGGATGGATCACGAGAATTCGCATGTTTTCATATTACACAGTGTTTTACAAAGTATCATACTTTAAAAAGATAGTAGCTTGTAAGAACATGTAATAAATAACTTCAAAATGCAATGGGTATTTAATTTTAAGGTGTGCCTTTAACATTTATGTAAAAATGTTTTTTGTACTCATTCAATAGAAACGTATCTGGCCACTGGGTAAAGCTAGCAATAAAACTACTGGTCTGCAATGTTAACTTGGTTGTATTTACAAAGAACCTCTTCCCAAATAAAGTCACATTCACAGATACAGGGGTTATGACTTCCACATATCTTTTAGGGAGATACAATTTAGCTCAACAATGGGTATGTTTACTTTCTAAGTTTTTGCCTTTAGAAACAATGCTATAATGAACATTCAAATACATATTTTTATGTATCCTTTCCAAGTATTTCTATAGAATAAATTCTAAGAAATGAAGTTAGAGGGCATTAGAAATACTAATAGATATGGCTGGATTATCTTCTCAAATAGTTGTTACCAAACTCTATATATTCTCATCAACACTAGGATTTAAATTTTTTTTTGCTTTTGACAGTTGCACTGGCCAAAAAAGTCTCATTGTTCCATTTGTAGTTAATTATCTTTACATGTCTGTTGGTCATTTATATTTCTTACGTGAATTGCTTTTGTTGTCTTTAGACCATTTTTCTACCTGGTTTTTTCGTAGTAACTGGAAGAACTCTTTAGGGATAGTAATTAAATTAAAAATTACAATATTTTTGGCAGTCGTTTTGTTTATCTTTGATAGAACTATTTTTGGTGTTTTTGGTCACTGTATTGGTTTTACATTTTTGTGTATCAGGTTTTTATTTAATACTGTCCTAGCTCAGAATTGCAAAAATATTTACTCACATTTTCCTAGTACTTTTATGGTTTTATTTTGAACATATTATCTTTGATATTTTTGGAAGTGACTTTGGAAAATGAGTATAGTAGAAATCCAGCTTTATATTTTTACAAATGGCTAGTTATTCCAGTACCAATTCTTTTCTCCCACCTATTTGAAATGCTACCTTTATAATTTACTTAATAAATTACCAGATTGTTTAGATCCACTTCTGCATTCTCTTCTATTTATTTTATTTATTTGTCAGTACACAGAGTTTTAAATTTGTGTAGCTTTATAATGATGATATTATGTGATTAGCATTAAGTCCTTCATTACTCTCCTTTTCAGTATTTTCGGGCTATTTTTATGTGCTTATGCATAATATTTTTTGAGTACAAAAGTAACACCCAATTATACTCATTGTTTAAAGTGTGCACACACGCACACAATGTACTGTACAGAGTTAAAGGTTAAAATCATCCTTTAACTCTCATTTCTCAATACAATTAGGCTCCATAGAAAGCTCTTAATTGTTTGATGTGACTCTTCCCCTTTTTATATGCATAGGATGTGTATATTTTATATTTACATCTGTCTGCATTTTACCTAAAAGGGGTCATATTCTGGGCAGTTTATATGAGGTACATTTAGATCTACCTCAAGGTTAAAAAAAAAATTTTATTATGGAAACTTAAGCACATGCAAAGTAAGATAGTATTATCATCTCATAGCTAATCTTGTTTGCTTTATATTCCTACTCACTTTCCCCACTCTGACCCCCCCCACACACACACCTGAATTATTTTTAAGTAAATCCCAGGCGTGTGAGATTTTTTCTCCCCTGGTCATTTTGGCTAGATGTTTATTAATTTTATTTTTTTAATGGTTTTAGTTTAGTCCTGGACAGGTGACTTAGTTGGTTGGAGGGTCATCCTGTACACCAAAAGGTTGCTGGTTTGATTCCCGGTCAGGGCACATACCTAGGTTGCAGGTTCTATCCCCAGTTGGGGTGCATATGGGAAGCAACCGATCGATGTTTCTCTATCTCTTCCCCCTCCCTTCCTCTCTCTCTAAAATCAATAAACAGCTCAGCTGGTGTGGCTCAGTGGTTGACCACCTGGTACTTGAATGGTCAGGGCACATGCCCGGGTTGCAGGCTCCATCCCCAATAGGGGGCGTGCAGGAGGCAGCAGATCAATGATTCTCATTAATGTTTCTATCTCTCTCCCTCTCCCTTCCTCTCTGAAATCAATAAAAATATATTTTAAAAAATAAAAATAAAGTCAATAAACATATCCTTGGGTGAGGATTAAATAATAGATTTTCATTTAATTGATTTCTATTATTTTTCTTGTTTTCTACTAATATTTTACTGGCTTCTACTCTGATCTTTATTATTTACTTCTGGTTAGTTTGGGTTTAATTTACTTCTAGTTTTTCTTAAGGTAGTAACTACTAAGGTGATTTGAGACCTGTTTTCATCTAATACAGATATTTAGTGCTATCCATATCCTCCTAAATATACTTTCGTGGCGTCTCACATATTGGATATGTTGTATTTTCATTTTCATTTTTTAAGTTTCTTTCTGATTTTCCTTTTCATTTCTTTGACCCACTGGTTCTTTTAGATGTATGCATTTTAGTTTCCAGAGATTTATGGATTTTTTCAAGATGTCTTTCTATTATCAATTTCTAACCTAATTCCATTTTTTTGGGAGACTAAATGTATATGAATCCTTTTTATTGAGCAGTGTTTTATAGCCCAAAATGTCGTCTAAATTGGTGTTCTTCATACACTTAAAAATATGCATTCCAGTCTTGTTGGGTGGAGTATTGAGCAAATGTTAATTATATCAAGTTAGTATATTTTCTATTTGCTCTATCAATTGTTGAGAAAGGAGCACTGAATTCTTCCACTATATAAATTTGTTTCTCCTTGGAATTCTATAGTTTTGCTTCATATATTTTAGATGCATAAACTTTCATAGTTATGTCCTCTCAAAGAATTAACCATCACGAAATGACCCCCATCGTCCCTGATATACTTTGTTCTGAAATCAACTTTGATATTAATATAGCCACTGAAGCTTTCTTTTGATTAGTGCTATAGTCATTTTTGCCCAACCTTTAGTTGGGTTGTTTGTTTCTTATTGTTGAGTTTTAAGAGTTCTTTGTCTAAACACATTCACTATTAGATGTGTGTTTTCTCATATATTTTTCTCCCTGTATGTGGCTTTTCATTCTTTTATCAGTGTATTTTGTAGAACAGATATTTTTAATTTTAACAAAATCCAAATTATCAATTTCTTTCTTTCATAGATTGTGCAGGTTTTTTTTGTTGGTATTTCTAAAAAGTGAATCCCAAGGTTACCTACATTTTCTACTGTTATATTTTGGAAATTTTATAGCTTTGCATTTGACATTTAGATCTATGACCAATTTTGCATTAATTTTTATGAAAGGTGTTAAGATCAGTGTCTAGATTGGGGTTTGTTTTTTGCATACGGATATGTAGTTTTTCACCATTTTTCAAAAATATATCCTTTCTCCATTGGATTGTCACTGATCCTTTGTCAAAGATCTCTTGAATGTGTTGGTTTACTTCTGGGCTCTATTCTCTTCCACAGATCTGTTTCTTCTCGCCAAAATTACACTACCTTGATTACTATAACTTTATAGTAAATCTTGAAGTCAGATAGTGTCAGTCTCTGACATTGTTCTTTTTCTTCAGTGTCATGTTGGCTAGTCTGGGTCTTTTGCCTTCCCCATAAACATTTTTTTTTCTTTATTTTATTTTATATATTTCTCCCATATAAACGTTAGAATCAGTTTGTTGATACCCACAAAATAACTTTGGGATTCCCTTGAATCTATAGATATAGTTGGGAAAAACTGACATCTTAACAATATTTTGTTTTCCGATCCATGAATGTAAAATACCTTTTTTATTTACGTTTCCTTTTATTTATTTCATCAGAATTTTGTAAATATAAAGCCATAATATATATTTTGTTAGATTTATACTTATTTTTCTTTTCTGTGTGTGCTAATGTAATTGGCATTTGTTTTTAAATTATAAGTCCCAGTTCACTGCTATATAGGAAAGCAGTTGACTTTTGTATATTAACCTTGTAGCCTACAACTTTGCTATACTTGGTTATTTATCCCAGGAGTTTTGTTGTTTTTTTAATTCTGTGGGATTTTCTTTATAGATAATCATGCCATGTGCAAGCAAAGACAGTTTGTTTCTCCCTTTCCAATGTGTATTTTTATTTCCATTTCTCCTTGCATTAGGTAAGGCTTCCAGTAGAGTTGAATAGGAGTGGTGAAAGGGGACTTTGTTCCTTGCTTTGTACTTCATACTGAGTCAGAAAGCATATAGTTTGTTAGTAGTATGCATGATGTTAGCTTAGGTTTTATAGATGTCCTTTATCAAGTTGAGGAAGTTCACCTCTATTCTTAGTTTGCTGAGAGTTTTTATCATGGGTGTGGGATTATATCAAATGCTTTTCGGCATCTATTCATGTGATCATTTGGTTTTTCTTCTGTAGCTTCTTAATGTGATGGATTACTTTAGTTGATTTTTTAAAATTTTTGTAAATTTTTGTTATTGTTAATCCTCACTATAGGATGTTTTTCCATTGATTTTTTTAGAGAAAGTGGACGGGGGAGTAGAGAAAGAAACATCAGTGTGAGAGAGACACATTGATTGGTTGCCTCCTGCAACACTCTGACTGAAGCCAGGGATCCAGCCTGCAACCAGGGTACAAACCTGCAATCCTTCAGTCCATGGCCCAACACTCTCTCCATCGAACTGAGCCAAATCGGCTAGGGCACTTTAGTTGATTTTTGAATGTTGAATCAAATGCTGCATATCTGGAATAAATCCAACTTGATCATGGAATATAATTCTTCTTATGTATTGTTGGTTTCAACTTACTGAGAATATTTTCATCTATGTTCATGAGATGTATTCATCTGTAATTTTGTTGTTGTTATAGCTTTGTCTGGTTTTGGTATTAGGGTAACTGGCCTCAAAGAATAGTTGAGTGTTCCGTCTGCTTCTGTCTTTGTAGGGAATTTGTGTAATTTCTTAAATGTTTAGTGAAATTCGTCAGTGAAACCACCTGGGCCTAGTGTTTTCTGTTTTGGAAGGTTATTCATTATAGATTGAATTTCTTTAATAGAGGTTTATTCTGATTAGCTAGTTTTCCTTGTGGGAATTTTGGTAGATTGTGTCCTTCAAATAATTGGTTCATAACATCTACATTTGGGCACATAGGTCCTCTTTCATTTTTGTTATTTTTGTCTTCCCTCTTTTTATCTTGGTTACCTTACCCTGTCTAGAAATTTATCAATTTTATTGGTCTTTTCATATCTCCCTTTGATTTCCTGTTTTTTATTAGATTGATTTCTGCTGTAATTTTTTTCTGCTTATTTTGGATTTAATTTGCTCTTTTTCTAGTTTCCTAAAGTAGATGCTTAGTTTATTGATTTTAGATCCTTTTTTGTTGTTTTCTTAGATATGCATTCAATGCTATAAATTTCTCTCTAAGCATTGCTTTTGCTGTATCCCACAAATTTTGGCCCAGAATGTGGTCTCTCTTGGTGATTATTCCATGTGAGCTTGAGAAGAATGTGTTGTTGGATGAAGTCGTCTATAAATGGGAACTAGTTCCAGCTGATTGATGGTTGGATGGTGTTGAGTTCAACTCTGCCCTTACTGGTTTTCTGCCTACTGGATATGTCTATTATTGATAGAGGGGTATGGAAATCTCCAGCTAAAATAATCAGTTCATTTGTTTTTCCATGTGATTCATTCAGCTTTTGTCTCAAGTATTTTGATGCTCTGTTGTTAAATGCATACACATGAAGGATTATGTGTTCTTGGATAATTGACCCCTTTATCATTATGCAATGCCCCTTTTTATTCCAGATAATTTTCCTTGCTCTGAAGCATGTTTTGCCCACAATTAATATAGCTACTCCAGCTTTGTTCAGTTACTGTCAGCATAGTATATTTTCTTTTATCCCTTTGCTTTTAATTAATTAATTTGTTTTATTTATCTTTTGAAATATACCTTTATTAATTTCAGAGAGGAAAGGAGAGGGAGAGAGAGATAGAAACATCAATGATGAGAGAGAATCATTGATTGGCTGCCTCCTGCACGCCCCCTACTGGGGATCAGCTCACAATCCGGGCATATGCCTTTGATTGGAATCAAACACGGGACCCTTCAGTCCACAGGCAGTTGCTCTTTCCATTGAGCCAAACCGGCTAGTGCCCTTTGCTTTTAATTTATATGTCCTTATAATAAATATAGGTTTCTTGTAGGCAACATATAGTTGGTTGTTTCCTTTAATCCACTCTGTCAATCTATCTTTTATTTGGTGTTTTTAGACCATTTACATTTAAAGTGATTATTGATTAATTACATTAATATTGACTATATTTGTTAACTGTTTTTTTATTTATGGCCTTTGTTTTTTCCACTCTTATTCTGCTTTGTTTGGTTTTAATTGAACATTTTATATGATTTCATTTTCTTTCCTAAGAAGTAATTTATACTTTTTTTAAAAAAAATTTTGCCATCGTTTGTAGTGTACACTTACAGTCAATCTGTGTCCAATTTTAAATGGGTGGTAGCAGTACCTTGTTTTTATTTTTAATTTTTATTTATTGATTTGAGAGAGAAAAAGAAACATCAGTTTGTTGTTTCAGCATAGTATATTTGCTGAAACGTTTAGTAAAATTTAGTTTCACTTTATTTATGCATTCACTGATTGAGTCTTGTATGTGCTCTGACCAGGATTGAACCTTGGCATATTGGGACAACTCTCTAACCAACTGAGCTACCCAGCCAGGGCAGTAGCAGTACCTTATAACAGAGAATGCGCATTGCTTCCCCTTATAACATTGCTGTTATTCATTTCACTTACCCATAAGCCATAATCACCAAATGCATCTACTTTTAATTTATGTATTGGCTATTGGAAATTTTGAAATTGCTTATATGATTCACATTGTATTTCTATTGTACAGTGCAAGTTTGGCAGTTTTCAAAGTAATATGACAGAAGTGCAAATCATGTATAAATCCCGTCACAAAGGAATAACTAAATAAGATTTTTGTCTATATCCTCCTGGGTTTGTTTGCGTAAATTCTTTTGCACGAATTCTTGAGTAATGTACATATGTGCTTACTCTCAGCAAACACACCTCATAAGCACAGACATGAATTTTTTATTGACAATGTTTCATGTCAGTGAGTATATCATTTTCAATGGATACCTATGGATTTACCAATCTCAAGGGATAGACAGCATCACTATCTTGAATTTGGGGGTATTACTAAGTAAAATAAGGGTTACTTGAATACAAGCACTGGAATATTGTGACAGTTGATCTGATAACCAAGATAGCCATTTAGTGACTAATGGGTGGTTAGTGTATACAGCATGGATATACTGGACAATAGGATGATTCATATCTGGGTGTGATGAAGCTAAGATGAAGAGTATGGTATGTTTTGGCATCTGCAGATTACCATAGGTTAAGAAAGAGCTTGAATCCTTGCCAAAGAGTTTGGACCTTATTCTTAACATATAGGAACCTATGTTGACCTATAAATAAAAAGTGAGAGGCAACAAACATTTATTTGAGATCGATCAATAAGAATAGTTAATCTGGAAAGCACTGATTCAGACAGAAGTCCGAATAGTGTTCTGATTAGGAAACAAAGGCAATGGGTATTTATGAGAAAGGGAAGGATAACAATTATATCAGTTGCCAAAACCGGTTTGGCTCAGTGGATAGAGCGTCGGCCTATGGACTGAAAGGTCCCGGGTTCGATTCCGGTCAAGGGCATGTACCTGGGTTGCGGGCACATCCCCCGTGGGAGATGTGCAGGAGGCAGCTGGTCGATGTTTCTCTCCCATCGATGTTTCTAACTATCTATCTCTCTCCCTTCCTCTCTGTAAAAAATCAATAAAATATATTAAAAAAAAAAAACAATTATATCAGTAGAAGGAAGGCATTTCTATTGGTGTAGATAACAAAACATAGTGATGTTAATTCTAAACAGTGTTTTTAATTTCAATTCAGTAGTATAACTGCTTTCTTGTTATCTTTCCAACTAGTTTGGTACACAGTGTTGCTTTAGGCAAATTCCAGAGGTCATCTCACCCTGTTTTAACATTCCCAAGATTTGGGGCATAAGACATGCAAGGCAGTTCCGCTAGAATAGCAGCTCCAGCTCCATTTTAAAGTAGCTCTGTTTATATTATTGTTTACATTATTATGTTTTTAAGCATGAATCTATTAAAAGATAATTGGTAAGAAGAATTTATAGAGAACAAAATAGATACACTAACACTGTAAAAGGTCTGCTTAAAGGGAATTAGTTGCCAGATAATTTACACATTAAACATATAGAACATTCAAGTTATTAAATGTATACATGGGATCTAAGAGTCACCCTTTCCACTTACTAGTATAGACAACATCATTGGCTCGTTTTTGTCTTTACATAGTATAATTTTATGGAGTTACTGTTATTATATAAAATCCTCACATTCCCTCTCCACCCGCAAGTTCATGATTTATTGATGGTAAAGATCTTTTAAAAGAAAAAAACAACAACACATGATCTACCTTTTATTTTATCAGCTAGCTTCCTACTCCTTTGTGGAGGTTGCAATCAAACATCTAGTTATGGGTATTCATTTCAGTGATAAAAACCAGAGCTAGAAATGCTCATGCATTTTGAATAAAAGTTGCCTTTTGAAACTAGCAACATTGAGCTTTCTGAGGAAATACATAAAACCCGATGAATAATTTTTCAAATTATTGACTAGGTAATTATTAATGTTTTACACTACAATTTTAAATCTGCAATTGTGAATAAAGTGCCAATATTAAAAACAACTTCAGAAACATACCGCTGCCCCCCTTCTTTTTCTTTCCTTTTCTTCTTCTTCTTCTTCCTCTTCTTCTTTTTTCTTTTTCTTTTTTTTTGCGCCTAATTCTTATGCATAATGTATGGTAGAGTCTCAAATGTTGTACTTAATGTCCTTAGTTAGGTTGTACATTGAATTTAAACTTATTTACTCTCGGATTAACCTTATCTTTGCATGTCCTTTCCCCCACCTTGATTGTACATATAAAAGTCAAACACTTTAAATGTATGAGATATATATATACACACATACACACACACACACACACACACATATCCCTGTGAGTTTCTTTAAAAACGTGAATAATATGAGTTGCTACATATAAAATAACAAGTATGGAAGACAGAGCCAATTGAATTTAAACTTATCTTGATTAATCATGTTTAAAAGTTCAGAAGACTTAAAAGGACAGTTTGTGAAAGAAATAATAGACTTTGACCGTCATTACAGACATAAGCTATCATTGCCAAAGTTTGCTTTTTTATTACTTTACTAGAGGCCCGGTGCACAAAAATTTGTGCACTGGGAAGGGTGGGGGGTCCCCCAGCCCGGCCTGTGCCCTCTCACAGTCTGGGACCCCTCGGGAGATAACGACCTGCTGGCTTAGGCCTGCTCCCGGGTGGCAGAGGGCAGGCCCAGTCCCTAGGTGCAGCCCCTGGTCGGGCTCAGAGCAGGGCCGATTGGGGAGTTGGGGCGCTGCCCCGTCATGCACAGAGCAGGGCAGATTGGGAGGTTGCAATGCCACCCTCAGTCACGCTCAGGGTAGACTGATTAGGGGGTTGGGGCACCGCCCCCTGTTATACTCAAGGCAGGGTCAATGGGGAGGTTGCAGCGCCACCCCCGTCACGCACAGAGCAGGGCCAATCAGGGGGTTGGGGCGCTGCTCCCTGTCACTCACAGAGCAGGGCCAATCGGGGTTGGGGCGCTGCCCCCTGTCACTCACAGAGCAGGGCCAATCAGGGGGTTGGGGCGCTGCCCCCTGTCACTCACAGAGCAGGGCCAATCAGGGGGTTGGGGCGCTGCCCCCTGTCACTCACAGAGCAGGGCCAATCAGGGGGTTGGGGCGCTGCCCCCTGTCACTCACAGAGCAGGGTCCATCAGGGGGGTTGGGGCGCTGCCCCCTGTCACTCACAGAGTAGGGCCAATAGGGGAGCTGGGGCACCGCCCCCTGTCACACACAGAGCAGAGTGGATCAGGGGTTGGGGCGCTGCACCCTGTCACACTCAGGGTAGAGCCAAAGGGGAGGTTATGGCTCTACCCTGTCACACACAGAGCAAGGCCTGTGGAGGAGAGTTGGGGCACCACCCACTATCACCCACAGAGCAGGGCCGATCAGGGGGTTGGGGCACCGCCACTGTCACACTCAGGGCAGGGCCGATGGAGAGGTTATGGCTCTATCCTGTCACATACAGAGCAGGGCCTGTGGGGGCGGGGGGTTGGGGCGCTGCACCCTGTCACACACAGAGCAGGGCCTATCAGGGGGTTGGTGCGCCGCACCCTGTCAAACACAGAGCTGCAGGGCAATCGGGGGATTGGGGAGCTCCCCCCCTATCAGGCACAAAGCAGGGCTGATCCGGGGGTTTGGGCGCTGCCCCCTGTCACGCTGATCCCAGTGCCAGGAGCCTCGCTGCTCTGCTGATCCCAGTGCCGGGAGGCATATTACCCTTTTACTATATAGGATAGAGGCCTGGTGCACGGGTTGGGGCTGGCTGGTTTGCCCTGAAGGGTGTCCTGGATCAGGGTGGGTGTCCCCACTGGGGTGCCTGGCCAGGCTGGCTGAGGGGCTGAGGGCTGTTTTCCCGCTGGCAGTTGACTAAAAGCTTCCAACTGCTCCTTGTTTTCTTTTTATTTTTTTTATTCTGGGCCAGCTTTAGCTCTGAGGCGTCGCTGCTGAAAACATGGATACAATGTTGCGGTCCGGGGCTGACTGACAGCCGGTTTTGTTTAGCTTCTTACTTGCAACATAGTAATAGTTGCTTAGAGTTGCAGTTGAGAGGCCGCCAAGTGAGGAGGGGAACGTTGGAGTCTGCAGTTCCTGGAGGAAGCAAGCCTCCCTGCTCGCTTCAGTGCCTGGCTGCCGGCCGCCATCTTGGCTGACAGTTAATTTGCATAAGGATACGCTGATTAGCCAATGGGAAGGGTAGCGGTCGTATGCCAATTACCATGTTTCTCTTTTATTAGTGTAGATGCTTTTAGGCACTATGCTATTCTATTTTCAGCAATGTTCACTTTTAATTTTTAAAGGGAAACTTACAAGTTATTAGAAATTCTTCTTGGGTTACAATTTCTAGATAAGAAAGATGTTTCTTTTTGTTTTATTTTTTCCTTCCAGACTTGTACCATAGTGTGACTTGAATTGGTATTTTTCGTGTGTGTTGGTGTGTGTGTGTGTGTGTGTGTGTTTCAAATCAATATCCAGTCATTTGAATAGCTAAAATATTCACCTGGTTGAAAATCAAAAAATATGTAAAGCAATTGAAAAGTTTCTCTTCCATCTTGTCCATACCTTTGCCTACTTTTTCCTTCCCTGACAAAGCACACACACAGAACCCCTAACAGCTAGCAACTGTTTCTAGTTTCCTGTGTCCCTTTTTAAACAGTTTTATTTATACTTAGGCAAATGCAAATTACTTATTCTTGTTACTGCTTTTGTGCCTAAATGTAAGCATACTATTCCCTTCATTTTATATCTAGCTTTTTTCTTCTGTAAAGTATCTTGTCATTACTTAAAGAGCCTCTTTATTATTATTATTATTTTTATGCAGCTGTATAGTATTGTATAGCTGAAGTGTGAAGTATGTTTTAATTGAGTGGGTATTTTTCTTAATCTAGGAAATTTCACTTGCCCGAGTAATTTTGGATAATTTTCAGGTTCTAAAAATTTGAATTAATAAATGTAAGATTTAAAATATTTTAATAGAAGTCTTTTAAAAATGTGTTACCTTTTTACCCAAGTTTAGTTAAATAAACACATTATTGAACTTATTTCAATTCACATATGATAAACTAGGTCACCTATGTGAACAGTTTGATTATGTAACATTTCTCACCCCTGCTAATTATCAGAAATTTATACCGCAGTATTTTATAAATTTATTACTATTCTGCATAGGCAAGATTGTTTGAGTAATGCTTGCCTATATTTTCTGATCATGTGGGCTCAACTGCAGAGAACTTGTGGCAGTTGTGCTTTTGAGAAAGCACTCAATTCTGCTTTCTATCAGGAGAGTTGATATTGGTATTATGAGTCCTAGTGGGGAAAACCATGTACTTACTAGCTATATCAGAGATCATACATTTTCCTGTGCCAAGCTTTTTGTTTTTTCTAAATGAATTTTAAATTTCTCAGCAGGTTTGCTTCTTGTTGACTTTGTGATTATGTATTTCATCTTATTCTTTAGCAATTCCTGTTCATTAAAGTATAACCCAACCATTTGTGTAGTTTGAGAGAATCTAGTTACCTGACTAGTCCACTGACTTTTTTGAAGGTAATTTCCTTAGTAAGTAAGGCTTATTGAAGAGAGGAACTGCTGCTTCTTCCCTATGATTTGGATGACTGAAGACGACCAGAGTGTCATAATTAGTAGGATATAACAGGTTGAGTGTTAACACTTTGGGCGGGCGGTTGGGGGGAGTGTCAGCTAAGGGATCCTATAGATCAGCGGTTTTCAACCTGTGGGTCAGGTCCCCTTTGGGGGTCGAATGACCCTTTCACAGGGGTCACCTAAGACCATCGGAAAACACATATATAATTACATATTGTTTTTGTGATTAATCACTATGCTTTAATTATGTTCAATTTGTAACAATGAAATTGGGGGTCACCACAACATGAGGAACTGTATTAAAGGGTCGAGGCATTAGGAAGGTTGAGAACCATTGCCTTTGGGGGTGGAACAACCCTTTCACAGGGGTCGCCTAAGGCCATCGGAAAACACATACATCATTACATATTGTTTTTGTGATTAATCACTATGCTTTAATTATGTTCAATTTGTAACAATGAAAATACATCCTGCATATCAGATATTTACATTACAATTCATAACAGTAGCAAAATTACAGTTATGAAGTAGCAACGAGAATAATTTTATGGTTGGGTGTCACCACAACATGAGGAACTGTATTAAAGGGTCGCGGCATTAGGAAGGTTGAGAACCACTGCTATAGATGAAAACCGAGATTTGAAAGGTGAGCAAGGTTAACCAGGTAAAAAAGGAGGGTGAGAGAGAGGGAGGATGGAACTGAAATAGAAGGACAGGATCTTTTTTTTTTTCTTCTTTTTTCAGAGAGGAAGGGAGAGGGAGAGAGAGATAGAAACATCAATGATGAGAGAGAATCATTGATTGGCTGCCTCCTGCATGCCCACTACTGGGGATTGAGCCTGCAACCCAGGCATGTGCCCTTGACTGGAATCAAACCTGGGACCCTTCATTCCGCAGGCTGATGCTCTATCCACTGAGCCAAACCAGCTAGGGCAAAGGTCAGGATTTGAGAGGATAATGAGTTAGAGAAAGACTGTCCCATGTATCTTCAAAATTAAATGAGACAGAGGAGACCTACATGGCTACAGGCAGGACCTGAGTTAGGGTGAGAGTGTGAGTGGATGAATGTGTGTGAGGGGCAGTGTGGGTGGGTGTGGTGTGGGTGGGCATCTCTGGAGTGGGAGTTCCGGGGAGTGGTTCAGGCACTTCTGTCAGAGGAGCTGCCAACTGCTATGTGCTGCTGGGCCTGGGAGAGTGCTCAATTTGAAGGAGCAGGAGGGTATTCCACAAGGGGGCTGCAGGGAATGGTTCTGCGCCAGTGCCCCTAGACCACAGACAGATGCACATGGCCCCACTGCTGGGACCCTAAGCACCGGACATACAGACCAGACATAGCAACTTGGTGTGCCTGAGGACCAGCTGGCTACATTGACAAGCAGTGCGTGGGGCCTACCATATTGGTGGTGGGGATGGGGGGACACCCTGCCCCATCCATAGTGGGGACTCCTGGCCGCCCCACCTCCTCCACAGTGGAGGACCCAACCTTCCCTGACTTGTCCATGAGCAGAGTGATCAGCCCACTCTGCCATATTGCCCCAGCCCTGCCACCAGTGGAACAGCGCCCAGCCTACCTCACCCCTTCCACCAGAGAACAGTGCTCAGTCCTCCCTGCTATCTTGACACGTGGCCCACCTGGATACAGGGACCTGCTGCTCTAACCATCTGACACCGCCTGGTAGATGTGACCTGACACCCTCATACACACAGACCTGCCACAGCAATCCTGTGTATCTAACCTGGAACTACCATATTGGACCCACTGCTGCAACCCAGCATGGCCAGTCACCTCTGGACGCATGTACCTGCCCCTGCTACCCTTGTCTGCCTCGCCGGGTGCACCAGACTACCAGACTGCTAAAATGAAGAGACAAAGAACTCCCAAAGGAAAGAAGCGGAGGAATCACCAGAAAAGGAACTAAATGAAATGGAGGCAAGTAGTTTGTCAGAAAAAGAATTCAAAGTAATGGTTATGAGGGTGCTCAAGCAACTTAGAACTACAAACAACTTAATGAGAATTGTAAGTAACTTAATGAGAGCTATACCAACATGACAAAAGAGGTTGAGGGTCAACCTGGGAAACACCGGTTCAATTCCTGGTCAAGGCGCATGCCTGGGTTGCAAGCTCAAATACCAGTGGGGGGCGTGAGGGAAGAAGCCTATCAATGTTTCTCTCTCATTGATGTTTCTATCTTTCTGTTCCTCTCCTCTCTCTCTTTAAAATCAATTTTGAAAAACATATTTTTTAAAATGAAGTTGAAACAATAAGAATCAATGGGTAGGGGAGAATGGGTGGGAAGAGATCAGCCAAAGAACTTGTATGCATATATGCATAACCCCTGGACACAGGTGATGAAAGCCTGGGACAGGCTGGAAGCAGTCACTGGGGGGCAAATGGGACCATATATAATACTTTCAACAATAAAGGCTTATAAAAAAAGAAGAATCAATGGGAAATGAACAATAACATAGTTGAAATAAATAATACCCCAGGAGTAGACTAGAAGAAGTTGAGGGCAGAATCAGCTCATCAGAAGAGAAGGTAGTAAAAAACACACATTCAAAGTAGCATTTGGGGGAAAAAATATCAAAAAGCAGGAGGAGCTTTGGGACAACATGGAGTGTAACAACATCTGCATAATTGGGGTATCAGATAAAGAAGAATCTGAGCAAGGACTAGAGAACCTGTTTCAAGCAATAATGACTGAACACTTCCCTGGCATGTGCACACACAGTGCACACAACAAAACACAGTTCTAATCAACATGAACCCAAAAAGACCCACGCCAAGACACATAATTAAAATGCCAAATGTTAAACACAAAAAATCTTAAAGGCTTCAAGAGAGACAGAAAGTTACCTACACAGGAGCTCTCACTAGACTGTCAGTTGATTTATCAATAAAAGCACTTCAGCCCAGAGAGAGTGGCATGAATTATACAAAGTAATGAAAAGCAAGGGGCTGAATCCAGGACTACTCTATCCAGCACAGCTATCATTCAAAATTGATGGTGAAATTAGGAGCTTCACAGACAAAAAAGGCTAGAGGAATTTATTACCATCAAACCAGCACTGCAAGAAATCATACAGGGACTGTTGTAAGAAGAAATAGAGAGGGAGGAACATAGGCATAAAGAATAAGATGGCAGCAAATAGTATCAGTAATAACCTTAAATATAAGTGGCTTAAATGTGCCAATCAAAAGACCTAGGGTAGCTGAATGGATATGGAAACATGACCTATATATATATTCTGTCTATAAGAGACCCACCTCAGAACAAAAGGTTTGAAAGTGAAGGGATGGAAAAAGAATTTCCAGGTAAATGGAAATGAAAAAAAAGGCTGGGGTACAAAAATACTCATATCTGACAAAATAGACTTTAAAATGAAGACCGTAACACAACACAAGGCCACTAAAGGGGTTGATCCAAAAAGACGATATAACCCTGATAAACGTAAATGCACCCAATCTAGGAGTACTCAAATATATATTTTTAAAATTCAGGAGGAATTAAAAGGAGAGATTGACAGCAATATAACCATGATAGGGGACTTGAAACCTCACTGAGATCACTGGATACATCCTCTAGACAAATCAGTAAGGAAATAGCAACCCTAAATGACACATTAAATCAAATGGATTTAATAGACATTTTCAGATCATTTCACCCCAAAGCTACAGAATATACATTCTGCTCAAGTACACATGGGACTTTCAAAGATAGACCACATGACAGGACACAAACTAAGTCTCTACAAATTCAAGAAGATAGAAATCATATCAAGCATTTTCTCATCACAATGGCCTGAAACTGGAAATCAACAATAAAAAACATTCAGACATATGAAGGCTAAGTAGCATGTTATTAAACAAGGACTGGGTTACCATTGAAATCAATTTGTTTCTTCCCAGAAACAAATGAAAGTGAACACACAACAACCCAAAACCTACGGATCACAGCAAAAGCAGTCCTGAGAGGGAAGTTCATAGCACTACAGGCCTACTTCAATAAATAAGAAAAATTGCTAATAAACTGTCTAACCCTACAGCTTGAATAACTAGAAAGAGAACAAGAAAAGCCCAGAGTAAAGACAGAAGAAGGAAGAAAAGAGAAAGAGCAAGTAGAAGGAAGGAAATAATGATCAGAACAGAAATAAATGACATATGGATCAATGAAACCAAAAGCTGGTTCTTTGAAAAGATAAATAAGATTGACGAACTTTTAGCCAGACTCATCAAGAAACACAGAGGACCCAAATAAATAAAATCAGAAATGAAAGTGGTGAAGTAAGAGCTGACACCACAGAAATACAAAGGATTCTAAGCAAATACTATGAACAAATACTATGAAATATGCCATCAAGCTAGAAAACATGGATGAAATGGACACATTCCAAGAAAAATACAACATTGCAAAACTAAATCAGGAAGAATCAGAAACTCTGAGTAGCCCAATAACAACTGATGAGATTGAAGTAGTAATTAAAAAAAAAAAACGGCGAACAAAAGCTCTGTCCATGACTGCTTCACAGGGTAGTGTTACCAAATATTGAAAGAAGAACTAACACTTATCCTCCTCAAACTATTCCAGAAATCCAAGAGGAAGGAACACTTTCAAGCTCTTTTCCCTAGGCCAGCATTATCCTAATTCCAAAACCAGATAAAGACACAACAAAGAAAGAGAATTACAGGCCAATATCTCTGATGAACATTGATGCTAAAATCCTCAACAAAATATTAGCAAATCAGAGCCAGCAATATATTAAAAAAGATCATACACCATGACCAAGTGGATTTTATTAGAGGGATGCAAGGCTGGTACAACATTCGCAAACAAGTAAATGTAATACATCATATAAACAAATTGAAAGACAAATCACATGATCATATCAATAGATACAGAAAAAGCATTTGACAACATCTAACTCATTTTTGATAAAAACTCCCAGCAAAGTGGAAATAGATAGATCATACCTCTACATAATAAAGCCCATATATGACAAACCTACACTCAACATCATACTTAATGGGCAAACACTAAAAGCATTTCCCCTCAGAACAGGAGCAAGATAGATTTGTCTTCTTTCACCACTTTTATTCAACATAGTACTGCAAGTTCTAGCCACAGCAATGAGATAAGAATAATGAATAAAAGGCATCCAAATTGGAAAGGAGGAAGTAAAACTCCAATTATTCACAGACGACATGATATTGTACATAGAAAACCCTAAAGACTCCACCAAGGAACTGCTGGACTAAACAAATTATTTAGGCAATGTAGCAGGATAATTAATACCCAGAAATTATTTTTATACAACAATAATGAACTCTCAGAGAATCTAAAAACATCAATCCCACTTGCTATTGCAACAAAAAGATTAAGATACTTAGGAATAAACTTAACCAAGCAAATAAAAGACCTGTACTCAGAAAACTATAGAACATTGCAAAAAGAGGGAAGACATAAACAAGTGGAAGAATATAAATTGTATTCCTGGATAGGTAGAGTTAACATTAAAATGTCCATGCTACCCAAAGCAATCCCTACTAAAATACCAACAGCATATTTCACAGATCTAGAACACACTCTCCAAAAATTTTTATGGAACTAAACAAGACCCCAAATAGCTGCAACAACCTTGAGAAAGAAGAACAAAGTTGGAGGAATCACAATACCAGATATCAAGTTATATTACAAAGCCACTATATTCAGAACAGCCTGGTATTGGCACAAGAACAGGCCTATAGATCGATGGAACAGAACATAGAACCCAGAAATTGACCCAAGTCATTATTCTCAATTAATATATGATAAAGTAGGCAAGAACATACAATGGAGTACAGATTGTCTCTTCAATAATGGTATTGGAATAGTTGGACAGGCACATGTAAAAAAACAAAACTAGACTACCAACTTACACCATATATAAGAATACACTCAAAATGGATAAAAGATATAAATGTAAGTTGTGAAACCATAAAAATCCTTGAAGAAAATGTAGGCAGCAAAATACCAGGTGTCTCATGTTGCAAAATTTTCACTGATACAACTAGGGCAAGAAAAACAATGGAAAAAATAAATAGGACTACATCAAAATACGAGCATCAAATTGAAAATTGCCGAAACCGGTTTGGCTCAGTGGATAGAGCGTCAGCCTGCGGACTGAGAGGTCCCGGGTTCGATTCTGGTCAAGGGCGTGTACCTGGGTTGCGAGCACATCCCCGGTGGGGGATGTGCAAGAGGCAGCTGGTCGATGTTCCTCTCTCATCAATGTTTCTAACTCTATCTCCCTTCCGCTCTGTGAAAAATCAATAAAAATATATTAAAAAAGAAAATGGAACCCACTGTATGGGAGGACATACTTGCCAGTGGTATATTTGATAAGGGGTTAATTTTCAAAATATATAAAGTACTCATACAACTCAAGAGGAAAACAAACAATCCAATTTTTAAAAATGGGCAGGAGACCTAAATAGACACCTCTCCAAAGAGGACATACAAATGGCCAAGAGACATGAAAAAAATGCTCAAGTCACTAATCATCAGAGAGATGCTAATTAAAACGACAATGAGGTACCACCTCACACCTGCCAGAATGGCTACCATCAATAAGTCAGCAAACAACAAGTGCTGCTGCTGAGGATGTGGAGAAAAAGGAACTCTAGTACACTGCTGGCAGGAATGCAGACTGGTATAGCCTGTATGGAATTTCCTCAAAAAATTAAATTGGAACTGCCATTTGATCCTGTGATTCCATTTCTAGGAATATATCCTAAGAAGCCTGAAACACAGAAAGAATATATACATCCCTATATTCATAGCTACATTATTTAGAATAGCTAAGATCTGGGAACAGCCAAGTGCCCATCAGTAGATGAATGGATACAAAAGTGGTGGTACATTTACACAATGGAATACTAGGCAGCTGTAAAAAAGGATCTCATACCCTTTAAGACAGCATGGAGGGACCTGGATAGCATTATGCTAAGTGAGATAAGCCAGCCAAAGAAAGACAAGTATCACATGACGTCACTTATGTGTGGAATCTAATGAACAAAATAAACTGACAAAGCAGTTTATGGAAGCATGCCACAAATGGGATTCTCAGAGGGGTGAGGGGGATGGGTGGGAAGAGATCAACCAAAGAACTTAGGTGCCTATATGCATAACCCATGGGCACAGACAATAGTGGGATGAAGGCCTGGGAAGGGGACGGGAGTGGAAGAGGGGAGTCAATGGGGGGGGGGGGGGCAGGGGCGGGAAGGACATCTCTTAATACTTTTAACAGGCAAGATTGGGTCTAAACGTATCATGTGGTCCAAGAGAAGAGGGTATTGCTGGGTTTGGGCAGATGTAGAAGTATAATGCATCCTTGATGGAAGTTCCAGTATCACCTTTAGGGATAGCTGGTGAGGGGTGCCTAGGCATGAGGCTGGTGTTGGTGCTACATGTGTCCCAAAGGAGAACAAGCCGGACCTTGTAAGGCGCTCTTCCAAGTAAAGGACCCTGAAACATACATTTAACTGACTTCATGGTAAATCTACCATGAACATATACGTTACATCTGTTTGAAGTTTTTTCTCATGCACCAGCAATCCTCTATTTCCTTCCATTTAGTCCTGATGGGATCAGTAGAGGAATAAAATTATGTCAAGGACATACCAGTATAGCTCTTGTAAAATCATTTAGATGGGATAGGGCAACATTTTGACAAATTGGGAACTGGGTTGAATCAATGAGTAAAGTATGGTAAATACAAAATGAGTAGCTGATTGGGAAGTTCATCCAGAGATGAGCAATATATGACCTTTGAAAATAAATTTATCTCGTTTGTAAAGTGAGGAAATTGGATTATATGCTTGATCAATTTATTGTGATATGGTATCAGATGGTATTTGGCTCTAGGATTCAGGAATACTCAAATTCTGTCAGTGACCAAAATACCTACTTTTTCATGCTCTCATCCCAAACTATTATTTGCACAGGCAAGTGGTGGAAGAGTGTGTGTGGAAGGGGGAGGGGTGTGTGTGGGTGTGTATTTGTATTGCTGTTATTGTTATTAGGGCTTGGGTCTCAGCTGATAATGTTAAACTTCCATGAGCTAAGGTGGGAGTCCCAAGAGAGCTCTTTTCTACCTTCATACCTTGAAAATTCAAACCCAGACATCAGGTTTTATGAAATTTCAACTGATTTTGCAAGAGAGAGTTAGACAAAAAGTAAAAAGACAAAAGAAGAAAGAAAATAAAAAACTTTTAAGCAGGTCCACTTGAGCTACACAGAAGGGAGAGGCAGAAAAGAGCAAGCCATACCTCTGTGCTACCCTTTAACAGTTTTAACAGTGTCCTCACCTGCTTATGAACATGACCCAGTCTATAATGAGATCACCTTTATCTGTGTATGATTGTCTTTCAAGTAGAAAATTAAGAATACCATTTGTAGTTTTAGCATCTATAAATTTTATCTTTCGTAGCATCTGTAAATGTGATTGTTTAGAGGTCTGTGTCACATATTTAAAATTTTCTAAATGTATGAATTTAAATCACAGTCACCGTATGAGATGGATGTGTGGCTGTGGGTTAGTGACTGAGCGTTCTCTGTTGCCCAGCACATACCTTTTAGTAAGGCTTTTGGATATGAAATAATTTTAAAAATAGTTCCAAAAAAGAATGTGTGCTGGTAATGAGAGTGTGCTCTAAAACTTTTATGAGTTCTAGTTTTAAAGTTTTGATGACTTTAAACATATGTTCAATGTAAATGGAACGGAGGGAGGAGCTAGAACCATCTATTATAGTTCATTGTTTTTTAGTATATTTAAACAGTCCTGTATATCTGTTAATCTGTTGCTGCAAACAAGCCACCTCAAAACTTTGTGACTTAAAGGAATATCAGCTTATCACAGTTCTGTGGATTGGCTGGGTGGTTAGTCTGTTCCTGTCACCTAGGTTCACTCATGCAGACGCATTCAGCTGGCATGTCTAATGGGAACGGGGCTCAACAAGGATAGGTAGGATGACTGGAGTCCTGCTTTCCATGTGGTCTTTCACTCCAAGTTTTAGGGCAGCGCTTAGGTACTCAGTAAACATTTAGTGAATGAATATGCCTGGCAGCACTTTCGAGAGGGCAAGCCACAATGTGCAAGTAGTTTTCAAGCTTCTACTTACATTTCCTGAGGTCCTGTTGGTTAAAACAAGTCCGCTGGACACACCTAGGGCCAGTGGGGGCGGAGAGTATACAAGAACTGGGTTAGTGAGACACATTAAATACCACTGTACCCCATCTCCAAACAAGGTTTCCAAACTGTATATGGTGGTTTTATCTCGCGAAACCACAGAGTTGAGCCATGTTTGATGTTACTTTAAGTCTGTAACTTCATTCTATGCCACTAATCTCTTCTTATCCTCCACCCCACACAGCTCCCAAAACTCACCTAGCATTTCCCCATGGTTGAGTCTTTATTGATGTGTCTACCTAGGACAGTGATGGTGAACCTTTTGAGCTCGGTGTGTCAGCATTTTGAAAAACCCTAACTTAACTCTGGTGCCGTGTCACATATAGAAATGTTTTGATATTTGCAACCATAGTAAAACAAAGATTTATATTTTTGCTATTTATTTTATATATTTAAATGCCATTTAACAAAGAAAACTCAACCAAAAAAATGAGTTCGCGTGTCACCTCTGACACGCGTGTCATAGGTTCGCCATCACTGATCCTAGGATGTTACCTTCTCTCTGCTTGGCTCACCAGACTCACCCCTTTTTGTTCTTTAGGTGCATTGTCACTTCAGGAAAGCCTTCCCACACTAGTAGGTTTACATTTGCCTCACATACTGGATTTTTCCATTATAGCATCAGTAATAGTTATTAATGTCTATCTGCCCATTAGAAAACATGTTTCATGAGGACTCTGTCTAATTCATTTTTGTATTCGACCCCACTTTCATTTCCACCTTACCTTCATTTATTACAGTCCTGTGTACATAGTAGGTACTCAGTAAACATTTGGTGAATGAATATGCCTGGCACAGTACTTTTCTTAAATAACTACTAAGACCTAAAAGACTGTCGATGTGTTTGTTTCCTAAGACAGCAGCTATTTTTTTTTTTTATTAAGCTCCATTTCCCTTCACTATTGGAACTGTTACTTAAGGCTTTTATCACCTTCTTCCAATCTTCCAGCTTTGCTGTAAAAAAAATAAAACTGTTTCTTGTGATGTCTTCCTGTTCTTCATGTATTTTTAAAATTTCTATATTTTTCTTTTTCTTTGTTTTTCTGATTAATTCTCACAGTGGAAATTACCAGGGTAATAACATTCCTCTTTTTCAGAGTGAATTGTTTCTGTTTTCTTTTCCTGGATAATTTTCAGTGATACCACTCAGGAGTTTCGTTTCTATATTTTATATTGCTGATGTCTTCCTAGTTTTATAGGTTGCCATGTAACTGGGGTGTTATGTTATTTAGGCAATTGCTCCTTGAGATCACAGCATAAGTAAGTAATTATAAGAATTCAACCAATTTTTTATCTTTACTGTTATAATTCCTTCTATAATGTTTCATATTTAGGATAATAATGGGATACTTCAGGTGACTACTTCATCAGAGCATCTAGGAACATGTTGAAAAGTTTGCTTTTATATAATGAGAACATTTAGGTTGAGTGTTCCCAGAATAGATTTTAGAAATTTGGGACACACACACACACACACACACAGACACACAGACACACACAAGCTGGAGTGTTTTGACCATTAATCTAGATCCTTGTAATCATAGAAAAGACTTTATATATTATGTCAACTGATTTTTATTTAATCATTCAGTATATTGTAGACATTCATTGAAATTATATTTTTAAAAGATTATTTCCTTTAACCACGAGAGCCTCGTTCCGAAGACTGGCCTGGTGTAGAGGGAGACTGTCTGACATTTAACTTGAGTCATTTGTGCTCTAAAATTCTGTTTATTCAAAGTAATTTCATACTTATAGAAAAGCTGCAAATAAAATACATAGAATTCCTATATATTTTTAACCTAGATTAGTCTAATGTTTATAACATTTTACCTTGGTTCTCTCTCTCTCTCTTCATATGTACATATATATTATTTTTTTGAGTCACTTGACAAGTAAGTTGCTGATATGATGCCCCTTTATAATAAATACTTCACGCCCTAACTGGTTTGGCTCAGTGGATAGAGCATCGGCCTGCGGAGTAAAGGGTTCCGGGTTCGATTCCGGTCAAGGGCGTGCACCTTGGTTTCGAGCACATCCCCAGTGGGGGGAGTGTGCAGGAGGCAGCGATCGATGTTTCTCTCTCGTCGATGTTTCTAACTCTATCCCTCTCCCTTCCTCTTTGTAAAAAATCAATAAAATATATTTTAAAAAAATAATAAATACTTCAGGGTGTGTATCCTAAAATCAAGGTCTTTCCCCTATTTGTTATCAGAATCAGAAAATGCAGGGGTTTTTTTTTGTTTGTTTGTTTTTTTAAATATGTTTTATTGATTTTTTACAGAGAGGAGGGAAGAGGGATAGAGAGTTAGAAACATTGATGAGAGAGAAACATCGACCAGCTGCCTCCTGCACACTCCCTACTGAGGATGTGCCCGCAACCAAGGTACATGCCCTTGACCGGAATCAAACCTGGGACCCTCCAGTCCACAGGCCGACGCTCTATCCACTGAGCCAAACCGGTTAGGGTAGAAAATGCAGTTTTAAATTTAACAAATATTTGCTTACGAGGGGCAAAGGTGAAATGAAAGTATAGGCTTGCAGAAATATTTTAGGTGCTTAAGGGAATAACAATGTATTTAATAGGTAATAAGTTAATACAGAAAAGTATTCTATTTTAGAATAAGACGTGATATAACAAGATTTATACAAGACTCAGGAAAAGGCACTAGAAACATGAAGGAAACAGTAAGAACTTAAGGAATCAAAGATACACTTCTTGACTGGTGCCGAGGCAACCCAGTAGAGGTAAAAGTGCCCTGACAGAGGACATTGGGACAGATTCCTGTCCCTAAATTCATCCTCCGTTTTTTTGTTTTGTTTTTGAGAGAGAGAAATGAGAAACATGGATATGAGAGCAGCACATCGATTGTCTGCCTCCTGCACCCCCTAGAGGGGAGCCTAACCCGGGCATGTGCGCTGACTGGGAATCTTTGAGTCTGTGGGTCGACACATAACCAACTGAAGCACACTGACCAGGGCAGTGATGGCGAACCTTTTGAGCTCGGCGTGTCAGCATTTTGAAAAACCCTAACTTAACTCTGGTGCCGTGTCACATATAGAAATTTTTTGATATTTGCAACCATAGTAAAACAAAGATTTATATTTTTGCTATTTATTTTATATATTTAAATGCCATTTAACAAAGAAAAATTAACCAAAAAAATGAGTTTGCGTGTCACCGGTTTGCCATCACTGGACCAGGGACATCCTCCATCTGATTTCTGCCCTTGAAAATTAAAGTTCTGAGGTTGCACGTGTTACTGTAATAACTCAGTACTGTAATATTAAGATGTGTAAAATGTTTCTACAAAATTGATATATACTGTTTTCCATTTTAATTAACAAATTTTAACCCTAACATTTTTGAGCTAATAAGAAATAGATTTCCTTTCCTAAACACTTGTCCTTAGGTTGTTTTTCAAGTCATACCTTTTTGATTAAGAAAGACAAGAAGTAATGGAGCTGATTAGCTGTAATTACTTGAAAGGAAGGGAAGGAATATTTTTAAAAACTTAATTAAACCCCTTGTCAGTCTAGAGTTTAAGGGATAGTCAATTTTTATTTCTAGCATTTATATCTCAAATTTTATGTGTGTAAAGCTATTCTTGCATTCACTATAATTATTCTGAATTAATCAGAAAAGGCTTTAAAAGGTGTATAATTTTCAGACTTTTCCAGTTTCGATAAGAAGGGGCGAAATAGACTAACAAAAGGTTGTAGCAAAATTTTGAAAATCCACCTACTGAAAATTGCTTATGATTAGTTGGGTTCTTTAATATTAACATATTATAAGTTGTTTTAGAATAAGGTTATAATTCCAACCATGTTTGTGCGGAAAATTATAAAACTGTTCCATGGGTCTCTATTTTTTAAGCAAGTATTTTAAGAATTTGTTTTAAACCTATATCAACGTTTAAATATGGATTTTTAGTTTTGGGAGTTTGTTTTTGTTTTAAAATCACATATACATCTAGACAATGTTTTATAATGTTAATCCTATGGCAAGAGATTTCCATAATAGAAATACAGACTCTAATTAATAAGACATTTTTTTCTTTTGCAAGCTGTTACTTGTTTTCTGCTTAAAAAGTAAAATACGAGAATTTTTAGATCTCTTTAATGGTATCTGGTTCCCTAATTGCTTTTCTTTTTAGAAGTGAATGCATTTGGATAGCACCATTTTGAAAAGGCTGTAATTTACAGGAATTTTCCTTAGAAAACAAATTTTCCCATCTGATTTTTGAATTCTTTAACCTCATCTCTTACATCATTGGATAATATATACAAAATCCATTTTTCTGTAGTTTTCAATGCTAAGGCTTAGGGTTAGAGAGCCTATCCTATGGAGCTATCATGCTGGGACTGTACTTACAGAAGAGCACAGTATACTTAGAGCAGGCCAAAGCCATACCCACATTCTTCAATCTTCTTTTTAAAGCCCAATGTCCTAGTTTCTAAGCTATCTTTATAACTTTTAATGTCTCTTGTGGACATTTTCCTGCTGCTTTGTGTCCTGTTCACGACTCTCTGTGAAATTCAAAGATGAGTTTGGTCTGCAACATAAAATGGAGCACTGTTATCTGGAAATGTATGTCTTCATGAAATTTTGATCCCCAACAGTATACTGATCTTACATTTTTTACTTTATTATTATCATAAGAGACTTGTACATATACATATAATAGTTCTTATCATAGGGGCCATTTCCTAGGCATCGTTTGATAACCCAAAACAGCATTACCTTCAAATCTTAATGTAGTCTATTTTTTATTACAGTGCCCAATATTCATTGAATTGATATACCTTAACTATTTAACCATCTCCTCTTTTTGGATATTTAAAGTCTTTCTATTAAAAAATAATTAGCATATATTTATATACATATTTTGTCCTTTTATATTCATAATAAAATAAGTTTTGGTTATATTTTATTATTTTATTTCTCACTTAGGGATATGTTTTTATTGATTTTAGAGAGAGAGGAAGGGGAGGAAAGCAAGAGAGACACATTGATGTGAGAGAGAAACATCGATTGGTTGCCTCCTACACGTGCCCCGACCAGGGATCAAACCCATAACCTAGGCATGTGCCCTGACCAGAATCAAACACACAACCATTTGGTGTATGGGACTACGCTCCAACCAAGTGAGCCACCTGGCCAGGGCCATTTTTTGGTTATGTTTTAAATTATTTCTTAATTTTTTAGTTTAGGAATGAAATTACTGGATCAGAAAACATGATGATTTATAAAAGATTTGTAAGTGCTGTACCAGTATATGTATGTACCATTCTAATAGAAACTTAAAATCAAATAGTTGCTTTCTAGATTATGCTATAAAATGACTTAATTTATAATTAAATGAAAATTTTCATTGTTTTGTGATACAATTATGAGGGAGGTGGCAACATTGTGTACTGGAAAACCTGAATGCTCAGGACTAAGGTGTCCATAGCATGTAATGAATTAGCTCTCTCCCATGCATCTAAAAGGGCACTGCACTATAATTAGTAGCTTGTTTTCAAGTTTGACTTAATAGCTATACTAAAGTGGTTAATTGCTATATAGAAGTCAGCCTTTACTAATACTACTACTTAATTGCTTGAATGTTCACTTTATTAGAAAACAGTTTATTACAGGGAGTAAGAATATAGGATTTGAACTCACAAATATCTGTATGGGAATTTGATTTCTGTCACTTAGGTTTGTCATATTGGACAAATTATTTATCCTCTTTAACCTTGGGTTTCTCAAGCATAAAATGAGGACATAATAGAAATAAAAATTAAATGGAGTTATGTTTGAATGTGCTTAAGCACATTCCCTAACACATTTTAAGCATCAGTAAATGTTAGCTTTCAATAATTATTTTCAGTGTAGCTATTATTTATTACTGCATAAGAAATTGCTTCTAAAGTAGTGACCTAAAATTACAATAACTATTAATTCCTTTTCTATGAGCCGGGAATTCAGGAGCAGCCTAGCTGGGTGGTTCTGGTTCGATGTCTCTCAGGAGATTGCATTAATATGTCAGCAGGGGCTGCAGTCAGTTGAGTGTTATTTTGAACCTAATGGCTATAAATTTTTTATATTACAGACTATGTCTTCAGCAGTGGTACAGTTATATGCAGCAGATCGGAACTGTATGTGGTCAAAGAAGTGCAGCGGTGTTGCTTGTCTGGTTAAGGACAATCCACAGAGATCTTATTTTTTAAGAATATTTGATATCAAGGTGAGTTTTGTATGCTTCCTCTAAATTGCAGGTGATTAGATTTTCTACCTCAATTACAATTTAGTGTAGATTTATTTATACCATATATAATATTTAAGTTATACTTAAATTAGTATTACAAGGGCAAGCTTGGTTTTAGATATTGAAGCCTGGACATTGAGACCAAATGGGAACATCTCCTAAGCCAGACGTGAATAGTTCCCTATTTTATCTTTCTACCACCTTTGTTTATTCGGTGCCTTTGGGTCTTAGGCTTTCTCCACATTCTCTTCTTTTCTAATGATACTCTTTTATTTCATCCTGTCTACTATAGACTAGCATATATAGATAGTCCTTTCAGGGAACTACAAAAGTATATTTTAGTTTGGTATATACTGTCATTTTCTCAGCTCAGGTTTAAAGCATTATACAGTATCTATAATCATGTATTTGCACCCCGTCGGAATAGCTCGGTTGGTTGAGCGTTGTTCTGTGCACCAAAACGTTGCCGGTTCAATTCCCAGTCAGGGCACATACCAAGGTTATGGGTTTGATCCTGGATCAGGACACGTCTGGGAAGGCAGCCGATGATCTCTCTCTTTCTTCCTACTTCCCCCTCTCTCTATACATGTTCTTGGGTGAGGATTAAAAATAATAATGATAATGATTTGCTGCCCACTTTTCCTTATGATCCTCTCAAGATGGGCATGTTCACATTTTTGCAGCCTTGTATCCCTCACTCTGAAACATAAATCCATATTCCCATTGTCCTAGATTAACTGTTCTTTGTCAGGTATTCATCCATTATAGCTCTTATAAAAGTAATTCTCTTTTTGCTGAGATGAAGTCTCCATTTACCTTTTGAAGCCATTTTCGTAGGTAAGCCTCTTTAATATTTGTATGTGACAATAAGTATAGTGAAATTATAATTACAGAAAACTAAAATTGACTTTGACTCTTCGATGATACTTATGGTCAGATAGATTGTAGTCAAACTGTTTTACTTCTCTAGGCCTCAGCTTATTTATTTGTAAAATGGGATAACCATCTGGGTCTGTTGCAAAGTATTTTCCCTGAGATTAAATGAGATTTAAGCTCCTGCACTTTTGTCTTTTGGGGGAGGGGAGTATTGTGTGTGTGTTGTTTTTTAAACAGCCACATATTGCATAGTGAAGTATTTTTGTTTGTTTATTGATTGGTTGATTGATTTTAGGGAGAGAGAGAGAGAAATACTGATTTGTGTTCTAGTTATTTATGCAGTCATTGGTTGATTCTTGTATGTGCCCTGACATGGGGAATTGAAGACTCAACCTTGGTGTATCTGGACAATGCTCTAACCCAGTGGTCAGAAAACTGCAGCTCGCGAGCCACATGCAGCTCTTTGGCCCCTTGAGTGTGGCTCTTCCACAAAATACCAACTTCTGCGCATGGGCCATGAAGTTTCAATCGCACTGTACACGCGGGCCCGCACGTGGTATTTTGTGGAAGAGCCACACTCAAGGGACCAAAGAGCTGCATGTGGCTCGCGAGCCGCAGTTTGCCGACCATTGCTCTAACCAACTGAACTACCTGGCCAGGAAACTGCACTTTATAAATTAGTGTTTTTTAGTTTTTTGTTGTTTATTAAAAAAATTTTAAATTGATTTTAGAGAAGGGAGGAGAGAGAAAACATCGATGTGAGCGTGAAACATCAATTGGCCACCTCCTGCACCCCTCCCACCAGGGATGGAGCCCGAAACCTGGACATGTACCCAGACTGGGAATCCAACTGGCAATTTAGTACACAGGACTATGCCCAACCAATTGAGCCACACCAGCCAGGGCTGTTAGTGCTTCTTAACACCTTTATTTCCATACCCCAACACAGCTGAGAGATGTGGCATACTCCTGTTACTAATAGTGGCTTGCTGGGCAGTGATTATGGGAAATGGGGGAACACATGCATAGTTTGAAAGAAATTCCTAAGTCCTTTGACATAAGGGTGGGTCAAAAGTAGGTTTACAGTTGTTCATTTGGAAATACAATAAATAATAATGCAAGAATAAACTCTGTGTTTTGCCTACTCACAACTGAAAACCTACTTTTGCCCCATTTTATTTCTCATCACCAATGAGAAGTACTCTTTAGAAATGGAATGCCCATATAACTTCCCTGAGAAGAAAGGAATTCCTGTATAGTGATCATAATTTATGTACAGTGTGTTATAAATATTTTTAAATTTTGGTATAGGTATAACCTTGCATTTCAGAATTGGGCAATGATTGTATTTCCCTAACTACTTATTTTCAATTGTAGATAACCATTGCTGAATACTTGCAATTAGCCACCTTTGGTATTAAGGTTAATTATATTTCTTATACTAGGGCCCTAGGTATGACAATCATCCATGGCTCTCTTAACCATAGTTTAACCGTGGTGCACTCTAATCATTGGTTTCTTTCTGCACATGATTGATATTGTTTATACCAGTGTTTAATTGGGAGGCTACTCCGCAAAAGTTAGGATTTCATAGATTGCTAATGAGCAGTACAGAGAAGGTATATTTGACCCTGCTAGCATCTAGAGAATTGAGAAAAAGAACATGAACTCTTCCTGTAATATTTAGTAGTATACAGTCTATAAATATTGCTGATGAAATTATGCATTGATAATCAGTGCATGTACAAAAGTATTCTACTATCTAACATTGCTGATCTAGTAATTGTTCTAGTTATGTAATTGAACAAGTATAACTGTATTTGGGAATGCTTGGCTAATGAGATTATATCATAGCATACTGAATTAAACTCACATGGTATGTACTTTTTATGAGAGAAACATTATCTAGTATTATTAAGAAATTACTGATTATAGTGTGTTACTTATATATTACATATGTTGTATGTGTATATGTAAAAGCTATTAATATAAATAATTCCCTTAATACTAGTCATCTTCTTTGTTTTATTCCTAGAGATTATTTTCTTGGTAACTCCAGCTTTTACTTTTTTCTAGGATGGGAAACTATTGTGGGAGCAAGAACTATACAATAACTTTGTATATAATAGTCCTAGAGGATATTTTCATACATTTGCTGGAGATGTAAGTTATATTTTTCTTTATTGCCTTGTTTAATGTAATTGCTTTTTACATTTGTGTGTGGAAAGCATTTATGAGTTTTCTGTGTAACTTGAATAGAAAAGAATTATTTTACTTTTAAAAACTTCATAGAAAAACAAAAATAAAAACACACACAAAAAAAACTTCATAGATATAGCTACATTGGAAGAAGTGGCTACGATTTTTTTTTTAATTATGTATATTTTTATTGATTTTAGAGAAAGGAAGAGGGAGAGAGAGAATCATTGATCGGCTGCTTCCTGCACACTCCCTACTGGGGATTTAGCCCGCAACCCGGGCATGTGCCCTGACCGGGAATCGAACCATGACCTCCTGGTTCATAGGTCGATGCTCAACCCCTGGGCCATGTTTGCCGGGCAGAAATGGCTAAGATATAAGGGCAAAAATAAAAGGTTTTAAAGAGGACTGTAAATGTAATTTGCTATTGTAGAAAGGAAGTTTGATCTTTTTCTTTTTTTAAAAAAATATATTTTTATTGATTTCGGAGAGGAAGGAAGAAGGAGAAAGAGATAGAAATTACAATGATGAGAATCATTGATCGGCTGGCTGCCTCTTGCATACGCTACACTGGGTACTGAGTCCACAACCCGGGAATGTGCCTGAACGGGAATCAAACTGTGACCTCACTGAGGCATGCGGGTTGGGCTGATTTTTTCTTTTTCTTTTATCTTCTTTCTGTTTTGGGGCAGATAGTTTAATCTCTCTGTGTTTTCTTATTTATAAAAATGAAGTCTTAATTGTTCACTAATCCATTGTAGCTTTTAAATATTGAATATTCTATTGCCATTCAAATTATTTTCTGAAAGAGTAGTTTATGACCTAGAAGAGTGCTAAAATACAGTAAATGGAGCGAGGGGGGGCAATTTAAAAAATGTATTGCATATACTTGGGGAAAATGTTAGAAGGATTTTTATACCATATGCTCACAGGGATTATCTGAGTGAATGGATTATAGGTGAATTAATTTTCTTTGTTTTTATACTTGTATTTTGTAAATGTTCTTCAATGAAAAAGGTTTGAATTAGATGGTATATCTATCTTTTCTGACAGTTTTTTTTCTTTAGCTATGATTTTTCATATTTCTCTTGATAGGATATAAATATATACATATTAAAGTATGTATTAATTGCCATTCATAATAATGTCAGTATGTTTCTATATTTTTAATAATTTACCTGAATTAAGGTTATAATTTAAATAATGCCTATAATTAAGCTGCAAAATGAAAACAAATTAGTAAAGATAGTTGATCTGCATTTTACCAACTTTTCCAATGTTTGCCTTTTCAAATCTAAATTATATACAGAGCTCTATTGAGGGATCAAATTCAGTTTGCCTCTGTTGTTTTTTTGAAGATATTCAGTTTAATATTTGAGTATCTACTGTGATAGGTAACTTTTCTAATAGTCTTTTATTTTACCTTTTTACTTTTTGCCTTCTTAAGTTATTCATGTCATAAAATGAGTTCTTATCTTTTAATAAAGTTAAACTTTTCTTCAGAAATGTACTTCTGTTAGTTATCACCTTTTTGTTATATAAAACTAAATTCATGTTTTTTATTGTTTTTCTTTTTGATAAAAATATTTTAGACTTGTCAAGTTGCTCTTAATTTTGCCAATGAAGAAGAAGCAAAAAAATTCCGAAAAGCAGTTACGGACTTGTTGGGCCGACGACAAAGGAAATCTGGTAAATTTTATTTTTTTCTAATTCCTTTTAACAGGAGCTAGCAAGCTATGGCTTACAGGACAGATCTGGCCCATTGCCAATTTTTGTAAATAAAATTTTTTTGAAACACAGCTATGCTCATTGGGTTACATATTGTCTATGACTGCTTTTTGCCACAACACGGTTGGATAGTTATGACAGAAAAAAACCTAAAAATCTAAAACAGTTACTATCTGGTCCTTTATTAAAAAAGTTGCTAATCCTTACCTTTAAAATTAAATACTGACTTTTAAATTTGCATTTTTATGACACTATTTATAACTTACATTTTTAAAAGTATTTCATACTTTGTGAACAGATATTTTAGGCAAGTCTTGAAGCAAATAAGCAAAGTTACAAACAAGATCTATAAACATTGCCTTGTCTCTATTTTGTCCCTAATGTTGTAAACGATGAAACCATAAGGAACTTAGTTTAATGTATACAATGCTAATACATGTAAAACAATTAAATGATGCATTGCAATACAGAGCTTTAAATTCTTCGGTATATAACTATTTGACAGTAGTGTAACAGGCCTTTCTGTTGTAAAGCAGGAGAAGGGGGATGATTTAAGAAAGGTGAACCTCTCCATAATTATCTTAAGCAGAGCAGTTGTAGGAAAAATAACACATGGAGTTGAGATGAACAAATAAATCCCTTTAAAACTAGCCATTCCCATATACTCCTTGAAAAGTCTTTTTGTACACCCAGGGGTACATGTTATCCCAGTTTGAAGATTACTGTATTCAAGATTGTACTTTACCAATAAGAGGAAATAAGCCATAAAAATGGTAGAAACTGGATCGGGAAAACAGGAATGTAAAAGCATATATTCCAGGTTATACATCTTTATTGTTCTCTTAAAGGGTTTGCAAGTGGGAGGTGAGGTAACACTGAAAATAAAATGAACTAGGTTGTTGCCCCACTTCCTATATTCCACTTGTAATGAGTGAATAGGAGAATTATTAGGGGCCTTTTATTTTTGTTAGTTCTTTTGACAGCTAAGGCATTTACCACTTGATTCCATGTTAGCACTACGGTGTCGGGTGAATTTCCCGCCAAAATATAAGATGGCGCGGGCAATTATTTAGGTTTCCCGCGCAAAAGCAGAGTTAGTTTAAAATGCCTATATCTTTTGAAGTATGGGTTCGATTGAAATGAAATTTTCAGTTTCTTGTGTAAAAAATGAAAATTTATTCAATCACAGACATTTTTTTATCTATTCAGTACATAAATAATTCGATATATATAAACTAAATATGAAAAACCCAAAAAATACTTATTACCTAAAAATATACACATATTTTTAAAGTTTAAAATAAAATTTTCATAATAAATCAAAACAAATAGAAATTAATAGTTTTTTAGCGTATGATATTTTTCAAAACACTTGTACTCGCATTTTCAAGATCGCTATCACAAGAATAATTGGACAACTTGTCTGCACAAAACTCATCATCACTATAGTCTGAATGCTGCGACATTCTAGGTTAAAGCAAATAAAAATAATACTAACTGAAAATAGCGGTACTCCGATAGATATCTGATATAAAAAAATAATTATTATGCGAACACTTTGCGGAACGATTTTATTTTATTTGGTTAAAAAATTCTATATGAATGTCTTTATCACAATATATTTAAATATTTAAACACATAATAATATTCACAAAACTCAAAACTAAAGACGTCCGGACACAAGAAGTATTTCTCAATAACTATTCTCTTTGCATGGTGAGATATCCAGGGATATCGGTTATAAAATGAGAAAACAATACATTGGTACCCTAACGGTATTGTACTCGACCAGCGCCATAAAGTGTTCTCTACTTACAAGGGATTTTTATGATACTTATTACCCCAATGGGTATGAAACGGTTCGCATACGCAGGTAGGTATCTTTGTGAATGGCAAACAAACAAATATTTGGTAATACGCAGTTACAATCGGCCCGAGTTTACACGTTTCCCGCACTCCACCGCAAATCTATATGAACCGAGTTAAGACGGCTCCCGCGGAGTACGCGCAATTCACGCGAGCCGACTTAACTCGTTTCCCGCAATCCAAGTGTTAGGAAAGGATTTAATTGCTATGGAATTATTTGTGGTTCAGTGTGTATTTCAGTGACATGCTCTGATCATAGGCCAGGAGCTCCCTGGGACTTTTTAGTCAAAATATGTGCCATTTTCATTATACAAAAGAGTAAAAGAATACTTCTTAAAATACATAATAGTGACTTTGAAATTAGTAGGTCACTTACTCTTTTACCTGGTATAAGAATTCTATTTGATATAGTTCCTAAGCTTTTAGACATAGTGTTTCAAAAGGAGAAAGATCACAACATTAGGGAGGGAGCTGATTCATCATTTATTAGCTCTTCATGCTAACTCAAATTCCAACTACCTCTCTTTAACTTACATATATGGGGTTCAACTTTTGGGGCAACAAAGAATTAGTCTATTTTATTTTCCTCCCAGTAGCCATTTAATCTTAGAAGTTATCTGTTCCATCTATTATGTACTTCTTGAGTCTAGTTCTATTTTCTTATTTCTCACATGATGGAGTTTAGACTCATCATCCTGAGTACACTGCTCTGAATCTACTTTTGTGTCTTCTTCAAATGGTCTAGATTTGAAGAAATGATCCAACTTCAAATATGATGTCCAGATTTGAATACCATACTCCAGAAGTAGTCTGGCTCTACTGTCACACTAAAATGATGCTTGATTTGATTAAGCACTGTTCTGCTAATGCGTATAGCAGACATTTCACAGTATTAACAAACATTCCGTGTTCAACCAAACCCTCCCTTTTTTTACATGAATGCCTCTCAAGTGAGGATAGTGTCATCTAAGTAATTGCTTTTTAGAACTTACGCTCTCAACTTCATATTTATCTCAATATATGTCCACATCTGTGTCATTACCAATTTTAAGAAGTATTTCCTCTCTGGATGCAGAGATAACATCATCTTGGAAATTGGAGATTGACATTCATTGACATAGATAGGACTAAATTACTTCAACTGTTTCAGAAAGTTATTTCATGAGACCACCAGATGGAGTAATATATTTATATTTACCATTGCCAGGATTCTTAATTTTAGATTATAGTTGTTTATAATCTGTTTTTTTATCATGTATCTGTTTTTCTCTTATAATTTTGGAGAATTCTTAATTTAAAAATATCTGGAAATTATATTTGTTTAAAATTCTTCAACTACTTTGAACTTTTTAAATCAAAATTGTGTCAAACCTGGTAGGTGAGAGCATAAATACAAAGGATTGATAGCAGTTCTCTTTGCTTTACTCCTGCCTAATTGGCTACAGCTTTTCAGTATTTTTTTGTTTGCCCCATTGCTCAGACATCTGAGTATTCTCATTAACTTTGTGCTTTAACTCAGTCCTGTAGCTTTCAAACTGTCTCTATGCTGATGATTCCCAAAGTTTTATCTTCACTGCTGACATCTCTTCAACTTTCAGATTTGTCCATGTTAGTTGGGTTTCAGAGTAGCCTTCAAATGTAGCATATCTGAGCAGAACACTTGATCCATGTTCCCCAACCCCAATCAGATCTGTTCCTTCTCCTCGCCTAGTCTTCCCATCTCAGGAAGAGACATTGGCTCCCTCTCATCACTCTGGCTCACCATGGTCCCTCATAAATCCTGTCAGTGAGTCGCATTGGCTCCACGTTCAAAATGTCTTGGATCTGTTTCTCACCACCTTTGCTGCTGTCACCTTAATTAAAGCCATCATCTGTCTTCAGGACTACTAGACTCCCTGCTTCCAGTCTATGCTTCATACTATCTTTTTTCTACATAGTAGCCAGAATAAACTTTTAAAATATAGATTAGATCATGTCTCTTGCCATTTTCAAAACCTATAAGAGCTTCGTATTATACATAGAATATAATCTATATACCTTAACCGTGGCCTGTGGGACCTTACATTGTCCAGTCCCTGACTCTCCTTCTAACTTAATCTCATTCCACTCTTCCTTTCTCTCACTCCAGACCTGCCTTCATGCTGTTCCTTCATGCTATTTCCTTCTCAGGGCCTTTGAATATGTTCCCTCGCTCACTTTATTCACACTTGGATTGCGGGAAACGAGTTAAGTCGGCTCGCGTGAATTGCGCGTACTCCGCGGGAGCCGTCTTAACTCGGTTCATATAGATTTGCGGTGGAGTGCGGGAAACGTGTAAACTCGGGCCGATTGTAACTGCGTATTACCAAATATTTGTTTGTTTGCCGTTCACAAAGATACCTACCTGCGTATGCGAACCGTTTCATACCCATTGGGGTAATAGGTATCATAAAAATCCCTTGTAAGTAGAGAACACTTTATGGCGCTGGTCGAGTACAATACCGTTAGGGTACCAATGTATTGTTTTCTCATTTTATAACCGATATCCCTGGATATCTCACCATGCAAAGAGAATAGTTATTGAGAAATACTTCTTGTGTCCGGACGTCTTTAGTTTTGAGTTTTGTGAATATTATTATGTGTTTAAATATTTAAATATATTGTGATAAAGACATTCATATAGAATTTTTTAACCAAATAAAATAAAATCGTTCCGCAAAGTGTTCGCATAATAATTATTTTTTTATATCAGATATCTATCGGAGTACCGCTATTTTCAGTTAGTATTATTTTTATTTGCTTTAACCTAGAATGTCGCAGCATTCAGACTATAGTGATGATGAGTTTTGTGCAGACAAGTTGTCCAATTATTCTTGTGATAGCGATCTTGAAAATGCGAGTACAAGTGTTTTGAAAAATATCATACGCTAAAAAACTATTAATTTCTATTTGTTTTGATTTATTATGAAAATTTTATTTTAAACTTTAAAAATATGTGTATATTTTTAGGTAATAAGTATTTTTTGGGTTTTTCATATTTAGTTTATATATATCGAATTATTTATGTACTGAATAGATAAAAAAAATGTCTGTGATTGAATAAATTTTCATTTTTTACACAAGAAACTGAAAATTTCATTTCAATCGAACCCATACTTCAAAAGATATAGGCATTTTAAACTAACTCTGCTTTTGCGCGGGAAACCTAAATAATTGCCCGCGCCATCTTATATTTTGGCGGGAAATTCACCCGACACCGTAGTGTTCAGATGTCTGCTCAGTTGTCAGTTCCTCAGAGGAACCTTATTTAATCACCTATAATCAATCAAGACAGGAGTTTAAGTAAATTTTTATGTTAATTTTTGTACTACATATGTCTAATAATATTCTTTTAATTTATTTTCTAACAGAGAAAAGACGAGACGCCCCTAATGGTAAGCTTTTTTATAATTATTGATCAAAAGGATCTTAGATTATAGTTTAATTCTTATAGAAACATATATCATACATTAATACCTAATTAATATCTGATCTAATACTATGTTCTTATTTTAAATATCAGATGATAGATGAGACTTAAAACATACCATTTGGCTTTTTTTTTTAGGGTGAAGGGATACTACATTGATCACTAATCTTATATCTTAATTCTGTATTCACAATTAATTAAATTTAGAAACTGCACAATCTAGTTTTAATATCTTCCTTAAAGGCACTAAATTTTGCCTAGCATGTTGATTGATTTCTTACTTGAGATTTATATTTTTGTCTTATTTCAAAATATTATTTCACACTGGTAATATGAAACTAGCTCCTTTCAATGTTTAGAGCTAATAATAGCTGCACACAACCCTCCTTAATTTGATGAAATATTATGGGTTCATATATTTTTTAAAATACTGTATATTACAAGTAATACAATATATAAATGACAAAGTCCCAGACCGCTAGGGCAGAGATTGTCATATGGACTCTAAATCCTCCTTTAAATTGTGTGTTAAATTTTGTAAGTATTTATGATTTTTACTCTGAGGAGAGAGAATCCATGACTTTTATCACATTTAAATGGTGTTCCTGACCCTGTGACAGTAAATAACTATTGCCCCAGGAGCCTTCTTTATAATGGGGAATATATCTGCTCCTTTTTAAAAGCATCTCAAATCCTCTCATCAGAATTTAGAATAATTATTCAGAGAAACACTTAACATAATACAGAGTTCTTACTATATAACAACTGTTGGTGATTATTGGGATTTGCTTCTTTTTTTTTTTTTTAATATTTTATTGATTTTTTACAGAGAGGAAGGGAGAGAGATAGATAGTTAGAAACATCGATGGGAGAGACCATCGACCAGCTGCCTCCTGCACATCTCCCACGGGGGATGTGCCCGCAACCCAGGTACATGTCCTTGACCGGAATCGAACCCGGGACCCTTCAGTCCACAGGCTGACGCTCTATCCACTGAGCCAAACCGGTTTTGGTGGGATTTGCTTCTTTTAAACAGACATACTGCTTTCTGATTTTGCCCTTAAATTTATTTTCCAATATAAAAACATGAACCAAATACTAATTTTGGATTACTTGCCTTACCAGTTTTTTGTTTTGTTTTGTTTTTAATATATTTGTGTTGATTTCAGAGAGGCAGGGAGAGGGAGAGAGAGAGAGAGATAGAAACATCAATGATGAGAGAGAATCATTGATTGGTTACCTCTTGCACGCCCCACACTGGGGATTGAGCCCACAACCCAGGCATGTGCCCTGACCGGCAATCAAACCATGACCTCCTGGTTCATAGGTCGACGCTCAACCACTGAGCTCAACCACTGAGCTCAACCACTGAGCCATGCCGGCTGGGCCTTACCAGTTTTTTTTAATGTCTGACTATTTTCAGTAGTACTTACCATGTGCCAAGTATTGTATACTTTGACTTTCTCTTAGTTAGTTAGCTAGTTAGGTTAATCCTCACCCAAGGATATTTTTCCATTGATTTTTAGAGAGATTGGAAGGGAGAGGGAGAGACAGAGAGAGAGAAACATCGATGTGAGAGAGACACATCAATTGGTTGCCTCCCCAACCGGGGTCTTAATGTTCAAGCCTGCAACGGAGGTGCATGCCTTTGACCGGAATCAAACCCAGTACCCTTCTGTCTGCAGGCCGACAATATATCCACTGAGCCAAACCAGCTAGGACTGACTTTCTCTTAATGGAAATTTTAATACTAAGTTTATAGGGTTTCTGTGGAGAAATGAAGTGCTCAAAGTGCTTAGCATAATGCTTAATAACAGTTATCACAATGAAGACAATAACAAAGATAGTAACAGCAGCTACTATTTAACAGTCATTGACAACCTGCCAGGCACTGTCCAGCAGCCTTTTGAAGTAGCTCCTAATATCCCCATTTTATACATGAGTAAACTGGGGCACAGATAGGTAGTAACTTGTTCAAGATCACCTAACAAGTAAGTGGTGGAGCAGGATTCAGTCTCAAGAGATCGACATCCAGAGTCACTTAGCCACTGTACTGGGTCAGGGTGATTTTGTAGGAGAAACAGACCTAGAGGGAGTTAATAACATGCTTCAGTTCACGCAGCTAGCATGTTGCAGAGGCAAAGGAAGCAGAAGCAGCTGAATCAGAAGTCATTCATCTGTGAGCCTTTAAAGCAGTATTGTAATTATTTTTCCTTGATAGGTGCTCAATATTTTCATCTCTTTTTTATTAAATTATTTTGCGTTCTGTGAGCGTATATCAAGTACCAGTGGGGAAGGCTTCCTAGTGGTGGCCTCTTTGGAGAGAGTAACCTAAGATTTGATGTTGTACAAATAATATAATAAAAGGATATAAATACTTTATGGTTTTTCAAAATTTTAACCTTTTTAATCCATATAAAATGTATTTCTGAAGAGGTACCTAATCCATGAATAGATAGAATTTGCATATTCTTCTTTATGTGACAGTGGTATCTCACAATTTTATTTCCCTACTAAGAGAGATACTCATAATTAATGTAGTTTCTTTCTCTGAGATCGATCTTGGTTTTAAATCTTTAGATCTGTACTTCTGACCCCTTGATGCAGTTGTCCCAAACTAATTTTTTCATTAAATAAATGGAGAGTTAATCGTTAAAAGGCAAAAATACACAGCATATATTGCCAATATTTGTATATTTATTTATAAAATATACATATAATATGGTATTAGTATAACACATTACAATAAATAATGAAATAATAATTAATAGAAATGTTAGTATTTTTTTCCTACTTTGCAGTCGATTGTTTTGTTCTCCCTGCTGTGTGGAGACCCCTGTTTTGGAGGCAGCGCATTTCTTTTCTGCATTTGGTGCCATACCACTAGGGGGCAATGGACACCTTCACCACTTTGCATTGTCCGTGCTTTGTCTCAGATCCTCATTTCCATTATCAGTGTAGCAGACCTTTTCAAATGTTACTATTAAAAGGATACTTTATGTAGAAGTAACATATATTCCTGAAATGCAATTCAGTGTCTTCCTCACTAACTCCTAATCCATACATCTTTCTTTTTTCTTTATTGGTCAATCTCACTTTATAGCTTAGATGCTTTCCAATAAGATTTGTTCTCAACTTCATGCCTGCTTGACATCAGAGGCCTCTGGGCCACCTGTTTCTCAACTATTTTACCTTGGTGAGAGTTCCTACTTTTTATGTAATTAAGGGGAAGACTTTAGTTTATTCTTTTAATTTCAAAACTAACTAGAAATGCTGTTTAATGGGAATATTTAAAAAAACCCAGCCATTTCTGTGACAGTTGTCCTTAATCAGAAGAAGGTAACTTGTCCTTTGACTTGTTTTTTTGTTTTGTTTTCCCAAAAAAGGAAGGGAAATGGCTCTCTCCATTATATATTTAGTTAGTTCATGTTCTTAGGATGAGTGTAATTTCATAAACGGCAAATTAAACTAAACTTTATTAGAAATGATTCAAGAGTATCTCTGTTACCAGATCTCCTGTAAACGTACTTATTAAAAAATGACTCTGCCTTATACCCGTTATCACTTTTTTTACTGTCACTTTTGAAACAAATATTTACTTGGGCTTTAGAACTCCATTTTAAACTTATTTCATAACACCTTCAAAGTCTGAAGTAAATTACTATTGTCAACCCAAATAACCAAGTACCTCATTTCTTGAATTTGTAGAAAACCTTTTTTCTAAATTGGGAAAGTTAGTAGTAAATATTTATTGAATAATGAATTATTGGACTACAAACTTAAGAGAACTGATAAAATGATAACATTTGTAGTATTGTTATTAATAACCACTTTATGGTTTGAAGTTTGGTAGAAAGCATAGGAATTAATAGAAAGGTTAGTGGTCTAGGAACCAAGTAGACTTCATCATTGCCTTTGTCACTAATTGTGTCACTTTAGACATGCCACCTGATGGTTTTTGCCCTTAGCTTTCAAATATAAAATGAAACATTTAGAAAAACTCTGAATTTCCCAGCTAATAGTAATTTTCTAACATGTTTTTAATGTGGATATTCTTATATAGACTTCAATAATATCTTAACAAGTACTAATGTAATTTATATATAATGACATTAAATAGCTAATGCCAGGGCTCTATAACTGTGTGGAGAGATGTGTAATAGTATATCCATATCTGAGTTTTGGGTAGAGAGAGGAATGGAAACAGTGCAACTACAGTACGAGTTAAACTGTTATTCATTCCACATAGTGCAACTACAGTGTGAATTAAACTGTTATTCATTCCACATAACACTTTTATTTCTGTCTCTTCATCTTTGAACTTTCTTCAGAGATGCTGTGTTATTTTCTTTAGTGAGTTATGAATTGGGCTTCTAAGAACCTTTACTTTGTTATTTCCCAGAAAATAATATATATTTTTTTTTATAATTTAAACTGTTAAACTTAACTATACCCAATTCTTACCTTAGAACAGTGATGGTGAACCTTTTGAGCTCAGCATGTCAGCATTTTGAAAAACCCTAACTTAACTCTGGTGCCGTGTCACATATAGAAATTTTTTGGTATTTGCAACCATAGTAAAACAAAGATTTATATCTTTTTTTTATTTTATATATTTAAATGCCATTTAACAAAGAAAAATCAACCAAAAAAATGAGTACGCGTGTCATAGGTTCGCCATCACTGCCTTAGAACATCCATAGTATAATAGATTATTTTATATAAGCTAAAGCAGCATAAAAAATTTTTTTTGTTCTTTTATAAACACTAATTACAGTTGACCCTTGAACAACATGGTTTAAACTGCTTAGATCCACTTCTATAAGGATTTTTTTCAATAAATATGTACAGTAATGTAAATGTATTTTCTCTTATGATTTTCTTAATAACCTTTTCTTTTTTCTAGTTTACTTTATTTGTAAGACTACAGTATATAATATATAGAACATACAAAATACTTGTTGACTGACTGTTTATCTTCTTGATAAAACTTCCGGTCAACAATAGGCTATTAGTAAGGGGAGTCACAAGTTATGCACAGATTTTCGACTGTATGGAGTCAGCACCTCTAACCATTATGTTGTTCAAGGGTCAACTATATAGTTGCTAATTTTCTTTTGTTTTGTTTTAATGGTGAATTTGTTGCTTTTGTAAAGATGTGGCAAAAGTAGACTTAGTTGTTCGTATGGAAAATAATACATTTATTAATAAATGATAATACAAGAATAAACTCTGTATTTCATGTACTCACAACTGTAAACCTAGTTTTGCCTACCCTGTAGTTGCTGTATGAACACCTATTTAGGAAGGGTGGTATGTATAAAGAGAGCACCTAACTCTGGTACTCTCTAAGTCTGTCTGAAGTCAGTGCTTACGTCCTATTTTATTTATATTATTGAGTATCAAGATAAGAGAGTAAATAATAATTTGCAGTATCTTACTGTGGACAGTGTTGCTCTTACTGATTGGTAAAGGTAAATTATAAGGAGGAAGAAAGCAGAAAGGGGAGAGTGATAAGTAACATCAGGTCACTAGATAAGTATATGAAGGTATGGGTATGACCCCAATTCAACCCTCTAACACACAAATTCTGGGTATTCTCAATAACTTCTCTTACTTTGTGAAGTTACTGCAAGCATAAAAATCTAATGTCTGAACAACTTTGAAAATCCAAGTCTTTACTACTTAATAAGCTTTCTGTATTGCTTAACTAACCTTTAATTCTTCTTTCTCTTTTTTTAATTGAATGTATTGGGGTGACATTGGTTAGTAAAATTGTATAGGTTTTAAGTGTACAATTCTATAACACATCATCTGTATATTGCATTGTGTGTTTACCAAAGTCAAATCTCCTTAGTCATCAAATATTTGACCCCCTCTACCCTTTTCTAGCTCTCCAACATGCCCCTTTCCTTCTGGTAATCACCATATTGTTGTCGGTGTCTGCGAGTTCGTTTGTCTTATTTGTTCATTTTGTTGCTTTCAGTTTTATATCTCACATATGATTGAAATCATACGGTTCTTGACATTTTCTGTCTTTATTTCGTTTAACATGTATTTTCAAGATCCATCCGTGTTGTTACAAATGGCAGTATTTTAACTTTTCTTATGGCTGAGTAGTATTCCATTGTGTATCTGTACCCACATCTTTCTGCAGTCATCTATCAAAAGACATTTTCGTTATCTCCATGTCTTGGCCACTGTGAGTAATGCTGCAATGAACATAGGGGTACTTATATCTTTGCTAATAATTTTTTTTTAATTTTTCAGGTAGGTACCGAGAAGAGAGGTTGTTGGGTCATATGGTAACTCTATTCTTAACTTTTTGAGGAATTTCCATACTCGTTTTCATAGTGGCTATACCAGTTTACATTCCCACCAGCAGTGAATGAGGGTTCCTTTTTCTCTATAACCTCTCAAACACTTGTTTATCAAACAAACAATTTGGAAAGTTATGTGTTTATTACATATTATTTGTCCTATTGATAGTAGCTATTCTAACAGGTGTGAGGTAGTATCTCATTGTAGTTTTGATCTGCATTTCTCTCATAGATGGTGAAGTTGAGCACATATCGTATATCTATTGGTCTTTTGTATGTCTTCTTGGGAGAAGTGTACCTCAAAGGCAAGGGAAGTAAAGGCAAAAATAAGTGAATGGAACCATATCAAACTAAAAAGCTTCGATAGGAGGAGATATTTGAAAACAATTGCTCTCTGATAAGGGGTTAATATTCAAAATATATCAAGAAACTCATGCAACTCAACAACAACAAAACAAACAATCCAGTTAAAAAATGGTCAGAAGACTTGAACAGACACTAAATCTTTAATTCTTGATCCAGTTATTTTCAGATTATTCCTTGACAGTGAATTAGCTCTTAACGATCTTATCCATATTGTTCACTAGCTTCCATTTTTTCCAAGAAGAATTTCTTTATTTCTTGCCAACATGAGCAACTTCTATGGAATTTTATATGCAATTATACATAGAACTTTTAGACATTTGTATATTATAATTATATGTAAGTGTACTTTGAATAGTGAAGGAAAATAGCTGAGTTTTGGTGATATTAAACATATCTATCTTTCCAAATTGTTTAATTGTTCTATGAGGTGGCAGATGACTTTCATCATTTTATTATAGCTTTAGTTCATCTTTAATAGTAGAGAGGAAGAGAGATATAATTTACCCATGTAGGTAAATATGTTTCTTTAGTTTAATAGAATACCTTTGAGGTTTTCAGCACAATTTAAGAGTTGTAGTCAAATTGGCATTTAGTAATAACTTACTATACATTAGCCTACAATTTCTTGGGATTTTTATTTGCTATTTTATGATTGTGTTCAGGTCCCCAAGACTACCTCCACAACTGGTGATTTGCTAAAAGGACTCAGAAGACCTAGCATATAGTGGTACTCATGCCAAATATTTATTATAGTGAAAGGAGATATATATCTATAGATAGATAGATAGATAGATAGATAGATAGATAGATAGATAGATAGATAGATAGATATGGCTAAGTGACTGACTGTATGTCTGTTCAACTGTCCAACCGACTGACTGGCCAGCACATATGACATGCACTGGCAATTTAAAAATAAACATTGACTTGTGCATGTGTGACATATAAAGCTCTCGCTGGCGCCAATCGGACGTGACGCCAGAATGTATCTGAAGACCAACTATTGGCATAACGTGCCTCTGAAGCTGAAAGAAAACGCGTTATCGACAATATGTCTGAAGACCAACTATTGGCATAATGTACCTCTGAAGCTGAAAGAAAGCACGTTATCAGCAGAATGTGTCTGAAGACCAACTATTTTGACATGTAATTTTTTGCAGTAATTACCGCACGAATTTTTCTTCTAATTTATTTCTTTTCATTGTGCACAAATCTGTGCACTGGGGCACGTGTGTGTGTGTGTGTGTGTGTGTGTGTGTGTGTGTGTGTGTGTATGTGTGTGTATGCCTAAGTGACCATTAGGACAGAACAACCAGACGACCAATCAGTAGCTGTGAAGTGCACTGACCCATACCTTACTGCTGGGGCCCTGGCAGCCCCAAATCTGATTCACCCGTACCCCAGACCCAGACAGGAGGGAGGAGGGAGCCCAATTCCTCACAGAATCAGCCGTTGGTTAGCTTGCTGCTGGGGCCAACCTCCTGCAGTCCCTCCCCCTGGCTGGCCACCCACGTCCCCCCCCCCCCCCCCCCCCCGCACCGCCATCAGCCCCAATCACCAGCCAGGCCGAGGGACCCCAACCGTGCACAAATTCGTGCACCAGGCCTCTAGTATATAATAAAATCAACAATGGGAAAGACACAGGGTTAACTCTGGGGGAAACCACACAAGAGTATTCTCCCATTGGAGTCACAGGGATGCATTTAATTTCTCCAGTAATGAATTGTGACAGCACATGTGAAATGTCTGAAGAAGAAGCTCCTGAGAGCCTCAGATTATCGTTTAAAGCCCAGGGTTTCTTGGTGGCTAGAAACATAGATTGCTAATCATATAGTACCTACCAGGATTCTAAACTCCCAGGAGGAAAGCAGCTGTTTAGCATAACCCACATTGTTGCTACAAACAGTTTAGAAATAGCCAGTCTTATCAGGGAATAATGAGAACCCTCCTGAAATCCGAGATCCCAGATAACCTACTAAAGGCCAACCTTGCAAGCAGGACTTTCAAAGGATAGTGTCAGACCTATTGGGTTTACTGTTTTTCTGCACAGTGGTGATTGTATTTTATACAATGTTTTAAAAATTACATTGTTATGATCATCTCAGAGGAATTTGGTCTGTTGGGAGATTTTGTTGAAGACTCATGTATTATTTGGAAACAGCCCAAGTGTCCATCAGTAGATGAATGGATAAAAAAGCTGTGGTACCTATTTACATAATGGAATACTACTCACCTGTAAAAAGAAGAAAATCTTACCCTTTCTGACAGCATAGTTGACCTGGAGAGCATTATGCTAAGTGAAATAAGCCAGTTAGAGAAAGACAAGTACCATATGTGGACTCTAATGAACAAAATGAATTAAGTGACAGACTCATAGATAGAGAATAGGCTGAGGGGAGTTTGGGGGGAATGGAGGGGTTGGAAGGAAAAAGGAATTTATGGACTCGGGCAACTGGTGATTGCCAGGGAAGCAGGAGTGAAGGGGCAGGGGAAGGTGGAGGAGGGAATGGGGGGATAAATGGTAGTGGAAGGAGACTTAACTTGGGGTAGTGAGCACTACAATAAATTGTACAGATGATGTGTTGTCGATTTGTGCACCTGAAACCTGTATAATTTTGTTAACCAGTGTTACCTCAATAAATTCAATAAAAAGGAGAATCGTACTAGTATATTACTAGTAAAGTGGGCCTTGTAAGGAACATGTGTTACCCTTCTAGTAACTTTATAAGAAAATTTTATGTTGAATACATTTTGTTCAGACTCTTACACTTTTAAGACCAGTAATATTTTATGAATCATAAAACAGGTTTTGTGCTACATTTAGTGCAACTCCTAAAGATGCTATTAACAATATTTAATAGGTGCCTAAGATAATTTTACAGTTGGTTATTGCAGAAAATGAGAGTTTTGAGAATTTTCTTTGATGTTAAGTTTTTGAGCTCTATACTTATGATAGTCAAATTCTATATATATTGATGGGGAAAATATTACTGGACTTAATTATGGAGTAACTACAGTACTTTTTTCCTCAAACTACTAAAATTGAAACAAAGAGGTAAGACTAGATTTCTTTATTAGATTTAAAAGTAAAATAGGTGGCTATTTTACTTTTTTTTTTTTTTTTTACTATTCTTGTTACGTGATATATACCACTCTATCAGTGACTAATGTGTTGGATGTGAGGCAATTACAGTGAAAATTTAAGGGACTAGACCAATTATATTTAAATTCTTTTTTTTTTTTTAATTTTTATTTTTATTTTTTTATTTTTCGCTTAAAGTATTACAAAGGGTATTACATAAGTGTCCTTTTTTCCCCCCCGCCCTTGACAAACCCCTACCCTCCCTTACCCCCCAGTGTCTTATGTCCATTAGTTATGCTTATATGCATGCATACAAGTCCTTCGGTTGAACTCTTACTCCCCTCCCTCCTGCCCCCCAACTCTCTCTGGCCTTCCCACTGCAGTTTGACAATCAGTTTGAGGCAGCTCTGCCTCTGTATCTATTATTGTTCAAAAGTTTGTAATGGTCTTTATTATCCATGAATGAGTGAGATCATGTGGTATTTTTCCTTCATTGACTGGCTTGTTTCACTTAGCATAATGCTCTCCAGTTCCATCCATGATGTTGCAAATGGTAGGAGTTCCTTCTTTTTAACAGCAGCATAGTATTCCATCGTGTAGATGTACCACAGTTTTCTAATCCATTCATCTACTGATGGGCACTTAGGCTGTTTCCAGATCTTAGCTATGGTGAATTGTGCTGCTATGAACATCTGGTTACATATATCCTTTCTGATTGGTGTTTCTGGTTTCTTGGGAATATATTTAAATTCTTATTGAAAATTTATATTCTTCATGAGATTTAATGTTATGAAGTTTGCTTTGAAATTATGTATGTTTAAGAATTTATTATATAGTCTTTTCAAAATTTAGGCAATACTTTTTTCATTATTTATAAAAATTAGCCTGCAGTTTTAAAATGTAAATAATTTATAATACTGAAGTGGTCCTACTTCAGAAAAAGACATTTAAATTATATATTATGATTATAATAATTATGTTAAATTATATTCTTTTAATGTTATTTAAACTTTATTTTCAGGTCCTAATCTACCCATGGCAACAGTTGACATTAAAAATCCAGAAATCACAACCAATAGATTTTATGGTCCACAAGTCAGCAACATCTCCCATACCAAAGAAAAGAAAAAAGGAAAAGCTAAAAAGAAGAGATTAACCAAGGCAGATATTGGAACACCAAGCAATTTCCAGTAAGACAGTTCTTTTGTTGCTTTTACCTTGATTTTTTATTTAGTCATTAGGACTCTAGGTTTTTAACTTGTTATAAAATTTTCTTTTGATAGAACCCTTACATTTATCACTTGCATACCTTTTAGTTACAGATTTTGCTGGAGTTTTCTGTTTCTTTGTTTGTTTTTTAAGCTGACTTTCTGTGAATCTTATAGTTTATTTTACTTTTTCATTCATTAGAAAAAAATTAGGTAAAGTTTCTTTAATTGTTGGACATAAAGATGATTTCTCACTTTTCGCAATAAAAAATGGTATTTGGCAATTCCTTAGAGGCATTGTCCTAATCTATTTGCGGTGCAATAACAGAATACCATAGACTGGGTGGCTTATAAACAACAGAAATTTATTTCTTACAGTTTTGGAGACTGGAAAGTTCAAGATAAGGCACAGGCAACATTTGGTGTCTGGTGACATCCCACTTCCTGGTTCATAGATAGCGGTTTTCTTGTTGTGTCCTCACATGTTAGGAAAGGGTAAAGGAGCTCTCTGGGGCCTTTTTTTTTAAGGGCACTAATCCCATTCATGGCTTAATCACTTCCTAAAATTCTCGCTTCTAGATACTACCACATTGGGGATTGGGTTTTAACATCTATGAATTTTCAGGAGGCACAAATAGTCTGTAGCAGGCATTATTTTATTAGCTCATTACAAAATTCCTTTCCTCTCATGTATATAAATAAAAGCCTAAGTAACCGGTCGCTCTGACATGCACTGACCACCAGGGGACAAATGCTCAACGCACAGGATCAGGCTCCCTCCTGTCTGGATCAGGCCTGCGGGGATTGGGCCGAAACTGGCTATTCGACATCCTCCAAGGGGACCTAGATTGCAAGAGGATGCAGGCCAGGCCTCTAGTATATATATAATGCTTGTATTAATATTCTCGTTTGACCATTAAGGAAATGAATGTTCAGAAAGATTGTGCAAAAATGTTAAGACTCATTTAGTAGCAGAGCCTGGGCTAGAATCCTCTTCTGCCTACTTCTGTAGTTTTTCCCTGAATATCGTTATATCTATGAGAACTGTTAGTTAAGGCCAATAATTCAGTGGGTAGATTGGATTTCATATATATCTTGGTGTTAATGCCCTTTGTGTATTTTTTCCCCTATCTTCTACTTTAGGCACATTGGACATGTTGGTTGGGATCCAAATACTGGCTTTGATGTAAGTGTCTTTTCAAGCCATAAACATTACTCAAACTATGTGGGAATATTATGGCCTATATTTGGATTTTTGTTTTTATTATTTATTTTTGTGAATTTTAGTGTTTATTTGAATGTGCTGTGTTTATGTACACATCACCAGATTTGAAATCATAGTATTGTTCTGTAATTCATGGCTAAGTCTCTAAAGAGAAAATTTTTGTATACCTTGACTTTATTTTACTGTATAAGTAAAATCCTTATGTTTTGAAAGCAAAGAGAAGAAAATTATTTCTGCTCAATAATTATTTCAGGGAAATAAATATATGCCAAATTATTGGAAAGTACTGTAATCAAGTTCTGAATATTCAGTTGGTTGTTTTTTTTAAAATATATTTTATTAATTTTTCACAGAGAGGAAGGGAGAGAGATAGAGAGTTAGAAACATCGATGAGAGAGAAACATCGATAAGCTGCCTCCTGCACACCTCCTACTGGGGATGTGCCCGCAACCCAGGTACATACATGCCCTTGACCGGAATCGAACCCGGGACCCTTCAGTCCGCAGGCTGACGCTCTATCCACTGAGCCAAACTGGTTTCGGCATTCAGTTGTTGAATGATATAGGTCTTTTCATTCTATTATTTTTGGCAATTTCATCATTCATTAATTTATAGCACTGTGAGCAAGATAGGTAAAACTTCAGGCAAAAAAAAAAAAAAGGTGTTTAATATTTTATCTCTACTTTGGTTATCTAAGTGATAGGTATTTCACATTTGACAGTCAGGATTTGTAAAAATTAATTTGAAAAATATTTCTGATTGAGGTTAAAAATCCTTTTGGTTGTTTTGTTAAAGCTACAATGTTAACTCCATAAGTGTTGAATGCCTTTTTGTGTTGGACACTGCACAGGATGCTTGCGGTTCTCAAATTTGCAAGTTGATTTGTATTTTTTTGTGGTTATAACTAAATCTTATTTAGGATAATGTAGTATAGGTGAGCATTAAATATGTCTGAATCATGAATGGGAAAATATAAAGATATAGTCTGTCTCTGGCCTCAGAAATTTTATAGTCTAGTGTGGAAACAGATATGTAAACAGGTATTCAGTCATAATTATTGTGGAAACACAATGCTAGTTCCACTGAAACTAGTATGATGCTAATTTATCTATAATACAAAACTATTAATTTAAAAAATCTAACTGACATTCCCTGTTTTTGAAGGCAAGGAACAAAAAAGAGATGGAGATAAAATATAAAATCAATTCTTTTAAAAATATATATATATATATTGATTTCAAAAAGGAAGGCAGAGAGAAAAAGAAATAGAAACATCATTGATCTGCCTCCTCGACGCCCTCTACTGGAGATGGAGCCTGTGACCTTCTGGTTCATAGGTCAGTGCTCAACCACTGAGCCACACCAGACAGGCTAAAATCAATTCTTTTTGTATTTTTTTAAATAAGAAAGTTTATTTAGCATATAAACAATATAACCATATTAAAAGTTTATGAACTTAAAATAATTTCATAAATAGTACAGATGAGAATTAAATATTATGCTTGTTTTTAAAAATTGGGATAGATTTTATTAGTTATTTTATCTGTTATAGCTGAATAATTTGGATCCAGAATTGAAGAATCTTTTTGATATGTGTGGAATCTCAGAGGCACAACTTAAAGACAGAGAAACATCAAAAGTCATATATGACTTTATTGAAAAAACAGGAGGTGTTGAAGCTGTTAAAAATGAACTACGAAGGCAAGGTAACTTTTATTTCTATTTAGGAATCCTGGTCTATTTGTTCTTTTGAATCTTTAGGTTAATTTCTTGAAAGACAACTACACACATTAATGTGAACCTTCCTTAAGCAAATATTTGAGTTTATTCATAACTAGTTTGGCCCAGTGTACTATGTTTTACATTATTTTGGTATAACAAAAAAATTTGACAAAGTTTTGCTTATTATAAAGATGTCTTATATTAAATTATGAAAATCATACAGAATCTTCTGGCTATTCTATTTTAGAATAAAAATATGTGATTATCTAATATTTTACTTAACTTAGAAGCCGTTAAAGTTGTTTTTATTACAATACAGAACTATTAATTTAAATACAATCACTACCTAATCAATAAATTGTAAGGAAATTCAGGATATAAATAACAAAAATATTTGTATTTTTAAATACAAACTTTTTTCTTAAAAGGTATAAAATTTGTCTTTTGATACCTGAATGCACAAATAATTTGCAACCTTTTAAGATCAAAGCACCTTGTATTTTAGTTGTATCTTAATAATTATCACAATAAAATGCAAAGACAGTAACTCTAAATTTTCCAGTATGGCAATCATTTCTTTACTACCTTATTTATTTGGTGCCGCTTTTCTTCTTTGTTTTTGCATACTCATAATAAAGTTTAGCAAAGTGAAAGCTCTAGTTAATCAAACTATTCTTCTGAAGAATTTACCTGTCATTTTAACTTAGGTGTTTGACTTACCTGAATTTTTAACCAGTGATGTTCATTTAATCTTTCATTCGTTCATTCATTCATTCATATATTCAGTAAATATTATACCACCACTATTCTCAGGATACTAAAATATAAAGATATAGTCTGTCTTTGGCCTCAGAAATTTTATAGTCTAGTGTGGAAACAGATATGTAAACAGGTATTCAGTCAAAATGACTATTGTGGAAACACAATGCTAGTTTCACTGAAACTAGTATGCTAATTTATCTTACATTGTTAAATAATTACATTTCCAGTTTCTGTAGAGTTTTAATAAAACATTGTGAGCCACTGTACCATTGTTATAAATGCTCCCAGAGTACGTCAGGGTTACTATCAGTGTACAGATGATGGGAAGTCTTGAGGACCCTTGTGTGTTCCTTGACTCTTTTTATTCACTGTTACCACAGACCCCTCATCTTATACCACCAAATGGTTCTCAGGGTCTCTGAGCTCTCCAAATTTATAAGTATAAAGTATTGTTTACATTTATCAGACCACCCGTACTACAACCCTTTCACCTGAATTCCTGTAACTAAGAATTTACTATATTAACTTGATTGGGTTTGTTTGTGTTTTTAAACTTTATTACTGCTTGTAATTTTAGCTGATTTTAAAACATTAAAGTAAGCAAGGCTTTCCGTCAATTAAATGACCTAAAACAAACAAAAAAAGACACAGGTATTAAAAAAAAAAAAAAAACTCTTGGGAACAGAGTTATTTATTATCATATTCAAGAACCTAATTTCTAGTGTAGAACCTTTTTGACACCAAAAAGTGGTTTTTATAGAAGATAAATTTTTTTTAAAGGAAGAATAAATTGATATTTATTTTTATTAAGGAGATATTTTCTAAGCTGAGCAAATAATGATTTTAGAAGTATGAAAAAATTAGAGAGGGAAAAGTTTATGAGTTTTTCTGTAAAAATCTATTGAATCAAATGTCTTAAAACTTAATTTTGTAAAATTATTTAATCAGGATTATAAAAATACTAGACTTGTGATTTCCAGTTTATCTTTCTTTGTGTTTATGTGCAATTGTCTGAAATCCATTAACTCGTAATAATCTTCTCTGTAGGTCCACCACAATGGAGTGGTATGTATGTGGGATGTTATTTGATCGAGTGCACTAAATTATGCATGCTGTGGTGTGTTTATTTTCAGAGAAGCTAGAGTTCATTTACCTTGCCATCAAATCTAACATCCAGTGAGGTCTTTTGCCCTCTACTCAAACTAATGTTTTGGGCATATAGATGTTTAAAGTAAAAAGAAAATTTATTTCTATATGAGTCAGAGCTCATATTTTGTCCACAATTTAGATAACTTTATTGAAATTCTGTGGATTTTTTTTTAATCCTGTTTCCACAGCACCACTGTTGTTTTTATTACTTATTAGAGGTCTGATGCACGAGATTCATGCAAGGGGCTCAGCCCTCGCAGTCCCAGCTTCGTCCAGAAGGTTGTCCAGACTGTCATTCTGGTGTTCGGTCTAATTAGCAAATTAGCTCTTTATTATATAGGATTATACTTACTTTTAGTCATTGCTTTTTATACTTGGCATTATTTAATATCCTATGTAAAGCATACTTACATTTTTACATTTGTGGCAAGGAGGGAGGACTAAACATAAACTCACACTTAGTTCTACTTAGTTCTGTAATTGCCTACTCAGAGTTGTCAGTATTCTCATACGTTTTAATTTGTGGTTAATAACATTTTTCTGAGTGCATGAGAGCAGTTCTTTAATGTTTTCCTGAGTTCTATAATACTGCATTTAAGTATGATAAATATCTAGAGAATTATCTACTAATTACTCTTAATATGAATATTTTTCTGAAACTGTGGGGAGCCGGCACGGCCATGGCATACTCAGCCCCGGGGTGCCTTATGTGCCATGCCAGCTCAGCCTGGTTCAGTGACCCTGAGTGCGGGGGGCGGGGGGGGGGGGGGGGGCGGTGGTGAAAGGATTGAGAAAAGACAGACAAGAGAATGAAAGCTGGGTCTCGGTGGGATGCTGCTCCCTGATGAGGAGACAGCGCCAGCGCCCACAAGCCATGTCTTTATTTTATACCAGATGCCACGAGGCAAAGTAGGGGCGTGATCAAGTTGTTTACAGCATTCTCGTGAGTTTCACCCTCACTCAACTACATGCACCTGAACCTCTAGCACACAGGCACGTGGGGCCACGTGTTTGGACCATAGGTTCAAGCTTACAACCATAGCTGTTGGCTATAATTGTGCTGGGAGGGCCCTGCCCTCCAGCTGGGACTTGCACGTGGCAACAAGAGGACCCTGTCCTTTCATTGGTCCGAGGCTTGAACTTGGCCAAAACACTGTAGCCACACCCCACAGAAACAGTATATTGACCTTCCTTAATAATGTACCATCAAGATAAGGTTTTTTTCTGTAAATATTAAAATTTTTTTCCTTTTGACTAAGCTTTGATAATAATAGTTTTCATTTGATCTAAGAAATTTGTCATTCTCAGTCTAGTGTTTGTGATGACTCTTAGAGTTTTAGAAATTTGTAGGCCATCAGACTTTCTCATAGTGTTATTGTGTGGTATCTGCTTAACAGACATTTTTGTGCATATAAACCTAACTAACATTGGGCCAAGAATCAAATGTGAATTTAATTACTTAACTCACATTTATACCTTGGGATGTGGCATGTTGTTTTCCTCACAAATATATAGACATTCCCATTATTTTCAAGTTAATAAAAATGCTGACCTTGTGCTATACCCAAAACTGGATGCGGCTGACCTTTTTTCACTATAAATTAAGGCTTCTTCCCTGAGCAATGATTTAGTGTCTATTTGAATGGGTATTAGCTGGATCTCAAATTATTATAATAAATGTACTTACTACAAGTTCTCTCTACTGAAGAAATTTACCATTTTACATATAAAAGATTATGGATGGAAATTCCTCAGTGAAACTATGAGAAATGGTTGACTAATACCTTGTATGGTAGAATAGAGTGGGTCCTTTTCTTCTTGATTAATAAACAACTAAAACATAAAAGTGCCAGTCTAGACAAATATCATTAGTATCCTATCTAATAATAGACAAACATGGTAATTGGCAGTACCTTTGCCATGACTCCCATTGGCTAATCAGCAAGATATGCAAATTAACCCAACCAAGATGGCGGCTGGCAGCCAAGCAGCTGAAGCGAGCAGGAGGCTTGCTTGCTCCAGTGATGGAGGAAACTAAGGTTCCCCGCCTGCCACGGCCTGGCTCTGAGCTCCGAAAGCAACAAAGTTTCAATTATAGAAGCTAAACAAACCCCAGATACCTGCTTTCAGCAGACCGTGGCCTCAGAGCTGGAGTAAGCAGGAGCCTGGCTCTCAGCTCTAGTGACAGCAACAAAGTTTCAATTATAGAAGCTAAATAAATCCCAGATTAAAAAAAAGAAAAAAAGGAGAGGCTGGTAGCTTCAGTCGCCGGTCAGCCTGAAAACGGCCCTCAGTCCCTCACTCAGACTGGCCAGGCACTCCAGCGGGGACCCCCACCCTAAAGGGGGTGTGGCCAGCCTGAAAACAGCCATCAGCCCCTCACCCAGGCTGGCCAGGCACCCCAGCGGGACCCCCACCCTGATCCGGGACACCCTTCAGGGCAAACCAGCCGGCCCCCACCCGTGCACCAGGCCTCTATCCTATATAGTAAAAGGGTAATATGCAAACTGACCCTAACAGCAGAAAGACTGGGAATGACTGGTCACTATGACACACACTGACCACCAGGGGGCAGACGCTCAATGCAGGAGCTCCCCTCTGGTGGTCAGTGAGCTCCCACATGGAGGAGCGCTGCTCAGCCACAAGCCAGGCTGATGGCTGCCAGTACAGCAGTGGTGGTGGGAGCCTCTCCTGCCTCCTCAGCAGCGCTAAGGATGTCTGACTGCAGCTTAGGTCTGCTCCCCGCTGGCAAGTGGACATCCCCCGAGGGCTGTCGGGCTGCCAGAGGGATGTCTGATTGCCATCCTGGCCCAATCCCCCGGGGAGCAGGCCTAAGCCAGCAAGTGGTCACCCCCGAGGGGTCCTAGGCTGCGAAAGGGCACAGGCTGGGCTGAGGTACCCCCTACCCCTGAGTGCACAAATGTTTGTGCACCGGGCCTCTAGTTTGAAATAAAAATCTTAAATTGGTTAAAATGAAATCTTTGTATCTGCTTGAAGGATTATATGTATTGGCTTATTCAGGGAGTATACATAATACATACATAGCATGTATTCTCTTGGTTTCGCCCTTTTATACAAAATATGTTAGGTCTCCTTGCTTTGGATCTGGTCAGAAAATTGAGCATATCTTAGTTCTGCAGCCCTTATGCCTTGAGTGCAAATCATAGGAGCCTACATCTGTGTTGGCCTACATCTAAGTAGGATAACACTCCTATTTTCAGCTGTATATTATTTTTAGTTATAAAAGTTTGTATGCCAGGTGACAATACCCTTGTGTAGATTGGCCTTTCTGCATATTTCATCCAATATTTATGATTATATTTGATAGCATATTTTTAATACTTTGTTTCCCATGAATGTTCCAAATTAAACTGGAAGATGTCATTTCATTTCCTTTGAAGTGAGTCTTTTTTCTCTTTGGTACCTTTGCATTATTGTTATCTGTAATTAAAGTAGGTAATTGTATTCTTGTAAATCAAGCATGTCAAACTCAAAGGCTAACACGAGCCAAATAAACAAGATTTAAGTTTATGTGGGCCGCAAAAAAAACAAAAGTTGTAATTTTCATAGAAACATAAGTTTATTTCGATAGAGACATGCTGAATACAAAGGGCTTAAATAAATGAGTAATCATTAAGATAAAATAATAGAACATTTTAATAAAAATTAATATTTTTCTTGAACATTAACAGACACTGAATAACTGCACAAATTTAAATAAGCATAACACAAATAAACCTATTTTTCTTGTTCTCCAAAAGCGAAATATTTCTTGTTGTGCACACCAAACAAGTCAGTACGAGACTAATGACATGGCAATTGGCTGCTAAAATATTTGCTGCTGGTATTAGTGGAGAGAAATGGTGCGCCTGCATGTAAGGCACGTAAGGGAAATGAATGCAACACGATTAAAGTAATCAGTCATTAGCGAACGTTGTAGTTCGTTATTAATAATTATGTATAACAGGATATTGTAAAAATTAAGTTACAAATTGTTATCAAAACGTTTCTTACATACCATTATATTGGCTGGGCTGCAAGTTTGACATGCTTGGTGTAAATTATAGAAGTATCCAGCAATTATATATTAAAATTTGTGTCAATAAATATAAATAGCTATTATGAATTCTAGGATTTCTCTACTCCTAAAAATAGTTAATTTTTGTATTAACTTTTAAAAGTGAGTGGAGAAAAAATGTTCGTTATTATATAAATATGTGTATACTGTTGGTAAAATCATATCTCTAGAAATGTCATAAATTTATACTTTGAATTGATTAATCTATTCTATTTTATATTTTCACTTCATATAATAAGAGTAAAAATATTACTTCCAGAATAATGTTAATATTTTATTAATAGCTTTTATTTTGTATCATGTAGAAATTTTCAAGTTAATTTGTTCATAGTTCTTGCCTCCTGAATAAGTAATTGAACATTTCAGCCGAGCAGCCAACCTCCGTAAGGCCATCACTAGAATCACTGACCATCTTTTAGAAAATACAGGACATTATATATGTTTTATATTATTATAGTATATTGGATTATTCATTATTTTATATTATATACAATCTATTTATGTATTGCTATGTAGTCTTTATATGGGGTGTCCCAAAGAAATGTATGCACACACAGTGTTTATTAAAATACATTTTGCTTTCAAAATTGAGCTATCAGCTATTAAAAGGATATATACATTTTTGGGTGACCCAAAATAGAAAATATAGGACATAAGTGCAATTGTAAGTTAGATAGCAAAGGTTTACATTTTAAAAGAAAAAGCATTATATTTGGGTTCAGCTCAGATTACACTGAATGAATTCTAATGTTAGGCTACATTAACTATATAATTCTGAATGTGAATTGATTTTATAAAACAACTAAATATATACTTGATTCTTTAAAGAGAGAAAGTATCCATTAATTTTTATTAAAATGTAAAATAATACTATTGACAAATATTTAATTCTGTTGTTTATTTTGTTACTATATTTTAAAAAATGTTTATTGCCTTTCAGAAGTGGTACTGGTTCCTAAAAACTACATTTTACTGTTTTAGCTAATATTTTTTTAAGAAATAACAGGAAGGTGATCTTTAAGTTGCATATTCCTAAATAGAATTGTAAGATATCATCTGTGGTCAGATATCTTTATAATATAAAAAACAAAGATGAGTGCTTTTTCTGTCTTACATAATTTTTTAAATATATGTTAAAATAAGTGACTTTCTCACTGACGTTTATGGGGGCAAAACATGATTTCTTTTTTTGTTTTTCTTTCAGCACCACCACCTCCCCCACCATCGAGGGGAGGGCCTCCCCCACCTCCCCCCCCTCCACATAGCTCAGGCCCTCCTCCCCCTCCTGCCAGAGGAAGAGGCGCTCCTCCTCCACCACCTTCAAGAGCTCCCACAGCTGCACCTCCACCACCACCTCCGTCCAGGCCAGGTGTAGGAGTCCCCCCACCGCCGCCAAATAGGATGTATCCTCCGCCACCTCCAGCCCTTCCCTCCTCAGCACCGTCAGGGCCTCCACCACCTCCTCCGCCTCTGTCTGTGGCAGGGTCAGCAGCACCACCCCCACCGCCTCCACCGCCGCCACCACCCGGGCCACCACCTCCCCCTGGCCTCCCTTCTGATGGTGACCATCAAATTCCAAATCCTTCAGGAAACAAAGCAGCTCTTTTAGATCAAATTAGAGAGGGTGCTCAGCTAAAAAAAGTGGAACAGAACAGTCGACCGGTGTCTTGCTCTGGGAGGGATGCACTTTTAGACCAGATCCGACAGGGTATTCAACTGAAATCTGTAAGTAATCTGTTCTTTTCATATTAGACTACCTATCATTATGGATTTTTAAAGTAATTTGTAAGGCATCCTTGAAAAGTATTTTTTAATTTTTTTCTCTTGGTATTCATTTTTTAAACTATGAATTTCTGATATTTTTATATATCATAAAATGCATAAATTATACCTATACTTCTGTAACTGGTACTTCTATATCTAAATATCACCCCAGAAAGTTCTCTCATGTCTCTTCCCAGTTAGTCTTCCTCCTCAAATGAATCACTGATTTGGTGTCTGTGACCAATGATGAGTTTTTCTTATTCTAGAACTTCATATAAATGGAAATTTACAGTATGTTTACAGTTCATTTTTTTAGACTCTACTTTTAAATAAAAGGTACTTTAGAGAAAAATCTTTACTAAAGTATGGAGAAGTAAAATAGCCCTACTTCAAATCAATTTTGATTTACCTAGGTAAATTCAAATCACTAACTTTGTGAAAACAAAAACATACTAAAGTTTCTGTATCTATAAATTTAGTTGAATATTGAATCATACTCCACAGAAAATTGAAAGAGTTCTAATAGACTTTTCTGACATGATAGCAGGTAATTTTGAATTCTCTGAATTGAATGAGGTGATCATTTTATTTTCTAGAGCAGAGATTTGGCAAACTTTTTCCTTTAAAGGACCAGATAGTAAATATTTTAGGCTTGTAGGCCATATGGCAGAGGTGGGCAAACTTTTTGACTCGAGGGCCACAATGGGTTCTTAAACTGGACCGGAGGGCCGGAACAAAAGCATGGATGGAGTGTTTGTGTGAACTAATATAAATTCAAAGTGAACATCATTACATAAAAGGGTACGGTCTTTTTTTTTTTTAGTTTTATTCATTTCAAACGGGGTCCGCGGGCCGTAGTTTGCCCACGGCTGCTATGTGGTCTCTGTCACGACTACTCAGCTCTGCTATTGAACCACAAAAGAGGCAGCCAGACACGTATACTACAAAACAGCCACCAACAGTACATAAATGAGAAGGCATGATTGTGTTCTGTAAAACTCATGGACACTGAAAGTTGCTTTCATATCATTTCAAATGTCACAAATACTCTTGATTTTCTTTCAACCATTTAAAAATGTAAATGTTGTTCTTAGCTTTAAAATTATACAAAAACAGAAGACAGGCTAGATTTGTCTCATGGACAATAGCTTGCTGACCTCTGCCTATATTCAGAACTTCCTTCTGTGTCTATACGTGTAATCTCTCAGGGCTGGTAATTGATGTAGAATTTTCTATGCAGTAAGTGGCGATGAAAGAAGGAGATTTTAACTGAAGATTATTTTGGAATGTAGAAAATTATGGTAACTTTCTCAAAAGAGAATGATGTATAGGGAACATACTGATTGAATGAAACATTAGCATATCACAGCTTTAAGAAACTTCTGATTTCTAAAATATATCTGGGTCTTCTGTTGCTAATACTTATATCAGCTTGTGAGGAACCATCTCTGCTCCCTCTTCCCATTTAGTTCAGACTAAAGGTTCCTCAGGAGCAATTTAAGAACTTTGAATAGTTGTTAGTGGGGAGAATTAGTGTCAAAATGACCACAGCCCAGGTGAATAGCAGGTTTTATGTAATAGGGTCCTTTCTGATTTTACCTTGTAACCTATGCTAGTTCCTGTGTCATTCTCACTCCCATCTCCTACTCCTAACCTTCTATTTCCTCTCATCTTTACAACCAGCTTTTGTTTTTTTCACTCATTTAGTGAAAGTAAGGTGTTGATTTTTATGTACAATTGTGTCCTCTTCTTAATTAACAGCTGGTGAGTTATATTTCCTAATTTCTTCCCCCATCTACTTTTTCCATCACCACCACCAAAAAAACCCCACAACCCTATAAATTGTTCTCTAAATTTCTTTTTAGAAAGACATGTTTTTTTTCTAAATATAGAATAGTAGGCTATTTTTATACTAAATGATCACTTTCCTTTTGATTGTATTTGGAGCATTTTCTGTTTTAAAAAAATTTTATTGATTGATTTTTAGAGACAGAGAGGAAGGGAGCAAGAGATGGAGGGAGCAAAAGAAACATTGATTTGTTATCCCACCTATTTATGCATTCATTGGTTGCTTCTTGTATGTGCCCTGACCAGAGATCAAACCCACAACCTTTATGTATTGAAACGATGCTCTAGCCAACTGGAGCTACCTAGGCAAGGCAGGAGTATTTTGTGAAGTGCATAATCAGTGAATTATTGGCATGTTATACATGTGATTTGAGTCCATAATTTTACTTCATTTAAAAAAAAATAACCAATCTGTGGTTGAGATTTCTCTGGCTATGTTTCTTTAAATATTCTATATAAATCATCAATTTGGTATGTGAATATGATTAATATAAAACCACAGATTTAATTAAAATGTTGGCAGGAAGTGTATAGGTATTTATTTACATACATTTTGAATTCTGTGTTCATAGTACCTCAGAGAGCATCATGTCCAAGAAAGTGCTTTAAAAACAGTGTTTATGACAGTGCTGTGCTCCTGTACTGTTCTCTGCTTTGTGTTATCAAATTGCTCAAAGGAAGTCAGAATGATTCTCCTTGCTACTGTTATGTTTCTTGTAGCACCTTGTTCTACAATTCAGAGTTCTGAAACTATTTGTTATTTTTTTCATTTGTTTTTCTTCTATACCAGAAATACTTAATATACAGTCTCTGAAAACCTAAATACTAATGAATGAGTCTCTATCTTGTGGGGAACTAATTTGAATATTTTTTCTTTATTTTTTCCCCATTACCCTTTATCCCCCTACACTCTGCCACCTCTATCCACCCCCTCGCCTTGCAATCACCACACTATTGTTCGTGTCCATAAGGTCTTTCTCTTTTTTTCCCTTTGTTTTGTTTAATCCCTCCCCCTCCCTGCAGAGCTGTCAGCCTGCTCTCTGTTTATGAGATTGCCTCTATTTTGCTTGTTAGTTCAGTTTGTTCATTAGATTCTACATGCGATTGAAATCATATGGTACTTGTCTTTCTCTGGCTTATTTCACTTAGCATAAAATTGTCCAAGTCCACCCATGCTATTGTAATGGGTAAAATTTTCTTTTTTTTTTGGCCAAGTAATATTCCATTACGTAAATGTACCAGAGCTGTTACCCAGTCATCTCTTGATGGATACTTAGGCAGCTTCCAGATCTTGGCTGTTGTAGATAACAATGCAGCGAATATTGGGGTGCATATATTCTTTCAAATTAGTGTTTCGGGTTTCTTTGGATAACTTTCCAGAAGTGGAATCACTGGGTTATAAGCAGTTCCATTTTTAATTTTTGAGGTAACTCCATACCGCTTTCCATAGTGGCTGCACCAGTCCCAACAACAGTGCACGGGGATTCAACATATCCTCACTGGTACTTGTTTGTTCATTTATTGAAAGCCATTCTGACTGATATGAGATGATATCTCATTGTGATTTTAATTTGCATTTCTCTGATGATTAGTGACGTTGCGCATCTTTTCATATGTCTACTGGCCATTTGTATGTCCTCTTTGCAGACGTGTCCATTCAGAACTTTGCCTATTTTTAATTGGATTGCTTGTTATGTTGAGTTTTATAAGTTATTTGTAAGATCTACTAGAGGCCTGATGCACAAAGATTCGTGCACGAATAGGCCTTCCTTCCCCTGGCTGCCGGCACTGCCTTTGCTCCGGCCCAGAGCCGCCTTCTGCCTACGTGCACTGCCCAGATGCCCGGAGTGACTGGGGTGGGGCGGAATGCATGTGTCATCGCCATCTTTGTTGGGTCAATTTGCATATTCTCTCCTTATTGGCTGTGGGCACCAATCTTTGTTGCAAAGTGATGGTCAATTTGCATATTGTCTTTATTAGATAGGATAAGATCTATCAGGAAATATGTTCTCCCATTCAGTGGGTTGTCTCTTCATTTTGTTGATGGTTTCCTTTGCTTTGCAAAAACTTTTTAGTTTGATATAGTCCCATTTGTTAATTTTTCCTTTTGTTTCCCATGTCCAAGGAGTTGTATCAGAAAAAATATTGCTACAAGAAATGTCTGAGATTTTTACTATGTTTTCTTCTAGGATTTTTACAGTTTTTAGTCTAACATTTTAAGTCTTTAATCCATTTTGAGTTTATTCTTGTGTGTTATAAGAAGGTGGTATAGTTTCCTTTTTTTTTTTTTTTGCACATATCTGTCCAATTTCCCCAACACCACTTATTGAATAAACATCTTTAAACCACTGTATATGTTTTTGCCTCCTTTGTCAAATATTGACAGTAAAGGAGTGGGTTTATTTCAGTGCTCTCTATTCTGTGCCATTGATCTATATGTCTGTTTTTATGCCAGTACCATGCAGTTTTGATTGCTATGGCATTGTAGTATAGTTTGATAATAGGTAGTGTGATTCCTCCAACTTTGTTCTTCTTTATTGATAGCTATTGCTAGTCAGGTCTTTTGTGGTTTCATATAAATTTTTGAAATATTTCTTCTAGTTTTGTTGAACATGTCATTGGTATCTTGATAGGAATTGTGTTGAATCTATAGATTGCTTTGGGTAGTATGGACATTTTAATGATGTTAATTCTTCTTATCCATGAACATTGTATATCATTCCATTTATTTGTATCTTCTTCAGTTCTTAATTCAGTGTCTTATAATTTTTCGAGTACAGGTCTTTTACATCCTTGATTAAAATTATTCCTAGGTATTTTATTTTTTTTGAAGCAATTGTGAATGGAATTGTTATTTTAGTTTCCCTTTCTGATAGTTCATTATTGGTGTATAAAAGTGCAACTGACTTACTTATTTTGTATCCTGCTAGTTTACTGAATTCATTTATCAGTTCTAGTAGGTTTTTGGTGGATATCTTTAGGGTTATCTGTATACAGTATCATGTCATTGGCAAATAGTAAGTTTTACTTCTTCCTTTTTTATTTGGATGCCTTTTATTTCTTCTTGTCTGATTGCTGTGGGTAAGACTTCCAGTACTATCTATATATATAAAAGCCTAAGTGACCAGAACGACTGGTTGACTAGTCGCTATGATGCGCACTGACCACCAGGGAAGATGCTCAATGCAGGAGCTGCTCCCTAGTGGTCAGTGTGCTCCAACGGCCAGCCAACCTCCCCCGTCCCTCCCCCCCAGCCAGCAAACCTCCCATGGTCCCTCCCCCTTGCTGGCCTGGCCCTAGCCAGCAGCCAGCAGGCCCCAAGGCCCCAGCTGGCCCAACCCCAATCGGGACTGGGCGAGGTGGCTCCAATAGGCCCTGATCGCTGGCCAGGCCTAGGGACCCCATCCATGCAATAATTTTGTGCACCACGCCTCTAGTGTTGAATAAGACTGGTGAAAGCATACGTTCCCTATCTTGTTCCTGATTTCAAGGGGAAACTTGTAGTTTTTGCCCATTTTGTATGATGTTGGCTGTGACTTGGTTATATATGGCCTTTATTACATTGAGGTATGTTTCCTCTATTCCCACTTTGCTGAGAGTTTTTATCATAAATAGATGCTAGATTTTATCAAATGTTTTTTCTATATCTATTGATATGATTATGTAGTTTTTATCCTTCATTTTGTTTATGTTGTGTATCACGTTTATTGATTTTTGAATATTGTACCAACCTTGCATCCCCAAAATAAATCCCACTTGATCATGGTATAGGGTCTTTTTAATATATTGCTGGGTTTGGTTACTAATATTTGTTGAGAATTTTAGCTTCTGTGTTTATCAGGGATATTGGCTTATAATTTTCTTCTTTTGCAGTGTCTTTATCTGGTTTTCGAATTAGGATAATGCTGGCCTTGTAAAATGAGCTTGGGAATCTTCCCTTCTCTTAAATATTTGGAATAGTTTTAGAAGGCTAAGTGTTAGTTCTTCTCTGAATATTTGATAAAATTCGCCTGTGAAGCCATCCAGGATGTTCAGAGCTTTTGTTTATTGCGAGTTTTTTTGTTTTTTTTTAATTACTGCTTTGATTTCACTAGTTGTAATCTGTGTATACAGATTCTCTGATTCTTCCTGATTTAGTTTTGAAGATTATATGTTTCTAAGAATTCATCATATTTTCCAGATTGTCCAATTTGTTGGCATATAGTTGTTCATAATATTTTATTACAGTCCTTTGTGTTTCTTTGGTGTCAGTTGTTACCTCTCTTAATTTCTGATTTCTGGTTTCATATCATTATGATCAGAGAGGATGCTTGACATGTTTTCAGTCTTCTTTTTTTGTCTTCTTATATCAATTAAATTCATTTAATCTAGTGTGTTATTTAAGACCAGCATCTTCTTATTTATTGTCTTTCTGGAAGACCTATCCATTGATACCAATTAATGTTAAAATCCCCTAATATGACTGTATTACTGTCAATCTCTCCCTTAATAGCCATCAAGATTTGCTTTATATATTTAGGTGCTCCTTTGTTGGGTACAAAATGTTTACAAGGTTTATATCTTGTTGGATTGCTCCCTTTATCATTATGTAGTGTCCTTCTTTGTCTCTTAAAGTCTATTTTATTAGATAGAAGTATTGCTATCCCAGCTTTTATGTCTTTCCACTTTTAACTATGTTCCTGTTTATTTGTTTCTCCTCTCCCCCCCCCCCCCCCCTTTAATAATTTTTGTAATACTGATTTGGTGGTGGTAACTCCTTTGGCTTTTTCTTGTCTGGAAAGCTCTTTATTTCTCCTTCAATTTTAAATGATAGCCTTGCTGGGTAAAGTAGCCTAGGTTGTATTTACTTGCTTTTCATTACTTTGAATATTTCATGCCAATCTCTTCTGGCTGGAAATATTTCTGTTGAGAAATCAGCTGACAGTCTTAAGGGAGGGTTCCATGTAGGTAACTAACTGCCTTTATCTTGCAACTTTTAAGATTCTTTGTCTTTAACCTTTGCCATTTTAATTATGATCTGTCTTGATGTGGGCCTTTTTTGAGTCCATCTTTTTCAGGACTCTACTTCCTGGACTATGTGACCAGGTTAGATAAGTTTTCTGTCATTATTTCTTCAAATAGGTTCTCATTTTCTTGCTCTCTTTTCCTTCTGGTACCCGTATTATGTTGTTACACTTCATGCTGTCCCAAGGTCCCTTAAACTTTCCTCATTTTTCTAAATTCTTTTTTTTCTATTTGCTGCTCAGATTGGGTCTTTTTTTGACCTTGTTGTCCAATTTGCTGATTCGATCCTCTGCTTCATCCCACCTGCTGTTTATTCCTTCCAATGTATTCTTTATTTCACATATTGCATTCTTAATTTCTGACTGCTTCCTTTTTTATGGTTTCTGTGTCGTTTTTCATACTTTTGAGCATCCTTATAATTATTGCTTTGAACTGTGTATCTGATAAATTGCTTGCCTCCACTTCATTTAGCTCTTCTGGAGTATTCTCTTATTCTTTCATTTGGAGCTTGTGTTTTTTTCTTCCCACTTTGGCTGCGTTTTTGTATTTGTTTCTATGTATTAGGTAGCTCTGCTATGCCTCCCAGTCTTGGTAGGATGTCCTTATTTAGTAGGTGTCTTGTGGGACCCAGCAGCACAGTCTCCCTGATCCCCTGAGGTGATTGATTGCTCTAGAAATGTCCCTTGTGCATTTTATATGCCCCCCCCCACCCATTGTAATTGAGACTTAATTGCTGTTGGCTTGTTCATGAACTCAATCCTCACACTGACTGACTGTGAGGCTCAACCACCAACACAGCATGCAAGCTGCTGTATAGTTTATAAAATGATGTTCCATTTTAGTTTCATCAGCTACAACTTTGTGTATTGGAATAAACAGAAATAACCCAGCTGCAAGGGCAAGTGTTTTTCAAGAAAGAACTTGATTGTTATTCTAAAATTGGAATTACATTGAATGGCTTATACATTAAGAAGGAGCAGAAATATGTCTTCAATAATTTTTTTAAGGTAGTAGCTTATTTCTTTTTAATTGAGTTAATCCTGTCCTGGGCGTGGTTTGTATTTTTATTTGTTTTTCTTTTAAAATAAGAACTGATTCTAAGAAAGTAAAACTTTTTAGAGACAAAATTTTTGCAAAGGATTTATTACTGAATTTTGCTAACTTTCTTTTCCAAGGTATCTGATGGCCAAGAGTCTACACCACCAACACCTGCACCCACTTCAGGAATTGTGGGGGCCTTAATGGAAGTGATGCAGAAAAGGAGCAAAGCCATTCATTCTTCAGGTACATTTGCATGTGTACATGTATATTTAATAAATTTGAATGCTTGAGTTCTATTTTTTGTTTGTTTGTTTTATGACTCAGTCTTTGCTAGATTTTCCCTGCTATTGAATAACTTATTGTTATGGATTCCAGGGAGTATTTTAAAAGTTGTCTGTCACTGCAACTAGTCTCTCTAAAGCTTAATGGATGTCAGAACACCACAGCCATAACTATAACTTGGAAGAACTACTTTGGAAAAATGGCAATTTTGCTTTCTATACTGGGTAATTCTGACAGAATTCCTGGCAAACAACCTCTAAACAGCCTTGAGATTCCTGGATCTTGTTCTTAACATTCCTGTGACATAAAGAATTTAGGAAGTTTTCCTGATTTGTGAGAGTTTAAACTAAGAAATTAGATAATTTCACTGTTCCTGGAGTTTGCGAAAGAATCCTAGTGTGTGTTTTTCTTTTCCTTTTTTGTCATTTCCTTAATAGGTTTATATGAATAAACTACTACCAGTCCTGAGCTTATTAATATTAATATTAATAAATATTGTAAATAAATATTGCTTTTTAAAAAGAGCAAGCATATGGGTTTTGCTGATATAGGAGTTGAGGTTTAGCTTCCCCAGCATGATCAGATCTTTGTGCTTATTAAATCTATATTAACTCTCAATGGACCTCAATTTTCTTGTTCCATGGAGAGAATTCATAAATCCTATGACTGATGTGAAGATTAATTAAAATAAGATCCTTGAGCAACATTTGTTTTCCTTAAATTGGCATAATATTTCCATAATGTGTTACAAAGATAGGCTAATTCAGTCCACAAATATTTATTGTGGAATAATTATAAAATAAAAAAACAACAAAGATTCATGTTTTCATTCTAGTGAGAGAAAGACAATAAATAAAATAGAAAAAAACATAACATGTTAAATTATGGTGTATATATACATATATATGTATAAACTATGGAGAAGAGGGAGATACAGCGAGTTATATGCTATGGGAGGCAGTTTATTTTGCAATAGGGTGATGAGGCCTAGCTGAGGTGACAATTGAGAAAATACTAGAAGGAGTTCAGGGAGTGAACCATGTAGAAAACTGGCAAAGTGTGCTCAGGTGTCAGCCAGTACAAAGTCCCTGCAGTTGAGAAACAACAAAGGAGTCAGTATGACTAGAGCAAGGGTGGGAGGGGAAGAACACTGAGGAATGAAATAAGGTAGTAGGGGGCCAGTAGTAAGACTTTGGAGGCCGTGAATGTGATGGATGGTTCTTAACAGAGGAGTGGCAGTGATCCAAGGAAAAGACGATAGATGTTTTAATCAGGTTGCTAGCATTAGTGAGAAGTAGTTGGACCTTGCTCATATTTAGAATGTGAAGATCTCTGGTTTTGCTGATGGATTGAAAGTGAGGTTTGAAAAAAATCCCAAGTTTTGACCTGAAAACTGAAAGGGTGAAATTTTCATTAACAGAGTGAGCAAAGATTTAGTGGAAGCAGCAGATTTGACAGGAAAGATTAGGAGTTTGGTTTTATACATATTAAATTTGAGATACTTATTTAAAAAGCAACTGTTGATATCAGTAGGCTTTTGGTTATCTGGGATTCAGGGGAGAGGTCTGGACTTTTAGTACAAATTTGCATGTCATTAAGATATACAAGGTATTTAAAGTTATGGAATTGGATGAGATCAGCAAAGAAGTGGAAGTAAATAGAGACGGTCTCTAAGGTCTGGGCCTGGAGAATGTGGTATATTAGAAGCCAGATGAAGAAATTTTTGGCCCTGGCTAGTGTGGCTCAGTTGGTTGGAGTGTCGTCTTGTGGCAGGTTGATTCCCATTTGAATGCTTATAGGAGGCAACTGGTCAATGTTTCTCTCTTTCTCCCTCTCCCTCTCTATTAGAGAGAGAGAGAGAGAGAGAGAGAGAGAGAGAGAGAGAGAGAGAGAGAGAATGGTTTTGAAGGAGGATAGGCTAATCATTTGCGTCAAATGTGTCTGATAGGTCAATAAATTAGGAATAGGGAGTGAAGCTCTACCTCTGGCAGTGGTAGGTCGTTGGTGACCTGGAAGGAGCAGGGTCTGTGGATTCAAGAAAGAATAGGAAGGTAGAAAGGGAGACTGGGTTTTGGAACTGGCTGCTCTGTTTCTTTTATGGCTTAGTGTGGATGAGATTCCTGCCTGTCACTGCAATCAGTAGCTTAGCAGTATAGTATGCTGATTGCAATTTTACAGCCTTTCCTTTAAAGATAATTATTAAAAAGATAATGTTTTTCTAGACTTGTTTCTCTGAATGTTTATTTAGAAAACTTTCATCTGCTAATTCACGTGCTAATCAGCAGATGACCAAATTTTTCTCCTGAAAACATGACTTTCTGACCCATTTGGTTCTAAAAAGTAGCTGAACTGTTCTTTCAAGACATAGTAGTTGATAGTGACATTACTATAAAAAGTATGATTACTGAAATTGATATTTGTTAGAATATTTTCTCACTCTCTTCTTTACTACTTGGTTGGGTGTTAGATAATAACTACCATAATTTGAACATCTGTAGTAAGTCTCAGTTTATCCACTTATGTATTCACACCACTAAGGTCACTTTAGGGTTTTGCTAAAAATTACCCTATAGTAAGTTTCTGTAAAGATATAAGTAACCATTATATAATAGCTATGTTGATGTGATGAATATATAGCATGGTTTTTACTTATTTTGGGGACCATCTCTTTTAACTGTTATTTAGCTGTGGTAGTACCTGATGATAGAATTGTTAGCTACTTTTTCCACACCATGCAAGCTGATAAATGCCTATATTCATCACCCTGTAAATGCACTTGATGCCTTCCTCCAGGTGAATTCTGTGAAGCATGCCTAGCAAAAGCTTTGGGGAGCAAATTTTTTCTCTTTTTAGTTATGTAAACGGAGAGATTAACTAACATAAAGTTAATTGAACTCCTTTCCAAATAAATTCTGTAACAATTTAGAGCTAAGTCTCAATTACTTAATTATTGTTATTATTTTTGTATTCTTATTGTTGTAAAAGTGAAAACTTAGTTTGGGGCACAGGGACGATATCTTTGCTCTTATTTGGCTTCTGTTAATTTCCAAGTTCTAATTCTAGAGCTCAAGTACTTTGTAGAAGCCTTCAAACTATCTGTTTTACAGGCAAAAAGGTTATTCTGTTTTCTGTACCCGTAGCTCACATATGTCACATATTCAGTTTCTATTGGTGCTTTACTAAATCATTATCAAATACAATTGCTCAGCCACTATTCTCACAAACTTGCCCTTTGTGGGTCTTATGAGGTATATAGTTTTTAAAAGGTCAGTAATTATGGGAAGTGGGTACATAATATAAAAGATTGCTCATAGAATTTGATGACATCTTAATATTTATTCATTCACTCAACATGCATTTACTGAGCAGCTTCGTGAAACATTATTCTGATGCTAAGAATTCAGTGATAAAAAGACAGGCAAGACCCTGTTTTAGAGCTTATATTCTAGTGTGAAGACAGGTCTGTAAACAAAATATAAGAATTTCAGGTAGTGATGCATATTATGAAGAAAATCAAGAGAGAGGGGGTTACTGATTGTGGTGGAGGGTTATACTTTCCATAGGGTGGCCTGGGTAGCCTCTCTGAAGAAGTGGTTTTTGAGTAAATCTACATGATGAGAAGACTCAGCCACACAGAGGAATAGTGACTGCAGAAGCTCTAAAACAAGAATAAATTTGTCATGTTTAAGGGACAGAAAGAAGGCCATGAGTCTAGCAACAGTGAATTGCAGGAGACGGCATATGAAAAAAGTTTGGGGGAGGGAAGAGACAGTAACTGGGCAAATCATGTAGGGTCTTGTAGAGTGAGGTAACATCAAATTTTATTCAAATAACAGTAGTCAGCCACTTACATCAATAAAATTGTATTTTTAAAACTTAGAATTTAAATATCACTCCATTTGCTTTAAGGCAGATGGACTATAGAGTTGTAATATCCAAGCAAGATGTGATGGTGGTGTGGGAGCAATAGTGGAAGTGGAGGAAAGGAGCAGCCTTGATGGATTGGATGGAGGTGGGGGTGAAAACAGGAATCAATAATAACTTCTAGGTTTGGGGCCTAAACAGCGGAGAGACTGGTAATCATCAGGGTACAGACTAAGGTGGTGGGGGAAAAGCAGGTTGGAGAAGGAGATAAAACTTTAGAACTTTTGAGTTTGAGAATCCATGTAGAGAATACCAGGCAGCAGTTGGATTTGCGCGATGCGAATCTAAAATTCAGAGAGGCCCAACCCAAGTGTGACTTTACACGTAAAGAAACACACAGGTTGAAATTTGTAACATAAATACTAAGGGACCAGAACCGGTCTTCTGACTCCAGTTCTCATCTCTTACTCATCACTACACTCTTTAGATGCATTTTATTAGATTCATTTTTAACTATCTTAGTAACTAGATTCTTCGGGTATCAAATGGTTTGTGTTTCAGAAGTTGAATAATTGGAAAAATCACCCAAGAATTATGTAATATTTTATTTATACATAGGTTTGAATTGTCTCGATTTTCTTTTAGATGAGGATGAAGATGAAGATGAAGAAGAAGATTTTGAAGACGATGATGAGTGGGAAGATTGATCTATATATTATATATATATTTTTAAGGTGAAATACTAAACACTACTTTCTGTCTATGGATTCTGTAAAATTATCATGTAAATGTTCTACCAATTTGCTGTATATTTTTGTTGCCTTTTTTGCTTTTTTTTTATTAATCTGTGCAATACCTCATTTAATCTGTAAAGGTTTGTCATAATCCTCTACAAAGCTACTCCCTGTTCTTGTGTGCAAGTTTACACCAGGATGCTCACTTAATTTGTGAATATTTTTCATTCCATCAACAAGGGAGTTTAAATATTATATGTGAGACTGACAAAAACCTTAATGTAATTTAGTTATAATGCCAGAAGGAAAACACTATTTTCATACCCTACTTTTTCTGTACCTAAATTTTCTTATTAAAATCTAGTATAGCACTACATTTTTTTAAGTGATGCAAACCTTAGTTTATTTAGCCCCTTTATTTTGAACACAATGCTATATGAATGTTGAAGCTGATACATTGCACAGTTTTCTAGACATCACTACACTGATGCAGTTTCTCAAATTTTAGCAATATGCTCTACATAAAATCACCACAGAAATGCTAGTTAGGGAAAACAGTAACACACCTCTGACAGCAATATTGCCTGTTATGTAAAGCAGCGGCATTTGGAGGCTGGTATCATTAGGAGCCCTTACATATCTGTACTTGATTTGGCTCTTTTGGCAAAAATTTTAAAAATAATTTTGGTATTATTCTGAAATAAATGTTATTTAAATTATTGGAGTTTGGGGAATCTTGTGAATAATTTTCATATGAACTGAAGTCAGCTACATTATGGTTACTTTACTATTTGGTTATGTATAGTATAAAAATTAGAACATTATAAAAATTATATGAGGTTAATAACTTTTATTTTGCAGTTTATATCGATTAAGGAATTCAAAAATAGCAGCCATAAGAATCTAATCTACTGTTGAACCCATTATGCTTTTTTTTTTTAATTTTTATAATTTCTCAAGGTTTTTTTATCAAATGTCAGGTGAAGGGTTACATTTTTCTTATAAGATTGCTTCTCCCAATGTCAAATTTCTTGAAAAAAACATAACTCAATGACAGATTTTTAAAAAAAATAAAATAAAAATTTGCAACCTGTACATTTGTTATGCACAGAAAAATGACATGTTAAAATTAGGGTTTCCTTGCCTCTCTACAATACACTAATTGCCTAAAGGTGGTTTTCATATTTGTAACACTAATTATAATACCTTCCTACTTTAAATTTTAGATAGAAAAATTATCTGATTTAAATAAGACATTTTTTTTCTCACATTGAGTCATGCAGAATGTAGTTCCAAATGTATTTCATTACTGTAATCACAGTATCCAACTAAAAATTAAGCTCTCTAGAATTATACCAACCCAAATCTAGTATTGGCATGATCTTGACAGGCTGGACCTGCAAGATGTGGCTTGAATTTTAACCAGTTATCACATAACTTCTAGTGATCATGCATCTAGTTATCATAAGAAATAATTTAAAAGGTTTTGTTGCTAAAAGCAGTTAAGTGGTACAGTAAAACAGTTAAGTTATTCAAAGAATGTTACCTTCCTTGCAAGAGTAATTTAAGCACATGGGAAAGGTTATAGACTTTTTGTTCTTGCAGAAACAGTGCCCTCTGCTGCTGGAAACCTTTTTCTGCTTACTATAATTTCTATTGTGGCTTGAGCTCAGTTGAACCTGGTGTAGATGAGGCTAGACAACTACTAACCAATAAAATTAGGAATTTGTGCAAATGGTAAATAGAACATACTACTTATTTTAAGTAATATCAAACATTTTCCATTTTTTTCTTTTCAACATTATAAAAAACACTTTAAATATTCTAGAAATGTCTTTAAGGTAATGCCAATTTAAGATCTCTCTAACTTTTGGCCAAGGAATTCAGGGTTTTCCGCTAACTGTGGTATAATAACTATCAGGAGCTGCTCTGAGCAGAGGCTATGAATTCTTTGAGTTGTGAACACAATTTTAAACACTTAAGATGGGTAAAAAATTTGCCAAAGGTATTTGAGTTTGTTCTTCCTTATTAAAGAAAAGGACTTGTTGTTGTTGTTGCACAAAGTCTAAGTTACTATTGGTTGAAACACTGCAGCTGTGGAGTTCAGTCCGGGCATGAGGACTGAATCTGCGTTAGATGTAAAGGTTGCATGTTTCAGTCCTCCACCACCTTGCACTGTGGGCAGCACTGTACCTGTGCCTTGTCTGGAAGCCTCCTATATATCCTCCAGCTAAGTGATTGTCTGACAGCCTTCGCATTTAACAAACCAGCATGAGGCTTTTTAAATCTAAATGCTACGTGATATAGACAATTTCAGCTAGCCACATATTGTATGTATGAGATTCAAAATGACTTTCAATCATTCATTTCCATTTATCAACTGAAATTTTGTTTAGTATGTGAATTTCTTTTTGAAATGTATAGTGAATAGGATGTTGCACTGGTGGCAATTCATCATGGAACATAATAAAATTAATTTGACCCAAAAATATAAAATAGTGTGTTTTCATTTATTGTTAAGAGACTAAAAGTGAAGGTGGCGGGGGGCGGGCGGGGGATGTGAAACGATATAGTAAAGGGCACACAGCAGTGAACAATAATGGTTGAAGTTTTCAGCAGACCGCATGCCCTGAGAGCTAGTGTGCCATTAAGTAAACATGGAAAGAAAGGAATGTTACAGCCTGTTCTGCTGGGAGAAGTGGCAGCTGCTCAGCTCCTGGGCGGCCGCTGCTGTGACATACAGAGCGTTCATGTCACAAGTCGCACTGAAAGAAACCTTCACGCAGCAACAGTGTTGCAGTTCTAAACTAGAATATTGGAGTTTACTGGTAGTTTCAGTAAAAGCCCGATACAGCAGTTCATGTGGAATTTAAGTAGCTCCTAATGAATGGTATTAAAGATGGTGTGTGCTTTAAACAGGAAGCTCAGTTTTTGATAAATGGAATTTTTTGTTCTACTGACCCTGGCACGAGTGGGTGTCTTAAGATTAAACTAAGTTATGGAATCCAGTGTGTAGGATGCTACTGAATGCCTTCTAAGACCTTTCACCAAATTTAACAAACATGTCAAGAATAATATGTTCTATTAAAAAGTTGTTTGTGTCGTACCAATGTGAACACTTAAGAATGTATTAACCAAACTTTACCAAAAAGTTTTAGAGAAAAGTGCCTCAGAATTGCTCTTGTCACATATTTATGTAATCAACAGAGAAATTCCTGAAATAACTTGCTCTTTTCACATGAAGTTCTTAAAGGACAACTATAGAGATAAGGCCTATTTATAGTACAATAGAAAATACAGCATGGAAACGTGGAGAAATTTTACTTTGCATACTTATTTAATTGCCATTGTCACCTCTACCTCCAAATCATAGCATTCTTTGGCAATATTTTGGTCTTTTATTCATGGATTTTTTAAAACTTTGCTTCTCATGAAGCCACTGGGAAAAGGTGTAATAATTCAGTTGTTAGGACTGTGATGGGGAACATATTTTGTAGCTAATAGTAAGACTGCCTTTACTTCTATCTGTGGTATATGGTATCCTCCATTGCCATGAGGGAGCCCAGTGAAAATTTTGGCTTTATAACAAAATATGTCTAGATAAATCAGCCATAATTTTTTTTTATTTTTAAATATTCATCAGTGGTCATAGTAACTACTGATGAGTATTTCACTTCACAAAAGTCCATTATAAATCTAAACTGGTCATGTGTACCACCATTAAGATTGACAGATCAAGATATGAATAGCACACAGTTATTTTGAGTAAAATATAATAGTACCTTATAGGTGGTTTTTAGTTTAGATATTTTTGTGTTGGTGAATTGCTAGTAAATTTGAAATGGCCCTTTAGTTTTTAAGTAAGGATTTTTTTTAACTTTCTATTTAAAGAGTCCAGTTTTAACAGTATCGAATTGCATTATGGAACTTGAAATTACAAGTATCACATTGACATAATTTTCTGTCTTGAATTGGTTGACATATCTTGACTTAAATTCAGTTTTATCTTAGTTATTGCTTGATGTGTGAGGATTTTCATCAAGGCTTAAGTATAAAAAAATTTTAAGCAATATCACCATATTTAAATAACTATTAAGACTTAATATGTAGTGGATATTAAAATATAACAATGGAGTAAGATAGGTTCCCCTCCCTCCTTTAAAATACTTCACCACTGAAAGACAGTTGGAGACCATTGAGTTATTGTCAAGCCTACTCCAATTTCTCAGGTAAAAGTACCCATGTTTAGAGTGGTGGAGGGGCTTGCCCCAAGGTTAGAAGAAGCTCATACTAGAAGCCAGAGCTACTAATTCAGTTGCTCTTTATTATGTACCATAATACTGTTTTTTCCTTGTTTTCTCTACTTTTTGTGAGTTATGGATAAAGTGCAGATTTACTCTTTCTGAAAGACTTGTGGCTGTAAATTTCATTCTCTCACATGTCATCTGGGTGTGACGGAAGCCTATCCCTGTGTTTCCCTGGGAAACCTGGCTTGCTTTGAGGAGCCAGCCTCTGACTGAAGCATGTGATCATATTTGGCTCAGTGATGGCAGTCACCCTACATTGTCCAAGCATTTAGTCATCACCAGACACTCCTGTCATTTAGCACTCGGTTGAAATGATTGAACTTTATATTCTACATCCAAATTATGTGTTAGTTTCTTATAAATGTGAATGGTCATTGCCTTCCTTTAAACATAAGTATTTTGTAAACCTTTACAATAAATTTGCCAAACATCATTAGTTTGAGGCTGTTTTAATCTTTCTGTATAATTTTCAGTCAACAGCTGCACTGCCAATTTACTGACGGGAAGTTCTTCCAAGGAGCATGAGGACAAACGGAACACTTTAACTCCACAACTCTCTGGTTTCCTTAGTAGTAAGAGAGGAGAGCTTCTAATTTGGTGGCATGTACCTTACCCTTATTAGAAAACACGAAGAAAAATAAAACACATCTAGTGTTTGTGGTACTGAAAGGAAGAAATTAAGTGAAAGGAAAAGGCATTTTGTCCAATTAACTGTAGTGAAGCAAAGCTATTCATAATGTCTCAATTCTGGAGTTGTCTATAAGACAATGCTAATTGGCCCCTCAAATCAGCTTGTGAACCTGAGAGAAACAACCTTTTTTTCTATAACTAGGATGAGGGTCTAAGGCAGAGAATAGAAAGGAGAAGACTTTGTGTTTGCAAGCAGAGTTTTAAGATTAGTGATAGGGAGGCCCTGACTGATGAGGCTTGATTGGAGTGTCGCCCCAATACCCTAAGGTTGTGGGGTTGGATCCTGGTCTCTCTCCCTTTCCTTCTCTCTCTAAAATCAATAAATAAAATTTATTTTAAAAAACAACAATTACCAATTGGGAGAACACTGCAAGTAGAAATAAGTGGGAGTCTTAAATTTTTAATCCTATTTTATCTAGTTTCATTTTTTTTTAAAATTAAATCTTTATTGTTCAGATTATTACATTTGTTCCTCTTTTTTTCCCCCATAACTCCCCTCCTTCCAGCTCCCACCCCGCCCTCCACCCTCACTCCCCACCCACTGTGTTCATCCATAGGTGCATGATTTTTGTTCAGTCACTTCCCGCATCTCCCACACCCCTTTTTCCCCCAAGAATAGTCAGTCTATTCCCTTTCTATGTCCCTGATTCTATTATAATCACCAGTTCATTCTGTACATCAGGTTATTTATTCACTTGATTCTTAGATTCATTTGTTGATAGATGCATGTTTGTTGTTCATAATTTGTATCTTTACCTTTTTCTTCTTCCTCTTCTTAAAGGATACCTTTCAGCATTTCATATAATACTGGTTTGGCGGTGATGAACTCCTTTAGCTTTTCCTTATCTGTGAAGCTCTTTATCTGACCTTCAATTCTGAATGATAGCTTTGCTGGATAAAGTAATCTTGGTTGTAGGTTCTTGGTATTCAGCACTTTGAATATTTCTTGCCATTCCCTTCTGGCTTGCAAAGTTTCTGTTGAGAAATCAGCTGACAGTCGTATGGGTATTCCCTTGTAGGTAATTGAGCCTCTTTCTCTTGCTGCTTTTAAGATTTTCTCTTTGTCTTTTGCTCTTGGCATTTTAATGATGATGTGTCTTGGTGTGGTCCTCTTTGGATTCCTTTTGTTTGGGGTTCTCTGCGCTTCTTGGACCTGTAAGTCCATTTCTTTCACCAGGTGGGGGAAGTTTTCTGCCATTATTTCTTGAAATAGGTTTTCAATATCTTGCTGTCTCTCATCTTCTGGCACTCCAATGACTCTGATATTAGACTGCTTAAAGCTGTCCCTGAGGCTCCTTACACTATCTTCACATTTTCGGATTCTTTTTTCATTTTGCTTTTCCAATTGGGTGTTTTTTGTCGAATCTTTGGTTTGATTATTGTACTCCTCTGGTCTGCTATTGGGTATAATATTCTTTATTTCAGTCCGTGTATGCTTACTTTCTAATTTCTTTATCGTAGCATCGAGGGTCTCATTAGTTTTCGTGAGGCTCTGCACAAATTTATGGCAAGCCCTCAAAATTGCGATTCTTAGCTCCATATCCTCCATTTCTGTCATGTTTTTTTGTCTCCGCATCTTTTATGCTTTCTTGGTGCCCCCCCTTGTGGTCTCTGTGCGCAGTCTTGTTCTAGCCAAGCCTTAATTGTTGTAGTTAACACTAGAGGGATTTGACCCCCAGGCTGACTGGCTATAGGAATCAGCTGTATGGAAAACGTCTGCCTTCTGGGGAGGCGCTAATCCAGCCTTTGCCTGAGGCGATCGGCAAATGGCTGTGCGCAGAGTTTGGGCGGGGCGGGATCAACAGGGCGGGTGGGGGGAGCAGTTATGGCCACGCTCAGTCCCGTTCCCAGAGGCTCTGCTTCTCAGAACCCCGGGAGCCGCTGCAAACCTCGGAGAGAAAGCTGCCCTCAGGTTCCAACTGATGCCGGATAATCCCGCTTCTCCCGTTTGAGTCTGGGTCCCTAGAGACTCGCCCGGATCTGGAGCCCAGAGTCTGAGACTCACTCCCGACAGAAAACGACAACCGCGCCCTCAGCCACCAGCCCGCTTTGCGCGCGCACCTCGGTACCTTTGTATTTTCCACACTGCGCCGCCTCTGAGCCTCGATTTGCTGTTCTCTTTCCTTCTAGTTGTAGAGTCTCTCTTCAGCCAGCCTTCCTGTGGTTCTGGGTGATGTCCGTTCAGTCTTTTAGTTGTATTTTTGAAATGGTTGTTTGCGGCAGCGGTCTCCGGTGTTTACCTACGCCGCCATCTTGGTCTCCGCCTCTAGTTTCATTTTTTTAAAAAAAATTTTCCCATTGCTGTTTATCTCTCTTAACCACTCTAGTTCCCTGCCTCCCAGATGCATTAACACACCAGTGATGGTCTAGAATCAGTGATGGCGAACCTATGACACGCGTGTCAGAGGTGACACGCGAACTCATTTTCTTGGTTGATTTTTCTTTGTTAAATGGCATTTAAATGTATAAAATAAATGTCAAAGATATAAGTCTTTGTTTTACTATGGTTGCAAATATCAAAAAATTTCAATATGTGACACGGCACCAGAGTTAAGTTAGGGTTTTTCAAAATGCTGACACACCGAGCTCAAAAGGTTCACCATCACTGGTCTAGATGAAAAATAAAAATATTACTCCAATATCTTTTCTTCAAATGTAGAAGGCTTGGGATTTTTCTGCTCATGTGTGTACATGCAAAGACCCAAAGGGAAATGTTGTCATTCTGTTGTCAAAATTTTTAAAATGCAACATAAAGGAAAATGTTACAATAATGTAGCTAAACCAGCAGCTACTAAAGCAAGACAAGTTTTGAGATTAGTATAACCCTAGGTTTGTGCAGTATTCAGTTAATAGAATAGGATTTGCTCATCCCCATTCTTTTCCATCATCATTAAAATATTTTTTTTATTTGAAAGATTAGGTAACTTGCATATTTGAGTAATCCCAAGTGCTTAATTATTACACAAGATTTTATTTGGAATTACCTCAGAACCTTCTCTCCAAACTTAAAGCAATCTCTGCTGGTCTGTCTTCTTACCTTAAGCATTTCCCATTTATTTCATATCTTTATCACCCCAGTTGTGACTTTTAATTTATAAACTAGAGTCCCAGTGCACAAATTTGTGAACCAGTAGGGTCCCTCAGCCTGACCTGTGGGATGGGGCTGAAACCACTCTGATATTCCCCGAGGGGTTCCAGATTGTGAGAGGGCACAGGCCAGACCGAGGGAGCCCACCAGTGCACAATCAGAGCTGCAGAGGGACACGGGAGGGTTAGCAAGCCGGGGAGGGGCCACAGGAGGGCTCCAGGGCATGTCTGGCCGATCTCCTTCAGTCCTGATTGGCTGGACCCCAGCAGCAAGCTAACTTACCCGTCAGAGAGTCTGCCCCCTGGTGGTCAGTGCATGTCATAGCGACTGGTTGACCGGTCCACTGCCCCCTGGTGGTCAGTGCACATCATAGCAAGCGGTTAATCTGCCTTAGCATATCATTAGCATATTACGCTTTGGTTGGTTGAACGGCCGACTGGACGACCAGACACTTAGCATATTAGGCTTTTATTATATAGGATATTATATGTGGTTGGAGAAGAATCTGATGTTCCTGGATGAAAGATTCTGTGAGTGTCAATTATGTCCATTTGGTCTAGTGTTTCATTTAAGGCCAATATTTCTTTGCTGCTGTTCTGTTCGGTTGATCTGTCTAGAGCTGTCAATATAGTATTAAGGTCCCTAACTATGATTGTGTTTTCATCTGTTTATCCCTTCAGTTCTGTGAGTAGTTGTTTTTATATATTTTGGTGCTCCCTGGTTGAGTGCATATATATTAAGAAGTATTATGTTTTCTTTTTTTTAATTTTGTTTTATTGCTTAAAGTATTACAAAGAGTATTACATATGTCTCCTTCCCCCCCCCCCCCCCGAATTCCCCCATCCTCCCCTACCCCCCAGTGTCTTATGTCCATTGGTTATGCTTATATGCATGCATACAAGTCCTTCGGTTGATCTCTTCCCCACCCCTCCCCCCCCCCCCCCCCCGCCCCACCAACCCTCCTCAGCCTTTCCACTGTAGTTTGATAGTCTGTTTGATGCTGCTCTGCCTCTGTATCTATTTTTGTTCATCAGTTTATAATGGTCTTTATTATCCATAAATGAGTGAGATCATGTGGTATTTTTCTTTCATTGACTGGCTTATTTCACTTAGCATAATGCTCTCCAGTTCCATCCATGCTGTTGCAAATGGTAAGAATTCCTTCTTTTTTACAGCAGCATAGTATTCCATTGTGTAGATGTACCACAGTTTTCTAATCCATTCATTGGCTGATGGGCACTTAGGCTGTTTCCAGATCTTCGCTATGGTAAATTGTGCAACTATGAACATAGGGATGCAGATATCCTTTCTGATTGGTGTTTCTGGTTTCTTGGGATATATTCCTAGAAGTGGGATCACTGGGTCAAATGGGAGTTCCATTTTTTGTTTTTTGAGGAAACTCCATACTGTCTTCCATAGTGGCTGCACCAGTCTGCATTCCCACCAGCAGTGCACGAGTGTTCCCTTTTCTCCACATCCTCTCCAGCACTTGTCGTTTGTTGATTTGTTGATGATAGCCATTCTGACAGGTGTGAGATGGAATTATGTTTTCTTGATGTAGTGCCCCCTTTATCATAAAGTGTCCATCTTTGTTTCTCATTATCTTTGTTATCTTGAAATCTATTTTGTAAGATATAAGTATGGCTACACCTGCTTTTCTGTGGATGTTATTTGTTTGGAGAATCATTTTCCACCCTTTTACTTTGAATATACCTTTGTCTTTGCAGCTTAGATGTGTCTCTTGTAGTCAGCATATGGTTGGGTTTGGGTTTTTGATCCACTCTACTACTATGTGCCTCTTTATTGGTGAATTATTTACATTTAGGGTAATTATTGATGTATGAGGATTTCTTATAGCAATTTTATCTTTTGCTTTCTGTGACCCCATTGGTCCTTTTCCTTTGTGTTTCTGTCTGTTGTATTTATTTGGTGGTTTTCCATACTTCTTTCCTCTGTTTCCTCTTTTTTTAAACTATGTGTTCTGGTTTGGGGATTTTCTTGTGTGGTTACCATTAGATTTATAAAAAATAAAGTTGCATATATACAGTAGTTGTTTTTGTTTATTTGTTTTGAGTGCATCTGATCTTCCTCCTCCTTTGCCAGTTCAGACCTTTACTTCTTCCCCTTTTATTTTTTGGCTGTCACAAATTATCCCTGTTTATGCTGTAAGTTTTTTGGTGATTTTACTTATAGTGTTGTGACTTTATGTTCCTTGTTTCAAGTAGAGTAGTAACTCCCTTGAGTATTTCCTGCAGTGGAGGTTTTGTGGTGATAAAATCCCTCAGCTTCTGTATGTCTGGAAATGTCTTTATTTCTCCTTCATAATTAAAGGATAATTTTCCTGGATATAGTATTTGTAGCTGGTTATTTCTCTTAGACGTTTAAACATTTGATTCTACTCTCTTCTGGCTTGTAGAGTTTCTGCTGAGAAGTCGGATGAAATTATGATGGGTTTTCCTTTGTAGGATACTTCCTTCTTTTCCCTGGCTGCTTTGAGAATTTTTTCTTTGTCATTAATTTTTGACAGTTTTAATGCCTTTGATGGCCTCTTTGGATTGAGGTAAGTAATTTTTCTGTTTGCTTCTTGGATTCAGGGATCTAATTCTTTCCATCCACTATTTGTTTGAATAGACTCTCCATTCCTTTCTCCCTCTCTTCCTCTTCCAGAATACCTATTATTCCAATATTGCTTTTTCTGATGGAGTCAGTTCTCAAATAACTCTTTTATTTTTCTTTATGCTCAGGTCTCTCTTTTTCCTTCTGCATCACTTCTAGATTCCTATCTTTAATATCACTAATTCTTTCCTCCATCTGGTTGCCTCTGTTTTCTGTGCTCAGTAGTTTACTCTTAATCTCCTTAATTGTATGCTTCATTTTCAGGATTTCTGATTGGTTGTTTTTTTAAGTTTCAATGTCTTTACTAATTTTTTTTCATTGATTTGTTTTCTGAATGCATCGAATGGCCTGTCTGTATTTTGTCACATCTTGATAAGTACTTTCAGAACTGCAGTGTTGAAATCCCTATCATTTATGTCACATACTCCCATGTGTTCTAGCTTGCTTTCTAGAGACTTTTCATTTTCTTTCTGCTCATCCTTGTTACTGTGGTTATTCATCATATTTGCTGTTCTCCTTTGTCTAGGCATTTATATCTCTATTTTAATGGCTTGCTACAACAGCTTTCTCTGAAGAGGTCTTTCTACTATTTTCTAGTATAGGGTGCTGAAACATAGATTTTTTTCTGTCTATGAGCTCCCAGACTTGACCTTTGTAACTTCTGTAAGAGTACACCGTGCTGCTTTCAGATGGGGTTTGTTTTGCCCTCACCGTAATGGTGACCCCTGACCTCTGTGGGGGTCCTGCCTCACCTGGGGATCAGTCACAGAAGGAAACAACAGTTCTACTGGTTTACAGATAATATGTTCCTCAACCCAACTCCAAGGACAGTGGGAGGCGAGGTGAGTTTTGGGAGCCCAAGTGGTGGCAGGGCTTTGTGGTTCCATTTCTTTGAAACACCGCCGCCCAGCCTGACAGTAGAGAGCCGCATGGCAGAACCCTGTGCTCTGTCAGGTGTCTGCTGGCTCAGTCCCTGTTCACTCCACTTGCTCTGCTGGGCTGCCCCCCACAACTCTCTGATCCTCCTGTGGAAGGAAGCACATGCTACCGCTGGCTTCCTCCCCTCTTCAGGCTGAGCCATGAGGTCCCACCTGCAGGGCTGCATCTGTGGGCCGTCTGAGGTGTCCTCCCTTCTCATCTCACTGTTTATTCCTGGTTGCCCACCTTTAGATGTTTCAATTCCTGGGTCTCTCAGGCATGCCTCTGTATTGAGTAAGTAATTCTTTGTTGAATTATGGTTGATTAACTTGTTGAAATTTCAGGGGTAGAGGCCAAGGGGATCTCTCACACCACCATTCTTCTGCCATCACTTTAAGTAATATTCCATATATGGAGAAGTTGGTTTGTTTCACCTTGTTGGTATATGTTAAAAATTATTTGCTTTTTAAAAATAATCACTTTTATTAGTGACAGCTTCTGGGGTAAAAGAATAGTTACTATCCCAACAAGTTCTGACAGGTCAAGATTCCTGTTCAACTTCCTGTAAGTATCTGAAAATAGTCACCAAAATTTCTTGGCTGCATTTAGAGAAAAATAAATGAGAGTGTTAGTGCTCCCTAGCTCCTCCTGAATGTGACATTTTCAGCTTTTTGCTGTTCTCCTGCATAGTCTTACAACTAATCAGTGACGTGTTGATAAAGCATGAGCTAAAAAGATTAAAGTATAACTTGCAGAAAGACATTCACATATCTATATATATAAGCCTAATATGCAAATTGTCCCCACGGAGTTCGACCTTGTGACCGATTGCTCGCTATGACATGTGCTGACCACCAGGGGGCGGCACAGAAGGAAGGGAGGTCCCAACTGGTAGCCAGAAGGCCCCTATCTGCCCTGACTGCCAGCCAGGCCTAGGGACCCTACCCATGTACAAATTTCATGCACTGGACCTCTAGTATGTATAATAATTATATTTTCCCTCTGGTTCTTCCTTTAAATGTTGAAAAAGCTTAATTTTCACAATTTTGCTTTAATGTAAAGAGCCTCTGAGCTGCTTTTGGTTGCATCATTTGATCACATGAATGCACTGGTTTTCAATGTAGGATGCTGCCACCATATAGGCCTACCTTGAAGGGGAATTAATGCAGAATAAACTCAGGGAGGGTACATGCAAATTCAAGACTGACTTTAGATCATTTGTTTCTGTGTTTATGTAACAGGGATTACTCAGATCATCTGAGAGTTCATGCAGAAAGAAAGAACTTAGAAGTTTATGCTGGTGACAACAGTGTTTTGATCAGAGGAGATTCGATCAGAGACTTGATCAGATACTTTTCCATTAAATACCTAATTTTTTAAAATATGTAACTTTGTGAAAGTTGTCTAAGAAACTGTTTAATTTGTACTAAAGACTATGATTACACAATGTTTAAATCTGGAATAAGTGATTATTTGAAAATTAGTGCAGAATAACCAATGTACAAACATAATATATCAAAGTAAAAACCTTTGTTTTACAATGAAAATTTGTGAACTCAAGAGTTAGGGTTTTAATGATTATACTGATTTTACCTCAGAATTGTTTATTTACAGAACAGGACTTCCATTTTCTAGTTTTCAGTCCCTGGTTTGTCCAGACATTCTCCCGACTGTATCCTGCACAGTCACTCATGTCTACAGCCCAACACCTGCCCCCGATCACACATGGAAAAGGGGTGGGGTCTTTGAAGGAGGAGGGCAAGTGAGAGGGGATGTGGGTATTCAGAATTCTGGCCCTACAATGTCCACAGAGGAAATGCCTACCACTGCTTACTCCTTTGCAATATGCTCCTTGGAACCCCTTAGCGCCACCTGCAGATCCTGCCCCATCCTACACGCTGGGACCAGTGTTGCCTCTCAAGCATCGTTTCTCAATTATGGTTCTTTCCGATCCCATACCAGGGTTGGCCACCCTTCGAGGACCCTTCATTGCCATTGAGTAGCTAATTATCTCCAGCTATTCAAATGTACATATTGAGTGCTGGCGTTTTATTGAGCACAAAGATAAGATGCAGGTTCTGATCTCCAAGATACAGAATCCAGTACAATAATGGGAAGAACAAGGCATGTTCACACATAGTACATATTGCAAGACAAAATGGGCTGTGGACTGGAATATAGACTCTAACAGGGGCAGGCATTGGAGGAGGCAGGCGAGTGCAGTTTCCAACACAGTGTCTGTCCATTTGCGAGTGTGGGCTTAGAATCACGGGGGTGGTATTTGTGCTCAGAGTAAGAATTGGGGGGGTCACGTGGTACAAGTGGTACTTAAAGGTAAGAGTTTGGGTGAAACCACCCGGGGAGAACGTGCAGGGGAACAGAGGCTCTTGAAGGATGCCCCTTCCCCCATCTCCTTGGGGGCAATAAGGTACTCACCTTTCAAGGTGTCCTGTGAAGGATGACTAGGCACTAATCCGCTGTAACGAGGGAAAGGGACATTCCAGACAGGTAGGGTGGCATGTGGAAAGGAGTGCTTCCGAGGGGGCAGCACTTGTTCAGTGACCTGCAAGTTGCAAAGCCTGGCTTAAGCACAGGGTGCATGAGGACAAGTGATGGAAGATGGGAGAGAACGATATTCAGGGCCATGTTGGCTACGCCAAGGGATTTGAATTTCAATCTATAGAATATGGGTTACCCCTGAAGAATTTCAAATAGGTGACTGTCGTGATCAGAATTGCATTTGGGACAAATACCACGCTGGTATGTTGAAGACAGAGTTCAGGTGAGTGCAAATAGAAGGCAGAGAAACTAGTTAGAAACTGGTGAGGAACCAGTTCGGAAGAAACCAGTTCAGAAGCAACAGTACAGATAACAGATTGTGAGTCAACAGGGTTTTTGTGTTGGTTGAGGAGAAGACACGCTGCCGTTTTTCGGAGGGGAGAAATTCTACTCACAACACGTGTAGAGTGGCCCTGTTAAATAAAGGCTCTCTAGGTCTGCCCCACGCTGACCAGTTGGGATATGCAAAGGGAGAATGGAGCCCCTCGAGAGACCTGTATTTGCTGTGCATTACTGCGAAAAGACTTTCACATTCCCAACTATAATTTAGGAGGACAGCAACAAGACAGAATCATGAGAGAAGAAGCAAAAAAAGGGATAAACTGCTGAAACTGGTTTGGCTCAGTGGATAGAGCATCGGCCTGCGGACTGAGGGGTCCCAGGTTCGATTCCGGTCAAGGGCATGTACCTGGGTTGCGGGCACATCCCCAGTAGGAGATGTGCAGGAGGCGGCTGATCGATGTTTCTCTCTCATCAATGTTTCTAACTCTCTATCTCTCTCCCTTCCTCTCTGTAAAAAATAAATAAAATATATTTTTTTAAAAAAAGGGATAAACTGGCAAGAGAACAGACCATTATGTGGGTTACAGTAACCAGTGGGGTTCAGTTAGCCAGGGGATTTACAGTAACAGTAATGCCTCATGTTTGGTCTGAGATTTGTGGACCCTCTAACCCTTTACCAGAGCAGCACCCCCATTTAGGAAGCAATGCTCTTTATATTTCATCTTGGCAAGTCGTCCCACTCGACCCCTACAGCCTGATTCCATCCCCGCTGCTCCCAGGGACTTGTTCTCGCCAAGATCACTGCTCAAGCTCCAGACCCGAATGGCATTTTATGCTGCTGACACTCTGCTTTGCCACATAATTCTTCTTTGGTTTTCTGGTCACCCTCAGCCTCTGATCTTCCTTCTCCACACTCTCCCTGCGTGACCTCATCTAAGCCCCCACCTTTAAATGCCACTCATGCCGCGTGACTCCCCAAATCCTCATTTTCGGCACAGATCCCACCCCCATGATTTTAGACCCACACATTCAAAGGCACAGGGACCTCTGAAACAATGTATTCAAAGACTAAATGCATCTGTTTCATCCCAAATCTGGTGCTGCTATATCCCCTATCCCATTTTCTGTCACCACTACTCACCCAAGAGGCCCAGCCAGGAACTAAGTGTCTCCTTAGATTCCTCGCTTTTGTTACCTCCTGCCCTCTCCATCTAACCGGTAGCTGAATTCCGTTCAGCAGGTGCTTTCTTCATCTCTGATCTATCTGTTCTGACCTATGTGCACCCACGCAGCACTCACAGTTGAAGTCTGCATCACTTCCTTCTTAGATGGTTACAATGGCCTCCTGACTGTTCTTCCTGCCACCAGCATGGGCCTCACTGACTCCTTCCTTTTTTCAGTTACACGAGTCCTATACTTAACCTCTGTAAGCCTTATGTCCCTCCTCCTTCTGCAGGCCTTTGATGCTGCCCATGTCTTTCACAACAGTGCACGTTCCTTAGTTTACACTACGTTGTTCAGGACAGGCTCCTGGGATTTCCAATCCATCCCAGCCTTTTTATTCAGAAACAGAAAATTGTATGGACTTTCTGAAATGCATTTTAGCAATGCATGCCTTTGAGGTTCAGATCAACATATAATTTGGCCAAGGGAAAGTTGCTGAACATGACAATTTGGTTGAAACCTAATTTCCAGTTGTGGTGTACCACAGTAATGCCTCAACTCTTGTCAACTTCGAGCTGTCAATCACTCAATCATTTCTTCTACGGGTTTTTGTGAAAAGTTAAAATTTAGAATAACTCAAGTGATGAACAAACTAAATAGCCAACATCATAGAACTAATCAAAATAACCTAAATATCCAACAATTATTGAAATTGCTTAAATAAAATATGGTGGGTTACATAATGGTATATACTGTACACTATCTTCCCCTTATTGTAGAAAACATAGTCATACGTGTGTTTAAATATGCATTAGAAAGGACCTAAAAGGATATATGCTAAAGGGTTATCAGTAGTTCCGTGTGGGTGGGATTTTAGAAATTCTTTATGTTCTTTTGCTTTTCTGTATGCTCTGGTTTTTCTTAATGATCATGTACTATTTTTGTAAATAGAAAAGGCCAATACAATAGTTCTCTTCTTAATCCACCAAAATTATCCAATACTGGAAAAAAGGATAAATATTAACTCTTTACTAAATGTTTTCCCAGAAATACCTAAATTCTATGATTTTTTTTTTTTTTTTACTATTTTCTATAACATCCTGGTTCCTCAAACTTAAATGTCCTTCCTCATTCCCCACCCGTACCTCATCATTCGACTTTTTTATAACCTAGCATCTTCTCTATTCTTTAAAAATCCAAGTCACCTTCCCTGATAGGCTTTTTTGACCTCTAATCTGCCTTTGGCCAAGGGTTTATAGTAAACCAGTCACAAGTTTGACTGGCTCACAGTCAAATCCATACAATACCTATTTTTGAATAGCCTGCAAATTAAGAAGAGTTTTTACATGTGTAGATGCTAGAAAAAAATCAAAGAATAAAATGAACAGCCCATGAAAGTACATAAAATTAAAATTTTCGGGCCTATTAATAAAGTTGTATTAGTACCAGGCACATTCATTCATTCAGGTACTGTGTATGGCTGCTTTTGCCCTGCAGTAGCAGGTTGAAGAGTTATGACAGAGACCAAATGCCCACGATGTCTAAATTATGTATTCTCTAGCTCTTTGCAGAAAAAGTTTGCTGACATTAGTTTTAGATGAGGATGCCTCCTCAGTGCCCACACAGGACACTTTAGACCTGCCTCTCACTCAGTGCTTGCCTCATACCCTGGAATGGATGATTTGCTTTGGATTCCCATTACTTTCAAGTGGAGGATACTTTCTAATTAAAGTTGGTTGGTCTCACCGCTGAGCAGAGTACCTGGTACACAGGAGGCACTTGATATATATAGGCGTGATGTATGAAGTAATGGTGTAAGCTCCCTCCACCTGAATGTAAGTTACACGAGGCCCGGTGTTTATCTCCTTTGTTGGCTGTGTATCCGAAAGAGTATCTAGTAGGAACTCGGAAAATACTTGTGGGAGTTGTTAAATGCATCAATGGTGGCACTATATATTTTTTAAATATATTTTTATTGATTTCAGAGAGGAAGGAAGAGGGAGAGAAAGATAGAAACATCCATGACGAGAGAGAATCATGGATTGTCCGCCTCCTGCAAGTCACCCACTGGGGATCGAGCCCACAACCCAGGCAGGTGCCCTTGACTGAAATCGAACCTGGGACCTTTCAGTTCGAAGGCCAACGCTTCATCCGCTGAGCCAAACCAGCCAGGGCTGTACTATATTTTTAGTTTTATAATTTTTAAGTCAACTCGTAGTCTTTTATATCATTGTATTTGCTGATTGGTGGAAATAAAGCTTTACCTCTGGAGCCTCAGAAAATAAAAAAACAAACAAAAACCAAAGAAAAAGACACTGTTAACTTTGTCAAAAAAAAGTAGTTAAGAGACCCTTTTAAGAATGTATCGATTTACCCCCTCTTCCGTGCATTTCAATGCAGGCATAGCAGCCTGTAGTTACCTCCTCCTTTCACTCACTCTTTCACTCACTCGTAGCAACTACAACTGGGCAGGTATTAAATCAAGATCCTGCTGACACTGAGTTATTAAATACCTGTGGCAGCAGGGCTCTGAGCCAGCGAGACTCAGTACCTGGCCCCATTTCAAATGGGGATGAGGTGTTCTTTAAGAGATTAATGTGCAGATATAAATCACAGCCTAAAACACTGCGTCTGGTCTTGGACAGCCTCTCTCCCAGTGAGCTGAAAGCTCTTTATAGAGGATGAACGAATTTGTTCCCATATTCGCTCTATGAGTTTGCAGGAGGGATGAGCTAAGTATCTCTGCCCTGTGCTGAATAACACCTTGCATGTTTACGGGATTGTCTTGTGCGATAACATTCTAGAATTGTATTTCTGAATGAGCAATGTACTCACTTAGTATCTGATCGTATCATACTTGTCATACGTCTTGTGATGCACCTAGTAAGTGCAGGCTGTTCTTTCCTGAGCCCCAAAAGTTCCAGAAAGACAGCTTTTGAAATGCAAAGAAACAGTATGTGTCTCCTGACCACTCCTGGTGAGAAGGCCTGGCAGCTGTTCTCTCTCCCCTCACTCTGGGGGGTTGCCGCACACCCTCTTCCTGGCGTTCATGCATGGTTTTATGGACAACCCACCTCATGAGCAACCATTTGTTCCTCTGCCTCATCGTGATGGAATTGGAGGCGGTTTCCCTTTAGAAAGGCCTAGTCCTCATGTACACAAAAGGGTCAGGGGAAAAATGAAGGTCTGCCTTGGTTTCCTGCTCTAAATACACACACACACACACACACACACACACACACACAAACACGCACACGCACACGCACACGCACACACCCACCTTTTAAAAACTTACATGTTAGCTTTTATTTCTTTGAACAACAATAATGGACATGATTGTGAACACCAATGAAAAGAGGTAAAAAAAAAAAAAAAAAAAAAGAGTGAAGTCACTACCAAGGGAAACTGAATGGGGAGCCTTTGGCAGGTTTGAACAGAGACGTGCAGGGGAGTGTGGGCTGAGCCGGGACAGACAGCCAGTGTCTCGTGCAACCTCACCCTCTCTGAGCCTGGGCTCCCTCATCTGTAAAACAGGATAGCATCTTTTCATGTTGCTGTGAAAAGTTCAGGAGACAACTTAGAGAGTTCAGAAAATGCCAGTCACTCCCCACACCGTGTCCGGGCACTGAGCTACCTCCTTACGAAAAATGATCAGTTGTTCTTATGAGTAAGAGAATGGCCGAATAAGAGAAACAGACTAAAGGACACAGACCCAAGAACTATGGGGGAGTTTTCTAGTGAAAATTGAAGGTAGTTTTGATTGAAGCTTTGTATATAAAGCAAACAATCATTGAACCGGTGACCCAAGACCACTGTTCTACTCTGCAGGACACGCAGGAAACATGACTAATTGTAGTTATTACAAGGGACTTTAGAAGAGATTTGTAGCTTTCATAAATTGGAGTGGAGAAGTCTTTCTTATTTGAATTGAGATCTTTCTTGAGTGAGAGGGGATGGGGTGGGGACACTCTGTGATTACAGATACATGTGTTCTTGTCCCTGGATGTGTGTCGTGGATGTTGATACCACCACTTTGTGCGTAGGGCACGAAAGGTTGAGACCCACTGGACGAGGGCTCAGCCAAGGAGAGCTCAAAAGAGGAATCTTTAGCATCAGCCATCAGATCTCTCCAAATTCATGGGGCCTGTCTTCCATGCATTCCCCCGGCATCTGTATTCTGTTTAGCAAGAAACTTTCAATTTTTCTTCTTCCAGAAAGAGTTGATTTTAATTCTACACTTGACCTTAGCCAAAGGGCCGAGAAGCGATGATTTTAATTCTAAATGATTAAATTGACCTATAAATCTTATGAGAATGTGGGGGTGTCAGTAGACATCCTGGGTCTCATATCAATGCCTCCAGGATGATAATGTCCACTTTGGGGTCTTTTCCTGAGTTTTTATCTCACTACCAAGATGATTTTAAAGAGAGTTTTTGATTCCAGACCTTTAGAAAGAGCTCTGATCATGTTTTTCTTGGAGAAGACAAAGAAAAGCAAATGCTAAGGACCAAAACCCTTTTTTGGGTGATAATGTAATATTTTTAATATTCAACAATGTTACATACACACCTGAAAATGTATCAACTCACAAAAAAATATTAGTTTGTTGTTTTTTTAAAAAAAACTTCAATCCAAATTTATTGGGATTACAAAAATAACAGCATATTTCATTAACTCAGCAGCTCAGAGCTATGAAGCATCTTTAAACAAACTGCTTCCTGCCGATACAAATCTCATGACATTAAAAAAGAAGTTTATTTTCATATTTACAGAAGAAACGCGCGGCTGTTTCTTAAGATTCTCTTTGGACTTCATGGCTGAGGCTATTTTTTAAAGTCAGAGGACGTTTCCAATTGAAGAAGGTACTTTAGAAGCATCTCCCGATGCGTTTCATTTAATGCCAAGGAATAAGTCTGCATCCTCTTCTCAGATTGTGTGTTTATCGCAGAGCGTCTGGAACTTCCACCTACAAAAATAGGGGGTTTTCTTTCAATTAAAACAACACAAATGACGAAGTGAAAAATATCTCTGAGGTATGTCCCCAGCAAGATTCTCGGAGAGGAACTCAGCTATGGATTGTTTTTCGATACCTGGTATTAAAATTGTATATTACAAATTAGGTTTGAAACCACGTGCAACCCTTCGGTAACATTTCTGACAAGTGGTGAACTTTTTTGGAATGCAGATTATACTCCCTGATTTACTTATTATTATTACTATTATTATTATTATTATTTGAATCAGTATTTTTATATGTTGGGGCGTGTTTACATGGGGCTAGCCCTTAAAAAAAACCTGAAAGGACCAGGCACGGCTTTAAATGGAAATCCACTCACCAGGCACCTGCTCTGGATGTTACAAACTTGGTAGGTTTGCTCTCGCATATCAAAATAGTGATTAAGTATGTTGGGAGGCGACTTGGGTGCCACTGTGCAAGGCGGGCCTGAGCCCCAGGGTCTCCTCGGGGTACTCACCCGCCTTAGCTGTCTCAGGCTGCTCCCCCGGATCGCTTCCATGAGGTTGTCATGGGCAGATCTCTGTGGGGTAGAAGGTCGGTAACTGTCTTCTGCTTTCTTCTCCTGCACTGGCCTCAAGGAATTTTTTATTTCCTTTAGGACGTTTTTCGGCTGTTTCTTCACCTTTTTCCCCTTTTTCTTTTTCTGTCCGTTTTGTAAAGCCCGCTGGGCGCTCTCCTGTTGCTTGATGACCTCGGCGATGTTGCGGGTGACGAGCTTTTTCTCTGGGAGCGGAGGAGGCGGCGGCGGCGGCGGGGGTGGCAGCCTCTGCGGCGCGGGCGGCGGCGGCGGAGGGGGCGGGGGTGGGGGCGGGGGCGGGGCCCCCGGAGACGGCGGGCGGCTCCTCACCGTCTGGACTTTCTTGGGGATCTTGGGGGACGACCAGGGCGACTGCCTGGGCGAGGCATAAGGCGAGGAGCCGGGCGTCCCTCTCTGCCAGACCGCGGTCCTGGGCTGGGCCCCGCCGTCCGCCGCCTCCTGCTGCTTCTGCTCCTGCATCCGCTTCTGCCTCTGCTTGTCCATGTTGCGCGTCAGGAGGCTGGTCATGCTCATGCGCGGCCCCGGCAGCTCGAAGTGGTAGCCCAGGCGCAGCAGCGTGGTGTTGTCCCGGAGCAGCTTCACGATCTCCATCTCCACCTGGCTGCCCATGATGTGCCGCTGGTTGTGGAAGCGCAGCTCGGTGAGCACGGGGTTGTGCTGCAGGGCCCGCATGAGCGCCAGGACGCCCTTGCCCGTGACGAAGTTGGACTCGATGTTGACGCTGGTGATGTGCCGGTTGACCCGGAGCATGTCGGCGATGGCGGCGGCCGCGCTGTCGTCCGCGTGCGTGTTGGCCAGGCTGAAGGTGCGCACCACCGTGTTGCCCTGGAGGGCCTCGGCGAAGCGCGCGAGCGTCTGCGACGTGATGTTCTCGATGTTGTTCAGGTTGACCTCGAGGGTGTCGGGGTCGTTGCTCCGGATCTTCGCCAAGGCCTCCTCGATCACCGTGGGGTTGCCGCTGGCGTGGATGGCGGCCGGCGACTCCGAGCGCCTCCCGCCGTGGCCGTTGGTCAAGTTGATGGTTTCTAGTTGACTCTTAAATGTCTTCGGCCTGGCGCTGTCGGGACTGGCGCGCGCAGGGTGGGCAGTGCCGTTGATGGCTTCCTCGTCTTCAACGGCGCTCTCCTCTTCGTGGCTGTCGTCCTCCTCCTCCTCTTCTTCCTCCTCCTCTTCCTCCTCCTCCTCCGCCTCCTCCTCTTCGGTGTACACCTCCTCGGACACCTCACTGTTACTTTCAGTAAAAATCAGCTCTTCCTCACTCTCCTCTTTGTCTTCTTCTGCAACCTAAAGAGCATGGCACCATCGTTAAGTTTGTCATTGCTAAGCACACTTTTTAAATTTACAAAACTAACATGGCGTGTTGCGTGTTTTTTTGCAATACCCTCGATTTTGCAGACCTTGTGGGGCTTCGGGTGCAGCAGACCACATTTCGTCTGTCTCTCATATGTGAAAATTCACACCTTTACTTTTAAAATGCTTACGTGCAACCAAGATTTGGTGATCATTAAAGCCACAGGTTATTTTTTTGTCATTAATCCACTGTTATATATTTTTTAAAATATATTTTATTGATTTCAAAGAGGAAGGGAGAGGGAGAGAGAGATAGAAACATCAATGATGAGAGACAATCATTGATTGGCTGCCTCTTGCATGTCCCCTACTGGGGATCGAGTCCGCAACCCAGGCATGTGCCCTTGGCCAGAATGGAACCTGGGACCCTTCAGTCCGCAGGCTGACGCTCTATCCATTGAGCCAAACCAGCTAGGGCCACTGTTATATTTTAAAGACATTTTAGTGAATAGGCCATATGTTGGGAAAAAACACTGTCATGATTTCCCTGACATAAATAAATATTGCATGTCTGCAACCAAGTCTACATATTTAAATCCAAGAGTCACTGTTGGTAAACAATGTTTACCAAGTGATTAGCACGTCCTTGGTTCCGTTGTCGTGTGGCGTGACTTTCAGCAGCAGTTTTAACACGTGCAGGCCCATGTCCCACCTGCTCTAAGCCAACCCCAGCGTGTGCACTTGTTTACTCGTGGTGACTGGCGAATGCACGTATTTACTAGACCTACTCAGTAGACATTTAAAGTGATGTAATGCATATAGAAAACTTTTTTTGTGAAAGTAAACTTTTCATACACACTTAATTTTAATTGTCTATGTAAGTAAAAACAGGTTAACTAATTTGTCAATTTTTTAACATATATATTCGGAAAATCTACTTTACCAACTTAGTCCGTGATATCAAGGTTTTATTGTTACGTTGTACAAATAAAACGAATACATTGTTGTATGTCAACTCTATCTCAATAAATAAAGAAAAAGAAAAAGCAACACATGGCAAGTAACACAAAAATATATAAGAAGAAAATTTAATCTCCTCGGTGACCAAGGTTAACATTTAATTGCATAATTTTCAACAGCTTTTTCTACAAACATTTGTTGTGTTTTCTGCAGAATAAGCATTCAGAACGCAATTTGTTGATTTAAAATTTACTATCATGTTGCCACTTTGAAAAATAAGGTGGAACTTCAGCTTTGGAAACCCATGATCAATTTTGTATTCTCTTTCTTAACTACCTACTCTGAACTACTGGACACCTAGCCTTTGTACAATTTTTAAAAAACTCACCCCTCCCTTCTGGATTCCACCCTCACCCCTTTGTCCACGCTTATTTCTCCATCCCAAAGAAACACATGGCAACATGAATACACAACACGTTAATGGATTTCCTCTCTTAATGTTCAAGACTTTTCGTAAATGTGGTCTCCTGTAAACAGATGTGACAGGAGCCAGGTGCTGTCGGCCCCGCCTGCCTCGGTGGAGACAGAGGCAGCGGCGTCCTGTGCTTCTCCAGCATTTATCTTCCTCGGGGGCAGAGCCTGGCACAGGTGCCCAGAGACCCCACACCCGAGCCGCTGCTGGCCCTGTCCCTGCTCCGGGGCAAGAAGCCCGGGGAGCAGGGCTGCTGTCAGGGCAGCAGGTCAAAGCTTGGCTCTGTGAAGAAAAACACTTCGGTCACCTTTTTCAGCAAATCAACTGGAAATCTCACGCGAGTGCAGGGTTAGATGAGACGGACCGCAGAAACTAGACTCTAAGTGTAACGCGGAACAGCAGAGAACAGTAGACAATCTTGAAGCAAGCCATTGCCTCAGCCCATGGTCTTCAATTATTTACCACGTTTCCATTATGAAAGCCCTTCAGGCAAACACAATTTCACTTTGTCTTTCCTGTTGACAAGACTCTACTAAAAAGTCCAACTGACTCCTTTTTCTTGCTACCTTTTCTGATTAAAAAAAAAAAAAAAAGAAAAGAAATTGCTGACAGAGTTCAATTTTTCCATGTCCCTCCCCTGTCCCCAATGCCTTGGTTCTTCCCTCTACATTGACACCTTTTTTTTTTTTTTTTTTTTCCCTGAGGGCTCCTACTGCCTGAGACCTGTGGAATGAGCTTTGGATAACACTGTGCTTGTCTCCACAAGTTTGTTTGCCCAGTTGCTATCACAAAATAGCCTCCAGTTATCCACTTGTTTGGAGTGGCAGGCACCAAGTGATGGCCTGGGGAAGGGGTCAGGCTCCTGGGATGGCTTGTCCAGTCTTAATTTACTCTCTTCTTCAAGATCAGGAGGGAGAGGGACGTGTGTGTGTGTGTGTGTGTGTGTGTGTGTGTGTGTTTAGCTGTTTCCATATTTGCAGGAAAGGGGCCTTTCTCGAAATTCAAGGTATGGTGCCTTAAATTTTCATCCACTTTGGTTTTTGAAGAACTTTAGGCTGTATCTGCAAGAGATGTTGTCCCCTCAAAAACGTACTTTCTTCCAGAAAGCCTTCTTTGACACCCCCTGAAATCACCCTGGCGATGCATTCTCACCACCTTGTACTTCCCTCTAAAAAGTGCCTATTTTAATGAGTTGTTTGTCATTTTCCCCCAAAGGCTGTTAGCAGGGTGAGGACAGGGATCATGTCTGTTTCGCTCGCCTGGCTCAGCATGTAGCAGGGGCTCAATCAATATTTGCTCACTGAATGGATGTAACATGACACAGGCTAATGGCTGGGCCCCACTCCCGGAGTCCCTCCGGCAGCAGGTCAGAGGGAGCGTACAATTAGCCGCTCTGAGCAGTTCCCAGATGATGTCGAAGGTCGGGCACCCACATTTTGAGAATTGTGGTCTTTGTGCCATTAGAACTTGGTGTGAATTTCAGCTTGCTTTTAGAGTGTTGATCTCAAATGCATTTCTGAACCTCTCTTAGTCTGAGTTCTCGTGTGCGGGAGGTAAGAATTCAATGAAATGATGTGAATGTACTCAAGCTAGAGGAGTTAGAGCCTTGGTCTCCAAGGCCCATGGAGCTATTGAGTGTCGCACAGCTTTGTGTGAAGGGGCGTGGGGGGGCGGGGGGCAGAGACTGTCATTCAACAGAAGTTGAACATGATTTTCATGAGCTTTTATAGAACCAATAGCTACAAAGACCCCCATCTCCTCCCTCCTCATGGCCTGTGCTCCTCACTCATGCTGTGGCTCCTGACACGCCCACCCACCCACCCATCGTCTGCTTTGAGCTTTTCCCTGTGGCTGGAATGGATTTACACTCTCCATCAGCAAGCTTCTGCCCAGCACTCCATGTGACTACAGGGACAGCTGGCCAGCGAGGAAAGTGTAGCGAGAGAAAAATTAGCCAGAAAGGAGTCAAAGTTCATCAACACGCAGCCTCTCTAATTGACTCGATAAGCCACTGGCCGGGATCAGCCAAACCTTTGGCGGGATCAGGTGGGTTCCACCCACCGCTGACAGCAGGCTTCGCCCTCTGCTTCCCACCCACCAAGCTAAAGACATGATGGCATTAAAATGCCTTTGTGGGGTTATTGCTACAATGGCTGTCTGTCCTGCATCTTCTGGGTCATCTTTAATCTTCTTATGAAGGAATTTCTTGAATAACTGTCATAAACAGGGCATATTTTATATGTTTTAACGGACATACCCAGATCAGGAAAAAAAAAAAAAAGAAAAAGACCTCTAAACAGCAGGCTGTGGAGAAATTGACCTTAAATCCCGGCCTGCCATGGGTGTCCTTCCTTGTCACCTCCCCCTCCAGTCCTTCCGTGCAGGCGGCCAGCGTGGCCTTGGCAGACACCGGCCTGATCCCAGTGACCCTTCCTGCGGTGATTGACATGGGCAAAGCTCACACATATCTTGCTACAAATGTGGCCCACACACCCTATCACCCAGATCAGCTAACAGCGCCTAGATTAGTCCTGTGGACGTCTTCCCATGGGCTCCAGGCCATTTGGCTTGTAGGTGATTGTAGTGAAGCACAGAGGTTTTAAACGATCGCTCCTGACCTATGTTCTTCCAGAAACTCAGAAATTGGCTATATCAACGTTCTCATGGCTGTTACCGTTTTCCCATCGTCTTTTGAGCTCCTTTTCATGATTCATTTGGCGAATTTAAAGAAATGTTTACTGGGCAGAGAACAAGGGCTCAGGAGACCTGCGCTCTGATAGAAGTCCATTTTCTGGCCCCAGCATCACGACTGTAAAGTAGGAAGGAATCTTAGAGCCGTCTACCCAGGCAGGCTTAACCTGGGCCCTCAGGGGGCTTTGGATGCGTGTCATCATTTTTGAAATTCTGGGTAGAAATGTGTGTGTGTGTGTGTGTGTGTGTGTGCACAAGCACAGGTGCATTTTCTTAAGGAGAAGGTCCACAACGGACCCAAATTTCAAAGGGGTTTTGGTTCACACACGCGGACAATAAAACCACAGGCTCCCAGTCCCTCAATGGACAGACGGGAAAGAGGAGCCTGCTTAAGTGACTATCTGCCCAACAACTTAGAGACACAGAAGGGACTAGAAAGAAGGTCCCCTGACTCTCAGTTCCATGTAATTTCCTGCCACCCCACACTTCCTGGTGTTGGAGAAAAAGAAATCTTTTTACTCTAGCCACATCACAGTCAACACAGGAAGAGTACCCATTTTTGTCTTTTAAGAAGAAAATAAATTTACTTAACTGCAATATATATATATATATATATATATATATATATATATATATATATCCTCAGACACCGATACTATGCCACATCCCCAGCTTATAACTCAAATTAGACTTACGTTTGGCAAACTATCTAAACCTATGCCTTACTTGTGAACTATTTTCTTCTTGAAGATTCCATCTTTAGCCAATTATTAGAACCCCAGCCAATCATTTTACAGATTACGATCCTTCGGGTGGCCATAGACCTTACAGGACTACTTCAGCCCGAGACAGTGTTCAGTAGCAGGTTATAAGGACAGAAAAGTGAGGAGGACTGCAGAGGCAGAGAAAGCAGGTTCCTAGGGTTGGGGAGTGGGTGGAGGGGACCCGGGAGCAGCCAAGGAAAGGTCCGGAAAGCCTACCTTCCCACACTCCCCCAGCCGCTCCTTCTCCAGCAGCTTCTGGGACTCCTTTTCCCAATAGGCCATCAGCGCCTCCCTGCTGAAATTCCCCGTGGGGGTCTTCTCTGTCAGACTCTTCTGTCGGAGCCCCACCGGCAGGTTGCGATCAGGTTCAATGTCCTCCAACTCCCTCTCCAGCTCCTTCAGCTCCTCGGCCGTCAGGGAAGCCAGGAGCTCGTCCTCGTCGATGGATTCATATTTGCTAAGTCCTCTCCTGTAGCCGAAGGTAGACATGGTCCCTGTTTGGTCAGACGCACAAGGAGCTTGAGGACCCGGGCATGCAAGGCAGCCAGGAGCAGGCGAGGCGGCAGGGGCAGGCTGGCCAGCAACTGGTGCTGGGAGCGGCTGTGATAGCCTTTTAAGAGGGTGATACAGGCCGTGACAATGCGGCGGGGGTGAAGGCATGGGCTGTTTTAAGCATCAGACGTCAGCTAGACATTTGAACACAAAGAATGTCACATCAGTGGTGGATGGAGGTCTCAGAACCAGTGGGGATTATGCACACACTGGCCAGGGACAGATTTAGCTGCGCCTGATAGCTCCTGAGGACAGGCAGAGCGGTCTCCGACAGGGAGAGGCACAGGTTTTCACTTTGTATTCAAACCACAGGGGAATACAAGTTCATGTTGAAGTGACTGGCTGCCACCCCCGTGGCCATGAAAGGGGTCCTTTTAATCTGAGGGGAGCAGTAGTTGGTTATTCAGGTTCTCCGAAAAGCGCCGCGATGGGAACAGACAGCTATGCTCACAGAGCACGTTAGATTTTTTATGGCATTGTGTAGTTTACAAAGCCCTTTAATACAATTTCCCTAATCACAGCAAGTCCGGCGAGATGACGAACAGTGTCCTCCTTCACAGACTTTGGCAACCAAGGCTCTGAGAGATGAAGTGACAGATTGGGAGTCAGCCAGCCAGACTGCGAAGTGGCCCTCTCCGCGGCGCAAAATGGCTCCCCTCTCCTCATCCCTGAGTGTTAGGAAACTCCTAGGTTTGCAAATAAAACCCCGAAAAGATGAACAATAATACTGGGTAGGATTTGTTAAGGACTGACACTGTGCCGGCCTAGCGTTAAGCGTTTTATATAGTTCATCTCATTTAATTCTACAGTTCTGTACGGTAAATAGTATTCCCACATTTCACTAATATGGTCTCAGAGAGGTCAAGTAACTAGCCCAGGGCCACAGAGCTAGAATTTGCACTCATATTTGTGTCTGGGCTGAAAACGGAAGAAAAGCTAATTTGAAATTATATATATATATATATATATATATATATATATATATACTCATCTTATGAATGTGATAAAATACATAGCTCATGAGACTTAGTAAATGTATCATTTTAGCACAGAGATAATTAAAAATCGGTTAAAATGTATATGCATTGAAATATACATTTATCAATACATGTATAATATATGATATTTTGTTTATGTATTCAGCAGCTGGTGAAAATATATATATAATATTTGGGTTGTTTCCAGGTTTGGGTTATTATAAATAATGCTGCTGTAAGAACAATTATATGCAAGTGTTTATGTGGCCATATGTTTTCATTTCTCTTGGGTAGATAGGTATGTAGTTGTGGAATTGCTGAGTTATATGGTAAATTTACATTTAACTTTTCCAGAAACTGACAAACTATTTTCCCAAATGGCTGCACCAATTTACATTTTCATCAGCAATTGAAAAGAGTTCAAGTGTTTCCACATGCTAATTTGCTATTGCTTTTTTTCTGATTATAGCCATTTCAAGGGTATGAAATGGTATCTCATTATAGTTTTAACTTTCATTCCTCTAATAATTAATGATGTTCAGAATCATTTCATGTGTTCATTGTCTCTCTTATGTCTTCTTTGGTTAAAATAATTATTCAGATTTTATGCTGATTTTTAAAATAGGTTGTCTCTTATTGGGGCATATATTTTCCATATACTCTGGACTTTATCAGACATATGATTTGCGGATCATTTATCCCATTCTTTGGCTTGTCTATTCGTGTATTTTGAAGAGCAAATGTTCTTAATTTTGATGAAGCTCTATTTATCAAATTTTTCTATTATTGCTTGAGTTTTTGGTGTCATAAGAAATCACTTCCTAGCTCAAAGTCAGAGAGAATTACTCCTATGTTTTCTCTTAAGAGTTTTATAGTGTTAGGTTATTATATGTAAGCTTGTTACCCATTTTGACTTAATATTTGCATATGTGTAAGATAATAGTCTAAATTCATCTTCTTGCATGCAAATATCCAGTTGTCTTAGCACTTAAAAAAGTAATATTAAATTGCATTGGTGCCTTTGTGGAAAATTACTTGTCCACAAATGTAAGGGTTTCTTTCTGGACTTTCAAATCTGATCTATGAATCTGCGTATATTTTCTATGCCAATACCACATGATAGCTCTGCTGTACATAGTGAAATTGCAAGTGTAAGTACTCCAACTTTTTTCTTTTGCAAAAATGTTTTAACTAATATTATCTTCACTCATTATGGTATACTTACTGCCTCCAAAAATAGTTACAATGCTTTTCAATGATTCTAATGAGAGAGATGATTATGAAATTAGAAATGATGAGTTTATTAGATTTTTTTTATGGCCTGAGCATATGCTTTTGCGTAACTTCAGTGGTAGAACATCTTACCTTATGTGAAAATGGTTTGGTTTTTGGAAAGGACAGCAAATCATTATAGCCAAGTGTGGTGAAGAAGATTAGTTATTCACCTGTATAATGACATTTTAGGTAAAACAATGAATTGTGATTAAAACTATATTAAAACCTTTGTGTTTTTTGGAAAAAAAAATGAGAAGAAAATACATGAAAATGATAGCACAAATTTATTTCTTCAACAATTATGTACTGGCCCATATGATATGTGCAAATTTGAAGGTATGTAATTTATGTACAAAAAGTAGGGGAATTGTATTTTACTCTCCTTTCTGTCTCTCTTTCTTGTTTTTAATTTTTCTGCAACACTTTAATATTGTTTATATTTGACAATTTAATATTGTTTATATTTGACATGACTCCAAAAGGGGAGACATGTCGGATTCTGTTTTAGGTGCTGGAGTTAATGCAATGAAAAAAACCAACAACATCCCTTCCTTGATGGAGCTTGCATTCTAGTTGGGGGAGACAGACAGCATATAAATGACCCAGTAACTACAGAGCATATCAGATAGAAGCTGCATGGAGAGAAACAGAGCAGGGCAAGAGGGAAGAAAGGAGATTGTGGGAATAATATTGCAAGTAGGAAAGATCTCTGTAGTAACTGACATTTGAGCATAGACCTGGAAAAGTAAGGGCTTGATGTGTACAGATTATAATGCTACACATTTAATGTGATTATAAAATACTCAGATATTCTTGGAATCACCGATGGTCAGAACTCAAAGGGACTTTCAAATACCTGGATGCTCTCCTTATCACTTCTGTTCAGTGGTCACCTAGCCTTTGCTTGAACACTTTCAGTGGAAATTTTACATTACCAAAAATTCATTCCATTGTTGGATGGCTCAGTCATTACAAAATTCTTATTTCTATTGTGTTGTAAACTGATCTCTTGAAAAAAACAGCCTATAAATTTTAGTTTTCTCACTGGAACAACCCAGAGTAAATAGTCTCATGTGAGCTTCTCACAAATCTTGGGTGGCTCATGAATGACTGAGAAAATGACTCCAAAAGGGGAGACATGAAAGTGTTTGCTCTGTGGCAGCATCACTGGGAAAAAATGGCCTCTCAAGGACACTACCCTAAGACAATATCCATTTAGATATCCTGATATATATGTTAAAATCACTCTGATTATGATAATAATTGCAACTCTTTGGGATCTTAATTCACTGGATCTCTCTTTAAATATTCTCCACAAACTTCAATTCCATTGAATATAATTCTGCTGAGTGACAAAACACCACCACCTAGCCCTGGCTAGAGTTATGTACAATGAATAATTTAGATTTCCTTGCAACCTTATCTATATTAAGAGGGGGGAACAATCAAATCTTATTTCTAGCACCACCAGCATTTTCTATTTTGGGATTTTCATTTGAGCACATTGTAGTGTGTTTATTTAAATTGTATTTGTATTGATTTCAGAGAGGAAGGGTCAGGGAGAGAGATAGAAACACCAATGATGAGAGAGAATCTTTGATTGGCTGCCTCCTACACGCCCCCTATTGGGGATCGAGCCCTCAACCAGGCATATGCCCTGACTGGGAATCAAACAGTGATCTCCTGGTTCATAGGTCAACACTCAACCACTGAGCAACATTGGCCTGGCAAGCACATTGTGTTTTTGAGCAGAATTGCTTTTAGAGTCAATGATACTATAAGCCTTTTCAAGATTAGCATCATTTGTTTTTTTAAAAAAATCTTTATTGTGGGGAGAATTATTTTCATGGTTCCTGATTGGCAATCAGATACACACTACTTCCCAGTATATTGTCCAGTTCCCCTTTTAGTGAAAACAGAGTTTCTTCTTTCGCCCTTTATTTTCTTTGGTTTCCTCTCGAAAATGCTATTATTTGTTTATGAAGCACATGTTTGCCAAGTACCTGCTGTGTGGGCAGGTACTGTGCTGGGAGCTAGGGTTACATACAGAAAAATAGAAATTGATCTGGCCCCTGCTCTCAGGAGTTCATCCTCCAGGGAGAAGAGCAGACAACTGACGGCAGCAGAGTGCAGGGAGGGCTCCGCCAAGGTGCCAGCAGGAGGACAGAAGTGGAGGGCAGGTGCAGGTGCAGGAGCAACGTGGCCGCCTGGGAGTGGGAGTCGGCGAAGGCTCAGAATTGGTAAAGAGCTTTCCACGCAGACAGAGAGGCCTCTGAGCAAACCACAGGAGGATGACAGTATTATTTGGTGTAGGGGTGGGAGTATGCGAAGATGGCCAGAATAGCACAGCTGGTTCTTGTACTATATCACACAGAGTGCTTGGTATCTTGACCTCTTCTTCCTGCATCATTTCTCTCTCTCTCCCTCTCTCCCTCTCTCCCTCTTTTCCTTCTTTCCTCCTCCTCCTCCTCCTCCTCCTCCTCCTCCTCCTCCTCCTCCTCCTCCTTCTTCTTCTTCTTCTTCTTCTTCTTCTTCTTCTCTCTCTCTCTCTCTCTCCCTCCCTCTCTCTCTCCCTCTCTCTCTCTTCCTCCAGCACCAGTATCATGCCTGCACATGGTAGATGCATATAGATGTTGAAAATTTTTTATTTGAAGGGCCATGTCAAGGAGTTTGGACTTTATTATCATCAACTGTTAGGTGGAAATCCCTAGCATTATCCCATAGCAGCATTCATAGTCATCGTTTGCCTTCTTTAATGTAGGCAACTGTTGACCCTGGCAAGTGTTGGGAGAATGCCGGAGATTCAACAAGAATAAAACTCATCAGTGCCCTCACCGGTTTGGCTCAGTGGATAGAGCGCCAGCCTGTGGACTGAAAGGCCCCAGGTTCGATTCCAGTCAAGGACGTGTTGCAGGCACATTCCCAGTAGGGGGTGTGAAGGAGGCAGCTGATCAATGTTTCTCTCTCATCAATGTTTCTAACTCTATTCCTCTCCCTTCCTCTCTGTAAAACATCAATAAAATATATTTAAAAAACACACACAAAAAAAACTCATCAGCACCTCCAAAACTCAACAGTGCCAGCCGTGCCAGCAGATGTGGTATTTCAATAAGTAGCTTTGATAGGCAGCGATTGGAGACTTTCTAATGCCACTTGCACTGGCTGCAGCCCAGCACTCTGTGTGGCAGGAGTCGCCCACTACCTAAAGGTGAGTTGCTTAGCATGTTGCTTACATCCTTTTGGCTATTAATGTTGGAAGTTATCGGGAGACCCTACCAACTGTTTCTTTCTTTTCTCTAATAACCCTCACATTTCAAGAAGAGTTTGTTTGGTAATTTCTGGAATTGTTCATATGGCAAAATGTTTATATCAGCATTCCTATTCATAACACAGGACAGTTAAATGACTGTATCATATGCATTACATTTAATAAAAGTCTCATTCCTCCCGATCCTCTGCTTTATTCTGCATTAACACCCTTGTCACTCGCAGATTTAATGCGTGTCATTTCAATAATTGAAAGGACCCCCCAGGTCCAAGATTTCCAATGGCATGTCATTTTACTGAGCTAAAGTTTGCATCCTCGATCTTATGAATGTTTGATGAAAACACTTAGAAAATCTCCACCTGGCTGTCTCGCTGGCACCACAACTCAACCTGCTTTAAACCAGTGACGTCATTTTCCTCTTTCTCCTTTTCCCGCCCCCAACCCCGGCTGCCACGTTTCTGAAACTGGCATCTCTCCTCCACCCTCGAGGGAGCCTGTGTGTTACCTTTGGCGCCTGCTCTCATCAGCGTTGTCATGGTCACTCGCAATCTCTTGACTCCGATTTCATGTCTCAGCCGGAGTCTAGGCTGCGGTCCTTTTCTCCAATGACTGCAACACGGACTCCCCATGCAGTGTGGCCGGGCACCTTCCAATTCCCACAACTCAGCCAGAGAACTCCTGGCAAACACACGTCTCAGCGGCTCCTTCTCTGCCTAAAACCTTCCATGGCTTCCATGGTGCTTCAGGCAGAATCTTTAACCCTGGACCTTCCAGGATCAGGACCTGCTCACCGCTCCAGCCTCAGCCGGGGTCACTTCCTCCGAGTCTCACGCTGGGTTTCTGGTCTCCACTCTCGCTCCACCCCCAAGCCCTCAGGTCTTCAGCAACAGGCTCATGGGGAGACCTTTCCTGATTCCAGGGACCAGCTCAGTTCTCCCAGTTCCCACAGAACCCCATTCCCTGGCAGCATCCCACTGTTGCGGGGGTTCGCTTGTTTGACTCGGTCTTCACAGGGAAAGCGTTTCTTCCAAAGGAAAGGGCCGCGTCTGCCACTCACTGTCCCCAGGGCCTGGGGTAGTTATTACTTGCCCAGGAATTAGGTTTTTTAAAAAGTCCAAATCAGATCAATGGCAGTGTAGACAGGGCTAGATCCATTTCTTATAGAGCCTGGAGTTTATATGGTGCTGAGGGCCTCTCTAATGATATAATTTATAAATAAAAAGTTAGTTAAGAGAGAAGGTTAAAACACAATAAAATCAGGACAAATGACGAAGTCTGAGGGGATTTGAGCTCCTTCTAAAATCTTCTTAAGCAGGTTCCAGAAATGCTTATAGAGAAATGTTACTTCATTGTAACATTGGCTTCTCAGCCCCCCCTCCCCCCCCCCCCTACACTCTACTATTCCTGGGAACCCCGACACTCACAGGGACCTGGAAGCTTCTGCTTCACAGTTTATCTTCCTCTGAGTGTGGCCCCCAGACTAATGAATGAGCCCAACTGGCCACTATATGCTCATATCTCACGATGCCATTTCTGTTCATTTCATGAATGCCTTCCTTATTTAAACTGTCCCCAATCTGCTGATGAAAAAACATGGAAAACATGTGCTATAGTTTCATTTGCAAAGGAAATTCTCTTATTCTCACAAATGAAAAATAAACAAACTGAAAATGGGACACACCGAGTCACCAAAAAAACAAACAAACCTGGGAATTCTCTTATTCTCACAAATATCAAGGCTGTTCCTAATTTTCACCCTCCGTGTACCTCTGCCTTTTCTTTCTTTCTTTCTTTCTTTTTTAGGCTTATATAATCACTCTCACTGCACAGATGCGAGATTGCTTCCTGGACTAGATCTAACACATTTCCCACTTACACAGGAGGACTGGGGTTTCCAGCATTTCCCACCACGGTCTGTCATAAGGCTGCTGAACCAAAGTGATGAATGACCCCTAAGGAAGCTAAGCTTCCGCCTTCCCTCAGTCTGTCCCCGGAGCTGCTCAGCTCGCTGGAGGGAGGCTCCCGGGGGAAGGTCAGGCTAAGGTCAGGCTCTGGACGCACAACAACCAAACAGGCCACAGGGATCAGCTGAGAACTGGCAATACCCTTATCAAGTCTTCACTCTCAGGCTTGGCAGCCAAGCAAACCTCCCAGCTATGCCAGCTTGTGGCGGAGTGAGCATGAGTCAAATTTAAAATTATTAGAGCTATTTATAACAATATCTTACAATTGTATAATATTTACAGTTTACAAAATGCCTTTACATACAATGTGCCAAGCAGGCTAACATAGTAATCTGCTCTCCATTTATTCATTGTGTGGCCCTGGCTGGGTGGCTCAGTTGGTTGGGTGTCGTCTTGTATAGCAAAAGGTTTCGGGTTCAAGTCCCAGTCGGAGCACCTGCCTAGGTTGCAGGTTCCATTCCCAGGGCGAGTTTGGGAGACAACAAATTGATGTTTCTCACATTGGTGTTTCTCCCTGTCTCCATCTCTCTCTCTCTCTCTCTCTCTCTCTCTCTCTCTCTCTCTCTCTCTTCCTCTTCCTTTTCCTCTTCCTCTAAAACCAGTAAAAACATATCTCCGGGTGAGGATTAAAAAACTGTGTATAGCCAACCACTTACAGTTTGTGAGGCAGCACGTGATATAATCGACACTATTATTTCCATCTTTCAAAGGGCAAAAATGGGTCTTGAGGTTCTGAGAGGTTAAAAAAAATCTCTAAGTATACCCGGCTAGTAAGTGTTAGAGTTGTTTCATAGGTCCAAGTCGCTTCTCATGTTGAGAATTGCTGCTTTGTCATTTCAAAATATGCCAAAGTGAAAGACAGACAAAAATCAGACATTTTTAACCCAGCATCTGATGCTTTCCCTTATGTAGAGTAGATTCAATTATCCTTTGTTGAACTGATTCAAAAACATAAAAATAAGTCCCATGCAAGCAAATAGAAAGATAAACTATGTTAAAACTGTAAAGACCAAAAAACAAAAACCAAAAAAGGGGAGGGGGGTGACTTCCAGAAAAAACAACAACAGAAACGAAGAAAGAACAGCTGACTTTCATCCATCAGGCCGTTCATCCTATGCTGCAGGCCATCATTACGGAGTTCCACTCATGCAACAGGCAGATTTGAGATATATCATTTGAAATTCTAATAAAGAAAATTTTACTTGGGGTGTGTGGAAGGTCGGCTTACTCATTTCTGCAGCTAGCTTCCTGTACCCCTGCTTGTTGATAGAGACTTGCTCACTGTGGTGTTAGATGCGTCTTTTCCCTGGGAGGGCTCCCCCCTCCGGTTCAGGACAACCGTCCCTTTAGAAAACTCCCAATCCTGAGGGGAAGTGCTCACTTAAAGGGCAGCAAAGCTGAGCTCCTGCTGTGAAGAGGGGCTAGAAAGGTAACTTCAGTATCAAAGTACAGGAATACGGGGCCTCGGTGCGTCCAAAAATGGGACAGGTAGTGCTTGAGAGCTGGTATCTTGTTACTGAGCCTTTTCATTTGCAATTTTATCCTGAAAATCTAAGACACTGTCTTTTCACAGTGACTCCCAGTTCCTCGCTGACCTTTCTGTCCATAGTTCCCCGTGCTCTTGAGACCCATGGCCTTGTGACCATTTGCCTTCTCTGGTTTCCCTGGGCTCTCGCTCCTGAATGCTGCGCCCCCACTCTTCTTGTTGTCCTTTCTACCGCACCCCAGGGAATCAGAGCTAGAAGTCAAGGGTGTCACTGAAGACCCGTCCCACGGGTAACACGATGCCTTGCCAATTCATGCCCTGACTAGGACAGGAAACTTCACTTCTAGCTCTCAATCTGTATGCTTTTGTGTGTTTATAAATAATAATCACAAAAATAACAACGTGGGAAAGTCCTATCACCCCCAATATGAAAATGTCCGTTCGGCAGAGCAGATGGCATTTGTCTGGGTTGAAGGCCGGTAAGACCGGGGAAAGCAGCTAGCATTGTGCTGCCCTTGAACACTGTCTCCTCATCTGCTTTTCACCGTCTTATCAGCAGAGCACAACTAACGGCCATGTGCTGCCAGCACCAGAACAAGTGCTTTCCTCTGCGCCAGATGAGCTCACTGTTTAGTTGGGCCACCTCGGCGGGGGTGTAACCATGGCATCACCCGTCAGGGAGAGAGAGACATACCCCTCCTAGTCTCTTTTAAGTGATCTAATCAGATGCGATTTACATCCCCTACAATTCACCCACTTTAAGTGTGAAGTCCAATGATTTTTTTCAGTAAATTTTCCAAGTTGTGCAACCATCGTTCCAACCCAATTTTAGAACATTTGCTGTCAACCCTTGTTCCAACCCCCCAGCCCCAGGGGGCCACTAATCTGGAATCATACACTACTCGGCACTGGCGTGTGGCTTCTCTCCCTCCACCTAAGGTTTTTGAGGCCCATCCCTGTCACAGTGTGCTGCTGAATGCTATTTTGTTGCCTAGTGATGCCGTATTGTATTTCTGCAACTGCCAGGTGATGCACATTTGGATTGTTTCCACTTTGGGGCTTTTATGAACAGCGCCCTCCTAATCAGAACTGAAAATGTTGGGGTGGAAAGAGGTCAGGATTCACAGTCAGGAGACACAGGTTGAGTCCTAGCTTAGTTACCTGCACGATTGATTTCCTTATCCACAGCGTGGAGGTAATTAGCCCCTTCCCTGCCCTGCTCCCAAAGCAGTTGTAAGAATCCAGTGAGATGATGTATGTGGAGTGCCTGTGAGCCATCAAACACAGAACAAATGAAAGGCATTGTTATTGAAGCGGTTTTTCCAGAATGTATTCAAGTGAGCTAGATGTTCCTCAAGATTCTTTCCACATTCACAGATCAAATAACCAAGCTTTCGTTTCATAGGAAATATCGACTCATTCTCTTCTATAGAGTTGGGGTTCTCACCATCTTTACCTAGCTAAAGCTTGTTACTTAGAAAGGCTTTGATATGATTCTACCTCTCTGAAAACTTGCTTGCATTCTAAACCTTACTTTTGATCGTCACATAAAAGGCTTTGTTTGAAGAGAGGGTCTTCAGAAATCCTAGAATCACTGTGTAGGATGTCAGACGCAGTGAAGTTCAGATTTAATCAGGGCGTCCTCCAACCCACAGATTCAATTTAGTCTCTTGGGTATCTCGGGTGATTGCGAAGAGCAGGGTCTGGAGTCAGAGTTAAGACCATGCCATGGGGCTTCCAATGAGTCAAGCCTAAGCAAACCTTACTATTGCCTAGTGAAAGGTGATTAAAGTTGTCACTTCACTGAAACAGTATTAAACTAGATCTTTAGGGATATTCAGACATTCATCAATACAGCTCGTTGACCACTGAAGGTCTTGCCTCGTTCTTTGACTGCCACAAAGCGTAAAACATGGCTTCCTTGGGAAGCCAGTGCAGACTTTGCCTCACGTAGAAAGAAGCTGATACTGGTATCTCACACCCACTCAATCCCAAGTAAGTATCGCATTGAGCGCCCTCCACACCTTCTACCTTATCCAGCACTACGGGCTGCTTCCAAGAAGTGTTATCTTAAATCTCACTGGGAGATCCGGGATGCAAGAATTCCAAAGCAAGAGAAATGGCCGTTCCCAGTTTACTGGAATCTGAAGCACAGAATGTTATTAGCAGCCACGTGCCTCTGGTAGCATCACTGGCCAGCCCAACATTAGAACTCAGGCACTCCCAGTGCCCAGATTCAAATTACTAGGCTGTCTCTTTCCAAAAACAGCAAATCCCCAGACATGTCTAGCACTCCCTGAAGTTACAAAACATAGGCCACCAAGGTCAAATAAGTTTATTCCTTTCACACATCTTCTCCCTTGAGAAGCCCTTTCTTCCCTTTTCAACAGTTGATGATCAGGGCTTTACTAAGTAAAAGTAAATGTGAGGGATTACATGCTAGGGACAATTCCCTGCTGTCTTTATTCTGTGCCTTTTCTCAAAGTATGTATAGATATTGTAAGATGCCATGTACGTCTCTACCATTATTTTTCGTATTTTCACATCTAAACATGACAATCTGCAGCCTTGTACAATAAGGCCAAGGTTATGACTTTAGCAACTCTGGCACTATCACTGTCACTATGTAAGAATGTTGAGAGTGCAGGTGTTAGATAGCGTGTTTATACATTTATATCATGTCTTGTCCAAATTCAAGCAGCTAATAAATTGCAGAGCCCTAGCCAGTTTGGCTCAGTGGATAGAGCATCGACCTGTGGAATGAAGGGTCCCAGGTTTGATTTTGGTCAAGGGCACATGCCTGAGTTGCAGACTTGGTCCCTGGTAGGGGGTGTGCAGGAGGCAGCTGTTGAATGATTCTCTCTCATCATTGATGTTCTTATCTCTCTCTCCCTCTCCCTTCCTCTCTGAAATCAATAAAAAATATATTTAAAAAACAATAATTGCTGGAGCCTGGTTCAAACTCATGTCTGTTTGGCTACAAAGTATATGTTCTTACCTACTGCATTATATTGCACAGCTAATATGCCATACTATGATGCATGTATCTATATATATTATATGTATATATGAGAGGCCCAGTCCACGAATTCATGCACAGGTAGTGTCCCTCAGCCTGGCCAGTGATTGGAGGCCAATCAGGGTGTCACGCCCAGTCCCCATGGGGGACAGCCAGCCATCAAAGTGGGGGGGACGGATAGGGGTTTTAGGAGGTTAGCCAGCTGCAGAAGGTTGGCTGTGGGAGCACACTAACCACCAGGGGGCAGCTCCTGCCCTGAGCATCTGCCCCCTGGTGGTCAGTGTGCATTATAGCGACTGGTCAACTGGTCCTTCCAGTCATTCTGGTTGTTTGGTCTTAGGCTTTTAGCTATATAGATGTATATATATATGTACTATGTATACAAATATGGATATATACATATAGTGTTTCATTTTCTTCCTTAAATAACCTGAAGTAGTTTAGAGTTTTTATGTGTCCTAAATGATTTCTGATTTGGAAGGTGACAATATATATATGAGTGATGTGTCTTGAAACCAAAATTTGGATAGGGATGTCTGGTAAAAGGCCAGGACAAAGCTTAAGTGTGGTTCACTGTGATGTAAAGCACTTCATCTTTTTTGTAGTTCCCATGCTGTCTGATCCATAGTGTATTGATTTTTCAATAGCACGCATCGAAAGGGAGTGTTACCCATGAATATTTGCTGGGCACAATCATGTTCACATTTTCTGCACTGTCATCCTATTGCCTGGAAACATGCACTGTGATTAATGAAAACGAATGGAAAAAAAAAAAAAAAAAAAGAAAACGAATGGACCATACTCTTCAGGAGGCACTTGATTTCAATGGACTTACGAAATTATTTTAGGTTGGAAATGGAAATACTATTTAAAGATCACCGCCTGAAAAACTAAACGAAACACACTGGCCTGAGAGGTCAAACCTGCTTCCTTCTTCCCGGGATTTCTGTAGAATACAAAATAGAACCCACAGCGACGAAAACGGCCGTGACATCATGGCGGCATGGAAGGATGTCATCAAAACACTACCCCATCGATTTCACGGTGGTTACACAGGCACCACCGTAGAATGTTTGGCTTCTCCAAAGGCTCACAGGAATGAGCAGCTGTTGCCCTCTCCCAGATAGTGACATATTCTGAGAGAAACAGAGTCCTAGTTAGATAGAAATTCATTCTCCTTACCACCCAGCCCACTCAAGAACAAAAAACACTGCTAGGAAAGTTCAAGATGTGATAAGAAAAAGATCAAATCCATCTGGGACACAGTGATTGCCTCTGTTTCATAGAATACATTTTTTTCCTACTTCACAGACACACACACACAAAAAATTTTAAAAACCTGTGCAGTGAATTCATATATTTGTATTCATGTATTTCTTGAATAAATTTACATAAACTACATTAAATAAAATGTCAAAGCTTTAGTGTACTAGAATTTATTTAATATTTAGAGTATCTTGAACACATTTATGCAAATTTACATTAAAGGAAATGTCAAAGATTTAGTTTATTTAATATCTGAAGTCGTATGACAAACTTGTATGCTTATGGTTATTTTTTATTTATTTAGTGGTAACAGTGCATTTTAGCCTCAAGTAGGAGAGGTACATCAGAATTGTGAAATCCTATACATAAAACATTATAGTTCTAATTAAATACATTACAGTTTAATTTATATAAAAATATAGTCTTTAGGGAATACAACTATTGCTGTAATTGCACAGGTAATTTTTATACTTATTTATATCTCAGAGTTAACTAAAGCTAAATACAATTTGAAAAATTCACAACCAGTGAGGCATTACAATTGAAAGAGTACAGTGACTCTTAAGATAAAAACAAATAGAAGAAAAACATTAAAATCCAAGAAAAATAAATTTAAATAATTACATTATTAATATTATGTACCCAATTCAGAGAGTCAAAACTATCATTTACCACAGGTCATTGCTTATTTTTGTCTGGGTCTCGTACAACATTCACTCATTCAACATATTGAACAAATGATGTTTGAACCCTCTCTGTGCCTTAGGGAATGTATGGAGCCCTAAGAAAACACTGGAAGACAAAGCAGACATAGACCCTGCCCTCACAGAGCTTATCTGTCGGGGCAGAAAGAGAACACAGGCACCTATAGCAGAGCATGAGAAGTGCTGTGCTGGGGCCTCCCTCCCTAGAGGAGGCAACATCAACGCAGAGACCTGTAGGATAAGGGGAAACACTTGCGCCCATTGTAAAGCAAGATTTCATGAGCTAAAGGCAGATGTGTTTCTCCCAGCAGGTACAGTTTTTCCAGCACAGGGAAAAACAAGCCACAAAGAGCTTCAAAACACAGGCAAGCATTATAAAGAAAAGAATGATTAAGCCTAATGAAGAAGTTCCTCCAAATATGGACCTGAGCTCTTGTGGTATCTATGAAAATAGACTTGCAAACCAATCTTCGGTTCGCTCAAAGAGCGGAGTGTGATGGTAATGTCTGCTGAAGCCAGGTAGCTTTCTGTCTGGTCTTAGGGCTGCTCGTCTCTACCTGATCTGCGTTGGTGTCATACACCTCCTTTTTCTGCCAATGTGTAGTCTATGGCAATTCGATGATCTAAGACAACTTAGATCATCAAAGAGGAGGAAGGAGATGGAAAGAGGATCCCAGGTAGAAGGAAAAGAAAGTGCAAAGACTCCCGAGATGTAAGAGAGCATGGTCTATAACAAAGAAGCTAAGATACTTGTTGGGCCAGAATGAAATTTTCACCCATCAATAGGAAAATGAGGGCAGTGTGGTAAGTCTTTCCTAAGCTAAAGTCATTCCATTTTAATAATTGAGGTTAAGGCCGCCTTATTTTCTGGCACTAAAATGGCTGCTCTTTTATGAAATGACAGTGATAGTAGATCACATACAAATCTATTTGCATTTCCTCTGCCTGAGATCCTCTGTGTATATTTAGATAAATGACCCCATTTTTAAAACTAGTAAAACAAAAACTACTGATGTGTAGTTTTCACATAGGTCTGGGAATCACTGTTCGAAGAATACGTTTTTAAAAGTGGTTTACTATGGTTGAAGGGGAGGGGTGAGGGAGACATTGAGAAATAAGACTGAGGAGGAAGGCAGGAAATTAGATCATGAGGAACTTTGGACTTTATCCTAAGAGCAATGGGAATGATTTTAAGCAGGGGAGTGAAACTCTACCTGCATTTGTGAAAGATCACCCTGTGATGTTGTGTGTAGAATGCATGTTAAATGGGGTGAGACAACAGGAAGGAAGGCCCGTGAGACCGTTCTACAGGATCCCAGACAATGGACATAAGAGATGGAATTAGGGCCGAACCAGTGAGACTGAGAAGAAGATGATTTCCAGAGATAAACACACCAGGATTTGGTGATCTGTTACATTGGGTAAGGAAGATGGGATGGTCGAGGCTGATGTCCAGGCTTTTGACCTGGGAGACGGAAGTGATCGTTGCACTAACCATTGAGCTAGACAATATAGGAGAAGGAGCCTTTTGGCGGAGGAAGGTAGTGAGTTCATTTGTGACACGTTGAACTTGAGGTGTCTTTGTGTTCATGTGCATCCGGGCAATGGTCTACACAGGTCTCAAGCACACGAGAGAAGGAGCTGAACTTCAGATATGCATTTCGTAGTCAACAGCACACTGGCAGCCATCGGAACTGTGAACGTGGATGCAATGTCCCAGGGACTGTAGCATCTGAAGGGAAGAGGGCTTAAGACATATTACAAAAGGGTTGGCAGGCGATGAGCGACGCAGAAAGAAGCCAGAAACACACGGGTGGGGAGGAGAGCCAAGGCACGAAGGCAGAGGCGTTGTGGAAACCACGGGAAGACCTTTTCCAGGAGGGGCAGGCCAGGGGCAGGTGCTGCGGGAATCAGCGGAAAGGACCGAAAGGCGCGGCGGCGGCGGGAGCAGGAGCCAGATAGAGTGTGTGAATCCGAAGGCAGGAAGGCGCTTGCTCGTTCATGCAGCTTGGCCAGGAGAGAAAGGGGAGGAAGGGCTGAAGCTGTGGCTTTGAAAAAGTGGGTCTTTTGTTTGTTTTATAAACAGAGGAGAGACTTGCTGATGGATATTGTAGGAGCCACTTGATAGGGAGAGTTTGAAGACTTGTTGCAAGGGAAGAAAATCAACAGGGAGTCAAATACAAAATATTGACTTGCTTAAAAAAATCACAGTGTTTAATGGGGGGAAAGGAGGACTTATGTAATGCTTTCAGCAATAAAGATTAAATGGAAAAAAAATCACAATGTATCCCAAAGGATGGTTGTCAGAGGGGAGGGATGGGAGGATGGGTGAAAAGGGGAAGGGGAATATAGCAATAATATTGTGTTGTTTTCACAGTGACAGATGATTACTAGAATTAATAGGATAATCGCATTATAAGGTCTAAAAATGTCAAATCACGATGTTGTATATCTGAAACTAATATAACCAATATCATGTTGTATATTAACTATACTTAAAATTTTAAAAAATCACAATGTTAAGGTCTTTAAAGATGTGAAATGTGGTGTTCTCTCTCGTAAGAACACAGGATCCTGTTATAAAACTGTCAATGGATTTAAACACAGTTAAGGAGGTAAAATGATTCCAAGAAATATTTTTTAAAATCACATTCTAAAATGTTACTTTTAAGTTATGGCAGCTTTAGCTCTTGTCCATAGAGATCGTACTCTTTAAATAATATGTATCTTTGAATGGTTGGTGGCAGAGGAAGCTTCTCTATGGAGCCTGGCTGGCAGAGTCGCTGGAGTCCCATAATTCTTCGGATTTTTAACCGACACAAATGCTTTAATGAGCAAGGATTCTCTAAAATGAATGGGAAAAACAAGTAAAAACCGGTATTAGTGCATTGATCTGGAAGATACAGACTATTAGAATAACACCAATAGGTATGCACACGTTAACAACGGTGACTTTAAGGGAAATTCACCTTGTAATTAGGCCTTCCAGACCATTCCTCTGGGATGTAAGCTCCAGGAAGGCAGGCATGCAGTCTGTCTGGGTCAGGAAGACAGCCTCGCTCATAGCGGGCGTTCAACCCGGGGATGTTAAATGAATGAATGGACTTCAGTTAAGCGAGCAACTGCTCGCACCTCCTCCGACTTACTCCTTAGAATTGAGCATTACAGAGACATATTTCTTTACTTTCTTTCTCTCCTACCAATCTTTCTGATGAATAACTATCTAGGAAATATCTGATGCAAATGATTCTGTATATCCATGGTTCTTAGGTTTGTTTCTGTGTCTGACACCTAAACATTTTATATTTAAAAATCTGCTATCAGAGTTAGTCTTTATTTTCAACTCTTACTTTATCTCAATGGCAATGGCAGCACTGATACATTATCCTGGCAATGTGAGCTAGTGGAGGGCAGCATCGCACAAGGGCTCAGCCGTAGGCCCTGGGCTCGATCAGCTTGGATGAAAATGCTGGGGCCCTGCCACCTAGTATCTGTGTGACCTTAGGCGAGTTACTTGACCTCTGTGAACTCAGTGTTCTCATCTGTGAAATGTGGGTAAGAATGGGACCTACCTCTTAGGGTTGTTTAAAGACCAAACTAATTAATTCATGTAAAGTATTAGAAAAGTACTTGGTACCTTGTAGCCATTCAATAATGTGAACTATCACTCAATTCAAAAATAAAAGACATCACATTTTTATTACACTTGAGGCGATAAACATGCAAATTATTTCTTTGCAGGCCTTCCTGGAGCTTACATCCCAGAGAAATGGTCTGGAAGGCCTAATTAAAGGTGAATTTCCCTTAAAGCAATGTTTTTCAAAAACTATTGAGGCAAAATAATTGTTACCCAAATAGGCAGAATAAACCCATCTCTTTTTTTTTTTTACCGTTTAATTTTCTTCCCTAACAAATACTATACTGCTTTCTGTATACCTGGAGAAATGCTGACATCCAGTGGTTATCCATACTTATAGCAATCAACTGACTTACATTCTGGTTGCAATAATATATGACTGAAACAAACAAAAACATTCCTCTTATTTATATTTGGATTGCCTTTCTAAAGTCAGAAGAATCGGTCATTCTTTTTCAGTATAAACACATGGAAAATTAATTACTAATTAGAAGCAAAATATTCTACGACAGGAAACACATTGGTGTTGGAGAAAGAGCCTATGTTTTGAAATGAGACATGCAAGGGTTCAAATCCTTGCTTTGTTGTTGTCTATGTCTAAAACTTTGGAAAATTAATTTGTCTAAACTTTAGGTTTTTTGCCCTTATGATCTCCAAAATCTTTTAACCTTTTTATTGTAAAATAAAATATAGGTAAAGCCACTGAACAAATGTATAGCTTCTTAAGTTATTATAAGTGACTAGAGGCCCAGTGCACGAAATTCGTTCACTCGGGGTGGGTGGGTGTTCCCCTCAGCCCGGCCTGCGCCCTCTTGCAGTCCAGGAGCCCTCAGGTGATGTCCGACTGCTGGCTTAGGGAGCAGGTCTAAGCTGTCAGTTGGACATCCTTAGCGCTGCTGTGGAGGGGGGAGAGGCTCCTGCCACCACCGCCAGCCATGAGCCCGACTTTTGGCTGAACAGCGCTCCCTTTGTGGGAGCTCACTGATTACTAGGGGGCAGCTCCTGCATCGAGCGTCTGCCCCTGGTGGTCAATGCGTGTCATAGTGACCGATCGTTCCACTGTTTGGTCAATTTGCATATTAGCCTTTTATTATATAGGATTATTAGGTCAACATCTTTACCTCCCAGGTTATAATAGAGGAACTTCTCTAGCCACCCCAGAATTTCTTCCAAAGTCCACCCCAAGCTTCATTTATTCCTCCCCTCTAAGAAATTACTATTCTGACTTGTACAGGAATCACTTCTTGTAGCACTTCATCATCTCTGTGTGTTTAGCCTACACCAAGCATGTCAAACTCAAAGGCTAACACGGGCCAAAATAAACAAGGTTTAAGTTCATGTGGGCCACAACAAAACAAAAGCTTCAATTTTCATAGAAATGTAGATTTGTTTCAATAGAGACATGCTGAATACAAACGGCTGAAATAAATGAGTGATTGTTAATATAAAATAATAGAATATTTAATAAAAATTAATATTTTTTTCTTGAACATTAACTTACCAGACACTGAATAACTGCACAAATTAATAAGTGTAATGCAAATAAACTTTTTTTTCTTGTTCTCCGAAAACAAAATATTTCCTGTTGCACATACCAAACAAGCCAGTACAAGACTAATGACGTGGCAATGGGCCGCTAAAATATTCGCTGCTACTAAATTATTAGTGGAGAGAAATAGTGCACCTGTGTGTAAGGCATGTAAGGGAAATGAATGCAACATGATTATAGTAATCAGTCATTAGTGAATGTTGTAGTTTGTTATTAATAATTATGTATAACAGGATATTGTAAAAATTAATTGATGAAATTTTTATTAAAACATTTCTTACATACCGTTATATTGGCTGGGCTGCAAAAATATTCATTGTGGGCCACATGTGGCCCGTGGGCTATGAGTTTGACATGCTTGCCCTGCACTATAGTATTGACAATTGACAATATTTTTGAAAATTTGACATGTCTATTTATATTTTTCTTATAATAAATTTATATGAGGTTTGACTGTGATACTTTTCTGTTGCTCATTTTTATGGGAATTTAGTTTTCCCGAATTTCTGGAAGGAAGCTAGGTTCCAGATAGCTCTTTGAAGCTAACGGAGCTTCCTACTCTGTCGCCTTCTTGTAATGATCCTCAATACTGCCGGTGTCCTGCTCTCTGAGGTTTCCCGGTTTTGTTTGCACCCCACTCATGTGGACCTCTCTTATCTCCATCCTGCTTGATTTCGTGGTTATCCCATTGTGGGCCCAGTTCAGAAAGGCTGGCCTGTCAGCCCAGTTTCCTGAATTCATAGGGTCCAGACTGTTGTATAATTCCCCTTTGCCTCAGATTTTTATTGATAAAAATCAGCCTGACAGCACACAACTCTACAAGTTGTGAGGATTTCGTGACATACTTTACATGTGCATTTCATACTTCACATAGACTTATGTATAATAAAAATAATATAAAAACACGAATATTGTAGTTTATAAAATAGCTAAATTTATTGTGTTTTAATGTTCTACATAGTATGCTAAGCACCTTACATGCATCATCTCTTTATTTATTTTTTAAAATATATTTTTATTGATTTCAAAGAAGAAGGGAGAGGGAGAGAGAGATAGAAATGTGAACGATGAGAAAGAATCATCGATCGGCTGCTTCCTGCACACCCCATACTGGGGATTGAGCCTGCAACCTGGGCATGTGCCCTGACTGGGAATCGAACTGTAACCTCCTGGTTCAGAGGTCAACATTCAACCACAGAGCCATACCAGCGGGGCCATGCATCATCTCTTTAAATTCCCATAACAACCTTATGAGGTAACTACTATCCTAGCCCCATTTTGCAGTGGGAAAACCTTGGCATAAAAAGGGTAAGTAACTTTCTCAAAATCACATGGCTAGTATGCTATTTTGGTCTTTTTTCAGAAAATAAAAAATTCCCTTCTCTTCAATGAAAAAGGAATGGTACAACAAATTGTTGTTTGTTTCCATGAAAATATCAGCCCTGCCCTGGCCGGTTTGGCTCAGTGGATGGAGCGTCGGCCTGCGAACTGGAGGGTCCCAGGTTCGATTCTGGTCAAGGGCATGTACCTTGGTTGCGGGCACATCCCCAGCGGGGGGTGTGCAGGGGGCAGCTGGTCGATGTTTCTCTCTCATTGATGTTTCTAACTCTCTATCCCTCTCCCTTCCTTGCTGTAAAAAATCAATAAAATATATTTTTTAAAAAAATATCAGCCCTGAATGACATATACAACTCAGAAATCCTGCTCCTAGACAAGGCCAGAATTTTATGCCATCCTAGGTCCATCTATCCCCAGAGGTCAATTTCTAGGCTCACAATACTGCATTACTCATCAGATTCTCTAAGATTCCAATTTTAGTTCCCACAAAGTCTCTTCTATTGTAGAACTCATTCAAGGGGAAGTCATTTGAGAAAATCCAAGCTTACCTCCAAATCTGCATTTGAACTGTCAATCTTTCTAGTCAAAGTCTCCATCCTTCCCACAAAACACTCAGGTGAATTCATTTCATGTGTGAGACTCTGATTGAAACTAAATGTTTAAATGAAAACTACTTTGTCACTCATATTTCTTTTTATTGAACTTTATACCTAACAAATTTGATATGTAAATCAGCTCAACATTTAAGTTTTATCTTATTGACTGAAAAATATAATCTACCTAAAATTTGCCTGATCCTAAAGAATTAGTTGTTGAGGTTTTGTTAATCCATTCATGGATGATTGGGCTTATTAAGAGTGCCAGGTTATATGCATGTGAAGTAAAGTTCTATGATGCTTCTTTAGGCTCCATGCAACTGATGTCCAAGTAGCTTTGGGAGTTCATTTTTCCAAATCATATTTTGAAAGAGAAAACCTCTCCAATCTGTTATTTTTTCTAGTTTCTATATGTATTTGAAGTAATTTTAAATGCCATTTTATTGAAACATTTGTAATATAATTCACATTTATAACTAAACTTTAACCTCGAGAATACAAAGTAGCCTTGTCTATAATAAAAACATTTGATGGTAGGAATGTGTCAATAAAGACCAGAGAGAGAGCATATCAAAAAGGATAATTCTAATACACACCATCCATTCATTTACTCAGTATTTATTGACTATTTAGCACTTACTAGAAATTATGCTAAGCCTTGAGAATATAAAAAAAAATAAACAAAACAGATTCCTGCTCTTATGGAGATTACAGTCTACGAACTTTATGATAGTCTAGAAGTTGACTTTAAAAAATGAGTTCTATTTAGAATGTTAATATAGTTATAATATTACCTATTATACAATCAAAGAGTTAGAAAGTATTAAGAAAAGCAAAACAATATTAGTATCTTAAATCAGAGGAAATAATATGGGCGACTTTCAAAAACAGTGAAAATAAAGTACCACTGAAAAAAGTATCAAAGATAACATTGAGAAATTTCCCCTATAGACATTTTTCATAAAAAATTTTGTAGGCAAAACTTGTTTTTACCTAGTATTTGACGGATTTCTGGCCATTCTCTCTGTACTTCCAGTGCAGACTTCAGTTTATCACACAGAGGGATATAATCCATGTAATCTATTAATACACGAATAACGCTGCCAACCAAGTGTTTCATCCAAGGAACTGTAATAAACTCACAGAACTGAGAGAATTGATAAAATTTAACTTAGTAGTACTTTTAATATACCATATACATAAGCACTCAATTTTGTTATGAAAATTACTATCTTTGTCTTTTTACAGGAAATAAAAGGTATCTCCTTGTAATGAACAAAAAAGAAAAACAAATTGTTTGCTTGTTTCTGTGAAACAATGGGTCCTGGAGTTATATGCCTGGCTCTGATGTGATGTAGCCAGCATAACATGGAAAAATCATGCTTCTTTCCAGGATTCTTCCTTCCATGCTTTTAGCCCCAATATCCCACTGAATAAGCATAAGTTATTAACTGAATACATTTTCACATTCTTCTACATTCAGTTTCAATTCAAGAAAAATAAACACCCTCTTTGGTGCCTAGTTTTACTCTTATATCCCCACTAGAGGCCCGTTGCAGGAAGATTCCTGCAAGAATAGGGCTTCCTCAGGCCTATTCCTGCAAGAATAGGGCTTCCTGAGACTGGAGCGAAGCAGAGAAGGGAGTGAAGCCCACCGAGGAGGGCTTTGCTCCCTTCTCCGCTGCCTCACTCCCTCCCTTAGCCGCTTCATCCTCGGCTCCCTCTCTTCTCTGCCGCCTCGGCTCTCTCCCTTCTCCGTCGCTTTGCTCCCTCGCCGGGTCACGGATCTGAGGCCTGGATCCAGGGGGCAGCGTCTCGTGCTGCCCACCCCACCTGCAGTATGCAAATTTAACGGCCATCTTTATTGGGTTAATTTGCATACTCTTCTGATTGTTTGGTGGGCATAGCGAAGGTACGGTCAATTAGCATCTTTGTCTTTTATTAGTGTAGGTATTATTGCTAACAAAAGTTCAAGAGTGAGAAAAATATCAAAGTTAGAGTTGATTTTTCTTTTCTTGTTACATCTCCCAATGAGCCAAAGTTAGGCTGATTTGAAGATGTAACAAGAAATGAGCTCAACTGGCATGGCTCAGCGGTTGAGCATTGACCTATGAACCAAGAGGTCACAGTTCAAGTCCCCATCAGGGCATATGCCTGATTTTCTGGCTCAATCCCCAGTGTGAGGTGTGCAGGAGGCAGCCGATCAATGATTCTCTCTCACTATTGATGTTTCTATCTCTCTCTCCCTCTCCCTTCCTCTCTGAAATCAACAAAAATCTATTTTTTTACAAATGAAATGAAAAGATGCAGAACAAAAGGATGTAACTCACCGGGTTATCCTTTATTATACAAGATGTCCACCCTGGCAGCACCTCTTCCTCGATGTCTGACCACACAAATGAATTCCCAAAGATGTCTCCGTGCATGCACTGAAAGCACAGCTCCACTTGATAGCCATTATTCAGCAACAGCCTCAGCATCGCCTCGTCATTTAGGGCATACTGAATGGCGCTGGGGAAACGTGTGTCGTTCACATGCATAAAATAGCAATTGACATTAGCTCCATGGGAGAGAAGCAGCCGGACGATCTCATGATTGTTGGCCCTCACTGCCACAAGCAGGCAGTTGAGGGGATCTAGGTTTGGATCTGCACCTGCATTCAGAAGAACTTCTGTGCAATGGATATCGTTATTAGAAACTGCAAAATACAGCGCAGTCTTCCTCTCATCGTCATAGCTCGCAGAAATGTGGTCAGCGAGCGGAGTATTGACATCAAAACCATTTTCAATGAGCAGTTCTAGGCACTGGACATTTTGCCCATCTGCTGCTGAGTGAATTGGTGTTAGCCCACTTTTCCTGATTGCATTTTTGGATGTTACTGGGATAAGATATTTCAGCGCACTGAAAAGAAAAATAAATCAAATATCCACATGGCATGAAGGCAATCGAGAAATTAATTAAACCAGCTTCCTCATTAGACAAATGAGCGCAGTTTGTTTTAGTTTTCTTTACTTCTGCTAGATAACCTTACACAAAGACATATAACCTTTGTCCATTGACTTACTACTGTTTGGTTTAGTGTAATGTAGTTTAGTTTTTATTTAGCTTCCTGTTCTAAATGTTCCTGGGGATCACATGTTTGGCCCTAGAATTTTGGCTCCTCAGGAACCCTCCCCATCTTCCAATTCTTCTCTGAACAACATACAATTTGCCAGCAACCAATGCTATTTAATGAAAACTATAACAGAAAGGTAAGCCCATCTGAAGCCATAGAGAAATGCTTCATAAGCTTGACCATTAGAATCATGGAGTCACGGGAAATTAAAGCTGGAAGTGGCCTTGTGCAACTCCTTCATTTAACAGAAGAGCAATATGAAGCCTGGAGAAGAGAAACGACTTGTCCAAGGTCACACAGAGGTGGAGCAAGGGTGAGATTTTAGGCCTCTTGAATTCTCATTCGTTACTCCTCCTTCACCGTTTTCTGTGCTACCCACGCTTTACCACTGGCCATGAACATCCTGTCTACTTCAGGATAACTCAAAATTGAATTATTAGCCATAAGATGATTCTTTCTTATTTCATCAACCTTATAACAGTCCACTTGAGAGAACTAACCACTGCTTATGTTTCTAAGAACTTGGGATAGCTGTAAATTCCACACTTGACTGACCAACTAAACATGTATGAGAGCCACCAGCAAGGATAACTTGATCTCTGGTGCCTAACTCAGAGCTACCATGTGTGAATTTATGAACACTGGGAACAAAGCCAGGTAAACTTTAACAACGTGTCACTTAGCGTTAATTATGTCATTGGCCACTTAGCTGATGTGGCCACTGAAGGTGACAAAGCCTAAGTATTTCAAAGTTTTGGAACTTATTAAATATATTTCATTGCCTAAAACCAACCCCTCATTGCAGGTAGTTTAATATAATGATTATAGACTTCTATTGATATGCCAATTGTGGCACTTCTGTGATTTAAAAATCTATCCAGCCATTTTTTTTTAATAAAGAACTCTATACTTATAATGAGACTTTTCTACTCAATAATACATTTGACATTATACTATAATATCCATTCATGTTGCTAAATAATTAGACTAATACTGATAGCATTTTCACAAATTTTAATTCTTTTCAAAGGGCAACATTTTTAGAAACTCTATAGCCTTTTATGAACACAGTTAAAAAAAAAACAGGAGGACATATTTGGATGGCTTGTGAAGAATTCTCATGTGTAACTTCCCTCTAAAAGAGAAACTCTTCATTATAAAAGTACGTAGTATGCATTCAATGTGGAAAATTTATAAAGTACAAAAATATATTATGATGTGTATTGGTGTGGGCCTCTTTGGAGATGGGTGAAAAAGGTAAAAGGATTAAGAAGTACCAATGGGCAGTTATAAAAATAGTCATGGGATATAAGTACAGCACGGGGAATAGAGTCAATAATATTGTAATAGCTATGTGTAATGTCAGATAGCTACTAGACTTGGGGGCGGGGGGTGAGTACTTCATAAGGTATACAAATGTCTAAACACTATGATGTACATCTCAAACTAATACAATGTTGTATGTCAACTGTAATTGAAAATTTTTTAAATTGTTAAAAAGTAAAAATATAAAAAGGGGAAAAATTGACATGTTTAGAAGACCAAAAAATTTTGAACATTTTGCCTATTTCTTTTTGGATTTGGTGGGTTATTACTTAGAGAGAATTATGATTCTATTATATATGCAATTTTGTATTTTTTTTAAGTAAAAATGACCATCCTATGATGGATCACTCACAGGTAATGTCCCTCGTAGGCAGCTCGGTGTATAGGAAGGTGCCCTGCTCTGTTAGGCACATTTCCGCTTCCTCCATATTCCAGCAGGAGAGAGATGCAGTCAGGATTGCCCCCTCCTGCTGCCTCAAACAACACTGACGCCCCATCGTCCGCCAAAGCAAACACATCACCCCCTGGCAGTATGAACACATGGCACAGTGATAACTGGGTGGACTGGAAAGATGGGTTCCTTCAAATTAGATGATTGTTTTCCTTTCTAGTTAGGACTTAAAATTAAAAGTATAGAGTTAAGAACATCTACATTCTCAATATTTTTAATAAACAATTATGCAGCATGTTTTATTTTATTAGAAAACCTTTGCATCATTAGAACATCTGAGAAATAAGTCAATTTCTATAACAAATGCTCCTGGGAAAAGACAACAGTTAACACTCTATTTCAACAAATGTTTACCAACTGTGCTGTATGTGGAAACACTGGATGTGACTCAACAGAAGAACCTAAGATAATAAATCTATTTTAAGAAACTCAGAGGGAATATGAAACAAAACAAAAAAATCATCAAAGAGCACAAACTGTAACATTCACCCAACATCAGGACCAGCAGGTTCCATGTAGGGGAAAAGGTCTGTGCTTGAAGTACGGCTCTGCAGCTGACTGTGGTAGTTGGGGACAAGCTACTTACTTTGCAGGAACCACATCTCCTCTGTAAACTAGGGTGCACAGCTTATGTCATAAGACTTATTTAACAATTAAATGAGGCTGCACTTTGAGGTCCTCAAAAATGTTAGTCTTTTCCCCAAAGATGATCCTTGGGGATCCTGTGGTCCTAGTCTTTATTTACAGATGAGGAAAGTCAGAACCAGATGTTTAAGTAACTAAGCTAGGGGCAGACAATGAGTAGGTAGCAGAAACCAGTTCCAGAATTTTGTTTCTTAATTCTTTTTTTGAATATATATTTATTGATTTCAGAGGGGAAGAGAGAGGGAGAGATAGAACATCAATGATCAGAGAGAATCATTGATTGGCTGCCTCCTGTAACCCCCACACTGGGGGATTGAGCCCACAACCCGGGCATGAGCCCTGACCAGGAATCAAACCGTGACCTCCTGGTTCATAGGTCCACGCTCAACCACTGAGCCACACTGGCCAGGCTGGTTTCTTAATTCTTAATAAAGCACTTGGAGGTTTCAAACATCACAATCTGTTGGGAAGAATTAGGGAAGGCTTCAGGGAGGAGGCATCTCAAGAAGGTGATTTTGAATTATATTGGACAGAATTCCGGATGAAGGCAAACATCTGACTCTGACCCAGACACGGGATGGGAGGCATGCTGGGGAGCAGCCATCTAATTTGCCTGGAGTGCAGGATGCACGTTGGAAGTAGTGAGGGTTACACCTGGTGAAACCATCCGGGATGATGCCGAGGGGGCCTATGTATGATGCCATGGGCAGTGGGGAGCCACTGAGGACTTTTTATTGATTTACACTATTGCGCTGTCCTTCAGGCAGAGGAGCTGAGTGCAGCATGCAGTAAATATTCTCTGATGGGGAGACCGGAAACCTGGAGAACAGTTAAGAAATGACTGCAGGGTCCAGAGAAGATGTGAGGGGCCTGACCGGGATGCAAACCAGAGGGACTGCCAAGGAGAACAGGTGAGTGGGACACGGCAGCATTCGGCACCTGACTGGGTTTGGAAAAGAAGGTGATGGAAGAAGTAGAGGTAAATCTACTTTGTCTCGGATGACAGAAATCATTAAATCGGAAGTGTGAACGAAGAGGAATTCCGTTCACAGTGGTTCTCAACCTTCTGGTCCTTTAAAACAGTTCCTCATATTGTGATCCACAACCATAAAATTATTTTCGTTGCTGCTTCATAACTGTAATGTTGCTACTGTTATTAATCATAATGTAAATATCTGATATGCAGGACGGTCTTAGGCGACCCCTGTGAAAGGGTGGTTCGACCGCCAAAGGGGTCGCGACCCACAGGTTGAGAACCGCTGGTTTAGGAGATGAGTGTGAGACCCTGGGAGCCATCTAGGTGAAAACGGGGCTGTTTTTAGAGAGAACAATCTGAGCTGGGCGTGCAGATTTGCAGGTAAGTGTGCATACGGTTTAGTTGAGCACTTGCCTGTTTGGCTCAGTGAATAGAGCTTCGGCCTGTGGATTGAAGGGTCTAGGGTTCGATTCTGGTCAAGGGCACATGTCTGGGTTGCATGCTTGATCCCCAGTAGAGGGCATGCAAGAGGCAGCTGTCCAATGATTCTCTCTCATCGTTGATGTTTCTCTCTCTCTCCCTCTCCCTTCCTTTCTGAAATCAATAAAAATTTATTTATTTATTAAATATATATTTTTAAAAGTATTTTAAAAATTGAGTTGTGGAATAGGGGACCACTCAGGGGAGGCTGTCGAGAGCTGGGCACCAAAGCCGGATGCCCAGTTACTTTCAGAAGAGGAAGAGAAGCCAGCAAGGAATGGAGAAAAGGAGACAAGCCAGGAACGTGCAATTCCTTGCCACGTACCTTTGTGGATTAGGTGCTCCAACACGTCGCAGTGGCCGTACTCGGCAGCGACCCCTAGCGGCGTGACTCCGAAGCCGTCTCTCAGGTGCACGCTGCCGCCGTGCTTCAGCAGCAGAGCGATGAGGTCTTTGCGGCCTTGCTTGGCTGCCTCGTGCATGGCCGACCAGCGCTTGACACCGGGCTGGTCCAGGCTGCTGTCGTGCTTGAGCAGAGCAGACACCATGTCATAGGAGCCCCTTCTTACAGCTTCAAGAGATTTTTAAAATGACAATTGACAGCAGGCATATGAACATGAATATTAGACGGTGTTAACATTATCCATTTTAATATCAAAAGAGAATATCGTATTTTTCACCCCCACTTCAGTTCTTATATCCAAATTTCCATTGCAGGCACTAGCCGGTTTGGCTCAGTAGATAGGGTGTCGGACTGTGGACCAAAGGGTCCTGGGTTTGACTCCCGTCAAGGTTGCAGGCTCCACCCTGGCCGGGGCCCTGGTAGGGGCCAGCGCAAGAGGCAACCAATTGATGTGTTTCTCTCACATCGATATTTCTCTCTGTCTCCCCCGCTCTCTTCCACTCTCTCTAAAAATCAATGGCAAAATATCCTTGGGTGAGGATTAAATAATAATAAACCCCACAAATTTCTATTGCAAAATGTAAACAAACAAGATAACACTGCTGTTTCTTTAAGACTCTGATCTTAGGTGGTTCAAGGGTTTCATGAGCCCTAAGGCCTCAGGATTCTAAAAGGGATGAAATGATATTATTAATAATAATAGTTATCATTTACTGAGCTCCTAAATATGCTAAAAGTTTTACACACATTATTTAATTTATACAACCCAACAGTGGATGTTATTTTAATTTTGTTAATGAAGAAATTAAAATTTAGAAAGGTTATATACAACATCTTATCTTAGCAATGTGCACTGTTTATCATGAAACTTTTAAAAAATATATTTTTATTGATTTCAGAGAGGAAAGGAGAGGGAGAGAGGGACAGAAACATCAATGATGAGAGAGAATCATTGATCGGCTGCCTCCTGCATGTCCCCTACTGGGTATCAAGCCAGTAACCCGGGCATGTACCCCTGACTGGGAATTGAACTGTGACCACCTGGTTCATAGGTCGACACTCAATCACTGAGCCACACACTGGTGGGCTATATATAAATATTCCTAAAAGATGTAATGCATTTTCTCTTATCAACAAGTAAAATCTTATTAAGAAACAGCAGAATGAATGCTGCTCCCTGCAGATAGAGATAAAAACAGATTCATTCATTCATTCATTCATTCAATATGAAAGGCACTGTGTTAGGCACTGTGGACAACAGAAAAAGACAGATGTTTCTCACTTGTGGACTTTACAGGTTAGGGAAGAAGGCTATCCTGTCTTGTGTTTGAAGAGGAACTCAGCGTCTGGGCCTTTGCTGGGAAAGGCGGGAGGAGATGTGGGGCCACAGAGGACACCCTGGGCACCCAGGAGGCAGAATGCAGAAAGGCTCTAAGGCCAAGCCAAAGGAGAGGCCCCCAAAGGCCTAAACTAAGGCTGAAGACAAGCTTTTGGAGGCAGGCAAGCCACTGCTGCAGTGAGATTTCAGGTTTTGCCCTACTCACTGTCTAAATTAGAGTCTGTTGACAAATGCATTTCTCTGAATCACCCACCTGCCACTGGCAGCTCTAATTACAGTGAATTACCTCATCCTAGCTGGTGTTATTGCAGAGCAAACATCAATAAGTCAAACCAACTAAGAGGTGTGTCCTCGTCTATCTACTTGCTCCTATTGCATTTTTTTCCTTTTGCCTGATTCAGAGAACATATTGATTAGAGATATAAGCCTTTCTTCACAAGAACAACAGCATATCTAGGCCACATCAACTTAAAATACTTTTAAACATAAAACTTTGCTTGTAATTTACTTTTTTGGAAAGAATATGTTTTCTTTCCCATAAACATAACAATGCAAATTGTGGGGAGCCCCTCCCAAGTTAACCCACAAAGACATACCTCATCAAAAAATGGCTGAATAATAAAAATTAACAAGACACTATATTTGTGTAACATAACCACATACAAATAATTTACGAAGTAAAAAATGCACATATATATCTTCAGTAATAATATTTTGAGAAAACCCAGTTTCAGTTCAGGAGTTAGAGAATTTCCATTAGAGAATTTTGCTTAGTTTATAGGCACTTTTGTACATTTATCATCTGCTGGCACTTTTCCTGTTTATTTAAATTCCTGCCACTTTCTCTGTGGGTATATGTGTTTTGCTCACATAATTCACTTGTTAGCAGTGATTTATTTTCTGACTCATATGACATACAAATAGAGCAGTTTTTTTCTGAGGTATCTTGACAAGCAATGGAAGATCTAAAGAGGCGATGGAGTGAAGAGAACTTATGTTGATTTGTGAGAAAGGAAATGTCTGAAGCAAAACTAACCGGCTTCTTCTGTACCTTGGGCCCCAGTGGCCAGGACAACCTCATGGCTATCCGATAGAGAAAGGTGACACCAACTTCAGAGACCGGGCAGAGCGGCAGTTTGAGTGCAAAACCCTTAAGTGTCAGGTCATCACAAATCAGGTATCAACCACTCAGCAAGTAACTGTGTAACATGACTGCAATACATCAAAGTATCAGAGTAAGGCCAGATGGCGGATGGACAGGCCAAAAGGGACTTTGGGGGGCCACTTATGGATATCAATAAATAAGTATGAGGATAATGGGACTGGCATTGCACAGAAAAAGGAAAAAAACAGCAATTTTTCCTCTTATCTCTCCTTCATGAGTTAATAGACTGAGTAGCAAATTTCAAAGCATCCCACAGATTCAAGAAGAAAATTGAGAAAGTGCCATGAATTATCCATTTTCCTATGAACCTAAAAAGACAATGTGGTTTCCACAATGAAGTGGAATTTAACCCAAGAAAATTTCTTATTCTCCAGAAATGTAGATGATGGGGACATCAGTGAACACCTCCAGAATATTTCCTTCATGAGACTCTGTCTTCTCTTTGATATTACCATTTGGTTTTAAATATATATTATTTCTAAATGTTAACTCTATTTTGACTGATAACTCAATGATCAAGTTTCTTTCCCACACTTCAGATACTGATAGAGAAACCAACAAATGAAACTTTGAAATACAAAGAAATGCTTAATGCTCTGTTGTGGGCATTAAGCATTTAACAGTTTACATGAAGCAAAAAGAAAACAAATGAGTGACAATTATGTGCTCTTTTTGGAGTAAGTGGATTAGGAACAACAAGTAGAGACTAATTCTATATTTGCAAAGTGTGATGAGAAGAAGAAGAAGGAGAAGGAGAAGGAAAAGGAGAAGGAGAAGGAGAAGAAGAAGAAGAGGAGGAGGAGGAGGAGAGGATGATGATGATGATGATGAAGAGGAGGAGGAGGAGGAGGAAGAGGAGGAGGAGGAGAGAGAAGAAATCAAAGACTATAAAAACAACAAAAATACATGGATGTCATTGCAGATACTCCATGGTATATGCCTTTACAAAAACAATGCAGATCACATTAATCGCTGAATATTCTATTTAGTGCCTGTAGTGCCAGCTCAGGATAACAGCTCTGGTTTATTTATGAGAAGCACCATGTTATGGTGACATAAAGGCTGGTTAACACATATACAGAGATAGCTATGGGTTCCTCTATGCTCGTGTTTCCCCTTTTGTTTTAGCAACAGAAGCCCCAAGTTTTAGCCGGTCACAGTCTATCCAGGTAGACTCTACATAACCAGGCCTGCCTTGTACCTAAGTGAGGCTGCGTGACAAAACCTGAACTCATGGCATAAGAATGGAAATGCTTACCAATGTCCAGGTCACCTTCCTAAAGGGGAAGATGCTTTCCCAAGGCTGGGAAATGGTGACATCTGAAGGTTCTGTGTGTACAGCCACCCGGCCACCCAGGCCCACACACTCTGAAATGTTGTCTAAGAGAGAAACGAACTTCTTTCTTCTTAAGTCGTTGTTTGTTTGTTTGTTTGCTTTGGGGATCTGTGTTTTTTGTTACATAAGCTTTGCCTGTACCCTAACTATTATAATAATAGCTTGGCCAATCAGATCTAAATTTAGGAAGGCGGAAAGCTCTGACATGGGGCAAGAGTGAGCAAGACGGACTCGGATCAGAGTGACCCCAGCCTAATGTGGCCCCATTTATTTAACGTTACATCCAGATTTTCCTCCGCTGTCTGTGGACGACCCTCTACTTCCCCCAAGTCACAACTCAAGAGCAACTATATCTGTGAAAGTTTCACAGATTCAGTGCTTCCTTATTGCCCTACTTTACTTTGAATATACACCTTTATTATAGTATTTGTAACATTAATTTTCTACTTATATCATATCTAGCTCTTCTACTAGACTCTTTGAGAGGAGGAAGATCATTCCACTCATCTTTATATCCATGTTACCCAGTGCACCACCTGGCTTAAGCTAATGTCTCAATAAATGTTGTTTGCATTGATGTTGTTGAATTAATGTTGAATGTAAATATTTTTGGAATGTTTATGACTTGTCTGAGTTTTCTGTTAATATTTTAAGGTTGCTTTTAAAAATTCTAGTGATTTCCCTGTGAACAGGAGGTGTGGTAGTGTTAGCTAGTTATGACCAGAGCTCATGATGCCTTATTCTTTTTCTCTGGGATTGCTGATAAATAATCTTACGTCTCCTTCACACACACACACACACAAAATTTCATAATGGTTCTCCTCCCCTGAGCATCTATCATGTGGCAGCGGTTTAGTATATTTATATTTTCTCTAATTTTTATAACAAGTCTGCATGGTAGGTGGTATATTTTCATTTTACACATGAGGAAACTGAGGCCTATAGTAATCTCAGAGCTAAGATCTAAGTCCCATATAATAATACTATACTGTGTATTTGAAAGTTGCTAAGAAAGTAGATCTTAAAAGCTCTCATCGTAAGAAAAAAAATTGTAACTACATGAAGTGATGTAAGTTAACTAAACTTACTGTGGTAATCATTTTGTAATATATAAAAATCATGTTATATATCTTAAACCGATACAATGTTTTATGTTAATTATATCTCAATAAAACTAGGAGAAAATAAGTCTACAGATCTGATACCAAAGCCCAAATTCTTACTCTACAGCCCCAGTCTCTACGAGAAAGGTGATGTTATCCCTGGTCATTTATAGTTAATGTCACCTCTCTCTGCCTCTGCAAACAGACCTGCCACTTCCTACTGGTTTATAAATAGCAGGATACACAGACGGAGCATACGCTGAGAAATGACACCGTTAGGTTTTTCATTATTCCTTTGCTGTGTCGTGGTGGTTAACTCCGTATAGGTGCCCAGGGCTGCCTCTGAGTACTCCCAATCTGCTGGCTCCTCTTCCTTCCAGTTTGGCTTCATTGCTGATGTGGACCTGGAGCCTCTCGTCAGAGTCCCCTTCTGCGTCTTGCCTCTGGCTATTCACCTAACATGCCACCCTCCTTACAGCTGGCCCCTACCTAGCCAATGTTCTTTTAGAACTGGTACTTCTTGTTTCATAAAACTGGTTTGGATTGCTCCTGGTTAGTTAGTACTGAAGGATCTTTCACATTTGACCTCTTTGTGGGATAGAAAAACAAAATCTTAGGACAGGTGAGATGGGAGATACGGGAGAACCCAGGGAAAGAAAGGAGATGAGGTCACATAATTTTAGCCAATACATAGTGGTTTCCAATAAATACTTATTAACTATTTATTATTTATTGCAAACAAAAAGTTCTAGAAAAAAGGTCATTTACCAATGAGAAGAGGTGTCTCTCCTTTGTCGTTTTTGGTGTTTGGCCACACTCCCTTTTCTAGTAAAGTTCTTACATTTTCCACCAGACCAGCTTTGACTGCCAAAGTCAACGGTGTTTCTCCATCAGCGGTCTTGAACTCCCAGAGTGTCTTATAGGATGCTGAGATGTGAAAGCATTGCATAACGTTAAACATCTTTATTGAAAGGATATCGCATAGATCAGAATAATACAATATTATACATATTAGATTGAACAAAGTTGATTGATGAAACAGCAAAGACTAAAAGGAGATGTGAGTAAAGTTTCTCAAATGATTGTATAAGTAGATGAGCATGGACCTGCGAATCAAACTGACGGCTCAAAAGCCAACATGCATGTTTCAAGGTGCTCTCTTCCTTTAAATAGGTTGTAAATTTTCATCCTGATAAATTATAAATCAATTTCCCAATCCTTAGCATTGTTATTTAAATTGCATCTGAAATTGGTTTTTGTCAAATGAAGCCTGTGAATGTGGGACTGAGAATATATTTGAATGAATGTATCCTGTCAGAATATGTTAGCTACACTACGCTTAACATCATCTTCTATATCTGACTATATGTCTAGCTATCTATTTTTTTTAGCTGGCTAGCTGGCTGGATAGTTAATCATGAAACATCATTATCTTCTACAACATAGAACCAGAGAGCAATACTGAAGGTTGAAAGATAGGGCACTCTCAAAGTGCTTTATTAGACATTGAGGTATGAAAAATACTGTATCAGAACATGAAAATTATTATTAATATTTGAGCAAGGTCAATTTACCATAATATGTATTAATGTTTATATTATGAAGAAATAGTTCAAGATGAAAAATTAAAAACTGACTTCCAAAAGCAAAGAGATTTATATTCAGCCCTGGCCAGGTGGCTCAGTTGGTTGGAGCATAATCTCATAGACCAAAAAGGTAGCAGGTTCAATTCCCTTTCAGGGCACATACCTAGGTTGGGGGTTCAATCCCTGGTTGGGGCACATATGGGAGGTAACCAATCAATGTTTCTCTCTTACCTCTTCTCTCTTTCTCTCTCTCTCTCTATCCCTTCTACTCTTTCCTCCCTCCCTCCCTCCTTCCCTCCCTCCAATGCTTCCTCTCACTCTCCAATCAATAAACAGTCTGGCCTGTATGGCTCAGTGGTTGAGAATCAACCTATGAACCAGGAGGTCATATGCTTGGGTTGCACGCTTGATCCCCAGTAGGGGGTGTGCAGCAGGCAGCCGATTGATGATTCTCTCTCATCACTGATGTTTCTATCTTTCCCTTTCTCTTCCTCTCTGAAATCAATAAAAATATTTTAAAAATAAAGATAAAATAATAAAATCGATAAACATATTATCCTTGGTCAAGGGTTAAAAAAAGATTTATATTCAAATGAATTAATTCATGATATATACAAACTTCTATCACTTTTAGGTGATTAACCATATTTTCCAGCCAACCTGTGTCACATTCTTAGAAGGACACAAAGGTGAAGCCGGAGACTCACAAAATGTGCTAATTTTTGTACCCTACGTTTAAAACATAGGTATTGCCTTTTCTCAGTTTCAAATAATATTTTATTCTGCTTCTTCTTTTTGCTTGTTACATTCATTGACAACACTCCCAGCTTCTACATTCTTGCTTCAGTTTGGTCAAAGAGGCTTGATGTTCTCTTACCATCCAGGACAATTTCAAGTATTTGTTGAATGGGCTGAACAACAGCTTCATGCAGGGGAAACCATCCTTTTTCATCCGCTTCATCTAGTGCATATTTATATTTCACATACTCCTGGAGCTCAAGAATGTGGCCTAAAGTAAACACATGGGCTGATAAGTCTGTTCCTGGCAAGATGGAATCTTGAATTCACCCCAGTGTAGGCAATGCACTCACCATGTTTTATGGCCTCCACAAGTTTTCTGTTTTCATCACTTAGTGGCACAAATCTTCCAGAGAAAGAAACATAGGCCATAATTATAAAAGTGAAATACTCCGAGGAACCAACATTTTAATCTATATTGAGTTCTGAAGATAATTTTAATAATCAAGATTTTAAGGAAATGCACACAGCTGATTTCATCCACTTAAAAAAGCAATGACTCAGAGTCAGATATAGAGTATATTTATGATACACTAGACGTAGGACCATTAGTGAAGATGATAAAATGTAAGATTATAACTCTGTCTCTCAAATGAGTGCCAAGCAACGAAGTGAGTAAATAACTGGAGGCAGAGTCAGAAGAACTGGGCTCGGGTTTTGTGCTTTGTGACTCTGGGGAGGCTGGTGAGCCTTTTTGAGTGGTGGTTCTTCATCTGTAATGTGCTAGGAGTAAAAGAAAGGTCCCTAAGACTTCTTTCCATTTAAAAAATTCTATGCTCAATAAATGTTTGCTGCTTTAAACATAATAATTGCTAATTAATGATGGCTCCTTTGGGGGCTTATGATCCACCCCGCATGATGAGTTAGTCTTAACCCATCCACAAGTGAAAACAGCCTTAGCATTTACAGAGCAAACGCCCAGTTACCAGCCCAGTAGGTCATGATTTCAAGCCTCATGGCAAGTCTCTGGGTTGAATTTATTCAAAGGAAACAAAGCATTTCATGACAAATTGATTTAACGTTATCAAGCAGAAACGTTTGCTGCCATCCTAGGGCTGTGAATGCTTTCCCGGGAACTCTAAAGTTCTAAAACCTGTTGAAGACATGGAGAAGAATTTAGGAGGCCAGGAATTTAAATGTAATATGTCCATTTTTTAAAAGCTCAGAAACAATAATTTATAGCACCGAGTCTATCCCAAAGCACTACTAAGTTTCAGAATATTATTATAATAGAATGTAAAGGTAAACTAAAGTTTAGTTTAGTCAGAAGAATAATGTGTGTTGTTCAAGACAGAAATCTATATTTGCAGTTTTAGACTCTATAACCCCTGCTAACATAAAACACCAATTTTGTGTATAATTTGTTAACTCCGGTCACTTGAAAAGTAGATAATGAAATAGGCTCTGGTTTATATATTACTTCTCCATATATTATAGAAGCCCTCAACCTTTTCCCCATTCATTGAACATACGAGCTAGGTGGGCTAGCATTACTCTTCATATTTTAAAGATGCAAATATAGAATACATTACTTATGCTAGTAAAGGTTGCCTGAGTCAGTAGCAGAATGGGCTCTAGAATATACAGAACAGACCTCTGTATACCTATCTATACATTAATTGTATAAACTGTACTTGCAAATTTGTTTAAATTTATTGTCCTTTCATTCCATTAATTTAGAAAATAGGCAATCATGCACAACCAAATTCAACTAGAAATTTCCCCTCCAGGTTATTTCCATCTTCTGCCTGAGCGGGGATTTGTGGAAGGTCAGACTGCTGAACCTATCACAATGGCCCTTGTAAAGCTGTTTGAGCATTTTCCTGGAGGAAGAGTCAGGAAACAGCATTTATTTCATCTTACAACTGAATGATTGTCATAAAGAAATTTTGTTGAGGACGGTCAAGTTGATTGTTACCTTTCAGGATAAAATTCAGTCTTGCTGGCTTCAATGGATTCTTGAATACTGAGCTGAATATCATAACTTGTAAGATTGTCTTCATCAGGGTCATCATTACTATCCATGACTAAATATAATTTTGAAAAAAGCAATTTCTTATTATCAATAAATGGCACAGGACACCATATAAAGTTAACATGAAACATGCAAAGTGAAAAACTAAAATGTGTTTACCTTTCTCCATTTAACAAATACAAATGCATTTGTTGACATTTTAATCCATATTATGTATGAAGCCCATTCTAATTTTTGAACCTTGAATTACTTGTCCTTTGGGTATCTGTATTTTCTAATTTTGACTTTCTTTTCAGTAATGACTACAGTTGGGCTTATAAGAATTCACTTTTCCCACATTTCCAACTTACAAGAATTTTGGCCTATCTGTTTCCTCAAGACACAGCACATTAGAAGTTTAAAACTCTAATCCATAAGTAAGACAATGGCAGGAATAAAGAACAGTGAACCTTTCCCATTCTTTACTCATGATTTCGTGTCTGCTCTACTTGCTTATTTGTTGATTACTAGTAATTCCTTTGCTCACACCAGCAGTGGTTTGAGTTGGCTGCCTTGAGTTGTAGTTGTTTTTGTATTTGTGTTTAACTTCTAATGACTCTATGCTTTTTGAGGTGAAGGGTTCTCTCTCACTCATCTCTGCTTCCCCTACTGTTCTAGAATGTGCTGGGCACAGGAAAGATTCTCAATGAATATGTGTTGAATTAAAGTAGAGAGAACAGAACATCACAAATGCAGTGCCCTCGTCTTGCCTTCAGGAAATTTGAAGCATTGAGATAAGAGCCATCTTAACTCCATCCCAGACTAAAGACCAGCCCTCTGGTCTTTAGAAGAGGGAGTGTCTCTCATTACTATTGGGTCAATTGTTTTATCTTAGAAATGTAGCTAAGTGTAGAAATCCAAATAGTTCTACAGCTAGGCTGATTGATGAATATGAAATTATTTGAGAGTAGTGATACTTTTCAGGACAAACTGTATTTATATTATAGTGTGTGTTTTCAAGGTGAAAACAAAACAAAACAAAAAAAAAAACCAAACAACTCAAAATAGTATTCTGGGGGCAATTTCCAAACACAAGAATTGTTTACCTCATCTCATGGCTCAAGGTTAGATAAGCTCAAACATTAAGGACAGTTCTGTTCATGCTGATAGTCAAGGACCCTGACCTGTGCACAGACTGCACACCAGTAAATCACATCATTATGATTTTATTGTTCATTGTTCTGCATTACTATCAGCTGGAAACAGAGGAGAGAATAGTGATAGTGTGCACTGCACTGAACATATTTTCTCACACCATGATATCTCAGTCTACTCAAAAGGCTAACATGTGCCCTAGGGATTCTCGTCAACAAATAGATTCAAGTGATATTTTATTTGTTATTGTTTACTCCTTCATTGTCTCTCTGTTCCCCGTAGAATGTAATCCAATAAGACGAGAGAATTAGTTTGTATCGCCAGTGCCAACAGAAGCATCAGCTCATGATTTATGGACTCTAAATGCATATTGAATGAATGAATTAATTAATTAATTAATGAACACTAACATAATCTAAGCTCTGCTTTATTCTTAGAATTGACTGTTTTCCTCAGGTATGCAGTCTTTCTTCCAACTCAACAAATTTGATTGCCCACTCTGCACTTGGCTTCACTTTTTGCACTTTTGTGCTTTCATACCTTACTCCTCTGCACTCACAAGCCTTCGTTGTTCCATGCCCACGGCCCACACTGCCTCGAACCTGGCTTGAGATATTCTTCGTACAAAAGCCCTTGCTGAAATTCTCCAATTCTTCTCTGGCCTTCTTTATCTGTGTGTATCTCCTTTTACATAATATTTTTTTCCCAACATCTGGACTTGCAATCATTGTGTATTTGCTTTGCAAGTTCCTCACATATTTGTGTTATGTATTCTCACTTGGACAATTAGTTTTATGAGTAAAAACAAACTTTCTTTTTCCTTTATGTCTCCTCTCTCTACTCCACTCCTAGTCAACCATAGCAAATTGCTATCGCAGTGGTCACCGGAGAAAATGTGTTGACTCACTCACTAGTAGTGGAAAGCACTGAGTCCTTCAGACAGCACAATTAGACCATGAAGTTAAACCTGTGGCATTGCCTGTTGCCTTTCTCACTAACATCACTGTGGTGACAGGGGATTGCATGGCTCTGGGATTAGTAATGAGATACAGAGCCTTTCACCTATTTAAGTCACTGGCTTAACTCTAAACCTGTTTGAAATTTGGGCTTCCAGGACATGAGATCCTACAGACTCCTTAGAGAACTGAGTTGATCTGGGAAAGTTTTTTTTTTAAATGTCCTTTTAATTACCACCAGAAGGAAGTTATCTAAGGCTTTCCACTGTTTTGTATCCCTAATGACAGCAGGGTAGAAACGATGAGGAAACTACTACTACTTAAAGCAATCCCCACCTAACACAAGCTGTCTCCATCTTTTTACTGAAAGCTTAAGGGGAAGGGACGATCTGTGTGCAGGTGCCTCAATGTGTCAGAGAGACAAGGGTGCATCACTGGAATGGGTCTATAGACATTAAGACGCAATGACAATGGACTACAAGGTGGTAAAAAGGAAGGAACTCGTCATTTGCAACTGTGTGAATGGACCTGGAGAGCATTATGCTAAGCAAAATAAGCCAGTCAGGGAAAGATAACTATCACAGGACCTCACTCATATGTGGAATTTAACGAACAAAACAAACTGATTAACAAAATAGATCCAGAGACATAGAAGCTTGGAACAGATGGATGAATTTCAGAGGGAAGGTGGGGGTGGGGGTGGGGGTGGGTGGATGGGGAGAGATTAAGTGAGGAATTTACATGCATATATGCATAGTCCATGGACACAGACAATAGTGTGGTGAAGGCCTGGGAGGGGCGGGTGCAGGCTGGAGGGTATCAATGGGAAAAAAAGCAAAAGGGACATCTGTAATAGTTTCAACAATAAAGATAATTAAAATAAAAAAGACACAATGAGAGGGGCAGGAAGACAGTTATTTATCTGTACCTCAAAATTAAAATGACTGGACTCAATCCCAAATGAAGGCTGGAAACAATTTTTAAATTTATATATATATTTTAATTGATTTCAGACAGGAACAGAGAGGGGGAGAGAGATAGAAACATCAATGGTGAAAGAGGATCATTGATCAGCTGCCTCCTGCATGCCCCACACTGGGGATAGAGTCCGCAATCCGGGCTTGTGCCCTGACCAGGAATGGAATGGTGACCTCCTGGTTCATAGGTCAATGCTCTACCACTGAGCCACGCCTGCCAGGCTGCAAACAATGTTTAAGTAAAATACCAGCCAGGTACCTGAGGAAAGGCCAAATACTCTTGACATCCTTGAAGGCCAAATACTCTTGACATCCTATTTACAGGTGCCCCACTGCTCAGTCTGGCAAAATTCACTGACCCTTTCTAAATAATAGTTTGCCGATCCTGTTCTGAAGAAGCCCACTACTTATTTATTCTCCACAAGTAGCTGGTGTACAACATAACTGGGACAATCCGATTGGACAGTGAGCCATTTCGTGTAAAGCACTGGTCAGCCTTGCTTTGATGAAAGCAATGTGTTCTCTCCACGCATGTGTTTTCTGAGGCCTCGTGTATGCCAAGTAACGAGCCATTAAATTAAGGATTCTTGGACGCTAAATGTGTTATTCAGATGTCAATAGTTATTACTTTACAGATGGGCTGAGTAAAATCCTAGCTTTAGATGGTGGGAAAGAGTGGGTGATCATGTACATTTTAGATTCTCTTGGGTAATAATAAAAATGGTGATTATAATGATAGCCATAAATTACTGAGTGATCATGTCGTTTCCAGCACCCTGCATAGCACTTTGCACACACCGCCTTGCTTTAAATCCTCCAGTTCCACTTTTAAGAATTATAGATTCATCGTGCATAAGTGGAAATTTGGGTTTCAAGAGGTTAAAAACCCGCCCAATGTCGCAGAGCTAAAATGTATGAGTCTGGACAGGTACCCTCGTGTTTAAGATCTTTCCGAAGCGGCAGGAAAACAACCCACACAGTCTGTTGCCCTTAAAAAGAAAACACTCTGATCTCGCTCTTAACAGCCAGTCTTGATGACAATGACTTCCAAAAATAAAAAATACCTTCCAGGACACACAAATCTTTCTCTTCGGGTCCATGTGATAAGGCTTTGAGCTTCGGATGGTCCGAGGTGTCCTAGACTTGCCTTCGTTCTGTACTTTTGTTTTGGAGTCTACACATTACAGTCTGAAAAATAGGATCAGCATGCCAGCTGGTGCCTGACCCAAGTGGTCAGGAGGTCGGATGATGTTGCAAGGTAGGATGCAGGAGGCAACCTGGGTACATGCACTAGTAACCTCTCTGCCCTGGACTCTCTAAACTACCTCTAATCCGTGATCCGTGATAACAGCAAACTGTTGATAAGTTTGTGAGGCCCCTCAGAGCTTCCCTTGAAACCTGGGTGCTCCCATAGAACAGGACCGACCAAGGTCCTCTTTTTCCCTCAACCAGGGCAAATATGACTGTGTTCCCTATGGACTGTTTATTTCCAATGACATCCAAATCCCTTTAGCCCATTCACCCTCACACTGTCTTGGGCAAAACAAAAATGAAATCATTTCTGTGAGTCCTAAACAGGGCTGGCCTTAAGAGTTCCTGGAGTGGCCCTAGCCGGTTTGGCTCAGTGGAGAGTGTTGGCCTGCGGATGGACTGAAGGGTCCCGGATTCAATTCCGGCCAAGGGCACATGCCTGGGTTGGGGCTCAATCCCCAGCAGGGGGCATGCAGGAGGAAGCTGACCAATGATTCTCTCTCATTACTGATGTTTCTATCCCTCTCTCCCTCTCCCTGCCTCTCTGAAATTAGTAATTATTTCTTTTTTTTAAGAAGAGTTTCTGGAGTGGACCATTGCTTCCATGTTGCAGGGAAGGGCTTTGCGTCCATAATGTAACACTGCCCCCGACACCTATCACATCAGTGTCATTCTGTTACATCAGTCAGAGGTCCTCTCCGGGAGAGCTTATTGTTCCATCTTCCAGAGTCCCTTTTAAAATGCCAATAGCCCCAGGGCAGAATCAGAATCTGTTGGAATAGTTCAATGGGAGGGGATGATGGCAGAGGGTCTAAGACTGAGTCCAGTGGGAGGTGATAAGAGAGGAGAAGAAAAGAGCAATACGGTAACATTTGGTTCTGCTCACAGTTTTCTACAAAGGCCAGCCCCCAGCCAAACCAGCCGTTCTGCAGCGGGTGCAGGCTCTGCTGTGTGGAAGGGGAGACCCTGACACCCTGAGGAATTTCCTTTACCTTAACCGTCTCTGGCCCTTGGGTGAGGAGTTCTTCTGCTGGAGGTCCCGAGAGTTTCATCAGGATCTGTCCTACGAGAGGAACAGCAGTAATTAAAGAGCACTTCCGTTTTTCAGTTTTGTTAAGGCAATGTAGTTATATACAAACAATGGGCATTCTCATTTTCTGCATTTTGGCCATCTATTTGTATAATGTTAAAGACATATTGAAGTCAATATAAAAAATATTTTGTAATAACTTTGGTTTTTATTTGGTGGCTACACACTTAGTTTTTTCAGATCCTTCGTTTGTTCAGCACAAGTGGCAAGTCAAATAAAGGGCTTCCTTCGGTATCAGAGCCAACTAGTCCCCAAGAGATGTCAAAGAGAGGTGACACTCTGTCAGACCCAGGTCCCACCCCACAGGCACCAGTGACTGTTATTTACAAGCCAGGAGTTACAGCAATTCCCTCTTCATGGTATTTGCCTTTTCTTTTCTTTTTCCTCCAGGTGAACTTTTTTATTTTTATTTTTAAGTTACAGTTTACATTCAATATTATTTTTTGTTGTTTTCAGGTGTGCAGCATAGTGGTTAGACAATTCCATATGTTACAAAGTGCCCGCCCCCACCGCCCCGATATTTTAAGTACCTACCTGGCACCATACATAGCGATTGCAATACATATGACTGATTGTGTTCCCTATGCTGTACTTTACATCCCTGTGACTGATTTGTAACTACCAGTTTGTACTTCTTAATCTCTTCACCTTCTTCACCCAGTCCCCCAACCCCCTCCCCTCTGGCAACCATCAGTCTAAAGAACAAAACAAACCAACAAACAAAATGGAAACAGACTCATAGGCGCAGAGAACAGACTGATGGTATTTGCCTTTTCCATCAGAGAGACATCCTGTGGATAACAGAGAGAACAGACCAGTTCAAACAGCATCTTTAACAGCACCTCTTGTTCTGCTAAAACACACTCTCCCCCACCCCGCCCTGCACCTCCCCCAAGAAACAAATGCTACTTTTATGTTGCCTCAAAGTGAGAGAACTGAACATTTTAGAAAAGATATAAAAAGCCAAAATGGATATATTGGTCTCCAGGCACCAAGTAAGATCTGGCATGTGATAGGAATTCACGAAGTATTTGCCGAATGAATGAAAAATTGGATGATCAAATATATACCACTCTGAAAATCAGCAAAAGAATAGATTAACCTTGTGTTTTCTTTCTCTGACATACATGTTTTTGCCAAGTTCACTTCTAATTTTGGGACTGCATTAACTGAGGCTTAATTTCTAAGTAAATACACTGTGATACACACTGTCATACTAGTTTAACTTGTATGCGGTTTCATTTTACAAAATTAGACATTTTTAGTCTCCTCTATTGATTTCCAAGTCAAATTCACCCATGACAGAGATGTAGAAAGATGCATGCTAGCTTTTGAAAATGACACATAGAACAGAAAAGGTCTTTAGATTCACAAGTATGTGATTTCTTAGGGAATGGAAATGTAGACTAGAAAAGAACAGAGTAAGCATGGCCCATGAAGAGAAAAAGTATGAATAAATGTGCCCTATCACTTCTAGGATGATAATATGATTTTTAAAAAGCCCTACCCTTTGTCTATAATTTTTAATTTAGGAATCTTATAAAAATAATCAGAGATATGGAAAAAGATTTGTATGTGAAAATGTTCATCCCAGCCATATTTAAACTGACAACACATTAGAAACAATATAATCCCTAGCTGGTTTGACTCAGTGGATAGAGTGTCAACCTGTGGACTGAAGGGTCCTGAGATCAATTCCAGTCAAGGGCTTAACCCCCAGTGGGGGGCGTGCAGGAGGCAGCCGATCAATGATTCTCTCTCATCATGGATGTTTCTATCTCTCTCTCCCTCTCCCTTCCTTTCTGAAATCAATAAAAACATATTTTTTAAAAAGAAACAATATAAAACGTCCAACAAGAGAGAATTTGTATAAGACAGTATTGTATACCCAAACAATGGAAAACTATATCGTTATTAAAATTCATATCCTTGAAGACTATTCAATGCCAGGGAGAAAGCTTGGTGTGTGAGAACGATGCTCATTTAATCAGACATGACCAGCCACTTTGATTGACTTTAGGGAGCCAGAGCTTACAGGGCCTTCCAGCAACTGGCCTGGCATCTGGCTCACAGGCCGAGCCTTAGGGGTGGAGAGATAGGCCACTTACGGGCAAGCCAGGCACCTTGGTGACATTGGGAAGAGTGGAAATTGATCAAATTTGTAGTCAAGCAGGCGAAACCTGGTGGAGGGAGAGTCTTGAATTGAGGAAAAGCAGAAATCTGAACAACGGATTCACCTGAGTCATCCAAGCCTTTTCATTATCTAAGTTATTGTGTCTGTCTGCATGGCCCCGAAAGTATTTTCCACTAATTAGTGTGTAGCAGCTCTGGAGCAAGGTGGGGCCAATACAGACAATAAAACAGCTACATTTGGTTTACACAACTGAGTTGTAGAGTAAAAAATGCTCTGACTGCATCCAATAGCTACAATAACAATACAAATTCATTATCTCGAGACCTTCATAAAAACTGTTGCACATGTATATATGTATATGTATTTGAAAATGTACATCCATATATTCATCTACATAGTTGTTCCTGAGCATGGTGTATTTTGTTAGACATGACCAAAGTTCCTGTCTGGTGCCCAAATCAAATCATTTTCTGCTTGAAACTCACTCAAAAATTAATGAGCCTTTGCATTTCTTCATGTTTATTTTGAATTCATGTTCAGGCCGTCGATTTCTGCTGGAGACAGGGGAGTGTGGTAGTTGAACCTTCGTTCAAATCCTGCCCTCCCAGAGTAGCTGCCTCATTAGCTGTGTCTGGCATGTGGCAAGTAGTCAATAAACATTACTGTTAATATTCTGGGACTGCACCCCTCCGGAGCGGGAAAGTAGCATTTTAAAGCTCGTTGGGCAGGTTTAGCTCTGTTCCTCACCCTTGAACAGGCACTCTGACACATTCATCACTTCCCGCTCCTCCCTTTCCTCTCAAATCACTTCACTTCAGAGTTAAAGACCATTGGGTAGTTCCACCCGGAAATTCCACGTACAACAGGCCCAACAAGTAATTTCCCAGGCTCGGCTCGAACACCAAAGTGGCAAGAAGCTTACTGTATCTCACACTGTCCTTCATCGTTGGCTTTAACAATGAGGACGAGCATTGAAGTTGAACCCATCTCCTCAAATCCTTGCTCTATGACCCGGGTATGCCTCAGAGCCACCCTGAGAAAATGCTGTTCCTCTGCCACAGGAGAGCCTTTACATATCTCCCACCAAGGCTGGCAGGTCTCCACGGAGCCTCCTCCTCCCACGGCTGGACATGCATCCTTCCTATGGTTCACCTCCCTCTACAATCTTGATTGCTTCCCTGTAAACACACTTCTTCAATATCCATCACTTTCTAAAAGAGGCTCTGGGCCATGGGCTCTGACGGCAGCTACAGTCAAATAAACACAACATTAAGCGGGGATGACCATCTCCTTCTCCCCGGACACCATGGATCTGTCAAAGTAGCCCAAACTCAGATTAATTAGGGGACTGTCATGCTACACACTTGATTCAAATTCTACAAGTCATATTTCCCCCCCGCATTATAGCAGTGCAATTCTATAATAGAATTTATTTAATTCTATTACATTTTCTTTCTTTCTTTTTTTAGATTTGACCTTTATTGCTGTCTGCTAAGATCTAATGCAGTGGTTCTCAACCTTCTGGCCCTTTAAATACAGTTCCTCATGTTGTGACCCAACCATAAAATTATTTTCGTTGCTACTTCATAACTGTAATGTTGCTATTGTTATGAATCATAATGTAAATATCTGATATGCAGGATGGTCTTAGGCGACCCCTGTGAAAGGGCGGTTCGACCGCCAAAGGGGTCGCGACCCACAGGTTGAGAACCGCTGATCTAATGCATTTTCTATTCCTCCAAGTATTGTTCTATTTGCAGATCTATTTGCATGTTTTCTCTATGACTATCTGCTCCATTAATGATGATAAATGTTGAACAGAAATTGGCATAGGACAGAGGCCTTCAGGTTGATCTATTGTTTAGCACCCTTCAAGAAAATATGTTTATCCAGGTACAAATCCTCCCAAAGACACCAACATTTAGTATTAATGTTTCCTTTTCAATAACAAGAGATACTCCCAAATACCTTGTGGAAATACAGATACACCTTATCTACATCCCCCTTCTCTACTAAGTAAAAAATACAAAAGAGAAGAGTTGATCCACCAGCTCTCAGTGATTATATTTTTTTCTAAGGATTTTCAGAACATCCTATCTGCTCACTCAAAAACAGGTATTCGATGTCTGCTATGTTCTAGTCACAATGCTAGACACAGGACCCATGCCCTCAGGGAGTTTGCTGCCCTTAAATAATACGTTCTAGATCTTACCCACAAACAACATTAATCTCTTCCCTCCTCTCCTTTCCAAAGTTTTTGCAGAGTCAAGCTCACCGTAGGTGCTCAATAAATATTTGTTATTGAATTTGATAATTATTAGAAGTAATATCTATTGAGTGCTTACCTGTGACATGCATTATGCTGAGCACATTAAATAGATTGTTATTTAATTTCTACAGCACACTTTCTCCTCGTTTTACAGATGAGAAAACTAAGTGAGGCAGAGTGGTTAGGTAACTTACCACGCAGTCATTTGATATTAGAGCAACACAGGCTTAACCACTACAGTACATGACTCAGCTACTCTCATGGAATTAATGAAAAGAGGGTCTCCCCTTGTAATCCTAATATTCATAAGCCTCAGAAAAAGTTTTTAAAGGGTTTAAGCAAACAACCAGCAAACCTATCAGACAACTCCAGTAGAGATATAAATATATTAGGTAAATTTTCATTTGAAGTATTCCCATAAAAACAGCAGAAGCCTAAAATTGTATTTTATGACAATAATGTCCTCATCACAAAGCAGTGTTAGAATTCCATGTCCATATCACTGCTATTGCATAGAAATAATTTTATTTTAGATTTAGATGCTTTCTTAGAAGTTATCTGTTCATTTAAGAGCCAGATGGGTGATGGTATCAGATAAATTCTAAGGACTTCCCAACTTCAAGTTTCTATTATTTAATTTGCAGAAGCAAATTTTTAATTCTATTGAGTTCCTTTTCTTCTTCTTAAAATCAAGAATTTAAAGAATTTTTGATCTGAATAAAAAGCATCCATCTTTTACTATAGGTGATAAAAAGGCCTAGATAGAAATTTATTTTAATTATTGATAATAATCATTTAACTTTTTTTCAGAAACCTGGGCCAGCTAAGACCCTTCCATAGTGTATATATTGACCCTTCCTATAAACATTTATTCTTGATCCGTTTTTCTCACAATGCTATTGTTTATTGTGATTAATAACTATATAATTTAGTTAATACGCTATAAACAAACGAAACAACCCTGGCTTTATTCTATAATTAAAAAGGCCCTAGACAGGCAAGTCGATGGTGATCAATTGGAAAGAAAGTAATGAGAAACTACCGTAATATGTATTTCCATCTGTTTCAAATATTCTTAATACTAAACTACGTAATACGCTATTTGGTGAGGTACAGATAGAATATTTCATAATCTCACCTTTTGGAATGATCGTCTTGTCATTCTTATCCAGGGCCTTGCCTTCCTAAACCAGAGGAAGTGCCTTGGAGCCAATGTGTCCCTCTGTGTATCTAAAATTAAGTGCCCAGTTGGTGGTTAAATTAAGATCTGACCTTGTACAACTGAAACATAAGTGGTTCTTGGCACACAGTAAAGTATTACCCATGACTTCTCTAGACGCTTCATCAAAAGAAACACAAACCCGCAAAGGTATAATAAGATTATCTGTGTCCTGATTGGTTCAAAGAACTCTCCTGGAGACAAATGATCCGCTAACCCAGCTGCAGTGAGGGTTCCTGCAGTAGGAACAAAGCAGGACCCCTTGCATAGAATTAAACCATATTTTTAAGTCAGTTGTTCTAGAGACATGACATCTATGAGGCTGCACCTGCAGACCCAAATCCACTCTCCATCAATTTTAACACACACTATTTCTCACTCTTTGTCATTTAGACTCATGTGAAATCTGACTGTCTTTCCTTTGATTTGCATTTAATAGCTGTCAATGTGACGTACAGATGGGGTATGACAGTCAGTGGCATCTAAGCTGATCAAGAATCTTTAGGTCAGATTATAGAACATGTATATTCTAAAGAAAGTGAGCAGCCTATCCGAAGGAAGCAGAAAATCAGCATTTAAATTGGGGAGAGTTGTTTGTTTTCTGTTTAAAAACCCAGTAATTTAATGTCTTCACTGATTTTCTAATAAAAATAATCAGCCTTAGATTTGTTTTGATGTGGTCATGCTTGGATTAACTCGTGCCACAGTCAGCATTCACAGGGCCATCTGGCTTCTGTCCCCACCACTCCACTAAAGCAATTCTCCTTAAGGGTCTCAGTGACCTCCCAGTGTCTAGGACTCAGCCGTGGGCAAACTACGGCCCATGGGCCGGATCTGGCCCGTTTGAAATGAATAAAACTAAAAAAAAAAGAGACCATACCCTTTTATGTAATGATGTTTACTTTGAATTTATATTAGTTCACACAAACACTCCATCCATGCTTTTGTTCCGGCCCTCCGGGCCAGTTTAAGAACCCATTGTGGCCCTCGAGTCAAAAAGTTTGCCCACCGCTGGTCTAGGTTGATCACCACTTCTTGTTTCTTATTTTGCAGGCCCTCTTTTGGATTTGCTGCTCTTGGTCCCTTCCCTTGTCCTGAAACTCTTTACTCTCTAGGCTTAGAGTAGCACTGTATGCTTTTGTTTTCCTTCTTATCTCTCTGACCCATTCCTTTTACTTGGTGTTAATGAATAAACACATGCATTATCATGAGCTTAGCAGTTTTATTTCAAAATTTGGGAAACCTTAATCAGAGGACCTAACTCTTCTTTGCAATAGAAGAGGTTGTATTTGTTGGAGCAAACCTCAAGAAATATTTTGTATTTATGCTGCTATTGACCTTGTCTTAAAAAAGTCAAGGTTGAAGGTTATAATTGTTTTATAATTACTAATCTAATTTGGGATTTTTCAATAAAGAACTCTTCTAAAAGCACCCAGCATTGTGAAGTTCTTTGGTTTTTTACAATACTTTAAAAGGCTTACAATATTAAAAATTCATATAAAGAATTAGAGTATAATGCAATTTATGAGAAAATGTATACTCAACATTTTAAAATGTGGTTCAGCACATTTCAGGAATATTTCTGCTCTTATACCAACAAACTTGTGCCTGTTTTATCCATTTATAGAACAGTTATCATATATATCCTTATATCATACAATATTTAAAATAATGGTTGCCCTAGCTCAGTGATGGCAAACCTTTTGAGCTCGGCGTGTCAGCATTTTGAAAAACCCTAACTTAACTCTGGTGCTGTGTCACATATAGAAATTTTTTGATATTTGCAACCATAGTAAAACAAAGATGTATATTTTTGATATTTATTTTATATATTTAAATGCCATTTAACAAAGAAAAATCAACCAAAAATATCAGTTCGCGTGTCACCTCTGACACGCGTGTCATAGGTTCGCCATCACTGCCCTAGCTGGTTTGGCTCAGTGAATAAAGCATCAGCCTGTGGACTGAAGGGTCCCGGGTTCAATTCCGATCAAGGGCACATGCCCGGGTTGCTGGCTCTATCCCCAGTAGGAGGTGCACAGGAGGCAGCCGGTTACTGATTCTCTTTCATCATTGATGTGTCTATTCCTCTCTCCCTCTCCCTTCCTCTCTGAAATCAATTTTTAAAAATTTATAAAATAATGCTTAAAATAAGACAAAAAGGAAAGGCTGTATGGTAAATAAATGAAAATATGTTACTGATGACATACCCCTATGAACAAGCTTTGTTTTACCACCTACTATCTCTGTCATGTTAGATTTGTTATTTAAATTTTCTGTCTCAATTTATTCATCTGTAAATTGGAAGTGATTGTAAGAATGATAATAACCATAATAATGAAAATAACAGTAGTCCAATGAACATAGTACCCATTATTTTTATGAAGTCTATCCCTCAAGTAGTTAATCATCTACTAGTATAAATACACAATAAAGCATGCTTTGAGTAATTCAAATGTTTAAAAGAATATCTGTTCATAATGCTAATAAGCACTTCCACATTTGCCTATTTTGGAAGTTGGCTTTTCCTGCTGGTTTTCTCAAAGTGCAAACAAGGTATATCAGATTTTTTAACACTGCCTCTGGTTTCTTTGGGACCCTCTGGTGAGGGGGAGTGTCAGGGAGGGGTGTGACCAAGCAGTGAAGGACTATTGAATAAGACTGTTGTTCTGAGGAAGGTACAATAATAACACTAACATCCAAATACATGTCGCTTCTATCTATATATAGCAAGAAATGCATGTCCTGTTTCAAGGTGATAATTATAGCAACTGATAATAGTCTTAGGTTGAAATGGCTGGACCACAGTGTTAGAGGCACTGTCCCTGGAACCACCCATTTTTTATTTTTGGAACAAGCCATTTGGGTAGCATTGTACCTGAACTTCCAGGGAGCAATGAAGTGTCTGGTCTCCATGTTTAAAGGCACCTGCTGCTGCTATACATCTCACTTGCCCACAGGTACTCTGCGTTCCTTAAAACATGTATGGGGCATGCAGGCCTTTGACTGTGAATTAAAAATACAGCTCCTGCTATAGTCAGCCATACAATCACATCCACCCCCAAACAAAAGGTTTTATCATATTCCTTCCTGATCCAGCCCATTTTTAAAATTATCATTATTTTTATTATTATTATTTTAACCCTCACCTGAGTATATTTTTTCCATTGATTTTTAGAGAGAGAGTGGAAGGGAGGCAGAGAAGAAGGAGAGAGAGAAAAACTGGTGCTAGAGAGACACATCAATTGGTTGCCTCCCACACATGCCCAGTCTGGGGAGGGGATGGAACTGCAACTCAGGTAAGTGCCCTTGACAAGAATTGAACCTGGGAACCTTCAATTCGAAGACTGATGCTCTACCCACTGAGCAAAACCAGCTAGGGCCCTTTCTTTCTTCTATTCTTTCCCGGCTCTGCTCCACTCTCCCAATACATCGTTGCTAGCAGCTATATCTCATATGACTCTCCATAAGTCACGTGCCAGCTTGGGGCCTCCCTTCCAGGGCTTCCTAAAGTAGGATTTAGGGAATAGGGAGAAGTTCCCTTTCCTATTTGAATAAATTTGTTTCTGTAGCCATTGAACAAGGCTAAACCATTTATTTTTCAGAATGTTTAACCTGTAAAAGTGAATCTCAAAGAGGGGATATTAGTACACAATTCAAATGCAAGATTATTTGAGTTCGTTGTTCAGATCATTAAATCCCACAATTAAAAACTGCAGCCAGGGAAGTGCTCACACACTCATATACTCATCTATTCCTTCACTGATACCATACTATTTTAATTATTACAGCTTCATAGAATGATGTGGTATTTGGGAGGGCAAGTCCTCCCTCATAATTTTTCTTTTAAAAATATTTTTATTTCACACATTATCTCTTTCAGATATAGAATTGTGACTAAGATTAGATTCATTTAGGAAGAGTTGACATGTCTAAATATTTAATACCCACCCACCCCCAGGAATATGGTATGTCTCAATTTATTAAAAACTTCTCTTCAAACTTATATATACAGTATCATAATTTTTATTTGTCTTGACTATCTATTTATTCCTTCGTATCTTGTAATTTTGATTTCTTTGGGAATAGAATTGTTTTTCCTAGATATATTTCAATTGGTTATTTCTGGCACATTGAAAGCTAGCTCTCTTTGTATATTTCTTTTGTTTCAGTTGCCATTTCAGACCTCTTATTTGTTCTAATAATTTTAGGTTGATATTTTCTTGCATTCTTGACTTTCTGTACATAGTGCTGAGTGATTGCAAATCTTATGAGGAGTATTACACTAGCGTGTTAGGGAGGAAACAGAGATTCTACTATGAAACATTTAGATCAGATCATTAGTATGTTAACACTAACACTAGGTATAATTTCTAAGGAGTGGTGGTTCTCAGGCTTGGCTCTTAGAAAATGCTGTTGCCTGAGCCCCTCCCCAGACACTCTAATTCTTGGCCAGGAGGACATTGAAAGCTCTTCAGGTGATTCTAATGTGTTGCCAAGCTTAGGAACCACATCTATGTATAGAGTGATCTAATATAAAAATTTCGCAGTCATACAAAAGTCAGTTTCTTTCATTCCCAATTGTTAACTTTGCCCTTTGATTTTCCTAACTCCTGATTTTAAAGAAAAACATATTTTAAAATATGTATTCATTCTTACTTAGTGTTAAAATTGCTCCTTCACTTATTAAACAAGTACTTTCTGAACAGTGTTATGTGCCAGATGAACTGTCTGGCTACTCAAGATCCAGCAATGAATACAACATATTACCACCTAACCTGCAAGGATTTTTCTCTGTGAGAGGGGAGGCCAGGATGGAGCCTAGGCATTCTGAATGATGGATTTGCCATGAACTGTGATGAAAAAGGTGTCAGAGGAGCAGCTTTGAGAGGAGGAATAGGAGCTCAGCCTGGATTGTACAACGCTTGACACACCTATGGAGGTCCAAGAGGAGCTTTGTGAGGCCAAGCTTAGGGGGCAAGTCTGACCTGGAGACATAAGTTAGTGATAGTTAAAGCCATGAGGCCAGATAAAGACATTCAAGGGATGAGCCCTGGGATTAAGCAATGAGACAAAGGGAAGAAAACTATTTGCAGCAGAAAGGAGGGATCAACTGTATCAAATTCTGCTGCTAGCTCAAGTACGATGAGGACTGAGAACTAACCAGTGAATTTAACAACACGTAGGTTTGTTTTCTTCCAGAATCATCTCTTCAGGCTTCCTTTCAGTGCTTTGCCATCTTGCTCCCCATCTGCCCTGCTTTGCAGTATGAGGAAGAAGTACAATAATATTCCTGTGTTTAGGAAATTGTTAGAAATGTTACTTACTTCTTCTATGCCTTTTCTCTTTGTAGTGTCCCTTAACTCATTTTGTTTCCCTTATTTATAAATGATAGCCACTGATTTGTAAAAGTCAGTTATTTTCACGTTTATACTAACAACTATATTAGAATAAAAAGAATCTTCTATCTAAATATATGCTAAGTGTCTAATATGCTGTGTCCAACTGTTCAACCAGTCGCTATGATGTGCACTGACCACCAGGAGGCAGATGCTCCAACCAGTAGGTTAGCTTGCTGCTGGGTGAGATGGGGCCGGATACAACCTGGAGCCCTCCCGTGGTTCCTCCCCAGCTGGCCGGCCCCCATCCGCTCTGATCGGGACTGGGCGAGACGGCCTGATCAGCCCCAACTGGCCCCAATTAGGACTGGGAGAGATGGGCCGGAAACGCCCTGGAGCCCTCCCACAGTCCTTCCCCAGCCCAGGAAGGGTCCCAGATTGCGAGAGGGCGCAGGCCAGGTCGAGGGACCCCGCTGGTACATGAATCCATGCACCAGGCCTCTAAGATATATAAAAAGCCTAAGCAACCATCCAACTGTTCAACTGTTGGACTGGTAGCTATGACGCACAATAATCACCAGGGGGCAGATGCTCTGCGCACAGGCATGAAAACATGAAAGAGACTGATGAATCTCAGAGGGAAGGGGGAAGTTGGGAGGGCAGGAAGAGATTAACTAAAGATCTTATATGCATACTAGAGGCCCGGTGCAGGGATTCATGCACTGGTGGGGTCCCTCAGCCTGGCCTGCGGGGATTGGGCCAAAACTGGCAGTCCAGCATCCCCCAAGGGGTCCCAGATTGCGAGAGGGCGTCCTCTAGTATCACATAACAGAAACTTAGAATTTAAAATTATCTTATTATAATTTATTAGCATATCATTACACCCACAACCACAGCAAGTGGCTGAGGGGTGGGCAGGATTTTGGGAGCGGTTTAGAATTTGCCTGCACTCCTGGTTCTCAATTCCAGCTTCTCCTTCGGGCTGCCCACTTTCCCACGATATCTCCTCAGATGACAAGGCCGACAGAAAGTGCCAAGAAACAGTCTTTCCTCTCTGGATCCTCTGTTTCTCAGCTGAAATATTGAAATTAGGCCTGGAATTAGAAGAGCTCTGCCTAACCTTTCAATTTTAAGAATCTATAATGCTATCATTTTATGTTTTATGACCTAAACATTTGTTAATGGAAAAACATTCAAACCTGTAATGAATTTTTGTGGCTTTATTTGAGCCAAACTGTGGACAATTGCTGGGAAGCAGAATCTCAAAGAATTAGGATAATGCTCAGGAGAATGGCAGTTCTTCACCTTGTTTTATACATTACAATCAAAGGAGGAGACATAAGTGTGTTACAGGAAATCCACTAGTGATAGATTAGGGAGGCGGAAGCAAGCAAACGGGGGTGGGGGGGGGGGGGCAGGACGACTCTGGGATTGGATAAAAAGTAAATTGATAGACTCATACTTCTTTTACTTAGGTGGGTGCAAGATAGTTAACAGTTAACAGTTAACATGATAACAATAACAATGAAGGAATTTATGGTCTCTGTCTTGGTGCCCAGATGCATTTGGCTGTGCCCTGAGGGGTCTGGAAAAAGGGAAGTTACAAGTTACCCTGACTTTTCACAAATACAGTGGGGCCTTGACTTACGAGTTTAATTCGTTCTGTGAAGGAGCTAGTAACTCAAATTACTTGTATGTCAAATCAAAAGTGAACTAGTGAGACACGTGATGCTGGGCTGATGTTGTGGCGTTTACTGTGACGTTCGCTGCGCCAACTAGCGGTGGGCTATCTGAAGCTGGCTCGTAACCTGAATTTTAGCTCGCAACTCAAAGCAAAAAGTCGGCCGAGAGACTGCTCGTATCTTAAAAAACTCGTTAGTGGGGACACTCGTAAGTCAAGGCCCCACTGTATTTTATCAAGGATGCAAAAAGACAATAGGTTCAGTTAAGGTAAAGATTGACCTTTGTCAGGGAAGATACTGGCCTAGGACATGATACCCACTATAAACTGCTTTTAGTTAAAGTTTTAATTTTAGACCATCCTTTGTGGTTACTTTAGGTCTTTGAGTTTGCAAAACTGCCATGCAGGCCTTCCCTGAACTAGCCAGGTTAGCATGTGGCCTTTTTTTCATCCACATATTCCTTACTTTGAAAGTTTCAGATTCTCCTAAAATATTTCTGTTTCTGATGTCTGCTATCTCTTTACCTTATATCTTAAATTTAAAAGAGGCCAATAAATTAATTCTTTTTAAAAATATTTTTTATTGATTTCAGAGAGGAAAGGAGACCAAGAGAGAGTGAGAAAGAGAGAGAGAGAGAGAAACCTTAATGATGAGAGAGAATCATTGATCAGCTGCCTCCTGCATGCCTCCTACCAGGGATCCAGCCCACAACCCTGGCACGTGCCCTGATTGGGAATCGAACCATGACCTCCTGGTTCATAGGTTGATACTCAATCACTCAACACCACCAACCGGGCTAAATTAATTCTTAAGTAAGGTTCACACCAGCTTTTTTCACAATCCTAAATTATTTGACTAACCTAAATTAGGTGTACTCCCCTTTGAATAGAACTACAGTCATTTATTGGCCAGGAATGAATTTTTTAGCTACTATGTGCCAGGTACAATGATAATATTAAACAAGGCAGTTCTCATTCTCAACTGAGAAGATAAAGAGATGAGCAAAAGGAGGTGATATTTGGCTTCCAGAGAGTGCAACAAAAAGTGTGCCACAGAGAAGATAAAGGCATAAGCTAAGGCGGATGAGAAGGACATTTTGGGATAATCTACTAGTAAAAAGGGACAGGCATTCCCAGAAGAGGAAACGCACACAGGTGTGAGGGAGAATGGCCTATGTCAGTGGTCGGCAAACTCATTAGTCAACAGAGCCAAATATCAACAGTACAACTATTGAAATTTCTTTTGAGAGCCAAATTTTTTAAACTTAAACTATATAGGTAGGTACATTGTTATTAACTTAATTAGGGTACTCCTAAGGCTTAGGAAGAGCCACACTCAAGGGGCCAAAGAGCCGCATGTGGCTCGAGAGCCGCAGTTTGCCGACCACGGGCCTATGAGGGGGCAATTATGAACACTTATGATAGCTGGTCTCAGAATTCGTTGGGGAACCTACAGTAAATGAGCAGGAGAGTTAGGCGGGAGTCAGAATATGGGTGACATTATACAGTGAACTAGGGGATTTGGGGTTTTATTTTATTTCTCCCTCTAAGGCAGTGGAGGTGAGAAATGGCTTTATTCCTGGGGTAACCTGGGGTTGGTGGTATCTCTGCCTTCAGAATAGAGGCTGTGTGTATAGTCTGAATATTCTGAATACATGCTCCCTTTGGGTATTCTAACATAACCTCACCTCTCATGCTCACACATCCTTCTTTCCATGAAGACATCATCTTCAAAGATGTGAAATGAATCTTGTCTCTCAAGTGTTCTGCATCTGAGAACCACTGCCGGAAGCAAGAGGAAGCCATGGGAGCATTTCAGGAGAAACATCATGATCCATTTTAACAATTTCTCCTCTCGCTTCTCATTTGCAGATCTTTTACCATTAAAACCGAGATGTAGTTTTTGTTCCAAATTATTAGAAGGTGTTCCATCTATAAATGGGTGTGGAGCAGCAGCACAGTTTTTTGCCCCAGCACTGCCCAGAATGCATGGCTGGGGCGGTTAAAAAAAACTCTTTACAGCGTGTTAATCATTTGCTTTACCTAAATAGCTCACTTATATTGTTTTAAATGGTGTGCAGAAGTCTTTTTAAAAATTATCCTTGAGATCTCTTATTTTCTCCTCAAAGAGTGACAGAAAGGGAGAAAATTTGCAAACATATATGGTACATTCACAACTGGACTTGAATAGCAAAAAATAATAGTAACATTGTCATTTTATGAGGAAATTATATTACATAATTTCCTAAGCAGCAAGTTATCCTCATAATTTGGATAGGGGAACCAGCTATAATTGTTAAGAAATATTAATCGTGCTCTGTTAGCCGTGATTGTTTTATTCTGATTAAAGAAGGCGCATTCTAACCTGGCTGGCAGTTACACAGGGGACCTGGGAGCTCACCTGGAAATGCAGCCCATCCTCCTCATTAGGGAGCTGCCTACTATCAAGAAAAGATTAACAACCTGTTGCGGAAACCAGAGCCATCAGCCCTTTGAAGACCCTAGCCCTCTACTAACCTGTTAACCGCCCATTTGGCACATCCTTTGGCTACTTCTCTATCTAATCTACCCAATATAAGGAGCTGGCTTATGGTGGGGTGCTAAGCAGATTTTTGCGGGTGATGTGCTACTCTCCTGTACTGCCGGCACTATTAGAATAAATACTCATATATGATTCAATCATGTCTCTGCTTAATTGGCTCAAGTAGGGACAGGCAGCACAGACCCATTGATTGTCCAGTTACAATGTGATGTATACAAGTTTGATTAAAAGACTTCTCAGAATGTATCCTTTGTGTAGCAAAGCTCACAAGTTCTTTAGAACTAGATAAGTTTAAGAAAATAGAAATAATGAAAATACAGCCTTATCACTTAAGTTGGGCAGAATCCTCTTCCTTTGACATGCAGATGAGGTGTCTAGAGAATAACCTTTTAGAACTGCAGAGCTGAAATATCATGTCCTGCCTCCTCTCTCAGACAGTAACAACGCCCAAAGAGGTCAAACAGTAAAATGATGCTGTTAGTTGGTAATTTAATTACTGAGAATATTCTTTTTTTTTTTTTCAATTCAATGTGTTCGGAAGTTAATGGAGTTTCTGGTGAGAATGATTTCTTGGAGCAGTGTTTACACATACTGCGCAACACTCGTGCTCTGAGAAGGAAGTAACACCTACCGCCTCGCCCACAAAGAGCTGAAGAAAGCCCCTGGGCCACAGGCACCACCTGGCTATTGCCTGAGTTGTCAGTATAAGTAAAAGCCATTTCTAAATGGAGGTCAGTTCTACCAAAACAAGCTGAAGTCTGTGCCTACATGACAGACAGCACCACCTAGTGGGAGGAGAGTCACACAGGAATGGACGCTCAATGGGTTGCTTTCCAATTCTCTATTTTGAACGGTGTTCTAAGACTTAGGTGTGCATTGTGAATCCATTGTTCTCTCTTCATAACAAATGTAACCAGATGTTTCCGACCAACCTTCAACACTGGATTTTGGAGTGGTTTGTCACCTAATAATTATAATAATGGACAATATTTATTGAGTTCTTGTGATAACCACACATTATGCTAAGCTCTCCCTCCCCTCCCCCCCCCCCCCCCCCCCCCCCGTTTCTGTTGCACAGTTGTGCAGGTGGCACCTGAATAAGGATGCTTGGGTGAAGGGGCCAGAGGGCTGAAATTCATCTTCCTCTCTGCTCACTGACACAAATGCCCTGGTGATGGGCTGTATAACCTGGAGAGGGCCAACATTTTCTAAATTGCATAAAGATGCTCTGTAATGCAGTCCTGGTCGTATATCTGCCTTAATTCACATTTAATCCTCACAGCATTCCTGCAAAGTAGACGTGATGTTATCATGGCCTTTTTTTCCAGGAGGAAAGCTTCTTTACAAGGTTAGGTAAATTGCCCAAGGTCACAGTTAGTGAGAAGCAGAGCTATAATTTTAACCCAGCCGGGCTTGACTATATGTTAGAGGCCTCCAAGGTCGTGTGTGTGTGTTTACATGTAGAACCACTGCCCTCCCCATTTCCATGCTGAGGTGAGATATGCTGTACAATGCCTTCTCACTACAGAGTAGCCCTTGTTCAAATGGCCCAAAGTAGAAGCAAGCTCAGAGCTGCCCCTGTGCCTGGCAAGTTTGATTGTCATATCTGCTCTGCTCAGTGATTCAAGCAACTCAACTAGTAGCCAAACCAAGAATGTATCAAGCACTGCATTAGAGAATTGGGGATTGCCATGCACCTCAAGACTTCACCAGCTACTGTAACATGATTTAACATTGACTTAATATTACCAATCTGGTCATCAAAGGTATGTATTCTGTGTTATCTCAAAGTATATAATCAACCCTATGTTTTCTTAAGGTATGTAAATCGATCCTGTGCTTTCATCTCTGGCCAAGTTCTCATTACGTTTGAGCAGCCTACTTTGGGAGTAAGGAGTGCTGACACTGGCAGTAAAACCACAAATGGCTGTTTGAAGCAAATTGAGAAAGAACATCAGAACAAAGGGAGGGAGCCTGAGTGGGAGCTGTGGTGACTCCTTTTCAGCCCTCTCCCCTTATTCTCATTTTCTTTTCTCAAGAGACACTGCATGTCTATACTCCCTCTGGGAATTTCCCTCCTCCCAAATTCCTACCAATTCCCTATAGGAATCGCTGGCTTGACCAGAAATGTTAGATGGGTTTTTGAGGACAGGAGTCCCCCATCTTCTTGAGTTGCTGGCACTTGAATAAACCACTTTCCTTCTCACCAGTGATGATTTCAGCATTATCTGGTTTGAAAAATAGGGTATTTCCTTCCAATCCAAATGGGGTGTCCTGTATCTAATCTAGTGTGTCCAAATAAGAGTGTCAACTTTGTAGGAGCAAATGGTATATCAGGTGGTTTGTTTTAGTTGCATAGTTTCTTTACATTTTGTATGTTATATATTTTGTGGGGTGTTATATATATATATCCAGGAACATGCATATCTGTAAAATGCCATCAATACATCATGCACATTTGTTAATATATATAGAACTAGAGGCCCAGTGCACAAAAATTTGTGCACTCAGGGCAGGGCAGAGGGGGGTCTCCCAGCCCAGCCTGTGCCCTCTTGCAGTCTGGGACCCCTTGGGAGATAATGACCTGCTGGCTTAGGGCTGCTCCCGGGTGGCAGAGGGCAGGCCCAATCCCTAGGTGCAGCCCCTGGTCAGGCTCAGAGCAGGGCTGATTGGGGAGTTTGGGCGCCGCCCCATCATGCATAGAGCAGGGCGGATCGGGAGGTTGCGATGCCACCCCTACTCACGCTCAGGGTAAGGCTGATTGGGGGGTTGGGGCACCACCCCCTGTCACACTCAAGGCAGGGTCGATGGGGAAGTTGCGGCGCCAGCCCTGTCACGCACAGAGCAGGGCCGATCAGGGGGTTGGGGCTCCGTACCCTGTCACACTTAGGGCAGGGCCAATGGGGAGGTTATGGCTCTACCCTGTCACACACAGAGCAAGGCCCGTGGAGGGGGGTTGGGGCACCACCCTCTATCACCCACAGAGCAGGGCCAATCAGGGGGTTGGGGCACCGCCACTGTCACACTCAGGGCAGGGCCGATGGAGAGGTTATGGCTCTACCCTGTTACACACAGAGCAGGGCCCGTGGGGGGGGGGGGATTGGGGCCCCGCACCCTGTCACACGCAGAGCAGGGCCAATCAGGGAGTTGGTGCGCCGCACCCTGTCAAACACAGAGTCGCAGAGCAATCAGGGGATTGGGGAGCTCCCCCCTATCAGGCACAGAGCAGGGCTGATCAGGGGGTTGGGGCGCCTTCCCCTGTCACGAACAGAGCAGGGCAGATAGGGAGGTTGTGGCCCCACCCCCTGTCACTCACAGAGCCACAGGGCGATCAGGGGGTTTGGGCGCTGCCCCCTGTCACGCTGAATCCATTGCCGGGAGCCTCACTGCTCCGCTGATCCCAGTGCTGGGAGGCATATTACCCTTTTACTATGTAGGACAGAGGCCTGGTGCATGGGTAGGGGCTGGCTGATTTGCTCTGAAGGGTGTCCTGGATCAGGGTGGGGGTCCCCACTGTGGTGCCTGGCCAGTCTGGGTGAGGGACTGAGGGCTGTTTTCCAGAAGCGGGTGACTGAAGCTCCCAACCGCTCCTTTCTTTCTTTCTTTTTTTTTTTATTCTGGGCCAGCTTTAGCTCTGAGACCTCACTGCTGAAAACATCGATACAATGTTGCAGTCCTGCTGGCTGAAGCCTGGCTGAATGAAAGCTGGTTTCTGGGGTTTTGTTTAGCTTCTATATTTGCAACATAGTACATAGTTGCTTAGAGTTGCAGCTGAGAGGCCGGCAGTGGCAGGCAGGGAACATTGGAGTCCGCAGTCACTGGAGCAAGCAAGCCTCCCTGCTCTCTTCAGTGCATGGCTGCCAGCCGCCATCTTGGCTGACAGTTAATTTGCATAAGGATATGCTGATTAGCCAATGGGAAGGGTAGCGGTTGTACGCTAATTACCATGTTTCTCTTTTATTAGTGTAGATTGTCATTGTCATTGACATAATATATATTGAATTGTCATTGTGAATAATAATATGAATTGGTCATTGTGGATAATTTAAATATCAGAAGTTGGAAATTATGATGAAAGTTATGGTAAAGGCTAATTCTGGGGTAATATGAACTGGAAAGGTTATATCCCATGGCTCATGTTTCTAGGGACAGCTATCCTAAATGGAAGAGAGGAGCATATGATCAAACTAATCTATTACCCACTGTTAGTTTATGGTAACAAACATACTATACAGTGGCTTATATAGCATAAAAGTGTTAGCTCTCCCATCGAAGGCTAGAAGTTTGAGATTAAGTTGTCAGCAGGGTTGGCTTCTTCTAAGGGCTGAGAGAATCTGTTTCATGCTTCTCTTCTAATTTCTAGTGGATTTGTTTTTGTTTTTTGTTTGTTTGTTTGTTTGTTTTTGCAATCTTTGGTGTCCCTTGGCTTGTAGAAGTATCAACCCGATCTCTGCCTTCATCTTTTCATGGCATTCTCCCTGTATGCATGTCTCCCTGTCCAGATTTTCCCATTTATAAGAATATCAGTCATATTGGACAGCACCCGCTCTAATGACCTCGCCTCAACAAATCACATCTGCAATCACCATATTTCCAAACGAACTCACATTCTGAGGTAGTGGGGTTTAGGACTTCAACATATGAAGTTGAGTGTGGACATAATTCAACCCATAACACTCAGTTTTAGCTTTTAACATATCTTCAACTAGTATTTGTAAAATTATTCCCCAAAGTGATTACACCAATTCACCCCACAAGCAGTGTATGAGTGTTCCTGTTGCTCCACATCCTTGCCAACACTTGGTATTGTCAGTCTTTCATTTTTGTCCATAAAATGGCAATAAAATTATATTCCATTTACTTAATTATTAGAGAGCTTGAGCCCTTTTCATGTTTATCGAGTGTTCCTGTTTTCATATTTGTCAATTGCCTTTTAATTTCTTTTGCCTTTTTTTCTATCATATTTACTAAAAACATATGTATTGAATGCCTATTATGTACCAGATATTATTTTAGGCACCTGAGATATGGTAGGACATAATTTCCATTCACATATGGTTTCTAGAAAGAATGATATAAAAATCCAACATAAGGTAATTAGATAGCATATAAGGTGATAAGGGCTGAAGAAAACTAAAGCAGAACCCTGGCTGGTGTGGCTCAGTTGGTTGGGTGTTGTCCTGTACACCAGAAGACTGCTGGTTCGATTCCTGGTCAGGACACATGCTTGGGTTGTGACTTAATCCCTGGTGGGGGGCTATGCAGGAGGCAGCCAATCCATGTTCCACTCTTGCATCATGGGCCTTCCTTCCCCTGGCTGCTGGCACCACCTTCACTCCGGCTGGAGCCGCCTTTCCACCTTTGTTCTGGCCTGGAGCAGCCTCTCCACCTTCCCAGGCTGCCCAGAAGCCAAGAGCGGCTGGGGCAGTGTGGAACACCTGCGTCATTGCCATGGTGAAGACACAAGCATCCGGCTCCACCCTGGCCGCTCAGCGCCGGCATATGCAAATTAACCCACCAGCTTTGTTTGGGTTAATTTGCATACGCACTCCTGATTGGCTGGTGGGTGTAGCAAAGGTATGGTCAATTTGCATCTTTCTCTTTTATTAGTGTAGGTATTTCTTTTAAAAGAAAAGTGAAGTAGAGTAGAAGGTAAGGTGTGCTTTGTGGTGACTTGCAATTTAAAATTTCAGGGCCAGATCAAGCCATATGGAGAAGGTAATATTTTGCAGAAATACTTGAAAGAAGTGAGAGAGTCAGCCATGTGCCCAACTGTTGGAAGGATTTTTCAAGAAAAGGGTTAGAAGAGCAGCTATCTGAGTAGGGAAGGAGAATGGGAGGTCAGATCTGAGAGGTGAGGGGCAGAAGGGGCAATCTCGTGCAGAACCTCATAGGTGGGTGTTAGGACTTTAGTTTTTAAACTTCGGTGAAAAATCATGGGGGGATTTTGAGCAAAGTGCTTTCTAAAAGCATTCTTCTAGATACTAGGTTGAGTATAATTATAGCAAAATTAAAAATTAACAGCAATCCTGTGTGCGGTGCTTTGTTCCATGCACTGAGCCAGGAACTTTACATATATTAACTCATTTATATTAACTACATATATTAACTCATTCCAGACAGGCAGGGAGACCTGCTCAGGTTATTAGTCCTTTCTCACTGATTTATAGAAGTTACTTACGAGTTCTAGGTATTGCTTATCTTTCGGTGATTGTATGTGGTTGCAAATATCTTCTCCCCTTTTGTGGGGTGTTTTACTATTTAAATGATGACTTTTGCTATTCAGAATATATATATATTTCTCTCTTGTGCTTTTCTCTCATTAACTTTTTAGTAAATGTCTTCTTTAACTCAAGTCACCCACAACTTTTGGCTAGTTATTTCCTCTTCTACCTGCTACCATGACACTTGGTACAAACCTCTTTTGGAACATTAGCATTACCTAGTATTGCATGTCTTCATCATTGTTCTGTGAATTCCAGGCTGTGGGATCCTGTCTTACAAATTATGTCCCAGGAACTAGCATGTGCCCAATAAATGTTTGTAGAAGTCGGTGGGGAGGAGATCTGGAATCACTTCACCCTGGGGAAATGATTCAATGATGATTGTTTCAGGGAGTGAAATGGAGGAGAAAGGGGTTGCGATGGGAAACGCAACTGCATGCCGCATAGTGCGGCGGCTCAACATCCCGAGAACACTGGTACGCTTGCACGAATTAGCTTTTGCAGTTCAGCGATCACTGAGCTAGCTCCACGACCACCCTCATTTTACTGCCCCACTGTGGAGGGACGTGCAGGAATTCGCCAAAGGGGAAGCAGAGTGCCGGCTCCTAGAATGGCTACTCTCAATATTTTAGTTCCTTGGAGTATTTCCCTCAACCTCTGGGCAATGGTCCGCGGTGGAAGGGCCAGGAACCGAAGGTGAGGCACAGAACACAAACCCCGGCCCCCACCCGCAGGGATTAGACGCCGGTATGCTCTCTGCGCGTGCGTCAATTTTCCCTTTCGGAGCAGGCGCGGCATTGGCGGTCCTGAGGGGGAGGAGCCAGGCTGTTTCCAAGGCGACGGAGTGGCGGCCTCGGTGGTGGATTGAGCGGGTCTGGACCAGCTTCCCAGAGGGCTGCGCGCGCTCGGCGGTCGGCGCTGCCATGGCGAGCCTGCTGAAGAAGGTGAGGCGGCCGGAGGTCACTGGATGCGGGCCGTCGGGTGGTCAGCCCGACGGCCCCGCGTGCGGCGGGTGGCGGAACCGGCGCGGGCGGGGCGTGGGCGCTCGGTGTGCTCGGCCTTCGGGGGCAGAAGGGAGCTCGGGGCGGGCGGCACCGAGACGCCGGGGGTGGGATTGCGGCTCTGCTCCGGCTCAGCGTGGGGGGCGCGCGGAGCGGTCACCGGCCTGAACGGCGTGTTGTTTTTGCGCAGACCACCGGCCTCGTGGGACTGGCGGTGTGCGAGACGCCGCACGAGGTGGGTACCCCTGTCCGGCCTTCTCCTCGCGTCCCCGAGGACGACGGCAGCCCCGCGACCTTGTTCCCCGGAAGGTTACTGCGACGGGGGCGTTTCCAGCCCAGAATTACCGCTCCTCCTCCTGAGCCCTTGAGAGTTGATCCGGTGCCACACGATTTTCCTTAAATTGTAAAAGAGATCGATAGGAGATCAATGGAAGGACTTGGGTGCATGCAAATAAGCATAACCGATGGACACCAGACACGGGGGGTGGGATAAGGGCATGTGCGGGGCGGGGGGCGGGAGGCGGGGAGAGGCCGGGGGAAGGTCAATGGGGGGAAAAAGGAGACATATACTACTATTTGTAATACTTTAAACAAGAAAGTAAAATTTAAAAAAGAATAGAAAAAATAAATAAAAACATATATATGATAAGGCATAGACATGAAGAAATTACAGCTAAAGTGAAGTATTTTTTTAAAAAACAGTTGTCTTTTTTTTTTTTTTCTTTAAGCTGTGAAACTTTTTAAAGTGTCCCATTTTAATTTTTGGTGGTATTTTAAAATAGACATTTGTATGATTTGTCTTTTCAGAGGTTAAGAATATTGTACACAAAGATTCTTGATGTTCTTGAGCAAATCCCTAAAAATGCAGCATATAGGAAATACACAGAGGAGATTACAAATGAGAGGCTGGCTATGGTGAAAGCGGTAAGTAGCGGGCTTAATTTTGCGTGCTTGGATTTATGGTATCCAAGGCAACATTTAACAACAACAGAAATGGAGTTGCTTTTTTTTTTTTTTTGCATATTCTGCTCACTTTCCTCTTATTTCTATTCTTTTTCCTTCCATGCTTCTCTTCTGTCCTTTCTCTTCTTTCATTCACCAAACACCTGCTTACTGAGAGCTTCCTATATGCAAGGCCCTAAAGATGCTGGAGTAAAGGAATAAGATCAAGTCCGTTTCCTAAGTTAACACTGTGCCTCTTTTACCTCTCTTTCCTATCCAGTCCTTTATTGATCTTTTATTTTTTACATCAGTCTTTTAGATACATCAATCTTCATCCTTTTTTTCTAGAGTAGAGAATGAAAACAAAACAAAAAAAAGTGTGTTGTGTTTAAAGAAAACTGTCAGAAGCAACTCTTACAAAGTGCGTTGTTGCAAAAAGAAGAGGACCACATTAGTCACTTAACTACAGAATTTTATTGAGCATTTTAAGGACTGAATGTCTGTGTCCCCTTAGAACAGTGGTTCTCAACCTGTGGGTCGTGACCCCTTTGGGGGTCGAACGACCTTTTCACAGGGGTCGCCTAAGACCATCGGAAAAACACATATATAATTACATATTGTTTTTGTGATTAATCACTATGCTTTAATTATGTTCAATTTGTAACAATGAAAATACATCCTGCATATCAGATATTTACATTACGATTCATAACAGTAGCAAAATTACAGTTATGAAGTAGCAACGAAAATAATTTTATGGTTGGGGGCCACCACAACATGAGGAACTGTATTAAAGGGTCACGGCATAAGGAACGTTGAGAACCACTGCTTTAGAGTGTGTATGTTGAAGCCTGATGAGGTTCCTGTGGCTGGAACCTCTATGGAAGTAATAAGGTTAAGGAGGTGATACGGCTGGTGCTCTGACCCAGAAGAGTTAGTGTCCTTAGGAGAAGAGACACCAGAATACTACATGAGGACACAGTGAGAAGGTGGCTCTCTGCAAGCCAGGAAGATAGCTTTCACAAGAAACCTACCCGGCCAGACCTTGATCCTGGACTTTCAGTCTCCAGAACTGTGAGAAAATAAATTTCTGTTGCTTAAGCCACCCAATCCATGGTATTTTGTAGGGAGCCTGAGCAGACAAATATAAGCAGGTAACAGCTTCCAAATCAAAGGCTCTAGACCAGTGATTCTCAACCTTCCTAATGCTGCGACCCTTTAATACAGTTCCTCAAGTTGTGGTGACCCCCAACCATAAAATTTTCGTTGCTACTTCATAACTGTAATTTTGCTACTGTTATGAATCGTAATGTAAATATCTGATATGTATTTTCATTGTTATAATTGAACATAATTAAAGCTTAGTGATTAAATTATATATGTGTTTTCCGATGGTCTTAGGCGACCCCTGTGAAAGGGTCGTTCGACCCCCAAAGGGGTCGCGACCCATAGGTTGAGAACCACTTCTCTAGACAGTAGACGGCTTCTGATTCTTTTATACCAAACTATATTACACTATTGTCAAATTCCCACACTAGCACTTATTTCATGAACTTTTGCAGTTATCCAAAATTATGTTCATAAACTCCAAAAGTAATTGACATATATGCAATAAGTAGTCCAATGTAAAGAGCTTTTATCATTTCCTTAGGTATACAACAAGACAATGCAATTTGATGTGGAACTTTTAGCTTGGTAATTGTGGAATTAATTTAATTGTGGAGGCTAAAGTCTCCAAAGGGGAAATTAGCATTTCTTTTCATTTTTCTTAAGGACAGTGGGCTTATATATTTTTTCCCATTACAGAGTAAGAAATTTCCCTTTTTCCTTTCATAAGGTGAATGTCTTCAACTCTATTTTATTCTTTCTCTTCTTTCCTTCTCAGATAGCCGTAAAATGTATATTGTTCTATCTTAAAAGAAAAAGAAAACTTTTTATATCTTCCTTTACTTTTGCCCTGTTTCTCTTTTCTCTCATAGCCACTGTCAAGTGAAGAATAGTTCACTGTCATTTCTTTCACTTACTAGTTCTAAAATCGTTTTCCCTGGCCTGTGCTGTTTGAATTGCCTGCCTTTTAATTGATTGGTCTGTGTATAGTCCCATTCTACATTATTGTATATCCTACACTGCCAGTACAGTGATATTTTTTCAATATGTGATTACAGTGTCTTTCTTCTTAAAAACTTTACCATGGTTTTCTGTCAGTGTTGCTCAAAGACTGAGTTTATAGGTTTATGCTGAGCTGGCTGTGGAAACTCAACTTTATCCTTATCTGCATGATTTTGATGTACAGTCAGGTTTGGAACCACTGGCTTACATGATAAAATCCTTGATGGATGGAAGGCCTCCAAGGTCTAGCTCTAGGTTATCTTCCCAATCTTATCTTACCATTTCCTGTTTTGTGCGCTATGCTCAGCAATACCACACTGCTGACAGTTATGGGAATTTCAGGCAACTTTATTTTTGTCTCCCCCCCCCTTCACCCCCCCCCCCCCCCCCCCCCCTTCTTGGAATGCTTACCTTCCTTATCTGTCTGGAAGTTCTTACTCAGTCCTCAAGATCCATTACCTTCTCTGTGAAACGTTTTCTTACATCCCTGAGTAGAGATTGACTGCTTCCATTGTACCTATCACGCCGTGTTTTATTTATGTCTTCTCGACTAGTCCATAAGTTACTAATGAATGATGATTGCATTCGTCTTGTATCCAAGAACCTAGAAAAGTACCTGGCACTCATATAAGGTCCCTCAGAAATGTTTGCTTATTCAAAAGGCTAATTACAAATAGTTTTTAACAACCCCTTACACTACATAATAGTTATATTGCTGATTCCTGTTTTTGGTTAAATTACCACAGATTTTTAACTCCCCTTTAAGCCACGCAGAGTCTCCGTGAATATTGTTATGATTGTAAAGTATCTATTTCCTAAGCCTAAAATGGAAATAAAAGTAAATATTTTTACAGATTATACTAGGGAGATAGTAATAGCATATTGGTGTAAAGCACTGGTTTGTAGCCTGTTCAATGATTTCATCTTAGTTCTAATACTAATTTGCTAAATGACTGTTGGCATATTGTCCATATTCTCTGTCTCAATTTTCTCATCTATAACTTGGGTATACTAATATCAACCTTGAGCACTTATTGTTAGGACTGATTGAGGTAATTTATGTAAAGTGCTTAACACAGTTGCACGTGTTAAGAGATCGTATACAAGGGAAGACTTGCATAGAAGTGAAGGAACAAGCTGTGCAGATATCCTGGGTTCACCAGCATATGCCCTGAGACAGGACATGCCAGTTTCTGTAGAGAATATTTTTGTTCTTCTCCCGATCTTTATTCCATTTCTGGGCAACCCTCCCTCCCCCCCACCACCACTATATTTATACTTATTTACATATGTATGTAGAGGACATGGTTTTTGGTTCTCAAAAAACTCAAGTCTATTAGAAAATAAGCAACTATATGTCATGAATGTACTATACTAGCATTCTCTTTTTTTTTTTAAAGACTTCCTTTTATTGAAGGATTTATATACCCAAAGAAATGTGCAGAAATCATGACTTTTCACAAAATCATCACACCCAACCCATGTTAACATCAAATCAAAAGAGAGGACATTTCCAGAACACCAAAATCCTCTCTTGTTCCAATTAGTTATTAACCTCCTAAAGATAACTATACTGACCTCTGACATCACATATTCCTTTTGCTTTGGTTTTGAATGGAACCACCAGCATGTACTCTTTTGTGTCTGGTTTCTTTCGCTTAATATTAATTTTGAGAGAATCCTTGTTTATAGTTTGTTCATTCTCATGGCTGTATAGTATTCTATTATATTCAAACATTGTAGTTTATTCATTCTATGATATGTGGTCATTTGGATTGTTTGTAATATGAAGCTGTGATTTGTGCTTCTTTGAATTTTCTTGAACATGTCATTTGGTTAACATATTATGCATTTCTTTTTAGTTTACACCTAAGAGTGCAATTCTGGGTCATAAATTAGCTACTATTTTTAATGCTAACGGTGTCAGAGGAAATACAGGAAATAATAAGAAAATAAAGTGGTATTTTAAAATCTGTATTTTAGAAAGACTGAATTAGGCATTTTTTTTTACTCTTGATAAACATGTTAATACATGTTTAATAATATTAAGATAGAAAAACATTAAAATAGAAAGATGAAATCGGTTTCCACCAACTATTTGATAAAAATTAGTAAGTATACGATGAGAGAAAAATTAATTACATTTGTTACAGCAAGTGCATTTTTTATATATGAGTTTTTAAAATATATGATATTGAAACATTCAGATATTGTGTTTACATATTTTTCTGTTTTTTTTTTTCCCCCCCTTAAATTATAGGAACCAGATGTTAAAAAATTAGAAGACAGGCTTCAGGGTGGCCAAATAGAAGAGGTGATTCTTCAGGTAAAGAAAAAGTTGAATATTTAGATGTTTGGCTTCAAAAGTTCAGAGACATAATGTATTGAGGCACAAAACTGACATTCCAGAAAGAAAGGAATACTAAATTTCTATTATCAACTCATCAAACATAAGACTAATCACAAGTAGAAAATACTTCTAATGTATATAATACAATTTTTAATTAAATTGGGGGAAATGATGCCCCCCCCTTTTTTAGTTGTGCATTTACCCACCAATTACTAGTAAGATTAAATGTTAAAAACAATGTTCTTATATTTCATGTTCTATAAATTATTAGTATTTAAGAAATTTTTTAATTGCTTTTTTAGAGAGAGACACACATTGATTTGTTGTTCCACTTATTTATCCATTGATTGGTGATTCTTGTATGTTCCCCGACTGGGGATCAAACCCACAACCCTGGCTTATCTGGATGACACTCCAACCAACTGAACCACCCAGCTAGGGCAATTATTAATATTTTGTTGTTGTTGTTAGTCCTCACCTGAGGATATTTTTCCATTGATTTTTAGAGAGAGTGGAAAGGGAGGGGAAGAGATAGGGAAACATTGATGTGAGAGAGATACATCGATTGGTTGCCTCTCATATGAGCCCTGACCAGGGCTGGAGATTGAGCCTGTAACTGAGGTACATGCCCTTGACCAGAATCTGACCTAGGACTCTTCAGTCCGTGGGCCCACACTCTATCCACTGAGCCAAACCAGCTAAGGCGATATTTTTATTCTATAATTTGTTTTTCTTTTTTTTTTTTTTTTTTTTTTTTTTAATATATTTTATTGGTTTTTTACAGAGAGGAAGGGAGAGAGATAGAGAGTTAGAAACATCGATGAGAGAGAAACATCGACCAGCTGCCTCCTGCACATCTCCCACTGGAGATGTGCCTGCAACCCAGGTACATGCCCTTGACCGGAATCGAACCTGGGACCCTTCAGTCCGCAGGCCGACGCTCTATCCACTGAGCCAAACCGGTTTCGGCTATAATTTGTTTTTCTTACATATTTCTTTGAGAGTTGTTTTAAAATAAAAGAGATACTAACCTTAATCTTTTGCCATATTGCCTAAACATTTTTTTTTAGCCTGTTGTTTTGTCTTTTGACTTCAATTGGATATTATCTCCCATATGTAGAGGTTTTAAAAATTTTTATTTGGCCCTAACCGGTTTGGCTCAATGGATAGAGCGTCGGCCTGCGGACTCAAGGGTCCCAGGTTCGATTCTGGTCAAGGGCATGTACCTTGGCTGCAGGCATATACCCAGTAGGGAGTGTGCAGGAAGCAGCTGATCGATGTTTCTCTCTCATCGATGTTTCTAACTCTGTATCCCTCTTCCTTCCTCTCTGTAAAGAATCAATAAAATATATTTTTAAAAAAATTTTATTTGGATAAATAATCCTCCCTCTATATACTCTCATGTCTTACTCTTATGTGAGTCTTATAAATATTCAGTTCTGTTTCATTTATTTTTTACACTAGAGGCCCAGTGCACAAAAATTCGTGCACTGGGGGGCTCCCTCAGCCTTACTTGCTTCCTCTCACAGTCCGGGAGACCTCAGGGGATATCCTACTGACAGCTTAGGCCCACTTCCCCCCCACCCCCCCCCCCCCACCAGGGAGCTCCCCCGGGGAGCGGGCCTAAGCCGCAGTCTGGTCTCCCTCTGCTGGAGGCGAGGGGCCAGTCATGGGAAGCCACTGCCCCCATCACCCTCTCGCTGCTGCTTCTGCCTCTGGTCTTCCTCTGCGGGAGGCGACTGGGCTGATCAGGGCAAGGCGACGCCCTCATCACTCTGCTGCTGCTGCCACTGCCAGCCACTGCTGAGCTTCGGCCCGGCCCTTGCAGCAGCTGCCGCCATGCCAGCTGCGGCTTGCCTGGGCTTGAGTCTCAGCCTCGGCCCTCATAGGAGCTGCCGCCATGCCATCCATGGCTTGCCTGGGCCTGGGTCTCGGCCTTGGACCCCCAGGCCTGGCCGCACTCAGAGCTGGGAGGAGGTGGGACTCCCAGGCAGGCTCCGTGCCGCACCTGCAGCATCAAGACCAGCCACGCCCACCTGCGTGCACCCGCTGTGCGCCCAGCCATCTTGTGACGGCCTGGTGACTACTTAGCCTTTTATTAGTAGGGATTTTTTTGAATTTTTCAAAAATGTAATCATTTTTTTCTTAAGTTTTCTTGCCTTTTATTAAAGGGTAAATAAGAGGAAATATTTGAAATTATTGTAGATTAGGGAAGTATTTCACTAATAGACATATTTAAAAGCATTGTTAGATGGCTCCGTTAAAAGAAAAATAGGGCATTCAGACAGCTTTTGATGAATGTCCTGTTTCAATCATTAGAGGCCTATTTTCCTGGCCTTTCTTTTCATTAGCATAAGGTACTAGATGTAGAGTATGGGAACTTACTGCAAACTTATTATTGTCCTCTTCCTAATCCTCTTTCTTTTCTACCTGATTTCACTTTGATCATGACTTTAGTTGATAAATTATCAAGCAATTGTAGTCTCATGATACATTCATTTTTAAGTCAGTTTTGCAGTTCTGCACATTTTCATGGGCAATATAAGATTAATATTTCTATATAATAAAAGGGTGATATGCAAATTGACCCTAATGCCAGAACGACCGGTCGCCTCCTTGGCAGCACTAAGGATGTCAGTCAGACATCCCCCGGGAGCTCCTGGGCTGCCAGAGGGATGTCTGACTGCCACCTAAGCCCGATGCCCCAGGGAGCGAGCTTAAGCTGGCAGGTGGACATCCTCTGAGGGGTCCCGGACTGCGAGAGGGCGCAGGCCGGGCCAAGGGACCCCCGCCCCCTAGTGAATGAATTTTTGTGTACCGGGCCTCTAGTGTTTCATATAACCCAATATATCTAAAATATTATTGAAACTTGAGTATTATAAAAAATTGAGATATTTTACATTCTTTTTTATACTAAATCTTCAAAATTTGATGTGTATTTTAATACGTGCAGCACATCTGAATTTGAACTAGCTACATTGTAAGTGCTCACTCAGTAGTCACATGTAGATAGTGGTTACCATATTGGACAGCTCAGTCTAGAGCTATAGTAAGAGAGGGATGAGGAAAGGATAGTGTGTCAGAAGCTAGAGACGAGGGAAGGAGTGGGCTACAAGGGCTGTATGCAATGGGGTCCAGCTCTCTGAAATAAGGCTGGCTTCACTGATGGGTAGAGCTGGACAGCCTCCCCACACTACAGTGCTTTGGGGGCATAGAGAAAGCATGAATATTCAAGAGACCCAGATCAGGGAAATGGCCATCCTAAGGGATATTTTTAATCAGTATTTATACTGTTTTCTTATTTCAGCCTTGGTAAATACTTCTACCTCCAGATTTCCTGTAGTCTACCATTTAACTCATTGTTTATATACATTTTAGACTGTTGCTGCTAAACATAGATTGGCTGTTTTGAGCCACTTGAGAATTATAGCTTCTGCTAGGATGAATCTAAGCACTTATTCTGTTTTGAATTCCTTCCATGACATCCTGACAAGTGTTCAACAGTATTCTCCTAAGTTGGCCAGCATTGTCATAGGACTCTGTTCTAGAAAAAATGTGAAATAATAAGATATATAAAATATATTTGTTAGATGTGTTATGAATTGTATTTGAAAGGAAAAAGCGAATGTAACAATCTGATTAAGGAAACTAGTTCAATCAAAAATATTTTTGTGCGCCTACTGCATTCTACATTCCATAGATCACTGTTTTACAGACTGGTCTCAAGTGATTATGGGTAATGAAATCAGATAAGTGGGTTGTGTCTAGTACTTAAAAAAATACAACAGAGCCTGGCTGGCATGGCTCAGCAGTTGAGTGTTGAACTATGAACCAGGCACATGCTGGGTTGCAGGCTCAGGGCCATGTATAAGGCAGCTGATCAATGATTCTCTCTTATCATTGATGTTTCTCTCTCTCCCTTTCCCTTACTCTCTGAAATCAGTAAAAAAATTTGTTAAAAAATACAATAGAATATAGAATGTATCACAGCTAGTAAATGTAATATTATTTTCTTGGAATTATATGTGTGTGTTATAGATCCCTTAGTAAAATTTTATTTTGTTTCTTTTGTTTTTACTCTGGACCGTGGTAAAATAAAATTTGAAAGCCATTGACATCAATGAAGAGACATACTTTTGCTTCTCAAAGAATTTGTAGTCTAATGGTGAAATAGACAATTAAGATAAAAAAACTCACCAATTATACTTTTGAACTAGAATCTAATATCAAATTTTAATCAAATAGGAGAAATAAAAATCTATTCTTTCTTACTCTTGGTAGTTACATAACTGTTGACAGTTAAGGTAATATTAATTAATAATATTGAACATTTGATAGAACAGCTTATTAGGTACGACTATGAAAATAGTAGCTTAGTAGTTATATTTTAGTTATTAGCTATGATACATGTCTATGAAACAGTATAAGCAAATGATTTTTTAAAAATATTTTATTGACAGGCTGAAAATGAACTAAGTCTGGCAAGAAAAATGATACAGTGGAAGCCATGGGAGCCTTTAGTGGATGAGCCTCCTGCCAACCAATGGAAATGGCCAATATAATCATCATCAAATAACTTGTGTGTTGAAGGGAAAATGATGTGATTAAATGTTCTGTTATATCAAAAATGTTTCCATATTATTGACATCTTAGAATCAAGAAAACTGATAATGCAGAACGTTTTTAGGAGACTTGTAAAAACTGATAATTATGGTAATAGGGACTTGTGAATCCATTTTTGTTAAAGCATTCAAATTGTCCTATATAATAAAACCCTAATATGCAAATCAACCGAATGGCGGAACAACCAGTCACTATGACGTGCATTGATCACCAGGGGGCAGACACTCAATGCAGGAGCTGCCCCCTGGTGTTCAATGCACTTCCACAGGGGGAGCTCCGCTCAGCCACAAGCCAGGCAGAGGGCTGCGAGTGCAGCAGCGGTGGTGGGAGCCCCTCCCGCCTCCTCAGCAGCACTAAGGATATCCGACTGTGGCTTAGGCCTGTTCTTCGTGGGGAGCGGGCCTAAGCCTTCAGTCAGACATCCCCCCTGGGCTGCCAGAGAGATGTCTGACTGCCAGCTTAGGCCCGTTCCCCTGGGGAGCGGGCCTAAGCTGGCAGGTGGACATGCTCAGAGGGCTCCCAGGCTGTCAGAGGGATGTCCGACTGCCAGCTTAGGCCTGATTCCCCAGGGAGCAGGCCTAAGCCCGCAGTCGGACATCCCTCGAGGGGTCCCCAACCGTGAGAAGGCGCAGGCCAGGCTGAGGGAATGCCTCCCCACCCCCCACCCCCCCCCCACCCCCCTGCACAAAATTTTGTGTATTGGGCCTCTAGTTTCAAAGATAATATATTTTTAAATAGAGGTTCTAGGAAGATTTGAAAGTTAATTGGAAAAATTCTTACATGTTTTGAAACCAGAAAGGAAGTTATTGCTTAAACAAATGTATAGGTCACTATTTGAAATGAAGTAGCAAGAGTAAAAACCATTAAATTAGAATTGATTGTAGTTGAGGAAATTGATTTGTATTTGAAAGAAAGATTTATTTACAGTGGTAGTTGGAAAACTTTTTTTAGGAGGTCTCATTTAAGGGAGCTAGGTTTCTGGTCCTTAACCAAAGTACATCAGAATAGAAAGAGAATTTCTGTACCAGAAGAGAGATTAAGAGTTTCTAAAGTTTATCTGGCATATGGATAGGCTTATTTTCAAAACATCTTAGTTGTATAGTTATAACTTGCAAGTGAAATCACTAAGGAGTTTTTATAAGTTTCCAATATGAGTATAGGTGGTTTTCAAACAGAACATAAAGCTGTTCAAGGAAAAAAGTGATTGATATGTTTAAGGGTAAACAAAAATAAAATTACTTTTCAGGTGTCCTCCTCTTTTCTTTCTAGCCCTATATCATTCTAAAAATTTAGTTAAATTTGGTATTTCTTGCCTTCAAAGATAGTACTTTTGGGTGTCTGTGTGAATGTGAATGTGTATGTGCATGTGTATTTTACTATCTCTGTGGCAAAGCAGAATCAGAATGAGAAAAAAATTATATTTTTCTTTTTCCCAATATATTCCCTTATAGAGCTGTACATTGAATGCTTAATAAATATTAAATAAAGTGGATTGAGTTACTTTTCAGCAGCCAGACTGTAAAGGGAAAGCTTCTGTGGGGAAGTGGGGAAAAGCATTAGAGGGAGAGGGTGAAGTCCAGGGCCTCTCATTCCCATGATTCTAGTGCCATTGTGAACTCTAAATGGAGGCAAGTTGTAACTTCTCAGAATGGCCTATTTCCTTCTCTGTAAAAGAAGTAGAATTTGTGATTTATAATTAACTTTTCAATTCTAAACATTTGCTTTAATATGTAATACATTGTATTTATTCAGATCAAAATACATGATTGATCCTAAGGCATGTTTGCATAGATGCTTTCAGGATAATTTTTTAACCAACCATAAAAAGGTGGCTTGATGTGCCTTTGTCATATATTTAGCGCTAGTTCTCCCATGATTCTTGGGTATCTTATATATTTCATCAACAAAGCTCCAGTAGCTATTGATAAAAGGGAGCCTATTGATGTTTGCAGTTGAAATGTTCGTTGTAGTATAGTAGTAGTTGTAGTAATTATTATTAGAACTAGAGGCCCATTGCACAGATTCGTGCACCAGTGGGGTCCCTCAGCCTGCCCTGTGCCCTCTCGCAGACCAACATCCCCCAAGAGATGTAGTAGTGTACGAAGTGGCAAGCGGCTGGGGAGGAGCCCAAGCCCAGGCCAGCACTGCGCCGCTCCTGCTCATCCTGGCCCCGCTGCTCTGCTACTGCCGCCACTTGGTAGTGCTGCCGCAGAGGCGGGAAAGGCTCCTGCCGCTGCAGCTGAGCTTGCCAGCCATGAGCCTGGCCTCTGGCGCCCGTTGGTCAGCTGAGCAGTGCTCCTGCTGTGGGAGCGCAGTGACCACCAGGGGGCAGCTCATGCATGGAGCGTCAGCCTCCTGGTGGTCAGTGCGCATCATAGCGACTGGTTGTTCGGTCGCTTAGGCTTTTATATCCTGTATAATAAAAGCCTAATACGCAAATTGACTGAACAGCGGAACGACAGGTGGAATGACTGGTCGCTATGACGAGTACTGACCACCAGGGAGTAGATGCTCAACACAGGAGCTGCCCCCAGCCTGCAGGCTCTAGGCCAGGCAAAGCGGCTGCCAGCAGGACCCCCGCCCCCCGTCACCCCACAGATTGGCCTTGATCACCGGCCAGGCCTAGGGACCCCACCCGTGACGAATTTTGTGCACTGGCCTCTAGTGTATAGATAATAGCTAATGTTTGTTAATGTTTGCCAGGCACTAAAAGTACTTGACTGATTTCACTTATTAAATCCGTATGACAGCTAAGAGTGAGACCCTGAAAATTATCTTCATTTTCCAGAAAAGGAAACCAGAATCCAAGGTGAGTAATGCTCCCCTGCAATTGTGCAACATAGGGATCCTGGAGAAATTGAGACAGAGAGATGGTGTAATAACATACCCAGGGTTGCATAGCTAGTAACATGGAGCTATATTTTGAACCTAGGACAGTCTTGCTCCAGAACTCCTGCCCTAACCATTGTATTATTCCTTACGAATCTTGAGATGTCACTCCTGCTGAGCTATATGGGCTGTACCAAAAGAATCTAGATCCTGCTTTCTTCACTTTTTCTGTCAAAGTACATATAAAGAATAACTATGAACAGAAGTAGTCAACTGGATTTTACTTTGTGCAAAAATCTGCACTTGGATCACAGGCTGATAATTGGTAGGTATCTGAAAGGCATTGCAGTGTGCTCCATCATCCTCACATTTCATAACTGCCATTCCAACTGCCCATACAACCTTACACTCTATTGCTTTTTCTCTTTCAAATGTTTTCAGTTGCTTCCTATAAACTTCCAGATTAAGCTTTCCTGACCAATTGGAGATGTGTTCTTCTATTTAAAGATATTCAATGTTGCTTAGTGGTGTCTAGATTAATGTGAGTGCTTTTCAGAATGGCCCATTTCAATTTTCCTTAAGTTCCTCATATGTTTTATTCAATTACCATAATCCAGGCAATTCAAAAGAGAAGCTGATCAACTTGAGCTTTGTAAACAAACAAACAAAAAAAACAGCAGGAAAATCAATGCCCCCTTTCTATCTGTGGACTGAATGCAGAATATTCAAATTTATGGGCATGCTTCATTTTGGGATGAAAATGGTTTGTGTGATTTTTTATTTAACCTCTAATGATTTTGAAAGTGAAAAGTTATAAGGATAATAGGTATAAGTCATAACTGTCCTGGGCAAACAGGGTATGTGGCACCCACTTGGAGTAAGAATCAACTCTGAGGGTCGCCATCTCTTCTATACCAGGAGAAGTTGGTGTAGTCTGTCATCTGAATAGAAAGAATATGATGCCATTAGTGGCAACCATCATATGCCACCAGGCTTCACTCTTCATTATTCTCCTTTCCTACCTTTCCCTCAACTTTGGGGATGGAAGGAGTTTATTTTGATTGTAGTATTTCCTCTCTCTCTCTCTCTCTCTCTCTCTCTCTCTCTCTCTCTCTCTCTCTAAATGAATTACATTTTTAATTGATTTTTAGAGAGAGAGGAATAGAGAAATAGAAACATTGATGAGAGAGAATCAGCAGCTGCTTCCTGCTTCCTTATAGGATATCGATCTCATAACCTGGACATGTGCCCTGACCAGGAATCGAGCAGGTGACCTCTTGGTTCATGTATCGCTCAACCACTGAGCCACACTGACCTAAAATGTAGAGAGGTGAAGCTGAGTTTTTGTTGTTATAATGCCAAAGAGGTTTATTTGCATGGATAACAATGAGGGTTAAAATACTAGATAAAAAGGAAAGAAAACAGTCTGTCAAATGGAGATCAAGATTCTTAAGTAGCTGACTTTGGGACTTACTACAATGGGAAGACTTGCTGTATTGCCTTTAGGATTTCACTTATATGCAGAATCTAATGAACAAAATAAAATAGAAACAGATACAGAAAACAGACTAACAGCTGTCAAAGACTAACACCTGTGGAGTTGTGTGAAAAAGTTGAAGGGATTAAAACACCTCATAGACAAAAGTATGGTGATTACAAGAGGGAGAGCAGGGTGGGCACAGGTAGAAAGTAAAACGGGGATAAATGGTGCTGGAAAGAGACTTGACTTTGGATGGTGAACACACAAAACAATATACAGATGATGTATTATATAATTGCACACCTGAAACCTACATAATTTTATTAACCAATGTCCACTTCCCTCAACCCCCACCAAAAAAAGTTGTCTCTTCACCTGATGTTCAGCAGGCTTTTCAAACAGGCCTCTCCGCTGGACTAGTTCTAATTTCTTCTCACAACCATGGTGATAATTCAGATAGGCTAAACTCCAAAAATGTTGGAAAACAGAAAACTTTTTCACAACTCATTGGAAGCACAATCTGACTGGAATTGACATAAGGCTACTAGTATTGTAGTCTTTACCCCACTTTAATGTGAATATGATGTATTTTACTATAGAAGTATTAATGTACTTGATTCTGTTTCTATGATTCTATTTCTCCAGGCCCACTGAATGTGTCACAGGATATATAGTAAATGCCCATATTAGTTCTCAAAAATGGGAAAGTCCTAAATTTCAAACACAGCTGTTCCTTATGGGTACAGAAAAGGGACTATGGAAATACTATCTGTAGTTCTAGTCTCTTCACTAGCTCACAAATTTAATCCATATAGATGATTTCCAAAGCATAACTTTAGGTCCTTGGTTTTCTAAATTCTTCTAATATGTGTTTTAATTCACTCATTTATATCAAAACACATTTTAGCCTGAAGTAAAAATGAGAAATATTTCGAAATGCTTGATTTCATAAAGCCACTAGGTGACATCTTTAAAAGAATAAAGAACTGGGGCTGAGAGGAGGTGGCTAAAGGGGGGGAAAATTGGGGGACATCTGTAATACTATCAACAACAAAATAAAATAATAAATAAAAGCCAAACAACAAAGCATTTATTGTATAATAAATGCTGAGATAAATAAAGGTAGGTGTTTCATAAGAAATAAAGATAAGTCATTTTGGGCAATAAATCCCAAGAAAATGAATGTACAGGTTTATTGTGACCAGTAAATATAAAATGATATAAAATTACTTTTCCACTTTAAGAATTGACTCTTTCCCATTGGTTGTTTTCATCTTGCATTTACATTTTATTTTATACAACCAAATAGTTACTGTGTGTGTGTGTGTGTGTAATTTTGATGTGCTAATAACCTTTCCAACCTGCATAGAATGGAGCGCCTGGAAGCCTAGCAATTAAATTAGGCCCATATGGTTGCATAAGATCATCTCCACAGTGAACTATAAATAAAATGTGAACATGTAGTGGGTATCCAACCACATTTCACACTGTGAAGTACTTGCTTGACACTCTACCACCAGGTTCTCTTCTCTCCATCTCATGCCTCTATGCCTAACCCTAGTTTTTTTCATACGTGGAGGTCAGTGGATGATAAATTTGAAAGAGGAGAGCTAGAAGGGTGAAGATATGCTATGATTTTGGAGATGGGAGTCGGGGAGTATGTGGAAGCACTTGTCTGCACACCTCCATTCGCACCTGGTTTACCCATAAAAGACTAACCCTGGTTATATGAATGGTCTTCCCCCTTTCCTCTGATCTTCATAAATATGTGGACGCATGCAGTGATTTAAATGCACTTGCTTTCATATAAATCCATTATTAAAGCCAGTTTTATCTGACAATATTTTATATTGTATTAGTAACAAACATATTTTAAAATAGGGTGAAGACTGAAAAATGACACTGAGTAGTAAGAAGTTATTGGGAGATAATAAAATTTTTTAAAAATATATTTTTATTGATTTCAGAGAGGAAGGAAGAGGGAGAGATAGAAACATCCATGATGAGAGAGAATCACGGATTGGCTGCCTCCTGCAAGTTCCGCACTGGGGATCGAGCCCACAACCCGGGCATGTGCCCTTTACGGGAATCGAACCTGGGATCCTTCATTTCCCAGGCCGACGCTCCATCCACTGAGCCAAACCGGCCAGGGCCATAAGAATATAATTTTAATAGACATAAAGGAATGAAGACATTGAACATGATGAAGGAGGAATGAACCTGTACTATATATAACAAAATTTTAATTTTATTACTTAATCTTATCTTTTAAAATAGTAAAGGGTGTTAAACATGATAGCATAGATTAGTAGTTTAAACTAGAGGCCCTGGACCAGCGCTTCTCAACCTGTGGGTCTCGACCCCTTTGGCGGTCGAATGACCCTTTCACAGGGGTCGCCTAAGGCCATCCTGTATATCAGATATTTACATTACGTTTCATAACAGTAGCAACATTAAAGTTATGAAGTAGCAACAAAAATAATTTTATGGTTGGGTCACAACATGAGGAACTGTATTTAAAGGGCCAGAAGGTTGAGAACCACTGCTCAGGACTCATACTGCTGGGTTTAATCTGCCTCTCTCATTAAACCTCTAATTTTAGTTTCCTCATTAGTAAAATGGGGCTAACTAATCACAGTTCTTCCTTAATAAAATCATTGTAAGAATTAAATTAGAAATATATCCCTTCCCCCCATCCCCTCCCCAGTGCTGCACCCCACTTTTGTCTGTGGGCACGGGCTATGCACATATGCATATACATTTACTGGTTGATCTCTTCCCTCCCTCCCCCTTCCCTCTGAGGCTCCTCAGTCTGTTGCATGCTTCCGTGTCTCTGGATCTATTTTACTCATCAGTTTATTTTGTTCATTAGATTCCACATGAGTGACAGCTAAACTTTAAAAATATGTATTAAAATATATAGATAAAGTGCTTAGTAAGAAAATACTTAATAAGTGTTAGCTATTACTTTAAGGCAGCCACATTAAATTTGTTACTACATTTGAAATAGGAACATAAACGATCCTTTCCCCCAATTCTTTATAAACCTCAATTTAAAGAACGTATGATGATAGGAAAAAAACAAAAACAAAACACCAATCCAACCCTTCTCCTGAGTTAAAAGGGGGAATTATTTTAATAGCTCCCGACTCCCTTTTCTTTTCGGTTGCCAGGAAGCTAAGAGCCAAGTTATAAATTTAACAAAAAGCAAGCAGGCACCGACTGTTGTACATCTGGGTTCTCGTTTGTCAAGATCTTCATTCTCATTTCATATTTAAGTTTTCTATAATCCTGATTTCTTACATCTGTAGCGTAGAGAGCTGTGCTCTCTCACTAGTGGACAAGGGAGCTGGGAGAGCGGTTAGAGTCCGATTCCCTTTCAAATCTAACCCGCGGTAACAGCGGTGCTCGCCCCTGGCCCCGCCCCTCCTCCCCTCGCCCTTTCCCCGTCCCCACTCCCCAGTCCCCACTCGCCCCGCCCATCCCCTGATTCTGCTCCGCCCCCGCCCCGACTCCACCCCGCCCCTCCTCCCCTGGCCCTTTCTCTCCCCTCCCCAGTCCCCAGTCCCCACTCGCCCCGCCCCATCCCCTGAATCCGTTCCGCCCCCGACTCCGCCTCATCCCGCCCCTCCGCTGCCATTCTTTCCAGCGCGAGAACCTTCTCTTCTCGCGAGCCGCGTTGCTAGGATACTGCGGGTAACAGAGCATCCAGCCGTTGCGGACCTTTCGGAGCCCAAGAAACCACTGGGACCGAGTCGCCGAGTTCCCTGTCGGGTAGGAGGACAGGCTCCGGCTGCACGCTCCGGACCCAGCCGCTAGACCGGCCTTGCCTCGGGGATCTACCAGCGCTGCACTCCGAGGTCTCTGCCGGGCGCTGATGCCGCCTGGGCCCTGGGGACTGACTGGCCCGTCGGAATGTCCCCCCTTTGGTTTAAAAGCCGTGCAAAGCATCCTTTCTTTCTGGGTTCCCTTTCTGGCTCCGCCTCCGTGGTTTGGGATTCGGAAGGAGCAGCCTCTCGCTAGGAGCCGTACCTCACCTCCCACCCCCGGGAATAGCATAGCAGCAACGTGTGTGTGTGTACCCAGCGCTGGCATTAGGACACGTTGAGCCATCCATGGTCCATGTTCAGTCTTTAGTAAACAGAGGGCGTACAGACGTTCCTCACCGGCACTCTCACACCTCCTTTCCTCCCCTGGTTTTGCTGTGCCTTTTAAAAGAATTTAAAACTCAAGTCTGTTTGGTAGAAAGCAAAACTGGACCCCTGCCTTGCTGCTTACACTCACATTCTAGATCTATCATGCTTGCAGGTGGAAGGGGGACTTTTTTTGGGCACGTAATCATAATGGAGACACTTTTCTTTTATAACAATTTTCTTTTAAAACAAATTTCAAGATTAAGACATTTACTTTGAATAGATAATAGAAATAAATGATAAAACATTTAAATAGTTCTGCCTTCAATCCATCCGTGTCCTCCAGTTCACCTTCTAGAGGCGCCCTCCATATACAAATACGCAGTTGTACCTGTAAAAATGCACAGGCTGGTCTGTGCTTTTGTGCAAGGTCATCAAGAGGACCTGACTGTGGGTTGACCCTTGAACTAGATAGAGAAATGGGAGGTTCCTCATCCACTCCACTGTCCTTGGAGAGTAATGTGTGTTGAGACCGTCTGGTCTGTATACATGACTTGGCAGGAGTAAGGTCCCTATATAAAATCTTAAATTTTGGTAGGTGATTGCAGAGATCTACTCCTCTTTGCAGCTGCCCAAGACAAGCCTCCTTACTTATAAAAATTGCCGCCTATCACTCTGGCCGGGTAGCTGACTTGGTAAGAGCATCATCCAGATACACCAAGGTTGTGGGTTTGACCCCAGTCAGGGCACATACAAGAAGCAAACAATAAGTGCATAAATAAATAAAACAACAAATCAATGTTTTTCTCCCCCCCCCCCCCTAAAACAAAACAAAATAAAACTGCTCTGTTGCGGTTTTGGATTTTACCTGGGGAGCTCTTGAGTTTGTGAACCAATAGCTTTGCTTTATCACTTCAGTGAATCATGAATATGCAGCCTTTCAAATTGGCTTCTTGTTTAGCATACTTTGAGATTCTTCCATGTTGTTGTGTGTATCAGTAGTTTATTCCTTTTTATTGGTGGGCAGTATTCCATTTATGAATGCATCACAGTATATGAATCCATTCATCAGCTAAGGAACATTTGTATTGTTTCCATCCAGTCTTTGGTGACTAAGAATAAAGCCTGTCTAAACTTCTGTGTACAGGTTTTGTGTGAATGTAGCTTTTCATTCCACTTGGGTGAAGGACACAGATTGCTGGCTTATAGAATAAGTACATATTTAATTTTATAAGAAAATTGACAGAATTACCCCAAATGCTGCACCCGCCAGTGTTCATTTTCACCATCGAGATATAAAAGCCACTTGTCTTCATACTCACTACCCCTTGATAGTGTTGAGCTAAAGAAATACACCAACGTATATTAACTATTGTAATAAGTGTATAGTGGATCCTCATTGTGATGTGAGGTTGCATTTCTCCAATGACTGATGACATTGAGCATCTTTTCATGAGCTTGTTCTCAGGACCAGAACTAGAATGAGGTAATTGAGGCAACCGGGTCCAGACTTTTAGGAGGCATTTATTCTCAGGCTCAGGTCCAAGTGTCGAGCCCTGCAGGCACCACACTTGCCCCAGCCTAGTCCAGGCCTTGCTGATTTTCCTTCTGTATCTATTCTTTGGTGACGTGTCTATTGAATCTTTTACTCTTTTTTTAACGGTTAATTTTTTTTTATTGAGTTTTGAGAGTTTTCTGAATATTTTTGATCCAAGTCCTTTATCAGGTGTGAGTTTTGCAAAAAAAAAAAAATTATCTCCCAGTCTATGGTTTGTCTTTTTATTTCTTTAGTTGTGTTTTTTGAAGAGCAGAAGTTCTTGATTTTGTTGCTGATTTAAAAGAGCCATCTTGGCCATTTTAGGGGGGACCCTCCAGATAGAAACAAGAGCTTTACCCTAGACTCTCCAAAAAGGGCAGATAAGTATGTTGCTGAGTTAGGGTTTGTTTAGATACTCTCTTTCTAATCAGGCCATTGAGCTCTGTTATGGCAGAAAATAACCAAAGGGAAGTTTTGTTTTAGTGGGTGAGAGCCTAAAGAAGTTTCTGGAATTTTTTAAAAATCGAGGTTTTGTTCAGTTTTTATCTCATTTCACTTCCCCCCGCCTTTTGTTTTAGAATTTTAAAACTTTAGTTATTTTATTTGTTGTACTTGAAATTTAAACGGTATTTTTAAACAGTATAAGGAGTCAAGAGCAGTTTATTTTCATCTTTCCAATTACATGTTTTATTATATAATATTTCATTTTTTTACTATTATTTTGTGTTGACAATATGTGTTTATTTGCTCATCTATTCTTCTTGAACTTCAGACTTTCACTGGACTCATTTCCTCCTTCTTCAAGTATATCCTTTAGGAGTTCCTTTAGAGCAGATATCTTGAAGGTAATTTATTTGTAAATGTATCTATTTTCTTTCTTGAAAGATTATTTTGCTGGATGCACAATTCTAGGTTGATAGCTATTTTATTTTAATTAGTACATTGTTGCCTTGGCTTCTATTTTTCTAATGAGCAATCTGCAGTGATTTTCTTTCTTTTCTATTAATGTCAGAAAATTAATATGATTCAAAACAGTAGATGATATGTCCTTTATCACTGTTTGCTTTCCAGACCTGCTCTTTGTTATGATGTAATTTAACTACAATGTACATGGCTATGGATTAGGTATATGCTATGCTTCTTGGACCTGTGGATCCATATATTTCATTCGTTCTGAAAAATTCTCAGCCATTATTTTTTAGGATATTTCCTTTTTTTCCCCATTTTTCTGTTTTCTTCTGGAACTCCAGTTTGAAATATGCTAGATGAGGGCCTGGCAAATTTTCTGAAAAGAGCTTCACAAGCCACATGCAGTCTCTGCATATTTTTTTAAAAATTAAATCTTTATTGTTCAGATTATTACAGTTGTTCCTCTTTTTTCCCCCATAGCTCCCCTCCACCCGGTTCCCACCCCACCCTCTGCCCTTACCCGCCTCCCCCACTGTCCTCATCCATAGGTGTACGATTTTTGTTCAGTCTCTTCCCCCACCCCCCACATCCCTCCCCTCACCCCCAGAGTAGTCAGTCCACTCCCTTTCTATGCCCCTGATTCTATTATATTCACCAGTTTATTCTGTTCATCAGATTATTTATTCACTTGATTCTTAGATTCACTTGTTGATAGATGTGTATTTGTTGTTCATAATTTGTATCTTTACCTTTTTCTTCTTCTTCCTCTTCTTAAAGGATACCTTTCAGCATTTCATATAATACTGGTTTTGTGGTGATGAACTCCTTTAGCTTGTTCTTATCAGTGAAGCTCTTTATCTGACCTCCAATTCTGAATGATAGCTTTGCTGGGTAGAGTAATCTTGGTTGTAGGTTCTTGCTATTCGTCACTTTGAATATTTCTTGCCACTCCCTTCTGGCCTGAATAGTTTCTGTTGAGAAATCAGCTGACAGTTGTATGGGTACTCCCTTGTAGGTAACTGACTGTTTTTCTCTTGCTGCTTTTAAGATTCTCTCTTTGTCTTTTGCTCTTGGCATTTTAATTATGATGTGTCTTGGTGTGGTCCTCTTTGGATTCCTTTTGTTTTGGGTTCTCTGCGCTTCCTGGACTTGTAAGTCTATTTCTTTCACCAGGTAGGGGAAGTTTTCTGTCATTATTTCTTCAAATAGGTTTTCAATATCTTGCTCTTTCTCTTCTTCTGGCACCCCCATAATTCGGATGTTGGTATGTTTAAAGTTGTCCCAGAGGCTCCTTACACTATCTTCATATTTTTGGATTCTTTTTTTCTTTTTGCTTTTCCTGTTGGGTGTTTTTTGCTTCTTTGTATTTCAAATCTTTGACTTGATTTTTGTGATCCTCTAGTCTGCTGTTGGAATTTTGTTTAATATTCTTTATTTCAGTCAGTGTATGCTTAATTTCTAGTTGGTCCTTTTTCATAACCTCGAGGGTCTCACTAGATTTCTTGAGGGTCTCACTAAATTTATCTGCAGTTTCACTAGACTTTTTGAGGGTCTTACTAAATTTATCGGTGGTTTCTAGAAAATTCTTGAAAAACCTTATAAATGTGGTTTTGAACTCTATATCCAGTAGTTTGCTTTCCTCCATTTCTGTCATTTGTGACTTGTTTCTTTGTCTCTGCATTTTTTATGCTTCCCGTTGTTGATAGAGTGGCTTTTTGTGCTAGGTGTCCTATAGGGCCCAGTGGCTCAGCCTCCCCAATTACCTGAGGTGGACATTCTTGGTGCACCCCTTTGTGGGCTGTGTGCACAGTCTTGTTGTAGTTAAGCCTTGATTGTTGTAGGTATCACTGGAAGGAATTGACCTCCAGGCCAATTGGCTGTGAGAATTAGCTGTGTCTACGGTGGGAGAACTTCTGTGCTGGAGACACCCTTAGGGGCAAGACTTGCTTCAGTGGGGCTTTGGTGCTCACTGAGTCTGCCCCCTGATTGTGTCCCTTATGAGGAGTTGTAATCTGGATGGTCCCACTCTGACCACTGGGTACACTGGCTCTTGGATCTCTAAGGAGGTGCTAATTTAGCCTCTGCCTGAGGCTACCCAGAAGGAGCTATGGAGAGATCTGCAGATTCCTCTTTGTTTGGGGTTTGGAGGTGCCCAGATGAGGCCCAGCTGTGAAGCAATGCAAGCTGCTGTGGGGCCTTGGGCCTTCTTTTGGAAGTTCTGGGTCTCTCTGACCCAGCTGCAGTTTGTTAGGTAATTTTCAGATTGCAAAGGGCCAGGCCTTTCATATGCAAAAGCCTCTGCGCACAGCTTGGGTGGGGCGGGGTCTCAGGGGATCAACGGGGAGGAGCAAGCTGCTATGGCTGCTCCTCAGTCCTACCCTAAGAGGCCTCGAGTCTCAGTGTCCCGGTAATCGCTGCAAGCACTTCTGAGAAAAAGCCGCCCTCGAGTTCCAACCGATGCCAGACAGTACAATTTCTCCCCGTATGAGTCTGGGTTCCCAGAGACTCACCCAGAACTGGAGTTCAGAGATGTCAGGAGCTTGTGTCTCCCTCCCAATTGAAAAAGATAGTCGTGTCCTCAGTTGCCAGCCCTTTCCTCGTTTGCCTCCGTACCTCTGCACTTTACTTCCGCACCTCCTCTGAGTCTCAGTGTGCTTTTCTCTTTTCTTCTAGTTGTAGAATTTCCACTCGGCCAGCCTTCCTGTGGTTCAGGATGATGTCCGTTTTGTCTTTTAGTTGTATTTTTGAAGTGGTTGTAGGAGACAGCAATTTCCGGTGTTTACCTATGCCACCATCTTGGTTTCCTCTGCATTTTTTTTTTTAAATTTTATTTTAGCAATACAAATCCATTCTTAGCTCACAACAAGATAGATGCTTAGCAGAAAAACACACTAGACTTTCTTTTACTCTTTTCTATGGCTCTTAAACTCTCATATTTTTCATATCCTTATCTCTTTGCACCATTCTGTAAAACCTCTATCTTCCAGTTTATTAATTATCTCTTCAACTCTAATGCTATAGTCACTGGATTCAACAACTATATATTTTTATTCCACATATTTGATTTTTTTTTTTACTGTACAGCCCCCTTCAGTGCTCACAGCCCAAGGGTAAGGAGGCTGGGCAATGGTTTGAGGCTGCAACTTCCTCTGGCATGGGTCCACTATGAGAGGGCCCATAGACACATATTTGATTTTTTTAAAAAAATTGTCATCTAGTAGCCAGACAATTTCACTAAGATTAATTTTTTTTTCTCCATAAGGATTTGTGCTTCAAGTGGGAACCCCAATCACAACTTTCCCATATCACTACTGTTCCAGATTTTAATCTTCCCTCTTCTGGTTGCCACAGAAATCAGCCTCAAGGTTACTTCCTCTATCCCTCCTTCCTGATTGCCAGCTTCTATAGGTTGGCTCACTGCTCACTAGCTCCTCACTACCCTGCACCAGCTCCTGCCTCTGCAGCTTGGCTCTGGGCTGTCCTGGTCCACCCAGACCCAAGCTCCTGGATGGCGTCATACTGTTTTCCAAGGCTGGTTGCGGTAGCTCAGGCCCTAGTCAGCTCCAGGATCAATATTTGATTGTTGATATAGGTTTTGGGAGGGGGTAGAGGTCATTGGAGACCTCTGCTAAGTCTTGTAAAAGCAAAGCTACTACAAACAGTGTGTACCATCCAGGATGTAGTTGCTGTGTGAGCTGGCAGGGTCCTTGGAGCATCCGATCAATTGTAATGCCAGAGCATAAATTCCATGGTAGTTTTGTATTTGAGGGTGTCCCAAAATCCACGCAAGAAGTAACTTTGATAGAAAACACAGGTTTATAATTAAAAATTGTAAATTTTTTATTGATTCATAAAGTATACAGTATAAGGTTATGTATGGAATAGCATCCATAAAAACTGGATTATCATGTCGCGATAGCGAGCACCATTAACTCTTATTGCCTGAGCAGCCGAATTTTCGAAGAAGAATGGTCCGATGATGCCTCCAGCCCAAAATCCGCACCAAACAGTGACACGTTGTGGATGCATTTGTTTCTCAACAATCACTCGTGGGTTTTCTGAACCCCAAATGCGACAATTTTGTCGATTAACCAAGCCATCAAGATGAAAATGAGCCTCATCGAAATTCAGCCACATTTATGCAAAACGGTCATGGAAAATTTCAACAAAAGAGTGCATATGTGCCAGCCAAGCCGTGGAGACCATTTACCCGATATGCTATTCCATACATAACCCTATACTGTATACTTTATGAATCAATAAAAAAATTTACAATTTTTATGAACATTAATGTATACCAGCAATGAATGTGATATTTGGTATATATGTTTTTATGTATAGTAAATGCATTAATTTTCTCAGTTCAGGAAAATGTCTAAAGAGTTAGAAGAATTGGATCTTCTGGATACTCCTGATGCAACAGAAGAAAGTGATGATGCTTATGAGACGATCAAGATTCCAGTTATCTCAGAAGAGCCTCCAGAGTCAGATCAAACTGAAGACAATGGATCCGAGCACGAATTGTCTGGCGATGTCCTTGAACTGCAAGCTAAGGAGCAGAGTGACCAGAGCTCTTCAAGCCTGGCATCCAACGAAGAAATTACGACATCTGAGCAAGTTTCAGATTACAATCTCACTGAATCTGATACAACCAGTCGGTATTCCAAAGATTATCAGATATTGTTGGATAGAATAGAGGCTATAAGAGGCACTCTGAAGACAGCAGTGGTAGATGCTACAGCAACAGGTATTACCCAGGGAAGATGGGATAATTCTTATCCTCATTTGAAGAAGGCTTCCCTTTTCTTGTTTTTGCTTCAAGATTTGCTTTGCATTTGATTTTACCCTCCCCTTTCCTATACACCAAATGTCTCCAGCTAAACCACTTGAATCTCCTAACTACATGTGAAGCTTTTCTATTCTACAGTATCTACTCTCCCTAAATAAATGAACATCTTTAATTTTAAAAGGATGTTTATCTGTTTTTTTTTTTTTTATCCTGTTTTTAAAATGTCTAGGGATCTTAGGAAATGGCAGATAAATTCTTGGGTATAATTGTAATTCTTTTGCATGCCAGTTTGGAATTAATTGTAAGGGGCTAGCAAACAGTTGGGATGGGAACTTGACCCCAGATTTCCCAGTTTCATAGCCAGTGCACACATATCATGTTGCTTTTACCAGTGTCCAAATTTCTGCATATTGTTACCTTATTTTTAGCTTCAGAAAAATCATTGTCTTTCATTACAGTTTAATTTTAAAGATATAATGTTGGTGGCATGTAGGAGTTATTACTGCATTGTTGGTACCAAAGCAGAGGGGGCAGCAAGAAAGTGATTGCACAGAGTACCTTTCTACTTGCCTGGTTAACTGACTACTGCTTCTCCCCTTTGTCCATAAGTTCTGAGAGAGTTTTCATCCGCAGGGTGAGAACGTGAGCCATCACTTAACAACAATTACAGCAGTTTAGTTTGGCTGGTAAAATGTAGCTTTTGAATTCAGTGGAGTAGTTTAACCTTGTGAGGCTTGTCCACATAAGTTAAGAATGAAAAGGAAGACAAAGAAATTAATCAAGCCCAATTACACCTAACTGAGGTGTTATTCTTCAATTTCATTATTCAGTGTAAACTGGGATTCATTTTTTCATATTTCTGTGATTCCCTCATATTGTAGCTTATAACAAACTCGTGGTGATTTTTAAAAATATTGTCTTGGCCGTGAGGCTCACAAATTCCTCAACACACCTCCCTTCCTAAATTTAAAATATATTTATCATCGAAGTTTGAATCCATAAAACAATTAAAATAGCCTTCTGAGAATTTAACATCTGTGGAAGTGTTCTCTTTGTTGACAGAGAACTGTGAAAATAAATTTTAACAAGTTTGAAGAACCTTGGCATCAACAATGCCTAGCTGAATTTTATCTTGGCATTACTGATGTCTCATTTAGTTTATGAAAACTGTCATATCAGACATAAGAAATATACAAGACATTTTTGGCTTCCAGTGTGCACTCTATTCCATATTACCTTTTCCATCTTCTTCATTAAAATTTAAAATCTGTAGGTGAAAAGAAAAAGTTTACCTGCAATAGTTTTTAAATACTGTATTTCCTTCCTATAATTTGTGAATAGACAATCATTTTATAATGACAGTTTTTAAAATTTTCAAAGTATCTTGATCTCCTTTTTATAAAATGGGGAGTGAACCACATAATGTCCATTTTTGTGAAAAGTGGGTTTGTGTAGTTATTCCAGATTTTGTGTGTGTGTAGGTATTTCTGATATTTGCAAAACTGATTTTGTGTTTTCCATTTTGTCAACTATACACATAAATTATGAGAAGAAGAATGGATTTAGTATGTGATATCTTTTGTAGTTGCAAGGTCAAAGAAAAATTTCTTTGAAAATTTATTAGTTTTTCTTAATTTCATGAATATGCGCTGATTTAGTGATGTATGATATCAATATGTAATTAAAGTATTGGGACATCCTCTAAGCCTCAGGGTCCCTTTCCAGTACTACACAAAAACGCTTAATTTTCTATGTCTACATGTGAGTAATATATAGCAGATAGTGGGAATTTTTCAAAGCAGTTAGTTTTATTTTATATTTCTCCCGATATTTTGAGCCAGGAGGTAATACCGAATGTGCACTGATCCTCATGCCAGGGAATAGAAGACAGATCTGAACTTTGAGCTGGCATTGGGGAACAGGTATTCATCATCAATGTTAATTTTTGAGATTCTACATTGGTTATCAAAGCAAAAGCTTGCAACTTCTAATAGAAAATGAAAAGTAACTCGTATTATGGAGGTGCAGGCGGTGGGGGAATATGGCAGAAGCACCTGCATTCTATGTAATTAAAAATTGTTCCATGATTTTCCATCTGATTATTGACTGTAGGTTGCTGACCCTTGTTTTGACCATGATTCTTTCTTTCCTTTTTTTTTTTAAATCTACAGTAAAAGTTGTACTTCTTCCTGTGTCCCAGGAAATGATAATGCCTTTTAAAATTGACAGCAGTTTTAGAAACCTCAGGGACCATTTTTCGTACATATTGAATGTGCCATCTGATGTACTACAGTTAAGATGTGGAGGTAAGCTTGGAAGCTAATACAATGTATCAAGACTTCTTTAGTGTTAATGATTTAATTGTTTACATGTAAATAATCAGGATATTTGATTTGTTAAACTAAGTATCTTGACATTTACTAATTGAATTTTATGTTGTGGTTATGTATTCATTCATTCAACATGTTTTTATTGAGGACATACTTTGTTCTTAATACTTCGCTCAGAACTGAAGATGTAAAGAAACATGAAACAAAATCCCTGTTCTCAAGTTGTTTATGGACTAGCAAGGAAGAAGATTCATGTAGTAGTTCCCACATAATGTGTATGCACAAAAAGCTGTGACTACAGGGAGGAAAGATTCTGAAAAGCTTCTTTTAGTGAAAATTATAATACTTGTGCTAAGTCCCAAAGAGGTGGGAAAAATTGGGACTTTTGGGAAGTGTGGCTGGAAGAAAACTATATATGGGAATGGGAGGAAATGAGGTTAAAATAAAATAAAGCATGATAGAGCATGTATAGAGTAAGAAGAGGGCTAAAAATAATTTATCTATTAGCCTTCTATACATTAAGGTCAATTCACATTCCCACAATGTGCAAGTTTATTTATATTTTGTGGGCAATATTGAGCAGCCCACTTTATAGTAGCTTTGTGTCATGAGAGGATGTAATCTTTGTAGCTGTGATGGAGTTAACCAGAATAACATCTATATCTACACTAATAAAAGAGAAACATGGTAATTAGCGTACGACTGCTACCCTTCCCATTGGCTAATCAGCATATCCTTATGCAAATTAACTGTCAGCCAAGATGGCGGCCGGCAGCCAGGCAGCTGGAAGCGAACATGAGGCTTGCTTACTCCAGTGACTGCAGATTCCAATGTTCCCCGCCTGACTTGCTGGCCTCTGACCTGGCAGTTTGAAACATTCTAACAAATATAGAAGCTAAACAAACGGCCGGGATCTCAGAGCTGGAGTTATACATTGTTTCAATTATAGAACGCTCAGCAGCGGAGCCTCAGAGCTAGAGCCAGAGCTACAGCTGGCCCAGAATAAAATAAAAAAAAGAGAAAAAAAAGGAGCGGTTGGGAGCTTCAGTCAACAACCACCAGCCTGAAAGCAGCCCTCAGCCCCTCACCCAGACTGGCCAGGCACCCCAGTGGGGACCCCCACCCTGAAGGGTGTGTGATCAGCTGCAAACAGCCATCATCCCCCCATCCAGGCTGGCCAGGCACCCCAGTGGGGACCCAAGACACCCTTCAGGGCAAACCAGCCAGCCCCCAAGCCTCTATCCTATATAGTAAAAGGGTAATATGCCTCCCAGCACCGAGATCAGCGGAGCCGCGAGGCCTCCTGGCACCGAATCAGCGTGACAGGGGGCAGCGCCCAAACCCCCTGATCGCCCTGCGGCTCTGTGTATGACAGGGGGCGGGGCCACAACCTCCCTATCTGCCCTTCTCTGTTCGTGACAGGGGAAGGTGCCCCAACCCCCTGATTGGCCCTGCTCTGTGCCTGATAGGGGGGAGCTCCCCAATCCCTTGATCACCCTGCGGCTCTGTGTGTGACAGGGGACGGCGCCCCAACCCCCTGATTGGCCCTGCTCTGTGTGTGACAGGGAAAGGCACCCCCCCTCCCCCCAGGCCCTGCTCTGTGTGTGACAGGGTAGAGCCATAACCTCCCCATCGGCCTTGCCCTGATTGTGACAGTGGCTGCGCCCCAACCCCCTGATCGGCCCTGCTCTGTGGGTGATAGAGGGCGGTGCCCCAACCCCCTGATCTGCCCTGCTCTGTGTGTGACAGGGGGCGGTGCCCTAACTCCCCTATCGGTCCTACTCTGTGAGTGACAGGGGGGAGCTCCTCAACCCCCTGATTGGCCCTGCTCTGTGCATGACAGGGGGCAGTGCCCCAACCCCCTGATTGGCCCTGCTCTGTGCGTGACAGGGGGTGGCGCCACAACCTCCCCATCGACCCTGCCTTGAGTGTGACAGGGGGCGGTGCCCCAACCCCCCAATCGGCCCCACCCTGAGCGTGACTGAGGGTGGCATCGCAACCTCCCAATTCGCCCTGCTCTGTGCATGACAGGGGGTGGCGCCCCAACTCCCCAATCAGCCCTGCTCTGAGCCCGGCCAGGGGCTGCACCTAGGGATTGGACCTGCCCTCTGCCACCCAGGAGCAGGCCTAAGCCAGCAGGTCGTTATCTCCCGAGGGGTCCCAGACTTCGAGAGGGCACAGGCTGGGCTGAGGGACCCCCCCACCCCCCAGTGCACAAATTTTTGTGCACCGGGCCTCTAGTATATATATAAAAGCCTAAGTGACAGCTATGACTGGTCAACCAAATGACTGGTGGCTATGATGCACACTGACCACCAGGGGGGCAGATGCTTAATGCAGGAGTTGCTGAGCTGCGGTGACTCGGCAGCTGCAGTGACTTGGCAGCTGTGGTTCTCAGGTGATGCACCGGGAACCAGAGAGGAGGGGGCCCGATTCCAGGGTGCATCACCTGAGAACTGCCCTCTTGCAATCCGGGACCCCTCGGGGGGTGTTGGAGAGCCAGTTTCGACCCGGTCCCCGCAGGCCAGGCCAAGGGGTCACACCTGTGCACGAATCCATGCACGGGCCTCTAGTAGTTAAATAAATGTTTCTATAGACTATGTTTATGTCTGCACAAATCCTAATATTTTATTTTATTTTTTAACCTTTGTCCCCCTTTTTCCTCCATTGACTCCCCTTCAGCCCACCCCCACTCCCTGCCCCAGGCCTTCACCACCCTATTGTCTGTGTCCATGGGTTATGTATATATGCATATAATTTCTTTGGTTGATCTTTTCCCACCTACCCACCCACCCCCCACTGCCTTCCCTCTGAGATTCTGCACTCTGTTGTTCCATGCTTCCATGTCTCTGGATCCACTCTACTCATCTGTTTATTTTGTTAATTAGATTCCACATATGGCTGACTGAAATCATGTAATACTTGTCTTTCTCTGACTGACTTATTTCACTTAGCATGATACTCTCCAGGTTCTTCCATGCAGTCTCAAAGGGTAAGAGGTTCTCTCTCTCTCTTTTTTTTTTTTTTTTTTTTTTTTTACTGCTGCCTAGTATTCCATGGTATAAATGTACCACAGCTTTTTTTATCCACTTGTCTGCTGATGGGCTGTTTCCAGATCTTAGCAATTATAAACTGAGTGGCACTCCCCCTGTGGGAGTGCACTGACCACCAGGGGGCAGCGCCTAGGTTGAGCTTCTGCCCTTTGGTGGTCAGTGTGCATCATAGCGACTGGTCGGTCCACCGTTTAGTTGATTTGCATATTAGCCTTTTATTATATAGGAATTCCAACTTTGCTGAAAGTTGGGTGTTGGATTTTATCTAATGCTTTTTATGTGATTTTTGTCTTTCAGTTTGTTTATGTGATGTATCATGTTTATTGATATGTGAATATTGTACCAGCCTTGCATCCCTGGAATAAATCCTTGGTCATGTTGTATGATCTTTTTAATACATTGCTGGGTGCAATTTGCTAATATATATTTTTTTCTGTTTTATTCAGTTTGCTCCAGGGACAAAATCAATAATAATAGGGATCACAGACATCATTTTGATTGGCTCACAGCCCGATCAGTAAAACCTGAAAAACAGAAAATGTTGCACAAGTTGCAAAGAAAGCACTCCTGGAGTTCACTGACATGACAGCAAGTGGAAATAACATAAACGCCACAGGTGTTAACATTTAGAACAGCATGTGTAACCTGCCCCTTCTAGACAATTCTGGGACCCGGCTGCTAACCCTTCATGTATTACTGTTGACTTCCTCTGACAAAACCTCTAGGCCTCACTCCTGCTGCACTCGAGTGGTTCCTATTCCTACAGCTCTGGCGTATGCTGTCAGGATGTCCACTATCTGTGTAGTTTCTGGAGTCATCCGGGCTTCCTTCATCCAGTCCCGCGCCACTCATCTGGACTCCCCTTTCAGTTGATTGACAAACTTCGCCACCAGCTCCAGGTCACCATGCTCAATGCAACAGGAGGCATATGACAGTAACTTAAATGTGTTTATATCCTCAGAGGAGAGCTCCACGGGTGGCTTCAGTTGCTGAGGCGGGAATAGGAGCAGGGACTGCAAGTAGGAGAGGAAGTATTGGTATAAGCTATTTCTGGTTTCATCAATCATTGCTACCCTCCGGGCCAGCTTTTGGACAGCATAGAAACGGGCTCTAAGGGTCTCTTCACTGTATACCCCACAGGTCAGGGACTCTTGAGGGATTGCTGCGGTTCAAGTTTGGGCAAATTCACTATCAGAACAGGTGGCTTTGATGGCCTCGACAGCACTACCCAACAATTTGCTAATATTTTGTTGAAGGTTTTAGTATCTCTCTTCATCAAGGATGTTGGCCTGTAATTCTTTTTCTTTGTCATGTCTTTATATGGTTTTGGAATTAGAATAATGCTGGCCTCATAAAAGAAGAGCTTGGAAGTGTTCGTTCCTTTTGGATTTTTTGGAATAGTTTGAGGAGTATAGGTATTTGTTCTTCTCTGAATGTTTGGTAAAACTCCCCTGTAAAGCCACCTGGATCCGGGCTTTTGTTTGCTGGGAGTTGTTTGATTACTGCTTCTATTTAATCCATTGTTATTTGCCTATTCAGTTCTAATTCTTCCTGATTCAGTTTTGGGAGATTGTAGTTTTCTAGGAATTTGTCCATTTCATCCACATTGTTCAGCTTGTTGTCATATATTGTTCATGGTATTTTCTTACAATCCTTTGTATTTCTGTGGTGTCAGTGGTTACTTCTCTGCTTTCATTTCTGATTTTATTTATTTGGGCCCTCTCTTTTTGTTTCTTCATGAGTCTGGTTAAAAGTTCATCAATCTTGTTTATCCTCTCAAAGAACCAGCTCTTGGTTTCATTGATTTTTTTGTATTTTTTTTTAGTCTTTATGTCATTTATTTCTGCTCGTTTATTACTTCCTTCCTTCTACTTAACTCTGGGATTTTTCTTGTTTTTCTCTTTATAATTCTTTAAGTTTTAGGGTTAAATAGTTTATTTTTTCTTATTTTTTGAGTTAGACCTGTAGTGCTATGAACTTCCCTCTCAAGACTGCTTTTGCTGTGTCCCATAGCAAATCCTAATATTTTAGCTTAAAAAGTTCTGGTCTTTACTTACAAAGGTATCACAATAACTTTTTTTGTGTGTGGAAAATCCTAAGCACTATACAGTAGAAAAAATTGTTTTTCAAAACTATTATAATCAGTATACTTGAATAGTGTAATGCTTGTGTACTCAAGCAACTGATTATTAAAGCTTGGTTAGGGAAACAAAGCTAAAATTTGTATAGTGATAATAATAGTGAGAACGATCATGATCATGTTGATGATGATGATTAATTTATTGAGCATTTACTATGTGATAGCCCTACAAAATATGGTGGCTACATTATCACAATATCATTCCATCCACACAAAATCCTTTATTATGAATTTTTCTTTAAAAGAATAAAACTAAAGCTCTGGTTTCTCTTCAGATCACACAAATCCACATAGCTAATAAGTGGCAGAGTCTGAACTTAAATATAGGTATAACTCCAAAAAGGGAACTTGAAACTGTGTGGCATTAATTATAAGGTGAAATTAAAAGCTGGAGAGAGCACTGGAGAAGTTGGCCAATGGTACCTAAGAATCTCTTTCTTTGCACTTCATGGCCTTTTCTTTATGTGTAAGTACTTGGCATCACCACTGGGCTTATGTCAGTAGCAATAATAATGAAAAAGCTGGATTCTGTGTCAACTAACCACCTTCTAGATAGGTGCTTTCTTCTGGTACCGGAACTAGAATTCAAGTTTGGTATGGGACTAAGCCTACTACAGAAACAAGGAGAGGGATGAAGAGGCTCTGGGAATCTGTATTAGGTTCCGATGACTGTTATAACAACCACCGATTTAGTAGCTTAAAGCAACACATGATTTCTCTTACAGTTCTGGAGGTCAGAAATCCTAACTCACTTTCACTCAGACAAAGTCAAAGTGTCAGCAGGGCTCTTCTCCATCTAAAGGTTCTGGAAAGAATCTGCTTCCTTGCCTTTTCCAACTTCTAGAGTTGCATTCCTTATACTCATTGGCTCATGGCCCATTCCTCCATCATCAAAGCCAGCAGCACAGCCTCCTCAAATCCTTCTGCTCTGTCATGTCACCTTCACCCCTATAATCAAACTCCTCTTGCTTTCTCTTATAAGAGCACTTGTGGTTATATTTAGGGTCCACCTGGATAATCCAGGATAATCTCTCCATCTCAAAATCCTTGAAAGTCACTTTTTCCATATGTGGTAGCATTCATAGGTTCTGGGGATTAGGACCATTATTTAAACCTATTACCAAATCTATAACATTCATGTTAATTTTTAAATTATGAATTGAGGGTGAAATGTAGAAACTCAATGATTTTTGTGCTTTCTTGAACTATGTATGGTGCCCGGAGGGTACTGAAAATATCAGGGGGAATACTCTGTAAAGTATGTAGTTGTCTAACCACTATGCTGTACACACGCAACTAATACACAATAATATTGAATGTAAACTGTAATTGAAAAAAAATATTTATAATTATCAAACATTTTTAAAAGGCTAGTGGTGGCATGTGATATATTTCTAAGAATGAATGTATTAAAACCTTTGCTATGCTTAACTTATTCATTGTAATTAGGAAGATCATATGTTGGAAAATTGGTATGGGTATTATGAATAAAGTTTCCATGATACAAAACTGCAACCAGTAACATTATACATATTTTTGTATGCCTTAAAATAGAGAAATAAAATTAGAGTCAATTTATAGAATAAACCAATGGGGAGAAGGAAGAGGTTGAAGCAATACAACATAAAAATAAAGTGCTCTATACTTTTTCAAACACAAAACTGAGGTTTAGCTCCACCTTGGCATTAATTAATTTGTATGAGTTTCTGATTATAGATACCGAGACAGGAAGGGATTCCTTAGAATTCTGATTGTATACTTTTCTGCTGGAGAGAGAGGTGAGTATTAAAATAGTCAGGTTTCCCCAGATATGCTATGTCTTGTGCTTACATATAATACACTGTCATTTTTTTACAGAATCATTTAGAGTATGATTTTGCTCATATTATAGAATAGGTTTTTTAAATTTTCAAATGTTTACAGAGTTGCATGGTTATTATGTATTTGCATTTCTGATGAGTTAAGAGTTGTAGCTTTACTTATAATGCTGAATTCTTGCTCGGGATACCACCCTGACTTTTCCCACTGCAGAGTATTCTGTATTAACGTTATAGCAAGAGATGGACACCATTAATACTTGGCACTCGATACCAATCAATATTTTGGTAATTAAACAACATGTGTTTATAGATGTTTTGTAACCCCTTCAAATGAGAATATATTTCATTTCTTTGTCATAACACTTCTTATAATTTTATCTCATTTTTAGGAAAAATTCTTAAAAATCATGAGACTCTACTAAAATATGGAGTTAAGCCGCAGGATGTTGTACAAGTGGATATCTATTCCACACTTCCAGATCTGTATCCAATCAAAAGATTACACAGATTAAGTGCCTCTCAAATCATAATTGTCAGAGTACAAACTGGTTAGTTATTTTATGTCTTTTGGATAAAAGCATTTTAGAGTCATTTTGTAGTTGAACTTCCATTCAGTCTTGGTTTTGTCTCCTCAGCCATTGATCAGTACCAGCATGTAGCTGTTGAGATTATAAAATGTGACTTTCACAAACCATTTCTTGGTGGATTCAGACATAAACTAACGGGAATAGAATATCACAATGCTGGAACACAAACTGTACCTAAAAAGATTCCTGAAAAAGACAATACATTTTGTAGGGATACCCAGGTAGTATTTTTATTTTTCCTTATAGGTTTTTGAAGCTACAGAATAAACACATGTTATGCTGTATACCTCTCTAAAAGTCTTCTAAGGAATTATATGGCAACTAAATTAATGAATAAATAACTTAAATATGTAGGAGAATATGCTCTTACTCATTTATATGTGTAGAGAGTAGATATTTATTTAAATCTTCTTTTAATTTTAGACAGTTTTTCAGAGAAAAAAGCTCCAACAAACTACAAATACAACATCCACACAGATGACTAAAATTGGTGTGTATGTATCAAATATGACTGATAAACTGATAACACCAGGAAAATATTTTACAGCAGAAGAATACCATGCTCGAAGATTAAACGCGGTAAGATAACTTTTATTATGGGTGAATACTAAAAATTTAATATGTGAGTCAATTGTTCTGTGTATATCTGTGTCTTTGCCTAAGCCACACTAGTTTGCATGGGAAGAACCTATGTGAGTGTGGTTAATGACTAAATTACAATATTTTTTAAAGATGGTAGGGCAGACTTGATTCAAAAGGGGCTACTACAGTGGAGGGAAGAGATTAGGCTTAATTTTGAATACAGCAGGAAAAGTGAGAGTTTATAGCCAAGGAACAAGGTAGGGATCAGAGGATGGAAAATTACTATGAGAAAACATCAGGGATAAAGGGGATTCTGGCTAAACCAAATTAACAGGATTTCTGCCAAAGGCAGGCCAGAGTGAGTAGGCATCATCTGGGGGGTGGCGGAAGATGAGGAACCCAATCAAATATGGAGAGTGATCAGATATTGAGGGCGGGGATTCTGGTTAAACTGAGTTAGCAGGATTCTTAATAAAACTGAAAAAATGCAAAGCTGAGCACAGAAGCCCAAATGTCAAGGCATAGTTGAAAAAGAGCTTAGAGGAGCCTGATTAGAATTTGGTCAAGGAGAGAGTCTTTGTCAGTGTGAGCCATGTATTATTGGTAGTAAATGCAGTTTTTGGGATTAATCTGCCCCCAGTATAAGGAACCAGAATCCTAAATACTCCTAATCCTTCTCTTTCCCTGAGGGAATTCCCAGAACTTTGGCCATTTATGAGCTCTGTACCCTCTATCCCTTGGCCTTAATCCCTGTGACAGTTGGATCACCTAGGAAGGGTTCCAGACTAATTGAAAACAAAAGTGTATTAAAATCTGTTTTCTCTGATATTAGTATAGCCACTCCAACTCTTTTATGTTATGTTTGCATACTCTACTCTCTTCATCCTTTTACTTCTAACCTAATTGAGACTTTGTATCTGGAGTATATATCTTGTAAATAGCATATAATTGGATCTTATCTTTTTATCCAATCTAGTAATCTCTGCCTTTTGACTAAAGTGTTCAATACACATATATTTCATGTTATTATTGATAAGGTTGAATTATATCATGATTTTGCTATTGTTGTCTATAGTCCTCTGTTTCTCTGGTTCCTCTGTTCCTCCTTTACCATTTTCTTTTATGTTAAATATTTTTCTAGTGTGCCATTTTTATTATTTTCTAGTTTTTTATTTATATAATTAATATCTGCATATATAAAAGCCTAAGTGACCAGTGTGATTGAACAACCAGAATTACAGGAACAACTGGTTGACCAGTCACTATGACATGCACTGACCACCAGGGGGCAGATGCTCAACACAGTAGCTGCTCCCTAGTGGTCATTGTGCTCCCACAGCCAACCTCTCCCAGTCTCTCGCCCTGGCTGGCAAACCTCCCGCAGTCCCTCCTCCCATCCGGCAGGCCCCATCCAGCAGCCGGCAGCCTCTGGCAAGCCCGGCCCCAATCGGGACTGGGTGAGATGGCCCACATAGGCCCTGATTGCCGGCCAGGCCTAGGGACCCCACCCGTGCACAATTTTTTTGCACTGGGCCTCTAGTCTTTAAGTATAAAATTTTCAGTATCCCTTTTAAAAAAAGTATACAGTTAAAAGATTTTTCTATATAAACAGAGTTATTCAACCATTATGACAATCAATTTTAGAACATTCCCATCATCCCAGAAGGAAGTTCTCCACCCAATAGCCATCCTATTTCCCTCCAATCCTTTCTGCCTCAGGCAGCCACTAATCTACTTTCTGTCTCTATTGATTTGCCTATTCTGGACATTTCATATACATGCAATCATACAGAATATAGTCTTTGTGACTGAGTATTTTAACTTAGAATAATGTTTTTTAGGCTCATTCATATTGTAACATGTATTAATCCTTCATTTCTTTATATTGCAGGATAATATTTTATTATATATACCCAAATGTATATATCTATTACATATATGCAAATGTACATACCATGTTTCATTTGTCCACTTCTCAGTTGATGGACATTTGGGCTGTTTCTACTTATTGGCTATTAGAAATAAAACTGATATAAAATTCATGTACAATTTTTTTTTATATGGACATATGTTTTTATTTCTCTTGTGCATATGCCCAGGAGTATAATTGCTGGGTCATATGGTAAGTCTGCTTATAAACTTTTGAGGAACTGCAAATTGTTTTCCAAAGCACTGTACCATTTTATGTCCCCCCAGCAGTATATGAGGATTCCAATTTCTCTACATTCTTATCAACATTTGTTATTGTTTTTTATTATAGCTATCCTAATGAGTGTGAGGTGATATTTTATTGTGCTTTTGATTTGTGTGCCCTGATGGCTAATTATATTGGATATATTTTCTTTTAAAAAATATATATGTTTTTATTGTTATCCAAGAGGAAGGGGGAGGGAGAGAGAGATAGAAACAGTGGTGAGAATCATTGGCTGCCGCCTGCACACCTCTACTGGGGATTGAGCTTGCAACCCAGGCATGTGCCCTGGTGGGAATCAAACCGGCAACCTCCTGGTTCCTGGGTCGACACTCAACTGCTGAACCATACCCAGCTGGGCTGAATATATATATATATATATATATATATATATATATATTAACTGGCCTGAATAAATTTTTATTTGCTTATTAACAACTTGTGTATAGTCTCAGGAGAAATGTATACACAGATCCTTTACCCATTTTTAAATTTTAAAAATTATTGTTTTACTATGTTTTGAATTTTTTTTTTAAATTAAATTTAATTTTTTTTAATATATTTTATTGATTTTTTACAGAGAGGAAGGGGGAGAGATAGAGAGTTAGAAACATCGATGAGAGAGAAACATCGATCAGCCGCCTCCTGCACATCTCCTACTGGGGATATGCCCGCAACCCAGGTACATGCCCTTGACCGGAATCGAACCCGGGACCCTTCAGTCCGCAGGCCGACGCTCTATCCACTGAGCCAAACCGGTTTCGGCTGTTTTGAATTATTTTTGAGTTATTTTCTAAATAACTCAGTAGAGCCCTCTCCAATCCGGGAGCTTCTGTCTGTCTTTGCAACCATATGAGCGAATTGTCTGAGACCTCAACTCAGTTAGGTTTGTTGCTCACAGAATAATAGAGGCATTTTTTTTTTCTTTGCTTCATTGGTGGAGATATCCTGGAAGTTTTAGGATATCTTCCCTTTAATTTTTCCTAGACACTCTGATTTTACTTATGTCTCTCACCTTTGCTTTCCCTCCATCCCCCACAGCAACAGTAACTTGCTCCAGGCTCACTTTATTTTAAGGTCTGTTTTGCCTGATATAAGTATTCCCCACACAGCTTTCCCCCTCCTTTTATTTGCATGATATGTCATTTTTCATCCCTTTACTTTTAGTTTGTGACTCTTTATATTTGAAGTGGGTCTCTTGTAGGCAGCATATATATGGGTCTGGATTTTCTTGTCTAGTCAACCATCCTTTGTCTTTTGCAATTGATTGTTGCCTGTGAGTTTAGAGGTGTCTGGAAGAGGCAAGGCTGCAAACTGAGTCTGGCTGCCCTTAGACCTGCGCGTGGGGGTGCTTTGGAAGAGGTACAGGGAATGCCAATGCCAGCTGCTGCTGGCTGGGGGATTGAGGGCCTCTGAGAGATTGTAGGAAAGTGAGCAGCACAATCTGGGGAAGGCTGCCTGTGCGAAGGATCTGCTGGGAGAAGTTGGTGGGTGGTGTGAGTGTGGTGTGGTGGATTCTCAGGGAATCACCAGGGCGGTGAACAATGTTAGCCAACTTAATGGAGATCTCCAATTTGGCAGCGGCACCAGCTGGCTGGCTGGGGTAAAGTTCAACAAAGGAATGACGAGTCTGCCAGCTCTTTCATGCCTTGGCCCCTGCTCCTCCAGCCCTTGTACTGAAGCTTGTGAATTTAGTTCCAGATGCTGCTGTTGCTGTGGGTCTAGCCCACAGGTTTTGAGACCCACTGTTTTAGTAATTGTTTCATACAAATGTAAATTCTTCTTTGTTGAATGAGGCACTTTTTATTTTGTTGGCTTTTCTTAAATGTTTTGTTTTTCTTGGGTGTGTCCTCAGAGTATTTGAGATTTCTGATGTCCACTGTGTTTGTTTACTACAGCCTTACCCAGTGGCTTTAGGGGCTGGGCCAGGCTTGATTCTGGGAGAGAGCTAGTTTTCTGAGAGGGGGCTTCTATTCATCCTGGTGCCACGAGCCTTCTGGGCCACTGACTCCTCTTGCCCAGAGGCAAATACCTCTGTTGCTTTTTAAAAATATATTTTTATTGATTTCAGAGAGGAAGGGAGAGGAAAAGAAAGATAGAAACATCAATGATGAGAGAATCATCCATCGGCTGCCTCCTGCAAGCCCCCTACTAGGGTCGAGCCTGCAACCAGGGCACGTGCCCTGGACCGGAATCAAAACTGCGACCCTTCAGTTCTCAGGCTGACGCTCTATCCACTGAGCGAAACCAGCGAAGGCTCTGTTGTCTTTAACTAATTGTCTTAGACTTAGAGGATCCTGTCTCTCTCGCATTTTTCAAGCAGTCACCTAGTTAGTTGCCCTGGGATTCTTCTGCTCACGTGACCCACCAGTTTGGGGCTTGAAGCAGTCTTAGAGTCGTTTCTCTATTTTGTGACTTGCCTGTCCAGGGTATGATTAGACTCCTCCTGCAGCGATTCCACCCATTCCCTTTCTTCTTTTTTTTTTTTAATTTTTTTTTATTGCTTAAAGTATCACCCATTCCCTTTCTTGAGGGGGATTCTTTAAAGTTTCTCTTCCTTTGGAGGACTCCTTCAACATGGTCCAGTGTCTTTTCTTATTTCTGCTTATATAATTATCTCTAATTATCTGGGACTAGAAGGAGGGAAAGGCATGTATCAACATATTTCTGTCTTCAATCTTGATCCAGCCTCTCCACATTTTATTTTTATTTATAAGTCTAGTAAATAAAAATGAAACTCTCAACTATATTGCAAGTATTTTGCGGATCCAGTGGACCCTCAGACATATTTATATTTTTCACAATTTAATAGATACCTGCTGGCTTAAATTCTCTTTTATCTAACCTGCCTTTGGTGATTTCCACCACATAACCTACCTGCTATATATTTAGGAAACACAAATTTTCTTCCTAATGGGAATTCTTGTGAACAAAATTTCCTAATTTTATCTTTTTTTAAAAAATGAGATTTAAGAGGAAGCAAGATGGCGGCGACATAGGCAGACGCGTCCCAGGTCTTGTCCCGGAGCAAACGGAGTAAGCAGCTGAAACTAATAACACCCACCCCGAATTGGCAAATTTACTCAGCTGGTGAGACGGCTTGCAGCCTGGAAGGGCAGACCTCCCCTGGAAAGGTTAAAAACCAGGGATCTGGGCAGGAAAGTTTGCAAGACCTGAGCCCAGAGGGTCGGAGGGAGACCGCATGGCAGACAGCCGCGTCTCTTGGGACAGACACAGACCCTGACCAGGGTAAGGAGTTCCGCGGGTTTGCTGGCGCCAGGAGATTTGAGATTTGGATTTTGTGATTGCGGAGAACTGAGACTAAAGGGGGCATCCTGAGGAACTGATCAGACCATGCAGTGCCCATAAGAGAGGAGCGTTTCCCAGACCATGCAGTGCTGGTAAGAGGAGCGTTTCCCAGACCGGTAAGAGGAGCGTTTCCGCGGCCGGCCGGCGTTTGTCTGTTTCTTTGTTTTCACTGAACCCTGCTCATAGGACAGTTCGGATACAGACACTCACCTGTGCTGAAGAGAGGGTGAAGGTGCAGACGAGGGGAATCTGGGGAGAGGCTGAGGAAAGAGGGGGAGCCGGAGGAGGTGGCAGCGAATTGAGTGCTGAGACCCCCCTGGGCCCAGGACTGGGGCAGCCATTCCTCCAGAGGGTGGAATTCCTCCCCCCAGCTCCCCAGGCAAGGAGCACAGCCACACCCAGATTCCACCCTGTATGAGATAAAGGACTAAAACAAGCTGATTAGTCCCTGGGAGTTACCAGGGTCTGGCCTATAGAGGGATTTTCAGTCCCACCAACAACACAGAGCAGGGTAAGGATTAAAAAAGGATAGAGAAGCTGTATAGCCTCAGAGGCCAACCCAAAAACACTGCCACCCAGAGGTTGAGCCACAAACTGACTCTTAGGGGAATACAAATTAAGGCAGACTGGATCACAAATACGGCCTGCTTTAAAATCAGGACTGTGATTTACAACACGGAGGAACAGTGTAATGCAGGCAAATTCAACACTCTCCTAAATACCTGGCAGGACTAAGGCGAACCAGGCTGAAGAGTAGAAGAACCGAAAGACCATCACTACTGCAAATTTTTTCTTTTTCTTTTTCTTTTTAATTTTTTCACCTTTTTACTAAGAAACCAATTTTTTTTTTCTCTTTTTCTTCTTTTTCCATCACCTGATTTTACCCTTTCAATTACCACATTTTTATTTTTAACCAGTATTATTACTCCTACCATTTTACCATTTTTTAAAGTGCCATTTTATTTTCTCTTTATTTTCTTTTGGGATTAGTGTTCTCCATTCTATTTTCATCGTTCCTTTAGCATTAATTTTCCCTATCTCAATTCCACCTCTTTGCTAAAACCCTCTTCCTTACTTTTCCCCTTTTGGTGTCCTGTTTCTCTTACCCTATTCCTGCTCCAGACTTTCCCAATTCCCTCTTTTTACCCCCTGTCTAATTCCACCCTACTTATATATCCTATTTCCAATCTACTGCTCTAAATCCTTTTACACCTATTCTTTATCCTTCTTCACTTTCCAACCATTTTTTTTCTCTCTTATCTTTCTATTGTTTTCTTGATTGTTGAATATATTGGGCTTTTTTTTTTTTTTTTAATTTGTTTGTTTGTTTTGTTTTGTGTTTTTTCTTCTTTTTTAGGACTGGTTGTGAGGTTGTTTTTCTTTTTCTTTTTCTTTTTTTTTTCTGCTGGTTTTTCCCTTCCCTCCCCCACCCCACCCCAGTTATTTTTGTGCTTCTGTTTTCCCTTACCCCTCTGGATATTATTGGTGGTTTGTAGTTTGCATTCATCTCCAGGGATCTGTTGCTGGAATTTGTTGAGATTAGTGGCAGTTCTATTGGAGTTTGCTCCTCATACGGGGAGTCTCTTCCCCACTTCTACTTCATTCTCTTTTTTCGCTCTCTTTTTTTCCCCCCTCTTTTTTCCCAATTCTATTTTTGCACTCCTTTTTTGTTTGTTTTTTTCTTATTTTTCTTTTCTGCTCTCTCTTTTATCTTCTTCTCTTCTTTCTCCCTTATCCCCTAATTCTCTTAATTCGGGTGGTCACCTTTATTTGGGGTTATTAATATTGTGAATATACTTGTGTTCAGTGCCTGGTACGTTGTGCCTTGCTCTGTTGTATTTTGTGCCTTTAAATCAACGCAGCAGATCCAAGCAACAGCAGCCCCCTGATCACCGCAGCCTCCTGATCACCACAGCCTCCTGATCACCACACCCTCTGTCTGTGGAACAGCAACTGTACGTGAAGCCTCCCCCCACCAGCCAGAAGAGCCAACACAGCTGTGAACAACACCCACCAGAGGAGCTGCTGCCAACTGGAAAGCAGCTGCTACCGCAACCGTCTGAGCAGCAACCACAACCCAAGGAGCCCCTGCCACCCAGGGAGCAGCCACTGAACACCTCAACATCTACATATGTCAGCGAGATCAAACATGGGTAGGCAAAGAAACCCCCAAAGGAAAGAAAAGGAGGACTCGCCAGAAAAGCAGCTAAGTGAGACAGAGATATGCAACATGACGGAAAAAGAATTCAGAATAAGGTTCCTAGAGTACATGCACCACATGTTCAAGAAGCAAGAAGAAACAGATGAAAAACTCAACTACTTATGCAAGAAGCTAGAAGAAACAGATGAAAAAATCAACAACTTAAGTAAGTCCCAAGAAGAAATGAAGAGTGACATAGCTTCAATAAAAAACTCCATTGAAAGTATCAACAGTAGACTGGGAGAAGCGGAGGACCGAATTAGTGAATTAGAAGACAAGGAAGCAAAACACACTCAAACTGTACGGCAAATGGAGAAAAAAATTAAAAGACAGGAGGAGAGCCTAAGGGAGCTTTGGGACAACATGAAACGAAACAACATACGAATAATAGGGGTGCCAGAACAACAGAAAGATGAACATGGATTAGAAAACCTATTCGAAGAAATAATATCAGAAAACTTCCCTGAGGTGGGGAAGAAAAAAGTCACACAAGCCCAGAGAGTCCCAAACAAGGTGAACCCGAAAAGACCCACACCAAGACACATCATAATTACCATGGCAAATGTTCAGGATAAAGAGAGAATCTTACAGGCTGCAAGAGAGAGACGGAAAGTAACATACAAGGGATCTCCCATTAGATTATCAAATGATTTCTCAACAGAAACACATCAGGCCAGAAAAGAATGGACGGAAATCTACAAAGTGATGCAAAGCAAAGGACTGAATCCAAGAATACTCTATCCAGCAAGGCTATCATTCAAAATTGAAGGGGAAATAAGAAGCTTCACAGACAAAAAAGGGCTAAGGGAGTTTATCACCACCAAGCCAGCCATGCAAGAAATGCTAAAGGGACTGGTGTAAAAAGAAGAAATATCAAGCTCAGAAAGAAAACAGCCACACACACACACACAAAAAGAAATGGCTACAAACAAATACCTTTCAATAATAACTTTAAATGTAAATGGACTAAATGCTCCAACCAAAAGACATCGAGTGGCTGAATGGATAAAAAAACATGACCCATACATCTGCTGTCTACAAGAGACCCACCTCATTAGAAGGGACTCACACAGACTGAAAGTGAAGGGATGGAAAAATATCTTTCACGCAAATGGAAAGGAAAAGAAAGCTGGGGTAGCAATACTTATATCTGACAAAGTACATCTCAAAGTGAAGGCCATAACCAGAGATAAGGAAGGCCACTTCATAATACTAAAGGGATCAATACAACAAGAAGATATAACCCTGGTAAACATATATGCACCCAATGCAGGAGCACCCACATACATAAGAAAACTTCTGGAAGATATCAGGGGAGAGATCGACAACAATACAATCATAGTAGGGGACTTTAATACACCACTGACATCACTGGATAAATCCGCTAGACAAAAACTCAGCAAAGAAACAGCAATCCTAAATGACTCACTAGATCAGATGGACTTAATTGACATCTTCAGAACACTTCACCCCACAGCTGCGGAATATACATTCCTCTCAGGTGCTCATGGGACATATTCAAAAATAGACCACATATTGGGTCACAAGCAAAGTCTCCACAAATTCAAGAAGATTGAAATCATAAAAAGCTTCTTCACAGACCACGATGGCATAATGTTAGAAATAAACTACAATAAAAACAACCCAAAATACTCAAACACTTGGAAGCTGAATAGCATGTTATTAAATATTGATTGGGTTACCGATGACATCAAAGAAGAAATTAAAAACATCCTGGACACTAATGACAATGAAAACACAACAATCCAAAACCTCTGGGACACAATGAAAGCAGTCCTGAGAGGGAAGTTTATAGCTCTACAGGCCTATCTCAAAAAACAAGAAAAAATGGTAGTCAATCATCTAACTCTACAACTCAAAGAATTAGAAAGAGAGCAACAAGAAAACCCCAGAGTGAGCAGAAGGAAGGAGATAATAAAGATTAGAGCAGAAATCAATGAAATAGAGACCAAAAAAACAATACAGAAAATCAATGAAACCAAGAGCTGGTTCTTTGAAAGGATAAACAAGATTGACAAACCCCTAGCCAGGCTCACCAAGAAGCAAAGAGAGAGGTCCCAAATAAACCAAATCAGAAATGATAGAGGCGAAATAACAACAGACCCCACAGAAATACAAATGATTGTTAAACAATACTACGAGCAACTCTACTCCAACAAACTGGACAACCTGGAGGAAATGGACAAATTCCTAGAAAAATACAACATTCCAAAACTCAATCAGGAAGAATCTAAAAACCTCAATAGGCCAATAACTATGGAAGAAATTGAAGCAGTCATCAGAAAGCTTCCAGCAAACAAAAGCCCAGGGCCAGACGGCTTCACAGGGGAGTTCTACCAAACATTCAAGGAAGAACTAAAACCTACCCTCCTCAGACTACTACAAAAAATTCAAGAGGAAGGAACGCTTCCAAGCTCATTCTATGAAGCCAGCATCACCCTAATACCAAAACCAGGTAAAGACATCACAATGAAAGAGAATTACAGGCCAATATCCCTCATGAACATAGATGCCAAAATCCTCAACAAAATCTTAGCAAATCGGATCCAGCAGTACATCAGAAGGATCATACACCATGACCAAGTAGGATTCATCCCAGAGATGCAAGGATGGTACAACATCCGTAAATCAATAAATGTGATACATCACATAAACAAATTGAAAGAAAAAAACCACATGGTCATATCAATTGATGCAGAAAAAGCATTCGACAAAATCCAACACCCATTTTTGATAAAAACTCTCAGAAAGGTGGGAATAGAAGGATCATACCTCAACATAATAAAAGCCATATATGACAGGCCCACAGCCAACATCATACTCAATGGACAAAAACTAACACCATTTCCCCTAAGAACAGGAACAAGACAGGGATGCCCACTCTCACCACTCCTGTTCAACATAGTACTGGAAGTATTAGCCATTGCAATTAGGCAAGAAGAAGGAATAAAAGGCATCCAAATTGGAAAAGAGGAAGTAAAACTGTCCTTATTTGCAGATGACATGATATTATACATACAAAACCCTAGAGACTCCATCAAAAAGCTACTAGACTTAATACATGAATTTGGCAATGTAGCAGGATACAAAATTAACCCCAAGAAATCTGAGGCATTTCTATACACCAACAGTGAGCTTTCAGAAAGGGAGATCAGAAAAACAATCCCATTTACCATCGCACCAAAAAAATTAAGATACCTAGGAATAAACTTAACTAAAGAGGTTAAAGACCTCTACTCAGAAAACTACAGGACGTTGAAAAAAGAGATAGAGGAAGACATAAACAGATGGAAGAACATACCATGTTCTTGGATTGGTAGAATCAACATCATTAAAATGTCCATACTACCCAAAGCAATCTATACATTCAACGCACTTCCCATTAAAATACCAATGGCCTTCTTCAAAGATCTAGAACGAACTCTCCAAAAATTCATCTGGAATAAAAAAAGACCCCGAATAGCTGCAACGATCCTGAGAAAGAACAAAGTAGGTGGGATCTCAATGCCAGATATCAAGCTGTACTACAAAGCCACTGTTCTCAAAACTGCCTGGTACTGGCACAAGAACAGACATATAGATCAGTGGAATAGAATAGAGAGTCCAGAAATTAGCCCGAACCAATATGCTCAATTAATTTTTGACAAAGGAGGCATGAACATACAATGGAGCCAAGATAGTCTCTTCAATAAATGGTGTTGGGAAAATTGGACAGACATATGCAAGAAAATGAAACTAGACCACCAACTTACACCATACACAAGAATAAACTCAAAATGGATAAAGGACTTAAATGTACGACAGGAAACCATAAAAATTCTAGAAGAATACAAAGGCAACAAAATCTCAGACATATGCCAAAACAATTTCTTCACTGATACAGCTCCTAGGGCAGTTGAAACTAAAGAGAAACTGAACAAATGGGACTACATCAAAATAAAAAGCTTCTGCACAGCAAAAGAAACCATCAACAAAACAACAAGAAAACCCACCTCGTGGGAAAACATATTTGCCAACGTCATATCTGATAAGGGCTTAATCTCCAAAATTTATAGGGAACTCATACAACTTAACAAAAAGAAGATAAACAATCCAATCAAAAAATGGGCAAAGGATCTAAATAGACACCTTTCAAAAGAGGACATTCAGAAAGCCAAGAAACATATGAAAACATGCTCAAAGTCACTAATCATCCGAGAGATGCAAATCAAAACAACAATGAGGTACCATCTCACACCTGTCAGAATGGCCATCATCAACAAATCAACAAACGACAAGTGCTGGAGAGGATGTGGAGAAAAAGGAACACTTGTGCACTGCTGGTGGGAATGCAGACTGGTGCAGCCACTATGGAAGGCAGTATGGAGGTTCCTCAAAAAATTGGAAATGGAACTCCCATTTGACCCTGTGATCCCACTACTAGGAATATATCCCAAGAAACCAGAAACACCTATCAGAAAGGATATATGCACCCAGATGTTCATAGCAGCACAATTCACCATAGCTAAGATCTGGAAACAGCCTAAGTGCCCATCAGTAGATGAATGGATTAGAAAACTGTGGTACATCTACACGATGGAATACTATGCTGCTGTTAAAAAGAAGGAACTCCTACCATTTGCAACATCATGGATGGAACTGGAGAGCATTATGCTAAGTGAAACAAGCCAGTCAATGAAGGAAAAATACCACATGATCTCACTCATTCATGGATAATAAAGACCATTACAAACTTTTGAACAATAATAGATACAGAGGCAGAGCTGCCTCAAACTGATTGTCAAACTGCAGTGGGAAGGCCAGAGAGAGTTGGGGGGCAGGAGGGAGGGGAGTAAGAGATCAACCGAAGGACTTGTATGCATGCATATAAGCATAACTAATGGACATAAGACACTGGGGGGTAAGGGAGGGTAGGGGTTTGTCAAGGGTGGGGGGGGGGAAAAAGGATACTTATGTAATACCCTTTGTAATACTTTAAGAGGAAAAAAAAAAAAAAAAAAACAAACAAAAAAAAAAAAAAAAAAAAAAATGAGATTTAAAGGCCTTATCTTAGAGTGATATACTTCATGAGAAAGAGTTATGGTCTTCAATTTTGTTTTAAATATAAGCTAATGCTAAGGACAAAATGATGAACTAGAGATAATTGCTATTCAATAGTAATAGAGATAATTAAATATGACAATAATAGTATTTATTGATAATTTGAGATACACCAGGTTTAAGCCAACTAAGCACTTTAGATGCATACTGTTATTATCACGTGTTTTATAGATAAGGGTACCAAAGCACAGAGATGGCAAGTAGCTTCCCCAAAACCAAACAGAGTAGCAGAGGGAAGATTTAAATTAAGTTTTTCTGCAGAGCCTGTACTCTTAAGTATTGTACTATCTGCCTCCCATGAAGATGTGTTTGCTAGATTTCACAGTCAAATAACTGATGTGCATTATCTGTGTTATAATATAGGTGAGAATACCTGTCACAGAACTAAAACTAGACCTAGAGTGTTTTAGTATTTATTGAATTGGAATAAAAATAATCATTGTTGCCTGTTATTGATTCATAAAGTTGATGGTAGATATTTTTTATTTCCTTTTAACTACAGGTAATAGTGTTACAGACGTACTATAGACAATGGCATGCTAAAGTCTTTGTTGATAATTTAAGAAGACAAAAAATGTTAAAGTTGAAGTGGAAAGAAGAGGAAGAACTAAGAAAGATAAGAGAAAAAGAAGAATGGATGAAAATGGACTATCTCCGGAGGCATAATCCTAAAACAAAAGAAGATTTTGAACTTCTTTATAATGCACTAGAACGTAAGTTTAAAATAGGCTTTGCATAAAATACTAATTTTAAAATTTTTCATTAGTAGGAAAAACAGGTCTACTAAAGACAAAAGGAAGACTTTATTTTAGGAAAAATGTCTTGGGAATCTGGATTAGATAATTTAAAATGATGAATAGTGTTTTACATTTGGTACAGGAATTAAGGGGGGAAATGAAATTGGAAATGCTTTTATACTAACAACTAGAGGCCTGGTGCACAAAAATTTGTGCACTCGGGGGGGAAGGAGAGGTCCCTCAGCCCAGCCTGTGCCCTCTCGCAGTCTGGGACCCCTCAGGAGATAACGACCTGCTGGCTTAGGCCTGCTTCCGGGTGGCAGAGGGCAGGCCCAATCCCTAGGTGCAGCCCCTGGTCAGGCTCAGAGCAGGGCTGATTGGGGGGTTGGGGCACCGCCCCCTATCACACTCAAGGCAGGGTCAATGGGGAGGTTGCGGGCGCCACCCCCTGTGATGCACAGAGCAGGGCCAATCAGGGGGTTGGGGCGCTGCCCCCTGTCACACACAGAGCAGGGCCGATCAGGGGGTTGGGGCACTGCCCCCTGTCACTCACAGAGTAGGGCCGATAGGGGAGTTGGGGCACCGCCCCCTGTCACACACAGAGCTGGGCAGATCAGGGGGTTGGGGTGCTGCACCCTGTCACACTCAGGGCAGGGCCAATGGGGAGGTTATGGCTCTACCCTGTCACACACAGAGCAAGGCCAGTGGAGGGGGGTTGGGGCGCCACCCTCTATCACCCACAGAGCAGGGCAGATCGGGGGTTGGGGCGCCACCACTGTCACACTCGGGGCAGGGCTGATGGAGAGGTTATGGCTCTACCCTGTCACACACAGAGCAGGGCCCATAGGTGCGGCAGGGGGAGGGGTGGGGGGTTGGGGCGCCGCACCCTCTCACACACAGAGCAGGGCCCATCAGGGGATTGGGGAGCTCCCCCCTATCAGGCACAGGGCAGGGCCCGTGGGGGGGGGGGTGGGTTGGGGTGCCGCACCCTGTCACGAACAGAGCAGGGCGGATAGGGAGGTTGTGGCCCCGCCCCCTGTTACACACAGAGCCGCAGGGCAATCAGGGGTTTTGGGCGCTGCCCCCTGTCACGCTGATCCCGGTGCCGGGAGCCTCACTGCTCCGCTGATCCCGGTGCCGGGAGGCATATTACCCTTTTACTATATAGGATAGAGGCCTGGTGCACGGGTGGGGGCCGGCTGGTTTGCCCTGGAGGCTGTCCTGGATCAGGGTGGGGGTCCCCACTGGGGTGCCTGGCCAGTCTGGCTGAGGGGCTGAGGGCTGTTTTCCGGAAGCGAGTGACTAAAGCTCCCAACCGCTCCTTGTTTTCTTTTTCTTTTTTTATTCTGGGCCAGCTTTAGCTCTGAGGCCTCGCTGCTGAAAACATGGATACAATGTTGCTAAAGCCTGGCTGAATGAAAGCTGGTTTCTGGTGTTTTGTTTATCTTCTTATTTGCAACATAGTACATAGTTTCTTAGAGTTGTAGCTCAGAGGCTGGCTAGTGAGGCGGGGAACGTTGGAGTTCACAGCAAGCAAGCCTCATGTTTGCTTCCAGCTGCCTGGCTGCCGGCCGCCATCTTGGCTGACAGTTAATTTGCATATACTCACTGATTAGCCAATGGGAAGGGTAGCGGTCGTACGCCAATTACCATGTTTCTCTTTTATTAGTGTAGACTAGAGGCCCAGTGCACAAAAATTTGTGCACTCGGGGCGGGGGGGGGGGGGGGGAGGGTGGTCCCCCAGCCCGGCCTGTGCCCTCTCGAAGTCTGGGACCCCTCAGGAGATAACGACCTGCTGGCTTAGGCCTGCTCCCAGGTGGCAGAGGGCAGGCCCAATTCCTAAGTGCAGCCCCTGGTCAGGCTCAGAGCAGGGCTGATTGGGGAGTTGGGGCACCACCCCATCATGCACAGAGCAGGGCGGATCGGGAGGTTGCAATGCCACCCTCAGTCATGCTCAGGGTAGGGCTGATTGGGGGGTTGGGGCACCGCCCCCTGTCACACTCAAGGCAGGGTCAATGGGGAGGTTGTGGCGCCACCCCCTGTCACGCACAGAGCAGGGCCCATCAGGGGTATTGGGGCTCCGTACCCTGTCACGCACAGAGCAGGGCTGATCAGGGGGTTGAGGAGCTCCCCCCTGTCACTCACAGAGTAGGACCGATAGGGGAGTTGGGGCACCGCCCCCTGTCACACACAGAGCTGGGCGGATCAGGGGGTTGGGGCGCTGCACCCTGTCACACTCAGGGCAGGGCCAATGGGGAGGTTATGGCTCTACCCTGTCACACACAGAGCAAGGCCCGTGGAGGGGGGTTGGGGCGCCACCCTCTATCACCCACAGAGCAGGGCCGATCAGGGGGTTGGGGCGCCGCCACTGTCACACTCAGGGCAGGGCTGATGGAGAGGTTATGGCTCTACCCTGTCAAACACAGAGCCGCAGGGCAATCAGGGAATTGGGGAGCTCCCCCCTATCAGGCACAGAGCAGGGCAGATAGGGAGGTTGTGGCCCCCCCCTCCTGTCACACACAGAGCCACAGGGCAATCAGGGGTTTTGGGCGTTGCCCCCTGTCACGCTGATCCCGGTGCCGGGAGCCTCACTGCTCCGCTGATCCCGGTGCTGGGAGGCATATTACCCTTTTACTATATAGAATAGAGGCCTGGTGCATGGATGGGGGCTGGCTAGTTTGCCCTGAAGGGTGTCCTGGATCAGGGTGGGGGTCCCCACTGGGGTGCCTGGCCAGTCTGGGTGAGGGGCTGAGGGCTGTTTTCCGGAAGGGAGTGACTGAAGCTTCCAACCGCTCCTTGTTTTCTTTCTTTTTTTTTTTTTTATTCTGGGCCAGCTGTAGCTCTGAGGCCTCGCTGCTGAAAACATCGATACAATGTTGCTAAAGCCCGGCTGACTGAAAGCCGGTTTCTGGGCTTTTGTTTAGCTTCTTATTTGCAACATAGTACATAGTTGCTTAGAGTTGCAACTGAGAGGCCGGAAAGTGAGGCAGGAACATTGGAGTCCGTAGTCACTGAAGCAAGCGAGCCTCATGTTCGCTTCCAGCTGCCTGGCTGCCGGCCGCCATCTTGGCTGACAGTTAATTTGCATATACTCACTGATTAGCCAATGAAAAGGGTAGCGGTCGTACGCTAATTACCATGTTTCTCTTTTATTAGTGTAGATGGGTAAAGTATGCAGTTTTAGTATATTATCTCATTTGATCCTCAACCTTGTGTTATAAAGAAAGTATTGTCCAATATGGTTCTTTGACGGTCTTGGGAATTTTTGAATTCAGAATTGAACTTCTCCAATTTTTTAAAAATACATATTGTATTAATTCCTGAGAGAGAGAGAGAGAGAGAGAGAGAGAGAGAGAATTAGAAGCATCAGTGATGAGAGAGAATCATCGATTGGCTGCCTCCTGCACACCCCCTACAGGGGATTGAGCCCGCAAGTCAGGCATGTGCCCCTGACCAGAACTTTTCAGTCTGCAGGCTGATGCTCTATCCACTGAGCCAAACCAGCTAGGGCCTTCTCCAGTTTCTTAGTTCAGCATCCTGTCTCTGATTCGGCCCTTTAGACGAGGGGCAATATATTTTAACTAGAGGCCCGGTGCACAAAAATTTGTGCACTCGGGGGGGAAGAGGGGGTCCCTCAGCCCGGCCTGTGCCCTCTCGCAGTCTGGGACCCCTCGGGAGATAACGACCTGCTGGCTTAGGCCTGCTCCTGAGTGGCAGAGGGCAAGCCCAATCCCTAGGTGCAGCCCCTGGTCGGGCTCAGAGCAGGGCTGATTGGGGAGTTGGGGCGCCGCCCCCTGTCATGCACAGAGCAGGGCGGATTGGGAGGTTGCGATGCCACCCTCAGTCACGCTCAGGGTAGGGCTGATTGGGGGTTTGGGGCACCGCCCCCGTCACACTCAAGGCAGGTTCAATGGGGAGGTTGCGGCGCCACCCCCTGTGATGCACAGAGCAGGGCCAATCAGGGGGTTGGGGCACTGCCCCCTGTCACTCACAGAGCAGGGCCAATCAGGGGGTTGGGGCACTGCCCCCTGTCACTCACAGAGCAGGGCCAATCAGGGGGTTGGGGCACTGCCCCCCCCATCACGCACAGAGCAGGGCCCATCAGGGGGTTGGGGAGCTCCCCCCTGTCACGCACAGAGCAGGGCCCATCAGGGGGTTGGGGAGCTCCCCCCTGTCACGCACAGAGTAGGGCCGATAGGGGAGTTAGGGCACCACCCCCTGTCACCCACAGAGCAGGGCCAATCAGGGGGTTGGGGCGCCACCACTGTCACACTCAGGGCAGGGCCGATGGGGAGGTTATGGCTCTACCCCGTCACACACAGAGCAGGGCCCGTGGGGGGTGGGGGGGTAGGCACCACCCCCTGTCACACACAGAGCAGGGCCGATCAGGGGGTTGGGACGCCACACCCTGTCACACACAGAGCCGCAGGGCGATCAGGGGGTTTGGGCGCTGCCCCCTGTCATGCTGATCTGGTGCCAGAAGGCCTCGTGGCTCTGCTGATCCCTGTGCTGGGAGGCATATTACCCTTTTAGTATATAGGATAGAGGCCTGGGGGCTAGCTGGTTTGCCCTGAAGGGTGTCCTGGATCAGGGTGGGGGTCCCCACTGGGGTGCCTGGCCAGCCTGGATGAGGGGATGATGGCTGTTTGCAGCTGGTCACACACCCTTCAGGGAGGGGGTCCCCACTGGGGTGCCTGGCCAGTCTGGGTGAGGGGCTGAGGACTGCTTTCAGGCTAGGGGTTTTGACTGAAGCTCCCAACCACTCCTTTTTTTCTTTTTTTTTTTTTCTTCTGGGCCAGCTTTAGCTCTGGCTCTAGCTCTGAGGCTTCCGCTGCTGGTTTGTTTGCCGTTCTATAATCGAAACAATGTATAACTTCAGCTCTGAGATCCCAGCCGGCTATATTTGTTAGAATGTTTCAAACTGCCAGCTCAGAGTCCGGCAAGTCAGGCGGGGAATGTTGCAGTCTGCAGTCACGGGAGCAAGCAAGCCTCACGTTCGCTTCCAGCTGCCTGGCTGCCGGCCGCCATCTTGGCTGACAGTTAATTTGCATAAGGATACGCTGATTAGCCAATCGGAAGGGTAGCGGTCATACGCCAATTACCATTTTTCTCTTTTATTAGTGTAGATTCCCTCCCATTAATGATAATATGTAAGCATGTGTTTTCTACACATTTGACTTTTTGCTTCATTTCTTTCATTCAGTGTATGCTAGTCACTGGCACAATTAGAAGCTTCGGTTACTCGAACAAGCAGTAGGTGCACTGTTCTTCTTGAAGCCTGTCTCATCTCTCAGCTCAAATGTCACCCACTCCAAGCCTTTTGTGACTGAGATCCTATTACATCTCATGTTCTCATTGCACTCTGAATTTTTCACTCATATCATCATAATTTGTAGTAATACATCTTTTATTTAACATTAATTTTCACCACTGAGTTGTAAGCTTCAGGAGAGAATAACTGATTTTTTTAAAAAAATTATCTCTGTTTTTCTGTGTTTAGCTCGTGTCCCAACAAATATTGGTGGAATGAATGCATACAGGAATGAAGGGGAAACAGGCGTGTAGTGATGCCGTTCTTTCTGGCTTCTGCTTTCCTAGGAATACCTGCGGAAGCGGAAGTAACTGCGACAGAGAGTTTTTCTATTATCTTAGATGCCAGGAAGTGGGGACGTTGGGCACTTGTGATCACAGAAGAATTTTAGAAATTAAAAATGGCCTCAATTATTATTATTTTTTTGGTTGAACAGGTTTTTATTTATTTATTTATTTTTTAAATTAAATCTTTATTGTTCAGATTACATTTGTTCCTCTTTCCTCCCCCCAACTCCCCTCCTCCCAGCTCCCACCCCGCCCTCCGCCCTCACTCCCCACCCACTGTCCTCATCCATAGGTGCACGATTTTTGTCCAGTCTCTTCCTGCATCTCCCACTCCCCTTTCCCCCCCCCAAGAATAGTCAGTCCATTCCCTTTCTATGTCCCTGATTCATTATAATCACCAGTTCATTCTGTACATCAGATTATTCACTTGATTCTTAGATTCACTTGTTGATAGATGCATGTTTGTTGTTCATAATTTGTATCTTTACCTTTTTCTTCTTCTTCCTCTTCTTAAAGGATACCTTTCAGCATTTCATATAATACTGGTTTGGTGGTGATGAACTCCTTTAGCTTTTCCTTATCTGTGAAGCTCTTTATCTGACCTTCAATTCTGAATGATAGCTTTGCTGGATAAAGTAATCTTGGTTGTAGGTTCTTGGTATTCATCACTTTGAATATTTCTTGCCACTTCCTTCTGGCCTGCAAAGTTTCTATTGAGAAATCAGCTGACAGTCGTATGGGTACTCCCTTGTAGATAACTGAGTCTCTTTCTCTTGCTGCTTTTAAGATTCTCTCTTTGTCTTTTGCTCTTGGCATTTTAATTATGATGTGTCTTGGTGTGGTCCTCTTTGGATTCCTTTTGTTTTGGGTTCTCTGCGCTTCCTGGACTTGGAAGTCCATTTCTTTCACCAGGTGGGAGAAGTTTTCTGTCATTATTTCTTCAAATAGGTTTTCAGTATCTTGCTGTCTCTCATCTACTGGTACCCCTATAATTCTGATGTTGGTAGGTTTGAAACTGTCCCAGAGGCTCCTTACACTATCTTTATATTTTCGGATTCTTTTTTCATTTTGCTTTTCCTGTTGGGTGTTTTTTGCTTCTTCGCATTTCAAATCTTTGACTTGATTCTTGCGCTCCTCTGGTCTGCTGTTGGGTGTCTGTATAATATTCTTTATTTCAGTCAGTGTGTGCTTAATTTCTAGTTGGTTCTTTATTTAGCTCTATATCCTCCATTTCTGTCATGTTTTTTTGTTTCCGCATTTTTTTATGTTTTCTTGGTGCACCCCCTTGTGGTCTTTGTGCGCAGTCTTGTTGTAGTTAAGCCTTAATTGTTGTCAGCAATACTAGGGGTGAATTGACCTCCAGGCTAACTGGCTATCGAACAGTGTTTTTTTTTAATACAAAGAAATAACAATATGATTTCTATGATGATTCATAACATTAACTTTTAGCAAGTGTGTTTTACTATAACTTTATATACTATTCGTGGATATTATTATGTGTTCTATTACTCAAGTCACTGTTTCCGCTCCAATTGAATATAATTTTAGGTGTCTACTTACAGAGCTGTGTGACAAGACACTACTTACTCAAGACGATACAATTCAACACTAGGTCCAACCAGCAATATTAATAAATGTGCTTCACATGTAACACTAAGTGTCTGTAGGGATGTGGCGAGTGGAACAGTTAAGCTTGCTCCCTAGATTTCTACATCTGCATCCCCTGTCTCCTCAGTGTTAACCTGTGCAAATACTTTCTTTTTTACTTTAAATTTTGCTTCTATTTCTGTTTGCTCTATCAGATGAAAACAAAGGTTATTTCTAAGTCTTAGTAGTTAAACAGAGTACTGTTAACAAGCTGTCTGTGAAAGCTCTTACTGATAATTATAAAACTAAAGTTCTGTTAGAGCAGAACTCTATTCAAACAACATGCCAAATTCTGTGTGAATAAACCAAATACCATTGTTATTTTGTTTGGTTAACAGGTAACTGTGCAAAATAATAGGAAATATGCTAAGTGAGGTTCTACTTTTCCTACTTACTAGTGGAATTAACTTACACAAGTTGCTTTTCCTAAGCCTCAGCTTCTTCATCAGTACAATAACTTAATAATTTCTGACCCATCTACTTCACTTTATAAAGTAGAAAATATAAAATATTATATTTATGGAACTATTTTTAAAAAGTACAAAGACCTATGCATGTTTAAGTTACTGTTATGTGGTAATTAATTTTATACAGATTTTTTCATATTAGAGTAGAACAAATATATTTTACGTTTACACATGTTTTATATGGAAGCAAATGAAATTTGCATGAAAGAGACATCCCTCAGTTTTTTTCTAGCCCTAAAATTCTAAATTTAAGCCCTCAGAATAATAATTTTTTTTGTGGTAGTTAAAATTTCTGGTTCACAAGCTCAATAATTTATACCGCTCTTCTACTTAATAATTTAGTTTTCAGTCCATAGTCTTAACTCCTGTACGTATTTGGAACTGCTGCCCTCTTGTGGCTCATCGTGGCAATAACATAGTTTGAATTAGAACGCCTAATACAAAGTTTTAACTTTTCCTCCAGATAATCTGTCCCTCAGTAATAAAAATGAATACTTACTTCTTTATCTATTTAATTTTCCACTGATATCAATTGTTACTCTTACCTCAGACGTCAGCATCTTTAGAAACCTCTCCCGGCAGCATGGATAGAGCTCACAGCCCCGTTTCCTGCCCCGTTATGCTCTGTGCACACCGCTCTCTTTTTACTGTTCACCTTTGCACCTGTGGCATCTGATAGGACCTTGCTCGGTACATCTAGTAAATATGTATTGAATTGAATCTTCTAACCCTTCTAACTTGTTTTGACTTGTGTTAACTGAGTCTTTTGACTCTAACTATTACCTCTTGGTCAAGGTACCTTGATTTCCGGCTTTTGAAGACTCAGTGGGCTCAGTCCATTTACATATCTGGCCCTGGGCTTTCAGTCTGAATCTTTCTAGATTCTCCTCATTCGGGCTTCCAGCCTGTGAGGGGAATTTTATTTATTTACTTATTGATTGATTGATTGACTTTGTGATGAGAATTTTAAAAAGAAGATGCACATTAGTTGCCAGTGGTGGATAAAGATTGTATGTTCTGTTAATTTTTATTTGAAAATTGTAATTTAGGTCTCAGAAAGTTTAGAATGTGTGTGGACTTTAGATACTAGTCTTATACTTTCATTTCATAGTTGAACTTCAAACTCTGGAAATTAGGTCATTTGTCAAAGAAGATAAGTTAAGGAGATAAATGTATTCTTTCAAATGAACCAACTTGTTTAATATCATTTTCTTTCAAAATATTGAGGGTTTTGATATTTGTTATAGGCTGAATTGTGTTTCCCCTAAAATTCATATGTTGAATTCCTGATCCCCAGTGTCTGAGAATGTGACTGAATTTAGAGAAAGGGCCTTTAAAGGAGTAATTAAGAAGGAGTGAGGTCCTATGAATGGGACGTAAGGCAATTTGACCAGTGCTCTTATAAGAAGAAGAGATTAGGAAACAGGCAGGCACAGAGAGATCATATAAAGACACCAGTGGAAGACGGCCTTCTACAAGCCTAGGAGAGAGGCCCTCAGAGTAAACTAGCCCTGTCTCCACCTCGCTCTTGAACTTCTAGCCTCCAGAGCTGAGAGGAAATTAACTTCTGTGGTTTAAGTCACCCATTCTGTGGTACTTTGTTAAGGCTGCCCAAGCAAACGAATACATTATTCCATTCTTTAAATCATCCCTAGGGAGCATATATGTTATGAAGGGGAGGAAGAATCTCTCTTGTTCTCCTCAATGGCTTCTACGTATAGTTCTGGAAACAGTCAAATGAGATGTAAAATTAGTTTTGTCCAGCTGTTCCTGATTCCTGTATTTTTCTACTTCTTATAAGTAGTTGGGACATGGTATGTTTCTGATGCCATATTCTATCCCTTATAACAGATTTACAGAGAGGTTGTTCATCTATTGGAAAATTTTATTGAAATTAAGGCCCATATTTTCATTTCTAATTAGCTTCATTGGGTGGGTTTCTTTTTAAAAGTCATACTAATAATTTGAGCAAAATATAAAAACTGAGTAATATGAATACATGTACCTGAAAGCACATATGTATATATATCCATATTTACCTAGGACTTAAATATTAATCTAGGCGAGCAGTATTTTGTTTCTTGAGGTTAGCAGAATACCCTAAATAAAGCTCCAGTGGCCTAAATTTATTACTGAAAGGTTTCTAATGTAAAACTAGGAAGTAAAATAGGCTTACTAATACCTCTCAGTTTTTATTTGCTTTCTGGGAACATCTAGGTAATACCATGAGATAAATATTCTCAGTTACTATTTCCATAAGCAAATAATTTTTCAGTTTTTCTCTTCAATCATATACTACCTTTTGGTATATGGAGTTTGTTCAATTTTTAAAAGTTCTTTTTGGTTACCACTCTTAACTGATAAACTCATCAGTCATAGATTTCCTGGACTTTCTTAATACAATTTAATTCTTAAATTTACAAATCCTCTTATTGGACAAACCAAGCCATACAGTGTCTACAAGTACAGAGTAGATTATTTTTTAAAAGTTTTTTTATTGATTTTTAGAGAGAGAGGAAGGGAGAGGGAGAGAGAGAAACATTAATGTGAGAGTGGAACATCATTTGGTTGCCTTCTGCATGCCCCGCCCCGCCCCCCATCAGGGATCAATCCCGCAACCTGGGCAGGTGCCTTGACCGGAAATCGAACTGGCAGCCTTTCAGTGCATTGGATGAAGTCCAAATAACTGAGCCACACTGGTCAGTAGATTCTTAAAAGAACATAACTGGCAAGTTATTGACCTGATCAGGATGATTTTAGATTGAAATTTAAGAGGGAGAGGAAATGGTCTGATAAAACTGTAAAACTAGATGCCATGAAATCATGAAAGGAATTGGTTATAATAGATGAGGGCCAGAAACAACACTATGGCTTCAGATATTCACCTTTCAGTGCAGAGATGGGTGTTAAAGTAACCTGACATTTTAATAGAAGAAAACTATAATTTCTAATTATATAAATTATATATAAATGTAATAGACTTTTTAAAATTAAATCTTTATTGTTCAGATTTTTACAGTTGTTCCTCTTTTTTCCCCCCATAGCTCCCCTCCACCCGGTTCCCACCCCACCCTCTGCCCTTACCCCTGCCACCCACTGTTCTCATCCATAGGTGTACAATTTTTGTCCAGTATCTTCCCGCATCCCCCAAACCCCTTTCCCCCCCAGAATAGTTAGTCCACTCTCTTTCTATGCCCCTGATTCTATTATATTCACTGGTTTATACTGTTCATCAGATTATTTATTCACTTGATTTTTTAGATTCACTTGTTGATAGATGTGTATTTGTAGTTCATAATTTGTATCTTTACCTTTTTCTTCTTCTTCCTCTTCTTAAAGGATACCTTTCAGCATTTCATATAATACTGGTTTGGTGGTGATGAGCTCCTTTAGCTTTTCCTTATCTGTGAAGCTCTTTGTCTGACCTTCAATTCTGAATGATGGCTTTGCTGGGTAAAGTAATCTAGGTTGTAGGTTCTTGCTATTCATCACTTTGAATATTTCTTGCCACTTCCTTCTGGCCTGCAAAGTTTCTATTGAGAAATCAGCTGACAGTCGTATGGGTACTCCCTTGTAGGTAACTGATTGTTTTTCTCTTGCTGCTTTTAAGATTCTCTCTTTGTCTTTTGCTCTTGGCATTTTAATTATGCTGTGTCTTGGTGTGGTCCTCTTTGGATTCCTTTTGTTTGGGGTTCTCTGTGCTTCCTGGACTTGTAAGTCTATTTCTTTCACCAGGTAGGGGAAGTTTTCTGTCATTATTTCTTCAAATAGGTTTTCAATATCTTGCTCTTTCTCTTCTTCTGGCACCCCCATAATTCGGATGTTGGTATGCTTAAAGTTGTCCCAGAGGCTCCTTACACTATCTTCATATTTTTGGATTCTTTTTTCTTTTTGTTTTTCCAGTTGGGTGTTTTTTGCTTCTTTGTATTTCAAATCTTTGACTTGATTTTTGTGATCCTCTAGTCTGCTGTTGGAATTTTGTTTAATATTCTTTATTTCAGTCAGTGTATGCTTAATTTATAGTTGGTCCTTTTTCATAACCTCGAGGGTCTCACTAGATTTCTTGAGGGTCTCACTAAATTTATCGGTGGTCTCACTAGATTTCTTGAGGGTCTCACTAAATTTATCGGTGGTTTCTAGAAAATTCTTGAAAAACCTTAAAAGTGTGGTTTTGAACTCTATAGCCAGTAGTTTGCTTTCCTCCATTTCTGTCCTTTGAGATTTGTTTCTTTGTCTCCGCATTTTTTATGCTTCTCTGTGTTGATAGAGTGGCTTTCTGTGTTAGGTGTCCTATAGGGCCCAGTGGCTCAAGCCTCCCCAATTACCTGAGGTGGACACTCTTGGTGCACCCCTTTGTGGGCTGTGTGCACCGTCTTGTTGTAGTTAAGCCTTGATTGTTGTAGGTATCACTGGAAGGAATTGACCTCCAGGCCATTTGGCTGTGAGAATCAGCTGTGTCTGCAGTGGGAGAACTTCTGAGCTGGAGACACCCTTCTGGGGCAAGACTTGCTTCAGTGGGGCTTTGGTGCTCACTGAGTCTGCCCCCTGATTGTGTCCCTTATGGATCTGAGGAGTTGTAATCTGGATGGTCCCACTCTAACCACTGGGTACACTGGCTCTTGGATCTCTAAGGAGGTGCTAATTTAGCCTCTGCCTGAGGCTACCAAGCAGGAGCTATGGAGAGATTCCTCTTCTTTGTTTGGGGTTTGGAGGTGCCCAGATGAGGCCCAGCTGTGAAGCAATGCAAGCTACTGTGGGGCCTTGGGCCTTCTTTTGGAAGTTCTGGGTCTCTCTGACCGAGCTGCAGTTTGTTAGGTAATTTTCAGATTGCAAAGGGCCAAGCCTTTCATATGCAAAAGCCTCTGTGCATAGCTTGGTTGGGTCGGGGTCTCAGGGGATCAACAGGGTGGAGCAAGCAGCTATGGCTGCTCCCCAGTCCTACCCTAAAAGGCCCCGCGTCTCAGTGTCCCGGTAATAGCTGCAAGCACCTCTGAGAGAAAGCTGCCCTCGATTTCTGCCTGATGTCAGACAGTCAAGTTTCTCCCCGTATGAGTCTGGGTCCCCAGAGACTCACCTCGAACTGGAGTTCAGAGATGTCTGGAGCTTGATACTCCCTCCCGATGGAAAAAGACAACCGCGTCCTCAGCTGCCACCCCTTTCAGCGTGCGCCTCCGTACCTCTGCATTTTACTTCCGCACCTCCTCTGAGTCTCAGTGCTTTTCTCTTTCCTTCTAGTTGTAGAATTTCCACTCAGCCAGCCTTCCTGTGGTTCTGGATGATGTCTGTTTTGTCTTTTAGTTGTATTTTTGAAGTGGTTGTGCGAGGCAGCAATTTCCGGTGTTCACCTATGCCGCCATCTTGGTTTCTCCCTCTAAATGTAATAGATTTTGCAATATCTCTGTAACATGATGAGAAAGTACCCATGTCTGGAATATAACAAAGGAAGAGTATATTTTACTTGATTAAATCATAACTAAGAGACGATAGAGAAAGTACTCTTATATGTCAAGAAATGTACCCCTTGATGGGGTGATGTTGGGGGTTGCTGAGGGATTAAGCAAAAAATAAAAGAGAGAACTCATGGGCATGGACAACAGTGTGCACTGGTGATTGCGGAGGGTGAGGGGGAGGCAGTGGAGGTGGAAAAGGGCATAGAAGGGATAAATGATGATGAAAAAAATAAATTAAAAAAGGAAGAGCTGCACCCAAAGGAAGTCTTTAAGCCTAATGGTACAAAATGACAGGCTTTGGGTAAAGAGAAATGGAAGGAGAAGCAGAAATTCTGTCCTGATGGGAGGATTTTACAGTCTACCCAACTGGGGAGCGGCAAGGACACCGTTAGTCCCTTCAAAATGGAGTATGCATGCCTTTCTCACTTTTGTATGTACCATCCAGCCTTAGAGAGTTCTTTTCACAATAATAATTGCTCAAAGATGGCTGTGGAGCCCTGCCCAGGGTGGCTCTGTTGGTTGAGCATCATCCTGTGCACCAAAAAGTTGCTGGTTCGATCCCTGGTTGAAGCACATGCCCAGGTTGTGGGTTCAGTCCCCTGTTGATTGCATGTTCAAGGCAACTGATCAATGTTTCTCTCTCTCCCTCTCGCTTCCCTCTCTCTAAAAAGCAATAAAAGAGAGGACTCATTGGCATGGACAGCAGTGTGCACTGGTGATTGCAGCCGGGGAGGTGGTGGTGGAGGTGGAAAAGGGCGTAGAGGAGATAAATGGTGATGAAAAAATTAAACTAAATTAAATTAAATTAAATTTAAAAATGGCTGTTGAGTATTTCGAACTGGCAAAGAAGAATTTTGGCAGGTGTTCTAACCATAAATGTGAACTAGGTTATTGAAAGTTCAGAAAAGAAAAAGTTTGGTTCTTTGTCCACAGTACAGTTCATGGGAGTTTGTAACTTCATCCTGACAGTGTAATAACACATTACCTTTATGTCAGAGGAAAGGATTAGATGGTTACTTAAGTCAAGGCGGGTCTCCGGAGTAGACCAACGGTCAGTTCGCATGGAAAAGGACTGTACAATTGAAAGGATGGCATGCTTCTAAGAGGCAGAGAGCAGGCAAGGTGTGGACCACGGAGTCAGACTGTCAATGTTCGAGTCCCGGCTCCTTAGGCAAGCCCCACAGTCTCTCTTTTCCTGTTCCCTTTTCTATAAACTAGGGGATGCCAGTAGCACCTAAGCATTGGTTTGTCAGGAGAGTAAATGAGTTCACGGAAGCATTTGGGACAGTCTGGCACATAGTCAGCAACTGTCATTTATATGGCTCATTTAATTAGAAAGAGGGGAATAGGGGTTGGGAGGAAAACAGGAGATGAAGTAAATGGCAAAGTTACAAAAATGATTTTTTTAGGGCAGCCATTAGAATAGGAAGAACATTAAGGCAAGATCTAGCTATACCTTGAAACCACACTTCCTGTGTGGGTTAGGAGAGAGGAGACTGAGATGTCTGGAAGAAAAGGCTGGGGACAGAGCATTTAGCGTATCTGATGTGTTCAGCGGGGAGGGTACCTCGAGCGGAGCTGAAGTTAGGTAACCGTGCATGGGTGAAGACAGACCTGCTGCTGCGGCAGGAACCCGCGAGCAAGCTTACTACAGGCTTACGGTGACATTCTCTGTATCGATTTCCTCTGGCTTCTGTCTGTCTGACTGCTTTTATTGCTTTAAGCCTCTCAGCTTCTTTTTCGTCCTATTTTTTCATATGTCAGATGTACGTTATGAGTGATTCCATTCATGTATAATTTTATTGAAATTGACACAGAAATAAAATACTGCTTGTCAGGACGTGGTGGTAAAAAGCTGTGGGATTTTAAAACCTCAGGAGTCTCTCATGTTATTCCTCTAGTCTGGCGACAAGAACAACTGGAATGCATTAACCAGACTTTCTGTGGCGCTGAGAGGAAAGTTGCTTTGTGCGAACTTCTGGAAAAAGAGACCCAAATCATTGCTTCCATTGGGAGGTACAGACACATCGCTTACCTGGCCAACCAGGAAGCCATCATACAAACTTTTTTGAATAAGGTCAGTGCAGCGACACTTGTTTAAACATCAGTGTACCCTTAGCGTAAAACAGGTAAGATTTACATTTTAAGAATTTGCGTGAATTTTGTTTAGCATTTTGGTGACATATTTTTAAAAATTCTATTTTTACTTTTGATGCATCTTTACATTTTAACTGTAGCCTAGAATAATGACGGACAAGTAACATGAAATTAATGTGTTTTCAACAAAAGGGATTCAACCATGAATAAAAAAAATGGAGACACTTTCCTTGTGACTGTTCATTTAGATTTAGGCTGGCTATAGGAATTGGATGAATTGCACCCCCTGATAATATGGAGTATGAAATTCACAAAATTTCATTTCTGGTGTGCCCATAGAGTAAGCAACCTAGGGAAATAGCTATAGACTAGCGTTTTTTCTCTTGCTCACCAGGTCATTAACTGATGGAATATTTCTGACCAAAAAGATACATGATTATTGAAAACCATGAAAACATACAATTAATGGAAAAACTAAAGTAATTACCCTTTCCTGGTGACACTGTCTGATACTGAATAGCCTGTTTCCATAGTGACCAATTTTCTTTTATAAACCTGATCTTTGTAAACAATTAAAAGCCAACCAGCTACAGGAAGAAAATGAATGGAGCTCTTCAAGATATTCGCCTGTACGGAGTCTAGTGATTCTAGTTTGTATGATTCTTGTTTGAGAGCATTTGTTCTCAAAAAATGTATTTTTTTTGATACTATAAATGCCTTCCTCTTATCTTACCTGTACACTCTCCTGTTTGATCTGAGTTTTTTCTTCTGGTCTTAACGACTACCTGAATCCTGGACTTCCCTATAGTTCCAGGCTGGATGTGATGGTAAAAAATGGCCAGACCTGTCTAGGGGCTCCCAAGATCACATACCCGATTGCCTACTGTCCCAAGAGTCCACCTCACGTCAACTCTTAAGTCATATCATCTCACCATTCCTTCACCCCTCACCTCCAACCTTATTCTATTCTGTAGCACACACACCATTTATCTCTGTGAATATTTCATCATCTACTCAGTTGCTTCAGGAAGCATCATTCTTGACATACCATTTAGCCACCAACCTGTTTGTTCTATTATTTTAATAATCTCCTCCATTCTTTACCGCTTCATTTCTAAACCCACTACCACTGCCTGTAAGGAAATGGCTCCTTCATGGCACTCTGATGACTTCCCATGTATCCACATAGGCAAAGAGTAGAACCGCAGCTACTCTGAGTCTTGTGGAATGCCTTGTGGTCCTGCTGGAACACAGAGGGATAGGGGCGTCTGAGGGTATGCTGTGGGCAGCTCGTCTCTCTCGCTGCCCTTTTGCCCCCAGGAGATTGTCATGAGATGCTTGTCCTGTGTGTGTGATCTTGCCCCTGATTTAAATAATTCTGATGTTCTCCTCCTCTGGATTACTCTATGTCCCCAAATTAGGCTCTTGGTGTCCAGTCTCTCTTTGCAATTCCCTCCTCCATTATCCATACGGTTGTCACTACCATAGTGACCTCATTAAATACCACTCTGCCCATGCCCCTCCTCACTTTGTTCAGGGAACAAAGGTTTTACATTTTTAAATTTGTTTATTTTTATTGATTTCAGAGAGGAAGGGAGAGGGAGAGAGAGATAGAAACACCAAGGATGAGAGAGAATCCTTGATTGGCTGCCTCCAGCACAACCCCTACTGGGGATGGAGCCACAACACAGGAATGTGCCCTTGACCAGAATTGAACCTGGGACCCTTCAGTCCACAGGTTGATGCTTTATCCACTTTGAGTCAAACCAGCTAGGGCTCAAAGATTTTAATAATGGATTCTCAGCCCACCTCACCCACCCTGTTTTCCCACTGCCATCTCTACTTGCACACGAAAGCCACACTGCTCCAGCCGTGCTCAGAAATGTGCACATCCTTGGAAAGATCACGTGCTCTTGATGCTCCTGCATCTAGTGTTGCGCCTACTTGGAATATCCTTTCCTTCCTGCTTCCGTAGCCAGCTAACCACCCTTCCAAACAGGCTCAGACGCCCCTTGTTCGAGAAAGGATCCACTGATCCTCCTACTGTAGCCTGGACTGTATGCTTTCATGAGACTATTTACTTCTCTCTTAGAACATTGTGGTCAGTTTTTATTGTATCTGTTTAGATGTCTGCATCCTTCCTAGATTCTGAGCTTCTGAAGGCCAGAGCTATCTTTGTCTCTGTATCCTCACATCTTAGCACAGAGTTTATCACAGAGTATCAATGCATGCTCATGGAGGAAAGCCGGGGGAGATGAGAAACAATCGTTTTATAATTTTATATTTCAGACATTAGATAGTGTATATATTTCAGATATTATACAATGACATGTAGTTACTGTCATTTCAAATTTTTAAATATTTTCATCTAGAAAAGACTAGTCTACTGTATAGAAGCCATAATATTCATACTTCTCCAACTCATATTTCAAACAAACTTATTCATTTAGCAGATTGCTTTATGTTGAATCTAGTGCCATCACTGGGAACTGTGTTCCTTATGTGTCTGATTGTTAACCTCACCAAGGAGGTCAGCATGGACCCAGGGCCCAAGAGTGTTTGCAGGTGCCTGAGGCCTCTGAGGTGCCAGTGGGCAGGGGAGATGGGCTTCACCCTCCATAGGGGTTCCCACCTGTGCTTTCTCTGCTCCTTTGTTTACTATAAACTAATTTAAATCCTTCTTGTAAATACATTTGCAATATCTATTCTTCTTTATGCCTTTTTACCTTGCCCTTCATCCCTACCCCAGGCCTCATGTCTAGCATCAACTCTAAACATTTTTTGAATTATAGAGAGTCTAAAAGTAGATCAAGTCCCAACATACAATAGCAACTGGAGACAGTTGAAGAACATAACTTTTTCTCATGAAATATATCACTCTAAGATAAGGTCTTTAAATCTCTCACACACAAAAAAAGGATAAGATTGGGAAATTTTGTTCACAAGAATTCCCATTAAGAAGAAAATGTGTTTTTATTTAAAAATATATGCTTTTATTGATTTTATTTTATATTTTCCTTGATGACATGTTATTATTATTTTTTACTCTTTATTGTTGAAAGTATTTCCTATGTCCCCTTTTTCTCCCATTGACCCCTTCTAGCCCACCCCTGCTCCCCGACCCAGGCCTTCACCTCCCTATTGTCTGTGCCCACGGGTTATGCATATATGCATACAAGTTCTTAGATTGATCTCTTCCCACCCACCTACCCACCCCTGCCTTCCTTTTATTGATTTTATAGAGAGCGGGAGAGTGAGAGAGACAGAGAGAGAGAGAGAGAAACACTAATTGGCTGCCTCCTGCACAATTGAGCCCTCAACCCGGGCATGTGCCTTGACTGGGAATTGAACCTGCGGCCTTTTTGTGCACAGAGTACACTCAACCAACTGAACCACACCTGCCAGGGATCATTTTTGTTTCTTATAAATACTTTGATAAGTTGCTGGGGTTCAATCTGACCTTGCAGGATCCTCAGTATAGGAAGTATTGTTTTGTGCCAGTAAAATGGAGGTTTTTGAGTATTGCTGAGGAGGCAGTTGGAAGGCAATAGGGTACAATGTGGCTTCTTTAGTTGTATTACTAAATAAGTAAAATATTAAGTGCAAGATGGTATTTTTTTGTGAGGGGGACAGAATGCGAGAATGACTGAATCCCAATGTCCAGACTGATTCAGGGCAGCACACAACGATTCAAGACCAGAAGGTTGACGGAAGGGTAGAAGAGCTAGCCAGAAGAACTCGTGGATAGCGAGGGAAGGCTTTTTGTGGGTCATAGGGTTTAGAACTGGAGTTCTAAATCTGCAGTCACTCCAGCTGATACACCAGTTGATCTCACTAATCCCCAGACTAAGGTTGAGAGAATGGGACATTTCATCTGATACAAAGGAATTTCACTTCTCTTTTGACTAAAGTGTTATATAGGGCAAGAAAAACACAACCACGGAATGGAGAAACTACATTCAAGATCGATCCCAGTCCATTACATAACCTAATTAGTCCAGTCTTCAAAAATATATATTTTTAAATATATATTTTATTGATTTTTTACAGAGAGTAAGGGAGAGGGATAGAGAGTTAGAAACATCGATGAGAGAGAAACATCGATCAGCTGCCTCCTGCACATCTCCTACTAGGGATGTGCCCGCAACCAAGGTACATGCCCTTGACTGGAATTGAACCAGGGACCTTTCAGTCCGCAGGCCGACGCTGTATCCACTGAGCCAAACCGGTTTTGGCAAGTCTTCAAAAATATTGATGAACAGTGACTTTGGACCTGCTTTTAACCTGTTATAGTACATTTTAAAATCTTTGTTATTTAAATAAAAAAATCATTTTAATCACCTTTTTGTATATGATGTCAGATTAAACATCATAGAAAACAATTACGATAGATTTTATATTAGTCTTTTGTTGCAAATACAACATCTACCCCCTTTTATGCCCGTCCACCTTCCCCCATCATCCCCATGCCTAACATTGTCTCTAGTGTGCAGGAGGAGTCAGTGTTCAGCTCCTAAACTTGAAGTAAGTTATTAATCCACAGGGTTTTTTGATTGCTAAGAAAAAATAGCTTATTATTAATCCCTGAAGCTGGACAAGGTTAGAGTTTTTCAAATGTCAAAACTAACAGCCAGAGCTATAATGCAGATTTTAGGATCCACACTTAGCACCATAATATATAGATACGTAAAAAGAACAATTACTTTTTTGTAGTTTGGAAATAACATTGGAGAACACAATTATAATTTTGGTGTTTAACTTCATTGAATCTAAAGATTATGTAGATTATTGAACTAATATTTTATTTTTTATCTTTTTTAAAAAAGATAATATTTTATTGAATAATATTTTAATTGAATATAATAATATTTTATTTAAATATAATTATTAAATATAATAATATTTAATTTAATATAATAATATTTTATTGAAAAATCAATATATATTTTATTGATTTTTTACAGAGAGGAAGGGAGAGGGATAGAGAGTTAGAAACATCGATGAGAGAGAAACATTGATCAGCTTCCTCCTGCACACCCCCCACTGGTGATGTGCTGGAAACCAGGGTACATGCCCTTGACTGGAATCGAACCTGGGAACCTTGAGTCTGCAGGCTGACGCTCTATCCACTGAGCCAAACCGGTTAGGGCTATTTTTTTATCTTTTTATCCTGAACATGGAATTTCTCTGAGTAAGAATGATATGCTTTTTTTTTTTTTTTTTTTTTAAATATATTTTATTGATTTTTTACAGAGAGGAAGGGAGAGAGACAGAGAGCCAGAAACATCGATAAGAGAGAAACATCGATCAGCTGCCTCCCGCACATCCCCCACCGGGGATGTGCCCACAACCCAGGCACATGCCCTCGACCGGAATCGAACCCGGGACCCTTCAGTCCGCAGGCCGACGCTCTATCCACTGAGCCAAACCGGCCTTGGCAAGAATGATATGCTTTTAAATTTGTCCAATCAAGGCATGGAATCAGTCAGTTATTACAAATTCTATACTAAGCCTTCATTCTCCTTAAAAGGCTTAATGGAAAGGTTTTCTGAAGAATTAATTAAATGAGTTATACTTTTAACACATCAAACATCGACCTCCACAGGTTATCAAAAGTTAAAAACTCACAAGTTAACAGAGGTGAAGAAATTCAGGTCAAGAAATTTGAACAAAAAATCATCAGCTGGTTTCTAATATATCTTGTGTGCTTTTTATCCAAACTGTATCAAGACCATTTGCACTTTGTAAGAGGCTTTCTCTAGAGTCGAGGCCATTTATTCTTTGATTCTCTTGATTTCACACCACTTCTCATAATCACAAGCTAAAAAACTGCCTGCTATGTTAGCTGTGTCATTTAAGTGGTTTTCTCATTACTCAGGTGGCCAGCAGCTAATGGGACAGAAAAATGCAACCGATTCTTGCCTCTGTGTCCTCTGTGGACGAATGGAACCCCTTTGCTGTGTAAAAGAAAAGCTGACCACTACCCAGTAGCTACTGGGGGGTTGGGCTATTCTTAATTTGTGTCCTTAGGGACTTGCGTATTAATTCAGGAGGAAGAAAAGACCTCTTCCCAGTGCAGTCATTTCTCCTCCTTTGTGGAAGCCTGCTGCGCTCAAGGTTCTCTCTCCACCTTCCCTGCCCTGAAATGCGTCTTCCTGCTGTTCTTCTGTTTCTCTCCTCCAGAGTTCGCGCTGTCTCATTTGTTAGCAACGGAGTGGAATTTATTACACTCCTGTTTTCCGAGTCAATTTAAGAACACGATTGTTGTGCATCTCTTAGTACAGCCAAAGCTTTCAAAGAAAAAAAGGCAATAGGAAAGAGAAATCAGCAAAGTTGACATTTTCCTACATCGGAGTAAAAAAATATCTTAAGGCCCGAAATCAAAGAAGCCTAGATTTGAAGACCAAATTGTCAGTGTTGGCAGAAATAAATCCAGTATAAAAAAGCTTTGCCAAACAGATTTTTAATATCTTCGAAGTGCCAACACTAGGGAACTTGAACTTCATATCTAGGATTCTTTGTATCTATCACTCATTATTCCTTTTACTCTGTCTACCTCCTAGTTTTTCTTTGGGTTTCATCTTAGATTCTATTTTTTTCACCAGTTAATTACTTATTTACCTGCAATCATCACGCATAATCACCCTTCTTTTAGTTGCTTATTTTCTTATCTTTACATCTCATTAGACTTGAGAGTTCTTGAAATCAGGACAGTATTTTATCTACTAGGTACTTGGTGTGCTGATATACAATAAACACAATAAATATTAGTTGGCTGAATGAATGAGTACTGTTAGCCCTGTGAGATATACATAACTGAAACATTTATTCTTATAATCTTTGGGGAGATATAGAATTAACAAACATAAAATAATTATAGAACAATTTGGACACAAATTTTATTGTCCTGAGCAATTGAAATAAAAACACTGCGTGTGTGTGTGTGTGTGTGTGTGTGTGTGTGTGTGTTTATAAGTAAAATAGGATTTCAGGTACTAGTGATTTTATTTGTTCAGACTATAGTAGTTAGGAATAGAGTTTGAGTTGAAAACTAAAGGATGGAAAGGTTCAGAATGTTGAATATATTTGGAAAAAATCCAAGATATTACTATATCATACTATTTAGATGGGGCTAAAAAGTTAAGGTAGAGTTAAATCAATCTACCAGCCGGATAAAACACAATGCAGTAGATAAAGTAGGTTGAGAAATGGCTCACCTGTCCGAATTTCAATGACGGACTGGGAAACAGAAACATGGCAAAAATGAGACTTTTAATAACACTCTGGAGAGTGGGCGCCCATTGTACAGGAACACACGTGGGGCAGGGAACATAGCCTATTTATTTAGTCCCTCCTCGGGTTCCTCATTGGCTGAGTACTATTTGGTCACCTGTTTCCTAATACGCCGCCTAGGTCTTGCTGTCTCCCATGGGCCGTTTAAAACATTGGGCAGAGACCTTTCTAGCCGTCTCCACCTCCCTTCGTTTAGAGGAATCTTCCTGGAAAATGTGCTATCAGCCACGTGCACAGCTCTCATGCCCTCTTCCCAACCGCCACACCCTATTTGCTCTGGGGAAATCCAGTAACCGCCTGGCCACATGCTGTTTCTTTTCTATGAAGATGAATCAGAGGCATGTTTCTTACACTAGGCATTTCATCAAAAGGTTAATATACTTGGATTATTACCAATGAAATAAATTACCAGCCTGCAGAGGAAAAGGTATCATCCACATTACTTGAAGATTACATTTAACAGAGCCACCCTGAGGAAAATTGCATATTAAATTAGTTAGACTTTAGAATATTGCAATAGAAAACTTATCTTACGATTGCTTATTCCTTAAAACTTTTAAAAAGAGCTTTGAAACAAGCATGAAACTTTAATAACATTCTGAGGCCTAGCCCATACAAGGCTGTATTCAATTTAAAACAATATTTTTATTTCTAATTGATAATAATTAAGTGATAAAACACTTTATTATTGAGCTATATACATTTTGTAATTCTTAATAAATTTGACTTAATTTTATCAGGCCACTAATGAATAATACATTATTTAATACTACAGTTATGCTCTAAAAATAATTAATTATAGGGCTGATGCTTCACATTTGCTGAATTAAAATTAGAACTGAGAATCTAAAATTTTTGATTAATTTTGGCTTTGATCAGAAAATAATGCCATTACTTTGAAAGCATATCAAATATAGTTGATTTATTTTACAAATATGTTTTTATTAACCTTAGGCAGTGCTTCTCAACCTTCTGGCCCTTTAAATATAGTTCCTCATGTTGTGCCCCAACCATAAAATTATTTTTGTTTTACTTCATAACTGTAATGTTGCTACTGTTATGAATCGTAATGTAAATATCTGATATGCAGGATGGTCTTAGGCGACCCCTGTGAAAGGGTCGTTCGACCGCCAAAAGGGTCGCGACCCACAGGTTGAGAACCGCTGCCTTAGAGAGAGAAGTGAGAGAGGGAGAGAGAGAGAGAGAGAGAAATGTCAATGAGAGAGAGAAACATCTATCGGCTGCCTCCTGTATGGCCTCTGCGCCCAGCCAAATGAGCCACACCAGCCAAGGCTCAAATGTAATTTTTTCAAAGGTTACTTTGTAGTTCTCAATGTAATTTAGCTAATACGAAATGTAAAATAATAAAAGGTAAATTGATGCTATAACTATAAATTCCTCATAATACTATCATACCAAATGCATCTTTATATTATTTCTTTATTTGGCTAGTCTACATTCCTGATGATTTGTCCCAACACCTGGGGTTTTATTTAAACTCTAAATTATATCAAATCTAAGATTTAAATGGTTGCAAGTATGGCAATTGGACTACAGGTCTCCAGAGCGATTACCCATCAGCCTCCAACATCTGAACAGCTATTAGTCATGATAAGATAGCCTTGTTTCTGATAGAGCGTAATCAGGGAGAGAAACTGAGCAGCTTTCTACCTTCAAGTGGAAGAGCAAGTAGACCGTGAGTTTTCACAGGGAAATTTCCCGGTGAATGCATCGTAGAGGCGGGGACAGAAGCGCTGGCAAACCCCAACTTCCTACTCGGCATGAAGACTCGCTGGTGTCCCCAGTTGCCGGAGGGCTTTCTCCACCTCCTGTCTCTGGTCTCTGAATTCTTAGCCTGGAAGTAGTCAGAGGAGCGTGAGCGCAGGTGAGCTCTAGTTGTCACCCTCAGTTCTGGAGGTGGGCTCTGTTGGGAGGTCCCATGCCAGGTTTGGAAATACAAAGTGAGACTCAGCCATTACCAGGGAGGCAGGGACCATAGCACCTGCTAAGATAGCTACTAATGCCGTCTCACTATGGACATCTGCGTTGTGAAGAATTATAAACTTTTGGTAGATTTATTTATCTAGAAAACAGAACTAAAACTCACAGAGTTCTTTTGGCTGAATACATTGAGGATTGTAACAATAGCTCCACCCACAAAGATGGTCTTCAGTTGGCAAAGCACGATCAAGACATTTATACAATTTAATATAATTGAACTGAGCAGATAGCTTTTAAAAACATTCTAAATGGGGGTAATGAGTTTTTTCATGCACCCTTCAAGCCATTCAACGTACCAGCTAGTACAATTAGTAGCAAAATCTGAATCCTGTAGAAGTGTTTATACTGTATATGCTGAACAGCTCTCTCATATTTTTTTCCCCTAAAATGTCTTACTGTCCCATGGTCTCCAAATTCTTTAATTAATTTTCTGATGTTTTAGTGATACTCTTATCCATAAAGCACATGATAATTAAGGTAAACTTTTAATAGAAAAAACAAGGTTATAATTTAGCCTTTAGCTAACTGATAATTATAAACCTAATATTATTTTTAAGTGTTCAGCTCCGAAGACTTGGAGAAGAGCCGATGGCAAAATAATTGAGATGGAAACACAGTTCATCATCAGAGCCAGAGAGCTTCAAAGCATCTATAAATGCATTATGCTGAAAAATCTCTCCCAAGATGAGAGGCTGGATGTACTCTTAACACTTAAACATACTGTGAAGGTACATTAACTCTCTCTTAGTTTTGGGGTATTCTTAGCATTATCAATAAAAAAAATTGAATGCTGAAATAAATGAAATGTTTGCATTCAGTAAGTATAAAAATGATTGATAAATGTTTACATAAATTGTGTCAACAACTGTATTATTTTGGTATAACTTGGAGAGGATATGGGTTATGCAGTGATATTTATCTAAAAGTTCTCAAACTATATATTATGGCACATAATAAATATAAAAATGCTGAATACAAAGGGCTGAAATAAATGAGTAAACATTAACATAAAATAATAGAACATTTTAATAAAAATTAATATTTTTTCTTGAGCATTAACTTACCAGACACTGAATAACTTCACAAATTAATAAGTGTAATGCAAATAAACCTATTTTTCTTGTTCTCTGAAAGGGAAATATTTCCTCCTGCGCACACCAAACAAGTCAGTCCAAGACTAATGACGTGGCAATCAGCTGCTAAAATGTTTGCTGTTAGTATTAGTGGAGAGAAATGGTGCGCCTGCATGTAAGGAGTGTAAGGGAAATAAATGCAACACGATTATAGTAGTCAGTCATTAGCAAATGTTGTAGTTCGTTATTAATAATTATGTATAACAGGATATTGTAAAAATTAAGTGATGAAATTTTTATTAAAATGTTTCTTACATACCGTTATATTGGCTGGACCACAAAAATATTCATTGTGGGCTGCATACTGCCTGTGGGTCATGAGTTTGACATGCTTGGTCTAGAGAACAAAGGGCTGAACCAACCAATACCTCTCAGGGAAGCTCACGTTTGTTGCCAGTCCTGCTCCATGATTGGAGCCCAGTGAACACGCTCCCTGGTTTGAAGCCAGTGAATACCCCTCAGAACAGTCTGGGTTGGGCTTGAGTGATCACTGATTCAGGACGGTGTTAGTTTCCTTGGTACCCAGAGTCTAACCTTCCTCGCTGGTCTTTTCCTTCAGGGCCCAAGAAGGGAAAGGGATAGGGGAAGGTGATGCTCTATGCTGCTATTTACTGCACTCATCCTTAAATGGTATATCAAGAAATGCCCGTTACATGGAGGCCAAAAATACCCTTCCTTGTCTGCATTGGGTAATAACAGCCATACTGCCTTTGAAAGATCAAGGTCAGTTACCTTTACAGGCGTGTGACACTTCTTTTGTCCCAGATCATGTGGCCAGGCATTAGTGCAGGGGTCCTCAAACTTTTTAAACAGGGGGCCAGTTCACTGTCCCTCAGACCGTTGGAGGGCCGGACTATAGTTTAAAAAAAACTATGAACAAATTCCTATGCACACTGCGGTGGCAAAAAACCCGGCGGGCCGGATACATGTTTTCGGCGGGCCGCATGTTTGAGGACCCCTGAGTTATAGTTTCACGTTTAATAGGATTCTTGCTGTGTCCACTGCTAGAAGCATCCCCCCCCCCCCCCCCCCCCCAGGAATTGGGACCTCTGAACTTGAAGAGCACACAGTTGCAGGGACAGGAAGCAAACATTCCCAAAGTAGTGAGTGAGGCCATTTCTACTCTACCCCCTTGGTTTCCAGGGTAGAGCAGTTTCAAGGGCTTCTGCTTCGTCTTCCCCATCACAGAAGCACAAGAAATCAAGGGAAAGGGGGCCTGTGCCAACTACCAAGTATTCTATTCCAATGATGTGTGTCAGGACCAGGGAAATGAATGCTGGTGGGTCTCTGCACCCAGGGGACCCACTGTGAGCTGGACCTGGGTCAGAATTCCATTTAGTTATTTGTTTGTTCCCAAATACCTCCACTCAGCGTCCTGGCCTTTATACCCCCACATTGATTAGTCATTTGATTTCAGGGTGTTCCAGGGAAGAAAGCATGGCCTTGACTGAGGAAGGCCTTTTAAATCGATGGCGGCTCTTTTCAGCCAATATGGCTTTCTTCAGCTGAGCGAAATCTAGAGGGAGGCTCAGCTGGGAGTTGCCAGCTGCCAGCCCTGTCCACAGCAGGGAGACCGAGTGCTTTGGTTCTGAAGTGGGGTAATCGGGCAGCACATCACAGCATTCACTATAATGAGTATGTCTTCTGTATCCTAAATAAAGGGGAAAACCCAAGTATCATTAGGACCACTGGTATCACTCTTCTGTTTTATAGCTCAAATTGAAGGCAATATTGGTCATATGTTTTTGTCAATATAGGTAAATTAAGTGGGCAATTCAGTTAAAATATTTGGCTTTTGAAAATGATTTTCAGTTCACTACATTTATAAGGCACTTGCCAGATGCCACCTTCAGTTTATGGCATAAAGATAGAAGTTGTTTCTGAATTACCATCTGTTTTAACCATTATAAAGGTTTTAGATAGGCAATGGATTGGATAACTGCATGGCGTGTCTATTTTGGTTGTCAATATGAGTCAAATTCTCAGAGCATATAGATATAGATATCCAAATTATAATCAGGATTCATTATAAATAACAATGGAAGATGTCAGCCATATTTAAATCTATCTAGGAGAATCATGTGATTGCAGTCTAAGAATTTCATCAGTGAAATGCTTAAATACCTCGTGTGGGTTCTTTGCTTCCTAACTGCAAAGAACTGTTGTTCTGTTGAGAAAAAACAAGACCAAAACACACAAAGTTTGTATGACATATTAAGTAGCCGAGTAAATGTTCTTGTTGGGAGATAAGTCTCCACAGGTCTCTCACATTTCTGCCCATCTTGAGAGCAGAGGCATTGAGTGCCTTTGTCCTGAACTACTCTTTCAAAGATGTTTGTGTAGCGAGTGGCCTTAAAATACTGTGATACTTAGGAAGAGAGGGAGAAGCAATAGATCCAGAGGTAGGAAATAAGCATGATAACCAAATTGTTAAAAAGGGAGTGCAGGTAGGGAATCTAGTAGAAATCCTCTTATCTGACATAATTAGGACCATTATCTGGCTAATTAAAAAAAGCCAAAGAGTGGCTCATAAAAGATAAATTGGGCATCTCTTCAACAATTTGTTTAAGCGATTATATCACACATACCTTTATTTAACAACCAGAGGCCCTGTGCACGAAATTTGTGCACTCGGTTGGGCGGGGGCGGAGGGGGGGGGCCGTTCCCTGTGCCCTCTTGCAGTCTGGGACCCTTTGGGGAATGTCCACCTGCCAGCTTAAGCCTAATCCCCCCTGGCTTCAAGAATGATTCAAATTCTGGCTCTTATTCATTTATGGCTGTGCAACCTTAGATAAGTTATTTAATATTTCTGAAAATCATTTTTAATTAATTTGTAAAGTTAGTTGCTTTGAGGATATAAATATATCTATGTTTGTGCATATATATGTATATATAAATATATAAAATAAAAATTTAATCTGTATGTCTCAGTACTTACAAATAGAAAGCCCTCAATAAATAATAGGTATTATTTTGGTAACAATTGCTAATACAGACCAGTGAATCTTAAACCTGAGTACACATTAGGATCATCTGGAGAGCTTGAAAAAGAGAGAGTGGCAGACAGACACACACACACACACACAGACACACACACACCCCACACACACAGAAAGAGAGAGGATATGAGAATGATTAGAAATAATATCTAGGCTCCATTTCAAGGCAGTTAAATTAGATACTCAAGTGTGAGAGCAATGTTAAACATCTTTAAACCCTCCCCCAGGTCCTTCTAAAGTGCCTTCAGGCTCAGGGGCCACTGATTAGACTCACGTATTAGCTATGCCAAGCATGTATTAGAAAGTACAGAAGAGTGTTAGTTACTGACTTTACCTTCTGGCTCACTCATTTCTCATGATCCTCTGTGGGGCAGTTGGAGCACCTTCTATTTGACTACTTATCAATCCTTGTACCTTAATCACTTAGCTCTTACCCAAGGCTTTCTTATCCAACCACACTCATTTCTATTACTTTATTAAAAATTATTGTGAGTTATATTAGCATGCAGACAATATCTGTAAAATATATATGTGCAGTCTAACGAATATGAAGCCATCAATCATGTAACCACCCTGTGGATCCAAAACAGGATAGAACCAACATTGCTGGTGTCCCACTTTCTCTTCCTAATGGCAGCTCACCCTCTTATCCCCTAGCAGTACTACCATACTGACTTCCATGGTGGTAATTTCTTTGATTTTTTTTCTTTATTTACCACTTCTGTGTACATTTCTAAAAAAATATGGTTAGTGTTGCTTATTTTTGTATTTTATTTAAATGGGTTGATACTATATGTACTATTTTGTGCCTTGATTCTTTTGCTCAACATGAATTTGTAAGACTGAAAGTTGTTATTGAATATAGCTGTAGTCCACTTATTTCCTTACATAGATAATATTCTGGTCTATGAATAAGCCATCACTTATTTATGTAATTAACTTATTTATGGCTCTTTGGTTGATTTCTACTTTGGGGTCACTGTGTGTAATGACTCCATATGCACATTTCTCTAAAGCACTTAAGAGCAGAATTGCTGGGTTGTAGATTGTGCATATCTTTAACTCTACTAGATAATGTCAATTTTTCCCCCAAATTAGTTGTGCCGGTTTATATTGCTATCAGTAATGTTGCATTTCTTCTGGAGTCTCATTTCAGTTTCTTCGTGTGGTAATTTAAAAAACTGATTCTTAAAATTCTGAACTGAATATTTTTGTGTCTTAAATAGGAACATGAATGTAAATTGACTCAAGAAATTCTAGAATTGATTGACAGAGAGGTTGACCTTATGATGAGAGGAGTCAAAAATGATAACCTTGAAGGACTCAGAAAAAGAATTGCAACATTGTTTTTTCATTATATCAAAACACCTTTGTTTAATGCAGAAGTTGCAAGACACCTTAAGGTACTCAATTTTTTCCTGTATTGCTTTCTCAAAATTCTAAGATGTGAGATAGTAAATGGAAGACTATTCAAAGTTTGCTTTAACACTTTTCCTGGGATTCCATGTGGAAGACCATCTTATTGTGAAATCTCTTTTGAATGATTATTTTTTGTGTTGATGAATTAAACATATTCATTTCACTTCTGTGTCTGTTTCCAACCTTGAGTTCTTTCCTAATATCTGAACCAAATCTCTAGTTAAATATTGCACTATGTCGAATGTATCGTCGCCTCTCACACCTTCATGCTTTTGCACGTACTGTTGCTTCCACCTGGAATGCTGTCCGCCTTCTTCACCCAGCCAAGTCCGAATTCATTTCCTAAGACTCAATTCACATGTCCCTCCTTCATGAGGCCTTAGAGATCCTGCATCTCTGAGATTCTACATGCACCTGGTTTGTGTTCCCTTAGAATACTAATCACGTAGTTATAATTATTATTGAACAGCTCCATGTAGCTATCCTGAGAGAACTGCTCATGTAACATGTGTTTGAATTAAACTGTCTTCTCCAACTGTTTAGGTTTCAATAGGGCTTTTGCTCTCTGAAGCCAAAATAAATGCCTTATTGCCTTCTTACTGTACAAAATGGTTTACAATATTTTTAGGGGTAGTTTACTAAAGAATTCTAAATAGTGTTTTATTCCAATGATTATTTGTAGAGTTGTAATTTACTTAAGAAGCTGACTGAATATCTGTTTTGCTTTTTGACAATTATCTTAATAATTAATCAAAACTTATAAAAATGAAAATTATTTAATTTTTATAATTTTTATTTTTAAATGAATGTTTAAAATTTAATTGCTTTGGAAGAGAATATTAAAATATAACAAAAATTCAAGAGAAAAGCTTCCCATTTTATTGTTTTTTATTTAAATCAATGTTTCATTTGTCCAGGCTAACCTCTAGCTTTTTCTATAGACTTATTTAGTTTTTATGTTTGTAGTAATATAATAGAATTTTATATTCTATACATTCACACAACATTATACCATTTTATTCACTTTGTAAGTTACCTTTGGTATAATTCACTCTTTTTGGTGAGTTTTGACAAACTCAGAGAGTCATATAACCAATAGCACAATCAAGACTAAAGAAGTCTTATTACCTTCCCAAATTCCCTCATGCTGCTACCTGTAGTCAATCTTTTCCTTGGCCCCCTAACCTTTGGTACTGATCTGCATTTTGGTTTTATAGTTTTACCTAAGCCAGAATGTCCTATAAGTGAAACAACATGTAGTCTTTTGACATTGGCTTCCTTTATTTAGCATATTGCATTTGAAATTTACCTATGGTTTTTAGTATATCAGTAGTTTGTATTTTTCTTGCCTGGATGTACCAGAGTTTATTCACAGTTGTAGAACATTGAGTTGTTTAGAGTTTTGTGGTTTTGTAAATAAAGTCACTACAAACACTTGATTATGAATTTTTATGTAAATGAATTGTTTGGAGTTAAATGCCTAGAAAGTGGGATTTTTTGAATCATATGGTAAATGCATATGTACTTTTATAAGACACTGACAAGCATTTTTTCTAAACTGGCTGTACAATATTGTATTCCCATCTCAATGTATGAGAGTTCCAGTTGTTCTGTCTCTTTGTCACCACTTGGTATTGTCAAGTTTAATTTTAATTTTATTTTAATAGATGTGAAGTAGTATCCCATTATTTCTTAATCTCCATTTTCCTAATGACTAATAAACATCTTTTTACTCACTTTTTTGCCATACATATATCTTTTTGGTGAGCTGTTTGCATATATCTTGTGCTACTACCCCCACCTTTTTTTAAGTTGGGCTACTTATTTTCTCATTTATTGAATTCTGAAAATTCTTTGTATATTTCACATACAAGCCATTTGTAAGATATATGATTTGTAAATACCTCCTTTTAGTTTGTGGGGTGGCTTTTCATTCTCTACACAATATCTTTAACAGAGCATAAGTGATTTTGATGAAGTTGAATTTATCCATTTTTTAAATGGATCATGCTTTTGGTGTTTGCTTTGTATTACTAAATCTTTTTGGAAGAATTAATATTGTTAAAATGTCCATACTACCCAAACTGACCTACAGATTTAGTGCAATCCCTTTCAAAATTCCAATGGCATTGTTCACAGAAAAGATTCTTAGTAGCCAAAACAATCTTGAGAAAGAACAACAAAATTAGAGGCATGATGCTTTCTGATTTAAAACTATATTTCAAAGCTTTAATAATTAAAACAGTATGGTATTGCCTTAAAAAGAGACATACAGATCAATGATACAGACTAGCCAGAAAAAAACATACACATATAAGGTCAACTAATATTTGACATAGAAGCCAAGAACACAATGGAGAAAGCATAGTCTCTTCAATAAATGAGATTAAGAAAACTTGATAACCACATTTAAAAAATGAAATTAGATCCTTATATCCCTCCACATACAAAAATCAACTCACAATGGGTTAATGACTTAAATGTAGGACCTGAAACGGTAAATCTACTGGAAGGAAACAGGGAAAATGTTTTTTGACATTGGTTTGACAATGATTTTTTAGTCATGACACCAAAAGCAAAGGCAGCAAAAGCAAAATCAGACAAATGAGATTGCATCAAACTAAAAAGCACAGTAAAAGAAACCATCAACAAAGTGAAAGGCAACCCATGAAATAGGAGAAAATATTTGCAAACCATATATCTGGTGAGTTAATATCCCAACCGCCCCCCCTCCCCCCCCCGCCCCCAAAGGGAGCTTTTACAACTCAGTAGCAAAACAATTTTAACCCACTTTGAAATGAGCAAAGGACCTTAAGAGACGTTTCCCAAAGAGTAGAGAAATGACCACCATGCACATGAAAAGTGCTCAGTCATCAGGGAAATGCAAATCAAAACTGCAAAATGATAAAGACAAAAGATAAGTTTTGACAAGGATGTAGAGAAAAGGGAATTCTTGTGCACTATCGGTGAACGTGTAAATTGGTACCGACATTATGGAAAACAGAATGGAGTTTTCTCAAAAAAATAAAAATAGAACTACCATATGATACAGAGTTTCAAATCTTGAAAATTGAGCCTATCCAAATTTATTGTTAAACTCAATGAATAAGAACAAATGGTTTAGTGAGCTTTTACTTATATGTTAATCTAGTTGCCTGTAAGATTAATTAGTGTAGCATAACACCAAAACTCTAAATTCTTCTTAAAAATAAGTGCCAAAGTACTTGGAAGGTTTTCTTACTGTTTTGCAACCCAAAGTCTTGACTTACTAATTTTCTTTCAGTCAATTAATTTTCTATGTGATTTTACTACATCTATCCAAGGATTGATGAATAATACAGATTTTTAATATTTTGGCAGGATAAATGAATACTACTTGAAGTTTAAATTTTGTATAGAATAGGAAGTTAAAGGGAAAGTATGACTTTAAAAATTAACCAACTTTTGCCCAGCCGGTGTGGCTCAGTAGGTTGAGCTTTGGCCTATGCACCAGAAGGTCACTGGTTCAACTCCTGGTCAGGTCAGGGCGCGTCCCTGGGCTGTGGGCTCGATGCCCAGTAGGGAGTGTGCAGGAGGCTGCCAATCATGTTTCTCTCTCTCTTGAGGAGGAATATAGGGGGCAACCTGGGAGGGAGGGGGGCGGGAGCTAGCAATCTGAATCTGTGCCAGTGACTGGTGACCTAGTGCACATTTTGTTAGCCTATAATTAAGTCACTGCCCCTTCCTTAGGCAATAATCTGTTTTCCTAAATACTCCCAGTTTACAAGGGCCATAAACAAGAATTTAACAGCTTAGCTAGAGGGGAGGTCACTAGCACCACCCAGGCCAGGCCTTTAGCTGTAATCTTACTTCCCCATTCTAACTGACTCAGGAGGGGCTGTGAAAGCTGGGAAGTAAGGAAACAAAGAATTGAGAAATATATATATAAGGAACTAGAGGCCAGGTGCATGAATTTGTGCCCCAGTGGGGTCCCTCAGTCTGGCCTGGGGGATAGGACTGAAGCCGGATCTCTGACATCTCCTGAGGGATCCTGGATTGCGAGAGGGCACAGACCAGGCTGAGGGGCCCCACTGGTGCATGATCGGGGTCGAGGAGGGACGCAGGAGGTTGGCCAGCCAGGGAGGGAGCACGGGAGGGTTACAGCATATGTCTGGCCCATCTTGCTCAGTCCCAATAGGCCGGACCCCAGCAACAAGCTAACCTACTGGTCAGAGCATCTGCCCCCTGGTGGTCAGTGCATGTCATAGCGAGCGGTTAGTGGCATTAGCATATCATTAGCATATTATGTTTTGATTGGTTGAATGGACGACCAGACACTTAGCATATTAGGCTTTTATTATATAGGATAATCTCACTGTAAAGTTGTTCAGGCTTTGGATCTTCGAATCCCCTGAGCCAGCAACACTGCTTTAAATAAAGGGTTTTTCCTGAACCTCCGGTACTCCTTGTGTATTTTCTGGTTGCCTGGTAAATTCTGCAACACTCCCTCCCTCTCCCTTTCTCTCTGTGAAATCAAGAAAAACTTATTTTTAAAAAAATTAACCAACTTTTTTTATCTCTCTAAGATGTTAGCCCTCCGTGCTTCTGTTGGGTGGTATTTGACTTGGCTTTTATTTACATCTTTCTCTTGCTCTCTCTATATAAATTTAAATATATGTATATATTTTTATTATTTAGGTCCCTCAAGACCCACTGAAATTTTATAAGAAGATTTACTTTTGCCACAGTTGCCAGCTCTACTTACCGTCCACGGAGTTCGCTATCTCATCCACTGCACACCGCATATACCGGTGTCGTAACTGTATTAGCCTTGACAATGAGACTCGACAACGGGAATCATTTTTGAAGTACAAATATTTACTTAAGCGGCTCTACTATTCAGAGGTTAATTATGATGATGATTCTAAAATTGCTTTCCTGATACAGGTATGATCAGTGAGAGTTGCCAATATTAGATGAAAGTTTACAGACAAGATTCCTGCTTTTCCACCTAAACTTTTAAAAATAATGGATTTTACCTCCTGTGCTTATACTTTCTGAAGCTTGCTCTTCTGGCACGTCTACATTTATATATGTAGACTTCTTGATAAAAAGTTGCTTCAAGAGTTTTAGCTAGTATGGTTTAAATTAAAAAAATGTTTTTAAAGTTATTTCATTTCCCCCTTCTCTCTTTTTTTCATTAAAACAAAAAAAATCTTTTTAACAACACTAAGAAGATTGCTTTTTTAAATTTTAATTTCCTCATTTGTAAAATGGGAATAAAATGACGGACAGTAACCCTGAGGACAAGATGATAGTTACTCATACATTTTGAAAAGGACTTGCCATATAAATGTAAGGTAAAATTAGCATACTGGAAGGAATATATATAGCTTAGTCTAGGTCAGTGATGGCGAACCTTTTGAGCTCGGCGTGTCAGCATTTTGAAAAACCCTAACTTAACTCTGGTGCCGTGTCACATATAGAAATCTTTTGATATTTGCAACCATAGTAAAACAAAGATTTATATTTTTGATATTTATTTTATATATTTAAATGCCATTTAACAAAGAAAAATCAACCAAAAAAATGAGTTCGCGTGTCACCTCTGACACGTGTGTCATAGGTTCGTCATCACTGGTCTAGGTCAAAGGTACGGTCATGAATGTGAGACTGATAAGCTAATTTGGTCAGAATGAACAAATGTTTAGTGAAAAATAAGGAGCAATATGCCACGGAAAACCTCACTAATAGTATTGCTCTTTCAAAAATATACTCAATATAATTTAATTATTTCCTTAGGTAATATAATAATCGTAAGCAATTTTTATGTTTATAAGAAAACATTTTTCAACTTATGTTGACCTGCAGCTGCAAGATATTCAGTACCTGGTAGAGAACATCTGGGCGGCCCAGTCAGCACTGAGTGCCTGGAATGACCTCAACGATCTGGTCCTGGTCCGGTGGGACAAGGCCGTGGAGTGGTCCCCCTGGAACTGCATTCTCCTCACCAAAGATGAAGCTGCTGCTCATCTCAAGCTAACTAGTATTGAAGTGGTAAGCAAGTTGCATTTTACTGGGAGAATTAATTTAATCATTGGAATTATTAGAGATAACTTGACTGTATTACAACATTCCATGCATGCCCTGGAATGATTAGAACATAGGCCACCAGACTGCAGAGTCTTGGGTTTGATTCCCCATCAAGGGCGTGTACCTTGGTTTCAGGTTTGATCTCCAGCCCTGGTCCAGGTGAGAGTGGGAAGGCAACCAATCGATATGTCTCTCTCATGTCAATGTTTCTCTCTCTCTCCCTCCACTTTTCCGATCAACCAAAGGACTTGTATGCATACATATAAGCCAAACCAATGGACACAGACAACAGGGGGATGAGAGCATGAGTGTGTGTGTGTGGGGGGAGGTTGGGGGTTAATGGGGGGGATGAGGACACATTTGTAATACCTTAACCAATAAAGAAATTAAAGATTAAAAAAATAATGGAAAAAATATCCTCACGTGAGGATTTAAAAAACCACATTCCCTGCATAATTTAAATACTTCCATTGAGTTAAGAAACAGAGAACCCATTGGATAACAAAAATTGTGGATGGTATGTGTGACAGATTAAAATTAAAGGGAAGCTAAGGCGAGAATAAAAGAGAATGGAAGGTGAGAATGAAAGACCCGAAGGTTTGTACAAGTACCTAAACATGATACTACTCCCATCTAATAATAGCAAGTTCAAGCACAATCTCTCCACAAGGGCAGAGATTTTGTTTAGCTTATTAGTGTCTGTATCTCTAATACCTACCGCACTGCCTGTCACAGATTAGGGTTTAATAAGTATTTGTTGGGTGAATAGATGAATATTACCGCTAGATAGATGTTATAGAACTCAAAATCTGCCCTTTGATTAATCATCACAAGCCTACTTAAAAGCACACTAAATTGTCAAATAAATTTTGTTCATAATTTTGTGCTCAAAATGGAAATCATCATACTGATGGGGTGTAGTTTTTAGGCTCCATTTTTTATTTGCTTCCAACTAACTAGGAATGGAGAAAGCACGTTAAATATTAAATACCACTTAATTTCAGTAACTTACAAGATGTAATTTCTAAAGCTTGTTGATGAATGAATTTGAGGAGTCCCCAATGAGTTCCCAGAGAGCTTTATTTACACTAAGCAAGCCCAGGACTCCTACTGCTGCAACTGACTTCTGCTGATTAAGTTGATGTATTCAATTCCATGTAAGATGCCAGCTAAGAGAAACTAAAGAAATGACTTCAAATGTAAGTCGTTTTGGATGATGCTGTTCCCGGCCTGTGTTTTTATTGGGGAGAGGGGAGGTGTAATGGGGAGAAACTAGTTAAAATTTCAGCTTTTTTGGAATAACTTTCCCGGAGAAGCCAGGCTAAAATAAATTTTACTTTAGCTCTGGAAAGAAAGAGCAGCAAGAAATTTTGAAGGTGTGTTATGTGTTGTATTTAGTAAACTCAGCTGCCTCCTAAATACTTAATCACTGGAAGCATAGCCAATACTAGCAAACGCATTTCATCTAGCACCGCAGTGGGACTGGCGTGCATTCCCAGTGCTGACATTCCACCGCTTCTTCAATTAATCCATACAGCTCCCCTTGTGTATTTAATCAAATTACTGCAGAATCAAATTAAGTTCTGCCCCCATTCAGGATGCCGAGCCTACTGAATTTCTGTAAAATAGAGCTAAGGTTTACAACCAGACAAACTCCAGAAAAAAAATTACCTTCTTGATGGTTTGGGGCTGATGTAATCTTTTAAGGTATTAATATTCAGCCTGGTGTAATCATTTGAGTATTAATATTCAACCTAGTTAAAGAGTAATTTGTTGCTCTGGCGATGTACTCAGTGGTTAGAGCATTGGCCCACCTACTGAAGGGTCACAGGTTTGATGCCTGGTCAAAGGCACGTACCTGTGTTGCAGGTTCGATCCCTGGCCCTCAGTTGGGCCCCACGCAGGAGGCAAACCAAGTGATGTGTTTCTCTCACACCAATGTTTTTTTCTCTCCTCTCTCCGTCTCTCATCTCCCCCACCCACCCTCCCGGCCCCCAGCCCTTCCACCCTCTCTAAAAATCAATGGAAGAAATATCCTCAGGTGAGGATTAACAAAAACAAATAAAAAAAGAATCATTTGTCTTGCAGCTAGTTAAAGTATTTCCAGATTTTCCATAATGCACTGATAGTTGCTTTCTCAGTGAACTAAAAAAAAAAATACTCAGAAGTTAAAGATTGACTCCCTGTAATCATGACACAAGTTATAGGAAAAGCATGGAAAAAAGCTTCTCTTCTTTAAACTGTAAAAGGCAGATCAGTTTCTCATGGTGTGCACATTGGCCAAAGCAGAACAACAGTGGATTTAGAGTCATCAGGCCTGGCCCAGTATTTCCCATTCCTGTCACTAATGATTTAAAGGGCAGTAAGACCTGCCCCCTCTGCTTCATACTTTTTTATAAAGGCACCTAAACGCATGGACTCGGTGCAGAGGACCAGAGCAGCCTGACTTGAATTCAGGCTCTGTCATTCATGAGCTGAGAAAAGTGGGGCAAGGTTGTTAATGTCTTGGTGTTCTGGTTTTCTCATTAATAAAAAGGGAATAATATAATAAGGGGGTGATAGGTGTTGGATATCTTTTTATATTATTCTTTAAGAGCTGCTTATTATTTCTTCAATTGTATATACTATCATATGCTTATCTCATCTTTAAGGATTACATTTTGGATCTATAAAGGTACTTTGAAAATGTAGGAAGCCCTGTGTATGGATAATTTAATGCTGCATAACAGAAATGTGTTAATTTTTCTTTAATAAATATGAGCTAAGAGGTGATGGAACAAAGTTAGATTAGTGAGAAGGATTCCTATTTTGACCTGTTAAATTTGTCTGTGGAGAGGAAGCTTAAAAATAAGCCCAGGATACTCCTGCCTAGTGCATATTCTTTGGCTCCTTTTCTCTAGGGCTTTCTTTACTTTTGATTGACACTAGGGAGGGATCTTTACTGACGGGCTGTTTTACTCTCAAAAAACAGGTGGTAAGAGAAGGTACAGGTAGTAGCCATCACTTGGTCGAAAAGAAGGGAGAATCAGGAAAAGCTGGCAGGTTAAAGGTCATAGGAGCTGAGCCCTGAAAGATGATAGTCACAGTGGTGAAAAATGTACCCTGAGCTCAGAGAAATTATAAGCAAAGGTAGCGAGGCATGAAAGTGTTTTTACTTGGCTAAATATAACTGTGACATTTCATAGAATTTGTTTTTTTTTTTTCAGGGATATGAACCCTTGTTCATTCACAAGATCAAACACAAGCATATCCTGGCTAAGAACTACTTTTCGCAGATTCCAGTCCTGGCTTCATTTATAGTTGATGATGCTGAAATAGGTGAAATCAGACAGAAATATCAGGAGGACACAAGCCCTAAGATTATAGAGCCCCAGATGCCCAGACCTTAGAAGACCCAGGAGGACTTGTTTGATGATCAGCATTTTGTCCACTGCAAATAGAATAATACAGAGGTCACACCGTATGGAAATAGAATTTGTTAAATTGGTTTTAATTGTTTTTCAAATAAAAGTATATTGAAATGTAAAACACATGGCTTTTGCTGGATATCCTGCATTTGCCTCTTTCGCTCTGCCTCCCGCCCTCCCTCTGTCTCTGCTTTGTGCCCTGGAGGCTGCATTGTGCACTACACCAACGAGTATGTCATGCCGTCTAGTGGCGTTGGTCAGTGGGAACCATCACAGGAAACCTGAGGTCTGAAAGAAAGGCAAAGATTGCGGTATTTATTCCCCTGGCTCCTCTCACCTGATTTTTGGTCTGTTGTCAGTGACTGCATTCAGCTACATGCTCTACAACTCTGAATTCTGGGACTCATTCTTGCTCTTTACATCCTCAGCTTATGGGTGGTAATGCCTTTCTTTTGTAGCTAGGTTTAAGGCGATTCACTTTTTAATTTTGCTTTCCTTAAATAGTAACAAGCAACGGAGGTGACTGGATTTTCTGGTTTTTTTTTATTCTGCCTTCACTCCCCTGCTTCTATTTATCCTAGGTATTTTTCAAGGTCAACCTAACTATATCTCATTCATTCATTTACTAATATATTTAACACATATTTTTTTAGTTTAATATGGACCGACTACTATGCCATGGGGCCACAATGTCCAATAAACTACGATTTATTCTTCAGGAACTTATGAAAACAGACAGACAAAGAGTAAAAATCTTTTTGTGTCTCCTTATCCAGAAAGTGATGTTGGGAATACTTCAGCTGTAGGATTGCAGAAAATTAGAGTGTATACGTAAAATATATGGGACACTGGCAGTGTTAAACATTTGTTAAATAAAGGATTAATGTTTGCTTGCTTTAAGTGTTACAACAGCATAATTTTCTTTATTATTTCATATGCAATATGTTGATGGGATACACACAGAATTTGGTTTGCCCTCCCATGATTAATCATTTTCTTAGTGGCCTACACGGTTATGAACTGTAGACTAGTCACATGGCACTGTGGGAATTTGTCCAAAAGCCATTGTATTCCAATTTGACCCAAGAGTCATCCCTTTTTCTGTTTCCTTTTATTCAGAAGAGACAGAATTCTGCTTTCCTGGGGTGAAGGTTCCAGGTATATAAAGTTCGTACAGCTACTGCTGATACTTTTAGCTCTGAAATTTACAGGTGTTCACGAGGTTATTATGAACTTTCAGTGGGACTTCCTTAGAAAAAAATCTTCCGGATTTCACAAGAGCTTTATCTGCAAATGGATTGCTCTGTCTCTCCTCCCACTCAGCTTGGCTTCCGGATAATGCTTGTGTTTGGCAGCTTCCAATGGTCTTCCTACCTGCATTTATCTTTTCCAAATTAGAGGCAGCTGGGCAATTTTAGGAAGACAACAACTCACTGATTCCCTCTTTTCTAATTTATTAAGTCAGTAATTCAAACTTCAGGAGATTGATTTGGCTTTGAAACAGAGAACTATACTAATTATGTGGTCTTAAACTTTTTAGGCTTTATTATTTTATAAATATTCTGTAACAATGTGAAGTTTTAAAAATACCAGTTATTAGAATAAAAAATATTATGTGTTGTGATAGCTCCATTCTTTTTACCTATTTTTAAATGGATGTGAACAAAACCATCTGGATTTGGTCTCCCATTCGAAGAAAGAAACCATTTAATTTATATTATACACAGCAGCAAGTGGCCAGGAAAAGACCCTGAAGTTGAAAAAATACTTAAGTTGCTTTTGAATAAAGAATAAAAAATTCTTATTTGCTAAACAAAAACCCCATTTGTTTTATGTTAACAGTGTTTTTGTAATTGTCTTGTAGTTTTAGCTTTACATTTAGTCCCTTGATCCATCTTGAGTATTTCTGTATATTATGTGAGACTAGAGGCCTGGTGCGGTGCACGACATTTGCGCAATTGGGGGGGCGGTGGTGTGGATCCCTCAGACAGGCCTGTGCCTTCTCGCAGTCCGGGACCCCTCGGGGGAATGTCTGACTGCCGGCTTAGGCCTGCTCTCCATGGAGGTAGGAGAGGCTCCCGTGGAAGCGGGAGAGGCAACTGCGGAGGCTAGAGAGGCTCCTGTGCCACTGTGCTTGCCAGCCGTGAGCCTGGTTTCTGGCTGAGTGGCGCTTCCCCTGTGGGAGTGCACTAACCACCAGGGGGCAGCTCCTGCATTGAACGTCTGCCCCCTGGTGGTCAGTGTACACCATAGCGACTGGTCATTCCACTGTTCAGTCGATTTGCATATTAGGGTTTTATTATATAGGATAGGCATTGATTACAGTTTCTTTTATCAATATGGATATTTAGTTGTTCTAGCACCATTTGTTTTATTTTTATTTTTTCAATGACATTTTATATTCACTACTAGAGGCCCAGTGGGGTCCCTCAGCCTGGCTTGTGGGGATTGGCCAAAACTGGCTCTCCAATATCCCCCGAGGGGTCCTGGATTGTAAGAGGGCAGTTCTCAGGTGATGCACCCCAGAATCGGGCTCCCTCCTCTCTGGGTCTGGGGTGCAGGTAAAGCAGATTCAGGGCTGACAGTGCCCCAGCAGCAACCTAACCCACAGCCAATTCCATGAGGAATCGGACTCCCTTCTCTACTGGTTGGAGCATTTGCCCCTGGTGGTCATTGCGAATCATAGCTACCAGGTGAACGGTCAGTTGGACAGCCACTGAGGCTTTTATATATAGAGACTAGAGGCCCAGTGCATGAAATCGTGTGTGTGTAGGATCCCTAGGCCTAGCCACTCTGTGATGCTGCCACCGCCCCAGGATGCTTTGCGATGCTGATGCTGCCCCCAGATGCCTCGTGATGCTGCTCACCGCTGCCCCAAGATGCTCTGCTCTGTGAAGCTGCCACCACCCCATGACACTCCGTGAAGCTGCTTGCCACCACCCCGGGATGCTCCGCGATGTTGCTGCTGCCCTGGGATGCTCCGTGATGCTGTGACCGCCCTGCGAGTCCAGTCCTCAGACCCACTCTACTGTCACCCAGTCTGGTTCTCGTGGTTCCCTGTTGGCCATCTAGCGATGGGAAGCTGCAGGCTGGAGGGAGGGACTGAGAGGTGGTCAATGCGCCTCATAGCGACTGGTCAATTGGTTGTTCTGATCATGATGCCTGGCCTTTTATTGTTATAGATTATTTTGTACTAGAGGCCCGGTGCACAAAAATTTGTGCACTCGGGGGGCAGGGGGGTCCCCCAGCCCGGCCTGTGCCCTTTCGCAGTCTGTGACCCCTCGGGAGATAACGACCTGCTGGCTTAGGCCTGCTCCTTGGTGGCAGAGGGCACGCCCAATCCCTAGGTGCAGCCCCTGGTCAGGCTCAGAGCAGGGCCGATTGGGGAGTTGGGGCGCCGCCCTGTCATGCACAGAGCAGGGCGGATTGGGAGGTTGCAATGCCACCCTCAGTCACGCTCAGGGTGGGGCCGATTGGGGGGTTGGGGCACCGCCCCCTGTCACACTCAAGGCAGGGTCGATGGGGAGGTTGCGGCGCCACCCCCTGTCACGCACAGAGCAGGGCCGATCAGGGGGTTGGGGCACTGCCCCCTGTCACTCACAGAGTAGGGCCAATCAGGGGGTTGGGGCGCTGCCCCCTGTCACTCATAGAGCAGGGTCGATCAGGGGGTTGGGGAGCTCCCCCCTGTCATGCACAGAGCAGGGCCCATCAGGGGGTTGAGGAGCTCCCCCCTGTCATGCACAGAGCAGGGCCGATCAGGGGGTTGAGGAGCTCCCCCCTGTCATGCACAGAGCAGGGCCGATCAGGGGGTTGAGGAGCTCCCCCCTGTCACTCACAGAGTAGGGCCGATAGGGGAGTTGGGGTACCGCCCCCTGTCACACACAGAGCAGGGCGGATCAGGGGGTTGGGGCGCTGCACCCTGTCACACTCAGGGCAGGGCCAATGGGGAGGTTATGGTTCTACCCTGTCACACACAGAGCAAGGCCCGTGGAGGGGGGTTGGGGCACCACCCTCTATCACCCACAGAGCAGGGCCGATCAGGGGGTTGGGGCGCTGCCACTGTCACACTCAGGGCAGGGCTGATGGAGAGGTTATGGCTCTACCCTGTCACACACACAGCAGGGCCCGTGCGGGGGGCGGGTTGGGGCGCTGCACCCTGTCACACACAGAGCCACAGGGCGATCAGGGGGTTGGGGCGCTGCCACTGTCACACTCAGGGCAGGGCCGATGGAGAGGTTATGGCTCTACCCTGTCACACACAGAGCCACAGGGCGATCAGGGGGTTGGGGAGCTCCCCCCTATCAGGCACAGAGCAGGGCTGATCAGGGGGTTGGGGCGCCTTCCCCTGTCACGAACAGAGCAGGGCGGATAGGGAGGTTGTGACCCCGCCCCCCGTCACTCACAGAGCTGCAGGGTGATCAGGGGGTTTGGGCACTGCCCCCTGTCACGCTGATCCCGGTGCCGGAAGGCATATTACCCTTTTACTATATAGAATAGAGGCCTGGTGCATGGGTGGGGGCCGGCTGGTTTGCCCTGAAGGGTGTCCTGGATCAGGGTGGGGGTTCCCACTGGGGTGCCTGGCCAGTCTGGCTGAGGGGCTGAGGGCCGTTTTCAGGCTGGCGGGTGACTGAAGCTCCCAACTGCTCCTTTTTTTCTTTTTCTTTTTTCTATTCTGGGCCAGCGTTAGCTCTGAGGCCTCGCTACTGAAAGCAGGTTTCTGGCCTTTACCTTCTGTATTTGGTACAATGTTGTGGTCCGGCTGGCTGAAGCCCGGCTGACTGAAAGCCGGTTTCTAGGGTTTTGTTTAGCTTCTATATTTGCAACATAGTTGCTTAGAGTTGCAGCTGAGAGGCCGGCAAGTCAGGCGGGGAACGTTGGAGTCCACCGTCACTGGAGCAAGCAAGCCTCCCTGTTCGCTTCAGTGCATGGCTGCCAGCCGCCATCTTGGCTGACAGTTAATTTGCATAAGTATATGCTGATTAGCCAATGAGAAGGGTAGCGGTCGTACGCTAATTACCATGTTTCTCTTTTATTAGTGTAGATTACTTTCAGGAATTTAGCACCATTTGTTGAAAATAATTTTATTTCTCCCTCATTATTGGTGACTTCCCAGTAGAAATTTAGATAATTGATTTGAATTATTTTATCTTTTCTCATATAAGCATTTCATATAATAAATTCCACTCTAAGCAGTGCTGAATATAATTTTATATTATAAAAAATGCAATATAGTCAAGTGCTATTTTTTGAATAAAAGCTATATTTTCCAAGAAAACATTCAGTCACATATTTTTTATATATTTGACTCTATACATATTATATTCCTCACATTCACACACAACCTTAAGGCAAATTTCTAAAAAGAAATATTTGAAGCAGTTTTTAAAATTTTGTTTTGGTTATTTTAAAATAATTTTTAATTTTTAATTATAGTTGACATACAATATTATATTAGTTCAGGTGTATAACCCAGTGATTAGACATTATGTAATTCACTAAGTAATCATCTTGATAAATCTAGTACTCGTCTGACACCATACATAGTTATTACAATGTTATTGACTATATTCCCTATACTGTACTTTATATCTCTGTGACTATTCTGTAACTACCAACTTGTACTTCTTAATCCCTTTATATTTTTCGCCCATTCCCCCTCCCCCCAATCTGGCAACCATCAAAATGTTCTCTGTATCTAGGTATGAATCTATTTCTGTTTTGCTTGTTCATTTATTTTGCTTGTTAGATTCAATTGTTGATAGATATGTATTTATTGCCATTTAATATTAATATTTTTTATCTTTGTTTTCTCTTCTTCTTCTTAAAGTAGACCTTTTAACATTTCATGTAATACTGGTTAGGTGGTGATGAACTCCTTTAGCTTTTTCTTGTCTGGGAAGCTCTTTATATGTCCTTTGATTCTAAATGATAGCTTTGCTGAATAGAGTAATCTTAGTTGTTCTTTACTTTTCATCACTTTGAATATTTTGTGCCAATCCCTTCTGACTTGAAATGTTTCTCTTGAGAAATCTGTTGACTGTCTTATGGGAATTCCCTTGTAGGTAACTAACTGCTTTTTTCTTGCTTCTTTCAAGGTTCTCTCTTTGTCTTTAACCTTTGTCATTTTAATTGTGATGTGTCTTAATGTGGGCCTCTTTGGATTATATTGCTTGGGACTCTGCACTTTCTGGACTGGTATGTCTGTTTCCTTCACCAGGTTAGGAAAGGTTTTAGCGATTATCTCTTCAAATAGGTTCTTGATCCCTTGCTCTGTCTCTCTCTCTTCTCTTTCTGGTACCCCCCTAATGTGAATGTTGGTACTTTCAAGTTTTCCCAGAGGCTCCTTATACTATCCTCATTTTTTAAAATTATTTTTCTTTTAGCTGTTCTGCTTGGGTGTTTTCTGCTTCCTTAGCTTCTAAATCTCTGATTTGATTCTCTGATTCATCTACTCCACTGTCAATTCCCTGTAATGTATTCTTCATTTCAGTTGATGCAGCCTTCATTTCTGACTGGTTCTTCTATATTTTCTAGTTCCATTTTTATGTTTCCTATCTCTTTGATGAAGTTCTCACTAAGTTCATCTACTCTTTCTCTAAGTTAATTGAGCGTCCTTATAACCAGTGTTCTGAACTCTGTATCTAGTGGATTGCTTATCTCCATATTGTTTAATTCTTTTTCTGGAGTTTTGTCCTATTCTTTGATCTGGGACATGTCTCTTTGTTTCCTCATTTTGGCTGCTTTCCTGTGTTTGTTTCTATGTATTAGGTAGAGCTATGATGTTTCCCAAGCTGGGTAGAGTGGCCTAATGCAGTAAGTGCTCTGTTGGGTCCAGTGGCACAGCCTCCCAAATCACCCAAGCTAGGCACCCCAGGTGTGCTGCCCCATGTGGGCTATGTACGCCCTCCTGTTGTAGTTGAGCAATGACTTCTATTGGCACATCAATGGGAGGGATTTTCCCCCAGGCTGATCGGCTGCAAGGACTGGCTGAGATCACTGTGGAGGATCAGCTATGCAGGGGTACACCCCACAGAGTAGTACTTAACTTCAGCAGGGCTCTGGTGCCCACTGAGTCTGCCTCTTGAGTGTGTCACTTGTGGAGGTGGTTGGGTGATGCTTCAATGTGGCCTGTAGCTGTCCACTGGATGCACATGCTCTGGGGCCTCCTGAGAGGGACAGATAGAAGTCAGCCACCATCTGTGTCCCACCCAGGCCACCCAGCAGATGACTGCTCCTTGTGATGGGCTTAGAGGTACCCAGGTTTTTTTGTTGTTGTTGCAAGAGTGAGAATGATGCTCTTTCCAGTTTCTAAGGTGATACAATAGCAATTTGATATTCTTCACCATCCACTTAGACAAATACCTTTTCAACAATATATGTTCATCATATTTTCTCAATTCTCCTCTTACAGGACTTTATCTTTATGTAATATGTATTAATGGCTGACAGTATTTTATTTATCATATGTCATACTTCCCCACAGTAAAACATTCATACAAATTGGAATTCCAAATTTTTGGCTATGCATTTGTTTCTAACCTCCTGAATTGTATGCCAAAAATCATACAGTATTCTATCTTCAAAATTATTTTTATTGACACATCAGTTGGTGTCTCAATTAGATTATTCAATTTTGTGCAAAGCGAAGAACTGAATACCACCTGGTTTGCAATAGGATTTGTTACTCAGACATTATAATCATCTGCATTCCCAATTTGAGGATGAATAAGACATCGCATGAATATCTGTTAGCTTTTCACTTAGAGGCTTTTAAAGTTTTTTTCACGTTTTAATCCAAAATGTCCAGACAAGTCTTTGAAAATTAAAACATTGTTCATTTCAAAAGACCTTTGCCAATACAATATTTCAGTTAAGAATGCTTTTTATCATAATATATATTTTAAATATATTCTTTTCAAAACTTAAAACTACAGCTTATAGATGAACTCATTCCACTGGTGACAGCTATGGAACACACCAATTAACTCTCTTGCAGACCGATAGCCCCAGGCGCTGCTCTTCGGGTCCACCTCTGGGTTTTACTGAGGCTGCACATCCCCATATAAGACTCAGTAGTTTTAGAAGACTTGGTTGGGATAACTTTTTCATTTTGATGTGGATGGTAGGGTGATTGATAATTCCATTTAAAATATTCATTGATCTAGTTGTTCCCAACTGGATCCACTGGAGTAACCAAAGGAACATTAAAAATCATGGAGTGTGCCCTGACCGGGTAGCTCAGTTGATGGGAGCGTTGGTCCATGTACCAAAAGGTTGTGGGTTTGATTCCCCATCAGGGTGCATATGGGAGGCAACCAATAGATATTTCCTTTCTCCCTCTTTCTCTCTCTCTCTCTCTTTCTCTCTCTCTTTCTCTCTCTCTCTCTCTCAAATCAAGGAACATACCCTCGGGTGAAGATTTAAAACTAAAACAAAACACGGAGTCTAATCCTTTTCTAGACCTGTAGAATGATAATTTTGGGGGGCATAATCTGAAAGTATCTGGAAGCACTTGAACAATCTGTTGCTTGTGTGTATCACTGTGCTCTCACATGACACCTACCTACAAGGTACAGGAAAGTGGACACCAAAGGAAGATGACAGAGAAGTAAAAAAATTTTTTAAAAATCCTCAGGAGATAGAAAATGAGGAAATAATGGTAGACCTTGCTTTTGTGTGCATATTAAAGAAAGAACCAAGAGAAGACACAAATGAACGCAGCCTTCTTTCAGTTTGTGAGCTTTGGGGGATGGAAAAGAGAGAGGCTTAAGTGGGTGTGCTAAGGTGCTGGAGGGCCTGTGTGACCAAGGACTAGTGTGCAAGGGTCTGGAAACATGGCAACCAAAATAAGAGGGGAAACTGGGAGGTGAACGGTGCTAACTGATTTCTCTACCTCATAAGCATTCCTGGGCCTAGGTGGCCCTGAAGCTCCGGCCACCCATCTTTCCTGGATGAAGTGGTCACATGGTCCAGCCCTCCCTCTGTCTTTTCCTCTTCTGCCCACTGCTCACTCCCAGATGCTGCTCTTCATTTCCCAGTTTTTCCCTCTGGTTTCAGGTTTATTTCCAATTACATTCACCATCTACGTCTACTTAGTGCTATATTTCTGTGGCAAGTCTTTTTTTCATAATCAGTGGAGATTAGCTCTTGTTACCTGTCCCTTAATTAGGGAATGAGTTGGTTATGGGGACAGAGCATTGGAAATAGGCATTGGGCTAGTAATCAAGTGACTTCTGCTATTTATCACCCTAATAAAAAGTTGCTAATATATGAGCGAATGAGATTAACTTAGGAAACCCCAATACCTTCACTTGTGAGCCCTTACCACACTCTGTAAGTCCTTCCTGCTGGGAAATTTCTGTTACATACCAACCTCTCTCATGTCACAGACCAGGCCCATGTCCTCTGTCCATTCTAAATGAAGGCGGAGAACCATTTTTGAAAAATATAACATTTTATTGATAGCTAGAAATTTCAGTTAACTTTTTCAGCTGATGTTTACTCCTTGTTTCCACAGGCATTATTATGAAAATTTTGAAATTTTGTTCAAAATGACACACGACAGAAATCTAGTTCCCCCCTAACCCCTTTAACTACTAATTTCAGGCGACAGAACAGAGTACCTGCTGTAGCGATGTTGACGTGTGCCTCCTATTTCTTCTTGAGTCCAGGTCTATGGTTGGTTTCTCTGTGAATCCTCCCCTCTGAAACGAAATGCTCAGAAAGGCTATGTAAACTGACATGAGGCTATTTTTCCAGCATAAGTCTCTTCCCCTCACCCTTCCGCTCTGAAATCAATAAAAACATAAAATAAATAAATAAAGTGCAACAAAACCAAACAGAACATGGTGAAATTCATTAATGGTGTTTAAATTTCATTTTATGTGTGCTTAGCTATATAAATAATTTACATCACCTCTATTCCACTAGTCTTCAATTCCGTCTATTACATTTCACAGCAGCGGTCTCGATGAACTGGATCTATGCGGGCTGGAGGTGAATCTGGGCCTTAGAGGGGGATTGCACTCACAAGGCAAGATAATTTAAGGATGGTTTCTTTGCATTTGAATTTTAAAGCACTACAGGAGGAAGAAAGACATATTGCCAGAGTAAATTTATGTATGGATATGGCTTTTGAAAAGTATCTTTAGAACCAACATATGGATCACAGAGATCCTATAATAAACCTGGATAATTGAAAGATCGCTTATTTTTACTTCAGTTTATTTTTAAAGATGAATTTATTTACTTTAATATCCATAAGAGCCCAAACTACATTTCCCAGGAGAAAGATAAATATGGTAATCCAAATGTTTGAAGCCAAATATCTGCTACCAAATTTAAAGTTGTAGAATGATCTCATTTGACCCTCTGGCAAAACAGTATTAAATATTAAATATTAAACCATCATGCCAGTTTAAGTTAGGACAATAGAGATAAGAATGAAGTAGAAAGGGCAAGCCCCAGCCTGCGTGGCTCAGTGGTTGAGCGTCGACCTATGAACCAGGAGGTCATGGTTCGATTCCTGGTCAGGGCATATGCCCAGGTTAGGGGTTGATTCCCAGTGTGGAGCATGCAGGAGGCAGCCAATCAATGATTCTTTCTCATTATTGATTTTTCTATCTCTCTCCCCCTCTCCCTTCCTCTCTGAAGTCAATAAATAAATATCCTATATAATAAAAGACTAATATGCAAATTGCCCCCTCAGGCAGTTGTTCCACTGAGAATTCGACCGCTCGCTATGACATCCACTGACCACCAGGGGGTGGTGTGGAACATGGCCGGCATCAGCGACATGCTGGCCCCGATGGGCCCCAACAAGAGTGGGACCATGGTGGGATGGTGGAGCAGGTGAGCGGGTGGTGCCAGGCCAAGGCGGGTGTGAGTGGGGGCACGATTACCCTGCCGATCACCCTGCAGATGACAATCAGTGGCGGTGGCAGGGTGCAGGGTTGTTGCCTGGCTCTCAGGTTCTGAGGGAGCTGGGCGGGAGCCTAGCCCTGATAGATCGCCTCACAGGTGGGATGGTGGATCAAGTGAGGGGGCAACACCAGGCCACGGTGGGGTGCCAGGAGGGGCTGCCAGGCTGTGAGGCTTGGGGCGCGAGCTGAGGCTGTGAGGCTGGAGGTGAGAGCTGGGGCCCGATATCCACAGGCCAACCCAAGGGACCCTACCCAGGCATGAATTCGTGCACCAGGTCTCTAGTATATCCTATATTATAAAAGACTAATAGGCTAACAGTTAACTAGTCGGCCGGTCAACCAATCAAAGTGTAATATGCTAATGATATGCTAAGACTGCTCAACCACTCACTATGATGTGCACTGACCACCAGGTGGCAGACAGTTGACCGGTCGACCAGTCATTATGACATGCACTGACCACCGGGGGCAGACACTCTGACTGGTAGGTTAGCTTGCTGCTAGGATCCCGTTAATTGGGACTGAGCAAGACGGGCCAGACATGCCCTGGAGCCCTTCTGTGGTCCCTCCCAACTGGCCAACCTCCTGCGTTTCTCCCCTGCCTCGATCATGCACAAGTTGGGTCCCTCAGCCTGGCCTGCACCCCGCAACCCGGGAACCCTTGGGGGATGTTGGAGAGCCGGTTTCGGTCTGATCCTGCAGGCCAGGCCGAAGGACCCCACTGGTGCATGACTTCGTGCACTAGGCTTCTAGTATATATATATATATAAAGAAAGGGTAAAGGGCATGCTGCAGCAATCTTGAAAGTAAGGTCTATACCAGGGGTCCTCAAACTTTTTAAATAGGGGGCCAGTTCACTGTCCCTCAGACCGTTGGAGGGCCAGACTATAGTTTAAAAAAAACTATGAACAAATTCCTATGCACATTGCACATATCTTATTTTGAAGTAAAAAAACAAAACGGGAACAAATACAATATTTGTATTTGCATGTGGCCTGCGGGCTGTAGTTTGAGGACCCCTGGTCTATACTATAGATGCTCATGCTTGACACTTGCACTTCTGTCTGTTGACCAGGGCTTAGCCACAGGTGAGTATAACTTGATTCTGAAGGACTGAGTGTCCCATTGAAAATTGGGGATTCTAGACCATGGGAGAAGGGGCAAGTAGTTATTGGAAAACCACTCATAATGTGAAATTTTTTAATGTTCTCTAATCCAATTTTTGTATCCCACTGATTTCCAAGGATAGCTACTCTGTGAAGGATATCACATATTTAAAAACATTAGTACAATGGAGGTAGCTCAAGGAAAACTGAGGATGACTGAACTGTTCTGTTTTGGGGATGATGGAACCATGGCATTGGATATATGACTATGGGAAAACCCATAGAACTGTACACTACACACAGAGAATGTTATTCTCTGTAAATAAAAGGAAATTTAACTCTGATGTTGTAGGGGGAACCTGAAGATGAAAGACAGATTGTGAGAAATGATTTTAACTGATTCATCTCAAATGAATGGCATAACCACACTGAAGCAGGTAGGAATGCAAGGAGCTCTGACCCGAGTAATTTTGAAAAGGCGACTTTTGACTGGATAATGTAAGACTAAAGACCAAATTACTATACACGCACTCTGTACGTTGTTTCGTAAGTATCTGTCCTACAGGAGCATGGGTTAGCCATACTGAAACTACTTTATATGTAAACTAGGATTGAACAAATAAGTTAACATGTTATATATGTCAGCAAAGCTTCTCACGACTGGAGAAAGACATTACACATAAGGAAAGGGGGAAGGCTAGAACTGAACCCTGTGGTGCTACATTGGAGTCAGATATGCCTGTGTAAACCCATATTTCCAAATATGCAAAGAGGTAGATACAGAAGTAAATATGTATGTGTTGGTAAGTGTCATATGCACATTTCTTAGCTCTGTCCACAGAGGAGGTTTACAAGCTTTTATATCCCAGCAGCACTGAGCACACTCAGTGCCTAGATCTTTGTTTCTAAATATCTTTTTCCATTAAAGGAACAAAAGTTCCTTGGGAAAATGTTTGATTTCAGGACTGGGGCAGGTAATATTCAAGATGAGCCTGGAATATTCTGTAGTTCCAGAAAGTAGAGAAGTGCAGAAGGATAGAAACTTGGCAAAAGAACAGAGGAGCCAACCTGAATGACCTCCTAATGGCTAAAGCTGGAACCATTTGAAAAACAAAATAAATAATGGTCATATTGGGTTATAACCTATAACAGTTAATATTACATGTCAATTTGGCTGGGTCATGTTACCAAGTAGTTCAGATATTTGGTCAAACATTATTCTGGATGTTTCTGTGAAGCTGTTTTTTGTTTTGTTTTGTTTTGTTTTGTTGTTGTTTGTTTGCTTTTTTGAATGAGATTAACATTTAAATTGATAGACTTTGACTAAAGCATATTACTTTCCAAAATGTGTGTGGGCCTCATGCAATCAGCGCAAGGCTTGAACAGAACAAAGTCTGACCTCCCCCTGAGGCAAGAGGAATTCTGCAAGCTGCCTACCTTTGGACTAGGACAACATTTGTTCCCTGGGTCCCCGGCCTGTTGGCCTCCCCTGCAGATTTTGGACTGTGCACATCCTCAACAGTGTGAGTCATTCCTTAAAATAAATCTCTCTCTCTTTAGGTGTATATACACATCCTGTTGGTTCTGTCTCTCTGGAGAACCCTGACTAATACATAACCCAAAGAATTAAATAAATATCCACGAGACCATACTGATATAAATAACAGAATAAATAAATGAGGAAGAAGAGGAAAGTATTCCTTACAAAAGAATTTCAATTACTAAATAAAGAAGGCTTAAAGGACACAAAAAATCATTAGAACACCAGAGTAATAGTTGTGTGGGCAAAATCCATCCATGGTTATTAAACTAAATGGGTAAAACAGGATATTTGCATCATCTCAAAGTACCTCCCTCAAAGTGTGTATTTATTCATTATAAAGGTGGACTAGTAACTTTAGAATGGAGAAAACTGGCAAATACCACCTTAATGAAGCAATGAAGATTAACATCACCAATAATAAGACATATTGATATCAGATAGCCCCTGATATGATGTCATGAGAAGGCCACATCATCTCTGTGGAATTCTTCCACAAACTCTATGATCTCTGTCTTACCATGAGAAAATAGCAGACCAACCCAAATCAAGGAACATTCTGGAAAATACAGGATCAGTACTCCGAAGGAGTGCGAAGATACTGAAAGGTAGGAAAGACCAAGGAACTGCCACAGATTGGAGGAGACTAAAGGAGACATAACAACTAAATGCAATGTGGTTCCCTGGATAGAATCCTAGAATTGAATTCTAGGGATATTAGTGGAAAAACTGGGGAAATCCAGATAAGTCTATTATTGTTGGTATTAGGAAATAGTATTGTAGTAATGTTAATTTTTTAGTTTTGATAATTACTCCACAGTTATGTAAAATATTAACATCAGGAGAAGTTGGGAAAAGGACCTAGGGAACTCTATATTATCTTTTTTTTCTGAAAGTCTAAAATTATTTCAATATAAAATGCTAAAATTTACTATCATGTTTATAATCTATCAGGTGGCTTTAATGGAGTGATATGAGTTTGATTTTAAAATTTAGTGCTCATATTATGTTAGAAATAATATCATTTCAGTCATTACACCAAGGATAACAAATTTTACATTTCAACATAAAAATGTGCAAGGTGTACAAAGTTCTCAAGATTCTGTTAGAAGACAACTAAGAAGAAACAACTGAAGCCTTTTGGTCTCAATGACTTGTTTTAAGCTGTTTTTGCTCACCAAACCCACTGTTTCTTTATAATTGGATGGTATATATATATATATATTGGGTGGTTTGGGTTGCTCTTCAAGATCATTTTGATGAGTTAATGCAATTATAAACCACACCTGAGCCTCACGGCTGGGCCAGGCAGGTAAAATGAATGAGTGAAGTTGACCAGATATAAGAATAACGACAGTACAAATAGACTGAGTAACGATGACCAACAGCAGGCTTCGGTGTCTGGTGGACAGTAGGGGCTGAACTGAAATGCATGTGCTCCATCAAGGACAACCGCTACTCAGGCTGGAGGGGCACACAGTCCTGATTTGTCAAGAAGAACCAGAATTATGTGCACTTAGGTGAACTCCCCACCTGTGAGTGTTGAAAAAGACTTAAAACATTAGGGTGCAGGCCAAACCACGCCCATCTATTTGTCTTTATCTTTCTTGCATATAATTTGTGTCTTCCACCCCTCTTTCTTTTCCTTTCCCATACCTCCCTAGGTTGCCAATGTAGAACTGAAATGTAGATATTGTTAATATTTGTATAATAATTTTATATGCCTCTTGTTCTAAATTTCATGAAGAATTCCAAAGTTGAAAATGCAATAAAACCAAACCACTGAAATGTGGTTGAACTGTATTTGGAAATAATCCAGTAATTTCATTAATTGATTAAAAAGTTCACCATCCTAATAATAATAATAATAATAATAATAGTAATTGAGTATTTTCCAGTGTGAAACAACATTCATTTTGTGTGGCTCCACATGAATTGAATTGTTTAATTCTCAGAATAATTCTCTGAGGCAGATTCTATTATGAATTTATTCTACAGATGAGTAAACAGAGGTTTAATGAGGCTAAATTATTTACCAGGATTACAGAGCTGCCTCTCTCCAGAGCCAAGCTCTTAACCATGACATCGAATCAGGCAAGAGCCCCATAGGGCAGAGTTGCCAGATAAAATACAGAATGTCCAGTTAAATTTTAATATTTCTTATATTTGCTAAATCTGGCAACTCTACCAGATGGGTAATTCTTTGATGTTATGTGACCTGATTTATTTGGAAAAAAGTTGAGAACTGAAGAGCACTTTGACTACAGGTAGAAATTTTATTTATAGTACATATCTCTTAATAAACTCCCTTTGTCTTCCTCCCCATGCCTTTTCATTCCCCAAAACTTTAAAATGCAGCAAAGCGGCCTGGCTGGCATGGCTCAGTGACTGAGCATTGACCTATGAACCAGGAGGTCACAGTGCATTTCCTGGTCAGGGCTCATCCCCAGGGTGGCATGCAGGAGGTAGCTCATCAATGATTCTCTCTCATCATTGATGTTTCTGTCTCTCTCTCCCTCTCCCTTCCTCTCTGAAATCAATAAAAACATTAAAAAAAAATGCAGTAAAACCAAACAGGACATGGTGAAATTCATTAATGGTGTTTAAATTTCATTTTATGTGTGCTTATCTATATAAATAATTTACATCATTATAATGGCTATGGCATGACAAGCTGTTCCCATTATGTTCCAACCAACTTACAAAGCCCGACTAGAGCAGCAGCAGGTGTTCTGCTTCCCAATCTACATTCACAGGCGTCCTCTGTTAAGTGTCTCACATTTTTAAATAAATTTAGAAAGTCTATGTGCGAGTGCTCCTGTTAACTAAGCAGCCAGAAAGCCAGCTTTTTAGGTCAGGAGGGAGTTTGGGGTCCTCCTTCACATTCATGTTGAATTTACATCTTGTTTCTGGAAAGGCACCGAGGAAAACACACCTAGGTCCCAGGCCTGAAGGAGACCAGCCTGGGTTCCCAGGGACTGAAGGAAGGAGTGTGTTGGGAGAGGGGTGGGGAGGGGCAAAGGAAAGAGTGGGCATTTGGGAGAGCTGCTCTGGGGAGGGACAGGCCGAGGCTCTCTAACCCATCCTGCACACCAGGGAGAGCTGTTTGAGAGATGTTGTTTCTTGGGCTTGCCAGGCTGACGTGGATTGAAAACCCTTTTCTCTCTTTTTTTGTTGTTGTTAATCCTTACCCGAGGATACTTTTCCATTGATCTTTTAGAGAGTGAAAGAGAGAGGGAAAGACAGAGAGAAACATCGATTTGAGAGATACACATCCATTGGTTGCCTCCTGCGTGCACCCTGACCAGGGCCTGGGCCGGGGAGGAGCCTGTAACCAAGACTGGAATTGAACCCGGGACCCTTTGGTCTGCAGACCGACGCTCTACCCACTGAGATACACCAGTGGAACCAATCACTTGTTCACTACATATATTTCCAAATTTCCCTACAGTTATTGTGGGAAACGCTCATTGGGAAGGGAGGATGGGCAGGGGATTTCACAAGTTAGTCATTCAAGCAGAGTTCTATGATATTTCTATCTTTAGCATAATTTATTCTGGCTACATTATTTGGAAGCAAGTGTCTCCATTTAAAATTTTATTTTTAGGTTCAAGTGTGAAGTGAGACTCCATGCAAGTCTCACAAGTATCCCCCAAGCATTTCATGGGGGATTGAAAAGCCAAAGTGATTTGTCAAAGGGCCATGCTAGGCAACATTCAGAACCCAGAGCAGCGACTGGTTCTCCCTCTCGCCCTCCCACGTATTCACCTGGGCAGCTGCCACTTTTCTTATCTCAGGTACCAGAGTCTGAATCGCTCATGCTACCTACCGTCTTGCCTTTTCATTTCCCCACCAGGTACTCTATCCAGGTCTTCACCTTTTTCTCCCACCTGTCAATTCATCCGTCCATTCTGTTACCTATTAGTTCATTTTGAGTGTATTATTATCTACCATGGACTTGGTTGTTTTATTTATTTATTTTAAATATATTTTTATTGATTTCAGAGAAGAAGGAAGAGGGAGAGAGAGGGAAACATCAATGATGAGAGAGAATCATTGCTGTGGTGCCCTTGGCTGCCTCCTGCATGTCCCCTACTGGGGATCGAGTGGCAACCAGGGCATGCGCCCTTGACCAGAATAGGACCTGGTACCCTTCAGTCCACAGGCCTTCGCTCTATCCACTGAACCCAACCAGCTGGGTTGTTTTAGGTGCCGAGGTGCAGCAGGGAATACGAAATGTCCTTACTCTGTGTGTGTGGTTGTGGGAGATAATGTATAAGTAACATGTCACTGTATAAGCATAGCATGCATTATGTGTGTAAGTGCACAGAAGTCGTTGAATATAAGAGTATATAATGCTGCCTAGAGTTAATAAATGCCATCAGCAAAAGTCACTCAAGGTAAGTGGAGAGAAGCTCTGTTAGGAACAGTGGTCTGCAAGGTCGTCTTTGATGAGGAACTTGAGCAGCCACCTAATTGAAGCAAAGGAGTAAACCTGGCCTTCACTGCTTCTCAGGAGGCTCCCGCCCACAGCTTCAGGGAGGCTTTCCACCTGCCAAAGCTCAAAGGGAGGAGCCAGGAGAGCCTGAGGCGCCGGGACCCAGCACCAGCTCCCTGGGGCGGTCCCCTCTGCCTCAGCCGCCAGCCACGGGGTCCTGAGGGTCCCTGCCCGCCTGTCCCGGGGCCCCAGTGATGCCCATACTGGGCTCCACAACCAGGCAGCGTGCTGCAGGGCTGGCTACTGTCCTGGTTGGAGACTGTCCCAGTTGGAGACCTGGATGCCCCTCTCGCCCCTGGAGTGGCCCTGGCCCTGAGTGGTTGACGTGAGGATAGACAGTGGGAGCCCTGACCAGGCGCACCGTGGCCTTTTTGGCTGCAGCACCTTCCAGGGGGTCCCTCTCCAGACTCCCTCTCCTGGCCCAGGGGACCGGGGAGGCTGGCAAGGGCATTCCTGCCTGTGAGAACCCGCCCCCACCAGGTCGATGTTCCCCAGACCCTCCCGTGATGGGACCCATAACATAGACATTTGGAGGCAGGCAGGAGGCTCTGCTTAGTATATATTTATTTATTTGTGCATAAACTGCTGGTGTTAAAAAAAAAGACTCAAAGTAAGGACAAAATAGGTTTTATGAAGTTCAGAAAGGCATAATAAGGAGAATTTACTTCAAGAGAGTAGAGAAGTCTGCCAAGAAACAGAGATATTTTCTCCTGGTGTGTGAACCATCTATAACCTCTCATTTCATGGGTTAGCAATTTTAATATTAACAAATTACAGTCCCAAGTAGGGAGACAACAGCAGGCTTTATTAGCGTGGTGAATTTGGTTTCAGGATGAAAGCTTTACTAGTAATGACAAAATGAACATTGGAATATTTGAACAGGAATCTTTTTAATCTTGGTGTGGAAAGCTATTCAAAATCCCAACAAATAAACAGGTGGCCTGCTATGCGTTTTCGTTGACAGAGAACAATGTGGCTATGCATTCTCTCTCCATGCAATTCCTGCAGCACCTGAAAAAAGGTGGCCTATTCTTGTTCACTTATTTGAATCTCATTTGGTTAATATCATGGCAGGATTCTATCTGAATTTCTTCTTTTTTTTAAAACTTTGGAAAACTCTGGCCAATCACTAACATACTTTTGGATTGAGTTGAGGCCTTAAGTCATATTAAAGTGATTATTAAAACCTGTGATTTATTTTGAGCAATAGTAGAATTTATAAAATATCAGTAATTGGGATTGACTTTCTCAGGAGAGGAAGGGCAAGAAAAGGAGAAGTTTGTTCTGCAATTATAAAAGCCTGATTATAGGATATTTTAAAAGAAATATGGCTTTTCCCCATATGTAATGATATCTGCATCTAAATATTTAAAAGAGCTCATTTTGGAATTTCACTAATTAGTAGTCAGCAATGATTTGCAATTTTGATTTATTATTATTGCTTGGGAGCCTATTGCTTGTCAGGGGTATGGTTTATATGTAAGTCATCACTTCTTATGTGCTTGGAAGTGTCTGATCTTTTAGATAAAGGGCTAATTGTTATACCTTTAATATATATGTACTAGGGGTCTGGTGCACGAAATTCATGCACTGGGGTGGGGGTGGGGGGGTGGTCCCTCAGCCCAGCCTGTCCCCTCTCACATACTGGGAGCCCTCAGGGGATGTCCTACTGATGGCTTAAGCCCACTCCCTGCTCCGCTTGGGGAGTGGGCCTAAGCCACAGTCTGGCCTCCCTTTGTGGCAGGCGACTGGGCTGATCAGGGGAAGGCACCAGCCCCATCACCCACTGCTGCAGCCATTTCCAGTCACCACAGCCACCAAGGTGTTTTTATCAACACATACTCCAGTCCCTTCATCATGAAAAAATGACAACTTTCTTTAGGCATTTTCAAGATGTGTCTTTCATAGGATATGCCATTTCTTTCTTTCTTTTTTTTATCTTCACCTGAGGATATGTTTCCATTGATTTTTAGAGAATGTGGAAGACAAAGAGAAAGACAGAGAGAAACATCAAAGTGAGAGGAAACTGCTGAGAGGACCTGTGATTTATTGTATGTGTATGTGGGGGGATGAGTGCCTAGGGAGGGCAGAGGTGCAATTAAAGTTATTGGATATTTTCTATAAAAAAAAATTCACCACCTACCCAAATACTTTTGTGGTGGTTTGATTATATAAAACAATACATAAAATATCACTAATGGACAATTTTAAACAATGAACCCTCAAAAACTGAGTAATCTGCTGTTGTCTCCCTACTCAGGACTGTAATTTGTTAATATTAAAATTGCTAACCCATGAAATGAGAGGTTATAGATGGTTCACACACCAGGAGAAAATCTCTCTGTTTCTTGGCAGACTTCTCTACTCTCTTGAAGTAAATTCTCCTTATTATGCCTTTCTGAACTTCATAAAACCTATTTTGTCCTTACTCTGTGTCTTTTTTTTACACCAGCAGTTTATTCAAAAAGTCAGGTCCTTCCTAGGCTGCTTAGGGCCCAAACGGGGCCTACCTCAGGGTGCCAATGATGTTCCCGGGACCCAGGCCATTGGGTGCCTATGTATGCAAATTAACCACCATCTTTGTTGGGTTAATTTATATACTCATCTGATTGGCTGGTGGGCGTAGGGGAGGGACGGTCAATTTACATGTTTCTCTTTTATTAGGTAATATTTCCAGTATCCTATGACCAACTTTTGACAAGTTTTCATCATTCTCCTCATCTTATTACTCAGTTTTTGAGGGTTCATTGTTTAAAATGGTCCATTAGTGATATTTTATGTATTGTTTTATATAATCAAACCACCACAAAAGTATTTGGGTAGGTGGTGAATTTTTTTTTATAGAAAATATTCCAATAACTTTAATTGCATCTCTGCCCTCCCCAGGCACTCATCCCCCCACATACACATACAATGAACCGGAGAGGGTGCAGAATCTGTCTCCAAGATAGCACAGTCCATTCCAAAGACAAGAGACGAAATAGTCTAAGATACCATTTCCTGAAATGTGCATAACACTGCCCTCCTCATAAAGGGTTTCCACTGACATTATCTCATTTAACCCCGACACAGAAGCCAAGACTCAAAGAGGTCAGTTCTTGCAGAAAGAACGGTCACAGATGCCACAGGTCTGGGAAACGGCCACACGACAGGAGCCCAGGGATGCGGGCTGAGGAAGCACTGTCGAAACGCATCTGTGATGTTGGCCTGGCAGCACGGCCGCATCCTGGCGGAATGTTCTTTGTGCAGGTAAGACGAGGGCGGGCCTCCTGAGGAATGTCCATAGCACTGGAGACATGGCTGGACAGCACATGGCATAACGATGTCGTTTATTTGGATAGTCTGATTGCTTTTAAATGGAAAATTAAGAAAGGCCTAATGTAAGGGGCTGTCCTGTCCTGGATGAATCAGGACGTGGTGCCTCTGGGTCCTTGGCAGCTTCTGCTTTGTCTGTAGGCACCGGGGCCTTTTCTCCTGTGATGAATCATTGTGCTGACAGTGATGAATGAAGGTAAATGTCAGGTTAGAAGGCAGCTGATGAGGAGAGAAAATAATCTTTCAGATGACAACCATGGTAGCTCAGAGAGCATAGATGGTTGGCACGCGACCACAAAGAGTTGTGGTGCTATCTTGCAGCTGCTTGGCTGTAATAAGCAAACCGAGGAACAAGAGATGCTAAATCAAACCAGAGTTCTTGTTTTGGTGCATTTTTTCAAGACATAAGCCCCAGTGGAATTCAAATGGAAACATTAACCTGACACCTGTGACAATAGCCAAAGGCATACAAATAGTGCATGGTACTTGGCTGGAGCCGCTAGCTCGTGCACAGTGATGAGCACCTTACTTTGCATATGTTATTATCGTCAAACACAGGCAGCAGTTGAACAATTTACTTCAAGAGATGTATAAGGACAACTAACATGTCTTATGTTTTGCGAATATTCTTGCTCCTAGAATTCCATTCTGGGTGAACTCAGGGGTAACCATAAGGACCAGTTTTGGCTCTGTTTTTTTTTTCTCTCTCTCCACTTTTTTCAAGTGCTATCCTGTTCCTCAGTCTTCTGCCCATATGTCTCAGCAAATGCTGTCACAGGGCTGACGGGCGATGTAAGTGTGATCTCTTGCCCAAAATAAAAGTCTCAAACACGGTCTGGAAAAAGCAACAGTAACCACACTTTGGGCATAGCGAAGGGGACAGCTGCTGCTCTGAGGAGGGCTGTAGTTTTCACGGTTACTGAGCGCCTCTCTCGAGGGCCCACATTCTGTTCCTTCCCGACATACCATGTGTCAGGGATGCCAAATGCTCCTTCTGTGGCAGCAGCACGGATCCTCGAGGCTGTAATCACTTTCGCTGAACTGCGCTTGTTGTGGTACTTTCAGTAGCATCTACCAGTGTTTACTTCCTGACGGGAAAGAGCCTCCACCGCCATGCGGAGGTTCTGCTCTGTGCTGCCTCCTAACCTCCCACTCGGAGATCACTGGGCTGAACCGGGAAGGGACCGGGAGACTTCTGTACGTCCTGGCGTGGCCCTAACACAGTTTCGGAATTGGATCAATGTACATTGTTGCTGCCTTTCTCTAAGGAGGAGAGGGTTTTTCTGATTAATTCAGAATCACATACAGTGGGGCCTTGACTTACGAGTTTAATTCGTTCCAAGACTGAGCTCGTTAAGGAGCTCATTAAGGAGCTCGTTAACTCAAATTACTCTATCAACTCAATGCAAAAAATCGGCTGAGAGACAGCTGGTATCTCAAAAAACTCGTTAGTCGGGACACTCGTAAGTCAAGGCCCCACTGTATCTAGTCTTGGTGATTTTCTTAAAAGGGTTTAAGTTTCCTTCCATTTTTCCCCCTGTGATTTCCCATGTATTTTTATTTTTAAGAGAAAAGCTCCTCTATACTGTATTCCAGATTTCATCCATCTGGCCACACTCACCAGGGGTCCCTTTCTAATGCACCCTGTGAAAACCTACTAGAGTGGACAAGGCTTGCTGCCCTAAAGATCTGCTCTCACTCACCTTCCCTCCCAGCCACCAGACCGGTAGCGAGGCCCACCAAGTAAAGATCATCCTTGGGCCTTCAAGAAACAGTCCATTGTGAGTTTGGGGGACTTGCATAATAGTTCTGTTCTAGCGAGCCCAATGCCCTCAGCCTTTCATCTCTTCCCCCCCGCTGCCAGGGCAGCTCTGGTATTGCTATTCATTTCATGGCCACGAACACTTTCCCAGGCGTCAGGAGTCTTCCCAGCACGCTTCAGGACTGGGTCTCTCGCCAGGACGTTAGATTCTGTCTCCCAGGAGCATGCTCCCTATGGATAAACTCTGCTTTCTCCAGGCTTATGTTTTGCCATTAGCATCCCTCCTAGGCATACATTCCTGGTTCCAGCTGGTAGAGCCAGAGCCCGCAGCTTGTTCAGAGTGAAATGTGAGGGAGGGAAGCCGTAAAAAGAAGAGGAAGGAGCTATGGGAGAATCCAATCGTGGGAGCTTTAGGAAGAGTCTAGTGTAACCCTGATACAGTGGGAATTTGGGAGTGTGAATTGGACCACAAACACTGTTCCACCTTGAGGCCAGGGAGCAGGCATTTGGACTCCCATCCAGTCAATCACTGGCCATTGGCAAGGGGCAAATGGCATGGAGATAGCGTCAGTCACCCGTGGGAACTCTTCCAGAGAAAATGTGAGGCTTGATGCCTAGAGAAAAACCTGATGTATCTAGTGAACTTTCCTCTCTACTTTGGTAGAAGAGAAATGTCTGCCACCCAAACAATAGCAGTGGAGTAGAAAACAAACAAGCAAAACCAATGCTTTGGCCACAAAACATCAGAGTGGGAAGAAGCCTATCAAATGTTAAAGGGCAGTTGGGATAACAGGAATTAAACCAATTCCCTTCGTAACTTGTCTTTAAGGCATGAGGTGAACACTTTCACTAGTTTATTTTTTTTTTCATAGTCGGTTGCTTTTGCAAATTAGTTAAAATTATTCTTTGAACAAAGTTTCTCTGATGCTAAATCTGTCCATCTTTAAGACCGAGATACTGAGATAGAGTTAGTAGGTAACTTACCCAAAACCCAAAAACAAAAACAAAAACAAAACAACCCTGAAAAGTAAAACTATTATTAAGGCCCAAATCTCTAAAGGAGAGTTCGCTCTTCATTTGCTGAAACTCAATAGCTTGCCACAATTCTCCACTCAGTGTTTGAGTTTTTGAACAAATTGGTTTGTGACCAGATCTCCCTGTCAGCATCTTTGGTTTCTCCTTGATGCTGTGTTGCTTGTGCCACAGCAGTGCCCTTACTCAGCATGCCATCAATATTCATTGCATAAATAAGTATTCATCTTGTTTTTGTGGTAATATTAATTTTACAGGTTAGCATATTGATTAACATTTTATCTCAGCATGTTATTGAAATTTAAAATATTTAAAATAGAGAAATAGGATATGCAGATTACTGAAAATTGGGATAGATTTGCTTAAACATGCTTCGATGTAGCTGGATATGTTTGAAAAGACCTTTGAGGGCTCCTGGATATTTTTTTTTTCAGGGAAGACTAAGTTGGGGGTATCTGTTAATAAGGATTCGGAAAACAAAACTGAAATGTTTAGACAGCGTTCACATTTTGTCAAATTTAGATTTTAAACTAATGCTGGGTACGGTGTCATGTCTGCTTTAACCTGAGAGCTCTTGGGTCAGCTCCTCGATGCTTCTCTATCAAGGGCCATGATCACCAGCTCCCTTTGGCAGGAGGCCCCGCTTTCCCCACAGGCTCACACGAAGCATAGAACTAAACTTCCCTAATGTTATGAATGATTGGAGGAGTCAAACTATATACAGATGATGCATATTTCTCTTTCCCATATTTCTCTTTTCTTGACATAGGTTTCAATCACAGCATAATCACGTTCAGTCCTTCCTTATCACTTCTCTTTTTAAAGAGGCATCTCCTTCCAGCTTCCATCTATCATATGACTGCCTTGTAACCATGAGGCGCTGCAGTGCACGTACACACACATTTCTAATCTTCATACCATCCTGCCATGTTTGGTATTAGTGCCTCATTTATAGGTGAGAACATCAGGTTTAAAGAAGCTTATAAACAAGTGGCAAAAGTAGAACTGGGATCTTTGTTTTACTGTAAAACCATGTTCTTTCCAGTATTCCCTGCAAGCATACCCGGCCCCCAATGATGAGTTTATGATTGTTGTGACAGGACATCTTTCATCTTTCAGCTTCAGCATAATCTTGTTTATCCCTTTAGATTAGTCATTCGGAGAAGGTGGTTCTTAAATGGGTTCTAGGTTCACTCATTCTTGATGCTTATGCTGGTTATCCCTGGTTAAAAATATCTTTAGCTACTGATTCATCACCTCACAGAGGTATATATTCTAGAATAGCTTTGGGTTTCAAATCTCTGTTGCAATTCCCTCCTCCAACTTTCAAGGGAATTTTAGATTCCCAAGCCATGTGAACTTCTGATTTTGAACCCCCAAATTAGGCAGCAGTTTGTCCCTAGCAGCACTGGCTGGGAGCAGGCCTCTATCTTCCCCTCCCTCCCACCTATGCAGCTGGGGCAAGAGCTGTCTTCTATCCAGAGCACATCACCTCGTAACTGGAGCTCTCGCTGGTTAATACAAGTGTGAGGACAAAATAGTTGAGCATGTCAGGAAGCGAGGTGGGGAACAAATACACGAACACACGTGTAGGGAAGAGACCCAGAAGGAAACCTCTCCTCACTTTCCATGCCCTAAGCTTATCTATATGAACAGTACACATGTGGTTTGTTGAGTTTCTTCTAGAAATGCACAACCTATGCAAGAAGGGCTGTTCTTTCCCTGTTCAATAGGTAAGGAATCTAAAGCTCAGGAGGTTAAGTAAGTTGCCAAGGTGACAGGACTAGTAAGTAATGAGGCCGTATTGGCTCCCACCATCAGCTCTGAATCATTCTGCTGAGAAGCTGCAAACATAGATTATGTGATGGGCAGGGCACCCTGGGGTTGTGAGAATGGCAGCCCTTCCAGTCTGCTTCTCTGCCCGGGCAAAGGGAAGGCTCATTTCCTTCCCTACGACTTGACGGGAACTGTAAGTAGTTTCTATTATTGGTGTTCGGAGGCCCTTGAAGGAAAGGCAGCACTGGGCAAGGGAGAAGCATTTCACACCTTTGCTGCTCCTGTTCCGTTAAGTCTGGGTTTCGCAGGGCAGTGCCAGGTTGATTATTATTCTTTCCTGCAATGGGAAAGAGGGAGACACTTTTTACTTCAAAAGGAAATAGTCTTCAAGTCCAAGGAAATGAAAAGGATTTAAAAAAGGTTAAATTTCTCTTGACATTTTCTGTTACATTGACATTTTCCGTGGTATTTGGTTGGGGGTGAGACTTTTTCTGTTTTGCTTTATTTATGTTTGTCTTACACAAATAAAGCTCTTTGTTTTAAACTATTTCTATTGGTTTTTTTCTTCTTTCGGTTTTATAGGGGCATGTCTCTCCAAGAAAATACAAAATCACTTTTATTTGGTTCAAGGTTAAAATACAGTTTAAAGAAAGATATATGCTGTTTTCCTTTGCTTAAAAAATTTATACTTAAAATATATGTACCCCAGAAGAGAAATAAGTGAAGGTTTCCCTGTTTGAAAGGATTTTTAAGTATTTAGCTTCTGAAAAAACCCCACATAATTATATGAACACAAAACCATATTTATGCAATACATGCAATTTTGTTGAACTCAATATTGATAGGCAGGATGAATAATTTAGGTCCAAACTCTTCTTTGGTGTAAAGAAATATCAATGTTATGCTAAGTGAAATAAGCCAGTCAGTAAAAGATAAATACCACATGATCTCACTCATTTGTGGAATATAAAGAACATTATTAACTGTTGAACAAAAATAAATACAGAGGCAAAGAAGCATCAAACAGACTGTCAAACTACAGCGGGAAGGCAAGGGAGGGTTGGGGGCGTAAGAGATCAACCGAAGGACTTGTATGCATGCATATAAGCATAAGCAACGGACACAAGACACTGGGGGAGAGGGGCGAGGGCAAGTGCGGGGGACGGGGTGTAGGAGAGGCAGGGGGGGAGGTCAATGGGGAGAAAAAAGGAGACATATGTACTACTCTTTGTAATGCCTTAAACAATAAAATAAAATGAATTCTAAAAAAAAAAAGAAAAGAAATATCACCTTAACCCTTCACCAAGGAGCACGAGTGAGTGCCTCCTGACTCAGATGTGAGGCTAGCCGGCCACATTTCAATAGGTTCCTGCATTAGTAAGTCAGTTCTCATGAGGACTAACTGTGTGGATAATTGCTTAATACACAATTTTTCTGGTTTAAGAGTTAGAGAATTATAGCATTTCAAGAATTTATGGGATTATTAACTGGTTTTAGCCTTTCCCTGAAGTACACCTGTTTTGTAGATTTTTTTCTCTCTTCTAAAACAATTACATTCTACATATTACAGTAGAGAAAATGCCTTGTACTGTCTTCCCTCATATAAAGCCGCTTTAGTTTCCGAGGCTTACCATAACAACACCACAGAGGGGGTGGCTTCAAACAACAAAATGTATTTGTTCACAGTTCAGGAAGCCAGAAGTCCAAAACCAGAGTGTCAGCCCTTGCCCAGCCACAGTGGCTCAGGGGTTGAGTGTTGACCTATGAATCCGGAGGTCACGGTTCGATTCCCAGTCAGGGCACATGCCTGGGTTTCAGGCTCGGGCTCAATCCTCAATGTGGGGCATGCAGGAAGCAGCCAATCAATGATTTGCTCTCCTTATTGATGTTTCTATCTCTCTCTCCCTCTCCCTTCCTCTAAAATCAATAAAAACATACATATTTTTAAAAATTAAAAATAATTACCCAGTTAGGACCCTAAGTGCTATGTGGTAATACTCATAGTCATTGTGAAGCTATTGAGAGCCATAACTGGTGAAGGGAAACCTCTATGGCCTTTTATGCATTGACAGTTAAACCTTTCTTTTGATATGTATTGGCTTATGTAGCTATATGTTCAGGAACTGAGGGCACATTGCTGGGTTCTTCAGTGGGAGAAATTTGTCCCATATTTCTGGGGAAGGTTTGTGCCCCCAAAAGTGTTTCACTCAGATCAAGTAGTCTGGGTCTTTTGTATCAAAGACAAATCAAGTATGAATGCTACTCTTTGAAAATCCTGAAATTGTATGTAAAATTTCACATAAAATTTTCATATGCACATTTTGAAAATGAAATTTCTAAACTTTTAACTAATATTCAAAGGGCGTCATGATGTAGGCAAAGTTAAGAGCAGCTAATTTATAAGAATAGCAATCAACCTCTGACCACTCCTATTCTTCTGATCTTATCTCTTTTCAATCTCCTTTGAGTTGATGGAACACGATGAAATTTATTTTATTCAGGACTTTTGTTCTACAAGAAATAGTTTTCCTTCTCTCCCTGATACTCCCACCACCCTCACTCCCCTTGGGCTTCTCCCAAAACTTCAAGTCTTAGCTTAAATTTCACCTCTTAGACTTTTCTGTCTTATGTAGATTCTCTGCTTCCCATTTATTTCATTTAAAACACATCAAAGTGTATGACTTGTTTACCTTTAATCTATGCTCCCAAATAGACAAGGACCTATTTTATTTCCTTTCAAATTCGAAGTGAGTGCCTACCTCAGTGCCCACAAATAGTGGGTGTTCAGGAAATATTTGTTGGATACAAAATACATGGAGAACACACTCTGGCATTAGGTAAGAACCTAAAGGGTGCTAGATTTATGGAATTATAATCCTAAAAGACATTTCCAGATATAATTTTTCCATGACATTAGCAATTGTTTGTGCTAATGAAATCAGTGAGTATACCCAGAATTAGAGCTTAATTTACATTTGCCAAAGAAATGGGGTTTCTTAAAATTCCATTAAAAAAAATCCAGATATTAGCAACCAGTGGAGCAAATTCTGAACTGAAATACAAATTAAAGGAATTTTTCTTCAGTCTAATATCACTTGCAAAAAAATAAAAGTACCCCAAGTATTTCTTGTTACCGATGCCCATGTTGCTGAGCATGTAGAAACACCGTGCATTCTGTTACTCCTTTCATATACAGTAATCAGAAAACCTAATGGTTATCAACTCAGAGCAGGGGTAAGAAAACATTGGCGTCATGCCTGATTCATTGGCAGGTTTTGACTGCTAAGCATTTTTGTGGGGTGTGTGTGTGTGTGTTTTAAGTGAAAGCTGTATCTCTATATATATCAGCCCTTTTTTTCAATAGTTGTTCTAGTCTACTTTTAAATTTCTGCAGAGAGTCAGATAGGATATAGGAATTTGATTTTTGTACTTACCAGATTTCTTCTTCTTCTTTTTTAACTGTTAGCAGCCTCTCTCAGGACAGTCTTAGCCGCAAAGGATTTGACTATTTATCCAAAGCAATTCTTAAACTCAGAGCAGTTGTCACTAGTGTAAGTGCATTTCTATTTAAGCAACAGAAAGCTTGCTTTCTATAGATTAATGTCTCACATAAAATTATAATTGTGATGCACATCAGAAAGGACTTGGTCATCCAAGAAATATTTCACAAAAAGGCTTTTCTTCTGTCCTTTGCTTAGGAAATGTCCTAATTTTTCAGCTAAAGAGGCACAATTTGCTTAGGTTATAGCTATATTTGTAGATTTCTAGGTCCAATAAAATATTTTAAACAAGTTTTATATTTATTTATTCATGACCTAATTTTTCTATGACAACATAAGGGAATGCATTTAAAATTTAAAATTTTCTGACAAAAGCAGCACACAATCATATTGAAGAAAAATTTAAATATGTAAACAATTTAAAAATAAAGCATGTATAATAAAACTGTGTTGAATGTCCTTTTGGTGAAATACTTTTATCTATTTTGAATGACTCAGAATAAATTCCAAGCATGTACAAATGTTCAAGTGTACATGTTTAAAACTACCTATTGACACTTGATTATTATAAATAAATCAAATGTCATTTTTAATAAGCAGTCTAAAATGATTAAGATAAGGAATAAAGCCAAAGCAACTGAAGAAAATGAAAATGGCAACTTATTCCTAAAATTATTATCCAGGAAAAAATAAAATAAGCCAACTCAGTCCTTTTGGTCATGTCAATTTAATTACACTCCATGAGGGCAAAGGTTTTTGTTAGTTTTGTTCACTGCTTAATTCCTGTGCCCAGAAAAATACCTACCATATATTAATACTACGAGAATCCTTTGTTGAATGAGTTAACTAGGAAAATATAATAAAACTGTGACTTCTATGCATTGTATAGGTCCCTTTGACAGAAAAAATCTAAATAATCCAAATGCATTTATTCACTACCTTTCGTGTTTGGAGCCTACAGATATCTGCCTCTAGTTTACATGTGAGGAAACCTGGGCTGGTATGTTTTGGCCTTTTTGGTTTTTCTTGCTCCACTAGTCCAGCAAAATTAAGAACTGAAATGATGCACACAAATAAGAAATCAGTCACAAATCTACTTTAGTTATCTTGTTAGCTAAAGATAGATAAAATTGAGGCCTATATGATTTTTGAAATGAGTTTAAAGAAACTCATTGAAGCTCTTTATGTGTAACATCACACTTGGGCTTAACTGTTGTGCACTCTGGGTTATTTTTCCAATTTAACTGCATTTTCATTTAGTTTCTCCATCTAGTAGCCTCTGTGCTTGCTTATGCTTTCTGATTAGGTTGGCTGAAGATAATCTATAATAATAAAAGCGTAACATGCTAATTAGACCAAACAGCCGAACGACTTTCCGGATGTCCTTCTGGACGAAGCAGGGCTGTGAGGGCCGAGTCTATTGCGCAAATTTCGTGCATCGGGCCTCTAGTTTTTAATAATATCTCCCCTGTCTCAACGGAAAAGGAATGTTGACCCCTTAGAAAATGCCTTTCGAAATTTGTTGAGCTATGCTCTCAGCCCTACCGAAGACAATCTCTGCTAAGTTTCCTGAAGTCTCATCTTATGTGTATTTAACCAAGCTCAACTACCCATGTTCAGTTTCTCTGCAGACTTCTGTTTGTCCTCCATCAATATAGCTCTGGTAACTTCCCCCTAAATGCCAACTCCTCCAGCCTTTATAATTCCTGTCTCTCCTCTCAGAGTGAATCCACCTCCTTGAGCCAAAGTAGAGAAGTCACCTGCAGGCAGAAATCCAGGGCTCTCTTGAGGTCACCTTGCGTGTTTTTCTTCCCTGGAGAATCCCAGTCCTGCACTGCCCTTTGTTCAGTACCTGAAACAGTTACTTTATATATTCTGTCCAGTTTTATTGTTATTTTACAGCATGAGAGGCAAGTATACGTGTACCAGCTGCTCTACCAAATCCAGAAGCAGAAGTTCTATTTACTTTCTATTATGCTCTCTTCACCATATTCTTATTTTTTCTTGTCCTGACTTTTGTGTAACTGAACAAATTAACTTTATTCTTTTTGTGTGTGATTTTGTAATGTACATTCAATTTCTATTAGACTAGTGGTTATTTTTAAAAAACAGTTTTTGACTAATATTTGAACCTTTTTTCCCCTAACAACTTCAATAATTAAAAAGTGTCTGTAAGATTACTCTCTCTGAGTATTTTGGTCATGAAAATTGGGGCATAAATATTAGATAAGAAGCATCTCAGTTATCATAATTTACTGTGTTATTATTTATACCTAGAAAGTCTAAAAGAATGAACTGAAATTTATTGCATCTACTAAGATAATTCAATAATTTAGCCACAAAATCAAGAGTCTTCTGTACACTATTGGTTCCTGGCAGAGGAGCCACAGCAGCTGGAGGCACAGTTCCTTGGTTCCCCTCAACTCTAGCTAATGCAGGAGGGATAACTGAAGCTCTCCAACAGGCATTGAAACTGCACCAGAATGAATACACTGAGGTTAGGATTGTAGCCCATATATCTCAAAGAGATGAACAAAAGGGAACTGATCTGTACAGAATCATATATCAGGCTACTATCTCTGTGGGATATAGACTACACTTTTATTTTTTCCTTAGGAACATCCTTTCTTTAGTAGTATACAGCCTCTGAATTTCACCCCTTCCTTTGGTGTGTGTGTGTGTGTTTAAAGAATTAGTTCCCTGTTGATAGTGAAATCTTGGAAGTTGCTAAGCCTTGGAGACATAAAGCTCACCCTAGATTGTTCCACTGTCTGTGTGTATAAACTACCAGCTTCCTTCAAGGTGTAATTCCAAACTGATTAAGTCTTTGGGAAAAGTGTCATAGTAAATGATGTCCTATGGATCATATTACAAGAGAAGGGAGATGGAGCCTTATAAGAAACAACTTCACATCCCCCACATAGCACGTCCTTCACGCAGCACGTCCCTCACATAGCACGTCCTTCACGCAGCACATCCCTCACGTAGCACGTCCCGCACAAAAAAAAGAAACAACTTCTGTGGACAAGAAAGGTGATGCTTTTCTAAAGAATCATGACTACTAGCCTTGTGAGAGCATAAAAGAAGAGACACTCTTTGAAGAGAAGGAAAAAAGGGTCGGAACTACAAAGAGATGATCGGTGAAAAAAAAATCAAAAAACAACTTTCTGTTTTTCCATGGGCTATGGCAGTGGTCGGCAAACTCATTAGTCAACAGAGCCAAATATCAACAGTACAATGATTGAAATTTCTTTTGAGAGCCAAATTTTTTAAACTTAAGCTCTATAGGTAGGTACATTGTTATTAACTTAATTAGGGTACTCCTAAGGCTTAGGAAGAGCCACACTCAAGGGGCCAAAGAGCTGCATGTGGCTCACGAGCTGCAGTTTGCCGACCACGGGGCTATGGGAATGCTTCACCACATGATTTTTTTTTAATTTTATTGATTTTTTACAGAAAGGAAGGGAGAGAGATAGAGAGTTAGAAACATCGATGAGAGAGACACATCAACCAGCTGCCTCCTGCACATCTCCCACTGGGGATGTGCCCGCAACCAAGGTACATGCCCTTGACCGGAATCGAACCTGGGACCCTTCGTCCGCAGGCCGACGCTCTATCCACTGAGCCAAACCGGTTTCGGCTTCACCACATGATTTTAATTTTTCTCCAATGTTCTAATTTCTTTAATTTACCCTCCTCCTTTCTGGCATACTTCTGTAGCTGTGTGTTAGCATTGTGGACAGTTACATAATGAAGAGTTAAGGAAAGTGCAGTCTTGCCCTGGTTGTGGCATTAACACTGCATCAAGGACAGTAGTCTCAGTGAAGCAGGGGAAGCTCAGAAGAACAAAGACTCCTCAGAGGATGACTTGGGAGAGGACATAAGATGACTCCCAGGGAAGATGAAAATTGGCTTACATAACAGTTGAATACATTCATGAGCCTTGTCTGGTGTAGCTCAGTTGACTGAGTGTTGTCCGTGCACATAAAGGTTGCTGATTCCCAGTCAGGGCACATGCCCAGGTTGTTGTTCAGTCCTGGCTCTGCTGTGTGTGGGAGGCAACCAATTAAAGTTTCTCTCTCACATTGATTTTTCTCTCTCTCTTTCTCTCTTTCTCCCTTCTACTCTCTCTGAAGTCAATAAATAAATAAATTCATGTATCTCTTCTTTAATTTTAACATCTGAATGCTATGATATGCATATGTAACATCATAAACAAAAATGAAATAGGTAACAGTTATTGAGTACCTGCTCTTCCTATACTTTATGCTATGCATGAGCTATCTCATTTAATCCTCAGAATTGGCCTATGAGGAAGATACCACTATTTCCTTAATTTTATAGAAGGGGAAATAGAGTTTTGGAGAGATTAACTAGCTTGGTTATGCTCACAAATCTAGTAAGTGAAGTATCTGGTAGTGTTCAAATTCAGCCACCTGATTTTAGATCCTACATTCTTAGGTGCTCTAAACAAGCCAAATATATTGAGCACCAATATGTAGAATAAACAATACAGCCTATAGGACAGCTGCAGTATGGACATTATTACTTCCGGAAGTGACCAAGCACATTGGAATTTTACATCCCCAGGAAGTAAGTAGAGGGGGTGTTTTCTGGAGGCAAAGTGAGCTGGGCATTCTGCTTTCTGTCTCTAAACCAATAGGAGTTTCTTCCTTCCAGTTAAAATAATTAAGCAAGTCAAGGCCATTGCTGAGCATAACATACTAGGCATGGAAGGTCTAGAAAATAAGTACCAGTTGTACCAGAATCAAGACCATCCAATGTTTTTTTTGGTCCTAGACAACTCAAGGAAAGATATCTCCTAAAAGATGTTTTCAAAGAGCATAGTGTTTTATTTTTATTTTATTTTTTTTAAATACATTTTATTGATTTTTTACAGAGAGGAAGGGAGAGGGACAGAGAGCCAGAAACATCAATGAGAGAGAAACATTGATCAGCTGCCTCCTGCACGCCCCCCACTGGGGATGTGCCCGCAAACAAGGTACATGCCCTTGACCGGAATCGAACCCAGGACCCTTGAGTCCGCAGGCCGACGCTCTATCCACTGAGCCAAACCGGTTCTGGCATAGTGTTTTATTTTTAAAAATTAAGAAATGTTGCACAACAGCATGGATGGAACTGGAGAACATTATGCTAAGTGAAAAAAGCCAGTCAATGAAGGAAAAATACCACATGATCTCACTCATTCATGGATAATAAAGACCATTATAAACTTCTGAACAATAATAGATACAGAGGCAGAGCTCCCTCAAACTGATTGTCAAACTGCAGCGGGAAGGCCAGGGAGGGTTGGGGGGCAGGAGGGAGGGGGGTAAGAGATCAACCAAAGGACTTGTATGCATGCATATTAGCATAACCAATGGACATAAGACACTGGGGGGTAGGGGGGGCCAGGGGATTGTCAAGGGCAGGGAAGAAAAAAAAGGACACATATGTAATACCCTTTGTAATACTTTAAGCAATAAAATATATATATATATATATATATATATAGAGAGAGAGAGAGAGAGAGAGAGAGAGAGAGGTAAATGCATTTGCATTTTGTTAAGAAAGGCAATTAAACTCCTACGGAAAATAAAAGCAATATAAAGAAAAAAAAAAAAGAAATGTTGCACAAAATGTTTGTGACAGGTGACTTTAAAGTCTTCTTCCACCGCCCGCCCCTTAGTATGGTCACATGACAACTTTCTTGACCAAATACTTAGTCTGGAGTCTCCAGGCTAAATGTTTATTCTAGGAAGTTGTCATGTGACCATACTTAGGGGCAGGAGGTGGAGAAAGAAAGCAGGGGTCCCTGATACACTTGGTAACTATAGTTACAGCTGTCTCATTTTTTCATGGAATGTAAAATAATATATCATCATCTCACGCTCGTTTAGAAAGCCTTAATGAGATAAACACTCATTTTTCCAGGCAATGTTCCTGTTGTTGAGTGTTAGTCATCATTTCCTTCTCTTAATGACAAAAGTGATGTCTAGCTGCAAAGCACAGGCGAGATGTGAATGCTAATGGCCCTATAATTTAGGGAACAAATTTATGAATTAAAAGAGGTATTTTCCAGGAAAATGTTTTTCTTCTCTTCACTAAAATAAAAGAACTAATTTATTTAATTAATGATTATTCCCAAAGCTACTGCCAGATAATGATGACATTAAATTTTAATTGACTCATCCATACAAACTTGGCAAAATATTAGTATAAAAACGATTTTAAAAATATTCACCTAAAATTAAAACATTCCTCCCAGCTCGGAGGAACAATTGTAACCAATGCAAGAGTTGGGAAATTAATTTATGGCTTGGCGATGTGAATCACATCCTCACTACCCTGATGACTCTTGAGGGAAGGGGTGCTGCTCGATCTGTGGAGAAGGAAAGAGGTGAACAGTACTCGTCTCCCCTGTTATTGATGAGAAAGCATTGATGAGGAGATCACAAATTTTACTCCCCTCATTATACTAAAAGGCATATATTTAGTAAAGTAGAAACACTTTAATAAATATCCTCTAAAACACGTTTGCTAATCTTTGCTGTTATGTCCAAGGTGTGGTATTTGCCCCAAGGAAATAGAGTACTTGATACGCCACATAGAACTTTTTCCCAGCGTATTTCTACACCATTGCTGGGGTGTGTGGCTCCAACTCAACCTGGGCTGGGAAGTAGATTTGTGTGAGTCCCGAAAGCCATCCTCTCTTTTGATTGTGGTGAACACAATGGATATGGAAAAAACACACTGAAAAAAAAACACAGGAATTATTTGAGTGCACATTTTTACTACCTAAGCAAAGTCTTGTTATTCTGTCACCTTCAGAATTGACTTCCTAATGAATTCTGAGCCTTACTACTCTGTTAGTAGTGCCCCCCCCCCCCAAACACTAGAGAAACTACTTGAGTGTAGCAACATCATTGGAAAAAAATTAGTTTTAATGAGTTGATCAATCATTCCTTCAGATTTCTTTCCCTATATAGAAAAGATTCTCTTCTATATTTGGCTTGATTATATTTAAATAAATTTATTTGGCTTTATTTCCTTGGTAGAGGAACTGGTAATAGAGATGTAAGAAAGTGGAACTGACTTTGGAACTTTAAAATAGAATCAAATCAGTGGTTCTCAATTATGCTAGGTTCAATGCCATTTTTAGAAAAAATATTTTGCAACATCATTTTTACTATCCTTACTTGATATTATATAATTAAAAACAATAAATACCCTTTGAGGAGCATGGAGGAACCAGGTTAATATTATGCTAAGCAAAATAAGCCAATCAGAGAAAGAAAAGTATCACATGATCTCACTTATATGTGGAATCCGATGAACAAAATAGATCCCGAGACACTGAAGCATGGAACAGACTGACAAATTTCAGAGGGAAGGGTGTGGGGGTGGGAAGAGATTAACCAAAGAACTTATATGCATATATGCATAACCCATGGACAGAAAATAGTGTGGTGAAAGCCTGAGGAGGGGGCAGGAGTGGGACGAAGGGTCAATGGAAGAAAAATAGGGTTATCTGTAATAACCTCAACAGTAAAGATAAAATTTAAAAACTGATAATCAATAAAATATTTTAACTAAACCATGAATGAAAAATAAAATAAAAGTGATTTATAATAATATCTATTTCAATAAATAAACAGTCATGGATGGCTATATTTAAAGATATAACAAATAATTAATTTGCTTTTATTTATGTAGACTTACTACAGATACAGATTGATGTACATCATATTAGTGATTCACCCACCACAAACAACATTGCTGTCTATGATGTCTTGTGAAATGAACAACTCTGGTGACATTCCTGAACCAGTCAAACAAAACAGTCCCTTAATTTGCATGGTAGCAGCGTTCCTGAAAAATGTGATATGTTTAAAATGGTGTAAAAAATATTTCACATATTTTTGTCATAAGGAGGTGAGGTCTAAGCGTAGGAAATTATAAACAAGGTTTTCACCTATGTGAGGGATGTCAGACAATTCTTTATGTCAGATTGTCCATTGCATTGCATCCTTGGCTCACTCATGCCCACTAAACTCCATAGCACTTTACAATCATTAACACCCCCCCCCCCCCCCCCCCCGTCCCCATACACACACAACATTTCAAACTGGCCCCATGGCCAGCGGACAGTACCTACCTGTTGGGAGCTACTGGTCCCAGTGAAGATCAGGAGGCTCTGTAACTACGATGGAGCATCAGGCCCACTTACGTGTCATTTTACTTAAGTTGCCATCAGTGCTCTTCATTATTTCACTTTAACCCTTACCTTGTCAGTTTCCTATGAGCTTTTTTAGATTAAGAATAATAATTGGGGAAATTGGAAATAACCTTTAGTTGCTGCCAGTTTCATTGGGTCAAGATCTTCAAGGGTGAAAACCCTATAAAATGGCACATTTATGGAGTTGAAGTAGTTAGTATTTTTCTGTGGGTGCGAATTAGTCTGAGAAGGTTACGTCTAGATAAATAACTGGGGTTGGGGGCATGAAGCCCCCAGGGACCCATTCTGGTTGGTATTCCACCAGGCCTGATGATCAGAGAGAACTGGCGGGAAAATCCAAGTCACCCCATAAGCCAGGAGCCAAAGATCATGTATAAATGTCATATCCAAAGTCACAAGAACAAGTTTAAAAAGATGAGAGCAAGGCTAAGAATCAGGATAAAATGAACTGGATTAGGACAGGAGACGAGAAACAAGTGAGGAGGGCTGTAAACAGCTGTTGGTGTTTGCAGCTTGTCTTCACGGGCCAGCAGATATGTAGCTCACTTGGGTCAGGCTATTTAAAAAAACAGAGTTGCGCCCTAACTGGTTTGGCTCAGTGGATAGAGGGTCGGCCTGTGGACTCAAGGGTCCCAGGTTCGATTCCGGTCAAGGGCATGTACCTTGGTTGCGAGCACATCCCCAGTAGGGGGTGTGCAGGAGGCAGCTGATTGATGTTTCTCTCTCATGGATGTTTCTAACTCTCTATCCCTTCCTCTCTGTAAAAATCAATAAAATATATTTTTAAAAAACACAGTTGAAATAGGCATTAGCACATATGTGATTTCTAAAGATGCAGCATATCAGAGCAGGTCTGTTGACTATATATTTAAACAAATTGCTAAATTATTATTTATACAGGTGACCTTTCAGTATTTTATTTGAAAATACTTATATTGTCTTATTCTGCTAGATGGTGAACTGCTTAAAGGCAGTGTTGGTTCATATTCATCTCTCTCTCTCTCTCTCTCTCTCTCTCTCTCTCTCTCTCTTCCTCTGTGTGTGTGTGTAAGGTATTATATAGAAAATATATATACCACCTTCAAAGCCTGTTAAATCATGTTGTTTACCCATATCTTCAGAAAAAAATCACTTCTACTGTTGTGGTAAACAACCTGCTTCCCTATTTATAATGGTCTGGCCCTCTAGCAACTTCAACGCTAAATTATAGCTAATTTGCCTACAAACGTCAGGTGGTCATAATAATCTGGCCACTCAGTGTATATACAGCTGGAGAGCTCTCTTAGTCTTGATCTTTGAATACACCTCATCTCTCTATCTCTCTGGTGAATCTCACCAAGACTGAAGAGAGGAAAGAGAAAGTCAAGATTAGAAAATGAGACCTGTTGGAAAAGATTAAAGGATCTTTCAGAAAAAAACTGAGAACCATTTTTGGTGATAATCCTCATTTTTTCTGGTAAAATAAGGAGAATCTTGGTGTTTTGTCATTATTCGTAAAGAATAGAAGGAAGAGTGAATAAATATTAATTGTAGCACTGAACAAGTCAGAAATTCCAGCCAATTAGGAAATATTAAGGATTGATTTGGAAATGAAAGAAGTTTGGAGTTTTTCTTTTTGGATTAAGACAGGGTAATGTCTTCATTTGTTTGCTGCGATCTGGGACAAGTTAACTGAGGCATGCAAAGTTGAGAGCTTTAATAAAGTGGAGTCAACTGTTAATGTTAGAAACCCTCTGTCATTCTTAGAATGGCCTCTGGAGGTCAGGATTGAGGCACCGTGCAGAGCTACGCTTCCTCTACTATCTGTGGTTAAAATGATGCTGAATACTGATACTTCTGGTTCTCCATCTGGTGTCATTTATAAGCTCTAAGTTTGTTTACTCACAAAATATAATTTAACTAACAAGATAAAATGGTTTGGATATTTGAATATGTATTTAATTTGTACATTTAAATAATAGTCTATATTAATTTCTGTTAAAATAAAGAAGTTAAGGCTCTAAAAACATTTAAAAATCTGTTGAGATCTTGAAATGTGTAGGGATTTGTAAAATAATATGTATTAAGAATGACAGTACCTAAACTTTAAAATAATAGAATCATTTTAAGTTTTCTCACATTCTTAAAATTTTGGATTGCAATCATTTTCTTAATTCAAAAAGTCTCCAAAACATTTTAAAAATCATTTGGAACAAGACAGAATAATTTACCATTATTATTGTGCTTCTGTGTTTTATCAAAAGTTCAGAGGATGGCAGGCAGCCAAAAAATATACCCCCCTCCCCTCCCAGCTCCTCCTGGGCATCTCCATCCAGAACTCAATGACTGTGAAGGCCAGCATCCAGGAAAGGGAAAATCAGAGGAAGTTTCCATCTAAAAAGCTCTTCTCCAATTTTTGAAGCTACAATCTTTCATATTTTCTAGTTATTTACTGCTTTACCTTTATATTTATTTATTTTTAAACAACACTCCCAGATCCCCTTGAATATTTTGGGAAAATAGTAAGGGAGAAGTCTTATCTATTTAACATCTTGGTAATGTAAAAACAAACAAACATTCAAACCTGTAAATAATTTTTGTGAGTTTATTGGAGCCAAACTGTCGATAATTGCTGGGAAGCAGAATCTCAAAGGGTTGGGATAATGCTCCGGAGAATGGGAGTTTTTCATCTTATTTTATACATTTCAATCAAAGGAAGGTATCAAACAGACCATCCAACCGTAGAGGGAAGGCGGGAGTGGGGGTGGGGGTGTGGAGGTGTGGCGGGTGGTGGTGGGGGTGAGAGATCAACCAAAGGACTGTATGCATGCATGTAAGCATAACCCATGGACACAGTGAGGGCAAGTGCTGTGGGGGGAGGGGGGTACGAGGTCAATGGGAGAAAAAGGAGACATATATAATACTTTAAACAATAAATAAATTTTTTAAAAATAAATTTTAAAAAAAGAGGGTTACATGAAATCCATTGGTGATAGATTAGGGAGGCAGGAGAAAGCAAAGTGGGGGTTAAGGGGCAAAGGAACCTCTTGTATTGGATAAAAAGTCAAATGATAGACACATTCCTCTTTTATTTATAGGTGGGTACAGGATAGTTAACAATCAATAATTAACAGGATAACAATAACAATGAAGGAATTTGTGATCTCTGTCTTGGCGCCCAAGCATATTTGGTTGTGCCCTGAGGGGCCCGGTAAAAGGGAACTTACAAGTGACCCTGACATTTCACAGGTTGTTATCTTAGATGCAAAAAGACAATAGGCTCAGTAAAGATCAAAGCTGATCTTTTCCAGGAAGATACTGGCCTAGGCCATGACTACCCACTCTAAACTGCTTTTTAATGAAAGGTTTTTAATTTCAGACTATCCTTTGTGGTTACTTGCAGTTTCTTGAGTTTGCAAGGCTGCCACGCAGGCCTTCTCTGAGTTAGTCAGATTAGTGTGTGGCCCTTTTTTTCATCCACAATCTAAATGCAATTGCTATATTAATTATAATATACTAGAGCAGTGGTTCTCAACCTTCTGGCCCTTACATACAGTTCCTCATGTTGTGACACAACCATAAAATTATTTTTGTTGCTACTTACTTCATAACTGTAATGTTGCTACTCTTATAAATCGTTATGTAAATATCTGATTTGCAGGATGGTCTTAGGAGACCCCTGTGAAAGGGTCGTTCGACCACCAAAGGGGTTGCAACCCACAGGTTGAGAACCGCTGTACTAGAGGCCCAGTGCACGAAATTCCTGCACTCAAGCAGGGGTGGGGGGGTGGGTGTGAAGTGTGGAGGGGGGTCCCTCAGCCCAGCCTGCATCCTCTCGCAGTCTGGGAGCTTTTAGCGCTGCCTCGAAAGTGGGAGAAGCTCCCACCACCACCACTGCACTCACCAGCTGTGAGCCCGGCTCAGGGTTTCTGGCTGAGTGGTGCTCCCCCTTGTGGGAGTGCCCTGACCACCGGGGGCAGCTCTTGTGCTGATTATCTGCCCCCTGGTGGTCAGTGCACATCATAGTGACCGGTTGTTCTGCCGTTTAGTCAATTTGCAAATTAGCCTTTTATTATATAGGATCTTTTATTTCTAGAAGTTCCACTTTCCTCTTTTCTTTTTTTAAATTTTACATATATTTTTATTTATTTCAGAGAGAAAGGGAGAGGGAAAGAGAATTAGAAGCATCAATGATGAGAGAGAATCATTGATTGGCTGTCTCCTGAATGCCTTCCCACTGGGTATCAAGCCAGTAACCCAGGCACATGCCTTTGACTGGAATTAAACCTGGGACCCTTCAGTCCATGGGCCGATGCTCTATCCACTGAGCCAAACCAGCTAGGGCACACTTTGCTCTTTTCTATATCTTCTATTTATCTCCTTATTATGTTCATGCTTTCTTTTAAGTTCCACAACATATTTATAATAGCTGTCTAAAATTCTTGTCTGCTTTCAATCATTATTGTTTTTTTTAGTCTATTTATATTTTCTAATTTTGATTCCCACTTTCCTGCTTCTTCCCAGTAATTGCTAAGTGTCTAAATTTTTTGTTCTTCTTTTAAAGAGCAACTTTACTTGGAAGGCAGTTACATTGCCTGCAGATCAGCTTTTAAGACTTGAATTTAAGCTCTGTTGGTGTGGACTCTAATCTAGGGCTAGTTAGCCTTAATATCAAGGCATAGCCCTTCTGGGGTCTCTATTAATTGTATTCGATATTTAAGAAGGTCTCATTACTGTGTGGGATCAGACCTCCACCATCTCTCAACTCTTTGTTGGTGCTGGGACTTGTTTAGCCTATAGCTTCCTAGTAGTTTGTTCTGTTCTCAGTAATTGTTCTTTGACCAACCACTTGAAATCTCATTCTAAGTATGCAGGGCACAGTAGTCAGCCAGAGACTCAATGAGACCCCATGCAGATGTGTGGGGCTCTTTAGCTGTGCAATACCCGTCACTCTGATACACTGGCCCACAAAGTCCAGCCACTGCAGCCTCCCTGATTCCTGATCTGTTTCCCCAACTCAGTGAGACCACCTTGCTCTGTTTAGAATCCCCTTCCACATACTATGTATGATCCAGAAAGTTTCTCCAGGCAGAAAACCAGGGACATACATATTAGGGCTCTCTCCCTTTGTTTCCCTTCTCTCAGTGATCAAAATTCTGCATTGCCAGTTGTCCAATGTTTGCAAACAGATGTTTCATAGGCTTTGTCCAGTTCTTTCTTTATTTACAATGAAGAAAGGCAGCCGGGACCCAGGCTTCCCTCCTTCAGCAGCCAGCAGGCTCCCGGGCTTCCCTCACAGCCCTGGCTTCATCAGGAAACACGTCCAGTCTAATTAGCATATTATGCTTTTATTATTATAGATACTAGAGGCCGAATGTATGAAATTCTTGCATGGGTAGGGCCCCTAGGCTTGGCCGGCTATCAGGGCTGATCTGTGGGGTGACTGGCAGGGCTATTGGGGGGCCCCTGCTGGCACCCGCCTTGGCTGACCTGGGGCCTACAGGCTGAGGGCAGCTTCTGTGTTGAGGGTCTGACCCTAGTGGTCAGTGCGCATCATAGTGACTGGTCATTCTACCAGTGTTCTGCTGTTTGGTTGATTTGCATATTAGGCTTTTATTTTATAGGATTGTGTGGTAGTAGCACTTGAGCTGCTTCCAAATATTATTCAGTAAGAAAGAGTATGCCCTGATAATTCTGATCATGCCCAACTTTTCTGATCCCTTCAAGTCCCTTCCCCTATTCCTGCCCCCACTCCCAACTTTCATTCTTGAAGACTCAAATATCTTCTCTGTGAAGTCTTCTCAAATACCATCATGTGAATTTCACTACTCCCTGCTGGGTTTTCCCACTGAACCTTGTAAGCACCTCTATTAAAACATTCAGTGGTCTCCTGGCTGGCATGACTCAGTGGTTAGAGCATTGGCCCACACACCAAAGGGTTTCAGGTTCGATCCCCAGCCAGGTCAGGGTGCTTGTGAGAGTCTCTCTCTCTCTCTCTCTCTCTCTCTCTCTCTCTCTCTCTCCTTCCCCTTCCTTCCTTCCTTCAACTTGTTCTAAAAATCAATACAAAAAATATCCTTGGGTGAGGATTAACAGAAAAATAAAAACAAATAGATAAACAAATAAACATCAGTAGAGCACAGGTGCTGACCAATCAGTCTGGAAAACAGCTTGAAATAACACTGGTGTGATGGGACTGAAAAAGAGCCCTTGGCCTATGAGCTCTTTAAGGGCAGGGCAGTTGGTACATTTGACTTCATATGTTTAGCACCGTGCACAGTACTTGGCATGTAATTAATTGATCAGTAAATGTTTTATGAGTGAATAAATGAGACATCAAGAAAAGTTATACATTAATTCCAAGGTAAGTCCTGAAATCTTAGCATGACTTCAGGATTACCTAGTAACATTTAAACTTAGACATTAGTTTAACTTGAGGCAAATGTGTTGTCCTTTATATTAGATGATGCTCATGACACACTCCACAAGACCTATGAGTTGTGTTGTCCCCACAGGCAAATTGTCCTGAGCCATCTGCTCTCTCTCTAACACTTCCCTGCTGTATATTTGATGAACTGAATGGGTTAATTAAATTGGATTTGTGGAATAATAGTAGACAAACCTGTTTCCTAAAGAAAACAAAGTCTATGATGCCATTTAAAAGATAACTAGTAGTTAATTACTTAAAAGATATTAAAAGTAATTTTGAAAACTGTTATTTCTCATGTTATTTTCACATATGGTGGGATACATTCTAGATGAGAGTCATTTTTCACTTAATGTTTATCTATTGTGGAAAAAGACTATTTATATTTACAATTCGGGACTATTGAAAATGAAGAAATCTATATTCACTTTGCCTCAGGATAGTAATTCTTCAGAGACAAAAAAACAACAACTAAGAGTAAAGAAAGAGTACATGTCAACCCGGTTTCTGACTATCTTTGCTGTGGGCTGTTCCTTTACCTTGTTAGCTGGAATGGTTTAGTTCCTTTCTACTTTTTTGTAGTTGTGAGTAAGCAAGTTATGAATTGAGCCCCAGACTGGGCTTTGTCATCCCTAATGCCCTAAATGTTTGTATTGTGGCAACTGATATATCTCTTCATCCCACATATAGTCCTTACCATTCCAGAAATGGGACCCCCATCATGTATTTTTTTCGTTATTCTTTTTTATTTACTGACTAGAGGCCTGGTGCATGAAATTTGTGTACTTGGGAGGAGGTGTCCCTCAGCCCAGCCTGCACCCTCTTGCAGTCCAGGAGCCCTCAGGGGATGCCTAAGCTGCAGTTGGACATCCTTAGCACTGCTCTGGAGGTGGGAGAGGCTCCCATCACCGCTGCTATGCTTGCCAGCCATGAGCCAGCACTCTCCCTGTGGGAGTGCACGGACCACCAGAGGGCAGCTCCTGCATTGAGCGTCTGCCCCTTGGTGGTCAGTGTGTGTCATAGTGACTGGTTGTTTTGCCATCGGGCCAAAGCCAGATCTCCAACATCCCTTGAGGGGTCCTATATTGTGAGAGGGCATAGACCAGGCCCAGGGACCCTACTGGTGCACAATCGGGGCCAGGGAAGGACACAGGAGGTTGGCCAGCCAGGAAGGGACCTCAAGAGGGCTCCAGGGTGTGTCTGGTTTGTCTCGCTCAGTCCCGATTGGCCGGACCCTAGAAGCAAGCTAACTTACTAGTTGGAGCATCTGCCCCCTGGTGGTCAGTGCATGTCATAGTGACTAGTCGACTGGTTGACTGTCTGCCCCCTGGTGGTCATAGGGAGCAGCTGAGCAGCCTTAGCATATCATTAGCATATTACGCTTTGATTGATTGAATGGCCGACTGGACGACCAGTCACTTAGCATATTAGGTTTTTATTATATAGGATTCATTTCAGGGCATTGTTCCCTTTTGAAACTATGTTTGATACATATTATTCAAATGAACTGAACTACAAATGTGCTTCCTAACACATCCATATAAATATGCGGGTGATTTATGCTTCCCAAAGTGAGACCAGGACAGTAGAAATTAGTTCTAAGCATGTATGTGAAAAGGATGAAAGTAATGATGCTTCATCTTAGAAATAAACACTAGCTGTGGAAAGTGCCATGCAAAAGGGAGAGCTGCTGTTCAGAGCCTGAGTCTCAGGGTGTTTCCATCTTTTTTCGTTTTGTTAATCTTCAACCAAGGATATTTTTTCCACTGATTTTTAGCCAGAGTGGAAGAGAGGGGGAGAGACACACAGAGAGAAACATGGATGTGAGAGAGACACATTGATTGGTTGCCTCATGCATGCGCTCAGACTTGGGGTGGAGATGGAGCCTGCTACTGAGGTAGGTGCCCTTGACTGGAAGCCAACTCAGATTTTTCAGTCCTCGGGTGACACTCTAACCACTGAGCAAAACTTGCGAAAGCAGGGTGTCTCCATCTTGCGGGGGGTATCACATATCCTTCAATTTGCAGATACTGAAAACAAATTTCCTCGTTTTAGTCAGGGTAAATAAGTTATGGAATATTGAATCATCCTGAAAGAATTTATTTATAGACAATAATACCAATTTGTTAATTTATAACCAAAAATAACTAAGAAGTAGACTAGCATCCCATGGAGCTGGTCAGTAAATTGTGTTTCCTATTGGAGTTTATTTACAAAATCAAATCAATATTACAAGGCTATTTGGGAACTCTAATGTTCTAGAGTGGGAAGTCATGCAATCTCCTGGGTCTAATAAAATCATAGTGAAAATTATAGGACTTTATTTCTAAATGAGAATTAACCAGTCCCTTAGACAGTGATGAAGACATATTGGTGAATTTTTACTATTAAATCTTCATGTTTAGAATGACTTAGTCACCATAAACTTTAGTCCTTATGGTATGTACTTTCTCATAGAAGATGTATTGTTTTCCCCAGATTATAGTTCTCCCAACTTAATTATATTTCAAAATGCTTTATTTTATACAGCAAAAGGAGTCGCTTGTCGAGACTTAGGAAATAGAGTTGCTGGAGCAATCTTTTCCTTGGAGAGTCATTTCTTAGGGAATGTCAGAGCCAATGATGCTTATGCCGTTATAGTTAGCTTTTGTTTCTTACCCATGCTCATAAGCAAGCCTTATTTTGGATCTGAAACCCTTGCAAGTTCATAGAAATGAACTGAGGTTGGTTTCAACAGGCAAATAGCTTAACAACTACATAGTGGGTCTCAAGGATTTGTTGAAATTTTGTAATATGTACTTAAATGGCAACTCTAGCTTAGTCTTTCTTTTTTTTTTTCACATTTTATCCAAGATATGATTTACCTACAAGATTATTTTTCTTTTATATAGGTAGAGCTATAGTAGGACCTCAAATGAATTGAACTCCCAGTTTTCAATATTTATTGAGAATCAGTAACTATAAAATACAGTGAAAATTCAAAAATAAAGCCAAAGTAAATTTATAATTAGGAGTTTGAGTCATTTGAAGTTATGAAACATTTGAAGTGTCTAAAATGAATTGTTTTTATTAATTTAAGCAAGATTGCTCAGGTCTTCTTCTTTTTTTTTTTTAACTTAAAAAAAGAAACTTGAACAAAGGTCAAGTTAGTTCTGGTTTAAAATATTAGAGATGGAGCCTGCAACTGAGGTAGGTGCCCTTGACTGGAATCCAACCCAGGATTTTTCAGTCCTCGGGCGACACTCTAACCACTGAGAAAACTGGCTAAGGCAGTTTTATTTATTTTTAAAATAAAATTAATTTAAAAAATTCCCGAGATAACTTGGTCTAGGAGCCATTGTCCTGAGATAAGGTCTGAGCAAGGATACATAATAAGCACTCCATTGGAAGTGATTTTTTGTGATCTTCCTAAAAGTATCTACATAGCCTAACTTGATCTTGATGCTTAATGTTGCCAGCAACAGTAACTCACTAAACCACTGAAGCATAATTTAAAATATATATGTATGTATATATATATATATATATATATATTGATTTCAGAGAGGAAGGGAGAGGGAGAGAGGTAGAAACATCAATGATGAGAGAGACTCATCGATCAGCTGCCTCCTGCATGCCCCACACTGGGGACCAAGCCCACAACCTGAGCATGTGCCCTGACCAGGAATCCAACTGTAACTTCCTGGTTCATAGGTCGACTCCCAACCACTGAGCCATGCCGGCCAGGATGAAGCATAATTTTTATCTGTGAGAGTAGATACTTAAGTTTGAATCTTCCAGGAGAGAGCAGAGTACTATGAAGGGGGAAACAGGACTGGTGAGTTTTGAAGGGAAAGAAAAAAAAAAGATATTGAGCATAAAATTGTTCTGCACAGTTGAGATAGGGCTTAGGTAGTTGGGGACTCCAGGTGGGCAATATGGGGTGTGAAAGTACTAAAAACAAGAAAGGGGGGTTAGCAAAAGGAATGAAGTAATATTGTCACACCTACACAGATCCACAGATCCTTAATACCCGTGAGCTTGATTCCCACTTATGTAGTTAGTTATATAGGACATCTGAAAGTCCTCTTCACCAAAAGTATCTTTTGACTTTACTGAAATTCCCATTATATTTATATTTGAGGGGGAAAAGCAAGGATGATTCACCTTGTCTTCTAATCAGCCTATAAGCATCTGGTTAACCAGGACTGTATCCTATTTCTCTGAACGCCCCCACGCAGTACATAACAGTGATGTGTGTATATACAGGCGACCTTCACATGTGAGGGAAGTTGGGCGTTTTCATTTCCAGCTGCCCCTTGAAAACACACAGCCTCATAGAGGCACCGGTGAGCAGGGAGGAGCGGGGAACCTTGAGCCACTCTGGCCTGCTCTCATTTTTCTTGGAGGAGCATTAACCATGGGAGGTGTTTTGTTGAGCAGGTATTCTATAAGAATTTTGCATTGTCTTTCTGAAGATGGCTTCATAGGAAAAATGTGGGCTTTAGAGGCAAAAAGTAGTATTATTAGAATTCTAGAATCAATTCTCTGAATTGGTTCCCCGCTGTGGGATTTTGCACAGGTAACCTCTCAGCTTCAGTTCCTTTTTGTAAGATGGGATAAAACAGTTACCCTGGCCTCATGGAACCCAATTTTCTTTCTAGCTGCCTGGGGATTATGTCTGGTCAAGTGTACACAAGTGTTCACCTCTCCTACTATCCCCACTCTGTCTGTTTATATGCACCAGGGGTCAATACAGTAAAGGTTAGTGCTTAAAACTCGAAAATTGTCTATTTCTTTAAATAAAAGAAAAATCCTTGCTACAGTCTGATTTTTCTTTCAAATAATATGAAAATAAACATACATTCAGCCAATGGAAAAATTCCAAATTAATGTAGCCTGATTTTAAAAATCTTATTCTGGGAGGGGCGGGTGCGGTGGGGCGTGGGGGGACAATAGGGGGATACGGACACATATGTAATACCTTAATCAATAAAGAAAGAAAAAAATCTTATTCTGAGTCATTAGACTACATTTGGGAATCTAGTTGCCTATGCCTTTTTGTAATTGACATCCATTGGTGCTCATTTTAGTACAATTTTCAAGGTTACAATTTGTAGAATTATAATAGGGCAGAAAGATTTCACTGCTGTTTCTCCTTAGATTTCATGATTATACAGGAGCTAGATTTTCTTGCTTGTAGAATTAGGAGTGAAGCAAAGTAGTGGTTTTTTTTCTACATTTTCTAATCTCTACACATTGCATATTATTGCTTTTGTAGTGGTTTTTTGTTTGTTTGCTTCTGGTATTTTAAACTATGTTTTAACATTTCAATTGATGTTATATATTGAACAGATGTCTTAAATTATTTGAGTATAGTGTTCAGAGAAACCGAAAAAGAATTAGTTTTAAAAATCATTACTTTTTGCTTTTCCAAAACCTGATAAAGTGCTTTCTTTACCTGTTCTTTTTTTTTCCCCCTCCCAGTGTAATATTCTTGATTTCATTTTTTGAGGTCGATATGTTGCCTCATATCTATATTAAATTCACTGGAGCAAGGCCCCGAGTACATTTGTCAACTGTCCAATTTGTTGATAACCAAGTTAACAAGTAACATTTGTTATTAATTATATCAATAAAAACATCACAATCTTAAAACTCTGGTTTGAGCCTAATAGAGTAGGAAGTTTGAGGGATGAATATTCGCAAGCAATTAATGGACTGCTCTTTAGAAAAAAAATACTGGAAATCATTTTTAATAGCCTCTTTGCATCTTAACCAGACTTCAGTCAAATCAAACCATCTCTGGCTAGAAAAATGTAATCGGTTCCTCAAAATTAAATCTAATGACCTTGTCTCTGCAAAAAGTCAAGTAATATACTCTCAATAAAGAAAACATCCTCATTCAATGCATGTTATTAAAAAGGTGTCCTATTTTCTTGTTTGGGTTCTGCCTGTATTTTTTTTTTTATTACTGCATATTAAAGTAACTGTTTTGCCGACATGGAAATGATACCCTACCTGAACATGGCTTGGATGAAAATAATGATGAAAGAACCAGAGAGACCTATGAGCTACATTATTATGCCTAAGTAATGGAAAAGCACCGAGCTACCAGAATCTTTATCTTAATGTTTACGTGACTCATAAAAACAAGTAAAGATTAAAATAGGGTAGATTACTGATTCCTCTTTTAAAAATAAGGCATTCGAAGAATCATATAGAATCTTAGATTTTGTTAGCGCCTCTTTTGGTACAAGAGTCGGGCACCCCAGATTTTGAAAGAGATATAAAGGAGAGAAAGAGAGAGGGAGGGAGGGAAGATGGGCAGGGGATTCAAGAGATTAGAAAAAGGACCAGAGAACTGTACCCTCCTTTGCCATAATAAGAAATGGAGTCAATGTTCATTGAAAACACCTTGCCAAAGGCTACCAGACACTTTGCATGTTTTACAGTGTTTAATCTTTTGATTATTAAGTATTATCTCCAACATTGAGTTAAAGAAACAAAGGCTTACAGTGTTACAAGATACTTGTCCAATACCACAACCTACCAGTGGTGAACCTCATATGTTAAGCCCATGATCTTTTCATTGTGTCATATTAGTCCAACACGCATGGTATCTAATTTTTGGTAAGGAAAACGCATTCCAATTTTACTAAAACTCATTCCAATTTGTGTAATGGTGATACACAAAGTTAAGTGTATCATCGTTAGTTTTTAAACTAATAAAAAGTTTATTAGGTTTCAAACATAATGAAGATGAAGGAGATGGAGATTACAGTTCCCTAGTAGATATATGTTTGGTGTGTTTCTGTGTAGAATGGTGTCTTTGAGGGAGTAAGTCTTGGTATTATACAGAAAATGGTTATCAGCTAGAAGCTGTAGACACTTTTCATCCGAACTGGTTGAAATGATTACCTTCTCTCTCTGGTCCTTCTCTTTCAGGGGCCATGGATCAGAGAAACTGTAGGTTACCAGGAGTGTCATAAAGGCCACTGTTTTAAGCAAAGCAGAAGGTCCCCAGGGAGATGGGCTGAGCTGAGCTCTGAGGATGGTGCTGTGGTCCAGAGGTCCTAAGAAAAGGAGATGCCCCACATGGCCTGTTTGGTGCCACCTGGGCCTTGAGAGTTGACTATATTTTTTCCTTTTTTTGAAAAAAATTGAGATATAACTCACATACCACAAACTTACTTTTTAAAAGTATTGAGCATTGTTTAGTATATTCACAAGTCTGTGCAACTGTCATCATTATTGAATTCCAGAACATTTTCACCAAAAAGAAACTCCATTACACTTTAGCAATCACTCCTCAATCCCCCATCTCTTTAGTCCCTTCCAATCAGGATTTTACTTTCTGTCTCTACAAATTTGCCTATTCAGCTATATTCTATGCATAATTCAAAGGCCACACATTTGCTATTTCCTGTTACTGTTAGTTGTGCTCCCACTGGGTTGCTGAGCAGTAAGTCCAGTGGGTTGTTTCTCAGGATGTTCAGTGAGGGACCTAGTAATTTCCCCATATCCCTTCCTATGTATCCAGCCTCGGTTACAACACAAGCACCGCATTTTTGCTTGGAGTTTGTAAGCTTCCCCTGAACTCCCTGCACTGTAGATATATTTGCACAGCAAAGAAAACCATCAACAAAAATGAAAAGACAAGCCAGTGAATGAGAAGACATATTTGCCGATACATCAGATAAGGGGTTAATATACAAAATTTATAAAGAACTTATACAACTCAACACCCCAAACACAAACAATCCAATTAAACAATGGGCAAAGGATCTGAACAGACACTTTTCCAAAGAGAACACACAGATGGCCAATAGACATATGAGAAGATTCTCAACATCACCAATCATCAAAGAAATGCAAGTCAAAACCACAATGAGATATCTCACCTTACACCTTTCAGAATGGCTACCATCAATAAATCAACAAACAACAAGTGTTGGTGACGATGTGGAGAAAAGGGAACCCTTGTGCACTGTTGATAGGAATGCAGACTGGTACAGCCACTGTGAAAGGCAACATGGAATTACCTGAAAAAAATTAAAAAATGGAACTGCCTTATGACCCAGCAATTACACTTCTGGGAATTTATCTGAAGAAATCTGAAACACTAATTTGAAATAATATATGCATCCCTGTGTTCATTCCAGCATTATTTACAATAGCCAAGATTTAGAAGCAGCCCAAGTGTCCATCAGTAGATGAGTGGATAAAAAAGCTATGGTACATTTACACAATGGAGTACTACTTGGCTTAAAACAAAGGCGGAAATCTTTTTGTAACAGCATGGATGAACCTGGAGAACATTATGCTAAGTGTGAAATAAACCAGTCAGAGAAAGACAAGTACCATATGATTTCACTCATATGTGGAATTTAATGAACAAAATTCAACTAATAAGAAAAACAGAGACAATGTTGTGGTGAATGTGTGGGGGAAGGGTCATGGATGGAGGTGGAAAAGGGTATAAGGGAGATATAGGGTGATGGAAAAATAAAATAAAATAAAATAAAATAAAATAAAATAATTTAAATAAATAAGAAAAGCATTAAGGACTCAATTAAATTTGAATCTTAACTAGAAACATCTAGCCTCTAGTATCCTCACATAAGCAAATATTATTTGTTAGGCTCATTATTTCAATCTAGTTTTTCTTGAATCTCATCTCTCCAAACATCACTGTGTGCATTTAATATCTCTGAAAGACCTCTGAATCCCTGAAATCAGTTTCCCAAGCCAGAAACCCAAGAATCATCTTAGATTGTCTTTCTTCATGTGTTTTTTCTGTTTCCTCCTCTACACTAATAATTCATTACCAAATTCTATGGATTTTAACCACCCACTGCAATATCATCCCTCTTCTCTTCTCTTCATCGGCAGACCCCGTGCCACTGTACAAGTTCTGTCAACATGCAGTCATTATGATGACTGGACTGCAGCCACTTCTTTTCTGGTCTCTCTGCTGCCCATCTTGCCCCCTTTACAATGCTCCCAAGTGGTCTTCTAATAGTCAAAACCCATTATATCCCATACCTCATATTAAAAATTCTTGAAAATCTCTCCACAGTTTTGAGGATGAAGTTTAAAATACACTAGTTCATCCACGATCTGCTCTTGCATAATTTCCCCCTATACCCTTCCCTGCGTCCACACTGAATGGCACTGGATGGCTTGTCTGCCCCTGAATGTGTCGTTCAGTCTCAGGTTCACTGCTCCTGCACAAACATTTGAATTGTCTAAAATGTTACCTCCTACCTTATTCTTCTATTAATCCTTATGTTCTACCTTCCCTTTAGGGCAGAGACTGTCTAATTTGTTCATCTCGACACCAAATGCTCTGTTAATTACTCTGCTCAAACACTTCACCCAATTTCCTCACTTTCCCATAATATCACTGCAATTCTTAGTGTCTCCAACTATATTGTAAATGTATTGAAAGCACAGATCAATAATTCATAGCACCTAGTTCATATTTGTTGAATGGAAGAAAGTAAAAGGAAGAAAAAAAGCAGCAGAACCTAAATGCTGCTTGTCTCCATATGCAGTATTAACTCATACAGGGTCAGCACTTTTCCCTTAAAGCCTACCCATACCAGAAAGCATAAGTGGATAAAACAAGTCTTATACTATTGTTTGGAAGATTTGGGGAGGACAAGAAGGAAAGGATTTATAACACAAAACACTTAGTAAGTTTTATAAATGTTCCCATTTGACCTTTTTGTTTTTCCCCCTCTGTTCCAAGAAGAGATAGCAATTCTTAATGTACATACACATAACAACACAGTATCAAACAGCATGAGGCAAAAACTGATAGAAGAGCAAGGAAAAATAGGTTAACCCACTATCATAGTGCAACCGAACAATAAAATGGAGGTTTGGCTGCCTGCTACCATGAAAGCCAAACTTGTGAGGCAGGTGATGGTGCAAAAGGAAAGAGGTTTTATTCAGAGCCACATGACCTGGGAGAATGGTGGACTCTCATCTCAAAGACAAATCTCATCTCCCTCTGTCTCAAAGATCATCTCTCTTCCTGCTCAAGCCTGCTCTTCTTAAAGGGATAGGGAGGGAAGGGAATTTTTTCTATCCAATTACCTTGCTAGCTCTTGGTGCCCCAGGCCCCCATCCATTCATCTTTATAGCTTTTGACATGCTGGAGTCCTATCCATTCATCTTTCTAGCTTTTGGCATGCTGGGGTTCTTTCCATTCATCTTTCTATTTTTTTTTTTTTGGTGTGCTCACGCCCTATCCATTCATCTTTCTAACACTTGGCACACTCAGTGTAAAAGCCTCCCCTGCTGCCATATTCTTAAAAATTATTTAATATATTTTTATTGAAATCAGTGAGGAAGGAAGAGGAAGAGAGAATCATTAATAGGGCTGCATCCTGCATACTCCACACTGGGGATGGAGCCTGGGCATGTGCCTTGACCAGGAATCGAATTGTGACCTCCTAGTTCATAGGTTGAATAAATCTCAAGACCACCAGGGTAAGAGCAGGTAGAAAGAACCACCTCAATAAAATAATGAAAATCTGTGTTAAATACTACATATTGAAACTTGAACCCCCATCCCGATGCTCATTGCTTTGTGAGCATTAAAGCCAGGCCTATGCATTCCCCATTGTCTAGAAAAATATTACAGAATTCTTCTCTGGAGAAACTGAAGGTTCCAAAGACTTGTGGGTACTGTCCTGGCAAGAAAGCATATTCACTCTAGATCAGTGGTTCTCAACCTGTGGGTCATGACCCCTTTGGGGGTGGAACGACCTTTTCACAGGGGTCACCTAAGACCATCGGAAAACACATATATAATTACATATTGTTTTTGTGATTAATCACTATGCTTTAATTATGTTCAATTTGTAACAGTGAAATTGGGGTCACCACAACATGAGGAACTGTATTAAAGGGTCGTGGCATTAGGAAGATTGAGAACCACTGCTGTAGATGAGTCAAATGAAGAGGCATTAATGAAGAAAGAGCAGTCTGTAAGTGAACAAATAAAGGATGACGAGTCACATGGCAACTAGCAATAGCAGGAAGCCATTATGTTAGTGTGCAGAGCTAGATATTAATAAAGGAAGGGAGCAAAGGGAACTAGATATTAATAAAGGAAGGGAGCAAAGGGAAACAGACATCAAGCCTAATAAACCAGGGAGCTGAAGCAGACAATAAGCCTGCTTCATTAGAAAGCTACAGCTTCACACACTCCCCAGGGGACTGGACTGCTGCAGCTTTTGCCCTTGGGTCCTAATTCCCAAAGTGGGCAGGAAGGGTCATCACTAGTCATTACTGAGGGAAGGATAAAAACAGCAGAAGACATTCTCTGCTGGACATATGCCCAATAGAAGTCAAGAAAGCATAGGGGGAAGCTCTTCTACTTTGAGGCTTGGGTACCCAGTAGGAGCCAGAATGTCAACCATAAAGGCCTGTCTGTCTAGCCTGGGGGAAAAAATTGGGTTGGGTAAGGCACACAGAACCTGGAAGATCTAGAAAATGGATTGGTTAGGGGAAGGGCCCAACACCAGACAGTGAAACATTGGGAAATTGATTGGTTAGTTTGAAAGAGCACATGGTCCTTCCCAAGATGGAGATAATATGATCCAAGCTTAACAAAGCCCCCCCGCCCCCCGCCCTGTTCCTCTCTCTTGCTAACACATGCCTGACCCATGTGCTTGAATGTTCTCTCCGTAGCAGCCATGCCACCATAGCAGCCATGTGGCCAGCAGCCGTGCAGACTCTAAGCATGAGCCGGGGTAGGGCAATGCAATGTCAGTTGGATCTCTGCTGGGAACACAGACTAAGCTAGCCAGATGCAGACTGAACTGGACTGAACCACTGGCACAGAACTTTTGGAGACTGGCTTGATGGAGTGCTTCTACAGTAAATCTTCCCACTGCATCTTATCCTCCCATTCGTGGGTCCCTGGAATGCTTTCTTTGTGACTCATGAAAGGCCACATTTCCACTGGCAACAATGATATCCCCAGGACAATGGAGGACAATAGAGGCTAGTGAGAAGTATGACAGTGGAACAAACCCTCACAGCAGAAACTGAAGCGTAGAAAGCTGTAGATACTACTATAGAGTCCATGCTGAAGTAGGGATTGAATTGGGGTGTGGGGGGGCAATACCCTGACCTTTGTCCCCTCTGTTGATCAATATCCTCATAGTCCCTGCTCACTTGAGTTCAGTGGTTTAGGGAGCCCATGTGTGTAGTTATCAGGGTCAGCCTCCTCAGACACAGAGTAGAACAGAGAAGAATGTGGAAGGGACATGATGGGGGGCAGTGCATAAACAGAATATCTAAAAAGGATACTGACGGTCAGAAGTTCTCTAATGAAACCTGTGTGTGCTAGTTTTAACACCCTAGAGGTCTGCTAGTGTGTACCACAAAGTAGTTCCCAGTGCCACCTCTTAGGTATGGACAGACAGTGTCGGATTACCCATCTGAAAAGGTTGCCAACTTAAGAGGCAGTTAAAATACAAACCAACCAAATAATCAAAAACAAAGAACTCCAGAGTACAAAAAAGAAAAAGACAGGGTACTTTTAACATGATATGTTTAATCAATGAAAGGTTTATAAAGTCAGGGAAATCTTTGAGGAAGTAAAGCAAAAAGGTAAATTTAAAGGAGAAAAAAATGTGGTGATAAATCCATGAGACCTAACATCCCACTCATAAGAGTTCCCCAAAGAGAGATCAGAGAAAAATTTCAAATAGTTAATAAAATAACTATTTTTATGCATTGTTTCAGAACATGTGATTTCAGAGTAAAAAGGGTCACTGGAGGTTCAGTGCAATGAATACAATTTCAAATCACCAGGAATAACAGGAACTTTCAAAAAGCTGTTAGTGACAAAATGAATTTATATTCAAGCAATTGAGGACAAAGTATCATTATTCTTCCCAATAGCAGCAGAAGATAGTGGAAATATATCTTCAAAATTATGAGCCAAAAATGATTTTTAACTTAGAATTCTATTCCCATCCTAATGATTTGTCAAGAGTGAAACTGGAAAATACATTTTCAAACATTTGAATTCTCAAAAATTTATCTTGTGTGCCATGTCTTGAGTGTTGATAGAGAATATATGCTACTATATCGATGTATTCTACTAAATGAATGTCTCAGTTAGGGAAGAGGGGAAAAGGGACCTCCTAGGTTGACAGCTGAACATCAGGCCTAGAAAGCAACCAGTTTGGATTGAAGGAGAAGAGGGAGTTTCAAGATGGATGTGTTTAGAAAAAAGAAGGATCAAATTATTTGATGTGCTAAGTGCTTAGATGGAGTGCCTAAAATGGCTTTAGCATTCCTCACAACCTAACTAACTTTAGTTAGGAGTCTTCCTGACTTTTCTTTTCTTGTGGCATATACTTTGGAAAACAAAAGGGCACTTTCTCTGCCCTTTTGAGATGTAAATTTTCTTCCAACCTCTTTCCAGTCTACTACCCAGGAACTTCTTTCTCTAGGATCTGGGAGCCATGTCTTGGAAATATATTCATTATGGAAGAGAGGGCCTAGTCTCTGCGGAAGGATAGGAGACTAACTTCAGTAAGTGCCAATTAGCAAACACATATCTCCCAATCATGTTGATCAGCAGTACTTTCCCAATAGCTCACCCCAGTGCTTAATAAGTCCACCACTTTTTGTTGCAGAAGAAGTGAGTTCAACCTTTCTCCCTATTGCAATAGTCATTTTTTGTTGCTGTTAATCCTCACCTGCAGATTTTTTTCCATTGTTTTTTTTTTAATATATTTTTTTTACCAGAGGCCTGGTGTACTCGGGGTGGGTGGGTCCCTCAGCCTGCCCTGTGCCCTTTTGCAGTTCGCAGTCTGTGAGCCCTTGTGGGGGATGTATGTCAGTTGGATATCCTAGAGCTGCCATGGAGGCGGGAGAGGCTCCCGCCACCGCCACTTCGCTCACCAGCTGTGAGCCCGGCTCAGGGCTTCTGGCTGATTGGTGCTCCCCCTGTGGGAGTGCACTGACCACCAGTGGGCAGCTCCTGTGCTGATTGTCTACCCCCTGGTGGTCAGTGCACATCATAGTGACTGGTCGTTCTGCCGGTTGTTCTGCCGTTCGGTCGATTTGCATATTAGCTTTTTATTATATAGGATCTTTTATTTCTAGAAGTTCCACTTTGCTCTTTTTTATTATTTTATATATATTTTTACTTATTTCAGAGAGAAAGGGAGAGGGAAAGAGAGATAGAAGCATCAGTGATGAGAGAGAATCATTGATTGGCTGCCTCCTGAATGCCTTCCCCTCCCTTCCCCCCCCCCCCCCCCCCCACCACCACTGGGGATCAAGCCAGCAACCCAGGCATATGCTTTTGACTGGAATTGAACCCTGGACTCTTCAGTCCACGGGCCGACCCTCTATCCACTGAGCCAAATCAGCTAGGGCACACTTTGCTCTTTTCTATATCTTCTATTTATCTCCTTATTATGTTCATGCTTTCCTTTAAGTTCCTCAACATATTTATAATAGCTGTCTAAAATTCTTGTCTGCTTTCAATCATTATTGTTTTTTTAGTCTATTTCCTGATTTTGATTCGCACTTTCCTGCTTCTTCCCAGTAATTGCTAAGTGTCTAAATTTTTTGTTCTTTTAAAGAGCAGCTTTACTTGGAAGACAGTTACATTGCCTGCAGATCAGCTTTTTTAGACTTGAATGTAAGCTCTGTTGGTGTGGACTTATGGTGGCCTTTAATCTAGGGCTATTTAGCCTTAATATCAAGGCATAGCCCTTCTGGGGTCTCTATTAACTGTACCAGATGTTCAAAAAGGATCAGAACTCTACCATCTCTCAACTCTTTGTTGGTGCTGGGACTTGTTTAGCCTATAGCTTCCTAGTAGTTTGTTCTGTTCTCAGTAATTGTTCTTTGACCAACCACTTGAAATCTCATTCTAAGTATGCAGGGCACAGTAGTCAGCCAGAGACTCAATGAGACCCCATGCAGATGTGTGGGGCTCTTTAGCTGTGCAATACCCGTCTCTCTGATACACTGGCCCACAAAGTCCAGCCACTGCAGCCTCCCTGATTCCCGATCTGTTTCCCCAACTCAATGAGACCACCATGCTCTGTTTAGAATCCCCTTCCACATACTATGTATGATCCAGAAAGTTTCTCCAGGAAGAAAACCAGGGACATACAAATTAGGGCTCTCTCCCTCTGTTTCCCTTCTCTCAGTGATCAAAATTCTGCATTGCCAGTTGTCCAATGTTTGCAAACAGATGTTTCATAGACTTCGTCCAGTTCTTCCTTTATTTACAATGAAGAAAGGCACCCGGGACCTGGGCTTCCTTCACAACCCTGACTTCATCTGGAAGGACGACCAGTCTAATTAGCATATTATACTTTTATTATTAGAGATTATTATAGATTGATTTCAGTTAGGAAAGGAGAGAGAGATAGAAACATAAGAAAGAATCATTGATTGGCTGCCTCCTGCATGCCCCCTATTGGGGATCGAGCCCACAACCCAGGCATGTACCCTTGACTGGAATCAAACCTGGGACCTTTAAGTCCATAGGCCAATGCTCTATCCACTGAGCCAAACCAGCTAGGGCTCCACTGATCTTTAGAGACAGAGAGAAACATCGATGTGAGAGAGACACATTGATTGGTTGCCTCCCGCACGTGGCTGCAACCAGTACGTGCCCTTGACCAGAATCGAACTCAGACCCTTCAGTCAGTGGGTGGACACTCTATCCACTGAACCAAACTGGCTAGGGCCCTATTGCAATAGTCTTGAATTAAATCATCCTTTCCTGTTTAACCTGTCCAGGGCAATTTTTCTTTGCCAGTCCAGAAAATAACATTAAGAGGCATTTATTCATTCTATTGGATAGTCTGGGAAGAATTCATGATAATGACTTAGAAAACTAAAGAAAGAAGAAATACATGATTATTAAATTCAATGTGTTCTTTCTCTACCTTTCTCTATTTCTTAGCTCCCTTGCCTGAAGAGGCCTCTCTCTTACCTGAGACACGGAGTGTATTTTGCTTACACTTATTTCTTGTACAATATTTTGTTCCTCCTGGAATGCTGAATCCTTATTCTCCATAATAGGAAGTCCATAGATTTAATTTGTGCCTTCTAATTTTCTTCCTCCCCAATTTAATATAGTGTGTAGACTTTCTAGCTTCTTTAATTTAAAAATATTGTTAGGACAATGCCCTACATTTACACAGTGTTTCATAACATATAGAGTGCCCTTACATGCACCACCTATGACAACCTTGTAAGGTGAGGTTGGGTACTAGATTCAGAAGAATGTATGTTGATACCCTAGATCTAGTCAGGTCTTTTATTCTCTCTATGCCTCAGGCTTATTTTAAACTAGAGGTGGATAGTATTGCATACCTCATGGACAGTTGTGAAAATCAATATGTAGTGCATATACATGCTTTGCATAATAGCATAGTGAACACACAGTAAGTCTCTGAAATTATTATTATTTTACAATGGAAGACTGTAAAGTTCAGACCCAGCAGAAGAAAAGTTATTATATTATAAAATGGTAGCTTAAATATATATTTTCTGATTCCAAGAACAATTCATATTCACTATCTTATGCTGTCACTCTAAATGTATGTTTTCTAGCCAGTATCATTATTAGGGCCCATTAACTCACTGTTATAGATTAGATGTTAGGACATAAATAGGTATGTTTTAAAAATGGGTGTGGGTGTGACAGGGACAAAGAGATTGGACTATCCACAGTAGAAAGGAGGGGGCAGAAGCAGAGGAGACCTCACCAAGGAGCCTTTAACAGCTTGGAGGCAGGGTTGGGGAATGGGGGTCAGAGGGCTGAGATGGGGGCCACTAGATGAGGAAGAACAGAGGTGTCATAAATGCGAGACATGATGTACCTGAAGATAAACTTCTATGATTCATGTCTGGTGTGCCCTGGCCATCTATTGTTCTCAACAGTGTGGGAATAGCCAGGCAAAATAATATTCCTTTTTTAAAAAAAAAAAAAGTATACAGTTTTATTGATTTCAAAGAAGGAAGGGAGAGGGAGACAGAAACATCATTGATTGGCTGCCTCCCGCATACCCCACACTGGAGATTGAGCCCAGAACCCATTGGAATTGAACCCGGGACCCTTCAGTCTGCAGGCCGATGCTCTATCCATTGAGCCAAATGAGCTAGAGCAGATAAAATAATATTCTTGAAAGGAAGAACCACTGGAACTGGGAGGGTCACATTTTTAACCTGGTGTGAGAAGCATGCATTTAATTCACCTTGAGGAGAAAAGGGGAAGTGGAGTTCCATAGGCAGGTTCTTCAAGCAGAAGAGCCTGGGTCTGGACAGACAGAGTGGATGTTGCTCTGAGAACAGCCCAGACATGGAAACGGAGCTATCTCTGTGGCAGCTCTGCCTGAGACCTGCTGCTGTTTCCACTCTTTGATTGTCTTTGTTCAAACCAAATGGTGTAGGAACAGTACGTGTTTGTAAATAAACAGACTATGATTCTAGATCCCTTCTGTGTGTGACTTGTTTTCATCTCAGATTTACCGCTCTCTTAGAAGAGAACATGGACTTGAATTTAGAAAACTTTGGGCCCTTAGAGAACCTATAAGATAATTTTTCACTGTGTTTGTTGCATATTCAACGCAGTGCTAAACCTCAGCATGACAGAAAACTGTACAGTTGAGGACTATTTTTGGATTTTGTAATGTTTTGCTTTTAACAGTTGAAGGGGTTTCTAAAATGAGAATAAGCACTCACATCCTTTCTTAATGCCTCCTTTGAGAAGATTTTCAGTGATTTTGAATGTAATCATGTTTTTAAGTACTTAAGATCATGGTTAGTGGTTAGGGAAAGACAAAAAGAGGACTGGATAAGGGGAGGGCTGGATTAGGCCTTCAGCCTTCCCAGACACTGCAAATTCTTAACAAAGTCATTCTTTCTTCTCTCTCTCTCTCTCTCTCTCTCTCTCTCTCTCTCTCTGGCTGAGTTATTCAAGCGGACTTTGGACCTGATGACCTAATACATGTGGTAGACTCTCCAGCATGTTAGAACTGCAAGGGACCATAGATACCAATTAGTCCAATTCTCTCCTATTTTACAGACGAGAAAACAAAGACCCAAAGAAGCATAGCCACTTGTTCAATATTATGCAATTTGTAGAAAAGTCAGGTCTTCCTATACCCAGTGAAATATTTTATCCACTATGTACACTCCCGAAAAGATCTTCATTGGTACTTGGAAGTACAAATAATGGCTAGGTGTCTCTTCAGGTTCCCCATCTCCAGAGGCCGGCTTAGCCCTCTAATGCCACCTCCTACCACCTGGCTCATTGATGTCTGAAAGCCATTGTTCTTGTGCTATTTACATTCCTTCCTCCACTCACCCACTGATGCCTTCACAATCTGTACATTATTTCACAGGTATCAACTGACTAATCTGGTAAGCTAATAATCAATCTGCTAATAGGAGAAGATGAAAGACCCAAGTAGGAAAAGATCCCCCATATGTTACCGCTTGGCAGAAACTTCTGAACTGACTGCTCTTCCCCAAATATACTATTTGAAGTGTTGCCGCATTAGGTCTGACCCTAAGAAAACTCTGCTTTACTTTTGTAAGGTTCAGGCTTTACCCAAAGAGTTCAGGTTTCCTTGCTTTGGTCTCAATCCTAGTTTGGGCACCTCCCCTACTTTTCCTTTCTTAGGGGATTTTCGTCATGAAATAGTTGAGTGAATGAATGTCTTTGTTTCTGAGCAAGCAGAACTCAAACACGATCACTTTCCATACCTCTATGCTACCTCTGAAGTTTGCCACTATGGTTTTCCTTACCCCTGAGGGGAGGATTGTGTTTTGACATCCTTATTCAACTATAAACAGGTCTCAGTATGTTTACTATATCTGAGTCAAAGGTGAGTGGCCCTCAGATCCTTCCTGAAAAATAGTGCAAGAGGTCACGGTATAATAAGGGAAGTGACAGTACATGCATGACCAGGTGTACAGTTCCAGAGGAACACCTTCTCTTACATGACTTTTATGAGGCACGATGACCACCCACTGATTAAGAATGTGGACTCAGGGACAAGAGAACCCTGGGTTTAAATCCCAGCTGAGCCCTAACCGGTTTGGCTCAGTGGATAGAGCGTTGACCTGCGGACTGAAAGGTCCCAGGTTTGATTCCGGTCAAGGGCATGTACCTGGGTTGCAGGCACATCCCCAGTAGGGGGTGTGCAGGAGGCAGCTGATCGATGTTTCTCTCTCATTGATGTTTCTAACTCTCTATCCCTCTCCCTTCCTCTCTGTAAAAATAAATCAATAAAATATATTAAAAAAATAAATCCCAGCTGAGTTTATAACTAAATATGCAACTTTGAGGAAATCACTTAAACTCTCCAGTGCCTCTCCAGTGCCTCTGTTTCCTCATCTATACAATGGGGGCTAAAAAGAGGGCACATTCCAGGGTTGCAGGACATAACTAAGTGCATATGAAGTTATAAGAATTGTGTGTATTTGATATCAGACTACCATAAATATAATTTCAGATTTAAGGAAGCATTTACTATGTTCATCTCATTGCTTCTCTCTTTGTGTCAGTTTAAAAAATATAAATTGACCAACTAACTGCATAAGTTCTGTGGTGGACTCTGGTGATGTTAAGTTAAATAAGACAAGGTCTGTGCTATTAAGGGGTTCGGGGTTTTACTGAGGAAAACAACACTTTCGTGCCTCTCTTAATTGACTTTAATGCTCTAAATCCTCATCAACTCTCGGTGCCTTGTAGACAAGGAGAATGAAGAGTCAAATTGATCATGGAAACTTCTTCCATGAAAAGTGATCCACACATCCCATACGAGCAAAAGGCCCTATTTCTATTTATACAACTTCACCTCTAAATAATTTCTATACACGTTTCTGCCTCTTGCTGTAATCTCTGAGGTAGGCAGTTTAAAAAATTGATTTCTCTAAGCCCTAATGTTTAGTATGTCTAGAAGCACATTCTCACAGAAAGAGATAATTAACTTGATTTTCATTTTCACATGACTGCCCTGTGACACGTTGAATTTCTAGAGTACAAATAATTGCCATTTTCCTCTCAAAGGGCAAGGTATTAGGCACTCAGCCATGCTTTGCCCTCAACAACATTTCCCTTATCTCCAGAATCAACACCCTGATGGCTAAGAAAAAGTCTCTTATTTTTGCCTGCCCCTTGGATTAAATGGAACATGAGTTAGCAAAGAATTTCTGGCAGAACCTGTTACTAAGGTGACAGGTTGGCCTTCCCTGAATTTTGCAGAGAGACACTTAAACAGCACAAAGGGAAACAGAGTGTAGATTTTAGTCTTATAATTTAAGACTCTCAAACCGAGAGCCATTTACTAATAAGACTCGCTGGAGTGAAATTATAGTAAAAGTCTATGTAACCTCTCAGACACGGAGTGTGCTCATCACTGTAACAGGAGACAGTAATAACAGTCATAAGGTTATGCATGTGCTTATTAGGAATATAGTCTCTGACACATAGTAGATACTCAAAAAATGGTTTTTATTATTACCTTGTTTTCTTACATTACAATGGGTTTTTACTCTAATTGACTGCATGGTTGGTTTTCTAAAAATTGAATATAAAGGGGATCCATAATTTATTAGCCAGGAATCTCTTTTCCCAAATCAATGGTGAAATATTTATCAGAAACCACAAAAGGACAAAAACAACCCTTCATCTCAAAATTTTTAGGTTATATAATTGTTAGTCAAATATCTTTCAATTTGTTTAGATAAAAATTTCAAGATTCATTCAAGCAAAAAACGTAGAAATCTAAGCCGATTTGTAGAAAGCATAGCCGTCATGGTTCTCATCTAAATGATTAACACATGCTCTATGAACAGTAGGGAAAGGTGGAAGACAAGTCTGTGATTCTCACCATTGTCATCTGGAAAGGCTTGGAAGAAAGGGGCATTAATACAAGTGACAGAAGAAAAGTGAGGAGGGGAAAAAGTGAGGCCACAAGGGTAGCCAAGCAACCTTCCAATCTCAGAACAAGGAAGGTATTTTTAAAGAAGTAGCAATGGAGAGAGTCTGTGACGAGGGAAAGATACTAAAAGACCAATCAGAGCTGAGAGTAAAGGGGTGGAATGCTCATTGTCTGTGGCGGGAGGATAGGATTTTGTGCAGCGCAATGAACTCATTCACAGCAGTTGTCCTACTGTTGCTGCATGTGGGTAAGAAGCGAAGTATGACTGCATGAACCGCAGTGTAGTGCTAGTCAGATTTCTTTGATGATTTATTCGCAACTTTGCTACATCACTTGGCATGTGAGAAACCACTCTTCCAGCACCATACATTTTCTAAAAGCTTCATTTCATTTTAGGGAGAAAATTAAGCATCCATTCCAATAGCAATAAGAAAGAATAAATCCCATTTTAAGCACATATTTCTTGCTGTGAGCTTATAAATACAATTTTTATTAGCTTGTTTCTCTTTTTTTCTGGTGAATTAATTTTGAGTTGCTGCTTTAAAGATATTCAGAGTAGGCTCAGATCCAGAGAAAGAAAAGCAAAACAGATTATGTCTCAGAGATAGTTTATTTTTCTTAAAATGGTTCATATTTGTAATGTCATAGCTAATGCCCATCAATGTTTAGCAGATTGGTAGACTGTGGCTGCACTGACAATTCTGTTCTTAAACGAATGGTTTATAGGGCCTGCTAGCTTTGTCCTTAGGCCCCTGGCAGCCCAGAGAAAACTTTTATTTCCAAGCATCTGCTCACCACTTAATTTTCATGCGGGATACAGCCAGAGTTGGTAGCAGTAGTTCTAAATTACCACCTTGGACAAGCATATAAATGATGAAACCTCATTTATGACTGACATCTCTGCTGAAAGGATGATTTCTGGTGTTGTTTACATCTTTCATCTATGATTGGTAAGGCACAAGCCAGAATAATTTTTGCTGAACTAACTAAGAGAATACATTTTTCTATTGTATTTTCTTTTTGCTTGTTTCCTTTTCTATTTGGGGCGCATTTTAGTCTGGATGCCTGGAGGCTATTTTTCTTGTTTCTTCCTGTCAGTGGCATGGGTAGTTGCACAAAATACACTATGTATTATTGGCTTATTCTGCATTTTATCAGGGATTAAAATATTGCTTAAATGTTTTCCTCATAATAGATACTTAAAATCCTGAGAAGTGTGTTGTACTAGCAATAAAACTTTCGTCGCATTTCAAAGTCTAAAACTTCACTTTTTCTATCTCTTTGGTTGGCACTAAAAGTTCAATGCTCTGATTGAACCTATGGATTAGGCAACTGTTTTTACTTAAAGAGTTTAGAGGGTTTGGGTAATGAACACCAATCGTAATTATTCTGACTGATGGAAAGCGAGGCTTGGTGACCCATTTCACCTTGGACGCTGATGGGAAGGCCAGGCTTACAAAGTGGTCCTCATGGTGATCACTGCTGGCAAGGCCATGGTCTCTAACGATGCTGCCATGGCAGGGCCTTTGCTGGAGCCAGGATCCAGGCCAAGGTTCTCTCCCAACAGCATGCAACCAAGTCAGGCACAGGAAGATGGAGGCAGAGATTGGAGTGACGCATACACAAGCTAAGGAAATATGATTTTCATCTCATGTGGTATAATTTTGGCTACTCTTTTATGTAACACCTCTTTCTGGTTATGATTTTGGTTCTGAAAACCATTTTCCTCTCCATTCTGCGTGAGAAACATACACGGGTATTGTTGGAATGCTTGCAACTTGGACTCGGGACTGTCAGTTTCCTACAGGACTGTCCTATTTCTTGAGCTTGGAGGTGGCGCATGGCTAGGACTAGATATTAAACTCCAGAATAAAGGGTTATTTTGCCCTCCAGGTGTTTTTAGACATAATGTACATATACTTATATACCTCCACTAATAAGCAAGTTTAAACTCTCCAATAATTTGTAGTTTTCCTTCTATTTAGTAAAAAGAACTTTAGATACATTTTTCATTAAAATTCATCCCCCCACCCCCTTTTTCCTACTGGGTTTTAAGTTGAAAAGCCAATCAGTTTCCTGTTTTGGTAGGTTTGTATTGGAAGAGAGTACACAGTGCTCCTATTTCAGCTCTATTTTGAGATTTTTTTTGTTTTTTTGTTTTTGTTTTTCAAAAGGATCCCTTTTAAAAGGAAAATGTTACTCTCAGGAGTAAATGATTTACCAGCCAGGCAAAAGAGCAAGGCAATTGCTCATATTAAATCTCAGAACATTCAAAGTTCTAGTGTGCCTCTGAAGTTTAGCTCTTAGAACTTTAGAGAGTAGCCTTTTCTACTCAAATACCTGGAGCCTAAGAGAAGCAGTCCTGTGTAAGCTCATGCATTTCTATTGCTAGTATTTAGAGAGTAATGCGCTTTGGAAGCTATGTTAGAAATTTATGTGTAAATGCTGTAGAGAACTATTCAAATTTTTGAGGTGTACGCATTAACAATTCTTATTTTTACAATCGTTACATGAATAGGTATCCCCATACATATGTCAGTTTACATGCACATACACATGCCCACACATAACATTTTTCAGAGGTTTTTTTCCCCCATCATTATACATGACACACAAAAAACATTTTAAATAAAATTTATCAAGGAGTGAGGTTAACTTCTGTCTAACCAGATAACAAACCAACAGCTCTCACATAAAAGGAGACTACAACTACAGCAGAAACTCATCTAAATCTAGACTGAGATACAGATTATGAATTAATTGCCAAGATCTACACTAATAAAAAAGAAACATGCAAATTTTTGTCACTCCGCTACGCCCACCAGCCAATCAGAGCGAGTATGTAAATTAACCCAACAAAGATGGCGGTTAATTTGCATACAAAGACGCAGAATGAAGACTGAAGACAGCCTAGAACAGTGATGGCGAACCTTTTGAGCTCAGCGTGTCAGCATTTTGAAAAACCCTAACTTAACCCTGGTGCCGTGTCACATATAGAAATTTTTTGATATTTGCAACCATAGTAAAACAAAGACTTATATTTTTGATATTTATTTTATATATTTAAATGCCATTTAACAAAGAAAAATCAACCAAAAAAATGAGTTTGCGTGTCACCTCTGACACATGTGTCATAGGTTTGCCATCACTGGCCTAGAAGGAAGCCAAGTGCTGCGGAAGGGAGTGAAATGGCGGAGAAGGGAGGGAGCTGAGGCAGCAGAGAAGGGAGCGAAACCCACCTTCGCTCCGGCCACAGGGAGCCCTATTCTTGCAGGAATAGGCCTGAGAAAGCCCTATTCTTGCAGGAATCTTCCTGCAATGGGCCTCTAGTACTCTTATAAAGGTCATCATTACTAACCATAGGAAGTTTTCCCACTTTCTCACCAAAAGTCATAAAAGCTTTCATCCAGGATTGATCAAATATTTAGAAATCCAGAGTTGATCAAATATGAAAAGAGCAATTATTGGAATCATCAGATAAATTTTCAGTAGAACATTACACTACAAAATGGCAGTATTTACAGGGACAATCATACCTTTTAGCATGGCTTTTGGTTGTGCTTGAGAATAAATGTCTTCAGAGTTAAGAAGAGAAAGGAACTGGAGGCATGTTACCATTCTCAAGTATAAAAGTATGAAAAGGTGCAAGGAAGCCTAAGTTAGAGAGAGAGCATTCAAAAATAGGAGGGCAGCTAACATACTTGGCATCAGGAGAAACCATGAAGTCTATGAAGTATGTCTTTATGTTCTGGACTACAACTCCTGGCCATGAATTCTTAGGCTTCCTTCATCAAATGCCCACAGCCCCTTTCTGCCAATCTTTTTTCAGTCTTTTCTAACTGGAAAGTACCTACTTTGTTCTCTCATCTCCTCGGAACTCTTCAATACATAACTTGCTAATTTCTCTGTGTTAACAATAAAAACAATGTCTAAGCATCAAACCCTTGCAGGATACTAAGTGCCTAAAAACTACCCCAACACTTGGGCTTCCTTCCAAGTTTATGTTTAATGGTAACAGAATTCCCATTAGTTCCTCCAATAGAGGGTATTTCTAGACAGATTAAGAGGCTGAAACTTTGGGAGCTTGTTAGGACTATGAGAACACAAGGAAATAAGATGGCTTTATAGTCCTCCAACCTCCAACTTTTGTTTCTAGATTAGACTGGGTTTTAAAAATCAGGATTCTTAGGCAGGTTAAAGAGATCACAGATTAAAGGAGATTTTTCCATCCTTCAAATTGATCCTTAATTTCTTATTTGATATTCTCACAAAGAAATATTCTTTCTTTATTCTCTCTGAGAACATACTGATCTCAAATACATAGCCTATTTAATTTGACTACTAAGAATAACTCCATACACACCCACATCCAAATGAAGGCAATTTAAGGGCTAATAGGAGATAAGCTTTGAAAATTCAAGATGGCAAAACAAATTTACTTTCTTTTTCAATTTGGCTGGAAGAAAGCCAGCTGAGAAAGTTAAAAATGTATCTAAAAATCATTAAAATTTTCTAAATGTTTGTCTTTAAAATTTGGAATCTAACAATTTTAGAGATTTTGTGCTTGATTCATGTTTTTACTGTAATTCAGTAAGGACATTAACACAATAGCTCTTCTACTGAAGAACATTAATTCCTGTCATTAAATATATTAATGGAATATATGCAGTCATTGACAAAGTTAACTTAAAAAGTCTTTTTTTTTGGCTATACAGGGACTGTTCTTATTAAATAACCATTTATTTAGCTCTAAAGACGGTGATATGAATGAAAGATGGTGATATGAGGATAATGTCTTCTCCTTAGTTTCTTTGACTTCATTTTCATTATCCCACTAAGCCTCTCAGTAAAACTTGCCCAAGGAACATGAATACAATGCAGGTCCCCTTTGAGAAAGCAATTGCCTGAACTCTGATAATCTTCTGCTGGGCAGATGAATGTGAAATTTGTATGTCTCTTTAATACTTTGTCTTTGACCAGTGAAAAATGTTTGTGAGTAAAACCTTTGTTTTTGTGGTTTTAAAATATATTTTATTGATTTTTTACAGAGAGGAAGGGAGAGGGATAGAGAGTTAGAAACATCGATAAGAGAGAAACATCGATCAGCTGCCTCCTGCACACTCTCCACTGGGATGTGCCCGCAACCAAGGTACATGCCCTTCACTGGAATCAAACCCGGGACCCTTGAGTCTGCAGTCCGACGCTCTATCCACTGAACCAAACTGGTCAGGGCTGTGAATAAAACCTTTAAGTTATTTCACTTCCAGACTGTTGCTGTCTGTTGGACAACCCAACAGAGAGACAAATAAAGATCCATTTTTGTTTGTTTGGATTCCATTTTTAGTTAGTTCCTTTAAATTTTTCTTGTTATAGATTTTTGTTTAGCTAAGAACTTGTGGTGAATGCTCTAGCGTGCAGCCCAGGTTCCCCTTCCAGGAATGAGGCTTAAGAGATGTATCATTGGTGACTCAATTGAGCTGCTCGCCAAAGAAAGCCACTCTATTTAAGTTCCTACCCTTGCCCTAACTCAGCGGTTCTCAACCTGTGGGTTCCGACCCCTTTGGTGGTCGAACGACCCTTTCACAGGGGTCGCCTAAGACCATCCTGCATATCAGATATTTACATTACGATTCATAACAGTTATGAATCGTAACATTACAGTTATGAAGTAGCAACGAAAATAATTTTATGGTTGGGTCACAACATGAGGAACTATATTTAAAGGGCCAGAAGGTTGAGAGCCACTGTACCTAACTGGTTTGGCTCAGTGGATTTTGCATCGGTCTTCGGACTGAAGGCTCCCAGGTTTGATTCTGGTCAAAGGCATGTACTTTGGTTGCAGGCACATCCCCAGTAGGAGGTGTGCAGGAGTCAGCTGATTGATGTTTCTCTCTCATCAATGTTTCTAACTTTCTATCCCTCTCCCTTCCTCTCTGTAAAAATCAATAAAATATATTTAAAAAAGAAAAAGAAAAAGATCATACCCTTCTCGTGAGATCAGCCTACATCAAAAGAGTGGTTGACTTATCCAGGTAGAGGCATAATGATTTGAAGCCCCTGCCTAAAGGCAAAACAACTCTGAGGGTACCATCCTGCTCCAGAGTAGTACTCATGTGTGGGGAAGCATGGGACTTGGTTAGAAAGTCTGTAAGGAGGATTCTCCAAAAGGTCGGGGCCTCTAGCGGGACCTTGCCGAAGGTCATCAGGTGAGTCTTTTTTTGTGACCTCATCCAGTTTAAATCTTCCTTTTGCCCAATCCTTTTTCTTGTACTCCCCTATAAACTTTCCAAGTAAGCTTCCTGCATACAAATGTCTATTTCATGGAGAACTTACTGAAAACAATACCTTCATATGGTACACAGTAGCATGAAGTTTGAGAATCACCATCATCTTTTGACACCTTACACCAGATTCTAAAAGAGAAAGTTTTGGGTATGGAATAGAGTGAGGTTGTGATAGGCAACAATAATAAACGTCTTTTTTCAAGGGGGACATTATAGCTGCAGAATTCAAGAATTATCAGTCAACACAAATCTTCCCATGAAATAACCTATCTCCTGCAAGCAACAGGGTATTATAGAGAGTCCTACACAAGAAGACACTTACTGTTCCTTTCTCCAAAGGTTAGGTAGGACAAGGGTCTAAGGTCTGGGCAGATCTAAATGTTATTTTTTGTTAAATATGAAAATGTAGCATAGTCTTTTGTAAACTACTGTAAACAGGATAAGCTGACAGGAACTCACCCAGCTGAAAGTAGCCAACTGCAAAGCAGAAATCAACATGTAACTGATCAGACAGAGTATATAAGCAATCCTAAGCCTCCCTTCGAGGTTCGAGGAGACAACTTAGGATAGGAGCACTTGATATAAGTAAATAAAATTACCTTGGGATGACCACGTTTCAGCAACTCAAACAACAAACCCCTTGAATTCCATAACAGCATCAGTGTGGGACCTGGGGCAAGTTGGCTTCTTTGTGAGAGACTGGACTGTGTTCCAATTCCATGGGTCTATGTTGTTTTTCTAAGCTTGTGAAAGAACTACAACTTATACCTAGCTATTAAAAATATTAGGCCCTGGCCAGTGTGACTCATTTGGTCCTGTGCACTGAAGAGTCTCAAGTTTGACTTCTGATCAGGGCATATCCCCAAGTTCTAGGTTCAATCCCAGTTGGTGTGCATATGGGAAGCAATGGATCAATGTTTCTCTCTCCAATTGACGTGATGTTTCTTTCTCTCCCTCTCCTTCTTCTCTCTCTAAAATCAGTAAAAAACAAACAAACCAACAAACATATCTTTGGGTGAGAATGCAAAAAAATTATTAGGATATTGTACTGGCCGGGTAGCTCAGTTAGTTAGAGCGTCTTCCTGATACACTAAGGTTGCCAGTTCAATCCCCCATCAGGGCACATACAGGAAACAACCAATGAATGCAAAAATAAGTGGGGCCTCAAATCAATGTGTTTTTGTTTTTTTGTTCTCTCTCTCTCTCTCCCCCCTTCCTCTCTCACTCTCTCTCAAATTGATACATAAAAATATCTTTTATAAAAATTACTAGGACAATCATTATTTCTTTATAGATTGATTCAAAGAGAATTCCAGAGGACACACACTAATGATGAATGAAAGATTTGCCCCCCTCCAAAAATGAGACAATAATTCATTACAGTTGAAAAGGTGTCAAAAGAGCCATGTTCCTGAAGGACTGGCCCTCAGAGGGAGGAGTCTGAGAAAATGTTATGTCAATGAGTAGAAAAGCAACTCCCATGGGTTTAAAAAACAACAAAAACAACACAAAAATATGAAAGCTTATTCTTCTTTTCCTTTTCTATGCTTTCTCCATTGGTATAACATGTTAATTACAAATAGCCATGAAGACTTCTGCTTCCAGCGAGGCAGACTAACCTGCAGCAGATGATCATACTCCTGAGAAAAACAAGAAAAGTGAAGAGCTGTATTAATATACACCCCACACATATCACACATTACCTGTGGGAAGACATCCGAGATTCCAAGGCAGAATGGATGGACCTGAAGACCAGATTACTGATGAGAAGGAAGAAAAGTGAATGAGTACAGCATTCAGTATGACTCTGCCCCACCCCCCACTCTAGGCATTTGCCAATTTTTTTTTTTTATTATTGCTTAAAATATTACAACGAGAGGTAAACACCGGAGTTTGCTGCCTCGAACAACCACTTCAAAAATACAACTAAAAGACGAAACGGACATCATCCAGAACCACAGGAAGGCTGGCTGAGTGGAAATTTTACAACTAGAAGGAAAGAGAAAAGCATACCGAGACTCAGAGGAGGCGCAGTGCGGAAGTAAAATACTAAGGTGCGGAGGTGCATGTGGAGCGGGCTGGCGGCTGAGGGCGTGGTTGTCGTTTTCAATCGGGAGGGAGTCTCAGGTTCTGAGCTCCAGTTCTGGGCGAGTCTCTAGGGACCCAGACTCATACGAGAGAAGCGGGACTGTCTGGCAGTGGTTGGAACTCGAGTGCAGCTTTCTGTCTGAGGGGCTTGCAGCAATTACCAGGACATTGAGAAGCAGAGCCTCTGAGGGCAAGACTGAGAGCAACCATAACTGCTAGCCCCGCCCTGTTGATCCCATGGGACCCACCCCGCCCAAGCCCTGCAGGGAGGCTTTTGCTGGATAGCCTCAGGCAAAGGCTAGATTAGCACCTCCCTAGAGATCCAGGAGCCAGGAAGCCCAGAGGTCAGAGTGGGACCATCCAGATTGCAGCTCCATGGAAACATAAAGGACACACTCAGAGGGCAGACTCAGTGAACACCAAAGCCCCATTGAAGCAAGTATTGCCCCAGAGGGGTGTCTCCAGCACAGAAGTTCTCCCACTGCAGACACAGCTGATTCTCACAGCCAATTGGCCTGGAGGTCAATTCCTCCCAGTGATAACTACAACAATCAAGGCTTAACTACAACAAGACTGTGCACAAAGACCACAAGGGAGTGCACAAAGAGTGTCCTTTTCAGGGAAGCATAAAAAAATGCCGAGACAAAGAAACAGGACACAAACGAAAGAAATGGAGGAAAGCAAGCTGCTGGATATAGAATTCAAAACCACACTTTTAAGGTCTTTAAAGAACTGTCTAGAAACCGCCGATAAATTTAGTGAGATCCTCAACAAATCTAGTGAGACCCTCGAGGATATGGAAAAGGACCAACTAGAAATTAAGCATACACTGACTGAAATAAAGAATATTATACAGAGTTCCAACAGCAGACTAGAGGATCACAAGAATCAAGTCAAAGATTTGAAATAGGAAGAAGCAAAAATCACCCAACCAGAAAAACAAAAAGAAAAAAGAATCCAAAAATATGAAGATAGTGTAAGGAGCCTCTGGGACAACTTCAAACGTACCAACATCTGAATTATGGGGGTGCCAGAAGAAGAGAGAGAGCAAGATATTGAAAACCTATTTGAAGAAATAATGACAGAAAACTTCCCCTACTTGGTGAAAGAAATAGACTTACAAGTCCAGGAAGCACAGAGAACCCCAAACAAAAGGAATCCAAAGAGGACCACACCAAGACACATCATAATTAAAATGCCAAGAGCAAAAGACAAAGAGAGAATCTTAAAAGCAGCAAGAGGAAAAAAGTCAGTTACCTATAAGGGAGTACCCATACAACTGTCAGCTGATTTCTCAGCAGAAACTATGCAGGCCAGAAGGCAGTGGCAAGAAATATTCAAAGTGATAAATAGCAAGAACCTAGATTACTTTACCCAGCAAAGCTATCATTCAGAATTGAAGGTCAGATAAAGAGCTTCACAGATAAGAAAAAGCTAAAGGAGTTCATCACCACCAAACCAGTATCACATGAAATGCTGAAAGGTATCCTTTACGAAGAGGAAGAAGAAGAAAAAGGTAAAGATACAAATTATGAACAACAAATACACATCTATCAACAAGTGAATCTAAAAATCAAGTGAATAAATAATCTGATGAACAGTATGAACTGGTGATTGTAATAGAATCAGGGACATAGAAAGGGAATGGACTGACTATTCTTGGGGGGGGGGAGGGGTGTGGGGGTGCAGGAGGATATTGGACAATAATCGTGCACCTATGGATGAGGACAGTGGGTGGGGAGTGAGGGCGGAGGGAGGGGTGGGAACTGGGTGGAGGGGAGTTATGGTGGGGAAAAAAGAGGAACCAATGTAATAAGCTGAACAATAAAGATTTAATTTAAAAAAATATTACAAGGAGTAGTACATTTGTCTCCTTTTTTTTCCCCCCTTGACCTTCCCCCAGCTTCCCCTACCCCCCAGTGTCTTGTGTCCATTGGTTATGCTTATATGCATGCATACAAGTCCTTTGGTTGATCTCTTACCACCCCCCAACCCTCCCCAGCCTTCCTACTATAGTTTGACAGTCTGTTTAATGCTGCTCTAAATCTATCTGATCAGAGCTTGAGAAACAAAATTGGAATTCAGAGATCAAAACCTAGTTAACCATTTAGGATTTCAATTGTGACTGCTAACAAGTTACTCTCTAATAGTAAAGACTAACCAGAAATATACTGGCCCACATACAGACTAAACTCAGTTTCAAACTTTCTCAATTTCAACCGCAGACTGGATTAAGATGAATTTCCCTTACCCTAACTACCTAAATGTTTCTAGAGTTTTTCCATGTACCATGTCTAGCATTCACTTACAAATTTCCCAGGCCACGAGAACAAATGATTAATAAGAAAAAACGAATGCTGGTGAAACTGGTCATTAGCAGTTTCAGATTTTCAGATACCTCAGGTTAACCTTGTGTTAACCTGTTAGCACCCACTTCCCTCAGTCTCTCCAGGACCTCTAATGTGTTCAGGTGATATGAGCTAATTTCACATAATAATGCATGGGACTATGTGAAGAGAACTTTTCTTTCATCTCCTTCAACCATTTGATAAACTTTCATAGTACTTCTAAGCAAATGAGTCGTTAGTTCTATAACCCAAAAGAGATGGTGGGCCCTAACCGGTTTGGCTCAATGGAGAGAGCGTCGACCTGAGGACTGAAAGGTCCCAGGTTTGGTTCTGGTCAAGGGCATATACCTTGGTTGCGGACACATTCCCAGTAGGGGGTGTGCAGGAGGCAGCTGATTGATGTTTCTCTCTCATTGATGTTTCTAACTCTCTATCTCTCTCCTCCTGTCCTCTCTGTGAAAAATCAATTAAAAAAAAAAAGAGATGGTGGGAACTTCAAGCTAAGCAGGAGAGAAGAAGGTTGGTAAAATGGCAATATGTGAAGGCCGTATTTGGGGGATAAGAAAGGCAATTTGGGGATTCTTTAGTGGCGTTATGTAGGCAGCTACCCAGCTTGACTATGTGGACAGTAAGTTGTTAGCAAGCATAATTAGCCACTCCCCATAGAATTTTGTTTCTGTTTGATCTGCATACCATAGCTACTCTATACTTTGAGACTCTCTACTGCATTTCACCCAGTTCTGTTGTTTTAAAATGCTGATGAGGACTGATGTACTTTCAGTGATGCTACTGTACATCTATGAAATCTGCCATAACCAATATCATCCACCAGGGCATGATTGCTGATATGGGTAAGGAATGCAGATTGCTTCCTGTTTCCTGTGTACCTGTGCTTGGATGAAGACAGGCCTTGCTTCAGGAATCTAGGAACCTGAAAACAAGAAAAAAAAATAAGAAGTGCAAAGGGTTCTTGGTATTATTTTTTAGAAAAAGGAGATATGACCTAAAATAATACTTCTACGTCCAGTGAAAGAAGATAAGAAAGTTTTTGTGTGTGTAAGTTATAGCATTGAAAGACATAACAAAGTAAGAGGGAAAACAAGAAATTCAGTTTGAGAATTGAATAGTTGGGCCCAACAGAGCTATTGTTTTGTCAGTGTTGACTTTATAAATTCCCTTTTTTGGGTGTTTATAAAATTCAGTTAGACCTGAAATAAAATACACTAGATTCTAGCCAGCAAGCAATTTCAGAAAAATTGAATAATATACCTCCAATCATTTTTAACTTTAGGCCTTGAAAATTGCTCTACTGCCAAACAACCCTGAATGTGTCCAACCTTATTTGACCTGGGATTGAAGTTGATTTCTTTCAGACACATTTTGGGGATATATACATGTGATAAAATGCTCTTCACAGGTACATCAACTTGGGTAAATGTACAGTAAGCTTTATAACAATTTTCAGGAGGTATTAGTTTTAAAATAGATTTACTACTGGTTTTTTTTCTTAAATTAAGTGGTTTTAGTGAATACTTTTAAGTCCTGAACTTCATTTGTGTAATGCTCAGCTTTTTAAAGATATGAAATTAAAGTACTAAATGAAGATCTCAGTAGACAGTATTAACTCGGTATCATGTTTTTCATGCTGGACAGAGTCCAGCACAATGTAGATGCTCAAGGACTATTTATTGGGTCAAGCAACCCTGCCTTTATCCAGCATTGCTACATAAAAGCTGCAGTGTTTTATTGATTTTGTCTAAGAGATAGAATAGAGACAATGGAAGAAGTCAATAGAATGGGTATTGAAGAGATAATAAAAGAAAGAACCAGAGAGAGAAAGTGTGGGAACAGAAGAGATAAGAAAGCACAGGTCACCCAGAAGCAGGATTATATCAAGATTTATAATTGATTCAGTGGATATTATGCTGCTATAACTACAGTCAAGACCACACATTTAACTGTTAACCATTCATTTACTTAACAAATAATCACTGAAAACCTAATCTAAGTCAGGAACATTTCTAAGGACTAGGGGATATGTGAACAAAACAGGTAAATATTCCTGCCCATGAACCCAAGTGTGCATTGTGAATGAATGGATAAGCAAACTGTGGTATATACACTCAATGGAATATCACTCAGCCTTAAAAAGGAAGGAAATTCTGACACATGGTACACATAAATGAAACATGAGAACGTTATGTGAAAGAAACCAGTCACAAAAAGACACTGTATGATTCCACAGACTAGGTGGCTTAAACAACAGAAATGTACTTCTTCACAATTCTGGAGAGAAGTCCAAGGTCAAGATGCCAGCAGGGTTAGTTTCATTTTGAGACATCTCTCCTGGGTTTGTAGATTTCTGTCTTTTCCCATTGTCTTTAGAAGGGCTTCCTTTTGTGCAGTGGTTCTCAACCTTCCTAATGCCGCGACCCTTTAATACAGTTCCTCATGTTGTGGTGACCCCCAATTTCATTGTTACAAATTGAACTTACTTAAAGCATAGTGATTAATCACAAAAACAATATGTAATTATATATGTGTTTTCCGATGGTCTTAGGCGACCCCTGTGAAAGGGTCGTTCAACCCCCAAAGGGGTCGCGACCCACAGGTTGAGAGCTGCTGCTTTTGTGCCTCTCTGTGTTCTACTCTCTTCTGATAAGGACATCAGTCATATTGGATTAGGGCCCACCCAATGGGCTCATTTAACCTTAACTACTTCTTTACAGGCCCTTTTTCCAAAAACTGTCACATTTTGAGGTGTTGGTAAAGGCAATGGCCTCCTTGTTTGGTTACTCTAACATCTGGTAGGCATAACTGCATATCCTGGTATGTTCACCACAGGCCCGTTTTATGCCTGGTATTGGCATAAATATTAACATACCGGCTTCCCTCTCTCAAAGGTGTTCTTGTTTGGTTAACAGATTTATGGTCACTTCATTTTAAAGAAACACGAAGAATATTTTATAAAAGACTTACTAGCCATTCTTTAGCAGATTACATTCTACTATCTAAAAAAATTAATAATTACTGGAGATGGTAAGAATGCATGCTGCTTGTCTTTTTGCCTTTGATCATATTTTTATTCAAAATTAGCTGTCCAAAGTGATTTGACCTTTATGGAATAAACAACATAATTTGATGAACAAAAATAGATCCATAGACAAATGGCAGGGGAGGTGGGGGCGTGGGGGTGGTGTTAGAAAGCAACCAAAGGACTTGTATGCATGCATATTAGCATAACCAATGGACACAGACACTGGGGTGGTAGGGGCTTGCCCAGGATGGGATTGGCTGGATGGGGAAGGGGGAGCAGGCCAATGGTGAGGGGGGGGAAGGAGACATATGTAAAACTTTAGACAATAATAAAAAAAAAATGCATGCTGCAAAATATCAGAGGAGTAAAACTCAATTCCATTCCGCAAACATTTGCGCTGCTGTGCAAAATGCTGGGGATGAAGTGATAAGCAAAATAATCCTACTCCTTACCATCATGGAATTTCTAGTCAGCTCACAAAAGACAGATTGAGGAACACAATTAAAATACACTGAGACAATGTGAGACAAATGACTTACAAGAAGACAGATTAATAGAAATAATAGACATTCCTGAAAACAGTAAATACAACTATCATCAAGAGTTTAATTGAAGAGTAAATGCAATTTAAACATAAAATGAGACCAGAAATTGAAGGTGCTGTTTGTGACATGAAAACACTAGCAAACAGAAACATATTTCCAAGGAAAATTATTGTTTTAAGGAAGGAGAAAGAATGATCTAAGTTTCTGGGTTTTTTTTTTTAATCAAGGATTAAACTTTAGACAAAATTTTGTATGTATGAATGAAAATGCATTTTTTTCTGGTGAGAGTATTTTCCCTCCCCTGAAAGAAAAAGCCCCACCTCTTTTTCCCAAAGAGATCTCTGACTCCAAACTGTTTAAACCCATTATTGTAGTAGAGGCTGTTTTTCATAAGTTTAAAAGAAGCATTTTAAACAAATGTTCGCAGTTGGAGATCTGTTAAGGACTTCGGTATGACCAAGGGGGGAAAAATACCTGTATAGTTTTCTAATTTTCATATTCTCCATGGTCACAATTTGTTTTAACATCTAGTCCCCTTATGGTAGATTGTAGGCAATCCACTCCCATTTCTCACTGTGTTTGTGAGATATGAGGATTCGTGTGTAGAGCAAATCACTTCTCCCTTCTTGCTCCCCACCCTGGGTAGGAGTTCTCAGACATATCTGGACATCTCTATACCACTCCATCCATTGTGTGGCAGGTCAGCTTTACACAAAGAGACCCCTGCCATCCACTAGGTCTCAGTGAATACTTGGTAATGGACATGCTGAAACTTTCAAGTAATTTTAACAAAGCAAAGATAAGTCTAAATTGGGTATCATGAAGCATCGCTTCTGAGGCATAGTACCACTGCCCTTTAACGAAAATTTCCCAACCAACCCATCCCTATGCTTTGAGGTTTATGCATCTGAGAGTATTTTTCTCTCTTTCACATATCACCTCTCTCTCCTGTCTCTCCTCCAGACCCAGACTCCTTAATCATCTCCCTCCTCCAGCCCCAAGTCATGATGTCTTTGTGAAGGTGCCACCCGGCCCACAAATTTTATTGTATTTCCTATTATTTAAGGTACTAAAGCAATTCATTAAGTCTAAATTCCCACACTTCTTCCTAAACAAAGCAGCAGCCTCCATCTCGCCCTATAATGCAAAAACAGCTGCCATTTAAAAAAATAAAGTATCTTTTTTTCCCCCTTTCTGTAAGAATTTAAATAAGCAAAAATAAAAATAGTGAGTTGGGAGAGCTGACAATGATGGCACAGAAGAAATGATAAGATTGAGAACAGAAGGAATTATTTTAGTTAATTGTCAGACCAAAAGCTGGGCTTAATGAAACTTTCTCCTCCACCCACTAAAAGTATCCTCAGATCAGACCAAGGAAGCAGGCTCCGAGGAAGCAAGGAGGGAAAGCCACAAATGCGGACTGTTTCTCCCCTCGTAAAAGGGTTTAAAGTTGTTGAGTTTGTTTGTAAGACAAAATCAATGGTTAGCTTGAAATAGCTGTCGCGGCTGATTTCCTTCGATTTTTAAAATGTTTTCAAAAATAGCATAATAAAAGTTCTAATGTTACGAGCTAAAAACGTCTCTATAAAAATATGCAATCTAAGACAATAGACCCTCACAGTACCCCCCAAAAAGTGTAACTTTAAAATAAAGCAAATGCAGAATGACATCTGCTAGGACTAGCACAGCAATTATTTATGTCTCAATCACTCACCAAAAATAGCATATTGCATATAAAATACAGTAATTTGTATTATTATGACATAACTAAAGCAGAAAAATTAAGAATAAAAGGTTAAATAGGGAAACCAAAAAAAAAAGAATGTAAATTTCAAGTGGAATTTAAAGCACATAGTGGGCCCAAGATTTGAACCTGTGCTGATTTTAGCTCATGAGTATTTGTGTCTAATTCAAAATAAAACAAGAACATAGAAAAAATGATTAATCAATGATTGAAAAAGACTATTTATCAAAATTCATAGGCTATAAGCAAGGATTATTCATTTAAAAATGCACATTGTTTATATACCGAAATTGCCTGTATAACAGAAAACAAAGAAAATCTATATAAATTCAAAATGCCAGAGAGGTGGGAGAGACCAAGATGGCGGCGTAGGTAAACACCGGAGTTTGCTGCCGCAAACAACCACTTCAAAAATACAACTAAAAGACGGAACGGACATCACCCAGAACCACAGGAAGGCTGGCTGAAGAGAGACTCTACAACTAGAAGGAAAGACAATGCAGAGGAGGCTCAGAGGAGGTGCAGTGTGGAAAATACAAAGGTACCGAGGTGCGCGAGAAAGCGGGCTGGTGGCTGAGGGCGCGGTTGTCGTTTTCGGTCTGGAGTGAGTCTCAGACTCTGGGCTCCAGATCCGGGCGAGTCTCTAGGGACCCAGACTCAAACGGGAGAAGCGGGATTATCCGGCATCAGTTGGAACCTGAGGGCAGCTTTCTCTCCGAGGTTTGCAGCGGCTGCCGGGGTTCTGAGAAGCAGAGCCTCTGGGAACGGGACTGAGAGCGGCCATAACTGCTCCCTCCCCCTGCCCTGTTGATCCCGCCCCGACCAAGCCCTGTGCAGAGCCATTTGCCGGATCGCCTCAGGCAAAGGCTAGATTAGCACCTCCCAGAGGACAGAAGTTTTCCACACAGCTGATTCTCGCAGCCAGTCAGCCTGGTGGTCAAATCCCTCTAGTATTAACTACAACAATCTAGGCTTAACTAGAACAAGACTGGGCACAAAGACCACAAGGGGGTGCACCAAGAAGGCATAAAAAATGCGGAGACAAAAAAACATGACAGAAATGGAGGATATGGAGCTAAAAATCGCAATTTTGAGGATTTGCAAAAAACTCGAGGAGAGCCTCACAAAAACTAATGAGACCCTCGATGCTACAATAAAGAAACTAGAAATTAAGCATACACGGACTGAAATAAAGAATATTATACCCAATAGCAGACCAGAGGAGCGCAAGAATCAAGTCAAAGATTTGAAATGCGAAGAAGCAAAAAACACCCAACCGGAAAAGCAAAATGAAAAAAGAATCCGAAAATACGAAGATAGTGTAAGGAGCCTCTGGGACAGCTTCAAACGTACCAACATCAGAATTATAGGGGTGCCAGAAGATGAGAGACAGCAAGATATTGAAAACCTATTTGAAGAAATCATGGCAGAAAACTTCCCCCACCTGGTGAAAGAAATGGACTTATAGGTCCAAGAAGCGAAGAGAACCCCAAACAAAAGGAATCCAAAGAGGACCACACCAAGACACATCATCATTAAAATGCCAAGAGCAAAAGACAAAGAGAGAATCTTAAAAGCAGCAAGAGAAAGAGACTCAATTACCTACAAGGGAATACCCATATGACTGTCAGCTGATTTCTCAACAGAAACTTTGCAGGCCAGAAGGGAATGGCAAGAAATATTCAAAGTACTGAATACCAAGAACCTACAACCAAGATTACTTTACCAGCAAAGCTATCATTCAGAATTGAAGGTCAGATAAAGAGCTTCACAGATAAGGAAAAGCTAAAGGACTTCATCACCACTAAACCAGTATTATACGAAATGCTGAAAGGTTTCCTTTAAGAAGAGGAAGAAGAAAAAGGTAAAGATACAAATTGTGAACAACAAACATGCATCTATCAACAAGTGAATCTAAGAATCAAGTGAATAAATAACCTGATGTACAGAATGAACTGGTGATTACAATGAATCAGGGACATAGAAGGGGAATGGACTGACTATTCTTGGTGGGGGGAAAGGGGAATGGGAGATGCGGGAAGAGAATGGACAAAAATCGTGCACCTATGGATGAGGACAGTGGGTGGGGAGTGAGGGCGGAGGGTGGGGCGGGAACTGGGAGAAGGGGAGTTATGGGAAAAAAAGAGGAACAAATGTAATCAGAACAATAAAGATTTAATTTAAAAAAATAAAATAAAAAAAAAATAAATTCAAAATGCCAAAAATTTGAAGAACATATTTTCAGATCATTATTCAATAAAACTAGAAAAAGTATATTTAATTAAAGAAAGCTGACATGTTTGTAATTTAAAAACAACAACCATATTATCTGAAGTAACAACTGCACCAAGAAATCAAGAAAGATTAAAATAAAACCAAGCCAAGAAAACAGTAACAGATTGTTTTTGAAATGATAATAACTTAACCTATGTGTAAATTTGAAGTCCATGGAAGGAGGCCAAATAAGTAATCAAAGTGAATTTAATAGTTTTAAAAATATTTCTGATATGGTTAAAAATATAGAAAATAAATTAAGTACTCATCTTATTACTTTAGGAAAATAACTTTTAATTATCTGAAAGGAAATTTTAGAAAAAAGTTATAATAAAAACAAAATAAAATTACATTATCAGATAAAATTTTATTGGGAAGAAATATGCCTTTAGCTATGTTCCAAAATTTATAAGATCCTGCACAGGTTTTATATAGGTTGAGATGATTGGTGAACATTTTTTCTTCTAGAAGTACCCATTCTTTCAAAATTACTTATCAAAATCTCATTAATAGCTTAGATATTTTGAGCTAACTAGATAGGAATTCCCCAAATCTATATTCCAATATTTAAATGTATTTCCTTTTCTGCTTTATTATTATTTTTTTCAAATTTTAATGTATTGATTTGAGAGAAAGAGAAAGGGAGGGAAGGAGGGAGGGAAGGGAGGAGGAGGGAGGGAGAGAGAGATTTGCTGGGTCCTCTTATTTATGCATTCATTGGTTGATTCTTGTGTGTGCCCTGACCTGGGATCTAACCCGCAACCTTGGCATATCAGGACGACGCTCTAATCAACTGAGTACCCAGCCAGGGCTCCTTTTCTGCTTTATAATTATTTTCCAAATATGTCAAGCTCTTACATTTGCCATTTGAGAAAAAGCAACACAACTTAATCAAAACTGACAAGTTCCCTTTGAAGTACTAAGAAATAAAAATAGATTACTTAATCATAAGCAGTAAGAACTTACTGACAAACAAGTACTTGCTGAGAGAAGTCTATCAATTTACAGTGTGGAGCACAGCAGACATCACCCGTATAAAACAATCAAGGTTATAACAAGCAATGGGACCAAGCAGAACCACGTGTCTGCTGATCTGATGCACTAAGAACACTGTTCATTCTGTGTCACTGCTGCCAAAGGTGATACCTGAATCTAACCATGAGAAACCACCAGAGAAACCCAAACTGAGGAGAATTCTATAAAATAATTGTGCTGTCCTGTTCAAAAATGGTAAACTCATGAAAGGAAAAAAAAGTCAGGAGTGATTCCAGCTTAAAGGAGACCAAGGGCATGTAATAAACACTATTGCCACAAATGACAAAGTTTGAGTAAGATATACAGATTAGATAGTGGTCTTATATGCATGTTAATTTTCTGATGTTGATAGCTGTATAGGAGAGAATTACTAGTATGTAAGAGAAATGCCTCAAGAGATCCTTACTAAAGGAATTTTAAAGGTATACTTCAGACAGCAGGAGAGTGATCTCAGGACTGATCTGACATGAACAAAGAAATAAGGAGCAAAGAATTTGCTAAACAAACATTGACTAGAAAACACTAAGCACAATGCTCTGTTGTGGGATAAAAGGAAAACCACAAAGAACTCAAATACTCAACAACATCAAATAGGTCCGACCTATTTGGAGTCCTAAGGTCTTTGCATTGTTTGGGAGGTTGATGAGGATATTTAGAGATTTCAGACTTTAAAAAGCTAAGTGCTTATGATCATTAAAGATAACTAATAAAAGAATAGGAATGTGGTATACTCAAAACATATAGTGAGATGTACAATAAAAATATATGATCAATAAAAAAAGCAAGAAGGGAGGAAAACAACATTGAAAGCAAAAACAAAGTCACAGAAATAAGTTAAAAATGTCAATAATTATCTATAATAATAAAAGGGTAATATGCTAATTAGACTGAACATCCTTCCAGGCGTCATTCAGGACATCCTTCCAGACAAAGGCGGGGTTGAAGCGAAGCCCAGGTCCCAGATGCCGGAGGGAAGCTCGTGCCAGGAGCCGGGGGAAGGAAGGCCTACTCTTGTACAAATTTTCATGCATCGGGCCTCTAGTTATAGATATAAATGGAGTAAATGCTCCAGTTTAATAACTGGCAGATTGGGTCAATTAAATTTTTTCTCAGACTGGATTTAAAAACACACACACATGCAACTCAGCTATATCTTATTAATAAGAGGCACATCTAAACACAATGATCCAGAAATTCTGAAAACTGAAGAGTAGGACAAGATTTTCCTAACCAAACAAAAGCTCTTGACATTATAGTAATACTAGAAGCCCGGTGCATGAAATTTGTGCACTCGGGGGGTGGGTCCCTCAGCCCAGCCTGTGCCCTCTCGCAGTCTGGGAACCCTCGGGGGATATCTGGCTGCTGGCTGAGGGGTCTTAATGAAATATTTTAACTGCATGAATGTGAGCCTAACTCCTTTGGTTCCCAGAATGATGGGGGTCGGGGGCTAAAATCTCAGGCATTCCTAGGCAACTGAGAAGCTTTGTGGATTGGGGAGTGAAGGCTTGAGACACACGGGAAGGTTTGAGATGACTTGTAGCTCAGCCCATAGGCAGCCCGCTTTAATCCATGTGGACGAAAAGCTACCACATGCTAACCTGACTAGCCTTGTAAACTCAGAGACCTAAAATAACCAAAAAAGGATGGTCTGAAATGAATTAATTTTTTTCCTAACTAAAAGCAGTTTATGGTGGGTAGTCATGTCCTAGGCCGGTATCTTCCCTGACAAAGATCAATTTGATCTTAACTGAGCCTTCAAGCATCTATTCTTCATTCCCTCAGTGTCCCTGCCTTGGGTCATAGTCTGGGCGACTTAGAGGCCAAGCTTGCCAGCCAGGGAATCTGCTAGTATATTATGCTTCCCTTTTTATAGCCAGTGCTGTTGCAATCGCGTTGTTTTTTGTTCACTTGATACCAGATCATTATTATTATCATCATCATTGCAACTGATGACAATAATGAAACAATCTCTCAGGCTTTTGTAGGGGATGTCAATTCTCCTCAGGCTGTTTGGCTGTTTCCATTCAGTTTTCTCAGCCTGATGTAAAACAGATCCCTGAGCTGTCTCTTCGTTGCTAATATCCTCCCTAATTCATTTGATTTCACTCATTTTTCCTCTCCATATTTTAAATGACGAGCAAGTTCTGTACAGACTCTTCTGAGAACTGATTTAGTTTAGATTCAGTAGCAGTCGTGCAGGATCATGGAGAGACTGCTAAGTTTAATGCCACAATCATCTCAGCTCCTACAGAGTATTCATTTCGTTGTCAGCTGGTGGGAACAGGCAATTGCTGTGGTATAAGGCTGATTCCCTTCCGTAATGAAGCAAGGCACTGGGACATTTTCATTTCTGAATTCCAAGTGAGTACATGTTGTCATTTCAGATGCTATTCCAAGAGCTATCGTTTGCTGGAGTGCGTCTGGCACCACATTTGTTTACAGCATCCTAATTTTTCTTTAAAACTTAGGGAATGAGGGAAGAAACTGAGGTTATTGATTTTGGATATCTACAGCTCACTAGCAGGATAGGCCAAGTTATATTCTCCAAGGGAAAAATGCTCAATTTCTTATCATTTCCGATACAAAAAGAAAGAAAGAAAAACAGCATTAGAAAGAATAATCGAAAATAGGTAATGGACGACCAGCAAGAGGGTTTATTTGATAGCAAAGAGACATCTGATTCCAAGGGAGAGAAAGTCAAGTTGTAAGAGAGGTGAAGTGCAACCATGTGCAGTAATGATGGGAAATTGTACAACTCTTTACATTGATATTGAAAGATCTCTTATCTTGCTCTAAATGAGAGGGTGAGCACTATTCTCTTGTTTAAAAAAGTAAAGGAAAAGAAAATAGAAGAGTTGTGTAAGATAATGATAATTGCCTTGCCCTGAGAAAAAGCCTTAAGCAAAGGAAATTTGTAACACAGTACTGGAAAATAAATTTAATATAATTAAACAAGTAATAAAAGATATAAAAGACAACCACAAATCAGAAATTTAAAAATTCAGACTAGAAATTGTCAACAATAGCTTACAAGGTTAAGTAAAAGTAGAGTAACATTTTGAAGAAGGTCAAGGAAGAAAATGTAAGCCAAGGGTTTTATATGCCACCTTTCAGCTATAGAAAACCCATTGTAACCATTAAGAACTCAGGGACTATTGCACTCACAAGTTCTTCCTGTAGAATTTGCTAGAGCAGCAATTTTCAACCAGTGTGCCACAAGAATTTTTAAAACATGCAATACCTCACTATTTAGTCAAGGGCTCTGACCTCTTGCCTTTTAGATTGTTAAGTAAAAAATAACAACAGACAACACAAGAATAGCCATCCAGTGTGAATGAATCAAAATTATACCTATCTTTTGGTCAGATTGGCAAAAATATATTTTTTTGGTGTCCTGTGAAATTTTAGTAATTAGTTTATGTGTGCCATGAGATGAAAAATGTTGAAAATCGCTGATTTAGAGAATAGACTTCATCTACTCAAGACGTAATTTTAGCCAAAGGACTTCTAGTAAGTATTGTTGCATACATTTAATTGTACACCTACAAGTAAAGATGAGAATGAAGGTGGAAGATTAGAATGTAAATGTTAAATACTCTGAATATATAGAAATACAACAACTAAAAAAATGGAGGAGAAAAGTGTAAAGTTAACACATGTACAAAAGGTATAAGGGAACCCTTAAAACACTTCTGAAATATGCAACATTATATTTTAACAAATGGAAATTTTTTTTCATACTCTTAGAAAGAAAGAATGAAGTTCATAAAGATGCTAATTCTGTGCAAGATAATATAAAACCCCAATGAAAATACCAAGTCTTTTGAAAAGACAGAGTTAGATAAATTGAATTTAAAGTTTATGTGGAAAAAAATGAATGGATCTTGAATAGTTATGGAAGGGAAAAGGGCAATGGAAAGCAAGGAGGCTAGCCCTAATAGATACTAAAACATACTATGTGACTTACACATTAAAAGTGTGGACTGGTACAGGAATGGACTGAGTGACAGTTTAAGAGAGAACAATAAAAAATCCCCAAATAGACCCACTGTGTAAGGTAATTTATGCATCACTGTTAATGAATTTATTGGAGTGACATTGATTAATAAAATTATATAGGTTTCAAGTATAAAATTCTACATCATCTGTACATTGTGTTGTGTGTTCACCACCCCAAGTCAATTCTCCTTCCATCACCATTTATCCCCCCTTTACCTTCTACTTTACCCTTTCTCCCTCTAGCAATCACCATACTGTTGTCTGTGTCCATGAGTCTTTCTTTTAATGTATGTATCTTAGATCACGGGGGAAAAGATAAATGTCAACAAATTGTGGAAGGAGAAATATTGGTAAAAAAATTAAAATTTGATTGTTATTCAAATTATACACAAGAATAAACTACTCTGATCAGAAATCTGAATTTTTAAAAATGAAAAAGTCACTTCATGTACTAGAAAAAAGTGACTTCCTCTATAAACTAAAAATGAAAAAAACAAAAAACACCTTTCCCAGTTATGACTAAACCTCTGGAAGCTAGTAAGGAAAAAACTGGTAAATTTGGTGCATACCTGACAGGCTTGGATAATCTTCTGAATGGTGTTTTGTAAATCAGGGTCCTTCAGATGCTGTCTAATGAGCCCCATTAAAGCATCTCTTCCATAATGGGTCCCTTCGTGTAGGTGTTTGAGGATGGGATATACTGGAGCTCCAGGGAGTAAGATCATACCATGAGTGTTGGTCATCCATATGGAAGGGTCAGTATAGATGTTAAGATTCTTTCCCTGAAACAATCCTAAGGCTCTGGAGAGGACTATCAGTTCAGCCTTTTGTGGTGAGGTTCCTATGGCAACTGTGGTGACCACCACGCACCCAGCTCATTGTTGACCATTCTCATGAAGTTGCTCCCATCTGTATACAACTCCCAGCCAGGTTCTGTCAGCGTGGGGTCTAATAGATTTGTTCTGCTGGAATAAACTTTGTCAGTGATTTCTAAGCAACCATGTTGAGGTCTGAACCTCCCCCTGAGTCTGAGGGTAGGGTAGCTGGGTTTAAGGGAGTGATGGTTTGTAAGGTAACATTTGGGTTGTCTAACAAAATGGCCTGATATTTTCCCATGCTCCTTGCTTTCAGCCAATACCCCACCCCTCTGTTCCAATAGGCTTAGGATTTTGTGTGGTACAAATACCTTAGTAGGTTTCCCCAGAGTGAATTTCTTTGCTTCCTGTAAGATGTCTCAGGTAGTTGCTATTGCCCGGAGACATGGCGGCCATTCTTATGTTGTGTGATCTAGTTTCTTAGAGAAATAAGTTACGGATTGAGGGGTATTTCCCAGAGTCTGGGTTAGTATCCCAAGTCCAATTCCTTGCCTTTCATGAATGTATGTTTTGAAAAGTTTCTGTAAATTAGGCAATCCTATTACAGGAGCCCAAACTAGTGTTTTCTTTAAGTTGTAAAATGATGCCTGACAGTCCTTTGTCCATTCAAGAGGTTCAGAGTCTAGTCCTTTCTAAGAATTATACAATGGTTTTGCTATAAGGCCCAGGTTTGGAATGCAAATTGGGCCATCCTCTGTAATCCCTAAGAATCCATGAAGCTGCCTTTGATACTCTGGGATTTTTATTGTAGTGATGGCTTGTTTTCTATCAGCCATCAAGATCCTAATGCCTGTTTTAGTTGGAATCCCAGGTATACTCCTGGCAAATCTGGGCCTTGTGAGGCGATACTTTATATCAGTGGTTCTCAACCTTCCTAATGCCGCGACCCTTTAATACAGTTCCTCATGTTGTGGTGACCCCCAACCATAAAATTATTTTCGTTGCTACTTCATAACTGTAATTTTGCTACTGTTATGAATTGTAATGTAAATATCTGATATGCAGGTTGTATTTTCATTGTTACAAATTGAACATAATTAAAGCATAGTGATTAATCACAAAACAATAAGTAATTATATATGTGTTTTCTGATGGTCTTAGGCAACCCCTGTGAAAGGGTCGTTCGACCCCCAAAGGGGTCGCGACCCACAGGTTGAGAACTGCTGCTTTATATCCTCTTTTGCCAAATGATTCAGGACTGTGATAGTGTTGAGCAAATAGTCTTTGTAAGTATTGCTAGCTATTAGTAAGTCATTTACATATTGCAGAAGAATTCCTGATTTCAATTGAACATCCCTTTACTCTTTTGCTAATATTTCCACAGATACGGTTGGGGAATTCTTTAGTCCTTATGGCAACACAGTCAGGCAGTATTGGAGCATGCCTTTAGTTACTGCCATTCAAAGGCAAATAATAGTTGAGCCTGTTCATCCATTGGGATGCAGAAAAGAAGTATCCTTCAAGTTTAAGAATGAAAACCATTTGCTATCCCTGGGCACTTGGTCAACAAAGTATAAAGATTGGGCACGTTAAGATGAATTTCCTAGACAAGATCATTTATGGCTTTAAGGTCCTACACAAATTAATATTCATCAGATTGAGGCTTTTTGACTGGGAAAATGGGAGTATTATAGGAAGACTGTCATGGCTGAATTAATCCTGATTTTAAGAATTTCTGCAATATTTCTGCAATAATGAAGATTGAATTCCCTCTAATGCTTCCTTTTTAAAGGGGGTATTGTTTTTTTTTGTTTGTTTGTTTGTTTTGATTTGATTTTTGGCGGGGAGGGATCTGTGCCCCTTCTTTTGGGTTAATTTTTACAGGTTGAATGTTAACTGCCCTACCTGGGGTTCCATTGGCCCAAATGGCTCAATCAACCTGCTCATAGATCTCAGGTGGGAAGAGTTCATCTCTGGGTCCTTCCAGGCAAGGCAGGAGCACCTGGAGTTGGAGAGCATGTTCCAGCAGGACTTCTAAACATAACTGCTGCTTCTCAGGGGAACAAGTTATAGTATTGTCTAGGCAATTTACAAAGTAAATCTCCACCCAACAATGGAATGGGGCAGTCTGGCATACACAGAAAAATACGCTCATGTTTTTGATACCCAAGCTAGAGGTTGAAGGAATGCCTGTTTTTATAATTGTCTGGTCACTCCAGTAACCAACCCCACAGCTGAACTTTCCTTGGTTAGTTGTGTATTTAGCACTGACTATGTAGCTCCCCTACCTATAAGGAAGTCCATTAGCTTGTTTCCTACTGTCAGTTGTACCTGGGTCTCCTGTGGGGAACCAGTAGTAGGTCGGTAGCCTGGGCCTCCTCATGTGTCATCAGAATTGTCATTCCTTTCTAACATTTCTCGGCAAGGGTTTCTATCCCTTTAATTTTTCTTCTTGAGTTCCAGGCTGTCTTTCTCCAGTGGCCTTCCTCCTTGCAATAGGTGCATTGATTGGCGCCTCCTGGGTCTTTCCCTTTTCCTTTCAAGTCTCATCTCTCTTTCTGGGTTTCCTGCACTTTATCTAAAAAAACAACAACAACAGTGGCCTTCGTTGATTTATTTGTTTCCTGGGCATGGTAAATGTTAAAGGCTATGTCCACCAGTGGGAGGGATTCATTCCCAAAGTCTGGTCTACATGTTGGAGCTTCCTTCTGATATCCGGGCACTTTGCCCAATAAAAGTCATGTTTACCATCCAGACATTTTCCAGTGCCTGTGGGTCAGCATCAGTGTGTTTCTGTTAGGCCTGGTAGATCCTTTCTAAAAATTCAGAAGGATCTTCACTTGGTGTCTGTTGAACAGCCTGTGTCATATTCAGGCTCCTTTGTTTAGGCACCCCTTTCTTTTTTTTTCTTTAAAAAAAATATTTTTTTATTGATTTCAGAGAGGAAGGGAGGAGAGAGATAGAAACATCAATGATGAGAGAGAATCATTGATTGGCTGCCTCCTGCATGCCCCCTACTGAGGATTGAGCCCACAACCCAGGCATGTGCCCTTGGCCAGAATCAAACCTGGGACCCTTCAGTGGGCAGGCTGACGCTCTATTCACTGAGCCAAGCCGGCTAGGGCTAGGCACCCCTTTCTTAAGGCCTTCCAATATGCACAATATGCACCTTTTGTAATGTCCTAGGGAGGCTAGGTCCCGACTACCCGGGTCCCAGTTGGGCTCTGTAGAGGGAATTCCCTGGATGGGTTGGGGGTCACGTTGGGATTCTCTTGATGGAGATGATGAGCCTCTTCATTCACCTTATTTATAAGCAGCTGCCTTTCATCTGCTATGAGCAGGATGTTAAGGAGAGCCTGTACGTGCCCAGTTTGGGTGGTGAGTAGCAAAAATGGAGGTGATAAGATCTGCCATTTTCTGAGGATCCTTCCTGGATGAGGGGTTGGAATTTTCCAACACAGTAAATCTGAAGTGGAAAATGAGTGTGGGCTCAATAGTAGCCAGTGGGCTTTCTCCATTTATTCCACCGACAGGGAAATCTGGGGGAAGAAGAAGCAGCCAGTAACTTAGTTTTTTTTCTCTCTCCATTTTTTTCCTGATTTTGTTTTCTTTGAAGCGATCACATAGGTACCCATGTCATCTACACAGAAGTGGATGTGGGTGGAAAGTTTTGATAAGTATCAGAGAAGTCTCTCAGTTAGCAGGGAAGAAGAAAGACTACTATCTAGGGGTTGGAGGAGGTAAAAAGGCATGTTTACGTCCAGAAATCTGAAGTAGGAGGAATCAGATCTTTGTGTGTGGGTGTGTACGTATTATCTACACTAATAAAAGAGAAACATGGTAATTAGCGTACGACCGCTACCCTTTTCATTGGCTAATCAGTGAGTATATACAAAGTAACTGTCAGCCAAGATGGCGGCCGGCAGCCAGGCAGCTGATGCGAAAAGGAGGCTTGCTTCCTTCAGTGACAGAGGACTCCAACGTTCCCCGCCGGCCTCTGAGCTTCAGTTGGAAACATTGTAACATTTATAGAAGATAAACAAAACTCCAGAAAGCTCCTGTCAGTCAGCCGGGATCTCAGAGCTGGAGTCGCAACATTGTTTCGAATACAGAAAACAAAGGCCAGAAACCTGCTTTCAGCCGAGCCTCAGAGAGAAAGCCGGCTCTGAGCTCCAATGACAGCCATAGAAGGTAAATAAATGCCAGAATTAAAAAAAAGAAAAAAAGGAGAGGTTTGAGCTTCAGTCACCCGCCAGCCTGAAAGCAGCCCTCAGCCCCTCACCCAGACTGGCCAGGCACCCCAGTGGGGACCCCCACCCTGAAGCAACAAGATGGCGGCTAATTTGCATACTGAAGGCAGGCGGCAGCAGGCGAGGCTGTCTGTGGTCTGGGACCCGGATCTGTGACCCTGCCGGGCGGGATCAGCAGAGCCGCAAGGCCTCCTGGCACCGGGATCAGCGTGACAGGGTGCAGCGCCCAAACCCCCTGATTGCCCTGCGGCTCTGTGTGTGACAAGGGGCAGCACCCCAACCCCCCCCCCCCCCACGGGCCCTGCTCTATGTGAGACGGGGTAGAGCCATACCTCCCCATCGGCCCTGCCCTGAGTGTGACAGTGGCGGCGCCCCAACCTCCTGATCAGCCCTGCTCTGTGTGTGATAGGGGGCGGCGCCCCAACTCCCCTATTGGCCCTGCTCTGTGTGTGACAGGTGGGAGCTCCTCAACCCCCTGATCAGCCCTGCTCTGTGCGTGACAGGTGGGAGCTCCCCAAACCCCTGATGGGCCCTGCTTTGTGTGTGACAGGGTGTGGCGCCCAATTCCCCCCCCCCCCCCCCCCATGGACCCTGCTCTGTGTGTGACAGGGGGTGGTGCCCCAACTCCCCTATTGGCCCTGCTCTGTGTGTGACAAGGGGCAGTGCCCCAACCCCCTGATCGGCCCTGCTCTGTGCGTGGCAGGGTGTGGCGCCACAACCTCCCCATCGACCCTGCCTTGAGTGTGACGGGGCAGTGCCCCAACCCCCCAATCGGCCCTACCCTGAGCGTGACTGAGGGTGGCATCGCAACCTCCCCATCCGCCCTGCTCTGTGCATGACAGGGGGCGGCGCCCCAACTCCCCAATCGGCCCTGCTCTGAGCCCGACCAGGCGCTGCACCTAGGGATTGGGCCTGCCCTCTGCCACCCGGGAGCAGGCCTAAGCCAGCAGGTCGTTATCCCCCTGAAGGGTCCCAGACTGCGAGAGGGCACAGGCCGGGCTGAGGGACCCCCTCTCCCCCCGCCCCCCGAGTGCACAAATTTTTGTGCACCGGGCCTCTAGTCCTTTTATAAAGGAATGAACAAACAAACAAAAAAACTTAGATATATCTTATGCTATGTGTTTTTTTATTATAAAGCAAAGATTTGTCACCATTTTGCATATTTTGATGACAAATTAATAATTTATGTAATGACTATCAAATATCACATTTATTTTTAACATTTGTTATACCTTTTTCATATATCTTATCTAATCTGGTCAGTCAGTCTATTATCCAAATAATTCTCATTAAAACTTTTACCTTTTTACTTTGTGGATAATTATCTTATTACACGATGGCACTATATGTCACAAACTGAGAGTTTAATGAACACACCAATCAATTATCTCTCACACAATATTATGCTAAAGTTGACATACTTCAGGGAAGATATATGACCTTTAATCTAAGAACCTATAAAAATACTGACTAGGTCAAACTTATCACAATGTCTCTGAATCATTTTACTTGTATTTTAGCCTTGGCTCCACCTATCAAACCACACTGTTTTATGGCCATCAAAGGACTTGCTTTTTTTTTGGAACAAAGATAATAATATTTACTTAAAGGAGAATTATGAAGATTTTTGTATTTAAAATGTTTTAGCCATTGACAGGAAGCTTTGATTGATGATTTCAAAGTATAATTAATTAGTGAAAGTAATTTCAATCCTAAGCATATTTGGTAAGATATTTGTGATATCTGTCATTGAATGCTTGCTTCACAGCTAAAATATGGACTGGGGTGGAGTGGAAACCAGTTGGAGGGGGTCAAAGGGGGAAGATGGAGGACATCTGTAATACTCTCAACAATAAAGAATATATATAAATATGGACTTTGGGAGTTTGCTGTGTGGTAGGCAATGAGAAAACATTAATAAGTACATCTATAAAGATAACATCAATTCTTTAATATGGATTCTTGCAAAAGTTTCCAATTTAAATTCATTTCTCCCCCCTTTCTTTTTCTCTTGTAACAACTCATGGAAATAAGTGAGAACAGCAAAGCCTGGCATAGGGAACAAATAGGAACCAGCACAAAGACATTAAACTGAGTGGGTGCCTCTTCAGTTACTTACAGAGGACCTTGTTTTGTTCTCTGGCTTTTCAAAGTTCACATACTACATTGATGTTCCAGGGCTTTAGAGCTAGGGTGGAGACCAAAGGATCAAGTTCACAAGTGATCTCCTTATCTGTTAGCATTGCTACAGCTGAATATAAAAATCTACATATCAAGATACATAGACCCTTCTTAACCATGATAGACCTTGGTTATGCTACTACCCCCAAGGGCCATCATCTGAGAAGAGATTATAGATCATTACCTCTGATTTTGCTTTATACCAACACTATATCTTCTCTGGTCACTCAGGTAGATCTAAGGGAGGTCGGTGCTACATGTACATGATATTATGTTATGAAATATTTACAAACGATGTACATATTTTTAACTTTATTTCCCTTCAACTTACCCTTTTCCTCCTAGAGATTCATATAGAGTTAGCAAGTAAAGTTTGATATAAGAATCTCTGGTAATTTGTAGGTAAAAAATGGTTGAATATTCACAATTACATATGCTTCAACCTATTAGTAGAGTAAGTAGGGTTTTTCTCTCCCAAACACTGCTTTTTTTTTTTTAAATGTGAGAACTAGAAAAAAGGAACCTTAATTAATAATCAAAAATAACCTCTTACTCATATTTTAATTATCCCCCAAATCTATAGATGGAAGATTATAGCATCATTCTCACTGCCCTTTGTCTTTATAAATCAAAGAGTGAGGAAGTCAGACAGATCAACACTTTTGGATTAAGAAGACAGAAGCTCACACATCTGTTTTTCAGAGTAGAGCTTATTTTTTGCTCTGATATTATTTTTAAAATGTTAATTAGATCTTTATTGTTGAGAGTATTACAGATGTCTCCCTTTATCCCCCCACTGCCCCCTTCTACCTGGTTCCCCACGTGGCCCATGTCTTCACCACCCTACTATCTGTGTCCATAGGTAAGATCTTTGGTTTATCTCTTCCTGCCCCTGCCCCCTTTCCCTCTGAGATTCATCAATCTGTTCCATGCTTCCACACCTCTGATCCTATTTTATTCACCAGTTTATTTTGTTCATTAGATTTCTTCTTTGTTTATTTTGATTTTTAGAATCAATTGTTGACAGATATGTATTTGTTGCCATTTTATAGTTCATACCTACTCCTCCTCCTCCTCCTCCTCCTCCTCCTTCTCCTTCTTCTCCTTCTCCTCCTTCTTCTCCTTCTCCTTCTCCTTCTCCTTCTCCTTCTCCTTCTCCTTCTCCTTCTCCTTCTCCTTCTCCTTCTCCTTCTCCTTCTCCTCCTCCTCCTCCTCCTCCTCCTCCTCCTCCTCCTCCTCCTCCCCCCCCTCCTCCTTCTTCTTCTTCTTCTTCTTCTTCTTCTTCTTCTTCTTCTTCTTCTTCTTCTTCTTCTTCTTCCTTGTTGTAAAGCTCTTTTTTGGACCTTTAATTCTGAATGAGAGTTTTGCTATTCACCACTTTGAATATTTCTTGCCACTTCTTTCTGGACTGCAAAGTTCCTCTTGAGAAATCAGCTGACAGTTGTATGGGTACTCCCTTGTAGGTAACTAACTGCTTTTCTCTTGCTGCTTTTAAGATTCTCTCTTTATCTTTAACCCTTGGCATTTTGATTATGATGTGTCTTGGTGTGGGCCTCTCTGGGTTCCTCTTGTTTGGGACTCTCTGTGCTTCCTGGACATGTAAATCTATTTCTTTCACTAGGTAGGGGAAGTTTTCTGTCATTATTTCGCCAAATAGGTTTTCAATATCTTGCTCTCTCTCTTCTCCTTCTGGCACCCCATAATGCGAATGTCGGTATACTTGAAGATGTCCCAGAGGATCCTTACACTATCTTCATATTTTTGGGTTCTCTTTTCTTTTTGCTCTTCTAATTAGGTGTTTTTGCTTCCTCATATTCCACATTGTTGATTTGATTCTCAGATTCCTCTACTCTTCTGAATCCCTGTAATTATTCTTTATTTCAGTTAGGTATGCTTAGTTTCTGACTGGTCCTTTTTCATGTCTTTGACTTTTTCACTAAGGTCCTTGAAAGTCTTATGAATATCCTTGTGTAACCTTGTAACCATGGTTTCAACTCTGTATCCAAAAGTTTTCTTGCTTCCATTTCTTTCATTTGTGATATGTTTCTTGGTCTCTCCATCTTGGCTGCTTCCTTATGTTTGTTTCAATGTATTTGGTAGAGCTTCTACATCTCCTGGAATTGGTAGAGTGGCCTGGTGTAGTAGGTGTCCTGTAGAGCACAGTGGCTCAGCCTCCCCAATCACGTGAGCTGGGAACTCTAGATGCCCCCCTTTGTGGGCTGTGTGCACAGTCTTGTAGTTGAGCCTTGATTGCTGTTGATGTCATGGGAGGAATTGAATTCCAGGCCAATAGGCTGAGAGGACCAGCTGCAGCTAAAGTGGGAGAGCTGTTGTGCAAGAAACATCCCTATGGAGCAGGGCTTGCTTCAGTGGGCTTTGGTGCTTACTGAGTCTGTCCCTTGAGTGTGTCCCTTGTGGATGTGTAGAGTTGTAATTTTCTATGGTCTGAAGCTGTCTACCTGGTGCACTGGCTATAGAACCTCCAGGGAGGTGCAAAGTCAGCCACTGCCTGGGGCCACCTTGCAGGAGCTATTTGTATTGGACTTGGAAGTACCCAGATGAGGCCCAGCCGTGAAGCAAGAAAGGCTCATGCTAATTCAGGGTCTTGGGCCTTTTATTGATAGATTTGGGGCACACTGAACCAACTGCAGCTTGTTTGAGAGATTTTAGCAAAGTCTGAAGCCTGAGCAAGGACAGGCCATTCATATGCAAAAGCCACTGCAAACAGGTTGGGTGGGGCTGCAAATTGGATGGAGTGTGGTCTCAGGGAATCACCAGGATTGAGTAAACAGATATGGCTGCCAGTCAGCTCTGCCACCAGAGAGGTCCCAGTACCTCTGTCTGGGAGAAAACTGCCCCCGAGTTCTTGCCCTAATGCCAGACAATCCAGTTCCTTCTCATATGTGTCTGTGTCCCCCAGAGCCTCACACTGGCACTGGAGCTCAAGGAAGCAGGACCTTGTAAGTTTAGTTCATGAGTTGGCCCTTTAAAAGGAACACCAGAGTCTCCAGCAGCCTCTGTGTCACTGAGCCCTAATCCCCACTGTTTTTTACAACCAGTAGTTACAGGGACTTCTCTTCCCAGCTCTGGGACCCTGAGCTGGGGCTGGGACCCCTTGCTCCTCACGGTGACCTCCACAGGGATGATCTACCTCTGGATTAAAAAAGCAGCACAGGTGGGTGCCAGTCCCATTTGGTCCATGCCTCCACCCCTTCTACCAGTCTCAATGTGCTTTCTTCTTTACTTCTCTAGTTGTAGGATTTCCATTCAGCTAGCTAGCAGGTGGTTCTGAAGGATGGTTGTTCTGTGTTTTAGTTGTAATTTTGATGTGGTGTGGGAGGTGGCAAGTACATGCATTTACCTCTGTCACCATCTTGCTTCCTCATCCCTGCTCTGATATTATTACTTTGCCTTCTCATTATTAATATGACAATTACTAAGCTTTCTGGCAGCTTCTAATGATGACCTGATAACTTTATTTTTATATCTTTCTCTAACATTTACAGATGGTGAGTTTCATACCGGTTATAAGAAAACACCAACTATTAAATGATTGCAGAATTTTCCTCAATATCTTCTCTCTGGTATTATATTCCAACAGGGTAGAATTTGCAAAATGAGTAGAACAGCTGGTAAATAAAGATTATATTAGTAAAGATCTGTGACTCCTCAGAGGAAAAGAAATTATTTGAAGTAAAAAATTTACTCCAATTTATCTTAAAACTAATATTAGCAGAGCAAACCTCCCAGGAATTTTTCTGTGCCTGCCACAACCCCTCTGTTTGTATATTCTAGGCTTTGCTGCCAAAAGCACCTTGTGTTTATATGCATTGACTCTCTCCTCCATCCTGACATTTGGCTAGCTGGAGAACACTAATAAATTCACTTTGGAGCCTGGAGTTTAAAATCTATGTGAACTTAACAGTGAACTACAGAGTAGATAACTAGGGAGACCAACCTGGTCAGATATTCAGAAAATACTGTCTTGCATGATTTACCTTTGTGCATAGTTTCTTAGTATCGTGTTGTGAATGAATGTATACTATTTTTGGTTTGACATGGAGAGCAAAGACATATTTTCTGATTGCCTTAAAAATCCTCCAAAGGCAGATATAGAAGCACTGTGGTCCTAATGGCAGCTCCATAGTGGTAACCTCTCAGTGATAACAATGACAGTCCAGCCAGCTGCCACCTAAGAGTGTTAACTGTTTGAGATAAAGACCTGGAGTGAAGTCAATGTCTCTTCTTACTCAAGTTAGTTATTAAAATGACCAGTGGTGTCAGCGCAAAATTTATTATTTATTATCAAAGGTAGTAATGCCTGAGGTTCTTATTTCATAGAAAACAATGCATTGATTAACAAATGATAAGCCGAGACATGGTAAAACACCTAGCTAATTAAAAAGAAATTTCAACTCAAAGTAAAATGTATCAAGATTGGTGATATTAAAAACTGGAAGCCCCAGAATGCAGCAAGTGCAACACAGAAAGTGAGAAAGAGGAAACACTCATGTTTGAGAGCTACGGAAAAGGGAACACGTAGGAGGTCTGAAGAAGGGCTGAGCTTTGGCAATAATGGAGACTGAGGTGTCCAGGAGACCTGTCCCCAAGCAGGCTGGGCACTGGCTCATGGGATCACCAGGGTCTGAAATAAACCACTATTGTCTGGCATTACTTTTACCATCTGCGTTTATTTCTAGAATTTCCTCGGTTTGTTTAGTTCTGTTTTATGCTATTATTTCAACCCAATGTTTGTTCAGTATCCTGAACCTTGGCATCTAGAATTAAGGCCTTGTTTTGAGAGGACCTGACATTTATTTATGTTGGGAATAAATCAGCATCTGTTGTACATATACTAGTACATACTCTATAATGTAGCTCATTTTAATTTGAGTTGCATCTCTGCTTAAGACACTTGTGACAGATTTATTTTCAGTTGTAAGATTTTTTAAAATATCAGTTTTATTGAGATTAATTGACATATAACACTGTAGAAGGTCTACCACACAATGATTTGATATCTATATATATATAAAAGTCTAAGTGACTTGTCAACACGCCCTGGAGCCCTCCCTGGCCCCTATAGTGCACCAGTGGGGTCCCGGATTGTGAGAGGGTGCAGACCAGGCCGAGGGACCCACCAGTGCAAGAATCTGTGCATCAGGCCTCTAGTATGTATATATTACGAAATGAGTGCCACAATACGTTTAGTTAACATCCATCAGCTACAGTTTCTGAATCAGCCCCATTGTGGCACATGGTCATGTCAATGTCTTAGCTGGTAGGCTAACACCATTGGTTGGTTTTGTTTCTTTCTCATGTGATTCTGATTTGTTCAACTTTTTCTTTCTACTATACTTTAACTTTGTTTTTAATTAAATGATAGAATTATCTAAGCGAGGAGATTTATTTCTTTTCCTGCTCTTTATTCAATAAAGATCTTTAATGCTTTTTTTTATGTGCTTATCTTATTTTCCGAGGTGATGGAATATTTTGCTAGCTGTGATTTCACTAGAATAAATCTGCTATTCATGCTCTATTCCTGGAGGTTCCTTCATCTCCTTCACCTGCTTAATACCCTGACTTTAGGCTTTTGGTCTATCTATAACAGGGGTCCTCAAACTACGGCCCGCGGGCCACATGCAAATACAATTATTGTATTTGTTCCCATTTTGTTTTTTTACTTCAAAATAAGATATGTGCAGTGTGCATAGGAATTTGTTCATAGTTTTTTTTTTTAAACTATAGTCTGGCCCTCCAACGGTCTGAGGGACAGTGAACTGGGCCCCTGTTTAAAAAGTTTGAGGACCCCTGATCTATAACATTGAGCTGTAACTAATGTGTGATTCATTAGCCCATAGTTTTGGGGCAATGCTGATTTTTAAGCTTCTGCCCACTGGATACGTAATGTTTCTGAGTGATTACCTTTCAGATGTCTATATGCCTCCTCTGCCTTCTTTTTTCAAATCAAATCTCATTTTGTTCATTTTTGTTCCCATTTCCAAACTCATCTGGGAAATGTATATCATCTTTCTTTTTCATACTAGATTGGTATGCAACTTCCAATTTGAAATCATCATTGTTTTTGAGAAATTAATTTCCTACTTTAGATTATTAGTAGAGACAAAGTCTGTACTCCTCTTTGCTTCACTTCTGTAGGTTCTTGTTTACACTCCTCTCTAGCCACCTCTCAGACAGCCTTGCATACAATTCTTTGTGCTCCTTTTCCCTAGTAGATTATGAATGTCTTCAGGGCAGAGAATATGCAGCTTTCATTTCCCACAAGGACGGCCATAATCTCTTTCACACATTGGGAATTTAGTCAATATGTGGGTTAGATTGTTGTGGATATCTGTAGTAGACTGTGTAAATGCCTCCTTAGGACTAGAAATATTGCCAGTCAACCTCACAGATAGTTTGTGTTCTTTTCTTCTCATTGCTTTTCAATTGATATTTACCACAGGTTCTTATGCAAATTAATTGGACTTAACACTGTTTTTACAGTTTGGAATGTTGCATTATATCATTTAAAGTCCAGGCACACAGTAAGTGTTATGTTAGTTTTAATCACAACTTGAAATTCAATGGGGAAGTTTTTTGTTGTTGTTGCTTTTAAGTTAATTTGGCATTTTCATCCTGGTGTTTAAGATTCTGATTGCTTTTGTTTCAAGATATTTAAGTATTTTCCCCTTGGCATTTTCTAATTATTGCATAAATTAATACCAGAAGATATACAGAAACAGTGTTTCAACATTTTCTCTTATTTTGCCAGGAGCTCAAAGAACTGTATTAGCTTTGAGGACTCTTTTCATTATTTTCCTCCAGTTTTCTGTGATAATATATTCTCCTAATTTCAAATGTAAAACAATTATACTATAAAAGTACAAAAAAGCACAAATAAGAAAATAAAAGCCTAATATGCAAAGTGTCTATATATATAAAAGCCTAATATGCAGTATGCCCTCAGGAGTTAGACCAACTGGGAGTTCAATCGCTCACTATGATGTGCACTGACCACCAGGGGGCGGCAGAGAATGAAGTAAGGCCCCGGCCAGCAGTTGGCAGCTGGGGAAGGGAGGCCCTGGCTGGCAGCCAGCAGCCACTAGGGACCCTACCAGTGCCCGAATTTCATGCACTGGGCCTCTAGTAATCTATAACTCAGAGATTAATATTTTAGGAGTATATTCTTTCCTTAAAAAAAATCCTCACCCAAGGATATGTTCACTGACTTTAGAGAGAGGAAGAGAGTGAAACATTGATGTGAGAGAGAAACATTGATTGGTTGCCTCCTGCACACGCCCTGACCAGAGATCTAACCTCAAACACAGGTATGTGTCCTGACTGAGAATCAAATCTGCAACCTTTTGGTGTACCAGATGACACTCCAACCAACTGAGTCACCCAACCATAACTATATTCTACCATTAGAAATATATATATATATATATATATATATATATATATATATATATACATATACATATATATATATATATATAATTTCAGAGAGGAAGGGAGAGGGAGAGAGATATAGAAACATCAATGATGAGAGAGAATCATTGATTGGCTGCCTCCTGCACACCCCACACTGGGGATCTAGCCTGCAACCCAGGCATGTGCCCTGACTGGAAATTGAACCATGACCTTATGGATCATAGGTCAAAGTGTTACAGAAAACCGGAATAAATCAAGCAATGCCTGGAGAGCTTGGAGTCACACTTTATTATTACGTGCAGACCCAGAGAAAAATCCCTTTCAAATTCTGGGCCAAGCTACAAGCAGAACTTCCCTTTTTATTAAAGGGCCAGCCCTATGTGTGCTTAGTGGTAATCTCACTGGTGGCCTTGAAAACAACCCAGTTCTATCCAATTAAAAATACACCTGGCATGGCATTGAGAGTATGGGCGTATCTAGTCTCTGGCCTACAAGGTCAGACCGCTAAGTTTATCTTCCTCATTATTCAAGCAGGCTAGAAAGCAAAGTTATTATTTTTTTTAGAATAAGAGGCCATCTAAAAAAATAGCAGAGAATTCCAAACAGTAGTTTTACAAAATAGGGGTTAGCCTTAACAAAACTCAACAACTTAGCAATGCTAGCCAGGCTATATTCTTCCATTTTTTAGTAAAAAATTTTGTTTTATAATTTTTTTTACTTACCTGCATATCTGAAACATTTTTGAGTCTTTATATTCTACAAATTATTTTTAATATTTTATTATAATATTTGATATATTATGATTAATTTTGACAGTCTTCTAGTTTTAGAATATAAAAAACAATTTTTTAATTCAGATTTTTGTAAATACCAGTCCATTACCTTCAAACATACTTTATGATAAATTAATTTTCAGTGAGTGGGCAGCCTTAACTATTTAGAGAGGGACCATGGCTGGCACATGGACTACTGAGATGTTTAAAATCCTGAAGTTCTATTGCTTTGGTTTTTGTTTGTTTGTTTTTATTTTCATAACCACTTAGTCATTTCCACTGGTGAACCTACAATCTGACCCAGCAATTTTTAGGGAACAATATTATGTTTCTTTTACAGAACACCATAATTAGGACTATTCAATGGACAACTCTGCATAGAGGCATTAGTGGTTTAGACAGGAAGTAAACAAACCCCCCATCTATAGTGTGCAATGGAGAGAGAATGATAATGCAAATATTGGTAATGAGTTAATTAAAAATTGATATGTAATTCAATTGAGGAGTTGGGGGAAGAGGAAGTAGGTACCCTGGTGTAAGAGTGCCTTGAATTGTGCTTGGTAGGATTAGATTTGCTGTGTATAAAATAAAAATGCAAGAGAAGACTGGCTTAAATAATCTAAAGACTGCTTCCCTCTTGGGTAAATGAATTTGAGAGATAGACTGCCCACACTGATGTGGAAATTCTGCCAAGTAGTCCGACCCAGACATCTTTCAAATCACTATTATGTCATGCTATTACAGTGATGGCGAATCTTTTGAGCTCGGCTTGTCAGCATTTTGAAAAACCCTAACTTAACTCTGGTGCCATGTCACATATAGAAATTTTTTGATATTTGCAACCATAGTAAAACAAAGATTTATATTTTTGATATTTATTTTATATATTTAAATGCCATTTAACAAAGAAAAATCAACCAAAAAAATGAGTTCGCGTGTCATAGGTTCACCATCACTGTGCTAGTATATTGCCTTCATCCTCACAGGTGAAAGTGGCTGCTGGAGGTCTATCCATGATATCTGCATTCCAAGAAGCAGAAAATATAAAGGAGAGAAAAAGAGATCACTTTTTTATTTTTTAAATTTCATAATTGAATGTAACACTCATATAAAAAAAGTGCCACATCATGAGTATAGATTAAAAAATTATCACAAAGGCAACTCACCTCAGTAGCCACAGCCCAGGTCAAAGAATGGAATATAATCAGCATCATAGGAACCCTTCTTATGCTCTCTGCCCATCCCCAAAGCTTCCCACTCCTCTTCAAAGATAAACAGAATTCCTGAGGCAGGCACAATGGTGGGAGGGGAGGACGCAGGGTGGTGGTAGAGATGGCTGCCACAGAGCTCAAGGAAAAATCAAGGAAAAGTCCTTCGAAACCTTGGAGTTTATGAAGCGAGACCTGAGAGATTACGCAGGTGTTAGAGCATAACATGGCCTGTACCAGGGCAGCCACAGCCAGCGCAGTCAAGGACAAGCTGGCTACTGTAGGCTTCTAGGTGACGGAGAAAATGAACAAGGGTCTGTCTGACTTCCTAGGGGTGACCTCTGATATCTTTACTCCCTACAGAGACAAGAACATTGACTTTGATGTCATCACCTTGATGGGCACGCCCTCTGGCACAGCTGATCCCTGTGAGGGCAACAAGGGATTCACTAGTAGCTGCCTCTGTAGTTGTTTAACAACATTGGGCTCTAGCTTCCGACATGTACTCACAAAAACGATACATATTCAGGCTAAAAAAGAAATATGTGTATACAGTGGGGCCTTGACTTACGAGTTTAATTCGTTCCGAGACTGAGCTAGTTAAGGAGCTCGTTAACTCAAATTACTCTATCAACTCAATGCAAAAAATCGGCCGAGAGACAGCTGGTATCTCAAAAACTCGTTAGTCGGGGCACTCATAAGTGAAGGCCCCCACTGTATACCTAAATTGGAGAATACTGATAAGCAAGAAGAAAATTATTTCTGAGCCCATCTATACTAATAAAAGCCTAGGTGGCCCTTGCACCCTCGCACTGTCACATCATCACAAGATGGCCACCCCCACATCATCATATGATGGCTGCCACAAGATGGCCAACAGGGGAGAGCAGTTGGGAGGGACCAGGCCTGCAGAGGAGGGCAGTTGGGGGTGACCAGGTTGGCAGGGGTGGGCAGTTGAGGGCGACCAGGCCTGTAGGGGAGGGCAGTTGGGGGCAATCAGGCCAGCAGTGGAGCAGTTAGGCGTCAATCAGGCCAGCAGGGGAGCGGTTAGGGTGCGATTAGGCTGGCAGGCAGAAGCGGTTAGGGGCAATCAAGCAGGCAGGCAGGTGAGTGGTTAGGAGCCAGCAGTCCCAGATTGTGAGAGGGATGTCCGACTGCTTGTGGGATCGGGCTTAAACCGGTAGTCAGACATCCCCTGAGGGGTTCCAGATTGGAGAGGGTGCAGGCTGGGCTGAGGGACACCCCACCAGTGCATGAATTTCATGCACTGGCCCTCTAGTAATCCCATAATTCAAAAAGAACGACCAATTTCTTGTCAATGGATAGTCTTCCATGTCCTTTTGTTTACAAACATGGGTAAGGATAGTTTGTGTTTCTTCTTTTTTAACAAGAAAGGTACTTTATATGTGCAATTTTATAATCCAGTTTAAGAAAATTTACAATAAGCTTAGCACCTTTCCTAAACAACAATAACAACAAAAACAAACAGAATGCCCACTTCTGCCATTATAAATGAGCTTTTTCCACTTATACCTTTTTTCTACATGGAAGCAATGCAGTATTTATTCTTTTGTGTTTGGACTCTTCCATGCAACATAATTTTTTGTTGTTGTTAATGAATCCATGTTCTTGTAAGTAGCTACATTTTATCCAAATACTTTGAAATGTTATTTTTGTTCTAGCTTTCATTATTCCTGTTGAGAAGTCACCTGTAAAATTTATTGTTGAAATTTGAAGGTAATCTCTCTTTTTTCTCTTTGGCTTTTGATATTGAGCAGTTTTGTCATGATATGCCTAGGTCTGGTTTTCTTTAAATTTATCTTGCTTGAGATTTGTAGTAATTCTTGAATCTATGAACTGATATCTTTCATCAGTTTTGGAAATGATGAGTGATTATCTCTTCAAATGTTGCTTCTGCCCCATTCTGTTCCTTTTCTGCTGCTGAGGCCCCTCCTCTGTTCCTCTTCCTTCTTCCCACCTCCTCTTCCCTCTCTCCCTCCTCCTTTCTCTTCTCAGATTCTGTTGTACATACATAAGTCAGTGTATATGCCCTGTGTCCCTTAATACTGTTTCCATAATTTTTCTCTGTTCTTGACATTGTCTTCTGACCTACCTTCTACTTCATTAATTTGTTCTTAAACTATAATCAGAGGTCCTCAAAATTTTTAAACAGAGGGCCAGTTCACGGTCCCTCAGACATTCCACACATGCGCACTGCGGGCCTGGGACGCGGCCCGGGACAGGTCGGCTGCTAAGCAGGACAGGCAGTGGCGGCAAAAACACCCGGCGGGCCGGATAAATATTTTCGGCGGGCCGCATGTGGCCCGCGGGCCGTAGTGTGAGGACCCCTGCTATAAATAATATGCCACTAATCCATTAATTGCAATATTAATATCAGTTATCCTGTTTTTAGTGTTAGAATTTTTATCTGGTTCTTTTTAATAGGCATTAGTTTTCTCTGAGATTTTTAATCTTGTCTTTTATCTATTTAAACATATTAGACAGTTTACTTATCAATATATTCAGAGGATTAGAATGATACTATCTTCTTCTTCGAGAGAATTTGTCTTTGCTTTTGGCTGGTGACTAATAGCCATCCTGGATCATTTTAATCCAATGAAAACCTGGGATGACTTGAAGCTCAATTTCCTGTAATTTTTTTGTAACTCTGGTCTATTGCTGCTTCATCTTTTTGCTTAAACAATAGTTCCTCATAGCCTCAATCTAAAGTCTTAGTGGTTTATCAAGACCTCTCTTTTGGGAGGGTTTTGTAATCCAGATTTTATTAGTTTAGCTCAGTAAGTATCTCAAAAACTCTGCTCAGCTTCTCAGAGAACTTTTTAGGATCTTATGTAAGTCCTGTGCTGTACAGCTCATTTGTTCTCCTGGATTCACCTGTTTCTCACTATCATGCCTTTCTACAGCTCAAGGTATTTTGCTAAGTTCAAATAATTGCTCCCCTTGCTGTTCCTTCAGTCCTAGTGGCTTCTTAGTTGTTTCTAACCCTAGGAGCTTCACCACGCACTTTGTACTGCTTTTCTTAACCAGCCACACCATTTTGTAAATAGTCCCCTCATTAAGCACATTTCAATTACACTTTTGAGTGTGCCATCTGTCACTTGCCACACCCTGATGGAAATATACCCAGGGGAGAAATATAACACAAGTGCTACTGTAATCACTTTTCTGGGGTTCCTGGATCTTGGCCCTATAATTTTTCCTACCTTATTAAATCTCTAATATCTCAACGTGTTTTATTTTTCAAAATATATTGCTCAGCATTTCTGATTGCTTTTAGTGACAGGGTTATTGTTAATTACCTAGCCCAGTGGTCGGCAAACTCATTAGTCAACAGAGCCAAATATCAACAGTACGATTGAAATTTCTTTTGAGAGCCAAATTTTTTAAACTTAAACTCTATAGGTAAGTACATGGTTATTAACTTAATTAGGGTACTCCTAAGGCTTAGGAAGAGTCACACTCAAGGGGCCAAAGAGCCGCATGTGGCTCTCGAGCCGCAGTTTGCCGACCACTGACCTAGTCCATTATTCTGAGTGGAAGGCCCCCATGCCTGCATTTTAAGGGAACTATTCAAAAAGTTTACACAATACTTTTTAGTTGGTCATAGGATTGGTCACATGGTTCCACCTACCTGTAAGGGAGCATGGGAAATGTAATCCTTCACCTACATGGCAATATTCTCAGATTAAAATAGAAGTTCTGCTACTATGGAACAAAGTGAGACCACTTTTTGGGTGTTTATTGCAAAGCAGGCCTTATGTTCAGTGTTGGAGATAAAGCAATGAATAAAACAAATACATCTTAGATTATAGCTTAATTATTTATACTTTTATTACAGACTTTTTGGTTTTTAATTAAGCTTTCCCAGTTTCCTTAAAGTACTTAGTGGCAAACAGATAAAGAAATTATACTATAAATATTGCCTTTCACAGCAGTTATTTCCTAAGTTACTGGAACCATGAAAATGACCCACACCCAGGTCCAGGCTACCCGTGGCAGTGAAAGCCAAATTCATGAGACAGGTGCTGAGGAGAAGGAAAATGGTTTATTTGAGTGCTGACATCTTGGGAAGATGGGGGGACTTTTTGTCCCCAAAAGCTCATTTTAGTAATCTCAATGCAGATAGAGGCTTGTGTAAGGATGGAGAGGGGATGCAGAACAAAGTGATCAGGGGAGGGCAATGCTAAGTGCCACTTCCTGGGAAGGGGGAGCCCGAGAATGGGAGGGCACTGAGGGAGGGAGAATCTGCTGCTTCTAGAGCTTCTCCCCCTGTTTTGTAACTGTCTCTCTTCAAACAGGAATTTATAGAATTATTGCAGACACCTGTGGATCCACGTGGCTGGAGCCAGCAGCCCTTTCTCCCCCAAAACAGATTTTTCTAAACTGTACAAAAAGGCTAGGTAAGACATGAAAATACAGGGCTTTATTTACATATTCTAAGAAAAAAGAGGGTTGGCTGAAGCCTTGAGGGAAAGCAGAATACACACCCTTTATTGCTTAAGTGGTGGTTATATGACCTGCATATGATAACTATGACACATAAACAGTACTTGAGGTGGTGTCTGAGCATGTGACCACTCAGTAAAAGTTAGTTAGGAGGAGGAGGAAAAGGAAGATTATAAAGCCAGAAAACTGTGATTAAATACTAGACTTGAAGTTAACACTGTACCCCAAGACATGGGGAGGTGCAATAAGTAGAAGAGGGATGATCAGGAGACCTGGATGTGAGTTCTGGTATTTGTCATTTTCCCTTGGGAAAATTTGCCTCTCTGGGCCTCTTTGTGCTAACTTATAAAGTGGGAAAATAAAACCACATCTTTCTATGTCACTAGAGGTTGAGTGAATTAAATAATATAGCATATGTGATAGTAATTTTTTGAGTTGTAAAATTATCTATAATAATAAAAACATAACACGCTAATTAGACCAGACATCCTTCTGGATGCCCTTCCGGATGACCTTCTGGACAAAGCCAGGGCTGTGAGGGAAACCTGGGTCCTGGGTACCAGAGGGAAGCCAGTGCTGGCAGCCAGGGGAAGGAAGGCCTACTCTTGCATGAATTTCATGCATCGGGTCCCTAGTTAAATATAATGTTTTATTAAGAAACTAGTGGCCTGGTTCATGCACATTGAAAGTAAAATAATTAGAAGAAATATTTTAATACTGCTATTTGCCCTTTCTCCATCAGCACCTGGGAGCCAGGCGGCAGCCCCACCCCCTGCCACCCCAGCTGGTCACCACCTGCAGGGGCCCAATCGCCCTGCCAAATACCCCACTGCCCACTGCCAGCGCGGTGTTGCCAATGCCCGCCATGTTCCGGGCCACCCCCTGGTGGTCAGTGCACATCATAGCAAGCAAACTCCTGGCAGAACTTTCAGTCAAGGGACAATTTGCATATTAGGCTTTTATTATATAGGATTTACCATGTCTAGTGGCCCATTTCATTATTGAATGCAATATGTGAGATCTATCTACTTTTATTTCTCAGAATGCAAATACAAGGCATGCCTGAGACAGGCATATATTTCTTATATGAGGGGGAAAGATGCTTAGTTGTTCGGAAAATGGTCCAGGCTGGTGAATCTGTGCCATCTTTATCATCTCCATAGCAACAAGCTCTGATGTAACAAACAGAGGAACTTGATGGAAAAATAAAAAATAGCTCAGAGATGTGGTAATGGGAATTCATAAAGTTACTAGCAAAGTAAAAAAAAATTGTTTCCATCTAAATATTCTCTCTTCCATGTCTGTATTTAACATGAAATTCCTCTTTGAAAGTTATTTGTTACTGTGGCTTGTAAATTTTTAAGTGCCTCCTATTCTTTTTTCTCTCTATATTAAACAGTTGGTTGTTGCAGAGTGAAACATTTTTAGAAAAACAAAATATAGCAGGCATATAGTTCTTGGGGAATATGTGGTATCTTATGCAAGATAACATTCTTAGGGCCCAGCTGTGGTTCAAAGAGCGCAATAATCAGGAATGGATCCCTTGAGTCTTTGGCTCCAAGATTAGAGTATTGAGGAATAGATGGACTGCTAATCAGATTGTGTTGTATGTTCTTGTCTGTTTTAGTATTTATTGATTTAAAGTGAGTCATGATAATAGTGCACACTTAAGTAGAGTTTACAACATGAAGGTACTATTCTAGGAGATGTGTGTGTGTTTCCTCATTCATTTTCTCATAACATTTTGTGAAACAGGTACTATTATTATCCCACATTTACAAGGAACAGAGAGTTTAAGTAACTTGCCTCAAATCACACAGCTGGTAATGTAAACAGTGCTGTCTGTTTTCTCTAGCAGATGACAATTTATTTGCTTTGTTATCTAAAGAATCACCATCCAAGATTTATGACAGATCATACTGTAGTAATAGGAATGATGAAACGTTTAATACTTAAGTAGGCACAGAGGAAAGGAAATGAGAAGTGTTTTCCTGAATAGGCACAGGAGGAAGGGAGACCCAGTAGTATCTTCTGGTCCAGACCAAATCCCTCTACTACACTTTGCAATAGAATTGATAGCACACTTTTTATGTGCTAGATAATATAATTTACATTATATATAAATTTCTCACTTAATTGTCACAATAGCCCATTCTGTAGGTGTCTTTTTTTTTTTCAGGTGATGAAATGAAGACAAAAGGATTTTGAGTGAATGATAGAACAATAAAATTGCCCAATCATTTTGTATTCTTTTGACTGGGGTTCAGAAATTTTGAATAAGTTTATAGTGGTGGGTGATCCGGGGTTTAGATCATAGGCTGACTCCAAAGCCTAGGAAGTTATCAAAAGGAGTCCGTGAAATTTGCTTACACAAATGTATGGGTGCTTCTGCAACATATTTTGTCAAAGTAAATAGGGTGGGTGGGTATAGTTGAAAATAGATCATGTATTATGCTTGTTGACTCTAACAGATGCCTTGGAATGATAACTCTATTTGTTCCTTATGAAATAGGAATTTTTAGGGGTGAAAATGGCAGATTTAGGGAATTTTTAAAATTAAGGGGTCTATGGAAAAAACACAGGGCTACAGAGTTGCAAAAAGGTACATTTTCATAAGACAAGGGAGCAGGGAGTCAGCAGAAGTTACAGTTCCATAAGACAAGGGAACTGGGAGTAGCAAAAGGTCTATGTTTACAAGATAGAGAAGGAGGGCCTCACATGTCCCATGTGAGGTTTGACCTTTGAGCTCAGGAGTTGCTATAGTGACCAAATCAGAAGGAAATAGTGACCAATCAGAGGGGATATCAAGGCACAAAAAACAGCAGCCTTTATAAACCAGGGAAAAAGGAACTCGATGGGACTCTTTCCCCCTCCCCACGTGGGAGTCTGTGCTTGTTCTTCAATGAATTTCCACCTTTGCTATACCATCTTCCGTCCGTGGTTTCATTCTTTGACTCCTACAGACAAAGAATCTGGGGAAGCATCCTGCCCAGGGGAACACAGCGTGTTCCAGTCCAAAACCCCGTATCACTTATGTGTTTGCTATTACTTGTTTTTAAGTTGCTCAAAGTTGAGCAGAGGAAAGGTAAACAAATAATGACAAGTAGGAGGAAGCCCTCATTTGTGGGCTGTGGGGGTGGGTCAGGAAGAAACTGCGGACAGGAGGTAGTGCCTGAGCAGAGATTTGAAGGATGAATTTTTCAGGCAGTCTGGGTGGGAAGCTGATTTCAACCACGGGGAAAAGGATGGCATTTTAAATATCACCATGTGGAGAAAAACAATAGAAAACACAGCACTGTCTTATCTGAAAACTGATCACTCCCCTAAAACGAGTGATTTTTAAATGTTTGTACTAGCATCAAAGGGATCAATGAGGGGGAAAGGAGATATATGTAATACTTTCAACAATAAAGACTTTTTAAAAAGAAAAAGAAGCCTGTTTCTAATTTCTTAAGAGGATATGCACTTGCAAGACCCTTTGTGGTAATATAGCTCCATCGAGATGATTTGAGATGACTTATCATTGTTTTCTATTTGTAAATCTGAAAGACATTTAGCTAATAAAACTGTGTTTCACTAAGCATATTTCAGTATTGTTTGTCATATAAACTGCAAATGTAAGTACTTTACTGGGGAAGATAGAAACCTCAGGATACATTAAAATGTAATGGTTGCGGTGTAAATTGACTATTTATGATGATAAACATAATAAACTTTGAGTTTGCCCACCCAAACTCCCTGGCAAATTTAATTCATTCTTTCAAAACTTAGACAGTACTTTCTTCCTTTTCTAATAATTGATGCCTCTTTAGAAATATTATCTTTTGAAAAATGTTTTTATTGATTTTAGAGAGAGAGGAAGGGAGAGGGAGAGAGTGAGAGAGATGTGAGAGAGAAACATTGATTCATTGTCCCCCATATACACCCGACCGGGGATCAAACCTGAAAGCTGGGTATGTGCTCTCACCCTTAACCAAACCCGCGACCTCTGGGTGCAGGGGAGGACACTCAACCAACTGAGCCACACTGGCCAGGCCTCGAAATGTTATCTTTTACCTCCCAATTAGTAAAAGTATGCGAATGAAATACAGTTATTTATTTCAGCTTGAGGAACATCAACTTCTAGGTGAAAAATGTAAAAACTCTTCCTATTGGCGTTTTCTTGTTTTGTTTTTTTTATAGCATAAACACATTTATTTACTAACGAAACGGTGGATCTTAATTAAACCAACTCAGAAATAGTTGCATGTATGGTTGTGATAACTGAACACAGTTAATGGGGGGAACAGTGTGGAGAGATTTGCTCATTGAGCTGAGCTTGTTTATTCTCATGGCTAATTCCCGTCTGGAAGGATGATGGAAGTTTTCCTCCGCTTTCTCACCGATCCTAGTACAGCTGACATTGTTCATGACACATCCCAATCCCGCCACTAGCTTCCCGCCCTCCAGCCCCCCAGATGGTGCGCTCCGTCCCTCCCACTCCTGGTGCTGGACCAGCGCGCCGTTGACCAAGTTGCAGGCAGACGGTCTGAATTTCCCAGCCATCTGCTGTGGTCTCTTCAAACTCCTCTCCCAGGTTGCAGGAGAGCTGGGTGGTCTTCAACGTGCTCTCGGTTTTGACCTTGAGGTGTTTGCCGTCGGAAGGGATGACCAGTCTGGCTTGGCCATGGCACCCATTTTCCGCAGAGCCATTCCCACGCCTAATTCCTTCATGCACTCGCCGAAGCCTTTGCTCTCCAATGAGCCATCTCCCTACCAGCTGCTGGATGCACCATGGTGGGCGCGGAGTCGTGCGGGACCGGAGCGGAGCAGAGTGCAGTGATGGGAGCGTGGCCCTGTTGACGTTTCCTTGTCTCTTCCGCAGGGGCCCGGTGCTATTCTGATTTGCCTCATTTCCTGCCCATTCCAATCTCTCCGTTTGGCCCCCAAACTCTTCCACTTGTCTCTTCTCTCTTACCAAGTAAGCTTTATTCTAAATCACCTGCTTCCTTGACAATCCTTTGTCTATTCATAAATATGGAGATTCCTTTTCCTCTAATGCTCGGTGCATAGGAATAGTGGATTGATGGGTGAATTCTCCTCCTGTCAGAGAGCTTTCCCAAATTGTTCTTCTAACTGCTAACACAGTTCCTAATCCAATCTCTTCACACAATGCAATGCTCCGGGGAGGGGGTGGGGGGCGGGGCGTCACAGACAACCCCAAGGACAGCATATTAAAGCCAGATGCCTTATGGACTTATGCACTCATGCTTGTGAATGATTGGGCTAGGGCAAACAATTCTTAAGCAGCAAAGAATCTACAAATTTGTGAAGAAGAAGGAGAAGGAGAAGGAGAAGAAGGGGAAGGGGAAGGGGAAGGGGAAGAGGAAGGGGAAGGGGAAGGAGAAGAATTTAGAGATCATCTAGTTCAGTCCCTTCATTTTAATAAAAAGCAAACCTAACTAAGGTGAGCTCAGGGAGGATAGAAACCTCCCATACAAAGAAGAGAAAAGTTCACTTGATCTTGATTTTCAATTCAAATGCAGTGAAAGCTGGGAGGGAGGGAAGGGGGGGGGGGGAGAGAGAGAGAGAGAGAGAGAGAGAGAGAGAGAGAGAGAGAGAGAGAGAGAAACTAAGCCCAGAATTCCCCAGCAAGCAAGGGAAGCCAGACAGGAAGGCAGAACCACAGGCTCCGAGCTGTGCCACCATGCCCAGGGCTCCTAGTGCAAATCTGTTGAAATCAAGTGGCTTTGGCCTTTTATAAAATTCAGTTTTTTTTTTTGTGAGTCTTTTCAAAAACTGGCCTGGAAAACACTATCATGTCTAGTGTGTGACAGTGACACAGGAAAGTTGGACTGGAATGTGCGGTGTTCCCCTGGGCAGGACGATTTCCCGGGCTCTTTGTCCGGTGGAGTCGAAGAATGAAACCACGGACGGAAGGTGGTATATTAAAGGTGGAAATTTATTGAGAAGAAAGCACAGACTCCCACGTGGGCAGGGGAAGAGTCCCACTGAGTCTCTTTTTCTATGGTTCATAAAGGCTGCAGATCTTTGTGCCTTGGTATTGCCTCTGGCCACTATTCCCTTACATTGGTTACTATAGTAACTTCTGCCACTCCCAGCTTCCTTGTCTTATGGAAATGTATCATTTTGTAGCTCTGTAGCCCTGTTCTTTTTCCATGGACCCCTTAATTTTCTAAAATTTTCTAAACCTGCCTATTTCAGCCCTAAAAACTCCTTTCAACAGCATCTCTCATTTTGGTCTGATTCTTTCCACTGGAGTATAAGGAAGTAGAAAAAGCTTGCATTTTCAATTTGTTTATGATGTCCTGGGCTCTGAGCCATTTGCAGGTCAGAGAAAAGAGACATACATTGAAATGTGATTCTTAAAAGAAATCCCCTAGCTGTTTAAATTGTGTAATTTAATACTCTGTAGGGGAAGGGTTGGAGGACTCAAAAGAAACCGAGCTTTACCCCTTGGCTAAGAAAAGCCCATTTTGGCCTCTTATTCCCAGTTGATGTCAGGGCTTAGAACATGAAGTTCTGTGTGATAGGGTTTACCTAGCCATACCTCTCTGTTATTTGCTTAAATATTTGTTTTTCCTTCTCAAGTCCTGTCATTCATACCAGAAATTTGAAGCCATTTTTATTTTGTTCTTTCTATAATAACTGTCAAAGGTTTTTGTTTGTTTTCTATCCTTGAAAGACCAAATCAACACTTCTGAGTGCCGCACACTTGTCATGAGGATATTAACTAGGATTTCCTCATGTTGTCCCTCTGGGACTCACAGTAAAATGATGGCCTCATAACGGGTCACTTTGGCTCTTCACTCACGCCCAGAGCACTTCTTCCCCTCGGCCCCTCTGATGTGTGAAAGTTGTATTTGTTTCCTTCCTCTGTTGCCTCTCCTGAAACATCAGGCTTTCTTCTGCGTGGCTATCGGACGCGGAAATAGACTGGCTCTCCTCCACAGCAATTTCCCTTCGGTTCCCTTCCTGGTATTTGAGCAGCACTGAGGGACTTGGGTCACTACTTCAGGATCCATAGTACGATACTTTACAGGAGGATGCAGAGAAATGAGTCTCAGACCTAATTCTATGGAACAGTTGCAGCAGGAATTAGAAATGTAGAAGTTAGAGTCCAGGGGAGAAATTCAATTTTAAGTTTAGTCGGTTGCCTGCTGCTGGGATAAACAAGGCATGCATCTGAACGTAAGTATGCCTTTGTGGAATTGGCCCCAGAAAGGTATCTGAAGTGATTAAAGCAAACTGGGAACTCATGAAATAAGCAGCAATACATTCATTTAGCCACATTGAAGGAGGTGGGGCCCAGTAAGTCAGGCCTGTTAAACTTATTTTCTGATTTTTCAATGTCCACTAGGTGTCTAATATATATATATGAATGGACACAAATATATACACATAACTGCTCCCAAGTAATCACTATGGTATGGTCAGTGTGTAATTTGCTGCCTTTATCCAGAAAGAAGCTTTGAGAATGAGAGTGTTAGCTATTTTATATTCTAAGTCACTGGGGAGGGCTGATCCTTCATCCTATATAATAAAAGCCTAATAAGCAAATTGACTGAATGGTGGAACAACCAGTTGCTATGATGCACACTGACCACCAGGAGGCAGATGCTCAACACAGGAGCTTCCCCCAGCCGCAGGCCCCAGGCCAGCCAAGTTGGGTGCCAGTGGGGGGTCCTCCCACCCCCAATCGCCCCGCTGGTCACCCCACAGATTGACCCTGATTGCCGGCCAGGCCTAGGGATGCCACCTGTGCAGGAATTTCATGTACCAGGCCTCTAGTTCCTTTATAACAAGCTACTCAGCAGGAGTTTGGAGGCAGGAAATACATACCTAACTCTCATTTGGAGTTGTTCTTTTATAGAAATTATGGAACCTGGAACTTAAAGGCAAGATTTTTAAAGTAACTTGTTCTCAGAAGCAATCATAAAAATTGACCTCATTGATTATTGAATAAGTAACTGGTAACTTCGACTCCTTATGTTCTGGCCTTTATGTCGGTGAAAGCCTAAAACTGTGGATAAAAATGGACCTGCAGTACAGGGTGGACTTGATGGTGGAGAAGATGGTCACGGATGTGACAGCGCTTCTTCCAAGTCAGTTCATCTCGGTCTTGCTCCCATGACTGAGGTACCAGCTTCCCTCACTGCGGCAGGACCCAAAGACAGTGGTCGCAAAGCTTCTTTGGGGGTAATGGAAATGCACTGAATCATGATCAAAGTGAGCGTCTTGGTGTGAGATTGTTTTTAAGCTTCCTAAATAGAATGAACCTGACCTACGAGAATATGGTACACACGATAGAATTGAAAGGAAGAGCTGAGGAATAGGGGAAGAGGAGAGTTTCCATCGGAAATGACTGGAGTTGCCAAACCGGTTTGGCTCAGTGGACAGAGCATTGGCCTGCAGACTGAAAGGTCCCAGGTTCGATTCCGGTCAAGGGCATGTACCTTGGTTGCAGGCACATCCCCAGTAGGGGGTGTGCAGGAGGCAGCTGATCGATGCTTCTCTCTCATCCATGTTTCTAACTCTCTATCCCTCTCCCTTCCTCTCTGTAAAAAATCAATAAAAAATATATCTAACTCTCTATCCCTCTCCCTTCCTCTCTGTAAAAAATCAATAAAAAATATATCTAATTCTCTATCCCTCTCCCTTCCTCTCTGTAAAAAATCAATAAAAAATATATTTTATTGAATTTTTACAGAGAGGAAGGGAGAGGGATAGAGAGTTAGAAACATGGATGAGAGAGAAGCATCGATCAGCTGCCTCCTGCACACCCCCTACTGGGGATGTGCCTGCAACCAAGGTACATGCCCTTGACCGGAATCGAACCCGGGACTCTTCAGTCCCCAGGCCGACGCTCTATCCAGTGAGCCAAACCAGCTAGGGCGAATAAAAAAATATATTTAAAAAAAAATGACTGGAGTGCTGCCGAGGGCCTGATGGTCACTGAGGTCGCTGCAGTGGGGCTAAGGAGGCACCAAGGTGACTACTTGACCTAGCAATAGTGTCCGTCTTTTTTCTTCTTTCTCTGCATCGTAGTCTACATAGAAATTGATCAGACACATATGGAGAGCACCCTGGGGTTGAAGGGTTAGTATTTTGATACCTTTGTAGCACATGTGCGGCCGCACACAGGATGGGAACCTGTGCTTTCAGGACAGGCATTGCAGTCTCACAGTCTGACAGTCTTAGTTTGACAGCTGGTCCTTGCATATTATGTTGACACCTGCTGCTGGGCCAGCTGGGAACTGGGAGGGCATTGGTGTGGACTTACTCAGCTGGGAGGCCTTCATTAGGAAAACCCCTCGGGGATCCCACCCTGCTCTCAGCGAGTGTCTCCTCTGCCCAAGGGGAATGGTAAGGGGTTGGGGGCACAGGCTGCCCCCTCTCAGCCTGGCCTGTGCCAAGAACAAGTTATACAGCAGCACAGCCGTTCACCATCAAACCTCACCACAAGAGCAGATATTCTGGCAAGTCTAAAATCTTGGCCAGTGTCGATTCCAGAACTTCCTTCACGTTTATAGACTCATTACATGCCCTGAACTTTAAGGGGAATTTGTCGTTTCCAAACAAAAAATACTCATGAATGTTTCCTCATTTAATTTTCACAATGACCCTGTGAGGTGGATATTATTATCTTGATGACTGTCCCAATGTGCTTTTTTCCTTATAAGCTGTTTCAACAAACATCACTTAACCATATAACACTTGTGGCCTACAGAATAACCACCTACCCACCCTGCCCCCCAAACATCATTATCCTAATCCCTGGATTCGGTGAATTTGTTAAAGTTACATGGCTACAGAGAATTGAGATTGCAGATGGAATGAAGTTTGCCAACTCCTTAATATAGGGAGTGTACCCTGAATGGTTTCGGTGGGCCCACTGTCAACCCAAGGGAACTCACAAGGGGAAGAGCAGGCCGAAGAGGGCAGAGTGATGCCATGTGAGAAGGACTAGCCCTGTTGCTGGCCTTGAAGATGAAGGGATGGGACCAGGAGGCAGAGTGTGGGTGGCCCCTGGGAGCTGGAAAAGGCAGGTGTGAGAGCACAGCCAGAGCCCTGCTCAGCTCTGCTGCTCTGAGTTGCTCTGAGTCCTTATATTCTTCTAAATTCTTTTTGACTTCGCCAGGGCAGTTCCTTCTCAAACCCTGCCCACTGTACTAGTTGTTGGGAACTTAGTCCAAGTTCCTCCTTTATCCTCTGCTCACTAGTAACAGGTGCTGGGTCCGAGCTCCTCTGCCTGGGGCTGGACCTCCTTGTATGCCAGATCTTAGACAGAGAAGCCATGAGAGGTTGTGGGTGTATAAGAATGAGTCTATATTGCAGGAGCCAGTGGCCATCTAGCCATCAGATGAAACAGTCCTCACAGCAATCCCATATAGGCAGCTGTACACCGGCTGGTAAATACATATCTTTCCCACAAGCAGCATCAGTCTCTGTACCACAGTTATTATCTGAGCAGCCGCATGCTGCCTCCAGACTCACCGCCTCACATCATAGCGCTACCTAAGCTCTCTGCCTTGGCAGCTTCTCTAGTCTCTCTGGCTCAGCAGCTTCTGTCTCCCCTGCCCAGCACACTGGCTGGTCTCTGTAGCCTCACATAGTAACTACGTCCGAGCGCTCCTCTCTCAACACACTGGCTGGTTAACGTGGTAGCTAGATCTGGGCTCTCTATGAGCTCCTAGCCTCACATCGTAGCAGTACCAGCTCTCAGCTCCATCTGAGCTCTCTAGCTCCCCCACCCCCACCCCAGCCTATTCTCTCACTGACTAAATGGTCAGTAACCTGTATATTACTCTAGAGCAGTAGTTCTCAACCTTCCTAATGCCGCGACCCTTTAATACAGTTCCTCATGTTGTGGTGACCCCCAATTTCATTGTTACAAATTGAACATACTTAAAGCATAGTGATTAATCACAAAAACAATACATAATTATATATGTGTTTTCCGATGGTCTTAGGTGACCCCTGTGAAAGTGTCGTTTGACCCCCAAAGGGGTCGCGACCCACAGGTTGAGAACCGCTGCTCTAGAGACAAAGAAAGCTAGTTGCCAAGAGTGACACCAATCATTTGGGTTACGGAAGGGCCCAGCGTATGGTGAGATCGCCGTGGCCTTGCAGCTGTTATGGTACCTTAGCCTAGGCGCAGGCTGGCCTTGGACATCCCAGCATAGAAACAACAAGGCCTCCACACTCTGAGTGGCCTTGGCTGCCTGGGGACTCTGGCGAGGTTCCCACAGCAAGGAAACAGATTCTCCCCTAGAGCTTCCGGGATGGAACATAGTCCTATCGACCACTTGATTTTCGCCCAGTTAAACATGTGTTGGACTTCTAACCTATAGAAGTGTAAGACAGTAAATTTTGAACTGTTTTAAGCCCCTAAATTTGAGGTAATTTGTTACAGCAGCCATAGAAAACCAAGAATTAGATTTTCCACCCAAAGGAATGGTCTATCAGCAGTCGGCAAACTCATTAGTCAACAGAGCCAAATATCAACAGTACAACAACTGAAATTTCTTTTGAGAGCCAAATTTTTTAAACTTAAACTATATAGGTAGGTACATTGTTATTAACTTAATTAGGGTGCTCCTAAGGCTTAGGAAGAGCCACACTCAAGGGGCCAAAGAGCCGCATGTGGCTCGAGAGCCACAGTTTGCAGACCACGGGTCTAGGTAATTAAAGTATGATATTTTGATGGACAGTTTTAATGTTTTAGATGGAACTATCACTTAAATATCATTTGCATTTCCTTAGTACATTAAGCAGGATACATGGACCACAATTTAGCTTTCTTTTAATAATTGTGGGCTACAGTTATGCACACAAAGGTTTGGTGCCTGGGGCTGTTGATATAAGAAAGGCTCTTAGCTATTACATGAAATGAGCCCAGCCCTGTTTGTTGCTGTTTTTTGAGTTCTTGGGACTTTTTTCTCTTCCTTCCTTTCTTTCTTTCTTTCTTTCTTTCTTTCTTTCTTTCTTTCTTTCTTTCTTTCTTTCTTTCTTTCTTTCTTTCTTCCTTCCTTCCTTCCTTCCTTCCTTCCTTCCTTTCTTTTTTTAAATTACTTTTTAGAGAGAGAGGAAGGGAGAGGGAAAGAGAAACATCAGCGAGAGAACAAAAACATCCATTGGTTACCTGCCTCCTCCACGCCCCCCTACTGGGGATTGAGCCCACACCCTGGCATGTGCCCTGACTGGGAATCGACCAGCAACCTTTCAGTGCACAGGACAACACCCAACTGAGCCACACCGACCAGGGCTCTCATTATTTCTTGCTGCTGGCTGTTTATAAGTTTCCGCCAGCCAACCCTAATGCTGCTTTTCATCAAACTTGCTAAAAAGAAGACTTAAATTATATTTAATTGAATTCAGAAAATATATTCTGAGTGCCATATATAAAATGTGCTTGGTCTTTCAGAGGATCAAACATAATATGAATACATCTATCAGTATTTCAGTGTATGTATATTTAACATTCACTACAATCCTGTGAGATCATTGGGAGACTAATAAACGCCTCCTTTTTGCGGGTTTATCTCTGTGTCTGACCTGAAGGGGAGAACACTGTCTTTTAAACTGATAGGTTTGAGGCTCTCAAGTTTGTGACCTTGAAAAGCCTGCATCTCTGAGAGGTGGGAGAGGAGAGCACAGGTCGGGCTGGGAAGAAGGCAGGAGGGTGGTAAAGAGCTTGGGTTTTATTCTAAGTGGAGAGAAGGAAGGAGAGAAGCAGCATGATCAGAGCAAAGATCACTTGACTACTGTGTGAAGAATAGATGTGGGGAGATGGGGGCGGGGGGGTGGGGTGGGGGCGGGGTGGAAGAGCCGCAGAAGTGGATGAGAGGAGACAGTTAATAAGCAGGCTATGCCAGCTGTCCAGGCAATGAAGCGGTGACTTCGACTAAGCAGTGGAGAGAAGGGGATATACTTTGGAGGGATAACATATCACTCAGACCTTAAAGGAAAGCGTTACGGTATTATGTTGGGCAAATATTCAGGCTATTTTGTGTCAGAGGGGAGCGATAACCCGACCAAGGCAAAAGGCCCCCAATATCATAGCAGAGGTATGCATAGTATAGAGATCTTGGCAGCATTTAAATCAAGACTGATGGCCTGATCTCAATGTCAGAAGCTTAAAATTGGGCCCAAACAAAGCGAGGGAAGCCCACTTCTTTGCTGCCCTTCCTTAAAAATAGCCTTTCTCTTGCTGTCCCCAGGACTAGTGTTCTGACTTTTGCGTGACCACTCAGCCAGGCCAGGCGGATTTCTGCCTGCTCCGGGCTCTGCCATATATGTCTGAAACCCACCAACTCTCCTGGAGAAATTGGAAACTTGGCAGAATGTTTACATGTGAATCTTGGCTTGTAGAAAAGCCAGTTTCTAATTGAACTTATCCCCAGACATTTGAATGCTGCCATCTCAAGCCTAAGAAAACCTGGAAAGCCTATACAGTATATCATCTGTTAATCAAACCGGACTTCAGAGGTTGACTTTCAGCTTCCTGGAGAGTTTCTAATTGTTTGAGGCAGGAAAGGATCCAGATGCTGAGAGAAGGATGTGAGATGCTTTGACCTAGACATCTGGCTGTGAATAGCAGATGCCAAGTTTTCCAAATCAAAGTGACATTTTCTAGCAAATGCTAACATTTACCATTCAAGTGTATTTTTTATTTTATTTTTTATAGGATTACCTCAGAAGGAGCCTGTTTTATAAACAGCCATAAACTCTTTGCATCTAGACAGAAGTTTGAGTTCTAGAAGATGTCATGACTGCTTATATTCCCTTAAAAGTCACCCCACCTCCAGAATGGTAACTGAGGCCCATCAATCACTCTTTGTTCTCTTTATTAGAAGTCATAAGAACACTAACTAAACCAATTGGTAGGAGTCATTTTTCTACATTAAAAATATTCTACCTAACAGCCCCAAAGTAAAAATTTCCTGCCTCTTTTTGTTTTTCATTTTTTAACCTCTAAACATGTTAATAATAGAATGCTCACAAGAAAGAAAACTTGCACATCCTTTCTAAATCCCTTGCAAATAAGCTTAGATTGATTTTTTTTTTAGTGTCAAAAACTCAAATCTTTTCTGCTTCAATGGGACTCTTCAACAAATTGACATTCACAAAGAGTGATTTGCTGGGTCCTGAGAATTTTAAGTAGTTAAGTCAGTGAAGTGAGCTCATATCCGTGTGGAAAATCACAACCAATGGCCAGAAGGGGATTCAAACAGTGAATGCCCATTGCCTGGAAGAGCTCAACGTTGGCTGCTCATTGGAATCACCCAAGAAGCTTTGAAAAATGCTGACTCTTGGGCTACACTTCAGACCAGTTAGGAGGGAGCCGAGCATCACTGTTTTCGAGGCTGTCCCAGTGACCCCAAAAGGCAGCCTCAAGGGAACCGCTACTGCATACCAATGATGTTTTACCTCCAGGCGCATCAGGGTTACTTAGGCATTTTGCTCCAAATGTACACAAACTCTAGAGAACTGGGATTTAGCATTCTCTGCATGAGAAGTTCATTTGACAAAGGGCACAAGGAAGTTGGCACGATTTGCTTCTCACTGTTCGTAAGCAGGTGTGCACCCTGTGATTGCTTTGAAGAACTGGGTAAGAACAGTTGGCACCACCTGAACAAAGTTGTTTCTCAAACCTGCTCGGTGATTACATTGTATTTCTCAACTAAAGAAAAGGCAGGACCTTAGAAGGACAATGAAAGAGGAAGCTTAGTAATTACCTGTTCCACCAGGTGCCAGGACACCTATATAAGTAAAGGGGTGAGTAAACACTGCCCACTCAGGAACTTGGCTTCCATACAAAATCCAGGGCTTCTGTAAACCAGTAATCATGGGACAATAGGAGGAAGCTGGGACTGTTTCTAATTGGGGAGAGAAATCACTCCCAACAGAAAGATACTCCCACCCCAACTCTAACTCTCTCTCTCTCTCTCTCTCTCTCTCTCTCTCTCTCACATACACACACACACACACACACACTCAAGACTTTACATCTGAAGAAACTGATATGCATATGAGATGAAAATGTTCTTTATAAAGGAACCGCTGTGTTTAAAAATGATTAGACAATGAAGGTCACAGCTGAATTCCATTGTCTCAATCTTCCTGAAGTAATCCAAATTATGATGTGTTAATTGAGTAAATAAAAATTGATCTTAACAAATGAACAAAGGAAGATTAATCCCCCTACCACCAGCAATGATTATGTGTCTTGGCCTCTGCTCTATATCTACCTAATAGCTCTCAAAGTTGTTATTCAGAAAGCACAGGTTAGCAGAGGTTTTTGTGTGGCTGAAACTGGTAAACATCTGGGAATCCAGGTGCTCACCATTTAAATTTTCTGTTCCTTCATCAGATGAAACTGTCACATTATTTTGTCTAATGATACCATCATTATCATATTCATTTGAGTGACAAAATGCCAGATTTGTGCTCATCAATTTTCTGCTGCATCTTTCCAAATCAAAGAGCTTTTTCTTTTTAAATCTATCAAATTAGCATGGTGGGCTCAGGCAACAGAGAGGAAAATTTCAGTAGTGATATTCAAAAATTAGATACTATCTTAGTCCATCACTGTAACTCATGAATTTAATTTAGTGCTGTCAAAATGTACCATTTAAGCTTGAATTGCTCTAAATTTAATTATGTGTATCAAGACAAATATTTAAGTGTGAAAATTTCAACATAAGACATAGAAAAGTAAAGATAATTGAGAGAGGAAGAATAAAAAAACATTCTATACCGATCTGCTAATCTATATAATTCTAATTCCTGTGACTGAATTAAAATAATAACTTTGTTTTTCAAGTATTAACAATGATGTTTTGTTTACAAACATATTAAAGCAAGTATAGTGAGTAGAAATCACATGAAAAATAGTTATAAGGGTTGAAAGTTCTCTAATAAGTTAACAAATGTTTTGAGGAGAATGACTAAAAGGAAGTGAAAAGCAACATACCTTAGTGGTTAGGCACTTTGGCTCTGAAATCAAATAAAATGAGCTTAAATTATGGTTCACCCACTTCTTTGTGAAGGGGAAAAGTTATTTGACCATTCAAAGCCTTATTTCAATGCTGCCCAACTCATATGTTTATTGTGAGAATAGAAGTAAAGAACATGTGTGACTTACAGTAAGTGCTCAGCAGTGGTAAGCTGTTATTATTAACAGCACAGATTATGATAGTTTTCTATATATCACATTACATTATATTGAACTAGAGGCCCAGTGCATGGATTCGTGCACTGGTGGGGTCCCTCAGCGTGGCCTTTGGGGATAGGGCTGAAACTGGCATCCAACATCCTCCAAGGGATGTAGTAGTGTGGGAAGCGGCAGGCGGCCAGGGAGGAACAGCTCCCGCTCATCCCAGCCCTGCTCATCCTGGTCAGCTGAGGGGCACTCCCCCTGTGGGAGTGCACTGACCACTAGGGGGCAGCTCCTGCAGTGAGCGTCTGCCCCTGATGGTCAGTGTGTCTCTTTCATATCAATGTTTCTCTCTCTGTGTCTCTCCCCATTCCTTCCACTCTCTCTAAAAATCAATAGAGAAAAAAAAATCCTCTGGTGAGGATTAAAAACAACAATAAAAACAAACAAACAAACAAACAAAAATGCCTTGGACTTTTGGTATGTATTCAAAAAGAGATCTCAAGCATGCCAAAGACTAAGATAAGTGGTGTGACAGTTAAAAGCATGGGTTGTGGGGTTAGACTGCCTTGATCAAATAGATTCTCCGTGGGACCTTGGAGAAGTTATTTACTCTTTTTACTAGAGATGCCCTCAAAATATCCATATAAATGCTGAGCATAGTCCCTCTTATATTTTCATCATCCTCAGATGGGTCGTCACAGTGATGATCTTGGCCTGTGGCTTTGCAAGTGTTCGTATGTGTGAATGTGTGTGGGTGTAGGTGAGTGTACTTTAAGTGTTCCTGGGAACTGTTATCTCCAGCACAATTCCAAGGAATGGATGAAACAGAAGAGGGGACAGGTACTTTTAAAGGGGTAGGATGCACACATATGAGGATTTATGAAATGTAATTGCTATTGTGTTGGCTCCCTGAAGATTTCTGTTCTTCACAAATATCTACTCAGTTATTTAAAAGTATTTTCACAAATGTTTATTGAATGTCTACTATGTCCACTGTTACAGGCACTGGGGAATGCAACAGTGAGCAAAACATGAAGTACCTTTCCTTGCTTACATCCTAGGGAAGGGAGACGGGCAATAAATAAACCAGTAAATATACAGTGTATGAGATGGTAACCGTGTAATAGAGAAAAATAAAACAAGCTGGAGGGTTTGAGAAGTGTGGAATTATTTTATTTTATGGAGCCTCCTGCTGCCTTGCCTTCCTGACTTGTATTAGTTCCATTAGGGGAGCATATTTGCATGCAGATAGAGGGCTATCGCAGTACAATCAGCTGGCATGGGTCTAGGATAGGCTGGGGCTGCCAGGTGGGACACTCTGAAGAAACAACAGTTCTTTGCATGAGGAAATTCTGAGAATATAGCTGTGTACGATTGTACTATGGAAGAGACACTGAGGGCGATATCAAAAGCATAGAGCTGGAAAGGAACCTAGAGCTAGAAGCTGAATGGTGTACTTCAGCATTTCCTAACACAAAGTAACATTTCCAGATATGAACTTCTGAGAAGACAGAATAAAAGAACAGCAACATTAAGTTGGCATTATTATGGACACTTAAGAATTGATAGCATTGATTAATTATGTAAAAGAAATCCTGGGATTTATATAGAAGGATGCCATGAAGCCTCACTGTCCAGTTAGGAGGGAAGAGAGTGAGAGAGCAAAGAAGACATCTATAGGAAGAGAATACCTAGCAGAGGGATTAGTAAATGCAAAGTCCCAGAGACGGGAACATCCAGATTGTTTTATGAGCAGCAAGGAGACCCAGGGAAGAGATGAGGCCACAGAAGGGTGGGGGGTGGAAGGTAAGCAGAATACATAGGGCCATTAGAAAAATGTAAAGGCTTTGGCTTTTATCTGCATGAAAGGGGGAAGCCAGTGGTGGGTTTTTGAGTGGAAAGAGTGACATGATCCAGTTACATACTAAAAAGGTCCCTCTAGCTACTCTGCATAGAATAGACTGAAGGAAGCTGGTAGTGGAGGCAAAGATGGAAGCAGAGAGCCCTATTAAGAAGTAATTAAAATGGATAAAAGACTTAAATGTAAGTCACAAAACCATAAAAGTCCTAGAAGGAAACATAGGCTGCAAAATATCAGACATCTCTAATAGTAATATTTTTGCTGATAAATAAATAAACAAATGGGATCACATCAAACTAAAAGGCTTCTGCACAGCAAAAGAAACCATCAACAAAATAAAAAGGGAATCCACTGTCTGGGAAGACATATTCGCCAATGATACATTTGATAAGGGGTTAATATTCAACATTTATCAAGAACGTATAACTCAATACCAAGAAGACAAACAATCCAATTAAAAAATGGGCCAAGACCTGAATAGACACTCTTCCAAAGAGGACATACAGATGACCTTTAGACATATAAAAAATGTTCAACTAATCATAGAGAGATGCAAATTAAAACCACAATGAGACATCACCTCACACCTGCCAAAATGGCTACTATCAATAAACAGCAAATGCTGATGAGGATGTGGAGTAAAGGGGAACCTAGTTAGTACATTGTTGGTGGGCATGCAGACTGGTGCAGCCATTATGAAAAACAGTATGGAGTTTCCTCAAAAAATTAAAAATGGAACTCCTATTTGACCCAGCGATCCCACTTCTGTGAATATATCCTAAGAATCCCCCCAAAAACAATTGGAAAGAATGTATGTACCTCTATGTTCATAGTAGTGTTGTTTACAGGAGCCAAGATATGGAAAACAGCCCAAGTGCTCATTGGTCGATGAGTGGCTAAAAAAGCTGTAGTACATTTACACAATGAAATACCACATGACTGTAATGAAGAAGGAAGTCTTACCCTTTGCAACAGCTTGGCTGGACCTGGAGATTATTATGCTAAGCAAAGTAAGCCAGTCAAAGAATGACAAATATGTGGAATCTAATAAATGGATGATAAAAATAGAAACAGAGACATAGATACATGGAACAGACAGACAGCTGTCAAAGGGAATTGGATAAAGGAAGGTGAAGGGATTAGCCAAAGAACGTATATACATAACCCATGGACACCGACAACAGTGTGGTGATGGCCAGAGGGCAACGGCACTGGGTGGAGGTGAAAAAAGGGGGGAGAAATGGGGACATCTATAATAGAGTCAACAATAAAAATAAAAAATATTAAATGTGTACATGAATATGTAATACTTTCAACAATAAACAATTATTAAGAATCTCAAAAATTTGTACATGAAAAAAGAATAAGTAATTGCAATAATCCAGTCAGACTTAAAGTTGGATTAGCATCAAGGCTATGGAAGTGGTGATATTCGGGATATAGTTCAAAGGTAAAGTGGTCAGGGTTAACTGCTGGATCAGCTGATCACAGGTGACAAAATGTTCTGTATGTTAGTATGTTGTCTCATTTAACACTCCCAACAAGGTGAGAGGCAGTTGTTGCACTTCCTAAGAGGGAGTGTTAATGATCTGTGGTGTTAATATGTTACAGGCATGTGATCTTGAACTTGGTCTTCTTATTCCCAGCTGCCTCTTCCTGTACAGGACCCTTTCCCCACCAGTTCTTTTAAGGCCCCTTAAAAAATATCCTACAACATCTATGTAACAAGCATCTTAGTTCAGTTCTTAGTGCCTTCCTATTTCACATCAATTCTATTACACCACAAAGCATTCCCCAGACTTACCCAATGGCTTCATAGTGTCCAGAGGAGAAAATTCAAACTCCTTGAGCTGGTTCAGCAACTTCTTTCTTCATCTGGTGATAGGCAGTCTCTTCAGCTTTGTCTCTGACTGGACTCCCCAACTCTACCCTGGCCCCCAAACCCTCAACACCACATACCTGCACCAAACACACACACACACACACACACACACACACACACACACACAGGCACATTAGTTTATTATACTCATAAAACTACCTTAACCTTATTAGGTGTAGTTCCCAGTTTAATATGGCCACTTCAGTGTATATTTTCTGATCTGGAAGAACAGAGAGCAAAATTTGTCAATGGAATAAAACAGAAAGTATGAATCAATCCTCTTGGGAAATAGTTATTAAAATCTCAGATATCACAAAGACCTCCTGTTAGGTTTTTATCTTTGTCTCCTCAGCATAAAATAACTTGTATTTAAAATATTTCAGGAATAGGGCTGGTGAGGGAAGAGGATGTGACGGGGATATGGAGTCAGGGAGATTTTGAAGTAGGCAAGTTATTTCCTTGAACAAAATTAGAATTTAAACAGCATGACGCTGATTTCCCCCCCTCCCTCTAATGGTGAGGAATAAATGAAAATTAACAGCATCTTTACTGCGATCAAACATAAAGTGATTCTTTCTAGCTTAGTACCTTATAAAAAGCAAGTTAATTTCTACCCCTGGGATAAACAGTCTCTTAAAGGCCTGTGAATGAAAACTCAAATGCGACCTTTGGCAATTTTGTTCACTTTAGGGTCTATTTGCTTTTGTGTAAAAGCAAGCACAGTATGGGAGGGGCAATTGTTTAGTCTCCAGACAACCTTTCGGCTCTCTCGGTGGCTCTCGGGCTGTGGTGCATCTGTGGAGAGAGCCACAGAAAGCAGCTCTCATTCTGGATTTTGGCGTGCAGGATGCCTTTCTCCCGGAGCCGTCATGGCACCAATATAAGGCAATTTGGCTGGATTGACTTCATCAGGAATTGAGCTGTAATGCATTTTAGTTTAGTATCTCCCTCCCCCCCATGGAGGGTGGGAGAGTGTCCCAACTCCTAATCGTGATTACTTATGTGTACAACTCCCCGTTTTTTCATTTCCTCTCCTTGTAAAATGAGTCTGACTGGCTGGCTGAAGTTACAGAGAGGAAAAGCTACGCACAGACTTTCTGATCATTCAGCTCTCTCCTAAAGAAAATTAAATTGATTCTGTTATGCCAGTACTTTGTTTCACTGGCCTATGCATAAGTAGTCACTTCTGAAAAATGGCAGGTCCTACATTAGGGTCAATTGGTGAAATGATTGGCAACCTCAGTGGTTCTATAATAATGATTTTTATTTTTATTATTTTTATATTTATTAAATTTGTTGGGGTGACATTGGTCAACATGAACATACTATACTAGTGTCCTGGTGCATGGATTCATGTACATTGAAAGGAAATTAATTAGAAGAAATATTTTAATATCGCTATTTGCCCTTTCTCTATAATAGAAGTGTCAACCAAATTCACAATCGACAATGACAGATCAAACCACACATGTGCGATTGGCGCCAGCGAGAGCTTTATATGTATTGTGCATGTGTGAGTCAACTTAGCCTTTTATATATATACTAGAGGCCCAGTTCACAAAAATTTGTGCACCGGCCGGGGGGGTGAGGGGGGGGAGTTCCCTCAGCCTGGCCTGTGCCCTCTCACAGTCTGGGATCCCTCGGGGAATGACCACATGCTGGCTGAGGCCTGCTCCCCAGGGAATAGGGCCTAAGCTGGCAACCAGACATCCCTCTGGCAGCCAGGCGGCCCTCGAGGGATGTCCACTTGCCAGTGGGGAGAAGACCTAAGCTGCAGTCGGACATCCTTAGTGCTGCTGAGGAGGGAGAGGCTCCCAGCACCACCGCTGTACTGGCAGCCGTCAGCCTGGCTTGTGGCTGAGCAGAGCTCCTCCATGTGGGAGCTCACTGACCACCAGAGGGCAGCTCCTGCATTGAGCGTCTGCCCCCTGGTGGTCAGTGTGTGTCATAGTGACCAGTCATTCCCAGTCTTTCTGCTGTTAGGGTCAGTTTGCATATTACCCTTTTACTATATAGGATAGAGGCCTGGTGCACGGGTGGGGGCCAGCTGGTTTGCCCTGAATGGTGTCCTAGATCAGAGTGGGGGTCCCCACTGGGGTGCCTGGCCAGCCTGGATGAGGGGCTGATGGCTGTTTTCAGGCTGGCCACACCCCCTTCAGGGTGGTGGTCCCCACTGGGGTGCCTGGCCAGTCTGGATGAGGGGCTGAGGGCTGTTTTCAGGCTGGTCAAGCCCGCTGGTGACTGAAGCTCCCATTCTCTCCTTTCTTTCTTTCTTTTTTTTTTTTTTTTAATTCTGGGGTTTATTTACCTTCTATAATTGAAACATTGTTGAGGCTCCAGCTTGGAGTCCTTGCTGGCTGAAAGCAAGTATCTGGTGCTTGTTTAGCTTCTATAATTGATACTTAGATGCTTTTGGAGCTCGGAGCTGGGCCAGGCAGGCGGGGAAGCTTGGCTTCCTCCATCACTGGAGCAAGCAAGCCTCCTGTTCGCTTCAGCTGCCTGGCTGCCGGCCGCCATCTTTGTTGGCAGTTAATTTGCATATTTCCCTGATTAGCCAATGGGAAGCGTAGCGGAGGTATGGTTAATTACCATGTTTGTCTATTATTAGATAGGATAGAATAAACTTGCTTAATTAGACCTGCTTTCTTATTTAGCTAAACTTTTACCAGCCCAGTGAAGCACCCCAACTTCCTTCTCTTTCAGGTAATTGCACACAGTAGTAAATATCAACATGAAGCAGCTTATTATTGTAGATCATGCAGGGAGAACAAAGGGTAAAATATTTAACTGTAGCAGTGTTTAACTATATTCTGCACAGTGAGAAAACCTGAGGTCATTTTCAAGTTCCACCATTTCTTATTTCTTTTCAGTTGGGTCAAGTTTCTAAACTTTCTAAATCTCCATTTTCCGGCTAATGAAAAGAAAATAGGATTCTACCGAGGCTCCTATCTACCTACTCCAGGACTTCTGTGAGGATCAAATGAGATGAGGTATGGGAAAACGCTTCACAAGCATTTGGTTAAACTGTAAAATGTTTGCACCTGGCTGTAGAAAGCGCCTGGGAAGGCACATGAGCTGATTGTCAGCTGAGTTCAGTGGCATTGGCAGAGCCATGTCTTGTAAACATACCTTGCCAGAGGCAGGTATGTTGTCAGCCTGACCTTTAGCTCAGGTGTCAGGGGGTGGGTTTCATTATCTAAGTTCAGACAGGGGCCAGGAACGAATGCAATTATCTGTGCTCAGCTAGGAGTGACAATTACAAAGAAGCTACAAGAATGAAGAATTGCAGCTTGATCTTTAACCGTGATTTCACATAATTTCCTTTGAAATTCTAGTTAAACTTTCTGGTATCATGCTGTATGTAATAAACGTGCTGCACTAGCTCTGGGTCACTGTCTCTCCATCTGAGGAAAGTGACCCAGCTTCACTTAAAGTACGGTCCACCTGGCCCCAGCTTTACTTGAAGTCTTTGTGTCTGTCTCTTTTTTTCCTTTTCTCAATCCCCAGCCGCCCCTACTCAGGAATTGTCTGCTCTCTAGCCATGCTGGTCGCAGCCAAGAGAGAAAATTTATACCTGGCTATAAAGCAAGTCAGGTTCCTGGGCTGAAGAAACTCCAAGGAGGCTAGTCACTAGGGAGAGGAAGCCTGGTGTTGCTATGTGACGTCATTACCCAGAGCCCACAGCAACCATTTCTGGGCTGGGCTGGGCTGTGGGCAGCATTGGCTGTGATTTGGAGGGGTGTCACTCTGGGATGGTGGCGTAGTCTGTGTCCCACTTTTGGGGAAGCCAAGTGTTGGTTTGTCGGCGCCAGGTCTGTGGTGCCATTTATTTTTAAATGGCCAGTGCACGTCATGGCAGCTCCTGTGTTGAGCGTCTGCCCCCTGGTGGTCAGTGCACATCATAGCTACTGGTCAAATGGATGGACACTTAGCCTTTTATATGTATAGACTAGAGGCCCGGTGCACAAATTTTTGTGCACTCGGCGGCGGGGGGCGGGGGGGTCCCCCAGCCCGGCCTGTGCCGTCTCACAGTCTGGGACCCCTCGGGAGATAACGACCTGCTGGCTTAGGCCTGCTCCCGGTGGCAGAGGGCAGGCCCAATCCCTAAGTGCAGCCCCTGGTCAGGCTCAGAGCAGGGCCGACTGGGGAGTTGAGGCGCGGCCCCATCATGCACAGAGCAGGGCGGATCGGGAGGTTGCAATGCCACCCTCAGTCATGCTCAGGATAGACTGATTGGGGGGTTGGGGCATCGCCCCCTGTTACACTCAAGGCAGGGTCAATGGGGAGGTTGCGGCGCCACCCCCTGTCACGCACAGAGCAGGGCCGATCAGGGGGTTGGGGCACTGCCCCCTGTCACTGACAGAGCAGGGCCCATCAGGGGGGTTGGGGTTCCGTACCCTGTCACATACAGAGCAGGGTCGATCAGGGGGTTGGGGAGCTCCTTCCTGTCATGCACAGAGCAGGGCCGATCAGGGGGTTGAGGAGCTCCCTCCTGTCACTCACAGAGTAGGGCCGATAGGGGAGTTGGGTCACCGCCCCCTGTCACATACAGAGCAGGGCGGATCAGGGGGTTGGGGCGCTGCACCCTGTCACACACAGAGCCGCAGGGCAATTGGGGGATTGGGGAGCTCCCCCCCTATCAGGCACAGAGCAGGGCTGATCAGGGGGTTTGGGTGCTGCCCCCTGTCATGCTGATCCTGGTGCCGGGAGCCTTGCTGCTCCACTGATCCCGGTGCCGGGAGGCATGTTACCCTTTTACTATATAGAATAGAGGCCTGGTGCATGGGTAGGGGCTGGCTGGTTTGCCCTGAAGGGTGTCCTGGATCAGGGTGGGGGTCCCCACTGGGGTGCCTGGCCAGGCTGGCTGAGGGGCTGAGGGCTGTTTTCCCACTGGCAGTTGACTAAAAGCTCCCAACCACTCCTTGTTTTCTTTTTTTAAATTTTATTCTGGGCCAGCTTTAGCTCTGAGGCCTCGTTGCTGAAAACATGGATACAATGTTGCAGTCCGGGGCTGACTGAAAGCCGGTTTTGTTTAGCTTCTTATTTGCAACATAGTAATAGTTGCTTAGAGTTGCAGTTGAGAGGCCAGCAAGTGAGGCAAGGAACGTTGGAGTCTGCAGTTCCTGGAGGAAGCAAGTCTCCCTGCTCGCTTCAGTGCATGGCTGCCAGCCGCCATCTTGGCTGACAGTTAATTTGCATAAGGATACGCTGATTAGCCAATGGGAAGGGTAGCGGTCGTAAGCCAATTACCATGTTTCTCTTTTATTAGTGTAGATAGGTTTCAGGTGTGGGTTTCTATGTTACAAGATCTGTATATTGCACCGTGTGCCCACTATCCAAAGTCAAATCTTCTCCTGTCACCTTATAGTAGGACCCTTTACCATTAACCCACACCCCCTTCCATCTGCCAATCACCACACTGCTGTTTGTGTTCACAAGTTTCAGTTTAATATCCTACCTATGAGTGAAATCATATAGTTCTTAGCTTTTTCTGACTGACTTATTTCACTTAGCATAATGTTCTCAAGGTCCATCCATGTTGTTGCTATTTCGTCATTTCTTATGACTGAGTAGTATTCCATTGTGTATATGTGCCACATCTTCTTTACCCAGTCCTCTATCATGGGACACTTTGGTTGTTTCCATGTCTTGGCCATCATGAATGATGTTGCAATGAACACAGGGGTGCATATATCTTTGAGAATACATGATTTTGAGTTTTTTGTGTGTATATACCTAGGACAGTGATGGCGAACCTATGACACCGATGTCACCTCTGACACATGAACTCATTTTTTTGGTTGATTTTTCTTTGTTAAATGGCATTTAAATATATAAAATAAATATCAAAAATATAAACCTTTGTTTTACTATGGTTGCAAATATCAAAAAATTTCTATATGTGACACGGCACCAGAGTTAAGTTAGGGTTTTTCAAAATGCTGACATGCCAAGCTCAAATGGTTCACTATCACTGGCCTACGAGAAGGATTGCTAGGTTGTATGGTAGCTCTATTTTTAATTTTTTGAGGAATCACCAGACTGCTTTCCATAGTGGTTGTACCAGTCTATTTTTTCACCAGCAGTAAATGAGTGTTCCCCTTTTTCCACAACCTCTCCAACACTTGTTGTTGCTTGTTTTGTTGATAATGGCCACTCTAACAGGTGTGAGGTAAGTTTTGATTTGCATTTCCTTAATTGTCAGTGAGATTGAGCATCTTTTCATACATCTATTGGCTGTTCGTATGTCTTCGTGGGAGAGGTGTATTTTCAGGACCTCTGCTCACTTAGGTTGTTTGTTTGGTGTTGAGTTTTATGAGTTCTTTATATATTTTGGAAATTAAATCTTTGTAGGACCTACTGTTTGCAAATATCTCCCATCTGGTTGGCTGCCTCTTTGTTTTGTTGTCAGTTTCTTTTGCTGTGCAGACGCTTTTTATATAAAAACGATTTTTAAAGGAAAATACAAGTATGACCTTCTGGTAGAAATTCAATAAAGTACTAATTTCCAAATGTATAAAACAAATAGATTGGGGGTGTGGTCATATAGTTATTGAATAAGAAGAAACTATTTCTTACTCTAGCAATTATTTGCTATAAATTTATTTATATCCATGTGTTAATAATAATCTCATGAAAATGTAAGCATTCCTGAGGAAATGTAAGCATTCCTGAGGAATGTTAGGTTATTATGGACCACAGGAATTGGGGTAGATTAAGTTATTGTTCAAAATATTTATGTATTGGACTTGGCATGTGACCTGCTTGAGATTCATGGTGGGCAGGATGCAACTCCACGCCTTTTGACTTTGAGCTCAGTGTGTGCCTTGCTTTGGCCAGAGGGATATTAGACTTGAAATGTGATTGCATATTGGCCTTGATCTCTTCCATTTCTGCTATTCCCATACTTCCCCCAAGAAGCTGCTGTCCCTTCAGCCTGGGCCCCAGAATGACATGTGTGGAGAAGACCAGCAATCAAGTTTGATCTAGGCCAGCCAACCTTCAGCTGACCAGTATACATGTATCCATTGTTTTAAGTTCATATACTTTTGGGTGGTTGGTTATGCAGCAATAGCTAACTAATACAATCCTAACTACTATTAATGGGACACTTATTGATTAAAGGTGCTAAGCAGGCATTATCTCATTTAATTCTTAGTTCAAGCCTCTGGGTGAGATATCATTCTCTAAATTTTGAAAGAAGGTATAGATAATGTCAGAGCCAATATCTGAACCCAGACTTTTATGACTCCAAAGTCAATGCTGTTAAATGCTTCTAGAATATAATAATTATTCATTAAAATCAATAACTGGTTCTAACAGGACCTAAATCTGACCTTCCTACCAAGACCTAGAGGCCATGTGTGATCTGTCCTCCTCTGTGATCTCCTTCCATTTTCCTCCAAACCTCCAACTTGCTACACTTTTACCTAGCTGAAGCTTTTGTGTGTGTTTTTATTTTCACGGACATATTTTCTTTGTTCTTTCATGGCTGGCCTTTCCCCATTCTTTGGATTTCAGAAAGGGCTACCTGCCAACTTAAAGTAGCTGCCTCTTCGTTATTTTCTCTCTCATCACCCTGCTTGTTTCCCTTATAGTATTACCACAGGTTGTAATTATTTTGTTTGCTTGCTTTCTTTCAATTGCCCCTACCAAATGCAATTCCACAAGAGAAGGGCATGTTTGTCTTGCATGCTGCTGTACCCAGGGCATCTAGTGCAGTGTTTTGAACATGTTATGTGCTCAATCACTATTTGTAGAATGAGTGAATGAACAGAAGAGTAATATGACAGGATATAGAGAGCAGTGGGGAGCTGCAAACCTATGCTGAACATTGTGGAAGGGAACCCTGAGAAGCTAGAGATAGAGTCTGAGTTTGGGGCAGTGGGCACAGCAGGAGGGAAGGCTGTAGAGATAAGGGGGAAAGTGTCAGAAGCAAACGTTTCCCACGTAGAGCTTGCACTGAGTACTTGAGTCTTTATTCTTGGGTGACACTTCAAACCAGAATATTCACTATAGAAAACAAATACTGGTGTGAGTATGATTATTTGAACCGTATCTTTTATTTTCTTAGGGTTATAAAAAGTGATTAATATAAAAAAGAAAAAGGAAACGTATCATAATAACTTATGCAAAGGGAGCAAGTGTGCCTATGCCAAGCAGGACCCTCAATGAACGGTCTCCTCTCACTGCTGCACTCACACTGGATCCTGAGGAGATTCGTGAGGGAGGCTCAGACTGGAGGCTAGAACATTAAGGAGTCTCACTGGTGACTTTTCTTGGGGTAGAAGTGATATACAGGCAAGAAAACCAACAAGGTCTTGACAAGATGAAGTGTGCCATTCCCATACTTCCCCCAGGAAACTGCTGTCCCTTCAGCCGGGGCCCCAGAATGACATGTGTGGAGAAGACCAGGAATGAAGTCTGATCTAAGCCAGCCAACCAGCCAACCTTCAGCTGACCAGTATACATGTATCCATTGTTTTAAGTTCATATGCTTTTTGGTGGTTGGTTATGCAGCAATAGCTAACTAATACAATCCTAACTACTATTAATGGGACACTTATTGATTAAAGGTGCTAAGCAGGCATTATCTCATTAAATTCTTAGCTCAAGCCTCTGGGTTCTGAAAGAGTTGGTTTCATGCTGGAGTAGTACATTGGGTTTAGGGTAGACTTCTTAATCCAACTGTGCAATGATGCAAAATGATACTCAAGTGTTATGTTTTATTGTATTTATTTATTATTTTTTTTATAGTTCAAAGATTCCTTTTTTTAATTTAAATTATTTATTGTTTAAAGTAATACATATGTCTCCTTTTCCCCCCATTGACCTCTTCTTGGCCGCTCCCCCCCAGCACATGCCCTCACCCTCAAGTATTATATTTTAAACTAAACCTTGCTTCTAATGCCCAGCCATACAAGTCACGAATTGTTTATTCCAGCACATCAGGGGTGATTTGTGAATGTGCTAGCTAAGAACAATAGTTTGTTCCTGTTTTTCTCTGTGGAATCCAGGTTGGTATTTATTGAATCTTTTCATTTATTGATTTTTCTAACAAGTATTATTAAGGTCCTTCCTTCTACATTACAATATACTATGCCGATCAAAGGAGTAAAGACTCCGGACTTATGCAGGAGCACTGGAGTATCTAGGGGGCGGGGGTGGGCGTATAACATCTCCTTCTTGCATTCCTAACAAAGGGAAAAACCTAGAGTATCCCACTATATTTTCCCCGAGAGTGATTTAATATGATACAGTATAAGAATGGAGTATGGCATTTTAAAAAGGGACAAAGAAGAATGAAAACGAATGTTTTAAGCATAGGAAATACATGGTGCCAGTTCTTTACTTCGATTTACTCATCTCATCCTCATAGCAATGACTGCAGGAGGTTGGCACTCTTATTACACCTCTTTTTCAGGTGAAAAAACGGAGGCACAGGAATTTAAGGAAACTGGCATCACCACCCAGCTAACAAATGAAAGCACCAGGACTCCAACAAAGCCAGACTGGCTCCAGAGTCCATGCTCTGCAAATCGTAAATTAACTAAATCCTAAGGAATAGTTCTGTTATCAGTGGGGTGCTTTCTGTGTCCCCACCTGTTGCTGGTGGAGATGGGCTTTTGGGGGTACCATAAGGAAAAGAATTTCCTGAGATCCCCATGGGAGAATGAGTTATTTTAGAAAGGTTTAATTAACTCTCTGAGCTTCCAAGGTCCCATCTCCCCTTCCATAACACCATGGAAAAAGTCCCATTGTTGTCTTCAGCAGGGCTAAGATCAAAGCCACTGCCCAGAGTTTCCACTCCATATTTCCACCATCTGGTCCAGCATATGGCTAGGTTTGCTTGTGTTCCCAGCTGCAGCCCATTGCTTGTAGGGTCTACCCTCCTAGCTAATGACCCTTGTTCCCAAGCTAGACTGACACACAAGCAAGCCTTCCCTACATCATCCCCACTTCACTGTGCATGCATCCATTTCCCCTTTGTTGGACCCCTTCCCCCAGTGGCTGGCAGGGAATAGACCAGTGGTTCCTAGGAGTGTGAAGTTGCAGCTTCCTGGTGAAGCTGCCCAGATAACTATGCTTATAATGTCTTTCCTCTCCTTTGGTCCTTTCCTATTATTAATATTAGCTAGCTGGTTACGAGGGTAACAGTACTATTGATACTGTGAGAAACTTCCAGCATTCCCTAAGTGAACAAGGAATTCATCCCTCAACCCCTCACACACGTGAATTCAATGAATGAAATGCCTTGCCCTCTTTGCCAAACCCCTTTCTTAAGCTTCAGCCCAGATGCAACACCTCTTGAAAACCTCCGTGGTTTCTCCAGTCTGGATTAGGTCTCTTTCTTCTATGCTCTAATAGCTCATTGTACTTATGTCATTCACCTTCAACACCATGTGTCTTTGTGCTAGCTACAGAGAATCTATAATAATAAAAGCACAATATGCTCATTAGACCGGATGTCCTTCCAGATGACCTTCCGGATGAAGCCGGGACTGTGAGGGAAGCCTGGATCCCCAGTGCTGGAGGAAGCCCAGATCTCATGTGCCAGAGGGAAGCCAGTGCAAGCAGCCGGGGGAAGAAAGGCCTATTCTTGCACGAATTTCGTGCATCAGGCCTCTAGTTTCTTAATAAAGGCCAGTTATGAGGATTATACATATAAGATACTATATTTAAGTGTACAATTAGTGATTACTATTTGGAAAGATTCCCTATTATTATTTCTCCAACTTGATTTTACAACACTCTGCATCATCAACAAGCTTTCTTTAAGCTGCTTTCTTTAAACTGGTCTTTCAGTCTGGGGGCCCTCAGAGCTCTGCTCCACCTCCAGGCCTTTCACAGGTAGCCTTCCTGCAGGAGTGCTCCCCGCCTTGCTCTCTCTTTATCTGCCTTCTTCACCTCACTCAGACTCCAGGTAGGCCTTGTCTGACTGCTTATATTGTAGGCTCCATCTTGTTATCTTTCAGTGTAACCCTGTTTGTGTCTTACATAACGGATCAGGGTAATCTGTTCAAATATTAATTTGCATTTCTTTTTGCTGGCATAGAAGAGAATAATGAAAGCCATTGTGATATTGTGATTTGTAACAACACATATATGCATATTTGGTCATCACCCTGTTTCTGACATAGAGCTTCTAAAACATTCGTATTTTCTGTCATGAGAGAGATAATGGTGTTTTTGTTATGTTAATGAGGTGATTTTTTGAACCAAACTTAAAGTTGAGAGCTGATTCCTGAGGAGTTAATCATGTGATTAGAGGGTTGGAATGTTCAGTCCCATTCCCCTGACTTAAGGCGAAGGTAGAAGGGCTAGAGATTGAGTTCAAACACCAATGGCAGATGATTTAATCAATTGTGCCTGTATAACGAAGCCTCCACAAAACCCCCAAAAGACTGGGTTTGGAGAGCTTCTGGGTTGGTGAACATGTGGGAGAATGGCATGCCTAGAGGGGCATGGGAGCTCTGTGCTCCTTCCCACATACCTTGCCTGTGCATGTCTTCCATCTGGATGTTCATCTGTACCCTTTATCATATCTCTCTATATAAAAGGCTAATATGCAAAGTGTCCCCTCGGGGGTTTGACCAGGAGACTGGAGTTAGATCGCTAGCTATGATGTACGCTGACCATTAGGGGGGCCCCGATTGGCCCTGCTTGCCAGCCAGGCCTAGATTTCATGCACCGGGCCTCTAGTCCTATTATAACAGATTCCGTGCACCGGGCCTGAGTCCTATTTTAATAAACTGGTAAATATAAGTAAATGTTTCTCTCAGTTCTGTGAGCTGCTCTTGGAAATTAGTTGAGTCTAAGGCGGGATCATTGGAACTTCTGAACTATTGCTCTATAACCAGTTGGTCAGAAGTATAGATAACAACCTGGGCTTGTGACTGCTGTCTGAAATGGGAGGAGGGCCGTCTTGTAAGACTTAACCTGTGGAATCTGATGCTGTCTCCAAGTAGATAGTGTTCGAATTGAGTTGAAGTGTAGGACAGCCAGCTGGTATCCAGAGAATTGCTTGTTATTGGTTCTGTGCAAACCACCTGCTTGCACATTGAAATTAGGGTACAGCACACCCTTTAGCTTTATTTTTCTCTCCCAGGTTTTTCGAAGGCCTACTCTCAAAGAGGAGATTATGCTGCATAGTGCAGATGGGAAAGCAGAAAGGCTTATGCCTTTGAAGTTGGGGGTTGGAGGACGGAAGAGAACATTTCCAAGCCCTGGAAGTGAAACAGAGTCCTGTTCCACTTTCCTGGCAGAATTTCCAGGAAGGGCCAGAGTTCCAATGTGCAGGGCTCTGTATTGTGTCTATAGGAACACTGGTCCCTTAGAACTAGATTAATTGCCCGAGCTGAGTTCTAAGTTGAAGTATGCAGCAAGATTCCTGAGCGTCCAGGACTGTGTGGGCACAAACAGTGACTTCAGCAATCCAATCCCAGCTATGCTGGCCCGATGATTGCAGGTTCCTCTCCCATATTTCAGGCAATTTAAAAGCTTCCATGGGGGTTTCTTTATAATTGTAGGGAGGAGGAGGAGGATGTGGCCCCTAACATGACTGAGATTACATTTCTCCAACCAGGCTGATAGGTTAAGGGTTCAGAGGTAGGTTTAACTTTGTTTTATAAAAACAAATTAATCTGACATGTTAGGTTTAATTTTGTTTTATAAAAACAAATTAATCTGACATGTTAAGCTCATTATAATTCAGTCCTGCTATAATACCACTTACCATGATTTGAAATTATATATTAACTGTTTTTATTCACATATCCATTGTCTTACAGACTGTAAGTTCTATGAGGGCAAGAAGGTGCTCAGATAATTTACTCAAATAAAAATTGAATTAGTGAATTTTGCGCATTATATGGTTAATACTAATTATTTACTTAACTTGTTGAAGTGTACTTACCAGGATGCAAGATAAAAAGAAACATCAGGAATAAATATTCAAGGAAAGGTCAATAAGCTGTCTGCATTTTTTTTCTTTTTATCCTCACCTGAAGGATATTTTTTATTTATTTTAGAGACAGGGGGAGGAAGGGAGGGAGAGAGAGAGAGAGAAACATGGACGTAAGAGAGAAACATTGATCTATTGCCTCCCCTACGTGCCCCGACCAGGGATTGAACCTGCAACGGTTTGGTGTATGGGCGACACTCCAACCAACTGAGACACACTGGCTTAGGGACAGAGCTGCACTTTTTAGTACTGTTGATTAGCAACAGAAATTTACTGAGAAAAATCCACCAAATAACTTTTTCTAAAATAGTCTTTAGATATGTAACAGTCATTCTGCTGGGTGGTCTGTGGTAAATGAACAAAGGAATGAGGTGTTGAAAAGACAGAGGACAAGGACATGTGACAGGAATAAAAAAGAAAAAGAGGCCCTAGCTGGTTTGGTTCAGTGGATAGAACGTTGGCCTGAAGACTGAAGGGTCCTGGGTTTGATGCCGGTCAAGGGTACATGCCTGGGTTGTGGGCTCAATCCCTAGGAGGGGGCGTGCAGGAGGCAGCTGATCAATGGTTCTCTCTCATCATTGATGTTTCTATCTCTCTCTCCCTTTCCCTTCCTCTCTAAAATCAATAAAAATATATTAAAAAAGAAAAAGGGACAAGGGTAAAAGGGCAAACTAAGAAAAGAATGCTCAATAAATGCCTGAGGATGATTTCTGAGAAGTCCAAGAACATTCTAGAAGAACTGAGTGAGTAGACTCAGGGAATAAGCACCATAAAGAGTATGCTCAAATCTCCAGGAGATTTGCCCCCTGAGTCTTTGCCCACCTTTACTCAGGAGTAGATGGCTCATCATCTACACCAAGACCCGCACCAGTCAGTTCCCTTCCTGAGGATGTGGCACCAGCACCTCACTATGGTTTAGCCAGTGGGAGCCAGAGACTTGGCTGGCCTCCATCCAACTGTCCATTGTGCACATCCCCAACAGCCAGATTAAGATCTCGAGAGTCCTGCAAAAATAACAAGATTTTTATGTATCTCTTTTATATAATTCTAATCTGAATATTGTAAATGAATCAAATTTATACTAGTATATATATACATCTATATTATACTAGGTGCCCAGTGCACAAATTCATGCACCTTGAAAGGAACTGTGGGCCACGAGTGAGCCTTGAGACTGCAGTGGACACAGGGGTGGGTCTCAGTTCATCCTCCCCATCCCCGCCTGGGCCCTCCCGCCACAGCCCCCTGTCTTTTGACTGCTGGCAGCCCCACTCCCGCTGCCGCCACTCCCATGCACTGACAGTGCCGCCCCCCACTTGCACCCCCTGACGGCGCAGAGCAATTGGGGCTAGTGCCAGCAGCGGCTGCAAGCGGGGCTGTTGCCTACAGCAGGTGCGAGTGGTGGCTGCTGCCCCGATTGTCCCTCAGGAGCAGGGGGAGGTGAAGAAGCCCTCAGGGGTGATCGGGGCTGGCAGCCACCACTCACACCCGCTGACAGTGTCAGGTGCTGGCAGCAGGTGCAAGCAGGGCCGGCGCTGGCAGCAGGTATGAGTGCCAGGCGGGCTTGTGGCGCGTGGGAGCAAAGAATATTTAGTAACCACCAGAGGCTCGCCCTGATGACAGCAACTGGCACCCTGCCTTGGTCTGGCGCCCCACTCACCTGCTCCACCATCCCGCCACCGCCGATGCCCGCCATGTTCCATGCGTGCCCCTTGGTGGTCAGCGCACGTCATGGCAACCAGTTGTTCAGTTGTTCTGCCATTTGGTCTATTTGCATATTAGGGTTTTATATATAGAGAGAGATATTGCTATTAAAATTGATGTTTTGATTCTAAAATTCTAGATAATTGAATTGAAGATGAAATTTTCTCTTTCCTACCTCTGCCATGTGATCTTCCTTTCCTATTCCTTTAGCATATTCATAGTCTTCTTATTAGATAACCTGATCCCCCATGAATCCAAAGGAGAGTGCCTGAAAACCAAGTGGGCAGTGAGCATGAAAGAGCCATACCTGCACTTTGGGATCCCTGAACTGAACATGTCTTAGATGCCTGAGCTATAACATCCCTGTTCCACAAGTAGCTACAAAAAAAGGATGCTGGCAGATCTTGAAGCACATATCATAGTGTCTTATCTTTTTTTTCTTTTTCAGGGGGGTGGGTGTGGGGGCAGTAATGAAGGCTTCCCAGAAGGGGTAACACTTTAGCTCAAGCCAGGAAGATGAAGTGGAAGTGGTCAGGAGTAAGATGGGAATGCGGATGGACTTGTGTTTAGGGGCTCTTCGAAAGCGGTGAGGTCTCATCTCATTTTACTATATGCTTATCTAGACTTTACTCTATTTCAAATTCTCTATGAAGAGTTGATTGTACAAAAGTACAGAATAAGGGTTTTCACTAACATCAATAAATCATGTACAAATAAGGAATTTATAATGTTCAAAATGGAAGGTTAGGAGAAGTGGGGTGACCATTTGCGTTGTTTATTTGTGTTTATTTATCCTGGGTTTGCCAATTGGTTTGAGTATCACCTGCCTGGATGTTCTGTTCTTTATAAATCATTACAGCATTGAGGCAGTCAAGCGCTGAGGTTCCACCATGAGTACAGTGAGTTATGAGCTGTATCTCTAATGGTGAAGATGGCTTTGTGCAGAGTGGCCCTAAAACCAGCCATTATCCTTGTCTGCTCTGTGTTTGGCCACAATGGACCCCTGAAGAGAGGCTGTTGATGGAAGACCATAATTTCAACTCTACTGTAAGTAAAAACAACACTAGAAGATTTTCCATCAGTTACATCAGTAATTTTATCTACACAGACAAGAAAAATATACCTTGTTATTAGTAAAAAAAATATCTGAAAACACATTTTATTTTTGGTGACAATCCTCAATACTGGTAGCAGATGTTGATCTTTATCTGCAAGAAGTTAGTAAGAAAGCACGAGTTATTCATTTCTGGTCTCTTATTTCCTTATAATGGGCCTGCAAACTCCCTCTTGCCCCAAAGAAAGCTTTAACTAGCCCCGAGGGCAGCACTGCTTGTGGGGAGGAAAATTACATTTGCCCCACACTTTAGCAGTGAAAGGACAGACAGAAGTGGAGTTTGAGACAAAGGCTGCTACTCACTGGCTCTCTTTTTTCGTTGCTTTGATGTTTGTGAGTCTGGAGACAGGACAAAACGGGGATGTCCAGAGAGGAAGGGCATTTTTCAAAATTTACAAATTACTAGTTCAAATGAAATGGCCTTTTGGCACTCTCTGAAGTGGGCCATTGTAAAAGAAGAAAATCATTTGTTTTCCTTTCACTTTTGGCATTGTAAATGAATATCCCTTTAGGAAAATTGTATATGGAGACTCACAGAATCCATTGCTTTATTCATTCAATGTGACAGGAATGAAAATGATTCTACAAAATACAAGGCAGTATGAGTTGGATTATATTTTGTATTCCTCATAGCCTAAATTTTTTGCAATGCCAGCCTGGTGGTATCTGTTAACAAATATTTATTAGGCTTCCATTGTGTTGTCTTTTTAAAGTAGCTGGATGGGGATGGGTTATAATAAAGACAGAACTAATGAGACTCTATTTGGTATCAGCGCATTTAATGTTTTTCTTCTACCTGGAAAGCACACATCAATGTGTTTGTTTTTTTTTTCAGGACCTGGCTTTTGCCATAAAGAATACATTTATTCTAGCCCTAACCGGTTTGGCTCAGTGGATAGAGCATCGGCCTGCGGACTCAAGGATCCCAGGTTCAATTCCGGTCAAGGGCATATACCTTGGTTGCGGGCACATCCTCAGTAGGGAATGTGCAGGAGGCAGCTGATCGATGTTTCTCTCTCATCGATGTTTCTAATTCTCTATCCCTCTCCCTTCCTCTCTGTAAAAAAATTAAAAAAATATATTTAAAAAAAGACCATAGAGTCAAAAAAAAGAGAATACATTTATTCTAAACCACCCCCCCCCCCCAAAAAAAAAACCCAGGAGGAATGCAAAGATAAGATCTATATATATGGATGTTATCAGACAAAACATAGAAACTATTATGTCTGAATAATAGAAGGAATATGGACCTCCCAATACTGGTGAGGTAATTCACCTTTTGATTCTCCAGATACTTGGGCAAGGGTTCACTTATAAATAAACACCCATGAACAACTACCACAACAAGAACACCAATGCATAAAAAACAGTAAACAATGACCAATTTTAGAATTAATAATTTGGCATTGCCATTTATATTATATAATAAAATCATAGGCAATGATTTGGGCAGCAGTTAAGTGGTTAGCTCTTTAAAATCAAGTTGGGAAAGGGAAGGCACAGAGCTATTAAATTGAACAATGGAAAACCATTTCCTGAAGATTTTACTTCCCATGACCATACATCCTGGTTTTCAGAGAGCAGATAAAGTTTATGCCTGCTGTCCCAGTATAAGTGTTAGTGTATCCCCTTTAACTCCCGAAAGTATACCAATTTGGATAAAAAATTGCATCTACTCATGGGTCTTTGTGACTATCATGAAGTGGTCTCAATCTGAGGAAGCTGGATCAATTTGCATTTCAGCTGAGTTGTCTTATTGAGCAACTACTATAGAATCAGCAATGATGATAATAATATCAGCCGTGATTTCAGCAGGTAATATTTATTTTGTGCTTACTATGTTCTGGGTAATATACTAGGCACTTTTTATGGATTAGCTCAACAACCTTATAGGGTAAATACTCCTATTATCATTATATAGATTTTTTAAAAAAAGAAATGGAAGCACAGAATAATAAGTAACTTGCCAAAGATTTTACAGGGAGTGTATGCTGACATTTTTATTCCAGAGCCGATTTTCTCAACTATTTCTATTAGCAAGAAGCTTACTAGTGCAATACTTGGTTAGGAAGTATGACATAAGCACATGAAATAGATAAAACGGAATAATTAATAAGAAACAAAATGAATTGCATTACCTATTTCCCAGTGCTTTTTCCACACCACTATGCTTTCAAGTTTATGCATGGCCAGAAGTAAAGAGAGTACCAGCAAATCAATAAAAGCTGGATAAATGAACTTTCAAATCCATCAAGTGCCCAGAAGGGGTTGGTGAGAGCTGAGCAAATAGACATAGTATTCTGTATTGGGGACTAGGCCTGCCTGGCTGATATATGATGTATGATTTTACAATCCCACACCAGGGCTGGAATGTAGGAGCAGACAAGGCTGGGGATGTGTTATTAGGGAGTGGAATGCCAGAATAGCAAGGGTGATGTGTGTGAGATGCTGAGAACAGCATTGGAGGAGCCAGCTGTGGAGTGATGTGTCATCCAAACTGAGCAGGTGGAATTAATAAAGAGAAAAAAGATCAAAGGATTAAGAGGGTTTAAAGACAGACTCGAAGAGTACCTATAGATTTCGGATGTTAAGAAAACTAGGTTAAGGAGTTAATGACCGCCCAAGTTGGGGAAGCATCAAATTCAGGATGCTGAGTGTTATGGACTGATTGTTCATGTCCCCCAAAGTTCATATGTTGAAGACCTATGGGATGGCTTTTGTAGGTGGGGTGCTTGGGATGCAATTAGGTCATAGGGGGGGGAACCCTCATGAATGGAATTAGTGCCCTTACAAGAAGAGACACAACAGAGAAGATCCTTTCCTCCATCATGTGAGGACACAGCAAGAAGGTGGCCGTCTGCCCACCTGAAAGAGAGCTCTCACCAGAACCCTACCAGCCTGGCACCCGGATCTCAGACTTCCTAGAACTGAAAATAAATGTCTGTTGTTTAGGACACCCAAGCTTTGCTCTTCTGTTATAGCAGCCCAAGCTGACTTAGACACTGGGGACATGTCTGCCATGGTAGGATCCAGGGCTTAGCTGGGGTGGCAAATGGCTAATGGCATGGAGATGAGTAACTTCCTCAGTATAGCTGAAGAAAGAATGACTGCTTCCTAGATGTATTGAAGATTAAGTGAGGTCATATGTATGTGTTTATTAGCACAATTTCAGGCACATGCTATCGAGGAATGTGATACATGTTGATATCAGCGTGTTAGATTAGCATGGAACTTGGGGTTGCCAGGTAAGTAGGGAAAGGCAAAGAGGAAAAGCCTAGATGAGTTGTGGAGGACATGCAGAAGACAAAAGTGGTCCCAGCAGGACGGGGCAGCAGAACAAGCAGAGGAGAGGAGACGGCCGCAGTAGCCATGATTGAGGAAGAATTTAAATAAGTGGCTGTTTGGAAAAGAGAGCAAAACCCTCCAAAAGCAGTCACAGAATCCTTTGGGAAGTTTGCTTCCTTCTTTTCTGCTAGCTGTAGTTTCACCTTCTCAGAACTTCTCTAGTTACACATTTACCCTTTTAAAGCCACATTTTATGCATGTTCAATTATATATTCTATTAGGCAAACAGTGGGAGCATTTGTAATAAGTTCAAAGGACAAATGAATGAAGTGACTTTTGTTCATTTATATTCCTCATTGTTTTGCGGATTTTTGGGGATCATTCTCTACACTGTTTGGCATGGAATGTGGTGAAGGTTCTTAATTACCCTGGTCAAAATGATGAAAGAGTTTCATATTACAGGTGTTGATGGCAAACAAATCTGTGGCTTCAAAAAAGAAAGTCTGAAGACAAATGAATGTTTACAAAAGCAGAATAGATTTTGCAAGGGCACTACTCTCAAATGTATTGGGAGAACAGCACACACCATGCTCTGCGGGCCAGGGTTAGGGCATTGGATGGGAGGAATGGCCTCCATTCTGACTTCAACAAGAACATGAATTGTTTCCCTCTTGTGTCTGGTGCTACAGCACAAACCTTCGCTTAATTAGATTTGAAGGATTCAGAAAAGGGCTCACTCCTGATCCGAATTCCCACCCTTAATGACATTATTGGGTTTTATTTTAGGAGCCTGGAGGCAAAACCCATCAACCAATCTGCAAGTTTACACAGCATCCCTACTATGCAGTTGGCTTTGTGTAAGGAGCTTACAATGGAAGTGAAGTGGTAAAACTTACACATCCTATATAATAAACCCTAATATGCAAATTGACTGAACAGCAGAATGACCAGTCGCTTTGATGCACACTGACCAGGGGACAGAGGCTCCACAGGGGGACTGCCGCTCAGCCAAAAGCCAGGCTCATGGCTGGCCAGCATAGCGGTGGTGACGGGAGCCTCTCCCCCGTCCGCAGCAGTGCTAAGGATGTCCGACTGATGGCTTAGGCCAGCTAAGCCTTTAGTTGGACATCCCCTGAGGGCTCCCGGACTGTGAAAGGGCGCAGGATGGGCTAAAGGATCCCCGCCACCCCCCCACTGCATGAATTTCATGCACCGAGCCTCTAGTATGAAATAAGAGGACAATGAAATCTAAAATGCGTGGTGCTGACTCTCAGTGAAATAGAAACTCAGAGAAAAGAAAGATTAGTGTGGGCTCAATAGCCAACAATTTATTATTATCCATCACTACCAACACAACAACAATGGCTGGCATTTATTGAGCACTAAGTGCTTATCCTATGCCAAATACTCTGCAAACCACTTTGTATGCCTCCTCTGATTTAATCCTCACAGCAACCCTTTCCATTATTTCCACTTACAAATAGAAACAGCATACTCTTATCATTCCCAATTCATAAATGAGGATACTGAGTCTTAAAGTGTTCATGTAATTCAACCTAGGGCCCAACAATGCCAGAATCCATTGAATGCAAGGTAGTCTGACCCCAAACCAGTGCACACATTACCACACTATAGACTGCTGTGGTTTTGGAGAAGGATGAAGTACACAAAGTCAGACATTAAAAATATAGGTAGATTCAAAAAGGCAAAGAGGGAGAGGGAGGGCATTTCAACAGGAGGAATATCAGATACACATGCCCTGAGGCAGGGAGGAGCATGGCATCTGTAAGCAGCAGTGGAAACGCTCATGTCCCGAGCACATGTTTAGTGTCACAGAAAACTCAAATCCGGGTGGATCTGCTGTGCACAGCACTGTGCTGGAGATCTGCACCGAACACGGTGTGGAGCTGGAAGCTGGGTCAGACAGGCAACAGATGGTGCCATTCAAGAAATTAGAACCATACTAAACAGCAAACAGCTTACATCGAGCTAAATGGCCGAGAGGCTCAGGTACCAAAGTCAGAGTGACAGAACAAGACTAGGTAGGGTAGGTCATGCATTCATTCACACCCTCTATTCATTCACAGTGTTGTATCTGAGCACATTCCTTTCCTTAAGCACTTTTCAGTCTAGACAGGGAGTGACTTGAACTGGAGTTGTTAAAGTGTCTTAGAATTGGGAGAGGGTAGATCTTCAAAGGAAGAGTTACACATTCTGAGTGGATGGAAGGTTCAGTCAGAGAAATAACTTCTTAATTTATTGATTTAATAACTATTTTTGACATACAATATTATATTATTTTCAGGGGCATAATATAGCGATTAGACATTTATATAATTTACAAAGTGATCACCCCTGATAAGTCTAGTACCCATCTAACACCATACATAGTTATTACAATATTATTGACTATAACCCCTGTGACTATTTTATAACTGGCAATTTGTACCTCTCTAATTCCTTTTACCTTTTTCACCTATCCCCCCAACTCCCTTCCCATCTGGTGACCATTAATTTGTTCTATGAGTTTGTTTCTACATTTATTTTGTTACTAGAGGCCCAGTGAATGAAATTAATGGGGGGAAGGGTGGTCCTGCAACCCAGCTTGCACTCTCTCGCAGTGCGGGAGCCCTTGCTCCTTACTGCACACCTGCTCGCTGCTCCTTACCACTTGGCTGGCTGCTCCTTAGCACTGCTGTGGAGGCGGGAGAGGCTCCCACTACTGCTGCTGCGCTCGCCAGCTGTGAGCCCAACTTCTGGCTGAGCAGTGCTCCCTCTGTGGGAGTGCACTGACCACCAGGAGGCAGCTCCTGAGTTGAGCATCTGCCCCCTGGTGGTCAGTGCGCATCATAGCGACCATTCTGCTGTTCAGTCTATTTGCATATTAGCCTTTTATTATATAGGATTAACATCATTATATAGGATTTACAAATAATCAGTGAAAGGCAAAACATCTCCTCTGCAAGGTAGGTTCCTATAATAAATCAATGCCCCATATGTAAACTTTAAAAAAGCATACCAAAACCCAGACACATAAGTGAAAATGTATAGCATTTGTCTTTCTCTGTTGCATTTTCTGAGCATAAATATTATATTAGGTGTTGGGGGAAAATAGAAAGTCTTCATAAAACAGATGAGGGTAAGGATAGGCAATAAAAATATGAGCTTACAGACAAATATAGATAGAAAAGATTTAGTGTATATATATATATATTATTTTATTTATTTTTTAAATTAAATCTTTATTGTTCAGATTATTACCGTTGTTCCTCTTTTTTCCCCATAGCTCCCCTCCACCCAGTTCCCACACCACCCTCTGCCCTTACCACCCCCCTGCTGTCCTCATCCATAGGTGTACCATTTTTGTCCAGTCTCTTCCTGCACCCCCCACACCCCTTTCCGCCTGAGAATAGTCAGTTCACTCCCTTTCGATGCCCCTGATTCTATTATATTAACCAGTTTATTCTGTTCATCAGATTATTTATTCACTTGATTTTTAGATTCACTTGTTGATAGATGTGTATTTGTTGTTCATAATTTGTATCTTTACCTTTTTCTTCTTCCTCCTCTTCTTAAAGGATACCTTTCAGCATTTCATGTAATACTGGTCTGGTGGTGATGAACTCCTTTAGCTTTTCCTTATCTGTGAGGCTCTTTATCTGACCTTCAATTCTGAATGATAGCTTTGCTGGGTAAAGTAATCTTGGTTGTAGGTTCTTGCTATTCATCACTTTGAATATTTCTTGCCACTCCCTTCTGGCCTGCATAGTTTATGCTGAGAAATCAGCTGACAGTTGTATGGGTACTCCCTTATAGGTAACTGACTATCTTTCTCTTGCTGCTTTTAAGATTCTCTCTTTGTCTTTTGCTCTTGGCATTTTAATTATGATGTGTCTTGGTGTGGTCCTCTTTGGATTCCTTTTGTTTGGGGTTCTCTGTGCTTCCTGGACTTGTAAGTCTATTTCTTTCACCAGGTAGGGGAAGTTTTCTGTCATTATTTCTTCAAATAGGTTTTCAATATCTTGCTCTCTCTCTTCTTCTGGCACCCCCATAATTCAGATGTTGGTACGTTTGAAGTTGTCCCAGAGGCTCCTTACACTATCTTCATATTTTTGGATTCTTTTTTCTTTTTGTTTTTCTGGTTGGGTGATTTTTGCTTCTTCGTATTTCAAATCTTTGACTTGATTCTTGTGATCCTCTAGTCTGCTATTGGAACTCTGTATAATATTCTTTATTTCAGTCAGTGTATGCTTAATTTCTAGTTGGTCCTTTTCCATATCCTCGCGGGTCTCACTAGATTTGTTGAGGATCTCACTGAATTTATCGGCAGTTTCTAGAAAATTCTTTTTTTTTTTTTATTAAATTTTTATTGTTCAGATTACATTTGTTCCTCTTTCCCCCCCCCCCAATAACTCCCCTCCTTCCAGTTCCCGCCCCACCCTCCGCCCTCACTCCCCACCCACTGTCCTCATCCATAGGTGCACGATTTTTGTCCAGTCTCTTCCCGAATCTCCCATTCCCCTTTCCCCCCCAAGAATAGTCAGTCCATTCCCTTTCTATGTCCCTGGTTCTATTATAACCACCAGTTCATTCTGTACATCAGATTATTTATTCACTTGATTCTTAGATTCACTTGTTGATAGATGCATATTTGTTGTTGTCAATTTGTATCTTTACCTTTTTCTTCTTCCTCTTCTTAAAGGATACCTTTCAGTATTTCGTGTAATACTGGTTTAGTGGTGATGAACTCCTTTAGCTTTTCCTTGTCTGTGAAGCTCTTTATCTGACCTTCAATTCTGAATGATAGCTTTGCTGGATAAAGTAATCTTGGTTGTAGGTTCTTGGTATTCAGCACTTTGAATATTTCTTGCCATTCCCTTCTGGCCTGCAAAGTTTCTGTTGAGAAATCAGCTGACAGTCATATGGGTATTCCCTTGTAGGTAATTGAGTCTCTTTCTCTTGCTGCTTTTAAGATTCTCTCTTTGTCTTTTGCTCTTGGCATTTTAATTATGATGTGTCTTGGTGTGGTCCTCTTTGGATTCCTTTTGTTTGGGGTTCTCTGCGCTTCTTGGACCTGTAAGTCCATTTCTTTCACCAGGTGGGGGAAGTTTTCTGTCATTATTTCTTGAAATAGGTTTTCAATATCTTGCTGTCTCTCATCTTCTGGCACCCCAATAATTCTGATATTAGTCCGCTTGAAACTGCCCCAGAGGCTCCTTACACTATCTTCACACTTTCGGATTCTTTTTTCATTTTGCTTTTCCAGTTGGGTGTTTTTTGTCAAATCTTTGGTTTGATTCTTGTGCTCCTCTGGTCTGCTATTGGGTATAATATTCTTTATTTCAGTCTGTGTATGCTTACTTTCTAATTTCTTTATTGTAGCATCGAGGGTCTCATTAGTTTTCATGAGGCTCTGCTCAAGTTTATAGCAAACCCTCAAAATTGCGATTTTTAGCTCCATATCCTCCATTTCTGTCATGTTTTTTTGTCTCCGCATCTTTTATGCTTTCTTGTTACACCCCCTTGTGGTCTTTGTGCGCAGTCTTGTTCTAGCCAAGCCTTAACTGTTGTAGTTAACACTAGAGGGATTTGACCACCAGGCCGACTGGCTGTAGGAATCAGCTGTGTGGAAAACTTCAGTCCTCTGGGGAGGCGCTAATCCAGCCTTTGCCTGAGGCGATCAGCAAATGGCTCTGAGCAGGGCTTGGGTGGGGCGGGCTCAACAGGGCGGGGGGAGGGAGCAGCTATGGCTGCTCTTAGTCCGTCCCCAGGGACTCTGCCTCTCTGTCCCTGCAACCGCTGCAAACCTCGGAGGGACCGTAGCCAGACAGTCCCGCTTCTCCCGTTTGAGTCTGGGTCACTAGAGACTCGCCCGGATCTGTAGCCCAGAGTCTGAGACTCACTCCTGATTGAAAACGACAACCACGCCCTCAGCCACCCGCCCGAGTTGCGCGCGCACCACCGCACCACCTTACCTTTAAATTTTCCACACTGCGCCTCCTCTGAGCCTCGTAATGCTGTTGTTTTTCCTTCTAGTTGAAGAGTCTCTCCTCAGCCAGCCTTCCTGTGGTTCTGGTTGATGTCCGTTCAGTCTTTTAGTTGTATTTTTGAAGTGGTTGTTTACGGCGGCATAGCCGGTGTTTACCTATGCCGCCATCTTCGATTCTCCCAACCAGATTATCTAGAAAATTCTTGAAAAACCTTACAACCGTGGTTTTGAACTCTATATCCAGTAGTTTGCTTTCCTCCATTTCTGTCATTTGTGAACTGTTTCTTTGTCTCCATAGTTTTATGCTTCCCTGTGTTGATAGAGTGGCTTTCTGTGCTAGGTGTCCTATAGGGCCCAGCGGCTCAGCTTCCCCAATTACCTGATGTGGACACTCTTGGTGCACCCCTTTGTGGGCTTTGTGCACAGTCTTGTTGTAATTAAGCCTTGATAGTTGTAGGTATCACTGGGAGGAATTGACCTCCAGGCCAATTGGCTGTGAGAATTAGCTGTGTCTGCAGTGGGAGAACTTCTGTGCTGGAGACACCCTTCTGGGGCAAGACTTGCTTCAGTGGGGCTTTGGTGCTCACTGAGTCTGCCCCCTGAGTGTGTCCCTTATGGATCTGAGGAGTTGTAATATGGATGGTTCCACTCTGACCACTCGGTACACTGGCTCTTGGATCTCTAAGGAGGTGCTAATTTAGCTTCTTGCTGAGGCTACCCAGCAGGAGCTATGGAGAGATCTGCAGATTCCTCTTCTTTGTTTGGGGTTTAGAGGTGCCCAGATGAGGCCCAGCTGTGAAGCAATGCAAGCTGCTGTGGGGCCTTGGGCCTTCTTTTGGAAGTTCTGGGTCTCTCTGACCCAGCTGCAGTTTGTTAGGTAATTTCCGATTGCAAAGGGCCAGGCCATTCATATGCAAAAGCCTCTGCTCACAGCTTGTGTGTGGGGGGGGGGGGGGGGAGGGGGGGGATCCTCAGGGAATCAACAGGGTGGAGCAAACAGCTATGGCTGATCCTCAGCCCTGCCCTAATAGGCCCCAGGTCTCAGTGTCCTCGTAATTGCTGCAAGCACCTCTGAGAGAAAGCCGCCCTCAAGTTCCAACCAATGCCAGACAGTCCATTTTCTCCTGTATTAGTCTGGATTCTCCAGAGACTCACCCGGAACTCGAGTTCAGAGCAGTCGGGAGCTTGTGTCTCCCTCCTGATTGAAAAAAAGAACCGCATCCTCAGTTGCCAGCCCTTTCCACGTGAGCCTCCATACCTCTGCACTTTACTTCCGCACCTCCTCTGAGTCTCAGTGTGCTTTTCTCTTTCCTTGTAGTTGTAGAATTTCCACTCAGCTATCCTTCCTGTGGTTCTGGATCAGGGGTCCTCAAACTTTTTAAACAGGGGGCCAGTTCACTGTCCCTCAGACCGTTGGAGGGCTGGACTATAGTTAAAAAAAAAACTATGAACAAATTCCTATGCACACTGCACATATCTTATTTTGAAGTGAAAAAACAAAACGGGAACAAATACAATATTTGTATTTGCATGTGGCCCGCGGGCCATAGTTTGAGGACCCCTGTTCTGGATGATGTCTGTTTTGTCTTTTAGTTGTATTTTTGAAGTGGTTGTGCGAGGCAGCAATTTCCAGTGTTTACCTATGCCACCATCTTGGTTTCTCCCGTATTTAGTATATATTTTGAGTTGGGGGAATTTCAGAAGAGTTGGATGTAGGCAATAGCTTTGAGAAACCAAGCCTTGAGGGGATGACTTGCAAAAAATTGGAAGGAAATAGCTGGAAGGTTTGGTTGTTGCAAATAGGAGCCATAAAAGATATTAACAATTAAAGAAAACAAGAAGTTAGACCCTAATTCTCAAACCCAGAGGAAAAAAGAAAATCAAATAATAAGTGACAGGCAAAACATTTTCTCTGCAAGGTAGGTTCCTATAATAAATCAATGCCCCATATATAAACTTTAAAAAAGCGTACCAAAACCCAGACACCTTGTAGTTTGGTGTTGTATCAAAAAAAGGAGAGGGCGGAAGGAAGGAAAGAAAGAAGGAAGAGAGGAAATCATAGACCCTGGCTTGGTGTTTCAGGGCCTTTGGGCTTTACAGAGGAACTGGGAAAATGAACAGCACTTGCAACTAAAATGCCTGAGCCTGAGAGTTTGATTTTTGGAAATCAGTCTCATGAAGGAAGAGAATCTCTTAAACCCGGGGGCAAGAAGTAATAAATAATAAATAAGTGAGGTGTTGCTGAAAATAATGTAAAGCTTTGTGATCACCCTGCTGTGCCCACTGAATAAGAAATGTTAATATCAAGAACTATGGTTTTTAAATTCTAGTGTCCCAATTTTATGCTTAAAAATAAAGTACTAGCCCTGGCCAAGTGGCTCAGTTGGTCAGAGTGTCTAACCATTCAACCAAAAGGTTGTGGGTTCAGTTTTGGAGTGTCTGCGAAGTCAACACATTATTTCCGTTTTCTATATTCTCCCACAAGTATACAGTGGAGTTTTCCAGAGGCAACATGATATGGCAGTAGATTATAGGCAGAATCCAACAGTTTTGATTCTCTACATAGATCTGCAATAAATGTAAAAACAATGACACTGGTCTCACATTTTTTTTTTTTGGAAAGTAAATTTATGTTTCTTAAATATGTTATGTTAGCATATAGTAGGGTTATTATTTGTGGTTTTAAAGAAATTTCTAAACGTTCAGAAATTTTCTCAGTTTTCTTTCTAACCAGGCATTAGAAAATAATATTTAGGTCAAAGGGTAGAGGGGTTCTGAGACTAAATGTTTGAGCACTGCTGATAAAGCATTTTATACTTTTCTAGTAATTTTACACTGATTATGTAATCTTGACTTTTACCTTCTCTAAAATTAAGATGTGATTCACATACTATAATGTTCACTTTTAAAGTATATAGTTCAGGTGATTTTATTATATTCACAACGTTATGCATCCATCACCACTGTCTAATTCCAGAATATTTCATAATTAAAAAAGAACCCCCTGGCCTTATTCTTTCCTTTCCCTAGCCCCTGGCAACCACTAACTACTTCCTGTCTCTGTAGAATTACCTATCCAGGACATTCCTTTAAATGGAACATGCAATGTGTGGCCTTTTGTGTCTGGCTTCTTTTACTCGGTAAAATGTTTGCAAAGCTTCTCCATATTGTAGCATGAATCAGGATTTCATCTTTTATGACTGAATGACATTCTATTGTATGGTTATACCATGTTTTGTTTATCCATTCATCACCTGATGGACATTTGGGTTGTTTTCAATTTTCAAAGCAATTATGAGAGCTTCAATGAGCATTCAAGTGCAAGTTTTTGAGTGCAGCCATGTTTTCATTTCTCTTGGTTATATACCTTATAGTAGAATTTCCTGGTCATATGGTAGCTGTATGTTTAACTTTTAAGGAATTTCAAACTGTTTTTCAAAGTGCCTGCACAATTTTATATTTTCAGCAACCATGGATGAGGGTTCAATTCTGTATGTCTTTCCCAACATTTGTTGTTGTCTGTCTTAAAAAAAAATCATCCTAGTGAAAATGAAGCAGTATTTCATTGTGGTTTTTAAAAAATATATTTTTAAAATTTATTTCAGAGAGGGAGAGAGAGAGAGAGAGAGACATCAATGATGAGAAAGAATTATTGATCAGCTGCCTCCTGTATGACCCCACTGGGGATAGAGCCTGCAACCCAGGCATGTGACCTGACTGGGAATTGAACTGTGACCTTCTGATTCATAGGTCTATGCTCTACCACTGAGCCACACTGGCCTGGCTCATTGTGGTTTGAATTTATATTTTCTTGTTGTCCAATGATCTTTACATATGCATATTGGTCATTTGTATATCTTCTTTTCTTCTTAATCTTCTTCTTCTTCATCTTCTTCTTCTTCTTTGGTTAGTCCTCACTTGAGGATATTTTTCCATTGATTTTTTTCTTCTTTTTTTAGAGAGAGTGGAAGGGAGGAGAGAGACAGAGAGAGAGAGAGAAAGAGAGAGGGAAAGAGACAGAGAGAGAGAGAGAGAGAGAGAAACATCGATGTGAGAGAGACACATTGATTTGTTGCCTCATGCACGTGCCCTGAGCAGGGTCAGAGAAGGAGCCTATAATCGAACCTGGGACCCTTCAGTCCCTAGGCTGACACTCTATCCACTGAGTCAAAGCACCTAGGGCTGTATATCTTCTTTACAGAGATATCTATTCAAATCCTTTGCTCACTTAAAATAAATTGTCTTATTTGTTGTTTTATTTTTGTAATAGATTTTTTATATATTCTAAATATTTGACCCTTACAGATATATGATTTGCAAACACTTCTCCCATTACATGGGTTACCTTTTCATTTTTTTAAAAAAAATTTGCACCCTTTATTTATTTAAAAATATTTTTAATTGATTTCAGAGAGGAAGGGAGAGGGAGAGAGAGATAGAAACATTAATGATGAGTGAGAATCATTGACTGGCTGCCTTCTACATGTCCCCTACTGAGGATCAAGCCTTCAACTTGGGCATGTGCCCTGACTGGGAATCGAACCATGGGTTTACTTTCTTAATAGTGAACTTTGAAGCACAAAAGTTTTTAATTTTGATGAAGTTCAATTTGTCTAGTTTTTCTTTGGTTGTTCATGTTTTTGGTGTCGTAGCTAAAAATTCCAATGCCAAATCCAGAGTCACAAAGATTTAAACTTATGCTTTTTCTAGAGTTTTATAGTTTTAGCTCTTACACTCAATCTTTTGATCCATTTTGAGTTGATTTTTATATGCAGTGTGAGGTTGGGTCCAACTTCCTTTTTTTTTTTTTTTTTTTTGCATGTGGATATCCAGTTGTCCCAGCACTATTTGTTGGATTCTTCTTTCCCTGTGTATTGTCTTGTCACCCTCATCAGCGTGGTTTTACTTTTGCCCTATTTTTCTTTGCTTCCAAGTTAGTCTTGACTAATTGTGCCTTTCACCCAAGTTCAAAGTGCATTTTCCCAGACATAGCAGAGTCTGCCAGGTAATTAGTGAAAACATTTGGCAAAGAAGTCAATTCTGAGGAACAGTTTACTTAATGTCCATGAAAGCATCTCCCAGGATGAGTGGTCACAGCAAGCTCCTGGGTCTGTGAGCGGGAGAATGACTTCTGTGCAAAATCATCTTAAAAATCTCCTTTGTGTTTTGAAGATCAGATTTCCTGAGGTTCAGTATGGCAGGATGGCAAATCTCTTGACTACTTGTTCGAATGGACTTTGAATAATTTCTTTTATATTTTTATTGGTACCTATTTATTTTTTAGAGAAACATACCATCAAAGACTAGAAATCTCTAGTTTTCTCTAGGAATTTTTGAGAATTCTACATTTATTGCAAGGCAAATTTTAATCTATGTACTGAGAATAAATACTTTGACTAGAAATAGTCCTGGAAATATAGAATGTAAGTCCTGAAAGAGATGCGAGATTATACAATATAAATCTTTGATTTTTAAAGGGAGAATAGGGATGCCTACAAAGGTAAATTTATTTACCTAGGGGATGCCCATGCCAACAAGCAGTGATTAAAGATGGTAGGAGGCTGTAGCCAAGGTCTTGAAAAAGTTTAAGGATAGAAGGAACTTTCAAACTTGTAGTAACTATTCAGGTACAATACATACAGGGTGGGGCAAAAGTAGATCTACAGTTATGAGTATGGAAAATAATACAATAATTAAGAAATAATGATACAAGATAAACTCTATTTTTCACATATTTAAATAATCTATCTATCTAGTAAACAACTGGAGAGCTTCTCCCAGTATGAAAAGTTGACCTGTGATCTATCATGATACATTAACTAAGCTAACAGGAACTAGGTTAAGCTGAAAAGAATTACCATGAAGGCATTCAGACCAAGAGTGTATCACAATAAGAGATAAAAATCAAGCAGTAGTCTTTTATTGTGGGGTGGGTAATAGCAAACAGCTGTCTTGAATGTTTTAGAAATGGAGAGAACCTTGAAGATGAGAACGATTAAACTGGCCATTGAAAGATGAATTTTATACATGACCAAAACTTAGAATAACGCTCTAAGTAAATGGAAATCAGGTGCAAAGGCTTGAAGAAGTAAGAGAACATGGGCTTCTGTGTGTGTATGTGTGTCGGGGGATACTGCAGATAATTTGTTGGGGGGACTGCTTTATAGAAAAACATGAAATGTGCCCTAGCCAGTTTGGCTGAGTTGATAGAGCGTCAGCCTGCGGACTGAAGGGTCCCAGTTTCAATTCTGGTCAAGGGCACATGCCTGGATTGCAGGCTCAATCCCCAGTATGGGATGTGCAGGAGGCAGCCAATCAAGGATTCTCTCTCATGATTGATGTTTCTCTCTCCTTCCCTCTCTGAAATCAATTTAAAAAATGTGAAGCAGGGCAGTGCAAAAAGATGAGGCTGAGAATATAGGTTAACATTATAGTCTGCAGGACCTTTAAAATTATATATGGCTATTGGGCAATTTTTTCCCAGAGTAGAGGGCCTTCAATATGATATGCCCAAATATCATATAGTCAGAATCATTTGGGACGATTTCTCTGGCAGCATTGTGAAAGATGCTTCACTGAGGTACATGTCAGGAGTGGAGACAGAGACCAGATAGGAGGACAGTAACAGTAAGAGATGGTGAGAGCCTAAACAAAAATGATTGGTCATGAAGAGGGGGAGACAAGGAGATTTGAGAGCGTTACAAACAATGAAATGAAGAGGCCTCAATGATGAATGGATTGAGGGGTGGGAATGAGAAGATGAAGTCAATATAAAGCTCAGCTCTCTGGTTGATGAGCACTGAGAGCCTTATTGATGTCATAACAGGGTGAACATATATTCCAGTTTGCCTGGGACCCTCCTAATTTTAACTCCAAAGCTCCCATGTCTCAGGAAACCCTCAGTCCCTGGGGAAACTAGTAAGATTTGTCACCCATGCCATGAGCCTGATATGCTGACCACTTAGGTCACCACCACCAGGCATCTCCTTGGCCATTAAGCTGCCACCCCACCCCTCAATTCCAGCCAAGTTTCCTAACTTAATGCATGTGCACCCCAGTCTTAGTTCCTGATCTAAGAACTAATTTCTCACCTGGGCAGGATAAGTGCAATTAGCCAGGTTGCTCTGTGGACCCCTCCTCCCAGTGACTACACCTTGCTTCCCACTTTCTGGCGAGATAAAGCAAACAAGACAGGCAATTCAGAAGTGACTCTGGCCCTTCTGTTTTTAGCTACCCTCACTTTTAGAGCCTTGTGCTCTGTGCCCTCCTCACTAGGTGGCCTTCAATTATAATGTCCATATGAAGTCAGAGTTGGCAGTCAGTAGGGAAAAGAGCAATAGCTTTAGAGTCAAACAGGTCTGAATTGGGTTTCATTTGAGTCACCTCAAGCAAGTTACTTAACCTATCGGAGCCTTCTCTGTAAAAATCAGATTGTTGCTGGAAATCAATAACATGACAAATATAAAATGTTAGCCATAAGTAATTTGATTTTTCTTTCTTTGGGTCTTTATAAATTCAGGTGGTGCTTCTTCTCCTAAGGGAGATTCTGAGTTCCACTCACTCATTCAGCCTTGATCCTTCTTGGTCCAGATTCTCTCTTTTCCCAGCAGGCTCTGCGGAGGTCCCTGAGTGGCTAATGCTGAGTGTGCCCAGGGGTTACATCTCTAGAGGAGAAAAGAGGAAAGAGTGGCCAGGAGGAAAATGCTAGTGACTTCTGATACTACTAGAGTCACCCTAACTTCACACGTGTCTTCCTAGGTATAGAGTCATACATACGCATTTTCTTTCTAGAAAATAGGAACATTCTAGTTTTTTAATAATTACTGAAGGTTAATCTTTCTTTGGATAAATCAATGCTATAATACAGTAATTATTATTACTAACTCTTCTTATCCAGACAAATGCATATTTCAAAGTATAGAGGAAGGATTGGTTAGTGAAGTTGAAAGTAACCTATGTCTTAGGAAAAAATTATTTATGCCTTTTTTGGTGTTTATGCTAGCCAAGGAGTGGAAGGGTAGATATAATCAGATATGACATCCAAATCTCTGGGAAGGTAAACTTTAAAATTTTATAAAATTTTTACTAAAAAAACAGGAGATAGGTAAATGCCATCCCAATCGTCAACAAGGTAAAAATGTCCATCTTGGACAAGATTCTACAAGAAATTACTAATAGGAGACCATTCAGTAGATCTAAGTTAATGATGTCATCAAAAAAGCTCCTTTCTATTGTAAGAATATCAACTTGAAGGAATACATCTGGAGAAAGCAGCTTGTTGAATGTTATCAATGATTTTGAATAAAAATATGAAGGGCACTATCATTAAATGTGCATGTAGCTTAAATGTGCTGGATGACGGAAGTCATGGCAATTTAGAGCATGTGAAAACATCTGACAAGATGGGAATTAATAGGGAAATTCTGCCATATTTTTCAGGATGTCGAGATAGAGATTACATAGCTATAGTACTAGGAAAATATTTTGAATCTTTACTGGATAGTAAGCTCAAACTATGTCGGCACATAATGGAAAATGCAAAAAAAAGTTCTGCAGTTCAGCCTGTGTTACTGTAACCACCACATCCAGAACAAGGCAGCTGATGATCCAGTCCTGCTTCTCTCTGCAAAACAGCATCTGCAAGAGGGCATTGAACTCAGGAACCACGCCAGGGATCCAGAAAAAAATTAGTCCATGTTCTTAACCAGAGGAGTGTCCTCCAGGATAGTGAGGAAGCTTAAAATTTGAGATAAGAATAGTTGAAGCAAGTGAATGAGGGAAAATTTCAAATATGTAAAGGCTGCCATATGGAAGAGCAGTTTGATCCCTCCACCCTCAATGATCCTCAAAAGCAGAATTAAAACAGAGATGGAAGCTATAGGAAGACAGATTTTGGCTCAATGTCAGGAAAAAAAGTCTAAAGGAGGGAGAAGACATATTTAAATATGGAATGAGGAATGAGTCAGTCTGTTAGAGGCATTCTAGAACAGGCTGAGAAAGAATGAGCTTTGGGGCACTAATATTTCATGAGGACCTAGAACAATTTTTCAGAACAGAGATACTATGAGTCTCCTCAACTAGAGAATGCCACATTAGGTTAAGACTATTTTTAAAAATATATATGTTTTTATTTATTTCAGAGAGGAAAGAAGAGAAAGAGATAGAAACGTAAATGATGAGAGAGAATCATTGATTGGCTGCCTCCTGCACCCCCTCCCACCCCCAATGGGAACAGATTCCACAACCCGGGCATGTGCCCTGAATGGGAATCGAACTGTGACCTCCTGATTCATAGGTTGTAGGTCAAGACTCTTGCTATGATAATTTATAATTAGTTATTTTAAGGACCATGGAAATTGTTGTGAAAAATAACAGAGCAATCAGAATTAATTGTCTTCCCAGAGCACGTGTCTTATGCTCTACTAAGCCACTAGGAGTTACTGCTATGGGTGGGTCGTCTTGCCCATTCAATGGCCATGGTGCCCTCCTTTGTGAAGGCACCGTGTCTTATTCATAACAATCCACTCACTAGAATTTTCATTGGGGTAGATTTGTATTACCCTCATTTAAAAAAAAACAACCCTTCTAGATTTCAAACGACTCCTTACCACTTTCATTTTATATCATGTTTACCAATGCCAAAAGTAAGAGTTAAACCATGTCCTCATTTTCTGAAAATGTACCTCTTGACTCTATGGAAAAGAAAATGGACAAAAATGAAAACATAAATAACTTAGAATAAATTTTGGTTTGTTTCTTCATAAGTATCACAAGACACATATTTCCTTCCCTTGAACAATCAATTTCCTCCATAAGCAACCATTCTGAACCCAAAAAGCCACCAACATCAAATAATAAAAAAGCCACGTGGTGAAGAGCAGAGAATGCTGTAGCTATGCCAACAGAAACTTTACTGCAAGAGAGCAGCCTGACTCACCTCCCGCATTCATGTTAATGACATGTTGTGAGCTATTCTACACTTAGGTAACAAGCAATTTCCACAGAACATGGGTCAGCTTGACAGTAAACGGAATTGTCAATGTCACTTAGGCTCCTTAAAATGAAATCACCATTAGGAACGATGTTAACACTTTATCTTGTTCTAAGCTCAAAATGACAATATTTTGGATGGTAAAAATGGTGAGAGAAATACCTTTTTTTTTCCCTGAGAGAGAAAAATGGACACATTTGGCTGCAAGCAGCAGTGAATTCATAGCAGAATTGAGTTTACCAGAAGAAATTTTTTATGTCACTTTCTTTAAACTGGTCTCTCTAGCTATACCCAGAACCAGTTCTGATGGACTAATGTGACCTCTGTGGACTTCAGGAAAGGAATGAACACTTGAATCTGCTGGGATCATATGGCAGTTCAGTGGGATCTGTTTTGGTGGATCCTGGGTTTCCATTTCTATAAGTCTTAGCACATCCACAATAAATCCCAGTCCGCTTTCCCATCCGGGTACTGACAGTAAATGCTATATCCAGGAATCTTGGGTTAATTTCTAATCCCCTAAAAGTTCTCATGAGGATGATAATACTGTCCCATGTGTCCAGACTGCTGGCATAGGATTATTACATAAGGTGACTGGGCCGGGGAGTGAGGGGTAAACAGGGGAAAGGAGCAGAAGTAAACAGGACTCCAGAAAGTTTAGGGTAGCTTTATTCAATTCCCTTTTCTAATGTATGCTGTGTATTCCAGAATGTTCTTTCTCCTCTTCCCTCCTTCCCAGCATCCCCCCCTCCATCCCTGAATGTCCCCCTTTTCATCTTCTAGAAAGCCAGAGACGAAGGCATTTCCCACCCCCCGGATAGAGGGTAAGAGCAGTCGTGTGTGGGCTCCAGCGCTCAGGTGTTCTGGCAGCTGCTGTTCTTGATGGAGGTAGGTCCCCCTCATTTGGAATTTGCTTTGACCCTCAGTTCATGGGAGTTCAGGTTCTCACCTTGTAGGACACAGTTCACTCTTCATCTGTTCAGTCAGTCATTTACTTCCTGGCTCTGGAGAAATGATTATTGAAGTTGTGGTTAATAATAAATTATACCAAATTCAGGTGTGTAGGGACTTGGGCATGAATCCAGAGTCTCTAGGGTGTGTTATCCCACCCTCGATAAGGACGTATCCTTTATTTTAGGAAGTGAAAATAAAAACTGATACAATACTGATGAGGGCCTGGAAATTTTACTATATATATTATCTGTACATCTCCCTTTCATTTAGAAAGATTCATCATCTTAAGAAACAAGAAAGGCAAACATGAAGACACTGAAAATATTAAAAAGTGCCAAGCCGAACAACTCTGGATACCAGCTTAAAAGAGGGGAAACTGATCTCATTTTTATGGTATCTGAAAATGCTCTTGGGCATAGCTCACATATGGCCCTTAAAGAGTAGACTCTTCACAGGGCAGTGTCTGGAAGTTAGGGAATTTATGGAGGTAACCCAAATATTTAAGTGGGGGTTTACCATGAGTGAGTTTCAGCATTAGTGACTAGTCCAGGCTAAGAAACAAATAACCGTCAGCAGACAAACTGACTTAAATTTCTTGACTCAATAGTATTAACAATAGCAATTGACTAAAACTGGCATGCACTTTGAACTCTAAAAATTCTAAAAATGAAAATAGGAATGCATAATTGAAGCAAATGCAGCGTCTTTTTTCTTTGTTTATATATGTACTAAAGGGCTGGTGCACAGATTCATGCACTGGTGGGGTCCCTTGGCCTGGCCTGCAGGGATTGGGCTAAAACCGGCTCTCCGACATCCCCTGAGGGGTGGTTCTTGGGTGACACACCCTGGAATTGAGCTCCCTCCTCTCTAGTTCCGGGTGCATCACCCGAGAACCACAGCTGCCAAGTCACTACAGCTCGGTAGCTCCTACGTTGAGCATCTGCCCCCTGGTGGTCAGTGCATGTCATAGCTACTAGTCGGTTGGCAGGTTGGCCAGTCGGCTGGTCACTTAGGCTTTTATATATAGAGATTATTTTTCAATCACAGTTGACATTCAATAGTATATTAGTTTCAGGTATACATCATTGTGGTTAGACATTTATGTAATTTACAAAGTGATCCCACTGATAAGTCTAGTACCTCTTTCACACCATACATAGTTATTTTAATATTATTGATTGTTTATGTACAAATGCACCTGGCTGTTATCATCAACAGTTTGGCCCTGGACAGTGTGCTTGGTTGATTGGAGCATCGTCCTGTGCACTGAAAGGTTTGCAAGGTCAATTCCCAGTCAGGGCACATACCTAGGTTTAGGGTTTAATCCCTGGTCCAGGAAAGTATGGGAGGTAACCGATCCATGTTTCTCTCTCACATCGATGTTTCTCTCTCTCCCCACCCTCTCTAAAAATCAGTAGGTGTGTCCTTTGGTGAGGATTAAAAAACAAACAAAATTTTTTACTTTTCCCCCCCTCCTTTGGCAAAGTATATAATGAGTATACACACTTTCTCATGTAAGTGTTTATGGTTAATTTTTCAATGGAGCAAATATTGAACAAGCCATATCTCTTTGCAAGCTTAAATACTCTATTGATGAACTGCTCTTATAACCTATAATATAAAAGCAATGAGGCTAATTGGTTTCCACTTATCTATATTTATAGTTAATTTTAGAAAAACTTTTCACTGAGTATTCACTTGTCCCTAGCACTTAGCACTTTGTTAGAGACACAAGGGAAGTAGATTAATTTCCCCTGTACTCCAAGAGTTAGCAATCTTATTAAGGATTTAAGGCTTCCATGCATTATTAAAATAGTATAAAATATGTCAGTCTACCCATGGGCCAATTTGTGTCTTAGAGATACTAACTCAGTGATTCTTATATATTAGTACACATAAAACTATGTAGGAAGCCAATAAAACATGAAGATTCCCAACCCACATTTTGATCCAATAAGGCAAAAATCTGCATTCTTGTCAAGCACTCAGATCATCTTTGATGCAGTTGAACCAAGGAGCCTCCTGAACAGATGCACAGAAAGTCAGGAATTGGGGTTTTGGGTAAGGACTGGAATTGTCAGGATGAATTTATAGAAAACAAGAGATTGGCGATGAGGCTGCAAGGTCTCACTTCAAGGATGGGTGGTTTTAAAGAAAGAGAAGGGAAGCATATTCTTGGAAAAGGGAAAGGCCTGAAGAAAAGCCCAAATTTAGGAGTAAAATGTGGCCCAAGAAAGGGACAACCAGAACACAAGCCTGAGAGAAGCACGTGAGATGGCCACATAAAAGCTTGTGTCCACTCCCCTCATGCTGATTATCGACACAAGCCCCTAGGACAGCGGTTCTCAACCTATGGGTCGCGACCCCTTTGGCAGTCGAACGATCTTTTCACAGGGGTCACCTAAGACGATCCTGCATATCAGATATTTACATTACGATTCATAACAGTAGCAACATTACAGTTATGAAGTAGCAACGAAAATAATGTTATGGTTGGGTCACAACATGAGGAACTGTATTTAAAGGGCCAGAAGGTTGAGAACCACTGCTCTAGGACAATCTAACTTCTTTATGAAGGTGACCAGAATATATAAAGGAAGAATCTTTCATTCTCATGCTTGAACCTAAGTTTCACGTAAGTTATGTCTAATTTTGAGATTCAATGGACATAAAAAAACAAGGTCTAGAGCTACAACCCCTAAGCCAACCAAACTCAGTGTCTGTGTATAAACTCTAAATATGATGATTTAGTGTTTCGTGTCAAATGCATAGTCATATGGTAGACACATGCCATAGGATCCAGAAAGAACTGGATTTGAATCATTGTTATACCACTTATACCTGGGACATTCTACTTGGCCATTTTAAATTTTAGTTTCTAAATCTGTAAAGTAACTAAATCTAAATTTTAGTTTAAAATCTGAATGGCTCTCATGACTCACCGCTGTCACCAGATTCCCTGTTGATTATTTAGAATCAGCATAATAATATCAGCTCAATCCTCAAAACTGAAGATTGAGGTGGCAAATATAAACTCCCTGGCACAAAGTAGATAGCTGAGTGAGTGAATGAACAATATTTTTAAATATTTTATATATTCTTAGGGAAAATGTTTTAAGTGGATTAACCCATGATTACATTTTGGGCCAGATAGATAAAACTGCACAATTATGATATATTAAGAGATATTTATGTTTTTCTGTGCAAAAAAAAAAGGTGAAATTTAATTGTGGAACTGGTTACCAATGGGATGTGATCTGAAAGATCCCTTAAGATGTGTTTCCAAGAGACCCAAAGCCTTCTGTTAGAGTGCTATCGCTGGTGACCCATGCAGGGTATAAAGCTCGTACCAGTCATTCCTGGTCAGTGTGTATTGTTTTTCAGATCTTTTCTCTCTGTGACAGTGGAGAGAAAACTGCAGAGGAACAGAGACTGGCTGCACAGGAAGGAAAGTTGGAACCATCCTGGAATAAGAGGCACCTGTTACAGAGTAGGAAATTTTTAGGCCTGCTTAATTACCTAGCCACCTCAGCAGCTTGACAGCCTGTGCAAAGTTTCTAGAACTGAGCTCACACACCTGAGCAACGGCCTACAAAGAACAAACAGATCAACACACCTGAGCAACGGCCTACAAAGAACAGACAGATCAAAATTCAGAATAGTCCTGACCTTTAAGTTACCCAGAAATGACTAACAGGAGGATGATGAATAGCTTGGCTAAAACTACGCAATTAGCTTTTGTAACTTGGCTTTGCTTGCTATGGGAACCCGAACACGGATGTAGTTGTCCCCTTTAAACATTGGACTCTGCAGATGGTCATGGCCGCTTCTCTCTTGGGCTTCCCGAGTGGAGGAGTGGACACTGGCCAGTCAATAAAGGCTTTCTACATTTTAATCAGTCTGGAGTTCTGGTCATTCTGTCGCTTGCGCTCCACAACATTTGGAGGCCCCCCAGCGAGATAACTGGCCATTGACCGGTCCTGTGACCAGAGTCCAGGGAAGACATCCAAACTCCCAGACCTAGGGGAAGATCTCTGAGAGACGTTCCTCAGCTCCCAGACCGAGAGAGTTTGGCAGGTCTGTCCGAAAATTGTCTAATTGACTTCAGTTGGAGCCATCTGGGTCTGATTCTTACCGGTAAGAAGACTCAATTCTTTTGAGTCCTGATTCTGGTTCTGTGGGCCCGTCAGAGGTTTCCGGTGCTGGAGTCCAACCCCAGCGGGTCCAGGGGTCCCCAAAGGTGTGGACAGAGTCGGTGAAGAAGGAATGACACGAAGACAGCCTTCAGTTGATCAGCAGCCTAGTCAGGACCTCTAGCCAGGATCTCCAGCCAAAGTTCTGGTCGGAGTTCTGGTTAGGAACTGATGAGGATCTGATGTTTATTGTCTTGTTACATCCGTATTTATACCAGCCGATTTTAATCCTGTCAATTTCTATTACAAAGGTTAGGGTGTTTCTTATCTCCATTCCAGGGAGTAAAGATTATGTAGCTTAACTACCCGCCTGGCACTTAATTAAGGGGTTGTATCCCCTCCCTAACCTCAGGGAAAAATCACCTTTCTTGGAGAGGTGACCTTGGTCAAAACACATAGCGCTAAGGGGAGTAAAACATATTAAGAACAGTATGCTATATACGCCAGGTCCCTTGAAACATATGCTGTGCAGACGTTTCTTCTCTGCAGCGACTGTATCAAGCAGCAAGGATGGACCGGCTCCCGGCACTCCGGAAGGCTGGACGCAGCACTACTTGCGTTGAGACCAGATCCCGGTGCACAACGGTGCCCGGTGATCCTGAGTCTGCTGGTTATTTGTCTTGTCTGTGTCTGTTGTTGCGTCCAATTTGTTTTTTGTTGTCAGAATTGGTCAGTCAGCTTCATGTACTGTCTGTATCCCCCTTCAATGTTTTTTGAAAAATTTTCAGGACTTCAAGCGAAGAGCCGAGGGCTACGGAGCCCCTCTTAACGCTTTTGATGTACAGAAATTCTCTGAGCGTGAATGGCCAACGTTCCCGCAGATCGAGTGGCCTCCTGAGGGGTTGACAGATTTGGGTTTAGCCTACCAGGTCCAGGCTGTAATTTTTGGAAACCCTGGGCACCCATACCAAATGGTGTATATTCAAATTTGGATAGATGTCTTAACTGAAAATCCTAAATGGCTCTGGGATTGCCAAAAACCCTCAGAAAAGAAAAAGAAATTGGGACAGAGACTGACTGTCCTCACTTCACCTCCCAGGGAGGCTGAGAGGAAGCCCCTTGTCCTCCCACCTCCGGAGGACCCCATCCTAGCAGAGCCACCCCCGTATCTGTCATCCCTGATGGTGGCTCCCCCTGAAGATCCTCTGAGTCCATCTCAGACCCGCAGTGGGGCAGAGTACCGACCCCCACATTCAGCGCCCTCTCCGGACTCCTTTGGAGCCCCGATGTTGCCTTTGCTCCAGGTGGCCGCCCCCAACGGGAAGGAACAGCCTTTTATGGTTTACATCCCTTTTTCGACCAGAGACCTCTACAACTGCAAGAATCAGAATCCCTCTTTTTCTCAGAATCTGCAGGGATTAATCTCTCTCTTGGAGTCTGTCTTTTTCACCCACCAGCCCACTTGGGACGATTGCCAACAGCTCCTCTAGACTCTTTTCACCTCGGAGGAGAGAGAGTGAGTCATGTCGGAGGGAAAGAAATAAAAAATGTCCCAGAAATCCTTACCCTCCTTGCAGCCCTTTGGATGCCGAAGGCGGTGGCAGTCATACACTGCAAAGGACATCAGTCAACTGACACCCCGGAGGCACGGGGAATGCCTTCGCAGATAAAATGGCCAGAGAAGTCACCCAAAAACCAGTGGGGCTCCTCCATATTTTACCAGCCCTCCCTGCAAGGGTCTTTGAGGAGACTCCAGTCTACTCCGAGGAGGATACTGCGCTGGGGGAAAGACTCCAGGCAAAAGAAACATCTGCAGGATGGAAAGAATTACCAGACCAGAGGCTGCTCGGTCCGGAGGCCCTGGGAAAGGAACTCATTTCCCAGACCCATCAGAGTACTCATCTGGGGGGAACCAAGCTGGTAGAACTGCTTAAACAAGATTATTATATTCCTAAGCTCTTTCAGGTCTCAAAGGATATCGCAAGGAGATGTCACATCTGTGCACAGGTAAACCCCGAGAAGCGGTCCCCTTTAGTCAAGGGAACCAGACTCAGAGGGAAAAGTCCTGGAGAGCATTGGGAAGTAGACTTTACAGAATTACCCATAGGTCTGGGAGGATATCGCTACCTGCTGGTTTTTGTTGATATGTTCTTAGGATGGCTGGAGGCTTTCCCTACCAAGTCTGAAACAGCTCAAGTAATAGTAAAGGAATTAATCTTAGAACTTGTCCCCAGGTTTGGCCTACCTGTTGCAATGGGGTCCGACAATGGCTCGGCATTCATTGCCCACATCACTCAGTTATTGGCAAAGATACTAGGTATAAATTGGAAATTACACTGTATCTATAGACCTCAGAGCTCTGAACAGATAGAGAGGATGACTCGAACCTTGAAGGAAACTCTGACAAAACTAAAACTGGAGACTGGCTAAAACTGGGTAAGCCTCCTCCCTTTTGCCCTACTCCGGCCGTTGCACCCCATATGTAAAGGGCCTCACCTCTTTTGAGATTCTATTTGGCCGACCCCCTCTGCTACTTCCCAAGCTAGGGGAAGAAATATTAGCATCCCTTTCTAATCATAACCTCCTGAAGTCCTTACAGGCTTTACAGTTGAGCTCCAGGCTTAACCACCAGCTGGTCCGAGAGGCTTACTGAGACCCATCCTCCGGGACCGGGCCTGGACCACCTCTCTTTCAACCGGGAGACCTGGTGTGGGTTTGGAGGCACGAGCCATCATCGCTGGAAGCCAGGTGGACTGGGCCCTTCACTGTCATCCTCAGCACCCCTTCGGCCGTAAAGGTTGCCGGAAAGAGACACTGGATTCACCGGACTCAAGTAAAAAAGGCGGAATCAGAGGACCCCACTGAACGATGGGCCATCCAACGTACAGGGAACTTGGTTTGCCTGCACCTCTGGTATCACCCCCTGTATTTCCCCCTTGACTCTCACCCCTCGCCCTCCCCCCCCCTCCCCCCCCCCGGCCCCCGGGGAGCCTTCTCTATATATCCGCACTCACATCTTACCTCAGATATACTATTACTTTGGGATGGAGGGAGAGAACATTTAGGTCTGCTCGGAGGCAGAGAAAAACGGGCCCCGGTATTGATTCCCCTTTTAGTAGGCTTAGGTGTTGCCGGCTCCACTTCGGTGGGAACAGCAGCTCTAGTAACAGGAAATCAGAATTTTAAGGCCCTCAGCAGCCAGGTAGATCAAGATCTGAGCACATTAGAACAAAATGTAGGTAGACTTGAAGATTCCCTCAGTTCCTTAGCCGAGGTAGTATTACAAAATAGGAGAGGGCTCGACCTGTTATTTCTAAAACAGGGAGGACTATGCATGGCCCTAGGGGAGACCTGTTGTTTTTATACTAACCACTCAGGAGTTATCAGGGAGAGCCTCAGTCAGCTAAGAAAGAGTCTACAAGATAGAGAGGAAAGGAGAAAGTCTGAAGGAAACTGGTATGAAAACCTCTTCTCCTGGTCCCCCTGGCTCACCACTCTCCTAACCGCCTTAGCTGGGCCATTAGTACTCCTACTACTAACACTAACTTTCAGCCCATGCATACTGAACTGCTTAATGAATTATATTCAATGCAGAAAACAAGGAGTCAAATTAATGGTCCTAAGAACTCACTCACTACCAAAGAATGAGAAATGAAGAAACAATGATTTGATTCTCCCGTAAAACCAGTGGGGAATGTTACAGAGTAGAAAATTTTTTTAGGCCTGCTTAACCTAGCCACCTCAGCTAGGTAATTAAGCCTGTGCAAAGTTTCTAGGAACTGAGCTCACACACCTGAGCAACGGCCTACAAAGAACAAATAGATCAACACACCTGAGCAACGGCCCACAAAGAATAGACAGATCAAAATTCAGAATAGTCCTGACCTTTAAGTTACCCAGAAATGACTAACAGGAGGATGATGAATAGCTTGGCTAAAACTATGCAATCAGCTTTTGTAACTTGGCTTTGCTTGCTATGGGAACGTGAACACGGATGTAGTTGTCCCCTTTAAATACTGGACTCTGCAGATAGTTGGGGCTGCTTCTCTCTTGGGCTTCCCGAGTGGAGGAGTGGACACTGGCCAGTCAATAAAGGCTCTCTAAGTTTTAATCAGTCTGGAATTCTGGTCATTCTGTCACTCGCGCTCCACAACAGCACCCACAGAAGGTCGAACTGGCAAGAACCACAGGACAATATGAGGATCCTGCAAGCCTTCATCTGGTGAGAAATGGGCACCAGAATAGGTAAAATAGGGCACAGAAAGGAGGCACTGACAAATGTCAAGTGCTTTTCCTTTTACCCTGTCTCTGGTGTGACTGCTATTGTTCCCTGCACTTTAAATTCCTCATTTCCATTAAATGTCACACAAATGCCTTTTTATTTTTGGTGTCATGTCAAGAAGTAAAATCCTTTCAGATGAGGAAGTGAGGCTTACATGTTCTCACCAGATGACTGAGGGAAATCTGAGAGCAGACATGGTTTCTTCAAAAAATAATTTTTATAAAAAGCAATGAACCATTATATAGAAAAAATATAAGAATTAAAACTGCTTTAAGTAACTCAGTTCCTTTAATGTGATTTTAAACTATTTATTATTGCTGCCTTTTATTGTTATTATTTAAAATTAGAGGCCCGGTGCACAAAAATTTGTGCACTTGGGGGGAGGGTCCCTCAGCCTGGCCTGCGCCCATTCACAGTCCAGGACCCCTTGGGGGATGTCCACCTGTCTACTTAGGCCCGATCCCCAGTCAGACATCCTTCTGGCAGCCAGGGAGCCCTTGGGGGATGTCTGACTAAAGGCTTAGGCCCCCAAGGGATCAGGTCTAAACCGTTAGTTGGACATTCTTAGTGCTGCCACGGAGGTGGGAGAGGCTCCTGCCACCACCTCTGCGCTGGCCAGCCATGAGCCAGCTTCAGGCTGAGTGGCATTCCCCATATGGAAGTGCACTGACCACCAGGGGGCAGCTCCTGCATTGAGCGTCTGCCCCCTGGTGGCCAGTGTGCATCATAGCAACCGGTCATTCTGCCGTTCAGTCAATGTACATATTAGCCTCTTATTATTATTATATAGGATGTCCCTATTTCCCCCCTTTTGCCCCCTCTACCCAGCTCTTGCCCCCCACTTCTCTCTGGCCATCACCATTCTGTAGTCTGTGTCCATGGGTTGTGCATATATTTTCTTTGGCTAATCCCTTCTTTAAATTCACTTCTTTAAATTTTTATTTTCAGATAAGTGCTTATAACTGCACTATTATATATTTTCTATTATATCATTTAGAATTAAGATATTTTTTAATTGAACCCTTGTAAATTTTAGCACAATTTAATAAATTATGCTAGAAACAATTAGGAGATTTTTCATGTAATGCAGATATATTTCAATTAATATTTTATTAAGTTTTAATTTTTTAATATTTTAATTTGAAATAACCTCATACATGTAAAAAAAACTATAAAATACTACAGCATATTATATGTACCCTTCACCCAATTTCTTAGGTGTTAATAATTTAAACATAACCATTATACAACTAACAAAATTTGGAATATATTTTTCTTATAATCTCTTTAATGTTACTTAATCCATTTACTTTGTTTTTTTAATCTTCACCCAAGGATATTTTTCCATTGAATTTTAGAGAGAGTGAAGGAAAAGGGAGAGACACATTGATTGGTTGCCTCCTGCACATGCTCTGATAGGGACTGGGGATCAAGCCAGCAACTGAGGTACATGCCCTTGACTGGAATCGAACCTAGTACCCTTCAGTCCATGGGCTAATGCTCTATCCACTGAGCAAAACAGGCAGCAGCTTAATTTATTTACTTTTAATCTATATGTGTCTTTACATTTAAAGTGGGTTTTGTTTTTGATTCACCCTCATAACCTGTCCTTTAATTGGTGCATTTATGCCACTGACTTTCAGAGTGCTTACTGATAGAGTTACTACCATATCAGGCAGCTTCTGGGTCTTCTGGGTACCACCCTGCCTTGACCCCGGGACCGGATGGAGTCCCAGGTGGCAAAGCAGGCCAGCTTCTGGGTCTTCTGGGGCTATCCTGGATGGTGGTGCACTGGCGGCTCGTGCTGTGTCGCCCTGCCTGCAGTATGCCAATTAGCCGCCATCTTTGTTGGTAGTTAATTTGCATATCACGCTGATTAGCCAATGGGAGGCGTAGCGAAGGTATGGTCAATTACCATGTTTGTCTATTATTAGATAGGATTGTCCTTTCTGATTTAGGACTTTTTCTGTTTATTATTCATTTTTTCTTGAATCATTATATGTATTATATATTTAGGAATTTAGACTTTTAGAGGAAAAAATGCTTTTTCATTTACATTAAAAATACAGTGAGTTGTGGCCCTGGCCAGTGTGGCCCATTTGGTTGTAATGTCATCCCATACACCAAAGGCTTGTGGGTTCGATTCCCGGTCAGGGCACATGGCTGGGTTGTGGGTTTGATCCCCAGATGGGGCAAGGGATCACTGTTCTCTCTCACACTGATGCATCTCTCTCTCTCTTTCTCTCTCTCTCTCTCTCTCTCTCTCTCATCAATGAGCATATCCTTGGGTGAGTATTAAAAAAATAAAAAACAAACAAAGAATATAGTGAGTGTTGATGAAAGAATTATTTTCCTTGACGGGAAAAGAAAGCAGAGTTACATTAGTGTGAAATTAGAAATATGGTCTACATGTCAACCACAGATGAGATAAAAGTGAAGTTATTTGTGCCAAAAGAAATGGACTATAAATTATAGAAGAAAATGTGTTTTGTTTATACCTAAGGCTAGATGCATAGTAGTTGCTTAGTTGAGGTTTATTGGGTGATTAATTTACAATACAATGAGAAATAAACCAGAGTCCCTAGCCCTGAGGAGTTTCAAAATACATCCTCCATAGCTTCACACATACACGCACATGCACACACTCACACACCCTTGAATAGCTCTCGTGACTCACCTCTGTCACCAGATTCCCTGTTGATTATTTAGAATCAACATGATAATATCAGCTCAATCCTGAAAAAGTCTTGCAGGGGGATGCTTATATAAGCTTTATGATAACTTCTGGTTTCTTATTAAAAGAGTCAACAGTGTCCAGGAAATTCCCAAAACTCTGTTTTCAACCTGTGAAGAAATCATTGTGCAATTGAGTGTGGTTTCAGGGAGAAAATGCTACTCAATTTCGGAAGCAGTGTTAGTTATCTTTTGAGTGAGCGCCAAGGACTCCTGCACGAGAGAGGTCAGGAGTTCTGTGGATCAAACTTCACATCGGTAGAAGATTGCTTCAGTATGTTATCTCAGAAGTTCGAGAAAAACCCTCTGTAAGCACCCAGTCAAGAGTTGCTCAAGTGTTTATGATTCATATCTTCCTGAAACCTAAGTGTGATAACTACTTCTGTTAGGGAGCTCAAAGTCAGGGGATATTAGAAGGGTGTAGAAGCCTCATTATGGACAAACTCAACCAACCCTACTATTTTGCCTTCTCCTAGACTTGGCCAGTCTATATTCCAGTTAATGTAAACACAAACAACAGGGAGAGAACAGTTTTATCTTTCAAAAGCCATACCAGCAAATGGCTTTTGATTTCTTGCAAACATCCGTGGGCTTATCACTCCATGTTAATTGTGACAGTAAAACAATAAAGATTGAGATTTAATTTTAACTCATGTTGGTCAGTCTAGGGCAGAAAGTGAAGATGATGAGCTGGAGAAATATTAATCCAGGCTGGTTATTTAACTTCAGCCTCATTTTGAGAAGAGCACTATCAAAGGCACCCACTCAGCACAATGAAATTCTTCAGTTATATTTTGATTTATCGCCGGCTTCTCCTCGTAGTTTTCACTCTACTGCTTTTACTGCCCCTGCCCATCGTCCTCCACACCAAGGTAAGTGAACCTGGAAAACAGGCTGACGGGTTTCTGATTTCTGCATTGCCCTTCCCCGTGGCTCCAGATTTAATTTCACTTTGGCAGACTTGTAAGCATTTTTCTGTTTTCTTTAAGTGTTGTCAGTCTATGAAGTCCAACATGATAAACTCAGTGCATTTTTAACCCCTTAGTAAATGATCAGCAGACATTTAGTGAGCACTGTCCCTGTGCCAGGCACGATGGATGTCACTTGCTGGTACAAGGAGTCCCAGATTGATCACTCGCAAGCTGTGTGACCTGGGCAAGTTGCTTAACCTCTCAGTGCTTCTGTTTTTTTTTCTTTCTTTTTTTTTTTTTTTTTGGTTTTTTTTTTAAATCTTTATTGTTCAGATTATTACAGATGTCCCTCTTTTTTCCCCCCATAGTTTCCCTCCACCCGGTTCCCACCCCACCCCAGGCCCTCGCCACTCCACTGTCCACGTCCATAGGTACTGCATATATGCATATAAGATCTTTGTCCAATCTCTTCCCTGACCGCCCCCACACCCCCTTCCCCCTGAGAATTGTCAGTCCGCTCCATTTCCATGCCCCTGATTCTATTACATTCACCAGTTTATTCTGTTCATCAGATTTTTTATTCATTTGATTTTTTGATTTACTTGTTGATAGATATGTATTTGTTGTCACTTTGTTGTTCATAATTTTTTATCTTTACCTTTTTCTTCTGCTGCCTCTTCTTAACCCTTCAGCATTTCATATAATACTGGTTTGGCTGTGATGAACTCCTTTAGCTTTTTCTTGTCTGTGAAGCTCTTTATCTGACCTTCTCTCTGTAAGATTGGGAGAGTAATAGGCTTGTTGTGGGAATTAAGCGAGTAAGCACTCATCAAGCTCTAGAGTGCTGGCTGGTGTGCAGTAAGTGGGGTGGTGTGGGTCCCCAATAGTGATGACGCCACAGCGGGTGTAATTCCTACTATGATGCCTTTATTCTGAGTGGAGGAAAGCAAGTATTAATCAAGGTGATACCATTTTGCATTAAAAGAGGTTCCTTGTAATTACAATACTGTGGGCCCTCCAGCCTACCTCAGAAGCTGGTCACCAATCTGGGAATTTCTATGGGAAATTCATGTGAGCCAAGGTCTCCTCTACTTACAAAGTTGGCAAAGGGACTGGCCTCTGCTGCCCACAGCTGCAGCTTGTCTGCTGCCAGGGGCAACCACCAGCTGCAGCCTCTCCCTGCACTGAAGCCTCCTGGTCCCCTGTGGAGGAAGGGAAGAATTCCCCACCCCTTTTGGTCAAACATCGCTCTGAGCCCCCAAGTTCTTATAGAATTTCTAGTGAAAACAGCAGGCACAGTCAACTGTTTTTGGTTGGGTTGGTTTTGTTTTGCAAATTCGGTGTGAATTCTCCTCCCCTCTCCTCCCTACCCCTCCTACTGCTGCTACTTCTGAGCACTCCTTTAGGAGTCTAGCAACCACTAGATGACAAATTTGAGTCTCAGACACAGGGCTCTACTCTGAATGCCCTCCTCCAACCCTCTTTGAAGATTGTTACTCCATCTGGCATGCATGATGGCTTCTCTTCCCACTCCCCTGGTCCTGAAGTTCCCTAGACCTAGCTGGATCCTATCATGAGCACATCCTGGTTCCTATCTGGACCCCGGCTCTAGTGTCATATCTCTTGGTTAGTCTCAGCAGTGAAAATAAAAAATTACTTCACAGCAGTGAAAATAAAAAACTAAACCAGTTAAAACAAACTTAGGCCATGATTGCATATCATTTATGCTGCTTATTCAACATATAAATCCAGGACACTGATTATCTTCCATAATTTTCAGATAAAGTGAATATGAACTCTTCCAAAGAGAAAACAAGTAGATAATAAAAAGCAATGATATCAGTGAATAATTCATTAACTGGAAAGCATATTCTAAGAAATGCAGTCATTGATTTTTTTTAAGGTACTGTGATAAGAGTACATTAAGTCTGTGGAGAAACTGTGGGCCTGGCATTTAATGAACTGTGTTCCTTTTTCCTTTCCTTCTAATCAACTTATTTGTTAAAACTTGTCATGTTAATGAGAGGGGTTTTTGCTAGTACAATAACACAATTTCATTTTTTGGCTCCTCTAAATGCATAGACAATCATTTAATCAACTGTCAATTAAATTCAAAGAATATTATTTTAACTGCTGCTTACAATGAAAGCAAAACTTTTTTTTTCAGAGAATATGGGCCTTTGGGAGGTATAAAATTTAAGTAGATGCTTACTTTGACATAGATACAAATCAGTGTATTATACCTTTCTGGTTACCAAACTGGAGAACCTTATGCTTCTAAACTCACAGTAACAGAACAAATAAAGCAATAAAAAGTTGCTTTCAAGCAAAACAAAAAGTCAATTTTGCTTCATGAAAACTTAATACATCTACATGATCTAGAGCTAACAAACAATGAATTATTGACTGATTTTTTTTTTCCAGTTTCCTACTAGTTATTGAATTATTTGTATAGACTGACCTTAACCCTTATCTTAATTCCATCTCAAGTCAAAATGTGGCACCCATGATGGGAGACCTTCTGTGGTTTTTCAATGTACTGTTCAAAGGAAAGAGAAGGGATTCACTCAGAAGAGCTTGCTTCTGTTCCAGGAATTCTGTCAGCTGCTTTACCTAAATTATCTTATTTAACTTCATTATGAACAGTAAGACAATCATCCATGTTCTATCATTCTCACTTTATATTTGAGAACAATGATGCTCAAAGGCATGTCACTCAACAAGGGCCACATGGATATTGTGGAAACTGGATTTGATCTTGGGTTCTGTCAGAACTTCTAATTTATGTTTTAAAAGAGGTTTTCGTTGGTCTTGTCTATATTTTTGAAGATTTACCTTTTATTTTGAAAAGTTACATAAAGTGTGGCTTGATAATCATCTATAAACAACTCAGGCATTTCTCTTCATAATAATGCTTTAAGCAGGTCAAACCACAGAAGCAATTTCTCAAGTGACCTTATGCTACTTGATGTCTTCAAGATAGAAAATTGCAGTGGGGATGGGCCTTGTTAACCAGAAGAGAGGTTCAGCTCTAATAAAGAACATGAGGCATTTATTTTAGCAAAAGGGTTGCAATGGGGAGAGGCAGACCCAGGTAGCAACTCAAACTGTGCTCTGGAGAGAACAAAATGTAACTCTTTCATGCAAGTAAGTGAAGGGTTGCTGAGTAGATTAACAGGAATTGGTTAGTTTCAATATGTAAATAAGGGAGATGAAAGTCACAAGGGGGAGGAAGAGTAGGGTGTGTCCATACAGCAGTTCTTGGTCCACAAGCTTATGACTCAGCCTTGAGCTGAGTTTAGCAATAGGTTTAGCAACTTAATAGCAGTTCTAAGAATTGAGGCACAAGATGTGCATTGGCCCCACTTCCTTAACAGCTCCTGACTATCTTTGAAAGTGACTCTCTTAGCAATGCATATTCTATTTTATTTCTCTACTAGAGGCCCAGTGCATGAAAATTTGTGCACTGGGGGAAGGGGTTCCTCAGCCAGGCCTGCCCCCTCTCACAGTCTGGGAGCCCTCAGGGGATGTCCTACTGATAGCTCTGCAGGAGGCAACTGGGCCGATCAGGGGAAGGTGACACCTCCAACACCATTGCTGCTGCCACTGCCGGCCGCCACGGCTGCCTGAGCCTTGGCCCAGCCCTTGCAGCAGCAGCCACCATCCAAGGCTTTGTCCGGAAGGATGTCCGGAAGACATCCAGTCTAATTAGCATATTACCCTTTTATTAGTATAGATCATCAGCCCATGAAAACTGAAGCAGCAGTGGGTCTTCTTATAAGTGTCATTTGATGAATGTCCCAGAGTCCCAGCTATACAAGTCGGTCATGTCAGCTTGTCACGTTGTATACCCCTTCCCTTTCATATCAAATGCTCACCATGAGTCATGGCATTAGGCTGGCATCTTGATATCTTTCAGGTGGAAGAGACTTTAGAACTGGGTTTCAGTTTTTATAGAAATGATAGTTGAGAGCAAAGGAGGGTGTGCCTCACCCCAGAAGCCCGTGGGCATAAGTTGCACAGAAGCTCAAATTTAATCTTTATGAATTGCAGTTGGCTTACACTTATCAGTGTGGGTTCCTGTCCAGTTCATCCTGTTTACAGCTAGGCTACAAAATACTACGCTGCATTTTAACATTTGGCAAGAAGAGCATTAAGAATGGCCCAATCCTTGAGACCCTTTTCCTAACATTTCCAATTAACATCTGCCAGACTCTCGAGCCAGTGATCGCAACCACAACTAAATATCTATCTATCTCTTTATATCTCCCACTATGGTAACAAGTATATTCCTAATACATTGGTGTAAACATTGCTTTACTAGTGGAACCCTATGTCCTTATCACTTTACACCGAATCATCATTAATGCCGTCTTTTTATTTTATTATTTTTAAAAATAGATTTTTATTGATTTCAGAGAGGAAGGGAGAGGGAGAGAGAGAGAGAAACATCAATGATGAGAGAGAGACTCATTGACTGGCTGCCTCCTACACGCCCCACACTGGGGATTGAACCCACAACCTGGGCATGTGCCCTGACCAGGAATCGAACCACAACCTCCTAGTGAATAGGTTGATGCTCAACCACTGAACCACACTGGCTGGGCTATGCTGTCCTTTTAATTGTTACATAGACATCAAGGTCCTTCCCCAATTAGTAGACACTAATCAGTAAAACAAGCCTATAATGTAATTGCTACTTATGTAAATATTTGAATGAAGTTAATAATTGCACTGAATTTTCTCATCTTGGAGAGGAAATTTCTTAAGCATTCCTAGATAAAAAAACTTTTTAGAACTGGCCTTGGCTACATCCATAGTTCCAGTGATATTCTCTGTGCAACATTGTTCTTTTGTGACTATTCCTAACATCTTGTTCATTTTCACTCTTCTCAGCACGTTGTGCTATTTCCTTATTTATTTTTCCATTTCTTGGCTTTTCTTCTTATTTCCATAATGAAACAAAAAGATAAAAAGAGAAGGCCAGGTTTGAGAAGCAATAAGAGGAGAAAATGGAATAACAATTTTTTTTTTTTGTAGAGTGCATTTCTTCCACAATGTCTCCATCTATCTAGTTTATCCATTAATTAGGACCCCTTTTTGAGATGAGACAGGGAAACAGCCACATAGCTATTGAGCAGCATTCCCCAATTGACTAGTTGTAAAACCAAGACCAGATGTCAATTTTCTTTCAGGTATTTCTCTAGGAAATGTTTTATGCCAAGAAAGACTTAAAAACAGAAGAGAATGGGTGAGCCAACACAGCAGGGCTTTAGTGCTTGCCCAAGACCCAAGGAAGAAGCCCAAACCTCACCTCTTAGCACTAAACTCAGACAACTCACATAACAAACTTATTTGCCAAAGGGCACGAGTTAAGGAGGGAAGAAATACAGCTTTACGGGCCAGCTCTATTTCGTGTGCTACTTCCTTCACAATAGATTCATTGTATACATCTTAAATTTCAAAATTAGAATAGAAATTATAATAAATAAAAGAAATGATACATCATGAGAGACTTATGGTGCTGAATCTAAATAAACTAAACAGATGGGAGAAACATACTGCTTGTAAAGAACTGTAAACTTTGAAGGAATAAAGGACCTACTTAGATGTCCGACATAGAAAATTGAAAATGTGTGGGAGAGGATTTAAATAAACTACAAGTGAAAGAAGAGGGAGGGGACAAATTCCAAGGAAACATAAAGAACTTTTAAAGGGCCAAATCAAATAATTAAATATTTTAATAGAAATAAATGATATCAGGGATGTAAGATAAATAGAAAGATGCTATAAATTCTAAGAAAGTGAATATTTTAGACACAGAGAGCATCAAATGATGGATGACAAGAAAAAAAGAGAAAGTAGAACTCATGCTAAAAGTAATGTGGTAGATGAATAAAACCAGAAAATCAAATTTGATATATTTTTATCTCATGAATATTTTATGAGAACTTGCTAAGCCCAAAATGTTGTGCTTAGTGAACTGTGGGGTCTAAGCAGAGTTTAAATAAATGTTAATGCTTTCAAGTAGCTTGTACAATTGCTGAAAAGTCAATATATACTACCTGAGGCCTAGTGCATGAGATTCGTGCACTTGGGGGTCCCTCAGCCTGGCCTGAACTCTCTTGCAGTCCAGGAGTCCTCAAGGGATCTCTGACTGATGGCTTAGGCCTGCTCCCTCCACTAAGCCATCAGTTGGACATCCTTAGCATTGCCTCAGAGGCAGAAGAGGCTCCCACCACTGTGGCTGCACTCTCCAGCAGTGAGCCCAGCTCAGGGCTTCTGGCTGAGCTTTGCTACCCCTGTGAGAGCACACTGACCACCAGGAGGCAGCTCCTGCATTGAGCATCTGCCCCTGGTGGTCAGTGCGCATCATAGCTACCGATCATTCTACCATTTGGTAGATTTGCTTATTGGCCTTTCATTATATACTAGAGGCCCGGTGCACAAAAATTTGTGCACTTCGGGGGGGGGGGGGGGTGTCCCTCAGCCTGGCCTGTGACCTCTTGCAGTCTGGGACCCCTCGGGGAATGACCACCTGCTGGCTTAGGCCCACTCCACGGGAGATTGGGCCTAAGCTGGCAATCAGACATCCCTCTGGCAGCCTGGAAGCCCTCGGGGGATGTCCACTTGCCAGGGGGGAGCAGGCCTAAGCAGCAGTCAGACATCCTTAGTGCTGCTGAGGAGGCGGGAGAGGCTCCCACCACCACCGCTGTACTGGCAGCCGTCAGCCTGGCTTGTGGCTGAGCAGAGCTCCCCCTGTGGGAGTGCACTGACCACCAGGGGGCAGCTCCTGCATTGAGCGTCTGCCCCCTGGTGGTCAGTGTGTGTCATAGTGACCAGTCATTCCCAGTCCTTCTGCTGTTAGGGTCAGTTTGCATATTACCCTTTTATTATATAGGATAGGATTTCAAATGTTTATCACACATAAGGTTGTGTACAAGTACAAGTCATTTGTGCTATGAATGTGTAATTAATGGGTGGATAAACCTCTAACAGTCCCACTTGTCCATGACCTGCTGCTCCTATTTTCTTTGCTTCAGAGCATCTGCTACCCTTCACCCCATTCTTTGGCCTGAAACCTGTGTGTCATCTCAGATGCTTCAGATGTTCCTAAGCATCCATCACAGTCTTATATCCACCCCCACCCCAATCTGCTTCCACAGCTTCATTCCAGCTGCCACTGCTTTCTTGAGGCTGACTTCATCTCCTTCTTTCATGGACCATTTTCACACTCTTTCCCTGAAGTCTCCAGCCAGAGCACTATTTTAAAAATGCCAACCTGGTCCTATTCTCCCCCCCCCCCCCCCAACTCACACTTTTGCAGGGGCTCCCTTTTGCATACAGGGGGAAATATTTAAACCAAGCATGTATACACTGATGGATCTTTAAGATTTTGCCATTTATTTGTCCTAACAACTCTCCCAAAGCCCCACTGCCTATCTCCCATTCACATTTCCCACACTAGCAATATTTCCCTATTTGCAGTCCCTAGAATACCCATGGTTAGTGCCTCTATCTTTGCACGTACTGCCTCGTCTTCCTGGAATGCCCTTTCCTCTTGCTCTGTTCTTGGGAAAGGCAGCTCAGGCTGGTGTACAAGCGGAGTCTCATCCTCTATGTTCTCAATGCATCATGGATACATTGGCCTTTAGAGTATATATTCCATTTTGCCTTTATCCTTGCTTCCCATCTAGACTGTAAATACCTAAAGAGCATGGAACACATTTAATTTGTTTCCTCCAGCACCAAACACATGCCTGTCACATGGTAGATAGCTGATAATTCTGATGAACTGATGATCTTTCATGACAGAAGGATGTGGAGAATAAAGCCAGATCTTGTAGGAAGGAGAGGATGCAGGAGAAAGAATTGAAGGAAGGAACTTCAAGTAGAGCAAAAAGTGTTACTAAAGGACAGACAAGAATGTTGGTGTAAAAGGAGGGTGTCTCTTCCACAAGCTCTTCTTGTCCTTCCATAATACACTTTTATACTTACTCTGGTAACAATAATGAATGTGAATGCCTCATAACTACCATTAGAAATAGTCAATATTTTCATCCCCATTTTAGAGATGAGCAGAGACTCAAAGAGGTTAAGAAATCTGCCCAAAGTCACATGGTTTATAAAGGGAGCAGGAGAATTTAAGGACAAGTCTGTCTGACTCCCAATGTCCTCCTGACATTGCTTCTTTACATCAGACCTTTAAAAGCTGTGCATGGGCTGCCTTGCTCCATCGTTCCTGCATTTGCAATGACAAGAGCATGTATTGAGACGAGGCTTCCTCTGCCCAGATTCAGAGCAACCACAACTCATGACTGACCAATAGTGAAGGCGAAGAAATAAGCCGTGTTTGTTTAAAAGGCTGAGATTTAGGCACTTTTACACAGTGTAATCTCAATCATCTTGATTTATCTAGCATATTCTGAATAACCTCCCCAAGTGATTCGATCATGCTACCCTGGCCCATTTCCTCATCAGTAAAATGAACAGGACTCTTCAAAGAGTTTTGAATGTTAGCCGTGTGGATCAGCTGCCCCAAATTTACCCGAGGTGCTTGCTTAAAATCACAACCTCTGGATGTGAAGTCCAGGATGCTGCTCGCTTAACAGACTCCTAATGTTTCTGAGGCAGTTATTCCACGCACTTCATTTCGATCAGACTCTAATGCATAGTCAGGTTGGAGAACTAAATGATCTCTATGGCTATTCTGGTTCCACTGGGTGCATGGGGAGTAAAGACAGTACATCCCTATTGCTAATGTGGAGACTAAATGAAAAGAAGGAGTTAAAAATTTCCCGGTAATTGGCACAATGCAGCCACCAGTTGTCTTTCCCTGATCTCCATTTGGCCTAAAAATGAATAAGAAATGCTAGTTAGTTTTTCTTGACTTTGTCGTTTAGTTCCTTTTTACTCTTCAGCCCTCCTTCCACCAGATAATTAAAGTCATTTCAAGCTTTGTCAGGTACATGGATTAGGTCTTGAGGAATCATTGCATGAGTGGTAGGTGTATCACAAACCATGCAAAGTCCTTACAGGCTCTGTCGAATAATAAGAGTGTTTTTCTTGTAGCATACATATTTAGAGTGCATGATTTTCCTCCTTTCTTAATTATGTTGTGTTCTCTTTTAAAAATCAGTTGCAGTGAGTGAGGCCTGTGATTGGTCCTACTTTTCTCAAGCTGTGCTGAGAGATCATATCCACATGTACTAATTCATCAGGCAAATTACTATCTAATATCAGTCAGTATGTCATTAAAAATGGAAGGAAGGGTGCAAAAAAATCCTATATTTTAAAGCTTATTCTATATTTCAGTTCCACCTGGAGCTATAACTTAAAATGGAGCCAAGGTAATTTTTAAGTATAATCAGCCAAGATAATGTGACAGTCAGAACTTGGTGGTGGTGGGCGTGGGAGGGGCAGAATTTATCCAAATTGCTGAATCATAGCTTCATTTGCCCTTTCCACCTGGGCAGCAAGTGCCCTGGCTTCCTGTAGTTGAGGTGGTTAAGACCGGATATGACCACGATATAGTTAAATGGGGCCTAGGTAAGTGGAAGAATGTCAACTATGGAAAATTAGCCTATGCAGGTAAAATTTTTAGTTCCAATTCTAGTTTATTGGCAAGAGAGATGTGAGATTCAGGAATAATGTAGAGACATTCACCCACTGGAGTGAGGGTCAAGATATCTGGTGCCAGACAATTAGGAGATAAAATGGAAATTAGAGCAAGGAAAAGCAAAGAGGTACCTATGCTAAAGAACTTCATTCCTAGGACAGTGACTGTTTCATACAGAGATCAAGATATATGAATAAAAACATTATAGCACAAATACAGAGAAGAAATATTCATTCGTTCGTTAAATATTACTGAGCACTTACTACATGTCAGGCACTGTTAAAACAGTTTTTAAAACTTAAAAGTGCTGAGAATGGGGTAGTAAATGAAATGAGGTATGCCCTCAGGGAGTTTATGCTAGGATTGAACCCCAACTCTACTACATACTAGCAATGTGATAATTGATCCTTAGTCCAACATGAAATTTTGGTGGAGACTAAATAAGTCATGTGGAACACTAAGTATAGTACCTGGCATGCCGTAGGTATCATAAATGTTATTTTTCCATCCCTTTATTTAGTCATGTCAGAAAAAAAAGTATTGTTTTACTTGGTACATATCTTCACCTTTTAAATAAGCTTTTCTGTTTATAAAGGCTATGATCAGCATTCTAGATAAAGGTTATACAATTAGAATCCCCCCCCGCCCCCACACACACACACCTAAACTCCCTTCTCCTCTCTAAATACAAAGCAAATACATGTTTCTATATATCAGAATGGGTCAGAAAAGCAAACAAGTGGAGTGAAGTTGAGAAACTGTAGTCTCAAGTGCTCCCACATAATCCAGGGGTCAGAGCCAGGTTATGGTCTGTTGTCTAAAGGGTTGCTAATCAGAAGGAACACCTGTGCAACACGGGTAAACCAGCACTGTCCTCAGGAAACTGGGACAGATGGCCGTCCCCCCATCAGAGGGGGATAATCCTGTTGTCCTCCTTTTCTAGACTTTGAGTTTCCTTAAATATGGAAAAAAATGGGGTGTTTCCCACAAATTCCTGGAAGGTAGCTATTAGGAATAATGCAGATGCCGTGCTTTAGCCAGGGGCACATTGAAGGATAGGCAAGTTTTCAAAATAGGTTCTGCATCTAGGGACTCAGCTTGGGCAGGAGGGCAAGTCATTTTGCTCAGATAGGGCAACTTTGAGGCTGGAATAAAAAGCAAAACTTCCTATATTAAATTATTAAGCCTGCCCAGCTAACACTTTCATATTTTAACAGTCCCAGCCTTTATTTAAAACAATCAAATCAGTGATTTTCAGTGGTTGCTTGAAAACAATTCAAAATCCCCATTCAAGGCCATCTTCAGTCTAAAGCAATATTTTTCCCCCTCCCTCCCTTCTACTTTTCTTTCCTCCCTCCCTCCTTCCCTCCCTCCCTCCTTCTCTCCCTTCCTTCCTTCTTTCCTTCCTTCCTTCCTTCCTTCCTTCCTTCCTTCCTTCCTTCCTTCCTTCCTTCCTTCCTGGGCACTACCTGGGAGCACGTTTCTGTTTGAAACTTGAGCCTAGAGTTAAAGATAAAATGGAAGATCTGGAAGAGGAAGTAAGCCATGCTTCTCAAACTTTAACCTATATGATTCTTATATAGGTTATAGAATCTTATATAGATTCTTATCAGAATCACCTCAGGAACTTGCTGGTCCTGATTCAGTATGTTGGGGGCCAAGCCTGAGATTCCACATTTTTCACAGCTTTCAGATTATGCTGATGCTGCTGGTCCATGGACCACAGAGCGGGTACACAGGGAAATTCAAATGAGCAACCCAAGTGTTGATTCTGAGACTGTGAAGCAAGATTTTCGAGGCAGGAAAGGTGGGCAGCATTTTTCTTACCAGAGATTTTACTCAAATGCTGAGAAAGGCCAAGCAGGTAAGAGAATGCGTGAAATGGAGTCATGGTATTGTACAAAGCTGAAAACTACACCGCAGTCTCGGGTAAGCTTTTCTCAAGTCTGGAGAATTGTCGACATGGAAGAAACTGATCCCAATGTTACCAACTTAGTTTTTCAAGAGAAGCCAGAAATTCATACTTGATTTTTAATATGAAATCTGCTGGTTTTTAACTCCTGACTCAAATTAAATACACACACACACACACACACCACTGTGAGTCGCACATTTTATTTTTTTTCTAGACTTGGCCATCAGCCTGCAACTGCTTCATCTAAAGTCACTGGGTCACAGAGTTCACGAGTCCAAAATAGGGTCACAGGCAGTAGTAGCTGGTACTTAGAGGATCTGGGGACTTGCTGGTATGACTGTATGGTTGAATATTATGGACTAGAGTTTAGTAAAAGGGTGCATGATGAGACCAGGGATCGGAACACAGATGTCAAGAAGATATGTAAAGAAGACTCTTTAGGAAGTAATGGGGTAAGTCTTACTATAATTAGACTGAAGATGGCCTTGAATGGGGATTTTGAATTGTTTTCAAGCAACCACTGAAAATCACTGATTTGATTGTTTTAAATAAAGGCTGGGACTGTTAAAATATGCAAGTGTTAGCTGGGCAGGCTAATAATTTAATATAGGAAGTTTTGCTTTTTATTCCGGTCCCAAAGTTGCCCTATCTGAGCAGAATGTGACTGTCTAGATGAAGTAGATCTGTGTTGAAATGAAATTTTATCCCTCATGGCAGGGGTTATGTGTGGTGAACAAAATTAGCTAGCAATATTTTTTCCTCCCTCTCTCCCTTCCACTTTTCTTTCCTCCCTCTCTCCTTTCCACCCTCCCTCCCTCCCACCCTCCCTTCTTTCCTTCCTTCCTTCCTTCCTTCCTTCCTTCCTTCCTTCCTTCCTTCCTTCCTTCCTTCCTTCCTTCCTTTTTAATTTTTCAGTATTAGCAGTCCCTGATGGATTTGTGCTCTAGATAGTTGTCAGGGTGGCTAGCCCCTTAACCTGGTTTTATGCAAAAGAATGACAAAATCAAAGTGGATTCTTAGAAGATGATCTGGTTTTGGAACAGCCTTGCCTGCAGTGGAAGAAGTGGGGTCAAGGCTGAGGGGCAGATTTGAGAGGTAAAATGACGGGGAGATAGAGGACAAAGAGACTGGTTAGTTGTGCCTAAAGAGCAAGATAGTAAAAGGGTCCCTTTTGTCTTTGAAATCTAGGTTCAATACCTTCCTATGATAGAAAAAAAGTCATCAGGAGGAGTTTTGGGGTTATTCATGTTTGATCTAAGGAAAATATAAACCTGGTCTTTCCCCTACATTGACATTTTAAATTAAGCTGGTATTCACAAATTTTTTCCAAAGAAGTTAGGAAGATAAAGTCAAGGATCAGCTTTGTTTTATTGTTTATTTGAGATTATAGAGGCAGACTTTGTATAAAACTGTCAACATCAAAAACCTTTATTCTTTCTTCTTAAAAAAGATAACAAACAATAAATATATGATACTAGAGGCTTGGTGCACAAATTTGTACACCAGTGGGGTTCCTCGGCCTGGCCTATGGGGATCGGGCTGAAACCGGCTTTCTGACATTCCCCGAGGGGTCCTGGATTGAGAGAGGGTGGTTCTCGGGTGATGCACCCTGAACTCGGGCTCCCTCCTTTCTGGCTCCGAGTGCATTACACAAGAACCACAGCTGCCAAGCCACTGCAGCTCAGCAGTTCCTACGTTGAGTGTCTACCCGCCGTGGTCAGTGCACATCATAGCTACAGGTCAGACAGTCATATATATAGATAGCCCTAGCCAGTGTGATTCAGTTGGTTAGAGCATCACCCCATACACCAAAAGGTGGTAGGCTTGATTCCCAGTCAGGGCCCATACCTAGGTTGTGGTTCAATCCCTGGTCCAGGTGCATGCGGGAGACAACCAATAAATGTTTCAATATTTTTCAAGTTGATTTCTTTTTTCTCTCTCTCCTTCCCTTCCTCTCTCTAAAAATCAATAATTTTTTTAAATGATGTAATCCTGGATTATTAAGGATTGCTTAGAAACCCACTAAAAGTGCAGGGATGCTGGGTGAGTAAATGCCAAAACCAGAGAGCTCACCCTGAAGTAGGTGAATCAGAGGGCAGCAGAGCTAGAAATTGTATTGCCCTGGGAAAATCTTAAGTGAAAGATTTCATTAAACTCAGATAGTTTTTGTAAAATTTTTCAAATTCAGTTCAGAATTTGCAGAGATTAATAGTGTGAGAGCAAAACAATGCTATATATATATAATAGATGTTAATCTTTATTAATCCCTTAGTAGGTTCTGGATAATTTCCTATGAAAATTATGTATGTGCGCCAAATATAATCATGAATTTCAACCATTTCTTAGCAATGCCATAAAACAGAAATCCACAGTTTTTACCTTTCAAATGAACAGATTAACCCTGTTGAGTCTCCCTGTGTCTCCTAAGGAGCTCAGCTATCTTTCTAAAAAGCAAAGCAGAAAGTTCTTCACCTCCAAGTTCATATCACTCAGGAGCTAATTCAGTCTCTTCCATGTCATGCAAAAATGTTTCCCCTTTTAGCAGAAGGGAAGGAAGGTGGGTATGCATGGATCCCAAACAACCAGGCACCAAGGAATGCAACTAAAAGGCGGCTGTGTCCTGCCCCAGGGGCAAGGCAGTAACTTGGCCTTCCTGCACTCCAGAACTGTGAGGGCATTTCATCAGCCAAAGGGATGAGCACCAGCAGCCACACACACTGATATGAGCACAGAAAGTTGACTACATGCTTGGAAGGAAATGTGAAGGAAACGTAATGAATGGGGAATTTTAAATGTCTTTGATTTTTGGTGTGTATTCGATTTTTGCTCTTGGAACCCCCAAGAATGACAGTTTACCCCCCCAACTCAAAATGCAGAGGCCTCAGAGTGTCCTCCTTCTCTGTGACATGGCTCCATTCAGCAAATGTGGTTGTGATTTGAACTACGATTTCCCAGCCCCATCATTTCATGTTGTGTTTTGCTATTTCCAGGAAGCGAAATGTGCCTACACACTCTTTGTTGTTGGCATATTTTGGCTTACAGAAGCGTTGCCCCTGTCTGTAACAGCTTTGCTGCCTGGCCTAATGTTCCCATTGCTTGGAATCATGCCCTCAAAGACGGTAAGTAAGTTAAGTTCTCTTGCAAATGTTTACCATGTTTAGATCGCTTGCTTTGTGCTGATATTTTCATTGAGAAAACTTATATTTAAAGGCAGCGATAATCTTGTGAATAACACTTCCAGGTACTCTGGCCAGGTAGCTCAGGCTCATCTTGATAAGCCAAGGTTGTGGGTTCGATCTCCAGTCAGGGAACATAAAAGAACCAATCAATGAATGTATAAATAAGTGGAACAACAAATCTCTCTCTCTCTCTCTTTCTCTCTCTCTCTCATCAATAAATAAAAATTAAGAAAAAAAATGATGCGTCTATGTAAGTCCTCCAAAAATCCAGTTGTTTCTCTTCTCTAGAACTCTGCATGTGTGTCCACCTTCAGGTGGACAAAAACTAAACACAGGCTGCAGCTTCTTGGGCTGTGCATGTCATTAAGGGAAATGTGTGTCCCTTCTTCCCAGGCTGACACCTAAGCCTGGAGCATCTCTCCCAGCAAAAGGGCCAGTTCTTTCACATCCTGCAGAAGCTTTGTGCGTTCAGCAGAATTCAGTCTCACACAGGGTTGGAAAGCAATTTTTGTTTTTAATGAAGAAAAAGCTTCCCTGTTTTCTTTTCTAGAAACCTGACATTTCAAAAGATAAAACCAAATTAACTTTCACGTGTCTTTCTATTTTGTTCTTGCTGAGAGGAGTTTATTCATGCTGAGAGGTGCCTCTTACCTTTATATAATCTAAAGGTATCCATCTGAAGAAAATGAATTCAGTTTCTTATTAAAACCGTGAAATGCATTGAAACCAGAATATCTATCTCCACACAGTCTGCAGCCACCCAGCACACAACTGCTTACATCACAGCCAAAACATTCCCGGGAAAAAATGTCAAGTTCAAGATGCCAGAATTTATCACCTTTGGACTTCTTTCTTCTGCCAGGGTCCAATATTACTATCATGAGACTCATCTGTCTGATAATGGAGGTGGGGATTTTTTTTTTAACTAACCCATGATACAGTGTTTTTTTTTCTTCTACACCCCTCTTCCCTGCCCCCCCCTACCCCACCCCATCCCCTGGATAAACTATTATTCCTTTTCTTATTTTCATGTTGCTCCTTCCCATTTTGGAATCTGTTTTTTTGTTTGTTTGTTTGGTTGGTTGGTTGGTTGTTGTTTTTTTGTTATTTGTTTTGCATTTCTGTTCCTTCCTTTTCTTCTTTTCTTACTACATTTCCTTCTCCCTTATAATCTTGACTCATATTTTTCGAGGCACCATTGATTTGGAAGAGTGTAGCTGGGGCTGTACTTTAGCTTCTCTCACCCCCAGGCTGAAGATTTGCTGCCCCACAGAATCTAGGAGCAATAAACAAAGATGTTTCTCAAAGGCTCCAACACTTTATATGGCTCTCAATAAAGGAAACAGAAAAAGAAGGGTCGACAAATCTTCAGAAATAAGGTGACAAATGAGTAACCTCTGTTTTTCTGGCTTGTGTGGTCCCACTGCCAGAGATAAAGTTTAACAGCCACATATTTGTCTCTTATGATTTAATAATAATCAGACTGACTAAATTAACATTTTACCAGAGACTTCGGTAGAAGCAAGATAAACTAGAATCATGGGTATTTCTGTGGCCAGCAGGCTGGAGGGAGACAGAAGGAAAAGGGGACCTAGAAAGGCCTGGCTTTGTGGGAACTGCCCAAGAAGTAGCTCTGCCCCTTTTCACTACGTGGAGGCCTCACAAGAGGCAGCAAGATTCCAGGCGCCAATGACAGTTGCATTACACAGGCTGCTGATAGCTGTCCAAGAGTCCTTTACCCCCAAAGTCCTTTACCCTCAGGCTAATGTAACAGTCACAGAATCATAGACTTGGAAGGGAGTTGTCTGAGTCATTCTATCCTGGGCAGGGATTCCCCTCCACAATAGCCCTTACAGATAAGATCACTCAGGCAGTGCTTAAAGGCTTCCTCTATGTGGGCTTGAATCCCTCGGGAAAAGCCCATGGCATTTTTGAATAATTTTAACAGGTGACTCAGCTTTATTGAGCCCAAGTCTGAAACTCAGTCACTCTGACTCTTGAAACTTCTCTTGCAGCTAAGATTCCACCAATGAACCTCTCATCTTTCTTTCACATGATAGTGCTGCTTGGATTTGAAAATAAATATAATCTCTTTAAGTCTTCCCACTTCCAGCTTTCAGACCTCAACTCTCTTCCTCAACCCCACCACCTCCAACTCCATCGCCACCACCATCTTTTCTCTTGACGAAACTACCTCTGGTTTGTCAATGACACTTAAGTATTAAATAGTTAAAAATGCAATGTCTGTCACATAGTAAGTACTCAATATATGTCAGTCAATATTAGTAGGATTGTTTGTACACTGACAAAAGTGAATAGATCACTCTAGAAACATTCTTTTTACTTTCCTTTGCCAAAATAAGATTTTATTTTGAAAGTCATTTAAAAGATACTAAGACTCAATGGATGTAGTTCCCAAACCGTACTCTGTCCAACTCCCACCAGTTGTCTGTCATGCCCCAAAATTGCTTTCGTTGGTAATTCCTATTTTTAGCTTGCTGGAGAAAAGATATTTTCCTTTTTGTTTGTTTATTTGTTTGTAGAGTAGAGCTTTATTTTCTAGGAAATAGTGTGTTTGTAAAAAAAAAAAAAAAATCAGGTAGATCTACTATGTTCAACAATGTGGGGAGAAGGGGGTCAGCCAGAGGTGAAATGGAAAGGTTCTTTAGTATTTGTTGCAACCAGAAATCCACATGTGGAAACGGCATTCAAGAATAAGGTCCTGTGCGAAGTTGCTCTGTCTTTGCATCGGAGAAATGAATCACTGGTCCTCCTGCTGAGTCACTGCTGGTGCAGCTCGCAGCTCCTCCAGACCGCAATCCTGGAAGGAGGCTCTGTGAATTTCTGCAGTTTCGGTGTTGACAGCAATGCCATAAATCATTGGGAAGTGGTTTTCATTTTCTTCCAGGTCATTTAATTCTGTCACATATAATGTCATCAAGTGAATGTTATCTTCCTGTCTGTCAAATTCACTAAGAAGTTGATGAGTACATTTTTGTGACAACTGCCCATTGTCCCTGAAGCCTCCTACGAGGCTCACTTCCAGGGTTCCACACTGAGAGCGATTGGGAAAGGATTTTATGGAGTTCATCACCGAGGGGCCTTAGTTTGGGTGTAGGTCCCATCACAGTGTATCAAGCAGGGAGCCATTACCTGTGTGCCTCAGGACGACAACATGACGAGTGGTGGCATCATCAGAGCCAGGAGTGGGGATGGAGCCATCCTTTGAGGTGGTCACTGGAAGCTCTCTTTGCTGAACATCCGGAAGGCCCTGGGGTGCCCCTTGTTGAACAGACTGACCTCCGAGCAGTCTGCCTCTTTCCTCCACAAGTGGGTGGGCTCGGATAATGGTCCCTCACGGCCCCTCAACCAGCAGCTCCCCATATGGGTTGCCCGCCCCCCTCTAGAAACATTCTGATTGTTGCAAAGCTAAAGTGAGTTTATCATCTCCCTTCTGGTATTTCAGCCTAAATTCATTTTAAATTTTATGTTACTTTTCACCTGTCAAGCTTAACTGGAGCTTGAAACAAATCAAAGTCCTTATAACTTTGAGTGGAGGAAACTGTCTTTTAGTCTTGTGATCCTCTGTCCACACAGGGCAATGACCTTTTTCTCAAAAGTAGCTGACCTAAGCTACAAGGAAAGGGCTAGAGATTCAGTCAGAAGACCTGAGCTGAAAGCATGATATTCACAATAATTACCTGTATGATCCTGATCATGTCTTTTAACAACGCCTTTTTTCTCATCTGTCAATGGGGAATAACAATGTCACACAATTTAAGGGTTATAACAATCAAATCAAATAATACGTGTGGAACAGTGGTGCAAACTAAGTATCAAATATTCTTATGCATTTTAATATTCACAGTTAAAGTTTGTTTAATAGTGTGAAACTATCATCCCAGCCTGTTGCAACATTTTGGAATCTCACCTGTCTCTGGAGAGAATAATATTTCTTTAATATCTTTATCTGAGTTCAGAGCCCTACACATCTCTTTGTTTGGCCTCCATAGTTTTAACATTATTTATCAAGCCAGTGGTAAATACCTATATCTTATTTATTGTTAGAGACGGGCTCTGCGCCCTGGTTCTTGTCTTGTTTGTAAGAAGGAATTCAAATGAGAGACAGTACCAAATAGCAAAGTATGTGAGAGTTTATTTGCAATTAAAGGAAATATACTCAGATATAATCCAAGCTGGACGTTTACTGGCAGAAGCCAAACCAAATGCCCCACCAGTTTGGGTTTTGTAATTTTATACTCTGGAGTTTACAAAACAAAACAACAAAAAAACCCAAACCTCCTCAGGTTTCAAGGCTGCCCCACCCAGATGTTAAGCTATCTGTTATACCACATCTTGGAGGAGGTTTCAAGTCTCCCCCTTCCTCACTCTTGGGTCTGTTCACTCTCCGATAGTTCTTGTTAGTCACGTCTCCCAAGTCTTCCCTTTGATCTTAGCTATCTTTCCCTGCTCATATCTATCAAACTACCTACTCCAACATTACTGAGCACATTGTTGTACGAAGAGCATCAACAAGTATTGAATTTCCCTCATCCACTGAATAAATTTGAAATGCTAAATATGTAGTGTGCCATTAGATTTCCCCAAACAGGTTTTTGTTATTAAAGCACATTTATATATAAATTTAAGTATATAGATGTAAAGATACAAATGTACCATAAAATGTTATATTACATATTTACTCAGTTATTTAATAAATATTTATGTGCTAGGACTCTACCAGACACTTTAGAATGTATCAGTGAATGAAAACAGACAAAGAGCCCCTGTCTTCCTGGGAAAAAAAGAGACAGCAAACAATATGCCTTAAAGAATAGGTAAATTAGTTAGTGAGTTAGAAGGTAATTGGTGCTATAAAAAGTGCCACAGAAGAATGAGGTCAGGAGAGGGTTTCAGTTTTAAATAAAATTATCAATGAGGTGTCCATACCTGAAGGAAGATTTACAGGAGATGAAGGAGTTAGCCATTTGGGTATATGGGGAACAACCATGGCTAAAGGGGAAATACCCCATGCAAAGACCTTAACGCAGGTATATATCCGCAGTGTGATTGGAGCTGAGTGAATGAAGGAGAGAATGATAGAAAATGTTGTCAAGGAGATAATGTGAACAGGAACTGGACCATGGAGGGCCAAAGTAAGCCACGATAAGGTTTGTTTTTTAAACATATTTTTATTGATTTCAGAGAGACAGGGAGAGGGAGAGAGAGATGGAAATATAATGAGAGAGAATCATTGTTTGGTTGCCTCTTGCACGCCCCCTACTGGGGGTTAAGCCCACAACCAGGCATGTGTCCTTGACCAGAATCGAACCTGGCACCCTTCAGTCTACAAGCTGAAGCTCTATCCACTGAGCAAAATTGGCTAGGGTGACCATAATAAGGTTTTAACTGTGAATGAAGTTAGACCCTCTAAAGAGCCTTGAGTAGAAGGGTGATACAATCAATTTGACTTTTATTTTAAAAGAATAACTGTGTTAAGAACTGAGCTCTGGAGAACTAAGAGGTTGGAGAGAAAAGAAAGTGCTAGCAAAGAAGACTGAGAATGAAAGGTTATTGAGATAGAATGGAGACCATGAGAGTGTGGGGTTTAGAAATGCAAGTGAAGCAAATGTTTTGAGAATGAGGCAATGATCCAAAGTGTCAAATCCTCTAATAGGTCAATTAATGTGAAAACTGGAAATTGACCATTGGATTCAGCAACACAACATAAGTAAATATTCTCTTAAGTATATTATTAAAATACTAAGGGCCCAGTGCACGAATTCGTGCACCTTGAAAGGAACTGTGGGCCTCAAGGCACAGGGGAGGGTCTCACTCATCTTCCGTGACCCCGCCTGCCCCCTCCCGCCACGGCCCCCGATCCCCTGTCTGCTGGCAGGGGCCTGGAGCGATTGAGGCTGATGCCAGCAGTGGATACAAGCAGTGGCTGCTGCTCCTATTGCCCCTCAGGAGCAGGGGGAGGTGGAGAAGCCCTCAGGGGCAATCAGGGCTGGCAGCTGCTGCTTGTACCCACTGATGGTGCCAAGTGATCGGGACCAGCGCTGGGCACCGGCAGCAGGTGTGAGCAGCGGCTCTGGCGCTGGCCGCAGGTGCGAGCATCAGGCGGGACCACGGTGTGCGGGAGCAAAGAATTTTCAGTAACCATCAGAGGCTTGCCCTGATGACAGCAACTGGCGCCCCTCCCTGGTCTGGCACCCCCGCTCACCTGTTCCACCATTTTACCATGGCCAACGCCCGCTGTGTCCTGCACACGCCCCCTGGTGGTCAGCACACGTCATAGTGACTGATTGTTCGGTTGTTCCAGTTGTTCAGCCATTCGTCCTATTTGCATATTAGCCTTTTATTATATAGGCTAGGATAGGCTTTATAATCATACACATTAGAACTGACAAAGTATCCCCCCAAATCTCATTTAATTCACAAACGTGATGTGAAGTATTATTTTACTTTCATGGGTAGGTATACTGGCTTGTAACAAGTTTGCTGAACTGGTGTAAATTACGTAGCTAAGAGAGAACCCAGGTGCTCTGATCACAAAAGCCCATGTTTCTTGATGAAATCCCATTTGAAACGAATGTAACTATCTTGACGTTGAAAATGGATTTCAAGTTTTGTTAGGAATCTGATTTGACATACCAACTTTGCCTCGAAAATAGTTATATTTATCAGCATCTTTTACAAACCAATGGCACCTTCTCTTATTACCTCCTATACAAGTAGACTATAAACACACACAGCTAAAGTTCTTCAAATATACTAACTCTGATGAAAAACAAACAATGGAAAACGGAATGCAAAAATTCCTCATTACGTTTAACAACTAATTTCACTTAGACAATTGGGCTGAAGGCCATAATTTGTTTACATATTATATTATGTGATTGACAAACCATAAATCTGAGGGATGTATCCAGCCTGCAACCCAGTTTTCAAAGTAAAAAGTTTTGTTGGAAACACACAGAGCTATGGTCACTCATTTATGTATTATCTTTGGCTACTATTGTGCTACAAAGACAAGTTGAAATAATACTTATTATAGAAATTATAAGGCTCACTAAGTCTAAAATATTTATTAATTCTTTATAGAAAAAGTCTGTCGAGTTCTGGTATAATCTAAAGATATTATAAAAAGCATATCTCATGGTCCTGGACCCCTTTCTGTGTTTAATTAGTTAATAATAATAGCTTGCTTTTATGTGTTCCTTTGTGTTTTTAAAAGAATATTGCCTTTTTCCTCTCATTTAAGTACAGAGTATTGTTGAGATAGGATCAGTGGAGCTTAGTTCAATGTGCAAAACTCCAAAAGAGATAAGAGTAGAGGAAAGCTCAAGTGTCTATTTATCTCACAATTATCAAATCAAGTATCAGATCCTGTAAGGCTTTCCAAATTCCCCTAGGAAAAAGTGGTCGCTTACTCTTTGAAACCTCAACTATGCCTTGATGATGTAGCTCTCATGTACCTGTGCTACATTGTTGTGCTCTTTGTTAACTTATTTTTCCTCATCTAACACCCTGTAAACTCTTTTGAGTTTAGACTTATTAATTCAACACCTGTTGAGTGCCAATACATGCCAGGCATGTGTTAAGTCCATAAATACAATGACCAATAAGACACATCTGTGCCTTCAAAATATGTCTAGTTGAATGAAAGGAATGGTTAAGTAAAGAAATGATCTCTATACAGATTAAGATGTACTATAACAAGAGAATGTACCATCCAACCAAGTCTGGGGTGGTCAATCTTGGAAGAATTGATATCTGAGTTCATTCATGAAGGAAGATAAGGTGTAACCAAGGTGAGAGAAAGGATCATTCCAGTTAAATGACAAGCGAGTGTTACAGCATTTCTATGTTTGGGGCTGCACATGTAGGAGGAGTTGGTGGAGCACTGAAAGACTAAGCAGGAGAGATGAGACGGAACTAAATAATAAAGAGTCTTGTAAGTCATGTCGAAAAGATTAGATTTGGTCTTAAAAGACATGGGGTCCACTGAAGGAGCATAGGAAGGACAATAATGTGATCAGATTCACACTTTAGAAAAGTGACTGTGACAACAGCAATGAGTGAATTAGACAAGGAAAGATTATGCAGAAACCAAGTAAGAAATGGTGAGGAGCTTAATGAAGATAGTAATGTGCAAAGAGAAAAAAGCTGACAAATTTAAAAAATTTGAAGGAACCAGAAATAATAGAATTTGGTGACTAATACACAAATATTGAACGTGAAAAAACAATCATGGCTGGCCCTCAGGTTTCTGGCTTGAGGAACTTAATAGATGAAAGTTTCAAGCACCACAAAAAAGAGGAATGTTGAGTTTTTAGATATTTGTGGGAAATTCAAATGGAAATGTTGGATATACCAGTCTGGAACTCAGACTTATCTATCTGGATATAAAAATTTTAAAGTCTTCAGAATTCATTCAATAAATATGTATTGAATGCCTATTCTGTGCCAGACATTATTTTAATCACAAATAGATATAAAATGAAATCATAAGATTCAACCATTAGGTGTATAAAACAAGGAGATTGAAAACAGAATATCATCATTTAAGAAAAGGGCAGAAGAAGAGTAATTTTCTAAGAAGGCCAAGAAGAAAAATTCAGAGAGGCAGGTTTAGGACCAGGGAGAAAAAAAATGGTTCATAAATCTGGAAGTACTAGTAGATTACTAAATTGAAAGAATACTTATACCAAGATAAAGGGTTGAGGGAGGGAGTTAGGAGAATAGCATTTTGGGAACAGAGTGTAGATAATTGGAATTTAGGAGCTCAGTAACCATAGCTTATTCATTGATTTTCTTTCTCTCTTTCTCATTTATTCAATATTATTTACTAAGCTCTTATTCCTTAGGACTGTGCTAGGTGCCAATTACACAATGGCTAGCAAAACAGAATGTGTAGTACAATAGAGAAGACATGTAACAAACAGGTAAACAAACAGTATTTACACAAGTGTAGTGTGCTAAGAAGAAAACAAACAGGGCTCTGCAATAAAATAAAATAGTGAGATTTATTTAGGAGAGTTTGATATTGAGCATTGAAGAGGTGAGAAGAAAAACTGTCAGCCATTTATACCTATATCCCCTGCTCACATAACAGTTTTGGTGCATGGTCGATGCTTATTCAATGTTAGAGTAATTAATAAATTAAATAATAAGAGCCAAAACCGGTTTGGCTCAGTGGATAGAGCGTCGGCCTGTGGACTGAAAGGTCCCGGGTTCGATTCCGGTCAAGGGCATGTACCTGGGTTGCGGCACATCCCCCCCGTGGGAGATGTGCAGGAGGCAGCTGGTCGATGTTTCTCTCCCATCGATGTTTCTGACTGTCTATCTCTCTCCCTTCCTCTCTGTAAAAAATCAATAAAATATATTTAAAAAAAAAAAAAATTAAATAATAAGAAAATTGATAGAATTATTTACTTTATGTTATACAACCACTAAAAAATATAAAGCAATAAATATAAACTTTGAAAAGCATGACACAGTAATTTTTTTGTGAAACATGAAGATGTCCACTTCTATAAAAGGGTAATTTTTACATTTTAAAAAACCAAGCTAAGCTTAGTAAGCTATATTAAAAATGCAGATGCAGTTTAAAATAGGAAAATAAGGAGGAACCAAGATGACGGCATAGGTAAACATGGTACTTGCATCCTCTCACAACCACATCAAAATTACAACTAAAATACAGCACAACCATCATTCAGAACCAGCTGAAAACTGTCTGGATGGAAGTCTTACAACTAGAGAAGTAAAGAAGAAAGCACATTGAGACTGGTAGGAGGGATGGGGGCATGGAATGGGCTGGTCTGACACCCATGTGTGGCATTTTTAATTGAGAGGGATATCTTGGCTGAGGAGGCCTCTTGTGAAGAGCAAGGGCTCCCAGCCTCACACCAGACCCCTCAGCCCAGGGTTCCAGTGCTGGGAAGAGAAGTCCCCATAACTTTGTGTTACAAAACCCCGAGGGGATTGTGGCTGCATGACATTGGTGGCAGCCAGAGACCCAGGCAGTTCCTCTTAAAGGGCCAGCACACTGACTTACTCAGACTTACTTTCTCTGAGCTCTAGCACTATGGTAGCAGCTTGAAAGGACCCAGGGACATAGGGAGAGGAAATAAATTGTCTGACCTCAGGGTAAGAACTTGGGGGCAGCTTTCTCCCAGATAAAAGTGCTTGCAGAGGTCATTGTTTCTATGCTGAAATCTCCCTCACCACAGAGCTGACTGGCAAGGTGCCACATCTGAGTCTCTAGCAACCTGGCTCACACTGTTCCATCTGTCTAGGTCAGTGGTTCTCAACCTTGGCTGCACATTAGAATCACCTGGGAATATTTTTAAAATCCTGATTTCTGGGCCTCATCCTCTGGAAATTCTGTTTCTTTGTTACTAATGTTGTGGCCCCACCCCATAACAAAGAAACAGAATTTCCGGAGGATGAGGCCCAGAAATCAGGATTTCAAAAAGATTCCCAGGTGATTCTAATGTGCAGCCAAGGTTGAGAACCACTGGTCTAGATCAGTGGTCAGCAAACTGCGGCCCCTTGAGTGTGGCTCTTCCACAAAATACCACGTGTGGGCGCACACGTACAGAGCAATTAAAACTTCGTGGCCACACTCAAGGGTCCAAAGAGCCGCATGTGGCTTGCAAGCCTCAGTTTGTCGACCACTGGTCTAGGTGATTCCCTGAGACCTGCCCCACCCAATTTGAAGCTCCACGCAAGCTGTTTGCAGCAGCTTTTCCATATGAATGGCTGTGTTGGCTCAGGCTTCAGACTTTCTTAAAATCTCTCAAACAAGCAGCATCTGCTCACAGCATGCCCCATACAAACTTGATAAGCTGCCCCAGGCCAGGCACTAGCAACAGCCTGCCTTGGTTTACAGTTTGGCCTCTTCTGGGCACCTCCAAGCCCAATACAAGTAGCAGCAATCTACAGATCACTCTGTAGCTTGTGCTGGGTGGCCCCAGGCAGGGCACAGGCAGCAACTGACTTTGCACCTCATAGAAGGCCCCTGAGCCTTTGACAGCTTCTGGTGGACAGCTTCATAAAACACCATATTACAACTCTACACATCTACATGTGACACATTCCAGGGGCAGATTTGGTAAGTACCAAAGCCCCACTGAAACAAGTCATGCCCCATAGAGGTGTCTCCTGCACAGCAGCTTCTCCACTGTAGTTGCAGCTGGTCTTCACAGCCAATTAGCCTGGGGGTCAATTCCTCCCAGTGACCCAACAGCAATCAAAGCTTAACTACAATAAGACAGTGCACACAGTCCACACAGGGTAACACTTAGAGAGCCCAGCTCAGGTGACTGGGGAGAGTGAGCCCTTGGCCCTATATGACATCTACTATACAAGGCCACTCTACCAATTCCAGGATACATAGCAGCTCTACCTACTACGTAGAAATGAACACAGGGGAGCAGCCAAATGTGCAGACAAAGACACATGTCACAAATGAAAGGACAGAAGAAATTTCCAGAAAAATAACTAAATGAAATGGAAGCAAGCAAACTACTAGATACAGAGTTCAAAACAATGGTTATAAGGTTTTTCAAGGAATTTAATGAGAGCTTCAAGGGACCTAATGATAATTTCAAGGGTCTTAGTGAGAACATCAAATACATGAAAAAAACACCAGTCAGAAATGAAGAATAATTTACAGGGAATTACAGCAGAGTAGAAGACACTGAGAATCAAATCAGCGATTTGGAATATAAGGAAGCAAAAAACACCAGAAGAACAAAAAGAAGTGTGAATCCAAAAATATGAATATAGTGCATTGAGCTTCTGGGGAAACTTCAAGGGTACTAACATTCACATCCTGAGGGTGCCAGAAGGAGAAGAGAGAGAAAGCAAGATATTGACAATCTATTTGAAGATATAATGACAGAAAACATCCCCTACCTGTTGAAAGAAATAGATTAACAAGCCCAGGAAGTGCAGAAATACCCAAACAAGATGAATCCAAAGAGGTTTAAATCATAATTAAAATGCTAAAGATTATAGAATCTTAAAAGCAGCAAGAGAAAAGCAGTTAGTTACCTACAAGGGATCACCCATACAGCTGTCAACTGATTTCTCAACAGAAACTTTGCAGGCCAGGAGAGAGTGGCAAGAAATATTCAAAATGATGAATGGCAAGGACCTACAACCAAGATTACTCTACCCAGCAAAGCTATCATTTAGAATTGAAGATAAGATAAAGAGCTTCACAGACAAGAAAAAGGTAAAGGTATTTATCACCATCAAATTAGTATTGTATGAAATGTTGAATGGCCTTCTTCAAGAAGAAGAAGAGGAAGAAAGAAGAAGAGGAAGAGGAGGGAAAAGAAGAAGAAGAAGAAGAAGAAGAAGAAGGTGGAGGAGGAGGAGGAGGAGGAGGAGGAGGAGGAAAAGAGGAAATATGAACAATAAAGTGACAATAAATCTGTCAGCAATTGAATTTAAAAATCAAAACAAATGAATAAGGAATCCAATGAACAAAATAAAGTGATGACTATAATAGAAGCAGAAGCATGGAAACATGGAACAAACTGACGAATTTCAGAGGGACAGGGGAGGGGAGGGCTAGAAGAGATTAACCAAAAAATTTATAAATACATATGCATTACCTATAACACAGACAATAGGATGATGAAAGCTTGGGGTGGGGTGGGAACTGTGTGGAGGGGGACAATGGAAGTGAAAAGGGGGGAAATCTGTAATATTGTCTACAATAAAGATTTTAAAAAATAAAAAATAAAGATTTATATCTCTAATATAAAAAATAAATAAATAAAATAGCAAAATCATCATGATAATTGATTGTCCTATTTCTATATGATTTCAGAATATTGTAATAGTTTTGTTCCAACTCTTCCATTCTTTACTAAATATTGTTTGATTTTTTAAAAAAAGGGATAATTCCCCTTATAATTTTTTTCTTTCAGTACAGCCTTGTGATTCAGTTTAGCTAAGCATTTCCTGAATATCAGTCTCATGAAATACTCCACCTAAAAATGTAGAAATAAGGTTTGTATGGTTCTATAAGTTGGAAAAATATCTTATATATGGAATCACACTTTTTGAGAGTGACAATATACATTATTATTTAAAGGTTTTTAGGAGGTCTACAGGAAAGAATATTCTAGTATTTCAAAATTCTGGTTTCTAATCTTATTTGACACAAAATCTTTTTTTGAGAAAAATATTATGTACCTGACATACTTCAGAGCATTCATTCTTTGCTAAATACTGCTGCAAATGGTTGCCCCAATTGTCTGTACACTTTACTAAATCTGAATGGTATTAGCTGAAAATGGCTTAAAATATTGACGCCATTCAAGGTTATTTATTTTATAAGAAATCATTTTGAAGGTAAAACCATTTAAAATACAAATGGTAATAAAGATATTGGTGAGTTAAAAGCTCAACTTAGGACTTTCCCAAATTATAGAGATTGACATTCTATGGTAGGAGCATAACCCAATTAACCCCAGTTTACAGATGGAGAAATTAAGGCATAGAAGGCCTTTGTCTGATGTTATTCAGCTATTTAAAAAACCAGAATCCTGAGTTCTTTTTCCCCCCTGAATATTTTCTCTTAAAACTACTATTTCTGGGTAAGAATATAAAACATACTTAAAGTTGTAGTCAAACACATACACATTTCTTTTAACAAAATAGAAATATTAGGTAGCTGAAAGTCAAAGTTAAGAGCAATGAAATAATGCCTTTTTCGTGTAATGTTATTTCCCCCCACCAACCTAAATAACCATGGATTTAATTATAATTTCAGGTGGCATCTGCTTATTTCAAAGATTTTCACCTACTGCTAATTGGAGTCATCTGTTTAGCAACATCAATAGAAAAATGGAATTTGCACAAAAGGATTGCTCTGAAAATGGTGCTGATGGTGGGTGTGAACCCAGCATGGTAAGCTCTGCATTTACTGTTCCAGGTTTACATTCATTTTTGTGCAGAGCAAATAACCAAAAAAGTAATGCATATCCAGGCAATCATTTGCATTGCAGTATACTTCATGACTTTATTTTCTCTGAAAATATGAAAGTGATATAAAGTATACTTGAGTTGTAGGAGAGAAAGAACCACTTTCTTTTCAATGAAGGTCTAGTTACAGGGAGATTGCACACAACTCCCTTACCTTTTGTGCATCATAGGAATCAAGGGTGAGAGAAGCCTTGAACTTCAACATGCAAGATTGATAGACTTCAGAGTAGATTTCATACTATCTTGTTTATTTGGCTGATTACACATTCAAGACTTGTTCAAGAGCATCATTAATTACAGGGAGGATGTTAGGAACCAAAGACAATAACATTACTGACAAAATACAAGTATGTGCCAAAAAATTCCAAGGTGGACATTTTCCTTATTTATTTATTTATTTGTTTGTTTGTTTGTTTGTTTTAATCCTCACCGAGGATATTTTTCCATTGATTTTAGAGAGAGTGGAAATGAGAGGGAAAGACAGAGAAATATTCATGTGAGAGAAAACATCAATTAGGAGCCCGCAACTGAGGTACGTGCCTTTGACCAGAATTGAACCTGGACCCTTCAATGCTCTATCCATTAAGCAAAATTGGCCAGGGCAACATTTTTGTTTTTCAATGAACTGTTGCAAAGTGAAATAAACAATTAAGAAACTTCCTCTAGCTCTGGCTGGTATTGGTCAGTGGTTAGAGTATTGGTCCATGCACCTAAGCGTCGTGGGTTCGATTCTAGTCAAGGGCACATACCTAGGTTGTGGGTTCACTCTCTGCCCCCTGTCGGGGTGCATGCGGAGGCAAAACTTTATTTATAGCATGTGAAATCACTCATTTGACTGGTTTTCTCAACTGAAATGAATTTCCCCCATTAAATTAACTGGCTATTTTAGTTTTAATTCCAGCTCTTAAGAATGTAGATGTAAGCCAAATTAACTTTCCAGAGTCAATATCATTTGCATAATGGAGTTATGCTTTAAAGCCTTAGGTGGTTCTTCCCTCATCTTTCTTTGAAAATGAGAAAATTGTATTGAATTCTGTTGCATAATTCATTCTAGGGTAGAACCACATCTATGTTCATCATTTATTGTGCAAACTGTTTTTTTCTAAATACAAAAGCAAATAACTCAGATGAGACAAATTTAAAAAATATTTACTTAAAAATTGTATAATATATATGTATTAAGGGCATTTCACTTCTTTAAGAGTGAAACAGTGTTCCAGGCTTCTTGGGTGCTATAGAAATGTGTCCCTTTACTGCACAGTGGAGCACTATCCATTATGCCAGTAAATGGCTTTTCAATTTAAGGCATTTTTATCAAACGGAAACCTTATCTGATCCCAACCTTTTTTATTGGAAGATTTTGTGTCTTGCCAATGCATTGTGTTAAAAGCATTTCTAGTTTTCTTTCTTTTTTGTTGAATTTATTGGAATGACATTGGTTAATAAAATACTATATTTTTCAGATGTACAATTCTATAACACATCATCTGTATTATGTATTGTGTGTTCACCACCTCAAATCAAGTCTCCTTCCACCACCATTAATCCCCCCATACCGCTTTTATTAAGAACTAGAGGCTCGGTGCATGAAATTCATGCATGGGTAGGGTCCCTAGGCCTGGCCAGCAATCAGGGCTGATTGGGGCCTCTGGCTGCCAGCTGGGGCCTCCCTTCCCTGGCTGCTGGCTTCTGGCTGCCAGCCGGGACCTTCCTTCTTTCCGTGCCACCCCCTGGTGGTCAGTGCATGTTAAAACGAGCCATTGGTCTCCCGGTCGAACTTCCGTGGGGATAATTTGCATATTAGGCTTTTATATAGAGAGATAATTTCTTGTTTAAGCAGATTTCTAATATGTTTTCTTTTGTTTTGTTTGACACATATAAAATATTCACCTTATCTGAAGTTGAAACTTATAGTGTACATTTTTTTTTGTACATCTATTTTTTAAAGTATATTTTTATTGATTTTAGAGAGAAATGGAGAGGGAGAGAGAGACAGAAACATCAATGATGAGAGAGATTCGTCAATCAGATGCCTCCTGTATACCCAACACTGGGTATCCAGTCTGCAACCCAGGCTTATGCCCCGACCAGGAATCGAACTGTGACCTCCTGATTCATAGGTCAATGCTCAACCACTGAGCCATGCCGGCTGGGCTTGTAGATCTATTTTGAAAGGGAGTCAGAGAATTTAATAAGTGGCTTTATACGGAAAGCAGTGCTTCTGAATGGTTTTCTGGAACCTTCTACTCAAAAGAGATCATGTTTTAATCCAAGTGTGATTTTGAAAGCTTATAGACATGGTTTAAAACCCTATAGTTTTTTAAAGCAATGGGGAAAAAAAAATCCTATAGTTTTAGGTATGTTATTATTAAGGGAGAAGAACTACTCATAAGAGAAGACAATGTAATATATCCAGTTCTTGACAATAGGCAGGAGTGTCAGATTCAGACGAGCATGAATAATAATAGAATCTATAGAAAATTCTGAAGCCTCAAGTTAGATATTGCTTTTAACCATTTCCTCCACCCACCACATATTAAGCCCAAGTAGTGAAAAAGTAAAAGGCAGGTTTATAAAAATTAATCTCTCTCCTTGCCCTTATGCCTTCTTGGCAACATCCTATCCTACAGAGATATGACCAAAAGATCAAAGAAAAAAATAAGGAATTCCAAATTCAAAAGTTGATTGCATCTTGTCTTGCTAGAATTTGAAGGAAAGTGCATTCAAATATTCGCATAATATTATAAACTGTCATATCATCTAACAATTTGCAGGCTGGTTATACATTTAGTCATTATTCTGTTTTGGGAGACAAGACTTTTATGGTTTCCTGGGAGACAAAACCTATAAGAACTCCCCTCTTACCCCTGTCATTTTGATTTCTACTGGCTATGGCTGTCCTCAGAGTTTGTTGTCTGGCAAAAAACCTAACCATCAATGTTTTGAACAAATGAATTCCCAACTTATAAACATCATCCTTTACAGTTAAAAATTACAGTTGGTTAAGCTAGGATCCCAGCTCGTACTAAAAGTCCTCTCCTCTCATTTCAGGCTGACATTGGGCTTCATGGGCAGTACTGCCTTCTTATCTATGTGGCTTAGCAACACTTCCACTGCTGCCATGGTGATGCCCATCGTGGAGGCTGTGGTACAGCAGATCATCAGTGCTGAAGCACAGGTCAAGGCCACTCAGATGGCTAATTACAATGGATCAATCAATCATGGGCTGGAGATGGAAGGTATCACATGTAGATATGGCCACAGGGGGTCTAGTCATATGGGCAATAGGCATAAATGTGAGAATTCTGGGTTATATGTTTAATTAACTGTCCATACACTCATGATATGAATTTAACTTTTCCCTTTCTATATTTCCAAATATTTACACAAGGGAATTACATTACGTCAATATTTACCTTAAATTAATGACTGCGTTTACAGTCTCCAGCAAAAGAGGAAGAAGGCCTTTTCCATTCTTCAGCCAGTCTGGTGGAACTCTCTCTCATGTCTTTATCAGCAGACCTCCAGGTTACTCTTTTGTACTGAAAATATTTTCTTGCTTAATATTGAGAATTTTTAAAAGATACATTTTTATTGATTTCAGAGAGGAAGAGAGAGAGAGAGAGAGAGAGAGAGAGAGAGAAATATCAATGATGAGAGAGAATTATTGATCGGCTGCCTCCTGCATGCCCCACACTGGGGATTGAGCCCACAACCCAGGCATGTGCCCTGAATGGGAATCGAACTGTGACCTCCTGGTTCATAGGTCGACACTCAACCACCAAGCCAGGCTGGCCCAGACTAGATTGAGAATTTTTAATTCCTACATTTATTTGGAAATGGCATCTCATTTTACTGTAATTATTTCTGCCTCTGATAAACTGACCTGATGTAGTGAAAAATCTTGGGGGATATTTGTGTTTATAAAATACATTATTAAGATGAATATTATGTCAGTACAGGTGAATTTGTTTCTTTTCAGCTTCTAGTAATGCTTCCATCACACACACACACACACACACACATACACTGATAAACTTTCATTTAAATTGTTTTTCTTTTATTTAATGTTTTGCAGAATGTGTTAATGAAGATGAAACAAATGAGACGAAAGAGAAAAAACCAGTTCCAGGGTAAAGAAAATTGACATTTTGATTAGGACTTTTCAAATTACATTTTAATAATATTATAAACTGGGTCAATTTATTTTTCAGACACGGTAACGATGCAGAGAAAATTTCAAACAAGAAGGAGTTGAAAAAGGTACATTAAACTTGATTTTTTTCTAAATAATTACACATGAAATTGTAGTAGAGCCCCAGTTAGATATGTATACATTTTAAAAAACTCTTACTTGATTCCTTGTCTATAAATTACTTTGTTTGCCTAAGTCAAACCACAGTGTAATAGTTTTCTTTTTCTTAGCCTCTAAATTCTTCAGTGTATATTTCTTAAAATCAAGGGCATTCTCTTATCTAGCCACCATATAAATGTGTCAAAAATCAGGAAATTAACATTGATACAGAACTGTTACTAAACCCACAGACTTTATTCAGATGTCACCCATTGTCCTACATGTGCTCAGTAGTGAGAATCTTTCAGGATCTAAGATCACTGTTGCGTTTCAGTTGTCATTTCTCTCTAGCCTTCCTTCTTCTGGATCAGTCTTCACCCATCTTTCATTGTCCTTCACATTAACATTTTGAAGAGAGGGGCCAGTTGCTTTGCAGAATGTCCCAGGATTTGGGTTCATCTGATATTTCATCAGATTCAGGTTATGCTTGGCGGGGGGTGGGGGGGGGGTGGGGCGTAGGAATACCCCAGAAGTAATGTTGTATTCTTCTCGTTGTTTCTATCAGATGGTAGACAATTTTCATTTGTTCCCATATTTGAGCTGAACTTTGATCAACAAGTCCTGAACATGTCCTCCGGGTTTACACTCCGGCCTGTGCCTTTTAATTAATAACTAAACTATGGGGAGAATTTTTGAAGCCAGGTGAACATTCTGTTTCTTAGAGTAATTGATGACTCTTATCTGAATCAAATTACTATAATGATTTCCAAATAATGATATTTTAACTCTTTTATTCCTTCTGCATTTATAAATTAACATTTTACTGAAAAGGTCTTTCCTTCTCTCTTATTATTTACCTCTGTCAATATGGATCCATGGATTTTCATTTTATTCAATGGGTTATAATCCATTGCTATCATTATTTATTTGTATGTTCAGATTGTCCCAGATTTGGTCAGCAGGAGCCTGTTCAAACTGGCTACTGTGCTGTCATTCGACTTGTGCACAAGATGGCCCACGGTTATTCTTACAGCCATTTTTCTAAGGACCCCTGGCTCTTTTCTGTGGGCTGTGATATTAGAACCTAAGATCTGGAAGCTGGGTGTGCTCTTGCCCCTGAGGTGTCATAACTCATGTCCTTTCAGTGGACAGACTGGGGGAAATATCCATTTCATATCATTCTTGCCTTTCACAAATTTATATTTGCAACACCTTTCTCTCATTCTGAGAAGGCTGGATCCCAACAAAATTAATATATTTACTCCTTTGATCAATTCTACAATACACACAATCTTGCTTTAGAATTACTATACCCACACCACTATTAACAATAAGCTAACTTGGATGTGAGGGCGATCTGGCTGCGACATCTGTCACCCCATTGATCGCCAGGGTTGATTCGGCTGATCTGGCTGGCTAGGCGGGTGTCCCCCTCCTCCCTCACCGATCCATGTGCGTCCCTCCCGGGGCTGCGAGCTCGGTAGAAGAGGACGACCGCCCCCCCCCGCCCCCCCCCCGCAGGAGAGGACCGGTCTTCGGTCAAGGGTATACGAGTAGCTGCACTCCCCTGCTAGAACCTCCAAACAATAAGCTAACTAACCTATTAAGCTGTAGTTAGGGCAGATGTAAGCCGAGGAGAGTCCCTGACACAAGTTGCTCCTGCTGGAAGCTAGAACTAGAGCAAGCCACAGGGAGACAGACCCAGGACAAGCCAGACCTTGGAGGGTAGCAGTAGCTAGGGTGATATGAAGCTGAGGAGTCCTGGGGCAGCCTTCTCAGGGTCCTGGAACATGGAGCTGGAGCAGGCTTCCAGGAGACCCAGGGATAAGCAGCATATATTTTGGGGCCCTGAGGACACTGGGATGGCATGGACCTGCAGGCAGAGCACCTGGATCAAGCTCCTGCCCTTGTGATCAGGGGGAATGGAAGGGTCACAAATGGCAGCCTGGTGCTTCCAACCGCAGAGAGCGTTCCAGCAACTCCCCTCCCACTTGACAGATGCTCTAGGATTTGTAAATGGATCTCCTTCCTGTCTAGCTTAGGTGTCCTTTAAACCACTGTTTTGTTTTTTCCTGCTGGGCCCCAGGGCAGGCAAGTCTGTGTGGGACCTCCCAGGATCTCTCTGGACTGCAGGGCAGTGTGTTAGCTTGGGTGTCCACAGTGTGGCGTCACTGGCTCTCCTACATATACCTGTGTAGTCTCTCTCTTGTTGGTTGTGCAGAAGCTGTTCAGTCAGCTCTCAGTTCTTCGTCAGGGGGAATCGCTCTGGCTGTAGGTGTAAATGTGACATGTTCTTGGAAAAGGAGGTGAATTCAGCCTCTTCCCACACTGCCATCATGGACCAGAAGCTCCCACTGCCATGGTTTGATAAGCCCTTCATAGATAGACCAACATCAACAACCTGGTAGAAAACATTTTGTGCTCTGAGCATTAGCATCGTTATTTTTCTCCTTTCACTGGGTCCTTGGTGATGACATTTAGCTATGCAGTTTAAAGAAATATAATCCCAGTCTCAGAACGGTATTTCTTTTTTTTTAATTAAAATATTGCTTGCCTGATAGCCTGGTTTTCATTAGGAGCATCTACATTTCTTCCAGCTTATGATCTTAGAGCCATTCCTATTCATGTAATTACAATCCAGTTATCTTCAGTGTCCCCATTGCCACTGAAAAAGTCAATGCAGGATTCATGAGTTGCTATTGTCAAATACAGATGGGAAAGTTGTTGTCGTCATTCCAGTTATCAAAGGAAGGAGTCTCTTATATACTATCCTATACAATTTATTTCTCCAGAATGAATCAATATGAGAATACTACACCAGGTTGTATTGGGAACTATATATCTCAAGATCATGGAAAAATAATTCTGCATAGAAATAGTCGTAAGGTAGCCATGGCATTAGGAATAGGAGAATGGGCATATGTTCCTTCCTCAGGCGATAATGCATTAGCATCATCTCAAATGGGAAAAGAAAACCTCTCATTATTTCCAGAAATCTTCAAGGAAAGAGCAATTTCTATGTCAAGAGAAATCGAATACAAAGATACATTTTAAGCCATTAGTTATAGTGTGCAATAAGGGTTTTAAAGATGAGAATTGAACACATATATATTTATGAAAACATGATCATCTTTAGGGATATAAGTAATTCTTCTAAAACATAGAAAATTAACAGTGTGTCAGGTAAATTATGGAAGAATACATTTCCAATTGGCTTTTAAAACTCTTATAAACATTGGAAAGCCTATACTCGCACTCTAACTTTCTGTGGTCTTTTTTAGAAACTCAGTTTTCTGGCACAGTGCCTAAATCTTGGGTTAAGTCCTCTTCAAGTTGCTTTGATAGCTTACACTGGGCATTAAAGGGAAGTCTGTTAATGGTATTAAAGTGAAGTCTGTTAATGGGCATTAAAGGAAAGTCTATTAATGAAAAGACCTGCTCCTTACTATAAGCAGCTCAGAGTCTAGTGGGGAACATTGACTTAAAAACAGAAAATATGACATCAATACCACAGCAAAGGCATGCACAGAGGCCAAGTCTTCCAGAAGCCGGCGCAACTGCCTCCATCGGGACTGATTGCAGGGGGGAGTATGAGGTTAAGAAAGCTGAATCTGGAAGGAAGGTGGCATGTGCAGGCAGAGGAGTGCAGACTCCGTGTGTGCATGGACCACGTCTATTTTGTTCACCATTCAATCCCCTGCACACTCTATGGCTTGCCACAGAGAAGGTATTCGGTAGGTGTTTATCTTTGCTGGTCAATGAATGAGTGAAAATGGAAGAGCATTCTACTCAGAGAACACAATGAAATCAAAGACCCACATATGTAGAGAACAGGGCTTTTTTTCAGGAAACATCTCCAGTGCAGGTGCTAGGGATGTGTGTTCCTGTGATAAGTGAAATTACTGGATAGGTTGGGCCAAGTGAGAAATAGCTGTTTGTAACATGAAAAGAGGTTAGTTTACCTTAGAAGGAATAGAGAGCTTTGAAGCTGGGGGCAGCCATGTGAGTTCAGCCCTCTGAGAAGCTCCCTGTGGTAAGACTGTGAAGGGGATAGGGTATGGACCTAAGTGGACTTTTTGGTGGTCAGACTTTGGGGATGAGAGAAAGAGGAGTATAGAAAATGCCTCTGCTACAGTGAACAAGTCCTGTGATGCCACTGATGGAGATGGGGAACACAGGAGAGGAATACGTTTTTAATGGAGAAAAGTAAGATAATTTGGGTGCATTTTTGGCAATAAAGATTGAGATCAGAGTTTAGGAGAGGTCTTTGAACAATGAATCTATGGTCTTTCTACAATCTAATGCATAAAAGTTCAGCTTTATGTAAAAAAAAAATTAAGGGCTAACTTTTTGCTCTACAAAATGCTCTTTATAAGAAGTATCACAAAAGTATTTTACATAATGCACATTTAAGATATGTTTTGATTTTTAACAATTATAAATCTCTTCTTAGGAATGAACATGTTATATGGTGTGTGTTATGATTATAATAAATTGCACCTGTTCTTGGCCAGGTTTTTACACTAGGTAATTTAACACAGAATGGCAATGTAGAAAAAGCTGTATCTATTTCTTCTAGATATAAACAGAAGGATATTTACATTTATAATATTTTGGTCTGTTCTCTTCTTGAAGTAGATGGGACATTCTATTGAATGAAAATAAATGCCATGTGGTTTAGCTTTGATTTTGAATTACAAGTCAAAAATATTCAAATATTAATACTTCTGAGGGTGAATGGTTTTAAATAAATTTCAAAGAGAGAAAAAATGAAGGATTTAGTTTTTTTGGTTTTTGTTGTTGTTTTTAATAATTTGCATCACTTTTTGCCTTGTTCCTACTAAAAAAATTAAATTTCTAGTGAAATTTACTACAATTTCATACAATTGAATCCACATTTGCCTAGTAGAAAATTAAGGATTTTTTTCTAAATTTAATTAAAATCTTTTTTCTAATACGATGAAATCAATCTAAGATGATCAATAAGCTTACTTCATCTTTTGGAATTATATACTTACTTAACTTTTAAAAAATTATACAGTATATTTTTCTCTAAAGTCAATGAAATACACACCACTTTATATAAAACTAGAGGCCCGGTGCACAAAATTCGTTCACAGGTAGGGTCCCTAGGCCTGGCTGGCAATCAGGGCTGGCCAGGGCCTTCCTTCATTCTGTGCCTCCCACTGGTGGTTGGCACATGTCATAGCAAGTGATCAAACTCCCAGTCTCCCTGTCAAACTCCTGAGGGTACAATTTGCATGTTAGTCTTTTATATATGTAGATTAGGTGTTTAGTAAGCAGAAAGTTCCCAATAGTAGGAGAAAATTAAGAATTACCACCAAATAAGTTCTAAATTTGGTGATAAAAATATTTAAAAATATACATTTAACATTTGCTCAGATATTACCTTTCTTATGAGGCCTACCCTGACTAGCCTGTTTTCATTGTAGCTAATACATCCCTCCTCTTAATCCCCCTAAATCTGCCCTGCTTTTTCCAAAACATATATTACCTTCTTAAAGGGTGGTCTGGCTGCACCCCACTCGTGCACAAATTCGTGCACCAGGCCTCTAGTCTTTTAATAATGTACATGTGTTTCAGATCATTATGATGTTCACTTTAAGTATCTTACAATGTTATTTGTCAATTTTACCTGAACAAAGTTGAAAAAAAATTGTGGGATATTTAAAGTGTATATCCTGGTGGTGTAATATGTATTCATGATATAACGGCTCCCCATATAGTTGACTACACATACATCACCTCATTTATTTACTTACATATTTGCTTATTTATTTTGGTGAAAATTTTGAGTTCTACTCTCTTGGGACACTTCAGTTGTGCTATGTAGTGTTATCAACTGTAGCTGCCATGTTTTGCATTGGATCCTCAGTCCATATTCATCTTATAGCTGAAAGTCTGTACCCCTTACTTGGACTTTTTTAATCTGGCAGTTTTCTGTGCCTCTGGAAACACAGGATGAAGCTGAACTTTTTAAAAACAAATCCTAACTCTTCTACTCATTAATCCAATTTATGAGAACTCATTCCATACAACTGAATATCTAGAAGCCTCATTTTCAATAGTGTTATATCAGAAGAAATGACCAAATTTCTGGCATGTAATGGAAATCCAATATGCTCTGCCAAGAGCCTAGACTAGAGTGAAGGTAACTGCCTGGATATAGACCAGCAGGGAAACCTGATCCATCTGAAATTCTGCCAGGTGTGTTTCTGAAAGAAGAAAGAAGTGGGTGGCAACAGTTGGTGAGGTAAATTTGAATAAAGAGTTTATTTTAACATTCATTAAGACAAGGAATCATGGCAGCAACCGGTAAACATGAACTCACTCCAGATTTCCATTTTTATCATAGTCAAAGCCTAGCTCTGTTGATGGGTATAATTAACGGTGTTTCCACAAAACATTTTGTTGTTAAAAAAATTATTGACTGTTTATGATATCTTGTCTTCATATTTTTTCAAGCAAATAGCATAAGTTCACCCATGTTGAAAGCATCTGTGCTTTCCTCTAACTATTCAGTAAACCTCCCAAAATATAATGAAACAAATATAAGAAAAATATAAGAAACAAAATATAATGTAGGTTGTTTCTTAAAATCCTCAGCAATGTTTTTATGCATCTTCCAATGCTATTTCCTAAGCAAGAAATATGTTTACTTTGTTCCTAAATTGTATTTTATATATTTTGACTATGAAATATTTCATACATATTTATGAAATATAACAAAAAAATAAGGAGTAATAAAATGAATAAAATAGGATATACCATATATACCTCAGCTTAAGAAATAGAATGTGCCCTGGCCAGTGTTCAGTGGTTAGAGCATTGGCCCACACACCAAAGGGTCTCAGGTTCAATTCTGGTCAAGGATACCTACCTGGGTTGCAGGTTTGATCCCTGGTCCTCGGTCGGGGCATGTGCAGGAGGAAACCAATCAATGTGTCTCTCACACATGTCTCTCTCTCTCTCTCTCTCTCCCTCTCTCCCTCCCTCCCTTCTACTCTCTTTAAAAATCAATGGAAAAAAATATCCTCAGGTGAGGATTAACAAAAAATAAATAAAAGAAAGCAACAGAATATAACCATTTCTAGAAATCTCCATGAGCCCATCTTTGATTCTTTCTCCTTTCCTCATGTAAATGTATTCTCTCCTTATTGGGTTAGCCACAGTCCAGAATTTTGTGTTAATAGTTCTCTTATTTTCTTTTTAGCATTATCACTTGTATTAGTTACTTGTTCACTATGACAACCACCCTAAATAGCAATAGTTTTAATGAGGTAAAAATAGGCTGGTATGTTGTCCTCACAATGAAGATGACCCTGACTCTTTCCACCCCACTCTGCCCTCCTCAGGGTCTGTTAGATCAAGTTTGCTAGTTGTACCTTTCAAATAGTCTGTGACTTAACCAATTTCTTTCTGCTTCACCCAGCAATTGATGAAACTGTTTTTGTTAAAATCTCCCTCTATGCTGTGGATATGTCTATTTCTTCTGCAATTCAGTCAGTTCAGGTTTCTATTTATTTTTAGATTATTTAGATTATATTATTATGTCCTCACCAATTTGGAATGTTTAAATATTACTGATTAATTTAACACTTTTACCATTTTGCAGTGCCCCTCTCGATCTATACTAATATTCTGGGGTTTTAGAGTTTATTTGTCTGATAATGATGCTTTTTTAGGCTTGTACCTGGCATTTTTTATTTTTAATATTTCTGTGTCATTATATTTTAAATGTACCTCTTTTAAAACAAACACTGGCTTTTGCATGTTTATCCAGGTTGAACATTTTTACCTGAAAAGTTTGATTTAGTTGAACTTTTGCAATTTTATGAATTCTGAATTTCTAATGCCAGATTTCTATGTTTTCCAATATTTTTTCTCTGTTTACTAATTCTTTTCTCATTAATTCCTTTAATAGTGTGTGTGTGTGTGTGTGTGTGTGTGTGTGTTAAATATATGTATTATTCTTTTACAACAATTCTTGAGAATTTTCAGCCATTATTTCCTCTGGATCTTGGTTTGCTGGATGAAGCAGAAATTTCAACCTGCATAAACATGCAAAAGCCAGTGTTTGCTTTAAACTTTCTCACTCAGTCTTCCAACTTTCATAACATCTCATTTTTCTTCTCTATGTCTTGCTGGACTACACTATGAATTATACTTTCAGATCTGTCTTCCAATTATTTAGTTCTCCCTTCAGCTATGTCTATTTTGTAGTTTAACCCATACACAGAGTTTTTATTTATCTTAATATATCAGCTCTATTGAATTACTAAAGGCCCAGTGCACGAAATTCATGCATGGGCAGGGTCCCTGGTGGCTGCCAGTTGCCGGCTGGGGCCTTCCTTTGTTCCACACCACTGCCTGGCCACATCATAGTGAGTGATCAAACTCCCAGGCAGTAGAACTCCTGAGGGAACACTTTGCATATTAGGCTTTTTTATATATAGATATTCATATGCCATATAATTCACCCATTAAAGTATGCCAGTCTGTCATTTTTGGTATATTTACAGTTATGCAACCATCACCATGATTTTATTTTATTAATTGAATTTATTGGAGTGACATTGGCTCATAAAACCATATAGGTTTCAAGCGCACAACTCAATAAAACATCTGCACACTGCATTGATCTTTTCATACCCATTTTTCCCCACATTGCCTACCTCCAAGTACTCCTTGTCCCCCTTTCCCTCTGGCTATCACCACACTCTTGTCTGTGGCTATGTGTTCCATATATGTTTTTTGTTTAATCCTTCACCTTCATTCATCCAGTCCCCCAATGCCCATCCTCTCTCACAGCTGTCAGTCTGTTCTATATATCCATGCCTCTATTTTTACTTTGTTCATCAGCTTATTTTGTTCATTAGATTCCACATATAAGTGAGATCATGTGGTATTTGTCTTTCTCTGACTGGCTTATTTCACTGAGCATAGTAATCTCCCCATCCATCCATACTATACAGTTTACAGATGGAATGTCTGTAAAATTTCTGAGGGTCTCTGAGGTCTGCCTCCACCTGTCTGCTACTCTGCCTCCCCCTGAGGTTGCCTGATCTTCCTCCAGAGCCTTCTGAAGAAAGACTGCAGAGTGGACCCAGGCTGGCCTCAACCCACAAACCCTGCCACAGGTGTGAGCTTGGTAGGGGAGGGCGGCTTGGGTCCAGAGGGTGAGACTAATGGGCCTCCTACTTGAGGGCTGTGTGGTCAGGCACTCAATGAGGGGAATGTGGACCCTACTCCAGAGCCAAGCCACTCAGTCTCTGCCAGAGTCTCCAACTCTAGTTCCCCCAGGAGGGGCATCCTGCAGGTTCAGGTTGGTAGCAGCAAGTCATCCCCTCTGCAGGAGCAAGGTCAGCCAGGTGGAGCCACTGGGGCTTGGGGGATGGGGTGGGGAGGAGACCAAGAGTCTCCCATTGGGGTGGTGCCAGCTGAGCCCTCAGGAGGGGACCAAGCACTGCATCCTGGTCCAAGACAATAGCCTCTGAAGGAGACAAACTCGGAATGTCCCAGTTCTGAGCAACACTTCCTTCCCTGTCATTGGGACTTGGGGGGTGGGGGTATCCAAAGAGTCTCCCATTGGGGATGTTGACAACAAGCCTGTAGGAGGGGGGTGGACACTTCTTCCCCTTCCCAGGATAGGTGGACTGAGCTTGCAGGAAAGATAGGAGTGCCAAACTGCTACCACCACCCCCCCCCCCCCCCCCCCTGCAAACCCAGCCCTGGCCAGTCTGACTCTTGGATAAAAGCCTCCCTGGGAGACGGTGCGCCTGCCAGCTCTGTGCTGTACTCTAATCCCTTTTATGGCTGAACTCAGCAGGGCAGGCCACAGTGATCCAAGAGGTGGAGGTGGGAGGGGAGTGCTGGCTGTGTGCTGGAGGTGGGGAAGGATGGTCCCCTTTCCAAAGCTTCACAGTTCAGTCACTGTCTGAGTCTCCACCAAGAGCTTCTCCAGAAAAAGAGCCCCCCGCCCCCCATCCCTGCTGAGTGCAGCCAGCAGATCCCTCTGCAGCACCCGAGTACAGCAGATGGGAGTCGCCAGTAGTTGAAAACTGGAAAGTGCACTCTCCAGGCTGATGTTAACAATAGGAGTGCTTGGCCCTGGAAAGACAGCATCTGGGTCTCTAGCAGACTCCCTTCTCTCCCAGGCAGACTGAATCCCCATGGATTTTCACCACCAGGTGCTATCCTCTTTGTGTCTCTGTTGCTTGGTGTTGGGGATCCCTGCATGGGTTTCAGACCTCATGCTCCTGGGGGAGGGAGTTTTGCAGCCCAGATAACCCTCCAACTCCTCACCTGCCACATGGGCATGGGGACCAACCTTTTCCATGTCTGTGCCTCTTCTGCAAACCCTTGGTTATAATATTTCAGTTCAGTTAGCCTTCGGTTGGTTATTCAGGTTGATTGTTCTCTAATTTAGCTGTAATCCCATTTGGTGCTGGGAGCAGCTGTGTGTAGCTTCCACCTAGTCTGCAGCCATCTTGGAATCTCCCCTCCACTGAGTTTTTAAATTCAGTTATTTAATTTTAATTCCTATAAATTCTATTTGTCTCTTTTTAAGATCTGTTTAGTAATTTTTATAGTTTCTTTCTCCTTACTCATATTTTCCATCCCTTCTCTAGTTTTGTTAATCATAAATAAATTTATTTATGTTCTGTATCTAAGTAGTGTTTGAAGTCCTAAGGATCTCTCTCTCTCTTGCCTATTTTTGTTTCCTGTTTGTTCTCACTTTGGTTACTTTATTTTCTTGTGTGCTTTGTGCTTTTAAATATAGAAATGATAAATTTCCTTGAAATGTCTATGGGAGTTCCCCAAGTTCTGGGTTGGAGCTGCATGGAAAAGCCTTGAATTATATCACTGTTTTATCTTAATACACACACCAATTAAGAGTTTTCAGGGTACATTATGTTTCCTCTTAAGTCAACATGGGATTTCCTTGCTTTCCACTTTTACAAAGGATACCAGCTTTATGAGTGTTTTCTTATACAGCTCCCTGCCAGGATGGGCCATCCCCAGCTACGCCTGCAAAAGAATAAACTGAAACCCTCAGGTCAAACAGCTGCCTATACATTCACTTAAGATTTTACTTCCACTTTTTTGAGGTCAAGGCCGATTTCTTACTTTTATATCAGTTCAGTGATAAATTTTTAAATGCACTTTTAAATATTTTAAACAGGGACTCTGATTTGTCATGCAGCTGGATATAAAAATCTGCTATATTATTTATACATTATTTCAGTCATTTTTACCACTATAAAAAAAACAAGATGTTCCCCAATAGCACATATATTTTTACTTTTTGCTCTTCACTAAGAAATTACAAATGAAGCTTCTAAATATTTAACATTAAGAATAATATTATTTTATAAAATAAATTCTGGATTTAATTGACTTTCAACATCGTTGAAAAAGTAGAGTTTTTATGAAGATTCCTCATGTCTAGAGTGCTAAATTTTTAATATCTACCTATTCATCATACTATTATTTTATAACCTAATATTCCCAATTCACAATATGCAACATAATTCTTTATTAACTACAGGGATATAAAACATATTTCAAGGAGTTTTATTGATAACTTCAACTTTGTTACCAGCTTCTCTGAGTTGTTCAGGTTATCACCAATTACAGCTTCATCTGATCTTTATGAAGAGATTATATCAAAAATAGAAGAATCTCCTCTTACATTTTCTGCTGTTCACTTACTATTTTCATTCTGAAATTTCTTTACATAAATCACTTCCTATAGAAATACTTCAAAGCCAGATGCATATTATGGGAAAAGGAGATGATAACATAATCATACTAGAGGCTGGAAGGTAAAAAAAAAAATGGGTGGGAGCCCTGGTCAGTGGTTAGAGTGTCATCAGCTGGTGCACTGAAGCATCACAAGTTCAATTCCCAGTCAAGGGGACCTACCTGGGTGAGATCCTTGACCCCAGTTGGTGTGAGTGTGGGAGGCAACCGTTCAATGTTTCTCTCTCACATTGGTGTTTCTCTCTCTCTCTCCCCCTCCTTCCTTCTCTTCCACTTTCTAAACAACCAGTGGAAAAAATACCCTCAGGTGAGGATTAACAAAACAAAACAAAAAAGAGAATGGGTGAGAAATGATTTAGTTATCCTACAAAAGTGGAGTCCTAAATCAGCAGTGAGGAATGACAATAAACAATCCAATTTACATACAAGCAGCCCTCAAAGTTTTTAAATGTTGAAAAGTGGGGATAAGTAAAAAATTTCTAATGAAACAGTTCAACTCTGCATAGATGCAACTGGTCCTCTCCCACCAAAGAGAAGTGTAATCTTAGATATAATGAAGCAGAGAGTAAGGAGGACCAGACACAGTTCAGGCTTGGGAGAAGGTTTCACAGTGAAAATAGGGGCACTGAGTGACAGTTTATATGCTAAACTGTGAGACCCCTGACTTCCACCCCACCTGCTCAATAGGCAGGAGACCAGAAGTTTCTTCCTTGGGGAATGCAATCAGCACAAAAGAGAAGATGAAAACATATAGCATTGGATTTTTCTAAAAAAAAAAAAGCCCAGTCTGATGCTACTGCATTGAAGCCCATAGTCAACATCAAATCCCGAAGCACACCTACAGAGCTTCCAATCAGCCTTTCATTGACTTCAGTAAGAGCAAACAACTAAATTAAAAAGACCTGGATATTTGAAGAAAGCCTCGGGCATAGAAAGAGAGAATCCCAAACAAACAAAAATGAAAGAGAAACTTACAGGAAACAGAGACTTCAAGAAGATGAAAACACAAGAAAAGAAACTGCTATTAATCTATTCAAAAAGGTAAAGAAATTGTACTCATCAAATATGATGTACAGTCTATAAAACGGGAAGAAGACCTCCTGGCTGGATGGCTCAGTTGATTGGAGCATCATCCTGCACAACAAAAGGCCTTGGTTGGATTCTCTGTCAGGTTGAGGAGATAGAAGAGGGCTAGGCAGTCAGGGTTGGGACCACAGGTGAGGTGGGAGGTGGGGGAGGGGAGTGTAGAGTTGCAGATGCAGGTTGCTGTGTCCTGTTCCAAGAAAAACAAAGTAACCTAGAATTGAACCCAGTTAGGCAGCAGTTGCTAAAGCAACCCCACTAGGCAGAACAGTGATGTCACCTCAGACCTGAAGTGGCAGTTCTCAATCTGGTTCATCTCCCCATGGGAACTCGAGCTTTAAAATGTATGGATGTTGCTAAGGCAGAATTCTTTGAAATGACCAATCAAGAGCTAACAAAGCATCTATCTAATGCCAGATAAACAAGCACACTCTCTTCTCTCGCTGGTGCACTGGGTTCCTGACTCTCCCTTGCAACCACATAGCTTGTGGCCCCATAGGACTCCACACATGGACTAATGGACCTTAATTAGCTTGGATGCTGAACTATGCCCGGCTGCAACATGGGACAGAAGGTCTGGACACTGGCCTGCTTTTGGCTGTCCTGGAACCCCAGCTGCACCTTTTCTAGGACTGGCTTAAGGGGCATGAGACAAAGAAGCTTCACCGGCAACACACATTGGGCCCCCTCCCTTTGCTCCTTGCTGCAGGGAGTCCCTCTATCTCTCAATAAACTTTGCTTCCGTTTACCATCTTGGTCCGTTGACTAATTCTTTGATTTGGGGAGACAACAAACTCATACCCGATCACAGCACTTTGCTTTTAAGGGCACATACCCATGTTGCAGATTCAATCCCAGGTCAGGGGGCAAACAGGAAAGAACAGATTGATGTTTCTCTCTCACATCAAAGTTTTTTTCTCTCTCTCTCTCCCTTCCTTACTCTCTCTAAAATCAATAATAATAATAATAATAATAAATACCCCACATATCCTCGGGTCAAGATTAAAAAGCAAAATTTTAAAAGGAGAGGAAGACAAAAATAAAGTGTAAAATAAATATATAAAAGTAATATAATAAAATATAAATGGTAAATTTAGTAGGAGAAAATAGAAAGAAACAAGAAAAATAATGGGAATATCAGAAAAAGAATAAAACCAAGAAGATTGCATCAAACATTCAAGAAAATTTTCATAATAAAGAGTATGCTTTTCTTGACTACAGGAACCATTGGGTGCTACCATAGGAGATAAAACAGACCCACATAGGAAAGGACATTGAGATTTCAGAATACTGTGGGAGAAGAGACTCTAAAAGTTTCCAGAAAGGGGAAAAACATATTCCTTAAAAAGGGCAAAAAAGTAAATGGCTGAAGACTTCTCTATAGCAACACTGGAAACTCAGTGACAAGAGGGGAAAAAATGCTTCAAAATTCAGAGTAACATTTATTTCCAATCTAGAAATCAATATCCATGAAACTATCAGTGAAGTGAGAGGATAAACAAACATCTAGATAGCTCTTTTTAGGTCTAGAGGAAAAAAGTGATTAGATTTAGAGCAGGCAGAAGGCTCTGGAAGACATGTCTTCAAGGCAATGAAATTAGTAGACTACTTGATGTGAAACATTCTATCATTTGAATGTTCTGAGAGACAATCACCTAAATCCAGAGATTTAGTGACATGTACTTAGAAAACTAATCAATTAAGCATGTGGGGGAAGTGCAAAACAGGAAAAGTAATAGGTATCCTGGTACTATGCTGATAATAGATCTCTAGACAATATTCTGAACATTGAACTCTGCTCAAAGCAAAGTAACAATCTAGCCATAATGGGAGAATGATGGAGACATGAAAAGTATGAGCGTGTTCAGTGGAGGAGGATGTGAAAGGAAGCTCAATTCACATCTAACATAGTGGAAATTTAGTTGTAATGCCTACAATTTCAAAATTAAGAGGTAGTATTATATAAATATTATTAAGGTAAGTGCAAGTAAATATCTAAAAAGAGCTAGACTATTTTAAAGTTGCTGTCTTTGGCAAGGAGGAAATCATTAGCAGGAACTAATATTTGTGCAACTAGCCCTACATAATTACTTAAATTTAAATAGAAACCCTAATGTTTTCATACCACACTTATCCAAATGAATTATTTTATACAGCACTGTGGAGTCCAGGGGCAAAGTCCATGCTGATTCATGTATGTGTGTTTAGCACCTGAGGTTGGAAATGTGGAACATGCTCCTAGAATCTGTAGTCACTGCCACCAGGTGGCTATAGTGAGTTATATCTGGACCTGCAGCGTTTCTGTTCTGAAATGTCTTTTGAGCATCATCCCAGTAGCAATGTCAGAGGATTCTGAATTTGGTCATGTCCCAGACAATTTTTTTGAGTCACTTAGGAGAATTTTTGGAACTCATATGAAGTCTTAGATGTGTTTGTGTGAAATACGAATGTATGACACAATTGGGATTGAATAAAAACACAACAGGTTACAATTGCTGGGGTGAAAGCAATGTGAAATGAATTCAATGTGAAGTTTTAGATGTAGGTTTAAAAACTCACCTATGTAAAAGTGTTCTGGGAGGCAGGATGATAGAAGGGAAACCATCAAGAGGGAACTCATGCATGGATTCAGGTTTCAATCTGCTATATGACCAGCTGTCAAAATTGAGATTCATTCTGAAAAATTAGGTCCAAGTACCAAATAATCTCTAAACATCTCTCTGCTCCAATAGTCTATGATTCTTTTATATATTAAAAGACCTTTCTTACAATTGTGGGACATACAAAAAGTATCAAGGTAGCAGCTATCTTCATAATTCCATTGTTAAAATTTTAACATATTTCATTTCAGTCTTATTTCTAGTCACATATATGTATGTGGATATATATTTTATACAGCACTTGTCATGCTAAGTGCCATTAAAACATATATATATATATATATATATAATGTTTATTGATTTTTAGAGAGAGAAGGGGGAGAGAGAGATGTTTTTATTGATTTTTAGAGAGAGAAGAAGGGGAGAGAGAGAGAGAGAGAGAAACAGTGATGTGAGAGAAACATTGATTGGCTGCCTCATCACACATATTGCAACTGGGGATTGAAGCGGAAACCCAGTTATGTGCCCTGACTGGAAATCTAACCCACAACCTTTTTCTGGAAAGGGCGATGCTCCAACCAACTGCGCCACCTAACCAGGACTACTTTATTTTTACAAATTACATTGTTCTGTATATTTAATTTCATTATGAAACATACAAAGCAAGCACATACCCATTTACAATATATCCATGGAATGTCCTTTGGTTACCAGCACAGGATACTGTCTTTATACCTTTAGCCTCACTCCTCTAGAGGTTTTGCTTCCCCTTCCTACTTTACTTTGGAATATTTTTTTCTCTTCCAAAATCCAATGAGAAAACATCACACACACACACACACACACACACACACACACACTTACATACACAATTCCTTTTCCACTTATAGAGAAATGTAGTCATTATTTTGTTGTGCTGATATCTGAAAACACACGCCCCCAGTGTCAAGGTCTTACTTTCTATCCCAAAAGACTCATTTCAGTTCCCTCTTAGCCTACGGTCAAACCCTTGGTCTCAAATTGAAACTACTGCCCAGTGGAGTCAAAGACTAATCCTCTCTCATTTTTTTTTTTTGTAGTTTTTATACCTACGGTTGGCTCAATTAGTGGCTTGTCTCTGGCTTTTTAAGAGCTGTTTTTCTGCCCATTGACCTCTACTACTGTCCTTGTGGTCCTCAATCTTTACCTCTTATTACGGTATCATCTCTTCAACTGCTCAGCCCAACAATCACCTGCCCTAAGCAAAAATAACAATAGAGTTGACTGTGTGGGCCTCATGTTTACTGGGTGACAGAAGTGGTGCACCCCATTCCACCTCCCAAACACCTCCACTTACTTAACCATGTATTATGACATTAATGTTACAATTTACTGCAGAATTTGAATTTACCTTGAGATCTTAATACTAGTTTCTAGATTGTGATATTTGCATATATATCACCTTATGTGCATTAACTTATTTGTAAAAGATCTTTATATAAGAAAAAAGTGTGGAAAATCCATAAGATTTATTTTTAGTTTTGTATCTTCCATTTTAATCATTGTTTTATATATATATACATATATATATGCCCATATTTGCCATTAAGCTATTATATAAAATTAATATATATATAGTATTTTTGAAAGTTTTGATGTGACAATGAGAAATTATATACACATCACATCTTTAAGTTTCTTTCTTATTATCAACTTAATAATATCCAAATTATACATCACTTTCTGATTTGTGTTTGAAGTCTTTCCTAGAGTAAAATAATATTTAAAACCTATTTTCACTTTGTTTCACTCATAAGAATTTATAAACTTGTTTTTCTATTTTATTAATTTACCATTTAGCTTTGACATTTTCAATGGAAACTTTTATCATAGGGAATACAAATAATTTCCATGTAGGAAATATAAGCAAAGGAGACATTTCTAAATTAACTTCTTTGGGGTAAAGAGTAAAGACCCCTGGGGGCTAACCTTTAAATTAATTAGAAATTGAAAGGCAAATTACAACTCAATGCACCTGACCTTGTCATGCTAAGTGCCATTTCCATATCCATTATGGCTTTTTGTGAGTAGGAACTTTTTCTGATCGTGATTTCTCAAAAAGATCTCTCAGTTGCAATTTTACATTCAGCTATGGGACAGGGCGATCCTTCTCTTTGTATGTCTTAAATACATCTAGATTTTTTTAGAAGGTTGCAGTGTATAGAATAGATCTGAAATAGGCCAGAGTTGATGCAAGGAGGCCCATATGGAGACTATTACAGTAACCCAAATTAGAGATGATGTCAACTTAGACCAACCCAATAATGGGGATGGAAAAAACTGAACAGAGTCCAGAAATATTTAAGTAGATAAAACTGAGATGACGTGGTGGTATAAGGAAGAGAATGGTTTCAAGGAGGACAAACAATCTAGAATGGTAGCTGAGCTCTACATGGTTTCACAATCTAAGTCTGACATTCCAAGCTCTGTGACCTTGGGCAAGCCAGCTCTCTGGGTATCATGTCTTCATGTGTTGAGTGGGATAATAATAGTGCTAACTTCAGTGTATTGTAAGAATAACATGAATTAAACTATTTATTTGATTTTAACTTAAAATAATATTTATTATATACTAAGCACACTATCAAAGTTTGCAATTATGGTTATAGTGATGCTAGTTCTTCTGCTATTATCATACATAGCAAAAGAACTAGGTTTGAGGAAGGAAATAATGAGTTTGGTTTTGAACATTTTTGGGGATTGGAGTTTTATTTAAGACATTCAAATTATGTTGAACAGACAATTGGATATTTAGGTCTACAAGGAGAAATCTGGGCTAAAGACAGGGTTTTAGTGGTCTAGAATATGTATATCCATTAAAACAGTGAAAATATTTGAGATTTCCTAAGGAGAAATATTACTGTGAGAAGGGACAAGTACCCATGACAGAGTTTCAAGAAATTCCTGTTTTGAGGAAGGGTAAAGGAAAATAAACTGACAAGAGAGACAGAGGAACAGGCAGAGATGTAGAAGAAAAACCACAAGGCTGAGATATCATGGAAGCCCAAAGAAGAGTTTTCAGCAGAAAGGAGTGATTAAATCTTTTAGGTGATGCTAAAAGGTCTATGAGATTGTGACAGAAAAGTATCTATTGTGTTTTATAACATGGAGGCTATTGATAATCATAGCAAATACATTTTTGGTGGTTGAGGAGATAAAAACTAGATTGGAGTGGTTAAAGAAATGGAGTCATTGAAGTACATAATTCTTTTGAGTAGTCTGGCTGTGAAAATGGAGGTGAGTTAAGGTAGTAGTCTAATTAAGAGGATCAAGATACTTTTTTTTTCTTTAGTAAAGATGACTTGAAAATGATTAAATGTTGGTGAGAAAATTCCAGTAAAGCAATCTGTATATGGTTTTTCAGAAGGCCTGAGGGATTGGGGTCCAGAAATAAGAAGTTGGAGGGGAGACATTTACTCTATGCTGCATATAGAAAAGGAGGAGAAGGCAGTGTAGATGCAAGTTGGTTACTGCATTTGACAGTGAGACATCTTTCTCCTGGCTTCTTTTTTCCTGTAGAACAGGAGGCAAAGTTACCTGTGAAGAGTGAGGGGGCATTAAGAAGAAAGTAGAAAGAAAATAGGGAAGGTTTTTAATCTTCTTGTGAAGACAGGTAGAGAAATTGGGTCAGAGAAACACAGTGGGACAGAGAGGCAGCAGGACACTGCAGTGGAAGTTTGTGACTGTGAGTGTAGGGAACCCAGTTTCCTCTGTTACGTGCATCATTTCACCAACAGTACTTGACTACTCAGGGGCAGACATGACTCAGAAAAAGTAAATGGTTGGGATCATTCAAAGCTGAAATTTTACTACATAACTACCATACAAAGAGAGACAAGAAAGTTTAGGATTTTGTTAGGAAAGTTATTGATAGTGGTGATGATATATACTTATCCCCAATCTCATCGAATTGTATACATTAAATATGTACAGTTTTTTACATGTCAATCATACTTCAATTAAATTTCTTAAAAAGCCTAAAAATGTCATTTTATTGGTTTACCATGCAATCTAAGCTGGATAGGAAAGGAAGCAGACAAATCTACTGGGAATAAGTAGTTGCTTCAATGACCTAGATATGCCAATAGAGTTGAAGGAGAGGAGGGATAGGTGTAATTCAACAGCAAAGTTGGAAGAAGAAGCTGTGGTAAAGGAGCAGACTTCTTTGTTAATAAAGTAGTAAAATGACACTCTTTTTATCCCCAATGAACTCTAATATCAAGCACATTCTATAAGTATTCCCATATTCCACTTACAAAGGACTTGCAAAGTAAATGACCAAAAATTAGTTTTAGACTCTTAAACTTAGTGCTGAAAATGAGAAAAGGCAGAGAGAGAGTCTACCTTTGGAATATTTTCCCAAACAGCTCTAATCTCTAGGTTTGGATTAGAGAGGGAAGGAAAGGGCCTCCCACTTACCTCAAGGTGGTGAGATAGAGAAACCACAACTCGGAGAATTTGAGAATCTCTTCTCTAGACCTAGAAGAGATCGATGGACTAGTAATTGACATACGCTTAAAAAAATTGAAAGTGAAAGGCTATGGCTGAATTTCCTTACCTAATATAGTTTCAGCTTCACTATTATTGTCAACAGGGCAGAGGTACCCATTTCCCATGGACCAAATATCAGGAACATATGGGAGAAGTGGTATTTGGGTTCACTTGAAAAGCAACTTTCCTCAAGAGAGCTTCTATACAGGGCAACTTGACCTCAGCATGAAGAGATGTGTGTGGACCATCACATGCAGAAACCACAAGAGTGTCATAAGCAACCAAGTGGAAACGATGCATTAACTACAGAGGAGGAGCATGACTCTAACGTTATTATTTGAGTGATAGAAATTTCTTAAGAATCCATAAAAGTACTCATCAGATAAAGGAGTCATTTTGACCATCCATCAAGCCAAAAAAGTTCTAACATCATATCTTAATAATATCCATCAAATAAGACCTCTTCTAAACCTTACTACTCCTTTCCTGATCCTGTCCATCCTCTGCCACTCCAAATATGAAGGATTTAAAAGCTGACACTAGCAAGTTGTGGAAGGAATTGGAGCTAGAAGAGAAAAATAAAGCCAAACCCACAAACTTCCTTCCAACTATGGGCTTTTAAGTAGGCCAGATACAAGGGAGAAGGTCTAATTTTAAAGTTTTACTATTAAATGGAGGACTGCTCATGCCAACTACTCAAATGAGGTTGCCTTTCTAAATCTTTCTTTAAAATATATTTTTATTGATTTCAGAGAGGAAGGGAGAGGGATAGAGAGCTAGAAACATCAATGATGAGAGAGAATCATTGATCTGCTGCCTTCCACATGCCCCTACTGGGGATTGAGTCTGCAACCCGGTGTTTGCCCTGACCAAGAATCAAACTGTGACCTCCTGGTTCATAGGTCAATGCTCAGCCACTGAGCCACACCAGCCTGGAATGAGTGTGCTTTTTTTACTAAATGTGATTGAAAGACTTTATTAAACAAAGTGACTGGAAAATTTATAGATTCTGCCCCAGATTTCATCCCAGGGACAGCAAAAATCAGACCAACACAAGTGTATTTGTATTGGGCATAGGTGAGAAAAGAAATGAAGTTGCTTTTGTCTTTCACCCTAGGAAGTCCTATTCTTAAACAAAACGCATTAGAAACAGAGATTTCCAAGATGGAGTCATTTGAGGATGTGCTGTTGTCCAAGGTGGAACTGTAGGAGGGAGTGACCGAGGTAGAGCAGAGTTGAAGGTCTCTGGAAATGAGATTTAAAAAAATAATCTGCAAGGCCAGGATCTTTGAAGGGTTATTCATGAACATTTTATAGTTATCCAGCCATCAAGGTAGGGAAACACTGCAAAAAGAGGTTGAAGAACTTACTGCCATGTCCTACCAGTTCAGCAGAAAAAATAGCAGAAAATTTGGGAGTGATGGTGAGAAGGGAAGAAAGAAGGAAAGGGTTGGTTTAGGAATAAGAAAGCATGAGCAAAGGAATAAAACTATATTTGTAAAATATTTCAGTGGTTTCTGGTTAAATATTTTTATTGTTACTTCAACTGACAGAAAGATAAATGCTGTACTATCAGGCTGTCGTAACAAAATACCATCAACTGGTGGCTTAAACAACATGAATTTATGTCTCATCATTCTGAAAATAGATATCTAAGGTCAGGGTGCAGCAGGATCCTTGTCTGGTGAGGGCTTTCTTCGTGGGTTTCAGATGGCCACCTTCTCTGTGTTCTCACATGGCGGAGAGAGATTAAGCTCTCTCTTATCTCCTCTTATAACAGCACTAATCCTATCATACCAGGGCCCCACCATTATGATCTTATCTAACCCTGATTACCTCCCAAAAGTCGCATCTCCAAATAGCATCACAGTGTGGGGTAAGGCTTCAACATGAGAAATTTGGAGCAGGGGGACACAAACATTCAGTCCATAACAAAGCTATTACTGCTCGTCATGGCTACCAGTAGAGCTGTTCTCATAGCACATTTTCTTGTTGGACAGAATGCAGTCACAGGAATCGAATATCCAACAAAGAAGAACCACATGATGTGTAAGCTTATGTGTTTGTGCATCACTTACTCTTCTACCATTGGTGGACTGACAACGATCACCGGTACCTCCACCAACTTGATTTTTGCCGAGCATTTCAATTCGTAAGTAATATTATTGGATTGGTGATTTAATCAATGGAAAGCACACAACTAACCTAATTTAGAGACTGTAGGGACAGAGGTGCTATATTGGGTTAACCCTTCTACTGAGAGTTAAATATGTAAGACATAGTAAATTAACAGGTGCCTACAGATTCCCCAAGGCAGCTCAGAAAAGATAACTCCTGACTGACCATTCTAATCAAATAGGGAAAATATTTTAAATTACAAACAATACTGCAAATGTTAGAGGAAACAATACAGGGTTACTTGCATGGGACTGTATATAAAGTGTTTGGGAACTGACATGTGAAATTAAATGATGAATGCCAGATAGAGTTACAATACTAATTACTGGAGGTATGGCTTTGAATTTAAATAACTTTGAAGGATTAAGTAATTGCAAGAAATAACAGTAATAAAGTAATCTAGGAACAGATATATGACCCTAAATAAAAGTTTGGCATTGTATTATCATTCCATTGCAGAAAATGAGGAATCTGAGGATATGTCAGAACACTTGGGTTAAATATTCCACAATATTAAGTCACTTTGTGAATTTGAACAATAAAAAAGCACATTACTCTCCAAGATTTAATTTTTCATATCTAAACTAGGCAAAGTTCACATGATTACTGTGAGAATTAAATGAGGTAACTATGTAAAAATACTTGGCACTGTGTAAGAGCTATTGAAACAGTTGTTTGAAACTCCATGCTTTTATGTGAGAGGTCAGATTGATTCTACACCCAAGATATATTTTCAAGTACTAATAGGCCAAATTATAGCCTGAGTTCCAGAAAGGTGGGCTGCACTGTGATGCCCTGAAACAGGATTTAGGCCATTATTACAGAAAAATTAAGGTTCAGAGGCAGGAAAGCTACACTTTAAGAAGCAGATTCACAGACTGAAATTTCTAAAAGTATTTTCAAAATGTGGCACATGCATCGCTTTTCCAAGAAATCCAAGACTCAAAAAATATCACTCTGTACTGGGAAGAATGAGAACTTGAATACAAAGAAAACTGGTATAGCCGTTTAGGGACCATACAGACCTCCATATGTAGTTATTGTTTCTATGAGTATACATTCATCATGTATAGTATACTCAACAAGAGTATACATCACTATAGAGAACATTTTGATATTTGCCATAGGGGACCAGGGGAGGGAGGAGAGATTGGTAAAGAAGTTGAAGGGATTAAGAAGTACAAATTGGCAGTTACAAAATTGTCACGGGGATGTAAAGTACAGTATAGAGAATATAGTCAATAATGTTATAATAACTATGTATAGTGTCAGATGGGTACTAGATTTACCAGGTGGATCACTCCATAAGGTATATAAATTGCTAATCACTCACTGGGTTGTACACCTGAAACTAATACAACATGGTATATCAACTGTAATTGAAAAATAAGTAATTATTTTTTAAAAGTCAAGAGTAAAAACGTTAGTCTTGGAAAAGAAGGACCTAGCCTCCAGAGTAATAATGCCATGGAAGAAGAGAAAACATGCAGACAGAAATTTCAAACCATGTAGACATCCCCCTCATTTCACACGAGGAAGCTGAGACTCAGAGCATTTAAGTGATGATCTAGTCAGTGAGGAATGGGGGCTGGAGGTAGGTGGCCCGAGTCCCAGCCCCTTTTCCACTCTGCAGTCTCATTGCCTCACCTACTGTAAGTGGGTGGGGCATGTTGGCAAAATTCTAATTCAATAGACCCAGAGACATAGAACATGAACAGACTGTTGAACCTCTAAGGGAAGGCAGGGGAGGTTGGTTGGGAAGAGATCGACCAATAAACTTGTATGCATATATGCATAACCCGTGGATACAGACAAGGGGTTGGAGAGGGCCTGGTGGGGTGGGGGAGGACGGGAGAGGCCTTAGAAGAGGTTAGTGGGGGGAAAGGAGGACCTATGTAATACTTTAAACAATAAAGATTAACAGAAAAACGTTTCTAATTCAAAATGTTCTCTTCCTGATTCTTATTCATTGCTACACTGATATATCCTTCCAGTTATCACCCAATGTCTTCCATTGCTAACACTATTGTTAATAAATACCACCCTATAATTAGCCATTTCTTCCTACTCTGGTTGTTGGAAGACCCACCAGTTCTGCCAAGTTCTTTCTCTACTTGTGTGGATGCTATCTTTTTTTAAAAAAATATATTTTATTGATTTTTTACAGAGAGGAAGGGAGAGAGATAGAGAGTTAGAAACATCGATGAGAGAGAAACATCGATCAGCTGCCTCCTGCACATCTCCCACTGGAGATGTGCCCACAACCAAGGTACATGCCCTTGACCGGAATTGAACCTGGGACCTTTCAGTCCGCAGGCTGCCGCTCTATCCACTGAGCCAAACCGGTTTCGGCTATGGATGCTATGATATTTGAAACTCTGTTCAGTTCCTCCTCTATTGCCATTCCTATCTTCTCTTATCATAAATGATATTCACATTTCTGTAAACTTGTCTTCTTTACACATGCACAACCCCCACCCCTGATGATTACAAGTTTGTAAAATTTTCATTCTTATCCTTCTTTTAGCCCACAAGGGGCACAGGTAAGTGATTAATAAACATTAGTTAAGATGAACTGTACCAAGGCATAAATAAAGTGCTGACTGCTCCTGTGAATCATCCAAATAACTAAATATTTTTTGATATTTAAATAAATTTATTAAAGGGAATCTTATTAGGCACAATTACTGTTTTCACAAGAAAGAGTAGCTTTGACGCATCAATATTATTTAACAAATACAGCAGCTATTAGTTAAATACAAAAAAACTCCACAAATATATCAGATTAAAAACTGGAACATTAGCACAAGTCAATTTCAATAGCTTGCTGATTATCAAAGTACATTATTCAGTTCATGAGGGTCAGCTATGAAATGTATGGGTGTACAAAGCAGCTTGGAAGGAATTTGTATTATCAATTATTTGTACAGTCGCTGTTACTAATTATGTGTTAAATAATAACTATCATAGGTTTACAGACCAACAAATGATAAAAGAAATGAGTTTATAGGTGCCCCAAATTCAAAGCCCACATCTCTAATCTCTCTTCTTAACTAACTACAGAGGGAAAGGTAAATCAGTAGTTTAAATCAGTAGTTAAAACCTAGCAGTAGTTACCTTCAAAAATACCATGACTTTCCCCTGCAGAAATGAGTAATACATATTTCTCAGAAAGAATTTCTCTTTCCAATACTATAGAAGAAATTTGGATATTACAGAGTTTGGACTCAGAGTTTGGTTCAGATTTCAATCTTGCCATATATTAGCTTAATTTCTGTGAACATCAGGTTTTTCAATGGTGAAATGGGGGCAAAACTCTAATTTAGAATTATTGTGAGGATTAAAAATGCAAATGTGGCTCTTAGCAAAGGGCTTGGCACACAGGAAGCTGTCAATCATCCTAGTGTTGTTGCTGCTGCTGCTACTTTTGTTGTTGCTGTTAGAAATCTAAGCCTGGCTCATAAACAGCACGTAGTTAATATTTGAAAAGACACCTCTGGAAGTACACAAATACAAAACTGAAAAGTGGCTTTGACTCAGAAATAATCAAAACAGTCACCAATCAAAAAGACTATGATCAGTGTGGACACTAGCTCATAGTGATCTTAATGGCCCAAATCTGTTTCAAGGCTGTAAATTTCCATAGTCACATTCATTCTTTTGAGACAGTTTGTGTGGGTGTCATTAGAATTATTCATCATTTCGTAGTTGGGCATAAGATCTGCAATAACAACACTGTCTTCCTGAGTTTCAACATTGACAGGCATTTATGCTTTAGGTCAAACCACGTCTCTGTTATGGAGTAATCATTTCTAGGATGTACTAAAGTGTCCTTAAAACATCAGGTTTGTACTCTAGACTCTGGATAGTTTTCAATATATATGGAATATTTTATTTTCACTTCAGAACTCCAGTTGAGGACACTATGCTTTAATGAAAAGAGGTTGTGATTTAAACACTCCTCCTGGGTTAAAAATCCAGGTTCACCGCAAAGTCCGTGACCTTGAGCAATTAGCTTAACTATCTGAGACTCAGTGTCTTCTGGTGTAAATACAATGCTTCTCTCATAGGATTTTTGTTAGGTCTTCTGCTCATGCCCACCTTCTGCCTGACTTCTAAAATTTAGAGCGCCTCCAGGGTGCATTCCTGGGTCCTTTTATCTCCATTTACTCCCCAAATTATCATACCCATTTCCACGGTTTGTGAAACCATCTATATGTTTGGTACCTAGCAATTTTAGATCCCTAACTTGTTTTCTCCTCTCAGCTCCAGACTCATTTATCTACTGCCTATCCAACATGGCCACTTGGAAAATTAAGCGACATTTCCAGTTAACATGCCCACAGCAACATTTCTGATCCACCACTCCCTTATTCTTTTGCCATTCTCCCCTCAGACTTCATTTCAATAAATTAAACATTTTCTCCATCTCCTACATTTTATTCCAAATATATTAAAATCTGTTGCCTTCTGTTCTTTTCCCCAACAATCTAAATTAAACTAACATCTCTACTCTCACTCTCCCCTATTCCTGGGCAAAACGTCCTGTCTGCTAATCGATTTCCCTATGTATTTGTCTTCTATTACTACGTTAAAAATTACTATGCGTTTAGTGACTTAAAACAACACAAATTTATTATGTCATGAGTTCAGTGGGTCAGGGCAGGAGTCTAGGCACAGTTTAGCTGGGCCCTTTGCTCAAGATCTCACCAGCCTGAAAGGTGTCAGCTGAGCCTGTAATCACTGAAGACACTCAGGGTTCTATTCCAAGGTCATTCAGGTTATTGACAGAATTCACTTCCCTGTGGTTGAATTACTGAGGTGCCCCCCCTTTTTTTCTGACTGTTGGCATGGAGACACTCTCAGCAACTACCAGATACACCCAAATCCTTGTGATATGGCCCCTTCCTTTGACAACATGGAAACTTACTTCTTTAGGCCAGCGGAAAACCTCTTTTAAGGGCTCCTCTGATTACGCCAGGCCCACCCAAGATCGCCTTCCTTTTGATTAACTCAGAGTCAGCTGATGGGGACTTTTATTACCTCTACAGAACCCTTCACTTTTGCCATAAAATCACGGGACTGAAATCTCATCATAGTCATAAGTTCTATACCCACAGAAGGCATGTACACCAGGGGTTTATCTTGGAACTCTGCCTACCACACTTTGCTTCCACTCTTGTTCCCTTCAATAGTGAGAATCCACCTAGCCAACATGTTTTATGTAAGTGATAAATTTACACAGACTTTAAATTAGATCATGTCACTAATTTACTATGTTCCCACTACTCCTAATCCCATTTCTACTAAACCGCAGATTCCTTTGGATGACCTACAAGGTTATATATTATCGACCCCTATTGGCTACGTCTTGGACTTTATTTCATGTGGCTATAACCTTAGCTCACTACTCACAGCCACACTGGCCTTCTGTCTAATCCTTAAATATTCCAAGTTCATTCCCACCTTAGGGCCTTTGTACTGTACTTGCTATTTCCTGTCTGTAATGCTGTTTCCCAGTTATGTACATGACTGGGTCCTTCTTGCCATTTAAATCTCATTTCAAATATCCCCTTCCTTGACCACATTCTATAAAATTTCTCCCTTCCCCTAATAATTTTTATTCCATTATCTTGTTTTATTTTCTGATTCATTATATGCTTACCTGTTTATTGACTGTGTTCCTCATTTATATATAAACTTTAAGAGAACCTGGACCATGTATATCTAATTCACCACTGTATCCCCAATAGTTAGAAGAGTACATGGCACATGGTAGACACCCAAAACATAGTGTCAGGTGAAAGAAAAGGATCCTCTCAGAATTAAGTGTACTGACATAGTTCATGATGAAAGAAATTGATATTTGCTCTAGGCAGATACTTGCAGTCACTTAACTTTTAGGGTATGAGGAAGTGAGATAAGAGACACCACAGTGAAACTAATTCCTTAGAGTCTGCCATTTATTCAATTTTCATTCAAAGTATTCACTCTCAGTAGAGGTGTAAGAGTTGTGATAATGGAGGTCACAGTCCTGCGTGGTGTTTACTTCCATGTTTTCCCACAGGCGCTACCCTGGCTGTCGATGCATCAACTTTGGATCGTGGTTTTTGCTTTCCTTCCCGGCTGCTATTATTATCCTACTCTTGTCCTGGATTTGGCTTCAGTGGCTTTTCCTAGGATTCGAGTAAGTAAATTGTCCATGTTCCTCAGGTAAATGAAGGTGTCTGGGTTCTGAGTTCTCCACTGCTCTTTTACCTGTTTCTCAAAGCTACACTTCTGCATTACTCTTCCCCACAAAGTTGACCTGTATGAACACACGTTTTAAGGATAGTCTAGAGCACCACGTAAACTATGTTCACTGCAGAAGAGAGTTCATGGAAAGCAACTCCTTCTTGGTTTCCTTTGAGTCCCCAAACAATAACATGTTAATAGGCCAGGAAAGCATAAGGAGCTCATTTTGATGAGGAGTGAAATTTTAAGAAGTTTTGCCCTTCCCCTTGGTTTAATGTGGGGATTTCCTCAGGTTATTGAGCTACTGTATGTCAAACTGTAACATGCAGGGCTTCCTGTTTTACCCTAGCACCACAATGGATATGTCCTTGAAAAAATAAAGGTCTGAGAGAGCCCTGTGCAAAGAACATTGGATTCAGAATCAGGAGACCAGGGACAAAGCTGGGGCTTCTCCAAGCCAGACCTTTGCAAATCCTGATCCATTCTCAGTCTCAGTATCCTCAACTGTAAGACAACAGACTTTAACCGGAAGATCAGTAACATCATGCCCAGTGTTGTAATTATAACACACAAGGGCCCACGTTGAACACATAGAAGACAAGGCAAGAGACACTGATCAATCGAGAACTGCTAAAATGTCAAATGTACGCATTCAAGGAGAATTTGCAAACGTTACCTTGGCTGGGGCTGAACTTGGTGATCCATAAGTACCAAGTGACACATGACTTAAATGACAGCCAGTATTTAAAATTACAAAGGGCTCCACAGAAAAATGGAAAATGTAGCTTATATGTTCAACATAGAAAACAATATTTCAAAAAAGGAAGGGGAAGAGGCTGTATGCCAAACCTTGAGGATTTTCTCCTGAAAAATAAAGCCATTCAAATTAATTTTTATAGGGGCTTTATTTAATTAATTTCCAGGGCGAATGAATAAATGCTAAACAGCATGCTATCCACCAAGCAGGTGAAACTGGCATCAGCTCTTTGTACTTCCCTTGAAAAGCAAAAGAACATGACCAGGTGCTGCTCCATGCCCACACGACATTTCCCAAGTCAAGTCACATAAGGACTGATATTTCCCCCCTCTATTCCTCTTCCTGGTTTTTCCCCAGAACCACTGCAATTGTATTAGTAGCGGGGAGATGGTACTGATGATTTTTTAACAAATATTTGTGTCCAGATTGTGGGAGCAGCATGTGGCAGTGCTCCCGCTGAAGCCAATGTGTGGCGTGTCACTGACTTCAGCAGGTGGGCATCAGTGGGGAGAGGCCAGCTGCATAGTAAATGCCCCTTCCTGGAAACCACGCCTCCGGGGGGCTATTCAGTTGTACAGGTAGCAATGCAGGCTGCAGGGGACAAGAAACCCAAACCGATGGAATAGGCAGACCCACAGCTGTTTCCTCCTTTTTTGCTACATGGAAATGACTTTATAAACCAGTGATGGCGAACCTTTAGAGCTCGGCGTGTCAGCATTTTGAAAAACCCTAACTTAACTCTGGTGCCGTGTCACATAGAGAAATTTTTTGATATTTGCAACCATAGTAAAACAAAGACTTATATTTTTGATATTTATTTTATATATTTAAATGCCATTTAACAAAGAAAAATCAACCAAAAAAATGAGTTCGCATGTCACCTCTGACACGTGTGTCATAGGTTCGCCATCACTGTTATAAACTATGTATGCAACCATTGCCACTATTAGGAAATGGCCTCCCCATTTAAAAAGGAGAAATAAAAAAGGTAAAGGGAGATCTATGGAACTGTGTTTTCCATGAGGGGAAAAAAAAACACGTGTGAAGTGCAGACATTAGGCAAAGTCCATAAATCACAGCCAGTGGCATGTTTAAGCAGTCCCCTTGCTGTCCACTGTTGGTTAGACACTGCGCAACTTCATGCTCCAACTCATTTTTCAGTGTCCTTTTCAGTCTGTCAGGGTGTTCACCTCCAGAGGTTTTAGATCGACAAACAGGAATGCTCAGCCGCTCCTCTGGCAGGCCACCATACATTCTGATTAGTGTGTTGGCGTTAACACAGTTAACTCTCACATTATAAATGATCCCAGCATACTGGGGACGAAGAAGCTCATCTATCAATGCCACCGAACTTATTTAAATGGAGAGGTTGATGCGTTGTCATATGCTTAATCAGTTCCTTTGTGAAGGCATTAACCTTCATTTATAGCAAAGCCAATTTGGCTTCCGACTTAACTATTTATGGTCCCCAACCAAAGTGGCAAAATACAAATGCAGTCTTCAGGGTGGGAAGTAGTTTCAAAGGGATTCACTCCTTTCTTTACTTTTCTATTCTACAGATGGTTCTCAAGGAGGTCCATAGATTAGTCTCTTATAATAGCATTTATATTAGTGACAAGGGATAAAATTTTGACACTGTACCTAGTCAGTAATTTAATTGATCTTAAATGCAACAACATCCACCTTATTATGTTCATGGTTGGAGTGTGTACAGTACAGTGATTATGAATGTACTAGAGGCCCAATGCATGGAATTCATGCAAGGGGCTCGGCCCTCACAGGTGCAGTGGCTTGCCTCGGCCCTCGCAGCCCCAGCTTCATCCGGAAGGTTGTCCGGAAGGTCGTTTGGCTGTCTGGTCTAATTAGTATATTACGGTTTTATTATTATAGATTACTGAAGAATTGAGGAAATTCTGCTCCTTTAAAAGCAATAATAGTCCAAACAAGTTTGAATAACAGTGTCACAGGAAAGTAATAGCTACCTTCACACTACCTCAGTTTTCCTATTTATTCCCTCATAGATGTTCATGTTTACCCCAGCAATTTTACAAAAGAAAATACTATAGCTTTATTCTTTTTAAAACTGCTTTATTGAGATATGATTGACATAGAAAGAGCTGTAGCTACTTAATGTATACAAAACTTGTTGTGTTTGGACATAATTATAAATCATGAAACCTCATTACTATCAATGCCATAAACTTATTCATCACTTCCAAAAGATTCCTCCTGCATCCTTTGCTGTTTTCTTTTGTCCTTTGTGGTAAAAAGCACTTAGCATAAATCCAGCCTGTTAGCAAAATTTTAAGTATACAATACAGTATTGTTAATCATTGGTCCTATAACTTACTTATTTTGCATAACTGAAATTTTGTGCCCTGTGACTGACACCCCCACATCCCCTTCCCTCCCCCCCGCCCCCAGCCCCTGGCAACCACTATTTTTACTCTCTGCTTCTATGAGTTTGAGTATTTTAGATTCCACATATAAGTGAGATCACACAGTATTTATTTTTCTAAGTCTGGCTTATTTCATTTTAGCATAATGCCTTCCAGGTACATCCATGTTGTAGCATGTACCAGTGCTTTATTTCTTTTATGACTAAATAATATTCCATTGTACATATAAACCGCTTTTTCTTTATCCATTTGTCTGTTGATGGACATTTAAGTTATTCCTATACCTTGACTCTTGTGACTAATGCTGCAGTGAACATGTGCATGCAGATCTCTTTGAGATCCAGAATTCAATTCCTTTGAATTAGATATCCAGATGTGCTTTTTATACCTGCATATAATGTAATTTAACGGAGCTACTCATAGACATTCCAAGAGATAATCCCTAAGAATATAGGCATTTCTCATTTGTTTCTTCCTCTGGAGGGATTTTTTAAAAAATCTTGGTGTAGAGCCCTTACTTCACACAAAGATTGTTCAAAGTTGTGAAGACCCTGAACCTCAGGATAGAAAAATTAGTCACCAGGAACAAGGGTCACTAAGATAAGTAGCTAAAAAGAATATAAACTGACAGATACTGTTGGAAGTAAGTTGAAAAATTATCTAGTGGAGGCTATTAGGACATAAGAGGTGAAGAAACTTGAAGGAAAAAAAAATGTGATCGAGTTGATTTTAGTTCTGAGAACAGATCCAGATTGGACTACATCCGTGATCAGTGTATGTGACCTCCTTGTCCTAGTGTATGACTTGAATGTAGTACATTGTGTGACAATTGATGGGTCTGACAACCAACTGTCTCATAAATTTGACAAAAGTGAGGTGGAGTTGATGAATCAAGTACTTACCGTGTATGCCAGTATTTAGAGGTACTGGGCCAAAGAAAACATCTATGACACTGCTCCTGCCCTCAAATAAGTGATCTAACTAGTGAGATAAAACTCACTCATGTGCAACAATTAACAATCAAGATATATAATAAATATATTAAAATAGATGACAGGTACATATATATTAAAGTATTAAATTGGAGATGAGTGGGACATGGCAAAATTTTAATGGTGAAAAAGGACTTGGAAAAGGAAGAGATCGGTGGAAGATGGCTAAGAAAATATGGAACAAAAAATAAGCATTGAAAATTGAGCAAAATGGGCAGAAACAGAAAATGGGGGAGGGGACATTCAAAGAAGGAGATGGAGGTATAGGTGAAAAGCTCAGGTTTATGTTATTAGCAGGGAGATTTGTATGTTATGAAGCTTTCACACAAGTATCTTCTAGAAAAGGAGAATCTTATGATTAATTGGCTTAATCACTCTTTTCAGTTTTAAGGAGATGTTCAAAGGTGGAAAGACCAAGACAGTCGAACAAAAGGCTTATGCTGATGTGATTAAACAAGAATACAAAAAACTTGGGCGAATAAGGTAAGATTGCTGTGTGTGCACATGTGGACACACACACACACACACACACACACACAGCTTATATTCAAGTATTTATTAAAATCAAAAAAGCACATAATTATTTGTAATGTATTTTTAACACTCGATAACAACCCGAGTGTGCTGCTAAACTTTGTGAAAGTAAGTGCTAACCTCCACATGACAAAACACACACTTTCTCTACATAAAATTTACCAGGAGGATGACAAGAAGCTGACAGACCACCGAAGAGTTAAAGACCTTCTCCAACTGCACTGATTTGCACAAATTATCGACACATCCAGTTTTTAATGTCTAGTGTTCTGGTGAGATTACTCCTGACAATAACTCAGGGAGTCTCTATGAATGTCCTGACTGAGAAAGTAAATAAAAGGATTGCAAATTTTTTTTTACAGGTATCAGGAAATTATCACCTTGGTCCTGTTCATTGTAATGGCCGTGCTGTGGTTTAGCCGAGAGCCTGGGATATTTCCCGGTTGGTCTTCACTTTTTACTGAGTAAGCATTTCCTGTGATGTTTGTCAGCCCTTCCTCCTTGGCACTCTGCTTTTCTCCTAAGTGACTCCTAGAACTCTGGAGGAGTGTATGAGATTTTCTTCTTCTTTTCCATTGAAAAGAATTCTTAATTCCAATCCTTTCAGGAATTAAAAAAAAAATGATAAGGAATGAAATCTAAGGAGAGGCCTCAGATAAGGTAATTAAACTACCATGTAACTAAAATTCAAGCTTCTTTAGACAAGGCTATTTCCATTCCTACACAATCAGAAATGGAATCTGCCAGAAAGCCATGTTCTGTGGCAATTAGGAGTGTAGACTTTGGAGCCACCCCACTTGGATTCCATTCCTGCCTCTTCCACTTGCTTTGGGCAGGTCACATCCCTGGATTTCTTCCTGGATAAAATGGAGTTTATAGCGCTTAGAATAGTGCTGCCCTTCTCCCTCTGTGAAAGGCAATCTAAATGTTTATTATGTAAAATGTTTCTTAATAACCTGGTATGAATTCATGTTCTGTGATTTTTGCCAACTCAATTATTTTTTTTGTTTTGTTTTTACTTCTATGGGGGATTATTTATTTGGTTCAGCATCTTGTCTTTTTCTCTGTGTATGTCAATTAAACACGAATTCACTATAAACCCATGCCTGCCCCTATTTTTTAGGTAAGGAATTCCTGATTAAATAATAAGTCTGATTTTACAAACTTCTGTTAGAAGCTGGGTCAGAGTTAATTTTATCTCTCAATGTCTTACATACCAGCAGTCAATGCTGAATCATGTGAACTGGTGGGAGGGGGGGGTATATGGCAGCATAATTTTCTAAATTAAGAGCCATCCCACATGTGATTATAAATACTTGGGTTTTGAGATTTGTGTTCCCAATCTATCTTCACTGAATTAATCTAGTTTCTAAATTCAGCAGATCTCTGATTTGGACTTCCTGTCTCACAGCCCCCAGCAAGAATCAATGTATTCGGGGGCAGAAACCAGAATTGTTTGAGTCAAATATATTATTCCCACATAGAATAAAGAAATTCTTTTTTTAAAAATCAGAGCCATCTGGTTATACAGGCATTGCCAGCACTTTTTAAAGGTGCAAAATCTGAGTCCAAATTCCTAGTGGGCATACAAGTGTAGCAATGCGATGTGGTAGCATGTTTCAAAGAATCTGCTTTAGCTTTATAAACTTTTTGTTTCCTTTAAGACTAAACCTTTTCATTCTGAGAGGTCTAAAAAGACAGCTTCCAATTATTCAGTGCAAGCTATTGAAAGCAAATGATTGTTTAATGTTTGATGGTACTATGTAGTTTTGTAATAGGACTAGACCAACATAAAAAATAATTCTTCCACTTTTTAAAAATTCCTCTTCTATCATCCTCGGTAAGGGGAGTCTTTTCTAAACACCAATGTGTAAAAACTAAATGAAATCAAACAACAGCTAATAAAAATAAAGCTGAAATCCCAATAGTAAATTCAATGTAATCAGTTTCTAATTTCTTGCTGACAGGAGGGAAATGTAATTCAGGAGATGTTTTGTTTGTAGCAGAAAAATAGAGTGTATTTGGTATGGTCAGGTGCACGTGTTACCTAGAATTCTGAGATAAATCAATAGTAAAAGGAACAAAGGTTTGAGATAGGAAGGGATTTGAAGATATAAATAAAAGCAACTAAAATTTATGTAACCTTACCTTTTGTAATACTGAAGCAACCTAAATTAATTTAGAACAAATGGAAACTAAAATAAACATAATAAAATAATAATAGTTTTTAAAATCTTTGGAAAATAAATTATTTCAGTATTTATGGGTTGATTTCATTTTAAGTGTATATTCTGTAGAATCTATCTGTAATGAAGAGGTTTTAGACATTTAGATGTTCCAAAGCTAGTATGAGAGATCAAGATTTATAGCTACCACCTAATGTTTTCATTCCATCTGTTTGAGCTTGGACTGAGTCCAATGTGTCTTCATAAAAACAAAATCAGATTACATGATGCCTGAGCTAATTTGGCAAAAAATCCAACTGTAACTTATAACAGAGATAAAAGAAATAAGGAATAATGACCATGTAAGATTAGTTAAGTTTATTGAATAAATTACACCAAGGTAGCTTTTTTACCCAACAATGCAAGACAGAAAATCTACATTTAGGGAAAAAAAACTGTGTTATAAATTGTCAGCTTGAATAATATACTGCATTTTCTTGATTTTAGTTTGTTCAAGTAAATTACAGGAGTAGAGAGCTTCTATAATACACCTGCATCATTGAGTGACAAGGTAGCAAAATAACCTTTAGGGAATAAGGATTTCTTCTCAGAATCCAAAGATTCACTAGTTAAATATGGCTGAGTTTTAAAACCAAATTCTAATTATTTATGCCTGTTTCATTCATATCTAGTCTCCAGGTGCTTCTTAACTGATGAGGCTTCTGGGAACCTGTCTTATTTGCTGGAATGGCCTCATGATTCTAAAACCCCATCTGTTCCCGAATCACTCTTGATCTGAACAGTGATCACTTATGAGCATCTCATAAGCCATTCTAATAATTAATATTCTTGATTAAGTTTCATAGGGTGCAATGTATTAAATGGGTTGATTTCATTTGTATGATATGGCTAGGGTTTATAATCATAGAAGCAGATGTTATACCTTAGAAAACAGATCATTCACTTTCACAATTTACAAAAGAGCTTTCAAGGACTCTAGAAACAATCATGCCTTGCCACATTTCAATACTAGGATGTTATAAATTGTTTCAACATCAATTCTCTGCCAATGTAATGAAAACAAATAATTCAAAGAAAAAGTTATTTACCAGATCTGTAAGCTTTACCAAAAGGGAAATTTGCCATGTTGGCCTAGTAAGTCAGCATGTGTATACACATGGTTTGGTGGGGGGGGGAGGGGGGGGGGGAGAAGAAAAAGTATAGGGAAACAATGGAAACATGGTCTGAAATTTTCAGTTCCACTAAGTTATTTAGTGGGAAATCATTTATTGGTAAATCCATAGATTTCTAGAGCAGATGATCCAAAGTAAATACTCTATACCACCACTACTACTTGTATGATATAAACATAGTCACTTAGTGTTTTGTTCCCACAAATTCTGGATGTCATTTGTTAATGAACACATTTGTCCTTTTTCAGGTATCCTGGTTTTGCTACAGACTCAACTGTTGCCTTACTTATAGGACTCCTATTCTTTATTATTCCTGCTAAGAAATTGACTAAAACTACACCTAAAGGAGAAATTGGTTGAGTATTATTTATAATTTTGAATGAATTTGACAGAAGAGCAAAAATATACAAAATTCTACTGGTTTCAGTTAGCATTTAGAAAAACAGGATGGACATGTTGACACACTTCCTGTTTGCACACTGCAACCCTTAGTCAGGCAGCACACATCCTTCTGCCACAAGAAGGATCATCCTACTTTGCAGAAGTGAGAAGTAGATTTCCTTATGCTCCATGTTAGGACTCTGCTATGAGTGTATTATTTGGTCTTTGACGAGCTCACTTCTCCTCTCATAATCAGAGTTAATCTTACTATTGGCAAACGTAGGAACAAGTCATTACTTCACAATGAGCCCTTGGTACTAAATGCTGATGATCTACAAAGGTAAGGAGTTTCAAGGGAGTTATAGCCTCATAATAGTCCTGAAGAAAATGCAGATCAACCTACCCTAGCTCATAACCTAGTGTCACAATTGAAAGAAAAGGTATTCAGAGGGAGCACTCATTGTCTTTATAACACATGGACAAACATGTGTGCATGTTTATGTGAGTATACTCACTCCGCCCACACACAGACACAAACACTTCTTAAACATAGGATTCATCCACATCTGAATACTAACCTAACACATCATGTTTTAGGAAGTCAGATTCATATGTTGTCAGGGTGGGACAAATGGTTTAAAATTGTCTGTAAATAGTCTGGTAGAGTAGAATTGTTGGTTTTTCTTTTCTTTCCTTCCTTCCTTCCTTCCTTCCTTCCTTCCTTCCTTCCTCCCTCCCTCCTTCCCTCCCTCCTTCTCTCCCTTCCTTCCTTCCTTCCTTCCTTCCTTCTTTCCTTCCTTCCTTCCTTCCTTCCTTCCTTCCTTCCTTCCTTCCTTCCTTCCTTCCTTCCTTTCTTCCTTCCTTCCTTCCTTTTATTGGAATGGAACTGAGATTCATTCATGCTCTTGGGTTGGCCCACCTGAATCCTTGAGTCAGAATCAATAAATGACTAATGAGTCAGATTTCAAGGCCCTGACAAATATAAACAGTATAGCATAGAAATGAATGCCTTTCATTCTTCACTGAGACTAGAACATCTCAAAGTGTAGTATAAGGAGATGTTGCACTACAGAGCAATGATTTCTATGAAACCCTGAGAATTCTGACCATTGAAATCTAAGCCCCACGGCCTGGCAGGGGCAAGTGTTGAGGAACTAATATTTGACTTAACATCCCTGGCTCCAACATCTGAGTCCCCCTCAGACAAAGCCTTGCCTCTCTCTCACATTCTCTTTCTTCTTATTCTTCAATAATTTTTCTCCCTGATAAACTCATTTGCAGAAGGTTTAAAAATAACAGGTAAGACATATTATGTTACATTTTACATGAAAGGTACACTTCAAAGATGTTTGCATTTTAACAGAATATATGGTCTTAATTCAAGTAAGAAATAGCAAAATTTCTGTCAATAGTGAAGGATATGTTTGGTTTAGGTTTGGGGAAAAGGGATGGGAAGGAAGCTAATTAGTAACCTTAGAATCTCATCATGTAGAAGGCTGACTGCTACACATAAATGATAAATGGACATAATGTGTTCATGGATGATCTTATTTCTCAATAAATCTATGGAGCCAGTAGGAACCAAATATCAAGAGAAATTTTTAAGATAATTGCTTTATGAGTATTTTAGGGGTCTCATGAATGATACTTAAATTATTTTACCTGAGTTTTGAATTACTTTAAACTGGAATCCTGATGAACCTGTTATATGCTGCACCCTTGCAATTTGAAAAAAAAAATAAAACATTCAAATAAATACTAATGAATATTAATGCAACACTCATGCTATTAGAACCATTGGACTGTTACAGACAGTTTGCATAGCAAAGAATAGTATAGTCTAATACACTGTTTTACTCATAGTAGGCAAAGATGTTAGTAGAATCAAATGAATGAATAGCATTATAAATGATGTTATAATTTATCTAAATTCATTCTATAATATAACCTAAAGGATTTTCCCAAGTTATGACCTGTTTAAGTAATATAATCTTCCACCTAAGATAGGTGGAAATTGCTCAAAGTCCAGATCAACTCCCCTATCTTAAAACAACATAAGAGTAGTAAAAACTCCTTGGGAGGTGGCCATTACAATAATGAAGAAAATCTCATATCATATTTTAAGCAATGTGTAACTGTAGGGTTTTTGTTTTGCAGTTGCTTTTGATTACGCTCCACTGATTACTTGGAAAGAATTCCAGAAATTCATGCCCTGGGATATAGTCATTCTTGTTGGTGGAGGGTTTGCCTTGGCAGATGGTTGTGAGGTAATAATCTGTGTCTAAGATTTTTGTTGTTGTTCTTAATCCTCACAGGAGAATATTTTTCCCATTGATTTTTAGAGACAGTGAGAGGAGGGAGAGGGTAGAGAAAGAGAAACATCAATATGAGAGAGTCACATCTATTGGTTGCCTCCCATAAGTGCCCAACTGGGCCTGGGGAGCAAACTTGCAACCCAGGTAAGTGCCCTTGACCCTGCATCAAACTTGTGAGCCCTCAGTGCACGGGCCAACACCGAGTCACACTGGCCAGGGCTGCGTCTAAGATATTTAACAATTAACTAGGCTGCTCCAAAGAAGAACATGGGGACATTCAAGCTTTTGTTATATTCAACTTCATTCTGTCATTTTAATGACACCGGTTTCAATAGCCATGCAGTAAGTATATCATACAGATGAGGTGAGTTCAGAGTTCAAAACATTTTACAGGCTCCAAGCATAAATTTTTATGATGCATGTCAAAAGAAATAAAGCATAGAAATTATAGTATTAGAAAAATAGCTTAATAAGAAAAATAAATAAAAATCATACATACGGTGACTACTAGTGAAACATTTTTTATTTATATTTTTTCCTTATTTCATGATAGATTTGAGTAGCTCTCAGAGTTTTCTGGAATGTATCATGGTCTTAATGTTGTCAAAGAAGGACAATAAGAAATAATAGGAATGTATTACATTATTTATTTATTATATTATTTATTACATATTAAATATATTAAAGGTACTGAATACATGTTTATGGAATAAAGTCCTGAGAGAATTTCACATAACCATAGCTAATATTGTATTCTTTCTAATTTTAGGGGGAAGTAAAACCATAGGTGGATTCAAGTTGGCTATTTCTTGGCCTATCTATCCAGTTGATATAAAGTAGATATCTGGGGAAGTCACTGTCCCTTGAAATTGTCCTGGTCATTATAGGATTGCTTCAAAAATTTCATAAAAATCCTCTTCTCTTGAACAAATTAAAAATCTCTTGTTTCTGGATTTTATAGCCTTCTGTGAAACATTCAAAACTCATGGCTGTTCCATTTTCTTTTTCTATCATCAAAGTAAAAATGATGGTGAGAGAGATGTTTTATACAGCCTTTTAGTTTCTGGGAAGTTAAACTTTTATACTTCTCAAGGCAAAAAACTACCTGCTCTGTTCTCTTCTTAATAACCTCCAGGGAGACTGGTTTTAGCTTCTGACTTTATTGTCAATTTTTCTGTATTGTATTTGGATACTGAGCTTTCAGCAATAAGATTTAGTAATAGATGAAATTCTGAGTGCCACTTACAAAGTCGTTTTCAGCCTACATTTGGCTTGCCTTGTAGACTTTTCAAATATAAGTGAGAGAAATATATGACAAATACACTTTTCCACTAGTCCAGCAGTAATGAGATCTGATTTCTCAGAATCAATAACCTTCATTCCTATGCCTGCTCATTTGAATTGTGAGGAAATCAGAATCAGCAATCCTGGAATAAATATGAACTTACATTCATCTTTCCTCCCCTAGAATATCTGTCTGGATTAAACACTCAAAAGAGGTTTTTAAAAACATTGGCCAGACTGTAGTCTAGCAAAGTTTAAGGTAATGAAAAGATATGAGCCTACTCTGATGCAGTAGGCTCTCTCACTGGAAGGATGGGGAACCCCTGGAAGTAGGTCTAGTTTGCTATGAAAATCCTAGGACTACTATTCTAGGAATATCCAGGATAGCCCTACCTTTGAGTGATGGGGTAGAAACCATGAGCTTCAAAAATCTGATTATGGGCAAATATGGCCCTAGAAACTGGTTTTACAAAGTTTTGACGACAGTTAATTTTTTAAAAAATTTTGTCCCAAATTGTAATTAGGAAAATGTCCAGAAATAAATAACCCTTCTAATTGGGAAACATGAGCTAGCATTCACTTCATTGAACTCCCTCTCTCTTAAGTGTTCCTTGATATGTTTTAACATGATTGAACCCTCATGCCCTGGTAGTCACTCTCAAATTCTTACCAGTGAATAACTCCTCCTCTCCCTTTTTCACACATTCCTGAGTTAAAAATGGAAGAATTAAACACTATTTTTATCAGCTCCCCACTGACATGGCAATAACAGAACATCAAAGTGCCAACCCATAAAGATAAAGAATTTATAGCAGGAACAGTAACATATAAGAGATGTTAATATGAATTAAAATATAGAAACAGGATATTTGAAGGGTAACTGACTTTATACTGTAGAGATAGTAGAGAAGGATGAAATCTATCCTGTAAAAGGATAGTCAACAAGAAACAAACTGATTCATCCACAGGTTTAGAAATTGAAAGCAGCAGATTAACTGAAAGCTGGGGTAAAATTCAGTATTAAAGGTGAAGGATGGCTTTAGAAGTGTCTAAGGAGCTGTAAGCCTCACAAATACTCTCTCCAGTCCTGAATAGACAGGCAATTACTCTCTTCTCTCCCTAGTAGAAAATTTAGATTTATTATGTAACAAACTTGAATCAATGAGACTCTGGCTCACAGCTTAGTGACCAACAGTAAAGTATTTTTCTTAACAGTCTTTGACCAGGCACTAAGAGCTTTCAAAATTATTATTTCTTTACCTCCTTTTTAAACATGAATGGACTATATGAGGCCATCAGATAGTTGAGGAAGCCTCTGATACAGTAACCAGTAATAAATAAGAAAAATTGAAAAGAAACACATAAAAGCAAAGAAAATGTATGAAACAAAAGAAATTTTTGAAATTTTATCATTGAGGCCCCAAAGGGATTTTAGAAACATTAAAGACATGCAAAACAAGTAGAATGTTACTTTCTAAATAAAGGATAAACAGAAAGTAAGACAGATCCACTGAAGATGAAAAATATTGTAAAAGAAATTTAAAAATTCAGTAGCAGTTAGAAGATGAACTCATTTCAGGAAATAAAACAAAAAGATGAAGAAAAGGTAATATAAAAAAAAAGATAAGAAAATTAGAGTAGCAACTCCAAATCTCCAACAGCCAACAAATAGGAGTTTCAGAAGGAGAAGAAAAAGAAGAAAGAAAATAAAAAGAAATAGAAGGACATTTCCAAAAACTATACAAGAAATTTCCCAGAACTGAAGACTTTGAGATCATGGATTGAAAGAGCTACTAAGTGCCCAATATTAAAGCATTTCATGTAGAATTTCAAAATCTTGGGTGTTATGATGGCTTCCAGAGGTGGTGGTAGTGGGGGGACTATATGTGGTCTAATCTTTGCTGGCAGCATCTAAACATAGATAAAACCCATTCTTACGATATATGTAATTATATTTTAAGATGAACTTCTACCAATATGACTTAAATGGTACACAGACTTTTTCCATCTAAAAGTAAAAGACAAACAAAAGTATAAATCAAGACCACAAATAACATACATAGTATCTGGTACCATATCTGGGGATATTTTGCCAACTTTTGATGTAAGGGTATACTGCTTATAATTAGAACTCTTCTAAAAGATGCCAATCCCAGTTTGACTTGGGCATAAAATTCACACATGCAGCAGTCAAGTGAAATCTCGTAAATAGAGGATTTTCCCTGGGTGGGAGAAGAGAATAGAATAACATACTTATTAATTTGCATCCAGCTGATTTCTTTGTACTATGTACAATGAATCAAAAATCAGAATGCCATCAGTCTTTCTGGCTGAGCAATAACTATTTCAAGTCTAGAATTTTACAAGAGCTAAAGTATCAAAACAGTGTGAAAAGAAAATAAAGAGGTTTTCAGACATGCAGAAACAAACAAACAAAAGAAGCCTCCCATTCACCAATTCTCAGGAAGCTTTAGAAGAAGGTCTCCACCAACACAGAGGCATTAGGAAGAAAGGATTCCCACAGGAGAAGGAGGTGAGGGGAGCATATAGTACACCAGTGAAGAGAGATCTCAGAACAACAACAGTAGAATTGACATGAAGGGCAACTAGTCCAGATGGAACAGAAGGAGGGAATACTCCAGGATGGACATCTCCCTGGGGGAAAATGAGAAGGAACAATCTGTTTGTCTACTTGTGGGGAGTTTTCTAATTTTTCTGGAGAGTATGCTGAAAATCCGTGACAGGTACTTAGAAAACCAAGCAAAGAATGAGGCCATTACTCCCTGGGAAAACAACAGTAGAACAAAACAAAAAAAAAAGTAAATATAATCAAAACAAAAAAAGTAAATATGATCACAGTACATTAAATGACTTGGTATGAACAATGTTCATATAATCATAATGGTAAACTTTAAATATTGATTTAATAAAAAATGTTGCTATATGAGTGTAAGGGAATGGAGGGAGAGGAAATATATGTGTGGTGGATGAGATCTGGTGCAAGAAAACGGAATCCTTACCTAAGTCAGTAAATAATGTCTACATTTGAAAATTAGGAAAAAGGGTAATTTTTAAAAATAACCATAAATACCTAAACATAGCTCTAAATAGCTAATCTCAGTTGAAAGTTGTTGTGTCTATGAAACACTATTTAGGAGTGGACGGAGGTAGACCAGAAGGACCACTCTTTCCTTAAAGCCCTACAGTTCTAGTTGTTAAAATGTCCACATATATTAATTAGATAACATTAACATTTAATTGAAAAATATAGAAGACAATTTAAACTTTCTAAAGCATATTGGTAGTCTTACAATAAAAATAAATGAGAGCTTCTCCAGGTCAAAGCCCAGCAGATCTGCCAAGCCACAGGAAAATATGAGAGGTTAAAATTATATTTTAGAAACAGAGTTCTTAGAGAAAATAATGTTTTTTTATAAATTTAAATTGTCCATTAAAATGAACTGTTAATGAATAACAAATGTTGTAAATTTGTTTTTGTAGGCATCAGGACTATCTATGTGGATAGGAAACAAATTATCTCCTCTAGGATCATTACCAGTATGGGTAATAATTCTGTTGTCTTCTTTGCTCGTCACATCTTTAACAGAGGTAGCCAGCAATGCAACTACCATCACTCTCCTTCTCCCAATATTAGCTCCACTGGTGAGTATCTCACTTGTCCCATTTATATTCTTTATCAAAAGAGCAGTGTTCTGCTTTGCTTGTTCTCCTATTGTGGTATAGAATCATTTTGGGCCTGAATGGTCCTCCTGGAAATCACTGATAGAAGGGTCTTTATTTGCATTCCTACCTTTCAGGAGAGCTCAACTCAGCAGAACTCTTTTCTTCCACATTCAAGCAGCAGGATCTTAACCACTTACTTTCTGTTCATTCAGATTTTCAATTTGCAGATAAGTGGGACGGCCAACCCAGATCCTTTCCAGCTGTAAGACTTTTAGGTTCAGTGTTTCCTGACAATTTTAGTATTTCGACCTCTAACTCTGACACTTCTCCCTCCAGATTAGTTCTGAACTTCTGAGAACTGCTTTATATAAGTGATTGAAAACCTAGGCTTACACTTCAGGCTTCAAGCTTAAATATATTAGACACAATTCTCTACTGCCCAGGGAAGAATTTTCAAAGATAAGTAAGAAGCAGATCTGCAAGGAGAGAGAGAGGGATAGACTGTCTTCTCTTCTTCTCCCCACCTAGCTAGCAATTACAAGATATAGCTTTAAGTCAATGTTTTTCCTATTTGGACAGATGGATTTGGTGAAAGGAAAGCACTTTAAATTAAGAGCATTGCCCTTCTGGAATTTTTCTGCTACTAGCTCAAGGGGCATATGTTAGCATTCTTGAGCTGATGCTTCAAATTAGAAAAGAAATGTTGGAATTTAAATTGGCAAGTATTGGTTTTTTTTCTGGTTTTTATTTCTCAACATAGAGCATTTAGAAAATTATGTGATAAATTAAGAATAATGCTAATTTTCTTCTGTGATGATCCCTAAGCAAGTTTTAAAGTATATATGTCACAGAGGCAGTAAAGTTCATGGGATGATGAGAAGCTTTGGAGCCAGAGGGGCCTGAGACCCCACCTAAACTCTATTGCTTGTCAGCTGTGTGTTTAATGAGTTACTTTTAGACTTTCAGGCCTTGGTTTCTTCATCTGTTATTTGGTCATAAGATAATTGTGAAAATTGATTTATATGTTATATATATATATATAGTTTATTATATTATTTTATACAATACATATAATACATGGAAGCTTCATATATTATATATAAACATATATATTTTATATACAGGTAAACACTTAGCATAGCACCTAATACCCAATAAATAATAAATGGTTGCTGTTTTTGTTTAGTTTCTGGAATAAATGAAACTTTATTTTCTAAATTAACTGAGCTATAATTCTTAAATGGGCACTAATAAGCACATAAACAAGAGGAAGAGACATTAGATGAAAAATATTCTTCAAGTGATAACTGCACTTATGTATAATTTTATGTCTTCGGTTTCTACCTGCTTCTGGAAGTTTGTTATTATAATTTTGCCCATTTTTATGCTTGATGTATCTCAAAATATTACTTAGACTCTTTTTTTTTCTTTTGCAACAGGCTGAAGCTATTCACGTGAACCCTCTGTATATTTTGATACCTTCTACTCTGTGTACTTCATTTGCAGTCCTCCTACCAGTAGCAAATCCATCCAATGCCATCGTTTTTTCCTATGGCCATCTAAAGATTACTGACATGGTGAGTGAGCTGAAGGAACACGGTCAGTCTCAGAAGCCAGTTTTTGTGAAGTCTTAGGTTCTCTCTCCTTTTACACGTGAATCAACTGCCATGAAAAACATGGCTTGAGCTCTGCTTCTGAGAGTGAGTGTGTCATAGAGTGATTCTGGTCATATAATTGTTTTGAAGAGTGATAACCAGAAGCAAACACATCATTGAATGTATCTCAGGACTACAGAGATACTGAATGTATCAGCAAAGCATAGAATATGGTCAACACAAAGGCTAACCCTTACATGTCAAGATCAGATCTAACTTGACCTAGGATAAGGGAGGAAGGGCTAATGAAATTCAGCAATCAAGCACTGTGGTTTACTATCACAGATATTTGTGCGGCTGACATTGGCTCTGAATAACACATGAGGCTCAGTGCCTGAATGATGTAAAGTCATCTTTCTTGTTCTGATTTAATAGCGGCACCTGAAGTGAAAGCACAAGCAAGTAATAATAGAAAGTCTAAGAGACAAAACATGCACATTTTTACCAAATACAGAAGTAGTGATAATCAAGAACTAGCTTGAGAATGCTCTAGTCTCCTCCCAATTTTGATTGCCAACTTCTCAGCCAAAACAAACAAGAATATAACCAAAGTAAATTCGGGGGGCTTGCTATGCAAATGCGACTTCAAGTTAAGTCCTCACTTCCTTCCCTCTACACAGATTGCTAACCCCTCCCCGCCCCACGCACACACCACCCCCCCCCCCGCCACCCCCCTCCCCCCAAGGTAAAAATCCTGGAAACACCTCAATGCAAAAGTCATGTACTATCGTTTCGGTAAAAAAAAAAAAATGTGCATAACATAAGCAATGTCCTATGTATGTGAGTTTTAAAAATAAAAACAAGGTTCCAGAATAAATGAGTGGCTTGCACAGACTGGAAAGGGGATCTCTGAGTAATCACTGCTGGTTGGCCGCCTTTTGCTTTGTTTTAATACAGAGATGCAAAGATAAACAGCTTTCTCTGTAAAAACAGCTAGTAGATATTTGAGACTCTGTGGGCCATATGGTCTCTGTTACTACTCCTCAACTCTGCCATTGTGTCATGAAAGCATTCAACAACAATATGTAAACCAATGGGTGTGTTGTTGTCCCATAAAACTTTATTTACAAAAACAGTTCATGGGCAGTAGTTTGCCGGCCTCTGTTTTAATGGATAGGAAGCAACTTTGAGATTGTTTCGTGGACATCAGAATGATGATGTCAGAGCTAGAAAAGTGGGAACTCTAGGAAAGATGAATAGAAGTGGCATTATTAAATCTTAATACGAGAATACTGAAGGGTACACTATTAACAATATTGACTATGAAGGATCCAGTTATCATATAGTGACCTGAACTTTACACACTGAAATACAAAACCACAAACTCTAATTTTGATTTAACATGAAATGGTAGATTTTTTTTTAATCCTCACAAGAGGATATTTTTAATGATTTTTAGAGAGAGAGGAAGGAAGAGAGAGAGAGACACTGATGTGAGAGAAACATCCATTGGTTGCCTCCTGTACTGTTCCCTGCCAGGGACCAGGGATAGAACACGCAGCCTTGGTATGTGCCCTGACCAGGAATCAAACCCCAAACCTTTTGGTGTACAGGATGATGCTCCAGCCAACTGAGCCACCTGGCCAGGGTGAAATGGCAGATTATTAAAGGGATTTTTTTCTCTAATCAGAATGGCCAGTATATTCCTAAGAGGAACTTCTCTAAAACTCTTCAGGTAAATGGCATTTAGTTGGGGACAGATTCTCTTTTGAAATGAATGAAAGAACTCATTGTTTTATGAAATCAACAATTTATACCTATCATTTAGTATGCATGTAAATATATTCTGTAATGGTATTCCAATTCCCTTCGGTTTTCTTTTTAGAAGACTGACATTTATGCTCTTTCCTGTTCAAGGTTAAAGCTGGACTTGGCGTCAACATTTTGGGTGTTGCTGTGGTGATGCTGGGCACGTTCACCTGGATGGTGCCCATGTTTGACCTCCATACTTACCCTTCTTGGGCTACTAACGTTAATAATGGGACCATGCCATGACAAGCACCAATGCTCTGACCATCCTGTGGTGAGTTTTGGGAACCATTAAGAATTCACTGCAGAATTTAACTCTGAAAAACTGATGACACATTTAAGTCCGTCCTGGTGTAGCTTCTGCACTTCCAGTGAACACTCAAAACTCTGACACAACTCAGACTCCACATTTCCTTTGAGATGCAGCCGGAGTGTCTAAGTGCCTTCATCAAGAAGCCCACAGTTGGGATTTTGCTCATGGACCATAAGTATCCTACTTCATCAGAAGAATAATTTATAACTTGACCTTCAAAGAGATTAGGTCATTTGTTTCATCTTACCATTTGGGTTCAGTGTAACATTTCAAATGTCAATTTATTATTTGAGAAACTTCCCATGAAGCTATATATAGAAAATAAAAAATACAAGTTAATTACGTACTTGGATAAATTATTATTTCTCTAGTGTTGTTCAAGGGAATTTTCTGAAGAAACAAAATTGTGGTGATCTTGTGGTATAAAAGCCAAATTTAATTTAAATAAACGCGAATCCAATAAACAGCAAAAACCTCATATATAAGGACCAATTTCCACTTGACCTTATGGTTAGAGTAATGTAATTTGTACTTTTATGATCTCAGTGCGCTGAGAAATACATTTTGTAGACCTACGATTTGCACTATTAGCACAGTTAGAAGAGAAAGCTAAACACTGTAAAACTATTACTACACTTATGTATAATAATTTTGCTTAAGTGTTTATCTTATTTTAGAAATACATAATGTCATATACAAAAAAGGTGACTCAGAAATTTAAATGAATTTTCACTGCATATATAGATGTAGGAAAAAATCACATAACTCCATTATATCAACATTGAAATTTAAAAAAAGGAAAATAAGGAATGAAAAATTAAAACTATTGCTATACTTATAAAAAAATATAAATTATTTATGGACAGACCACAAAGAGAAAAGAACTGAACATTTAAACAAAAGTAGGAAGAGGCCTAGCTGATGTGGCTCAGTGGTTAAGCATCAACCTATGAACCAGGGGGTCAGGGTTGATTCTCGGTTAGGGCACATGCCCAGGTTGCAGGCTCAATCCCCAGTAGGGGGTGTGCAGGAGGCAGCTGATCAATGATTCTCTCATCACTGACATTTCTATCTCACCCTCTCCCTTCCACTCTGAAATCAATAAAAATATTTTTTTTAAAAGAAGGAAGAGAATAGTCTTCTAGCACTCAAAATGTAAAAGAATAAAGTCTATTGGCATTTCAAAATTAGACTAAAGAGGGGAAATGATAATAAAAAACAAAAAAGATGGCTATATAGAAAAAGATGGAAAAGTTAAAATAGTAATTCTCATGAAAAAAATAAATGAAAGGTAAGGCTTAAAAAATACCTTTGCTATTTTTCATTTTCATGTGAAAGTCATCAAACCAGATTTGGTTTTATTGTAAATTAAATATAGTAAAGATGATTTTTATTAAAGACTAGAGGCTCAGTGCACGAAAATTCATGCACTGGGGGGGGCGGTCCTCAACCCAGCCTGTGCCCTCTCACAGTCTGGGAGCCCTTAGGGAATGTCCAACTTAGGAGTGGGCCTAAGCCACCATCTGGCCTTCCTCTGAGGGCAGTGACCAACAGGTTGATCAGGGGACAGTGCGGGCGGCGAGAAGCTGGCCCTGCCTCCCATTGCTCCACCGCCACCAGTGGTCTCCCTCTGTGGGATGCGATCCCAGCAGGCTGATCAGGGGATGAAGCTGGGGGTGGCCCAGCCCCAAATCACCCCACCACTGCCACTGCCCGTGGTCTCCCTCTGCAGGAGGCGACCAGGTGGGCGATCAGGGGATGGCGCCAGTGCCCATCTCCCCGCTATTGGTCGCCACCACCCCCCGCACCCTGTTGCCATCTCCTTCCTCTGCCCACTGGCATGCACCTTGGCTGGCCTGGCGCCAACTGCTCTCAGGCCCCGCCCCCACGCCGACCGGTCATTTCGCTGTTCAGTTGATTTGCATATTACACTTTTATTATATAGAATGATTTTTAATAATGGAATACATTTCTTTAGGAAATCATATATTATGGATTGCCTGTATTCATCATTTGTCTATTGATTAGGCAATGAAAGCTTACTAATTTATTTCAAGGCAAAATTTGTCCATTTAAACCTTAAACTATAATATTGCTGCTTTGTGTATCTCTTCTATGTTCACTCTTTCACCTGTTCCCTTCCCTATCATGGTACACATTTATTTATGATCCGTAGTATCAATTACATTTCTGCTTTTTTCTAGCCATTCAATTTATCAGTGATGAATTACATTATATGATGAATACATTTTTATTATGAAAATAATAAATGACTTTTCAAATTATAATGAATAAGTTTTGTTCTCAAGAAAATAATGTAAATATTTCAGCTTGAATCATTTTAATAAATTACTTCCAACAGCTGCCAGCTGAGTACAGGAAAAATAACACTTAGTCAAAATTTGTTTACATGAGCTAGATAGTTCTCTTGCTACATCTCTATGTTTGGTTGATATATCAAAAATGACTTAATTCACCCATTTCACGTTTGCCCCATTAACATCAAGTCCTCAATCTCTGTTAGATTGAGAGTGCATACTGTCTTTGAAAGTTTCTAAAAGGCAACCTTAACAGATGATCAAATAAATGTTTGTCCTCCCACTCAGTGGCAGATAGTGTTTTTGTTATTACCTTGATCCTTACTTAAGATTAACTAGAAATTTCTGTCACTTTAAATCCCAGTATTTTACTTAGGATTAGAACTTGTCTAGATAATAGTCGCAATTTCACTAAGTGCCTTTTACTGTCTGTTCATCTAAGTACTTAGAGGGCTTCACTGGCAGATGTGTATTCTTCACTCACTCCCACTGCCTCTGTACATGTCAGCATCTTTAGAATTCCACTTCCTTTCTTCAAATGTGTGCACTGTTTTCACCTTACTTGGTATCCAAGGCTTTGGTCTCTCCTTTTCAGCCTGGGAGGTGAGGAGGTACACTTTTCACCAATATTTCTAATAAATGTATTAGCAAAATTTAATAACACAATATCATGACACATTAATTGTGTCTTGAAATGTGTTCTACATCTTGTTATATGTAAAAGATTATTGCTAGCTATATCTCTGCCATGGCTAAATCACAAAGATTATTTGACACGAAAAACATAGTCCATAAAAGTCCATAAAAGCAAAAATGAATGAATCGCACATCAAAATTTTAAACTTAAGCTCAGCAAAAGACCCCACCAAGCCCTGGTTGGGTAGCTCAATTGGTTGGAGCATCATCCTGTACACCAAAAATTTGTGGGTTCCAAGGACACAGTTAATAGTGTGATGAAGGCCTAGGGCAGGAGGGAGGTGTGGGGTGGAGGGAGGTGAACGGGGGAAAAATGGTACATCTGTAATACTTTCAACAATAAAGATAAACTTGAAAAAAAGTTTGTGGCTTCAATTCCTGGTCAGGGCACATACGTAGGTTGCAGGTTCCATCCCTAGTCCAGGCACGCATGGGAGGCAACCAATTGATGGCTCTCTCTCTCTCTCTCTCTTCTCTCCCTTTCCTCTCCCTCTTTTTCTCCTTTTGCCTCCCCCTCTCCCTTCTTCTCTCTTAAAATTAATAGAAATATATCCTCGGGTGAGAATAAAAAAAAAAAAAGACACTATTCAAAGGATGAAAAACAAACTACAGAATGAGAGAAAATATTTGCAAACCACAGGGACTAATATAGATAATATATAAGCAAACTCTGTAAATAAGCAAACAATCCAATTAGAAAATGGGCAAAAAGTATGAATATACATTTCACAGAGGAGCATATACAGGTGTTCAATGAACCCATGAAAAGATGTTCAACATCATTATCCATTAGGTAAATGCAAATTAAAACCATGATGAGCTATACACATCTGTCAGAGAGGCTAATATAAAGACTAGTGAGAACACCAACTGCTGGCGAGGATGTGGAGAAACTCAATCACTCAGGCAGTGTTGGTGGAAATATCAGCAGTACAGCCAGTATGGAAGACAGACTGCCAGTTTCTGACCAAAAAAAAACAAAACAAAACACACACACACACACAAAACTGAACATGAAACTGCCCTATGACCCAGCAATGACAATCTTGGGCATTTATCCCAGGGAAATGAAAATGTATGTTCATACAAAAACCTACCTACAGATATTTATAGCAGCTTTTTAATAAAAGCAAAAACTGGAAACAAGCCAGATGTTCTTCAAAGTGTGAATGGTTAAGCATATTGTGAAACATTCATTCCATGAACTATTATTCAGCATTAAAAAAGAACAAGGCTTTGCTGTGCACTGAGTTGGGTCCTTTTAAGTCTCAGGTCTAGTGGAAGTCTAGGGCCACACGAGTTGGCTGGGCATGCCTTGAGTGCCTCTTTAGTGCTAGTCATGTTTTGCATTAAGATAAGTTTTGTGAGAGTGGCTGTAAATATTTATTCCTTGCATCATTATAAGGCCTCTAACTGCAAACAGTAAATTACAATTTTTTTAAAAAAAAGTGGATATGGAGGTTGGGATGGAAGATTCTATTGACAGATTGGCTCTTAGAGGTTCAGGCATCACTCCCCAGCTACACCTGAACTTTGATGAGCTAAAGAGAGGGATATAATACTCTGCACACTCAAGGGTAACATTGAGCTTTATTTTTCTCTTCCTTTTTTGGTTCTTCACAATCCATCTGTTTTTCATTCCCACTATCTGAATGGCTGATGGAGTAGCTTTTTAAAGCACTCAGAATGTCAGAGTGGGAACTGAAAGATGTACTATACCATAATTGCATGTTCTCAAGAAATGTTCACATTGTTCATTTTTATTAGAGTCTGAGTAAGTGCCTCCTAAGAGGCAAAGAAACAATATCTGAAATTATCAAAGAAATCATCACCAGCATATCTCTAACTTCTCCATGAAGAAATGTCAGTTTGTAAATTAAGAGATTTTCCAAAAATTTATTGTTGATATTTTCTAATTACTCTTTTTATTCCCTTAGAAAAAAATATAATAAATGATGATTTAAGAGTACTCTCTATCTCTTGAGTATTGTTCTAAATTCCTATAAGAGTATATACAAGAATTCTAGAAAGAGTTGAAAAACCAGGAATTCTCCCACTTTCAGAAGTCAGAATTAGTTGTAGGCTGGTTCAACCCAATGTACAAAGCATTGTTTTATTTTATTTTAGTTTTAAATATATTTTTATTGATTTCAGAAAGGAAAAGAGAGGATGAGAGAGATAGAAACATCAATGATGAGAGAGAATCATTGATTGGTTGCCTCCTGCTTGCCCCCTACTGGGGATTGAGCCTGCAACCCAGACATGTGCCCTGACTGGGAATCAAACCATGACCTCTTGGTTCATAGGTCGATGCTCAACCATTGAGCCACACCAGCCTGGACAAAGCATTGTATTAAAGTAAGATATTGTGATGGGTTCTAGAAGTTCTTCATGACAATGCAAGATTGTAATAAATATTACTGTCACTCTTAGAGGAAAAAATAAAAATCAACATGGGCTTCTGGAAAAGACTATTTAGTCCATATTTCCACTTTTTGGATAAATATGAATACACAAAAATCTTTGATGTGAAAAGCTCATTGATCAGTTGGTTTTAAAGAAGGTCTGACCAAGTTTTTAGTTTGAGTATTTTAGTGGAATGTGAAAGCCTGGGGGTAGGGAAGCAAAGTGAAGAGAGACTTATTAAAAGGGCCCTGGTGATTCCCTGAGACCTTGCCCCACATAATTTTCAGGCCTACCCAAGCTGTTTGCAACAGCTTTTCCATGTGAATAGCCTGTCCTGGCTCAGGCTTTAACCTTTTCTAAAATCTCTCAAACAAGCAGCAGCATGCCCCATACATAAGAGGCCCAAGACCCAGCACTAGCAGCAGTCGGCCTTGCTTGATAGCTTGGCCTTGTCTGTGTACTTCCAAGCCCAACACAAGCAGCAGCCATCTGCAGATTGCTCTGTAGCTTATTCCAGGTGGCCCCAGGCAGTGGCTGACTTTGCACCTCTCGGTAGGCCCCAAAGCCAGTGTATCTGGTGGACAGCTTCAGACCATGTCAGATTACAACTCTACACATCCCCAAGCAACACACTCAAGGGGCAGACTCAGTGAGCACCAAAGCCCCACTGAAGCAAGTCATGCTCCATAGGGATGTCTTCTGCACAGTAGCTCTTCCACTGTAATCACAGCTGGTCCTCACAGCCAATTGGCCTGGAGGTCAATTCCTCCTAGTGACACCAATAGCAATCAAGGCTCAAATACAAGAAGACAATATACACAGCCCACACAGGGGTGCACCTAGAGTGCCCAGCTCAGATGACTGTGGAGGGTGAGCCACTGGCCCTACAAGACACCTACTACACAAGCCACTCTACCAATTCCAGGAGACATCACAGCTTTTCCTAATACATAGAAACAAACACAGGAAAGCAGTCAAATTATGGAGACAAGGAAACATGTCACAAATGAAAGGACAGAAGAAATAAAAAATAACTAAATGAAATTAAAGCAAGAAAACTACTAGATACAGAGTTCAAAACAATGGTTATAAGAATGCTTGTGTATTGCAATGAGAGCTTCAAGGGACTTATGATAATTTCAACGGTCTTAGTGAGAACATTAAAGACATGAAAAAGAACCAGTCAGAAATTAAGCATACACTAAATGAACTAATGAATAATTTACAGGGTTTCAACAGTATAGTACAGGATATCTGTCATTGAATCAAATCAATTATTTGGAATATGAGGAAGCAAAAAAACACCCAATCAGCAGAGTAAAAAGAAAAAGGAATCCAAAAATGTGAAGACAGTGTAAAGAGTCTCTGGGACAACTTCAAGCATACCAACATTTGCATTATGGGGGTGCCAGAAGGAGAACAGAAAGAACAAGATATTGAAAACCTATTTGAAGAAATAATGACAGAAAACTTCCCCTACCTGGTGAAAGAAATAGAATTACAAGTTCAGAAAGCACAGAGAGTCCCAAAGAAGAGGAACCCAATGAGGCTCACACAAAGACACATCATAATGAAAATGCCAAAAGTTAAAGACAAAGAGAGAATCTTAAAAGCAGCAAGAGAAAAGCAGTTAGTTATTTACAAGGGAGGACCCATAAGACTGTCAGCTGATTTCTCAACTGAAACTGTGCAGGCCACAAGGGAGTGGCAAGAAATATCGAAAATGATGAATAGCAATAGGACCTACAAGCAAGATTACTCTACCCAGCAAAACCATCATTTAGAATTGAAGTTCAGATAAAGAGCTTCCCAGAAAATAAAAAGCTAAAGAAGTTCATCACCACCAAACAAGTATTACATGAAATGTTGAAGAAGAAGAAGAAGAAGAAGGAGAAGAAGAAGAAGAAGAAGAAGAAGAAGAAGAAAAAGAAGAAAAAGAAAAAGAATATATGAACAATAAAATGGCAATAAATACATATCTATCAACAATTGAATCTAAAAATCAAAATAAATAAGGAATCTGATGAACAAAATAAACTGATGAATAAAATAGAACTAGAGGCATGGAAACATGGAACAGCCTGAGGAATCTCAGTGGGAAATGGGGAGGGGGTGGGAAGAGATTAACCAAAGAACTTCTATGCATATATGCATTACCTATGGACACAGACAATAGGGTGGTGAAGGCCTGGAGTGGTGCCAGAACCGGGCAGAGAGGAGCAATAGGGAGAAAAAGGGGGACATGTGTAATATTCTCAACAATAAAGATTTTTAAAAAATAAAGCTAAAAAGGGCAATAGGAAAATGTTGTAATAGTATTAAAATAGTATCAAAATGTCTTTGAACTTAGGTTTTTTGCCAGAATATTATTGTCTAATTTAAGAGTAGGAAAGTAAAATATGAGTTAAGAGACTTATTTTAAAACAAGAACTACCAAGCTTTGCATATCACTGTTTTCTGGTTGCATAACTTTGGCCCAGTTATTTAACTCTTTCATCCCCAGTTTTCCTGTCTGTGCTGAACTGTTGTCCAATTTTATCATCAAGGTTATGATACTTTTATTATATGAGTTGAATATCATCCCCACTTTTATTATTCTCTGGAATAATTTATATAAGATATAGGATTGTTTTACTTTCAAAATTTGGGAGAAATTGACTACATAAGTACCTGAAAAATTTCCCTGACATTTTAGTATGAAAATTCTCAAATGAACAATGAAGTCGATAAAGCTTTAGTGAGCATCCCTGCCACCTAGATTCTACCACTAATATTTTAGTCTACTCACTTTATCACATATCTATCTGTCCATTCATTTGTTCAACTAGATTTTTGGTTAGTAGATTTTAAATTTGATTCTCCTTTGATGTTATAAATCAATTCAAATTTTCAAAATTTGAGTGACTTTCACCTTAGTTTTCAAAATTATTAGAATAAAGTTTTTAATATGATCCTTTTTATTTTATCTACTGTATTTTTAACTATGCTTCATGTCTCCTTTGTTTTTACAAATTGATCATAAAATAGTTTACAGAACAAATCTCACTAAATTACAACAAATCAATTTTATACAGTGTTTTCTGATCACAATGTAATAAAATTAGGATCTATTAGCAAAAAAATAGTTCACAATAATCCCATACGTTTAGACATTTTAAATATTTCTAATAAGTTTTGATGCAATGTAAAGTGTATATTTTATGTTGTGTATGTTACATACTGGTATGTTCTATATGTTACTTGCAGGTAACATCTTTATGCTTTAGGCACTTAATACTACCAACTGATTTGTGGTTATGTTCAATATGCATTTTATTTTCTACTACATTTGTTTGGATCTCATTTTATGTTGCTTTCATAAGATTCTACAATTTTATTCACAGGGGTCCCATGCTGACTTTGCATTTTTACATTATCATTCGCAGAACAAATACTTTTCAACTGAGCTACTCTTTTTGTGGAAATTCCATACAATGTTCACCTGATCCACTGTGTCCCCTTCATTTGCTTCAACGTGGCTAAAAGCTGTCACCCCATCTGTTCTTGCTGGGAGATGGCATGTGTCACTGGTTTTTCTTACTCAGATTTCTGTTTCTATTCAGATTACTGATTCTTTTCTGACTCTGTAAAGGGGTTGTTTGAAGAACATTTGCTGAACATGGAGAATGACAATTGTGCATGGCTGTTGCTAGTGCTGATATCTTAGAAGAATATATTCCTTTCCTAAGTAGATGGGTTTCCCCCAAGGTATTTTTCCTAATATATAGAATCAGCAACACAAGGACTTCTGGACTGAGATCTTCCTTCATTATGATTTCTTTATTTGGTTATGCTTCCTTCATTCAGTTAGCTATGAGATACTTATTTCATGCAAAGCTATAATGGGCCCTCGCATTATTAATAATAGCAACTCACACTTAGAGAGTGCTTATTGTGCAGAAGGCCTAGTTCTGGGAGATTTACATGGGTTTAATCACATATTTTGGATGTGGATTTTTTTTTCACAGTAGTCACAATAACATTTTTCACAGTAGTTTGAAATATTTTTCCTTCCTATAGTGTGATATATTTTATGTTTGTCCCACCAATTTTTTAAAGGCAAAACATTATTTAGCTCATATTCAATGTCAGCAGAATTAGTTATAAACAAGTTTTCAGCATTTTCCTCCTGCCTTTATGGTTAAAATTAAGATTGCCATAATATATTAGATTAGCATAATTTCAGTTATTTTTTGCAAAGGCTATGGGGAAATATTCAGAGTCAGCCAACATAATTTATTATTTGGCCTTTAATACATTTAAAGTCTGTCCATTGACTATAAAAGATTATAAATAACTCTCAATTTTAAAATTATTTACTCCTCCATCTATTTGATACTGTTTACTAAAGCCATATCCACTGCCTTTGCATGCTTATTTAAAACGTTTTACTCAGGTTCAAATAGATAAGGGAAAAATACATATATATAATCTCATATACTCTTCAGAAGCAGGATCTGGCTCTATTCCTGCAAGCCGTGATCTCCAATAGATGATTATTTCCTAATGTCGGTAACTATGTACTTGAACTTACTTTTAGCTGCATGATAGAGTATCTACAGGTTGCAGAGCCAAGAGAGAAGTTTCAGTGTCTCTCTCTCTCTCTCTCTCTCTCTCTTTCTTCTGTTTGTTAATCCTCATCTGAGGATATTTCCCATTGATTTTTAGAGAGAGTGGAAGGGAGGGGGAGAGACACAGAGAGAGAAACATTGATGTGAGAGACACACATCAATTGGTTGCCTCCCGCACACGCTGTGACCAGGGCCAGGGATCCAGCCTGCAACAAGGTCTGTGCCCTTATTCTTGACCAGAATTAAACCTGCGACCCTTCAGTCAGGAATAGAGCGGGCCTACGCTCTATTCTCTGAGCCAAATCGGTTAGAGCTTAACTCTCTTTTGAGTCAAATTCTTTAGGCTTGCTCCTAGTTTTCTCTAGTTTAGGGAAACCTTTTTCTTTCTAATCACTGCATAGATAAGTGTTTGCCCTCAGCCGGGAACTACCCCACTTCCTGTTTCTTAAAACATAGTGAAGAGCACAAGGGCACCTCAACCAATCAAGCAAAACATGCAGGCCTTTCCCATGCACTGGAATCTCTTATTCTCAGAGATTCTGATTTCTAGGACACATTTGCCCACGTTTGATACTAGCTTACTAGTTCTTCAGAGACATTGAAAAATGTCTTTCTTTCTTCAATATAAATCAAGGTTCTCAAAAACAGCACTATTGACATCTCAGTCCACATAAGTCTTTTTTGCGAGGAGCTGTTATGTGCATTGTAGAGTGTTTAACAGCATCCCTGGCCTCTAACCCTCTAGATATCAGTACCAAACATCCTCCATTGTGACAACCCAAAATATTTCTAGACTTGGTCAAATGTCTCCTGGGGAGCAAGATTATCCCTGATTGAGAACCACTGATATACACTATTTATTTGTTATTATAGATAATATTAATCTAAATTACAGAAGATAAATAAATGCAGAATATAGTGTGGCTATTATGACAAAATATGGCTTGAAATTCTATATTTACAAACAAGTAGAATTTTTAAATAATTGATCAGATTGACAAAAATATTAAATAATTCAGTCCCTGGGAATGATGTTAATGTGGCCAAGAACATTGCATTATAGCCACCGGTGCACAACAGCTAGCTTCTAGGCATTTGTATTACAGTGACTGAAATGTACTCACTACTCACTCTTTCCTTCAGCAGCTTGAGAATGATTGCTCTGGAAACTGTGCAGAGAGTGGAAATTGCAGAAATGAAAACAAAATAAGACAAACAGTCTTATCTTCAAATAAAATGTTATTTGATATATAATTTTTCTGAATATATAATCTTTATAAATTTAAGGAATCTAGGCATAAGTATGAAGTGGACCTTGAATAAAAGTTTAATTCTAAATTTTGTCATTTTCTCAATTTTTGTCAAACTACTGTGCACTTTTTCAGGTGTCAATAAAAAGTAAAATTTCACTGATTTTGGTTAGTGGAAGATTTTTTAAATGTTCAAAAATTATTTAGTAAATCTTCTTGCATTTTCTATTGTTATTCAAATAAAATTAATGAAAACTTGCCAGTTAAAAATTTTAAGGACCTGTTTTTATGTTTAGACTAGAGGCCCGGTGCACAAAAATGTGTGCACTCGCAGGGAAGAGGGGGGTCCCTCAGCCCGGCCTGTGCCCTCTCGCAGTCTGGGACCCCTCGGGAGATAATGACCTGCTGGCTTAGGCCTGGTCCCGGGTGGCAGAGGGCAGGCCCAATCCCTAGGTGCAGCCCCTGGTCGGGCTCAGAGCAGGGCCAATTGGGGAGTTGGGGCACTGCCCCCTGTCATGCACAGAGCAGGGCCCATCAGGGGGGTTGGGGCTCTGTACCCTGTCACACACAGAGCAGGGCTGATCAGGGGGTTGAGGAGCTCCCCCCTGTCACACACAGAGCAGGGCCGATCAGGGGGTTGAGGAGCTCCCCCCGCCACTCACAGAGCAGGGCTGATAGGGGAGTTGGGGCACTGCCCCCTGTCACACACAGAGAAGGGCGGATCAGGGGGTTGGGGCGCTGCCCCCTCTCATGCACAGAGCAGGACCCATCAAGGGGGTTGGGGCTCCGTACCCTGTCACACACAGAGCAGGGCTGATCAGGGGGTTGAGGAGCTCCCCCCATCATGCACAGAGCAGGGCCCAGCAGGGGGTTGGGGAGCTCCCCCCATCACTCACAGAGTAGGGCCGATAGGGGAGTTGGGGCACCGCCCCCTGTCACACACAGAGCAGGGCGGATCAGGGGGTTGGGGCGCTGCCCTCTATCACCCACAGAGCAGGGCCGATCAGGGGGTTGGGGCACTGCCACTGTCACACTCAGGGCAGGGCTGATGGGGAGATTATGGCTTTACCCCGTCACACACAGAGCAGGGCCAGTGGGGAGTGGGGGGAGTTGGGGCGCTGCACCCTGTCACACACAGAGCCGCAGGGCAATCAGGGGGTTAGGGAGCTCCCCCCTATCAGGCACAGAGCAGGGCTGATCAGGGGGTTGGGGCACCTTCCCCTGTCACGAACAGAGCAGGGCGGATAGGGAGGTTGTGGCCCCGCCCCCTGTCACACACAGAGTCCCAGGGCAATCAGGGGGTTTGGGTGCTGCCCCCTGTCATGCTGATCCCGGTGCCCGGAGGCCTCGCAGCTCCGCTGATCCCGGTGCTGGGAGGCATATTACCCTTTTACTATATAGAATAGAGGCCTGGTGCACGGGTGGGGGCTGGGTGGTTTGCCCTGAAGGGTGTCCTGGATCAGGGTGGGGGTCCCCACTGGGGTGCCTGGCCAGTCTGGCTGAGGGGCTGAGGGCCGTTTTCAGGCTGGCAGGTGACTGAAGCTCCCAACCGCTCCTTTTTTTCTTTTTTCTTTTTTATTCTGGGCCAGCTTTAGCTCTGAGGCCTGGGCTGCTGAAATCAGGTTTCTGGCCTTTGTTTACCTTCTGTATTTGATACAATGTTGAGGTCCAGCTGGCTGAAGCCCGGCTGACTAAAGCAGGTTTCTGGGGTTTTGTTTAGCTTCTGTATTTGCAACACAGTTGCTTGAGAGGCCGGCAAGTCAGGCAGGGAACGTTGGAGTCCGCCGTCACTGGAGCAAGCAAGCCTCCCTGTTCGCTTCAGTGCAGGGCTGCCGGCCGCCATCTTGCATATTGCCCTGATTAGCCAATGGGAAGGGTAGCAGATGTATGGCTAATTACTATGTTTCTCTTTTATTAGATAAGATTAGAGGCCCATTGCATGAAATTTGTGCACGGGGGCAGTGAGGGGGGTAGTGCCCCTCAGCCCAGCCTGCAGCCTCTCCAATCTGGGACCCCTCAAGGGATGTCCAATTGCCCGTTTACACCTGATCCCACCAGTGGGATTGAGCCTAAATGGGCAGTCAGACATCCCTCTCACAATCCAGGACTGCTGGCTCCCAACCGCTCGCCTGCCTGGCTGCCTCATTGCCCCCAAGTGCCCTCCCCTGACAGCCTGGTTGCCCCCAACTGCCCTCCCTGCAGGCCTGGTCCCTCCCAACTGCCTTCCCCTCTTGGCCTGATTGCCCACAACTGCCCTCCCTTGCCGGCCATCTTGTGGCAGCCTTCTTGTGTCCACATTGGGGTGACCATCTTTGACCACATGGGGTGGCCATCTTGTGTGTTGGAGTGATGGTCACTTTGCATAGTACCTCTTTATTATATAGGATAAGCATGATTTGAAGTTGGCTTGTTATTTGTTCATTTTCACACATGTTTCTTTAATTTATATATTTCCCTTAATAATATAATACTAGAGGCCCGTTGCACAAATTCATGCACAGGTGGGGTCTGGCTTGCCTGCCCCGATGGGGGCACATTGGGCTGGGCCAGCAGGGAAGAGGGTCCATGGGCGGTTGGTTGGCCAGTCCCGCCCCTTATCAGGGTGTTGGGGGCTGATCGGGGGCCAGGCTGGCTGCCACAGTGTGCATCATAGACATCGGTCATTCTGGTCATTCTGCTGATCCAGTTGCTGGGCTTTTATATATATAGATAATTAATATAATATAATATAATATAATATAATATACACATATTTCATTTGTTTATAAAGAATGTATCCGGGTCAAGGGAATTAGCAAAAAAGAAAAAGAGAGAAAAAACTCTTGGACACCAACAACAGTGTGGTGATTGACAGGGGGACAGGAGTGAAGGCAGGTGGAGGAGGGTATGGAGCGGATAAATGGTGATGGACAGAGATTTGACATGGGCTGGTGAATACACAATATAGTGTATAGATGATGTGTTGTAGAGTTGTGCACCTGAAACCTGTATAATTTTTTAACCAGTATCATCCCAATAAATTCAATAAAAATTCATTCATTAAATTCCACAAAAAAAGAAAAAAAAAGCTTTAATAAAGTTTTTAATAAACCTTATTTTTAGAATAGTTTTAGACTTATAGAAAATTGCAAAGACAGTCTAAAATATAGAGTTCCCATATGTTTTCACCTATTATTTACCATTTAGTATGGTTTATTTGTTTTATTTTATTTTTATTTATTTTTAATATATTCTATTGATTTTTTACAGAGAGGAAGGGAGAGGGACAGAGAGCCAGAAACATCGATGAGAGAGAAACATCGACCAGCTGCCTCCTGCACATCTCCCACCGGGGATGTGCCCGCAACCAACGTACATGCCCTTGACCGGAATCGAACCCGGGACCCCTCAGTCCGCAGGCCGACGCTCTATCCACTGAGCCAAACCGACTTCGGCTGGTTTATTTGTTTTAATTAATTAACCAATATTGGCACATTGTTCCGTTAGTCAGGTTTCCTTAATTGTTAGGTAATATCCTTACTCTGTTCCAGAAGACCACACTACATTAAGTCCTCATGTCTCCTTAGGCTCCTCTTGGCTGACAGTTTTCCAGACTTTCTTTGTTTTGATGATCGGCACAGTTGTGAGGAGCAGCGGTCACATACTTTGTAGACCATCACTCTATTGGAATTTGTTGTGGCTTTTTTCTTTCATGATTAGGCTGGGGTTCTATTTTTTTTTAATCTGCTTGGGACCTGCCCTACTCTCCCCAGAAAGCTTCATAATGTGTGTAGTGCAACTTGCCATAACCTCTTGGTGCTCCTGTGGCTTATCAGCCTGACATCAGAACCAAGTTTGGGGGGAGGAAAGACGGTCAATCTCATCTCAATAGGGTAGCCACCACAATTACATTGTTCATTAAAACAAATTAAGACTTATCTTTTTTGAATTGAAACTCTAAACTTTATCCTAGTAAATGTTTACAGAATAACTGGACATTTCATTAAATGTCTCACCAGGTTACCAATTATGAACCTGTGGGGATGGTTTTTGGTTCTGTCTGACTTTCCCCTGTGGTCTAACGTATTACCTTCCCTAAGATCATAGTTATTCTCTTACACTTTTTAAAAAAAGAAAGCTTTAAAGGTTTGCTTTTAGTGTTTTGATATTTAGTATAGCTTGAATTTATTTTGTGCTGCTATAAGGAAAATATAATTTTTCTATATAAATAATTAATTACCCCAATACTGTTTGTTTTTAGCTCCCATCTTTCCCCACAGGTTTGAAAGACTGTCATATAAAAATCCCTATATGTATGGACAGGACCACCCAGAGACTCCAAGAAAAGGCGCCTCTAGCTTAGGGCCCATGCTGCAAAGGGTCTGCGCTGGTCCCCCTCCAGCCATATCCTTCCCACGGTGAGAGGAGGTGGCAAGGCCTGTCCCAATTTTAAACCTACCTGGTGATAAGTAGCCTGTATCCCAGAATTTTCTGTCCAACCAACTCTGAGACTACTTATAGGGACTGCACAGTCTCCTTCCCCCAAGAGCAAACCATACCAGCGATAAGCATGAGGGCTGACTAAGTGGAAACTGTCTTGGGGGTTTGTGGGAAGACCTTGGATGTATAGTCAAGGGCTCTGGCATCCACACGTGTGTGTGCATAAGACCTTTGAGAATGGGAATAAAACAGGTCAGGCTAAGGCTCAGGAGTTGGACTTAGAGACCTGCTTTTCCTGGGCCATCACATACTGGCATAGAACTCCAGGAATCCCAGAATTATAAATCCAAACCTTATTCCCAGGTCACTAAAAAGGGGTATATGTCAAGGTAAACAAAGGTAAAACATATTTCATTTAATTATTCACTAGCTCAATTAAATATTTAAGCATATAGAATATCATGTGAGTCTTCTTCCTACCCTTACCCCAGATTCCACAAATGTTAGGGTGTCTGTGTTTATGTGTGTTTCTAGGTTTTTTATCTGTCTTGTTTCATTGGTCTTTTTGCCTGTTCCTGTTCCAATAGTACACTGACTTCACTACTATAACAACTAATAAAAAGGGTAATTGACCTACCAATTTTGTTCCAAATTATTTTAGTTATTCTTGTCCTTTTTTTCTCCAAAATAAATTTTCGTGTCATCATATTAAGTTCCAAAAAACCCCCCCATCTCCTTTAAACTATCACCTATGTTTGATTCTTTTTATTCTATCCATTGGATGGAGATCAGGGATGCTGATAAACATCCTGCTATGCATAGGGCAGCTCCCACAACAAATTATTTGACCCAAAATGTCAACAGTGCCGAGGTTGAGAAACCTGCTCCACGTAACACAGGGACATGCAGACCCCGTTATGATACATATACAAGATGTGCATGTTAGGAGTGTGTACATATTTGTATGTGTGTGATTGTAGTCTAATCAGTACTTAGCTAACTACATTTTTTATTCAATGCCCTTCACTTGAGATTCTCAAAGAAATTTGCCACCATTATCTTGTTAATCCTGTTCCAATGCTCTAGAAATAGGTGACAATACAATTATGCCTTTTTCATTAATTCAGAGATACAGATAGATTAAGTGCTTTCTCTCTTTTCTTTACAAAAGAAACTATTGAAAAACATATTTCATAAGTCCTCTATTTCAAGTATTATGTGATAGTTAATAGTTTCTTCCATTCTTCTGCTTTATTAGACTTGGATGACTTTTTTTCCGGCAACAATACACTTCCTTCTTCTCAACGTACTATTGAATTCCAAGCACCTAACTGTCATTATAGAAAGGAATCTGATTTTAATACACACTTAAAATTTTTAGTTAGCCGGGTAGAAATATTTTCATACTTGAAGGAAAATTTTTATAAAATGGTTTAGTGATCTCAACTCCTGCATAGAAACTAATGTTATAAAGAAATTTACTAATTAGGATAAAACAATGTCATTAGGTTTTGAGACTTCCTTTATAAGCATAATATGGGAAAGCAAACTCCTATGCAGTAATTCCTAAGAGATTATTACTAAAAGCATTCTTAAGAAATTTGGCTCTAGTGGAATATTTCATGGTGAGGCACTGGTCAGAGGGCAAAGTCCTGGAGAAAGGGTTTTACAATTGGCAAGAGGCCTTTAAAAGGTTTATATCTCAAAGGGGTAGAGAAACAATTTAAATATTTTTTGAAGTAAATGCTCCAAGAAAAGGGAAATCAGGAACCTGGAATGAGAAGGAAAGAAACCTGTCTACAGCCAGGCAAACTGAGGGCCAGGCTAAGGGTATCTTGGTCATGGGGGTCCATGGTAGTGACTGCTGAACTAAGGTGTCTCCACCGTATGATTTTCTACAAAACAAAATTTGGTGAGAAATTGACTTACTTTAACTCCATACAAGAAGGTTTAGCCACAGAATTATCTCACTGGGAGTTTGCCTCTAAGTCAGATCTCCATCCTAGTTAGTACCTGTTGAAAACTACATGATATTGGTATGGTTTCCCAGCCTCCCTGACTACTGTGATTAAAGCACAAAACTTGTTTTCAAATAAAATCAAGTCACCAAATGGTTCGAGTGACCTGAAGAAAAGGTAATTAGTTTCTGGGCATTTGCTTTTTGCTCATAGAGGAGAAATGTTTCTTCATTTTAAGGATATGTAATGATGGAGTTGCTAGTTTGCTCCCCCCTTTCATACATCACAAATGGATTTTCTTATTTTAAAAAAAATCAAAGGCTGGTTTTCATTCCCAACTCAAACCCTCCCCCTCTTTGCCCCCTGGCACTTTTGGGGGGGTTGGTAGGGGAGTTGGGAATCTTACTTAACATCTTATTCTTAAAACATGATTTGAGTTATGTTTCTTTAGGCACCCAGAAGCCAGGAGGCATAGCATAAATAAAATTAACTGCTTTTTGAACCATGCTCTACGCTGGTTAATGGAAACTGAGATGAATTGCCTCTGAATGGAAATCAACTTTCATCCCCGCAATTGGAACACCTGTCCTAACAAATAAAAGAACTGCTGCTGAAGGAGCCATTTTCTGTTATAAATCACTCCGTGTATTTCTAATCATACAAGCAAAGTACAAGTTAGAGAGAAGTTCGCTGCCCAATAGTCAGATCTCATTTCCTAGCTCTCATCCGGGCGGCCTCTGCTGGGATTCAGCATCCATACCTGCATACATGGTTGCCTATGGTATTTTTGCTTCTACCAGCAGCTATCAAAAACTGCCCACCCCCTGGGCTAGACTGTTGCCCTGATTGCTACTTCCCTATGAATTGCTCAGAGCCAACCACTCACAGAACTGCTTTTTTTCTAAGGAGTGTGGTTTCTTAGTATTTCCATGTGTTTCTTTTTTCTTTCCGCAGCTGTCCTGAGATACAATTGACATATAACCTTGTGTAAGGATTAAGGTGTACAATATATGTGTGTGTGGTGAAATGATAACCCCAACAAGATTAGTTATCACCCCCATCACCTCACATGGTAAACTTGCTATGTGTGTGTGTGTGGTGGGAATGTCGAATATTTACTCTCTTACCAACTTCTGAGTACACAATACAGCCGTGTTAAGTATAGTCATCATGTATACGTTAGATACCCACAACTTATTTATCTTACATTGAAAGTTTGTACTCTTTGACTGACATCACCCCATTTCTCCCACACCCCATGTATTTTCTTGAGGGGAAATTCTATTCCTTTGGTTAATGTTTGGCTACTCTATTGAGTTGGGTGGTGACAGATTTCAATCTTTTAAGAATGCCGATTGCCCGCCTCTACCCTTAACTCAAGTTTTAACATTTTCATAATAATTATGATAATGGCCATCTAATTAGAAGAAAATAGAGGACGTATGTTTGGGGCTATTATTGGTTAGCACCGAATCATCTGAGGTCTTAGTCAATCTTTGTGACCACAGATTTAAACAGAAGAGACCATAGAAGTGTTCAGGTACAGTGCCAAATCATGAAATACAGTCACTTTAACATAATAAGATATTGTTATCAATTTCTTGAAGTAACATGACACATCCCTCATGGGAAAAAATGACTTTCTTAATGTTAATAAAATTAGTGAGAAGGAAGGCAGGCACACAGGAAGGAAGGCAAGAAGAAGGAAGGAAGGAAATGGATAGGGGTTATAGAATTAGTAAAACACAATTTTTTTCAGAAAAACATAATTCTTATTCAGTATGTCATATTTTATCATAATGTAACTCATTGAATAAATATCCAATTTTTGGACTCATGATGTTTATTATTATAAAGCCTTCTGCAATAAACATTCATCAATACGTCTTACTATTAATCTAAATAGCAAATAGGTACTATTACCTGTCACTGCACACTACTGACCCAGCAGAGCACTTATTGGACCCAGCAGAGCACTTATTGGAGAAAACTGGCCAAGGCAGGGGGAATCATAGCAGGTACACGGTGCTCTAGTGCCTGTCTCAGAGAGAGGCAGAGCTTAAGGCTAACGCTGGGTCAGAGAGAAACCCTATGGAGTTTAAAGGACCATGACCATGATGCTCCAGCTCTTTTTCTTCCCTTATGTCTGAACTTTGTGGTTCCAGCAATAAGATATAGCAAAATTCTGGTCTCCTGCCCTGGTCCACCCTCTCAGGATTCATGGTTGAGAGAAGGTCATGGGGACAACCTATAGAGAGTAAATAATTTGGAAAAACTGGTGACTAGGTAAGATTTTTAAATCTTTAGACTAGGACAGTTTTGAGTGACTTTGTATTTTTAAGGAACAATGATTGTCCATGTTCTATGAAATTTTCCACAGAAAAGGAGAGGTGGGTTCTCAACTTCTTTAATTAATCCAACATTAACTTGATGTACAAATTTTGTAATAGCATCTATAATAATAAAAGGGTAATATGCTAATTAGACCGGACATCCTTCCTGACGAAGCCAGGGCAGAGGAAAGCCAGCCAGGTCTTGGGGGCGGCCCTGGGGAAGCCAGCTGAGGTCCCAGGTGCCCAAGGGAAGCCGGTGCCAGCACCGGGGGAAGGAAGGCCTACTCTTGCACAAATTTTTGTGCATTGGGCCTCTAGTCTATATAATAAAAGCCTAAGCAACTGTTACGGCGGAACAACCAGAACAACCAGATGCTATGATGCGCACTGACCACCAGGGGGAAGATGCTCAATGCAAGAGCTGTCCCTTTGTGGTCAGTGCGCTCCCACAGTGGGAGGACTGCTCAGCCAGAAGCCAGGTTCAAGCAGGTGAGTGCAGCGGCGGTGGTGGGAGCCTCTCCTGCCTCCGTGGCAGCGCTAAGGAGCAGCAAACTGAGCAATAAGGAGCAGTGACAGGCAGGTGATAAGGAGCAATAAGGTCCTGGGCTGCAAGAGAGATGTCTGCCTGCCAGCGTAGGCCCGCTCCGTAAGCCAGCAGGCAGACATCCCCCGAGGGGTCCCGGATTGTGAGAGGGCGCAGGTCGAGCTGAGGGACCACCCCCCCATACACGAATTTTGTGCACTGGGCCTCTAGTAAAAAAAGAAAACAACAGACCAATCATACATTACATGACTACATATGTAAGTGTCCCAGACACACACCAAAGTGAAGAGAGTAACAAAGGCGACAGGAATTGAGGCAGTGAGCACGAAGACTCATGTGTAAAGTATAATATGTTCACAAAAAGATTGATTTCAAATGTCATTTATATAATTAAAACAATGTTCACATATTAACAGCTGGAACCTACTTTTAAAAAATCTAACTATAACAACAGGATTTATTTTATCATTCAGTATAAAATGAGAAAATCTATATGCTTATCAGCATCTCTTATCCTCCATGATCAACCTGAACTCTATTAATTTAGATCCAGTTAATATTTATTTGAATTTTTAATGATTAGGAATTTTTAATGATTGGTTTTGATATTTGTGTTTATTTTTTTAATTGGTGTGGACACTGGTTAGCAAAATTATATAGGTTTCAGGTGCACAATTCTACAACACATCATCTGTACATTGCATTGTGTGTTCACCAACCCAAGTCAAGTTGTATCAATCACCATTTATCACCCCTACACTGTCCACCTCTCACAACCCCTTTATTTTTTTTTTATTTTTTTTTATTGCTTAAAGCATTACAAAGGGTATTACATATGTGTCCTTTTTTCCCCCCCCACCCTTGACAAGCCCCTGCCCTCCCTTACCCCCCAGTGTCTTATGTCCATTAGTTATGGTTATATGGATGCATACAAGTCCTTCGGTTGATCTCTTACTCCCCTCCCTCCTGTCCCCCAACCCTCTCTGGCCTTCCCACTGAAGTCCGACAATCGGTTTGAGGCAGCTCTGCCACTGTATTTATTATTGTTCAAAAGTTTGTAATGGTCTTAATTATCCATGAAAGAATGAGATCATGTGGTATTTTTCCTTCATTGACTGGCTTGTTTCACTTAGCATAATGCTCTCCAGTTCCATCCATGCTGTTGCAAATGGTAAGAGTTCCTTCTTTTTAACAGCAGCATAGTATTCCATCGTGTAGATGTACCAAAGTTTTCTAATCCATTCATCTACTGATGGGCACTTAGGCTGTTTCCAGATCTTAGCTATGGTGAATTGTGCTGCTATGAACATCTGGGTGCATATATCCTTTCTGATTGGTGTTTCTGGTTTCTTGGGATATATTCCTAGAAGTGGGATCACAGGGTCAAATGGGAGTTCCATTTCCAATTTTTTGAGGAACCTCCATACTGCCTTCCATAGTGGCTGCACCAGTCTGCATTCCCACCAGCAGTGCACAAGTGTTCCTTTTTCTCCACATCCTCTCCAGCACTTGTCGTTTGTTGATTTGTTGATGACTCACAACCCCTTTACCCAGGCAATCATCACTAATCATGTGTCCATGAGTTTTTTCTCATTTTTTTCTTTTTTGCTCTATCCCTCCATCCAGCCCGTCCTCCTTCACTCCTCCCCACTAGCTGTCAGCTTGTTCTCTATCCATGATTTTGTCTCTATTTTGTTTGTTAGCTTATTTTGTTGTTTAGACTCCACATATGAGTAAAATCATATGGTACTTGTCTCAGACTGGCTTATTTCACTTAGTGTAATGTTCCCCAGGTCTATCCATGCTGCCTCAAAGAGTAAGATTTACTTCTTTTTTTATGGTCCAGTTGTATTCCATTGCATAAATGCACCACAGCTTTTTTATCCACTCATCTACTGATGGACACTCGGGCTGCTTCCAATCTTGGCTATTGCAAATAACACTGCAATTAACATAGGGGTGCATGTGTTATTTTGGATCAGTGTTTTGGGTTTCTTTGGATATATTTTCAGAAGTGGAATTGCTGAGTCATAAGGCTGCCTCCATTTTCTATTTTCTGAGGTAACTCCATACTGCTTCCCACAGTGCTGCACCAGTCTGCATTCCCACCAACAGTGCAGGAGGGTTCCCTTTTATCCACATCCTCACTAACATTTGTTGTTTGTTGTTTTATTGACGATAGACATTCTGACAGGCATGAGGTGATAGTTCATTATCGTTTTTAATTTCTCTGATGATTAGTAGTTACCTTGAGCTTCTTTTCATATGCCTACTGGCCTTCTGTATGTCCTCTTTGGAGAAGTGTCTGTTCAGGTCTTTGGCCATTTTTAATTGGATTGTTTGGTTTTTTTTTTTTTTGGTATTAAGTTTTATAAGTTCTTTATAAATTTTGGATACTAACCCCTTATCAGATGCATTGGTGAATATGTTTTTCCCATTCAGAGGGTTGTCTTTTCATTTTGTTGATGGTTTCTTTTGCTGTGACAAAACCAATAAATTTATTGAGATATAGTATATAGACCTTAAAGTTCACCTGTTTTAAATGATACTTAGTTAATTTATATAATTATGTCACCGGAATCACAATTCAGTCTTAAAATATTCCCGTCACTTTTTCAGGTCTCCAGTCAGTCTTCCTTTCAGATGCCACTCCCAGGCAACCACTGTCTCTGCGAATTTGCCTTTTCTGACCTTTTATATAAATGAATCATACATCTGGCTTCTTTTACTTTTCATCCATTTGTTAGCATGTACCAGTAGTTTGTCCCTTTCTATTGCTGAGTAATATTCCATTTTTTGAATATTGAGCAGGTTTTTTCTTCAGTTAGTTATCCATCCCTCAGTCCATGCAAACTTCTGCTTGGTATTACGAATAATAACACTTCTTGTTTTGCGTACTTAAACTTGGGCCTTTGGTGCTTTTGTTTGCAGACATCGATCAGCATGGAATACCATTAGGGTCCAAACAGTGTCTACTCCTCAGGAAGTGTGAGTGTGTTCTTACAGTCTCCATGCATTCTCCCCTTTGACGCTGCTTTCTCTCCAAATAAACAAGCAGATGTAGCATTTATATCCAGCAGGATTTCTCTGATGTTTCTGCCCCGTGGATGATACCTTTTCCTAGTTTCTAACACAGTAATATATTTTAATACTATTTTATGTTCCCGGGTCTTTTTAATGGAAATCTAGAAATGTAAGAGAAAGATGCCTTAGCCCACTTACTCCACCCACCTTTACATGGAAGTCTTGTACATAACACTTTAATTCCTAGAACAAGTTAGATTCTAATCCTATTCAGTTACTTTCATTATAGATCTTTCCCACCTCTGTGCACTCGTGGGAACCCCTTTACAGGTCTATGTACCACAGCAGGAGATTTATAGTGTCTTTTATAAAAAACAACAAACAGACACTGTTCAGGCCAAGGCATGCTGTGGCGATGGAAACAAAAAATCTGTCGGAACAAAATATTACCAGCAAAATTATTCATACAGAGTTTATCTTGTGAAAGTCTGACCTTGTTATCTTGGCAGGGACAGCAAGACCTGCAGTGGTTATTTCCGGAATGCCTCACAGTTTGGCAAACCACTCACTCCAGGAAATCTTCGTCATTATGCAAACTATCAGCTCCCATCATTTCTAATAGATTCCAGGAATCCTATTTCTCTGAGCATCTCACCACCCGGCCGCTTCCAGCCCCACTGCCCTTTGCACACCCTAACTTGCAAACCCGCAGCTACTCCTAAGGAAGGAGAGTTGTATTGAGAGTGGCCAAGAGACGCTCCTAGCAATAACTTAATGCTATTCACTTTTTAAAAATTGAAATCTGGGAGCCCTAGCCAGGTGGCTCGGTTGGTTAGAGCATCGTCCCATAAATCAAAAGGTGGCAGGTTCAATCCCCGGTTGGGACACATATGGGAGGCAACCATCAATGTATCAATGTCTCTCTTTCATAATCATCTCTCTCTCTCTTTCTCTCTCTTTCTCTCTCTCACACAAACACACACACACACACACACACACACACACACACACATCAATTAAAACATATCCTTGGGTGAAGAGTTTTTTTTTAAATTGAAATCTATAAGATCAAAAATCAAACCTAACCCTGCAAAGGAAATACCATGCACAGGACTATTAGTTTCTTGAGAGAAAAATCACATAGATTATGTAAACTGCTGTGTTCCAGTGTCTAATCGTATACTGTTTGGCATACAGCACATGCTCAAATAAATGAACAAATCGCTTTAATATTTTTCTCCTTAACAGTTTCTCTTTAATTTAGCTTAATAATACCTATGAAAGCTAACTTAATAAAGATGTTTTGTTGGACAGAGTTTTTGATGATTATAGTTATAATTTTTCTGCTTAATTTAATATCTATCAAATAAAAAGTAAAAATATGTGCTCAAAGAGTAAAACATAAACATTTAAAAAGTGGTAGGTTACATGGGTTCCATTGTACATAAAACTTGAGTTTTTAAAGCATTTTTAATGTTCCTCATTACATGTTCAAAAGAACCATGTGAAATTAACAGACCAAATCATACTTCTTTTCGCTGTTGTGGATCATGAGATAAAGAGTTGAAGTATTCCAAACTGATAACCTTAAAGCCCCAAGTGTCTTATCTTGAGTTCAGAATAATCTGTTGTTAATTATTAATGACAGATTTTTTGATACCTCCTATGTTTCTGGTTCCTCTAAAGAAACACAAGTTGAAACAAGTTCAAAAGAAACAATCAAAACTATACTAAATGAAAGTGCTAGTTAGTAAGAATATTAATAGAATGTGTCTAGCTCTAATGTATCTGATTTGAGATGTATGGAATCTATCTTACCAATTAGATTATGATTTAAATCAGTGTTATATATAATACAAATATTCTAAGCTATATGTGAAATTTTCAATTTTCTACTAACAGTTTAAGTAATGAAAAGAAACAGTTGAAATTAATTTCTGTAATAGATTTTATTTAATCCAAAATATAATAATTTCATCATGTTATACTATCTACATTTGAAGTGCTCAATAGCAAATATGGTTAGAGTACTAGGTAGTGTAGACCTAAATTATTAAATACGGCAGAGACTGTGCCATATTCAGATGTTTCCTCCCTCTTGCACAATGCAACAAGCACTAAATAAATGCTGAGTGAATAAGCATTCAACAAATGTTAAATGAGTTGCTGAATTAGTAGCTGGAGGAAAGAATACCCTGCTTGAGGTCATTGGGCTTCTTGGAGCTTTAGGTTTTCATCATTGTCTTCAAATATTTTCTTCCACCCAGATTCTTTTCTTATCCTGGGACTTCGGTAGCATGTAAGTTAGATCATATGATATTGTCCTATATATTTCCAAAGGACAGATCATTTTCCTCCAATCTTATTTTCAGTATTTGCCTGACAGGAAAATGTGTGTGGATATATTTTAAAGATCTTTGTCTCACCCAGCTAATCTAAGATGTGGGCTGTCTTGGGGTGGGGATTGTGCTGATGTCTTTTTTTTTTTTTACTTTGAAAATGTGATGATAGAGGGTACCAGTTCAATCAGAGTTGCAGATAGGCAAATCCAATAATACATCTTACATGTAATGTGACCACAATAGCATGAGTGCCTTGAGATACACATACATAAATACACCTCAGAGATCTGTCTGGAGATTTCTCTTTCTCCTCAAGTTTATACTCTTGGACACGGCTGGTCAAAAATTGACCCCATTCTCTCTTTTCGCACAATCTTTTTTAAGACATGGTCTGTCTCATTTACTTTCTTCCTTTTCAGGGCTCCCCTTCCCAGCCCTAGCCAATCTATGAACCACTCCCTGCAAGCAAGGTTTTTGCCTTGGGTAGAGAAACAACCTCTTGCTTGGGCTGATTTTCTTGGAAAGAGAGACAGGAAAAAAAAGAAGGAAGGAAGGAAAGAAGGAAGGAAAGAAGGAAGGAAGGAAGGAAGGAAGGAAGGAAGGAAGGAAGAGAGGGAGGGAGGGAGGGAGGGAGGGAGGGAGGGAGGGAGGAAGGAAGGAAGGAAGGAAGGAAAGGAAGGAAGGAGGAAGTGAGGGAAGAAGGAGAGAGGGAGGAAAAAGAGAAAAGAAGGAGAAAGAAAAGAAAGAGTCCTATTTGGAATTTCCCAATGCGCACTTGTGAGGGAAGCTTAGCTCTTGGCCATCTTGAGTCAAGTGTAAAGGCTCTTCTTACTTACCTTTTGGGCAAAATGGAGAAACCCAACAGCTCCCTCTGCCTGAAGGCCACCCTGATGATACTGATTGGGAATATTTTCTCCTCACTCAGTCGTGCTTTATAACAGCATATTTGTAAAGTAACTTTTCCCTTCTTGTTTTTTGTCGTCGTTTTTTTTTTTGCAGTTAACAATCTCAGGAAATGGGAAAAGGTAAATAAACAAGGTAAGTCCAAAGATAAAAATTAAATTCTAAAGTTTTATAGCTTGTGTCCTGGCTCCTAAGTGAAGAACAGTCTATTTCCTGACGGGTTTTCTAGGTTCCCCATTGCCCCTCCTGCTATGTGATTCTGGATCTCGGAGTCAGCCAGAGGGGCAGTGTTGCTCAGCGGTTATGAGGCAGGTTCTGAGACCTGCTCCGCGGCAGGCTAACAACACTGTGCCCCGTCTCTGCGCGACAGGCGGTCAGTTAGAGGCACTGGCGTTAGGAATAGCTGCTCAACTGTCATGCTATCCTGGGAGCCTGCCTTTCCCCCTTTGTCTGTGGATAAGGCCGCATCGCCGAGTTAACCTGAATCTAAATGATTTCAAGTCACTATCATTCATATAACAAAAGCTGTGGCATTCTGGGTTTCTAGTGATTGTTTTTTTAAATGTCTGAAGCCGCTCTAATTTTACCCAAAACAGTTCCAAAAAAGTAATCAAGAATAAATGAACTATCCTGAAAATAGTTCTGAGGCTTTATAATGTGATTTTAAAAAATGTAAGGGTGCTGTATAGATGTCTCTAAAGAAAATAGAAAGTAATTTTCTCTTAATTCCAACAGTTTTGAAATTCTATTTTTCAAGGAATTCTAGGCACCCTGGAGGAAAAAGTTATAACAATTTCATTTAAAGTTTTCATATTAGTAAAAAAGAACTAACATCACTTTATTTCTTTAAATAGTTTTTTAAATTTCCCCTTTTATTATATGAAAAAATTTTTAAGCAAATAAATAAAAATAGGTAGAAACTAGCTCACCGATTTTTCTTTCCAGAGGATACATTTTAGTGCCTTGCACAATATCTTTTCGGTCCCAGATTATTTTTAGCAAAAGGCTTTTCAATTTGAAGTATAACTGAAGATAGGCTATGAACTACTTCCACTCTTAGACTACATATGGATAGGCCTCTAAAACAATGATCATTATCAAGTAGAATTTAAATGGCATTTTTTCAATCTATAATAATAAAAACATAATATGCTAACTAGACGGGATGTCCTTCCAGACAACCTTATGGACAAAGCCGGGGCTGTGAGGGAAGCCCAGGTCCCAGTGCCAGAGGGAAGCTGGTGCTGGCAGCTGGGGGAAGGAAGGCCTACTCTTGCATGAATTTCGTGCATCGGGCCTCTAGTCGTAAAATATAAGGCTATGATTAATAGCCATTATTGAAATGTCAAATTAAGGCACACTCTTTTCATATCTTACAGTCTCTGATTAGCCGCTTTGGAGGAAAGGTATGACCCTGATACGCTGCCTTTGATTTACAAATGTTCCACAGATTCTTTTAAATCATATTTGCTTCAACTTTCTGTTTAAATGAAGTTGTCTTAGAAATTAGATTAGCTGAAAATATCAGATGCCTGTTTGGAACGAGACTTTGCAAAATCAGTGTCTATTCCCTGTGCCTTTTAAGTCAATTGAACTCAGTGCCATACATTAGTTGGGAATATACATATATATCGTAGAGGAGCCTAGAGATTTTAATTTATAGGGCTAGAGTGGTACTTCCAAAAAAGCCAAGATTTAAATCATTGATCTTTCCTAAAAGGGAACATTGAAGAGTCAGGGGAAACTGCAAGACTGGGAGTCTGTTTGTTTATATGTTTTTATTCCATGAAGGATTTAATGTTTAACGGATGATGGAAAAATGCCTTATCTCTTTTCATGTTTGCTATTCCTATATATTCTTATAAGTTTGGTCTACCCCAATTCATGTGGGGCTTTATTTTGAGCAAGCATATGGGGCAGGCAAACTTAGAGAAACTAAGATAGATCCATCTTAATTTAGATGTGAAACTCACAGATGAACCTCCTTATGTGGAGATCTGGGGCAGAACTCTTCATATTGTCATTTCAGGACCTGACCCAGGAGGGTCTGAGGGCTGCAGAGGATGCCAGGCCACAGAAAACACGATGCTTCTGACTCTAAAATGCAAAGTCTCGAGGGGTCATGTCCAATCCTCCGCTGAGGCAGAAGAAGGTAGAAAATCTTAAAGAGCAGGAGTTCCAGGAGATGCAAAAGGCCTGGGCAAAAATGCTGAAAACACTCTCCTGGCTTCCCGAAGGATTTGAGTTCTGTAGCATGTAGCTCATGGAAAGGACACACTTATAGCAAACTCCCCCATGCCTGGCACATTCTAGCTAGAGCCTCTGTAAATATTTTGGAAATTGATCAGAACCATGGCAATATTAAAATGCTTGAGCCCACAGGAAAAGACGTCTTCCTCGGTTGAAAGCTTACTGATGTACAGTGATAAAGAATTTTCTTTTAATTTAACAAACTTGGTCCTCTGTGTCCCTAGAATATAGAAACACCTCAGTTGGACTATTGTGCTAGAAGCGTACGCTGAGAAAGAATAGCTGATAGAAGACCCACAGTTAGAAAAATACGATCTTGTGTTCACAGTAAAACTGGAACAATTGAAATTTATCAGTGGGGTCCGTAAGAGTTTCTATTATGTTCAGAATACTGTACTTACTAGGACAGGAAAATATCTAATATACATAAAAAAGATGTGACTTAAATATGTACATGGCTTAAATATAACATTGAATACATTGTAAACCTTTATTATAAAATCTTAATGATGAGAAACAATTTATTTTCTGGTAAATTTACATAGATGAAACTATGGTCTTTTTTTTTTTCTATAAGAAATTCAGACTCCTAGTCCTAGAGCACATATATGCTTCCCATGTTCCCACTGAAACCCATTCATTGGCACACGTCTTCCTGTTACCGTTCTCCCAATGGATGGAACACCAGTCAATGTTAGCTACCGACTCCTGGGAGCTTCTGACGCTTTCATGCTGACTCTATAATTCAAAGCCTGTGCGAGGAAGCAACTGGCAGCTCAAGCCTTCTCTCCGGTTGGATGGCTGTCAACTCAAGGATTTATTTTTTTTAATATGAGAAAATGTCAGTTTCCATCTCAAGTACACTTTTTGATGATTCAGAGAAGCATTGAATGCCTGATGGTTAAATAAGAAAAATACAAAAAATTCATCATTGCTTTGAAAGCAACTCCTTTCATACTGTGATGAAGGTTTTACCCATGAACTCAGCATAGATCATAAGTGTGACATATTCCTGTTTTGTAAATGAAGGAATATGTACACACCTGTAAATGTGCATATATGTTTGTATGTATGTTCTGCAGATAGTATTTTTTTAACAGAAAAACTCAGGATCTCTTATTACTGCATCTCTTCCTGTGAACATAAAACATGTTTAGTAGAAAAACATCATGAAGTTTACTTATAAAATTGTATATTGATGGGCACTTAGGTTGCTTCCACATCTTGGCTATTGTAAAAAAAAAATGTTGCAATAAAAATAGAGGTAAACATATCTTTTTGAATTAGTGTTTTGCATTTCTTCAGCTAAATACCCAGAAGTGGGAGAAGTGGTGTGATGCATATATATGAAACGTGAAAATTGAACTGGAACGTGCAGTGTTCCCTGGGCAGGATGCAAAGGTGGCCTCCTGGGTTCTTGTCCATTTGCATTCAAAGAATGAAGACACTGACAAATGATGGTATAGGAAAAGGTGGAGATTTATTGAAAACAAGCACAGACTCCCAAGTGGGGAGGGGGAGAGAATCCCATCAAGTCCCTTTTTTCTAAGGTTTATAAAGGCTGCAGTTCTTTATGTCTTGATATCTCCTCTGATTGGTCACTATAGCAGCTTCAGAGCTCAAACCCCACAGGGAGTTCCCCTCTTCTTCTCCCTTTTGTTTTTCTATTCCCTTTGGCCTTCTTCTTTATTCTGTGAATGGATGGCTTCCTCTCCTTTATTCTGTAAATGTACACCTTTTGGCAGTTCTCTTATTCTGTGAATGTATACCTTTTGTAGCTCCTAGCTTTGTAGCCCTGTGGTTCTCCCCATGGACCCCCCAATTCCTAAAATTTCCTAAATCTGCCTATTTTACCCATCAGAACTCCTTTCATATACAATAGAATATAATTCAGCCATAAAAAAGAATTAAATTTTACATTTGCGACAGCATGGATAGTCCTATAGGGCAATATGCTAAAATAAATCAGACACAGAGAGACAAATATCATATCATTTTTTTACATGTGGAATCTAAAGAACAAAATAAATGAATAAACAAAAACAGACTCATAGATAGAACAAATTGATGACTGCCATATTGGAGGGGGATTGGTGCTGGGTGAAAGAGATAAATGGATTAATAAGCAAAAATTGGTAATTACAAAATAGTCATGGGGATGTAAAGTACAGCATAAGGAATATAATCAATAATGTTGTAATAACTATGCATGGTGCCAGGTGGATTCTAGACTTATTTATCAAAGGGATTGTTTCATAAATTATAGAAATGTCTAGCCATGATGATGTACACCTGAAACTAATGTAAAATAATGTTAAATTGCAACTGTAACTTTAAAATAAATATATAAAAGATGATATTTAATCATCGTGAGTTTTAACACTTGATTGATAGTAAGCCTATCCTCATTTCATGCCCAAATAACAGGCTAATGTTCTTTTAATCCAGAAAAAAACAGTTGACATGTTATTAATATAAGTCCCTGGTGGTGTTTCTTTACTAAATTCATTCATATAAGTGTGAGTATGCCTTATCTACATTAATTTATCAATGCCCAACCTATGATTTTGAAGGAGACAGAATAATGGTAATAGTTTATCTCAGTCTTGCCAACTCATCAACTAAACTTTCAGCCATATAGCTTTCATCAACTACTTCTGGGACTCCCATGAATGACATCTGTCCCTAGACAATTGTAATTCTCTAAGAAATTACTGCTGCCTCACCACATTTCTTCCCCTTGGAATCTTCCCTAGAAGGAACAGTGGAGCCAAGGGACACTGACGTCCTCACAGTGTTGTCCATCTGTCATTTCATATGTGTGTCCTGAAAATAGGCCATTCTTCTTTTATGCCTGTTCCTTCTCCCATAGACATTTTGGCTGGAGACTTACAGCAAACTGTTCCCTTGACTACTCCTTCTCTCTCCCATCCTACCTGAGCCCTTCTGGCACTGGAGCCTTCCTTTTCTATTGACATAAACAAAAGACCTCATATAAAACGACTCATCCAGATCAGTCCCTTTAGGGTTTGCCCCAAAAGGCTTGTCTGACTGAACCTTAAATCACAAGGAAGGTAATCTATAAACATTGATTCCTTTAGCAAACATTTTGAGGCTTTTCAAAATTCCCAATGCACCATTTTAACAAGCTATATAGCATGAAGAGTAATGACAGGATGCTAAGAAAGATAAGTACACTAACGTAGGAGTGTGCTTCCTTTATGATAGCTTCTAAATGACTTTCATTACAAATAGTAACAATTCCATCTTAATTTAATAGTTTTGAAAGGAGTGTTTAGGAGTAAAATAGGCAGGTTTATGGAGTTTTAGGAATTAGGGGGTCCATTGGGAGAACCACAGGGCTGCAAAGCTGGAGCTGCCCAAATATATACATTCACAGAATAAGGGGGCTGCAGAAGGTATACATTTACAGAATAAAGGAAAGGAATCCACTCATTCAGAGAGGGAAGAGGAAGGCCAAAGGAAATAGAAAAACAAAAGGGAGAAGAAGAGGGGAACCTCACGTGAGGTTTGAGCTCTGAAGCTACTGTAGTGACCAGTGAGAGGGGATATCAAGACACAAAGAACTGCAACCTTTATAAACCTAAGAAAGAGGGATTTGGTGGGAATCTCTTCCCTTCCCCACGTGGGAGTCTGTGCTTGTTTCTCAATAAATTTCCACCTTTTCCTATACCACCTTTTGTCTGTGGCTTCATTCTTTGAATCCACCTGAACAAGAACCCAGGAGGCCACCTTTGTATCCTGCCCAGGGGAAGCCCACACTTTCCAGTTCAATTTTCATGTTTCAGTTTTAGGAATATATCTGAAGGTCTATTTGAGAAGTACACTCAATAAACCCAGTTCAGAGCTGATACCTCTCTACTCTATGATCACTCAATTGCTAAAACAAATCAACAAATGACAAGTGCTGGACAGAATGCAGAGAAAAAGGAACACTCATGCACTGCTGGTGGGAATGCAGACTGGTGCAGCCACTATGGAAGACAGTATGGAGTTTCCTCAAAAAGTTAAAAATGGAACTCCCATTTGACCCAGTGATCTCACTGCTAGGAATATATCCCAAGAAATCAGAAACACCAATCAGAAAGGATATATGCCTTCCTATGTTCATAGCAGCACAATTTACCATAGCTAAGATTTGGAAACAGCCTAAGTGCTCATCAACAGATGAATGGATTAGAAAATTGTGATACATCTACACAATGGAATACTATGCTGCTGTAAAAAAGAAGGAATTCTTACCATTTGCAACATGGAACTGGAGAGCATTATGCTAAGTGAAATAAGCCAGTCAATGAAAGAAAAATACCACATGATCTCTCACTCATTTATAGATAATTAAGACCATTATAAACTGATGAACAAAAATAGATACAGAGGCAGAGCAACATCGAACAGACTGTCAAACTACAGTGGGAAGGCCGGGGAGGGTTGGGGGGTGGGGTAAGAGATCAACCGAAGGACTTGTATGCATGCATATGAGCATAACCAATGGACACAAGACACTGGGGGGTAGAGGAGGCCGGCGGAAGGTCAAGGGGGAAAAGAAAGGAGACATATGTAATACTCTTTGTAATACTTAAGCAATAAAACAAAATTAAAAAAATAAATGAAAATAAATAAATAAAGTACGTGAGTTAATAGAAAAAAAAAATCAAGACTGTTTAAAAAAAAAAAGAAGAAGAAGGTGGCAGAAGCTAAGTGCTTATTTGCAGACATTGAAACAAATTTTGATACCACACACCTAGAGGTAGGAATTACTAAAGACTCCATGTCCCATTACTAATCTCTTTCTTGCACAATCAATAAATACATTTGACCTCCTACCATGTATAAGAAACTATGGTAGTTATTTTAATGCATTTAAAAAATAAAAACAAAGTTACTAACTTAAATATACTTACCATCTAGTTTGGGAAGAAAACCATATATATACAAATAAATACAAGGTTATATACTACTAGAGGCCCGGTGCACAAAAATTTGTGCACTCGGGTGGGGGGGAGTTCCCTCAGCCTGGCCTGTGCCCTCTCGCAGTCTGGGACCCCTCGGGGGATGTTCACCTGCTGGCTTAGACCTGCTCCCCAGGGGATTGGGCCTAAGCTGGCAATCAGACATCCCTCTGGCAGCCCGGCAGCCCTCGGGGGATGTCCACTTGCCAGTGGGGAGCAGACCTAAGCTGCAGTCTGACATCCTTAGTGCTGCTGAGGAGGCAGGAGAGGCTCCCACCACCACCGCTGTACTGGCAGCCATCAGCCTGGTTTGTGGTGAGCAGTGCTCCCCCATGTGGGAGCTCACTGACCACCATAGTGCAGCTCCTGCATTGAGCGTCTGCTTCCTAGTGGTCAGTGTGTGTCATAGTGACCAGTCATTCCCAGTCTTTCTGCTGTTAGGGTCAGTTTGCATATTACCCTTTTACTATATAGGATAGAGGCCTGGTGCATGGGTGGGGGCCAGCTGGTTTGCCCTGAAGGGTGTCCCGGATCAGGGTAGGAGTCCTGCTTGGGTGCCTGGCCAGCCTGGATGAGGGGCTGATGGCTGTTTGCAGCTGGTCACACCCCCTTCAGGGAGGGGTCCCCACTGGGGTGCCTGGCCAGCCTGGATGAGGGGCTGATGGCTGTTTTCAGGCTGACTGCACCCCCTTCAGGTTGGGGGTCCCCACTGGCCTGCCTGGCCAGCCTGGATGAGAGGCTGAGGGTTTGCAGGCTGGCCAAGCCCGCCGGCAACTGAAGCTCCCAGCTTCTCCTTTTTTTCTTTTTTTTTTTTATTCTGGGGTTTATTTACCTTCTATAATTGAAACTTTGTTGCCACTCCAGCTCTGAGGCCAAGGCCTGCTGAAAGCAGGTATCTGGGGTTTGTTTAGCTTCTATAATTGCAACTTTGTTGCTTAAAGTGGAGCTCAGAGCCTGGCCACAGCAGGGAGGAAGCTTGGCTTCCTCCATCACTGGAGCAAACAAGCCTCCTGCTCACTTCAACTGCGTGGCTGCCAGCCGCCATCTTTGTTGGCAGTTAATTTGCATATCTTGCTGTTTAGCCTATGGGAAGCGTAGCGGAGGTATGGTTAATTTCAATCTTTGTCTATTATTAGATAGGATATTCCAAGTTCATAGAGTTGATATGAAAGCTATGAAAATTTAGAATTCTAAAAAAAATGTACATTTTTGCTTAAAAAGGGCATAGACCCTTGATTAGCCATTGTACAGAGAGAAATTCTGTGGGCTTAATATTTTGCCCCCAAATCTCTATGTAGGTTATCAAAAGTGACTTGTTGAAAGCTGGTCATGGATATATGAATTTCATTCTTTTTGAAATAAGAACATGGTTTCTTTGAAATACATTCTTTTGTTTGTTTGTTTGATAGATAGGTAATGAATGTACTTGATATGCTATCCAAAAGGTAAAGTATATAAACAGTGAAAGGTGAATGTCAATCTCTTTTCTATTCCCTGGTTACTGGGCCCCTCTCTTTGGTGCCAATGCTTTTTATCAGTTTCTATGTATCTTTCTAGAGAAATATTATGCCTTTACAAACTAGACTCTGTTTTTCTGTTTTTTATATAAATGACAGCATTTTATACACACTCATTTGTACCTGTTTTCTTCACCAAATATCATAATTTAGTGCTTTTATGATATTTCCATATCAGTCCACATAAGTGAATATATCATAATACATATTTAATCAGCTCCCTAATAAATATTTATTTTCCAACTCTTACTAGTAAAAACAATGCTTTACATGAAGTGAAACTGCTAGATTAAAGGGAGGTGCATTTTAAATGTTGATTGAGCCCTGGCCAGTTTGGTTCAGTGGATCGAACATCCGCCTGCGGACTGAAGAGTCCCGGGTTCGATTCTAGTCAAGGGCACATGCCCAAGTTGTGAGCTAGATTCCAAGTAGGGGGGTGTGCAGAAGGCAGCCAATCAGTGATTCTCTCTCATCATTGACATTTCTATCTCTCTCTCCCTCTCCCTTCCTCTCTGAAAGCAATCAAAATATTTTTTAAAAAATTAATAAATTAATTAATAAATAAAAAAATGTTGATTGATACAGACAATTTTCATCCAGCAATAAATTTCTTTAAAGGAAATCACTTATGAGAATAGAAAATCTATGGGAGATATTTCTACCTTGACATAATGAATCCCTTTATTCTTTAAAGATATAAACATTCTTGTCTTAATGAGAAGTAGCATTTATAATGTAGTAAATTCATTGGAAATTATAAAAAGAATATGGGGGCATAGAAAATTCCTTGCTCCCATCTACTTTTATGGAAATTAACACAATATGCCGATGTTTTGTGACTTGTCAAATTCTTCATGCATTTACTGTGAATTCCAGAGTCATTGTCCTTCTTGGGATGGGCTGAAGATTTTAAAGCACTGCTAAGTAATTTTTATCAATTGTCATAGTAAAGTTCATGGTGTTCAATGAATACCAAATACCTTAGACAAATACCAGAGACATATAGATCTTTAAGCAAACTGAGCATCTGCTTTCTTATGCAAGAGACAAGTGGTTCAAAGTCTTACATTTTAAAGCTATATCTATAAACAGAGTGGGAAAGCCAAAATTATTCAAAAACTATTTCAAATGTAGCATCTGTCTTTTAAATTAGCCATGGTCCACAGAGAACAATAGTCAGGGGACTCATTTGTGGGGCTTTTATTTTTAACTAGCATTAAGCAGGGTAAATTTGGAAATTTTCTGTCAGTAAGATCTATAAATATGGTCTAATAATTTTTCTGAACATTTTCCCAAAGTACTTTATATCTTTAAGTTAACAAACAATATTTTAAAAATATTTATTGAGTACCTGTCATGAGTCAGGCACTGTTGTAAATAGATACTGGGTACATGTCTCCTGACTTTTATTAGTGTGTAGCTCATACAGGGAGAAAAATCTGTTAATAAAAAAAAAGCAGTGAATTATTATAGAAGTGTTAACAAGGACCAATGGAAATACAAAGGAAAAGATTTATTATATTCAGAGAGAAGGAACCGTTTTATAGAGGAGACAACACTTGAATTGAATTTGAAAAGATAAATTGATATTTAATATGTACATTAAAGATGGGATAACAAGAGAAAGCAGAGGCCAGGAGAATGAAGAAACTTGACACATTCTATGAAGACAATTCAGACTAGCCAGAGAGATACAGATGTAGATATTGATATAGATACACAAAACACATATATATGCATACATATACACTAGAGGCCCGGTGCACGAAATTCCTGCACAGGTAGTGTCCCTAGACCTGGCCAGCAATCGGGGCCGATCTGTGGGGCGACCAGCGGGGCAAACAGGGGGCCCCCGCTGGCACCCGCCTTGACTAACCTGGGGGCCTGCAGGCTGAGGGCGGCTCCTGCATTAAGCATCTGCCCCCTGGTGGTCAGTGCACATCATAGCGACCAGTAGTTCCACAAGTCATTCTGCCATTCAGTCGATTTGCATATTAGGCTTTTATTATATAGGATAGGATATACACTGATTGGCCAGATTATTATGACCACCTGACGTTTGTAGGCAAATTAGCTATAATTTCATGCTGAAGTTGCTAGAGGGCCAGACCATTATAAATAGGGAAGCGGGTTTTTTACCAAGACAGTAGAAGTAATTTTTTTCTGAATATATGGGTAAACAATGCAATTTAACAGCCTTTGAATGTGGGATATATACATATATATATAATATATTATACTAGTGCCTTAGTGCACAGATGTGTGCATATTGAAAGGATATTAATTAGAAGGTGGCTGGCGGGGCGGGACTGGGTGAGACAGGCCGGACACACCCTGAAGGCAACCTCCTGCAGTCCCTCGCTGGCCAGCCACACCTGGGGTGGCGCCACGGCTCACAGGGTGTCTGCGGAGTGAGCAGGATCCCTCTGGAAGGTGGGGTCCCTCAGCCTGGCCTGTGGGGATCGGGCTGAAACCAACTCTCTGACATCCCATGCATCGGGCCTCTAGTATATATCTCACTATTGATTGGGGAGGGTAAGGAACAAAGCCATGCTAAGGGAAGGAGCAGAAAAAGAATGTACTTTGTGTTAAGGTTGGAAGGGAAGGAAAAGACTAGATCCTGGGAGAGCTGAGCATAACATGTTAAGTTTTTTTTGACTTCGTATCTTCTAAGCCAAAGCTTCCCAAACAGTGCGCCAAGTTCAACTGATACACTGAATGTGTTATGGGTACATTTTCCACGAGCAACTCAGCTCACTCTGGACAAATAATCTCATCTGTTTACCTCAAGATATATAGCATTTTACAGGTGTGCCATGGTAAGGGAAAAGTTGAGATATACTCCTCTAGAAAGTAAAGTTTAAATTCAACTTAAGCTAATGATTTACATGCAGTCTAAAAGGATCACTAGAAACTGCATGAAAGATAAAGAAGGTTTAAAGACCAAGTACAGAGTTCAGAATTCATAACAAGAAGGTACAGTTGGTATCTTTGAGAAGGTAAAAGGATGGCACCACATTTTGGTTTAACTAAGAGAATAATGATGCCTTTCATTGAGTTTAAGAATAAAAGGTAAGAAAGAGCTTTTGAAAGAAAGATGTCTCAAACCTTAGAATCCTTGCATGTCTAATGTCAGTGGGACATGTAAGATACATGTGACATGCCAGTAGAAATATCAGATATTACCATCAGGTATATGTGTACTTAACAGAAACTATACATAGTACAGTTACCCTGTTTCTGTTAGAAACTGCCCTAATGGTGAATAACAAATATGTGAAAAACTGGATTAAACAAGTAGAGACATTTTTTCCTCCCAGGGAGCACGACCAATTTTGAATTGGACATTCCAGCATTTGATGCATCAGCTCCAGGTTGGGCCACAAGCCAGGACCCCCTCGTCTTTTCCATGCAACTGTGCTTTCCAGTGGTTCCCAGCCTTAAAGTCACCACAAGGTCATCAAATGGCTGTTGAAGTTCTAGCCAATACATCCACATTCTGTGAAGGAAGAAGGAGCCAGAGGAGAGGACAAAGGGCACATACCAGCTGAGTTTAGTTATTCTTTCAAGATTTCCCAGAGATCCTATCTAGTAACTTCTGTCCATACCTGGGTGATCAAAACTGACATGTGGCCCTAGCCGGTTTGGTTCAGTGGATAGAGCATCAGCCCTTGGACTGAAGGGTCCCAGGTTTGATTCTGGTCAAGGGCACCTAACTGGGCAGCAGGCTTGATCCCCAGCCCCATCAATATTTCTCTCTCTGTGTGTCTCCTCCTCCCTTCCACTCGCTCTAAAAATCAATGGAAAAATATCCTCGGGTGAGGATTAACAACAAAAAGCTGACATGTGGCTACTTTAATCTGCAAGGGAGCTTGAGAATGTGATTTTTTTTTTAAGCTGGGGACACTGCTATCTCAACTAAATCAAAGTTCTGTTAGAAAGGAAAAAGGGGATATTAAATACTAACTGCATTACTAGTAATCCGTGGCTCTAGATCTGCAATACAGGAAAATATCATTTGAATGCTTATTTTAAGAACATTCTTCTCCATAATTATATAATTCTTGTTTGTACTTTTCAAAGCACTTTCTCACACATTATTGCATTTGCTCCTTAAAACAACCCAGTGAAATAGTGGGAAGTAAAGCTTTCCCAGTTATTTTAAAAAGCAACAGAAAAACAAGAGATTATTAGCAGTGAAAACAACACTAAGAGCCTAATTTTTTATAAAATTAGGACTTTTGCCATGGTAATAAGGAAGAAAACTGACTGGCTTTCAACTGAATTGACAAGATGTTTTTAATATCATGTAGGCCCAGTCTCTCCCTCCTTCCGAAGATACAGGAAATTACAGCAGTTTATTTTCAAGGTGACATCGACTTGAAAACAAGAGTCTACAATTTGCCTAAATAATTCAAGAACCAGTATTAGGATGGCAACACAAAGTCCCTTGAAGTAGATGCTTATCCAATCTGTGATGGGGTAAGAGGCTGTCAGAATGGATGGTCAATTTGTTCTCTCTCTCTCTCTCCTTTATTCCCATATGCTGCTTACTGTGATGGGAAGGGGCTTTCGGTAAAGCAGACTTTGTGTGTTTGCCTGTGTTTAATAATGTTGCCGTGAGACACATGGAATGTGTACTAGTATACTGTAGATAGTTCATGCTGAAGAGACTGGGAAAAGAAGCAAGAAGCCTTTTGCTTTAAGGGGCGGGAAGAACCTATCAGTATCTGGTTATGAGAACTGTCACTCACCCTTACTTCAGAGCCACTGAAACTTGCCTCCAGAAAGATCCTAGACTCTGTAGGGGTGACAGAGACTAGAGAACACGGAGGACAGCCTGGAGGAAGAGGAGGGCAGGAGGCTGAAGAAAGAAGGTGTCCCCATAGGTGGCAGCCTTTGTATAAACAGAGGCAACTTGATGTAAAAAGTAAAGTTGCACCCACCTATGGGTCTTCATTGGCATCTAAATCAGCTGGCCATGAATATGTTTTCTTTCTCATAATGAACTAGTCGACTTTATTCTTAGATGTTGTATGGATAAGACCACTGATCGAAATAAAAGAAGTCATTGAAAATAGTTTCTAAATTTTATTTGAGTCCTAAAATTTGTATTGCCGTTTATCCTTCTTTATTAACGCCTCTTTATTATATAGCTCAGCATACCATAAGAAAGCAGAAGCACCGATGTAACCTATATACAAGTATTGAGTTTTTACAAGTACATAGAAATTTCAGTTGGAGGAGGGGAAAGAAAAGAAAGTTGGAAGGTCTGACCTTCTTCACAGACCATGGGCCTGGGTTCTTTTTGTTTTGCCACATGTTCACGATATTAATCTTCACATCGGTGGTTACAGCCAAATTATTGTCTTACGTCCAAAATGAGAGGTTCTTTCCAGCTGACAATGAATTTAAACATCTTGGTGTAGCTGGGATAGATCTTTAAACAAATCAAGACTTGAACATGTGACAACAAGGAATGTCACAAGATGAGAAACAAAACTAAAGCGTTCTCCACTGCCTTGGTCAGGTTAGAGCTCAGATATCTTCTCCACAATTGTTCAGAAGCTTGCCAGCATCAATGGGAGAAAGTTAAGAGACATGGAGAAGTGTTGCTTGGTGCTTTTTAATTCTAGAGAGAAAGAAAAAGTGATCCTGCCCTGGCCAGTGTGCTCAGTGGGCTGAGGTCGTCCCATTCACCAAAAGGTGGCATGTTCCATCCCCGGGTGCATGTGGATTTCTCTCTCTCTCTCTCTCTCTCTTTCTCTCTTTCTCTCTCTCTCTACCCCCCTTCCTTTCTCTCTAAAATTAATTTCAAAACTTTTTTTAAAAATGACCCCATAAAAATGCAGTCCTTTTCACAGTGATCCTTTCTTTCCTTTTGTCCATGTGTGGTGTTTGTTTCCAGGTAACTATGCCATGAGGTCAATTTTCTTGATTGTACCCTGGTATTCTCAACTGCCAAAGGATAATACAATAATTAAATTTGCTAAATATTTCATTTTCATCTAAAAAAAACCCATTTGATATTCTTTGTCTAGGCAATTGCCCATTGAGTAAAAGTCATTTATTATGATCATAATTGTTACATTAGCAGATCATTTTTTGAAATTTCTGCTTTAAAAGTATCATACTGACTTTTCCATGGGATCGTGAGAAAAACATTTCAAGGATCCACGCACAGGAGATTGTAACGTGGATGTGGCAAGAAGATTTATTCTGTCCCCTCCTGGCTTCCCAAAGTCCCATCTCCCTCCATCCATCATGGAAAAAGTCTAACCATGTTTTCAGCAGGACCGAAATAAAAGCCAGTGCCCAGAGATTCTGCTTCATATTAATGTTCAGTCTTTTCAGAGCCCATGGAGTCCGAGGCTCCCATTGCTGCTAGACCCACATGGTCGTGTGCTCCTGGGTGAATGCATCAACAAACAGGCCAAGTGCAGTACCAAGCAAGACAGAGAGAGAGAGAGAGAGAGAGAGAGACAGAGACAGAGAGAACTTCAGCAAAACCTCAATATAAAGGACTAATTTGGGTGAGGAGATATCTGTTAAAGCCAAAAGTCCATTATATAATAAAGTATATTTTTAGAATGGATATGTTAAAAAAAAGTGATAAATTAGTTAGCATACCAGTTTTTTACTTATGTAGACATGTTTTTGTAATTAAAATTAAATTTAATTTCACAGAAAAGTTTTCTGCATGTATTACAGTAATTTTAAATCTAGACTGAATAGGTCTAGTAAATTCAGGCATTCACCAGTATGTAAACAAATGCACATGGTTGGGGCGTGGCTTAGCCCATGTCAGAATATGGGCCAGCACATGTTAAAACTGCTCCAGAAAGTCACACCATGTGACAACAGAACTCATTACTATATGATGAGGTGTGATCAGGTGCCAGCAGTGACCTTTGGATTTAAATATGTAGACTATAGTTGTGGACATGTAATATTTATTTATTAGAGGCCCAGCGCACGAAATTCATGCATGGGTACTGTCCCTAGCCTGGCCTGTGATCAGGGCCATCTTCCCCAGCTGCCCGCAGCTGGCCCCACCCCCTGCTGCCACCCACCCCCTGTTCCCTGTTTGCCATTGGGTGATCAGAGCCTGCTGGCTGCGGGGAGGAACCAAGAAGTGGTCAGGGAGCCTCATAGTGACTGGTTGAGCGGTCGTTCTGGTCATTATGCTGTTAGGGTCAATTTACATATTACCTTTTTATTATATAGGATGTTGGTGAAATTGCTACAGTGTTTTTTCCAACATATAGCCTATTGGCTAAAATTGTTGTTAAAAAATAACAGTGAGTTAATAACAAAAAATAACCTATCAATTTAATTATAAGAAAATCTTGGTTAAAAGCATTTTTAAGTTAACGGTGTTAATTTTCACGTATGACATACAAACCGGAAATTTTGTCTGTTAAATCGAGGTCCACAAAATCCAGGGTTTACTGTTCTTTGCACGCATGGACTCATATATTCTCAGGCTTGGGAGGAATCAGAAGTTTTTTCAAATAACTAATCAGCTTCTCGGGCTTTCACTGGGGCCCACCTCCTAGACAACTATCTTTTTCCCACGTTAGACTTCCAGTCCTCTGTGGGTAAGTACCTCCCCCTGTGCCATTTTGACTTTATGGTGCATGTCCTTATCTCTCTTTCCCTCTGGGAACTGAGGGTGGGGGCCGTAGGGTAGCTCAAGAAGAAGAAATTCCTGAGACTTACATAAGAGGAGGAGTGATTTTCATTTGCATGAAATTACATCCCTGGGTTTCCAAATCCCATTCCAGTCATAAAAGAAGTGTAGCTGGGGTTCCAGTAAAGCTAGAAGCAAAGCCAGTGTCTAGAGTTCCGGTTCCATGTTGCAGCCAGATCCAGTTCAGCATCAGGCTGGTTGGAGTCCACATGGCCCTGGGCGATGTGGGCAAATGCCAGGAAGCAGGAGTGAAAGAGCCCCACAAGCTAAGAGTCAAGGGCAACACACCAAGAGGAACCAAGCAGAATAAGACAGTGAACTCTTGTTTAGGGAACTAACTATCCCAAACTCTGTGTCCCAGCAGTGGCCACTAACAGGCAAGTACCTTCACTAGTACCCCCAGCTTTACTGGGCATGTGCCTATTTTCCCTCTACCCAGTCTCCCGGAGAGTATAAAGTTGTAACTTCCTGGCGAAGCTTTCCAAATGGCATGCCTATCATATTTGCCTTCCTTTTGTGCCTTTCCTGTTATTCATAACTAGGTTAATTACAAGGGTATCACTCCCACACACACAATCTGGTACCAGACGGGGGCAGGGGATGGATGTCAATCCCCTTGGAGGGACAATGCTGAGATTTTTTTTTGGGGGGGGGGGGGGGTGAAGCAAACAGGCCTCTGCTTCCCAGCTGAAGAAGTTCAACAATGTCGGACTCTCCCTTTGCTTCCTTTCCCATCAATCATTAGCTAAGGACAGTACACAATCACCCTCTCCTTTCAACATTTTCCCTTTGTGACTAATGTTTCCTTTTCAATTACCACCCTATTTACCTTTCAAAGTAAAACTTAGTGAAAAATGTGCTATGACAATCTCATAATAATCCTACAATGAAACCCTTAATATTTTTATGTTCCATTAACCTCTTTTGGAAGTGTTGTTTTGTTACTCAGAGAAAGGCAAATTTATCCACCAGGAATCACAGTAAATGGAGTGATTCCCTATCTTTGTGTGTATTCTCAGCTCGGGGATGACACACCACATACCTCTCTGAGCTGCCCAACATCTCTGCTCAGTTGAGTACTCAACACCCTACAGTTGTCTTTAGTTCCTTAGGAATGACAAATGCATTTTCCAAGGGGTAAACATTCTTGGAAGCTCAGATAACTTTTCAGATTTGTGTTACTACTTTTGGAAGGACTCATATCACCTGTTGGGGGATTTATCCATTCCTCCTGTCTTCTCTTTTCTTCTACTTGCAACAGCTAGGAAAGATAGGAAGTGTCTTTTACTTAAATTCTCGAACTTTCAGTCCTTCACAAATAGTAAAGAGAAAAATGTCTGAAGTTAATGAAAGGCAATTTTTAAAAAATTTATCTTGATTGTTGAAAGTATTACAGATATCCCCATTTTCCCCCATTGACCTCTTCTAGCCCACACGGTTAATCTCTCCTTCACCCACTGGGGAAATTGAAAATATGACCTTTTCAAGAGACATATAGAGAGGCAGCTTAAAGCCTTATAAAATCTATGTCAAATTCGGTGTTCCCCATTCCATAAATGCCCATCAAGTCATTAGACTCTGTGAGGATTACTTAGGAGCCTGCCCATCTTGTGCAATTTACAAATACTCTCTCTCCCTTTTCCCTGTGAATTACCCTTTAGTTTCATCCCCATTACTTTTCCCTGTCATTTCTCAGCTTTCACCCATTTTATGATCAAATTACACATCAGATACCAGTAACCTTGAACACCAATAGCTAGCCCAGAAAATTGAAATGAAGAAGTTCAAAGAAATATCTTTTTCACCAGAAAAGAGCATCTTCATTTCTATGCTGAGAAGAAAATCAATGTTCTATTCTGGATGTAGATATGTCTAGCAATTTAACTTGCAATTAGTCTCCTTTTTAGGTTGTGAAATAGGGATGAATAATCCTTTTAGAGTAGTTATGAGAATGGATAAAGTCCCCATTATCCTATCTAATAATAGATAAACATGGTAATTGACCGTACCTTCACTATGCTTCCCATTGGCTAATCAGTGTGATATGCAAATTAACCGCCAACAAAGATGGCGGTTAATTTGCATACGTAGGCTCCAAGCGGTGGAGTGAGGCCTGATGTTTCTGGGGCCGGCGGAGAGGCCTGATGTTTCTTGGGGCCGGAGGAGCAGCGAGGCCTCAGGGCTCCAGGGCCAGTGAAGCAGAGAGGCCTCACGGCCCTGGGGCCAGCGGAGCAGCGAAGCCTGACGCTTTGGGGCTGGCTCTGGCCAGAACTCAGCCAGAGTGAAGGCCTGGGCCCCGGGTGCCAGAGGCAAACCGGTGCCAGCAGCCAGGGGAAAGGAAGGCCTATTGCACAAATCTCTTTGTGCAACAGGCCTCTAGTATGATAAATAAAAGAGGTTTTGCTAAGAATGCTAATAGCATGAAGCAAATGATTATCTAGTACTTTCAGCAATGCCAAGGGGTTTCACAGGTGAGTTTAATACATGCGTAATTTCTAACTTAACCTCACTACAAACTCGAGAACTAGATAGCTATCAGATGTTACAAATGAGGAAACTTAGAGACTTCAAGCACCTTGATCAAAGTCACACATTTAGGAGGAATCAAAACCTTGACTAAAAAAAAGGTCATCTGATTCCACTCCCCAAACTTTCTATGCTTTTAAAATAAAAATTAAATTAAATTAAATTAAGACTGCATATCTTCATTTATGAAATAATATTGCTTTGATCATTAAAAATAGATTCAAAAAATAGAGAAGTCTTATAGCCCAGTCTCTCACTCTATCCATATGTATTTTCCATTGCATAGCAGATCCTCTGGACTCCTCTTTTTTCCAGTGTCAGGGAGCATTCCACCTTGCATAGAGCAGCATGTTTTGCTGTTAGTTTGAGTTGTCCTGTCTTCTTCCCTCAACTTCAAAGCATCTATACAGTTTATCCTCTCAATGCACTCTGTCTGGCATTGGGTTAGGTTCCCCAGATCCTGTTAGCTTAGCCCACTAGATAACAGCTCTATGAAGGCTCTGCATATATTTTAAAACAGGTTTACCTTCTACTTTGTCTTCTCTTGGGTAAGTTTTCCCAAATCCTCATATGAGACATTTACCTGCTTTCTCTTTAGTACTGACATCTCTCTTTTGGACCTTTCTTAATTGTCAAAAGAGGATTCAGAAGAAATCTTGGGTTTCTTTCCACTAAGACATTAGAGGAGTCATGTAGACATTTGCGATCTCATCCACTCTTTCCTACCCATTTCTCCAGGGATGAGAAAATCAAGACCAAAGGGCGAAGTGACTGGTCTAGGGACACAAAGGGCGTGGCACAGGACCCCTGGGTGACCTCTGGGAAATCTGACTCTGTTATTATCATGACACTAATGCTTCTCCCTTCTTTGACCTGCAACATGAAATGCTGAAAAGTCACTAGAATGTTAAAACAATCAATGAAAGAATATTCTCAGTTAATTCTACAGTAAATTGGTCATTTGATGCATCTATTTCTTAGGCCTAAATCCTGAACAGTGCCAGGGTTGCCACAGAAGCAATGCTTGCCCTCCCCCCAAAAAAATCACTTCCAAGATCATTATAGCTCTAGCACCCTCTGGGTCTATATTAGACGTCAAAGGATATTGTGCATTCTGCTTCCAGGAGATGGAACTTGCAAGATTGCTGTTGAATCTCTGCTGCTGACCTATTGAATAAGTGAATGATTTAAGGAAAGGTCTTGAATGTCTCCCAGTTACTAAAAATAGGCTATAGGGAATACTGTAAAAAAGAGTATTATATATTTAAAATGTATTTCTAAGCTCTTGTACAAACAAGCATTAAGTACACAAATATTTATTAACTGGTAAAATTGAAGAATAGGTTGTTTTGATTGCTCCTCAAGTGAATGGTCTGGAGTGGGCTGGGTTCGCACACCTATGACATGAGGCTGTAATGTATCAAAATAGATTTTATTTCTGTCACCTGGGTGCAGGTGAGCTGAGACCGAGAAAGGCATCAGCGAACAGAGCAGGGAGAGATTGGTTTTTATTAATTTTTGCTGGCTGCAAGCCACTCTGCTGACATAAGGGTCTGGTCTGTCCTTGGTTCCTCCCATGCCAGGTATCTTCTGGTTATCTGAGCTAAACTGTGCTCAAGGCTGCAAGCTTTCTGCAAGATATCTGCTAAGCACAATAAGTCTTTCTCTGCCCCGTTTTATTCTCTTTAACCCTTTCATCAAGGTTTCTAGATAATTGAGCATTCATCTCCCTATGTAATAAAATTACTGGGGCAATGCAAGGATTTGCCACAGAAATTTTCTTCTATGTCTGTAAAATTGCAATTTTTCATTTTTAAACAATGTGCTCTTAGAATATGGTAATTTTACACACTAAAATGCAACAGCAATATAGCCAATAACAATGTTAATACACTTTTAATATTTTTATTTTTAATATATTTTTATTGATTACAGAGAGGAAGGAAGGGGAAGAGAGAGATAGGAACATCAATGATGAGGGAGAATCATTGAATCGGCTGCCTCCTGCACTTCGTCCTACACACCCCACCCTGGGGATCAAGCCTGCAACCTGGGGAATGTGCCCTGACAAGGAATTGAACTGTGACCTCCTGGTTCATAGGTCAATGCTCAACCACTGAGCCATGCTGGCTGGGCCATGTTAATACATTTTAAAAGGGGTTTAATTAAGTAGGCATACAGGAAAAATAAATTTTCTAAGTTTTACATAAGTAGAAAACTTAAGGAATTAATAACAATAAAATAAAACAATCAGAAAAATAAGAAGGCTGAGGTATTTCTGAGAAATAATAGAGGCCTGAAAAGTATTTGTGATGCTCACAATTAAAATGCTATGCTTTGTTCAGCCATCCATCCCTGCTTTATCATCTTAGAAGTTATGATTAGTATGCTTATATATGTAAAGCTTACCTCTAAAAAATATTGATACCAATGGATTAGTACTGAAATTTCTTGGAACACATTTACCCTTTTTATTAGTACAATAATACATATTCTGCTTAGAAACTTGAAAATATAGGGAAGAATGTCATATAAAAATTAAAATTATTCAAACTTCATTACTGAAATGTGAAGAACAAGAATTTTGCTATATATTCATTCAGCCTTTATATATGCCTATATGTAAGTATTTTAATAGGTAATATTAAAATACTGGCATATTTAATAGAGCATAACTATTTTCACTTATGAAAATACCATGAAAGCTTTTTCATATTTTTCAAAAGCTATTTTACTAAAGATACTGTTGGTACATTATTATGGATCTATCAAAACGTGTTTTACCATTTCTCCTATGATGCATTAAGTTGTTTCCATTTATTGTAAATAAAGTTCTTTCTGGTAAACAATATTGCATATGTATATTCTGGGAGGACAAAAGACATAGTTATTTTGAAGTTCTTTGTCTTATAAAATTTAGCTATATTTTTACTCCCACCAGACAAATATGGAATGCCTGCATTTTTCTAGACGTTCATTGTTTTAACTTGCTTCTGTTATTACTATTGAGACTACTGTGGTAGGCAAGATAATGATTCCCAAATGATGTTCTTGTTCTAATTCCAGAAACCTGTCAGTATGTTCCCTCTCATGGCCAAAGGGATAATGCAGATGTGATCAAGTTAAGCATCTTGGGAGGGGAGATTATCCTAAATAATCCTAGCGGAGCCAACAATTGCAAAGGTCCTCGTAAGGGGAAGGCAGGAGATATCAAAGAAGGCAGTGTGACAACAGAGGCAGAGAAGCAGATGTGGTGACTGACGAAGAGGAGACAACCAGACATTTGAAGATGCAACACTGTTGGCCCTGAAGACAGAAGTAAGAGCACAAGCCAAAAAATAAAATTTTTAAAAAATGCACGCAGTGTCCAGAAAGCTCAAAAGGCAAGGAGATGGGTTCTCTGCAGAGCTTCAGAAGGAATACAGCCCTGCAGACCAGAATGGTAGGATCATAATAAATTTGTGTTGTTTTAAATCACTATGGCAACTTATTAAAACATAAATAGAAACTAATACAGCTACTCTTATTGTGATTAAATTGTCATGGTTGGTTTATAGTTTCTGATTTTTGAATTGCCCAAACTAAGAAATATGTACCTAAATCTTTTAGAGTATAAATACATTTGCTTTTTTACTTCTATATTCACGAACATAAAATGCTTGACAGTAGTCACAGACCATCTGGGGTTACCACTCAAGTTAATAAAATCACAGGCCTTAGATCAATAGAAGAAATAAATTTCACTTACATACTTACAGACACATAGACTCAAAGGCTATTAGCTCTCCAAGGAAATTTAGAGACTATATAGTCCCACAATAACTAAACATTTTTTTCATAAGAAATGTGGTATGTTATGTTGATTGATTTGCACATGTTGAACCATCCTTGTGCCCCTGGAATGAACCCCACTTAATCATGATGTATTATTTTTTGGATGTATTATTGTATTTGACTTTCTAGTATTTTGTTTAGAACTTTTACATCTGTATTCATCAGAGATATTGTTCTGTAGCTCTGTGTGTGTGTGTGTGTGTGTGTGTGTGTGTGTGTGTGTGTTATCTTTGCCAGGTTTTGGTATTGGGGTTATATTGGCCTCATAGAATGTGTTAGGAAGTATTGCCTCTTCTTCAATTTTTTGGAAGAGTTTGAGAAGGATAGTTTTAAAATCTTCTTTGACATTTGGTAGAATTCACTGGTAAAGCTATCTGATCCTGAACTGTTGTTTATGGGGAAGTTTTTGATGGTTGTTTCAATTTCCTCACTGCTGGTTGGTCTATTTAGATTGTCCAATTCTTCATTATTTAGTCTAGCAAGGTTATACATTTCTAGGAACTTATCCATTTCTTCTCAGTTATTTAATTTGGTGGTATATAGTCTTTCATAATATTTAGTATGAACATTTATATATCTGTGATGTATGTGGTGACTCCTCCTCTTTCATTTCTGATTTTGCATATATGGTTATTTTCCCTTAGTGAGTCTAGCCGTGGGTTTGTCAATTTTATTAATCTTTTCAAAGAACTAGTTCTTTGTTTTATTGATTTTTTTTTTTTTTGCATAGCCTTTTTGTTCTCTATTTCATTTAATTCTGCTCTAATTTTTATTATTTTTTTCTTCTGCTGACTTTGGGTTGTTTTTGTTCTTCTTTTTCTAGTGCTTTAAGATGTGATGTTAGGTTATTTATTTGGGATTTCTCTTGTTTCTTGAGATAGGCCTGTAATGATATAAACTTCCCTCTTATTACTGCTTTCACTGTATCCCAGAGGTTTTGATATGTTGTATTGTCATTCTTGTTTGTCTATATATTTTTTTATCTCATCTTTTATTTCTTCTTTGACCCAGTCATTTTTTAGTAATATGTCATTTAATCTCCATGTATTTGTGGGTTTCTCTACTTCCTTTTTGCAGTTGATTTCTAATTTCAAGGCATTTTGGTTAGAAAATATGCTTGATATAATTTCAATCTTCTTGAATTTGTTGATGCTAGTTCTGAGACCCAACATATGGTCTACCTTTGAGAATGTTCCATGTGCACTGGAGAAGAATGTATAATCTGATGTTCTGGGTTGAAATGTACTGTAAATGTCAATTATGTCCATTTGGTCTACTGTTTCATTTAAGGCCAATATTTCTCTATTGATTTTCTGTTTGGTTGATCTGTCTAGAGCTGTCAATGGAGTATGGAGGTCTCCAACTATGGTTGTGTTTTTATCTGTTTCTCCCTTTAGTTCTGTGAGTAGCTGTTTTATATATTTCGGTGCTCCCTGGTTGGGTGCATATATATATTAAGAAATGTTATGTTTTCTTGATGTAGAGTTTCCTTTATCATTATAAAGTGTCCATCTTTGTCTCTTGTTATCTTTGTTATCTTGAAATCTATTTTGTCAGATATAAGTGTGGCTACACCTGCTTTTCTGTGGGTGTTATTTGCTTGGAGAATCATTTTCCATCCCTTTGCTTTGAATCTACCTTTGTCTTTGCAGCTTAGATGTGTCTCTCGTAGGCAGCTTATGGTTGGGTTTCATTTTTTTATCCACTCTGCTACTCTGTGCCTCTTTACTAGTGAATTCAGCCCATTTACTAGTACACTTAGGGTAACTATGGATGTATGAGGATTTCCTATGGCCATTTTATGTTTCATTTTCTGGTGTCTCCATTGGTTCTTTTCCTTTAGGTTTCTGTCTGTTTTTTTGTTTGTTTGTTTGTTTGGTCGTATCCTGTACATCTTTCCTCTGTTTCCTCTTTTTTTAAGCTGTATGTCCTGGTTTGTGGATTTTTGTGTGTGGTTACCATTAGGTTTATAAAAAATGAAGTTTCATATATACTGTAGTTTTTTCCCTTTTGAGTGCATCTGATTTTTATCTTCCTTTGCCAATTCATACCTTTTTTCTTGCCCTTGTATCTTTTTGTTGTTACAAATTATCCCTGTTTATCTGTGTTGAGCAGAGACTTCTTTGTTAAATTATAGGTGGTTAACTTGTTGAAATGGCAGGGGGAGAGGAAAAGATGTGCCCTTACCCTGCCATTCCTCTGCCGTCACTCCCTCCTTTCTCAAAATTTTGAGCAAACACCAAATAACTATGTTAGTCCAGGTTCTCTGGAATGCAGTGCAAGGGTTGTAATATGGGAAATGAGTGTGGGGGGATGTCTGACTGCGGGTTTAGAGGTTAGAAAAAAACCTTGTGAGAGAAAAATACAAAACAAAACAGAGGCCACTCCAGCGAGGGTGGGTTCTGAGGAGCTAGGGTTAACTTTCTATGTGAAGATTCGCCAGGCCAGGGAAGAGGGAAGGAAGGAGTGAGTGTGTGTGTGTGTGTGTGTGTGTGTGTGTGTGTGTGTATGAGAGAGAGAGAAAGAGAGAGGCACACCCCCAAAGACTCCAGACTCTTTTGTTCTAAAGCACAAAACTTTGCTTTCCCCACATTTATCGAATGTCTAAACACAAACCATCGTGTACTTCAAGCAACATGTATTAGGGAAGGAGAATGCAGCCTTAAAGCAATGGGTGGGGGTGTCAGAAGTGAGTCACTCCTCTCGTCCCCCCAGCTGAAGCTCCTCAGGGGCCTGCCTCTTGGCGAATCCACATTTATCTCTTGGGGTGTAGGAGGTTAGGGAGCACAGCATTATCCTGGGAGGGGGAGGTCAGGGGGACTGAACCCGTGGTACTCACCCCAAGTTTCATTTCCTCACCCTCCTGGGTTGCTTTCCACCCACCACTGATCTAATGAATGGGGTCAGAGGTCTGCAGCAGGATGCCTCCAGGTGGAGAGCACGCTGAGGGTTGGGTGGTCCAGTTCCAAGGCCCCTGCATTCGCACCCCACCCCTGTCAGCTTCTCGCCTGTGGGCTGCGGCTCAGGGTGTTCTGCCCCATCAAGTGCCAGACTCAATCCGACTGGATGCGAGGAGAGATTGGGTGGCTCCACGGCAGGCGGCTCCATAGCTAGCACCTTTGAATTGCATGCCACTGGGGGAAAAGAAAAGCCTCCCCAGAAAGAGGTTTTTCAAAAGCCTTCAGAGACCGCAAGGTTGGCCAGCTGGGGCCTTCCTTCCCCCAGCTGCCAGCAGATGGCCCCACCCCCAGCCCGCACCTGCCTTGGCCTGATGCCACCCACCCCCAGTTCCTGTTCCCCATTGGGCGATCAGCACCTGCTGGCTGTGGGGAGGGACCAGGAGGTTGACCTGCAGGCCCTGATCAGGTGATTGTGGTTGTCAGTGCGAATCATAGCAACCGGTCGTTCTATTCTGGTCATTTGATCCTTCCACCATAACAGTCACTTAGGCTTTTATATATATAGACACTAGAGGCTGGTGCACAATTTCGTGCACAGGTGGGGTCTGGCTGGCCTGCCCCAATCAAGGCTGATTGGGCCAGGACTGCTGAGGGGAGGGGCCTCAGGTGGTTGGCTGACTGGCCCCGTCCCCTGGTTGAACTCCTGGTCGAACTCCCAGTTGAGGGAACAATTTGCATATTAGCCTTTTATTATACAGGATACTTTCATGGCTGATGAGTTAAGTAGGGTCATCAATTCTTAAAGCAAATAACTGTGAATGATTACCCTCAAGGTTTCCATCATCCTTTTAAAAAAGTATTTAAATATCTTTTCTTGTCATTCATCACTCATGTACTCAGGGGTCACACTTGTCATCGGCACCAGAGTCAATGTGCCCATTTTAGTGTCTCTGTTTCTTATCTTCTTAGATTTTGCTTCTAATCTGTTTAGGTGCTTGGTCACCAGAGATTCAAATATAATCCAATTGCGTATAAAATAAGAATAAATGTATTACGAATGAAGGCCTGAAACACTTCCCCTGTGCAGAGCATTCAGTGTGAGTACCCAGACTTCTATGAAATATATTGTGCTTCCTAAAAGTCACATTTGCATGCTTCCTGACCTTGATTTTCCCCCATCAAATCTAAGCCTCAGGTTACAGTTGCTAGTCACTACAGTCCTAAGCACATAGAAGATGCCAAAAAGAAAAGAAAAAAAAGGTTGTTAATGGAATGAAATGGAAACAAGTTGAAATTTAATGACATTATGACCCTCTTGTCTGAGTATGATGCACAGTGCAATTGACTAAATGGTCTATAAGTGTCTATATTATTTTATTTCTATCAATCACTTCACATATGTGGTCATGTGTTGTTAGTAACTTTGACTTTCTATCTTTTATACCAACAGAAGAATGAATGAATACTTTGCTAGCCTTGTCGTTTCTTCTAGGAGGACCCACTCCTGTGCCTGATCCCACAAGTATTGGCATGTGGGACTGCCTTTAGTCATGGAAAACATTCAATACTTCTCTGCTTATTTGACTTTAAAAAGATTTGTGAAGTGTATGTCTGGGTATTCTCAGCATTTCCTTTTCCTTTTTTTTTTCCAACGAGCATTTAGTACTAAACAAAAACTGATCAGAGGTTTAGAATTATGGTTGGCCCATTGTGTTTCCATGGTTACAGGTCTGTGTTGTTCGTCTTCCAAATTCAGCCTCAATGACTTAGGCAGCCTTTGTGACCATGCTTATGATCCATCCATGTTGGCCTCTTACTTATATACTACAATTGCTTCTAAAGGAGGCAGTATTCCTGCATTGTGAACACAAACACCACTTGTTCAATACCTGTCATGATGAAGTTCACACTAAAATCACAGGCCCCTTTTCAAGTTATTCTTCAGGAAAGTAACATGTTTTAAACCTTTAACAATGTTGTTCCTTTACAATTCTCTCCAGTGTACGATTAATCATCCACTTTTCTACCTTCCCATCTAGAGAAACCATTGTTTGTCTGTGTTGCTACCAGGATAATGAACAGATGAATGTAATATAGAAAACAATGAGGTTTTGTTACCAAATTAACAGAATATTACAACATTAATTAATAGAAAATATTTTGAAAATAAAATGGTAATTCAACTCTGTTGGTGTGCCTGCTGTCCTTTGTGAGTAAATTTTGGAAAATCTCAGATAAGAATAAAGTAAAATAAAGACAATTAAAGTAAATTATCCAAGGGAGTTAATTGAAAAATAGTGTCAGAATTGGGCACAGCTGCATGTAAAGATAGTAACAAAAATAACACCTGGAGTAATATAGAAGTTTACATTTCTCCTAAAAGGCTCCACAAGCAGGAGTCTGTGAAGAGGTGGCAGCTCCATGGTCTTCAGGGACCAGGCCCCCCCGCACCTTGCTGCCTTAGAATCTTCAGCGGCTGATCACGAGCCAGTATGGTTGCTAGAGCTCCAGCTCTTATATTTACATTCTAGGCAACAAGGTGGAGAAAGGGAAGAACTCTTTGAAACTCTACACATCAAGTGTGTTTACATCCTTTTGGCCAGAACTTAGTTATATGGCCATGTGTAGTTTGCAAAAGAGTGTAGGGAATGCAGTCTCTTAAATGGACTTCAAGGTGACCAGCTCAAAATCAAGATTCTGCTACAGAAGAAGGGGAAAATGGATATTGAGAGCAAGTAGCAGTCTCTATCACAATTTCCAAAAATATATATAAAATAAAGCACATAAAGAATACAGTGAACAATGGGCACTACAGACAAAATCATATTAACCTATGTGCTGTAGCACCAAAAAAAAAAAAAAAAAAAAAGCCACAAAACAAATTCTGGTAAGGGGGTGGGGGGGCATATACCTGAGTTTCAGGTTCACTCCCGCCTCAGGTGGGGCATTTGTGGGAGGTAACCAGTCCATGTGTCTCTCTCACATTGATTTTCCCTCTCTCTCTCTCTCTTTCTCTCTTCCCCTCCCTCCCTCCCTTCCACTCTCTGTGAAAAGCAATGGGAAAAAAATCCTCATGTGAGAATTATAATATATATATATATATATTTCAAATATTCCTTTGTTTTAGGAATATTTTCATCTCTCTCCTCTTCTCATCTCTCACAACACTACCTGTATTTTCTGTTGGCAATTTGATAATAAAGATAATGGACATTTATTGAGCATTTACTAAGTGCTAGACAATGAGCTAATTTCTTAACATAAATTTTTAAACCTCAAGCCAACCTTTTGAGGTGGTTATAATTGCATTCCCATTTTATAGGAAACACATTTAAGGAGGTAACTCATTTGACCAGTCACAGAACTATTAAGTCTGTTTTCCCTATACTACATTCTTCACTTACTGTGATTATCATGTCTCTTGCACTGTTCCATGTACAGTTCTTATTTCTCATTCCTTCTACTTTTACATCGTTACATTTTCTACTCATTTTCCACTCAGCACTCAGTAAGTAGCCTGATCATTCTCCTTAGAGGCAACTATGTATGTTCATTGTCTTCTCTTCCTTTCACAGTGCTGACTATAGTCATTTGCATAAGGAAATTATTAGAGGCAAAATAAAAGAAGGCCAGAAGATATTAATTGGTGATATATTGGTAAGTTCAAACTTCAAGGCAAATGATTGAAGCAGAAATAAATTATAAAGTATGAGCAGCATAAAAAGCAGAAATGTTGAATGAGTCTAAACACTCGAGTTTTGCATTAAAAGATTACAGATTGAAGATTGATGGCTGTCAGAGGAAAGGGGGCATGTTGAGGATTTTAGCGTCTATGTTCATCAGGGATATTGGCCTGTAGTTTTCTTTCTTTGTAGTGTCTTCATCTGGTTTTGGAATTAGAGGTTGGAAGTGTTCCTTCCTCTTAAATTTTTTGAAGTTTGAGGAGGTTAGGTGTTAGTTGTTCTTTGAAGGTTTGGTAAACCTCCCCTGTGAAGCTGTCTGGACTGGAGCTGTTATTTGCTGGGAGTTTTTTTTATTACTGCTTCTATTTCATCAGTTGTTATTGATGCAGGGGTGAAATCTTTAACAACCAAGCCACCATATTGTGCCAGGCACTCTTTGTGCCCCAAATAACACTAATGGTCTTCTTTGCTTGTTGGGGTATGAGTGAGTCAGTTGTCAAACCCTATCTTTTTACCTGCTTCTCAGTCCACTCCTGGTACCCCTTATGCTTGTTCAGATTTCCAAAAAGTAGACACCAAAGTAGTATTAGATGTACAAGAGATTCATTGGAGAAATGCCTATGAATCAAAAAGAGGATGACGCTAGAGAAGACAGAGCTGGAATTCAAAATGAGATGAGATTTAACCTCCATAAAGGAATGGAGGAAGGAAAGATTAGGTCAGAAGATTCTTAGACTGCAGGGCAGTTTTTAGAATGTTCTGGCCTGAATGAAAAGAGTGTCCTTGAGCCAAAGGCACACAGTTGAGAAGCCCCATTCTCACGGGAATGGGTCTGCACTATTCCTCCTTTAACACTGCCATGCTCAGCCACTGGGTGGGAAAAGCCCATGGGAAGCGTGGCTCTTATTGCAGAGGTGGATGTGGATCTAGAAGAGCAGAAGCTGGACCATCAGTCAGTGATGCTGTCAGCAGCAGGAAATCTGAGCAGCACATTTTCATAGCCATAGCCACCACAGGTCCGTGCTAACTGGTCTATGTAAATGCTTCCCTTTGGAGTTCTGCAAGGCACAACCCCTGAGGTCTCTGATACCTAAATTCCTACTGCATCAATTCTCCTGTGTTCTAATGGCAACATTTCATTTCTTCCTCATTCTCAACTCATGGGGACTTCCTTCCAACTTCACCAGAAAAATAGGCACAATAGGAAAGGAACTGCTAACGTTTTATCACCATCTACACGAATCATGTGTATATTTCTTTTCCTTCTGCAAAGCTTTCTCTTTCTCTCTCTCTCTCACCTGGCCCATCATTTTCCCCTCATTTCCATCATATAAAAACATGCTATTACCCATATTTTTAAAATTTATGAATTTATGGGCATGAGCATTTGAGGGATGGGAACTGGTCCTAGCAGGATAGTGGCATGCGGTTGGCATCTTTCTGCCTGAGAAATGATTGTTTCCAAACTCCAGGGACATGGCCCCAGCAGAGCCTTCCTTGTCCTTATAAAGAGGGTTTAAGTCGCCTGTGAACAAGTCTGGATTCTGAGGGATGGGGCAAAGACCAGGAGGCATAAGAACTCTTCCCCACTTTGTCTTCATTTCTTACTCCTTTCCTTTTCTTCCTCATCCCGTCTTTCCTTCTTGCCCTTTTTATTCCCCCTGTTGTTTCTCTTCTGCAAATCTTTTGGGTGATACAGACCTATCTAAGTCATCCACGAGGTTTGGCATCATTGTTTGCACTCAGGGCTGGCTGATGAGTTACTGCTCTTACAGTTGAGAAAGATACAGAAGGTAACCAAGTGAAGGTTTCTCACAGCTCTTCAGTAGCCCATCTATCTCTCATTCTCCATTACCACCTATTAGTAAGTAAAAATTTATTCCAAAACCTCTCCCTAAGATGCTCAAATATACAGTATACTGAAAATATACTGCCCCCAAATTAAACAAGGACATTTTCACAGCTGGGTATTATTTATTAAAAACAAAATCTCCCTTCTTTTATGTTGAGAGACTTTTAGTCTCTCAACCTTGATCCAAGGTTGGGTCTTCCATTGGAGTCTGATGAACCTACTTACAGCGGTAATGGCTACAGCCTATAGGAACAGTCATCCCAAGGCTAGAAGAGACCAGACATGATGTGTTTAAATCAATGACTTTCAAGCTTTATCATGCATCAAAATCACCTAGAAGGCTTGTTAAAATTCCGATTATTGGGGCTCACTCCCAGAAGTTCTGATTCAGTAAGTCTGGGTAGGGCCTAACAATTCGCATTTTCTAACTATTTTCCAGGAGATGCTGATGCTGCTAATACACAGGACCATGGCTGTAGACACTGTAAGAGAGGACTGCCTCTGAGAGCAGTGTTTATCATTCTGCCCAAGCCTTCCCAGCCTCATGGACTTACACTATGTCGTAGGATGGTGATTTTCAACCTGTGTGCAGCAGGAATTTTTAAAACATGCAATACCTGACTATTTAGTCTGGGGCACTGACCCCTTTTCCCTTAGATTGCCAAATTTTAAAAAATTGACAATAGTCAACACAACAATAGCCATCTGGTGGGAATGCCCTGTCTTGAACCATAAATAGGTAGGTCATATAATAGAGTTGCATCTCATTGGTCATGTCGAATGATAAAGTTGTGTCTGATTTGTTAATTCTTGGTATCAGAAATCCTTATACACCAGTATAGGCACCTGATTTTTTAAAAAATCGCTTTGCAGCAAAAAAGGGTAGGTAATTACTGTTGTTATTTTTTTTTGTCAGATTGGCAAAAATATATATTTTGGTGTGCTACAGAATTTTAGCAATTAGTTTATGTGTGCCACGAGGTGAACAAGGTTGAAAATCACTATCTCAGGGAGGGAGACAAAGTCAATAAAACATGTCTGAGGCTCTGGGGTGTGTCTGCGGCTTTGGTACCCCTGTAGTTAAAGATGTAATGGAGGGTGAGATGGGGGAGTTATTCTCCACTACACTAGTACATGCAGATCACCAGGCGCTCTGCACCACGAGTGTTCAAATGTTAGGGCATCAGGAATAATTCCTGGTAAATAGGATGAAAAAAAAAGGTACTTCCTAGTGGAGTTACTAGTGTCACCTAAAACACAGTAGTTTTGTTGATGATGACTCCTTTTAACTCCTTTTGTTCAGAATTTTACCTAAAGCCTATGGTTGGTTTCATTTTAGTTTTGAATTGTAGTTTTTGTATTATCTATCATTAGCAACTTGCCTGTTGAATACACACATGTGCCCAGGGTTTCAGCAATGTGTACACTCAATAAATTGCATATTGAACAAATTCATGCTATGATTCTTATTTAAAGAATAAAGTTTTAAAAAAATTACTTACTTCAGGCCACACAGATTGGTGACAGAATTAGAAACAAGAAAGACAATGCGCTCTGCTTCTGCACTTGGACCTCGTTAGTTACTGTCAGATATTCTTTTAAAAATGCTGACCATTTGGGTGTTGTTGCTGCATGAAAAAGAACAATTCTGTCATTGAATATTAGTAACAGAAGGAATAAAATGTGTTTGACTAATTGGGAAACATCTGAAGCCACTGTTTTGTTTTTTTACTTCAACAAGGGTCAAAGGCACAAAACTCCAAGACAAGTTGTGGGGAAGGAGTTCTATTTTTCAGGAAAGGGGCTTACGAAGGGAAAGGCAGGCAAGCAAACCATGCTGCTCATTTTGTGGTGAGGTTAAAAGTCTTCAAAAATGGATGCCCTCTTCCTCCACAGAGCAAATATATACCAGGCTAAGTGAGACTGAGTCACAGACTGAAAAGAAGCTTCGCTGGAGGAAGCAAGAGCAGGCTATTACCGCCAACGCTGAATTATCTCTGGGTTTATAGAGCACTGGGGGAGAAGGGGGACCCGGAGTACAGGTCTTCGCAGGCTCTTTAGAAAAGAAAACTTTGTTTAGAGGCCCTAGATCTTGCCTAATGTGCAGGCTCAAATGCTATTAGGTAATTATAACGCATATAGGGTTGGTGAACGCTTTGAAATAGTGAAATATAGGTAGTAAACATTTCATTTCAATATAGAAAAAGTGGTGGCTTTTCTAGCCATAACCAACACATCAGAGTTGGGGGTAATATCAGAAGGACCTTATGCATATTCACAAATTTGGGAGCAAAGAAATCTCCAGCAAGTTTCATGTGGTGTGAGTGCACGAAGGGGTAGAGCTACACTGAAAGAGGGCCATTCTCATAGCATGGACTGACAAAAATATGTCCTGCAGAAGCGGACACTCCTGTCCTTTTCCAACCACTAACTACTCATGAATTTAAGAGCTCACTTCCCTCCTCACTGATTATTTGCAAAGTAAAATATTTCGTGGTTTTGTTATTCTCACCACCCATGCAGTTGTCTTCTCCACAGGGGGTTCTAAAGCAGTGGGTCTAAAACTGAGCTGCACTTAGAATTAGATGGAGTGATTTCTTAAAAATCCTGATACCCAGGCTACACCCCAGGCAATTAAATCACAGTATAGGCTTCAGTTATTGTTTTAATTTTACTTTTAAAGCTTTAATGAGGTATAATTAATATACAAAGTGATATATACATTTACTGCATACCATGTGATGATTTTAGACAAATACAAACTCTGGTGATACACAATCAAGGTGACAGACATAAGCAACACCTCCCAGAACTTCCCTCTGTTCCTGATTTTTGTTTTATCTTTGTGGTGAAACACAGCATGAGATTTGCCCTCTTTTTTTTTTCTTTAATCCTCACTCGAGGATATTTTTCCATTGATTTTTAGAGAAAGGGAAAGACAGAGAGAAATATCAATGTGAGAGAACACATCGATTGGTTGCCTCCTGCATGCGCCCTGACCAGGGCCTGGGCAGGAGAGGAGCCTGCAACCAAGGTACGTGCCCTTGACCGGAATCTAACCCGGGACTCTCAGGTCCACAGGCCGTTGCTCTATCTCCTGAGCCAAACTGGTTAGGGCAAGATGTGCCCTCTTAATAAAGTTTGAATGCATGCTACCATATTGTTAACGTAGGCACCCTGTTGTGTAGCAGATCTCTAGAATGTATTCCTCGCGTAACTGACAATTTGCACCCATTGAATAAAATTCCCTGTTCCCTCCACCCAGCAACCACTATTGCATTCTCTGCTTCTATGCATTTGACTAATTTGGGGAACTCGTTTAAGTGGAATCATGCATTATTCCTCCTACTGCGACTAGCTTATTTCATTTAGCATAAAGTCCTCAAGGTTGTCACAAATAGGGTTTCCTTCCTTGCTAAAACTGGGTAATATTCCGTTGTGTGTGTACAGCAGCCCCCCTTCTCTGAGGTTTCACTTTCCAAGGTTTTACCTGCTGTAAATTTCAGTCCAAAAGATAAAATGGAAAAGTCCAGAGATAATAAGTGTGCATGCCATCACTATATGCCATTCTGAGTAACCAGATAAAATCTCACGATGTCCGCCTCTGGGGCCCCAGGTCATGACTCATCCCTTTGTCTTCACATCCATGCTGTGTGGCTGGATGTGCTCCTGCTCTTCAGTAGCCGCCACCTTGGTTATCAGATCCACTGAATGGTAGTTGTGCTTGTGTTGAATTGACTCCTATTTTTACTTCATAGTGACCCCAAAGTTCTAGAGTTGTCATGCTGCCAATTAGAATATGGACCTATGAAGTACTTCTTTTATGTAAAAAGGTGAATGTTATCCACTTAAGTAAAGAAAAAAAATCGTATGCTGAAGTTTCTAAACTCTACTGTAAGAATGAATCTCCTATCTGTAAGGTTGCGAAGAAGGAGAGTTCAGGCTAGTTTTGCTGTTACGCCTCAAACTGCAAGAGTGGCAGCCCCAGTGCATGACAAGTGCTTAGATAAGATGGAAAAGGCATTTAATTTGTGGGTGGAAGACATGACATCATCATGGCTTTATGATCATCCTTCTGAATTATTATCAGAAGGTCAGTAGCAGCCTGACACTAGCTCACAGTGCCTATGCCATTCACTTCAATTCATCTCATGATGGAGGCCTTATATAGTCACAAGAAGAAGGATGACTATAGTTCATTAACATATTTTGAGAGGAGAGAGACTTTCATATAACTTTTTTACAGTATATTGTTATCTATTTTATTATTAGTTATTGTTGTTCATCACTTACTGCACCTAATTTAGGAGTTAAACTATATCATTGGTATGCATGTATAAGAAAAAAATGCATACATCCACCTGGGGTCTTGGAAAGTATCCTCACAGATGTGCAGAGGGTACAGCTGTATACCAAATTTATGATCTTAAAGTTTTGAAGGTCAGAGTCTTAAGAGGGTCTTATGGGTCCAAATCAAGGTATCGGCAGAGCTGTGTTTCTTCTCCAGAATCTGTTCCTTGCCTTTCCCTACTTTTGGATGCTGCCCGAATTCCTTGGCTCATGACTCTGATCTCTGCTTTCATCAGTTCCATTTCCCTCTGACCCTCACCACCCTGCCTCCCTCTTATAAGCACCTTGGTGATAACATTGGGCCCACCCAGATTTTCCCATCTCAAGATCCTTAACTTAATTGTATCTGAAAATCCCTTTTGCCACAGAAAGTAAGATATTCACAGGTTTGTGGAATTATGATGTGAATGTTTTAGAGACATTATTTCACCTACAACAGTGTAAATAAACTACCCTGTGATGGAGGCATGACCAGAGCATTATTGAATTCACATTTTATTAACTTGGGGTCCATTTTACCAGTCCCATTGGTCCAAATACTGATCAATAATGCATGTTCACAGTACAGATCATAGGAATCACTCTCTACAATGGGTACATATGATGGGGGAGGGGGATAGTAATCACCACTTGTGTCATTCAGTTTCAATGCATTTGTTCAAAGGAAGTACCAAAGACACGTGTTTTTTCCTAAAAAAAAAAAATAGCTGTCAATTTGGCACACTTATACTTTAGCATATTTGCCAATTTCTGTTGTTTGAATGACATAGGAATATAATCACATGTAATCACATTGTGTATTTCTCTACCATGCAAGGGTGCTGGTTTTATGCTTTTCAAGGCCTTTATATGTGTAATATAGTAGGACACCTGCCTCCAGTCTGCTCTCCCTAGTCTCACCAATCAGTCCACAAATATTTTCTAAGTACCTACTGGGTGTTGTAGTTGTAGTGTTCTAGTTGCTGAATCAAGGGCCCTCAGAGATGGCTCTGCAGGATTCACACGCACACACAATAGAAGAGCCAGACTTTGAACTCCTCCCCCCAGGGAATATCAACCACCGGTCTAGGGACCCATTTTGAATGTCTCCCATTCAAATTCTCCCAAGAGAGTGTCTGGGTTACATAGTCAGTCACTGACACACAGAGTGCCCTGGGGTGTAGAGTGGTGTTGGGCCATCTCTCAGACCACAGGCCAGCCTTGGAGAGGTTGATTTGGGCAGATGCTGATTCTTAGTCAAACTGCTGTGTCTGGTATCCAGTCATGAGGGCTGTAGCATGGGGGCTGCATTCAAAGACCCTCAGATGGAGGTTTGGCGCATCACAAGCTTTCTGGGGTTTCTCAGAATGAGGCAGTATAGTTAGGAGGCAACATGCTTAGTGTATCCAGGGGAAAAAAGGCAAAAAAGTTAATACTATTATTGCATGTTTCCCTACTTACCATCATTTGTTATCTTTCTCCCTTCTTATTCTGTCTGGACTCATTTCAACTGGTTCACCTTTTAATTGCAAACTATGGTTTTGTTATCTCATTTTTTAATTTCCTGATTCTTACATTTTATTGAGACTGCAAAGCAGTTGCTTTTCTAATGTTCTGAGTTCTAGTGTAATTTTTTTAATCCTCACCTGAGGATGTTTTCTTATTGATTTTTAGAACAAGAGAGTGTGGGAAGCTACCCATTGCCGATACTATCATGAGAGTGCACCAAGGAACATGGAAGGTGGATGGACCTTGGACGCTGGCATGGCTGACATTAAGCACCTTATCTGTTGAGATAGTGGTGGATCAAGGCAATTCCCTAACCTGATAATCCTTTTACTATTTACCAAACTTGACCGTTGCTATGCCTATATGCATTGCTAAAAGGCAAATGTGTATTCAAGTAAATAAATAGTGGACCAGGTCAGAAGTCGGTGAGGCTCTTCAAGAAAGAAGTCTCTACCTGGCCCCCAATGCCTTATAAATTCATATTTCTTGTATAGTATTTTCTTCTGTGTGTCGGCCCCTCCTTTAGATCCTGAACCCCGTTGCTAAGCTCCTGGCAAGAGAGGAAGGGAGAGAGACAGAGAGAGAAACATTGATCAGTGGCCACCCCTATGCACCCAGACTGGGGATCAGTCCTGCAACCTAGGTATGTGTCCTGACCAGGAATTGAACCAACAACCTGTGTTGTATTGAATGATGCCCCAACCAACTGAGCCACCGGGACATGGCCTAGTGTAATATTTTATAGCTATAGTTTACTTTTGCATCATGAGTTCAGTGGTTTCTTGTTTTATGTTCAAGAATTCTAACCTCTATGCTAGATTACTTCTGTTTTCCCTTCCTTCAATAATTAAAGTCCACGGGTGATAAGCACAAGTCTGGTGCTTATCACACATAGAGTCAATGACTCACTTTGTCTTTCTCACCAAGTAACAATTAGTAGAATTCTCCTCTGATTTTTGAAGTTACTAATTCAATATTTGGTGTCTATCTGGTACAGTTTTTCTGAATTCATTTCCTGCATTTATTCTCTAGCCTGCCTAAATAGCTATGAATTAATTTCTAGATATTTAGAAGTAATGTGTAGTTTGTCCATTGTCCAAAACAGCACTTGAAGTCTACAGATTCACAAGTCCCTGCCTTATTGGGATCCTTTTGCCTCTGAGGCTTTTAATTCTCAGATTTATGTTACAATCTACCACACAACAAGTGTCACTTCCACACCAGCAACACTGGATACTCAAGAATGTGGTCCCAGAATCGAGATAGTGAAACACCAGGCTTCATGAAGGTGCTATGGTAGTTGTTTGGGCAACTACAAACCCAATTTTCCTCTGCTGAGATTACAAAGGCTAGAAGGACCGGTTGCCTCAAATAGCTCAGAGTGTGAACACAGGTCTGCACCACAGACCACTGGCTGCTCAGCTCAGGCTCAGGGTCTGGGGGATGGGCTTAGAGCAGCATGAGCACGTGACAGGGATGGTACAGCAAAGGCCCTGCTATGCTGCTGGAGAAGGAAGCAGCTGGCAGGTGCAGTCGCTTCAGCAGGTGCCTAACAGATCAGATCACCCTTCATCCACTGGCGTCAGACTTCCTTGCGAGCCCACAGATTCTTCCAGAAATATCTAATGGGCATTTTCAAGAAGAGTGCAATTTTACAAAACCAGATTACACCAGAGTCCATGGCATTTTATGTTAACACCATCAGTGATCCATTTGTCTCCACAGTCTGGTCAGAGAAAGGTAAGGACAAAGATAATAAATTGAAGGGGAAAAAAAAGTGAGCAAGGCTCTAGGCCAGGGGTGGGCAACCATTGGCACGCGTGCCAAACGGCACACCAGTAACTTTTGCTGGCAAGGGAAACACTCTCTTATAATCTTCCATTTACAATTGTGAATATTTGTTTTCAGTTATGAATTTTGTTAAGTCTCGTAATAGGAGTAGCCTGACGGATGAAAGTGGTAGCTCGTGCATATCTCTGAAGGTCACGAAATATAAACCTGATGTAAAATCTCTGTCATCAGTGATGCAGCAGCAAAAGTCCCACTCATAATATCAAACGGAGTCATAAAGTTTTCTGTCAGACTATCAGTGTACATTAAAAAATAAATGTGTTTTTTATCATCATATACTGTGTTTTTGTTGCTCAAATAAATTTTATTATTTCTTCAAGTTTCTTCACATACGTACACCTTAAGAGATATCAAATAGGCATAACATGTTCTCAAAAAACTAGGGTTGGCACACAGAGGAATTTTGAGTCAGAGATTTTGCTGGTTTTGGCACGCACTCACAAAAATTTTGCCCACCCCTGCTCTAGGCCTTCCTATCCAATATGCTTAATTTTTAAAAATTGTTTACTCTTTTATTCTTTTATTTTGAGCAATGTGAGCAGTAACAGAAAGAGCTTAGCTATGTAAGGAGAAAACAAATCAAAGCACTGATATTAATGGGACAAGAAAAATTTCCAAAGATATAAAAAGGTCAACGCTTTTGAACTGGAAGATCAATAGCAAAGGATGCCACACCTCGATGTAGGGAGTGTAGTGTGTGCAGTGGTTTTTTTTTTAATTGTTTTTTTGCTTAAAGTATTACAAAGAGTATTACATATGTCTCCTTTTTTCCCACCCTTGACAGTACCCTGGCCTCCCCTTCCCCCAATGTCTTATGTCCATTGGTTATGCTTATATGCATGCATATAAGTCCTTCGGTTGATCTCTTACCCCCCCTCCTGCTCCCCAACTCTCCCCAGCCTTCCCACTGTAGTTTAACAGTCTGTTCAAGGCTACTCTGCCTCTGTATCCATTTTTGTTCATAAGCTTATAATGGTCTTTATTATGAATAAATGAGTAAGATCATGTGGTATTTTTCCTTCATTGACTGGCTTATTTCACTTAGCATAATGCTCTCCAGTTCCATCCATGCTGTTGCAAATGGTAAGAGTTCCTTCTTTTTTTACAGCAGCATAGTATTCCATCGTGTAGATGTACCAAAGTTTTCTAATCCATTCATCTGCTGATGAGTACTTAGGCTGTTTCCAGATCTTAGCTATGGTGAATTGTGCTGCTATGAATAAAGGAGTGATATATCCTTTCTGATTGGTGTTTCTGTTTTCTTGGGATATATTCCTAGAAGTGGGATCACGGGGTCAAATAGGAGTTCCATTTTTCGTTTTTTGAGGAAACTCCATACTGTCTTCCATAGTGGGTGCACCAGTCTGCATTCCACCAGCAGTGCATGAGTGTTCCTTTTTCTCCAAATCCTCTCCAGCACTTGTCGTTTGTTGATTTGTTGATGATAGCCATTCTGACAGGCGTGAGATGGTACCTCATTGTTGTTTTGATTTGCATTTCTCGGATGTTTAGTGACTTACAGCATGTTTTCATATGTCTCTTGGCTTTCTGAATGTCCTGTTTTGAAAAGTGTCTATTTAGGTCCTTTGCCCATTTTTTGATTGGATTGTTTATCTTCCCTTTGTTAAGTTGTATGAGTTCCCTATAAATGTTGGAGATTAAACCCTTATCGGTGATAACATTGGCAAATATGTTCTCCCATGCAGTGGGCTTTCTTGTTGTTTTGTTGATGGTTTCTTTTGCTGTGCAGAAGCTTTTTGTTTTGATGTAGTCCCATTTGTTTATTTTCTCTTTAGTTTCCAATGCCCTAGGAGCTGCATTGGTGAAGAAATTGCTTCGGCATATGTCTGAGATTTTGTTGCCTTTGAATTCTTCTAGTATTTTTATGGTTTCCCATCATACATATAAGTCCTTTATCCATTTTGAGTTTATTCTTGTGTATGGTGTAAGTTGGTGGTCTAGTTTCATTTTCTTGCATGCATCTGTCCAATTTTCCCAACACCATTTATTGAAGAGACTATTTTGACTCCATTGTATGTTCTTGCTTTCTTTGTCAAATATTAATTGAGCATATTGGTTCAGGTCAATTTCTGGGCTCTCTATTCTATTCCATTGATCTATATGTCTGTTCTTGTGCCAATACCAGGCAGTTTTGAGAACAGTGGCTTTGTAATACTGCTTGATATCTGGAATTGAGATCCCACCTACTTTGTTCTTTCTCAGGATCGCTGCAGCTATTTGGGGTCTTTTTTTATTCCAGATGAATTTTTGGAGAGTTCATTCTAGGCCTGTGAAATATGCTGTTGGTATTTTAATGGGAAGTACGTTGAATTTATAGATTTCTTTGGGTAGTATGGACATTTTAATGATGTTGAGTCTACCAATCCATGAACACATATTCTTCCATTTGTTTACATATTCTTCTATTTCTTTTTTCAATGTCCTGTAGTTTTCCAAGTATAGGTCTTTTTCCTCTTTAGTTATGTTTATTCCTAGGTATCTTAATTTTTTTGGTGCAATGGTAAATGGGATTTTTTTTTAGTCTCTCTTTCTGTAAGTTCACTATTGGTGTATAGAAATGCCATAGATTTCTTGGCATTGATTTTGTATCCTGCTACATTGCCAAATTCATTTATTAAGTCTAATAGTTTTTTGAGTCTTTAGGATTTCTTATGTACAATATCATGTCATCTGCGAATAAGGACAGTTTTACTTCTTCTTTTCCAATTTGGATGCCTTTTATTTTTTCTTCTTGTCTAATTGCAATGGCTAATACTTCCAGGACTATGTCGAATAAGAGTGGTGAGAGTGGGCATCCCTGTCTTCTTCCTGTTCTTAGGGGAAATGCTGTTAGTTTTTGTCCATTGAGTATGATGTTGGCTGTGGGTCTGTCAAATATGGCTTTTATTATGTTGAGATATGATCCTCCTATTCCCACCTTGCTGAGAGTTTTTATCAAAAATGGGCGTTGGATTTTGTCAAATGTGTTTTCTGCATCTATTGATATGGCTATGTGGTTTTTTTCTTTCAATTTGTTTATGTGATGTATCATGTTTATTGATTTGCGAATATTGTACCATCCTCGCATCCCTGAGATAAATCCTACTTGGTCATGGTGTATGATCTTTCTGATGTACTGCTGGATCTGATTTGCTAAGATTTTGTTGAGGAATTTGGCATCTATGGTCATGAGGGATATTGGCCTGTAATTCTCTTTCATTGTGTTATCTTTGTCTGGTTTTGGTATTAGGTTGATGCTGGCTTCATAGAATCAGCTTGGAAGTGCTCCTTCCTCTTCAATTTTTTGTAGTAGTCTGAGGAGGATAGGTTTTAGTTCTTCCTTGAATGTTTGGTAAAACTCCCCTGTGAAGCTGTCTGGCCCTGGGCTTTTGTTTGCTGGAAGCTTTTTGATGACTGCTTGAATTTCTTCCATAGTTATTGGCCTATTGGGATTTTTAGATTCTTCCTGATTGAGTTTTGGAATGTTGTATTTTTCTAGGAATATGTCCATTTCCTCCAGGTTGTCTATTTTGTTGGAGTAGAGCTGTCCATAGTACTTTTTAACAATCATTTGTATTTCTGCAGGGTCTGTTGTTATTTCGCCTCTATCATTTCTGATTTTGTTTATTTGAGTCCTCTCTCTTTGCTTCTTGGTGAGCCTGGCTAGAGGTTGTCAATCTTGTTTATCCTTTCAAAGGACCAGCTCTTGGTTTCATTGATTTTCTGTATTTTTTTTTGGTCTCTATGTCATTTATTTCTGCTCTAATATTTATCTCCTTCCTTCTGCTCACTCTGGGGTTTTCTTGTTGCTCCCTTTCTAATTCTTTGAGATGTAGAGTTAGATTATTTACTACCATTTTTTCTTGTTTTTTGAGATAGGCCTGCAGAGCTATAAACTTCCCTCTCAGGACTGCTTTCATTGTGTCCTATAGGTTTTGGATTGTTGTGTTTCATTGTCATTAGTGTCCAGGATGTTTTTAATTTCTTCTTTGATCTCATTGGTAACTCAATCAATATTTAATAACATGCTATTTAGCTTCCAAGTGTTTGAGTATTTTGGGTTGCTTTTATTGTAGTTTATTTCTAATATTATGCTATTGTGGTCTGAGGAGATGGTTGGTATGATTTCAATCTTCTTGAATTTGGGGAGACTTTGTTTGTGACCCAATATGTGGTCTATTTTTGAAAATGTTCCATGAGCACTTGAGAAGGACGTATATTCCATGGCTTTGGGGTGAAATGTTCTGAAGATGTCAATTAAGTCCATCTGATCTAGTGAGTCATTTAGGATTGCTGTTTCTTTGCCTATTTTCTGTCTAGAGGATTTATCCAGTGATGTCAGTGGTGTATTAAAGTCCCCTACTATGATTGTATTGTTGTCCATCTCTCCCTTGATATCTTTCAGGAGTTTTTTATGTATTTGGGAGCTCCTGCATTGGGTGCATATATGTTTATCAGGGTTGTATCCTCTTGTTTAATTGATCCCTTTAGTATTATGAAGTGGCCTTCCTTATCTCTTGTTATGGCCTTCACTTTGAGGTCTATTTTGCCTGATATAAGTATTGCTACCCCAGCTTTTTTTTTCATTTCCATTTGCCTGGAAGATATTTTTTCATTCCTTCACTTTCAGTCTGTGTGAGTCCCTTCTAATGAGGTGGGTCTCTTGTAGACAGCAAATATATGGGTCATGTTTTTTTATCCATTCAGCCACTCGATGTCTTTTGATTAGTGCATTTAGTCCATTTATGTTTAGTTATTATTGAAAGGTACTTGTTTTAGCCATTTCTATTTTTTGTGGCTGTTTTCTTTCTGAGCTTTTTATTTCTTCTTTTTACACCAGTCCCTTTAGCATTTCTTGCATTGCTGGCTTGATGGTGATAAACTCCCTTAGACTTTTTTTGTCTGTGAAGCTTCTTATTTCCCCTTCAAATTTGAATGATAGCCTTGCTGGATAGAGTATTCTTGGATTCAGTCCTTTGCTTTGCATCACTTTGTAAATTTCTGTCCATTCTTTTCTGGCCTGATGTGTTTCTGTTGAGAAATCATTTGCTAATCTAATGGGAGATCCCTTGTATGTAACTTTCAGTCTCTCTCTTGCAGCCTTTAAGATTCTCTCTTTGTCCTGAACATTTGCCATGGTAAATATGATGTGTCTTGATGTGGGTCTTTTCGGGTTCACCTTGTTTGGGACTCTCTGTGCTTGTGTGACTTTTTTCTTCCCCACTTCAGGGAAGTTTTCTGATATTATTTCTTCAAATGGGTTTTCTAATCCTTGTTCCTCTTTCTGTTGTTCTGGCACCCCTATTATTCGTATGTTGTTTCGTTTCATGTTGTCCCACAGCTCCCTTAGGCTCTCCTCCTGTCTTTTAATTTTTTTCTCCAATTGCAATTCAGTTTGGGTGTGTTTTGCTTCCCTATCTTCTAATTCACTAATTCAGTCCTCCACTTTTCCTAGTCTACTGTTGAAACTTTCAATGATGTTTTTTATTGCAGCTACATCACTCTTCATTTCTTCTTGGTTTTTACATATGTTATTGATTTTTTCATCCTTTTCTTTTTGATTCTTGCATAAATTGTTGATTTTTTCCTCCATCCTGTTTATGCATTCTAGGACCCTTAATCTGAATTCTTTTTCTGTCATGCTGCATGCCTCAGTTTCACTTAGCTACTTTTATGGTGAGTCTTCCTTTTCTTTCCTTTGGGAGTTTCTTTGTCTACCCATGTTTGATCTCACCAAGATATCTAGATGTTGAGTCATTCAGGGGCTCCTCGGGCTGTGGCTGCTCCTCAGGCGATTGTGGTTGCAGCTGCTCTTCATTTGGCAGCAGCTCCTCTGATGGATGCTGTTCACAGCTGTGGTGGCTTTACACACAGCTGCTGTTCCTCAGACAGAGGGTGTGCTGATCACGAGGCTGCTGTTCCTTGGATGGGGGTGGGCTACACACACAGCTGCTACTTCTTGAACTGGGGCGGACTGCTCACGTGGCTGCTGATCCTTGAATGGGGGCTGGCTGCATGCTGCTGTTGTTCCTCTGATGTGGTGGGCTGCTTGTAGGGCTACTGCTCTTGGACTTGGACAGGTCGATTGCAAGTCTGTTGCTCCTCAGACGGGGATGGGCTGCTTGCAAGGCTGCTGCTCTTTGGACTGGAGTGAGCTGTACGGGTGGCTGCTCCTCCTCGGACGGGGACGTGCCACTCACCCAGCTGCTGCTCATCAGGCAAGTGCAGGCTGTTGTGGCTCTGCTCCTTGGACCGGTGCGTGCTGCATAGGGCTGCCACTCCTCGGACGTGGGTGGTCTATTCTGGTGGCTGCTGCTCCTCGGACCAGGGTGGGCTGCTGCTGCTCCTCAAATGGGGACAGGCAGCTCTCAGAACTGCTGCTCCTCGGATGGGGGCGGGCTGCTCACACAGCTGCTGTTCCTCGGATTGGGCAGGCTGCTTGTGCGGCTACTGCTGCTTGGACGAGGTCAATGCTTGTGCAGCTGCTGCTCCTTGGTCTAGTGCAGGGCGCAGGCTGTGCGCAGCTGTTGCTCCTCGGATGGGGGCGGGCTGCACAGGGCTGCCGCTCCTCCGACGTAGGTACACTGCTCGTGCGGCTGCTGCTCCTCAGACAGGTTGGACTGCTCGTGTGGCTGCTGCTCCTCAGACGGGGAAGAGGGCCACTCACACAGCTGCTGCTCCTCGGACAGAGGCAGGTCACATGAGGCTGCTGCTCTTAGGCTCCAGGCAGGCTGCTCATGGGGCTGATGCTCCCTGGACAAGAGTGTGCCGCTCACATGGTTGAAAAAATAATGTGAAAAGAAGTAGGAAATAAAGGAACAAACAAAAAAAAGGAGAACAAAGAAAAAAAGCAAAAAAAGCTAACAAAATAGCAATAAAAAGATAAAAATGAAAAATTGAAATGTCATGCCTTTGGCTGGCTTAAGATCCCAGTTTTCTGGAACGTCCGTGATTTTTGTTGTTGTTGTTGCTGGGACTGAAAGCCCCTCTATAGGCCAGACCCTGTTAACTCCCAGGGACTAATCAGATTATTTTAATCCTTCATCTCATTCAGGGTGGAATCTGGGTGTGGCTGTATTCCTTGTCTCGGTCCTGGAGGGAGAAGTTATATTCTCAGGAGAAAATGGCTGCCCAAGTCCTGGGCTCAGGAGTGACTCAGCACTCAATTTGCTGTCACCTCTCCTGGGTCCCCTTCTCTCTCCAGCCTCTCCCCAGATTCCACTGGTCCGCACCTTCTCCCGCTCTTCAGCACAGGTGAGTGTCTGTATTCGAAATGTCCTATGAACAGGGTTCAGTGAAAAAAAACAAACAAAGGCCAGCCCCAGAAACGGGGAAGGCTGAGTCTCTGTAAGCTCCTCTCTTACCGGCCGTGCATGGTCTGGTCAGAGCTTCAGGCTGCCCATTTTAGGCTCAGTCCTCCGTAATTATGGAACCCATATCTCAAATCCCCTGGTGCCAACAGTCCTGCGGATCTCCTTTCCACAGTCAGGGGCTGTGCCTGTCCCAAGAGACGTGGCTGTGTACCGCACGGTCTCCCTCTGACCCTCTCTGCTAAGAGGTCTGGCAAACTTTCCTGCCCAGATGCCTGGTTTTTATCTTTCCAGGGGAACTCTGCCCTTCCTGGCTGCAAACTATCTCACCAGATCAGTATACTTCGCCAATTCGGAGTGGGTGTTATTAGTTTCAGCTGCTCACTCCATTTGCTCCCGGACAAGCCCTGGGACCTGTCTGCCTATTCCGCCGCCATCTTGTCTCCAAGCGGTCGTTTCTTGAGTTGAAGAATTTGATAGGCACCTATGAAGTGGAATGTATTGGAGGGTGATATATGAAGGTCTGGGGATCCAGCAATTTTGTGGGTAGAAACACAGAGTAAGGACTTTTCTTTATTATTTTTTTATTGACACTCATACTTTGGTTGCTGCATCTACCCACAGCTTCTGTGGAAGCTGGGGAGACAGGAATTCTGAAGTTGTCATGATTACAGCACTCAGTTAGCAGAATAGATAGAGCACCCAGGACATGAAGGAACAGTGAAGGATTTGTCTTTCCTGCAGTTCAAATTGTAGGTTAAAAGAATGAGGCTATCATTTAAAGGAGATGGGGAAATAAGTTAAAGACAAGACACCTCACAGAGATAAAGAGGAATCGATGGCATGGTTAAGAAACAGGCATTTCATTTCTGGGAATAATCAAATAACCTCACAAGCAAAAATTCACATTCAAATAACATTTCCCTCCATCCGAGGTCTGATAACAAACCAGCAAGCAAAGCATAAGCAAATTCTGCAGATAGGAACATGCAAAATCAAAATTGAGCTAGGGGAAATTTGCATCCATAAAGAGATATTTTCTTGCATGAGACAATAGTGAGGCCAGGAATGTATTTTCTGCATGGATATTATTGCAGAGATTCTGGGTCTGTGTGCAGGAAGATACTTTGCAGGGGAAGAATGATACTCAACCAACTCACTGTTTTCTTCATGACCATCTATCTGCTCGTGTCCTTGACAATAATTGTGCAGAGCAGCATAATTGTTGCAGTGCTGAGCAGAGAGTGGGTGCAGGTCAAAAGGCTGTCACCTGTGGACATGATTCTCATCAGCCTGGGCGTCTGCCGCTTCTGTCTACAGTGGTCATCAGTGCTGTACAACTTTTGCTACTATTTCAACCCTGACGATGACCTTTGGTACATAGCAGTCATCTGGGAATTTACTAATACTCTTGCATTCTGGTTAACCAGCTTGCTTGCTGTCGTCTACTATGTCAAAGTCTCTTCCTTCACCTACGCCATCTTCCTCTGGCTAAGGTGGAGAATTTTGAGTTTGGTTCCCTGGCTGTTGCTGGGCTCTCTGATGATTTCCTGTGTGACAATCATTGTTTCAGCTCTTAGATTTGTCTTCATCAAGAGTCAGTTAATCTCCATGATGCAATTACCTGGAAACAACACAGAGACTGAGAAACTTAGGACATTCCTGGAGAAAAATTACGTACATCAGCTTCTGGCAACATCCTTCATTCCTTTCCTCCTGTTCCTGACCTCCACCATCTTGCTCATAGCCTCATTGTGCCAACACTTGAGGCAGATACGACATCACGACACTGGCCACAGCAACTTCAGCATGAAAGCTCATGCCACTGCCCTGAGGTTTCTTGCCTTCTTCCTCATCTTCTTCACCTCTTACTTTTTAACCATAACCATCTTCACTACATATAACTTAAGGCATACGAGTTATTGGTTCTGGGCCGGCGAAACTATCATCTATACTACAGTCTCTATTCATTTAACTTCACTAATGCTGAGTAGCCCTACGTTGAAAAAGGTATTAAAGGTAAGCTGCTGTGACCCAAAGCTGCCTGAGGCTCCAGGTACAGCAATACCCTAAGCAAATGGGAGCTTGCATTGATTCAACTAATACCTACATCCAGCTCTACTCTTCACAATCCTATGTGATAGTAATGTTCCGTAAATGCAAGCAAACCCAAGCAAGCCTCGTTCTCTTCCATTCCCACAGCCATTCATTTCTAAACAGCCAGTCTTTCTCTGTTCTATGCCACTCCTATCTTTTCCTCTCCACAGTCCCCAGGTTGGTCGCAACATTCTCATGACTTCCCCATCTCTTCTAAGTCTTCTCTATCTTTGGAGTTTACTCCTAGTGTATTCTACACAAGAGAGCCAAAATTATGGTGTCCATACATTACATTTATTTTATCCTTTTCATGACTGCCAATCACTTCACACATTAATAGAAATAGCTTCCCCACAATAATTTATTACCTCCACCCTAAGGTCTCAATTAATCAATTTTTCTAAATTTAGTCAAGAAAATGTCTGGCCATCTTCCTTTCTCTCTGTTCTTTCGGGACCTTTATCCAATGGCATAACTTTTCTTATTTGTTTCTCTTCCACACAATGTGACTTTATTCCTTTAAAACTCAAGTCAAAACTTAACTCTTCTTTCATTTTCATTTGTCAGGCCATTATATTCTCCCCAGAACAGCAAACTACATACCCAATCTAGATTCTTCCTAGAACATCTCCAAACATTGGCAACTTAACTGCCTCAATTGCATATGGTTTCCATTGGCAGGATTCTTGCCTCTCAATTGTACTAGAGTTTGGAATAAATTATCTAGAAAGATTCCCAGATTGAGACTTAGCTGGTTTTCTTCCAGATATAACCCAGATGTCAACTGGGAACTCTTCTTACTTCATAAAATCTGAGTGACATTGGCTTAAACTCTCTATACTCTTCTAATTAATCCTCTGCAACAGTTCAAAACCCTCCCAAATTGACTAGAATATTGGTACCATATAGTAATCAATTATAAACCACCGATGGGACTTTGCTGTTCTATAAAATTTCTTTTCCTCTTCCCCAATCCCCTTTTCCTTTCAGCTTATCTCAAATTCTTTTTCTTTAGGACTCTGTCTCACTATCTCCCCGTAGCATCTCTCTCATGATTTCTGTCCTCTTCACCCTCACCTACTAGCAACAAAGTATCTTGGTAACACCCAACTCCCAGGCTTTTGGGTCTCAGCTTCCACCTGTTTCAGGCATTTATTAGGGTGTTTTTCCTTAAGACAGCTTCATCTTTTAAGGCTTCCTAGTGCCAGAAGTTAAGAATATAATTTTTATTCCCCTTTCATATATGTATTGGGCATATCTGGAAACTGAACTTCTGGATCTGCCATTAGAAGACTGAAACCCATCTGGAGAGAAAACCATCATGTGGGGAAAGGAATTCAGGTATTTCAAGCTTGACTATGAAAGGAACGCCTAGGCACTGGAGTGGAAATTTCTGATCTGTTCTTGGGTCTATCACTCTTCTTTGTCTCCCAGTCAAGTCATCACTTGAGTTAATATTTGAAACTGAGTGTGTGAAATATAAGTACAAACGAAAAGACCACTTTAACCAAAGACACTGTGCAAATTGGCAAATCTCAGCAGCATCTTTACCATTGTACAGAAAGGAGAGTAAAGCCTATATTCCTACTTCCCAGCAGCTCGCCATGCAGTTTTGGCATCTCCCAAGCTCCAGTGGTTGAATTATAGTAAAAGATGGGATGGAACCTGGTGGATGCAGTGATGTCTGTGGAGCAGAATCATAACTAGATGATGTGGGACTGAGGAGAAATAAAAAGTAGATATCAGCATTGAGTTATCGGCCCAGAGATTTCTGGGAATGCTTAGTTGGCTGGTGAGGAGATGGGTTGAAAGAGTTTAGTATCCTGACAGAGTAAGTGGTTCAGAAGCCAGTTGCCGAAACCTTTCTAAGCAAGGTTTCAGAAATCTGAAGAAGGAGCTGCAACATAAATGGATACACGACAAAAGAAATATAAAATTAGAAGGCATGGGGCAAGGCATGTGGAGGCGTCACCCATGATTTGGAGTGGGCTTCCCAAATCTCCCTACCCACGGCTTTTTATTTTCTAGAATATACATTTGTCCTTTAGCAAAGCAAACAGATATCAATGGTAAGGTTTGGTAAACAATAAAGAATTATCAGCTTAGGGTAGTGGTGCTCAGCCTTCCTAAAGCTGTCACCCTTTAATACAGTTCCTCATGTTGTGGATACCCCCAACCATAAAATTATTTTCGTTACTACTTCGTAACTGTAATTTTGCTACTGTTATGAATCGTAATATAAATATCTGATATGGAGGATGTATTTAGGCGACCCCTGTGAAAGGGTTGATCGACCCCCAAAGGGGTTACAACCCACAGGTTGAGAACCGCTGGCTTAAGGGATTGCCTTCAGCCATTTGGCCTGCAGCAGGGTAATATAATGCTGATTTTTCAGCCCTGCTGGATATCAAAGTCCATCAGCCCTCTGAGAACTTCTCGAATTTATTATGACCTGCTGTTCTTATCCACCAGCATATCTCCCTTTTTGTTTTAATAAACTTAACAAGAATGTATGCCATTTGCTGAGCTCTGGTCCTTTTAAGATTTTTAAATTCAATGAAAACGATTGAGTTCTATTATGTCTTTTTAAAATTGTTGTCAGGCATCAAAGGAACTAGTTTGCAGTAAGCTCCCTTTTGGGCCATCAATTCTTTGAGTCACCTTTCCAATCACTGTCCAAGTTTTTATGGGTTCCCTTCTCAATCACTGTCCCCTGTGACATGACAACAATTATCTTCCAGTTATGGATGGTGGACAAATGGTGGGCAATGGCTATCCAGGTCCAACCTTCATTAGCTTGGTCCAGGGCAACCTACACCCATGCACAGCTGATGACTGTTAGCATGGCAAGACGTCTTTACTATTCCCCATCTCTGGCCTGTTTCTCCTCTGTCTCATCAGGATGTTGCTTGGGGCCACTGCTATCTGTGGTTGGAGTATTTGTCTGTCTGCAGCCACAGGTACACAGGAAGCAGTTCCTCTCTCAGATCCATTGTTGCAGGAATCCACACTGCTTGGAGGAGTTTTCTGGAAATATATAAGCATATCCTTGACCACAGGTTAATAAAGGGACCTTTCCAGAAACTGAATTCAGGATATTTTATTTTACCATACCATTTTCCTTTGGCTTATTTTGACACCTTGTGTGTCTTGCCATCAGCATGACAAGTGAAAAAAATTTAAAGTAAAAAAAAGTAAAAGTAATTAAAAATTGATTTAATTTACATACAGCAGATTATTCCACTATCCCCCCCCTTTTTTTGTGTTAACATGTAAGGACATTTACAATTAAGTTCCCCTGAATATTCACTTATTTCAATTTGCAAATTTAAATCTGCCTGAAATAAGGCTTATTTTCTAACTTTACCTGTCCTTGAGTGTGGACATTAAATGACACTGATTGAATTTCTACTATCAGTCTTTCAGTATAATAACACAAGTTTTGTTAGGAAGGCAAAATGCAAATTATCTACTTTTCTTTTTGAGACCTAATATGTTGGTTTTTCATAACAGTTTTCTGCCCCGACCTGCAGGGCACACTTCGTGGGTATACTGCACCAAATCCTTCAAAGGAATGAGAGGATAGGAGACGCGAAGAAATGGAGGCAAGACAAAGTTCTGATCAAGCCTCAGTTTTATTTTTTACAGCCGGTGGTATTTATACTGTTTCTAGAGGAGAGGGGTGGGCAAAGGAAGTCGTTAAGGATGTAACAGACTTTGGAATGTCACAGCTTATCAGCGGAGATGTAGCTTGCTTTGTGCTTAGGGTGAGGGTATGTTATTTTTTAACTCCAGGCTAAATCACAAGGTTAACTTTTAACTCCAGGCCAAACCGGGAGTTGGCTTGGAGGAGCCAGAAACCTCTTGTTGTAAGCTGGAGATGTATATGTGATTTATAATGGCTCCCAACAATTCCTCCCTTACCATTTAGTTAAGGGTGGGCATTAACCGACTGGGGGAGTAGTGACCTGGTTCCTCCCATGAGATCAGCAGATCTCACCTCTGGTGGCTCTTGGTATCTTTTGGGGAGGAGAGGCAGAGCCAACAATTATATATGTATGGATACCAACCTCTATGCAAACCAGGTGTGCTCACAGAGAAATCCAGAGGCGGTCGAGAAAATTTTGATTTTCTGTTTTGACCTTCCCTTGCAGTGCTTTGTCCTGCACCCAGACGGTACCCATACCATACCTCTATATAGAGTGTAGGTAAGCATTCCTCTGGCTTTATGCTGTCCCTGTGGGGAGGGAGCTCTGGCAATCATAATCACGTTCTCGGTCTATAGTAGCTAAACGGTGGTAGTGAACCTGAATGGGTTTGGCCAGGATGCTATCAATTTGCTGTTTGACAAAACTTGTCAGATTCTTAAAAGCCCATGGACCAAAGGTTAAAATTAACAGTAAGCTGACAAGGGGGTCAAGTGCAGGAAGCAGGTAGGGGAGTAGGCCATTGAGTCCGCTCCAAAAGGGGTTTTCGAACAGCTCTCTTCGCCTTTTCACCAGGTCTTCCTGGAGTTTTCTTATCTTGTCTCGGACGATTCCAGATTTGTTGGCATAAAAACAGCAGCGTTCCTGTAGGGCTAAACATATTCCTCCCTGCTCTGCTATAAGTAAATCTAATCCTCTTCTATTTTGTAAAACTACTTCTGCTAGGGAGTCAATTTGGTCTTGGAGATCATTGATAGTACCTGAAAGAGCCTGAACATCAATTAACTGATTAGATAATTTATTATAGGTATGTAATGCGGTTCCTAATCCAGCTGTGCCAGTGGCCACAGCTCCAGAGACTCCCAGTCCTATAAGTAAAGGAATAAATTGGACAGCCCGCTTACTGCGTCCAGCAATGTAATCAAGGCTGGGTAGGGGGACGGTTCTCCCCCTGGAATAATATCAATGTCAGGGAGAATACTAGCCTGAACACATAATCCTGTCCAGTTTAAAGGTAGAGCTGTATAGGCCATATTACCTCCACATACAAACACTCGTCCAGGAGCGGGGCAAAGGGAGGAACTGTGATTGTGAACGGGAGAGCAGTTAACAAAGCTAACGAAGCCTACATCTAGATCATAACTATTATTCTGGGGGAGTTTTTGTAGACATGAGGAAAAGTTGAATGCAACAGGTTGAGTTCTAAAGGGCAAACTGAAGGTATAATTATTATTAGAAGTGATGTTACTGATGTCATCTGGAATGACAAGGGGCATAGGTGTACCTAGGGTCATGCATAGCCAACAGTTTTCTGCAAGGGATGGATTGGAGGCATTTAAAGCACGGAGTGTGGCTTCTAAGATATCAGAGGTTTGGGTGTCTAGATCTACTCCTCGTGATTTAGGTAAGGCTAAAGTGGTATAATGATGGAGGTCTTATATAAAAATTGTAAAAGTTTATTTTTTAATAGGTGACAACTAAGTTCTCCTGAATATCCATTTAACCCAATTTGCCAATTTTAAGTCAGTTTGAAATAGCATTTATTCTTTTAACTTTACTTGTCCTAAGTTATGGACAGTAAATGACCTTAATTAAATTTCTGGTATTAGTTTTTGGGTAGACAAAACACAAATTATTTAATTTAGCTTTTGAGGCCCAATATATTGATTTTTAATTTTAGTTAGGCATCTGAAGGAAACCTTTTTATTTCCTTCCAGACAGCTTTCTTTCTCACACAAGCAACAAATATAAGAAACATGGTTGCCTTTTGAGATTTTAACAAATACTGTCTCAAAGCTATATATTTCAAGTGATTATTTTAAAAAGGCAAAGCGAAGCAAGTAAATTTAGTATTTAGTAAACTTTTGATTCACAAGGGACAAATGCTGCCCCACCTCCAGCCTAATTTAAAATGCAGCGGCGAGGAGCTTTTGTTATTTCAAATTACATCTTAAAATTCCACTGCTGTATTTTAAGAAATATTAAACAAAATTACTTGTTTTGCCCTTTCTCAGAGGCAAAACCTTAAAATATATTTATTAATTTATATTTGATAAAGCTTTCCATGTGATTTCAAGTATATTAAATTGGCTTTATTAAAAACCTTTAAGAAGAGAGAATAAACTTTTGAAAACATTTCAGGGCCCATGAAATGTCCCAAAGTCATTTCTTGGTTATAGTTTTGAAATCCAACTTGAAAGACCATCAAATATATATGTATATATATGATTTAAAGATTATATACCTTTTATAATTATTAAGAGATCAATTAAATTAAAACTGATCTTTGTATATAAAATTTCTGTTGGGATCACAGAATTTATCCTCTTTTTTAATCAGATCAATGAGTAACATATTTTGAATTCTAATTATTTCAGAGAAAGCACAAGATTTTCTTAAAAATAAATTTCTCTACATTAGGCATTTAGTTACCACAATTATAATTTTTCCCAATTTGATTTAACTAGAACTTTTTAGCTGGCAAGTCAAATATTTGGCATTTCTCAATCAGTAACATTTTTAGGAATAAACTTCAAAAAATGCAGGACATAATCAACCAACAGATTTAATTCTGTTCTTTAGATTTTGTACGAAGTACACTTAGATCTTATTTAATTCAGTATTATGTCACTTCAAGATACCTAGGTATAAACTCCAAGGTCTTAAATTTCACAGCAGATTTGGAAAACCACACTTCAGGCTGGCAAGGCAGGCCTGGCCCCAGCCTTTGATTTTAAAACGACCATAATTTTTCCTCTGGGGAAGGCCAACAAACAAGGTTGTAGATACATTGCTTCCTGCCCCTTGCTAGTCGGTGGGAAGTTTCAATATTGGCCTGGGGGAGGAAGAGGGGGGCGCTGTTTTCCCTGGAAGAACAGGTAAATTGACCACATTCTTTAAGAATTTGCTACAGGTGGGAAGCAACTAGCCCCTTTTCTCATTAGAAATGTTTTGGCCAGCCTTTTCAATTAACAAAGGGCCGGATTTTTACCGGGCTACTTAGATTTTTATAATTAATATAGATCAATAATTCTTGAGATTCAAATCTAGATTATTATTTTAAGGCAGTTATTTTGGTAACTTTTCTATAACAGACAATTTTACTAAATTTCTTTGAGGCTTTTAAGATTAACTTTGGAACAGGCTTTATTAACATTTCAAAAATCACTCTTTATTATGGAAATATACCAATCTTATTGTTAGAACCAACCTGCATTTCTTCCCTGGCTCAAATATGCCATTTTTCTTAGGAAATAATCAGTCTTGGGTTTTATTCTGTACATTTGTAAAGAGATTTTTAGCTCAAAACTCTATCTAAATGTCCAAAATCGGATGATGCGGGCTTTTAGTTCCAAGCCAGTTTTTCTCTTTACACGTGAACAGAAATCCCAGACGCATTTTCTAAATTTTGTAAAACTTTTTTTAATTACGAGAAGGAGATTTTAAATTTGAATACTGGGGAGGAGGCGTCCATATAGGATCGCCATGTGTTCCTTTTTCCTTTCCCCTACATATCCTGCTTTGGGGGAAGTTTTAGCAAATGACTCAGATGGCGTATTTTTCCCCAAAGTCATGCTTAATAGAAAAAGACTTTTTAAATTTTTTCCTATTTCGCTTTCTAAAGTCATGGTTAACACCCAAGGTAATCTTAGCCAAAGTTTGGTTGTCATAAGATGTTCTCCAGTAATTTTTAAATAAAACACCAAGTAATCTCATTGCAGGAGAGCCCACAGCTCTGCCCTCTCCTGCCATCTCTGAATCTCTCCGAACCAGAGAGAGATTCGGCAGCGGGGTTTCATTTCTTAAAAGTAAAGAAGCCTTTTAAATCTTTCTTTTTAACCCTAAATCTTCGCGCCTTGAGGGACTCCCTGAGTCCTTTAAGAAACAGCTCATGAGAACTCAGAGCCTGACCCATGTCTTAGCCTCTTCCACGTAAGCCTCCGGGACGTATAAACCCCGTGCCAGGTCAGCCCAGGAGTCGACAAGGAGACGAACCAGAGAGGAAGATGCCAACCGTCACCTCAAAAGAGAGGCCCCCTGTTCACGTGTCATAGGTCTGGATGTTGAAATTCTCTGCTGAGACTACTTCAGTCCTGTTTATGCCACAGGTGTGTTTTCCTACGTAAGCAACCGGTTGGTATAATCCGCCAACTCGGACCCCTAGATCAGAGCTCCCCAGATCGAAACTTGTTGTCAAGTGCCTTCCTCGGAGCTGCTTCTGCAGCTCGCTCCTCCTACGTAAACAGCCGGTTGGTATAGCCCGCCAACTCGGACCCTTGTGAGGCAGGTAACCTGCTAGGACCCTCTGGCATTCACCAGTCGGGAGTCAGGCACCCCATGAGTGCTCACAAGGTGGACGGCTTGCGTTTGTAAGTAGGCAAGGAGTTTTCCCGGAGTAACAGTGACACAAGTTCTTACTGGATTACTTCTAATTTTGGGTGGATGGTTTAAGCTTTAAAGTAGGCAAAAACACTTACTTCAGAGTCTCAGCTGGAGTCCCCATTTTCTCAGAAAGACCACTAAGACAAGGTGAACGCAGGGTTTTTGGAAGGAGTCAACCACGTGGAACAAAACCAAGGGACAAGCCTAAGTGATTCAGAGTTCTCTCCGCCGAAATCGGGTACCTTTCACTCTTCCCCGAAACAACAAGAGAGTGCTCAAAGTGGACTAGAGGCAGGAGACAAGGGGGGAGGCAATGAGGGAAGAGAATGCCTATCCAAAATGAATGCGTTCACTTACCAAAGCAACAGGTCTGACTCGCAGAGCGGGTAAGCAGAGCGGCGACCAGGAAAAAAGCAGGCTGACTCACAGGGCGATCCCAGTGGCGCCAAAGGGAGGTCCGGCCGGACATAAAAAGTGAACGTTCCTGAGGAGGATTGGAGAGCGGAGATCACGTTTGGGCGCCAGTTATGCCCCAACCTGCAGGGCACGCTTCGTGGGTATACTGCACCAAATCCTGCAAAGGAATGAGAGGATAGGAGACGCGAAGAAATGGAGGCAAGACAAAATTCTGATCAAGCCTCAGTTTTATTTTTTACAGCCGGTGGTATTTATACTGTTTCTAGAGGAGAGGGGTGGGCAAAGGAAGTCGTTAAGGATGTAACAGACTTTGGAATGTCACAGCTTATCAGCGGAGATGTAGCTTGCTTTGTGCTTAGGGTGAGGGTATGTTATTTTTTAACTCCAGGCTAAATCACAAGGTTAACTTTTAACTCCAGGCCAAACCGGGAGTTGGCTTGGAGGAGCCAGAAACCTCTTGTTGTAAGCTGGAGATGTATATGTGATTTATAATGGCTCCCAACAGTTTTCCAGATATTTAAAGGGAATCTCCTTTTGCTTTTTTTCACCCATAGTAATTTCTAGGCCACATTTAAAGAGTTTCTTTTAAAAACTTTTTCCTTTCTTTTAAAAAGAGCAACAAACTTAATTGCTTTTCAGATGCTGGCCAATACTGCCCTGCATACATTTTAAGTGACTCTCTTTTCACTTATGGTGACTTGTTAATGATCAGCTTTAATGCTTGAATAGTAACTTTTAGTTTACCATAAAAATAGTAGCAGAAGAGATTTTAAAATTTCTCCCTTTTATTAAGTTTAAAACTTACTTTTAAACAGTATTCTTTTTGGCTAGTTCTCATTTGCATACATATGCAAATTTTTACTTTGGCCTTTGTTAGACTTAATTGCTTATAAAAATACTGGCTTCTCATATAACAATTTATATGAGACCTTGATTATATGGTAGAAAGCTATTAAGTAATTAAAGTAGGCATCATATTGAAAAAGCAAAGTAAAGCCCTAACTGGTTTGGCTCAGTGGCTAGAGTGTCAGCCTGTGGATTGAAAGGTCCCAGGTTCCATTCTGTTGAAGGGCATGTAGCTTGGTTGCAAGCACATACCTAGTAAGAGGTGTGCAGGAGGCAGATGATCAATATTTCTCTCTCATCAATGTTTCGAACTCTCTGTCCTTCTCCCTTCCTCTCTGTAAAGAATCAATAAAATATATATTTTTTTTAAAAGTCAGCAAACATATATTTGACCCCGGAAGTAGAGATGCTGCCCTACCCCCCAATCTATCTGACAAGCAGGCTGCCTGAGGGCTTTAAAATTCCGTTGCTGAATAACCTGGTATTGCTTAAGAAATGTTTGGCAATTTTATCTTGCCCTCCCTTAGAGGTTGATATCTTTATAACATTTAAAATATATGTATATAAATAAAATATAGTTATTAATTTTTATTTGATAATGTGTTCCTCGTGATAGCAAGTATATTAAATTGGCCTAACTAAAAAATATTTCTTGCCCTCGCAGGTTTGGCTCAGTGGATAGAGCATCAGCCTGCGGACTGAAGGGTCCCAAGTTCGATTCCAGCTAAGGGCACATTCCTAGGTTATAGGCTCAATCCCCAATGGGGGGGGGGGGGGACGTGCAGGAGGCAGCCGATCAATGATTCTCTCTCATCATTGATGTTTCGATCTCTCTAACCCTGTCCTTTCCCCCTCTGAAATCAATAAAAGTATATTTTTAAAAATATATTTCTTTTAAGGAGAGAGAATAAATCCTTGAATCATTCCAGGGCCCTTAAAATGTCCCAAGGGCATCTCTTAATTTAAGTCTTGAAATTTAACTTTGAAAGAACTTCAAATATATATAAATCAAACATTATATTATAAACTTTTTATAATTATTCTAAAAGACACTAATTACATTTAAACTGGTCTTTATATTAAAAATTTGGTTCAGACCGTAGAATTGATCCTCTTTTTTTAAATCAGAACATATAAAATATTATATCCTTGTTTGAAATTTTACCACACATAGTACACATACAGACTACAATATATTGTAAACTACTAATTTCTATAGAGAAAATATAAGAAATATTTTCTCAAAAATAAATTTGTATACTTTATGCATTTTGATATCACAACTATCTAATTTTTCCTAATTTAATTTGAATTTTAAACTCTTAGAAGCCTAAATTTTAGAGGGCAAGTTAAATACTTAGCATTTCTTAGATTAGTAATAGCTTCACATTTTTAAGGATATATTTCAAAAATACAGGACATCTTTAATTAATAGATTCAATTCTGTCAACTAGATTTTTCATACAAGGCAAACTCAGATTATTTTAGTATGTTGTTATTTTAAAACACCTAGATATTTAATAAGTTTTTTATTATTTAATTCAGCAAACTCCAAAACTTTAAGTTGCCAAAGACTTTGGAAGTAGGCCTGTATCTATTTGAATGTAAAACCGTCACAGTCTTTCCATAGAGATAGCATGTAAAGTTTCTGCTCTAGGAAATGGGACCAGCCCCCTCCTCCATCAGAAAGCACAGCCAGTCTTCACCCTGGGTGACTGGACTCCCGCCATCAATGTACCTACATTTATCACTGAAAAGCTCCACTACAAATCCTTCATTTTAGTTACATCTATTTATCCATGTTTCAACAATTTTGAGATTTTTAAAGCCAATTATACCATCTAAGGCATTTACTTTGGCAAATTCTGTAACAGAGATAACTCACTGACTTCCAGTGGCCTTAATGTTAACTTTGGAATGTAATCCATTATTATTTAAAAACTAAACTTTACTATGGAAACACTAATCTTGTTGCCTAAATCCAGCCTGTATATTTTCTTGGGTCATTTCTGCCATATTTTTGAGAAAAACAGTATTGCGTTTATTGTATACCGTCTGTAAAGAGATGGAGCTCAGTTTAGGAAGCCATCCAAAGTTGGTGGGAGTGCACCATTTCTCTTAAACCATCCTTTTTCTCTTCACAAGTACAGAAATCCTAGACGTAGCCCTTAAATTGTGCCACATTTTAAATGACGGACTGGGAAATAAAAAACATGGCGAAAAGGAGATTTTTCTTTTTGTTATCTCTACCTCCCTTTGTCCTCTAGGACAGGTACCCTCGACCACGTGTCTCGCTCATATTCTTTCTACCCACCCCTGTAAAGGATCGCCCCACAAAATCAGAGAGTTAAAAAGCCAGGCAAATTGAAGGTGGTACTTTAGTCTGCACTCCCAGGCGACCTACTCAGGCCCCAAAAAGCAGGGCCAGTGAAGTCAAGCTGAGAATGAGTAGAGGCATTTTTTTGTACACTTGTTCAGTGAGAGTGGGGGGCATGAGCTGTGGGAGTTCCCGCCATGGGCAGGTCCATCATGAGTTCCAGGAAGGAGTCTCTGTCGCCATCTGTCTGGCATGATGACCTGTTAGGAATTCCAGGGAGGGCCCAGGATCTGTGCCACCATCTGCCTTGCACATGCATGGGCTCCTGGGCTTCCCTCTGACCTAACATCCCGACCTTTTGGTGATAGGGGGAGTCGAAATCATTCTGACTACTTCCAGCTGGCCAGGGGCGAACAGAGAGGGGGGTCTAAAAGGCCAGGGTCAGGCAGAGGCAGGTCGGAGGGCAGCTGAGTGTAGGGGTGGAGCAGGAGGTGATTAACAGTCACCGGTGACATCTCCGTGATCCGGGAGCAGATGAACTTGAGGAGGAAGGGGGCTAGGAGAAAAAAGACACAGAGGAGAATCAGGGGCCCTATCATGGGTAGGACCCAGGTAGCTTAGGGGCTTTGGAACTAGCCAAAAAGAGAATTGTCCCGGGAGTGTCTTGCACATAGTTCTTCATTCAGCTTAGTCAGGGTCTGCACATTTTGCTCCACTACTCCGGACTCGTTGATGTAATAGCAGCATTCCTCCTGAGGGAATATGCAGGTTCCTCCTCTTTCTGCAGTTAGATGGTATAAGGCACACCGGTTCTGTAGGGCTACCTGGTCTACTGATATTACTTGTTGCTGTAGGGAGGCTAAAGAGGTGGTAGTAGACTCCAGAGATAACTGGAGCTTCTCATTGACATCCTGAGCAGAAACCAGGCTGTTCCTGAGGGCCCCTCAGTGAGGCCTACTGAGACAGCAATACTCACCCCTAACATATCAGGGAGGAAGGCGGCCCAGCGGGCCGGGGGGCAGGATGAAGGGAGCAGCCAGGCGAGCTCTGACCCTCCATACAAGGTTAGTTGGGGAACTACTGTGACCACGAACCAAGGCCCGGGTTCAGAGGAGTTTATGCTGTTGCTTAAGGTGCCATTGCACCAAAAGAAGGTACCCAGGCTGGCCTTAGTGAGACTGGCTGCGGTGTGGTTTTGGGCACAGTTCCAAGTGACTTGTCCCCCAGTTACCGGATTACTTGTCTGGTAGCATGTCCGTGGGGGCAGGGTGGGCTCTGGAGTTTTGGGAGGCATCACAGACATTGAACCTCTACACATAAGTGGGTTGGGGTGGGTGTAGGTTGCTCAGGACCACGAGGAGAGGGAAGAGGAGGAGGGCTACTAAGGCGGACCTTAGTGGGGCCCAACATCTCACATTTATAGAAGTCATGCTGCTCTGGGGTCCTCTTGAGTCTGGAGAGGTGGTGCCATGACGGATCACCAAGCAGTTTGGCCGCAGTGGGGGTTGTAAGGATTTCAGTGTGAGGTCCTGTCCACCGAGGCTCCAAAGCTTTTGGATGTAGATTCTGAAGGAGGACCGAGTCACCAGGGTGAAGGGCTGGTCCTCGGGAGCCCTGGTCGGTCGGTTCTGGCTTGGGCAGAAACCTATCCGGGTGTTCTCGGAGCAGCTGCCTGAGTAAGGACAGATATGGGAGATAAGTACCCAGGGGAGGGGGATCAGTAGGGAGATGGTGGTTGAGCAAGAAGGTCTCCCATATAGGAGTTCAAAAGGGCTTAAGAAGGTGAGGCTCCTTGGTGTAGCCTGGATTCTGGTCAGGACCATGGGCAGGAGGTCCGGCCAGGAGCTGCGAATTTCTAGAGAGAGTTTAGCTAGATGGTTCAAGAGGTTGGGATTGAGTGTCTATGATGAAGGTTCAAGCCAGTGATAGACAAATCCAGCAGGATGTAGAGAAGGAGAGATTCATGTTAGAGAGTAGATGGAAAGTTGTGTTGATGAGGGTGGGCAAAGGAGTAGTTCCAGGGTCCGCAGGAACAATGATAGTAGAATTGATGACTCCCTCATCATCCCAAGTCCGTTTCACCTGAAAACACAAAAAACCTTCATTGGTGCATTCATTGCTAGCTGCCTGTAGGAGGATTATGGTGAGAAGATGAGACATATAAAAAGGAATTCGAAAACCTGAGCTTCTTCCAGAGTAAAAAATTGGAGGGTCCCTTGCCAGGTAAGGGCCTGTGAGGAATGATGGGTAATCAGGTCCTGGATGGTGCTGCTGAGTCTTCTTCAGGGATGGTGGGGAGACATTTGGTGAGCCTGAGAGAGGGGGGTATTGCAGTGAAGTGGGAGGGAATGTTATAATGGGCTGTTACCCAAGGGAAAAGAGAAAGGGAAGTAAAATAGCAGTGGAAGATGAGGCTGAAGAAAAGGCAGGGGGAGGAGGGAGTAGGCCCCGCAGCCTGATCCCAGGCCTCTAGCAGCTTGGATTTCAAAACTGCTGCATTTTTCCTAGAGATAATGAACTCAGTTTCTGATAATACCCAGACTGTTGAGTAAGCCTGTGCAGTCAAGGAAGTATCCTTTGGGAAGGGTGGAGTGGGAGAGGGGGATGAGGTGAGAAGACGCTGAGGTCAGAGCAGTTTTCAGGGCATTAAAGGGGTGGGAATGTTGCCCTTGGGATCTAAAGGCTCAGTGAGGGGGTCCCTTCACCATGTCACGTCATAGAGGAGCTTTGCAAGAAGACTACAGTTGTGAACCCAGATGCGAGAGTACCCAGTGAGCCTGAGAAAGGAGAAAATTTCTTGTTCAGAGGAGGGGACAGTCATGGAGGAGATAAGTAGATAAGGCGTTTACAGTCCCAGGAATGGCGCAGTCTGGTATAGGGGCTTAGCTAGGAGAGCAAAGTTTGGGGCCCAATGATGGAAGAATCCTACCAGTCCCAAAAAGGACAAGATCTGGTCAGTCCTCGGGAACTGGGCATCAGACAGATCCCCTCGGTGATGAGTTAGGGAGGTAGGAAACTGGGGATGGGAGAGAAACGAGGTGGGTTCCTTAAGGCTGTTCTTGACAGGGGCATGGTGTCTAGCAACCACTGGGGTAGAGGTATCCCACACTTTTGGGTCAACAAGGGACACAGGCAGTGGGGGATCGGCGTCCCCGTGAAGGGAGGGAGCCAGGAGCAGAAGAAGCAGGGAGGCTAAAGAGCTCCAAGTGAGCTGCAGAGTGGACCCTAATTTGGTGAGGATATCTCGTCCTAATAGGGGCACGGGGCATGAAGGCATGACTAAGAATGAGTGGGTTATAGGGCTATTATTGAGGAGACAGGGAAGGGGTCCGGTGACCAGCAGGCTGATGGATTTGCGGTCAATACCCATGACCGAGATAGTGTAAGGAAAAAGGGCCATGAAAAGGAGGGCAGGACAGAGAAGGTAGCCCTCCTTATCGACCAGGAAAGAGATCGGCTCCCCCACTACCATTAGCGTTACCCTGGGCTCAGCGAGGGTGATGGGAGTCACCGAGTCTGGGCACCTTCAGTCTTCAGCCAGTCCCAGCATGGCCAGCGGCTGGTCATGACCTAGAAGGGTGGCCCCTTCATGCTGAGACACAAAGGGCCCGTCACTTTTCCAGTGGCAGCTTTGACCGCACTCTGGGCAGGGCTTGGTTGGAGCCTGGGGCCGGAGGCACTGCTTTGCCCAGTGGCCTTCATTTCCGCATTTGAAGCATTCTCCAGGTGGCATTCATCCTCTCGTTGCACCCCCACCACACAACCCCCCTTGGATCATGAGCGGCTGCCGTTGGCTGCAGGGCCACAACCAGGGCTTGGGTCTGCAGGTCTACCTTCTGTCGAAGGCGGGCCTCCCGATCTGACTCTGCCTGCTCCTCACAGGCATTAAAAACCTTAAAGGCCATGTTCACTAGATCTTGGACCAGGGTCTGAAGGCCATCCTCAGCCTTTTTTAACTTTTTCCAAATATCTGGGTCCGACTGCGAGATGAAGTGGGTGGAGAGAAGTGAACATTGACCCAGACAATGCCCTCAGATGCTGCAACCTCCCGGAGGGGACAGAGGAGAGGAGGGACCTGCGTTTGCTGACTGGGTAAGCAGGCAAGAGTGGGGGAGGGGGAGACGCCTGGAGACTTGGGCTTCCAGTTCCTGTGGTGGCCTGGCTGTGGTAGTGTCCCAGGAGTGGGGCGGAAGAGGGGGGAGGTCAGCAGGTAGGGGAGAAAGTGTTGCCAGAGGGAAGTCAGGTATGGAAGGGGTAGAAGAGGGTGCGGAAGGTGAGGTGGAAGGAACTTTGGGGGAAGGGCCTGGTTAGGGAGGCTGATGAGTCAGAGGGGAGGAAAGATTTTGGGGGGTGGGGGAGGAGAGTGTGGGGCGGGAGTGCAGACAAAGAAATGCCTGGACATATGGCACCTCGAGCCACTTCCCGACTTCCCTGCAGAAATTACTGAGGTCAGTAAGGATATTAAAATCAAAAGTCCCATTTTTAGGCCATCTTGACCCAATTCAAACTGAGGCCATGCCACATTACAGAAATGAATGAGGCATTTAGGATGCAGATCCTAGGACAGGCCCAGTTTAGCCAGGTTGGCAAGCAGGCACCCTAGAGGTGTACTCGGATCAGGTTTAGAATTTTGATTACACATGCTCGATGCCTGAGGTCAGTAGCCGGGGCTAAAACCAGTGGTTTAGCCGAGGCCACGGACAGATGGATGGACCGAGAGATGGTAGGGATGTCTCCACTACCTCCCGGGGTCTGGAGAACCCTTCCTGGAAGTGTCGGAGAACAGGTGTGCTAGGGTGAGGGACTGCAGCATGGAAGGGTTACAGAATGTTACAGAATGTGCTAAGGGGAGGAAATAAGACATGAGAAATTGAATGTGCTCGGAGGGAGGGGGATGTATGAGGAAGAATTGTGTTGCCAGGATATGAAGAAGGATTGTGTATGTGCTGGGAGGAGGGACTGGTGTATGGAGGGGGGTTGCAGGGTTAGGAACCATGGAAGAAAAATTGCTAGATTGTCTTAGACCAGTCAGGTGTGACTCTGTTTACCGCCCCCCCTTTGTGCTTATGAACTTTCTGTGAACTTCTAAGGTAACACTGTTTTGCTATAAAAATCATAATGCACACTTGCTCTTGGCCACATGCCGCGAGGCTTCCCACAGGGGGAAGGTACGGGCTGTGGTCAGCTGACCAGCTTAATAAAAGGCTTTCAAATTTAAATTCTGAGTCGGTATTCTATCTCGTTGAGCCAACCCATAACACAGGGCAATCTCTGACGTGGCCGCGCTTTACAAACAGAGACGCTGGAGGACGACATCTGCACAGGGCGGGAATCACCGCTGACGCTGCTGAGCCAGGAAAGCTGCCAAGTGGTCCTGAGCCATGAGAAGGGGGAGGAGGGCACCCCAAGCCGTGGAGAGACGGCAGAAAGGAGTGCTCGCTCCTCCCAGGTTTCACCGTATCAAATGTAAGGGTTCACGGCACAGGAAACAAAATCAGAGAGTTAAAGAGCCAGGCAAATCGAAGGTGGTACTTTAATCTGCACACTCAGGCAAGCTATAAGGGCCCCAAAGAGCAGGGCCAGTGAAGTCATGCTGAGCGAGAGTAGAGGCATTTTTCTATACAGTTGTTCAGTGAGAGCTACGGCATGAGCTATGGGAGTTCCCGCCATGGGCAGGTCCATCATGGGTTCCAGGAAGGAGTCTCTGTCGCCATCTGTCTAGCATGCTGACCTATTAGGAATTCCAGGGAGGGTCCAGTATCTGCGCCACCATCTGCCTTGTGTATGCATGGGCTCCTGGGCTTCCTTCCCACCTAACAACCCCCACTATCCTGTTTGCTCTGGGCAAATTCGGTAAATGGCCTGGCCACCTAGGTTTCTTTTCCCATTAAATTAAATTAAAGGCATGCTTAATAGACTAACAATAAACACATTAAACCAAACAAGAAGAACAGATAAAACCACACCAAATAATCACCCATAACACATAGACAAGTCTTAATAAATCAGAGTTCTTTTCACAAATCTTTTCCTATTCCACTCTCCATAGCATTGACTAGCCTTTAAAGTTATTTATCTAAAATCTGCCTGTCTCAAGGCATCATATGGTAATTTTCAGAGAAATCCTCAAAGAGTCCCCCTGTGAGACAGCTGACAGCTCTATCCTCTCTAGCTGCCGAGCCTTTCCACACTAGGGGCAGAGGATCCTGCGGGGCTTTTTTAGTTATTACAGACTTTTGATCCCCACCCAATATGAATCAGGCATTTTGCAATTTGAACAAGAACCCACATAATTAAAAATGATAAGGGCGCTCATTTTCCTTGAGCCTGATTTAAGAGAGTACCCTTTGACATTTCAATTTCTCTATCCTTGAGTATACAAGCTGTAAATTTATGATGATATTTTTGCCTTTTAGTCACATTCTTTTTTTTTTTTATTTTATTGATTTTTTTTACAGAGAGGAAGGAGAGGAATAGAGAGTTAGAAACATTGATCAGCTGCTTCCTGCACACGCCCTACTGGGGATGTGCCTGCAACCAAGGTACATGCCCTTGACCGGAATCGAACCCGGGACCCTTCAGTCCCCAGGCTGATGCTCTATCCACTGAGCCAAACCGGTTAGGGCTTAGTCACATTCTTGCCCATTATAACCTGGCTTGAAACAAAAGACATCCTTTCCCACTTTGGATCATGACTTCCAAAGCTGGTGCAAGCTTTATGCACAGTGAATCTCCCCACCTTATTCCGGTGATCCCCATCTTTACTTGTGAACTTCCTTTTTTGCTCCAGTGAATCTTCTTCTCCAATCCCTGTCTCAGGCTCCATAAATACCTCAACCTTTTTTTTTAAAATTGTTTTATTGCTTAAAGTATTACAAAGAGTATTACATATCTCTCCTTTTTATTTCACCCCTTGACATTCCCCTAGCCTCCCATACACCCCAGTGTCTTGTGTCCATTGGTTATGCTTATATGCATGTATACAAGACCTTCAGTTGATCTGTTACTCCCCTCCAACCCTCCTCAGCCTTCCCGCTGTAGTTTGACAGTCTGTTTGATGTTGCTCTGCCTCTGTATCTATTTTTATTCATCAGTTTATAATGGTCTTTATTATCCATAAATGAGTGAGATCATGTGGTATTTTTCTTTCATTTACTGGTTTATTTCACTCAGCATAATGCTCTCCAGTTCCATCCATGCTGTTGCAAATGGTAAGAATTCTTTCTTTTTTATAGCAGCATAGTATTCCATTATGTAGATGTACCACGGTTTTCTAATCCATTCATCTGCTGATGGGCACTTAGGCCATTTCCAGATCTTAACTATGGTGAATTGTGCTGCTATGAACATGGGGGTGCATATATTCTTTCTGATTGGAGTTTCTGTTTTCTTGGGATATATTCCTAGAAGTGGAATCACGGGGTCAAATGGGAGTTCCATTTTTAGTTTTTTGAGGAAACTCCATACTGTCTTCCATAGTGGCTGCACCAGTCTGCTTTCCCACCAGCAGTGCATGAGTGTTCCTTTTTCTCCAAATGCTCTCCAGCACTTGTTGTTTGTTGATTTGTTGATGATAGCCATTCTGACAGGTGTGAGATGGTACCTGATTGTTGTTTTGATTTGCATTTCTCAGATGATTAGTGACATTGAGCATGTTTTCATATGTCTCTTGGCTTTCTGAATGTCCTGTTTTGAAAAGTGTCTATATAGGTCCTTTGCCCATTTTTTGATTGGATTGTTTAACTTCCTTTTGTTAAGTTGTATGAGTTCCCTATAAATGTTGGAGATTAAACCCTTATCGGTGATTGCATTGGCAAATATGTTCTCCCATGCAGTGAGCAATGCCTCAACCTTTTCCAGCAAGGCTTCAGGAATCCGGAAGGGGCTGCAATATAAATTGATACACTAGACAAGAAATATAAATTTAGAAGGCATAGGGAAAAGGCAGGCAAAGTCCTCACACTCTGTTGGAGTGAGCTCCCCGAATCTCAGGACCCTGGCTTTTTATTTTCTAGAATATACATTTGCCCTTTAGCAAAGCAAACAGATATCAATGGTAAGGTTTGGTAAACAATAAAGGATTATCAGCTTAGGTGATTGCCTTCAGCCACTTGGCCAGCACCAGGGTAATATAATGCTGATTTTCAGCACTGCTGAATATCAAAGTCCATCAGCCTTCTGAGGAATTTTCCCATTAATTATGACCTGCAGGTCTTAGCCTCCAGGAGCCAGTGAAATTTGAATACTGCTATTGATCAGTTGCATCCACATTGTGCATGTTCTAAAATTTCAGATAGCTGGAAGAAACCATTTCCTTTATATCAGTAGAGAATGGGTAAAGTATAAATCTCCCTTACTCCACTACCACATAAACAGAGACATTCTTCAAGATTCTGTTAAATATTTATAACCCTCACACTGTCTTCTTTTCCATAAAGTGCAAGGAAAAATTTATCCTGGATGAGTATTAAAGGAAGTTGGGGGGAATGCAGAAATTAAAAAAAAACACAGAAATAATATCTATCTCTTATATTTGGGGCATGTAATAATTCACAAAGAGCTTTTACATATATTTTCAACTGAAAGGGCAGGTCAAGATTATTCAATCCAACTCAGCTGGAAAACAGACGTAAGGAGGTCAAGTGAAATACTTAAATTCACGAGACTGGTTAATATCATCCCTAAGAACCAAAGAAAAAGGAAAGGACAGCAAGGGATACATTTTAAAGGAGCAACAAGTTTGAATTTGGGGAAAGATGGTTAGGTCTTAAAGGGAGGTGCTTTTAGAAAGATGAACAGCACCTCCAATGCTTGGACCAAGAACAGGACATTCTTTTGAGTTTGGGTAGCTTGATATGAATTTCAGGCACCAGGAGGCTATGCACCTGTGTTGTCTAATTGGTGAACATGCTGCCCTGTAACACTTATAAAGACTCATGAAAAAAGTATGCTGCATGATAACTCAGAACAGAAAGCAGAAGATAAAGACGGCTATGTCCCTGGGTTTTAGGAGCAAATGTCAGGACACTTGTGAGTGGCAATGTTAAATTTAGAAGGAGTTATGTGACTTCTGTAGCCCAGCACCTGTGTACAAACATATATAAATTATATATACATGAAACCATTGACAACTGGAAAGTAACCCCCTGCCCTTCACACAATGTCCCATGTGGAGGAGACTGGCAAAAATGGTGAATGCTTGGTAGCACCTGACATGAAGTTTGTTCCTAATTAGACACACCACAACACTTATTTAGTGGATATTTGTATGCGCCCTGCCATGCCTACTGTTCAGGTTACATGGATTCACAAACTTCAGTTGCACCATTTGCCTATTTAGGATCCTGGTATTCAAGGATTTTCAAGATCCGCCTCTGAACTACTGGCCCAGCCTTAACTTCCAATAATCTCCAACATAAACCCAAGTGTTTGCACCCAATGCATCTGCTCCTTGTTTCCTGACTATCCATGCATAGCTCTACTTCCTCACATTTGCTGATGCTGTTTACCTGACTTGGCACCAAATGAAAGCTCTGTTTACACTACTAAATTTCTCTTCCTTTTACCTCTTTTTTAATTACAATAGAATGGGTATGCAACACGGAAAGTTTAAGGCATACAACATGTTGATTTGATATCCTTATATATCAAATTATCATCTGTTACATCACATAGTTATTTCTTTTTTGTGGTGAGAAAATTTGAGATATAGTCACTTGATCTCACTCATATGTGGAATCTAATGAACAAAATAAACTGATGAACAAAATAGATCCAGAGACATAGAAACATAGAAAAGACTGTCTAGTCTCAGAGGGAAGGCATGGGCGGGTGGGAAGTGATATAGCAAAGAACTTGTATGCATATATGCTTAACCCATGGTCACTGACAATAGGGTGGTGAAGGCCTGAGGTGGAGGGCAGGGGTGCGCTAGAAGAGGTCAAATGGGGGGAAAATGGGAACATCTGTAATACTTTCAACAATAAAGATATTTTAAAAGATATAGTCACTTAGAAATTTTCAAGTGTATAATACAGTATTGTTAACTATAATCACAGTGCTGTGCATTAGATTCCCAGAACCTATTTATCTTCTTAACTGCAACTTTGTACCCTTTGACCAATATATTCCAAATTTCCCCATGCTCCAGGTCCTAGTGACCAGCATTCTTCTCTGTTTGAACAAGTTTGGCTTTTTAATATTCCAAATCTAAGCAATATCATACAGTATTTGTCTTTCTCTGTATGATATACTTCAATTAGCATAATGTCATGTTTTTGCAAATAATTGTATTTATTCCCTTCTTTGTAATGGCTGAATAATATTTGTGTGTGTGTGTGTGTGTGTGTGTGTGTGTGTGTGTACAAGAGAGAGAAACAGAGAGAGAGAGAGCTCCATATGTTGAGAATAGGAAAATAATGAATTTTGGTAGGAATTGCTTTGAATCTATAGATGGCTTTGGGTAATATGGTCATTTTAGCAATATTAATTCTACCAATTCATGTCTGTTGAGATAGTGTTGGCTCAAGGCAATTCCCTAACCTAATAATCCTTTTACTATTTACCAAATTTTACCTTTGATATGCCTGTATGCATGGGAAAAGGGCAAATGTGTATTCAAGTATATAAATAGTGAACCATGCCAGAAGTCGGTGTGCCTCTTCAAGAAAACGGTCTCTCTCTGGCCCCCAATGCCTTCTAAATTCATATTTCTTGTTTAGTATTTTCATTTGTGCGTTGAGCCCTCCTTTAGATCCTGAACCCCTTTGCTAAGGTTGTGGCAAGAGAGGAAGGGAGAGGGATAGAGAGAGAAACACTGATCACTTACAACCCCTATGCGCCCAGACTGGGGATCAGTCCTGCAACCTAGGTGTGTGTCTTGACCAGGAATTGAACCAGCAACACTTTGGTGTATTGGATGATGCTCCAACCAACTGAGCCACCTGGACACGGCCAAGTGTAATATTTTAAAGCTGTTATTTACCTTTGCATCATGAATTCTGTGGATTCTTGTTTTATGTTTAAGAATTCTAACCTTCATGCTAGATTACTTCTGTTTTCTCTTGCTTGAATAATTAAAGTCCACGGGTGATAAGCACAAGTCTGGTGCTTGTTACACATAGAGTCAATGACTCACTTTGTTTTTCTCACCAAGTAACAATTACTAGAATTCTCCTCTCATTTTTGAAGCCAATAATTTAATATTTGGTGTCTATCCAGTATAGTTTTCCTGAATTAATTTACTGCATTTATTCTCTAGCCTGCCTAGATAGCTATGAATTAATTTCTAGATATCTAGAAGTAATGTGTAGTTTGTCCATTGTCCAAAACAGCACTTGAAGTCTACAGATTCACAAGTTCCCGCCTTATTGGGATCCTTTTGCCTCTGAGGCTTTTAATTCTCAGCTTTATGTTACAATCTACCACACAACAAGTGTCACTTCCACACCAGCAACACTGGATACTCAAGAATGTGGTCCCAGAATCGAGATAGAAAAACACCAGGCTTCATGAAGGTGCTATTGTAGTAGTTTGGGCAACTACAAACCCAATTTTCCTCTGCTGAGATTACAAAGGCTAGAAGGACCAGTTGCCTCAAACAGCTCAGAGTATGAACACAGGTCTTCACCACAGACCACTGGCTGTTTAGCTCAGGCTCAGGTCTGGGGGATGGGCTTAGAGCAGCATGAGCACGTGACAGGGATGATGCAGCAAAGGCCCTGCAATGCTGCTGGAGAAGGAAGCAGCTGGCAGGTGCAGTCGCTTCAGCAGGTGCCTAACAGATCAGATCACCCTTCATCCACTGGCATCAGACTTCCTTGCGAGCCCACAGATTCTTCCAGAAATATCTAATGGGCACATTTTAGAGGAGTGCAATTTTACAAAACCAGATTACACCAGAGTCTATGGTATTTTATGTTAACACCATCAGTGATCCATTTGTGTCCACAGTCTGGTAAGAGAAAAGGAAACACAAAGGTAATAAATTAAAGAAAAACAAAGTGAGCAAGACATCTAGGCCTTTCTATTCAATAAGATTAATTTTTTAAAATTGTTTACTCTTTTATTTTGAGCAGTTGAGCAGTAACAGAAAGAGCTTAGCTATGTAAGGAGAAAACAAGTCAACGCAGTGATATGAATGGGACAAGAAATACTCCCAAAGATATGAAAAGGTCAACTCTTTTGAACTGGAAGATTAACAGCAAAGAATGCCACACCTCGATGTCGGAAGTGCAATGGGGTGTGTGCAGTGGTTTCTTGAGTTGAAGAATTTGACAGGCACCTATGCAGTGGTCTGTATTGGAGGGTGATACTTGAAGGTCTGGGGTTCCAGCAATTTTGTGGGTAGAATCTCAGACCAAGGACTTATTTTATTATTTTATTTAATGACACCCATACTTTGGTTACCCACGGCTCCTGTGGAAGCTGGGGAAACAGGGATTCTGAAGTTGTCATGATTACAGCACTCAGTTAGCAGAATAGATAGAGCACCCAGGACATGAAGGAACAGTGAAGGATTTGTCTTTCCTGCAGTTCAAATTGTAGGTTAAAAGAATGAAGCTATCATTTAAAGGATGGGGAAATAAGTTAAAGACAAGACACCTCACAGAGATAAAGAGGAATCGATGGCATGGTTAAGAAACAGGCATTTCATTAGTGGGAATTATCAAATAACCTCACAAGCAAAAATTCACATTCAAATAACATTTCTCTCCATCCCAGGTTTGATAACAAACCATCAAGCAAAGCATAAGCAAATTCTGCAGATAGGAAGATGCAAAATCAAAATTCAGCTGAGGGAAATTTGCATCCATATAGAGGTATTTTCTTGCATGAGACAATAGTGAGGCCAGAAATGTATTTTCTACTTGGAAATTATTGCAGAGATTCTGGGTCTGTGTGCAGGAAGATACTTTGCAGGGGAAGAATGATACCCAACCAACTCACTGTTTTCTTCATGACCATCTATCTGCTCGAGTCCTTGACAATAATTGTGCAGAGCAGCTTAATTGTTGCGGTGCTGAGCAGGGAGTGGGTGCAGGTCAAAAGGCTGTCACCTGTGGACATGATTCTCATCAGCCTGGGCGCCTGCCGCTTCTGTCTACAGTGGTCATCAGTGCTGCACAACTTTTGCTCCTATTTCAGCCCTGACAATGAACTTTGGTACATAGGAATCCTCTGGGAATTTACTAATACTCTTTCATTCTGGTTAACCAGCTTGCTTGCTGTCGTCTACTGTGTCAAAGTCTCTTCCTTCAACTATGCCATCTTCCTCTGGCTGAGGTGGAGAATTTTGAGGTTGGTTCCCTGGCTGTTGCTGGGCTCTCTGATGATTTCCTGTGTGACAATCATTGTTTCAGCTCTTAGAGTTGCCTTCCTCAAGAGTCAGTTAATCTCCAGGATGCAATTACCTGGAAACAACACGGAGACTGAGACACTTATTTCATTCCTGGAGAAAAATTACGAACATACACATCTGGCAACGTTGTTCATTCCTTTCCTCCTGTTCCTGACCTCCACCATCTTGCTCATAGCCTCATTGTGCCAACACTTGAGGCAGATACGACATCATGACACTGGCCACAGCAACTCCAGCATGAAAGCTCATGCCACTGCCCTGAGGTTTCTTGCCTTCTTCCTCATCTTCTTCACCTCTTACTTTTTTACCATAATCATCTCCACTACATATACCCTAATGCATAAGAGTTACTGGTTCTGGGCCAGCGAAACTATCATCTATGCTACAGTCTCTATTCATTTAACTTCACTAATGCTGAGTAGTCCTGCCTTGAAAAAGGTTTTAAAGGTAAGCTGCTGTGCCCGAAAGCTGCCTGAGGTTCCAGGTACAACAAGAACCTGAACAAATGGGAGCTTGCATTGATGCAACTCATACCAACAACCAGCTCTACTCTTCACAATCCTGTGATAGTAATGTTCCGTAAATGCAATCAAGCTCAAGCAAGCCTCATTCTCTTCTATTCCCACAGCCATTCATCTCTAAACAGCCAGTCTTTCTCTATTCTACGCCACTCTTACCTTTCCCTCTCCACAGTCCCCAGGTTGGTCACAACTTTCTCATGACTTCCCCATCTCTCCAGTCTTCTCTATCTCTGGAATTTTACTCCCAGTGTATTCTACACAAGAGAGCCAAAATCATGATGTCCATTCATTATATTTATTTTATCCTTTTCAAGACTGCCATTCACTTCACACATTAATAGAAATAGCTCCCCCACAATAATTTATTGCTTACACTCTGAGGGTTCTCCATGCTAAGGTCCCAATTAATCAATTTTTCTAAATTTAGTCAAGAAAATGTCGGGCCATCTTCCTATCTCTCTGTTCTTTCTGGACCTTTATCCAATGGCATAACTTTTCTTATTTGTTTCTCTTCCACACAATGTGACTTTATTCCTTTAAAACTCAAGTCAAAACTTAACTCTTCTTTCATTTTCATTTGTCAAGACATTATATTCTCCCCAGAACAGCAAACTACATACCCAATCTAGATTCTTCCTAGAACATCTCCAAATATTGGCAACTTAACTGCCTCAATTGCATATGGTTTCCATTGGCAGAATTCTTGCATCTCAATTGTATTACAATTTTGAATAAATTACCTAAAAAGATTCCCAGATTGCGACTTAGCTGGTTTTCTTCCAGATATAACCCAGATGTCATCTTCTTACTTCATAAAATCTGAGTGCCATTTGCTTAAACTCTCTATACTCTTCTATTTCTTCCTCTGCAACAGTTCAAAACCCTCCCAAATTGACAAGAATATAGGAACCATATAGTAATCAATTATAAACCACTGATGGGACTTTTCTGTGCTTTATAAGTCCTTTTCTGCTTCCCCAATCCCCTTTTCCCTTCAGCTTATCTCAAACGCTTTTTCTTTAGGACTCCATCTCACTATCTCCCCATGGTATCTCTCTCATCATTTTGATCCTCTTCACCCTCACCTACTAGCAAAAAGGATCTTGGTCACAGCCAACTCCCAGGCTTTTGGGTCTCAGCTTCCATTGCCCTCAGGCACTTATTACTGTGTTTTTCCTAAAGACAGCTTCATCTCTTAAGGCTTCATGGTGCCAGATGTTAAGTATATAATTTTTATTCTCCATTCATATATCTTTTGGGTATATCTGGTAAACTGAACTTCTGGATCTGCCATTAGAAGACTGAAACACATCCGGAGAGAAAACCATCGTGTGGGGAAAGGAATTCAGGTATTTCAAGCTTGACTATGAAAGGAACGTGTAGGCCCTGGAGTGGAAATTTCTGACCTGGTCCTGTGTGCCACTCTGATTTATTTCCCTGTCAAGTCATCGCTTGAGTTAATACTTGAAACTGAGGGTGTGAAATATAAGTACAAATGGAAAGACCACTTTAACCAATAACACTGTGCCAATTGGCCCATGTCAGCAGCATCTTTAGCATTGCATAGAAAGGGAAAGTAAAGCCTATTTTCCCATTTCACAGCAGCTCTCCATGAAGCCTTGGCATCTCCAAGCTCCAGTGGTTGAACGATAGTAGAAGGTGGGATGGAACCTGGTGGATGCAGTGATGTCTGTGGAGCAGAGTCATAAATAGATGATGTGGGACTGAGGAGAAATAAAAGGTAGATACCAGCATTGAGTTATATTTCCAGAGACTTCTTAGAATGCTTCCTAGGCTGGTGAGGAGGTAGGTTGCAAGAGTTTAGTGTCCTGACAGAATAAGTGGGACAGAGTCCAGTAGCCGCAACTTTTCCCAGCTGGGGTTCAGGAATCTGGAGAAGGGGCTGCAACATAAATGGATACACTACACAAGAAATATAAATTTAGAAGGCATGGGGGATAGCCAAGTGGAGGCCTCACCCATGATTTTCACTAGGCTCCCTAAATCTCCCTACCCACGGCCTTTTCTTTTCTAGAATATATATTTGCCATTTAGCAAAGCAAACAGACATCAATGGTAAGGTTTGGTAAACAATAAAGAATTATCAGCTTAGGAGATCGCCTTCAGCCTTTTGGCCAGCAGCAGGGTAATATAATGCTGATTTTTCAGCCCTGCTGAATATCAAAGTCTATCAGCCTTCTGAGGACTTCTCGCATTTATTATGACCTGCTGGTCTTAACACCAGCATATCTTCCTTTTTTATTTTAATAAACTTAACTAGAATGTATGCCATTTGCAGAGCTCAGGTCTTTTTAATATTTTTAAATTCAATTGAAACGATTGAATTCTATCATGTCCTTTTAAAATTGTTGTCAGGCATCAAAGGAACTATAGTTTGCAATAAACTTCCTTTTGGGCCATCAGTTCTTTGAGTCCCCATTCCAATCACTGTCCAAGTTTTTATGGGTTCCCTTCTCAATCACTGTCCCCTGTGACATGACAACAATTATCTTCCAGTTATGGATGGTGGACAAATGGTGGGCAATGGCAATCCAGGTCCAACCTTCTTTAGCTTGGTCCAGGGCAACCTACACCCATGCACAGCTGATGACTGTTAGCATGGCAAGATGTTTTTACCATACCCCATCTCTGGCCTGTTTCCCCTCTGTCTCATCAGTGTGTTGCTTGGGGCCACTGATATCTGTGGTTGGAGTAGTTGTCTGTCTGCAGCCACAGGTCCAGAGGAAGCAGTTCCTCTCTCAGATCCATTGTTGCATGAATCCACCCTGCTTGGAGGGGTTCTCTGGAAATATATAAGCATATCCTTGACCACAGGTTAATAAAGGGACCCTTCCATAAACTGAACTCAGGATCTTTTCATTTTGCCAAACCATTCTCCTTTGGCTTATTTTGACACCGTGTGTGTCTCGCCATCAGCATGACAACTGAAAATATTTTAAAGTAAAAAAAAAAAGTTGATTTTTTATTTGAGAACCAAGATGGCGGTGTAAGGTACAGACCTGTGTGTGCTGTCTCCCACAACAACATCCAGCCTACCAACTATGAAACAAACAGTTGTCATTCAGAACCATGGGAAAGCTGGCCCAGTGAAGGCTCTACAACTGGAAGGAAAGAAAGAAGAGCATTGAGACTGAGTAGGTTGTGCAGAGGCTCCAAGAACAAAGGTACAGAGTCGCGCACCAGCTTGCTGTAATTGGACGCGCGGTTTTTTTCAATCAGAAGGGGATGCAGACTCTCAAATCCACTGAGCGTGTTTGCGGCAGGATCCTGAGGTCCCAGACCCCTACAGGAAGAGGCGAGATGGCCTTGGAAAGGGTAAGAGAGCGAGAGTGACTGTCTCCGGAAGCTGCTCGCTGGCACTCGGCGATGCAGGTCCCTGAGTTGCGGAGAGGTGAGGAGACGCGGAGATGCCATTGCCCCTTGCTCTGCCCTGGTGATTCCAGGGGACCCAGCCCTACTCAATTTACACCCCGACCCTAGCTGTGCTAGTGGCACAAAGAGAACCACCAGCACTTTTGCAACCCAGCCCAGCAGAATGTAGATTTCAATTCCTCGCATACATAAGGGACACACTCAAGAAGCAGAACCAGGTTCAGAGGAAGCCAGAGCCGGACACGGCTGGGCTGGTGATGTGGAACCGCTGTACCAGCAAACGCATAGGCAGGTCCACCTGATCCAGTCTCACATGGGATGCTGGGAGACAGCAGACAGGCAGTCTGTGCACTTGGTGTAAAATGAAATCCAAGCAAGCATACCAGATATTCAGCCACCAGGAACGCCTGGAGATTTTTCCAGCAAGGAGCCGCCCAACAAAGGACAAATTGCCAAACTTTGTGTTGTTGAGATGGCCCCCGTGAGGCCGAGGTGGCCCCCTTAGGGCCAAGGCGGCCCCCGTGGGGCTGGGACGGCCCCCTGAGAGGCTCGGACGGCCCCAGTGAGGCTGAGGTGGCCCTGGTGGGGGTGGGACGGACCCAGTGAAGTTGAAATCAGCCCCGGTGAGGTTGAAACAGGCCCGGTGAGGCTGAAATGGCCATGGTGAGCCTGAGACCGTCCCAGTGACACTGAGAAGGCCCCGGTGAGGTTGAGAGGGCTTCAGTGAGGTCAAGACAGCCCCGGTGAGGTCAAGACGGCCCCAATTAGGTTGAGATGGCCCCGGTAAAGTTAAATCGACCCCAGTGAGGTTGAAACGGCCCCAGTGAGGTCAAAATGGCCCCAGTGTGGTTGAAACGGCCCCAGTGAGGTTGAATCGGTCCTGGTGAGGTTGAAATGGCCACAGTGAGGCTGAAACGGCCCATGTGAAGTTGAGACGGCCCCTGTGAGGTTGAAATGGCTCCGGTGAGGTTGAATCAGACCCAGTGAGGCTGAAAGGCCCCAGTGAGGCTAAAATTGCCCCAGGTGAGATTGAATCGGCCCTGGTGAGGTTGAATCAGATCCGGTGATGTTGAGATGGCCCTGGTGAGCTTTCAACAGCCCTGGTGAGCTTGCAACAGACCCGGTGAGGTCAAGACAGACCCGGTGAGGTCGAGGTGGCCCCAGTGAGGTTGAGACCGCCCCAGTGAGGTGGAGACTGCTCCGGTGAGGTTGAGATGGCCCGGTGAGGCTGAGAAGGCCCTGGTGAGTTGAAACAGCTCCAGTGAGGTTCAAATGGCCCCGGTGAGGTTGAATCAGAACCGGTGAGGCTGACAGGGCCCCAGTGAGGCTGAAAAGGCCCCGGTGAGGTTGAATCAGCCCCGGTGAGGTTGAAACAGCTCCTGTGAGGTTGAGGCAGCCCCTGTGAAGCTGAGGCAGCCCCTATGAGACAGAGACGGCCCCTGGGAACCTGAGAAAAATACCACATGAACTCACTCATTTATGGATAATAAGGACCATTATAGACTGATGAACAAAAATGGATACAGAGGCAGAGCAGCATTGAGCAGAATGTCAAACTACAGTTGGAACCCTGGGGAGGGCAGGGAGGGGTAGGAGATCAACCAAAGGACTTATATGCATGCATATGAGAATAACTAATGGACACAAGATACTGGGTGGTTGGGGAAGCCAGGGGAATATTAAGGGGGGGGAGGGGGGCAGGATACATGGGTAATACTCTTTTTAGCCCTAACTGGTTTGGCTCAGTAAATAGAGCATCGGCCTGCGGACTCAAGGGTCCCAGGTTCGATTCTGGTTAAGGGCATGTACCTTGGCTGCGGGCACATCCCCAGTAGGGGGCGTGCAAGAGGCAGCTGATCAATGTTTCTCTCTCATCGATGTTTCTAACTCTCTATCCCTCTCCCTTCCTCACTGTAAAAAATCAATAAAATATTTTTTTAAAAAATACTCTTTCTAATACTTCAAGAAATAAAAATAAATAAATAAATAAATAAAGTAAAAAAAAGTTAAGAATTAAAGTCTTGATGTAATTTACATACAGGAGATTATTCCACTATCCCCTCTTTCTTGTGTTAACATGTAAGAAGGATATTTACAACTAAATTCCCCTGAATATTCACTTATTTCAATTTGCGAATTTAAATCAGTCTGAAATAAGGCTTATTTTCTAACTTTACTTGTCCTTGGGTGTGGACAGTAAATGACACTAATTGAATTTCCACTATAAGTGTTTCAGTTTAATGACATACGCTTTGCTAAGGAGGCAAAAATGCAAATTATTTACTATTTACTTTCCTTTTTGAGGCCTAATACATAGATTCTTAATTACAGTTTTCCAGATATTTAAAGGGAATCTCCTTTTGCTTTTTTTCTCGCATAGTAATTTCTAGGCCATATTTAGGGAGTTTCTCTTAAAAACTTTTTTCTTTCTTTGAAACAGAGCAACAAACTTAGTGGCTTTTCAGATGCTGGCCAATACTGCCCTGAATACATTTTAACTGACTCTCTTTTCACTTATGATGACTTATTAATGATCAGCTTATCATTAAGCTGAGAATAATAACTTTAAGTTTACCCTGTAAATAGTAGCAGAAGAAATTTTAATTTTCTCCCTTTTATTAAGCTTAAAATTTACTTTTAAACAGTATTCTTTTGGCAAGTGCTAATTTGCATACATATGCAAATTTTTACTTTGGCCTTTGTTAGACACAATTGCTTATAAAAATACTGGCTTCTCATATAACTGAATTTATATGAGACTTTGATTATATTGTAGAAAGCTAATTTATTAAGTAATTAAAGTAAGCATCTTATTGAAAAAGCAAAGTAAGGCCCTAACTGGTTTGGCTCAGTGGCTAGAGCATGGGCCTGTGGACTGAAAGGTTCCAGGATCCATACCATACTGTTCAAGGGCATGTAGCTTGGTTGTGGGCAAATCCCCCGTAGGAGGTGTGCAGGAGGCAGATGATCAATGTTTCTCTCTCATCGATGTTTCTAACTCTCATTTCTTCTCCCTTCCTCTCTGGAAAGAATCAATAAAATATATTTTTTAAAAAAACAAAGTAAGCAAACATATATTTGACCCATGAAATACAGATGCCGCCATGCCCCCCAACCTATCTGATAAGCAGGCTGCCTGAGGGCTTTAAAATTCCATTGCTGAATAACCTCGTTTTGCTTAAAAAATATTCAGCAATTTTGCCTTGCCCTCCCTAAGAGGTTGAAATCTTTATAATATTTAAAATATATGTATATAAATAAAATATAGTTATTAATTTTTATTTGATAATGCTTCCCTTGCCATATCAAGTATATTAAATTGGCCTAATGGAAAAATAGTTCTTTTAAGAAGAGAGAATAAATCCTTGAATCATTCCAGGGCCCTTGAAATGTCCCAAGGCCATCTCTCAATTAAAGTCTTGAAATTTAACTTGGAAAGAATATCAAATGTATATAAACCAAATATTATATTATAAACTTTTTATAATTATTCTAAAATATATTGATTAAATTTAAATTGGTTTTTATATTAAAAATTTAGTTCAGACAATAGAATTAATCCTCCTTTTTTAAATCAGACCATATAAGATATTATATCCTAGAATGAAATTTTATCACACATAGTACACTTAAAGACTACAATACATTGTAAACCAATAATTTCTATAGAGAAAATATAAGAATTATTTTCTCAAAAATAAATTTGTATACTTTATGCATTTTGATATCACAACTATGTAACTTTTCCTAATTTAATTTGAGCTTTAAACTTTTAGAAACCTAAATTTTAGAGGGCAAGTTAAATACTTAGTATTTCTCAGATTAGTAGTAACTTCACATTTTTAATAATATATTTCAGAAATACAGGACATATTTAATTAATAGATTCAATTCTGTCCTCTAGATTTTTCATACGAGGCAAACTCAGATTAATATTTTAGTATGTTGTTATTTTAAAATACCTAGATATTTTATAAGTTTTTTATTATTAAATTCAGCAAACTCCAAAGCTTCAAGTTGCCAAAGACTTTGGAAGTAGGCCTGTAGCTATCTGAATGTAAAACCACTAGGGTCTTTCCTTAGAGATAACATCTAAAGTTTCTGCTCTAGGGAATGGGACCAGCCCCCTCCTCCATCTGAAAGCACAGCCAGTCTTCCCCCTGGGTGACTGGACCCCCGCCATCAATGTACCTATACTTCTCACTGAAAAGCTCCACTACAAATCCTTCATTTTAGTTACATCTACTTAACCAGGTTTCAACAATTTTGAGATTTTTAAAGCCAATTATTTCATCTAAGGCATTTACTTTGGCAAATTCTGTAACAGAGATAACTCACTGACTTCCAGTGGCCTTAATGTTAACTTTGGAATGTAATCCATTATTATTTAAAATCTACCCTTTATTATGGAAACACTAATCTTGTTTCCTAAAACCAGCCTGTATATTTTCTTGGGTCATTTCTGCCATCTTTTTGAGAAAAACAGTATTGGGTTTACTCTAGAGCATCTGTAAAGAGATGGAGCTCTTTTTAAGAAGCCATCCAAAATTGGCGGGGGTGCACCATTTCTCTTAAACTGTCTTTTTCTCTTCACGAGTAAGAAATTCTAGACATATCCCTTAAATTGTGCCAAATTATAAATGACAGACCAGGAAATAAAAAACATGGCGAAAAGGAGACTTTTCTTTTTGTTATCTCTACCTCCCTTTGTCCCCTAGGACAGGTACCCTCCGCCACGTGTCTCGCTCATAGTCTTTCTTTGCACCCCCACATCCTGTTTGCTATGGACAAATTCAGTAAATGGCCTGGCCACCAAGGTTTCTTTTCCCATTAAAGGCATGCTTAATAGACTAACAATAAACACATTAAACCAAACAAGATGGCCAAAACCTGTTTGGCTCAGTGGATAGAGCGTCGGCCTGCGGACTGAGGGGTCCCAGGTTCGATTCCGGTCAGGGGCATGTACCTGGGTTGCGGGCACATCCCCAGTAGGAGATGTGCAGGAGGCAGCTGATCGATGTTTCTCTCTCATCGATGTTTCTAACTCTCTATCTCTCTCCCTTCCTCTCTGTAAAAAATCAATAAAATATATTAAAAAAAAAAAAAAAACCAAACAAGATGAACAGATAAAACCACAACAAATAATCACCCATAACACATAGACAAGTCTTAATAAATCAGAGTTTTTTTCATAAATCTTTTCCTATTCCACTCTCCATAACATTGACTAGCCTTTAAAGTTATTTTACCTAAAATCTGCCTGTCCCAAGGCATCATATGGTAAATGTTATGTCCAGATTTCAAGATCCCCACAGACCAACAGGGAGCCATGTTCGATGCAAAAGCAACAGATCCTTTATTATTAGTAGTACAGACCCGGGTCTGGCTCCCAGCCCCCTCTGACCCAACGGCCAGAAGCGGGGAGTGTCAGCCATGAGAAAAACCAGGGTTTTAATAGGGGGTGGAGTGAGGGGACTGTGGGCCCTGCCGATTGGCCAGGCGCAAGCCGGGTCTTGTTACATAGGATGCATTAATTCTTATGGCGCACACATCCCTCAACTGTCATTGGTTAGTTTAAAGAAATCCCAGGCGTGGCCAGCAGAGGCCTGGGCTTCTGGGAAGAAGGGGGTCTGAGTACATGGCTGCTACCCCAACATGGAGGATACGGGGCAAGATGGAGGGCATAGCCCTCACCCTTTCAGTAATTTTCAGAGAAAGCCTCAAAGAGTCCCCCTGTGAGAGAGCTGACAGCTCTATCCTCTCTAGCTGCCAAGCCTTTCCACACAAGAGGTGGAGGATCACGCGGGAATATTTAGTAATTACAAACTTTTGATACCCAATACCAATCAGGCATTTTGCAATTTGAACAAGAACCCACATAATTAAAAATGACAAGGGCGCTCATTTTCCTTGAGCCTGATTTAAGAGAGTACCCTTTGACATTTCAATTTCTCTATCCTTGAGTATACAAACTATAAATTTATGATGATATTTTTGCATTTTAGTCACATTCTTGCCCATTATAACCTGGCTTGAAATAAAAGACATCCTTGCCCACTTTGGATCGTGACTTCAGAAGCTGGTGCGAGCTATATATGCAGTGAATATCCCCGCCTTTTTCTGGTGATCCCCACCTTTACCACTGAACTTCCTTTTTCCCTCCAGTGAATCTTCTTCTCCAGTCCCTGTCTTGGGAGCCATAAATGCCATAAGCTTTAGCAGTAAGGATTCAGGAATCTGGACAAGGGGATGCAACATAAATGGATACACTAGACAAGAAATATAAATTTAGAAGGCATGGGGGAAAGCCAGGTGGAGGCCTCGCCCATTATTGGAGTGAGCTCCCCAAATCTCAGGACCCATGGCTTTTTATTTTCTAGAATATACATTTGCCCTTTAGCAAAGCAAACAGACATCAATGGTAAGGTTTGGTAAAAAATAAAGGATTATCAGCTTAGGGGATCACCTTCAGCCAGTTGGCCAGCAGCAGGGTAATATAATGCTGATTTTTCAGCCCTGGTGAATATCAAAGTCCATCAGCCTTCTGAGGACTTCTCCCATTTATTATGACCTGCTGGTCTTAGCCTCCAGCAGACAGTGAAATTTGAATTACTTCTATTGATCATTTGCATCCACATTGTGCATGTTTTAAATCTCAGATAGCCGGGAGAAACCGTTTCCTTTATATAAGTAGAGAAAGGGGAAAGTATGAATCTCCCTCCCTCCACCACTGCATACATAGAGACACTCTTCCAGAATCTGTTAAATATTTGTAATCCTCTCACTGTCTTCTTTTCCATAAAGTGCAAGGGAAAACTTATCCTGGATGGATATAAGAGGAAGTTGGGAAGAATCCAGAAATTAAAAAGACAAACAGAAATAATATCTATCTCTTATCTTCAGTGCATCGAATAATTCACAAAGAGCTTTCACATATATTTTCAACTGAAAAGGCAGGTCAAGATTATTCAATCCAACTCAGCTGGAAAACAGACCTAAGAAGGTCAAGTGAAATACTTAAATTCATGAGACTGGTTAATATCATCCCTAAGAACCAAAGGAAAAGGAGAGGAAAGAAAGGGATACCTTTTAAAGGGGCAACAAGTTTAAATTTGGGTAAAGATGGTTAGGTCTTAAAGGGAGGTGCTTTTAGAAAGATGAACAGCACCTCCAATGCTTGGACCAAGAACAGGAAATTATTTTGAGTTTGAGTAGCTTGATATGAATTTCAGGCACCAAGAGGCTATGCACCTGTGTTGTCTAAACAGTAAGTATGCTGCCCTGTAACACTTATTAACACTCATACAATAAGTGTGGTGCATGATAACTCAGAATAGAGAGCAGAAGATAAAGACAGCTGTGTCCCTGGGTTTTGGGAGCAAGTGTTGGGACACTTGTGAGTGGCAACGTTAAATTTAGTACGAGTTATGTAAGTTCTATAGCCCAGCACCTGTGTACAATCATATTAAATCATATATACATGAAACCATTGACAACTGGAAAGTAACCCCCTGTCCTTCACACAATGTCCCATGTGGAGGAGACTGGCAAAAATGGTGAATGCTTGGTAGCACCTGACATGAAGTTTGTTCCTAATTAGACACACCACAACACTTATTTAGTGGATATTTGTATGCACCCTCCCATGCCTACTGCTCAAGTTACATGGATTCACAAACTTCAGTTGCACCATTTGCCTATTTAGGATCCGGGTATTCAAGGATTTTCAAGATCCGCCTCTGAACTACTGGCCCAGCCTTAACTTCCAATAATCTCCAACATAAACCCAAGTGTTTGCACCCAATGCATCTGCTCCTTGTTTCCTGAATATCCATACATAGCTCTACTTCCTCACATTTGCTGATGCCATTTACCTGACTTGGCACCAAATGAAAGCTCTGTTACACTAGTAAATTTCTCTTCCTTTTACCTCTTTTTTTTTATTACAATATAATGGATATGCAACACTGTAAGTTTAAGGCATACAACATGTTGATTTGATATCCTTATATATCAAATTACCATCTGTCACAACACATAGTTATCATTTTTTTTGTGATGAGAATATTTGAGATATGGTCACTTGATCTCACTCATAAGTGGAATCTAATGAATAAAATAAACTGATGAACAAAATAGATCCAGAGACATAGAAACATAGAAAAGACTGTCTAGTCTCAGAGGGAAGGCATGAGAGGGTGGGAAGAGATATAGCAAACAACTTGTATGCATATATGCTTAACCCATGGTCACTGACAATTGGGTGGTGAAGGCCTGAGGTGGAGGGGAAGGGTGCGCTAGAAGAGGTCAAATGGGGAAAAAATGGGAACATCTGTAATACTTTCAACAATAAAGATATTTTAAAAGATATAGTCACTTAGAAATTTTCAAGTGTATAATACAATATTGTTTTTTTTTAAATTAAATCTTTATTGTTCAGATTATTACATTTGTTCCTCTTTTTTCCCCCCATAACTCCCCTCCTTCCAGCTCCCACCCCACCCTCCACCCTCACTCCCCACCCACTGTGTTCATCCATAGGTGCATGATTTTTGTCCAGTCACTTCCCGCATCTCCCACACCCCTTTTTCCCCCAAGAATAGTCAGTCTATTCCCTTTCTATGTCCCTGATTCTATTATAATCACCAGTTCATTCTGTACATCAGGTTATTTATTCACTTGATTCTTAGATTCATTTGTTGATAGATGCATGTTTGTTGTTCATAATTTGTATCTTTACCTTTTTCTTCTTCTTCCTCTTCTTAAAGGATACCTTTCAGCATTTCATATAATACTGGTTTGGCGGTGATGAACTCCTTTAGCTTTTCCTTATCTGTGAAGCTCTTTATCTGACCTTCAATTCTGAATGATAGCTTTGCTGGATAAAGTAATCTTGGTTGTAGGTTCTTGGTATTCAGCACTTTGAATATTTCTTGCCATTCCCTTCTGGCCTGCAAAGTTTCTGTTGAGAAATCAGCTGACAGTCGTATGGGTATTCCCTTGTAGGTAATTGAGCCTCTTTCTCTTGCTGCTTTTAAGATTTTCTCTTTGTCTTTTGCTCTTGGCATTTTAATGATGATGTGTCTTGGTGTGGTCCTCTTTGGATTCCTTTTGTTTGGGGTTCTCTGCGCTTCTTGGACCTGTAAGTCCATTTCTTTCTCCAGGTGGGGGAAGTTTTCTGCCATTATTTCTTGAAATAGGTTTTCAATATCTTGCTGTCTCTCATCTTCTGGCACTCCAATGACTCTGATATTAGACCGCTTAAAGCTGTCCCAGAGGCTCCTTACACTATCTTCACACTTTCGGATTCTTTTTTCATTTTGCTTTTCCAATTGGGTGTTTTTTGTCGAATCTTTGGTTTGATTATTGTACTCCTCTGGTCTGCTATTGGGTATAATATTCTTTATTTCAGTCCGTGTATGCTTACTTTCTAATTTCTTTATCGTAGCATCGAGGGTCTCATTAGTTTTCGTGAGGCTCTGCACAAATTTATGGCAAGCCCTCAAAATTGCGATTCTTAGCTCCATATCCTCCATTTCTGTCATGTTTTTTTGTCTCCGCATCTTTTATGCTTTCTTGGTGCACCCCCTTGTGGTCTCTGTGCGCAGTCTTGTTCTAGCCAAGCCTTAATTGTTGTAGTTAACACTAGAGGGATTTGACCCCCAGGCCGACTGGCTATAGGAATCAGCTGTATGGAAAACGTCTGCCTTCTGGGGAGGCGCTAATCCAGCCTTTGCCTGAGGCGATCGGCAAATGGCTGTGCGCAGGCTTTGGGCGGGGCGGGATCAACAGGGCGGGCGGAGGGAGCAGTTATGGCCACGCTCAGTCCCGTTCCCAGAGGCTCTGCTTCTCAGAACCCCGGCAGCCACTGCAAACCTCGGAGAGAAAGCTGCCCTCAGGTTCCAACTGATGCCGGATAATCCCGCTTCTCCCGTTTGAGTCTGGGTCCCTAGAGACTCGCCCGGATCTGGAGCCCAGAGTCTGAGACTCCCTCCCTACAGAAAACGACAACCGCGCCCTCAGCCACCAGCCCGCTTTGCGCGCGCACCTCGGTACCTTCGTATTTTCCACACTGCCCCGCCTCTGAGCCTCGATTTGCTGTTCTCTTTCCTTCTAGTTGTAGAGTCTCTCTTCAGCCAGCCTTCCTGTGGTTCTGGGTGATGTCCGTTCAGTCTTTTAGTTGTATTTTTGAAATGGTTGTTTGCGGCAGCGGTCTCCGGTGTTTACCTACGCCGCCATCTTGGTCTCGCCAAGTGTATAATACAATATTGTTAACTATAATCACAGTGCTGTGCATTTAATTCCCAGAACCTATTTACCTTCTTAACTGCAACTTTGTACCCTTTGACCAATATATTCCAATTTCCCTATGCTCCAGGTCCTAGTTACCAGCATCTTGTTTTATGTTTATGTTTAAGGATTCTAACCTTTATGCTAGATTATTTCTGTTTTCCCTTCCTTCAATAAGTAAAGTCCAAGCACAAGTCTGATGCTTATCACACATAGAGTCAATGACTCACTTTGTCTTTCTCACCAAGTAACAATTACTAGAATTCTCCTCTCATTTTTGAAGCCACTAATTCAATATTTGCTGTCTATACAGTATAGTTTTTCTGAATTCATTTCCTGAATTTGTTCTCTAGTCTACCTAGATAGCTATGAATTAATTTCTAGATATCTAGAAGTAATGAGTAGTTTGTCCATTGTCCAAAACAGCACTTGAAGTCTACAGATTCACAAGGTCCCGCCTTATAGGGATCCTTTTGCCTCTGAGGCTTTTAATTCTCAGCTTTATGTTACAATCTACCACACAACAAGTGTCACTTCCACACCAGCAAACACTGGATACTCAAGAATGTGGTCCCAGAATGGAGATAGAAAAACACCAGGCTTCATGAAGGTGCTATGGTAGTTGTTTGGGCAACAACAAACCCAATTTTCCTCTGCTGAGATTACAAAGGCTAGAAGGACCAGTTGCCTCAAACAGCTCAGAGTGTGAACACAGGTCTGCACCACAGACCACTGGCTGCTTAGCTCAGGCTCAGGGTCTGGGGGATGGGCTTAGAGCAGCATGAGCACGTGACAGGGATGGTGCAGCAAAGGCCCTGCTGTGCTGCTGGAGAATGAAGCAGCTGGCAGGTGCAGTCGCTTCAGCAGGTGCCTAACAGATCAGATCATCCTTCATCCACTGGCGTCAGACTTCCTTGTAAGCCCACAGATTCTTCCAGAAATATCTAATGGGCACATTCTAGAAGAGTGCAATTATACAAAACCAGATTACACCAGAGTCCATGGCATTTTATGTTAACACCATCAGTGATCTATTTGTCTCCACAGTCTGGTCAGAGAAGAGGAAGCACAAAGATAATAAATTGGAAAAAAAAAGTGAGCAAGGCTTCTAGTCCTTTCTATTCAATAGGCTTAGTTTTTAAAAATTGTTAACTCTTTTATTTTGAGCAGTGTGAGCAGTAACAGAAAGAGCTTAGCTATGTAAGGAGAAAACAAATCAACACAGTGATATGAATGGGACAAGAACAACTCCCAAAGATATAAAAAGGTCAACTCTTTTGAACTTGAAGATCAACAGTGAAGAATGCCACACCTCGTCGTAGGGAGTGCAATGGGGTGTGTGCGGTGGTTTCTTGAGTTGAAGAATTTGACAAGCAGCAATGAAGTGGTCTGTATTGGAGGGTGATACTTGAAGGTCTGGGTTTCCAACAATTTTGTGGGTAGAATCTCAGAGTAAGGACTTTTATTTATTATTTTTTTATTGACACTCATACTTTGGTTGCTGCATCTACACACGGCTCCTGTGGAAGCTGGGGAGACAGGGATTTTGAAGTTGTCATGATTACAGCACTCAGCAGAATAGACATAGCACCCATGACATGAAGGAACAGTGAAGGATTTGTCTTTCTTGCGGTTCAAATTTTGGGTTAAAAGAATGAGACTATCATATAAAGGAGATGGGGAAATAAGTTAAAGACAAGGCACCTCACAGAGATAAAGAGGAATCAATGGCATGGTTAAGAAACAGGCATTTCATTTATGGGAATTATCAAATAACCTCACAAGCAAAAATCCACATTCAAATAACATTTCCCTCCATCCGAGGTCTGATAACAAACCAGCAAGCAAAGCATAAGCAAATTCTGCAGATAGGAACATGCAAAATCAAAATTGAGCTAGGGGAAAATTTGCATCCATATAGAGGTATTTTCTTGCATGAGACAATAGTGAGGCCAGTAACGTATTTTCTACTTGGAAATTATTGCAGAGATTCTGGGTCTGTGTGCAGGAAGATACTTTGCAGGGGAAGAATGATACCCAACCAACTCACTGTTTTCTTCATGACCATCTATCTGCTCGAGTCCTTGACAATAATTGTGCAGAGCAGCTTAATTGTTGCGGTGCTGAGCAGGGAGTGGGTGCAGGTCAAAAGGCTGTCACCTGTGGACATGATTCTCATCAGCCTGGGCGCCTGCCGCTTCTGTCTACAGTGGTCATCAGTGCTGCACAACTTTTGCTCCTATTTCAACCCTGACGATGACCTTTGGTACATAGGAATCCTCTGGGAATTTACTAATACTCTTACATTCTGGTTAACCAGCTTGCTTGCTGTCGTCTACTGCGTCAAAGTCTCTTCATTCACCTATGCCATCTTCCTCTGGCTGAGGTGGAGAATTTTGAGGTTGGTTCCCTGGCTGTTGCTGGGCTCTCTGATGATTTCCTGTGTGACAATCATTGATTCAGCTATTAAACATTACATCAAGAGTCGGTTAATCTTGCAATTACCTGGAAACAACACGGAGACTGAGACACTTATTTCATTCCTGGAGAAAAATTACGAACATACACATCTGGCAACGTTGTTCATTCCTTTCCTCCTGTTCCTGACCTCCACCATCTTGCTCATAGCCTCATTGTGCCAACACTTGAGGCAGATACGACATCACGTCACTGGCCATAGCAACTCCAGCATGAAAGCTCATGCCACTGCCCTGAGGTTTCTTGCCTTCTTCCTCATCTTCTTCACCTCTTACTTTTTTACCATAATCATCTCCACTACCTATAGTCTAACGCATGAGAATTCCTGGTTCTGGGCCTGCGAAACTATCATCTATGCTACAGTCTCTATTCATTTAACTTCACTAATGCTGAGTAGTCCTGCCTTGAAAAAGGTTTTAAAGGTAAGCTGCTGTGGCCCAAAGCTGCCTGAGGCTCCGGGTACAACAATACCCTAAGCAAATGGGAGCTTGCATTGATTCAACTAATACCTACATCCAGCTCTACTCTTCACAATCCTATGTGATAGTAATGTTCCGTAAATGCAAGCAAACACAAGCAAGCCTCATTCTCTTCCATTCCCACATCCAATCATCTCTAAACATCCAGTCTTTCTCTATTCTATGCCAGTCCTATCTTTTCCTCTCTACAGTCCCAGGTTGGTCACAACTTTCTCATGACTTCCCCATCTCTCCTCAGTCTTTTCAATCTCTGGAGTTTTACTCCCAGTGTACTCTACACAAGAGAGCCAAAATCATGATGTCCATTCATTACATTTATTTTATCCTTTTCATGACTACAAATTGCTTCACATATTAATATAAATAGTTCCCCCACAATAATTTATTGCCTCCACCCTGAAGGTTCTCCATATTAAGGTCCCAATTATTCAATTTTTCTAAATTTACTCAAGAAAATGTCTGGCCATCTTCCTTTCTCTCTGTTCTTTCTGGATCTTTATCCAATGGCATAACTTTTCTTATTTGTTTCTCTTCCACACAATGTGACTTTATTCCTTTAAAACTCAAGTCAAAACTTAACTCTTCTTTCATTTTCATTTGTCAAGACATTATATTCTCCCCAGAACAGCAAACTACATACCCAATCTAGATTCTTCCTAGAACATCTCCAAACATTGGCAACTTAACTGCCTCAATTGCATATGGTTTCCATTGGCAGGATTCTTGCCTCTCAATTGTACTAGAGTTTGGAACAAATTATCTAGAAAGATTCCCAGATTGAGACTTAGCTGGTTTTCTTCCAGATATAACCCAGATGTCATCTGGGAACTCTTCTTACTTCATAAAATCTGAGTGACATTTGCTTAAACTCTCTATACTCTTCTATTTCTTCCTCTGTAACAGTTCAAAACCCTCCCAAATTGACAAGAATATAGGAACCATATAGTAATCAATTATAAACCACTGATGGGACTTTTCTGTGTTTTAGAAGTCCTTTTCCACTTCCCCAACCCCCTTTTCCCTTCAGCTTATCTCAAAATCATTTTCTTTAAGACTCCGTCTCATCATCTCCCCATGGCATCTCTCTCCTCATTTTGGTCCTCTTCATCCTCACCTACTAGCAACAAGATACCTTGGTAACAGCCAACTCTCAGGCTTTTGTGTCTCAGCTTCCATCGCCCTCAGACATTTATTACGGTATTTTTCCTAAAGACAGCTTCATCTCTTAAGACTTCCTGGTGCCAGAAGTTAAGAATATAATTTTTATTCTCCTTTCATATATGTATTGGGCATATCTCGTAAACTGAACTTCTGAATCTGCCATTAGAAGACTGAAACACATCCGGAGAGAAAACCATCGTCTGGGGAAAGGAATGCAGGTATTTCAAGATTGACTATGAAAGGAACGTGTAGGCCCTGGAGTGGAAATTTCTGATCTGGTCTTGGGTAAGCCACTCTGACTTATCTCCCTGTCAAGTCATCCCTTGAGTTAATACTTGAAACTGAGGGTGTGAACTATAAGTACAAATGGAAAGACCACTTTAACCAAAGACACTGTGCCAATTGGCACATCTCAGCAACATCATTACCATTGCACATAAAGGGGAAATAAAGCCTATTTTCCCACTTTGCAGCAGCTCGCCATGCAGCCTTGGCATCTCCCAAGCTCCAGTGGTTGAACTATAGTAGAAGGTGGGATGGAACCTGGTGGATGCAGTGATGTCTGTGGAGCAGAGTCATAAATAGATGATGTGAGACTGAGGAGAAATAAAAGGTAGATACCAGCATTGAGTTATATTTCCAGAGACTTCTGGGAACACTTACTAGGCTGGTGAGGAGGTGGGTTGCAAGAGTTTAGTGTCCTGACAGAGTGAGTGGGACAGAGTCCAGTAGGCGCAGCCTTTCCCAGCAGGGGTCCAGGAATCTGGAGAAGGGGCTGCAACATAAATGGATACAATAGACAAGAATTATAAATTTAGAAGGCATGGGGGAAAGCCAGGTGGAGGCCTCACCCATTATTTTGACTAGGCTCCCAAAATCTCCCTACCCATGGCTTTTTATTTTCTAGAATATATATTTGCCATTTAGCAAAGCAAACAGACATCAATGGTAAGGTTTGATAGACAATAAAGAATTATCAGCTTAGGAGATCGTCTTCAGCCTTTTGGCCAGCAGCAGGGTAATATAATGCTGATTTTTTTCAGCCCTGCTGAATATCAAAGTCCATCAGCCTTCTGAGGACTTCTCCCATTTATTATGACCTGCTGGTCTTAGCCTCCAGTAGACAGTGAAATTTGAATTACTTCTATTGATCATTTGCATCCACATTGTGCATGTTCTAAAATCTCAGATAGCTGAAAGAAACCGTTTCTTTTATATAAGTAGAGAAAGAGGAAAGTATGAATCTCCTTCCCTCCACTACTGCATACACAGAGACACTCTTCCAGAATCTGTTAAATATTTGTAATCCCCTCACTGTCTTCTTTTCCATAAAGTGCAAGGGAAAATTTATTCTGGATGAGTATTAGAGGAATTGGGGAGAATCCAGAAATTAAAAAGACAAACAGAAATAATATCTACCTCTTATCTTGGGAGCATCGAATAATTCACAAAGAGCTTTTACATATATTTTCAACTGAAAAGGCAGGTCAAGATTATTCAATCCAACTCAGCTGGAAAACAGACCTAAGAAGTGAAATACTTAAATTCACGAGACTGGTTAATATCATCCCTAAGAACCAAAGGAAAAGGAGAGGAAAGAAAGGGATACATTTTAAAGGAGCAACAAGTTTAAATTTGGGGAAAGATGGTTAGGTCTTAAAGGGAAGTGCTTTCAGAAAGATGAACAGCACTTCCAATGCTTGGACCAAGAACAGGAAATTATTTTGAGTTTGAGTAGCTTGATATGAATTTCAGGCACCAAGAGGCTATGCACCTGTGTTGTCTAAATGGTAAGTATGCTGCCCTGTAACACTTATTAACACTCAAAAAGTGTGCTGCACAACTCAGAACAGAGAACAGAATATAAAGATGGTTGTGTCCCTGGGTTTTAGGAGCAAGTGTCGGGACACTTGTAAGTGGCAACGTTAAATTTAGTAGGAGTTATGTGACTTCTGTAGCCCAGCACCTGTGTACAAACATATATAAATCATATATACATGAAACCATTGACAACTAGAAAGTAACCCCCTGCCCTTCACACAATGTCCCATGTGGAGGAGACTGGCAAAAATGGTGAATGGTAGCACCTGACATGACGTTTGTTCCTAATTAAGCACATTACAACATTTATTGAGTGGATATTTGTATGCGCCCTGCCATGCCTACTGTTCATGTTACATGGATTCACAAACTTCAGTTGTACCATTTGCCTATTTAGGAGCCTGGTATTCAAGGATTTTCAAGATCTGCCTCTGAACTACTGGCTCAGCCTTAACTTCCAATAATCTCCAACATAAACCCAAGTGTTTGCACCCAATGCATCTGCTCCTTGTTTCCTGAATATCCATGCATAGCTCTACTTCCTCACATTTGCTGATACCATTTACCTGACTTGGCACCAAATGAAAGCTCTGTTACACTAGTAAATTTCTCTTCCTTTTACCTCTTTTTTTTTATTACAATATAATGGATATGCAACACTGTAAGTTTAAGGCATACAATATGTTGATTTGATTTCCTTATATATCGAATTATCATCTGTCACTTCACATAGTTACCATTTCTTTTTTTTGTGGTGAGAACATTTAAGATATAGTCACATGATCTCACTCATATATGGAATCTAATGAACAAAATAAACTGATGAACAAAATAGATCCAGAGACATAGAAACATAGAAAAGACTGTCTAGTCTCAGAGGGAAGGCATGGGAGGGTAGGAAGAGATATAGCAAAGAACTTGTATGCATATATGCTTAACCCATGGTCACTGACAATAGGGTGGTGGCCTGAGGTGGAGGGATGGGGTGTGGTAAAAGAGGTCAAATGGGGGGAAAATGGGAACATCTGAATACTTTCAGCAATAAAGATATTTTAAAAGATATAGTCACTTAGAAATTTTCAAGTGTATAATACAGTATTGTTAACTATAATCACAGTGCTGTGCATTTAATTCCCAGAACCTATTTACCTTCTTAACTGCAACTTTGTACCCTGTGACCAATATATTCCAAATTTTCCCTTGCTCCAGGTCCTAGTGACCAGCATTCTACTCTGTTTGTACAAGTTTGAATTTTTTATATTCCAAATCTAAGCAATATCATACAGTATTTGTCTTTCTCTGCCTGACATACTTCAATTAGTATAATATTATATTGTTGCAAATAATAGTATTTATTCCCTTCTTTATCATGGTTGAATAATATTTGTGTGTGTGAATGTGTGTGTCTGTGTGTGTTTTTGTGTGTGTGTTTCTGTGTTTGTGTGTGTGTGTGTGTGTGTGTGTGTGTGTGTAAGACAGAGAAAGAGAGAGAGAGAGCTACATAAATTGAGAATAGGAAAAGAAGGAATTTTTGGTAGGGATTAAATTGAATATATAGATGGCTTTGGGTAATATGGGCATTTTAGCAATATTAATTATTCCAATTCATGTCTGTTGAGATAGTGGTGGTTTAAGGCAATTTTCTAACCTGATAATCTTTTAACTATTTACCAAATTTTACCTTTGATATGCCTGTATGCATGGCTAAAGGGAAAATGTGTATTCAAGTAAATAAATAGTGAACCATGCCAGAAGTCGGTGTGCCTCTTCAAGAAAAATGTCTTTACCTGGCCCCTAATGCCTTCTATATTTGTTCGTTGGCCCTTCCTTCAGATCCTGAACCCATTGCTAATGTTGTGGCAAGAGAAGAAGGAAGAGGGATAGAGAGAGAAGCATTGATCACTTACCACCCCTATGCGCCCAGACTGGGGATCAGTCCTGCAACCTAGGTGCCTGTCCTGACCAGGAATTGAACCAACAACACTTTGGTGTATTGGATGATGCTCCAACCAACTGAGCCACCTGGACATGGCCAAGTGTAATATTTTAAGGCTATAGTTTACCTTTGCATCATGAGTTCAGGGGTTTCTTGTTTTATGTTTAAGAATTCTAACCTTCATGCTAGATTACTTCTGTTTTCCCTTCCTTCAATAATTAAAGTCCAGGGGTGATAAGCACAAGTCTGGTGCTTAAAACACATAGAGTCAATGACTCCCTTTGTCTTTCTCACCAAGTAACAATTACTAGAATTCTCCTCTCATTTTTGAATTCACTAATTCAATATTTGCTGTCTATACAGTTTAGTTTTTCTGAATTCATTTCCTGCATTTATTCTCTATCCTACCTAGATAGCTATGAATTAATTTCTAGATATCTAGAAGTAATGAGTAGTTTGTCCATTGTCCAAAACAGCACTCGAAGTCTACAGATTCACAAGTTCTCGCCTTAGAGGGATCCTTTTGCCTCGGAACCTTTTAATTCTCAGCTTTATGTTACAATCTACCACACAACAAGTGTCACTTCCACACCAGCAACACTGGATACTCAAGCATGTGGCCCCAGAATCGAGATAGAAAAACACCAGGCTTCATAAAGGTGCTATGGTATTTGTTTGGGCAGCTACAAACCCAATTTTCCTCTGCTGAGATTACAAAGGCTAGAAGTACTAGTTGCCTCAAACAGCTCAGAGTGTGAACACAGGTCTGCACCACAGACCACTGGCTGCTTAGCTCAGGCTCAGGGTCTGGAGGATGGGCTTAGAGCAGCATGAGCACGTGACAGGGATGGTGCAGCAAAGGCCATGCTATGCTGCTGGAGAAGGAAGCAGCTGGCAGGTGCAGTCGCTTCAGCAGGTGCCTAACAGATCAGATCATCCTTCATCCACTGGCATCAGACTTCCTTGTAAGCCCACAGATTCTTCCAGAAATATCTAATGGGCACATTCTAGAAGAGTGCAATTATACAAAACCAGATTACACCAGAGTCCATGGCATTTTATGTTAACACCATCAGTGATCTATTTGTCTCCACAGTCTGGTCAGAGAAGAGGAAGCACAAAGATAATAAATTGGATAAAAAAGTGAGCAAGGCTTCTAGTCCTTTCTATTCAATTGGCTTAATTTTTAAAAATTGTTTACTCTTTTATTTTGAGCAGTGTGAGCAGTAACAGAAAGAGCTTAGCTATGTAAGGAGAAAACAAATCAACACAGTGATATGAATGGGACAAGAACAACTCCCAAAGATATAAAAAGGTCAACTCTTTTGAACTGGAAGATCAATAGCAAAGGATGCCACAACTCGATGTATGGAGTGCAATGGGGTGTGTGCAGTGGTTTCTTGAATTGAAGAATTTGACAGGCACCTATGAAGTAGTCTGTATTGGAGAGTGATACTTGAAGGTCTGGGGTTCCAGCAATTTTGTGGGTAGAATCTCAGAGTAAGGACTTTTATTTATTATTTTTTTATTGACACTCATACTTTGGTTGCTGCATCTACACACGGCTCCTGTGGAAGCTGGGGAGACAGGGATCCTAAAATTGTCATGATTACAGCACTCAGTTAGCAGAATAGATAGAGCACCCAGGACATGAAGGAACAGTGAAGGATTTGTATTTCCTGTGGTTCAAATTGTAGGTTAAAAGAATGAGACTATCATTTAAAGGAGATGGGGAAATAAGTTAAAGACAAGACACCTCACAGAGATAAAGAGGAATCAATGGCATGGTTAAGAAACAGGCATTTCATTTATGGGAATAATCAAATAACCTCACAAGCAAAAATCCACATTCAAATAACATTTCCCTCCATCCCAGGTCTGATAACAAACCAGCAAGCAAAGCATAAGCAAATTCTGCAGATAGGAACATGCAAAATCAAAATTGAGCTAGGGTTGATTTGCATCGATATAGAGGTATTTTCTTGCATGAGACAATAGGCCAGGAATGTATTTTCTACTTGGAAATTATTGCAGAGATTCTGGGTCTGTGAGTAGGAAGATACTTTGCAGGGGAAGAATGATACCCAACCAACTCACTGTTTTCTTCATGACCATCTATCTGCTCGAGTCCTTGACAATAATTGTGCAGAGCAGCTTAATTGTTGCGGTGCTGAGCAGGGAGTGGGTGCAGGTCAAAAGGCTGTCACCTGTGGACATGATTCTCATCAGCCTGGGCGTCTGCCGCTTCTGTCTACAGTGGTCATCAGTGCTGCACAACTTTTGCTCCTATTTCAACCCTGACGATGACCTTTGGTACATAGCAACCATCTGGGAATTTACTAATACTCTTACATTCTGGTTAACCAGCTTGCTTGCTGTCGTCTACTGCGTCAAAGTCTCTTCATTCACCTACGCCATCTTCCTCTGGCTGAGGTGGAGAATTTTGAGGTTGATTCCCTGGCTGTTGCTGGGCTCTCTGATGATTTCCTGTGTGACAATCATTGTTTCAGCTATTAAACATTACATCAAGAGTCAGTTAATCTTGCAATTACCTGGAAACATCACGAAGACTGAGACACTTAGGACATTCTTAGAAAAATATTACATAGGTCAGCATCTGGCAACGTCGTTCATTCCTTTCCTCCTGTTCCTGACCTCCACCACCTTGCTCATAGCCTCATTGTGCCAACACTTGAGGCAGATACGACATCATGACACTGGCCACAGCAACTCCGGCATGAAAGCTCATGCCACTGCTCTGAGGTTTCTTGCCTTCTTCCTCATCTTCTTCACCTCTTACTTTTTGACCATAATCATCTCCACTAAATACATCCTAAGGCATAAGACTTCCTGGTTCTGGGCCTGCGAAACTATCATCTATGCTACAGTCTCTATTCATTTAACTTCACTAATGCTGAGTAGCCCTACATTGAAAAAGGTTTTAAAGGTAAGCTGCTGTGGCCCAAAGCTGCCTGAGGCTCCAGATACAACAATACCCTAAGCAAATAGGAGCTTGCATTGATGCAACTAATACCAACAACCAGCTTTACTCTTCACAATCCTTTGTGATAGGCACAGAGTCTCCCTCCTCCACCACTGCTGCCTCCTTCTTCTGCTGCTCCTGGTGCTGCTTGTGTGTTCTTTTGGTGCAGACCTGGTACCTCTTTTGTGAAACCTCTGGCACTCGCCATGGCCGATGAAAAGCCCAAGGAAGGAGTCAAAACTGAGAACAACGATCATATTAATCTGAAGGTGGCAGGGCAGGATGGTTCTGTGGTGCAGTTTAAGATTAAGAGGCATGCACCACTTAGTAATCTAATGAAAGCCTATTGTGAAGGACAGGATTTGTCAATGAGGCAGATCAGATTCTGATTTGACGGGCAGCCAATCAATGAAACAGACACACCTGCACATTTGGAAATGGAGGATGAAGATACAACTAATATGTTCCAGCAGCAGACAGGAGGTGTCTACTAAAAAGGGAACCTGCTCCTTTACTCCAGAACTCTGTGCCTCCAGACCAAGAAGACATTCTCAATTAGAAAACTGCAATTTGGTTTCAACACATCTGACTACTACAGTATAGTTTTCTCTATTCTTTCATTCCCCCCTTCCCCATTCCTTTATTGTACACAAAGTAACTGATGTATGTGCAGAAGCATTTGAATTTTTTTCAACTAAATGGCCAATGGTATGTTTTGATCTACATCAAATGAGATGGGATGGGGGAAAAAAATACTAGTTCTGTGAAAACACCCCCTTTCTTCATTAGTGTCATGCTCATCCAACTCTTATCTTTATATTCCAATAAGTTATTTTGCTCTCACTGTTTAACAAAAAAAGAACAACATAAAAATTCTTGCATACCTTGTTTGATTGGAGAATTTTAATGTTTTTCATTTATCATTGAAAAACCAAGGACAATTTTATAATTTTTTTGTATGTAGCTGTTACATGTAGGGCAATCTGTCTTTAGGTAGGGATAAATTACTCTAAAAAAAAAAAGAATCCTAGATAGTTTTCCCTTCAAGTCAAGTGTCTTGTTGTTTAAATAAACTTCTTTTTTTAAAATATATTTTATTGATTTTTTACAGAGAGGAAGGGAGAGGGATAGAAAGTTAGAAACGTTGATGAGCGAGAAACATTGATCAGCTGCCTCCTGCACGCCCCCTACTGGGGATGTGCCAGCAGCCAAGGTACATGCCCTTGACCGGAATCGAACCCGAGACCCTTGAGTCCACAGGCTGACGCTCTATCCACTGAGCCAAACCAGCTAGGGCTAAATAAACTTGTTTAAAATGAAAAAAAAAAAGAAAGAAAAAACAATCCTATGTGATAGTAATGTTCCCTAAATACAAGCAAGACCAAGCAAGCCTCGTTCTCTTCCATTCCCACAGCCATTCATCTCTAAACAGCCAACCTTTCTCTATTCTATGCCGCTCCTATCTTTTCCTCTCTACAGTACCCAGGTTGGCCACAACTTTCTCATGACTTCCCCATCTCTCCTCAGTCTTTTCAATCTCTGGAGTTTTACCCCCAGTGTATTCTATATAAGAGAGCCAAAATCATGATGTCCATTCATTATATTTATTTTATCTTTTTCATGACTGCCAATTGCTTCACACATTAATAGAAATAGCTTCCCCACAATAATGTATTGCCTGCACCCTGAAGGTTCTCCATGCTAAGGTCTCAATTAATCAATTTTTCTAAATTTAGTCAGGAAAATGTCGGGCCATCTTCCTTTCTCTCTGTTCTTTCTAGACCTTTATCCAATGGCACAACTTTTCTTATTTGTTTCTCTTCCACACAATGTGACTTTATTCCTTTAAAACTCAAGTCAAAACTTAACTCTTCTTTCATTTTCATTTGTCAAGACATTATATTCTCCCCAGAACAGCAAACTACATACCCAATCTAGATTCTTCCTAGAACATCTCCAAACATTGGCAACTTAACTGGCTCAATTGCATATGGTTTCCATTGGCAGAATTCTTGCCTCTCAATTGTACTAGAGTTTGGAATAAATTATCTAGAAAGATTCCCAGATTGAGACTTAGCTGGTTTTCTTCCAGATATAACCCAGATGTCATCTGGGAACTCTTCTTACTTCATAAAATCTGAGTGACATTTGCTTAAACTCTCTATACTCTTCTATTTCTTCCTCTGTAACAGTTCAAAACCCTCCCAAATTGACAAGAATATAGGAACCATATAGTAATCTATTATAAACCACCTATGGGACTTTTCTCTTCTTTATAAGTCCTTTTCCACTTCCCCAATCCCCTATTCCCTTCAGCTTATCTCAAACCCTGTTTCTTTTTTTTTTTTTAATATTTTTTATTGATTTTTTACAGAGAGGAAGGGAGAGGGATAGAGAGTTAGAAACATCGATGAGAGAGAAACATCGACCAGCTGCCTCCTGCACATCTCCTACTGGGGATGTGCCTGCAACCAAGGTACATGCCCTTGACCGGAATCGAACCTGGGACCCTTCAGTCCGCAGGCTGAAGCTCTATCCACTGAGCCAAACCGGTTTGGCACAAACCCTGTTTCTTGTAGGACTCCATCTCCCCATCTTCCCATGGCATCTCTCTCATTATTTCTTTCCTCTTCACCCTCACCTACTAGCAACAAAGTATCTTGGTCACAGCCAACTCCCAGGCTTTTGGGTCTCAGCTTCCATCTGCTTCAGGCATTTATTGGGGTGTTTTTCCTAAAGACAGTTTCATCTCTTAAGACTTCCTGGTGCCAGAAGTTAAGAATATAATTTTTTTTCTTCTTTCATATATGTACTGGGCATATCTGGTAAACTGAACTTCTGGATCTGCCATTAGAAGATTGAAACACATCCGGAGAGAAAACCATCCTATGGGGAAAAGAATGCAGGTATTTCAAGCTTGAGTATAAAAGAAACATGTAGGCCCTAACCGGTTTGGCTCGGTGGATAGAGCATCGGGCTGCGGACTGAAAGGTCCCAGGTTCGATTCCAGTCAAGGGCATGTACCTTGGTTGCAGGCACATCCCCAGTAGGAGGTGTGCAGGAGGAGCTGATCGATGTTTCTCTCTCATTGAAGTTTCTAGCTCTCTATCTTCTCCCTTCCTCTCTGTAAAAAATCAATAAAATTTATAAGAAAAGAAAAGAAACATGTAGGCCCTGGAGTAGAAATTTCTGATCTGGTCTTGGGTCTATCACTCTGATTTGTCTCCCAGTCAAGTCATCACTTGAGTTAATATTTGAAACTGAGGGTGTGAAATATAAGTACAAACTGAAAAACCACTTTATCCAAAGACACTGTGCCAACTGGCATATCTCAGCAGCAGCTCACCATGCAACCTTGTCATCTTCCACACTCCAGTGATTCAACTATCGTAGAAGGTGGGATGGAACCTGGTGGATGCAGTGATGTCTTTGGAGCAGAATCGTAACTAGATGATGTGGGACTGAGGAGAAATAAAAGGTAGATATCAGCATTGTGTTATCTACCCAGAGACTTCTGGGAATGCTTAGGAGGCTGGTGAGGAGATGGGTTGCAAGAGTTTAGTATCCTAACAGAATAAGTGGGACAGAGGCCAGTGAAATTTGAATTACTGCTATTGATAATTTGCATCCACATTGTGCATATCCCAAAATCTCAGATAGCTGTAAGAAACCATTTCCTTTATATAAGTAGAGAATCAGGGAAGTATGAACCCCCTTCCTCCACTACCACACACACCGACACATTCTTCAAGAATCTGTTAAATAATTGTAATACTCTCACTGTCTTCTTTTCCATAAAGTGCAAGGGAAAACTTATCCTGGGTGAGTATTAGAAGAAGTTGGGGGGAATCCAGAAAAAAAACACACAGAAATACTATCTATCTCTTATCCTGGGGGCACCTAATAATTCACAAAGAGCTTTTACACATATTTTCAACTGAAAGGGCAGGTCAAGATTATTCAATCCAACTCAGCTGAAAAACAGACCTAAGAAGGTCAAGTGAATGACTTAAATTCACAAGACTGGTTAATATCATCCCTGAGAACCAAAGGAAAAAGAGAGAAAACCAAGGGGATACATTTTAAAGGAGCAAAGAGTTTAAATTTGGGGAAAGATGGTTAGGACTTAAAGGGAGGTGCTTTTAGGTAGAAGAACAGCACCTCCAATGCTTGGACTAAGAACAAGGACATTCTTTTGAGTTTGAGTAGCTTGATATGAATTTCAGGCACCAAGAGGCTATACACCTGTGTTGTCTAATCGGTAGATGTTATGCCCTGTAACATTTATTAACACTCATGCAAAAAGTGTGCTGCATGATAACTCAGAACATACAGGGAGCATAAGATAAAGACGGTTGTGTCACTGGCTTTTCGGAGCAAATAATCAGGGCACTTGTGAGTGGCGAGATTAAATTTAGTAGGAGTCATGGGACTTCTATAGCCCAGCACCTGTGTACAAACATATAAATCATGTATACATCAAATATTGACAACTGGAAAGTAACCCCCTGCCCCTCACACAATGTCCCATGTGGAAGAGATTGGCAAAAATGGTGAATTCTTGGAGGAACCAAGATGGTGGCATATGTGAACACCTGTACTTGCTGCCTCTCACAACCACATCAAAATCACAACTAAAAGAGAGAACAACTATCATCCAGAACCACAGGAAAGCTGACTGAGTGGAAGTTCTACAACTAAAGAGGTAAAGAAGAAAGCGCTTTGAGACTGGTAGGAGGTGCAGAGGCAAAGAACAGCCTGGCACCCGGGAATGCTGCTCTTTTCATCAGGACAGGGATACAAGCTCCCACTTGCTCTGAACTCCAGTTCTGGGTGAGACTCTGGGGGACCCAGACACATACGGGGTGAAACTGGACTTCTGGCATTGGGACAAGAATGCGAGGGCGGCTTTCTTTCAGATGGAGGTGTGTGCAGCCATCATTGTTCCTGCGCCAGGACCTCACCAGTGCAGGGCTGACTGGCAGCCATTGCTATTTGCTCTGCCCTGGTGATTCCCTGAGACCACACCCCACCCAAGTTACAACCCCATGCAAGCTCTGTGCAACGGCTATGGCATATGAATGGCCTGTCCTTTCTCAGCCTAAAACCTGTTAAACAAGCAGCAGATGAGTCAGGTAGTCCCAAAGCAATTAATCCAGCAGCAGTAGCCCACCTTGCTACACAGTTGGGTTTCATCTGAGCACTTCCAAACCCGATACAAAGAGGAGGAATCTGCAGATCTCTCTGTAGCTCCTGCTGGGTGGGTCCAGGCAGTGGCCGACTTTGCACCTCCTTGGCGATCCAAGAGCCAGATACCCAGTGATCAGTGTGAGACCATACCAGATTATAACTCTTCACATGCAGAAGTGACACTCTCAAGGGGCAGACTCAGTGAGCACCAAAGGCCCATTGAAGCAAGTCCTGCCCCATAAGGGTGTCTCCTGCACAGCAGCTCTTCAATTGTAGACACAAGGAAGCAGCCAAAATGTGGAGACAAAAAAAACATGTCACAAATGAAATGGTTGAAAGCAAAATACTGGATATAGAGTTTAAAACCACAGTTATAAGGTTACTCAAGAATCTTCTAGAAACCTCTGAAGAACTTAGTGAGACCTTCAAGGATCTTAGTGATAATACCAAAAAAATGGAAAAGGACCAGTCAGAAATTAAGCATACACTAACTGATATAAAGAATAATATACAGAGATTCAACAGTAGACTAGAGGATCCCAAGAATCAAGTGAAAGATTTGAAATATGAGGAAGCAAAAACACTCAACCAGAAGAGCAAAAAGAAAAAAAAATAATCCAAAAATATGAAGATAGTGTAAGAAGCCTCTGGGACAACTTCAAGTGTACCAACATCCAAATTATGGGGGCACCAGAAGAAGAGAGAAAGCAAGATATTGAAAACCTATTTGAAGAAATAATGACAGAAAATTTCCCCTATCTGGTGAAAGAAATAGACTTACAAGTCCAGGATGCACAGAGAACCCCAAACAAGAGGAATCCAAAGAGGACCACACCAAGACGCAGCATAACTAAAATGTCAAGGGAAAAAGACAAAGAGAGAATCTTAAAAGCAGCAAGAGAAAAAGTTTGTTACCTACAAGGGAGTACCCATACAACTATCAGCTGATTTCTCAACAGAAACTATGCAGGCCAGAAGGGAGTAGCAAGAAATATTCAAAGTGATGAATACCAAGAACCTACAACCAAGATTACTCTACCCAGCAAAGCTATCATTTAGAATTGAAGGTCTGATAAAGAGCTTCACAGACAAGAAAAAGCTAAAGGAGTTCATCACCATCAAACCAGTATTATATGAAATGCTAAAGGGTATTCTTTAAGAAGAGGAAGAAGAAGAAAAAGGTAAAGATAAAAAATTATGACAACAAATATATATATATATCAAGTGAATGTAAAAATCAAATAAATAAAAAATCTGATGAACAGAACAAACTGGTGAATGTAATAGAATAAGGGGCATAGAAAGGGAGTGGACTGACAATTCTCAGGGGGAAGGGGGTGTGGTAGATTCAGAAAGAGATTGAACAAAGAGCTTACACCTATGGATGAGGACAGTGAGGGGGCGAGGGTCTGGGGTGGGTTGGGAACCAGGTGGAGGTTAGCTATGGTGGGGGTGGGGGGCGGAGAGGAACATCTGTAATAATCTGAACAATAAAGATTAAAAAAAATGGTGAATTCTTGGTAGCACCTGACATTAAGTTTGTTCCTAATTAGACACAACACAAAATTTATTTAGTGGATATTTGTATGCCCCTTCCAATGCATACTGTTCATCTTACATGGGTTCAAAAACTTCAGTTGCACCACTTGCCTATTTAGGAGCCTGGTATTCAAGGATTTTCAAGATCTACCTCTGAACTACTGGCCCAGCCTTAACTTCCAATAATCTCCAACATAAACCCAAGTGTTTGCCCCCAATGCATCTGATCCTTGTTTCCTGAATATCCATGCATAGCTATACGTTCTTATATTTGCTGATGCCATTTACCTGACTTGGCACTAAATGTAAGCTCTATCACACTAGTAAATTTCTCTTCCTTTTACCTCTTTTTTTTTATTACAATATAATGGATATGCAACACTGTAAGTTTAAGGCATACAACATGTTAATTTGATATTCTATATAGAACTATGATTCCCACCATAGTGTTAGGTAGCAGCTACATCACATCACAGAATTATGATTTCTTTTTTTGTGGTGAGAACATTTAAGATATAGTCACGTGATCTCACTCATATGGGGAATCTAATGAACAAAATAAACTGCTGAACAAAATAGATCCAGAGAGAGAAAACCAAGATGGCAGCATAGGTAAGCACCAGAGATTGATGCTTAGCACAACCACTTCAAGAATACAACTAAAAGACAGAATGGACATCATCCAGAACCACAGGAAGGCTGGCTGAGTGGAAATTCTACAACTAGAAGGAAAGAGAAAAGCATATCGAGACTCAGAGGAGCTGCGGTGCGGAAGTAAAGTACAGAGGTACGGAGGCGCACGTGGAGAGGGTTGGCGGCTGAGGACATGGTTGTCTTTTTCAATTGGTAGGGAGTCTCAAGCTCTGAGCTCCAGTTCCAGGCGAGTCTCTGGGGACCCAGGCTCATACAGGAGAAACTGAACTGTCTGGCATCAGTCGGAACTCGAGGGCAGCTTTCTCTCGGAGGTGCTTGCAGCGATTGCCAGGACACTGAGAAGCGAGGCCTCTGAGGGCAGCCATAGCTGCTTGCTCCACCTTTTTGATCCCCTGGGACCCCCGCCCCACCCAAGCTGTGCGCCGGCTTTTGCATATGAAAGGCCTGGCCCTTTGCAATCTGAAAATTACCTAACAAACTTGCAGCTGGCCCAAGGCCCCAGGGCAACTTGCACTGCTTCTCAGCTGAGCTCCTGCTGGGTAGCCTCAGGCAGAGACTAGATTAGCACCTCCTTAGAGATCAGGAGCCAGTGTGCCCGGTGTTCAGAGTGGGACCATCCAGATTGCAGCTCCTCGAATCCATAAAGGACACACTCAGGGGGCAGACTCAGTGACCACAAAAGCCCCACTAAAGCAAGTCTTGACCCAGAGGGGTGTTTCCAGCACAGAAGTTCTCCCACTGCAGACACAGCTGATTCTCACAGCCAATTGGCCTGGAGGTCAATTCCTCCCAGTGATACCTACAACAATCAAGGTTTAACTACAACAAGACTGTGCACAAAGCCCACAAAGGGGTGCACCAAGAGTGTCCACCTCAGGTAATTGGGGAGGCTGAGCCACTGGGCCCTATAGGACACCTAGCACACAAAGCCACTCTATCAACACAGGGAAGCATAAAAAATGCAGAGACAAAGAAACAGGACACAAATGACAGAAATGGAGGAAAGCAAACTAATGGATATAGAATTCAAAACCACACTTTTAAGGTTTTTCAAGAACTTTCTAGAAACCGCCGATAAATTTAGTAAGACCCTCAAAAAGTCTGGTGAGACTGCCGATAAATGTAGTGAGATCCTCAAGAAATCTAGTGAGACCCTCAAGGTTATGAAAAAGGACCAACTAGAAATTAAGCATACACTGACTGAAATAAAGGATATTATGCAGAGTTCCAACAGCAGACTAGAGGATCGCAAGAATCAAGTCAAAGATTTGAAATACAAAGAAGCAAAAAACACCCAACTGGAAAAGCAAAATGAAAAAAGAATCCAAAAATATGAAGATAGTGTAAGGAGCCTCTGGGACAGCTTCAAGCGTACCAACATCCAAATTATAGGGGTGCCAGAAGAAGAGAGAGAGCAAGACATTGAAAACCTATTTGAAGAAATAATGACAGAAAACTTCCCCTATCTGGTGAAAGAAATAGACTTCCAAGTCCAGGAAGCACAGAGAACCCCAAACAAAAGGAATCCAAAGAGGACCACACCAAGACACATCATAATTAAAATGCCAAGAGCAAAAGACAAAGAGAGAATCTTAAAAGCAGCAAGAGAAAGATAGTCAGTTACCTACAAGGGAGTACCCATACGACTGTCAGCTGATTTCTCAACAGAAACTTGGCAGGCCAGAAGGGAGTGGCAAGAAATATTCAAAGTGATGAATGCCAAGAACCTACAACCAAGATTACTTTATCCAGCAAAGCTATCATTCAGAATTGAAGGTCAGATAAAGAGCTTCACAGATAAGGAAAAGCTAAAGGAGTTCATCACCTTTAAGAAGAGGAAGAAGAAGAAAAAGGTAAAGATACAAATTATGAACAACAAATACACATCTATCAAGTGAATCTAAAAATCAAGTGAATAAATAATCTGATGAACAGAATAAACTGGTGAATGTAATAGAATCAGGGGCATAGAAAGGGAGTGGACTGACTATTCTTGGGGGAGAAAGAGGTGTGGGGGATGCGGGAAGAGACTGGACAAAAATCGTGCTCACAGTGGAGGCGGGGCCCTGTGGCCACTCCGCATGGTGAGGCCTGGGGGTCCTGTGGCTCTGTGCAACAGGAAGCAGGTCCCAGCGGAGGAGGCAGGTCACTGTAGGGGCAGGCAGTTGGGGGCAATCAGGCTGGCAAGGGAGGGCAGTTGGGGGCGATGGGGTTGGCAGGGGAGGGCAGTTGGGGGCAATCGGCCGGCAGCGGAGCAGTTAAGGGGTGATCAAACTGGCAGGCAGAAGCAGTTAGGGGCAATCAGGCAGGCAGGCAGGCGAGTGGTTAGGATCCAGCAGTCCTGCATTGTGAGAGGGATCCCAGATTGGAGAGGGTGCAGGCTGGGCTGAGGGACACCTCCCTCCGGTGCACTAATTTCATGCATTGGGCCTCTAGTATAATATAGTATTGTTAACTATAATCACAGTGCTGTGCATTAGATTCCCAGAACCTATTTATCTTCTTAACTACAACTTTGTACCCTTTGACCAATATATTCCAAATTTCCCAATGCTCCAGTCCCTGGGTACCAGCATTCTACTCTGTACAGGTTTGGCTTTTAAATATTCCAAATCTAAGCAATATCATACAGTATTAGTCTTTTTCTGTCTGACATACTTCACACCTTCAGGCCCATTCATATTGTTGCAGATAACAGGATTTATTCCCTTCTTTCTCATGGTTGGATAATGTGTGTGTGTGTGTGTGTGTGTGAGAGAGAGAGAGAGAGAGAGAGAGAGAGAGAGATCTTCATAAGTAGAGAATAGGAAAAGAACGAATTTTGGTAGGGATTGCATTGAATCTATAGATGGCTTTGGATAGTATGGGCATTTTAGCAATATTAATTCTTCCAATTCATGTACACAGAATATTTCCAGTTTTTTGTTTCTTCTTCCATTTTTTTCATCAAAATCTTGTAGTTTTCAGTGTACAGATCATTCACCTCTTTGATTAAATATATTTCTAAGTATTTTTTTATTTTTGGTGCTATTAGGAATGGGATTATTTTCTTTATTTCTCATTAAATAGTTCATTGATAGTGTACAGAGTCATAACTGATTCCTGTATGTTGCATGTGCATCCTACAATGTGGGAGGCCCCGTGCCAGGGAAGGTGCCATGGCTTTCTTTTAAGTCATGTTGACTAAACCCAAGGCTTGGGCATAGCCCTTCCTTGGGGGCATTTCTGGCCAAAAGGTGAGAATGCCTTCAGCTCAACTCTTCAAAGCCCAGGTGTGGGGAATGGGTTTTTATTATGTAAATCCAGTCAAGTACCAGAAATACCTCCCTTATCTTGAGTTTTAGTGAAACCTGATATTTTGGGAAATTGGGACTATAAAATAAACGGGCTGCTTTGGAACTTGGTCTTTCTGCTTCTCTGCCAGAAGAGGACAGAAGCCCACCCAGGCCCAGCTGTACTTCCTATTTTGTGTCTGTCTTTCATTTTCTCCATCCCCAATACACCTCCATTTGAAGGAACTGGTTCACGCTCTCTTTCCCGTGTGGGATGCGGAGAAGGGAGCCCCACGCCCCAGAACACTACAACTTCACCAAATTCATTGATTGGTTCCAACAGTTTTTTGGTTGAGTCTTTAGGATTTTCTACTTATAAAATTATAGCATCTGCAAATAAAGACAATTTTACTTTTCCCTTTCAAATTTAGTTGCCTTTTATTTCTTTATTTCACCTTTATCTTATTCCAGTACTACTAGTACGTTGAATGAGAGCAATAAAAGTGAGCACCCTTGTCTTGTTTCTGATCTTACAGGAAAAATTTTCAATCTTTACTGTTGATCATGATTTTAGCTGTGGGTTTGTCACGTATAACCGTTATTATATTGAGGTACGTTCCTTATATACACAATTTGCTGAGGGGGTTTATCATAAAAAGATGGTGAATGTTGTCAAATGCTTGATCTGCATCTATTGAGATAATATTTTGATTTTTATATTGCATTATATTAATATGGTTTATCACATTTATTGATTTGTATATGTTGAGTCATCTTTGCATCCCAGGGATAAATCCCTCTTCATCTTGGTGTGTGATCCTTTTAATGTGCTGATAAAGTTGGTTTGCCAGTATTCTGTTGAGGATTTTTGCATCTATATTCATCAGTGTTCTTGTCTGGTTTTAGTATCAGGGTAATGTTGGCCTCATAAAATAAGTTTGGAAGCATTCCCTCCTCTTTAATTTATTGGAAGTGTTTGAAAAGATTGCTGTTAATTCTTTAAATGTTTGGCAGAATTCACCAGTAAAACCACCTGGTCATGGGCTTTTCTTTCTTGGGACTCTTTTTTCTTTATTACTGATTTAATCTCCTTATGTGCTTGGGTGAGGGACTGAGGCATGGAAGGGTTTCAGAATGTGCTAGGGGGAGGGATGGAGGCATGGAAAGGTTACCTATTGTATTAGGGTCCGGGATTGTGACAGAGAAAAATTGCTAGATTGTCTCAGAAAACAATGTATTATGATTCAACCCAGCCAGGTGTGACTCCGTTTACCTCCCCATTCATACTTGTAAACTTTGTATGAACCCTGCCAGTGCCAGGAAATGCTTTGTAGTGTTACAGATAAAAGGCTTTGCTGTACCCTCGGTCAGCACTGCGGTATGAGGTTCCCTACAGGAGGGGATGTACTGTAGTCAGCTGGCCAGCTTAATAAAGGCTCCTAAATTTAAATTCTGAGTCAGTGGTCTATCTCGCTGAGCGAACCCATAGCATTTATTCATTATTGATCTGTTCATATACTCTTCATGACTCAGTCTTGGTAACTTTCATGTTTCTAGGAATTCCTTCTAGGTAACCCATTTGTTGGCATATAATTGTTCATAATAGCTTCTTATGATCCTATATATTTCTGTGGTATCAGTTGTAATGTCTCCTATTTCATTTCTGATTTTGTCTTCTCTCCTTTTTCTTAGTCTAGCTAAAGATTTGTCAATTTTATCTATTAAAAAAACAGCTCTCAGTTTTGTTGATCTTTCCTATTGTATTTCTAGTTTCTCTTTCATTTATTTTTGCTGTGATCTTTGTTGTCTTTCCTTCTGCTTACTCTGGCCTTATTTTGTTCTTCTTTTCCTGGTTCTTTGAGGTGTAAAGGTAGGTTGAGATCTTTCTTTTCTCAATATATACATTTATCACTTTAAACTTCCCTATAAGAAAGAGGCTATGGGTTTCACAATGGGGCAAGAGCTGAGAGGAGTTTAGGAGAAGTGTCCCTTCCTTATCAATGAATGGTTGAGTTCCGTAGTCCTCTCAGGCTCCTGAAGAACAGGAAACAGCCTGCATTTGGACTCCTTTCCCAACAGAGGGCACCAATGGCCATATTACAATAGCACCAGTCAATTAACACTTAAATTTTATTTCTTCCACCTCCTCAACTCCATTGTCCTATAAAGGCAAGAAGAAGAGGCAGTAGAGGAGTGAAAAATTGAATTCTCACTTTCTTCCCTGCTAATCCCCAACCTCTATGTTAGAGCTCCGATAGGGGGAAAGATAAAGACTTTAATTAGATATAACATTAATGTTTTGATTTAGACTCTTTATAATCTGCACATAACAAACCTGTGGAATCTATAATGCCATTAAGAGATGAGAAAGAATGAATGATCTCTGGAATATGTTTGAAGGCATTGGTTAAAGAAAAACTTTTTTCATCGGAACTCAGTCTATCCAATAAATTTATTGCACGATACATAAAAGTCAGGAAGGTGCTAAATACCTTCACATTTTCTCTGAGATTTCTCGTCAGATACTGTGTATTACATTCCCCTTATAAAATGACCCTGAGATAAATTCCTTTCTCGGGAGCTAAACCAAAGACTAAGGTAAGAGCTTACCTCGATGATCCTTCATTTTCCAGCCACAGTGGCCCTTAAGATTCTCTCTACCTAAATCCAGATAGAGCAGCCTTAAGTTGTGGGCTTGATCACAATACCTTTGCACACAGTGAGGGGGAACCCAAGAAGTTACAAATTTGATAGCTTTAGATGCATAGTTGATAGGCTTGGTAATTAATGCGGGTAGAAAGCTATTGTTCCAGGGACTGGAATGTATGAGTGGACCTGCCTGACTTCAGGAGACCCACAAGCAATTCGACCTTTGTGCCCCGTGGAGGACTGCAAGTGACCAAGACATTATCTGAGCCATTGTGCTCCAGGGAGAGAACATCAGCCGCCCAGGGTGCAGACAAAGAATCACCCGTCAGCAGATGAAGAGTCACTCAGAAAAGCACCCACTGCAGCTTTTGTCTGATGAACATTTTCTCCTAAATTCCAAACCATTTACCTACACTTTTCTTCTCCTTATAAAAAAAGGCTGGCTTGAGATGAGATGTAAGACAGTCTTTTAAGGTACATAACCCGCCGTCTTCTCAGATTGCCAGCCATCTGAATAAAGAGCCCGTAAAGATTCAATTCTTGCCCCTACGTATCGGCTCTGGTAGTGACAGGCAGCACAAACTCTGATTTTTCTGGTTTCAATAGGAATTCAAGAGCAAAACACTGAGTTCTGCTGTTTACGTTTCTATTTTATTAATGATGTTCTTTTGTGTCACTGGTCCTCATTGTTCGTGCATTTCTACTATAAATTGTGGTAAGTTCTTTCCGGAAATTGGTCTTAGGGAAGATAAAGAAAGAGCAAGAAATGAAAGAAAGGCTCCAAAGATAATAGTATAAGTAGCATTGTCGCAATAAAACAATCATGACATTACTGCAATTGTAAACCAATTTTTAAAAATTACCCAGGTTTACTTTTATTCTAGAAATGCACATTAAAGAAAAGAGTTTGGGAACTCTTTCATATGAAGCCTAGATGATTATCTACTTATAATCAGTATAAAATAATTTATTCCTGTGACTATTATAATCTCAAAATGCTTTGTAATCACAGGGGGAAATGCATCTTCTCTTGCCTTTCTAGACAGAGCTTTTAATAGACTCTTTGAGACTCATTTATAATCTATTAGTCATGTCTCAAACTCCAAAAACAACGTTTTAAGAAAATTACTTATTTCTTTAATAAAACGTACAAAATTTTTCCTAAGCATGAATTCTCTTTTTGCTAGTTTGGGTGACAAGGATATATAGTTGTAGAAACTATATTGCAGTGCCAAGTTTCTTCAAATACTATTTTATATAAAATACATCAAAATGAAAGATTACATTTGGTTAGATAGGAGAGAAAATCCTTATTATAAGTTAAGTGTTTTTTTTTTATTTTAACCTAACTGGCTAGAGGTTTTTTTAAAAAATTAACTTTTATTAAAATATGCTAGATGTAAGAGATGTAAGTAACTGAAACACAGCCAACTTGCAATCAAAATGACTGGGAATAATCACTTGCTCTTGCAGAGGAAAATAGATTTTAACATTTAAGTTTAAAATTAGAAGAAAGATACATTTCACAAACCTTCATTCTTTAAAGATAAAATATGTAGGTCGCTATTTCTTGAGAATATTGGTAACTGGATGTTGTCAGTACTTGATGGTTTGAATGAAACCCTGTCTAAGAACTTGGAAATAATATTATCTTCTGAAGAGTAAATCAACTTTCCTCCTACCTCCATGCTAAATGTAAACACCTAAGAATTAACCAGAAAATAGGTGGGTAAATGTCTTCAAATCAATCTAGGCCAGATTGTAACATATTACACAAAAAGAGGTAAAACAGGTCTTGAAATGAACTTATAACAAAAAGATAAATTTGAATGTCATTATGTTTGTCCCAGTCTGCCCGGGTTTGGGGAACTCACTGAGATGTAATATGGCTCCAGCAGCAAAGGTGTCTGGGAAATGTTGGACTCAGTTCTCTGTAGCCTCAGGCTTGGCTGCCTACCCAGCAAACTGGAATGCCAGCCAAAGACAAGCATCGTGCCCCCAGGAAGGAGGTTAATGAATGTATAGAGTGTGATAGCTGCCTGATGCATTGCTCTCTCTGGTGGTCTATGTAACTATGCACCATATGGTTTTGATGTTCACCCCTTATAAAAAAGAGACCCTGTCCTGAAACAGGTGTGGATTCTTCCCAGCCGGCCACCACTGGGAGCAGCTGCTTTGCCAGTGTCTGCAAGTTTCTCCTATTAAAGCTCTTACGAATTTGAATAAAGCTATGAATCAGTTCTTCAGGATGATTCTGACTGTTGGGGCTTTCCACCAACACCATGTTAGCGGGATGTTTGGTCAAACAATGTAAAGCTTTCTCGTCTTATTGACAAGACCTTCAAACTATTATCTGAGAGATTTGTCATAAGGTCATATGAATCCTTACAGTTTTTGTTCTACAGCTCTCACATCATTATGATTTGGCATTTTATGATATGATAATCTATGACTATATCCCTAAGTAGACATAAAAGGAAAATTCCTACCCTGGCCAGTGTATCTTAGTGGTTAGAGCATCAGCCTGTTTACCTAAGAGTCATGTCAATTCCTGGTCAAGGGCATGTAGTGTCTGGGTTGCAGGTTTGATCCCCAGCCCTAGTTGGGGTATGTGCGGGAGACAACTAATCGATGTGTGTCTCTCACATTGGTGTTTCTTTCTCTCTCGCGTGCGCTCTCTCTCTTCCCCTCTCCCTCCCTTCCTTCCACTCTCTCTAAAAAATCAATGGAAAAATATCCTTTGGTGAGGAATAACAAAGAAAAACAAAAAGAAAATTTCTAGGTCCTAAAATATGGGGATAGGTAAAAAGAGAATGTGTAGTATACATGACTATGGCACAGCAAGACTTTCAGGACCCAGGTCCCATACATTAAGACAGGTGGCTGAGCCTGGCCAGCGTGGCTTAGGGGTTGAGAGTTGACCTATGAACCCAGGAGGTCACAGTTTGATTCCCAGTCAGGGCACATGCTCAGGTTGTGGGCTCCATCCCCAGTACGGAGTGTGCAGAAGGCAGCCGATCAATGATTCTCTCTCATCATTGATGTTTCTCTCTTTCTTTTCCTCTCCCTTCTTCTCTGAAGTCAATAAAAATCTTAAAAAAAAAAAAAAAAGACAGGTGGCTGGTACTATAACTAAACAAAATATTCATCCGACCAGCACCAGCTGAGTCAAACACTGAACATCGAGAATTGCAGTACAGAATTAGATTTGTTTTATTGGTAGTGCTACACAAAGAAGCTACACAAGTTTAAAAGCCCAAACTTGGTTTTAAAGGGTGAAAATGGGGGTAAAGTTCTTCAATAAATGGTCAGTTTACGGGTATCTTCTGATTAGTTGGAGCTGGAGTAACAAAGAGATATTTTAGGAGTCCTGGTGATCAATCCTCCAGTACCTGGTAGTCAGGGTTTATGTGACTGTGGTCAGTACCGGTACATAGTTTTCTATCTAGTGGAGGTTTTGCAAAAACAACTCAAGGTGCACATCAATGTTTTCTGTGATTCCAGAGCCCCCAAAACCTGATTTATGTCTGAAAAAAACCTGACTTAAGTAAATGTAAGAAAAAGAGACTCAGGTCTGGTTTTTCTTCAAGCAAGAAACTTGAGGGAGGGGTCATGAAGGGATTCTGGCTGAGTTTCAGTACTCCACACAGACTGCTCACCACTCTGAGAGCATCCCCTGAGAAGCGCAAGAGAAAGCTACACTCACACTGTCTCTGATGTTGTCATCATGTTTTTGATACTTGACAAATATTGTTATATTGGTATCTATGGAGTTAATTTCTGCCATCTTCATACCTAAGTATGTTTCAGATTCTTTACCTAGGCTTATGAGCATACCTAACTTGAATGTAGGCAGAAATTCCCCTAACATCTTGTCATTTAACATACATGCTTATCCCCATCTCAGTCACATTTGTCTCAGTTTTGAGGTATGAGTTAGTTTCTCAACTTGACCACGCCAGAGAAATGGACCCATAAAATTGAGCAGTTCCTCGAAGGTGATAACCTCACGAAGATATTATTTTGAGAATAATCCTGCCATATTTGGGATTATTACTGTCACTGTCTAGGTTACTTCTTTGTTATAGGCAACAAAATCTATTCTAGATGGTTTAAGGAGGAGGAATGTATAAGATTTTAGGAAGCAGATAGATTCAGGGAGGTCTAGGAAAGTGGTCAGAAGCAATGCAACCAGAAGCAATGCCCAACCATGCAACGGAGTTGTTCCAACAGCACCATCTGCCACTTGGCATCCATGACATCAGAGAACAGGCAACAGAACTTGCATCACAGCTACCCCAGGAGCCTTAGATGCCTCTGAGCCAAGATGAAACCTGGCCTACACAGCCACTATCCTACATCATCTGTTTCCTTCTTGTAGGACTCTGGTGGGTGCCTCTGCTGACTGAACGTGGGTCACATATAGAGCCCTACCTGCAAAGAGTCTGGAAAAGGTCATGTTTAGTTTTCCAGCCTTCGTCAGGATCACAGGAAGGGATCTCTAGGTGGAGAAGAGTAAGGCTAAGCAGTCTTTTCACAACTTTATTACACAAATAACTATAATCTGTAATTCATAGTCTTCACGTATTTATTACCATTTTTCACTAATAGGAATTCATTATCGCCAAAATTGTTTTTATACCTAAAATGGATATGAAAATAAATCATGAACATTTTCAAGCAATTGATGCCAGAAAAAATATATCTAAAACAAACAAGGATAATTAACTGTGGCTACCTTGGCATTTGTTAAAATCAAGAATCCCCGCCAAAACCGGTTTGGTTCCGTGGATGGAGCGTCGGCCTGCGGACTGAGGGGTCCCGGGTTCGATTCCGGTCAAGGGCATGTACCTGGGTTGAGGGCACGTCCCCAGTGGGAGATGTGCAGGAGGCAGCTGATTGATGTTTCTCTCTCATCGATGTTTCTGACTCTCTGTTTCTCTCCCTTCCTCTCTGAAAAATCAATAAAATATATTAAAAAATAAAATAAAATAAAATAAATTAAAAAAAAATAAAATCAAGAATCCCAAATTCAAGTGATTTCAGGGCTGGTAGCATAAATATGTGAAGTGCGTGTAAGATGATAGTAAGCTTTGCAGTACATGCTTTACCCCCTCCCCATGTTGTTTGCTTTCTATTTCAGTGAGGGGAGGGGACCTTGAACTTAATGGTAGGGAAAGAGAAGGAGACATTATTATCTGTAGTAAATGGTCTTCATTTCCCTCCCTGACCCGCTTTACCAAAAGTGCATGCACTTATCTCCTAACTGTTGTCAGTGTGGGCTGCTACACACTCACAGGTGCTCCCTTCTTAAGAGAATTGCCAACAAGCAACAGCAGAAACAGCCCACAAATTGCAGCCACAGATAATGACCAACTCCCCTGGGTCAGATTAACTCTACGGTGTAAGTCCTGCTCAGAATTCCCCCTGGGAGTTCTACATCCCTTCATTACCGAGATTTTTCCCACCCGGCCTCAGCCAGCATCCCTCACTTATTTCCTTCTGAGAACATTCTTTCAATATATCATTGACCAAGATGCTGCTCAAGTTTTGTTTCCAGGAATATGAGCTAAGAAACAGCTAATATCAATATGATTGTGGTAGAAAACAAGGAGAAAATAGCAAAGTACAAATAGGAGGGACAAATAATTAGTGAAGAGAAATGTTTGAGAGCTAAACAATATTAAAAGTAAGGTAGTCATATGTCAAACTCCAACAATACAGAATATCCCTTTGTTTTAATTGTGCATGTAGCATGTTATAAAAATTAACCATATATTAGACCAAAATGAAAAAAATCAAGAAATTACAAAATGGAAATATTATTAATAGCATTTGACATAATGCAATAAACCTAGATATTAATAATAAAACTATAAGGATCCCTTCATATGAAAGTTGAAAAACATTCTAATAAAAACAACTTGGGCCCAGCCAGCGTGGCTCAGTGGTTGAGCATTGACCTATGAGCCAGAAGGTCATGGTTCTATTTCCCCTCAGGCACTTGCCTGGATTGCAGGCTCTATCCCCAGTGTGGGACGCACAGGAGGCAGCCAATCGATGATTCTCTCTCATCATTGATGTTTCTCTCTCTCCCTCTCCCTTCCTGTCTAATATATATATATATATATATAGAAAAACCTTATGTCAAGAGAGAACAAAAATCAAGATTTCATAACTTATTAACAAATACAACACATCAAATCTATGAGATAAACTAAAGCACTTTTAGTTTTTAAATGCCTATAAAAATAATACACAAAATGAAAATTAAACATCCTACTCAAAAAGCTATAAAAGGAAAACAAAAGAAGCAAGAGGAAATTAATACAGATAAAAGCGAAAATTAATGAATTAAAAAACAAAAAGAGTTAAATAAAATCAAAGGGTTAATTGAAAATTTTAACAGAGTAGACAGATTGCTAGCTAACTTAATCCAGAAGTAAAGGAGAAAAACAAAATTACAACTGAGAAAAGAGTAATAAACCATTTTAAACAGAAGGACTTTTAAAAACCATCATGAGACTACTTTGCAAAATTCTAAGCAAGTTAATTGTAAGACACAGATCAAATAAATAATTTTCTAGACTAATACGACAAAGAATTCTAGTTTTCTATTTCACATGTAAGGAGCTTAGAAGTTGCCATTCCATCCACACAGCAAATAAAAAGCAGGACAGACTGAACCCTGGCAAATATTATCAAGGTCATGTGATCAAGGTTAACCTCATCAGTGATATGTCATGTTGATAGCATGGGCCCGTGGTATAATGTAATGAGAATGATACTTTACCTCTGTGGTATTCCTCCTAAAAAACCAGTCTAACCATGAAAAAGAAGTCAGACAAACCAAAATTTAGGGACATTCTGCAAAATATCTGACCAGTGCTCTCAAAACTGTCCAGTTTATCAGAAAGTTTGAGAAATGGTCACAGACAGAGGAAACTAAGCCAACCTGATAACTACATGCAGGATGATGGCTTGGGGAAGATCCTAGAACAGAAAAAAGACTTTAGGGAAAAGCTAGTGAAATCTGAATAAACTTCAGAAGTTAGATCCTTGGTTGTGACAAACGTACCACAGGCACCCTATGTACCCTAATTAACATCAGGGAAACCAAGCATTAGCACTCTTTGTCCTCCTATCTTTACAACTCTTCCGTATACCTACGTATCTTAAAATTGAAGGTTATATTTAAAGAGCAATTAAATTGCTTATATAATACTTCCAACATTTGGGTCATTTGTCTCTTGAGGGTGATTCTATTATTCTTATTTGTGTGTTTTATAATTTTTGATTGAATGTCAGACATCTTAGGTAGAATAGTAGAGGTTGAGGAAAATAATTTTTGCTTCCTAGATACAGGTATTCTTGCCTTCTGTGAGGGTATAATTTTGGTGACTGACATCTCTTCCTACCTTGCTCTACCATAGATGATCCATTCCATACATCTCTTCTCTCCCTGAAGGAGTTTGTCCCTCCATGGGTTTCAGTTGTCTTGTGTCCTTAGCCCTCTCATGGGTTCAGGAAAAGTTATCATTTTGTCATTTATCCAGCTCTTTCTCATTGATAAGTGGGAGCATGTTCTTTTCATCTTTCTATATCCTAAGAGTAAGCAGAAATCCAGGGTGCTTTTTCTCCTGTTGGAATAGATTCAAATCAAGCATCTCTGTTCTCTTACTAGAGGCAGAAATCCATGTGAATGAGAAATCAGAGGCATCTACAATGTAAGGCCTGAACAACACAGTCCATCTTCTCTTTGTCATTTTTAAACGCTGAAGAAAAAAAGCATTGCCATTGATGAGTAATTATTGACAATAATTACCGTAGATGAATAAAATCTAACCTTGTAACAGTATTCCCTCAATTTCATCCTAAGAATCATCTGGATTCTTATTTAAAATGAAGATTCGTCAGGACCATTCTAGATTAACAATTCAGAATCTTCAGGAGAGATTCCTCAGAAACCCAGAACCTCAGAACCCCAGAACCTCAGAGCCAAGGCTCGTGGGATTCCCTGGATCAGAATTATTTGAGAAATAGTCTTAGAACACAGTCTCTTCACAATATCTTGCTGTAAACCACATTTTGTGTTACTAGCAAATCATTGTTATCATCAAGTCATGATAATCCTTATGCTTAACCCTAAATTATGAAATACTAGGAGCTGTATGTGTGCTTGTTAAACTATAATTTCCTTTCTGGAGCTATAAAGAGAAGAAACTCAATATTGAATTTACCTTTCAGTAAATTTTAGTGAGAAGCTGGTAGCAAACTAAGCACAGTATTTCATTTACTTCTGTTTGAATAATGTGCTTTAGAAAAGTATTTAAGGACAAGAGATAACCTTTTAAAGAAATTATTCCAATGTATGTAAAAGTGTATGTGCAGGAACAAATCAAAATATATTCATGAAAAACATGTGACTGACAGGGAATAGAATCATTGCTCCAAACCTCAGGAGAGTATGTCTCAAACTGAAGCTACTTTGAGAAGCTCTTTGTGAAATATCCAGGGCTGTATGTTTCAGTGGAAAAGGGAGAAATTCTAATGAGGAAAACTTTGTCTTTTATAGAAAAGACAAAGAACATTGAGGCTTGATTTTAATTTGGAGGAAAAAGATGAAGTTCGATGGAGTTCATTGAATTTTTCTATGAACTACCTCCTAAACTTTTATTCTTGCCCCTTAGAAAGTGTTTCTTTTTTCATTTATTTTTTATTAAAGTATAGTTGGCATATGGTATTATATTAGTTTCAGATGTACAACATAGTGCTTCAAGATTTATATACCTTACAATGTGATCGCAACAATAAGTCTAGTAACCATCTGTCACTGTACAAAAAATTATTACAATATTATTGACTATTTTCCTTATGTTGTACACCACATCCCATGAGTTATTTATTTGATAACTGGAAGTTTGTACCTCCTTCACCATTTTCATCTACCACCACCCCTCTAACCCTCTGGGAGTCATTAATTTGCTCTCTGTATCTATGAATCTGTTTCTGTTTTGTTTGTTTATTTTCTGTTTAATCATAGAGTATTTGTCATTTTCTGTCTGACTTATTTCACTTAGCATAATTCCATCTAGGTCTATCCATTTTGTAGTGAATGAAATTTTTCACTCTTTTTTTTTAAAATATCTTTTCCATTGCTTTTCAGAGAGAGTGGCAGGAAGGAAGAGTGGGGGAAGAGATAGAGAAACATCAGTGTGAGAGAGATACATCGACTGGTTGCCTCCCCCACATACCTCGAGTGGGTAGGAGGAGGGAACCTGCAACCCAGGTACATGCCCTTGACTGGGAATCAAACCTGTGACCCTTCATTACTAGAGTGGACACTCTAACCATTGAACCACATGGCTAGGGCTCATTCTTTCTTGTGTCTGAGTAATATTCCATTGTCTTTATCTATACCTATATTTATATCTATACTGACACATTTTCTTCATCAACTCATCTATTGATGGACACTTAGGTTGCTTCCATATTTTGACTATTGTAAATATTGCTGCAATGGGCATAGAGGTGCATATATCTATTTTATTTAATGTTTTCGTCTGTGTTTTTTTTAAATAACTATCCAGGAGTGCAATTACTGGATTTTGTGGTAGTTCTATTTTTAATATTTTTTGAAGACCTTATATAAACAACTCATACAACTCAACATAAAAAACAATCCATTCAAAAATGGTCTGAGGACTTAAATAAACATTTCTCTAAAGAGAATATATAGTTTTAAAACAGACATATAAAAAAATGCTCAACATCACTAGTCATCAGGGAAATGCTAATCAAAACTACAATGAGCTATTACCTTACACATGTCAGAGTAATGATTATCAAAAAGTCAACAAATAACAATTGTTGGTGAGGATGTGAAGAAAAGGGAACTGTTGGTGACCATGTAAATTAGGCAGTGTTTCTTTTTTTTTTTTTTGCTAAAAGTATTACAAAGGGTATTACATATGTGTCCACCCCCCCCCCCCGCCCTCCGCCGCCCTTGACAATCCCCTGCCCTCCCTTACCCCCCAGTGTCTTATGTCCATTAGTTATGCTTATATGCATGCATATAAGTCCTTCGGTTGATCTCTTACTCCCCTCCCTCCTGCCCCCCAACCCTCCCTGGCCTTCCCACTGCAGTTTGACAATCAGTTTGAGGCAGCTCTTAGGCAGTGTTTCTTAAAGTTTAGCTCAAGATAATCTGAGTCAGAATTATTTGAAGTATTTAAATGCTAATTCCTAGGCCTCTATTAATTTACTAAATTACTATTCCAAGAGTGGAATCTAGGAAGCTACATTTTAAAAAATATTCCAAATCATTTAGATAAACATTGACATATAGAAATTGGTGCCATAAAATAGGGGTCAGCATATCTTTTCTGGAAAAAGCCAAATGCAGGCAGACTTTGTTTTCTTGTGCTTCACAAATGGTGCAATTTTTTTTTTTTTTTTTTTACAGATCGAAGGCCAGCGCCTCCACCAGCAAAAAGATTATGAAACTAGACCCCCAACTTACACCATACACAAGAATAAACTCAAAATGGATAAAAGACTTAAAAATAAGGCATGAAACCATACAAATCTTAGAAGAAACCATGGGCAATAAAATCTCAGACATCTCACGTAGAAGAATTTTTGCTGGTAACATCTGCTAGGGCAAGAGAAACAAAGGAAAAATAAACAAATGGGACTACATCAAAATAAAAACCATCTGCACAGAAAAAGAAACCAGCATCAAAATGAAAAGGAAACCCAGTGTATGGGAGGACATATTTGGCAATGATACATCTGATAAGGGGTTAATTTCCAAAATATATAAAGCACTCATACAACTCAACAAAAAGAAGACAAACAATTCAACTTAAAAATGGGCAGAAGACCTGAATAGACATTTAATTTATCCAAAGAGGACATATAAATGGCCAAGAGAGACATGAAAAAAAATGCTCAAAAATACTAATCATCAGAAAAATGCAAATTAAGACCACAATGAGATATCACCTCACACCTGTCAGAATGGCTATCATCAAAAAAATCAACACACAACAAGTACTGGCAAGGATGTGGGGAAAATGGAACACTCGTTCATGACTGGTGGGAATGCAGACTGGTGCAGCCACTATGAAAAACAGTATGGAGTTTCCTCAAAAAATTAAAAATGGAACTTCCATTTCAGCCATTTTGGGAATATACCCTAAGAATCCTGAAACACCAATCAGAAAGAATATATGCATGCCTATGTTCATAGCAGCATTATTTACAATAGCTAAGATTTGGAAACAGCCCCAGTGCCCATCAGTAGATGAACAGATAAAAAAGCTGTGGTACATTTACACAATGGAATACTATGCAGCTGTAAAAAAGAAGGATCTCTTACCCTTTGGGACAGCATAGTTGGACCTGGAGACTATTATGCTAAGTGAAATAAGCCAACCTGAATAAAACAGATATCACATGACATCACTTATTTGTGGAATCTAATGAACAAAATGAATTGACCAACAAAATAAGACCCGAAGTAGGGAAGCATGGAACAGAATGACATACCTTGATGTGGGGATTGGAGAAGAGATAAACCAAAAGAGATAAACCAAAAAACTTACATACTTATATACATAGCTCAAGGACACAGGCAATATGGAGGTGACACCATGGAGGGTGGGTAGGGGCTGGGAGAAGGAGGGTAAAGAAGGGGGCAGAATGGGAGACATCTGTAATAATATCAACAATAAAAACATATATTTTTAAAAAGATTATGACTTACTTTATTGCAGTGGTCTGCAATTGAACACACAATATATCAAAGGTATGTCTGTATGAGTATTTTATTTTATTTTTAAACCACTTTTTGAGATATGATTGACATGTAAAAAAATGTACATACACAGCTCAATGTGTTTGAGGTTAAGTATACACCCATAAAACCCTCACCACCTGTAAATTCATATCCATCACCTTCAAAAGTTTCCTCTTGCTCCTTGTATTATCATTGTTTTTTGTGTCTGTGATAAGAACACTTTACATAAGATCTACCCTCATACCAATATTTAAGTATGCAATACAGTATTGGTAGCTATAGGCATTATGCCATATAGTAGGCCTCCAGAACTTATTATCTTGCATAACTGAAACTTTGTGCCCTCTGACAATCACCTTCCCCACTGGCAACCACTTTTCAACTCTGTTTCTGTGAGTGATTTTTTCCCCACATATTAGATCATACAGTATTTGTCTTTCTGTGTTTGCTTATTTAACTTAACATAATGTCTTCCAGGTCTATCCATGTTATCACTAATGGCAGGATTTCCTTCTTTTTCAAGACTGAATAATACTCTGTCATATGTATATACACATTTTCTTTATTCATACATCTGTCATGAACAGTTAGGTAGCTTCCATATCTTGACTATTGTGGACAATGCTACTATGAACATTGGAGTACAGGTAAGTATCTCTTCAAGATCCTGATTTTAATTCCTTTGGATAAATACAAAGAAGTGATATTTCTGGGGCAAATGAGAGTTTTATTTTTAATTTTCTGAGGAGATAACATAGTTTTAGAATGCATATAGCTAGAGGGATAAACAAAACTGTACTTTTATCCAGAATTTTTTGTGTTGTCTACTTAAGAAAAAAAAAAAACACCACAAACTCTTAATAATCCTAATTGCATTTTTACCAAAAACCTCAATTAGAAACTGTAGTCATAATTAAGTGCTTCATTTATTTTTAGCTTATTTAGAAAATGACTATGACTTTTGAAGCTCTAGAAACAAATTATAATTTGAATCACCACCAGTAGCCTTTTGGCTTAATATCTTTTTTCTTTCTTTCTTTCTTTCTTTCTTTCTTTCTTTCTTTCTTTCTTTCTTTCTTTCTTTCTTTCTCTCTTTCTCTCTTTCTCTCATTCTTTCTCTCTTTCTTTCTTTCTTTCTTTCTTTCTTTCTTTCTTTCTTTCTTTCTTCCTTTCTTCCTTTCTTTCTTTCTTTTTCTTTCTTTTCTTGTGTATAATAGATAGACAAATGTACTTTTATGTCTACAAAATTTATTTCATACCAAATTTCTATAATTTTCTAGATCCAATATCCAAACTAGCATCAGATTTTTTTTTTATTTCACACTAAAAAAGTACTATGTCCATGAGGCATTTATTTCTTTTCAAAGGTAAACTTTGAAGGCTTTCCTAAATACTACAGGTTCCCAATCATCATGTGTTTTCCTGCCTTTGCTATTCCCATCCCCTAATCCCCATATCCACTGTGTTCACACACACTCACACAGAAAACAGACACACACTGTACACCCTCTTGTCCAGACATTTAAACATTGTTACCTGGGCTTTTCTGATTTACTAAAGAAATTCTTTTGCAGGGAAAAATTTGACTGATGATAACAGAAAAATATGAATAGAACTGAAAAGAATGGAGTAAGTATTGTTTGGGGGTAGCAATGAATGAAGTAACTATATGAGAAAGGGAGTTGCATGTAAGTCCCTTCCTCCCTGATCCTATATAATAAAAGGCCAATATGCAAATTGTTCCCTCAGGAGTTCGACCACTCACTATGACGTTCGCTGACCACTAAGGGGGCAGCATGGAATGAAGGAAGGCCCTGGCCAGCAGCTGGCAGCTGGGGAATGAAAGAAGGCCCCAACCGACAGCTGGCAGCCGGGGGGGTAAGGGAGGCCCCAATCGGCCTTGATCGCTGGCCGGGCTTAAGGACCCTACCCATGCACAAATTTTGTGCACCGGGCCTCTAGTCTTGAGATAATCTTATGACATGTTGATTCAGAACTTGAGAACTAGGAGAGATCTTTTATTCCTCTAGTACAAAGCCCTTCATTAACAGATTTTTTTAAAAAGAAGTAAATAATAGGTGACTTGCTTCAGTAATTTAAGTAGTTGGTAGGGAAACTAAAGTTTACAACAATGTTCCAGTTTTCAGTTGAGATGCTATTTTTTTTTTCTGTTCATGCATTCTTAGTGGAGTGCACTCATCCTAACCAATGTAAGACAAGACTGATATTTTCCTCTCTTCCAGGATTGTTATCATCACAGTAGTAGTGGCAGTACATTCACCATTGCTCAGGATTACAGGGGCCTAGTTACTTTCCGATTGCACAAGAACAGAACTATGATTAATTTAGGCTAATTAATCTGGACTTATTGGATGGATATGCGAGGAAGTAAATTATATAGTAAACTAGAGGCCCGGTGCACAAAAATTTGTGCACTCGGGGGGGAGGGGGAGGGGGGCCCCCAGCCCGGCCTGTGCCCTCTCGCAGTCTGGGACCCCTCGGGAGATAACGACCTGCTGGCTTAGGCCTGCTCCCGGGTGGCAGAGGGCATGCCCAATCCCTAGGTGCAGCCCCTGGTCGGGCTCAGAGCAGGGCCGATTGGGGAGTTGGGGCGCTGCCCCGTCATGCACAGAGCAGGGCGGATCGGGAGGTTGCGATGCCACCCTCAGTCACTCTCAGGGTAGGGCCGATTGGGGGGTTGGGGCACTGCCCCCTGTCCCACTCAAGGCAGGGTTGATGGGGAGGTTGCGGCACCACCCCCTGTCACGCACAGAGCAGGGCCAATCAGGGGGTTGGGCCGCTGCCCCCTGTCACTCACAGAGCAAGGCCCATCAGCGGGGTTGGGGCTCCGTACTCTGTCACACACAGAGCAGGGTCGATCAGGAGGTTGGGGAGCTCCCCCCTGTCACGCACAGAGCAGGGCCCATCCGGGGCTTGAGGAGCTCCCCCCTGTCATGCACAGAGCAGAGCCGATCAGGGGGTTGAGGAGCTCCCCCGTCACTCACAGAGTAGGGCCAATAGGGGAGTTGGGGCACCACCCCCTGTCACACACAGAGCAGGGTGGATCAGGGGGTTGGGGTGCTGCACCCTGTCACACTCAGGGCAGAGCCAATGGGGAGGTTATGGCTCTACCCTGTCACACACAGAGCAAGGCCCGTGGAGGGGGGTGGGGGCGCCACCCTCTATCACCCATAGAACAGGGCCAATTAAGGTGTTGGGGCGCCGCCACTGTCACACTCAGGGCAGGGCCGATGGGGAGGTTATGGCTCTACCCTGTCAAACACAGAGCCGCAGGGCGATCAGGGGGTTGGGGCTCCTTCACCTGTCACGAACAGAGCAGGGCGGATAGGGAGGTTGTGGCCCCGCCCCCTGTCACTCACAGAGCCACAGGGCGATCAGGGGGTTTGGGCGCTGCCCCCTGTCACGCTGATCCCAGTGCCGGGAGCCTCGCTGCTCCGCTGATCCCGGTGCTGGGAGGCATATTACCCTTTTACTATATAGGATAGAGGCCTGGTGCACGGGTGGGGGCCGGCTGATTTGCCCTGAAGGGTGACCTGGATCAGGGTGGGAGTCCCCACTGAGGTGCCTGGCCAGTCTGGCTGAGGGGCTGAGGTCCGTTTTCAGGTTGGCGAGTGACTGAAGCTCCCAACTGCTCCTTTGTTTCTTTTTTTTTTTTTCTATTCTGGGCCAGCTTTAGCTCTGAGGCCTCGGCTCTGGCCTTTACCTTCTGTGTTTGATACAATGTTGCAGTCAGGCTGGCTAAAGCCCGGCTGACTGAAAGCCGGTTTCTGGGGTTTTGTTTAGCTTCTTATTTGCAACATAGTACATAGTTGCTTAGAATTGCAGCTGAGAAGCCGGCAAGTCAGGCGGGGAACGTTGGAGTTTGCCATCACTGGAGCAAGCAAGCCTCCCTGTTCGCTTCAATGCATGGCTGCTGGCCGCCATCTTGGCTGACAGTTAATTTGCATAAGGCTATGCTGATTAGCCAGTGGGAAGGGTAGTGGTCGTACACTAATAACCATGTTTCTCTTTTATTAGTGTAGATGGTATCTCCTATCCCATAAGCAAGCTTCACAGAGCACTGGAATGTTAGTACAAGGCAATTTAGTGTCCCAATTTTTTCATTCCCAATAGGCAGCAGACATACATTGTTCTCTACTTCAGTGTTCTGATATGATGTTGATTTAGCTCATCTCTAAATGTAATGCTCCTGTTTTTACTAATAATAGACTTCTTTCTCTTTCTGTGTGTGACTCTTCAATACCAACATCTTAGAAAAATGGCAGTCACCATTCCATATGGAATAACACATACAAGACAGAGCACTAGTGTGTGGCCACTTCAATCAACATATTTGGTTCCTTGGATCAGATGCTCACCCTGAATTCAATGAGCTGTGGTGACTTTTGGGGGCACAAAACATGGCATCATGACCTAACGATTCCTCAGTGGAACCATAGCACTATGGTTTCCAAAAGGGTCATTGTAACTGTAACCATTTCACATGGCCTAGTTTCTATAGAAACAAACTCTGAAAATATATACAGTGAACTAATATATAATACTAGAGGCCCAGTGCACAAAATTCGTGCACTCAGGGAGGGGTCCCTCAGTTGGCTTGCATCCTCTTGCAGCAGGGAGCAGGTCTAAGCTGGCAGGCAGACATCCCCAAGGGATTCTTAGTTCTGCCGTGGAGATGAGAGAGGCTCCTGCCACCACTGCTGTGCTTGCCGGCCATGAGCCCGGCTTCTGGCTGAGTGCACTCCCCTCATTGGGAAGGTGAGAGAACCTGGCTGTCGGTTAAGTATATTTTTTAAAAAGCTAATACCATCGTGACTCTTATGCAATCTTAAAATGAAGATATGTCAAACTTAGTGGCTTAAGTTAAGAGACAATGTCTAAAATTACAACATCTTAGAAAAATGGCAGTCACCATTCCATATGGAATAACACATACATATTCCATATGGAATAACTTTCTTAAGTTAAGAGACAATGTCTAAAATTAAAAAGCAAAGTAAACATGTTATAGAGTAATGGGGGTTAATATCAAAAGAATCCATTTAAACTTGAAATTTCTGCTTTTCCTAACAAACTTTGAAGAATTTTTGTTCTTTTAAAGCCTGGTACACATATAACTTGGACAAAAACTGAAACTACATTTCAAAATATAAAAGACAAATAGCTTAAGGAGAAAACATACCAAAACATTCATGACGTTATTTGCTTGTCTGAATGGAAGATTGAAAGAGATTTTTAATTTGCTTGCTATATAGTTCTCCATTTTCTAAATTTTCAACATTGAGTATATATTGCTTGTGGGGGGCTGTTTCTCTCTTTTCCATGTCCCGCATGGAAAAGGAAACAGTCCATTTGCTGAGTGGAGGAGCTGGGGATTAAGAAATTAAAGAAAGACCAAGACGCAGAAATAGATTTTAAGCTGGGGCCAGGTGGGCGCCATCCTCTCTGATGGAGAGGCGGCAAAAGCGGCCTGAGCCACACAGCAGGTTTATTTTAAAGGCCTAGATTTACATATCTAGTTCGGCCCCTGCCTGATTAACATGTCCAGCCTTATTGGGGAAGCATGTTGCCAGGGCGTGGCTCTGCCTATGCTCTGAGTTCAGCTGACAATAATTATAAGAAAATGCCTAGGTACCTCCCAGGCGACCCTCTACAATTGCTTACATAATAAGAAAGAACAAAAAAAAGAACTCTGAGAGAGAAAGAAAACAATAAGATAGAAAGCTCTCTTAACCATGTTTAATCAATTACAGTGGGGGCTTGACTTACGAGTGTCCCGACTAAGGAATTTTTTGAGATACCAGTTGTTTCTCGGCCGATTTTTTGCATTGAGTTGATAGAGTAATTTGAGTTAATGAGCTCCTTAAAGAGTTCCTTAACGAGCTCGGTCTCGGAACGAATTAAACTCGTAAGTCAAGGCCCCACTGTATATTTAATTCCCAGGCTTTCCCCATCCCCACATCCCTTCCCAGTCCCTTTCTGATTTCTGTATATTTTCATCTCTTTCCTGCTCTCACATATAATGAGAAAATTAGCTCCGGTACAAAAGTTCAATTTATTTTAGGATCATAGTTCTTCCTGAACACAAGGCTTCTCTTGCCTGTATGTTTTCTTTGATTTCTAACAATCCTCTGCACTTCTCCATAACTTTTTGACCCTACTGTATCCTAACACTAAGACTCCTCGCTCTGCCTACATATTCTAATATCCTCCTCCTCCATCAGGAGACACAAACTCACATGGTTTGATTAGCAGGCTAAATAGTGATTCAATATATCTGTGTCGAATTATGGTCCACTTTCCTGGGCTGTTTTTCTCACCATCTGGGCTAAGGTCAGCCAGAAGAATGACACAAGTTTCACTGGTCCCTGGTTTCACTCCCTGTGAGATTTATTTATTCACTTCAGCTTTATTGTTGAAAGTATTACATATGTCCCCTTTTCCCCCAACAACCGTTGACCCCTTCTTGCCTGTCCCCACCTCCCACCCCAGGCCTTCACCACCCTATTGTTTATGCCCAGGGGTTATGCATATATGCATACAAGTTCTTTGGTCGATCTCTTCCAACCCACCCCCACCTTCTCCCTGAGATTCCACAGTCTGATCCATGCTTCTATGTCTCTGGATCTATTTTGTTCATCAATTTATATTGTTCATTAGATTCCACATGAGTGAAATCATGTGATACTTGTCTTTCTCTGACTTGCTTATTTCATTAACATAATACTCACCAGGTCCCTCCAGGCTATATCAAAAGGTAAGAGATCCTTCTTTTTTACAGATGCATAGTATTCCCTAGTGTACATGTCCCACAGCTTTTTTATTCATTCATCTACTGATGGGTACTTGGGCTGTTTCCAGATCTTAGCTATTATAACTTGCACTGCTATGAAAATAAAGCTGCATACATTATTTCTGATTGGTGTTTTGGGTTTCTTAGGATATATTCCTAGTAGTGGGATTACTGGGTCAAATGGCAGTCCCATATTTAATTTTTTGAGGAGACTCCATATTGTTTCCCATAATGGCTGCACCAGTCTGCATTCCCACCAGCAGTGTACTATGGTTCTCTTTTCCCCACATCCTTGCCTGCACATGTCATTTGTTGATTTGTTGATAATAGCCATTCTGACAGGTGTGAGGTGATACCTCATTATCATTTTAATTTGCATCTCTCTGATGATCAGTGACTTTGAGCATTTTTTCATATGTCTCTTGGCCATCTGTATGTCCACTTTGGACATACAAGTGTTTATTTAGGTTATTTGACCATTTTTAAATTGAATATTTTATCTTTCTTTTGTTAAGTTGTAAGAGTTCCTTATAAATTTTGGATATTAACCCTTTATCAGATGTATTATTGCCAAATATGTTCTCCCATACAGTGGGCTCCCTTTTCATTTTGTTGATGATTTCTTTGTGCAGAAGCTTTTTATTTTTATATAATTCCATTTGTTTATTTTCTTAGTTTCCTTTCCCTTAAGAGATATATCCACAAATAGATTGTTACCAGAGATGTCTGAGATTTTGCTGCCTATGGTTGATTCTAGGATTTTTCTGGTTTCATGACTTACATTTAAGTCTTTTATCCATTTTAGTTTATTCTTGTATATGGTGTAAATTGTTGGTCTAGTTTCATTTTTTGCATGTATCTGTCCAATTTTCCCAACACCATTTATTAAAGAGACTATCTTGACTCCGTTGTATGCTCTTGCCTCATTTGTCAAATATTCATTGAGCATAATGACTTGGGTCAATTTCTTGGGTCTCTGTTCTGTCCCATTGATCTATACGCCTGTTCTTATGCCAGTATCAGGTTTCTTTGATTACAGTGGCTTTGTAATATAATTTGATATCTGGTATTGTGATCCCTCCAACTTTGTTCTTCTTTCTCAAGATTGCTGCGGCTATATGGGGTTTTTTAGGTTCCATATAAATTTTTGGAGTATTTGTTCTAGATCTGTGTTGGTATTTTAATGGGGATTGCATTGAATCATTGAATCTATAGATTGCTTTGGGTAGTATAAACATTTTAATGATGTTAATTCTACCAATCCATGAACACAGTATATTCTTCCACTTGTTTATATCTTCCTCTATCTCTTTTTTCAATGTCCTGTAGTTTTCCAAGCCTGTGAGATCTGTTTAAATGGTACTATGATATTGAATGTCGTTGCTCACCGTATAATAGCACAGCCCAGTCTGTCTACACTATTGCCCAGGTCACAGATTGACCTGCATGAAACATAATCTCCAGGAACATACGTTAGGGTCCTACAGAGCTGATCATTTAAGAAGACTAACCATATGAGAAAGATTTTTCCAGAGTATTAGTTCTTTCATTTTCAGAAGGAAGGCTAATTTCACAAATAAAATATTGGGGAGATAGGGAAGGCCAGGAGGAAGGGCAGATAAGGATTTGCCTTTCACTGAAACATAAATATTTTATATGTGAAAGCTGAGATTAGCTTTTGCTCCGGTGTTTGGATTTTATTCTCCAGCTAGAATTTGCTTTTTCAAACTGTAGCAGGAATATTATAATACGACAGCATTTTCTAACATTTGCCACTATGCTGCCCTCAACTTTCCTGGGTCACCTCTTTAAATTTTGCTTCAGATTACACATTAAGTAATACTTTTATAAAGCATATATTTTAAAATATCTACATTCTTAGTGGAAAAACAAACCTCCCTCATCCTCTTTCTCCACCTACATGGGGGATAAGAGAAGGAAAAGGGAGAAAATGATTAAAAGCTAAGGGCAGGACCATGAGTAAAGTATTTGCTCTCAACTGAAAATTTATCAGTCAATTGTTTGAATCAACAACTCTAAGAGCTTGTGAAGATCCTTGTGTTTACATGGAACACAGCTTGTATTTATATACAGTGCCAGGTCTTCATGTGTAAACACTACGTGTGGCTGCAGCCTCTCCCTAAGGAAATAAACCTACTTCCTTTGTGTTGAGGGACTAAGAAGGTCTCCACTGTGTCAGGGGGAAACCATCCAAGGGAAAAAGAAGGAACCAGCTCTAATACATTACGGAATTTTGAGAAATACTGATTTATAGTGAGAAAAACATTTTTAATTTACTATTAAGGGGGGAGGGGGGAGTGATGTCTGGTCACATCAAAAAGGGGACAATAAATTCTGTCCTAATTTAATTGTTACAGCTGTGAGCAGTAACAATCTGTAGTTGAGATGTTTTATGTAAAGGCACTGTTGGTGGTAGAAGTCAGGTTCTTGCAGTGTCTCGAGAAAAAGCATTTTGGGAACCCACAAGGAAGGATGTGGTCTGGTGGTACTATTTATTTGTGAGGCAAAATCAAAAGGATGTCCCTCTGATGGCCCATCTCCATCTGTCCCACCATGGAAAATCAGGGCCAGAAAGAGTCAATGTCGAGATTCTGTGCCATGTTAAAGCTGAGTCCCAAGCCAGCATTGGCTAATTTAGCTTGTGTTCCCAGCTGCAATCCATTGCTTTACTGCTGTATCCAGGCTCCTATCTGGAGCCTGTGTTTGGCCAGCAGCTCTGTGGCTAGTAGGGCCACCTGGCTGCTATGGAGAGAACAGGCAAGTGCAGGGAGAGAGACAGCTTCTTTGCTCCCCTGGCATTATGTATTCTTGGGCTGGAGAGGAACCAGGTGCTTTTTCAAAATAACCAATCTACTTTCCAAGCTTTGGGGGATTTCTGATGGGGTCCACCCCTCTAACCAATGATCTTTTTCCCAAGTTAGAATGACAGGCCTCTATGGTCGAGCATCCCCGTCCCTGTGCCATTTTGACTTTATTGTGCATATCCCTATTTTCTCCTGCTATCCCTCCCCATCCTGTGACAACCCAGAGGGTAAAGGAGGAGTGTACATCCTTGGCAGGGAAATGCTCTGAGCCCCTGGAGCTGTGGTTCTCAACCTTCTAGCCCTTTAAAACAGTTCTTCATGTTGTGACCCCCAACCATAAAATTATTTTTGTTGCTACTTCTTAACTGTAATTTTGCTACTGTTATGAATCGTAATGTAAATATCTGATATGCAGGATGGTCTTAGGCGACCCCTGTGAAAGGTTTGTTTGACCCCCAAAGGGGTCTCGACCCACAGGTTGAGAACAGTTGCCCTGGAAGGTGTGTGAAGCTATAGATTCCTGATAAGCAACCAGGCCCAGCTGAATATGCTCAACAATGCCTAACTCCTCTGTTCTCTTTTCCTCATTAATATCTGGCTAGCTATGGTAGCAGTATCATAAAAAGTAAAAAAGACTAAAAAAAATTAAGTTCTGTGGATGGAAAAAAAAAAATGCCACATACTAGCCTGACTAGCTCAGGGAAGGCCTGCATGGCGGTTTTGCAAACTCAAAGACCTAAAGTAACCACAAAGGATGGTCTAAAATTAAAACTTTAACTAAAAGCAGTTTATAGTGGGTATCATGTCCTAGGCCAGTATCTTCCCTGACAAAGGTCAATCTTTACCTTAACTGAGCCTATTGTCTTTTTGCATTTAAGCTAACACACTTGTGAAATGTCAGGGTAACTAGTAACTTCCCTTTTTCTGGACCCTCAGGGCACAGCCAAATGCACCTGGGGACCGGGATGGAGACCATAAGTTCCTTCATTGCTATTTTTATGTTAAGTGTTGACTGTTAACTATCCTGCACCCACCTGGGTAAAAGAAGTATGTGTCTATGATTTTACTTTTTATCCAATCCCAGAGGTTTCCCCCACCACACTTTGCTTTCTCCCGTCTCCCTAATCTATCACCAATGGACTTCCTGGGACCCACTTATGTCTCCTCAACTTGATTGTAATGTACAAAACAAGGTGAAAAACTGCCATTCTCCGGAGCATTATCCCAATCCATTGAAATTCTGCTTCCTGCAACTGTGGACATTTTGGCTCAAATAAACTCACAAAAATTCTTTACAGGTTTGAATGTTTTTACATTAACATTTCTTATATCTGAAAGGGCGAGGGCTATGCCCTCCATCTTGCCCCATATCCTCCATGTTGGGGCAGCAGCCATGTGCTACCTTCTTCCCGGAAGCCCAAGCCTCTGCTAGCCACGCCCAGGATTTTTTAAACTAACCAATGGCAATCAAGGGAAGTGCACGCCATAGAGATGACCACATCCTGTGTAACGAGACACCAACTTGCACCTGGCCAATTGTTGGGAGCCATTATAAATCACATATACATCTCCAGTTTACAGCATAATAGGTTTATGGCTCCTCCAAGCCAACTCCCGGTTTGGCCTGGAGTTAAAAGATAACATACCCTCACCCTAAGCACACAGCTGCTACATCTCCGCTGATAAGTGCATAGCTGCGACATTCCAGAGCCTGTTACATCCTTAACGATAGGCTACTGCCCATGGACCCCCTTGCCCACCCCTCTCCTCTAGAACAACATAAATACTACCCGCTGTAAAAATAAAATTGAGGCTTGATCAGAACTTTGTCTTGCCTCCATTTCTTCGCGTCTCCTATCCTCTCATTCCTTTGCAGGATTTGGTGCAGTGTACCCACGAAGCATGCCCTGCAGGTCAGGGCAGCCAATCGGCAGGGCCCACAGTCCCCTCTCCTACCCTGACTCCATCCCCCTATAAAACTCCTCTTCATGCCAGGCTAGGTCTCTCTCTGCCACCTGCTGCTGTGTCAGTAAGGAGGGTAGGGGAGCCAGACCTGGGTCTGTGATAATAAAAGACTCTCTGCTTTTGCATCGGACTCGACTGGCTCCCTGGTGTGGTCTTTTGGGGATCCTGAAATCTGGGCATAACAATATCTCCCTGAGTTCTGGTTTGTTTTTATTTGTTAGGGTGTATTAACATTTTTTAATTTTGTAAAATTAAGAAGAAGAAGTCAGAGAGATAGAATATTGTGATAGAGATTAAAATATTAAAGTCTACAAAGAATGAAGGTGGGATGGGGAAGTTAATTACTAACATCTATTCTGATTCTTTCACCTGTAATTTATCAGAGTTCTTGCATCTCACTTTAAATAAAACCTTTATCTTTTTCTTGAACCTCATTTCATTTTTTTTTTCTTATCTCCAAATGTCCATATTTATTGCTTGACTCTTCTTAATTTCCTGCACTTGTCTTTCCTCCTCTACTTTCTATTTTTATTTCCCTGATAGCAAGAGATTACAAAATATAAAACAAAATGGCAATTTTTTTAATAAGATGGGAAAAATTTCACAGAAACATGGAACATTTGGGAGATCAGCTTAATTCTACTTCTCCTCTCCTCTGCAAAAGCAAAGACGAGGAAAAGGAGGAGGGGGGGAGCTGGAGAAGGGGGTTTCCACAGATAATATGCAGTGACTTTGGTGGGCAATTGAACCCAAGCTTGAAGCACTAAGAAGTGACCCAGTCAAAACATGGGAAGTAAGAGAGTGCTAGTGAGGGGCAGGGAAGGGGATTAGTGGTGAGTACAAAACAAACAGAGAAGTGTGTAAATTGGTTAAAATGTATAGCCAATACTTTCAGTGGTGTCACTGTAGGAAATATCTAAACCTATAAGAACTTCTGTGAATTTATTTCGGCCAAATGGAGGACAATTGTTGGGAAGCAAAAATCTCAACAAATTGAGGAGATGTTCCAGAGAATGGCAGTTTTGCACTTTATTTTATTACTATCAAAGCGGGAGGCGGAAGGGGAGTTACATGAAGTCCATTGGTGATAGATAAGGGAGGCAGGAGAAAGCAAAACTGGGAAATCTCTGGGATTGGATAGAAGGTGAATGGAAGAGACACATACTTCTTTTACATTGGTGGGCATACCATAGTAAACAGTTAACAATGAACAGGATAACAATAACAGTGAAGGGCTCTGTGGTCTCCTGCTCTGGTGGGAAGTTGTGCCCTGAGGGGTCTGGGAAAAGAAAATTACCCTGAAATTACTCAAAGGTGTGTTACTGTAGGTGCAAAAAGACAATAAGACAAGTAAAGCTTGACTTTTGTGAAGAAAGATATCTGCCCAGGACATAATTAGAAAGTCTTGATTTCACACCATCCTATGTGGTTCCTTTCAATCTCTGAGTTTGTAAGCCCACCATGCAGTCCTCCCCTGAGCTTCTCAGGTTTAGTGTGTGGCCCCTTTTTCAACCACAGTGGTAAGAGCAAAAGTATGATAACCCATGATAAAGGCTTTTGTTCCTGTTAGGTCTGATTAAATAATTGAATCAACACCCCACCCCCACCCCCACCCCTGGAACTGGCTTTTCAGGCCATTTCACTATGGACATTCCCTTTGCTGAGATCACATTTCACTTGCTGTGACCTCATGCCATTATCTCCCCACCAGGTAGGCATAAAGAAGTCTCCGCCCAGAAAAAGCCCGCCACAAGTCCTTAAAAAGCCGCTGACTCCTGTCACTGGGGGCTGGAGCCATCCAGGCTCAGCCACCTGGTGTGGGGATGATCCAATAAATTCGTAACCCCTCACCATTCTGGCCTTGTGCGTTCCTCCTTCAGTGACCTAACAGTTCCAATAGTATCACATGACATACAAGTTAAGTATATTATTTTTAAAAACCATAAATGCTTTCATGTATACTTTAATTGTTCCACATTACAAAAGGAGAACATATATGAGAGAGATTAAAATAATAATGGGAAGAGCTAAAAAAAAAAATTCCCATGAAGAAGTGAGAATAGTGCAGTACATTCCAGAGACATCACAGGGAAAGGAAGTTTGGAGGTGAAAAATAAGTGCTAAAACCCAGAGGTAGGCATGCTCTTATTTCTGGAGTTTCTTCACTGTATCACTCTGAAATCAGTTCCTTTGTGATTTCAGCCCACCTATATTTCTCCTGTCCCTGGGTTCACACACACTAAAGCTATTCCTTCCTGGAAAGAAGCCTTCTCATGATGATCTGGGTTGCTTTATTGATCGGGGTGATTTGCTTTCCCCGGGGTCCTTGTCCAGATGGATTCAAAGAATGAAGCCACGGACAAAAGGTGGTAGGTGAAAAGTACAGAACCTTTATTGCGAGCAGACACTTCCTCGAAAACCTTAATTCTAAATTCTAAGCCTAAGACTCTGTCCCTTCTGGACGGACAGAGGGGCCTCTAAGAAAGGTGACCACTACTTGCTTTGTCCTGAGGCACCAAGTAGGCTGGAGACCCCCCTTTTCTATGGTGGGACCTTGGCCCTATAATCAGCTTTCATGACCCCCACATCTGCACGTTTCCTCATTTGGTCATTTGTTTAGGTTGGAGTCATTTTTGATCTATCTTATAGCTCTCTCAGTTGCGCTGGCAGAGAAAGTCTTATAGCCTCCCAGCTAGTCAGGTCAGGGCTTCTTTTGGCCTAACTTATGGTCACTTTAATTGCTCAGGCCAGAGATACCCCTGTCTGTCCTTGGTTTATGTTCACTTTAATTGCTCAGGCCAGAAATATTTCTATTTGCCTGTGGCATTTCTCTATCCTCTGTACAAATAAGATAAACACGCTGGCGTCTTCAAGTCTCCATTATGTATTCCTCTCCCATGGACCCTCCTTATCTCTAAGACTTCCTGAACCCGCCTAATTAACCTAGATAGCTAACCCTTTCAATCATTGCTGATTCTGTGTGAGTCTTCTGTAAAGATGGATCTTCTGTTTTTCCTTAAATGAAAATTTTAAGTATTTCATAACTGTCATAGTTTTGAATCACTTTATTATTGCCATTGTTTTCTTCTAAATCAGTTCCATATTGGTCACAGTCTTTCAAATGTGTTGTCAAAGTCATTTTGATGATGACAAAGCAAAACAGGATTGCAAGATCTTCTACTTCCAAATGCAAATTAAATAAAGGACAATCTAAAGTGAGAAATCTGTTGCAATCATAGAAAATCTGGGGACTTTTGTATGTGGCTCTGAACTCCCAAGAAGTATTATTGAGTGAAAAACTGAATGACTAAACCCTAAGAATTTTCACTAATACGGTCACTGTGGAGAGAAATATACTATACAGTGAATAGTCAGCACAGGAAAATCTTGAGAGTGGAAGCCACTAAGACTTACCTCTAGCTCTTAGAAGTTCAGCAGAGGCAGAAAAATGTTATGATTACCATTGTCCAGGGGTTAATCCCAAAATAGAGGAACAATCCACAGCCTGAAGCCAGTGTCTTGAGAATACAATATACCTTGCACTAGATAATGTAGACCCTATGCAGTCGAGTGGGCCATTAACAAAATATTAAGCAGGAACTCAGCATTCAAGTCCTATGCCTTCAGCTCCAGCTTTCACATGTATTTCAAATTTCAGAAAGGAGGATAAAATATAGTCCCCAATCTTCAAGCAAAAGATAAACCAGTCTTAAAGTATTAAGGCTATTAAAAAGAATTCAACCACTTTACAACAAAACATTGAGCATCCTGTATAATGAAAGCATAATATGCAAATCAACTGAACAGTGGAAAGACCGGTCACTATGATGTACACTGACCACCAGGAGGCAGATGCTCAATGCAGGAACTGCCCCTTGGTGGTCAGTGCGCTCCCACAGGGGGAATGCCGCTCAGACAGAGCTGGGCTCACAACTGGCAAGTGCAGCAGCGATGGTGGCAGCCTCTCCTGCCTCCACTGCAGGCAGGCGGTAAGGAGCAAGGGGTTCCGGACTGCAAGAGCCCCAGACTGCGTGAGGGATCTCTGACTGCCAGCTGGGGATTGGGCCTAAGCCGGCAGGTAGATATCTCCTGTGGAGTGCACAAATCTCGTGCACCAGACCTCTAGTATCTAGATAAAATTGCCCACATTAAAAAAAGAGCAAGAGGGGAGGAGGAAGGCAAAAACATAACAAAGAAAAAATAAGCAAACAGAGAGAAGAAGGAGGAGGAAGAGAGGGTTGAGAAATAAGCATGCAAAGGAGATAACGAATGCTTTATGAAAGAAAACCTTATTCAAGATAAAGAAAAGCCCCCCAAAGTGCCTTGAGCCACAAAAAACTATGAACAGGAATTCAATAAAACACAAACTGAAGGAGAAGACGATAAAACAACTATAAGTGGCTAAAGAAACAAATTGAGAAAAAACATTGTGGAACTAAATAATAGCTTAGAATTAGAAAGGAACAGTGTTGACATGACAGAAAATCTATTAAACCCATAAAGAAAAGGCTTGAGATAATCCCTATAAATACAGAAAATGAAAAACGGATTAAAATAATTGGCTATAACATTATATGTATACTAGAGGCTCAGTGCACGAATTCATGCACCTTGAAAGGAACTGTGGGCACAGGGGTGGGTCTCGGCCCATCCTCCGTGCCCCTGCCCAGCCCCTATGCTGCAGCCCCCCAATTCCCTGTCTGCTGACAGCCCCGCTCCCGCCACCGCTGCTCCCACATGCTGATGGTGCCGCTCTGCTCGCACCCACTGATGGTGTAGTGCGATTGGGCCTAGCACCAGCAGCAGGTGTAAATGGGGCCAGTGCCATCAGTGGGTGCAAGCAGTGGCTGCTGCCCCAATCACCCCTCAGGAGCAGGAGGAGGTGGAGAAGACCTGAGGGGTGATCAGGGCCGGCAGCCGCTACTTGCACCCCTGATGGCACGGAGCAATTGGAACCAGTGCCAGGCACCAGCAGCAGATGTGAGCGGTCCGGTACCAGCAGCAGGTGTTAGTGCCGGGCTGGACTGCAGTGCATTGGAGCAAAGAATTTTCAGTAACCACCAGAGGCTCACCCAGATGACAACAACCAGCACCCCACTTTGGTCTGGCGCCTCTGCTCACCTGCTCCACTATCCTGCCGCGGCTGATGCCCACCATGTTCCACGCTCTGCTGCCTGCTGCCAACACCTGCTATGTTCGTCACGTGCCCCCTGGTGATCAGCACATATAGCGACCAGTTGTTCCATTGTTCAGTTGTTCCACTGTGGTCTATTTGCATATTAGCCTTTTATGATATAGGACTAGAGGCCCAGTGCATGAAATTTGTGCACTTGGGAGGGGGTCGCTCAGCCAGGCCTGCGCCCTCTCACAGTCCGGGATCCCTCAGTCAGCAGTCAGACTTCCTTAGCACTGCTGCTGTGCTCGTCAGCTATGAGGCTGGCTTCCGGCTGAGTGGCCCTCCCCCTGTGGGAGCGCACTGACCACCACGAGGTAGCTCCTGTATTGAGCGTCTGCTCCCTGGTGGTCAGTGTGTGTCATAGTGACCAGTTGGTCCACGGTTCAGTCAATTTGCATATTAGGCTTTTATTATATAGGATATTTTTTATATTATATTACTGAATGTAATTAGAGGTCTGAAGAATAATTTCCCTGAAATGAAGACAATCTAAATGTATAGATCAAATGGGCACATTGTGATCCAAGGAAAGTGAATATAGAATTATCTATGTAAATATACCCTACTTTAATTGTTATACTTTAAAGACAAAGTTTAGAGATTTCCTCATGTATGAGGCCAGGTATGGGAAATCTCTATACCTTCCTTTTCATTTTTCTATGAAACTAAACAGCTCTAAAAAAATTAAATCATTAAAAAGAAAAGAGAGAAAGAGCATTCTCGGTTATTTTATAGGGAAAGAAAATCACCATAAAGGGAAAAAGTTACAGTGGGGCCTTGACTTACGAGTATCCCAACTAACGAGTTTTTCGAGATACGAGCCGTCTCTCGGCTGATTTTTTGCTTTGAGTTGAGAGCTAAAATTCGGGTTACGAGCCAGCTTCAGATACCCCACCGCTAGTTGGCGCAGCGAACGTCACAGTGAATGCCACATCAGCCCAGCATCACGTGTCTCACTCGTTCACTTTAACTCGTAAGTCAAGGCCCCACTGTATTCTGACAAAAGAAGTCAGTAATGTTCTACAAAATAAAAAATACATAGCCACAAACTTTATGCCCAACCTAGTTGCCTGCTCTTCAGGAATATGAAATTACTTCCACATAACTTTATATCTATGAATCTATCCTTTCATAAATACTTTAATGTTTTAATTCACTTTTTTTTTCTAGTTACCTGTTTACTGTTTGGAGTGATATTCACTTAAGATTAAAATGCTTATTTCTGAGTTATGGGTAAAGATGATAGTTTTTTCTTTTTTTCTTAGTACTTCCCTGTATTACTTGAGTATCTTTAACATGTATCTTCAAAAAAATGATAACACCTAAAAGGATTCTAGGAAAAGTAGTTTCAGTTTAATCAAGTTGACATGGTTGGTAAACCAACACATTAGCAGCCTACTGAGCAAACCAGAGGAAGGCTGTATTATGAGCATTATCATGAGAAAATACAATGAGCAATGAATAAATCCAATTTTTGTATTTTATTTATTATACACTAGGCAATGTTCTAAAAATATATTAATTCATTTAATCTCCACTATAAGGTAGACACTATTATATATATATAATTTCAGAGAGGAAGGGAGAGGGAGAGAGAGATAGAAACATCAATGATGAGAGGGAATCATTATCAGCTGCCTCCTGCACACCTCCTACTGAGGATCAAGCCCACAAACCAGGCATGTGCCCTGACCGGGAATCGAACCATGACCTCTTGGTTCCTAGGTCAACGCTCAACCACTGAGCCAAGCCGGCCGGGAAATAGACTCTGTCCAAATTTTACAGGTTGGGCAACTGAGACACAGAAAAGTTCTATAATTTAAGACCGTACAACTAGTTAATGGTGGAGTTAGGATTTGAATACAGAAAGAGTGGCTCCTTTTTAACCATTAAACTACATAAAAAGACACCATTTTATTCACTATTTATCTATTTCTATAAAACAAATTACAACAAAATTTAGCTGCTTAAAACAACCATCATAAATTCCAGCAGGACTCAGCTGGGCAATTATTCTGCTCTGTGTAGCATCAATCGAAGTCAAGCTTGATTTTTCAGCTGATAAGTGAAGTCCAAGGCGGCTTCCCTTGCATGGCTGGCCTGTTGGCAGGGGTGGTTGGAAAGCTGGGCTCAGCTGGAACAGTTGGCTGGAGGTCCTATACATGACCATTACAGCTGACAGGCTCAGGAGAATCACATTACTTCAAGGGAGAGTCAGAAGCCCCATAAAAGTGTTCCAAAGGAATCTGGCGGAAACTTCAAGGATTTTTATGACTTAATCTCAAAAATCCCTTCTGCTACATTCTATTGGTGAAACAACTTGCAAAACCCCACCCAATTCAAAGGGAGGGTATTTAGAGTCCCAATGGAGAAATAGCTAAGAACTTGAGACCATTTTTAATCTACCACAGATACTTACTTAAATAAATTTAAGAACTAGTTCCTCAAACTTTGAAAGCCTATAACTATCCTGATATACATCAGAATAGTAATGTTCTTAATGGCCTGTACATATGCATTACCTGAACTACAAATTAGGGGACTTACTTTACCATCTTGTTTGATGACTAAGTAATCTTGAGCAAATTATTTAAACTCTCAGTCAATTTTTTCAGCTGTAAAATAAGGATTTTTGGACTACTTTTTAAAAGTCTTTTCTCTCAGAATCTTAAAATTATAAGCTGAAGAGATGATACTAACATCCGGGACAGAGTGCAGAGAGGACTGCTCTCCTTCCTGCTTGCTGCCTATCATGGGAGGTGGTTGTGTATTACATGGGCCACATGAGGATCTGGCAGGGAGGTCCATGGGGTGAGATATTTTCCAGGTCTGTTTCAGTTTTAAATTTATCATCTGTTATCTGATACTTTTAATCATATCTAGCTGCATTCAATATGATTAGATATGTCTAGCGACAACCTCAAAACATTAGGGGATGAATACAATTAAAATTTACAATCAATGTGTGTTGGTGGGGAGGACAACTTTTTGCTCCATGAAGTCATTCAAGAACAGAGGGACTTTAAATACTGTAGCCCTACCATCTCTTATGAACTTATAGACCTCAATTGAATTCTCCAAACCCAGTTGGCTGGCAGAGGAAGAGAGAAAGCCAGGAAAATCACACAGTTGTCCCTATGACTATGGATTAACCTGAAGTGGTTAAGCCTTTCTGCATTCCATTGGCCAGAGCTCAATTATATAGCAACCTTAGGAATAAAAAGTGAAGTCTACCTGTGAACCCAGAAGAAAAAGAAATAGATTATGGTGAATCTACAGCTATCTGACACACAATCTAATCTTTAAAGCAGGGATGCATCATGGAGTTGAGTAAATCCAGATGAATCCTGTATAATAAAAGCCTAATATGCTAAGTGTCCAGTCGTCCATTCAACCAAAATGTAATATACTAAATGATATGCTAAGGCCACTCAACCGCTCACTATGACGTGCACTGACCACCAGGGGGCAGACACTCCAACCGGTAGGTTAGCTTGCTGCTGGGATACAGCAGATCGGGACTGAGTGAGACTGACCAGTCCCACCCTGTCCCTCCCTGGTTGGCCAACCTCCCGCATCCCTCCCCGGCCCCAATCATGCACCAGTGGGGTCCCTTGACCTGGCCTGGGCCCTCTTACAATCCAGGACCCCTCGGGGGATGTCGGAGAGCTGGTTTAAGCCCAATCCTGCAGGTTAGGTCCGAGGGACCCCACTGGTGCACATGTGCACCAGGCCTCTAGTTTAGAATGAAAACAGAAGAAACTTCCTTTTTTTTTTTGGTTTCTTGGCTGAAGGAAGCCTAATATCAAGTGCTGAATGGAGAACCTGAACAAATAAAACTTCCACTTGTTCAACAAACACTATGAAAGAAAAAGATGTTTATTTGTGAAAGCAAAACTTTGAATTATAACTAGAAATACTCATAAGATGTACTATGGATACTAAAAATGCTTCAGAATGTGCTCAACTTCCTGTTAATGGTAAATTGATGCCAATCAAGTCATCAACCCTTTCTTGAGGACCCAGAGCATAAGAGAATCCCTGTTGGGAGGCTCCTAGAACATCAGCCCACACTGTTCCCTTTTGTACAAGCAGCACTCTTAAGCCCCCAATTTTTAAGGCAACACATTTACACACCATTTTAGCAAAATCACATCATTGTGTTCTCACAGTTTCCAAACAAAAACCTCAAAATCTTGGAAAGATTGCTCTGTAATCAGAAACCATTCAAATTAAACAAATCTATAATTGCTTGTAAAATGGTCCACTCTCTTTTCATCTTGTTCTTTAATGATGTGTATTATTTTCTTGTCCAAGGTTAAATGTTCATTCAAGCTTAACTAGTTTGTTCCTTATGTTCATTTCAGGCACATACCACAATGAAGTCATTATTTTACTCTTGAGATCACATATTGGTAAACTAAAATTACTTTTAAAAATTACTTAATGTATGGTTTAAAAGAAAAAATATGAGAAGAAATAACAAGTAGCAAGGACTCCTAGTGTGTAGGTAGTTGACTATCTTCCCATCTCATTTCAGAACAAGGGATTACCTAGGAACAGAGTGAAACTACACTACATACTGAAATACACCTCACCCCCAACCACGAAACATCTTTTCTGATATTCCTATCTCTTATTTATTTATGAAAAACAGAATCAAAGAGCAGCATTTCTGAAGTGCAAGATGAGTACTCCTGATTGATTTTAAGTTTCATGCAGCATTATATAAAATTTAATCACATAGAAATAAAGATTTTTCTCTTTTTTTCTTTTTTAAACTTTATTGTTGAAAGTATTACTAATGTCTCCCCCCCCTCCCCCCATGATTCCCTCCCCCCTGCTCCCACCCCTTCCCCAGGCCTTCCCTGCACTATTATTTGTCCATGGGCTACGCATATATGCATATACATTGTTTTTTACTTTCTTCCCATCCCTACCCCTTCTGAAATATGTCAGTCTGTTGCATGTTTCAATGTTTCTGGATCTGTTTTGTTCATCAGTTTATTTTCTGCATTAGATTCCACATATACATGAGGTTATATGACACTTATCTTTCTCTGAATGGCTTATTTCACTTAGCATAATACTGTCCAGGTTTCACCATGCTGTCTCTTGCTTCTCTTGTATCCCTCAAGCAGCTGCTGTTCAAAATGCCTTACCATCCTGCCTGCATCCTGTGTAGCAGGATAAAAAAAGAGGCCAAAGAAGGAAAGTTCTGTCCTTTTAAGTGCTATCTTGCTAAGAACTAGGTTATATGTCCACATCTAAATATAAAGAAGACTGGTTGGTTGGTAATGTGGTCCACTGAAAATTCCATTTCTATAGAAAAAGAAGAGAATGGCTCCTAATGAACACACAGAAGTCTGTTTGAAGATTCAAGGGATTTCTCAATACAGACAATATGAAGTTACATTTAGCATTATTTCATTATTAAAACATTTTATAGTATCTTACTGTTCCATTCCATCCCAAATTAAATACAAACCCCTTGGGCCCTGGCTGGTTTTGCTCAATGGATAGAGCATTGGTCTGCAGACTGAAGGGTCCTGGGTTTGAGTCCGGTCAGGAGCATGTGCCTTGGTTGCAGGCTCCTCCCTGGCCTGGGCCCTGATCCTGGCAACCAATCGATGTGTTTCTCTCACATTGATGTTTCTCTCCGTCTTTCACTCTCTCTTCCACTCTCTCCAAAAAGATCAATGGAAAAATATCCTTGGGTGAGGATTAACAACAACAAATACAAACCCTTTGGCCTAAAGTTCAAGTGCTTTCCCAATTGTCAACAGTATAAAAATATGGCAATAAATGGGGTAGTTAGTTTGAAAGTCAATCTATTAGAGCTGAGTCTTTTAAAATACTGAATTTGTCTGGGTAGAAATTAAGCAAGATGCAAATTTGAGCATTTAAGAGCATGTGTATAGGATTTATTTCTTGAAGATATTAACTGACATGAAAGCCTAAAAAGGTGTTTTTATATTTTTAGCTCTGCTAAACGACCAGCAGGTCACAGAAGGTAAACTTCGGACTCCCACAGAAGAGGCTGACACTGACAAATGAAAATGAGGTTAAACGGGATCATTTTTAAAGTCCCTCTGGTAAAACTTCAGAAAACAGAAGTTAAAGCCAGATGCTTCTATTACCCAGCTCATTCAATTTACATCTGCACAAGAGTTGAAAATCTCTATTCTGAAACTACACAGAAAATGCTCAAGTTGTGGGGCATAGCAGGAGGCTGGGTTAGCAGTTGCCAATGCTGGGATACTTTGTAGTAGCCCCCAAAACCCTATAAGTTATTAGGGTAGTCCTGGAAATCTCTCCTAGATGTAAGGATTTTAAATAATATTCACCAATATGATACCACCATTTGGAAAATAACTTCAAAAATTTCAATTTCCTGGAAATAATTGTGACACGTGAGAAGCAGAAAGCTTGGTGGGATCCCCTAAAAAGTAACAGAGATTGCATTCTAATACAAATATGAAAATAGGGTGAAAGCAATCATTAATAAAATAGAATAATATTATTATTACTTACTATTCAAATGGTATCAGAATACAAAAATTCACTTATATATAAGACAATCCATTCTAGTCTTGTGCTCAGAGGTGGATCTTCTAAATAATGGCATTTCATTTTATACTCAATTTTGGAGAGAAAAGACTGACTATGAACAGAGTGGATGGATATTTGTCTGTTCTTTTTTTTTTTTTTAAATATATTTTATTGATTTTTTACAGAGAGGAAGGGAGAGAGATAGAGAGTTAGGAACATCGATGAGAGAGAAACATCGATCAGCTGCCTCCTGCACACATCCTACTAGGGATGTGCCTGCAACCCAGGTACATGCCCTTGACCGGAATCGAACCTGGGACCTTTCAGTCCGCAGGCCGACGCTCTATCCACTGAGCCAAACCGGTTTCGGCATATATTTGTCTGTTCTTACATTCTTATTCTCTCCCACCAAGAGTACCATGGTTTCTCCTGAAAGAATCACTCCCTACTCATTCTTGGGTTGGATAAACCCCATTTTTCAGATCTATAGGTGAGCTATAAGATTACCTTTTGTCACCTGGAGAAGGCCAGGTTTTTAGGTGGAAATAGAGTTTAAAGTTGTGGGTTTGTTTGGTTGCTTCTGGAAACTTGGGAAAAAAGAAAATAATGGCCTTAAAGCTTCAAATTCCCAGCCCAAGGTCTGGGAAATGAACCAGAAAGTCTCCTTATGCCCTATAGCTAAATGGTTGAGATTTCTGAAAACAAACCCAAGGTCTAATCCTACAGGTAGCTTAATGAAAATGTATATAGAATTCAAAGCCACAGATTTGTTAAAGTTATAGCATTGATTGGAAAAGAGTTTGAACCATAAAAATCTGGATAAGCTCCAAAGAAGCTGGGGACCTTAGTCTCCTGGACAGATTCTGCTGTGCTTCTTTGGCAGTAGTAACATCCCATTCTCTCTGGCTACGGAGGTTAGACTTCTCTTGCCTGAAGAACCTGTAATGACTTTCCAAAAGTATTGCCTTGCAGGAAAATCTTAATAATATTCTCGTTACTCTCGACCTATAACTATATTAAAATCTAAGGTTTTGGGTAGAAAGTATGTCCTTGGAAAAAGTAGCATATACAATATCACAAGATACTGCCAATGTACAAAAACATGAGAAATATTATTATAATGGAGTCCAAGAGTTTGGATCTGTTAACATAAAAACATTCAAACCTGAAAAGAATTTTTGTGAGTTTGTTTGAGCCAAACTGCTGACAATTGCCGGGAAGTAGAATCTCAACGGATTGGGATAATGCTCTGGAGAATGGCAGTTCTTCACCTTGTTTTATACATTACAATCAAAGGAGGAGACCTAAGTGGGTTACATGAAATCCATTGGTGATAGATTAGGGAAGGGGGACGTGAGGGGGGGGGAGGGGGAGAAAGCAAAAGTGGGGAGGGAAATCTCTGGGATTGGATAAAAAGTAAAATGATAGACCTGACATTTCACAAGGGTGTTATCTTAGATCAGCGGTTCTCAACCTGTGGGTCACGACCCCTTTGGGAGTGAACGACCCTTTCACAGGGGTCGCCTAAGACCATTGGAAAACACATATATAATTACATATTGTTTTTGTGATTAATCACTATGCTTTAATTATGTTCAATTTGTAACAATGAAAATACATCCTGCATATCATAACAGTAGCAAAATTACAGTTATGAAGTAGCAACGAAAATAATTTTATGGTTGGGGGTCACCACAACATGAGGAACTGTATTAAAGGGTCGCAGCATCAGGAAGGTTGAGAACCACTGTCTTAGATGCAAAAAGACAATAGGCCCTGGCTGGTTTGGCTCGGTAGGTGGGGCGTTGGCTTGCGGACTCGGGGGGGGGGGGGGGGGGGGGTCCCAGGTTCGGTTCCGGTCTGGGGCATGTGCCGTGGTTGCGGGCACATCCCCAGTGAGGGGTGTGCAGGAGGCAGCTGATCGAAGTTTCTCTCTCATCGATGTTTCTGACTCTCTATCCCTCTCCCTTCCTCTTTGTAAAAATCAATAAAATATATTAAAAAAGACAATAGGCTCAGTTAAGGTAAAGATTGACCTTTATCAGGGAAGATACTATAAACTGCTTTTAGTTAAAGTTTTAATTTCAGACCATCCTTTTTGGTTACTTTAGGTCTTTGAGTTTGCAAAACTGCCATGCAGGCCTTCCTAGAGCTAGTTGAGTTAGCATGTGGCCCTTTTTTCAGCCACAGATTGGATAGGAGGAATGCAGTATTGAATGAGGCCAAATTTATGGATACTGAGGAATTAACCAGATTTTTAAAATTTAATGTGTGAACTTGGATTGGCTCTGTGCTTTTGACTGGATTAATTTCATGGGTTCAATTACTAGACCGAATTCAGAATCAAATGTGGTTTATGCTAATTGGAGTTGAAAAACCAGAATTACTCTGGTATTTTGTAGAGAAAGATATCAAATATTTAAGAAAATTGGGATGATGTAGTGACTTTATAATCATCCTTCTTATAATTATGTCCCCAGGGGAGGTCTGGGAGACACTTCTTTTATAAAGGTTTTGAAAAGTGCACTAGCGAAGCGAGCACCAGCATCCCTGAGGCCTCTGGGGTAGCTATTCTCTTGAAGCCAGGAGTAACAGTGGGAAATGCTTCTATTAAAAAAGGTTCTCTGAATTCATGTGGTATAATGCAGTCCCAGTGTACTAAGAAGGTGTATCTGAGAAGCTTGCTCATTCTGAAGGGTCTATAGTCAGCAGAGTTCTAAAAATAGCTTTCAAGCCCAGCCAATGTAGCTCAGTGGTTGAGTGTCAGCATAGGAACAAGAGGTCATGGTTTGATTCCCAGTCAGGGCACATGCCCAGGTTGTGGGCTCAATCCCCAGTACAGGGCGTGCTGGAGACAGCCGATCAATATTTCTCTCTCCCCGCTGTTTCTATCTCTCTGTCCCTTCTTCTCTTTCTAAAAGAAATGAAAACATATTTTAAACAAATAAAATAAAAATGGCTTTCAAAATTTCTTGCACTTACACTAGAGACTGTGAGTTTGAGGAAATATCATACCCATGACTATTCAATATTGCATAGCAAGGGGGGTTTTGCAGATGTAGTCAAGGTTACTAATTAGTTGCCCTCGGTTAATAACACACTGACCTGAAGATAGGTAGATTGTCCTGGACTATCCAGGTCCTAATCTAATCGCATCATCCCTTAAAACAGGAGAGGAAGACAGAATGAGAAAAACTTGGCATGTCATTGCTGGTTTGAAGATGGAGGGGGTCACATGAGAAAGAGAGTTGAAAAGACTGAGTTGAGAGAAGCCCCCTGATCAATAGCTAGTAAAGAAGCATGAACCTCAGTTCTACCGCTGCAAGGCATTGAATTCTGCCAACAACTGAAATGATGTTGGAAGTAGAACCTTTCCCAGAACCTCCGTATAAGCGCCCAGCTTGGTAATCATCTTGATTTCAGCCTTGTGAGGCCTCTCTCTCTCACCCCGCCCCGCAGAAGAGAATCCAGCCAGGCTTTGACCAGACTTCTGAACTGTGAGCTATACATAGATATTCTTTTAAGTCTCCACGTTTTACATAGAAATAAAAAAGTAATGTAGGGGCCATGCCTAAGTCCAAATGCCAAGCAGTGAAAGTACTGGAAGAAATAATTAGTTCCTTATTTACTCCATACATGATATGTTTAATGCTGCCATTGCTTCCACTGAATTTTTTATAGATTGCTGTTGAAAACAACTCATCTTGCATGGTTAACATATTCTTGCCTACCAAGGTAGGCAAGCATATGCTGCCTAGGTCCAAGGTTAGTGTTATTAATCTTCAGGGAAACTTTGGCTCACAACTTACAGCTAAATAGTTACAACTAAAGATTGTGCTAACTGGCTCACACTTGGTTTTCAAAGTATGCCACTACACTAAGATAGCTTGGTCCAGGAGTACTTCTAGCCTCGGACATGACTGTGCTGGAATTAGTCTTCTTTGATGACAGATTAGACCAGTGGTAAGAAACTTTTGGTCACATAATATGTAGGATGGTTTTGATTTGCCATCACTCTTAAGTATCATGTATTATGAATGGCAGATATTGAACTCTGTCCCCTCTAAATTTATATGTTGAAATCTTAACCATTAATACCTCAGAATGTGATCTTATTTGGTCTTTATAGAAGTGATCAAGTTAAGTTGAGGTCATAAGGTTGGGCACCAATACAATATAATTGGTGTCCCTATAAGAGGGAACATTTGAATACAGAAATATGCATCCAAGGATGATGGTGTGAAGAAACATAGAAGATGGACATCTATAAGATGGGGGGAGAGATCTAGAACATATCATTCTCTCAAAACCCTCAGGAATCAACCCTCTTAACACCTTGATTTTAGACTTCTCGCCTCCAAAACCTAGTCTGTGGTACTTTATTAAGGAAACCCTAGTAAACTGACACAATCAGTATGTACCCTCCACAGATCACACCATTTCTTTGCATTTTATAATCAGCAGCTGTACATACTTAGATTATCTGCCTGAGCCCCTAAAGAGTGTTGAGTTTGTAGGCCCGAGTAATAAATTTAGATCAACAGTCCAGACTTGCCCTTCCTTGGATAACAGAGTCATCAGTTTGTCCTGGTTTGTCCAAGACTTTCTCAGTTTTAGAACTGAACATCCTGCATCTCAAGAAACTAGGAAGTCCCAGGCAAACCAACATGGCTAGTATCCCTATGTCCTTCCTACCAGAAAACCTAGTTGGAATCATACAATTAATCAGAGAAGTTGAAATAATATTGAACACCGCAATACAAGTTTGATATCATTTACCTCTAGAGCAGTGGTTCTCAACCTTCCTAATGCCCCGACCCTTTAATACAGCTCCTCATGTTGTGGTGACCCCCAATTTCATTGTTACAAATTGAATATAATTAAAGCATAGTGATTAATAACAAAAACAATATATAATTATATATGTGTTTCCGATGGTCTTAGGCGACCCCTGTGAAAGGGTCGTTCGACCCCCAAAGGGGTCGTGACCCACAGGTTGAGAACCGCTGCTCTAGAGCAATGTGTGATGACTTATTTTATATCAACACAGCCAAGACTACTGAAATGACTCTTTCCAGATTAAGTAAAAACTGATCAAAGCCAATTTACAATACCAACCTAAATACAGATGTTGCTGGCTGTTTTAAATGAAATAATTTCTCACAAAAAAAGTTTAAAGTTCTGTTTATATTGAGACTATGAAATGTTCATCTTTGTGTGTGTAATACTCAGAATAATTCCTAGTAAATAGCAACAAGTTTATTTTGAATGAGTCCAAGCATAAAGTAACTAGAGCCTAAATAAGGAATGGGGGAATAGATCACAAAGGAATTGATGCATTAAATTAAATTAGTAGGAAATAGTTATAAGGAGGCAAAGAGCTGAATAAAATCCAAAAGTTTTATAGCTGGAGAACAAGCAGGCAGTTTGGGAAGTATGGACAATAAGAGTGAGAGTTCTTACTTTTTCAACTCAATTTAAAGTGAATAAATGAAAATTTACTGGTAGATATAAATGGAAATTTTGGACACTTTGGTTCCTAATCACATAGCTGTCAGAGTGATGTGATCCAATTTGGTGTCTATGAATATAAGACATAAGGAGTTTTTAGAGGCAATTGGTATCCAAAGAAAATCATAGATCCTCCAGAAAGCATAATCAAGCTAATGGGGTCATGAAGTAGGAGCCAGCAAAGAAGAAACTTCAAAAGCAAATAAAGAAATAAAAGGAGGATCCATGGTGGTAGCAGAGTAGATGGATGTTACATCCCCCTCTCCCAGGACCAAACTGGAATGACAATTAAAATACAGAGCAATCAACCTGAATAATCAACTGAAGATTAGCTGAAGAGAAGTCTTATAACCAAGTATTTACAGAATAATCCACATTGAGACTGGGAAGAAGTGTGGAGACATGAAAAGGGCTGGCCCTGCTCCCACTGACAGCAGATGAGATATACGCCATGATCAAGTGGGATTTATTCCAGGGATGGAAGGTTGGTGCAATATCTGGAAAGCAATAAATGTGATACAGCACAAACACAAAATGAAAGATAAAAATCATGTGATCATATCAATAGATGCAGAAAAAGCATTTGTAAAACCTAACATCAATTTATAATAAAAACTCTCAGCAAAGTGGGAATAATAAAAACCTCAATATAATAAAGAGTATATATGACAAACCCAAACCAACATCATACTCAATGGGCAAAATCTACACGTGTTTCTTTTAAGATCAGGAATAAGAATGAGATGTTGCTTTCACCTCTCTTATTCAACACTAGAGAACAGTGCACGAATTTGTGCACAGTGGGGTCTGGCTGGCCCGCCCCGATGTGGGGTGACTGGGGACTGGGCTGGCCAGGGGGAAGGACTGTGGGAGGTTGGCCGGCTGGCCCCGCACCCTATCGAGGTAGGAAGGCTGATCAGGGCCCTGATCTGGCCAGTTGGTTGCCACAGTGCACATCATAGCGAACAGTCCTTCCGGTTGTTCCAGTCATTCTGTTGTTCTGGTTGCTTGGCTTTTATATATATATAGATCGATAGATAGTACTGGAAATCCTAACCACAGCAATCAGACAAGAAGAAGAAATAAAAGGCATTCAAATTGAAAAGGAAGAAATAAAACTGTCATTATTTGCAGATGACATGATACTGTATGTAGAGACCCTAAAGATTCCACTCAAAAGCTACTAGACCTAATAAATGAATTCAGTAAAGTAACACAATACAAAATAAATATTCAGAAATCAGTTGCATTTTTATGCACCAATAATAAACTCTCAGAAAAAGAAACTAAGATAACAACCCCATTTACAACTGCAGCGAGGAAAAAAATAAGGTACCTAGGAAGAATTTTAAACAAGGATGTAAAAGACCTATGCTCAGAGAATTATAGGATACTTAATAAAGAAATTGAGGAAGATGCAAATAAGTGAAGCATACCAGTATACTGTGTTCACTAACTAATGTTAGTTAGAAAGAACTAACATTATTAAAATGTCCATACTACCCAAAGCAATCTATAGATTCAATGCAATTCTTATCAATATACCAATGGCATATTTCATAGAACTAGAATAAATATTCCAAAAATTTATATAGAACCACAAAAGTCACTAAATAGCAACAGAGATCTTGAAAAAGAAGGACAACATTGGAGGAATCATGCAATCTCTTATCAAACTAGACTGCAAAATCATAGTAATCAAAACAGCATGATACTGATGGGTGTCGGTGGATGGGGTCAATGGAGGGGAAAAGGATCTCATCTGTAATACTTTCAACAATAAAGATACATTTAAAAAATAAAGTAAAAAGAAAACAACAACAAAAAACAGCATGGTAAATGGCATAAAGATCAATAGAACAGAATAGAGAGCCCAGAAATAAACCCATGCCTTTATAGTCAATAAATATTTGACCAAGGAGGCAAGAACATACAATGGGGTAAAGATGGTCTATTCAATTGATGGTGATTGAAAAATTGGACAGATATGTGCAAAAACAAATAAAGCTAGAGCGCCTTCTTACACCATACACAAGAATAAACTCAGAGTGAATTAAAGACTTAAATGTTACACTCAAAACCATAAAAATCTTAGAAGAAACCATAGGAAATAAAATCTCAAACATTTCATATAGCCATATTTTTTTTCTGATATATCACTTTTGTCAAGGGAAACAAAAGAAAAAATAAACAACTGGGACTACATCAAACTAAAAAGTTTTTGCAAAGGAAACCATCAACAAAATGAAAAGATAACCCACTGAATGGGAGAACATATTTGACAATACATCTGATAAGGGGTTAATATCCAAAATTTATAAATAACATAAAATTCAACACCAAAAGAAGAAAGAAAGAAAGAAAGAAAGAAAGAAAGAAAGAAAGAAAGAAAGAAAGAAAGAAAGAAAGAGAGGAAGGAAGGAAGGAAGGAAGGAAGGAAGGAAGGAAGGAAGGAAGGAAGGAAGGAAGAAAGAAAGAAAGAAAGAAAGAAAGAAAGAAAGAAAGAAAGAAAGAAGATAACCCAAAACACAAACAATCCAATTAAAACATGGGCAAAGAACCTGAATGGACACTTCTCCAAAGAGGGCATACAGATGGCCAATAGACATATGAAAGGATCCACAGCATCACTAAACATTAGAGAAATGCAAAATAAAACCACAGTGATTTATCACCTCACACCTGTCAGAATGGCTGTCATCAATAAATCAACAAACAGCAAGTGTTGGCGATGATATGAAGAAAAGGGAATGCGCTATAGGTGGGAATGCAGGTTGGTGCAGCCACTGTGGAAAGTAGTATGGAGTTTCCTCAAAAAATTAAAAATGGAACTACCATAAGACCCAGTGATCCCACTTCTGGGAATATACCCAAAGAAACCAGAAACACTAATGCAAAAGAATATATGCACCTGTATGCTTATTGCAGCATTACTCATAATAGCCAAGATCTGGAAGCAGCCCACACACCCATCTGTGGTACATTTACACAATGGAATACTACTCAGCCATAAAAAAGAATCTTACCCTTTACAATGACATGAATGGACCTGGAGAGAATTAGGCTAAGTGAAAAAAGCCACTCAGAGAAAGCAAGTTCCATATGATTTCATTTATATGTAAAATCTAATGAACAAAATTAACAAACAAAATAGAAACAGATTCATCTATACTAATAAAAGGGAAATATGCTAATTAGACTGGGAGACCTTCCAGGAGACCTTCTGGATGTTCTTTTGGACAAAGCCATGGTGGCGGGGCTGAGGTAGAGATGGTTAGAGGCCAAGAGGGGAGGGCAGTTGTGGGTGATCAGGCCATGATGGGACAGCAGTTGTGGGTGATCAAGCAGGTGGGGGGAGGGGCCATTGGGGGTGATCAGGCCGGCAAGGGGGGCCATTTGGGGGCAAGCAGGCCATCAGTGGGGGGTCAGTTGGGGGCAATCAGGCCGGGGGGCAGTTGGGGGAGAGCGGGCTGGCGGGGGGCTGTTGGGGGCAAGCGGGCTGGCAGGCAGAGTGGTTAGGGGCAATCAGGCAGGCAGGCAGGTGAGCGGTTAGGAGCCAGCAGTCCCAGATTGCGAAAGGGATGTTCTACTGCCAGTTTAGGCCTGATCCCTAAACCGGCAGTTGGACATCCCCCGAGGGGTCCCAGATTGGAGAGGGCCAGGCTGAGGGACATGACCCTCCCTACCCCCCGCACAAATTTCATGCACTGGACCACTAGTAGATACAATAAACAGACTGAGAGCTGTCTGAGGGGTGAGGGGTTGAGAGGCTTGGTGAAAAGGTGAAAGGATTAAGCAGTAAGCCACAACCCAAAACTCGTAGACACAGAAATGGTATGGTGATTACCAGAGGGAAAGAGGGGTGGGGGGATGTAGAAGAGGATGAAGATAACTGGTGATGCAAGGAGATTTGACTTGTGGTCGTGAATACTGTTAGGTCACCAAAAGAGGAACGCACTAGGCCAGGGTGGTGAGGGATTACAAATTTATTCGATCATCGGCACACCAGGTGGCTGAGCCTGGATGGCTCCAGCACCCAGTGAGGGGAGTCAACAGCTTTTAAAGGACTTTTGGTGGGATTTTTCTGGGCAGAGACTTCTCTATGCATACCCGGAGGTGAGAGAATGGAATGTGGTCACTGCAAGTGAAATGTGGTCTCAGCAAAGGGAATGTCCATAGTGAAATGACCTGAAAAGTCAGTTCCCAAGGGAAGGGTATCAACTCAAACCTAACAAACACACGGTACAATATACAGGTGATGTATTATAGAGTTATACACCTGAAATCTATATAATTTTATTAACCATTGTCACCCCAATAAATTCAATTAAAAATAACAATTTTAAGATGTTTAATAAAAGGAGAAACAAGAATAATGTGGTTGTGTCAAGGTGGGCAGACATACAATACTATCCAATAGGGAGAAAAGAAAATTGAGAATGGGCACTTTGATTTGGGTATCTCTTGTCACTTTTTAATTTGAATTATTTCAGTAAAATGGAAATCACAATAGAGAACCACAAAATTTGAAAAAGGTAGGAAAGAGGAGACCAAGATGGCGGCATAGGTAAACACCTGAGATTGCTGCCGCAAACAACCATTTCAAAAGTACAACTAAAAGACGGAACAGACATCACCCAGAACCACAGGAAAGCTGGCTGAGGAGAGACTCTTCAACTAGAAGGAAAGTCAACAGCATACCGAGGCTCAGAGGAGGCGCAGTGTGGAAAATATAAAGATACCGAGGTGCGCGTGCGCGGTGCGGGCTGGTGGCTGAGGGCGCGGTTGTCGTTTTCAATCAGGAGGGGGTCTCAGACTCTGAGCTCCAGATCCGGGCGAGTCTCTGGGGACTCAGACTCAAACGGGAGAAGCGGGATTGTCTGGCATCAGTTGAAACATGAGGGCAGCTTTCTCTCTGAGGTTTGCAGCTGTAGCTGGGGTTCTGAAAAGCAGAGCCTCTGGGAACGGGACTGAGAGCAGCCATGACTGCTCCCTCCTCCCACCCTGTTGATCCCGCTCCGCCCAAGCCCTGCGCAGAGCCATTTGCCGGATCGCCTCAGGCAAAGGCTCGATTAGCACCTCTCCAAAGGACAGAAGTTTTCCCACAGCTGATTCTCACAGCCAGTCGGCCTGGTGGTCAAATCCCTCTAGTATTAACTACAACAATCAAGGCTCAACTAGAACAAGACTGCGCACAAAGACCACAAGGGGGTGCACCAAGAAAGCATAAAAAATGCGGAGACAGCCGAAACCAATTTGGCTCAGTGGATAGAGCATCGGCCTGCGGACTGAAGGGTCCCGGGTTCGATTCCGGTCAAGGGCATGTACCTGGGTTGCGGGCACATTCCCAGTAGGAGATGTGCAGGAGGCAGCTGATCGATGTTTCTCTCTCATCCATGTTTCTAACTCTCTATCTCTCTCCCTTCCTCTCTGTAAAAAATCAATAAAATATGTTTAAAAAAAATGCGGAGACAAAAAAACATGACAGAAATGGAGGATATAGAGCTAAAGAATGCAATTTTGAGGGCTTGCAATAATGTGCTAGAAGCAGCCAATAAACTTGATGAGAGCCTCACGAAAACTAATGAGACCCTCGATGCTATGATAAAGAACCAACTAGAAATTAAGCATACATGGACTGAAATAAAGAATATTATACAGACACCCAATAGCAGACCAGAGGAGCACAAGAATCAAGTCAAAGATTTGAAATGCGAAGAAGCAAAAAACACCCAACAGGAAAAGCAAAATGAAAAAAGAATCCAAAAATATGAAGATAGTGTAAGGAGCCTCTGGGACAGCTTCAAGCGTACAAATATCAGAATTATAGGGGTGCCAGAAGATGAGCAAGATATTGAAAACCTATTTGAAGAAATAATGGCAGAAAACTTCCCCCACCTGGTGAAAGAAATGGACTTACAGGTCCAAGAAGCACAGAGAACCCCAAACAAAAGGAATCCAAAGAGGACCACACCAAGACACATCATCATTAAAATGCCAAGAGCAAAAGACAAAGAGAGAATCTTAAAAGCAGCAAGAGAAAGAGACTCAATTACCTACAAGGGAATACCCATACGACTGTCAGCTGATTTCTCAACAGAAACTTTGCAGGCCAGAAGGGAATGGCAAAAAATATTCAAAGTGATGAATACCAAGAACCTACAACCAAGAGTACTTTATCCAGCAAAGCTATCATTCAGAATTGAAGGTCAGATGAAGAGCTTCACAGATAAGGAAAAGCTAAAGGAGTTCATCACCACTAAACCAGTATTATACGAAATACTGATAGGTATCCTTTAAGAAGAGGAAGAAGAAAAAGGTAAAGATACAAATCGTGAACAACAAACATGCATCTATCAACAAGTGAATCTAAGAATCAAGTGAATAAATAATCTGATGTACAGAATGAACTGGTCATTATAATGAATCAGGGACATAGAAAGGGAATGGACTGACTATTCTTGGGGGGGAAAGGGGAATGGGAGATGCGGAAAGAGACTGGACAAAAATCGTGCACCTATGGATGAAGACAGTGGGTGGGGAGTGAGGGTGGAAGGTGGGGCAGGAGCTGGGAGGAGGGGAGTTATGGGGGGGAAAAAAAGAGGAACAAATGTAATCTGAACAATAAAAATTTAATAAAAATAAAAAAAGAAAAAGGTAGCAAAATCTGCAGGAGAATTCTATTTGAACAAGATGAGTCAAAGAAAGTAAAAGAATACAGGGTAGGTTCACACTGAATAGAGGACCATATCTCTGTATGTTTGAATACGGCAGGGTTGGAAATAATGAGAGGAAGTTACAACAGTGATAGAGAAAGCAAGAAATCCATGCATGGGTTCAAGGCTGAGGGCCAGTGGATGGGTGAAGAATGGGTATGGCTGTGGAGAACAGCTGATTTATGATTATGATGTTGAGAAATGGGGAAAAGTTAGAAAAAGATTAGGTGCCACAATCAGTGATGTTTCCTCCAAAAGACCACTTCCCAGGGCCTGGAAAGAAATGATTGATTGGAATGATAGATTTTCAAAACTGTGAATGCTCATTATTGGTAAGGAAAAAAGGAATAAAACGAAAGCTGAAATTTTTAGAAAAATATGTATTGCTTCACCTTAATTTGCCTTGTCATTCTCATAAGCTTCCATTTTCCTTTTGTTCCAAGTGGAAAGTATTGCACTTGATCATAGTCATGCATTTTAGATTAGTGAATATTTAACAATAAATTTTATCATGACTCTGGTGTTAAATTATGCTATGTACTCAGTAGCCTCAATTATGAAACATACATTTCCAGATTACACTTCAATAGCAAGGATATATGCACATTAACAGTCTTAAAAGGCCCATAAACATAAATCCCAAATTTAAATACAAAAATCATATATATCAAACAATCTTAGTTTTGACAGAATAGAAAGATTTAAGAATGCTCTTTTTTCTTGCTCTTTGACAACTATGAGCGTAAATAAAGTTTAGAGACATCTAATTGAAGTGAGGTTTATATTTCTTGAACATTTTCCTTCCAAATAGTTATTCCTATATTTATCCTAAAACCTTAATATAGTTTATTTATTTATTTCCCTTTTTTTCCTTATTTTGTTGAATAATTTCAAGAAAGAGTAGAAAGCAGGGGTACCCTTCAAACTTACAGATGAATACTGCTTTCATTGGCTCACACTCAATTAATTGGGGCCTGAGCTTGACCTATGTGCATCCTTCTGTAAAAAAATTAAATGTTTAAGAAATGTTCATTAAGCATGCACAGAGAAAGATGTCCAAGTGTTGATTTTCCAGACGGTGTCTTCATACAAATTAGGCTCCAGTTTTGCAGTTTTCCTCTTTCACAATTAGCAGAAAGGAGACCTAAACTGGATGTTTCTAGTAAAATAAAAATTTGCCTTGTTTCTATTATTGATGGTCTCTCTCCTTTTGCTGGTACTAAATGGCTACTGTTAAATGAATTTTTATACGAATTCTTTGCTAAACTTTCTGAGGTTGCAAGAAAAAGACAGCCAAATTAGATGACGTTAGGTTAGTAAAGGATGCCAGAGGTAAAGAAGTATGGGAACCCAGCTCAGCAGTTATACTCATTCAGAAATGCATCACCCCCAGGGCATGGATTGCATGGAGCTCCATGAAAAACCAAAACAAAGGCCCATTTTCACCTAGGATATTTCATCCTAAGGCCTAGGAACCGCCTCCTAATGGGAGGCAGCCTCACATTAATGAGACCATTCAATATGGAACACCCCAATTGGGCTGAAATTTGCATCAAGCTATCTCAGTAACAGATGGCATACCTTAAGTCTACGCTATGTGAGTTCAGTTTATGCAGAGCACCTCTCTATGGCTGGATCCCTGCTAGCTGTATCTATTTTCATTTTCTGCACCTAGCCTAAATAAGAGTAACTTAAAACAGAAACATATTTTTTTCAAAAGGGTTTCAAGACTGCACTTGCTCATTATTTCTCTCTGGTCTCGTTACTTCTATAGGTAGGTTGTATCCAAATAACAAAACATTTGTTCTAACCATGAGTATGTAAGATTGACCTGTGATGTTTATTTAGGTGTCACTCCATGGTGCCTAGATATTTTGATTGACTAGATCTCGAGGGAGACCAGAGCCTCCATTTTTAAAAAGCACCTTCATTGTTTCTGATGAAGATGGTAGAGATCACACTTTGAGAAGTTACTTATAAAGAAAATCCAGGAACTGATGTTTTCTAGGTGTGCTCTGCTTTGTCCAAAGTCCCTTGAAGTTATTCAGAGTTTTGCCTGGCCACATGATCGTGCATCAAGTTTCTTTAAAGTCTACATATTTCAGAATAGGGCCAAGATACCCACAGAATTAGAAGAGAGCTCATGAGAGGGAAATGGCCGTTTTAATGCTATGACATCAAAATAAGAAAAAAATGCTGTGGTAGAAATGATTCCACACAAAGTGGCTGTAATTTGCCCCCATCGCTTCTACACTGTGAGACACTGTTAGAATGAAGGCCATTAGAAGACTCCACGCAGCTGGGCTTGGAAACTGAAGGTCATAGCCCAGTGGCAGATGGCAGCAGGGAAGATAATACAAAGCACAACTAAATGATAGCAGAAGATGAGGATGCATGTTGGGAGGGAGGGCACCATAATCTTTAACTTACTAATGAGAAATTAAGTTCAGTTAAGTAAGCTTGTCTAAGACTTCAGTATTATGCAGTGTGAGGTTTTAGAAAAAAATAAAACAAGAAGAGACATGGTCTTTTATAGAGAACTTAAACATAATCATTTCTCTTCTTATATAGGTAGATATTTTCATTACCAAGCTTTCCTTAAAAATTTTCAGTTGACTACTACTGTTTAACAGTGAAGAGTTTATGAATAAGAGTAGAAAGGCACATAAAACATCACTGGGACATTTTGCTGCTAGGTAGCAATGGGAAAGTTATAAACTACTTTGTTGGGAAGCAGTAGACTAAACTTTCTTCTACATGTGACTCCCCTGAAAGGATTAAATGGGCAATACTTCTAAAATAGTATGAGAGATTTAATTAAAATTATATGATTTAGCATTTAGAATTTGGATATGCAGTGTGAATCAGCACGGATGGGAAGATGGGCTCTGGAGGAAAGATCAGGAAGGCTAAGCATGAAAGAATCTGGGGTAGGTTAAGAACTAAGGCAGCACAAGGGACAGCTAGATATAAATAATGGAGTGGCTGAGAGCATGAAATTTTTCTCTCTTTTTTGCCTTCGTTTGTAATCTTAACTCTTCCCTACCTGTAAAGCAAGGAAAACAATATTTGTTTCAAAAGACTATTGCAAAGAGTCAATGAGCTAGTGAAGGAGTTAGAACAGTGGCTGACTCGTGGTAAGTTCCAAGTAGCTCTTATTAACTGCAGGAGATCCATGCTATTCGAAGGTAGAAGGGTTTAAATAATCAAACTTTTCCCGTAGGTAAGCCAAATCCCTTCTTTTCTTTCAATTTAAACTCATGATCTCTTATTCTGTCATTCATGGCAATAGGGAATAGTCAGACATGATGGCAATAGGCAATAGTCATCTGCATGATGACCCTTCACATACTGAATGATTTCATGTAATTGGAAACATTTGTGAATGTATAGCTCTTCAGGAGAACGTGTGTCCCAATCTTATTTCCCATAATGTTAGGAAGAAAACAATCAATAAAGTTACTCAAAATCAAGGCCTTTTAGAGAAAGTCCTTTAATCCACAGTGAAGAATGGAGAAAGAATCAATGATGTCCAAAAGATATATAAGAAAGGATTTCTTACATCTATATTTTTCTTATATTTAGAGGTTAAAATTAAAGATGGAGAAAAGGTCTAAATAAATCTGAGTAATTTAGTGTCTGATTAGGATATCAGAGCATTTATTTTGAATCTTGAGTTTTATAGTACACTAGAGGCCTGGTGCACGAATTTGTGCACGGGTGGTGTCCAGCCAGCCTGCCCTGATCAGGGCCCATCAGGCCACGCCCAGGGGGGTGAGTCTGGCAGAGGGGCCAAGGGCAGTTGGCGAGATGGCCAACTGCCCTCCCGGTTGAGGGAATAATTTGCATATTAGCCTTTTAATATAAAGGATGATTTGGTTTTCCTAACCTTGGTTTTAGTTTCCTATTTTAGGTAATAACTTGAAGGCTGAGGAACCCATTTACACATAGTTAGACTCTCACAAAACCTAGTAAATGTTCCACCTATAACAAGTGTTCACTAAGCATTAGTGCTCAATGGGTCCACAGTGGTAAATTAGAAATTTCAGAACTAATAATTTCTGACCTATGTTTACTAAAAATAATGGCAACTGGTGAACATCAAGCAGTGATATAAATGCTCAATAAATATATGTTTCTCCAAATGGTGCAGACAAATATTAAGCAGAATGTAAGCTTCATCTTCTTCCATGAGCACCCAAGGTGTTCACAGGCCAGTTGGGGGGTTGCACGGGTGAGGTGTCCCCTGTATCTCATGAGTGGGGTTCTTGATGGAGTTAGTGACATAGTTGGTAGGACCTATGTCCCTTTAATGCCCTCTGACTGTCCTATCGGCCACTCTCTCCAGTCATGCTGCTCAGGACTCGGTACTCTGCATGGGGCGAGACAGGAATGGCCCTCTTGGGAGCTGGGTTCTCATTCCGACGCACTCACTTTTCTCCAGGGAAGGAATCACAGGCCAGTAAGTTCTCAGTTGGTACGGAGCTGTGTCACTTTGGGGAAGGGATGACATAGGTAAAGTCAAATTGTTCTTCTTACTCTCTTTCTAATGCATCCAAACTTGTGCTTTTTGTTAGAATGCTGTGCTGGAACTTCACGGATAACCTGGACTTTCACAAAGGCTCTCTCACCCATAGGTGCTTGTCTAAAACAGTGCACTTCAGACTAAAGCCACAAGGGGCTGGAGCCAGTTCCCAGGTCCCTGCAGAGTCCACAGTTCACAGACAGGACCAAGGTCAGTGTGCCTACTATTACCCAACACACAGGGCAGTAAGACTGCTCTCAGGGTCTTGGTATGTTGTGCTGGGCCCCATAGCTCCCACACAGGCACTTTGGTCTTTGGATGCCAAATTGTTGTTGTTAAGGGGGGATACGATGAGGGACATGTTATTCTGCCATATTGCTGACATCATTCCTGAAATATACTTAATCATACAGATTCTTCTCTATTTGAGAAATGTACTTTATTCCCTGTGTTATGTTGTCAACTGTCTCCATTGAACCACTACCACCCTCAGGCCTTCCCAGACTTCTTTTCATTCTCATTAAGTGCTGAGTTTGTTTCATTAGACTACTCTAATCCCTATAAGAGATAAAACAGAGCTTTTGACACTACAGGCTCAGAGTTTTTCTTTTCAAGAAGTATCTGGATATGTTTTACATGTTAAACATTAATATGTATAATTTTTCTGCTGTTTCTTACAAGACAGAATGAAAAGACATGTAACAAAAGAAAATCAGGCTCGGCCAGTATGGCTCAGTGGTTGAACATTGAATTATGAACCAGGAGGTCACAGCTCAATTCCCGGTCAGGCCACATGCCCAGGTTACTGGCTTGCATCCCAGTAGGGGGCGTACAGGAGGCCACGGATCAATGATTCTCATCATTGATTTTTCTGTCTCTCTCCCTCTCCCTTCCTCTCTCTGAAATCAATAAAAAAAATATTTTAAAAAAACAATATTTAAAAAAAAATCAGAATGTTTTAATGATGTTTTGTTTTTACTAAGAAGTCTAGAATATTTTTCAATGCTTTTTATTGTTCATATCACCTCTCCCATTTATACTTGGGAAATGGGCAAAGAGCTTCAAGCCACTCAAAATCATCCAATGTCAAGCTAGAAATTATAATACAATGACTACCAACTATTCCAGTAATTGCTTGAGCTTAAGATGTCTCTCTCGTATTTTGAATTCTTTTACATATAAGCTTAATTTTATGTGTCAGCTTCTAGGAGTTTACTTTGTTTTTACTCATGTTTGTTTTCATCTTCTGCATTTAAAGTTTAGTCGGTTTCTCACTGAATTGTCATCTCTGGGGGAAGTTGGTGTGATATGCTAATGACATTTGAATTGTGGGGAATATACAAGTGCCCCAAATATTCCTTATTTGCATGAACTTTCCACTCTCTTAAAATTAAAATATTAGAAGAAGTCAGAGACATTGGAGGGGACCAGATCACCTACAGACGCTGGTAGGCGACAATAAGGACGTTGTTCTTACTCTGTGTCAGAAGCGCCATGGAAAGTTCTGAGCAGAGGAGTAACAGGGGCCCACTTATGTTTTTAAAAATTAAGTCTGGCTCTTCTGTGGAAAATAGACTGGGGGGAGGCAGGTAAGAATGAAAGCAGGGAGACTAGTTAACCAGGTGAGAGAGGATAGTGACTGGGACCAGAGTGCCAGCAGTGAGAGTGTTGAGGAACAGATGGGTTTGGTTCTACTCTATTATGAAGAAAGAGTAGATGAGACAGCCTATTTCTGGATATTTTTTTATATGAAAAATAAATACCTATGTTACTTAAGCTGCCATGATTTTGAGTTTTTCAGTTATATGTAGCTGTGGATGAAAAAAAGACCACATGCTAACCTGACAAGCTCAGGGAAGACCTGAATGGCAGTGTTGCAAACTCAAAGGCCTCAAGTAACCACATTGGATGGTCTGAAATTAAAACTGTAACTAAAAGCAGTTTATAGTGGGTAGTCATGTCCCAGACCAGTATCTTCCCTGACAAAGGTCAATCTTTGCCTCAACTGAGCCTATTGTCTTTTTGCATCTAAGATAACATCCTTGTGAAATGTCAGGGTAACTTGTAACTTCCCTTTTTCCAGACTACTCAGGACAGAAACCATAAATTCCTTCATTGTTATTGCTATCATGTTAATTGTTGACTATTTACTATCCTGCACCCACCCGGGTAAAAGAATTATGTGTGTATCATTTTACTTTTTATCCAATCCAAGAGGTCCTCGCCCCTCCCCACCTCAGATTTGCTTTCTCCCACCCCCCTAATCTATCACCAATGGATTTCATGTAACCCACTTAGATCTCCTCCTTTGATTGTAATGTACAAAACAAGGTGAAGAACTGCCATTCTCCGGAGCATCATCCCAATCCTTTGAGATTCTGCTTCCCAGCATTTGTCGACAGTTTGGCTCAAATAAACTCACAAAAATTCTTTACAGGTTTCAATATTTTTACATTAACATAGCCAAACTTAACTAACCCATTTTACTTGTCCCCCGCCCTTAAACCCATTCCTCTCCCATCTCAGTAAATGTCAGTTTCATTCTACCAACTGCTCAGGCTAAAAACCTTGGAGTCAATATTAATGTCTTCTTTACTTTCATACTCCACAACCATTCCACCAACAATTATCAGGAAGGTTATCAGGGATCCAGGCTCACTCTATAGAAGCACTCTACCTAACTAATACCCCCAACGTGTGGTCCTCATTCTCATGGTCCCATGTGGCTGCTAGAACTAGAGCTATCATGTCTGCATTCCAAGCAACAAGAATGAAGAAGAGAAAGGAGAATAGTGTCCTCTTTCCCCTTTTTAGAAGGCTTCCTAAAGGTCCTCACTCTTATCCTTGTATCTCATTGGCTGAAGTGTAGTCATATGGCCACATCTGGCTATGAGGGAGTCGAGCAAATGTTTCTTAGAGATTGTGTGTGACTCCTAAATAAAAGGGAGTACTGTTACTAGGCCTCTGAAGCACTATGAAGATAGGCTGCCAGTGTAGTCTCTACTCCAGAGTTTGGAGTTTGATTTTGGAAGAAATGAGTTCTAGTCTTTGAAAGGGTGAGGGCTATGCCCTCCCCTCCATCTTGCCTGTATCCTCCCTGTTGGGGCCACGTGTAGCCTTCTTCCCGGAAGCCCAGGCCTCTGCTGGCCATGCCCGGGATTTTAAACTAACCAATGACAATCAAGGGAAGTGCGAGCCATAGATATGACCACATCCTGTGTAACAAGGCCTGGCTCACGCCTGGCCAATCGGCAGGGCCCACAAACCCCTTGCGCCGCCCCCCCAATTAAAGCCGGTTTTTCCCATGGGAGGGGACTCTGTTCTTGTCGCCGGGGCCAGCCGGGAGCAGGGTCGGGCTGGCCGGGAACGGATTCGGTCTAGCTAGCCCAAAATAAAAGGACCTTCTGCTTTTGCATCGAACTGGCTCCCAGTGTGGTATTTTGGGGATCTTGGAATCTGGGCATAACAGTCTTATCTCTGGCACTATCTAGCTTTGTGATGTTGAGCTAAGATTTGATTACTAAATCTCTATTTCAATTGCAAAATAAAACAATTGGACTGAATGATTTTTAAGTTCCATTCTAACAGTGACATGGCATGAGTCTTTGAATTTGTCATATAATAAGTGTTAGGTCGGAGAGAGCCCAGGATCGCATACATGCAGACATGTGATGAGACAATGGACTTCCTCTGGAATTTCTCACAGATCAACGTGCCAGACACAGATACCTGCTTCTTCTCCCTGAATCCACAGCGACCCCCACACAGATACTGACTCATTCCTGAATGTCCCGCCCACCCCTTGCAGCTGAGACTTCCTCAGTTGAATGTGTGATGATCCCTGCTGCGGACACTTCCTCAGTTCAGGCCCCCGCCCTCACCAAATACCTGAATAAAGAGATGTCCCTCCCTCCCTGGAGGCTCGAAATTCACTGGCCCCACCTTTTGGGCCAGTGGGTCTCGCCTGAGAACGCAAATAAACTTCCCCTTTTTCTTTCTGATTCACTAGGTTTTCTTTGTTTTCCGCCGCTTTTCTGGGCCACCTAACAATAAGGAACTTGTAGTTTTCACAAAAGATAAAAAGTCTTCAAGAAAAGTTTATGCAAGATGATGTCTATCAAATGTCTTAAAATTGTTTTCTGTAATTCAAAGGTTCATTTCAAATTTATTTATGAATACAATTCTATTTTTCCATCTTTCAGAATCTTTCCACATATAGGTATAGATAATTTTAACAAATACTTGAAAAGAAGCATACTAATTATATACTACCGTGTACTGAATAAACTTAATATTTTATTTTTAAAAATCTTTAAATAAAAAAATTATTAAATTATATAATCTCTATAAATTTTCTATTAAAATTCAAATGTACCTGGCCAATATACTCAGTGGTTAGAGCACTGGCTCATGCACCGAAGTGTTTGCGGGTTCAATTCCCGGTCAAGGGCAGGTACCTGAGTTGCAGGTTCAATCCCAGGTCCAGACCAGGGTGAGAGCAGGAGGCAACCAATCGATGTGTCTCTTTCACATTGATGTTTCTCTCTCTCCCTCCCTCCCACTCTCTGTAAATACTCTTGGCTGAGGATTAACAATCACAACAACAAATTCTAATGTGATACTTGTAATAAATAATATTTTATCATTATCATTAGCATATCTTATAATTAAATCAGCTAATATATTGTTCATTGAATCTTATATAGACAAGCTTTATACCTTATTTAATTCCTCTATTCATGGATTTATTATTTTATTTTTGGGTGCTATTTATTAATAGAAGTGTAGTTTGTCTTTTGACCAAATTAGAGCAGGTTAATATACAATTCCTGATTGCATATTAAACTGAACACTTATTTCAGGGATAATTTTTTTTAATAAAATAGGAGATTTAGATGAAGAGGCAAAAAATTAGCTTAAACCTCAATGATACTTACAAAATAAGTGATATGAACTTTATTTTTTAGAATTTATCTTTATTATTGAAAGTAATACAGACGTACTATTTTCCCCCCTTTGACCCTTTCTAGCCTGCCCCCAAACCCTACCTGAGGCCTTTACCACACTAATTTGATGTGTTCAAGGATCAAATGCTAAAACATAATGTTATATATTACTCAAAGAACAACTATAGAGAAAGGAAGCAGCCCTAGCTGGTTTGACTCAGTGGATAGAGTGTCGGCCGACATGAAAGGGCGAGGGCTAGGCCCTCCATCTTGCCCCAGGGTAAAGGCTAGGCCCTCCATCTTGCCCCAGGGTAAGGGCTACGTCCTCCATCTTACCTTGGCCACGAGCTTGGCAAGGAGCTTCTTCCCGGAAGTCTAAGACTCTGCTAGCCACACCCAGGAACAAGACACTGACTTGCGCCTGGCCAATTGGCAGAGCACAGTCCTTTCTCCTCCCCTTACTCCAACCCCCACTATAAAACCCATCTCTACTCGGGGTTCTCTCTCTCGGCCACTTGGCTTGCCGTTGTGTCGGTGAGTCTGGTGGACGGGGAGCTCAAGCTAGCTTGAAATACAGACTCTTATGCTTTTGCATCGGACTGGCTGGCTCCCTGATGTGGTTTCTTGGGGATCTTGAAATCTGGGCATAACACTACAGACCAAAGGGACCTGGGTTCAATTCTGGTCAAGGGCATGTACCTTGGTTGCAGGCTCCTCCCTGGCCCGGGCCCTGGTTGGGGCACATGGAGGAGGCAACCAATCAATGTGTTTCTCTCACATCGATGTTTGTCTCTGTCTTTCCCTCTCTCTTCTACTCTCTCTAAAATCAATGGAAAAATATCCTTGGGTGAGGATTTAAAAAAGAGAGAGAGAAAGGAAGCAAATCAAATCACAAAAGAAAAAACTTAAACAAATATTAAAAATCTTAGTTCAATATTTAAAAATAAAATGTACATTAAAACAACAATGCAAAATCAGGATCTTTTGTTGTTGTTCTTGTTGTTAATCTTCATCCAAGGATATTTTTCCATTGATTTTTAGAGAGAGTGGAAAGGAGCGAGGGAGGGAGGGGAAGAGAGAGAAGAAACATTGATGTGAGAAAGACACATCAATTGGTTGCCTCCTGCACATACCAGGGATCAAACCTGCAATCCAGGTATAGGAATCAAATCTGTGACCCTTCGGTGTATGGGTTGAAGCTCTAATCTTGAGCAACACTGGCCAGGGCTGAAACCAGAGGTTTTTGCCTCTCAAATTGTCATTTTAAAAAATTGATAACAACAATTTTGTTCAGAGTATGAAAAGAAACAAACAGGTAATCCCTTATATTAATGGAAGCAATGTTAATCGATACAAATATCTTGAAATTATGTTTATCAACTTAGAAATACCTCTCCTAAAAAAGTTCTTCTCAGGAAATAATTAAAGGTAACTGAAAATATGTAGCTGCATTATTAAAGGCTATAAATGTCCGATAATCTGGGTTAAGTACTGTGTTTCATAAATTATTGAGTAGTCTTTTAAAATGATATTTTGAAACATATTTATTGACATGTAAAGCTATTCAAAATTATTGTTAATGGGAATCCCAGTTTTGTAAAGAATAAAAATTATGCTTATATAAATAAATATAATTTTGGTTAAATATACCAGTGTACTGAGAATTTACATGATACCTATTTTTATTTTACTGTGGATCATCTATATTTATACTTTTTGTGCAGTGAGCATGCATTTAACAAAGTTTTAAGTAATAATCTAATAATTATTTTACATAAATGGTGTAGGCCTCAAATATGTCATCCAAAAAAAATCTCCTTAGTCTATGATCCTTTTTAATGAAAAATAAAAATTAGAAATTTGTTGAGCTGTACACTCAGCACAAAGTCCCTGTCCCTGCCCTCCTCCAGTGGTAGAGCCCCACAGCTGTGTTTGTAATGGCTTAAGTGGGTACGGCCAGGTGTGGACATTTGTGCAAACAAGGGCACCAAGGGCCTCTGTCTCCTTATCTGGAACTGGAGTTCAGTTTGCCTAGTGAGCATTACTTGAACTAAAAACAAATAAACCAGAGCTATGAGGTGTTATAATAAAAGGGTAGAGAAAATTGGTCTACTGAGCGAGATATAGAGAAAGTAAGGAAAGAATAGAGAAGATGGGAAACTAGAATACGAGAAAGACAAAAAGGAATAATCTTAGTTCAGGCTTTTTTTCCAAAGCTTACCAGACCTCATAGCCCTTCTTGTTCCAAGATTCCAATAAAAACCTATATTCTATGATAAAATTTGTTTTCTTCTTAACCTAGTTTTTAAGTAAGTTTTTGGTTTTGCACAGAAAACATATAGGTTAAGAAATTTTTTTATCAGTTAAGAAAGCAGAAAGCAGACCAACATTTTTTTAAGTTTATTTTTTATTGTCATTACTAGAGGCTCGTGCATGAATTTGTGCATGGGTGGGGTCCCTCCGGGTGGCCTGCAGGGATCGGGCCAAAACCAGCAGTCCAATGCTACCTGCAGCTTCTACCTGCTGCTCCTGCTCATCCCGGTCCCACTGTGCCTGCCGCGGGCTCGAGCCCAATTAGTCCTGATCGAGAGAGGCTCGTGCTGCTGCAGCAGCGAGAGCCAGCCATGAGCCCTGCATCTGGCACCCTCCCAAGGGGAGTGGCCTGCAGAATCAGGCTGAAACTGGCTCTCTGACATCCTCCCCACCCCCTCACCCGCCCCGAAGGGTCCCAGTTGCAAGAGGGCGCAGGCCAAGCTGAGGCACCCCACTGGTGCATGATCAGGCTGGGAAGGGACTGCGGGAGGGCTCCGGGGTGTGTCTGGCCCATCTTGCTCAGTTCCAATCCACCAGATCCCAGCAGCAAGTTAACCTACCTGTCAGAATATCTGCCCCCTGGTGGTCAGTGCATGTCATGGTGAGTGATTGAGCAGCCTTAGTATATCATTAGCATATTACACACTTAGATTGGTTGTTCAGTTGTTCTGCCATTCAGTCTATTTGCATATTACCCTTTTATTATATAGGATTACAGATGTCCCCTATATCCTCCCCTTCCCGCCTTCATCCCCTCCCCCTACCCTAGGCCTTCATCACACTATTGTCTCACCAACTTTTTAACAAGAATTTAATAAGGGAATTGATTTAATATGTACTAGAGGATTATGGAGCTAGCTACTGCAGTAGGATACTATCACCAGTAGTGGAATACTAGAAAAACTAGTAGTTTGAGGACAGTCTGCCTGGCTGGTGCTTGTACTCCAGGTCTCAGTGGAGAGGGCCCAGGGACCAGGGACTCGGATATCTAAGGATAGGGTACCAGCTAACTGATGCAGGACTCTCTGAGAAGGCAAAATGAGACTGGTTGTAGAAGTTTGGGGGAAAGAAGCAGAAATAGAACCAACTGCTCCTGTTAACTACTGCCACTTCCAGGGCGAAAAATCATTGCTCAGGGGATGTTGACAGTCACAGGAAGCAAAGCGGGAGAGAACATGTTTCTTTGTCCGTCTCTAGACCTCCAGTCTTACCTTAGAATTCTCTGCCTTCGAAGTCTATCAGTGAGGCAACTTGTCAAGGCAGCAATGTGGTTTAAAGAGCCCCAGTCCTAGAAAGACAAGGCAGAAACTAGAAGGGTGGGTTTGAAACAGAAAGAAAAGGGCTTAATAACAAGCCAATATGGTAAAAGTAAATGTTATGTTACTTTTTAAATATATGTTTTATGCCAGATTCATTCTTGCAAAATGAATGAAAAACACTATAGAGAAACCATAGAAACCACTTAATAGATCATTTAAACTCGGAAAATTTGCTATTTCGGCAGCCAGTGTTCTACTAAAACAGTATTTTAATTAATTTTGTTTAGTCCTAATTAAGTTTATAAATTTAGAAGCAATTTTATATTTCAATTGAACAAAAATGAAAAAAAAAAGGTAGTACCTTTATTGTTTAAACATATTGAATTTCCACAATACTAAAACTAATACAACAAAAAATAGAGAAAAATAACTGGTAACTACGTGAGGTGATGGATATGTTAATTTAGCTTAATTGTGGTGATAATCTCACAATGTATGCATATATTAAAACATCATATTGTTCACCTTAGTTATATACAACTAGGGGCCCGGTGCATGAATTCGTGCACCTTGAAAGGAACTGTGGGCTGCAAAGCTGTGATGGGCACAGGGGCGGGTCTCAGCCCATCCTCTGTGCCCCTGCCTAGCCCCTCCTGCCGCAGCCCCCAGTCCCCTGTCTGTCAGCTCCACTCCAGCCACCACCGCTCCCACATGCTGAAGGCGCCAGTCCTGCTCGCATCCGCTGACCGTGCGTGATTGGGGCCAGTGCCAGCAGTGGATGTGAGTGGGACTGCTGCCATCAGCGGGTGCAAGCAGCAGCTGCTGCCCTGATCGCCCCTCAGGAGCAGGGGGAGGTAGAGAAGCCCTGAGGGATGATCGGGGCCACAGCTGCTGCTTACACATGTTGATGGTGCCGAGCGATTGTGGCCGGCGCTGGGCGCTGGCAGCGAGTGTGAGCAGCGGCTCCGGTGCTGGCAGCAGGTGCAAGTGCCAGGCAGGACCATGGTGCAGAGGATTAAAGAATTTTCAGTAACCACCAGAGGCTCGCCCTGATGACATCAACTGGTGCCCTGCCTTGGTCTGGCACTGCTGCTCACCTGCTCCACCATCCCACCATGGCTGACTCCCACCATGTTCCGTTCTGCCACCTGCTGCCGATGCCCACCATGTTCCACGCACACCACCTGGTGGTCAGCTCACATCATAGTGACTGGTTGTTCAGTTGTTCCACCATTCAGTCTATTTGCATATTAGGGTTTTATATATATAGATTGTCAAAAAAAGAAAAGAAAAAATTAAATACTCCTCAATCTATTGGAGAAATGGAATCAAATCTTTTTATAAAACAAAGAGAAGCACATTCTCCAAAAGCTTCACTAGTGAAAATTTCCAAACACTTAGGTGAAAAATACCAATCTTGGACATACTTGTTCAAAGAATAGGGTGGATACTTCTCATTTCATTTTATTTTAACAAAAATATAACAAGAAAGAGAATTTATAGACCACCAATCTTGCAGATGCAAAATCCTTTTTAAAAGTTGTCAACTCACCCTAGCTGGTTTGGCTCAGTGAATAAAGCATTGGCCTGTGGACTGAAGGGTCCCGGGTTCGATTCTGGTCTAGGGCCCATGCCTGGGTTGCCGGCTTCATCCCCAGTAGGGGGTGTGCAGGGTGTACTCCTCTGCTGGCCAACATTCCACATCCCTCCCTGGCCCTAATTCCCTCTCATCACTGATGTTTCTATCTCTCCTTCCCTCTCCCTTCCTTTCTGAAATCAATAAAAACATATTTTTTAAAAAGTTGTCACCTCAAATATATATATATATATATACATATATATATATATATGTATATATATATATATATATATATATATGAAGGATAATGCATCAACACTAACTGGGGTTCATCCCAGGAATGCAGGATTGGATAAACATTCAAAATTTGATCAGTATAAATTTCTACATTAACAGAATAAAGAAGGATCATTTCAATAGGTACAAAAAATATTTGACAAAATTCAACACCTACTCATGATTTAAAACAAAACAAAACACCTCTTAGCATACTGAGACTAGAAAGGAAAGTTCATTATCTTATAATGGTTGTTTATGATAAACCTGTAGTTAGCATTATGCTTAATGATGAAAGAGTAAATGATTTCACGCTGAAGTCAGAAACAAGACTCAAATGTCCCCTCCATGTGTAATAAGACAAGTAAAAGAAATAGAAGGTATAAAGATCAGAAAGAAGGAAGCAAAACTGTTTATTTGCACATGACATGTGTGTATGTATTTTTTAAGATTCAAAAAAGTATACAAAAATACTATTAAAACTAATGAATAAATTTGGCAAAGTTGCAAATTTAATAAGATTCATATACAACAAATCAATATTTTCTGTATACTGGCAATAAATAAGTGGAAAGTAAAATGCTAAGTTAGTGTCATTTGCAATAACATTAAGATCATCAAATACTTAACACTGAATCTAATAAAAGATGTACAATGTCTCCAAAATGAAAATTTCAAAACTTTATTAAGAAAAATCAAGTAAATAAAAATAGTATTCATCGTATTTACAATTTGGAAGCTTCAATTTTTTTTGAGATGTCAATTCTCCCCAAATTAACTTCGGGTTTCAATGCAATCTTAAGCAAAAATCCTTAAAGGTGTGTTTTTGTGAGTATGTAAATTGCCAAGATGTTTCTAAGAGTTACTTAGAACTCAAAGCAAATTGAATAGCCAAGACAATCTTGAAGAAAAACAAACTTGGAGGACCTAGCATATATCAAGACTCATTATATTACCACACATTAAAACTGTGGCATTGGTGCAAGGATAGATGATAAATGAAGCAATGGAACCAAATGGCAAAGTATCACAGCAATTCAGTAGGAGATGAATTGTTGTTCAATAAATGGTTCTGCAGTAATTCTCTCTATAAAATAAAAAAGACATTAACCTCCTACTTCATACATTATACAAAAATTAATTTGAGGTATATCCAAGGCAAATGTGAAAGGTGAGTAAATAATGCAAATAGAAAAACTGAGGAAATATTTTTGTTATTTGGAGATAGGCAAATATTTATTATATGAGACACAAAAAGAAATAGTAAAAAAAATGGGTATGTTGGGCTGGAAATCATTTACTCTTTCATTATGTAACAATAAAAGGTATAATTTTGATTCAGTAACACCAGATGGTTATTGTTGTGTTGGCTGTTGTCATTTTGTTTTAATTTATAATCTAAGGGGAAAGAGATCACTGCCCCTGACTAAATAGTCAGGTATTGCATGCTTTAAATTTGTTTGTAGTACAGCAATATGCCGGAGCACACTGGTTGAAAATCGCTGCTATAGAGCAATGACAAGGATTAAACTACAATTTCATGCAACAGCACAAATATACTGTTGGAAGAAATAATCCATAACCAAAAGAGATGATACTCTAAGATTCCATTCATAGAAAGTTAAAAAAAAAAAAAGAAGAAGAAGAAGAAAAAAAAAAACAGGCCAAACTAACCAATTCTATTAGGTCAGGATAGTGGTTATCCTTAGAATGGGAGGAGGCCCTATATGCAGTATTAAGATGCCTTCTGACATGCTAGTAATGTGAAGGTTAAGTGGATATGTTCACTTTTTTAAAATACATTAAGCTACTCTTATGATTTGTGTACTTTTAAAATCCTATATAATAAAAACCTAATATGCTAAGTGTCTGGTTGTCCAGTTGGCCATTCAACCAATAAAAGCATAATACACTAATGATATGCTAAGGTTGCTCAACTGCTCACTATGACGTGCACTGATCACCAGGGGGCAGACAGCCAACCAGTCAACCAGTCACTATGATGTGCACTGACCACCAGGGGGCAGATGCTCTGACTGATAGGTTAGCTTGCTGCTGGGGTCCTGCCAATTGGGACTGAGCGAGACAGGCAGGACATGGCCTGGAGCCCTCCCCTGCTGGCCAACCTTCCATATCCCTCCCTGGCCCTAATTGTGCACTGGTGGGGTCCCTCAGCCTGGCCTGAGCCCTCTCGCAATCTAGGACCCCTCGGGGGATGTCAGAGAGCTGGTTTCAGCCCGATCCTGCAGGTCAGGTTGAGGGACCCCACTGGTGCATGAATGTGTGTACCGGGCCTCTAGTGTATATTATAATCCAAGAAAATTTACATGACCAAACCTGAATGGAAGGATTAATCAGCTAATTAGATACAGCGAGGATTGGAAGAGAGATGGGAATAAACTTTGAAAAATGCAGCACAGTGAGACAACCAGAAGGAAAATATAAAATGAAAGGTTGCAGCATGTAACCTTCTGACATTACTAGCATGTCAGAAGGCATCTTAATGCTGCATATAGGGCCTCCTCCCATTCTAAGGATAACCAGTATCCTGACCTAATAGAATTGGTTATATATATATATATATATATATATATATATATATATATATATAGCTAATATACAAAGTGTCCCCTTGGGAGTTCGACTGGGAGACCATGAATTTGACTGCTCACTACCATGTGCGCTGACCACCAGGGGGTGGCATGGAATGAAGGAAGCCCCTGGCCAGCAGCCAGCAGCCAGGGGAAGGAAGGCCCTGGCTGGCAGCCAGAAGGAAGGCCCCAGCCAGCAGCTGGAATGCCCCAATCAGTCCTGATTGCTGGCTAAGCCTAGAGACCCTACTCATGCAAAAATTTTGTGAACCAGGCCTCTAGTAATATATATATAAAATAACATCTTGGAATGATAGAATGGAGAGTTGGGGAAAATGAATATTGGAAAAGGTAATACTGAATCATTTCCTAGAATTGATGAAAAATTAGAATGTTAAGTTTGAAGACTCACAGGAATTAAAAAGGATAAATAAAAATTAATACACACATAGAGATAATGTAGTGAAATACAAAATGCCAACACACACACACACACACACACACACACACTATTGAAAAGCATCAATGAAAAGAAATTTTATCTGAAAGAAGGAATGATAATTATCCTGGAATTCAGGAAAGTGTCTTTAACTATCTTCAAAATACTAAGAGAAAGCATTTTTCAACCTAGATGCCACATGCCTGCATCCTAGATGAGCATAAATCTGGGTATGTAAACTTTCTTGCTTTCTAGGGAGGGCTGAGTTTATGATGCAGAAAATTACTAACACGTCAGAGGAGTGTTTAAACTGATTGGACATCTCCATCTGATGAATATCTTCTACATCCCATCTCTTGATTGCCCAGCAACAGCATGATACTTCTTCCAAACCTAAACATCCAAATATTAATTTTCTCGTCCCTTCAGAAGAATGCTGCTTCTACAAAAGCAAAGCACAATGAAACATGTTCATGTCTTTCCTAAAAGAAATAATCCATAAAGCTCATCAGTTACTGCATCCAACTCCAGTTGCAGTATTTATTCCTAAGTACTGATGTGTTCTCTTCTACTAGTTTACTCTCAGACTCTTTGGGATTTATTTATTTTTTTTTGTCCTTTTTTAAAAAATTAAATCTTTATTGTTCAGATTATTACAGTTGTTCCTCCTTAGCTCCCAGAGTTTCCCCCCATAGCTCCCCTCCACCTGGTTCCCTCCCCACCCTCTGCCCTTACCCTCCCCCCCACTGTCCTCATCCATAGGTGTACGATTTTTGTCCAGTCTCTTCCCACACCCCCCCACACCCCTTTCCCCCCGAGAATTGTCAATCCACTCCCTTTCTTTATATATATATTTTTTTTTTAATTGATTTTTTACAGAGAGGAAGGGAGAGGGATAGAGAGTTAGAAACATCGATGAGAGAGAAACATCAATCAGCTGCCTCCTGCATGCCCCCTACTGGGGATGTGCCCACAGCCAAGGTACATGCCCTTGACCGGAATCAAACCTGGGACCCTTGAGTCCGCAGGCCAATGCTCTATCCACTGAGCCAAACTGGTTAGGGCAGTCCACTCCCTTTCTATGCCCCTGATTCTATTATATTTGTTAGAGGTCAACCAAAGGACGTGTATGCATGCATATTAGCATAACCAATGGACACAGACACTGGAGCGGTGGGGGCTTGCCCTCTGGGGTGGAAATGGCTTGGGGCGGGGGGTCAATGGGGGAAAAAGGAGACATATGTAAAACTTTAGACAATAAAAATATAAATAAATTAATTAATTAATTAAAAAAACTTTTTTAAAAAAATATATTTTATTGATTTTTTACAGAGAGGAAGGAAGAGAGGTAGAGTTAAAAACATCGATGAGAGAGAAACATCGATCAGCTGCCTCCTGCACATCTCCTACTGGGGATGTGCCTGCAACCCAGGTACATGCCCTTGACCGGAATCGAACCTGGGACCTTTGAGTCCACTGGCCAACTCTCTATCCACTGAGCCAAACCGGTTTTGGTAAAAAAAATAACTTTTTATTGATATAAAAAATTACATTAGTTTCATGCATACAACATAACAATTGATATTGGTACAACTGAAAAATGATCACCATAATAAGTCTAGTTAATATCCATCACCATATAGTTATTGAGCTACTTTGGTATTCTATAATTTATAGACTAAATTATAAAAATAACCACTGGCCACAAACCCTATGTAGACCAGTAGATGAAGTGGGAGAAATAAAATTTAGTTAATACTTTAAATACCACCTTCATTTCTAAGATGGTTGATGTGTATGATTTCCTTCCATATTATCCATTTAGCGTTGTCTTTGCCCTCAGCCACCACTTCAACTGACTAAGGTTCTTTTGACTGGCAAGGAGGATCAAATTTCATTCCTTAGACAAGTAAACCTTCGATGATCCTGCTTGGGTAGACTTGCTCTAGTGTTCCCTTCATTCTAGTTAACATTACAGTACCAGGGGACACCCCCAGGTTCATCTCTCCTCCACACAACCTTCATGTTTACTTTATACAAAATGCTCTGCAAAATGCCTCCTGCTGCTTTTAATTATCTTGAGAATAACTACCCTTTGGATGGCACCTTAGCTGAGAATCTTTGGAAAATTTCAGCCAAAAATACATATACACACCCCAAATTGTCTTTAGACAGTGAACATAATATGCTTTTCTCATTGATGCATTGCTGTTTTTTTAAATGTATAGATGTGCCAAAGCTTTTTAATCCACTCATCTGCTGATGGGCACTAAAAAAAAATGTGTAGATGTGTCTGATCAATAAAATACAGTTTGCTTCATTATTTCACTAGTTTAACAAGTATTTATTAAGATAAAGCACCATGGACCATGAGTAGGGATAGAGTGGATGCCTACAGAAAAAAATTATTTCTATTACCAGAAGAAAGGCTACACATTTTGAACAAAACCAAGAAATAGTCATGCCACTGTTTATTTTCAAAACCTATGCAGCATGGAAAGATGGGAATGAAAAATGAAGTTTTGAAAACTTGCCAATTCTTATCTCTTCCTCTTGAAGCTCTGTGTTCAAACAAATAATGAAGAAAATGATAATTACAGCTACCCATGATATAACAGTCAGGAACCTGAGTTTTGGTGTTAGCAATATCACAATGACATTATTTTAGATCTCTGAATAAAGTTTCTTGTTTGAAAAAGGTAGGGGGAGGTGAGGGAGTGAGATAATTGAATAAGGTGAACTCTAAAGTACTACAGCTCTATCAGTACCAAAATTCTATTCTTCTTGATTGTTTATTTTAAGATTCTTGAGTAGACAAAAACCTCATTTTTCTTTGACATTTCTAAATCTATCACGCTTCATAGTTATTATTCAAATAGATGTGATGAGAATAACCTTATTGTCTGGTATTAGGTTTTGAGTAAAAACAAAGCTGCAATATTCGATAACAAATATGTAAGGAAGATTTTATCTGGAAGCCTGGATACATATTTTGATGGGATTTGTTTTTCTTATCTAACAGGATTTGGGTGCTTGTGCAGGAAAAGAATAATGAGTTGGGAATAGATTAAAGCTCATTAGGAAAGCATGTTGCACTAATCTCAGGTACAGAAATTCTGCATGTCCAGGAGAATAGTGCCAAGCAAATTATAATTGTAATTTCTCAGTGAGCTCTAAACAGGATGCTATAGAACCTTGGAGAGGAAGATAATTACAGCTACCCTTTACTGAACATCTGCTATGTGTTGGCTGTTTTGTGTTCTTCATACTGCTTGTCCATAAACGCTACTAGTGGCCCGGTGCACCGATTCGTGCACATTGAAAGGAAATTAATTAGAAGAAATATTTTAATATTGCTATTCGCCCTTTCTCCATAATAGAAGTGTCAGAGATGAAAGAAAATTAGTAAAATTTATATGAAAATAATATATAAATTGATTAATAAACAATAACAACATGATATAACAACAAAAACATGATATAAAAACAATGACTGATAAATTGATTAAACTTATTCTAATATCTCTCTGTATACCACATTAGGAGTAAAAACACTTTCAGAGTGCTTGACTAATTTCCCTTGTGATGAAGTATTTACAACTTTAACATCACACGCTCTTCAAACTCAAAAAAGCAACATATAAGTGATCATGTCTGGAAACAGGTTCAGGTAGAAATACTCCTACTCTGTCTAGAATTTGTGAATAACTACTTTTTATTAGAGCAAGTCTACTATTAATAAATGTAGGGGAATTTATTTATATTAATTAATTTATTTATATTTTTATTGTCTAAAGTTTTACATATGTCTCCTTTTCCCCCCATACAATTTTCATTACCATCTTTCCATGCTGCATAGGTTTTGAAAATAAACAGTGGCATAACTATTTCTTGGTTTTGTTCAAAATGTGTAGCCTTTCTTCTGGTAATAGAAATAATTTTTTTCTGTAGGCATCCACTCTATCCCTACTCATGGTCCATGGTGCTTTATCTTAATAAATACTTGTTAAACTTGTGATTTATTAATAGTCATTGCAAATGCTGGCATCACAAGAAACTGTCTCTGAATTAATTTAAATGGGAGGCCAGTGTCAGACAGGGACAAATATCATGCATACTCAAGTCAATGTTTATTTTTAAAGTGCCAGTGTGCGTCATATGTACTGGCCGGTTGGTCGGTCGGTCGGTCGGAGGATTAGAGGGACGTACAGCCGGTCACTTAGCCTTTTCTATATATATAGATTAAAGTGTTACATATAGTGACCATGAGGTAAAATCTATGTCTGAGGAAATGATGAGAGGATAAGGGCTCAAGGAGATTAATAATTTACCTAAACTCACAGATTTGGTAATTGCAAGAGATGGATCCATTCTCGGGTCTTTGGGGTTTCATGAGACCATTGCTGTCCCACTTCTAGACCATTACTTTTTGTGATCTCCCAAAAAAGAGAGTGCCGTGTATTCTTTCCTCATTTCAGAAAAACTGTTTCCTATTAAACTATTCTGCCACTTTTGAATTGCAGTAGAATATATACCAAATGAGGGAAAATGTATAAAAAATGCAGAGATAGTATTGAGGAATTATGGCTTTTTATAAATTGGTATTTATTTTGTGGTGGAGAACATATCTTGATATTTTAAAAAAAGTTTTATAGAAGCTCTTACTGGAATGTCTTGCAGAAACACATTTAGTTACTAATTTAGAAGATGTTTAATGATTACAGTATTAATTTCTCTTTGTTTTCTGTGTTTCCAGAATAAATGATCTTATTTGGAAGAAGATGCTGCTGAAGAAAGAAACACAACTGACTCGCAGCTGAAAGTTTTTAACTCTCAAGAATGGTGGTTGTTCCTTATTAAATCCGTGCACATAGGTCAGCAGAGCTGCCTCCAAAGGTAATTTCAGATGAATCAAGCCCTAAGGGAATCAAGGCAAAGGTTTCCTACACGCATATTAATTTGAGTACTTCTCACAGTGCTAAATGCAGCAACAGAGCCCACAGGAATAAGCATGCTAATGAAGTAGCCAGATGTAGTTTCAGGAAAGAGAAGTTGAATAGGTTACATTCCTAGTGCAGAGGCAAGATTTCTTTCTTTCTACATTTTCACAACAAAGTGGTTATACAAGCTCAGGTAAATCTCAAGGGGTTGAACAATGCCTCACAAGACACTTGGAATGTTTCCATTTTAGATGTAGTCATTATTTCGGTAATGTCATTGCTTCATTCTGCTAGCTTCTTTAACAGCAAAGGGAAATGAAAACCATTCCTGTAATTGCCAGTAGGAAACTTTACACAGGAACCAGTTGAACTGGAAGGAAAGCTATGCTGGTCTTTCAGTTAATGAGGTTTCTCAATCAATCAGCAATAGCTGCTGAGTACCTGCTGGAGGGGTGTGTTATTCCGGGTAAACTCCGTGTTGTAAGATTTTTCTAGGGAGAGCTATAAGTGCCTCTCAAAAAAGTTGAAAGAAGCAGAATGAGTTTGCTTTAAGAGACAAACTTTGGAATCAACGTATAAAACAGCAATAAGCAAATTTGCCTCAAAGAGATTGAATGGCTCCCTTGGCTAATTTATGTGACCTAATTGAATGGAATAGCAACATATTTAAAGGAAGAACGTGTTAATGAATGTAGAAATAAGAGGGAGAGAGAGAAAGAGGCAAAGGTAGGAATTGAAAATCCAAGCATCTAAAGAAAAAGGAGCCCTGGCTGGTTTGGCTCAATTGATAAGAGCATCGTCCTGTAGACTGAAGGGTTTCAGGTTCGATCCCTGTCAAGGGCACATGCCCAGGTTGTGGGCTCAATTCCTGGTGGGGGGTATGCAGGAGGCAGCCGATCAATGATTCTCTCTCATCATAGATGTTTTGTTTTGTTTTTCTCTCTCTCTCTCTCTCCTTCTCTCTTCCTTTCTGAAAGCAATAAAAATAGAAAGAAAGAAAGAAAGGAAGGAAGGAAGGAAGGAAGGAAGGAAGGAAGGAAGGAAGGAAGGAAGGAAGGAAGAAAATAAAAAGAATCTGTGCAACATGTGTCTGAAGCAAATTAGACATTGGCATAGTGTACCTCTAAGGGCAAATACAAATTAAACATAAGAGGCTTCATTCTCCCTGTTGAAAATAAGGCGACTTCTCTCCCCCTTCGCTTTCTTAGAGTATTTACTTTAGAAAGTGTGAGTTCTTTCTCTCCTCTTTGAAATATGTATGTCTTTTATTTTATTAAATTTAGATATAATTGAGGTTGTGCGAATGAGGCATCTGGGAACTAGGACTCCTAGGTCCTAGGGAGGAGGAGGCTAAAGGTCAGGACTCCTGGGTCCCAGGTGAGGGGCTGCTAGGCTCCCAGACTCCTGTGGGACAGGGCCTGGACTCCTAGGTCTGAAGGTGGGGATGGGGTCTGGATCTCTGGATCTCTGAGGGGCTAGGGGACTATTCATTCATGTTTTCCCCAGGAGAGGGGATGGGGATACCTGGCTTCCCAAGGAAAGAGTATTAGGGAGCTTCTTGGCAGAGAGATGTTGGGAAACTCGATGTGCCTGTCCAGGTGAGATGCCAGACCACCCCTTCAGGGATGAGAGATGTAGTCCAGACTTAGATGCCCTATAGCTGTGTACAAAGTGGGCTTCTGTGATCCATCTCCAGCATGGTCAGCTTCTGGTGGAATTTGCTGAATGACCCCAGGGCAAGCAGAATGTGGGGAGGAGGGAAGAGGATGTAGGAACAAAGAACTGTGCACCTGGGCCAACATGGTGGAATCTCCTGAGGCACCTGCCTCATCTAGAAAGGGGAGGTGAAGACAGTTAGAAAAGTCTCATCCCAATAGGAGACAGCAAGACCTAGGCCACGTATTAGGAAACAGGTGACCAAATAGTACTCAGCCAGTGAGAACCAGAGGAGGGACTAAATAAATAGGCTCTGTTTCCTGACCCACGTGTGTTGCTGTACAATGGGTGTCCATTCTCAAGAGTGTTATTAAAAGTCTCATTTTTGCCATGCTTCTGTTTCCCAGTCCGTCATTTTAAATTCGGACAGGTGAGCCATTTCTCACAGCTGGAGAATGGATGCTGAAAAATCTCCAGATACATTCAACTGCGTTCCTTTTTGCTTATGTCTCCATTGGGACAGTTCCCCCCTCCCCTGGCCCAGCCCCTGACCCCATCTGTGAACAAGGATGAGGTTGGTAAGTCTGGAAACTCAGCTGGCTCCTTCAGCTCCCAGCCTCAGCTTCCCTCAGGGACTCACATCCCAACTCTTAGAACTTTGGGAATCTTAGGGGTCAGGCCCTGATTCTTGCTGGGACCCAGTGGAAGTTTGATCTTCCAGAGGTTCTCTGCAGCCCAGTAGTCTATTCACAGTCCTACGGTGTCCCTAGGTTCTCAACCCCTCAGGATTCTGGGAGTCCAGGTCCCAGAAGTGCAACCTTCCAATCCCTTGGTGTCCCAGAATTCCATGCCCAAGAAGTACTAGCTTTCAGTACCTTGGGAGATTCCAGGCCCTCACACAGGTCCTCCGGCCTTGGCTATGACTTCGCTAACTCTGGTAACCAGGCCCACCCCTGCTCCTCCTCTCACATGCAGGCCATACTCACTTCCCAGTCCACAGGAGACTGTAGGTTCTGGCCCCTACATAGACTTTCCAGACTGGAGCCCTTACTCTTATCCTAATTCTGCTGCTGAAGGTTTCCTGACCATTGACTTCTGCCCACCCTTAGACACAGGACAGCCATATCATTTCCCCTGAGGATGGAGGGAAAAACCAAAATTAGATATAATTCAAATATAACATTATATTATTTTCAGGTATACAAACAACATAATAATTTGATATTTGTATATATTGTGAAATGATCAAAACTTTCCAGATCTGCTCTTTTAAGATCTTTAAAATATACACTACAGTATTATTAACGACTAGAGGCCTGGTGCATAAAATTCATGCACTCAGGGGGTCCCTAAGCCTGGCCTGTGCCCTCTCGCAGTCTGGGAGCACTCAGGGGATGTCCGACTGATGGCTTAGGCCTGCTTCCCGTGGACATCCTTAGCGCTGCCACGAAGGTGGGAGAGGCTTCTGCCACCATTGCTGAGCTCACCAGCAGTGAGCCTGGTTCAGGGCTCCTGGCTGAGCGGCACTCCCCCTGTGGGAGTGCAAAGACCACCAGGAGGCAGCTCCTGTGTTGAACGTCTGCCCCCTGGTGGTCAGTGCATGTCATAGAGACCAGTTGATCCACTGTTCTGTCAATTTGCATATTAGCCTTTTATTATATAGGATAGTTCCCATGCTGTACATTATATTGCCATGACATTTTTTTAAATAACTGGAAGTTGATACTTTTTAAAGCCCCCACCCCTTCACCCATTTTGCCCTCCATCTAACCCTACCTCTGGTAACCACCTATCTGTTTTCTGTCTTCAGAAGTTAGGATTTTGGTTTGGCTAGTTTTATGGGTTTTGTTTGTTTGCTTGTTTAGACTCTTTGAATAAGTGAGATCAAAAGGTATGTGTTCTTAAAAGTTAATAAGATTAATGATCCAGGAATGTCTTGCCAGCTTAAAGACCCAGGAATGTCTTTCTCAAGGATCTAGGAACCGTCTCTTTGAAATGTAATTATCAAGGAAGATAACATTTCTATTTTCCATGTTCTATGGGACCATAGTGGCCTTACTTCAGTAAAAGTCTCACTCCCAGTTGTAAAACTACCTCCTGTCATAAAGGTATAAGATTTTAGTTTTCTTTTGGGTAAGACAATTGCCAAGTGAATTGAGAATGAGCTATGTGTGACAAATGGTGCTGTCAAGTTCTCTTAGTTAAGAACTAGTTGCTGTTCACCATGAGAACATATATGCATGCAATGGGTTGTATCTGCTTGGCTATACAAAAGGGTGAGATCTCTTTGTCTTTACAGTCTTTTTAGTTGACTGCCTACAGTGCACACCACATTGTGGTTTAATGCTTATCCCCAAATAAGATTGTTTTCTTTCTCTCCTACCTTTGTGGTGAGGTTTTCTGCGTCTGGAGGAGATTTGTTTCTAATTATATTTCTCCAACACAACTCTCTTTGTTCTGATTCCATGCTCATTCCCAATTCTTGATTATAAATGGTTTTCCCTAAAAAGTTCAAAGCATTAAATAGGTGCAAGAATTTTGATTTGCATAATTATTCTTCTCATTGTAAAATAATAAGCATTTGATTATACACATCAGTCTATGAATTTTATTATTTGTATACTCTCATAGAAAAGTCCATTCTTAATCTGTTATTATGTTTTTGTTTGCTTTTTAAAGCTTGTAAATATGAAAACCAACCACTAATACCTGGATATTGTCAAGATTAATGCTATTTTGTGAGAACTCTGAACAAACAGCCCACAGGCCTTCTTCAGTGAATTCCTTCAGACATGCACATTTTTATGCAAAATTTCTTCAGAAACAAGAAGATAGTAGATTGGAAAAAAATTATCTCCCTAGCAAGAATGTACTAAATGTTAAAATAGATGTTGTCTGTTCAGATCTTGCTTTTATCTTTGGACTAAAAAGTGGTAGGTATTGGGGAGCTTTCAAATTTCTTTCTGGGATAGCCAACTGAATTCATCAAGGTAGAAAGGAGCATGTATTCTACTATGGAATAAACAATAAAAAATATTATTTTGCAGTGTCCCCGTCCTAACATCACTCAGACACAGGGCTTCATAAACAGCAGATGGAGGACACCAAGGAACATTATTTTAACATTAGCATTAGGGTAGAGCTTTCTTTTTTTGTTTTTTAAATCAACCACCTCCCCATTTGAAGAACCTAATACATTATGATTTATAGAGGTTATATTGCATGTATCTCTGAAAATTTTGGTTCTTAAAAATTATTATTGGGTATCCATACTCTAAGTAATATTGAAATAGAAAGAAAGAGATTTTCTTGAAAATTTCAAGATACCATTGATTATCTGGAGCTGACCTTTTAACTGGATAACTTACTTGGGTTCCTGGTTCTTCACTTGAAGTGTTAATAAAAAGCTCTCATTTATGCTTACTCTTTCTATGCTTACTTTATCATCCAGCATCTTAATGTTCTGGCACATTTTTATTCAAAGCAGCTAGTCTTTACTATGTCAGTTTTTCTGTCTACCAGATCTAACCTAATACTACGGATATACTCCACCTCGCTACACTCAGGCTGGGTAGCTATAAACTGCTTAAGATAAACAATTACTGAGATTTATAGTCATTTGAAGTTTGAGGTACTTGATTTTGATTCTGGATTGTTTTACTCTCCAGCTTTTCAATCATTGTTTGTTTACTAAGAAAAACCTTTTAGTTTGTGAGGTCATGATTTTTAATATATATATTTTTATTCATTTCAGAGAGGAAGGGAGAGGAGAGAGAGAGCTAGAAACATCAATGATGAGAATCATTGAACGGCTGCCTCCTGCACACCCCCTATTGGAGGTCAAGTCTGCAACCCAGGCAGGTGTCCTTGACCAGAATCAAACCCAGGACCCTTCAGTCCACAGTCCCATGCTCTATCCACTGAGCCAAACCAGCTAGGGCATGATTTTTAGATCAACTTGAATCTTAGTTATGATACATTTTGTTGGTGTGCCCTGAACTAAATTTTATTATTTATACTAATTATTCATCTCAAACTCATCCAAAAACTGAAAATATTTGTGAATATAATGGCTAGTTACATTTTGACCTCATCCCTAGTTTTCATGATTTGTAAGAAAAGGGGTAATAGATGAGTATTGTACTAATCTCAAAGCCTATTCCAATTTCAATCCCCAAATGCATAAAATATATAATATAATCATTGTCACACTCATAAAGGGTGTAAAACAGCAAATATAGAAAAAAAGTCATTTGATAATAGAAAGAATAATTAATCTGTAGGCTTTCTTCAAAGTCTTCCATATTTTTTTTTCATGGAAATTAGGCAGAGAGAATGAAAGAGAATAGAAAATATTAAAAACTCATATATTTCAAGATACAACTTAAACAGTACTTCTGAACTTAACCACAGATATCATACACACACATATACATATATACACACACATATATAATATGTAACCACACGATTTCTCCTTTATTTTCTGTATTTCCCATAATATTTTGCATCTCTCTTATGACTGAGATCAGTATCTTAAGTTTTCTCCTTATAGTTTTTTCTAAACTCTTAATAATAGTATTTTCTACTTATTAAATGTTCTATTTCCTTATATGTTACACATACTGGGTTACTGGGTAGCTTTTTGCTTCACCATAAAAGATTGTAAATCTCATTTAAAGTAAAACATATATATATATATATATATATATATATATATATATATATATCCCCATCTCCAAACAAACCCAACTGATTTTTAGTTACTCTTCAAGTGTAAGAACTTTTAATAATGGCCTTTATGTCCAGCCAGTGTGGCTCAGTAGTTAAGCATCAAGCCATGAACCAGGAGGTCATGGTTTGATTCCTGGTTAGGGCACATGCCTAGGTTGCAGGCTTGATCTCCCATAGGTGGCATGCATGAGGCAGCCAATGCATAATTCTCTCACATTGATGTTTCTCTCTATCATCCCTCTCCCTTCCTCTCTTTCTAAAAATCAATTAAAAACATATTTTTTAAAAATAGCCTTTATCATCTACTTTGTCTAACCATTTTCAGTGCTAATCAGGAAAATTATATATGGGAACATGACTCTTCTAATGAAATCTGATATTGATAGTATTGCATCATAAGGAATATGATTTCTTCAAAAAGGTATAATAAACTTGTGTGATTTAAATGACTAAATTGTAATTAGCAGTTAAAATGTCATTTCATTTCACATTGTTCTAGAGAGTGTTGACATGCTAAATTTAATATCAAGACAAGCTCTAGCTGGTTTGACTCAGTGGATAGAGCTTAGACCTGCAGACCAAGGAGTCCCGGGTTTGATTCTGGTCAAGGGCACCTACCTTGGTTGCAGGCTCCTCCCCAGCCGGGGCCCTGGTCTGGTATGTTTCTTTCACATGGATGTTTCTCTCTGTCTTTCCCTCTCTCTTCCACTCTCCCTAAAAATCAATAGAAAAATATCCTTGGGTGAGGATTAACAAAACAAATTATAGAGAGACAAGAGGTGATATTTGGGTTAAATAGATAAATGACAAAATTGTGATATGTAGCAAGATTCACTGACACTCATTAGAAGCTGTGGTGCCATGAAAACTAAAAAGTCAAAGTATCTTCTTTTACTTAGTATACCTAGTTCTCATTTGCAAAGAAGTTAAGTGATCTTTCTGATTGCTTCCGTTTTTTTCCATGCTAGCTGAGTAGTGCAGAAAAAGTTCGCTAAATTGCATAGGAACATCGGTGTGGTCTTTCTTGGGGCCAGGGCATATGATTGGTTAGGAACAGCTCTAGATGTGTGAGTTCAGCCACAGTTGCCCATGGCCTTGTGGATTTTTTTTACCAAGGTTGTTTGTTGGCTGGCTGTTTGTGTCTTGAGAAAGAGAAGGTTTTCTCCTAATATGAGCAAAAGCAGCATTCCGGCTGCAGCTGTAAAGTTGGTGCAATAATGGAACCTACTTCATGGAGGGGGAGGGTTGTAAAAATCCAGTGAAAAAAATTATATGAACTCTTAGTAAATCGGCTGGCTTGTGATATACCTTTCACCTTCAAACAGATGGCAATGCTTCTGAGTTTCTATTATTATTACTGTTGTTATTAACTACTTAAGTATTTTACTTCCATGTAATTAGATATTATATTTCAAGTAATAATAAAATTTTGTTATGGAAAGGAAGGACTTAAGGTAGCTTTGGAAAAATTCCAGGTAATTTTACAGCTGAAAATTCACAGTATCAAAAAGTATTCATGCCAGGATTATACTTTTAGTGTTCACAGGCCATCTTTTTGGGGAGGAGAGAAGCTTCCAGAAAAGCTATTTTTTTAAATTTAATGGATTTATTGGGGTGCATTGGTTAATAAAATTATATAAGTTTCAGGTGTATGATTTTATAATACATGATCTGTATATTGTATTGTGTGTTCACCGCCCCAAGTCAAGTCTTCTTCCATCACCATTTATCCTCTGTTTACTCAGTTGTACGTCCTCCCACACCCCTTTCCTTCTGATAATCACTATACTGTTGTCTATGAGGTGTGTGTGTGTGTGTGTGTGTGTGGTATTGTTTTTTGTTATTGTTTAATCTCTTCATCTTTTTCACCAAGCCCCCAAACCCTCCTCCCCTCTGACAGCTGTCAGTCTGTTCTCTGTATCTATGAGTCTGTTTCTATTTTGTTTGTTAGTTTTGTTCATTAGATTCCACATAAAAGTGAAATCATATGGTACTTGCTTCCTCTGACCGACTCATTCCACTTAACATAATGCTCTCCAGGTCCATCCATGCTGCCACAAATGTAAGATTTCCTTCTTTTTATGGCTGAGTAGTATTCCATTGTGTAAAGGTACCACAGCTTTTTTATTCGCTCATCTACTAATGGGCATTTGGGCTGCTTCCATATCTTGGCTATTGTAAATAACCCTGCAATGAGCATAGGGGTGCATATATTATTTCGAATTAGTGTTTTGTGTTTCTTTGGATAAATTCCCAGAAGTGAAATCTCTGGGTCAGAGGTAGTTCCATTTTTAATGTTTTGAAGTGACTCCATACTGCTTTTCACAGTGGCTGCACCCATCTGCATTCCCGCCAATAGTGCACAAAGGTTTCCTTTTCTCCACATCCTCACCTACACTTGTTGTTTGTAGATTTACCGAGGAGAGCCATTATGATAGGTGAGGGGTGATATTTCATTGTGGTTTTAATTTGCAATTCTCTGATGATTAGTGATGTTGAATATTTGTTCATGTCTATTGGCTATCTGTATGTCCTCCTTAGTATAGGCCCTCTTTTTGTACTAGTCCAAGTTTTCAACCCATCATTTGAATGCACTGGTGGCTCTAGAATTCAAATAAACAGTTGATAGCAATGGTTTTAAAAATGTAAATAGTACAGTATTTTGCTGTATATTCAAAATGCTTCAAATTTCTCATAGTTCCATGTATGACATATTATGAACAAGTCTGAATTATGAATTATTTGAAAAATGGACCATTAACTAAAACTTCTGATTATTTAATATTATCCCTAACCTCTTTATTTTTTCTTCCCAATCCAGCTCTTGAAAATTTGTGAGTGTAATGGAAATATGTGTAGGTATACGTTCGCCAAGGAAAATTATTTATGTATACATCAATGTTTATAGGTGAAAAATCCCCAAATATGAGATTCTATTAGAATTCTGAAGAATCTTATTAAAATGGTTCTTTAATATTAGTCCTTGAAATTAAGTTAAAACTTAAATCAGTCGGAACTTATAGAGACTGTACTGTTAAAAGCTTAACTGTGACTTTTAGTTGGATTACAGCAAAATTAAATTTACTTTGAAAACAAACCCTTAAATTCTACTATTCTTTGTAAACTTCATATGTAGGAAAGAAAAACAAAACAAATATAAGATCAACTTGTAGGTTGAAAGCAACTAGAAACCAGCAACAGTCCCCTGAGAGATGCACTAAATCAGGGTTGGATATCATGAGCTTCTGTCAGCTCTATACGTCACTGTGAGTTTGGGAGCCCTTTCTCTGAATTCTGGAGACTGCATATGAAATGTTCAATTCATTTTTGTCAATACTTCCAATTGCTTGAATGGGATTACATGTACTGCCTCTGGTATTTTAATTTTACACCTGAAAATTCTTTCTCAAATAAAAAAAATCAATTATTTTGTATACTCCACAGTGCATAAAATAATAGACCTTTTTCAATATGTGGAGAGGAGGGGATAAAGACAGAGGGGAAGGAGGAAGAGAAGCAATGTCCACCTGTTCAGCTGAGGAAATGGGGGAGTAGAGGTGAGGCAGGAGTAAGAATACAGTGACCCAGAGAGTAAGGATAAAAAACGCTTATATTTGATTATGTTATTCTTCATCTTCTATACAATCCTAATATTTAAGCACTAACAAAAGTATTTTTTACAAGTGTTTAGCTGTATTACATTTTTTTATTTTGCAATACATAATTATCTGCCAATAAAATGTTAATTTTCTGTAGGTCATTTCATTCCAAGCTTTTGGAAATCTGTTCTTTAAATCAACTTTGTTGAGGTATAATTTACAAAGAATGAACTGCATCCATATTAACTATACAATTTGTTGAGTTTTGACAGGTGTATACACCTGCAAAACTGCTACTAATCAAGATACAGAAGTTGTCATAACTCCCACATTATGCCCCTTCAATCCATCTCACTCTCTGCTCCCAGTTCTAGGCAACCACTGACCTGCCTTCTGTCATAGATGGGTTTGAAACTTCTACAATTTTATAACAATAGAATTATACCTATGTCCTTTTTGCCTTATCTCACTTATCATGGTATTTTTTAGATTCATTTGTGTTGCATGTATCCGTAGTTCATTCTTTTTTTATTGCTGAGTAGTATTCAACTGTATAAATTTACCACATTAAAAAAATCCATTCACCTGTTGATGAACATTTGGATAGCTTCTAGGATATGGCTATTGTGAATAGTACTGATCAGAGCATTCATATACAAGTTTTTGTGGACATAGGTTCTCATGGTAAGTATATGTATGTCTAACTGTATTAAAACTGCCAAAAAATTTTCCAAAGTGACTGTATTATTTTATATTCCCACCAGCAGAGAAGAAGTTCCAGCTGTTTCACATCCTCACCAACAATTGGTATCGTTAGTCTTTTTCATTTTAATTCAAATGAGTATACAGTATTGTCTCATTGTGTTTTAATCTGCATTTTCCCCTAGTGGCTAATGATGTTGACCATTAAGTTGGGCTATTTGACTTCTCATTAATGAATTGCATGAATTCATTATGTAGTCTGAAAACAAGTACTTTTCCAGATATATGTGTAGTAAATATTTTCTTCCAGTCTGAAGCTTGCCTTCTCATTTGCTTAATAGTGTCTTTTTATGAGAAAAAAATTTTAGAATTAGAGACCCATTTTTCATTTTTTCTTCATTTCGCATTTTTTTTTTTTTTTTGCATCTTACTTAAGAAATCTTTGGATAACCCAATGTCAGAAAGATTTTCTGTAATGTTTTCTTCTAGAAATTTTATAAATTTAGCTTTTCCTTTAGGTCTGTCATCAATTTTATGTTAACTTTTGAGAATGATATGAGATGATGATTGATACCTATATTTTTGTATGGGTATCTAGCTGTTCCAGCACCATTTGTTGAAAAACTGCTTTTATATTACCCTCCATCTTTTGTACAATGCTTATTTTCTAGTATTAACTAAAGCTCAATTTTAAAAACATTTGGCAATATTATTTTATATCCTTTTTTCAATAAATATCATTATCTGCCAGTAAAAAGATAATATTCCATATGGCATTGATCGTTGGTCTTTGGGAACATTAAAAAAAACTTTATTGAGGTGTAATTTACAAATAGCAATCTGTATATTTTAGTGAATATTACTTTTAATATGTAATAATCTGTTGTTAGGTTTCATTTCAGTCTTCTCCTTAATTCTAGCCAATAAATATTATTGATCATCTACCTTGTGTCATGTTAGGAAAGATACAAGAATAAGAAACCATTTCCTGGAAGATTTCACTTTGATATACAGAAATAAAAACATTTCCTATACAATCCAGTTGTAGCAATAAATATTTAAGGAAAAAATGATATTGAGAATTACAGAGGAAGGAAGGGAAGTTGGAAATGTCACTTGAAGTAAATTATCTTTATTATAATTCCTTTTGCCTTCTTTAGAAAAGGAAACACATTCATAACAGAGACTTTAGAAAAGAAAAATAAGGACATATACTTCATTAATCTCGATTTTGGATTAATCTCATCAGATCAAAACATTAAATGAGATGTACCTTAAATGAAAAGGGGAAATCTGGGTGGCCTGCCTGAGAAACCTTCCTTACAGGCGAGTCATTTAATATGGTCACTAGAGCTAGCCTCACCTAAGTGCAAAGTTTCTGTCTTGGGCCAAACAATGTGCTTCTTTGGGGAAAAGAAATGAAGATGAGAGGAAATGAAATGGCTATGGGAGGCCTGGAGGTGGGAATACCATTAAACAAGCAGAAACATATAGAAATAGTAGTTCTCCTACTTACGTAGCACTTACCATCTGCCAAGCCTCTTAAGTGCTTTGTTGAATCCTCACAGCAACCTTAGAAGGGCTTTACACACAGAGAAATTGAGGCGAGATGTTAAAGCCATCATGGTAGATTGAGTTATTGTTCAAAAATAGTCACTCTTCCCCATCCTCACTTCCCATCCCGTTGATGTTCGATTTGGTCATGTGACTGGCTTTGGCTTCATGAGGAACAGAGTATTCTTCCTCTCTTTTGAGTTACTTAGACTTCGGGCTTGGCCATGTGATATGCTTTGGCCAACAGGATGCTGACAGGCATAATACAAGCAGTAGCTTGAAATATGCATGTACGATGGCTTCTCCTCTAGGCCCTATCCTTTTTCCTTCTCTGTTTACAATTAAGCAAGATATAACAAAATGAGATTTCTCACTTTTAGGACATTTGCATTTTATTCAGGTCAGGGCTTTGGTAAGTTTGGGTTCAGGTTAGGTGGTCTGTTTTTCACATCAAATCACAGAGAAATTCAAGGACTAAAGATGTTAATTAACTTGTCTTGGATTATTATCCCAAAACTTCTCTGATAATTTCCTGGGGGAAAAAGTGGATATAGACAAAGGGTTACATCAGTTCTAAACTTCCTTGTTAATATTAAATGGGAACATTTGAACAGTATTGCATCACCGACATGAAACTGACTAAACATCTGGAAGCAATAAATTTTACTTCAGTATCCTTTCTTATAGTGAGCGCTTCAACCTGTGACAGACACTCTCCAGTGAGGGTTTCAAGTGAAACTTCTCTGCACTAAATTCTTTTTAATAACTACTCCTAATCCTGAACCAGTTCTAGCCTCCAGTTAATATGTGTTAGGAATGTAATTAAATCTGTCAGCGTCATTAGTATATTGAGAGTTATAGACTCACCCTAGTATATAAAAAAGGAAAGAAAAGATCTATCTTTGCATTTTATTTACTAGTACTGTCTATTTTTAGCATAATGATTTCTTTGTTTTATTTCTTGAAAATCTATTGCATCTGTCTAAAGCAGGGGTGGGCAAACTTTTTGACTCGAGGGCCACAATGGGTTCTTAAACTGGACCGGAGGGCCGGAACAAAAGCATGGATGGAGTGTTTGTGTGAACTAATCTAAATTCAAAGTAAACATCATTACATAAAAGGGTACGGTCTTTTTTTTTTGTAGTTTTATTCATTTCAAACGGGCCGGATCTGGCCCGCAGGCCGTAGTTTGCCCACGGCTGGTCTAAAGACATGCATTTGCAATTCTTGACTTGGAAATTCTGTAAGATGATAGAGAGAAATAAACATCAGGAGTATGTTTATCACTTATATTATAACTGATATCCTGGATTCTTTGACAGGACTCAGGGTATTAGAGCTGATTTTCCTCTACTTAGAAAAGCTAAACTAATTTCATGGTTCCCAATCCAGATGAACTAGAAGCTAAATAGGAAGAATTTAGCACTATAAGAGGTACTTAAATCTTCTTTTAAAAGAGAGAAAAAAATGACAGAATTTCTCAAGATTCTATGGTATAAGGAAGATACCAACACTAAAATGTTATTTTAAAAATTCAATCAAAACATTTTTTAATTTAGAGAATTTCTTTTTCCCCCAACATCAGTGTGAGAGAGAAACATTGATCGGTTGCCTCCAGCATGTACGCACCCCAATTAGGACTGGGGATTGAATTCCCAACCTAAGCATTTGCCCTGATTGGAAATTGAACCCACAACCATTTTGTGTATGGACTGACGCTCCTACCAACTGAGCCACACCAACCAGGGCTTAAGAATTTCTTAAGCTGAGTGCTGCACAAACTAAAAATAACAGGATATACTCTTAACATCTTTCTCTCATTTTTATCTAATAACCATTTCTTCATCAAGGTTTTTCAAATGTACCTCCTATGTTTCTTTCTGATCACTTTTTTTTTTTTCCGGTTCTACTACCTTCTCTTATTCTTGCCATCTTCTAATCTCTACAATGTAACCTGAGTGATTTTTATTATAAAAAATAAAATATAAGAATATAACTCTGATGTCTAAAAACCATCATTGCTATTTGGATAAAGGCTAGAACCTTTAACATAGTCCACAGGGCCCTGTACTGTCTTGCTTCAGTTCCCTGCATTCCAGCCACTCTATCCTTTCAGGGACTTAGAACAAACCAAATTCCTTCTTGTCTTGGGGTCTTCAAATATGTTTCAACTTCTGTCTTAAATACTATATAAAGATATTAAAAGCTTTTATTATTGAAATTATCAAATATATTTATATTACCAATACATGCCTTATTTCATTTATGGACCACCACCCACCTCCACTCCAGATAATTTTGAAGCAAATACCAGACATAGTACAAAAGACTCTTTCTAACTCAGGCTTATCCTTAAGATCTCTACTCAAGCACCTCTTGCTTACCTCATCTCTCTGACAGCCTAGGTCAGTGATGGCGAACCTTTTGAGTTCAGCATGTCAGCATTTTGAAAAACCCTAACTTAACTCTGGTGCCGTGTCACATATAGAAATTTTTTTATCTTTGCAACCATAGTAAAACAAAGATTTATATTTTTGATATTTATTTTGTATATTTAAATGCCATTTAACAAAGAAAAATCAACCAAAAAAAAAAACGAGTTCGCGTGTCACCTCTGACACGCGTGTCATAGGTTTGCCATCCCTGGCCTAGGTCATTCCTTCCTGTTATATGCTCTCACTGTTCCCAGTGCTTCTACTTTATCATAATTATTCAGCTTATAATGATGTATTTGTGTGTGTGGTTTTTTAATTAATGTCTATTTTCACTTTATGTCCCATGAGGGAGAAATTGTATCCTTTTCTTGCTCATCATCGTATCCCCTCCACTTATCACAGTGCCTGGATCATAGTAAATTATTAATACATATCCATCCATTGAGAGGGGCAAGATGGCTGTAGTCTAAGGAAGTTCTGCCCGCTTACTCCCAGCACCAGACCAGATTTGTGCTAAACTGCAGAACATTTGACTTGAAAAAAAAAACAACACACGTTGAAAAATAGTTGAACTGAAATACTGTGAGTAGAGAGCACAGAGCTGGGACAGGAGAAGATGTGCAGTGGGTGAGCCAAGTCCCAAGGTGCACAGCACCCCTGGGAAGCCAGAGGAAAGGTTTGGCAGCACAGCTCCTGCCCCCTGGGAGTACAGGGTCTGAGGTCCTTGCAGGGATCCCCAAACCAGAGCAACAGAGAAGGGAAAAGGAGCCCATAGTAGCATCGTACAGTGGGAATCAGTGGTGACTCGGTCCACTGGGGGACTCAGGCCACACTGTCCCAGGCAAAAAGCAGGTGCTTGGTTACAACAAACACCTGAGAAGCTTGTCCTGATCAGTGCCTGTGGGAGAGGCCACTCAGCAGAACTCCAGACTGGCAAAGGGGGTCTGAGCAGACCATCCGGCAGTGCATCTTAGGGGTGGATTATTCGCTAAGAGAATTTTCAGCAGAAAGCAAGATGAGGGCCAGTGAAAGTGCCCTTGGAAAGAGTGCGGTCATCCCCACCTTGAGGGAGCAGGAGGTGCCCTGTGGAACAACTCTGGGCTGGAAAGCTATGCCCATAGGGCTGGCCCCGGCAATTGGGGGGGAGAGGGGGAGGTTTGACTCAAACATCTGACCCCCTCTATAGAGTCAATGCAATCCCTATTAAAATACCAATGGCATATTTCACAGATCTAGAAAACACTCCAAAAATTTATATGGAACTCAAAATGACCCCAAATAGCCACAGAAATCTTGAGAAAAAAGAACAGGTTAGAGGGATCACAATACCTGATATCAAGTTATACTACAAAGCTATTGTAATCAAAACAGCCTGGTACTGGCCCAGCAACAGGCATTGCCCATGGACAGTCAGGATAGGATGTTGAAGGACTGGGGTGGGGTGGGGATTGGGTGGAGGGGGGCAATGTGGGAAAAAAGAAGATATCTGTAATACACTTAATAATAAAAACTATTATATTTATTATTGATAATTACAAATTATTAATTAACTCAAAGTATATATGTATTCATTGAATTAATTAAGCTGTGGAGACTTCAATAGTAGAACCCTGGCTGTTGCTGCTTTCTTAGTATTTTTCATGTTCTTTTGACTGATGTGCAAAGATTTTCTGCACATAGTCCCTGCCCTGTTGTACCTTTAGTCTTTACAGACTTTTATCATCTCTTTGATTTCTCCCAAAGGAGCTGATAAGGTATTATTTTTCCTACCGATGCAGTCTTATTTTCAAAATGAATGTACAGATGAAACTTATAATTAATATTTATCTTCTTAATCTTTTAAATTCACATGAACTATTTCTTCTATATCATTATACTATTTTTCCCACTGAATACAGAACATTGGCATAGAAAACAGTGTGTGGGAAGGTACCATTGACACAAATGTTCTTTATGTATCATTGCATAACCACAGCATGATCGAGTGGATGGGAAAATAATTCATTACTTGGTTTTAGTTTCTTAATTTTAATATTTTATTTTAAACCACACAAATATCAGTTTTGCTATATTACTTTACTTAAATAAATCTTAGTATTATTTAGACTTTCCATTTCAGGACAAAAAAGAAAAATGATTATTAAGAAAAAATTAAGAAATTTAAATTCCTGGAAATTTTGAGAAGGTAAAAATGTCCTCACAAATATGGTATCATATATTCCCTAGAATTTGTTTATAATTTTTTAGAATACCATTTGATATTTTGCTGACAAAAAATGTATATGTTCTTAACAATAACCATTCACTAAGTTTTGATATTTTGCAATGTAATGTTGCATAGGATTCTCCATTTGCTAGAAGCTTATATACCATATCAACTACTAAACTATTCAAAGATTTCTGCAAAATTATAGCATTAGATTACACCTTTTAAAGTTGTAATGATGGTGTCATTCAGAAGATGGCACTGTTGATAGGGAGAAAATATTCTGAGCAATTGATAGAAAACCAAATCCATAAAATAAAATATGTCTCAAATCATAGCAGTAAATATTTTGAGATTTTCATGTAGTTATGTGATGGAGTCCTGGTTCCAGGCTTGGGTATTATTGCCAATATAGATATTATTGCCCTTTGTAACTCCAAATATTTTCTTTCATGAACACATTTTCTCCTGTTACCTCCACTATTCCTTTTAGTATATGATTGCTTATCTTTAAAAAATAAAGGATTCTATAATAAATTTTAAGTACTCTACTTTTTAAATATGTTTATGAGTGATAATTGCATGTGATATGAAATACTATTTCTCCTGGATTGTATCACCCTAAATAAGAAATACTTTTGTACAATTGGCATATCTTTAATTACCTTTCCAGCACTAGATAAATAATCTTGCTAGGTATACAAAATTATTGAGTTAATTTCTCCGTAGTTCTACTTTTGAAAGGAAGTGCTTGCATGCAATATCATTTCTAATTTTCAGCAAATTGGATGTTTCAAAGGACTTTTAAAGACTATTATTGACCTTGGTGGAAATTGATATGGTATATAATTCAACTGCTTTATCTAATATGTGCAAAGTGGCTATTTTTCAGAAAATGTCAGTTTCAATAAGAATACCAATTTTTTTTTTCACCTATAATTGGCAACTAAATCTGGGACAAAGATACTTTAGCAATTGTGTGAGATTTGAAAAATAAATTATATAAAGGTTCTGATTATAGTTTATCAACATCTCTATAACATAAGGCTTATTAAACATTGAACTCTGACCTACTTTTAAAAACACATTTGTAATAGATGTATTTTAGCATTCAAGTATCTGACCAAATTAACTTAAAGATACAGCACCATCTTATGGATATTTCTATATTTGTAAAATTTAGAAATGTAAGTCTTTCTGAGTTTGGGAATGGCAAAGCTTAATTTATAAGTAAAAAAAATCGCCCTAACCAGTTTGGCTCAGTGGATGGAGCGTTGGCCTGCAGACTGAAGGGTCCCAGGTTCGATTCCAGTCAAGGGCATATACCTTGGTTGCAGGCACATCCACAGTAGGGGGTGTGCAGGAGGCAGCTGTTCGATGTTTCTCTCTCATTGATGTTTCTAACTCTCTATCCCTCTCCCTTCCTCTCTGTAAAAAAAACACAATAAAATATATTTTTTAAAAAATAAGTAAAAAAATCATAGGAGGAGAATATTTTAATATAACAAGAAAATATGTGGCAATGAATAACTTAAATGTGTGTGTTCATGTGAATGTGTGTTTGTGATGGCATGATAAATAAAGGAACAAACTGAGATTTGTAATTCTTTTTTCTTTCAAAATTAAGAATTCTAGTAAAAGGATACTGCGACAGGACCCATAAACAACTGTTATTACAATAAAAATACATAACTTTGTGAAAGAAGACATGTAGCCCAGAATATTTTCAATCTCTAAATGACACTGGGGCATCACTGATTACCAACCTACAAAGATGTTTTAAAACAACTAAGCTACTGAGAAGTAGAACTTTTTTATGAGCCATGAGCCACACTTCCTAAAGAGTGCTGAAAAAAATTAGGTATGCTAATAAACCTATTTAATTATCTGCGGATACTATATAACTGGAAATAAATTCTCCTCATATTTATTTAGCATTTAAACACTTTTATAAGTGATTTATGCCTGCTATTTTGTTTAAATATAGATATTTTTGAATGAACACTTTCTAATAATCCTTATTATTTTAATGTAGAGCACATACCCAGTTTAAGGAGATTTCAGAAAAATTGATGAAGAAAACTTCTCAATTAATTATTAAGGAATAGTTACATGTGTATGGTATAGTTTTTTAAAAAATATATATTTATTGACTTCAGAGAGGAAGGGAGAGGGAGAGAAAGATAAAAACATCAATGATGAGAGAGAATCATTGATCGGCTGCCTCCTGTATGCCCCCTACTGGGGATTGAGCCCACAACCTAGGCATGTGCCCCTGACCGAAATCGAACCCAAGACCCTTCAGTCCGCAGGCTGACACTCTATCCACTGAGCCAAACTGGCTAGGGATGTATGGTATAGTTTTAATATTTAGTTCACCTTAGTTATCATATATGGACTTGAGGCATTACATAATTTACCGAGTTCACACAATGTAGATTTATTCTACTCTAAGCAAAACATAGACTCAGTGGTTCTTAGCTTTTTGGTGTCCTGAATTCCACGAAATAAGCTTTGGAACCTCTCCTAAGAAAGAAGTCCATTAGTAAAATATACTTTGCATATAATTTTATAGGCTTCTGGACTTCCTGGGATTCCTCCATGCTCTATGATTTTAAATAGTATTCTCTTTATTTTAACATTTTTTTTTAGATCCTAATTTTGAGTATTGAAAGCCAGTAGCTTAATTATGAGGCCTTTTTTGTTGTAGAGAAGCTCTATATATTTACACACACACACACACACACACACACACACACACACACACACTTCCATTTGGTTTTAACTCATTCTCCCCCTTCTCCAACTAAATTATATAAAAGTGTCAGTATAAATAAAGGGGTTCTCATATAGTTTTTATTTTCATGTTACTTACTTTAGAGTGAGATGTAAAAATATGATGTTGACTACAAACAACATAGAATTTTTTGCTTCATCCTCACAGAATAGTACAGGTTCTAAAAATGTCCTATTAGGAATCATTTTGTATATAATGTAGACTCTTGACTCTAAATTTTGTTTCATATGTAAACTTGTCATTGATTTAATAAAAGTAAGTTACTCCTAGATATGTACAGTAATAGAAAAAAATTAACAAAAGTTGTAAAATGTTATCCATAGCATATACATATTTTTATGTTCACTTCTTAATGTGGTGAGGTATTTTCTAGCTTAATAGAAAATCCAGGAAAATTTAATAGATTTATTTTAATAGCATGATGTTTAAATTCAGATCCAAGACACTATATTAGATGTTAAATTTTTTTCCTGTTATCAAATTGAAGATTTATCTTAATTTAAAAAAATATTTCATTTATTAATATTCTAGAACAATCTTGTTAATTTATTGGATACAATTGTAAGGGACCATCAAATAACATCAGGTGGGAAAATAAAGATATGTCTTTATTAACTGTTTCTATTACTTTGGTCTGTTGCAGTAATTAACACTACTGCAACAGGACCCATTTACACTATTAAAAGTTATTAAGGACCCCAATGATCTTTTGGTTATGTGGGTTAGTTTAATACAATGCTTTCATTTTTTGGTGATGGAAGGAGATGTGTCTTGGAGTGGTGAACACACAATAAATGTATAGATGATTATAGAATTGAACCCCTGAAACCTACATAATTTTATTGACCAATGTCACCTCAATAAATTCAATTTATGCCGAAACCGGTTTGGCTCAGTGGATAGAGCGTCGGCCTGCGGACTGAAAGGTCCCAGGTTCGATTCCGGTCAAGGGCATGTACCTGGGTTGCGGGCACATCCCCAGTAGGAGATGTGCAGGAGGCAGCTGATCAATGTTTCTCTCTCATCGATGTTTCTAACTCTTTATCCCTCTCCCTTCCTCTCTGTAAAAAATCAATAAAATATATTTTTAAAAATTCAATTTAAAAACCCACAATACTTTAATTTTTAAGGGCATCAAAATTTATGAAAAATTTTAGCTATCTAATCATTTAAAATAGGAATGAAAACGTTTTCACACTCTATACCTTTAGCTATAATAAGATTCACAGGATATATTTGTTCAACATAGTATAATACCTATTTTATCTTTAAATCAGGCAGAGAGAAGAATATCTGAGAGTGAATATTTGCTGAGTTAGTTGTGCAATAGTCAAATTAGAGACCTAATCCTGAAGACTGAGGATCCTTAAACCTTAGGGGGTCCCTGAAACCTTACCTGGGAAATCAGTGATATTGAAACTATTTCCATATGAATACTAAAGCATTTCATTTCTTTTTCACTGTGTTAACACTTCAGAGATGGTGCAGACCAAATGTGGATTCATGTGGAGCTTTATCAAGACAATCAAGACAAGGTACCAAAATCTACTAATAATCATTGTGTTCTTCATGGCATACACTCACAGAAAAAAAAGTACCAGTTTCATTTAATAATACTTCTGATTAGGCAGTAAAAAGTATTAATTTTGTTAAATCTCAATCCTTGGGTACACAAATATTCTTTGGGGTGAAATGGGAAGAATACATAAAACACTTCTGCACAGTGAATTGTAGAAGCACTGGTTTGAGCTGGAAGCTTTTTCCTAGAACACCATTCTCACCTGAGAGAACAATTGACAAATTTTAGTTATTCATACTTAGATATATGGCAGATACTTTGTCAGATGTCAGTGAAGTAAGCTTGTTACTTTAACGAAAACAACTGATTATATTATTGCCAGTGATAAAATGCAAGCATTCAAGAAAAAATTAATATTTTGTAAAGTTTGTATCTGTCGCTATAAGCTTGATAGTCTTCCACTGCTTTTTTTGATGAGATTGGTGGTTATTGAAAAATGTAATTTTAAAAATAGTATATAATAAAATTAAAAGTGTCAACTTTTAATCTGTATTACCCAATGAACCAGTGTTTTCCAAATGAGCAATGAATGATGTCACAAAACCAGAAGTTCAAGGGGCAAGATAGAGTAATGAATTTTTTAATATCATAGAATAAAAAAGTTTATTAATGTGGTTTTAGATTCCACACTGCAGCTAATCTGAAAGAAACGACCACTTATTAGTTTTAGTGTAATATGAAAGAAGAATATCTACAATTATATAAAAGCTCATTAAAATACTCCTGTTTTCAGTGATATATCTGTGTGACTGGATTTTCTTCATCTATTTCAAACAAAATAATATATTGCAACAGATTTAATGTACAAGCAGATATGAGAATCTTGGTCACATGAATACCAAGTCAGACAACAAAGACAATTGCATAGTGTAAAATAATGTTATTCTTTCCACTCAACTTTTTTATTTTGAAAATATAATTCTTTAAAAAAATAAATATATGTAATTTATGTTATAGCACAAATTTGTTATTTTCAATGAATTAATAAATAGCTATTTCTAAATTGTCTTAGTCTTATTTTTCTATTATTAGATATACTAATACATGTAACCCATTTAACCAAAAGATCCTTGGGGTCCCAATAACTTTCAAAGTGTATATGGGTTCTGAGAACAAGTTTATTAATTATTGCTACAGACCAAAATAATAGTAAGTAGTTTTAGACATATCTTTATTTTTTGCACTTGATGTTATTTGACTATCCTTTATCATTTTGTCCAGTAAAATCTCTACTTCAATTTAATTTAATCTTCTGGAGCATTATTGTTGAAACGGTGTGTTTACAGCAGTATGATTTTCATCTCTGAAGTAAGACATTGGTTGAATTCCTAGTCAATCAATGCAATGTCCTCTTTACAGAGTCTTAGTATAGCGCTTTATATAGAACACGCACTCAATTCCTGCTATTCACTGACTGGCAGAAAATGTATTTAACAAGTCAATACAAGTACAAAAAACTGTGAAAGCTAGAGAGGGAAAAAGCTCTGACTATTGCTTTACCATTATGAGCATCATTCTTAGATTTTTTCCATTTCCCCCAAAAGTTCACATAGTTTGTGTTCCTGTTAACATTTAAAACACAAACATCCTCTCGCAGGCTAAATTCCTGCTTCACTAGGCGATCATAATAATTATCCCATACATTATATATCTTGAAATAATACAAGACTTTTATCATGATATTTTGAGCACATAGATCACAATATACTTCTACCTTTCTTTCCTCCCTGCACTTCACAACCAACTCAAATTTCTGTTACTTCCTCCCAGTTTCTCACAAAATGGAAAAGTAAAGAACAGAACTGCAATCAATCATTAATGAGAACACTCCCAGATTGAAAGGAATAGAAGTAAAGTAACTTCTTATTGGGAGGTCAACCTTATAAAAATTATGACATTTTTGAGATCTTAATAACCTTAACCTATATTGGGGAGTTTCTTAGGTCTGGTTGTTTCAAGGCAAATAATTTAGAAATACAAATTCTAATTTATGTAAAACCCAATAAACGAATGCATTGAATCATTTTTTTTGTCTACAATTTGTTTCTATTTTGAAAATATAGTACTTTTAAAAAATAAATATATGTAATTTATATTATAGCACTGTTTCTATAGTTCTATGGTTAGAAGTGAGCTAAGTGATAAAGCAATTATAATAGCAGTAAAATACTTGGCCCATAACTTTAGAATTTACTCTAACAGATGGCTTTCTGCACTTTGCAAGCATTGTTTTCTTTAATCTTCATAACAATCCTCTTATTGTATCGTGTGTCTGTGTGTCTGCTCATCAGTGTGGACTGCTCATTTACTGATCAATATGTGCTGATCATCTGCATATATTTTTACCCATTATATGTAAAGATTAGGGTCCCAGAATAATTCTCTGCTAGCACTCAAATTATAACTGGAGAGGAGAAAAAGAGAAAGCTAAGCAAAGGGAAGAAGGGGTGGCCAGGAGGATTATTGCCTCACAAGATAAAAGTACTCCCTTTAAAGTTTCAAAAATGTGTTGTTTTTATCTTACTTTTGTAAAAGCATACTCCTCTTTTTAGCTGGGTTTGTGAGTTGACAATTTTTGTACATATTTGCAAAACCGGTCTTTCCAACTGACCTGAAATGATTCTTCTCTCTGTTGTAATATAATTTTAACTATAACTTCCAAAACAGTTAAGGGGTATTTTGTGAATTTTGTTCTCTATTTCCACAAGAGCATGTATTGCCATAACTTTTTTTATTTTGCTCATGTCTGTTTCATATGCATTCCCTCAAGGACAAACTTTTTTTTTGGTTAATCCTCACCCGAGGATATTTTCCCACTGATTTTTAGAGAGAGTGCAAGGGAGCGGGAGAGACACACAGAGAGAAACATGGATATGAGAGAGACACATCAATTGGTTGCCTCCTGCACGCACCCCAGTCTGGGAGGGGATTGAGCCTGCAGCTGTGGTACATACCCTTGACCAGAATTGAAACCTGGGCCCTTCAGGCCTCTGGTCCATGTTATCCACTGGGCCAAACCAACTAGGGTCAAACTTTTATTTATTTATTTTACCTACTCAGAATACTGTATAGCTTAGAGTGGGTGCCCAAACAATGCCTGTTCAAATGAAAGAATGATTTCATCTGTGACTTGAAAGAGTTAGTAGCTTCCTTTCAGGTCAAATGCACAAATCAATTCGCAACCAGCAAACAGACAGCCTATAGCTATTCAGGTCACACACCTGTTTTCTTAAATATCATTGCTAAAACACATTTATATTCTATTTTATTACTGTGCATCCATCTTTTACCAGTATTAGAGGTGTCTCATTAAAAAGCAGTATAACTTCAATTTGTTTTTATGTTCACCTTTACAAAAGTTAAAATGAATCACTGACTAAATTCCAGTGTATTTCTTGTATTTATGAAATGGCACAAACCAATAGCAATCTTATGTTGGGTTTCATTTATTCAATTATCCCAGAGCATCAACCGATGTTATAATTACTTGAAAAGCTAACATTGTTCATAGAAATTTGGTAAGAACATTAGTGTACCTGCAAAATTGAAAATGCTAATTAGAAATTATTAAGGCATAATGAATTTTTAACGGTCAGGTTTTCTTTTCAGGTTCTTTTTCATCCATCCATCCCTTAATTGGCGGGGAGGCAGAGAGGGTTCCCCAGAGACCCATCATTCTCCCTCTTCACACCTTGAACAAAGGATCTCTGGACGTTCTGATCATCTGTATCTGTAGCTCCAACTACCATCTATATGCTCTTGATCTCCTTATCTAGATTTGAGTATCACATTTGTATTTCCAACAGAGAGTAGGATCTCTCTGATAAGCTCCTCAAAACTTGACGTTTCTCCAAATCTAGTCATCTTCTAGAAGTCCATATCTCATCTATTATCAGTCAAGTTGTCTTAGCTTGGGAATCATATTCTATCTTTGACCCTCTCCCTCAGTTTCTCATACATATGGTATTAATTCCTTTGTTCATCTTTTAAGAGTTCCTTCTCTCTTTGTCTCCTGTCTTATATTCAAGCCCTCATTGTTTCCCTCCCAGATTTCCTTAGTAATCTCTTGGTATCTTGCCTCTGATTTCACTGCCTTTACATTACTCCAGATTGACTCTTCAGAGTTACAGATCACCTTATGTCTTACCTTACTTAAACCTTTAAGGGTTTCCCCATTTCCTTCTGGATCTGGCTTAAATAACAAAGCATGGCATACAAGGCCCTGGATGCCTGCCGTTATCCTCTGCTCAATGCTGAATTTGTCTCTGCTTGCTTTCTAGTTGCATCTCCCCCATCTTCATATGTATCCTTCACTGCTGGTAGACCAGTTTACTTGCAGTTGTGCAATGAAGCAAATAACTTAATGCCTTTGCAAATGCAGTTCCTCCTGCCTAAAGTGCCCTCGCCCAGAAGCTCTAAATCATTCTTCAAAATATACATCAAGCATCCTGGAAGCCTTCCCTTTCTCTCTCCTGAATGAAGTATTTTTTCCTCTGTACGACCATTATCTCCTGGTTTATTAAAATGATTATCAGATTGCAATACCAATATTTATTTTCTGATTTTTAAAAAATAAACGTCTTATTTTATTTTTTTATTATTATTTTTTATTATTTTAAATAAATAAATGTTTTTCTCATTTGTCATTCTTTATCCTTATTAAGGTCAGAGACTGCATTTTGTTCTTCTAAGTATGCCCAGCATCATTTTAACAGGTTAGTTTTTTAACAATGTATGTTTAATTAATGAAATCCTTAAACATTCTCTTTTCTAAAATTTTTATTTATTAATTTGAGAGAGAGAGAGAGAGAGAGAGAGAGGAATGGAGAGAGAGAAAGAAAGAGAGAGAAATGGAGAGAGAGAAACATTGATTTGTTGTTCCACTTATTTATGCATTCATTGGTTGATTCTTGAAAATGCCCTGACTGGGGATTGAACAGGCAATTTTGGCATATCGGGAGGATGTTTTAACCAACTGACCTACCCAGCCAGGGCTTAAACATTCTCTTTGTTGTCTTTTGGATATTTCTTTAATTTATGTTCCTTGAACCATTTTCATCTTCATAAAGAAAACTGTATATCTTATTCTAAAAATTATTAGATGTTTCCAGTGGGGTCCCCAAGGTTTGGAGAGTCTTTAATTTGATAACCATTTTCAATAGGAAGAGAATAAATAACAAGCCATCATGTCAGATACTATTAACTAATTAATAAGGGAAAATGAAAAATATACTTTTCCTTGGCAAGAAAAGGAAGTGCAATAAAGATGCTATATTTCAAATGCACTTTCATGTCTCTAGGAACTAAATTATTTTAGTTATTAGTTTAATAAACATTACACAGTTAGTATATACTGATTTATAATCGTAGTAGTAAAAGCTACTTTTTGGAACAAGAAGCGATTTACTATGTTGAGTCCCTGTTCCATTAGTTAGTTCTGTAGAAAAGAAGGTTCTTTAAGTCTCAGGTTCCTTATCTGTACAATGGAACAAAAAATAAATGAGATTATATAAAGGGATTAGTGCTGTACCTGGTACAAAGCATGTAAATGGTAATTGTCATCATCATCATCATCACCTTTCTCAAAAGGTTACTTCGGTGACATTATTATATAAGTACATTCACAAAACTTTGCAAATTATGAATATCAGCACTAGACACTATGACTTACATGAATAAGTTTGCCATTTATTGTTTACTTTGCCAGAAATGAAACAGTGTCTTTAAATATATCAGTTTTCGAGATTTCCTATTCCTTGGCATTTGCCGATCAGTCATGCTTCAGAGAATCCCTTTTATCACTGTGAGCACCCATTAAAGATTGATAAATTGGCAAGAAGGAGTAAATGCCTCCTTGCCTTTTTATCCCAGCTAGGGAGAATGTCACTCAATGCAGAAGGAACGCCTCTCTCTTGTTTACCTAACTGTGAAAGTGGCTTGAAAAAGCTAAAACTGCTCTTTGGCCACTAGGTAGACAAGCTCAGAGGCAGTCATTTCATCTGCACAGTGGTACTACCACTGTGCTTCATCACCTCCCTGCCAGCTTGGCCACGGCACACTGCTCCGCTCCGCGCCGTGTGTTGAATGCCTCGTTTTCCTGATTTCTCCGCTCTGTCGGTATTAAGAACATAAACAAAATCTCAGAAACTTCCAGGTGGTTCCGGCGTTGGGACTGAGAAATCTGTGCAGATAAGATAGGCTTCTGGTGCAGCGAGGAGACGCCCACTTGAGGCCAGAACCGACATGGACCGAGTGCGGTGTGCCCCCGGGCGCCGCAGGCTCGTCCAAATCCTTAGCAGGGCTGGACACAGGGCGTGCGCGCAAATATTAGCTGAATAAATGTTCACACCACTGCACTGCCTGGAGTCACCCGCATCCCACCCAGAAAATAATCGAGCTGCGAGAGCTGAGTGAGCACGCAACTTAGCAAATATAAAATCTATCTTGTTTCTTGCGTCTACAGCAATAAGTTTTTTATTTTTTTTTAAGTCTCTCGTGTTTTGCCTTTTGTTTTCTTTTCAAGAACGTTCCTCTGACTTTTATCATTGGAACTTCACCATGAGGATCAAACAGCAGCAGAGCAGAGAGAGAGACTTTTCAAAGTCTCTTCCCAACGTTATTTATTTGGAGAACAGCAAAGGCCCCACTTTTCTGTGCTCCGGTCCCAAACTTGGGTATCAGTTTCGGGTCCGAGAGAGTTTCTGGCAGCTCCCTTATCTGGGGGTGGGGTGGGGCGGGAGGAAGGAAGAGGGGCGGTGGGGTCAAATCTCCCGCCCTTCAGGAAGCTCGGGAGAGAAAAAAGGATGGGCTGGGGCGGTCACGACCGTCCAGGCCACCCCGGGAGGTGGCACACAGAGCCAGCACGCTCTGCAGCTCCCCGCCTTTGCAAGCTGCGCTCCCAGGCACCGGGCGCCGGGGCAGCCGGGGCAGCGCGCGCACGCGCACTCCGCGGCCCCCGCCAGGGCGTTGCAGCCCACGTGTTGCTTGTTGTCGGCGCCACAGGTTCCCCACCTGCGCCGGGCTCTCGGGCCGCTCCGCCCCGACCGGCCGGCCGGCGCTCAGGGACCGCGGGGTGGGCGGGCCCGGGGCCGGCGCGCGGGCTCAGGCCCCGCGCTAACTCCGCCTCTTGAATCGCGGCGGCTCTCCGGCTCCCGCCCGCGTCCTCCTCCCGGCGCCTGCCCGCCCCTGGCGCCCGGGTGGTAGGAAACGCTCCCGAGTCTAACTCGACGTGTCCGGAAAGCCCGGGCCAGTTTCCCTTTCATTCCGCGGCCGCTGCTGCCAGCCGCGCGGCTCCCGGAGCCCCGCGGGCGCTGCCGCTGCCGCTGCCGCTGCCGCTGCCGCCGGGGGTGAGGCACCTGGGGCCGCGGGCACCATGCTGGACCCTTCTTCCAGCGAAGAGGAGTCGGACGAGGGGCTGGAGGAGGAGAGCCGCGAGGTGCCGGTGGCGGCCGGCGGTTCGCAGCGAGCGCTGCCTGCCCCGGCTCGGGAAGGGCGGCGGGACGCGCCGGGGCGCGCGGGCGGCGGTGGCGCGGTCAGACCCGGGAGCCCGAGCCCCTCGGTGATCAGCGAGGGGCGAGACGAGCCCGAGAGGCAGCTGGATGAGGAGCAGGAGCGGAGGATCCGCCTGCAGCTCTACGTCTTCGTGGTGCGATGCATCGCGTACCCCTTCAACGCCAAGCAGCCCACAGACATGGCCCGGAGGCAGCAGAAGGTGAGTTGCGGGCAGGACCGCGCGCCTCCTGGACTTGCCCCTCCCCGGGCGGGGAGCGCTCGGGCCGCGGTCTCTCTGCCCCACGCAGGACGCTGTGTTTTTGTTAGTCTTGGAGGCAGGGGGACCTTTGCGGGGAGGACAGAGTCTTAGCCCCCCTGGGAGCCGGTGGCAGCGGACGCATCTTCGCCCCGCGCTTGGCAGACTCTGTCTGCTTGGCGTCCGTGAGATCGAGACGGACCGGGCAGCGCCGGCCCTGCGGTGGGGCACCCGGCGGGCCGGGCTCTGGCCCGGTTAGAACGCAGTCCCCGTGAACTTGAATTTCTCGCGGCAGCGGTGCCTCCTGCTCGCCTAGCCCAGCTGGAGCTGGACCTGGCCGGAGGTCGGAATGAGTGTAGCGAGTGGGATCCGGACACTTGCGTTGGTCAGAGGGGAGTCTCCACTAGGGCGAAGGAGTGGGAATGTTCCTCGGTGACTAAAAAAAAAACAAACCCAAAGTGAAATGGACAGGCTTCCTATACTGCTTTATAAACTAGGACCTCGGATCTAAACACTGCAGAAGGTACGCAGCTTTGTAGAGGTACCGTGAGTTAGTAATTCCTGGGCCAGCCAGGCCCAGTGAAACGCACTATTGATACAAATAAAGGATTGGCTCATAACCACTTCAAAACAAATGTCCCCTCCCCGTCCCCCGCTCCCGCCCCGCAAGAGGTAAGGAGTTTGTTTCAGGTGAAATGCATGCCAACGACCCCAGGGATTGAATGTTCTGTAGCAGACAAAAAGTAATGGCTCAAATTGCCTTATTAATTGGCTGTTTTCAACAGAAACGGCGTAGTAGACAGTCTCTCTAATACAGTGGTTCTCAACCTTGGCTGCAGATTAGAATCACCTGGGAATCTTGTTAAAATCCTGATTTCTGGGCCTCATTCTCCGGAAATTCTGTTTCTTTGTTACTAATGATGAGGCCCAGAAATCAGGATTTTAACAAGATTCCCAGGTGATTCTAATGTGCAGCCAAGGTTGAGAACCACTGCTCTAATAGAATGCTGAACCTAGATTATTCTTAGAAGGTTCAGTAGAAACATACAGCAGTCTCCTTGGTTTGGGACAAGATGTGGAGACCTAGAGAGATTGCCCAAGGCATGCATACCTGGATGCACAGGTGTTTGTTAGTTTCCTGGAGTAGTAACTTCAGCGTGTGAGGCACTTAGAAATTTGGAGAGCTTTGGAATTGAATTTTGAAAGCCTGCATTTCAGTGTCAGTGCAGTCTTCCCACACCATCCTAACCCTGTGTACCCATCCTCTTAAAACAGGCCCAACCTGAGCAGCTGTTCTGAATCATCCATTTTCAGGGCACGCTTATAGGATGCTTCTCTGCAGCTGGAAGCTAATTACACAGATCCTTCAAATACCTAACTCTCTTCAGATTCACAACCCCAGAGAGGGAAAAGAGGTAGGGATCCTCTGAGTAGACCTCTGGTTTTTGGAGGAGAGAAAGGTGTCAGAGTAGCATTCCTAATCCCAGACCAATTGACATAACCGATGACACCATTCCTCAGGTCAGATTTGAGTGCACCCGGGAGTTTTGGGAGCCTTCCATTCACCCCTAGGCCAGTACCCTACTTTCTCGTCTGTAGCTTGCTGTGGAGATGCAGTTCCCCTCTAACCTCTTCTCAATTCTGTAGGTCAAATGACTTTCAATTTCAGTAGTCATTCTTAAACCAAGTGTAACTTTTGACAAGTATAGGTGCCCCCCAAATGTATTCACACACTTTGAATAATTATAAAGGCAGTGTTTATTAAGATACGTTTCATTTTCAAAATTGAGCTGTCAGCTGTTAAAATGTGTATACATTTTGGGGGGCACGCTGTGATAAGTGGTCATATCAAGTTTACGAATATCATCCAGTCTCCAGTGTTTTTCACTCATACTGCATTAACACTTATTTTTGGTGCGTTAAAGTCTTAAAAAAACAAAGTTTGGTGACATTAAGATGCTGTCCTATTTGGAATATTATCTTTGAAAATAATTGTTTGCAACTTATTAGTGGCTGACTTATACTGTGTGTTCTTGTTGGATTTGGTAATGAAACAAACTCTCCCTTGCTTGTTCAGCTAGGGCAGAGCTCTCTGACGCGGCCTGTTATTTACAGACATGCCTCAGATGTTGCAGGTTCCCTTCCAGACCACCTCAATAAAGCCAGTCTTAATCTTTTGCTGCTGGAGGGTCTTGCCTTCAATTTGCACCACCTCCTCCCCCAAAACAAAAATGCCCCAAACCCACACATCTGTGAAGTGCAATAAAGCGGAGCGCAGTAAAATGAGATATGCCCTGTAGAGTGTAGAATGTTTCTCCAGAAATTGTGTTGGCAAACAGGGGCTTTCCCAACACTACTGCATATGTTCTGCTCAAAAATAATTTGGAATACTTGGAAATTTTTCTAAATGTTGAGAGCATTGAGTGTGGTCAGATTAACTTTTGTGAATTTATTATTATTATTATTATTATCATTATTATTAAGGAGGAAAGCCCACAACAATCTAAGTCGTTCTATTAGTCAAACTTATTCAAAAGTCACCTCATGCTTTTTTTTTTTTTAAACATGTTATTTGCTAAGGGGAGCTGGAGCTATTCTTGGCAGTCAGATTTCCTCCTGGACAAAATGAAATGGGAATAAGCTATATTTTTGCGAATTTGATGCACAAGCCAGTCTTGAATTATACAGTTGGGTTATACAGAGGAAATAACAGGATAATTACAAAATCACCATCTATTGTATACTTTTATACTGTCTTCAAGTAGGCAGACATCCCTTAAAAGGATTTAATAGCTTAAATTGTCATTGAAATGCATATTGCTGCTCACTTCTTTTTTTTATTGAATTGGTTAATAGAATTATACAGGTTTCAGGTATACAGTTCTACAACACATCATCTGTATATTGTATTGTGTGTTTCCCACCTCAGGTCACTTCTTTCAACTTTGTGAATTTAGAACTCAGAAATTGGGATCTGAAAGGGTCCTCATTTTATAAACGAAGAAAATTATTCATCAGAGATAAGAGCCTTACCTTGCCAGTCAGAGCCCTCTTACTGTTAGGGCTGATGAGCCTCAGAGGAGCACAGTGTTGTTTTTCAATTGGCTCCAGGGGCCCACAAAGCTAGTGAAGGGCTCATCCATGAGCTACTTGAGAAAGCTTCTTAGCTTTAAACTCACAGTTGACTAAAGCATGCCTGTCTTTGATTTTGGCTGGGAAATTTCAACGCTGAGGAACAACAGCTGTCACCCTATGCCCGTTAGACCCTCTGACTGACTTTATAGGAAATTCTGGGTGGTGGTGGTGGGGTGTGGGCCAGGCACTGATAAGGCTCTGTATCAGGTGGGCACACTTCCTAAGTGGACATACACAATATGGACGTGAAGTAAATTGCCAATGGCAAAATAGCTTTGTCTGAGTAGTGCTTAACCCTTTGTACTCCGCTGTCCCCTCTCAGGGGACATCGGAATTCTAGCATATCACTCGGATGTCCCCTCTCAGGGGACATTGCAGTTTATTAGTGATTACGGGGAATTGAGTTATTTCAACGCAACTTTTTGAGACATGCATGTTTCCCTGAAGTTTTATCTTGAAATGGCACAAGAAATTAAATCAAAATATCGTAAAATTACTAAGGTATATACAAGAAATGTCAGCAGGTTTTGTGTCGGATGAGAACGTGAGATGCGTGCTCATGACGGTCCGAGCACTTTGCGACGCCACTTGAAAAGAGCGATAAGGGGAGTTTGTAGAAGAAAGGTCGGTTTTTGAACATAGCGCGCACTGTATAGTGAGATATATAATTACAAATAAACAAGTCTACATCTGGAGGAAAAGATTTTCAAAGCTGAGCTCATTTTGGTTTGAAGCTTCGAGCAGTGCACATAGATCTAACGAGGAGAAAATCGGAAAAGTGATTCTTTTCTTAGTGAATAAATTGTTTGGTGAAAGCTATTTTGGTAAATATCATCTTGTCAGTTAGTAATAACAATTAGAAATTTTCAACCCATGCATTTATTCATATTTTTTATTAGAACAATGGCAAAGCGTCCAACCACGAATGAGTCTCATGACACAAGTAGTAGTGAAGATGAGCTCCAGATAGACCTCTATACAGACAGGTTAGAAAGACTAACTGTAGAACAAAACGACAGCAGTGATAGTGATATCGTTCAACCTAGAAGGCGACGAATTGTTCGCATAGATAGCGAAAGCGATAATAGTAGTACGGAAGAAAACACACGGCAACATGACAACGTATCGTCAAGTGAAGAGTGGGAAGATGTTGCCGAATCGGACGTTCCTCCAGCCACGATAAATTTTGATTTACACGAAGAAATAGCCGGACCACAAGTCCGAGTAACATAAAAGAGCCCATAGACTATTTCACATTATATTTTACTGAAGAATTAGTAGACAGCATAATAAAAGAGACAATTATGCCAAAGAAGAAATTGGAAAGAAACAGTTGCATACAGAAAGAATAATACTACGCTTCTTGCGTGGAAAGATAAAATAATTATTACCATGCTCACCAATTATTATAACACAAACCTACAATCTACCCAGAGAACATTACGCGGTGGACATATCGTAACAGTAAGCCTGAAATGGTGTTAGAATATATGGCAAATATGGGTGGTGCGGATCGTGCGGATCAGTACGCTTCGACGTATTGTTTCCTCCGTAAATCGCTCAAATGGTGGAGGAAGTTATTTTTTGGGGGGTTGGAAATGTGTGTGATAAACTCATACATAATGTATCGCATCGAAAAACAAACAAGTAATGAAACGCCAATGACACACCACAAGTTTGTCAAGACACTCGTTGACCAATTAAAGGGCGATTTTTGTGTATCGAGAACGCGCCATCCACATCTTCTGCGGACAATAGATTAAACAATAAACTACATATTCCCGATGTGGGACAAAGAAAACGGGACTGCATTGTGTGTTCGAACAGGAAAACACCTGGTGGCAGGCGTCAAACCACTTATTACTGTCAAACATGCACTAATCAGCCTGCAATGCATATTGGGGAGTGTTACAAAACTTATCATTCTGTACAAAATTATAAACAATAAAATATTGTTTTTTTTGCAAATATACATTCCTCGATGTCACCCAATTCATATAAGTCCAATATCATTATAATACGTTACTTGGTTCCAAAATTATACTAAATAATACGAGGGTCTGTAAATGCACGTTTCCGCCGCAAAGTAGCGTCGAGTAGCTGGTAGCCAATGTCCAGAATGGTTCGGAGTGCAAAGGGTTAAAGTCTCTGATGCTAATTTACCTTGATTACCTTGGCACCATCACACTGCAAAGGGCAGTAAAGATGAACTTTGGGTGGTTCTATATCATTGGGTAAAGGTGGGATCAGTGTTGAAAAGGGAAAACAGTGACACAGATACAGCAAGTCAGTTATTGCTTTAGGCAATTTGTTTGTTGAACCTTTGGAAAACATTGAGATCCAGGAGGAAAAAGTGTTAAAAAAGGGGTTCATGGTGGTTAGAAGGTAGGGAGAATCTGGCAAACATGATACCCACAGGAGAGATTTAGTACATTCACTCACGTAACTGTGGGTTTACAAACTATAATTCTCAAGTTATCACTGTCATTCATATGTGCTTGACTTATGTGGTAATCGTTTTTGGTTAGCAAGGAGTCTGTAGGTTTCTAGTTGGTGGTTGCTCTGTTCATTATTTTTGATTTTATTAAGTTAAAGTCAGATGTTGAGAAGGAGCCAACTATATGGTACCTAATAACTTTCCACATGCTTCGTATACCCACGTTCTTTGCATTTTTATGTGCATTGTCACTGTAATCACACTAAATTGTGCCTTATTAAACCTGTTTATATAATCACTCCCACCACTTCACACAATTTTTCTTGTTAATTCTAAATTTGACTAATATATACAAATAATACTGTGAAATTGCAGATGGGGACGGGGGAAAGTAAGCTCCTTAATTAAAATTGATCAGGAAGAGATCAATTGTGGGGAAATAGTATTGGTGAAATAATTCACAGTGTGCTCTTGCCCACAACTCTCTCCCATCCGAATATTGGGCACTTCTGTCCCTCTTTAGAAATGGTTGTCTTTTTGGGGTTTTGTTTTGATTTTGAATCTTCTGACTACTTAGGTCAGCGGTTCTCAACCTGTGGGTCGCGACCCCTTTGGCGGTCTAAAGACCCTTTCACAGGGGTCGCCTAAGACCATCCTTCATATCAGATATTTACATTACGATTCATAACAGTAGCAACATTACAGTTATGAAGTAGTAATGAAAATAATTTTATGGTTGGGTCACAACATGAGGAACTGTATTTAAAGGGCCAGAAGGTTGAGAACCACTGGCTTAGGTGACCCCCTCCCCCGTTCAGGGAAAGAGCCACTTTTATAAAATATTAGCTACAGATTTACGAAGACTGAGAATCGCTTACCTTATGGCAGGAGTCACTGTGTCTCAATGATTCTGCTATTGTTCCATCTTTGGGGACTAAAATACAATGGTGGCCTGATGCGTTCTCAGGGCAGTGTGTGGAGTCTAAGAAATGAGTAAATGTCTGGGTATGTGGAAGGGTTCCATTTAGTCCACCTCAAAGAATCAGCAACATATAAGATGGGGGAAGGATACTGTAGAGGCAAAAGAGGAATCTTGTAGTTTATAGTTTGCTGTGGAAACTAATGCTCCATAAACGTGTTTTGAGACTACCAGGACTCACCCCCACTCTTCTAAAGAAAGCCATAAAAGGTAATACCTTTTGGTGTGCAAGTAATAACTTCAAAGTGACCCTTTCCCACTACCAATCCCTAGAGGCACGCAGTGCTTGTAGGAGCCCCACAATATCCCTGCTTTCTTGCTTGCAGAGTTCCAGCAGATCTGGGGATGGTATAAAAATCCATCCATTGTGCTCCCTGGGGCTTTGGGATGTTATGGTGCAAATACAGAAGAGAAAGGTATTGTTGTTTGCTGTTGTCCTAAGGGGGGTGAGTCGGAAACCACACATAAAAGTAAAACTTGAGATTGGTCTTAAACAATATCTCAGAGGAAAATGATTGTTGCTTCAACTGATCCATCTAACCCCCCACCAGGGTGTCTTGAGACCACAGAACTTAATTTGGTGAAATGAGTTGTATTAATGAGAACTCAAACAGATTAAATGAAATTGGCATTTGCTTTTCTCTTTCAAAAAAATCAGCTGTAGTTTTAATACACAATGACTGCCTATAAAGTGAAATATTGTCATGCTGTGGTTTCACTTCAGCTTTTGTCTGTCTGTTTGTTAATGGAAACAGTCCTCTTCATTTGTACACTCACAAGATAAAAAGCACACTTTGTAAGGTCATTAAAGACCTTGAAAGCAAAACAAAAGGAAGCCCATTGCCAGGTTATGAAATATAGGCATTCTGAGTGGAAAATCCTACCAGCTATTTGGTTGTGAGGCAGGTCTCTTTTGAATTATTGTGTTACTTTATATGCATTTCAAATTAATTTAGACCTTTCTTTGGGGAGGAAGAGGTGGGTTGCATAGCCACATGTTATTTCAGTTTTTAGGCTAGAAAAGGCCTAATGATTGTAAGTAGTGGATGCATTATTGAAACAAATGACACCTTCCCCAGGGTTTTAGGAATATTTAAGAATCAAATTATGGAATTGTTGTCTTAAATCTATAACATTTCATTTTATGATCACTGTTTAAGTTACCTAAGGGTTTGACTATGATTTCCTTTTTGAAAAGAAAAACACCTGTGATTCTTATCCTTAGCTGCACATTAGAAACACCTTGGGGAACTTTAAATGCCATTATCCAGGTTGTGCCCCAGATTAATTAAATCAATCTCTGGGTAGGCCTAAAGCTTCCCAGGTGATTCCAATCTACAACCAAGGTTGAATACCAATGTTTTAGACTGGAAAGCTACAGGGAAATGGCTTATTTTCACTTAGGCAAGGTGCAAGTATTTGATTAAGATTACTGAGTAATTAAACCAGTATTCCATATTAAAAAGGCAATAGGAATGCTCTCATAAGGAACAAAGAACCCCACACATCTTAATAATCTAGGAACCACAGAAGACCCTGAATAGCCACCATAATCTTGAAAAAGAACAAGGTGGGAGGTATCACACTCCCTGATATCAAACTATACTACAAGGCTGTAATAATCAAAACAGCATAGTACTGGTATAGAAACAGAAACATAGATCAATAGAACAGAATAGAGAGCCCAGAAAATAATACCTACACGTACATGGTCAATTATTCTATGACAGTGGAGGAAAGCATATACATTAGGGTAAATAGTCTTTTCAATAAATTGCGTTGGGGAAACTGAACAGATTTGCAAAAAAAAAAGAAACTAGACCACCGTTTCACATCATATATAAGAACGAACTCAAAATGGAAGACAGTATGGAGGTTCTTAAAAACTTTGTTGTGCTTTTGTTTTTTAGAAGTGAAATAAAAATTATTAGTGATAAGCATAAACTTCAAATTTGGTAGAATTGAGACAAAGACCAAAGTAGCAAGTTTTTAACATTAAATTGGGTGCTTATTAAGTTTAGCTGTCTTTCATTTCAGTTGTGAATGAAACAATCAGACTCAAAGAACTTGTACAAATACATAAACTGAAAAGTGGGATGCAACCAGGTTTTGTAATGTTTTATCTCAGTGGAAATGTATGTCTCCTCTCCTACATTGTCTCCCTTTTCTTGGTTTGGCTTTCCCACACTCTGTGTTCTCTGTCGTTTGTGGGAACCTGTGTGTAGGAGAGTAGGGCTCTGCCCTTCACTGTCCTCTCTACATTGCTGTCACCTCATTTATCAAATGACTAATACTTCAGCAAGATGCCATGAAGATCATGTAAGATTTCTGAACAGCAACTAGTATAGTGTCTGGCATGGAGTAGATCTTCAAAGAGTTTTTATTTTAAATTTTATTTTCTCATTGCTTCAGAAAAGAAATTTTTCATTCTATAAAGCGTATTGCATTTAACAAAAAATATTTGAACAGATATGTATGCTAGGCACTATTGTAAGCACTGGGAATAGAGATGTGGACAAGGATTCCTCAGGAATTTATATTCTAGCAGAGGAGATGGGTGATCAACAAGTATATGGATCTACATAATAAGGGTATCTAGTGACTGTGGGAGGGAGTTTGGCATCACTGGCTGTTTCAGGTCGGGTGGTCAGGGAAAGCCTTGAGGAGCAGGTAGTGGTTGAGCAGAACTTGAAATTAAGTGAAGGGTTGAGCAACTTGAAGATGAAGAGTCTGGAGAGATAGGGCTAGCTTTTATGAATTCTTTAGGTGACGGTAAGATAAGAATTTAAGTGTGATGAGAAGCTATTGACAAGTTTTGAGCAGGTTCAAGAAGGGATCTAAGATTCTGAAAAGATCTCTTTGAGATGAGAATAGATAGTGCCACTACATTGCAGAACTCTAGGGTATACCAGTTCCATGGAATTTAAGGCACTGCCTTCAAGTTGTACAGCTGTGAGAATAGACTAAAGGGGCAAGAGTAGAAGCAGGAAGTTGGGAGTTAGGAGGTTGTGGCAGGGGTTCAGGTTTAAATAGGGTTGTAAACTAAAAGGTAATATGGAATGTGGATAGTATTTATTCAACATGATTTAACCAAGTTCACAAATCCTATCTAATAATAGACAAACATGGTAATTAACCATACCTCTGCTATGCTTGCCATTGGCTAATCAGGATATGCAAATTAATTGCCAACAAAGAAGGTGGCCGGCAGCCACACAGCTGAAGCGAACATGAGGCTTGCATGCTCCAGTGATGGAGGAAGCCAAGGTTCCCCTCCTGCCGCGGCCCAACTCTGAGCTCCGGAAGCAACAATGTTGCAATTATAGAAGCTAAACAAACCCCAGATACCTACTTTCAGCCAGCTGCAGCCTCAGAGCTTAGAGCGCCAGTGATGGCAACAGAGTTTCAATTATAGAAGCTAAACAAACCCAGATACCTGCTTTCAGCCAGCCACGGCCTCAGAGCTAGAGCCGGCTCTCAGCTCCAGTACAGCTATAGAAGGTAAATAAATCCCAGAAAAAAAAAAAAGAAAAAAAAAAGAGGCTGGGAGCTTCAGTCGCCCGCCAGCCTGAAAACGGCCCTCAGCACCTCACCTAGACTGGCCAGGCACCCCAGTGGGGACCCCCACCCTGAAGGGGGTACGACCAGCTGCAAACAGCCATCAGCCCCTCATCCACGCTGGCCAGGCACCCAAGTGGGACACCCACCCTGATCCGGGACACCCTTCAGAGCAAACCAGCCGGCCCCCACCCATGCACCAGGCCTCTATACTATATAGTAAAAGGGTAATATGCAAACTGACCCTAACAGCAGAACGACTGGGAATGACTGATCACTATGACACACACTGACCACCAGGGGGCAGACGCTCAATGCAGGAGCTGCCCTCTGGCGGTCGGTGCGCTCCCACATGGGGGAGCTCTGCTCAACCACAAGCCAGGCTGATAGCTGCCAATACAGCGGTGGTGGTGGGAGCCTTTCCTGTCTCCTCAGCAGCGCTAAGGATGTCCGACTGCAGCTTAGGCCTGCTCCCCGCTGGCAAGTGGATATCCCCGAGGGCTGCCGGGCTGCCAGAGAGATGTCTGATTGACAGCTTAGGCCTAAGCCAGCAAATGGTCATCCCCCGAGGGGTACCAGACTGCGAGAGGGCACAGACTGGGCTGAGGGACCCCCCCCTTCGAGTGCACAAATTTTTGTGCACGGGGCCTCTAGTATCTATATATATATGTTAAAAGCCTAAGCATCATTACAACTGGTCGACCAGTCGCTATGACGTGCACTGACCACCAGGGGGCAGATGCTCAGCATAGGAGCTGCCCCTGGTGGTCAGTGTGCTCCCACAGTCAACCTCCTGCAGCCCCGCCCGCTGGTCAGCCAACCTCCCACGGTCCGTCCCCGCTGCCGGCAGGCCAACCTCCTGGGGTCCCTTCCCCCTGCCGGCAGGCCCCCCGATAGGCCTTGATCACCATCCAGGCCTTGGGATCCCACCTGTGCACGAATTCATGCACTGGGCCTCTAGTATCAATATAAAAAGAGAGAAGACATGAACAATTCATAAGTTAATACGTTCGTCTACCAGTAATTGCTCTAGTAATAAAAAGAAAGCACATTAAACAAGAAGACTGTTTTGATTAAATTAACTATTTTAAAGTTGTAATGCTCAATACTGGGAAGGACAGGTTGATATGGAAACTTTCAAACTTTATTGGTGAACATGAAATGGTAGAGCATTTCTGAAATGCTATTAAGCCTAAGGCCTCAAGACTGTTTTTTTCTACTTCCGCAATTCCTCTTCTATAATAACTCAATCAGAATAAAATATGATTCAAAAATCAATGTTCATTTACTGAATGCTATTAGTGGCAACACCAAAGTATGCATCCACTCATTCACCCTAATTTTCACTCCAAGAGATTAAAATTTCTCCTTATCCAGTTACCAGTTGGTCTCTGAAATTTGCACACTGGTGTCTTTTAGCAAAAACTTTCAAGCCTGCCTTAGAGGCACCCAACTCTACTTAAAGTTTTCTACAAAATTATTTCTAAAAACAATTGCATAGTAATTGGAGCAAACTGTTTTAAAACATTTAAACAAAGATTTAATAGGACCACTATTTTACTTTTAAAAAATTAAAGAAGTTCAATAGTTTTTTAACACAAACTAAGTGAAATTCTTGAATGTTTGTTTTTCAGAACAAAAGTACATGTTTATTCTATTCACGTGTGACTTGGTGACATTTGCTTGACGGGGGGAGAATAAACCTGGAAAAAGTCTGGCTGCCACTTAGACTTCAGAGAGGAGAAAATCAAACTCAGAACAATGGAAATACCAATTAAAAAAGAGATGGGGGTAGTGTAAAGAAACCTTGCAGTGGCTTTAACAAAATTAAAACCAAATTACCCAATCTTGGTGCGAGGAAGAATCTCCACAAAAGGAAGGGCGTTTAGACCTCACAGCCCAGCCACTGTCTACCACACCTGTCCCTTAGTAGTAACCTTGACTTTATCCTCACGAAGGTTGCTGCTTCCCCATCTACACCCTAATCCAGTTGTGGACATATTTTCTCTTAATTTCCCATTAGGCTTTCACGATAAGATAGTATACTTACTTAAGACATTTAACTGAAGGCTTTCTCTCAACACGAGAATATACAAACATAGAGAATAGCACAAAATTTTGTATCCTGACCTTCTGGACAATATTGGCTCTCTGGACACACGGGTCCCTATGTTAATAGTGTCCCAAGAGAGGTATCATGCTCAGTGTTCCCAGATTTTGTTCTCCTTCTCTCCTTTCAAAGGAGGAGCCCACAGCATGATCCAGTAGACATCTACCTATGAAGATATTTCCATGTAAATGGGTTGTGGTTCTGTCATCCTCTCTTGAGTCTCTTCTGGGAATGAGAATAAGGAGACCATGGCACCTAGACCAGCCAGAAGCCCCTGGCCAACAGAAGTAGCGGCCTGAACACCTCTCGAAGCCTGAGGTTGCTGAGGATGAGGATAAAGGGATGAAGAGATGTGCACAGGTAGGTTACAATTTGCCATGGCCAGAACCAGTCATTCTCTGTTGAAAAGAAGCCTACAGCATCAACAATCAGGGACATGAAAGACAGAATGTAAAGAATGAGGAAGAAGATGAGTGACTTCAGAGCTCTGGTGTGAGCCTCGGTGCTGGCGTCTTGCAGGCTGTGGGCACTTTGCTGCATTGTCTGAGTATGTCTCCTCAAAGAATGAATCAACAGTGCAGTCGCGACCAGAAAAACAGAGCAAGGAATCGACAATGTGACCAATTTGAGGGGTAGGAAATAGTGAATTTCCATCATATTGACCCTCTCCATGTAGGTCATATTCTCATAAACTTCTCTAATGAAGAAACCATGATTCACAGCGTAGTTTCCCCAGAAGAAGAGCAGGGTGACGATGGTGGAGATCAGGAGAGAGCCCAGCAGAAGCCAGGGCACTGACCTTGGGAACCTCCACTTCAGCCAGAGGAAGGTCGGGTGGGTGAGGTTAGCAATCTTCATGCAGAAGAGGACACTGAGCCAGGTACCGAACCAGAAAGTAGCTGAATTCAGGAAGTCCCAATGGAGACCAAAGAGCTCCCGTGCAGGACCCTTGCTGAACTCCCCCGGGTGGAAGAAGGAGTAAAAGTTGTGCACCATTCCAACCCCCTGCAGGCAGAAACGGGAGGCACCCAAGCTCATGAGGATCATGTCAGAAGGGAGCAGCCTCCCAAGCCGCCTCCACTCTCTGCTCAGCACCAGCACAATGAAGCCATTGGCCAGGATTCCCAGGAAACACAGCAGGACAAAGAGCAGCATGAAGAGGGCTGTGAATGCTGGCTGCATTTTGGCCCCTCCTCTGGTCACCAGCCTTGCGCCTTGGTCCTTGGCCTCCTTCCTACCCCCATTCACAGTCCCTCTTTTGATTTTTCTTCAGGGGATGTGAAAAGAATGCTCAGGCTCTGCATTTGATCCAGAGCTCACTTAAAAGGAAGATGCTTGGCTATGGCTATGGAGGAAAGGTGAGCTTGGCCCAGCAGGATGCAAATTTCTCACAGGTTCAGTTACCATTATGCTACCAACCGCCCCTGATTTGGTTTTTCTGCTTTTGCATACATGTTGCCATGGTTAACATCAATGCAGAGGGCTTCTCAGGGAGTCTGTGATTGAGTTTTATCCTTCTTATGCCATCCTTGGGTCCTGTAAACACACACCTCCCCACCAGGTCATTTTCAACAATATTAAGTATATAAGCCAGAAGTACAGAGAGACATTAATATGCCAAGACCTAAGCAAATAGTGAAGCTAAAGAAGTCTGGATCTAGCCAAGCTTTCTTGTTACACGTCCATCCTTCCCTAGGAGTAGTCACCCCCTTCAAACTCAGTTACCTTAGTAGCAAACCTCTTCTTAAATCCTTCTTGGCCCCTGAGGTATAAATGATTGACAATGTTTTAAACCAGTTGCATGCTTCCACTGAGAAAATTCATTTCCTCGTGGTTATGGGACTGAGGAGCATCTGCTTCTTGCTGGATGTCAGCTGAGGGTCAACCTCAGGTCCTAGTGGCTGCCTGAAGTCTTTGCCAAGTGGGCTGTTTCAACACGGAGGCTCAAGCCAGCAAAGTGAGTCTCTAGAGAGAGTCTTAAATATCAAAATGTAACCACAGGTGTGACATCTTATCACCTTTGTTATAGTCTATTAGCCAGAAGCAAGTCACATTCCCCACAGACACTCAAAAGGAGGGGGTTATACAATGGGGAGGATACCAGGAGTGGGGGACATGAGGGGCCAATTAGAGTCTGTCTACCAAACTGAGATACTGTAGCTTACAAGGCATGAGTGAGTACTGTCCTCTAATACCAAATGAAAGAGGTCCCAGCCCTAACTGGATAGCTTAGTTGGCATCCTCCCAATATGCCAAGGTTGCGAGTTAGATCTCTGGTCAGGGCACATTCAAGAATCAACCAATGAATGCATAAATAAGTCAAACAACAAATTTACCTCTCTCTCTCTCTCTCCCTCTCCGCCCCCTACCCCCCTGCTTCCTCTCTAAAATCAATAAGTAAAATTTATTTTAAAAGAGAGATCCCTATGAGACCATGTTAAAAATAAAAATAGGATGGACCTAGAGAGCATTATGCTAAGCGAAATAAGCCAGTCAGAGAAAGATGAATATCACATGATCTCACTCATTTGTGGAATACAATGAACAACATAAACTAATGAACAAAAATAGATCCAGAGACAGAGAAACATGGAATGAACCATCAAACCTCAGAGGGAAGCAGGGAAGGGGGCGGCGGGTGGAAAGGGGAGGCAGTAAGAAATCAACTGAAGGAATTACATGCATGCATATTAGCATAACCAATGGACATGGACACTGGGGCAGTGGGGGCTTGTCCTAAGGGATGGGAGTGGCCGGGAGGGGTTACTGGGGGGAAAAGGAGACATATGTAATACTTTAAATAATAAAAAAGAAATTAAATAAAATAAAAATATTTTTCCACATTAAAATAGATTCAAGTCAGTCCATACTCAAATGTTTTGTTAAATATATCAAATTTGTCCTTCTTCCACATTTGTTTAAAGTATTTTTGTTTGTGCATCATAAAAAAGTCAGCTAAGAAAATTAGTCATACAATTAGTCAAATAATATAAAGGTTGTTATCACACAGCATGAATGTATAATTGTACTAAAAATAATTTACAATAAAAAGAGAGGGCCCATTGAAATTGAGTGAATATGCATTTTTATCACTCTCAGATATCTGTTCCTTTACAGTTTTCACATTCATTCATTCACTCAACACGTATTTATTGAGCACTTATACACACAGGGCACCTATTCTAGACAATGGGAACAGCAGCAAACTAAAGAGGTGGGATTCCTGCTTTTATGGAACCTGCAGTCCAATGGAAGGTAACAGACAATAAGGAAACACAGGAACAAGACACTTTCACATAATAATCGGTGCTTTGAAGAAAACAGAAGAGTAGGGAGAGGGAAAAGTGGTTTTCTCAGGGGGTAATCTGGCCTGAGAAGCCTGAACAGCTAGAGCTTTTCCATGTATAATGGGACATATTCATAATATCACAAACCATAATTTTATATCATTCTCTTCCACCATTCTTTTAAACTGTATTTGGCAGGGAATCTTCTCCTGCCAGAAAATAAGAACTCCAGCAGACCATATGACTTTTCCCTTTACTCTTATCAAATAGGTTGTCCCAAGATCACTTCAAATCACAAAACATCCTCAAACCAGAAGGTGGACATCACCGTACAATATATGAATACTAGAGGCCCGGTGCATGAAATTCATTCATGGGAAGGGGGGTTTCCTCAGTCTGGCCTGCACCCTCTCCAATCCAGGACCCCTCAGGGAATGTTCGACTGCCAGTTTAGGCCCAATCCCAGTCAGACATCCCTCACAATACAGGACCACTGGCTCCTAACTGCTCACCTGCCTGCCTGCCTGCCAGCCTGCCTGATCGCTCCTAAACTCCTCCAACTGCCTGCCTGATCACCCCTAACCGCCTCTGCCTGCCAACATGATCGCCCCCAACCACCTCTGCCTTGGCCCCCACCAAGGAGGACCAGAAGGAGGACCAGAGGGCAGGAAGATGTCTGGTTGACCCGGTCTAATTAGCATATTACCCTTTTATTAATATAGACTAGTGGCCCAGTACACAAAATTTGTGGACAAGGAGCAGGGTCCCTCAGCCCAGCCTGCACCCTTTCCAATCTGGGACACCTCGGGGGATGTCCGACTGCCAGTTTAGGCCCAATCCCACAGGCAGTCGGACATCACTCTCACAATCCGGGACTGTTGGTTCCTAACCACTCACCTCCCTGCCTGCCTGATCACCCCTAACCACTCTGCCAGCCTGCTTGCCCCTAACTTCCCCCCCTTGCTGGCCTGCTCGCCCCCAACTGACCCCCTTGCTGGCCTGCTTACCCCCAACCAGCCCCCCTGCCGGCCTACTCACTCCCAACTGCCACCCCCCCCGCCAGCCTGCTCGCCCCCAACTGGGCCCCCCTGCCAGCCTGATTGCCCCCAACTGCCTCCCACTGCTGGCCTGCTCACCCCCAACTGCCCCCCACCTGCCAGCCTGATTGCCCCCAACTGCCCCCCACAGCTGGCCTGCGCACCCCCAACTGCCCTCCCTGCCTGCCTGCTCGCCCCCAACTGCCCCCTCCCCCCCCACCGGCCAGATCACCCCTAACCACGTCTGCCTCGCCTCCGCAACCATGGCTTTGTACGGAAGGACGTCCAGAAGGTCTCCCAGTCTAATGAGCATATAACCCTTTTATTAGTATAGAAGATTACATACTAGTATCACCGTTCCCATTTTAAAGGAATGATAACAGCTAGATCTCACAGTTTTGATGTTTGGCATTCACATTTTCTTCCACCTCCTTTGTCCTGCATGCTACACAGATTATAAACCTATGTTTGTTTAGTTCTCTGTCTTGTGCAAACCTTGTATTATTGTAGGTTAAAATTTTTATCAATAACAGGCTATAAAAAAAAGTCATACAGAAAAGGCAGTATGGTTCACAGACCCTGAATTAAAGTCTTGAAAGCATTTTAAAGAAAAAAACAACAACTTTTCAATTTCATTTTAAATTTCAAGCACTGTATGTATAGCAGTCTCTAAAAAGTGGGTCTAAGTTATTGAAAGTTGTTTTTGAATAAATTAACTTGCTAAGTTTTGTTCAAGTCTTTCTATAAAAATAAGAAAAATACATATTCTGGAAACCTACTAACTGACAAAAAAGCCATCTCCAGCCAATTTACTTCTTTCAAAGTTAAAAAGCTACATATTTTTTTCTTTTCTAAAAATGGAACATGTTAACACAGATTTATATTTAGGCATAAGAACCAGAACCATTTCCAAGGACAAGTTAGTTAAGACTCCCTAGTTTCTAGATCTGAATTCTTTCTTCATATATTTTCAGATGATTTTTTTTAATGAAAGCATAGGTTATGAATTTTCTACCAAATGTGGTTTATATACTTACCATAACCTTTGCTGTATAGAGTATGTCTCTTATCAACCCTGCAGTGCCATTTCATATTTGATATCCCTTTGATCCCAAAATTATTTAGCAAAATTTTAATTTCTGTTAGAATTTTATCCCACATTTATTAAATGGATTTAGGCAAGCAAAGAAAGGCTAAATTGTTTCTACTCTTTAATATTTATTTAACTTTCATTTAAAGACTACAGTATATATTTAATACTCATTGAACTTTAAAGACTACATTTTATGTTTTTCACTTTCATAGGCACTTAATTTATATAATGTTTAAGTAATATTGTAGATGTGCATTCATAAATATTCAACATATACTCACTCAAGCTTTTTGAAAGTGATAGTCAAATTTCCTAAAATTATTTGTTGGCCTATTTGATCTATTTCGAAAGAACTAAGTTAAAGTCCCTCAGTTGACTTTTAAAATACAAAATAACATACTTCTAGAAGTTTTAGCTTTATAGATTCTATTGCTATGTTGTTTTGGATCATAAAAGTTTGATGACAACTGTATTTGTTCTCAGCATGCTGTACCTTTCATCCAGGGGTGATATGTAAAATATATAATAAACAGTCCAGCACAGTTATCTGTGAAAAAATTGAGATTTTACTGTATGTAAGCTAATGAATTAGCCTACCATTGTTTTACAGATACTGGCCCAAGACAGGAAACTCCTGGGTCAAAGACAAAGGATGTTGTTATTCACAACACAGAAGGCAGCATTAGCATCATGTTCCTCTGGGTTCTCCTTGCCAAGTCCCACAGGAGCGACACAAGGTGGCTCAAAGAGATGCCATACGTGCAGGCATTTGTGTCACAGCTGAAGATTTCTGGAGTTTAGGAAATGCCAATATTTTTAAAGGGGTTACTAGCACATAAATCTACTCAAACTGCATCCCAGAGGAAGGCAATATATGTAGTACCCCCGATTAGGAAACAAACCTCCCTCTGTGCCAGAGAGATACTTTACCTTTTTTTAAACACAGCGTTTCTTTCTTACTAGTGATGACCTGTAATTTAGCGTATCCGCACCTATATTTGCTTATCCCATCAAGAATTAATACTAAGTATATGATCGTTTCCCCTACTAAAATAGGACTATACACAAGGTTTTAATTTCCCTTCCCTGCCAACCTCCTAAATTTTACTAAGGTTAGATTCCTGATCCTTTCAGTAGTTCAGCTCTTGAATTTTGAATATCTTTTCCAACAACTACATTAAGATTCACAATCTCCTATGAATTTAATCATATTCTTACTAGCTTCAGTATTCACTACTGATTCTTCCACTCTACTTCTATCTTCTGTATTATGATTCTTTTTTCGTTTGGGTAGAGTATGTCTTCAAGTTCTAGTAAAGCTGGTGAGCACAGAGATCTCAGACCCGTAAAACAACAGGTGTGTGTGTGTTTTGTCCTATGTGAGTTGTCTCACTCACCTATTGCTAGGGAGCAGCCCACCACAGAACCTCAGTGCACACAGCAATTAGCGTTTGTTCCCACTCACTGGCCTTCAGCCGGGTGGCTCTGCTGCATGCTTCTGGTCTCATCCTGGGGAGAGGCTCAAGGAACAGAAGATACCACAGCACGTTCTTCTCAGGATGGCAGTCAGAAGAATTTAGGGGGCCATTTCAAACCTCTACTCATATAACATGCAAGTAAAAAAGCCAAGCTTGCTCTAACAGGTTTGGCTCAGTGGATAGAGCATCGGACTGGGAACTGATAGGTCCCAGGTTCTATTCCGGACAAGGGCATGTACCTTGGTTGCGGGCACATCCCCAGCACGGGGTGTGCAGGAGGCAGCTCATCAATGTTTCTCTCTCATTGATGTTTCTAACTCTTTATCCTTCTCCCTTCCTCTCTGTAAAAAATCAATAAAATATATATATATATTTTAAAAAGCCAAGCTTAAGTGAAGGGGCAAGAAAGTAAACTCTGCCTGGAGGGCGAGCATTTGCTGGACAAGGTTCTAAACTGTGTCACTCGTCCTCAATACACTCACTCCATGGCTCACAGCCCCTCTCCCCACCGAACAAATATTCCTTCTGGGTCCTCAATATTTGAGTATCAAAGCAAGTAAAGCCAACTGCAGCAAATGCCCCTTTATTTTGTGGACTGTGCTTAGTACAAAAGTCAGGAGTCACACATGCAGAATTCATTGATACATGTGAAGGGCCTTCATTTTCTCTCCCAATGGAACACCTCCTCACATACCCACCATGCTCCGAAGCCCTGCTACTCTGAAACTACAGCCTTACTTAAAAAAATAAAAAAAAATAAAAAATAATTTAAAAAACCCTTTTGGCTAAAATTCATTGACAGGTTACTTTCTAAGGCAGACTCATTCCTTCCACTCCATGTATTGAATCAAGGGCTAGTTAGCATTAACATACCTTTCTCCTTATCTGATCCTGTCTGCTGCAGAACAGCTCCAAATTCCTCCAAATCTCAGGCTACTCACTGGCTTCCTTCCACATTTTCTAGCACTGTTGTCAGTTGTTGTTGTTTTTAGTTTTTATGTAACTATTGGCCTTTTCTGGGGACGAAAGGGGGCTCTATAATAAATCTGATAACGCCAGTGACTAAAAGTAACCTCCCAGGGTGGTCTGATCATAAATTCCTCACTGGGCAGAGGATGGTGGGTAGTTATGCCCCAGGCCTGTCACTTCTTTAGTGAAAGGTTTGAACCAAGCCCTGTCATTATTCTTGTGTATCATGGTTAACACCCTCTGAAAAGCCAAGAATACCCCTGGAAGGTATAACCAACCTCAAGAGAACACAAAAACTTAACTATCCCGTAATCCTGTCCTTGCGTGGCTTTCTCCCACCTTTATGTATTTTTCCATAGATTCCCTCCCTAACTTCAAATGCAAATAAGAGAAACTGCAAAACTGTCATTCTCCAGGGCATCTGAGATATGGCTTCCTGGCAATTGTCATCAGTTTGGGCTCAAATGAGCTCAAAAAATTCTCTACAAGTTTGAACGGTTCTTACGTTGACAGTATAAATAACATCACAATTGTGATTTTCTTTTTTAAAAAAAATAATACTTTTTCTTTTCTGCTTCACTTCACATCTGTTCTGATTTCTCTCTCTGGGCCTGCAGGTCTTATACAGAGTGCTCCAGTCTACTGTGGCTCCTTAATCTGGATGCACACCAGATTCACTTGGGTGGTGGGGAAGTTTACAATTCCTACTGCCTGTTGAATCAGAAACCCTGGAGGAGGTGCTGCTCCGGCATTAGTACTGATGTAGCAACTCCCGCAGGTACCACCAGAACCAGAGCCCTCACCCGATTCCGAGTCTCATCACGTGCGCTCTGTAAAGAAAGAAGGCCGCCAGTCCCTTGAAGAGAGCACTCAGGCCTACCTGTCCTCTCAGGCTCTGGCCACGATGCCACGGCTAGCCATTCAGCTCCCTCCTGGACTTCTAGGGGGTCAGAGACATCCAGCATACTTTCTTTTTTTTTTTTTTTAATATATTTTATTGATTTTTTTACAGAGGAAGGTAGAGGGATAGAGAGTTAGAAACATCAATGAGAGAGAAATATCGATCAGCTTGCCTCCTGCAAACCCCCTACTGGGGATGTGCCTGCAACCAAGGTACATGCCCTTGACCGGAAAAGAACCCGGGACCCTTCAGTCCGCAGGCTGACGCTCTATCCACTGAGCCAAACCGGTTAGGGCCAACATACTTTCATACACCTACTCCCAGGAACCTTCAAGTCTCTGAAAACCGGGCTTTTTTTGGGATCTGCCTCTGTGAAGTTCTTTATCCTGTGGTTCCAACACTGTTCTCCCAGCAAGGCTCAGATCACTGGAGAAAGCTCCCATCATCTCCCTTCCCTGAAAGCCCCCCTCACACAAGGACTTTCAATCAGCTGCCTAGGTCCTTCTCGCTCAGAGAAGCCAGGGAACAAGGTTCTGGCAGAAAAGATAAACCACACCCAGATCTGCAAACGTTACCTCTTCAGAGGAATCTCATGGGCTCTGATCTTATATGTTTCCTATGTTTATAGTCAACATCTAAATACAGTTTTTGTTCATGTAAGTGGCAAATGAGCATCTTTGGCGAAATGGGTGAGAGGCCAGAGAGAGAGGAAGGTAGTTCTGCTAACAATGAACATTAGATGTCAACTGACCCTAACAGCAGAAAGACTGGGAATGACTGGTCACTATGACACACAGTGACCACCAGGGGGCAGACGCTCAATGCAGGAGCTGCCCTCTGGTGGTCAGTGCGCTCCCACATGGGGAGCTCTGCTCAGCCACAAGCCAGGCTAATGGCTGCCAGTACAGCAGTGGTGGTGGGAGCCTCTCCTGCCTCCTTAGCAGCGTGAAGGATGTCTGACTGCAGCTTAGGTCTGCTCCCCGCTGGCAAGTGGACATCCCCGAGGGCTGCCGGGCTGCCAGAGGGATGTCTGACTGCCAGCTTAGGCCCAATCCCCCGGGGAGCAGGTCTAAGCCAGCAAGTGGTCACCCCCACGGGGTCCCAGACTGCGAGAGGGCACAGGCTGGGCTGAGGGACCCCCTACCCCCGAGTGCACAAATTTTTGTGCACCGGGCCTCTAGTACATTATAATGAGCAATATGCTAAAATACTGTTATTTTGAAATTATAACATGCTACAAATATTTAAGCTTTCTATTAAAATAATGTATTCAAGTGGTTAATAAGACAAGTCTTGAAGATCTTAACAATAAAAGCAATAGTTCTCTGGCTGGTGTGGCTGTGTTGGTTGATATCATCCCATGCACATTAGGGCACATACCCAGGTTGGGTGTTTGATCCCCTGTTGGGGTGCGTGTGGGAGGCTGATGATTGATGATTCTCTCTCACAAATGTTTCTCCCTCTCCCTCTATCTCAAAAAGTAATAAAGTAAAATATTTTTTAAAAAGCAATAGTCCCCTGTCCCATTTCTCTCCCTTCCTAGTCACATACCCAGAAGGAACCCTTTTCACTCTTAACTAGTAATGTTTCAAATGTTTCATAAATTGATGTAAGATGCTCACACTACTTTTCCTCAGACTTTAGCCATTATTTCCTATAGAAGGGGCAGGGTGGGAAGATTTAACTCGTGCACACAAGCAACTGGCTCCCCTTTCTTCTACTTGGAATTATTTGTTGCTGCTAGTGACTCCAATATGTTCTTCCCTTCTTAAAAGCGATAAACTTTTTTTTTTTTTTTTTTAATTCTCTTTTATTTATTTATTTATTTATTTATTTATTTAATCGCAATAGACTTTTTAGTTGAGCTTATGCCTGCCTGGCTGAAGACTACATTTCTCATCTTGCCCTCCTCCTTTTTTGTTAACCATGGGACTGAGCATGATTGACCCAGGGAATGTGGGTTAAGAATACAGCCCTGAGGGATGCCAGCTTTGTATCTCCCACATGATAGCAGGACCAGGTTCCATGAGACCCTCAGTTTTCATGAGGAATTGTACAAGGCAATATCTTTGTTTTTACAGAATTCGGGAGGACAGGCCCTAGACTGCTGAGATTTCCCTGAGGAGGGCAGAAAATGAGTCTTACCAGAACAGGAGCAAGTATGTGGCATACAAGTTATGGCTTTACATTGTTACAAATTGTTGCTGACTGGGAGCAATCAGGGTCTGATATCTGTTCCAGCTTCTCTTGCAGCTAGATTAAGCCAAAAGACTAAGTTCAGGCTTGTGGGCTATGTATGGAAGTGATGTGGGCCAACTCTATGGGCCATTCCCTGAAAGGGGGGGGGGACATGTCCTCCCTGATCCCTTTCCCCTTCCCACTGGATTATCGTCAGTGTGGCAGTAGTTAGAGCAGCCATTCAGACTAGGAGATAGTTGCCACTTACGGTGGATAGCAAAGCAACACATTTGAAGGAGCCTAGAACCCTGATAGCTTTGCAGAGAAGGGCTGTCACACAGCTCAGACTTCTAAGTCAGAGAAATGAACTTCTGTCATGTTTATGCTAACCTTTTTAAGTCAAAGGACTTGATTTTAGTTGTTATAAGCGGTCTGTTATGTCCATATCCTATCTATAATTAGCTTTATAATGTAAGTAATATACTTACTCTTTTATTTCTTGCTCCTTTCTCTGTAGACCTTATGGCTGTAGTTTTCCTGCTGTTAGTGTTACTTGATGTTCACCTCCCCTCCTTTCTGGGTACTTCCCCACCTTTATCTTCCCTTGCAGCTACAGGTGGCCATGTGACACAAGTTCTGCTATATGAGACAGGAGACAATTGTCTTGTGACTGAGGGAAATACTTAAGGGAATTTCGGATGTGCTGGCTCGATCAGACACACTTGATTCTGAAACCATTGCTAACAGAACCTGCATCTAGACGTTTTTCTGTGAGAAAAATATTCTCCCAATATTTTTTGCCAATATATTGCTAATTTACTTTGTTCTATAAGAATCATTAGGATCTCTGCACTTTGTTGAGTAGTTGAGTCTAGAAATTCAAAATTAATGGAGTTTACATTATCAAGACTGTTTTTCACTACAATACCACATAGTATGCTTGGTTGCATTCCTTTTCTTACAAAACTTTGTATTTTTCTTGGAGTTTTGATTTGTTTTTCTTCTCTACCCGTCTTGTCTCCTTTCTTTGCCTCCTCACAGTGGACCAAATTATAAGCCAGTGGTTCTCAAGGGGGATGGTAGTAACCTTTAGCAGATGTTTAAAATAATTGTGACCCTAGCTGGTTTGGCTTAGGGGATAGAGTGTCGGCCTGCAGACTGAAGGGTCCCGGGTTCGATTCCCATCAGGGGCACATGCCTGGGTTGCGGGCTCAGTCCCCAGTGGGGGGCATGCGGGAGGCAGCTGATCCCTCTCATCATTGATGTTTCTATCTCTTCTCTCCCTTCCTCTTTGAAATCAATAAAAATATATTAAAAATAAATAAATGGAAACAATCGTTAAAACAAACTTAAAAAAATAATTGTGGGGTGTTTTTGGTTTTGTCAATGATTAGGGGTTGCTAGTGGTATTTAGTAGGGATCCAAGGATTCTACAAATCCTGAAATGCATGATAAATTCCATCTTACATGGTATTTGCATGTCCACTTAGACACTTACGTTGGTTAAGATAGTTTATAATTATTTGAGTCACAGAGATATGTAATTATTTTTTCTAGAAATACAACTCTTGGGTAAATGGAGGGTAGATTGCACTTTATTTTGTTAGGAAGTTTTCTGAGAATTGCTCATCGTTTTTGGAAATAATGTCACCAACAGCAATGATGCTTGTGACATTTGTGTTATCAATGCAGGATGCTTGTGTCAGCCTTCACTTACAGTTGTCACATTCTCCTTGATTTTATAGATGTATACAAAAACGATTTAGCCCTTATGTCAAAATGTCAAAAGTAAAGAATAGTGCTGACAACAGTTAAATATTTCCTAACTTCCCTTAAGTTCAGATTCCTTCATTATATAAGAGGGTCTAGGCATCGAGTTTATGTTCTAGACCAGCTATGCCTAAGCATTTACATACTAAGATACATGTTATTTCACTTTATTATTTCTATTCCAGTTAGGATCATGTATTTATAATTTTTAAAACATCTGTGCAGATAATATAACCTGGTAATAGATGTTATTTCTGCGTAGCAAAAGGGTTATTTTGTTTTCCTTTAAAATTAAAAAGGGGCTTAGCAGGGCCCAGTAGGAAATAGTTGGCACACTCCATGGGGGGAATTCACAAACCACGGAGGGTCTGACAGGTTTAATGGAACCAATGAGGGATGTTGAAGCCTCAATAGTTGGCTGCAGAGTGATGCCCTTACTTACCCCTCAGCCTCCATGGGCAAAAGGAGGGAGCTGCGGCCTGAGCTGGACGGGAACTAAAGCCATGGGAGAAAGAAGCTCAGGTCTCCAGGTGAAGAACTAGTGACTGACAAACTGGGTGTGGCAGGGAGGGAGCGAAGGGAGTAAATCTCCTCTTGCTCTTCTTTCCCTCCCTCTGGTTTCCTGCTGATACTTCACCAAAAGGGAAACCCTATGAGAAGTTGAGGAGCAAAAAGACTTGGCTGTTGCAGTTCGTTAGCCTCCCAAGGCACAGAGTAGTGTAGACAATAGGGGAAAATGGGTCTGGAGGGCACAGGTGAAGGGGATTCCCAGCACAGGGGATGTTGTGTCTGATTAGGTGTGAGAGTCAAGATTCTAAAGGGTAGCACTAATTTCTTGTTTTCACCTTTCTCGCCCAGATATGTTCCTCCTGTAGCCCTCCTCTGACATAACTCATTTCTGAATCTGTGTTTGGACAGCAGGCTGAGAGCTGTCATTCTCATAGTTACTTTTGAGTTGGAGACACTGTTCTCCTATTCCCTCATTTTTAAAAAAAATACATTTTATTGATTTTCCACAGAGAGGAAGGGAGAGGGATAGAGAGTCAGAAACATCGATGAGAGAGAAACACCGACCAGCTGCCTCCTGCACATCCCCCGCTGGAGATATGCCCGCAACCAAGGCACATGCCCCCGACCGGAATCGAACCTGGGACCCTTCTGTCCGCAGGCCAACGCTCTATCCACTGAGCCAAACTGGTCAGGGAATCCCTCATTTTTTAAAAAAATATTTTTTATTAATTTCAGAGAGGAAGGGAGAGTGAGAGAGAAATAGAAACATTGATGAGAGGGAATCATTGATTGGCTACCTCCTGCATGCCCCCTACTGGGGATCGAGCCCACAACCCAGGCATGTGCCCTTGACCTGAATGGAACTCGGGACCCTTTTGTCCTCAGGCCAATGCTCTATCCACTGAGCCAAACCAGCTGGGGCAATTCCCTCACTTTGTTTGAACTTTTTCACGTGCACCTTTGTAAGAAAGGTGCGAATCCATGCAAGTCTGCGACTTTCTTTATTCTGATGGGAAAATTGGCTGGGTATGGAAGTCTGGGTTGAACTCATTCCCCCTCAGCACATTGAAGGCATGATTGCTCCATAGTGTTCTAGCTTCCAGTGTTGCTAATGAAAAGCTTGAAGTGTGGTTTCACTTTTAAATGACCTTCCCCCCCCCCCCCCCCCCCCCCCCGCTTTCTCAAATGATTTTATGTTCTTGTCTTTGTCTTTAGGGGGCTCTAAAATGCTACAATAACCTTTTTAGCTTTAAAAGTATTTGTTGTGCAAGGAACTTGTTCCCATTCAATCTGCCTACAGGACCATGTCTTTCAACTCTTAGAGACTTTTGCGTGAAGTTGGAATGGAAGGCCAGGCTGTAAAGAATGGTGTTTGCTTTCTTTAAGGTGACACAGCTTCTTGAAGTCATCCTACGGGTTGTTAGCACACTTATAAACCTCGAAACGTTCTATTTGGGTGAATTGCCTTCAATTTGAGTGAATTTTCATCATACTGAAGATTGATTGTCATTAACAAGCAGGTGTTTTCTCTTTGTTGCCTCTTGGCTTTATTTAAGTGCACAGTAATATAAAATTTGCTTAGAATCAACATGACAACAGGGTATTCATATGTGTGTAATTAAAATATCCCCTATTTTTCTTATGTTTTAATTTCATATATGACTTTGTGGTTTTATCTTTGACTTCCTTGTATATTAATGGAGCTATTAACTGGAGTAAGGCTCATAGATTTTATAATGATCTTGATATGATGAAATGTAAACTTCTGGTTGGAGAAAGGAATTTTAAAAGAAATGTTTGCTCATTCAGCGTTATGTTTGCCTAGAGGCATTAGGTAGCATTGTGTATAGGTTTATTTTAATTGTAAATCCACTTGTTTATGACCTAAGTTGTTTTAATCTACTCATGACAAAGGGGAAAAACAGAGTTGCTTTGATCCAAATGTGAAGTTGTGGCAGGATGTCATCATTCCACATTTCTTTGATATAAGAATGAAGGTAAGCAGTGCCAGGATGTCATCATTCTAAATCTGTTGTCCTCGATAAGCAGTCAGCAACCCAGCAGCTGAGGGCACCTTGTGGGAAGGGAGGGGGTGGGCTGATCCATAAGAGCTTGTGATAGAAGCAACTATGGCAAGGGGACATTTAAAATATAAATTCTGAGAGATTGTGAGGACTGTTTAAGAGTTTCAGCTTGGGTGAGGTGACTCTTTGCTAACAGAAACTCTCCAGGGGTCTTTGGGCATATAGTTTCTGCTGTGGTCAAGGTGACTCCTTGGTTGGCCCTGGTGATAAGCCAGCCCTGTTGTGGCCCCTTGGAAGAGATCAGCAACACTGGCATCTGCATTCCCTAGCAGCGGGCTCTAGCAACATGGGGCATTTACTTGGGTGTTGGCAGCTGGAAAACAGGAGAGTCAGTACCCAACCAAGAACTGAGTGTCTCCTCATCTAAAAAGGTACACCTCCCTTTGCCTGGAACAGTAGTATCATTTGTCATTTGTTTAAAATAGGTTATTTTGTTGTTGTTTTTTTTAATAATTTTTATTAATTGATTGATTTGAGAGAGAGAGAGCAATTTGTTGTCCACTTACTTATGCTTCATTGCTCCATTCTTTTTTTAAAAATATATTTATTGATTTTTTTATAGAGAGGAAGGGAGAGGGACAGAGAGCCAGAAACATCGATGAGAGAGAAGCATTGATCAGCTGCCTCCTGCACACCCCCCACTGGGGATTTGCCCACAACCAAGGCACATGCCCTTGACCGGAATCGAACCCGGGACCCTTCAGTCCCCAGGCCGACGCTCTATCCAGTGAGCCAAACCAGCCAGGGCAGAATAGGTTCTTTCTTTACTAGAGGCCTGGTGCATGGATTCCTGCACCGGTGGGGTCCCTAAGCCTGGCCTACGGGGATTGGGCCGAAACTGGCTCTCCAACATTCCCTGAGGGGTCCTGTATTGTGAGAGGGCGGTTCTTGGGTGACGCACTCCGGAATTGGACACCCTCCTCCCTGGTTCCAAGTGTATCACCTGAGAACTGCTGCTGCCAAGGGGCCGCAGCTCAGCAGCTCCTGCGTTGAGCGTCTGCCCCCTGGTGGTCAGTGCGTGTCACAGCTACTGGCTGGTCAGTTGGTCAGCTGGTTGCTTAGGCTTTTATATATATAGATTTTGCTTATTAAGTGAGATTATCCTGTATATTATTGGCTTGTGAAATTATATTTCCCACAGAAAACCTGGGCTAATTTGCTGGCAAAGACAGCTCAGTCTCTGAGCATAACTTTTGCTGCTTCCCACAAAACAAAACAACCAGTTGTTATAAACCTTAAGAATAAAAATGAAAAGGTCCTTATCTAATTAGTTATTTAATATATGTATATTGAAAAAAATATATATTTTATATATATATATATATATATATATATATATATATCACAAGCTCAGTCAATTATTTATAAAATATTATAGAAGTCTTTTAGGAGAACTTTTTTTTACTGTAAAATAGTATAAGCTTTCAATTAACCAACACCCAGGTGAACTGAATGTTTTAAGCAGTTTTATGGGGCAAACCAATAAAGGGAGTAGTGAAGGTGAATCAAAAGCATATTCTGAAAACCAGCTGGTGAGGTATGTGCTAGGGTCAGGGAGAGAACTGAATTCCATTAGTGACTTTTTGGCAGGAGTTAATTCTTTTTATAGAGCAAGGCCCTGTGGCCCTGTTCCCTGACCATCCTGTATAATAAAAGGCTAATATGCAAATCAACTGATCAACAGAACGACCCATTGATATGATGTGCACTCACCACCAGGGGAGAGACGCTTAACACAGGAGCTTCCCTCTGGTGGTCATTGCGCTCCCACAGGGGGAGTGCTGCTCAGCCACAAGCCGAGGCTCACGGCTGGTGAGCACAGTGGTGGTGGTGGGAGCTTCTCCAACCTCTGCGGCAGTCGGACATCCCCTGAGGGCTCCCAGACAGCGAGCAGGCGCAGGCCAGGCTGAGGGGACTCCCCTCCCCGCTCCCATGCACGAATTTTATGTACCAGGCCTCTAGTATCAATATGTAATGGTTTCAGTAGTACCATCTGTTGTACCTTCTCCACCCCTCTCACAAGAACCAACTGTATGACAATGAGAACATTTTAACTTGTTATGAAGCATCTTTTATTCTCATTAAAGGCAGCTCTCTTCAAATTTGCGTAAACATTGAACTTTTTACTTGTTTTTTTTTTTTTCTTGCCAGCGACTAGGCCCCCAGTATTTTCATTAATTTCAGAATTATATATTGCTGTTCTGAGGCCTCACAGCAGAATGGTCTCAATATCTTCACAAAAAATGTGTAGTCTAAAATGTCAACTCTACATAATGTGCCAGATATATTAATGTTTACCAGGTGCTGAGCATGAAGGTTAAAAAACAATGGGTAAAACACATAATGACTTTTTAAAAAAGTGAATAGGATTACATGACATTTTTAAGTCTTAGAACTTTGAGGTCATCTTATTTCTATTTCGGTATTTGCTCAGAGTGTGCCTAAGGTCATTGCGTTTGTAAATGGACTTCAGGTTCTAACTCGGACCTCTGTGTCTCCAAATTCTTGGACCTTCCCTTCAGGTGCTTACCGAGGTGTTGTGTTTTTTTTTCTTCAAAATTACAACTACTTTGTTTCTGCTACAAGAACTCTTTAAAGTAGTTTTATTAGATTGCACTGAAGTCAAATTGCAGGAGAAATCATGTGCCACTAACACATTACAACACCCTATTAAAGCCTGACAGAAGGTGACTTGAGTATTTTGTGGTCTTCACGCCAGCTTTATAAAGGGAGTTAGGATTGTGTGAGAAACTGTTTGAATAAGAAATCTTAAAATGTCAGGACCTCATAATTGGAATTCTGAATTCTCATAAAGTCTAATAGAATCTGTCAAACTTCTGAGGGGGTTATTGATCTTGATTCCAAGTGCCTGCCCTTGGGGCATCTGTACTCAGGGCTTCCCATTACCTTCCCCAAAGCCATGTGGAATCTGGTTTTGGAAAGCTGTCATTATTTTATAAATAGTCCAACCTCAGTTTCTTTTAATTTTTTTTTATTTTTAGTTTTTACTATCTTACCTTTATTACTCATAAATCTCTAGAATTATATATGTTTTCTGAATGTAGAAATAATATGTGCTTGTAGTAAAGTCCAGAAACATGCAGAGAAATTAAGGGAAAATATTTACCATCTGACCAGAGGTAACAGCAGCAAGTGGTGAGCAGTTCATCCTTACTGTTGTTTCCATGATTGCTTCCCCCTATTGACCACCCTATGAATTTGTATCTTGCTTCCCCCGCTCCCACTTAACATTATATACTGAATATCTTTCTATTTAAAAAACTATTTCTAGTGCTTTTTTAATGGTGTGTACGCTTTCCTCATACTGTTTCTGTATCATAATTTTCTTAACATTTGTGCCTTGATGATCCTGTAGGTACACCTTATGGGGACTGAGGGATGGATTTCACAATGTTTCTAGACTGGGAATATCAAAGTAAAGAGTGCATATTTTGAGAGCTGTAATATATATTGAATAATTCTTCTCTAGAACAAATACACACACATAAATATATAGTATATACACTAGAGGCCCGATGCATGAAATTTGTGCAAGGGGGTTGGCCCTTGCAGCGCAGTGGCTGCCCTCGGCCCTCGCAGCCCCAGCTTCGTTGGTAAAGTCATCCGGATGGTCGTTCTGCTGTTCAGCCATCCTGTCTAATTAGCATATTACGGTTTTATTATTATAGATATTCCTGTAAGAATACCCATTTCTCTGCAGCCTTGTCAGCTTTCAATATTATATTAAAGATGTCTTTGTAAAGCTCATTTTTTAACAAAGAGGTATCATTTTTACTCTGCTCTAATAAAGAGTTTGTCAGACAAATTTGTATATTTGATTACCACAAATGGGGTCTTGTTTTACTTAACTTAAAAAAAATCTTAGCAAAAATGCTCTGTTTGCATGTGTTTCTTTTAGTCAATTGTTGGGCCCCATTATTGGGAAGGCTCTTGTGAGGCAAGCTGAGAACCAAGAATTCATGTTGATGTGTCTAAAAAGTAGAGGTTTGTGTGTCTGAGAGGATTGGTGGATTGGGGGCAGGGAGAGGAGTTTGGTGGTATTGCGGTAGTCTAGGGAAGGAGAGATGAACGGACCTGGTGAATGTAAAGATGGATAAGGTGATGGAGAAATAATAGAAGGATTGTAAGAGATGGTTGGGAAACAGTGAGAAGCAAACGGACTGGTAAATGAGCAGGATTTAGAGATTATTCTTAGGATCATGCTGGTGCTACTTATGGGATGGGGATAACATTACCAATACGTGAACAGGATTTGGGGATATTCTAGGGAGGATTAGGTTGGCTCTGAACACAAAGCCTCTCTCATAGTAGCTTTAGCCACTGGACTTTATTTTCTTACTTCACAATAGCAGCTGGGATTGTGGCTCATCTTCCTGTTTTCCTACTCTTCCATCCCTAGCCTGAGGCTTTTACCTTCATGGTTGCAACTACCTGCAGGTGAGGGATTTATATTCCTGGCAGAAGGAATGATGGAGCCATGGGCTCTGTCATGGAGTGACTTTATTCTGGAAAAGAGCACCCCTCCCCACCTTGACTTCTTTCTTTATTTTTGTGGTAAAATTGCTATACTAGATTATATATATTTCAGATGGACAACATTATAATTTGATGTTTGTATACAGTGCATAGTGTTCACCACTACAAGTCTGGTTACTACCCATCATCAAATAGTCGGCCCCTCTCACCAATTTTGCCCTCCCCAACCCCCCTTCCCTTTGGTAATTACCCATCTGTTCTCTATATCTGCTTTATTTGGTTTTGTTTTAATTCCACATATAAGTGAAATCATACAGTATTGATCTTTCTTCATCTCACTTATTTCACTTAACATTGTACCCTCATGGTCCATCCATGTTAGTGTTGCAAATGGAAAGATTTCTTTTTTTTATGGCTGAATGGTAGTCATACCACATCATCTTTATCCACTCATCCATTAGTGGGCATTAGGTTGTTTCTTTATCTTAGTTAATGTAAACATGCTGTAAGGAACATAGGGATGCCTGCATGTTTTCAAATTAGTGTCCTTGTATTCTTTGAATAAATATCCAGAAGTGGGATAGCTGGGCCACCTGGTATCCCTATGCTTTATTTTTTGAGGAATCACCATACAATTTCTATAGTGGCTGCACCGGTTTGTGGCTGTTCGGTTTTCCCAAAATCATTTATTGAAGAGACTGTCCTTTCCCCATTGTATGTTCTTGGCTCCTGTGTTGTAAATTAATTGTCCACTTATGTGAGAGCTTATTTTTGGGATCTCTTCTGTTCCATTGATCTGTGTATCTGCCTTTATGCCAATAGCATACTGTTTTGGTTACTCAAGCTTTGTAGTATAGTTTGAAGTAAGAGAGCATGATACCTCTGTTTTTTTTCTTCCTCAAGATTGCTTTGGCCATTTGGAGTTTTTTGTGGCTCCATACAAATTTTAGCTACTTGGTCTAGTTCTATGAAAAATGCCAATGGAATTTTGATAGGGATTTCATTAAATCTGTAGATTGCTTTGGGTGGTATGGACTTTCTTTGTCTTATTGGCAAAACATAGCACTAAGGAAGGCTGGGATATTAGTTTTTTGTTTTTTGTTTGTTTTGTTTGTTTTTTACCATTCTGTACTAGGGGAAAGCAGAGGAGAAGGGATTTGGAACGGGAATTAAGCCACTGAAAGTATGCCAACAATGGATGGATAATAAATTTAATCTTGGCCATGTTTGTGGAGGAGACATTTATGCAATGGAAAATGTGCTTAGATTTTAGAATAAGTTATCAGGGCTTGAAAGATAGATGTAGATGCGATCTGCATTTGATTCATATTCAGACCTTTATCTAAAGGACTTCAAATTCCAATTTCTTGGTTTTTCTGTCCTATTTCCATGGCTTCTCTTGTTGCCTGAATTCCATTTATGAGGTTTCAGGTCACTTTGTGTCAGGACTATCCAGCACCATCCAGCCACAAGGCTAGATTCCCTCATGACATCCCATCATTCTGGTCTATTTGCTGTTATTTCATTACTTGCCCTCAAAATTCTCTTGGGTATGCTTGCTTATTGTGTTAATTGAGGGCGGGTGGTGATCCTCTATCCATGTTTGGAATTTTAATTCCAGTCTGCAGTTTATCAGGGATATGGGCGTAACCACATTTTCAGCCCTCTCGATATATGCCTTTTCATACCTGGGGAGATGGATTGTGCTGAGACTGACCACACTGGGTGTGTAATGGCTCTCACTCCTGGGACTGTTTCCTTCCTGTCTCCCTGATGGTGACTTGGTATAGGAAGAACTAGCTTCCAGGCAGAAAGCTGCTAAGGACTGTTCCTAATTCTACTCCTAAGGAAATGATCCTTCTTGTTTTCTCATCAGTGTTCCTCTCCGGCCCTGACTACAGCAGATGGGGATCAAAGTCACACTTTAAATAGCTTTCAGACTCCACTACAAACTACTTCCTCTCCTGGGAGAGAGGCTTTTAAGTAATTCAAGGCTTTCATGGGTTATATTTGATATATAACAAGTCAGTAAACATTATCTAATTATTGTAGGTCTTTTGCAGATATGGGGATGTCCCTGATTTTCAAGGACACACTTCCTCTTTGATTAAACTAAGTGGCGACGAACAGCTATGGTGCTGAAGCCATGTGTTTTGATCAGTTGGCAATGTCTGTCTTCTCCAGGTCAACTCAGCCTTCCCTTTATACCAAACACTTTTGCAGCACAATATCATCTTAAGTGTTTTCCTGTAGAACTTGTTGCTGTCTGCATGTACTTGAAGCTAATTTTCCTGTCAGTGTTGGCGCAGACTGCTGATGTGCAACACTATGAAGTGTTAGCCCTGATTGCTCGTGGACGTCTCACAGTCCTCGACATGTACACCACTCCCGGGCCAGCACAGCTGAGCAGCAAGGTGTGGGTGCCTTGCTTGGCGACATTCTGTAGCAAATGTGGATGGCAGCTTTGTAAGACACTTTCTGTTGACTTGTCTGGGCATAGACTTCCTCTCCTCTGCCTTGTAAAACATCATATGCTGTGAGGACAGGGCAGGGGAAAGCAAGATCCTCGTTGGGGGTTCCCAGGACAGCGTCCCAGGAGTGCCTGGCGCCCTCTTGTCTTGACTGGTGGCCACAGGCTCTCCAGAAGGACTGGGATAGGCTTTTCTACCAGAGTTGCCCCAGTGGCCTCTGGGGCTTCTCCCTTGGGCTCCAAGATAAGAGGAAGCTTGCAAAGCACAGAAACAGTAGTACACAGTTCATGCCACGCACCCTTTTCTGCTTCTCCCCTCCGCCACCACCCTGTCTTCTCCTGCCTTTCCTTCTCTTCTTCCATCTCCGCTCTTATTCCTGCACCTGATTTCTCCGGGAAGGAGTTGATATGAATAGTATGGGTCATACAGAATGATATATGCACACTTTCCAGATTTTAATAGAACAGAATACATAAGTGGACATTTATTTGTGTATCTTTTGAAGTGGGAGTATGATAGTCGACATCTAGTCAGAAAAACAAGTATCATGAAGTGGGTTAATAGTGGGAATTTAATATAGGGAACTAATTACAAAGGTATTGGAAAAGGCAGAAGAGCAAATATGAATCTGTTATGCACTGCAGAGGTTACCAACTGCAGGAAGCAGCTATGGGCCCTTGGGCTAAAGAGACAGAAGAGCTGATGTTATTGGGGGAGTGGGGAGGGGGCAGAGGCGGGAATGAGGGCGCTGCCTGGTGAGAGCAGAACCCAGGATTCAGGGTCACCCAGTGGACCTGTGGAGGGGACTGTCTATGGGGAGCTAAAACAACAGAGGAGCTATAGCTATTGCTGGAGTTGCCACCTGAAATAGAGGCGGTGAAGGGAGAAATATCCTGACCTTTTCCCCCTCATGATGTCTGGTCTCCTGCTAGTTTCTCATCAGCCCAAGACACCAGTAGCCAGCTGTCAGGGAAACCTAGGCATTGGAGTTTGCGGCATTCAGTCCTGTGAAGGAGCACGCAGGGGAACCAGTGGGAGAGCAAATAGGCAAAGGACTGGCACAAACGTATGGTTCTGTTGATGATAGTCATGCATGAGGCACATCCCTAACGCACCTTCCATCATTCCCCATTTTAGATTTTTTAATTTGTAGGACTTCTTTAATTTCTCTTGGAAATGTTTGGAGTGGAGAATGCAGTTTGTATGCAGTGTTCTGCAGTGGCCTCTAAATTTGCCTTCCTGCTTCCATCCTTACCACCCCCACCTCTAATCTGGGCTCTACACGCAGACAGAGTGATTTCTTTATAAGAAAAGTGAGTTTGTTTCCCTTCAAGACCTCCAAAGGGTTCCACCACACTCCCCGCTGAAGTCTTTACAGTGTTCCATCTCCCAATGTCCTGAAGGTGTTCTGTCCCCTTTCTCTCTCAGACCTCATCTCCTTTCTGTCTCAGACCTCATGTCCTGCTCCTCCCACCTTGCTCTCTCTGCTAAACACACCTCCTTGCTGTTGGTGGGACCTGCTGGCATGGTTTTACTTGTGCCCCTTATGGACTGTTCCCTGTACCTTGAAGTTTCTTTCTCCAGGTTTCCCTCCCTCCTCCGATCTTTCACTTTTGCTCAGTCATCAGCTTGGTAAGGTGTTTCTTGACCTCCCTGTTTATCATGGTCCTTTCTTCTTATTCACAAACTACTTTCTGAATTTTGTTTTTCCCTGTCGCACTGAACACCTCCTAATACACTACATAACATTCATGATCTACCTCTACTTTCCCCCCTCCCTGGCCCCCGTTAACGTAAACTCCGTGAGGACGGGGAAACTTTTTGGCACTTTTATTCATAGAACATCTGGCTCATATGCTGTTGTTGGATGAATGACTAGGGAATCTTCCTAGATTTTTAGTTCTTTCTCAAAAATCTCTTAGTCGTTTTAATTACATTTAATGTGACAGGAATAACTTACTTGCTTCTCATGAGCCTTTCCAAGGTGTTTTACCTTAATTTTTAATAGGAAAAAAGGAATTACTTTTGACTAAAATTTTTGAGGTAGTAAGGAGTTCTGGATGCACATTACACTTCTGACACTTCTCATAGTTTGTTCATGGACAATTACTTGTGGCTTAGCTTCCTTGTCTGTAATAGAGATAATAATAGTACCGCACCACATGGTTATAAGTATGAAGTTAAGGCATGAAAAACACTTTAGTCTACACAGTAAGTGCTCACTAGATCTTAGCTGTTCTTATAAAGTTGGATTTACATGCTGCAGTGACCTTCTCAAAGGTAAATTTTATTTAAATCTTAAATTATTTTATATCAAGGAGCATGCTGCGAAAAATTCAATCCTTATCAAGGAGAGATAATCTGAACCTCACATCTCACAGTAACTTTTAAATTGTACAATGCCATTTTATTTTAGGAAAAAAACAAGCATTCCTTGACTCAGTTTCCCATTCTGTAAAATAAATTAGAACCCAACTCTTAAGTTTGAGGTACTAAATGGAAATGTATATACAGTGTTTAACAGATTCTTACCACATAAATGATTTATAAATCATTTTTATGATACACCCATAAAGTCTCAATACTGAGAATGAAAAGGCAGTCCAACAGGTAATAAAAATTTTAATTAGGTATGTAGTCCATCCTTTCTCTCTCCTAGATAGCTTTACTGTAAGAGTATCCACTACAGAATGCTTTAATAGGCATACATATGTCCTGGAGATTTTGCTAAAATGCAGATTAATTCCATGGCTAGGGGTGCAGGGGTTGAGACTGCAAATTTATCCTTTTAAAAAATATTTTATTCATTGATATGATAGAGAGAGAGAGAGAGAGAGAGAGAGAGATTTGTTGTTCCACTTATTAATGCATTCATAGGATGATTCTTATATATACCCTGACCAGGGATTAAACCAGCAACCTGAGTTACCTGGTGGCCAGGGCAAGATTCTGATTTTCTAACAAGCTCTGAAGACACTAGTCCACAGTCTTTGCGTAGCAGAGCTCTGTTATCAACTATGCATGGGGATCAGCTACAATTAAAAGGGCTATTTTGGTTGCAAGAAACAGACACCACTGAACATTCACTTAAGAAATTTAATAAAATAAAATATATCCTGGAACAGACCTAACTTTGGAGCTGGGTCTCTGAGAGACAGTCTCTCTCTGCCACTTGGCACCTGCTTCCCCCTTCCCCTTTCTTTCTCTTCTACCTAGGTCCCTCACCATCTACTCCAGTGGGTTAGTATCAGACTAAGGGTAGAGGTGGGCTGGTCCTGTGTTTCTAAAATGTACTTATAGCATCGATGAATTCTGACAGCTTCACTATTTGTACTTTGGACAGCAACAATGCCAGCTTTCAGCTGGCCGGGATCTCAGAGCTGGAGTTATACATTGTTTCGATTATAGAACGCAAACAAATCAGATACCTACTTTCAGCAGTGGAAGCCTCAGAGCTAGAGCCAGAGCTAAAGCTGGCCCAGAATAAAATAAAAAAAAGAGAAAAAAAAGGAGCGGTTGGGAGCTTCAGTCAACAACCGCCAGCCTGAAAGCAGCCCTCAGCCCCTCACCCAGACTGGCCAGGCACCCCAGTGGGGACCCCCACCCTGAAGGGTGTGTGACCAGCTGCAAACAGCCATCATCCCCTCATCCAGGCTGGCCAGGCACCCCAGTGGGGACCCCCACCCTGATCCAGTACACCCTTCAGGGCAAACCAGCCGGCCCCCAGGCCTCTATTCTATATAGTAAAAGGGTAATATGCCTCCCAGCACTGGGATCAGCGGAGCCGCGAGGCCTCCTGGCACCGGATCAGCGTGACAGGGGGCAGCGCCCAAACCCCCTGATCGCCCTGAGGCTCTGTGTGTGACAGGGTGTGGTGTCCCAACCCCCTGATTGGCCCTGCTGTGTGTGTGACAGGGTGCGGCGCCCCAATCCCCCCCCCCCCCCCAACACACAGGCCCTGCTCTGTGTGTGACAGGGTAGAGCCATAATATCCCCATCGGCCCTGCCCGGAGTGTGACAGTGGCGGCGCCCCAACCCCCTGATCGGCCCTGCTCTGTGGGTGATAGAGGGCGGCGCCCCACCCCCCACCCCCACGGGCCCTGCTCTGTGTGTGATGGGGTAGAGCCATAACCTACTCATCTGCCCTGCCCTGAGTGTGACAGTGGCAGCGCCCCAACCCCCTGATCTGCCCTGCTCTGTGTGTGACAGGGGGCGGTGCCCTAACTCCCCTATCGGCCCTACTCTGTGCGTGACAGGGGGGAGCTCCCCAACCCCCTGATGGGCCCTGCTCTGTGCATGACAGGGGACAGCACCCAACCCTCTGATGGGCCCTGCTCTGTGCGTGACAGGGGGCAGCGCCCCAACCCGCTAATTGGCCCTGCTCTGTGCGTGACAGGGTACAGAGCCCCAACCCCCCTGATGGGCCCTGCTCTGTGCGTGACAGGGGACAGCGCCCCAACCCCCTAATTGGCCCTGCTCTGTGCGTGACGTGGTGGCGCCGCAACCTCCCCATCGACCCTGCCTTGAGTGTGACAAGGGGCGGTGCCCCAACCCCCCAATCGGCCCCACCCTGAGCGTGACTGAGGGTGGCATCGCAACCTCCCAATCCACCCTGCTCTGTGCATGACAGGGGGTGGCGCCCCAACTCCCCAATCAGCCCTGCTCTGAGCCCGACCAGGGGCTGCACCTAGGGATTGGGCCTGCCCTCTGCCACCCAGGAGCAGGCCTAAGCCAGCAGGTCGTTATCTCCTGAGGGGTCCCAGACTGCGAGAGGGCACAGGCCGGGCTGAGGGACCCTTCCTTCCCCCACGAGTGCACAAATTTTTGTGCACCGGGCCTCTAGTCTGTATATATAAAAGTCTAAGTGACTAGTTGATCAAAGGACCGTTCAACCGGTTGCTATGATGCGCACTGACCACCAGTGGGGAGACGCTCAACGCAGGAGCTGCCCCCCTGGTGGTCCATATGCTCCCACAGCCAACCTCCCACAGTCCCTCCCCCCAGAATGGGTGAGACGGCCCCGATCGCTGGCCAGGCTGAGGGACCCCACCCGTACACCAGGCCTCTAGTCAAGCCATAAAAGGCCTGGAGGAACCTTAAATGCGTATTACTATGTGAAAGAAGCTAATCTGAAAAGGCTTCTGTACGATTCCTTCTGTCTGACATTCTGGAAAAGGCAAAACTGTAGAGAGAGTAAAAAGATAAGTGGTTGGTGGGGTGGGAGGAGGAATGAACAGGCAGACACAGGATATTTAGGACACTGAAATGCTCTGTATCATACAGCAATGATGGGTACATGTCATCATTATACATTTGTCAACCCATAGAGTGAACACCGCCAAGAGTGAGCTATATTGTAAAATGTAGACTTGGGGTGATAATGATGTGTTGATGTAGGTTTATCAATTGTAACAAATGTACCATTCTGGTGGAGGATGTAATGGGGGAGGCTGTGAATTAGGAGGGATGGAGTATTTATAAGTTCTCTGTATCTTTCCCCTTAATTGTGTTGTGAACTTAAAACTACTCTAAAAATATTCTAAAATAAAAGCGTAGATAGTAAATATTACCTTTAAAATTTTCAGTTGGACCTTATTTCTCCCTGGTTCACAATGTTATGGGAAATGTTTAATATTCTGCATTAATTTAAGGCGAAGCTCTTTGAAAAAATGGAAAGCTAGGGCATCCGTATCTTACAAAGAAATACGCTCTATTCCTTAAGTATTTCCCAGTGTCCACTGTCTTTTTTTGTGCTATACTAAAAATGGTGTTATCAGGTAAAGCCCTAAAAAGTAATTGAGACAAAACTGTTTTTTAAAATCAGACAGTTTCAATGCAGTGATATGTTAGCATGCCCCTTTGTAGCTTCTGTGTATTGGCAGGCTTTGCTAAAGTGCAACTTTTTGATGATAAAGTTCAGTTTTTAAAAGGATTTCTAAAAAAAAAAAAAAAAAAAAAGATTTCTGTACCTGAAAGGCTGTTAATGTAAATTTACAATTGGTGATGGTTTTGAGTGTTTTTTTTTTGACTAGAGAACTATAAACACTCTAGTTATGGTTAATAAACAATTTGAAATGATGAATTATTGAATTTCACAATCATATTTTTGCAAAAAGACAAATGTAATTATTACAAATTAGCATAATTAAGCAATATAATTATTGCAAGCTGTTTGTATAATTTAATCTAAAAATTGGACTTGCATAGAAAATCAAAGTGTTATTTTTCGTGATTTTGCTTTAAGTGTGTTTTTTAATTGTGAGTGGGAAGAGAAGAAAAATACATAAATGTAGATATTGATTTACATCTTGCAGGGAGAGTCAAAGGGACTTGGTACAGATAAAGACATAACTAGCTTGCGAAGATAATAACTTTGACTTCTAAAAAACTTACTGCTTATCCAGTTTAAAATCTGAGTGGAAGAAGAATGGGAAGCGGTACAGGGCCTTTGTCCTTTTATCATAGGTTTATTTTTTTTATTTTTTATTTTTTTACTGTGCTCATATTGGATGTAACACCAAAAGAATTTGATTCTTAAGCTTGAGGTCCAAGGAATGATTGACATATAGCACATTGAGTGCCAACTAGAAATGTCCATTAGGTTCTTAGTGTGCATAGCAAACAATACCTTTAGCTTTATAGAGTAAGTTCATGGTAGGACACTATACTTACCTTAAAAATGGATATAGTAGTAACAGACTAGGATTTATTTTTAACATCCAATCTACTGTAATACCTGGAGGATAGTAGAACTCAAATATTTGTTGAATGAATAAGTACTGAGTACTAAGAAGAAACTCTTAAGGATAACTAAGACATTGGCTTCATCATAAAGACAATTCTTATCCCATCCCTTCCTCACACAGTGAGTGTTTTTAATACTTGTAATGTACATGTTAAACACTATTTTTTTTACGTTTTTTTTTTTTACATTTGTGTAACAGACTTTGTAGCTTTAGCATTTGTTGCTTCAAAGTTATACAGCATCTGTAAATAATTAGAAGTAGATGCTACTTTTTTTGAAGTGTTATCTATCAATATGTTATGAAGTCCTTTTGAACAATTCTTTTTCTAAAATATATTTTTATTGATTTTAGAGAGGAAGGGCGAGGGAGAGAGATAGAAACATCAATGATAAGAGAGAATCATTGATTGGCTGCCTCCTGCAAGCCCCACACTGGGGATCTCGCCAGCAACCCAAGCATGTGCCCTGACCAAGAATGGAACCATGGTCAGGTTCATGGTTCATAGATGGACGCTCAGTTACTGAGCTATGCCAGCTGCACTAGAACGATTCTTTATCAGCATAAATAGCTTCCACTGGTATAATACTTTCATTTTACAGATGGGGAATTTACTTGCTTCAGAAACCACTGAGCAAGATATTGGTACAAGTAGAATATTTAGTACTTAGGGACTTCAATCTACTGAATTCCATGAAAGGAAAGACAGAAGAGGGAAAGAAATAAGTGAAATCCCCAGTTAACTTAGGACCAAGAATACTGGAATCTGAAAGCTAGAGGAGGAAAAAACAACTGTGAATGATTTAAATGATTGAGTAGATAATTAAATAAAAGATGAGTCTCCTCAGTTTAGCAAATTATCTCCTTAATCAGTAGTACTGCTCAGCACAGTGGAATGTAATCAGTTTCAAGAACATTTTATCTCCATATATAAAAAGCCACTTAGTAAAATGCATTTAAGGTTTCTCCATGGCTTGATAATTCATATTTGTGAATATTTAAAAATATATTACAAAGCTGCTTCATATTAGGGTGTAAGAGAATATTGTAAAAAGTCTTAGATCCTTGCCCTCTTCTTAACTGTGCAATTTTATTTAAAAACATTTTTATGATATAAACAACATACATATATAATATGCATGCAGAAAAGCACATGAAACAAATATAGAGCTTAATGGGTTATTACAGGTGAACAACCTCATTTTGGTGACAAGGTAAGAGCCTTACCTACTCCAGAAGCCTCCATTATCCTCTCCCACTAAGAAAGTTTAAGACAAGAGGTTGCTTAATCAGAATTATCAGCATGAACTTCCACATACATCTAATATCATAATTTATGTATATGCTTGTCTATATCTATATCTACCTATCTATAGATAGAGATGTCTTACTTCTAACACAGGAATAACTAACCTAGTAATAATGAGTATCTGTAGTACCAAGACTGAGGTCTTCAAATACCGCTTTCCATAAATTCATCCAATTGCAGCAAATGCTGGGGTTTCAGAAGATGTCAGTTGTATAGTGTGCCTCTCTTCAGCGCTATCTGAATTAGATTTTTTTGCATTCATGATGAAAACTTCAATTTAGATTAAATCATTAGTTTGACATAGAACTCTTCATTTGCCTCAAACCAATACTTGTAAGCATCTGCATGAGTCTTCTCTGTTATCAAGGAAATGGTTTCTGTCTTCTCAGCTTTGCAGTAGGTACAGCTGCTCTTACCCAGTTTCTTATTGTTACCCCACAGGACCTCATGCACTTGATCAGTAAAGTTGTCATGCTGTTAAGAGTAATAAGTGGCAGAGAGTTCAACAGAACTATAATTCTGCAGAACTATATTTTACTTTCTTAATTCTAAATCATACTGGTCCCAAACTACAGGCATGCTGAAGTTATAAAAATATGAACATAGAATATGGGGCCTCCCAGTTTTATGTGTATCAGAAAGGGCTCAGCCAGAAGGCAGAAACCACAAAGTAGTTTGAATAAGAAAACTTTAATTAAAAATTAACTATGATGAGGAATTCACTACAAAGGGCTAAAAGGAACTTTAAACAGTCTTAATTGGATGAGTGAGAGTACCCATGTGTTACGGTCTAGCTTGTGTCCCCCTCCCAAATTCACATGTTGAAATCCTAACCCCATCTGCTGGTGTCCTTATAAGAAGAGGAGATGAGGACATGCAGAGAGACACATGTCAGGGATGCAAGCACACAGGAGAGACCATGTGAGGACACAGCAAGAGTGAGGCCATCTGTGCGGCAAAGAGAAAGGCCTCAAGAAAAACCGAAGCTGCTGTCACCTTGATCTTGGACATCCAGCCTCTGGAACTGTGAGGAAATGAATTCTGTTGTTTAAGCCATCTAGTCCATGGTATTTTTTTTTTTTTTGCCTTATCTTTGATTTATAATAAATAAGGAATGTCAGAGAGATAAGTTGGGGGAGAGAGCATCATGATAGTATTTCTCTTTGGGTAAAAAACTCCTATTTCTCTAAATTTTTTCAGCATCAATAATATTGAGCAATTATACATAAATAGATAGATCTAATTTTGGTAGAAAAAATTTAGCCAAATTGAAGGAGTTGATATTAAGTTTTTAAAATTTTATTTTTATTGTTGTAGAGTATTACAGAAGTCCCCCACTTTCCCCCCTTTGCCTCCCTACACCTGGCTCCTGCCTTACCCAGGCCTTCAGTGTTGGTGTCCATTGACTATGCACATATGCATATACAGTGGGGCCTTGACTTACGAGTGTCCCGACTAATGAGTTTTTCGAGATACGAGCCGTCTCTCAGCCGATTTTTTGCTTTGAGTTGCGAGCTAAAATTCGGGTTATGAGCCAGCTTCAGATACCCCACCGCTAGTTGGCGCAGCGAACGTCACAGTGAACGCCACAACATCAGCCCAGCATCACGTGTCTCACTCGTTCACTTTAATGATTTGACATACAAGTAATTTGAGTTACGAGCTCCGTCACGGAACAAATTAAACTCATAAGTCAAGGCCCCACTGTACGGCAAGTTCTTTGGTGAATCTCTGACTGCCCTCTGCCCCCTTTCCCTCTGAGATCTGTCCATTAGTGCCATACTTCCATGTCTCTGGGCCTGTTTTGTTCATCAGTTTATTGTGTTCATTAGACTCCACATATAAGTGAGATCATGTGATATTTGTCTTTCTCCTACCGGCTTATTTTGCTTAGCATAATAATCTCTAGGTCCAACCATGCAGACTCAAAGGATAAGAGATCCTTCTTTTTTACAGCTGCATAGTATTTCATTGTTCAGATGTACCACAGCTTTGCTATCCACTCACCTACTGATGGGCACTTGAGTTGTTTCCAATTTGGATGCCTTTTATTTTTCCTTCTGTGGCTAGTACTCTAGGACTTAGAGTACTATGTTGACTGGGTGGTGAAAGTGGACATCCCTGTCTTGTGCCTGTTCTTAAGGGAAATGCTTTTAGTTTTTGCCATTGAGTATGATGTTGGCTGTAGGTTTGTCATAGAGAGCCTTTATTCTCTTGTAGTATAATCCCTCTATTCCCACTTTGCTGAGAGTTTTTATAAAAATTCGGTGCTGCTGCCCGAACTGGTTTGGCTCAGTGGATAGAGCGTCAGCCTGAGAACTGAAGGGTCCCAGGTTCGATTCCGGTTTCTTTTGTGAGTTAATCGGGCACGTACTTCCAGGTAACAGCTGCATGTGTGATGCTGCCACTGTCAGTGTTGGCCTTTCACAGACCCTCATGGTCCTGAGACCCTCAGTTGTGTCTTCTCCTGATACTTGTCCTGGTCAACAGTGTAATTGCTTGAGTCATAACTGGGAAAGATGGTTATGGGGCATGTCAATGTAAAAGAGATTTGATTTGGAAGGACTGCAGCCTAATTTGTGAGCTGGTCAAGTTTTGATCTTTGGTGCCACTGTTAAAATTAGTAAAAATTCTCATCTGGACATAAGCTATCCAAAATATAAAAGAAGTAAACAGTGAGCATGTGAGAATTCTTTCAGTGTTTACCAAGGCACTGCAGGGGGGTTAGCTGTGAGAATCCGAGGAGGAATCCTGTGGCCTTTGCCCTCCAGAAATGTGTGACTAATAAAGGAAGATAAGACACATATTAAAAGGATAACATATCCCTAAATAGATCAGACAAGATCCTCCCACTGAAGTGCCTGAGCTTGTGATTGGTAAGAAGGCTCCTGACCAATTTCTAGAGTCTGCTCATTGTTTCACTTAATCATTCGTACAAACTTGCCAAGTTTTTAGTGTATGGTATTAGCAGGAGCAAATAGGAGAGGGTGAGAGCTCCTAGAGGCAGCATGATGGTTGGAGTGAAAAATGATAGTTGACTTCAAGACAGAACCTAGAAAGTCCAATAAAAATGTGTAAGAATGTAAAAAGTGTGTCAATCTTGAGTCATTAAATACAGGGAAACAGACTCTTTGTGGTACATGATGTCCTGAGGGGCATGTGTGTATTCTGATGTAGAGTAATAATTGCCATTCATGATGATGATACAGATTTAAGAAAGGTTTAGGTATTTTCTGCTTCATTACTTAATACCACATACTTAATACCACATACCCTAGTTATTTCCTTAAAATGTCATTGAATAGGCGTGCTCTCTTTGTCAGACCATGCCCGCATCTCTCCTCACTTTTTCATCCCTCTCTCCCTCTTTCTCCTAACCTCCAAGGGCCCTTCTACTACCTCTGTAACTTTCTAAATAAACTTTCCCTTAAAAAAAGGTCCTTGAATAACTATCCTGTGAAGATGGTAAATTAAATGATCTCTTATCTTTAAACAAAACTATCATTGATTCTAAAATTTTCAGCCATTTGTTTGCATAGGATTTCTGAGGGCAGATATTTTATTACATTAAAAATATTTTTCTAGCCCTGGCCGGTATGTTCAGTGGTTAGAGAGTCAGCCAGCACACTGGTGGGTCTCAGGTTTGATTCCCAGTCAGGGGTGTGTGACTGGGTTGCAGGTTCCATCCTAGGCTCTGGATGGGGCGTGTGCAGGAGGCAGCTGGTCGATGTACATCAATGTTTCTCTCTATCCCCCTTCTTCCCTCCCAATACTCAAAAAATCAAGGGGAAAAATATCTTTGGATGAGGTTTAACAAAAATTATTTTTTTTTCTGAAAGTAAAAGGAAAACTCAGTATATACCCATGTTTGTAAAAATGCATCAGAATGGTCTTTAGTGATAGTGTATCTTTTTGTTTCAGATCTTGATGAATAGATATCACTTGTTTGGGCTTATGAGAAACTCTTACAAGAAGCAAGAGTGTTTTCTTCTCAAGATAAATATTGGTAATACCAATGGCCTGGCCCTGGCGTGTGGGGAAAGGGAACTACAGGGGTCAGGATCAGAGTTGGGGCCTAGACTTTTCCAAACAAACCAGAGTTCAGGTCTGGTCCCATCTGCACTCGGGGACCACGGAGGCAAGAGTCTATGGTGGCCGGGAATGCTGGACCACAGGGGATTGTTTTAAACTAGCGTTTGGCCAAAGTGTAGCTGTCCATTACGTCAAGCAGAAGCTTCACTACAAGCCTGCCAGTGATTGTTTTCATTTAAGACTGGTTAAAAGGACAGTACAGGTGCGTGACCAAACTTAGAAAGCCTGAACATAGGATTCTCACTTTAAGTAGTACATCCTCTCAACTCAGTTAAATTTGAGTATAAATGTATATCATGAAAAAAATTGTATATTAGGAACCCTGGCTGGGTGGCTCAGTTGTTTGGAGTGTCATCCTGTATACTGAAAAGTTTGCGGGTTCGATTCCCAGTCAGGGCAAATACCTAGGTTGCAGTTCGATCCCCCTTCAGGGCACACAGGGGAGGCAACCGATTGATGTTTCTCTCTCACATAGATATTTCTCTCTCTTTCTCCCTTTTCCTCTCTCTAAAATCAATGAAAACATATCCTCAGGGGAAAATTAAAAAGAAAAGTATAGTATGAAATGAGAAACCAGGACTTAAGTATGTCATTTTGGTTATTTAAAAAAATGTTTTGATAGATGTGTTTGAACTGTATGATGCTTAGTTACAAATGTGAAACATTTCATTTTTTAAGATGAATTGAGTATCTTATTTCTCAAACTTTTTTCCATTGAAGGGAGGGAGCAATGATGTCACTGGCTGGAGCTGCCAAGCCGCGAGATCACCATCTAGTGGTTAAAGGTTACCGTAATTTATGGCTTGTGTCACATTTTCATACTTGATTCTGATATAAAACACCGTGGAACGTACAGGGCTCTGTGTCACATGCAGCAATATGACATTTTTTCCAGACCTTGAAATGAAATTCCATAATAATAGCATATATTCTTCCCTGCTGGTTTTTCTCTATTACCAGGGCAAGGATTGAGAGAGGTTTTGTTGTTCTTGATACTACTTTGAAAAGGAAGAAAAAAGTCTTTCTGAATTGTGATTACCCTTTAAAGAGCAAATACTGGCAATATTTAGTTTATTTTACTTAAGATTTGCTTTTTTTTAAGCAGCAAGGAAAGTATTGAGTGGATTTCTACAAACAGCACTGAGCTGTATAACTTGTTCATTTGACTGGTGTAACTGTGAATTTTTCCTGAGTTGATATACATTGGGAAAAGGTAATAAGGAAGTTGGGAGAGTGAAGAGGCCTATATTTTAAAAATACACACACCCACATCCAATAACAACACACCTATATTGTGTTTTCCTTATTAAAAATAATTCATAGTTATTTTATAAAATAAAAATAAAAGCATTAAAATAAATAAAAATACAAAGAAACCACTTAACATGTTATTAAGTAGCCACTGTAAGAATTGTGTGTATTCTTATGTTTTTTTGTATACATAAATTGTTTTATATACTTTAATAGCTGCCTTTAATTCTTTTTCAGCAACATCATTTCAGTGGTTGTATATTGTCCCACTGCACGCATGTGTAACTATTTAACCAACAGCTTAGACTTTTAGGTGGTTGATAATAGTGAAAAAGTAGACATTGTGTTTTGAAGAACACACTCATAAATTCTGTTTAAGCAAAAGCTTGTGTGCCAAGCATTATGCCAGGCCCTAGAGATGACGGAGATAATTCCTACACTGATGGGGCTTATGTTCTGATGGGAATGCAAACACTAAGCAGGTGGAGGAAGACGGGATGGTTATAGTTTGAGATGTATAATGGGATAGACCTATACCTCGGGTGTATATGGGCATATATGTGCATATCTGTGTTAGATAAATAAGTCAGAGAAGGCATTTTTTTTGAGCTGAGGTCTGAGGGATAAAACAAAACAGTGAAGTGTATGCTTAGTTGGAAGTGAATCACAATATGAAGTCAGTAAATCACAATATACTTGTTAATGGCATCCTGTGTAGTCTTTTTCCAGACTGTTTGAAAGTGGTTGTTAATCTGGCGGCTGTTATGAATTGCTATGCTGGTATAGCTCATGAAGTGCCTGACTCTTATCCTTTGTCCAGTTCAGAACAAACTGAAGATTTAGTTGACATTGAGTGTTCAAGAAAACAACACAAGGAAAACTAGAATGGTTGAAAGAAGAACCAAGAATAGTAAAGTTTAAGAATTTATTCTTGTGTATGTGTGTATCTCTGAAAATCAGATCCTCATCTGATTGCATCTCTTGTTTCTTCATTGTTTTTTTTTTGTAGTATAAAATCTAAAAGTTAGACAATATTATTTCATACCTAAATAATTTCTTACATAAGGGAAAATAACTTCTTATATAAGACCGTGATGTTAAAGTTTTAAGAGCTTTAGCACCTGCACCTCATACATTACAAATTGGTCATTTATACTTTTTCTCACCCATCAGCACAGTCTCATATAGCTTATTTAATTTTGTTCTGGCCAGCATGGTCTATTTTTTTGTTTTGTTTTGTTAATCCTCACCTGAGGATATTTTTTCTATTGATTTTTAGAGAGAGTGGAAAGGAGAAATGGAGGGAGGGAGAAGAGGAGACAGAGAGACATCAATGTGAGAGAGACACATCAATTGGTTGCCTCCTGCATGTGCCCTGGCCAGGGCCAGGGATCAAACCTGCAGCCCAGTTGCATAACCTTGACCAGGATTGAACCCAAGACCCTTTGGTGCACAGGCTGATCCTCTATCCACTGAACCACACTGGCCAGGGAGATCTACATATTTTGAGAAAAATAATTCAGACAGCTGGGAGAATTAATGCACATCTGCATACACTGTGGGCATACCACATAGTGAACCCTGAATTAAAGGTGATTTATATCTTTTCCCTTTGCTTTCTTATGTTAGGTGCCACCATTTCCTTTTGTACTTGCTTGTAGTTCATATTTCTAAATTCTTGGGTATTAAGATTTGATGGCCAGGAGAAATTATAAAGATGGGCTCTTAGGAGAGCTTGGTTCTACAGCAGCTTTGGATTTTATTCCTGTGAATTTTCAGTTAGGCAGTACTTGTCATGCATTGGAGTAACTTTCAGAGCTATCTTGAAACAAAATTTCTGATGTGGATGGGTGTTCATGAGCCATAATTTGAAGAATGACTGAGGGATATAAGTACTAGATTTCGGTACTTTAAGAAAACACACAATTTCATATGGATTAAGTTTGATGTTTTATTCATAAGGAGAGCTAGTTTGATCTTATAATACCTTGATATTTTAAAGTCCTGTAGTTCCTGTGTTTTGAATTCTCTTCTAGACAGAGTAGATTTAAAAAAAAAAAAAAACTAAATTGGAGTGGGAGGGCTTAAGAATATTTTACTGGTTTATAAGAGCTTTAATAAAATCTCATCTGAGGAAAAACCAATTCACTCTGATGCTTTCTTCTTTTTTAAATCCACTATTTTATCATTGCAAACTTGGATTACAGGTAACCAGTGTTTCTTCAAAAACACACCCAAAAATACTGCCTGGCACATCATTCCTTATTTTTATGTGAACATACAGAATTTCTTATGTTTTTTATCAGCACACTATCTTTAACTATAGTTTATTTTTATTTTTTTAAGAAAATGGGTAAGTGCCATTTTTATTTTATTTTCTGTGAATGTCTTATTCAAGGCTATGTTCTGTGTTAAGGAAACTTGCTCTTATCTCTTGGCATTGTAGATATTTTCCCATATAGGTTTTGGCTTTTCTCCATGTTTTGTTTTGTGTTTTTATATAAAAGTTTTAGGCAGTCAAGTTACCAGTGTTTGCCTTTTGGCCTCTGGGTTTTATCTGCAAATGACTTTGAAAGCATTTGTTGAATGTGCACATTTATCTATGAACACTTTAGCAGTAATTTAATTTTGTTGGTTTTTTTTGTAACTTAATTTCTTAAAGCATTTTATTGTGATTTTTTTTTTTTTTTTTTGTCATGGGAGGGAGAAGAATTTGTATTGATGTCCTTTGGGTTTGAGGCTTAAAGATGCTTTGGGGTTAGGATGTAACGCTTCTAGTAAATGGCTGAATTTTTTGTATTCCTTAGCCGATATGCCCTGCAAGACCCCTTCCTTTTTGAGTGCTTTCCAAAGCAAGATAAAGTGGTTGAGTCAATTAAATGAGAGCTCTCACTACTAAATCGCTGGGCCTTTGGAGTAAAGAAACAAATTAGTTGGCTGACCCCCTCCTTGAAATGTGTGGGCCTTGAGGAAGACGGGCTAACACAGCAGTAAAGTCTTCCTTTCTGACTAAGAAAGGAATTGATTATAAAAACACTAAGCCCTGGATGTACTTGATGCTATGGCTGGCATTCTGCATCCTTCCAGTCTGAATGATGCTCTAATCCTGAAATCTGCACTCCTAAGGACATTCCCTTCACCCTTCAACCTCCTACTCAGGGGCATGTTGGGTACAGCCAAGCTGGGAACCAAGAAAAACCACTACCATTGCCTCCACAATCTGATACTTACCACCTCTGAGGACTTACGGACTTGAAGTCTAACCCCTGGGACCAAGAGTTGGAGATAAGAGCATAACCAGTCCTCCTTTGTGGTCAGCATCGGATGAGAGCCAGGGTATGCTGAGTGTTGAAAGTAGGGCTTACCAAAAACGGAAATAATGAGCTGTTTGTACTGCTGAAGTTGGCATTTCCTCAGCCCTAATGACTGGGTTGAGGACTTACATCCTGGGCAGGGCAAGTACACTGAAGCCTGACTGAACACAAGTGACAAAGGGGCGCCCTATGACCTCAGGGAGGCCAGGTTTACTGCACAGGGCTTTGCTTGCATTTGAACTCAATCATGGAAGGGGCTGTTAACGAAAGACTTGTTGAGGGTCTCACCGTAGCCAAACCTGCCTAAGGCCATCAGGGACAAGCTGTAGTTCAAGAGACTGACACGGTGGAAAGGGAGACCACACACCAGAGGAACACTCATGGGACTTCTTACTAATAAAAGAATATGGAGCTATTGTAGGAGTTTGGAGAAGGGCGGAGTTGAGGGGACATTTAAATCAACTTTTTGATGGGTGCAGAGCACAACAGGACTGTGTGTAAACGGGCCGACATCACTGCGCAGTGGACCACAGTCCTGTTTCCTTGGAAACTGTGAAGTGGAGAGTGATGTGGAATGTTGTTTCCAGAACCCTCTTTCGGAAGCTCTGCGCCTGGATCGAGAATCAAGGGTACTTCCCTTTTTCAAAGTGACATAGATCCTCCAGGCAAAAGTGAAATGCTTCATTCTGACTATTGGAACCGCAGCCAACAAAGTTTCTAATAGTCTGGGGTTTAAGAGAACTAAGTTTTCTCCGCGAGAAAACAGTCCACACCCAGAGAAGGGGCTTATTATGGCACTTGCAGTAGCAGAACGTCCTTAAGAGAAATATGGTTTCCTATTAACTTTGAAGCTAGCTCTCTTCGTGTTTGTTTCAACTTGATGAATCGGTGAGCTGATTTTTACTTTCTTTCCTTGAGTTAATTTTACTTTCTCAGTCTCCCATGACATGAATGATCTCCGCCTCACAGGAGGGCATTTAAGTCATCTATTCTTTGAGCACTAGGTGTCAGGGACTCTCTTTGTTCCCTCTAGTCGGATCATGTAGGTACTGCCTAGACTACTTTCCAATGTTTTAAGCTAGTGGTTGGACCTTAAGAGGTGTCATGTGAGGGTGAGGGATCAGATGTTTGGTACCGCTTTGCCTCATTTCCTCACTACCGTGAAGTTCTGTGAGTGGTTACAGGTGATCCTGAAGGTTGCCCTGCCTGCTAATGCCAGGAGATTACCTGGAATGCAGTTACTTCTTATGTTTTATTGATTTCAGAGAGGAAGGGAGAGCGAGAGAGATAGAAACATCAATGATGAGAGGGAATCATGGATCGGCTGCCTCCTGCATGCCCCACACTGGGGATTGAGCCCGCAACCCGGGCATGTGCCCAGACCTGGAATCAAACTGTGACCTCCTGGTTCATAGGTTGATGCTCCACCATTGAGCCACACCAGCTGGGCTTGGAATGCAGATACTTTATGTTTGAACTTTCTGCCTTTTCCCTGCCCGAGACAGATGATGGGGGCCTACAGCAGGCCATGCAGTGCACTAGGCACTTAGGCTAGTTACTAATATGAACATAGTGTGTGTTCACCTTTGAGGAGCCCTTCTCTGTTTGGGGAGATGGACATGTTGCAGTGCGTTGTAATGAGTGTTAGGGTAAAGATAAACTGTTTGGTACACAAACTAGTCATAATGAAATCCCTATTTCCAGTGTCCCTGGGAACTTGAATACGCCTTCAGTTATCTGGAATTTGGGCCTGGCCTTCTGGGCTCAAGAGAGTCAAACTACCAGTTTACTGAGAGAAGAACACCCTCCAGAAGTTTGTAACAAGAAAACAGCTGGGAGGCCCCCAGGGCCCAAGGAAATCTATGCGGTGGGGATGGAGCTGTAAGAAAGGCTCGTTCTCAAGGAGCCTGGTGTCTAGTGGGGAGAATGCTGTGGCTGGGAGGGTGGGGTCATCAGCAGCCTGGGTTCTGCTGCCATTTGTTTGCTAGTGTGAGCTTTTATCTCAACTCTCTTTTGAATAAAGGTTGACTAAAACCAATTTGAAAACCCCTTTCGTAGAGAAATTGGAATGTAGTGATGCTTTATTATTGTTCTCTACTTAATTCTCAGGGAATGGAGAGAGCTTTGGAAATACTATTTGCAATCCTGTTTTAAACATGGGACTCACAACAGTAGTACAAATATTTACATCTCAAAATTGGAACGCAAAATCATCCACAAAAGTTGTGCCATATATTTATCTCACTAGTCATCTCACTAGGGTGCAATTCTTGACAAATTCTTATAAGCAAAATGTCCCATCCTTGCCAAATACTAGTTAGAAGAAATGTAAGGATGTCATTTCCTATTCACCTGCTTCCAGCTAAACACTCTTGTTGTGTAAAGCTACTAATCTTTAAATGTACTCCTTACCTATTTATATCTGTAAGTCATTTTGACTCTGCTTCAGGCATTATCTCTGATCAGTCCTTTCTCCCAGCTTGACTGCTTAATCCTCCGCCTTCCCTTGTGAAATTTGCTGTCGGCATCTAATGTTCATTATTAGCAGGCCTACGTTTCTCTCTCTCTCTCTCTCTCTCTGGCCTCTCGCCCATTTCTCCAAAGATGCTCATTTGCCACTTACATGAACAAAAACTGTATTTAGATGTTGACTATAAACATAGGAAGCATATAAGATCAGAGCCCATGAGATTCCTCCGAAGATGGAATTGTTTGCAGATCTGGGTGTGGTTTATCTTTTCTGCCAGAACCTTGTTCCCTGGCTTCTCTGAGCGAGAAGGACCTAGGCAGCCGGTTGAAAGTCCTTGTGTGAGGGGGGTCTTCTGGGAAGGGAGATGATGGGAGCTTTCTCCAGTGATCTGAGCCTTGCTGGGAGAACAGTGTTGGAACCACAGGATAAAGAACTTCACAGAGGCAGATCCCCCAAAAAGCCCGGTTTTCAGAGACTTGAAGGTTCCTGGGAGTAGGTGTATGAAAGTATGCTGGATGTCTCTGAACCCCTAGAAGTCCAGGAGGGGGCTGAATGGCTAGCCGTGGCATCGTGGCCAGAGCCTGAGAGGACAGGTAGGCCCGAGTGCTCTCTTCAAGGGACTGACAGCCTTCTTTCTTTACAGAGCTCACGTGATGAGACTCGGAATCGGGTGAGGGCTCTGGTTCTGGTGGTGACTGAGGGAGTTGCTACATCAGTACTGATGCTGGAGCAGCACCTCCTCCAGGGTTTCTGATTCAATAGGCATTAGGAATTGTAAACTTCCCCAGCACCCAAGTGAATCTGGTGTGCATCCAGATTAGGGAGCCACAGTAGCCTGGAGCACTCTGTATAAGACCTGCAGGCGTAGAGAGAGAAATCAGAACAAATGTGAAGTGAAGCAGAAAAGAAAAAGTATTATTTTTTTTTTAAAGAAAGTCACGATTGTGATGTTATTTATATTGTCATCGTAAGAACCGTTCAAATCTGTAGAGAATTTTTTGAGCTCATTTGAGCCAAAACTGATGACAATTGCCAGGAAGCCCTATTTCAGATGCCCTCGAGAATGACAGTTTTGCAGTTCCTCTTATTTGCATTTGAAGTTAGGGAGGGAATCTATGGAAAAATACATAAAGGTGGGAGAAAGCCAGGCAAGGACAGGATTACGGGATAGTTAAGTTTTTGTGTTCTCTTGAGGTTGGTTATACCTTCCAGGGGTATTCTTGGCTTTTCAGAGGGTGTTAACCATGATGCACAAGAATAATGACAGGGCTTGGTTCAAACCTTTCACTAAAGAAGTGACAGGCCTGGGGCATAACTACCCACCATCCTCTGCCCAGTGAGGAATTTATGATCAGACCACCTTGGGAGGTTACTTTTAGTCACTGGAGTTGTCAGATTTATTATAGAGCCCCCTTTTTGTCCCCAGAAAAGGCCAACAGATACATAAAAACTAAAAACAACAACAACTGACAACAGTGCTAGAAAATGTGGAAGGAAGCCAGTGAGTAGCCTGAGATTTTGAGGAATTTCGAGCTGTTCTGCAGCAGACAGGACCAGATAAGGAGAAAAGTATGTTAATGCTAACTAGCCCTTGATTCAATACATGGAGTGGAAGGAATGAGTCTGCCTTAGAAAGTAACCCATCAATGAATTTTAGCCAAAAGGCTTTTTTTTTTTTTTTTTTTTTAGTAAGGCTGTAGTTTCAGAGTAGCAGGGCTTTGGAGCATGGTGGGTATGTGATGAGGTGTTCCATCGGGAGAGAAAATGAAGGCCCTTCACATGTATCAATGAATTCTGCATGTGTGACTCCTGACTTTTGTACTAAGCACTATCCACAAAATAAAGGGGCATTTACTGCAGTTGGCTTTACTTGCTTTGATACTCAAATATTGAGGACCCAGAAGGAATATTTGTTCGGTGGGGAGAGGGGCTGTGAGCCATGGAGTGAGTGTACTGTGGACGAGTGACACAGTTTAGATCCTTGTCCAGCAAATGCTCGCCCTCCTTGCTCAGTCCGGGCAGAGTTTACTTTCTTGCCCCTTCACTTAAGCTTGGCTTTTTAAAAAAATATATATTTTATTGATTTTTTACAGAGAGGAAGGGAGAAGGATAGAGAGTTAGAAACATCAATGAGAGAGAAACATTGATGAGCTGCCTCCTGCACACCCCCCTGCTGGGGATGTGCCCGCAACCAAGGTACATGCCCTTGACCGGAATCGAACCTGGGACCTATCAGTTCGCAGGCCGATGCTCCATCCACTGAGCCAAACCGGTTAGAGCAAGCTTGGCTTTTTTACTTGCATGTTATATGAGTAGAGGTTTGAAATGGCCCCCTAAATTCTTCTGACTGCCATCCTGAGAAGAACGTGCCGTGGTAGCTTCTGTTCCTTGAGCCTCTCCCCAGGATGAGACCGGAAGCGTGCAGCAGAGCCACCCGGCTGAAGGCCAGTGAGTGGGAACAAGTGCTAATTGCTGTGTGCACTGAGGTTCTGTGGTGGGCTGCTCCCTAGCAATAGGTGAGTGAGACAACTCACATAGGACAAAACACACACACACCTGTTGTTTTACGGGTCTGAGATCTCTGTGCTCATCAGCTTTACTAGAACTTGAAGACATACTCTACCCAAACGAAAAAAGAATCATAATACAGAAGATAGAAGTAGAGTGGAAGAATCAGCAGTGAATACTGAAGCTAGTAAGAATATGATTAAATTCATAGGAGATTGTGAATCTTAATGTAGTTGTTGGAAAAGATATTCAAAATTCAAGAGCTGAACTACTGAAAGGATCAGGAATCTAACCTTAGTAAAATTTAGGAGGTTGGCAGGGAAGGGAAATTAAAACCTTGTGTATAGACCTAATTTAGTAGGGGAAACGATCATATATTTAGTATTAATTCTTGAGGGGATAAGCAAATATAGGTGCGGATACGCTAAATTACAGGTCATCACTAGTAAGAAAGAAACGCTGTGTTTAAAAAAAAGGTAAAGTATCTCTCTGGCACAGAGGGAGGTTTGTTTTCTAATCGGGGTACTACATATATTGCCTTCCTCTGGGATGCAGTTTGGGTAGATGTATGTGCTAGTAACCCCTTTAAAAATATTGGCATTTCCTAAACTCCAGAAATCTTCAGCTGGGACACAAATGCCTGCACGTATGGCATCTCTTTGAGCCACCTTGTGTCGCTCCTGTGGGACTTGGCAGGGAGAACCCAGGGGAGGGTGATGCTAATGCTGCCTTCTTCTGTGTTGTGAATAACAACATCCTTTGTCTTTGACCCAGGAGTTTCCTGTCTTGGGCCAGTATCTGTAAAACAATGGTAGGCTAATTCATTAGCTTACATACAGTAAAATCTCAATTTTTTCACAGATAACTGTGCTGGACTGTTTGTTAAATATTTTACATATCACCCCTGGATGAAAGGTACAGCATGCTGAGAACAAATACAGTTGTCATCAAACTTTTATGATCCAAAACAACATAGCAATAGAATCTATAAAGCTAAAACTTCTAGAAGTATGTTATTTTGTATTTTAAAAGTCAACTGAGGGACTTTAACTTAGTTCTTTTGAAATAGATCAAATAGGCCAACAAATAATTTTAGGAAATTTGACTATCACTTTCAAAAAGCTTGAGTGAGTATATGTTGAATATTTATGAATGCACATCTACAATATTACTTAAACATTATATAAATTAAGTGCCTATGAAAGTGAAAAACATAAAATGTAGTCTTTAAATGAAAGTTCAATGAGTATTAAATATATACTGTAGTCTTTAAATGAAAGTTAAATAAATATTAAAGAGTAGAAACAATTTAGCCTTTCTTTGCTTGCCTAAATCCATTTAATAAATGTGAGATAAAATTCTAACAGAAATTAAAATTTTTCTAAATAATTTTGGGATCAATGGGATATCAAATATGAAATTGCACTGCAGGGTTGATAAGAGACATACTCTATACAGCAAAGGTTATGATAAGTATATAAACCACATTTGGTAGAAAATTCATAACCTATGCTTTCATTAAAAAAAAATCATCTGAAAATATATGAAGAAAGAATTCAGATCTAGAAACTAGGGAGTCTTAACTAACTTGTCCTTGGAAATGGTTCTGGTTCTTATGCCTAAATATAAATCTGTGCTAACATGTTCCATTTTTAGAAAAGAAAAAAATATGTAGCTTTTTAACTTTGAAAGAAGTAAATTGGCTGGAGATGGCTTTTCTGTCAGTTAGTAGGTTTCCAGAATATGTATTTTTTTTCATTTTTATAGAAAGACTTGAACAAAACTTAGCAAGTTAATTTATTCAAAAACAACTTTCAATAACTTAGACCCACTTTTTAGAGATTACTATACATACAGTGCTTAAAATTTAAAATGAAATTGAAAAGTTTTTTTTTTTTTTTCTTTAAAATGCTTTCAAGACTTTCATTTAGGGTCTGTGAACCATATTGCCTTTTCTGTCTGACTTTTTTTTTTATAGCCTGTTATTGATAAAAATGTTGACCTATAATAATACAAGGTTTGCACAAGACAGAGAACTAAGAAAACATAGGTTTATAATCTGTGTAGCATGCAGGACAAAGGAGGTGGAAGAAAATGTGAATGCCAAACATCAAAACTGTGAGATCTAGCTGTTATCATTCCTTTAAAATGGGAAAGGTGATACTAGTATGTAATCTTCTATACTAATAAAAGGGTTATATGCTCATTAGACCGGGAGACCTTCTGGACGTCTTTCCGGACAAAGCCATGGTTGGGGGGCGAGCCAGATGTGGTTAGGCCTGCGGGGGGGGCAGTTGGGGGCGAGCAGGCAGTCAGCGGGGGGGCTAGTTGAGGGCGAGCAGGCTGGCAGGGGGTCCAGTTGGGGGCGAGCAGGGTGGGGGCAGTTGGGGATGGTCAGGCTTGGGGGCAGTTGGGAGCAAGCAGGCTGGCTGGGTGGGCAGTTGCGGGCAAGCAGGCCAGTGGGAGAGGCAGTTGGGGGTGAGAAGGCCAGCAAGGGGGGGAAGTTGGGGGCAAGCAGGCTGGCAGAGTGGTTAGGGGTGATCAGGCAGGCAGGGAGGTGAGGACCAACAGTCCCGGATTGTGAGAGTGATGTCGGACTGCCTGTGGGATGGGCCTAAACTGGCAGTTGGACATCCCCCGAGGTGTCCCAGATTGGAGAGGGTGCTGGCTGGGCTGAGGGACCCTGCTCCTTGTGCACAAATTTTGTGTACTGGGCCACTAGTCTATATTAATAAAAGGGTAATATGCTAATTAGACCGGGTCAACCAGACATCTTCCTGCCGTCTGGTCCTCCTTCTGGTCCTCCTTGGTGGGGGCCAAGGCAGAGGTGGTTGGGGGCGATCATGTTGGCAGGCAAAGGCGGTTAGGGGTGATCAGGCAGGCAGTTGGAGGTGTTTAGGAGCGATCAGGCAGGCTGGCAGGCAGGCAGGTGAGCGATTAGGAGCCAGTGGTCCTGTATTGTGAGAGGGATGTCTGACTGGGATTGGGCCTAAACTGGCAGTCGAACATTCCCTGAGGGGTCCTGGATTGGAGAGGGTGCAGGCCAGACTGAGGAACCCCCCCCACCCTCCCATGAATGAATTTCATGCACCGGGCCTCTAGTATTCATATATTGTACGGTGATGTCCACCTTCTGGTTTGAGGATGTTTTGTGATTTGAAGTGATCTTGGGACAACCTATTTGATAAGAGTAAAGGGAAAAGTCATATGGTCTGCTGGAGTTCTTATTTTCTGGCAGGAGAAGATTCCCTGCCAAATACAGTTTAAAAGAATGGTGGAAGAGAATGATATAAAATTATGGTTTGTGATATTATGAATATGTCCCATTATACATGGCAAAGCTCTAGCTGTTCAGGCTTCTCAGGCCAGGTTACCCCCTGAGAAAACCACTTTTCCCTCTCCCGTCATTCTCCAGCAATCCTACTCTTCTGTTTTCTTCAAAGCACCGATTATTATGTGAAAGTGTCTTGTTTCTGTGTTTCCTTATTGTCTGTTACCTTCCATTGGACTGCAGGTTCCTTAAAAGCAGGAATCCCACCTCTTTAGTTTGCTGCTGTTCCCATTGTCTAGAATAGGTGCCCTGTGTGTATAAGTGCTCAGTAAATACGTGTTGAGTGAATGAATGAATGTGAAAACTGTATAAGGAACAGATATCTGAGAGTGAGAAAAATGCATATTCACCCAATTTCAATGGGCCCTCTCTTTTTATTGTAAATTATTTTTAGTACAATTATACATTCATGCTGTGGTGATAACAACCTTTATATTATTTGTATGACTAATTTTCTTAGCTGACTTTTTTATGATGCACAAACAAAAATACTTTAAACAAATGTGGAAGAAGGACAAATTTGATATATTAAACAAAACATTTGAGTATGGATTGACTTGAATCTATTTTAATGTGGAAAAATATTTGTATTTTATTTATTTAATTTCTTTTTTTATTATTTAAAGTACTACATATGTCTCCTTTTCCCCCCAGTGACCCCTCCCGGCCACTCCCATCCCTCAGGACAAGCCCCCACTGCCCCAGTGTCCATGTCCATTGGTTATGCTAATATGCATGCATGTAATTCCTTCAGTTGATTTCTTACTGCCTCCCCTTCCCACCCACCCCCCCCCCCCCCCTTTCCTGCTTCCCTCTGAGGTTTGATGGTTCATTCCATGTTTCTCTGTCTCTGGATCTATTTTTGTTCATTAGTTTATGTTGTTCATTGTATTCCACAAATGAGTGAGATCATGTGATATTCATCTTTCTCTGACTGGCTTATTTCGCTTAGCATAATGCTCTCTAGGTCCATCCTATTTTTATTTTTAACATGGTCTCATAGGGATCTCTCTTTTAAAATAATTTTTACTTATTGATTTTAGAGAGGAAGCAGGGGGTTAGGGGGCAGGGAGGGAGAGAGAGAGAGAGAGGTAAATTTGTTTTTTGACTTACTTATGCATTCATTGGTTGATTCTTGAATGTGCCCTGACCAGAGATCTAACCCGCAACCTTGGCATATTGGGAGGATGCCAACTAAGCTATCCAGTTAGGGCTGGGATCTCTTTCATTTGGTATTAGAGGACAGTACTCACTCATGCCTTGTAAGCTACAGTATCTCAGTGTGGTAGACAGACTCTAATTGGCCCCTCATGTCCCCCACTCCTGGTATCCTCCCCATTGTATAACCCCCTCCTTTTGAGTGTCTGTGGGGAATGTGACTTGCTTCTGGCCAATAGACTATTTCAAAGGTGATAAGATGTCACACCTGTGATTACATTTTGATATTTAAGACACTCTCTAGAGACTCCCTTTGCTGACTTGAGCCTCCGTGTTGAAACAGCCCACTTGGCAAAGACTTCAGGCAGCCACTAGGACCTGAGGTTGACCCTCAGCTGACATCCAGCAAGAAGCAGATGCTCCTCAGTCCCATAACCACGAGGAAATGAATTTTCTCAGTGGAAGCATGCAACTAGTTCAAAACATTGTCAATCATTTATACCTCAGGGGCCAAGAAGGATTTAAGAAGAGGTTTGCTACTAAGGTAACTGAGCTTGAAGGGGGTGACTACTCCTAGGTAAGGATGGACGTGTAACAGGAAAGCTTGGCTAGATCCAGACTTCCTTAGCTTCACTATTTGCTTAGGTCTTGGCATATGAATGTCTCTCTGTACTTCTTGCTTATAAACTTAATATTGTTGAGAATGACCTGGTGGGGAGGTGTGTGTTTACAGGACCCAAGTATGGCATAAGAAGGATGAAACTCAATCACAGACTCCCTGAGAAGCCCTCTGCATTGATGTTAACCATGGCAACATGTATGCAAAAGCAGAAAAACCAAATCAGGGGCGGTTGGTAGCATAATGGTAACTGAGCCTGGGAGAAATTTGCATCCTGCTGGGCCAAGCTCACCTTTCCTCCATAGACATAGCCAAGCATCTTCCTTTTAAGTGAGCTCTGGATCAAATGCAGAGCCTGAGCATTCTTTTCACATCCCCTGAGGAAAAATCAAAAGAGGGACTGTGAGTGGGGGTAGGAAGGAGGCCAAGGACCAAGGCGCAAGGCTGGTGACCAGAGGAGGGGCCAAAATGCAGCCAGCATTCACAGCCCTCTTCATGCTGCTCTTTGTCCTGCTGTGTTTCCTGGGAATCCTGGCCAATGGCTTCATTGTGCTGGTGCTGAGCAGAGAGTGGAGGCAGCATGGGAGGCTGCTCCCTTCTGACATGATCCTCATGAGCTTGGGTGCCTCCCGTTTCTGCCTGCAGTGGGTTGGAATGGTGTACAACTTTTACTCCTTCTTCCACCCGGGGGAGTTCAGCAAGGGTCCTGCACAGGAGCTCTTTGGTCTCCATTGGGACTTCCTGAATTCAGCTACTTTCTGGTTCGGTACCTGGCTCAGTGTCCTCTTCTGCATGAAGATTGCTAACCTCACCCACCCGACCTTCCTCTGGCTGAAGTGGAGGTTCCCAAGGTCAGTGCCCTGGCTTCTGCTGGGCTCTCTCCTGATCTCCACTGTCGTCTCCCTGCTCTTCTTCTGGGGAAACTACGCTGTGAATCAAGGTTTCTTCATTAGAGAAGTTTATGAGAATATGACCTACATGGAGAGGGTCAATATGATGGAAATTCACTATTTCCTACCCCTCAAATTGGTCACATTGTCGATTCCTTGCTCTGTTTTTCTGGTTGCGACCTCACTGCTGATTCATTCTTTGAGGAGACACACTCGGAAAATGCGGCAAAGTGCCCATAGCCTGCAAGACGCCAGCACCGAGGCTCACACCAGAGCTCTGAAGTCACTCATCTTCTTCCTCATTCTTTACATTCTGTCTTTCATGTCCCTGATCATTGATACTGTAGGTTTCTTTCTCTCAGAGAATGACTGGTTCTGGCCATGGCAAATTGTAACCTACCTGTGCACATCTCTTCATCCCTTTATCCTCATCCTCAGCAACCTCAGGTTTCGAGAGGTGTTCAGGCCGCTACTTCTGTTGGCCAGGGGCTTCTGGCTGGTCTAGGTGCCATGGTCTCCTTATTCTCATTCCCAGAAGAGACTCAAGTGAGGATGACAGAACCACGGCCCATTTACATGGAAATATCTTCATAGGTAGATGTCTACTGGATCATGCTGTGGGCTCCTCCTTTGAAAGGAGAGAAGGAGAACAAAATCTGGGAACACTGAGCATGATACCTCTCTTGGGACACTATTAACATAGGGACCCGTGGGTCCCAGAGAGCCAATATTGTCCAGAAGGTCAGGATACAAAATTTTGTGCTATTCTCTATGTTTGTATATTCTCGTGTTGAGAGAAAGCCTTCAGTTAAATGTCTTAAGTAAGTATACTATCTTATCGTGAAAGCCTAATGGGAAATTAAGAGAAAATATGTCCACAACTGAATTAGGGTGTAGATGGGGAAGCAGCAACCTTCGTGAGGATAAAGTCAAGGTTACTACTAAGGGACAGGTGTGGTAGACAGTGGCTGGGCTGTGAGGTCTAAACGCCCTTCCTTTTGTGGAGATTCTTCCTCGCACCAAGCTTGGGTAATTTGGTTTTAATTTTGTTAAAGCCACTGCAAGGTTTCTTTACACTACCCCCATCTCTTTTTTAATTGGTATTTCCATTGTTCTGAGTTTGATTTTCTCCTCTCTGAAGTCTAAGTGGCAGCCAGACTTTTTCCAGGTTTATTCTCCCCCCTCAAGCAAATGTCACCAAGTCACACGTGAATAGAATAAACATGTACTTTTGTTCTGAAAAACAAACATTCAAGAATTTCACTTAGTTTGTGTTAAAAAACTATTGAACCTCTTTAATTTTTTAAAAGTAAAATAGTGGTCCTATTAAATCTTTGTTTAAATGTTTTAAAACAGTTTGCTCCAATTACTATGCAATTGTTTTTAGAAATAATTTTGTAGAAAACTTTAAGTAGAGTTGGGTGCCTCTAAGGCAGGCTTGAAAGTTTTTGCTAAAAGACACCAGTGTGCAAATTTCAGAGACCAACTGGTAACTGGATAAGGAGAAATTTTAATCTCTTGGAGTGAAAATTAGGGTGAATGAGTGGATGCATACTTTGGTGTTGCCACTAATAGCATTCAGTAAATGAACATTGATTTTTGAATCATATTTTATTCGGATTGAGTTATAGAAGAGGAATTGCAGAAGTAGAAAAAAAAATAGTCTTGAGACCTTAGGCTTAATAGCATTTCAGAAATGCTCTACCATTTCATGTTCACCAATAAAGTTTGAAAGTTTCCATATCATCCTGTCCTTCCCAGTATTGAGCATTACAACTTTAAAATAGTTAATTTAAAAATAGTTAATTTAGCCCTAACTGGTTTGGCTCAGTGGATAGAGCATCGGACTCCGGACTGAAGGGTCCCAGGTTTAATTCCGGTCAAGGGCATGTACCTTGGTTGCGGGCATATCCCCAGTGGGGAGTGTACAGGAGGGAGCTGATCAATGTTTCTCTCTCATTGATGTTTCTAACTCTCTATCCCTCTCTCCTCCTCCTCTGTAAAAAATCAATAAAATATATTAAAAAAAATAAAAATAGTTAATTTAATCAAAACAGTCTTGTTTAATGTGCTTTCTTTTTATTACTAGAGAAATTACTGGTAGACGAACGTATTAACTCATGAATTGTTCATGTCTTCTCTCTTTTTATATTGATACTAGAGGCCCAGTGCATGAATTCGTGCACAGGTGGGATCCCTCGGCCTGGCTGGTGATTGAGGCCTATGGGGGCGCCTGCGGGCAGGGGGAAGGGACCCCAGGAGGTTCGCCTGCCAGCAGCGGGGAGGGACCGTGGGAGGTTGGCTGACCAGAGATCGGGGCCGCAGGAGGTTTACTGTGAGAGCACATTGAACACCAGGGGGCAGCTCCTATGCTGAGCACCTGCCCCCTGGTGGTGAGTGCATGTCATAGCGACTGGTCGACCAGTTGTAATGTCGCTTAGGCTTTTACATATATATAGATACTAGAGGCTTGGTGCACAAAATTTTGTGCACTTGGGGGGGGGGGGGGTCCCTCAGCCCGGCCTGTGCCCTCTTGCATTCTGGGACCCCTCGGGGATTACCACCTGCAGGCTTAGGCCTGCTCCCCGGGGGATTGGGTCTAAGCTGTCAATCAGACATCCCTCTGGCAGCCCGGCAGCCCTCGGGGGATGTCCACTTGCCAGCAGGGAGCAGACCTAAGCTGCAGTCAGACATCCTTAGCGCTGCTGAGGAGACAGGAGAGGCTCCCACCACCATCGCTGTACTGGAAGCCATCAGCCTGGCTTGTGGCTGAGCAGAGTTCCCCCATGTGGAAGTGCACTGACCACCAGAGGGCATCTCCTGCATTGAGCGTCTGCCCCTGGTGGTCAGTGTGTGTCATAGTGACCAGTCATTCCCAGTCTTTCTGCTGTTAGGGTCAGTTTGCATATTACCCTTTTTCTATATAGGATAGAGGCCTGGTGCTTGGGTGGGGCCCGGCTGGTTTGCCCTGAAGGGTGTCCCAGATCAGGGTGGGTGTCCCGTTTGGGTGCCTGGCCAGCCTGGGTGAGGGGCTGATGGCTGTTTGCAGCTGGTCACACCCCCTTTAGGGTGGGGGTCCCCACTGGGGTGCCTGGCCAGTCTGGGTGAGGGGCTGAGGGCTGTTTTCAGGCTGGCCGGCGACTGAAGCTTCCAGCCTCTTCTCTTTTCTTTTTTTTTTTTTATTCTGGGATTTATTTACCTTCTATAATTGAAACTTCATTTCCATCCCTGGAGCTGAGAGCTGGCTCCTACTTGCTCCAGCCCTGAGGCCACGGGCTGCTGAAAGTAGGTATCTGGGGTTTGTTTAGCTTCTATAATTGAAACTTTGTTGCTTTCGGAGCTCAGAGCCGGGCCGCGGCAGGCAGGGAACCTTGGCTTCCTCCATCACTGGAGCAAGCAAGTCTCCTGCTTGTTTCAGCTGTGTGGCTGCCGGCCGCCATCTTGGTTGGGTTAATTTGCATATCACGCTGATTAGACAATGGGAGGCATAGAGAAGGTACAGTCAATTACCATGTTTTTTAATTATTAGATAGGATAGTTTTAATAAAGGTAACTTTTACCCATTTCATTTGGAGCAATTTCCTGGCAATTTGTTTGACTTTTAATTTTCCTTAAGATGTTTTTACAAACAAGTTTTGTGTATTTAAAATTAATGATTCTTTGTTATCTCCTTTGCCTGGAAAGTCTTTTCTAATGAAGATCCTAGATTTTTACCTTTATTTTCTTATAGTTTTATAAGTTTTAAGTATCTTGTGTATGTATAAAAGAGTGCATTTAGTTATTGGATTTGTAATAATTATGCATGTGGATTTGTGAAGAACTGACATCCACCTTCTCACCTAGAAGTATGGTCTGTTTCACCAATTATTTAAGCCTTCCTTTAAATCTCTCAGTAAAGATATGTTTTCTTTAAATAGACTCCTTGAACCTTGTATATATTTTTTCACAATTTAGTTTGTGGCTATCTTTGCCTATGGATTTTTCTATTACATTAAATAATTTTTATTCTTCAGGAAAGCTCTCGATTTTCTTGGGTAAATTTAGCTTGTATCTATTGAATTTATTGACCTTCCTCATTTATCAGTGATAACTCAATTAATTCAGGCTTCTTACAAAGAAGTATCTAAAATTGAAGTGACATTCTTGTTTTTTTTTACTTTTAATGGGATTGCCATCAGTTTCTCTGCCATTAAGAATGATTTCTGGGCCCTGGCTGGGCAGCTCAGTTGGTTGGAGCATCTTCCTGATACACCAAGGTTGAGGTTCAATCCCCAGTCATGGCACATACAGGAATCAACCAATGAATGCATAAATAAATGGAACAACAAATTGATATTTTTTCTCTTTCCCTACCTTCTCCTTCCTTCCCCTCTCTCATTTCCTTTCTCTCTAAAGTCAATCAGTAAATGAAAAATTATTAAAAATAGAATGCTTTTTGTTTTTTTCAAGTATAGATTGTGTAATATTATTCCCAAGATTTACTTAGTTTTAAAAATCAGGATTTCATATTGAAATTGACAAACACATTTTTAGTATATATTAAGATCATTATATGGAGTCTTAAAGTGTGACCTAGCAGTGATATGCTAATAGAATTTGTATCTTAAGCTGTTCTTGAAGAATTCTGTCCTCTAGAATCTTTCCTAGGAGCTTCACATTGTCTTCCTTACTTGATTTTAAACTCTTCTTTCTTTCACTCTTCCATATCCAATGAATCAGCTCAGTACCATTTCCACCCCTAAATTAATGAAATCCACCCCCACCTCCCACTGACCCATTGCCCTGCTAGTCCTCACTCTTCTTCACCTAGTTTGTTGGAATGGCTCCCTAACTGGTCCTCCTACGTGCCTCCTTCTTCTTTTTAAATTTAAATTCTTTATTGTTTAAAGCATTATATGAGTCTCTTTTTCCCCGCTTGACCTCTCCCCAGTGCTCCCACTCCTTAGCACATGCCCTCACCCCCCTACTGTCTGTGTCCATTGGTTATGCTCATATGTATGCATATAAGTCCTTTGGTTGATCTCTTACCCCTCAACCCCCACTTTCCGTCATAGATTGGACAGTCTGTTTGATGCTTCTCTGGTTCTATTTTTGTTCATCATTATATTCCATAAATGAGTGAGATCATGTGATACTTATCTTTCTCTGACTGGCTTATTTCACATAGCATAATGCTCTCCAATTCCATCCATGCTGTTGCAAATGGTAAGAAATCCTTCTTTTTTACAGCAGCATAGTATTCCATTGTGTAGATGTACCAGTTTTCTAATCTACTCATCTGCTGTTGGGCACTTAGGCTGTTTTCAAACCTTAGCTATGGTAAATATGCTCCTATGAGCATAGGGCTGCATATATCCTTTCTGATTGGTGTTTCTGGTTTCTTGGGATATATTACTAAAAGTGGGATTACTGGGTCAAATGGAAGTTCCATTTTTAATTTTTTGAGGAAACTCCATATTGTTTTTCACAGTGGCTGCACCAGTCTGCATTCCCACCAGCAGTGCAAGAGGATTCCTTTTTGTTCACATCCTCTCCAGCACTTGTCATTTGTTGATGATAGCCATTCTGAACAGGTGTGAGATGGTACCTCATTATCCTTTTGATTTGCACTATCTGCCTTTCTTCTATCCTTTCTCTACTATGAGACTGATTCCCCTCCACGCCCCCGAAACATAAGTTTGATGATATAAGTTCAGTTTTATATATATATATATATATATATATATATATATATATATATATATATTATTGATTTTGGAGACAAAAAGAGAGAGAGAGAGAGAGAGACAGACAGAAACATCAGTGATGAAAGAGAATCATTGATTGGCTGCCTCCTGCATGCTCCCTACTGGGGATCGAGCCCATAACTGGGCATGTGCCCTTGACTGGAATTGAACTCGGGACCCCTCAGTCCACAGGCCGATGCTCTATTGACTGAGCCAAACCAGCCAGGACTATCAGTTAAGTTTGTAAAGCTGGTCAGTAGGGTCCCATCGCCTTCACTGTGAAGCTGAAACTTTTACGTGACTCATTTCTGGCTTTGATTTTCTTCCTTCAGGTCCCTACGGTTGCCCTTGTTCCAGTCTTATTTTCACTTAATTTTATAGAATCATGATAGGAAGTTCTCATAGCCTAGAATGATCTACCACCGCCTTGCTTGCCTGGTGACTCCTTCAGCTTCCCTCTTAGGCTCAGAGTTCACGTGGTCTTGGAAGTGTTTTCCCATACATTGGCTCTGCACTCTCGAGTTAGGTGTCTTTCCTCTCTAGTTTCATTATATCCTTCACATTTGTATTCTTATTGCACAGTGTTTTAGTTTTCTTGCCTCTTTCTCCACTGGAAACTTTTTGAGAGCAAGAGTGGTGTATCTTATCGATCTTGTTCACTGTGTCTCCTAAGTAGAGGAAGCTCAGTAACTGTCAGGTGAGTGGCTGACTCAATGCACAGACTACCAATAGCCTGCATTAGAGTATACCCTGGTCTTTTCCTCTTATTCCTCCTTGCTACCGGAGTTTTCTTTCTAAAATATAAATCTAATCATTCAGTCTGTGGCATAGGAACAATGGCCCTTGTTTGTACTAGTAGGTACATCTCTGAGGAAGTTACTGTCACTTGCCAACATGGTCTTCCTGACTCTGTTTCTTTAAGGTGAGCTTTTAAAATTCTTAATTTAGGGAAGTCTCTTAGTCCCTCGTGTTTATTTTTATTTTTTTTATTTTAAATTTCTGTAATAGCATGGCTCAGTGATTGAGCATCAACCTACGAACCAGGCAGTCATGGTTCGATTCCTGGTCAAGGGCATTTGCCTGGGTTGCAGGCTCCAGCCTCAGTGTGGAATGTGTGGGAGGCAGCCGATCATTGATTCTCTCTCATCATTGATCTTTCTATCTCTCGCTTCCTCTCTAAAATCAATAAAAGATATTTTTAAAAATTTCTGTAATAGTATTTCCTTTTGCCACTTACGTTATTAAATTGATTTCATAATCTGCATAATTTAGGCTCAGGGTAGGGTAGGGAAAAATTTGAAGAAATTTATGTGGCACTTGAACTGACTCTGTACACATAGCACTGTAATTAAGTGAGCCAGGTGTCCTAAGGGTTGTTTACACACTTGGGTTTCAGTTCTTGTCCCAGCAATTGTAGCTGGTGTCCTTGGGCAGTCCCTTACCCTCTTTGTCTTGGTTTCTCTATTTGTAAACAGATACTACTTCCTACCTCATGGGTGTTTGTGTGGATTAAGCGGGTTAATTATGTAAAGTGTTTAGAATACTACCTGACACATAGAAGTGCTCAGTAAGTGTTAGCTATAATTATAATTATGAAACTTATAATAATTTAACCCTGACAGCAATCATCTGAGATTTCTATTACTATCTTTATTTTAGAGGGAGAAAAAAACAGCCTTAGAGACGCTAATTCACTTGTCCAAGGTCACCCAGTAAACAAGTGGCAGACTCAAATCCAATGGTCTCATTCTGAAGCCTATACCATGTTGTCCCTGAAAAAGAGATGAAGGTATTGAAACAACACTAATGTACATTCCAAAGTCTATCATTAGGAAGTTTTCAGGTTTTATTTGATCTGAGAACATTGACTTCTGACAGATGATTCAATGGCATTTCTAGAAAAGTATGTTCCGTTATGATGTAGAGGAGGAAGAGGCTCTTGTAGGAAAAAAAATTCCACTGTGAGGTGATGGATGTTTGGATGAACAGAAAGAGGTGGGCTCGAGGAATAGCACAGGTCCTGTCAAGGAGTCCTCAGAATTGTGCCTCTGCAAGCTGTGGATGCGAATACTGCATTCCCCAGGCGAAGGGAGCTCTGCCCTGTTATGAATTGGGAGTGAGCAGGAATGCTGCCAAAGCCCCATCCAAAGGGAGAGAATGGTATTTGGACTCTAATTTTTAGCTATGAATTTTAAAACCATGTGTTGGCAGAAGAATCAGAGCTAAGTGCCTTCTTATCCACTAATCATAAAACTAAGCTGAATTGCCTTGAGAGCAGTGCTAATAAAAAAGAAAGTCACATTAGTTCCAGTTGTCTTGCTGTTTCTTGGTCCTCTAAAGCTCTTTGCATATACATCCCACATTGAACGTAGACCCGATTTGACAGTGCAGTTTGAATGGCAGCCTTGCTGTGATCTGGGAACAAATATTTTTGGCAACTGTGATTTTTTTTTTGATAGCGCCACTTAGCAGCATATGCTGTCTTTCAGGTTATCTGCATTTTCTGTCATAAGCTCTGTGCTTTGTTGTGTGATTGTCATTCCTCTTTTGGGTTTTCTTTTTGGAACAAACTAGATCTTCGATGCTGCCTTGTAACTTTATATGATTGGGATCTTTGGGCTACTCTGTACACAAAAGAGAAATATTGTTTATAAGTCCAAATATATGGCTTCCAAAGGAACTGTTACTTATATAATTATCCACAATATGATTTTCTTCACATCTAAGAAGAAACTTGAAGAATATCAATCATTTCATTTCATTCTGCAAAATTGGAAACATTATTTTGTGTCTTCTTCAAGGCATTTTGTTTTCAGTCTTTAAAAACCAATCACAGTCTTCTGTGACCGACAGTTTTGAAGATCACTACTGAATGACCAGTTGGGTAAGGCAATGTGACATTTCTAAAATCTTTCAGGTCCCTCTTTTACTTGATTCAAAGATTAAGTAGTCATTTTTTTGGCTCCTTTATTTGGTTTAAAAAAACATTTAAAAGTTTTCCTGCCCTGGACGAGTAGCTCAGTTGGTTAGAGCGTCATCCTGATATACCAAGGTTGTGGTTCGATTCTTGGTCAGAACACATACAAGAATCAGCCAGTGAATGCTGGTGGAAAAACAAATCAGTGTTTCTCTCTCCCCCACCCCTTCCTCTCTCCCTAAAATCAATAAAATAAAAATTAAAAAATATTTAGAAGTTTTGGAACAAAGTAGGAACACTTTAAAGATGTCTATTTTCCTAACAGGATGGCCTGTCATAGATTTATATATGACTGTAGTATATTTCTGATAAGGAACTAAATCTTCATGTTACCTTCACCCTTGTAGCTCAAGCACTCCAGAGTAGTAACTAGGAAATGAAGGTCATGACCCTGGATGTAAGCTTGCCAATATCAACTGTATTTCTATGATTAATATGCCAGGCGCTTGTCTCACTCAGCCAACACAGCTACTACAGACACTCGAAAGGTCCCGCTGTAAGCCCTCCTTCATGAAGGGACAATTTGGCTTTAGTTGTCACAGTTCCCTTTGCTAATTTGTGATTGACAGCTGACTGAAGACTACAATAAAAGCTGTGCATAAGACCAGAAACTCATTTCAGCCACCATTGCCACCTGACCTTTACTCATTTTTTCTAGAATTGTGAACAAAGAGGAATTCAAGCTTATTGTCTTCACATAGAATAACAAATGAGAGGCAGCAGACCACTGTACGGATACGAATTCTAGAAGCTTAGTTTTCCTATATAGATTACCTGAGCTTTATTATGAAATATTTTCTTCATCCTTTTTAAACACAATCTCATGAATAGGCTAAAAATCTGGGAGTTCTTCCAATCAGTGATAGCTCCTTTTATCCTGTTTTCCTGAAGGTACTGAGTTAGATTATTTGCAATGACAGGAAGTGTGAGATCTACAGTCACTAAAATTATTTATACAACATGGTCTAGAGCAGCGGTTCTCGACCTGTGGGTCACCAACCTGTGGGTCGCGACCCCATTGGGGGTCGAACAACCCTTTCACAGGGGTTGCCTAAGACCATCGGAAAACACATATATAATTACATATTGTTTTTGTGATTAATCACTATGCTTTAATTATGTTCAATTTGTAACAATGAAAATATGTCCTGCACATCAGATATTTCCATTACGATTTATAACTAGCAAAATTACAGTTATGAAGTAGCAACGAAAATAATTTTATGGTTGGAGGTCACCACAACATTAGGAACTATACTAACGGGTCGCAGCATTAGGAAGGTTGAGAACCACTGGTCTAGAGGTAAGGGAAAGGGAAGAAGAAAGGGGCGCAGTGGGTGTGCCGCTGTGTAGAATGAAAGCCTTTGTTGGTCTAGCTGCATGCTTTTGAATGTCCTCTTCAATGATTGGCTTTTCCCTGTAGAAACAATCTTTCAGCAATTCCTTTCCAGCTGGGAAGCTTAACTATCCTGAAAAGCACCGTGGTTGGCTCAACCATGGTCTCTGGGGTAATAAAGGGTTAGGGTAACCTCATGTTTAAAAGCATGGACTTGGACTCAGCAGACCTGGGCTGGGAATCCCAGCTTTATCATCTATCAGAACGGACAGTGTCCTGAGGAGTCCATGCTTTCCCTCCAGGAAAATGGGGGCTAATATCACTTTCCTCACAGAGATGGGAGAAACAAATGAGAAAAATGCCTTTCAGTTTAGTGTCTGAAACCTAGGAAGCATTCTATAAGTGAGGATCTCCTCACTAACTAGGAAAAAAATTAAAATGGCATATGCATATTTAAAAGCCCATTAAATTTCCCAAGTGGCTGCTTGAAAACAACCTATATTTGATAGCCCTGAAACCCGCTTTGGCAGGCAGTCTTCTCCTGAATCTTTTTTTTTTTTTTTTACACTGTCCTGGGATTAATGACTTTTTTTTTCTCTCACCCGAGGATATGTTTTCCAATGATGTTTAGAGAGAGTGGAAGGGAGAGGGAGAGACAGAGAGAAACACTGATGTGAGAGAGACACATCGATTGGTTGCCTCCCACATGTCCCCGACCAGGGCTGAAGCCTGCAACAGAGGTACATGTCCTTGACTGGAGTTGAACTCAGGACCCTTCAGTCCGCAGGCTCATGCTCTGTCCACTGAACCAAACTGGCAAGGGTGGGATTAATGACTTTTTATTAAGTAGTTAATAAGTGCTAGACATTTTTCTTTTATTTAGGCTTTTACATTTTATTACTATTTTTTTTAATCCTCATCCGACAATATGTTTCTTACTGATTTTAGAGAGGGAGGGAGAGAAAGAGAAAGAAAAACATAGATGTGAGAAAGAAGCACCAATCAGTTGTCATGTGCCCTGACCGGGTATCAAACCCACGACCTTCTGGTGTGCAGGACTACGCTCCATCCAGCTTAGCCACCTGGTAAGTATTTTATATGCATTAGTTCATTTCATTCTTATGTCAGTCCTGTGAAACGGGTATTCTTATCCCTGCTTTACAGACAGGAAACGTAGCTGTAGAGAGTATGAGCATGAGTTATTTTCCCAGTAACTAGCGAATGGTAGATCTGGGGTTTAACTTCAGCTGTCAGGGTCTGAGTTGTTACTTGTCATTCCTTATCCTGTTAGCTCAGATGCCATCATCTGCTGACTCACATGCTCCCACATTTCCGTGTTCCACAAAGTCTTTTTAAAAGCTTTTGAAATAGCCCTCACTTGTTTGAGATTTACTGTCTCTGGCATGGGCATACATCCTTGCTAACACCTTTTCTTAGGTGTTCGCAAGATGGCTTTTCAAATGACTTTGGTGTTATAGGTCATTTTTTCTTAGCTGAACCTATCAGTGTATTGAAAAGGAAGGGAGTGGACAGTTTTTCTTGTTTCTCCATAGTTCATCAAATACGGTTTTGGGGACATTGTAACAGTAATTATTAGGTTTATTTAGGAAAGTAAACTAAATGGTATATTGGTAAAATGGTCACAGATATAAAAATATTCTTAAATCAGCATAAAATATTTCTAAATTACAGCTGGCTAACCAATCATTCTATATTGCATTTACATGCCAGTGGTTCAGATAGTTAAAAAACCTTCAATATTTGTTTATTGAAATTCACAAGAGAGGAAAGTTGAGCCCTGAAATCAAACACACCTGGGATTTGCATATTAACTGTGCAACGAGCCAGCAATGTGTGACCATGGGAACACCACCTAAGTGGAGTAGGTTTTCTTAACTGTAAATTAGAGATAATAAAAATGACCATGTAGGTTTGTTTTGATGATCAAATGGATTTACACTTCAGCTAGCATAGCTCATATGAGGCTCTGAATTATTGGTAGCTGCTGTTTCAGCTATGACACATTTTATTGTTATTTAACACTAGAGGCTTGGTACACAAAATTCATGCACAGGTGGGGTCCCTAGGCCTGGCCAGCGATCAGGGCCGATAGGGCCTTCCGGTTGTGGGCTGGGGCCTTCCTTCATTTCGTGCTGCCCCTAGTGGTCAGCACACATCATAATGAGCAATCGAACTTTGGTCTGCCAGTCGAACTCTTGAGGGGACACTTTGCATATTAGCCTTTTATATATATCTCTACAAAAGAGGACACGTCACATCCCTAACAGTGTACACTTTAGTTTTAGAAATATTATAGGCAGCTTTATTTTAATAGACATAATAATACAGTGAGATGGGTGTTATTGGAGATTCTGGAGCTAAGAAAATGTTATCATAGTCCTTCAGGTGTAGTCAGAGGCACTAGTGTTTTGTGAGTTCCTAATTAGTTTTGGCATCTCCCAGTGACTTACTGGTCAGTCATTCACCCATGTACTAATCCAACATTTATTCGGATTCCTGGGCACGGTGCTGGGTGCTGTTGTCCACCTTGAGCTTCCAGGGTTTGTTTATTAATTTATCAAGTTTTTTTCCATGAATTAGCAATAAGCGAATAAGGTAACCAAAATTTTCTGTGGCCATTTTTCCCTGTCTTCCACAAGGAAGGAGCATTAAATGTGCATTAGACTTATGGGCTTAGCGCTCTGGAGGCCCTATTTGATGTAATTGTAACTCAGGCCCTGGCTTGTCGCTAGAGCAAAATCCAACTGTGAGCCTTCCGAAATCTTAATCTGGTTAGCACATTGGAGCACTTACACTCTGTTACCTACCAGAACATGTACAGCTCATTTGGTATAATGCATCTCAGGGTGAGATGAGCCTCTGCTTTGGGATTAAATTCAGGAGAGAATGTGTTGGGGAGTGACTCTGTGTATGTCTGAGAGCCAGCATATGTGGCCTATCACCTGAACCCAACTGAGTGATAGTAGGAGGTGCGGAAGCAGTGTAGTCAGGCAGTAGGATGCCTGGGCTGCAAGTATTGCTTTTAGTTAACAGACTTTAGTGTTGTAGATGGGGAAACTAAGGTTTAGAGAGGATGATGGATTTCATGCAAACTATTAAACCAGCTGGTGGCAAGCTTGCCTTGAATGCACCCAAAACATCCTTACCTGGGCCTTGATGTTTGACTGTTTCCTGTACCTGGGATTATAGTCTTTCTATTGATATTTGCATGACTTAACTCTCTCACTTAGATCTGTAGTCCCAATCCTTAGAGTTCTCCCCCACCATTCTAAGATAGCATGCTTTCCTACCCCTCTTTATTCCCGTATCCACCTTTATTTTATTTACAACACTCAGCACCACCTTACATTGTGTTTTATGTCTATTAAAATATGTGAACATTTGTTTGTGTTTGTCTTGTCTCCTCATCTAGGATGTAGATGAAGAGACAAAGGCAGACTTACCCTCAATGCCTAGAAAATGCCTGGTACATAGTAGGTGCTGAATAAATATTACTTAAGTTAATAACACACTTATTTGTTTATCAGATGTTTGTGTCTATGATTACCAAATATGATGCTGGTTGCCAAGGATATAGTTACAAATAGGATATGGTCACTGTTGTCAAGATTTCATTTTCTAGTGAAAGAGAGACAAAACCAGAAAACTCTGTGTTATACTCTGTGATAGAAATACTGATAGGGTATCCTGGAGAAGGTGATATCTGAGCTGAGCTTTAGAAGGAGCTGAGAGGCAGCAGCTGGAGGGAGTTGGGGTGTGGTGGGAGGGTTGGGCAGGGGAGGCCTACCAGGCCGAGAGAACTACAGCTAGAAAGGCCTAGAGGAGCGGGTCATCCGAGCATGTTAGGAATTACATACTGAATGAGTAGATCTTAAAGTTTTATCCAAGTTGAATATATACATTTTTAGATATAACGATGAAATAATCAAATATATACTTATGTATTTGGCTATACTAAGTGTCCTATCATATAAAGTGATTTATGGGAAATAACTGCTTTTTCTGCTGTAATCATTTTGAAACACCTTACACTTTTCATGTGTGTCTTCCATGTCAGTATTGTCATAAATAGAATGCCGTTGGGCTATCTAACATAGTTCTCCAGAACTTATTGTATTAAATGTTGGGGCCACTCATTTATTCATTAATAAGCATTATAGAGCAAGTCCTTTATGCAAGGCACGGTGAATAAAAGCCCTTCTGCTCAAGAATGGAGTTTCCATTTTGAATGTATGTGATACAGTGCTTTTTGGATATGGATATGTTACTGACAATGTTATCTCCACATATATCTATCTGAGGACATTGAGGAAACTGTTTTTGTTCTTTTTCTTTCTGACAATTACACATGCCCATGTTTCTAAATGAATGTTCTGGTACTGATGTAATTGGATTGGTCAGCTGAAGCCATTCTCCGCTGATTTCCTATCACTCTGGTTTAGGATTTGGTGCTGTTATCCCTCTACCCTCTTTGCTTCCCAGTCCTCCTCTCATCCCCATGGAGTTGTATTATATTTTTTTCTCTCATCACTATTCATCAAATATTATTCACAACTGGGAATTGTTATGCAGTATGATTACATCTCCTTCATTTTGCTTCTCCTGAAGAGAATGCTGATGTGCTTATCCTTATTTAGTTTTCACTCTACCAATTGCAAAATTTTCTACGCTATCCAAAAGCCTCTCAGCACAGCCCCCCACATGGTTGGTCATGTTCAGGAACAGAACTTTTCTGACTGTGTGTGTGTGTGTGTGTGTGTGTGCGTGTGAGATCTCATCTCTCTGGAGACCTCCGTCCACTATCTGGATGGATTACTCAATAGGCTGCCTTCCAGATCTTCCTGAAACTTCCCCTTTGGTGTGTTATCCTGGGCATCATTCCCTTTGCCGTTTCTGAGCCATTTCCCCTGTTACCAAGATCTATCTCTCTCTTTCTTGGTTTTTTCCTTGTTTCAGTGGAACACGTTCTCTAATGAGAATAACAACAACAACAACAACTCCTCCTTGTCCTCCCTCAGATTAAAAAAAGTATGGCAGCCAAGTGCACTGTGATGACAGCCCTCAACAAACCTGCCACAGGGCTGCAGTCTGAGCAGGATTGCCCTCTGGGGCTGGCACACACCTCTCATCCTGAGACTTCTGTTATCATTGGGGAATTCCCTTCCCCTCGCTCCTTCCTAGTGGAAGCCTCTGTTTTCTATGACCTCATCCTTCTTGTTTTTGGTACAGTATCTAATGTTGAGGAAGCACAATAACACCCTGAGAGACCGTGGTATATGTGAGGAATATTTTCTGAATTCTAGAATTTTGAAAAATGTCTTTTCACTCACCCACTTAGTTGATAGTTTGGGGAAAGAATCTTAGTTTTTTGGTGCCTTTGTTCTGTTGTCTTGGTTTTTGATTCATGTTAATTTCACCCTTTGTGCTGAGAACTCAGCCTTCTTGATCTGGAAGTTCAAGTGCTTCCTTTCTGCCAGATGGTCTTGAATTGTTGATTTGCTTTTCAGTGTCTCTGCTCATTCTCTGAATTTCCAATTAGTCTGGTTAAAGGTAATTTCCAATAATCTTTTCCCTGTTGTCTGTGGGTCCACATCTCCTCTCTCTCTAACTTCTGGGGGATTTCTTGAACTTTATATTTTCCAACCCCTCCACGGAGTACTTCATTTCTGCTATCAGATTTTTAGTTTTGAAGAGCGATTTTGTTCTCTGAATATTTTTATAGCTTTATATTCTTGTTTTATGTTGTATCTTGTATTTTTCAGATCACGTTAAAGATGGGTTTGTTTTTCTGCATAGTCTATTGCTTCCAAGTTGCCTTTTAAATTTTTTTTGTTCTTTTTTTCTTTTACATTAGAGGCTTTTTTTCAGTCTCTGACAATCTTTATTTGAATGTATCTATATATAACTATATATTATTTAAATATATTGTCAGGGTCCAGGGCAGACAGCCCCCAAATAACCTATAATGTCATTATTGATTCCTCTCAATTAAAGTTACTTGACAAGCATTTGGAACAAGAAGGGCACATTGGCAATCCCTTGTCTCCTTGACTGTTGGAACTAAATCTCCCTGGTAAAAGGTGCTCCTCCTTGCTCCAGGAGGAGTATGAGAGACACCCTTATAGCTAGAGTTAAGCAATCCGGGGCTGGAAAGCTTACATAAAAAAACCTCGTTACTCCCTTACTAATTTACTAAACCCACACTTTGTTTAGATTCCTCACTAATGCTTACCCCGAACTAAAGTGCATTGGTCCTGTTATTTCCTCATGAATTTATTTTTCCTTCGTCTAAGAAGTATAAAAAGCTGGCTGGGTCATCATTTCAGAAGCATCATCTATGATCTCTTGTGCACTCATTTTAAATTGGTTTTTCTCCTCTTAATGTGACCTTGTACAATTTTATTAGTAGTCCAGCTATAAGAACTCAAGAAGCATAGAGCAGGAATTTCCCCCTTCATGAAAATATGCATATACAAATATTCACAACTGAGGATTGTTGTACAGTATGATTATATTTCCTCCCTTTCTTTTTTTTCCCTAAAGCTAATGATTTGTTTGCTTAGATAATTGCACAGTGCTTGATAATACATTTTATATATATAATCTAACTATATAATAGAAGCCTAATATGCTAAGTGTCAAATCATCAGTTCAAACAATTGAAGGGTAATATGCTAATGATATGCTAAGGCCGCTTAACTGCTTGCTATGATGTGCGCTGACCACCAGGAGGCAGATGCTCCGACCGGTAGGTTAGGTTGCTGCTGGGGTCTGGCTGATCGGGACTGAGCAAGATGGGCCGGACACGCCCTGGAGCCCTCCCGCGGTCCCTCCCCAGCTGACCAATCTCCTGCTTCCCTCCCCAGCCCCGATCCTGCACCGGTTGGGTCCCTCGGCTTGGCTTGTGCCCTCTTGCATTCTGAGACCCCTTGGGGAATGTTGGAGAGCTGGTTTCAGCCCGATCCCACTCAATGCAGGATCTGCCCCCTGGTGGTCAGTGTGCTCCCACAGTGGGAGCGCCACTCAGCCAGAAGCCGGCTCACAGCTGGCGAGTGCAGCAGTGGTGGCAGGAGCCTCTCCCACCTCTGCGGCAGCGCTAAGGGTGTCTGACTGCTGCGGGGAGTGGACCTAAGCCATCAGTTGGACATCCCCTGAGGGCTCCCAGACTGCAAGAGGGTGCAGGCCAGACTGAGGGACCTCCCCCCCCCAGTGCACAAATTTCTTGCAATAGGCCCCTAGTATATATATAAAAGGCTAATATGCAAAGTGTCCCCTCGGGAGTTCGACCGTGAGACCAGGAGTTTGATCTCTTGCTATGATGTGCATTGACTACCAGGGGGCAGCGTGGAACTTGGTGGGCGACCAATGGCAGTGGCAGGGCGCTGAGGGAACGAGGGAAGGGGCAGGCAGGGGGAACCGTGTGGTGGCGGTGCGCAGGTGGCAAGGGAAGGAGGAGGCAGGGGGGTGGGGAACCGCATGGTGGCAGGGAACTGCATGGTGGCGAGGGAAGGAGGAGACGGGGAACCTGATTGGCTCTGATTGCTGGCCAGGCCTAGGGACCCTACCCATGCATGAATTTCATGCACTAGGCCTCTAGTTGACTATAGTTAACCATACAAAATTTGTTTAGTAATTAGTGTGTGTGAGTGTGTGTGTATGTATAACTACATGCCTGTATATACAAAGTGCATACCCATATTGATCCTGTTATAGTCTTTATATTTAATTGTACCTGTGCCTATGTACATATATTTGCTATGTATAGAAAATGCACAAATCAAACTTGTGACTGAAATTCTGAACAGTGGTTATCTTCTGTTTTATATGCTCACTTAAGGAATTCTTATTTAGATTTTGATTCTTCCTTTGCTACTAGCTTTAGAATTAGACAAATTACAAAGATAAGTGGTTTTCTTCAGAAATAGTGACAATTGGATTAATAGCAAAGGTTTAGGCAAGAAGGGATTCTGCATTTCTACAATCTCATTTCTAAATAATTCCCAGTTAATCCATTAAAATCATTAAGGTCCTCTATAAATCAGTTTAATGACTGTGTACTCTAATGAAATAAAGCTCTTCTGCAGAATTTCAAAAGTTTCAAAAGCTTTTTTCTAATGAAACCCCAAATAATTTCTGAGAATTCAGAGAGACTGCCCCTACCCTATTCTTTTTGTTACAATGTGATTTGCATAATGAATGCACCAAGCTAGTAATTTTTTTCTATTGGTACTTTTTAAAAATTAGAAATATAACTTTATTAAAATGATATTTCAATTTCTTCTCTAACCTTTGCATTTCAGTCTTTTTCTGTTTCTTTAATAAAATAACTGTTAGTCAGAGCCATACTTTTATTACTATTACATGACTGGATCCTCATTTTCAGATATAATAAGAAAAGCTCTACACTGGTGTTGGTGATGCCACCCAAATTAGTATACTAGTAGACTCATAATCCTTTCAGTGGGAAAATAGTGATTTTTTATTTTTATTTTTTGTCTTCAACTCCATTGACTGATTTCCTAGTCTGAAACTACTGGATTCCATGGCCTCTTATTTTTTCCTTTAAAGTCTTCTAGTCCCCCCCCCCCCCCCCCCCCCTTCTCTCCCTACCCGCAAGTGATAAAGTCCTTAGATACTGTTTTCAGTCTGTGCTAAGGAAAGTTTTCCCTTGTAAAAAAAAGAACTCATTAAATGTATTAACCTTAGTGATGATATTTTTCCTGGCAATTTTAAACCCCCCCCCCCCCCAAAAAAACCCACAAAACTCTGTTGATAACATTGGTTTAGAAACATTAATGGTTTGCAGCTATCACTTTGTGTTTTTAATCCCAAAGTCTTTCATGGTAGCAAAAAGATTAATTGAATAAACTCCATTCTTTGTAATTTTGAGAGGTGGTTTAGCATCAGCTCTGAAGACTGCTTAGGGAAAGGTCAGCAAACGTATTCAAGTCACATATTCCTTTCAATTTAAGAAGCTTTTGCCCCATTTCCCTTTGTGTCTGATTTCATACACCCTTTTAAGCATTATAGAGATGACTTGATATGATGTGCCTGTGTAAAAACTGGCAACAACGTATTATATTTTGAGTAGGAAATCCTTTTAAGAGGCATAGGTACTAACATTTGTGTTGTCTATATCTAAATCAGGCTCTTAATTTCAGCATTTAGGATATATCACAAAAATATTTTACACAGTCATTGTGCTTTTTATCAGTAGAAGAGGCTTTCAAAATAAGATCATGATTGCATTTGCTCTGCTTCACCTCTGTGATCATTAGAATGCATATGAAAATGTTTGTACTAGTAAGAGTCTTAATGTGAATGATCACAAATATATTTTTATTTTATTTTACTCCATCCTCTAAAAAGTTTGCTTTATTTGCAGCTTGATTCTTTATCTCTTGTGCTGAGGTTAGGTACATAACTCCAGAAGGAGTGAGAAATTTGTTTATTGGAGAACCTTCAGGCACATTAAAAATGAATGAGACCTGGAAGTTTTCAACCAAAAGGAATTTCTAATATCATGGGCATGGGTGGTAATACATGTACATAATGAACTAAAATTATAATCCAAGATCTAAAAACCATAAGGAAGTTATTAATAGAATAAAGGGAAGCAAGCGTAACTTTTAAGGGGTCCATTTGCTGCTAATAATAGATTTGATGCTTCTCTATTAGGAAAGTATAAAGCTCTGAATGTAATTTTTGCCTCAATAAATTCCTAGTCAATAAGGAAAAAATTTTTTTTAATCCTCCCTAGAGGATATGTTTTTATTGAGTTTTTTTGTTTTTGTTTGTTTTTAGAGAAAGAGGGAGGAGGCGGAAGGGAGGGAGGGAGAGGGATAAACAGTGATGTGATCTGTTGCCTCCTGTATGCACAGTGATTGAACCCAAACCTTTTGGTGTACAGGACTCTCCAACCAACAGAGCCACCTGGCCAGGGCACTAGGGAAAATTCTTATTTGATGTGTCCCGCCCTTTTAGGAGCAGGCTGTAAGCTTAGTGACCTAATGGTAAGCAGCTAAGCATTTTGAAGGACTGATGGGTTTGCATATTAAACTACTGTAGAAATTTTAACCAGGAAGGAGTCCTGGAAACAATGCTATACCCCAAAGAGTTTGTCACTGCTAGAGTGCCAGACATTTTGGTAGGCAAAGGTACAGTGTGTGACTGATACTTAGGAAAATGTAGCAAATCATAAAACTATCACATAGAAGCTTTTGAATTGTGTAAAATTTACCCAATAATTTTTCATTTTAGCTACTTCATGTAATTCTTTGCAATATACTAGTGATTTTGGTGCTTAATTATGTTTGTAATTGTTAACACATTTCTTTAATCTCTATATTGATGTAATTTTTTTTTTTTTTACCCAACTCACTTTATAGTCAAATTTCACAGTGATATTCAGGTACATTTCAGAAATTTCTAATTCTCAGGACTTCAGAAAACTCTTTCAGAAAGTATATAGAATGTGCTATTCTTTGCTACAAAAATAATTCTGGGTGTTCTTGTAATTTAATAATGGAAACAGATATTTTATAGGTTAAGTGGGGTTTGTTAATATATCTTTTGTGAAAGAAATGATCTAAAAAGAAAATACTAGAATAATGTCTTCTAGTAGAGAAAAAGATTTCAGCACAAAATATGTGTTCTGTTCCATGTCTTCACATCCTAGATTATCTTTCAGTTTTAACTAACTTGAATCCATTTTGAGTTCTTTGGATATCTGTTTTGTGAATTTGAGTTTTCTCCTATAAAATGAAACTCATAATCCTTCTAAATATTAAGGAAGAGTAATAAGGACTCTCCAAGTTGGCTTGAGTCTTTGTCTCTTAGTAGGTGGCCAGCAGATGGAGTAGAGGCAGAGACCCCTTCTACAAATATACAGGGTTTTAGGTCCAAAGTCATATGCCTGAATCACACAGAATTACACTGCTGAGCAGCCTTTATTTTGTATACATTTAGTATAGTGTAGATTTTCTTACTGGACCAGTGTGTTCTGTGGTGATGTGTTTAGGGACATCTGGTCACTAAATAAGTGGTGCTGTGCAATCAATGACTCACCATCCCTGTGGCTTATGTTGTAGTTGGAGGTTTCTTTTTTCTGTGTGTGTGGCCAGAGCCTTTCCGTGTTTATTTGAATTACTTTAATTTTTTTAGGATATGGCCAGTAAAATGTATGGTTTCCTCACAGCTTTTCTTGTAGGTTTGGTGTAACGTCACCCCCCTCCTCCATGATTCAGGCAGGTTACGGTTAGGTTGTATGTGAGGGCTGATTGTGTTGGACACTAGTGAGGGGAATGTGCTTTTAATTTCTGCCACACCTTGCTCGTCTTCCCCTCAGTGAATAGGCAGTTGAGCCTCAGGGCTGCCTTATTTCAATTCCCCAGACCTTGGAAATGATGTCCTTTATCATTATTTCTAATGAGAAATTTGTTTTATATGTAAGCATTTTAAGTTGTTTTCTAAGCTTACAAGACATGAGACTGAAGTAGTGCCTAAAGTTTAAAATATGACTCATAATTATGCTAGCCAGAGTATAAATCTGCTCATACTTCTTTGTCATGAGTAAAAGCCTAATTTTTGAAATGGTTTCAAATCATATCCTGTGTATTATGCGTATCTTTTCGTTTTAGGTTGGTAAAAATCCAGATTTTGGAGTGAAAGCTAAGTATTATACTGTATAAATATATCTAAATCCATTCACTGATGCCCCCCTTCCTTTGGTTTAGTTGGGTAGATTTCCTAACTAATAAATACTAGGTTTAGCAAATCCCTAACCTTGCTGAATATTTGATCCTCAGGAATTTTAAAACCAATTGGCAGTCTAGGTCACTCTATTCAGAGTCCTGAAGTAGTGGTGTGGGTAGGTTTTCAGTATCGATATTTTTAAAAAAGCTTTTTGAAGATTGTGATTAGCCAGGTTTAGGAAACTCGCTGCTTTTTAATTCTGTTAAAAATGATCACACTAGCCTCTTAGTGGCACCTCGTCTGCTTGGTTTTAGTCTTGCACAGCAGGTTGAAATCTGCTGTGGAAATTTCCTTTGCGCATCTTTTCAGACAGCACTGAAAAACTTCAGTTGGAGGGGACTGGAACCATGAGACACTATCAAACCCTAAGAGGCACCAATAACTAAGCAGAAAAACACAAGACAGTCCAAAGAACATAAGGGAGATATTATCAAAGACTAAGAGTGTGGACTAGAAGATGAAAGACAAATGAAAAATAGGATGCCCAGTTACATGTTAATTTTAGGTAAATAATGGATATGTTTTGGTATAAGTATGTCCCAAATATTTCATAAGACATATTAAAGTTTGAGATAGAGATAATAACATTTTATACTAAAAATTACCTCTTGTTTATCTGAAATTCAAATTTAATGGGACATCTTATGTTTAATTTGGCAGCCCTACCTGGAAGCCCAGTGGTGCCAAAGGGGGCGATGGCATACTGTTTATAGACTCAGCAGTACAGCGTTCAACCAGACTAGCCCTAGGAACACGCTTTATTTTAAAATACATTTCTGTTTGTTGTTTTCTTGCTAATTATTTGAAAGCTAACTTTTTAATTTCTTGAAAACTAACTTATAGAATAGACTCCTATTTGCTTTTCCCTCATAATGGAAAAATTGTTCTATATTCCTCTTTTGTGACCTCACTTGCTAAGCAAATGTACTAAACATTTGCTTTTTACTTATCAGCAATATTCTGTCTATGACTTCAAAATTGCTTTTAGAATCCAAAAATCGAAAGCAAATATTTATGCTATCCTGGTCTAGATGTTCATTTATTTTAATGTTAATCTTAAAGGAGTCTTTTATCCACTTAATCTTCCCAAATCCTTGAATTTTCTAATATAAATAAGCTTGCCATGATGTCTTAGAGGTAGCATAGCATTTTTGCTAGCTAAATTTTGTAAGGTTAAAGAAGGAAATAAATATGAAATAATTTTCATTGTTTAGGGAATGATGTGATCCTTGCATAGTTTTGCCTCTAAATCAGCGGTTCTCAACCTGTGGATCGAGACCCCTTTGATGGTCGAATGACCCTTTCACAGGGGTCGCCTAAGACCATCCTGCATATCAGATATTTACATTACGATTCATAACAGTAGCAACATTACAGTTATGAAGTAGCAACGAAAATAATTTTTATGGTTGGGTCACAACATGAGGAACTGTATTTAAAGGGCCAGAAGGTTGAGAACCACTGCTCTAAGTACATGGATATATATGCAATAATTAATACAATATAATTTATTTGAAATAAATTACTTAAAAATTATTGCAGCTAAGATTTCTATTTTAGATACAGACTAGAATTTTGTTATTTATTAGGGAAATAGTGTTAAGGCATTAGAAGACATTAATAATTTTGATCTTTCCTATGAAGTTTTCTAGTTCAGGCCTCATTATTGGGAAGGTCAAGGTTGGGACAGAACAGCAGTGCTAGTTGCCTACACAGTAGCCTTTCTCCAGCTTCCTTAATAGGCCCTTGGTTTTATTCTGGTATCAGTGCCCATTATTCTGCAGGAGTGGCTGGATTCCTTAAGTCCCCAGGGTGACTGTTGATTGGTCAGTCATGATGTTCTCTTTCCCTTTCCTCAGTGGTTTCTTGAGGAAGGACACATGGGTCATTGCTGGCCAGTGACATGTGGGAGGAGAAATCTGCTGGAGGGTGTGCTGTTTCTAGGGAAGTTTTCTCCTCACTTTGCCCCCTTTTCAGAGTAAAAATACTTTCTTCTTCAGTCTTTATTGTTGTGTGAGGATGCTTTGCATAGAGTTAATATGGATTTCTTTGGAGGCAGTAAACCTGAGGACAAGCCAGCACATGGAGGCTATAGAAAGGTAGGAAAGGCTTGGGTCCTGTATGCCTTCATTGAGCGGCTGAATTGAATGACTGTAACCCTCTTACCTTTGGACTTCTTCAGATATCCTATATAATAAAAGGCTAATATGCAAATCGAATGAATGGCAGAACAACTGGTCGCTATGACACGTACTGACCACCAGGGGGCAGACACACAATGCAGGAGCTGCCCCCTGGTGGTCATTGCACTCCCACAGGGGGAGCACTGCTCAGCCAGAAGCCAGGCTCATGGCTGACAAGCACAGCGGAGGTGGTGGGAGCCTCTCCCACATCCATGGCAGTGCTAAGGATGTCCAACTACCAGTTTAGGCCCACTCCTTGCCTAAGCTGTCAGTTGGACATCCCCTGAGGGCTCCCAGACTATGAGAGGGCGCAGGCTGGGCTGAGGGACCCCCCACCCCGAGTGCACAAATTTTGTGCACTGGGCCTCTAGTGTGATAATAAGCCCTTTTATTGTTTCATTGGCCATTTGAGTTGGAGTTTCTGCAGTTTTCAGTCAGTTGCCCCTTAACAAAATTAAAGGAGTGAGGTGGACCTTAAATGCTTATCTTGTTAGATTCTACCACTTCAGAGGATGACTTACCAAAGATGAGAAAGTCCCTTCCTCTTCTCCAGCCTTTATAGATATCCATGTCTAATTCATGATATAGCTACTTTAGGAAGAAAGTAGGAACGTCAAACATTTCTGGGGAAACCAAGTTTATGTGATAGTTGCTGCTTTCAAAAACAGCTATCCCAAATCACTTACTACCTGGTGGCAAAGGCTACTGTGTGTCTTGGAGCTGGTCAGCATGTTTAAGCTCTTAGGCCAGCGTGCAGTGGTCTGCTGCAGAGTTTGTCTGATTTCTTGGTAATAAACATGAAATCTCTGTTTCTTGCAAATGTGGCTTCCGCATACGGAACTTTGCCATGAAATGCCAGATGGTATTGAGGCACCACGTTCTTCCTGCCTGAGAACAATATCATCTGCAAACAGAACTCCTTACACTGCAGCGCAACAAAAATCCTTTGCTGTTTCTCAGGCCTCACTGAGTCTGGCCATGAACTTGTTATTTGGACAACACACAAACTGTCTTGGGATTCTTAGACTGTCTGTTCCCTACTCCTCACCCAAGTTACATCACTGCTAGAGTCATTTGTCAGTGGTTATGACAGGACACATCCCAGACAAGCAGTCATACATGGTGATACCCTCTTTCACTATGGATTTTCTTCCACTGTGAATACTTATCAGCAGACATTGGACTTGGTGGGAAAGGGGGCTATACAGATAACTGGCATCACTATTTAAGGAATCTGTACCGTAGTGAGGAGACAGCCATGTTAAGCAAAGGATAGATGTATGTATGAGGTACAAAAGTAATACAGAGAGGATGGGATGGCCTTATTTGGGGGGGGAGGGCAAAAGGAAAGTTAATAGGAGGTTTTATCTGAGTTATGTTCAAAAGGATGAAAGGATATTCCAGGTGGAGGTCAGTAGTAGTACGTGCCTGTTCTTAAAAGTTCCACAGTCTGCCTCTTGTAAGCTGCTGAACAAGCATGACAGGATGATGTTTTGGAGGTAAATGGGAAGAAGGGGAGCTTTCTCACCTCTTCAGCCTGATCAGACCATGTGGTTGGCTTTGCCAGGCTCAGGTGGTCTTATGTCTTGACCTGGGTGTGACGAATGTGACTTGAGGTCTCCAAGAAGAAATCCCAAAGGAACCCAAGTGGCTGAGAGCATTCCAGTCAGATGTACCTAGCTTTGCCCCCAACTTAGGTGAACTGGACTATTTTCTTAGCTTCTTTGTGTCTTGATTTTCTCCTATTTGGAACAAGAACTCCACCTCCTGGGGAGAGTAAAATCATCTTTATGAAGAGTTCAGAAATGTACTTATTATGCAGTAAGTGCTCAATTAATATTAGCTATTATTACTAGGTATTAAACTATATACTTATTAAGAGTGGTCAAGGGGAAATCAGATTGTTTCAAAGACAGATTCCTCATGATATACGTTGATATAGTCACTAGAAGTATTTGTCAGAATGCACTGACTAGAAAGTTTAATGGCTTGTGACAGAATCTTCTGACTTTGCAGGACCATTGTTGGGGTCCAACCCCAACGGGTCCAGGGATCCCCAAAGGTGCGGACGGAGTCGGCAAAGAATGAATGACATGGAAACTGGTTTTAGTTCATCAGCATAGCGAGGTTCTCCCTCCAGGATCTCCAGCGAAGTTCTGGTCAGGATCTCCAGCGAAGTTCTGGTTAGGAACTCCAACCAAGTTCTGGTCAGGATCTCCAACCAAGTTCTGGTTAGGAACTCCAACCAAGTTCTGGTCAGGATCTCCAACCAAGTTCTGGTTAGGAACTCCAACCAAGTTCTGGTCAGGATCTCCAACCAAGTTCTGGTTAGGAACTCCAACCAAGTTCTGGTCAGGATCTCCAACCAAGTTCTGGTGCCATGTTCTCTCGCTAGGTTCTCCAGCCAGGTTCTCCAAGTTCTCCAGCCAGGTTCAGTCACCAGGTTCTTTAGCCAGGTTCTATCCAGGTTCTTTTGCCATGTTCTGTCTAGGTTCTCCAGTGAAGTTCTGTAGCCAGGTTCTGTCCAGGATCTTTTGCCATGTTCTGTCTAGGTTCTCCAGTGAAGTTCTGTAGCCAGGTTCTGTCCAGGATCTTTTGCCATGTTCTCTGGCTAGGTTCTGGTTAGGATCTGATGAGGAGCTGATGAGGAGCTGATTATTATTGTCTTGTTACATCCGTATTTATACCAGCCGATTTTAATCCTGTCAATTTCTATTACAAAGGTTAGGGCGTTTCTTATCTCCATTCCAGGGAGTAAAGATTATGTAGCTTAAGGGTGATCGTTTGTAGTTAAAGTGATTAACTACCCGCCTGGCACTTAGTTAAGAGGTTTTATCCCCTCCTTAACTTCAGGGAAAAATCCCTACCTGGGAAAACAACCTTTCTCGGAGAGGTGACCTTGGTTAAAACACATAGCGCTAAAGGGAGCAAACATATTAAGAACAGTATGCCATATACGCCAGGTCCCTTGAAACATATGCTGTGCAGACATTTCTTCTCTGCAGCGACTGTGTCAAGCAGCAAGGATGGACTGGCTCCCGGCAGACCATAACAGGGCGGGCAGAGCATATGCTAGATGGATTCAAATTCCTGCTTTTTTCTTCATAGTAAGACTTCAAGTCTACTTGTTTGGGAAGCTTAATGGATCTTATCAGACCTTATGAGGGGAGGGAATGACTTGTGATTATAGTAAGAACTTATCAGAATGGCTCCTAAGATACCTATTTTTTTTTTTTTTTAACCCTCTACCCCCATAGTCATCTCCGAATTGCTTCATTGCTAAGGCTGGTATTATTTTATGATGATTTGTGTTTTAGTCAGGGTTCTCTAGAGAAACAGACCCAATAGGATACATAGATAAATATAAAAGAAGATTTATTATAGGAATTGGCTCATGCAGTTAATGGAGGTTGACAAGTTGCACAGTCTGCCCTCTGCAAAGTGGAGAACCAGGACAACTGATGGTATGATTTAGTCTGAGTCTGAAGACCCAAGAGCCAGGAGCTCTGATGTCCAGGCGCAGGAGAAGACAGACCTCCCAACTCAAGGAAGCGGGGAGGGAAGAAAGAGAATTCACCCTTCCATAGACCTTTTTGTTCTATTCAGGCCTCCAATAGATTTGGGTGATACTCCCTTTCATAGATGAGGGTGGATCTCTTTACTCAGACTACAGAATTAAATGCAAATCTCTTCCAGAAACACCTTCACAGACACACCTAATAATAGTGTTTTACCAACTACCTGGACATCCCTTAAGGCAGTCAAGTTGTCACACAAAATTAACCATCACAATTGGTTTGCCTTTGCTTTCGATGAGCTTATATTATTAAAGGGGACCATTAAAGGTTATTATCTTGGGTCCATTTCACTCTCAGAGATGCTATCAATGAATTAGAGGGTCCTCAAGCAAATTTTTGGAGTATAATGACCAAAAAGACATGCCAGTTTTTTCTCTTGCCTACTACCTATCACCATGTTCAGGAACATGAAACCGACCTATTGAATAACCAACTCCTCAGCACTTAACTTGATTGTCTTTTGCAGGACTAAGCTGAGTTAAGTCTGAGTCGAATAAGAATATGCCAGTGGGGTAAGGGGTCATGTAGTGATAGGGTAAAAACCGTGGGCATGGGTTCAGGAGACTAAGTTAGGTTCCTGGTTCTGTGACCTACTGATTTTGTAGCTTAACCTCTCAGTCTGTTTTCTATTCCATAATATGGGATTAGTAACACCTACTTCACTCTAACAATGAAAAAACACTAGGCAAATACTTAGATATTGCATTTTGGTGATTATTTGTTTTCTCTTCAGTTAGTCATATCATACATAGGACTTGCCACCAGTTTATATAATGTGGGGCCGGCTGCTGTCAGGCCACTCCTGTTTTACAGGTGAGGAAGGCCCTGGTCATATGTGTCCTCAAGGGAGACTTGGCCATCATACACATTTCTCTGTAACAGTGCTGTTCAATTGAAATATAATGTGAGCCACAGATATAATTTAAAACCTTCTGCCAACCATATTAAAACATGAAAGAATAGATGAAAGTTGTTTTAATAATCTATTTTACCCCAAGTATCCAAAACTTTTTTCTTAACACATCACCAATATGCAAGTATTAGTGAGATGTTTCATATTCTTCTTTTAGTTGCACAGAGTATTTGAGAGCTGGTATGTGCTTTAGACTTAGAGTCCATGTTGTCAACCCAGACCAACCACATTTCACATGCTCAGTAGCCCTGTTGGTTAATGACTACTGTGTTGGACAGCACAGCTCTGAGCAGTCTCGTGTTCATTGTTTATCTACATCTATCTTAAAATTCATTTTTGCCTCTAGCTTCTGCAATAGCTGAAATGAAATCACCATGTATTTCTAAAGTAGTAGCTAGAAGTTATATAGTATTTAATGTGTTAAGCACTTTTTTGTAATATCTTATTTACTACATTTGCCCTATTAAATATGTTATTACTGTCCTCATTGATTAGATGAAGAACTTGAAGCACTGAGGTTAAGTGACCTGCCTGAAGACCCTATAAATTGTGGGGGATGCTTGATAAGACTTACAGAAGTAATCTTATACCAAGACCTATGTTTTTCATCACTCACTCTGCTGCCCCAGTAGTCATATGCAGTCTTACTAATTAATGAAATAGGTAAAGATACCTTAGAGAGGCTTTCTTTTTGTTTTGTTTTTAAAACACTTTTTCTTATTTTTTATTTTATTTTTATTTTTTGTTAATCCTCACCTGAGGATATTTTTCCATTGATTTTTAGGGAGAGTGGAAAAGAGAGGGAAAGACAGAAAGAAACATTTATGTTATAGAAACACATCCATTGGTTACCTCCTGCACAAGCCTGGACAAGGGCCAGGACAGGGGAGGAGCCTGTAACCAAGGTGCATCCCCTTGACCGTAGTTAAACCCAGGACCCTTTGGTCCTCAGGCCAGTGCTCAATCCACTGAGCCAAACTGGCTAGGGCTCATTTTTTATTTTTCAATTACAGTTGACATACATTATTAGTTTCAGGTGTATACCCCAGTGATTAGATATTATGTAATTTACTAAGTGATCATCCTGATAAATCTCATACCCATTTGACACTATGCAGTTATTAGAATATTATTGACTATATTCCCTATGCTGTACTTCCCTGTGACTATTCTGTAACAACCAATTTGTACTTCTTAACCCCTTTACCTTTTTCATCCATACCCTTAACCCCCCTCCCCTCTGATAACCATCAGTATGTTCTCTGTATCTATGAATGTGTTTCTGCTCTGCTTCATTTATTTTTTTTAAGATTAATTTGTTTATAGATATACTAGAGGCCCGGTGCACAAAAATTTGTGCACTCGGGGGGGAAGGGGGGGTCCCTCAGCCCGGCCTGTGCCCTCTCGCAGTCTGGGACCCCTCGGGAGATAACGACCTGCTGGCTTAGGCCTGCTCTTGGGTGGCAGAGGGCAGGCCCAATCCCTAGGTGCAGCCCCTGGTCGGGCTCAGAGCAGGGCTGATTGGGGAGTTGGGGCGCCGCCCCCTGTCATGCACAGAGCAGGGCCCATCATGGGGTTGGGGAACTCCCCCCTGTCACGCACAGAGCAGGGCCCATCAGGGGGTTGGGGAGCTCCTCCCTGTCATGCACAGAGTAGGGCCAATAGGGGAGTTGGGGCACCGCCCCCTGTCACGCACAGAGCAGGGTGGATCAGGGGGTTGGGGCACCGCCCTCTATCACACACAGAGCAGGGCGGATCAGGGGGATTGGGCGCCACCACTGTCACACTCAGGGCAGGGCCGATGGGGAGGTTATGGCTCTACCCTGTCACACACAGAGCAGGGCCCGTGGGGGGGGGCGGGGTTTGGGTGCCCCACCCTGTCACACACAGAGCAGGGCCGATCAGGAGGTTGGGGCTCCACCCCCTGTCACACACAGAGCCGCAGGGTGATCAGGGGGTTTGGGCGCTGCCCCCTGTCACGCTGATCTGGTGCCAGGAGGCCTCACTGCTCCGCTGATCCCGGTGCTGGGAGGCATATTACCCTTTTACTATATAGGATAGAGGCCTGGGGGCCGGCTGGTTTGCCCTGAAGGGTGTCCTGGATCAGGGTGTGGGTCCCCACTGGGGTGCCTGGCCAGCCTGGATGAGGGGCTGATGGCTGTTTGCATCTGGTCACATACCCTTCAGGGTGGGGGTCCCCACTGGGGTGCCTGGCCAGTCTGGGTGAGGGGCTGAGGGCTGTTTTCAGACTGGCGGTTTTGACTGCTTTCAGGCTGGCGGGAAGCTCCCAACCACTCCTTTTTTTCTTTTCTTTTTTTCTTCTGGGCCAGCTTTAGCTCTGGCTCTAGCTCTGAGGCTTCCACTGCTGGTTTGTTTGCCGTTCTATAATCGAAACAATGTATAACTTCAGCTCTGAGATCCCAGCCGGCTATATTTGTTAGAATGTTTCAAACTGCCAGCTCAGAGGCCTGCAAGTCAGGCGGGGAACGTTGCAGTCTGCAGTCACGGGAGCAAGGAAGCCTCCCTGCTCGCTTCAGTGCATGGCTGCCGGCCGCCATATTGGCTGACAGTTAATTTGCATAAGGATACGCTGATTAGCCAATCAGAAGGGTAGCGGTCGTACGCCAATTACCATGTTTCTCTTTTATTAGTGTAGATATTTATTGCCATTTTATGGTTTATAATTTTTTATCTTTTTCTTCTTTTTTAAAAAGACCCTTTAACATTTCAGGTAATATTGCTTTGGTGGTAGTGAACTCCTTTAGCCTTTTCTTTTCTGGGAAGCTCTTTATTTGTCCTTTGATTCTAAATGATAGCTTTGCTGGGTAGAGTAATCTTGGCTGTAGGTCCCTGCTTTTCATTGCTTTGAATATTTCTTGCCATTCCCTTTTGGCCTGCATAGTTTCTGTTGAGAAATCAGTTGACAGTCTTATGAGAGCTCCATTGTAGGTAACTAACTGCTTTTCTCTTGCTGTTTTTAAGATTCTCTCTTCATCTTTAATCTTTTGCATTTTAATCCTGATGTGTCTTGATGTGGGCCTCTTTGGGGTCATTTTGTTTGGGGCTCTCTGCTCTTCACCAAATTAGGGAAGTTTTCTATCATTATTTTTTCAAATAGGTTTCCAGTGTCTTGCTCTTCTGCTATCATACCCATTGTGGTAGCTTTAGGTAATCTTACATTTTTATGATTGTGTAACGAACCAACTTTTCTTTTGTGGGAGCAGGTGAGCATGAGAGTAGATTTGGTCATCCTGGTAAGGAATAATCTCATAACAACCACCTGACATTTGTTTGTTCCTTCGTTCATTCTTAAAAAATATGGGTGTGCATGTGTATCACATTCTATAAGATAGACCAACGGTTCTCAACCTGTGGGTCTCGACCCCTTTGGGAGTCCAACTACCCTTTCACAGAGAAAACACATACGTAATTTTGCTTATATCTCATTGTTTTTGTGATTAATCACTATGCTTTAATTATGTTCAATTTGTAACAATGAAATTGGGGGTCACCACAACATGAGGAACTGTATTAAAGGGTCGCGGCATTAAGAAGGTTGAGAACCACTGTGCTAGAATTATTTTAGTATGGGATTAGAACTGTGAGCCAAAATCAAGTTCTTTTCCTAAAGCAGATTTTATTCTAATGGGGCTTAAATAATAAGGAAATAAATACATTGAAGCTATATATGACATAATAGACATGGAAAAACACCTCTTATTGGAAAAAAAAAGTGGGGCTATAAGGGAGGCAGAAATAATGGGTGTGACTGGGAAGAAAATAGACTTTAGATCAAGATACTAATTCAAATATTGCCCTGATGTCTTACTAGATGTGAAATCAGGGAAGATGCTTAATTTCTTTCAGCTTAATTTCCTCATTTGTAAAATGAGGATAAACACTTTATAGGAGACTTAGGGAGGTTGACACATGCGTGGAATGTGCCTAGCATTCATGGATTTAACATTCGTAGTGTCAGTATTACCACCCTCCTCCAAGACAATCCTGTAATGGCAAGTAATTTCGCTGAGGCTTGAATTAGAATAGTAGGTCAGTGAGAATGTGGATAGAAATAATTCACTTAGGCTGAGTAAGCCTAGCCTGGGGCCATTTGTCCACAATGCAATGGGATTTTGTTGTTCTGTACTCATTACTTAGTATACCTTTATTATAAAATATGTTAAAGTGGAATTTGCAGATTTGGAGCTTTTTAATCCCCCCTTTCAATACCGTGGAATGATAGATTTCAGTCTGCCAAAATAACTATTTTCAGTCTACCTCAGACACTTAGACTCAGGTGTTCATTGCCCAGTGGGCAATTACATTGGATAAGGAGTTTTTTTCATATAAAATAATATATGGAAAGAATATTTTAGAATTAATTAAGATAAACCTTACCAGTACTATTGCCTTTTTTCCCTGCTTGGGTATTTTATTGGGATTTGTATCAATTAGGATTTGGTTCAGAAGCATATGACACAGTAAACCTCAGATAAGAGTGATCTGTCCATAGATGGTTTATTTCTCTTCCATATGAAGGAAGTGGGAGGGTAGCAATCCAGGGTTGCAATGGCTGCTCCACATTGGGGAAGTCTCAGGTTCTGTTTATCTTGCTGTTCTGCTGTCCTCATGGGCCAAGTTAGTAGTTCCAGCTAGCACATCAAATTCCAGGAGGTGAGAAAAGAGAGAAGCAAAAAGTATCTGCTTCATCTACCTTTCATGGTTTCCTGGATGTCATGGCACTTTTGCTTATATCGCATTGGCTTTAACTTAGTCATTTGACCATGTGCATTGTCAAGTGAGGCTGGTATTTGTAGTCAAATGATGCATGTTTCAAATTCTGGATTTCTAGAAGAAGGCAAGAAAAGTTATTTAGATAGAAAATTATTAGAAGCAGTGCCTCCCAAAGGTTGTTATAATGTACTAAAGGCCTGGTGCAGGAAAATTTGTGCACCTTTGGGGGGGGGGGTCCCTCAGTCCGGCCTGCGCCCTCTTGCAGTTTGGGACCCCTTGGGGGATGTCTGAATGATTGCTTAGGCCCTCTCCCTGGGGGATTGGGCCTAAGCTGGCAGTCAGACTTCCCTCTGGCAGCCCTGGAGCCCTCAGGCAATGTCCGACTGAGGGGTAATGGGCCTAAGCCCTTAGTCGGACATCCTTAGTGCTGCACTGCTGCTGCGCTGGCCAGCCATGAGCCGGCTTCTGGCTGAGCAGTGCTCCCGCTGTGGAAGCACACTGACCACCAGCAGGCAGCTCTTGCATTGAGCATCTGCCCCTTGGTGATCAGTGCACATCATAGCGACTGGTCGTTCTGCCCTTAGGGTCAATTTGCATATTACCCTTTTATTATATAGGATAATAATGTGGTCAGGGCTCCTCTGTTACTCTGTTCTTAAAGGCAGTTTGGGGAGCTTCATTGTTTTAGACACATAAGCAACACTAATTTTTTGGCACCGGTGGTTTTATGTAGATCTTTTGACATAGGAAGGGAAAAAGAAAATAGCACTTTGCCCTGGCTGGTTTGGCTCAGTGGATAGAGTGTTGGCCTGTGGTCTGAAAGGTCCCGGGTTCAATTCCGGTGAAGGGCACATGCCTGGCTTGCTGGCTCAATCCCCAGTAGGGGGCATTCAGGAGGTAGCCAACCAATGATTCTCTCTCATCATTGATGTTTCTATCTCTCCCTCTCCTTCCTCTCTGAAATCAATAAAAATATATTAAAAAAGAAAATAGCACCTCTCTTTTACTCTTTCCCTATTATTATATTTTACTACGTTTCATTGACAGGCATTAAAACTAGGCTTTTGTGCATTTCAGAGACTGTTCCTGAAGTGACTCCTTTTACCTACTTGAAAGAAAAAGTATGTGATTCTGCCTCTTTAAAATACATGCACACACCACCACCCCACCCTCCATCCTCAGAGACACAGTACCCACCAGTCACCTGTGGAGTCTGTGATAGTTTTTCCTCACCGGGTGTCATGTGGCACCCACCAAGAGTGTCAAGGCCCGTGACGGGGTCCACAGGTGAGCACAGGCTCTGCACAGCAGAGGTTGCTGGGTCCTAGGTAGCATAATGGCTGGTCTCCTGCTGTCGTCGAGATTCTGGCATAAGTCTGCAGTTGATCATGACTTCAAATGAAAAGGCTAGAATCTAATTTGGACATTAAAAAAGAAGATGACAAAAAGTAAAACCTGGGAAATATAAAACATCTCCTTGAACTCTGGAAGTTGTGTTTTTTCCTGTGGCAATTGTTTTTATTATGGATAAATGATCACTGCCAGCCAGGATTTACACACTGTAGCTATTACTGTCAGTATTGGAAGTGTTCTTTTTAGAAAGCTAATCTCACCGTTGTATTTAGATATTTACTCAGGTATTCATGTTCTAGTTAAGCATCGGCAATTTAGTTTTTAAATTTCCCATAAGATAATTTCTGCTGGTTAAATGTTTCTTTATTATTTATTTATTTATTTTTAATCCTTACCCAAGAGGTGAGGATATTTTTTTCCATTTTTTAGAGAGAGAGTGGAAGGAAGGGAGGTGAGGGGGCTGGGGAGAGATAGAGAAAAGAGAGAGCCCTAGCTGGTTTGGCTCAGTGGATAGAGCATCGGCCTGCGGACTAAGGGGTCCCAGGTTTGATTCCGGTCACAGGCACACGCTCGGCTTGCAGGCTTGATCTCCAGTAGGGGGCATGCAGGAGGCAGCCAATCAATGATTCTCATCACTGATGTTTCTATCTCTTTCTCTCCCTTCCTCTTTGAAATCAATAAAATACATAAATTATATATATATATATATAGAGAGAGAGAGAGAGAGAGAGAGAGAGAGAGAAGAGAGAGAGAGAGAGAGAGAGAGAGAGAGAGAGAGAGAGAGAAACATAGATGTGAGAGAGACACATTGACTGTTTTTCTCCCTCAAGCATCCCACCCAAGGGCAGGGATTGAACCTACAACCCAGGTATGTGCCCTTGAATGGGAATTAAATCTGCCACCCTCTGGTGCATAAGCCGACACTCTGACTACTGAGCCACAACAGCCAGGGCAAATTTTTCTTTATTGTTGAAAAATGATTTAATCATTTCATTGGTAAACACAGTGCGAAGACAATAAATATATGGACAGAATTAAAATGTAGGCTGATTAATAATATAATCAAATGGTGTCAAACTGGATGAATTTGTGGAACGACATGTTTCCTGATTTTCTTAATCCTGAATTGATGAAGGTTTTTAAAGAGACCTGAATGGAGATTATGGCTAACACCTTATTATATTAGTGGGTATAACAAAACTAGGAGAGCTCTTTGCTCATCGTGTGAAGGAATTAGACTTGTAAAAAATATAATCAACTGGAACAATGGAGCAAATGAATCTAGCGAGGTGAAACATAACTTAGTGAAGCACTTGTCAGGATGTTTTAGAAATGTTTCTTGATTGTAATCACAATGTGAGTCAGTGGATGTGACTGCCAAGAAGAGTTAATTTGTTTTTAGTTTGGATTAGTAGACACAGACTGCTTAGGATGTGGGAAGTAGCCCTCCCACTTGTCTCTTGTGTCAGCCACACTATCCTTGGAAGAATCACGATCAATCTATCCGGTACATTTTAGGAAGGACATGGCTATTTTAGGAGTTTCATTTGCATAATGTTAGAGCTTTCCAAGTGCTTTCTTATACTTAGTTTTATTTAACTGTTTAATGCATAATTTATGGACAAACTGGAGAGTACCCTTAGGATATTGGGGGAACTGGCAAAATTTATTTCTGGGAAAGAGAAGACTCACAAATAATCCAGGTCTTGTCTTCAAGTTTCTGAACTGCTTGCTGTGTTGAAGATGGAGAAATCTGTTTTATCTTAGATAGCAAAAAACTAGGATTGTGGGGAAGTCATAGGGACATGGGTTTTAATTCTTTATAGCTATCCCAAAGTAGAATTGGCTTCATTGTGAAATAATAAAGCCGGGTGTGTGTGTGTGTTTTAGTTTTATTGATTTTTTATTTACAGAGGGGAAGGGAGAGGGATAGAGTTAGAAACATTGATCAGCTGCCTCCTGCACACCCCCTACTGGGGTTGTGCCTGCAACCAAGGTACATGCCCTTGACCGTAATCAAACCTGGGACCCTTGAGTCCACAGGCTGACTCTCTGTCCACTGAGCCAAACCGATTAGGGCATGTTTTAGTTTTAATGGGTTCAAATGGAGGCTCTGAAGCTATTTGCTATGGATTGTGTAAAAGTCAGTACATTGACTGGTTCCAGGGGAGTGTTGTCCATGGTGTGCTGCTGACATTGTTGTCTAGTTCCATGTGAGGTCCTGGTGTTATCTTTCTTCTGTACCAAAGCAAGCATGTCAAACTCGCAGCTGGCGGGCCACATGCCTCGTAGCCGGCCGAGAGTTTGACATGCTTGCTCTAGAGTAGTTGCCCTGATACATCAGCACCTCTGATGGAGACTTGTTTTAATTAAAACACATTACCCCCTCCCACCCCCCACCCCCCAACACACAAATCTACCTTTCTTGGAAATCATCAACCTTGAAACATTAATGAAGGGATCCAGTCAAGTTCAAATCTTCTACCTGAAAGGAAAAATTTAAAAATCCATTGGTTTGTTGTCCAGTCTCCCTACAAGATGATGAGATTGAAACTGCATGATGAGATTAAACTAATCATTCTTAGTTTAAAGATGTGCACAGCTGCCCTAACTGGTTTGGCTCAGTGGATAGAGCCTCGGCCTGCCAACTGAAGGGTCCCAGGTTCGATTCTGGTCAAGGGAATGTATCTTGGTTGCTGGCTCAGTCCCCAGCACTGGTTGGGGCGCACGCTGGAGGCAACCAGTCGATGTGTCTCTCTCACATCAATGTTTTTCTCTCTCTTCCACTCTCACTAAAAAAATCAATAGAAAAATATCCTTGAGGAATGATTAACAATAACAACAAAAAGATATGCACAGTTGCTATCATAATGTATATTAAATATAAGTTAAAATTTGTGCAGATAGAAAGTGTCCTGTGATTTAAAACCTAAAATGAATGAAGTAGTATAGGTTGAAAACACTTTTTCACCCCCGCCCCTTTTTTTTTATCTGTCCAGTTCACACATTTTCTGTCTGCATTTGGAAGCAAATTCAAATGCAAGTTCTGATTTTGCCTGTGTTCTAGTAGTGGTTTATTTTGCATACTGTGCTATAACTAGCTTCCTTCCCCCAGATATTTGAAGATCTTTTCATATCAGTATATAAGGGAGTTTTTTAATTCTTTTTATAGAACTAATAGTATTACCATTGTTTGAATTCTGTAATTATGAAAATTTAGGTTGTTGGCTTTTTGTTGTTGTTGCCTTAGGGCTGAGGTGAGGGATGGGTAGCTGTGGCTGTGCTAAGAGCCAAAATTAACCTAAATTAATTGCAGTTCCATTCAAGCTTTCCCCTTTAAATTGCAAGCCTTTAGTAGACTCCAGACTACAGAAATAGTTACACCAGGCAGACACTGCCAGTGCTCTGGTTGAGACACATTTCTGATGCTCACCATTCCACCATCTTCCCAGAATCCTTCCCCACTCATGTAGATTTAATCTGCCTTTTTTGGGGGGTTATGAATTAAGTTAGGCTTTCATAGTTTAGGAGTCATTTCTCTGAATGTATTCATTTTGTCAGTTTTTCTATTGGATTATTGGTCACATTGTTATCAATTTCTAGTATCCATGTGTTTGCAAATAGCTCTTAGTGACACCTCCCCCCCCTCCACCACCGGCTGAGATATCTCTCTGGGACTTCAGTTGCCCTCTGTGGGTCACGTCTCTGCCCCTTCTACCAGTCTCTATGCCGGCTCCACCTTCGGTCCTTGGGTATCAGGGTTCTCTCCTGTGAGTTTTCCGTTGATCATTCAGGAAGCCTTCTCATATTTCAGTTGTAATTCCAGCTTGTTCCTGGGAGCATGACCATGCAGCATCCTCCTACTCTGCCGCCATTTTTAATCTCCTGCAAATAGCTCTTTATGGTATGAATTATAAGTGTATGTGTATATATATATATATATTGTTTTCTTTAGTCTTTTCCAATGATTTTACTTTTGGTATTAAATAAATTGTTTAGGTAATTAAATTTATTACATGTGGATTTTGATTCATGGGTAGAACGTTCTTTCTCATACTAGAACGTAAGGAATTTTCCTTTTTCTTTTTTTTTTTTCATTTAGTATCTTTACAGTTTCATCTTTTTACATTAAACGTTTAATTCATTTGGACTGTAACCAGAGGTGTTATGCTCCAATTTAATTTCTTCTGTGTGGCTGCTCATAAAGGTATTTTATAGGACATTTCTGATTATATTTGTATCCATTTGTTGGGTATATTCCATTGGTCTCCTTGTAGGTGTAACATGCAGCTTATTTTGATCATGCAAACAGCATGTAAAGAAGTCTGTTTCCCCACTATTGTTCCCCACTGCTAGATTTTAAATTTCATTTCCTTTTTTCTCCCTATCTGTTTATGTGGCAGTGGGGACCTCTTCACTATACTAACAAAGTCTCCATTTATTGAGTATTTGTATATCACTGTAATATTTTTCACTTTATATCTTAAATGTAACTGCAGTAATTTTTATTAATTGAAAAGTTGAAGCCTGATATTTATCCAGGTGCCTCTGGCATGTTTTGTGAACGTGCCAACATTGGACTTTCCAAAAGGTGGGAGGCTCAAATATCCTTTCCTTGGTTTGTACCCATGAAATTTCCATGCCATAATCACCAAAAGTAGCTCATAGATACAATGGCTAGTTACACACTGGTAAACTAGAAATTGCCAAGATTTAAAGGAATTTTTAAAGAACATAACGTCTGATGAGAAAAAATTGAATGAAGGAATCCACTAGGTTTTAAATGCCTTTATTTATGAAATGAGGGGGTTGGGAAAAAAGATAGTTAAGGTCCCCTCCAGTTCATTGTTATTCCCACGTACATGTCCATCTCCATTATTTTGTCTGGACACTTAGTTTGTTTGCAAGTTGAAGCTCTTCTTGGCAGTTCTCAGGGCTTGGCAACTAACGCGCTCTCAGCTGTCTCACTCTCAGCAATTGCTGTCCTGTTTCCATTTGGTCTCTTTTGTGAACCATGCTTAGAGAGCACAAGTCATGGACTTAATTTGCCTTGCTAGCACACACACAAACACACACACACTCCCTGCTTTTATTCTCCCCATAGTGTAGAAATGGAGAATGGAGTAAAATGGTGATGTTTCTGCATTTCAGTGTGGGTTAGCTTTCCCTAAAGTGAAGGCTGTAACTTTAGTAAAGAAATGGAATGGTCTTCTCTCCATTGCTCAGGGCAAGAAGTTTTCCACATTGGGGTACAATAGGACACTCCTTCATCAGTCTGTTACTACCAGCAACAGTGTCTTTACAAACTGTCTCATTTGTTAGGCTCCTAAATAAAATCCATCTTAGAAAGGGTTTGTCTCTCATATTGAATGGCATCTACACTAATAAAAGACAAACATGCAAATTGACCATACCTTTGCTATGCCTTAAGCCACGCCCACCAGCCAATCAGAGTGACTATATGCAAATTAACCCAACCAAGATGGCAGCCAGCAGCAAGCAGGAGGCTTGGTTGCCCCAACGACGGAGGAAGCCAAGCTTCCCACCTACCATGGCCCTGGCTCTGAGCTCCACTCAAAGCAACAAAGTTTCAATTATAGAAGATAAATAAACCCCAGATACCTGCTTTCAGCTGGCAGCGGCCACGGAGCTGGAGCCAGCAGGCGGCTTGGTTGCCCCTGGTGATGGAGGAAGCCAAGCTTCTCTCCCACCTGCCCTGGCTAGCTCTGAGCTCCTCTCAAGGATACAAAGTTTCAATTATAGAAAGTAAATAAATCCCAGAATAAACAAGAAAAAAAGGAGAGGCTGGGAGCTTCCGTCTCTGGGGGTGGGGGTGGGGGCTTGGCCAGCCTGAAAACGGCCCTCAGCACCTCACCCAGACTGGCCAGGCACCCCAGTGGGGACCCCTACCCTGAAGGGGGTGTGACCAGCCTGCAAACAGCCATCAGCCCCTCACCCAGGCTGGCCAGGCACCCCAGTGGGACCCCTATCCTGATCCGGGACAGCCTTCAGGGCAAACCAGCCGACCCCCACCCATGTACCAGGCCTCTATCCTATATAATGAAAGGGTAATATGCAAACTGTCCCTAACACTAGAATGACCGGGAATGACTAGTCACTATGACACACACTGACCACCAGGGGGCAGACGCTCAATGCAGGAGCTGCCCCCTGGTGGTCATTGCGCTCCCACAGGGGGAGCTCTACTCAGCCAGAAGCCAGGCTGACAGCTGCCAGTACAGCAGTGGTGGGAGCCTCTCCTGCCTCCTCAGCAGCACTAAGGATGTCTAACTGCAGCTTAGGCCTGCTCCCCGCTGGCAAGTGGACATCCCCCGAGGGCTCTCGGGCTGCCAGAGGGATGTCTGATTGCCGGCTTACGCCCAATCCCCCCAGGGAGCGGGCCTAAGCCAGCAGGTGGTCATCCCCCGAGGGGTCCCAGACTGTGAGAGGGCACAGGCCGGGCTGAGGGACCCCCCCTCAGTGCACAGATTTTTGTGCACTGGGCCTCTAGTTTTAATAATAAGCCTTTTGAAATGATTTAAACTTAGTTCACATCAGCCTTCTTTTTGAAGCCAAGTCATACCAGTTTGATTAGACTTTCTAATCTTTTAAACATTTGATCCTCAGTTTAGTTTCAGATGTTTCACATCTCTCTGTAGAATCCAGAACTGGACTGAGTTCTTTAATAGTCTGGTGAGGATTGAGCGAAATGGGAAGATTACTCCTGTCCTGTTCCTGTATGTCTTGGGATTGGTTTTATCAGCAAGACTATGTTGTTCTTTCTCCAGTTAGCAATTGTAAGAAAATGCTTCTGCATGAGCTAATATGCCCTCCCTCCAGTGAAGGAGTCATAAGTATAAATAGTAGGACTTTTTAATTTTTATTTTTCTTTACCATAAATTTAATTCTAGGTGTCAAATCTAATACACATGTAACAAATATAACATTTTAGAATTACATTTCATGGATTGGCAAATTTTTCAGCTACTTTTCTCTCTTTTTTTAATAGCTTAATAAGCAACAATTGCAGTTACTGAAAGAACGATTCCAGGCCTTCCTCAACGGGGAAACCCAGATCGTAGCTGATGAAGCATTTTTCAATGCTGTCCGGAGTTACTATGAGGTAAGTGGGAAGAGGTCTTTGTTTTTGACATTCTAATATTTTATTATTATTTATTTTACACTTATTTTATTTTTAAATGTCATTGATTTTAGAGAGGAAGGGAGAGGGGGAGAAAGAAAAACATCGTTGTGAGAGTGAAACTGATGGGTTGCCTCCTGCATGTACCCCAACCGGGGATCGAACCTGCAACCTAGGTATGTGCCCTGACCAGAATCAAACGCCTTGCGACCTTCCAAGGTACAGGACGGTGCTCCTACCAACTGAGACACACTGGCTAGGGCCTGATGCTTTATTCAAGATTTTTAAAAATGGATTTCCCACTTTAAGAAACTCACTGGAATAATAATAATAAAAAAAAGGAATGAGTTTGCAACTTTTCTGAAATCATTGTCAACTCTATTTTGTAATTTAAAAACTCTGATTCCACAGCCTGGTTTTTGAGAGATAAACAGAATTAAAAATTATTCACATCTCTGAGGAGAAGTAAACGGTTTAGAAAATTTTTTTGGCCATGATTGATATAGCTGAATATAGCTATCTTTGGGTCCACATGTCTAAATTATCCTTTTTAATTGGGATTTCAATAGTAAATTGCTGTCTTTTGTCATTTTGTTCCCTAAGCTTTATAATAATTAAGACCAGTAACTAATTTCAAGAGGATAAATTGAATGTCATTTCTTCCTGAAGGAATAATATTACAAATGCCACGTTGCTGTTTCTTCTGATTTTATTTTGTGACTGACTCGCTAGGAATTCTCTGTGGATTTCCTATGAGCACGTTTTCCTATGAGCTGTTCAGTGAGTTGCCAGTGGATGTTAGAGGGTTCCCTTTTTTTCCTAAGCATTTCAGATTATTTGGTGAATGGATTTCTTTCATTGTGCAGATAACTCTAAGCCTTTCAGCTGAAGAAGCAACACATGCAAACATATATTTAGATTAGTAAAAAATAAAAAATGTGGAGACACATGTGTAAGAACTTTCCTGAGATGGGGAATAATATATTTGCATGAAAGCACAGTAACTGGATGTACAGAAAATTGGTTGAATTTGTAAATCATTGATAATATGCATCAGAAGTTGTTTAATGCACCCTGAGGGAGGTTTACATTACCCTAAGAATTGGCCTGTTGAATTGGATGGAAGTATAGACATCTTGCTTACCATATACATGTACGGCATGAATCTCATGGCAATAGTTGCTGTTGTCTGAAGTGAACCTTGACTCAGAATATCAACAAATATAGGACCTCAAAATCTTAAGTATAGGATGTTACATTTCATCTTGCAGGACTCAAAGCCTGAGTCTTTGAGCCAAAGACTAGCAAGATGAAATATTGCACTGAATCTTAAAGGATAATATGCAAGGGCCTTTATTTGCGTCCTGTAATAAAACAAAAGTGAAAAAGTCTGTGTTCAGGATGAAGGAAATATGGCTCAGAGGAGTAATTTGTATAAAAAGATGTAATTAAAAGAAAGCACTGAGCTCATTTTTGGTTTTGGTAAGTTGATGTGGCACGCTGTACATGTTAACATTAGGAAAATTGCCAACTAGGTGAGGTGGATGTGGGAGCTCTCCGTACTATATTTGCAACTTTCATGTAAATCTAAAATTTTTCCAAAATAAGTGTATTTAAAAGAAGTAATCATAATGTGATAGGGCCACAGTTGCGTAAAAGGCACACTTAAGCTGTGTCAATGAAAATACTGTAATTCCGAGGAGGGGAGCGTGTCCCATTGTATTCTATATGAGGATTGTGTTCTCTTCTGGGCATGATATATAAACAAAAAGATGTGGACAATTTAGCGTTGTCAGGTTTAAAATGTATTACTTGTAGATTACTTGAAGGAACTGGAGATATTTAGCCCAGAGAAGGTTTAGGCTTGGGTTGTATGCGGGACCAAGAGCAAAATTAGGACCAAGATGGTAGGTGAAGTGAGGAAGATTTCAAGCTAATACCTTCGGAATTTGGTTGCACTGGCCACATGCAGAATGGACTGGTGAGTGCAACCTGACTGGTGGCCGGTTCTTGGCTGCGCTTCACGGGCTCTTGGGAAGCACACTGCACATGCATGTCCCAGAGCTCGGCTAGACTTACTGAGTCCAAATTTCAGAATCCATACTTTTATTTATTACTTATTTTTAAAAATTTGTCTTTATTGTTGAAAGTATTACAGATGTCCCCGCTCCCGCCCTCATTGCCCCCCTCCACCCCACTCTCCCCTCTTCCCTCTGAGAATAGTCAGTCTGTTGCATGCCTCCATGTTTCTAGATCTATTTTGTTCATCAATTTATTTTATTCATTAGATTCCACATCTGAGTGAGATCATGGGATACTTGTCTTTCTTTGGCTGGCTTATTTTGCTTAGCATAATACTCTCCAGGTCCCTCCATGCTCCCCAGATGATGTTCTTACAACTGGTAGATTGCTAAGCAATGGAATTAGATGATTGCTTGCTAGGATTGTTACAAAGAGATGTAGTATTGAAGAGGCCACCAAGGGTTTTCTATTCTTCTGGTAATATTTCCAGCCGGTGTTTACTTGGGAAACTATATCCAACTTGTCTTAGTGCAACCCTCAAAGCGCTGTTAAGATTTTGATCTTAGTAAACTGGGGAATTATTTTCAAAGTGGCATATAGTTGGTACTCAATAAAGTCTTGAATGAGTACATTTTGGTGGTTAAAAAGTTGCTTTTCAAGAGTTTTTCCCCCCAAAGTTGCTTTTTTTGGGGGGAAAGTTGGTTAAAAAAAAGATGCTTTTCAATTTTTTCCCCTTTTCTTTTTTGTTGTTGTCATTAATCTTCACCCAAAGATATTTTTTCCATTGATTTTTAGAGAGAGTGGAAGGGAGGGGTTGGGGGAGGGGGAGGAGAGAGAGAGAGAGGTGAGAAAGACACATCGATTAGTTGCCTGGGAATCAAACCCTCAGCCCTTGGCGTGTGGACCACTTAGCAGCACTGGCCAGGACAATTTTTTTCTCTCTTTAATGATATTTTTGTATACCTTGCAATGACTAACAATGCTAGTAGCCTTAACTATTAATTACCTTTAGGTAGCATTTTTATAGTTTACCAAAAAGACCTATTTTTTTTCTTCCAATATCTCTTTTTGATAGAGTGCAAGTATTACTGCCCATATATTACATAAATAGAAACTAAAACTCAGAGGTTAAATAAATTGGCCAATGTTTATATATTTGATAAGCAGCTGAATTAAATGTGGACCCAGAGTTTTGGACTCTTTCTGTCACAGTTGCCATTTTGAATACAACTGTACCAGGTGCTATGTGAAACACAGCAAAAAGTATTTTTATTCTTTAGTATAAACCTTTTAAACAGGTAGAATTATTTTCATCTTAGAGGTGAAGTGACTTGTGCTCAAAGCTGCATAGATATTTAATAGCAGAGCTAAGAACTCATCCACTAAGACTTAACAACAGATTTTTTGGTTCCATCCAAGATCTGTGAAATCAGAATTCCTGGCAATGGAGCATCTGAATTTTGAACTTGCTAACCTGGTTGATTTGATTCACACTATGATTGAGAAAGGTATTGACTTAGATCTCACAACTTCTGGAATATATTCCATGATGGAGAGCCACTTCTGTCCTGGTTTCCATTGTATTGCAGTATGTAGCACTCACATGCCTTCAACAAATACGTGTTGTGCTAAGTGAATGAGTATTTCATCACTTATTGCTCTATGTAAAAACTATATCTTTGTTCTTTACTCTTATTTTCCCATAATTCTATGTTTCTGAAATATTTCAGTTTTGCTATGGAATTTATTTTGCTTATTAGTTTCTCATCTTCTTAGTTTCATGATTTTGTATTTCCTTGAAGATGGCAGATACTTCAAAGCATGGTTGGGCTATTATGTTCTTTCTAAACTTGTATTCTGTGAGTCCTCGATCTTTTTTGTCTTTAATTTTTTGAAGTCTTATTTTTTTTAGGTTGTTACATATTGTTCACTGTATACAGCTGTTTTCAACTATTAACCTATCAGTGATGATTTTCTTATTTGTTAGGCTGAGTTGCCTTTAGCTGTGATGGCCATTTCTAACCATGAATATATATATACCTAATAAATGTGTATTATCCCTTTAGTTGAAAAATACATCTTCATACTCTGGGGATACTAGTTTTACCAAAGTCTGTGTTGGCTATTAATTTTTTTAGCTTTATAAATCCTATTTCTTTAATTTTATGAATAGCTTTTTTCATCTTGGTTGTAGATTTATATATCCTACGGTAAATTAAAAGAATTATCTGCCTGTTCTTACATTGCTTGTACCTTCAGATATTTGGCCTATTTTACTTCTCTTTAATACCTGGGATCTTAGTATGTGACTCAAGGTATTTCTTTTTCTCCACTTTATTTGACCAAGATATCTTCTATATTAAAAGTTAAATAGTTTTTTTTAAACTAGGTCCTTATAGGATTGGATTTTTCTGGGTGTTTATATGTGGTGCCCACTTGGATGTGTGTCTTTGTATGCTTATATCGGTTAATAAATATTTACTGCGAGTACTATTCAGCATGTTATGAGGAAGCATATACTGTGAAGATAATGATTTTATATGACTATATAATTTCTGTTGTGTTATTTTTATTGGATGTCTTGTTTGGTTTAAATACTGACTTATAAAGTAAGAATAAGAAATAACAAATCTGCTCTTGAAATTTCATCCATCTTTTTCCTCATAAAGTTAGAATAATTTGGAAATAAAATGGATCCAAGCATCCGGATCATCTATCTAGGCAGACAAAATTAATAGAGAAGGACCAGAACAAGAAAAGAAGAAAGAAATGACAGGTAGCATACATAGCTGATTAATAAAAGTTAGCAGTTATAATCTTGATAATTTTATGGTTGCTAATTGTCATTAGATTCTGCTTTACCTTCATCTTTTTTTAAAAAATTGTTTTCATGTTCTTTTCCCCCCTGCAAGTGACTCATTGTCTGGAGGAAGACATAAAACGAACACACATTCTACTTGCTTTTTCTTTCTGACCATATCTTTTTGCTTGCTTTTGCTTTTCAATTTAGGAAACTTCAGCTGATTCTGTGGTTGGGTAAACATAGGTTTACTGCAACATATTATTTTCCAACTTGTTCTTCTCATCAGTTGTCTACCTCTCTTTCACAAAATTCAAGTGATCTTCACCCAAATATAACCAATGACTATAATTTATAACAGATAGTGAAAAAGACGGTACATAAAATTGTGTACTAGCTGTTTTCAGCATAATGGAAACATTCCAATTCAGTTATTATGCAAAAAAATAGATGTTGGAGCTTTACTTTTACTTTTTGGTGGTTGGCTTTGTTGACAACTTTTCAGAAAGGGTGTGTAGTTTTTTTATTAGTGCCACGTGTCCTTCTTGTCTTGTGGTTCCAAACAATGGAAGAGAGTAATGGAGATATTTAATCTTTTAAAAATTACAAGGTGTTGAAAAAAAGTTTACATTCCAAGTGGAGACTGCACCCCATTTTATTATTGTTTTTTAAAAAATCTTTATTGTTCAAAGTATTACATATGTCCCCATTTTTCCCCCTTGATCTCTTCTATCTCGCCCCTGTCCCCCCGCCCTGCACCCATAGCCTTCACCACATTGTTGTCTGTGTCTGTGGGTTATGCAGATATGCATACAATTTCTCATTTATTATTGTTTTTGGATTGTGTTTTCTTATTCATAAATCATTGGTGATAGCAGTTTGCATCAGAGTTCTTCCTCCCCCTCCTCATTCCAGCTTCCACCTTTCTTGTATTAATAGCTCTGTGAACCGCATGTTGGTGTGCACTCATTTCATTGCTGTGCACCTGTTTCCCACCCCATTGAATGGGGAAGGTGATCTCGGATGCTTCCTCTCATTGCCCACATCTAAGTTAATTTGTTTCTGTTTCTCCTTTTCCTTGGCTTGCATGCTCTTATATTTCCAAATGTAAAGAACACAGAAAGGAGCATGGCTTGATTCTATCATTCCAGGAGAAATCTCCAGGCTATGGTTTTTGAATTTTTGTACACATTCATGAAAAAAAGAAAAAACACGAAGGACCCTATGTATCTTACTTCCTAGTCCAGGATGCCCAGGAACTTGATTGCATTGGTCAGTTTCTTTCTCAGGAATATCTGGGACAGCTTCTCACCACCAGCAATCACTTTGGTATCATTCCTTTTCTACTGCCTACTTTCTTTGTCTAACTGACGGTGATCGGCAAACTCATTAGTCAACAGAGCCAAATATCAACAGTACAACAATTGAAATTTCTTTTGAGAGCTAAATTTTTTAAACTTAAACTGCATAGGTAGGTACATCATTATTAACTTGATTAGGGTACTCCTAAGGCTTAGGAAGAGCCACACTCAAGGGGCCAAAGAGCCGAATGTGGCTCACGAGCCGCAGTTTGCCGACCACTGGTCTAACATTATCAGACTCTTAAAATTGATTTACAAATTACGTGCATTTGTTTAGTGATTGGCTTGTGAAAAATGAGAGCCTTTTTAAGGCATTTGTTTTATCTTGTTTTATGTAATGGCCTTACCTCCTTAGAACTGAGATGCACAACCTGTGTGTTACTTAGTCTTGTGTGTACAACCTAGAGCAGTGATGGCCAACCTTTTCAGCTCGGCGTGTCAGCATTTTGAAAAGCCCTAACTTAACTCTGGTGCCGTGTCACATATAGAAATTTTTTGATATTTGCAACCATAGTAAAACAAAGACTTATAATTTTGATATTTATTTTATATATTTAAATGCTTTTAACAAAGAAAAATCAACCAAAAAAATGAGTTCGCGTGTCATAGGTTCGCCATCACTGACCTAGAGGTAAAGGGGCTGGGCAGATCTGTATTTAAATATTCCAATGAGAATTTCTTTATGATTTTACTTTGGAATAGGAAGATTTGCTTTTCATATTCCAAGGGATGTTTGACCAGTCAAAATCTTTTCTACACTTTGAAATAATGTCATGAAAAAGGTCTGTTTTTTCATAGGGAATTGATGATCACTAAGTAAACCAAGATTGGCAGCCTGTGGCAGGAAAGTTTTAAAAAAAGGTCAACACATTCAAAGACGAAATCCAGTGACCGGTAATGAGAAGTGAGGCTTTAAATTTGCATTGAGCTCTGCAGATCACATTGTATTTATTCATTTTTGATATTAGCCGTTTTGTTTGACATCACATTTCTTAAAGTCTAAGATTGGCATTTTAAATTTAGTATTCTGTACGATTCTGGAAAATGTATTTTCGAGTCTGAGATTGCTGTTTCTATTTAGGGTCCTTTGCTTTGTGCTGCCTGTCATTGTGTTTTGCAGAGTTGCCTACATTCTTGATGACATCCACTTTGTGATGAAGACTGGATAATCCACCAATTGTAGAATTTGGTTGCTTGAAGACAGATGAAGAAATCATCCTGTTCGAGTATTTTCCTCCTCTTTCTTCATGTACTTTTAGAAGAAACTGACTTTTTCAAGCCCCCCTAGCACATTTGTGGCAGAGGGCAGGGTTAGACCTCTGTTAACTCTCAAAATTCTCTTTTCTCCTACGTCTACATTCTTATTAAAGGATATTGTGTCTACACAGTGGGCTGGGGTGAGTAGATCCAGTATAGATTTCCTGTTTGACCAGTGATCTGGAATTTTAACCCAAGGCACAAAGAACAGAAGCGCACGTGGTTTACCTCTCCTGGCTTCCCTCTGTAGCATTCTCGAATTCTCTAAACCCAGTCATGAGGGAGTGCTGAATTTAGGGTTCCCTTGCGAAGGGGACCCTGGCCAGACCTGAGGAGCTTCTTTTGTGCTGTGCGCAGTCTTTGTATACTTTGGCCTGATGCCACAGTTCAGGAAGAGTTTAGATATATCTAGGAGTTTATTGCCATGAGGCTATTGATTGGAAACAGTGCTTTTACTAAATTCAGAGTCAGCAAAGCCACATTCTCTGTGAGGGAGAGTGCCAAGTGGTGTTTAGAGGGTCTCTGAGCAGAAGCACTGCTGTGTAAGCCCATTTGTTCACAGATTACATTTAGTAAGACTACTTCATTAATACAGGACATGCTCTTTAACTTTAAGTGTCTTTCTTGAGGAAGTTGCTTAGTTTCATTTATTTTACTTCAAATTAATTATCTTGTTACCTTAAGGTTAAGGAACATTTATTTGAACAAGTATAGTTAGTTCTTTGCCTCATTAGGCAAACGACCTCTTCTGTGGATTGTTTTTTTTTTGTTTCAGAAAGTTCTCCCTAATTTTAGAGTTAAAATTTTCCTTTATTACCTTGGTCACTGTTCAACTTCTAAAAGTTTCCAGGTGTAAATAATTCCATTTCCCTGGCTTCCTTTACAAGCCTGGAAGAGTAATGAAGCTTTGTGTGTGTTTATAATTGTTGTTGTTGTTAAGCCTCCCCGGAGGATATTTTTCCATTGATATTATTATTGTTGTTATTATTATTATTGGTAGTAGAAGGGAGGGAGGGTAGAGAGTGAGAGAGAAACATCAATCTGAGAGAGACAAATCGATTGGTTGCCTCCCACACACGCCCTGACCAGGGCCAGGGATCGAACCTGCAACCCAGCTTTGTGCCTTTGACTGAGAAATCGAACCCAACACCCGTAGGTGCACAGGCCAGCCCTCTAGCCACTGAGCCACATAGGCCAGGACGCTTTGTGTGTGTTTAAATGTCACACTCAAGTCAGTTAAATGCATTTCTGTTGCTTCTATCAGATACACTCAATAGACACTTTATCATTACACTTCTATTTTTGAAGACTTTATCTTTTCTTTGGTTTTAGGGGTGAAATCTTTTGAGGAATCATATGTACCCTTATTAACTTAGCCCCAGTGGGTGCTTTGTTTCACCCTGGTATATTTAAAGCTTTTCTCTCTCATAATCATAAAAATGGATAGAATAAGCTCTTAGAAAGCTTAAAGCACTACATAGGTCAAATATGCAAGACTATGACCTGCTAAGGTAGTCATTGATCATCTTTTTCTCAGTTCATTTTTGTTTTAGCTTATATAACTTAATTACCTTTATAGTAATCATCTTAAAAATAACGATTGAAAGGCCTGTTTTCATTTAGTACCCCATAAAACACACTAAAGATGTGGTCTCTACTAATTAATGCTTTGCAGTTTAAAAAATGACCTATTTTTGTCACTGAAGTTACCTCTAGCATGGTTAAACTTGTTTTAAGATCATTGGGTGGAGCATCCTTTTCCATACAGATCCAGGTTTGTGATGGAAGTTTTATCTAAATGTAGTTGAACTGGTGAGGCAAGCTTTGCTGCCTTGAAGGATAGCAGTTTGAAAAACAAAATTCAAGCTTCTAGGAAGTGCCTAATATTTTTAGCCAAGGGAATAATATCAAATTTGCATGCATTTACCTCATAAACCTTTGACCATCTATTTTATGTTGGATGCTATTGCAAGTGACCTCCCAGGAACATGAGTTCTGTCTTGCTCTTAAGTGCTCGATATTCTATTAAGGCACATTCCCAACATTCCTAGCCAAGATATGAGGAGGGACCATGATGAGTCCTCTGAGGGAAAATTCAATAGCTTCAGAAAGAAACGGATTAGTTATAATTTACAGCTGAGATTCTTCATCTGGATAGAATTCGGGAATCGGTGAACTCAGATGGGAAAACATTGCGCCTTTATTTTCTCTAACTAAAATTTAGCATTTTCCTTTCATTATGAATGTAGACAACAAACTCTAGTACTACTAGCAGCATCCATGGCTTTATCGCCAATTGAAGTCCATATATTTTTGTATTATGTATTTTATTGCAGCTATCTGAAATGTTGTTTACGTTCACAAACTACACTGAAGCTATCGTGCACTTAAAGCTCTCATTATATCTTGTTGATGACTTATTAAAGATGCACATAAATTTCCATAGCACAAATTTTTTCTTAAAAATATCTTTATAACTATATTTCAGTAAAACTGCTTTCCTTCCGAGATGCTACGAACTTCATTGTATGCATTTCAAAGCATTATACTTCGGAGGGATCCATAGACTTCACCAGACTGCCAGAAGCTTCATGCTACAAAAATGGTTAGAAATCTGACTTAAAGGACTTGTAAAGGCTTTGTCACAGAGGAAATAGAGTTTAAACACAGGAAAGAAAAACAGGCAGAAACAACTGTTTTATTTCTATCTGGGTTGGAACGCAAGCCCTAACATACCTTACCTATGTGATTCCTGGAATTAACTTAACTCTGCTGCGCTTCATTTTCTTCACCTGTAAAACAGATATAATGTACCTACCTCCCAAGGTCATGAATGATTAAACCAACTTAAATCACTAAGCACAGTGCTTAGTGTGAGCTGATATTATTATTGCCTGAAGTATTGCTTTCCTAAAAGTATCTGCCTATTTTTTTTTTTTTTTTTGCAGAATTGAACACTTAATTCATGTTGTCACATGTATTGCTTTCTAATAAGTTTTTTTTTAGAACAAGAAACCATGGCTTATACAGTACTAAGCATATCTAGACTCTAAGGAACCCTTTTTTCCCCCCCCAGTTAAACAGCTCATCTAATTAAACATTCATTTAAGTGCTGATCAGGTACTGCCTGGGGCCCTGGAACTATAAAGATGACCAGGCAATGTTTCTGACCTCAAGAGTCCACAGTCTGTAACCAGAGGTCAACAGAGTCCTGAGCCCCTGCTGTCTGCCACTCCCCAGCCAAAAAGCAGTGACAGGGATTGGGTTATAAGTGTGCGTTTAATAATATCATATTGCAGAAGTCTGGGAAGGTGACCAGTAAAAACCTTAATATCCATCTTTCCCTTAAGCTTGTAAGGAGAAAGCTTATATCGGGGAATTGGGGAAAGGGGATGGTAGAGGGTACAGGAGGGTTGCTGGTGATTTGCAGTCCTGGAATGTGAGTTCCTGTGGGGTCTTGGGTCTTGATGAATGTCTTTATTACTGGTCCCCGGAACAGGATGGTCAGCATTCTGAAATCGCTGAAGCGGTGATCGAGTGTGTGTCATCCCCGAGTGTCTGAGACCTAATCAATCAGCCCCCACATTCTTGGTGGCCAGGCCTCTAAGTTCAGGGCTGGCTTGAAAGTCTTGTTACTCTTGCCTGGTCAAGTGAGAACTGTAACAAAATCTCAGCCAGAACACAAGGTTCAATGTATACAATTGATTAATCAATTACACATTCTGTTAGTAAAAGGGCGGGAAATGAGAAAGGAAGAGAACTTTAAAAAATCATATTTTTAGTTTACCCTCGTACCCCTATCAAGTTGGATGGGGGAGAGACAGATGTATAACAGTTGATTATAAAAGTCACCCTGGCTCACTTTACCATCTTGGAGTAGGGGATGGTTGAGACCATGTCACTCTTTGAAAGTTTTCCCTTTTGTGTTGAGCAAACCCAGCGGACTTGAACATGTTGACACCTATCTCAGAATGGAAATATTATGTACATAGAAACGATATTATGTGGACTTCTTATGAAGCAGTGAAAATGAAATAAGATTATGTGCATTGATTTACCACAATGCCCAGCACATATTGCATTTTAATTGGTAATTTTTCATAACCAGAGAACTTGCATGCACTTATGCATAACCCATGGACACAGACAATAGTGTGGTGAAGGCCTGGGGAGGGGGTAGTAATGGGGAGGAGGGGGCCAATGGGAGCAAATAAAGAGGGAGATATGTAATACTTTCAACAGTTAAGATAAATTAAAAATAATAATAAATGGTAACTTTTCAGATGAACCACAGGAAACTGCCGATACCTGACTTTTTGATAAAATAAAGGCAGCTTCCTATGGATAAAGCAGTAGTATTTAAAGCAGCAGCAGTGGGTGGTTTTGTGTGGTAGTGATCTTGTGAACATTTGTCATTTTGAATCTAGCTGATTGACTTTTATAGGAACATGACAAGGATGCGGGTCATTTTTAGGGGCGTACTAGAAGCTGTACTAGAAGATGCCTAAAGGTTCCCCAGCTATATCTCCCTATAAGGTATCATCACATACACTTTTATGAGACCTTCAACTTTATTCACTATCACGTTATGTAACTACTAGGGGCCCAGTGCATGAAATTTGTGCACGGCGGGGGTGGGGAGGGGGAGGAGGTGTCCCTCAGCCCAGCTTGCACCCTCTCCAATCTGGGACATCCCTCTCGCAATCCAAGACTGCTGGCTCCTAACTGCTCACCTGCCTGCCTGCCTGATCTCCCCAACTGCCTCTGCCTGCCTGCCTGATTGTCCCTAACTGCTCTCCCCTATTGGCCTGATGTCCCTAACTGCCTCTGCCTTTGCCCCTGCCACCATGGCTTTGTCTGGAAGGATGTCCGGTCTATCCAGCCTAATTAGCATATTACCCTTTTATTAGTATAGATATATTTTTAACAACAGTAATACTGGTTTATGTGCTTTTAATTTTGTTTCCAAATGTTTGGTATATATTTCATCACATTTAGAAATTAAAACTAACTGGTACTTAATTTAGTGAGATTATTGTGGTTTCATTACCACATACATTTATTGTCTTTAAAACAGTTTACTCTAGACTGGCTAATTAGGGGCCTAGTGATACTCATATTTGTTTTATTTCTACTCGGCCAACGTTTGAGTGTCCACTGATTATGTGGACTCGGAGTAGTCCAGTGCTCCAAAATTAGGGGGAAATCATGCAGCGTTGAATTCAAGCAAAGTGTTTAGGAACCATTATTTTGGTAATTGTGGTTTTCTATTGCAAGATTGCTCCTTTCTGAGCAAATTCTGTCCATTTGAGATGCTTTGTACATGCTTTTATCTTTTAACTTACAACAAATAGTTGCAGAAAGGAAATTTTTTCCTCCTATGGCCTTTAATCTCTACATCATGATGATGAAGCAGTATGTTTTTTTTTTCAGTCACCATAGAATATATTTAATCCTTTATATACTGCTGAGAGTTTAGCTTCACTACTGAGTTTTGTTCCAAAAATTGCATCACATACAAGAATTTAATTTCCCTCCTAGTTTATCTTCTACTTTTCTTATAAAATTATATGCACATCTGATGATGTAGCTTGGACAGGTATTAAATTAGTGATGATTATAGAATGCTATAAAGGGCCCTTCAACAGGTATTAAGTAGACTTAACCTCTGTTCCATGTATGCTAGGAAGAATGATGGAGACCAGCCTTCCCACTCTCACTCACTGCTCAGTGGTCTTTGTTTTTTAACTTGACTTCAGTGCATGTTCTGGTGCAATCACTGATGAACTTGGCCCCCCCTCTTTCCTAAGGATAGTCAGAGGAAGATGATTTGAACAAGCCAGGGAGCAGAGAAGAAGGGCTATGTTTGGGGACTTCCTGCTTGCTCCCCTCCATAGAGAGCTCCAGAGATCTGTCTAGCTGGCCCCTTTTCTCTCTCACTCCCTCCTCCCTCCTCCTTCCCCCACCTCATCCTTCTCACTCCATTTCTGGGCCTGTTTGCAGAGCTCTGCCTAGTTAGACTGTCCCTCCAGGACATCTTAGGTGACGGGGGTTGCCTCCTCCCACACTTGAAGAACACTGACTTGCCTGGTTATCAGCAAATATACGAGGGGGGCTGAGTCCATGTATCATGGAGGGATTTACACCTTGGTCTTTCTTTTACTTAGCTCTTTAAAACTGTGTACACTTCGGCATAAGGTGGCAGTCCCTGAAAACTTTATTATGGAAACAGTAAGTGTCAAGTGATTATTACTGTAAATACCGCAAGGTTGGAGGAGAAAGCAGGATAGAGCGCACCATGGCCTTAGATTGTTGGCCAAAGGCTCTCGAACCGAGCAAGAATTCATTTCATTGTTTCTATTCGCTATTCTACCAAACCATCCACAGGTTGAGAGGTGGTCAGTGCTTCAGCTTCTCTGTTCACGGTTTTTTCTCCTTCCTGTGAGTGTGATGCGGGAATCCTCGGATTATGGGTTGATCAGGTTTTTTTTCCCCCCAACTCTTCTACCTTTATGTCTTAGTCCATTCAGATTGCTATAACAAAACACTGTAGACTGGATGATTTACAAACAACAGAATTTTATTTCTCACAGTTCAAGATTATGATTCTGGAAGATTCAGTCTGATGGCTGACTTCCTGGTCCGCAGATGGTACTGTGTCTTTATGTGGAGGAAGGGACTAGGGAGCTCTGTGGATTCTCTTTTCAAAGAGGGCTAATCCCATTCTTGAGGGCTCTACCCTCATGATCTAAGTACCTCCCAAAGGCCCCACCTCCTAATACCATCATACTGGGGCTTAGCATTTCAACATATGAATTTGGGGAGGTAACACAAACATCCAAATCTTGGTGCCTTATTTAATCAAACTTCCTCATGCATACCTGACTGGTTAGGGATGGAAAAAGAAAACTAACAAAATCTGGGGTTACTTGAGAATAATGTACACATCTTTCTTTTCATTATCCTTCTCCTGTTCAGAAGGTTCTTGTCACCATTATTTACTTAGAGAACTCTGCCAGTGTTCACTGATTATATCCTCTAAGTCAGCGGTCGCCAACTGGTGGTCCGTGAGGTCCGAAAAGTTGGTGACAGCTGCTCTAGGTAGCTCCACTGCCCCTCCCTCTTCTCTTCTTCCTGCCTCCTCCTTTCACACTCTCCCCCCATCCTCTGCCTCTCTTCTCCTTCCCTTTTTTCCTTCTTTCCCTCTTTTCCATCCCCCTTTCCTCTTTTCCTTCTCCTTTTACCAATTCTTGTGATTTTTCCGTGTCAAAGAATTTCCATATATATAAGAATATAATGGGGAATCCTATATAATAAAAGCATAGAATGCAAAGTATCCCCTTGACCGAGAGGTTGTCCAGGAGTTCAACCAGGGGGCAGGGCTGACTGGGGGAAGGGAGGGAGGCCCCGGCCGGCAGCTGGCAGCTGGCAGCTGCTAAGGACCCTACCAGTGCACGAATTTTGTTCAATGGGCCTCTAGTATTGACATAAAGTCCTACCTTAGTAAAATTGACATGTGTTTTTTTCTTTTAAATGTGGGATATACCACTGTTGAGCTGAGATAATGAAGTAGTATTTCAGTATTTTCTGCCCAGTAATTTTTCCATATGGGGAAAATGATTATACTCTATCCAGGGTACATTCTTAAATATAAGGCTCGTTAGCCAAAAGATGGAAGGGATGGAAAAATTTCAGTTGCTAAATGTTGTATAAGAAGATTATCTACAGTGGAGTGTTTTCTCTCCCTAATCTTAAAAATACATTATTATTACTATTAACTTTTGCATATGAAAAAGTTAGCTATTATCTTTTAATTTCCAAGGTAACTTTCAGGTGGGAAATCTAAGCAGTATTGTCTGTGAGCCATTTGTAGTCAATATTCATTGGGAGAAAAGACTTCTGCCACTATTAATGTCAGCGTGCCTTATAACTGTGAAAGTTTTTATATGGTCTTACCCATTTAATATTTTTTGTTTATTCAGAATTTTAATAAATCCTATCAGTGAGAACTATTTATGGCCTGTTTATGTCTTCGTATCTTTAATTTACACATTTTTGAAGTTGCCAGATTTTTCTGGCATTGCTGTTAAATATCTGTCATGTTTGATTGTTTGGTGGGACCAAACTGAGAAGAGGGAGAAAACTTCTTAATTGGGTTATGACCAGCCTATTTGGAAAATTAATGCAAAATGGTAAATAGTGATAATGCCAAATATGAAAAGCCAGGATCAGTTATATCCTGATTTCAAAAGTATGAATATACAGAGTAGATAATATTGGGAAAGATTATTCACACTTCAAAAAAGTCTTCATTTTTTTATTTACTTATGAAGTTCCCTTAAGTGGCAAATTGTTTTGGTATATTGAAAATGTATGTTGAAGTTTTATTTTCTCTTCTAGTAAAATGAAAGGCATGTTCACATTCCAAGTAGAGACTAAACTCCCATTTTATTTCCTTTGGACACTGAGAGACTATAAGTAGACTTACACTATTTCAGATCAGGTTTTGTGCCCCAAGTGTTTGCTGCAAACTTAAAAAAAATTTTGAATAGTGTAGAAGAGATTACGGCCCCTAGCAAAATCGACGGGAACACACTCAGATGTTGTTGCTGATGTTTCTGTTAGTGCTAGGGTGGCTGACCTTAAAAGCTTTGTTGATACCTTACCTACAGCATGTAAGATTTTTACTTTGGAGCTTTTCACTGGGGTTGTTTTTTACAGTTGAACAACTTGCTTTCCGTCACAGATTGTGTGAGAAGTTTTAAGGCTTGTACTGTGGAGAATTTTTACCATGGCAGATAGGTCTACCTGGCTGTGTCTGTGGGAAAGAAGTTTTCTTTAGATGCAGGACTATCCACTCCAGGCCTTACTCAAAGGAGCACGAACTCAGTTTGAACTGTAAGTGAGCCAGCCACACAAGTGGCCGTGGTACACAGGCTTGGAATAACACTGGTATTTTTCTGGGCATAGGTGTATGGATGAGAGAATCTTTTCATGTCTTTCAGGTATTGAATACTACCTGCTGCTTTCAAGTTGCAAGGCACTGACATCCTGTGTGGCTTATAGAGGAGCCAGACTTGGTTCTGTAGGGAGGAACCTCCTCTAGGAGGCAGGATTATGAGGCCTGACCAATCCTAACTGGAGACAGTGGATAGCCCAATAGTGTCTGCTCACTAAAGAGTGATGTCGTACCATTGGAGAGAACTCCCATGCCATTCAGTATTGGGGGTGGGTGGGTGGGAGGAGAATGAAAGGGGTTATAGAAGTTAAGAGGATATACATATATATGATGGAAGAGATCAAGAACCTCAAATAAAATGTGATAACAAGGGCACTCACCATTGCAAAGAAGGAAGTAGTGTCTTGAATGAAATTCTTAAAGTGGAGGTTATGTCCATAGATGGATTTTTCTATCCATCTGGATTTACCCCCCCAGACTTGGTAACTTTGTAGTGCCAAAATTAGCTTCTTGATGGGAGTGCTCATGTTCACAGGTCATAGATTCAGAGTAGGTGCCATGGACTAACTGAGTAGCATCTTGGCAAAGCTAAAATCAAGGCTCTTTTATTTTTTGTTTACTCTTTTTAACTTATACTATTTAATCCTCACTGTAGTCTTTGCTGAATATACTTTTGCCTGATGTATTGCTGAGTATTTAATTCTGTAGGTAATAGCCACACAGAATATAAGTTATAAGAAGTAGAAAGAAGTAAACATGATAAAAATGAAAATAAAATAGAAATTTAAAAATACTAAAGAAATAAAACTAAAATTGAGTTATATGAGAAGACCTATGATACAAATACTACCATGATTGATGAAAAAAATGAAAGAATAACACACAACCACAATCTATAATAATAAAAGCGTAATATGCTAAATAGACCAGACATCCTTCTGGACAACCTTCTGGAAGAAGCTGGGGCTGCCAGTGAAGCCTGGATCCCAGGTGCCAGAGGGAAGCAGGTGCTTGCAGCTGGGGGAAGGAAGGCCTACTCTTGCACGAATTTTGTGCATCAGGCCTCTAGCAAGGAATATAAAATGGTTTTAACTACAGATAGAATAATTTTTTTAAATAATAAAATTACTTTGAACATCTTGGCTGGGTAGCTCATTTGGTTTGAGCATCATTCTGCTATGTCAAGGTTATAGATTCGATTCCTGGTCAGGGGACACATAAGAATCAACCAATGAATGCATAAGTAAATGGAACAGAAAATCAGTCTCTCTCTGTCTCTCTCTCTCTCTCTCTCCCCCCCCCCCCCCCCCTCTCTCTAACTCTCTCCCCCTCCCTCCCTAAAATAAAATATAATGAAGAGGTAATATGCAAATTAACCCTCATGCCCTCACAAGATGGCTGCCTATGACCAGGTTGGCAGGGTGGTTAGTGAGGGATGACCAAACGACTGAACAGCAGGCTGTGTAGGGTGACTAGGCCAGCGGGGGGGCAGTAAGGGGCGACCAGGCTGGCAGAGGAAGGCAGTTGGGGGCTACCAGGCCGGCAGAGGAAGGCAGTTGGGGGCTACCAGGCCGGCAGAGGGGGCAGTAAGAGGCAACCAGGCTGGTGGGGGGAGCAGCTGGGGGCAACCAGGCTGGTGGGAGGGGGGTTAGTTGAGGGCGATTAGGCTGGGAGGGGGTGCAGTGAGGAGCGACTAGGCCAGCATGGGGAGCAGTAAGGGGTGACCAGGTTGGCAGGAGGGGGCAGTTAGGAACAACCAGGCCAGCAGCAGGGGGCAGTTAGGGGCAACCAGGCAGGCAGGCAGGTGAGTGATTAGGAGCCAGCAGTCCAGGATTGTGAGAGGGATGTCCGACTGCCGGTTTAGGCCTGATCCCTGGGACATTCCCCAAGGGGTCCCGGATTGGAGAGGGTGCAGGCTGGGCTAGGGGGACCCCCCTCCCCCGTGTACTAATTTTGTGCACCTGGCCTCTAGTCAATCAATAAAAAGACTTTGAACAGCATTATGCCAGTACATTTGGAACTTAAATGAAGTGATACTTTTTTTGGAAAATAAAATTAATTGAAAAAGAAATAAAAAACCAAATGAAAGAGAAAAATATGACTATGTTAACATGACAAAAATGGCATTTAATAAAATTCAACATCTGTTCAGGATAAGAATATTATTCAAGATAAAATGAGCACAAGAAAGAAACTTCTGAATATTTATCAGAAATGTAGAGAAAATATCATAATTAATGGTGAGGCTTTCAGAGGTTCCCAGAACCTCTGAATGTGACTTTAGATTGTTGCAGATGTAATAAAGTAGAGTGGGCCCTTAATCTAAGGAGATCCTTATAAGAGGAAAAGAGAGAACACAGGGAGAGCACCCTGTGAGATGAAGGCAGAGGCAGATATTGGAGTGATGCATCTACAAGTCAAGAGCCAACAAGGATTGCTGGGAACCACCATGACAAGATTCTCAGAGCCTGCAGTGGGAGCCACATTGCCAACACCTCTTGGTTTTCCATTTCTAGCCTCTAGAACTGAGAAAAAGAATGATTTTGTTTCAAGTTATCCAGTTTATGCTGCTTTATTACAACAGCCCTAGGAACTGAATACATATCCAAAATGTTAAGGTTCTTTAAAGTTGGGTGACGAATACATGGGGGTTATATTATTCTCTCCATATTTTTTTATATTGCATCCTAAAACTAGTTAAAAACTAACTCCCACTAATTTGATTGAATTTTCTATAATGAACTTTTTGATGGAGTTTAAAAATAAAATAGATGTGTGCATAGTTGGCAAAATGAGCAGTAACAACTGTACATTTCCTGCGGTCAGTTAAGGGTTTCAAATATTTTTAAAAAGTTGGGGGAGGGCAAACTCAGCATCAGAAAAGTTGCTCTTGGCAAGTATCCAATATGGAAAATAATTGTGCATCTGGACCTAGTTATAAAAAACAAAGGTAATTAGACTACAAAAATATTCACATAGCCGTTGGGGTTGAACCCTAGTTCATCTACTTAATTAGCTAGATGGCATTTAACAGATTATTTGCTTGGCTTGGGTTTTCTCATTTATAAAATGGAGATTATTATATCTACATTATTGCATTATTGTGAGTATGAAATAATACATAAAACATTAAGCATTCAGTAAAACTCAAATTGAAGCTTAGATTATTGTTAATAGCAATAGCATTGTAAATTACTGTGGTTCAACAAATTATAAAAGTGCTATACTTGAATTACCAGCTAGGACAGCTTGTCCATTAATTACCTTGTGAGTAACTTTATTCCTGTGTATGGCATTCAGAACTTTTTGCTTTAAGTGTTATTGCTGATACGATGTTGGGGCTTTCTTTGGTGTACCAAAAAGTATAAAATTAATCTGATATAGTTTCCTCGTGGTAAGGACCATTTGTTCCGGTTTGCTCTCAATCATTACACCATACATAGCCTTCCGTCTTGCATATATGTGTTTTTGTTAAGACATTAACATAATAAAACCAGGTTTTGTGGAGCTCAGTCTCTCCAGTTTCTATAATTGTTTCAGCTGTGGCCCTTCTTGCTTGATTTCATTAAATGATTGCTGAGAGAAAAGTATTGAGGACATTTATCAAATAATTTAAAATGAAAACTTAAGTAAAGGTGGGATGTAGAAATTCAAGCTAAAAGTTTAAGACAATTAGAAACAATTCAGAAGTTGAAGAGAGGATAGGAAGGTGAATACCTTGTCCATGTTATCTACTTGGAGGTAAAGAGCTTCTCATCCAGAGATTATTTTCAGGTTAACTATCACTTTCCCTCTTGACTTATATGGATTTATATATCATTTAGTTTTCCCACCTGCATAATCGCTGTTAGCATAATCTTAATTAAATAGACATTAGAACAACAGTAATTCAACTCCAGGTCTTGCCCAGAACTAGATTTTTATGTGGATTTTACAAATACTTTTACTTTCTCACATGATGATAACCTCTTTTCCTTAAGTCTCAAATGACATTTTGAGTCATTGGTGGCATGATTGTTCTTGCAGTTTGACATGGATTAGTAATGTAACAATTAGTCGGTGAAACATGCTTCTTGGTCTGGACTCCTGGGGAGGCTATGAATAACAGTGGGGCATATCAGGTCCTTTTATGCCACAGAATCACCTTCTATATATATAAAAGGTTAAGTGACCATCCAACCGGCCAGTACCTATTATGTGCACTGACCACCAGGGGGCAGACACTCAATGCAGGAACTGCCGAGCTGTGGTGACTTGGCAGTGGTGGCTCTTGGGTGATGCACCCCGGAACCAGAGAGGAGGGAGCCCGATTCCTTCTGAGCCAGCGCAATTCCACTTTCGGCTGTGGGGTATGTTGTTCCTGGGGCACTGTCGGGCCCTGAATCTGGTTTACTGCACACTTGCGTTTGCATTCTACAGCCTGACAGCAACTTTGCAGAGTGCCCTCTCGCACTCCGGGGCACCTTGGGAGATGTTGGAGAGCTGGTTTCGGCCCATTCCCCACAGGCCAGGCTGAGGGACCCCTTTCGTCTGCAGATGCCCTTAGAGCCACAGCGTCACCCTAGGTGCAGCCGGCCAGGGAAGGGCCGTGGGAGGTTGGCTCCAGGGCGTGTCCGGCCCAGCCCCGCCAGCCACCACTGGGACCGCCTGCATTAGTCCCTGCACTGGAGCCAGTGTGCAAGCTGGAAGACCTGAGCGAGAGTTTCCTTATTCTCCCCTCCCCCCCTTACTCTGCAGACACCCTTTGAGCCATGGCACCGCCCCAGGAATTCTAATTAATTTCCTTTCAATGTGCATGAATCCATGCACTGGGCCACTAGTTGTTATATAAAATCAAATAAGTAATTGATTTTACACAAATTAGTATACTAAGCTCTGGATAAAGAGAAGGGAATATGGCAAAGTCCCAACTCAAAGAGCTTATAATTGAGAGACAAAAGAACCTTTATAAGAGGGAAGAAATAAATTAACACTGTTTTCAATAACTGCAGGAAAATATCACAGGGCAGTACATAATTTTTTAAGGATGTAGAAAAATGAGCAACAAAATAGTCCTTATTTTAAAAAATGTTCAAAGTGCCCAGCTGGCGGGGCTCAGTGGTTGAGCATCGACCTAGGAACCAGGAGGTCACGGTTGGATTCCCGGTCAGGGCACATGCCTGGGTTGTGAGCTCAATCCCCAGTGTGGGGCGTGCAGGAGGCAACCCATCAATGATTCTCTCTCATCATTCATGTTTCTATTTCTCCCTCTCCCTTATCAGAAATCAATAAAAAAGTTAAAAAATGTAAGAAGTATTTTATTTTTAAAAATTTAATTCTCAACTGAGGATACGTTTATTGATTTTAGAGAAAAAGGAAAGGAGAGAGAGAGAGGGAAAGAGGGAGAGAAAGAGAGGGACAGAAAGAGAGGGAGAGAAAGAGGAAGAAAGAAGAGACATCAATGCATTACCTTCTGTACTCGCCCTGAATGGGGATCAAACACAACCTCTGTAGATGTGCTGTCGGGCAATCAAACCTGCAATCTTTTTAGTGTACTAGATGACACTTCAACAAATATATTTTTATTTAAATATATTCTTATTGATTTCAGAGAGAATAAAGGAGAGAGAGAGATAAAAAACATCAGTGATTAAAGAATCATTGATCAGCTGCTTCCTGCACACACCCAACTGGGGATGGAGCCCACAACCCAGGCATGTGCCCTGACCAGGAATCCAACCAGCGACCTCCGTGTGCATAGGACAACATTCAACCAACTGAGCCACACTGGCTGGGCTGTTTTTATTTTTAAATGTACATATAGTACATGCAGTTTTGTTCTTGTTTGATTTCAAGATTTATTATGTTACAGTAATTAGGAAATGTAGTAGTAACTTAAAGACAGATATATAGATCAATAGGACAAAGCAAAGAGTCCAAAAATAGATCCACACATATATAGTCAATTAACTTTTTAAAAAATACATTACTTTTGACAGTATTAGATGTCTCCTATTCCACTCCCCCGCCCCCAACATCCCCTCTCCACCCAAGCCCCACTCCACGTTAGGCCTTCACCATGCTATTGTCTTATCCATGGGCTATGCATACATGCATATAAGTTCTATGGTTAATCTCTTCCTGTGGCCCACATCTCACCCTCTCTGATATCTGTCAGTCTGCTCCATGCATCCATGTCTCTGGACCAATTTTGCTCATCAGTTTATTTTTTCATTAGATTCCACATATAAATGAGATCACGTGATATTTGTCTTTCTCTAAGTGGGTTATTTCACTTAGCATGATGGTCTCCAGGTCCATCCATGCTGTCTCACAGAGTAAGAGATCCTTCTCTTCTATGAATGCATAGTATTCACTGTGTAAATGTACCGCGGCTCTTTTATCTACTTATCTACTGATGGGCACTTGGATGTTTTACCGGTTTTAGCTATTGTAAATAGTGCTGCTATGAACATAGGAGTGCATACATTCTTTCTAATTGGTGTTTCAGGATTCTCAGACTATATTTCTAGAAGTGGGACCACTGGGTCAAATGGCAGTTCCATTTTAATTTTTTGAGGAAACGCCATGTAGTTTTCCCAGTGGCTGCACCAGTCTGCATTTGCCCGAGCAGTGTACAAGGATTCCCTTTTCTGTACATCCTCACCAGCATTTGTTATTTGTTGATTTATTGATGGTAGCCATTCTGGCAGGTGTTTAATTTGCAACTCTCTGATAACTAGTGACATTGACCATTTTTTCATATGTCTATTGGTCATCTGTATGTCCACTTTGGAGAAATGTCTATTCAGGTCCTTTGCCCATGGAATTTTTGTGTTGTATGAGTTCTGTCTATATTTTGGAAATTATCATTAGTATGTATCATTAGTGAATATGTTCTCCCATACCATGGTTTCACCATTTTTGGTGATGGTTTCTTTTGCTCTTCAGAAGCTTTTTATTTGGATGTATTCCCATTTGTTAATTTTTTTCCCTTTGCCCTAGGACAGTGATGGCGAACCTATGACATGCGTTTCAGAGGTGACACGTGAACTCATTTTTTTGGTTGATTTTTCTTTGTTAAATTGCATTTAAATATATAAAATAAATATCAAAAATATAAATCTTTGTTTTACTATGGTTGCAAATATCAAAAAAATTCTGTATGTGACACGGCACCAGAGTTAAGTTAGGGTTTTTCAAAATGCTGACACGCCAAGCTCAAAAGGTTCGCCATCACTGCCCTAGGAGATGTATCAGTGAAAATTCTGCTACAAGAGATGTTAGATTTTGCTGCCTATGGCTTCTTCTAGAATTTTTATGGTTTCACAACTTACATTTAAGTCTTTTATCCATTTTGAGTTTAGTCTTGTATATGGTGTAAGTTGGGGGATTAGTTTCACTTCTTTGTGCACATATCTATCCATTTGCCAACACCATTTATTGAAGAAACTGTCTTTACACCATTGTTTGCTCTTGCCTCCTTTGTCAAAAATTAAGAGACCATAATGGTGTGAGTCAATTTCTGGGGTCTCTGTCTGTTCCTTTTATTTATATGCCTCTTGTGCCATTATCATGCTGGTTTGATTACAGTGGCTTCATAGTATAGTTTGATATCTGGTATTGTGATCCCTCCACTTTGTTCTTCTTTCTCAAGATTGCTGTGGTTGTTCTGGGTCTTTTTTGATTCCATATAAATTTCTGGAATATTTGTTCTATATCTATGAAATATGCTGATGGTATTTTTATAGGAATTGCATTGAAACTCTAGATTGCTTTGGGTAGTATGAACATGTTAATGATGTTAATTCTTTCAATCGATTGTATCTTTCTCAGTTTCTTTTTCCAGTGTCCTATAATTTTCTGAGTATAGGTCTTTTACCTCTGGTTAAGTTTATTCCTAGGTGTCTTATTTTTATTTTTGTTTCAATAGTAATTGGGATTATTCTTTTAATTCTCTTTCTGGGAATAGGAAAAGGAAAACAGAAAAGAAATAAAAATTAAAAATAGTAAACAAATTGAAAAAAAGAATAGACTAAAAGGAATGATAGAAATAAGAGAAATAGAAGAATAGAAGAAAGGGAAAGGAAGACAAAAACAAACAAACAAACCTTTGTATCTGCTGTTTATGGAGCTCGCTGGATTTCTTTCCGTGTTGTTAAATGTGGCCCCTTGGTGTGTGGGTCTCAGGCCTCCCAGGAAGTTCTGTGCTGCAGGCCAGTGAAAGTCGCTGTCCCTGCTTGACCCTGGGCAACCTGACGGACATCCTGCAGGGCCTATCCCCAAGTAGTCCAGCGGGCAGGCCCTCCGTGGGCCAGAGGCTGGGTCTGCCTGGGGTCTCAGATATCCCTGTAATGAGCTGCTCTCCCTTCCCCCCTCGGAACTGGACTCTGCACTGATATCCGGGTCCTTGTCAGGATGGTAAACACACTCATGTTAGGAGTATTGCCCACAGTTTGTAGGAGACCCAGGCAGTGCTTGCTTCCTCTCCTTCTAGTGCCTCAGCTCTGCCTGGGTCACTGACACCCCCTTGTTGTCACCCCAAGCAAGAGAGGGTATTAAAAAAGAAAATACCCAAACCTGGTTGACGTTCTAATCCAGGGGTCCTCAAACTTTTTAAACAAGGGGCCAGTTCACTGTCCCTCAGACCATTGGAGGGCCGGACTATGGTTTAAAAAAAAACTATGAACAAATTCCTATGCACACTGCACATATCTTATTTTAAAGTAAAAAACAAATGTTTTCAGCGGGCTGCATGTGGCCCGCGGGCCGTAGTTTGAGGACCCCTGTTCTAATCTTTCAGCCGGCCCTCCTTGGTTGGAACCTCCTCCCAGGCTTCCACCAGGCCAGATGTGGGAGTTCCCTGCTGCCAGGCCAGCCACATGGGTACAGATTTTCAGCCCAGAATCGTTTCATAGGTGGGGCCTCATCCTTCCTCGAGGTGGGGAGGATTGCCCCTCCTTGCCAGGACCTTTCTCTGTCCCTCATTCTGCTTTCCACTAAAAGTTCTTTCAGAGAATCATTGGACCCGCAGGTTCACTGCTGGGTGAGCCGGTCAGTCCCCTCTGCTGGTCCAGAGTTCTGTGTGGCGCCTCCTGCAGACACAGATTGGGGTGAAATTTCCAGGCTGGTGTTGTAACCAAGCACTAACTGGACCGAATCACCACTGATTCCACTGCCTGATGCCATGTGGGCTCCCGTTTCCTCCTCTGTTTCTCTGGATTGGAAATCCTGCGTGGGGAGGAGAATCCACGTTCCCAGGGGCAGGGGGTGGGCTGCCACACCTTCCCCAGCGGGGAGATGCTGCGCAGCTGGGGGAACTGGCTCCCCCACTGCGTCTTCTCCTGTCCCCTCTCGGTGCTCCCTGCTCACAGTATCTCAAAGCGGCGATTTTTTAGCTGTGTTTTCAAGTGGAATGTTCTTCAGTTTAGCTGCAAGTCTGGTCCGGTGCTGGGAGCAAGTGGACAGAACTTCCCTAGACCGCAGCCATCTTGCCACCCTTTCAGTACAGGCCGTTTTTGCTGTAAAACAGAAGTTAACAGCTTTGAATGCTGTAGTTCACAGTAGGAAGGGCATAATTTGGACTGGATTCACCAGAGGAGGTTTCTGGGGATTACAGGATCTGACTGCATCTTGGGCTGGAAAGAGAAGGCCTTCTGAGTTTGTGAGAAAGTTGGTTGCATTTAGAACTTTTTGCTTTAAGATTATTGCTGGGATGCTGTTCAGGCGTTTTAGGCACCGAGCAAAACAAATCTGATACGTTTTTTTTTTTCTTGATAATGACTATTTGGCTTATGATTTGAGATATGACTATATTTCTATAGATAGATATGTGTCTAGATTCATGTATCTTGACATATAAAACAGAATTAAAGGAAGATTTTTTAAAATTCAGCAGTCTGTTTGCTTATATAGTAAAAACAGTTGTTACTTTATGGCTATATATCATTCCATATTTATTCCATTATTCCATATTTATAACATTTTTCAGATACAGAGATGTGGATGGAATTTGTTCTTGACTTTTAGACAGAAAATGTAAGACAGATGGCCTCTGATTCTGTGATATTAAATAAGCCCTTTTCTGGACAACTGTTGTCAAAGTAATTCTTAGCTGAGGGAAGAGTTGTCAAATCATTGCCCGCCCTATTATTTTTTTCAAATGAGTGGCTGTGTAAAGCAGAGGTTGCCATAGCTGCTGCTATGTCTTGATATTTTGAAGAATAAGTGCTTGAAAAGCCAACCATTTGTCAGGGACCCCGAGCAAGTTTCATTGTGCTAGTATGGGGGTAAGAAAGAGGAAACAAAGACTTACAAAAATGAGTAAGATGACACTGCTCCTCACAAGACATTCTAAATCAAGTGAAAGCATAGATGTAGAAGCACCTCACTATATGAACTAGGGTAGAATTATTAAATGACTGTCAAATTGTTACAAAAAGGATGTGTCATAGCACCAGGTTGTTGTGGCTGGGAAAATTGCAAAAGGGAGATTGAGAGTTGTCTTGAAGGACGAGAAGACTTTTATTTGGTGGAAAATGGAAGAAAAAAAAGAAAGATGCTTTATAGAATTGGGAAGTGCCTGCCACGTTAGCGGTGTGCTTGGTGATTGGTTTACGAATAGATGTGAAACAGATCATCTGATACACATCATGGCCCCAGGAGGCAGGCGTTACTTCCCCATCTTACAAATGAGGACACTGAGGCTCAGTGAGGCTCACCTCACACAGCAGGCGTGTGGCGGAGCCTGGGTTTCACAGCAGGTCTGTCACACAGATGGGTGCTTCGGTACAGATTCTGCTGGTGTGAAGACTCCATAGTCGTGTTGTTTCTTTTCTGTTGCCTCCCAAGAGGGTTTGCCTTACCTAATAAATGAGTAAGGGTTTTGTGACCTGTGAACCGGAGAAAGATAAGGGGTCTAAGTGGGAAAATCTCCTTACTTGCCTGTGCCCTGCTACTCGTGACTGCTAAGAGCTCTCAGAGTTCACCGTGCTCTGTGGAACTGGTCTTAAGAAGGCCAAGCACTGCAAACCTTCGGTGATGCATTGTGGCATAGGAAGGTCTCTAGAATCTACTTCAGAGTTCTAGGACAACTTGGAAATGGCCGAGTCCCCAAAACAGCCTCCACACTTGGTCTTCATCTTTGGCTCTGATGAACTACAGGAGCAGAATAGCCTGTTAAGAGAACAGGATAAGTTCTGGTGGTTATTAAAAAGATAAATCCAGTCTAAATGGTTGGGTTACTATTAAGATGTGTTTTGTCCTAGGCTCCAGGTAACAATGCCACCAAATACCACCCTTCATCTTGTGTTTACCTAAGGATGTTCAGCTCCCTGCTTTATCCCTCCCAAAGCAGAGGCTGTGGTGTGAGACTTCCCCCATTACTTCCCAGACTAGTAGTGGGTTTCTACTCTGTTGGTTACCATTTCAGCTTCTAACTCAGATTGAATGAGAAGAAAAAGTTATTTAGTGGTAAAGTTATATAGACCGTGGCTTGAATTCAGAATGCAGAAGAGAGTATAATTTAAGTAGTTTGATTTATACCCATAAAAATGTTAAAAGATTTGGTCATATTCCAAATGCTCATTTGTTTTTATATTTAGGTATGGACATAATAAATCTATTTTAATGAGTATTAAATGTATAAAAGAATTCAGGGTTGAACTTTTTATGCATAATCTTACCTACTCTGTATTCTAACAGACATAATCACCCTCATAAAGATAAAACTAAATAGATACATTATTGCATGAGGAATAGTATAAGTTAGAATGCAGAGGATAATGATATTTTCAATTTAATTCAACCTTCATTGAGAACCTATGATGTGCTAGATACTGTGCTGGAAACTTAGTATTGAAGAAAACGAGAATTAATAAGATTTAATCTCAGTCCTCAAGAGATTAATAGAATAGATAATATTGTAGAGAGAACTGTATCAGTTGCTGCATAATGTACTACTCCGCACCTTAGTATATACCAGGGCAATTTTTCTTATAAACTATAAAAAAAGAGTCAGCATCTGTTACTGCTCAGCTGTCCCTAGATTGGCGAGGTGATTCTTCAGATCGTGGCTAGAGTCAGTCACGTGACTGTGACCAGCTCAGGATCACATAACATCTCTTTTCATCCTAAGCTCTTGCATGTTTGCCCATCTGTACATGGATCTAGGGGGACCTCAGCTAGGCCACAGGGCTCTCCTCCAGATACTTTCTCCTCCTCTCTCAGGCTGGCATTCCTTCCTGGGGGTGGCGGGGAAGAGTGCAGGGCTCCTCAGCCTTAGGCTCAGAAATGGCACATCAGCACTTCTGCTCAGTCTGTTCACCCATGTATGTCACCAGGCCACAGATTGAAGAGGAGGAGAGAGAAAACCCACCTTCTCATGGAAGGACCTGCTAAGTCACATTGCAAGAGGTGTGTCAGTACAGGAAGGGAAGACATGGAGGCCGATTCCCCATCAATGTACCTCTCGTAGGGTAGTTTGTAGGCAGTTTTGCAGAAGGGACAAAGCCTATGGTAGGTCTTGCATATAGTGATTGCGGCCGTAGCATAGAGAGGCTCATACTTCTGCCCTAGGAACTCGGGTGTTGTCCTCTGGCTAGAGGGAGCCATATAGGTTTCAAGCCAGCAGGAATGCCTGTGTAAACTTCATTACTTTTTTCCTATAGGTTGTTCTGGGAGCAGAATGAATTCAAGGTGAGAAAAACGGTGATGGGGGATTCGATGCTATTGCAAAATTCTAGGCTGTGGGGATGATTATGAAGGCCAAACTAAAGCAGTCAGGAGCTTATTTATTCAAGTGTGGCAAACCTGTGCATGGGAATCCCTCACTTGCACAAACACTTTGGAGCCAGGCACTGTGTTAGGTGTTCGAGAAACGTCAATGAGTATTTCCCTATGTCACAAAGGCTTCTTGGGCCTTGGGAGCTCTTCACAACGTGCACTTTACTCATGAATCCCACTGGTAGGCCTGCAGATAAATAGAGAGGAATAGTAATCTTGTGTTACATAGTGAAGAAATCATGGTTAGTGGTCTGGTGATGTAAAATATGTCTGTTTTGGCTGTTTATTTTCCCAAAATACTTAATCACTGAAGTTTTAATGTATTAAAAGCTGTTATATTGGTTAATGGAAAGAATAATGAAAGAGGAGCCTGAGTAAATTTTGTGATTTTCATGCATCTGTACCTGACCTATTGTAGTGTGTGACTATCAAGGTAATTCAGAAGCTTATGTATTAATTTTAAAATTTACCATATCCCATTTTAGCATATTTAGATCTTTGCTAAATTCAAAAATAGTGTGAGAAAAAAGTATCTGAAAAATATGTTTTCTTCTTTCTTAATCCTCACCCAAGGATATGTTTTTATTGATTGTGTGTGTGTGTGTGTGTGTGTGTGTGAGAGAGAGAGAGAGAGAGAGGAGAGAGAGAGAGAGAGCGCAAGTGAGCGCACAGTTGCTTTACATACATGCCCTGACCGGGAATGAACCCACATCTTAGGTATGTGCCCTGACCAGGAATCGAACACACAACCTTTTGGAGTACACGATGACACTCCAGCTAACTGGCCACCTGGCCAGGGCTAAAAAAGGAATTTTATTGTATATGTTAGAATATGTAGGATTAGTGATTAACTTATAGGAGGAATTTAGGAGAAAATACATTAATGTTTATGAGGATTGACCAATTGCAAACAAATGTAAAATATTTAAATTTAGTTTTACCTTTAAAAATCTTTAAAAATAAATATACTGCTTTCAGAAAATATTTGCTGTTCTTAGTAAACGACTGAGAGCAAGTATTCTGTTCCTGCCAAACCCCATTATAATGCATTTAATTACTCAGAGAAAACCTATATAGTTGTTTTCAAGCTTAAATGCAAACCCAATGTGTTTTGTGACTTCTTTGAGGTCTCTAATAATGGCATAGCCCTGGATATTGTGACTTGTGGAGTAATTTATCAAAGCCTCTTCAGTATTCCCTGCACCTTAGATATGCTGTCTGGGCAATGCTATGTGAATGTATTTGACTATTTTTCTTAGAAGAATAGTGATTTCTGGAAGTTTGAACATTTTTAACAGAGGTTGATGAACAGCAGAGGGCTAGAGATATGCTGATTTTCCTCCCCTAGCTTAATGAAAATTATAACCTTTTTGAAATTGTAATTGGGACTTAGAGGTTAGGATACATGCATACACCTAGTTTGTATGTAACTCGTTTCTCCTGTCTAGATGATGACCTTCTTAAGAATAGGGCCATGTTGTGTCCCTTACAATATAGGTTCTGGCTCATAGCAGTTTGTCCAGTGAGTATTATATATGTTTGTTGTGGTTTATGGTTATTATTTTTAAAATATATTTTTATTGATTTCAGCAAGGAAGGGAGAGAGAGAGAGAGAGAGAGAGAGAGATAGAAATATCAATGATGAGAGAGTTGCTAGTAATCATTGATTGGCTGCCTTCTGCACACCCCCTACTGAGGATCGAGCCTGCAACCCATGCACGTGTCCTTGACCGGAATCAAACCTGGGACCCTTCAGTTCACAGGCCAACACTCTATCCACTGAGACAAATCAGCGAGGGCTGTGGTTCATGATTATTTAAGTGTCATTTCTTTGGGTAAACCTCAGGAGTTTAGAGCCTGTGCTCAGTCCAGGAAGGGTTTTCCACACAAGGATAAATCTTGATTAACTGAGCCAAGCAAGATAGTCTGATTTCCAGGCTTTATTAGTCATGCCTTTGTGAAGCACTGCTAGAGAGTCATTGAAGGAAGCCATTGATGGTAGCTTCCTAGGAAGGGTGGGGGGAATTCTCTTACTCTTGGATACGGGAGAAGAACAGTCTTTCAGTGCTTCTGGGTGTGGGCTGCCATGCTGCCTTTGGAGGCCTGGATCAACAGTGGCCACATCAGGGGATCATGAAGTGAGCCTATGTAAGAAGATGAACATACACCATTCCCTGCTACCCAAAGCAGAGTGTGCCTGTGAAACCTTTCATACACCCAAATGGTATAAAGCACTGGTTCTCAACCTTCCTAATGCCGAGACCCTTTAATACAGTTCCTCATGTTGTGGTGACCCCCAATTTCATTGTTACAAATTGAACATAATGAAAGCATAGTGATTAATCACAAAAACAATATGTAATTATATATGTGTTTTCCGATGGTCTTAGGCGACCCCTGTGAAAAGGTCGTTTGACCCCCAAAGGGGTCGCGACCCACAGGTGAGAACCGCTGGTATAAAGTGAAGGAGCCATTACCATTAATTTATATGGAAAAATTTTTAGCATTCCCCCCAAAATAACCTACTAAATTATAGCAAGTACACTTCATTACTTCCTGTTTTACACTAAACATAAGACGCTTATGGGCTCTTTAAGTTTTTCTGATACCTCAGGACACATTTTGCTAATGGATGCACAGACTAACTCAGCATAAAGCACAGATGCTCACAGACACAATACAAAGCTATGGTGGGATGATGCTGAGATGCTGACGGTGTTTCCCAGGGAAGGAGCTGGCGATGAGCGCTGCCTCTATGATGACTGGCTGCAAAACAAATGCTGAATGCTATTTTCACTTAAAAAAAAAAATTATTGATTTTTGAGGCGGCGGGGCCGGGGGGGGGGGGGGGGTGGGGGGGCGTGGAGGGGAGAGAGAGATATCAATTAACACTTAACTAATGCATTCATTGGTTGATTCTTTTTTTTTTTTTTTTTTTTTTAAAAATATATTTTATTGATTTTTTACAGAGAGGAAGGGAGAGAGATAGAGAGTTAGAAACATCGATGAGAGAGAAACATCGACCAGCCGCCTCCTGCACATCTCCCACTGGGGATGTGCCCGCAACCCAGGTACATGCCCTTGACCGGAATCGAACCCGGGACCCTTCAGTCCGCAGGCCGACGCTCTATTCACTGAGCCAAACCAGTCTCGGCCATTGGTTGATTCTTATATGTGCCCTGACTGGGGATTAAACCTGCAACCTTGGCATATTGGGATGATGCTCTAACACAGCGGTTCTCAACCTGTGGGTCGCGACCCCTTTGGCGGTCAAACGGCCCTTTCACATAAGACCATCCTGCATATCAGATATTTACATTACGATTCATAACAGTAGCAACATTACAGTTATGAAGTAGCAATGAAAATAATTTTATGGTTGGGTCACAACATGAGGAACTATATTTAAAGGGCCAGAAGGTTGAGAACCACTGCGTCTAACCAATTGAGATACCTGGCCAGGCCTCACTTTTCACCTTTTTTCTTTTGTTTTGTTAATCCTCTCCTAAAGATATTTTTTCCATTGATTTTTTAGAGAGAGTGGAAGGAAAGGGGGGGAGAGAGAGAGAGAGAGTGAGAAATAGAGAAAAATTGATGTGAGACACATCGATTGGTTGCCTCCTGCATGTGCCCCAACCATGTGAAGATCGAACCTGCAACCCAGGTATGTGCCCTTGACTGGGAATCAAACCTGTAGCCATTTGGTGCACTGACCGACACTCTTAACCTTGACCGGAATCAAACTCGGGACCCTTCAGTTCACAGGCCAACACTCTATCCACTGAGACAAATCAGCTAGGGCTGTGGTTCATGTGGCAGGACTCACCTTTTTTCATAAAGGTGAAAACTCTTTGGATTTCCTTTGGTTAGCGAAAACAGCTCCTCACTAATGTAGGTCTTGCACAAAAGTGAAGTGGCAGAACCTGAACTCTCGAAAAGCAGGACACGCCTGTAAAGAGGCCAAATGTGAGGTGGAAGGAGCAGGGACTTTGGACCCACTGGATCAGTCCACCCCAGTGGTCTGTGCCAGTCCTCCTTAGCCTGCCTGGGAAGTTCAGCAGAAGGAAAGCCCAGTTAAAACCTGGCTGGTGAGAAGGAAGGCGTTCTGTGTATTAGGTAAGTGCTGCTAAGGAACAGATTTGAGTGGTGGCTGTGAGCCTGCACCCGCCTTTCTCTCCCACTCAAACAGTCTGGCCCCAGGATAGAAGACTGAGATCTGGTGCAATAAAATGAACGCATAGTTTTCAGTCTTCATGAGCTAATAGGTGGCATGGGCAGGTCTGGACTGTTCCTGAGGTCTCCACCGTTTCTATTCCAAGGAGAACAGGAAATAGGGGTGGTTTGAGGGCATCATCCTCGGTGGATGCATTGTCAATTACTAGTATAAAAGCTTACTCCATGATGAGAGCTCAGGCGTGATTGTCCATCAGGGATCAGTGAGTGCTGGGATGGATCCTCCCCCGATGGCTGTCCCATTGGAGAGTAGTTTCTTAGTCTTATTGTTGGCACTGTGGGCCAGATAGTGATTTATTGCACAGGCTGTCATGTGCATTTTAGTATGTTTAGCAGCATTCCTGCCCTCTACCCACCAGATGCCAGTAGTTCTTCCCCGTGTGACAACCAAAAATGTGTCCAGAAATAGCCAAATACCCTTTGGGAGGCAAAATCACACCCCCCACCTTGGGAACCGGTGTGGTAGAGATAAGGGATTGCTTCTTACAGGTAGGTGCATTTGTCCTAAGACTCAGGCAGGAGAGCAGGGAAGTTCTACCTACTGTTGCCTTAACTACAGTGAGAAAAACACAGAGAATTCATAAATTCTTCAAATTGGTCTCTTCAACTACACAAAGAATCTCTAGGTTTCAGATCAATTTTGAGCCTAAATATAGTTACTGTTTAAACTCTTCACCCTTAAAGTTCAGCAAACTAAAAAAGTAAAGTTAGAGTTACATCATTAAAAAAAATCCCACCCCAAATGTTAAATAACCACAGATTTAACGAACAGCTTTTAATATGATGATGTAAATTGTCTTCTGAGTGAGGCTTCATTTTGTAGATGTTCATAGGAAAAGCAAGGAATTCACACTTTGTTTGAACCTGGGAACAGTCTACATGGAAAGACAATGCAGACGTGAGCAGAACAATGTCTCAATACAACTGTATGAATGGGGCAAGTTGATTGGTTCCAATTTTATTTTTAAAAGCAAGTATTAACTAAAATATTATGGGCTGGTAAGTATAATAAATGGTTTTCACAAAATGCCTAAATTCTCACCCTGGTCAGTATGGCTCAGTGGTTGGAGTGTCGGACCACACAGGGAAGGGTTCAGGTTCAATTCCCAGTCAAGGGCACATACCTGGGTTGCAGGATCAACCCCTCTCCAGTTGGGACATGTATGGAGGCAACCAGTCCATGTGTCTGTCTCATGTCAATGTCTCTTCTCTCTCTGTCTCTGTCTCTCTCTCTCCCCCCCTCTCCCCCTCTCTCCCTTTCTCCCTCTCTCCCTCCCCCGCCTCTCCTTCCCTTCCACTCTATCTAAAATCAATGGGAAAATATCTCCAGGTGAGAATTAACAAAACAAAAAGACTGAATTATCTCCACATGCTTCTGATTGAAATGCTGGTGTCCATTTGCATACTGGGAAACGGGATCTCCCCGCCCCCGATTTTTGTTTCCCCAGGGTTTTATATGCAGGCCTTGTGCCTGGAAATGTCCTATGTAGTAAATAATAAATGTTTGAATGCTTGTTGCCAATGTACTGACTCCCTGAAACAGACTTCCGTGAAATTTTAAAATCAAATCATATAAGCATTAAAACATCTTTAAGGTAGTGGAGATTCTGTAGTTCGCAACGTGAAAGTAACATAGTGAATTGTGACAGTTGTGGTAATCCTTCCTCTGTGGTAACCCTCTTCCATTACCTCGTCTGTTAATTCAACCTTCAAAGTAAAGATGTCTCTCTATCTTTACTGATATTTCAGGAGTTGGAGCTACTCGCTTCTTCTGCTCAAGCTCATCTCACCAGTCCATTCTCCTCCTCCTCCTTCAGTCCGTTTTCCTCAAAAGGCAGTCAAAGCACACGTCTTTAAAAGTGAACACTTTGACACACTTATATGTCATTTCCCAGCTTAGAGCCCTTCAGTGCTTCTCTCGTCCTTGGGACATAATCCAAAACCCTTACTCTAACGTTCATGACCCTGAACACGGCCTGCCCTTTGCCTCTCCTCCCTCATCACCCTTAGCTCTCTCCTTTCTCACTTTGCCAAACTTCTGTTTCTTCAGATCCTTTCTCTTGCCATCTTCGTATCTTGGGGTCCTGAAACTGCGGTTGCTCCTGCCTGAAATCTTCTTAACTCCTTTGCTTGGGCAATTCTGATTTAGCTTTCAAGTCTTAGGCTAAGTATCACTTTCTTAGAGAGCATTGCCCTGGACTTCTTTAATCAGAGTTCACTCCCTGTTACATCTCTTCTTTCTCTCGATACTCTGTTTTCTTTTCAGAGCCCTTCTCACCATTTGCACTTAAGCATTTCTCTGTGCATTTGTTTAAAATCTGCCCTCACTGGATAACGTGCTCTACAAAGTAGGCGTCTGTCTGGGTTCTTCTTTGATGTAGGACCCATCTTAGTATTTGTCTAGCACAGTCATGGCGAACCTTTTGAGCATTTTAAAAAACCCTAACTTATCTCTGGTGCCGTGTCACATATAGAAATTTTTTAATATTTGCAACCATAGTAAAACAAAGATTTATATTTTTGATATTTATTTTATATATTTAAATGCCATTTAATAGAGAAAAATCAACCAAAAAAATGAGTTCGCGTGTCATCTCTGACATGCGTGTTATAGGTTTGCCATCACTGGTCTAGCACATAGTACAATTGCAGTAGCTATTTTTGTGAATGAAGCTGAATTCTCCTTGCAAGATGACAATATATTGGGCTAACAATGTAAGTTTATATTACCCTGTCCCCATGTTGAGTCTTTAGGCCTGCACAAGCATTTGCTATTGGAAGACGCTAGGAATGATTTGTTCCTGCTTCCCATAGAATGGCATTTTAGGTAGCATACCATTCAAGAAAACTAGCAACTGGCCAGGTACGTGATGGCTGCTTTCCCTGACAGATAGTAAAACAATGAGTATGAACATGGTTAGGCAGCTTTTCAACCTATCCAGAATGAGGAAAGAAACCCAAGACTGTAAATATAATATTCTTATCTGTTTATTCACTGCTTTAGAGTTTATTCAAATTGTTAAAAACCATGAGTTATTGCTTAGTTGCTTTTTGGCCAATAGGATTTCAGTATGCAGTTCACTAACATAAACTCTTGGATTGGCTTAACTACCTCTGATGTCACAATTCACCCATTAGGAAGTCATGATTTTCTTGAAATCACATTGTGCTAACAACTCTTGTCTCATTGTCAGAAAGGTTATCTACACAAAATAAAAATACTGGAAGGACCAAGATATCTTTGATCCAGGCGGACCTTTTCCATTAACGTGCTTTAATTATCACCTGTGAACAATTGAAGCTAGCTCTTTTTTTTTTTTTTCTTTTACTTTCTTTTATACTTGGCGTTTTGTTGTTCATGCGTGTCAGTTCATAGGCAAATGGAGGAATGAGCCTGCTTAGAATTACTCCTTCAACTCATAGTTCTGTTTCATCTCGACTCTTGAGGCTCAGCATCTTCCTCCTGCTTAGCCTCCCTGACGCAAAAGGAAAAGCCATTTGGACAGCCCACCTGAATATAACATTTCAGGTGGGAAACCGCATTATATCCGAACTAGGAGAGAGTGGAGTATTCGGGAATCATTCTCCCCTGGAAAGGGTGGCTGGTGCGGTGGTACTTCCGGAAGGATGGAATCTGAATGCTTGTCATTCTCTGACCAACTTCAGCAGGCCTCAGCTGGAAGACTCTTGGTTGGCCCTCATTGAACGGGGAGGCTGTACTTTTACGCATAAAATCAATGTGGCAGCAGAGAAGGGAGCCAACGGCGTGATCATCTATAACTATCCAGGTACTGGCAACAAAGTATTTCCCATGTCTCACCATGGCACGGGGAATACAGTCGCAGTGATGATAGGCAACTTGAAAGGACTGGAACTCCTGCACTTGATTCAGAAAGGAGTCTATGTGACGATCGTCATTGAAGTGGGGAGAATGCACATGCCATGGCTGAGCTATTACGTCATGTCTCTGTTCACCTTCCTGGCTCCCACAGTCGCCTACCTTTTCTTATACTGTGCCTGGAGACCTCGAGCGCCCAATTCTTCCACCAGGAGGCGAAGACAGATAAAGGCAAATGTGAAGAAAGCAATTGCTCAGCTTCCACTGCGGGTACTCAGAGAAGGGGATAAGGAACTCGATCCCAATGAACACAGTTGTGTTGTTTGCTTTGACACATACAAACCCCAAGATGCAGTACGTATTTTAACTTGCAAACATTTTTTCCACAAGGCATGCATTGACCCCTGGCTTTTAGCCCGGAGGACGTGCCCCATGTGCAAGTGTGACATTCTGAAAACTTAAGAAACCCAGAGAATTTTCTGAAGATGTAACCAAGTCTTTTCAAAGATTAAAATTAGATGAGTTCTTTTAGCACTATATGTAGAAAGAAAATTCAACTCCAGCTTCTCTACCCAAGTACCAAAGAGGGTGAAATTTGTGTGTTTTTAAAATAAAACTCCATATCATGCTCACCTATTTGAACTTGTTGTTTTTCTAAGAAGTTTTTGTTGTTATACGTTTTTGCTCTTATTTGCATAAGGACATTAGCATATGTTAAAAGCAAATTAGTCTTTACCTTCTAATTACAATGTCACATTGATGTCACAGAGAGTTAGTCATAATATTTTAATGCAGTGGTTCTCAACCTTCCTAATGCTGCAACCCTTTAATACAGTTCCTCATGTTGTGGTCACCCCCAATTTCACTGTTACAAATTGAACATAATTAAAGCATAATCACAAAAACAATATGTAATTATATATGTGTTTTCTGATGGTCTTAGGCGACCCCAGTGAAATGGTCATTTGACCCCTAAAGGGGTCGCGACCCACAGGTTGAGAATCGCTGTTTTAAAGGTTTTTATGTTAATTTTTATACTTTGTTACCATAGTTTCTTTAACATTTGATATCTAATAATATCTCTGCTCAATAAACTTTATTATAGGATTAGATATTGATTTAATGCTCCATTAATTAATTTTATTAATAACCAGAGGATCTGGTTTCCAAAGTTACTAACTGGGTAGGTAGTATCCTATATAATAAAAGCATAGATGCAAATTGTCTCCTCGACCGGGAGTTGTCCAGGAGTTCAACCAGGGGATGGGACAGGCCAGGGGAAGGGAGGGAGGCCCTGGCTGGCATCTGGCAGCCGCTAGGGACCCTACCAGTGCATGGATTTTGTGCACTGGGCCTCTAATATTCTTAATAATTATTTTAGACTATAGGCCCAGTGCACGAAATTTGTGCATGGGTTGGTTCCCTAGGCCTGGCCAGTGATCAGGGCCGATTGGGGCCGTCTGGCTGCCAGCCAGGGCCTTCCTTCATTCTGTGCCACCCCCGGTGGTCAGCGCATGTCATGGGGAGCGATGGAACTCCTGGTCTCCCGGTCGAACTCCTGAGGGGACACTATGCATATTAGGGTTTTATATATATAGATGATAGCACTTTTAGTTATGTAACTAAAACTATTTTAAATTGTTATAGGTCTCATTTAGGGCAGCATTGCAAAAAATCACCTTTGTTTACCAGAGCACATTAAATCCTACCATAGTAGGATTCAGCTGTGGTCATCAGATTTCCCTTCTAGAAATAAGCTAGTAAATGCTTTTCTTCTCAAAATACTGGTGTCTCTCTTTAATAATGTCGAAAGTGCAGAGTTGAAATTTTCAGTTGCCCTTCTGAATTCTGTCTTTTGCATTACTTTGCCTTTTACCCTTTTCAAGCATATGAATAAACCCTTGTGTAATCATGAGAGACTGAAAGATTTGGGTTACATTGTTTTGATGAAAATCTCTCTTTATGGACAATATGCTGAACCTCTGATGTCCCACTCAGATGGCACTTTGTGTGTCCACACACTTCATACTAACTATACTGTCTTTTTAAAGAGTGGGCTGTATATGGAAGTACAATCAGATTAATGGCCTTTGGTAAAGGAAATTGACCATGATGAGCTGAGCATTTCATGTCAGTAGTCTCTTATTATGCTACTTTTTGCTGGGCACACATGGCCCTTTTCTCCTTCCTGCCTCAAGTAATCATGCTGTTGATTCACAATTCATAAGAAGTACTAGCATCCGTTGTCTTAGTGAGACCCAACCAAAAGTGTCTCTTAGCATCCTGTGCATAGAGGTCAGAGGCATTCATGTTCAAGGTCAAAATCCTTCACTGATTTCCTAGCTGGTGAATAAGAACCATTGAAATATACCTCCCAAAAAGTGTATGGCAGCCCCAGTGACTGCCCATGTTTGTTAGTTCACACTCTTTGGTTTGAATGTCAGATGGTGCCATTGACGTAAGTGTAGCTAAAATATAGGCAGAGCTGACAGTGTGTATGTGAGGTCTTCCTCTAGGGATGTTTGTTGATTTTGGCAAACATTTTATTAAGAACATCTGTGGCCTTTAATAGTCACTGCTGTGGTTGTTTTTTTTTTTTAAATATATTTTATTGATTTTTTTTTTTTTTTTTTACAGAGAGGAAGGGAGAGGGAGAGGGATACAGAGTTAGAAACATCAGTAAGAGAGAAACATTGATTCAGCTGCCTCCTGCACGCCCCCTACTGGGAATGTGCCCGCAACCCAGGTACATGCCCTTGACCGGAATCGAACCTGGGACCCTTCAGTCTGCAGGCCAACTCTCTATCCGCTGAGCCAAACCGGTTAGGGCTGTGGTTGGTTTTAAGTGGGGACCTTGAAACTCTTCTTTTTAAAATCAGTAGTTACACTTTTGTTGACAATGAGTTATACTAAACTAAAACTGTTGTATTTAAACTTTCCTGCACCCTTCCTTTTCTTCCCTCAAAATATTGTTAGATTATTAACAGATGTCAAGGTCTGCAGAGAAATGAGATTCATGTTTCTGTCTTTCCTGCTGTCACTCCTATATCTGATCAGTGTTAAGTGTGAGGAAGTGAGGCTGGTGTCATTTAACAGGATACCCTACTTTAAAAAATCAAATCCACACCAGACTTCTGAGGAAGCTTTTAAGTCAATTTAGTACAGTGGTTTACATGATAAGTAAAAAATGTGCATTTTAACCAAATGTGAGTTAAAAATGGTATTACAGAATTCGTCATTTTTACCATGTATTTGGCGGCAGTGCTAATTTTAAGTTATTTTGTTAAACATTGCCATTTTGTTGAAAATATTTATTTTGAAGAAAAATTATAGTTATACTAGTGTCCCAGTGCATGGATCTGTGCACATTGAAAGGAAATTAATTAGAAGAAATATTTTAATATCGGTGTTTGCATCTTGCTAATGGAAAGAAAATTGGATTCTACCGAGTCTCCTATCTACCTACTCCAGGACTTCTGTGAGGATCAAATGAGATGAGGCACGGGAAAACACTTCACAAACATTTGATTAAATTGTAAAGTGTTTGCACCTGGCTATAAAGCAAGTGGGGTTCCTGGGCTGAAGAAACTCCAAGGATGTTAGTCACTAGGGAGAGGAAGCCAGGTGTTGCTACATGATGTCATTACCCGGCGCCCACAGCCACTGTTTCCGGGCTGGGCTGTGGTCCGCATTTTGCACCACAGGGTCTCGGCAGTGCTGATTTGGTGGGGTGTCACTCTGGGGTGGTAGTGGGGCCTGTGTCCCATTTGGGGAAGCTGAATATTGATTTGTTGGTGCCAGGTCTGTGGTGCCATTTATTTTTAAATAGCCAGTACACATCATGGCAGCTCCTGCGTTGAGTGTTTTCCCCCTGGTGGTCAGTGCGCATCATAGCTACTGGTTGGACAGACTGACACTTAGCCTTTTATATATATACTAGAGGCCCAGTGCACAAAAATTTGTGCACTCGGGGGGGAGGGGAGGGTCCCTCAGCCCGGCCTGTGCCCTCTCGCAGTCTGGGACCCCTCAGGAGATAACGACCTGCTGGCTTAGGCCTGCTCCCAGGTAGCAGAAGGCAGGCCCAATCCCTAGGTGCAGCCCCTGGTCGGGCTTAGAGCAGGGCCGATTGGGGAGTTGGGGCGCCGCCCCCTGTCATGCACAGAGCAGGGCGGATAGGGAGGTTGCGATGCCACCCTCAGTCACGCTCAGGGTAGGGCCGATTGGGGGGTTGGGGCACCGCCCCGTCACACTCAAGGAAGGGTCGATGGGGAGGTTGCGGCGCCACCCCCTGTCACGCACAGAGCAGGGCCAATCAGGGGGTCGAGGAGCTCCCCCCTGTCACTCACAGAGTAGGGCCGATAGGGGAGTTGGGGCACCGCCCCCTGTCACACACAGAGCAGGGCGGATCAGGGGGTTGGGGCGCCGCACCCTGTCACACTCAGGGCAGGGCCGATGGGGAGGTTATGGCTCTACCCCGTCACACACAGAGCAGAGCCCGTGGGGGGCGGTTGGGGTTCCTCCCTCTATCACCCACAGAGCAGGGCCGATCAGGGAGTTGGGGCACCGCCACTGTCACACTCAGGGCAGGGCCGATGGAGAGGTTATGACTCTACCCCGTCACACACAGAGCAGGGCCCCTGGGGGGGGGGGGGCGGGGGGGTTGGGGCACTGCACCCTGTCACACACAGAGCAGGGTCGATCAGGGGGTTGGGGTGTTGCACCCTGTCACACACAGAGCCACAGTGCTATCAGGGGGTTGGGGAACTCCCCCCTATCAGGCACAGAGCAGGGCTGATCAGGGGGTTGGGGCGCCTTCCCCTGTCATGAACAGAGCAGGGCGGATAGGGAGGTTGTGGCCCTGCCCTGTCACACACAGAGCTGCAGGGCGATCAGGGGGTTTGGGTGCTGCCCCCTGTCACGCTGATCCCGGTGCCGGGAGGCATATTACCCTTTTACTATATAGGATAGAGGCCTGGTGCATGGGTGGGGGCCAGCTGGTTTGCCCTGAAGGGTGTCCTGGATCAGGGTAGGGGTCCCCACTGTGGTGCCTGGGCAGTTTGGCTGAGGGGCTGAGGGCTGTTTAAAGGCTGGCGGGTGACTGAAGCTCCCAACCGCTCCTTTTTTCTTTTTTATTCTGGGCCAGCTTTAGCTCTGAAGCTTGGCTCCAGCTCTGAGGCCTCGGCTGCCTAAAGCAGGTATCTGGTTTGTTTGGGTTCTATAATCGAAACACTGTTTCAACTCCAGGTCTGATATCCCGGCTGGCTGAAAGCAGATTTCTTGGGTTTTGTTTAGCTTCTATATTTGTAACAATGTTTCAAACTGCAAGCTCAGAGGCGGGCAGTGGCAGGCGGGCTACTTTGGAGTCCTCCGTCACTGAAGCAAGCAAGCCTCATGTTCGCTTCAAGCTGCCTGTCTGCTGGCCGCCATCTTGGCTGGCAGTTAATTTGCATATCGCCCTGATTAGCCAATGGGAAGGGTAGCCGAGTGACACCAATTTACATGTTTTTCTTTTATTAGTGTAGTTATAGACTAGCGGGCCATTGCACAAAATTAGTGCATGGGTATGGTCCCTAGCAGCTGCTGGCCGCCAGCCCGGGGCCTTCCTTTGTTCCGCGCCACCCCCTGGTGGTCAGCACACATCATAGCGAGTGATCGAACTCGAGATCAGTGGAATATTAGGCTTTTAAATATATATAGATAGCTTTCTTTCATATGCATATCCTTTCAGGTTTTAAAATGCATGTGTTGTATGAATTTTATATTTAATTTTTAGTTTAATTGTGGTATCTGCTAACATTATTTGCCACTCAGGGATGAAATCTAGCTTATAACAACTTAGAAAAATCACCCATAACAACATTGAAACCTTCAAGCCAATTTATTTTACGGGATGCTCTAAGCCAGCGGTTCTCAACCTGTGGGTCACGACCCCTTTGGCAGTTGAACGTCCCTTTCACAGGGGTCGCCTAAGACCATCCTGCATATCAGATATTTACATTACGATTCATAATAGTAGCAACATTACAGTTATGAAGTAGCAACGAAAATAATTTTATGGTTGGGTGACATCATGAGGAACTGTATTTAAAGGGCCAGAAGGTTGAGAACCACTGCTCTAAGCTCTTATCTAATTGGCTGTTGCCTTTTATGTCATAATCACATCACCCAACAAACAGTAAGCAGTATGTAGAGTTACAGCAGTGAAACTAGGATTTTTTCCCCCCAATGTAAAGTTTTTCTCTCTCTGCCTCTAATAAAACATCTGCAACTCATACAACATCTTTAAGAATTTCTCACAAAATCATGCTGGAAGACGGTGGAACCTGTTTTCACCCGGAAGATTTTTTTCATTTTGATATTTTAAATTGATTGCCAACAGATGTGGGAGCCATCTCTTTTCATTGGATTGGTCCTTGGCTTCCTAGGCAGAGAGAGATGAATCTACTCCAGATTGGCACTCAGAGAAACAGCACTGCATCGACCTGGCTGGTGAAATTTACTCTTCTTTGGCTGCTTAGTCGGAACTGCTGCAGAGCCAGCGCTGTTTGGACCGCTTACATGAACATATCATTTCATGTTGGGAATCGCATGCTGTCAGAGTTGGGGGAAACTGGAGTATTTGGAAGAAGCTCCACTCTGAAGAGAGTGTCCGGAGTTATTGTGCCACCAGATGGAAAATCGCAATATGCCTGCAGTCCCAGTACCAGCTTCAGCAGATCGGAGAACTCAAAGGTGTGGCTCGCACTTGTTGAACGGGGAGGTTGTCCCTTCACACAGAAAATTAAGGTGGCCGTTGAGAAGGGAGCCAGCGGGGTGATCGTCTACAACTTCCCAGGAACCGGCAACCAGGTTTTCCCCATGTCTCATCAGACCTTTGAAGACGTTGTGGTCCTGATGATCGGTAACTTGAAAGGCATGGAGATTCTGCACTTGATTCGGAAGGGAGTTCACGTGACAGTCATGGTGGAGATGGGGAGGAAACACCTCATCTGGATGAATCACTATTTTGTCTCTTTTTTGATTGTCACCACCGCTACGTTTACGTACTTCGTCTTTTATCATATTCGAAGGCTTTGGGTGGCTAGGGTTCAGAGCAGGAGATGGCTGCGCTTAGCAACAGATCTCAAGCTAGCATTTGGCCAGCTTCAGCTCCGGGTACTGAAAGAAGGGGATGAGGAAGTAAGTCCCAACGGAGATAGCTGTGTAGTTTGCTTCGAGCTCTACAAGCCTAACGACACAATTCGTATTCTGACTTGCAAACATTTTTTCCACAAGAATTGCATCGACCCCTGGATTCTGTCACATGGGACATGCCCCATGTGCAAGTGTGACATTCTTAATGCTTTGGGAATCCGAGTGGATGTTGAAGACGGGACACAGTCACTGCAAGTTCTGATGTCAAATGAATGGCCTGGTATTTTATCGCCTAGTGAAGAGGGGACCGCTAGTGAACTTCCTCCTGCGAGGCAGCCAGGTAAAGCCACCCACGTGGGAGAGGCGGCGCAGCGCCCTCCTTCCCCGAATGACAGCCAGCCTAACTCGGCAGAAGACGTTCATCCTTCACCTTGATAGCATGACCTTTGAGGAAGCGGATTAAACCTGTTTGTCAAACCAGGTTCTAATACTGACAAGCAGTTTGCTTGAAGTGTGGTTTTGTGTCCTTTTTTGTTACTTTGGTAATTTTCTACATTCTTTGTCAAGCCCTAAAGACAGAAAAAGAAAAGGAAAAAAAGGCCTAGTAGGATTTAAAAAAAAAATCTTTGCTAAATGTAACTTTTTGTCATTGTATGTTACTCCTGTGAGTATAGATGTTTATTTGTATGTACACATGCATGTTAAAAGCAAGGACAAACTTTTCTCCCTAGGTGTTTTTTGTATTATATATATTGACTTTATTTTAGTAGGAAAATTGTTAATATATTTGCATGTTCCTTATAATCCCAAAGCTATAAATTAAGCTTGAAAAACTAGTTATCTTTGCTGTGCTAGGAAGAGTAAAATGTATCTTTTGATAGTTACAGTATAGTATAATTTGACCTCCATTGTGCTACATGTTTTTATTCTTGTCATAAAAATTTGCTGTATAGAATTTTATTCTTACTCTTGGCAAATAATTCTGTTCAAGCTATTAGTACATTCAATGTGATCTGCAATCTTAAAAGTAAAATAGTAGCACTCTTAAAGTGACTAGCAAGTATTTCAGTGCCCAATATTTCTTATCATAATTGTTACATGTTCATAGTGTGTAGAAAGGCTTAAATGAAAAAGAATTCCTAAGATATTTAGTCACGGTGCATTTACTTCCTATATGTTTTGTATTACCCAATTTATTTATTTACTTATTTACTTATTTATTGCTATTAACCCTTTGCACTCCGCTGTCCCCTCTCAGGGGACATCGGAATTCTAGCATATCACTCGGATGTCCCCTCTCAGGGGACATTGCAGTTTATTAGTGATTACGGGGAATTGAGTTATTTCAACGCAACTTTTTGAGACATGCATGTTTCCCTGAAGTTTTATCTTGAAATGGCACAAAAAATTAAATCAAAATATCGTAAAATTACTAAGATATATACAAGAAATGTCAGTGGGTTTTGTGTTGGATTAAACAATAAACTACATATTCCCGATGTGGGACAAAGAAAACGGGACTGCATTGTGTGTTCTAACAGGAAAACACCTGGTGGCAGGCGTCAAACCACTTATTACTGTCAAACATGCACTAATCAGCCTGCAATGCATATTGGGGAGTGTTATAAAACTTAGCATACTGTACAAAATGATAAACAATAAAATATTGTTTTTTTGCAAATATACATTCCTCGATGTCACCCAATTCATATAAGTCCAATATCATTATAATACGTTACTTGGTTCCAAAATTATACTAAATAATACGAGGGTCTGTAAATGCACGTTTCCGCCGCAAAGTAGCGTCGAGTAGCTGGTAGCCAATGTCCAGAATGGTTCGGAGTGCAAAGGGTTAAATAAAATGTTTAAAATATTCCAGATTATTTTGGAGATAAGTGTCACACTGTAGAATTTTAATATGACACCTTGGGATTCTGTTCATTTTGTTCACTGCGTTTCCAGGAGTATGGGGCAGAGCTGGACGTTTAAGTATGTGTGAGTGAATGAATAGCGATAAATACCTTTTTCATAATGTAACTGTTCTGTGTTAATCTGGAAAAACTGGGCAGTTTATCCCAATTGTAAATAATGGGACACTAATCATGAAAAATGCTCATCCTAAATCACTTTGACTGAACAGAAAACTGCAATTATTAGCCCAGAATTCATTATTGTAACTTAGCACGCATACTTTTAATGAGGAGCTCTGGCCTCTCCAGGGCTGACGGTGCATTTTGAATTTATGTGCAGCCCAAGAGAGAGATCTGTTAAGAGGAATTTTGTGAGTTGCTCAGGGCTGACAATACTGGAATTCAGGGAGAGGCAGAAGGAGTACTTGTATCTAAGAGCAGTGCCAGGGAAGACTCTTTCAGAGAGGGAGGGGCACAGCACTAAGTGGGCAAGTGACCAGGCCGGGGGTTATGCCTTGCTTGGTATGCACAGGCTTTTGTATAGCCAACCCTTGGGAGGTTTGGACTCAGTTATTCACAGGACCTGCTCGTAAAGGACTGCATAGCACCAGCATGGGAAGCTTTAGCAGGAACACTGTTCTGAGTGTCTTGTTTAGTTTACTCTGGGAGAGGAAAGTCATTTCCTGAGAGACCAAGGATCACATTGGAGAAACAGGACACTGAGAACCCTGTGAGAGCCACTTCTGCTAGAATCAGCTCCTAAGCAAGATAAGCTGTCATCCTCAGACTGACTACTGTTGGTGTCTCTGGGGTTAGCATCTCCTGGGGGTGGCCAGTTGCCCAGACGAATCATTGAAACTGTGGATGTGAATGGATGGGGTGGTTCTGCCAGTCCCCAAACCCGGGGATCGTTACAGCTCTGTGCACTCTTAGCACATTCACATGGGGTACATATTCCGTGATAGACCTAGCACTTGAAGAATTCATTACTTACTCTTCACACTAGCATTGCCTTTGCGTTCTCTTTCCACCATTTCCCTGCACGCCCCCCTCCCATTGGTTTCTCCTTTCCTTTGCCTTTTTTCTTTGCTTTGTTCCTCACTGTCAGCTTTAAATCTGACTTACCCTCATCTGTAAGAAATGAGCATGGCCACACTTTTATAATTAGGTGTCTTTTGTTAACGCAGTGTGCTTGTCTTGATTTGAGAATGTTCAGTGGATGTTCTTCAAAGGGTGGTTAGAATCTATCTGTTAGGTGGGGAGGGAAAGGTCAAGTTAGTGGACTTGGGATGTCATTGCTGAGTGCCTGCCGTGGAGCAGGCAGGAGGCTAAGAGTTTTCCATAGCTGTTTCTCATATCAGAACAAAACAGCAGTTTTGTGCCTCAGAATGTTGAAAACAGATCAATAAACCACTTTTACTGTAGATTTAATAACTAGGACCTGGAAATAGCACTGGTATGTCAAATGTTAGGTACTATTCATTATACTTAGTTTTTAACCTAGTGTAGTCTGTGGGCTACACTTTCTCTTGTACTTAGTGATGCAAATATATTTTGCCATAATGATATGGGACTATAATGTGAATTATTTTACTCCTAATGCCATTGTCATAATGGATTTCTTTTGCATTTCTCCTCTGTATATATTTTTGCATTCTCTGGTAGTAAAATTGATTCCCCGTGCCCATCTCGGCTAGGTAGGGGGCTGATGTTCCTTATAAAAATTAAACATTATTTTTCATTACTGGGACACATTAGGTTTAATATCAACTAAAGTGAAAATGATTCTAAAGCCCTTACCACTGATTGGGTGATTTCAGGTGAGTTTATCTATGCCAGTGATGGCGAACCTATGACACGTGTGTCAGAGGTGACTCGCAAACTCATTTTTTTGGTTTATTTTTCTTTGTTAAATGGCATTTAAATATGTAAAATAAATATCAAAAATATAAGTCTTTGTTTTACTATGGTTGCAAATATCAAAAAATTTCTATATGTGACACGGCACCAGAGTCAGGGTTTTTCAAAATGTAGACACGCCAAGCTCAAAAGGTTCGCTATCACTGATCTATGCAGTTCCTTGCAGTATTGCAACACACTGATAGTATACCTGTCTCTTGCTCTAGAATCATCATCATGCATTTGCCCTGCAGAGGGATGTTGGTCAGCCACAGTATTTTTTTAAAAAATATATTTTATTGACTTTTTACAGAGAGGAAGGGAGAGGAATAGAGAGTTAGAAACATCAATGAGAGAGAAACATCCATCAGCTGCCTCCTGCACACTCCCTAATGGGGATGTGCCCACAACCAAGGTACATGCCCTTGACTGGAATCAAACCTGGGACCCTTCAGTCCCCAGGCCGACACTCTATCCACTGAGCCAAACCGGTTAGGGCCACAGTATTTTCAATATTGTGAATACTTCAGAGGATTTAGTGAGCTAGAGATCTGGCATGTCTGATAGTACTTAAGCTTAGTGTACAGTTAAAGTGTTTTCTTCCTCTGCAGACTCCCTGGTGTGTGAAGCAGCACACAGGAGTCAAGGCGGGGAGAGGGTCAGAGTTTTGAGAAGCACTGAGGTCAAAAGAGGGAAGCTTCACACGTTGATACTGTGAACGGCATTGAGGTGGCAAGGCCATGTTCTTGCTCTGCTATTGTTTTAGAATTTATTTGGTTTTGCATTTACTGCCTATTTTAATCATTTAATGCTAACTGGTGAAAACAGGGTTATTGATTATTACAACTACTGACACAAAACTGTCTTAAAATGCATACCTGGTTTTCTAAACCACAGGAATTTTGGGGGGAGGGGGGATAATGTACTTCACAAAACCTCCCATTTTCACAGCTACACTATGGTTGACAATACCTGTCTCCACAATTATGCTGTCATCTTGTCACGCCTCCGAGATTCTGTGTTCCTTTATGATTTCAGCTGCTCACATGCATTTTCCTCTTCACTGTTGATGACCAAGGTAACCCTGATTTCAAATCTTGTCTACGTTTGTTAACATTCATCTCCATTCAGTAACATTCCATTGTGGACACATGTCAGGTTTTTGTCTTTTTTGAAAACTTCCCAACGTATAGCATCTTTCCCAGAATTCCTTACCTGAATGTACTTCTCATTCTCACCACTTGCTCTTTGTTCTCATTCCGAGCAGTTTCCCTTACCGGTCCTTTCCCGGCCCATCTCATGTTGTTCAGCTTCAGCCTAGAGTTAAATTGTAAGACACTTTATCCTTACTGTACTAAGGAATTCCTCACCTCCTAGGAATTTTTTAACAGTAATATTTACCTACTGTAAAAATCAGTGATGTCTACTGATTTCCACCCAATTTTTACTTTTATTTAAAAATCCTTTATTAATTTCTTAATTCTTTTTTTTTTCTCACAGAGCAGTACTTCTTAGCTTAGGATGCACATCAGAATCACCTGGAGAACTTTTAAAAGGACTTGTGGCTCTGGCTGGATAGTTGAGTTGGTTGGATGTTGTCCTGTACACCACATAGGTTCGATGCCTGGTCAGGACACATTCCCAGATTTTGGGTTTGATCCCTAATCAGGACATATATGGGAGGCAACTGATGGATGTTTGTCTCTCATATCTCTCCCTCCCTCTCTCTCTCTCTCCCTCCCTCCCTTCCTCCTTCCCTCCCTCCCTCCCTCTCTCCCCTTTCCTATCTCTCTAAAAATCAATAAAAGCATATCCTTCGGTAAGGATAAAAAAATAAAACCTTAAAGAAAAAAGACAGTCCTGGCTGGCTTGGCTCAGTGGATAGAGTGTCAGCCTGCGGACTGAAGGGTCCCAGGTTCGATTCCGGCCAAGGGCACCTGCCTGGGTTGTGGGCTCAGTCCCCAGTGGGGGGCATGCAGGAGGCAGCCGATCGGTGATTCTCATCATTGATGTTTCTATCTCTCTCCTTCTCCCTTCCTCTCTGAAAACAATAAAGAAATATATATATATATATATAAAAGACAATGTCTGGGCTGCGCTCAAGTCCTATGAGCTGCCTAGGCTTCAGTATTATTTTAGTTACCCAGGTGATTCCAATGTGCACATTGAATTGAGGACCACTGCCATAGGGCTGTTCCAAAGCACTTTTACAGTAATCGGGTTCCCAATTTCACCCATTGCTTCATTCAGATCAACCTGTTTTCACTTTACTGAAAATATTTAGGTAGAAATAGACATGTCACGTATAAATGTTTACATTTAATGAGAAGGAACTGATAAAGGCTTCTGGGAGTACAAAGGAATGGATTTCAGCTGGAGAAGCAAAGATACTTAGGAAATAACATTTGAAATGGAACTCTGCTGGATTGGGAGTAAGAGCCTCATAATGGAGGGGACAGTGTGAACAACAGTGTTTTGTAAAGAAGTGTTGAGTGTCATGTAGAATTTGGTTAAGGAACTTGAAAATGAAGACAGGGAATTCAGAGGCTGTTGCAGTGGACTATGAGTGATGAGGTGAAAGTATGAACAAAAGCAGTAGTTGGTGAATTTGTAATCAAAACCCAGGTCTGGCTGCCTGCTGCCACAAAAGCCAATACTCACGGGACAGGTGCTGGTTGAAAAAGAAAGGGGTTTATTCAAGTGCTGGCCACCTGAGAAGATCGGGGACTACCATCTCAAAGCCCATCTCCCCACCTCCATGCAAGCAGTGTTTTTGTTTTTAAAGAGGGAGAGGTAATACAGAGTAAATAAATCAAGGAGCAGGGGTAGACAAGTTCTCTATGTGCAGCACAGTCTATTCTGATAAGGACCTGAAACTGGTCAAGTGATGGTCTCATGTGCATTCTACTGGTTTTCGTTTGAAAGTAGCCAGTCTCCCAGAGCTGGAATGCCTGAAGGTCAGCGTCTGTATCTTTTGATGTTAGTTCCTAGGATTCCTATATAAAAAATGCTTTTTATCTTCAAGCTACATCGTCATCAGAGTCAGCATGTACAGAAACAGTGTCAAAGGAATGGTGAGGTTGGTTACAATTCCCAACTGTTACAATTGGGTGAGATGAATATAAGGTGGGTCACCTCCAGGAAATGTTCTGTGGTGACTTTTTGCTGATAATGAATTTTCTACTTCATTTGTAAATGACTAGTTAACACTGATTTCAAAACTTGCCCATACCCATAACCTTCCTCTTCAGTTCATCTCCAGTTTAGCAACACACAGTGGGGTCAGAAGACTGAAAACTCCTTGACATTTGGATTCAGCCAGTAGGTGATAATGATGCCATACAGTGAAGTAGAAAATATAATTCGGTGAAGCAAGCTAGCATAGAACGGGTTAGCATGGAGTTCAGATTTTGAGTATGCTGAATTTAACAAAACCAAAGACTTACAGGTGATGTGCACTGCACAGGTGAAAATATAGGTCTATACTAATTAAATGGGATAAGTGCATCAATATAGCAAAAGGCTTGATACATTTAATTACTCAATATTGGTGATTTACTAACAACAACAAAAGCAATTAACCGACTGTTTACTTTTACATTAGTGGTGACTTACTATTATGTAAAATTGAATGTTGCTATTTTGGGCCCTCTGGTTTTGTAGTATCCCGTTTACAGTGCTGTATAACTTTTTCTCAGAAATGCTTAGCAGCCTGAGTGAAGCTGGTGACTGAGGCAGGGATAGCGATGGTGGTAATGATAACAGCTACAATATACCAGGGTGCTGTTATATGCACTTCACAGGTAGAATCTAATTTAAATCTAACAATAACTCTATGAGGTAGGCATTACGAATATCCCCATTCCTTAGATGAGGAAGCTGAGACCCAGAGAGGCTACTAGGAAGTACCTTGCCCAAACTTAAACTGCCACTATGTGGCAGAGCCTGTATTTGAACTTGGTCTGGTTCCATAGCTCCTGGTTTTAACCACCGCATGACAATTAGATGGAAAAGCTAGTTTTTAAGTGGAAGAGAACTTATTAATAGGAGTCCAGTTTTTCATACTTCAAGGGTTGGAACTTGGAAGAAAAATTTCCGCTAAAAGGCATTGAAAGTGCTAGAGGAGAGTTGACGTGATAACCCATGATATATCACATAATTAGGAAAGATAAAGGAGTGTAGGTGGGTGAGGGCATGGCCAGAGTGTATCTGATTGGGGGGAAAAAACCACCCATGACAAACTGAGCTCTAGAAAATGGATGCTTCCATTTAGGAAGTACTGATTCTAGAACGGGTAGTTTTCTTTTGTAAGAAATGATTATTTAGTCTGAGAGGTTTTATATAGCCTTCTTTTCCTCCGGAGCTTGAAAGGGCTAAGAAATAATTTCGTAATTTCCCTAAGAATTTACATCAGTCCATTTACAAAGTCCAGGCATGAGGTGCACAGTCATCTGCTGAAAAGAGTGCCGGGTTTTTACATCACCCGACCCGTATTCATTTCCCTTCCTGAAGGCGGAATGTCACAGAGCACTGTCCTCAGACCAGCAGATCAGCACCACCTCCGCTTGTGGGAAATGCAGATTGTGAGGCCCCGCTGCAGACCTATGGAGTAAAAAACTCGGGGGCCCAGCGACCTGCTTTAACAAGGCCTCCAGATGATTGGGGTGGGCATTCAAGTTTAGGAGCCTCCTCTCTCTCAGAGGCTCAGTGCATTTTCAGAAGAGGATGCACCATGCATCACACAGTTGTAATTTGAGAGAAATAGTATAAATGGAGATGGTGATGGTTGCAAATCTTAAAGCACTACACAAATAACAGTTACAATTCTTGCACTAAGTTGTTAGGCATATTTCACTAGCCCAGCTGCTCTCCGATGTATATGCATGACTTGTGCATAGACATGCTACTCCTTTCCTCTCCCAGTTCTTATTTCTCTACCACCACTATCACACTGCTGAGGGAATTGTGAGGAATTGCATAGATTTTCTATAGTTTATGAATTCCAAGGTAGAACAATAGAAAGAAACCTGGAAGGTGCAAACAGTTTAGGGCATCTACACACTGGACCGGGAGGCCCACGCTGGAAAAGGATAATTTTCTGACTAAAGGTATAAAAATAATTTACTTAAAGAGTGGGTCATAGGTGAAATTCAGAAGGGAATCACGTAAATTCCTGGGTTTGGGTCCATAAAACCAGCTTCACAAAAACGGGAGAGACTCGGTGTCCATAAAAATGTAGCTGAAAATAAATGCAAGATGAGCCAGTGGGCATCTAAGCAGGCCATCTGAAGGGGCGGGGAATCTCAGGCATTCACAGCAGCATTGTGTCTTTTTAAAAAATATATATATATATGTTATTGATTTCTTACAGAGAGTTAGGGAGAGGGACAGAGAGTTAGAAACATCGATCAGCTGCCTCCTGCACACCTCCTACTGGAGATGTGCCTGCAACCAAGGTACATGCCCTTGACTGGAATCGAACCTGGGACCCTTCAGTCCACAGGCTGATGCTCTATCCACTGAGCCAAACCGGTCAGGGCAGCAGCATTGTGTCTTAACTAGAACTAATATCTGTCCTTTTCTTTACATTGATGGTGAGATCTTACCCAGACTAATCAGTCATCTCATTTCATTCATTCATTCATTCAACAGTCATTGCCCTGGAAATACAGAGGTGAGCCATCCAAACTCATTGCCCACCAAGAGCTTACTTTCTAGTGGGAAGAAATTATAAAATATATAATGTGTGAAAAAGTTGTAAGTTCTGTGGAGACAAAGGGGATAGGATGGGGACTGTTAGAGGCAGAGTTACAGTTTTAAGTAGAGGAGACTTCACCGAGAACATAAACACCGAGAACGATGACCTGAAAGGAACGAGGGGCCGACATCAGAACACAGAGAGGAAACGCGGGGCATGTGCAAAGGAGAGTCGCCCGGTTAGTCAGGGGGTCTTGTCATCTTATTAGTCAGGGGTTCTTTCACCCGGATGGTGAAGACAGTGTTAGCAGCCATTAAATACTTGGAAAATGACCTTTGAAAGAATTTCTAAGTTAGAAGTAGGTGAGAGCATGACAGCCATCGGGAGAGTTGTGCCACCTGGGAACCACTTTCCAGTAGTGAGTCCTGCCCATCGACAGGCTACTGCCTCAGGGAGCCACGAGTTTCTCCTCCCTGAAGGAGTCTGGTGTTTGGATGTCATTTTGATGGTGAGGGAATATCAGCTCTGGAAGGGTGGCTGGATTTATAGTGCCTTTGAAGTCCCTCACAACCCTGAAAATCACATCCTGGGATTGAAAAACATTGTTCTTCCTCACAGAGTTGCCATCTGGTGGAAAAATAAATAACTACAAGGTATAAATGACACAATCCAACAAATATTTATTAAGAGCCATTATACAGCTGGAAAATGTAGTCACATTTTAGGTTCATTTTTCTTCGACTTCACAGAATGTTGGCTTTTAAGATAGATTTACTCTCTAGAAATTTTGTTTTTTTTTCATTTTCATTTGGGACTTTATTCCTCTGTAAAGGCTCTTGGCTTATCAAGAGTAAATAACTTGCTACCTTGCAGATTCATGTTTTATAAACTTAAATTTTGAAAGTGTTTGTAGGTTATTCTCTCGTATCCTTGTATAGTATTGTGGAGAATATAATGATTTAGTTTTTAGGAATATCTTTTCTCCCCAAATTAATATTTTTTTCCTCTGTCACCCCCCTTCTCAAGGAAAAGTGTCTCCACCTATTGTATGTCCAGCAAAGGACCAGTTTTTATAGTTTTCCAGTCCACTGTGGATCATTTTGTAAATACAGAATCATGTTTTCTACTTGTTGTGACTCGCATAACAAAAATAATTTGGATCACTTGGAGTGCGGGTGAATTTCCCGCCAAAATATAAGATGGCTCTGTCTTTTGGTTTTGTTCCATCCACCAAAAGGGTGGATTACAAACAAATATTTGGTAATACGCAGTTACAATCGGCCCGAGTTTACACGTTTCCCGCACTCCACCGCAAATCTATATGAACCGAGTTAAAGACGGCTCCCGCGGAGTACGCGCAATTCACGCGAGCCGACTTAACTCGTTTCCCGCACTCCAAGTGGGATTAATGGAGGGACGGATAGATATGTGAAAGAAAAACTAGACTAAAATGTTACTCGTAGAATCTAGGTAGGAGGTACATGTCAGAATGAAAGATTGCTTGTTATTAGTTTTTAGGTTCTGATTTTTCCAAATTTGGTAAGTAAAGGAATGGGATTCATTAAGTCAGTGATTTCCAAACCACTATAAAGTTTTTCCCCCCATTTTTCTGTGTGTTTGGACATTTTCATAACAAAATATAAATTCTCGTGTTTTCGGCTCTCATGGCACCGTCACGTCACTAAGTGAGGACACTGACCCAGAGAGGCTCAGCGTCTCAGCTGCCCCGGCACCTGGGCCACTCGGGTCTGATTCCGCTCTGCCTTTCACCCCATCATTTCCCAGATGCTGAGAGGAGAGTGGAGAAGTGAGAGCAAAGCGAACGGAGTTACACTATTAACGGCAACAGGAATAAAGAGGAATATTGTAAAGCTGTGAGACAGTGGGAGCATAGTTTGTTTGTTCCATATAATAAAGGTAAATCATTCTAAGGATTCATTGACCATTTGATATTATGAGACTTCAAATATAAAACACTAAGTTTTTAAATTTTATTTTCTATATCATTACAATGATGGAGAAAACAACCCCCAAACTTCCTTTCACAGACTAGGCAGAATAGGGCAGCCCAACCCCAGGAACTTCCAGGCTTTTCTATCGTACCCCGACACATCAAATGAAATGGGGGAAGGGCGAGGCCGTGGAAGAAGAGGCATCTTCTTCATTTCGGATGCATGTAGACATTTGCTTTAGAAATTCACATTCCCTGGATTAAAAATGTGGTATATCTACACGATGGAATACTATGCTGCTGTCAAAAAGAAGGAACTCTTACCATTTGCAACGGCCTGGATGGAACTGGAGAGCATTATGCCAAGTGAAATAAGCCAGTCAATGAAGGAAAACTACCACATGATCTCACTCATTCATGGATAATAAAGACCATTATAAACTTATGAACAATAATAGATACAGAGGCAGAGCTGCCTCAAACAGATTGTCAAACTGCAGTGGGAAGGCCGGGGAGGGTTGGGGGGCAGGAGGGAGGGGGGTAAGAGATCAACCGAAGGACTTGTATGCATGCATATAAGCATAACCAATGGACATAAGACACTGGGGGTAAGGGAGGCTAGGGGATTGTCAAGGGCGGGGGAAAAAAGGAGACATATGTAATACTTTAAGCAATAAAACAATAAAAATAAAAATAAAAATAAATTCACATTCCCGGTGCCATGGCCCCCTTTTCCACTGTGAACATGACCTTGTTTCCCGCTCAGGATCTCAGGCTCAGTGTCCCACAGATTGGAAGCCCGGCTTCAGCCCAGTGATCTTGTTTCTCTGTTTAAATGTGTGCTCAGAGAGAGTAGAGTGATAAATTCTGTAGTTACAAGGGTGAGGAAAATTTTTACCATCAGTTTAGGGAGAGTTGAGGTAATCAATGAGTTGGAAAATACCTATGAAGAAAGACTTATAATGTCTGTTATGTGATTCTATAAAATAAAAACTTTATAAAAACTTTGTAATTTTTTTCCCCAATTAGCAATAATTGCCCCTCAGATAAAGCTCATTGGCTATGATACTGCCACTGTGCAAAGATAAAAAAAAACCACAACTTTGTAATTTGTTTAAGATGATAGGACTAGCATGCACATATTTTTTTTCTTAAAAAAATAGTTTTATACTTTTCAAATCACATGTTATTTTGGATATAAAAAACTCATCTCAGTTCCTTCCACAGAAAACATGAGAAGAGGTTGCTAGTTTGGTGGTTAGATTTGCTTTAAGGGATTTAGATTAATTATAAGGAAGAGTCCTTGGAGAACACCTGCTTCATGGTGTACAGCTAAAGGGCTTGAGGTGTATGACTTAGCCAAATTAATTTTTTAAATTAGACTTTCTTTGCTGTAAGTTTTAAGTTATGATTTCTTCACATTTGATAAATACGGGAACAGAATTGATTAAGTTAAAGGTTTCCAAACCTTTGGAATTCATTGATCAATTAAAAAACAGAGTATATAATAAATATATGAAATATATTTTACATAAATATAATAAAAAGTATAGCCCTTTTTTCACTCCAAAAAATTAATCCACAATTTACTCCTTTTTTTTTATCTTCACTGGAGGATATGTTTTCCATTGATCTTTAGAGAGAGAGTGGAGGAAGAGAGGGAGGGGGATGAGGGGAGTGAGAGAGAAACATTGATACCTCACATTGAGTGGTTGCCCCCCCCCCTACCTACCCCCCAATGCTTGGAGCCCGGGGATTGGAACCTACAACCAAGGTACATGCCCTTGACCGGGAATGGATCTCAAGACCCTTTGGTCCCCATGCTCTAACCACTGAGAACTGGCCAGGGCCCACAGTTTATTCTTAATAACATTGTGTTACAAGGAAGAGACTTGTTGGACTTATGATTTCTAAATATAGAATTAATTGAGCTTTATTAAAATTACTCTGTAACCTTATGTTTAGTTCTTCACATTGAATCAGTGAAAATTTCTTCCCACACTGGTCAGAACAGCATGTTTTAGATTCAGTAAGTTTCCAGAGTTCATTCATATTCTAAGGAAGGACTTGGTGACTTCCTTTAAACTGTATATATCCAATGACATCAGCTCCTGCAGAAGCTTCAAAGGTGCAGCTCTAATGAAATTCTAGTCTTAGCAGGGGAAAGATTCAGTGATGCTGTGCACAGTTGCTACGTGATGAGGACAGGTGTGCTTGAATTCCTTCAGAGGGTGGGGATGTGCTGAGAAGGCTCAGGGTAAAGATATGGCATTAAACTGTGGGAAGCTTCGCAAAGGAGGCAGAGAATAACGGCATCCCTCTCCCCCACGCCTCCTCCCAGATTCTCTTTAATCCATCCACTCCTTGCCCCTTTAGCTCAGTTTAGTGAGCCATAAGTTGAGAAATTACCAAATTTGATTGCATGGTGATAAAAAAAAAAGGGGGCTCTGCAGCAAGAATCTCTGGGCTTAAATTTTCACCCCTCCACTGCTTGGCTATGTGACTTCGAGTATTTGTCTTCACCTCTCCCTGCTTTTGTTTTTTACCTTTAAAATAGTTACACCTAGTTTATGTGGTTGTGTGGTTAATATAGGCAAAGCCCCTAGAATAAATTGTAGCTATTTTTAAAATGCAGTTTTTTCCTATAGGAACTTTTAGATAGCATAGATAGCTCATAGGACAGGAGAGGGGGAAAGATAGGGGAGTTTATCTCACCCACTGAACAAAGAAGTCACTGTCTTAGGACTTGCCAAACAAGATGACCAGATGTATGTACACACATTCTGATATAAGTCACAACACTGTAGAAGGGGACTTTGAAACCTGTTCTGCTACCCAAGATATCCAGCAGGGGAACTTTGAATCCTATAGGGGGGGAAGGTATAAAACCCCTTGAACTCCCACAGGGTGGGGCACTCAAAGTAATTGACTTTCCCGCTTGTGCATCGTACCAACTGCATTTTTAATAAATTTGCTTGCTTTGCTTTCTGTCACTCGTTTGAATTTCTTCGGAAGAGATTGACAAGAGCCGAGGAGGGGAGAGCCCAGGCCCCACTCAGGGGACTGTCCGCCTGACTTAAATGTTTGGATGGCATTCCAGGCTCTTGGGATAAAGACCGGATACCTTCCCAGGGCTTACCTCCAGCCTGTTCCTCCTCTTTATCCTCCACTCACACCACTGGATTCTTGGTCCCTTTCCTGCAGCCCAAGGAGCCTTTTTCAAACCCACTTAGACCAGCTGTGTCCCCCTCACCACCACCTGCCACACTCCCTTGGTCTCCTCACATTTCCAAGCTAATTCCTCTTGGTCTTCATATCTCCACTCACTTCCTTAGGGGGAACCCTTTTATAACCTCCTCAACTAGATTCAAAACCTTGTTACAAATTTTCCTAGTTCCAAAAGTCCTCAGTAGCGTTCATCAAGCCATAATCATTTTTGTATGTATAATTATTTCCTCCACACTATGCTCTGTGAAGGCAGCAAACTCACATCATTTTGATCACCAGCAAACTCCCAGCACTGAGCAGGGTCCCACCATGTAGTATGTTTTGATAAGTATTTATGGGACAAATACGGGATGAGGTATGGGGGAAGAAATTATGGAGAGTGTTGAGGGCTAAACAAGTGTTCCCATTATTAGAACAGAAAATATGTTTTCAGAAGCAAAAGAGGAAAAGGCTGGAAGGTAGGTGGGCGGAGAGACCTGGCTGGATGAAGAGACTGGAACAATACCGTGCTAACAGGGAATCCATTGACTGGCATGATAACTGGTATTTATGTTGGGGAACTGGAAGTTATTTGATACCTAGTGAAACTCAAATCATCACTGCAGAAAAGCCTCACGAATTGATAACACCTGAAAAAAGAGTTTAAAAATCTCTTGTGGACAGCATAGATTTGGGAATTGTTACAGTATTTTATTTGTCATTATTAAAGAGAAAAAGGCATCACTTAAGTGGGGCTCTTGTGCTTTCTCAACATTTTCTTGGCTGAACACATGCTGGCAGCGTTCCCAGGAAGCATCTCATAAATAGCCACAATGAGTTGGCAAGCAGCTAATGTTTCTCTCTTCATTATACAATCCTCTTGAAGCAAAGAAGCAATGCATAGTTCAGATCAAAAGCAGTGCATGAACAATAGGTGCTTCTGTGGCTAAGCATGGTTGAAGTCTTATTTGGACAGCTGAGCAGACTTATCTGCTGCACATATCGTTTCTGGTTACAGTCACCACATTTCAATTTTGCCATTTGTTTACCAGCATTTTGTTACGATATTTGGTGAATTCTTTATGTCTGAGCGGAGCAGGTGAATGGAAAGGGTTGACAGTGTTGACACTGAGGACCCATGTGCAAGGTAAACCTCCCTGAATTGTGGAGAAGTACAACATGTACAGTATATTATAGTTCTGTGATGTCAGGTTCCTATTCCCCACTCTGACTTGGTTGTGTGTGGTGGCATTTTCACAAGAAGGTGATCGACTGGGAATTCCACAGGTGTTGGCCATCACTCAGCAGAAGGTATGGCTGCCAGGGGTGAGCTCTGATGGGAGTGGGCTATGGTAGGGTGAGGGAGTGGGAGAAAGGAATAAGTAAAGGAATGCTGCTTTTGGATTCCTCTTTACTCTTTCAGTGACTTTATGACCTTGGGCCAGCCAAAACCATTTAATCTGTAAGAGAATGAAAATGGAAAGGGCACCGGGTGATTGTGAGGACAAAAGGGGTTCACGTGTGAAGAGCTCTGGAAAGACAGACTATCTTCTTTCTAGGGTTTGTTGATACACTGAGTTGCCCCACGCCAGCTTCAATGGCAGTGTAATGCTGTATTATATGTACTCCAGTCAGAATTTCACAGAGATCCCGGCGCCTGTGCACCAGCTCTGGGACCAGTCTCTGCCTGTGGCTGCACTTTCCCTGCCTTTAATTTGATAACTGTTATGAAAGGACACAGGAATTAGATCTTTGATGTCTCCAGGGACCAAATCCGTCATTTGTAGTTTCATAAGCAACACCTGAAAAACTACTTTTAAAAACTATCATTTCTGTAAGAACAGCACAGATTATGGGAATTAGACAATATTATGTTATTTAGACATATACATTTCGTTTTCCTCACCAGACTAGTTTTGCTTTCCCCTATGACGTCACTCATTGTGCTTCCTTTTATCTAAGATGTCTTTCCCTCTCCCACTCGTGCACAAGGTCAGTGCCTTATACTTCTTTTGTATGCCCAAATGAAAATCAGTAAGCCTCACTGGTTCATTATTTACATTAACTAAGTGTGTGGGGTGGGGAAATTAGCCATCTAAATCATTTATTTACTCCTCATTTACTCAGATACTTTCTGAGTGCTTTCTCTGGCCTGGTGCTCGGTGCTACAGATAAAGTGAATGAAGCTGTCTTTGGCTTCATGGAACTTACTAGTGAGTAAAACACACACACACACACATGATGGTAATAGAATTTTCACTTAATTACTACAGTTCCAAAGTGATAAGTACTTCAAAGGGAAAAGAAAGGATACTAGGATTACAGACACACAAGACAGATTCTGAGTAATTCAAGGTGACTGGGAAAAGGAATGTCCGAGGAAGGTCAGTTTGAGTGGGGACCTGAAGTGTTGCTGAGAGATTACTCTTCAATGACAGTGAAATGGACAATGTGGGTTTGTTTTTTTAAAGGCCAGTGAAGCCTGGAGATTGAATGAGAGAGAATGACTTATGATGAAACCAGAGAATTCATTTGATGCAAGTAAAAGTAGGATCTGAGGCCTTGGGGATGGTTTTAGTGGAAAGTCAGTGAAGAATTTTTAAGTTGGAGGAGGATTAAAGTGATCATTTTTTTAAAAAAAGAAAATATTAGTTTGATGCCAGTGAAGAGAATATTTTGGGGAAACTTCTGAGGCAGGAGGGCCAGGTAAGAAGAGGCTATTGCTCTTAGGAAGTTAAGTCACAGTGAGGGGCATGAAGAACTCTTGTGGGGGTATGGAGAGAGGGATTGGAGAGGATTTAGGGGTGGAACCAGCAGCGTTTGGTGACAGATTGTCTGTTGGGGAAAATAACATGGAGATGATGGAGGACACTGAGAATGGCACCCCGGTCTCTCAAGGAGGGACCTGCAGTCACTGAAGCAGGTTTCTGACATTGACTGAAGCAGGTCAGCAAGAGGCAGAACAAGTAATTGGAAAAGTCACGAATTCCATTTGAGACTTGTTTAGTTTAGGGGCCCAGTGGGACATGTAAGGAAAGCTGTTGGCTGGTATTGCAGCTCCACGTCTGAAGCTTAAATAAACCAGGAGGGGTTGATGGACACACTGCGGTGGTATCTCGATTGGGAGCACATGCAGAGCAGAGTGCCCCAGACCTAACCGATGGGGAACAGAGGAGCACCCTAAAGAGGAGACGGAGGAAAAGCAGTGTCCCTGCCTCCCCTGCACCCTGGGCCTGGAGAACTGTTCTTTATTCTGCTTTCAGATCCTGGTACTTCCTCTCTCACACAAAATCTCTTCCCTCGGGAGCTCATGCCTTTCCACCTGATCTCTTCTCACATTTTCAGTTTCCGAGTTCTTCTGGCACAATCATCATCTCTTAGGAAACCCGTGAGCTAGAGGCAGATCTAGTCCTCTTCTTGGAGAATCCTTTAGATAGATAGTCATGACTTTTTTCAACAAGTCTTTATTGACTTCTTACTGTGTACACGGGGCAGGCTCTATATCAGGCACTGGCTTTACTAGCAAACCAAACGAGGACTCTGGTGCCCTCTACTTTCTAGTTTGGGGAAACAGACAATACTAGTAAATACCTGTCTGGTGGAGCAAGGTAAGAGGGGAGGGGGGTGAATTGGGGAGGGACAGGACTTCCTTTGAGGAAGTGACGGCACTGAGACCCAAATGAAGAGAGTGAGCCATGTGGGTTTATGAGTGTATTTGTAGATTGCTGTGTAACAGCTTATCCCCAAATTTGCAGTGTAAAACAAATATATATTACCTCACAGTTCCTCAGGATTAGGAATCAGGGAGTGGCTTAGCTGGCTGTTGCTGCTTAGAAAGAGCCTGTAGTCAAGCTGTTAGCCGTGGATCCTTTGGGACTGAAGACTCTGCTTTCGAGCCCACTCATGCAGTTCTTGGCAGACCACTGAGCGCTGTTAGACTGAGCGCCTGGGGTCTTTGCCTCCTGGCAGCTTGCTTCCCCAAGGGCAGTGGTCAGCAAACTGCGGCTCGCGAGCCACATGTGGCTCTTTGGCCCCTTGAGTGTGGCTCTTCCACAAAATACCACATGCGGGCACGCATGTACAGTGTGATTGAAACTTTGTGGCCCATGTGCAGAAGTCGGTATTTTGTGGAAGAGCCACACAAGGGGCCAAAGAGCCGCATGTGGCTCGAGAGCTGCAGTTTGCCGACCACTGCCCTAGGGCAAGTGGTGAGAGAGAGAAGGCCCCACCATTTTTTACGAACTAATCTCAGAAGTGACCTTGCAGCATTATGTTCTGTCATCTACCATAATCTGCCTCTTTTTACTGACTTGCCTTCCCCATTGCCTGTGTGTAATTTTCTGGTCTAGCTCTGCCTTCCTCTATCTTGCTTCCTTTTTCACTCAGAGAACAATTATATTTGCTGTCTTAACTTCACTGCCACTGGTCCTCTTCTCCCTCCTGCCAATTGGCTCCCATTCTTCACCATGTCACTAACTCTTCTTTGCAAAAGGAGACCTAGCGGTGATGAAGATCAACCCGTTCTCTTGTTAATTTAAGTGATTTTTATTGTGGCATTTCATTTTCTCTTCTCTCTCCCCTCCCCCCTTAATTGCCAACATGTCATAATTTTCCTTCTGGTGTCCTGGCACCACCGGCCTCCCCTGCATCTACTTGTTCTGTCAGCCATTGAAAGGGAGGTATTTCATAGAGTTTTGTTCTTGATTCTTTTTTATTTGTACTGTATTTTGTCTGCAAAGCTGACCTCTACCCAAACGGAATTATCCATGACCCACCACTATATACAAACATCACACTCACACACACACACACACACACACACACGCTGTTCTACCTGTATTATTTGGTTCTTTATTTTAGGTTAGTAGAGTCCAGGCACCCCATTAAAAAACCTGTGAATCATAATGTTTTTTCTGCCTTACTTTCACACATTCTGTAAATCATCACGATATCACGATCTGTTAATTCTCTCAGCCTGCTCTCTTGTTTCTACCTCTCTCTCTAGCCCATGACCTTTGCCCTAGATTAGGCACTTACTGTTTCTCACCCGGTCTACTGTACTCCTCTGATAACTGATATCCCAATCCCTGCTCTGGTCAGTTGTCCTTTTACCTTTGATGCTACTGCCAGTTATTTCTCTAACTCATGTGTCTCAACATTTCAGTACCTGGTTGCCCACATCACTGACTCCTGGTCACCAGAGTGAGCACCGATGCCTTGCATGGCACACATGCATCTTGCTGTCTGGTCTCTCTTGGTCTGTTTGGCCCAGCCTTTGCTGCCCTCACCCTTATATTTAAGGCTCCTGCAATATGAAAATTTTTATTTCCCTTAAAAGGTCATGCTGTGGAATGCCTCTATGCTTTTTAATCCTGTTCTTTTATTTTCCCGAAATGTATTTTATTCTCACTTTACCCCTCAGTTAACCCACAGGCCAAATAAAATTATAGTTCTGTCATTTCTACCCTGTGAACCACCTCACCTTCCCCAACAGAGTTCATAATTTTTTTCTCCTTAGCTTTTCCTCCCTTTGCATAGGTTTCTATTATTCTCCTACCTGATTGTATCTTATTATTTCTTCTGTCTCTCTCAGGGAGCACTAGCTGTGTGAGGGCAGGGTCTTAGGTTCATTTATCTTTGTGTCTCTAACACTTAGCAAACTGCTTGACACATTGTTAACTTAATAAATGCCAATTAAATAACATGTAATCGGACTAAGTATGGCTCTAGGTATGGCTTTTATAGGCGAAATTAAGAATCCAGATAGTACTTAAGTTCAATAGTCTTTGCTTCAAAAATGTGGTTTGATTACTTGGTGGAATTTAGTACTGACTGTGTTAGGCAGAAGTTGGAAAAAATGAAATGCCTGCCAACTTGGAATATTAAATATCAAGTAATTAAAAGTTTTTCTGAAGCCAGTCTTCAGTTATATTGCACTTTAAAAATACCTTGCCATTCCAGCTTTAGACAAAATTACAAGTTTTCAAAAGTTGCTTGTTTCAACTTCAATTATTTTCCCATAGATATAATATTACATATAGGGTTTCAGTATTGCCAGGGTGCAATCTGGAGCCAGAAGCCACACAATAATTGAACAGGGAAAATTTAATACAAACAATGTGGGATTGACTACATGAGTAAGGAAAATAAGGAACACAGGAGTAGCAGATAGGGGAACACAGCATCCAAGGAAGGAAGGAATCTGGAAGAGGGTCCCAGTCCCCCATCCCCAAGGCTGGAATCAGACCTCACTGGAGAAGACGTGGTTGTGTCCTACTGGATGTCAGAGAAGTTCACAGAAGTGAACTTCGTGGAAATCTGCCTTCTGGGTGCTGGAGGGAAATGGTCCCCAGGGAGGTGCTGCCCTGCAGAACTCACTGGGAACCTGCCAATGGGGGTGGGATGGCATGAAGCCACCATCAGAGGTCTGGAGAGAAGCTGTCCATGGGTGGGTGCCATGCACCTCCAAATAAGAAGAGAACCAGTTAGAAGAATCCTTCTGCCCTGGCCAGGTAGCTCAGTTGGTTAGAGCGTTATCCTGATATGCCAAGGTTGCGGGTTTGATCCCTGGTCAGGGCACATGCAATACTCAACCAATGAGTGCATAAATAAGTAGAATAACAAATCATGGTTTCTCTCTCCCTCCTTCTATCTTTCTCCCCCCTCCCTCCCCCTTCCTCTCTCTCTAAAATCAATACAGTAACAATCAGCACCCTTTAAAATTATCCTGGCTGGCATAAGCAGGGTAGTGCTGAGAAGCTATAGATTGACAACTGGCACAGTTCACCTTCATTGACTACTTGAGCTTTCCTATGTTCCTAATTAAGATCTAGCTATCACAGGAATTAGGAAAGATATACTAATATGCCATTTGTCTTGCCATTCCAGCTTTAGACAAAATTACAAGTTTTCAAAAGTTGCTTGTTTCAACTTCAGTTATTTCCCCATAGATATAATATTACATATAGTGTTCTAGTGCCCAATGACAGTAGTGCAATTAGATGAAGATGACAAAGAAGGAGATGGATACCTTATGTCTTCTGAAGTAGTAAATGGCCTTCTTTGACAAAATATATTGTTAAATATCTTAATTCCATGTACTTTGACTTAGATCAGTGGTTCCCGACCTTTTTTTTTGGCCATGCCCCACCTAAGCATCTCTAAAATCCTGATGCTTCCCCCGGCCCGTGACATATAATTATTATTATTAAAAAAAGTGAACTCCTATTCACTTGGAGGAAGCCTAAAGGGCCATTCATTTGGTCTAAACAAGCTTCCAAAGAACATGGCATCCATGAAAGAGAAAAATAAATGAACGAAAGGACATTTGAAATACTGAGGAAGAAATTACTAAGAAATTGTTAAAAATAATAATATGAAGTGATATGAAAAAATAGCAAATAAATTTTCAAAACATAGAGAACTGGAATGCATAAGTATGTTACAATGTATATTTATGTACTGTATATGAGGCCCCTAGAACCATAAGAAATGTGAAAAATTCACTGTTAATAACTCATTCTCGAATTGCCCCCCTTAAAAATCAAGTCGCCCCCCTGTGGGGCATGTGCCTCACTTTGGGAACCATTGATCTAGATATATTAAAAGTACTATTCTTATATCTGTCACTTAAGAATAAATTAGTTTTGACTTGGAAAATTAGAAAATAAGACATAATCTTTCCTATAGTAAGTAATTAAGCCACAGCTGAGAAAGAGAGAGAGGAAGCATTGCATGTATGTTATACATGTTTCCCTGGTTCAGTACATTAGTCAGTAAACCAAAATATTTGAGAATCAGGAATACTCTGTCTGTTGAGCAAAGATAGGAAGCAAGGACATTTTGTGTGAAAGAGGAAATATAAAGTGGTGGGGAAAGGTTTGGGGTCCGGTAGCTGAGCATGGCAGTCAGTGGGATGAACGAGGCCACTTTGTATGGAACACATGTGCTGCTTGCCCACATGCAGACAGACATGCTGGTAGCGTGGTCCAGGTGATAGGGTCATAACCTGGGAGTGGCTCCATATTATGAGTCAGTTCTTAGGGTAAAAGCTGACATGAATTTTTGTTCCATAAGTTTAATTACAGATATAACTTTTGGAGGCTGCATATAAACAGTCCTGTGGACTCTTCTGGGATAATTTGTTGTCATTATAGAAAGAAAAAAAGCAGGAATAAAGCATTTATATATGACCCCTAGAGGATGCTTAGGAATATTGATAACAGAATAGATGTTTAATAAATCATGACTGATACTTATTTATATTTGGGTCCTTAACTTAGAGGAAGGGAGAGATTGCCTGATGTCTCTTATATGATACTAGAGGCCTGGTACACAAAATTTGTGCATGGGGGCGGGGGTTCCCTCAGCCCAGCCTGCACCCTCTCCAATTTGGGACCCCTTGGGGGATGTCTGACTGCCAGTTTAGGCCTGATCCCACAGGATCCCACATCTTGTCGTGGCCACCTTATGATGACGTGAGGGTGGCCATCTTGTGGTGGCCATCTTGTGATGATGTCGCACACCACACCACCTAGGCTTTTATTATATAGGATGACTTTATTACTTACTAGAGGCCTGGTGCATGTAATTCATGCATGGGTAGGATCCCCAGGCCAGGGTTGATCGGGGCCTTCCAGCTGCTGGCTGGGGCCTCCCTTCGTTTCGTGCCGCCCCCCTGGTGGTCAGTGCACTTCATAGTTGATGGATCGAACTCCCGGTCTCCCAGTCGAACTCCCAAGGGGACACTTTGCATATTAGGCTTTTATATATATATATAGATTGCCCATCTCTTCCTACCTATTTCATGAGCATCTCTTTTTCTGTCATCCATTTTTTCCTAGTTAGAAGAAATGTGTGACAAGTTGGAGGACTGGTGAGATCAGTGATGGGTCGGGCGTACCCTCATGCCCAAATGTGAAGCATTCGTGATTGAGTTATACATGATGCGTATTGACTTGGATACTGGAATTACCACACTGTTGGCTTTCAGATCCTCGTTCTAACAATAGGGGATCTTATCTCTGCTGAAAAACTAGCCAGAACTCCCAAGTACAGTCATATCTCCAATTACTTTCTTAATCAACTCTTAAAGGATTCAGTTAGCAGAGAGGCCTCTGATTTACAGGTGGGGGGATAGCATGTAGATCAAGGTCATCTTACAGTTCCTCAACACTGGTTACTGTCTCTCCTAAATATTTCAACATTTTAGAGAGTAGATTTGGGGCCTCCATTATATCATTCATTATCATATATTAAAAAAACATTTGAATCACTGTGGAATGTTTGGTGTTAAGACTGGCTAGATTGCTACAAGCAGGTGTGTTAGTGTCTCTGCTTAGTTATAAACGGGTTTTTGTTCTTTATTTTTTTTCCAGGTTTTTCTGAAGAGTGATCGAGTGGCCAGAATGGTTCAGAGTGGAGGATGTTCTTCGAATGACTTCAGAGAGGTGTTTAAGAAGAATATCGAGAAACGTGTGCGGAGTTTGCCAGAAATTGATGGCTTAAGCAAAGAGACAGTGCTGAGCTCATGGATAGCCAAATACGATGCCATTTACAGAGGTGAAGAGGACTTGTGTAAACAGCCAAGTAGGATGACCCTCAGTGCTGTGTCTGAACTTATTCTGAGCAAGGAGCAGCTCTATGAAATGTTTCAGCAGATTCTGGGTATTAAGAAACTGGAGCACCAACTCCTTTACAATGCATGTCAGGTAAGTGGCCCATCGTATTTCCCATTACCATGCCGGACTCAGAGTGAACCTCAAGTGTTTACAAGCCTATGGAGATGTCCTTTACTTCCTATTTAATCACTTTGGTTGAAAAGTTGAGTGAAATATAATTTCAATAAGTCAGATAGTGATATTTGTAAAGAAGGTTTTGAAAGAATTATTTGATAGAGGAAGAAGAACATCAGTGCATTTTATCTAGTAAATAAATGTCCCCACGTGCCCTATTTTAGGGCATCAGATTTGCGCCTGTTTGGTATATAAGGGGCATTTCCAAATAGTAAAATAGAAATCATCTGTTATCTGAAGAAGGTTGGCAGTTTATAATAAACAGTTATTCCTCAGTGCAAAATAATTTTACATAAAGATAACGTAAAATTTTATGGAAGTAACTGAAATTTCAGGTTTTTTTTTTAACCTAGCCTGATAGAAATTAATTGGAGATGAATCCTAAACTGCATAATTTAAAGTGATTACAGTGAATAATGTATTTTCTTTTCTGTTCTTATTCAAATCATACATATGTAAAAGCTCAATAAAATATCATGTTTTTTTCCACGTCTTTCATCTTTAGACCCTGTGATTTGTCTAGTAATGTATTCCTTCCCTATTTGCATTTTATTTGCTTATTTTAGAGGTATAAATTATTTAACTCTGCCCTGATACACAATTTAAATGGACAAAGTTCTGGTATTGAAAAGTTCACCAGTTCATTAAGAGTTATATTTCTACACTGTTTATATGTTTACATTTATTTTTAATCTTTTGCAGATCTACTTCTCTTATTTTGACATTTTATCTGTCATTTACTTTGAATTACTAATTTGTGTATCATTTAAGATGAATAAATTAAAAGAGTTAATTAATACTAAAGCAATGTGGCACCTTGACCCTGTGAACAATGGTGATTCATGGTAATTGTTTCTAACTGTGTTATTAAACCCATTGGCGGTTTGATAATAGTGGAAGGTGACTGTAAAACCAAAATTTCCTACTTTAAAAGATAAATGCAACTGGTAGTTTGTATTTTTAATGAAACAATAGCTTACTTTACAGTTAAATATTGATTAACTTAATTTAGTAGTAAAATTCAGATTCAGTAGATATTTATTGGGTATTTAGTCAAGTCAAAAACCTTGCTAGGTGTTGGGGAAATCAAGCTGAGCAAGATAAAAATATTTATTCTCCATATGCCAAAGTCTAATAGAGCTGATAGACCCAGAAAAGGAGTTATTACATATGCATGAAAGTTTATACTGGATGTTACAGGGTCATAAATATATGTGAATCTATGAGTTTGTCTATTAACTCAAGATATTTTAAAATTCTTTGCTTGCTTTTAAGATCACTTCTAAAGCAATGGTGTGGATCCCCTGATTTATGTCCTCTATGACTTGGAACATATGTACTTATAATTCAAATCTTTATAACAACAGATTAATTTTTTAAAAATTCTATCAATATTTGCCTCATGTATTTTTATGCTCTGTTAGGTTTGTACACATTTAGAATATGTCTTTTTGCAGAATTAATTCCTTTATTATTATATAAAGTCCCTCTTTTTTTCCCCTCTGAAATCTACTGTCGTATACTGAGAGATAGCTACTCCAGCTTTCTTTTGATTAGGATTAACATGGGGTGTCTTTCTCCATCTGTTTATTTTTAACCTATATGATTCCTTATGTTTAAAGCGGGTTTCTTGTACAGCATATAATTGCATCTTGTTTTTTTTTTTTAAATATATCTTCATTGATTTCAGAGAGGAAGGAGAGGGATAGAGAGTTAGAAACATCGATGATGAGAGAGAAACATCGATCAGCTGCCTCCTGCACACTCCCTCCTGGGGATGTGCCCACAACTGAGGTACATGCCCTTGACTGGAATCGAACCTGGGACCCTTCAGTCCGCAGGCCGACGCTCTATCCACTGAGCCAAATCGGTTAGGGCTTGTTGTTTTTTTAATCCAACCTCACAATCTCTGCCTTCTAATGGCTGTGTTTAGACTATTCATATTTGAAATAGTTTACTTGGATTAAGTTGTACAGTCTTTGTGTTGTCACTTCCTTGCATTTGTTCTTTGTCTCCCCTCCTTTTTCTGCCTTCTCTACTTTTAATTGAACATTTTATGATTCCATTTTATATCCTCTTTTGGTGTACTACTTATACTTGTTTTTCTTTTTTAAAAAAAAATTTATTTAGTGGTTGCCCTAAGGTTTACAATATCCATTTTGAAATAATCTAAGTCTACCTTCAAATAACACAATAAGGTGCTATCCCATAATAGAGAATTCCTAATTCCTTCTTCCCATCTTTTGTGACATTTCTGTTATTCATTTTGTTGATTATATGCTATAAAATTTTAGATCAACTAAGTGAAATAAGCCAGTCAATGAAGGAAAAATACCACATGATCTCACTCATTCATGGATAATAAAGACCATTACAAACTTTTGAACAATAATAGATACAGAGGCAGAGCTGCCTCAAACTGATTGTCAAACTGCAGTGGGAAGGCCAGAGAGGGTTGCGGGGCAGGAGGGAGGGGAGTAAGAGATCAACCGAAGGACTTGTATGCATGCATATAAGCATAACTAATGGACATAAGACACTGGGGGGTAAGGGAGGGCAGGGGATTGTCAAGGGCGGTGGGGGGAAGGACACATATGTAATACCCTTTGTAATACTTTTAGCAAAAAAATAAATAAAAATTAAAAAAAATAAGAAAAAAATAAGAAAAATAAAAGATTATATTTTACCTTCATTTGTTCCTTCTCTGCTATTCCTTTTTTTTTCTTTCTGTAGATTTAGTTTTTTACCTATATCAGTATCTTTATCTCTGAAAAACTTCATTTAATATTTCTTTTTTAAAAAAAATATATTTTATTGGTTTTTTACAGAGAGGAAGGAAGAGGGATAGAGAGTAAGAAACATCGATGAGAGAGAAACATCGATCAGCTGCCTCCTGCACACCTCCTACTAGGGATGTGCCCGCAACCAGGGTACATGCCCTTGACCAGAATCGAACCTGGGACCCTTCAGTCCTCAGGCCGACGCTCTATCCACTGAGCCAAACCGGTTAGGGCCATTTAATATTTCTTAAAAGGCAGGACTTCTGGTGATGAATTCCCTCAGTTTTGGTTTGTCAGAGAAATACTTTGTTTCTCCTTCATGTTTAGAGAATAATTTGATTGGATATACAATTATCAGTTAGCTCTTTTTCTCTTTCAACACTGAAGATTTCATTCCACTTTCTTCTTGTATGGTTTCTGATGAGAACTCTGATATAGCTCTTCTTGGTTCTCTACAGGTAAGGTGTTTTTGTCCTATGGCTTCCTTCAATATTTTATCATCTTAGTTTTCTGCCATTTAAATATGAATATGTTTAGGTGTAGGTTTTCCTTTGATATTTCTCTTTCTTGGTGTGTTCTGTGATTCCTGGGTTGGTGTCTGTCATTAATTTTGGAAAGTTCTCAGATATTACTAGTTCAAATATTCCTTCTGTCCCATTCTCTCTTCTCCTTTGGGTATTACAGTTTTGATATTGTCCCATAGTTCTGGGATGTTCTGTTTTGTTTGTCTTGGAGTTTTTTCTCTTTATATTTGAGAATGTTTTCAACTTTTTCCATCAGAGCCCTTAACATATTAATAATAGTTATTTAAATGTTTTGTTTGATAACTGTAACCTCTCTGTCACATCTAAATTTGGCTTGAGTGCTTGGTTTTGCTCTCTACACTGCTTCTTTTTTCCTTTTGGCATGCTTTGTAATTTTTTATTGAAATCCAGACACATTGTATCAGGTAACAAGAACTGAAATATATTTGCCTTTAGTGTGAGGATATTTGTTGATCTGACTGAGAGTTGGGCAGTGCTTAATGTTTGTTGTAGCCGTAGGTACAAGAAGTTTCAAGTTCTCGTATCCTTGTCTTTGTCTTCCTCTTGACTTTGGGTTTCTTTAGGTATTCTTCCTCAGAGAGGGTCAATGTCTTGCATCTTGTAGCTGTGATTGACTGCTATTGTCCTAGAGCTGTGTTGGTGTTGTGGCAGGGAGTTGGGGAATAGCGCGTATTCTATTACCCGAGGAAGCCTCACTCTTTTAGGGGGCCTACATCTTGGGTTGTAACCTTCACAAGGGTTTCTGTCCCTGGTCTACGAGTATTGCTTCCCTTTCCACCCATGTACTGTATTTCTTTCCCTGGTTACAGCATCCCCAGCCTATTTTCTTGATGTCTTTCTTCCTGTTCACTCTGGATTTTGTTTGTTCGTTCGTTTTTTTCCAATGGAAGCCATAGAAAGGCTGCAAAGGACTACAGAGGCAGCCTTCTCTTCCTTCAGCTGAGACAACTTGTCAGTGCTCCTTCTGGAAAAGCCTGCCCCCTTTGTTAGGGAAAAGAATCCAGGGAGTTAATAATGGCTGTTCTTCCCCTCTTTCTGCCTGATCCACATAGGGACTTTTCTTGAATCCTTACCATGAGAACTTTATGGGGTTACTGCTCTCTAGTAGCACTGATAGTGCATGTGTTGTTTTATTTAGTGCTAAATTCCCAATTTCAGCATTATTTCATTAGTAATGTGACTGTATATTCAGTTACTTTATTGGGGTGAGTATAGTTAGTAAATAATTGCTTGAAAATACGAGCTCATCCCTTTTGTCCAGAAGATAAACTGTTAATACCAAATGAAAATAACTAAAGAAAATTTCATGACGTGTAAAAATTTGCCAAATTATATCTACCATTTTAGAGAATATGCATGCATATTCTCCAGGCTGTTGAAGTTCCAGGGTTTTTATGTTTGAGGTTAAATTTTATATATTCTCGCTTTTGAACATTTGATCTATTATTTAATATAGTTTAGTTCAGTTCACATAGGGTAATTTTATATCTAATTAACTCATTTATCTTTTCCCTGCTTTTAAGTATTCAAAAGAAAGTGTGGTTTGGGAAATGCATTTTTAAGACTCAGTGAGAATCCAAGGCAGAACTGCTATTTCTGAGTTAGGTTTCTATTACATAATTTAGAAGGTAGATATACGGTAAAGGAGTTCTCTGAAAACTTTTCCTCCAGCAGACAGAATGCTACCTGGTTCACACATAACATCATATAGTCAATGTGCTCTTCTGAATAGAGGAATGACTTCATTTCCTCATGTTCTTTTCATTGTATGAAATTACAAAACAAGTTTTAGTTAGCTGGTGATTTTTGGCTAATTCTCGGTGATCAAGAAAAAGGGAGGAAGGGTTTTTTTGTTTTTGCTTTTTAAAGGAGATTGCCTTATGGAAGATGGGTCAGCATGGAGGTCCTTAGGGTTTAAGGACCTTTTAAATACAGGAATTATTCTTAGTATTTGTATTAAAATTGAGTCTAGTTATATGAGTCCCACCATTGGAGATGGATTTTATTAGAGAAGGGTGTACTAATAGAGGGCATACATTGCAGTTTGAGGTAAAGTCCTAAGTATCAGAGTTCAACAATAAAACAACTATGAAAGATATGTTATCAGATAGTACCTGCTTTGTTACTACATGATTGGTTAAGTAGTCTTTTCAGAAGATTTGGAGATTGATCTGGGCAATGAAGGTATGTAAGAAGAGAGTCCCAGGCAGGAGAAACACAAGCAAAATATATGATTGGGAGGCTTCTGGTCAAGATGGTGGTGTAGTTAAATGTGGTACTTGCCTCCACCCTACACTACATAAAAAAAATACAACTAAACTACAGAACAACCATCCTACAGAACTGTCTGATTCTGGCTGAATGGAAGTCCTACAACTAGGGAATTAAAAAAGAAGCCACATTGAGACTAGTAGGAGGGGCAGAGGCACAAAATAGGTTGTTCCCACACCCACATGTGGCAGTTTTTTATCAGGGACATCTTGGCTGCTAAGGTCCCTCCATGAGGAGTGAGGGGTCCCAGCCCCATACCAGACCCTTCAGCCCAGGATTCCAGTGCTGAGAAGTCCCCATATCTCCAGATTGTAAAAACCAGTAGGGATTGTGGATGAGTGATGCTGATATTTCTGGGGTCCCAGGCAGTTCTTAAAGGGTTCATGCATAGACTTACTCAGACTCGCTCCCTCTGAGCTACAGCATTGGGGCAGCAGCTTGAAATGAACCAGGGACATACAGGGAGGAAGTAAATTGTCTGGCATCAGGGCAAGAGCTGGATGGGGACAGCTTTTTCCAAGACAGAAGTGCTAGCAGAAGCCATTGCTTCTTTGCTGAGCCCTCCCTACCACAGAGCCGACAGGCAGGCACCATATCTATTTTTCCATCAACCTGGCCCACACTGTTTGTCCTGCCCTGGTGATTCCCTGAGACCCTACCCCACCTAACCAGCAAGTCCAAGCCATTTCCAATGGCATTTCCATATAACTGGCCTCTCTTGCCTCATGCTTCAGATTTTCCTAAAATCTCTCAAACAAGCAGCAGCTGGCCATAGGGTGCCCTGTACTGCCTGATAAGTGGGCCCAAGCCCAGCACCAGCAGCAGCCCTCCTTGGTTCACAGCTTGGCCTCTCCTGGGCACCTCCACGCCCAATGCAAGTAGCAGCCATCTGCAGATTGCTCTGTAAAGTCCTGGGTGGCCCCAGGCAGGGCACAGGCAGTGGCTGATTTTGCACTTCCTGGAGGCCACAAAAGCAGTGCACCTTGTGGTCAGCTTTAGCTCACACCAGATTACACTCCTACCACCTCCATGAGTGATACCCTCAAGGGGCAGACTCGGTGAGCACCAAAGTCCCACTGAAGCAAGTGCTGCTCCATAGGGTTGACTCCTGCACAGCAGAGAATAATTTATAGGGAATCAATGGTAGAATAGAGGATGCTAGAGTCAAATGAGCTATTTGGAATATTAGGAAGGAAAAAACACCCAAATTCGAACAGCAAAAAGACAAAAAACAAACAAACAAAAAATATGAAGAAGACAGTGTAAGGAGCCTCTGGGACAACTTCAAGCCTACCAACATTCACATCATGGGGGTGCCAGAAAGAGAAGAGAATGAGCAAGAATTTGAAAACATATTCAACATAAACTTCGCAGGCCAGAAGGGATTGCAAGACATATTCATATTCAAAGTGATAAAAAGCAAGGACCTACAACCAAGATTACTCTACCCAGCAAAGTTATCATTTAGAATTAAAGGTCAGATAAAGAGCTCCCCAGACAAGAAAAAGCTAAAGGAGTTCATCACCACCAAGCCAGTATTAAATATAATGTTAAAGGGTCTTCTTTAATAAGAAGAAGAGGAAAAAATAAAAAATATAAACAATCAAATGGTAATACTAGTAAATACATATCTATTAACAATTGAATCTAAAAAATCAAAATAAGTGAACCAGCAGAACAGAAACAGACTAATAGATACAGAGATAATTTTGACAGTTGCTGCATGGGAGGGGTTTTAGGGGTACGGGTGGAAAAGATAAAGGGATTAAGAAATACAAATTGGTTGTTACAGAATAGTTACAGAATAGCATAGGAAATATAGTCAATATTCTAATAACTATGTATGGTACCAGATGTGTATGATATTTTTTGGGATGATTACTTAAGTTTTATAATGTCCAATCAATGAGGTGTACACCTGAAACTAATATAATATTGCATGTCAACTGTAACTGAAAAATAAAAAATGATGAAACTATATATATATATAATCAGAAAGTGTAACATGTTTGGTAAATAATGAAACAGCTAATTTGTATAAATAATGGAATTATCTAAGAAGTTAGAAAGTTAGATTGGTAAAAAACATGGGAGGACCTGAATACTAGGCTTAGGGTGTTTGGGTATCATCTCTCTCATTCATATTTATTTGTTCTCATCATTTACTCCCTGTTCTCCTTTTTCTCTTCTCCCTTCCCTTCCTTACTCCCTCCCTCTGAGATTTTAGCCTGATTATGGGTAGTCAGAATCATGTAGAAATGGGGTCAGGTTGAAGAGTAGATAGTAAAGGAGATAAGTTCAGTTTTACTTTGAGGTTATTGTGGGGTGCCTGAAGGAAATTCTTTGCCTTCAATTGGAGGTGGAGGGATGGAACTGAGGAGAGAGGCCCTTATGACATTGTCTTGAGAAATGACTGCAGACACTCCGACATCTAGAACAAACTAAAACCAACGTGTGTGCTTGTGGGCTGAGAGAGTGAGGGGGCTAGCACAGGAAACAATAGTAATAATCAGAGTCAGTAGGGTAGAGTTATGCTCTATCTTTATGATATATATAATTTGTGATTCAAGTGATAGTGGAGAATTAACAGGTATATTGATAAAATAATTTGCTAATACTTAAAGTTTTGGTCAGTCTTTTAAGGTTATGTTGAAAAACCCATACATATGTCACTGTCAAAATAAATCTAACATGGGGCAACTAGAAAATTATATGGTAAAATGTTGGGTAGAATGTTCTTTGGAATCACTGTTAGGTTTGTGTTGGTTATTGTTCATGATGCATTATTTGTAACTCTCCAGATTTACAGATATTTAAATACAGTGGACCAGCATATGAATTTATCTTAGGGAAAACACTAAATTTCCATGACAGTGCAAATCCTAGTCTACTTTGTATTTTTAATAATAAAGCATAAAAATGAATATTACAAGAATAACACAATATAATATGTCTGAAGAGTTACACCATAATTAGAGTGGGGTCACAGAGAAAAATCGAATTGATTTTGTTCATGGGCGGAAGAAGGGCACATTGACACAGCATGTACAAAGGCATCAGTATGGAAAAACACAGCCAATAGTCCCTCTGTCTAGTGATTGACAATATAAAGACAGTTATCCTAATTCTAGAAAATAGATTAATCAGAGAGGGTAATGATGCTCACTCAAGTCAACAGGGTGTGAAAAGCACTTCTTAAAAGATCTTTTTTGTTTAAAATATGAGATTAAATTTATCCAAGTATTTGATATTTATATTTTTTAAGCACTGCAAGAATGATATCACAAGTTATAAAATGGAGCAGTTGGGCTAAACTCAGTAAAGCTATTTTTGTGGTGTGTTCTTAACTGTCAGATAGTTGGCCACCAACACACGCTTTTGGTCCTCCCCAGGACTTCTGCAAAGAGATATTTGCTGGACATCTCTGAGACCTCTCTTAGAGCTGTTTCCATGGAACATGAGAGGCGTGGGGCATGGAGAGCCCAGGGTTTGATATTTGTATGTCAAGCCTAATAGACTGCTGCATCAGGTCAACGTTTTCTCTACCCCTCAAACTCCATTTTTAATACTTCAGTGTTCACAAATTCATCCTGTTATTGTCAGCCAGGAAAAACATCTCTTCCATCACTGAATTCCCACAATACTTGACCAGTAACTTTCTTGTATCAATTATATTGTTTTACATACAGTTTTTACTATTTTTGGTATAAAGTGTGAACTTCTGGAAGGACACACTTTTTGTAGCTGCTGAAGACTTCGTAATACTGCTTGCTGTACAATGGAGAAAAAAAAGCAAAGTTAATGAAGTGGTCATGGGCCATTCAAGTCAACATTGTTAAGAGCCTAGGTCTTACTGCCCCTTTCCAAAGAATTTAACAAATCTCTGTAAGGGTAGGGTTGATGATGTGTAGGTCTGAGGTGGCCGTTTTCCATATCTTATGTTTGAAAGCCATTGCAGACTCTTTTAGAACAAACAGAAGCTTCTATACAGAAGTTTCTCCTAGAACATGACTTTCTGCCTCTTTTGAGTTAACCACCCCTTTGAGAATCTTTGGTAAGCTATGAAATTTAAACAGTTCCCCAAGGGGAAAGAAACACATATCTCTACCAGATTTTCACCACAACTTGAATAGGTTCATAGACTCCCAAAGGTCCAGATTTAAAACTCCCTAGCCTAGAGAAGTCTGAATGTGGAAACAGTAATCCTTGTGTAATGAACAGGAGGAAAATACAACTCTGTCTTCTGTACTAAATATTTGTCAAACCAGTGAAATATTTTTACAAGTTGTAAAAGGCTCCATGTAATAGATACTAGAGGCATTGCAGAGAATAAAGATACATTTGGGCATCTGTTATTGTCAGGGTTGAATGACCCTCTTTCAAAGACTTGGAAACTATCCTGTGCCAAGAAAGGCCATCTGTGAGGTAGGTAATCTATCATCACATAAACTGATGAAATCAGAAATTTAAAGTAAAAGAAAATGGAGTTAAGGTGAAGTCTTTGTGGAGTGAGGACTTGACCCTGGCTCCTACCACCAACTCCATATCCCCATTTTCTTTATCTCATAGCCCAAATCTGGCACTAGAGACAGGTATGTCACCACCATTTTAAAGTCTAATGCCTCACATCTACAAACCATCCATTCAGGCTTTTCTTCTTCCTTCTCTCATTTTTGGGGGTTGGGCTGTGGAGTGGTAGGCAAAACCAAGTTCTCTGGAGAGTTAAAAAAGAAAACAATATTTTCGCCATGACAATATGTACAACTGTACTTGCAAAAATGAGATGTGCTTGAAGTAGCTAGGGAAACGCTCCACCATACTAAAGTAGAAAGAGTCTTGGTCAAGGACTCACAGTACCTAAATTCTGGTCTGCCTCAACTATGTGATTCTAGGTTTTACTCTACATGACTAGATTGGGTTGGGTGTGGGCTGTGAGGGAAAGAGTTCAATGATGACACCAAGGTTTGAACAACTGGGGATATAGGCATGCTATTTACATGGCCCAACATTACAGTAGTCCCCTTACCTGCAGGGGATATGTTCTGAGACACACCCCCCCCCCCCCCCCCCCCCGCCGCCCCAGTGGATAGCTTGAGACCATGGATAATATTGAATCTTATATATACTATGTTTTTCATATACATACAGACTTATGATAAAGTTTAATTTATAAGTGTGTTTGTTTTTGAGATGACAGAGAAACTCCTTTGCAATAAGGATTTAGTTTACAAAAATATTGCCTATTTTTAACCTTGTTTTGAAATGGATTTGATTTTTAAAAACAACTTGGGAACATATTTTTTTAGAAAGGTAACCCCAGATCTTCTTTTAAAAAAAACAAATAGACTTCCTGTTTGTGCTGGAGACAGAGTGATCTCTACTTTCGAAAGCTCAGATCAGATCATGTACGTCACCTGCTCAAAACCTTTTTTGGGGGGTGGAATGTAAGCATCACTGTGTTATTTCTTCGCTTGGTGATCTGATCCCCCCTCTCGGTGTTTCACTGCTGAAAAGCTGTATGACAGCTGACCCACTTTTTAGCTCCATGAAATTCTTTCCTTTTCTCTTTTATGATATCTTTCTACAAAAGAGGTAAAACCTTCTAATGACTTCTCATTGATGTAGGAACCAACTCCATACTCACTGCCCGTGAAGATGAGCTCATGAAGTAGCCCTTCCTCTCACTCCAGACCCATCTCCCAAGTCCCCCTCCCCCAACCCCGAAGTATTTCATTTCCCAAACCATTGTCTAGTCTCAACTCCAGACTTGGTGACTCTTACTGGAACATCTTCCCTTTTCTTTGCTTTCCATGTGCATTCCAACACCACCATCCTGTTGACCTGGCTTGCTCCTACTGACCTTTTTATTGTTAAGGCGAGTTTCAAAAGGTAACATGGTCAGCTTTTAGTTCTTTAGCAAATGGACAAATTAATCTGCATTCTCCTGGGTGTTTAATGTATTCAGTACTAATTCGATCTTTAGATGGATCTTTACTAAGACATGGTTGTATTGTGTGGTGCCGGCCTCTTAATGATAGGAATAGGAGAGGGGAAGGAATGAATTCAGAGAAACATCTACCTGGTTCCCATCTCTAGCCCCCAGTGCTTCCCATATTGTGCATGACTCAGGTCAGTTTAACAGGTTTTATAATCTAATCTAATAAAAGAAAAACATGCAAATTGATCTTACCTCCGCTACACCCACAAGCCACACCCAAGAGCCATGCCCACCAGCCAATCAGGGGCAAATATGCAAATTAACCCAACTAAGATAACAGCGACCACAGAGCTGGAGCCAGCAGGAGGCTTAGGTTGCCCCTGGCGACAGAGGAAGCCAAACTTCCCGCCTGCCCTGCCAGCCCTGAGCTCTGCTCAAGGCTACAAAGTTTCAATTATAGAAGATAAATAAATCCCAGATACCTGCTTCTAGCCCGCGGCTGTGGCCAGCCTGAAAACGGCCCTCAGCCCCTCACCCAGGCTGGCCAAACCCCCAAGGGATGAGGGTCCCCACTGTGGGGCTTGAACAGCCCGCAAATATCCATCAGCCCCTCACCCAGGCTGGCCAGGCACCCCAGCAGGACCCCTATCCTGATCCGGGACAGCCTTCAGGGCAAACCAGCCAGCCCCCCCCATGTACCAGGCCTCTATCTTATATAATGAAAGGGTAATATGCAAACTGTCCCTAACAGTAGAATGACTAGGAATGACTAGTCACTATGACACACACTGACCACCAGGGGGCAGACGCTCAATGCAGGAGCTGCCCCCTGGTGGTCAGTGCGCTCCCTCAGGGGGAGCTCTTCTCAGCCACAAGCCAGGCTGCCAGCTGCCAGTACAGCGGTGGTGGGAGCCTCTCCTGCCTCCTCAGCAGCACTAAGGATGTCCAACTGCAGCTTAGGCCTGCTCCCTGCTGGCAACTGGACATCCCCCGAGGGCTCCTGGGCTGCCAGAGGGGTGTCTGACTGCCAGCTTAGGCCCGTTCCCCCGGGGAGCGGGCCTAAGCCAGCAGGTGGGCATCCCCCGAGGGGTCCCAGACTGCGAGAGGGCACAGGCCGGGCTGAGGGACCCCTCCAAGTGCACAAATTTTTGTGCACCGGGCCTCTAGTCAATTAATAAAGGAAGATTGAATGAGTAATTGGGGTGAAAGGAATCATGAGGAACGTTAAAGGAAGGTATAGAAAAAGTTAAAGATTATTTCAGTGGAGAAGTGAAAGTAATTTTTCATGTAAGTGCAGATATCTTAAAAATGATGATAGCATGCTTTTCTTGCTTTCAGTCCAATTTAGAACAAGACTGAAATTCTAATGTGGTGCCAGTCTGTGAAAGAATGGAAGGCTGTCTTGGCAGTGTGAGTTTGTTGGTACTGGAATGAGGCATATATAAAGACTTGAATGGTAGAAAATTATTTCAATCAAATAGTACTTTTGTAGTTTGGCACTAATACAGACTTGCTATAAAAATGAAGGGACTCTTTTTTAAAAGAACAAAGAAATGAAATAATGACTCAGTATCTCACAGTCCAGAAATGCATTCTGGGAATTTCAAAGAACAAAACATGAGATGTATCTATCTGGAGCCATTTAGGACTGACCTTCATGAAGACAGAAAAGTGAGCTGAATGAACTTCATGACAATTTAAAATAACCTGAAGGAAATGAGGACTTCTTGGTTTAGAGTTGTGTATAGTTTAGGTCAGTGGTCGGCAAACTGCAGCTCGGCAAACTGCAGCTCGTGAGCCACATGCAGCTCTTTGGCCCCTTGAGTATGGCTCTTCCACAAAATACCGACTTCTGCGCATAGGCCACGAAGTTTTAATCGCACTGTACATGCGTGCCCGCACGTGGTATTTTGTGGTATTTTGTGGAAGAGCCACACTCAAGGGGCCAAAGAGCCACATGTGGCTCGTGAGCGCAGTTTGCCCACCACAGTTTAGGTGAAGAATTGTTATAATTAGTTTTTTGGTAAACTGAGCTATTACCTTAGAGATTTATTAACTTTTATTGTGAACCAAAACACAATGAGAAGCGCCCAAGAAATTTCATTGGACAGCTAACCTAATTAAATAGTCTTCACTGTTCTCTTTGAATAGGTAGCTGAGAAAATTTATTTTAAAAGGTTTTGAGTCATTTAATTTTTACTGTAATCTGCAGGTCACTGTAATTAAGCAATCACATATGTATAATTCTGTGTTTTTTGTGTGTTTTTTTTTAAGTTGGATAATGCAGATGAACAAGCAGCCCAGATCAGGAGGGAACTTGATGGCCGGTTGCAATTGGCAGAGAAGATGGCAAAGGTAAATTATTAACTTGGACATACTGTACAATACTTCTTTCTTTACCTAGACTTCTGTGAGCTGAAAGAGTTTTGTATAGATAAAGCCAGCATAATTTTATCATTTTTTTCCCTTGACGCACATACTTCTTAAGCCAAAATATCTGAATGTATATGATCTAAATGGAACAGATTCTCTATTTTACATATCCAACGTATATGTGAAATGTTTAAATTCAATGATAACTTTTGCAGATTATTCTTAAAACAATGCCTGCATTTCTCAAACTGCAAAATTTACGTGAATTTTAATATTGCACTAAACATAACATAATCAGGGAGAAAAATCTCCCTTCTGTGAAAGTATATATCTCAAAGTGTCCAGCACAGTGTTTGGCACACAGTAGTCATCAACCAGTATTTGATTGAATGATTGGGTGGATGAAAAATATCATTGGAAGTTTCTAGTACAGAGTCTGGCAGCGTGTGTTCAGTATAATATTGTAGTTATTTTACTTGTGCAATCGCTGTTTCTATGAACAGAAAAAGATTTCGAACAAAAGCCATGAGTTTCCTTTTCAAGATTGGAGACATGTTAGAGAGCTTGGGACTCCATTGTCTAAATTATTCTTTAGTAAATGGCTACGTTAATTTACTTCAGTGGCACAAAAATTTTAGTCCCTCCCAATAGACTTGAGGTAGCTCTTGATTATTCTGAGAATAAGTCTCCCCCACCCCCTTTCCCTTCTGCTAAGCAAAGACATTGAATGTTTGATTGATAGATTCTCTTCCTCTCTGTCTCTGAAGAATCCTCTCTATTCAGGGATTTTTTTCTTCATTAAGAAAATAGGGGTAACATGTACATAGCAAAGTGCACAAATCTTTAGTTTACAGCTCCATGTGTGTATACACACTGTATAACCATCTCCCAAATCAAGATATTGAAGTTTTTAACATTTGAGAAGACACGTCTTAAAATGATTTAATAATTACATTTTTTTCTTTTGCAAATAAAATATGTATTTATGAATCTATAAGTCTTAAGAATACTACTGTTGTGTGTTTATCTAAGTGTCTGTTAACAAAGCAGAGAATAGCTGAGAAATTGGAGGTAATTAGAAAAATGGAAAAAAATTTAAAAGAAAATGGGTAATAGAGATGACAATATGTTGTAAGAACCAAGTCAGAGATATACAGGGCAGGAAAAATTAGGTTTACAGCTGTGAGTAGATGAAGCAGAGTGTATTTATTCACTATTGTAATAATCGTGACCTGCATGTCTTTTTCCATACAACCAACTGTAACCTACTTTTGCCCATCCCTGAATAAGGAGTAAATTCTAGAGGAGAGAGGTCATAAGATGATACGAATTGGGGCTAAAACATTTCATTCACAAAAAGAGCAGTGTTTGGCAGCACAGTTTGCCATGTTGCCATTCCCTGGATTTCCAGAGAGGCAGCACATAATCTAGAAATTGGAATATGGGATCATAGGATAGAAATCAATAAGCTTCAGGCTTTTGGAAGCTTTAGAGAGAAAAACAATTTCCTTGAAACCCTTACCTAAATTGACAGCTGGTTGGAAGGGCATTCACTTTTCTTAAAAACCTGAGGCTGAGAGAGAATTCAGAGGAATGTGCCAGACACCTTGGGGCAGGACTTTGCTCCTGGGCTCAGCATTTGTAAGTTGTCTGCTTGTATGTAGATTGTACCCGAGACTGTGCACATTGTCATAAATTGTACTTGCTTCTCCAATGGCCTTGCTGAATATCTGACACATTAGGATAAAGTTTAGATAATTTTCTAGAGGGTTTATAGAACAGAAGGGAGGCCTTTGATATACTCTCTTGTTTCTGTTTGCAGAGGGGGATGTGTGTTAATAACCTCTGAGTCAGAGGAGGAGGGCCTGTGATGCACACTCTGAGACTTTTATTTGAGGGGACCCTGATGGTTTTATCAGAAATGTGATAAAGTAGTAAATGTGGAGAAGGAAGTGAAGTCAATGGGATCAGATGGGAAAAAAAACCACAACAACACAAAAATAAGATGCCTTTTAGCCCAGTCAGGGGTTGAGTGTCGACCCATGAACCAGGAGATCATGGTTCAATTCTTGGTCAGGTCATTTGCCTGGGTTGTGGGCTCGATCCCCAGTAGAGGGCTTGTAGGAGGCAGCTGAGAGATGGTTCTCTCTCATTACTGATGTTTCTATCTCTCTCTCCCTCTAAATCAATAAAAACATAAAAATATTTAATAAAAAGAAATATGGAAGGATTTTTTTAAAAAATAAGATACTTTCTGTTGAATAGGCTATTGGCATAGAGCATGTTTAATTGTTTTCTCCTTCAATGTCACCAAATTTAAGCCATCTTTATAAAATATTTATAAGGCTAATTACAACTTGCTGACCTTGTTGGATTATATCTCTACACTAATTCTATTCACCCACAAAGGTAGATGATATAATGAATTTATTTTATAGATGAGATTGAGGCTTAGGCAAGATGATTGAGTTCACCCAGATTCTATAACAAGTAAGTGGTGGAGGCAGGCCTTGAACCCTTGTCTTTTGACTCCAGAACCTGGCCCCTCTCTCTGAGACCCGGCTGACTCTTCAATCTGATAAATCCAGAAGTGTGTATTAATAGTTAGTAGTTCACAATCAGTCAAATCTTCTACCACACTGCTCAACAACACGATACAATAAAACCACAGGGCAGAAATTTCTGTTTCAAGAGATAGAAATATTGATTTTAATATTTCAGCCAAGGTATAATTAGGAAGTAGGAGAAAAAATGTGGACAGGACCAGAAAGACCTGTGGTCAAATCTGTCATTAGTTCCTAGATATATAACATTAGACACGTTACTTAACCTTTTGGAGCCTGAATTTTGGAGCCAAAATATTTTTGAATACCTATTAAAATAGCCAGGCTCTGTTTTAAGTGCTTGGGATGCATCTAGACCAGTGGTTCTCAACCTTCCTAATGCTGCGACCCTTTAATACAGTTCCTCATGTTGTGGTGACCCCCAATTTCATTGTTACAAATTGAACATAATTAAAGCATAGTGGTTAATCACAAAAACAATATGTAATTAGATATGTGTTTTCCAATGGTCTTAGGCGACCCTGTGACCATCAGGGGTCACGACCCACAGGTTGAGAACCGCTGATCTAGACAAATGTAGTTGTCCTGGGATAAAACCATTCAAAAATATTTCTGCTATGCCATGGTGGAGCTTAAATTTTATTTGGGAGAACCCGGGTGCTATATAACTGAATTGTGGAAGGTGATCATTTGATAATTTGGAAAATACAACAGAGAGGAAGGGTGGTTACAATTTTCAGGCAAGCGGTCAGAGTAGGCCAGTCATTGCAAGTGCTATATTTCCAGTTACTCAGTCCAAAAACTTGGGATCATCTTTGACTCCTTTCTTTTTCTCATACCTCATGCCAAATTTATTAGGAACTCTGTTCAAAATATTTCCGGAACTTAACAGTTGTCACTGTTTTCCACCTGTCACTCTGGCCCAGTTACCATTGTGTCTCACCTGAACCACCATTCTGTCCTTTGGATAGGCTCCTAGTTTCTACTTCAACCAGACAGCCAGTGATTCTCTGCACAAAGACCTCTCCCTATGTCACCAAGAATAAAATAATAAGTTCCTACAGTGGCCTGCAAATTCCTCCTCTGACCTTGTCATCCTTCAAGCTCTCACTTTTGCTCAGTCCACCCCAGCTCTGTCAGCCTTCTTGGCCTTCCTGCCATAGGGTCTTTGGTCTGGTTACTTTCCCTTCCTGCAGTGGTTTTCTCCCAGAGTTAAACAGAGATCTCCAGAGAAACAGAACCAATGTAGATATATGATCTCCTATTGATTATCTCTGGACATAGATATATATGCATAATAGATATACATATAGACATAATATAATTCCATGTACAGTTATATATATATACATATATGCATATATATATATATATATATATATATACACACACACACACACATAATATATATACATATATGCATAGGGATATGTGTGTCTATATGTCCATATAAATATATATGTTGAGAGAAATATTAACTGATTGATTTGATGTATAGGAATTGGATCATATGGTTGTAGGGCTGGCAAGTCCAAAACCTATAGGGCAATGTAGTAGGCTTGAAATTCAAGGAAGACCCGATATTGTAGTCTTGAATTCAAAATCTGCAGGACAGGCCAACAGGCAAGAAACTCAGGTAAGTTTTGATATTACAGTATTGAGGCAGAATTGCTGCTTTGCTCTTAAGGTGTTCTACTGATTGGATGAGGCCTACTCAGATATGGGAGGGCAATCAGGTTTACTCAAAGTCTACTTATTGTAAATGCTAATCATATCTAAAAATTATCGCCACAGCATCATCTAGACTAGTGTTTGACCAAACAGCGGCACCATAGGGTAGCCGAGTTGACATATAAAATTAATTATCTTACTCCTTCATCTACTTTTATGCTTAAAGGTCATCTCCTCATTGAGTCCTTCCCTGGCCACCCTATTTACAACACCTTAACGCTCCATGTCGCCATCTGGGCTTTTTCTCCCACTGATCACTTTCTACCTTTTGAAATGATCTCCTTATTTATGATATGTGTCTCCTCACAGTAAAATTTAAGCTCCATAGTACAGAGGATTTTTTTAAATCAGTATCTTTGTGGTTACATCCTAAGGGCCTAGAATAGAACACATAGCAGACACTTGGTGATTCAGAGTTAAACCAGAGAGTAACCCTATTTCTGATGCTGTTTTAATTTAAAAGATCGCATTTAACATGTATACTTGTCTGATGTATAATTGGTCTGTTTCCAAGAAATAGGTAACACAAGCAAGTTAAATAAGGTTTATGAAGTACTATCAGCAAACCTAAAAGCATTTAAACAGAGTTGTCACTTTTTTTTCAAAGAGAAAAATATTCTAGTATAGTCTGTTTTCTTAAAAGTTTGAAAATGCTGACAAAATATTTAAGTTTGGCGATTCCTAACAGTCTTCTCATTGAAACATGATAGTGAATGAAGTGTTTTTAATTAAAGGTAAATAAGAATAGAGAGTATCCAAAGGGGGGGGGGGGATATATATGAACACAGACAACAATGTAGTGAAGACCAGGGGACACATTAGTGGGGGCTGGGTGGAGGTGGGCAAATGCTTGGGGAAGGGAATGGAGGACATCTGTAATAGTGTCAATAAAAAAAAATAGATTTTTTTCATGTGCCAATGCTATTTGCCATAAAATAAAACCCCAAAAATTTGAAAAATAAAAATGGAACATACAAACTTTCAAACTTGTGATATATTTGTCTTTTGCTTTGCTAAAGTATAATTTTTAAAAGGCACAATTATGACTCTTATACAAATATAAAATGAACATACAATGAAGATTTCATTCGATGCATAATTAATGAGCAAACTAGTTAGATGTTAAAACTAGTCCATAATGGGGGGATAAGGACACATATGTAATACCTTAATCAATAAAAAGAAATTTAAAAAAAAATAGTCTAAACTGGAGGGTGTTTGAAAACTGGGTGTTTGGGGCAAAGGTAAAATAAGATTAATAGAGATATAAAAGGGATTAATTTCCAACTAGGATTTAAATTATAACCGTTGGATTATTCTACTCACCAGACACAGATTATTTGCATGTGTTTCAGAGAAATGTCTATAAGGTAACATGTAACTTCACTGTCTGGGAGCTTTAATCAATAGTAAACAGAAAATTGAAATAAGCACATTTCTTCAGATGAAACTTGGATGGCCTTTTCCCGCACATGACATTGAAAGGAACTGTCCCCTCAGCTTTTTGCCCTGTTTCTAAGTTTTGGATGCTTTTTATGACAGCTAATAAAATTGGTTCGCAAATGTAAAATTCAGTTATTATGGCTTATTTTGCTTTTTTTTTTCTGGTATGTGTACAGAAAAACCATCCCAAAGCATTATTTTTTTTCCCAAAGGTAATCAAGGTATTCTGTAACTGTGTACTTATATATATATATTTTTTACTGTGGAGGCAAACTTGCTATTTTGGAATGTTGCTTAAAACTCTAGAGGAGCTTAACCGGTTTGGCTCAATGGATGGAGCGTCGGACTTTGGACTGAAGGGTCCCAGGTTCGATTCCGGTGAAGGGCATGTACCTTGGATGCGGGCACATCCCCAGTGGGGAGTGTGCAGGAGGCAGCTGATCGATGCTTCTCTCTCATCGATGTTTCTGGCTCTCTATCCCTCTCCCTTCCTCTCAGTAAAAAAATCAATAAAATATATTTTTTAAAAAAACTATAGAGGAATGTTGAAAGGATACTTAATCTTCCTTGGGGAGGTTAATTATGCATGTAGAATTTTAATCATTCTGCGATAATAAATAAGCAGTTTAATATTGATTATGTGTAAATTACTTTAAGAAAAACATGTGAAATTTACGTGGGGGAAAAGCAGAGCAGGTGGTCTGAGAGTCTGGGACTGAGTTGAAAAGTGACACCAGATGTTCTTCCCATCGTGAGAACGAACTGGTGCCGGTGAGGCCGAGCCTGCTGCCGGTTGATGAGCACGCGCTGGATGTGGTCCAGTCACACAGAGGTGCAGATCTTAGCTGATGTTTTGAATGATGCCACAGGAAACAACAGTGAAGGCATTGGTTTTCTGGAAACTTAGGCGATCATCTGAAAGATGTCTGCTTTGCTCTCACCCCAGCCAGTAGTGTACAGTGGTGGTTGTGTTACACTGCACTCGACATTCTAAAGCTCTATACCCTCTACCTTTAAGAGAAGAGCTAAGTGTCAGGTTGTCAAAGATTAAAGACAGAGCTAAGAGTATGAGGAAACCTCATTTGCTGTGTGTGGGAGTATAAATGTATATAATCTCTAAGAACAGTTTGGCAATCTCTCTCGATACCGTACGTAAATATCAACATTTGGAATGTGCTTTTAGTTGAGTGGGAGAAACAAATCTGATTGCAGAGGGAGCAGGATTGAATGGCAATGCTCATGTAATTCAGAAAACATAGAATCTTTAACTTCGATACTGTTACTTTTTTACCTTAAGCTTTTATCATAAATTGTTTCTTTGCTTTAAACTTAATATTTTCTAAGGCTTTACTAAAAATCTGAATTTATGGACATAAGGGATCTTGACATATTGAAAATTAAGCAATTTTAGAAATATGACTGTATTGCTATTTAATATTCTGACCTTGGCTTTTTTTTTTTTTTGCCTTTGAATGCTTATTTATAAAAAGCATAACCTCCAAACAATGCACATGTGTGTTAAGAAGGAAAGATATTGTTAAAAAATTTGTTTCCTAAAAGTCAAAACAGTGCACAATGAACATTGTTCTCAGGCCAGATATCCCAAGAATTTCAAAGCTAACAGTGGCTAATTAAGATTCATCTGTACACTAAAACTTCTTACATGTATATTTTCAGAGTTTGTTTATCCTTTAAGCAAATACCTCATGAAAAATAAAGTTAATGTGGAAATGTATATAATGTTATTCATTTTGTACCATAATGATCTTTAGTAGGGTATATCATGTACCTTCAGATATAATCAAATTCGCCAGAGCCTGAGGCTTTTAAAGCCTAGAGACTAAAGTAGATGCATTATGTCTAGTGTTGCAATTTCTAAGAGTTACTATATGCCAAATGTGTTTTATGAACAACTAGAAAAATGACTTGTGTAACACTGTTATTTTAAAAATTCTTTTCAAGGAAAGAAAATTCCCCAAATTCATAACAAAAGAAATGGAGACTATGTACATAGAAGAGTTGCGATCCTCAGTGAATTTGCTAATGGCCAACTTGGAAAGTCTTCCAGTTTCGAAAGGTGGTCCAGAGTTTAAACTACAGAAATTAAAACGTTCCCAGAATTCTGCATTTTTGGACATAGGAGATGAGAGTGAGATTCAGCTGTCCAAGTCTGACGTGGTGCTGTCGTTCACCTTAGAGGTAGGTGACCTTCTCTCTTGCTCGCCTCTGATAGCGTAAATGAGGCTGCAGATAGTTTTTGCTGACCTTTGTGGTAACCTTTCAAATTTAAATAGTATGGTATATATTGAAGAAATTAAGTTATTCTTCACTTGCACGGCCCCTGGGTTGTGAATGCAAATCGATGTAAACTGTCCTTTAAATAAAGCAGTGCCATTGGGATTAAGTAATCCTATATAATAAAAGGGTAATATGCAAATGGACTGAACAACCGGTCACTATGATGTACACTGACCACCAGGGGGCAGACACTCAACACAGGAGCTGCCCCCTGGTGGTCAGTGTGCTCCCACAGGGGGAGTGCCACTCAGCCAGAAGCCGGGCTCACGGCTGGCGAGCACAGTGGTGGTGGTGGGAGCCTCTCCAACCTCTGCGACAGTGCTAAGGATGTCCGACTGCCGGCTTAGGCCCACTCCTATCAGTCAGACATCTCCCAAGGGCTCCCAGACTGCTAGAGGGCACAGGCCAGGCTGAGGGACCCCCTGCATGCATGAATTTCATGCACAGGGCCTCTAGTCTATGTAATAAAAGCCTAAGTGACCATTACAGCAGAACGACCAGTCGCTATGATGTGCACTGACCACCAGGGGGCAGACACTCAACGCAGGAGCTTCCCCTGGTGGTCAGTGCGCTCCCACTCAGCCAGAAGCTGGGCTCATGGCTGGCGAGCGCATTGGTGGTGGCAGGAGCCTCTTCAACCTCTGTGGCAGTGCTATGGAGCAGTGAGCAGGTGGGCAGTAACGAGCGAGGGGTCCCGGACATCCCCCAGGGGTCCTGGACTGTGAGAGGGCACAGGTTGGGCTGAGGGACCCTCCTCCTTAGAGGGGCCTCTTAGTCTATAATAATCTATACTAATAAAAGAGTAATATGCTAATTAGACCAGGAGACCTCCGGATGTTCTTCCGGACAAAGCCAGAGGCAGTTAGGGGCAATCAGGCTGATGGGGGGTGGACAGTTGGGAGCAAGCAGGCTGGCAAGGGGCCAGTTGGGGGCAAGCAGGTCGGTGGGAGGGGGGGGGGCGGTGGGGGCAAGCAAGCCAGCAGCGGGGCGGGGGGCAGTTGGAGGTGAGCAGGCTGGCGTGGCCGGCAGTTGGGGGCAAGAAGGCTGGCAGGCAGAGTGGTTAGGGGCGATCAAGCAGGCAGGCAGGTGAACGGTTAGGAACCAGCGGACCCGGAGTGCGAGAGGGACATCCCCCGAGGGGTCCCAGATTGGAGAGGGCACAGGCCGGGCTGAGGGACCCCCCCCCCTTCTCCCCCAAGTGCACAAATTTTTGTGCACTGGGCCTCTAGTATATATATATATATATATATATATATATATATATATATATATATATGTGTATATATATATGTATGTATATGTGTGTGTATATATATGTGTGTGTGTGTGTGTGTGTGTGTATAACATTTTCAGGCCAGTCATCTTTGTGTCAGCTTAGGCTAGTGTGGGTTTATTGTTAAATGAAATACCAAAGCACACTAGGGTGGAAACAGGATTTAAACATATAACTGCATTCTCTAATATTGGGAACTCCTCTCAGGCTTTCAGTTAGCCTTTTTTAAAAAAAAAATCTACTTCCCCTTTGAGATCACCTGTCTAGAATCAAATTACTTAAAGCAGCTGTACTGTACAGTGTTGGGTGCATACAGGTGATGAGAAGCAGAGCTCTTATGCTCCAGATCACCCAGTTTCATTAGAGGTGCCATCAACATTACAAAGAATCGAAACAAATGTCATGCCTTTAACACTCTGTCCTCCAAGACTTCAGTTTCTTCCCTTCCACGCAAATCCCTGGAAACCAGATCCTGATACTGACTGGCTATTACAGCTGCCTGTCCTCACAATTACATTTCTTCTTTGCCAACTTCTGTATATGGGCTAATTCACATATATGTCTATGGATTATATACAACACACATACACCCTAGTGATAGCAAGCTGACGTTTATAGCTCTCTCAAACATTACATTAAAGCTCTCTCCTTGCTTACATTGTTCCATCCTCTCTCCGGGTTCTAGTGCTGCTATTTTAGTTTGCTGAGTGACAAAAAAATAAAACATGCCCTGGAGTTTTAGGAGGCACAGTTTTACATTCCTTTTTTGAAATATTCCTACACTCGGCTTGCTTACTTTATGGCAAAAAAAGATAAAAAAATAGGAAATCAGATCTCTGTGTTTTGGGTTTTTTTCCTCCACTTCTGCATCTCTAAGATAAACTTAAGCTTGGGAAAAACAGCTACCTCTCACTTTCTTAACTTCCAGGCTAATGATTTTTGTTGGTTAATAGATTAAATTTGGTTTCAGAGTAGGAATAAGATGTTTTCTTCTGAAGCAGGACACAATCTGGGATTACTTCATGACTTAGAAGTGGCTTTGCTGCGTGTTAGATTTCTTCTCAGTCTTTTTAGCCTCTTACCCTAAGGTTGTTTACTTTCAAAGTACATAGTGGATTTCCTTCTTATTCCTCCATAGGTTTCCTACTGACTAATATGTAAAATGCCAACACCCCTTCCCCCCACTTGTATAGGTTTTTGTATTTAATGACAGCATAACTTTTTCTACGAGTTTGATATTTAAATTCATTAATGACAAAAATAATGTGTGAAGAAAATTATTTTTTTGTAATGGCTACATATACCATTACTTCTATAAGCACTTAGAACTGAAAAGAGTTCAAAACATTTTCTCTGTTTAAAAATCTAAGATGCTGTGAATTGGTGCTTAAGTGAAACTAAGAATTATTATTCTGAACTTTATTGCCATTATGTTAAGTGGGTCTGTTCAGTCAACAATAAAATAGCCTTAGGGAATACAAGTTAAAACTTAATTCTGCATGGTATAAAAAGCTTGCATATTCGTAAAATTATTATTATTATTAATATATTTTTGTTGATTTCAGAGAGGAAGGGAGAGAGAGATAGAAACATCAATGTTGAGAGAGAATTATTGATCGGCTGCCTCCTGCATGCTCTCACTGGGGATGAGCCTGAAACCCAGGCATGTGTCCTTGATTGGAATCAAACCCGGGACCTTTCAGTCCACAGGCCAACACTCTATACACTGAGCCAAACCAGCTAGGGCTATAAAATTATTTTGATATTCTTTATTGCTCTGTCCATAGGAGGCAGATAATTTCCTACGAGAGCACAATACAGATCTATTCCCTGGTGCCCGCAATATTTCAAGTAGAAGTCACATGTCTAGTAATAAACGGAAACCACATGAAGAGCAGATTACACAGGACTTACCTATAGGACTCCCTGTGACCCCGGCCTAGCTAACCTGAGTAATTATCCCAGCTCATCTCCCAGCCTCCTCCTCAGACCCCAGATTTAGCCCAAGAAACTCTGAAAGGCAAGCAGTTCATCCAGGTTAAGGGCCTCACACATCACTCGGGCTTGGCCTTGGTCCAGTGGAGAAAGGCGTCTTGTTAAGAACTGAAGTCTGAGTCTAAGGAACACGTGCAGATTTGAAAACCTTTTCCAATTTTATTTTTCAGTTGCTGCCCACTCCTCCCTCCTCCCACCACACCTTGTTCCCTTACCTAGCTTAATTTTTCCCACAGCTCTTATCACCTGACATATTGAGACATTTGTTACGTGTTTTCATTCCCTGACTTTTTCTACTTAGAATGTAAGTTGCAGGAAGGTAAGATATTTTTGGTGGTTTTTCTTTTTTGTTTGTTGAAGCATATAGCAAGAGCCTACAACACACACTGGACTTGATAAATATTTATTTAATTAGGGATTTTGGTGGCACCAAAAAGCATCAGTTAGCCATACAAGGGTACTCTAGGTCTCTTCATCCAAGAAGCCTTCAGAGAGAATAATAAAGCAAGAGATAAGCTAACCCACAAAACCGGAAGCCATAAAATGGTATATTAAAATTACATATTCAAGTAAAGCCAGAAAAGCAAACGTTCATCTCTGAAGTTATGTTATAAAGCAGCGGTTCTCAACCTGTGGGTCGCGACCCCTTTGACGGTCGAACGACCCTTTCACAGGGGTCGCCTAAGACCCTCCTGCATATCAGATATTTACATTACAATTCATAACAGTAGCAACATTACAGCTATGAAGTAGCAACGAAAATAATTTTATGGTTGGGTCACAACATGAGGAACTGTATTTAAAGGGCCAGAAGGTTGAGAACCACTGTTATAAGGGGAAGTGGGTCATGGCATGGACATAGTGGATGTTCCCACAGAGTGTTTTCATTGGATTAGGCTGGCAGACCTGACTTCCTCTGTGTCTGGGGATCCACATCCCCTGTTCACCATACTGCCCACTTCATTTCCTCACAACCTACACATGTCTGAGTGCCCCATAACACTTTGGCAGCGTGTTCCTCAGAATTGTTTTCTAGTTTCATGTTTTGTATATGCCTCCCTCCCTTTTGCCTCTAGGACAATGTGGTCTGTTTCATCCTTATTACGTCAGTCACAGAGAGATCAGGGAAGAGAAGATGAAACAGAACAGTTTTATTTTCTGTAGTTCCATTATCACGTTTTCCTGGGAATTGCTTTGAGACAGTTACCTAAATTAGGTTAATTTAATGGTCCATAGAATTAATTCTTGGCTGTCTTCTGTATCATTAATGATTCAGACTGGCTGTGTGTGGCTTTTTTTTTTTTCCTTTCTCATCCTTTTGGCAATTCTATCTGTAGAATTGTTTTATTTATGTGTATGGATTCATAACAGAAGTGACATCTTTTGGAAGTGGCAGTTCTGAAGGATAAAACATCCCCTGCACAGATGGGCGTATTGTTCTGAGGGGTGGAATGCGGTTTCACAAGTTGGATGTTTTAGGAGAGCCTGTTTACAGCAAATTGTAACAGAGGTGACAGAAATAGTGTCAAGCAGATGCTTCCTTCCTTCTCTCTTGCACTTTGGCTCTTAAACACATCACAGAGACACAGAGAGATGCAGTGCAAACAGTCCCATGCCCAACTATGAACCAAGGCCGTCAGGATTTCTAGATTTCTCTTGTGGGGTACAATTCTCTTATTTCATACGTTTTAAGTGACCCTCCAAAATTTTTATCATTGAATTAAGAAGTCTTTAAAGTCATGGTGGTAAGTTAATTGATATGGTTATAAATTTAATTTGTCTCAGCTTCTGGTTATTTTATTTCCATTCTAATGAGTTTCAGTATTACTAACATAGTAAATTTGATTATTAAAAATACATAATTTTTTGTTTTATTTTTCTTAAACAGGATTTAGTATTTTACCCCAACTTCTTTGAGTATTAGAGCAGCTGTGACAGATAATAGTTGTTCTCCATTAATTCTCTTAGTCAGTTTTTAGTTAAGTCCTTATTTTTTATTCACATGTTGCTATGCATTTCAGTGTGAAAAAAATGAGAAAAGGCTTGGTTGAGGAAGGAAAGTGGTCCTGAATTTGATCTTTATTTTTTCGTGATCGGTTTCCCATATATTTTTATGAAAAAACAAAGTAATATGCATTTGTATTTATAAACATGACACTTCTGTTACAGCAGAGCTGAAAGGAAAAACAGTTTTTTAAGATGGTTTGTTTCTTTGAGAGCTTGGTCTTAAGGTTCATATCACAATTCTGTGAAAAGTATTATGACTTTAATCATGTATTGAGTGATCAAATAAGTGATATAGACGGTGTTTTGGTGAAGATTTTGGTAGCTGTATAGCATTAATGCTATTAATCTTGCATATACAAATACAGCATGAGATCAGTATGGAAATGAATGTGCATATATGAAAATGCCATTGAGTATATTTTATAAATTAAAATTTGGGAATTTAGGGAACTTCATGATTCAACTTTGATGGGAATATACTGTGGCAAATAATTGTATTTTGTGTGTACATCCAGCAAGAATCTTTTAAGATTAGTAGCCTTTTATAAAAGTACTAGAGTCCTGGTGCACGAAATTTGTGCACTGGGGGGGGGGGGGGTGTCTCTCAGCCCAGCTTGCACCCTCTCTAATCTGGGACCCCTCAGGGTATGTCTGACTGCTGGTTTAGGCCCACGAGGATCGGGCCTAATCCGGCAGTCAGACATCCCTCTCACAATCTGGGTGTGCTGGCTCCCAACTGCTTGCCTGCCTGCTAGCCTGATCACCCCCTAACCACTCCCCTGCCAGCCTGATTGACACCTAACTGCTCCCCTGCTGGACTGATCACCCCCAACTGTCCTCTCCTGCCGGCCTGGTCACCCCCAGCTGTCCTCCCCTGCTGGCCTGATCACCCCCAACTGCCCTCCCCTGCTGGCCCAGTCACCCCCAACTGCCCTCCCCTGCCAGCCCAATAGTCCCCAACTTCCCTCCCCTGCTGGCCCGGTTGCCCCCAACTGCCCTCCCTCTCTTGCAGGCCATCTTGTGCCCACATGGGGGTCGCCATCTTGGGCAAGGGCGTGACTGTCAATTTGCATATTACCTCTTTATTATATAGGATAGAAAACATACTTGAAAAACAGTTTCCCTTTCCCTCAGGAATTATAGCTCCATAACGTAGTATCCGTGTCTGCACCCTTTCCCAGTGCACTGCATTAAACTAGTGCATGCCTTTCATGGGTGGAAACTACCTTTTCCTTTGCAAGTTGGTATTAAGATGTTTAGTGGTGTTATATTTTTCATTATTTTGATAATGTTATAAAATGGCCATAAAGAAAATTCTTTTGTAAATACTTTGTATAATAGTTAAAATTAAATAGTTTAATTTTCTTTAGAAAATTCTGTCATAATGTCATCTGAAATGAGTGAGAATAGAAAATTTCTGATGCTGTCACATATTGACATCAGTGAATTGGTCTGATGGTGACAGTGTCTGCCAGGAATACATATTATAGCACTTTCTGTGGAACTCAGTGTGTACTCCTTTTATCAAATGCACTGACTTTTCATTTGTAATTTTGTTTTACTGTATAAAGAGTTGCTGTAATTGTTTAAGGATCTGAGTTTAAATCTCACTTGATTCACTGGGAGTTATATTTAGAGACTTAACCTTATTACTTTAATTGTTGTCAGGCAATACCTCTTCAGATGCTCAGAATGATTTTTTACCATCCCTAACATGAATAGAGGGATAGTAAGTAGAGGGATACTTGGGAAGACAAAATTCCATTTATGTTACAAGAAAATTTTTTCAATTGGTCTATCTAGTTGTTTATGCCACGGTCTCTATCAATAGCTAAACATTGTCAACTTGACATATCATTTAACATTTTTCTTACCCTTAGATTGTCATAATGGAAGTGCAAGGTTTGAAGTCAGTCGCTCCCAATCGAATTGTTTACTGCACAATGGAAGTAGAAGGAGGAGAGAAACTGCAGACAGACCAGGCGGAAGCCTCAAGGCCACAGTAAGCCAGCTAAAAACCATGTGTTTTTCTTTTCCTCCCAAAGGAACAGGCTTTTACCGGTATTTGCACAGTTGTATGGTTTGACACTCTTAAAGGTTTACTTGGCTAGCTTTGTGTCAACTGTATTAAAGTCAGTGTGTGCCTTTCTGGATAATAATGTTACAATTAGAACTGTAGCAGAATCCCCTGTAGTACAAACAGAAAATCCAACATGCAAATGTGAAGGTATAGTAGCAATAAAAGTCATTTATATAGCATGTGCTATCATTATATGTTATTTCAAAGAGAGTACTTCATCCTGTTTCAGTTATCAGAATTATAATCCAACTAGAGGTCAGATGCACGAAATTCATGCACTCGGGGAAAGGGGCACCCTCTCACAGTCCAGGAGCCCTTGGGGGACGTCCGAATGACTGCTTAGGCCCGCTCCCTATGGGCATTCGAACATCCTTAGTGCTGCCATGGAGGCAGGAGAGGCTCCCGCCACCGCTGCTGTGCTCACCAGCCGTGAGCCCAGCTCAGGGCTTCTGGCTGAGTGGCGCTCCCCCTGTGGGAGCACACAGACCACCAGGGGGCAGCTCCTGCGTTGAGTGTCTGCCCGCTGGGGTCAGTGTGCATCATAGTGATCAGTCATTCTGCTGTTCAGTCGATTGCATATTAGCCTTTTATTATATAGGATAGCACTTCCATTTCTGTATATAAGAGCTCTGTGGTGAAGTCGAGGGAGCTACCACGATTGTGCACAACGATTTGGAATGCTTTAAGGGTAGGCTTGAGTTAGAGAACCTGTTAGTAAATACTGTGCAGTAATCAAAGGAAAAGCTGTTCTTTGCTGGCTGTCTTATGTTTCAAATTCTGGGGATGAGTTTAATTAAGTTTGGAAGATGTTCAGTTTAGCTAATTTCAATATGGGAAACTTCAGTCTCTGGTAGAAATAGCGAGACTGGCCTGAGGAATTCAATTGAAACTTGCCTGGCCTTCATTTGTACACTAACTAACTTTAGAAATAACTTCTCTTTCTTCCACTTGAACTTTATTCAAATTTTCTTGCAGGATTTAGGATTTGTACCTTCTTACGGAATCGATATATGTGGCCTATTCATTCTGTTGAGGTTCTGGGTAGACACTGGTTATACCCCGAAGAGGAAGGTGAACAAGAAACTCATTTTCTTTAGTACAGGCACAGTCTAAGGCAGCCGTGGGCAAACTATGGCCCGAGGGCCGGATCCGGCCCGTTTGAAATGAGTAAAACTAAAAAAAAAAAAAGACCGTACCCTTTTATGTAATGATGTTTACTTTGAATTTATATTAGTTCACACAAACACTCCATCCATGCTTTTGTTCCGGCCCTCCGGTCCAGTTTAAGAACCCATTGTGGCCCTCGAGTCAAAAAGTTTGCCCACCCCTGGTAAAGGGTGGATACAGAGGGTTAAATGTAACAGGAAGATGTGCACAGAATCTTAAGGGATTGAGCAGAAGGAAGTTGGAACTTCTCACCTGGCCTTACACACCCCTGCAAGTCTGTCCCTGACCAGTCTCATTAGCTCTGGGACCTTACCTTGTCCCTTTCTTCCCTGGTCCACTATTACTCAGCCACCCTGGACTTCATGCAGTTCCTCAGATGTGTCCACCTATTTTCATCATTGCACCTGCTTTTCCCTCTGGCTGGAGTCATCTTTCCTTTATCTTTTCTGGCTCAATCCTTGGTAGCGAGAATCTTAACTTACCACTTCCTGAGAACAGCCCTTCCCTTTGGTTCATCCAACAGGAAGCAGGTATTTTCTGGCTCATCACTTTTAAATGTTGACACAAATGTGTGTCCCGGCTGTTTATTTTGCATTGTTGTTTTGACTTGAGAAAAGGGGGTCTTGTCCTATTTGCTTCTCTAGCCTAGTGCCTGTTGGCACACATTCAGAATTTGCTCATTCAACTGCTTGAACTTACCTTAGTGGTTATCCATAGTAAATATTTAACGGTGTGGTGGTTACTCCTGTGCCATATAGAGTTGATTTACAGTGCGGCAGTGAAGTGAAAGGAATGGGGATCAGCAATTCGTTAAGAGGCAAACGCCTCCCGAGAGGAGGCTGTGAGAGAGTATACATGGAGTCAGGGAGAGGTTTGGGGTATGTTTGTTTTAAAGGTCGGCTGTTTTAGTATTGCAATGTACATTAGCTATTCACAGAGCAGTGCAACCACAGTCCATTTTGAAACATCTTTGCCACGTTAAAAAGAAACTCTGTACCCTTTACTTATCAACCTCAAGTCACCTCAGCCCTAAGCAACTATTAATTGACTTTCTGTTTCTATAGATTTGCCTATTCTGGACATTTTCACATAAACAGAGTCATATGATACGTGGTCTTTTTGTGATTGGCCTCTTTCACTTAGTATAATGTTTCCAAGATGTATCCATCTGGTAGAATATGTCAGGAGTTCATTTCTTTTCATGGCTGAATAATATTGCATTATATCTGTACACCACATTTTGTTGGTCCATGCATCTAGGCCAGCAATTTTCAACCTTTTTCATCTCATGGCACACATAAACTAATTACTAAAATTGCACAGCACACCAAAACATACATTTTTTTGCCAATCTGACAAAAAATAGGGATAATTTTGATTCATTCACACCAGATGGCTATTGTATCTGGCTATTGTCATTTTTCTTACTTTGACAGTCTAAGGGAAAAGAGGTCAGTGCCCCTGACCAGTCAGGCATTGCATGGTTTAAAAATTCTTTCCGCACACCTGCTGAAAATCTCTGATCTAGGCTAATGATACTTGGATACTTTCCACCTTTCGACTACTGTGAATAATGCTGCAAATTAAACTGGGTGTACAAATATCTGTTTTAGTACTTGTTTTTAATTTTTGTCAGTGTAAAGTGAGCAGTAGACTTGCTGAATCATATATAATTCTACGTTTATTTATTATTTTTTATTGATTGAGATATTACATAGGTGTCCTTATCCCCCCATTGGCCCACCCCCCACACTCATGCCCTCACCCCCTGGTGTTTGTGTCCGTTGGTTAGGCTTATATGCATGCATACAAGTCCTTTGGTTGATCTCTCCCCTTACCCCCACCCTCCCCTACCTTCCCTCTGAGGGTTGACGGTCTGATCCATGCTTCTCTGTCTCTGGATCTATTTTGTGTGTTTTTTAAATCAGTTTATGTTGTTCATTATATTCCAAAAATGAGTGAGATAATGTGATATTTATCTTTCTCTTACTGGCTTATTTCACTTAGGCTGTTTACAAATCTTAGCTATGGTAAATTGTGCTGCTATGAACATAGGGGTGCATATATCCCTGATTGGTGTTTCTAGTTTCTTTCTTTTTTTAAAAATATATTTTATTGGTTTTCTACAGAGAGGAAGGGAGAGGGACAGAGAGCCAGAAACATCAATGAGAGAGAAACATCGATCAGCTGCCTCCTGCACACTCCCCACTGGGGACATGCCCGCAACCAAGATACATGCCCTTGACCGGAATCGAACCTGGGACCCTTGAGTCTGCAGGCCGACGCTCTATCCACTGAGCTAAACCGGTTAGGGCATCTATTTCTTATTTTTTAAAGTATCCACCAAAATGCTTTTCCTAATGACTACACTTTATTTTCCCACCAGGGTTATATATATGAGAGTCAAATTTCTTCACATTCTCAACAGTGCTTGTTATTTGAATTAAAAAATACAGATAGCTAGCCCAAGTGCCCATCAGTAGACGAGTGGATAAAAAAGCTGTGGTACATTTACATCATGGAATGCGATGCAGCTGTTAAAAAGAAGGATCTCTTACCCTTTGAGACAGAAAGGAGGGACCTGGAGAGTATTCTGCTAAGTGAAATAAGCCAGTCAGAGAAAGACAAGTATCACATGATCTCGCTCACATGTGGAATCTAAAGAACAAAATAAACTGATGAACAAAATAGATCCAGAGACATAGAAGCATGGAACATACTAATAAATCTCAGAGGGAAGGTGGGGGTGGGTGGGTGGGTGGGAAGAGATTAACCAAAGAATTTGTATGCATACATGCATAACCCATGGACACGGACAATAGTGTGGTGAAGGCCTGGTCAGGGGAGGGCTAGAAGAGGTCAGTGGGGAAAAAAGGGTGCAACTGTATAACTTCCAACCAAGATAAATATAAGATATATATAGCTATAGAGATGGACATGTGGAGATTAGATATAAATTATATATATAGATGATTCGGATATAATCTTCATCCTAGTAAGCGTGAAGTGGTATCTTGTTGTGGCTTTGATTTGCATTTCCATAATGACTAATAATGTTGAACATATTTCCACATATTGTATTAGCCATTTGTATATCTTCTTTAGAGGTATGTCTATTCAAGTGTTTTGCCCATTTTTAAATTGAGTTATCTTTTGGTTGTTAATTATAAGAACTGTTTATATAACTCTAGATCAGCAATTTTCAACTGGAGTGCCACAAGAATTTTTAAAACATACAATGCCTGACTGTTTAGTCAGGGGCACTGACCTCTTTTCCCTTAGATTGTCAAAGAAAAAATTAACAACAACAAAAAGAGAGGAAAAAGAAAAAGGTCATAATTGCCGTAACCGGTTTGGCTCAGTGGATAGAGCGTCGGCCTGCGGACTGAAAGGTCCCAGGTTCGATTCCGGTCAAGGGCATGTACCTTGGTTTCGGGCACATCCCCAGTAGGGGGTGTGCAGGAGGCAGCTGATGGATGTTTCTCTCTCATCCATGTTTCTAACTCTCTATCCCTTGCCCTTCCTCTCTGTGAAAAATCAATAAAATATATATATATTTTTTTAAAAAAAGGTCATAATAATAGTCGCATCTTATTGGTTATGTAGCATAATAAGATTGCACCAGATATTGTTAATTCTTGGTACTAGAATTCCTTACATACATTTTTTAAAAGTCACTTTGGCCCTGGCCTCGTAGCTCAGTTGGTTAGAGCATTGTCGTAATACACCAAGGTTGTGGGTTCAATGCACAATCAGGACGTATACAAGAATCAACCAATGAATGCGTTAGTAAGTGGAACACAAATTGATCTCTCTTTCTCTCTCTCTCTCTCTCATTTCTCTCTGTAAACTCAATCAATCAATAAAAAATTTTTTTAGAAGTAACTTTGGAGCAAAAGAGTAGGTAATTATTATTTATTTTGTAAATTAATCAAAATTATACTTATTTTTGGTGTGCTACATAATTTTAGTAATTAGCTTATGTGTGCCACGAGATGAAAAAGGTTGAAAATTGCTGTTCTAGATACTTGACCCTTATCACATATATTATTTTCAGGTGTTTTATTTTATTCAGAAGATCTTTTATCTTCTTAATATATTGTCTTCTGGCCGAAACCGGTTTGGCTCAGTGGATAGAGCATTGGCCTGCAGACTGAAAGGTCCCAGGTTCGATTCCGGTCAAAGGGCATGTACCTTGGTTGCAGGCAAATCCCCCGTAGGAGATGTGCAGGAGGCAGCTGATCGATGTTTCTAACTCTCTATCTCTCTCCCTTCCTCTCTGTAAAAAATCAATAAAATATATTTTAAAAAAATATATTGTCTTCTGAAGCATAAAGTTTTAAAATTTTGATTAAGTCCAATTTATTTATTTTTTCTATGTTGCTTGTGCTTTTATATCATATCTAAAAATCCAGTGCCAAATCCAACGTCACAAAGATTTATCTCTATGTTTTCTCCGAAGACTTCCATAGTTTTATCCCTTACATTTAGGTCATTGATCTATTCTAAGTTAATTTTTGTACATGATCTGATGTAAGAGTCCATCTTCCTCCTTTAGTGTGTGACAATCAGTTATCCCAACACCATTTATTGAAGAAACTACTCCTTCCCCATTAAATTTTCTTGATATCCTTTTGAAATCATAGGTACATATGTTTATTTCTGCACTCTCAATTATATTCCATTGATACATATATATCTCTATTCTTGTATCACATTATCTTGATTGCCAGTTTTAAATCAGGACTCTGCATCTACCAACTATGTCCTCCTTTTTAACAGTTACCTTGGTTCAAGTATAAGTCTCTTCTTAAAAAATTCATTTTGTATTTTTCAATTATAGTGGACATATAATATTATATTAGTTTCGGAGGTACAGCCCAGTGGTTAGACATTATATAACTTGTTAAATGATCATCCTGATAAATCTCGGACCCATCTGACACCATACATAGTTATTAGAATATTATTGACCATGTTTCCTATGTTTACCTCCCCATGACTATTCTGTAACTACCAATAAGTATTTCTTAATCCCTTTACTTTTGTCATCCATACCTCCAACTACCCTTCCATCTAGAAACTGAAAAAGGTTTTCTTTACCTATGAGTGTGTTTCTCTTCTGCTTGTTCATTTGTTTTTTGTGTTTTGTTTTATTCAAGTTTTGGTAGATATGTATTTATTGCCATTTGATTATTTACATTTTTTATCCTTTTTTTCCTTCCTTTTTTAAAAGACCCTTCAACATTTTGTATAATTCTGGTTTGTGGTGATGAACTGCTTTAGCTTTTTCTTGTCTGGAAAGCTCTTTACCTGTCCTTTGATTCTAAATGATAGCTTTGCTAGGTAGAGTAATCTTGGTCCTTGCTTTTCATCACTCTGAATAATTTTTGCCACTCCTTTCTGGCCTTCGAAGTTTCTGTTGAGAAATCAGCTGACATTCATATGGGCACTCCCTTGTAGATCTTTAACCTTTTGCATTTTAATTATACTGTGTCTTGGTTTGGGCCTCTTTGGGTTCATCTTGTTTGGGACTCTGTGCTTCCTAGATTTGTATGGCTATTTCCTTCACCAGGTGAGGGAAGTTTTCTGTCATTCTTTTTTCAAATAGGTTTTCCATTTCTTGCTCTCTTTCTTCTCCTTCTGGAACCCCCATGATGCAAATGTTGATAGGCTTGAAGTTGTCCCAGAGGCTTCTTACACTAGCCTCGTATTTTTTTGCTGTTCTCATCATTGGATGTTTTTTGCTTCTTTATATTCCAAATCGCTGATTTGAATCTCAGCTTCATCTTCTCTACCATTGATTCCCTGTAGTTTATTCTTCATTGCAGTTAGTGTATCCTTCATTTCTGACTAGTTCTTTTTTATGGTTTCCATGTCCTTTGTTATGCTGTTAAAGTTCTCACTGAGTTTATCTTCTATTCCTCTAAGTTAATTGAGCATCCTTATAACCAGTGTTTTGAACTCTGCATCTGGTAGATTGCTTGTCTCCATTTTGTTCAGTTCTTTCTGGGGTGTTATTCTGTTCTTTCATTTTTGACATTTTTCTTTGTCTCCTGATTTTGGCAGCCTCTCTGTGTTTGTTTTTATGTATTCGGTAGAGCTGCTATGTCTCCCAGGCTTGGTTGAGTGGTCTAAGGTAGTAGATTTCCTGTAGCGTCCAGTGGCATAGCCTCCCCATTCACCTGAACTGGGCATTCCAGGTGCATCCTCCCCCTCCTCAGCCCCCTGCTGGTTTTCACGGCCAAAAATTATGGGAACTTCTCTTCCTGGCACTGCAACCCTGGCAGGGAGGCCTGGTGTGGGCCTGGGATGCCTCGCTTCTCATGTGGGACTTCTGCAGCCTGGACATCCCTTCCTATTTTTATCCACCACATGTGGGTGTGAGGCCAGCCAGTTCTGCATCTCCGGCCTTCCTTCCAGTCTCTAGGTGGCTTCTTTTTTATATCCTTAGTTGTAGGATTCCCCTTTGGCTAGATTTCACGCAGTTCTGGGTGACATTTGTTCTGTAATTTCTACGTGGTTGTGGGCGGATTCACATAACGAAGTTACCTACACCACCATCTTGACCAAAAGCCAAGAATAATTCTCTTTGCCTTCATGCTTTGCCTTTCAGATGTATTAAAGTGGTTTTCCCACTTACGTGACTCTGTTGGGAGGGTGGTTTTGCCCTGATAGCTCTGCTAGGTGAGAATTGTGCCCTGCAGCCCTGAGTAGCTGCCATCTGGCTTGTTGGAGCCAAGGCGTTATTTCCAAACACATGACTTTGCTGGGCAGAGCCCCTTCCCTTTGAAACCAAGGCGGAAACAGCCCTAGCCCCGTGTACTGTGGGCCTGTACTGGAAGTGCGGCTTCGATGGTGTCTGGATCACTTTCAGGGTCATTCTTTGCCTGTCTTGAATAATTGTGTTCACGCTGAATCTGTGGTGCAGTCTTGTAGATTCTAAGAAGTGTGACAGTCTTCTCTCATTTCTTCTTCTCTCTCTTTTCTTCACTTCCCACTGGGATGGTTGATTTGGTTTGTGGTTCATACTCATACTAATCTTCTTAGCAAAAGGTTGGTTTGCCACACCCTAACTGTTCTCTTTGGAACACACTTTCTAGTCTTTTGTAATGTGGACAGGCTAAGAAACTTCAAAATTTTTATAATCTGAGTTCTTTTGCTTAACAGTCCTGTCTTTAATCATGTCTCTCTTCTTGCGTTTTACTATCAGCATGCAGGCAGAATCAAGCCACTCCTTCAACATTTAACTTAGGAATTTCTTCAGCTAAATCTCCAGCTTCATGCTGGCAAGTACAGCCTTTCACAAAACACTAGAACACAAATACAATTCAGCCAGGATTTTTACCAGTTGATACCAAGAATCGCTTTTCTTCCCATTTTCAATAACACATTTCTCCTTTCTGCCTGAGAGAGACCTCATCAAAATGATTTTTACTGTTCACATTTCTGCCAACATTCTATACATGATTATTTACGTTTTCTCTAAGAAGATGGGAGGTTTCTCTAGAGCTTCTTCTTTTTTTTTTTCTGCCTCAGCCTTCACCAGAATTGTCTTTGAAAGTCTCTTTATTGCAATATTGGCTTTTTTTCTTTTGCAAGTACTTCAAAATGCTTCCAGCCTATGCCCAACTCAGTTCCAAAGCCACTTCCACAGTTTTAGGCGTTTGTTACAGCAGCAGCCCACTTCTCAGTTCTGGCTTCTACAATAAAAATGGCATAGACTGTATTGATTAAACAATGAATATTTATTTCTTATAGTTCTGGAGGCTGGAGGTCTGAGATCAGGGTCCAGCATCTTCAGTTTCTTTCTTTTTTTAAATACATTTAAAAAAATTATTTCAGAGGGAGAGGGAGAGAGAGATAGAAACACCAACGATGAGAAAGAATCATTGATCACTGCCTCCTGCACGCCTCACAATGGGGATCAAGTCCTCAACCCAGACAAGTGCCCTGACCAGGATTCGCACCTTGACCTCCTGGTTCATATGCCGACGCTCAACTACTGAGTCACACTGGCTGGGTGCATCTTCAGGTTCTTGACGAGGGCGCTCTCCCGGATTTTCAGGCGGCTGCCTTCTTGCTGTGTCCTCACAGTGTGTAGAAACAGAGCTGTCTTTTCATTCCTTATCAGGACACCAATCCACCATGGGGGCTTTACACCCAGGACCTCATCCAAACTTAATTCTCCAAATAGCATCACACTGAGGACTAGAGACTCAACACATGGACTGGGGGAGAGGGCCACAAACACATGCCCTAAGAGTCTCAATGTCATGGTATTTTCTACAGAATCTGTTCAGAAAGTTTTATTGAGATACAATTGATGTAGCACAAAATTCTTCCGTTGCAGTTCTGGTGAGTTTTAGTACATGTACCTCTATCGTTACAGTTCAGTTGTGAAACATATCACTTCAGCAGCTCCTTCATGCCCCTCTGCGTCTGTTCTTACTCCCCCTCCCGGTTCCAGGGAACACTCGTGCTTTCGCACCCTGTAATTTTATTTTTCCTGGACGTTTTATGTAAATGAAATCGTGTAAGTCTTTTGTATTTGGCTTTTTTAACTTAGAATAATTTCTACAAAATCTTTTATTTAATTGATACTTAATATTTGATCAATCAAATGAAGTAACTTTTATAAGAAATTGTTATATTATTTTAACACTAACTTTTTTCACAAATAGTAAAAGTGTTTTTTTTTAATATATGTTATTGATTTTTTACAGAGAGGAAGGGAGAGGGATAAAGAGTTAGAAACATTGATCAGCTGCCTCCCGCACACCCCCAACTGGGGATGTGCCCGCAACCAAGGTACATGCCCTTGACCGGAATAGAACCTGGAACCCTTCAGTCTGCAGGCTGACACTCTATCTACTGAGCCAAACCAGTCAGGGCTAGTAAAAGTTTTTATAGGATGGTTCTAATTTAATTTTGAATATATTCGTAATGTACTTATAAGGACATTCTGAAGGACAATTTAAACAAATTAAAAAATACTTGGAAGTTAGAGAGAAAATATTAAAATAAGCCTCCAATACTCTTTATTATTCTCACTACAAGGAAATTTGGCTAAAATACCTTATCTGCGTTTCCTCATGAACACTCAGTTAACTTTTTAAATGAATGAAAAGATTTGTATTTATCATCAAATCCTGGGGCAGTTTACCTCAAAAATGTATCTCCCGAGTGCTGACCAACTGCAGTTTTCAACAGTGTGCTTACATTTATCTTGTTCTCATCTTACACAACAGGAAAGAGATTTATCTCCTCCATCATCATGGCGAATTATGCCTCGGACACGTTTTCTAAATATTATTGCTTTAACAGTTTGTGCTTTGTTGGAGATCAATCCATCCTTCTGTCTGATACTAATTAAAGTACCTTATTTAGTCCATATTTCCAATAAACTTAATCAGGATTTCTAGGCATTGCCTATTTCATTCCTGTAGCTCAGATTTCCTGCCAGCAATTAGGTGGACACAGCATACAGCATTAGTACATAGCTTTGAATAGAGAAACTGGGGTCCAATAAAGGTGGTGGCTATAGACAAGCTTTATTTGTAAAGAATGATAGTGAGGTTATTTGTTTAAGTTGTGTTTTTAGTTTTTTAATATAGGGAAGGGAATATAGATAAACTGTATTTTTTTTACTTATGGAACAAACTCTATGGATTTTTAACTCATTGTTTTAGTTTCTCAGTTAACTGTGAAAGATTCTGTTCTCTGTGAATGAGGTACCGAAGCGTTGTTGCTACGCCTTTATAGCTTTTTAACCATTTCCAGACATGTCAGTGTTTCTGTTTTAGCCTATGCCCTTAATGATACCACCTGAAAGGAAGCGGAGGGATAGCGACAAGAATGACAAGCTGGAGGCAGAGGGGCCGCTCGTTATAGTCATGTTGTAGTCACACGACTCCTGATATGTACTGATCTTTAAAACCTTTTCCCTTCAGATGGTGAGCATCCTTTGAGTGCCTCAAAACACAGGAGCTGATATTGCCCTATGGAGGGCCAACATAGATCTTGGTGCTGATGAAGTAAAACCAAGGATATTTGTTATTAAAAATAAACCAGGGTTTGGGGAGAGAGGGAATGGGTAGTTGCTAATCAACAAGTATAAAGTTTCAGTTATGCAAGATGAATAAATTCTAAAGACCTGTAAACACTGTGCCTACAGTTAACAATACTGTACTATATTGTATGTTTAAAAGTTTATTAAGAGGATAGATCTCATGTTAAATGTTTTTAGCACAAAAAAATTATGGAGAGCAATGCTCTTCCCGCCCCCCCACATCCTCTGTATCTTTCGTACCATGGTGCTATTTTATTAAAAACATTTGAAGGTTAATGGGTCTTTGTTTCCCACCCCCTTCAAATAATAAAATAGAAAGGCAGGGAGCGATAAGAAAAACTGAGGAGTTGCATAATGACAGAAACTTATTTACAGATATTGGGACAGAACATTCGTCTGCCTCATGAAAATGATGGGGAAATTCAGGCTTCAGTACCTGTCTCTGTAAACATTAAATTCTAAATCAGGATTGTAACAGTCTGTCAAATTATTGAAATAGTATTGCAACTACAAATGGGAAGCTTATCAGAATGACAAGCTACTGGAACAGTATTAGAGAATAAATACAGACTGCATATAAACAAGAGAAGCTAACCGTGCATTGTAAAATGATGTTAGTTTTCGTTTTAATTTAGTAATGTCAGAATTAGTTTTGAGGTATAATTCATTAGACAGTTACTCTTGCAGGCTAGAGAAAAATAATACTGCATATTTAAATGATCTATCAAAAAGTGTGCCTGTATTTAAGAAACTAAAGGGAAAACACTCAAAGCTGCATCTTTTAGTTTCATCTTTTCTCATTTCCATTTTTAAAAGCAGGAGATTTCTTCCTCTTATATAAAAAAATTCACCAGAAGATACTGGTGCAGAACAAAATAAGGCCAAAAGAGACAAACATTGGCCAAATACAGAAATGCATTCATTGACATGTTATTTTCAGTTGAGGGAAGGTAATCTGGGGATCATCAAAATTAGGGCATCTGAATTAAAGGGAAAATATGATGGATTAAGATTGCAAACGCTGGTTGAAGAGCAATAGTGATAGAAAGTGGTGAGAGAGCTTTCAAGAAAGTTTGTGTAATTGGGATTATCAACATCGCTATGATACACTTATAGCCTGTAAATAACTTCCCCTTATCTGTGACTTTTTCAGAGCAACCTTTTGCAGTTGTTTTCATTATTTATTTGATGTATGAAACCGATTTATTGCATGGTCTGAGTTCCAGTAGCAAATAACTTAATTTTCATCCGGTGCTACCAATTTCAGCCATACTCCAGGATTCTTTGAAGACATCTTGGCAGGAACCATAGCTTTTCTGGTCATTTTCAGGTATTAAATAATATGTTTAGGTGTTAAAGTTTGCATCTCAGTTTAAATTAAGACTTACTCATTTAAAACTTTTCCCTCCCATTTCATTCAGAAACCTGTAGCAAGAGAAAGGGTACTCTAGTCTGTGGTTTTCACTCTCATTTGCCTACTCATATATTCTTTTTAAAAATTTATTTATATATTTTATTGATTAAGGTATTGCATATGTGTCCTTATCTCCCCATTGCCCCCCCTCCCCCATGCCCTCACTCCCCTGTTATCTGTGTCCATTGGTTGGACTCATATGCATGCATACACATCCTTTAGTTGATCTCTCCCCCTTGCCCCCACCCTCCCCTACCTTCCCTCTGAGGTTTGACAGTCTGATCGATGCTTCTCTGTCTCTGGATCAGTTTTTGTTCATCAGTTTATGTTCATTATATTCCACAAATGATTGAGATCATGTGATATTTATCTTTCTCTGACTGGTTTATTTTGCTTAGCATAATGCTCTCCAGTTCCATCCATGCTATTGCAAATGGTAAGAATTCCTTCTTATTTACCGCAGCGTAGTATTCCATTGTGTAGATGTACCACAGTTTTTTAATCCACTCATCTGCTGATGGGCACTTAGGCAGTTTCCAAATCTTAGCTATTCTAAGTTCTGCTGCTATGAACATAGGGGTGCATATATCCTTTCTGATTGGTGTTTATGGTTTCTTGGGATATATTCCTAGAAGTGGGATCACTGGGTCAAATGGGAGTTCCCTACTCATATATTATTCCTAACACTTTGGGGTAGGACTGAGGTTGAGCAGAGCAAAATGTCTTCGCATGTGGAACTCTTGGTAGCCCTCTCTTGGTTAGAAAATACCTTCTGTCATGCACATGCCCCATATAACTTCTCTAGTCAAGCGGCCTGGAACTTCTGATGTCACATTGCTCCCTTATAGAAGGATGCATCCTATAGCTGCCCTCCCTCCCCTTCCCCTGAGCTACTGACATCACCCACACATCCTCATTCTGCTTGAATTTAATTTCCTCAGCAGATAACTCCAAGTAGAAGCTCCTTGAAGACAAGGACTGTACATTAAACCTCTAGTTCCTGTTAGCACCAGCCACAGTAATAGGATCAGTGGGTGTTCACTTTCTGATTAGTCTGCAAGTAGGTCTCGCGGTCTGACCGTTGAACCAGCACCTACCCATAGTAGCAGGATGTGAAGTCCTCGTTCTCCCACAGGAAGCTCCCATTTTCCTGGAAATTCCTAGGAAAACACGTGTATTCACATGAAAGGGTGTGTTCTTTTGTTCGTGTGTGCTAACCTGAGGCTGGAATTCAGGATCACTGAGAATGGGGGTCCACGTGGGTAAAAAAGGCAGCTTCCGAAGAGATACACAGGCACAAGGGTAATTTTAATAGAGTTGATTAAATAGACATAATAGGCTATGATTCCTCTAGTTCATTAGTGTTTTTTCCTAGCTCTTCTCTCTAGTAAAGAGCCTGCTCTATGCAAGTTCACTTTCTTAACCCCCTTTTCACAGTCTCCCTTCTTTGCCTTTACAAAAGAAAGGCACTCTCTCACCCAACTGGAATCTTCCTGTAGCTCATGTCTCAGAGTGGTGGAACCTCCAGGTCACCATTCCAAAGGAAAACTTGTAATGTTCGTGTTATTTTTAAGAAAGTGATTTACAAATGATGTAATAAATCCTTCTGTAAATTAAATGGCATCTACTTCTTTGCTTTTCAACAAAGATGATGAAGGATTGAAAATTTCAACTGCTAAGTGATTGAAAAATACTTTTGTCTTATCAATCACTGTGTTGTGTGGAACATTTAAATAGGAAGATATTAAGCAAATTGATGGATATTGCTATAATAATGTCCCATCTACTTATTTTTCTAGTTTAAAATGGGAAAACAAAAACCTGGATTAAAATTGATGCTGAAATATAAACAAGAAGAAAAAGTCTATGCTGAGGTCTGTCTCAATCTAGAATTAAGTAATAGACAAGAGTGGATATGTAAACTAATTGAAAAAAATAGTACTATCCATTTCAGTAAGAGATACATATCTAATCAACTATTTTATTTTTCATATTTACTATTAATAAATTTAGGACTGAGATTTACACTCCATTTATCCTATTTATTTGGAATTATTTGCATAGTAGTAATTGTAATAAAAACTAAATTTAGGAGGAATTTTATGTTTTGGTTTTTATTTTTGACAAATAAAAAGTATGTATTTAAAGTATATAATAAGATGTTTTGGTATATGTTCTGAAATGATTATTCCAGTCACACTACTATATCCATCACATACCATTGTTATCTTCTTTGTGTGTGTAGTGAGAGTGAGAGCTGTCTTAGCAAATTTCAAGTATACAATACATTATTATAAACTATAGTCACCATATTGGCCATTTCACCTTCAGAACTTATAACTGAAAGTTTTTACTCTGATAAAATTCTCCCCATAGTTCCTACCGACTTCCAGTAACCACCATTCTTTTGTTATTACTATAAGTTTGACTTCATTTGTTTGTTTGTTCTTGGGTTCCCTCTATAAGTGAGATCATGGACTATTTGTTTTTCTGTGTTTGTCTTATTTCACTTAGAATGCCTCTAGGTTCATCCATGTTGTTGCAAATGACAGGACTGATTTTTTGTGTGTGATTACTTTTATTTGTTGGTTTTTATTAAAATTTATTGGGGTGACATTGGTTAATACAATTATATAGGTTTTAAATGTACAGTTCTATAATATATTATCTGTATTTTACATTATGTGTTTACCACCCAAAGTCAGATCTTCTGTCACCATATTATTTGACTCCCTTTACCCTGTAATACCACCCACACACCCCCTTCCCCTCTGATAACGACCATACTGTTGTCTGCATCTATGAGTTTTTGTTTGTTTGTTGTTTGCTCATTTATTGCTTTCAGTTTTATATCCCACATATGATTAAATCAAAGGGGTTCTTGACTTTTTCTGTCTGACTTATTTGCTTAACATGATATTCTCATGAGCTATTCATGTTGTCACAAGTGGCAGTATTTCATATTTTCTTATGGCTGAGTAGTATTATATTGATTTTATGTACCATACCTTCTTTATCCAATCATCTATTGAAGGACACCTCAGTTGTTTCCATGTCTTGGCCACTGTTAATTCATGCTGCAGTGAACTTAAGAGTTACATATATCATTATGAATAAAAATTTTCAAAGATTTTAGATGGATACCCAGGAGTTGCTAGGTCATATAATAACTCTATTCTTAATATAAATGACACAATTCATTTGTATAGACAACTCTATAGACTCTACCAAAAAAACTATTAAAATAATAAAATAAAGTTGCAGGATACAAAACTAATGTACAGAAATTCATTGCATTCCTTTATACTGTCCATGAAATTTCAGAAAGAGAAATGAAAGAAAAAGCACCATTCCTTTTGAAATTACAAGAAAAAGAATAAAATACTTAAGAATAAACCTGACAAAGGATGCAAATGATCTACACACTGAAAGCTATAAGCCATGTTTTTTAAAATATGTTTTTAATTGATTTTAGAGAGAATGGAAAGGAGAGGGAGAGAGAAAGAAACATTGATAGGTTGCCTCTTATACACACACTGACCATGAACCAAACTGTAACCTGGGCGTGTGCCCTGACCAGAAATTGAACCTGTGACATTTTGGTGCATGTGACAACACTCAATTGAGCCACATCGGCCAGGGCTAAATGATATTATTAAAAGAAATTAAAGAAGACAAAAAGAAATGAAAAGAGATTTTATGTTCATGGATTTAAAGAATGAAAAGAATGAACATAGTTTAAAGCAATATGCAGATTTAATGCACTCCTCATCAAAATCCCAATAGCATTTTTTAAAGGAATAGAACAACAACAACAAAAAATCAGTAGGTTTGTATAGAACCATAAAAGACCCTGAATAGCCAGTAGCCATTTATTTGAAGAGACTCTCCTTTCTCTACCATATATTCTCAGTGCCTTTGTCAGCCATCACTTGACTGCATGTGGATGAGTTTATTTCTGGCTCCGTTCTATTTCATTGATCCATGTGTTCATTTTTATGTCAGTGCCATACTGTTTTGATTACTATAGCTTTGTAATATATAGTTTGAAGTCAGCATGTGTGATCTCTCCAGCTTAGTTCTTCTTGCTCAACTAGCTACTTAAGGTCTTTTGTGTTCCAAACTAATTTTAGGATTATTTTTTTTTTTAAGTACCATTGGAATTTTTATAGGGATTGCATTGACTCTGTACATCACTTTGGATAGAAAATACATTTAAACAATATTCTTCTAATTCATGAACAAGAGATATCTTTCAATTTATTTGTGTCTTCTAAGAGTCTTTTCATCAATATCTTACAGATTTTAGGGTTCAGATAATTCACCACCTTTGTTAAATTTATTCCTAAGTCTTTTATTCTTTTTGTTGCTATTGTACATGGGGTTGTTTTCAAATGTCTTTATGGGTAGTTCATTATTAGTGTGTGGAAATGTACTTGATTTTTATGTTGATTATATATCTTGCATCTTTACTGAATTCTTCTATTACTTTTAGCAGTTTTTTTGGTGGCATCTTTGGAGTTTTCTATGTCATCTGCAGAGACAATTTTACTTGTTTCTGATTTGGATGTCTTCTTCTCTTTGCCTAATGGCTCTAGCCAGGACTTACAGTATTATGTGTTGAATAAAAGTGGTAAGCTTGCTTGCCTTATTCCTGATCTTAGAGGAAAAGCTTTCTGTTTTCCACCACTTAGTAAAATATTAGCTGAGGTCTTGTCATAAGTGATTTTTATATTGTTGAAATACATTTTAAAAGGATATGTGTGTGTGTGTGTGTGTGTGTGTGTAATTTTCTAGGATTGGAAGGCTTTATGTAACACACATGCAAATTCGGTGCAGATAATTGGGATGGGGTCTTCAAATAAAACATGTTCAAACATTCAAATAGATTACAGTAGGATAAGATTCTGATTATCTGAATGGGAAATAGAATCAAAGTAGAAGTTCAAGGTAAAAAATAATGTCAGATTTTTTCTGAAGAAGATTAGTACAGGTGTTTTTTTAATGGGTTGTGGTGGGATCTTATTTCTACGATAGTTAAAATCCATCAGATCCATTTCAGAATGACATCACACTTTTATATTAAATGTCAGTGCACACAACACACCAGAAATTATACCCTTTGCATCTCTTTAAATTTATATTTAAAATGTCTAGATGTTAACTTGAAAATGTGTGAAGGGAGTAGATATGTTTTCAACATCATTTTAGGAAATACATGAGGGAAAGTTTGAAGGGTGCTTTTCTAAGACATGCCATGTATTGGAGCCAGACTAAGTTCTGAGGTCAGAAGACTACTGCTGACGTGCTTCACGTGACAACTGCCTACACTCAGAAAAAAAGCCGGTGTTCTTAGCTGCTCCTGTCCTTCCATCTAGAATTCAGCCCAGCAGTCCAGGAGCAGCCCCGGGCCCACCTCCACTGCTGCCTGTGCAGGTCTTCCTCCAGCCCAGAGCAGTGCCTAATGGAACACCACATGACCAGTCTTTTCTTGACACATATGAGCAATAACAACTTCTTAGAACATTGCTGTGAGGAGAGAGTGGAGTTCGCACATGTCAGGGATTTGCTAGCATCATCAGAACAATCAATGAATGGGGAAGAATGATGATATTGATGAGTAAGGAAGGTATTTTAAGAAACCTAATTGAATAGCATTTGATGTGAGTTGGTAATAAGTTTATATTTTCAGAGTTGCCCAGAATCTGTATATTTAAAATAGAAACAAGGACATTAGAAATGAAAGTTAAGGAAGTAGGATTTTTATAGAATTCAAAATTTAAGGTTTTAAAAATGTTAAGTTTAGTGTGGTTATAGTGGGTACTCATCAGAACAGCATAGTTTTAATTTTTATTTTAGTTTATTTGTTTTAATCCTAACCTGAGGATATTTTTCCCTTTTTTTTTTTTTTTTTTTTTTTTAGCGAGAGAGAGAATGGTAGGAAGGTGGGGAGAGAGAGAGAGAGAAACATAGACTTGAGAGACACATGATTGGTTGCCTGTCTCACGTGTCCCAACAGGAGCCAGGGATGAGCCTGCAACCAAGGTATATGCCCTTGGCTGGGAATCCAACTTGCAACCCTTTGGTTTGTGGGCAGATGATCTGACCTCTGAGAAAAACTGGCCAGGACAGGACAGCATGGTTTTAAAGTGAAGAATAAGACAGACCAGAGTATCAGTTCCAACTTTGCCACACATTAGCTGTATAATCATGACTGGTTATTTAAGTCTCTTTGATTCTGTTTCCTCATTGGTAAAATGGGGGCAGTCGTGCCTATATGAAGGCTGTTTTGTGAATTAATTGAGATCATGTATGTAGGAAAATTCAACCATATACTCAGTATTCTTTTCTTTTTTTTTTTTATCCTCACCTGAGGATATCTTTGTTATTGATTTTTGGAGAGAGAGGAAGGGCGAGAGAGAATCATGGATCGGTTGCCTCCTGTATACCCGCTGTTTTTTCTTTTAATCTTTGCTTTGTGTGCTTGTTTTCAATTTTTTTGTTCATCTGTTAATTTTTCTGCCTCCTTTAAACCCTTTCTCTTAGCATCCTGTTTTAAAGTCCAGAAAAATTTCAGGAGGGGGCTCACACTTAGTGGAGGGTTGACAACGTGGAAGAACATTGTTTTATGAAGTGAAATGTGCTTGTCTCCCAAGCCCTGCCTGCGATTTTTGCTTGTGTTTTTATTGGCTGGTATGACTTATTCGGTAAGAACCCCCTAAACACTTTCCTTTGTCTTTATATTGTTTTTAGTATTCGAGTGTTAGTTTCAAAGTAAAGTTGTTTCCAACGTGAATAATGCCCTCCTGGTATTAGGAAGGGGCAACATTCTTGGTTGCCATATATTTACTATCAGCATTGGTTTGGTTTCTCAGTTGATATCAGTGAGATGTCTGTCTGCTCTGGTAAAGCCAGCTGTCAGTGGGTCACTGATGCCGGCAGCAGGCAGAGCGTCCCACAATTGCTGGTGGTTACTTTGCAGCCTTGCCTCCCATGCTGGCACCGGGTTAGTGCATTATGAGCAGGACACGCGCTGCAACCTGCACTGGATCTGTGGGACCAAAATGCAGCTTGTGGCTCCACTGCAGTTGCCATGCAGATCAGGAAAAGAAAGGATAATTCTAAATTCAGGACAACCTGTTTATTAGGATTATTTTAGGTACAGGAAAATCTAGAAGAGTTTGTAGAAATTATCTTGAATATCTTGGAAGCCACTGCAGGACCTTGGAGGTGAGAAGGGCATACAGAAGGGTGTTTCTGTCAATCAGTGTATTTCAGTGGCCTTGGGGACATGGAGGTCCCAGCACAGTAGGCATCAAAAATGCTGTGCTCTGTCATGCCTCTACCTGAGAGCAGGGTGCTTCCTGTGGCCTTTCTCTACCCAGGAAATTGGAATAATGGTCCAAGACTAGTTCAACTTGGAAGGTTTTGAACCCTAGTTGATATTTGCGCACTCTCTTCTTCATTAGCGCTTTTTAAAATTATTCTTTTAAAAAATATGTTTTCATTGATCTCAGAGAGAGGAAGGGAGAGGCAGAGAGAGGGAGAAACATCAATGATGAGAGAGAATCATTGATTGGCTGCCTCCTGCACACCCCTGGGAATTGAATCATGACCTACTGGTTCATGAGTGGACGCTCAACCACTGAGCCACATCGCCAGGCTACTAGCACTTTTAAAATTAAACATAGTGTAATAGCAATACAATGCATTGCACTGTGAGTGAGGTTTTATTTTTTTTTATTTTTTACTTACCTCATCAACCCCCCTATTGGTCTGTTTTTCCCACTAGGAATCTTGTCATTCTGTTTGTCATTCTATCTCCAGTGTCTAGAATACATCTTTTTTTTAAAAATGCATTGGTTTTTCATTTTTCTTTCTTTTTTTAATATATATTTTTTATTGATTTCAGAGAGGAAGGGAGAGGGAGAGAGAGAGATACAAACTTCAATGATGAGAGAGAATCATTGATTGGCTGATTTGTGCATGCCCCCCACTAGGGATAGAGCCCAAAACCTCGGCATGTGCCCTGACGGGGAATAGAACTATGACCTCCTGATTCATAGGTCAACACTCAACTACTGAGTAACACCCGGCCTGGAAGTTGAATTTTTTTTATAGCTAGTTTGCTGACACCTTTTTTATCATGAAAGGATGTTGAATTTGTCAAATATTTTTTCTGCATCTATTGAGATCATCATGTGATTTTTATCCTCTATTCTGTTAATATGGTATGTAACATTGATTTGTTATGTTGAACCATGTTTGCATTCCAGGAATAAATCTCACTTGGTCATGGTGCATAATCCTTTTAATGTCCTGTTGAATTTGTCTTGCTAGTATTTTGTTGAGGACTTTGAAGCCAGCTGATCCAGGGCTTTTCTTTGTTGGGAGTTTTTTTTTATTACTAAATCAATCTCTTTGCTAATTATAGGTCTGGTCATGATTTTTAGAGAGAGAGGGAGGGAGGGAGGGAGGGAGAAATGGAGGGAGGGAAAAATAAAGAGACACCAATGTGAGAGAGACACATTGATTGGTTGCATGTGCCCTGACTGGGGTGGGTATTGAACCTGCAGCCTAGGAACATTCTCTTGATTGGGAATCAAACCAGTGACCCTTGAGTGCATGGGCTGATGCTCTAATCCCTGAGCCAAACTGGCCAGGGAAGATTTTCTATTTATTTATGGATCGATCTTTGCAGGTTGCACGTTACTAGAAATTTATCCATTTCTTCTTTTTTTTTTTTTTTTTTTTTTTACTTGGCATACATGTTTAGTATAAAGTATTGACATAAAAAGTATTTTTGAACCATGCAAACACACACTTACCTAACACATATTAGTTATGTTTTGTTGTATGTGATGGTTGGGTCCAATAAGTATGCTAATCAAGGCAAACAGATAAGCAGAAAGTCTTCACTCCAGTCTCAGGGAGCTAACTTAGAGCTGGCATAGGTCCTCTGAAGGAAGATAAAAGTGAACCTGTGTTTTATTTAACATCTAAGTTCTATTGTTTCATCCTCTTCGTCTCTTTGTTCTTTACTGTTTTACTCTTTGTGGCTCAATTAAACAGATGCTAATACAAAATAGTGCAACACAGGTAAACACTAAAAATAAAATTGTAGGAGCAATTTGAACTAGAGCTAGAGCTCAAATCTTAAATATATTGCCCGTCTGAAATGGAAATGAAGAACTTTCTTTTCTGTACTTTGGCTAATCATGTTAATCAAATCCATAGGATAATTCAAATTAAGAAGTAAATGGGACCTTAATACACTCCACTAATATTTAAGAAAATTAAATTTGTATTACATGTTGCTGGGGTCCAGCCCCAGCAGGTCCTGGGGTCCCCAAAGGTGTGGACGGAGTCGGCGAAGAATGAATGACATGGAAACTGGTTTCAGTTCATCAGCATAGCAAGGTTCTCCCTCCAGGATCTCCAGCGAAGTTCTGGTCAGGATCTCCAGCGAAGTTCTGGTTAGGAACTCCAAGCAAGTTCTGGTCAGGATCTCCAACCAAGTTCTGGTGCCATGTTCTCTCGCTAGGTTCTCCAGCTAGGTTCTCCAGGTTCTCCAGCCAGGTTCAGTCACCAGGTTCTTTAGCCAGGTTCTATCCAGGTTCTTTTGCCATGTTCTGTCTAGGTTCTCCAGTGAAGTTCTGTAGCCAGGTTCTGTCCAGGATCTTTTGCCATGTTCTCTGGCTAGGTTCTGGTTAGGATCTCCATTTCTCCTGTTATTCAATTTGTTGGTGTATAATTGTTTCTTGTAATCTCTTATGATGCTTTTTACTTCTGTGGCATCAGTTTTAATATTTCCCTTTTCACTTATGATTTTGTTTGAGTCTTCTCTCTCTTTCTCCTAAACAATCTAGCTAAATGTTTGTTAATTAGGTTTAAGAAATTTCTGCTCAAACCACCTAAGTGATATATTTTCTTCCTACTAAGACACATGATTATATTCATGACAGTGACTTTTCTCAATATATTTTATTTATTTTGTCACTAATTTAGTAATATTATTCACATGCTGATTGTTTTTAAAAACCATAATTTCTAAGCCTTCATGTTTATAAGGAAGTGGACACTTAAATCTTCATAAGTATTGGCTGTTTTCAGGTAACATTTGCAGAGTGAGAATTCTTTAGAATGCAGAAACCAAGTGTCCATGGCAGTGACTCTGAAGTTTAAAGAGACTTGTAAGTACAGGAGCACTGCTTCCTAGTAGATATGGCAGAGTTTTCCTTGCGTTTTGTTTTAAGAAAAGTAGCCTTATGTAAGCATCAGGGTTGTTTTTCCCTTGCACTTGCACACATTCCAAATTAAAACTGTAGCCTCTGGAAATGCTGCCGCAAAGATGTTGACATAGCATCATTTAAAGAGAGTTTTGAAAGATGGTGAGGCAAGCTTATTTAAAATTTTTTTTCTTCTCAGGAAAGACTTTGAATTAACACCACCACAGTGATGATAAATTTGGCAAAAGAAATAAAAGTGAAGAATTAGTCAATTTTTAGACAAGTAACACATTTATAATACTGGCTCAGATTTCTTTATTACATAAAATGCAAGATGGATTTGGTTGGCAAAGGTTTGAAATTTATTGGTTTATAAAATAGCAAAATTTTACCTGGAGCAATTTTGTTAAATTCTCACTCTGTTCTAATGTTTAACTTTTTTTTGCCATAGTATACCTTTTTTTGGCAGATGGCAATATTTGGATGATACTGAATTAGGCAAATTTTCATAAGAATCCTCAAAATGTTAATGTTTGCATGTGTACAAAATCACACATTTTTATATAGCTCTGCCAAAATGGTAGAGACAGAGTATTCTGCATTTTTTTACTCTGTACTTCTTTACCTTTAAATAGGGTAGATGTCTAGGAAAGAAAGTGAGCCTCTAATTTACCATGAATAATATTTTGTGGGTATAAAAACCTAACTTACCATCTTTAACATTTAGAAACTGTGTTCCATAGTGTCATGTGTTGCTGCTAAAATAAAATCAGTAAAGATCAACATTTACATCAACATTAAACTACTTTCCCTGTCAATTTCCTCTAAAATTCAAAACATTCATATTCAATTGTTGTTTTTTAACATAGGACAGTGGTTCAGAGTGCCTCATTCTCATGTTCTCTCTTTGCAAATACTGGATTCTGGGTGAAGGCCATAGATCCAACTTCTAGGGGGAGGGATTCATCAGTTCTTTAGTAAATAAGACCCTTTTTAAGCAGGACCAAAACAGACATGAGTAATTCCAAGTTCAGTTCCAAACAAATTTGTATCATAGCAAGATTTTGGTGGACGTTAGTATTTATTTGAGCTGCTTGATTAAGCACACATCCTACTTATAGTGGAAATCTATAATAATATAGATTTGCAAATCGACCAAACAGCTGTACAACCGTCCGGACAACCTTCCAGATGACCACGCTATGACATGCACTGGCACCAAGCCATCAAAGGCGGGTGCGATGTGATTGGTCAGGGAGAGGGAGGCCCAGGCCAACCAAGTGACTGCTCCCTATGCCTGTCGCCTGCAGAGGGAGGTGTCCGGTGGTGGGGGAGGGGGGCAGCGCCACACAGATGGCAAGCAGTGGCAGCAGCAGGGGTGGGGCCAGCTGCCGGCAGCCGGGGTAAGGAAAACTCCAATAGGCCTGATCACCGGCCAGGCCTAGGGACCCTACCCGAGGTTTCCCGGATTGCGAGAGGGCTCAGACCTGGCTGAAGGACACTCCCCCCCCCACCCCCCCGCACGAATTTCATGCACCAAGCCTCTAGTGTCTGTCTCTCTCTCTCTCTCTCTCTCTCTCTCTCTCTCTCTCTATATATATATATATATATATAGCTAAGTGTCTGTCCTTCCCTCCAACTGGTAGCTATGATGCACAGTGATCACCAGGGGGAAGATGCTCAACACAGGAGCTGCCATGATGTGCACTGGCCATTTAAAAATAAATGGCACCAGGGACCTGGCACCGACAAATCAACACTCAGCTTCCCCCAAGTGGGACACAGGCCCCACCACCACCCCAGGGTGACACCCCACCAAATCACAGCCAACGCTGCCAAGACCCCATGGCACAAAATGCAGCCACAGCCCAGCCCTGCCCGGAAAAGATGCTGTGGGTGCCGGGTAATGACGTCACATAGCAACTCGGCTTCCTCTCTCTAGCGACTAGCCTCCTTGCAGTTTCTTCAGCCCAGGAACCTGACTTGCTTTATAGCCAGGTGCAAACATGTTACACTTTAACCAAATGTCTATGAAGCGTTTTCCTGTGCCTCATCTCATTTAATCCTCACAGAAGTCCTGGAATAGGTAGATAGGAGACTTGGTAGAATCCTATTTTCTTTTCATTAGCCAGAAAATGGAGATTAGAAACTTGACCTGACTAAAAAGAAGTAAGAAATGGTGGACCTTGAAAATGACTTCAGGTTTTCTCACTGTGCAGAATATAGTCAAACACTGCTGCAGTTAAATATTTTACCCTTTGTTCTCCCTATGTGTTCTACAATAATAATCTGCTTTGTGTTGATATTTACTTCTGTGTTGCTGACAATTACCTGAAAGAAAAGTTGGGGTGCTTCACTGGGCTGGAAAAAGTTTAGTTACATCAGAAAGCAAGTCTAATTAAGCAAGTTTATCTATATATATATATATAAACTAGAGGCCCATTGCATGAAGAGATTCGTGCAATAGGCCTTCCTTCCTCTGGCCTCCGGCACCGGTTTTCCTCCGGGACCCAGGCCTTCGCTCCAGCTGCAGTGGAGAAGCCAAGCCTCAAGGCTTCTCCGCTCCGACCTCAGTAGAGAAGCCAAGCCTCTTCAGTGTTTGCTCCGTGCCTGCATATGCAAATTAACCCCCATCTTTGTTGGGTTAATTTACATACTCATCCTGATTGGCTGGTGGGCGTAGCAGAGTGACACCAATTTGCATGTTTCTCTTTTAGTAGTGTAGAAGGCTAAGTTGACTTGCAAATGTGTGATACATATAAAGCTCTCACTGGCACCAATCTCACGCATGTGTTTCGATCTGTCATTGTTGATCATGAATTTGGTTGACACTTCTATTAGAGAGAAAGAGCAAATAGTGATATTAAAATATGTGTTCTAATTAATTTCTTTTCAATGTGCATGAATCCATGCACCGGAACACTAGTTGAAATAAAAAAGGCTTAGAGTAAGGGTCTTGATTTCTGCTGCAAACTCATAAAAATGGCAAAAGTCACTATTTCTGGGAGGGCCAAAGGAGGTCTGTGGCCTAATGTGCCTTTTGTGATGAGATTTACTGACAGATGGACCTGTTTCCCCCATGATCAGATTGGTGATTGCATTAAAATGTTATCATTAATTATTTCTTGGACATATCTGTGAATGTTTCCTGGCTTAATTTTTCAGAGAAGATCCCCAACCTAGTCAGTGACCTTTGCTGTTTCCCCTCAGTCAGTGGGATCTTCAGAAAGAGAAAGCTTATTTATACCAAGCTGAGCTTGGCTTTGTTCCTTTGACTCCACAGGGCTGCTCTTTCTGTTTAGAAAGAGACCAGTTCCTTTCCTGAGCTACTGCTTGTGGTGTTCTGCTTTGTTTTCTTCTCCATCATGTAGCTTGTGATGGCCTGGACAGAAAACATACATCCATTTTGTAATTATCTCTCTCTTAAAACCGATCAAACATTATTATAACTCCATCAAAATTGTACACAGTTTTATAACATCACTGTAAATGTCAGTTAAGATATATTGCAAATTGATAATTAATCTGATCTAGGAATATTTACCCATATGGCATGGATGAGTAAGAATTTCACAGTAGGATATAAGCACTCACTTTTATTAGAAAGGAGACAGGTACCATTTATTCTGTATTATTATAATAGTAAGTAATTCATATTATATGTAGTATTATTATTCATTCTCAAAGAAACTTTTACGATGGCCCACCCTGTGATAGAATACAAAGAAATAGGCATCCAGGTTCAGATGGCTGTTAAAGTGACTCTGCAATAGACAGACCCTTTTTTGTTATCCAGGTTGATCTTGGACAGCATATCCTTCTGTCTGGATGTCTTCACTCAGGTATCTGAGATTCAACACTTTCAGAATAGAAATACTTTTTTTTTCACCTTGAACACACCTTCTTTTTATCTGAGGATGTGGTATCCCTTATCTACAGAGGTGCCCGTTTAAAAATTATTAAGAAGATTCCACGTCTGTCTTTGCTACATGGAGAATTACAAAGTTGTACGCCTAAAATATGTCACGTTGTTTATGAGAGTTACCTCAATAAATTTACTTTTAAAAATGTCTATTAAATAAATTATTCAAACACACCTGTTCCTTATTAACAAATTTTGCCAAAAGAAAGTTCCACCACTTCACAGTAGTCCAAGACAGAGAGATTGGGTAAGAAATGAACAGTGGTTCCAGGTAAACACATTTAGAACACATGTGGTTGATCAGCCATGACAGTTCTGACACGTAGATCTTCACTTGTTTTAGAATCTTTCTGAAACACTATAATTTATGTGTTATTTTAGTTAAATGTAATGGCATATTTTAAAATACAGAAGTGGCTTTAAGAGTCAGCTGATTACTCTTATTTAACAACATTGCCGGTTCGAGAAAATGGCGGAGGCTTAGACGGACGTGTTGGTGCTTCGTCCCGGACCAGATAGGGGCGAGCAGCTGAAACGGGTAACAATCAGCCTGATCAAGCTGGGGAGGTTCAGCTGAGAGACAGTCTGCAGCCAGGAAAGACAGAAAACTCCTAAAAAATGCGGATGGTTAGAGATTGAGGCTGAAACCTCCCTCTGGGCGCCAGCGCAGCGGCGAGACCGCGCCATCTCAGGCAGCGTTTACCGGCATCCAGAGATCGGCTACTAACCCGGAGGCAATGATTCGCAAACAGCGCGACTGCAAGAGCCAAGGGGAGACCTGCACCCCTCCACGGAAAGATTCAAGCAACAGCGGCCTCCTGATCACCACACGCTCTGCTTGGGGAACAGTTGCTGCGTCTGAAGCCTCCCTCCACCAGCCAGAAGAGCCACCACAACTGTGAACAGCACCCATCAGAGGCCCTGCTATCAACAGAGGAGCCGCTGCTACCACAACCGCCCAAGGAGCAACCACAGACCGAGGAGCCACTGCCACCCAGGGAGCAGCCACTGCCACCCAGGGTCCAGCCACTGAACGATTCAACAACTAGTAATGTCAGTGAGATCAAACATGGGTAGACAAAGAAACCCCCAAAGGAAAGAAAAGGAGGACTCGCCAGAAAAGCAGCTAAGTGAGACAGAGATATGCAACATGACGGAAAAAGAATTCAGAATAAGGTTCCTAGAGTACATGCACCGGATGTTCAAGAAGCAAGAAGAAACAGATGAAAAACTCAACTACGTATGCAAGAAGCTAGAAGAAACAGATGAAAAAATCAACAACTTAAGTAAGTCCCAAGAAGAAATGAAGAGCGACATAGCTGCAATAAAAAACACCATTGAAAGTATCAACAGTAGACTGGGAGAAGCGGAGGACCGAATCAGTGAATTAGAAGACAAGGAAGCAAAACACACTCAAACTGTACTGCAAATGGAGAAAAAAATTAAAAGACAGGAGGAGAGCCTAAGGGAACTTTGGGACAACATGAAACGAAGCAACATACGAATAATAGGGGTGCCAGAACAACAGAAAGATGAACATGGATTAGAAAACCTATTCGAAGAAATAATATCAGAAAACTTCCCTGAGGTGGGGAAGAAAAAAGTCACACAAGCCCAGAGAGTCCCAAACAAGGTGAACCCGAAAAGACCCACACCAAGACACATCATAATTACCATGGCAAATGTTCAGGATAAAGAGAGAATCTTACAGGCTGCAAGAGAGAGGGGGAAAGTAACATACAAGGGATCTCCCATTAGATTATCAAATGATTTCTCAACAGAAACACATCAGGCCAGAAAAGAATGGACGGAAATCTACAAAGTGATGCAAAGCAAAGGACTGAATCCAAGAATACTCTATCCAGCAAGGCTATCATTCAAAATTGGAGGGGAAATAAGAAGCTTCACAGACAAAAAAGGGCTAAGGGAGTTTATCACCACCAAGCCAGCCATGCAAGAAATGCTAAAGGGACTGGTGTAAAAGAAGAAATATCAAGCTCAGAAAGAAAACAGCCACACACACAAAAAAAAAAGAAATGGCTACAAACAAGTACCTTTCAATAATAACTTTAAATGTAAATGGACTAAATGCTCCAAATAAAAGACATAGAGTGGCTGAATGGATAAAAAAACACGACCCATACATCTGCTGTCTAAAAGAGACCCACCTCATTGGAAAGGACTCACACAGACTGAAAGTGAAGGGATGGAAAAATATCTTTCACGCAAATGGGAAGGAAAAGAAAGCTGGGGTAGCAATACTTACATCTGACAAAATACATCTCAAAGTGAAGGCCATAACCAGAGATAAGGAAGGCCACTTCATAATACTAAAGGGATCAATACAACAAGAAGATATAACCCTGGTAAACATATATGCACCCAATGCAGGAGCACCCACATACATAAGAAAACTTCTGGAAGATATCAGGGGAGATATCAACAATAACACAATCATAGTAGGGGACTTTAATACACCACTGACATCACTGGATAAATCCGCTAGACAAAAACTCAGCAAAGAAACAGCAATCCTAAATGACTCACTAGATCAGATGGACTTAATTGACATCTTCAGAACACTACACCCCACAGCTGCAGAATATACATTCCTCTCAGGTGCTCATGGGACATATTCAAAAATAGACCACATATTGGGTCACAAGCAAAGTCTCCACAAATTCAAGAAGATTGAGATCATAAAAAGCATCTTCTCAGACCACGATGGCATAATGTTAGAAATAAACTACAATAAAAACAACCCAAAATACTCAAACACTTGGAAGCTGAATAGCATGTTATTAAATATTGATTGGGTTACCGATGACATCAAAGAAGAAATTAAAAACATCCTGGACACTAATGACAATGAAAACACAACAATCCAAAACCTCTGGGACACAATGAAAGCAGTCCTGAGAGGGAAGTTTATAGCTCTACAGGCCTATCTCAAAAAACAAGAAAAAATGGTAGTTAATCATCTAACTCTACAACTCAAAGAATTAGAAAGAGAGCAACAAGAAAACCCCAGAGTGAGCAGAAGGAAGGAGATAATAAAGATTAGAGCAGAAATCAATGACACAGAGACCAAAAAAACAATACAGAAAATCAATGAAACCAAGAGCTGGTTCTTTGAAAGGATAAACAAGATTGACAAACCCCTCGCCAGGCTCACCAAGAAGCAAAGAGAAAGGTCCCAAATAAACCAAATCAGAAATGATAGAGGCGAAATAACAACAGACCCCACAGAAATACAAATGATCGTTAAACAATACTACGGGCAACTCTACTCCAACAAACTTGACAACCTGGAGGAAATGGACAAATTCCTAGAAAAATACAACATTCCAAAACTCAATCAGGAAGAATCTAAAAACCTCAATAGGCCAATAACTATGGAAGAAATTGAAGCAGTCATCAGAAAGCTTCCAGCAAACAAAAGCCCAGGGCCAGACGGCTTCACAGGGGAGTTCTACCAAACATTCAAGGAAGAACTAAAACCTACCCTCCTCAGACTACTACAAAAAATTCAAGAGGAAGGAACACTTCCAAGCTCATTCTATGAAGCCAGCATCACCCTAATACCAAAACCAGGTAAAGACATCACAATGAAAGAGAATTACAGGCCAATATCCCTCATGAACATAGATGCCAAAATCCTCAACAAAATCTTAGCAAATCGGATCCAGCAGTACATCAGAAGGATCATACACCATGACCAAGTAGGATTTATCCCAGAGATGCAAGGATGGTACAACATCCGTAAATCAATAAATGTGATACATCACATAAACAAATTGAAAGAAAAAAACCACATGGTCATATCAATTGATGCAGAAAAAGCATTCGACAAAATCCAACACCCATTTTTGATAAAAACTCTCAGAAAGGTGGGAATAGAAGGATCATACCTCAACATAATAAAAGCCATATATGACAGGCCCACAGCCAACATCATACTCAATGGTCAAAAACTAACACCATTTCCCCTAAGAACAGGAACAAGACAGGGATGCCCACTCTCACCACTCCTGTTCAACATAGTACTGGAAGTATTAGCCATTGCAATTAGGCAAGAAGAAGAAATAAAAGGCATCCAAATTGGAAAAGAGGAAGTAAAACTGTCCTTATTTGCAGATGACATGATATTATACATACAAAACCCTAGAGACTCCATCAAAAAGCTACTAGACTTAATACATGAATTTGGCAATGTAGCAGGATACAAAATTAACCCCAAGAAATCTGAGGCATTTCTATACACCAATAGTGAACTTTCAGAAAGAGAGATTAGAAAAACAATCCCATTTACCATCGCACCAAAAAAATTAAGATACCTAGGAATAAACTTAACTAAAGAGGTTAAAGACCTCTACTCAGAAAACTACAGGACGTTGAAAAAAGAGATAGAGGAAGACATAAACAGATGGAAGAACATACCATGTTCTTGGATTGGTAGAATCAACATCATTAAAATGTCCATACTACCCAAAGCAATCTATACATTCAACGCACTTCCCATTAAAATACCAATGGCCTTCTTCAAAGATCTAGAACGAACTCTCCAAAAATTCATCTGGAATAAAAAAAGACCCCGAATAGCTGCAGCGATCCTGAGAAAGAACAAAGTAGGTGGGATCTCAATGCCAGATATCAAACTGTATTACAAAGCCACTGTTCTCAAAACTGCCTGGTACTGGCACAAGAACAGACATATAGACCAGTGGAATAGAATAGAGAGTCCAGAAATTAGCCCGAACCAATATGCTCAATTAATTTTTGACAAAGGAGGCATGAACATACAATAGAGCCAAGATAGTCTCTTCAATAAATGGTGTTGGGAAAATTGGACAGATATATGCAAGAAAATGAAACTAGACCACCAACTTACACCATACACAAGAATAAACTCAAAATGGATTAAGGACTTAAATGTACGACAGGAAACCATAAAAATTCTAGAAGAATACAAAGGCAACAAAATCTCAGACTTATGCCAAAACAATTTCTTCACTGACACAGCTCCTAGGGCAGTTGAAACTAAAGAGAAACTGAACAAATGGGACTACATCAAAATAAAAAGCTTCTGCACAGCAAAAGAAACCATCAACAAAACAACAAGAAAACCCACCTCGTGGGAAAACATATTTGCCAACGTCATATCTGATAAGGGCTTAATCTCCAAAATTTATAGGGAACTCATACAACTTAACAAAAAGAAGATAAACAATCCAATCAAAAAATGGGCAAAGGATCTAAATAGACACCTTTCAAAAGAGGACATTCAGAAAGCCAAGAGACATATGAAAACATGCTCAAAGTCACTAATCATCCGAGAGATGCAAATCAAAACAACAATGAGGTACCATCTCACACCTGTCAGAATGGCCATCATCAACAAATCAACAAACGACAAGTGCTGGAGAGGATGTGGAGAAAAAGGAACACTTGTGCACTGCTGGTGGGAATGCAGACTGGTGCAGCCACTATGGAAGGCAGTATGGAGGTTCCTCAAAAAATTGGAAATGGAACTCCCATTTGACCCTGTGATCCCACTTCTAGGAATATATCCCAAGAAACCAGAAACACCTATCAGAAAGGATATATGTAACCAGATGTTCATAGCAGCACAATTCACCATAGCTAAGATCTGGAAACAGCCTAAGTGCCCATCAGTAGATGAATGGATTAGAAAACTTTGGTACATCTACACGATGGAATACTATGCTGCTGTTAAAAAGAAGGAACTCCTACCATTTGCAACATCATGGATGGAACTGGAGAGCATTATGCTAAGTGAAACAAGCCAGTCAATGAAGGAAAAATACCACATGATCTCACTCATTCATGGATAATAAAGACCATTACAAACTTTTGAACAATAATAGATACAGAGGCAGAGCTGCCTCAAACTGATTGTCAAACTGCAGTGGGAAGGCCAGAGAGAGTTGGGGGGCAGGAGGGAGGGGAGTAAGAGATCAACCGAAGGACTTGTATGCATGCATATAAGCATAACTAATGGACATAAGACACTGGGGGGTAAGGGAGGGTAGGGGTTTGTCAAGGGCGGGGGGGAAAAAAGGACACTTATGTAATACCCTTTGTAATACTTTAAGCGAAAAATAAAAAAAAAAAAAAAAAAAAAAAAAAACATTGCCAACCCCCACCTTGAGTTGGTTGCATTATCCATAAAAACTGTTCATTGGTAAACATGATGTATTTTGCATAGTTTGTATATATCAGTTTTCCAATGTGGCAGTCATTTAAGCAGCACAGTTCCTGATCTGACCCAGTTCCTTTTCTGTGTTTATCACAGTAAAATACATACCGTGAACTAAACTTGGTCATCCAACTACTGTGGCTCTCCTTGTAGCCCTTTGAGGACCAGACTTATTAGAATAAAGTACATTGAGCTCTGCTCTATGCTAAATGCTGCACAGGCGCTGGGGTTAAAATGATGACTAAAATCAGACATGGCTATGGCTAATGGCACGTATAGTCTAAAGAGGGGGAGACAGCCATTAACAACTAAACACCCAGATAAACGTAATTTCAAACTAGGTAACTGCTTTAAAGAAAAGGAATATTCTCCTGTGCAAACATGTGACACAACAATCTGACTTATTGGGAGGTTGTCCAGTGGAGCTGGTGGAGAAGGTTAGGGAAGTCTTTCTGAAAACATGACCCTTGAGTTCTCAACAGAAAGCCAAGTGCCAGTTGACCAGACATGTCAAGGAATGATGTGTCAATGAGGAATCAGGGCTACTACTGGAGGCCAGGCAGGTGTGGTGCCCTGAGGCCGGAACCTTCTGGATGGCTGTGGATTGAAGTTTAGAAGGGCTGAGCTGAGGCTTGAGGAATAGGTAAGGGCTGGGTGTGCTCAATCTCGAGAGCCATGTTAAGGACATTAATCTTCGTTCTATTCTTTTGTTCCCTTAGCTTTCATTTTCTTTTACCCTTTCCCATCTTCTGTGGTAGAAACCACAATATACTTAAGAGTTTTTGCTTTTACTATAAGCATAGACTTTCTTAGTGCTTATTAGAGCTGTAAAATCTTCCTAGAGAAAAGCAAAAGGAGCTGCTTGCATCCTCTGGAGTTTGGTTGGAAAGCAGCATTTGCCAAGACAGCTCATGTGTAGAACAGCAGTGTTTTCTTCTCCCATCGTGCCAGGAGACCAACATCAGAGTACTACAGCCTTTCTAAGCCTCCTTCTCAGGTTACCTTCGCCCTCTTCTTCTGTACTTTTTCCTGGTTTATCACCTGATTTTCCCATCCTTAGCCGACTTTTTGGGGTAACACCCAATCTGCTTGTCTGCCTGGTCCTTCCAATGCCATATGCTCTGCGTATATCACCACATCTTGGCCATTTGATTTGGCCTGTTTCTTGGCTCTGGTCATTCTAGTCAGTTCATCTATGCAGCCATTCTTTATATTTTACTAGAGGCCCGGTGCACAAAAATTTGTGCACTGGGGGGGGGGGGGGGGTCCCCAGCCCGGCCTGTGCCCTCTCGCAGTCTGGGACCCCTCAGGAGATAACGACCTGCTGGCTTAGGCCTGCTCCCGGGTGGCAGAGGGCAGGCCCAATCCCTAAGTGCAGCCCCTGGTCAGGCTCAGAGCAGGGCCGATTGGGGAGTTGGGGCGCCACCCCGTCATGCACAGAGCAGGGCGGATCGGGAGGTTGCGATGCCACCCTCAGTCATGCTCAGGGTAGGGCCGATTGGGGGGTTGGGGCACCGCCCCCTGTCACACTCAAGGCAGGGTCGATGGGGAGGTTGCAGCGCCACCCCGTCACGCACAGAGCAGGGCCGATCAGGGGGTTGGGGCGCTGCCCCCTGTCACTCACAGAGCAGGGCCAATCAGGGGGTTGGGGCGCTGCCCCCTGTCACTCAAAGAGCAGGGCCAATCAGGGGGTTGGGGCGCTGCCCCCTGTCACTCACAGAGCAGGGCCGATCAGGGGGTTGGTGCGCTGCACCCTGTCAAACACAGAGCCGCAGGGCAATCAGGGGATTGGGGAGCTCCCCCATATCAGGCACAGAGCAGGGCTGATCAGGGGGTTGGGGCGCCTTCCCCTGTCACACACAGAGCCTCAGGGCGATCAGGGGGTTTAGGCGCTGCCCCCTGTCATGCTGATCCCGGTGCCGGGAGGCATATTACCCTTTTACTATATAGAATAGAGGCCTGGTGCATGGGTAGGGGCTGGCTGGTTTGCCCTGAAGGGTGTCCTGGATCAGGGTGGGTGTCCCCACTGGGATGCCTGGCCAGGCTGGCTGAGGGGCTGAGGGCTGTTTTCCGGCTGGCAGGTGACTAAAAGCTCCCAACCGCTCCTTGTTTTCTTTCTTTTTTTTTTTTTTATTCTGGGCCAGCTTTAGCTCTGAGGCCTCGCTGCTGAAAACATCGATACAATGTTGCGGTCCGGGGCTGACTGAAAGCCGGTTTCTGGGGTTTTGTTTAGCTTCTATATTTGCAACATAGTACATAGTTGCTTAGAGTTGCAGCTGAGAGGCCGGCAAGTGAGGCGGGGAACATTGGAGTCTGCAGTCCCTGGAGCAAGCAAGCCTCATGTTCGCTTCCAGCTGCCTGGCTGCCGGCCGCCATCTTGGCTGACAGTTAATTTGCATAAGGATATGCTGATTAGCCAATGGGAAGGGTAGCGGTCGTACGCTAATTACCATGTTTCTCTTTTATTAGTGTAGATTATTTTACAAATACAAGTTTACTGGTAACCATGGTAGTTCAAGGACAGAGTGAATGAAGAGGGGGGGAAAGAAAACAAAGCAAACGTACTGATAGACTCCCTCTGCAGGTACGAAATACAATGGGAGCGGGGGGAATGATGCCAGGTAGAGGCTTGACTCTTAAGACAGCTAAACTCATCTCTAGACTGGACTTCCCACCAACGTCTCGGCAACTAATACTCCACCTCCACTACCAAGTTCTTAGACTAACCAAGATAAGCACCAGCTTGGTACACTACAAAGTACTATAATAAATTATATTTTTGTTGTTGCAGAATTCTTTCCAAACAGAACCTATAACGATTTAATAATGTTTTCTGGAGCTAATTCAGGGCTGACGGACTCCCAAAAGTCAAAGAACTATAAAGAAAAGCTGTATTACCAACTAGAAATATGGATAAAACCCATCATCTATCATATATGATATATATGGTGCTGCTTTCCACAGAAAAGAGAATGTAAGACCGCCCACATGGCCCCTTTCCCTTCATAGAAGCTCATGTGGGAAAACGTTCAGGAGTCGGTCATTTATGTCCTGAAATCATGAAAATTGGGTGCTGAAGTGAGAACCATTCATTTGCATGCCTTCTGATTTCCCAGACACTGTGATAGTTATTTTCTTATGGATTTCATGTACTCCTACTACTTATGTCAGACAAGACTTACTAACGTGCCTATAGTCTAGATAAGAAAATGGATCTTCAAAAGGTTGAACCAAGTTAGCCCAGTTACTGAGTGGAGAAACGAGTATTCAAACCCGGTGGTCTTCTTAGACTCCACAGTCCATAGTCCATATTCTTTCTCCACACACTCTTCTCTCTTGGATCTGTATGTGTGCCTGTTATGTCGGGAGCACAGTGGTGGCTGCCGTGAGGGACGTGGCTGTAATTGCTAAGACTAATAATAAACGTAGAAATGTCATGTAGTAGACTTGGATCTTCAAATGAAGGCCCCTAGATAGCTTTTCTCAGTGCTGTGTTTGTTTGTAATTCAAATTTGTCCCTTTCCCATAAGCCTGAATTTCTGGAGGCCAGAGTCATTTTTCCTTCATCTTCGTATTTTCAACATTCATCCTCATGGTGGGCACATTCCAGGTGCTTATTAAATATCATTCTAAAGATTGCACAAGTGAGGACAAGAATTATTGAAAGTGTCATTATTTAATTGTTCCTCAAGGGCCAGCTAGGTTAGTGTTGGAGAAACACAGGTCACAGCTACGATTTCCACTCCTTTCAAACCTTGGCAAGGGTCTCCATTCTCTCATGAGCATCAAAATTTTTTTTCCAATAAATGAATTTAAGTGTGCTTAATTTTAAAAAACATGTCTGTGTTGCACTTGTGTTCCAAGGCATCTCACATTTATGTAGTTGCTGGCCATCAGCAATTCTCAAGTGAGGATTTCTGTTCCTGGGTAACATGGGGAGGGTCTCCTAGGACCAGGAAGCAGCTAGTGCAGTGGTCACTGTTTAGCCTGTGAAGGTTACCAGACCTCACTTTGACAGCTTCCTCCTGAGGCTGCTGGGACAGTGTCACCACTAGGCAGTTACTCCGAGAGCTGCCCCTGGGGCGGGTTTCGGGCCCCCACCGTGCTTTGTGCACTTGAGCATCATCTGCTGGTCTCGGCGCCATGCGTCGTGCCCCGTTGAAGGTGTGCTGCTCTGGCCGTCTTCTCAGCCTCCTCAGGAAGCATCTCATGCAAGTCAACCCTTTCTGGAATCGGGGATATTTGTGTGATTCAGGAACTTTTCTTGTGCCAAACTAACTTCTTTGTGCAGTTTTAAAGCCTTTTTTATTTTGTCTCAAAAAAACTATCATTTAGGAAAGGAAATAAAATGTTTTATCTGCAGGAGGCCCCAGGGGAACAACTCATAGGAGAAATGAAAGAAGCCTGTGTGGGCGATTCAGCTGCTCTGAGACAGGACCTGGAGGCTTTCTCCTTCTGAGCAGCAGGAAACAGCTGAGGAACATTTGCTTTTTTAAATTATTATTATTATTATTATTATTATTATTTATTGTAAGCCATTAAGAGTAGGAAGCCCTGGCCCAACAGTCGTGGCTCAGTAGGTTTATGAACCAGGAGGCCACAGTTTGATTCCTGGTCAGGGTATGTGCCCGGGTTGTGGGCTCAATCCTCAGTGTGGGGCATGCAGGAGGCAACCCATTGATGATTCTCTCTCATCATTGATGTTTCTCTCTCTCCCTTTCCCCTTTTCTCTCTGAAATCGATTAAAAAAAATAAAAGAATAGGATGCTCTGACATTATCGTACTTTGGCAATTCTAGGGCCTTCAAATTAAGAAGCAAAACATTTTCACACTCATATGTCTGGCCCCAAAGAACATTAACCCACTTTAAGTTCTGTCAAATTAGAGATCAGCTGTTGGAAGATCAGGAAAAGCAAGTATGTGGTAGTACCTGATGGACACCCCGACGCACTAATGACAGTATGCTGTGCTGACTAGTGACCATTATAACCTAATCATTTGAATCCCTATATTTTAAAGTTTTATTTTCCAGCTTATACAACACATGTACCTTTAGGTCATAAAACAGGAACAAACCAGGCTAATGTACTCACATAACCCTCAAAGTTGAAGGTCTGATAACAGTATGAACATCTATTGATATATTTCTATGGATGACTTTAATTGTTGGTTTATGCAGTATAATTGTGCTCATTTATGCACTATTGCATTTTATTATTTAAACCTCTTTCTAGGAATTTGTGTGTTATACAAACTTTATGCATTTTAGTTACATTAAGTCATCTTATATAGCAATTACTTATCCTGTCTTCCTATATTTAAGTTCTTAAAAGTCTTGGTTTTCGTGTTATGAAAAGTTACACATTTTTTGTACTGTCTTGTTCAAGTAGAATTGTAATGTGACAAATGGTTCTCTTTAAAATTAGATGCTTCCAGCGAGTGTCTTTGAACTATCTTGCTGTAAGGGAAAGAAAGCAAAATGCTTGCAAGAGATTTTATCTTCTGTCTTTTCTGAAACCTGATTTTGTGCTAACATGCTTGCTACACTTTCCCAGAAGAAAACATTACCAGTATAATATGATCTCTGTACTCTGGATATGGAAGTTTAATAGCATGAATACTTTACAAATGGAATACAGACTTCAGAGGATAATTTTATCCTGTTGCTCTTGAGGTTTAGAGAAACAAAATGGGATCTGTCTTTTCCAAGGGAAAGGATAACATTCGAGAGATGACAAGGGAGAGCATGAAGGTGTAGCCCATGGGATTTTTCTCTTATGACGAAAGTGATCCTTACCCACCTGCAAATATTTTTCTGCCTTAAAGTGCAAGATATCATACCGGGATTTCTTCTTTCTTTGTCATGTTTGAAGAAACAGATGACTTTGTATTGTCTTCACTTTGTAATGAAAAGTTTAATGTGGTGTTTTTGAAAGGTATTCCTCAAAGTTTAGGGCGACAGAACTTCGTTACTTTAAAGGATATTTTCTAGTTTTTCTATTAAAAATGTATCATGTCAGCATTTGGGGCTTTAAATTATTTTTAAAGGAAAGTTAAAGATAGCATGCAAAAATGCATTTGACATTCAGAGTAATGCTAAGCTTAGGACTGTCTTGCCCTATCCTAGTTTGGTCTTTTACTAATCCTCCCTTCTTTCCCCCTCCATGTCCTCTCTCTCTGTCTCTCTGCTTCCTCTCGGTCCTTCCCTCCCTCCTCTTTGTCTTCCATTCTCTCTTTTCTTCTCCTTTGTCGTGTTTTGCTATTAGTTGATGTCTGTTGTTGTAGTTTCTAATACTGTCTAGATTATAATGTCACCATTTTATGAAACATTAAAACTTTAATGTTCATAACTCATTTTTTCAGGGAGGTATTCTTTTTGCTTATCAGTGGTTCTCAACTGTGGGTCGCGACCCCTTTGGCGGTCAAACGACCCTTTCACAGGGGTCGCCTAAGACCATCCTGCATATCAGATATTTACATTACGATTCATAACAGTAGCAACATTACAGTTATGAAGTAGCAACGAAAATAATTTTATGGTTGGGTCACAACATGAGGAACTGTATTTAAAGGGCCAGAAGGTTGAGAACAACTGGCTTAGATAGTAAAGCTAAAGTAATACTTCTTGGGTACTAATAGGAGTAGTTAGCCTTCTGTATGCACTTTCTGGATGATAGGTGCTGGGCTATAAGGGTGTTAACATGAATCGTTTTCACTTGTGCCTCAACAGTTCCTTGAGGAAAGTATTGAGCTATGATAAAGTTGCTTGCCCAGCGTTCCTTTGCATCTTAGAATTGGTATTTGAGACTTGAAACTGTCTCTAGGGCTGAACTTGTTAGCCCTGTCTTACCACTACTGTACTGTATTGTAGGCAAAGGCTCAGATACTGTTTTTATTTTTTTTCTTCCCTTTTTTTAAAAAAAAATCAGTTTGATGTGTTTTTCCTCACACATCTTTATATGAAAATGCTATGTCCTTAATTTTATTAAGGTTGTTATCTTTGAGATTACACACACACACACACACACACACACACACACACTAGAGGCCTGGTGCACGAAATTCATGCTCTTGGCGGGGGGGGGGGGGGGGGGGGGGCGGGGCAGGGATCCCTTAGCCCAGCCTGCGCCCTCTCATAGTTCGGGAGCCCTGCAATCAATCGCCCTGCAGAGGGAGGCCATGCTCACCCACTGCAGTGCTACCAGCCAGGTAGCCTGGGCCTCCCTCTGTGGGGTGATTGATTGCCCCAAAGAGTTAGGCCCTGCCCACCCACTGCCCACCCACCGCAGCCTGTTGGTCGATGGCCTGGGCCTCCCTCTTTGGGGCAATCATGGAGCCCCCCCAGAATGATCGCCTGCTGGCCGGTGGTCTAAACCTCCCTCTGTGGGACAATCATGGGGTGATGGCCTGGCACCTGACCAGTTGCATCGCACCCACCTTGGCTGGCCTGGCACCAGTGGGTGTCATAGCGTGATTGTCCTGACAGTTGTTCCGCTGTTTGGCCGTTCGGTAGATTTGCATATTACGCTTTTATTATTATAGATGGGGTTACAGTTGTGATTTCATGAGACAGAGTTTATTCTTGCATTATTTATAATTTTTATTTTACCTATGAACATATTGTAAGCCTACTTTTGCCCCACCCTGTGTAACTATGTAGAGTAAGTCCTTTGGTTTTGTTGAAAGCATAAAGTATAATATGTACTTTGATGTCATAAATAACAATGTAATTGATTGGATAAATGTTATCCTCATGACCTAGAAAATCATGCCATAATTTAACTCATTGTTATAGCTATATTGCCTACGGTGTATTAACCTCTGTGATTCAGTTTATATACCAGAAATTGAAATTTCAAATTCTTTTAAATTATGTCAACAGTAATAATGGCAACAAGTAAGGCAATTTTCATAAACACTATTGATCACCCAAATTAAACTAATTTAATTAAATATATAGAAATTTTATTTAATAATATATTCAATATATATATTTTTAAGTTTAAATCTCTTCTACAGATTATTAAAATTGAGGTTGAAGGATGTTTGTTCACAGTAAAATCTTGAAATTCTAGCAAACCTTGGATTTTGTATTGTAATGAATTTTAAAATTTGAACCTTTTTTTTTATTGATTTTTTACAGAGAGGAAGGGAGAGGGAACAGAGAGTTAGAAACATAGATGAGAGAGAAACATCGATCAGTTGCCTCCTGCACACCTCGTACTGAAGGAGGTGCCCGCAACCAAGGTACATGCCCCCGACCGGAATCGAACCAGGGACCTTTCAGCCCGCAGGCCGACGCTCTACCCACTGAGCCAAACCTGTCAGGGCTAAAATTTGAACTTTTGATTATAACGGCTATTTGTCGTAATTATTTTTTCAAGATTTTAGTGTGAACAAACATCCTTCAACCTCAATTTTAATAATCTGTAGAAGAGATTTAAACTTTTAAAAATATATATATTGAATATATTATTAAATAAAACATGTGTATAGTATATATGTGTATAGTATATATTCTTGTGTGTGTGTGTATACAATGCATATTTATTATTTATTTTAAATTAATGGGATATTCAAATTGTTCTATAACATACTTTTATATAATATCATATATTGTTCCTCTGTATTTATTAGTACACATATAGGCTGGACTTAGAAGATACAACTCTCTACCGTCATGGAGTTTTAGTGGTCACCCTTCATAAGCTCATTCATTCTTGTTGCTGCTACTCCTGCTGTCTCTATGTTAATAACGCTCAAATCTGTATCTTCATTTGCAGCCTTTCAGTAAAAGCATAGACCTGAATTTTCAGCATCCTATTGAATCAAACATTTGAGTTTTTCAGTTAGGTCCCTTCACCTCTTGTAGTTTTGACCACAGTAAATGATGTGTCACCGGCCATCTACATTCCCATGAAAATTGTAGTTTTCTTCAACATTCCCTTCATCTTTGGCCTAAGTCTGTCAGTATTGGATAAAATTTTTATGTGCTTGGCCTTAGGAAATGACTTAGAAATCTTGAACTTTTCAGATATCAAAAGCTGCTCTTCCAAAAGTGTCTTCTACTTAGAAAAAGCTTACGACTATCTTAATTGCTCATATTAATCAGAAATGCTATATTTAAAAATATTTTTTATTGATGATAGCAATGGGGGTAGGGAGGGTGGGGAGAGATTAACCTGGGAACTTAGATGCATATATGCATAGGCCATGGACACAGACAGTAGTGTGGTGAAGGCCTGGGAGGAACTGGTGCAGGGTGGAGGGGGTCAGTGGGGAAAAAAAGGGGGGGACATTGTAATACTTTTAACAATAAAGATAAATTTAAAATAAATAAGTAAATAAAAACATTTTTACAGTGGTTAACATTGTTTTTAAAGTGCTTTCAGTGTTTTATTTTTAATCTTCTTTTATATAATAATCAGGCTGTTAGTAATTCTTTTTAAATTTAATCCCCAATTTTAAGTTATTCAATTAAAAAGTTAATAGCCCTGTATATGCATAATAGTGAGGTCTTGTAGTTACTTGGTATATCTTACAAGTCCTATGAATATACCTGTTTTACATGCAAATTGTTTCAGAATGGTTGTGGAGGATTCATGGCCATCATGAGCAGGACAATGACTGATAGCAGGCCAACAGAGACAGGGAAGGGGTACAGCTTTCTTTATGTAACTAAAACATATTAAAACTCACCTGCATCAAGGTAGCTGCATGAGCAGGGACACAGCCCTGTGCCCTCAGTCAGCCAGTCAAGTCCCCTGGCAGCCAGTTCCCAAGAAGGAGTCCCTCTTAAGGAGCTAGTGAAGTGTGCCCTTCGAATTTGTCAGCAAACATGAGTAATGTAAGATAACTGAAAACAGTTCTGACTGTTTACCTTGAATTGGGTGAATCCAACTCATTTTCTTGGGCAAATCCTTTATAGGACAGCAGAAAGAGACCTTGGACCTATTTGAAATCGATTGCAGAAAACTTGGAAAGATTTTTTACTTTCCCAAGAGAATATCTAAATCAGTGCCACTAAATACCTGGTGCTTTGGATATTTAAGTTATGAAGCAAAGCTTTTATTGAGGCACATATTTGGGGGGAATGTTTTATCATGTTAGTCCTTAAAATGCCTAAATTATGAAAATAATTTATCTGTAGTTGGATTGTTTGTTAAAATAATTACAGCATCAAAAATCTTAATAATTATATGTAATTCTTTTATTTAAAAATTTTAAATTATATTTATTGGAGTGACATTGGTTAATATGATCATACAGGTTTCAGGTGTGGGTTTCTATAATACAAGATCTGTATATTGCACTGTGTGCCCATCAACCAAAGCCAAATCTTCTCTTGTCACCTTATATTAGGCCCCCTTTACCCTCCCCCTTCCCCCTGGCAACCACCACACTGCTGTTTGTGTCCATGAGTTTCAGTTTCATATTCCACATATGAGTGAAATCATAGGGTTCTTAGCTTTTCCTGACTGACTTATTTCACTTAGCATAATGTTCTCAAGGTCCATCCATGTTGTTGCAAATGGTAGTAATTCATCCTTTTTATGGCTGAGTAGTATTCCATTGTGTATATGGACCACGTCTTTATCCAGTCCTCAATAGTGGGACACTTTGGTTATTTCCATGTTTTGGCCACCGTGAATAATGCTGCAGTGAACATAGGGCTGCATATATCTTTGCAAATACATGTTTTCGAGTTTTTCAGGTATATACTTAGGAGAGGGAATTCTGGGTCATATGATAGCTCTATTCTTAATTTTTGTATTATGTGTAATTCTTCAAAGACTTTTATTTCTGCCCCTATAGTTAGATCTCCTTATATCATGTTTTCTGTTAAAAAGTGAGTGATGTATTTGGAACTATATGCCATTGTTATTTGATTATTTTAATAACTCCATCTTTGTAATAGAATTATGGTAATTTGGTGAAGAAAGCATCATTTAAAAAGCAATTACTAAATTGGAAATAAGGCAAAATTATCATATGACAAAAGAAGAGAGCATATAACTTTCTTGCATACCAGCAATAGTCAGACAATATAAAGGATACATTACTTAGAATTCCCAAATATAAAATACTATAAAATGAATTTAACACAGAATGTGTAGGACCTACCTAAAGGAAGAAAAAAGTTTAAGACCTAACCAAGGAATGTTAGAACAGATTCTAATAAATAGAGAGATCTCACTTTTTCTTGAATAGAAATATAAGTAAGTTCAGCCCAGTCAACTGAGCATTGACCTATGAACTAGGAGGTCATGATTCAATTCCCAGTCAGGGCACCTGCCCAGGTTGCAGACTCAATCCTCAGTGTGGGCATGCAGGAGGCAGCCAATCATTGATTCTCTCTCATCATTGATGTTTCTATTTCTCCCTCTCCTTCTCTGAAATCAATAAAAATATATGTTTTTTTAAAAAAAAGGCATATAGTAAGTTCAAAATAAAATAACTATTTCCTTTGTGTTCTAATAACACTATAATAATTCAAACAGTATAGCACAACTCAGGAGATAAATCTTTAGGACAGAAAATTCAAAACCAAACCCAAGTTTGTAAGATAATCTTATAAATACATTTGACTTCTAAACCACATGAGATTGGTATAGATGAAAATTAAATGAAACTGCCATTTAATATCATTATTAACTTTCATAAAACTTGAAGATCTAAACTATGGGAATGTGTAAGAAATACCCGTTAATATAATTTTTGGATAAGGAGAGACTCTTGAGGATGTCAAAATCAGACACTATAAGTCAAGTTGATAGAACTGTGCTACCTAACATTTTTAAACTATGCATTTTCAAAAGCCATAAACAAGAGTTAACTAGAAAATAACCAGGTGTGATATATTTACCAGATGTATCAGAAACAGTAAATGTCTTCTCCTTATAACTAGTTCTGTTAAATCACCGATTAAAAGGCAGTCTACTAATAGATAAATCGACAATGGTAATAAAAAGGCAAGTCATAAGAGAAATGCAGATGACTAGTAAAGAAAAAGTTCCCCATCTCAGAAGTAATTAAGAACTGCAATTTAGAACCCTTTTCAATTCTGTATTCGACTTATTATGTATATTTATGGACTTACATCACTGTCTTCCCCACAGTCTGGGCGCATTTAGTGCAGGACCCGTCATCTTGATTTTTTAAAATACCCATCCTTTCCCAGTGCTGGTCACACAGTTGGGTGGATAAAAGGATATAGAGATGGATGAAATAATGTATGTCTTATTTAATTTCCAGAGCTGGTCACAGATAAGGAATGTAGGTTGAGCATGTTTTTTTTTTTTTTTCTGTTTTCGCTTCTGTAGTCATGGATACATTATATGTTCACAAGAAGAATTTTGAGAAGGGATTTGAATGTTTTTTGACATAACTTTTTTACTGTGCATGCTTTTCAACATATTTTCAAACAAATATGCTAGGAATTTTTGAAAATCCTTTCAGGTTGCGATATAAACCTAGTTCTCTAGATATTCTGAGAGACCTGGGAAGTATCCAGCTGTTAAGAATGAGGGAAACAAGCCTGTTTATGATGTGTAATGTGGGGGAAGGAGCAATGATGAGAGAAAATAAACTGCTAATAGGAACAAAATAGAATGCAAGGCCAGGGTGGGAGGTATATGTTACTGTGTATAATAATGAAATTATCATCTCTAATCTTGTATTAGAATATACGTTCCAAGACGATAGAGACTGTGGTTGCTGGCTCTAGAATAGTGATGACTGGCCCACAATGAGGTTAATAGCTTTTTTTTGAAAGAATAAAAGGTCCACATGCAGCTTTGTGCCCTCTTTATTGGTTTTTTTTTTCATGTTACATCACATATGGTTTCACATCACCTTTACAGCCATCATTATAAGTAGCAGCAAAATATTCCATTGTATGCCACATAATTTACATAATCATTCCCTTACTATTAGTTGCTTGCTTTTGCTGTTATACACAATGCTACAGTGAATATGTTCCTGCTTACCTTACAGTCTTTTCAATACTCAGGATTATTTTGTTAGGACACATTCCCAGATACGATCTTACTGGATCAGTAGACATGCACATACATTTTGGCTCCTGACACAAATGTCCAGTATCCTTTATGTAATCCAACACATAATTCGCATCAGTTGTTTCCGTTGGCATATGAACTACCCTGTGTTGTCATAGCCAGGAAGTCCTGCTGTCCTCATCAAGGTACTTTGTAGATATTTTATTCATCTGAAGATTTAGAGTGGAAGTCTGAACCCTCATAAATAATACATAAATAGAACTAGAGAAAGGCACTGTATTTTGAGTCAAAGAAAATTGACAGCAAGGGTAATGTATTCTTTTATCACATAATACAGAGGAAAGAGTAGGAAGATAATTGCTGCTATGAATTCCTTAAAGTGTTTAAACATGTCAATTAAGTAGAAAACAAGGAAAGATGGTGGCGGATACTGAAGATAGACATGTTATCTTCTTACCTTTCTGGGGGGTTGGGGGGAGAAGGGCTTTGGCTTTTTAACTCATTCATTATAGAATTCACAAGCATTTTATAGCTATACATTTTAACTTTTATTTTTCATAGGAGAAACTGTCAATGTGGTGTCAGTTTAAGTTTGTAGCCTGGAATGTTTACAAAGACTATTAATTGCCACTATATTTATATTTATGTGCCCCTTTAAAACTGCACATTTTTGTCAAATGTCAGTAAAAACTTAGTCTGTTTAGCGAAGATCTGCCAGTACCTTGTACCTAACGCCTCCCCATCTGAAAGCACGTGACTGAGGCCTTCCCCACAGGAGCTGGCCATTAGTATTGCATGCTCTTGACTCATTGGTTCCAGACCTTGTAGGTAAGACTGTTATAGAGTACCTGCTGGGTCCTGTGATACGCACCTGTTTCCTGCTTTCATTGGCATATTGGTTTGCGGAATGGATACCCTGGATTCCCTTCCAGGTTCGACATGACTGATGACTTCCTGCAAATTTTAGCCAACTCTCTGTTTTCTAATAAATTACTGTCCATATTTGCAATGTGTTGATTAGGTTATTTGTGTGACTTCTCTAAGCTGGTCTGTAACTCTGACATATGACTCTAATTTCACCCTTCCTAGCATAATGTTAGTTCTTTAATTTTACACAGGTCCAGTTATTGAAAAATAACTATAGCCCTGGGATTGGAAAAGGGAAACAGTTCACATGCAAAGAACATGGTTGCTATTGAACATTTTTACATCACCAAATAGACAACAAAAGTTGAAAAAATATAAAGGGAAATTAACAAAATCTCTCTTGATGGAAGATTGTAATAGTTCTACCTTGCTATATAAAGGATACCAAAAATGAGTAAGAATAAAGTAGAGATATAAACAGCAGAGTTAACAAGCCTGATCTTATGGCCGGCCATACATACAACATTGTACTCACAATGGAGAATACATATTCCCCCTCAAGTACTCACGGGAAGATGCGCGCGCACACACACACACACATTTTATTGGGGGGGGGAGGGGAATTATATATATATATATATATATTTTTTTTTTTCCACCACGTGATACCAAAGCAAGAAGAATATGCCATTGGGATCTACTCGAGTCTCATCCAGATTGCCTGGCTATATTCAAGGCTTCAGATTCTACACACTAATGGAGAAATTTATTTTTACTCCTGTTTAGCTCTACTTTTCTCAGACCATCTTAATTCTATGAAACGGCAAAAGAATCTTTGCTAACTCCTTTCTAGAAGTCTAAAGTAGAAATTAAGCTGCTTTCCCAACCTAATTGAATCTCTCTTTCCTCTGGCATCTGATGCTAGTTTAAAAACATCAAACTGTATCTGGATGCTAGTTTCTTCAGTGGTTGAAATGGCCTCGGGTTTACTGTACACATATTGTGATATAACTTAATTGGAGAGGAAGTAATCGCCATTATTTGTTAAAGTTTTATTATACTTCTCATTTTTCTGAGTTTCTCTAGCTTTCTGAATAAGGTTTATAAAATAAATTTAGATAGTTCCATAAAAATGCTAAATTGTTTGTTTTTTTAAACCATATAAACAACACAATTGATACTTTTATTAGGTGTCTTATTTTAACAGAAAGTTTGACTTCATTAAATCTCACTTTTTCTTTCTCTTATGTATATTTTTTCTCAATGGCATTTTCTTCATGCTGTACTGAATCTCATGCCTATCTGTGATCTCTGAGAGTTATTGATAAGATTTTTTAATATCAGCTATGTGCCAGTTAAATGGGTAAATATGCTAGAATGAATTGGTGTGTGGTAAAGATGAAATGCCATTAATTAAAAGATAAGCCAAGAAAACATGTTTTTTTTATGATGATGATTTGAAAAGCCAGCTGTTGGCAGACTTACTAGTATCCCAATCTTAGGAAACTGTACTGGGAAATTCACAGAAAAACACTCATTTTTGTGATGCTTATTTCTTTCTCTTTGACCAGAGCTTTAAAAATATCAGGTAAAGTAATAGGCTTGAGATAATTAACTTCACTTTTTAAAATATAAATAAAATATCTAGTAAAGACTTTTCAAGAAGAGATGGGGTAAAATCCTCAGTATGCAAAAACACTTTTCTGGGAAACAGCCTCTTACCTGAACAAACCCTTAGTATTTTCCCCCGGCCATCCTATAGAATAGCAGCCTATGTGGTCGTGACACCTCATGCTGTAACGAGTGATCACCAGGAGGCTGCATGCGCGGTGAGGTGTGCATGGGTGGGCAAGGGCTTGATGCTGCGTGTGGTGTGGAGGTGGGTCCCACGGCTCCGGGTGGTGAGGCCAGAGGTTTTGCGGCTCCATGCAGTGCAGAGGTGGGACCCCCGGCTCTGGCCTACCTCTTTGGGGCAATCCATCAAGGAGTCCCAGGTGGGTGGGCAGGGCCTACATCTTTGGGACGATTGATTGTGGGACTCCCGCACTGTGAGAGGGCACAGGCCAGGCTGGGGGACCCCCCCAAAGTGCACGAATTTCGTGCACCAGGCCTCTAGTACATAAATAATTGTGTTGTATTTATATTTGAATTAACCAAAGAATAGATTTTAATAGCTGCATCTGCTCTGCTTTACCTTAAGCTAAATTCTTATCGCACACCAGTTTTGTATTGTAGTTTACTAATTTTCGGAATGGCTGAATAATTATTACAAGCTGTGAAGCTTATTGTTATTTTCCTTCTTGATTGAGCCATCTGTCAGACACAGAAGCAAAGATAAAAATCTCATTGAGCCACCAAAGATTTGTATCGCTTAATATGTCTTCTGAGGAGGCACATTTATCTGGGGGAAAAATAATGCTGCATTTCAAAGGGAATTGTTTTTCTTCTTTGCAGATGGGGAACTCAAGGAGATTTCACCACCACCCATCCCAGGCCCGTGGTCAAAGTGAAGCTCTTCACAGAAAGCACTGGTGTCCTGGCCCTTGAAGACAAAGAACTGGGAAGGGTGAGTTGTGACCAGCTCTGTGTGTTCAAGGTCATACAATTTTAACTTCTTTTCATTCAGAGTCATTCTCCAGGAGCCCATCTTGCAGCTCTAATGTATTAAACGTAATTGTTGATAACGTAGTGTTGTGATAGGCTTTGGGTATGTAAGGGGTACCTGTAAGATCATAGTCACTGACTCGAGTCATTCTTCTCACACAAGTCCTCTACAGGCCAACTTGTACTTCGTGGTAAAAGGTAATTCTCATTCAAACATTTCTGTCCATGGGTTAAAGGCATCATCTTTGTGTTTGAAGTAATCTGCTCTTTATGTTTATTACGGTTAGACTAATTACGGAACTCTCTTACATGTATTTTTTCTCTTTTATCTCACCCTAACCAGGTTGCTTAGTGGTTAGAGCATGGGCCTGCAGACTGAAGGGTCATAGATCAGATTCCATCAAGAGCACATATATCAGTTGCAAGCTTGATCCCCAGCCCTGGTTGGGGCTTGTGTGGGAGGCAACTTATTGATGTGTCTGTCTCATGTCAATGTGTCTTTCTCCGTCCCTTCTACTCTCTCAAAAAATCAATGGAAAAATGTGCTCGGGTGAGGATTAACAACAACAACAAAGAATGGAAATAATAAACATATGTGTAAAAAAAACAAAACAAAAAGCAAATGTACGATGGTGTATGCTGTTAATTATGGGGGAATTGTCACAGGTATATCAGAACTTTCAATACCATCTTTGCAGCTTTTCTGTAAAAAATTATTTCAGAATGCAAAGGTTGGTTTTAAAAAGATTTATAAGAATAAGGATTTAAAATTAAATGTTATTAAAATATTTTTAAAACACTTTACCATATATATTCTAAGAAACAAGTATTTTCTTACACTTCAATTCCTTTATCACACCTAGGAAATTTAATATTTATTCAATAATATGTGCTAGTCAACATTCAGAGTTCTCTAATTATCCCAACATGTCTAGAAAAGCTAGATTCCCTCTCATCCAGATTACAGTCAGGGTCACATCTCTTTTTTTTTTTTTTGTCATGATGATGAAATTTTTGAAGAGTTTGAACTAATTTTGTAGAATGTTTTTTATTTATTTTTTTTTGTTTGTTTTTTTTTGGTTTTTTGTTTTGTTTTGTTTTGTTTTGTTTTGTTTTTTTTTTTAGGAAATAACTTTTAATGCCTTCAGTCTTAATTCTTTTTTTTTTATTTTAATAATTTTTATTTCTTAAAGTATTACAAAGAGTATTACATATGTCTCCTTTTTTCCCCCCCTTGACATTCCCCCGGCCCCTACCCCCCCGCCCCCCCCCCCCCCCGCCCCGTGTCTTGTGTCCATTGGTTAATCTTATCTGCACGCATATAAGTCCTTCAGTTGGTCTCTTAATCCCCCCCCCGCAACCCTCCCCAGGCTTCCCACTGTAGTTTAACATTCTGTTCAATGTTGCTCTGCTTCTGTATCTACCCCTGTTCATCAGTCCATACTGGTCCCCTTTATTTGTCCCAACCTCACTGGAGTAGTCTCAACCTCACCAGGGCCATCTGAGCCTCACGGGGGCCGTTTCAACCTCACCGGGGCCGTCCCTACCACACGGGGGCCGTTTCAACCTGACCGGGGTTGTCCCTACCACACCGGGGCCGTTTCGACCTGACCGGGGTCGTCCCTACCTCACGGGGGCCGTTTCAACCTCACCGGGGTCGTCCCTACCTCACGGGGGCCGTTTCGACCTGACCAGGGTCGTCCCTACCTCACGGGGGCTGTTTCAACCTCACTGGGGTTGTCCCTACCACACCGGGGCCGTTTCGACCTGACCAGGGTCGTCCCTACCTCACGGGGGCTGTTTCAACCTCACTGGGGTCGTCCCTACCACACCGGGGCCGTTTCAACCTGACTGGGGTTGTCCCTACCACACCGGGGCTGTTTCAACCTGACCGGGGTTGTCCCTACCACACCGGGGCCGTTTCGACCTGACTGGGGTCGTCCCTACCTCACGGGGGCCGTTTCAACCTCACCGGGGTCGTCCCTACCACACCGGGGCCGTTTCGACCTGACTGGGGTCGTCCCTACCTCACGGGGGCCGTTTCAACCTCACCGGGGTCGTCCCTACCACACCGGGGCCGTTTCGACCTGACTGGGGTCGTCCCTACCTCACGGGGGCCGTTTCAACCTCACCGGGGTCGTCCCTACCTCATGGGGGCCGTTTCAACCTGACCGGGGTTGTCCCTACCACACCGGGGCCGTTTCGACCTGACCAGGGTCGTCCCTACCTCACGGGGGCTGTTTCAACCTCACCGGGGTCGTCCCTACCACACCGGGGCCGTTTCGACCTGACCGGGGTCGTCCCTACCACACAGGGACTGTTTCAACCTCACCGGGGCCATCCCGACCTCACCGGGGCCATCCCAGCCTTACCGGGGAAACAGGAAGTTTGGCCCTCTGTCCCCTGCCGGCGGCTCCCCACTAGACAAAATCTCCAGGCGTTCCTGGTGGTTGAACATCCAGCACTCCTGCCCTCCACCAAGTGCACAGACTGCCTGTCTGCTGTCCCCCAGCACCCCACAAGAGACTGGGACCAGTGGGCATGTTTGTGCGCTTGCTGGTACAGCAGTTCCACAGTGCCGGCCGAGTCAGGCCCAGTCCTGGCCGGCCCCGGACCCGACTCTGCCCCCCGATTGCGTCCCTCCCAGATGCAAGGAGCTGAAATCTGCAGCCTGCTGGGATGGGCTCTGTACTTGGTGCCTCTGCACATCCTACTCAGTCTCAATGCGCTTCTTTCTATGCGAGGAGTTGAAATCTGCAGTTTGTTGGGTTGGGCTCTGTACTTGGTGTCACATCCTACTCAGTCTCAATGTTCTTTCTCTCCTTCCAGTTGTAGAGCTTCCACTGGGCCAACTTTCCCATGGTTCTGTATGATAGGTGTTTGTGCAGAATGTTTTTTATTCAGGACTTGTTTTATTATTATTTTTTCATTATTAGATTGAGGTTAACATTTTTGGGAAAAGCACTACCTTTGTGATGTTTTGTGCTTTTTGTTTTAATTGTGTCATATCTGGAGTCAGTTAATGGCAGATTATTTTGAGATTGATGGTAATTAAACATGATTTGATTAGTCTTTGTTTTCTGGCATTTGAGTTATCAGACTCAGCCTATACCCTCCCTGCCCTCAGCCTGTAATCAGCACTGGCACCTTTTACTAATGATGGAATTTAGAAACCAACATTCTGTGTTTCATCAGTTCTGGTAAAGAAATTATATATATATCATGAGTTTCCTGGTTCCCCACAGCATCGATATACTTACTCATTTTCTGTCTTATAATACATACAAAATCCTTTCAGAAAAACCACAACAGTTCAGAGCCAATAACAAGCTTACAAAGTAAAGGTCAGCATTTCTTTACAGATTTTTTTTTTTTTGTCCTTAGAATATATTCCAGTAAAGGTATATGTCTGATTGCTGTGTCAAAAGTCACTTAATGCAATGGAAGATAATAAGACTTCTTATTAATATTCTAGCGAGTGAAAATAAAGAAATTGCAAGTTTAGTCATTATGGGGATTTTCGTCAACAAATATATTAGATAATAGTTTTCCCCTGAGCAACTAACAGGCTTATTTAATCAGTTTTCCCTGCTGAGAAAGTTTGACTCCACCGAGCTTTTAACTGTCATCTGGAGGTATTGCTTCTCTGGATCCCCACCCCTTGTCTATAAATTGAGCAAGGTGAAATAAAAACTCTCTGTTGTCATTGCTAGTTCCAGTTCTCTATCATAGTATTGGTTTACCGATTATCATTACTGCTTACCATTGGATCCGAACCCCATTTAATCCTCTTTAAGGCTGGTAGTAACATTCCATCCTATATAATAAAAGCCTAATATGCTAAGCATCCGGTCATACATTCAACCAATCAAAGCATAATATGCTAATGATATGCTAAGGCCGCTCAACGACTCGCTATAATGTGCACTGACCACCAGGGGCAGACGCTCCTACCGGTAGGTTAGCTTGCTGCTGAGATCCGGCCAGGCCAGACACACCTTGGAGCCTTCCCATGGTCCCTTCCCAGCTGGCCAATCTCCCACATCCCTCCCCGGCCCCATTTGTGCACCAGTGGGGTCCCTCAGCCTGGCCTGCGCCCTCTTGCAATCTGGGACCCCTCAGGTTTCGGCCCGATCCCACTCATAGTAGGAGTTGCCTCCTTGTTGTCAGTGTGCTCCCAAAAGGGGAGCGCCACTCAGCCAGAAGCCTGGCTCACGGCTGGTGAGCTCAGTGGTAGTGGCAGAAGCCTCACCTGCCTCCGCGGCCGAGGGCTCCCAAACTGTGAGAGGGCGCAGGCCGGCTGAGGGACCCTCCTCCCCCTCTGACTGCATGAATTTCATGCACCGGGCCTTTAGTGTTTAGATAAGAAAAATGAGAATTGGAGAGGTTAAAACCATTGTGTAAGTGCAAAAGTCAGGATTTGAACTCAGCTTACCTGACTCCAAAGTCTGCATCCTACAACAATTATTAAACATGACACCTGATAAAATGAGGACATTTGACAGTGTTTTAGAAATTGTGTTGTGAGTGTAGGCCAATTTAATGTCATGACTTAAAGCAGGAACCAAATATAATTTAAGCTAAAGTCATTTTACGCATAGCCATTTAATATACTTTAAACCATTTGAATCTTATTAGGGTTCTCCCTGGCTGCCAGTGTCTTTTTATTTCTGTGAGTGCTTCTCAACTCCGTGTGCAGATAAGAACCGCAGTGGGGAGTATTGGAAAAGAAGCAAGTTCTGGGCCCACATTTTTTTTTTAGTTGATTTGGGGTGAACTCAGGAAGGAGTTCTCAGGAGATACTAATGCACATTTAGGATTGAGAATTGCTGCACACTGATGCTAATGTGTAGCCAGGGTTTAGAACTGATAATTAATAAGGATAAGAAAAAGTCTATCATAGCGTATAGTTTTGTGAAATGGTAGCACAAAATTAGATAGGCCTCGGCTGTGGAAGGTTGTGTTTTTTTGGCCAGTGCTTGACATGCAGATTATGTTTGTAGATGGCAGATGCCAGTACTTATTTATGGAAATGGAGGTGGCATATGGAGATTTTTCATCTGAATTGGCTGCCAGCCCTCCACCAGGTACTAAGGGAATACCTGGAGGCAGAACGGGGAATATTTTATATTATGGGCTTGTCCTACCAGGTAAGCAGTTGACCAGCCAAGCACCCAGAATTCTAAGGTTTATCATAATCAAGATAATTTTGTCCCAAAACCTTGAAAAGCAAGTTTAGCCATACTAACGTAGCCCTACAAAAATTTAAATAATGATCCCACAGGACATCTATTTGTGGGCTAGGCAATTTCCATTGAGAATTTCAGAATGAATTGTACTCCCCGGTCGGTATTTAACTTGCCAAAAGGTATTCTTGAGTACAAAATGAATTTTTGAAATTTCTTCCCAAATAACTTTTTACTTTTAAAAGTGTTGCTAAGAAGACATTCTTTCTGCCAGTTGTTAGAAAAATAACCTATTGTCTGTTCATACACTCGGAGTTCGTGGCCTTGGTACCACCTCAGCATACCCAGAAGGAGGCTGTTCTGCCTCCCTGAGGATGGAGAATCATGCAAATCAGAGAATTTTTTTTTTACAGTGAAGAGGAGACAGAACATACACTTTTTTCTAATTTGATTAAATAATGTTTCAAGATAGCAATAAGCTAAGTTTGTTCACCTCTTAGACATTTTGAAAGTAGTAATATTTTTAAAACTTTGGCTTTCATTTTATGTATTTGGCTTGTCTTTTTCCTTTTGAATACGTATACTTCTGTTCAACATATCTTAATCTGGAGATATTCTTACCTAATAATTGAAAGGCACAGTCATTATGCTTCTTTTACAAATTAAATACTACCTTGAAGCAGCAGGTAGTGGTTAATTTCAGATACGTTTTTAATGGTAAGTTAAATTAGCCTTGCTGAATTTATTGTTCTATTATGATGAACTATTATCTTTCAAGCAGCTTGTTAAATCTTAATGTAGTAAGTAATAGCCCATATTTTTTCCTTTTTCATCAAATTGTTTCTTTTGTTTGCTTTTTTAAGCATCAAAGGAGAGTCATCTGAGGAGTTACCAGAATAAGCATGATTTTTGTTTCTGAAACTTGACAAGAGAGAAGTGATGTAGTAGTGTTCAAATATTTGTCTTCTTGGGAGGTTTGAGAAACTATCTTAGAAAGTCTAATTGACTGGCCATTCTAATTTTCTTTTTCTTGCTCCTCTTGTGTTTCTGAACTATGTCTTTTTAGTTTTTCTCATTTATATGGTTCTAGTTAAGTTGAATTCTCAAAAAAATAATTCTCATTTTTGTTAAAATTTTTAGGAGTATATGAATTACTTTACCCAAATGCAGCATATTTGACTGAATACCCCATACATATAATTGTGTAGGAGCCATAGAATTAAAAACATGTATCTGATTGCCTGTTTATATATGCAGTCATTGTAGAACTTCTAATTTCAACATATAAAACAAAAGGTAAGGTATGTTATTGAATAATTAAGCATCCTAATTTTTCACAAATAATGAAACAGTTAAATTCATAAAAATTACCTAAGACTTTCCTTAACTCAAACAGACAAAGCTTATATTTGAGGATTTAATAAAAAGTTTCCAGCATTTTATGAATGTGATTTATCTACATACTAGAGGCCCAATGCACGAAATTCGTGCAAGAGTAAGCTTTCCTTCCCCCGGCTGCTGGCACCAGCTTCCCTCTGGCACCTGGAACCTGGGTTTTCCGCCAGCCACCAGCAGGCACCTGGGACCCGGGCTTCCCTCGCAGCCCCGGCTTCGTCCGGAAGGACATCCGGTCTACTTAGCATATTTTGCTTTTATTATTATAGATGAATCAAAAAAAGCATTAGAGAAGCTACTGGTAAAATCATAGGTATTTTTCTTCAGTTTTAAAGCAAAATTTAATATTGAATTTCATTGAAATAGCCAGCACTAGATGACTGCCAGTTTAGTCAGTAAATTAATATCATTTGCTACAACATAGAATGGAAATTCATTTGCATTTCATATATGTCTCATTTAGCTTACCATACACAGTAGACTTTCATTTTTATAGTTCTAGCAAGTAGTGTAACTTTTCTGAAACTAAAAATCACAGAGAAGGTCTCCTTCCTCTAATCCTTTCATGTAGCCATTTCTGACAAGAGTTTGTTGCCATATCTCAGAAGCCATGTGGGTGACAAGAAGCAAGACCATGCAGGTGAAGGGTCAGAGATAATTCGTACATAGTGCATGTTTTTTTGAAAGATTTTTTTCTAGTGGCAATGAATTATGTCTGGCTCATTAGTAATATGCTGTGAAGTGTTAGAGGAGGCTACTTATCATTCTAAGTCTGACTTTGAAGGAAAGGAGATCTTGACAACTTACATCAGTTCCTCAGAGAGAGGTGGCCACCATCCTCACTGTAGAAGTAGAGGAATGCATTTTCTTTTTTTTTTTTTAAATATATTTTATTGATATTTTACAGAGAGGAAGGGAGACCGAGAGTTAGAAACATCAATGAGAGAGAAACATCGATCAGCTGCCTCCTGCACATCTCCTACTGGGGATATGCCCGCAACCAAGGTACATGCCCTTGACCGGAATCGAACCCGGGACCCCTCAGTCCGCAGGCCGACGCTCCATCCACTGAGCCAACCCGGTTTCGGCAGGAATGCATTTTCTTAACTTTCTCACCACTAAAGAAGGGTGAGCAAGTTATCAATAGGCATCCTTTGTGGTGGGTCCGTGTGGGTGATTATAGTAGAAGTTGATATTTCAGTTTCCTCAGCACGATAGATGGAGCAAATGTTAGACATATATTCTGTACTAATTAATCCTTTATTTCTAATAGGTGGATTATAATGTTTCTTTATGATTTTAATTTTTCTTCTCCATCAACTGGTACTGATCATTTTGAACATATTTTTGCATACTTATTTTCATCTGTACATCTTTGTTGAAAAATCTGTTCACACATTTCCCCCGAGTTTCGCTTATTCTTAAGTTTGGAAAGACCATAATACATTGTTTTACATATCCTTTATCAGATGGACAATTTATAAATATTTTTCTCCTAGAGTCCAGCTTGTTTTTTCATTAACAGTGTGTTTCAAAGAGCAGAACTTTTTTTTTTTTAAATTTTGAAGTCCAATTTGTGAGGTTTTTGTTGTTGTTGTTGTTTTTTTCATGGCTTGTGCTTTTGGTGCCATATCTAAGACATCTTTGCCTGACTCAAGGTCAGAATTACCTTTTGTTTTCTTCTTAAAGTTTTATAGTTTTAGATTTTTACATTTATATATTTCACCCATTTTTGGTTAATCTTTATATCATGAGCTACATGTAGATCAAAGTTCACTTTTTTATATATGAATATTCAGGTTTTTTATACCATTATTGGAAAGGCTTTCTTCACTGAATTTCCTTAGCACTTTTGTTGAAAATCAATTGTCTATCTATTTGTGGGTCTATTTCTGCACTCTCTATTCTGTTCCATTGATTTGTTTTCCTGTCTCAATGCCAGTAGCATATCACCATGATTATCTTAACTTTATTGTAAGTCTTATTATATTAAGTAGTGATAGTTCTTTAACTCTGTTTTGTTCTTCCTCCTTCCACCACCAACCTCCAACTTGTTTTGCTTATTCTAGGTCCTTTACTTTGCCCTATGGATTTTAAAATCAGTTTGTGGGTTTCTACAAAACAACACCTAGTGTGATTTTGATTGTGATTGCATTGAATCTGCAGATCAACTTGGGAATTGATCAACAAAGAACAGTTTGTCTTTTTCCAAACAAACAACTGCAGCCCTAATTTGCCCACAGTACAGGGGTGGGCAAATTAGGATTGTAGTTGTTTGTTTGGACAAACTCTGTTCTTTATTTACACACAACTATAAACCTACATTTTTCCATCTTATATATCCCTCCATTTATTTAGGTCTGATTTCATTTCTTGTAGCAATGCCTTAATAGTTTTCAGTGTACAGGTTTTGCATTTCCTTTGTTAAATCTATCACTGAGTATTTCATGTTTTGGATGCTATTCTAAATGGTATTATTTTATTAGTTTAATTTTTAATTTGAACTAAAATTGATTTTTCTGTATTGATCATATATCCTCCAACCTTGCTAAACTCCTAGTAACAATTTTGTAGATTGATTGTTTTTTCATAGGTAATATTGTCTACAAATAGTTTTACTTTTTCTTTTCTAATCTTGGTGCTTTCTTTTCATTGCCTTATTGTGTTTACTAGAACCTCCGATGGTATGTTGAATAGAAGTGGTAAAGGTGGAGATCCCTGTTTTGTTGCTGGTCTTATGGGAAAAGCATTCAGTCTTTCAACGTTATGTTTGATATTAGCTGCAGGTTGTTGGTAGATCCCTTTCATCAGGATGATAAAGTTCCTTCTGCTAATTTTTATTTAACTTATTTTGTCTCTGATCTTTATTCTTTTTTATCTACTTTTGGTTTAATTCATGATACTTTTTCTACTTTTTAAAGTAAAAACTGAATCCACTGACTTGAGAAAAATCTGATTTTCTAATATTTAGTACTATGAATTCCCACAGTCCATATGAAACAACTGTGATTTCTTCTGTTGTTCAGTAGAGTTTTATAAATGTCAAATAGGTGAAGGTATTGTTCGTATCTTCCATATCCTTATTGATTTTCTGTCTATATTTTAAATCAGTTATTGACAGAATGGTATTAATTTCTGAGTATAATTTTGTATTTGTTCCATCAAAATTTTTTTTTGTATCTTAAGGATCTTTTATTAGGTGCATAAATATTTAGGACCAATATTTTCTCTTAATTAATTGACTGCTTTGTCATTGTGAAATGACCTTCCTGCTCCCTGGTAATATACTTGACTTTAAATTTATTTTAGCCACCCAAGCTTTCTTTTAAGTAGTATCAGCCTATATCTCTTTTCATAGTATAATTGATTTATTTCTTTATATTTAAAATATCTTTGTTTTAAATTTGTTATTTTTTTATTTTGTTCCATCATCATTTATCCCCTCTATGCCCTCTTCCACCTCCACCCACCCCCTGCCCCCTACAATCACCACACTGTTGTCCATGTCCATGAGTTCTCTCACTTTTTCTTTTTTTGCTTAATCTCTCCACCCAACACCCTCCCCAAAAAAGCAGTCTGCCTGCATTCTACATAGGAATCTGTCTCTGTTTTGCTCCATAGTTCAGTTTATGTCATTAAATTCCACATATGAATGAAATCATATGGTACTTATCTTTCTCTGATTGCCTTATTTCACTTATCATAATTTCTCCAGGTCCATCCATGCTGTCACAAAGTGTAAAATTTTCTTTCTTTTACGGCAGAGTAGTATTTGTTTGTGTAAATGTACCACAGCTTTTTTTGTCCACTCATCTACTGATGGGCACATGGGCTGGCTTCCATATATTGGCTATCCTATATAATAAAAGAGTAACATGCAAACTGACCCTAACAGCAGAACAACTGTGAATGACTGGCCACTATGACACACACTGACCACCAAGGGGCAGATGCTCAATGCAGGAGCTTCCCCCTGGTGGTCAGTGCACTCCCATAGGGGGAGCTCTGCTCAACCACAAGCCAAGCTGATGGCTGCCAGCACAGCGGTGGTGACAGGAGCCTCTCCCACCTCCTCAGCAGCACTTAGGCCTGCTCCCTGCTGGTAAGTGGACATCCCCCGAGGGCTCCTGGGCTGCCAGAGGGATGTCTGACTGCCAGCTTAGGCCTGATCCCCTCAGGGAGTGGGCCTAAGGCAGCAGGTGGTCATCCCCCAAGGGGTCCCAGACTGCGAGAGGGCACAGGCTGGGCTGAAGGGACCCCCCCACACACACACACAAGTGCACAAATTTTTGTGCACCAGGCCTCTAGTTGTAAATAATGCTCCAGTGAATATAAGGGTACATATATTCTTTCAAATTAGTGTTTCGGGTTTCTTTGGATAAATTCCCAGAAATGGAATTGCTGGATCATGAGACAGTTCCATTTTTAACTTTTTGAAGTAACGCCATATTGCTTTCCACAGTGACAATCCACAGTCTGCATTTCCACCAACAGTGCATGAGAGTTCCCTTTTCTCCACATCCCCACCAACACTTATTGTTTGTTGATTTATTGATGGTATCCATCCCTGCAGGAGTGAGGTGATATCTCATTGTGGTTTTAATTCGCTTTTCTCTGATGATTAGTGATGTTGAGCATCTTCTCATATGTCTAATGGCCATCTGTATGTCCTCTTTAGAGAAGTGTCTATTCAGGTCTTTTGCCCATTTTTTAATTGGATTGCTTTTTTGTTGTTGTTGTTGAGCTTTATAAGTTCCTTATAAATTTTGGATATTCATCTTTTATCAGATGTATCATTGGTGAATATGTTCCCACATTCATTGGGTTGTCTTTTCATTTTGACAATGGTTTCCTTTGCTGTGCAAAAGCTCTTTGGTTTGATTAGTCTCATTTGTTTATTTTTCCTTTTGTTTTCTTTGCCTGAGGAGGTATATCAGAGAAAATATTGCTATAAGACATGTCTGAGATTTTACTGTCCATGTTTTACACTAGGATTTTAATGTAGTTGAGTCTTAACATTTAAGTTTTTAATCCATTTTGAGTTTATTTTTGGGTGCAGTGTAAGATGGTGGTCTAGTTTCATTTTTTTACACGTATCTGTTCAATTTTCCCAGCACCTTTTATTGAATAGACTATTTTTAGTCCATTGTATATTTTTGCCTCCTTTGTCAAATATTAATCGAATATATAAGGCATGGATTTATTCTTGGGCTCTCTATTCTGTTCCATTAATCTATACGTATGTTTGTTTTTTATGCCAGTACCATACTATTTTCATTACTATGGCCTTGTATTGTAGTTTGATATCAGATAGAGCGATTCCTCCAAATTTGTTCTTCTTTCTCAAGATTGCTGTTGCTATTCTGGGTCTTTTGTGATTCTATACAAATTTTTGAAACATTTGTTTTAGTTCTGTGAAATACTCCATTGGTATCTTGAAAGGAATTGTGTTGAATCTGTAGCTTGATTTGGGTAGCATGGACATTTTAATCATGATAATTCTTCCTACCCATGAATCAGGTATATGCTTCCACTTATTTGTATCTTCCTCAATTTCTTTCCTCAGTGTCTTACTGAGACACTGAATTTTCTGAGTACAGCTTTTTTGCATCCTTGGTTAAACTTATGCCTAGGTATTTTATTCTTTTTGAAGCAATTGTGAATGGTATTGGTTTTTTAGTTTCCCTTTCTGATAGTTCATCATTAGTGTATAAAAATGCAACTGATTACTGGATATTTATTTTGTATCCTGCTACTTTACTGAAATCATTGATCAGTTCTAGTATTTTTTTGATGGAATCTTTAGGGTTCTCTATATATAATATCATGAAACCTATGTAATTTTTTAACCAATGTCACCCCCAATAAATTTAATGAAAAAAAGGAATATCCACCTTTATTGTCTTTAGCACCTGTACCTAAAAGCCATCTACTTTTATTCCCTGCTAGTTCTTATTGCATGTGATCTCTGAGTCCAAAAAATAAAGTCCTTGGTCAAAGGCACCAGATTCTAATTAGCTGCCTGTTGAGTATCACAAACTAAAAAGCTTGGAACCTCTTTCTAGAAGACATTGATTCTTGTTTTGGCTCTGCCGCAAGAGTTATGAGGGCATGAACAAGTCACTTAACCTATCTCTCCGTCTGCCCTGACCTTTATTCCCCACCACTCTTCCATATTATCGCATATTTTCTGAATTCATTCTATTCTTTGGAGCACTGGAAATGTATCACCAGTATTTCTCAACCTCATACTCTCCTTTCTGTCTTCCTTTTTCATTATTTAAATGACTACTGACTAGTTTACTATGTAATTGCAAATTGGAAGGTTTTTCCCGAGTCTTACCATTTTGGCAAATTGTTAAGCTATGATTATTATAAGATCCATAGATTTCTTTTACAAATGAAGAATAAGAGTTCATTTTCCTTCTTCAGGGTGGTATTTTGTTTTTAACATAAATAACAATACTTATCCATAAATTAGTCAATCCTAAAACATTTTGCTATGCAGTTGGCTAGTTCATGTCAGTTTCAGGATGCAGCTGAAGTTATTAAAATTTAGATACTATATGTAACTCCCTCCTTCCCATCTTTCCATCATGTATTACGGATTGACAGAAATAAAATTGACTTGGCTTTAAGAATTCTTATATGGTACTTAATGACCAAAGAGTAAGAACAGTGTCAATTTAGTTAACCTAATATTTGTGAAACAACTAATGGAATAATGTGTGGGATTAGGGAGGGGATGTAAAATTGAAGGTTATTGCTATTCTTAATTTATTGCTGAGGGGAATCAATCAAGAATAATAAATAGGTTTTTATGTTTAGATAAGTCTTTAAAAATACAGATGTAGCTGTGATGGAATATATGCTGCATCCAAGGAGAAATATGAAATTGGTACCTTACAAGCAATAAAACTGATATGTGAAGATGAATAAAGGCCAGTACTTTTAATTGAGTCATGACAAAAATACAATGACAAACCTGAATATGTCTTTCAAAATCTTCAAAGGAAGACTTTGAAATAGAATAAATAATTCTTTTTTTAAAAATATATTTTATTGATTTTTTACAGAGAGGAAGGGAGAGAGATAGAGAGTTAGAAACATCGATGAGAGAGACATCGATCAGCTGCCTCCTGCACATCTCCTACCGGGGATGTGCCCGCAACCCAGGTACATGCCCTTGACTGGAATCGAACCTGGGACCTTTCAGTCTGCAGGCCGATGCTCTATCCACTGAGCCAAACCGGTTTCGGCAAGAAATAATTCTTGATCATTTGGGTATATGGAATTTGTTAGAAATATATGCATTATTGTGTTCATTCTAGTAACCAAAATATTCAGCCTCATTGTTCATCTATCTACAAATTTTTATATTCATGATAAGGAAATTAAAAAAATTGTTTAAGTGAAAAAACTTAAAGTGAGAAAAAATTTTTTTTCAAAAGATTTCATATAAGCAGAATGCTTTAGGAATGTGAGAGAAATCATCTCACATACACATAAAAACATATAAAACCTTGCATTAAAGTAATCAGACAAAGCTAATGATAGAAATGTGTATGTAAAGATAACTTTGAATTACACATTTAGTGGAAATATCTGAAAGGTAAATTTAGTGTTTTTTATTATCAAATCTCAGCTTTTAGTGTTCTTTTATAATGTAGTTTCAGCTTTTATTGTTTGTGTATTAGTTTCCTATTGAAGATTAACAAGTTACTAAAAACTAGTGGCTTAAAACAATACAAATTTATTGCCTTACAGTTGTAGAGATCAGAAATCCAAAATGAATCTCAGTGGGCTAAAATCAAGGAGTTGGCAGAGTTGTGTTCCTTTCTGGAAGATCTAAGAGAAAATGTAGTTTTTACCATTTTCAGCTTCTAGAAGCTGCCAGTATTCCTTGGCTCATGGCCCCCTTCTGTTTCCAAAGCTTAGCAATATTAAATAGTTCTCACAATCATTCCAACACTCACTCGTCTGCCTTTCTTTTCAATACCTAAGAACCTTGTGGTTGGATTGGGCCCACCGGGAACATCTAGGTATCTTCCCATTTTAAGGTCAGCTAATTAGCAACCTTAATTACATCTGCTACCTCGATTCCCCTCACGTCAAGTAACATATTCACAGGTTCTGGAAATTAGGACATTTGGGAGACTTATTCTACCTATCACAGTCCAGGAACAGAAAGATGAGAGTTTCATAAATTTTTAGAGACTGGTAAGTAAATGGCATCCGAATTCTGGCATTTACTACTGTCATTTTCCAAATTTTGGCATTACTTTAGTTGGCAGGCCTTTTTCTCTTTTTACTTCAGTGAAATAAAAATTTTACATTTGCATTTTTATTTCTAATTTCTCTAAATATCCATCCATTCAGTCAGTCAAGCAACTAACCAAGCAACCAAAAAATAATGTCTACTATAGTATATGAAGGGAACCCTGGTGAAAATACGGCTTAATTAAAGATACTGGCTTAAATTACCCTATGAACCACAGAATAGCTTCTGCCCTTAAGTAGCATACTCTGCTAACTGCATTCCAAGAGCCCCTTCATATGATGATTGATTTTTAAGCAGAGATGTCAAAAAGGTTTGGGAATAATTTTATGCACCTTGGTTGTTCTTTTCCATGGCTTTTCCTCAGTCCCCATCATGCAACTAACAAAACTTTTAATATCTGTCTTTTAACAAACTAATGCCAGAAAAAAAGCATATAATTAAGACAATATGTTCCCTTTTTTTTGTTTTTACTCAGTTTCTTTTTCTTCTTGTAAAAGACCTCATAAAAATGTACTGTGTACTTTGTGTGGTTCTGTCAGGTCAGGAAAACATTTAGTAAGGGGTTGGAAGTTTGATCAATTTCATATTGTAAATTCCAGGATTCTTCCCAGCTTTCAAAATAAAGGAAACAGGATTTAGCCCACTGACAGTAGGGTTGACAGAAGACTTATTGCTAATCTTTCAGTATACAAAAGAGCATTGTGTTAGTGAGAGTGAGCAGGTGTTCTTTGTTTCAACGCAGTAGGACAGGAAGCGTTGATATTAAATCAAAGAAGTAATTTAAGCAACCTCAAGTGAATTGAACACTGGAAAATGTTACTAAAAGGGCTGCAGATTTCTCTCAGAAAAAATCATCCAATTTATCTTTTCCATACACTGAAAATATAGGGACTCTGATAGTGGAAAAAATATATGCTAGTTTTTAACATCCTATATAATAAAGAGCTAATATGCTAATTAGACTGGATGGTGGAACGACCTTCCAGAACAACCAGTGGACGGGGGTGGAGCCGCAGCTGAGGAAGCCAGGACTGTGAAGGCCTACCCTTGCAAGAATTTTGTGCATTGGGCCTCTAGTGTGCTAAATAAAAATTTACTGAAATGAAGTAAATTCAGTTAGCCCTTTCACAACACATACTCTCTCAAGGAGGTACTCAAAAGTTTCATAAGAAACAGTCACTGTGAATCTTTGCTAAACTGTAAAAACTCTTGTCAGTTGAATGAGAAAGAGAAAGATGTAAACCGAATCAAGGTTTCTCATAGAAATACCTATACTCCTCTGGAGAGATGGTCACTTGGCCATTTCCTTAAAATACCCTGTGTCTCAAGGATATCCGCTTGTCAGCAAAAATGATTTTTAATCACAAATCGAAACAGGATTCCAGCTAATAACATTTTTCTTTCCTTCTTTCTCTTATTTTAAGGATGTATTTTTAATGCCAATTCATCTCTTACTTGAATGTTAGAATGTCTGACCACACACTGAGTCTTATGACTCCCACAGCTCAGTAGAAGGGCATTATTCTTTACTTAAAAGTATGAAAATTTGATTGTCATTTATTGGCTTAAAAGCATCTTTTGACTGCATGTTATGGGATGACATACAAACTCCTTAACTAAACACATTCTTTTACAGTCTATTCCTAGACTTCTTTATTGGTCTCATCCGTCAGTACAACCTTCTCATTTCCTTAACCTCTTCAACCTACCTGGTCATATGCTCATTCTGCTATGGCTTTGAACACAAGGTTCCTTCTTTCCAGCTAAAGTGATCTTGTCCATCTTGCCCAGTCTTGCTCATGTAAGAATTAAGTGAAGTCTTCCCCTATTCCTCAAACAGATTTCTTCGTCAAGCCATTGTAGTCTGACCTCACCTAAATTTTCTCTTGCTGGAGATCTCTCGTGACTTCTCTTTTAAGCCAAGCAATAGCCTCCCCACCCTGACTGTGCTTGACCATTCGGCCAGTTTCTACTCCCTGAAACAGAGCCAACCGTGAATATAGTGGCCCACAACCTCCCAGTTTTTCATCTGCTTTTCCTTGGCCTCTGGTCTCAGTTATAGAGTTCTTTTCCTTTTCCTAATCCTTAAAAGCTATGTTCCACAGGGTTCTCTCTCCTTACCTTTTGATGAGATAGAGAATTGGCATGGCAGAAAATGTAATGAGCATTTGCATTGGTTCAAGTTCTTTTCATGGCAAACAGTGGACACTGACTGAGGGTCAGCCCAGGGAACAAAGAAAGAGCTGACCTGTCTGGCTTGGAGGAAGGCGTTGAGAACTAAAGGTAGAGCTGAGAATGTCAGCATCAGCATGGTGTGCCCTTTTCTAGGGCGCCACTCTTAGAATGGTTCCGTAGCAATGGCCCCATGTATTTATGTCTCAGGCCCTTCCCATGTGTTTGGCTTTGTAAATCTTAAGTGTTCTTTTAGGCTCCCAAATGAGTCAGACATTCTTCTATGTGAGTCTGTCCTGATTCCTTGAAGAATTGCTCATGGTACTCATCTTTGAGATAGAATTGTACCAGATGTGTTTCTCTATTATTTTACTACTAGAGGCCCGGTGCATGAAATTCATGCACAGGTACGGTCCCTAGGCCTAGCCAGTGATCAGGGCCAATCAGGGCCTTCTGGCTGCCGGCTGGGGCCTTCCTTTGTTGTGCGTCGCCTCCTGGTGGTCAGCTCACATAATAGCGAGCAATCAGACTCCGGTCTCCAGGTCAAACTCCCAAGGGGACACTTTTCATATTAGCCTTTTATATATATAGATAAGACTACAGTGCAACTATTTTGCTTCCTCTCGGCTGCTTATGGGAAAAGGCAGAGAATAGTTTACCTAGCTCTAGAACTCATCTAGCCCCTCTCAGTTCTTCTAGATTCTCCCCCCCCCCCCCCACTAGTTTTTTAGTTTTTCAGGTCTTTGTTAAAATTCAGTTTATAAATTTAGAAAGACGTATTTATAGGTCACAAAGTTCAACTAATTTTATATCTACACCAATGCATGTGATTTGACTTTAAGTAATTTATCTAAATAGGAAGGAAAACAGTGGAGAGGTGCGTGCTTGTGCAAGTATATTTTATTTTTTACTTCACCCCACTTTATTTATTTATTAAAATTAAATTCTTTTTTTATAACATACATATATATATATATATTAATTTAAATTCTTTATTGTTTAAAGTATTACATGAGTCTCTTTTTTCCCCCACTGACCTCTCCCCGGCCACCCTCACCCCCAAGCAGAAGCCCTCACCCCCCTACTGTCTGTGTCCATTGGTTTTGTTCATATGCATGCATACAAGTCCTTTGGTTGATCTCTTACCCCCATACCCCCTCCCTTCCCTCATAGGTTGTATAGTCTGTTCGATGCTTCTATATCTCTTGTTCTATTTTTGTTCATTAATGAGGTACCATCTCACTCCTGTCAGAATGGCTAGCATCAACAAACGACAAGTACTAGAAAGAATGTGGAGAAAAAGGAACCCTCCTTCACTGCTGGTGGAAATGCAGCCTGGTGCAGCCACTGTGGAGAACAGTATAGCGTTTCCTCAAAAAATTAAAAATGGAACTCCCATTTGACCCTGTGATCCCTCTTCTAGGAATGTATCCCAAGAAAACAGAAACACCAATCAGAAATGATATATGCACCCCTATGTTCATAGCAGCACAATTTACAATAGCTAAGATCTAGAAACAGCCTAAGTGCCCATCAGCAGACGAATGGATTAGAAAACTGTGGTACATCTACACAATGGAATACTATGCTGCTGTAAAAAAGAAGGAGTTCTTGCCATTTGCAACAGCATGGATGGAACTGGAGAGCATTATGCTAAGTGAAATAAGCCAGTCAGAGAAAGATAAATATGACATGATCTCACTCATTTATGGAATATAATGAACAACATAAATTTAAATTCTTTATTGCTTAATGTATTACATAAGTCTCCTTTTAAGAGAAAGATCTTTCTGGACCCCATATGCTCTAAATATTATGAATATACATATACTTACACTTCATTTTTAAGTTTTTTTCTCCCTGTAAATTAAATTTGACTGAATTTTAAACAAAATCTAAAAATCCATTTGATATTTTTCATTACACCTTAGCAAAGATGACAAGCAGTGTTGACATTTTATTATGAAGAAGATACATTGGCTTTCAATTTAAGATAAGAAATCATAAAATGTGTTGTCATGCTAAGTGACAAGACATTTAAAGTGTTGCTGACAAAAATAAAATAGAAGACTGAGTGTGAATAGAAAGGTTAAGATAAAAGGATAGAAAAAAAACTGTGTTGCTAAGTAATATAAGAAGCTATTTTGTACAGAGATACAATTTAATTTAGATGCAAACCTACAATACAGAAGAATCCTTAGTAAATTTTTATGTTAAATATTTTAATTGTACAGTCAACATCAGAGACACCTCTCTGAACATGAACTAAGTCCTTTGAAACAGAACTATTTATCATTAAATAAAATTCTTCAAGCACTTATTTACTTGTAAAAGACTTATGCAGCAAAACCCTGTTAATGTACTAGTGAAGATTCTACCAAATGCTGTAACAAAGAAATGGCATCATTGCAGTTGTTTCAAACAATAGCGCCTATGTAGCAGGTTAGTATGGGTGCGCCTGCCAGATGGGTAGATTTCCTTCACATGGTGGGTGACCCGGGCTCTGGTTTTCCATTTTATGGCGCTCCCTTCCCTGGGCATCGGAGTCCTCTGCATTTGGCTAGCAGTTTAGTAAAGAAGGATGAAGGTATATCTGTATCTTAATCATCTTTCCCCAAAGGGACACTTACCAGTTCTCTTCAGATTCCGTTAGCTAGAAGCATGTCCCTACTTAGATGCAAGGGGAGCTGGAGAATATGGTCCTCGCTGCCTCTGTGCTTCCCAGCAGCAGTTCTACATGAGTGGGAACGTGAGTCCCGGTAGCCAGTCAGATGACCTGCCGCAGTTTATCCCTATAGCCAAGGGTGACAACCGTGTTACCCTTTCTCCTACATACGTGTTTGCTTCAATTCAAGGGAAACAACCCAAAGTCTCTTCCTGTCCTTACATCCAGTCCAAAGTCCAACATCTCCCTGGGGTCCCGCTTGGGCTCTTTGCAGCCTCATGACCTGTGCACTGAAGTTCAAGTTAACAGCCCCCTGCTCCACCTCCCCTCCCCGCCTGTCCGAGCACAAACCCAGTACACCGCAGTGAAGCAGGGGCAGGAGGGTGGCAGTTAAGGTTCCCGTTAGAATAGTGGTGAAGTGGAAAGGCATCAGGATAACTGTCCCCGACAGCAGAGGAATCCTGCCGTGGCAGGCACTGTGAGGACACCCTGGCCATGTTCATGTTCACTTGATTGAAGAACTCCTTTGTCCTGATTCTCCTTGACCCTTTGGGCTACCTACAGTGAGAGCATCTTCCTTGACCTATCATCATCCAAGGCTACGTCATGTCAAGGACAATGACCACTTTCTGCTGGTGCCATTGGGGAACCTGGAAGCCACTTTACAGGACATACTTAAGGCTACGTTTGGGGTTCATTTGCAAGTACAGTTCTTTTGAAACAGTGGATTTAGAAACACTAGCAATAATAGATCTGTGATATATAGGAATAATTCGTATCTGTGAACCTCTGTTTGTTGCATGTGCCAGTGTTTATAACTTTATCAGTCAGAGAGTGTCCAGAAAAACAAGACAATTCCAGGTCTTTCCAATAGAGAAAATTTAACACAGGAATTAGCTACACAGGTGATAGGACGGAGCAGGCAAACAAATGATGGTGAATAAACTCGGACACTAATGAAATCAGAAAACTGCTGTACCCCCTAGGGATAGAAGGGCAATAGGAGGAAGTGATATTACCAGATATTACCTGAGCTCTTAGCTCTGATAAGAAGAGCATGTGAGCTATTTGAGGGACTGAGCCATTTATATTTTTTTCATCTTTGTGTGTCTCCACATCATGAACACTTGAATGTTTGTTTATTTGAACAGAGTTAAGTAGCAAATCCTTCCACTGACTTCATTTAGAATTACCCATCAGAGAGCTGAAATGTGGCAGAAATTATGGCATTCATTCCTGGGATGATCCTTCAATAGTGGTTCAGCTGCAATTAGCTACTTTGGGACCTTGTTTAGTTAACCCATCATTGGCATTTAGAGAGTGAGAAATTGTCAGAAGTTTTTATTTAAATATTCTCTTCCTGTAAAAGACTTTTAGAATTTGGAACAAAACCAACTTTTTATAAACATAGAAAAGAGAATTACAAAGAAATAAAGTCTCATGTCAAAATACTTTGAAAGGAAGGAAGGAAGGAAAAAGAGAGAGAGGGAGGGAGAGAGAGAGAGAGAGAGAGAGAGAGAGAGAGAGAAGGGAGGGAAGGGGGGAGAGGAGGGGAGGGGAGGGGAGGGGAGAGGAAAGCTTTCTTGAATGGCTGGGGCAAGTAGCAGCGATAGCTCCAGAAGATATCTAGCTCTTATTCTTTGATCCTTTTTAGGACTCATCTTCTAAATCAGGGGTCCTCAAACTACGGCCCGCGGGCCACATGCAAATACAAATATTGTATTTGTTCCCGTTTTGTTTTTTTACTTCAAAATAAGATATGTGCAGTGTGCATAGGAATTTGTTCATAGTTGTTTTTTTTTAAACTATAGTCCGGCCCTCCAACGGTCTGAGGGACAGTGAACTGGCCCCCTGTTTAAAAAGTTTGAGGACCCCTGTTCTAAATTGATAATGATATCCCTTTGTCTACTGGTTTGAGCCAAAAAGTTTCCACTTACTTTCATTTGCTGTTATTTAAGCAAGAATCTGTAAAATATTACATCGGATATTTTAGCAGTCAAAAGAAGAACTTATTCTAGAATATGATTATAATTTTTCAAAACATCACAATTGCCATTTAATCTGTTCTTGGATGTGCCTTTATATGTTCAAGGGTGCAAATATGCTGGATTCAATTTAGCTGTGGCTTTTAGAACAGGCTTAAGAAAAGTCTCAAAATAGTAGGTACATTTAACAACTTGGAAGTTGAGAATAGTTTGAGAAGCTTTTTGGACTGTGTTGCCTTTCCTAGAGAGAAAAAGAGCCTTGCTGGAAGATTTCTCAGTGAATATTCCACTTATACATAGAAATGAAGATTTTTTTTAATTTGGCAGAGCATGTCAAATTCAACTGTCAGGTTGTACTTCAGCACCATAGTACCATACCTGAGCATGTTAGAATTCTTCCATTTACACAGAGATTTCAGGCTTACTTACTTTTCGCATTGGTTTAAAGTAGGAATTATTTAAAATACAGTGCACTGCATGTCATGTCATTATTGTTTTCTTTCAGAAGTTAGTGTTCCCATTTTAAAATACCACTGTAGGCTTGGGTTTTGGCTGCGTCTAAATAGTGTCATGACTGACTGAGAAGGAGAAAAGGCATTGTTTAATCTGTTCGGCACCTAACATCTGAAGAGGAAGTTTTTCTTCCTTGGGGTAGCTCTGTGGACCTCTGGTGTTGAGAAATAATCACGTGGTTTGGCAGTTTTACCAAAAATAATTACTTTGTTTTAGTCATTATAACATCATCTTTGTAGTTTTGAAAACATGTAGTCAGGGGGGAAAAATTCCTCTTTGATATTGACCTACAGCAGAAAATGTGCTATGCTCAGTCTCTTCTACCTCTAATTGAGTTGATTTTCCTTAATACTGTTTCACAGTGAAAATATTAAAACACGAGGAGTATTTTTGCTGCTTAAAATAATTGGTTTTTCTTTTTTAAGCATGCTACCTGTAATTTCAAAGCATATTTCTTTCTGAACTACTTTGCCCTCAGGAATTTAGAGTGTTCTTGAAATTATAGGTGTCTATTAAGTATTTTTCAACTGTCAATTCAACTGTTGTCATTGTGCTATTAATTCATTATAAAGTGATACAGGAAGAAAAGTTGTGTTTGTTTTTTTTTTTTAATCCTCACCTGAGGATATGTTTTTATTGATTTTTAGAAAGAGATGAAGAGGAGAGAGATAGAGAGAAACACCAATATGAGAGAGAGAAACATCAATTGACCAGCTCCAGTATGCACCCCAACCTGGGATGGAACCCACAAACTAGTAATGTGCCCTGACCAGGATTTGAACCAGCAACCTTTTGGTGTAGGGAATGACGCTCCAACCTTTTGAGCCACCTGGCCAGGACAAGAAGAAAACTTATGTGATAATATGAAAACACATATTTGTCCAAAAGATAAATGAGTCTGTGTTGGACCTGTCTGCTGTGGTGGGAGTGAAATGGTGTATTAGGCAGGTTTTGGCAAGGCACCTGCTTTTCAAACAGGAAAATGTACAGAAAAGATTTCAGTTCCAACTCTTAGACACTTTGTATTATGCACTTAAATGTTTTCTTTTTTTTTTTTGTCTCCTACAGGTCATATTGTACCCAACTTCCAATAGCTCCAAGTCAGCAGAGTTGCACCAAATGATAGTTCCAAAAAATAGCCAGGATTCTGACTTAAAAATCAAATTGGCAGTGCGAATGGATAAACCGCCACATATGAAACATAGTGGGTGAGTGTATGCTTGATTTTTTTTTCTGTTGAATTATTGGATTTCATTTCAGTGTATCACTTTTGAAAATTTACTGAGAGAGCCAGGATATCAGGCTTTTACATGGATTTCTACCCCCACCCCCAAATGACATACGTAGGTTAACTTAATTTTTTAAACCTGTGGACACCTTCAGAGCCAAGTATATATGGTTATTTAGTCAATATAACTGTTTGCATCGCTAAGATAATATTGGCACTTGATTGCATTGGTATTACACATCACTTATATTGATAAAGAACAGTGATATATGGAGATAATGTCTAAGTAATACTTCTCAAGATACAATACTACTTGAGACAAGCTTCACATTCACATCCCCAGGAATAAACTCACATAGAATATACTAAACCTAAAATGTGGTTCAGGTATAACTCAGGAGGCTGTATATATTTTGATAGGCGAGATCCAGTGTGGGATTGAAAAACTCAATCCATGGAGGAAACAGAAGTGCGGGGACTACCTCCTGGGGTTGCCATGGGGCAGAGTCATCTCGGCCAGGGCTCATGTCCCCTTGTTGCTGGTGAGGTAACAGGACTGAACTCATGAGTGCAATAAAACGGATTTTTTAAAAACCCAGATCTTTCTCAGGTTCACACTTCAGGACTCAGTACAACCAAATCCTAACATAGGGGTGTTAGCCATTAGGAAGGAATGTGACCATTTTTCTTAAATGGGTGGGCAGTGTATGTAGAAGCAGAACTAATCTCACGGAGGGCAACAGTAACCTGGGTAGCTCCCATGATGGCCTCTTTAACGTAGTAATGCAAAGTAAAGACTGCGGCTCAGCTCATAATGCAGTTGGAAGTCCTGGGATTTAATATTTAGAATTCTCTCACTCACCCATCTGCCTGCTCACCAGTGATGGATGCAGCAATGTGTCTTGAGCACTTACTCTGTTGAAACCAGAACAGACCTCAGTGAGGTACCAGGCGAGGCCTAAAAGAAGTGGCTCGTCAGGGATTCAAGCTCATCTACAAGTAATTCTAACACTGAGTCATAAGTGCTGTCAGGGAGGACTGAGAACTGGGAGACATCTGTGTGGTTCCAGCTGCAGTTAGTCCTGAAAGTCTCATAAGACAGCTGACCTTTGAGATGAACTCTGACGTATTAATTCAGCAGGTGGGCAGTGGGGAGGAAGGGCATTCCAGTCACATGACAGAGCATGTATATGGGCAGGAGTTGTGGGTGATAATGTCATATGAAAGAGCATGTACGTGGGAAGCGTTGCGGATGATAATGACACATGACAGAGCATGTACGTGGGCAGGAGTTGCAGATGATAATGTCATATGACAGAGCATGTACGTGGGCAGGAGTTGCAGATGATAATGTCATATGACAGAGCATGTACGTGGGAAGGAGTTGCGGATGATAATGACAAGTTTGGTGCAACTTTAAGATTAGGGAGTTTGAGTACTACTCTAAAGTGATGTAGCATAATTAAGAATATTATAATTTTCTTAATATTCTTAATTATAGTTTATAATGGTCATTCACAAATTATTTAATACCAGTGTTGGGCGTAATGATAATGATCAACCAAATTGAAAGCTTCCAGCATTGCTATAATAGGGTTTATCCCTGTGGGCGGGGACAGTATAGCGCTTTACCACCAGTTCAGGCCTCTCAGTGCCTGGGTGGTAAGTTTTAAATATCACCCTTGTGTACAGCTGTATATGAGAAAACATAACTTGACCTACATATAACTGTATTCATATTTTCCTGAGGTGCTTCATAAATAGATTTCACTGAACTTAATTACATTTAAGAAGAGAAACTTAACTATAATCTTTTTTCCCAAGTGCTCTATCACATGCCTAAGCAATAATTGAATAGGAGCACATAGTAGATTAATAGCACTCTGCTTTCAGACTGAATTGTAGTCTGTCAATAATTCATCTTATAATGAATAATTAACAGATGAATAATGAATAATTGAAAAAGAGACAACTCAAGTTAAAATTAATATATCTTTAAAATACGGCAAACTCTTACAGATAGAGTCATCAAGTAGATTAAATAGAAGGGTTATGGGCCTTTGTCTTCAGAGCATTTTCAGAAGTAGCCTTTGAAATCCTTTTGGGCTTTAGTCATGAAACCTATTTTCTGTTTTAATATGGCGGGCACATGTATATCTTTCTCATGTGAACGGTTTTAACACTTATTCTATGTTTCACTCATTTGTCACATGTGGCCCCTGTATTGTCCCTAATAAATGTTTTTATCAGTGTTATCTATATTTTTATATGTGTTCCCAGATAGAGGCTGAGCTTCTCAGACCTGTCTGAGCCCCAGTGCCTCCACAGTGTGCGATCAGGGACAGATGTGAATAATGAAAGCAGTGTGCTCTGTAGAGTTTTCAGGGAAAAGTAGTGGGATGGAAGTAAGCTGAAACTGAAAGGGTTCTAAGCATAATTTATACAGAATAGAGTATAAATTTAATGTGAAAAATGCCTAAGATAAGTGAAATAAGTGGTGTTTGGTTTGCAACTGTTTACATTACATGACCTATTTTTGAAGCAGAAAAAAATATATATCTGGTTCAAATCTCATGTTTCTAATAACTAATCAGTCCATGACTGTGTACATTATAGTTTATAAAAATAGAATTAACTACATGCAAATGAAAATAAATGTTTAATTTGGATAAAATAAGCATAATTATGATTTCATTATTTTAAAATCTAATTAGACATTACCACAAGACATATTTGGTAAAATACATTTTAAAAAGCGTTCATTTATTCTTTTGGAGTATGTCATATAAAGTAATTATATAAACTAACTCCTATAAATCTGTTAAATGAATTACCAGCTAGATTTTGAATGGTTAAATAATTCATATCCAGCTTTTGAATTAATTTGCCTGCTTTCTTAGGTAGCTGGAAGACAGCCGTGTTCTTGAACAAATGGGCTATCCTTTAGCATAGCCTAGTGGCTAAGTAACAGTATTAACTTAAATCTCAGAAATACTATCCCCGTTTTTATTAAATAACATTTTCCTAATTCAAATGATATTTTCTAAACCAAAAGAAAGGCAAAATACAATGGAACTCATAAAACAAATGACTGTTAGGACAATTAAATCTGCATTTGAAAAGGAGGAAGAAAATTAAATTGGCCATCACAAATATGTGGAGGCATTTTGACCAGGACCGATCAGAAATCTGCAAGCAACTGGTTATCTTATAGTTAAAAATGGAATGAAAATTTCATGACTATAGAACTATAGAATACTTATGCAGTTAAGAATTGGTAAGATAAAATTGTAGTTTTATCACTGTCATATGAATTTCCTTTTTATGTAGATCCATAAACGTGTTAAATTAATAGAAGTATTGAAATACTTTGAAATTGTCATATATGAAGTCTCCATTTAATTTACATCACAAGGGTAAAAAAGGCACTGGGCCCACCTCTTGCTGTAGGGGAGGGACAGCAGTTCAGCTCCCGACAGGGAGGACTGGGCCAGCACCAAGCAGGCTGCATTTCTGTATCCTGCTCTCCCAGAGAGAGGGCCAGCCAGGCACTTCCGGCTGGGCTGTCATGCCCACGGAAACTTGTAGTCACATACTTAAGATTCAGGCAGGGCATTTGCTCATAAAGTGAAATCACTGCACTCTAATAAAGTTGCAGTGTTTTATTTCTGATTTAAGGTTTGTGATCTTCAACTCATTTAAGGGACAGTCTGATGGCCGAGGGAAGGAAAATCTTATTTTTTTCAGGATGGAATTTTCCTGGAGGGTCCAGGCCTTACAGAAAGGACGAGTCTGCTTTTTTTCCCTGGAAAAATGGATTCCTCATTTTAAATCAACCTTTTAAAATGATTTCCCCACACATTCTTCTCTGAAATAACCATGTATTGGCATCGGTCCTTCACCTGAACCTATATTTAGCTGTGTTTGCATTCCCAATTTGAATTTCCCTCATTTTGACTTATCCTGATTTCACAGAAAACCCACTTCTTGTTGCCTTGTCAAAACTTCTGACAAAGTGTCTGCTAGGTTCTTCATACAGAATTGATTTTTTTTTTCTCCAAATACAACTTCTCTTCAGAAGAGAAGTCCGTCTGTGGTACTCGATAATCAACACTGATATAGTCATTGTAGAATGATAAAAAGAGGAAGTCGAAAAGCCAACTTTCTTTTTCTAAATACCTTCATATTTAGGTCATTTTCTGTTTGCTAACTTAAGTCATTGAGAACTCCGTTTTTCATTTTAATTTACTAGTGATTGATAAATTATGTGATAATGATAGAAACATTTTCAGACTTTACTCCTTTGCAGAACTTCTCTGATTGTTCCCGTAATAAATTAGCCCTTAATGTTAACTTGAAATGTGGCTTTCCATTCAGCACCCTTTTACTCTCAAGATTTTCCCCAGGGGAGTAACATCTTAATTATTTTCTTCTTTACTTTTCATGCCTCAAATAACTGCTTTCTTTTGGATTTAGACCCCTTAAATGCCACATCTGAGCATCTTAAACAAAGGCACTTTAGGGCCAAAAATTAAAGAGGGAATATGAGGTCTTTTTTCTTTATTTTCTTTCAGAAACCACAGGCCATATCATAGCTTATCTTAATTAAGTTGGGGTACATATTAAAAAATTATGGTGAAAACTATTCAGGAACATTGTACAATTTTATAATGACTTTACAATTATAGACTAGTTTCATTTTCTTAATCCATGCCTTACTATACAATTTTTGTAGTATGTACTGACACAGTGATACTTTTTATTCTTTTGCACACATCCGGAAATTTTAAAATATTAACCCTGAGTTAACAAGCACAAATCTTTGGCTTGTTGAATGCACTTTGGGAGGTCACGAAAAATTTGGACATTATTTAAAGATGTTGATTCTTCCTTCATTCCTCTGATACCTGGAGCTGAATTGCGGCCCGTGTTTTGGTCTTAGCCAAAAGGTGCCAGGCGAAGAGATGCTGTGAGAGTTTAAGAAGTGAAAGGTGAAGATGGTGCATATGGGCAGGCTAAATAGCCATGTCAGATGGCGATTAAAGAAAAATGGAATTTGTTTAAGGAAAGGGGATAGGAGATGGGATATCCAAATGGAAGGGCTGCACAGCCCTGAGCCAAGGGGACTTTGGGTGGATGATGGCAACACCCTGGAGCTGGAGTTTCATCCTTATATGGAATCACTGGCCTGAAACACTTGTCAGCGGAGGGTCTGCAGCCTGCGCTGGTGGGCTTGGAATGCAGGTGGGCAATCATGTGCCTTCAGGACAGTTTCTATTCTCTATATCAGTGGTTCTCAACCTTCCTAATGCCATGACCCTTTAATACAGTTCCTCATGTTGTGGTGACCCCTAACCATAATATTATTTTCGTTGCTACTTCATAACTGTAATTTTGCTACTGTTATGAATCGTAATGTAAATATCTGATATGCAGGATGTATTTTCATTGTTACAAATTGAACATAATTAAAACATAGTGATTAATCACAAAAACAATATGTAATTATATATGTGTTTTCTGATGGTCTTAGGCGACCCCTGTTAAAGGGTCGTTCAACTCCCAAAGGGGTCGCAACCCACAGGTTGAGAACCGCTGCTCTATATGGTCTGACTCCTGAGATCCAGCGAATTTTCCCTGATCTTTTGTTCTACTGTGGCGAAAAGCTTACAAATGGCCATGAAGGATTGTATTGCCCAGGTGCAGATGGTGCAGTAATAGTTATGTTGAATAAGCACTAGTTTAAGAGCTAAGACACTTGTATTTAGGTCTCAGTTTTTTTCACTACCTTGGTAAGTCACTGCATCTTTCTTGGCGTCAATTTCATCAGTTGCTAAAGGAGACATTAGACTAGAAAAATGTGAATGGCTCCTAAGCCCCCTGGGAATTCATGACTTAGCAAATCATTTTCTCCCTTAGCCCTCCATGAGCTCACGCGTGCGCGCGAGCGCGCGCACACACACACACACACACACACACACACACACCTTCCGTGGCATTTCCTACAGATATAGATGTACAGAGTTTTGGGAGAAGTGTGGGCAACATGGAGAGAGATGACAGGATTTATTCAGATTTTCTCCAGGCAAGAAAAGGAAGTATGAAGACTGACTGAAACAATAAGCTTTATGTAACATTAATTTGAAAAATACACATAGAATTGTTTATACTCTGATAGTATTAAAAAAAATGGATATAAAAATTCAGAAAGAAATAAGTATACTAAACATATTACATAGAATAATGCAACTACGGGTAAAATTTTCTAGTTTCCAGATTTTCTTTGATGTAGTTATAGTCCTTTCATGATGAAAGAATGCAGTTATCACACTAAAATGTAAAGAAGCAAATAGGTTTTTTAAAATAAAAAAGTTAATTTTTTTTACCCAAAATCTGATTATTAGGGAAATTCATTTGAGAGAATTCCTTCAGGTGAGCCTTGAAGAAAGACTGTCGCCCAGTCTTTAAAGGAGTAGCACAGTTTAGGAACTTGAGCTCTGGGGCCAGACTTCCTGCCTTCAAATCCTGGCTTTCTCACAGTGATATGCAATATGTTTTAGCCATTGATAAAACCCTAAAAAAGTTATACCTTTGAGTTGAGACACTAGTAAAAGAAGGAAAAGTAAACATTTATGCTATGAAACAGAGTAAAAACCACTTTAATAACAACAGAGCACACACATCCCCTGATCTCTGATCCCTCTCTCTCCTTCTCAAGCATCCACAAGACTGGGAGACCTGGGCTGTAGCCAGTTCTGCAGGCAAGTTGCTGCTCTGGATCTGTAGCTACGTGCCTCCTTCGTTTCTTCATCTTTCCTTAGGTTTCTCTCAGCTCTGAAGTCTGTTTCTTTTTATTCTTCATTTTAAACCTGAAATTAAATCTCTCTTAAGGAAAGTAAGGTGGGCATGGTCATAATCTTGGGCAGGATGAAAAATAAATAAATTATTTTCAAGCCACCTTATTCTCTTTAAGGACATCTTCATAACCAGGAAGCAAGATACAACGTGGTTAAGAATACAGGCTTTGGAGTTAGACGGACCTGGGTTCAAATTCTAGCCCTGTCATTTTTATGCAATATTGGTCAAGCTACTTAACTCCTCATACATAGCCTCACTTTTCTCAGCCATAAAGTTAGGTTGCCCTGAGCATGAAATTAGATATACTCATAAAGCATGTAGCTCAGTGCTGTTACATAATAAGTGCTCAATTAACTAGTGACAGTTATTAAAATAAACATAGTCCCATGAACTATAATAAAACCTGGTTTTAACTATGTCTTTGATTTTATTCAGAAGAAAATGCTCAGAGTTAGATGGGGAAATAGAAGTGTACAAGTCCTCAGTAATTCCTGGAGAGTATGAGAGTTATATCCCTCATTAGGGCCTTCTGCTTAATTGTTGGTTTTTATTTACATTTTTGTTTCACAGCTATTATGAATGTAGGTGTTGGCGGTGGTATTTTGTTTCACTTTGTGTGCCTGTGTATGTTTTGCTGCTAGCTTTCTTTTGTCCTCCCTATGTCCAAAGTTAGAAAAATAGAAATATTACGTAAGAGCTCTCAACTGTGCCTGAAGAGCTGACTTGACTGATTTATCTGATAAAATAAGTTCACATTTCTATAAAAGGAGGATATTTCATAGCAAGTGAGAAGAATAAGATAGAGCTTCTCCCTTTAATTCAGCCCAATTCAGTATAACATATTAAAAATGGCAAATGCTGCTTGGCCGGTGTGGCTCAGTGGTTGAGTATAGACTCATGAACCAAGAGGTCAATGGTTCAATTCCCAGTCAGGGCACATGTCCTTGTTTTGGGCTCAGTCCCCAGTAGGGGGCATGCAGGAGGCAGCTGACCAATGATTCTCTCCCATCATTGATGTTTCTCTATCTCTTTCCCTCTCCCTTCCTCTCTGACATGGAAGGAAGGAAGGAAGGAAGGAAGGAAGGAAGGAAAGAAGGAAGGAAGGAAGGAAGGAAGGAAGGAAGGAAGGAAGGAAGGAAAGGAGGGAGGGAGGGAAGGAGGGAAGGAAGGAAGAAGGCAGGCAGGCAAATGCATTCTACACATAGTTCCAAATAACTAGTATTGTCTTTGGTATGTTAAGAGCAATTGCTAGTTTTAATTTTCTTACCTGCATCATTAGACAAATAGTACTTGACCCTACATAGCTCTAAACAGTCTATCAGGTTTTGCTATTATTAAAATTTGTCCACTTTTTGGTAAGTTGTTGGTCTTAATAATTTTTACATTCCAAATACATTAGTTTTAATTTCATCTTCGCTATTTTTGTGTGTTTTAATTATAGCTTGTACATGTTTAAGGTAGGATTGATAAGCTTACTTAATACTAACTAGCTCAAAGACAGTTATTTTGTTGCTACCATAGCACCCAAGACATTCGTGTGATTGAATAATTAGCCTAATTATATATGCTAATGTTTTATGAAATAATCACTGGGAGAGGTTGGTGTGGTTGCCATGAGGATTATGAAGATGCTGTGTGGACGTTCCCAGCCGGTTCCGAGGACAGGACTTTGGCAGTTGCCGACACTGTTAGGGAATGCCCTTCCCCACACCCACTCCCTCCCTCTGTCGGGTCCTGATCAGATGTCATCCTACAGAGAGGCCCACCCTGACCACGCTCCATGGAGTCATGCCTCTCTCTCCTTACTGCCGGCGTTCTTTTTAACCTGCTTCATTCTTTCTAAGCTCTTATGAGTAGCTGATATGATATTGATCGGCTATTGTTTATTGACTGTTCCACCAACTAAAATTGTGTCTCCATTTAGGCGGCTTGCTGGTGACTAGGTCGCCAATCAAATCTAAGTTCAAGAGGATAGGAACCTTGTCTTTTCACTGCTCTTTTTAAACCCACTTTTTAGAAAATTGCCTACCACTTAGTGGAAGCTAAATAAATATCTGTTGAACGAATGAATGAATAAACAGAACTTATGTCACATTTTTTTAAATATTTGAAATAAGTGTTGGATTGATTGTTTGGATAGAAGCGTCAAATTAGGTCATTATCTGATTGGTGATATTGGAATGTAAGTTTGTCAGAGTATGCTTCAAAATTTTATTGCTCCCAAATGAATGACTGTGTTTCATTATTCTAAAATTTTCTATATTACTAAAAATCTAAAGACAATACTATGGGAAAAAATGTATCCTTGCCTAAAAACTTTAAATTTAAAGTTGTTATTTTCTATAGTGAGGCTTGCTTTTTTAATGACTTTTTGCCTAAATATGATAAAGTAAATTTCTAATATTATCTATTATGTCAACATTTATATTTAAACCATTCCTGTAATATGTGATTGACTGGTAGGAGGAAGTTTTAGCAACTTTTCCTGTGGGTAGAAGTATATCTCGGGGTTCGTTTATAAGAATGATGTATTGCTAGTATGTAACCAATACTTATTAAAGGCAAAAGAGGAAAACTAGATTGGGCTTTGTACATACTATTTTTGTGGAATCAAAAGTAATTTACTTTCTTTTCTGGTGATGGCTGATTTGTAATAGTCCTATTTATTTCAGAATTTGTTCTGTCAGATCTAGTTAGTGAACACTTTTACTCCATTTAGACAGGCACAAAACACTTCATGAAAATATTCTTCCCAACAACTGACAAAGCAGAACGAAGAGAAAATTTTTTCTTTGTTATTGAATTTATTGGGGTGACACTGGTTAACAAAATTATACAGGTTTCAGGTGCATAATTCTACAACAAGTCATCTGCACACTGTATTGTGTGTTCAGCACCCCAAGTCAAGTCTCCATCCATCACCATTTATCCCCCCAAATCCTCCTCCACTTCCCTTCCCTGCCTCCCCCCAGCTATCTTCACACTGTTATCCGTGTCCATGAGTTCTTTCTCTCTTTATTTTCTTTTTGGCTCAATCCTCCTCACAACCCAATGCCTCTACCTTCCCCTCCCCCCAAACAGCTGTCAGCCAGCTGTCTATCTATGAGTCTGTCTCTATTTTGCTTGTTAGTTCATTTTATTCATTCAATTCCACATATGAGTGAAATCGTCTGGTACTTATCTAATTTAAAAGGAACCAGCGCCTTGCTCAGAGAGATCGGTCAAGTTGTGGGCCTGTAAATGAGAGAGAAGTGGAGTAAGCAAAAGGATGGCTGACTGCTCTAGGATTTGTAAAGACTTCAGAGGGTCAGAGCATGGCTGTGGGTCAAAATGAGGAGGAAATGTAGGAGGCTGAGGATTACATAAATTAGAAAAGAGCATGAAGCATAGCAATAGAGAAGGGCAGCAGGAGCAGAAGAACCTGATCCACACCTATGGCAGCAAGCTCAAGTCATTTGGAAGCCCTGACAAAAGGAGGCGTAAGGTAGCATAGAGGGATCTGACGGGTCCACAAGGAAAAAAGGGTGTTAGTGCCAAGTAGTGACGGGTAGAATAGTGTCTGAAAATACAGAAACTATTACCTTTCTCCAGAAGTAGTCCCAATGTCTAACAATGCGTTTAATTCTGGCATTCTTTTCACAAATGATAACATACTGTCACAAGGACTATTTCCTGATCCTCTCGCTTATTATCATAGCTAGAGTTTAGCAGAACCAGGCATAGGTAACAGAATGTAACCGACAGACACAGTTCCATATCCAGATTATATTTGAAACAAGTGGAAATCATTGTAAGTTCATGATAATGGGGACGGTAACAAATGAATTTTAGCTGGATGAATGTGTATCCTAATTATAAAAAAAGAACCATAATCACAATTTTCACTAATCATAATTAATTCCAGTGTTGATGACATGAACAGAGAGAGCAAAGGGTTTTTGAAGTATTAAAATTTCTAATCATTTATTCTGAAATTCTTTTAGCCTTAAGGATAGTATATTAATATTCAATTCAGAGAGGAAAGCACATCTTTATTATTTCCATCATCATTTATTCCCCACACCCTTTTCCATCTCTCTCCTCCTCTCTACCCTGGAAGTCACTACACTGTTGTCCACGTCCATAAGTTTGTTCTTTTTTTTACTCAATCTTTTCACACCCCCAGCACCATCCCCCAACCAGAGATGTCTGCCTGTTCTCTATGAGTGTCTCTTTTTTGCTTGGTAGTTCAGTTTGTTTATTAAATTCAACATATGAGTGAAATCATTTGGCACTTACCTTTCTCTGACTCACTTATTTCACTTAACATAATGTTCTCCAGGTACTGTCTTCTTTTGATACTTCTATTTTCTGATGTGTGTGTCATATCTATAGCTATATCATTGTCTCCTGAAGGCAGGGATACTGACTCTAACTTTATGACCGTATTTTTCTGTGTATATGGTGCTATTTTTTTCTAAAATCATCAAACTGAAAAATCGAGGGGCATCTTATACATGAAAGTCAGCCGAGGAGGGAACCACGTGGGTGTGCAGCTGCCCATACCTTGTCAAACAGGCTTCCTCCAATCAGGCGCTTTATTGTTAGTGACATCAGCTGATGCCGTACTTGGAGGTTGAGGTGGAGAATGTGCAGATGCGACAGGGACCAGAGCATTCTGAGCCCATAAAGATGTCAAAAATTAAAAGGATTCTAAATACCGGTAAGCAATTGTCTTATTCTGCAAAATTCAAACTGAATGTAATCAGCTGTGCCAAAGAGCATGGGAATAGCGCTGCAGAGAGACAATTTGGACCTCCTTCAGTGAGTGTATGATCAGACAGTGGAGAAAACAGGAAGAACAACTCCTGTTTGTCAAAAAAGAAGGCCTCAAGAGGAAAACCAGCAAAATGGGCAAACTTGGAGCAGAAGCTTAAGACTTGGATTACGGAGCAGCGCCAGAGTGGCTTATGTGTGTCAACCAAACTTATTCAATGTCAGGCAAGAATGTTTGCAAGTGAAATGAATATTGTCGATTTTAAAGGAAAGGCAAAATGGTGCTTCAATTTCATGAGGAGAGAAGGGTTGGCATGAGAACAGAGTTAGCTCAGAAAATGCCACCAGTTTATGAGGATGATCTCACATATATAGACAGTGACTCAAGACAGCAGTGATTCAATAGAAGTTGAAGAAATTGATATGTCTGGAACTAATGGTGATGAAGAAGAGAGCAGTGATGCAACAGAAGCTGAATAAAGTGATATTGCTGCATAAATCATAGTACTGGTATATAAACATTACCTGCGGTAATTACTAAATAAAAATATGTTGTTTTATGTTTAAAATATTTATTTCTTAATTTTGGGTTGGAAAAGTGAGGGGCATCTTATACACAGGGGCATCTTATACACAGAAAAATACAGTACTTTGTAGGCTTTAGATCATAGTGCATAAAATTAAATATTAGTAATTTGTTGATGTGCTTTCAAATTAATTCAATATGAAATTCCTTTATACTCCTCATCTTTCCACTTCAGGCTAACTCAGGCATCCAGAATCTGTGCTCCCAAATTCTCTGAATGTGCTCTATTGCAGAATTATAACCATCCACACCCTTGTCTGTCTCTCCAGCTAAGAATAACTCCTTGTAGACTGGAGCTTACTATTCAACATTGTTTGACCAGGCACTGAATACATGCTTGGTTTCATCAAATTAGTCATTCAAAACGTATTTTTTGATTACTGTGTAGTCTTTGAATGAAGTGAATGGATGGATGAAATTTGCTATAAAAATAGTGATGCTTAAAAAGAAACATTAATTAGCACTAGGAATACATTAGATATAGTAGAGCTAATGAATGATTTCCACCACTGAAATAGAAAAGCTGCTAACATAATAGCATAGGCTAGAAAATGTAGAAAACTGCAAAAGAAAGCAATTTAAGCTGGCAAAATATGACATAATCTTAAATATAGGATGTAATGGATTATCAAATATTTGATTGCTTCTTCCATGACTTTGGCATCCTGACTGAAAATACATCATAAATAAGTACAGAATCTGTTGTAACTGGTGACTTAAAGCTGATTCCAAAAACAGCTTTAAATACCAGTGCCCTGGCCAGGTAGCTCAGTTGGTTGGTTTGGTCCCCGGTCAGGGCACATACAAGAGGCAACCAATGAGTGCATAAATAAGTGGAACAAAAAATCAGTAGTTTTTCTCTCTAAAAAACAAACAAAACAACAAACCCTTATACCAAAATTCAAACAATTTAAAAAATAAACAATTTTTAAAACTTTTTTACTCTTCCTTGAAGGTGTTATATTCACACATAAAAGTATTGCCCAGAGCAATTGAGTATAATTTTTATTGGTCACTCTGGTCAGTGAATGAAAAGGATAAAATGATTATTTGAGAACAATATTCGTTAACTGAAAAATAGTGTCCCTGTAGGTAGGAATTGTGATAATGATATATGTTTGCGAATATTTATTAAACTAAACAAACATGGTACATATTTAAGAGGAATGAAAGGGGCTCGACTTCTCTTATGAAATACGAAAAATTATAGAAGGAAAACTGATCAAACCTGGGTGATCAGCTAGGTTTCTAGACTGAGGTAAACTGTGATGACTAAGGCAGAAGAAATACTGGATGAAGGGAGTCAAAAGGTACAAACTTCCAGTTATAAAATAAGCCATGAGTAGGCAATGGACAGTATGATGACTATCTATCTATCTATCTATCTATCTATCTATCTATCTATCTATCTATAGAAGGCTAATATCCAAAGTGTCCCCGCAGGAGTTCGACCAGGAGACTGGGAGATTGATCGCTTGCTATGACGTGCACTTACCACCAGGGGGTGGTGCAGAACGAAGGAAGGCCCCAGGGAAGGGAGGCCCCAGCCTGCAGCCAGAAGTTCCCGATCGGCCCTGATCGCCGGCCAGGCCTAGGGACCCTACCTATGCATGAATTTCATGCACTGGGCCTCTAGTTGTTAATAATACTATTTTGCATAGTTGAAAGTTGCAAGAAGGTAGATTTTAAAAGTCTCATCACAAGAAAAAATATTCCATCACTATGTCGATGGACTTGTTATTTTGCAGTATATACAAATATCAAGTCATCGTTATATAACTGAACCTAGTGTATGTCAGTTATACCTCGGTTTTTAAAAACGAATAAATGAGTAAAACACTGTAAAATGAATAAGATAGCTACAATAAAACAGGAAAGTAATGTTGCATTTGAAAATACTGCAGATAATTTGGGTATGGTTATCATTCCCCGAAATACCTCTTTTTGCTTTGGACACAAATATACTTTTTTTTATTTAAAGGAAAACAACTTCCCATATTTTTGGTCTTTGCCTTGACCTCAAGCAAGACAGTTAAGGACATTTGGCAATGTCTGTTTAATCTTTTTGAAACTTGTACTTAGTTATAGAAAACTGCACATTCTTCTCTTGAGGGTTTAACCATTAGACACTAGGTACTCTCTGAGAGAAAGAAAGTGTTAGGTGTGTTTACAGTGAAAGATATGAATAATTGATGGAGTATTTAAGGCATAATTAAAACTAATAAAGGGCAGTGTTATGCCATACCAGTACTGTCTTGTTGGGGTTCTAGAAGTGCACAGACAGTGTGGCTACCTGTAGTCCTACCTCCATGTCATTGTGGGGTAAATTGCTTAGCCTCCCTGTGCCTCAGTTCTTCAACTGTAAAGTGTAATAATGATGATCAGCTTTTTAAAGGGTTGCTGTGAGGGCCCTGGCTGGTGTGGCTCAGTGGTAGAGCGTTGACCTGCACACCAAAGGGTCATGGGTTCAGTTCCCGGTCAAGGGCACATACCTAGGTTGCAGGTCAATCTCAGGCCCTGATGGGGGCACATGCAGGAGGCAACCCATCAATGTGTCTGTCTCACATCCATGTTTGCTTCTCCCCCCGCCCCACTTCCACTGTCTGTAAAAATCAATGGAAAAAATACCCTCAGGTGAGGATTAAAAAAAAAAGATTGTTGTGAGGGTTATTAATTACTTATTGTTTATTAGGAAAACAGTTAACGCTAAATACATTTTAACTATTAATAAACAATAGGTGATTCAAACTGATTTACAAATAAATAGTATGTTTTAAATTTATGATATAGTATTTTGATATGTTACACCAGTATGATCCATGTAATGTTAAGATGTTTTTCTATTACAGTGATAATTCAAAGAACATAAAAGTAATTTCATAGTACCCTTTTTAAAAAATAGATATTTAAAAGTTAAAAATGAAAGTGTTTCCTTTATTCTTTGACACCCCCTAAGCAGTATAAACAATTTTGTGCATATGTCCTTGATATATTAATATATTCAATTTATAGTAATTTTAGATGTCTGATATTTTCAGCACTAGAATCTTCTGCTAGAATCAACCACTTTTTATTTAATGTTCTGACCATTAAAGTCATATCATAAATGGGTTAAAAATTATTTCTTAATTACAGTTATCCCTACAACTTTTATTTCTACAAAATCAATTGATTGTAATAAATTATAAAAATGAAAAATTGAACTTTGTGACATTTAATTACATTAATGATTGATAGGTAATATGCATGAAATGAAAATTTAGCAGGCAAGGAGGAGAAAGTGTTTATCCTGCTTCCAAATATTCAGTGAATGGATTATAGCTACAATCTTGCCTTTAATGTTTTTCATGGTAATTGTCAGGAAGAGGTATGAAGAGTCATGGGACTTTAATAATATGCCTTGCCATTTTAATTGCTGAAAGAGAATCTTAATTGCCAGGAGACACATTACTAATTAAAATGTCATTTACATTCATTTTGAAATAATTAGTTTGAATATTTGTAAGAGCTGAGATACAAATTCCAAATTCAAGAGCATATTTTGTTAAAATGTATGGTTAAGAAAGGTTAACAATCATAAAATTTTTAAATGTTTTTTTTTAATTTGGTACAATTTGATTTTTTATTGAATTATTGAGCTTGAAAGAATGGAGCTCACAGTGTTTTATTTTACTTATTTTTCATTTCATTTATTTATTTATTTTTATTAATTACATTTATTGGGATGAAATTGGTTCACAAAACCATACAGATTTTATACAAGTCCATAAAACATCATCTGTACACTGCATCGTGTGCCCATCACCCCAGGCAAAGTTTCTACCCCCCTTTAGTCCCCTCCATCTAGCCCCACCCCCCCTTCCCCTCTGGCTATCACCATGCTATTGTCTATGTCTATGTGTTATGCATATATGTTCTTTGACTAATCCCTTCATCTTGTTTCATTCAGTCCTCTGCTCCCTCCCCTCTGACATCTGTCAGTCTATTCCACGTATCCATGCCTCTGTTTATATTTTTTTAGTTTATTTCATTCATTAGATTCCACATATATGTGAGATACATGTTATTTGTCTTTCTCTGACTGGCTTATTTCACTTAGCATAATAATCTGTAGGTCCATCCATGCTGTCACAAAAGATAAGATTTCCTTCACTTTTTTATGGTGATGTAGTATCCCATTGAGTAAATGTACCACAGCTTTTTTATCCACTAATCTACTGATGGGCACTTGGGCTGTTTCCATATCTTGGCTATTGTAAATAATGCTGCTATGAACATAGGGGTGCATATATCCTCTTAAATTCATGTTTTGGGATTCTTAGGATTTATTCCCAGAAGTGTGATAGTTCATTATTGGTAGTTCATTATTGGTGTATAAAAATGCCACTGGTTTCTGAATAATTAATAGCCTTCTAAATTCACTTATTAGATCGCTAGGTCAAAAGACAGATCCATTTTTAATTTTTTGAGGAAACTCCATACTGATTGAATCTATAGATTGCTTTTGATAGTATGGACATTCTAATGATGTTAATTCTTCTAATCCATAAACACTGAATATGCTTCCAGTTGTTTGTATCTTCCTCAATTTCTTTCTTCAATGTCCTATAGGTTCCTGAGTACATATCTTTTACCTCCTTGGTTAAATTTATTCCTAGGTACCCTATTTTTTGTTACTGCTGCAACAGTAAATGGGATTGTTTCCCTAATTTCTCTTTCTGATAGTTCATTATTGGTGTATAAAAATGCCACTGGTTTCTGAATATTAACTTAATAGCCTTCTAAATTCACTTATTAGATCTTGTAGTTTTTTTGATGGAGTCTTTAGGGTTTTCTAAGTACAGTATCATGTCTTCCGTGAATAATGACAGTTTTTCTTCCTCCTTTTGGATTCCTTTTATGTCTTCTTTTTGTCTGATTGCTGTTGAATAAAAGTGGTGAAAGTGGACATCCCTGTCTTGTTCCTAATCTTAAAAGAAACACTTTTTGTGTTTTCCCTTTGAGTATAATGTTGGCTGTAGATTTGTCATATATAGCCTTTCTTAATTTGAGGTATAATCCCTCTAGTCTCATTTTGCTGAGAGTTTTTATCATAAATGGGTTCTAGACTTTATCAAAGACTTTTTCTGCATTTATTGATTTGACATGTGATTTTTATCCTTCGTTTTATGTGATGTATCATGTTTATTGATTTGCAAATATTATACCAACCATGCATCCCCTGAATAAATCTCATTTGATCATGGTGTATGATCTTTTACTGTATTGCTGAATCTGGTTTGCTAATATTTTATTGAAGATTTTAACACTTGTGTTAATCAGGGATATTGGCCTATAATTTTCTTTCTTTGTAGTGTCCTTATCTGCTTTGGTACTAGATAATGCTTCCTAAAAAGAATTTGTAAGTCTTTCCCGCTCTTAAATTTTTTTGGAATCATTTGAGAAGGTTATGTATCAGTTCTTCTTCTAATGTTTTAGTAAAAGTCTCCTGTAAAGCCATCCATTCCAGGACTCTTCTTTGCTGGGAACTATTTGATTCCTGCTTTGATTTTATTAGTTGTAATTGGTCTATTCAGTTTTTTTTTTATTCTTCCTAATTTAGTTTTGGAATATTATATGTTTCTAAAAATGTTTTTCCATTTCTTCCAGGTTGTCCAATTTATTGGCATATAGTTCATAGTATTTTCTTACAATCCTGTGTATTTCTTTGCCATCAGTTGTTACTTTTCCTCTCTCATTTCTTATTTTACTTATTTGGGTCCTCTCTTTTTTTATGAGTCTGGTTACAGGTTCATCAGTCTTGTTGATTATTATTATTTTTTAAATCCTCACTCAAGGATATGTTTTTGTTGATTTGAGAGAGAGAGAGAGAGAGAGAGAGAGAGAGAGAGAGAGAGAAACATTATGTGAGAGGTTAATGTGAAACATCAATCAGTTGTTTCCCACAAGCTCCCTGACCAGAGATTGAACCCACGATATAGGATTGTGCCTGGACCAGGAATCAAATCCATAACTTTTTTAGTGTCCTGGGCAATGCTCCAACCAATTGAATGACCCAGCTAGTCCAATCTTGTTTGTCTTCTCAAAGATCCAGTTCTTGGTTTCATTGATCTTTTATATTGTTGTTTAAGTCTCTATGTCATTTATATCCTATCTGATCTTTATTATTTCCTTTCCTCTGGGCTTTGTTTGTTGTTCTTTTTCTAGTTCTTTTAGTTGTAGGGTTAGATTATTAATTTGAGCTTTTTCTTGCTTCTTGAAGTAGACCTTTCATGCTATGGATATAGTATAAGGAAAGCCTGCACCTTTGTTTTCTTAACAGCCAGTTTTCCCACATTTTTATGTGGAAGGCAATCCAATCTTCCACCTCTGCTTCTGCATGTGAAAGCATAGTGCTGACTATTAGAAATTGACTTGATATTGTTATATTTTGCTCTGTAGGTGATTATGTCATCTGCAAGTAACAACAGTTTTTCCTTTTAATTTATTGTCTTTGCTCTTTTTCTTTTTCTTGTTTTATACAATGGTCCAGGGCCTCTAGTGCTATGTTATTTGGAAGTGACAACAGGCATTCTTGCCTTTTCCCAGTCTTAGGAGTAAATCTGCATTTGCCATGTTTATCCAAAGAAACAAGAGCAATAGAATACACATGCCTCTGTGTGTGTGTGTGTGTGTGTGTGTGTTAGGAGATTTAGAATAAATAATTGACTCATGATTATAGAGTCTGGCAAATCCAAACTCTGCAGAGCCAGTGTTCCCAGTTGAGTTTGAGTCTGAAAGCCAGGAGCTAATGGAAATCAGAAAGAGTCGATGTTTCCGTTAGAAGGCTGTTAGACAGGAGAATTCTCTTACTTGTGAGGATCAGCTTTGTGGTTTATTCAGGCCTTCAGCTAATTGGATGAGATCCTTCCACATTAGGAAGGGCAATTTACTTTACTCAGTCTACTGATTTAAATGTTAATTTCATCCAAAAACATCCTCACAGAAACATCCAAAATATTACTTGACAAATATCTAGGCATCCTATGGCCCAGTCAAATTGACACATACCATTAATCATCAAAATACCTAAAATTTATTTTATTTTTTATAATATTTGCTTTATGTTCTTAGTACACATCTTTACTAAATTATTTATTAAAGCAAAAATTGTTGAACTGGCCCTAGCTGGTTTGGCTCAGTGGATAGAGTATTGGCCCGCAGACTGAAGGGTCCCAGGTTCGATTCCAGTCAAGGACACATGCCTGGGTTGCAGGCTCGATCTCCAGTATGGGGCATGCAGGAGACAACCTATCAATGATGATTTTCTCTCATCATTGATGTTTCTATCTCTCCCTCTCCCTTCCTCTCTGAAATCAATAAAAATATATATTTTAAAAATTTATTGAACTGTATCAAATGCTTTCTCTGTATTTATTAAGGTACCAATATTATTTTTCTCCATTAAACCATAAATATAATGATTTACATTTGGTGGTTTTTCTGATGTTAAATCATCCTTACATTCATGGAACACAATGTTTTACTATAAAAGTTATTTAAAATTAAATAAGTTAAATATTCTCTTCAGTTTATCTGTCTGACGAATTTGAGTAAGTTTCCATTTGCTTTTAACTACCTGAGCTCTTCTTTCTGTAATTCATATGGTCATCTCCATTGCCAAATTTCTCATCTATGTTTATAGGTGAAATTTGCTAACATTTTTTTTTTTTAAGGTTCTCATCTAGTTTGAAGTTTGGGACTAAAAGTTATAGTAATCTCATTATATCAGTTGAGCAGCTTTATTCTGCTTTTATTCTTTTTCCTTCACTTTCTCTGTTTTTTTAAAACCTTTTTACTAGAACGACCTGTGTAAGACTTTCTGTTATTGAAAGTTTGTTTAGAATGCCCAAAATCTGGAACCCTGACAACAAATGCTGGCAAGAATATGGAGCAACAGAAACTCTGTCCTCACTGTTGGGAATGCCAAATGACACAGCCACTTTGGAAGACAGTTTGGCAGTTTCTTACAAAGCTAATTATATTTTTACCGTATAATTGCTCCAGCAGTCATGCTCCTTGGTATTTACCCAAAGAAGTTGAAAGCTATATCCATACAAAACTTGCACATGGCTGTTTATATCAACTTTATTCATAATTGCCAAAATTTAGAAGCAACCAAGATGTCCTTCAGTAGGTGAATGGATAAATAAATGATATATTTTTTTAAAAAATGGCATTAGCCCTATCCAGTTTTTGCTCAGTGGATAGAGCATCAGCCTGCAGACTGAAGAGTCCCATGTTCAATTCCGGTCAAGGGCACATGCCTGGGTTGCCAGCTCAGTCCTCATTGTGGTGGGGAGAGGAGCGGGGACGCATGCAGGAGGCAGCCGATTGATGTTTCTCTCTCATTGTTGATGTTTCTATCTATCTCTCCCCTCCCTTCCTTAAAAAATAAAAAATGGAATTATTCTGTGCTGCAAAGAAATAAGCTTTCAAACCATGAAAAGACATGAATGTATCTTAAATACATATTACTAAATGCAAGAAGCCAATGTTTTTTAAAAAGCTATGTGCTGTATGTTTCCAACTACATGACATTCTGCAAAATGCAAAATTATGGAGACAGTAAAATCTATGGTTTCCAGTCATGGAGGGGGGCACAGAGGATTTTTAAGGCAGCGAAAATATTCTGTATAATACCATAATGATGGACATGTACCATTATACATTTGTCCAAATACATGTATAATGTACAACATCGAGATTTAACCATAATGTAAACTCTGACCTTCGGGTGATTATGATGTGTAGATGTAAATTCATCAGTTGTAACAAATGTACCACTCTGATGCTGAATGTTTACCTGCATGGGGCGAGGGATTATAAAGGAAATCTCCAAAAATATTAAATGGGAAATGCCATAAATAAAAATTCCTAATTTTTAAATTGCAAGCCCTTATGAAATCTCTTGACCTCCCACTCCATCCTACCCTGTAGATAAATCATTCCTTTGTCCATATCTATGTTGTATAAGCTACCCATCCATCTATTAGTCACTTAGTAACCATCTTGGTTATTAGATCAGTTATGAGAGAGAGAGAAACAGAGAGAGAGAGAGAGAGAGAGAGAGAGAGAGAGAGAGAGAAAGAGAGAGAGAGAACATTCATATAATTTTTATTACAGTATATTGTTATAATTTTTCTATTTTGTTGTTAATCTCTTACTGTGCATAATTTATAAGTTAAACTTTATCATAGGTATGTGAAAAACACACATAGCATCCTATATAATAAAAGGGTAATATGCAAATCGACCAAATAGCAGAATGACTGGTCACTATGACACGCACTGACCACCAGGGGGCAGTCGCTCAACGCAGGAGCTGCCCCCAGCCACCGATCACCCGATGGGAGCCTGCCAGCCAACCTCTTGGTCTCTTCCCCTGGCCAGCAGGCTCAAATCGCCCGATGGGGAATGGGGAATGGGGGGAGGGGGGCGGCAGACATGGGCGATGCCAGCCCCAAGGCCCCCACCTTGCCACACACAGAGAGCGACCGGCGGCGGGGGGTGGGGCCGGCAAGCAAGTGGGAACAGCCAACCCCTCGGTCCCTCCTCCCAGCTGGCAGGGGGGTGGGTGGCAACAGGTGCAGGGCCCACTTCCAACAGCCGGGGAAGATGGCCCTGATCACAGGCCAGGCCTAGGGACCATACCCGTGCACAAATTCGTGTGCCAGGCCTCTGGTAGTAAATATAGGTACCCACTGGGAGTCTTGGAATGTATTCCCCATACATAAAGGGGTTTATTGTATCTTCCTCTTAATTTTGCTGTTTGTAATATTGTCTAGAATGGAAGCTTGAGTTGGCAGTTAAGGGGAGGTCTTCGATAGCCATTTCAAAATTTTTAGTGTGACTTGATCTGTTTAAACTTTCTAGTACATCTTGTATCAGTTTTCCTTTATATCTGAAAAATGATACTGATATTTTAACATTTAAAAATACTTTATTGTGTCTATAGCTCTCCTTTTTTCATTTTTTTCTCATTTAAAATATGTTTCTATATTTCTGTTTAATTTTTATTATTCCTAAAGAGGCTTGTTTATTTTACTAATCTTTTAAAAAGACTAACACTTGGTTGTGTTCATTTTTTAAATTTGTATTTCTATTACATTGATTTTTACTCAAATCTATATTTCCTTTTTTCTCTAGTTTTGTTAGGTTGTGCTTTTTTTAACTTCTTGAATTGAATTCAGCTCATTTTTCCTCTATTTTTTATTTTCCAATAATCTTGACTCTAAAAAAAAAAGATTTTATTGTTTTTTGTAGAGAAAGAGAAAGGGAGAGGGAGAGAGAGTTTGAGACTGAGAGAGAAACATCTATGAGAGAGTGGAAGATCAATCTGCTGCCTCCTCCATGCCCCCTACGAGGGATTGAGCCTTCAAACTGGGCATATTCCCTCACTGGGAATGAACCAGCAACCTTTCGGTTCACAGAATGATGCCCAACCAATGGAGCTACACCAACCGGGGCTTGACTCTTTAATGTGAATTTTTTTTTAATTTGGGTTTGATTTGATTTTGTTTTATTCTATCACTCAAGTTAAAGAATTTTCCCCATTTCTTCAGGAAGTTATTTTCCATATCAAAATAACTACTTTTCTATGTATAGTGATCCTGTGTTTTTCTCACCTAGTTTTATCTTTAATTGCCTTCTATATTGGCATACATATGATTCTTCTTAGTTATTGTATTACACTTAATAATATATTTTCAGAACTTCCCCTTTGTATGCATTGTTTCTATACTCTCAGAAACATCATGTTTAGTTTTTATACTTTGTTTTTAATTGCCATTCACAGATACTTGAGTAAACTCCCTAGGACATATAGTTGTATAAATGTTTCTTAGATAAATAGTGGAATACTGTATATGTTTCATGAAAGTCTTCTCAGATATGCAGCTTCTCCTAATGGCCTCATCCATTTTAACTTTTCATTACTCCCATCGATGAATTATTGGGTCTAACCAGTGATGACCAAGTCTGACCAACTAATAACTTGGAAAGCTTGGTTGGGCCTCCCTTCCCTTAATCTTCTATATTTCTGATCCAATAGTTAAGGCTTTTTTTTTAATCTTAAGATGCTGTGAATACTGTTACTGAAAACATCTTCCAGACACCCTTTTCTTTTCATGCCACCCCACTCACATAGAAAGATTGTTTGCCATAAGATCCCTCTGTGTAGAAATGTCACTCTACCATTTCTAACCCTCGTCAGTAAATGGTCTCACCTGATTAAGGGTGTTGATGTTTTTCCCCCAGTAAACTTCCAGTTTAAAAATATATTGGATTTGGGTACTTTTTCAGCTTATTGATCTTCATAAATATGATTTCTACTTAAAGTGGGAAGTAATTTGGATTTTTCAACATGCTCAATTGATAGAAGAATTATCGTTTTCTTCTTTGAATCCCATAGAGCTTTCTACTGTGTATTTTAACTATGTCTGAAAATGCCTTAGCTGCCCTACTTGTAAGAGCCCTGTGTCCATGATCTGAGTCCATTTCATCTTTAATTCCTCATTGAATTCGTAGTGCACTGTTTTACAAAGGATAGGTATCTAATTGACTATTAAATAACCATAAAAACCTCCCTTTGTTAAGTCTGCTTTATTTACTATTCTGTAGCTATAATCTCTAACTATTGATTATTCATAAATGCACAAGGGCATTCTTTAACATTGTCTTGTGTCTTCTACCCTATTCTATGGAGATGATATTATGATAAAATTTGGGTTTGGAGAAACCCAATTACAAAGGTGATTTCAGTGAGGGCAACTTGTCCTGTTACAGATGTTCTCCTTCTCCCCAGCAGTGAGGTTTAGTTTAGGGTTTCTTCTAAAGCAGCGGTTCTCAACCTGTGGGTCACGACCCCTCTGGCAGTCAAACGACCCTTTCACAGGGGTCGCCTAAGACCATCCTGCATATCAGATATTTACATTACGATTCATAACAGTAGCAACATAACAGTTATGAAGTAGCAACGAAAATAATTTTATGGTTGGCTCACAACATGAGGAACTGTATTTAAAGGACCAGAAGGTTGAGAACCACTGTCCTAAGGTGTTGTTATTCTTTTTTATCCTCAAGTATGGTTGGAAAAGTAAGACTTATATTTATATAGTAGAATTTTTTTTGAAAAGTTCGAAGCAGCCTCAAAGTGCATATGTGTCACTTTTTCTGATGTTGGACTTGATATCACATTCCATAACCTGCAATTTTACCGTTAGCCTTAAAACAAAATCTGCTTGTCATAGGTTTCTTGTTGAAATTTCAAATATATGTAAGTGTCCTCATTAGTTGTACAATGATAGTTTCCATTAGTTCTTAAAGGAGTGTGTGGTCAGTGTAAATAGGATAACTTCTGTAGTTGTGCCCTTTCTGTAGAAGTCATGTGAATATAACGGAAAGATTCCTTCCATAACAGCAGCAGTCAATTTTTAAAGTAGGCTATGCCTTCATTATCTAGTAGACTCACCCTTTCAGTGTGATCATCTGTTATCCTGTTAATAAGCAAGCTGATGAAGTGTATGACTTCTTATAGCTGTGACATCAAAATAAAGCAGAGTGATTGCTTTAAATACATTTAAAGTAGCTAAGTATTTTAAATATATATCATTTTAATTAGTTCTCACAACTCTGTGATATATTCATATAATTAAATATTTGTGTGATATAATTGGTATCACTTTTATACCAATTCGCTGAGAGATTACTGTGACATAAAGAGGTTAAGAAATTTGACCAATCATACAACTAGTAAGTGACCATGATTTAAACCTGTTTGTCAGATTCCAGAGCTTATTCCTAAACCACTAAGCAACACTGTCTAATATGCTTTTTTCAAGTGATTATGCTAGGAGCTCATAAAACTCAAATGCTACCAAAGGCGAGGCAAGCCACATAAATGTGTGAAGTGATTAAGTATAAAGTCATGAAGAGTGGAATAATCAGCATTATAAGAATCAAGAGGACATGAAAAGAAATTCAAAATATGCATATATATTTAATGCAGGACAGACTTGACCCATAAGTTCACCATATTTGCATCTCTTTGTTTATAGAAATTATTCCTCTCTATTTTTACCTTCAAGTAATATATGAAGCTTTGCTAGTTGCCACACATTCAGAAATAGCATTTATTTCTTTATTTTCTTAATGAGTAAGGGACCATAGTTACATATTTTGAAATTGATTTCATTGAAATAAGAATGAAAAGAATTAATTTTTTCTTTTTAAAAATGTACTTTATGTGGGTTTTTTTTTAATTGATGAAGTCCCAAGGGTGTACACTGCTATTACTCTGCCATCTGACACAATGATCCTTCCCATCGTCTTCTCTATCCGATGTTAAGGTTTTCGAGGTATAGCCCTGTTAGTTATTGAATAAATAATTTTCAAACTCTAAATTTTGAGTCTTAAGATAGGACATAGAATTCAGTATCAGTCTGATATTTATTCATCCCCTCAGAATTATATCAGACTACAGGCTTGGAATGGTGACTATCTTAATTCATAAATATATTTTTAATCTATGTTTTTATTGATTTTAGAGAAAGAGGAAGGGAGAGAGAGATTAGAAACATTGATGAGAGAGAAACATGGATCAGCTGCCTCCTGCACGTCCCCCTCTTCCCCCCCCACCCCCCCCCCCTCCCCCCGCCAGGGATTGGGCCTGCAACCCAGACATGTGCCCTGACCAGGAATTGAACCGGCAACCCCTTGGTGCATGGGTCAATGCTCAGCCACTGAGCCACACCAGCTGGGTCATAAATACATTTTAAGCCTGCATCTTTGTAGTAATTTATATAAAAAGCAAATGTGCATAATGTCTTTTGTCCAGGTGAGTACTTTTGATAGCCTCTGTGTAGTTATTTTGCTAAAATAACATTTAGACAATATAGTGGGAGGGCTTTGTTGAAATAAGTTTTAACTGTTAACCGTGTATAATGGTCCTAGTTCAAGGAATTTGCCTTTGTACAAAAGCAAATTATTTTGATTATTGAAATGTAAGATTAGGAAACAAAATTTCTCATGTTAAAGTGCCCTAGAATTTAGATCAAAACAGAAATCATTCTTTTAAAAGAATTCAGATATAGTAAATGTCATTTATATCACCACATATTCAAACTTCTAAGTCAGTGGCACATTAGGGAGCACACAGGGCTGGAGATGTGAATATTATATAATGAGGATAATAAAGGAGTGAAATGCGATGTGCCTCCGGTGCATATTAGTAGCTAATTCCAATATGAATGCTTTGCAATCATTTGTCGGTTGAGATGCATGTGTTCAGCTAAATGGAAATCTTGGCCGTTCTCTCATACACCCCATTATTTGTAATTGAACACCTGATTTCCATCATGCAACAAATTAACATCTGCACTAGATCTGCCGTTTATGCATATGGATACACTGATTAGAATTTTGCGGATAGATACTTGAAAACAAAAAGACAACATTGTGAAACACTTCCAGCCATAATTTTTGATTACATATTGAGAACCGTTTAATTATCTTACTCCATTTAATTAGCCCTTCTACTTAGGTCAATTGCTTTTTTTATTAACATAACATGTTAGCAATTTGTTAATTGGCATGAAATAACACGAGGCTTTTCTTCGTGTTTCATATGTGCTTAAGGAAGCTAAGGAAAAGGCAAAGTGGTAAATGTGTTCATTAGCCCCCGTTAGCATTTACAATGCCGTTGTGCGGTGCCAGCAAATTATGTGATTCTGTCCTGTGAATGTCTTTCCTTTATTATACCAGAGGAGATTGTTGATTTGAGTGATTACCAAAATTACCAAAAAAAAAAAACCAAACCCCACCGCAAATGTGAATATACATTTCAAATATATATGAAGGTAAGAGAATGATGAAAAGTGAAGAAGATATATGTATATACATGCTAGTAGGTGGGAGGGGAAATAGGCAAAAGACACATATATGCGTGTAAGGAAATTATTAAGAAAAAGATTGTCAGTATCAAGCCTTTAAGCTCCAAGCCTCTTTACTATTATGTTAAAAATTATGTTAAATAGCCGTAACCAGTTTGGCTCAGTGGATAGAGCGTCGGCCTGCGGACTGAAGGGTCCCAGGTTCGATTCCGGTCAAGGGCATGTACCTTGGTCGCGGGCACATCCCCAGTGGGGGGTGTGAAGGAGGCAGCTGATCAATGTTTCTCTCTCATTGATGTTTCTAATTCTCTATCCCTCTTCCTTTCTCTCTGTAAAAAATCAATAAAATATATTTTTTTTAAAAATTATGTTAAATAATTTTTAGATATCAACAGTATTCCATTTGTGACATTGACTAAGGCTCCTTTGTGTATTGATTTCATATATCCCCATCAAAGTAAAAAGTATTTTCAGCTGATAAGTTTTTAGGTATAGTACCTCAAAATATTATGCACATTTCTGTGGAGTGGAGTGTAAAGGTATTATTGATTACACCTAGGAAAAACTTGATTTTATCCTAAAGAATTCCTCTAGGATATGGCACAAATAGACGATTGCCAGTAATCCTGCATTGGGAAAACAAGTTTAGCCAGAACACATGTAACCACCTTGCATTACAGTCATTAAGCACTAAATGAGTTATTATTACAACTGGAGGCCCAGGGTATGAAATTTGTGCACAGGTAGGGTCCCTAGGCCTGGCTGGCGATCAGGGCTGATCGGGGCCTTCTGGCTGCTGGCTGGAGCCTCCCTTCCCCGGCTGCCTGCCAGGGCCTTCCTTCATGCCATGCCGCCCCCTGTTGGATAGCGCACGTCATAGCCAGCAATCGGTCTCCCGGTTGAACTCCTGAAGGGACAATTTGCATATTAGGTTTTTATATATATAGATACCATCACAGCTTTGAGGAACTTAATGATTGTGAGAATGGAAATCGTAGAATAGTATTGGTCTCCCTGTTACTTCCAGCTTTTCTGGCTGCAGCCATGAAGGGGCATTACATTAAGAGAGGGGGAGGAGAAAGAGAGAGACTAATATATATTCTATTGTATTCTAAATAGGATTACTTCATGCCAGCATAGAATTGAAGAGCTAAAAGATATTTTGTAATTCTTGGCAGACATATTAGTGTTTTTTAAATACAACATTGAGGGTAAGAGTGGTTAGCATTTCTAAAGTATGTGTGGGTATTTATTCCATGAACCTGTACTGGGTGTATCTGGGCAAAGCACCAGGTTGAGCATTCCGGCAAAATACAATGATAAATTTATAGTGACTCCATCCTCTTGAGAATTGTTCTAATTTCTTTCTTGTCAGTAATCTTTCCATCCACGTGGGGGCACTATGATCAAATACAGGGTGGGCAGAAGTAGGTTCACAGTTGCGAGTCAGCGAGAGTTTATTCTTATATTATTAATTAACTAATGTATCATTTATTTGTATTATTTCCAATATGAACAACCATAAACCTACTTTTCTCCACCCCTGTACAAGAAGAAAAGAGAAAAATGGTTTTCTTTGGTTTGATTTACTTCAGTTAGAAAAATTGTTCAGAGTACTACTGTAGGGAAACCCTACCTAATTATGTACTTTTAGGTAAAATTCCTTTTTAAATGTACATATGGCTGAGATTTTTGTTTGTGTTTGTTGGAGTTGCAGTAGGTATAGACTTATCAGTGGTTAGGGTGGACTAGGAGCCCCAGCATCCCCTGGGAGCCTGTAGGAAAGGCAGGTCCTTAGGCTGCTCCAAATCAGAAATCAGGGTGTGGGGCTCAGCAGCATGGCTTTCCCAAGCCCTCTGCATGCTCTCAGCGCTTGCTAACATTGGAGAACCACTGAATTAGAATAGGTGGATTTTGACATACTTTTAAAGCTTCTAAGTGTTGAAAAATTATTAGGTTAAAAATGGTCAAACGGGCTTGAAATATTGTAAAAATGTATTTCTTAGGAAAGGTTCCTCTCCTACACGAACAATAAATGAGTCTGAAGACTTAAATTAAACTTTTTTTCCCCCATGATTATACAACCAGGGTCAGATGAGTCAGAACAGTTAGTTGATTAGTCACTTTCACCCTTTGCCCCCACCCCAAATTGTCAGTCAAGTGAACACTTAAGCTAAGTCATTTGTTTTCTATTATATAGATAAATCAGCCAAGTAATTGAATTTCTCAAATATAGCTCCTTGGGATGATGTCAAGACATGGCCTAGATTTCAAACTAGTACTGCTAACAGCGTTTCTTTACGTCTCTATAATATCTTTACACGTATTGAAAGAACTATTATATCTACTGGGTCATCTGATCCTTGGAATAATTCTTTTAGGCAATTAGGAAACCAATCATTGCCTCTGTTTACAGTTAGGAATAGCTGAGACCAGTTTTAGAATCCTAAGTGTAATATTCAGATAGAGACTATACTAATTCCCTGTTTGATAAGTAGTTAACTTTGTTCCCCTGTTCCTGAGAGTTAGTGAGAACTGCTGGAAGAGAATCCTGCTGCCTGTAAAAGAACCGTAAACCTCCAATGTGTTAGTTAGGAAGGAGAATTCTCTGGGATGTGGGTTTCCCTCCCTGAAGGTATTCTCTCACATCCTTCCTTCCTACCAGACCAGGACTCAGATGTGCCCTGCCTGCCCCTCATTTTCTTTCTCTTCCATCTGGACTCTCCTTCCTTGTTTTTGTTTGACCAGTTACAATAGTTAGTACTTCCAACGCCTTTATGCTGAGGAAGAACAAATAAAGTCGTTGCAGAGAATAACATAAACCGCCAGTAAACAGCATGGAGGGACCTGGAGAGTATTATGCTGAGTGAAATAAGCCAATCAGAGAAAGACAAGCACCACATGATCTCACTCATATGTGGAATCTAATGAATCAAATAAACTGATGATCAAAAATAGACCCAGAGACATAGAAGCATGAACAGACTGTTGAACCTCAGAGGGAATGTAGGAGAGGGTGAGTGGGAAGTCATCAACCATTGAGCTTGTATGCATATGTGCATAACCCGTGGACACAGACAATGGGGTGGTGAGGGCCTGTGGGGAGGGGAGAGACTGAGCGGTTAAAGGGGGGAAAAGGAGGACCTATGTAATACTTTCAACAATAAAGATTAAAACAAAAAAGAAACACCAGTAAAGCTTGCCATCAGCCTGATGGATTCTGACTGTTTATCTGCTGTTGTGCTCTACCCAAAGGCTGGCCTGATTTAGCTGGCACTTCACAAAGGTGCCCTGGGATTTTGCTCTTAGTCTTCTCTCCAAATGAGGACTCTTACCTTAACAGCCCCCAGCAGGGAATGGCCAGTTTTTCATTCACAACCAAATCACAACTAGTCCAGGATGCATCCTCCCAATATGCAAGGAGTGGTCTTGGTCTGATTGTTCTGAGATCAAGGCCACCTTCTCCATATATAAGGGCTAAAATCATACATGAAGGCGAGTGTTTTGTGTACATACTAGAGGCCTGGTGCACGAAATTCGTGCACGTGGGGGGCAGGGGGTGGTCACCTCAGCCCAACCTATGCCCTTTCACAGCCCAGGATCCACCACTGTACTCTTCAGCTGTGAGCCTTGCTCAGGGCTTGTGGCTGAGCGGCGCTCCCCCTGTGGGAGTGCACTGACCACCAGGTGGCAACTCCTGCATTGAGCGTCTGCCCTCTGGTGGTCAGTGCGCATCATAGCAACCAGTTGTTCTGCCGTTCAGTCTATTTGCATATAAACTTTTTATTATATAGGATTAGGTGGTGGCCATTCCTTTACAATTAACTATAACTGTGAAGTGAATCTGGTGGCAAAGTTGAAATATACTTGGTAAATATTCAGTGAATATTTTTGTAGTGTTAAAAGTATCAGAAGTTATAGACTATATTTATGGTAGTTTTATAATAATAGCTATATCTACCTTATAGGTTGTTATATTGACATAATATATGTAAAGTATAAAATACAATGGCTAGAATTCAGTAAATCTTTAAAAATGTAACTGTTATAAGGAAAACTATGATTAAATGCATTGGGAATAGTTATTTGAAAAAATATCAGTATAGAATGGATGCTATGACAGAATATATTCTATTATAGTCTGTCATTTTAAACTTTAAGATTGAATTAAAAGGTTAGTTAACTTGAATGCTAACTGACTAAGTCTCACTGGAAATCTTCTTACATTTGAAACTAAGTTGTTGAAAATTCCCTTAATATTTACTACAATTTTGTATTGCTTTCTAGAGTAGAATCCATAAATATGTTTTACTTCATTTGATGCTTAAGGGTCATTTATTTGCTTATGATTATACATCTGAGACTCTCTGACACCCTTGGTAGTTTATCTTCACTTTTCATCACTTTTCTACTTTATGTTAATGATTAGCATATCTTCTGTCCTAAATGGCACAAAGTAAATATTAAGTAAATATCACTGAAGAGCACTGACTCCAACATACGTCTTCCAGTCTGTGAAGTCAGTTTTTCTTGTCTATTTTTATGTAATTGTGGAGCAAACAAAGTGGGAAACAGCCCTCTGATAAATTGAAAATTATTCGGATTCTAGCCAGTTACAACTTTCAGTTACAGTTATAACTCTCTAGTAATTTATGCATTTCACTGAAACATGGATATGTTTGTGCTCCACCCCAGGATGTAATTATGATTCGGACCTGCAAGCAAGATTCCCCATTTTTTTCCTAGGAAAAAATAGCACTCCTTCTTAACTGCAAATGAACAGATCTCAAACTTTAGTTCTGCTGCTGTTTCAGAGGTGAAACCATAAAGAGAGTTGAAACAAATATATATTTACAGGTTATTGTCTTCTATGTACTGATTTTTTTACACTTCATCTTATTGTGGTTACTTATTAAGAAAAATTCGGAGTGCTTTTTCTGGCTGCAACCATGAAGGGGCAGAAGAGAAGAAAAGAAGGTTCCTGCTACGCCAGAATCCCTTAAGAAAAAGCAAAGGAACTTGGCAGAGCTGAACATCAAGCACCTGAGAAACAAATTTGCCCAAAAGCTGCTTCGAAAGGCAAGGAGGAAGGTTATTATGAAGAAGCTAGCTTTGGCCAGTGTGGCTCAGTTGGTTGGAGCTTCATCTGGTACACTGAAAGGTCATGATTCGATTCCCTATAAGGGCACATACCTAGGTTACAGGTTTGATGCCTGGTCAGCTGTGTATGGGAGGCAACCTATATATGTTCTCTCTCACATCGATGTTTCTCTCTCCCTCCCTCTCTCTCCTTCCCCTCTCTCTAAAAATCAATGAACGTGTCCTCCAATGCGGACAAAAAAAAAGGAATAAAAGCTAAAACACTAACACAAGGAATACAGGCAGATGTACACAACTGAGATTAGGACGTCAAGAAAGCTGGCATTTGTCCCCAGGATCAGTGGGATCAGTGGTGTGTGCCCAAAGGTTGGAAAGGTGCTGCACCTTTGCCAGATCTCCAGTGGCACCTTTGTTAAGCTCCGCAAGGCTTCAATGAACATGTGGAGGATTGTGAAACCATGTATTGCATGGGGTACCCGAACCTGAAGTCAGTAAATATATTGATCTCCAGGCATGGTTCTGGCAAAATCAACAAAAGGCGAATTGCCCCGACAGAACACAGTGATTGCTCCATCTTTTGGTAAACACAGCATCATCTGCATGGAGAATCTGACTCGTGAGATCTATGCTGCTGGAAAATGCTTCAAAGAAGTAAACAACTTCCTGTGGCCCTTCAGATTATCTTCCAAGAGCTAGAATGAAGAAAAAGGCCACCCATTTTGTGGAAGGTAGAAACGCTGACAACAGGGAAGACCAGCTCAATAGACTTATTAGAAGAATGGACTAAGATATCTACCATGGTTATTTTTGTAATCTGGCCAGTTAATAAACAGTGAGTGCTTTAAAATTGGGGGAGAGGGGAGAGAGAGAGAGGAATTCAGACATACCTTCAGAATGGCTTTAATTCCTTTCTGTGAAGTAATCTTTATATTTTACATATTCACATGACAGAATTCTAATCTTTAGCTCTAACATTATGGTTAAATGGGAGAGGCCTCTGTTTATACTTGGTTTAAAAACTTAGGTGCAAAATGGTTACTTATCTCCTTTTCTCTATCTGTGCTTCTCTTTTATTTTTGCCTGTGAATTTATAACTGTCAAGTTATTCCATGAAGATGGGAATATTGAGCTGTTTGAATGAATGTCAATATTTTTGTTACGTCGAGGAAAAGGTTTTTCCTATACTGACACATGCCTTAAAATGGGAGAAAGAAAAGGGCCTGATTTTGTTTCAAAGTTGCGGTTATAGATCTTTTTTGACAAAAGAGGTAATTTATTTCTCCAGTAGATGGCGCAAGCATTCCCTGAAAATAGAAAATATTTTTGTCTGGAATAAAGAAAGTAGAGAACTTGGTAATAAAGGTAGCACTGTTTAAGCAGTAGTAAGTAATCTTAAAGACATTTCCTTTTAAAAGAAATGTAAGAAGAAGAGGTTAAAAGAAGGTGAAGTCACAGTTCACTTTGCACATATCAAACTTGTCAAGACATTTTATCAAATTAATGCAGAAAAACTTTAATGTTTAGTAGTGTATAAATAATCAAAGGTATATCACTACAGTCAATTTTAACTAAAAATATCTGAGGCTTGAAATTCTGAATATGTTTTGAAAATGATAACGGTTATTTCTGTTGATTACCTTGGTTTCATTTTTTCTTTGTTTCCTGCATTTATAGGCAGAAGCATTGTGAATATAGTTTAATAGATAGATAGATAGATAGATAGATAAATGGAATTCTTATTTTTTAACACCAGCAGTGATTATAATTTGGTTTGAAATTACAGATTATTTTTAATATATTTTTATTGTTGATAGTATTACAGATATCTCCCATTTTCCACCCTTTTCCCCACTTTTCCCCTCTCATGAATTCTTAATCTTTAAGTTAAAGGAGAGAGAGAAACATTTTATAAGCCTAATGAATTCCAGCCTGATTGTATATGCTCCCCTCATTATTATTGCCTTTATGTATTTCGCTCTTCATTCTTCTTCAATAAGTAAATGTGTGGGAAAAATAAACTGGTCATCAAAGTACACTTTCCTATAGTGGTCTGGAATGTTTGCCTGGTTGATAAATAGTAATTTCTTTTTTTTTTTAAATGTATTTTATTGATTTTTTACAGAGAGGAAAGGAGAGAGATAGAGAGCTAGAAACATCGATGAGAGAGAAAGATCGATCAGCTGCCTCCTGCACATCTCCCACTGGGGATGTGCCCGCAACCCAGGTACATGCCCGCAACCCAGGTACATGCCCTTGACCGGAATCGAACCCGGGACCCTTCAGTCCGCAGACCGACGCTCTACCACTGAGCCAAACCGGTTTCGGCATATAAATAGTAATTTCTTAAGAACCGAAGGAATTCAGTAGCTGGGAAACATAAAATGTATACTCGATAGAAATATTACTTTTATCTGATGAATGAGAAGAACTAGTTGTAACTGGTGTGTTATCATAGTTATGCTTATTTTAGAAAAAGATACCCTCAAAGTTTTGTCCCATGGTTTGGAAGGTTCTTTTTTCTAAATGGATAAAGTCGAAAAATTACTGCCACTCCAAGCTTTCCAAAGACTCCTTTAAATTTGTTGGATTGAAATATTTCTGGAATATTACACTACTAATATAATGATAATGATGATGATGATGGTAACGATGCCTTGATTTATATTGTGCTTTATAGTTTCAAAGGCTCTTTCACATATATTATTTCAGTAGATTTTTGTAATGACACCACATATTATAGTCAAAGCAAATGTTGCTGTTCCTATTTTACAGATGAAAAATGTGAAAGCCACATTGGGCACATAGCGGTTAAAAGTTAAAGGGACTCGAGAGAATCATTCCTTTGTGTTTTTGTTCTTTGTTTTTCTTTGTTCTCTCCCCCCTCCTCCAGCCCCCGCCCCATCATTTTCACTATTTCATCTCTATTTTGGAAAAGTACTTATTCTGCACCTCCAGTGTATGCTTTCATGCGGAGGGACATCCATGACAGTAATACCCCTGGCTTCTCTTCCCGCTCTGTCCTCCCCACCTCCCCCCCACCCCATTTTTTTAAACATATCTGGTTGATTAGCTGGAGAGCAGGAACTGGGCATGCATAGGTCAGCCCTTCCCTCTCTGTCCCTTGAAGGTGAGTTGTCCATAGGGAGCATCTGCTCTCTGCTTCGCCCTGCATCTATGCCTCAGCGTCAGGACCTCCATGTGGGCAGGCCTATCCTATCTGACCCTGTCTGTGACTGGAGTGGGGAAAGTATGTCTGATGATAATACTGACCCTAGTAAAGGAGCCTCCTTCTTACAGAAGGAAACACTCTTCAGTATTGTCTTTATAAGGTAACTAGAGGCCCATGCACAGATTCGTGCACCGGTGGGGTCCTTTGGTTTGGCCTGCAGGGATCGGACCAAAACTGGCTCTCTGACATCCCCCAAGGGGTCCCAGATTGCAAGAGGCGCAGGCCAGGCCAAGGACCCCACTGGTGCACGATCGGGGCCGGGGAGGGACCGCAGGAGGGCTCCAGGGCGTGTCCGGCCCATCTCGCCCAGTACCAATCGGCCAGACCCCAGCAGCAAGCTAACCTACTGGTCGGAGCATCTGCCCCCTGGTGATCAGTGCGTATCATAGCAACTGGTCAAATGAACTGTAGGACACTTAGCATATTAGGCTTTTATTTTATAGGATGTTTTAGCCTCTTGTTAACTCTTTTGTCTTTAGCCAACTGTTTAGAACGTAGGTAGAGAAAAGAGGTCCTAAAGTATTGAGCCTCCTCAGAGATTCCAACAATATTTATATGTCAGAAAGGTTTTTTTTGTTTGTTTACTTTTTATATTTTTATTGACTTCAGAGAGGAAGGGAGAGGGAGAGAGATATAGAAACCTCAGTGATGAGAGAGAAGCATTGATCAGCTGCCTCCGTGTCCCCCACAGGATCAAGCCCACAACTGCAACCCGGGCATGTGCCCTTGACCGGAATCGAACCTGGGACCCTTCAGTCTGTAGGCCAATGCTCTATCCACTGAGCAAAACCAGCCAGGGCATATCAAAAAGTTTTTAAAAAAATGAATATTAGTGAGGATTATAATATCTGGCTGCATTTTGAGATCTTTAGGCATAAAATATTTCCCATTTCATTTGGACTTAAAAGGCCCTTGTGCTACTGTGACGTTGGGGCTATTTTCAACTCTGGGTCAAAGGGTCTCGTCTAAAACGCTGCTCATCCCTTTTTCAGATACTGGGATGGTTTGTGGCTTGGACTCCTAACATCTGCCTGTTCCTGCTTTCGTAGGAGTCACTTTGTGCTTCCTTTATGCTGTTAAATATCCTCCCATTCTAAGTTAAACTTTAGGATACCATTCTGCTGCCAAAACTGTTTGAATACTCTTGAAGTAATAAATGTAAACATGCCAACTTTATGGGAAATCTGAAGTCTATACACGGTTTTTGCTTTTACCTTTACATTTAGTATACACATTTTTGCTAGAGTTTACCTTCTTCATCATGTTTTTATTGTGATTGTTCCTCATGACAAAACTAGGAACAGCCACTTAGTTATTCCAAAAAATGTTTGTGGAATATCTGCTCTCTAGAGGTACGGTGCCAGAATAGAGCGGTGAGTCAACTCTGGCCCTTGCCTTCACAGATCTTAGGGCCTTGTGCTGGGTTAGACGTTAGTCCAGTGTGCCACGCCATAGCCCGTGGCTCTGGAGACATGTCCACATCTTACCCAATACATGTAACAAGGAAATGTGTTCTTATTGGGGATGTCAGAGAGGGCTTCTCTGAGAAAGTAATTGTTGAAATGAGGGGTAGGAAGAAATCGGAAATGTGTGATTCAAGTATTAAATTTAACTTGCTGGAAAAGGATGAAATTGTAAGTCGTGCGGGACCGATGGGGTAAGATAGACGGTACACCAACAATTAGAAGAGCCATGAGAACTCTGCGTATTTCTGTAAAGGAAAGCTTGGTGTCAAAGTAAGCCAAGAAAATTACCAGGATCTCAGAAAAGGCGATGTTCACAGATGTGAGCAATCAAAGAAATGTCTGTGACCAACTAACATGTCCAGAATTCAGGAACAGAGCGTCAGAGAAAGATTAGCAAGAACAAGAGCAAAGCTGGGTCTTCAGCCCGGCGTATTGAGCTGCTCATCAGAACAGCCACTTCCGGACTTACTACAAGGGTGAAGGCCAGGGACGGAGACACAGAGGCCAACGCGCAAGGTCAAAGCTGGAATGATGGCAAGGGGATCTCACTGCTCAGTCTCTGGAGCCTTCAACCAGATCTCCACCCTCCTTGGATACAGACAAGATTGGTACAAAGCATAAAATTGAGTGTTCAAGTGACAGTTCAGATAGAAGAAGGCTGTTGGGGAAGAGAATCTGTGAAACATGCTGGTCACTGGGAAAAATTCAAATACCTTGGAAAATAACTCACATGACAATAGTTCCTTTAAATGTGGGCTAACCAGTTTGTTTTCTAAATCTCAGCGCCCTCCAAAAATGCCCTTGTTAACTAAGATCAGAGAGGGGCATTACAGAGGCCTGTCTGGAATCATACATGATCCATGACGGTTAGAATTCAAATTTTACATAAAAAACTTTTTTTCCCCCAAACATAAATCTTTATAGATCCTTAGTGAAATGAAGTGAGAAGTGAATAAGATATTTAATTATGATTGGGATATTAGTTAGTTCCTAACAGAATGTAAAAACTCAGTCATATCATTTTACTGCTTAAAGACTCATTAGTTGTCATCTAATCCTGCTAATTGTCTGAAGTGTAGGCTAGAGGACATTGTTCCTACAAGACCTTCTGTGAAAAAGACTCTATGATTTTGGAGACACTGTTCTCACCACCCACCCTCACTCCTCAGCATCTTCTTGTCCAGATCATTTGCAGGCTCTTGAAAGTCCTCACATAGAGACTTTAGCTTTGGTTAGCTCAGTATTTCCCACATTTGCCCACCGGTCCCATTCTTTTTCTGCCGAATACTTCCTTGTATCCAGATGTTCCAAGACACACGGTGAACAACATTGAATCCCAAATGACCTTCTCAATGATTTTCTTTTTAGCATAGATATAGTTTATAAAATGGGCATCTTATGTATATATTTCACTTGAATTTATCCTAAATATGAAGATGGTGTGATAGTACCTCCATTAGTAGATAAGGAAACTGAGGTCTAAATTATTTGTGTTAACTCAGGATTACCCATCCTATCTAATAAAAGAGAAACATGGTAATTAGCATATGACCGCTACCCTTCCCATTGGCTAATGAGGGTGATATGCAAATTAACTGCCAGCCAAGATGGCGGTTAACCGCCAACAAAGATGGCGGCTAATTTGCATATGTAGGCACAATGCTGGGAGGCGAAAGGGAAAGGATGGAAGAAGCCCCCTGCTTCTGACGGTGATTAGAAACCCAGGGGGGAGTAAAGAGCCAGGGGCAGGGTAAAGGCGGCCCTGGGGGACGCCTTTGCCCTGCCCCCCAGCTGTGATCAGAGAACCAGGCGCCTTTGCCGCCCCAGCCAGTGATAGCAGGAAGCAGGGGTGGAGCCAGCAATGGGTGGAGCCAGCAATGGGAGTTGGGCAGGGACGGAGCCGGCAGTCCGGGGAGCTAGGGATCCCTTGCCCAGGCCTAAAGCCTTGGCCAAAGACGTTAGGCCTGGGCAGGGGTGGAGCCTGCAATTGTGGGGAGCAGAGGCGGAGTCAGCGATCCTGGGCAGCTGGGGGTCCCCTGCCCAGGCCTAATGCCTTGGCCAGAGGCGTTAGGTCTAGGCAGGGGCGGAGCCTGCAACCACAGGGAGCTGGGGGTCCCCTGCCCAGGCCTAAGGCCTCGGCCAGAGGCGTTAGGCCTCAGGCCTGGGCAAGGGGCCGATCCGGTGATCAGCGATCGGAGGGTGATGAGGGTCAAGTCCTCTGGCCGAGGCATCAGGCCTGGGCGGGGAGCGGAGCCAGCAATCGGAGGGGGCTAGGGGTCCCCTGTCCAAGCCTGATGCCTGGGCCAGAGGCATCAGGCCTGGGTGGGGGACGGAGCCGGTGATTGGGGGGATATGAGAGTCCCCTTGCCCAGGCCTGAAGCCTGGGTCAGAGGCGTCAGACTTGGGCGGGGGGTGGAGCAAGTGATCAGAGGGAGATGGGGGTCCCCTGCCCAGGCATGATTCCTGGGCCAGAGGCATCAGGCCTGGGCAGGGGTCAGAGCCAGTGATCGGGGGGAGATGGGGGTCCCCTGTCCAAGCCTGACACCTCTGGTGGAGGCGTCAGGCCTGGGCAAGGGGCCGATCAGGCGATCGGAGGGTGATGGGGGTCGACGCCTCTGGCTGAGGCATCAGGCCTGGGCAAGGGTGGAGCCGGTGATCAGGGGGAGAGGGGGGCCCCCTGCCCAGGCCTGAATCCTGGGTCAGAGGCATCAGGCCTGGGCCAGGGGCAGAGCCAGCAATCGGAGGGGTCTGGGGGTCCCCTGCCCAGGCCTGATGCCTGGGCCAGAAGCATCAGGCCTGGGCGGGGGGCAGAAACAGTGATCAGGGGGAAATGAGGGTCCCCTGCCCAGGCCTGACACCTCTGGCAGAGGCATCAGGCCTGGGCAAGGGGCCGATCCTGCGATTGGAGGGTGATGGGGGTCAATGCCTGAGGGCTCCCAGTATGTGAGAGGGGGCAGGCTGGGCTGAGGAACACTCCCCTCCCCCCCCCACCCAGTGCACGAATTTCGTGCACCGGGCCCCTAGTCTACACTAATAAAAGAGAAACATGGTAATTAGCGTACGACTGCTACCCTTCCCATTGGCTAATCAGCATATCCTGATGCAAATTAACTGTCAGCCAAGATGGCGGCCGGCAGCCATTCACTGAAGCCAGCAGGGAGGCTTGCTTGCTCCAGTGACGGCAAACTCCAACGTTCCCCGCCTGCCGCTGCCGGCCTCTCAGCTGCAACTCTAAGCAACTATGTACTATGTTGCAAATAAGAAGCTAAACAAAACCCCAGAAACCGGCTTTCATTCAGCCGGGCTTCAGCCAGCCTGACCACAACATTGTATCAATGTTTTCAGCAGCGAGGCCTCAGAGCTAAAGCTGGCCCAGAATAAAAAAAAGAGAAAGAAAAAAGGAGCGGTTGGGAGCTTCAGTCACCCGCTTCCGGAAAACAGCCCTCAGCCCCTCACCCAGACTGGCCAGGCACCCCAGTGGGGACCCCCACCCTGATCCAGGACACCCTTCAGGGCAAACCAGCCAGCCCCCACCCATGCACCAGGCCTCTATTCTATATAGTAAAAGGGTAATATGCCTCCCGGCACCGGGATCAGCGGAGCAGCGAGGCTCCCGGCACCAGGATCAGCGTGACAGGGGGCAGCGCCCAAACCCCCTGATCAGCCCTGCTCTGAGCCTGGTAGTGGGGAGCTCCCCAATCCCCTGATCGCCCTGTGGCTCTGTGTGTGACAGGGGGCGGGGCCACAACCTCTCTATCCGCCCTGCTCTGTTTGTGACAGGGGAAGGCGCCCCAACCCCCTGATCAGTCCTGCTCTGTGCCTGATAGGGGGGAGCTCCCCAATCCCCTGATTGCCCTGCGGCTCTGTGTTTGACAGGGTGCAGCGCACCAACCCCCTGATCGGCCCTGCTCTGTGTGTGACAGGATGCGGCGCCCCAACCCCCCCCCCCCCCCACGGGCCCTGCTCTGTGTGTGACAGGGTAGAGCCATAACCTCTCCATTGGCCCTGCCCTGAGTGTGAAAGGGTGCAGCGCCCCAACCCCCTGATCTGCCCTGCTCTTTGTGTGACGGGGGCGGTGCCCCAGCTCCCCTATTGGCCCTACTCTGTGAGTGACAGGGAGGAGCTCCTCAACCCCCTGATGGGCCCTGCTCTGTGCGTGACAGGGGGGAGATCCCCAACCCCCTGATCGACCCTGCTCTGTGTGTGACAGGGTACGGAGCCCCAACCCCCCTGATGGGCCCTGCACTGTGAGTGACAGGGGACAGCACCCTAACCCCCAATCGGCCCTGCTCTCTGACAGGGGGCAGCGCCCCAACCCCCTGATTGGCCCTGCTCTGTGAGTGACAGGAGGCAGCGCCCCAACCCCCTGATCGCCCTGCTCTGTGCATGGCAGGGGTGGTGCCCCAACTCCCCTATCAGCCCTACTCTGTGCGCGACAGGGGGAGCTCCCCAACCCCCTGATGGGCCCTGCTCTGTGCGTGACAGGGTGGCGCCGCAACCTCCCCATAGACCCTGCCTTGAGTGTGACAGGGGGCGGTGCCCCAACCCCCCAATCGGCCCTACCCTGAGCGACTGAGGGTGGCATCGCAACCTCCCGATCCGCCCTGCTCTGTGCATGACGGGGCGGCGCCCCAACTCCCCAATCAGCCCTGCTCTGAGCCTGACCAGGGGCTGCACCTAGGGATTGGGCCTGCCCTCTGCCACCCCGGAGCAGGCCTAAGCCAGCAGGTCGTTATCTCCCGAAGGGTCCCAGACTGTGAGAGGGCACAGGCCGGGCTGGAGGACCCCCCTCCCCCACAAGTGCACAAATTTTTGTGCACCGGGCCTCTGGTGTTATATTATAATGTTTAACAATGTTTGATCGTTTTGCTTTTCCTCGGGAATGTTGTGCCCCAAAAGGGAAGGCGTTTTCTTTAGTCAGTGTTATATACGTGGATATATACATAAAAGCTTTTGCTGAAAGTTTTGTTTTATCGTTACCAGCCCGATTACATTTTCAGGAATAGGAAAGCGTAGTGGGGTATCTTACACAAATATCTAGGGTTGTGTAAATGGATTATTTCAGTTTAAATCTTTACGGTGCCCAAGAGCTTTTGTAAAGTGGAGTGGAGTGTCCTCTTTGAAAAGTATCGTAGCCGGAACCCCAGGGGTTCAGGTCTGCTCAGCCTCTCTCCCCTCTTCCTAGGGAAGGAGCATAGACTTGATTCTATGCAAGACTTCCTGGTTGGGGTAGGTTGTTTAATTTCTTCTTGGGATATTTCCCCCTCTTATCCTCTTCTGAAACATTTTATAAACAGCTTGGAAAGTCCACTAACTTTCTCGAACTTTTAACAAAGCAGTGAAGCTTCTGCAGATTCAAAAAAGATATCACCATATTTTGAAGAACATTTAAACCGGGGAGACACATGAAACCATGCTTTACAAAACTAGAATGATATCCTACGTAGTTGTATAACTTTGCAAATACCACTGTTGATGACATCATGAACCGTTACAAAGTATATATTAGCGCAGTTTTTCGAGATGTGAAAGAAGGCTGACCAGTTATCAAAGGTAAATGTAGGAAAGACTTCATTGTTAGTAAGAGAGTTCTCTGTGGAGTTTGATTTAGTTGGATTGTTTGGCTTGTGTTTAGCTGTTCATAGAACCACGTTCATGGTTCCCGCTTCAGTTTTGTTTCTAGGTGGCAGTGCATTGGACGTTAGAACTCCCCCTCTCAGAAGGACCAGTTGTAGTTCTCGGTGTCTGATCTGGGATGGAGTGGGGGTTTATGGCCTTCTCAGCTTAGCGGTTTGCGGCTGTTCATATTTTAGATTGTACAGTGCAAGCCAGTTTTTAAGAGCGTTTTTACACTTAGACTGTTACACTTAATCTGAGATTTAACTCAGATTAAACTAGCAGACGATGGGATTTAGGAAATGAAAGGGTGACAATGTTTATATTATTGAGTCTACAAAGTGATACAAAGAATGAGAAGAGAACTCTACATTTTACTGAAGTTTGCTTTTATAAATCTCCTGTTTATACAGCACATTCATTTTAATTTCTTGCTCAACAATAGGAGCTTCTGAATTTTCTTCATTCATAATTTCCCTCAAACAGTACATAACTTGTTTGCTGATGATTCTGTTTTTGTATCCCCCACCCCCACCTCTGTACTCTTTCCCATAAGAATTCAGGAAGTAGAAAAAGCCAACTGCGAAATATTTACTTCTAGGTTTCTTAATGCCCAGGTTGCACTGTTGTCTGGAATCAAACGGTTTCTTTTTTCTCATCCTTAGCTGAAAACAAAAACAAACAAACAAACAAAATGTCTTAATCTTATGGGGTTAAATAAAAGAGAGAAGGTAGTGCAAGGAAGAGTCCCTTTATGCAAGCCGCGGAGGACGGCAGGGATGACTGAAAGTGCCTGAGGGCATTTGGTCCCTATCGGTTTTCACATCCCATGCAGTGGTGCCCGCAGACAGCCTGTATTGTTGTCAGTTAAATGGGATCACGAGTGTCTGAAAGGTGTTTGAGAATGAACTGAAAATCATTTTCACAAGTGGATGATTACTTCTGCCACATGTTAACCGAACTCTATCAGAATGGCCCAGATTCTTGAGCCTGCATTAATTGCTCTTTCAACCTTGACTGAGGTTTCTCTTTAAGAAAGCCCTTTCCAGGACGAAACTACTCTATATATTGATTTTTTTTTTCCTTTCTGTATTTTTCCTTGAGAAATGAAGGCTTGTAGGAGAAAAGGCTTTATCATTCAACATGTAGATTGATCGTTCCAGTTCTTTGAATTAAAAGGTAGATTCATAAGTCATCTGCCAAAAGTAATAGTCCTTTTTTCAAACACAGAGTAATTCCCCTATTCTGCATAAAATTATGTTTTTCAAATGTTCAATAGTGATGGTTTTTCATCATAAAGTAAAACCATGAACTCTCACAGCATGGACTCGGTGCAAATAAATTGTCATACTCTCTTTTCTATTAGAAGAGCAGGCCACCACTCTAATGACAACTAAAGTATAATATTTAGTAATATGTTTGCAAATTTTTGTTGTGTGGAAGTATTCTTTTTTTATTGTTTAAAGTATTACAAATAATAGTACATATGTCTCTTTTTTTTCCCCATTGACCTTCCCCCGGCTTTTCCTACCCCCCGGCACATGCCCTCACCACCCCCCGCACCCCTAGTGTCTTGTGTCCATTGGTTATGCTTATACTAGAGGCTCAATGCACGAAAATCATGCAAGAGTAGGCCTTCGCAGCCCCAGCTTCATCCAGAAGGTCCTCCGGACAGTTGTTCCGCTGTTCGGTCGATTTGCATATTATGCCTTTATTGTTATAGATGCATGTATACAAGTCCTTCAGTTGATCTCTTATCTCCTCCCCAACTCTCCCCAGCCTTCCCGCTGTAGTTTGGCAGTCTGTTCGATGCTTCTTTGCCTCTGTATCTATTTTTGTTCATCAGTTTATAATGTTCTTTATATTCCACAAATGAGTGAGATCATGTGGTATTTTTCTTTCACTGACTGGCTTATTTCACTTCCATAATGCTCTCCAGTTCCATCCATGCTGTTGCAAATGGTAAGAATTCCTTCTTTTTTACAGCAGCGTAATATTCGATTGTGTAGATGTACCATTATTGTTTTTTAATCCATTCATCTGCTGATGGGCACTTAGGCTGTTTCCAAATCTTAGCTATTGTAAATTGTGCTGCTATGAACATAAGGGTGCATATGTCCTTTCTAATTGGTGTTTCTGTTTTCTTGGGATATATTGATATTCCTAGAAGTGGTATTACTGGGTCAAATGGCAGTTCCATTTTTAATTTTTTGAGGAAACACCATACTGTTTGTCACAGTGGCTGCACCAGTCTGCATTCCCTCCAGCAGTGCAAGAGGGTTCCTTTTTCTCTGCATCCTCTCCAGCACTTGTCATTTGTTGATTTGTTGATGATAGCCATTCTGACAGGTGTGAGATGGTACTCATTGTTGTTTGATTTGCATCTCTCAGATGATTAGTGACTTTGAGCATGTTTTCATGTGTCTCTTGGCCTTCTGAATGTCCTCTTTTGAAAGGTGTCTATATAGGTCCTTTGACCATTTTTTTATTGGATTATTTTCCTTTTGTTAAGTTGTATGAGTTCCCTGTAAATGTTGGAGATTAAATCCTTATTGGAGATAAGATTGGCAAAAATGTTCTCCCATGCAGTGGGTTTTCTTATTGTTTTGTTGATGGTTTCTTTTGCTGTGCAGATGCTTTTTATTTTGGTGTAGTTCCATTTGTTTATTTTCCCCTTAGTTTCCATTGCCCTAGGAGCTGTATCAGTAAAGATATTGCTACAACATATGTCTGCTATTTTGGTGCCTATGGCTTCTTCTAAGGTTTTTATGGTTTCTCATCTTAGATTTAAGTCCTTTATCCATTTTGAGTTTATTTTTGTGTATGGTGTAAGTTGGTGGTCTAGTTTCATTTTTTTTGCATGTATCTGTCCAAATTTCCCAACACCATTTATTGAAGAGACTGTCTTGACTCCATTGTATTCTCTTGCCTCCTTTGTCAAATATTATTAATTGAGCATAATGGCTTGGGTCGACCTGGGTTCTCTGTTCTGTTCCACTGGTCTATATGTCTGTTCTTGTGCCAGTACCAGGCAGTTTTGAGAACAGTAGTTTTGTAGTATAGCTTGATATCTGGTATTGTGATCCCTCCAACATTGTTCTTCTTTCTTAAGATTGCTGCAGCTATTTGGGGTCTTTTTTTATTCCAGATGAATTTTTGGAGAGTTTGTTCTAGGTCTTTGAAGTATGCGTTGGTATTTTAATGGGGATTGCATTGAATTTATAGATTGCTTTGGGTAGTGTGGACATTTTAATGATGTTGGTTCTACCAATCCATGAACATGGTACATTCTTCCATTTGTTCATGTCTTTATTCCAAGGTATCTTAATGTTTTTGTTGCAATGGTAAATGGGATTGCTTTTTTAGTTTCTCTTTCTGTGAGTTCATTATTGGTGTATAGAAAAGCCATAGACTTCTGGATGTTAATTTTGTATCCTGCTACATTGCCAAATTCATTTATTAAGTCTACTAGTTTTTTGATGGAGTCTTTGGGGTTTTCTATGTACAATATCTGCAAATAAGGACAGTTTTACTTCTTCTTTTCCAATTTGGATGCCTTTTATTTCTTCTTCTTGTCTGATCATAATGGCTAGTACTTCCAGTACTGTGTCAAGCAGGAGTGGTGAGCATCCCTGTCTTGTTACTGTTCTTAGGGGAAATGGTTTTAGTTTTTGCCCATTGAGTATGATGTTGTCTATGGGTTTGTCATATATGGCTTTTATTATGTTGAGGTATGATCCTTCTATTCCCACCTTGCTGAGAGTTTTTATCAAGAAATGGTATTGGATTTTGTCAAATGCTTTTTCTGCATCAATGGATATGGTTATATAGTTTTTATCTCTCATTTTTTTTATGTGGTGTATCACGTTTATTGATTTGTGGATATTGTACCATCTTTGCATCCCCAGAATAAATCCCACTGCTTGGTCATGCTTTATGATCTTTCTAATGTACTGCTGGATTTGATTTGCTAGAATTTTATTCAGAATTTTGGCATCTATGTTCATGAGGGATATTGGCCTGTAATTCTCTTTCTTTGTATTGTCTTTATCTAGTTTTGGGATTAGGGTAATGCTGGCTTTGTAGAAAGAGCTTGAATTTTTTGGAATAGTCTGAGGAAGATAGGATTTATTTCTTTTTTGAATGTTTCATAAAACTCCGCTGTGAAGCATCTGGTCCGTGGCTTTTATTTGTTGGAAGTTTTTTGCTTACTGCTTCAATTTCCTCCATAGATATTGGTCTATTTAGATCTTTTGATTCCTCCAGGTTGACTTTTGGAAGGTCGTATTTTTCTAGGAATATGTACATTTTTTCTAAGTTGACCAGTTTGTTGGAATTGAGTTGCTCATAGTATTTTTTTATAATTCTTTGTATTTCTGTGGGGTCTGTTGTTATTTTGCTTCTTTCGTTTCTGATGTTGTTTATTTGGGTCCTCTCTCTTTGCTTCCTGGTGAGCCTGGCTAGAGGTTCATCAATCTTGTTTATCTTTTCAAAGAACCAGCTCTTGGTTTCATTGATCTTTTGTATTGTTTTTTTGGTCCCTATGTCATTTATTTCCACTCTGATCTTTATAATCTCCTTCCTTTTGCTCACTCTGGGCTTTTCTTGTTGCTCTTTCTCTAATTCTTCAAGTTGCAGATTTAGATGGTTTATTACCATTTTTTCTTGTTTGTTTTTTTTTTGAGGTAGGCTTGTAATGCTATGAACTTCCCTCTCAGGACTGCTTTCACTGTGTCCCAAAGATTTTGGATTGTTGTGTTTTCAGTGTCATTTGTTTCCAATTTCTTCTTTGATCGCTTTGGTAACCCACTCATTGTTTAATAGTATGCTATTCAGCCTCCAAGTTTTTGAATTTTTGTGATTGTTTTTATTGTAGTTAATTTCTAATTTTGTGCCATTGTGGTCTGAGAAGATGCTTGATATGATTTCAATCTTCTTGAATTTGGAGAGACTTTGCCTGTGTCCCAATATGTGGTCTATCTTTGAAAATGTCCCATGTGGGCTTGAGAAGAATGTATATTCTGTAGTTTTGGGGTGGGATATTCTAAAGATATCAATTAAGTCCATCTGATCTAGTAAGTTGTTTAGGATTGCTGTTTCTTTGCTAATTTTTTGTCTAGAGGATTTATCCAGTGATGTTAATGGGGTATTAAAGTCTCCTACTATGATTGTATTGCTGTCAATCTCTCCTCTGAAATCTTCCAGAAGCTTTTTTATGTATTTGGGTGCTCCTGCATTGGGTGCATATATGTTTGCCAGAGTTATATCCTCTTGTTGTATCCACCCCTTTAGAATTATGAAGTGGCCTTCCTTGTCTCTTTTATGGTCTTCACTTTGAGGTCTATTTTGTCAGATATAAGTATTGCTACCCCCCAGTTTTGTTTTTTTTTTCATCTCCATTTGCCTGATAGATATTTTTCCATCCCTTCACTTTGTCTGTTGAGTCCCTTGTTCTGAGGTGGGTCTCGTGTAGACAGCATATATATGGGTCATGTTTTCTTTTTCTTTTCTTTTTTTTAAATATTTTTATTGCTTTCAGAGAGGAAGGGAGAGGGAGAGAGAAAGATAGAAATGTCAATGATAAGAAAGAAACACTGATCGGCTGCCTCCTGCATGCCCCCTACTGGGGATCAAGCCTGCAACCTGAGCAGGTGCCCTTGACCAAATCAAACCTGGGACCCTTCAGTCCGCAGACCGATGCTCTATCCACGGAGCCAAATAGGCCAGGCCGGGTCATGTTTTCTTATCCATTCAATCACTCGATGTCTTTTGATTGGAGCATTTAATCCATTTACGTTTAATGTTTATTATTGATAGATACTTGTTTGTAGCCATTTCTGTGCTTTATGCCTGTATTCCTCCCTTTCTATTTCTTCCTTTTATAGCATTCCTTTTAGCATTTCTTGCATTGCTGACTTGATAGTGATAAATTCTCTTAGCATTTTTTTGTTCGCAAAGCTCCTGATTTCCCCTTCAATTTTGATTGATACTCATGCTGGATAGAGTATTCTTGGTTTCAGTCCTTTGCTTTGCATCACTTTGTATATTTCATTCCATTCCTCTCTAGCTTGGTGTGTTTCTGTTGAGAAATCATTTGACATTCTGATGGGGGATCCTTTGTACGTAACTCTGTCTCTCTCTTGCAACCTTTAAGATTCTCTCTTTGTCATTGACATTTGCCATTGTAATTATGATGTGTCTTGGTATGGTTCTTTTGGGATTCATCTTGCTTGGAACTCTCTGTACTTGTGCAACTTTTTTCTTCCCCATATCAGGGAAGTGTTCTGTCATTATTTCTTCAAATAGATTCTCTAATCCTTGCTGCTCTTCTTGTCCTTCTGGCACCCCTATTATGTTACTTCATTTCATGTTGTCCCAAAGCTCCCTTAGCCTCTCTTACTGCTTTTTAATGTTTTTCTCCAATTGGTGTTCAGATTGGGCTTGTTTTCTCTTGTATCTTCTAATTCACTAATTCTGTCCTCCACTTCTTCTAGTCTACTGTTGAAACCTTCCATAGCGTTTTTTATTGTAGCTATATCACTTTTGATTTCTTCCTGATTTTTGCATAGGTTGTTGATTTTCTCATCCATCCGATTTATGAACTGTATGACCTTTACTCTGAATTATTTTTCTGTCATATTGCATGCCTGTTTCACTTATTTCCTTTCTTGGCGATTCCTTTTTCTTTCCTCTGGGGATTGTTTCGTTGTCTCCCCATTCTAACTATCACCAGAAGGTACAAATGCTGAGTTGCGGGAGCCTGAGCTATGTGCAGTGGGAGTATTGTGCCACCCGAGTGTCGCTTGGTGTGTGGCTGCCGTGGATCGGTGGGAGCCACACACCCGGAGAATCAGAGTCACCAGTGCTCCGTGCAGCCTGATGCGCACCTAGATCAGGGGCCCCGCCTGCACCATGCTGAAAACAAGTCCCCACAGGTGTACGCCGAAAATCAGTCTCCTAGAGTATGCCAGGAGTCAAAGACCCCGTGGGCATTCACCGAGAATCGAGTTTCAGAGTCTCTGTAGCTTGGTGACGCCTTGCGCCATGAATCAGGGGCCCTGTGTGCAGGTGTGCCAAGAATTACAATCACAGGCGCTCAGTGTGTGTGCACTGAGAATCGGATCCTGTGCGTGCACGATGAGAAATGGAGTTCCCATATGTGCGTGCAGTGCTGCCTCTCGCACAGAGAATCAGTGTCCCGGTCTGCGTGGGGTGCCGGGTTGCACAGCTGCTCTGAGTCAGCAGGAGGCCCACTCCTGCGCTGCGGGGAACAGACTTCCGTGTGCACGCTGCACCCAGAGTCAAAGTCGCACAGCCACCCTATGTAGGCAGGAAGTCTGCTGTGCAGAACAGGTCTGGCAGGTCCTATGCTGCCACAGCGGGCTGGCAGGGAGGTGGCCGGGATGTCTGGAGTCTTGGTGTCCGTGGGTCTGCAGGTCTTTGTCCCGAGTGGTTGTAGGGTCCAGTCTTGTGTCTGAGACCAGATTGGGTGGTGGTGAGGCTAAGCTAGGGTCCTAGTCGCAAGCAGTCCAGCTCTTCAAGAAGGCGTGGTCTCTGTGGAAGTATTCTTTGAACAATCTTCAAGTTAGAAATGTTTTAAAAGTGCTACTAATGTGTTTGAATAAATGACAGTAGTTCATGTTGTCCTTTTTAATTTCAAATATGGCATAAATAGAGAATGTGAGCTGTTTCCTTCCTGAAATAATGTGGGATATATTTTAGTTCCAATATATTGCGTTATAAAGAAGAGTTAAATCTTAATTTTTAAAACTAATCAGAAAATGAAATTTCATTAACTTTTGTGATTATATAGTATTTATAGAAAAATGGCTTAATCTGTTAGTAAAACTAATTTCTGAGTTCTTAAAGTAAGACAAATCACAGCATGTTAAATGTGGATCTATTTTTTAAAAAAACATATGGAAAGAAGTTCTGTGTAAAAAAAGCACTCAAAATAATTTTATAAGCATTGCAATCTAAATATCTACTGAAATTTAACAAAAACAAGCAAAGTAACTTTTTCTGATTTTTGTTTCACTGAAGTTTATTTTTACCTAACTTTATTGTACTCAGTAAGTCTATTGTTGAGATCATTTTATTAGAATAATGCATAATGGTAAGGATCAACTTATACCTAAAGAAAAGTTTTCATTCCTGTCGTCAGAACATTCTGATGCATTTCATAAGGACTCTGCCTTTGTTTTTCCACAAATGAAAACTTTTTGAAGTAATTATGGTAAATGTTCCAGTTGGCTTATTAAGTTAACATAACTTTTTTAAGAATCATGCTGATCCCACAGAGATTGTACACTTATTAGTGTAAGTGTTGAGATACTCTATGACCATATATAACTCTTGATTTAGAAAGTGAAAAAAATATTCCCTGTTTGCCTTGTCGATAGTAACTACATTGGCTTGAAGTTTGGCCATAACACAATTCTTCTGTTTTCTCTTTCTCTTCTCTCTTCTCTTGACTTTTTTCCTAACAGCATCGTACCTGATCTGTTCATTCACATTGTATTTTAAATATGTAATAGAATATCTTAAAATTCAGGTTCTCATCTCTTTGATACTTGAGGATAGAGCATGACCTAAGAATAGTTAGAAATGCTAAAGAGACCGTCACAGGCGGATGAAACATTAATACACATTCAGCTGGCTTTGTGCCTGGTTTCTAGCATTGATTCCTATGTTTCAAATAGAGCAAATAGTGCTCTCCATTAGAAACAACCCTAGGAGGGGGATTAATACTTTAAGATTATTGCTGTGTTTGCACTGATTTATAAAACCAAATGCTTTACGGCTTTGCTCTTCTGCGCTAAATCCGAGCTTTGTGTCAGTGCTGCTAATTTCTTTGTTACCTAATCCTATGTGAGAAGAGAAGATTTTAAAGTTAAGGAGGCATTTTTTTTTTTGTTCAAAGGGAACAACTTCTTAATACCTTACTTAAGTTGGATGTGCTGATGAAAGCAAACACTTTTAAATAGTATCAGAACAATTATTTTTAAATAATTTAAAATACTATAGTTACATGAATGTTGTGATACATTGGAAATATTTCAATGGAAGTGTTATACTTAGTACAAATTAGCGTTGGAAATATGTGCTTTTGGAATGTGTTATGTACAACAGAATATCTCTTTTACTCCAGTCAAATAATAATTCTTGGATCCAATTTAACTTTGATTAAGGATTTTTTTTTGTTCCCTTAGGTCCATACTCAAATAGATTTGTTGAAAATATAGTAAAACTAAGATTGTTCCTTAATTTATCATCCATTTTGTACTTTACTGAAATAATTTGACAAGATGAGAAAAAAAATGCTGTTTTTAGAACCAAATTTTTTAGGATGATGAAAATGAATAATGTTGAAATACCCACCATAAAAATAAAAAATAAAAAACTTGTTTTCCTCTTTAAAATAAGATGAAAAAGATTCACAATGCCCATTAGATAATGTTGCTCTCATGCCATGTGATAATATTTATTTTATTGGATAACATTATAAATTGTCACATAAAACCCAGTTAAGTGTGTCGTCCAGATTGATTGGTATTTGACAACTCTGATTTATATACCCTTTAAAAAAACTTTTTTTTGGTGCTGCTAATCCTCACCCAAGGATATTTTTTCCTTTGATTTTTAGAGAGAGCGGAAGGGGAGGCAGGAGAGAGGTGTAAGGGAGAAACACCGATGTGAGAGAGACATAGACCAGTTGCTTCTCACACTTACTTCTGGGGCCCAGGATCAAACCTGCAACCAAGGTACATGCCCTTGACCAGGAATCGAACCTGAGACCCTTTGGTATTTGGGCTAAGGCTCTAACTGTGGAGAAACACTGACCAGGGCAAACTTCGTTGTTTTTATTTAAGTTAATCATTCCAGTTTGGCTCAGTGGATAGAGCATCAGCCTGCAGATCAAATGGTCCCAGGTCCATTCCAGTCAAGGGCATGTACCGTGGTTGCAGGCTCCTCCCCGGCCCAGGCCCTAGTCAGGGCTCATGCAGGAGGCAACCAATCAATGTGTTTCTCTCACATCGATGTTTCTCTTTGTCTTTCCCTCTCTCTTCTACTCTCCCTAAAAATCAATGGAAAAATATCATCGGATGAGGAATAACAAATATATATATATATATATATTTAGAAAAAAAACAGCTGCAGAACAGATCCACCAACAGATCTGTGACACACTAGAGTGGGACTCTCTCTCTAGGATGACAAATGCACTCCTTGTTCTTTGTCTTTATTGGGTGAAATCAGATTTCATAAAGCAGTAAAAATAGTTTGTCTGGAATTCAGATGACAAGAATAATTTATAATAAACTTTTTAAAATTCGAAACTATTTAAAGGTGGAATAAATGGTCATGGAAGGAGACTTGACTTGGGGTGGTGTACACACAATACAATGTACAGATGAAAATGTATACCTGAAACCTATATAATTTTATTAACCAATGTCACCCTGATAAATTTTTTTAAAAATCTAAACTATTTTTATGAAACAGAAATAAATGCAAATAAATAGTTCCCAAGGATCTGTTTAATTAATGCTATTGTCATTGTATGTCAAATAGTTAGATTGCACGTCTCCTTTTATGGAAGTATGTACTGATAATTGATGTTCATAATAATGACCCTGAGATGTTATAGTCATTTCTAAATCATTAAAGAAAGATCACATTATATTTTATGACTATTTGAAATCAAGTCAACATTGTATACAAATTCTTTAAAAATTTGTTATAGATAGATATACAGTCTCTGTATAGAGCAACTCATTTTTCAGTAATTAAGAATACTAGAACATCACTATGTAAGTGTAATGAACAGAATCTATTGCCTAGTAGAACACAGTCTGTTAAATGTAACTTTAGTGTATTTTTTTCTGAAATAAAAAATCTTATTGGATTTTTATCTATAAAGGAGATAATTTGTAACCTAACATTGAACATTTTAAAAAAGCAAACAAACAAAGTAAAAGAACTGTGATTCAAGAGCAATGCTAGTCATAAAGGTAGGATAGGGGAAAAAGCATTTTGATTTCTTTATAGATACTTTCTAATGAATGGATTATTGGATTGCAAACACATTTTAAGTGATTCTGGCTCCTTTTCCCTTCCTCTCTACATTTCAGCCTTCCCAAAGCTGATGAGACCACTCACCTACAAAGAATTAAACTGCTCCAGATTCCAGAACTTGAGAATAGCCTTGAACACAGGAAAACCCATTTAACCATTAAAGCTTATGAGTCCTCCACGGAGCTCAAAATAAAGGGACAAAAATCCTCATCTTTGGTCTATAGGTATTCAACTTAGTCATACCACAAATACTCTTTATGGAGCCATAATGACTACATTCTCCAAATCCTTAATAATCGTAATTTTTCTGATTATAAAATAGGATATATTCTCATACATTGCTACTAGGACTGCAAAATTTTACAGCCACTTTGGAAAACAATTTGGCAGTTTCTTATAAAGTTAAACATACAATTTTCAATTTAACTCAACAGTCCTACTCCTCAATATTTACTTGGGAGAAATGAAAAACATGTGCCCACACAAAGACCTGTACATGATTGTTTATAGCAACTTTATTTATGATAGCCAGTAGGTGAATGGATGAATTCATTGAAGTAAATTCATACAGCGAAATATAATATTCAGCAATAAATGGGGACTCCTGATATAGAACACAACATGGATGAATCTCAGAAGCTTTATACTAAGTGAAAGAAGGCAGACACAAAAGGCTACAAACTGTGTGATTCTGCTTAGATGAGATACTGAAAAACAGAAGCCTGAAATTTAAGAAATCTGAGTAGGAGATTGATCGTAAAGGGCATGAGGCAACCTTCGAGAGATGGAAATGTTCTAAAAGTTCATTGTAGTGGTGATTGATCACATGACTCATCAAATTATAAACCTAAAAAGGGTGAGTTACTTCATGTAAACTATACCAATAAATATTAGTTTTAAAAAATTGGAAGACATGCTCAGTGTAGAAATGTGGAAATGTAAAAAAGGCATAAGGAATATGAAAGTTATATTTAATCTCACCAGCCAAATTATTTTGTGTTATATTTTACATTTTATGTTATTGAACATTTTTCAAGTTTATTTTGCTACATCTTTTGAGGTATTTTTCCATACATATACTATAAGCTCATGCAACTGCTTTTTTAACTTAACATAATAATTCTTCCATATAATTCTTTTTTTTCATATTCTTTTTTGGCATCACTTTTCATGACAGTCTTATCATTTCATACTGTTTGATTCTTTGATGGTTTTGAGATTTTGCTCTTAAACAGTATTAATGAACATCTCTTTTCTTTATTCTTCTCTCAATTATAAATGTGTCTCTTATGCCAAGAATCTGCTTTGATACCAGTGGGGTGGGGGGAAACACACAGCTAAACAGTGGTACATGGTACCTAATTCCAGAATTCATCCATATAGTTAAAAAACTCAAATTTGTTTGTTTGATGTGTTTTTATTCAGTAGTTATCTTTCCTGATGTATTTTATTCATTCCATTTGCTGTACATTAAATTTTTGTCTGGCTAATATGAAAACTAAAGGACAGAAACTAACATTTCCTTTATGCAGTTAATCTTCATTGAATGTAATTTTTTTCTTATGCGGAGACTAAAATTCTTTTGACCAGTTACTTTCTAGATATATTAGGTCAATTATGACTTCTGTTTATGTTCAGTTGAATTCTTTTTTATAGTTCCACAGCCCAAAATACCTCAAAGCCCAACATTCAAATGCTTCCAGTCTTGAATTGTCTTTTATTCTACCGTGGAACATCTTCTAGTGTGCACATTTATGCATCCACCCACCCCTCTGCTTTGTGTCTTCAGAAAAACCATCCATTTTTCATTCCAGATTTGTTGAGCCATCATTTTGAATGATGTTGCAGCTGACGGTATTATTCCTTATACAGTACCTTCACTTGTCAGCAAGACTTGCCCTTGACTTGCTTGTGGTGTTGATGGCCTGTGTATCAATATTCACTTTCACTTATGTATGACCCAGTTGCCCGGCAACATGCTAAGTGAGGCGCTTTGAAGGAGCTGAGAAACAGGCTGTGGTCACAGGCAAAGGTCATTCCAAATGCCCTCTGTGGCTCCTAGGCAGCTATTTGGTGCACATCTTGCTACTGCCCTTTGATAGAGGGCATCTGTTGTGTCCACAGTATGTAGCTCCCAAGGTCATTGCTGTTAACCCTGTAACAAGAGGTTGGATATGTGCATTTCAGGAGAGGGGAATTACATAGGAAAGACAGAAAGAGAGCAGCTCAACACCTTTCACCAGACTCACAGAAAAGAAATCAGAGGGTAGAGCAAAGGTGGGGCCCCGGGCTTCCAGGGACCTCAGGAGGACAGAGTGAGCAGGTGAGAACAGTAGCGGTAGGTGTCTCTGTCAGTAACTGAGTTCCCATTACATGCACAAGCGCAGATGATACAGTATTAAGGGTATTGTGAGAGCCAAGTACAAGTTTACCAAGCACTTCGGCTTCGGCTAGCTGATGCGTCTGGAAGAAAATAGCTAATTGATTTGGGCAGCGTGGGGGATGCTTCCCAGTGCAGGAGCCTAGTTTTTATTTTGACTTTTAATAACTTCATCCTTTTTTGTGTGTTTGATTCTGAAAATTTATAAAATGCAGAGACTAAAGAAGGAAACTTGAATCATCTGAAATCCCACCACTCAAAGATAACTATTACTTATATTTTCAAATACGTTTTACGAATTCCAAATCATTACCTACACTTTGTAGTTTTGAATCTCTCTTCATATAACATTCTACAGTGAGATATTCTTTATGTTGCTAATCTTATCAAAAACATAATCTCAATGGCAGCATGGTATTTCTATGCCTATGACATTTATTAAGCGACTCACCTACTGTCGGGTACTTAAGTTGTGATGTTTTCAATCATGTAAACAACACTGTTCTGTGTATCCAGGTAGCCCACTAATTATTTCCCTAATAAATTCCAGGATGAAAGGCTGGGGCTAAGCCTACGTACTGCCACGCTAGCCAGCAGAAAGGGGATTTCATGTTGCACTGCGCTAACAGTGAATACGAGTGCCTGTCCATTTCAACACACCTTAGCCAACAGCCCCTATTACTTTTCAAGAAGGGGACAGCAGTACGTTTGCTTTGTTTTGCACGAGAGAATTCTTTTCATAAGACAGAAACTAAAAGTTGAAGCCACCATCTTAGTTCTACAAATTGTGAAAGTCTAGAGACTCTAAGCCCTTAAATAAACTATTAGCTGTAGTGCTTTTCTGTATGTAAATTGAGTTCATCTGAACAGCATCTACAATGTTAAACCTTCACTCCAGAAAAAGAGATTGTGATAAAATATTGAAAAAGCCTACTTTAATTTAAAAATTAAGCTTCTATTTGTCACATTTTAAACTTCTAACAATGTTTTCTAGTTTTATAGGAGGTGTGTGGGGGGTTTTGTGGTATAATTTTAAAATAGCTCTCCATGACATGCTCTCCCTTGATTAATTTTTAATTTCTTCTTTTCCCTTGATACTTAAGCTTACATCTGTATATTCAGTAAGAACATAAGTTCTATTTTCAAATGATTGACTACTTTAATCATTTTAATTCACATTACTAATAGCATTGCAGAGTTAAACAAAAGCCTTGATTGAAACTATGTTAAATTACACCGTGTCACCTTCATTGTTATCAGAATTTTGTAATTAGGGAAATTTTCAGCAAGATGATCCTGTAAATCAGGTAAACCCCCAAATTATAAGGCTGATCCAGACCTTAGAAATCAGCAACTCCCATCCTTTTATTTGCTAGTTGAGACATGGATGCTGAGATTGGTGCAGGCACATTTCTGGGTCACTCTGCTGGTCAATGACCCTTCTCTTCGCCCTGGGCTTTTACTCTATATCTGGGTCCTTACAGGCCACACTGACAGCTGAAACATTGAGTACTCTATTCGTAATCCCTAGCCTTTGTCTCTCCTAAGAAGTATCCTAATATATAAAGAGTCATGGTCCGTAACGTCCAGAACAACCAAACGGACGACCAAACGCCAGGCTGCGTGCGCAGCAGGCTCGGGTGGGCAGGGACTGGCGAGCAGGCTGAACTGCTGACCTCTTGGTCCCTCCTAGGTCGCAGGCACTGTGGCGACCCAGCACTGACTGCCGCCGCCAAGGTGGGTGCGATGCAATTGGTCGGAGGGGCCCCGCCATCCCCCCACAATTGCCCCGCAGAGGGAGGCCCAGACCACTGGTGGGGGGGCTCTGCAATTGCCCCATAAAGGGAGGCCCAGGCTACCCGGCTGATGGTGGTGGACAAGGCCTCCCTCTGTGGGGCGATCAATCACGAGGCTCCCAGACTGCGAGAGGTCGCAGGCTGGGCTGAAGGACCTCCCCTCAAGTGCATGAATTTCGTGCACCAGGCCTCTAGAACTATATGAATAAAGTTCCTACTGGTTCCCTGATTATCCTTTCTAACTCCAACTTTGTTCAATTTGTGGTGTGAACTAACAAATTGATAAACTACATAAATCAGTTGCCTTTCAGGAACCTAGAATAAGCTCAATCATTTTGTAATACCGAAGCTGCGTATGTCTCAGATTCCAAATTAACTAGACTTTGCCTTAAGCAGGCTGGTCTCCAGGATAAAAACCGGTGGGAGGAATATGATTACGCATGTAAAGTACACTTTGCTTGTTTGTTTTTCTTACCAGGTATCTGTATGCCCTTGGACAGAAGGTTTGGAAAAGATGGAAAAAACGTTACTTTGTTCTTGTTCAGGTTAGTAAATTTCTTCTTGTTACTTAATTGCTCTAAGAGAGTAGTTCTCAAACTTTTCTTTTTGTGTGTTATATCTACCAATATTCACTGTATTAAAAATTAAAATTGAAATAAAGTTTAAGTATTTATTTAAAAATAAAAGTAGTAAGTTCATTACTAGCTAACACAATTTACATTTTTATATACAATAGCTATTTTCCAAACCAAACTATTTAGTGAAATGAGTGGCCTTCATACTTTTGTACATCTGCTTAGTGACTGCTTTAATAGAAAGCAGCTGGATTTTCATATTAGTTCCTACATTCGATCTGTTGAATATTGGGTCAGATTTAGCCTCTGGAAAACTCACTGTACACTCATAAGAGAATAGCTGTGAAAAAGGCAGATGATGCCTGAATATTTTAATAATTAGAGACCCGGTGCACAAAAATTTATGCACTCGGGGGGGGGGGGGGGGGGTGGTCCCTCAGCCCGGCCTATGCCCTCTTGCAGTCTGGGACCACTCGGAGGATGTCCACCTGCTGGCTTAGGCCCGCTCCCTGGGGGATCGATCCCAAGCTGGCAGTCAGACATCCCTCTGGCACCCGGCAGCCCTTGGGGGATGTCCACTTGCCAGCGGGAGCAGGCCTAAGCTGCAGTTGGACATCCTTAGCACTGCTGAGGAGGCAGGAGAGGCTCCCACCACCGCTGTACTGGCAGCTGTCAGCCTGGCTTGTGGCTGAGCAGAGCTCCCCCCGTGGGAGCACACTGACCACCAGGGGGCAGCTCCTGCATTGAGCGTCTGCCCCCTGGTGGTCAGTGTGTGTCATAGTGACCAGTCATTCCCAGTTGTTCTGCTATTAGGGTCAGTTTGCATATTATCCTTTTATTAGGTAGGATAGAGGCCTGGTGCACGGATGGGGGCCAGCTGGTTTGCCCTGAAGGGTGTCCGGATCAGGGTGGGGGTCCCGCTGGGGTGCCTGGCCAGCCTGGGTGAGGGGCTGATGGCTGTTTGCAGGCTGGTCAAGGCCCCCCCCCCCCCCCCAGTGGGGACCCTCAGCCCATGGAGGTTTGGCCAGCCTGGATGAGGGGCTGATGGCTGTATGCAGCTGGTCACACCCCCTTCAGAGTGGGGGTACTGCTGGGGTGCCTGTCCAGCCTGGGTGAGGGGCTTATGGCTGTTTCAGGCTGGCCACACCCCCTTTAGGGTGGGGGTCCCCACTGGGGTGCCTGGCCAGTCTGGGTGAGGGGCTGAGGGTCGTTTTCAGGCTGGCCAAGCCCCCTGGCGACGGAAGCTCCCAGCCTCTCCTTTTTTCTTTTTCTTTTTATTCTGGGATTTATTTACCTTCTATAATTGAAACTTTGTAGCCTTGAGAGGAGCTCAGAGCCAGCCAGGGCGGTCGTCGGGAGGGAAACCTCCTGCTCGCTCCAGCTCTGTGGCCACAGCCGGCTGAAAGCAGGTATCTAGGGTTTATTTACTTTCTATAATTGAAACTTTGTTGCTTTGAGTGGAGCTCAGAGCCCGGCACGGCAAGCGGGAAGCTCGGCTTCCTCCATCATTGGGGCAACCAAGCCTCCTGCTTGCTCCTGGTGGCTGCCGGCTGCCATCTTGGTTGGGTTAATTTGCATATAGTCGCTCTGATTGGCTGGTGGGCGTGGCTTAAGGCATAGCAACAGTACGGTCAATTTGCATGTTTGTCTTTTATTTATTTATTTTTTTAAATATTTATTGTTCAGATTACATTTGTTCCTCTTTCTCCCCCCCCCATAACTCCCCTCCTCCCAGTTCCCGCCCCACCCTCCGCCCTTACTCCCCACCTACTGTCCTCATCCATAGGTGCACGCTTTTTGTCCAGTCTCTTCCCGCATCTCCCATTCCCCTTTCCCCCCAAGAATAGTCTGTCCATTCCCTTTCTATGTCCCTGATTCATTATAATCACCAGTTCATTCTGTACATCAGATTATTTATTCACTTGATTCTTAGATTCACTTGTTGATAGATGCATGTTTGTTGTTCACTATTTGTATCTTTACCTTTTTCTTCTTCCTCTTCTTAAAGGATACCTTTCAGCATTTCATATAATACTGGTTTAGTTGTGATGAACTCCTTTAGCTTTTCCTTATCTGTGAAGCTCTTTATCTGACCTTCAATTCTGAATGATAGCTTTGCTGGATAAAGTAATCTTGGTTGTAGGTTCTTGCTATTCATCACTTTGAATATTTCTTGCCACTCCCTTCTGGCCTGCAAAGTTTCTGTTGGGAAATCAGCTGACAGTCGTATGGGTATTCCCTTGTAGGTAACTGAGTTTCTTTCTCTTGCTGCTTTTAAGATTCTCTCTTTGTCTTTTGCTCTTGGCATTTCAATGATGATGTGTCTTGGTGTGGTCCTCTTTGGATTCCTTTTGTTTGGGGTTCTCTGCGCTTCCTGGACTTGTAAGTCTATTTCTTTCACCAGGTGGGGGAAGTTTTCTGTCATTATTTCTTCAAATAGGTTTTCAATATCTTGCTCTCTCTCATCTTCTGGTACCCCTATAATTCTGATGTTGGTACGTTTGAAGCTGTCCCAGAGGCTCCTTACACTATCTTCGTATTTTTGGGTTCTTTTTTCATTTTGCTTTTCTGGTTGGGTGTTTTTTGCTTCTTTGTATTTTAAATCTTTGACTTGATTCTTGCCCTCCTCTGGTCTGCTGTTGGGAATCTGTATAATATTCTTTATTTCAGTCAGTGTATGCTTACTTTCTAGATGGTCCTTTATCACACCATCGAGAGTCTCATTAGATTTCCTGTACATCTCATCAGGTTTATCGACAGACTCTAGAAGCCTCTTGAGAGACCTCAAAAGTGTGGTTCTGAACTCAATATCCTCCCTTGTTAGTTTTGTCCTGTTTCTTTGTCTCCGCATTTTTTACGCTTTCTTGGTACACCCCCTAGTAGTCTTTGTGCGCAGTCTTGTTGTAGTTAAGCCCTGATTGTTGTAGTTAATACTAGAGGGATTTGACCACCAGGCTGACAGGCTGTGAGAATCAGCTGTCTGTTTGTCTTTTATTAGTGTAGATAGTTTTGACCTCACAGATCCCCTGAAAAGATTTAGAAGGTCTTCTGAATTATCACATGATATCTTGAGTACCAATGTATCGTTCTGATGTTTTAAAGATAAACATTATACATAAAAGCACTCATTTTATACAGATGTGCCATATGTCACTTACATCGTTATGTCTTTAAATCACTTGACTGGTAGATTATTTGAGATAGGATTCTGAGTATAGACAATTACTAGAATATATAGTTTGGCTGACACTTGGTTTTGTGGATTTATGTTTTGTTTTTTTTTGAATCATGGATCACATTTGCTCATATATATTCATTAAGTTAAATTTACATTAAAGAATAACTTTCTAAGTAGTAGTCATTTTATTCTATGATAAACCTAAGGTACTTTATTTCCAATGGGAATACATTAAAAAAATCATTTTTTTGAATTCTTAACAGAAAATGGTCTGTAAAATCTCATTGATTCCTACTCACACAGTAAGCAAGCTTAAATGATCTAACTCAGAATGATATGATGAAATGCCAAGGAAGGAAAATTGTCATTTGCTATCTTCTAGCAATATGTCCACCTATCAATTACTGAATAAATTATGTGCCATGTGGCATAGAAATTTCATGAAAAGTAAAAAAATGTAGTCAAAAGTAGTTTTATCTACATTGCAGACAGCCAGTCTATCTTTTGTTTTTAATGGCTAAAATGTAACCTTTTCTTATTTGATTAGAACAAGTATTTTTTTAGTATGTATTACCATTGTTTTTAATATGATTTATTTAGTTGTAAGTTTATGTAATTTTTTATTTTTTTTAATCTTTATTGTTGAAAGTATTATATATGTTCCCTTCCCCCCCGCATTGACCCTTCAACTAATTTAATCAAAGGTATATACACATGTGCACACACATTGACAATCTTTTGATATGAAGCCCAAGCATTTGCTTTGAGTAAGGGCCCTGTTTGAAGTTCTTGGTGAGCTGTCTTCCAAAACCCACCTGTAAGTCATGTTCTTTGGTTTACAGGTTTAATTTCTTTATATTGACACAAGAACTAAAATGCATTTACCAAGCAGTTTGAGTGCTGACCTTTCTGGACATTTTGATTTTATTCCCATCTATAGATGTCTTGCTCACATCTAATTTGACAAGTTTGTGTTGGTGAGTTGTCTTTATCAAGTCTTTCTAAAGCATTTAACTGATTTTTCATAGAAACAGCAGCTTCTTTTTCATAGTCATAATTCATACATTTATTTAGAAACTTAACTCCATAATTTCAATACCTTATGTTACTGGCATAAACACACCCAGCTGACTCTTAATAAGCATAGAGTTTTACAAGTAACTCTTTTTTTTAATTTTTTTCCTTTTTTATATAAGACTTAATTTTTAAGAGCACCTTTAAGTTAAAAATTGAGAGAAAGGTACAGAGATTTCCCATCTAACTCCTGCCCCCACACATGCATAATTTCTCCTATTATCAACATCACTTGATGCATTCATTACCAAGGATGAGCTGACAATGAACCATGCATGATCGTCCTAAGTCTGTAGTTTACATTACGGTTTACTCTTGGTATTGTGCATTATGTGTATTTGGGTAAATGTGAAATGACATGTATCCATCATTGTAATACCATGCAGAGTGTTTCCACTGCCCTACAAGTCTTCTGGGCTCCACGTGTGCATTCTTCTTCTTCCCCGGGCAACCACTGGTCTTTTTTATTGTCTCCATAGTGTGCCTTTTCTAGAATGTCATATTGTTGGAGTCCTGCAGTACGTAGGCTTTTCAGGTTGAGTTCTTTCCCTTAGTAATATGCATCTAAGGTTTTTTCCATGGCTTAAAAGCTCACTTTTTTAAAAGCATTGAATAGTATTTCATTGTCTGGATGAATCACAGTTTATTTATCTATTCAACTACTGAAGGACATCTTGGTTGTTCCCAAGTTTTAGCAATTATGAATAAAGTTACTTTAAACATCCATGTGCAGATTTTGTGTGTGGATATAAGTTTTCAACTCCTTTGGGTAAATACCAAGGAGCCCAATTGCTGCATGTATTTATTGGAGATTGGTTAAGTGACAACAGGCAAAAGAGAGTTTCTAATATACTGATTGCTTTAATATGAAAATTAGGCTTTATTAGATCAGTCCTGGGGCGGAGCTGGGGCGGGGGATTGTTTATCCTCTTTGGGGAAATGTCTACCCATTTTTAAATTGGACTGTTTGTCTTCCTTTTGTTAAGTTGTATGAGTTATTTATATATTTTGGAAATTAACCCTTAATCTGATGTATCATTGGCAAATATGCTCTCCCATACAACGGGACCCCTACATCCTTCACACGGACTCCAGGTTCTCTCTGCTTTCACTTTCCGCCGTTCTCCTTACAATCTTTTCATTGCCAGAATAATCTACTTGAACGTAACTCATATTTTGCCAGCTTGCTGCTTACATCCTTCCATGACTTCCCCTTACGCCTAGAATACCCCTGACCATCATCTAGAGAAGGTCCTGCATATTCCTGCCCCTGGTTTCCTCTTTGACGGATCCCTCCCTGTCACTGAGCAGCACCTTTAACTTGTAATATTCTGCGCCCAGGTAAATGCCAATAATTGGAGTTTAGCACCTCCAACTCATCAAAAGATACCTCAGATAAATGTATAATATGGGTGTGTTTTTTAAATGTGATTTCTATACAAATATGCCTTTGAATTAAATCCCCTGTTGTGTTTTTGTTGTTGTTGTTGTTATTGAACCCAGTTGAGGCTTGGCTACCTGGCTTTCATTTTTCCTCACAGCGGCTCATTCTGCCTTCCCATTTTAGGGATCAAGTCACGTGCCACTTCAAATGGGCATCTTCTGTCCTCCCAATCTAGATCACCCCTCAACTCCTATCACATTATATTTCTCAGAGCACTTATCTCTAATCAAAATTATTTTTTATTTACATATTTATTTTTTATTATCTCTTTACCTTTTCTAGAATATATGCTCCATGAAACTAAGGACATTGTCTTTCTTATAAGGTACTATGAGTAGAAACTAAGTATTTGTTAAATAAATGAATATGTGTGAATAGCTCTGACCATTGTTTTTACAAGACTGCCTTTTCTCTTTCTAATTTATATACACTGATTGCTAAATCTTTTTATGCCATTCAGTCAAGACAATAAATATATAGTCCCCTAAGTCCATCATGCTCTTAAAAATATATTCATTTTCTTTGATTAAATTAAGCTCTGAGATTTAAAAAAAAAAAAATTCTACCAGCACCTTTGGCCTCTGCCAGGAGCGTTTCCAGCTAAGGATTTTTAAGCCTTAATCTTTACTGAAATTAGATGGTGGCAGTTGCTAAGCTGCCAGCTGTTAACATGATCCCTGCAGCAGGAATACAGCCTACTAACCTGAATGCTGTGGTCTCTAAAAACTCAATAGTTAGCCCTTAACCATGTGGACATGGGCAGGTGTTGAACAGGTTGGCAATTGAAAACAAAATGGGAGGTTGCCCAGACCAGGTGCGGACACCTCATGGGACCTGAGCACCTTCAGTTACGGTGACCTGTCATAAGTCGTGATGCCAGAACCTGATTTCACTCTGCTGCCCTAGGATTTAAGTCTGTTTAAACCCCCCAGTTCTCAACAAATCCATTATTTTTGGAGTTGTTAAGAGCGGATTGGGTTCAGGCCATTGAGCGTATATCATTGCTCTGTCTTTTGTTGAAAGGATTTTTTCATTGCAATGTAGTATATTATATGAGCTTTGTTCAGTTATATACTAGTAAGCTTAGAGGAGAAAACAAATACTAGATCAGAATAGGTCAGACCACCTGTTACTCTTTCACTCCCTGGCATGTGGTGATGGGGCAGAGAGAGGGCCGCAGACTGCCTCCAGCTAGGAGCTCCGTGGGCCGGGTGACCCCCTGGTCCCTGTTGTTTGTCTCTCAGCAGCTTCATTTAACTGTTAGTGCCAACTGATGTTGACATTTCTTTCAGAGTGTAACTTCTCCACATTACCCTTCATCTGGATACTGCCTGCCAAGGGGTAGCTGGGAGGTATTAGCACTATTCCGAAGGTTTGCTTGAACTGGCCCTGCAGGCTGGGTGTGGGCTTTGCCTCAGGAATGTGACTTAGCGTGACCTTGCAAAAGTGAAGGGCACAAGTGAAAGTCATTGGAGACACTAGAGGAATTCAAAGAAGCACAAAAGGCAGCATCATTTTCTGGAAATAGGTAGTTGCTTCTGGAACCAACGTATTTGAAAGCCAAACTGCACATGTTCAGTTGTCTCCAGGGTCGGATTTCTTAATTGCCAGTGACAGCTTTGCTAGTCGTTGGTGTTTTGTTCCTCTTCCAGCTGCACTCTTCATTAAACTCGAGGCCCAGGTATCTGTGACAGATTTGGGGTCTGTCTGGTGACGTTTGAGATGTTAAAATTAACAGAATATTAAAAGAAGAATGAAATAAAATGAGTATTTAATACTGTATCATTTAAATCAACATGGCTTCAGGAAGTAGGTGATTCCTCTAAAGCTACAGGTATTTTGTTTGGGGGTTTCTTATATAGTACCTCTAAAGATCTTGAAATTGGACTTAACAATTTTATCCATCATATTAAGAAACAATTGTATTATTTAAAGCTTGTTCAGAGCACCATACTCAAACCTGAAGCATAACACAGCAACTGGACCTTGTGCTTAAGTTATATAAAGAAAAGGCAGCATTGATGTAAGCATTTTACACTGCATGTAAAAAGACAAGTAGCCTTTTGACAGGGAATTTTTAAGGCTAGATCTTAAATACCAAGCAAATTTTTAGCATTTTTGGTGGATGACACCTGCCAAGTGTAGATTCTTTAATGCATGACAGTATATGAACATGATTTATGTAAAAGGTGTTAGAGATCAATTATTTTTTGAGAGAACAATACTTTTAAATATATCCATTGAAATATATATCCAAGATCATGTCCATTAGAAATAGCGGGGATAACACAGAAAACAGCGGCTGCCTACTTCTTTCTCCCTCTGTTTCTTTTTCACTTATGTATTCATTCAATAAGTATCTTCAACAACAAAGTCCCTGTGTTTTTCATGTGAAGGGACAAACAATGAGTGGGGAGAAAGAGAAAGGAGTGAACCAAGTGAGGCTGGGAGACAGAAGGCCAAGCCATGAAAGAAACCAGTCCCCAGGTCATCAACAATAAAAAAGCATATGGCCGGCCCATCAGTTCACTCCCCAAATCAGTCAGGTGCCTTCACTGTGTTACAGCAACAAACTGCATCTCTAACCCCAAAGGAAAACACTCTTGGAAGACACAGAGACTAGTGAGAAAAGGATGGTGCCCTGACAACTGGGTTTGATTTATTGGGAGACTACTGCATAGTAGGCAAGCATTGTGCTAGGTGCTCTATGTCCATTATCTCTAATCCTCTCAAACCTGGTAACGTACATTACTGTTGTCTCTGTGTCACAGAACATCAAAATGAAGTATATAGGTCTTGTCAAAGATAAGTTGAAAGAATGCAGATAAGTAACTGGGGGGAGGGGAGATGAAAGTGGTACTTTCGTTTGAAAGGGCAGACTCTTTTGTTAAATCTGTTATATCCCCCTTCACTTCCAATTGAAATACCTTAATATGATTGTCTTCAGAGAGCTCTTTTCTATTGAAATAGACCCCCTTCAATGGGATTCTCTTACTGTGCTTTATTTTACTTCAAAACAACTCACCACCCAAAATTGTTTTTAGATACCCTTTTATTTGTAATTCCGTCTTCTCCATTCTCACTTCGTGAGATTAATCTTTTTCCTTCCTATTGTTTTCGTTGTTGTTATTGTTTCTGATTCTGATGCTGGTGATACTGTTACAGCCTCAAGGCCTAGAAAATATCACTGTAGATGTTCAGTAAATATTTGTTGAATGAATGAATAAGAAAGAGAGGGAAATACCCATAAAAACACAGAGGAAGATATGAAAATTGTAAATGCACATGAAACTAAAGTCTGTTATTTACCATTCTGGCTAGTAAGCAATGAAGGCGTAATTCCATATTTCTAAAGGATAAATAGAAAGGACCAGATGTGTCTTCCTAAAACACCAGATAGGAAAGAGCAATCACTTCAGTATTTAAACTGTTTTGTTAATATGTCCCTGAAAATAATTGTGTACAATTATAGGTGTTCGTAAAATTTTCATCATAAATTTAAATAGTTGCAATGGATGCAAGTTCAAAAATAAAAATATTAAATCAATCATAAAAATGCCCAATGGAATATAAACATTGTTGTGATTTTATATTCACCTATAGCCATTGCAAACTGAATATTATTTGCTTTTTCTCCATGAATTCTTATTCCCATGACTCTTCCCCAACAGAATTTTATTCTTTTTTTTAAACATATTTTTATTAATTTCAGAGAGGAAGGGAGAGGGAGAGAGAGATAGAAACATCAGTGATGAGAGATCCCGCAACCCAGGCATGTACCCTGATCAGAATTGAACTATGATCTCCTGTTTCATATGTCGACGCTCAACCACTGAGCCACACCAGCTGGGCTGGAATTTTATTCTTAGGAAATAAGTATTATCTTCAGAACCATCTTCATCACACTATCATGCTTCTCTGGCAGTTATAAAAAAAAAAAAAAGCCACAAAATTCACCTGGGTGCAGCCATTAATTTCAACCCCAGTAAATCTTACCACTAAACATCATTGTCCCATGGATGGGTGCCCAGAAATGTGAAAGGGCCCATTTCCACTGCCAACACTTATACTAACCATTTTTTAAATGACCAAAAAATATTAAAAATATAGTATAGCCATATATTGTTTGCAGTCAAAGTCAGAGAGCAAGAGAAAAGAAAGGATGAAATAAAGGAATAAAAGAGACAACAGGCTATAGAAACAAAAAATTGAAGGAAAAGCATGAGGAAGATGCCACTAAGCAATTAAGGTTAAAGAGAAAAGAAAGGGAATGTAATAAAAAAATTTTTAAACCTATTCATCAGAAATCAATTTCTAACTGGGAAATGGACTTTATTGAATAAATATATATATATATATATATATATATATATGTGTGTGTGTGTGTGTGTGTGTATTAGTTTTAATCTCTTTTTTTAAAAATTAATTCTTTATTGTTCAGATTATTACAGTTGTTCCTCTTTTTTCCCCCCATAGCTCCCCTCCACCCGGTTCCCACCCCACCCTCTGCCCTCACGTCCCCCCCCCACTGTCCTCATCCATAGGTGCACGATTTTTGTCCAGTCTCTTCCCGCATCCCCCACACCCCTTTCCCCCCAAGAATAGTCAGTCCACTCCCTATCTATGCCCCTGATTCTACTATATTCACCAGTTTATTCTGTTCATCAGATTATTTATTCACTTGATTTTTAGATTCACTTGTTGATAGATGTGTATTTGTTGTTCATAATTTGTATGTTTACCTTTTTCTTCTTCCTCCTCTTCTTAAAGGATACCTTTCAGCATTTCATATAATACTGGTTTGGTGGTGATGACCTCCTTTAGTTTTTCCTTATCTGTGAAGCTTTTTATCTGACCTTCAATTCTACATGATAGCTTTGCTGGGTAAAGTAATCTTGGTTGGAGGTTCTTGTTATTCATCACTTTGAATATTTCTTGCCACTCCCTTCTGGCCTGCATAGTTTCTGTTGAGAAATCAGCTGACAGTCGTATGGGTACCCTTTTGTAGGTAACTGACTGTCTTTCTCTTGCTGCTTTTAAGATTCTCTCTTTGTCTTTTGCGCTTGGCATTTTAATTATGATGTGTCTTGGTGTGGTCCTCTTTGGGTTCCTTTTGTTTGGGGTTCTCTGTGCTTCCTGGACTTGTAAGTCTATTTCTTTCACCAGGTAGGGGAAGTTTTCTGTCATTATTTCATCAAATAGGTTTTCAATATCTTGCTCTTTCTCTTCTTCTGGCACCCCTATAATTCAGATGTTGGTATGCTTGAAGCTGTCCCAGAGGCTCCTTACACTATCTTCGTGTTTTTGGATTCTTTTTTCATTTTGCTTTTCCAGTTGGGTGTTTTTTGCTCCTTTGTATTTCAAATCTTTGACTTGATTCTTGTGATCCTCTACTCTGTTGTTGGAACTCTGCATAATATCCTTTATTTCAGTCAGTGTATGCTTAATTTCTAGTTGGTCCTTTATCATAACCTCAAGGGTCTCACTAGATTTCTTGAGGGTCTCACTAAATTTATCAGCAGTTTCTAGAAAATTCTTGAAAAATCTTAAAAGTGTGGTTTTGAACTCTATATCCAGTCGTTTGCTTTCCTCCATTTCTGTCATTTGTGACCTGTTTCTTTGTCTCTGCATTTTTTATGCTTCCCTGTGTTGGTAGAGTGGCTTTGTGTGCATGGTGTCCTATAGGGCCCAGTGGCTCAGCCTCCCCAGTTACCTGAGGTGGACACTCTTGGTGTGCTTTGTGCACAGTCTTGTTGTAGTTAAGCCTTGATTGTTGTAGGTATCACTGGGAGGAATTGACCTCCAGGCCAATTGGCTGTAAGAATCAGCTGTGTCTACGGTGGGAGAATTTCTGTGCTGAAGACACCCTTATAAGGCAAGACTTGCTTCACTGGGGCTTTGGTGCTCACTGAGTCTGCTCCCTGAGTGTGTCCCTTATGGATCTGAGGATTTGTAATTGGATGGTCCCACTCTGACCACTGGGTACACTGGCTCTTGGATCTAAGGAGGTGCTAATTTACCCTTTGCCTGAGGCTACCCAGCAGGAGCTAAGAAGAGATCTGCAGATTCCCCTTCCTTGTTTGGGGTTTGGAGGTGCCCAAATGAGGCCCAGCTGTGAAGCAATGCAAGCTTTGGGGCCTTGGGCCTTCTCTTAGAAGTTCTGAGTCTGTCTGGTCCAGCTGCAGTTTGTTAGGTAATTTTCAGGTTGCAAAAGGCCAGGACATTCATATGCGAAAGCCTCTGCAGCAGCTTGGGTGGGGCGGGGTCTCGGTGAATCAACAGGGCGGAGCAAGCAGCTATGGCTGATCCTCAGCCCTGCCCTAAGGGGCCCCGAGTCCCGGTAATCGCTGCAAGCACCTTTGAGAGAAAGCCACCCTCTAATACCGAGTTCTGCCTGCTGCCAGACAGTCCAGTTTCTCCCCCGTATGAGTCTAGGTCCCCAGAGACTCACCCAGAATTGGAGTTCAGAGCAGTCGGGGGCTTGTGACTCCCTCCCAATTGAAAAAGACAGCCGCGTCCTCAGTTGCCAGCCCTGTTGCGTGCGCCTCCGTACCTCTGCACTTTAATTCCACACTTCCTCTGAGTCTCAGTGTGCTTTTCTCTTTCCTTCTAGTTGTAGAATTTCCACTCAGCCAGCCTTCCTGTGGTTCTGGATGATGTCCGTTTTGTCTTTTAGTTGTATTTTTTAATTTGTTGTGGGAGGCAGCAATTTCCAGTGTTTACCTATGCCGCCATCTTGGTTTCTCCAAAATATATATTTTTAAAATCGACAAAACTAGACTAAAAAGTAAAAGCCTCTTATGTTGAAGTCCCACCTCCCAGTACCTCAGAATGTAACCTTATTTGAAAATAGTGTTGTTGTAGGTCTGATTAAGGTGAGAAGCCCTGGCCCCTAGTCCAGCCTGGCTGGTCTCTCATAAACAGAGGGAGTTGGGGTACAGACATGTATGCAGGGAGATGGATTCAGAGGTGGAGATGATGCTTCTACAAGCCGAGGAATGCCCCAAATTGTCAGCAAACCACTGGATGCCAGGAAAGAGACACGAAACAGATTCTCCCTAGTTAAAAGAAGGAACCAACCCTGCAGAAACTTTGATTTTAAACTTCCAGCCTTCAGAACTGCAAGACCAAAAGTTTCTGTTGTTTAAGCCAATAAATAAACCAGAGAATAGAGGTATCAGACATAAAGAATAGCATAGGAAAGACAGACAGCCCTTTCTCTAAAAAATAGCTCTGTCATTAGCTCATCTTATGCTAAACACCCAGATATTTTTTTCTCTTGTTTCTCTCTTTGAACAAACCAAATCACTCAAACTACCTCATCTTGAAGAAAAATAACAGTGAAATTGGAACTCCTTTAACCAGTACAACTGGCCATGGCTCAGTAGTTGAGTGTTGACCTATAAACCAGGAGGTCACGGCTTGATTCCCCATCAGGACGGATATGCAGGTTTCGGGTTCAGTCCCTAGTCAGGGTGCGTACAGGAGGCAATCGCTGTTTCTCTCTCATATCAATGTTTCTCTCTCTCTCTCTCTCTCTCTCTCTCCCTTCTTCTCTTTCTAAAAAAAATCAATAAGACATTTTTAAAAAAACCTTAAAGGTTATAAGTAAACAAAAAGTTATGATTCAAAAAAATGGGTGAGGGATATATACATGTTAGAATATTATTATACTTCTGTTTATGTTCGAAATATCTGATCCTGTTTTAAAGATAACACTGCACTAAATCTCTTTATGGAAGAATAGTGGGACTTCGGACTAAGTTACTGTTCTTAAGTAAGAGAATGATCTTCTTTTTAGAATAAATAATAGAATGCAATGTTATTGTTTACTGCTCAACACCATCCCCCAAAAAAACCCCACAATCAGACTTTTTTTCACAAGAAAACTGAAGTCTTCTTTAATAACAAACCACTGTGTGAACCACTGGGTTTCATCTGCAAGCCTTAGGCATAGACAGGTGAAAAAGTAAGTTCATCGACAGTCTGTGAGGTGAAAAAAGAAAAGAAAACCTTCAGAGTAGCAGGAACCACAAGTGTCTCAAGTTATTGGCCTCACTCTTTCCAAACAAGGATTTGTTTGTTTGTTTGTTTTCCAAATGGAAATAGCTTTACTTTTTATAAATTAAAAAGTAATTCATATTCTTTGGGGAAAAAACGCAAAACACTGAAAAAATCTAAGTATATAAAAGCCGAAGTGACCGAACGACCGGTCGACTGGTCGCTGCAACACACACTGACCACCAGGGGGCAGACATTCAACACAGGAACTACCCCCTGGTGGTCAGTGCACCCCCACAGCCAACCTCCCGTGGCTGGCTGGCCAACCTCCCTCGGTCCCTCCCCCTGGCTGGCTGGCTGGCTGGCTCCCTACTCCCCAATCAGCCCCAATCACCAGCCAGGCCGAGGGACCCCACCTGTGCATGAATTCATGCACCAGGCCTTTAATAATTTATAATAGCCTATAATGTCTCCATTCAATAATAACCATTATTAATATTTTAGTATATATCCTTTCTATTTATGTGTATGTATAGTGTTTACCATGAAATCACACTCTGTATTTTTGTTTTTAACCTGCTCTTTATCTTATAAGATATCTTAGAAATAGTTTCATGTCCAGAAAAGTAAAATCTGTCATATCTCTTTAATGGCTGTGGAGCATTATACTGTGTGCCATAAGGTATTTGAACCACTGTTGGCGTTTCTTCTATGCAAGGCTGCAGTGAACACAGTGCCCAAGCATCGTTGAATACGTGTCCGTTTGTCTCCTTGGGATGTGGTTTTAGAAGATTGGCTGGACCGAAGGGAATACATAGTGAATAGTCAGGTATCAGTCAGGACTCTCCAGACAGGCCCGCCCAGAGGCTGGAAATGCCGGCAGGAGTGGATGCTGCAGAATGCTCTCTTCTCTGGGTAACCTCAGGGTCTGCTCGTAGTCTGTGGCATTGCCTTTTCACTTTCTCATGGAACCCTTTAATAAGGACAATTTCTAAATTCTGCTGTAGTCCATGTCACCGCTGCTTCTGTTATAATTAGGTCTTTGGCGTCCTCTTGAAGTAATGTTTGTCTGTTGAGAGATGGTCTTAAGTTTCCTTAGTTTCATGTCATGTTTCAAAATGGAAAGATATGATTCACAATTAACCAATTTTTTTGTGTGGAATCCTGTGTGGTAGGGTATTTTGCAATTCAGATTTTACTGATCCACTAACATTCTTTTCTCCTGCTGGGAAGCAGCACCTCCCCTATTTGGGGGGGGGAGGGGGCGGGGAGGCAAGGTTGGGGACTTCTAAGGGCCTGCCTATGTAGCATGTGAGCTCTTGACCCAAACAGGGCTGACACTGGTATTTTGTCGTCCCCCCCCCCCCCCCACCTTTGGCTGCAGTGGTTGGTCCATATAGGGCCTGTGACTCCAGCTGGAGCAGTTGGGGAGGTGTGCAGAGCTGTCCACAGCATGGTCTACCTCGGCAAGGCAGCATAGCAGGAAGCCAGTTGACCGGACAGCATAATGCAGAGAGAGAGCAGGTCTCGGCCCTGCCAAGTCACTGCTCCCTAACACTTACTCCACGCTAGACCTTCCTGTGGGTTTTGTAGGTGGGTCTGTAAATTCCCAACTTTTATTGAGATCTTTTTCACTTAAAAGTTTGGAAGGAAGTACACTTGAAAGTGAAGTCCCATTATCGTAGAAGTTTGCGAATGCTTCTAATATAACTCACTCCTAGAGAGTCATGGTGTATGTTATCTTATTGAAGGACATAAAACCTGTGGTGAAAGAAGCCTGCGTATCTTTGTTTAACCCAGGGATTCCCACACTTGTTTTTAACATGAATATTTCTTTATGATGCTTCTATTAGCATCTCAGAATGCTGACAAGTGGCTCACTGATTTGGAAATGCCGGGGCCATGGTGTGGAAGGTACAACTGCAAGCTGACAGATGAAAGGCGCCTTCCTCTGGGAGCTCCGTTTTGAAACGCGCTAACATTTAATACTTTATAGGAAAATAATGTTATGTTTTATTTGGGCAAAGAGTCAGAAACATCTAAAAGACAAATTTCATGCAACCAGTCAGCAAACTTCTTTCTCGTGCAGGTCAGCCAGTACACCTTTGCCATGTGCAGCTACAGAGAAAAAAAGTCTGAGCCGCAAGAATTAATGCAGCTTGAAGGATACACTGTGGATTATACAGATCCCCACCCAGGTAATTCTGAGTTGAATCACTTTCCCCTCCATTCACATTTTCATCAAGTTCTCATACACATCCTGTCTCTGTTCTACAACCTCCACTCAGTGACCGGGGCGCATACTTCACTGCTATTCCTGAACAGACTTGATGAAAATCAAACTGTATCTTTTTGAGGGCGACTTCATTGTAGCCAGACTCATCATCTCTGCTATCTTTGTACAGAGATTTTCAATCGTTTTCATCTCACGGTACACGTAAACTACTTACTAAAATTCTGTGGCACACTAAAAAACAATTATTTTTTTTTTTGCCATTCTGACCCAAAAAAAGTAGATGTGCTTCCCACGGGATGGCTGCTGTTGTGTTGGCTGTTGTCATATTTTTATGTTACGGGCAGTGTGCCCTTGACTCAGTAGTCAGGTATTGCATGTTTTAAACATTCCTGCAGCACACCAGTTGAAAATCTCTGTCTTGGGACGAGTATGAAGTATGTGAAAGTTACTGTGAACAGAAAAATTAGATGAGAAATAGCATCAATGTTTACTTAAACTTCCTTACTGGAAAGCAAAATGTATAAGAGACAAAAAGAGGGAAAGAAATGGCAAATGAATTATTATATATGTTCTACCAATTTTATCCCCGGCAACACATTCTTGTGCTTCTCTTCCCTCCCTCCATATTCACACCAGATCCAGTACTAGACTCTTGGTTACTAAAACTGGTGAGGGAGTGAGTGAACGAAACAACACGTGGAGATTGGTGAACTTAATAAAGTGGTATTAAGAAAAATATAAATAAATATAGAGATTGAGAAATTAATATATAGAGATTAACAATAGAAAGCTGTGATCACATGCACTCATTTTGCATTCATCTAAAAAATGAAAAATATCTTCAGTGTGAAAGAATTTTGCAAAAGATAAAATACCATATAATAAAAGTATCATATTTTTGCCTTATCTGTATTTTTTTTTCCAGCTAAACTCATCACATAGTTCTGTACAGAGAATGAAAAGCATGCCTACAGATAAGCACTTCTCTGACATGAACTACCAGACTATAGTATGCATTTCTATGGGGTGGGCTTGTATGTCTTGCACAATGCTACTGTGTCATGGACTGTTGATTTCCCTAAGTTATTTTTAATTTGCAAACCAATATGGAGATTTAATCCTCTCTCTTATTGTCTCTCCTACAATTCTTGGATCATGGGTTTGATCCTCAACTAAAGCATTGAGCAGCTAATATCAAATCGATTCCTTTCCATGAGACCATTTAGTGAGTAGCATTAAAATCTGTCAATTGTGTGACTTTTCAGCGATGCCTTTCTCCCTCCACAGGCCTTCAGGGTGGTCGCATGTTCTTCAATGCTGTTAAAGAAGGAGACACTGTTATATTTGCCAGTGATGATGAACAGGATAGAATATTATGGGTCCAAGCCATGTATAGGGCCACAGGTCAATCTTATAAACCCATCCCTGCAATTCAAACCCAGAAGCTGAATCCTAAAGGAGGAACTCTTCAAGCAGATGCTCAGCTTTGTAAGTTTTATTAAAAAATAATTTGATTATCAATTAATAACCTTAATGAGATACAAAATTATCCGAGGCAAATTTGTTTAGTGTTATAGTTTACACCATGAACTGATTCCTAATTGAATAAAAATAGTTCATATTAATAGTCATAGAATTAGTTAACTAATTTTTCACACAGATCCAGAGTAAATGGTTTCCAATAATGAATTTTCCAAGCATTGGAGTATCTTTGGGAATTACAACAGCATATAATAACATTTTCTCAAATTTCTCAAAAGAAATTTTATTTTAACTTTGGTAATTTTGTAGTTTTAAGTACTGCTGTGTCCTATAGAAATTTTAACTGTGTCTTATAAGAAATAAGAAAGTATTGTAAAATGAAATTGGCATTGATAGGATTTCCGAAAACCAAAATGATGAACTATTACTTTCTAGATTTGTTCTTCATAACTCAGAGGATAACAGGGCTATTTTCTGTTATAGATTGAAAAAAAATAAAATAAAAGTCATCAAGCCAACTTTCTTTTTCTAAATATCTTAATATTTATGTCAATTTTTGAATGCTAATTTAAATCATTAAGAACTATATTTTTTGGCCCTGGCAGGGTTGCTCAGTTGATTGGAGCGTCATCCTGATATGCCAAGGTTTCAGGTTTGATCCCCCGTCAGGGCTCATATAAGAATCAACCAATGAATGCAACATAAGTGGAACAACAAATTGCTACTTCTCTTTCTCTAAAAAATAATAAATCAAAACAAATATATTTTTCACTTGAATTTATAAGTGATTAATAACAAATTATGTAATGATAGAAACATTTTCAAGCATGGCTTTTATAGTCATTAGGCCAAATGTTCTAATTTGTTCTGCTCCTTTGTAAAACTTCTCTAGTTTCTCCTGAAATAATTCCGTTTGTCTATAAATTTAAGCTCAAACGGTGACTTTTCAATCAGCACCTTTTACTCGCAAGATTCTTCTGTAGGGGAGTAACATCTTGACGTGCATTTTCTTTTCCTACTTGTTATGCTTCAAATAACCACTCCCTTTTCTTTTTGGCACCCTTTAGTATCACATCTGGACATCTTAAAGGCACTTTAGTCAAATAATTACAGATGAAATGTGAACTCCAGTCACTTTAGTGCTTTGGGGTTAAATGATATACCTTTAAACTTACCATAGTCCATCATCATGTGATATCACTTGGTGCATAGTATGTGGACCCTACAGGAGTAGACTTTCACTTCTTCCCTCCTGGCCTCTGAGCTAGTCTGGTCATACATTTAACTTCTACCTCTGTGGGAAATCCCACAATGCATTGCTGTTAGCATTATTGCCTTAAACAGTTACCTTCTAAAGAACTTTAGATAATATGGGGAAGTGGTATATACTCACCCACTTCTGGTGCTCCTCATTCTCTTGGAGAGAGATTTTATTTCTTCTTGAAGGCCTTCCTTTGCCTTTTCTTGCAGTGCATGTATGATAGTGATGAATTTTGTTTTTGTTTCATATATGAAAAAAGTTTTTACCGTTGTTTTGAAAGACTTCTCTCAGTACTTTAAAGATTTTGTTCTACTCTCAACTAAGTTGCTTCTAAAAAGCCAAACTGTTTCAGTTGGGTTAACGACAGCTTTCTTGTATTCTAGGCTTGTGGTAAAATTTTCCATTAGAGCAGACTCTGCTGTTTTATCTTTCTTTAAAGAGGAAAAATAAATAAATAAAAAAGGAAGGAAGGGAGAAAAATGTGTTCCTGTCTCATGCGAATGAGAATGCTGAGTGTGGCCTGTCGCAGAGATGCCACTGGGCCACTGCAGAAAGTCCTGCCCTAGTATTGCTCTCTTGGAAGAACAATTCTTAGAGAGCAAGAAAATAATAAAATTAGTATGACTAGCTATAGAAAGAAATATGTTCCTAACCCACTTAACGATGCTTTGTTTTTTAATTTTTTTGCTGACTGATAGCGGGTAAGGGTAAGTATTTTCATGGGTTTTTTGTTTGTTTTTTGCTTCACTGTATAAAAATTAGGTAATGACACAATTTTTAAAGGAGTATCATGACCTTATTTACAATGTCAATCTCCTTTTTTCTAGGTAAACCTAGAAAATTTAGGTTAACTTTACCATTTATGAAACAAAATGCCTATTTTTGCCCAATAGAAAAGTAGAAACAACCTATTACCTATCATTCATGTGGGTATAAAGGTAATGTCTATAAAGGTGATAAAATAGCATGCAAAAATGCTCAATAAGGTTAAATGGAAAAATGCTAAATTATGTTATGTGATAGTATTTTCACTAAGTAAAAAAATTAAAAATATAGATAGAATTATACCTAAAATATTCACAGTGGGTGAATTTAAGTGGAAGGACTAGTTGCTAATTCATTTCTTCTCCTGAATTTTCTGTGTTATAACTTTAAAAAAGAAAGCTTGTTTTCAAAACTAAGCACACCAGATATTTAGGGATAGTCAGAACAAAATAATAATAAAATCTAGCTTATTGGAAGACAACCTTATTATATTTTTAGGATATAAATAATGGCATGTTCTTATATATTACTCTGATAAGATAATCTATTCTTCTCTATTTCCTTGACTCTCAGGATATATAGAAATTCTGAAATAGGGTGGACACTGCCTTTAGCCTGACTTATGGGACATTCTTTAGTTACACTATCCTTCTTTGCTGTCTCAAATTAAACTAATATGCAAGCACCTTATTTTTCATTTTATCTTTTAACTCATGTATGTAGCATAATACAGTGTGTATGTTTCATAATATAGAATCTGACACAGTGCTAGTGGACTTCCAGTCATAAATTAATGTCAAAAATTAAACAGAAAAGTTACCTTCTTTTCGATTTTAAGCCAATTTTTAATTCTTAAATCAGAGTATAAATTTACATTTAATTATATAAGCTAATTTTCCTGATTGATCTGATAAGTTAAATTTCACACATAAGGTAAAATATGTCTTGCTTTACATTGAATATATTATTTTAACTAAATGTTGAATATTGGTGTACTTGGCCTGTGATTCTAGGTCTGTATGTGTTGATTAAAATTGTCATCATGTGAAATTATTACATGTTACTTGCTGCAGAAAGCAAGATGTGTAAATCCATACATCAGTTTTTAATCAGTTTAGCAAAAACAAGCTAGGAAATCATTTGGGTCAATAACAGAGGTGAGAACAAACTTCTACTTAATATATCTGTCAACCATTTCTCTTCGGTATCAGCATAAAACATCTATACATAAAACACAAACATACCACCAGGATGATCTACTGAAAATTTTTAAAATCTATCTTTGTTGTTGAAAGTGTTACAGATGTCTCCTTTTTCCCCTATTGACCCCTTCCACCCTACACACCCCCCCCCCCCCCAGGTACAGCACTATTGTCTGTGTCCATGGATATTGCTTATATGTATCTGCGTTCTTTAGTTCATCTCTCTCTCTTCCCCATCATTACTTTCCTCTGAGATTGATGGATCTCAGAAGGAATCTACTTAAACTTTTAACATCAAGCTTTTCCTATTAGCAGCTCTAGGGGTGCTATAAAAGTGGTGTGTACTTCTCTATGCCACTTTTAACTCCCTGCAAATTTTTCAAGCTCAATGAGAGTTTGCGCTAAAAGGGAAGTATGACCAGGTGTGGGTAGCAGTAAATGCAGGTCCAGGCCAGCTCCTAAACATAGGACAACTTTAAACGAAGTTATTGTATTTGAAAATGTTCATGGCCGCTTCGATCAGCTGAGAGTTTTGCAGAGAAGGTGACCATTAACGAGCAGCACCATCTTCTGAGTCCTTTGGTACTCAAGTCCCAGTCTGGACACCTGGGTAGTCTCAATGCTAGTGAATGGCCACCTCTTCTCCTTCTCGGTGTAACGGTGCACAGTGAAGTATATTTGCATAAAATATTTTGAATTGTGCTTTCAGACATAGAAAGGAAGAAGTCGAGGAGCGTGGTCTTTACAGCCTATGTTTTGAAGATGGGATAATCCCTAAGAGTACATTTTACTGTCATAGAATTATAACCATGGAGGGTTGTGTGTGTTTGTTTTTTTAGAGAATTTTTAGTGTGTTGTTTTCTCACTGTCACTATAGAATTTGTATATGTGACTTAAATTTCTATCATGAGTATGATTTTTATCACTAATGGCAATTGTTGGCAGTCATTATTCCTTTATGTATATGACTCAGAAAGCCTTGTCACATTTATGGTTTAGACTTATATGCATGAGTACATTTATTTTTGAAAATATGATTAATTATAGAAATGAACCATAGGTTTTTTTTCCCCAGGAACTTGTATATTTTATTTAAGAACTGTATACCTATTGTTTTAAAATAGACATTTTCTTCTACAAACCTTTATAGTTAATTGAGAATTGTGGATTTTTTTCTCTATTACATATCCTATTCTCAACAGATAAGCCATTAATGGGTGTTATTTTTAACTTCCTGTTATGACCTTCCCTGGTGAAAAAATAATGAATAAAATTCAGCAGATGTTTTATAAAACTAGTAATTTAATTTCATAAAGGTGATACTCAAAGATTTTGTACTCAGCTAAATGCAGAAATAAAGGTTCTAAGATAATTTTTTAAAAATAAAACATAATCTTCTGGGTTTATATGTGCCTTGCAGCTTTCAACAGTTTACCTCATTCTCATCTGATATTATTTTGCATTATCACATTTAATTTTATATTAAAAGTATCACACATAAGAATATAATACATTGGAAGTTGAATTGTCTCATTTCAGAGTTCAGAAAAATGAGTTTAGTTTAGTGTTCATCTAATAAATACTAATTTACCACATGTCCTATATTTAACCATCCAGGTGAGTATTACATGTAAAGGGATACATATGCTACTTTTCCATGGATTATAGCCCCCTACCTTTCATCATCAATAAATGGACATTCGTTGCTTGCTACATCCACCTTTTGATATTGTAAGATATATATTAGTTTGTATATCTTTTTTTATGTGATTCTGAAGGCCCTTCAGTTTGAATTATATAGTTCTTCCATCCATAAATATGGCTGAAAGTTGAAGTTGACATGGATCAATATGATCTGGGCTAAATATCTAAATGTGACTGATTATGTTAGCATCATGTCCACAGATCAATATTGAGTTTTATTATGAGCCTGACTCTATAATTGGGTTTAATCAATAAACTTTTGTCTCCTTTCCTTTGCAACTTTAGGATTGCACCATGTAGGTTTTAAAAACCACAGTTAGCTTACATTTAGGGCTCTGCTTCTTGTGATGACCAGACACGAGGTCTATCTGTGAATTTTAAGGAACAATGGAGCTTCAGCTCCACCATTATGAGGAGAGCCCCCTTTTATCCTGATAACTGATTGCTTGACCAATATGCGCACCATTTCCAACAGAGCTAATGTAGTAACACCCAGCACTTCTTTGGGGTGGTGTGTGGCTCTCTCTCTCTATCCTTAGTAAATAACTCACATTGAAGACTTTGACAAAACATGCCATTAATGAAAGCAATCATAAAAGCTTGCCTTTTGATACACCCGCGGGGTCTACAGGCGTTGAAAGATGCAATCTGTAAAGAACAATGAACTTGGGCCTTTGATTGAAGTGCCATGTGGGACCTTAGGCTTTGTCTGCATATTTGCACAAACATGATGCTCCCTTTTTCATGTCTCTTAAACTTGAAGCTTGAGAGCATTCATTGCCATTTCTGCATTAAGGTTGGTCCCATTAAAGGCTCCATACAAAAAATAAAAATAAAAAGAGGACTGGAAGTGGTCCAACTAAAGCTTGTGTGTTCATTTCTGTCCTAGTTTGCCATTTGGGAAGCAGGCTTCTAGCCATCATTGCAGTTTTTTATGAATAGACTTGGGTTCTTTTATAGTCATTCCTAAGTCAATATGTACTTAAAATGGATCAAGTTTTCCTAAAATTGAAAAATACTATTATTTCTGTGATGAGTATTAGAAGTAGCTTTGAAAGAAAATAGGATTTCATCACCTCATTTCAAATGACTTGTAAATTTTTCTCTGTCATTTTTATGTGGACTCCCCAAAAAATGCAATTTATGTTCATATGCTGAATTCATCCTATTTTATGTAATAGAAGGTAATCTTTTGTTATTATGAGGCATGCATTTTGTGGTTTTAAAAAAATCCATTTACCCGTTATTAAACCAAAAATATAAATTTTATTATACATGTTTTTCTGAATTCACAGATGCAGACCGTTTTCAGAAACATGGTATGGATGAGTTTATTTCTGCAAACCCTTGCAAGCTTGACCACGCCTCCCTTTTCAGAATACTCCAGAGGCAGACTTTGGATCACAGACTGAATGATTCCTATTCTTGCTTGGTAAGTACAAGTCTTTCTGTCTGGTTCCCCACAGGTTAGAATTCAAGAGGTTTAAAAGTGAGAAATACTTGTTATGAAGCGGCATTTTATTCCTGACTTGTTTAATAACTGTAGTTGGAGTTAGGGGTGAAGGATTCCAATCGATTGCTTCCCAATTTGAAAATTATACACTTGAAGACCACTGCTGTGCCACTCAATAGACAGGAGAATAGACTCAGGCAGACCCTGAGCTGTGGCTTATCGGTGCCTCTGGAGAAGGTCGAATGAAAATAGAAGGCTTTAATGAAGATAAAAAACCCTCCGTGACAGGATTTACCAACACCTGTACAGACATTGTAAGGTTTAAGTTCTGTTCACCAAAGGTTGATATATTTTTCAAGTCTCTCTTTTGTTCCTAGAAAGACAACCTAATTAACAGGGGGAAAGAAACAGAGGGGTAAATAGGGCAGGGGCTGTCTATATAATAGGAACGCTTTAGTCTCATCTAACCCTCAGAAGATCATTTGCATTCCTTCAGTTATGGAGAACAGGTGCCCATACCTTCCATGGCCATAGAGAGAGAATGATTTTAGGTTTCCAGTGTCCAAATCAGTTCAAAAACTGATGACATTCGATATTCTGAAAATAACCAGAAACATACCATTAATGAAAAAAATGCCTGAAGACACTTTAGCCCTCGCTGGTTTAGATCAGTGGATAGAGCGTCAGCCCTACAGACTGAAGGGTCCCAGGTTCAATTCCAGTCAAGGGTACATGCCCTGATTGCGGGCTCGATCCCCAGTGGGGGGCGTGCAGGAGGCAGTCGATTAATGATTCTCTCTCATCATTAATATTTCTATCTCTCCCTCACCCTTCCTCTCTGAAATTGACTCTCTCTCTCTCTCTCTCTCTCTCTCTCTCTCTCTCTATATATATATATATATATATATATATATATATTTCTTTTTTTTAAAGAAACTTTAGCCCTAACCAGTTTGGCTCAGTGGATAGAGCATCGGCCTGCAGACTCAAGGGTCTCAGGTTCGATTCCAGTCAAGGGCATGTACCTTGGTTGCGGGCACATCCCCAGTAGGGGGTGTGCAGGAGGCAGCTGATGGATATTTCTCTCTCATCGAGAGAGAACTCTCTATTCCTCTAACTCTCTATTCCTCTCCCTTCCTCTCTCTAAAAAATCAATAAAATATATTTTTAGAAAATTTTTAAAAAGACACTTTAATTCAGCTTTTCTTTATGATGCATAACAGTGCCTTCAGAAAAGCAGATCTCAGTACCAAAAGAAAAAAACAATCTTTTTTCTTTTTTTTTTTTGTAGGGTTGGTTTAGCCCTGGCCAGGTTTTTGTGTTGGATGAGTACTGTGCCCGGTACGGTGTGCGAGGCTGCCACAGACACCTCTGCTACCTTGCAGAGCTGATGGAACACTCAGAGAACGGTGCTGTCATTGACCCCACCCTGCTCCATTACAGCTTTGCATTCTGCGCCTCTCATGTGCACGGCAACAGGTATTTTAACTTGCAAACACACAATGAAAGGTGTGGGGTGGACTTGGGAAGAGTGAACAGTGTTTTGTCATCACCTAGGAACAGATTTTAAATAGCAAACACTTCTTTAGAGAGGAAAAAACCCCACAAAATCCCACAAAGGAAAAATGTACATCAATATGCTGTCGATTTAGGTGGGCTGCACGTTAATGTCCCTTTTGGCCGTTGAAGCCGCTTGGAAAAGAGAGAGTGAGAGAGAGCATATCTGGGATTAGACGTCACCTCTAAGCTCTTAGAGGCCACCTAGGACCAAGGTCTGCACAGCTTGAGTGTCATTGGAATTTCCGTTGTAATGCATGTGTGTGTGTGGGCAGGTGGTGCTGAGAGGTTTGTGTATTCCTAATGATGCTGGCTTTTCCACTGTGGAATAAGCTTTCATTGATAAGGCAACATAAACAGTGGAGTTTATGTAGTGTCTTCTCCTAGCCCCTTCCCTAACCTACCTTTCTCACTCCAGTGACCTCTTCCCTTGCTTAATCAGAAGGGCAAGAAATCACGTAATGCAGACTCCCCAGTCTGTGTACCTCTGAGCCAAAAATCTCTCCATGTCACTCCCCCTGTCTTTTCTGAATCCTGTTCTGGAGAACCAAGGGCTCCTCCCTAAATGAGGCGCCACTACCCCATCCCCTTCTTCACTTGCTTCCTTCCACCAGGATGCCATCGCTCCCTCTTGATGGCATCCTGGTGGAAGCAAGTGAAGAAGGAGATGGAGTAGTGGCACCTCATTTCCGTTTCTTTCTTCCCACAAGCCTGGCCAAGCTTCACCTAGCCCCACCACATAACAGATTGGTCAGGACGTTCTGAAGTCAAACTGCCTGGCTTCCAACTGCTACTTGTGCACTGTATGAGGTAGGGCAAGCTTCTGAATCTGTGTGTCTCTGCTTCATTACCTTTGAGAAAGACATAAAATAGAACCTTTCACAAAAATCATCACTTGTGATCGGGATTAAATACATTCTTATATATCAAGCACTTAGAACCGTGCCTGCCAGGGATGTGGTCAAAGGCCGTTGTGTGACCCCATATGTCGTCTTACGTCTTGTCATCATGTCAAGCTACCTTCCCACTGTCTTCTCCCCTGTCTGGCTTCTGGCTCCTCGCTTGCCAGTGAGGCTTTCTGAAATGGAGTGCCTGATAACACAGTCACCTCTGCCCCAGCTTCACTCCCCTGACTCTCATCAGAAAGTTGATGCTATGGCACATCCTATAGACCAGTGGTTCTCAACCTGTGGGTCACGACCCCTTTGGGGGTCGAACGACCCTTTCCCAGGGGTTGCCTAAGACCATCGGAAAACACATATATAATTACATAGTTTTTGTGATTAATCACTATGCTTTAATTATGTTCAATTTGTAACAATGAAAATACATCCTGCATATAAGATACATTACGATTCATAACAGTAGCAAGATTACAGTTATGAAGGAGCAATGAAAATAATTTTATGGTTGGGGGTCACCACAACATGAGGAACTGTATTAAAGGGTCACGGCATTAGGAAGGTTGAGAACCACTGCTATAGACCCTGTGCTGCTTAAAGTGCTGCTTCTCTCCCTGAGGCGGCACCACCTCAGCTCTCCTCTCATTTTTTTTTTTTTTTTTTACCATCTCTTCGCTCACAGGTCCTGTTCCTCCAGACACCAAGTACAGGCTAGTGTTTGTTTCTCACATCTGTTCTTAAACTTGCTCTCTTCTTTCTGAGACCTTTCCTACTTCAGTGAAAATTCAGCTTCAGTGATCTCGCAGCTTCAACTGTGACCTCTCTCGGTGCAGATAATCCCAACCCAGTTACTCTTCTACAGAACAGATCTCCATCAGCAATTTCGGACTTGGATGTTCTGCCAGGACTTTCGACCCTCATATAAAATTAAATCCATCATCTCGCCAAACTAGCGCCTGTACCTCTCTTAGCTCCTAGCAGAGTGCCTGGCAAAAAGTATCACTCCTGACACAAAGTGTTCAGTAAATATGTGATGAATGAAAGAATGGCTTTGTTATTTATACTACTGTTACCTGCATTCATGGCCCATTCACTGTTCGTTCATCTTTTTCTTGACCTCCTAGACTCAGTTTGTCTTCCGTCTTCGTTAGTACTCCTCAGACTTGTCTTTCTACCATTTCCATGCACCTACCCTTATCCGGACCTTCAGTTTTTTCTTGCTTATCTGTGTTTATGCATCTTTCTACTGCTGCTTTTCTCCCTATAGTAGCCTGGCAATTGCCTTCTAAATTACAGATTAATTTTTACTGTACTCTCTTTCATAAAACTTCAATGATTCTCATTTGATTATTAAATTAAAAATAGATCCCATGTTATAATGTTTGGGTTTTCTCAATATCATCTCATTCTCTCTACTTAGTATGAAGTCCAAATATTCCACACATGATCTTTACCCCCCAGATAGCCTGTGTATTTTTACTGTAATGTGTCTGTTTCCAAGTTTTATAATAGTTAGAATCACAAAACTCCTTTAAGAAGACTTGTTCAAACACTAAACCCTTTTATCTGTAGCTTTCTTATGAAATGTATCATGTATACTTATATGCTATAAACACACACACACACACACACACACACACACACACCCTTCAATTCTACTAGATCATATCTTGAAGGCAAAAACTAGTCTCGTTCACCTAGTATCCTCTGAAGGCCTTACCACAGTGCCTTGCATATTGTGGGGGCACAATAAATATCTGTTGAATTGCAGTGGCCACTGTTGCCATTTCTCATCCCAAGATGAAATAAAAGCGACCCTGGTCTCAGAACCTGCTCAGGCTCTGCCCTCATTATGGAACTCAGCCTTTCGTGGAAATCAGGGGGATGTTGCAGGCTGTGGTTGCTTTTCACATCACCTCAAATGAAACCATCTGAACTCAGCAAACTTAGGGGGTGCGGGGAGTGAGAGGAGCAGGCACCGTCGGGATGGCTGACCATTGATAACCAGCATGGCGGGGGCTGTTTTACTGAAACTGGTCTTACCTCCTGGCTCCATCCTAATTCCTCCTGACCAGCGGCTGTCAGAGGGCAGGCCTCCAGTGTTAGGCAGCACTCCCAGAAGCAAGAAGATAACATGGATGCAATGAAACAGACATACCCAGCAAATGTCGTATGATAGGATTATTTTTGTCCTTAACACAGAAAGGTAACATTAAATTGAAAACATTAAGTAGGAAATTCAGCTAATGCGCCCCCAAACTGTATGCATTTGAGATACATTTTAATGGCAGCCGGGAGCTGCTGCCACTGCCTGGGAGGCAGCCTGATTGGAATCTATAGGTTGCCATAGTTACTTGTATTCTGTAAAAGTATTGTTTTCTTTGTGGTGGTACACTGTAAAGTGAAATCTAAGGTCTGTTTTTATGTTCATGCATATGTTAATAGTACATATTAAATCCATTTTCCAGGTTAAAATATGTACATATGCAGGTATCTCTGGGTATGTTTTAGAATTGAAATTTTAGTCAGTCTCTGACCCAACAGTTAGGTCACGTGTAGCTTAAGTAAAAAGAAAGCAAGGCCCGGCTGGCATGGCTCAGTGGTTGAGAGCCCACCTATGAACCTGGAGGTCACATGCCTGGGTTGTGGGCTTGATCCCCAGTGAGGTCGTGCAGGAGGCAGTCGAGCAGTGATTCTCTCTCATCATTGATGTTTCTATCTCTCTCTCCCTGTCCCTTCTCTCTGAAATCAATTTTTAAAAAATCTTTAAAAAAAAAAAGAAAGCAAGAAGTGCAGGTTTTAGAGAAATTTGAACCTCAGTGTAGGCCAGAAATTATACAAGGTAAGCTAAAAGGTATAATGCTTCCTGTAATTTTTAGAGTTAAGTGGATGTCATTCAGAAATGTCATGCTGTCGCAATGAAAGAATAAAAAGAGGCAGATCTCTACTTGAATCTCGGCTCTGAAATTTGCAGACAGATCCCTGTCGGGCAAATCATTTAACCTTTCTGAAACTCAGAGTTCATATGTAAAAGGGGAAATACTAATGTGCAGGTACTAGATAATCATAAAATGCTATGTCCGTATTGATTAGTTATTATTCAAATATGCTTCTCGCCCAGAGACAAGAATGTAAATTGTGAGAGGAGGAAAAACATGAAAAATTGGTGGTTATACCTCATGCTAAATGGAAATATTTCAGTGTGTATGTAATGATACTCTTAATTCCTCCGCTGATAGAGTAATCAGGTTTGAGCGACCTGTCCTTGTGAAAACTAGCGTCTCTTAGCCACGTCTGCAGCATCTGATATCTATGCAGATTTTCATTAAAAACACTGTCAATGTCAAGTCTGGCTTTCCAGTCAGAGTTTGCCATCGTCTCCTTTTATGATCATTTTTTCATCTGTCAAGACTCACACGGAGAGAGTCATTTCGTTCATTGCCTGAACTACCTCTTGCAAACAATGGGCAGGAAAAAAGATTGCCTTTTGTTCGTGGCTGATGTGAAGGACAGCAGAGCTGTCTGGCGGGGAAGTTTCTCGGAAGCACGTCCTCTTCCCCGGCGTCGAGCGCTCTGGGTGTGTGCGTTCTGTGCAGACACATCTCTGAATAGCACTCTGAGTGTCTCGGGAATAAAAGAATAGAGCTCAACAGAAAAGGCCTGGCTGGTGCTGGGACTGAGAAAGAGAGGGGGGAAAAGGAAGGGAGAGAGAAAAAGTGAGTCAAGGACAGAAACAGACACACTCCTTGGGATGAGAGCCGCACACATCGTGAATAACACAGCCACTCGCTCAGCCACCGTGCCCCCGAGGACCGACAGGAGGGAGAAAAAGACTTGCAGAGACAATGCGTCGGGGGGCAAAGTTCTAGGTTGATCTGTGTGGTTATACATCTTGGTTTTGTAAGGCAGGCTGAGGGTGGAGAAGCGGCAGCAGCAGCGACACAAAATGGCTTTTGTGTTTCCGTGTAATGTAAGATCTGCGGTGCGTTCACTGACTCCTCAGTGCACAGGGAAGGGGCCGCTCCGACCCGACGTGCCAGCTTCCAGTACAGGCTGCAGCAGACAGGAATCCCTGTTTTCTGTGGGTTCCAGGTCACAGCACAGAGTGGTGGGCAGTCTTTATGGGCATCAGTCACATCATATCACGAAACCTCCATCTTCTTACCTATCGCCTCAGAAATTATGGTCATCTTCCTGCTTCTAATTTTAGAGACAATGGTGCATTTTTAGCAAAATCATAGATAACCACATCAATCAGGGTCATTAAGAATCTTCATCACCACATGTTTTTACTTTATATTTATCGTTGACTCTATTACAGATGTCTCCATTTTTACCCCCCACCCTCCTTCTCCCACCTTAACCAGCCCTCACCCCCCTCATTACTACATTACTACTTTTTTCATTTTTTATTTATTGATTTTATTGATTTGAGAGAGAGAGGGAGAGAATTTGTTGTTCCTCTTATTTATGCATTCATTGGTTGATTCTTGTATGTGCTCTGACTGGGGATCAAACCTGCAACCTTGGCATTTCGGGATGACGCTCTAACCCAGCGGTTGCCAACTGGCGGTCCGCGGACCGCTGGTGGTCTGTGAGGTCCGAAAGGTTGGCAACCGCTGCTCTAACCAACTGAGCTACTGGGCCGGGGCGAGTCATCATCACTTCTTAATCCTAGTCTTGGATATATGGCATAGAGAACTTAAGCATAAATGCTATACAAATCCTAAATCTGGAGACTTACTTCTGGGACAAGTGAACAATCAGATCAAATATCAGAGCAAGGTTATCCTTATGCACTGTGGCCAATCTGACAGATTCCCTTCCACATGCTGTGTGTGCCAAGGTTGAAGGGCACTTATCACTGAGTGCCTTGACAGTCTGCACGGAGGGTTCTTTTTTGAATATCGGAAACCTAGAACAATCCCAGATCTGCCTCAAACTTTCCCAGCAGCAATATTTCTTCCACCCAACCTTGAGTTCAGTACTCAAGCAAGATAATTATGCCTTTCAAAACAAGACAGACAAAAACAGCACAGTGAATGGTATGGGGAGAAACTTGGTACCTTGGAAATACCAGTGAGCTAGGAGTCTTCCTCTCCCAGTGGTTCTACTTAAGAGCTATTTCATTTTACTCAAATGGTCTGAGCCTCAGTTTCTCATCACTTCCTTGTGATTAATAATGTTAATGCTGTCTGCCTTTACATGGCTCCTAAGTAGGTCACGTAAATCATGTAAACACTTTGTAAATGATGAAATATCGTTTAAATATCAAGTTGGTGATATTTCATGTACAGTACGGTAGTTAAGTAAGTTTTGGGGAATTGTTGTGTGGAAGACTGACAGCACAGAGGTGAACTTTGAGGGTGTCATTGTTACAGCAGCATACTATCAACAAGTGGCAAAAAGGAGGATGCGACTGGGAAGCAGTGAGTAGGTGCCTCACCTCATGTGCTTTCCATGGTGAGGCTATTTCACCACCACCCCCCCCCCCCGCCCCCCCCGCCCCCTGCCACCCCACTCCCATGCTGCTGGGAAACACTGTGGGCCTAATATGGGCGTGGCCAAGACTCAGCCTGAACAGAAGTAAAGAACCCCATTGTGCAAGGTAAGCAGTCGCCAGACCAGAACTTGGGGAATCGTTACTAAGGTTACTTAATCACTCTCCTCTGTTTTCCCTTCACACCATTCATTCACAGCAAACAGCTCCTGCCTGGGTTTTTCTGAAACAGTGCATAAAAGAGCCTGCTGAAGGTGAATTGCTGAGAAGGAGACAAGGGAAAGGGAAAGAGTCAGTTTATGTTAGAATATAGACCAGGTTAACAAGGAGTAGAAGCAAAGAGCTACTCCTCTGGTTAGCTTGTCTTGAACTTGAGATCTTCAGAGCCTTCTTAGCATCATTAGGAGGGGTAAAGAATTTGGGTTCTTGCCTTAGCTGGTTTGGCTCAATGGATAGAGCCTTGGCCTGTGGACTGAAGGGTCTCAGGTTTGATTCCAGGCAAAGCCACATACCCAGGCTGTGGGCTTGATTCCCAGTAGGGGGCATGCAGGAGGCAGCCAATTGATGATTCTCTCTCCTCATTGATGTTTCTATCTCCCTCTCCCTTTCTCTCTAAAATCAATACAAATATATTTTTTTTAAAAAAGAATTTGGGTTCTTGAGTTGGCTTTCCATGGAGTTTGCTGACATACTAAACTTTTTAAAGAACATAGTACATATGTAATTCTCTTACTTAGAAACAATCAAGCAAAACAAAAAGCTGTGTATGTATATACATGTATAGCACTTACCATTACTGTTTCCCATCAGTTTGGGATTTTCAGATCTATGTTGATGCTCAGGATTGGCTGTGATTTTTGTTTATCATGCCGTTTGTGTCAGGGTTTGGCATACAGGTTATTGCAGCCATATACAATGAGTTGGGTAGTTTGCTTGCTTGTTCTGGATGATAGTCAAAGAACTCAGGTTTTTTCCTTCTTCTTTTATATGTTTTTTTTATTTTAGAGAGAAAGGAAGAGAGAGGGTGAGAAAAACATTGATCTGTTGCCTCCTGCACAACCCCTTCTGGGGATCAAGCCCACAAACCTGGCATGTGCCCTGACCAGGAATAGAACCGATGATCCTTTAGTTTATGGGACGATGCTCAACCACTCCAGCCGGGCAAATAACTTGTTTTGTGTGTTTTTAAGTTGATCAAGAACTCATCTTTGAAGGGCAGGGGAGAGAGAGGGCTTGGAGAAGGTTGGCAAAGAGGAGGAATATGGGGGACATCTGTAATAGTGTCAATAATAAAATTACATTTAAAAGAAGAACTATTTAAAACCATCTGGGTGTGGGGACTTATTGTGGAGAGATATTTAACTATTGCATCGTTTCTTTTGTAGTTAAAGAACTATTCAGGCTTCCCATTTATTTCTTCAGTAAGTTTATTAGGTTATAATTTTCTAGGAAATAGTGCATTTCAGATGCTTTTCTTTATCTCCAAACATCTCCCCTTCCCCATTCTTTATTCTTCCCCCTTCTCTCTTTCTCATCAGTCCATCTTACCAGAAGTTTGTAAACTTTTATAAACTCTTCTCAAAGATTGCAACTTTGGCTTTGTTGAACTCTCTTGTTTCTTTGTTTTCCATTTCATGAATTCTTTTAAAGTAAAGTTTTTATTTTAGAGTAATTTTAGATTTGCAGAAAAACTGAAAAGATAGCACAAAGAGCTTTTGGATTTCAGTTTTCTCTAATGTTGTCATCATAATGACCATGGTACATTTGTCAATACTAAGAAACCAACACTGGTACATTACTGTTGGCTAATCATCAGTCCATTTTTTAAATTAATGTCCTTTTTTGTGTTCTAGGATTCAACTCAGAATACCACATTGCATGTTGTTATCATGTCTTCTCTGATCTGTGGCAGTTTCTCAGCCTTTCCTTGTTTTTCATGGCCTTGACAGTTTTGAAGAGTACTGGTCAAGTATTTTGTCAAACATTCCTCAATTTGATTCCTCTGACATTTTCATGACTAGACTGGGGTTATGGGGTTTTGAAGGGATGAAATACCTTTTCTTCTGTTTCTGTCAAGGAGTAATGATATCCACAGGACATCACTAGCCATGTTCACCTTGGTCACTTGGTTAACGTGGTGTTTGCCAGCTTTCTCCACTGTGAAGGTATTTTGCTTTCTTCATACTACTAGGAAGCAAGTGACTAAGCGCAGTTCACACACAAGGGGAGAGAGGAATTAAATATGTACTAAATATCCTATATAATAAAAGGCTAATATGCAAATCGACCAAACAGCAGAATGTCCGGTTGCTGTGACACGCACTGACCACCAGGGGGCAGATGCTCAATGAAGGAGCTGTCCCCTGGTGATCAGTGTGCTCCCACAGGGGGAGCGCCACTCATGAGCCCGGCTTCTGGGCTCATAGCTGGCCAGCGCAGCAGCGGTGGTGGGAGCCTCTCCTGCCTCTGCGGCAGCGCTAAGGATGTTCGACTGATGGCTTAGGCCCGCTCACCATAGGGACAGACATCCCCTGAGGGCTCCCGGACTTAGAGAGACACCCCCCGCCCCAGTGCATGAATTTCGTGCACCCAGCCTCCAGTATACATATAACTAACTATGTAGCTAGTCCTCCCACTTCCTTGGAGGGAGGATTAGCTACATACATTATGAAGTAATCTTCTGTGAGGAAGATTTGTGTCCTCTCCTCTCTAATTATCTGGTCCACCATTTATATCAATATGGATTCATATATAATTCCTTTATACTTTGGGTTGTAATCCAATACTGGTATATTTGCTCTGTTGTTCAAATTGTTCTAGCTTGAGCCAGTGAGAGCTCTTTCAGACTGACTCCCTGTGATGTACCCCATCCTTGTGGGGTTTTTTGGGTTTTGTGGTGGTTTTTTTTTGTTTTTTTTAGCACTTTTGTTGAAAAGTATTATTGGTGCCCCCTTTGTTTTTTCTTTCCCATTGACCCCCTCCTCCCCACACTCGCCACTCCCAGGCCTTCACCACTCTGTTGTCTGTGTCCATGGGCCATGGATATGTGCACATAAGTTTCCCGGTTAATCACTCCTCACCCCACCCTTTCCCATCTCCCCTCTGAAATCATCAGTCTGTCCCAGGCTTCTATGTCTCTTTTTCATCAGTTTATTTTGTTCATTAGATTCTGCATATGAGTGAGATCATGTAATACTTGTCTTTCTCTGACTGGCTTATTTCACTTAGCAAATACTCTTCAGGTCCATCCATGCCGCTGCAAGTGGTAAGAGTTCTTTCTTTTTCACAGCTGTGTTGCATTCCATTATGTAAATGTACAACAGCTTTTTTATCCACTCATCTGCAGATGGGCACTTGGGCTGTTTCCAGATCTTAGCTATTGTAAATTGCGCTGCTATGAACATAGGGGTGCATATATTCTTTCTGATTGGTGCTTCAGGTTTCTTATGATATTTTCCTAGAAGTGGGATCACTGAGTCAAATGGAAATTCCATTCTTAACCTCTTGAGGAAACTCCATACTGTTTTCCACAGTGGCTACACCAGTCTGCATTCCCTTTTCTCCACATCCTCACCAAAACTTAATTGTTTGTTGATTTGTTGATGATTTCTAACAGGTGTGAGATGATATCTCATTGTCCTTTTAATTTGCATCTCTCCAATGATTAGTGACTTTGAGCATTTTCTATCTTTCTTGTACTAAACAAGCTCATCTTATATTTTCCCTGCCTCCGCCTAGAATCAACCATTTCTCCAAGGAGTCCTAATTCCTTTTATTAAAGAACTAGAGGTCCTGATGCATGAAAATAATGCAAGAGTAGGCCTTCCTTCCCCCAGCTGCCGTCACCAGCTTCCCTCTGGCACCGGAGACCCAGGCTTCCCTCTCAGCCCCGGCTTCATTCAGAAGGTTGTCTGGAAGGACATCCGAAAGGTTGTCCGGAAGGACTCCAGTCTAATTAGCATATTACACTTTTATTATTACCGATGGGATTTAGAAAACAAGATCGGGATGATGGATATGCCCATAGCTACTGGGTTGTCATTGCTTCCAGGCCCTCTCACTGGACAGAGCCGTTAGTCCATCCTGATGTCTCCAACTCTAGTCCAATACCACAGAGCCCGGGTTATCCTTCCTTTCTTGCTTGTCTGTAGCTTCTCTCTTTAACAGCGAGAAACCTGGCTTCCACCATCTCTTTACTTAGAGTTCATTGTTTGTGTACAGGTCTTTTAGTCAGTAGCTTTATGGTTTCCAGTCCAAACATTGTTCAATAGGACAGCTTTTGTTCTCCCCCGCTCTCTTTAGTGAGGTTATGTCATACAATACAGTTAGTGTCACTTGTCACAATATGCATTCCATCCTGAGATCCTTCGACACCTGGTGGTTTGTTTTCTTTAAGTTTGTATTCAGTAAAGCTCACGTTCTGTGCTGGCCAGTTCTTATAGTTCTGTGGGTTTTGACAAACAGAGTCATATATTCACCACACTAGTGTCATTCTGAACAGTTCCATCACCCTTTAAGTTTCTCTGTGTACCCCTTTTTGTAGTCAACCATTTTATTAAATATTGTCTTTAATTTGATTATTTCTTCTCCTTCCTTGTGTTATTTTTTGCTAACTTCCTGTTTGATGTTACTAGTTAGCTTTTCTTCTTTTATAACATAAGCATTGAAGATTCCCACCAATTACTGCTTTTACTACATATATAAATTTTTATGTGTAATATTTGATTAAAATTCACTCTTAAGTAATTCTAACTTGTCATTATAATTTCTATTTGACAAAGGGCTATTTATAAGTGTAGTATTAAACTTCTAATAAAGTGAAAGTTTTTTGTTTTTTCCCTGAGAACTGATACCTAATCTAATTTATTTCTATTCATAGAATGTATTCTGTGTGATACTGATTCTTCATAACTTGCTGAGAGACTTTCTTTATGGCCAAATATTGTAAATGTTTCATGCTGCCTGAAACAAGTCTACTCTGTAGCTTAGTAGTACAAGCAGGGTTTGTGTGGTTCAGATCTTCTAGACTCTTCTTATTTGCCTGTTTGATCTGTGGGATTGTGACCAAGGTTGAGTGGGAACCGCCACTGCCATTGGCTTCTTCCTTTTACTTCTGCCAAATTTTACTTTTTATAGTTTGAAGCTGCTTAATCGCTGCACTTAAGTTTAAAATTATTTAATCTTCCTAGTGAACAGAAATTATTATCTAGTGGCCCTCTTTATAACTAATAATGTATTTTTAAAGTTTATTTAGATAGTTATTAATGTTAGCCTTTTGGTGAGTATTTGTCTGCTACGTGTTTATTCATATGTTTAGCTTTTCTGTATTCTTGTATTTTAGTGCATCTTATAAATAGCAAACTAGATTCTGATTTAATTATCCAACATGACATTTTTTAAATCAATTTAGTCCATTTACAGTTATGTGCATTTGTATAAGTAAATTCATTTCTACCATTTTGGGCTCACATTTGTAAGCTTTTTTTTCTTTTTTTTTTCTTCAGTAGTTTACATTGTCCAACATTTGAGATTTTGTCATATGTATGTTTTTTGTCTTTTTTTAAAATATATGTGTTTATTGATTTTTAGAGAGAAAGGAAGGGAGAGGTGTAGAAAGATAAAAACATTGATGAGAGAGAAACATCATCTATTAGGTGTCTCAAGCCCGCAACCCCAGCATGTGCCCTGACCAGGAATCGTACTCTGACTTCTTGGTTCCAGCCAGGCCATATGTATGTTTTTAAAGTCTTATACTAATCATAAAATTTCCTGTCTTCCTATAGAAGTTAGAACATTTCACTCCAATCAGCTTCTTCCTTGCTGACATGTTTATGTTGTCTGGTATTTTAGTTATATATAGCTACTGTTTCTGCCAATGTTTAAGCTATGGTCACCATTTTTTATTCAGCTAGCATTTTTGTACTAAACACACATCTCTGAAATCAACTGTGGGAGATCTATAAGGCCTGTTTGAAAATGCTTTCCTCCAAAGAGGATTTGCTCTTGCTTTAGTTGGTGATAGGGGTGCTGCTGGAGCTACTGTATTCCCTCATTTTGGAGACCCCTTGCCTGCACAGTAGTACTCAGTATAATGAGGTCAGGTCTATGATGCATATTCTCAGAAAAGACCTTTTCACTCAGTCTATAAATGTGGTGGATACAGGCAGGCTTCCTTGTTGCCTCCCTTTGCAAGATTTTTTATTCTTTCTAGCCATCCTTTCACTGATAGCACAGCCTATTCAAGGGTCCTATTCACAGGCATCTCAGGTTTAGTGATCCGGGCACATTAGGTCTCTGACCCGGTGGCTGAGTCCTTTGAGCATAGCTGTAAAGAGCCCTTGGTGTCAGCATTTGCTTCCAAGGCAGCTCTGGTGTTGACGTTCACTCCTACTTCGGTTTTAGCTCCTGACTCAATTTTTGTTTTCCTGCCTTTTGGATAACTTCTTTTTTACTTGTTATAAGTATAGTACAACATTTAACAGTGTGCCTGCTATAATTTATTCAGTGTCTAGGTGTTTTGTAGTGAAGAGGGATTTGGAGAGTAACAAGTAAGTTGACTATATTAGGAGCAGAAGTCACATGATGAAATTTGCATTTTGGAAAAATGAGACATCTCTGTGGAGAACCTCCTAGGACCCCTCTGCTGCAGGTTCCACCCGGTTAACTGCTGCTCACCCTCTTCTCTCAGCTTAACTATCGTTCCCAAAATGCATCAGCCCTTGAAAATCTAAACCACATCAGGTCTGCACTTTTGCCCTTCTTAAATGTAATTGTACACTTAGGGTCTGATTTTTCTTTTTTATACCTTTCCTTACTATAAACTCCATTAGGGTAAAGATCACTTCTGTTGTGCTTATATTGTATCCCCAGGACCTAACTAGGTTCTCAATACATATTTGTCCAGTAAGTAAAAGAATGACATTGGCCAACTGTTTACACATTTTGCAAGTGACATGTCAGGACACTTCATAAGCAGAGTTCGCAATTAAAATGTTCTTAATTAGATGCAATGGTTTTTATGGCCCACAGAAAGACCCTATATAACCAGCATGATTGTGTCATTTTGTACCATAGAAATTAATGTGTTAAAACAATGAAAGAGTCTTTTTATGTATAAAGTTGAAAATTATCATGACAAATGATAAAAGACCATGGGTGATGAAGTTGCAGGGCAATTAATAATTTCATGGACTATAGGTCAGAGTATAAGCTGATAAGTGCTTTCTTAAAAAGCACTTTTGCAATTTGTATCAAATGCCCAATAACATTCCATTTGTCTTGGTTATCTTGGCCATACCAAAACATCATACATTAAACAACAGAAATTTATTTTCTCACAGTTCTGGAGACTGGAACTCTGACATCAGGATGTCAGAATGGTCGGGTTCTGGGGAAGACTGTCCTCCTGGCTTGCAGGTGATTGCCTTCTCTCTGGGTCTTTGTATAATAGAAGAGAGATCTCATTCTTCTACCTTTTATAAAACCACCAATCCTATCAGCTTATGGCTTCACCCTTATGACCTCATTTAACCTTAATTATCTCCTTAAAGCCTTATTTCCAAATGCAGTCACATTGGCAATTAGGACTTCAAGGTATAAATTTGAAGGGGGGACACAATTCAATTGATAGCACCATTCAACCTAGCAATATGCTTTCAGAGTGTGGCTTAGTGGTTGAGCATGGATCCATGCACCAAGAGGTCGCTGGTTCGATTCCCATTCAGAGCACATGCCCATCTTGCAGGCTCAAACCTTAGTAGTGGGCATGCAGGAGGCAGCAGATTGATGTTTCAATCTCTCTCTCTCTCTCTCTTTCTCTCTAAAAATCAATAAAAATATATTAAATATTTTTTCAGAAATATATCCCAAGGAAACAATTAGAGGTGGGTTAAAATATATATATATTGTTTGTGTCCATAGGTTATGCATATATGCATATAAGTTCTTTGGTTAATCTCTTAAAAAGGGGATATCTGTAATACTTTCAACAATAAAGATAATTATATCTATGTGTAAGATTTGTTATTGCAGCAGAATTTATGGTAGGAAAAACAAAGGGAGAAAATGTCTAGATTTTTACTAATACAGTATTCTATTAATAAATTATGGTACATTCCAATAATGAAATAATATCCTTCCACTAAAAAGTATATGTTAGAATATTTAAATAATGTTAAAAATATTTACAGTTCATTAAAAGAATCACCTTATAAATCAGAATGTACAATAATATCCGTAGATTTATAGAATAGGAACTAGAATTATATTTACAAAATGGTACTGCCAGTTATTTATAGTTGGGACATTTATAGGAAATTTTAATTTTTGTGTCTGTGTTTTTCTGAATTCCTCCATCCACATTATAGTTTGTATATAGTCCTTTAATTTAAAAACATGTCTTTTAAGAAAAATACTAATGTTAGGTGTGTGGCAGAGGGTGATGTTGGCATCAGAGAACACACTCGCTAACTTTAATATTTTTTATTTTTAGTATAAAATCTCTCGGTGTTTTGTTTCCCCTGAATTTTAGAGCTGTGTGTGGCAGTGATTTAATTTGGATTAGTCCAAGAATGTTTGTGAGTTTGGTTGCAAGTCAGGTCAGCTATCAAACATCTTTGTAACTGTCCTTAGCATATCGTTTGTTGCCTTAACACAAAAACTACATGACAAAATCACATACCTTCACAGTGTCAGGCATTGCTTTCTCTGTGGAAATGTCTGCTCTTTAAAAACCTCCAAAGAAAATAGAATGTGGTAGGAAATTCAAATAAGGAAAGGAGTAGGAGGGAGGCGTGTTTGGAAAAAGAGAAGAATGATTTTAAAATTGTCTTAAAAATATTTTCTCATAGAAAAACTATGTCTTCTATCTCAGTGAATGTGAAGGGATCAAATTAATGTCTTCTCTGGATATGTAAAATTTCAGGGAAATAAAAGGAATCTGATTATGTACTATATGACCATCTAAATAATATGTCATTATATTTGAAACAATAGGAGGTGTTATAAGTTGGGGAAACAAAAATAAGAGATTTTTCTCCTTCCTCTTCCATCATTTCTTATTCTCATGCTGTGCCTTCCTCTCTTTTTTATTCTGTTCACAAATGGATATTGGTGGGAAATACACGAAGTGCAAAGTGACTTTTACCTGCTGTGCTGCAGGCAGAATTGACAATTCAGAAATACCACACTCTAGGTGTCTCTCCCCTTCTCATCTGTTAGAGGAAGCTACGATGGAATGTATAGGAGAGGGCAGGTGAACAGAGCCCTCTAAGAAACCCCAAAGCACCATAAACTTAGTCATTTGTCCGCTTGCTTGCAAAATGTCTTTAACCACAAACCACCAAACTGCCAGGACATGCAAACTTACCTGATGGCTTGGGAGGGGAGGGGGAAGAAAACCTGTCTCATCAATTTCCCAGGCTTTTCTGTACAGTGGTAGTTCCGGTGTATTTATTCAACTCACCGGTTCCCTGAGCACTCTGTTCCAGGCCGTATGCAAACTCCTAGAGATGATAAAGACAAGGTCACATTTACTCCCGAGTATCTAGAACCTACTCAGCTGAGGAAAGTGATTGAGAAAATAACCATAGAAGATGTTATAGTTTTCACTAAAAACAAAACAAAACAAAAAAACTGCTCATCAGCACTGAAGTGGGAATTTTGAGGAGATCCTGTGACTAAGTAACTTTGGGACATGTTGTTTAAAGTTAAACAAATTTCTGCCCTAACTGGTTTGGCTCAGAGCATCTGCCTGTGGACTGAAGGGTCCTGGGTTCTAGGTTCGATTCCAGTCAAGGGCACATGCCCGGGTTGCAAGCTCAATCCCCAGTAGGGGGCATGTAGGAGGCAACCGATCAATGATTCTCTCTCATTGATGTTTCTAACTCTCTCCCTCTCCCTTCCTCTCTGAAGTCAATAAAAATATATCTTTAAAAACAAAGTTAAACAGATTTCTTTACTATCAGGCTTCTCAGACTCTTTAATACACCTTGATTGCACTATGATCCTCCAAGAAGGTCTTACAATTTGTATTGTTCACAAAATACTTGGGCAATTTAACCCTTTTAGTTGGAGCTTATCACAGGACCACTGTTTATGAAAACATGTCGACAGCCAGTAAGACCTCTTTACTCCAACTTACGCAGATAAAATGGTTATTAAATATGCCAAAATTCATTTTTATTGGCCTTAGGAGTCTCTGAAATTTGGTGTTAGATTGGAAAAAAGGACTATAAAATGTGTGAACTGTAAACAGTTCAACTAAGGGAAGTGAAGCTACCGGATTAGTCCATTTCTGAATATGGAAGAGTCCCTCATTGATCCTTTGTCTTGTGCTCAAGTGCCTGACTCTGTTATCCAGTTTTATATCCTTTTGTCTTAGATCTTTCTTGAGCTATAGTCTAATCATCCTTTAACTTCATAGAAACTAATTTCTCATCTGAACTATCCCAAAAGCCATGAAGATCATAGAAAATGGATCAGTTACACTGTTTATCCCTCTTGTGTGTGTTTTTTAGGTCTTTTAAAAAAATAAAAAATAAATTGTCCCTTTAGAGCAGGGGTCCTCAAACTTTTTAAACAGGGGGCCAGTTCACTGTCCCTCAGACCGTTGGAGGGCCAGACTATAGTTTTAAAAAAAAAACTATGAACAAATTCCTATGCACACTGCACATATCTTATTTTAAAGTAAAAAAACAAAACGGGAACAAATACAATATTTGTATTTGCATGTGGCCCGCGGGCCGTAGTTTGAGGACCCCTGCTTTAGAGCTTAGATTGCACTCATTACAGAAGGAATTGGTAACCATGCCAAGATGTCCAGTATACATAAAGGATTCTGTTTATTTTAAAATGCCTAATTTGTCAGCTTGACGAATAGCACAAATGATAAAATCCTTTAGATCAGGGAGGAATTTAATGAAATTCATTTGTATAGGCCTTAGTACTGTGTGGGAACTATTTTTTGGATGAGTCTGGCTTTCAGAAAAGAGAGTGTGTGTATAATAAAGGTGTGATAGTTTCTCTTAAAACAGAATGTGACCCATAGGCAGATGTAAGATCAAACCTATTAAGCAATACTTGCAGAAGGTGCTATTGTATGAATTCTGTTTTTTTAAGAATCTTTGAAATATAATTAACATAGACACAACTGCATTTGGTGTTCAACTGCTTGTGTAATGCCAGCAGGAAGTTCCATGTCATTACTTATTTGACAATATCTATAATTAAAAGGTATGTATCTACTGTTACAATGCGTTTTATAATTTGTTCATAACTTGAACTTCTTTCAGAGAACACTCTGCTTTTATTAAATCATGTAGTTTCAATAACTATAGGCTCCAGGGGAAAAAAACAAAAAATATTAAATCTTGATATATGAGAATACTTTTCTTTCTCGTCGGAACCACTTTAATATTTAATTATAAGTACAGAGTTAAACCCAAATTAACTTTCAAATAAGAGAATTGGTCTTTTATATTAGAATTTTCAGTAACCACATTTTCACAGTCTTTTAATCATTGTCAAAGAAGCATTGTTCTTTTTACTTTTATTATCGCAGGGAAAAAATTTATCCTTGAGATTTAAAGTAAATCATTTTACTAATAATTAAAATGGCAGGTAAACACTGAAAATTTTCTGCTGTGTACCAATAAATACATGCTAACTTTTGTTAGAGATCTTTTTACCCAGAATACTTAACTATAATACCTGCCTCTGTTTGCTTTTCCAAAAAAAAAAAATCCTATTTTATCTACTGTTATATAACAAATGTTCCAAATAATTTATGCCATATTAACACTAATAAGCAATATTTATGAGAGCACTAATTCATGAATTCTCATAATCTTATATAACTGATATTTTTATAGTCTGTGTATCACTCATTCATTTCTTTGGCATTTATGTATTATTGAACATCAACAAGATGTTCTAAGCACAAGATGTATAGCATGAAGGAGGCAGAATATAAACAAATAAATAAATATGCCACATGTTGGATGACAGCCTTATGTAAAGTGGCAAGCAAAAAAGCCTGGTAACAGAAAAGAGGCCTATGGGAAGGAGAGAGACTGTACCTTTATATCGGGATGATTAGAGACAACCTCGACAATCCTGAGTCAAATCCCTAGAGAGGAGAAGGGAGCAAGCCAGCTGTGTGTGTGCCTAGGGAAAGTGCTACCAGGCAGTGGAGACCCCGAGGCAGCGAATACTTCATATGTTTGCAACCAGGAAGGAGGCCAGGGTACCTAGAGTGACAGGACTCGCTGGAAGGGGCAGAGGTCAGAGAGTCAGTGTGGGGTAGGAGGATCATAGAAAGTATCGTAGACCATTCTAAGGGCTTCGGCTTTTAAAATGACTGCCGCCGTTGCAAAGAGATGTCTGATGCTTGAAAAGGGTTCACAACAGTGTGTTGCCAATGCTCGGACAAGAGACTAGAGGAGAGACCAAAGAGGCTGGCATCGTTCTCAGGGGAGAGCTGGTGGCTGGAACCAGAGGGGAAGCGGTGGAAGTGGTGAGGGCTGGTCAAGTTCTGGGTGTGACTTGAATGTACAGCTGATAGACATTACTTTATAACTGAGTTTATGAACCTGTTATTTTAAGTCTCTTATTACCCTGAGTCTTCTGATAAACAGTCATAAAATATAACTAGTTCAAGTTTTCCTCAAGGCTTCTGCAATAACATACTTTGTAGTGTCTGAAAGAGTACATTCTAGAACTTCCTTTTTAAGGTCTTTTTTAATAGACTCAATGACTCAATGATAGGTATTTAAAATGGTAGTAATTTTAAGTTATTTGCCTTTTAATACACATAACATAGAAAATGCCTGAAGTACATGTATTTAACATAGTGCCGCCATTATTGCTTCTCAAATAAAGCTTCCATTTCCTAATGGGTCTTTAAAAATTGCTCTTTATTCTTTTCTGTGCAAATGGAGGAGGGGGGAATAAGGCATGGACATTAAGAGCACTGGCTTTGAAATGCAGGAGTCCATGCTTTGGCACCCAGCTGTGTGACCTTGGGAAGTAGCCTAACCTCCCTGGACCCTAGCAGCCTCTTTCCTTGGAGTCTACAGAAAGGGTTGCTGTGAGCATTTTTTGTTGTTCTGCATATAAAGCAGCTAGCACAGTACCAACCTGATATTTAAAAGTTTGTAATTGATAATTACTACGTTTGTTTTGATGATGATGATGACAGAAAAATACTGATTGACACAGGAAGTATTTTCATTTATTGGGAGGAATCATTTTAGAAGGAGCTGTTACCTTCAGGCTTGACTGCAGCGAAGTTGCCATTTATTCCCAACAATTTAGATACAGAACAACACTTCATATACCTAATATTCAGAATAAGAACATGTGAATAAGAGCAATTCCACAGCATTAAATGTTGTGTTTAATCGGTCAGATATGTACCTAATTTAGTAATAAACTCAATAAAATGATGATCCTTCACTGTATATAATGGTCTGTATCTTGGTGAAGGTCGACATTAGTGACGCTCCCTTGATTCACCTTTCTTGCTTTTCATTGCCCGAAGCCCTGACTCCACTCCAGGTAGGCAGTTGCCCCAGGGAAGTTCTCAGTGACAGGACCACGTGGCAGTCAGAGAGCAAAGCCAAGGGGCATGTCAGTGGTCAGAGTTCTTTGCTGTTTTCTATCAAGTTTGCATAAGTGTGTTTAGTGAAATAACCACCTGCAACTTTGTGGAATGTGTTTTTACTGCTATATATTAGATAGCATAATGTAGTTATGGTTTTTGTTGGAATGTCACAATTCCCAGATTGATGAGTAAACTAGAGCTCTCCAGCTGAACTTTTGTCATCATTGTCATATGTATCCGTTCATAGGTTGCAGTCTGGGTCTTGTGTTATCATTTCCTCAATGAGAATTGGCTCTGAAGTAATATGTGAAAAAAAATCCATTATCAAATTATAAAACCTTGGAGCTTGCTCATACTTAATTGCTTTATAATTTATAGACCAGACTTATTTTCTTCTTCCTAAAAATATTTGAAAGACCAATATTTTGCCATTAGTTTTTCTTTAATGAACATTCACATGCATTCTGATGGGGAAAATGTGATGTATTACTCTGATTATGTAGTGAAATAATTGATCTTTCCCTACAGAATAAACCAGGGGTCCTCAAACTTTTTAAACAGGGGGCCAGTTCACTGTCCCTCAGACCATTGGAGGGCCGGACTATAGATTTAAAAAAAACTATGAATAAATTCCTATGCACACTGCACATATCTTATTTTGAAGTAAAAAAACAAAACGGGAACAAATACAGTATTTTTATTTGCATGTGGCCCGCGGGCCGTAGTTTGAGGATCCCTGGAATAAATTCTAAATCCATAATTGTAAGAAATATTTTCAAAGCATAAATCATAGCAGCACATGAGTTTCTGAAATAAATTATTTACTCTACATTGGAAAAAAAACTTGAAACTTAAATGATGCTTTGATATAAATAAAAGGTCTTTATGTCAGTGAGATGCAGGTATAGCTTTAAAATTTAATTGCTTTTTATCCTAATTGACTAGTTTACAAGAATCTCACACACACACACACACACACACACACACACATATATATATATATATATATATATATATATCAATGGAATGTCAAATAAAAATCTCATTGGAAAGTTATTTTAAGCATTTGTTTTTCATAGTTCTTGTTTCTACCTATTTTCACAAAAACATTAAAATTAGTAAATTGGAATGAAATGCATAAATCTTTTGGAAATTAAAATATAATTTTTAGAAAAATGAACTAATGGGGAATAAATTATTGGTGTTATTAAATGCAAAAAGATTTATTTTGTTGAAATATATAGATGTTGTAATGTATATGAGATTACTATACCTTTTCTCTGTATTAACAAAGACAATTAAAATTTATGTTTTCATATTTTTGCAATATACCAGATACTTAAATTGATACAGAATAAATTCTAAATCCATGCCATTAGATATATCTTATATTTTATATGCTAATCTTAGTAAAAGAAGATTTCTGTTTCATCCTCATGGCTACTTTTAAAAGTCCTAATGAAAATTCACATTGATTCCATAGGGATATTGGTTAAACACAAAAATCTTGCAACATTGATGGTCTTTTCTCTTTGTATGTTATTATTAAAATATTTATTTTTATTTATAAGCACATAAATTTAAACAAAAAGAGTGGAACAGTAAACCACTACTTGCATCCAAACAAGATGTCTACATTTCTTTCAACAATTAAAATTAAATCCCTTACTCCACATTAGCTTAATTAAGAAAAGAAGCTGTTCAGACACTTTAGCTTGCATTCAGTATTTTTTAATAATATTTCCATTCAGGGGATATTCATTTAATTGGTCAAATGTTTGATACCGCTACAAAACACTTTTCACTGCCATTCTCAAGGACTAGTCATTGTTTTCTGTAGATATGGAAAATATGTATTGTGATCCTTTACCTTGAAGGCTGTCTGAAAGAGAATAATTCCATTTCATTAATTCCAAGTCAAAATATGAAGCAAATGGCTACACATATCTGCAATAAATTTTCACTATAGACACAAGTAATATGTATACTATAGACTGCTATGCATTTTCCCTAATTATTTGGATTCTTAGGGAAATATATATGTGTGTGCTGATGTAGATATAGATATAAAATATATAAACGTAGATGTTCTATCAGTATAAACGACCGATTCTGATTGTTTCCCAGGCCTGATGGAATCGGAACAGTTTCAATGGAAGAAAAAGAGAGATTTGAGGAGATAAAAGAGAGACTGTCTTTCCTTTTAGAAAATCAGATAAGCCATTTCAGGTATGTACTCTCTTCATTCATACAAGTATTTGCTTGATTACTTCACTCAACCATCCAATCGCCTACAAACGTTTATGACTTTTTGCAATTGCTCAACAATTAGTAGCAGCTTCTCCACATGCATCGGTCTGTGGTCTGCTCCTCAGCCTGCCGTTCATTCCCACTGCTCATTTAAGCGGGCCCCTTCCCCTGCAATGTCCGTCCCAGAGCCCCTCTCACTTGCCTTGTGCATTTCTCCTTCCCTCGTGGCCTCTTCACGGTAACTCTGGTGACTGTCCCTCCCTCTCTCTGTGTCACCAGCGTGGAGACTCTCCAGTCCCACCTTCACAGCAGAATCTTTCTAAGTTATTTGGAAAAGCTGAAGTCCTATCTGTACTCTGCGCTGATCACATGGTTCTGATACACATCTCTTGGGTCGCTTTTTTCTTTTAAATTTACATTTTGTGAGAACAAGGACCACAGTGCCTAGCACAGTTCCTTGCTCAGAAAATTAAGTATTGATACTACGAAACATTTGCAGAGTGAAAGATAAATATCTTGATAATATTTCTTTTCCCCTTGTTATAGTTAGCTCAATAGAACTTAGTGGGTTAAAAACAGAAATATGCCAATATATTTCCTTTTCTATCACTCTTATCATTAGATCCTATAAAATGTTGCCATGTCTACATATTGTGTCTTATAGCATGCCTGTCATTTGGAATCATTCCATGTGAACTTACTGAAAAAATGGGCTCAGTTCATATTCCCCTTTAACCATTTGAAAATACTGTTATTTAACCATTTGAATAGTGTATGCCTAGCTGCTCTGGACCTCAATTTTCGTATTTGTAATATGAAAAGCTTTACCAGCAGTTCTCAACCTGTGGGTCGCGACCCCTTTGGCGGTCGAACGACCCTTTCACAGGGGTCGCCTAAGACCATCCTGCATATCAGATATTTACATTATGATTCATAACAGTAGCAACATTACAGTTATGAAGTAGCAACAAAAATAATTTTATGGTTGGGTCACAACATGAGGAACTGTATTTAAAGGGCCAGAAGGTTGAGAACCACTGCTTTAGATTGTGGTGATGTTGTTTTTTTAAATGATCTTGAAGGAAGAAATTCTCAAAGAATATACTGTACATCTGTTCCCCTACATTAGTGATTTCAACTGGGGCTGGTACTATATCACCTTAAGGTAAGTGAAGGAGGGAGGATTTTCATTGTCACAGTAGCCAGGCACTGGGACAGTCATTGATTCTGGGTTTAGGAATACAGTGCATGGGGCCATCTCACGCTGGAGAATTGTTTTGCCTAAAAGACCAATAGATTCACATTAGGGAACACTATTCTTGAGAGCACAGTGCAATTCAACTTACAGGGTTAAGACCGAATTCTCTGCTGATTTTTTAAAATAAATGAGATATGAGGAAGGCTTTTGCATTTGCAGAGAATGTTTCTGCATTTGTATTTGTTAAGAGTATTGTCTTTTAGGTTGTGTAGGGACCGTTAACTTTGTTGTATGTGTCTCTCAGTCACACATACTTTTCTATTTTTTGACATTGAGGCAGATATTGTCTGTCATTCAGTTCAATATCTATGTTTTTTGTATTAATGCTTCCCTTTACAAGTAACAGATCCTGCCCTGACCGGTTTGGCTCAGTGGATAGAGTGTCAGCCTGCGGACTAAAGAGTCCCAGGTTCGATTCTGATCAAGGGCATGTACCTTGGTTGCAGCCACATCCCCAGTAGGAGGTGTGCAGGAAGCAACTGATCGATGTTTCTCTCTCATCAATGTTTCTAACTCTCTATCCCTCTCTCTTCCTCTCTGTAAAAAATCCATAAAATATATATTTTTAAAAAACACAAGTAACAGATCCTACCTCAAACTGGTTTAAAAAAATAAATGTATACATCATCACTTGGTCTCAGGTAGGATGAACTTCAAGTCAGGCTGACTTCAGTAGCCATGGCTCTGTTTCTTGGTGATTCTCACATAACTGTCCTCCATCGTGGGATGGTTTCATCCCCAGATTGGTAGCAAGACCACAGAATTCCTTGGCCTCACATCTCACATCCATACGTGCCATTTTTCAAAGGGAGTTGTGGGGCCATCTCTTTCTGTCATGCTCTCTTAAGATCATGACATTATGTTAGACAGTCCTAGCAAGTCCTACCCCTCATATCTCATTAGCCCTACATAGGTCATGAGATAGTCCTGTACCAAACCCATGCCCTAAGTGCCTCAGGCAGTTGCTGAGGAGAATGGGGTCACCATGATTGATTAGCCTAACTGGGGCCACCCCACCAGGGCAGTTCAATCCCCCTCGCCATCACCCAGCAACTACATGGTTGTCCACATAATTATTCCCCTCTCACAGTTTTGTTCTCTGTTTCTCTTACATCTACATCTTCTTTTAATGATTTCTCTAAAGATACGCTTTTTAGCTTTTATTTCCTTAGCACTGAGGAGAAGAACTAAAAGGAATCAGTCTAGACATTTTGAGCTGATTTTTATATTCCCTTTTGATTTTTGTAAAGTTTGTATAAATTTTGCCAGTTCTGTGGGTTGTTTTTTTTTTTTTTTCTTAGTCCATAAAATATTGAATAACAGGAACTGGGACTAAAATAAAATGAGAAATTTTAGGCATCCACATAGGAAAATATATAAATTGTCCATGAGGATTTTCATAAGGATTCTACCAAATAATCTTTCTTAGTCACTATGTCACTAACATTTAGAAGGAACATAAATTACTTAGCAATTCAAGCTAAAGAAGTAATCACGGTACTATTCATAACTCATATAGAAATTTATTTATTTATTTAGATCCAATTGTATGCCAGAAATACATTTCAAAGATACAGATAAAATAAAAAGGCAAAGTAAATTAAACAATAAACGAGGAACTTCTGGTTAAAGATGGCAGATTGGTGCATGTTTGCAAAGCTTTCTCCCAGGACCTAACTAAAATAACAGAACACTATTTTTCAGAAGACAACCCCACAAAGACAACTAAAGTAAAAGAGGAAAAGAGTTTTTGGAAGCCAGATGGATGAATGGTATCTACTTTAGCCACCCAGGAAGAACTGAATCATAAGCCGGCAGTGGGGAAAACAGAGAAGCTATCTGATTTATGTCATACGATCACCAAAGTGTTTAGGAATTGCCCAGATCAAGCCCTCCGCCCTTCTAGAAAATAAGAGTGAAGGACAATTTGTCGTAAATGTGCTTAAAACTCACTTAGATCCCCACATGTCTTTTCCACCTCAGACTGCTCTGTGTTCCCCCTCCCCACCCCACCGCTGGGCAGAGCACTGCAGATTCAGTCTCTGAAGAGGGTCAGGTTAGAGGGCACTCGGACTGGGGTGGAGGAGGGGAGGATACATCAGGCGCAGTTGCAGTTAGGATTAAATAAACGTTTATTCTGAAATCTGAGAACCACAGCCTTCTCCTGCCAGCTCACCCCCTTGACTCCCAAAATGCTGGAGACAGGCAGGTAGGCAGGTTTATACCTCCCTGGCCTGTTTACAAGTGTCTTCCCATGGGAGCCTGCCTGGCCCAAAAGACCTAAAACTCTGGACAATAAAGACTCGCATGGAAACAGCCTAGTCAGATTCCCCTTCAGCGAAGACTATGATCTGCATGTACCCAGCTAGGTGCATTGTTGCTTCCATTCAGGTTTTTAATATGATGCTTTTGAAAATGATCAGAGAGCCAAAGTCGTCAGACATTTGAAGAAAGTATTTACTATGGAAGGCAGAGCCTCAAACAGATAAATACTAAAAAAGCAATTTGGAAAAAACAACAACAAAGATTATATGGGAAGAAGAAAATGGGGGAGGGGGCTGGAATGAATTACTGATATCCTTGGAGAGGTTTGAGAAGATAGAGCATCTGTAAAACAAAAATAAGATGTTGTTAAAAGAAAAAAACCTTGGAACAAATAGAATCTCTTACAAATTATATGCAAATGACACACAAATATATATACACTACTGAAAGAATTGGTTAATGAAACCTTGAAGAAAGTAGAGTTGGGGGGAGGAAAATAGGAATACAGCAAAGATAAGAAAAATATCTGATTAACAATATCATCATCATAAATAATAGGAATTCCTGAAAGAGTTAAGTCTGAAGGTAGGAAACTTTGAATAAAATCATTCAAAAAGATTTCCAGAATTAAAAGACATGTGCTCAGATTGAAACATTTAATACCCAGCACAGTGGATTAAAATATTTACTTATCAGGGTACATATTCATGAATTTTCAGATTCTTGGTGATAAAAGAGAAGATCCCAAAATACAAAGAATCAGAATGTTTTTCAATGTTAATTTATTCTAGAAATGTTTATTGAGTACCTACTATGTGTCAGGCAGTTAACAACAATAACTAAAAAGATCCCTTGCTTCTGCAGCTTTCATTTTGACCTGAGGGGTGATACTGATATATCCAGAAAACAGTGCATCAGTGATTTTATAGTTCTGAGGAAAAGATTACTTTCAACCCAGAATTCTGTACCAGCAAAAGTCTTGATTAAGGGTAATGGTAGAATGGTATTTTCAGATATGAGGAACTGCAAAAGATAATGCAACTTACCAAGACAAAGGAGAAAACAAAGAAAAAGGAAGAGTTAAGATCCTTGGAATAGGAAATCAACCTGAGACAGGAGGGAAGGTTATGGTTAATAGACTCCAAAGTGGTGTTGCCCAGCCAGCATGGCTCAGTGGTTGAGCGTCGACCTATGAGCCAGGAGATCTTGATTCGGTCAGGGCACATCCCCAGGTTGCAGGCTTGATCCCAAGAGTGGGGCATGCAGGAGGCAGCGGATCAATGATTCTCATCATTGATGTTTCTATCTCTATCATTATCCCTTTCTCTCTGAAATCAATAAAAGTATATTTTTTAAAAAGGCTCCAAAGTGACACCTGAGCTTAGCGAGCAACCAATTCTCACTGGAATGGGTCAGAAAATTCTTCATTATTTTAACATGTCTGGAGTAGAGTGTGGAATTGTATTAATTAGATTGTATTAGATTTTGGAGTTATATTAGACTAGAGGCCTGGTGCATGAAATGCGTGCATTGGAGTGGCGGGGGGGGTTCCCCTGAGCCTGGCGTGCACCCTCTCACAGTCCTGGACCCCTCGGGGGATGTCCACCTGCCGGCTTAGGCCCAATCACCCTGGGAAGCAGGCCTAAGCCAGCAGGCAGATATCCCTCTTGCCATCCAGGAGCCCTTGCTCCTTACCGCCTGCCTGCTCGCTGCTCCTTACTGCTCGGCTCGCTGCTCTTTAGTGCTGCCGTGGAGACAGGAAAGACTCCCACCACAGCCGCTGCACTCGCCAGCCATAAGCTCAGCTTCTGGCTGGGCAGCACCCCCGCTATGGGAGTGCACTGACCACCAGGGGGCAGCTCCTGTGTTCAGTGTCTGCCCCCTGGTGGTCAGTGCGCATCATAGCAACCGGTTGTTCTGGTTGTTCCGCAGTAATGGTCTCTTAGGCTTTTATTATATAGATTAAGTATATAAAAACAGGATATTAAAAAAAAAGACAAGTATTATAAACAAAATAGTAATCATAGTTAAAATGTTGTCTCCATTACCTAGGACATTTACATAAATAATATAAAGTTACTGAATTTAGATCTACTAGTAAATCCCCCAAAATGATGTAACCATATTAGTAAGATAGAAAGGACAGGAATTATCTTTATCTTTAGAATGGGGGAAAGTGGTCTTAAGGGGGGTAAAAGAGCTATGTCCCAAATGAAGTAACAGGGGATGATATTTACCCTCCTAACTGAAATAATTTTAAAAAAATATGTGGGGAAAATGCTTTTTAAGACACTAAACATAAGCAACTAACAGCATTGATTCCTGAGAGCTGGGAAATAAATGAAGTAAGGCCTTGCTTACTGCAGAGAGAGTGTTTCCAGGCCATGGCCCGGAGAGGAGGAACCTGGGTGGATCCCAGGGGACATCCTGACTTGAGGAGGCGGGGCTGGGAGTCTAAGGAGGCCAAAGCAGCCAGCGTTTTCAGGCCAGAATTCCAAGGAAGAGAAAGAGTGGAGAGACCTACAGGTATCTGCAGGTCCCCCTGGAGGTTTCTCCCTGGTATGTGAGAAAACTATCCAGTCAGGCAAAGAACTAGGTGAAAGGATTTCCCAAAAAACGATGGGAAATCCCCAAAGCTAACACAGAGCTAGTTCCAGTTTCTCCTGCCCAGAGTGGGAACCTTCTAATTCATGGGCATCAGGTATAGTACTCACAGCATTTTGCTTCAATAGTGGAAAAAAAATTATCCCTAGAATAAACACTGTCATGGTCTCTCCTAATGTGTATTAAAATAAAGATTCAAATGAATCAAACTGTTTGCAAGGAATTTAACTGCATTCCAAAACAAAGTTCTGAAATACAGAGTTTTGTATTTAAAGGAATACAAATGTATTGAGCTATCAAAAAGATCAAATAACAATATCTAGCATCCAGTCAAAAATTTCCAGATATACAAAGAAATAGTAAAATATGACTAATGAAGGGAATAAAACCAACCAACAAAGTGAAAATGACACAGAAGATAAAAATTAGTAAACAGTAGTGCTAAAAGAATTATTATTACTCTATATCATATGTTAAGGGCATCTATGGAAAACTTACAACTAACATCATACATAATAGTGAAAGACTGAATGTTTTCCTACTAAGACCAAAAACAAGGCAAGAAACTCTGCTGTTACTACTGTATTTGAAACTGTACTGATGATGTTCTAGCCAGTACAATGAGGCAGATAAAAGAAAGACATTCAGATTGGAAAAGAAGTAAAACAGCCTTTCTTCACAGATGTTATGATTATCTATGTAGAAATTCCTATAGAAACTACCAAAAAAAGGCTGAAATAATTAATAAGTACGTTTAGAAAAGTTGTAGGAGCTTAAATAAACACATACCAATTTTTTCTGTATGATAGCAACAAACAAATTGAAATTAAAAGCAATACAATTTATAATAGCAACAAAAATTACTAAATACTTATGGTTCACTTTGACAGAGATGTGCGAAACCTGTACACTGAAAAATACAGTCAGTCTGAAATAAATTAAGGGAAACCCAAATTGATCTATAGATTCAATGCTACCTCAATCAAAATCCCAAAAAGATTTTGTAGGAATTGGAAACCTGATTCCAAAATTCATAAATGGAAAAATGTTGTCTTGAACTTCATCAACATTAAGAACTTTTGATCTTCCAAAGCCATTTTTAAGGGTTTAAAGAGACAAGTCCCAGAATGTGAGAAAATATTTGCACAGTACGTATTCCACAAAAGACTTCTTCCCAAATTGCATGCTTTAAACATGTGTAGTTCATTGTATGTCACTGAAATCTTTAAACTTTTTTTTAACTGCTTCTTTTCCATAGTGGGATGTTTAACATTAAGAATTAGAAATATTAGCAGTTAGGTTAAGGATATGACATTTAAATACCAAAAGAATCAGCTAAAAGTTAAAAATATTTTTTCTAGAGTAATTACTTGGGGAATGGGGTAGAACTGACAAAGGTTTTCATAAAAAACCTTTTGGAAGTTTCCTGTTAGATTGTGTACATATATTACTTTGATGAAACTACATACTTACATCTAAAAGTGGCTACTTAAAAGGAACATCTTAATCATAGGACAGGTCTATGCAGGCTCATTTATCTGAATATTTAATGTACTAAAGTAGGAATGAGGAGGATTTCAATGTATTCCTATTAGGGATTAAACTTGGTTGAATTTTATTTGATAATTTAGGTGTTTTTTTTTCCCCACTTTATGTTGCTATTATAGAGTTGTCAATGTGGTAAAAACCCAAAATATTTATCCTGAAAGACAGGCCAAAATGATTGCCTTTTAAAACATGTATTGTAAAGATTAATTAAAGTTCTGTGTCATTATTTTCTGTACTTTATTGATTCAGGATTACTTGTACTCTATAAATGTGTTGAATTATTTACACATCATGGGCAGCTAATGCTAATTCAGAACATGCCCAGTGGGACCTCAGAGCCCTGCAATGCTAAATGTAATCTGGGGATCAGTAACATTCCATTCATAAAATGCATCACCCACAGGTTAATGGAAATAAACAATAGGCAAGACAATGAGTGGATTATGCAAATACACTGAAAAGATTTAAGCAAGGGGAGGGGACAACAAGAACCCAATTTGTGTTTTATTTAAACTCGGATTAAGGTTTATGGTATACAAAATGATTAAAGCCACTTTGCTAATTTGCTAATGCTCTAAGAAGCACCACTACACAGGGAAAACTATCAAAATACATTGGCCGTGGCTTTTTTTGTGTGTGTAGGAAAGGCTAATAGGGTGCAAAGAGATGAGATTAAGTGAAGGAAACTTTTAACATGAAATGAACAGTATTCTGAAGAAAAATTTGAGTGATTAGATTTACAAGACATTTATTTGCATTTATCTGAGACAAATAAAAGTTGCATGAAACTAAAACTCAGGCTTTATATTCAACTACTGCTTTGTGAGAAATTTTTCTTTTTCTTTTTCATTCAAATTCGGTCCTATAAAACAAATTCAACTTAAAACACAAGTGCCTTTTAGGAAAACCTGTTCAAATGATAGTGTGAGAAACGAATTTCATTGTGAATTACGTCTTAGATAATATGTCCACCAAGCCCCTGAATAATGGCCAAGGACGTGGCAATAAGGAAATCTTTTCAAGTTGTTGGTTTGGAGATTTCTAAGCCTGAGTAAGGTGCAGCCTGGGGACAGCCCAGCTGCTGGTAGCACTTGGGCTTGGAGCTGGAGCAGTGGTCTGGGAGGGTTCACCAAAGGCAGGAGTCCCAGCAGGAGTGACCTGAAGAGGGCCCCCCCACCCCCCGCCCCTTGTAAAGAGCAATCACCTGTCATCACCATGTGGCAGTAACTTCTGAGGAGCCCACTGGAGCTCCCAGCCTCTGGCCCTGACGTCAGAACATCCGCATAACCTGCCCTTCAGTTGTGGGTGTGTATCAGGGATGCATGCGCCTGAAGGACTCGGGATAAATGACTCTCCTGGCATAAGGGTTTTGTGTTTTGTCGGGGGAAGAGGGAGAGTAGGACACCGGTGTGGACAGGCAAATGTGAGGGAAGCGGGGAGATGGAACCTTGTTTGTCTTAGAAGTTATGTCAGTTGTGTGTTTCCATCTTAAACCACAGGAAGAAATGGGGGAAGTCGTTTCAATGTTATTATAGAAAAGAAATTATTAGGGAATGCTTTTTAAAAAATATATATTTTCATTGATTTCAGAGAGGGAGAGAGAGATAGAAACATCAGTGATGAGAGAGAACCATTTATCAGCTGCCTCCTGCATGCCCCACACTGGAGATCAAGCCCACAACCCGAGCATATGCCCTTGACTGGAATTGAACCTGGGACCCTTCAGTCCACAGACAGACGCTCTATCCACTAAGCCAAACCGGCTAGGCTCTTAGGGAATGCTTTTTAAGTATCTCTTTACTCATAGAACCCTGGTGGTTCTTCTCTGATTATTATATTCTTTATGTACATGTGTCATCAAAACTTTAGAACCATTTTCATCATAGTTCGTACCCTTATTAAGACATTTAAATCATGGGACTAGGTAAAGGTCGGCATTAAGAGTTTCCTGGATGGGCTGATGCTATTTTAACCACTTGTCATTGTTCTTCTGTCATGCCAGGTAGTAGAAGAGGGGATGATGGTTTAGCAGTTTGGATATTAAAGGTTTGACCTTTGTTCCTCCTTTTGTTTTTGAAGATACTGCTTTCCCTTTGGACGACCTGAGGGTGCCCTGAAAGCTACACTGTCCTTACTTGAAAGGGTATGTTTCAACATTACTTTACGAATACTGTTTACGCTGTCAGTTGCTGGGTGTCTGAGCTCTTGAACTAGGCAGCCAGTCTCATTCCCCAGGAGTGTGCTCCCCTGTGAGTCCATTGCGTTTCACCAGCCTCTCACATTTCCTTGCTATCTTCAACATTCCCCTAGCCCCTGCTGCTGCCTCCCAAAGCCTTTCTGAAGCGCACCTTGGCTTCATGTGCTAAGTTCATGGCATCTTTCTGGTCATTTTCTATTTTTCCATCTTTTTTCCCCCCTCATGAAATAGGTGTGGTAGTATTTTTCAGTCGAGTGTAATGAACTGTTTTTCAGACCTCACGGTTATCTCATCCTTCCGCATGACTTGTATGTACTTCTACCGCTCATCGTCCCAGACCTAAACGAGTTTATCATTTAATATTCACCAACACATCATTCTTTTTGTTCTAAAATCATCGCAGAATTTATTTCAGTTCAATCTGTGTGTTGCTCTAAAGGAATTCATGAATTGTAGAAATTCATTTCCCCTCAAAAAATAAATAGCAAATAAGGTTTCATGCCATGCTGAAAATTTGTCTGTTAATGCAAGTATATTCTCCACTCCTGTTTTTGTGATAGATTAGGCTTAAAAGGGAAGTATCATTTTCATCTGCTTGTAAAACTTTTCGTATGCTCATTGGAAGCTAACAGGTAAGTGGGTGGCCAGTTCCTATTCCTTATCAGTGTTACAAGACAATGTCTATGCCCTCGCTGGTTTGGCTCAGTGGATAGAGCATCGGCCTACGGACCACCAAAGAGTCCTGGGTTTGATTCCAGTCAAGGGCAGGTACCTCGGTTGCAGGCTCCACCCCAGGCCTGGCCCTGGTTGGGGCTAGTGCAGGAAGCAACCAATCGATGTGTTTCTCTCACATCAATGTTTCTCTCTGTCTTTCCCTCTCTCTTCCACCCTCCCTAAAAAAAGAAAAAGAGAATAATACATAGGAATCATCTATGGCCCATGATTTGAACATTCTGGTGCTGATTAATCAACTTCAAGCACTTGTTCCTGTCCGTTTTTCAGCCCAATGAACTCTAGATTGCATAGTTTATTAGCACGCCTATGAAAACCCCACAGGGATTTTTAGGGATTTAAGGGCTTGGGAGATGAGGGCTAGAACTAGTGGCTAAAATGAGGTCTTGCACATATAAATTGGTTTCATCTACATATCCCTGTCTTATCCTTGATTACTGTGCATTGTGTGAAAGAAATATTCTCGTAGGAATTATCTGTTTATTGATCATTTTTATAATATTAAGAGCTGCATGCAACCCAAGCTTTTCAAAGGATAGGTCTCATCCTGTTCATTAAGGTACATGGATAAGGTAAAACCCTAAAAGATAGCTTTACTTTGGGAACTGCACCCCATCCTGGGTACCAGCCTCTCTGTGAGCTGGTTTCCACGGCAGAGCTTCCTCCTCCCCTCCCCACCCCCAGCAGGGAAGAGTCAGTGGTAGCAGCGATGCCCCATGCCCTGCACTGACGGGGCAGGATGGACAGTGACCTTTATTGCAGTTGTAGTCACTAATCATGTCTCATGCTGAAGTGAGGGAGGAGTGGTAAAAGCCTTATCTTCATTTTCATGTCTCTGCACTTACTGACATCTTAGCAAAATAAAATAAAATCTACATGTGAATTCTTGATACTTAGTAAGAAATATTGCCTGGTTTCAACTCTGGACTCACCTCATTCTAACTTTAACAGCTACTTATTTCCATTATTTAAAAGGTTGTTACCATGGTAGGGCCTAGTGGTAAAGTGTATGATTCTGCCTATGGTACAAAATTAATCTGAAATTCAAATTTCAGTAATAATCACATAAAAATAATAGCGCATGCTAATGCTTGTGCATTTTTTTACTATAAGTAGAAGAATTTTTCTGACTGTAAAGAGTCTAATGTTCAGTTCAAAATAAAATGCAAATATGTGTCTGTTTTAAAGATTACTACTATGAGCGTATGATGAATAAACGAAGTTGATGGCGAGGAAGCTTTCAAATGATGGAGTTTGTTGTTTTCAAAAGGAAACTTTGCCTAACAAAATTAAGATATGTTGTCAGGATCACCAGCGCTAGAACCACGGAATACATTTGAGATTATAAGATCCTTAGTGCCAAGACTTATGGAAAGAGAGAGAAATAATGAAGCAGGAAATGGGTGTTTTCATGTTCTATCATTATTTCTTCCCCAATAAAAGACTAATAGGATAGTTAGAACCCTTAAGTATTGTCGTCTTTATAGTAACATTTTGCTATATACTTTATCATTTGAATGTAAGCGAATCAGGATAAAGCCATTAACTTTATGAAAAATAGAGTTTGACTAATAATATAATCAAAACTGACTGTGAGTGGTTTTATCACTAGGAAAGTTTTAAGGAAAGTTATCAGTCATTAAATGAGTGTTTAAATACATTGTATTTTGAATTATGGGTATAACTGTATTTCCCCCTTACCAAGAGTAATATTTTTAAAGGGAAAAATCCAAAAACACAATTTAGGAACCCAACGGAAAATAGTCAGTTTTTTTCCTAAATTAGAAAGTTTCCATGTCTTTTAACACTTGATACTACATTTCACTGAGACAAAGAAGTTTTCTCCCTCGTGAGTAGATCATGGTAACTAAAGTTTAATTGGTGAAAGCGGTGGTCTTGGTTTTTATAGAGCACAAGAAAAGATGCCGCTTCTTAATGGAGTTCTGTTACTGTTTTTATCTATGTTGCTCAAAACACTTAAAGCTTTGAAATTAAGAGATACGGAAGACAAACTTTGTTTATTGCTTGTCCCAGCGATGGTAATCCTCATCTGAAACAGCTGCTCTCATGGTGTCCTGGGTCCCTGGGGGAAGAATGACAGTCACACTGAATGGTGGCTTGGCCTGTGGGAGGTTTTGATGTGCACAAATGAGGCTTCGACAGGAGGAGCCGAGATTAGAGGATTACTTCCCAGTTGTGAAGTGCGGACTAATTACTTCCCCCAGTGTTACCTGGGACCCCTCCTACTAATTAATAGTCAGGTCTAGAACAATTTGTATAATTTGTTTTTAGAATTTTATGCAATCTATCTCTCTCTCTCTCCCTCCCTCCTTCCCTCCCTCCCTCCCTCTAGGTTTTAATGAAAGATATTGCCACTCCCATACCAGCAGAAGAGGTGAAAAAAGTGGTCAGAAAATGCCTGGAGAAAGCCGCCTTGATCAATTACACTAGACTCACAGAATATGCCAAAATAGAAGGTCAGTGCAGTGAGCAATTGTCGAAGTGGCAGCAAGAGCCAACAATGCCTATTAACTGAATTTTCTGTGAGAAGCCCTTTCCTTTTCTGAACAAACCTGTGCCCTGGCAAAGGGAAATGTCTCATTAAAATCTCAGCTGGTGAACTGAAGAGCTTTTTCCTATTCATTGCTTTAATATGCCTCCTGGGACTCTGCTTGAATGAAAGACCCAGGATTCGTGCTTAAGTTGTCCTTTGTTCTTATTTTGAGTTTGCAAGAAACCAAGAGGTGTTTTCATGGGTTGTGTTTTTTGGCATTACTGTAAGTATGTCTAACATTTAAACTATGGACAGTGTATTCTTTCCTGATCAGTAACAGTGTAGTATTACATAATTTTATTTTCTATTCAGCAGTATCATTCAGAGAAAGGGGGAAACTTGTTGATTATCATGAGGGCTGAAATAAATGGATAGAATTACTTGTAACTTTTAATTGCTTTCAGTATATTGATGCGTTGGAAGATTAGATCTCTTGAGAGGACTGTGCATTTTTTTTCTCTTTTTTCAGGTTTTATTCATTGAGGAAACGGTCATTTAAGATGTTTAGAAATAAGAAGGTTAGAATTTGTGTCAAAGTCACACAAGCAGTTTTTACTCAACAGTCCTTTGATTGATATAATTAAAAGTAAAAGAAAGGACCCTAAATTTTCTACTCTAATTATAAAACTAGCTTGTTCAACACATGTATCATTTACTTGGGGAGGAAAAAAGTTTGCAGTGTCGAGTATTTATGTCTAAATATAAAAAGTAAATCGTTAGAAAAAACTTAGTCACTTTTAATATAAAATTTTACATAAAGAATTATAAATGTATGAATTAGATGCTGTTATAATAGTTTCATCAAAATGGTGACAATGAAAAAAAGATGACTATAATTGGCTGTGTTATATCCTTTCTTTTCTCCAAATCTGATCCAGCTTTCTAACAAGCATGTGATAACCAACCTCCTGAGTGATTAACAAAAAAGCCATCCCATCACTATAGCAACCAATATTATATCACGAGAGTAACAACATGAAACCTCCTTAGTTACCAGTTTAACATCATTAATTATGATATCATGTTGTGTTAAAGCACAAGCAATGAATATTAGATCATGTGGGGAAAGTGGAAGATAAACAGATTGGTTTTCACATTTTGAATACTCATTCAGTTTTCATGTTTTGGGAATAATGGGTGTTGCGTACACGGATTGAAAGAATTAATATAAAAGTAGACATATTAAAACCTTTCAAATCTGGCAATGAGAAAAGTGTGGACAACCTGAATAAATATTGCTTTATCTAAATATTATGAATCCTATCAAAAAAAGATGAAAATCTTTTTTAAAATTTATCTTTATTGTTGAAAGTATTATAGATGTCCCACTTTTTCCCCCACTGCTCCCCTCCACCTCACACCTGCACCCCCAGGCCTTCACCATACTATTGTCTGTTCCTAGCACACACACACATACCCACACACCCACACACCCACACACTGACTGAGATTTGTCAGTCTGTTCCATGCTTCTATGTCTCTGGATCTATTTTATTATTTTTGTACTTAACTGTCTATTTTAGTTCATTATTTTGACCATTACCTAATACTTTCTGGAACTCACCCTCTCCTATCTGAGAATACTCTAGAAAATGGATCCTAGAAATCTAGTCAGGTAGGACTACTGAGCAGTCTCCTTTTAAAAAAACAAATGGCATTCTTATTTGATGAGAAAAACTTCTATGCTTTTTATTCTCTCCCTCCCCCCTTTTTTGTGTCTTAAAAAATAAAGAGCTTTTCTTTCATGCTTAGGATCAGACTAAGAACAAAGTCAAATTTAAGTTAGTAGGAAGTGGGCTACTTTTCTTGGCTGGATTGGCCTATTATATTATGTGATCAGCATGGGTAGAGTTTGCTTTTCTCCTAAATTGTCTTTTCTTATGTTCTAGGCCCAGCAGAAAAGGAGACAGGTAACTGATGCTTGTGCATGCACGTGTTATTTCTAACGTGATGCTGTTGTGTTTTGGTATTATGAGTAGCTCTTTCCTTTTCAGGACTCCTATTGGATCACTTTATGATAGTGAAAAAAAACTTTGATTTTATCAGAACTACTGCTAATGCGTTGTAGGGAAAAGTATAGGCCATTTATCTCTGTAAAAGTTCAGCACTGGTTTCTGATATGAATTCAAAGCAAGACACCTGAGGCTGTGTTAATGTTATGCATTATTTTTTAAGCATAGACGCTAATCTTCTGTGGAAGCGGTTGCCAGCATTTGAAGGGCTCTTTCAGCTAGAAAAGAGGACGTTCTCTCCTTTATCACTCCTGAAAAATAACAGAGGGAAAAGCACCGATGCTGTTAAATGAAAAATAAGCAGCTCTTAACTTTGGAAGTTGTTAATCATAGGAAGGAGCAGAGGCTATGAAATCCCATCTCAAGAAATTTCTGGGAAAGAGTCTCTCTATTTTGAAAGGTTTTGTTACTTTTTTCTAGTGTCACTTATCACAGTTGTAACTTTTTTATGTTTGAATATTTTTATTTATTGACTCAGAGAGAGAGAGAGGAAGGGAGAGAGAGAGAGAGAGAGAGAGAGAGAGAAATAGAGAGAGGGGGGAGGGAGAGAAACATCAATTTGTTGTTCCACTTGTTTATGCATTGATTGGCTGATTCTTGTATGTGCACTGACTGCGTTTGAAACCAAAACCTTGACACATCAGGAAAACACTCCAACCAACTGTGCTATTCAGCCAGGGCTGTAATTATTTTAATTACATTTGCTGTTATCTATTTATCCTACCTATCTCCTCTTCAGCCTCATGAAGGCATAATCCCGACTGAACTTGTTTTCCAAAGTCATTGTTGTATTCCCAGCATCCAGACCTATGCCGCTGACATGAAGCAGGTACTTAATACTTTGGAGAGAGACAAGAAGTTAGTTTCATGAGAAAACAATGGAGAAAGAGAAGAGCGATGAATGAACCTTTCCAGTCCCAGTTTGCTTATCTGCGTCAAATTTTGCACACAGTGTTATAGACAAGTTTGCTTGGGTTGTTTTTAACTGAAGTCTTCTATTAAGGGCTTTGTTTCTTTCTCTTTTTTTCCCCCCTATATTTTTCTATATGTTTCTTTCTAAAGTATTTGACCTCTGAGAGAGTCAGGAATAAAACACTCAGAGCAGGAAAAGGGAAGAGAACACACCTATCAGGATGCCTAAAGGGCACTTTAGAAAAAGGAATGAGACTGCCAGCCCCTTTCATGGCAGCCCATTGTGACAGCAGCAGTCCAGTGCTCTTTAACAAACTTCTTCAAAACCTCTCGTGGCACTTTACCCCCCACAACCTTGCTGTGGTGAACACAGTTTTTATAGTTTGCACACAGTAGTCCAGGGTTGTTCGTGGCCCTCCCACTGCCCGAGCGTAAATAAGTAGGCCACCTGGGACGAGAGTCAGGTGTCCTGATCCCCCGCCTACAGGGCTCCGCTCCTTCCCCTGTGAAATGTGAAGGGGTCGCAGTGCACCTTCAGGAAGGACGGGGCGCATACTGTTGCCCTGTGCCCATTAAAGAGCCCAGGAATGGGCATGTGCTGCCGGCCCCTCTTACCTCATTGCCACCAGATGGAAGCCTTCCCTTCACATGTATTGAACATCCACACCTCTGCTCAACTGGACAGCCTGACTCGAGGAAAAAGGCCCTGTAAAAATTAAATGCTTGCATTGAGAAGAGAAAAAAAAATCAGAGTAGTCTCGGTAATTTAAGTGGATGGAACAGAAAGCTAATCTCAAGTGAAGAATGTTCTGAAGTAACAGAAGAGAGGTTTTTAAGAAATGTAGTTCTATTCCTTCAGTTGCATTTGGTTACGAGTTAACAGGGTTACTTAGAAATGATGGTAGGGTGCTTAGAAAAGTGAATAAAAATAAGGATATCAGTTGAATGTGTAAGAGCGCAAATGCTGGATAAGACTTTCAAATAGCACTCTCTAGGGCATTATAATCATTATCCATTGTTAGTTTGTAGAAAAGAGTAAAATTCAGCCCCAGACTTGTCATCATGTTATCTATCCACTGCCTATTGCTCCAAAGATTTTTTTTTATTTACATTGCTTCAGTAGTTCCTTAAACAATTCTTCAAACTAGAAATCAGCTATAATAAAAACACTCAGAAATATTCAAACATCTGGAGGCAAAATAGCATGTTATTAAATAATGAATAGGTTACCAACGACATCAAGGAATCCTATCTAATAATAGACAAACATGGTAATTGACCGTACCTTTGCTATGCCTCCCATTGGCTAATCAGCGAGATATGCAAATTAACCGCCAACAAAGATGGCGGATAATTTGCATATGTAGGCACGAAGTGGCGAAGCGAAGGCTTGAAGGCGGCTCTGGCCGGAGCAGCGAAGGCTTGAAGGCGGCTCCGGCCAGAGCAGCGAAGGCTTGAAAGCAGCTCCGGCCGGAGCAAAGGCCTGGGTCCTGGGTGCCAGAGGAAAACCGGTGCCAGAGGAAAACCGGTGCCAGCAGCCAGGGGAAGGGAAGGTCTATTGCACGAATCTTTTCGTGCAACAGGCCTCTAGTAAATTATAAACTTCCAGGAGACAAATGAAAATGAATATACAGCAACCCAAAATTTATGGGACACAGTGAAAGCATTCCTGAGAAGTTCATAGCACTACAAGGCCTACTTCAAGAAATAAGAAAAATCTCTAATTATCTAACCCTAAAACTAAAAGAACTAGAAAGAGAATAATAAGAAAATCCCAGAGGAAGTAGAAGGAAGGAAATAATAAAGATCAGAATGGAAATAAATGACACAAAGACTAAAAATAAAAAAGTACAAAAGCTGGTTCTTTGAAAAGGTAAACAAGATTGATAAACCTCTAGCCAGACTCATTAAGAAAAAAAGAGAGAGAACCCAAATAAATAAAATCAGAAACAAATGAGGTGAGGTAACAACTGACAACACAGAAATACGGAGGATTGTAAGAAAATATTACAAACAACTATATGCCATCAAATTGGGCAACCTGGGCAAAATGGGCAAATTCCTAGAAACATACAATCCTCCAAAACTGAATCAGGAAGAATCAGAAAACCTGAATAGACCAATATCAACTAAAGAAATTGAAGAAGTAATAAAAAAAACTTCCAGCCAGCAAAAGTTCTTGACCAGATGGCTTCAAAGAGGAGTTTTACCAAACATTCAAAGAAGAACTAACACCTATACTCCTCAAACTATGCCCAAAAATTTAAGTAAAAGGAATGCTTTCAAGCTCTTCTTATGAGGCCAGCGTTATCCTAATCCCAAAACAAGATAAACAGACTACAAGGAAAGAAAACTATTGGCCAGTATTCCTGATGAACATAGATGCTAAAATCCTCAACAAAATATTAGCAAATCAGATTCAGCAATACATGTAAAAGATTATTCACCATGACCAAGTGGCATTTATTCCAGGGATGAAAGCCTGGTAAAATATTCAAAAATCAATAAATGTGATACATCATATAAACAATATGAAGGATAAAAATCTCATGATCCTATCAATAGATGCAGAAAAGGCACTTGACAAAATCCAGCACCCATCTACGTATATAAAAGCCTAAGCTACCAGAACACCAACACGACCAGAACGACTGGTCGCTATGACATGCATAGACCACCAGGGGGCAAACGCTTGATGCGGGAGCTGCTCACTGGTGGTCAGTGTGCTCTCACAGCCAACCTCCTGCACCAGCCAACCTCCTGCGGCCCCTTCCTCCAGCAGGCCCCGGCTGGCGGCTGGCAGCCAGAAGGAAGGCCCCAACTGTGGTCATCAGGAAGGCGGGGCAGGCCGGTTGGGAGGGCCCATGAGAAGTAAGGCCCTGATCAGCCCTGATCGCCAGCCAGGCCTAGAGACCCCACCTATACATGAATTTCGTGCACCAGGCCTCTAGTTTTTTATTAAAACTCTCAGCAAAGTGAGGGGTCATACCTCAACATAATAAAGGCCATATATGACAAACCTACTGCCAACATCATACTCAATGGGCAAAAACTAAAAGCATTTCCCTTAAGAACAGGAATAAGACAGGGTTGTCTGCTTTCACCACTCTTATTCAGCATAGTACTAGACATACTAGCCACAGCAATCAGACAAGGAGAAAAAAATGAAAGGTATCCAAATGGGAAAGGAGGAAGTAAAAGTGTCATTATTTGCAGATGACATGTTATTGTACATAGAAAACCCTAAAGACTCCACCAAAAGCTACTAGATATAATAAATGAATTTGGCAAAGTAGCAGGATACAAAATTAACATCCATAAATCGATGGCATTTTTATACACCAATAATGAACTCTCAGAAAGAGAAACTAAAAAAATATATATGAATCCCATTTACCATTGCAACAACAACAACAAAAAAGTTACCTTGAAGTAAACTTAACCAAAGAGGTAAAAGATCTGTATTGGGAAAACTATAGGACATAGAGAAAACAAATAGAGGAAGATACAAACATGTGGAAGCATAGAGCGTGTTTGTGGATTGGAAGACAACATAATTACAATGTCCATACTATCCAAAGCCATCTATAGATTCAACACAATCCCTATTAAAATACCAACGGCATATTTCACAGATCTAGAACAAATACTCCAAAAATTTATATGGAACCAAAAAGAGCCCGAATAGACATAGCAATGTTGAGAAAGAACAAAGTAGGAGGGATCACAATACTGGATATCAAATTATACTACAAAGCTATTGTAATCAAAAGAGTCCAGTGTTGGCACAAGAACAGGCATATAGATCAATGGAACAGAACAGAGAATCCACAAATTGACCCAAAATATTTTACAAAAGAGGTTACTGAGACTCCAGAAAAAGTAACTTGCACAAGGCTGTACTGTTGTTATTAAAATTCAACATAACTGAGATTTGCACCCAAGTCCCTCAGACACCAGAGCCCTCTGCATGCTCTTTCTACCAGCTGCTCTGCCTCCAAGGCTGTCTGATTTGAAGCAGTGGCATTTTTTAAATAAACACTTCAGCCACATATAAAAGTCAAGGGTTAATTAACATTTGTAGCATTACTTTTTCAAAAAATAATGAATATTTCATAATCAACTCTTATGTGCGTGGCACTATTCTAAGCACTTGACATGCATTCGTTTATTCCTTATAACTCCTTAAGCAAGTACCATTACTATTATGATTACTTTTTCAGGAAACTGAAGCAAAGACTGGCCAGCTGGGCTGTGGTCACAGAGCTTAGTGGAAGACTATAAACCACTGTCTAACTATTATATAATCACTAGAGGCCCAGTGCACAAAATTCATGTACTGGGGTCGGGGGAGTCCCCTCAGCCTGGCCTGTGCCCTCTAGCAGTCCAGGAGCCCTCAGGGGATGTCCAACAGTCGGACATCCTTAGCGCTGCCACAGTGGCGGGAGAGGTTCCTGCCACCGCTGCTGCACTCGCCAGCCATGAGCCCAGCTTCTGGCTGAGTGGTGCGCCCCCCGGTGGGAGCGCACTGACCACCAGGGGGCAGCTTCTGCATTGAGTGTCTGCCCCTGGTTGCAGTGCACATCATAGCTACCTGTCGTTCTGCCATTCAGTCAATTTGCATATTAGCATTTTATTATATACTCCTTTTGTCCCATAATAATAGTAGCAGTTGATGAATGTAATTTGTCCCATAATAATAGTAGCAAAAGAAAATAAATATAGAACGCAACATTTATTATTAAAAAAAAACTAGATTAAATTAAACAATAAATTAAAATTAGTATTCCTAATTTTTATTTTGAGTGTTCAGATAGTTTCTGGATTTTTCAATAATTTCGTTACTGCATTTTAAGCTTGTAGGTAGGATCCCTTGGCTGCGAAGCTTTGCTTTCCCTATATGCGTGAGCTTAAAATTATTGGAGCCATCGTTCTTCATTGCTTCCAGCATAACTTGTTGAAGTGACAGAAATGTATTACCCAGTATTTTGGGAGAAATATTATCAAAGGCTAATATGGTGCCTCTTCTGCTAAGAGAAATATGTCTAAGTTTTTCAGGTTTTTCTCCATAATCTTTGCATTTACATCCACAGTTTTGTTTTTTCAAAGAGTCAACATTAGCATAAGATTCTCCTTGACAATTATTTTCGGAAGCACGTTTCCAAATTCTTGATATGGTCATTCTGTTGCACTTAAATTGTTTTGCAGCTAATGTAATTGCACCTTTCTGCAACTTTTCCTTTTTCTTTTGATGCATCAAGAACTAGACAATTGCAACTCGATCTTTGCTTGAAAACTTTCTTTTTTTTCATCTTACTTTTACAATGGGTTGATATTCAACTGAAATAAAACAATTGATTTCGATCAGCAGATGAAATTAGAAAAATAGTTATAATTCGTAATAATTAGATTAACCTAAAAATTGAAAGTTGTGTTAAAACAAATGACAGATGTCGTGAAACTTTGGTTTTGATTGAAGGCTTCGCAATTTTGCGCTGCAACGTAACTTACAGCGGCATTCGCCAATAATTCCCGTTTAAATATTCACTTGCTACTGTTATTATGGGACAGAGGGAGTAGGATAATAGCGCTATGTTCTTATTCTCCTTTGTCTTCCTCCCTCCCCTTTCTTGGTAAGCTTGCATAAAGTTAAATTTGCTCTCAGTTGCAACTGAGACATGGACACTTGAAAGGGAGTCCTCAGGGGTGGTCTCTGCAGAAATATGACAGAAGCCATACATGTAACTTAAAATTTTCCGGTAGTCACATTAAAGAGGTAAAAAGAAACAGGTGGAATGAATGTTAATCATATAGTATATTTAATATCACTTTAAAATGTGTTCAATACACAAAATCATTAATGAGATGCCTTACATTACCTTTTCATACGATGTCTGTGAAACTCGGTGTGTGCCTTACACTCACGCCCCACCTCAGCTCAGAGTAGCCCATTGCAAGTCTCATTGGCCGTGTGTGGCGAGTGGCTGCTGGATTGGAGAGGACAGGTTCCTAGTGTAAGGCTGAGAGTGGGCTCCAGAATCTGAATCTTTTTACACCCCCCCCCACCCCACATCTTTAGAGTCAGGTGTGGAAAGTGACTAAAATGCGCAACTTCCCCTGGGCTCAGAGTATCTCTCCCTCTTCCCTGCTTTCATTTTCTCTATCGCACTTATGATCTAGGTTCATTCATCCGACTGTTGTCCTAGAATGTTAGCCCCACAAGGGCAGGGCTTTTGTGTTTTAGTAGCTGCTGCATCTCCAGTGCCAGGAAAATTGCCTCACTCATAGTGGGTACTCGATAAATATTTACTGTGTAAATAAATGAGTATATGGCACAAAGAATGATCACGCTATTTGTAGCAGAGAGAACATCTGTAAACTGGCAAGCTGGCTCCCGAAGGTTCCGTCAAACCAATCGCTGAATAATTAACAATGTAAAGCAAAAACTAGCCATTTAAAAAATAACAAGATGGAAACAAATTACACTAGGATTTCATGTCATTTGGGGGAGGAACAAGGAGGCATCAACCTGGGATCACAGAAGCCAGAGGTTGTAGATCGCAGTTACATTAACAATATCTAGTAATCTAACCTGGCTCAGTTGTTTCTGTAATTCAGCATCATGCCCAATTTTGACTCGTGATTTGCTTCCATCCTTGGGAAATCTCCAAATTCTCCATTGGCAGCTTACATTTGCAGAAGAAAGGGATCTCACAACTTCAAAATAGATGAAATAAAACAAATAAACTTTATCCAAGTGCCTTCTTCCCTTTTGGCGAACTATTTGCATGTGTTTTACCAGAACAGTTTCTTTATAGAACGTAAAATTTCTAGAAAGCTTGTGTGGTTTTTTTATTTTATTTTAAGAAATGTTTAAGATTTACACTCTTGCAAAACCAACTAGCTTTCTTCTTTGGTTTAACCTTATCATCAACTCTATTATTGATTTAATAGTAAGATCCTTTTTATTTATAACCTAAGATTGAAAGTATGATAAAACAACATCATGCTCAGTAGGCAAATTCATTTTGGGTTGATTTCCCATTTTCCTAATTGTCTTTTTAATCACATGCCCGTTGATGCAAATTCACTATGATGTTTTTAAAGAAGAAACCATTTGTTCTTTAATTTGAGGGATTTCTTACAGACAATAACAACAATAATACATCTACTATCAGTCCCACCTTTTTCCTGAAAACGACATGTTATATACTGACTTACGACAAAAGAGGTGAGAACCACAACTGAGAGCTTGCCTTGACCTGACAGCGTTTGCATAAATTTAGGACCTGGGTTCACTGTGTATCCAGGAACTCGGAGGTGCCTAAACAAAAGGTAGCATGGATTGAACAGACAGTCCTCTGTGCAGTGAGGTTCTTTCTGGGCCTCTGGTTGCCAGGCTCCCGGTCTAACCCCAGCGAGCTCAAGTTCAGTCTCAGTTGAGTGGGACAGAGATGGTTTCCCAGAGGGCCGTGCTGCTGACTGTCTCTGAGAAGAGAAGTTGCACTGCGGCAACTTGCTTACGTCATTAGAATGTGTTTGCCATCTGGATGGCGTTTTAATTTAGCACTCATTGTCAGTAGCGATGAATAATAAATAAATAAAATCTGTCCTGCTGAAGGGTGTGTTTATAAAAGGAAGTGTATAAAAACACTGCACAGTTGATGGAAATACTTTTTGTTAGGGAGTAATTATGTACTAATATTTCTAGGATAACAACAGTTTTCTCTTAAAAGTTGTGATTTCTTATCAATTTGATTTTTTTTAAAAATTTAGTATTATATGTTACCATGGATTCAGGTTACCAATAACTAAACAATAGATCTGAAATTTTGTATTCCCGTAAGGATTGACAGCACTGCAAAATATAATGTGTACATCAGTAAAAGACAGAATCCTCACCCTAAAAAGAATACAACGGGTGATTTTAAAAATTTTGTGTTGCCTTTTGCAAAAGTGTGGCTTGGAGGATAGACCTTTGCCTAAAAGGAAAACCTTGGTGACCATTTCTGCTTCTGAATCACCTAATGATTTGGGGACAAATTGGCTCTAAAAGAGAGAATGACTTACTATCTTTTTCATTAGACTGTTTGAGAAAATCCTATAAATCTGTCAAAAGTTTCTCGTTTGTAAAGCAGTATGTTTATAGTAAAAACTCATTGCTTGAGCTACACTTAGTGTCTGTGATCATCTGGATAGGGACCAAATTAAAAGTTATTTTTCTACTCTACATAAAAAAAAAAAACCTGAGTATTTTTCAGATGGTCAATGAACTACTTAGATTATTTAAGAAGGTGATTTTTTCTGATAGCAATAAATTACCTTGATTCCTATCATCTAATATGATACAATTGAAACTTAACTTTAAACTGTTCTTATCAACATGTTCTCATCAACATTGAATTAGATGTCATTAACATCACTTCCTTGCCACACCGTTAGCCTTAATCTAGGTAGTGTACACACCACTGCGTATTACGATCAGATTCCCTTTTTTGCACATCTCTTTAACAGCTGTCTTAATAAAAGACAGTTCCATTCTCCTATGTGCTTCTGCATTTAGATACTGCAATATAATATTTTTTGGTGTATATGAAAAAATTCTGGCTACCTAATAATAGGTAGTTATAAAGGGGGGAATATTTTAATAGACTTTTTAGATAATTGGGTTTTCTTTTATGATATTGCATCAAAACTTAACAAGTAATAGTTACTTACAGGTTAATTGCAATGTGGAATCTGAAAGCATATCATGAATTTTTCATGTTATTTAATTAAATTTAAATGGTTTATCATGCACTTTGAATAGATCTTTCACCATGCACGATTTTTTGACATCATGTATTGATCAAGGAAAATATTGATTGACAAAGGTTATTATATAATATCAAAAAAGTCCCTTGTTAATTAATATCACCTGTCCGACCAGTAATGTTTTAAAGGATTGATAAGCTGTCAATCTCATGACAAATTTCTAAAATTCTTGTTTTCCTTGAAAGCTCTTAATTTTATCAGTGGAATCAAGTACGGTCTATTATCCTTAAAGTGACAGGTTTACTTAGTTTCTCATAATGCGTCTGCCAAATAGCCAAGTCTGAAAAACCATAATTTTGTTCATCAGTACTCCTTTCAACTAAAATTGGTTCTCTGTGAAAGAAAAAGAACAAACAAACAAACAAAACAAAAACCAGCTAGTTCAGCCCTCAATCACACAAATACCTTTCCTGGAGACAATCATGATAGCTCAGTGCAGAAGTGACTTATGCAAACTTCTCATTTTGTCACAGATGATATTTAAAAATATACTCATCTGAGAGATTCAATAAAATTAATAATTTGTACTGTTTCATCAGGGCATTCATATGAAAACTGTTTTTGTCTTTTGCTGTGTGATTTTTTTTTTTTAGTGCATGGTGGTAAAGAATGCAATAATGAGTATGGTTTAGCCTTGATTCACGCTAAGGCAACAGCAGTTTTACCCACCATTACTTTTGCATCATCACTGCAAATATCAACAGAGTAAAAAGGCAAACCATCTTAGTATTATTATGAAAATAGTTTTTATCTCTCAGATTCCCTAAAGGTCTTGGAAATCCCCAGTGGCCCATGGCCCACATTGAGAGCTGCTGTTTCACACTGTCAATCAATTAGCTAGAAAATATAAACAAAAATAAAGTGCCTTTCATAGGAACACCCAAACTATAAAGTATCCAGGAATCAACTGTACCAAAAGCATGTAAAACTTCCTAAACTGATATAAAGGAAAATTTGAAACTCAAAGGCCCGAGAGAGTAATCGAAGTAGATGTAGGGATAGCCGTGACTTTAAGAGGGGTGAACTGATACTGTACTATAATATATAAGCTCTCCTCCCAGACTCCACTAGTATCCCAAGGGTATTTTAAAGAACTTTATAAGTTTACTATAAAATGGAAGTGGAAGAATAAAGGGTACTGAATAACTAAGATAACTTTAAAAAGAGAAAGAACAGAACAGAGTGTGGAGACTTGCCTTGCCAGATACTAAGACAAATTAGAAGACAATCACCAAGGCCCACAATAAGGCAGATACTCAGAATGGAAAAGTAGGGAGACTCATGTAAACTAAGTCCTCATGTACTATTCTCATAGGTTCTTCAATGTTAAATGAAGCGACATACAATGAAACCAGTTTTACCACAGGCTAATTGATATAAACAAGAGCTAATTTCATCTACATAACAAACAACATTGAGCGAAATAACATTACTCAAGGGCCTGCTGTGTATATGGGAGCGTGATGTGCTTCCTCCAGAGTAAAGTGGGACCAAAACACAGTGGGCAAAGGATGGGCTGTTAGCGAGGTCATGTTAGGAAGATGGGCTTACTGCATGGATAAAAATACACTGAACTCCTCTCTAATAGCAACATGGTCTGCAGAGAAAGTAAGACACCTCAATTTTTTAAGAAGGAAATATCTGCCATATAAATTTAGCATCTTTATCATAACTATCTCCGATTAATATTTTACTTTTTCACTTCCTTGATGATATCCTAAGTTCATTTCATGTCTATTTCAGTTGAGATAAAATTGTTTTAACTTTCTTATAAAACGTAGCTGTTTCCATTTAGTTTACTAGACAACCATTTGTGCTTGAAAACAAATACTTCACATACTCTGAAGCAATGCTACAAAAGCTCCCTGAATCATATTTTGAGGCCCAGGTTCAAAAGATTCATGTACGCACGGGAAAGTACATCAGAAGTACTTAATCCCCGGGGCCTGGAAAAATGATTTTATATTCTCCCAAAGCTTCTCTTTGGTGAATATTTGCCTCTGTAAAAATCCTCAGCAAGAACATAAGCACCTCCTGAGAAAACAAAGCATTTTATGTAACGTGTCCTTCGCTGGACTCCTCACTGGGAATCATTCCCTCGGCCGTGATCTCTAACACCCTGAACAGCTCTTGCTAGAATCTTACCTCCTTCCTCTGAAGATGCATGGAAATCTCATTACGAGTGTTCAACACCTGTTCCCTGAAAGGTCTTGAGTTTACTCAGCTCACTTGACAGTGTGTCAGGTATTTGTGATTTTTTTTTTGCTTTTATATGGAATGTGATTCACAGATAAACACAGACTCGATAAAGTAACCTTTCTTCCTTGTGTGAGCAATTTTGTAGAATTTGTCATTCTCCAACTCCAGAGTTTGAAACCAACTGATTGATGACCCTCTCATTTATTTGCTAACATGTGTCAACAGGTAAACCAAGTGACATAGCAGTATGGCTCCTGCAGCACCATGATAATCTGAGTAGTTTAGATGTATGAAGAAGTGTTGTCCAATTGGACAAAACCAGAGTAATGCAAACTGACAGATTTTACCTCTTTATTTCTCAACAGTTAGTAGGTACTCAAAGCTTGGACAGTTTTCAAAATTAGGAAGGGTTCATTACTATGCGCCATAACTAAGTGACTATATAGCTTTAAGCCTAAAATTAAAAGGTCTATCGAAGCATTTGTAATGCCAGATTTTTTTTTTATTTAAACAGGGAAACCTATAGCATATCTCTGAGGCATACACACATATTCACCGTGGTTGGCAGACCCAGGATGTTTAAACTGTAGAAATATTTAAGATGTCACTAAGCCCAACCTTACCTCTACACCTGGTCCATCTGGGAGCCTTTCTTCAAATCTTAGTATCAAATAGATTATCACTACTGATATATGACTAGGCTGCCCTAGTCATGCCATAGCTATTGATTATGTGTCAAAGGAAACACATGAATACAGACATTAAGAGCTTTTGACTAAATTTCTTAGCACCCAAAGGCTCCAAATCTTTGCAAATGATACCTTTCAGATTGTGGTTGCCATGTCCAGGAAACTTCTCTTTCCTTCTCCTTCAGCTTGCCCCCGAGCTGACCAGCCTCTGGGGTCCCTTTCACCTTCTCCGTTGCCCACTCCACAGTGGTCATCTTCACCTACCACCTCACTGGATCCTGCCTGGCCTGAGCTCCACAGTTCAAGGACAGAATAGAGGGGGTTGGGGAACTGGGTGAAAAAGGTGAAGGGATTAATAAGTACAAATTGGTAGTTACCAAATAGTTGCAGGGATGTAAAGTACAGCATAGAGAATGTAGCCAGTAACATTATAATGTATTAGAGGTCCAGCGCACAAATTTGTGCACGGGTGGGGTCCCTAGTCCTAGCCTGCTATCAGGGCCATCTTTCACCCGCTCGCCAGTCCCCAGTCCTGCCCTGCCGCAACCCACCCTGGTTCCCTGTTCACCATCCGGCAATCAGAACCTGCAGGCCAGTGTGGGGGAGGGGACCAAGAGGTGGTCAATGCACCTCATAGCAACTGGTTGAGTGGTCATTATGGTCATTATGCTGTTATGATCGCTGGGCTTTTATTATATAGGATGGTGTCAGATGATACTTGCAATATCAGGGGGAACACTTTGTAAAGTATATGATTGTCTAACCACTATGCCAAAACTAAACAAAATAATATTGAACATAAACTCTAATTGAAAAATAAAATTTAAAAGTTAAAAAAAGGAATGATAAAAGGAGTTCAAGGCGCAGGAGGAGGATGTGAGGCATTTGATGCATGAAAGACTAAGCATAAAATTTAAGGTGCTATTGTAGACCTTCATTACATGATAATTTAGTGTTGGCATGGCAGTTATTAGAGTTGAGATTATTCTGATATATATTTTTTTAATTTCTGAATCTGGGTTGTATGGAAGGGAAAAGGTACGATGCAGTAAAATCAAGGAGGAGCTTGCAAGTTTCAACTGTTGAATATATAGCCATATGTGAGAGAGATCCTGGCTAAAAACCAATCTTTAAAAAACTCCAGTAATACCAGCAAAATTACCTGGAAATGTTTTATGCTCTCATTAGACTCTTACATCATAGTTCTGGCCAGAGCTAACCAAAGCAAAGTAAATATACATAATAGCAAACTTTTCTCTCTTTCAAACTTTCATAATTCTTACAGCAGTAACACTATGAAATTTTTTTTCCTGTGAGATCTTAGCTCTTCCTCATTTACAGACTAAAGGAGAGCCAGTGTCTCAGCAGTTAAAGGGACAACTTTAATAAAACTCAAACCAAGGTGTCTGTTTCTCCACTCTTAGAAATCACATAACTATAAAAGCCTGCGACAGATGTTAAACTACACATTAAATTTTGTGTATGTACCTAGTAATCTTTTATCTGTAATTCCACCACTATCAGACCTTATTTTAAGATCTTTTTTAAAAATATATATATTTTTATTGATTTCAGAGAGGAAGGGAGAGGGAGAGAGAGATAGAAACATCAATGATGAGAGGGAATCATTGATTGGCTGCCTCCTGCATGCTGCCCAGTGGGGATCAAGCCCCCAACCCTAGCATGTGCCCTTGTCCAGAATCGAACCTGGGACTCTTCAGTCCGCAGGCCGACGCTCTATCTATTGAGCCAAACCAGCTAGGGCCAGACCTTATTTTAAGATCTTAAGAGGAGAATATGCCCCCTAAAGACTCACAAAAGGCATCACCGACGTTTACCTCCATAGGTATCTGAGTTTTATGGCCTGTCACTCATGGGTCAGCACTTGCTGTTGGCTAAGGAGATTGCTCAGTTTGGATCCAATCTGGCTGCCATTGACCTATACTCCAATGGCCCGTTCTCTTTTGTTCCACAGCTGACCGTGTTGCTTAAAAATTAATTTACTGATGTGAAAGATAATCCAGGTAAAGTAGTTAACGTGAAATAGTGACCACAGGACAATTATTCCAAAGCACTGTGTTATTAGCATGGTTAATTGCAAAGAGGTATTAACTGGAACTGTTGCTTTAAATGACAGGGTCATTACACAAGTTGGCCCCAAAGGGAGGCTGGGCGTTAGCAGGCCACAGCCCCGTTGCTTTCAAACATCCGTGGCATTAGTTTTCTCACAGATTTAAGCAGCTACAGGGAAGACATAACAGAGAGGATTGTCCAAATATGTAAGCTGTGCTGTCTAGAATAACGTTACAGAGAGTAAAATATGTTCAGATTCTACAGAAAGTCACCTTTTCTCCAGAATGAAGTTTATATAAAGATGTGGCTTGATTTCAGGTAACAGAGTAAATGATCTAAAGTCTAAACAGGTCATCTTCGCCTTAAGCTTTGCTTTCCATAAACACTGATAGTTCTCACGGTGCGTTCCCCAGACCAGCATCCTCAGCATGTCCTGGGAACTTGTTAGAAATTTGAATTCTTGGGCCCCCACAGAGGACCTACTGAATCTGCAACTCTGGGAGTGAGGCCAACCAACCTGTGTTTCGCAAGCCCTCCAGGTCATTCTGGTTCCCGCTGAAGTAGAACCAACCACAGACCTATACCCAAAGCACTCCATTCATTGATTACGGCAATATACAGGGGTGGGCAAAAGTCAGTTTGCAGTTGTAGGTTTGGAAACAAAGTTTATCAATAATAACGCATTATTATGTATTAATTATTATATTATTTGTTTCTATTACTACTGAAAACCTGTTTTGGCCAAACCCCTGCATATTGTGGCACTCATAGAACCATAATAGCATTTAGGATGCAGTCAGCCAGCCAGGAGAGAGCTGATGAGATTCTGCTCTTGATTAGCTGACAGAGCCAGGTCCTGGGGAGTCAGATACTGGGTAAGTGTAAGTCCCATTGACTCTAAAGATTTGGGGAAGTGGGATTTAGTTTTAGAAACTACCTCTCCCCTTGATTCTGGGGCAGTTTAAGTAACCAGCAAGTTATATACTATTCCTCCTAGGGGACTAAGGCAAGAGAGTTCCCCCAGAATCATCTAATCTAAGCACATGCTCTAAGGAAAGTGACAGGTTTGGAATGGTGGGACTGCTTTGTAGAGCAGGAAAGAAAGTCTTTGGTCTCCTATGTGCCTTCCCTCTTGGGCTGAGAGGGCCCCTGACTGTTGAGATCGGGCCTGGATTGGGACTCCCAGGAGGCTGCTTGTGCTAGACTGGTGCTGTGCCTAGAGCAGAGGAGAGGTCTGAAAATTTCAATAAAATGTAGACCTTCTACTGAGTCATCAACCTGGATCACATTGACACCAGATGAGAACTAAGGTTCAAATCAGGGCAGGCCAGGAAGCCAGTAGACTCTCCCTGAGCCAGCCAGGCCATCCTAAAGGGGTTTGTGAGTGGAAGAAGGCATCGAGCGTGGAGGCTCAGACAGAACCTTTCCTGACCTCTAATTGGAACCGATCGTGTATGCGCCCATAGCAGTGTGTGTGTGTGTGTGTGTGTGTGTGTGTGGTGTGCTGTTTCCCTGTATTTCTGTAGGGTGAGGACATGGAAGTAGCGATCACTAACTACTTCGAGGGGAGGGGCCACAGGAAATGGAGAGAGCCATTTCAGCATTTCGGAGCTGGGTTTGAGGTCTGTGTTGCCAGCCAGCAGTCCACAGAGAGGATGCGGATGGTCCCTGCCACTGGGTGAATTTTGGGTTTCCAGGTGGTAGAAGTCAGAAGTTGTATCCTTGGCCCAACTTCCTTGTTCTTGTAAACCTTGCAAGGCAAAGCCTCACGGCTTGTGTCTCCAGAGAGTGTGGCAGGGAAATGCCGCCCTGGTCCTAACCTCCCTACCGCTTCCACCCTAGTCCTTCCCTTAAGCCCTCTCCCACTGACCCCCTCTTCCCCCTCCTTCCTTAGCCCTAGAGTCCCTTCTTAATTAAGCCTGACAAGCCATCTCCTGGTGCCAGGGCTTTCTCCCCATCTCATGTATGTTGTTTAGAAGGAGGGAGAAGCACCGGGAGAGTAAGTTCTTTTTCTTCAGGTGGGAGGAGGGAGCATGTGGGAGACTTCAGTGTCAGACTGCTGCTAGCTTTCTCTGATCTAGGGTTTCTGAACTTGGACACCCAATAAAAGAATCATTTCATTCTGAAGAACTCCACCTGTTATGAATGAGCAATTTAAAGCCTTCCTAGCTATGTATCTTTGATTCTCATAACCTCGTTCTTGCATATTGAGTGCACTTAATTCACTTTCTATCAGAGATGTATTGCAGACCTTCCTCATGTTGGCCAAAAGTGGATGATATGTGATTGTCTACCTTATAATTTGGTTAGGGAGAGATATACATAAATTCTGTGAAGGCAGAAATATTTCCTTGTTCATTGTCTTATCCCCTCAGTTGTTACTAGATACATAACGTGTTTGTTGAGTCAAATTCGGGGCCACACAATCTGGGGATGTGGAAGAGCCAAGCAAGAAACCTGGGTGCATAAACAGGACTTACTTTTTGAGGCACCCTAGCTGGTCATCAGGACCGAGATGCAAGAAAAAGAAGACAAGCCAAAGCCGGTTTGGCTCAGTGGATAGAGCGTCGGCCTGCGGACTGAAAGGTCCCAGGTTCGATTCCAGTCAAGGGCATGTACCTGGGTTGTGGGCACATCCCCAGTGGGAGATGTGCAGGAGGCAGCTGGTTGATGTTTCTCTCCCATCGATGTTTCTAACTATCTATCTCTCTCCCTTCCTCTCTATAAAAAATCAGTAAAATATATATTTTTTTAAAAATGTTTAAAAAAAAAGAAAAAGAAGACAAGGCAGTGTTGTGATGGGATTATTCCCGTGTCCCGCAATACCATCCTGAATGCTGTTTCTTGTTTAGCTGCAAGCAGAGGCACTACCAGACTGTTCAAAGTTAAGGTCAAACACTTTACAAATTCCTACATATCCTGTATGGAGGAAAAGGAATTGAAGTGATCTTGGGTCTCCCCCATGTCCCCTTGTAACTTCCCTCTAGGGCATCATTGTGTATCCACCAGTAGGGACTTGACAGGACATGGGCTAAGGGAGGCAGCCAGGGAGAAAGTGCTGGAAGTATGCACCCTCCCTGAGGCAGAATTAAAGCAAAGCCGTCAGGTGTCTTCTTTGCATCTTCCCACCTCCATACCTTTTCTTCAGAGAGATCTCGTCCTCAATGTAGACATATAAGTAGAGGGAAAGGAATGGCTTCGAGGAGCCAGGGAGTGTTTTCAGAGAAAAGTAAAGAAACCTTGCTGCTTGGGGCATGTTTGTTTGAAATGTCACTATTTGGAATGTATTGCAACAACCAGCAACTTGTGAAGCTGGAAGAATATAGAGACATCTGTAATGTTGTAGACATGTTGCAAAAAGAGGGAAAGTGTACATTTTAGAGGAACTCACAAATATTCAGTGTTCAGAATGTTAATGGAACTATTGATAACCTTGTTATCTAATAGCATTCTGACTATAGAATGCATTAAACTGCTGGGCTGTGGTCACCTGGGAGCTAGCAGGAGATGGCATTCATGGTGTACTTGACAAAAATGCTGTTTATTAAAGTGTCAGAGTGGCCATTATGTTCAAGTACAAAGTTTAAATCTTCTCAGTAAATTTAATCTAGGAAGGATAAAATGCTTAAGACTGTTTTTAAGTTTTAATAGGGTGCAGGTACTTTCAGAGTTTGTTCTTAAGATAGTGTCAAATGTAAAAGCTGGTTTTGACATAATCACATGTAAACAGAACTAAGTTTTGAGTTTTCGGTAATTCTGTTCCATTATTGCATACTTGTGGCTAAGGATATGATGACTTTATAAACTCCTCAAGCTTTCAGCTATTTCAGAAGTTTCTATTGAAATATATATTCCAGTGTGTGTGTGTGTGTGTGTGTGTGTGCTATTACTACTCAGAAAACTGAAAATGAAAAAGTATTCAAATCATTGTGTTATTGCTGCTTGCATGACATCAGAGGTAAGATTTTAATGCCATCTTGGCCAGTATCTGTTTGACCTTGGATAGTTTCTCTAACCTCTCCAACACACTTTTTCCTAATGTGGATGTAAGGGTCATGATTCCCTAATTCATAGAATGGTTGTAAGGATTCAGTAAACAATGTACTCGAGTACATAGGAAAAATAAGTTTATCTTCTTTGATAAGCCCAATTAAATTGTGTTGCCTCTCCCTATGAAAAATACGTGTTATCAACACATATAAGTATATTGAAATAATATAATCCAACATAGATAAAAACCCACATTTATGGGAAGCATAGAATCTCTTAGCTAGAAGGAATCTTAGAGATTATATGGTTCAGTAATTCTTAGCATTTGTTTGGTTTACAGACCACTTTGAGAATCTGACAGTTATAACCTATCTCTTCCCACAAAATGCTTCTGTACACAAAACTTAGCATATACCTTTAAGGTATTCAAGGATGCCCTAAAACCTAGTCCTAACCCCCTGAGTTAAGAATCCTCAATCTAACCACGGAGAAACTCAGAAATATAAGTGATATGCTCTTGAGAATTAAAAATTATTTTGAAAACACTTTTCCAAAAAAAGTTTTGAATAATCTGAGGACACAGCATTCATCAGCTCCTTGAGCAGTGTTCTCACACCACAGCTGCAGTTCACTGCGGGACCTGCTGTCTTGCCTACCCTGGGCATGTTAGTGACAGAAGAGCTATTTGCAGTCCAACACAAAGTGAAATGGAATCATTTGAGTACTGATTTTATGTTTAACATGACTTTTCCCAAATATTATGCTAGTGCATTCTCAGTAAACATTCCTTAAGTACCCTGCATGGTCCAAAGCCTTTTTAAGATATTGGCAGCACAAGATAATGAGACCAGTTTCTGAGCCTGTCATAGAAAACTCAGAATGCGGAGCAAAGCATTCAACCCCAGAACTTGGAGAAGGCCCCACATTTAAGGTAGCATTAAGGTTGGGTCTTAGATAATGAGTAAGGAATTTTCCAGGCAGTTAGAGATCTTAACTGCCTGTGCTTGTCGATTTTGTGATTATTAATTGTGTATAGTAATTGGTCCTAACATAGCATATGTGCTGGTGCATTAAAGACCTATTTCCCAGTCTCATCCACTGTGCATCATCATTCTCTGAGCCTTGTAGCTTCCAAACATCAGGGTTATCCTCTTCTCTGGCCTGCAATTTCTAGTTACTCACGAGGGCTTGCCAATTCTTAAGGCATCCCTGCACTTTTCTTTTCTGTCCCACTACTGTCTTCACACAGATCTACAGACGAGTAGACCTGCCCCGCGGGATCCACGTCACACAACCTCACCAAGCCTTTCGTGTTCTGTACAACCACCAAACACGTTTTCCTAAAATCAGTTTATTCTGATGCTCTGCTGAGAAACATTGACCCGTTATCTGGAGGATATAGTTGTTCAGTCTACTTATTGCCTGTGGCATTCCGGCCTCAGGCTCCATCACCCATCACCATTCCACCCAGCACCTTGCACATGTAAGGTATTCCCCACCCATAGGCTGTTGCATTTCATCTCTCCAAGCTTGTTTCCTGATCTCTGCGTTTTATGGATACAAAAGCAAACAACTTGAAGCTATTAAAATAATTAGTGTGATAACACATGGAAAGGTCCTGGTGCCGTGCCTGACACATTAATTGGCTCTCAGTAAATAGTAATGTTTGTAAGCATCATCCTCATCACCTTCTTCTGAAATGCATCCCATCTCTGTCATACAAACATTTCTAGAAACTCCTCCTCTTACCCTGGTCATCTGTTACTTCTTTTAGAACCTGCTTCAGGCCCTGCTTACCTTCCCAGATTCCTTCCCTAAATCCACCTGCTCTCAGCACGCTCACATTCCTGCATCGCTGCTATGTTTGGTTTACATCGTTTTCAAACTTTTCTTAAAGGTCTTGTCTTCCTCCCCAGGCTGTGATAGATGGAGCTGCCTCCAGTGGAGGAGACTGTGGTGCAAAGTCATGAGCCTGCTTGACTTTGCCCCTGTGTGAGGATGTTGAAGTATTCATGAAACCGATGGAAGACTGGATCGATGATCGCTAAGGGTCCTTTCTGTAATGACTTTTGGAGTCTGAGTTGTATAACGTCAGCGACGTGTCTTATACTTCCTCCTTCTTCCCAAAACTAAGGACATTGTAGGCTGGCTCAAGGATGTGGTGTTCTGCCATCTCGTTTTCCTGAAGAATCCTAGTGCTCTTGACCCCTGTCGATGGCTCTTCTTCCCGCAGGGGAGTTTAGTAGGATGTGTTCCAGGGTTGGGGAATGGTAACCCCCACGTGCATCACATGGCGACCTAGAGTAAGCTTAAAAGAAATATTTAATGAACAAGCACCACTGCACACAATGTTTCATGGCTTCATTTTATGTCCCTTGGGAACAAATTAAGAGCAAATGGAGGAGTCTCCTCCAAATTTAAGTCTGAAGTTTTAGGGAGAAGTTGAATGAAAATCTCCGTTCAGGAAAAAAAAAAAAGAGTCCTTCGGTTCCACAGAGAAAGTTCTTTTCCTGCAAATTTTATTTCCCTTCCTTAAATCACTGGGGTACGGAGGGTCCATGAATCTAAGGTCATCTTTAATGACCTTATTGGAAACTCTATTCACATTCAATTTTGAAACAGTTTCTTTACACAGGGCACTTCTGATTTCTGCCAGTTGGCTGTATCTCTTAAATCAGCGACTTTGCCTTTGGTGTTATTGAATTTCAAGTAGCTGCACTTAATGTCATTGTGGTCTGGCCTTTTTCTACCAGTTCGCCTGAATGCTGAAGGAACCTTCATGTTTACAAACCTCCTTCCCCTCCTCCCCAGCTGGAGGAGGGTGAGGAGTGGGGTGATGGTGGGCAGGGACAGAGGGGAGGAAATCAGTTAATTGTAGGCTGTCAGAGTTGTTTTAGGTGACTTTGTACTTGTTGAATTTAAGATCAGCGTGAACTATAGACATGTCAGGCTGGGAATTTAAATAGCAACAAAAAAGCATGGGTTTTGCTAATGCCAATGCCGGGAATGACTCATCTGGTGAGAATGGTATTGTATTGATAATACAATGCAGAGAGAAGGAAAAGACTGTGGTATCTGCTCTCTTTGTGTTCCTGACCTTGAGGAGAATTATAACTTGTTTATTGCAGAAGTTGAGCATCTGATGTGCGGATGCACCTGTTAGTTCTTGTATATTGAATGGCAGAGCACTCGCAGCTCCCTGGCATTGCTTTGTGGATGAAATGTTTTCTGCAGTGGGTGGACTGGTTCTTTTTGTAAAGAATGTGTTTGTATGTATTGCATCTCTTCTGTCTCCAAAAATATGCATTCACATTCTTTTGGAAAATGTTTGGCTTTTTATGTTTAAGGTAACGTCATTATGATTTGTTTTTCATCTAGAGACCATGAGCCAGGCCGCTCCTGCCAGGAAGCTCGAGGAAGTTCTTCACCTAGCAGAGCTCTGCATAGAAGTCTTACAGCAAAATGAAGAGCATCATGCAGAGGTGACGACCTGTTTTAACTGCTGTTCAATGCTACCCGTGATGCTTTGCCATAGTAAGAATAATACTGAAGAAGTGGCCTACCCATAGACTTTGATACACACTTGGCCATTTACCTGTAGAAAACTGAGAACAGATGTGCATTGCCTAGAAATACAACTCCTACATGTCACAAAGGAATGCCATATATGTATATACATATATATACATACATGTATGTATATACATATATGACTTAATATCTATTCCTGACAATAGCCTTGTTGGGCGGGGGGTGGGGGCGGCCACAGGAGAGCTCGTGGGATATACTAATGATGAACAACTAGTAAGAGGCAAACCTGGAACACGAACCCCACCCAGTGATGCCAGGTCACTTGTGGTTGCTGCAGCCATGATTGCTTTAGTTTAGAAATGTCAGTCAGTGAGCAAAAGGAAAGCTAGTGATAAACTATAAGATAACATCGAAAGGAAGGCATTTATAACTCTAGTCTTTGGCTTTTACCATCAAACGTTTCTTTAAATTTTCACTAGGCCTGCATTGTTTATAGGTTTTAGATGTTCTAATTATATATTAGCATTCACTAAAGATATCGAGTGGTCATTCGTCGGGCAAACTGCTTATTCTGACTTAAAAGGTATCACTTTTTCTAGTAGTCATGAGTTTATTTTATTTTTTTAAAGGAGTTTTCTGACTTGAATTGGATGGGGGAAGTCTGTGGAATTAAATAAGTGTATTAAATGCCAGCACCCTAATAATGCTTTTATTCTTGAAGAAGCACATGAAGTGAGCAAGAATAAAAGATAACCAGATACATAAGAATTTATAGAATATTTATATTTAATAAAGGCTAGTTCTTCAAAATATAAGAAACTACATGAAGTATATTGGAAGCAAATTCTTGGAAAAGAGTATTCATGAAACCTTACCATAGGTAACTAAGATTTATTGTATCTGGTTATAAATATGATCATTCAAAACATCTGCTTTTAGCTCACACAGTGGAGTCTAGTTTTTACCTTGCATCTGTCATGTGTGAACTTGTTATGGATATTTTATTTTAAACTGAAGAAACAGCTGCTTCAATGATTTGAAATGAATTCCCAAGAGGATCTTTTCTAGGCGAGTACTACCGGTACATTACAATGAAAGTGATTATATGATAAAATAGATGTGCCTGTTGTCTTTGTCTTTTGTTAAACGGCATTATCATCAGAGTATTAGACCTTTTTGAATTAAAAAAATTTTTTGATTGGATATCCAATTGCAGTATATTTCACCTACACAGGAATATCTAATATGCTCATACATTTCACAAAAACCACATTTAATTTTCCTGCACTAATGAAAATAATAACCTTTTTAAAAATGTAATTAGTAAGTGTTATATACTCCACACAGTCACTGAATGCTTACTGAAATATGTATCCAAACACAATTAAAATGTAAATATTATTTACTTTCTAATCCTCAAAAATTGAGTTGGCTTTATTAAACAGAGATAATCATAACTCATAAATATCACTCTGCTATATGCTGAAATATAGAACTATTATAATGATCTATTTTCAAAATGCTTTGTAACACTATGGCACTTTTCCATTCCACAATGCTTCCAAATTCTTGGAATCCCTCAGGGAAGAGAGGTATGTAAAATTGTTTCTGCTATTTTTCTAACATGGAATAAATAACTCAATGAAGATAAGATAGACCCCACTTTAATAGTAGTTCATTTTAAAGCCAACTTAGTTCTTTTCTTTGGAATTAAAGACTATTTCTTTGACTAGACTAATCTTTTTTGTAGTATTTCTGTGATTATGTCTTATTAATAATTGTATGCATAATTACTGCCAGCCACCTAAGTGTGGGCCAGCTGAGAGGATTTTAATATTTTGGTTTAATTTTTTTGTTCATTTGGGAGTTTTTTGTTTGTTTTCTTTTTTTCTTTGTTTTAACCAAAAGATCTATCTTTTTCTCTGAACAATATTAGGGTGTAAATTGGTCTGATTCCAAAATCATTTGCAAAGAATTAATTGTAATTGCATAGTATTTATAAGTGGATAGCCAGTGAGATAAACCAACATGTTTTTAATGGTGGGTTTGGGCTTAGGATTAGGTTAGCCTCTGGCCCAACAAATGTCCCTCATTTTGGAAGAAGGTGACCAGCAGGTGGCTTTCAGATGCCTAAGGTACAGAGGCGCGATTTCATTTGCAGCAATAGCTGTCAAACAAAATTGCATGGGCAAAAATACCTACCAAATGTTTGCTCACCAGTTACTAATGTGTAAATATATAGTAATAAGAGTAGGCCTTTACCTTGGCATATGTTTTAAAGTATTTTCAGTTTATCATCTCATTTGGTTATTTCAGTATTTGTATTCAGGTATGAATCCAATTAGGGAGAGATTTTGATCAATAAAAGACTTGTAAAAATTGTTTGGTTAGTTTGCCAGTAGTTTAGTTGTCACCCTGAGGGTTCTAGTCCATTCTACTGGCTCCTCAAAGCAGCATAAATATTTCTAGAACATGGCCCCTCAGCACATGTTGAGGCATGTGTATGTTGGGGACGGGTTGTACCTTAGACACTGGACTGTCTCTAGAGTTTTCAGCATCATCTACAAAATATAGGAAAAATAGGAGCGGGGGAGGCATATAATACATGTCAAAATCAGATTCACTGTTTTTGTTCATTTATGTAAGCATCCTCTTTTTTGTTGTAAATTATAAGTTTAACTATATTTTGAAGGTAAAGTCATCAAAGCCTCAAACCTCAAAGAAATTAGGAAAGACACAAAGAAATCATACCATAATAGATGCCCTGACATGAAAAAAATCAGAGAATATTACTAGTGGTCTGATGTGCAAAAGGATAGATAGATAGATGATAGATAGATAGATGATTGATAGACGTATATATACATACATACAGGGAGGGCAAAGGTAGTTTTACAGTTGTGAGTGTGCAAAACAGAGTTTATTCTTGTACTATTATTTCATTACTATATTATTTTCCATACGAACAACTGTAAACCTACTTTTGCTCTCCCCCTATATAGTGATGTATAAGAGCTTGGTCTCTGCACTCCAGTTGACCTGGATTCAAATTATTGCTCTGTTACCTATTATCAACTATATGACTTTGGGCAAGTTAATCTATCTCTCTGAATTTGAAAACATAAAATAAGGAAAATTATACCATCTACCTGACAGTGTTGTATAGAGGATTAAGGTATCTATAATAATAAAAGCGTAATATGCTAATTAAACCGGACAGCTGAATGACTTTCCAGACGAAGCTGAGGCTGCAAGGGCTGAGCCCCTTGCACAAATTTTGTGCACCGGGCCTCTAGTAATCATATAAAAAGCCTTTACAACAGCACTTGATACATAGAAACTATTCAATTCATGTTGGGCATTACTATTTTTAAAATATCAAGATTTACATGATAAGATCTGTATAAATTTCCACTCATTTTTGTAATTACTGATGATGTTTAGTTTTGAGGCTTTTGTTTGGGTTTTTTGTGTGTTGTTTTGTTTTGTTTTTTACTTTTGTGCACCAAGAGATTTTTATAGTCATTGAATTTTCACAGCAACAACTCTGGGGATGGTTAGGGCAAGTATCGTTGCTGCCAATTGCCGATGAGGAAATGGAAGTCCCATAATCGCTCTCATCTCATTACCAAGTTCAAAAGCTCAGTACTATGCTCCGTTTCAGGGATCGTTCTTACCTGCCACTGCTTTCAGCCACGTTCAGTAAACACGGCTTTCTGAGCATGGTCAGCCTGGCCTGCCTCATATCTTGTTTTCACTGTACAATATTTATTTACTGTTAGAACCTTAACTGAAATGGTGTGGCTAAAGGATCACAGTCAAGTTTTGTTTTGTATTTCCCTCATAATCAAATTAAACATGGCCTTCTGCCTCTACCATCTCCTTAACACGAACGAGGGACTTAGCATTAGAGCCAAGATAACTTTCACCCAGATGATCATGACTTTTGATCTGTGTCCTTCGGATGGATGCATTTCTCAGAGGGCTTTGCTCCTCCCGGGTGGAGACTGATGCTGTGGAACCTCAGGCCTCTGTCATGAAGGTGGACTCTAGGGAGGAAATTAGACGACACCTCTTCTTACTGCCAACCCGGATTGGATGACTGCTACCCAGGGTGGTGGCAGAAATGAGGAGGGGATAGGTATAGAATTGACCCTCTGCTGTCAACTACTTGGGGCCCTTGAGTTTTTTTGGAAAGACAATGATTGCTTAGCTGTGGTTCTCAACCTTCTGGCCCTTTAAATACAGTTCCTCATGTTGTGACCGAACCATAAAATTATTTTCATTGCTACTTCATAACTGTAATGTTGCTACTGTTATGAATCGTAATGTAAATATCTGATATGCAGGATGGTCTTAGGCGACCCCTGTGAAAGGGTCGTTCGACCGCCAAAGGGGTCGCGACCCACAGGTTGAGAACTGCTGGCTTAAAGCTTTCTCTAGTCTTCATTAGAACCATAAACACTCATCACAGGTTGGTTTACATCAGGAAGTTTGCACCATCAGGGATAACATTATCAGAAATGCAGTTTAAGGCATAAATAAGGTACTTCTGCAAAATATGATGAAAATTTCAAGTTGATGAAAATATCTTGTCATCCTGAAGCTACTGTTTAAGAGAAAGTTATGTTCCACTTTCCACCACAGCACTATCTTCCAAGTTAACTTTTATAATGAACAAAATAAACTGATCAACAAAATAGATCCGAAGACATAGAAGCATAGAGCAGACTGTCAAATCTCAGAGGGAAGGCGGGGGTGGGTGGGTGGGAAGAGATAAACCAAAGAACTTGTATGCATATATACATAACCCACGGGCACAGACAATAATGTGGTGAAAGCCTAGGGCAGGGAGCAGGGGAAGGCTAGAAGGGGTCATTGGGGGGAAAGGGGGTGACATATGTAATACTTGCAACAATAAAGATTAAAAAATAAATAAATTATTGATTATTACGATTACCTATCTAAACAGCACAGATTTTTTTAAAGTGATTATTGCCGTTACCTAAAAGGCATTAGAAAATGTCTAGTTCAGTATAAAGTCTAATTTGAGAGGCAGACATTAAAAATATTCACATATGTAGTCATACATGCAGTGCTAAGATCTATGAAATAAAAATACCTGGTATCAGAGAGACTATTTAGGAGGACCTAATGCACATTGGAGGGTCAGGAGTCTATATGAAAGTGTGTTTTAGTGTTAAACCTTAGATTTATAAAAGATGTACTACAAATAAAAAGTAATGATTTTTAAATGTGAGAAGAAACTTTATAGATACACATACTTAAACAATAAGCACATTTGGCATTGATAAATAAATTATGAAATCTAAAATAGAAATTAAAATGTAAAATGGCCGTCATTGCTATATTTTAAAAATACATGCTTAATTTAGAACATTTGAAAAATATCTAAAACAAAAATAAAAATTCCATATGTCATAATTTAAATATAACTACTATGAATGTTTTGGTGTATTTCCAATATTTCTTTTTTTCTGCAAACATTAAAACATTTGGTTTCATGCTCTACAACATTCTACTACAACTGCACTTTTTGTTTTCTTTTCATTAATTCTCACTCAAGGGTACTTCTCCATTGTTTTTTTTTATTTTCTTTTTTTTTTAATTTAAATCTTGATTGTTGAAAGTATTACCTGTGTCCCCTTTTCCCCCCATTGACCTCTTCTAGCCTGCCCCCCCCCCTCCCTGCCCCAGGCCTTCACCACCCTATCGTCTCTGTCCATGGGTTATGCATATATGCATACAGGTTCTTTGGTTGATCTCTTCCCATGCTTCTGTATCTCTGGATCTATATTGTTCATCAGTTTATTTTGTTCATTAGATTCCACACATGAGTGAGATCATGTGATATTCGTCTTTCTCTGACTGATTTATTTCGCTTAGCATGATTTTTTTTTTTTTGAGAGAGAGAGAGAGAAAGAGTGGAAGGGAGGAGGAGAGACACAGAGAGAGAAACATCAAGGTGAGAAAGACACAGCGACTGGTTGCCTCCTGCATGCGCCCCCACTGGGCTGGGATGAGCCTAAAACCGAGCTATGTGCACTGATGGGAATCAAACCACGACCCTTCGGTCTACAGGCTGATGCTCTATCCACTGAGCCAAACCCACTACAGCTACAACTGCACTTTTAATGATGTGTATTGAAGTGGCACAGTGTTTGTGTATGTTCCTAACAAGTGATTTGTTTTTACAGTATTTCCTTATCCTTTAACAGGCATTTGCCTGGTGGCCGGATTTACTGGCGGAGCATGCAGAGAAGTTCTGGGCTTTATTCACAGTGGATATGGATACTGCACTGGAGGCTCAGCCACAAGATTCCTGGGATAGTTTTCCTCTTTTCCAACTGCTTAATAATTTCCTCAGAAATGACAGTAAGCACTTTCATTTGCTGTCGTATATGAAATGGGGAGAGGTGGGAGAATGTTGTGTGTTGGAAAGTATAGTTACAGACTCTCGCAGCTGCTCAACAAGTCAACATGGATAACATGAATGTCTTCTCTTCCTCCCTGAGTGTATCAGGCCAGGGCCTGGGAGACCAGCTGACCCCCACCGTGCTCCCTGGCCTCTGGAGTTCCTCTTATTCCTGCTCTCCTGGCTTCTTCGAGGACTGATAACATAGACACCCTTCTCCTTGTACCTTATGAATCAGAAAGTCTTCAAAGGTTAACATCTCTAAAGCACTTGAGAATACTTAGATCTCTGGAAGACACCTTAGAAAGTTATCATTGTTATAGAAATCATGTCATATTAAGGTTTCTCTAATATGCATTGTGATAATACTGGTTTCTGAAAGGGATTCTAAAGGTGATAGGATATGATATAGTTTGCTCTCTTAGTATTTAGAAATTAAATAGACCATAAAGGTTCTCTATTGAGATAATTTTTCCAAAGCAATATCATTTTCACAGTTATTTTGTTATATGGTCTCCTAGTAATTAGTACAAACCTAGTTTTTCATCAAAATTTTAGGGGGACTTTTTATTTAATCCTCACCCAAGGCTGACTTTTTATTGATTAATAGAGAGAAAGAAACATTGATCAGTTGCCTCCCATACGCGCCCCAACCAGCGATCAAACCCACAACCTAGGTATGTGCCCTGGCTTGGAATAAAGCCTGCAACCTTTTGGTGTACAGACAACACTCCAGCCAGCTGAGCCACCCAGACAGGGCAGGGGGTCATTTGTTAACATACAGATTTCTTGACCTTTTAATGTAATGATCCTTTTAAGTTTCCCTTAAGCCCTAGTTTGGTAGCTATTGAGAGGCTTGCTCTAACACTTGTAGTAATCATGAGACCATTAATTACCTATTCTACAACGTTCTTCCCATTCGAGACCAGATTGAGCTCTGCTTTCTCCAAACTTTAGTCATTCATTCTGCAAATTATTCTCATCCAAGTCTGTTTTGGTTTTGTGTTTTTGTCTTTGTTAATCCTCATCTGAGGATATTTTTTCCATTGATTTTTAGAGAGAGTGAGGGGCTGTGGGGGAGGGGAAAGAGAGAGAGAGAGAGAGAGAGAGAGAGAGGAGGGAGAAACATCGATTGGGATTGGCTGCCTCCAGCATACGCCCCAACTGGGCTGAGGATTGAACCTGCAACCCAGGCACATGCCCTTGACCAGGAACTGAACTCACAACCCTTTGGTGCATGGGCTGACACTCTAACCACTGAACAACACAGGCCATGGCTTCTCATTCCAGGTTTTAAGTTCCAAATTCTTTCCCTCCTGCCAGCTGGCATACGTGGAATGTCCTTCTTTATTGCCAGTCTCTTACCATCATTCATTTTCTGCCAAATCACAAGTCAGAGTTAATATTAAGACAAGTGTATAACAATAAACCCCCCCCAAAAAAATACAGGTGTCATGCATTAAGTCCCTAAATAAGAATAAGTTGATATAGGATTATTTCTAACATTGCTTTCTCCATTTGCATGAAAACTCAAGAATTGATCATGTTTAGATTTATTTTGGAGTTTATTCATTAATGTTGACAGTAAAACTGTTAGTGAACATGATCAATCATTTAACTTATGCAACATGTTAGAATTTATAGAATAAACAAAACATGTAGATTTCTTAGAAGCTTTCTTGGGGAATCTCTACTGCAACTCAATAAATTAACATCTTTTAATATTTAGTTTTAAAAAGAGCTCTCAAATTGCAAGTATAAATTTATGAGAGTTCTATTTTTTAAAAACCCACTAAAATGAGAATAACAGAATTTTTATTTTTAGCCAGACTTGCAAATATTTAATTCAGAAGATTTTCATATTTCTCTCCTGTTTTAAACCATTTCTACACCATTGGCTGCTATTAAATGCATAAAATATTGTTCTATGTTATTTTGGTATACATTACTCAAACAAAACACAAAAGTATTTATTACTGATTTCCTTTGAATGTTATCTATTTGTGGAAGGGCCATAAAGTCTAGATCTTGGCTTTGACTTTGTGGTGATTAACAGATTTTTAGAAAACATCAATTATTTCAGAGAAAAACAGCACCTTTGTGCAGTGAGGTAAATAGAAAGGTTCCCCAGTGTCATAATTTCCTTTTGGCATCGGGAGTACCGTGTGGACTGGGGAATTGAAATAGAATACAATGACTTTCTTCCCAAGCTCACAAGACACTATCCAAAGCCAAAACCACCGAGTCATAGCTCAGATATTAGTACTAGTAAAACATAATGTTTGGCTATTAATATCACCTTTGATAATAATGAATATTGTTAATAATGAAGTGTTTGTTTCATTAAGTCCCTGAAATATTTAGATAGTGATTTAGTGAATTCAGTTCAAATGTTAAATGTCAACTTATACTGCCCCCCAATTGTCCCTTTTGAAAGCCAATGGGAAAATATAAAGCTTCTATCCTTTCAGCCCCCGTTGACAAGAAGATCCTTACATTATTGCCATGGCCTGACTTTTTATCATATTGAACCCACTGAAGTTACAGTCCACATTCTAACTAATTACAGCTTTAACCAGCTCGGAGCAACAACTTTAACTGGCTATGAAAGGTCCAGTGTTGGAACCAGAGGCAATCTGCTGAATAACAGTGCTTCCAGTTATTGCACATGTGGTGTACCGCTAATTAAAGAGGTTTTTATTTTTTTTTAATATATTCTTTTTTTAAATATATTTTATTGATTTTTTACAGAGAGGAAGGGAGAGAGATAGAGAGTTAGAAACATCGATGAGAGAGAAACATCGATCAGCTGCCTCCTGCACATCTCCTACTGGGGATGTGCCTGCAACCCAGGTACATGCCCTTGACCAGAATCGAACCTGGAACCTTTCAGTCCGCAGGCCGACGCTCTATCCACTGAGCCAAACCGGTTTCGGCTAGAGAGGTTTTTAAATGATTGTGATTACTTATTAAGAATGTCACTTACGTTTGCTTTTCCAAAATAAAAATTACTAACATGTCTCCAACTAATGAAGGTATTGGTTAGAATGTGTACTTTACTTGTGCCTTGAAATCTTAAGAGCTGGCTCTGTTTCTGGTTTTTAATGACTAATTCGGATAGTCCACTGGTTGCCATCTTACTTTTGTTAAGATCTTTATGCGTTGATATTTCAAAATAGGTGTTTTTCTGCAGGTGCAGACAGACCTTTATTTTCTAGCTGAGGAAACGAAATCCCTAGCAGACGACGCCTGGTCAGGGGTTTGCTCACAGGGAATCAGGCACAGAGGGGAGTTAGAGTTGCTCAGTTGGCCTCCAGTTCTGCCTTGGTCTACAGTGACAAAAGCAGGTTCTCAGGGCATTTATAAAATAATGTAATCTTTATAAACATTTATGTATAGGGTCTTGAGTTGTGGGGATGGAGGAAGAGAATTGGTTAAAGGGTACAGATAAAGCTATAGAATGTCTTAGTGTATATGTCATGACATGTCCATGATGAGAATTCCAGAAACCGAACTAATTATTGGGGAAAGGGATTCAATAAAACTCAGTTTCTATTTTAAGGGGAAAAACCCTTTCTGGGCCATGTGTCTTTTCTCACAGTTGGGCATGATTAGGGAAAGTCTACTAGTAAGCCTTAGGAACCCTTGGAGATGAAATGTGGTTTTCCTCAAGGAATGAATACCAGCTGCACCATCATTTTAGCAACTGTCCCCACACTCCCGCCCCTCACAGACTCACCCACTGATTCCCAGGGCAGGACTGATGATGAAAACACACTCAGGCTCTCACTTCTGTCCAAAACAGGCCACAGTCCCATTGGTCTCTTCCCCTGCCTCCGCCCACCCTCATCCACTCCCAGCCAACTAAAGGGGTCATGGGATGGGCAGCCCCTTTAAATGGCATCTAAGGAAACAATGTTGAAAACGAGATGTATTAGAATGGAGGGGAAAGAAATGTTTTTATAATAAAGCAATTAACGTGGTATTTGAATGATACTGAATGACTATAACGCTAGTGCAAATAGATTCCACCCTCGCATGCTACTGCCCACCGTTGTCCTGTTGATAGAGAAATGGCAAGTGACCGCTTCTGACAAATGAAAGCCATCTGCAGATGGCACAAATCACGTCTTTCAACACTACGGAAAGGCAAGCCCTTGGAGCTAGTCACCTTTTAATCTGTGGATATGCTAGCAAGTGGCAAATGACCATCCTATTGGGAACTAATTCCCAAGTGAAAAAATACCGCGGTTCTTCTTTAATTAACAGCCCTTTCACATTGCTAGCACATTAAAGCCATCCCGAAGAACACCCGCGCTTATATAATCAATGTCACAGCATCTCTGCCTACAGGAATAATAAATGTCCGAGCTCTGCACTAAATGAAAACCTATTCTCTGAGACTTTCACCTTCATAAAGATGGGCTCATAAAACTCGGGGGAGAAAAAAAAAATCGGAGTGTCTCGTGAGGATAAAAAGGCTAGTGTTAATAATTAACAAAGAGAGTGAAGTGGCGTCAAATTAGCCATAATAGAGCCCAGAGTGACTGGCAAAGTCGCCCTCTCATTATCAAAAAAGTCATTAAGAAATGAAGAGGTGGAAGTCCCGCTGGTTGCTCTCACACTTAGGCTGTATCAGATATGATTTTCCCGATTTCTTTCAAATGAAGAACTGCTACGTCACCATATTGTATATGAGCTTAACCTTCAAGCTCTGAAACATAGAGGGCTGACACTTGCATGTTCTCCTACCTCAAGTGCTTAAAAGAGCTGTGCATCTGAAGTTCATGAATTGCTGTTTGTAGAGATATATCTGTACACATGTTAGAAACAAAGCAGAGAGGATATAACTTCTGGGTTACGGCAGGGCTGCAGGCCAGCTTAGTTTTATAGGTAAACACTTTTACAAATGATGAAATGACCAGGAAATGTGAAAGTGTATTTAACTCCAGTCCCCAGAGTTGATTGAATTTATAATTGTATGTTTACATGTATTTTAGCAGCCAGTATACTAAAAGAAATATAAAAGCAAGGAGTCACTAGATTTTTTTTCAAGTAAATTCCATAGTACCGCTCTATTCCTTAACTACATGTAGACCTTTTACAGTTTTAATGTGCTTTGTATATTTCTTTTTGGAAATTAGTGCCTGAAAGAAAATAATCTGCTCTAAATGCCTGCGTGTCTTTCACTGCAGATTCGTGGAGCATCTGTAACTACTAAGGTCCCCGTGAGCATAGGGGGACCCACACTTGGATTTGTTGCCCAAACATAATGAGCATGATGACACCAGTGGTCTTATCCTCTGGTATTTTCAATGGATAGATGGATATTTTTTAACATGCCCCAAGGGGAAAGGAAGAGCTTGGTGAAGCTTAAGGATATTATTATGCTAGTAATGGTATAAGTTACTATTACCAAACTTTGTAAAATATTTATCAAATTTTAAACTAAAGGGAAAATAAAATCCAATGAGTTTCTTATTCTACTTCAACTTCAGTGGCATCTCTCAGAATTTCTTTTAGGGGATGGATTTTTGTGGACATTCATTCAATAAACAGACATTTATTGAATGCTTACTTAATGTGCCGGATTCTCAGCTGAATGCTGTTCTTAGATCTCAGGGTGTGTGTGTGTGTGTGTGTGTGTGTGTGTGTCTGTCTTTTACATAATGCTATTCTAGGCTGTGATCCTCCTAACGTCTCCTGAAGCCTGTATACATATTTCTTGTGATTGGGATCCTCATTATATGTATTTGTCAACAGGGAGAGTGACCTATTAAGTTTGTATCTTAGCCCATTGTACTTGCATTGTTCACAGTTGATATAATTCATAGTCCCTTGAATAATTATTTTATGGCACAGGCTGTTGTTTTATTGTGGTTGGTGGTGTTTGTTTGATCACAGATTACTTGTTTCCTTCCAAAATGCCTAATTAGAATTTTAGGAAGGGAAAATCATTCTTCCCAGTAATCCATTAATGTTCATTGGAAGGGGGCGGCACAATATAAAATGCTTATATGGGCTCAAGAGCCAACATTGTATTTTTACCCTAAAAGGAGTACATGAACTCTTTTATCTGCTTATCCTTCATTTACTGAGTGATTATTATCCCAGTAATTGTTATTAATTGAATCTTGGTTTAAATTCTCTGTTGGAATCTTACTATTAAAAGCCTATGACAAGTACTTTTGTAAATGTAAGACTTTTGGGTATATAAATAATCAACACTCATTTATTACTTATTAGGATATTTAAAATAATTGGGCACATCTGCGTCTCTACTTTACCTTGTATTTAAGTCTTTTTGCTTTTTTGTCATTTCTAATTGTGCCATTGGGCTTGATCTCATTGATGCTTCAGTATTTTCTGACCAGGTGATATTTTGAAACATGAATTCTTTGTTGATTCTTTTTATCAACAAAGTAGATACTGATCCTGCACGTATGTTCTTGCAAACACTATTTGAGATTCCTTCTGAGCAGTCCTTTCTACTTCATCTCAGGTGCAGTCAGGTGCAGTGTCAGAAGCAACCTTGGATGAGGTCGTATTGAGAACGTGCCTCTTCCAATGAGCAGTGGCAATAGGTGCCTTGAACAGGCTTGATTAAGCAGGTGGCAGCCCCAAATGATAGTCTATCTTTATTCAACCATATGGAAAGGATAGAAGCCTCATTCTGATGCCTGGGGCTACATAGTAAGAGGGCTTTTGACAGTGTCTGGTAGGAGTGGATTGCAAACTGGCATATGGGCAACTGAGAAAAGGAGCATACATTTACATACAGAAGTGCACTGTGGCATGCATTTCTGTGGGCTTGCCATTTGAAACTGGATTTTTATCTTTTCTTTCCCCCTCACTGTGTACTTTCTTTATATTTCTCCTCTTCCTCTCTCTCCTTCTCCCTCTCACTGTCTCCATCTCTGCCTCCCTCCTTTCTCCCATTTCCTGAATCTAGTTACCAAATAAATACTACTGCCAATTGCCAGTTTTCTAAAACTTTGGAATCTGGGTTTATAAATTGACTTTTTAAATAGAAAAAGGAACATTATGCTGAAACATGAGCAGCCTTTTGGCCAGAGTCAACATTTGTGACAGGTCTGAGGAAATATAGGAAATCTCCATTTTTTCCTAACTTTATAGGATGTAATAGTTTGCTATCAAGTATCATGACAGAACAGAGAAAAATTCTCCCTTTATTACCTTTATTAAAATAAGAGTCATAGGCCAGCCAGCATGGCTCAGTGGATGAGTTTTGACCTACGAACCAGGAGGTCACGGTTTGATTCCTGGTCAGGACACATGTCTGGGTTGCAGTCTCGATCCCCAGTGTAGGTTGTGTAGGAGGCAGTTAATCAATGATTCTCTCTCATCATTGATGTTTCTATCTCTCTCTCCCTCTCCTTTCCTCTCTGAAATCAATATATATATATATTTTTAAGAGACAAAGTGGCCAACATTCATATCCAGTAGAATTTTTAGCACTATGATCTTAGAAATATAGGTCAAGTATAGGATTTCTCATAACATTATTATTTAATGCCATATATTTTATATAAAATATGAAGAGATACATAAGCCTCAGTAGGTTCTTATGCAGTCTCCTGCATAATAATGTGGTAATCTTAATATTGCATCTAAAAAGTCATTCATTCAACAAGCATTTGAAAACTTGCTCTGAGTGAAGGACTTTGCTGGATACTAAGAATACAGACATGGTCCCTGCCTCAAGGACCTTGCACCCGTGCAGGGGGAAAGAGATATGTAAGCAATGCAAAAGTATAACATGGACCATAGTGGAAGCCTGTACAGGGTAGAGAGTAAAGAGGGAAAGGGGTAATTGGGCAAAGGGACAACATTTCAAGAAAGGTTTGGAAGAGAAATTGTATATTTGAAGTGAACCATGAAAATCATTATGGTTGGACTTCAGGAGACGGGGTCAGGCAACAGAATTGAGTCAGAGAGGTCATTTTAAGACAGCTCAAGGATGGCTTTCAAACCATGCTAAGGCTCTTGGAGTTGGTCGTGGTGGTCCATTGATGGCTTATAATCTTTAGGAGGGAGATTATTAGTTTTATATTTTAGCAAGTCCCTCTGAGATTTTAAGAAGATGAATTGGCAGAGGGAAAATGAGGAGCCTAAAGACCAGTTAGGAGAGACTATTACAATAATCAGGGTAAAAGATGAGAATGCCGGGACTAGTACCATAGCAGTAGTGATAAAGAGAGGCAGGGAAAGCGTTAAAAAGATAATCCAGATGTAAATACACAGGTCTTGATTACTAATTAGATGTAGGGAGGGAAATAAAGGCCTGTGAAACAACTTCCAAGTTGCTCGTGTAGTGATCAGGTGAATCCTATCTGCTCTCTTGATGGGAATACAAGAAGAGAAGCAGACTTATTTAACAAGATAATAAACTCAGTGTTTATCAAGTGTTTAATAAAAGAGTTGTTGCTAGAAATACATTTGAGTCAACTGTTACTTAATCTTAGAATCTTTATAACATTTAATAACCAAGTATGATTTTCCTTATGTGCTTTTTCATTTTAACAGCCTAAGTATGACTTAATAGCTAATCTCTAAATGTATAATAAAGTAGCATTTGAACTTATTTGTAGATGTAATTATTTATTACATAAGCATGTGTTTTGGTCTTGAAGTAGTAAAAAATAATGACAGTGCTTATCAAGATGTACAGCCAAAAGTTCTATGTTTTTTATTAATAGACCATACAAATTAAGGCCTAGGCATAGTGTCTGTCTATATAGCAATGTCAAATTGTCCTGCTTTCCATGTGTATTATAAGCACACTGAATATTTTCACAGCATTAATTCATTTTTCAATTCATTGAATATAACAGTTTTGCTCAACCTCCTGTCTTTTTCATATTGTAACAGTTTTTCAAAATTCTAACTCTGAAAACATATAATCCATCTAAGATATGGTTTAATTTGTTGGTCACCTGCAAGATATTTTTTAACCTAAAACCATCTACTGTACTATATTCTAGGTCTTAAAAGATGCTGATGTGATGATGGTAGGTTGGACAGATATGTGAATGGATGGACAGACAGATAATGATTTATGGTAACAAATTGGGATGATGGCAGTATAGTTCTGTGGAAGTTAAGAGGGGGCTCTGGTATAATTCTTGTTCTACTGTCAAATAACTAAATAACTTGGACAAGAGTCCTAAACTCTTTGCACCTTATTGATAAGATTGGAAAAAAAATTATAGTGTTTATCTCAGTTTTTCTGGTGATTGAATTAGAGAATGCATATCAAGCACTTAGTACCATGTTTGACACTGAAAAAGCTAGTGATGAGGAAGAGGAAGAAGAGAGTTGTTGGGTAGAGATCTAAAAAATTCAGATTTGGGTGTATTTTTTTTGCTCACCACAGTTATTTAGATGGTCTGAGTGAGAATCTTTCATCCTTAGTGTTCAGCATCCTATTCTCATGACATTTGGTAAAAGGAACTAAATTACATGACCCATAGTACCTTCTAGCTCTATGATTGGATCTCCAGGAATAAATAAAGCCTCTTTCAGTGCTAATGAAAATATCATTAAGATAACATTAGTCTTCCAAATAAGACTTTTATCTTTAAATATAATTATTATTCCCACTTTAATAGGAAACCTTTTAGCATATAGATAAGCCAGAAAAGATTATTTAGCCACAAAAAATACTAAACCATATCACCCAACTGGTATTGCTCAATGGTTGAAAGTTGGCTCATGGACCAAGAGGTCACTCGTATGATTCCCGGTCAGGGCACATGCCTGGGTTGTAGGCTCAATACCCAGTGGGGAGCATGCAGGAGGCAGCTGATCAATGTTTCTCATCAATGTTTCTATCTCTCTCTCCCTTTCTCTAAAATTAATAAAAACATTTAAAGAAATACTAACCCATATCAACTAGAGAGAGGAAAAAATCATTGTTGTAATTCTTCTGTATTTAGAATTACTTCCTACTCCACTTGTGTGTTTCTATAGTTTTCCAGACTCTGATAAATTTCAGAATCAATTAAAATAGTATATAGTAGGAATTTTCATATTCATTCCACCACAGTGTCACATTTTTGCCCAAATAAAAAAACAACAACTAGTTTTCAAGGTATTGTTGCCCTGAAAAAGATGATATGAGATATTGTCAAAATATGAGTATTGTATAAGACAATACTATTAGAGTTGCTAGTAATTAGATTTAGTAACTACAAGCATATACAGCTATTCAAATCTGTGAATGAAATTACTGAGGAACTTTTCCTCATCTTCTACCTCTTCACTCTAATCCAAGGCACCATAATCACTACCACCATCACCTTCATCATCTTTTACCTGGTCTAGTGTGGTAAAGAACTGAGCACCAGCCGAAACCGGTTTAGCTCAGTGGATAGAGCGTCGGCCTGTGGACTGAAAGGTCCCTGGTTCGATTCCGGTCAAGGGCATGTACCTGGGTTGCAGGCACATCCCCAGTAGGAGATGTGCAGGAGGCAGCTGGTCGATGTTTCTCTCTCATCGATGTTTCTAACTCTCTATCTCTCTCCCTTCCTCTCTGTAAAAAATCAATAAAATATATTAAAAAAAAAAAGAACTGAGCACCAACCATCTTCTCTGCTTCCACCCTTGGCCACCTACCTACTCCATTTTTCACTCAGGAGCCAGAGAGATTATATCATATCTCTCCTCTACTTAGTAATAATAAAAACAATAATGCTTCCCATTGCACCCAATAAAACTCATACTTCTCACCATGTCCCATAATATAGACATCACCTTGGACTCTTCTCCCCTCTCCCTCACTCTACTCCTGCCACACTTCTTCTTTGCAGAACACCAGCTATCCCTCCCTAAAACTCTTGTGCTAGCTACTCCCTCTACTTGGAAACCTTCCCTCCAAATTTTCCATGGATGATTCCTTTCTCATTTAGTTGCAATTAAAATACCATCACTTAAAAAATGGCTTTCCTAAACACAGAGAACATTTTTTAAATGAACATGTTCTCACTTTGAGGGCTATTTTTAAAAATCATAACTGGGTTTAGGATGTGTTCACATGAAAAAAATGTGTACCATCATTGAAAAATTACAAATTCTCTATTAAATATAACTTAGTATTACTTAGTATTTTTTTTACAGATTCTCTATTCTGTCACGGTGCAGGGTAGGCACATACTGACTATCTTAGTCTGTTTGGGATGCTATAACATACTACCATAGTATGGGTGGCTTATAACAAGAAAAATTTATTTCTCGTAGTCCTGGAGGCTAGGATGTCCAAGATCATGGTACAGGTAAATTAGGTGTCTGATAAGAGCCTGCTTCATAGACAACCATTTCTTGCTATGTGCTCACATCATGAAAGGGTCAGGGGTCTTCCCAGGATCTCCTTTATAAAGACAATAATCTCTTTTTTGGGTTCTGCCCTCATGACCCAGTCACCCTCCAAAGGCCCCATCTCCTAATACCATCACATTGGGTGGGGGTGACAGAAACATTCAGTCTATAGCACTGATGTATGTTCTAATGAAAGCATGTGCATAGAAAGCGTCCATCTTCTGATGGCGGTAGGTACACCTTGCGTAAATTCTAAGGTTTCTACAGCTGCTTTAAGTAGAATGTTTTATGCCCAATTCATTAAAGACAAATGGGCAAATGAAAAGTACATGTGATGTGTTGTGCTGACTGTTTTTAAAGACACAAATGGAAAACAAGATGACTAAAAAGAAAATCCACAGATAACTAATAAGTTCATGAATCAGAAGAGACATTCCCAAGGCCACCATCACCCTCTTAGTGAATTTAACAGGTATTTCTCTTAGAAGCAGTCAAGTTTAGCTCTTAGAGTTGACGAGGTTTCGCTCTTCAGTAACACACAACATGGTACCAGGATTGTAATGGTTTAATTGCTGTATTTACATGTGTCCAGACCTTTAGGGGACCCAGCAACTCCCTTGAATAGAGATTCACTAGCAAGTGGTCATATACCTCATTGTGTTAAACCTCTTAGTAAAGACATACCACTTCCAGGAACATTTCATAGAAATATAATCTATTTGTACTTTTGAGATCCATATTTAGAAGGTCAATTATACTTCTTGATCAGTTTTTCAAGACATGATATTCAATAGGAGGAGCAAGATACATTATCATCTATATTTTATCAGTTCTTTTGTGTCCGACTCTTTCAGGAAAAGTTTCCCCCCCATATTTTCCAAATGCCTGATGTTCTCTCTCTGATAAACACTGTTTCTGCTTGACTATTTCAGCACTTTTGTGTAATGGAACGTTTCACAAACACTTGCAAGAAATCTTTGTGCCCTTGGTTGTTCGCTACGTCGATCTCATGGAGTCCTCCATCGCCCAGTCAATTCACAGAGGTTTTGAGCAAGAGACATGGCAGCCTGTCAAGTAGGTATCTTGCCTAGTGCCCATACAGCATCTGCCTCTTCTGTTCTGACCTTATGACTTTCCACATGGCCATCTGTAGTTATTGCTTATGGTGGTCCCTTCCCCCATTGTTTGTTTCTTTACAGGAATATCGCCAACAGTCTTCCCAATGTAGCTCTTCCAAAAGTTCCAAGTCTGCCTCTTAATCTTCCACAGATTCCTAGCTTTTCTACTCCTTCGTGGATGGCTCCTTTAAATGAGTCCACGTGTGTATTCCTCACTTATTTCCTGGCGCTGTGTTAGCTAGTGCATGGCCTGGGCTGCGTTCTGTGCAGATGTGTTTAGATTGCATGGCATTTATCATCGTTGGTTGAGGAATACTATGTTTTGGCTTTGTTTTCGTTTGTTTAAGCTATCAATCTAAGCTTAGCACATGGATGATAAATGATATAGATTTTTTTAAATACTCACTGGTTTGATGTAGTTTATATGTAATCTGTGGGGCAAGGGTCATTTTGTGACTCAGGTTGTAGATTCTGGCCTAAGTGATATAACCTGAGTTCTCCAATTTCAGGCCATCAGTGTGGCAAACAGTATGTCTGCATCCTTACCTGGCTCCAGCGTTGTTACTGCCCACATGACTTCTCTTGTGCATGTAGAAAACCATTGTAAGAACAGTTTCGAGAATATAATCATTTTCTCTTTTTATCTTAGTCTCACCTTTAAAGGAACAGTTTTGCTAATTGCAGAGAAGGCATTGTCCTTTATTTCCCTACACCAGCAAGGTCTTCTTTTGTCCCTTCATACATCAGTTGATGCGTCTTGTTATTTTTAAATGATCTTTATATCATTAAAAACCATATTTATTAACTCCATGTTGTGACCAGCCTACCTACTGTAGATTCAGTAACTGAGAGTCATAAAAGTGAAAAGGACACAGACTTTCAAATCGATGAGCCCTGGATTTAGACCCTAGTTTATTAATTCTTAAGTCTTGCTTAGCTGTAGTTCCCTAAACTCTCAACTAGACATGACACCTGATTTCAAGACATTCTTGTGAGGATTTTTAAAAAGCTATGAAAAGCACTTGGCACATCCTAATTTCTCAACAAATGATAACTACTCCTATTCTACATTATGATTGTTATTACTATAATTATTACTACTATCATCAATCATCATCATTATTATCCTTAACAGTATAGTTATCAAAAGTATGACCTTCACAGCATTCAAATGAACCCATTAATAGCCCATACTTGACCCAAGATGTCATCTGAAGTCAGCTAGCAAGTAAATAATTAGGATAAAAATAGCTACAATTTATTGAGAATTTATGTTCCAGGTACAGTGCCAAATTATTGATTGCGTCTAAGCCTTATAACAACCCTGTGAAGTAAATGTCATTACCCCCACTTTACAATTAAGGAAACTAAGTCAGTCATAAAGAAGTTAAGAAGTAAATGTGCCCAATATCTCACAATAAGGAAGTGATATAGGTAAGATTTGAACCCAGGTTTGCCTGACTTCAGAGCCCTCATTTATCATTCTTCTGCTTCCAGAGAATATACTGGTTAAGAGCTTGGTTAGCATCCTTTCTACCTACAGTACCATCACCTGTCAAATGTAGTCCCAGTCTAGTCTGCATCCAATAGAGAAAAGACCAAGAAAGAGAACAACCTTGCAAAATGGTTTGGCAATATTTCTGCAAGTTAAATATCATCACTGTACTCATAGTATTTATTAGGATATTAGGTTACATGTGAATCTTACTCTTATAGGCAAATGCTTTGGGCCATTATAGTGTGTCTATATGTGCTCAGGAGTTACCTAGTAAGTATAATGGACCTTCATAAGTTTGTGAAATTTTGTACTACTTTATACTGTTTAATAATTTAACTTTTTTGCATCCTTATTTGTCATCTGCATAACAATTTTGATTTTAACCAAGAATGCTATTGTGGACATTACCTTATGAAATTTAAGAGTATTGTTGTTGTTATCACTATTTTATTAGTTTTGAGATATGTGTAAACCCTGCATCTCATTCTTGGGAGCTCCTTTTTAAAGTGACCTGCAATTCAAGACAGAAATCATGACAAATTGTGGCTTTGTAAATTAAGTGCTTGTGCTTTCATCATTCTGGGCAAATAAAAAATGTTTTAAGTTAATGACCATTATCTTTACCTGCCAAGATGATCAACATTAGGCTCTTTGTCAAAGTGTCAGAATTACTCATAATGTTGTGATGTCATTGCAATTAAGTTTTTCTAACTTTGCCCGGAAAGTAATTTATTTACTTATCTCATACGGTTGTTTTTATTAGAGTCCACTTTTTCTCTTGAATCGCTTTCCCTTCAGGATCTCCGGATGTGAGATCTTGTCTGTCTGTTCTCTGAACTTATGGAAACTTTTCCCATATCCAGTGAGTGTATGTTGATTTTATCTGGTGTTCCATTCCTCCTAAGCTAGGAATTCCAGGATGTGCTCATCATATTTTTATAAACTTCACTGTTTTTAGACTTACAGAGAGTTGAATTCCATTGAGTTCCCAAATACCCTTCACTCAGCTTCTCTAATATATGTCTTACATAATCATAGAACAGCTATCAAAATGAAGAAATGTACCTTACAACTAAATAACTATTAATAAATTACAGAATTTATTTGTATTTTACCAGTTTTTCCACACGTCTTTTTTCCTTTTCCTTTTTTTTTTTAAAAAAAAAATTTAAAGTGGCAGAAAATATTCAGGTTTTTTTTCCTTTTTATTGAATTTATTGGGGTGACACTTGTTAACAAAATTACACAGGTTTTAGGTGCACAGTTCCACAACACATCATCTGAACACTGTATTGTATATTCACCACCCCAAATCAAGTCTCCATCCATCACCATTTATCACTCCATACCCTCCTCCACCTCCCCACCCCCATCTCCCCCCGGCAATCAACACACTGTTGTCTGAGTCCATGAGTTTTTTCTCTTTTTTTCTCAATCCCTCCACCCCGACACATACAGCCTCCCAACCCCCCACCATCAACAGCTGTCAACCTGCTCTCCATCTATGAGTCTATCTCTATTTTGCTTGTTAGTTAATTTTGTTTGTTAGATTCCACAGTTGAGTGAAATCATCTGGTACTTGTCTTTCTCTGACTGGCTTGTTTCACTTAGCGTAATGCTATCAAGGTCCATCCATGCTGTCACAAAGGGTAAGATTTCCTTCTTTTTTAAGGCTGAGTAGTAGTCCATCATGTAAAGGTACCACAGCTTTTTTATCCATTCATCTGCTGATGGGCACTTGGCTCCTCCCAAATCTTGGATATTATAAATAATGCTACGATGAACATGTCATTGCAATTAGTTTTTTGAATGTTTGCTAGAAAACAGTAAATAGCAAAAAAAATTTCCATTTCACATGTATAAGGAATTAAAACTATAATTACTGATTAAGGGAAGATGAGTAATATCAAAGAGCAATGGGTTTGAAAGATATATCCCTGTCTACTAATGTATAAATCGCCTTACGCGGTGCTTCCCCACATCTCTCCCTGGATATAACATCCTCATTCTGGGTGTTTTGGCTCTGAAACTGAATACTAGTAAGGTAAGTTTCCTGCTGGCATTTTTTAGGAAATTGCCTGAGTCTGTTATTCATATGTGAATTATTTAATCTTGTTAATAATACTTTTAGGAATAAGTCACTCATTAGAAATAATTTTAGAATGAAAAAGTTCTGGGGAAAATGGCAGGTTATCTACACCAGCTTGAGAGCAAACCTATTTACATTTTTTTCATCTATTTAATTATAGCAAACACTTCTTTTCTTAATTACATTCCCAATTAAGTGCATGTATTGTTCAGAATCATACCATAGCCTTAAAGAACAGAAGAAACATATATCCATATTCTCTATAAAGATTTAATTGTTACATATAATGAGGAAGTCTATTTTGATAGAATTCTACCTTTTCTATTTGGGATTTTGTTTTGATTATGATTTTTGCTGTTGCTGTTTTGGTATGCTGTTAAAGAATGCATGTGTGTTTCAAATAGCTACTAATCTTTCTCCTAAGTAACAAATTATAAGGAGTCGATTTGCTTCTTAGCCAATTATATTGAATTACACTTAAAACTTAGGTCCTCTAATCTACCAAATATTGCACTATGAATATAAGGGGGGCGGGGGTTGGTTGGTCATTTTTTTCTCTTATTATGTCTATGGCAAAAAGGAGAAGTAAATTATAGTATTTTTTCAAATATTTTTCACAGCAATATCAGCATGGTGTTGTTCTGGTTCTTTTGTTTGTTTAATGATACTTTGGGGCACCTAAAGTTAGGAGATAGTTAGTGAATAACGTGTGATGGGTCATCGCAGTGCTTTGCTGTGATTGGTTCCTGTAGAATTTAACTCTGAGGACAACCTGGCTAGACAAGGAGATCATGAGGAATTATTGGGAGAATGGGAGGAGGAAAGCAAAGGAGATTGGTGATGGAGCTAAGATGCCGAGGCTTGCGGTGGGAGTGGGGAGAGAGAAAATGGGGGAGCAGAGTAGAAGTGATTTTTTAAAGCTGGCTAATTAAGTTATAGTTATCTAAAATAATGTTATCCTATGTAATAAAAGCCCACCAACCAAACGGCAGAATGACCAAAGACCAGAATGACCACAGCCTCTCACCTCGGCCGGCTGGCCCCCAGCAAGCGGTTAGGGGCGATCAGGAAGGCAGACAGAGTGGTTAAGGGCAATCAGGCAGGCAGAGGCGGTTAGGGGCAATCAGGCAGACAGAGGCAGTTAGGGGCAATCGGGCAGGCAGGTGAGTGGTTAGGGGGGATCAGGCAGGCAGGCGAGCTTTTAGGGGCCAGAAGTCCTGGATTACAAGAGGGATGTCCAAAGGGTCCCGGATTTCCAGAGGGTGCAGACTGTGCTGAGGGACCCACACCACACACACACACACACACACACACACACACACTGTGCATGAATTTTGTGCACCAAGCCTCCAGTCTTTTCTAAAAGTTTTCCACTATTCCCTTGTGATGAATGAGTTTATTTTACTTTTCTTATTTTCTTTTACAAACTAAAAATATACATTTTTAGATTAGTATATGTTAAATAATTATTGGAACACTGAAGATAAATGAATCACAAAGCTGCTTTTTTTTCTTTTGTTCTCTTTTAACACCAAGTTTCAATTTGTTTTAATATAGGAATATTTTACTTTCAAAACGTTTGTTTCCCTACTAGGCTACTATGTGCATAATGGAAAGTAATAGCCCCAGTAGTATATATACTCTGGTACAAATTATCTTCATACTTGTACTGAAAATATAATTGCACTATAGTAATGAATGCATAGTAGATATTGGCTCCAAGTTGGATAGAGGTAATGACTTGAAATACATGATTTTGCTCCAACTTTAGCCCACACTGAATGTGGTAAACCATATCTGATACTATTAGGTTTAATTATGAGCTAGAAAAGGCACAAAGCATTTCGAGTATAAGATTTGCTTCCCTACCCGACCTGTTATTTCATTTCCAGTACCTGTTTCACCTTTACCTGTAATTGAAAAGTTTAGGGGCTACCCACCTGTAGACAGACAGAAGACATCCATCTTGATGACAGAAACACATACCAATGAGTAGAAGAATAAAGCTAGTAGTTGCTATCATGGATTTTCTTGCATAAAACATAGTTTTCGGAATTTCTAGAAGGATATATTTATATATTTGATCTTTTTCCTAGAGATTAGTAAAGAACATTTAAGATGTTTGTTCTTATGTACACAATTTAATTTCCTTAATAAAGTATCCTTATCCATTTTATCCCTTCTTAAGAAACCTTACTATGGTTTATTATGTATAATTAGTTCTCTTTGCCTTGCCTTATTCATTGAGAAGTGAAAAGGGAAAATTAGAAGGTTGAACAAAGAAAATATTTGTATTAGAAATTTTATGTGGTATTTTTTCACTGAGGGAAATTGATACAAAGAGGAAAAAACAATATTTTAGTGACCTCAGAGCTAACAGTGGAGGTTCATGATGTCCATTTTTCCTTTTTTCTTCTAGCAATGGCTCAGCAACATCTGAAGACCTTTTTTGGAAACTTGATGCACTTCAAATGTTTGTCCTTGACCTACACTGGCCAGAACAAGAATTTGCCCACCACTTAGAGCAAAGACTTAAACTAATGGCCAGTGATATGATAGAGGCCTGTGTCAAAAGGTAGACATGCATTTCCTAGTTGCTGCTTAATATGCCAGCACCCAGAATACCACTTGTCACCAAATAAATATTTGTTATATCATTGTCACAAGAAAGATTTCAATATGTACTACTCTTCCAAAATTTACTGGACATGAGGTTCTCTGACCTAAATTCTGGGGACCCATGTAGTTCATAAACTTGGCCTGGTAGTTTTTTTTAGGTCTCCCAACCATTGCGCTCATCAGTAGCACCCATACCACATTAATCATTTCTATTGTGTTTATTGTTCCCTGTCTTGGAATACTGTGCTTTACATTCCCAAGGCGGTAGTCCCCGAGACATATGGAAAAGGTCTGTTAAATACTTTTTCTGTTATGTACTCTGTGCACCATGAAATGGCCTGGCAAATTCTAATTATGGTCAGCGCCATCACTTGTGTTTTCTGGTCTTCCCTATCCCCGTCAGGTGAGCGCCAAGTATCCATTCTCATTCTTCAATACTTGACCAGAAACAAGTTACGTGGCTTTGGATTCTTCCAAACGTGCTTTCATATTTAATTGTTCTTACAGAATCAGTGTTGCATCCTAATTAGCCAAGCACTATTTTTTCATTGTCTGTATTTGTAATATGAACAAGAACAAGAGTGGCATAACAAATGCTGGTTGGAGCACTTGAATAATCCTGAATTCTTTAAAGCAAGACAAGTTCAGTCATTAGAATAATGATGGCCTTCCAAGGCCAGGCATGGATTAGGTAATTTAATGTATTTTTAAAAAATCATGTTCATCATCTGTGATTCTAATGTTTCAAATCAGTAGATGCTCTTTTGATACTTATCAAGACCAATTCCAAATTGCCTGTTACTCAATTTCTTTCAAAAACCTAACTGCAACTTTAGGTATTTGAAAGAGAACCTAGAGGACGTAAAAGAGTTACACATTCTGTGTTGAACTATTAATTATGATGTTTTAGAGTTTTCTAGACTTATCTTTTGACTTGGCAATAAATCTTCACATGGAGGGTTTGTTCTGCTCTAATGCAGAGAAGCAAGTGATTTTTCTACTTGGATATTAATTCAGGTAGTTAAATGAAACTGTGAGGTTGTTCCATTAAAAGTGGTACATTAGATGTGGAAAATTGCTTCCTGTGGGTAGAGATATTGTCTGAGTGACTGAAAAAGCTATGTTTAATATAAAATGAGACACCTGAAAAGAAGGCCATCCCACCCCCTGCTCCCAAGCACTGCCACACTCCTTATTTGCATGTTTTAAATTAGCATCTTGTAGTGTTGATTTCACTTTTACAAAACAGGTGGGACATGTGTCAGAATGTCTTACTCTGAATTCATGTTTTAATGAATAGAACAAGAGCTGCATTTGAACTCAAGCTGCAAAAGGCAAACAAAACCACTGACTTGCGCATTCCCGCTTCTGTGTGTACCATGTTTAATGTGTTAGTTGATGCCAAAAAGCAAAGCACCAAACTCTGTGCCCTGGACGGAGGACAAGAGGTGAGTGGGTTGAGTGTCACATGTGGAAATGTGGCACGGGTGCCCTGGCAACGGACAACACTGCCTCAAAATTCATCTACTTGATTAGATTAAAAAGACCAAGTTCTCCAATGCAAATTTTTGGTGTTTTCTTCATTCTGATATGGAATGCCCTTTATCCTTTGCTTCTGTCAGCTTCTTCTTTTTTACATGAAGACTGCCTACCATTTTACAAATAGCCATTGAATTTCAGATATACCTTTTAACAACTTAGGTGTTGTGTATTTACATAAAGCTTACTTTTCACAAGCAAATGAGAAAGCTACTTGCTTTGTTTATACAAATCTAGCATATACAAAGTTGGCATCCAAAAAACAAGCCACAGAAAATAGCATATGAAATACTTTATTTACACAAAAATTTCTATTTTTTTAAAGACCAAGTTGAGATATACTTGAAAATTAGGCTTTATTCTCTTTAATAAATAGCCCATTGTTTTAATTTTATGTTTGTTTGTCTACATTCAGAAATATATTATCTTATCCCATGATTTGTTTTTGTTGAGAGTCATGATTGAGTGAAAATGGTTGTTTTTTCTTAGATTATCTGTTTATGTTGACATTTTGTTGCTTTTTCCCCCATTGTAATTACTTTTTCATCATTTCTTTACTCTTCCCTATGTTCTCCATCGTCTTTTTTTCCCCATGACATGATCCAGTTTGGTAGTCAATGGGTAAGTCTCATTTTTTTTAACCACATTCTCATTTGAATTTTTATTTTTGTCAATGTACATTTTTATTTTCATATTTTCAAATTAAAATTAATTCTGTTTTCAGGTTTTTGGTTTCTGCATGTGAGTAAAATGCTAACAGCTTCCTATAATATAGCAATAGCCCAAAGTCACGTGAAAACATGTAAATACCTTGAGTAATGTCAAGGGGAACGTTTCTTCCCTGTTAGGCTGCAGAATCTACAAATAGCTGTTAGATTTTCACATGTAAAACCAAATGAGTTCACTCTCCTTTAAACTGAGTTCTAAGTAAATTTCGAAGCAGAATGATTATTGACATTTTCAAAATACATTTGTCTTCTGCATACTTTAATACTAGGAAAATGTAAAGTGGGGCTTTAAATGACATATGGCGTTATCACGGGAACCCCTAAGTTTGAGGACCAGAAAGCCACCCTCAAGGTCAGTTCAGACAAAAGAACCCGGTTGTGGATTTCAGTGAGGCACATGGCCACCAGTGATACAGTCTTTCCTCCCACTGGTGGCCTGGGATGGAGCCATCTGTGGGGGAAGAAAGATGCAGGCCTGTGTCAGGACCCTTTCCCCTCCCCCACACAGGGTTTCTCAAGGTACCACACAGAGACTCGGGAACATTGTGTGAAAACCTTTATGCATACAGATTGACTAGATTATATATATATATTTATAAATCAAAATGGTTTTGTGCTGTGTGTATATATTAAATCTTACAAGTCTTACAGTTGGTACCTGGGAGTCAACCTCAACTCTTTACTGGGTTAACAAATTCCATCTAAGCAGAAGGATGAGAAGGCCCACTGCTTGTGAATGGCATACTTATGTAACCCAGATATAGACATTAGCTATTTGACTATACTTTATGTGCACATATTTCACTCTTTGGGCAATTGAGGAGGAAATGATGTATTGCTAATACCATAGCGTATGATCTTACATATTAATAACTGCTGCCTAAGAGTTGTAGAGTGTTCAGTAATTATTCTCTGATCATTTACAACATGTTTTATTATCTCTAATTATCTGAATAAGGAGGCAGCTTGTTTGGATATCAATAGCTCATATTCACCTCATGTTTTTCAATACCCAGAGATAAACCTTTGATTGTCTACTGGAGAATATTGTCTTAAGTCTCTTTATAATAAGCCCATCCATTTCTCATCAGGTTTATTGAATCATCTTGCCTCTTCTCACTAATACTGGAATTATCCATTTGTTCTTAGTTTAGCATACACTGCAGTGCCTGACACACAGTAGGCACTTAGTAAATGTTTGTGGAATGAACACACTGATTTGTTGTCACTGCTTTAAAAATTCTCCCCATTAGAAGCAATTCTGATACTGCACTTAAAAGGAAAAACAGGCACATATGCAAATAACAGGACATCAGTGCATTGCCAAATGAGTCTTTACATTAATAGGTGGGTGGTTTTTGAAGGGTCATCTGCTACCATTCATTATGTCTGCATCTGTACCTTCTCACCAAAGATAATTCCCCCATAGCTTTCTCGTTCAAAATGTGCAGGTGTAAAACCCATCAGCAACCCTGAAAAGTGGTAAACAAGAATTTCAGTGCCAAAGAAGGACTTTATACTTTGCTTTTAATAGCCAGTAAATATACCCACATAATTACACAGACTTTCTTGCTCTATATGAGCTTGAGATAAGTTATTGTTGTAAATTAGTAAATATATTACATGCATAGGTGAGCCAGTGGGCTCGATTCTGTAGTAAGCAACAAATAACAGTGTTGAAAATACTAGCCCATTACACATTTTGGAAACTTATAAAACATTTTATATATATATATATATATATATATATATATATATATATATATACAGACTAAATAGGTAAATCTAGCAGAGACATCTTCTAAATTATAAAGGAATTACCTCTGCACAATCTCCAATAAATTGTTACATTGTCCTTGTCAATGGATAAAACCTTCCCGATGCCTTACCCACAAGGCTCCTGAGTTATGATTGTGTTCTCTGACGTGGCACTTGTTGATGCAAACATGCTCAGCCACGGCCCAGAACTGCTTAATGGAGTGAACAGGAGGGAACGATCTGCTCCTGTGACAGGTGTGTGTAATGAGTCAGCCATCTCAGGCCAGTTCCTCAGGGACAGGTGTTGAGATCACAGACTCACCGGTGTTTAGAAATCCTTATTATCCATCCCTGCAGAAACGCAGATGACTGCGTGGGCCTTAGGCAATCATCTACCCTCAGAGCGTCCCATGGCCCATCCGTTCAGGATGAGAGCACATTAACGGGGCCACTAGGGGGCTGTCAGGGGGCCTCTTGTAAGGGATTTGTTCTCAATTGCAGTGAAATACTTTCATTTCTAGAACTGGCACTCAAATACATTTAAAATTCATCCCAAGAGAAGGACCAACATCTTTTACAAATGCTGGATTACACTGGCACTTAATTAGTCTTCATTTCTTGTGTGTTTACACGAGAGCAGTCCAGTGAAATGGCGATAATTACCCGAGTGTCACGTGATGAAGGGCCAGGGTTTCAGACCTATGCCTAATCTCTGAATTCCCTGAGCTCCATGAAGTAAGACTTCCTCAAGGGTTGTTGTTAATCTGAGTTCAGAGTTATCTTCTGGAAAATAAAGGCACCAACAGTTCACTTTTGAGGGCAGATGTGGGGAGAATTAGTCTGGAACTCTACCATAGCCCTGTATGTAGGATTACTGATCGAACTTGAAATAGGCTAAGAACTTTATCGTTTCTCTATTGCAGACAAAAACTTTGCAGAATTTTATCAAAATTTTAGTTTATTTCTCTAAACTAAAAATATAACAATTTTACCGTAGGTAACATAAATCTCTCTGCAGATCAATTCTGTTCTTATCTGTCTGTGATCTTTTTCTGTGCTCCTGTTTGTCTGAATCCCCTGATGAATAACCTTTTCTGCCTGACTTTCTGTTCTCCGTATGAGGCATATGTGTATTATTCTCTTTGCAGAAAGTGTAGGTAAAATATGAAAATTGAAGCCACCTCCCCATTCCTACCCACAATGCTCCCTGACCACCTGTTCCAATTGTGCATCCAGAGCAGCTTCTGGAAGTTCCCAGCAGCATTCATATTTAATATTCATGTCAGTCAGAGCTAATCAGAAAAATTTACAATAACAAACTATTATATTATGCAAACCTAATAAAGCTTATCTTATTGGAGTTTGTCCTTTAAAGTAGCATATTTAAGGTGTATACTTTTCTTCCTCTCTTTTTAACTTTTCCTCTCTCCTTCTACCCCTCTCCCCCTCTCCCATTCTGCTTTTGGCTAGATCGGGTATCAAAATAGCATTCTAAAAATATGTATTATAGGAGGATTTTGTGGCCCCCAGGGGCTGTGGCTTTTCCCTACCTATCAATAAAAAGGGACCTCTTTTTTAGGAAGATATTTTGATTGATTTCAGAGAGGAAGGAAGAGGAAGAGAGAGATAGAAACATCAATGATAAGAGAGAATCATTGATCCGCTGCCTCCTGCACAACCCACTCTAGGGATTGAGCCTGCAACCCGGGCATGTGCCCTGACCCAGAATCAAACCGTGACCTTCTGGTTCATAGGTCGACACTGAACTACTGAGCCATGCCGGCCAGACAAAAGGGACCTCTTTTGTGGCTCATCCCTTGATTTTAAGAATTGCCTGAATTTGTCCTACCTAAAAGTTTAACATGTGGAAGCTCTACTATTTTATATCCAATAGCCTTCTAATGACATTTGATTACTTTTGAGTTAAAAAATGAAATGTATGGCAAATAGAGATAAACAATGAGGATAGGGCACATTTAAGAATATGGGATCTTGCCCTAACCGGTTTGGCTCAGTGGATTGAGTGTCGGCCTGTGAACTCAAGGGTCCCAGGTTTGATTCTGGTCAAGGGCATGTACCTTGGTTGTGGGCACATCCCCAGTAGGGAGTGTGCAGGAGGCAGCTGATCGATGTTTCTCTCTCATTGATGTTTCTAACTCTATCCTTCTCCCTTCCTCTCTGTAAAAAATCAATACAATATTTTTTTTTTTTAAAAAAAGAATATGGGACCGTTTGGAGGTCTGGGTGCCTCCATCACTGTATGTCCTACAGCTCTTCCCATGTAAGAGGGAATGAGAAGCTGGAAGGCCTCTGCTGCCTCCCCTTTCTAGTCTACCCCAAAGGGAGCCTCAGTCAGGTGTTTCCTTTCCCCCTGCTGCACAGACACAAATTTGAAGGGAGAGGCTGTGAAGAGAGAGTGGCAGAGAGGGAGAGCTGGGGCAGAGCTCATTTGCATAAACTCCTTCACCGCCCAGTCAGCTGAGGGGAGGGGGGCCGGCTTTTTTTTGTGCCTGTATCTGTGGGGGGCTTCTGGCCTTTTCAACAACCAACCAGCTCTTTCAGGCTCTTTCTCCTCTATCTTTTTTCCTTTATTTTTCTCTCCCAGTTTGCTTCTCTCCAAGTTGTTCTGAAAGCAAAAGTGTCCTGTAATGCAATAGAAAGCTACCCCTATGTTTCTGTTCCATTTGTCCTCCAGGGAGCACAAGATTGGGACATGTAAGGCTTTAAGTGAGCGGGACACTTAGTACTTCACTTTACTGGGCAAAATACATGCCTGGGAAGTGCCACGTTTATATATGTCTGTTGATTTTAGAACACTTCTCAATACACACACACAGGCAGAGGGAGAAAATCATTCACACGCTCCAAAATCATGCTTCCTTTCTTTACTGTGTGTGCAGGTAGACGACCCCTTGTCAGTGTCAGAGCCTACGGGGAGGAATCATTTTTTGCGTGTTCCAAAGCAGAGCTCAGTTGATGTTTTGTTCTGTATGGGAATTTTGAGACATGTTTTCAGAAGGAAAAAAAATAGCTTTCAAAAACTTACATCTTAGGAAACCATTCAACCAGCAGCTAAGTTGGTCTAATGTTTACACTGACCTGAGTACTTTTACTCTATGCATTATGTTAGCTGTTCCAAGAAACCTTGAACCATCAAGATAGGGTTAGTCTTTACAAGTCACATTTTCTGTGAAGTGGCTCCTGGGGACAATCAGCTGTCAGATAAATGCTTCTAAAGGAAGAATTACTGTTTAAGTGAATGTGCCTTCACATGCTGCTGTAGAAGCTGAGGCTCCTGCTAATTTAAGAATGGAACTCTCTAGTATTTTCTAAAGAAAGCAAAAAGAGAGAGAGAGAGAGTGTGTGTGTGTGTGTGTGTCTTTCAGGTTTATTTTAAATAGATTTTTTTTTTGCATTTACTTAAAGGTGCCTTTTTCATGAGGAAGCAGTAATAAAATGATGGGGAGTGAGTGCCGTTTTATTATATCTTTTATGGCCTATTAATTTGTTACCATCTATTCACCTTTGTTGATGAAATTTTAATTTTGCCCTTGCTTAAGCATATTGTGAGAATTGTATAAACTGCTGCTCTCCGCGCCAACAAAAACGTCCTTTTAGAGTGAACAATTGGGAGCTCATTTTATTTCTAGAGCACATTTAAAATATCTTATGAATGAGAGTTGTCAGACATGAAATGCTGTATTAATTAAATCTTTTTCTAGTCTTTTTGCTTCTCCAGTTAAACCCACCCTTTAGAAAAATACATGGCCACCTTAATTATAGAGGAGAAGACAAAAAGTATCCTTCACATTCCTCCGTCTGAATAAGAATAAGAACTCAATTCATCCATATAATAACCCCATTAGCTGCTTAACTCAACAAAGCACATGGGAAAATTTTCAAACAACAATGCAAAAAGTGTAGATCATTTTCAAAGTTTTGTTTTTCTAATGTTCAAGATGATCATATTAAGTAAATCGGATATGTCATAACTAGTAGCTTTAAAGTTTTGTGTCCACATCAACTAATGCATCTTTGTCTCTTCATATCTAGCAACAGTACCATTCCAAAATAGATGATTTGATTGACAACACTGTAAAAGAATTCCTTTCACTGCTAGTTTCAAAGGTAATGTACTATTTGTTCACCTTCTAAAATAAAAATTTAAAAATATTTTCTATTTCTGAGAATTTTTAGAAATATCTGTCTTATGCTTCTATATACCTCATTGAGAAATAGTAGTTTAAAGGATGCAAGAAAAGTTCAAATTTTAAGAAAGTTACAAGCAACATCTGAACACTCTTTCTCAACAATATTTGATGTTTTATTTATAATTAATTTTGGCTTTACTTGCCATTATTATTCTTTTAAAAACAACTCTATTTTCTAGTAATACTTTATTATTTCACATTCATGTTTTCATACAATTTGCTTTATGTCCAGGGTTGATTGCGTAGTGATCAATCCTTCAATGTAATGTGTTTGTTGTGGTATTCCTTTCTGTATGAAATTCCGTATAAAAGTCACAGAAACTTGTGGAATATGGCTTTAACTATATGCTGAAGATTTCCAGTTCTGTCCCTGAGAGGAAGTTTCAACTTTCTAACTCATCAATTATTGCAAAAAGGAACTTAAAAAAGAATACACATTTTACGCTCTGTCACTAAATACATATAGATATAGATATAAATATATAGTTGTATAGGTGTAAACACACACCCCCATATTCTTTTTGATAACCTAGAATATTCCCCCCTGAATTACTCTTAAGAATAGGATGGACAGAGAACAAATCCAACCTAACTGCCTAGATGATGTAATTAATAGTATTTCCAGCTCAACCTGGTGAGATTAATTAGATTAAATTTACTTTTTGGATCAAGTCCATATACTCAGAAGACAACTATTCAACTCAAGTATAAGCTTAGAAGGAATAACACACTATTAGGAGCCATTAGGAAAGTACATTAATATAAGTCATTCTATTTGCGGGGCAAGGGGAAAGAAAACAATGAGAAAAGTAGGGAGAATTCACCGGCATCTGGACTGGGTGTGATATTTTGGAATTTGTCTAAGAAACTTGCCGAGCAAGGTATGTCGTGAGTAAGTCCATGCTGTCAGATACTACCCATCCTTAATTCCGATGTGGATATGCTGGAAAGACTTCTTAGGAGTTATTAGATCAGAGGCTCAAAGAGGAAATGGATTCACATTTGGAAAAAAAAAATGAGGAAGAGACAGTTGCATTTCATCAGAACATTAATATTCCCATTCAGGGAAGGAAACCTGTTTTGTTCCAGTCCATGGTATTCTGGTTCCATGTGGATTTTTAATATTGCTAGTTAGTCCTGATATTACCAAACAAATATGAAGCATCTGCTTATAGCTATCTCTAGCCCCACTCAAAGCAAAACACCCTCCAAAAAAGATCAGTCTTGTTTATGGATGAATCTCTTTTCTGTGGAAGGTTTTATAACTTGCAGTATAAATGATAGCGATATCCCTTGTTTACTTCATGAAATGCAGCTAAAAAGGCAAGAAGTGTATGTGTTTCGAACCACCACGCTATAGCTAGAATCCTCACAAATCACTTCTTAGACTTCGTTTCTACTCTCCATACATGTAGGAAAATGAATCTTACACCCTATTAAAATTCCACAGAAAATTTAAGCCAGCATGCCTTGTGGCCTGCTTTACGTTTCATTCTACCAGTCATTTCAAAATGTTTTCATCTCTCATTGCCTTGAGAGTATGCACGGGGAGGCAAAGTTGGTAATTACCCAGTCAGAGTTGATGTGTTAAATATTATTCCAACAAACCCGGTAAATGGCATCCACAATAAAGGGCAGGGGAAGAAGGAGATGACGGTGTTTCATTCCAACCGGACACCCTTGGGAGAGCAGAGGGCGCAAGGCAGGCCCGTGAGTATTTACATACTCCCTGAGCTGCACGGAGAAAGTTCACAGGAAGCAGTTAAAGACACAGCAACCAAACCCAGCATTTAGCTGGATTTCTTTGGAATCTTGCTGTGTTGTGCAATTAAAAGCCAGATGGGGAAATATATTGTTATTAGTCATAGTCAATCTCGATGCTAATAGAGTTTAGTTTTACAAAAGAATAACCTTCCTGTAGGAACTGCACGGCTCACCTCATTGATCCCAGAGGTGCAGTTGCTGCTCACTGCCGTGTAAGTCCTTGGAGCCATGCCTCCCCAGAGATCGTTTGGGGCTGGGGGAAACCCAAGAACAGGCTCTCCCCTATTATTCAAATGGAAGCAAAGAATGCTGTGACACCGGTCCAGGCGTAGGACTGACTTGGATATAACCCAAGGCTGCTTCATACTCTGAAGAGAAGATGAGCCAGAGAGGCTGCCAAGCAGGGGAACTTCTGCCCTAGGCTCATGTGCCAATGGGCTTCCCAGGTGTCATTGTATCCACCGTTTTTCTGGTACCCTGTGGCTCAGCCCGTGTCACCTTGTAAAGGAAGCTTAGCCATATCCTCCAGTCAGTCATTCTTTCCCTCCTCTAGTTTCAGTTACACTGTTTGCCCGTCTACATTGGCCCTTGACACTTCCAGCCTTGCGTGGTGAACAATTGTATACGTGTCTGTCTCTCCCACTAGTTTGTATGTTCCTGGAGGAAGAGGGCTAAGACTCATATTTTTTTTTATTTTTCATATTAGGTGCTCAGTAAAAACTATTACAACAAAGTGACATTTATTGAGCACCTATTGTGTGCTGGACAAATCACTTATGTCATCTCATTTAATGCTTACAACTCTGTAGTAGGATGGTAAACATCATGTGTTTTGGAGCCAGACCACTTGGGTTGGAAGCCTTGCTCCTCTAACATCAGCCAAATGCCCTAGAAACAGATGGGATTCCAATGCGGAGCTTCTGACTTACAGCCTCAACCCTGTTGTACCTTCCTAGATATCATTCAATTGTATGGAAGCCATTCACTGATGACCAAATTCATTATTACTCCTCATCACTAAACAATCCTAAAGCTGCCCCCGTTAACGTGTGACTTAACATATTTAGGTTTATAGACTTATATAATGGATAGAGATTTAGCTAATTACATCAAGAGGATTAATTCTTTGCATTTATTTCCTATTTTGCCATTCTCATAGTCCTTTCACATAAATCATCTCCACGGATCTTTATACCATTCCTATAACAGGCAGAACAGCTGTTATTTTTTTTTTTCATTTTACTGATAAATACACAGAAGCTAAATGTCTACACTGCTATCTCATAGCCAGAGAGTGGCAAAGCTTCAAATTGAATTCAGATCCTCTGAATCCAACCACGGGGCTCTCGCCTCTGCCTTGCCTTGTTCCTCAGCATGGCTCACATGTGTAAACATAGACTCACTTGAAAACACCGAGAACCAGGTGCTATGCCAGAGCCTTCCACGGTTCAGGTTGGCTGGTAACCATAGCAATTGTCTCTCTCCTTGTGGCAAATGAGATCACCCAGCACACACCGGCTCTTAAGATTTGAGTTACAAGAGACGAGGCATTTTCCACAGAGGGCCATTAAGCTCGGAATTCCCTTCCCCTGGTCTGACATAGCCCTGGAGTATTGGTCTTCTGGGTCTTTGCGAACCACATCAAGTTGAGTTAGCCAGCTGTGATTGGTAAGAAATCCTAATGGGCAGAAGGAAAGTGCTAAATTGACTTTTAGTTGTGAGCAGTTTATAATTTTGTGTTTTTTGCTGTTTGTATCCCTTAGGATAACTAGCCAGCTCTACATAATCCTCATTCTTTAAAAATAAAGTTCAGGTGGCAGTTTGCATGATTTTGTTTCTGTGTTCTTACATCATGTCGCACATGATGTGATGGAGAAACCTATAGGGAAGTTTTTGTTCCTTTTGCATAAACTATTTTGCAGTAATTGACCAGCCACGGAGAAAAGATTATCTCCTGTGCACTCTCGGCGAGCTCTCTAGTCACCAGAGACCAATAAGCTGTGTCCCTCGAACTATTATCACTTTGTTGAAGAAGCTGCTATGTGAACAAAAACCAGCCTTTGTTCACTTCCCTTTTCATGTTTAAAAAACCTTGTCAGTATTTTCCCTTTGGGAGTGTGTAATTTGTCAATAGTACATATTATTTTAGTTCTAAAGAGGAAAGAGGTAGGGTCATAGATCCTTGTTGATATCTCTTATTTATCTTTATGCCAGATCTTAACATTTCCACTCAATGAAAGACATCGCCACATTTTAACTGTTACAGTGTACGTGTCTTAACTTTCATGTCATAGAAATACAGAATTTTAGAAATGTAAAACCCTTTTGAAACTAATTTTAATTTTATATGTCCCCCCCAAACCACACACACACAGACACACACACACTCACACGCACATTCACACACACGTGCACACACAATTTAACTGATGGAGAAAGCCATTGGTACAGGGTTGGCCTGAGCTCACAGAGTAGTAAGTGACAGAATCAGTATATATATATATATATATATATATATATATATATATATATATATATATTCTCCAGCTAAGTTCTTTCTATTGTAGCCTGTAGTGTGTATATCTGTATTAGCTCCCCAACTTCTTTGTAAGCTTTTGAAAGTGGGGTTCATCCTTATATATACAATTATAACTGCTTGCTAAATGCTTATTAACTAATGTCAGACTTCTGTTTAATGTTACAAGAGCCCCAAATGTTACACATCATTATCTGTTCTTTTTTTATTCAACCTCTCCTATACATAGAAAACATTACGGAATGGCGAAGTGATATATGGTAGAAGGAATTTGATTATGCTTGACTATCATTACTTATAACTTATATATGTTTTTCATTGAAGTATAATTGATTTATATTAGTTTTAGGTGTACAACCTAATGATTTGATACTTGTAGCTATTGTGAAATGATCACAGTCTAGTTAACATCCATGCTCATACAGAGTTATAATTTTTTTTTAAATATATTTTATTGATTTTTTTACAGAGAGGAAAGGAGAGAGATAGAGAGTTAGAAACATCGATGAGAGAGAAACATCGATTAGCTGCCTCCTGCACATCTCCCACTGGGGATGTGCCCGCAACCCAGGTACATGCCCTTGACCGGAATCGAACCCGGGACCCCTCAGTCCGCAGGCCGACGCTCTATCCACTGAGCCAAACCGGTTTCGGCCAGAGTTATAATTTTTTATCGTGATGAGGACTTCTAACCATCTATAGTGAAGTTGAAAATTATTTTAAATTTAAAGTTATTTACTAAAGGTTTAAGTTAGTTCAGATATAGTGACCAAACTCTTATTATGTATTATTCTTCTATCTTTAAAAATGTCTGTGTGATTTCCAGCAAATAAAAAGGACCTTAGAATTCATCTTCAAAATGAAAGCGCAAACATTACAAGTCAGCCCCTCAGCTGTCAGTTTATGCTTCATGGATTTCTGTGCTGTGGCAGAAGTTATCCCAGGAATCAGTTGCTCTGTTACTAGTTTGTATGCACAGAAATTTTCTAAATACTCACCATAAACTGTCTATAGTTTATTTCAGTGTTGGAAGGGGTGTTGTCTAAGCTGTCGAGATACGATGAAGGCACTTTCTTTTCATCCATTCTGTCATTCACTGTAAGTATTTGCATGCGTTCTTTTCTGCTGTCTTTTGACTCATCATAGTCCTTATTCACAACTAAGAATATAATTCTCATAATTATCTCTTTTCCACTTAAGGTGAAAGCAGCTGCAAAATATGTTGATGTTCCAGTAAGTATTTTTTATTTGCTTTTTAAAACTGTATGTAATTATTATTTTTTTAAATAATCATGGTTCACTGTGGGTTTATTTCAAATCTTTAAACCAGTGCCATTCCCCCAGGAAGCAGTTTATTTTTCTTAAGGGCTTGCCCTCGTAACAAGGCCTGGCAGGGTTTCTCTGTACTTTTTCTGCTGTAACTTGGGAACTCTTATGGAGGTCAGTTCATCATGAGAACATGTCAGCCCAGTTGCAGAGGGTAGTAATAGCACCCCGGGCTGGGAGAGCAAATGCCTCACACTATTTATAGAAAAAATGCTCACTCTCTCACCCCTTCACATGATAACCATAAATAAAAGGTCTCTTGTAGGGTTAAAGTAACAATAAAGATGAAGCAGCTACATCAGAGGACTAATTTTCAAAACACAAAAGTGTTATAAGTCAGTTTTCATTCATTTTAATATTTAGTTTTTCACAGAATTCTTGAGAAATAATTGTAACCTCTAAATTTGTTAAAAGCTTAAGATCCCATGAGAGGAGATTGTGAAACTAACTTAAGTACAAGAATTCACATGATAAATACAGTCAACAAGTTAGTGCAGCATTTTTAAGTTATTAATCATAACAAAATTAATGTTTGCCTTAAATCCTATTACCACATATGATCAAGGCATAAAATGTTCTGTGTAATCATATATCTTGGCATATGTGCCAGTTTTCAAAGAATCAGCACAAATGAAAAAAAGTTAAAATTAAAACTAGATGGAACATAAATAATCTCATCTTTGGGTAAGACTGCTTGTGCAGCATCGCTCTCTGGATTGTCATTATGAATGTTAGTGGTTTCAGTACTGACAGGCCTTGTAAATGCATAACACTTTATACTGTGAACTAGATGGTCCCCAAATTTATTATTGCTGCTATCCATATATATAAAAGCCTAAGTGACCATCGCAACCGAACAGATGACCGAACAGGCTGTGTGGGATGACCAAACAGGCTGTGTGGGGCGACCAGGCCGGCAGGGGGGTTAGTGAGGGGCGACCAAACAACTGAGAAGCAGGCTGCTTGGGGCGACCAGGCCGGCAGGGGGGTTAGTGAGGGGCGACCAAACAATTGAGCAGCAGGCTGCATGGGGAAACCAGGCCGCAGGGGGTTAGTGAGGGGCGACCAAATGACCAAACAGCAGGCTGTATGGGGTGACCAGGCTTGCAGGAGGAGCAGTTTGGGGCGACTAGGCCGCAGGGGGGGGCAGTGAGGGGTAACCACACTGGCGGGGGGGCGGGGGGGGGCAGTTAGGGTGACCAGGCCAGCTGGGCGGGGCAGTTGGGGGCAACCAGTCTGGTGGGGGGGGGGGCAGTTGGGGTGATCAGGCCAGCGGGGGGGGGGGGGGGGCAGTTAGGGGCAATCAGGCAGGCAGGCAGGTAAGCAGTTAGGAGCCAGTGGTCCTGGATTGTGAGAGGGATTTCCGGCAGTCGGACATCCCCCAAGGGGTCCTGGATTGGAAAGGGTGCAAGCTGGGCTGAGGGGATCCCCCCATGCACGAATTTCGTGCACCGGGCCTCTAGTCTATAATAATAAAAGTGTAATATGCTAATTAGACCAGACGTCCTTCCAGACTACCTTCCAGACAAAGCCAGGGCTGTGAGGGAAGCCCAGGTTCCGGGTACCAGAGGGAAGCCAGTGCCAGCAGCCAGAGAAAGGAAGGCCTACTCTTTCATGAATTTCGTGCATCAGGCCTCTAGTGGCTCTTATAAATGGACAGTTTAAATGAATAGACCATCAGCTTTATTGCCTTTGCTTGGGGTTTCTTTGGAACAGGGATTTCTATTTTATGAATGATTCCCAAAGAAGTCGTGGTGTACTCCTTTCTTGTACCAGGAATCAGAAAATCACTATTGAGCAAATAAGCAGAAATAATCAGTTGTGTAGAGTTTTGCAAAGCAGCATCACAAAAGAAAGAAAGAAAGAATTAAGGAAACAGTTGATATTTACCTTAAAAAGAAAGACAAGTAATCACTGGAATACACAAACTTCATTGGAATTCCTAACACGTTTTATAATATCGTTTTGTTTTTATTTTGAATTATTAATGGAATGGAACACCATAATTATTCCTGTTCTTAGAGCTCTGAAGTTCTTAATTTGACCCTCTACTAGATCTGTTAGACCCCACAGTGGTTCTCAACCTTCTGGCCCTTTAAATACAGTTCCTCATGTTGTGACCCAACCATAAAATTATTTTCGTTGCTACTTCATAACTGTATTGTTGCTACTGGTATGAATCGTAATGTAAATATCTGATATGCAGGATGGTCTTAGTCAACCCCTGTGAAAGAGTCGTTCGACAACCAAAGGGGTCGTGACCCACAGGTTGAGAACTGCTGCCCTAGAACTTCAGAGGTGAAAGTTACACAAAGTGGTTCATTCACTCTCCTTCTAAATGCAGAAACCGCCTCCCCTGATGTCCCTCACAAACATTCATTGAGGCTTTTAAATGTTTTAAGTGATTGCAGACTCACCATAAGGCAGCCTCCTCTTATGTATAATGAGTTGAAATTCTGTAGCTCTCTGACTTCAGCCTTGCTTCTCATCCCTCTTTTGTATGACAGCCCTTCAAATATTTGATGATAATTATCACGCCTCCTCTTCCCAAGAGATACTCAAAGGGATATATTACCTGAGGAATTATTGTTTTCTACATTAAACATCCTCAACTTCTTCACTGAACTCACTAATTAAATGTTTATTGAGCAAGTACTAAGTGCTGGGCCCTGGACATTCATAATGCCCACAAGCTGTTCAGTGTTAGGGATGAAAGAGATAGACAAATAGAATATGAATGCAGCTATAGCAGTTGTACTCATCATGGGAGTCACTCTCTAGATCAGCAGTTCTCAACCTGTGGGTCGCGACCCCTTCGGGGCTCAAACGACCCTTTCACAGGGGGCGCCTAAGACCATCGGAAAACACATATATAATTACATATTATTTTTGTGATTAATCACTATGCTATAATTATGTTCAATTTGTAACAATGAAATTGGGGGTCACCACAACATGAGGAACTGTATTAAAGGGTCGCAGCATTAGGAAGGTTGAGAACCACTACTCTAGATGAATCCCAGTTTACCAATGTCACTATTAATCAAGCTGGCCACCTCCCTGCTCCTAGCAGAGTTTACTGAACTATACATGTGGTCTGGCCATAGCGGATTACTAAGGAAAGAGCTTCTCCCTGAATCTGGACATTATACCTCTCTTATTGATGCCTCTGAATATTAACTTCAAAAGCTATGAAGGGCTGTTGACTGTTAATGTTTTTTATGCTAAAAATCCAGGAACTTTGCCGCCCTGGAGTAGTCTTTTAAGGAGAACCTTATGAGAAAAAAAGAACACTGGCTCACCTTTCACAAAAATTAACTCAAATCTGATTTAAAAACAACAGCCTACCTGTAAAATGCAAACTACAAAACTTCTAGAAGAAAACATAAGGGAAATATGGGTGGCCTTTGATTTGGTGATGATTTTTATTTTTTTTAAATATATTTTATTGATTTTTTACAGAGAGGAAGGGAGAGAGATAGAGAGTTAGAAACATCGATGAGAGAGAAACATCGATCAGCTGCCTCCTGCACATCTCCTACTGGGGATGTGCCCGCAACCCAGGTACATGCCCTTGACCGGAATCGAACCCGGGACCCCTCAGTCCGCAGGCCGACGCTCTATCCACCGAGCCAAACCGGTTTCGGCTGGTGATGATTTTTTTAGATAGAACACCAAAAACATCCATGAAAAAAAAATCATAAGTTGGACTTAATAATTGATTGCTCTGCACTGGTAAGAAATGAAAAGCCACAGACATATATTTGATGAAGGACTTAGATCTAAAATATACAAAGAATGGTTCATACTCACCAATAAGAAAGCAAGCAACCAATTAAAAATGGGTAAAATCTGGGAACGGACACTGCAACAAAGAAGTATGGTTAACAAATCATCATATGAAAAGATGCTCAACATCACTTGTTAGTAGGGAAATGCAAATTAAAACAGATACCACTACACACCTATTGGTATGGTTAAAATTTTAAAACTAGCAGTAGTAAAATGTTGACAAGGATGCAGAACAATAGGGACTCTCATTTATTGCTGGTGGAAATGCCAAATGATGCGGGCACTTTGGGAGACTGGTAGTTTCTTATACAGCTAACCAGTCTTACTGTGCAGCTTGCCACTTGCGCTCTGCTCTTAGGTGTTAATCTGACTGAGTTTTTAAAGTGTCCACACCAAAACCTGCACACAGATGTTCATAGCAGCCTCATGAATAATCAGCAAAAATTAGAAGCAACCAAAATGTCCTTCAGTAGCTGAATGGTTATATAAGAAATGGCATACTCATACCATTGGAATACTAATTCGGCAGAGAGAGAAAAAATAGCTACCAGGCCAGGAGAAGACCTGGATGAATCTTAAAGGCATGTTGCTAAGTGAAAGAAGCCAGAGAACGCTGCACACTGTACAATTCCATTTATATCACATCCTAGTAAAGGTTAAACTGTAAAGATTTTAAACAGATTCATGGTTGCCATAACTTCAAGGTCAGGGAGGGTGGGAGAGGTGAAGCCCAGGGGACTTTTTGGAGCAGTGAAGCTAGTCCAAAGATCTATGACATTATACATTTGTCAACACCTACTTGTACACCACAAAGGTTAGACCTCAATATATGCAAATTTAAACATTCAATTAGGATATCCTGGGATCCCAGGATGGAAAAGAGACAGTGATAAAATAAGCTAACTAACTCTGTTGCAAATGTGTTGAATGACGTCACTGAGAAAGATGGAGGAAAAGGTTTTGATCTGAGTAACTGGAAATGAGTGGAATCTGTAAAAATAAAAGAAAAAGGAATTGTGCATAAGTGCTATACTCTAGCTGATAAAGTGTTTTCCCACGGGTTAACAATTCAGAAACCATTATACATGGACACTGGAACTGAACAATTAAGTAAAGGGATGGTGGTTGGTGGGAGCCGAGTTTCTCACTGTTGAAATGAGAGGCTGGAGACAAGCAAGTAGAGGCTAGAATGATCCCTGTGCTGATGAATTAGAGTTGGAGACATTAGTATGAACTTGGCTTTAGCTTAATATAGATAGAGCCGGTTACATGTAGAAATAGTTTTAGATATATGTATATGCATGGGTTGCTTTCCTATTGTTGAGTATATACACATCTATTCCTTTGGTTTTTGTTAGTGAGAAAGCCTAGAAGCAATGATACCCCAGTAGCAACAAACACACCTAGTGCCCAAATCTTGCTCTCTAATCCCCAGTAAAATGATCCAGTACTCCTTTTAGAAATGGTTGCTACCAGGGACAGGGACAGGAATTATACAAGATAAGCTTGGAGCATCTTATGGTGACAGAAATTATGAAAGTATTTAAAGTGCACACACACATACACACACACACAACCCGGCTGGTGTAGTTCAGTGGCTGAGCATCAACCCAGGAACCAAAAGGCCACCGGTTCCATTCCTGGTCAGGGCACTTGATCCCCTGTGGGGGACATGCAGGAGGCAGCTGATGTTTCTCTCTCTCTATCCCTCTCCCTTCCTCTCTCTCTAAAAAGTCAATAATGGGCACTACGGGTGTGATGTGGAGTCCAGGATCTTCGTTGAAGTTCCACCTCTGCCCCCTGCTTGCCCTCTGCCCCATGGGCTTCCCTTTTCCCATTTGCGCAGTGAGCATGCGTCTAGTCCCTGTGCTGTCCCCCTCGCTGGGTTCTTAGGGGGATCCGGTGTGGGTGTTAACAGGAAAGTGCTTTGTAAACGAAAAGCACTGTGACAGTAAGTGGGGCTGGCATCGCTCCTACCTGGCTTGGTGTTTCTTGTTCCCATGCATTTCTCTGCAGTTTCCCTTCTTCAGAACAGGAGCATTTTCCAAAGGAAACATTCTTTTCTTTCCACAGAGTAAAAAATGTTAGATTGGTTTTTTTATTTAATTCTTTTATTTTAGATTAAGCGCCTTGCATATATTAAGGGTGACTTTGAAAGGCACAATTGGCCAGTTCATTACAGTAGTGTTTTCCCTACTTTCTTTGCTTTACTGCTTCTGATATTGTTTATTACTTACATAAGGCCGCTCGAATACTCGGTGCCTTACTTCAGAATGTGAGGCAGGCAGAACCCAGGGAAAGGAGCACCGGCCCCCTGGGACATGCGCCCGGAGAGGGAGTGGTGTACGCCAGGCCCAGAGGAAGGGCCTCCCTGTGATAGGAGTGGGGGAGGTGTGCACTGTGCTTCCTACAGGAGCCTTTTGCTTCTCTCACTTACTCCTTTGTGTTTTGTATGTTTGACTCGTCTCTCTCACATAAGTTCAATCCATAGGCTACCCCTGGAACCGAACATTCTAGCATCCTCGGGTCTCCCTGAAGCCAAAATCTGAAAGGTTCCAAATTGGGACTCAGTCGATCCGAGTCAATATACAGTTTCAAAGCCAAATGAAAGAATACCCACAGCATTTCAGTTTCACTTCGGAGCCTCAGTGCAGTTTTGTAGTTGACATTATAACAACCGTAGATAGATGACAGAAAGGTTAGTGAACACTATTGTAAGCTGATAGATTCAGTACCTTCGTCTTCGATATAACCATCACTCATGAAAACAATAGGATAAAGCTAGTATGTGATACACATATTAGCATGCCCCTTGTTTGGTTCTCTTGTATCAGTAGCTATTTCTCTAAATCTGAAATGTTAGTTATTCTTGCTATATATCAGAAATAGCAAAAGAGATACTAAATGCTCATAGTCTCAAATGGCCAAGGCACAGAAAGATTAAAATTGAACCCCTAAATCTCAGTTGAAAATCAACCTGCCTCTTTTCCGTAAGTGTTGGAGGCTAATATCTTAAGCTGTCATTCAGAATTCCTTTTTTTTTAAGATTTTTTATTGATTTTTAGAGAGAAGGAAGAGAGAGGGGGAGAGAGAGAAACATCTATGTGGGAGCAACCATCTATCGGCTGCCCCCCATCAGGGATTGAACCTGAAACCCAGGCATATGCCCTGACCATGAATCAAACTGGCAATCATTTGGTGCACAGGACAACACTCAACCAACTGAGCCATATGAGCCAGGGCAGTATTCCTTTTAATATTTAAAATAACCTGCTCCTATGAATGCATAAACTACCTCACTGCTTAGAAGAAATTGTGTGAAATATTCATGTGAATGTTAAGAATGAATTCAATATGACTACCTAAGTTATAGGAGCATTCTAGCAGACTCTGACTTCAGATACTCTTATAGATAGCATTATGGTAGGAATCTGCTTTTTACTGACTATATTCACAGAAGATCCTTATCCAGACCAAGAACTCTGGAGTAATGGAACTCCTCTCCTTGAAAATGTGAGACTGAACAAAATGGACACATTCAAAACACACACGTTACGTGCCCCATGTCTAAAAGATGTTTTCAAAAGGATCTGGATGCCAGTGTCTTTAATTCAGAATTTTCTTCCTAATTTGGAAACAAAATGCATCATAGTGTTAATTAAAGGAATTTTAAATACTTTGAATTTAACAAAGAGAAAGGTGACTTCATGGCTGCTTCACTACTGGAAATAATATTTTGGGATCTTTCTAGAGAATAATGAGAATTTTTTTAATTCATTGTTTTAAAAAATAAACTACTATTAAATAATCTTGAAGACATTATATCCTTGTGAATTTTTCTTGTGAATTGTTTACATTTCTTCCCTTCTCCCCTCACCCCTTTTGTGAATTATTTCTTTTCCTGGGCTTATATAATTTGTAAATTGGCATAAATCTAGTTAAAGGTTTCAATTCTGTGTTTTTCCTTTTGCTGTTCTGTGTGAATACAATATAATTTTCAGCTTTGTAGCAAACATAAAATATATATATTTTTACAACATAATCCTCATAGCTATACTCAAAACCGCCTATTATTTTTAAGTATTTGAGAACATATAATTTATTTAAACTGCTCCAAATGCTTTTGAAAAGCTTAACCTTAAGAGCAGTTTTACTCATGTATAAAAATATAGATATTGCCCTAGCCGGTTTGGCTCAGTGGATAGAGCTTCAGCCTACAGACTGAAGGGTCCCAGGTTCAATTCCGGCCAAGGGCACATGCTCGGGTTGTGGGCTCGATCCCCAGTAGGGGGCGTGCAGGAGGCAGCCGATCAATGATTCTCTCTCATCATTGATATTTCTATCTCTCTCTCCCTCTCCCTTCCTCTCTGAAATCAATAAAGAAATATATTTAAAATATATATATAGAGAGAGAGATTCTTGCATAAATGTCAAAGTAATAAAGGATATATTAGCAAAAGAAAAAATATATTTTTAGCAAAACCTAGAATAGGTTATGTGTTTGTAGCACTAGGTCCCATGTTCCTGATGATCAGTTATAGACTTTCTGAATCTAAAATGCTAGACTGACATATAACTTGTTCCTATGACAATTTCAACTTGAGAAGACATACGGATGTTTTAAATCTTGCAAGATTTGTTTTTTTCCAAAGGGTAATAGTATTTTCTTTCCAAAGCAGGCAGATTATCCTAAATCAGAATATCACAGTTTCGCTCTCCATTGGTTCTTCAAGGCAAGCTTTTCTAAGTTGTGAGAAGTGCACTTTTCATTTAAGTAGATTATACTGTAGCTTCTAGTTAATCTTTGAGACTAGAATAGTATATTTTTAAAATGTGCCTCCTTGTTAAATAGACACCATGACAGTGTTTGCACAGTGTATCGTTAACCTCCAGTGGAAGGTTAAGCGGCTGCCTCTGTATTTAAATCTGTTGCTGTGAGAAATGACTGGCAGTGTTGCACCCACCTACAGGGAAATGGGGGGAGATCAGACTTGCACCTGTGGGATTAGGTGTAGCAGCAGGAAGCAAGAGCATTTACAGCATATAATTAACAAGGATTTTTTTCTCTTTTTTTAAAACAGCATGTTCACCGCACTAGGTGAGCTAGTGATTAACAGTTGAAAAAAAAGTTGCTGGAGTCTGCACCCCTACTTACACTCCTTCACTCACCGGTGCATTCTATTACTTTTGTAGCAGTCAGAGGAACTCGCCTCGCCACCCTTCATTTCCTTCACTATGTATTGATTTCTTTGTGCTCATGGAGAATTTTTCTAGTTGGTTTTTTTATGTGTGTGTGTGTGTGTGCCCTTTTAGTGCAGTTTTGTTAGCCAAATTCTGTTTTCTGAATCAAATTAGAAGTAACTTAGGGACTCCTATTTGATTTAGAAACGACTGCCCTAATGTTTATTAGGTGGGAAAGTTAATGCATAGTGATCTGTGGCTCTCAGCGGTTCAGATGGGAGCATGAAAAAAAAAAAAAAGCATTTACTCTCTCTAAGTGGTATTTAGTACCGAGTGTGCTTGCTGGGTGGCTTTTAATGGTTATTTCCTCATCTTCATTAGGAAAACTATAATTTAATTACCAATATAGAAAGGATTCGTAAACATAGCTCTCTAGAATAAAACTTCTTGATACAAACTCATCCACATGCACAGCGGTTAACATTTCACAGCTGCCCCTTCGCTGAGGTCGGTGGGCAAGTTTGGTGGGCAGCCACCAGCGCCAGAATTTGTAGCGATATTCTGTCTCCGCGATGTTGTCATGTGCTTTCTTTTCATTTACACCCAAAAAGACAAAAACTTAACGGAATGTGTTCAGTTTGTTGTTGCTGTTGTTGTTGTTTTTCAACTCAACTTCATTTCCTAACAAGATAGCATGTAATTATGGAATTAGATCCAGTGACTTCCAAAGTATGTAAATCTTGCTGCCATAAAACAGTCTTTGCACGAAGGAGCCGCTGAACCAGCGATAATGTCTTCTATCCAAACACATTTGTCCTATAAGTAGAAACTGTTTAAAAGGAAAATCACATCTTTTCAGCAGTTTATCAGAGATAATTACCCTTCACACAGCAAAGGAAGGAGAAAGTGTTTTTAAAGAACTATAATTCTAATTGGCAAATGTCACCAGCTGTTGCAGCTACTCTTACTTGTGTGTATTCTTTTAATGAATATATCTCATGCCACAAGCCACATGAAAATATATTCACTAGGTGTGAAATTCCCATATGTCAAAGTTTCAAAACTAGGTAAACAGCTCAAAGAGAAAGGAAAAAAAAAATAATGCTAATGAGGACCGTAAGAATTCTAGGTTTGTTTTCCAGGCAAGTTGATCTTAATTTGCCAAAAGGGGAGAAAATGTAATTTCAGAAAGAAAAACACAGAAACACTTACTTTGTTGAAATAAACTTTTAAGTTAGCATTACCTCACACTCTCAACCAGAGATTCTCATTTCCTTAGAAAGTCGTAGAATTTTCTCAGCTCACAGATGTCTGTATTACATGCCTGGGGTCTGCCAAAGAGAATAGTGTTTCATTTTCTCTTGGGCCTAAGCTATAAATGGTTAGTTTTAGATGGTAGAAGATAAACTCTTCCTGGACAGTGTTTCATGATGTCTAATGTTATCTTGAAAGTGATCAAGGAGATAAAAAAATACCTTAGAATCTACGGCAAGTGTTTAAAGCCATTATTCTCCAGTCCTCATGGCTATGACTTAGTTTCCAGTGAGTGAGCCTGATGGGTCAAGTGGTTGACTAGGTTCAACTTCCACGCATACTCTTCCTTTGAAAGACAGAAATGAAAATGGGGTTGGTGGGAGGAAATGGTGGAGAAGGCAAGCCTCCTGTATGTATATATTCTTGAACTGCTACTTTACAGGGCTGTTCCCAACCCCTCAGTATCATATGCATCATAGCATTTTGTTCTCGGCACCTGCCTGCAACTCCAACACTGAGCTAATGTGTTATTATGTATAGAAAATTGTTCTCATGTCATTTTCATCCTACAGTGGTGTGTGTTCTGAATTTTTTCCTTTTTGGTATCTTGACAAAGTTTGAGGGCATGGACAGAAGCACTTATGAATGAGTTGTCCTCACATATTTATTGGTAGTCAGTAATCTTTACGAATCACCCTGCCTCTTCATTGGAAAAACTGATATATAAACACCCGCACACCACAGAAGAAAGCAACCTAGGTTTCGCTTGATTGTCCTTGTAGTTATTTCAACTTTTAAACATTGCTTATGAAAATTATGCAGGAAAATAGAGAAGGAATGAATTTGGTAACTTGCTGCCAATATGCTTGGAATATAATTACCTACATTGTCAATAGAAGCTCTTGAAGGAAAGACATTTGTATAGCTGTTTCAAATTATAACTGAAAACTAATTTTATTATATCAGGGTTTTGTTTGAATGGATCCTTGAATCTGTGTGGTGCATATTTCCCTTTAGGCTAAATAGAAAAGCAGTAAAAACTTGTGATGCTCATTACCAAGAAATAACTTTGTTACCAAAAAAATCAAAATTTTATTAATGAGATATGCTACTTGCCTGTAATGTATCCTGGATAAGAGATAGGGAATTTTATCATTGTATATAATATATGCTCCCCCCCCCCAAAAAAAATTAAGTGGTAAGAACTTTTCTTCATTTTAAGGAGAAGGCACTACCAACTGTCCTAACATCACTCAGATGTATACCTTGAGTTATTTTTCCACAGCATATGCCTCATTTAACTATTAATGTTTAATAAGTTAAAACCTTATTAAATATTACTTAATAGTTAAATCATCCATATCTTCTCTCACCTACTTTCCTTGCAGTACTTACTTTTGCAAAATGAGTTTGTTTATAGAGGTCACTAGAGGCCCGATGCACAAAATTCATGCAAGAGTAGGCCTTCCTTCCCCTGGCTGCCAGCACCAGCTTTCCTCTGGCACCCGGGACCCAGGCTTCCCTTGAAGCCCTGGCTTCATCCGGAAGGATGTCCAGTCTAATTAGCATATTGCGCTTTTATTATTACAAATAAGTGCATTCTGTGGATATGAAATGATGCAAGACTAACTTATTTGGCATCAATTCTATAATTTAGTTATTACTAATGCCATATACTAATTGAATAAGTAAATCAACATAGGTTATTACTCAACCCCAGGAGTGAATCATACAAATAAACATTTTTATTAACTGTTCAGCTATGTGAAACTCAAGGAAGAACTGAAGTCTAGAAGGAAAACTCTTGAGGAGCCTTCAGGTTTTGTCCCTTCCTCGTACTGATTTTATAGCAAGAAGGAATCATATTAACTGCCCTATCTCCTCTAACTCCAAATGTTGGATAACTCTGGAAAGTTATCCAATCCACACCTTTGGATCTTTATCAATACTCTTATCGCATTTCTAAAATAAAATAAAACCTTGAGATAGTGTCGATAAATGTAAATTAATAGAAGCAATGGATAAACTCAAAATTTTGCGTTATGTTTCATTTTGTAATGCATTAAATGTTTTTTGCCCAGTATCTTCCTAGTAAGGTTTTATTCAGGTTAGTAAGAAAATTTATTTTGTATTCCTTAAGTACCCATACTTGAGGAAGGCAACCAAGGAAAGCTAACATATTTATTTTATTTTTTAAAATATATTTTATTGATTTTTTACAGAGAGGAAGGGAGAGGGATAGAGAGTTAGAAACATCGATGAGAGAGAAACATCAGCTGCCTCCTGCACACCTCCCACTGGGATGTGCCCGCAACCAAGGTACATGCCCTTGACCGGAATCGAACCTGGGACCTTTCAGTCCTCAGGCCGATGCTCTATCCACTGAGCCAAACCGGTCAGGGCAACATATTTATTTTTAATAGATGTGGATACATCTCCCAAAGATGATGGAAAACAAATTGTATTTGAAATTAGAAAATGATTATTGCATGTGGGAATTTTTTGAAAAAGTTATTCATTTGTCCTGCTTGGCATATTTGCCTTTTAAGATAGTCTTTTTTTAAAAAAAAAAATTATCATCCAAGGATAAATTTCTATTGATTTTTAGAAAGAGGGGGAAGGGGGGAGAGAGGGAAGGAGGGAGGGAGAGAGAGAGAGAGAGAAACATTGATGTACGCAATAAACATTGATCAGTTTCCTCCCCTATGTGCCTGGCTGGGGATAGAACCCACAACCTATGTATGTGCTCTGACAGGGAGTCAAACCCACAGCTTTTTTGATGTACTGGATGATGTTCTCACCAAAGGGTCAAGATAGACATTTTAAATATATATATCTAGTTTACAACCAATGATATTTCTAATCATTTTAGTAATGATGAATAACTATGACCTCAAGTTATAGACATCAGTGATAAACGTTCATTTACTTTAATTGTGGAGTTTACTGAGGGTGCTCACTGTTCATTTGGGCTTGAGCATATTTTTCTGGAGCAGTTTTTGAAATGATTAGTGAATGATTTCCGGGGTTGTGATTAAATATTTTTGCAATTAAGGTCTGATATTCTTTTCTTCGCCATGCTTTTCCCTCACCACAGAAACCAGGAATGGATCTGGCAGACACCTATATTATGTTTGTTCGGCAGAATCAGGATATTCTTCGAGAAAAGGTCAATGAAGAAATGTATATAGAAAAGTTGTTTGATGTAAGTAACTACTCTGCAAGGTGTGCTGGCATTACAGATGCTCTGAAGGGAAAGTTGCCTTTTGATGTGTTGGCAAAGCAGACTCTTATATATATATATATATATATATATATATATATATACATAATTTTTAAATAAAATATATATTTTATATATATATTTTTTAAACATATATATATATATATATTTTTTAATGATTTCATAGAGGAAGGGAGAGGGAGAGAGATAGAAACATCAATGATTAAAGAGAATCATTGATCGACTGCCTCCTGCCCACCCCACACTGGGGATCAAGCCTGCAACCTGGACATATGCCCTGACCAGGAATCAAACTGTGACCTCCTGGTTCATAGGTCAGTGCTCAACCACTGAGCCATGCTGTCTGGGCTAGACCCTCCTTTTTTGATCCTTTTACTTTCATGCAGCTAATATCATTGACAATTTTAATTCTTTGCTGATGGAAACCTTAATTGGCTTCTCTTTGCACATGAAAACTGTCACTGTTAGAATGAGCGACTCAAAACCCTTCTGAAGTGAATTTTAACAAGCGAGATGATCATCAGTTTACCACTGTGTCCAGCGTCATTTCACTGGCCTCTGCAGTGCTCCATAAACAGGATCCGATTGTAATGGATGTGGGCCTGCCCTAAAAGTTGTGTTAAGTCAGTGAAATACTCTTCAGTTAAACAAAGAAATAAGCCGCAGTGAAGGCACGTACCTGCCACTGCTGTTTGTTGAACGTTTTGACCTTGACTGACAGTGCTGATGTGTGCTAACGGGTATAATAGTGCAGCTTTGTCAGTAGGAAGGTCTTCACTGACGCACAACAGCTCCTAGAAATGGGGGATTGGGACTTTTTAAAAAATATATTTTTATTGATTTCAGAGAGGAAGGGAGAGGGAGAGAGAGACAGAAACATCAATGATGAGAGAGAATCATTGATTGGCTGCCTCCTGCATGCCCCACTCTGGGGATCAAGCCCGCAACTCAGGCATGTGCCTTTGACCAGCATGGAACCAGAGACCCTTCAGTCCGCAGGCCTACACTCTATCCACTGAGCCAAACCGACTAGGGAGAGGACTGGGACTTTAAATCTCATGATCCTTGAGCCATTTCTTGAATATCTGTAAAGGAGACTAAGAGAGCAGTCCATTTCAGTAACAATGTTGTCATTCATCTGTAATTATTCACAGTCAGTCCAAAGGAAATGCTACTTTGCTTGTGACATAACTGTCTGTTCGCCACAAGGCTGATTCTGAAATGTAAGATTCGCTTTGAATTGTATTTATTTATGTACATCTCTGCATTTTAGAAATGCTTTTCTGGCAGTTTCATTTAATTATGCGAGCTACGGCAAATGTTTTCATAACAGCAATTCACGGGCTTCGTGGTGACACGTCAGCTGTGGCACTTACGGAAGGTCCTGCTACGTCATCGTCCCGCCCTGTTCTGCCCTGTCAGGGTCTCTGTTTGTCAGATTGGGTGGTCAAAACGAGTCTTCTCTTTCATGCTTTATGTGTCTAGCCTGTACCCAGGCTGTTTTACAATAAAAGTATCATCTGTTTTAATAAGCTAAGTGTTAATATGTGTGAAAAGAATGATTTCCTAAAAGCTTTGATGCCCTGCAGGGGTAGAAAAATTGTCATCCATCCAGCTGGCTCTTTTACAAAATACTGAAACCATATTAGCAACTTCTGCTTCCATTTGGTCTTGCTTTGAATTTACAAACATATGCTTCACTTCCTAGTTCTCTTACTTTTTTTTTTTGCTTATGTGGTAATTTTCAAAAATGTGAAACAGAAGAGGAAAGTTGAATTACTGTTATTCCCTTTATGTTTCTTTTTAGTCTAGCTAAAGCACATAGTCTGTGGTGAAGAAGGGTAGAGTCATTCTGGAAATAGGCCATTGTAAGCGTGTGTGTGTGTGTGTGTGTGTGTGTGTGTGTGTGTGTTCTTAGCATCTTCAATTTGTTGTCTTGGTGACCTATTTATTGCAAAGCTTGCTATCACTTCATAACTTTATAGAGGTAGAATTCTTTATCTATAATGATATTCCCCACTTCAATTCCACTTTATTCGCCAAACTTCTTTTGAAGACTGTGTTAACACTAACAAATGAAACTAACTAAAGTGGACACAAGAAAGCCAACTTTAAAATGATGTGCTATTTACTTGTCCCAGCTATAGATGGTTTCCTCTCAGTGCCTACACACCTGACCTGGCTGTGGGTTTGCTTCTGAAAGGAGCCCTGGACAAGCAATCATTCTGGTTTGGGTTGGGAAGGTTCTGCCATTTTGCAAACCCTCCGTAGAACATTGGACTTGTTATTTGTAAAATAGTTAAATGTTCTTAAACGTTCTAATATTTTTAAGTTTCACATTTTCATTATTGTAATTAAAAAATAAAATAGACTCTAATTCTATTGGTATGTCATCAAGAATAACATGTACAAGGGGGGTACTAAGAGCCCCTAATTAGCCAAGACTGAATTCGCCTCAATTGCAGTTAGTAAATGAGAGGTTATCAAGTATGTGTTGAAAGGTAGTGTAAAATGTGTATCTTAAGCAACAGATCATTACTGAGAAACATTATATAATTATTGGAAATCCACGTGGCTGGAGCTTAAAATAATATTGTTCAGTGTTAAGAAACAGTTGAAAATAATGACCCTATAAATACTGTTAGCAACATTAGTCTATTACAGATAAAAGATTGAAGAGAATAATTTTATTCAGGCATCATGACAAACTTTTGATATTCTAATTAAAGTACCTTCTGAGTACCAAAGGAAATTAATCCTCTTAACACACCCACGTGTACACACACACACACACACACACACACACACCAAATCCTGAGATGTTAAAACTAATAGTATCCTTTGAAGATCAAAAAAAAGTTGATAATATGCCCTACCTGGTTTGGCTCAGTGGATAGAGCACAGCCTGAAGACTGAAGGGTCCCAGGTTTGATTCCGGTCAAGGGCATGTACCTTGGTTGTGGGCACATCCCCAGTAGGGGGTGTGCAGGAGGCAGCTGATTGGTGTTTCTCTCTCGTTGATGTTTCTGACATTCTCTCCCTTCCTCTCTGTAAAAAAAAATCAATGAAATATATTTTTTAAAGTTAATAATAGGACAAATATCAAGACATTCTACTTCACTCCATAAGTGGTTAAACTTATAAAACACTTTTGCTTAAAACAAATGACTTCAAAAATATATAAATAATTTATGGCAGCCCTATGCTGTTAATAGAAGGAACCAACTTCAATTAGGTACATCCCTAATCTTTTCAAATTATCAAAAAGTAATAATAGCCTTAGCTATCACCACTACTATTCTGGGGTACCTCCTGGTACATGTGCGGGGTACTTTACCTATAGCAGTGATGGCGAACCTATGACACGCGTGTCAGAGGTGACACGCGAACTCATTTTTTTTGGTTGATTTTTCTTTGTTAAATGGCATTTAAGTATATAAAATAAATATCAAAAATATAAATCTTTGTTTTACTATGGTTGCAAATATCAAAAAATTTCTATATGTGACACGGCATCAGAGTTAAGTTAGGGTTTTTCAAAATGCTGACACGCCGAGCTCAAAAGGTTGGCCGTCACTGACCTATAGTATCATTTCTAACCTATAGGCTCTATGCCATCATCTCCATTTTACCCTCATTTTCCATCTAAGGAATCTCCCATTCAGAGAAGATAAGTGACGTAAGTGTTGAATCAGACTTTAAAACCTTGTGTCTCTAGTTTCAACATCCATGCTATGTCTACCATAATTCATTACTTACAAAATTTGAAATGATCAACGTGTTGTGGAAAGAGGGTTAGACCAGAAATACAGAAACCTGAATTTCAGCCACAGTTGTTCCATTAATTGTCTGAGTGAATTTTAAGAAGTTACGTCACCTGTGTAAGGCTGAGTATAGTTAGTACACATGAACTAAAAAAGTTGGTCTAGAATCCCAGATGATTTCTGAAATCGCTTCCAGATTTTAAACCATCTAAATTAAATTAGTTCTAATTTTAGAAATGACTAACATTGCTGTGTTGTTCGCATGCCAGGTCTTCCACCCCTAAGATTAGCAGTTGTTTTTATTTTATTTTTTGGATTTTTTTTGTGAGGATATATTTGAGAGAGAGAGAGAGAGAGAGAGAGAGAAAAGCATTGAGGTGAGAGAGAAACATCGATCGGTTGCCTCCTGTGATTTGAATGGAACCCACAACCTTTTGCAGTATGTGAGGACTCTCAACCAACTGAGCCACCGGCCCAGAGTAGCAACTCTTAATATTTTCTGTGATGACCAGGTGAAAGCAGGGAATCCCACACAAGCAGCAAGAGCAAGTGCAGTGGATAAGAAGGTAGAAAAGAGATTCTATATAAAAAAAATCTGTGCCATCGGACATTCTATGTATCTGCCACCATGGTCTGAATCCCAGATTTGGAAAAGAGTTGGAACTCACATATTCTGTATTCATGCTAAGTGTTTCTGAGTGACCAGAATATTTTAAACAGAGGCTGTCTCTGCCTCTCTAGTAACCACTGGTACACATGCTATGGTAAGCTTAAAATCTACATGCTAAATTTACTTTTTCAATTTAAAAAAAAGTATCTGGGTAAGATAAATCTTTAAGGAAGTTTTTCTGTAGTGGGAGAGATAAGGGATTCACCATAAGGTTGTTCCGCTTTGTAGGTGATCTCTCTTACCCCGTGTCCTTTTTTTTCCTTTTAATATAAAATGTCAATGTCAGTATAGTAAAACCTCAAAATAACGGACTAAATCAGGCGAGGGGCTGTCCGTTAAGGCCGAAAGTCCATTATATAGTAAAAGTAGGTTTTCTGAACGCATATGTTAAAAATTGACAAGTTGGTTCATTTACCTGTTTTTACTTATGTTGACACATTTGTGTAATTAAAATTAAGTATGAAAGGTTTATTTCACAGCAGTTTTCTGTATGCATTGCTGTGATGTTAAATTTACACTGAATAGATGTAGTAAATGTACACAGGTCAGAGGGGCAGGTTTGGGGCACTTTAGTCAACCCCTCGGTGTTGTAATATTCTCAGGCGCATTCACCAGTCTCAGTGAGTCACCAAGTGCACGGGCTGGGGTGAGGCATAGCGCACGTGGGAGCATTGGCCGCAGGTGTTAAAACTGCTGCAGAAAGTCATGCCTCATGACAACAGGACCAATCACCCCAAGCGTGCAATGCGTTGTGAACACGCAATAATCATTTGTGAACTTAGTTTATGAATGGTGACTCTTGGATTTAAATATGTAGACTACAGTGTTTTTTTGTTTTGTTTTGTTATAAAGTAATGAAAATCTTTTTAAAAATGTATTTTTATTGATTTCAGAGAGGAAGGGAGAGGGCGGGAGAGATAGAAACATCAATGATGAAAGAGACATCATTGATCGGCTGCCTCCTGCACGCCCCCTACTGGAGATCAAGCTGGCAACCCAGACATGTGCCCTTGACCAGAATCAAACCCAGGACCCTTAGTCCTCAGGCCAACGCTCTTGCCACTGAGCCAAACCAGCTAGGGCGATTACTACAGTGTTGTTGTTTTTTTCCAACATATGGCCTATTTATTAAAATTTAACATAACAGTGAATTAATAAACCTGTTAATTTATTTTTAAATAAGACTGTGAAACAGCCTCTCCATTTTTAAAAAGATTTTTAAAATTAATTTTTTGAGAGAGAGGAAGGGACAGGGAGAGAGAAACATGGATGTAAGAGCAAAACATAGATCTGCTGCTTCATGCACACCCCTAACCGGGGATGAAACTGCAACCAAGGCACATGTCCTGACCGGGAATCAAACCAGCAAGTCAGGAAACCGTGAATTTAATTATAAGCAAATCTTTGTTAAAAGCATTTTAAAATTAACAGAGTGTTCATTTTCACATGTGACATATGGACCGAAAATTTTGTCCATTACATGGAGGTCCACAAAACCGAGGGTCTAACGTAGTCTTTTTTAAATTTTTATCAAATCAAAACCATCTACAACTCATCTAATCCCAATATAAACATAGGACAAAGATTTTCTAATTCTTAAATTCCATCCTTAATGTCTACTATGATGTTGCTTCCCACACTCTCAGGTTTCAGGACACACAGTGCCAGCCACAGGTGCCCATGTGTCAGGAGAGACACTGGTAACATTCCTGGAGGGCTTTGGGTCTCTGGTTGGAAAGTGGTGATGTTTTACATGTCAGAATTGACATCCAGAGGAATTGCTGCAAGAGCACCCTCTGAGGTCATTTCCTAATGGCCAAGAACATGACAACACGGAGGGGTTGGCCAAAGTGCCCCAACCTGCCCCTCTAAACCTCTGCAAATTGATTGGGCACTGCCCACCGTGAGTCCCTTTGAAACAATTTCATTTAGCGCTCATGTTGCTGAAGACACATCAGGGTGCAGTACTTAATTGGCAAATCATGCAAATGAAACATTCTCTTGTGTTATAAACTGATTAAACATTTAATTATTGAGGAGTTTCATCTCAGTGACATTTTTTTAAAATACTGTTGCGGTGTCTTCTAAAATTAAAAGTAATTCTTTAAATGGTAGTTAATGAGCTACATTCATCCCAACAGTGTTTGATAAGGATTAATTTCTCAGAAGTTTCCTTGAAAAAAAATTCTTTTCAGTAAAGAAACTCTAAATTAAACATTTAAGTAAAATTAACCTCAACTATATTGATGAGTTCAGTAGCCATTTTATGATTCAGTGCAATGAAAAGGAAAAGAAGGGGAAAAAAACAACTATTACAGGTAAGTGTGCTTCTCAAAAAAGCTAATTTGGCACTTACTCCAAATAAGAAAGGGGGGAAATGCTCAGAATTTTTGAGTTTAGCATTTCACACTAATGCCCAAATTTTTGATTTGAGAACGTATTTCCATCCTCAGTAAGATCAATATTACTATCCTTAAGTTATTTAAAAATTCGGTTTATTGTCATGTTGATTTCCCAAGAATAGTGGAAGTCACCAGAGCCCCGGTAAGAATGGGTCCTAGTTAAACTTTCTTCCCATAACTCCCTCAGAGGGTGTGTTTACCACTGACCATCTACTTTTTCAGTCATATTCTCGGATGAATTTCCCTCTCAAGTAACTGGAAAGTTTTTCTATAGACTTCATAAATGTGTATAAATTTCCACTACAGAGTATGTTCTTTTTTGGCTTGTGTGTATATAAAAAAGAATTCAAATATGAAACATTAACTGTGGGTCCGTTATGCCCAACCATGATTCTCCTATCAACACTCAAAATTGCACATTCATTTCTGTCACGTGGCATAAGAATTCTATTTCTTTTCTATCACTAGAAAGAGATGGATGATATAAGTTCAGTGATGTACTCGAGGCTATTTGAGATCATTTATTTCTAAACAGGTAATGTTGTGTACCCTGGTGCCTCAGTGTGTACTAAAGACAGATACAAAGTTTGACCGAGTGTTTGATATCTGTGTTCTCTGAGCAGCATTTCATTCATTTTGCAGTCACGTGTGTTAACACTGTGTGGTTGAGCTGCTTTAGCACATTGTTTTCGGGTGTGTGTGTGTGTGTGTGTGTGTGTGTGTTCTTAATTGTATATATTCCTGCATTGTTTTACCTACAGTATCTGGGCTCGCATTGAAGTGGTTTGGCCTTTTTTAAGATAGTCATAGTCACACTTTCTCTGTGTATTGTCTTACCTGCCTCAGTAAATGCCATACAGAGTTTGCTCTTTACCTTTTTTTTCCCCTCAAAGTTTGTTTCCCTTTTAAACCTCTGCTCTCAAATTACAGCCGTCTGGTTCATTTTTGTTAATAACCCTTATTTTCATGTTATTATTTGTAAGTGTAAGAATTTATTTTTTTGAGGGATCTATTTTGATGTGTGGTTTTGCCAAAACAGCTTTGGCAAGCCCAGGCGGGGCTCGGAGCGGCCAGAGGCCCTCATTTGAATCTAAGCTGTTGGTGAATGAAAACCTGAGAAACTTGAGAGAAGCGTGCCTAATTGCCTCAAAGAAAACGCATGGTAGCTTGTTGATCTTGTTTCTTTGATAATTCAAAATAATCTTCAAGAAATATGTGGCCTCCTTACTTATATTCTTGAAATGTGATCATGGGACACAATTGTCATTTGGCTCATTCCCAGAAATTCACAACCTTGCATGAGGCACCTGGACATATGTGGCAGGTCTGGTAGCATCAGCTAATTAACAACACAGGCTTAAACAGGCACCTCATCTGGCAGTGCAGTTAGTTGCCTGATGGTGCTCAGCGGGGTTGGGTAGTGCTTTTTATTTTTCTATCCTAATGGTCTGCTGCCCACCTAATTTTGCCTTATTGTCAGTCACTACTTACCGCAGCTTGGGGCCCTCCCAGGAGGCTAAATTATTATCAAAGGATTAGGGAGATGTAGCCTTGCAGCTCTGACATTTCTGATTACTTGTCTATGCCAGAACACTAATTAGCTGTGACTAATTAAGAAAAATGTTCCTGCCATAGAAAACCATTTAAAAGAACTGAGAAGAAGAAAAGCAATTCAAAAGCTGAGCAGTGCTCAGATTTACGGATGCTCTTTAGATTTCCACCAGAGCCTTAACTCACCTTTAATAGTGCTCAGGATTAAAAAAAAATCTCACATGCGGACTGATCTGAGGGCTCTACTTGACTAGGGAGGAAAATGTTGATCACCTAAACGCTCTTAGTAATGGTAAAATTGTCTTTGATGAATGGAAGATGACAAAACTTTCATTTTCATCCAGATATTTTTCTAAACACCAGATGCTTTCAGTGTGCATCTGCATTCATGCAACCATCGAATACCACAGACTTCATAGTCTTTGAATAAATTAGAATATTCTTTCTACTGATTTTGTGCACAATAGTTGAAAGGATTACTGGAAACAAGTTGAGCATTCCAGAAGTTACTCGGTATTGGTTTCGTGCTGCGTTCACCTTTAAGATGGTCTGAAGTTCTGGCTTCCCCTTGCAGAGCCCGGCTTTCCCTGGTGACTTGGCATGCTTGCACTGCAACTGGCCACGGTGCCTTCATGGAAATACACAGGCCTCCCCTGAGGCCAGCAGCTCTGTCCGTGGACCAGTGTGATGTTCTCATAGAACCAACAGCTACTACTCTCCTTCTCTTCAGACCTAACTCCATCAGCAAGTGACGCATGGCTTTAAGGCTATTGGGGCTTTTTGAACTCCCCCTGTCAGCCACCCCCTCCACAAGCTTTCCCGGCAGCATCGTCACTGCCACTCACAAGTGGGCACCACAGTGGCAGCCAGATGGCCACGATTATAAACACCTAAGCTTGAGACAGAGCCCTCGATTGCTCAAATTTCTCAATCTCAGCTCAATCCTAGATAAGTGACCATCTAAATGTTGCTCTCTTAATCTGGGCAGAATATTTTGTTCAGATTAAAGAAGGTTCTCACCTCTGCCTCACCTAAATTCTTCATGCTGTTTTTTCTTGTTTTTGTTTTTTGTTTGGTTGGTTTTTGTTCCGAGGATATTTTTCCATTAGAGAGAATGGAAGGGAGGAGGAGAGAGAGAGAGAAACATTGATGTGAGAGAGACACATCAGTTGGTTGCCTCCTGCATGCCCTCCGACCAGGGCCAGGGATCAAGCCTGCAACCAAGGTACGTGTCTTTGACCGGAGTCAAACCCAGGACCCTTCAGTCTGTGGGCTGACGCTCTATCCACTGAGCCAAACCAGCTAAGGCCTTCATGTTGTTTTTGAAACCCATTTCTCCTTTTCCTCTCAGTGGAGAACAAAAAGCAGGTAACCAGCATCCTCTAGGGCAGCGGTTCTCAACCTGTGGGTCGCGACCCCTTTGGCGGTCGAACGACCCTTTCACAGGGGTCGCCTAAGACCATCCTGCATATCAGATATTTACATGACGATTCATAACAGTAGCAACATGACAGTGATGAAGTAGCCACGAAAATAATTTTATGGTTGGGGTCACAACATGAGGAACCGTATTTAAAGGGCCAGAAGGTTGAGAACCACTGCTCTAGGGAAAGATCTGTCCCTTATGTGAAGACTGTTATTAAGCCACCTGTCATACCTGTCTGCTCCAGAACAAGCAATCCCTGTTTGTTTAACTTCTCTTCGTAGGCCCCTCTCTAGCCCTTTAATCATCCTTGCGGCTGTTCTTTGAAACTTCTCAAAGTCTCCTCTGTCGTGCGTAAGGCTCAGCGTCAGGAATGGGACGCGGTATTTGAATGTGGCTGAACAAGATTCTTTCCAGGCACATGGCTGCTTAGGCGTTCTAAGACATAACTGCCCGTCCTGTTGCTCTCCTGATCCTCAAATGCGGCTTCATGTGCTGTCCACAGCTCTCTCCGCTGACCTTCCCCTCAGTTACTGCCTGCCATATACCCTTACAATGGATATGGTTATTAATGTAGAATGTTCATTCTGCCCATGTTTTGAATGCATATGGTCTAGAAAACAGATCCAGTTCACCATGCAGTTACTCTGTGTAAGGAATGGTGGTGAAGGCGGGGAATAAAAGGTTAGGCATTGGTGTGGCCCCACGTAGTTGGCTATCGCTGTCACTATGACTCAGTAGGATTCTAATTAGAATAGGAAAGTGAAACCCCTCTCATTAATAATTTATTCATCCAATCAGCATGTATTGGGCATTTCCTAAAGGCCACAGACTGTGCTAGAGGCTGAGAATATAATGTGACACAAGATAGACCGTCTTCACCCTAAGGCAGCTTATAGTCTTAGTATCAGATGGGTTTTTTCGAAAAAGTTGTAAATTAAAATGTTTTACATGCCCTTTCAAAATACATTCTAGTGATCACCTGTGATGGGTTAGTTTATTTCCGTCTGTGACAAGAGCATGATTAGAAACTTGCTGAAAGTGAGGCCCAACACAAAATGTGTACCTTGCTCCAGTGTTTGCAATATCAAGTGCCATGACCGTGAGATAAGGGGCGCCCCCTCCCCTCTCCACCCTCTAAGACCGCGGTTCTCAACCTGTGGGTCGCAACCCCTTTGGGGGTTGAACGACCCTTTCACAGGGGTCGCCTAAGACCATAGGAAAACACATATATAATTACATATTAGTTTTGTGATTAATCACTATGCTTTAATTATGTTCAATTTGTAACAATGAAAATACATCCTGCATATCAGATATTTACATTACGATTCATAACAGTAGCAAAATTACAGTTATGAAGTAGCAACGAAAATAATTTTATGGTTGGGGGTCACCACAACATGAGGAACTGTATTAAAGGGTCGTGGCATTAGGAAGGTTGAGAACCACTGGTCTAAGAGTTCTTTGCTCCAAACCAGGCTCACACCAGCTCCCGGGGCGGGGGAGGGGGGGGGGGCGGGGGCTTTAATGTTCCCTCAAACTGAAGTCAGCAATGCCATCACAGTGATGTTTTCTGCCCTTTTCACAGACAGCGCACAAAGCCAACAAGTGTAGAAGGTACGAGGATGGGTCAGGTAGAGGTACAAATGCACAGGCCGCACAGCCAGCCCTGCTCCAGTTGTGCCCCAGAGCCTCAGAGAGCCCCCAGGAGTGGGCACCAGTGCCCTGAGCACCTGCTGGAGAGGCAGCCCCTAAACACATCAACAACAGCGGGGAGTGTCATCAGACTGTTGTGCAAACATGTATATATGTGTGACACTCATATATGGACATAGACATGGGGGTGATTAGGAATTTCTCCTTTATTTAACTCATCACCTAAATGAAATTAGACTGTCACCTTTAAAGCTCTGTTTTAGTCCTGTGTTCAATTTCTTTAGCCAAAATCAGTTGTTTACTTTTGGGTGATTTCTACAGTTTTAACATCTATCAAATTACTTTTCTATTCATGAACGATGATTTAAGACAACAATAAATCTGGCTCTGACACTCTTCTGTCCTTTTTCTATTGAAAAGCTGCCCTGTCACTATTATATGTGTAGCATTTCATATTTCCAAATATTTAAAGCATTCAGTCCTTCAACGACTAAGCAATGCATGTTGTGTGCCTGACATTCTGGTAAGGGCTGGAGGTAGCAATAAAAATATGAATCATTGCTGTTTGGGGATACAGCCCATTGAGGTGGACATACAGTACATTCTACAATGTTTTTATAGACATTCGTACAGAGTTCTAGGAGCAGAAATACAGGAGCAGCTAACTCTACCTAGTAAGAGAGAGTATTGGATTTATAGCAGAAATAATGGTTGAACTGAGTCTTAAAGGTCACCTTGGACCTGGCTGGGGAACCGTGTGTGGGGTTAAACGTTGAGACAGTGGACTGGCCCAGAAAGGCAGCATCCAGCAGAGCAGCGGGTCGTTCAGTTTGCTGACAAGGGTTCCCATGGGAGTGCACTGAGTCGGAGGCATAAAGGTAGCCATGTGCTTCAGTCCTTACAGCGCTCTCGAAAACTAATTTTGGAATGATTGTTCCCCATTTTTTTATAAGAAGATTGAAGCAAAAAAAGTCTGCTAATTCTTAGACCTGGGTTTTATCTCAAAACAACTTGTGCCATTCAGTTGCAGTTCCTGGAGTCCAATTTATTTTTTACCCAGATACCCTTCATTATTGATTTAGATGCAGTACTGACCAAAATTTTATCTGTAGTGTTCAAAATGAACCACTCAACTATATGAAAAGATCAGAGTGCCCCAATGAACTACTCATGGACTGTGACTGTGCCCCAAACTGGTGCATATGCCAGTATAATTGGATTGACCTGCGTTCATTTTAGTCAAAAGAGTCGTCAAAATAGTGTCCACCCCATCATTTAGTAACAACTGATTATCTGAAATTTTCACTTTATAGTCATTAGTCTTTCTAACATTCGGAAAAGAACCACAGAATAAATGTACAGAAATGCTTGCCCACTTGGTGATGATGAATATTAAGAACAGTATGAATATTAAGAACAGTATTTATTTTAGTCTCCTGTGTAGTGTGGAGAAAGGTGGGCTAGTGGAATAACATTACCGTCAGGACACCTTGGAATGCAGGGAGTTCGGATTAATGTCATAGTAGTGAGTGGAAAAGAGCTTGTGAGACCCCCAAGTTCTGGAACTTGCCCTGCTCTGTAACTCACTCTGTTTTGTATCTGAAAAGGTTCTAATTCACCTGAAAATATCTTGGTTTTTACATTGAGACATTTTTAAAAAAGTAAAAGTATGAAAAAAAAAGTATTGAACTTCAAGAACAGGAAAGTTTTTCCAGTATTCAACAAGCATTTATTAGATACCTACTGTATGCCAAACCTGCCAGGTTAGCTCTTTTTACATTTTCTTATCATAGTGCTCGTGAGCTCTCATTTGCAGACTTCCTGGTAGAGTTTTAAAAAGTACAAATCACCCTGAATGTGAGGCTATTGGACATGGAAGAAAAAAGACATGAATCAAATACTTCTCTGCTCTGTGGTTTTAAAAAAGAAGAAAGCTACAGACATGGATCAGGTCCCCTTATGAATGAGCCAACGACCTTTGTCCACATTGCCTTGTTTTGTTACAGTGAAAAAAAAATCCTTTCTGGTATTCCTAAGCATTTGGGTGTATGGCACTTTAAAATGTCTTAAGGGGACCTGTGGGAGATGTGTAGCTTAAGAGCCATTTGGTTGGTTAGCTAACAGGGAGTGTGGTTCTTTAAATAATTTATTTACATATTACATCATTGGGTTTACAGATATCCTTGAAAATGTAGATTGCGTTAACTTGTAAGGAAATATTATGAACTTAACAGTATCTCCTGTATGACTTCATAATCCTGTGTTAGATCGACTAGCAAGAGCCACCAGGAATGATCGAGTTGTTTTCTTAGTTGTCTGCTAGAAGCAACAAATTATCCTTAAAGAATCAGAGATTTTATTGACAGAACAAACTGTTTTCTAGAAAGAAATTGAGTAGCCTAGAGTTGTGAGCACAGACTCTGGAGTTTAGATAGAAGATAAAAATCGTAATCCTGCCACTTATACTGGCATAAATTTGGATTAATTGTTTAATCCAAACCCAGTTATCTATCCATAAGCTCAGTTTTCATAGGCAGAATGGGGATGACAATAGCCATCCATCAAGGTTGTAAGAATTAAATGACATTTTAACTGATGCACTCGATTAAGAAAAATATGTCAGATTCCTTTATAATCGGAATTCATAAAGAAAATAGTAATAAGAATAACTGCATCTTACAGTTCTTTATAAATCTCATGCATTCCTCATTACACTTTGTTTGACTTTTATATGGCACTACTTCATTAAAATACCAAAATGAGTAAGTTAAAAATCAAATAGGTGATAGAAAGTTCTGGAGCTCTAAGCTTGCATTTTTTTTAAGAATAAAGCTATATTTTGGCCACATATGAAAGGAAAAAATATGGCAATTTAGCTTTCCCCCCATTTTTACAAGAATCACAAGCTATATTGTTTCTAATCATGCCCTTTACTCTGACAAATATAACCTCATGGTATTTCTGGAGATTATCAGAATCTGATTATTTTAGAGCTATATTCATAAAGCCTGCCCTTCACATTACAGATGAGAAAACTGAGGTGTAGAGAAACCCAGTGATGGGCTCAATCAAGCAGAGAGTAGCATGACAGGGGGCCGCACTACTCGCCTCTCAGCTTCCCTACTTTGCTCTGCTGTGTCGTCAGCCAGCCCTCAGCTGCCACGTGGAGACGCGAGTCTCTGTCTTCCATCCTGGGTCTCGCTGGGAATGTTGATAAGTGGAGGTTAGGCCTGTATTTAATCATAAGACTGGCTTCGGTTTTCCTTACATATAGCCCTTACTCTTATTCCAAGCCAACAACAAATTCACACTTAACACTTCCAAAATGATTGTGTTTTGGGGTCTGTTTTGTGAAGCTAAATATGGTCATTTTTGCAGGATGCCTTGAACAGAGGAGGAAATGTTGATATCACTGTATCCAACTTACCATTCAAATAAACTTTGCATTTTAATGTTTAGAAATAGGAAGTGAGTGGCACTAAATTTAGTTACACTACAGAGATGTACGGTCGACAAAAGGAACACTCAGTGTGTACGTAATAACACATTTCTATGTACTTGTTAATAGACTGGTGAAACTGTCAGGCATGAATATTTCTAAGTATTTTGTTGCTCTCTAAAGCTACCAGTCATCCTAAAGGATGGCTTATATTTATCAAACATATCAAAACCTTCAGCATTTCAAGAATATTATGTTTTTATTCTATTAAACCTTGCATTAAAAAGGCACATCTTTTCTAAGGTGAGATTTTCTATATGGTATTTCAACACAGTGATTCAGTGCCTGTAAAACAGCTTCTCTTGAAATAGATGAAGAAATACATGCCTACTGTGGAAGTTCGGCCACTCCATATCGTTAGTGCACTAAAAAGTGTTGGTTCTTTTCTATTTTTTCTGTTGTTCACCTATTGAGACGAGCATAGCTGGAGAAAAATGAGAGTAGATCAACTAGTTGCACCAATTCATAATCAATAAAAAGCTAAACACTTAAGCAGAAAATATGTCACAGATTTGTCCCCTGGCAAAGCGGCTATTTTTACCTTGCCATCATCATCAGAAGCCACATTCTGACGGAAATCATTTGCTGGAAGCAGCCGCGATATATAAACCCTATGTGGTCTTGTGAGTCAGATTTAGGAATATCAGCTACAGAGGGCCTAAAGGCATTGTGCATTAGTATGTATTGAGACCTCATTGCAGGTGGCAAGCAGCTGGACTTGTTAAAAATAAAACTTCCCAAATAAATGTGCAATGCTGGTTTCCAGGCAATACGCATTATACTTAATCGAATCATCCTTAAAATGTTATACATTAGCAGAAAAGGAACCTGTGCGCATTTAGTATATTTGTTTTGCATCTCCACTGGCCAACAGAATAGTGGAATTCCTTAACTGCTTCTCTTTAACTTGCATGAAGAAAGCACGGTATGTTGCTAAATCTCTTTTCACCCGCGCTGCAGAGAAACAACTTTAATCCTTGTTAGAAAATTGCCGAGTCTGGGGCTGACAAAGAGCTCATGCTTGTTCCATTGTTAGTGCTCCGGGGCCCCGAGAGCAGAGCCCTTTACAGCTGCAAGGATCCCGCCCGGCTCAGCTGCACTATTTAGGAGAGGAGGTTTGTCAATTTCTATTGACAATGGAGAGAATTTTTCAGGGCCTGTAGTAGTGTGGCACAGTTGGGGATCAATGCCAGCCATTCAGGCTGCACCCTCTTTCATTGCTTTGGTTTGTTAATTCAAGACTAAAGGTCCACGGAGGGGGTTCGGGGTGTTTAAGAAAGCTGATGAACTGTTTAAGAAAGCTGATGAACTGCAAGCGCTCGTAGCCGTGGTGTGGCAATTTCCATAGTCAGTGGCAACTCTGGGCACGGAGGGAGCTGTGTCCTTGTTGACCCTCTTGTTATTAAAAATGCACAAGTGCTGCGCTTCTCAATATTTCCACACTCTTTCATTGTCAATACCACCTTCTGAGCCCTTCAGCTTGTTGCTTGCTCTAAAGATCTTCTTAGATTGGGTTTGAAAACTTCACCTTAAACACTAGATTAGACTGATGTTCTGTTTTCCGTGCTCCTGTTGATTTGTTGAACCTTCCCAGGGCTGGAAAGCAAGTAGCAGCTTGATGGGGAGACGGGCTGCTAATATGATTTACCAGTCTACAGTCATGCACAATAAGTGTGAATAAATACAGGGGTCTCACAGAGTCAACCCTAGCCTTTCCTTTCCTTTTATTTTTGCTTTAAAAGAGATATCTCAAGAAAATGAAGTGAGTAATACATGCCCTTACAGGAGCTGAATGAACCACAAAAAGAAAAAAAAAATCTATATTTTGTTAACGTGGTAGGCTGCTGTCATGGATTGGTGTAGGGGAAAAAAAGATAGAATATACACTGACTGCTTTATTCCAAAGCAAAGAATAAAGCAATAATGCCACAGCCCTGGCTCCAGGGCAAACCGCAGCTCCCCTTCCTTGTCAGCCCCTGACGGGAAAAGGGAATAGTCAACCAAGTTCTTTTAAAAAATTAACTTTTCCAAAATGAAAGGGCATTTTCGAACACTCAGACCTCACTGCACATTCATCCTTTTTCAAAACGTTTTCCCTTTGTTTTGGGAGGTGGGTTTGGTTTGGTGGGGGCAGGTGCTGAAGCTAAGCTGCTATCTTGGACTTTTTTCTCAAGATGAAAACCTAGGACTCACCATACTTCAGCACCCCAAAGAGAAAACTATCAATTCCAGCTCCAGAAATAGGAAAATGCTAGAGATTTGTTTTGTGGTTTTGTTTGCGTGTGTGTGTGTGTGTGTGTGTGTGTGTGTGTGTGTTTCATCCTATACAAGAAAGGAGAGTGTTTTTGTTTTTGTTACTTTATTCTTAGTAGCAACACAAACTGAGCTACTGCTTTCTCTTCATTTGCTTGATTTAGCTGAAGTTCTTCAAAATGCTTTAACATGGGAAGCAAAAAATATGCATTCTTACCAGATACTATCATTTTTCTTATAGAATTTTCTATATAAAATAATTTGTTGGCCTTTAAAGATTATGGTAAAGGAGATTAAAAATTCTACTTAAGAGTAGTTCTCTTTTTTCCCCTGTGTTTTTATGTGTGTGTTTTTGTTAACATTGGATCATTTATTCTAAAATTTTTTTTCTAAAATTATAATTTTGTCATTTTATTAAAGATATTACCACATTAAAAATAAATTTCTGTGTTACATTAGGTGTCTTTTTGATTACCACATAACCATTAGTATTATTCATATGTAATAGAAAAATGAAGTAAAATTAATTTTAAATTATGTAAGGATTTTTTAAAGAAAAAATACATATGGAGTAATTTAAGAAAGTATTTCCATTTCCTCAAGTTCATACAACTTATCATTTTTATAGTAACTGCACAGTCAGACAGATTAACTAGTATATTATGCTAGACTTCATACAATTTATCATATTTTGTCCCCCCTCCCCCAACAAAATGAAAATTTTATTATACCCTGCAGAAGGAATAGAATTTAAGAGTCATAACCATCATGACTACTAGTATATTTTAGCTTTCAAATTATGTGGGAAGGAGCAAGGGTCTTAATTCAGTGTACTCGTCTTCAGTATCACCAGTCCGGTGAGTGTTTACCTGTATTAAAATAGAACTCAAGAAGTTAAGACTAAAAATAATTTGAAATAAGAAAGCATAGAGTTTAGGAATTTGTCTCATCTTATAAAACTTATTTCTGATACTTTTACATGTCTTAAAATTAAGAAAGTAATCTTTAGAAAAGAGCAAAATTAGGTACATGAATAACATTTTTTTAAAGATCATAGTCTAACCAATTTTTAAAATGTTCACTCATCCATTTGATATCATAGTATTTAGTAAATCAGTTCTTCACTTTATCTAGCTTATCTCATTTTAAACATGTATGGTCAGTGTACTAACAAATCAATAGAAAGAAGTCTGATGAATATGAAACCAAATTCATTCTTAACTTATGCTTAAAATACCATTTCTTTTACTAAATTTTATTAGAACAATGTTACTACAAGTCCAGATGAATTTCAGACTTATTTGTATCCCTTGAGGTTTCTCTTAGAAGTTGAATTTACTGTTTTATTATGTGAAGAAAAATTGAAGAAAAATGTTTAATTTTTTTTTATGTTCAAATACCTACAAACATATGCATACGTGTGTGACCTGTAGTGTCACTGTGTTTATGTATACAAACAAGGTACGAGATTTCTTCTCTTTCAAAAACTCTCGTCATCTCCTAAGTGCTGAATAGACGGGTATTTCTCATGGTTACCTGAACAAGTAGCGTGATTATTCTTACAGAATCACCTAAACCGAGCTTGGCGTAAGGTAGTCATTGAATCTCTTAAAATGTCACCACTGACAGATTGCCTTTTTTTTTGACAACTGAAACAAAATCCCTCCTTTTGCTACACTTGCAGACATTAAAGATGAATAGGAAATTACATTAAAGAAGAATTTCAGTTTTCCCCTAAAGAGAGTTGTAATAAACAGAGGTAAATGAACCATCCAAAACCCTCGCAAAATGGAACAGAAACTTTCCTTTCAACTGACAGCTGTTTTGTGATTCTTATAAGACACGAGGAAAAAACAAAAGTCACAAGAATTCCATCCTGATGATGTTCATGCCTACAACCTGAAATTTTTATTTGAGGTGGTTTTAAAAGATTTTGGCAAATACTTGACAATCAATAGCAGGTACATGTGTGCTTGAGGATTGTAGTTCAGTGAGCTGTGGCTATTTTTGCCATCAGTCCTTCAAAATGTTATTTCTAGGCATTGACTACATGCATTATGGCATAATGCACCTACTCTTGGATCTTTACATAACATACAAGCTAATGGCAAATTTTCCTTTGAAAATTATTTACCTGGTTTTTTCCTGCTATTTGGCAGTCCATTCAGTCCCATAACGTGTATTAAGTACCCATTGTTACCTACAAATTGCAAAGCAGGCCAGTAGGCAGCAAGTGCAAAAACACTGTTTCCCATGAATATGTTACTGCTGAAAGCCTGTAATGTTAATTCATGGGAAGAACAGGCCAGGTCAGCCTAGCAGATTCTCTAGCTAAACATACAATTCTGTTAACAGGAAATTATAGCGTTATTGACTTCAAGTGCTGATCTGTGGTCATTTCAGAGTGTTTCATTACCCCCTCATTACCGAATCTGTTAAATGAATACTGCAGAGGTTTTTTTCTTTCCTCTTCTCCTCCCCTCTGCCCCCATCCCTCTTTCCAGCAATGGTACAGCAGTTCCATGAAAGTGATCTGTGTGTGGTTGGCGGACAGATTAGACCTTCAGCTTCATATTTACCAACTGAAGACGCTCATCAAGATCGTGAAGGTAAACGAAATGTGTGTAGATGTGAATTGCCCAGCAAGCTATAAAGAGTAGTGGCAAGATATTGACATACAAATAAAGCATCTTGTTTGATGTGACACAGTGGGTTTAAGTACTTTTCAAACAACACCATCAGCAATTATGTGCGGCTGTTTATTTCCATTTCCAGTTAGATTACTCGATAAATATAAACTTATCTTCTTTGCTCTAATAAATAAAAAAAGTATGTTGTTATCAAGTAATCACAATTTTACATAACATACAGAAAGCCCCTAGCACATTTACCTGAAGGTAGGCGGTCCACAATAATTTTGTATTCTCTTAGGTATAGAAATGTTTTCTCATGATGTATTTCCTCCCTATTTACTGGGATCATATATCACTAGGAGGGCTTTTTCATTTGTCAGTAGGATAAGGAGAGCCTCCATTCTTTTGTTATATCCTGACACAAAAGTAAAGCATTGTCACTGCCTAAATTCTTTGGAAGCATGCCTCTTCCTATATGTAAGGATCATCAGTTTCAGTGCTGGGGACCATCAAAACTAACAGATGTCATGTCACATCAGCAAGGCCATTTTGACTTTTGCTCTTGAAGAAAAAAGGTAATAGCATGTTATGTTTAGTGAATAGAAGCTTTACTTCAATCTTAGTACCATTTATCAAATTAGTACATACCTATATATACACACATACATAAAGTTAAGTATAATTACATATGTGCCTATATATGTGTGTGTGTGCGCGCACATATGTATTTATGTATATGTGCATATTTATATGTGCTTATATGTGTATATGCTCATGCATACACATACACACTCACGTATACACATTGATTTTCAAAGTGTCATTCCTGACCTGGCATTATCAACATCACCTAGAAACTTGCTAGACATGCTGACTAGCAAGTTATCTAACCCCAGATCTACTGAATCAGAAACTCAGAGTAGGGCCCAGCAATCTGGATATACTGTAGTAGTTCAAGTTTAAGAACTACTGTTACATCATTAAAGGAAGTTTTTGCCGCATTAAAATATTTCCCATCATTCTCTTGGTTCCTGCAATCTAATTAGAATACAAATTATTTTGTGCCATAGACATACAGGTTATTACAGATTGGAAAGACTCACAAATAGGAAAGTTCTGTTCCAAAGTAAGAAGTTGGCAAACCTGCACATATATAATGGCACAGTAATAGCAATCACGATTAGTCAAAAATAACAAGTCACATGATAGCCACCTACTAACACATTACATTTTATCCAGGACACTTACTACCAGGTATTATTTGTTTTTACAAAGAAACTGAAAGCACGCTAAGACGTGTTCACATTTGCCTTAATTTCTTTATTGTTTCTTCCTTGTTTCTATAAATGTGATGTGGAGAGCTTTCAAATGAAGTTTGTCTTTCATAAAAGAGAATCAGGATAATCTGGTTCTTACCTTCTAAAAATATGTATATGTTACGGTTGCAGTCTATACTGTTGGGATTAGCTGGCTGCCCTTATGATCAGCCTCATTTTCAAGCTGATGTCCACTGGGTTTAGGGTGTCAGAAGTTACATATTCAGTCAATTAATATTAGTTGATAGATTAAGCTCTTTACTTTGTTTTTAGAATAAAAACCTCTTTTTTTAGCTTTTGACAAATCACTTCTTTTTTGTCTTTTCAATTAGCCCATCATTTATTTCTTTCACAATTATTCCTTTTCTCATATTCTCAAGTCATTGCAGTTAAAAATCAAGCACCAGTAAATGTTTTAGCAGAAAATAACAATTAATGCTTTCTTGAATTTTACAGTGACACTTCCATTGTACTCTAAGCCAATCGATTTATCTTAACTTTAACATATTTTTCATTATGGCTGCCAATAGCTAAGACTGATAAGTATGAAATTAAATTTCATGAATATGTTTGACTTCCAATGTTTTGTTTTTCACAAGCAGATTGAGCCAGTGCTTTCTTGGGCCAATCGATATATTTATTCAAGTCATAGGGTTTTATTTAATAATTTAATTATTTTCACAATAAAAAATCAGGATGAATTAATAATTTAGTGTTCTAATGGTTTTTTTCTACTTTGACTATAAAGAGACTTTAACCAATTTCAGACATAAATTCGTCATTTTTCAAACCTATATGGTTATGTTTATAATAATCATTTTCCAATGAATTTAAGGAGAATTGTATGGAATTGTGAAGGCCCCTGATAGGCTTTCCTTTCATCCAAATTCCTTGGACTTGGCCTGCATGTGACAGCAGACTAGTCCGCTCTCCCAGGAGTCACGGTCCTCCACCTTGGCAACTTAGTCCTTACTACTCACAAGCATTGTCATTGTTCTCTGCCCCTGGAGACCCAGACACCATCTACATTTACATGATAGCCAACTTTGTCCCACAAAGATACTTAGACATTACTTGCTCTATTTATGTTGCAAAAAAACACCCAAAAACAAAACCCAACTAATTCTAGTAAGATTTTCACAAAATGTTTAGGACTAAGAAGCTATTTGCAAAGTTTTAACATCAGAATGATTTACTTGGGGAGGGAAAAAATAGAATCCTCATATAATCAAAATGGTGGACTGTGTTCTCTCTAGTGGCCATGTGACATTTCAAAGCAGTTAACATAAAGCAGCTGCCTCTTTTACTAGGAGAAAAGGCAAGTGAGCAGCACCCTATGGCAGACACTTAGCTTAAATAAGAGCCAAGCAGACCTTCCCTGGCAGCCACAGAGGCTGGCCAAGTGTGAATAACACTTTATGAATTCTAAAACAAGAGAAAGATTGCAAGGGTACCTGTCCCTAACTGCTGATCGCTTGCTGATGAAACAAGGAAGTGGAGTCTTAATTATATCTAGGTTAGAAAGCCTTCACAATACAAATCTGTCCCTGCTAACTTATTGATAATCAAACTAAATCTAAGGAAAGTCATTCCATAAAATAAGAAAGTAGGATTCACAAGCCACATATATAATTATCAGTGGAGCAATAATATTTTAGACCAGATAGGTCATCTGTAGATGAAAATTTGGGTGTTTGATATCATTTTAATCTAACTATTAGACACTTATAGGCTTGAACACAGATCTCTATGGTTGTAATACCATGTATTTCAGTTATTGGATTCTTCAGACAAAACTTACCTTTCAGAGTTACTTCATGGGTTTTCATATAAATGATCACAAATTTTGATGTATTATTACTAAGGTACCATCTTAGAAAGAGATGAGGTTGGAGGGTTGTTTGTGTTTTAAAACAAAATATTAGGCCGAAACCGGTTTGGCTCAGTGGATAGAGAGTCGGCCTGCGGACTGAAAGGTCCCAGGTTCGATTCCGGTCAAGGGCATGTACCTGGGTTGCGGGCACATTCCCAGTAGGAGATGTGCAGGAGGCAGCTGGTCGATGTTTCTCTCTCATCGATGTTTCTGACTCTCTATCTCTCTCCCTTCCTCTCTGTAAAAAATCAGTAAAATATATTTTTAAAAAATATATATTAGAATTCAAGTAAAAATAGTTCTGATCACTTAAGAAGAAAACTACACTCTGCATCTAAATTTTGCTTGCTGTTGCAATACTAACTTCAGATTCTATACAGTATTCCTCACAGTTCAGCTTCTTTTTAGATTTGGTGGACTTTTCAAATATGAATTTTATTTATAACCACTGATTATTCCAAGTAAAAAAAGTATTCACCCTCCATACTTACTTTTGACAAATCACTTCTGAAACTTGGTGTAACAACATGGGGCATAAGTCAGATGAAATAAGACAGGAAGATAAAATATGCAAATACCAATGAGCCCACTACCTTGTATCCAGAAGGCTGTTAGTAGGCCAGTATCTATATCAAGGGGAATCAGATGTCATCCATCAAACCATCTGAATAGTATATTTGCCTTCTGTGGTGAGTGAAATCAAACATCCTTTAATGTTAATTTCCAGATATCGGAGTTATAATATTGTGCCATCAAGTACAACATTCCTTCTTATTTTACTATATTCATCTATTAAGTGCAAAACTCCCCTCTCCCCCCCCGCCCCCCCAGAAAAAAAAATATGACCATTAGCAATCAGTGGCATATTGATATGTATAGAAGATACTTTGGGGCCAGTTCATTGAAATGTGTTTAATATTCTAAAGCTAATATAGGACAGTTAAATTATATTTAAAGATATTTAGCTTAAAAAGTGGCCTTAGAAGTGCCTCAACAGAATGGAAATCTTCATTTGTTCTTTGTTTCCCCGTTGAACTAATTCTCGATTTCTTTCTACAACTTTAAATATCAACACTAAAATATCTGTATTGTTTAGTCATAGAAAAATCATATCTGAGGAAAATCACATGTAAGGGGAAAATGAAATTAAGGGAAGTTTTACAGGTTGCATATCTGAAGTGCCACATAACCCAGAGTTCGGTTGTTCTTGTTGTTTTTGAGAATCACTGTAGAAACAATATCACGGTATTCTATTTTTGACATATAACACACCAAATTATAATTTACTGTTTCACAGAAGATGTAAATACATATTTTATTAGCCCATCTATGAGAGCTTGATGCCAGAATTTGACAATTCACAGTCCAAGGGAATTTCAAAAGGAAAGGACAGAATGCATAGACATTTAGGTGTACACAAAATTGTATCCCTTGTTACATATAAATAAATTTTATAATTCACAAGCGGTGAAAATACAAACTTCTTTTACTGATAATAGGATTAATCTTCACCCTCCATACACTTTCCCCCAAAAGACTAATGCATTTTATAAAATGTAATGTATTTTTAAGTATTAAAGGAAAGTCTCCTCAAATGTAATACTAAGGATTCTTTTCGCATTAAATATATATATATATATATATATATATATATATATATCAGGACTTATAATTTTATCTTGTTACAAGTTATTCAAATAGTAAATTCTATGTAATTAGTAATATTTTGGAGAAAAGCTCAATTATCATTTGATAGTTAAAACATTTTGGTCTATTTAGAGTGATTCTAGGTTACATAGCTCTATCCGAAGTCTCTCATTTTCTCCCTAGAAATACACCAACAAGATCATTGATAATCTGAAGCCATTCATGGATTGCCCAAGATCATTTTGGAAATGCTGATTGTGCTTGTGTACATACTAGAGGCCTGGTGCACGAATTCGTGCATGGGTGGGATCCCTCGAACTGGCCAGCAATCAGGGCCATCTTGCCCAGTCCCTAAGGGGGCCGGTGGGGGCCGGCCAGCCGGGGAGGGACCATGGGAGGGCTCCTGGGCATTTCTGGCTCTACTAGCCCAGTCCCCATTGCCTGGACCCCAGCAGCAAGCTAACCTACCAGTTGGACTGTCTGCCCCCTGGTGGTCAGTGCACATGATAGCGACTGTTTGAGCGGTCGACCAAACGGTCAGACACTTAGCATATTACACTTTTATTATATAGGATAGACATCCGCATATACCTGCACATGTATAATCCATACGTGATCTAAACAATGTTTCTCTTCCTCCTCCAGAAAACCTATAGGGACTTCCGATTGCAGGGTGTGTTGGAAGGCACACTGAACAGTAAGACCTACGACACTGTGCACAGGCGGTTAACAGTGGAGGAGGCTACAGCCTCTGTTTCAGAAGGAGGTGGACTTCAGGGCATTACCATGAAGGACAGTGACGAAGAAGAGGAGGCCTGAGGGTGTGCAGCTTGTAGAAGAGAGCAGCTCCTTGACATGGCTCTATTTTGTACCTGGTCCTTGTAGTTACAGTGTCTGACCAAATAAAAATGCTTGTCTTTCACTCCACATTTTCAAAAGTAAACCTGGAAGCAGAAATAAAGGGGAAAATGTCAAGTTTGCCAAGTTTTTTGTTTTGTTTTTAAGAAGATCAGCCTTCTTTGTGTTGCTTGACCCAATATGAGCTTTGGCTCTGTTTGTGACTAGAATTATTTTCTTAGTTGACTTTTTTTTTCTGTAATCACATCAAAATAGTGTCCTGTGTATGAAGTGAGTATGTATCATAATACCACATTGAGAGAAGTCACTTCTGTTCGCTCTGCCAGCTGTGCCGTACCCGTGTTAAAGTGCTGTGCACAGTTTATCATTTATGTGCAAGGTTTGTTTTATAATTAATTTGTCATTGTTGTGACGTCTGAGAAAACATTAACCTTGGTTCTTAGTACTCTGAATTGGCCTGCAGGTATATTCCTGGGCTTACAGGACTGCCAAAGCCAAATAAAGGCTAGATTACCCAATGTCCTGTGTCTTGTTCCATTCTGAACATTTCTTTTTCAAATGTAAAAAAAAATCCCAAAGTGTGGGTTAGTGAGTGGGCTGCCATCAATATACTTTATTCTCCTACTTGTAAGAGCTTGCAGGCAATAAAAAACCATTTAGTCATAAGCACTTCTGTATTTATTAGACTTGAATAGATTAAATGCAGTAAAAAATGTTCGCAGTATTACAAACATCATAATTTGGCTCTGTTTTGTTCCTTGCTTAATTTTTTGTCTCGTTCACAATCAAGTGAGTAAAAAATTAACACTGCTTTTCACCTAGTAGGCACACACATTTGTTAAAAGACTTAGTACTAGGACAGCATATGTCCATAGCAAAGGTAATGTTGACTACATAAGATATTGTGTATTATTAGTTAACACTAGCAATTAATGGTAACTAATAATTATTAATACTAGGAATGCTGGTACTGTTAACTAGCAATTGACTTATTAATTAACAGTTATTTCTTCCCCCAAAGTATTTTCTTGCAACAATTTTCAAAGATAAATAACAGTGGTATGCTTTGTAATTCCCTATGAATTTTTATTTTTGTATTTTTTTCTAAAATATGTTGGGACGTTTGCTACTGCATTCATTCATACGTAATGTTTCCATTAAGTACATTAATGCAAAATAATGGAGTTATCCCTGAATTTTATGTAAACTTAAGTTCCAAAACTTTGGAAGTGAAACAACTTCTTGGATTTTTAAATTCACTCCACCATTGGCGTTATAAATGATGACTCGGTACCCAGATTAGCCCACAACAATCTACTTCATCCAAGCTACCTATAATAATAAAACCATAATATGCTAATTAGACCGGACATTCTTCCAGTCGAAGCCGGGGCTGTGAGGGAAGCCCGGTCCTGGGGGCCAGAGGGAAGCCAGTGCCGCCAGCAGGGGGAAGGAAGGCTTATTCTTGCACAAATTTTGTGCACTAGGCCTCTGGTTACATAATATTGTTTTCACTCAACTTCTGGGTCCCAGGGGTGAAAAGACCCTGTGGTACAAGGTCAACAGGAAAGGAGGTTTCTCCCCCTTTCTGGGTGAGAGACTTATACTGCCACTCAGCAGTTTTGAAAGGGAGTTTGTCTTGGAATGCTGTCCTTCCCTCTCTCTCCACCCTCAGGCTCAGGACCATCCTTTCTTCAAGCCTCAGGTGTCCAGTCATGCTCCCCTAAGTCCCCAAGCTTGGGGCTTGCTCCACAGCCCCAATTGCTCTTTGCTTAGAAATTACCCACCCTCGTTTCCCGTTCAATAACATGTCTATTTCCTTGATACAGTTCATCTCAGTGCAATTGGCCCATTTTGTCCTAAAGTCTGAATGACTGGTGACCTGCTCTTAACCATGAGTGCGTGTGGAATTAAGCAATAAAGGGGAAAGCATGTGTTTCAGGGGAAAGTACTTGGGGCCTGCGGGAGGGCCTTGCTGCTGGCTTCACCCACTTAACCTCCCTAATGGCCCTCTTTGCTGGTCAGCCTCTCATAGCTTCTCTCTAGATTGGGGTGCTCCCTGCCCTTCAGTACCCAGATTTCTAAAAGCTCCCTTCCCATCCCAACCTCCACTGGCACCCCACAGCGATGATAACAACAAAAGCAGGTTTGAGGACACAGCCCAAGAAAGGTGCGTAAAGAGAAACTTATAAAACAACCCCGAAAAAGACGGAAAAGTTGCTTGTGGTTTCTTACCCAGAAATGCCCTTCCACATAACTGCAAATTGCTTGAAATGACTTCATAATTGTTCGTTGGTGTGTGTGACTGTTAGGTGAATATCCAAGCAACTGTCTATTAGAGGAAGCCACGTGTTATTTTTTTAGAGTATCTTTTTTTAAAAGGAATTTAATCGGAAACCTAACAAGTCTTGCAGTGAAAGATGATGAAGTGAAAATCATTTTTTAACCCCAAAGAAATAGCTCTCCCCTCCTGAACGGCCTTGGGGCAGAGCAAAAAGGACATTCTCTGCACAGTTTGGTGAGTGTCGCTGGAAAAAAAAAATACCGTCTCAAGTCCGGGCCACAGCGGGTTTGTTAAGTAACACGTCTGGAAGGGAGATTTCTCCAAACACTTGGAGAAAAATCATGAAAAGACTCTCTCCCGCCAACGGAGAGAACCACAGAGCTTCGCGTCAACCTCGCCGCTCTGGGTGTGGGTCGTTCCGGCATTCACGGCTTTTCCACTTGAATTCCCTTTAGTTCTTGCTCATTGTCCCTCCCTCCGGAGAAAGGATTTCTTGCTACTTTTGCAGTAAACGCCCCTGCAGTGTCTCCGGGCTCCCACCCCGCCTCCTTCGCCAGAGGCGGCCCGGGGTGAGGGGTCCTTGAGCCCTGGAAGGTGCGCTTGAATGGAAAAGAGGTCGCACCCCCGGAACCCCTTCCCGCTGCTCCCCCCACCCCACCCCGCGAAAACCTGCGGCGACCCCAGGCCGGGGACCTGGGCCCATGGGTGCCCGTGGGATCCCCGCGCCCCCGGGACGCAGCCCCGGCCTCCCCGAGCCCCTCCCGCCACCCGCTGGTAGAAGGACCCGAAGGGGGCGAGTAGAGCAAGAGCTTGGTCGCTTTTAGTTCTTCCGATATAGACCGTGGAAACTTCTCGGCCCGGGCTCCTAATGGGAGCTGATAGATCTAACGGGAGCTGATAGGTCTAAAGGGAGCTGATAGATCCATGTTCCGGAGATGTTCACGTCGCTGGCAGCAGAGCCACCTGGTGCGCCCCGCGCGCCCTTCCCCGCAGCCCCAGCCGCACCGCCTGCCCTCACCACCCCTCCCCCGCGGCTAGTGCGGGATCTGGAGGCCTGGTCCGAGGGGGCCGGGAGGGCTGTACACCTGCCTTTACGACGAGTCCCTCCCACGCCCTGCCCGGGTCCCGTGCGGAGCCGGTGGGGAGAGGATCTGCTTTCCCCTTCCAGTCGGCTCGCGGGCCGCCGGGACCCGCGGGGAGGCCCGGGTGCAGTCGGCCCAGAACTTCGCTGCAGGTGGGGCTGTGGCCCGGGGGGAGGGGGGGCTGGGACCCCTTGCGCGGGGCTGGGCGGGTGCCCCACGGGAGGCTCTCCCCCCGCGTTGGCTATGGGTGGGGGGGGGGGGATGCAGAGCTGCCTGGAGCTGCCCTTTGGTGCCGGTGAAGGGAGATACTCCAGGGAGCGAGCGGAGCAGGTACAGACGGGAACCCGGCTTCCAGGAGTCCCGAGCGGCCTTTGTCGGTGCAACACGCGACCGTTTGAAGGGAGAAGTGGGCACCGAGGGTAAGCCTGTACTACGCAGGGAAGAGGAAGTGAGGAAGGAGAATTCCATTTTTTCCCAAGTGAAGAAGACCCCGATTGAAAGAACTGTCCCCAAGCCGCCATAGTGAGCGAGGGAGCAAGAAAAGCCTGGGTTTGAATCCCAGCAGCTTCCTCTCGCCTGCAGCTGCGCTCTGTGGCCTTGGGCAAGTTCTCTCATCTCTGAACAGGGACGGAGTTGCCAGGAGGAGAGGCGTAGAGGAAGCTGTGGCCATTAGTAACTGTTCCTTTTCTGAAACATAGTTTTATTGATTTCAGAGAAGATGGGAGGGAGAGAGAGATAGAAACATCAAAGGACGAGAGAGAATCACTGATGGGCTGCCTCCTGCACGCCCCACACTGGGGATCGAGCCTGCAACCCGGGCATGTGCCCTGGCGGGGAATCAAACCGTGACCTCCTGGTTCATAGGTTGACACTCAACCACGGGAGCCAGGCCGCTGGCAACTGTTTCTTAAAGTAGGGCTGGGTCAGAAGGTATGAGGGAGGCCTTCACCATCTCACCGGCCACTCTCCCAGGTTGGCACAGGCCCTGCAGTCAGCCCCGCCCCTGGCCCCTGGCCCCTGGCGTGCCCACGGACTGGACTGGCTACAGGTCCAGCTCCCGGGTGATTTATATACAAGGCCAGCCTAGTGGGAGGAGAGGCGGAGGGGGCGGGGCAAGTCCACTTCTGTCTGCAGAGCAGCCGCTTGGCTGAGAGCAGCCCCTGGGGCTGCAGTTCAGAGAGAATCTGGCAGCTGGAGACGCGTCATTGGTCCCCTGAGGATGAGGATGGTCAGGGGCTCTGCAACCGGGCGGGTTTGACCGGGGAAGTGCCAGACCACAAGGGAGGACTCTCAGGCCGTGGCCTGTGCCCAGTAGGTTTCGTTTGAGAGAGTTTCAGGGGCAAATCTGTATTCATTGATGCTTTCCAAAATCTAAAGAGGCCTCCTGCATCTCAGACCAGAGATGCACACACAGCTTTTGGAAAATGCGAAGTGGGAGAGAGAGAGAGAGAGAGCTCCAAGAGGAAAGGCGCTGCGACAGTTGAGCCAAAACTCTTAGGGAGATGGCCAGCACTGAATACTGAACTGGCAGCCCTTCTAGGCTGCGAGGCCAAGGCCAATAACTGAAGGCCTTGGGGGGGAGAGGAAGGTTGCTCCTTGGTCACAACCCAGCTCCTCCGTGGAGAGGCAGACACACTCCCTGATGGTGCTGGGGCCAGACACGTCTTGGCCTGGGGGAGGCAGAAACTGATCCCTTGCAAGGGACATAAAATACTTTCTCCATCATTCCTTTAAGGTCACCCGCCTGCAGCTCTGAGTTCCAGATGCAGGGGGCAGGATTTCACCCCTGCCCCTGACTGTGGAATGCCACGAGGCCTTTAAGCTCCCAGTACTTTACAACTCCACATTAATGGTGGATGTACTGGTATGCCTATTTGCGGGCAATACAAAAAATCAGCAAATAAACATATCCTAGGCTTGTCAGCATTCTCCTTCCACATTGTCCATCCCCAGGGTCCGTGGTTCTCCGTCGGAGAGGGAGAGAAGAGTTGATTCAAACTCAAGGACCACCAGGCAGATTAGTTCCTCTTTCCCTAGCCCTGGCACAGGCTTGCGTAAGGAGCTCCTACACACGCCATGTACCTTTGCAAACATTGAAAGTGGTGCCTCAAATTACGGCCCTTTCTGCTTTAAATCAATTCTGGTTTGCCTTTTAACACCACCTGTTTCCTGACACCCAACAAGTAATATCTCTCTAGGGCAGGGGTCTTCAAACTTTTTAAACAGGGGGCCAGTTCACTGTCCCTCAGACCATTGGAGGGCCAGACTATAGTTTTAAAAAAAAACTATGAACAAATTCCTATGCACTCTGCACATATCTTATTTTGAAGTAAAAAAACAAAAGGGGAACAAATACAGTATTTGTATTTGCATGTGGCCCAAGGGCCCTAGTTTGAGGACCCCTGCTCTAGGGTGTGATTGGCAGGAAAACAATTAAAGTGCTGAGGTTTATTGTTTAGGGCATTTTCTTGAAATTCCAAGGAAGCACACTTAATTGTTACTTTGGGAAGAGATTTTGGGAGGGATGTGGAAAAGGTTCATGAAAGAGGGGCTATGTAGTAAAAAGTCAGAATCTAAAAGAACTGGATTTCAAAAAGTGGAAAGTGAAACATGAGAAAGGCCAGGATAGTCACAGATTGTGGCAAGGGGGGGCTTTTGCTAGGTCCCATCCACCCCCACCCTCACACACACACACACCCCAAAGCTGGGTCATAATTTTTAGAAACACATGACAGAGTTGCTGTATTGAAGAAGCTCATTCATTGTCACTCACTCAAACTGCCCAGTTTTTTGTTACATTGTGTAATTAATTGCTAGGTGAGTTATTTCAGATCATTAGGAGAGTGTATTAAAAAAATGGTTAATTTTAAAAATGCATCACTGCTTCTAAAGAGATGAAATCTTCGTTAATCAAACTGGGATCTTCAAAAGGCTTTTATAAAAGTTTAATTCAATTCCTGAATCTACGGAAGAAAGTGTCCCTGGGGAACGGGGGACTGAATGTGGGAGAGCAGGGCCCTGAGGTACGATAAAGGAAGTCCTCAAGGTTGTGAGAAAAACTTAGCAAATGTGGTTGCATATGTGTATTTCAACATTTCCTTGCAAATAACCAGAAATCAAATCACTGAGAAGGGGTGTTTTTTAAACACAGTTGTCTGAAAAATATTTTGGAAAAGTTTCTAGCTTCAGGTTTTGACAAGGTGATAGATGACTTTTTATACGTAGTTTTATTTTTAAATGTATTTCCAATCCCCAAGGCCTCTCAAGAATAAAGGGAGCTTTGATTTAGTCCCATTTACAGACAAGCTATTGAAGGCAAAGGGGAACTGCCACTAGCCTGTCTGCCCACCGGTTGTGTGGCTCTCCGGCGCTGAAACACCCTGCTATCAACATGTCCCAACAAACTGATGGTAGGAGTACTTGGGAAGAACTTTCTTAGAAAGCAGGAAAGTTTGTTCTTGATTTGAACACATAGTTGAAGAATCCAGCTTTAAGGGGATGGTCCGGTTAGGAGGAAAGGGGATTATATTTTACCCTTTAAGGGAAGAGTTGGGGGTCACATGGGGGCAGAATTCACTGCGTACTTGGGGGAAAAAATGGATGCTTTCTCCTCTTAAATGGATGCTTTCCTGCCCACACGCGTTTACTTAAAAGCTCTAAACATAAATGTAAAACAACGGCTGCAAACTACCCGTGGGCTGGAGTGAGTGTTAGAGAGTATGGCCAATTTTGCACACAGGTTTTGCAGAGAAAAAGGAAGCCTGAATAATCGTCAGAGGCAGAGGGAGGAGAAAGAGGAAGAAAGGCCTTCGGTTACCCACCTCCAGGGACCACCACCCTCCACCGAAACTAGAGGGGGGGGCTCTGTTGCTCACCCAGGTCTGGGGCTGGACCCACTTGGCAGAGGCCCACCCTAAGACCAGAGTGTACTTGCACCGCTGTGGCCCTCCAGGCTAATATAAGGAAACACTGGATCCCACAGACCTTGTCCCTGGATTTCCTCTCCCCCAAGTTCCAAAGCAAGTCCTTAAGAGAACACTGCAAATATGGCTCCAGAATTCGAATTTACTAGTGGGGTCTGAGTTCCAATGCAGGGAGGAAAATCTAATCATAAATAGTCAGCAACAGCAATCACGTGTGTTCTGTAGCAGCTACGTTTCACTTCCCCTTCCTGTATGTGAGTTAGTTGGTTAGAGCTCAGTCCATAGGGTTGTCTCTCTTTCTGTGGGCGTGGCCCCTCACTTATTTGGGGAAATAGTAAATTGGAATTTTCTATTAATATCAAAGGGTAATGGCTTTGCTTTTCAAATAAAGCGTTTACGTCAGTCAAATAAACAAGGAACAGGTCCTTTGGGGAGCAAGGCACCCCAATTATTATCATGCTCCCCACCTTTGGCACCCAGTTTATCGTTTTCATTCCTAAAGCTCCTTTGCCATTAGTAAGAAATCAGCATCAGCGTGATTAAAGGCAACTTCGCTGTCTCTCCCTTTTTTCTCCCCTTCTCCCTCTCCTTTCTACTGGGGTGTGAGAGCTCGGTTATTCTCCGTCATGAGTAAAAGGCTCTGGAAATCAGCTCATGTGCCAACACTGGGAACATATCCAGGCCCGTGGTGTGAAAATGGAAAAAGTGCTGTTGAATTATTATTTTTGTCCTTTAGGTTTACATCTACCCCTGTATTATGTAAATTTCTGAGAAACTGTGAATCACAGGGTTAGGTAGAGGAGGTCCCCCCCTCCCCCCCCCCCCCCCCCGTCCCCCGCCCCCGCGCAACAGGAACCGACCCCATTCAGTCTTTGCATGATTCACAGCCTCCTTTCTCTCTCCGGCTTTTACCCAGAACCAGCTACGCTCCCCAGCCTTGACCTTGCGGCTCGCCGGGGCCTATGGCCCTCGTGGGCCCGAGAGAGAGAGCTGGGTTTGTAACATCAGGCGGCCCCTCCAGGTCGCCAGGTTCCCCGGGATGTCGTTCCCGGTTCCCCGTCGCCAACGTCAACACCAACACGGGGGCGCTGAACGCCTGGCGGGGTTCCCTCTGCGAGACTAAAGAGAGACCCCTCTAAGGGCGCCGCCGCCCACGGTTCGTGGAATTCAAAGAATTGACCAAACGTAAAGGGGGACGAAAAATGACTTCCAAGTGAACCCATACTAAGGAAGCAATCACTCGACTTAGGGTACAAGTCGCTGATTCCCTAATGCGGGATCCGACCTCTTCTTGGCATTTTCTCTGCGTGATATCGAGGCTCAGCTCAGGAAACCGTCCGGCGCCTGTGGGATCTGGTCTGAGGCAGAGGGAGAGGGAGGACGGAATGGAGGGGGCGGGGATGGGGGCGGGGGACAGCAGGGAAGCGTACACCCCACCAAGAAAAGGGGGGGCGGCCCGTGCCTGAGCATCTTCTCCGCTCAGGACCTGGGAACCGGCTGGCGGAGGCCTCGGGTTATTGCGCCCGGTGGCCAGCCACCCCTGCCCCTCGTTGGCTGGACAGGGAGATCGGGGGCCGGATGAGAGGGCAACTTGGCGGGTGGGGCCGAGAAGGGAAGGTGGAACGAAACTGTCAAACAGAAGAATCCCGTTTAGAAAATCTTCTCGCTTTCCCAGGGGCCATCAGGAAACACCAACTAATTCTAAGCACAGGTCCGACGGCGCGGGAGGGTTCTGGGGGCGGGGGCGGGGGTGAGGCACAAAATCACAGTCCCTGACAATGGACATGAAAGGTTTAGGGAGGCGATGCTCAGAGGTGCCTCCTGCCCCTGTTTAAAATGGGCTTAAGGAAGTGTTTTCCGGAAACTCAAAGTGACAGGCAAAACGAATGGAAAAAACGCTCAGGTTCCCTCCGGGGCGAGCCGCGGCGTCGGGCCTGTGTTCTCGCCCCTGCCGGCTAGATGGCCGGGCCCTTCAGTTACAGCCCGAGCCGTCACAGCAAGTCTGTTCGTGACTGTTCTGTTCGCCAACTTTTCCATCGGGACTTCCCGGCCACCTGCGACTTGATCTCTAAACCCGATCCCGCACCCCCTCCCCAAACGCTCTGGCGGTTCCCCTCCTCCCATCCGGGCGGGGGAGGGAGGGCGGGCTGAGGCCGCCGCCGGGTCCACCCGGAGAGGGACAAGAAGGGGGAGGAGCGCCATGCGGACCGCGGGGCCGGGCCGGGAGGCCGGAGGTCAGATGACCCGGTGGGCGGCCGCGGGCGCGGACGGATCGGGCGCCCGGAGGCCAAGCCAGACCCGGAGCCGGCGGGACGCGCAGGGCGCAGCGGGCCGCATGGCGGGAGTGCGCCCAGCTCCCAGCCCCTCCAAGCGGCGGCACGCACCGACCCTCGGCCTTGCCGAAGTCATTGAAACTGTTTGGACTCGGGGGCCGGGGGCCATGGTGGAGAACCAGACCGCGGAGAAGGGTCGGCTTTCCCGGTTCACTTCGGGCTGGGCTGGCATTCAATGGCCCGGTTCCGGCCACAGCCTCGGCTCCTGCGCCCGCAGCGGGAACGCGGTTCCCCTCGGAGGCCAGGCGGCCGAGGGCAGCGGGTCCGCGCGGGGTGCTCGGGGCGGGAGCGACCGCCCGCCCTTCCCGGAGGTAACTGAATTTATAAAGAGCTCTCAGGCGTTTCTGCTCAGGGGTTTTCGTTTACTTCTATGGCTTCTCCATTCTTTTTAAAGCTCATTCTTTGCTCTATGTGATGTGAATCTCAGTTACTGACTTTGATCTCGTGAAGAATAAGGGAGAAAGCTTGAAAATAATATTAAAACTGCTCCGAACCTCGTGGTCAGAATCAAGGAAAGAGTCGTGCTGTGTGTTGAAGAAATATTTTTTTTATTTTGACCATCAAATGAATTTTTAAAATTATCCGACCAATGGCTGCAAAATGATAACGAACCAATTGCACTAACCAGCTATCAGTGCAGGGCAAGGGAGCATAGGTGGGGGTGGGCTTGTCTTCTAATTGTTCACTTCCCAGGTTTCAATAACACTGTCAATTGCAAGAAAACCGTAGCTGGTTTTTGTTGCTTGACTTCAGCTCCTCCAATAAGTTGGAGAAACTGTGTTGCTTGTTTAGAAACTTCTTTTCCATCAAGTCCCGCCCTGAGTCAGAGCCGGGCAGTCTGGAGGGAACACACCACACAGGCCTGTGGGAATGGTGAGAAAAATCCCAGCGTTAGTGGAGTGGCAGAGACAAACCCAGGGTGGAGGTGATCCTAGTGGTAAGGCCTGCCACGCACTGAACAGTTGTCAGACAACCCTTGGGGCGCTTCATTTACTTTTACAAACGGATTTAATAAGTTTGGAGAAGAATAATTTCACTGGGCTTAAATGAAATCCCAATGTCAAAGATACAGTAACCCACCTCTCCATCCCCAAAAGGGATGAGGACTCTGAGCTAAGGAGCTCCCTCCTAGACTCCTGATCTGTGATACTGCCCTTCACACGCTGTGCAAATCTGGCAAGAATTCTTTATTTGCTACCAAACTAACTAAAACACACTTAGTCGCCTTACATTCGAACTTGTGGCCCGGGTGTGAAGGGCAGGAAAGTGAGTTCTGGTCGCGTATTCATTAACTAACACTCAAGACTCTTTCCTTGAACCTTGCAAGCCCTTCCTATCTGTGTCCTATTCCGTCACCTCGCCTCCTTCCCACACCACAACCAAGAACAGAAGACAAGTCAGAAATAGAGACTGAGAAAAACTGTAGAAGAATTTAGGAATCTTTTCCCTCCTCTAGAAGGAACATACATTGCCTTTGGTGCTGCGTACTAAACAGGAAAGAGTATGGGTGAGTCTGAGCGCCTGGCCGGAGGACTCCTCAGAATAATAACCCTTTCTCCGTCCTTTAGCTCCAAGTGCCTAATAAGAAGCAGAGAAAGCAGACTGTTGCTTGTGATGAAGAGGTGGGAGTTGTGGATGTTGGGAAGGTCTGAAAACCCTGAACCTGAAAACATGAGCAGAGATAAATTCATGCACTTGGCAGAAGGCTGGATAAGTTATAATTTTTACAATCCATTTTTTTTTATTTTAAAAAACTCAACAGTATTTCATGACTTAGTAAAGAAGAAGAGATTAAAAATTATGCATGATTTGGGAATTGATGGCTCTATTGTGTTGCTTTTAAAATCAGACTGCAATAATCTTGATCAGAAAGTGCATTTACTGGTGACAGGGGTGCAAATTAAAAGCCTGTAAAAATTATTCAAGTTCTTGAGTAATGTCAAGAACATGGTTTAGGAATCATTGAAATCAAAATGAGATGCCTAAAGAGAACCTTACATTGGTTTAGAGGTGTAGGGCTTTTCTCTAATTTCCTCAGAAGGTCTTAACTCGGAGTTCGTTATCTGGTCTCTTCATGTCAAGGACTGGTCTGCTTCCCTCACAACATCGCATACAGGACAAAGCGCGCCCGCTCGGAACTGGCCTTCCGAGTGAACTTAAGTGGGTAGGGAGGGCAAATAAACAGCGCCTTTCCCAGGTTGGGAAGGCGAGGGATCCTTAATCATCAGCTCCGACCAAAAGAGGTGGGATTAGAGGATTCTTCAAGAAAACCCAAAGAAACTATTACTGAGTTTCTCTTTTGCCTTTAAGAAAACAAACGGGCTCCCTTGCATTGTTTAATAAACAATGCTAAGTGTTGAACAGTTTCAAAAGCTTCACAATTTTCCAAATATGCTCTGCTTTTATTGGTGGTTTTATTTTCTTGTCGTTGTTAATTTTTCAAATGTATTTTGGGGGGGGTCCCGAAGTACTGGACAAATTGACAATAAGATGGAGGCCTTTCCTAAATTACATTTTGCATTTTGTTTAAGACAATCTTTACTCAATAGGGATATTTGTAAAAATTAACACCTGCCTTCAGTTAGGTTTTGACTGTAAAATACTCATCCACACATGTTGGAATATCAAGAACTGGATTTGACAAGCACCTCTTCAGGCTTCAGGATTAGGAAGGTCAGGTATGCAAAGGTAGGGCATAATTGCTACTTTGTGATATTTGTTACTCAAATGACACTACTTTCAAACACTTGTCAAAAAGGCAAATCCCGAAAAGACCAGTGGAAAACGAACTGCTGAAATATTAGCTATACAAAGCATGTAGAACCCATAGGCCATGATTTTCCTTTTTAGGAAAAGGAGAAATTTACTAAGGTCAATGTGCCCTTAAGGAGTAGGGAGTGGGGGAGGGGGGGAGAGGGGGAGAGGGGAGGACACGCGTCAAATGTAAAACAAACTGGTGGCATTCAGTCAACAAGGCAGGCGACGCTCCTGAAGTGGTGAGTTGTACAAGTCAGCTGGGTGCGCCCGCGCTTGCCAGAGCCAGGCTGCTCCGTGCTTCTCTGCTTTTTCCTTTAAACCGAGCCCTGTGTCGCGGGGATACAATGGGGAGGGGGGTTTTCGATGTGGGAACCGTCAGGTAGGAAAGGAAACCAGATCCGCCACAAAAGGCTGCAATTAAAGTCTTAACGGCGACCCATCTGTCGTGGGACGCCCCCTTCCCCTTCCCCTAGCAAAGCCTTCCAGCGCCCTTTGTCTGAGCAGGGGGAGAAGAGAGGACAGGATCTGTGGCCCCAAGAGCAAATGGGAGGAACATTTCCAGCCTGGGCGCACCCTGGGTGACTGCGCCCGGGCCGGGACCGCTCCGAGGTGCTCCCAGAGGTGTGGCGCCTCTTTCAGGACTCGCCCCCGGGCTCTGCGCCCGCCTCTTTCTGCACTTCTCTACCGCCGCTTCGATCCAACCAGCCCGAAGCCACCCGAGACCGGACAGGGGGCACGTCTAGGCCTAGTCGCTAAGCCCCCTCGCACCCCCCACCTGGCCCTTGGGCTGCCTTCAACTTGCAACAAGATCCAAGCCTCTCCCTTGGTTTCCTCGGCAATTGGGTTTTCCCATCACCCTCCCAGCCGCTCGGCTTCGGCCTTGGGCATCTGGCACGGCCCCAGCCCAGGCTCTCTCCGCGTCCACCCCTCTCGGCTCTCCGGACGGGGGCGAGGCCGGCCCTCACGAAAAGCTAGGGTGAGTGGCCCCCGGCAAATGCTGGGCAGCGAGACAGGGAAGAGGTAATGTTTCAGGTCAATTTCCGGAGACTTCGCGTTTTTTGTGGAATTGGTCAGGAGCTCAACAATCCCAGGTTCTAGTGGGCTTGCATCCCACCTCTCAAGAGACGCACCCGACCCCAATCCGTTCTACACGCGCACTCGGGGATCACTCACCGGGTAGGCAGCACCCTGGGCTGCTGCGGACCGCCACCGGCAGGGGCGTGCAGAACGCAAGGCCCGAGCTGGCAGCTCTGCGCTCCTCCTCCGCCTCCCGGCGCGGGCTCGCGGCCGCCGCGTTCTCCCGGTGCAGCCCCCAGGGCACGCCGGGGCCTGGCACAGCTGACCTCGGTGCTGACCTCCGCATGATCGCCGGCTCGCCAAAGGGAGGGACGAGCAGGGCGCGCGCCGCTGTTCCCAGCGCGCTCCGGGCCCGCGCCTGCCTCGGCGGCGGCGAGAACCCGCGCAGCTGGAGTCGCAGCCACTGGAGTCTTCCAGAAACACTCCTGACACTCCACCGCTCCTCCCTGCAAGTTTGGTCCCGGGCGCCACACCCAGAGGACGCCCCGGACGCGGCCCGGCGCAGGAGCCAGGTCTCCGCGCGCTCCGGGAGGCGCCGGCGAGGTCGCAGCCAGAACTCGCGCGCCGGCAGGTCGCTGGGCTCTCCGCCCTGCGGTGCTCACGCAGCCCCGCCGCCCGCGCTGCTTCGGAGAGGCGTGCGGGGAGAGGCGTGCGGACACCTGCAGCCGAGAGGTTGGGGGAGGAAATCAATAAGTTGTTTCCCTTCTCCACTCAACGTTCAGAATTAAAAATGCTCCGAGAGAGCTCTAGTGAGTGCAGGCACTTAAACAAACAACAAACAAAAAACCCCCACTCTTTCCGGCCTCTCAATGGAAACGCATGAAAGCGCACGAGTGTGTTGGTGTGTGGCGGGGGGTGGGATCCGGCCTTCACGGGGGTTACTTTTCGTGTGACACGCGCTTATTCCCTGCAACTCCTCTTCAACTTTGTGGGCGTCTGTCACGGCATCGCATGCACAAAACCACAAACACATCACAAGTCTCCCAAGGCCTTTAATTCTCAGGGGCGACTGGGGAGGCCAGTTACCTGCTGGCGTCTTCCTAGTGGTCCAGGCTCCGTTTGGCCACAGGGATGCCGGGATGCCGGGAGCACTCAGCCCCGCGCCCTAGTGCAAGAAAGAGCAGCTGCGGAGGAGACGGTCTCGGCTCAGACCCGGGCCCAGCCCGGGCCCCGCGGAACCGTGCCGGGGAAGCTGGGGTTTCGCTGCCGGAGGCATCCTGGCTGCCGCTTTCTGGAGCTTGGAATTTGATAAATATAGCCTGGCGTTTGCCCTCGAATTAGACTCCGTTTCCTTATTTAGCCCCTGCACAATGATTTTAGATGATGTCACTTAGAGCTAAACGAGAAAATTGATCTCAGATTTGCTTGGCCTCTAAAGCTTGGTTAAGCAGATTGAGAATTAAAAAGACAGAGGGAAAAAGCGAAGGGGTGAGGGTGGAGGGGAGGGATGTGTGCGCCCCGGAGTGTGTGCGCCGAGGGGAGGGCGCGCGGCGCGGTGGAAGCGCCCCCGCCTCTCTCTGGGCGGGGGAACGTCCCTCACCAATGAGAAGTAGTCGCCGACTGCAGAGGAAAAAAAAAGTTTTCCTGTTGACTGTTGGAAGCGAATTGAGCAATTATCTAGTTTACCTTCTCCTCTTGGAAGTTAACGATTGGCGAGATCTTGGCTGCGTTATTGACACAACACTTTCTATTGATAGAAATAAGTAGTGATTGTCCCTGAGTCATTGGTGCGCCGAGAACTCTGCGATGGGATGGCGGGAGTCCATTGGGCTGGGCAGGCAGGTTCGGCTGGCGATGCTGGGGAGGAGGAGGAGGAGGCTGCTGGTGGTGATCGCGCCCGTCCCCCTCTCCGCAGGTCTGTGACAAGCAGAGAACAAGGCAACGACAGCGCAGCCCGGCCTCGGCTGACGGACGCGGGTGGCTCCGACATGGACAGTGGCTGCCACAACGCGACCGCCAAAATGTTAGCGACTGCCCCGGCCCGGGGCAGCGCGATGAGCACCTCCAAACCCTTGGCTTTCTCCATCGAGCGGATCATGGCGCGCACCCCGGAGCCCAAGGCCCTGCCGGTCCCCCACTTCCTGCCGGGAGCCGTGCCCAAGGGGGACTCCAAGCACCCGCTGCATCTTAACCCGTCGATCCCTTGCATGATCCCCTTCGTGCCGGTGGCGTACGACACGAGCCCCAAGGCTGGACTGACAGGCTCGGAACCGCGGAAGGCGAGCCTGGAGCCTCCCGCGGCTCCGGCGGCGGGGTCCGCAGCGGCGCCCGCCGCGCCCGCGTTCAGCTGCAGCGACCTGCTCAACTGCGCGCTGGGTCTCAAGGGCGACCTGGCCCGCGACGCGCTGCCGCTGCAGCAGTACAAGCTGGTGCGGCCGCGCGTGGTCAACCATTCTTCCTTCCACGCCATGGGAGCCCTGTGCTACCTGAACCGCGGCGACGGCCCGTGCCACCCGGCGGCGGCGGGAGTGAACATCCACCCGGTGGCCTCCTACTTCCTCAGCTCCCCTTTGCACCCGCAGCCAAAAACGTATTTAGCCGAAAGGAACAAACTGGTGGTCCCGGCCGCGGAGAAGTACCCCTCGGGCGTAGCTTTCAAAGACTTGTCCCAGGTTCAGCTGCAGCATTACATGAAGGAAAGCGCGCAGCTCCTGTCGGAAAAGATCGCCTTCAAAACCTCCGACTTCAGCCGAGGCTCTCCGAACGCCAAACCCAAAGTTTTCACGTGCGAAGTGTGTGGAAAGGCAAGTACTAGGAAGAAAGGAGTTCTTCCTCCCCCCGCCCCCCCCCCCCCCGCTCCTTCCTTCCTTTTAAATTTTATTTCGTAATTATATGTATACAGTTGTTATAGGGTGATCTCCTCCCTCCGCCCGATTTTATTTCACAGTCCCTACGCGTTGGACTAACCTGTTCTACATGATGTTTCACTTTAAGGTCTTTAACGCTCACTACAACTTAACCCGTCACATGCCGGTGCATACGGGAGCCAGGCCCTTCGTGTGCAAAGTGTGTGGAAAGGGGTTCCGGCAAGCCAGCACCCTGTGCCGGCACAAGATCATTCACACCCAGGTATGTCCATCGGTCTGCATGTCGCCTGGTTTGTAGAAAACGGCCCATCAACTCGTACACTTCGCTGCAAGGTTTGTTTGGAATGGGCCAGCTGGACACAGGGATTTGCCTTTGTTCTTCTTAAAAGCGCGAGGGAGAGCATGGCTGGGTGTCTGCGTTTACAGGACTGCACTTGATAACAAAACGCTGTAACTTTTTTTGCTTTCCCTCCCTCCTGTTTAGGAAAAACCTCACAAATGTAACCAGTGTGGCAAAGCATTTAACAGAAGCTCCACTTTGAACACGCACACCCGGATACACGCGGGCTACAAACCGTTCATATGTGAATTCTGTGGCAAAGGATTTCATCAAAAAGGTATCAAATCATGGAGCCGTCTTCACGGCGGTCTTACCAAAAACCCCAATTGTTTGGGGGATGTTTTAGAAAATGGTTTTTAAAGCGCAGCTGGTTAACTGGCGTGTGTGTTGCCATCCCAACCTCCTAGCTGGAAGTCGGGTTAGTCTTAGAGAAAGGAAGGCTGCCTATACCAACCGGGTATTTTTCCTAGCTACTTCCTCTCATTTTAGGTAATTGGATTAATGAATACAATGAAAGGTGGAGGGAAGGGCCTCATTGCTGCTGTTTATAAATAAACGCGGGGAGAGAAGTGCAGGCGCCGCCGAGCTCTGCCCTGGCTGCGGGCTGTCCGAGCTGCGGCAGCGCTTCCTCCTGCCGGGCCCTTCCACCCCTCCGCGCCCTCAGGTTCCAGCCCTCTTTTCAAATCCGCCTTCCTGTCGTTTGTGTCTTTCAGGGAATTACAAAAACCACAAGCTGACCCACAGTGGGGAGAAGCAGTTCAAGTGCAATATCTGCAACAAAGCTTTCCACCAGGTCTACAACCTCACCTTCCACATGCACACCCACAATGACAAGAAGCCCTTCACCTGCCCCACGTGCGGCAAGGGCTTCTGCAGGAACTTTGACCTCAAGAAGCACGTCCGCAAGCTGCACGACAGCAGCCTGGGGCTGGCCCGCACTGCGGCCTGGGAGCCCGGCGCCGACCCGCAGCCCGCCGCGCAGCAGCCGACTCCCGCCCCGCCGCTGCCGCCGCAGCTGCCGGCTCCGGGGCCTCTGCAGCCCGGGCTCCATCCGAGCCACTAGTGATCAAGGCCAAAGTCCCGTCCCAGTGCAGCCCAGCTCCCCAACACCGAGGCGGCGGCAGAGTGGAGCTGGACCCCGATCCGAGCTGGTCTGCAGACCCCAGGGCATGCTGGGCCCCACACATTGGCCCCGACCAGAAGCTGCTGCATTGCTCAGCCTTTCGCCTCTTGCATGCCCCTGATACATGTCTCTGTGTATTATATTCTATACCATAGGCACTGACAAGTATGAAAAAATTGGGGGGTTTTGTTTTTCTGATTTTTTTTTAATTTGGAAAGACTTTTCATCTCGGTGGAGAGATGGTGTTTGTTTTGTTTTAAAAAAAATTCTGCCGTATTTATTGAGATCTATATTATCCTACCCAGGAATGCTGCACCATTTTAATTTTATTATTGTATATATTTTCATTGTGTTGATTCTGTGGTCAAATGCCTGCCGATTGTTTATAATCATTTCCTCTTTCCCTGAAGTAACAAAACACTGTGTGTATGTTACACACACACACACACACACACACACACACACAGATGAGTGTACCTGGAAAGACACATTCCGCATTGAACACACACACACACATACATACATATCAGTTGAGTATGGTTCATGATGAATGAATTTGAATTTTGCTTTTTTGATTCTTGCATGTGAAAATGGATCCATTGACTGTTAGAAATAAATACTCGGAATGTGCTTATTTAATCATCAGCTTCAGGGCTCTGTTCCCATTATTCAGCTGGAGATCACTAACTCTGGCCGCCTCATCCTTCCTCCTTTTTAAAAAGTTCAGCTCTGTGATAGTATCACCCTAATGCTTGATCTGAAAACTTTACCAACAGCAGGTAATAGTCTCTCCAAATAGTTCCAACTTTGGTAAAGTAATGAAGTTCGGTAAAGTTCAGAAGATGTGGCGCTTTGTGACAGGCATCATGCCTTGGTCCCGGGCCCTCTGACAAGCCTGGGGTGCTCGGTCAGGTGGGGAGATGTGTATGGTACACACCCCAGGGCAGTCAAACCGCGCCTTGTCGAGGGGTCGCTATTGTTTGCATCCTGAAGGGACTGCTGACTGGCACACAGCTGGCGAGGGGAGCCGCCGCGTTTTGAGGTGTGTGTATAGGTGTTTATAGATGAATATACTCCCATTCAAGGAGTAAACGTGGATGAAAACCAAACTGCGGCGGGTGCCAGGTCCTTGAAACGCTTCAAGTGTGAACCAGCAGCTCGGCTGCGAGTTTGGGCTCTGGTGTTTTCTAACTGCAAGTCTCTCCTGCTCTCCTGCCAAAACAGTGAAACAACTGCTAAAGACTTTAATTAAGAGGGGTAATTAGTTCAGATTCATCAAAGACGGGATGCCATGCGATTAGCTGCTCAGTAGAAGCTGCCAGACGAGCTGGGCAGCCCAGCACAGCCATCCCTCCGCGTTGGGGCCACGGGCCGGGGGGAGAAGCTGGGGGAGCGGGCCGGGTCCCCTCCCGCAGGCGGGTGGGCCTCTGCCCCTCCCTCGGACTCGCGCCCCCGCCCGGCCCCGCCGCAGCGGGAAAGCCCCGCGGACCGGCCCCGCGAGCGAGCGCAGGCCCCGGAGAAACCCAGGCTCGCCTCCCCGCGCCCGGGGTGGGGCGCCCGGACGGTGGCCAGAGGGGCGCCGCGAAGGAGTTGAAACGTGCGGTCCCGCCTCGCTTTTGTGCTCCTTGCGGCGCTGAAGGAAACGGGGCTCCCGGAGGCCGCTCGCGGGGTGAAGGACGGAGAGGGGCGCCGCAGGGACAAGGAGACAATATCCTTGGCAACCAGAGCCCGCATTTCCAGGCGGGGAAGGGTGGATGGCGGCATGGGCCGGAGCCCAAGAGGCGGAGGGGTGACAGCGCGGGCGGGACGATCAGACCCCGCGGACCATCCAACTCCAGACCCACCTGAGCCCCTCCCGCCCGGAGTTGGGCCGATTCCATGTACAGACTTCGGAGGCCAGACTTGCGGGCTCTTGCCCCAGGCCGCACACCTTTCAACCCCCCCCCCCCCCACGCCCCATGGCCCTGGGGCCCAGCAGTCATGAGATCGAATCCCCACATTTCTGTGTTCCTCACCTCCCCACACCCCACCTGATCCGCGTTAGATCTGACTTCGGAGAGATTCGGGTTGTTTTGGAATTCCCCCGTTGGGCCTGAGCGGCTGGCAGAGGTGCCATCTCTCCCTGAATATCGCAGACAACAGAAGCATCTTGTCCCAGGCCCTGACCACATTCCCGCCAGGCCGCCCAGCCCCAGAGGGAGTCAGGCACATGCCCCCTAGTCTGTGGGTAACCGGCCACCTTTGGAGGTGGCTTAGTCGGATTTTTTAAAAAAATATATTCTACAGACTTTTTACAGAGAGGAAGGGAGAGGGATAGAGAGTCAGAAACATCAATGAGAGAGAAGCATCGGATCAGCTGCCTCCTGCACACCCCCCACTGGGGATGTGCCTGCAACTAAGGTACATGCCCTTGACCGGAATCGAACCTGGGACCCTTCAGTCCCCAGGCCGACGCTCTATCCAGTGAGCCAAACCGGTCAGAGCCTTAGTCGGATCTTGAAAGCATTTGTTCTCGTTGAGTAAATTGAAGGAGGTCAGGGATTATCACAGGAGACAGAAAATGGCCTTTGCTTCTTAAACTTATTCTCAATAATTATTTGAACTTCTTCTCAAAGCCCCAGGATGTCATTCTTCCAGGCTTTTAAGGTGGCAGGCTTTTACTGGTTAAAAACAAGAGGAATATTGTTGAGGAAAATTACTGGAAGCCATAAAATACTTCCAGTTAGGAAATATTTATATGGTGGTCCCATCTTCTAATACATGCCAGTATGCTTTGACTTATATTGAAAAAGGAAGTCTTCTGTGGAAAGAAATAATTGGTCAGTCGGGGAAGGAGGGGGGGGGGGGAGAGAGAGAGAGAGAGAGAGGGAGAGAATTTGTTATTGTAATAGGGAATGACCTGTATAGGTCTAATTTGGTGCAAATTACAGAAAAGGCAGGCAAAAGGAAGCAGTTGTCTGTTTGAGTAGCCTGAAGTGGTGGTGATTAAGTAGGAAAAGCTGCAAATAAATTCTCTAAAATAAGCACTCAAGTGATTACTTGTCAGGAGACGAATTATCAGTAAACTTTGACTTATGACAAAGCTGGTAGAGCTTCTAACCATCAAGGAGAATCTTTAAGGATAGTCTGACTTTAGAGATGAAGCTGGAGGTGATAAAAATGGATGAAGAAGGAGACTAGCGAGTGGCCAGTGGAAGACTTTACAATTCTCTGCCATCTGACAAATATTAAAAGGTGGTTTTCCTTCCTTTATTATCTAATCTCTGTGTGTATCTGTGTGCTTACATGAGTGTTTATGTTTGTTCAGGAAACAGGCTGCTCCCAGTCCACCTTTTTACTAGAGTTAGCCAGCAAACTCAGGTGTGTAAGGTAGAGTGGCCAGTGTTCACATCACCTGCAGAGAGCAATGACTTACCTTCAACTCTCTTAATTGGCATTAACTTTTCATACAGGGAAAGGGAGCCTGTGGGGTGGTAGGGGCCAATTTTAGAAATCTACTAATCTGGGGCCTTATGTTTTGTTCAGTTTTGAAAATCAGAATAGAGAACAGAATTAGTAATGTAAATAGTTCATTCCCTACCAATGATACAGAACCCTAATCCTGACTTCTAATAACTTCATCCCAAAAGATATAGTTTGTTCAGACTTTCAAAATTTTAATTTGAGAACAAGTTATTGTTCAAGATTAAGACTAAGGTGTCAATTTCTACTTAGGGGCTTCATCAAAGTACTTGTTAGTAAAGTTCAAAGCTTGGTGAGTTTCTTTTTTAAAAAAATATATTTTTATTGATTTCGGAGAAGGGAGATGGAGAGATAGAAACATTAATGATGAGAGAGAATTATTGATTGGCTGCCTCCTACACACCCCACAATGGGATCAAGCCGGGCATGTGCCCTTGACTAGAATTGAACCTGGGACCCTTCAGTCCGCAGGCTGATGCTCTATCCACTGAGCAAAACCAGCTGGGGCACTTGGTGAGTTTCTTATCAAGCTTTGCTCCTTTCCAAATGAATCCATCAGACACAATGGAGTCATAATTCCCGTCATAATGCATCCTGTTTGATAGATACCTTTTATATAAGTGCAGTTAGCAATATCAGAAATCATCATCCTATATAATAAAGAGCTAATATGCTAATTAGACCAAATAGCAGAACAACTGTGCAAATAACCTTCCAAGGATGACCTTCTGGATGGAGGCAGGGCTGCGAGGGCCGGCCAAGGCAGCCTGGGCTGTGAGAGCCGAGCCTCTTGCATGAATTTCATGCATCAGGCCTCTAGTTTGTTATATTTGGTGATGACTCAAAACATTGATTAAACTATAATTCTAAAGGATCTATTCTGTCTATGTAAAGTACTCATCCCAAAATATACAAGATAAAATATGAAGTATAAATTATCTTAAATTCAAAATTAGGAAAGAAACAAAAGTTTTCTTTATCACTTTATAAATCCTTGTACTGGGTAAATCTGTAATTGTGAAAACGAAGTTTATAATTTTAAGGGATCATGACTCACTCTCGTACCAAATAGTGCATTTTTATAGAAGCATGAAAAGGCAAGACAAACCTAAATGTTAATGGATAAAAATGTGACGTTGTTGACTGGTCCCCCCAAATTTTTGAACCAGATAGGCATTGTCTTTTCGCTATGATTTGGCTAAAACCATAGATTACTTTCACACTAGAAATTATATGTTTTCATTCAGTTAATTATAAACAAACAAAAAAAACTAACCATATTTGGAAGTAGAAGATATCTTATTATGAATTTGATTATTTCTAGAAATCAAGGCATATGTCCATTCCAACTCCACGGCAGATGAACTAAAAACAAAGATATATTAATGAACACACTGGTCATTGGTGATGAAACAGTTGCCAGTTCAAGCCAGCTCAAGGGAAGGGTTATCTCACTTCAGGCAATAGAGAAGAAGAGAAGAGGGAGCCTGGTGTGTAAATGACCTTGATGGAAAAATCTACGTCTGCTACTATATTTTTCTGTTTGCATTGTGACATGTTGCCCATAATAAACTTTGAGGAAAAGTCAAAATCCATCATGCACTTGAATGGGCACAAAGTTGTCACAAATAATCATGTACTTTCGGGTCAAGTTTGTGGTGAGATTGGTGTCAAATGAAATCATGTTGCTATTGGTCTTATGGAGATTAAGTTACTAAATAAAGATGAAATAGAATTCTGTCAATAGAAGTTTCCAGGGTTAATATTTTGCTGTCAAACGAACAAATGTTGCTCATGGGTACAAAGGTGTGGGTGTGGGGGAGAGAAAGCATCAGGGATCGGTTCCTAACTGGAGCTAGAAATAACTCAAAAATGAATACATCTGTCTGTTTGATTTAACTCTTCTTGATAATAATAATATAGTTTTGTGTTTGTGTGAGAAATCTAAAAGTTTAGACCAATGCAGAACCCTCTAATCACAGGAACACATATGTCTTTTGATGATTCACCATAGAAATGTAATTTGTCAGTTAAATGTGAGCCAAATCTGAAATTGGTGAAACATTTCACAGATGCAAATTGTTTACACAAATCTCGGGATAAGATTTGTATTTTAAAAATTTCAGCAGAAACCAAAGTTTGAAACAAACCCCTACAGGACAAGCAACCCAGTTTCCTTGACAATGAAGAATAAAAGAAAGCTCTAACCAGTTTGGCTCAGTGGATAGAGCGTCGGCCTGCAGACTCAAAGGTCCTAGGTTCGATTCCTGTCAAGGGCATGTACCTTGGTTGCCGGCACATCCCCAGTGGGGAGTGTGCAGGAGGCAGCTGATCGATGTTTCTCTCTCATCGATATTTCTAATTCTCTATCCCTCTCCCTTCCTTTCTGTAAAAAAAATCAATAAAATATATATAGAAAATAGTAAAGGAAAGAGGGAGAGCTGGAGAGGGCGAGGGTGAGAAGCAATGAGAGGGAGTGAGGAAGAGTCCTGGGACAGGGAGAACAAGAAAACCTACCTGTTAAAAGGGGTTTTCAAAACACAATGTCCCATTGCGATGTGTGAATCTTATTTCACCCCAAGTCAATCAAATAAACTATAAAAGTAAAAAGCTATCTGAGTCTTGGAAATTTGAACACTGACTGGGTGTTTGATAAAATTAAGAAAATATGTTTACTGTTTAAGAAGTGAAAACAGTATTGTGGTTTTGTTAAAATTAGTTCTTTTAGAATGTGTCTTCAATTACTTAAGGGTAAATGGTAAGGTACCTGGGATTTGCTTAAAAATAACATAGGAGAAGGGAAGTGGGTATAGGTCTCAGATCAATGAGATTTGCCATGACTTGATAATGGTTAAAATTACTAAATTTAAATTTTAACATAAAAAGCTTTTAACAATCTTTTACAGTAAGTTGTATCACTTTACAAAACACTCATAATCTTATCATCTTAAAACAATAATTGTATTTCTTATTGATTTTTTGAGAGAGACAAAGGGTGAGGGAAGAAGAGATACACTGATGGGCTGCCCCCTGCACATCCTCTACCAGGGATGGGACCTGCAACCTGGGCATGTGCCCTGACCCAGAATTGAACTGGCAACCTGGGGTGACACCAACCTATTGAGCCACACCTGCCAGGGCAGTAATTGTATTTTTTTTTACATTGTTCTTTTTAGTCTTATTCCAGGACTAATATAATCACAATCTAAAGCTTCAAACACTTTGTAGAAATGTTAAAAGATGAAGTTCAACTTTGAAAATAATTATTAATCAATGAGGACCGGCTCTTTAAAAAATCCCTATAATTGGAGATAAAATTACACTCATGAAGCTTACAATTTAATTAGCCATGAGGAAGAACTTCTGGGTTGTGAAAATGATTCTACTTTTACATGATCAGGGAAGTTATACAGTTTCAATTCCTACGGTAGAAGATGGAATAGCATGTGATTTGGTTGATTGGGTACTTTTTAAACTCTGAGACCATTTAATCTTGTCATTTACATAATCAAAATATTTAATGTGATATATAAAAAGTTATAAAAGTAGTGTTATAAAGAGGTAGGATGAGAATTAGAATAGAAGTCAGGACAATCCTCAACCTCACACAAATTGGCAGAAAATGCTGCATGATATTGGATAATCCATGGTACATCTCCATACATATTTTATACAGTAGAGATTACACACCCACACACACACACACACACACACACACGTGTGTGTGTGTGTGTGTGTATATATATATATATATATATTGCTGTTCAATTAAGCACAAATGTTTTATAATAGAGTGAATTTAAAATATAATATGAGTAATTAGGTTTTAAATATATAGGGTATTTCAGACTTTATCCCAGAACCTACAGGAATTCTGTAAACTTGAGAGAAAAATTTTGAAAATATAATGAAAGGTAATTCAATCAGACAATCGACATTTATTGTGTGTCTACAATGAGAAAAATCTTGCCTAAATGCTATGGCAACAGTAATAAAATAAAGAGACATTGTTCATGCTTTGATGAATCTCAGTCTTAATATATATAATTATAAATAACTAATCAATAATTATAAGTATAATGGAAGAGTAGTGAGAGTCTCTCAAAGAAGGATCTAATGAATCTTGGAATGAGAGAGATGATATTTGGGAAGGATTTCCTGAGAAAGTGATTTTAATGGGAGTACTTTTTACCACTTTCTGTATCTTCCTTGAATATAAGCCACTCTCTTTCAAAAAGAGATTTAAATGTTAGGGAGGAGAGGAAAATACAATTCTAGAACAAAAAGATTATGATTCTACTTTGACTCTCAATTAGCCTTCATTTATTTTTACGCATATTTTTATTGTTGCTAGTATTACAGATATCTCCCACTTACCCACTTTTACCTCTGTCCTACCCACCCCCACCCAAACCCCAGGTTATCAGCACCCCATTGCCTGTGTCCATGGGCATGCATATCCTATATAATAAAGAGCTAATATACAAATGGTCATCAAGACCTCACGCTGTCACGCTGTAATAGCTCAGACACTCAACACTGGGGAGAGAGGAATGGGGACCAGCCAGGCTGCGGCCCTGGAGAGGGACAAGGCACCCACCCCACGGTCCCAGGCACCTGCGGCTACGACCCACACGATACTGTCCGCCCACGGTTCCCTGTGGCTGCAGCTGGCCGGGTGAAGCTGGCCCGGGTCCTGGGTGCCTGTGGCCGGCCAGAGGGAGGAAAGCCAGGGTTCTGGGTGCCTGAGACTGGGCAGAGGAGGGAATCCTGGGTGCCGGGTGCAGGGCGAGGCAGAGGTTGTTAGGGGCGATCAGGCAGGCAGAGGGGTTAGGGGTGATCAGGCAGGCAGGCAAAGGGGTTAGGGATGATCAGGCAGGCAGGCAGGAGAGCAGTTAGGAGCCAGCAGTCCCAGATTGCGAGAGGCAGTCAGACATCCCCTGAGGGGTCCCGGATTGGAGAGGGTGCAGGCTGGGCTGAGGGAATGCGCCCCCCCATGCACGAATTTAATGCACTGTGCCTCGAGTAAGTATATAATATGCATATATACTTTGGTTTATCTCCTCTCCCCCCCCCCCCCCCACCCCAGCCCCACATCAAGGTATGTCAATCTGTTCTATGCCTCAATGCTTTGGGTCTTATTTTATTGGTCAATTCATTTCACAAATAAGTGAAATCGTGTGATATTTGTCTTTCTCAGATTGGCATTTTCACTTAGCATAATATTCTCCAGGTCCATTCATGTTGTCCCAAAGAATAAGAGATCCCTCTTTTTAACAGCTGCATAGTATGCCATTGTATAAATGTCCCACAGCTTTTTTTTTTTTTTAATCCATTCATCAACTGATGATCACTTGGGCTCTTTCCAAATCTTAGCCATTGTAAATAATGCTACTATGAACATAGTCGTGCATATATTTTTTCTGATTGGTGTTTCGGGATTTTTAGAATATATTTCCAGAAGTGGTCTTGCTGGGTGAAATGAAAGTTCCATTTTTAATTTTTTGAGGAAACTCCATACTGTTTTCCATAGTGGCTGCACCAATCTGCATTCCCACCAGCAATGAACAACTGTTCCATTTTCCCCACATTCTTGCCAGCACTTGTTGTTTGTTGATTTTTTTCATGATAGCCATTCTGACAGGTGTGAGGTGATATCTCATTGTGGTTTTAATTTGCATTTCTCTGATGATTAGTGATTTGAGCATTTTTTTTTCATATGTCTCTTGGCCATTTGTGTGTCCTCTTTGGATAAATGTCTATTCAGGTCTTCTGCCCATTTTTTAATTGGATTTTTGTCTTACTTTTGTTGAGTTGTATGAGTGCTTTATATATTTTGGAAATTAATCCCTTATCATATGTATCACTGGCAAATATGTTCTCCATTCAGTGGGTACCCTTTTCATTTTGATGGTGTTTCTTTTGCTGTGCAGAAGCTTTTTATTTTGATGTAGTCTCATTATTTTATCCTTTATTCCCTTTGCCCTAGGACAGTGGTCAGCAAACTCATTGGTCCACAGAGCCAAATATCAACAGTACAACGATTGAAATTTCTTTTAAGAGCCAAATTTTTTAAACTTAAACTATATAGGTATGTACATTGTTATTAACTTAATTAGGGTGCTCCTAAGGCTTAGAAAGAGCCACACGCAAGGGGCCAAAGAGCCGCATGTGGCTCGCGAGCCTCAGTTTACCGACCACGGCTAGGAGATGTATCGGCAAAAGTTATGCTGTGTGAAATGTCTGAGATTTTACTGCCTATGTTTTTTTCTAAGATTTTTATGGTTTCATGCCTTACATTTATGTCTTTTATCCATTTTAAGTTTATTCTGTATATGGTGTAAGTTGGTGGTATAGTTTCATTTTTTTGCATGTGTCTGTCTAGTTTTCCCAACATCATTTGTTGCAGAGGCTGTCTTTATTCCATTGTATGTTCTTGCCTCTTTTGTCAAATATTAATTTAGTGCAATGGTGTAGGTCAATTTCTGGGGTTTCCGTTCTGTTCCATTGGTCTATATCCCTGTTCCTGTGCCAGTGCCAAGCTATTTTGGTTATAATGGCTTTGTAATATAGTTTGATATTCAGCATTGTAATCCATCCTACTTCGTTCTTCTTCCTCAAGATTGCTGTAGCTTTTTGGGGTCTTTATGGTTCCATATTAATTTTTGGAGTATTCATTCTAGTTCTAAGAAGTATGCGATTGGTGTTTTAATAGGGATTGCATGAATCTATAGATTGCTTTGGGTAGTATAAACATTTTAATGATTTTAATTCTTCCAGTCCATGAACATTGTATGTTTCCATTTTTTTGTATCTTCCTCTATTTCTTTTTTCAATGTCCTATAATTTTCCAAGTACAGATATTTTACTTCCTTGGTTAAGTTTATTCCTAAGTATCTTATTTTTTGTTGTTGTTGCAATGGTAAATGGGATTTTTTTTTTTAGTTTCTCTTTTGGAGAGTCCATTATTAGTGTATTAAAATGCCATCAATTTCTGGATGTTGATTTTGTATCCTGCTATCTTGACAAATTCATTTATTAAGTCTAGTAGTTTCCTGATGGAGTCTTTAGTGTTTTCTGTGTACAATATCTTGTCATCTGAGAATAATGACCGTTTTACTTCCTCCTTTACATTTAGAAGTACTATGCTGACTAAGAGTGCTGAAAGAGGACATCCTTGTCTTGTTTCTGTTCTTAAGGGAAATGCTTTTAGTTTTTGCTCATGGAGTATTATGTTGGCACGTAGCTGCTGCTGCTCCCCACTCAGGATGGCGCAGTCTCCAAGCCGGAGGTGAGCCTGGGGAGTGGCTGTGGTGGTAGCAGGGGCTCTTTGGCCAGGAGAGTGCCTACCACCTTCTGCCAGGCTCCACGCTATAGTACTGTCCCATACACACACACACACACACACACACACACACACTCAAGTTCACCCACACAATTACCCTCTCACTCCCTCACTCACTCACACGCTCTTCCTCACTCCAGTCCTGTCAGCCACCTGTTCTGAACTCTCAGTTGATCTTTACAATTCATGGTGAGATAAATCTTAAAACCTAGGCTTTGTCAAGAGACAAATAATATTTCTTAATTTCAAAAGCCTTACTTAGCTCATCTAGCTATCTTGGGGGGAGTTTCAAATATTAGTGTCAAACATGTATCTATATATATAAAAGCCATCTATATATATAAAAACCAAGCGACCAAATGACTGGAACAACCAGTCGCTATGACGTGGTGTGGGTGGGGCCGGCTGGCCAACCTACCACGGCCCTTCCCCATGGCTGGCCCTGCCCCTCCCCTCCACCCTGATCAGGGGCAGGGCCGGCTGGCCAACCTCCCTTGGCCCCTTCCCCCAGCCAGCCCAAACCCCTTATTAGCAGCCCCCCTCCCCCAGATGAGGATAGCCCCTCCCTCTGCCTGGCCGGACTCCACCCATGCATGAATTTGTGCACTGGGCCTCTAGTATAAATATAATTATTTCTATAACACTCACCTGGTTGGCCTGGACCAAAGATCAGTTGATTTTGGAGAATGACACTTGGATTGTAAGACTTAAATGGGGGATGGTTCCAATGATAACTGCTATTTTATTGATAGTTTCTTTTCTGTAGTAAATGAACAACACCCCTTGGGCCTGACATACTGTTATTTATCCACCAAACAACATCTTCCCTCTGTAATGATGAGGAAAGACTGCCTGAAGCCATTTGTTTTCATTTGGGAAGGATAGCACATGCTTTCACAGTCTTACCTCTGAGCTCCTATGCTGTGATTTCTTGTGCTCTCTGCACAGTCTCAACTACAGGAAAGGTGACAGCCTCACTATCCCTCAGGAACTCATGTTGAAACACTGGATTGACTATATCAGACTGATTGACTTTGTTGTACAGGAAGTTTCAAGTTTATTAGATTCCATCTACTAGATGACATAGTTGTGTCAGAAGTTTATAGATAAACTCAGTGAAAATTAACAGCCTCTCACTTCAGTGATGCTTTTAGGGCTCTAGTTGTCCAGGGTACGTTGAGATAACATCTCCAAAGTGAAAATGTTGCCTCTCAACCTCCTACCCTAAAAAAAAATCACGACACATGGTTTTTTATTGTGGAGGATATCATTAAGCTGCTGAATTCTTTGTCTATTATAAATTTACTTCTAGATTTCTAGTGAGGGGAGGTATAAATAATTTTTTTGAGGTAGATTTAACATGAAGCTTAAAAATCAGGGTGTTTCTAATGCATAAGACCTACAGAGTGGCCTAGCAGTATGAAATTTATTTGTTTATTTTTAGTTAATACTCACCTGAGGATATTTACATTGATTTTTATTTTATTTATTTATTTATTTTATTTTATTTTTTAAATATATTTTATTGATTTTTTACAGAGAGGAAGGGAGAGAGATAGAGAGTTAGAAACATCGATGAGAGAGAAACATCGATCAGCTGCCTCCTGCACATCTCCCACTGGTGATGTGCCCGCAACCCAGGTACATGCCCTTGACCGGAATCGAACCCGGGACCCCTCAGTCCGCAGGCCAACGCTCTATCCACTGAGCCAAACCGGCTTCGGCATTTACATTGATTTTTAGAGAGAGTGAAAGAGAGAGGGAAAGATAGAGAGAAACATCAGTGTGAGAGAACACATTGATTTGTTGCCTCCTGCACGAGCCCTGACCAGGGCCCAGGCTGGGGAGGAGTCTGCAACCAAGGTACATGCCCTTGAATGGAATCAAACCTGGGACCCTTCGGTCCACAGGCTGACACTCTATCCCCTGAGCCAAACTGGCTAGGGTGATGAAATTTATAATTTTGCCTGAAGAGGGCCACAAAAATCATATACGCTTCAATTCTTATAGTGCTGTTGTTTAAACCATTTTGAGTTGTAATTTCTGTTATTTGAAGCTAAAAACATCTTTAGGAATAAAGAGGAGAAATAGCATTTGTGTTCTTTAGCATCTTCTGACAGGAAACAAACTCCCCCCTCTGTCAGAATGTATCTCAAGGCTGGGACCACTTGCCAGATATCAGCCTCATAGTAGTTACTTTCTGAACCTGAAAGTGAGGCCTCCCAGAATCCCAGAGTGGCAGCCTCTCTTCTTGAGAAAGTGAGCGTGGCCCCATGTAGAAATCAAGATTTCTGAAGACAACCCACCGAACAGGATCTGTATCTGAAACAGAAAAGGAATGTACTGAGTGGAAAGCATGGGGCTCCTAGAGCCAATTGCTCACCATCTGGAGCGAAGAATTGTAGGCTGGACCAGGACAGACACAATAAGATCAGGAATAGCCAAGGTTCTACCTGGGATGCTGCACAGGCACCATTGCTGCTGAAGCTTGAATCCGTCCCAGCCATGGTTCCTGAGGCTAATATCTCAGGGCGAAGACTCCTGGGCAGATACCCCAAACTGACCTCTCAGAGGACGTGTTCATGTTTATCCCACTCATCTACCTGAGCTTCCCCAGATCATAGATTCAAGGCTGATTAAACAGCCTTCAAATGGGTTACAAAAGATCTATTCTCTCTTGCCCTGCAGCAACATTCTATACAGGCTGGCTGAGTGGGTTGAAGAGTAGCATATAAAGGAGGACCCTGCGATTAATCACTTTTTTTTCTACTTGGCTACTGAATGCCCTCTGAATTTATTTGATTTAGCAGGAAACACATTCAGAGAAAGGTTTCCTTAAGGGCCTGAAACAGCACTTTCTTTGTTCCGGGAAGAATTTAAAATAGATTATTAAAAGACATAAACATAATAAGAAAATAAAGTTTAAACTTAGCAGGTGAGAAAATGAAGGCAGGAATGATAAAATCACACCTGAATTGGGTTGATTACACAAAACTGTGCTGCCAGATCGTGTTGGTTTATTGGCACAGAGACATAAATGTTGTTTTCTGCTTTCAGAAAGCAAACATGAAAAGGGGGAAATCATCACTGCTGTGAGGGACAGCGCTGAGAGGAAGATTCGCTGGGAAGAAGTAAAACAACACTGGTAGTGAGGCAGAGTGGAAATTTCCATGGTAGGTCTTCCTGGAGAAGACACTGAGAGGACTCAGGGAATTTCATCCTCAAAAATATCCTTCGAGTAAACACCCAACTCTTAAAAATTGTTTCATATAGTTTTGCTCAGCTATTGGCAAAATACCAAAGTACAATGTAATAAAAATAATAGATAAGGGGCTTAGCAGTTTGATTCAGGAATGCAATTCTCCATTTGAGAGGGAGAGAGAGAGAGAGAGACAGAGAGAGACAGAGAGAGACAGAGAAACAGAGAGAGATTCTACAGGTATAGTTAAACTGTATTTCAGACATTTTCTATGAATATTGTGTTTCCCCTAATGGAGGTTTAAAAAACTTTGAGCATCAGTGAGTTAAGGTAACATAACATGTAATATATATTGCTAATTAAATAAATGAACAGTATTTTAAAAAATCAATAGAGACAGAGGATAGAATTAAAATGTTATTAAGGCCCTAACCGGTTTGGCTCAGTGGATAGAGCATCGGCCTGTGGACTGAAAGGTCCCAGGTTCGATTCCGGTCAAGGGCATGTACCTGGGTTGTGAGCACATCCCCAGTAGGGGTTGTGTAGGAGGCAGCTGACCAATGTTTCTCTCTCATCGATGTTTCTCTCTATCCCTCTCCCTTCCTTTCTGTTAAAAATTAATAAAATATATTTTTTTTAAAATGTTATTAAGAAAATTGAGGAATCAGATTACATAATGTGCCAGAATAGATTGGTACATGACAATAGCAAAGAGGAGGGCTGAGAGATAATTTTATATGGGCCAGCATCCCTGTAAGATGTAAATTTGAGTCATCAAAATCTAATTTTCTGCCCTACCTGGTTTGGTTCAGTGGATAGAGCATCTGCTTGTGGACTGAAGGGTCCTAGGTTCAATTCTGCCCAAGGGCACATGACCGGGTTGCTGGCTCCATCCCCAGTAGAGGGTGTGCAGGAGGCAGCTGATCAATGATTCTCTCTCATCATTGATGTTTCAATCTCTCTCTCCCTCTCCCTTTCTCTCTGAAATAAAAAAATATATATTTAAAAAAATCTAATTTTCTATGTGATAGGGCAGGGCTGCAATGAATTTGCCTAGAGAAATTTCAAAGCAGTTGTAACCGAATACGCATCTCACCATAAAAAATAAATCTCAGGTTATCCTGTAATATACAACATGGAGCGATGTAACTTTGCTTATTGGAGAACTTCCCAAGATAAACACTGATGGACCTAGAGAGAATTGTGCTAAGTGAAATAAGCCAGCCAGAGAAAGATAAATATCACATGATCTCACTCATGTGGAATGTAATGAACCACATAAACTGATGAACAAAAATAGACCCAGGGACATAGAAACATCAAACAGATTGTCAAACCTCAGAGGGAAGGCAGGGGATGAAGGGTGGGGGATGAGGGGGGAGATCAACCAATGAACTCATATACGTATATGCATAACCCATAGACATGGACAATAGGGTGGTAAAGACCTGGGGGGAGGGGGAGCAGACGTCAATGGGGGAAAAAACACCCCACTATAGTGCATTTAAACAATGGAATACTACACAACAATAAAAAAGAAAGAACTCTTACAATTTGCAATAGCATGGAGGGACCTGGAGAGTATTATGTTGAGTGAGATAAGCCAGTCAGAGAAAGATAAGTGTCACATGATCTCACTCATATGTGGAAGCTAATGAACCAAATAAATTGATGACCACCCTAACCGGTTTGGCTCAGTGAATAGAGCGTCAGCCTGCGGACTCAAGGGTCCCAGGTTCGATTCCGGTCAAGGGCATGTACCTTGGTTGCGGGCACATCCCCAGTGGGGAGTGTGCAGGAGGCAGCTGATTGACGTTTCTCTCTCATCGATGTTTCTAACTCTCTATCCCTCTCCCTTCCTCTCTTTAAAAAAATCAATAAAATATATTTAAAAAAAATAAACTGATGACCAAAAATAGACCCAGAGTCATAGAAGCATGAACAGACTGTTGATCCTTCAAGGGGAGGGTGGAGGTCAACCAATGAACTTGTATGCATATATACATAACCCATGGACACAGACAATGGGGTGGTGAGGGCCTGGGGGTGGGGGATGGGAGCAGGCTGGAAGAGGTTAATGGGGGAAAAAGAAGGACCTATGTAATACTTTCAACAATAAGATTTTAAAAAAATAAATAAAATAAAACAAACCAAAAAATAAGAACTTATATAACTCATCACTAAAAATAATTCAACTAAAAAAATAGGTAAAGGACCTGAATAGACACTTTTCCAAAGAGGACATACAGGTGGCAAACAGACATATGAAAAATGCTCAACTTCACTAGTCATCAAAGAAATGTATATTAAGACCACAATGAGCTAACTCCTCACACCTGTCAAGATGACTATCATCAATAAGTCCACAAATATCAAGGCTCGAAAAGATGTGGAGAAAAGGAAACTCTCATATACTGTTGATGGAAATGCAAATTGGTATAGCCACTATAGAAAGGAGTATGGATGGTCCTCAAAAAAATTGAAAATGGAACGGACTTATGACCCAGTGTTTCCACTTCTGGGGATTTATCCAAAGAAACCCAGAACAGTAATTTGAAAGAATATATGCACCTCTATGTTCATTGCACCATTATTTACAATAGCTAAGATTTGGAAGCAGCCCTAGTGCCCATTGGTAGATCAGTGGATAAAACTCAGCCATAAAAAAAAGAACATCTTTCCCTTTGTGACAGCATGGATGGAGCTGGAGCACATTATGCTGAGTGAAATAAGCCTGTCAGAGAAGGGCAAGTATATGATTTCACTCAGATGTGGACTCTAATGAACAAAATGAACTAACAAGCAAAATAGAGACAGACTCATAGATGGAGAGCAGGCTGACAGCTGTTGGTTGGGAGGAGGCCTAGGTGTGTGTGTGTGGGAGGGATTGAACAAAAAAGAAAAAAAAAGAGAAAAAAATCATGGACACGGGCAGCACTGTGATGACTGCTGGGGGCAGGGTGTGTGCGAGAGGTGGAGGAGAACACAGGGCGGATAAATGGTGATGGACAGAGACTTGACTGTGGTGGTGAACACGCATACAGTGTACAGATGAAGTGTTGTAGAACTGTGCACCCAAAACCTGTATAATTTTGTTAACCAGGGTCTCCCCAATAAATTCAATTAAAAATTTAATAATAAATAAAATCAAAAAAGGGTAACTATATGAGATGATAGTATATTAATTAGCTTGATTGTGGTAGTCATTACACAATGCATATATTTATTAAAGCATCACGTTGTACAAACTAAATGTATATAATTTTATTTGTCAGTCACACCCCAATAAAGCTGAATGAAAAGTACTCAGTTAATGAAGGGCATCACTGGTGCTTTTGAGAAATAACCAACTTCTCGGGGTTGGATGGGAAATGGGCAGCCTCTCAAAGCAGCCAGGTCATTTCTCACCACCCTTTCATTTGTGCTGCTCACCAACAGTGGCAAGCTTCTCGGTGAGGAGGCAGGGGAGGGAGAGGACAGGGACACCCGTCGGGGCCTCCAGCAGAGCCTGCTTAGAAGCTCAGACTTAAGACCATTCAATCCTGCTCTCCCGCCTCATTCCCTGCCACTCTCAAGAGGCAAGTCCCCTGGTCAACTGTGTTCCTACACCAAGTCACAAGTCAGCAGTTCCATTGGTACCTCTCTTCAGTGCATTCCTCTGAGACCTCTTCATCTTTCTTTGTCATCAGGTCATTGTCATGCGAATGTCCTCGCCCTTCCTTAGCCTACACTTCACCGTGCATGTTGTCAGCCACTTGTTTGCCGGCGTTTTCAGCATCCTAATCTCCTTCTGTTTCTACTGCAGCCTCACCTCAAACCTCGATCTTGAATCAATTCTTGTGTCTGCTTTCTTTCTTACTCCACGCAGGTTGCTAAAGTGCTGCTGGAGAAACAGCACGCCTAGTGGAGCCATGCCACTCCATATGCCTGGTTTCAACCTCAGCCATCAGGGAGGCAGAACCGCCCAGCTGAGTAGCAGCATAAATTATTTGGATTTCTTCTGCAAGGGACATTGTTTTTTCTCCATTCCTTTATTTAGTTAATCACTTATTTATCTCAGTATAGACTCAAAGATATTTATTTTGTACTTGGGTTATAATAAATACTATTTTATCCTTTGCTCAAATTTTTCAGATTTGGCTATTGAGAGCTCTTTCTTCTGTCCCTTTGACATACCCTTATTATTGTCAGAATGTCCAGCATCAGTGTGAGTGTGTGTGTGCGCTTCCTTACAGACTGACACTACAATGCGTTCCAAGTTCACCTGTATATTTCCTGCCCTAGTCATAGAATCAACCATTTCCCCAAACATTCTTGGTTCCTTTTATTGGAGAACTAGAGGCCCAGTGCATAAAATTCATGCATGGGAGAGGGTTCCTCATCCTGGCCTGCACCCTCTTGCAATCTGGGACTGCTGGCTCCTAATTGCTCACCTGCCTGCCAGCCTGATCGCCCCATACTGCTCTCCCCTGCCAACCTGATTGCCCCTAACTGCTCTCCTCTGCTGACCTGATCACCCCTAACCGCCTCTGCCTCAGCCCTGCCATTGTGGCTTTGTCCGGAAGGACGTCTGGAAGACATTTGGTCTAATTAACATATTACCCTTTTATTAGTATAGATGATATTAAAAATCAAGATGTGGGTACTAGGTATGTTCTCTGCTACAGTTCTGTCAGTGCTTCCAAGGCCTCTAAGCTCTCAGAGCAAGGATATGTGTGTGTGTGTGTGTGTGTGTGTGTGTGTGTGTGTGTGTACTGGTGTATCTACACATACTTATAAATATTCCTGTATGTATCTGTATTAAGCTAAACATGAGTTCATAATGATGTCTTGAACTTGAGTTAAATACCACATGGCTCATCCTTGCCCTCTCTTCTTTCTTATGTGCAGATTCCCATTTCAACAGTGAGAAATCTGCTTTCCACTATCTGTTTATTTATTTGTTCATGTGTAGTGGTTTCCGAGTTGGTCACTTGTACACTTGTGGGGAAAGGTTTTATCAGTTACTATAGTGATTGCGGTTAGTTCCTTTTGTCTTACAGTGATCACTTACGTCCATGTTACTTAGGTCAGCACCTTTTTCCTGTCCCATTAAGTGAGGTTGCTTCATATATTTGCAATACAGTTAGAGTCTCTTGTCCTAATCTGCCTTCCTTCCTGGGATTCCAAGACTTCCTAAGTGAGTTTTGAAGATTTACACACATTAAAGTTTACTCCTTGAGCTATAAAGTTAAGCGGGTTTTGACAAGTGCATAATGTTATATATCCACCATCAGCATACCATACAGAACCATTTTGCCACCCACCAAAATCTCCTGTGCCTGACCTATCCAACTCCCTTTCCCCTTGAGACCCTGGAAAACATTAACTTAACATTAGTATAACTATAAACTATCTCTCCATTTACTTAGATTTTTAAAAAATTCTTTAATCAATGTTTTATAGATCTCCACATATAGATTCTGTATATATTATGCTTGATTTATACCACAGTATATACGTTTTTGGTGTTATTGTAAATAGCATTTTTTAAAATTTCAACTTGCAATGTTCATTATTGGTATATAAAAATTTTTTTTTTCTTTTGCACATTGCCCTTTTATACTGCAATCTTGCTGGACTAGCTTATTAGTTTCAGAAGTTCTTTGTAGATTCTTTGAGGACTTCTCTGTAAACAACTGTGCCATCTATCACTAAATATAGTTTTATTTCTCCCATAACACTCTGTATACATTTTTATTTATTTTTCTTGTCTTAGTGCATTGCTAGGACTTCTAGTATAATGTTTATTAGGAGTGATAAGAGAGAATATCCTTGCCTGGCCTGGTGTGGCTCAGTGGTTGGGCATCAACCTATGAACCAAGAGGTCACTCTTTGATTGCCCGTCAGGGCACATGCCAGGGTTGCGGGCTCAATCCCCAGTGGGAGGCGTGCAGGAGGCAGCGGATCAATGATTCTCTCATCATTGATGTTTCTCTCTCTCTCTCCCTCTCCCTTCCTCTCTGGAATCAATAAAAATAGATTTTTTAAAAAAAGAGAGAGAATATCCTTGCCTTGCCCCAGTCTTAGGGGGAAAGCATCTGTTTCTCAGCAGTAACTTTGATGCCAGCTGTGGACTTTTTGTAGATGCTATTTATCAAGTGCAGGAAGTTCTCTATTTCTAATTTGCTGAGAGTATTTATCATTCATGGGTCAAATGCTTTTTCTGCATTAATTTATATGATTTTTCTTCTTTAGGCTATTGATATGGTGGATTACATTAATTTTTGAATGTTGAACCAGCCTTGGATACTTGGAATAAATCTCATTTGTTTGCAGTGTACAATTCTTTCTATACGTTGTTGCATCAGACCAATATGTCTGCCTTGAAGGATTTTATAGTCAGAGGGCAATCAAGAGATAGACACACACTCAACTATAATCCAAGGTGGAACAAAGCAAGTGTAAAAGAGGGGGAAATCATACAAGCTTTTAATGGGGGAAAACATTATATCTTGTTTGGAGGAGTTAGGTGACACTACTATGTAAAATGTGGCTAATATGGAATCAGGATTTATATTGTTGAATCCAAACCCTTCCCTTGTCTATAAATTAGGTAGTCGCACAGTCCATCTCTCCCGAAATAAGGAACTGGTATCTGATCCCAGTTACCCCATCCTCATGTCAGTAAGCTTTTCTTTGCCTCACACAGCCACCCACTTAAATAGGTAACATGAATCTTGACTTTTAAGTAACTTATTTAGAAAATGAACATGGCTGCTCCTTTGAATTTCCTCATTCTTTCAATAAAAAGAACATTGGAAGGCCCAGGTGGGTCTAGAATTGCGTAATTCTGCAATTGAGTAACACCATCGCGTTCTTGTGCTTCAGACTCCTAGAGCCAAACAAAGAAAACATAATCCCCATCTGCCACAATATAGCTTCCCTCTCCTTCCTGGGGGAGGCGGTTCCCGGCCGAGACAGCCATCACTGCATGTTCTCTGGGTGACTTGCCTTTAACATGTGAATTAGCTCTTTTTTCCTAGACTTGGGACAGTTATTGTTTCCACAGAAAATTCACAGAGAAACTTAAGTTGGAGTTCACATGTGCTTTTTCTTTGCAACTTAAAGAGCTAAAGTTCACTTTGCCTTAAGGACATTTAAGATAATTTGCAATGGCTTATCCCAGGTAAGGGACACTTTTTAAGGCTGTTCAAAATGAAAAGAGCACATGTCCTAATTGCTTTTTATTATTACTGAAAATTGGGTTCTTTTTATCATAGCCATGTGCAATAGTGCAGAGGTATTTCTCCTCATCTCAGATAGAGAATTAATTTTCCTGAAATAACAATTATAATGAAGATGATAATATCAGTGTTAATATTTATACTTAATCTGACCATGTGTCTGGTGCTTTATATAGATGATTTTATTTGATTTTATTTAATCCTCTCAACCACGCCATGAGCTAGAAATTGTTAATATCATCTCCATTTTAGAGAAGAGGTAAGTAGATTGCCCAAGGCAGCAGGCAGTAAGTAGCTGAGCCAGTGTTTCAGTTGTGATTGGTCTGATACCAGTCGTTCGGTTTGGTACCCTAATGAGTGATCTACTGCCATGTCTTGGCTGTCTTTGTTAGCCTAAGTCATTGGTCAGCACTCATCCCCAACTCACACATGCACATGCACATGCACATGCATGTGTGCATGTACACACACGCACACACACACACACACACACTTAATCCAGTGTACTCTGTGGCTTCCAATTATCTTAACCCTCAAGTTCCTCCACAAACTGCCTCTTCCCCTACAACAGTGGTTCTCAACCTTGGCTGCACATTAGAATCACCTGGGAATTTTTTTTAAATCCTGATTTCTGGGCCTTATCCTCCAGAAGTTCTGTTTCTTTGTTACTAATGTTGTGGCCCCACCCCATAACAAAGAAACAGAATTTCCAGAGGATGAGGCCCAGAAATCAGGATTTTAAAAAGATTCCCAGGTGATTCGAATGTGCAGCCAAGGTTGAGAACCACTGCTCTACAACCAGTTCCTCAATTAAGCCCCTCAATACAGTAAAAGAGTGACTTGTTTTTTAAGAATATATTTTATTGATTTTTTTATAGAGAGGAATGGAGAGGGATAGAGAGTTAGAAACATCGATCATCTGCCTCCTGCACATCTCCTACTGGGGATGTGCCCGCAATCAAGGTACATGCCCTTGACCAGAATTGAACCTGGGACCCTTCAGTCTGCAGGCCGACACTCTGTCCACTGAGCCAAACTGGTTAGGGCAAGAGTGACTTGGTTTTTTCCAGCTCCACAAAGTCTCATCTTCTCTCAGGCAGCTCCCTGCAGCTGCAATGCCCGCACCACCTCCTCACGACTGTCTCCCTATAGCTGGGTCAGCTCCAAAAAAAAATTTCCAAGGATGAAGAGAAGATAGGCAGTGGGTGGCTGAGCCCAAGGTGAAATAAAATAATGTTTTCTTTTATTGATTTACCCACGTTTGTCTTTTAATTTCTGGAGTACCTCGATTGCATTCAAAAATGTTAATAGGAGTTGAAGGTCTCTTATTCATACAGTTCCAATCTATTCTGCAAATAAGCAGCAGTGAAAATGATTCAGACGTGAATAATCCCCCCAAACCTTTGCTTATTGAAATGAATCAGAGATGATTACTAGGTTGGAGAATTTGCATCCACACAATTTTCTAGTCTCACAAACATAATTTTCTTTCGATTTAATAGAAAATATTTGCTCTTTTAAAAGCTGTTGTGAATGGTGGGACTGTGTTCTCTACGCCTCCGCAGGAATGTTGCAGCACCGTCCACTGCTTGCTGCCCCTCAGAGCCGGGGTTTATGTGCTCTCCAGGCCGCCCAGCTCTGTGGGGCTCAGCTTCGACCTGACCTCTGTGAAGATCCATATGTTGTGTTGGTCATTTCATCCGCTAAGAAGTCAGTGTCATTTTGCTAGTTGGGGTGTTGGCAGTTTCTTCCTGCAGGACAACTTCCCATTCACATGCAGGTTGGGAGGATAAAGATAACCTGTCACATCTCAGGGGTTTATCCAACCACTTCACTTTTCAGATTTAGCTGAGGATAGGAGGACATTTTAATTGGAGTTGCTCTGAAAAGAGGGCGGGGAGAGAATGCTTTTTGTCTGGGATCCTTCAGAACCATCTGGAATACACATGAGATTCGTTTTCTGCCATTGTCTCCCCGAAGCATCAGGCTGTTGTTCCAGGTGTGTGAAGTGCCTGGATGACGTAGGGTTAATACTTGATTTTCATTATGTCCAACAGCTTGGTCCTTTATTCTCCGAGGGATGTGTTTTCAATGTCACAGGAGATTTCTTTATCCCCCACCAAATGCATCTTTACAAACAGCTCAACTGGTGTAAGGCCTCAGGTGGGCTCCGGGGACCTACGAGAACAAGGTTTCGCTGTAGGCACAGGGCGATTCACACGTGGCATTATATTAAAGGCATTTTGAATTTCTCTGTTCTGGTTTTCTGTAGAAACAAGCATCCCTCATCCCGAGGCTAAACAAGAGAATCCAGGGTTCCTTGAAACTATGTTGGACAAAAAGCAAGGCATGCAGATGATACTGAGGAAAAAAAAATATTGTCTAAGAAAGAGAAAGGAAATAAAGAAAAAAATTAAAAATATTTTTAAAGGAATAATACTCAGAGTTAACACATTATCTTGAAAATAGAGGAAAAGTCAAGAAACAAAGTAGATAAATATAATTTAGGAATATAATTTTAAGTGAAAAGTTCCCAGAGATGACATCCTGTGTGATACCTTTAAAAAATACATTTATATTGTGAAATATAACACAAAGTGGATCAAGTCACCCTTTTAAAAATAAATTTAAAACAACCCAAACAAAGGTATATGCTATTAATAAATATATATAAGTGCATTAAATTATGTTAAAAGGAAAGGAAAGCAACAATGGACTTAAGTGGCAAGGCGGGAGGCGAGGGGTAGGGTGGACCAGCACCTCATGTGGGTATAAGTTATTGTCGTCATTTTAGTTTTCTGTTGGGTGGTGTTTTGAAACTGTTTATGATATTATTAAAACAAACGAGCCAACAAATGAACAACAGATAAATAAAAGAGCTTTTATGTAGAAATGATGAAAAGTTGGTATGAATAGAGGATTATGAGTAATGCAGTTCTGTGCACCTGAGGTCCAATAAAAACAAAGGAAAAGGGAGGAGGAAATATTTGCCCTTTGAGTAACATATTCCACGCCTGGCAGTTCCTACACTGTATATGCCTTTCCCCACAATATTGGACATTAATTTCCACGGATGTATATATATATATATATATATATATAAGTGGATCTCTAGAGAACTCTCAGTTTCACCAGGAAGCATTAGCCTTTTGGGAGCTACCCTCCCTTTCCTGCAGAAAAGGGGAAAGTAATTTGTTTAGACAGGGTCCAGGCAAAAGCGCCCTCTGCTGTCAGGTAGTGGAGTGGCAGTCTTACTCCGACTCACCAGGTCTTATGTCTCCACTTTCAGAAACAAGAGAGCTAACAAGATACGTTTCAAAATGGATAACTTGAATTTCCAAGCAGAGCTAACATTCCTCCCTGCCTCCCACAAACTTTCTAAACTGTAGAATTTTAAAAATTTATATATATCTTTATTGATTTTTAGAGAGAGAGGAAGGAAGAGAGGGACAGAGAGAGAAACATCTATGTGAGAGAGAAACATGGATAGGTTGCCTCCTGTATGCACCCTGATCAGGGATCAAACCTGATACAGTGGGGCCTTGACTTATGAGTTTAATTCGTTCTGAGACACAGCTCGTTAAGGAGCTCGTTAAGGAGCTCGTTAACTCAAATTACTCTGTCCGCTCAATGCAAAAAATCAGCGGAGAGACAGCTGGTATCTCAAAAAACTCGTTAGTCGGGACACTCATAAGTCAAGGCCCCACTGTACCTGGATACATGCCCTGACTGGGAATCAATCCTGTGACCTTTTGGTGCATGGGATGACGCTCACCTAGAGGATGACGCTCAACCAACTGAGCCACACCAGCCAGGGAAAACTATGGAACTTTTTAAAAAAATATATTTTATTGATTTTTTACAGAGAGGAAGGGAGAGGAATAGAGAGTTAGAAACATCAACAAGAGAGAAACATTGATCAGCTGCCTCCTGCACACCCCCTATTGGGGATGTGCCTGCAACCAAGGTACATGCCCTTGACAGGAATCGAACCTGGGACCCTTCAGTCTGCAGGCCGACGGTTTATCCACTGAGCCAAACCAGTTAGGGCAAACTATGGCACTTTTAATCCTTATTTATTATATTTATTCTTCTTATTGATTGCTGCAGGCTGGGTTTCCTGGTTCACAAGTTATGGAGATTATTGAGATGAGCTTTTGAGAATAAAGGATATGAGGGAAGTGGGATAGGGCCTTGGGAGAAGATGGATTGTGATGCAGTCATCACAGAGGCCTCCCCCACCCCACCGAGCGCTATGAGGCTGAACTAAGACGCGGATGCTGGGCCATTGAACACCGCTTCCTCAGGGCAGCCCACATCCAAGGCTGTCTCTGGGGAGGATTTTCCCATCACCACTTTCTTTCAGAACCTCCCTCCCTCTGAATGAGGATATAATGCAACAGCAGCCAATTTTAGCGTATACATCCACACTGAGCCAACTCTTCTGTGAACTCAGCTTGGCCATCTTTCATCCCTGGGCCTACGGTGGCACTCACTATAGGTGTGAGCTGATGGGGAGACATCACTGTAATAGTCCTGGATGTTGAAGACATCTGGGTTGCCTGCCTGTACCACTTCTGTGTTTAACGTAGTTATAATTCTCTCCTGTATACGCCACAGTCGTGAACTCTAGGTGTCTACCACTATAATTCTCCTACAGAATCTTGCCATAAACTTCATATGGCCTTGCCCTGGCTGCATGGCTCAGTTGGTTGGAGCATCGCCCCGTACATCAAAAGGTTGTGGATTTGATTCCCAGTCAGGGCACACCCAGGTTGGGGAGTGCATGGGAAGCAACTGATTGATGTTTCTCTCAAAGCCGTGACCCTTCAGTCCACAGGCCAATGCTCTAACCACTGAGCAACGAGCTAGGGCTACTTTTTTGTTTTTATTTATTTTTAGAGACAGAGGAAGGGAGAGAGCAAGAGACATAGAAACATTGATGAGAGAGAATGTCATCTATGTCACCTTTCATAACCCTCAGTAAATGGGTTGGAGCAGTATTGGCAAGTGTGGGATGTGCTGTCTCCAGAACCTGGTTGTGTGATAGTCCTGGCATAGACCACGGAAATCCTAAAATACTTCACTGATGTGGTCAACTGCTGAGTCTTCATAAGGTTTATCTCAGACTCTCTGGAACACAGGTGCTTTACGAAAGCCTCCAACATCCTAGCTCCCTTTGCTCATCTGGCCCAGTTACCATAATATGTTGGTATAGCGGGCCAATGTCAGGTCACACTGAATGTCCATATGTTCTAGGCCTTTTTGGAATGTCATGGCAGAGACCAGGGGAGTTAACACAGCCTTGGGGAAAGCCCGGGAATGTATACTGTCGTCTGCCTCGCATGGATGTGAATTGTGTCTGGTCCTCCTTGAGAGGGATGGAAAGAATGCATTTGCCAGACCACTGGCTACATGTTATGCATCTGAAAATAAGTTAATCTGCGGTAGCAAATATTTCATATCTGTGATTGGGGCTCTGACTGGATTGGGTTTGAAGGCAGCTACTGCCATTCTTCGGGATTTATCAGTATTGTAGGGGTCACACAGGTGACTCAATAGAAATGTGCTAGAGACCACCACTCCTGCAACATCTAGTTTTTTGTTGTTTTTTTTAAAAAAATATTTTAACTGATTTCAGAGAGGGAGGGAGAGGGAGAGAGAGATAGAAACATCAATGAGAGAGAATCATTGATCAGCTGCATCCTGCATGCCCCCTACCGGGGATCAAGCCAGCAACTGGGGCAAGTGCCCTTGACCAGAATCAAACCCGGGACCCTTCAGTTCACAGGCCAATGCTGTATCCACCGAGCTAAACCGGCTAGGGCAGTGGTCGGCAAACCATAGCTCTTGAGCCACATGAGGCTCTTTGGCCCCTTGAGTGTGGCTCTTCCACAAAATACCACGTGCGGGCACGCACATACAGTGTGATTAAAACTTCGTGGCCCATGGGTGAGTCTATTTTGAAGAAGTGGCGTTAGAAGAAGTGGGGGGTGTTGGTGCGACGGGAGACACGGGAGATGCAGGAGACTCGGGGCAGGGGAGTCGCGTGCGATTCATGCAGGAGTTGAGAGAGACTGGCTACAAGACGAGTGTGGATGGGAGAGTTGGAAGGGGTCGACCTCAGTGAATGTACTTCAATCAGATTGAGGACGTTTTTAGCAAAGGCCAGCTTAGGAGTCCCCTTATTAAGTGAATAACAATGTACCTACCTAGATAGTTTAAGTTTAAAAAATTTGACTCTCAAAAGAAATTTCAATCGTTGTTCTGTTGATATTTGGCTCTGTTGACTAATGAGTTTGCCGACCACTGGGCTAGGGCAACATCTAGTTTTTTAAGGGTGTTACAAATCTCTGCCCAAGAACAATACATATTTAATTAATCAATGGTTGGTTTGGTTGGTTTTCACTGAAGCATAATTCACTAATAATAAATTGCACAGATCTTCAGTGTATAGTTTACTGAGTTTTGACAGTTGTATAAATGGTAAAACTTACCATAGTCAAGATATAGAACACCTCTATGCCCTCAAAGGTCTCATGTGTCCTTTGCAAGTTTGTGTCCTTTTCTGCCCCCTCAACTGACCCCAGGCAAACACTGATCTACTTTCAGAATATATTATATTTGGCTTTTTTAGCGTTTCATATAAACAGAATCAGCCCAGCGGGAGTGGCTCAGTGGTTGAGAGTCGACGTATGAACCAGGAGGTCACAGTTCAATTCCCGATCAGGGCACAGGCCCGGATTGCAGGCTCCATCCCTAGTAGGGGGTGTGCAGGAGGCAGCCAATGGATGATTCTCTCTCATCACGGATCTTTTTGTTTCTCTTTCCCTCTTCCTTCCTCTCTGAAATCAATAAAAATATATTTTAAAAAATAAACAGAACCATACTGTACGAATTTTTTCTTTTGGCTTTTCTCTCACCATAATGTTTTGAGATCATCCACGTTGCTCCTAGTACCAGTTGCTTGTTCTTTTTACTACTCAGTAGTATTCCAATATTTAGATTTATCATAACTTGTTTATCTAATCTCCTGTTGATGATACTTGAATTATCTCCAAGATTTGACTTTTATAAGTAAAGCTGCTTTTTTTTTTCCTGTTAATCCTCACCTGAGGACATATATTTCCTATTGATTTTTAGAAAGAGAGAGAAAGGGAAGGGAAGAGACAGAAAGAGAGAAACATAGAAGTGAGAAAGACACATTGATCGGTTGCCTCCCACACACGTCCTGACCAGGGCCTGGTATTGAGCCTGCAACTGAGGTATGTGCCCTTGATGGAATCTAATCTGTGACCCTTCAGTCTGCAGGCTGATGCTGTAACCACTGAGAAAACTGACTAGGGCTTCTTTTTTTTAAAAAAAATATGTTTTTATTGATTTTTTAGAAAGAGGAAGGAAGAGGGACAGAGACCTAGAAACATTGATAAGAGAGAATATAATCTATCAGCTGCCACCTGCATGCCCCGCCCTGAGGACTGAGCCCAAAACCTGGCCATATGCCCTGACCAGGAATTGAATGGCAACCTCTTGGTTCCTGGGTCGACACTCAACCACTGAGCCATACTGCCTGGGCAGTAAATCTGCTTTTAACATTGATATATAAGTTTTTTTTGTATGTGTGTGTGTGTGGACATATGTTTCACTTACCTAATTTTCATTCCCACTGACAATATGTATATGAGGCTATAATTGCTCCACATCCTTGCCAATATTTGGTACTACTGGCATTTGGTACTACTGTTTTGATTTTAACCACTCTAAGAGGTGTGAAATTACAACTTGTTGTGGTTTTAATTTACTTTTCCCTGATGCTTAATGATTTTGAGCACATTTTCATGTGATATTGGCTATACCTATATCTTCTCTTATTGTCTGGTCAAGTCTTTGCCCATTTAGAAAAATGGGGTTGTTTTTCTTTTTATTGTAGGTTTGTAGTAATTTTTAAGAATATATTGGAGCTATGATTTCTTTCTTAAGGTTATACTGTGACTGTTTTCCCAGTCTGTGGATTGACTGTTCACTTTCAAAGGTGCCTCTGATAAGCAGAAAATTATTTTTAATAAAATCTAAATTATCATTTTTTTCCTTTATGGTTAATGCTTTTTTGTTTTGATTTAAGAAACCTTTCCTCCCTCTAAATAATGAATATACATATACCTGTATTTTCTGCTAAAAGCTTTATGAATCTTGCTTTTATGTTTAGTTCTATGGTCCATCTTAATTTAATTTTTTTGTATGATTGCATAGAGGTAGAGACCCATTTTTCCCCCATATGTTTATCCAGTTCCAGAATTATTTGTTAAAAAAGACTTTCCTTTTGCCACTGAGTTGATCATATGTGTGTTGGTTTATTTCTGGACTCTATTCTGTTCCATTGGCCTATTCATCTGTGCTGAGGCCACTCACATTCTCTTTATTATTGTAGCTGTAAAGTCATTATGTCAGACAATGTAAGTATTTTATTTTATCCTTCTTTTTCAATTTTGGTTTGGATATTCTAGGTTCTTTGCATTCTCATATAAATTTTAGAAACAGCTTGTAAATTTCTATAAATGTGACTGGAATTGCATTGCATTTGGAGAGACATGAAATACGTACAATTTTGAGTCTTTTTCTATATAGTTTTTTAAAAATTGATTTGAGAGAGAAAGCAAGGGAGAGGGATAAAGAGATAGAAAATGGATGTGAGAGAACCATGGGTCTGCTACCTCCTGCACGGCCCCTACTGGGGATTGAGCCCACAACCTCGGCGTGTACTCTGACTGGGAATCGAATTGGTGACCTCTTGGTTCATGGGTTGATGCCCAACCATTGAGACACACTGACTGGGCCAATTTTTAGTCTTTTAATCCATGAATGGGTGTGGAAGAATCTTCATATTATAGCAATTTTTAAAAGTATATAATATTTTTAAAAATATTTTTATTGATTTCAGAGAGAAAAGGGAGAGAGAGAGAGATAGAAACATCAACGATGAGAGAGAATCTTCGATCGGCTGCCTCCTGCACACCCCCCAATGGGATCGAGCCCACAACTCGGGCATGTGCCCTGACTGGGAATCGAACTGTGACCTCCTGATTTGTGGGTCGACACTCAACCACAGATCACCCCGGCTGGGCTGTTGTTACTTTCTATATCATAACTAGGAGTGGAAGTCTCATGCTTTTTATCAACGAGCTCAGTTAGAGTAAAGGAAGATTGAAAAGCTTTCACTGCAACTGCTCTTACCTTACATGTCAAAGAATTAATGTTAATTCTGCCCATACTATGTACATACATTCAGGGACCAGAGAAATAACTACTGGGTGAGTTCATGAACCAAGTAAATCCAGTGGACTTACCATGAGTCAAATCTAGGCCAGAACAGGACTTATTACTTGCTTCCCATGTGCTTCTACTCTAACAATTGGGCTCTAAGGACACTTCATGTCCCTGGGTATCCATTTGAACTCAGACCATTTGTCCAAGAACCCTACAATAAGACAAGACAAAACAAAACAGCTATAAAAAAATCAAATTTACATTCTGTGCCCCCAGTGAACAGCTACCCATGTAACTGGCCGTAGGACCTTTGGAGAAGACTTGGAAGAATTATTACCATGTAGATTTTCCAGGGTTTGTAAGGCTGTTATTCTCTAAATTTAAAAAATGACAATAAGATGGAAAATTGCAGGACACCGAGAGACAGAACATGCGATGGAGCTTTTCAATCCACTTATTCCCTGTCAAATAGAATACTCAGTAGTACTGAGATGTTTCATTGCTGCTTCCTGTCCTTTGCCTGAAGGCGAGCTTCTTCAATGATCTGAGCCATCAGATGACATTATGCTCTCGGGATTGGGGATGGACTACAAGCAGAGGCTCTTTAACCTTCCAACAGAGGCTCTGCTGTATTGAAGTGCTGTCTCCCAGAGGAGAGATTCTCAGCCCCTCTTGTTAATTTTCTCTGAAGTTCCAAATGCTTTGTAACTTGTAATCTAGTCATCACTCATTTTCTCTTGACAATTTCTATGAAATAGAAAACTGGAGCGAAAGTTTCTCCTTATCCTCCAGAAGAAATACAAAGACTAGGTTTGCATACTTTCTGAACAAAGAGGGACTTGTAATTTGCAAATGTTATATGTTCTCTTCCTTAGTCACATATGTATCCTATTTTCTGGGAAAAGGGTCCTCAAATCTTAAAGCAATGGACCCTAGTCCAGTCTCAATCTATTAATTCGATTTTCTTCTCATGAGTGGAATGTCAGTTATATATTTCTCATTAACAGTATTCATTGAGCATCTAAAATTTCCGATGCAGCCCTAGCTGGTTTGGCTCAGTGGACAGAAGGCTGGCCTGCGAAGTGAAAGGTCCCAGATTCGATTCTGGTCAAGGGCACCTGCCTGGGTTGTGGGCTTGATCCCAGTAGAGGGCATGCAGGAGGCAGCCGATTGATGATTCTCTCGCATCAATGTTTCTCTCTCTCTCTCTTCCCCCTTCCTCTCTGAAATCAACAAAAATATAAAAAAATTTAAAGTCTCCCTTGCATTTATCAAAGATACTTTTGTTAAAAGAGACAAAGTGTCGCCCTGACCAGTGTGGCTCAGTTAGTGGGAGCATCATCTCATACACGGAAAGGTGGCAGGTTTGATTGGGGCACATGCCTAGGTGTCAGGTTTGATCCCCATTGGGGCACATACATCAATTCTCTCCCCCTCCCTTCCTTCTTTTTTCCCTCCCTCCCACTCTCCCTCCCACCCTTACTCTAAAATCACAAAAAGCATGTCCTCAGGTAAGGGGGAAAAAGAGACTAAGTCTCTGCCCTCATGAAGCTTACATTCTAGTGAGGGGAGACAGTCAATGAGTTAATGTGTGAGATGGTGTTAAGTAGTATGAAGAAAAAATAAAACAAGAATAGGGGAGAGGTCTTCTGGATTGAAGCTGGTCATGGTTGTAATTTTAACTAAGATAGTTAGGGAGATCTCACTAGAAGGTGACATTAAGGATTTTCTGTGGGAGGGAGTCAAGGAGTCTAAAGGCCCAACGAGGATTTTTGTTTTTCTTGGCATGCCCCATAACATCGAAGTTAGCAGCACATTGGGACCAAAATCCAGGCATTAGGATCTCCTGTTCCCTGCCTTTTCCATTGTGTGACAGTTATAAGGCCTCGTAGGGGCTTCACTAAAGCACAATATCAAGCGATGTGGAGTCGCTGTGAACTGTTGGCAAACAGAAGTGGCAAGCAAATTAGCCTAACAAGTCCTTATTGATTACCTACTGTTCAGAGAAGATCACCGGTTCCCTCGGGACCTCAAAGGAACACACACTGGATTTCCTGCCTCCAAGGAGGGGACAACACGGGGTGGGGGCAAGCACAAGCCAATCAAACAGATGTTTTGAAGACACAACCTGCACAGGGCAGACACAGAACTACCACCCAGGGTGCTCTTAGGGCAGTGTCTTTTGCCAGAATCTAAATGATGTTCTTCATGGGCTTGCTGTGAAGAAAGAGAATTCTGCTCACTCATCTTATCAGCCTTTCTCTCACATGCGGATTATCATACTGTCAACAGTCTAATCTGATAAGAAAGATGGCGATAGATTGTCTTTTGTTAGCTGGCTGAAACCCAAGGACTGGGGACGCTGAATACAGAAGGGCAGACAATGGAAGTTTCACGCTGTCTGTAATTGAAAGTCACTACCTTACCCTTGAGAGTCCTTTACAGAGAACAGCATCCGTTACCTGTGGTTAAGTTGGGATGATACATTTAAAAATAATATGGAACAGGCCTACTGGTGAAATTTAATTATTACCAATTAGATCTAGCAGAGGGAGAGTTTCTATCAGGCACCGTGACTTATCTAATAGGACGCAGAAGTAAAGCTGTCATTATGTTCAGGAGAGCAAGTACCTGTTTCCTTTATTTATTTTGACATTTGATAACTATTTTTATTAGTGTAACAAGTAAATTAAAATAAAATCAAAATACCTTTGAATCATGTATGTCAGTGATTCCCAAAGTGGGTGCTACCGCCCCCTGGTGGGCACTGCAGCGATCCAGGGGGGGCGGTGATGGCCACAGGTGCATTTGTTTTAACTTTTTTTATATTACCTTTCTATTCTGAGTTCAATAAATAGTTTCATAATTTCAAACTTCAATGTTTCTAATTTATACCTTTCTTTACTATATTTTATGAAAAAGGTAGAAACATTAATACATATATCTTTCTGTTTAATTGCTATTAAAATTTAAAAAAAATTAATTTCCAGGGGGCGCTGAGTAATATTTTTTCTGGAAAGGGGGCGGTAGGCCAAATAAGTTTGGAAACCACTGATGTAGGTCTTTGGGTACACCTTCATTCAGCACCCTCAGAGCAGCATTCTCTAAAGTTTTAGTATTTATAAAGGTAGCTCTACCTGGACACAGAGGGATGCTGACCTTCAGTGACCTCAGCTTTTATATATATGTATATATTATTGTTGACAGTGTTACAGATGTCCCCCATTCCCCGCCCCCCCTTTGCCCCATTCACCCATCCCCTGCCTCACCCCAGGCCTTCATCACACTATTGTCTGTGTCCATGCACTCATGTGTATAAGTTCTTTGGTTAATCTCTTCCAATTCCCCCAAGCCCCTCCCCACTAAGATCTGTCATAAATTTATAAATAAGATGTTCCAGCATTTGTCTTTGATAACTTGAAAATTACTATCACAGTTTTTTTAAATTTATTTGTTTGGCTTTCCTTTTCCCTTCAGTTTTAAAGAAAACATATATTTACAACAATTCAAGTTTAAGTGCACATTTAAACATTTCCTCTTTCATCCTGTTTTCTAAGAATTACAAGAGAAAAGAGTGATGGCTGTATTTTAAGTTACTTAAAGCTGAAAGGTAATAAGAATTTAATATTTTGAGTTTCAAGTTTCATCTTATCCCTGATTTTGTGCTTATTTTTTAAATAGATCTTTACTGACTTCAGAGAGGAAGGGAGAGGGAGAGAGAGAGAGAAACATCAGTGATGAGAGAGAATCATTGATTGGCTGCCTCCTGCACACCCCCTACTGGGGATCAAGCCTGCAACCTGGGTATGTGCCTTGACTAGGAATCAAACCGCTACCACCTGGTTCATAGGTCGACGCTCAACCACTGAGCCACACTGGCTGGACTGTTTATTTATTTTTTTCAATTAACATATAATGAACTCCATAGTCCCTCCTACTGAAGGGATCACACACACACACACACACACTCACACACACACACACACACACACAGAAACATATATGTACAACTTTCCCATATCACGTATTTCTTAATTATGAGATATTCATGGTCTATTAGGTTTTACTATTATCGAAATGTTATTAAAGACCTGCTTTTTGGAGTTTGAATCAATAGATTATTTAATATTTAAAAGTTTTCAATATCTAGAACTGTCCATTAAAATTAGATACAGTATTATTGGATTTTTATTGGAAACTTCATGTAATTTGTTTTAAGAGACTCTACAACAGGTCACATGAGTGGTAGCTTCTCATTGCCTTCAGAACGGATTCCCCTGCGGGAAAGACTTGTCTATGCTTCATGGAGTCAGGCACCATCCCAAGATTAGGTTTATTCTAACTCTCAATGGACTTAGAATTTGCAGGTAATCAGGAAGGTCAATGCCATCCCTCCTCAGGTTGTCTCAATGAACCATGGTGAATGGTAATAAAGGATTCTTTTGGCCTGTACCTTGGAGCCACTCTCTCTACTGAGAGAGTAGAAGGAGATGGCCTAGTCACTAGGCCAGGGGCTGGTTAAAAGTAGAATTAGGTCATGTATTAGACAAGTTGTAATTTATATGTTTAGCTGTGGCATGCCAGCTGAAAATGTGATATGAATTGGAAAAAAGTATTTCCTTATGGTGGTGCTAGCGGTGTGGTGTGTGAATTGGTTGGGAAAAGACATCAAAATTATTGCCAAACGTGATTAGTGATGCCTGGCAAGTCTCTCTGACCCCCACCTCCACCTTCCCACCCAAATGCTTAGAGTGGGAAGGTGTAGTAGGCATAGGACAGGGCTATGGCATCACAGCAAAGAGAGAATCGTGGTTTAGCCTCAGAGAGTAAGTGGTGGGTTTCTAGGAACCTGAGGAACAAGCACCCAGATGAGGGCTTGAGAGGAATGGTGCTGTAGTCACCTGGAGCAGATGGAGGTGAGCCAGAGAAGGGCCGAGAAGCTGAGCCATGGCCACAGGCCCGCCGTGAAGGGCATCTGGGAGACAGAAATATTGACAGCATGGGGAATTTTAGTTTCTGTTGGCAATGACTTAGTTAATGTTATTATCTGTATTTTCTTGTAAAGAAAACCTTTTGTTCCCAGTAAACTTGTGATCAGAATGGTAGCAAGAAAACAGGGCAAGCTCCTCTTTCTCTCCCACGTTTAGATTTTTCTATGATGGCTGGATAAAGGTCGGGATAGAAAAAGATCTGTAGCCCAGCTGGTGTGGCTCAGTGGTTGAGCGTTGACCTATGAACCAGGAGGTCACAGTTCGATTCCCGGTCAAAGCACATGCCCAGCTTATGGGCTCAATCCCCAATAGGGGGCATGCAGGAGGCAGCCAATCAATGATTTTCTCTCATCAATATTTCTATCTCTCTCTCCCTTATTCTCTGAAATCAATTGAGGTATATATATATATATATATATATATATATATATATATATATATATATTTGTATAGACTCCCAGAGTAATGGTTCTATGCAGCTAATTAATTTGGGGATTTGGGGGTGTGTGGACCACATGTATATGGTTTCAGGAGAGAGTGTTGTCACCAGCAGCACGAGTGAAGAGGTGACATCGGCAGAGGGAGAGGCCTGCACATGTTTTCCATCACATGATGTTAGTTGTCCACATTATGACATGTTTTGTTGAAGAAGTGGGCCTTGGAAGCTGTCTTTGCATGACTTATTTAAAACACAGCAGGGAAATTGCCCGGATGGAAGAATAACGCTCTGAAGCATATTTTGAGTCTCCTTCCCATCTTCACACACGCACAGCAGCACCTTGGTTAAGGTCCTCAGTGGGCATATTGTTGGGAGAAAGAAAGGAGGCTAAAAGCAGGTAGAAGTTATGGAGAAGATTAGAAACCTAGGATAGAGAAGAGAGCGTCTATAAGACAATACTTGCTATCATTTACTAAGCACTTATCTTCCATACTATCCTAAGTGTTTATACATAATAACCCATTTAATTTATTATACACTAACACTATCGTTTACATGCTATCACAATTTCTGTTTTCCCTGAGACAAAACTGAGAGGCTATGCAACCTGCTCACAGTCACATAGCTAATGAGTGGCCGAGTCAGGATTAGATGCCAGCTAAGTGTGACTCCAAAGGCCAAGCTCCTGGTCACTTCACTACATTGCGACAAAGGGCAGGTACAGATGTGGGGTGAGAGGGCTAAGGCAATGGATACATCCTGGGAGATGGGCCCTGGGGGATGTGTCAGCGGGGAGCTCAGCAAGGATGCGCTGGACACCTATACAGGGTAATCTGCCAGCAAATTTCTTCAAAGTGCCTCCTGGTCCCTTTTGTGACCTTGTAGTTGGCCCGGAAGATAACTGAACAAAAGATGAAGCGAAAAGGGGCTGACGAATGGTGAGAAGTGTGCACTGAGGGGTCAGGCAGAGGTTTTGGTCAGGAAGGGGTGAATCAGAATTTCGATTCACAGGAGGCATCTGCCTGCTCTACCTGGTGCACAGACCTTTTCTCTAGCGCGCCTGGCAAGGGGTCAGGGGCCTGCTGAAACGGACAGCCTCGGAGAGACCCCGAGACCCCGTGGCTCTCTGCTCCCGTCTCTCTCTGCACAGCTCTGATGCTTCCTAGTCCCTCCTGGATTTTTTAAAAATATATTTTATTGATTCTTTACAGAGAGGAAGGGAGCGGGATAGAGAGTTAGAAACATCGATCAGCTGCCTCCTGCACACTCCCTACGGGGGATGTGCCCGCAACCAAGGTACATGCCCTTGACCGGAATTGAACCTGGGACCCTTGAGTCCACAGGCCAACACTCTATCCACTGAGCCAAATTGGCCAGGGCCCTCCTGGATTTTAAGTTAATGAGCGTCTCTGACTGAAACCTCCGCACGCTGGTGCGGGCTGTGCCGGAATCTCTCAGAATCCTTCAGAACGCAGCTCATCCCTTTTCTAGGGTGGGTTTTCAATCTTCCTTTTTTGTTTCTCCTGGTGAATTCCTGCCAGTTGCTTCAGGTGTTTCCCGGTGTGAAATGATGTAAGGTCATTCGTCATCCTGGTAATTTTCTCCTGAGAAGTCTCTAGTTTGGCAGGAGCCCGGGGATATGGTGTCTGAATAAAATTGAACCCCCTAGACTGGTGGTTCTCAACCTTCTGGCCCTTTAAATACAGTTCCTCATGTTGTGACCCAACCATAAAATTATTTTCGTTGCTACTTCATAACTGTAATGTTGTTACTGTTATGAATCGTCATGTAAATATCTGATATGCAGGATGGTCTTAGGCGACCCCTGTGAAAGGGTCGTTCGACCACCAAAGGGGTCGCGACCCACAGGTTGAGAACCGCTGCCCTAGGCGTTCGGCCAGCGAGTAGAGCAAGTAGAGCAAGGCCAGTTCTTTGCTGCGCGTTCAGACTTCATGAATGAAGCTGCTGCGTCATCCAATCCTGCACATCCCTTTCCGGGTGGCTCAGAGTGGGCTTATGGTCAGTGAAAACACAAATCATTTTTAGTCATGTATTTCTTACTTACACTTAACTTACTTTTAAAATAAGCTTAATGGCATTACATTTTTGTTTGATTTAGTTCATCATTCAGGCTTATCCCATTTTTAGTCTGCTGGGATACTGGTTCCCTCACACACAAGTTCAAGGTCTGTTTTACTCAAGGTTTGGCTAACTTGGCATCCATCTCCTTGTCTAAATTATTAAAACAACTGGTGAAAAGGCAAGTCAGAGCCTTGTGGCCTGACCCTCGGTGACTTTCATCACAGGCAGTTTTCCTTCTCTGTCCTAAATGATAGAGCAATCTACCAGTCAGGACAAGCAGCTGTCCTGAATTTTAGCTAAAAAGACCATGGAGCCCTAATCGGTTTGGCTCAGTGGATGGAGTGTCAGCCTGCGGACAGAAGGGTCCCGAGTTCAATTCCAGTCAAGGGCACATACCTCAGTTGCAGGCTCGATCCCCGGCCCTGGTTGGGGTGCATGCAGGAGGCAGCCGATCAGGTTGTCTCTCTCATCATTGATGTTTCTGTCTCTCTTTCCCTTTCCCTTTCTTTCTGAAAGCAATAAAAAATATTTTTAAAAAATCATAGCTGGGGCCTGGAAAAGCCCCCTATGACTTCCATAGCCTGTCTCTGTGTGTGGGTTTGACTCCGGGATGAATCTCAGAGCTGTCTGTGGGTGTGTGGGTCTTGGATGAGATCTGTTCCCCCTGTGTGCCTCCGCTTCCTAATTCCCCTTTGGCAGGAGGACACAGGACAGGAGGCCCATCTATCCCAGTATGCCCTCATCTGAACTAATTACATCTGCCATGACCCTGTTTCAAATAAAGCCACATTCTCAGATACTACAGGTACTAGGGGATTGGGATCTCAACATATACATTTGGGACACTATTCAGCCCATACATGTGATGAACATGCAATGAACATGCGATGGACATGCGATGTGCTTCTCAGACCCCCCACAGCTTCCTGAAGAGGATCCAGAGCTGTCAAACCTCTTTGGGTTTGTCATTTCAGAATAGCTTATCAATTTTTAGAGAGAGGAAGGGAGAGGGAGAGAGAGAAACATTGATGTAAGAATTGGCTGTCTCCTGCATGTCCCCCACCAGGGATCAAGCCTGAAACCCAGGCATGTGCCCTGACCAGAAATGGAACCAGCCACCGGTCGGTGCAGGGGATGATACCCAACCAACTGAGCCTCCCTGGCCAGGGCAGTTGGTCTTCAGTTGAGGAAAACTGCCTCTGGGAGATCTGGCCTCCTTCTAAGGCAGCCTGCCCTAAATGGCTGAATCTAGGGCCTGAATTTTCCAGTCCCTTTGCCACAACTTGGACAACTCTGAAGGGCCATCCCAGCTCCAGAGTTCCCTATGGGGTCAGGTGAGGCCTCACTGGGCCTGCATCCCAGCCCAACTTCTGTCCACAGGTGGAGATCCTAAGAGTGCTTTTTAATAAACCTCCCACAGGCTAATCAGGGTCTCAGAGTCAGCATCCAGTCTGTGACACAAGATAGTATTTATCAAAAGTAAAATTTCAGAAAATTCTGTTCATCAGTCATTAACTGAACACTAGAGGCCCGATGCATGAAATTCATGCAAGAGTAGGCCTTCCTTCCTCCAGCTGCTGGCAACGGCTCCCCTCTGGCATCCGGGACCCAGGCTTTCCTCCAGCCGCCGGCAGGCACCCAGGACCCGGGCTTCCTTTGCAGCCCCGGCTTCATCTGGAAGATCGTCCAGTCTAATTTGCATATTACCCTTTTATTATTATAGATAGGTATAAAAGTGGCCTAGGCTGCAGATAGTTTTTTTTTACAACCTTTTGAATTGCTGAATGTCTCTACTTTCTTGGACATCCCTAATGCATTCCGTAGCATTTTTAAAAATATATATTTCTTTATTGATTTCAGAGAGGAAGGGAGAGGGAGAACAAGAGAGAAACATCAATGATGAGAGAGAATCATTGATCGGCTGCCTCCAGCACGTCCCTTACTGGGGATCGAGCCTGCAACCCAGGCATGTGCCCTTGGCCAGAATTGAACCTGGGACCCTTCAGTCCTCAGGCCAACACTCTATCCACTGAGCCAAACCTGCTAGGGCTAGCATTTGGTTTTTATCAAAAGGTGGATAGTGTATTAAAAATAGTGTATGAAGGCCTGGCTGTTGTGTTCAGTGGTTAGAGCATTGACCTAGGTACCAGAGGGTCACGGGTACAATTTCCAGTCAAGGGCACGTACCTGGATTGCAGGTTCCATCCCCTACCCAGTTGCAGTGCATGCAGTAGGCAACCAGTAGATGTGTCTCTTGCACATTGATGTTCCTCTCTCTCTCTCTCCACCCTCCCATCCTCCCTTTCACTCTCTTTAAAAAAAATCAATGGAAAAAATACCCTCTGGTGAGGATTAACAAACAAACAAAAATATTGTATGAAGAGAGGGAAGGAACACTGCTGGGGAGCATGATGGTAAAAAATTAAAATGCCAGTTTGTTACATATTGATTAGCTGCTCCATTTTTAAATAATGCCAACCAGTGATATGAAACCACCCTTTTCTCTGAAGATTGTTTTTAAAATTACAGTTTATCCTGATTTCCAATCCAGACGAGAAGCTACACAGAACCATGGGAGGATGCATAGCTCATCAAAGAGACTTTTGTAGTGGTCAGTCTCAGGTTTGGAGGCCAGCGCTGCCACTTCCCAGCAATGCGACCTTAGGCAGGTCAGTTAATTTCTCTGACTTTTAATTTCCTCATCAGAGAATTGCAGGACTACTGTGCAGATTAAAGAAAGTCTATATAAGGCACTTAGTTGATTCCTAGCTCATACTAGACCCTCAATGAAGTGTATGCAAATAATAATAATAACAATAACAACTTTATTTGGAAATAAAATAACAAATTATTTCAAGTGGCTCCTATATGTACTTATATTGTATTCTAAAATATGAATGTAATAATTTAGAGATTATGCTGGAAACTATTGCTTATATTGGCTCATGCTTTTACGATCGTTCTGCTGAAATCATCTCTGTGTCAGCAGTACCAAGATTATGTTCATGAAAGTTGTGTGTGTGTGTGTGTGTGTGTGTGTGTGTGTGTGTAGTGTTTCAAACAGCATCTTCCCATCCAATGTCCTGAATTGTCATTTCAACAGTTTGCAGTGAAATAAATAAACCATCACTTTCAAAAGGATTATTCTATAAAATGTCGTTCTAAGAAACTTGACTTCATTTAATAAATTTTGTGGGTGATCCATTTGCTAACAAAAAAACATTAGTTCACATAAGTCGGTTTCTCAAAAACTGAAACTTTTCCATGAAGTGCTAAAGATTTCACATGGTACCAGGCTTTTAAAGGTTTTTAAAAGAGCACCTAAAAGCACCAATGACATAATGTATTCTTCCCGTGTATTCAGAACTAGAATAAACCATCTGACAATGTTGTCAATGCACTGACATTATTATTAAAGATCCTTACCATTATTATGGAACATTGAACAATGTGTGTTTGTCCTAGAATCATGTAGGAAAGATCATTTGGTTTCAAGGTTTTTCAGGTGCTTTTTTTTTCCCTTTTCTTTCTTTATTTTTTAAACCAAAAGTGATGTTGGCAAAGACAACGAGTAGAGTAACAAAGCTGATGGTACCTGCGGGAGATAAGTTCTCATGTTATCGTTAACAGTGATAACATCTCTAGGCATAGGTAATTTTTTTCATACACTTGTTATTTTTAAGCAAAGTACTTGACTAAAATAACTTTCCCCTTTAGAATTTACTTACCTTTTGAGAGGTTTTTAAATAACATGTTATATTTACATTGGATATTTCCATTGTCACTCATATTGCCACGGGTGAGGTAAATGTGGGTTTAACCAAGGGCATTATTGGGCTTAATGTGCTGTCATATCTCTGCATGTCACTGGACCTCAGTCACTGTATTTTTGAGAAAGTAACATTTTACCTGCCTCCCCAAGTTATTTTATGGTTCTTTAAAAAGTATTTGGAAATGTGTAAAGAAGGCAAACATGTGTAGTTATGCCATCCCAATACCTTCAGTTGAACTTTTAATGAAGAAAAGGTAAAGTACTATATTAACATGATTAGAAAGTTACTATAGGGCTCTACATGTATTGGTAATGTTTTAAGATGAGAGATTCATGGGGATTCATTTTATAGTTATGCTCAAAATACAGGGCGGTGTGTGTGTGTGTGTCTGTGTGTGTGTGTGTGTGTGTGTGTGTGTGTGTGTGTTAAAACTGGCAGTGGAGTAAGTAGAAGCTACACTGACATTCTCCCAGGACAAAACTGAAAATACAACTAAAATACAGAAAAACTAACCTGGAAAATCAACTGAGGACTAGCTGGAGAGAATCTGGAGAACCAAGGACAGAAAATGGAGACTGCATAGAGTCTGGTAGGAAGTGTGAAGATGCAAAAGGGCTGGCCGGGCTCCCACAGTAAGCAGCTGAAGGTCCAGAGGGACGTCTCAGCTGGAGGGGCAAGTTCCACTGAGACCTGCGGGGTCTAAACCCCAAGCTGGGCTCCCCAGCCCAGAGCACCAGAACTGAGAAAGGTGCCCACATGACATCTGGCTGCGAAAGGCAGCAGGGTTGCTGTCTGCCAGGAAGAGACAGCTGGAAATACAGGCACCCTTTTAAAGGACCAACGCACAAAACTTCCTGTGCAGCCATTCACCTTGGGCTCTGGCAGAGGGAGGGCAGAGTGGACTGGAGCTGTGTGAGGAGTGACCAGGATTGGGGGCTCTGGGGCTGGAGCTCAGAGGGCAGCCACCCTGGCTTCATGCTGCGGAAGACATCTTTCTCCTGCAGACCTTCGCTATCCACATGGTTTTGGGAGAAAGGCAGTCACCACACCCTGGTGGTGATATAACAATGGCCACCACAGAAGTACAAGGTTTGTAAGAAAATACTAAGAACACATATCTGACAACAAACGGGACAACCTGAGAGAAAAGGACAAATTCCTAGAAACATACAATCTTCCAAAACTGAATCAGGAAGAATCAGAAAACCTGAATGGGCCAATAACTGATGAAACTGAAGCAGTAATAAAAAAAACTCCCAACATACAAAAGCCCAGGTCTGGATGGCTTCACAGGGGAGTTTTACTAAACATTGAAAGAAGAACTAACATCTATACTCCTCAAACTATTCCAAAAAATCCAAGAAGAAGGAACACTCCCAAGCTCTTTTATGAGGCCAGCATTACCCTAATTCCAAAACTGTATAAAGACACTACAAAAAAAGAGAATTACAGGCCAATATCCCTAATGGATATAGATGCCAAAATCCTCAACAAAATATTAGCAAATCTGATCCAGCAATATATTACAAAGATCATACACCATGACCAAGTGGGATTGCAAGGCTGGTTCAATATTCACAAATCAACAAACATGATACATCATATAAACAAATTGAAAGACACAAATCACATGATCATATCAATAGATGCAGAAAAATCATATGATAAAATCCAGCATCCATTTATGATAAAACTCTCAGCAAAGGGAATAGAGGAATCATATCTCAACATAATAAAGGCCATATATGACAAACCTACAGTCAACATCATACTTAGGGAAAATTTTTCCTCTAACAACAGGAACGAAATAGGGATGTCTTCTTTCACCACTCTTATTTAACATAGTACTGGGAGTCCTAGCCACAGCAATTAGATAAAAAGCAGAAATAAAAGGAGGAAGTAAACCCTTATTATTCGCTGATGACATGATATTATACACAGAAAACCCTAAAGACTCTACCAAAACACTAGATTTAATAAAGGAATTTGGCAATGTAGCAGGATACAAAATCAACACCCAACAATTGATGGCTTTTTTATATACCAATAATAAATTCTCAGAAAGAGAAACTAAACAAACAATCCCATTTACCATAGCAACAAAAAATTAAGATACATAGGAATAAACTTAACCAAGGAGATAAAAGACTTGTACTCAGAATACTACAGGAATTTGAAAAAAGAGAGAGAAGAAGATATAAATAAGTGGGAGAGTATACCATGTTCATGGTCTGGTAGACTCAACATCATTAAAATGTCTATACTACTCAAAACAATCTGCAGATTCAATGAAATCCCTATTAAAATACCAAAAACATATTTCACAGATCTAGAACAAATACTCCAAAAATTTATATGGAACCAAAAAGGACCCTGAATAGCCACAGCAATCTTGAGAAAAAAGAACAAAGTTGGAGGGATTACAATACCAGATATTGTTATATTACAAAGCCACTGTACTCCAAACATCCTGGTACTGTCACAAGAACAGGCATATATATTGATGGAATAGAATGGAGACTCCAGAAATTGACCTAAGCCATTCTACTCAATTAATATTTGACCAAGGAGGCAAGAATATACAATGGAGTCAAGACAGTCTATTCAATAAATGGTGTTGGGAAAACTAGACAGATACATGCAAAAAAATGCAACTAGACTACTTACTTACACCATACACCAGAATAAACTCAAAATGAATAAAAGACTTAAATGTAAGACGTGAAACCATAAAAATTCTAGAAGAAACCACAGGCAGCAAAATCTCAGACATCTCTCCTAGCAATATGTTTGTCGATACATCTCTTAGGGTAAAGGAAACTAAGGAGAAAAAAACAAATGGGACTACATTAAATAAAAAGCTTCTGCATAGCAAAAGAAACTACCAACAAAATGAAAAGGGAGCCCACTGTATGGGAGAACAAATTGGCAATGATGCATCAGATAAAGGTTTAGTATCCAAATTATATAAGGAACTCATACATCTTAACCAATGAAAGACAAACAATCCAATTAAAAAATTGGCAAAGACCCTAAATACACACTTCTCCAAAAGGGACATACAGATGGCCAACAGACATATGAAAAAATGCTCAAAGTCACTGATCATCTGAGAGATGCAAATTAAAACCACAATGGGGTATCAACTCACACCTATCAGAATGTCTACCAACAATAAATCAACAAATGACAAGTGCTGGCGAGGATGTGGAGAAAAGGGAACTCTAGTACACTGCTGGTGGGAATGCAGACTGGTGCAGCCATTATGGAACACAGTATGGAGCTTCCTCATAAAATTAAATATGGAACTGCCATTTGATCCAGTGATCCCATTTCTAGGAATATATCCTTAAAAATCCCAAAATACCAATCAGAAAGAATATATACATCCCTATGTTCATAGCAGCATTAATTACAATAGCTAAGACCTGAAAAAAGCCCAACTGTCCATTAATAGATGAGTGGATAAAAAAAATCTATGCTATATTTACTAGGTAAACAGTGGAATACTATGCAGCAGTACAAAAGAAGGATCTCTTACCCTTTGAGACAGCATGCATGGACCTGGAGATATAAAGAACTTACTACATACTTACTAGTATATGGATAGCCCATGGACACAGACAATAGTGTGGTGAAATCCTGGAGGTGTGTAGCAGTTGGGCCAAGGAGGAGAAAATGGGGTATCTCTAATACTGTCAACAATAAAAAAATACACATAAAAAGAAAGAAAATTAATTGACCTTATATGCATGAATTTATTTCTGTGCTCTTTATGCTCGTCTATTGATCTATGTGTCTGTCTTTATGACAATACCATACTGTTTTGATTACTATAACTTTCAATATAGTTTGAAATCAGAAAGTGTGATACTTCCAGCTTTGTTCTTATTTTACAAGACTGCTTTGACTATTATGGAGTCTTTTGTGATTCCACACAAATTTTAGTACTGTTTTTTCTATTTCTGTGAAAAATGACAGTGGCATTTTGATAGAGATTACATTATCTTCATAGATTGCTTTTGATTGTATGAACATTTTAATAATAATAATTCTTTCAATCCATGAATCTTGCATTTTATAATATTAATTTTTGCAACCATAAATCCAGAATATCTTTCCATTTATTTGTGTACAAATTTAAAAATTTTAAGCCACATTTACTAATTGGACTCTTTATTTTATATAGTGATCTTTTAAAAAATTACAAATAAAGTTTTTTTGTTGTAAGGTCTACTTTGCTTGATATTAAAATAGCTATCCTAGTTGTCTTTGCTTACTTTTTCCTGGTATAGAATTGAAAATAAACATATTTATACTTTATAACCCAGCAGTTTCATTTACAACAGAACTTACACCCAATGGAAATGTATACATATATGAATTTAAAGTCTGTACAGAGAATCTTCATAGTAGAATTATCCTATACTATTACTTTGTTAGGAATTTTTATAGTAGCAATAGAGGCCTGGTACACAAAAATATGTGCCCTAATGGGGGCTCCCTCAGCCCGGCCTGCACCCATTTGCAGTCCAGGACCCCTCGGGGGATGTCCACCTGTTGACTTAGGCCCACTCCCTGGGGGATCAGGCCTAAGCTTGTAGTCAGACATCCTTCTGGCAGCCAGGGAGCCCTCGGGGGATGTCCGACTAAAGGCTTAGGCCCCCAAAGGATCAGGTCTAAACCGTTAGTTGGACATTCTTAGTGCTGCCATGGAAGTGGGAGAGGCTCCTGCCACCACCTCTGCGCTAGACAGCCATGAGCCAGCTTCTGGCTGAGTGGCACTCCCCATATGGAAGTGCACTGACCACCAGGGGGCAGCTCCTGCATTGAGCATCTGTCCCCTGGTGGCCAGTGCGCATCATAGCAACCGGCCATTCTGCTGTTCAGTCAGTTTGCATATTAGCCTTTTATTATTATTAGATAGGATGTCCCTATTTCCCCCCTTTTGCCCCTCTACCCAGCTCTTGCCCCCCACTTCTCTTTGGCCATCACCATACTGTTGTCTGTGTCCATGGTTTGTGTATATATTTTCTTTGGCTAATCCCTTCTTTAAATTCACTTCTTTAAATTTTTATTTTCAGATAAGTGCTTATAACTGCACTATTATATATTTTCTGTTATATCATTTAGAATTAAGATATTTTTTAATTGAACCCTTGTAAATTTTAGCACAATTTAATAAATTATGCTAGAAGCAATTAGGAGATTTTTCGTGTAATGCAGATACATTTCAATTAATATTTTATTAATTTTTAATTTTTTAATTTGAAATAACCTCATACATGTAAAAAAAACTATAAAATACTACAGCATATTTTACGTACCCTTCACTCAATTTCTTAGGTGTTAATAATTTAAACATAACCATTACACAACTAACAAAATTTGGAATATATTTTTCTTATAATCTCTTTAATGTTACTTGATCCACTTACTTTGTTTTTGTTAATCTTCACCCAAGGATATTTTTCCATTGAATTTTAGAGAGAGTGAAGGGAAAGGGAGAGACACATTGATTGGTTGCCTCCTGCACATGCTCTGATAGGGACTGGGGATCAAGCCAGCAACTGAGGTACATGCCCTTGACTGGAATCGAACCTGGGACCCTTCAGTCCACGGGCTAATGCTCTATCCACTGAGCAAAACAGGCTGCAGCTTAATTCATTTACTTTTAATCTATATGTGTCTTTATATTTAAAGTGGTTTTTGTTTTTGATTCACCTCATTATCTGTCTTTTAATTGGTGCACTTATGCCACTGACTTTCAGAGTGCTTACTGATAGAGTTACTAACACATCAGGTGGCTTCTGGGGCTTCTGGGGACCGCCCAGCGGCCTGGGACTGGATCCGGTCTCGGGCGGCAGGCAGGCGGCTTCTGGGGTCGCACACGGGGGCCTGGATGGCAGCTTGTGCTGGCGGCTCATGTTGTCCCGCCCTGCCTGCAGTATGCAAATTAGCTGCCATCTTTGTTGGCAGTTAATTTGCATATCGTGCTGATTAGCCAATGGGAGGCATAGCGAAGGTATGGTCAATTACCATGTTTGTCTATTATTAGATAGGATTATCCAGTAAAGTGCCAAAAACCCATCAAAAGTAAAATGAAAAATAAATTGTGATATATTTATACAATGGTGCATTAAAAAATGAGATACTGTGATACATAACAGAGATTAATCTCAAGACATAATTTTTTTTTTAAATATATTTTATTGAATTTTTACAGAGAGGAAGGGAGAGAGATAGAGAGTTAGAAACATCGATGAGAGAGAAACATCAATTAATTGCCTCCTGCACATCTCCTACTGGGGATGTGCCGGCAACCCAGGTACATGCCCTTGACCGGAATCGAACCTGGGACCCTTGAGTCCGCAGGCCGACGCTCTATCCACTGAGCCAAACCGGTTTCGGCACAAGACATAATTTTGAAGTGCAAGAAGGCAGACAAAGAATACATACTGTATATTTCACATATAGAAAGTTAAAGAGTGGGGAAAATGAGTCTATGGTGTTAGACGTGAAAATATTGAAAACCTTTCAGAATGGGGTAGTGACAGAGAAAACAGAAGAATGGGCTTTTGAAATGCTGGTAATGTCATATTTCTCAATTTGGCTACTTGGGTCTATTTATATTTTAAACACTTATTGAGCAATACACTTATTACTATGTACTTTGCTATGTATTGATACTTCAGTAAGAAGCTTACTTGAAAAAATAACCTGCATATTCTTGATTCCAGAGCTTGATATTAACACATTTAAAATTTCAATTTTTTAAATGGCTCAAATTGGCCTTTGTCAGGTACATTCCATTTAACATCTATTGTTTGCCAGAAAGTGTACTAAATATTTTACATTCCCTATCTTATTAAATCATCAAAATAACCCTGTAAGTTAGAAATTAGCTCTATTTTTCACATGAAGAATTAAACTCAGAGAAATGAAGTTTTTGTCCAAGATAACACAACTAGTCGTATAGCTGTTCTACCCTACCCTAACAATAGTTAAAGCTACAAATTAATTTTTAGAAGAAAAGCAGTTTACAAATTGGAGTTGTGGGCATGGAAACATCGATGTCATTTAATGTGAGTGTCTTTACTTACTAGCTATAATATAAGTTACATTTGATAGCAGAGAAGTGCTGTTACTTTTGTCCTGAGTTGTTGAGCTCATGTGAATCAAGAGAAAAGTCATAAACAGCCATTGTTAATATTAAATATTTTTTCTTTAATGTGTTCACCCAAAATGCTTTCTGAATAAAATCTTTGCAAAAATAATAGTAATCCTCTGTATCTGTTGCTGACCAAAGAATTCTCTCCAGTCACTGGGCCTCTGAGGCTGCAATAAATACTTGCTACTGTTTGTTCTTTGATGCCTTACCTAGGGAGGCAATGCCTAACATTAGAAAGGGATTCTCTTTCTACTGTGACACATATTGTCTGACATTACATTAAACAGCTTGAACGTACTGTAACCATAATGCACAGTTGTTTTTAAAGTAGTCTTAGAATCAGTTAAAGAAATTAATAAATAGAAAACCGCGTCTTACAAGAGACCTTCTCATAGTTTTCTAGCTAAGAAAATATAAATTAGCGCTCTCAGCAGGGAAGAAAGCCTAGATTGTGTGGGATTCTTTTGATAAAGAACCTCCCTCTCAATGTTAATTTAATTTGCACGCACTTCTGGGGGAAGTCATTTATCACCTTACTAAACATCTATACCTTGGATAATATTTATACTTCTATATAAGCTCTTAATAAAATAAATATACTACTATTTCTGGAATACCAATTTAGAAACGGTTAGTAAAGGAAACCAAGGAAAATTTCAGTAAGAATTTAGTATAATTTCTTCAAGTCATTTTAGAGACTATTTTTATCAGTGTTCTGATCAAAGACTTAGAAAAACAAACATCTGGTGGCGTTTATCTTTTCCTTGTGCTGTTTATGATGCTCTCAGCTTCTCTTCTTTGATTCACAAAATGCCAGCTGTTATCAGTACCTGACTCCATTTTCAGTGGCTGTGATGAGATTGGGGAGCTCAGATAACTTAAAGAGAAGACTAAAGCTGATATGCCTTGCAGACTATGAGCAATAGTACCGACATTAGTGCAAACCTGCGTGTATGTACATATTCACCTTAGCTCCAGAATGGATGTGCTTGGCAAATAATTACATCAGAAAGTGAACACCAATTGGGGGTTTCTCTCTTCCCGCGACCAGCGCCGAAAGAGAGAACGTGGGGGTTCATGAAACCTTGAATAGAACGCTACGAGGGCTGAGGAAAATGAATAAAACACAAGACTGAGACAGAAATAGAGAAAGCTGGGCCTGGGTGCAGCATCTGCCCTCTGATGGAGGGACAGACACAGAGAGAGCGCCAGCCCTGGAAGCAGTTTATTATATACTGGAATTACAGGAAGTTACATCACATCTGGGTGGGCCTTGAGCTCCACATCATGAGATCCATCCCCTTAACACTGGACGGGAGAGTCAGACTGAGTGACTTCTAATCTCTTGATTGGGTTCCGCCTTCAGGGCATGGCTTTGCCCTCACTCTGAGTTTCAGCTGACGTAATTAGACCCTGTGTTTACTAATGGCCCTCAGCAAACACCAATCTGCCATCTTGCTGTGGACTGTTCCACCCCTACCTAGGACTTGCAGATGGGAGGGTCCTCTGCAGCTTGCCCTCCACCCTTTGTGAGCCCTCGGCTTCGTGTTGGTCTCTGCTTGAAGGACAGAAGAATTCGATCTTCACTAGATATCTTAGTGTCTTTGTTTCCATATTCGTGTAAATTATACCCCTCCTCTCCATGATACCCCGAACCAATAGGTCGACTGTCAAAATTATTTGAATATTTCTGGGGACCCTGACCAAAGTACACCGGATGTTAAAGTCCATTTGCCATATGCGTGCACGAAGGCAATGACTCAGCAGTATCACTCTACCTACTGCGCAGGTGCACCCTTATATAACCCACCTATGGTCATGTAACACAGATGTCACTTCGTGTCACAGATGGCACGAAGCCTCTTTTATTGGCGTTAGCAGAAAAGGTGCCACTGACCAGCCCGTGATTGGCTGCTTTGTCTGCAATAAAGCATATCCCATATACCTGCAGCTGCTCGTGTCTTTTTCCAATTCCCGGCATCCAAGGAGGTCCAGTCCCTAGCAGAGGAGCTCGGACTCAACAGTATTTCATAGGAAAAAGTGAAGGACAGATATTTGAAGACCGTGGGGACCGCAGATGTTTACTACATAAGGGAACAACAGAAGATAAAGGGGGCTGTGACTTTGCTGCCAGCAGCAGGGTGTTAACAGGGAAGAGGGACTTTGACTGCTGAGATTCACTGGCAGTGAGATTTTAGGAAGCTACTTAACCACTCGAATTCTCAGTGTCATGTCAATTAGGTATAAGAATAATCCCCCTGGCCACTGTTGCTCAGTGGTTAGAGTGTAGGGCCCACACACCAAAGGGTCATGGGTTTGTTCCTGGTCAAGGGCATGAACCTGGGTTGCAGGTCAATCTTCAGTCCCAGTCGGTGCCTGTGTGGAAGGCAATCAATTGACACATTGATGTTTCTCTCTCTCTCCCCCTCCCTCCTTCCCTTCCACTCTCTCTAGAAAACAATGGAAAAAATGTCCTCGGGTGAGGATTAACAAAACACAAAACAAAACAAAACAAAAAGAATAACACCTAATTCTTGGGGGTGACGTAAGGATGAGAAGCAATACTATAGGTACAATGCTTACTAACTATACTGATGAAAATTATAGCATTTATATAAATATATGTAAATAATTATATATTTATTATATTAATTATTATATCTTATATCTTACATTATTTATATTTGTATTATAATATATAATGTTATATATATATATATTTATAATCATGTTTGAAACTTGTTGAATCTGATTTGTGAAAATTGTTAAAACCCCAAGTAAAATCTGATTTGCCCAAACTGACCAGCATGTTATGGTTTTATTAAGGATCCAAATCTGGCCTCAGTGTGACCTCACCCAGCTCTTCTGTTAAGCTGCCTTGGTCATTGAGCACACTGCTCCCAGAGCACACAGGACAATGTCACTGGACATGGACTGTACCTGCTATTTCTTAATACTCACCAGGACTCTTAGTCAAAGCAGCTTACAGAACACAACAAAAGGAAATATATGGGCTTATGTAACCATTAGTTCCATTACAAACTAATGGCCACTTAATCCTGGACTAGCTTTCCCATTCTTTCCCTCTTTAAAATGTAAAATGTGGAGAGTGATGTCAGAGGAATGGTGGCATAGGGTGCAGTTTTTCCTCTCCCCCTGACGTTTCACAAGTTAACCATCTATAATTCAACAAAGAAATCCCTGCTCAACAGACGCATGCCTGAGAGGCTCGCACACTGAAACACCTAAAGGTGAGCATCCGGGAATATACCGGGAAATGAGAAAGGAGGAAAGCCCAGACTGTCTGAGGCAGCCAGGACCTCATGGCTCTGAAAGCCGGGAGAGTGGGGGAAAGCCAGGGATAGCAGGCACTTCTCTTGGCTGGGCAGGAGGAACAGAGAGCTGCAGGGGGCAGCCTAGCAGGGTGAGCTGCATGCAGCAAGAGAATAAATAGTGTCTGAGTCAGCAGATGACTGACAGAGCACGAGGTGCTACCATGCAGCTCCCCACTATTGGGCTGAGTGGTGGTTTTTCAGTCAAAAAAATGGAACCACAGAGCCCTGCTGCTGCTTACTCCCCAAACTCACTCCCCGTTGGTTGCCCCTGAAGTCCAGGAGCATATCATCTGTAAACCAAGAGCTGTTGCAATAGAATCGCTGTCTCCCTCTGTGACTGATTCCCAGGTGTAGCCATACTTACTAGTACACCTGACAAAATAGATTTCAAGATAACAAAGACAACAAGAGACAACGATGGACAATTTATAATGATAAAGAGAACATTACATCAAGAAAACATAACCTGAAAATACACCTCTTCCAAGAAGACATACGGACAACCAATAGATACATGAAAAGATATTCAATCTCACTGGCAATTAGGGAAATACAGATCAAAGCTACAATGTGATACCACCTTACATGTTAGAGTGGCCATTATCAACAAGATAAGCAATAACAAGTGTTGGAGAGGTTATGGAAAAAAGGGAACACTCATTTACTGCTGGTGGGAATATACTAGTAGACTGATACAACCTTGTGGAAAGCAGTCTGGCAAATCCTCAAATAATTAAGAATAGAGCTACCATATGACCCAGCAATCCCACTCCTGGGTATATACTTGTATATACTGGAAAAACTTGAAATCATGTATTAGCAAATATATATGCACCCCTATGTTTATTGCAGCATTATTCATGATGGCCAAGACATGGAAACAACCAAAGTGTCCTGTGCTAGAGGACTGGGTAAAGAAGATGTGGTACATATACACAATGGAGTACTACTCAGCTAAGAAAGGAAGAAATAGTGCCTTTTGCAACAACATAGATGGGCCTCGAGAACATTATGCTAAGTGAAATAAATCCACCAGAAAAAGCTAAGAACCATATGATTTCACTCATATATGGGACATAAAAACTGAAAATCGAACACAAAGAGCAGTGTGGTGATTGCCCGAGGGACAGTGGTTCCTAATTAATGGTGACAGGAGAAGATTTGACTTTGAGTGGTGGGTACATGATGCAATATACAGATCTTGTAACACAGAAACCCACACTTGAAACTTATAAATCAGGTTGACCAATGTCACCCTAACAAATTTCATAAATAAAAAAGTAAAATAAAATGCAAAATGCGATATCACTTCATTATTATTTACTAGAATTTTCCAAAAACATATGGCCTAATTACATATTGTTAAGGCATACTTTAAGTAAACTCAATAATTAAAGCTGTGTTAAGCAACTGTATCCGTTAAAGGGGACAAAAAGATCTAGAGTAATTGACCAAACTTAGTCACTTGCCCAACCTAAACTAATCATGGTATTGGTGAGGGTCAATTAGCATATTCCCTCGTTATTAGATAGGATAATAAAATATATGTACTTATATATCAACTATTAGAATATAATATTTATAATAATGTTTGAGACTTAACCATAACAGTTAAGGCAACTTAACTATAAGAGCCATGTGAAATCCAATAGGCCAGGTTGGGATCCTTAATAAAACCACAACATGCTGGTCAGTTTAGGCAAATCAAATTTTATTTTGTGTTTTAACAATTGTCACAAATCAGATTCAGCAAATCTCAAATGCCAGAATGCTAGGATAATTAATATTGGAACTACACCATTGCAACTTCTCTCTTTCATTGGAAGAGAGCTGCTCCTTGAATATCTTTTGCAAGCCACAGTTCTCAAGGTAAATTGTCCTTTTTGACACCTCATGAAATTCATCATTTTAGTTAGAGCATCCTGGTGTTCCTGACAGGAGCTTTTAAAATTCTGTCTCACAGTACCTAGAATGTATTGTTTGACTGTTACTTGACTTCACATCTTCTTAATTTTTTAAAATTACCATATGAAGTTTTAAATAAAATAGAATTTCTAACTATAATTTTTAAAAAATGTTAGTAGTTTTTTTGTTTTTGTTTTTGGTGTGTGTGTGTGTGTGTGTTAATCCTCAACTGAAGATATTTTTTCTGTTGATTTTTAGAGAGAGTGGAAGAGAGGGGGAGAGAGAGAAACATCAATGTGAGAGAGACACACTGATTGGTTGCCTGCTGCATGTGTCCCGACTGGGTCTGAGCGTTGGCCTGAACCCTTTGGTGTGCAGGCCAATGCTCTGACCACTGAACAAACAGCACTGGCCATGGCTAAAATTTTAATTTTAAAACGGATTGGACTGATGAACTGGTTGACTTAATAGAAGAATTTTAAACTTCCTAAATTTTTCTTAGGTCCACTTTCACTTAATCGTTATCATCTTCATCCAATCAGCTTAATTGTGAAAGCAATGCTTCCAGAAAATCTGATGTCTTTTTTTTAAATTAAATTTATTGGGGTGACATTGGTAAACATGAACATATAGGTTTCAGGTGTGGGTTTCTATGTTATAAGATTTTTACATTGCACTGTGTGCCCACCACCCAAAGTCAAATCTTCCGTCACCATATATTATGACCCCTTTTCTCTCCCCTCCCCTGATGTCTTGATGATAATGAGACTGGTCTGTGACATTTAATTCTGTCTTTATCCTTTATTAAATTTTCTGTTTCAGTCATACCTCATTCATTGGTCCATTCACATTTTGTCTTTAGGACAGAAAATCGCCTGTATTAGAAAATGCTGTAAGTAGCCCTGGGCTCTGGGTTCTCAGCTGCCATTTGAGTAAATAATGCTTTTTAAATAAAGAGATTGTGCAATTTAAAGGTCATATTATAATGACTCACTTTAGCCTTTAATAGGACCAGCCATCAGAGATAGAGTTAGCAGTAAGATTTGGATAAAAAATATTCACAATTCTGATTTCCATCTGCGCTCCTTGATAATACTTCCTGAGAACAGCGTGAACAAAATTCCAAAACTAAATAACCAATAGCATAATATACTTTCCAGCATGCTGAGAAATAGAGTGAAGAAAATTAAAGCTCCAATGGTTTCCTATGCAAGATTTCATAAATTATTTTCTAGTACAAAAATGAGGTTGAAATAACTCTCATAACATATTTTATACTTGTACCAGGTTTAGAGCTATGACAAAAATCCAAATTGTGAGGTATTGCAATATGGACAATATATTTAAACTAGAGGCCTGTTGCACGAAGAGATTCATGCAATAGGCCTTCCTTTCCCCTGGCTGTTGGCCACGGGTTTTCCTCTGGCACCCGGCACCCAGGCCTTTGCGCTGGCCGGGCTCCAGCCTGAGCTGGCCCCGTGGCCGTGAGGCTTTCGCTGCTCCTCTGGCCTCGAAGCCATGAGGCTTCCACTGCTCCACCAGACCCGGCTCTGGGGCTGTCAGGCTTCGCTCCACCGCTTGGAGCCTACGTATGCAAATTAACTGCCATCTTTGTTAGGTTAATTTGCATACTCTCCTGATTGGCTGGTTAACATAGCGAAGGTATGGTCAATTTACATGTTTGTCTATTATTAGGTAAGATATGAATGAATATGATTTTAATTATAACTGACATCATTATAACTAAATAGTAAGTATTGACTACTTATTATTTAATTTAATTTAATTTAATTTAATTTAATTTAATTTAATTTAATATAGTACATAGAGGGTGTCCCAAAAATGTATTCACAATTTGAATGATTATAAAGTCAGTGCTTATTAACATAAAATTCATTTTCAAAATTTAAAAGAATCTAGCCTGGCTGGCGTGGCTCAGTCAACCTATGAACCAGGAGGTCACAATTAGATTCCAGTTCGGGGCACATGCCTCGGTTACAGGCTCCATCCCCAGCAAAGGGCTTGTAGGAGGCAGCCCATCAATGGTTCCCTCTCATCATTGATTTCTCTCTCTCTCTGTCTGTCTTTCCCTTCCTCTCTCAAATCAATAAAAATATATTTAAAAATTTTTAAATAATCTAGAGAAATGAATAATTTTTTTTGCCAATGCCTATCTTCAAACTGATTGCCGTTCTGGTCCAGACATTGCTGATAGTGGTGAAGCAATGGAATCACAAACATCAAGAATCATTTTGTTTGGTATCTATGTGCCTTCAATTCGTGAAGTGTTGCCGGTTTTGTATGGTAAACTTTATGTTTTATGTATCCCTATAAAAAAGTCTAGATTAACTGGGTAACATATGCATATATGCATAGCCCATGGACACAGACAATAGAGTAGTTAAGGCCTGGGAAGGGCAGGTGTGGGGTGGAGAGGGTCAATGGAAAAAAACAAAGGGGACATTTTTAATACTTTCAACAATAAAGACAAATTTAAAAACAAACAAACAGCCCTAGCTGGTTTGGCTCAGTGGACAGAGTATAGGCCTGTGGACTGAAGGGTCCCAGGTTCCATTCTGGTCAAGGGCATGTACTTTGGTTGCAGGCACATCGCCAGTAGGGGGTGTGTAGGAGGCAGCTAATGGATGTAACATCGATGTTTCTAACTCTCTATCCCTCTCCCTTCCTCTCTGTAAAACATCAATAAAATATGTTTTAAAAAAAACAAAGAAAAATTCCTATTAGCAAAATATTGTATTAATTATCTATTAAAAAGGAAAAAATCTAGTGAATAACTTTTCTTTGTTCAAAGCTTAGTCTGGCTTCACCTATGATTGCTAATCAGTTAAACCTGAAAAGGAGTGAAAATTGAGTTATCAGCTCTTAAAGTGTGTACTAGTATACATTTTTGGGGGAACACAGGATGTATCCTGTGTCGCCCCAAAAATCTATATACTCTTTGAATAATTATAAAGGCCGTGTCTGTACTTCAACTGCATTTTCAAACTTCCAGTGGCATTTTAGGATAAGTTTTCTTTGTTCAAAGCTTAGCCTGGCTAAAAAAGTAACATCAATTGCGCTATCAGCTGTTAAAATGTGTATACACGTTTTGGGGACACCCTGTATTTACTATTATATTTATATAATTATTTATATAAGTATATATAAGTATAATTAGAGTAATTATAATTATAACACCTGGCATATTTTAAATACCCCATAAGTAGAAATTTTTTAGGAAAGTTGAACACTTTTTTAAAATTTTATTTTATTTATTTTATTTTATTTTTTAATTTTTTTAATAATTAAATCTTTATTGTTCAGATTATTACATTTGTTCCTCTTTTTTCCCCCCATAACTCCCCTCCTCCCAGTTCCCACCCCACCCTCCGCCCTCACTCCCCACCCACTGTCCTCATCCATAGGTGCATGATTTTTGTCCAGTCTCTTCCCGCATCTCCCACACCCCTTACCCCCCCAAGAATAGTCACTCCATTCCCTTCCTATGTCCTTGATTCTATTATAATCACCAGTTCATTCTGTTCATCAGATTATTTATTCACTTGATTCTTAGATTCACTTGTTGATAGATGCGTATTTGTTGTTCATAATTTGTATCTTTACCTTTTTCTTCTTCCTCTTCTTAAAGGATACCTTTCAGCATTTCATATAATACTGGTTTGGTGGTGATGAACTCCGTTAGCTTTTCCTTATCTGTGAAGCTCTTTATCTGACCTTCAATTCTGAATGATAGCTTTGCTGGATAAAGTAATCTTGGTTGTAGGTTCTTGGTATTCATCACTTTGAATATTTCTTGCCACTCCCTTCTGGCCTGAAAGTTTCTGTTGAGAAATCAGCTGACAGTCGTATGGGTATTCCCTTGTAGGTAACTGAGTTTCTTTCTCTTGCTGCTTTTAAGATTCTCTCTTTGTCTTTTGCTCTTGGCATTTTAATGATGATGTGTCTTGGTGTGGTCCTCTTTGGATTCCTTTTGTTTGGGGTTCTCTATGCTTCCTGGACTTGTAAATCTATTTCTTTCACCAAGTAGGGGAAGTTTTCTGCCATTATTTCTTCAAATAGGTTTTCAATATCTTGTTCTCTCTCATCTTCTGGCACCCCTATAATTCTGATGTTGGTACGCTTGTAGCTGTCCCAGAGGCTCCTTACACTATCTTCACACTTTCGGATTCTTTTTTCATTTTGCTTTTCCGGTTAGGTGTTTTTTGCTTCCTCGCATTTCAAATCTTTGACTTGATTCTTGCGCTCCTCTGGTCTGCTGTTGGGAGTCTGTATAATATTCTTTATTTCAGTCAGTGTATGCTTACTTTCTAGTTGGTCCTTTATCACACCATCAAGGGTCTCATTAGATTTCCTGTACATCTCATCAAGTTTATCGACAGACTCTAGAAGCCTCTTGAGAGACCTCAAAAGTATGGTTTTGAATTCTATATCCAGTAGCCTGCTTTCCTCCGGTTCTGTCCTTTGTGGCCTGTTTCTTTGTCTTGGCATTTTTTTATGCTTCGCTGTGTCAATAGAGTGGCTTTCTGTGTTAAGTGTCCCAATTACCTGAGGTAGACACTCTTGGTGCACCCCCTTGTGGTCCCTGTGAGCAGTCTTGTTGTAGTCAAGCCTTGATTGTTGTAGGTAATTACTACTTGACCTCCAGGCTGACTGGCTGTGAGAATCAGCTGTGTTTGCAGTGGGAGAACTTCTGTCCTCTAGGGAGGTGCTAATCTAGCCTTTGCCTGAGGCTATCTGGCAAATGGCTCTGTGCAGGGCTTGGGCGGGGCTGGTCCCACAGGATTAACAAGGCGGAGGAGGGAGCAGTTATGGCTGCTTTCAGTCCGTCCCCAGGGGCTCTGCCTCTCTGTCCCAGCAACCGCTGCAAACCTCGGAGGGACCGAAGCCAGACAGTCCCGCTTCTCCCGTTTGAGTCTGGGTCCCTAGAGACTCGCCGGGATCTGGAGCTCAGAGTCTGAGGCTCCCTCCGGATTGAAACAGACAACCGTGCCCTCAGCCACCAGCCTGCGCTGCGCGCACTCCACACCTTAGTATTTTACTTCAGCACTGCACCTCCTCTGATTCTCGGTTCCTCCTAGTTGTAGAACTTCCACTCAGCCAGCCTTCCTGTGATTCTGGATGATGTCTGTTCCGTCTTTTAGTTGTATTTTTGAAGTGGTTGTTCGAGGCAGCAAACTCCAGCGTTAACCTATGCCGCCATCTCGGTCTCTCTTGAACACTTTTTTAGGTGTGTTTAGCACCCTCCCCCTTCATCTGGTTGGGCACATGATACCCGCACATGACTTGGGCACAGACAAGTAGAATATCCTAACCCCTCACTGTGGTTAGTTCAGGCTGGGCAAGTGACTGAGCTGGGTCAATTACTCCAGGTCTTTTTTGTCCCTCTTAACCCATGCAATTGCTTAACACAGCTTTTATCACTAAGTTTACTTAAAATATGTCATAATGATATGTAATTAGTCCATATGTTTATAGAAAATTTAAATCTCACAATAGCCCCAATGCAGTAACTATTATGAGGTCCATTTTACAGATGAGAAACTGAGGCCTATAGAGGTTAAGAAACAGGCCATGATCTGCCAGAGCTCTGGCATAGTTTTTGCTGGCTTCAGAGCCTGGGCTTTTCCCAACAATACTGCTTCATGGAAGTGTTAAATGTATTTGCTTTTTTTCTCTACAGATACCCATGTTTATCACTTCCCACAACTAAACACAATTTAAAAAAACACGTTGTTCAGTATACATCATATCTATTTTATTTAACTTTTAATTTTGAAATATTTATAGTGTATTAGGGTCATCTAGAGAAACAGAACCAACAGGCTCTGGATGGATTGGAAGATTCCCACTCACAATCTACATTTTGAGTCCACTGCTTCAAATGCATCCTCATAGACACACCTAGGAAAAATGTTTAATTTGGGCATCCCATATCCCAATCAAATCGACACATAAAATTTACCATCACATAGAGATACAGAGAAGGTTGGTGAGCGAGCGTGCTCGTGCGCACTCCCCCCCCCCCCCCCCCCCCCCCCACACACACACACAAATGCATAGGAAGATACCTCACACTCTTCAACCAGCCTCCGCTAGTGGTAACACATTGCATAACTATAGTACACTGTCAAAACCAGGAGACTGACCTTGGTATGGTCATATAGCTTATTTTGATTTTATCAGTTTTACAAGCATTCTCTGTTCACCAGAGTTTGTTATAGGTTTGTGATACCTCCCAACAAATGGAAGATCTGAATTTTCTCTAGTCAAATATTTTAGTCTTTTTTTAAATGGCTCTGACTTTTACGACTTGCTTGCACTTTCCTCACCAGCAAATTAACATACCTTTTAATATTTTCTGTTGGTACTTTATGTCTTTTAGAATTTACTTTTTGTATATTGTAAACAAATCTAATTTCATTTCCCCTTCAATGTCCAGCCAGTTGTTATAACACCATTTATTGAGTACCCAACCTTTCTTACTAATTAGAATGCCAACTTTATCATAGCCTTTTGCCTTTTAGTACTATTTGGTTCCAGTTTTCTTTTATTCTATTACTGTGCCGATATTGTGTAATATAAATGTAATTTTCAAAAGTGTATAGCTGAATATTGAACTTTTAACAAGGAAATGGTACTGACATGAGCCTCCGCAGCATGAAAAGCTTCGCCTTTCTCTAACTCCATCAGGGTCCTGTGAGGGCTCTGAGCCAAATGCACGTGTCATCAACGTGTGATGAGGTCACACTAAGTCAATAAAGATGGGTTTACACCATAAATGTGATTGCGTGTCTTTTCTAAAAGCAGTTCACTTCAATTTTTTAACACAACTTTCTGTCCAAATACTTCTGTGGTCGATAAATAACCATTCTGGTCTAGTGGAAAAAAATTGGTATTAGAATAAAAACCCTCCCCATTTATTAACTGTGAGGTTTTGAACAAATTACTTAACCTCTCAAAAGCTCAGTTTCCTCTTTTTTTAAAAAAAAATCATTATTATTAAAAAAAATATTTTTATTGATTTCAGAGAGGAAGGGAGAGGGAGAGAGAGATAGAAACATCATTGATGAGAAAGAATGATTGATCGCAACCCAGGCATGTGCTCTTGCCTAAAATCAAACCCGGGACCCTTACAGTCTGCAGGCTGACACTCTGCCCACTGAGCCAAACCAGGAGGGCGCAGGTTCCTCTTTCTGAAAAAGAAAACAACACAGGTGGCAGGATGTGAATCAGGGCTCTGCTCCTGGCGGTGGTGGAATGGGTGCCCCGGGGTTGCATGTGGCCTGGCAGCTCTACCTCAAGGACCACCGCGTCCCTACCATTCAAGAACTGGCCCTTCTGGGGGGGCTGTGCCTGCACCCCCTGCAGCTTCATCCACTGTCCACTGAGAACGAGCCCGGCGTGGCCCAGCGTTTCTTCTGCTTCCAGGAGCTGGATGGCTGGGAGCCAGGTGGAGACCCAAAAGCATACAAAGCGTTCACATCTGTGCTCTCCTTTCTGTTGGGAAGCAGTTTGAAGAATTAACTCTTGATGAATTTTTGAAATTGGACAAAGAAAGAGTCAAAAACAAAAGTGCCAAGGACACCAACAGTAAGCAGGAAGGATCTGAAGAAACTGCAGAGAGAGTCCGCTGTGCCTTTGAGCAGCGGGCAGCCACCGAGTCGGCCTCCCGCCACACTCCCCGGCCCCGGCGTGGAATGGTCATTGCAGCAGCCCAGTCCTCAGTGTCACCAGCCTCTCCGTGGGGGCTAGGAACGTCGACACTGTGAAATGAGAATATTTAAACTACAGCTTGGCTTTCTCTTGCAAGTGATGCCCTGGCTACTTCTGTCTTTGCAGCTGATGGTGCTGAGTACAGTGGCTGATTCTTTTTTCCTTTGGTCGTGTTTGCTTCATTGATCTTGGACTGGCCAGGGAGGGAAGGGCAGAGGTTTGGTCACGTGGGCAGAGCCCTTCCACAGCGCCGTGTCTGGGCTTCGTGTTGACTGGCTTCGTGTTGCTGGACAAATAGAGAATTGAGGATGCCACTTTAAGTTTTATTTGCATAATCTAAACTCACAATGTGCGTTTTTTTGTGTTCCCAATACTCTGTGTGGTATCTCACGTTGGCAAGTCCTGCCACCATCCTTTTACCCTTCAGACCTCTGACTGTGCTGTGTGCCTTCAGGGGTCTCCTCACCTGGTTTGTCATGTTGTCATCTTCAAGGCTGCAGAGGGACCCCCGGGGGCATTGAGCCCCGGGCTGCAGGGAGAGCCCCTCGCGTGACAGGCCCGAGTGGCTGGGAGGGACAGGAGGCCTGACGTCTGGAGTAAAGCTGGCCTCTGGCTTTGAGGTGGTTGAAGACTCCTCCCCTCCATTGGGCATATGGCAAGGTCACACATTTCTCTAAATCAGAAGCCCTAGCCGGTTTAGCTCAGTGGATAGAGCATCAACCTGCGCATTGAAGGGTCCCGGATTCCATTCTGGTCAAGGGCACATTCCCCGGGTGGCGGGCTCAATCCCCAGTAGGAGGCATGCAGGAGGCCACCGAACAATATTTCTTTCTCATCATTGATGTTTCTATCTCTCTCTCCCTCTCCCTTCCTCTTTGAAATCAATAAAGATGTATGTATTTTTTTAAAAAATAAAACAGACAAGGAAAATATCTTTAATGTCAGACACGGCATTTTCAGGGCTGGCTCGGTGCTTCATCCTCTCTGTAGCTGGAAGAGTGCAGAGCAGATTCTTCCCGGAGCCCTGCTCTCATCAACCAACAGTGCAGGCAGGAGTGGGAGGAAAACCCAGGAAAGGAACTCCTGGGCTTATAGTTCCAGTATTCTGCAAACTGCTATTTCCCATTAGTGATGTGTGTTAGGTGTTGATAATGCGACTTTCTAATACGAGTCTTCCTAAAGTAGGACATGGAATAAATTAATTAAAATATTGAAGAAAAAAAAATAACACAGAGTTGAACTAGTACACGAAATAATAAGCATAAAACACTATGCATAGTGCCTTGTACATGTCCTTTGTTAATTAAAAACTAGTGACTTATTGAGGGAGAGAAACATTATATCTTTTGATCTGAATAAAGGCCCCCATTACATTCAGGCAGCTGGAAAATTTGTAAATTAAAAGTGATTTATGAGCTTTCATGAAATGCACTGTTTGGGTACTATCTGGGGAATACAAATAATTATCTGATATAGTCCTTGCTCTTGGTACGTTCACAGTTTGATTAAGATTTAGACATTGTAGCCTAACCGGTTTGGCTCAGTGGATAGAGCATCAGCCTGTGGACTAAAGGGTCCCAGGTTCGATTCCGGTCAAGAGCATGTACGTTGGTTGCAGGCACATCCCCAGTAGGGAGTGTACAGGAGGCAGCTGAATCAATGTCTCTCTCTCATTGATATTTCTAACTCTCTATCCCTCTCCCTTCCTCTCTGTAAAAAATCAATAAAATACATTTTTTTAAAGAATTCAGATATTGTAGAAGAGAGGAATATCTTTTTTAAGTTTTTCTGTCAGCATCTTTTCTTATCCTTTGAGGACGTCACCACCTGACTCTCAATTCATATGTTGGTAGGCATATTTGTCATAGGCCTTGCTTTTGGAGATGTCCACCTTCTAAATACCATAATGTTTTACATCTGGAAGTGGGAGCCCTATCAGCTAAATAAATTCTGAGACTTTTGCTAGCGCTATTGAGAAAGAAAATATTTTTACCAAATTTTTCCTAGTGAAAATGAAATCTGAGCTCCCATGGGACATCATCATAAAAAACCACACACAAAAAAACAAAACCCAACAACAACAACAACAAAACATGCCACCATGAAAGATCATAAAGCTGGGAGACACTGAAGGGACAGACCAGCATGATGCCATTGTTGGAACTCCTGTATGTGTGTTCATTCCTTGAATTTCCTAGTTATCTTTTCGGTTTAAGCTAGTTTAAGCTCTGTTTCTGTTGTTTTCAACTAAGAGCTCTGACCAATATGGGAATATGATACAGATATGAAAAACATATAAGACACCTGACGGTGTGGCTCAGTGGTTGAGTGTCAAACCATGAACCAGGAAGTCACGGTTGAATTTCTGGTCAGGACACATGCCCAGTTTGTGGGCTCCATCCCAGTAGGGGGCCTCTAGGAGGCAGCCCATTGATGATTTTCTCTCATCATTAATGTTTCTATTTCTCTCTCCCTCTCCCTCTCTCTGAAATCAATAAAAAACATGTTAAAAAAAAAGAAAAAACTATTCAAGGAAGCTTACAAAGCAACATAATCCTTAAAAAATTTGAAAGTTTGCCCTAGCTTCTTTGGCTCAATGGTTAAGGCATCCGCCAGCAGACTGAAGGGTCCTTGGTTCGATTCTGGTCAAGGGCATATACCTACGTTTCAGGCTCAATCCCCAGCCCAGGTCAGGATACGTGTGGAAGGCCACCAATCAATGCATCTCTCTCACATCAATGTTTCTCTCTCTGTCTCTCCCCTTCCCACTCTCTCTAAAAATCAATGGAAAAAATATCCGTGGGTGAGGCTTAACTAAAATAAAAAATAATTTTAAGAAAATGGCAAGTTCATTTCTCTTTCTAGGCATAACTCTTCCAAGTCTAGTTCACACAATTTGGGGAGGAGTTTTGGGAAGAGATGATAGGCACTGGTAAAATTTCAAAAATCGAGGTTCCATTGACCCTTGGAGATAATAACTAGCCTGTATTATGTATCCTAGGGTTTTATTATATTGCTTGGGTATTCCCAGCATTTTTCCTTGTGGAGAAGAACTGAAATGGATTTAATTTAAAAAAAACAGAAAGAATTCCTTTTGGTGTAAGGATTAAGTGGGGGCAATGTTCAGGCATGGCAGGAAGAGTCCTGGGGTGGGAATGGCCCATAGAGAGTGCTTTCTTCTGTTGTCCCCTCTATTTCTAACTGTTCACTGGGAATATCTTTGGGGTACTGGAAATCTCTGCCCACAGAACATAGCTTCCTGCCACAGAGCTCAGCATAGGGCCGCTCTTTTTCTTTAAAACATTACATTTTAGCCCTGACCAGTTTGGCTCAGTGGATAGAGCGTCGGTCTGTGACTGAAAGGTCCCAGGTTCGATTCTGGTCAAGGGCATGCACCTTGGTTGTGGGCACATCCCCAGTAGGAGGTGTGCAGGAGGCAGCTGGTCGATGTTTCTCTCTCATCGATGTTTCTGGCTCTCTATCCCTCTCCCTTTCTCTCTGTAAAATATCAATAAAATATATTTTTTTAAAAACACATTACATTTTACATAAAAATGATGACATCAACATACAATTATGTTGAAAATAGGTATTAGATCATAAACCAAGTAGGTATCTGTCGTTGAGGTCAGTTAATAACATTTCCCAGAGCTAAGGCATACAACTGTCAAGTTCTGATCCAAGTGACATGAAAAGGGTGATAGACTCTGAAACACAGAGAAGGACCAGTCACTGTGGCCTCTGGCCTCCCCAGGACAACACAGCGGGCACTGTGAGAACAAGGGCATGAGGAATTAGTCTGATCTAGGTTTGGCCCATGGCCCTGTTGCTTGACAGTAATTAGGGGCTCAGTGTCCTCTTCTGTAAAAGGGAATAATAACAATACCCATCTCAAATGATTTTGAGAGCATTTGATAAGGTGTTGGCCACAGACCATATATACACTCAGTATATGTTAGCTGTTATCATTGCTATTATCATCATCGTTGTTGATGTTGGTTTTATTAAAATAAGAAAGATGGATAATTTTAGGAAGAGACTGTGCTGAAGGCAGCTTGACTCACTTTACAGATTTGCTTCAGGCTTGTATATTCTGTTAGAGCAACACTGTCCACTTGAGAACCAGATAGGGATTGGGTGATGAACGTTCCGTTACATATGCTTTGGACCTCAGTAAGTTTAGAGTAGAATAGGAAGAGAGAATTCCACCGAATGGAAACAAACGTGTTTGTTACTATAATACTATTAAAGCATGTTGCATGTACTGCAAGGAAATTAGCAGCTTCATTCTTTCTTCCTTATCATTATGATAAGGAAGTATCAACAGTATCTGAGTGCTTTATCTGGCCCAAATAAACGCATGCTTCTATTGCTAGCAGTTTTCCTCTTTCCTTGAATTACAAATGCTACAATTAACAGAGTATCTCCCTGTGAATACTGTACGTGTTTAACCACATTATATTTGTCTCCATAGTCTCCAAATATATATATATATATATATATATATATATATATATATATATATATAAAAGGCTAAGCGACTGGCCGACCGGCTGATAGGTATGATGCGCACTGATCATCAGGGGGCAAACGCTCAATGCCGGAGTTGCGGAGCAACAGCAACTTTGCAGAGTGCCCTCTCGCACTCTGGGACCCCTCGGGGGATGTCAGACTGCCGGTTTCAGCTTGATCCCCGCAGTCCAGGCCAAGGGACCCCACCTGCCGGAGGGACCCCACTCACTCCACAGATGCCCTTGGAGCCCCAGCTCCGCCCCAGGTGCAGCTGGCCGGAGAGGGACCTCAGGAGGTTGGCTCCAGGATGTGATCAGCCTGTCTCGCCCAGTCCTGCCCCACCGGCCACCTTCTAATTAATTTCCTTTCAATGTGCACAAATCCATACACCGGGCCTCTAGTATTCAAATAAAATGTAAGGGTTTATTACCTAAGTCCAAACATCCAGGTATTTGAAAGCATTGACTGTGCTACTAAGAAGTCAGGATATTTAGATGTCAGAGTGAGGATTTTCTCCTTTGTCATTCCTCAGAAAATAGCACAAACCCAAACAGAGTCTAAGCCTGAGTCCCAGATAATCCAATTAGCTTCCATATTTAGATGGTTTCAACAGAATTATTGATATTCGCATCAAAGTACAACACAGGGAGCTGAACAAGGCCTTTGGAGTCATGTAGACTTGGGTGTGGCTTTGATTTTATTCACTGAACACGTGAGGCCTCTGAAGCTAGAGCTCTCTGAGACTCATTTGTCTGCTCTGCAAGATGGAGATGACACTCTGTGCTGTGGCCTGGGAGGTGAGGGTCAGATCAAAGCACTATGATTTCTGTGAAGGACTCAAGGGCAACTGGGAGGAGGAGCTTTTCCTCACAAGAAGGGGTAGAGCATAGACATGGCAAATAGGACAAGCAGGGCTATGACACGAATTTATGTCCCTTACACCCCTATGGCCCAGCAATCCCATTTCTGGGACTTTCCCTGCAAGACATACACTCACATGCAAAAATGTCTGTACAATGATGATCCCTGAAACATTATTTAAAAAATATTCAGAAACACCCCCAATGTTCATATATTGGGGGTATTGGTTAAACAAATTATGGAACAGCCATTCAAAGCACCACTGTGGTCCAGCTATTAAAAAGTGAGGTGGGTCTTACATAGTGACATGGAAAAATGTCCAAAGATATAAGGCTAAGCCAGTAATGTAATTTGCTATTAGGAAATATAAAGATTCACCTAAAAAAATCACAAGCTTTCTAATCAATGAAGAAGAAAAAGCCATTGGAGGATTTTGAGCAGCAGGGCGGTACTTCGCATTTGACAGGATGACTGGCAGCTGTGGTGACTGTAGAGAGGGAAGGTGGTGGCAGCAAGACCAGTTAGGAGGCTACTGAAGCACATGAGGGGGAAAATGATAGTGTCTTGGGTTAGGGTTATGAAGAAGGGGTACGGTGAAGTGAAGGTCCTTGCCTTGGTCCATTTGAACTGCTATAACAAAATACCACAGACTGGGTGGCTTATAAACAGCACTTGTTTATTGCTCACAATTATGGAGCTGGAAGTTCAAGATCATGATGCCAGCCTGGCAGGGTTCTGGGGAAGGCCCTCTTCTGGGTCGCAGACTTTTTGTTGCATCCTTACATGGAGGAAGGGGCCAGGGAGCTTTATGTGGTCTTTTTTATAGATGCACGGATCCCATTCATGAGGCCTTTACCATATGAATTCGGTGGGGGCAGGGGGGACACAAACATTCAGACATTGACCATAGCAGACCTGTATATATTTTGAAGGTGGAGACAATAAGGCTTGGTAATAGATGGGATTTGCAGTGTGAGAATAAGAGAGGAGTCAAGGATAATCCCAAGTATTTCTGGTTTGAGCCACTGAAAGGAAGAAATTGTCCCATATGACTTTTCTCTTGCCTCCCATGCATTATCCTCTTCTGGTTTTCCTCCTTCTCCTGTGCACACTTTTCTTGGTATTATGTGGAAAGACTGGTTACTATGCACAACAAGCCAGTATGCATAGTGGAAGTTTAAGGTGCACAATGTGATGACTTGATACACATATATGTGGACAAATGATTAAAGTACAATTTTGAATTAAATGTGTAAATTACCATTAGAGGGAGGAGGGAAAAAAAAGCATAAGCCAAAAACACCTTGAAGTTTGGCTCCTTTAATGACAGGGAAATTAAAATATGACTTCATTGGCCAGGCTGGTGTGGCTCAGAGGATTGAGCATTGTCTTATGCACCAAGATGTTGCCGGTTTGATTCCAAGTCAGGGCACATGCCTGGACCAGGGCTGCCAGCTCAATCCCTGGTGGAGGGCATGCAGGAGGCAGCCGATTGATGTGATGTTTTTCTCTCATTGATGTTTCTATCTCTCTCACCCTTGCCCTTCCTCTCTAATTTTTTTTTTTTTAAATCAACAAAGCACCCTCTATATATATAAAAGCCCAGTGACCAGAATGGCAGAATAACCAGAATGACCGGTGGCTATGACGTGCACTGCGGCAGCCAACCAGTCTGATCCGGGCCCCAATTGGCCTCCCCCTCCACCCTAATCAGGGACCGCCGGCCAACCACCCGCAGCTCCTCCCCCCGGCCAGCCTAGTCCAATGGGCCCCCATTGGGGCAGGCCAGCCAGACCCCACCTGTGCACGAATTCATGCACCAGGCCTCTAGTGTGTGTATGTATGTGTGTATGTGTGTGTGTGTGTGTGTATATATATATATATATATATATATATATATATATGACTTCAATGACCACAGCAAGACTAAGAAAACCCACCAAGAGCATGACATATTGGAGTGAATTCTCAGGGTAGATTGTTCAAGAAAACAGGTACTTATTATTAGCTTTAGATATTGTCCAAGCAGAATTCACACAGCTGGAGCATATCTGCATTACGTTCTGTGTCTTTGTACTGCAAGTTTCTTAGAGTTTATTGTGACTTATGGATTTGAGAAATTTTCCTTTGAATTGATTTAATTTCAAGATTAAACATTCATGGTGTTGTTACATGCGATTTACTCTGAGTCAGCACTTTTTAGTTGTATTGTTCATTTATACACATATTTTTGCTTCTTCAGTTACAAATACGTGGTGCAAAAATGTTGATTTTTAGCATTGACTTGGGGATTAGGGTGTGAGTTTTACCTGATTAAAGTGTTTAGTTCTTGAGGAACTCTTGTAACTTAAATATTTACTTTACTGCTGTGCACCAGTCTCCATTTCAATGGAAAATTGACTTGGTAAGGGAAAATTTGGTGCCATCCAGTGTCAACATTATGAATTGCAGCATAAGCACAACTGTGAAGAAAGAATTCCAAATTGAAAGTGTACCTAGTTCCTTAGTATACCCTGCAATTCACAGAGGTATTATTAATTATTAAAAATAGTATAAGTTTGTAATTACATTGACCTGTAACATGAGACAATATAATATAGAAAGTGAAACATGGAACTAGAGACTGGAAACGAATGTTCTAAAGTTGCTTCATTTGTAAAATAGAAATATCTTATCTACATGGCCAACAGCTGGAAAATGTATATTCTTCAAGATCTAAATGTCAACTACACATAATACTTTGGCAATACTACATTAGATTTTTAAATTTAGGATTGTGGAGCTCTACACTCACCCAGGACCTCACCAGGCTCCTTCTATCTGTGACCTTGAACATGCAGCTTCATCTAGTGGTCCGTGATGGCTGCTTGAGTTCTCAGACCTGGTTGAATGGTCCAAGACTTACTCTGCCCCATAAATTTGTGTCTTTTTTTATGGAAAGTTCTTATTTAATGGAATACTTGGTATGAAAACAATATCAATATAGTTTTCTACCAGTGGAACATATATACATACATACATACATACATACATACATTTACTTATGCCAAAATGAACAAGGAAAGTAAACCAATGCAATTGGCCCTATTTTACCAGTGGTTCTAAAAGAGTGATTCTCAACCTTAGCCAAATGTTTTAATTACTTGGGGAGCTTTAAAAATACTGATCCTTGGACTCAGGAATTCAAAATTCTTGTTTAATTTGTCTAAGGTGTGGTTTGGCTGCCAACAAGTTTCAAGACCTTCCCAGGAAATTCTAAGTGCAACAACACGGAGAACCTTCTAAGTGCAGAATCACCAAGCACACCTGTGCCCTTCCCTTCCCCACCTCTCCTTTCATCATGCTGCAGTTAATCTGCAGTGAGGCCCACACAGCCGTAGATTTTTTTAAAAAGCTCTTGAAGTGATTCTAACTGTAGTCTGGGCCAAGAACCTCTGCTATAGATGAGAGGTTTTTTTCATGATTTTTTTTTTTTTTTTGCCATTCTATGTACTGACTCATACTTGAATTTGCAAAGTTCAATTAAATGATCAATTTCTGGGATAGGGAAATACAGTCATACTGTAAATTTAGCTTTCCATATAGGAGCACCTAATTAAAAACTCAAATTTCCTCCTAGTTTGATTGCTGAAGTGGTAACAGAAATACAATTAACTACCATTTTACACAGCTGTGTTTATATACTGTTTCCAAACTTTTTCAATTGTTAGGTATCTATAATAATAAAAGCGTAATATGCTAATTAGACCAGACATCCTTCCGGACAAAGCTGGGGCTGCGAGGAAAGCCCAGGTCCCGGGTGCCAGAGGGAAGCTGGTGCCGGCAGCCAGGGGAAGGAAGGAAGGCCTACTCTTGCACAAATTTCGTGCATTGGGCCTCTAGTCTGTACATAATTTGATTCCATGTCAATGGCTAAAACTTTGCTTTTGAAGCTCTCAGCACAAAATGATTTTAGTGTTGGAATGATTTTTCAGACACTATATAACCTTTCCTACTGATGCCAACACTCAGGATACTCTGGGTTGTGCTGGAAGTTCCTTATCTTTCCAGAGGAATTCTTTATGCCACGCACATTTCCTCTTTACAAGTTCTTATATACAGGGTAGCCTGGCTGTTGCAAAGCCAGTTATACTGGGAACCTCAGAATCTTGATGCGATCCACAGTTTGGCCATGAAGTCGCTGGCCAGTGTCATCTTTGTGCTCCACATAGGGCTGACTTACAAGGTGCACTTCCCAATCTTAGAAGCAAGTTGACTCATGCGGAGCATTTTCAGTTTGGGAGCTTTCACTCATAGGCCTGCCTGTCTGAGTCCCCTTGACCTCCAGCTACAGCTCTGAGTGATAACCTCAAATAGGGAAGTCTGACTCACAAAACGCGTGAGAGCAGGGCTCCGCAAACTGGAGGGCACCAGTGAAGAGCCACTGCTGCTGACTGACGTGTCAGGGAAACTGAAGTAAAAAATAGGAATTCAAACAGTTTTTGTCCTTTTTCATCTGACGTATTTCACTTAGCATAATACCCTCAAGATCCATTCATGCTGCTGCAAATGGAAGTATTTCATCTTTTTTATGGCTGAATCCTATGCCATTGTATCCACATCTTCTTTATCCATTCATTCATTGGTGGACACATAGGTTGCTTCCATGTATTGGCTATTGTAATTAGTGCTGCAATGAACATAGGGGCACATATATGTTTATGAATTGGTGTTTTCATATTTTGGGGGTAAATACCCAGAAGAAGAATTGTTGGATCATACGGTACCTCTATTCTCAATTTTTAAAGGAACAGCCTAAAATTTGCATAATGTTATTAAACAATGTTACTTCAATAAAGTTAATAAATTTTTAAAAATCCAGAAATATATTTGCAAAACAGCTACTGGAGACTATAATTTCTTTGTGCCTCAGATTTCCTTTTTGGGGCCAAAGGTTTTTTTTTTTTCCTGTATGGTAATAAAAATGAATCCCAATAGGGAAATCAAGTGAATATTTGTATAAAATCAGACAGATTCTTTAAGAAGTATCTCAAAGAAATCCTATAATACACTGTGTGGAATGTGTGTCCCACTGGGTACCATTAAATGATACTGCATGTGAGGGGAAGACTTACCTTCCACCCCTTCTTAATGTCTTTTGGTGAATCCTTTTTATTTTTCCAATTCTTTTTCCTCTTTCAGTTTTCCATTCTCAAATCACTTTTTTCCTCCTTCTACATTTACTCCCAAGGTGACTTAATTCATGCGCCTGGCTTATGTTCTATCTATGGTAGTTGGGATACTTCAGTACCCTACAAAGTATGTACTTAACTTTGAAGTACTTAATATTGGGGATGGATGTCAAATTTTTATCTGCAGTTAGGCCAGCTCACCTGGACTTCAGACTTATAAATTCAGGTGGTTACCTGACACTTCCATTTGGATATTTAGTAGGCATTTCACATATAACATAGCTACAAACATATTTTTGACTTTCTCCCTTAGATCTGTTCTGTCTCAGCATTCTCCTTCATAGTATATGGCAGCTCCATTCTTCTAGCTTCTGGGGCAAAAAACCTGTAGCCATTCATGGCCCCTCTTTATCTTGTACTCTTAAGCTCAACATGTTAGCAAATTCTGTTGGCTCCTTTGAAATATATTGTGTCAGGATTTAATTAGAGAAGCAGAACCATTGAAAGATCTATATCTCTATCTAAAAAGATTTGTTTTAGGGATCTGATTTCAGGGGACGGTTGTGGGAGCTGGTTAAGCTGTCCCTATAAAACTGTTGTCATCACATCTGATACTGGACTTTGAAGTCCAGAGCCCAGGTAGTCAGGAAGGGTAGATGGATGATATAAATATGTATAGATGTAGATATACTTATAAATAGATATATAAATGTTTATGGATATATTTACAAATATACACACACATATATATTATATATCTATATCTATATATTTCTGCTTCCAGATTTGTCCCACCCTAATCAGCATGGAAGGGATTTATAAAAAATGGAATTCAACCTAACCAAATTAACAGGTCACCACAATCAAATCCCTGTTAACTTGGCATCTATATACATCTTCTAAAACTATAGTTAATCTCAAATTATGATAATAAAATAGTCATACTACCACCTAACTTGCTACAACCATATCACATACAACTGAAAAACATTGCAAGTCTCTTTTTTATCTTTAGGTGTTAATTCTTCTCTCAGCTGACTCACACTCCACTTTGATATTCTGTTAACTTAAATACTGAATTTAACTACTATTACTGCATTTTATATTAGATAAAAAGTTGTGAAAGAAGGAAGAAAAAATATTAATATGAAAATAAGTAAAACTACTCATAACTATTACAGTCCTCATTTTTGCAATAGGTCATCCTATCTAATAAAGAGAATACGCTAATTGACTGCCCCACCCTCAAAGATGGCGGTGCCCACAGCCAATAAGGAGGGAATATGCTAATTGGCTGCCACGCCTTCAAAGATGGTGGCACCCACAGCCACAAGATGGCTGGCAGGGGATGGCAGTGTGGGCGATCAGGTCAGCAGAGGAGGGCAGTTGGGGTTGATCGGGCCGGCAGGGGAGGGCAGTTGGGGGCAACAAGGCCGGCAGGTGGGATTGGGCCTAAACCAGCAATCAGACATCCCCCTAGGGGTCCCAGATTGGAGAGGGTGCAGGCTGGGCTGAGGGATACCCCCCCAGTGCACGAATTTGTGCACTGGGCCTCTAGTCTATATAATAAAAGCCTAACGACCAGAACGACTGGTCACTATGATGCGCACTGACCACCAGGGGGCAGATGCTCAAAGCAGGAGCTGCCCCCTGGTGGTCAGTGCACTCCCACAGGAGGAGCACTGCTCAGCCAGAAGCTGGGCTCATAGCTGGTGAGTGCAGTGGTGGTGGTGGGAGCCTCTCCTGCCTCTGCAGCGGTGCCAAGGAGCAGCAAGCCAAGCAGTAAGAAGCAGCGAGCAGGTGGGCAGTAAGGAGCAAGGGTCCTGGACTGTGAGAGGGTGCAGGCTGGGCTGAGGGACCCCTCCAGTGCACAAATTTTGTGCACTGGGCTTCCAGTATTTTATAAATAGAAGCTTATAGCTACTATTTATAATTATCTTCTTCTACTACCCCTTCCATATGTCCTCTGCCCTGAGCATTGACCTCAACTAATCATGCATGGTTCTTTACCTGGTGAGGTGACTCTAGCTTTCATTCCAAAAGGATCTGAGCCATTAGCAGTTTTACTTAAATTGGATCACTGTTGTTTTTCATGGACTTTACTCAGAAGACATGATAGAGGTGTCCTAGAGACGCTCCTGTTTTTCACACAAACTGCTTTTTCTCTCATTATGTACTAGCAATCCCTTTTCACTCAAGATCAATCAACCCCTAGCAGTACAGTCATCCCCTCTTTTGCCTGTTGTTTCAGTGTCACGAGGAGCTCAAAGTGGTCAGGTGCCAGTCTCAACTCTCAGTACATTGGATTCACTGTAATGTCCCCTAACAGTAAATTTAATATAGTGACAAAGTGTTAGGAAATTTATTGAGGTTGAACATTTAAGTCATATGCTCCATCTAACTTTTACCAATAATTAAATTCATTATTTGATCTCTATCAGATTCCTCATCTATTAGGATAGAGAGAAGTGCTATTTATTGGCTCTGTAAAGCCACAATCACAAGGTCCAGAAAAATGAAATAAATGTAAGTATATCATTTTAAAAGTTATACCCAACCATGTCAGTTTAGAAATGTTTAGAGTAGACATTAGATATCTGTCCTTCCAGGACTTAGGCTGAGCTTACTAAAGTTCTGAATTGTCAGGGATCCCTTTGCACATGCCTATGTTCCAGTTAAGCCCTTACAAAGACATAGCTGCTGCACTTGGAGTCTGAAACTCTCAATATTGTGGGAGGGTGGGAAGTAATCAACCATGGACTTTGTATGCGTATATGCATGACCCATGGACACAGACAATGGAGCAGTGAGGGCCTACGGTGGGGGGGCAGGGGTGGACTGGAGGGGAAAAAGGAGGACATATCTAATACTTCCAACAATAAATAATAATTATTTTTAAATATATTTTAATGATTTTTTACAGCGAGGAAGGGAGAGGGATAGAGAGTTAGAAACATCAATGAGAAACATTGATCAGCTGCCTTCTGCACACCCCCTACTGGGGATGTGCCTGCAACCAAGTTACATGCCCTTGACCGGAATCGAACCTGGGACCCTTCAGTCCACAGGCCGATGCTCTATCCACTAAGCCAAACCGGTTAGGGCATAAATAATTATTTTTTAAAATTCAAAAAAATTTTGCCAGTACTCAATTTCCTTATGGCTGATAAGTAAGTCCTCCCTTGACTCTAAATCATTACAGAATGTTTTATTGTTTCCCACGTTAGGAAAGCTGTCCCTGAAGTGTGTTGAGCATATAAGAAAAGTGGTTGATTTAAAAAAACAAAACGCAAAAAACAGTAGCAGCAGACCTTCGAATTCAACCTGTAAAATATTTAGCTGAAATATTTTCTACTTTTTTTCAGTTATGCACATACCGTCTGCTTTCAGAATCCTTTGACAATTGTAACCAGAGAGAGAGAGAGTTTTAAAATAAATTTGCATTTATAAATCATTTGTATCAGAATATAATAAATTTCTACCAAAGTCACTAAATACCTATGTTTTCAAAAGCAATTGAGTATTTTAATTGCTAATATCACGCTATACAAGTGGGGAGAAATCATCTAAGCCCATCTGAATTCCTTTCTAAGAGAATCAATCAATGATGTTGCTAAGAAAATAAAATAGAAAAACTGTTCACCTTGTAGCCATTATTGTACATTCATTGCTGAGACTTCTGGTTTGGTCGCCATTGAAGGATTTCTCTTTGAAAATGTGGAAATCAAGGTAACAATTATTGTCAGGTTTTTGTTGCTATGGAAGTATTCATTATCTCAGAACACCTAATGCAAAGGAAACGAATAGAATTATTGGAGGCATAAATGGAATATGAACTTGTGACCCCCTACACTGCAACTAGGGCAAGTCTCTATTCGTATCTTTCTCAATTGTCTGAAACTGATCTGTGAGAATACAAGATGGTAGTTGGAGGTAGTTCATTAAGCAGAGTCTGGGGGGGGATTGAACCAGGACTATACTGCCTGTTAATGCTCACATATGGTTTCAGTCTCCCGCATGGGGAGGCAAGGAAACAAAAAGGTGGAAAGTTGGGGTGTTTGGCTTGGCAATGTCGCTATGAATAGAACCTGGTCCTTGTGTTTCGGAACTTAAAGTGAATGATCCAAGCCCTCCATTTGGTCATTTCCTGGGCCCTTCAAATGGATTGGGGCAATAAGTGAGACCTATCACAAAGATCCCATGAAAGCCTCACTGATCTCATTAGTGTCTGTCTCCAAAACAATTCAGATAGCATCCCATTCACTCCTTCTAACCCTGTCTTTGTTATCTCATGTACTCCTGGCCCTTGGCTTTCAAACCGATCTCACTACAAATCTCAGGTCTTACCTCCAGATTCTGAAGAGCCCTTTTGGTTCTCTCTATTGAGCAACATTGTGGAATTCAACTTTTAGCATGTGTAGCTTTAGGATTTCTACATGGAAAAGCACTGGAGTGGCAAGAGGGTGGGAAAGCTGGGGCTGGAAAACTAGAGAAGTTGCACCTGCATGACCAACACATTGTATTGACTCAGCTTGTTATAAAACAAATAAAAATGCAACATTTCTAAGAGAAATTGGGGATAAAATTGAGAAAATACTCTTAGTGAGGAATTTTGGTCTTTCCTAACACCTCTGATGGCTTAGAGGACCATTAAAAGGGATTGGATTAGATTTGGGGAGAAAGCCTGGGCATAGGACAGACCTTCATTAACAAACAATCCAATTAAAAAATGGACAGAGTACTTGAATAGACACTTTTCCAAAGAAGACATACAGATGGCCAACAGCTAAATAAAAAGATATTCAAAATTACTAATTATCAGGAAAATGTAAATTAAAGCCACAATGAGATTTCAGTAATTGTAAATTAGCCCAGATAATTTAGGATAATTTCTTTTCCTTAAAGTCAACTGATTAAGGACTTTAGTCACATCTACAAAATATCTTCACGGTAGCACCTAGATTAAGTGTTTGAACTACTGGGGATTGTAGACTGGCCAAATTGTCAAATAATACTACCCATCACAGGGATGTCTCTAGGATTAAACTCTCGCTTTAGATAAGTCTGTGCCTGAGAGGACACAGAGAAGGAAAATAAAGGGGTAGAGAGATTTTACCTAGAACTGCTTCATAATTTTGGAACAGATAGGTCTTATTGATAACTGGAATGGTGAGCCGAGGGTTTATTCCCCCCGGGGTCGGGTCTCAAGACACTGAAAAATGAGCTCTGTGGACCAGAAGATTTAAGCAAAAGTGTGGAAAATGTATTACAAGCAGATTCAGACTCCCCTCACGGGGATGGGGGTCCAATAATGGGCTGCCCTGTGAAGCTTTGTAGTTCAGGGTGCGTATTTGCTACAAGCCTACTTCTATATCTAACCGTGTCATCTCCTGATTGATTCCCTCAGTTCTTGCCCAGCAACGAAGCTTAACTTTCCCTGTTTCTGTGTGTGCTTTCTCTGTTCCTATGCTGAACTTTCTCTGTTTCCATGCGCTCATACACCTTGCTGCTGCAGGCCCTTCCTTGGTTTCCCATGCCTCCTGCTTTGAGTCCAGACACATTTTATTATTTCTGCTTGGTTGGTTCCTATGATGAGGCTGCTCAAACTGCCGTGTCTGCCCCCACCAAAGTGCCACCTGCCTTTGTTTTCCACTGGACTCCTGCCTGTGTGCTTGCATTTCAGGCTAAGTTCTCTCATTATAACCCCATTAATTTATCCTGGACTATTCATTTCACAGATTTCTAAGAGTCTTCAGGGATTTCTCTAGTTTAAATTTATAGAAGAAACTACATTGAATTCCTCAGGACGATCCAGGGTTTGATCCCTGAAGAATGGGAAATTCATGATTATACACACCACACAATAGAAATATAAAGAGTTCTTTGATTACTGTGTATCAAAGAATAATAAGGTCAGTGCCCACGAGCAGCTAACTTATGAGAAATTCTGTTAGTTCCAAATGCTCACCAAGTTCTTCTACCTAGATCTAGTTTTTGAAAAGGACTTTCAATATTGTGAAGGCAATGACAATTACCAGGTTTTTTCAAATAACGCTCTTTCAAAACCAATCTGACTGTGTTTTCTCATTGAATTAGAAAAAAAAAGTCTTTAGAATAAATAGCAGAGGCATGAATAATGGTTTTGAAACACTGTGTACTGGGGATGAGGCACTTAATGTTTGCTGTTGGGTTTTTTTTTTTTTGGTAGAGTCTAGTCAGAGCGATGTTTTGTAAGAGCCATGGGAATGCTTACAAGTGGCGGTGCTCAATGTATTTGGACCTTGGCTTTGAAATGTTGGTAAAAGTGTTTGAAGGATTCATCTTTGTGCCTTTTGTCCAGGTTCCAAGGCTGCTACTCCATAGGACAGAACAGCTTCACTGCTTTGTACAGAATGTCTGTGAATTTTATGTGCATTTGTCATATCATCAATATTTTTAGTCTGCTGGAGTTTGTTTAGCTTTTGCCTTGGGCTCTCTTGACCTCCTAACTTTTAAATATTAGGCTTTTCTTAAGTCCATATGAGTATGTAATGAAAATGATTTGAGGAGAAAACACCCACACATATAACTAAGCTCTAAGTCCAGTTTAAGATCTCTTAAGACATCCAGATTGCAATCATTTTGGACATCGTGACCAACCAAAATACCCCAGATGGACAGAGAAGGCACTATTTGCCTCTTCTGCCAGCTCTCAGAGCTTATTAAAGCTAGGTTAGAATCCCCAGGAAGATAGAAGCCCCCAAGGTGAAAAGATTAGATGAATGGAAGTGACAGCAATAGGCAGGGATGTGCTGGTAAACCAGTCACCCACTTTCCTAAAAAAAAAAAAAAGCCCTGATTTCATAGTGTTTGCTGACTTCCAAGGTGTAAATAATCTTATCACTGTGACTTTCCAGCTAGCAATGACTGGCTCTCAAAATTCCTCAATATTTAACAATCTGCAAATATTTATTTTCTTCAAGTCTGTGAATTGCTTTTTATTTTCTTAAAAGCTTTATAAGAGAAAAAAATCTTAATTTTGATGACGTTTAATTGATCAATTTTTCGTTTTATCCTATCTAAGCAATCTGTGCCTAACAAATGTCACAAATTTTTCTCTTACTTTTTTTTTCTAGTTTTAGCTCTTATATTTAGGTATTCTATCTATGACCACTTTATATTTTGAAATTTCCCAATTTATAGGACCTCTTTTGATTAGTACTTACATAGTATGTATTTCCATGTTCATTATTTTTAAAGCTGTATTTTTATTTTTAAATTGGGTTTCTTTTTAGGCAGCACATTATAGCAAAGTAGAAGCTGGGAAAGTTCCAGAACAAGTGGAATAGGGAAACTAAGACAAAGAGTTAAACAGCAGTTTGCAGCCACCTGGTAAATCCTATCTCCCCTGAACCAAGGATACTTAAGAGTAAATGGTTTGCACTTCTCCCCAACCAGAGTGTAGCTGGCTTAAATCACCCTGCTCTGGGAGACGGATAACATAAACCAATTAGTGCCATTCGCCAACCACATCCAAGCACAGACAAATTAAGAGAATAGATCTCATTTTGGTGCATCAGCATAACGCTGATGGATATGCTATTGATTCTCTCCTAAGACCTTCTCTAAACACTCAGCTTTTAAAACCCCTGAAAATGAAGGTCCCGGCATGCTCTCCCTCCAGGGAGCATGCCTGTGCCATTTCCTTTCCCTTCTCCTTCCCCCACAGGCACATATTCCCTAATCTCTAAGGGACTCCATGAGACTTGCAACCAGGGGAGCAATGGTCCTTGTTTCACTGTCCTAAGTACAGTGGGGCCTTGACTTAGGAGTGTCCCGACTAACGAGTTTTTTGAGATACCAGCTGTCTCTCGGCCGATATTTTGCATTGAGTTGATAGAGTCATTTGAGTTAACGAGCTCCTTAACGAGCTCGGTCTCAGAACGAATTAAACTGGTAAGTCAAGGCCCCACTGCATGTGTTTGCTGAAGTCAACAAATTCTTGCTTGCTTTTCTGCACTTTGTTTCTTGATTGAAATCTTTCCTTCAAGAAGACAAGAACCGAGGTTCTCCTCAGCTGGCTGATAACAAGCATATTGGTCAATTTTGCTTTTTTATCCAATGTGACAATCTCTGCCGTCTTGTTGGAATGCTGTAATCATTAACATCCTAAATAATAAAAGCCTAATATGCTATGTGTCCAGTCGTCCTGTTGGCCATTCAACCAATCAAAGTGTAATACGCTAATGATATGCTAAGGCTGCTCAACCACTCTCTATGATGTGCACTGACCACCAGGGGGCAGATAGTTGACCAGTTGACCAGTCGCTATGATGTACACTGACCACCAGGGGCAGATGCTCTGACTGGTAGGTGAGCTTGCTGCTGGGGTCTGGTCCATTGGGACTGAGCAACACAGGCCAGACACACCCTGGAGCTCTCCCATGGTCCCTCCCCAGCTGGCCAACCTCCTGCATCCCTCCCTGGCCCCGATCTTGCACTGGTGGGGTCCCTCAGCCTAGCTTTCGCCTTCTCGAAATCTAGGACCCCTAGGAGGATGTTGAAGAGCCAGTTTCGGCCTGATCCCACAGGCCAGGCCAAGGGACCCCACTGGTGCACTGGGCCTTTAGTTTAATATAATTGTGGTACACACACACACACACACACACAATTATTTTGAACAGTTTGAAAGTTCTATGTTACCACTAAGTACATCAGTGTGTTTTTCCTAAGAATAAGAACATTCTCTTACATTAGCACAGTATAATTATGTAAATTAGGAACTATAATATTGATATAATATTATTTTCTAATACATTGTCCATACTCCAAATTTCTGCAATTGTTCCAATAAATATTCGTGACAATTACTTTCCATTTCCCAACCATAGAAGCCAATCCAGAGTCATACACTGCAATTAATTGTTATTTCAAAAAATCTTATTTGACCTTGAAATTTTGAAAAATACAAGTACAGACAGTCCTTGGGTTACATCGGACTTGATGTATGCCATTTCATGGTTACATCGCCATCTCCCATTTATTTATAAAAAAGAAAAATTCTGTCATTTCGATGTATGTACATATGTGCTTTATGTTTTTTGTTATTTATTTACCACAAGTAAAGGTCAGGAATTGTTATCTTTCTTTTAATTTTTTTTTACTGTTTCACTTCATTACTGCTGTGTATGTGCTCCATGTGAGTGATGTAGGTGCTTATGTAGGTGGGTTTAGACTTATGGCGAAAATTGCGTTATGTGGCGCCATAGGAACGGATCTCCAATGTAACCCAAGGACCTACTGTACTTATTTTGTAGAAAGTCTCTTATTTGGGGTTTGTCTGATGTGTCTTCATTATATATTCAGGTCTGCATTCTTTTTTTATAGGACTAATGGATAAATGACGTGTTTTATATCTGTCCGGACTCAATCAAAAAACAGATACTACATAGTGATTTTAAGGAAACATCTATACTAATAAAAGGGTAATATGCTAATTAGACTGGATAGATCAGACATCTTTCAGACATCCTTCCAGACAAAGCCATGGTGGAGGGGGCTGAGGTAGAGGTGGTTAGGGGCGATCAGGCCAGCAGCGGGGAGTGGTTAAGGGTGATCAGGCTGGCAGTGGGGGTCGGTTAGGGGCAATTAGGCAGGCAGGCAGGCAGGCAGGCAGAGGGGTTAGGGGCGATCAGACAGGCAGGCAAGTGAGTGGTTGGGGGTGATCAGGCAGGTAGGCAGAGATGGTTAGGGGTGATCAGAAAGGTAGGCAGAGGGGTTAGGGATGATCAGGCAGGCAGGCAGATAGGCAGTGAGTGGTTAGGAGCCAGCAGTCCTGGATTGGGCAGGGATCTGGCCTAAACCAGCAGTTGGACATCCCCTGAGGGGTCCCGGATTGGAGAGGGTGCAGGCTGGGCTGAGGGACCATACCCCCATGCATGAATTTTACTCACTGGGCCTCTAGTTTAATATAAAGAATTGTGTTCTAGCCCTAGTCCGTTTGGGTCAGTGGACAGAGCGTTGGTCTGTGGACCTAAGGGTCCCAGGTTCGATTCCAGTCAAGGGCATGTACCTCGGTGGCAGGCTCCTCCACAGTCCCGGCCCTGGTAGGGGCATTGGCAGGAGGCAACCAATCGATGTGTTTCTCTCACATTAATATTTCTCTCTGTCTTTTTCTCTCTCTTCCACTCTCTCTGAAAATCAATGAAAAAATATCCTCCAGTGAGGATTAAAAAAAAAATTGTTCTAGTAAAAAATATTCATTTACTAAAAGGGGTAACAGAGAACTCAAAGTTATATGGAAGTTATAACAGCAGTGGCAACTCTAAAAGGCAGTTCTTATCTCTGTGGTAGGTGGTTGGACAGACATGAGCAGAGCAAGGACAATGGGCCAGGTACAGAAGGTCACCAGGGTGGAAAGCTCACGAACAATTGTGGGCAATTATAGGGAAGGACTTCACCCCCAGGGCTCTTTCCTCCCCTAACATATCCACTGGTCCTGTGGTTTGGATCCCTGACCTCTCCTCCCTAGAAATAACATCCAGGCCTCAATTGTATTTCAGCTGCAGACCCAGAAAAGTAGCAAAACCAGACAAGTGACCCGCAGCTGACTTCAGAACCAGCTGCATTAGACAATGAACCCCTGCCCTGGAGCCAATCAATCAATCAATCAATCAGTGGAGACTCCTCCCTGAAAGGATACACCTGGAAAACTGCTGAATATTGTATTGAGATCTTCCTCTGGGACCATCCCTAAAATCTCAAACCTTAAGACAGTGTTTCTCAACTTGGCTGCACATTAGAATCACTTGAGAATCTTTTTAAAATCCTGATTTCTGGGCCTCACCCTCCGGAAATTCTGTTTCTTTGTTACTGTTGTGGCCCCACCCCATAACAAAGAAATAGAATTTCCGGAGGATGAGGCCCAGAAATCAGGATTTTAAAAAGATTCCCAGGTGATTCTAATGTGCATCCAAGGTTGAGAACCACTGCCTTAAGAGGACCCAGGGGTGGGGGTGGGGGGCACACCCTGGCCTTTCCCTTTCCCTTCCCCCTCCTCCTACACCTCCTCTCAGGCACATTACTGTTACCTTCCTTACTCCCAAGCTCCAAAGGCCCTTCCTTTACCTCTATAACTTGATTTCTAAGCCCATTTATTCTACAAATGACTTCTTTTACCTCTGTGATTTTCCAAATAAATGTTCTTTTATAGTTTGAGTATTGGCTCTGAATTATTTCCTAGCCAGAACTCAATTACTGAGATTGCTGAACCCAGGTCTGGTCTGACCCTGAAACTGGACAACCAATGGGTCAGGGCTGCCTAGCACTACTTGAGCCAGTTAAACAGAGACAGGGTTGACTCATACATGAGCCTTTATGCGAATAATGCCTGCAGTATGGGAGAGCAGCAGGTCATCCATGAAAATGTGCTCTGCATCCCCCATACGCCAGCTGCTTATACCGAGTAGGACAAAGATAACTCTGGAAAGTATACGAAAGAAATAAGAATGGGTATAATGGTGATAGGTTACAGATAATGTGGATGGGACCCCATTGTTTGGGAAACAAGGTTGTTCATATTTCCATGATAATGAACTGCATTCCAAGGTTGACTCCCAGGTCCAAGGTTGATTCCCAGTTTTGGGAGGAGGGAAGGGGGGTTGGGGGAGGGGTGGGATGCCCACAACTCCCAGCCAGGTTAGAATGTGATTTCTTTCATCAGAACAAAGCAACCATGGTTAACAGAGCATGATTAATATTTCTTATAACTATGGCTCGTCCCCAATATTCTATTTCTGCCCCTAACAACTCCATGGATCTAACACCTGTGTGGTTCTCACCACCCACAACATAATTATCGATACTGTTGGATTATAATTTACCACCAGGCCGTTTGTTTTATACTTATCCCATCTGGCTTGTGTTCCATTCTATTCCCTTTTCTGCCCCTTTGGATAGATTAGTTGTTTAGAATTAATTTTCCCTCCTTTTGTCTTATCAGCTATATCCCATTATTTTAGTGCTCTAGAGTTCACTATATACATCTTCAACTTATCACAATCTTCCCTCAAATGCTATTATACTACCTTATGTACTCCATCATATCTGAGTCTAGAGAAGCATATCTTGAAGTTAAAGTCCACTTGCTAATTTCCAAATAAAACTTTTTATATGGAAATTGTGACTCTTCAGCCAAAATGCCAAGCCTCAATAAGATCTTATTTTGGTTATTAGAAAGCTCCTACAATCAGAGTATCTCTCTCCCAAAGTTCCCCTTCCCTAAGACCTCCACTTCCCCACTCCTCCACGCAATTGTAATACTAAATGTAATCAGTGCTCTTAAACTTAATTTCCATCCAGCATTTGCAGAACTCTGTAAGTTCTCCCATTGAAATACGTTAGCATCCATAAATACCCCTTACTGTGTACATTACACTGAACTTTAATATTATCTATATGAATAACCCACACCTATGGTTTCCAGTTTTGCATGCCAACATGGCAGGTCACACACATACACACACACACACACACACACACACACACACACAAAAGAGTGCCTTTGGCGGTCCTGGATCTGTCTTTTGCTTCAGCAGAGTTTGGAACAGACCCAGGGATGCACCTTCTTCCATTTTTGGGCCACTCTCCTGAGTCTTATCCAGTTATCACCTTTAAAACCACCTCCGAGACCAGCCAACACACTGTTTTGTTTTTTTCCTGCCTTAAGTCCTTATTGCTGAACAACCATGAGCTCCCAAATATGTCAGAATTATTCCACCGAGATGGGGGCTACAGTCAACCGCCTGGCCAACCTGCACCTGCGGGCCTCCCACACCTACCTCTCTCGGGGCCTCTATTTTGACTGAGATGATGTGGCTCTGAAGAGCATGGGCCACTTCTTCAGCCAGTTGTCGGAGAAGAGAGAGGGCGCGGAGCATCTCTTAAAGTTGAAAAACAGCGTGGTGGCCGCATTCTCTTCCAGGACGTGCTGAAGCCTCCCAAGATGAGTGGGCAAAACTCAGGATGCCATGGCAGCCGCCCTGGTCTCTGAGAGGAACCTGAGCCAGGCCCTTTGGGAGCTGCAGGCCCTGGGTTCTACCCACGCAGCCCCTCAGCTCTGTGACTTCCTGCAGAACCACTTTCTGGATGAGGAGGTGAAACTCACCAAGAAGATGAGCGACACCTGACTCACCTCCACAGGCTGGCTGGCCCCCGGGCTGCACTGGGTGTGTATCTCTTTGAAAGGCTCCCCCTCAAGCAGGACTAGGAGCCTTTGGAGCCCAAAGGCCTTTGAGGGGCCCCTGTGTTTGGCTTTTGCCTGAGCCTCTCCCCGAAACTACTAGCCATTCTTTTAACCACCTTGAAGCCCTCTCCCATGCATTGGACCAAATGAAACAATAAAGCTTTTTGCAGAAAAAAAAAATCAAAAAAAGGAAAAACATCAGTTCCGAGGACTGTGACCATTATAAGTATAAGACTTGAATATTCATTAGTGCCAAGAAAAAAAAATACATGGTCTGGTAATTTTGTTTGCTCCAAATGACATTAGCAAACATTTACATTATTATGGAAGAATATTTCTAGTTATAATTATATCAAATATAATTTGTAATGAATGATATTTGAAATTGATAAATTTCATTTTAATAAAATTGCATCAGCAAATTATTCAAACTCATTAAACCTTGAAAGGAAAATATAACCAAAGTAACATAATTATAAGGCATGTTGGCGTTTGCTGAGTAATCTTTCCGTTTGGGAGGAGATGTAGATAGTGAGGTCTCCGGTCTCTAGAACGGAGAGCCGTCTTACATGCCCATGTCCATATGATCTCTTCTAATTGATGATAGGTGTTATAACTTCAAAAACAAGTAGGTTTTTAAATGTCACTGTGACCAAGTATGCTGATTATTATCTAAGTGTTTTCAGAGAGACAAGGAGACCTGGTTCTTGTCTTCTAGAAGGAAAGATTTCAGTCAAGAGACAAAGTGTAGAAAAGCAAGCAAGATTTATTGACTGCAGCACAAACATACTCAGGACAGTGAAACAGGAGGGGCGTCGAAGAAACAATGAGAGCCTGGGCTGGGCTGCTCTGGCTCACTGGGACATCAGAGAAAAGGGGTCTTGGAGACAGGTTTAGGGGGTTAGCCCAGGACGAGCTGCCGCTGCCCATTGCTCCCCTGGTTATAAGTCTCATGGGGTCCCTTAGAAGTTAGGGGATATGTGCCTGTGGAGGAAGGAGAAGGGAAAGGAAATGGCAGAGCTGTGCTCCTTGGAGGGAGAGTGAGCTGGGCCCTTCATTTTCAGGGGTTTTAAAGACTGGGTATTTAGAGAAGGTCATAGAGGTGAATCAATAAAATATTCATCAGCTTTATGCTGATGCACCAAAATGAGATCTATTCTCTTAATTATTCTGTTCTTGGGTGTGGTTGGCAAGAGGCACTACTTGGATTTATGCTATTTGTCTCCCAGAGCAGGGTGATTTAAGCTGTCTACCCTCTGGCTGCGGAGAAGTGCAAACCATTTACTCTTAAGGATCCTTGGTTTAGGGAAGATAGGATTTACCAGGTGGCTGCAAACTGCTGTTTAACTCTCTGTCTTAGTTTCCCTATGCACTTGTCCTGGAACTTCCCCAGCCTCTTACTATTCTATAACATACGTGCTCCACCCTTTCCATTCTCCAGGTTTCTCTGGCGTGTTCTGTGCCCCAGGAGGCTGCCTTCAGCCCAGACTTTGCCGTAGGATTTTTTGTTGAGTTGGGTCGGTGAGATACTCTATTAAAGTTTGGAGTCTGGGCAGGAAAGGATGCCCAGGGACTCTTCGAGTGACCTATCTTTTCCCTGCTGAGACGCTGGCTAATATTGGTCCCAGAAGTGACCCCGGGGGGTTGATGCACGAAATGGGATTTTAGGATTGTGATGTTCACATGTTTGAGTGCATGGATAACCTCGTTGTTAGGAAATGAAATATGATGTATCGTGAGATAACATCACATTACTGAAATCATCATGAAAGGTGGCATGTGATGAAGTATAGGGAGAGAACAAAGTAGTGAGAAATCAAATATCTGTGGTACTTAGCTGCTATGGCAACCATGAGGTGGATTGTGGAATGGATTGAGCCCTGCTGGCTGCTCTGGAGAGCGTACATAAAGGATAAACTTAAAGTCTAGAATTCCCAGCTCAAAGCACTAGTCAATGAGAAATTCCAGTAGCTTCATAAAGTCAGAAACACCAACGGCTCAGATTTTGCAGAAAAGGAGGTTTTGATAACTTCACTAGATAAAGAATTCTGTCAGAGGGCAATGGAATGAGTAGTAAAACATGAAAGCTATTGTTATCAGTTCAGGTCATGTGGCCAGCTATAGAGCATTATAGCCTCTAGTCTTAAGTTGTTTTTCGCCTTTTCCTTCTTATTGAGGACTTATAAGAACTTTAATTTCAATTTACAGCTCGAGCTCTGAAGCTGCTTGCAGAGCCTAACTTTGCCCTTTGGGGCCCTGGAACTGCCTGCAGAGCCAGCAGCCCCCACCCCATCCCCTGCTGTGCTGATTGTACTGTTTGATGAATTATACACCTTGCATTGTTTTAAATAATTCTCCTTGTACTATGGTTATGTGCTCAAAGATAGTCTTTTTATTCTACAGGCCAGAGCTGAAAGTAGGACGGACTTGACAAATGTTTATTAATATATTACCCAATGTTCTTACCTCACAACCCCACTTGCTTGATCACTGAGTCAGCCAATCATTGAAATTCCAGTTGTAAGTTTATGGTGTTGTATTCCCTAGCAACCCATCTTTTTGATCAATATCTCTTTGCAACTTTTGACTTTATAAACCCTGCCCTATCCCTCCATAGTGGAAATGTTTTCTTAGTTCATACTGAGGACTGGGTTTCCCAGTTTGCAAATAGCGATCGGAATAAACTCTCTTTAAATTTCTTTTTTTTTTTTTTTTAAAAAAAAAAGGTATCTCTAGACTTCTGTTTACATAACATTTTATGAAGAGTTCTAGTGGTGGCTAACATCACAATGTAGGTTTTAGTAGGAACTATGACAGAACTGATATCACTCAGCCAAGCTAATGTGGCTGATCAGACTTTGTGTTTCTCCTGTGTTGGGGTCAGAAGTTCTCCATCCAGGCAAAGGTCAAGAGTTGAAGCTGAGTAGCAAGAGGGATGGACTGTGCTGGTTATTCTCTGTTTGCTTCAACTAACCCCTACGTTGATCCGAACCATGCCCCTTACCCTGTGTGTCCCAGGACACTGACCTTTATGAATTCTGTTACCAAGCTTCCCTTTCTCTTGACTTCCAGATGGTTTTGGCCAAAGGGAGGCAGCAGCAGGGTATTGGAAGGTGACCACCTTTGCTTGGTCACACTTTTTGTTTATTTGTTATTTTATTTATTTGTTTTTTAAATATATTTTTATTGATTTCAGAGAGGAAGGGAGAGGGGGAGAGAGATGAAAACATCAATGATAAGAGAGAATCATTGATTGGCTGCCTCTTGCACACCTCCTACTGGGGATCAAGCCCACAACTCGGGCATGTGCCCTTGACTGGAATCAAACCCGGGACCCCTCAGTTTGCAGGCTGATGTTCTATCCACTGAGCCAAACCAGCTAGGGCTTGGTCACACTTCTTAAAAAATATATATTTGTATTGATTTCAGAGAGGAAGGGAGAGGGAGAGAGAGAGATAGAAACATCAGTGATGAGAGAGAATCATCAGCTGCCTCCTGCACACCCCCTGCAACCCAGGCACGTGTCCTTGACCAGAATCAAACCCAGGATCTTTCACTTCCAGGTCAATGCTCTATCCACTAGGTCAAACCGGCTAGGGCTGCTTGGTCACACTTTTGGCGGTGGTTTTATTCTGTGGTTACAGCTTTTGTCCAGAAGTTCTTTTTCTAAGACTCCACCCTTTTTCTAGGCTCCCAGAACACTATTGCTCACTCTAGCCCCTTTGCTTCTGGGATGGCAATGATTTCCCGCCATTGCTGATCCCTGGATGCTTTACCAAGCCTTTTGGTTCTCTTAACCTCACCTATACCTCTTTAGATGATACTTTCACGGAATTCTCTCAGTTACAGCCTCTGTGCTTGCCATTTCTTTCCTGCTAATACATTGCTACACCATGGAGGAAAGGATAAATTGGGAGGAACCAGGTGAAGGCAGCCATTGGAATGCCACTCCAAGTGATGGGGGGAAATGCAGCTAGGAATGCAGGACACAGAATACTGAGAACATGGGCACAGACAACAGTTGGCATCCTAGGCAAGCAATCTGCATTACAGAGTAATAGCAAGGAGTGGAGGCTTGAATTGTCTGGCACGTGGAATAGGAAATCAAGAGTCCAAGAGTAGGAACTTCTTGGGAGAATCTGGTAGCAAGTAGACAGATTGAGAGAATCAAGCTTTCCAGGTGTCAGGGCTTCAGGCACTAGCATTCTTGTCTCGGCTTGGGACTTTGAAAGTGCATGTAAAAGCTTCAATCTGGGTGATTCCATTTCTGAACAAATTATCAAACAGTGGTCCATTGACTCCACATCTATTCATCAAATATTTATTGAGTCCCTTCTATATTGTAGGCCCCAACTTGAACACCAAGGATATAAAAGAGAATCAGAGCCCAGCCGGCATGACTCAGTGATTGAGCCTTGACCTATGAATCAGCAGGAGGTCAGAGTTCAATTCCCAGTCTGGGCACATGCCCAGATTGCGGGCTCCATCCGCAGTAGGGGGCATGCAGGAGGCAGCCAATCAATGATTATCTCTCATCATGGATGTTTCCATCTCTCTCTCCCTCTCCCTTCCTCTCTAAAATAAATAAAAATATATATTTTTAAAAAGTGAATAAGATACATTACCTGACTTCATGGGGCTCACAACCTTAAGAGATAAAGACATGTATGAATGCAATTGTGGTAAATGGTTACCAAACATCTTATCTGGATATATTCTGCATGTACCTCAAAGTACATATACATGAAACTTAACTCATTATCTTCTAAAACCACAGCTCTCCTCCTTCACTCTCCATTGCATGAACAGCATGGCTATGACATCGTCTCAGAGAAACACAATGTGACTCTTTTTAACTAACGCACGGGTTTAACCCCTTCCTCCAATGGAGTTGACCATTCCTCTTTTTAAAAATCTATTGTGCATATCTCTATTAGAGTGCTTTTCCTACTTGTGATTCTGATACACAGCCAAAGTTCAGATATAAATTCATCCTAAACTGAGGTCATAATTGGTCCTTAGACAACAAGGTGATCTGTATATTATGTGTGTGAGTGACTGAGAAGAGTCTTAATATTTTAGATAAGTGAATGTGTGTGTGTGTGAAGGGGAAGCGTATTAGTAGCTCTAGCTAGAAGCCTGGTCATCCCTGGTGGAGATGTTAAAGATATAGTGTAGCTGGTTGTTCAACCAGGGATTCTCAGGCTTCCATCTCAGGATGCCGGCGTCCCCACATCTAAGTTTCTTCATTGTTACTAGCACTTTCGGTCCTGAGGGACTGACTTGTGTTAATTGAACTCAAACGAGACTGCGAAGCCAAAATGTCAGTTTATTATTCATTTGCAATAAGAAATACATGTCACTGCTTGGCAGTGCGTTCTTTCCTGTACAGGGAAGTCTCTATTACAGCTGGATGCAACCCTTTCTACAGAGGTAGATGTAGCAAAAAGTAAAAGGGCTTCAGCCTCGGCCCCTTGCTCTCATGAGTCCCATGAGTGTTGGGAGTGGCTGGGAGCTACAGAGTGTTTTAGGTAGAGATGAGAGCCAGAACTGCAACCAAGAAGCATTTCTGTGTAAGCATTTTTGGTAAATTGACTAAGAGATCTCATAAAAATGGGTCCTGAATTTTCAAGACTAATAATTCCTGGTGAATTATTTTTTTAGTAGAAATATTTATTTTTATACTTAATTTTAAATTTACAATTTTGATTTTTTTATTGAAGAAGGTCCATCTGTTAGTATTTCCGCCCCTCTCCCCAAGTGTGGATCTGCCCCTTAGTCTTTCATGGCGGGATATAGACTCTCTGCTGGCCTGACCAGGGAACCCTCTTTCATGGACAAGACTCGGTTTACCTTTCTGTAGATTTCCATGCCTCTCACAATTCGTCTGTTACCACATCATTGCTTCAGACAGAGAAGAAGCAATTAAGTGACAGTTGACACCCTGTATCCCATAGAGGTATTTTTGAGAAGACCTTGGAGACTCCTGAAGGAGATCTGAGAAGTTTCTCAGTACCTTCAGCGATTCATTTATTATTTATTTGTATATTAATTAATTAATTGTTAGGACTCATCTGAGGCTATTCTTCCATTGATTTTTAAAGAGAGTGGAAGAGAAGGGGAGAAACAGAAAGAGAAACATAAACGTGAGAGAGACACATCGATCGGTTGCCTCTAGCACATGCCCTGACCAGGGCTGGGGATCGAGTCTGCAACCCAGGTCCATGCCCTTGACCGGAACTGAACCCAGGACCCTTCAGTCCACAGGCCGATGCTCTATCCACTGAGCCAAACCGGCCAGGCCCTTCAGTGCTTCATTGAAAAACAATTTCTAAAGTTGGTCACTCTTGTCTCCATTTTGTTGCTGTTCATCTGTTTCATTTGAGGATGGTACTTTTCGGACTTTTTTTCTCATATTCTGGGAGTTATGGTGCCCAGTGTACCCTGCATAATAATAACAATGAGGCCATTTTCAAGTACTTTTCACCAATTCTCTGATGTGCTTCTTGTCAGCCTACCTCATGAGGGGGCATGAGTTACAGAAGACTTGTCAGGGGTGAAGTGATTAAAAACAAGTTTGTTTCCACTACTTTCTCTTCACATATTTTAAAAAGGGAAATACCTTGCTAGATGGGCCTGTAGAAATTGCAGGTATAAGGCTGTTTCTCCAAAATCCAGAGGCATAGCTCTTTTAAAGGTAGACTCACACAGCTGCAGCGTAACTGGATTTCACACTGATTTCAGAGCTCACAGCTTCAACTTCTCTAAATATTCAGAGCAAACAATCTTTTGAAGATTGATTTAGCGTAGAGTAGTAAATTTCTTTCTGTGCAGTAACTGTACGTTTCCACCTTCTTTGTTCATTGTGTGTTTTTATTTTGTTTTATGTCCTCAGACAGTGCTACATGGGAATCACCCAACATTGGAGGGCAACCTAGATCTTTGGTGATGTAAGGCTGTATCCATTTCCTAGGGTTGCCATAAAGACGTACCACAAAGTGGCTAAGAATGAGAAGAAAATTTACTGTTTCACAGTTCTGGGATTCAGAGGTCCAATGGGAAGGTGTTGGCAGGGCCATGCACTCTTTGCTCCATGCTTTCTGGGTATCCTTAGCTTGAGGCAGCATAACTTCAATCTCTGTTTCTGTGTTTTGTTTTGCTTTCCTCTAATATTTTTATTGATTTCAGAGAGGAATGGAGAAGGAGAGATAGACAGAAACATCAATGATGAGAGAGAATTGTTAATCAACTGTCTCCTGCACACCCTCTACTGGGGATCGAGCCCACAACCCGGGCATGTACCCTTGACTGAAATCGAACCAGGGACCCTTCAGTCCACAGGCCAATGCTCTATCCACTGAGCCAAATCAGCTAGAGCTCTGCTTCTGTTTTCACATGGCCTTCCTCCAGGTGCCTCTGTGTCCTTTCTGTCTCTTCTAAGGACATTTTCAGTGGATTTAGAGCCCATCTGAATCCAGTATGATCTCATCTTGATTCTTACCTTAATTATATCTGCAAATGCACTATCCTATATAATGAAAGCCTAATATGCAAATTGTCCCCTCAGGCGGTTGTTTGACAGAGAGTTTGACCGGGAGACCAGGAGCTCGACCACTCGTTATGACAGGCACTGACCACCAGGGGGCAGTGTGGAACATGGTGGGCGCCAGCAACATGCTGAGACCTCTCGCTGGCTACCTGGGGGCAGGGGTGTTGGGGATGAATGTGTGGTGAGAATGTGGGGTGTCCTCCAAGCTCAGTCACACTCCCCCTGCTACCCTTCCCCGGGACACCAGGGCTCGTGCACAGGGAAAGCCCCCCCCCCCCATCTCCCCTCTCCCTCGCACTCAGGTTCCAAGCTGCACACGAAGACCCCACAAGGAGCCCTCCCCGCACCGCATGGCCTCTTCTTGTTGAGCTGGGCTGTAGCTGCAGGGACTGCAGAGGCTGGTAGGGCTCCCATGGGTTCGTGCAGGAGCTGGTCTACAAGGCCAGCCTGGAGAGAGCACACTGCCCGCCCGGCTTCTCTATGGTGCTGCTGGGTGGCCCAGAGGCCCACACTGTGCCCTGGCTCCCGGCTGCGCTCACCACATCTCCGTGTGGGGACTTGGGTTCTGTGACTCAGGTGGAGGAGGGCATGCGGGGGCCCAGGGGCCCAGGTGCTGCCCAGGGCCCAGAGGTTAGCTGGGACCAGCCCTTCCACGCCAGATGCTTCAATTGCTGGCCAGGCCTAGGGACTGCACCTGTGCACGAATTTTGTGCACCAGGCCTCTGGTTTTCAATAAGTTCACATTCTGACGTTCTGGGTGGACATGAATTTTGGAGGACATTATTCAACCCACTTCAACTGAACTTCATTAGGTGCTAGGGACACAGTTTCTTTCCTGTCTGGGAGATGGTACTTCATGGTTGGGAGCTCAGCAGATATAGCCCATCCATGCTCCCACCAGCCATGGAGCTTTGCAGCTGCCAGGAAGCTGAGAAAAAGCTGAGGTCAAAAGGCAAGGGTCACCTCTGCCCAAGAAAGAGAGGTGAAAAGCAGAAGTTGTTTGTAGCTGTGAAAATCTCCTTCAGCTTAATTTCCTTCTGAAACGTCAACAGAGGCCTTCTAAGATTTGGGTGTTTTCACAAAAACTTTGATTTCTTTGCTCTTTCTGAAACATTTATGTTTCTGCTCTCCATGATGGCTCATTGTCCTTGCTGCCCTTGCTCCAGGTTCGAACACAATGAGTACACTTTGCCTTAATCCTCCTGCTATTGGTTTCTCACCCTCCACTTCATTCTTTACCCTCATTTTCTCCACTCTCCCTCATTTTATTCCTTTTTCGTTTCTCTGTTTTATCAGTGTCCAAATCTATTTCTGTCACATAACGACCTAGGTCCCTCAGACCCCAGTGTGTACAGGGCAGGCAGTAGACACAGGTGGATTCCAAAAACACAGTGCATGTCTCTGTCTCCCAGGAGTTTGTACATTGGTGTGGTCATTGTCTTGACACACCTTTGTCATTTTATTTATTTATTTTTTATTTTTTAAAAATATTTTTATTGATTTTGAGAGGAAAGGAGAGGGAGAGAAAGATAAAAACATCAATGATGAGAGAGAATAATTGATTGGCTGCCTCCTGCACGCCTCCTACCGGGGATTGATCCCACAACCTGGGCATGTGCCCTTGAGCAGAATCGAGCCTGGGACCCTTCAGTCTGTGGGCCAATGCTCTATCTACTGAGCAAAACTGGCTAGGGCAACACCTTTATCATTTTAGGTATTTAGTTTTCAGAAAGTGTTTATTTAAAATATATTTACAAAATAGGTAACACATTTGGAGTTAACTTGTGTATACAGGCCCACAAAGTACTCTCTCTATATATATTAAATTCTGGTCTTTTAGTCTTTTTGTGTTTGTTTTGTTTTAGGGATTTGGGGTTCAACAATCATAAGTGACAAAGCCCTAACCGGTTTGGCTCAGTGGATAGAGCATCGACCTGGGGACTGAAATGTTCCACGTTCGATTCCTGTCAAGGTCATGTACCTTGGTTGCGGTCACATCCCCAGTAGGAGGTGTGCAGGAGGCAGCTGATTGATGTTTCTCTCTCATCGATGTTTCTAGCTCTCTATCCCTCTCCCTTCCTCTCTGTAAAAAATATCAATAAAGTATATTTTTTTAAAAAGTGACAAAGACAGAAAGGTTTGTACCTATCATGGGCAATGTCAACACACACCATCCAGAGGGAACATCCTCCTTCGATATTGTTTTCCCATTCCTTTCAAATTCTACTTCATTCGTTTCTGTGGAGCTGTACAGATAGCAATCATTATGAGAGTCATTTCCATGTGAGGGCCATTTTCTCTTATTTTCTGCTCTTGCTGGGACTTTGCCTATGTTGTGATTATTTTTCCTGGTTGCTACTTCTTACATTGAAAAAACATTTTTTATATTCTTTTAATTCTTCCTTTCCCTATAGTGAGACAATTACTGTAAAAGATTGGCTTCATTCAGTACCTGAGCCAGACTGGGACTAGAAAAAGAACGTCCAAGTCTCCTTACTTCCGAAACCTGGCTGTTAGCTGTCTCCAGCTCAATGACACTTACAATTATTCCAGAAAAATTACACTTGTGTTTCATTTTTGTTTTAATCACTTTCTCCCTCCTGTCTCCAATCTTTTCTCAGTCCTTCAAGACATCTTATTTTTTTGAGACTTTCATTCAAGAGAAGCTGAAAGGAGGGGCACTGGATTTTTCCCATTTATTTGAATGGGAAATAAATGGGAAATTGACCATGTGTCAGTGAAATATATGACAACATTTGCATTCCCCAAATGTGCTTACATTATAGCATATAACTCTCACCCGATATATAAGATACATGGTGTGTAGCTGAAAATTTCTAAGTCGTGGCAGACTTATCACAGTAACTAAGCAGGAGACGAGGGGCAGGGAACAGACTCTCCAGGGATGCCGTGGACCCATGGGGACTATGTGAAACATTAGAAACCAACAGATTGACCCTGAAAATGCCACGGGACTTGCAATTTTCTCGATTTGGATAATTGTGACAGATACTTCAAAGCCCGCAGGGCCTGGAATATTTATTTATTTACAGAAAAAAAGTTTGTTCACCCCCCAATTTATTCATTTAAAAATATTTTTTTTTATTGATTTCAGAGAAGGGAGAGAGAGAGAAAGAAACATCAGTGATGGGAGAGAATCATTGATCAGCTTCCTCATGCACACTGCCCACTAGGGATCGAGCCCCAGACCCAGGCATGTGTCCTGACTGGGAATTGAACCATGACCTCCTGGTTCATAGGTCAGTGCTCAACCACTGAGCCAGACTGGCTATGTGACCCCTGCTTTAGGTAGCTCCCTCTCCGGATGGGGTTATTGATTCCGTGGGCAGCTCCTTTCTTGATTGATTCCAAAGCCTCCTCTGTCAGGTGGCACTGCCTATAGCTGCAGCTACACCATCGCTAGAGCTCGTTCTGCATCCTGGTGACCATCCCTGCCTCTGGCCTGGCTAAGGCCTACAGGTAGTTCTCATTGCTGCCAGTCACAGGGCGCAGCACTGTTTTTTGTTGCCCCCCTTTACCCCTGCACACACTATGCCCTTCATGTCTCCAGTTGGGTTGTGCCATCTATTTCCTTCTGAGACCCCGGCCTACCTATGACATGCCACATGCATTGTATTGTGCTAGGAGCAGTAGGAAAAAGAAGGCAAGGCCAAATACATATATTTGTTTTTATTGAGGTTTTGATGACGACGACCGGTAAGGGATGGAGGTAAGATAAACACAAATGACTATTATATGAGGAAGACTGCAGTAAGAACAAGAGAGACAGACACCTACGAGAGAAGGGAGAGATCATATCTGGTTGAAACGCTCAGGGAAGGCTTCATGGACGAAGTGGTGCTTGAACTGCGCCCGAAAGGATGGGTGAGTTTCAGAGAGGTGGACATTTTTGTAGAGGAGAATTACAGGTAGGTGGACAACACAGGAAAATAAACGATAATCACCAGTTTCTTTATATAGACACTTGGCAGAACACTTGGGACATCATTTCATTTTGTCCTCACAATGACCCCATGAAGCAACATTGTGTGAAGGACTTTCGCCTGTGTTCTAGGGTTACTGAGAAGCCCAGAGGCTTTTTGCTCAGGCCAATGAGATGGTCAGATTTGTGTGCCTAAGGGAATAGAGGCCGGGTGGTGTACAAAGGGGTCGGAATGACGGTGATAGTAGAGGGATTTGAAAGGACAGGTTAAGGCTGACAGGCCAGAGGAAGAACTGAAGCAAACTTGGGGTTTCAGGCGTGGCGAGGTGGTGATTAGGAAGTTGGCGATATCAAGAACAGAGCTGGGAAACACAGCAAGAAGAGAAGGCTTTAGGATGGTGGGGATGGGGGGTCATCAGGAAGATCACTTTGGATATGTGAAGCTAAAGATACAGAGGAAAATTCCTACTTCTAGAGATGATTCTAATTTACTCGGCAATTAGAGGAGCAAGAGGAGTTTATGAGGATATTCTATCTAGGCTCTAAGAGAGTCTGATAGTTCAACACCTCTGTGGCAGGTATGACAAAAGTGTGAGTGTTGGAGAAAGTTATAAAAACAGGGGGGAAGAGTACCTTCTGGCCATTGACTCCTTAGCAGGACCGCGGATGGGCTTCGGGCACCCCTCCGCCTCTAGTGCTGAGGCTGGAGTTTATGAAATCCATCTCCCCTGTTCCTCTGGGGCCACTTAGGACTTTTAAAGAACATTGGGTTTTGCCAGATACACCTGATTCATAAGAATCATTGGACATAGATATGCTAATTTTTTTCCAGCCTCAGTTTGCTGGACTCAAAAACTGTACTCCGAGCTGTTATCTGCCTTCACAGGCTTGCTATGGGGCTGGGAACATGCTTTGAAAAAAAAAAAAATGTAAATTGCTAAACAAACGCAATGGACAGGAGCTCACAACTTTTTCCAGGAAATTCACGCATCCATGTAGCGTGTGTGGCCCGGGCTATTTTCGCCGTCCTCTGCCCCTGCCTGTCCTCTGCTGCGGACAGCTAGGAACCTGGTCAATAACTGTCCCGAGAGGACCTGATGGCCCCGCGAAGGACGCAGGTCAGCGATCCAACAGGCAGAGGATTTTCGGGGCGGAGCGGGGGCGGGCATGACCCAGCACCTGGGAGCGCCGCCGATTGGCGGAGGAGAAGGTTGTTCCCTCAGGCTGGCCGCTGATTGGCTGCGGGGGGAGGCGGCCTGACGTCCTCAGAAGTTGAGCAAACACCTCCTCCTCCCGGCTCGCATCCCAATTGTTGCCGGGACTTCGGGGCCTGCCCTGCCGGGATCTGGGAGCTGGGAGGCGGCGGGGACCGGTCAGCACCTGGGAGGACGAGGTGAGGAGGGGTGCGGGGGGCTCCGCCGCCGGGATGCGCTGGGATCGGGGGGTGGGGGGGGAGGGGTCGCCGGCGGGACGGGGTGCGGCCGGGAGCCCAGGCGGAGCTCTGCGCCCTGCTCCTGCGCCGCGCGGGGGCCCCCCACAGGCTGCCCGGCTCGCCGCTGCGCGCAGGGGCTGGGAGCGTGAGGACTGAGGGCTCAGCGCAGCCGGGGGGCCGCTGGCGCGGCTCCCAACTGGCTGCATAGAAGGGGGAGGGATGCCATTCGGATTTCTTTTTTGGCGGCGGAAGGGGGTGGGGCTGCCGCGGAGTCGAGGATCGATCGGTGTTGGAGCCCAGGAGCAAACCCTCTGTTGATTCTCGGACTGAGTGCTTCTTTAGATTGGCTGGCTGCGGGGGTGGTTGATGGAGATTGCGGCGGGGTGGGGGGGGGGGGGGGACCCCATCCCCACCGCCGTCTTTCTGTGCAGTTGTTGTCCAGTTCTGGCCTGCTTAGCCCAACTCGGATCACAAACTTCTCAGCGGGCCATCTCGGACTGGCTTTGACATGGACCCCCCTCCCCCGCGCCCAGCAAGCTGCGGCTCCGGTCTGCACTCTAACAGATAGGAGTGGGGGTGGAGTTGGACGCCTCGGATCTCAGCGCCTCCTGAACCCCGAGACTTGCAGGGTCTGTGTGGGCCAGTGAGGAGCCCGCCCGCCCGGCGAGTGGGTGCGGGTGGAAGCCGTTTGTTCGCCTGCCCTGCTTGACGGAACTGGGCTCCAGTGTCCTCACAACTTCCAGAAGCGATGTGCTTTCCAGGCACCGATTTGAGGGGAGTGGACGTGGGGTGGGGGCCTGGAGAGAGGGGAGGAGAGCGAGTTCAGTAACCTGAACAAAGAGGAGCACGTTTTGATATTGTGGGTCATCCATCGGGTATGGGAACGGGGAGAAGATGTAGCTGTGATTGTGCAGGCGTAGCTGGTGGTACACAGGTCGCTGACCCGGCAGCGGCTTTCACATACTTTATTTAAAAAAAGAAATCACTCCCAGCGCTTTGTGTCATTGTCTGTGTGTGCATGTATTTTGATTTTGCCACTTGCACTTCCTTTCCCGCCCTTTCCCCATAAAGACTAGCGAGCCCGGGGCTTCCTGACCTGGTGATGTGAACCGGTGGCTTTTCTGCAAAGTGAGCTAGGAGGACAGAGGTTTAAACCAACGTGCCTAAGTCACTCCCCCACTCTCCAGAAATTCGTATTTGTTATCAGTCTCATTTGTTATGGGTGGCAGCATCATCAGCACTTTAATTTGAATTATTTACAATTGAAATTTCCCCCCCCCCTAGCTAACTTTAAACCTTTATTTAAGTCTTAACCAATCGTGGCTTGGGAGTTTGGAAGTGGTCTTTCGTGTGTGGGTAGTGTCCATTTAACAAAAAAGTTTTCATTTTTGCAAATAGTCTTTAGTATTTTTTTATAGAAATAAAACTATAAACAGTGGCAAATTTCCTTGGTGAGGCCACAGCAAATTCCTGAAATTCATGGAATAACAGAAACACTGGGCATTTTGAGTGGGAAATAACCAATAACATTATCACCATATTTATCTCAGATGAAATCATTTAAGATGCATTCCTATTTTAGGGATGCTAAAATGTGAAAAAATAAAAAGTCTTAAATTTGATGAAACGCAGCATCAAAATAGTAAGCTGTTTATCTTAAATGCCCTTGCCTAAAGGGTGACGTTGCAAAGAGGGCTTCCTGGGCTCCTTTTTTGGATGTAAGACTGGGAGGGAATTAACAGGAAGCCATTGTGAAGGTCTTACAGCAAGCATGTCAAACTCAAAGGTGAACACGGGCCAAATAAACAAGGTTTAAGTTTATGTGGGCCACAAAAAAACAAAAGCTTCAATTTTCATAGAAACATGGGTTTATTGTGATAGACATGCTGAATAAAAGGGCTGAAATAAATAAGTCATTAACATAAAATATAGAACATTTTAATAAAAATTAATATTTTTGCTTGAACATTAACTTACCAGACTCTGAATAACTGCACAAATTAATAAGCGTAATGCAAATAAACCTATTTTTCTTGTTCGCCAAAAGCGAAATATTTCCTGTTGCGCACACCAAACAAGTCACTCCAAGACTAATGACATGGCCATTGGCTGCTAAAAAGTTCACTGCTAGTATTAGTGGAGAGAAATGGTGTGCCGGCGCGTAAGGGAAATGAATGCAACACGATTATAGTCATCAGTCATTAGTGAACGTTGTAGTTTGTTATTAATAATTATGTATAACAGGATATTGTAAAAATTAAGTTACGAAATCTTTTTTTAAAATATATTTTATTGATTTTTTACAGAGAGGAAGGGAGAGAGATAGAGAGTCAGAAACATCGATGAGAGAGAAACATCGATCAGCTGCCTCCTGCACATCTCCTACTGGGGATGTGCCCACAACCCAGGCACATGCCCTTGACCGGAATTGAACCTGGGACCTTTCAGTCCGCAGGCTGACGTTCAATCCACTGAGCCAAACCGGTTTCGGCATGAAATCTTTATTAAAACATTTCTTACATACCATTCTATTTGTTGTGGGCCGCATGGGGCCAGTTTGACATGCCCGCCTACAAGATCTGACAAAGAGGAGAGGAAGATAGAGTCTTCTGTTGGTAGTGTCGCTGTACTCATCTTTGAGGAGCCGTCAGGCTTAGAGACTTCATTTTTTAACATTTACGGAGTGTTTACAGCATGCAAGGCAGTGCTCAGCAGGTTATGTGTATTAGTTCAAGTAAACTTCACAGCAGACCCGACTCCATTTTGCAGATAAAATATAGACAGGTTGTTATGCACCGAGGCCACAGGGTAAGTGGCGTCCGGTTGCCCAGGCCATCTGTGCAGGCAGGGAGTTGGTGTTCCTTTCAGGTGTGGCCCTCCTGTTGCAAGTTCTGGGCTCCCGGTGACTGCAGGTAGTTAATGCAGGTAACAGGAGAATGGCTGCCGCCCATAGTCTTTCTAGTGTTTTTGCTTCCTTGTTTAGTATGCTTTAGCTGGATCTCCCTGAGTCAGAGTGTCTATTTATGTTCCAAAATTCTAATGATTTTATAGTCCACAGTGCCCAGGCACTAATATCCTTAATAGACTATGAGAGCTGAAAAGGACTTTTGTACTATAAATTAGTCTGGAAGAGGAAACTGAGGTCAAGAGAAGGAACCCCACAGCTAGTTATTAGTTTCAGCTCCCAGGTCTGTATTTTCCTACCATATTCTATTGCATTTCGTAACATTTGTTGGTCTATAAGACCTTGGCAGAGAATAGCTTTTTTTGTTGTTGTTGAATGTTGTGGCTGGGAGTCGGGGTGGGGAGGGGAATATGAGTCCCTATTTGGTGTGTCTACTTTGTTTTCTCTGCTGCATAGGTCTTTATATGTTCACTTAAACTTGGTCATTGATTCATTCATTTTTTTTTCCTTAAAACATTTGAGTCTCGTACGTACCAGTAACAAAAGATGAATAAAACACAGTTTATTCCCTCAGAGCATTTACAGTTTAGCAAAGAGACAGACACATGAGCAGAGAGACATTTGGATGAGTCTCCAGTTCAGAACTAACTTTGCATTCCATCTCAGTGAAACAGAATCTGTGGGCTAGACACCAGGAGAATCTTAGGTCTCATATCCTTGGATAACTATGCCTAGTTCATGGGCTTGAGAATTTAGGAGTATTCTTAGACCAGATTAGTTAATATTAATAGGGTCCACCCACCCAAGTCTACTTTTTAAAAAATTTCTGGCCGACTGTAAGGAGTTTAATGTGGAAGCATTAAAGGATGTAGCTGTGCAACAGGAAGTACAGGTATGGAGGAAGGACAGTGTTGCTGCATGCCCAAGCCTAGTTCTAGCAAGCCTTGGGGTTGGAAGGTATTTGAATTAGTGCTAGGCCATCATCAGGTGTTCTGTTAATTTGTAACTTTTTGGGACCTCTCCAGGAGTATTATAGTCTGAATACCAAATACTACGTAGTGTGGGCCAAGGCACATGGTCAGGGAGCTGCCTTCCCTTAGCTACAGTACCAAGGCTTCCTGGGAAACCCTGGTTTTTAAAAGACACTTGTGGTTTTTGAGTGAATTGGAAGGGTAACTATAAAACATTTTCATTTCTCAGCCATTTCCTTATTTTGTTCAACTCAAGGTTACTCCATTCCTTAGCCTCTCAATATCTAATCAAGACGTGTGCCTGATTGGTACAACAAATAATTGGCATTGAGAAATCTCTCCATGTAACTTAGTTTGAGTTTGAGTCATTGCATTATAGACTAGTGGCATTCTTTTAAAAATCTAAACATAAGGACAAAGAGCACATCTCTGACTACTGGGGCTAGAGATGGGAGGTTTGGACTTAATTTGTTAATTAGGAATGTGTATTACTTTGTACGTGTCCCACTGGAAACAGAAATTAGGAGTCCCTTTTTGTACTGAAGTTCTTGTATTTAGCTCACAAATTGTTCTGGTTTAGGTGGGTGGTTTGTGAGTTTAAAAAGTTTCCTGGTTAGGTTGATGCTATGAAAAGGACTGAAGAGACTTAAAGGATTTTTTAATATTAGATGAAAAAATAAAAAAGCTCTATGTAGATCTCAGCTCTATTAAACTACCTACCACTCTTACTCATGAAAATCAGCACAAATCAAATACAACGTTGTATGGCATACGTACTACCTAAACAGTAGCAGGTAGATGTAACTTAACCAGTTAACTGCCACGATATTTTGAATTTAATTAAAAAAGGTCTGCTGCTTGCGTCCCTAGATGCTTATAGCGTACAAATGGTTAATCCAGTTACATTTAAAAGTTATGACTACCAGAACAGTAGACTGTTTTTATTGTGATTCATCCTTAGATACTTGGAAAATGATTTTTATAAACCACAGAAAATTCTTGATTTTTATGGGGCTCACTACCTTCAGGGTCATTCTGACTCTAATATTCAGTTAAAATCAGTAATTGATAATTCACAGGTTAGAATCAGTAATTGATACTTCACTATCAGATTTTTAAATTTTTTTAGAAATTCATCTGAGAGAGAGAGGTGGGGGGAGAGAGAGATGAGAAACATCAATGAGCTGTGTCCCACGTGTGCCCTGACTGGGAATCGAACCTGATACCTTTTAGTGTATAGGACAATGTTCTAACCAACTGAGCCATACTAGCCAGGGCTTGCCATTAGATTTTAATGGGGACCATCTAATTAAATGAAATTGTCTCACCCTGCTCCTGTTGGATCCCATGAAAATGGGCAGAAATGGAATTTCTGCTTCTTTAGAAGTACCTAACATCATGCTATGCACATCTTAGGGGCCCACCAGATTTTTTTGAATTAAAGAAAGAAATCAAAACACCTCTTCTATAATCAATGGGCAAAATCTAACTCCATCAAGAAAATTTTGGGCTTTTATTATATTTTTATTTAAATATCCAAATGATCAGCTACTACTATATTAATATATGTAATTGTACAAAGACCAGTCTGCTCATCATTTGAAAGGACCTTCCCAAATACATATCAGTTCCTCTGCCTGTGAACATGGCTTTTCCTCAGATAGAATCTTTTATAAATACACCTCACAAAATTTTCTTTGTTTCCTTCATGTGATTTGGGGTGATGATATACTTAATCACCACAGTTTATGTCATGGTCACTGAAAGAGAATTGTGGTATATGTATGGAGTGCCATGCTCTATCTATCTATCTATCTATCTATCTATGATCTATTTCTATTTTTAATCCCCATTTTCCTTTTCATTTCTCTCGAAAAGGATAGAAATACCAAGAACATATAAGCACGTTCTCCTTCCCCTGATTCTCATGTGTACATTGTAAAGATTGATAATTTGTAAGTTGAAAGAAATTCTTTTCTTCCCCCCCATTGAGAGATGGGAAGAGAGGTGCTGCGATATCACATACTATGTCCTAGTGCTAGAACCCATCCACTGATTGTCCCCCTGTCTCTGCGCATGTCTGAGCATTTAGTTCAGTAGAGTACTCCCACGACATTCAGTCATTTCAAATTCCCAATCAATCCTGGGGAAGTGAAATGTGTACCTTAGTGCTCTTCTTGTCTTACAAAAACATAGGATAGAATCTTTTAAATGTCATTTTTATGCTGTTGAAACATTAGCCCTTCCTGTGTTGAAGGGAAGACTTTAGCAATTGTCAGGGGAAGGGTTTTGTCCCCCTCCCCTGACTGGGTGACACTTCTCTTTCTCCCCCTAGCCCTCTTCTCCTCTGGCTCCTCCTTATTCTCCCCAGATCTTTCTTTTTCTTCTCCTCTTGCTCATCCACATCCTCTTTGCTCATGCTACAGGCTGTTGTCAGCACCTGTCACCGTGAAGTGACCTGGCCAGCGCCAGCGGTAAGCCAGGGGCCTTCCTGCTTTGTTTCACGGGAGGCATTGCCAGAAATACACAAGTTGTTTACTTCCCGATCTCCTCGGGGGGGAAAAAAACACAACAACACAAATTCCAGGACAGGGACACCCGGAACAGCCAACCTGGGCATTTCCATGAAATACCAGACACCTGCCGTGCCTCGCCTAAAAGCAATGGAGAAATCTTCACTGCTAGATAGTTCAGGATAACCTTACAATGAAATGAATGGTGGGCCCGGAAAGTTCTAGGCTGAGACCAGGTTTCAGGTTCAGGCAGTTAGTAATGCAGTAATGCCTGCACAAATGTTTTCCTAAGCTCCCAGAGAACTGGACCGTATCTTGGCAGGGACTCAGGAAGGGTTTTTGGCGGCACATGGGAAAGGGATGGGTAGAGGCAGCCCATGCTTGGGGCAGAATGGATTATTCACTAAGAACTGTTAAAGCCAATGCCATATGGATCTGATCTATTTCTGAAACGAGCTGGCAGCAGTAACAACCTGTGTCAGACCTGCATGGTGTGGATCTGCAGGCTTCCGCAAAGAAGAGAAAATCCCGAGTGTTAACTAGTAACCGAGGAATCCCGCTTTTGCTTAAAAGCGTTAGTTCTACTGAGACTCCAGGTCAGTTTCTTCACCTGTAACAACAGTATCTAGTTAATAAGACTTTTTGCAAGGAGAAAATAAAATAATATCTGTAAGGTGCTCAGCCTGGTGCTTGGCATATTATGTCCAGTCAGTGGTAACCATTGTTAACATTTGTTTGAAAACAAAGCTCTGGGACTTGTGATTTGAGAATTGCCTACAAAAAGGGAAAGTGAAAGCAACTTCCCAAATAAACTCCAGAGGCTCACAGGCTGCTGCTTCTGTTCCTGTCCCCCATGGAAAGCCTGCCTTCGCCAAAATCTATTACATGCTTGTGTCTATGTCTCTCCTATCACATCCCTGCCCCAGACAGAGGAGGAGGGGGGAGGGAGAGGGATGGTCGCCGAGGGAGGGAGGCTGTGGTTATGAATCAGGTTGCGGGGAGAGAGGGGCTATATTATCTGAAAGTGTTCCCTCATGTTAACGCCAAGAATTGCTGCAAAGAACAGAGGATGTGGCGTCCCTCCATCACCTGTGGAATATGAAATACAGCTCCTGCTGGGACGATGGGGCCATTTCTGGGCTTACCTGTGTGTTCAAAAGAATTGCATGTCTTTGGAGTGGGTTTTATTGGAGAACATAGGGATTCAAGTTTCATGGGGTGCTGCCGTTTTTGACTCCTTTTTGGGAGAGAATAAATGCTATGTGCTTTGGCTTGGGTTTGGGCTCAGTGTTGTCTCTTTTAAAAACAGTATGTTAAGTAAACCACAACAGTCTTTTCCTGAGATGCTGTTGGTCATTGATGTGGGCCCTAAGCATCTGCGTGCTCACTTGCTGTGTGCAGCCCTTTCTGTTCATGTCCTCTCTCTCCCTAAGGCTTCTTAGAGGGCCTCCTTGCTGGTCCCTTTGTTCTTTGGTCTGTGGTGCTGTGAGTTGCAAGTATTTGTATGCCCCCAGGTTTGGATAAACATTCCCCATCTGCGTGGTGGGTCTGATTTAGAGGTTGCCGTCTGATGTAACAGAAAGGTATTCTGTACCACTTTGGCTAAATGCTAGTAGTAATTGGTAGAACATTTCTGGGAGATGTGAAATCATGTAGTCCATGTATTTGCGTTCAGGGCTCTGCTGCTTAAACTAACACGTGCGGTGGACGAACATGTGTGTTTGTTTTGTTTTCTTAAATGTCCAATGTGCCCGGGACCAATCCTTTTATAAAATTCAGTGACAGTGAATTCCTAGACAAGTGATCATGTGATACCAAGGTCTCTAAGTGCTAACTTTCTCTTTCTGTGCGTATCTCATCACCGACCAGTGAAAGTGAAAAGCAGTTCACTGAGGAACAGGCAGCCCAACACTGAGCAGCACTTGCGAGAAAGTGGTCAGAGATGAAACTTGAAACACGTTGGAGCTAGATCACCAAGAACCTTGGACATGATTAAAGAATTCCAAACTTATGCCCTCAAATCTTCCTATATTTGCATTGCAGGTTAACGTGCTTAAAACTTCTGTGCTGAATAGTTGTTTGATAAAAACATATGTTTAAAAATCAACTTCAGCTTCCCAGATATGGGTTAGTGTCCCATACATTGCTCTGTACTTTTTAATCCTCACCCAAGGATATGTTTTTATTGATTTTGAGAAAAAGAGAGAAAGAGAGAGAGAGATGTGAGAGAGAAACATCAGTTGGTTGCCTCCTGTACACACCCGGATGTGGGATGGAACCTGTAACCTAGGTATGTGCCCTGATGAGGGATCAAACCCGAAACCTTTTGGTGCACGTACGGCCTTCCAGTCAACTGAGCCGCCTGGCCAGGGCGCCCCTTACTTTTTTATTTTTGGAAAGAAATAACATCGTTTGTGGCAATTTGCGTCTGGGTAAAGGAACACTATACCATCCAGGTTTCTTCTCCTGTATTCTCTATCTTGTATCTGCTATCATCTGAGCTGGTTGGCTTTCACAGCAGATTTCTTAGGAGACCAGAACTGACCTGTGAACCTGCCTGCCTCTTGTCCTGTGCTCTAACGATGTCTTTGCAGTCACCAGGCTTCGAGATGCTGCGCATGTGTAGCACCAGGCTGGGCCGGCTGGGGCTCAGCCTCCGCCGGGGGCTTCACCACAAGCCGGTGATGGCCGTGCGGCGGGAGGATGTGAACGCCTGGGAGAGGAGGGCGCCTTTGGCTCCCCGGCACATCAAAGGGATCACCAACCTGGGATACAAGGTCTTAATCCAGCCCTCCAACCGGCGAGCCATTCACGATGAGGTAAATATTGCCAGTGTCTTAAATATGTGAGAATAACATGACCCTGTCAATGGAAATGAGGGAACACCCCAGTGAAAAGAAAATGTGGCTCAAAAATACTGAACACCACATGGCAATATTTCTTTACTTGGGTTATCATGAGATGGCTAGTTAGAATCCTTACCTGAGTCCAGAATTCAACCCATAAATATTTTTTTTCATTCCATTTTATGCTTTCTCCAGCTGAGGGGTAAAGAGATTGCTTTAATTTATAAAAACATTTTTGACCTTTCTATTTTTTCAAGGTTTTTAAAATGTTTTAATTGAATTTATTGGAGTGACATTGATTAATACAATTATATAGGTTTCAGGTGTACAGTTCTGCATTTCATCATCTGTATATTGTCTTTTCTGTTCACCGACCAAAGGCAAGTCTCCCTTTGTCACCATTTATCGCCCCTTTTCTCTCTTCTACCTCCCCCACCAACCCCCCCCTTTTCCTTCTGGTAATTACCATACTGTTGCCTGTGTCTGTGAATTTTGGTTTTGTTTAATCCCTTCGCCTTTTTCACCCAGCCTGCCAACCCCACTCCCTTCTGACAGCTGTCAGTCTGTTCTCTGTATCTATGAGTCTGTTTCTACTTTGTTTGTCAGTTTATTTTGTTCATTAGATTCCACATATAAGTGAAATCATGTGGTACTTGTCTTTCTCTGACTGGCTTATTCACTTAGCATAATACTCTTCAGGTCCATCCATGCTGTTGCGAAAGGTAAGATTTCCTTCTTTTTTTACAGCCTAGTAGTGTTCCATTGTGTAAATGTACCACAGCTTTTTTATCCACTCATCTACTGATGGGCACTTGGGCTGCTTCCAAATCTTGGCTATTGTAAATAACAATGCAGTGGACATAGGGGTGCATATATTCTTTTGAATCAGTGCTTCAGGTTTCTTCAGATATATTCTCAGAAGTGGAATCTCTGGGTCAAATGGCAGTTCCATTTTCAATTTTTTGAGGAAACTCAGTCTGCCTTCCCACTAACAGTGCAGGAGGGTTCCCTTTTCTCCACATCCTCACTAGTGCTTGTTGTTTGTTGATTTATTTATTTTTAAAATATATTTTATTGATTTTTTACATAGAGGAAGGGAGAATAGAGAGTTAGAAACATCGATGAGAGAGAAACATCGATCAGCTGCCTCCTGCATACCTCCTACTGGGGATGTTCCCGCAATCAAGGTACGTGCCCTTGACTGGAATTGAACCTGGGACCTTTCAGTCCACAGGCTGACGCTCTATCCACTGAGCCAAACCGGTTAGGGCTCAGTGGATAGATGATTTATTGATGATAGCCATTCTGACAGGTGAGAGGGGATACCTCATTGTAGTTTTTACATCTCTCTGATGATTAGTGACATTGAGCATTTTTTTCTTATGTCTATTGCCATCTGTATATCTGTATATCCTCTTTAGAGAAGTGTATTCAGATCCTTTGCCAATTTTTTATTGGATTGTTTGTTGCTTCCATGTCATTTGTACATGAATCCTTTTATCTCTGAACTTTCTGGTTGCCTTAAACAGCAAATTGTCCTAGCTTCACTTTGTGTTTTTTCTGCCCCACTGCTGGAATCAGCCATTACATCAAGGAATCCTGATTTTTTTTTTTAGTTTATAGAAACCAAGATCTAGTATCTGGTGTTAGGTGTGCTTATGTTACTGAGATATTGTTGCTCTTAGCCCTTTCAGTGACAGAGCAAAGAAATACACACACACACACACAGAAAATATATATATATATAATATATATAATTAATTGTATGTAATAACGGTCTATATTAATTGTATATAATTTAATCATGAGCTAACACTGATATTTCCAAAATTTAACATTGCAGGTATTTCTTACCTTTAAAATTGTATATTTGCATTTGTTTCCCTAGCAGTGAAAATTTAAATTTCTTATAACATGAATGCACATTTTTGCTCTACCCCAAAATATACATAAAATAATTTTGGAATCACAATGCAAATATTACAGTTAACAATAAACCTGCTGATGCTAAGAGAATAGACCTTTATAGTTCTCATCACAAAAAAAATTCTGTAACTATGTTTGGACAGATGTTAACTAGACTTAGTATGGTGATCATTTTGCAGGATATACAAATATTGAATCATTATGTCGTACACTTGAAACTAACATAATGTTGTATGCCAATCAGATCTCAAAAAATATTAAATGGACTTTAATATTTCTTTGACTTTTTTCTTTATAATAGATCTCACAAGGAATATTCGGAATGCTATGTTTAAAAGTTACTTGAATTCTTTTTTCTGTATGGTCACATTGTCCATGTGATATCCAGTTGGATTAATTTTTTTTATCCTATTACATTTTATGTTTGCTTTTATATCCTTTTGATTTAATTTTATTTTTCAAATAACTTAAACATTTATGAGTTTCAAAGATTAAAACTATGTAAAAAAGTGGTAATGCAGAGAAGTCTTGCTGTGATTGTAATCTTCCGACATCTATTCTCACCCACCCTATAGGCTGCTATTTTCCTTAGCTTCTGACCTATCATTCCTATCTTTCTTTTTGCAGAAATAAGCATGTGAGTGTGTGTGTACATGTTCTTATTTCCCCTTCACTCTGATACAGAAGGTTGTGTAATATATATATATACATATATATATATACATATATATATGTGTGTATATATATATATATATATATATATATATATCCTCTTGCACCTTGCTTTGTTTAGTTAAGAACATATCCGGGAAATCCTCCAGGTTAGTTCATGGTGGTATAGGAATTACTCAGTTGTGATTACTCCATGGTTTGTTGTGATTTCTTTAGCCAGTCTGCTATCCCTGGGCAAATAGACTATTTTCAAAGAAACTAGGTATGAAACATATGTCCATTATTGTACTATCTCTTCTATCCATTTTTACTTTCTTTTGAAGTAGATTGCTAAGTGGATTTATCTTCATTTTATTCAGTTGCCACCTTTGATGCTCTTTTAATTCTGCTTCAATCATGTTACACCTTATTTAAAACTCTGAAATGACTGTCTATTGCCTCCATGTACCAGCTGTCCAATCTCAGTTATGTGTTCAAGTCTCAGGTTTCCCATTGATAAAATGGGGATGATAATTGTACCTACCTCATGGAGCTTTATGAGAATTAAATAGAATGATCCATGCAAAGTACTTGGCAAAGGACATAGTAACTTATTAATAAATGTTGATGATTATTTTTATACAATAAAGTGCATCTTTCCCATGATAATATTTAGTCTACTTTTCCAAATTGATTTACCCTTTATGCCCTAAACATCTTTACTTTCCTGCCTCCATATTTATATCTATTCCTTTAAAAGGCCTCTTACTGATATTGCCACCTCTTCAAATTTTACCCAGCCTTTTAGATTAATTTAAAATTTTCTACTTCCTTCACCATCTCACCTGGGAATTATCTCAGTATTGATTAAACTAATAATCACTTCGATTCTGCAGATCATAATGTTATTTTGAATTCAGTCTCATTTACTGTGCTCCTGACTTCTTTTTTTTTTTTTTTAATACATTTTCATTGATTTCAGAGAGGAAGGGAGAGGGAGAAAGATAGAAACATCAATGTTTGGAGAAAATCATTGATCGACTGCTTCCTGCATACCCCCTACTGAGATTGAGCCCACCACCCAGGCATGTGCCCTGACTGGGACTTGAACCATGACCTCCTGGGTTCATAGGTTGATGCTCAACCACTGAGCCACACCAGCTAGGCCTGATTTCTTTCTTACTGTATTTTGTGGACTCCTTTACAGGAGGGATTTACCTGGCTTTCTTTGTGTCTTATCATCTCATCTCTAACACAGTCTGCTGTATAGAGTAGGGCAGTAATAAATAGTAATTAAACACAGAAAAGTAAATATTGCAGATATGTCTTCCTTTAAAAAAAGATGAACCTGAGTAATAAATTAGTCCTTAGCATTTAATATTACAGTGCATTGTTGGTATAAAAGATATATTTCACAATGATATGTAAATCACATGTGCTAGTGGTTATGATCAAACTATTAACTGTTCTTAAAATAGGAGTATGTGCTGAATTTTCTAAATTTTTGCTATAAAAGTCAAACACATTAAATTGATCTTTAGCCAGCAAGTAAAAATATTAGTAGTTATTCTATTATTTGCTCTTATTAATACATGTTGTACTCCTTCAAAAGGTTGTGCCTTTAATTGCTATACTTCGTTATGAAAGAAAACATGAATACAACAAATCAGAGGAATAACTTTTAACCAAAATTGCATTCCCAGGAATATGTCAAAGCTGGCGGCATTCTTCAGGAGGATATTTCTGAAGCTTGTCTTATTGTGGGAGTTAAAAGACCCCCAGAGGATAAGTTAATGCCCAAGAAGACCTACGCATTCTTCTCCCACACAATAAAGGCCCAGGAGGCCAATATGGGCCTATTGGATGAGATTCTAAACCAGGTAATTAGTAACCAACACTCATAAATGTCATAGAAATTACTTTCAATTATCAAGCAGAGTTTTAGTTTTTTTTAGCATGTAGGAAATACATCTTGTTATTCATCTCTGTAGGAAAGGTGATCTATGAGTTAGTGCTCGAATAGCTCTGCTGTTCTTAAGGCTCCTCTGTGGCATGAGTTTGGAGTTTGTTATAAGAGAAAACAAACATCTTTTTAAAAATATATATATTTTATTGATTTTTTACAGAGAGGAAGGGAGAGGGATAGAGAGTTAGAAACAACGATGAGAGAAACATCGACCAGCTGCCTCCTGCACGCCCCCTACTGGGGATGTGCCCACAACCAAGGTACATGCCCTTGACCGGAATCGAACCTGGGACTCTTCAGTCTGCAGGCCGAGGCTCTATCCACTGAGCCAAACCAGTTTGGCAGAAAACAAACATCTTTTATTCCTTTTGTACTCTGAAATGGAAGGAATGAGAGAAGTGTTCTCCCAAAATGATCCCCAGTTTATGAGGCCACGTGGTCAGATATTAGCAAGTAGAATGTTTGAGCTGAAAAGAACCTCAGGAATCATATAATCCATCATCCTCATTTTTCAGATGGAGCCCAGAAAGGTGAAGTGACTTGACTGAGGTTGCACAGCTCTGTAGTGCCAGAACTGGATTGTAGACTGTTTTTACCTTCATTAACATTAAAAGGGGAGAAAAGCATTTTGGAGATATACATACTATTGGAATGACTAGCAGCTACTTAAAATACAGAGTATTCATTCCACAAATATTTGCTGAGTGCCTATAGTGTGTCTGACATGGAGCTTACGTTCCAGTGGGGGGAGACAGGAAATAAATAAATGACCTCTCATAGGGCACTTGGTGATATGTGTAATGGAGATACATAGACTATAGAAGGAGAAAAGGAGTGCTGGGCACTGGGGAAAGGGACAATGCTAGTTTAAATAAGGTTATCAGGGAGAGCCTCATTGAGCAAAAATTTGAAGGAGATGAAAGATCAAACTGTCCATCTGGGTGTCTTCCAAGCAGAGAGAATAGTAATGCCAAGGCCTGCTGGTCTTTTGAGTGAAAGATGAGAATAAATATTGATGTTCTAAGAGGCTTATTCTTCCTGCGTTGTGGAAATGGGAGAGAGCAAAGCTGATAAGAAGATTGTAAGTCTAGACCAGCCTAGACGCTAGGCTACAAGTGATGGGGGCTTGTATGAGGGTGGTGGAGTTTGTGATGCAGGGACAAATACAAGTACTTTAGAGGTCTGCTTCCAAAGGATTCCCTAATGAAATGAATGTGGAATATGAGAGAAAGAGAGGAGACAGTGATGACTCCAAGATTTTAAAGGAGTCGCCATAAATTGATTCTATTGTAAGAGGAGCAGGCTTGGATGGAGAATCGGGAGCTGGGTTTAGGGCCTGTCGAGTTTAATTTATCCATTACACATTTAAAAGGAGACACTGTGTGGGCCGTTGGATATGAATTTGTAGCTCAGGAGGGCAGCTCCTTCTGACACACATTTTGTGGTTGTCAGAGACTAGATAGTATCTAAAGCCATGAGAGTGGATGAGCATAGGGGATGAGTGTAGCTAGAGAAGCCTGAGGTCTATTATAATAGAGAGACAACAGGAAATTTTCCGAAGTCCTGGGGTAAGGATGTTAGAGCATTAGAAACTAGACTAGAACCTGAGAATAGGCAGAGGACAGGAGAGTTTGCAAACAGTAAAAGCAGTGGAAGTGTTTTATATAGGTGATAGAACACATTCTCTTTAAAAAATATATATTTTTATTGATTTCAGAAAGGAAGGGAGAGGGAAAGAGAGATAGAAACATAAATGATGAGAGAGAATTACTTCGGATGCCTCCTGCATGCCCCCAACTGGGGATCAAGCCCACAACCAGGGTATGTGCCCTGACCTGGAATCAAACCATGACTTCCTGGCTCATAGGTCGATGCTCAACCACTGAGCTATGCCGGCCGGGCTAGAACACATTCTTAGTCATTTGAAATATGCTAGACCCAGGCTGCAGTTAATTTGCAGTGTTTCTGAAGAACAAATTCAGAAAGTAATTAACTGAAGTAATATTATAAGAAGAATGTTTCACCTTAAGCAGATAAACTCCTTTACAAAGTACTTCAGAAACATTTTGGTTGTTGTTATATGAACTTTCATTCATTACAAGTCAATTAATAAAACAGACCCAGCAGGGCTGCTTTTTGGCAGCAGTTTGCAACCAATTACTTGGAGTTGGATAAACATTCTTACATTCATGCATATGGTAAAATCATATGATCTTTGAGTAAATCAAAGGACTGTTTAAAACATTGCATAATTACAACATGTCAGTAGCTTTTAACCACGAGTTAATTAGACATTCCCAAGAGAGAGGAGATTCCCAAGGAAAGAGGAAGGCTGGTTTTAGTGGAAGCAAAGAAATAAAAGGCAGGCAGACTGTGCTACTTTTTAAATGAAACTTAGTTGTGAAGGGATAGAGAGAGCAAAAAAGAGGAAAGAGAAGAAGAGAGACTGAGATAGAGTAAGAAAGAGAAAGAGGGAGGGAGGGAGGGAGAGAGAGAAGGAATGAGATATTTGAGTATATAGACTTGAGAGGGAGTGGTGTTTATTATTTTTTTAAAAATATATTTTTATTGATTTCAGAGAGGAAGGAAGAGGGAGAGAGAGATAGAAACATCCATGATGAGAGAGAATCATTGACTGGCTGCCTCCTGCAAGCCCCCTCACTGGGGTTCGAGCCCACAACCCGGGCATGTGCCCTTGATCGGAATTGAACCTGGGACCTTTCAGTTTGCAGGCCGACACTCTAGTCACTGAGCCAAACCGGCTAGGGCGGTGTTATTATTTTTAAGGTAGAAGGGACCTGGGTGAGCGTCACTTAGAGTGGTTGAGGGGAAGCAGCTGTGCAGAGAGGAATAATGCAGGACAGAGAAAAAGCTCAAGAGTAATGGTGTTGGAGGACATGGAGAAAGCTGGGATCTAGCTCACAGGGCTTAGTTTCAAGAGGGGCTTGCTTTCTTTGAGACTAGAAGGAAGAATGTGAGGAGACTTGGGGTTGTAGGTATATTTGTAGATGCTGCTGGGATAAACTTTAAAAGAAATAATGACTTTATTATTTGCATTTAGCACCTGTTTAGGACCATTTTTTTTCATCTCTAATCATAAACCTGTCATTGGCTTGTGACCCATGATATTTTCTAAATGTTGCAGGGTGCCCCTTAGGGTAACTTACGTTGGCCAGTCAAGATTTATTTTATAAGAGGAAAAAATGTGAAACACTGACTTGCTCATATATGTGCTCTACTCATTGAAATTAAGCTTGGTGGGTCTGGTTGAGAAATCTGTTATTCTTTCGTCAGGAAATCCGACTTATTGATTATGAGAAAATGGTGGATCACAGAGGAGTCCGGGTCGTGGCGTTTGGACAGTGGGCCGGTGTGGCAGGTAGGTGTGTGGGCGGTGACATCACCGTGTCTACATTGGACTGGAGCGACAGTGTGTGCTTTTTCTTTTTTGTGGCAAAGGGATGGAAGTGTCCATTTTCACCAATAAAAATAAACATGAGGGTGCATCTGAGGGTGATGACTCTTAGGGGCTACTAGACTAACAAAGTAAATCACGAAAATATGTTTATGATAAAAATTAAAAAGAAAAAGAAGGCAGGGAGAAGGAAAGCAACTGTAGATAGGCTCTGACTTTCTCAGTAGTTCTGTTTGGAAGACTAGACGGGGAGGTCAGTTTGGCGGTGAGAACTTGGGGAGCAGAAGAACGGGACAAAGAGGAAAAAGGTACGGGGCAGGAGCAGCAAAGGAGAAATCTAGAAGGGATAGAAGCTGGAGTTTGGGTAAAAACTCTACTTGATTTTTCAGTTAGTACTTTGAACCTTGTTTAGTCAAGAAACACCATGTGGTATAACTGTATCATATTAGACTACCTGAAGGTCCGTTATCGTCAGAACAAGCAGACAGAAATTTGTAGGGACATAGGATACTAACACACTACCATCCTCCTGATAAAAGTGACAGTCATTGAGCACTTCTCAATATGCACAATTCTTAATTAATTTAAAAGATTTGAAATCATGGAGTATGTGCTCTATAATAAAACTGACTTAGAAATTATAATTGCAATGGGGGAAAAAAGGAGACATATGTACTACTATTTGTAATACTTTAAACAATAAAATAAAATTTTAAAAATAAATAAAAAAGAAATTATAATTGAAAGAAAACTAGAAATTTTCCAAATATTTGAAAAAGAAATGATGTATTATTGGATAACCCATTCAAGAGTCAAGAAGAAATCACAGGACAAATTAGAAAATATTTTTAACTGAATAAAGGTTTAAAAACAGCATGCCAACATTTTTGGGATGTGGATAAAGTGGTGCTTAGAAGGCAATCTATAGCATTTAATGCTTTTATTAGAAAAGAAAGTTCTCAAGTTAATGATCTAAACTTCCATCTTAAGAAGTTAGAAAATAAACAAGAAATTAAACCAAAAACAAATAGAAGAAAGGAAATTATAAAGGTAAGAGAGAAAAATCAATGAAATCAAAGCAGGAAAACAATAGAGAACATCAGTGAAATCAAAAGCTGATTCTTTTTTAAAAATATTAATAAAATTGATAAGTCTTTAGTTAGGTTGGTTAAAAAAAAAGAGAAGACCCTATTTACCAATATTAGGAACCCAAGAGGGAACACACTATATATTTTACAAACATTAAAAGGATAAGAGAATATTATAAATAGTCCAAGAAATTTGACAATGGCAATAAAATAGACAAATTCATGAAAGACACAAATTACCAACAGTAACCTGTTTGGCTCAGTGGATAAAGCATCGGCCTGCAGACTGAAGAGTCCCAGGTTCGATTTCGGTCAAGGGCATGTACCTTGGTTGCAGGCATATCCCCAGTGGGGGGTGTGCAGGAGGCAGCTGATCGATATTTCTCTCTCATCGATGTTTCTAACTCTCTATCCTTCTCCTTTCCTCTCTGTAAAAAATCAATAAAATATATTTTTAAAAAAAAGAAAGAAAGAAAGGCACAAATTACCAAATCCAGCTCAAGGAGAAATGAAAAACTTGAATATCAATGTATAAAATAAATACCATACATAAACACTTAAGGGAAATGAATTAGTTTTTGTAGAGACTTATTTGTAGTGTCTTCATTCATAATAGGCTAGAAACAGTCCAAATGTCCATCAGCACAGAATGGATAAATAAATAAGATGGAAAACTCAGCAATAGAGAGAAGCAAACTGCCGATACACCCAAAGTATGTATGGATCTCAAAAACATTCAGCTGAGTGAAAGCTGACACACACAAAATATATACTTCATACATTTATATGAAACTGTAGAAGGGACTAATCTATACAGACAGAGATAGATCAGTAGTTGTTTTCAGCTAAGGGTTGGGGAAGATTGACTGGGGTGATGGAAATATTCTTATCTCGATTATGTTAGTGGTATTGTGGGTGAATACATTTGTGGCTGTGTTTTATTGTGTATAAATTATCCATTTAAAAGTTGATTTCAGAAAAAAAGATAAAAGAACATTTTGTAGGACAGGAAAAGTATGTTCCAATAAAGAAGAAAAGAATGGGTGCTGAGGACTTTGCTACAGGCAGCTGAGTTTTTATTTTTTGGGGGACGTCCAAACTGAGAAATCCGTAAGGTGGATGGTTAGGTCTTGAAATAAAAATATCTGTGTTAGAGATCCAGATGTGTTGTCATCTGTATACAGAGAGTACTTGGAATTTAGGACTGGATGAAATTAGCTAAGGGAAAAAAATGAGAGATTGAAGAGAATAGGGCCCGGGACAGAATCCTGAAGCTAGCTGATTAATTTTTAAGGCAAAGGCAGAGGACACTAATGTTCAAGGAATGGCCATGGGATACTGAGGGAAGAGACTCTGACAAAGGGGCTCTTCATTGACAAATACCTCTGACAAGTACGTCAAGATCTGAAGTGTCCACTAAGTTTGGTTATTTAGGTCACTAAAATTGCTAATAGGGGTCATGGGATCAATGGTGACTGTTTTCATTTGTTCTTTCTTTTTTTTTTTTTTTTTTTGGTATGGCAGGAATGGAAGAGTGTTTAAATGTTGATAGGAATAAACCCAATAGACAGCGATAATGTAAAGAATAATTCAAGAGTGGATTCCTTCGAAAGGCAGGAAGGCTTGGGATCTGGAACAAAGGTGGAGGGATTACTTGTAGAGGAGAAAAGGGACACTCATCCCATTGTAGCAGGATTGAAAGCGGAAGGGAGGGCGGGCATGAAGCTGGCTTAGTGCCTTTGATCGCAGAAAGTTGAGGGGATGGATAAGATGAAGGCCTCTCCCAAAGCTGAAATGCTGTGGCCTGTGCTTCCTCAGAGCCCTGAGCAGGTTGGAGAACGGGCAGAGAGAGCAGGTCCCACTTCTCCCAACTAATGGTCTTTCTGTCGGTCTGATTCTACAATAGGGATGATCAACATTTTGCACGGAATGGGTTTAAGGCTCCTTGCTTTGGGACATCACACACCTTTTATGGTGAGATGTTGATTTTATTTTATTTTTTAAATACATATCACACTTTCAGAGTAGGAAAATGTCTCAAGTGGTAGACTAACTTGAATTGTGTGCTTGCTTTCAGCACATTGGCATGGCTCATAACTATAGGAACAGCAGCCAGGCTGTGCAAGCTGTCCGTGATGCTGGCTATGAAATATCTCTGGGTTTGATGCCCAAGTCGATAGGGCCCCTAACATTTGTGTTCACAGGGACTGGTAATGTATCGAAGGTAAATCCCTCCTGTCTTGTTTCTGTAAAGCAGCCTGAAACTCTAAGAGGGTGTGGGCGTGTCATGAGCATTTCAGAGCCCCACTTTTTTATAAACGGGCATTCTGTTTGGGGTACTTTCCTTATCCATGTATGAACCTTTACTATAGTAAAGAGCAGTCATAGTCTAAACTTATGTTCTATGTTTTTAGTTGATTCCAAGCTGTGAGAGGTTTTGCATGCTTTTCCCTCCTTTTTAGAGGGAAAACTCATTTTTAATGGTGTAAAGCTCTGTTCTTAGGGTGATCTGTTTTACCTCCATCACTGAGATGTCCAGAAGTTTGGATGTTACCCTAGGCTGTAAATTTTTCAAGATGACTTGGGGAGTTTTGCTAATCAGATGCATTCAAGACTAGAATTAATACTTTCTTCTTCTGGGATGATTAAGATGATGCATTTGTAGACCCCTCCCAACCCCTCCCCCCCCCGAAACTTATAGAATAGATTTTTCTTTAATGAAAATATTTTACAAAGAGGAAATCACTATTTGTATTATGCTGTGAGATAGGGGTCTAATTTTTGGGTAGGAAATATAGTTTCCCCACTTGAAATAATTTCTGCAACGGAGCAAAAAGTAAATAGAAATACTTTATGGTGCTCTCATTTCTAAATACTCTTGTTTCTGTGCTGAATGTCTTAAATAATAAATTTAAGCCCCTTCCAGTGCATGGTGTTCACACTGCTTACTGTGAGCAAAAACCTCATCTGTACCCCTTGTCGCAGTCCTGGTCGCAGGGCGGGACAAGTGGAGCTGTATATTGTGGGGAAGATGAGTTAGAATCTTTGCATAACATCGTGTTGGCTCTTTTCCTATTTATTTTTAGATTTTTACTCGTGTGTCATTTACAGGGGGCCCAAGAAATCTTCAATGAACTGCCCTGTGAATATGTAGAACCACATGAATTAAAAGAAGTTTCCCAAACTGGAGGTAAGAGGATGGCTGTGTGTATTTTTTACTGTTTTTTTTTTTTTAACAGTGTCTGTGTTACAGTATTTTGTCACTATCAATCTTTATCATTTGTCACCCACTTTACTAATTTTCTTTCTCCTCTCTAAGACCTGAGGAAAGTGTATGGAACGGTGATAAGTCGCCATCATCACCTTGTCAGGAAGACAGATGGTGTATATGATCCTGTGGAATATGACAAATATCCTGAGCGCTACAGAAGTCGTTTTAATACCGATGTGAGTAGCACACTCAGCTTTTGAGTTGGTTGCTCATGATACCCCATAGCCAGGCTGTTTTCAGGAGGGAAATTATGGATGCGTACATTGCTTTTTAGTTCCTCAGGTTGACTTTCGGTGAGTCCCTTGGATGTTGAGTGGGGCTAAGGCGCTGTTGGCTTTTATTGACATTTGCAGGGGCCTTTGCTGAGTGGTTTTGGTGGTTTCTGTGGCTGTGCCCTTTATTTCACTGACTCTGTTTCTTCTTCAGGTCTGTACGTGCCCAATAGCTCTAAACATTTCCTGTGGATTGTTATTTTCTGTGTTTATCCTGGACTAGCTTGTACTGTTGGCAAAGTACAGTGTCTATGAGGTTTGATTTCAACATAGGCTTATTCCTCCCAGGCCATGAATTGCAGTCATAACCTCAGCCAGCTGTCTTGAAATGCATGCCATTGATTATAGCGCTCCAGGGTGAAACAGGCTATAGAAGCATAGACCCATCCCCAGTGTACCAAAAAGTTACTTTCAATTAAAATCCTTTTGATGGGAGCATACTGGACTCACAAGGACCACATGTTTGTATGTTCTGCAGTCATTGGTCATACAACTATCCTCTTCAAAAGAAATCAACAGGCCGAAACCGGTTTGGCTCAGTGGATAGAGCGTCGGCTTGTGGACTGAAAGGTCCCAGGTTCGATTCTGGTCAAGGGCATGTACCTGGGTTGCAGGCACATCCCCAGTGGGAGATGTGCAGGAGGCAGCTGATCGATGTTTCTCTCTCATCGATGTTTCTAACTCTCTATTTCTCTCCCTTCCTCTCTGTAAAAAACCAATAAAATATATTAAAAAAAAGAAATCAACAAAAAAGAAAACAAAAATTCAGGCAGGTATGGTGAGAAGGAATATTGTATTTTAAATAATGTTGAATATGTTTCAACAACATAGCCTTTTTAGATTCTGGCATGAAATGTAATGCTTAGCATGTAAAGCATGTTACAGGAAGAGCATCTTACCTGTAACTTGCACATTCTTGCGACACCCGAGAAAGAAATATTATGAAACTAGACTCAGACTGAAAAATTTTGCATCTAGTAAATTTCCATCCCTTCTGTCTTTCCCAATCACAGAAGTATCGGTTATTGGCTGCATCCTAAAACTTATAATGACCTAGTTACCATGTATGCATGTGTGTAGTGCATTTGTCCATGGAGCCTACAGATGCTTTAATCTTTATGACTTTCCTTTGAGGATAGGGTATGTATTATCCCCATCTGGCAGGTAAAGAAAACAGCCCAGAGAAGTTGAGGTAGCCTGATTAGGTCATGCTGCATAGAGCGTTAGGTCACCTGATTCTCTGTCCCTTCCTTTTTCTTAGCTATGTAATATATTAGAGAGCAAATGTATTAATCTATTTATGTTCATATATTGATCATGGGAACTTTTACACTGAATCTGGGTGGTTATTTATTGTCTCGGACTCAAAAGAAGTCCACTGACCTAGCAAATAAAGTCAACTGGAAATAACATTAAAATATTTCTCGTGGAATTTACTGATAGCTCTCTTTCAGCACACTATTGAAATACACTGTTTCCTAGTTTGTTGAACCCGAAACTTGCTTTCCAGATTGCACCCTTCACAACTTGCCTTGTTAATGGAATCTATTGGGAACAAAGCAGCCCGCGTCTACTCACCCGCCAAGATCTTCGGAGTCTCCTGGCTCCAGGCAAGTCCCCTGTTGGTGGTGTGGAAGGCTGCCCTGCATTGTCACACAAGTAAGGACCTTGCTTCAGCAATGACGGCAGTTTTTAGCAGGGCCCGCCGTTAGGGTATCACATAGGGGATTCGTGTGTCACGGGACTGGACTGTGACTGAGTAGTTGCCTTAGCTGAGCTCTTGAGAACATTTGACAGTTAAACTTCCCTCCTTCTTGAATCTCGGAAGTTCTGTGGCTCCATATGTGGCTCAGAAGTCTCCTCCTCAGTGAGGTCCTTCCCCATTCCCTCTCTCGCTAGTCTGCTCCTCTGCTTCTTTACTGAAACTCACCGTCATTTATTTCCCAGTGTTTATGATCTTCCCTCTCCTCCTTGAACTTGGTCTTCTTAAGCAGGGGGCCCCCATTTCTCTTGGCTACAAGTACCCAGGACATTGCCTGACAAATCATATACTTTCAAATAATGATTCGATGTCCAATTAATTAATGAATCAATCAATATTCATGGAACACCAGATCTGTCTGGCACTCTGCTGAGCTAGAAGATAAAGGAGAATAAAACTGCAGTTGCTCCCCGCAGGCGTGTCGCTGGCAGCAAGTAGGTGCCAAGGGAATGCTAGGAGCAATCGATATTACCAGCGTTTAGGAGAAAGTGGGAGCGGGGCTCAGCAATACCTTAAGAAGGAGGAGTGAGGAGAATGAGAATTGCAAGTGACAGAATTGCTGCTTGATAAATACGGAGTCACCAAAGCACAGTGTAAGGCCCTGTGTGGGCCAGTCCAGGTCTAGCCGAGGGTTTACATAGGCAAGTGGTAATTGATGGGGCAGGAATACGGGGTCAAACTCTAAAGGATTTCAAGTGGTGGACTGAGGCATTTGTTCATAAGTCTAGAGATTTCCATGTAATAATACATGTAAAATTATGTAGTACAAAGCAGGGTGGAGGGAGTTGGCTAAGTAGGTTAAGTTCAGGCTGTTGTCAATGACATATTTCGGGAAGGGATTTTCCACTTTTATTTCCCTCTCCCTTTCTCTCCCCCTTTTTTTCTTCCTTGTGAAGTCTCATAGTGAGAAGATGTGGTATATCCCAGAAGCACACAGGGAGCTGTAGGGAAAAAGCTAAGAGCCTAGGCAGCCACCTTAAAAATTGTCCCAAGCACCTTTCATTTTGAGTCATTTTTAATCTTGTTGGAGACTTTAGAGTGCCATGCTCTGATCTAAGTGTTGATGTTCTTTTCAGACTTGTAGCGATCTGTGACATTTCTGCAGACCCAGGAGGATCTATAGAGTTTATGACCGAGTGCACGACAATAGAGCATCCCTTCTGCATGTATGATGCAGACCAGCATATTCTTCATGACAGGTGAGTTTGCTAAAGCTGTTAAATAGTGGGAAAGACATAAAAACACGTCATTTGCTTTGTATACTAGTCCTAAAATACTCAATATTTTACATCATTACAAAGACTACGCAAATTTCCAGAGATATACTGAAAGATATTTAAAAATTTGGTAGAAAACCCGCATGCAAATTAGAACACTTAAATCCGTATATACAATGTTTAAGTGGGAGATAGGTTGCTGAAGAAGGGAAAAGCTTTGTTGGACAATTCTTGCTTATTTTGTTACATATTCCAGTACCATATTACAAATGATACGAAGCAAATATAGTGGAGTAGACATCTGGAAAAGTTAGAACTCACAAGTAACGTTTTGTACATCCAAATAAAGCATATTGCTTCTCCTAGTGTTGAAGGTTCTGGGATTCTGATGTGTTCCATTGACAATTTGCCTGCGCAGCTTCCAAAAGAAGCTACAGAGTGCTTTGGCGACATGCTTTATCCTTATATTGAAGAAATGGTAAGCAAACCTAGAGCCTTGTAACACTTCCATGGCTGGAAATAGAACTGTGGTGTGATCTTATCATGTTCTGGTCTCTGTATTAAGAAATCTGTTGCAAAGTGAAATGCCAGCCCTTCCCTGAAGCCCTTACTGACACTTTACATATTCTGCTTCCTTGTCTCATGGGAAATATGGTTGAATAACTGTCTTCATGCTTAATTACAATTTGCACTTGCCTCTCCTTATGCGTATTTGAGTAAGAATATTCATGACATGGGAGATAAGATTAGATTTATTTTCAATTTTCCTGCTTTCTAGGTCAATTCATAAGGGGGTATTCTTAGTGTGCTGTGATTAGCAGATTTGAAAAATCAGGTATATAGGAAATTTTATTGGATTTTAGTCACTAATGCTTAGTTAAGTGACAGCTTTTCTTGAAGTCTTGTATTTTTCACTGTGGTCAGTGATTGATTAATGAAAATACTGTGTTATCTAAATTCCATTTTCTTTTTTTTTTCCTTTTTGTTAAATTTATTGGGGTAACATTAGTTAACAAAATTACACAGGTTTCATCTGTACACTGTATTGTGTGTTCACCACCCCAAGTCAAGTCTCGGTCCATCATCATTTATCCCACCTATACCCTTTTCCACTGCCACCCCCCTCCCCCCATCGCCACACTGTTATCCCTGTCCACGAATTCTTCACGAATTCTTTCTCTTTTTTTTTTCTTTTTGGCTCAATCCTTCCATCTTCCCACACAGTCCTCACCCCAGACAGTTGTCAGCCTGCTCTCTATCTATGAGTCTGTCTCTGTTTTGCTTGATAGTTATTTTATTCATTGGATTCCACATGTGAGTGAAATCATATGGTACCTGTCTTTCTCTGACTGGCTTATTTCACTCAGCATAATGTGCTCCAGGCCCATCCATGCTGTTGCAAAGGGTAAAAATTCCTTCTTTTTACAGCAGAGTAGTATTCTAGTGTGTAAATTTACCACATTTTTTGTTTGTTGCCAAAGACAAGCTTTCTTATTTCAGTATTTATCTGAAGCCTTCATACTCAACCTGCTTTATGTCTGCTGCTGATGGCTGACTGCCTCTGGCAATGAGTCCCAAGGTGTGAATCAGTGGCTGCTGTCCTTTTCATCCTTTTTTTTTATTTTTTATTTTTCGCTAAAAGTATTACAAAGTGTATTACATAAGTGTCCTTTTTTCCCCCCCGCCCTTGACAGACCCCTGCCCTCCCTTACCCCCCAGTGTCTTATGTCCATTAGTTATGGTTATATGGATGCATACCAGTCCTTCGGTTGATCTCTTAATCCCCTCCCTCCTCCCCCGCAACCCTCCCTGGCCTTCCCACTGCAGTTTGACAATCAGTTTGAGGCAGCTCTGCCTCTGTATCTATTATTGTTCAAAAGTTTGTAATGGTCTTTATTATCCATGAATGAGTGAGATCATGTGGTATTTTTCCTTCATTGACTGGCTTATTTCACTTAGCATAATGCTCTCCAGTTCCATCCATGCTGTTGCAAATGGTAAGAATTCCTTCTTTTTTACAGCAGCATAGTATTCCATCGTGTAGATGTACCACAGCTTTCTAATCCATTCATCTACTGATGGGCACTTAGGCTGTTTCCAGATCTTAGCTATGGTGAATTGTGCTGCTATGAACATCGGGGTGCATATATCCTTTCTGATTGGTGTTTCTGGTTTCTTGGGATATATTCCTAGAAGTGGGATCACAGGGTCAAATGGGAGTTCCATTTCCAATTTTTTGAGGAACCTCCATACTGCCTTCCATAGTGGCTGCACCAGTCTGCATTCCCACCAGCAGTGCACAAGTGTTCCTTTTTCTCCACATCCTCTCCAGCACTTGTCGTTTGTTGATTTGTTGATGATGGCCATTCTGACAGGTGTGAGATGGTACCTCATTGTTGTTTTGATTTGCATCTCTCGGATGATTAGTGACTTTGAGCATGTTTTCATATGTCTCTTGGCTTTCTGAATGTCCTCTTTTGAAAGGTGTCTATTTAGATCCTTGGCCCATTTTTTGATTGGATTGTTTATCTTCTTTTTGTTAAGTTGTATGAGTTCCCTATAAATTTTGGAGATTAAGCCCTTATCAGATATGACGTTGGCAAATATGTTTTCCCACGAGGTGGGTTTTCTTGTTGTTTTGTTGATGGTTTCTTTTGCTGTGCAGAAGCTTTTTATTTTGATGTAGTCCCATTTGTTCAGTTTCTCTTTAGTTTCAACTGCCCTAGGAGCTGTATCAGTGAAGAAATTGTTTTGGCATATGTCTGAGATTTTGCTGCCTTTGTATTCTTCTAGAATTTTTATGGTTTCCTGTCGTACATTTAAGTCCTTTATCCATTTTGAGTTTATTCTTGTGTATGGTGTAAGTTGGTGGTCTAGTTTCATTTTCTTGCATATATCTGTCCAATTTTCCCAACACCATTTATTGAAGAGACTATCTTGGCTCCATTGTATGTTCATGCCTCCTTTGTCAAAAATTAATTGAGCATATTGGTTCGGGCTAATTTCTGGACTCTCTATTCTATTCCACTGATCTATATGTCTGTTCTTGTGCCAGTACCAGGCAGTTTTGAGAACACTGGCTTTGTAATACAGCTTGATATCTGGCATTGAGATCCCACCTACTTTGTTTTTTCTCAGGATCGCTGCAGCTATTCGGGGTCTTTTTTTATTCCAGATGAATTTTTGGAGAGTTCGTTCTAGATCCTTGAAGAAGGCCATTGGTATTTTAATGGGAAGTGCGTTGAATGTATAGATTGCTTTGGGTAATATGGACATTTTAATGATGTTGATTCTACCAATCCAAGAACATGGTATGTTCTTCCATCTGTTTATGTCTTCCTCTATCTCTTTTTTCAACGTCCTATAGTTTTCTGAGTAGAGGTCTTTTACCTCTTTAGTTAAGTTTATTCCTAGGTATCTTAATTTTTGGGGTGCGATGGTAAATGGGATTGTTTTTATAATCTCTCTTTCTGAAAGTTCACTATTGGTATATAGAAATGCCTCGGATTTCTTGGGGTTAATTTTGTATCCTGCTACATTGCCAAATTCATGTATTAAGTCTAGTAGTTTTTTGATGGAGTCTCTAGGGTTCTGTATGTATAATATCATGTCATCTGCAAATAAGGACAGTTTTACTTCCTCTTTTCCAATTTGGATGCCTTTTATTTCTTCTTCTTGTCTAATTGCAATGGCTAATACTTCCAGGACTATGTTGAACAGGAGTGGAGAGAGTGGACATCCCTGTCTTGTTCCTGTTCTTAGGGGAAATGGTGTTAGTTTTTGTCCATTGAGTATGATGTTGGCTGTGGGCCTGTCATATATGGCTTTTATTATGTTGAGGTATGATCCTTCTATTCCCACCTTGCTGAGAGTTTTTTTATCAAAAATGGGTGTTGGATTTTGTCAAATGCTTTTTCTGCATCAATTGATATGACCATGTGGTTTTTTTCTTTCAATTTGTTTATGTGATGTATCACGTTTATTGATTTACGGATGTTGTACCATCCTTGCATCCCTGGGATAAATCCTACTTGGTCATGGTGTATGATCCTTCTGATGTACTGTTGGATCCGATTTGCTAAGATTTTGTTGAGGATTTTGGCATCTATGTTCATGAGGGATATTGGCCTGTAATTCTCTTTCATTGTGTTGTCTTTACCTGGTTTTGGTATTAGGGTGATGCTAGCTTCATAAAATGTGTTTGGAAGTGTTCCATCCTCTTGGACTTTTTGTAGTAATCTGAGGAGGATAGGTTTCAGTTCTTCCTTAAAAGTTTGGTAAAACTCCCCTGAGAAGCCGTCTGGTCCTGGGCTTTTGTTTGCTGGAAGCTTTTTGATGACTGCTTCAATTTCTTCCATCGTTATTGGCCTATTGAGATTTTTAGATTCTTCCTGATTGAGTTTTGGAATGTTGTATTTTTCTAGGAATTTGTCCATTTCCTCCAGGTTGTCTAGTTTGTTGGAGTAGAGTTGTCCGTAGTATTGTTTAACAATCATTTGTATTTCTTTGGGGTCTGTTGTTATTTCGCCTCTATCATTTCTGATTTGGTTTATTTGGGACCTCTCTCTTTGCTTCTTGGTGAGCCTGGCTAGGGGTTTGTCAATCTTGTTTATCCTTTCAAAGAACCAGCTCTTGGTTTCATTGATTTTCTGTATTGTTTTTTTGGTCTCTATTTCATTGATTTCTGCTCTAATCTTTATTATCTCCTTCCTTCTGCTCACTCTGGGCTTTTCTTGTTGCTCTCTTTCTAATTCTTTGAGTTGTAGAGTTAGATGATTAACTACCATTTTTTCTTGTTTTTTGAGATAGGCCTGTAGAGCTATAAACTTCCCTCTCAGGACTGCTTTCATTGTGTCCCAGAGGTTTTGGATTGTTGTGTTTTCATTGTCATTAGTTGCCAGGATGTTTTTAATTTCTTCTTTGATGTCATCGGTAACCCAATCAATATTTAATAACATGCTATTCAGCTTCCAAGTGTTTGAGTATTTTGGGTTGTTTTTATTGTGGTTTATTTCTAACATTATGCCATCGTGGTCTGAGAAGATGCTTTTTATGATTTCAATCTTCTTGAATTTGTGGAGACTTTGCTTGTGACCCAATATGTGGTCTATTTTTGAATATGTCCCATGAGCACCTGAGAGGAATGTATATTCCGCAGCTGTGGGGTGAAGTGTTCTGAAGATGTCAATTAAGTCCATCTGATCTAGTGAGTCATTTAGGATTGCTGTTTCTTTGCTGAGTTTTTGTCTAGCGGATTTATCCAGTGATGTTAGTGGTGTATTAAAGTCCCCTACTATGATTGTATTGTTGTCGATCTCTCCCCTGATACCTTCCAGGAGTTTTCTTATGTATGTGGGTGCTCCTGCATTGGGTGCATATATGTTTATCAGGGTTATATCCTCTTGTTGTATTGATCCCTTTAGTATTATGAAGTGGCCTTCCTTATCTCTGGTTATGGCCTTCACTTTGAGGTCTATTTTGTCGGATATAAGTATTGCTACCCCAGCTTTTTTTTCATTTCCATTTGCCTGAAAGATATTTTTCCATCCCTTCACTTTCAGTCTGTGTGAGTCCCTTCTAATGAGGTGGGTCTCTTGTAGACAGCAAATGTATGGGTCATGTTTTTTTATCCATTCAGCCACTCGATATCTTTTGATTGGACCATTTAGTCCATTTACATTTAAAGTTATTATTGAAAGGTACTTGTTTGTAGCCATTTCTATTTTTTTGTGGCTGCTTTCTTTCTGGGCTTTTTATTTCTTCTTTTTACACCAGTCCTTTTAGCATTTCTTGCATTGCTGGCTTGGTGGTGATGAACTCCCTTAGCCTTTTTTTGTCTGTGATGCTTCTTATTTCCCCTTCAATTTTGAATGATAGCCTTGCTGGATAGAGTATTCTTGGATTCAGTCCTTTGCTTTGCATCACTTTGTAGATTTCCGTCCATTCTTTTCTGGCCTGATGTGTTTCTGTTGAGAAATCGTTTGATAATCTGATGGGGGACCCTTTGTAGGTAACTCTCTGTTTCTCTCTTGCAGCCTTTAAGATTCTCTCTTTGTCTTGTACATTTGCCATCGTTATTATGACGTGTCTTGGTGTCGGTCTTTTGGGGTTCATCTTGCCTGGGACTCTCTGTATTTGTGTAACTTTTTTCTTCCCCATATCTGGGAAGTTTTCTGTCATTATTTCTTCAAATAGATTTTCTAATCCTTGCTGCTCTTCTTGTCCTTCTTGCAGCCCTATTATGCGTATGTTACTTCGTTTCATGTTGTCCTGAAGCTCCCTTAGGCTCTCCTCCTGTTTTTTAATTCTTTTCTCCAGTTGCTGTTCAGATTGAGCTTGTTTCTCTGCCTTATCTTCTAACTCACTAATTCGGTCTTCTGCTTCTTCTAGTCTGCTGTTGAAACTTTCCATGGTGTTTTTGATTGTAGCTATATCACTTTTCATTTCTTCCTGATTCTTGCATAGGTTGTTGATTTTCTCATCCATCCGGTGAATGAATTGTACAACCATCATTCTGAATTCTTTTTCTGTCATGTTGCACGCTTCAGCTTCATTAATTTCCTTTCTTGGTGATTCTTCATTGTCTTTCCTCTGGGTATTGTGTCGTCTCTTCATTCTGATTATCTCCTGATGGTTCAAAGGTTGAGTTGCGTGGGCCTGGGCCGTGCGCAGTGGGAGGCTCCCACCACCCTAGTGTCACTGAAGAGCTCTGACACTAAGATGTGTGGTTGTTGTTGGTTGGTGGGAACCAGGCTCGCTCTGTGTCAGTGTTGCCAACACTCAATGTGGCCTCGCGCGTGCCCTTAGAATTAGGGACCCTGCCTGCACTGTGCTGAAATAGAGGCCCCCCTGACGCGTGTTTAGCACCAGGGCAGAGCCCCCTAGCTTGCGCCAGGAGTCAGAGTTCCCCAAGAGTTCAGTATCAGAGTCTCTGTTGCTTCGCGCAACCTCACCTTGAGAATCAGGGTCCCTGTGTGCCCTTGCACCAGGAATTGGATTCACTGGCTCTTAGTATGAATGCACAGGAAATCAGGATCTCAGGCGCAGGTGATAAGAAACACAGTCAAGTCACTGGTGCTTGGTGCTGCCTCCTGCCCTGAGAAACGGGGTTTCTGGGCCTGTGCTAGGCGGACAAACTCCCGTTCGCGCGATTGCTCCCAGCCCAGGGCTCTGATGCCAGCAGTGCGCGCAGGATTAGTTCCTGGTGCTGTGCGCGTTTTTGCTCCCAGCCCAGGGCTCTGATGCCAGCAGTGCGCACAGGATTAGTTCCTGGTGCTGTGCGCGTTTTTGCTCCCAGCCCAGGGCTCTGATGCCAGCAGTGCGCACAGGATTAGTTCCTGGTGCTGTGCGCGTTTTTGCTCCCAGCCCAGGGCTCTGATGCCAGCAGTGCGCACAGGATTAGTTCCTGGTGCTGTGCGCGTTTTTGCTCCCAGCCCAGGGCTCTGATGCCAGCAGTGCGCACAGGATTAGTTCCTGGTGCTGTGCGCGTTTTTGCTCCCAGCCCAGGGCTCTGAAGCCCGAAGTGCGCATAGGATCAGTTCTAAGGTGCTCGCGCACTTTCAGGCCAAAGTTTCTGCAGCGCTGAGGCCCCGGCAAGGGGTAGGTCTATCAGTCAGTTACTCTGGCACTGCCCGCGATCCTGGGGGAAGGGGGGATGGGCTCTGCTACTCACGGATCTGCAGCAGGGATCTCCGAACTTTCCGTGTCTGCAGGTCTGTAGCTGTGGTCACAGGTCTCTGTCCCCAGTGGCTGCAGGGTCCTGGTATGCGTCTGAGATCAGACTGGGTGGTGCTGAGGCCAGGATCCTAGTCTCAAGCAGCTCTGTTTCCCAAGATGGCGTGGTCGCTGTGCCTCTGCTGGCCGCCCAGGAGTGTCCGCCCCTCCGTGGAGGGGCGCAGGCCTCCTCTGGGCTCCCGCAGTCGCGCCGCCCGCAAGTCGCCGCCTCCGGGTTAGTAGCCGCTGGGTTAGTAGCCGATCTCTGGATGCCGGTAGGTAACCGCTTCCCAAGATGGCGTGGTCTCGCCGCTGCGCTGGCGCCCAGGGGGAAGTTTCAGCCTCAATCTCTAACCATCCGCATTTTTCAGGAGTTCTCTGTCTTTCCTGGCTGCAGACTGTCTCTCAGCTGAACCTCCCCAGCTTGATCGGGCTGGTTGTTACCCGTTTCAGCTGCTCGCCCCTATCTGCTCCTGGACGAAGGACCAACACGCCCGTCTAAGCCTCCACCATTTTCTGCTATCTCCTTTTCATCCTTGACTTCACTCTGGAGCTCTCAGACTACAATGGGACAGTAGTTATGGGGTATGAATAAATGAAACTTTGTGAACGTCTTTTCTTTCACATACTACTCCATTTTGAACCTTTTTTTTTTCTCCTGTAATATGTCAGCAGGAAGATGTAATAGGCTTTAGAAAATGCAGGCAGCAGGCACTGCCATAGTTGGCACAATATTATAGTGCAGCTACTATGTGCCAGGCAGTGCTTAAATTACTTTATGTGTTTTAATTTTTAATTACTCATGACAGCCCTACCAGATAGGTACCATAAATAAACCCATATTATAGATTAGAAAATTGAGGCATAAAGTACTCAAAAGACTGAGAAAGGGTGCTGGAATCGGTGCTGAGGGATTAGCATGTGAAGTAGCATAATAAGCAGAGTATACCTCCCAGGCTTTGCTGGAGACCTCATCTTGCTTTCTGGCCTTGAGCTGGGTACTCACTTTCTGAGCCTCAGATGTTTCACCTGCGTTGGTTGTAATTTAAAATCTTAATGGCCCTCCAGTTGTAACATTCTGTATTGTGGATGTCTGAGTGGCTGAAAGGCATGTATATAAAAAAATAGTAAGTTTACCCAGATGTTTACCATTTTCAATGATCTTCATTCATTTCCCTCTGGCATCATTTCCCTGTAGACTTGATAATTTCCTTTAGCTGGTTCAATGAATTTATTTTCATTTTTTTAAAAAAATCTTTATTGTTGAAAGTATTACAGAGGTCCCCATTTTTATTCCCATTGCCCCCCTCTACCTGCTTCCCACCCCACCCCTGCCCTTCACCACCTTATTGTCTATCCATAGGCAATGCATATGTGCATATAGGATCTTTGGTTAATCTCTCCCTGCCTCTCCCCTTCCCCCACTTCCCTGTGAGATTCATCAACCTGTTCCATGTTTCCATGCTTCTGGTTCTATTTTATTCATCAGTTTATTTTGTTCATTAGATTCCCTGTTCATTTATTTTGATTTTTAGATACAATTGTGTTTTTAAAAAAATATATTTTTATTGATTTTAGAGAGGAAAGGAGAGGGAGAGAGAGAGAAACATCAATGATGAGAGAGAATCATTGGTTGGGTGCCTCCTGCATGCTCCCTACTGGGGATTGAGCCTGCAACCTGGGCATGTGCCCTGACCAGGAATCGAACCATGATCTTTTGGTTCATAGGTTGATGTTCAATCACTGAGCCACACCAGCCAGGCAATACAATTGTTGATAGATATGTATTTATTGCCATTTTATTTTTCATATTTCTTCTCCTCCTCCTCCTCCTCCTCCTCCTCCTCCTCCTCCTCCTCCTCTCTTTCTCTTTCTCTTGCTCTTTCTTCTTCCTTTTCTTAAAGAATATCCTTCAACATTTCATGTAATACTGTAATACTGGTTTGGTGGTGATGAACTCCTTTAGTTTTTTCTTGTCTGGGAAGCTCTTTATCTGACCTCCAATTCTAAATTATAGCTTTGCTGGGTAGAGTAATCTTGGTAGTAGATCCTTGCTATTCATCACTTTGAATATTTCTTCCCACTCCATTCTGGCCTGCAAAGTTTGTGTTGAGAAGTCAGCTGACAGTCATATGGGTGCTCCCTTGTAGGTAATTAACTGATTTTCTCTTGCTGCTTTTAAGATTCTTTGTCTTTAACCCTTAGCATTTTAATTATGATGTGTCTTGGTGTGGGCCTCTTTGGTTTCCTCTTGTTTGGGGCTCTCTGTGCTTCCTGGACTTGTAAGTCTATTTTTTTTACCAGATAGGAGAAGTTTTTGTCATTATTTCTTCAAATAGGTTTTCAATATCTTACACTCTCTCTTCTCCTTCTGGCACCCCTATAATACGAATGTTGGTACACTTGAAGTTGTCCCAGAGGCTCCTTATACTATGTTTATATTTTTGGATTATTTTTTCTTTTTGCTCTTCTGACTTGGTGTTTTTTTGCTTCCTCATATTCCAAGTCATTGATTTCATTCTTGGAATCCTCTACTCTACTGTTGACTCCCTGTAAATTATTCTTTATTTCAGTTAGTGTATGCTTAATTTCTGACTGGCCCTTTGTCATGTCATTGATGTTCTAATTTCCTTGAAATTTTCACTAAGATCCTTGAAAGTCTCAGTAAGTCACTTGAAGCTCTCATTAAGCTCTTTGAGCAATCTTATAACCATTATTTTATTCATTTATTCATGCATTTATTTATTTATTTTCTTTACTGATTAAGGTATTACATATGTGTCCTTATCCCCCACCTCGTCACTCATGCCCTCACCCCCTGGGTGTCTGTGTCCACTGGTTAGGCTTATATGCATGCATACAAGTCCTTTGGTTGATCTCTCCCCCTTACCCCCACCCTCCCCTACCTTTCCTCTGAGGTTTGATGGTCTGATCGATGCTTCTCTGTCTCTGGATCTGTTTTTGTTCATCAGTTTATGTTGTTCATTATATTCCACAAATGAGTGAGATCATGTGGTATTTTTGTTTCTCTGACTGGCTTATTTCACTTAGCATAATGCTCTCCAGTTCCATCCATGCTGTTGCAAATGCTAAGTATTCCTTCTTTTTTACCACAGCATAGTATTCCATTGTGTAGATGTCCCACATTTTTTAATCCACTCATCTGCTAATGGGCACTTAGGCTGTTTCCAAATCCTAGCTATGGTGAATTGTGCCGCTATGAACATAGGGATGCATATATCCTTTCTGATTGGTGTTTTTGGTTTCTTGGGATATATTCCTAGAAGTTGGATCACTGGGTCAAATGGGAGTTCCACTTTTAGTTTTATGAGGAAACTCCATACTGTTCTCCACAGTGGATTCACCAGTCTGCATTCCCACCATCAGTGCACTAGGGTTTCCTTTTCTTCACATCCTTGCCAGCACTTGTCATTTGTTGATATGTTGATGATAGCCCTTCTGACAGTGTGAGATGGTACCTCATTGTCATTTTGATTTGCATTTCTCGGATGATTAGTGACTTTGAGCTTGTTTTCATATGTCTCTTGGCCTTTCTTATGTCCTCCTTTGAAAAGTATCTGTTTAGGTCCGTTGCCTATTTTTTTTATTGGGTTGTTTATCTTCCTTTTATTAACTTGTATGAGTTCCCTGTAAATACTGGAGATTAAACGCTTATCGGTGATAACATTGGCAAATATGTTCTCCCATGCAGTGGGCTTTCTTGTTATTTTGTTGATGGTTTCTTTTGCTGTACAGAAGCTTTTTATTTTAATGTAGTCCCATTTGTTTATTTTCTCTTTAGTTTCCATTGCCCTAGGAGCGGTATTGGTGAAGTAATTGCTTCAGCATATGTCTGAGATTTTGCTGCTTGTGGATTCCTCTAATATTTTTATGGTTTCCTGTCTTATGTTTAAGTCCTTTATCCATTTTGAGTTTATTCTTGTGTTTAGTGTAAGTTGGTGGTCTAGTTTCATTTTTTCTCATGTATCTCTCCAATTTTCCCAACACCATTTATTGAATAGACTGTCTTGACTCCATTGTATGTTCTTACCATCTTTGTCAAATATTAATTGAGCATATTGGTTTGGGTCGATTTCTGGGTTCTCAAATCTATTCCATTGGTCTATATGTCTGTTATGCCAGTACCAGGAAGTTTTGAGAAAAATGGCTTTGTAATACAGCTTAATATCTGCTATTGAGATCCCTCCTACTTTGTTCTTCTTTCTCAGGATTGCTGCAGCTATTTGGGGTCTTTTTTTATTCCAGATGAATTTTTGGAGAGTTCATTCTAGGTCTGTGAAATATGCTGTTGGTATTTTTATAACCATTATTTTGAACTCTGCATCTCATCATTTGCTTGCTTCCATTTCATTTAGTTTTTTTTCCCCTTGGAGATTTCTTCTGTTCTTTCATTTGTCATATGTTTCTTTGTCTCCACATTTTGGCTGCTTTCCTGTATTTGTTTCTATGTATTAGGTAGAGCTGCAATGTCTTCTAGAATTCATAGAGTAGCCTTGTGTAGTAGTGTCCTGTAGGACCCAGTGGCTCACCCTCCCCGTCACCTGAACTGGGCATTCTAGGTGTTCTCTTGTGTGGGTGGTGTGCACAGTCTTGTTGTAGTTAAGCCTTGATTGCTTTTGGTGTCACTGGGAGGAATTGACTTCCAGGCTAATTGGCTGTGAAGACCCAGCTGCGACTAGAGTGGAAGAGCTGCTGTGCGGGAAACACCCCTATGGAGCAGGGCTTGCTTCAGTGGGGCTTTTGTGCTCACTGAGTCTGTCCCTTGATTGTTTCACTTGTGGATCTGCAGAGTTGTAATCTGGTATGGTCTGAAATTGTCCACTGGGTGCACTGGCTCTGGGGACTCCAGGAGGTGCAAAGTCAGCCACTGCCTGGGGCCACCCAGCAGGAGCTACCAAACGATCTGAAGATGGCGGCTATTTGTACTAAGCTTGGAAGTGCTCAGGAGAGGCCAAATTGTGAAGCAAGGCAGGCTGGTGCTAGTGCCAGGTCTTGGGCCTCTTATTGCTAGGCATGGGACACACTGTTCCCAGCTGCTGCTTGTTTAAGAAATTTTAGGGAAGTCTGAAGCCTGAACCAGGATGGGCCATTCATATGGAAAAGCCGCTGCAAACAACTTGGGTGGGGCTGCAAGTTAGATGGGGCTGGGTCTCAGGGAATCACCAGGATGGAGCTAACAGTATGAGGCAGGCTGATAGAAACTCAGATATGGCTGCCAGTCAGCTCTGTGATGGGGAGGTCCCAGCAGAGGAACAATGACTCCTGCGAGCACCTCTGTCTGGGAGAAAAATGCCCCCAAGTTCTTGCTTTGATGCTAAACAATCCAGTTCCTCCCTGTATGTCTCTGGTTCCCCCAATATCATCACCCTATGCTGGAGCTCAGAAGAATCAAGTCTGAGTAAGTTCATGTGTTGGCCCTTTAAAAGGGACTGCCTGGTTCTCCAGCAGCCTCCAAGTTACTCAGACATAATACCTGCTGGTTTTTACAGTCTGAAGTTATGGGGACTTCTCTTCCTAGCTCTGGAACACTGGGATAGGGGTATTGTGTGGGGCTGGGACCCCTTGCTTCTCAAAGGAGGCCTCTGCAGTGGAGATAGCCCTCCCAATTAAAAACACACCACACATGGGTGTCGGACCATCCCATTTGGCACTTCTGTCCCTCCTACCAGTCTGGAAGTACTTTCTTCTTTACTTCTCTAGCTGTAGGACTTCCATTCAGCCAGATTCCAGGAAGTTCTGAATTATGGTTGGTCTGTATGTGAAATGTAATTTTGATATGGTTCTGGGAGGCAGCGAGTACAGGCATTTACCTCTGCCACCATCTTGGTTCTCTCCTGTTCAGTGAATTAAAAAAATTTCAGATATTCTCTTTCCAGTTATAAAATTTCCATTTAGTTCTTTTCTTTCTCTTTCTCTGCTGATAATTTTTATTTGTCTAATTTATTTTGAGTATACTTTTCATTGTCACATAGAGTATAGTTATAAAAGCTGCTTTACAGTGTCTGCCTCACATTTCCAAAATTCTGAAACAGCGTATAATTGGGTCATGTTTTTGTACCCATTCAGCTACCCTATGTCTCTTGATTGGAGCATTTAGTCCATTTACATTCAAGGTTATTATTAATAGGTACTTTTTTATTGCCTTTTTAATTCTGTATGTTTATAGTTCTCTCTCTTTCTTTCTCTCTCTCTCTTTCTCTATCTCTCTCTCTCTCTTTCCTTCTTCTCATCACAGCAGTCTCTTTAGCATTTCTTTCAGTGCTGGTTTGGTGGTGATAAATTCCTTCAGCCTTTTTGTTGTCTGGGAAGCTCTTTATTTGACCATCTATTTTGAATGATAGCCTTTCTGGATAGAGTAATCTTGGTTTCAGATCCTTGCTTTTCATTACCTTGAATACTTCATGCCATTCCCTTCTGGCCTGTAGACTTTTTGATGAGAAATCAGGTTACAGCCATATCGGAGTTCCTTTGTAGGTAACAAATTGCTTTTCTCCTGCTGCCTTTAAGATTCTCTCTTTGTTTTAATTTTAATTGTGATATGTCTGGGTGTGGGCCTGTTTGGGTTCTTCTTGCTTGGGACTCTCTGTGCTTCCTGTATTTGTGTGACTTTTTCCTTCACCAGGTTAGGGAAGTTTTCTGCCATTATTTCTTCAAACACATTCTCTATCCCTTGCTCACTTTCTTCACTTTCTGGTACACCTGCTATTTGAATATTGTTACGTTTCACATTGTCCCACAGATCCCTTAAGCTGTCCTGTTTTCTAATTCTTTTCTTTTTGATTCTCTGAGTGATTTTTTTTCTACTCTGTCTTCTGATTCACTGCGTTGATCCTTGGCTTTCCATAATCTACTCTGTCTTCCAATGTGTTCTTTATTAGTGCTATGTCATTCTTTATTTCCAACTGGCCCTTGTTCATAGTTACTATATGTTTTCTCATGCTGTTGAGCATCTTCACCTTCATTATTCTAAACTTTATATCTGATAAGTTTTTTTATCTTCATTTTGTTTAGCTTTTTTTTCTGTGGAATTCTCTTTTTCTTTCATTTGGGGCTTGTTTTTTTGTTTATTTGTTTTGTCTCCCCATTTTGGCTGCCTGTTTGGGTTTGTGTCTGTGTATTAGGTAGATCTTCTATGATTCCCAGTCTCCAGTGCAAGACAATGTCAGATGCTGTTTCTGTCTGGCCTTGAGTTCCCTGTTTGGAGCTATAAGCAATCCACAGCTTGTGACTCCCTCTGCTGGGACTGGGTATCTTTGCAATGGACCAAGTTGTACACCAGACTCTGCTTTTCATAGTCCTGGGCCCAGAAGGAAATCAGGCAAAGACACAAAACCTCCAAAGATCTGCCCCTGCCTATAGTCTGATTGTTATTCTCAGAGTCTTAGTTTGCCTCAGGTTATAGACCACAGGGTAAGGTGAGAGGTCTTCCAACAAAGGCCCACAGCATGAGGGAATGACTCAGCACAGGAAACTTGGGTGGCTGCCCTCCAGGCTCCAACCCCAGAGCCCCCAATCCTGGTTTCTGCTCACACAGCTCCAGTCCACTCTGCCTTCCCTCTGCCAGAGCCCAAGGTGAGTGGCTGCACACAAAATTTTGTGTTGGCTCTTTAAATGGGTGCCAGTATTTCTATCTGTCTCTGGCTGGCAGAGAGCAGCCCTGATGCTTTTTACAGCCAGATATTCTGTGGGATCCCTTCTCAGTTCTGGTTCTCTGGGCTGGGGAGCCAAGCTTGGGGTTTAGACCCCAGAGTTCTCAGTGGGAAACTGCCCCTCCCCCCTCCAGCTGAGATATCCATCTGGAACTTCAGCTACTGCCTGTGGGAGCCCAGCCAGCCTTCTCATGCCTCTGCACTTCCTACCAGTCTCTATGTGGTCTCCACTTTCTGTCCTTGGTTATCAGGTGTCTCTCCAGCTAGCCTTCAGTTGATTTGTCAGGGTGCTTTTTCTGTAATTTAGTTGTATTTCCAGTTTGGTCCTAGCAGATTGTCAGTGTTGCTTCCATTTACTCCGCCACCATTTTGAATGTTCTGTCACACTATTTTTGTTTATATATATCACAACTAGAGGCCCAGTGCATGGATTCGTGCACTAGTGGGGTCTCTCTGCATGGCCTGCAGAGATCGGGTCGAAACCAGCAGTCCAACAATGCCTGCTGCTCCTGCCTGCTGCTCCTGCTCATCCTGGCCCCACTGCACCTACCATGGGCTCACGCCCAGTCAGTCCCGATTGGGAGAGGCTTGCGCCGCAGCACAGCAGCACTCACCAGCCATGAGCCCTGCCTCTGCTTCCTGTTGGTCAGCTGAGAGGTGCTCCTGCTGTGGGAGTGCACTGACCACCAGGGGACAGTTCCTGCGTGAGCATTTGCCCCCTGGTGGTCAGTGTGCATCATAGCGACTGGTCGACTGGTCGTTCGGTTGCTTAGACTTTTATATATATAAACTAGAGACCTGGTGCATGGATTCGTGCACATTGAGAGGAAATTAATTGGAATAAATATTTTAGAGGTCGGGGAGGGACCGTGAGAAATTGGCCAGCTGGCGAGGGACTGTGGGAGGTTGGCTCCAGGGTGTATCTGGCTTATCTCGCCCAGTACTGACTGGGGCCGATTGGGGCCGTCTTACCCAGTCCTGATTGGGGCCAATTGGGCCGGCCAGCTGGTGAGGGGCCACGGGAGATTGGCCGGCTGGGGAGGGACAGAGGGAGGGCTTCAGGGTGTGTCCGGTCCATCTTGCTCAGTCCTGATCGGCCGGACCCCAACGGCAAGCTAACCTACCAGTCGGAGTGTCTGCCCCCTGGTAGTCAGTGGGCATCATAGCGACTGGTGGAACAAACGGTTGGACACTTAGTGTATTAGGCTTTTATTATATTGGATAGCCCTCTAAACAGCTTGGTGGGCTTGCCTTGGGGGCATTTATTTCTGTGCTATCTTGAAGACTGAACCTTTGTGAACATTGATGACTGTCTGTATTTTGTAGTGTTGATATATATGTGTCCGTTTACCACTAAAATATTAAGTATATTGTCTGTGATCTCTTCTGATAGTTGTATGTGAACTGTATTTAAAGTATATGCACTGTCCTTTCCTCTCCAGATTTTCCTTCTTGACTTAAGGTCCATATAGCTTTTGTAGCATTTCAGGGTACATTCTATTATTTTGTACCAACATAGAATTTTTGTTTTAGTTGAATTCGATAGATATTTACTATCTGTTGGAACAAGGCACACACATGGATGGAGAGAATGAAAACACAGGCTTTGACCTATAGAAGCATGAGGTCCAGAAGGGGATGAGATAAGTGTGCAAACCAGCCATCAGGTAGAATGTGACAATCATTAGAAAGGTGGCAGTGAAGTTGTGGAGGGAAAGGCTCTGTCCTGTTGGGTGCAGTCTGGAAAGCTTTTATGAAAGAGGTGACATTTGAGCTGGCTCTTGATAGATGTAGAGTATCTGTTCCTTTGCATGGTAGTGGGAGGAACAATATGCGATGGAGACAGGAGAGCAAAGGTGGGAGTTAATTTAACCTAGGGATTCTGATTGAAGTAAAGGTTAAGTATGTTTGTTCTATATTGGAAAGGGTCTTAACATCAGAAGAAATAGCTTGAAATTAATTTGGGCAAGAGTGATGAGGTCTCTGTCGGCCCACGAACTGAAAGGTCCCCGCTTTGATTCTGGTGAAGGATATGTACCTAGGTTGCAGGCTGGGTTTGTGCGGGAGGTAACCACTCAATGTGTCTCTCCCACATTGATGATGTTTATCTCTCTCCCTCTCTCCCCCTCCCTTCCACTGTCTTTAAAAATCTATGGAAAAAATATCCTCAGGTGAGGATTACCCCCCTACCCCCAAAAAAAGAAAAGAAAGAAAGAAAAGAGTGATGAGTTCTCAGAGCTCTATGTGAAAGTGATATGGCTTCCTATATGCTCAGGACCCTGTGCTTGCATGTGTGTAATGGGTGGATTGAGTAGCCTTTGGTTGTCTGACATGTGTGCCTTTCTTTTAGTTTCTTGGGGAAAAGCCCATTGAACTTTAATAATTATTGCATGTATCTACTAATATAGTCACTAGATATTTACCATTTTATGATGTAACAGGTATATGGTAGGATGCCACGTCCAGTTCCTACCTTCAAAGTGTGCTTAGGGGCAATTTTGGTAAAGACTTCACAGCTGAGACAGTTCTTCAGCTGTACCTCAGAGAAGGAAAAGTGGGAGCTCCAGGTAGAGGAACAGCATGGAGGCATTTACCTGGCTAGCACAGAAGCATATAGAAGGATGACACAGAGAAGTAACTCCATGTTGTTAATGGGTCTGAAGAGTTGGGTTGTGAGGCAAAAGGGACAGCTGAGGTGGGGAGGCAGCACCAGCCTGTAGAGAACCTTGTGGGACACTTAGGGACACTTCAAGAGACTTTATCTTGAAGGCAAGGGGAAGATATTGAGTTAGTTTATGTAGGCACAGGGAAACAATCAGTTTTGTGATTTAAATGAAAGGAAAAAAGGTGAGAGCTAGTTCCCATGATCCCAGTAAGGCCAGAGAAAGACTGTAGAAATATAGAGAAAGAGCCTAGATAAGAAAAAGATACACAAGAGTTCAGTGGTTTGACCATATGCAGAGTGAAAGTCAAGCCTCATTTTATTATCTACTAATGGTTTCTGGCCTGTAGACAGGGTTGGTAGGTAGAGGAGTCAGCTTGAGAAGGGAGCACTCCAAGGGTGCCTGGGAGAAAGAGGCAGTGGGAAGACCCTAGGTGTGTTAATTCCATGAACTTCCCAAACTATGTCCTGGCTTATGTGTATATATATATACACACACACACACAGTAATAAAAGAGAAACATGGTAATTACGTATGACCGCTACCCTTTTCATTGGCTAATCAGTGAGTATATGCAAATTAACTGTCAGCCAAGATGGCGGCCGGCAGCCAGGCACTGAAGCGAGCATGAGGCTTGCTTGCTGCGGACTCCAACGTTCCCCGCCTCACTTGCCGGCCTCTCAGCTGCAACTCTACGCAACTATGTACTATGTTGCAAATAAGAAGCTAAACAAAACCCCAGAAACCAGCTGGACCAAAACTTTGTATCGATGTTTTCAGCAGCAAGGCCTCAGAGCTAAAGCTGGCCCAGAATAAAAAAAAAAAAAAAAAAGAAAACAAGGAGCGGTTAGAAGCTTCAGTCACTGGCTTCCGGAAAACAGCCCTCAGCCTCTCACCCAGACTGGCCAGGCACCCCAGTGGGGACCCCCACCCTGATCCAGGACACCCTTCAGGGCAAACCAGCCGGCCCCCACCCATGCACCAGGCCTCTATTCTATATAGTAAAAGGGTAATATGCCTCCTGGCACCGGGATCAGCGTGACAGGGGGCAGCGCCCAAACCCGCTGATTGCCCTGCGGCTCTGTGTGTGACAAGGGGCGGGGCCACAACCTCCCTATCCGCCCTGCACTGTTCCTGACAGGGGAAGGCGCCCCAACCCCTGATCAGCCCTGCTCTGTGCCTGATAGGGGGGAGCTCCCCAAACCCCTGATTGCCCTGTGGCTCTGTGTTTGACAGGGTGCAGCACACCAACCCCCTGATCGGCCCTGCTCTGTGTGTGACAGGATGCAGCGCCCCAACCCCCCACCCCCCACGGGCCCTGCTCTGTGTGTGACAGGGTAGAGCCATAACCTCTCCATCGGCCCTGCCTCGAGTGTGACAGTGGTGGCGCCCCAACTCCCTGATCGGCCCTGCTCTTTGGGTGATAGAGGGTGGCGCCCCAACCCCCCTCCACGGGCCTTGCTCTGTGTGTGACAGGGTAGAGCCATAACCTCCCCATTGGCCCTGTCCTGAGTGTGACAGGGTGCAGTGCCCCAACCCCCTGATCCGCCCTGCTCTGTGTGTGACAGGGGGCGGTGCCCCAACTCCCCTATCGGCCCTACTCTGTGAGTGACAGGAGGGAGCTCCCCAACCCCCTGATGGGCCCTGCTCTGTGTGTGACAGGGGGTGGCGCCACAACCTCCCCATCGACCCTGCCTTGAGTGTGACAGGGGGCGGTGCCCCAACCCCCCAATTGGCCCTACCCTGAGCGTGACTGAGGGTGGCATCGCAACCTCCTGATCCGCCCTGCTCTGTGCATGACGGGGCGGTGCCCCGACTCCCCAATCGGCCCTGCTCTGAGCCTGACCAGGGGCTGCACTTAGGGATTGGGCCTGCCCTCTGCCACCCAGGAGCAGGCCTAAGCCAGCAGGTCGTTATCTCCCGAGGGATCCAAGACTGTGAGAGGGCACAGGCCGGGCTGGGAGACCCCCCTCCCCCCGCCCACCGAGTGCACAAATTTTTGTGCACTGGGCCTCTAGTATATATAATTTAAATGCCCATATCCTATGAATAGATAGCCTAGGTGTCTTGTGTTTTAGATACATGACAGTAGTTTTATGTGTATTTTAATGCAGAAAGTAAATACTCCCATGCCAGCATCTGTTCAGTTTGCTCTTTCTTAGTTGGGTGAGTGCTCTAGATTTAACCTATGGATTGTCTCATTAACCCAAATACCCTGACCACCAGAAGCAACAATACTGATTTATATGATCTTTACCCCTTGGTAGTCTATTCTAGAGTGGGATTTTTTGTAAGAAAAGAGGAGACCGAGAAAAGTGCTAGGATGTTAAAATGAGTGACGTCGTTTTTGTTGTTGGCCATCTGACTCATTCTTGCAAAATAAAGGGAAGAGTGTGGATGACTTTTTGAAACCTACTTCTTGAAGTCATTTTCCCTAACACTTTGGAAAAGCTGATGTGTCTATATTCAGAAATAATATTGACCTGAGGGAGATTCCCTACTGGGGGCTTGGTGGCTTGTTGCCTGAACCTTTGAAATGTGAAGGAAGCCCTCAGAGCGAGGCTATAGACCTTGTGGTGATACTTGCCAGCATGATCAATATGACACATCTAACGTGTGTGTGTGTGTGGGGGGGGGGTGGGGGGGTGGGGAGGGTGGGTGTCTGAGTTTTTCATGTTTCCAGTAAGTGAAGATGAATTTAATCAGATTTTACTTTTAAAATTGAGAAATAGCATGTGTTTGGGGGCAGACTTCACTGCTTGCAGAAGTCTTCATTACCAATTATTGATCATCAGAAACTTTGCTAAATTCCCTTTTCTTTTGACTAATGTAATATGAATAGAAATGCCAAGAAGCCTTCCTTGCAATGTCATTTATCTCTTACCAATCTCATCTTCCTTTCAGATATTATCAGATGCAACACAGCCTCTTGAAAGTCAGAATTTTTCTCCTGTGGTGCGAGATGTAAGTTCTAAAAATTATTTTTTTCTATGAGTGTACTTTTCCCCACTGCCATCCCCCCCCGCCCCGCCCCATCTCCCTTCCCTTTCTCCCTCCCCATGTCTCTGTCTCTTCTCTATCAATGATGAGCCCACGTTTGTGAGACTAATATGTGGATATTAAAGAAATGTCTTGTGTCATATACATTTAGGCAGTGATTACATCCAACGGTATTTTGACTGATAAGTTTAAATATATCCAGAAACTCCGAGAGAGCAGGTAAGCATTGTTCTTATCTTGGATCTGATGAGTATTTTTTAATGTTTCAATGTGAGTTCAGAAGAACTAGGTTTATACAACAGGAAAAGTTTGAAAATGCCTATAAATATAGGACACCCAAACTAAGTGACTGGTTGAAACCGGTGTGAATTATTTTCTCTGGGACAGTGTTGGGCTATATCCTATTCTGTGTAGATTTGTATGCAAACCAACGTAAGTCCAAAAGACTATCCTTTCTGGGAACCCCCCTCTCTACACTTTGCCTGTTGTCATGTCTCTGTGACTTGCTTGAAGGACAGTGAGCAAACTAACTCTTTCTGTGGTGCTTTCAGTCTGGTTTTTAGTTGAGGGTTTGGACTCTTGTGTGTAGTGTAATATTTAGGAAAGTGGGCTCTTGGTTAGAGAGTGGAAGCTGTGAAGAAAGAAAAGGATCAGAAGTCGGTTTTCCCAGGGATTCTTCCCAGGAGGAAGGTGCCAAAAAGTACCGTGACAAATCTGCCCAAGAGAATAGTTCTTACAGGAAGGCACTTAGCTAAGGCCCTCGTTCCCTCAACTCATTTTCCTACTCAAAGTTTGAAAACGTTGACATTTCTTTGGAATGTTCTAGTCCTCTTCAGCTGAGTGCACTTGGTTTGTGTTTAGCTCTGCTCCCCACTAGTCTATTCCCATCTAACAAAATAACCCATGCACTAAATGATCAGGAGAAAGCAGAGTGGGGAAATTAATAACAAATAAACAAGCAAACAGATTGTCTTATCTTCTTTCTCAGTTGTTGTCTCTACAAGAGGTAAATGAAGAGCGCTGCACAGATCTGTTATGCTTTTTCCATGTATTTGCTTGTAGTTACTTTTTATGCTTCAATGAAATATTTTGGCATAAGACAGCAAAAGTGTATAATTTGTGTGTCAAAAAAAACCCAACTAACTCTGCAACCCCTTACGAGAGTTAATTATTGGGGAAATGGCATGTGTATTTGTTTTTTTATACTCCCTGTGTCTTTTTTTTTTTTTTTTCTCCCTGTGTCTTTTGATTCTCATCACCTGATGCTCTCATTCTAATCCTAATGCCATATCTAACGTGACCAGTGATGATGGCATCTTCACTCTCACACACCTTATTTCATGTGGCAGCTGGTCTACTTGGCTCCAGTCACTAAGGTTTCCTCCCTTCCTTCCCTAGCGGAATCTAGTGCCAAGAGAGTAATATGAAGATTGAATTTTGAAAGGAAATTTAATTATCTTGCACCCTGCCTTATTCTTATGTTATCTTTATCACTTAACACAGAGGTTATTAACCTGGAGTGTTGGGGGGTGCTGATGAGATGAACTGTATTAGAATCTAGGTACGATTTTAAAAAAAAATTATTTTGAACACCACATCAAAATATGTTTCAATTATATACACTGTAGGAAGTGTTATTAGGAAGCATATCCAATAATTAAATAAAATAGTGATATTTTCTGGGAGATGGTATGGAATGGGGGTAGAAGTTAAAGACCTTCCCTTATCAGTAATGTAAGTATTGGGGCGATAAGAGACAAGTACATTTTATATTTATAGTTATTTTTATTCAGTCATAATTAATGAAAAAGTTCAAGTTTGAGAGATATCCTGGTCTAAAAGATCTAAACAACAGAGCTTGCTGCCTAAGTTCCTGGCACCAGGCCATTTCCATGGTTGTACATAGATATCTGGGAATTTGATTCAGAAGGCCTTTATTGAGTACGTATTGTATTTAAGACAAACTAAACTGAGAATCAATGGGTTTATAAAGATGAGTAAGACTTAATCACTGTCTTGGAGGTCATAGTTTGTTGGAAAGACAAAGAGTTATCTGTCAGGAAGGTACAAATTCTGAACAGAATGAACTGTTCAAGAATTAAATTCCTGCCTGGTAACTTCTCTTAGGTTTCTATATTTGACCCCTGACATTTGTGATTTCAAAGTTATGGTTTCAACTGTTGTCAAGTGATCCTAAAGATAAACAGCCAAACAAATGTCTAATATGGATGATAATAATCTCCTCGGATTTTGTGTGGAGTGAATAAGGTTTCCATGGTAAAGCTTCTAGCACGATTTTGAATCACATCCCCTGGGAGGACAAAGTGTGAGACCAAGTTACTCAATCGTGAGTAAGAGACTCAATGGTCCAGCATCTGTGACTCACTAGGCAAATGCATGAAAGTCTGTGAACATACACCTCAGAGATGTCAGGGACTGTTGTCCACTGTACAAAATCTAAAATAATCAATGAAAAATGTTAGTGTAGGGAACTCCCATTGAGGTTCTTTTTATGAATAATGTGGGGAAATTATTGCTTCATAGTGTTAACTTTTAGTTTGGTTTGTTGCCAGAAGGATTCTATTGTTGAATTTTTGTTGTTGTTGTTAAATGATACCCCTACCCTGCCTTTTTATTGATTTTTATAGGGAACGTTCTCAGTCACTTTCAATGGGCACCAAGAAAAAGGTCTTGGTCCTTGGAACTGGTTATGTATCTGAGCCTGTATTGGAATACCTGTCAAGAGATAACAACATAGAAATAACAGTAGGTAAATGAGCCCTGATATTTGAAGACAAAGAAGAAAAACCAATTCCATGTTTCCCTTGTGAATTTTAAATGACTGTTTTGTTTCTAAACTTTGAAAAATTACTTTGGAGATATTAAAATGTGTTTGCTCTCTTACTAGTAGAGGGAAATCTAAAATTTGAGCGTCTTTATTCTTGAAATAGGCTCTGACCTAAGGAATCAAATTGAGCAGTTAGGCAAGAAATATAATATCAATCCTGTTATCATGGACATCAGTAAACAGGAAGAGAAGTTGGCCTCCTTGGTGGCAAAACAGCATCTTGTCATCAGGTTAGTATTTAGCAAGAAATGATTGCTGCGTATTTTGTTGATGTTGTTATTTCCCTTTCCTTAATTTTCAAATCTTAAAATTTAGCAAACTGGTGGCCTTTCATGAAAGTTAGCATTAGCAAAATCTGTTTTATATTTAATTTTTCTTGATTGAGTTTCCCTGCTGAATAGTGATAATGCTGTGGAACATGGTTATCCTGTAATGTTCCTCAAATAACTTATTTTTAAGTTGCAGAAAGAATGTGTTAAGGTAAGCACAGTGACTACCAAAATAAAATAAGGGATATGTTTCACAAAAAATTATATAATGATGTATCAAATCTTTTTGGTTTGAATGTTTCAATTTTAGTTTTTGATGTTTGAAAGTAAATATTAATCAAGTTTGATATGTTGCTTTGAAAATTACATTTGCATTTTGTGTATGTTTTTACAAGTGGTATTTCCAAGTATTTGAATTAATTGACTTAGAGTTATGGCCCCTGGCTAGTTACTATATCACATAAACGATCAGATATGAACTCTAATCCCTTTGTCTAAAAAAGCACCATCAATCAAAGTTCTATCATTCTAGTTCTCAACATATTACTAGGTTAGTGCAATTAATGCCAAATAAAAAAAATATTAGATCTAGATAACACTTTTAGTAGGCAAGTTTTCAATGATCGGAAGGTGACAAAAGTCTCCACTTAACTTTTCAGATGATGTAATTCTACACTTTCTATTAATACGTTTTCAACAAAGCATTTTGCAAGTATTTTGCTTATTGGCTTTTAAATTATTTCCATATTTAGTAATAATTCCTTTATGTTTTTATTCTCAATTGCAGTTTAGTTTTAGTATTATTTTGTATTGGTTTCAGATGTACAGAATCGTGGTTAGACAATTCTTTTATTTATTTATTTTTTAAAATTTATTTTTATTTATAGAGAATTTTTTAAGGAGTGTTGAAAATTTAATATGATTTTTCTAAGTATTCAAAGGGATTAAATAATGAACATTATTGAAGTGTTCTTTTTTTTAAATTATTGAAGTATCCTTAATCTTCCAAAAATATACTACAACACAAAAAGTTAAGGGTTTCACTTAAATTTAATTTTCTCAGGCTTAAATAAATAGCTATTAATTTATCCATGGTAACTTTTCTTTTCTTTTCTTTTTTTTAAATTGAATTTATTGGGATGGCATTGCTTCACAAAACCATACAGGTTTCAAGTGTACAACTCAACCAAACATCATCTGCCCACTGCATGTGCACCCATCGCCCCAAGCAAAGTATCTTTCTGTCACAATTCTCCCCACCTTTACCCAGCTACCTCCCACTACCTTTTCCCTCTGGCTATCTCCACAGTGTTGTCTGTGTTATATACTTAAGGGGTTGGTTGTTTTGTTTGTTTGTTTTGCTTAATTCTTTCACTATCTTTCATCTAGCCCTTCACCACCCTCCCCTCCTTTAGCTGTCAGTCTGTTCCATGTATCCATGCCTCTGTTTCTATTTTGCTCGCCAGTTTATTTTGTTCATTAGATTCCACATATAAGTGAGATCATAGGGTATTTGTCTTTCTCTTACTGCCTTATTTCACTTAGTATTATAATCTCCAGGTCCATCCATACTGTTGCAAAACATAAGATTTCCTTTATTTTAAGTCCCAGTGGTATTTCTTTTGAGCTTTTTAATTTTTTTAAAATCTTTATTGTTGAAAGTATTGCATATGTAATTTTCCCCCATTAACCCCCTCCCGCTCACTCCCACACCCTAGCCCAGGCCTTCACCATCCTATTGTCTGTGCCCATGGGTTATGCTTATAAGCATACAAGGTCTTTGCTTAATTACCTCCCACCCACCACTCTCCCCCACCTTCCGTCTGAGATGTCACACTCTGTTCCATGCTTCTGTGTTTTTGGATCCACTGCATTCCTCAGTTTATTTTGTTTCTTAGATTCTACATATGAGTAAGATCATGTGATACCTGTCTTTTTCTGACTGACTTATTTCACTTAGCATGATACTCTCCAGGTCCCTCCATGCTGTCTCAAAGGGGAAGAGATTCTTCTTTTTTACTGTTGCATAGTATCCATGGTGTGCATGGACCACAGCTTTCGGGGTCTTGTTTGGTTCCATATAAATTTTTGGAGTATTTGTTCTAGATCTGTGAAATATGCTGTAGATATTTTAAGAGGGATTGTATTGAATTTGTAGATTGCCTTAGGTAGTGTGGACATTTTAATGATGTTAATTCTACTAACCCATGAACACGGTATACTCTTCCACTTTTTAATATCTTCCTCTATCTCTTTTTTCAACGTCCTGTAGTTTTCTAAGTATAAGTCTTTTACCTCCTTGGTTAAATTTATTCCAAAGTATCTCATTTTTGTTGTTGTTGCAATGGTAAATGGGATATATTGTTTAGTTTCTCTTTCTGAGAATTCTTTATGGGTGTATTAAAGAGCCATTGATTTTTGACTGTTGATTTTGTATCCTGCTACATTGCCAAATTCATTTATTAAATATAGTAGTTTTTTGGTGGAGTCTTTAGGGTTTTCCATGTACAATATCATGTCATCTGCAAATAATGAGAGTTTTATATCCTCCTTTTCCATTTGGATGCCATTTATTTCTTCTTCTTGTCTGATTGCTGTGACTAGGACTTCTAATACTATGTTGAATAAGAGTGGTGAAAGTGGACATCCCTGTCTTGTTCCTATTCTTAAGGGAAATGGTTTTAGTTTTTTCCCATTGAGTATGATGTTCGTTGTAGTCTTGTCATGTATAGCTTTTATCCTGTTGAGATATACTCTCTCTATTCCCATTATGCTGAGAGTTTTTATCAAAAATGGGTGTTGGATTTTGTCAAATGCTTTTTCTGTGTCTATTGATATGATCATGTGATTTTTGTCTTTCACTTTGTTTATGTGATGTATCACGTTTATTGATTTGTGGCTATTGTACCAGCCTTGCATCCCTGGAATAAATCCTACTTGGTCATGGTGTATGATCTTTTTAATATGTTGCTGGATCCAATTTGCTAATATTTTGTTGAGGACTTTAGCATCTATGTTCATTAGCGATATTGGCCTGTAATTCTCTTTCTTTGTAGTGTCTTTATCTGGTTTTGGAATTAAGATAATGCTGGCCTCATAAAAAGAGGTTTTTTTAATTACTGCTTCAATTTCTTTAGTTGTAATTGGTCTATTCAAATTTTCTGATTCTTCCTGAATTGGTTTTGGAAGATTGTATGTTCCATTTTGCCCAGGTTGTCCAATTTGTTGGCATATAGTTATTCATAGTATTTTTTTTTTTTTTTTTTTACAATCCTTTGTATTTCTGTTGTATCAGTTTTTACTTCTCCTCTTTCATTTCTGATTTTATTTATTTGGGAACCTCTCTTTTTTTTTTTCTGATGAGTCTGGTTGAAGGTTCACCCATCTTGTTTATCTTTTCAAAGAACCAGCTCTTGGTTTCACTGATCTTTTGTAATGCCTTTTTAGTCTCTATGTCATTTATTTCCACTCTCATCTTAATTATTTCCTTCCTTCTACTTATTCTGGGTTTTTTTAATTGTTATTTATTTATTTATTTATTTATTTATTTATTTATTTATTACTTCTTTTAGGTATAGGGTTAGATTGTTTGATTTTTTTTCTTGCTTCTTAAGGTTGGCCTATATTGCTATGAACTTCCCTCTCAGGACAGCTTTTGCTGTGTCCCAGAGATTTTGGGTGGTTGTGTGTTCAGTTTAGTTCATTTCCAGGCACCTTTTGATTTCTTCTTTGATCTCATTGGTAACCCATTAATTGGTTGATAACATGCTATTTAGCCTCCATGTTTAGCCTTTAGTTTTTCTTTTAAATTGTAATTAATTTCTAGTTTTATACCATTGTGGTTAGAGAAGATGCTTGATATAATTTTAATCTTTTTTAATTTGTTAAGACTTATTTTGTGTCCTAACATGTGGTCTATCTTTGAGAAATTTCCATGTGCACTTAAGAAGAATGTAATTTCTGTTGCTTTGAGATAAAATGTTCTGTAAATTCATCCAATCCAGTGTGCTGTTTAAGATTGCTGTTGCCCTGTTGATGATTTTTTGTCTGGAAGATCTATCCATTGATGTCAGTGGGTGTTAAAATCCTCTACTATTACTGTATTGCTATTGATCTTTCACTTAATGTCTACAAATAATTTCTTTATATATTTAGTTGCTCCTATGTTGGTTGCATATATGTTTACAGGGGTTATATCCTCTTTTTGAATCAATCCCTTTAGTATTATGTGGTGGCCTTCTTTGTATCTCATTATGGCCTTTATTTTGAATTTTATTTGATCTGATATAAGCTATCCCAGCTTTTTTTATTTGCATGAAATATTTTTTCCATCTCTTTACTTTCAGTAATAACTTCTTTGGATTGAAAAAGCCAGGAAATAGAGATCAAGGGCTTCCTATTGATATTGGCAAAATATGTACATAATTTTATTCTACATGATAATAAATCTATTTAACAATACTTATTCTATTGACCTGAGCAGGAGTAGAGTCTAAGAAATTTTGTTTTATGTGAAAGAGAGAAAATCTCAAGTATGCAGGATGACATTGACATATACATGGACATAGTGTGAATGTGTTTATAAGTTTGTATTTATATTTTCATGGTTACTATGTAGAATGCTTTATCAAATAGGCAATAAGCTAGTGGAACTTAAATAGTGTTAAGTAAGTTACAGTATGTTTTATTATTTCGTGGATAGAATATGAATATACTCATTTATATAAACATTTATAGAAATTCATTTTTTTGTGATTGTGTATTCCCAGCACCAAATTAAAACACCAAAACCAGATTTCTAGAAAACCCACTTTGAGTTTTAAGTACATCTTCATTTTTTCACTCAGTATATAGCCTTTTAGCCATTCTGATAGGCTTTACACCAGGCAATACCATTAAAACCTATCTTCCACCCTGGCCCTTCATAGACTACTCTTTAATGTACCACACAGGCCACCTAGACTAAATTTCACCCCTTCCTGATAGTCATTTGAGAAATGTGAAAGTGAAAAGAACAGCAGTCTTACCTTTTAGTAGGGGGCTCTAAACAGGATATAATAGAAATATAAGGATGGATGAAATAAATCCCACTTGATGTTATAAAAAATAGTTGGATACCTGAAGAGGAAGGACATCTGGCTTTGGGGGAATCTGGGAAAGCTTCTTGGAGGAGATAACTGTTTAGACATTTCTTAAAGAGGGAATGGCCTGGGTGGGGGGTGGGGGATGAGGGTGAAGGGGGCATTCCATGTGGAAGACACAGTGAGTAAAGGTTCAGAGATGGCAAAGTAAAGGCTGGCAGGTGAGAGTTACAATGGCTTCTTTGGTTCCCACATGTGGTTTATAAAGAAGATGGAGGGAGAAAAATAGCAAAGTTAGGTGAAGGTCATATTGTGGGAAGTTATAAATGTGATAACAGGATGCATGTGTTCTATAGTCCTCAAGGAGTCACTGATCATCTCTTAGAGAGTAAATTAATCAGAGCAATGTCTCCGCATTAGTGCTTCAAGGTACATAGAAGATAGGGTTGGACAAGAAAGTGTCTGATTGGCTCCTCCCTTTGTTTTTAAGCTTGTTGCCTTACGTATTGCATCCTCTTGTGGCCAAGGCATGCATCACAAGCAAAGTTAACATGGTCACGGCAAGCTACATCACACCAGCACTAAAGGAATTAGAAAAGAGGTAAGTTCAGTTTCAAGAAAGTAGCTCCATGGCATTATTTTTATTTTATTTTTAATTTTTTTTATTGACTTCAGGGAGGGAGAGAGAGATAGAAATATCAATGGTGGGAGAATCACTGATTGGCTGCCTTCTGCATGCCCCCTACTGGGGATCAAGCCTGAAACACGGGCATGTGCCCCGATTGGGAATCAAACCGTGACCTCCAGTTTCATAGGTTGACACTCAACCACTGAGCCATGCTGGCTGGGAGCATTATTTTTATTTCACATTCAACTTTTTCTTCCTCCTGTTTTCACCTGTTGTAGTGTGGACGATGCTGGCATCACAGTCATTGGTGAATTGGGATTGGACCCTGGTCTTGATCACATGCTGGCAATGGAAACGATAGATAAGGCCAAAGAAGTGGGAGCCACGGTGAGTCTCATTTACACCCAGAAGTTCATTCAGGAAAACATTCAAAGGTCCAGGTTTCTGTGTTTGCAAGCAATCTTTCTATAATTTTGATTAAAGGTGTTGCTATATCCTAGCTTGTACTTTGACCAGAAATTTCAGGAAAAATTCTGTAATGGCAGAAATATCTGCATGGTAAAATAATGTCCACCTCTGAGCAATCAATTTTTAGAGAAATAGATGCTACTATAATATTTTGGTTTAATAAAATATTTTAGCCTGCCTTAAAGATTCTTTAATAAGGTTTGACTTTTAAAAGTGGGAAAAATTCTTTACAATATTATCCATTTATTGGTACATGAAGTATCTTTTATACATGAGAAAGAACTATTGGACATTAAATGTGATGAATCAGATGAAATGTTTTAGGTTTTATGTGCGTAATATATGTAATCAAATATAGATTCAAATGAATTATAATTACAGTGGAACCTTGGTTCTTGAACTTTATTCATTCGGGACAGATGTATGAAAACCAAAGCATTTTTCCCCATTAGAATAATGTAAATTGAATTAATGCATTCCAGACCCCAAAATGATTCCCTGTTTTAACCTTTATTTTTTTATTTTTTAGTGTTTCTTTTTTTTTCTTTTTTTATTATGTATGTGTCCTTATCCCCACATTACCTCCCATTCCCCCACTCATGCCCTCACCCCCCTGTTGTCTGTGTCCATTGGTTAGGCTTATATGCTTACATATAAGTCCTTTGGTTGATCTCTCCCCCTTCCCCCCACCCTCCCCTACCTCCCTCTGAAGTTTGACAGTCTGATCGATGCTTCTCTGTCTCTGGATCTGTTTTTGTTTATCAGTTTATGTTGTTCATTATATTCCATAAATGAATGAGATCATGTGATATTTATCTTTCTCTGACTGGCTTATTTCACTTAGCATAATGTTTTATTTATTTTCAGTACATGTCTAATGTACTGTTTAATCTATAAATAAATGCTTTAAAAATAAAAAGGACATGAAGTATAAATGAAAATTTAACAAAAAGGAAATATACAGTAAAAAAATGAAAATTTAATGATAATAATAAGCAGTAACAAAAGTAAAACAATAACTAAACACGAAAATATCCACAGCACAATATCCTGAGGTAACAGCAGTAAACTGACTCATACTCACACATTCTCTCCTTTATTTGTTACCTGAGAGATGTGTGGCTGATCACACAGGTATCAGCATGAAAGGGTTGTCTGGTTGAGAAGCAAATTGTTGGAGATGGGAGATGTTCAAGAAACAAGGTTTGACTGTATATATATATATTAATTATGTCATATACTGATTAGCATATTTAAAGTTGCATATTATAATGTATATAATCAAATTATCTTCAAGCATACAATTTAATACCAAGCCAAATTGAATTAATAGTTAGATTTTTAAATAAACAAAGTGTTAGTCACAATCTCTAGAGAGTTTTTAAAAAATTTAGTATGCATAAAATGTAACTGTGACTTAATCAAATGATATCTGCCTTTTGGGATGTCTTTTGGAAAGCCTTAGTAACTTTAAGAAAGGAAAAACTATAGCAAGTCTACCTCATGCATGTCATACTCCCTAACTTATGGCTAATTCCTCCTAATTTATTGAAACTTCATTTTACAGATTGAGTCTTACATTTCCTACTGTGGTGGGCTTCCAGCCCCTGAACATTCAGACAATCCTTTGAGGTACAAGTTCAGCTGGAGTCCAGTGGGGGTTTTGATGAACATAATGCAGTCCGCCACCTACCTGCTCAATGGAAAGGTGAGGATGCTCATGATAGCTCTAGATACAAACCGGCAGCAACTGCCTGAGGAAGTCCAGACTCTTACTCCCTGACACCAAGGCCCTTTCCTGCTGGCTGTGCTGCTTGTGCTCCATCCCCTCCTCCTTTGACGTTTGTATTTTCTGTTCCCTTTAGTCTCCCCACTGTTCCCAGCAAGGCCTGTGCTCATTCTTTCCTCTTCTTGCAAGTTGTTTCTGCATTTGGAAAACTCACTTCTCGACTTCTCTGCATGTGCGAATGCTGGTCATCTCGTGATTTATTTCAGCATGGCTCATGATTAGAGTCCCTACTATGTGCTGGCCAGGGGGCAAAACTCCCAAGGTTGTCACAATGAATGAAGTTCCTGACCTGAGAGAACTTACAGCTGGAATGGGGGTGGCTCTTGGAATAGAGGGTTTGGTGGATCAGAGAAAGACGAATTTCCCCCCAGCTGCTGTGTACCAGAATGTAAGCACTCTCTGAGTTTGGTATTGAAACCATGGCTTAAAGAGAACGTTAAGATCATGCGGCCTGGTTTGAAAACGTATGTCTCACTAACTCCCCAGCGGTTTTTCCCCCTCATGGTAGGCAGGACAGACCCTGGGATGACAGCTGCCATCCAGGGAGAGCAGGTCTGAAGTATGCTGAAGTGCCACGGGGTTGAGTTGAACTTGGTGAGAGGGGTTGGGGAGAAGAAAATTAGTGGAGAAGAGAAGATGTGCTTGGCCTTGAAGGATAAGAAGCTGCCAGGCGGGTCGGATTGCTGCCACTCATTTCCTACAACAACCTTACCAGGTTCATAAGGCAGAAAGCAAGCATAAGAAGCTTGGCTAACAGCCACAGTTCAAGAGGTTGCAAATGGCACGGCCAATCTCCAAGTCACATCGGCTGCCTTCAGAGGCTATTCTCTGACCAGAAGGAAAGGCCCAGATTTGGGAAGAAATGTGGCTGGACTAAGGCTCCTCTTTATATGCTGTGACCTTGCACCGCCCTCCCCTCCCCTCGTCCTGGCCCTGCAGGGAGTGATGACTCATGTGATCAGATGTGCACCTTAAAGAGATTCGTGTGGCAGCAGTATTACAAATTCCCAGCATACCTGGGAACCTAAGTGTGTTTTGTATATAAACAAAAGAGGAAAGTTAAATAATTTCTTTTTAAAAAAAATATTTTTATTAATTTCAGAGTGGAAGGGAGAGGGAGAGGGAGAGAGAGAAACATCGATGATGAGAATACTAGGGATCGAGCCTGCAACCTGGGCATGTACTCTTGACCGGAATTGAACCTGGGACCCTTTAGTCCACAGGCTGACACTCTATCCACTGAGCCAAACCGGCTGGGGTTTAAATAATTTCTTTAGAAACCAGGTGAATGTTGTTACCGGCCAAGGTCTTCTGAGCCTACGGTGGACAGTTTGGCTCACAGCCTTGCTGCACATTGGAGTCACGGGGCAGTTTACAAAACCCTGGTGCCTGGGCCCCGTTCTTAGCGCTTCTGATTCCCCTGGGTGTGGGGATGATTAAAAACTCCCAAAGTGATTCTAATCTGCAGCTGGATTTGAGGACCGATTCAGTGATCAGAGGAGCAGAGCTGCACATAGACTGTACTAAACAATCGATGGTGGAAAAATACACTCACAAGTTTCAGGGTATGAAACAGACCCCTGAGTTCTGGTCCAGGGGGTGGCAATGTCCCCAAAGGTCCCCTGGAACTCTGTCTCCTGGTGCGTAATGGGAGTACCAGTGCTCCATGTAGTCCTCTGAGTCTGTGAATGGAAGGCTTGGGCAAGAAACTCATCCTGACATTGTCCCAACGACATGTCTTTTTCCTGCCAGAGCCTGTCTCCCGATGCCCCTGTCACCTCTGCAGTCCTGGAAAAGAGACTGGCCTAACCTGTGAGGGCAGGAAAAGGTCTTGCTTCATTTGGGCAAAATGCTTCAGGAGGCCATATAAGTGATAGCAACGAGGGGGTCAGGAGAGTGCTACATAAAGAACAAGGGCTTTGCCCTAGCTGGTGTGGCTCAGTGGATAGAGCGTTGGCCCGTGGACTAAAGGGTCCCGGGTTCCATTCCAGTCAAGGGCACATGCCCGGGTTGTGGGCTCGATCGCCAATAGGGGGCATGCAGGAGGCAGCCAATCAATGATTCTCTCTCATCATTGATGTTTTTATCTCTCTCTCTCTCTCTCTCTCTCCCTTCCTCTCTGAAATCAATAAAAATATATTTAAAAAGAAAAAAGAACAAGGGCTTTGATGTTAGTTGGCCTGGCTTCGCGCTCTGGCCGGGCTGGGGCACTAGAACAATCACTTCATCGCTCTGAGCTTTGGGCTCCCGGTTGGAAGATAAGCATAACACTCATCTGCAGGGTTCCTGCTGTAAGGTTCAATGGTGGGGAAAGCAAGAGGAGATTTCAGGCAGCAGAAGTTGTATTTGTGGAATTTGAAGTTTTTCCCTTTCAGCCTGAGCTCCTTTTTAAAAAAAAGTGCTTTTTGCATCGCCCTGCCTCCGTGGAGGACACCGAGAGCAAACACGATGCTTTTCTTTGCTAAAATGGATACTTTTTTCAAGGCCCTGCTCAAGCTTCCTCTTGCGGGTGCCTCTTTCCCTGACCACTCCAGCCCTCACTCCCTATTCTTTTGTCTGCACTCCCACACGTTGTCTGTGTCTCAGAATCTTTCGGATGCTGTGTCATTCACTCAGCAACTCAAGTGCACCCGCCTGTCTCGCAACCCAGCAGCCTCTCTTGTGTTCTTGTCCCTCCAATCCCTCTGTGACCGTGGAGTAGGCCTTAGGTTATTCACAGGATCATAAAGGGGGACTCAGGGGACCTCTGGCTTCTGCTTAAAGTTGAAGCCTCAAACTTTCCCAGCGACGTAGGCAGTGGCCCATGAATTAGGACGTGTCTCCTTGTCCCACATCCTTGCAGTAATTTTCAGTCACTGGTACAATTCCCAGCTAATCCTATTTTTAATGACACCTGATTCCCTTCTACATCTCTGGAGACGGTGGTTGTATTTCCCTTAGTTCTGTGCCCTCCGTGGGGAGAGGGACAGTTTCTGTAATGGTGGCACCTGGGAATGACATGCCGAGCTTCGCCATCCCCTCCGTCAGCCTCCTCTCCCAGCTACCCCCAGCGGCACACTGGGTCAGGGCTGTGCTTGCTCTGCACACACAGCTCTGAGGTAGGTTTTCTCATCCTCGAGTCGGCCTGCAAGTCAAGTTTACCTTGATGGCCGCACCCAGCCCCTCCTTTGTAAGAAATTCTGTTTCTGTAAATGTTGTCAGAAGGTATTTGTGAAATAAAACAAATGTTTAAAAATAGCTGCTGTTGCTCTCTTTGCCTGCCAACCATGTTTAGTGCGATTTTCAGGCAAGGATCTGGCACAATCCTGAATGCTGCACCTCGTCAATCGTACCCCTCTTAAGACGTCCAGAAATAAGCACAATTAAGGGTGTAGACATGGCACAGGAGAAAGAACCCAGGTAAACCTGGGCTCAAATGTGCCTTTGGGTGACTCGGCCTCAGTTTTTGCCTCTGAAAAATGGGTTATTGCATGGGTTAAAGGTCATGTTTATGAGGCACGCAGTACAGTGGGTCCTAAGTGATTGTCTGTATATTTCCTGTGTTATATTTCTTGTTAGTTCAATAGATGAGCTTATTATCGATTCTCGTTGGTTGGGAGATGTGTGTGTGTGTGTGTGTGTGTAAAAGAGTTGGACATAGAGCAACTCTGCTGGGAGTGGGTCCTGCAGCTGAGTATTGTTGAGCCAGAAAAGAAAGCATATTCTCTGTCAAATAGATAAATCATTCTTTCTGTCTTTATTTAAGTCGTTAATAAAATATTAAACAAGACAGAGCTTATTAATGAATCTTATAATATGTCACTAGAAATAACAGTTCTCAGTTGATATCAAATGATAGTGATTACCCAGTAATTTTTGGGTCAAGTTGCTTTAGTATCTGCCAATCTCTAAAGGAATCATTATCATTCACCTTACATTTCCATGTTTTCTTCACAAAGGACTCATGGTAGACTTGTGAACTAGCTGATTTCTTTCTGATTACTAAGTTGCTAGAATTTAGTCGTCTTTATTGAATTTTTCTTAAAATTTTTTTTCTAACCTTCAAGCAAGTAAACAAGATTTAGAATTGCTATAGGTTATAGAAATGAGATAGGTGTGAAGACCCTGAAGGTTAGCACACACTTTCTTAATAAATTTTTCTATTAAAATTTAGAATTATGATAGAATAAATTTGTTATAAAGAAACTGGAGTCCCAGTGCACAAAAATTTGTGCACTCTGGGGGGAGGGGGGTCCCTCAGCCCGGCCTGTGCCCTCTCGCAGTCTGGGATCCCTCAGGGGATGACCACCTGCTGGCTTAGGCCCGCTCCCTGGGGGATTGGGCCTAAGATGGCAATCAGACATCCCTCTGGCAGCCCGGCAGCCCTCAGGGGATGTCCACTTGCCAGCAGGGAGCCAGCCTAAACTGCAGTAGGACATCCTTAGCCCTGCTGAGGAGGCAGGAGAGACTCCCACCACCACCGCTGTACTGGCAGCCATCAGCCTGGCTTGTGGCTGAGCAGAGCTCCTCCCATGTGAGAGTGCCCTGACCACCAGAGGGCAGCTCCTGCATTGAGTGTCTGCCCCCTGGTGGTCAGTGTGTGTCATAGTGACCAGTCATTCCCAGTCCTTCTGCTGTTAGGGTCAGTTTGCATATTACCCTTTTACTATATAGGATAGAGGCCTGGTGCACAGGTGGGGGCTGGCTGGTTTGCCCTGAAGGGTGTCCCAGAACAGGGTGGGGGTCCCGCTTGGGTGCCTGGCCAGCCTGGATGAGGGGATGATGGCTGTTTGCAGCTGGTCACACCCCCTTCAGGGTGGGGGTCCCCACTGGGGTGCCTGGCCAGTCTAGGTGAGGGGCTGAGGGCTGTTTTCAGGCTGCCGGGTGACTGAAGCTCCCAACCTCTCCTTTTTTTCTTTTTTCTTTTTTTTTATTCTGGGATTTATTTACCTTCTATGGCTGTCGCTGGAACTGAGAGCCAGCTTTAGCTCTGAGGCTCGGCTCCAGCTCTGAGACCTTGGCTGCTGAAAGCAGGTATCTGGGTTTGTTTGGCTTCTATAATTGAAACACTGTTGCAGCTCTAGCTCTGAGGCCTGGCTGGCTGAAAGCAGGTTTCAGGGGTTTGTTTAGCTTCTATAATTGCAGCATTGTTTCTTAGAGTGCAGCTCAGAGCCCAGCAGTGGCAGGCGGGGAACCTTGGCTTCCTCCATCACTGGAGCAAGCAAACCTCCTGCTCGCTTCAGCTTGCCTGGCTGCCGGCCGCCATCTTGGTTGGCAGTTAATTTGCATATTGCCCTGATTAGCCAATGGGAAGCATGTCGGAGGTATGGTTAATTACCATGTTTGTCTGTTATTAGATAGGATAGCACAGAAATGGTCTCCCTGAAAATGGTTTCTGTGCAATCCAGAAGAATTTTATCAGGAAATGAAATAAGCATTCCTCACTTCTTTTAGATTCTCAGTCCTGGAGTTTTATTTTTTAATTATTTTTAAAAACATATTTTCATTGATTTCAGAGCGTAAAGGAGAGAGAGAGAGAGAGAGAGAGAGAGAGAGAGAAAGAAACATCAATGATGAAAGAGAATCATTGATCAGCTACCTCCTGCACGCCCCATACTGGGGATCGAGCCCATAACCCAGCATGTGCCCTTGACTGGAATTAAACCTGGGACCCTTCAGTTCACAGGTGGACGCTGTGTCCACTGAGCCAAACCGGCTAAGGCCAGTCCTGGAGTTTTAGATGGTGCTTGGCGTTCTGCAAAGTGAGCCTTTTAAGTGGAGAGATTCTACCAGGCCTGACCCTGGTCAGCAGAATACATTTCCTTCTGGGCTTCCACCGTAGAGAGACATACATTTCCATTTTGTCACTCCAGAACCTACCTACAGATAAGCTCTGAGAATCATTAGGTTTAGCCGAGACTTCTTTGGGTGAATTTGTCATGCAGGGTTGTTCTTTGCAGCTTTACTCACATGATCAGCAATTGTTTCCTGTAGTGCAAACAGGACAAGATCCAGCAGCCACACCCCTTCCCTGGGAATCTCAGCCCTGGCTGTCTCATTCCAGGATGTTTTCCGTTATCTCAAGAATGATCGTAAACCTCACCAGCTGAAAGAAAAACTTAGTCCTTTAATCAAAATTAAAGGGAAAAAAATGCTCCACTGCATTTGAGTGTGTGCTAGGGGGTGAGCTTTGTGTACTAGGACTACTGAGAAATTTAGAGCTTGGGCATTGGGGATTTAACTTCTCACCAGCAGTAATAGTGGGGGCAGCACTTTTTTGAGTTTCACTATATGTTCATTTCGTTGTCTTTCTTGTGAGGGGACATCTCCCCTGCTCCCTGTCCCCAACACATACTGTAGGTTGACGAGTGCAGGCTATGAGCTCTTTATAATTGCTCCAGCACAGCTCGTGGCACTTGGTGGACATTCAGGAAGTGTTTGTTCAATGAATAAGGGAGTGAATGGAGGCAGGAATTGTGTCTTATCCCTCATATTCCCTCCACAATGAGTGGGATCCAGGCCCACGGGGTAGGTGCTCGGGAAGCGCTAGCTGTGTGAATGAAATGTACCAGGCGGGTGCCTGGTGTGAATTCAGAAAGGGGACGGGGTAAAGCCAAAGAACAGTGAGAACATTGCCATTGCTCTGAGCTTAGAAGCCATTTAAATGAGTATCTGTTGCTTTTAGCTTATTGTTTGCTTAAAAACAAAACCTCAAGGGGACATTATTCAGTGCCATTTAACCTGGGGGCATGAAAAAATAGAGAAAACAAGATCTTAGTAAAAAATGAAATGCTCCAGTCAGATTTTCAAGTTTGAAAGAAGAGGGGAACAAGATGGGGAGAGGGTGAATTGGGTAAAGGTGGTCAAATATATGGTAGTGGAATAAGACTGGACTTTTACTGGTGAGCATGCCGTAGAGGATACAAATATCAAATTATAATGTTGTAAATCTGAAATTCATAATATATAACCAATTGTTACTCCAATAAATTTAATAAAAAATAATTAAAGTAAAGTTTGGGAGCATATGGCCTTGTGAAGTCTCACACTAGTGAAACAGCCTGACTATGAAATGTTGATTATGGTAGTTTCAGTAAAGTTTTCCCCCCAAAAAATTCCCTATTGCTTTCTTTTAAAACTTGGATTTCTTTATGATGCAAATAACAACAGATGGATGCCAGGGGAACACGGTGTAACCTGTGTGCCTTTTCCTCAGGTGGTGAACGCCGAAGGGGGCGTCGCCTTTCTGGACGCGGTGACTCCCATGGATTACTACCCTGGGTTAAATCTGGAAGGCTATCCTAACAGAGACAGCACCAAATACGCTGAAATTTATGGCATTTCGTCTGCTCACACTTTGTTGCGGGGGACACTGAGATATAAGGTAAGCGGCTGTGTTTCAGATGAAACGCGTTGCCTGTTCTGATGTGAGTGATGTGTACACGTCATTGTTACTAGTAATCAGAATAATTAAGATGTGGGCCACACTGGAGTCTGTGTCCGCAGGACTCTTGATTGAGAGACATTAGGAGACAGCTCAAAATATGTGAGCCAAAAGGGAACTTTAGACCCAGGAGGAGTGGGGGCGGGCAGAGGACTGGCTTCAGGGGTAATGAGTTTTGGGGAGTCAGGTGACCTTGCTGGGACTTGCTTTCTCTTCACCTCTCAGCTCTGCCTTCAGGGTTTGGCTGCAGTCCCAGGCTCCCAGGGCGGCTGGATGGTGGTAGCATCCCCACCCTCTTAGGTTCAGTGAGAATGAAAAGTGCATCTTTCAAAATCTAAAAATGTAATTTTGGTTTCATTAGTGCCTGAGGCCAGTGGGATAAAAGGTGCCAATCAGCTTTGCCCTCTGTTTTATGTCCCTTAAGCTGAAGATGTAGTCAGCATCACTTTTCCTAAAGCAACATCTTTTTTAAAAAAAATAATAATATATTGTTATTGATTTCAGAGAGGAAGGTAGAGGGAGAGAGAGAGAGAGAGAAACATCAAGGAGGAGAGAGAACCATTGACCCACTGCCTCTTGTATGCATCCTCCCCCCATCCCTTCCCACTGGGGATCGAACCTGCAACCAGGGCATGTGCCCTGACCGGAATCAAACTGTGACCTCATGGTTCATAGGTCAACCACTGAGCCATGCCAGCCAGGCCAAAGCAACATCTTTTTAACACAAAATGAGGTGTAGCTTCTAGAACAGCGGTTCTCAACCTGTGGGTTGTGACCCTTTTGGGGGTTGAATGACCCTTTTGCAGGGGTCGAATGACCCTTTCACAGGGGTCACCTAAATACATCCTTCATATCAGGTATTTACATTACGATTCATAACAGTAGCAAAATTACAGTTATGAAGTAGCAAAGAAAATAATTTTATGGTTGGGGGTCACCACAACATGAGGAACTGTATTAAAGGGTCACGGCATTAGGAAGGTTGAGAACCACTGTTTTAGAAGCATAAACACAAATGTTCATTACACATTTATTAATCACACAAGAGTAGTTACAAGTATGACCAGATTAAGACAATTTTATTGAAATAGTTTCCTAGGGCTATTATAACAAGTTACTACTAACTGGGTGCCTTAAAACAACAGAGTTTATTTTCTCATCATTCAGGAGGTCAGAAGTCTGAAATCAAAGTGTGGGCAGGGTGGGTACCTTCTGAAGGCTTTGAGAAAGAAACTGCCCCATGCCTGTGAGGCTTTCCATACCTTGGTATTTAAAATCACAACTCTGGCCCTCACCCTTCTGGCTCAGTGTATAGAGTGTCCGCCTGTGGACTGAAGGATCTCGGGTTACATTCCAGTCAAGGGCACATGCCCCGGTTGTGGGCTCAATCCCTAGTAAGGGGCGTGCAGGAGGCAGCCGATCAATGATTCTCTCTCATCATTGATGTTTCTCTCTCCCTCTCCCTCTCCTTTCCTCTCTGAAATTTACATATATATATATTTAATTTATATATATTTATATATATACTAGAGGCCTGGTGCACAAAAATTTGTGCACTCGGGGGGAGGAGGGGGGGGGTCCCTCTCAGCCTGGCCTGTGCCCTCTTGCAGTCTGGGACCCCTCGGGAGATAACGACCTGCTGGCTTAGGCCTGCTCCCGGGTGGCAGAGGGCAGGCCCAATCCCTAGGTGCAGCCCCTGGTCGGGCTCAGAGCAGGGCCAATTGGGGAGTTGGGGCGCCACCCCCTGTCATGCACAGAGCAGGGCAGATCGGGAGGTTGCGATGCCACCCCTAGTCATGCTCAGGGTAGAGCCGATTGGGGGGTTGGGGCATCGCCCTCTGTCACACTCAAGGCAGGGTCGATGGGGAGGTTGCGGCACCACCCCCTGTCACATACAGAGCAGGGCGGATCAGGGGGTTGGGGCACCGACCTCTATCACCCACAGAGCAGGGCCGATCAGGGGGTTGGGGCGCCGCCACTGTCACACTCAGGGCAGGGCTGATGGGGAGGTTATGGCTGTACCCCGTCACACACAGAGCAGGGCCCGTGGGGGGAGTTGGGGCGCCACACCCTGTCACACACAGAGCAGGGCCGATCAGGGGGTTAGGGTGCTGCACCCTGTCACACACAGAGCCGCAGGGTGATCAGGGGGTTGGGGAGCTTCCCCCTATCAGGCACAGAGCAGGGATGATCAGGGGGTTTGGGTGCTGCCCCCTGTCACGCTGATCCCGGTGCCGGGAGGCATATTACCCTTTTACTATATAGGATAGAGGCCTGGTGCACGGGTGGGGGCCGGCTGGTTTGCCCTGAAGGGTGTCCTGGATCAGGGTGGGGGTCCCCACTGGGGTGCCTGGCCAGTCTGGGTGAGGGGCTGAGGGCTGTTTTCAGGCTGGCGGGTGACTGAAACTCCCAACCTCTCCTTTATTTCTTTTTTTTTTATTCTGGGCCAGCTTTAGCTCTGAGGCTTGGCTCCAGCTCTTAGGCCTCGGCTGCTGAAAGCAGGTATCTGGTTTGTTTGGGTTCTATAATCGAAACACTGTTTCAACTCCAGCTCTGAGATCCCGGCTGGCTGAAAGCAGGTTTCTGGGGTTTTGTTTAGCTTCTGTATTTGTAACAATGTTTCAAACAGCAAGCTCAGAGGCCGGCAGCCGCAGGCGGGGAACGTTGGCTTCCTCCGTCACTGGAGCAAGCAAGCCTCCTGTTAGCTTCAAGCTGCCTGGCTGCCGGCCACCATCTTGGTTGGCAGTTAATTTGCATATCGCCCTGATTAGCCAATGGGAAGGGTAGTGGAGGTACGACTAATTACCATGTTTCTCTATTATTAGATAGGATTTATATATATGACTAAACTGAATTAGGTTCTTAAAAATAAATAAATAAAATCACAACTCTGTCATCCAGGATGCTTTCGATCCCCTTCCCTGTGTGAGGTGGTGCTGGTGGCATGCGTGTGTGAAGGGAATCACTGAGAAAGTGACTGTGAGAGCAGAGGCTAGTCCCATGGTGTCGGCTCATGAAGACTGCCTTCTGGTTTGCCTCGCTTCTCCTTGAGCTCTGTTTATCTTTAAAGAGAAGACAGCCACTACATCTCTTGCTCTTTAGAGTTGGCGGAATTTGTTGGAAGTTAGCATTTACTTCCAGCATTTCTAGTTCTATTTTATGTATATTTTTCTTGTGTCCTGAAATAGATTTTAAGCCCCTGGAGGGCAGGTACATGTACTGTCATGAATGGGATGTCCTCACTGGCCAGGAGTCAATTGTGGTGCCTGTGGTGACATCCCGAGGGGATCTAGGCACCTTGGGTGTTCCACATGCCTGGAAGCACAACAGAAATTCTAGTCTGGATTAAAGCCAGACCAGCCCCAGCTCGGGAACATTTCTTGATTCCTATTTAGAGAGTAGTAACTTCTTGGGGGAGGTGCAGGAATTAGGTTTTCTGTTAGCGTTAGATATAGCCGCTTGCCAAATGTGTAGACCCAGAAACAGAGGGTTTTAAGAGATTTAAGAACTGAACCCCGCTCTCGAGTGCATGGCTGGGAGCCAGGCGACCGAACCCTGGAGGATGGAAGACTTCACAGTGTTTATGTCCACGAGGGCCACCGTCCTGCGCAGTGTCAGTGACCCTTCCATAACCTGGCCATTCCCTTGGGTATTAGAGATGAGACACTGTCATCCCAGTGTGACAGGGACACCGCGGGTCTTAGGCACCTGCCCGTCACCTGTTGTCCTGGCAGACTCAGCTGGATCCCACCTTCCCCTGGGATCTTTTCTTAACTCCTTCTCCTGGACTCCCCTCCCCCACATCTACGTGAGGTCCCCTCCTCTGAGCGCCCACGGTCCTGTTTACCTCTGTCATAGCACTTAGAATATTCTACTGCAGTGTAGTCAACAGCAGTCATGTAGCTCTGCTCATTATGTACCAGGCATTTTTTGTTTGTTTGTTTGACTTTCTATTGGATTTCAGTTTCTTCGTGGGTGAGGACTGCGTTGATCATCTCTGTGGCCTCAGCCCCTAGCACAAGTGTGACACATGGGAGCAATTTGCTAAATGCTTCTTGGTGAATGAATACATACGATACATTGACTTCTAGAGATCGCCATAAAAATATATTTCTGAGATTAAGAAATATCTCAGTATTTGAGAAATTGGATGAAGGGATTCTAGAAGCAAGCTGGGATACTGCTTTTTTGTTTCTCCCGTTTGAAATATATTGCATTGGATAGGATCAAATAAATGTGAATTCTTTAATTAGTAACCTTTGAACAGTTTGAATAATACAACCTCTCTGAAATGTGAAAATTACTAGTTGGCCACACAGCAGTGAACTATCCGATGGCTACGGACACTTTGATATGTTAACATTTTATTGCTTCTTAAAACAATTTTACATTTTTCTCTTCTTCCTCCTGCTGCTTCTCCTCCTCCTCCTCCTCCTCCTCCTCCTCCTCCTCCTCCTCCTCTTCCACTCTTTCCCTCTTTCTCTGCCTCTGTCTCTGTAACTGCAGCAGATACAAAGCCCCTTACCCCCACCCCCCATATTTGCTCACAGCATAACATACAGTTATGATCTTCAATCACTTCATCATCATTCAGAATCTATTCATCCAGTCACTTGTTCTCTCAGCTTGCTGGTGAGATGGATAAATGGGTGAGGGCACATACACACCTACACACACACACACACACACACACACACACACACATTCTATACTACTGTTCAGCAGCTGAATAGAGAATTACAATTTGTGTCAAGTGCCATAACAGAGATATATACAAAATGCTACAGAGGAGAAGGGAGTGCCCATTTACCTAGGCCAGTGATGGTGAACCTTTTGAGCTCTGCGTGTCAGCATTTTGAAAAACCCTAACTTAACTCTGGTGCTGTGTCACATATAGAAATTTTTTGATTTGCAACCATAGTGAAACAAAGATTTACATTTTTGATATTTATTTTATATATTTAAATGCCACTTAACAAAGAAAAATCAACCAAAAAAATGAGTTTGCATGTCACCTCTGACACGTGTGTCATAGGTTCACCATCACTGATCTAGGGGCTCAGTAGGTTTGCTGAGCTTGATCTTAAGGGAGGAGTAAACATTTCCTTGGTGGAGAAGGGGCTCCCCATCAGGCGCAGGGGCAGTGTGCACAGAGGCCCAGGTCTCTGAAGAGCACCATTCCACTCGGGAAATGGTGAGTGGTGGAGATGATGATAGTGAGTTGGCTAGAAGGGCATATGGGGATGGATTTTATGTAATAGGCCAAGGACTTCAGACTTCTCCTGTAGATAATGAAGAACACACGAGGAATTTTTATCAGAGTTATGACATTTTAGAAAAATCTTTCTGGTCTACTTTCCCCCCTGCTCTGTATAGGCATTAGAATGGTGGCTCTTAATCATTAGAATGGATTACCTGCTTTGGGGAGCTCTTCTTAAAACGTCCTTCTTCCATTAGGAGAGAGAACAACTGTTCTATTGAATACTGTTTGCTGAACTGAAATTTGACACAGAAGGAAATTGCCTTCCTGCTGCCAGAGAATACCACTCGATGGCCCCAGAAACAGCAGTCAGCACCCCAGTCTCTCAAGGCCGCTTATGTAAACAGTGGAATTGTTGCTGACACTATTGATTTTGTTTGGAACCTGAAGGAGGCTGCATCCACAGGAGCCACGCAGATGACGCTTTCAGCCTGTGTTCTAAACAAGTTGTAAACACAGAGCCCTCTTTCCAAAAACACTTAAAATTGTTTTTTGAAGAGAAAATTTTCATGCACTGGTTAATCCTTCTCCTTGCAGGGATATGCTAAAGCCTTGAACGGACTGGTGAAACTGGGTCTTATAAACAGAGATGCATTTCCCGCACTTCGACCTGAGGCCAAGCCTCTCACCTGGGTGAGTAATTCCACAATGATATGCATTCTGACTGGTTAGGTTTGAACTTGGTTTGGGCCAGCTAAAGAGTCCATTGTGTGGCTTACCCGCAGCAAAGTAAACCCTCTAGCCCCAAAGGCCCCTTTCTGTTCACTGTTATGGGAGGATGGAGGCAGGATGGAGAGCTTGGAGGCTGACTCCGGGCCTGTTTCCTCAGTAACTTCTAGCACTTGGTGGCTCTCTCATTCCAGGAAGAGATGAACTTGTCCTCCGCACTGGGCTCTGGGCTCTGCCACTGGCCTACGTGGTGACCCAGTGAGAGGAGTTAAGTCTGGGCCTCCTGCACTGATAGCACAGGAGGGCTGCTGGCGGTATCACAGAACTGATTCCTAACCCGTGAATCCCAGCAATTCTTTCATTCGGCCGTTTGTAATCAAGCGTAATTTGAATTTTCAGTTCCCAAGTTCACCCCACATCTGTGTTGTATTAAAATCGATTAAAATTGGAAGATTTCCCCCCAGGTGGCTCAGTTGGTTGGGTGTTGTCCCGTGCATGAAAAGGTTGCTGATTTGATCCTGTGTCAGGACACATGGTTTCAGGCTCGAACCCCTGTAGGGGTCATGCAGGAGGCAGCCAATCAATGGTTCTCTCTCACATCGATGTTTCTCTCTCCCTTTCACTCTCTAAAAAAAAATCAATTAAAAAATATTTTTGAAAAATCTTAGAGGTTCAGTGTTGGAAGGGACTTTGGAGGCTTGGAACTAAATGTAAAGTAGAGAGAGCTTCCACTATCTGCTAGGAATTAACTTGTTACTCGCTGGTCATCCAACTTAATGTGCCCATATTCCAATAGAAATGCCAGAAATTTATCACAGGGAGAAAAGGATCAATATTGCCAATCTTTATAAGTCTCCCCAAAGAAACTTTGGTATTCTTGTTGGTCAATTGCTTTTTAATTCAGTTATTTTGTGTGTCTGAGAGTCTTTCCAATTCAAGTCTTACCATCCACAAATGTACTGGTTGGACAGAAGTGAATAAGTATCTATAGGGTGAACATGGGGGTGAGGCAGTTGCATTGGGAAGGTTGGTACAGGTATTCTTAGAGCTGGTCCAAGTATCTTGGTAGCTACAGTCTAGAGCAGCCGTGGGCAAACTACGGCCCAAGGTCCAGATCCCGCCCGTTTGAAATGAATAAAACTGAAAAAAAAAAAAAGACCGTACCCTTTTATGTAGTGATGTTTACTTGGAATTTATAGTAGTTCACACAAACACTCCATCCATGCTTTTGTTCCGGCCCTCCGGTCCAGTTTAAGAACCCATTGTGGCCCTCGAGTCAAAAAGTTTGCCCACCCCTGGTCTAGAGTAAGGATGGACAAACATTTTTTTAAAGACCAAATTAAAAATATATTTGGCTTTATGGGCCAGCGATGTCTGTCAGACTATTCAATTCTGCCATAGACAGTAGATCAACACATGAGCAAGTTTTACTAGTGATAAAACTTTTTACTTGCAAAACCAGGTGGTGAGCCAAATTTGACCTGTGAACCAGTTTGTTTTTCCTTAACCAGGGGTGGGGCCACTTGAATATTTATAATATCATGTGCGGGCCATACAAAACTATCAACTTAAAAATTAGCCTGCTATATTTGGTCAAACATTTAATTAACTCACCCCTTATGCCTTGGCAGGGCCAGACTGAATGATTTAGTGGGCCTTCTATGGCCCGAGGGCCGGACATTCCCCACCCCTGCAATCTAAAGCATAATTTTTCCCTTGAGAGACTGAAAAAACTCTTGTTTAGAAAGTAGAAAAAGCTATGGCCACTGTTTAAGTTTCCTTCTTTGAGATTTTATTATCTGCAAGGTCTTTTTCATCTCTGGAATCTACAAAATAACTTTGGTTGCTACTAGCAACCAAAGCAATAAGCCATTTCATTCTGGCCAAAATGGATGGCTGGAGGGTGAGGGGGGAATGGGTGAAAAAGTGATGGAGAGGATACGCAAAGACAGGATATGTGATGTCATTATGATACCATCTGTTTCGTACTGATTTAATGTTATGGCCCATTTTTATTGCTGAAATATCATTCTTGAATACCGTGCATTTATTGATGTGTGGGTGTGCAGACACATGTGTATGCACATGTATGCGTTACAGTTTACTATTTCTAATTTAATTTGGTGCATTTGAGGTCCAATGTCTTAACAAAATACTTTCTCAACTTGTTTATTCTATTAGGAACTTAGAGTTTTCATTTTTCTTCTTCTAACCAGAAAGAGCTCCTGTGTGATCTAGTTGGGATTCCGCCCTCCTCCACGCAGGACGCACTTAAGGAAGCTGTCTTTAAGAAACTAGGCGGAGACAGCACCCAGCTGGAGGCTGCTGAACGGTAGGCACCCACCAGTCAACGCAGAGCTAACTATTGGGTAGATGATCCCTTAATCCTTTTCCATCAAAGAAAGGTCAGGATAAAATCAAACGTTTTACATTGCCTTTGGCTAATTTGCTGCTCTAGTGTTGGCCTGTTTTAGAGAGATTAACATATACCATGTTCATGTGGGGGTGAGATGTCGATTGAGAGAGAAATTCAATGGCAATTATAACTTGGGAAATACTTATTCTGAGACACTTTACTACTCAGTACTCAAAACAGGTGGGATTTTTTTCTCTCCTCTGGAGAATCACCCAGTCGTTTTCCAACTGTTTTAAAACATTTGTTCACACAGTGGTGGCACATTCTGCTGTCATCCTTAATGTGGGAGAACGAACCCGCGAGAGAATCTCATAAAAAGCTTTGCAATAGCGTGAATTTTCAATGTGTTAGTTCTGCTCCAGACAGTGCTGCCTGGGAGAGTCTGGGGATGATTCTAACGGTTGTAACATTACTGTTGTTATTATTATTTTACATTTTAGGAGAGTCCTATGCCTTGAACTGTCATTTTGTGATTATTCCCTTCAAGGTGAAATCCAAGGAGTGCTCCCTTCTGTTTCCCAAGTGGGAATATGCAAGGACTTGTACTAACGCAGCCATCTCTTGTGCTCCTCAGGTTGGGCTTACTTGGTGATGAACAAGTCCCTCGGGCAGAGTCTGTTGTGGATGCGCTTTCCAAGTATTTGGCCATGAAACTTTCCTACGGTAAGCCATTGGCTATTAGCTGAACATCTCAGGAGAAGAAACATACGATGTAGTCAGTATAACCGGCAAATTATGTTAGGGGGCAGGAGCCAAGCAGTAGGAATGGGGTAGTATGATATGAGGGAAAGAGCTCTTGACTTTTTTCAGAGGGAAAATTGAGAGAACTGTAAAATAAGAATGAATTTGGGCCCAGCCAGTGTAATTCAGTGGTTGAGCATCAACCTATGAACCAGGAGGTCACGGTTCTATTCCCAGTCAGGGCACTTGCCTGGGTTATGGGCTCGAGCCCCAGTGAGGGGCATGCAGGAAGCAGCCGATCAATGATTCTCTCTCATTGTTGATCTTTCTTTCTTTCTTTCTTTCTTTCTTTCTTTCTTTCTTTCTTTCTTTCTTTCTTTCTTTCTTTCTTTCTTTCTTCCTTCCTTCCTTCCTTCCTTCCTTCCTTCCTTCCTTCCTTCCTTCCTTCCTTCCTTCCTTCCTTCCTTCTTTCTTTCTTTCTTTCTTTCTTTCTTTCTTTCTTTCTTTCTTTCTTTCTTTCTTTCTTCCTTTTTTCCTAATGTTTTTATTGATTTCAGAGAGAGAAGGGAGAGGGAGAGAGAGAAACATCCATGATGAGAGAGAATCATCCATGGGCTGCCTCCTATAGGCCCTCCACTGGAGACAGAGCCCACAACCCCACCTGTGCCTGGAGATGGGATCAACCGTGACCTCCTGGTTCATGGGTCAGTGCTCAGCCACTAAGCCACACCTGCTGGCTCTTTTTATTTTTTAATGGGGCTACTGGGAAATTTTAAAATACATACTTTGCTCACAGTCTATTTCTGTTGCACAGTGCTGCGCTATAGGTTAAAGAATTCCGGATTCAAGTCTCTAGCCTGCACCCCAGCTGGAGTTACAGATCCATACATAGTTCAGCTATCTAAGTGGTGCCTGTCTAATGATCATCTCTAATGCAGAACTCTTCATTTCCACACACACATCCTCACCCCAAACCTGTTCCTGCCCAATCTGACCCTTCTCAGTGAATGACCCAAGCATCCTTCATTGTTGATGTTTCTCTCTCTCTCCCTCTTCCTTCCTCTTTCTCTAAAATAAATAAAAACTTTTTTTAAAATAAAAAGAATGAACTTGGGTAATATGTAAAAAGAAAGTATTATTAGTTTTACTTTTAATTTTTAGCTCATTTGGAAAAACTGCAGGAGCATTTTTGAGAGAAAGTGGATGGCCGTTGAGGCAGAGCCCTCATGCCTATACTCGGCTGTAGTGATGGCACCTGGATAGCAGACTGTTATTCTAGTCATCATTCCCTTGAGTTTTCCAATGGGTCTCTGAGCTACAAAGCAGTATGGCTAGTTGTCTAGGAACCATATCTAAGGGGAGGGAGACTCATGAGAGCAAAAGGGCAGTAGCAGGAGAGGAAATACAATATTGGGGTTGTAATGACGGTGGCATTTTATAATGTCTGCTTACTTACTTTAAGGTCCTGGAGAGAAAGATATGATTGTGATGAGAGACAGCTTTGGAATCAGACATCCGTCTGGGCATTTAGAAAATAAAACTATTGATCTTGTGGTTTATGGAGACATCAATGGCTTTTCAGCCATGGCTAAAACTGTGGGGTTCCCCACCGCTATGGCAGCCAAGATGTTGCTAGATGGTAAGTTCTTTCATATCCTTATCATCTTCAAGTCATTCGGTGCCTGGGCATCCAATAGCTATTCTTGAGTATGACACGGCGTTCACTAAGTGAGCCATCTCAGAAGATCCAGGCGCGGGCTGACTGGGAGTGACTCCGTGGGAGTGACAAACATGGGTTTTGGCGTTAGCACCGCCTTCTCTCCCAGCTCAGTCACAGATGAGGCTGAGCGATGAGGTGCAAGTTACTCAGCATCTCTGAGCCAGAGTTCCCTCATCTTCAAACTGGGGATCGTCATCGCCGATTCATAGGGTTGTTGTGATGCTAAAGTGAAATAATACGTAAAGCTCCTACCACATGGCGGGGCCTCCAAGCAATGTGAACTCCCTTTCTTTCTTTCTTTCTTTTTTTTTTATATTTGGGAGGTTGTAACACTGAAATAGCAAAGGGCATTCACTTCCAGGTCTTCCAACATAGAGACCAGGTTTTATTATTTTTTTTAATTTTGTTTTTTGCTGTGAAGCACTCGCTTTATTGAGACCATGTTTTATTAATCTTCATGTCTCAGTATGTTATGAGTACTCAATAAATATTTTGAACAGAATGAATTCAAATTTTAACTCTTCACTCTTCCCTGAAGATCATGTATAAGTTCAAGTAAGCATTACCTCTGAACACAATGCCCCATTTGGCCCATGTGAAAGTGTGAGGAGAGTAGAAAACATCAAAGCATATCAATGTCAAATGATGAGAAGATGTATCTAGAATAGCATCTCAGCTAATATCACGTTAAACCATGTACTTAGTTATTGCGGAACAAGGGTGATGACGTGATGAAGGATGGGGTAATAATGGCCTTTAAGGAATGTGTCCAGACTCACTGTTTCAGCAATAGACACCCATGCCCACATAACCAGGTGGGCTTTAATTCCTTCTGTTGGGTATTATGCTTTTAAATAAAATGAAATAAGCAAATAAAGCAGCCAGTTAGATTTACTTTACTTTCTTATTTTACTTTATTCTCTGATTGTCTTGGCAGGGGTTAATGCAGTCAAGTGTATAAATTCTGACACTATCCCTAAGTCCAGTTGTGTTATTAATCTAAAATTGATTAAGTAATAATTTAGTAGGGGACATTTAAGCAGCTATTTTAAAAATGTTTAGGCCTCCAATAATTCATTGACTCTGACTTAACTGCTATATGGAGACCCTTGCTGCAGAAATTAGCATTTAATACCACCTTTAAAATGGTAACTACAAATTAATTTTCTTTCAGGTGAAATTCATGCTAAAGGCCTAATTGGACCCTTTTCAAAGGAGATCTATGGACCAATATTGGAGCGAATTAAAGCAGAAGGCATTATCTATACAACACAGAGCACAATCAAACCTTAATTGAGAATTATATTTTATCTTCCCAAGCAATACAGCTCTGAACATTTGTGCAACAAACATGTTTGCTACAGTACTATTTTAAAGTATAAAACATATATTTTGATTGTCATTACAATGATGTTTTTGAAATATAAATCTCTATTTTCTTATGCAAATATTTGGAACAGGATATGCCAGTAATTACCAGAGAACTTTAATAATCCTATCATGTATTTTTTCACGTGTGTGTAAAAGTGATGATGATTGTATTATTTGTTAATTTATTGTGCAACTGTTTTCCTACAAGAATATATTTTCCTATATTCAGCAGATGAAGTTTCATCTTTTTAGATAGAAAATATTTCCTCAACATCACAGAAATGCAAAGGATCCTAAAAGACTACTACAATGATATGCCAACAAATTGAAAAACCTAGAAAAAATGGATAAATTTTTGGAAGCATACACCTTCCAAGACTGAGTCATGAAGAAATAGAAAATCTGAGTAGACCAATTATAGGTAATAAAATTGAATCAGTAAATTAAAAACTTCCCCGAAAGTCCAGGATCTGATGGCTTCCCAGGTGAATTCTACCAAACATTTAAGAAGCATTAACACTTACCTTTCTCAAATCATTCCAAGAAATTGGAGAGGAAGGAACACTTCCAGACTCATAGGAATAGATTGAGAGTCCAGAAATAACTCATATTTATGGTCAATAGATGATTGAAAAGGTTACTAAGACAATTTACTAGAGAAAAATAGTGTTTTTATCTATTGGTGCTGGAACAACTGAATATCTACATGCTTAGAAATGAAGTTGTACCCTTACCTCACAGCACATATAAAAATTAAGTCAAAGTGAACCAAAGTCCTAAATATAAGAGCAAACACAATAAAACTATTAGGAAAAATTATAGGCATAAATCTTCATGACCTTGGTTTTATGGCAATAATTTCTTAAATAAATGAAACCAAAAGCACAAGAAACAAAAGGAAAAGAAAATTGGACATCATCAGAATAAAAAACCTTTGTGCTTCCAAGGGTACCATCGAAAAAGCAAAATGACAATCCACAGAATGAGAGAAAATGTTCGCAAATCATATATCAGGTAAGGGAGGAACTTGTATTTAGAATACATAAAGAACTACTATAACCCAATAAAAAGACAAAGATCCCAAAGTAAAGAAATGGACAAAGGATCTGAATTGCCAGTTCTCCAAAGAAGATAAACAAAAGGCCATCAGCACACACAAAGATGCTCAACATCATTAGCTATCAGAGAAATGCAAATCAAACTTACAATGAGGCATCACTTCATACTCACCAAGATAGCTGTAATAAAAGCATGCTGGTGAGGATGTAAAGACATCGGAAGCCCTCATAAAGGCCTGATGGAAATGCAAAATGGTGCCGTTGCTTTGGAAAACAGTTCAACGCAAAGGCTGAACATAGTTACCATATGACCCAGCAATTCCACTCTTAGGTATATACACAAGAGAAATGAAAACATACTATGTCCATGCAAACTTGTAAAGAAATGTGTGTAACAGCATTATCCATGATAGCCAAAAATGAAAACAATCCAAACGTCAGTCAACTGATAAATGCATAAACAAAAGGTGGTGTATTCATACAATGGAATATTTGACAATAAAAGAATACATGAATTACTAATACAGGCTACAAGATGGATGGACCTGGAAAGCATGGTGCGAAGTGAAAGAAGCCAGACAGAAGAGGCCACATAGATGATTTCATTTATATAAAATGTCCAGATTAGTCAAATCTGTATATAGAGAAACTAGATTAGAGGTTACTTACAGTTGGAGGGGAGCAGAAGTGACTACTGATGAGTTGGGGGTTCCTTTTTGGGGTGATGAAAATATTGTACAGTTGATTGTGGTAATGGTGGACAATTCTGAATATCCTAAAAAAATCACTGAGTTATATGCTTTGAATATACATTGTATGAGATTGGAATTAGATCTCAAGTTGTTATAAAAGAGATTCGATTACAAATAAAACATTTGTTGGCTCCTTGGGATAAACATTATATATAACTAATAAAGATTTTATAATTAGTTATACATATAAACTAAATACCTGTTTGACTTTCACTGACTGTGCTCATATCCTGGCATCTAAAACTAATTCCACCCTTGAAATAGCAGAGATTAGATGTGGAGTATATGAAAGTCGAGAAAGCATCTATGCTATTTGAAAGGATCAAAGTTGATTTAAGGCCGGGTCCTACCTATCACAAATATGTACGATATGGAGAGCAATAATCTGTTAATAAGTAAAGACATTCTGTTATGGAAGTTTTTACCTCAGCATTGAGTTTAACAGATTGAATTTGGAAATAGAACTTGATTTCACCCCCAACCTTGAAGAGTGCCCTGATGGAATGGGAACCAGGGAACTAGCACCTTGCGTGGGAGTGGGAACTTGTTGAGATCTCGATGTAATTAACTGCTTTAGGTCTTATGATAACAGTGATAAAGGGGATGTGATCGCAGGGCAGGTTTAATGTCAGCGCTAGAAAAGGAAATGTCAGTAAGCTCCAGTAAAGACATTGGCTTTCAGTAACAAACTTTCCAACAGATATTTCGATAATAAAGATGGTGGTGGTAGGATCTGGGGATGAATGGATAGCTTATAGTTAATAAGCATATGACTCTATCAGAGGGTCAGGAAACTTGTATGGTAAATAAATATTTTAGGCTTTGAAGGCTAAGGGGGGTCACAGCTGCTATTTTCTGCCTTTGTAGTGTGCACGCAGCCATTGATGGCACCTAAATGAGTGGACATGATTGGTACCATTAAAACTTTATGAAAACAGGTGATGGGCCGACTTGGCCCTTGAGCCATAGTTTATGAACCCCTGGTCTAACCATGTTGGTAGGCTTAATGTCCACATCTTCCAGATCTTTCTACCTTTTTGGCCTCTTTCAGATTCTATTTTCTATTGTCCATTTTTCCTTGTCCTAGACCCTTGAGATAGTAGACCCTGGGCCTCTGAGGAGCACTGTGATTAGTTGTCCAATATGCTATCTGTTTTCTTCTATATGAAATGAGGATAACAGAGACTCACAGGATGGTTATAAAGGTTAATGAGAGAACAAAAGCCTGTTACCTAGTAGATGTTCCAAAAGATTAGCATTTCCTCTTTAGCAATAACATTTTTGCCTGAAGTTTATGTTAAAGTTAATGAGATTTTAGCTTTGAGGTGTTTTTTTTTTTTTTTTCTTCAATCTTTTGGATAACTTTGGAGGACTCCTCAAACATCCATGCTGCTTAAATGAACTATAGATGTATTTGCTCCACAACAAGAATCTTAAAGTGGTCATAGAGTAGAAAGGACCAAAATAATAATTTGGCCAGGCCTCTGATGTTGCAGAAGAGAAAATGTGTCTTACAAAGTTAAATGACTTGAAATCTCTGTTATTTATATCACATACTAGGGGCCCAGTGCACGAATTCATGCACCTTGGAAGAAACTATGGGCCGCAAGGCTACAGTGGGCACAGGGGTGGGTCACGGCCCATCCTCTACACCTCTACCCAGCCCCTCCCACCGCAGCCCCAGTCCCCTCCCTGCTGGCAGCCCCGCTCTCACCGCTGCCACTTGTACCTGCTGATGGCGCCAAGCGATCAGGACTGAAGCTGGTGCCAGCAGCAGGTGTGAGCAGAGGCTCTGGCGCCGGCAGTGGGTGTGAGTGGGGCTGTCGCCGGCAGCGGGTGCGAGAGGCAGCTGCTGGCCCCGATCGTCCCTCAGGAGCAGGGGGAGATGGAGAAGCCTCTCACACCCACTGATGGTGTGCTGTCAGCAGGTGCCAGAGGCGGCTGCTGGCCCCAGCAGTGGGTGTGAGTGGGGCTGGCACCCGCAGCAGCTGTGAGCGCTGGGCGGGACCGTGGTGCAGTGCGGGAACAAAGAATTTTCAGTAACCACCGAGGCTCGCCCAGATGACAGCAACTGGCGCCCTTGCTCACCTGCTTCACCATCCTGCTGCAGCCGATGCCCACCATCTTCCGTGTATGCCCCTTGGTGGTCAGCGCACATAGCGACCAGTTGTTCAGTCGTTCCGTTGATTGGTCTATTTGCATATTAGGGCCATATATATATATATATATTTCTATGTGTTCCAGCTTGCTTTCTGGGGATTTTTCATTTTCTTTCTGAGCATCCTTGTTACTGATGGTACTCATGGTTATTCGTGGCATTTGCTGGTCTCCTTTGCCCAGGCATGTATGGATGTCTATATTAATGGCCCTTTTCTAGCAGCTTTTTCTGAAGAGGTCTTTCTACTATTTTTAAGAAGATGTTGCTAAATCCCAAGATTTTTACCTCTGTTATCTCCCAGAGCTTACTGCCACAGCTTCTGTAAGACAGTACAGCTACACTGCTTGGGGGTGGGGTTTGTTTTGCCCTCACCATAATGGCAACCCCAGGCCTTCGTGGGGACCCGCCCCAAGGACCTGAACTGGGGATCAATCACAGAGGGAAGCAGCACTTATACTGCAATAACTTTTAGTTTCCAGGTAATGTGCTCCTTTACTTGACACCAAGGGCAACGGGAGACGAGTGTTGGGAGTCCAAGGGGCAGCAGGGCTCTGTAGTTCCATTTTTTTGTCTGAAATTCCAACGCCCAACAACAGACAGCCATGCACAGAACCCCGTGCCCTGTCAGTCATCTGCTGGCTCACTGTTCACTCTCCTTGCCCTGCTGGACTGCCCTCTGCAACTTTCTGCTCCTTCATGCCTAAGGCAGTGCCTGCCATCTCCAGCTTCCTCCCCTCATCTTTCTGTTTATTCCCGGTTGTCCATCTTTAAATGCTTCAATTGGCGGGTCTCTCGAGCATGCCTCTGTATTGAGTAGGGAATTCTTTGTTGAATTAGAGTTGGTTAACTTGCTGAAATTTCAGTGGGAGAAGCCAAGGGAATCTCTCACGCTGCCATTCCTCTGACATCACTCTTGTTTTTTTTTAGGAAATGATAACCTTAGAAAAACTTGTTCATTATAATTTAACGACAAGGATGTCTAGATTCTTTAAACTGGTGTAGTGTGCTTCATTTACATGCCTTAACATTTAATACCACCTACTCACATGCCAATATTGTGCCAATGAGGTTACCTCTAATGTACCAGAATATTTTACAATTCACGAGTGAATAATATTAAATCATTTTAATTTTTATAACAAAAGCTTTTCTTTATTTTGACAAATGTGTAGATTTTCTTTTCCACTTTTTCTAAAAAGTTAATTTCAATTCAATAAATGCTTAGTATGTCTGATTCTGTGTGCTATTTGTGAGTGGGATTTAATTCTAAGAAAATATTTTAAAATGTTTCTGCTTTTAAAGAGATCTTATTTTCCATGTTTTGTATAGTAGATAACTGGTATGAGTCTTTTTAAGTACTAACAAATTAGGGGGATTCAGATCAGAAATATAAAAATTAAGTAAGATCCTTATGGTGTGATACTAAGTAGCATATACATGTATTAAATGTTTGTATTCATTTTATATGAAGAAGCAGTTGCCATAAATTCTCAGGGAGTATAATACTGGAAGGATGGAATTTATGGTTCTGGTGCATTTAACTAAATAGCTGGATTATGTTCATTCTTAATACTTTCATGAGGGCACAGTTTCCAGTATCAAAGCAGGCTGGTTACCCATGATTCCCTATTTTGTTGCACTTGGGCTCCCCACAGCTGGTGGGTCCTGCTGATTTACCTTCACCTAAGTTTCCAAACCAGCTTAGCTTGTCCCTGACTGGCAAAGCTAACTCTCAGTTTGCTTTTCAACTAAAATTTCTCAACATTTCTTGGTATGTGGTGCCCTTAGCTTCCCGGTAACATTTTCCTAGCTCCGCTAAGCCAAAAGACATACATAATGGTTCCTTTTATTACGTAATTAGGTCCACATAATTTCAGGTTAGTAGTTGTGCAGTGTCAGTACGTGTTACTGTGTTGTCCTCAAACATGGGAAATTCTGTGAAGTCTCTGTGTGTCTCAGTGCAGTTTGGAATCACAGTTCCACCAGATCCACCTTTTTCATTTCCATCATCTCAGCAGGACCCTGCCCACCATTCTCAGTCACACAGGCTCTGGCACAACACTCCACGGGCAAATGCAAGTTGATGGCAATACTTATATTTATTTTTGCAATCCCTTCAATAAACCATTTGAACAATGTTGGGTAAGGTGTTATTTTCATAAAAACATATTCTTTCAAAACAAATGTATTTCTATTTTCCATAAAAGTTAAAATTACATGCTAAAACAGAGTTAACCACTGAGATAACATGGAACAATATCAGGAGACTTATAAAGCAAGACCAGACAAGGAACTATATCATTAAACTAAGCAATGACACAGAACTAGAAAACCGACTCAGTATTAAAATATAAAAATCTACGATTATAAATATAAATTTGGTCCATGGAGACACTAGAGCAGTATTTACAGTAAGTAGAAGATTATTTTGTACTTTAGGTGAATACTGCAGTTGTAAAATGTTGAATATCATAAGGAGCAGAGCATTTTATTTACAGTCTACTGTATTAAAAGTTATATTTCCAGCAAACCTGTTGCTTGCTACAAATACAGCTAAAAATTTGACACTAAAACAACATGTTTTCTGTAGTTTGGAATTCTTAATATCTATAAATTGAAAATTTCTGTTAAAATCAATACAAAAAACACCCTAATTCCATTCTTAGAAATACTGTAAAATTCAATCATTTTAGTTTAAGCACAATAAGTGAATTACAAGAAGTTCTGCAAAAAGGCACACATTGTTAATAATATAAATTTGGCAGCAGAATCCTATGTCATGAAAGTTACTGTCAGGTAATGGGAAAGAAAACAGGGAACAGAAAAATGGATTTTCTGGTCTAATTTGAGATAGGGAGTTTTGTCACCCCTCTCTGTGCTAAACTAAAGACTCTAAGCTCTCGGCTATATTTCCGTCGGGCAAGGCTGCGCCGTTACTGTCCAGAGAGGTGGATGGATTCTCTTCCTGCCTCGTGCTCACAAGGCTGAGGACTGCTTTGTAGAGAAACTGATACTGCTCCTAGGAAACAGAGAATGGGAGTTACAAACAGAAGCTCAGTGAAGACATCCATCTGTAAACGGAAGGAATACTTTTAGTGACACTTGGGCACTGTCCATGGAAGAGCTCTGTGCTAGGGGCTCTGTGATACTCAGCAAAGGCACACAATCTATATGAATGTCTTCTTCTGATGACATTTAAAATAGCTTTTTAATTGCCCTAGCCAGTTTGTCTCAGTGGATAGAGCATCGGCCTGCGGACCGAAGAGCCCCAGGTTCAATTCCGGTCAAGGGCACGTACTTCGATTGCAGGCCCCTCCCGGGTCTGGGCCTTGGTTGGGCATGGGCAGGAGGCAACCAATTGATGTGTTTCTCTCACATCGATGTTTCTCTCTCTTTCTCTCTCTCTTCCACTCTCTCTAAAAATCAATGGAAAAATATCCTCTGGTGAGGATTAAAAAAACACACAACTTTTTAATTAGCTAATATTCATTGTCCTAGAACCGTGGTCGGCAAACTGCGGCTCGCGAGCCACATGCGGCTCTTTGGCCCCTTGAGTGTGGCTCTTCCTAAGCCTTAGGAGTACCCTAACTAAGTTAATAACAATGTATCTACCTATATAGTTTAAGTTTAAAAAATTTGGCTCTCAAAAGAAATTTCAATTGTTGTACTGTTGATATTTGGCTCTGTTGACTAATGAGTTTGCCGACCACTGTCCTAGAAAATTGGTCCACACACATTGGCTTATGGTAAGCACTCCGTCCTTATTCATTTACTTCATGGAGTCACTGAGAAGGCGATGTGACAGGGTTCCATCTGTGACTGGTCAACTTGTGTGTAGCTCTCTGGCATGGGGCACCTGTAACCCACTCCCAAATAAGGTGCTCATTCTCCGTTCTCTAGTTGTTATGGAAACCAGTGGATTTCTTTATTAAGGGGGAGGACTCCACGTCAGTCAGCTGAGACACCCATGCAGAATGCAGGCCTTTCCCAAGATCCACTTATCCGGTATTCTTCACACTCTCCCCACCTGACCGCGCCTATCCCTGCTTTACCAAAGGTGAGCGAGCGTGTGCCCTGCTGAGGTTTCAGAGTAGAGACACAGTAGAATAGGTAGCTTTCCTCTTACAGATGCTGGTGTGGTTGTGGGGGGTAGGGGAAGGCAGCTGCAGAGAAAGTGAGTTGGGGACTAACATCATAGCAAACCATCCTTAGGACCACACGGGAACTGGTGCCCTATTGAATGCATCCTCAAGATGGGTGAAAGGACTACCTCTGGAAAGCAATTCCCTACAGGACAAGCTTGGTACAACCCAACGGATCTGAATGAGATGTTTAATAGGGGCTCCTCTGAGGTGCAGGTATGCAGGGGTTACCTTGCCTTTGGCCAGTGGGTTTGAGCTGTAGCTCAAAAAATGGACCTTTTCTAAGTCCCTTATACATGCACAGACCACATAAGCTTCTCCCATTGGGCCACTTGAACTAAGTTCCCTATCGTCTTTTCAGCCCATATTTCTACAATAAAAACTTCCAAATTATTTCAGTGTTGAAACCAACTTCTCCAGATGTGCTGTATCTCTGTTTTGATCATCTGAGTCTCTTTTTCCAAGAATTAGCTGTTGTTAATTTCAGAAATTAAATTTCACTTGAAGGAAAAGTAAAAACTTCAAAAGTTTAAGACTTTTGGGTGTGTCTTCTGACGGTTCTCTGAGCTGGGCAGAACTTGAACTCTGGAAACGTAGCTATTTATTTTTGTTGGATAAATCAGGGTGTTGGTGCTTCTACTGGGGATATTTTGCAGAATTACAATAAATCTTGTAAAAAAAAAAGCACACATGTGATTTAAAATTTTTAGCCATAAATTTTCTAGAAGAAAAAATGTAAATGTTTCTTATTTATAGTTCCAGTTATATGGATTGGTGACAGAATAACTTGTAATTCAGGCCGAAAACTACATCTAATGCTGTCAGTCAATGTGGCCTTTTTTGATGTAGGATAAAATGATGCTGGCAGCCTCTAGGAAGTAAGTAGTAGCAGTGAGAAGTTTGCTTCATTGCTTTGTTACTTACGATGTCAGCAAAGACTCCTGGCCTCATCAGATTAATCATCTTGGCTACCTGGTAGACATCCACGGAATTTTCTTTTTCTAGTTGGTGCATAAGGGTTGCCAGAGCACAGAAAGTTCCTGCTGTCACTCCTCCGTGCCTTGAAGCAAAGGAGAGGGACAGACTCCATTCAGATTTATCAGGCTTTCATATTTGGGACTCACAGACAACTTTGCCCTAAGAACACTGAGATTTCTAATGAATTAATTTGCTTATACGAGGAGCTAGCAATAAATAAGAATGCTCTAAGGTTATAATATGCATTACATATAACATGTATATAATATGTAATTCCAGCACACACATTTTTTTATTTGCTTATAGCAAAAACCTGGAAAGACCTATTGGATAAAGATCTGTTTCTGGTAAATAAAAAATATATCAATTTTACTCCTATTCCAAGAAAGTTCATGGCTGAGAAATGTCTCTGATTAGCACCTGTAAAAATTCAAATGCTAAAACAAGTCATCAGCCCTAGCCAGTTTGGCTCAGTGGATAGAGTATTGGCCCATGGACTGAAGAGTCTCAGGTTTGATTCCAGTCAATGGCAAGTACCTCGGTTGCTTGCTTATCCCTAGCCCTGGTCAGGGCATGCACGGGAGGCAACCAATCAATGTGTCTCTCTCACATGGATGTTTCTCTCTCTGTGTCTCTCTCTCTCCCTTCCACTCTCTCTAAAAATCAATGGAAAAATATCCTCGGGTGAGGATTAACTATAAATCAATCAATCAATCTGGACCATCACACAAAGGGCTCTTGGCATCCATTGCAAGAGTGCATTTTTGTGATCACACACCCATCTCCTGCCTTCAAGGGGAGCTCCAAGAGAAGTGAAAAAAAATTCCGTGTTCACCTTGTCTGTAAGAAGCAGATAATCCACCCACACTGAATCACTACATTGGCCCAACGCATTAGGTGAGTACAGAGACAGCAGAAATCCGAGTACACCGAGGGGATGCTCAGGCACAACTTGATTTTGAGTGTGGAACTTACTCATCGTGGACAATCATGGGCCCATCCCTGCTGGCAGCTTCTTCTTTGATAAGACTTAGAAGTTCAAAAGTTTTACTAATGGGGCTATCTGGATTTGGCCACTTGGGACACTGAAAATGCCTCACTTCCAGTACATAATCATCCTATAACAAGAAAGAAAAAAATCATGTGTTTAAAAGAATCAGATGGGTTACTGAGTAGAATAAGTGAGGAAAATCAGAAACCACAGGAAGGTGATGAAAGCCAACAGCACGCACAAGCGAGCAGCAGCAGTGTCAGCCTGTCCTCCACAGAAGAGAGATGCTGCTGTGAGGCCACGCTGGTCACATACAGATGCATCTCTTTCTTATTCTAACGATAAACCTCATTTGTGGGATTATGCCAATCAAACCATGAAAGTATGTGCAAAAGATGTGTCTGTGATGCTAAATTTAAACTTACAAAAAGAAATCTTCAGTGTTAAAATTTATTTCAAAAATATCGTAGACTTTTTCAGTACCAGTATCACTCAGGTTTAACTAAGGGGAAAAGAGACAGCAGGACACTGGGGAAGATGCTGGCAAGGAGGGTGGTGTTTGTTTCAACCTGGTCCCAGTTCTGATTCTTGCTTAAGTGACCAAGCAACCTGTGTGACTTTAAATCCCTTACACCTCAGACCTCCCGGCTCCTGAAGTGTATGCAATCAAATGTTACGTTTAAAAACAAGCAGCAGATGCCCAGCCGGTGTGGTTCAGTGGATAGAGTGTTGGCCTGCGGACTGAAGGGTCCCAGGTTCGGTTCTGATCAAGGGCATATGCCTGGGGTTGCGGACTGAATCTCCAGTGGGGGTGTGCAGGAGGCAGCTGATCAATGTTTCTCATTATTGATGTTTCTATCTTTCCCTCTCCCTTCCTCTCTGAAATCAATAAAAATATATTTTAAAGAATAATTAAAAAACAAATTAAAAAAGCAGCAGAACCAACATTTTATATGGAAGTGCAAAAGTCCAAAATATCCAAGATACAACTGAAGAAGATAGTCAATATAGGAAACTATCTCATTAGCTATCACAAGGTCTTATAGCCTATAAAAATGAACAAGACCCTATAGTTTTGGCAGAGGCATGAACAAAGAGACCAATATAATACATAGATATCCAAGAAACAAGCCCATACATATACGAGAGAAATCTGATTTATGACTGAACTGGTATTGCTGATCACTAAATATGCTGGGACAATGGTTATCCACATGGAAAATAAGGAAATTGGACTTTGCCTCACAAAACATACAAAATGTCAATTTCAGGTGGAGCTATAAAACATTTAGGAAAAAGGGTAAAAAGATGATTTTTCAAGGTAAAAATGGATTTTTTAAAAAGGCACCAGATGATTTCCTTATAAAAGTAACAAGAGCCTGGCTGGCATGGCTCAGTGGTTCAGCATAGGTCAACCTACTAGTATAAACCAGGAGGTCACGGTTTGATTCCCGGTCACGGCACATGCCCGGGTTGCGGGCTCAATCTCCAGTAGTGGGTGTGCAGGAGACAGCTCATCAATGATTCTCTCTCATCATTGATGTTTCTATCTCCCTCTTCCTCTCCCTTCCTTTCTGAAATAAATTATATATATATTTAATTTACTAAAACAATTCTAGTTCACTGCACATTTTCAAAGCACTTCTTCACATATCAGCTCATATATTCCTGGACAGCAATGTGTTAGTTTACTAGGTAATATGTTTCCCATTTTACTTAAGAGAATTCAAGGTAAAGTTAACACATGAGAATAAGGATTGATTCAACTTTTTTTACTTTGTTTACTTTCAACTTAAGTTCTATCAGCAACTGTTCTGAAGTAAAAGATAAATCGTTGTTTTCCTGTGTGTGTAGAAGTCAGGAACCCTGTCATTTAGTGATAATTAAGTATTTAATGATTCTACAAGATTTTGAAAATGAAAGTGACAAGTAAAGTAAAACTATTTAGGTAATCTGTCTCAATTTGTAAGAAATTGGTTTCCTTCTTTTTATTGCTGGAAAAGATCCTTAAAGAACATATATTTAAATGTGCTTGCCGAAGCCGGTTTGGCTCAGTGGATTGAGCGTCGACCTGCGGACTGAAGGGTCCCAGGTTCAATGCCGGTCAAGGGCATGTACCTGGGTTGCGGGCACATCCCCAGTGGGAGATGTGCAGGAGGCAGCTGATCGATGTTTCTCTCTCATCGATGTTTCTGACTATCTCTCTCCCTTCCTCTCTGTAGAAAATCAATAGAAAATATATTTAAAAAAATAAATGTGCTTAAGATGAAAAGTTTGTCATTTAGGTTATATACATACCTGTGTAGCTTCTAAGATAAAATCTTGAATTAAAAGTTTTTCTTCATTAGACAGACACTTGTGTTCTTCAGCCATAAGAGTGACCTTAAAGCTTTCACAATTTATAGGCTCATCTTTATTTGGCCAATAAACAAATTCATCTTCTGCCTGGAGGATTAAAAACCAAAGAAAATGCTAGATTTTAATAAAATTTCTTAATTAAGCAGGCTGTGAAATGAAGTTAACTGGTTGCCATAGACAATTCAACACGTTTTTCTTAGAACTGCAAAATTTACTCTTAAAATCTTGTGTCTTATAAACCAGATTGACCTGCAGAATAAGACTTAAGAACACAAATTATTGCTTTTTTGTTTCCTTAGTTTATCAATAACAAAGATTAGTTGTTGCTTCTATAATTGATAACTTAGTAGATGAAAGTCAAGTGTTTTTAAGAGCTCAGCAATTTACAGCATCATTTGGAATGGTCAGCATAACTTTATGGACAAGAAATGAATCTCAAGGTATATATGCAAAAGCTAAATGAGATATTAATTAGATTTTATTTTGGGGTTTCTCCAAATACATATGAATAGTAGCATAGGGCATCCATGATTTTCTGATACTAAAAAGTCCTTCGGATACTGGGAGTTCACTTTATTCCAAATTGGTCTTCTGTGGCTAGCCTCAAACTGAGGGAATCTCCAAATATCTTAAAAGTTTTATTAAAAATTTATACAGTAGAAGCATATGGACTGACTTCATTCATGATTGTGATTGTAAGTTTCTTAGACTGTGTCACAAAATACTTAAATTTAAATTAATTTCAACCTACCCTTATTTAAAACTGTCATTCAACAATTTCAGATCTGATTGCATAACCAAACCAGGCCCAGTAGTAGTCAAAGTGCAACTCCAGGGACATTACTTTATTAGTTGAAAACATGACTGGTTTGTTTGCTGGACTTCGGCTGTTGTGAGCTGATAGTTCTCCCACAAGGAAAATACTAAAAGCGGCCTGAGGGCCTTACCATGTTTTGACCATCAGGAAGCATAACCACCAGCTGGGCGTTATGGTCCCATATCATCCTCCAGAAATCTTTGATGGTGTGGAGAAGGGGATGCTGAGTGATGATAAATTCGTTGCTCTGGTAATAACCCTACACAATCAGAAAGAAGGTAGATAAAACCTTGACATATGACTTTAAATATTCAGAAAATATTGGTAGGTTTATGGCCATCTCTTCATTTTCAAATTGTGTTTATAAATAACAATGTGATTACTCCCGTCTTTGTTTAGGGGGCACTGCTCTATGCCAGGTATAGCACTAAGCATGTCTTCCTCTTAAGTTGGTTATTCCTCCCAGCGGTGCTACGGGATAGAAAATGCGATCCCCATTTTACAGATGATTAAGCAGATGCCCAAGTTCACACAGCCATCAGCTCTAGGAGCAGACTTATCAAAATGACTTATGAACCGTATCTCCTTCACTAAATAGGGTGGAAATCTAGAGAAGAGTCACATTTCTCATTTCCCACAAGTCCCAGCGACAGCGTGCACATTTCACACCTCTGGCAACAGGGCACTTTGGTGTCCAGAGGCCCTCTGATGGATGAGCACATGTTTTGTGTCTCTTCATCAGCCCTGATGGTGTTTGCTCCCTGCACCTACTTATTTGCAGGTTTTCCCAGTCCCAGCCTACATTACAGCATCAGGGAATGCTGTCTTCTATCGCTACTGCAGGTGGTGGGCCTGCCGCCATCGGATCTGACTTCTGCCCACCTGGGCTGCTGCCCATGTTCCCAGCTACCGCTTCAGGCAGCTCACTCTGGTTTTGGTTCTGGTAACACAAACTGGCAGGCAGTCTCCCCAGCGACTTCTCTGACTTACCATGATATAGGAGGCGTTGATGTAGTCTGTGCCTTCCCCGCTCAGGGACGAAATGCCAACCCGTGATCTTTCCACTGCAACACAAAGCATTCTGGGTAAACAACCGTGCCCCGCATGCTACACCTCCCCCTTCAGCCCCACATGGCACAACACAGCTGCATGTCTCAAGCTGAGTGTCTGTGACCTTTAAGCTCACGTTACCATGTATTTTGCAGTTTTAGATGACACTTCAGGGTTTGAGAGTCCTTTTTAAAAGTTACATAATTAGAAAAAATCTGAGTGTACTGCTTTTGCCCTGAAATGTACAAATATTGTCAAATTACTTACAAGGTTTGTATTCTAAACCAAAAAAAGTTTGTTTTTTTTCTAGATTCAACATATCCTACCAGGAATAATGGAAGAAGTTCTGTTCTTTTCCCTGTTGCATTGCTTTAGGGCTGTAGAATAGTCACTCTGCTGTATATTTGATTGACTCAGGAGCTGAGAATGGGAGTGAAGGAAAATACAGGTTATTTTTTATTTTATTAAAATCACTCAAACACACACACACACACACACACACACACACACACACTCCTATACATACACAGCCCAACCAAGGTAAGATACTGAATATAAACATATCTGACTTTTTTTCAAGAATTCCTTGAACTAAACTTGTCTTAGGGAACTCCATGGCACATCTGTGTTTTACACCAGGGAAGTTGGAAGAAGCAGAGAACACTAGCTTCCTAGGTGACTTGCATCATCGGGAAGACCTTCCCCATGGCTTCCTCGGTGGGTGTGCACTCTCCATTTCCTCTACTTAAATCTCATGCAGTTGGGAGACAAGCTGCGTAGTGTGTGTTTGTGTGTGTGTGTGTGTGTGTGTGTAAATATATAGGGGTATAGTTGGATTTTATTCATTCTTTTAATACTCCATCACATGAATAATCTACTTGCTATTTATCTATTCCCCAATTACTGAATGTTCAGGTCATTTCCAACGTTTTGCTATGTCAAAATTTGTAGCAATGAGTATCCCTTCTATATTTCTGAATGTTCACACATGTGAGGATTTCTACAGAGAATTAGGAGTCACCAGTGTTTAAGTCTTTAAAAAAAAAATTTTTTTTTTATTGATTTCAGAGAGGAAGGGAAAGGGAAAGAAAGATAGAAATATCAATGATGAGAAAGAATCATTGATCAGCTGCCTCCTGCATGCCCCTCACTAGGGATCGAGCCTGCAACCCAAGCATGTGCCCTTGACTGGAATCAAACCAGGGACTCATCAGTCTGCAGGCTGACACTCTATTCACTGAGCCAAACCAACTAGGGTGCCCAGTGCCTAAGTTTTGATATATAAAAAAGTGCTGTATCATGGTTTTGATTTGCATTTCCTTAATTACTGTGAGATGGAGCATCAGCCATTTAGGTTTCTTCTTTGAGGACTGTATTTTCATATTTCTGCTTCACTGTTAGTTATTGATTTGTAGGGGTTTTTGATATCTTGAAGGTAAACCTATAGTCTGTTTAAAAAGTTGCAAATATCTTTGTTCTCTTTATCACATAGACATTTACACCCAATGTATTAAGTTTTCCCTTAAGATTTTTGTAAATTATGTTTTTATTTAAAAATCCCTTCTTTACTCTGAACCCTTGAAAGGTATGTCCCTCTAATAGTTATAATAGTTAGCATTCACCTTGAGGTACTTAAAAATCCATCCTGAATAATTGTAGTGTTTGAGGTGTGGTAGGGGCCTAAATTTATTTGTTCCCACAGAGGAATTGTTCTAATATCATTTACTGATTAGTTCATCCTTACCTTACTAATTTGGAATGTTGTATTAATCACAACAATTTACACATGTGCATGGCTCCTCTGGCTTATTTGTCTGTTTTTAAATATTATTATATCTGCATAATAAGTTTTCCATAAGCAATACAATACATTTCTATTTCTTATTTTTCAGTACTGGTTTGGATGTTTTGGGACCTTTACGCTATATTAATTTTAAAATCAGTTTCAAAAAAATAAAATAAAATCAGTGTCAAACACAAAAGCCTAACATGTGATAGGTGTCTGATATATATTTGTTGAATAAATAGACATGCAATTTATTTCAGAGAAATTTCCCTATGGATAAACTTGAATCAATACCTTTCCTTATATGACAATAAGCACACACACACACCTGCATTTCCTAGTTATGACGTTAACAGGAAACAGGGTCAAATGTCTCTCTTTTTCATTGGATTCTGATGTCATAATTGATATTTCCATTTGATCCTGGTCATCCAGTGGAAGCCATATCAGTTCTCTTATAGAACTGTGTCAGGGATAGCACATAGTGAAATGCTGAATATGGGTAAGACATATGTATTTTTTTTTTAATTAAAGGAAAAGCTATCCTAACAACCTAATGTTAACATTTAGTATTTCCTTATTATCTGTTTCTGGGAGCCGTGCCGGGCACAGCTGAGTGAAACGTTTATGTTTTCCCAACAGCAGGTTCTCAGTTCAGCATTCACCCCTCGTCTTTCTCTTACTCCTCCCAAGTGCAGATGGTGCTAAGAGGGCCACACATCAGAGACAGTTCAGTGCTAACATCTTCTATGTCGTAGGCTGGGGAGAAGGGAGGGGAAAACCTGAAATCTCAAGGTTTGTTAACCAACTCTCCTGGGTTTTTCCAACGTCCTCTGAATTCTTCCCAGATTGTCCTTCTCCAGAACTTGGCCCTGTTTCTCCGGGGATCCTGGGAAGTAAGAGGTTAGCACGGGAATAACGGGGAGCACAGCAGCAGCCTCCATTCCTCCGGAAGCCCCGGCCCCAGCTGGCAGGCCGGGCAACACCTGCTTTCTGAATTCTTTGCTCCCTGATTTCTGGAAGTCAGAGAGCTAGGCTGCAGGAGGAATAATATTAAACAACAACAGAAACACCCCGTGCTCTCCTCCCTGGTGCGCGGCCTGGGGGGGCCAGGGCGCGTGGGAGAAACGGGGTTGCAGAAGCCATTGTTGCGGTGTCGCCTATTCTAGCTCAGGGCCTTCAAGTGGGGCAGACTTTTTCCAAAGAGCAGCACGAACAGCCCGAGCCACCGCACTCACGGCTGAGTGGTCTGGTTTTTTCAAAGTGAGAAGAGCACTTGTGCGGTGTATTGTAAGGCCTGTCTGTTCATCCTGGTGGGCTGGGTGCCCCCCTTCCCCTGCCCGAGTCTGCATTTATGAAAGTTAGTCTAGGGTTTCTGAGAACTTTTTCTTCTCGCCACTCCAGAGGAAGGTTCTCCTTGAAACGTACCACGTGGCTTCGCTGCCCGTTGCAGAGAACAATACGAGCCACTGTGCCAACAGCTCTCTCCACCCATCCCCTTGGCCCTGTCCACTCCAACGAGGGGAGGCAGGCACATTCAGTTCTGTGGCGGGACCTGAGACGCTGCCAAGAGGACTCACCTTGAATTGTTTCTCCAGCTTTGTTTTGCCCGTCGGCCCGGGAATGAGGAGCGCGTTGACATAGGCGTGAATATGACTCTCTGGCACCTCAGTCTCTTTGCTCAGTATGGCCTCCACCAGCGCATCGTGAATGAAGACGTACTGTTCCTGGCAAGGCAGGGACAGGAGGGAATATTACTCAGGTTTTCCTTAGGTGCATCGAGGTCAGTGGTTCTCAACCTTCCTAATGCCACGATCCTTTAATACAGTTCCTCATGTTGTGGTGACCCCCAACTATAACATTATTTTCGTTGCTACTTCATAACTGTAATTTTGCTACTGTGATGAATTGTAATGTAAATATCTGATATGCAGGATGTATTTTCATTGTTACAAATTGAACATAATTAAAGCATAGTGATTAATCACAAAACAATATGTAATTATATATGTGTTTTCCGATGGTCTTAGGCGACCCCTGTGAAAGGGTCGTTCGACCCCCAAAGGGTCGCACCCCACAGGTTGAGAACCGCTGATCTAGGTATAAAAGCAGTATCTTCCATTGACAGACAGAAGGAGTTATACTGAGGGTGGAGAGGAACCCACAAAAGATTGCTTATCAGGCCCGGCAGGAAGGCAGGGGGAGGAAAAGAGGCCGTGGAGGGGGAACACAGCTCTTCTCTTCCCTCACCTCTCCATTTCCTGTGGGAAGGAGGCAGGATGATTTGGGGAGGCCACAGCAATGCCTTGCCTCTGCCCTGCCTTCAACCCAAGGCCCACGTCCGCATTCTGCATGAGGGACTTCCATGACCTCTATCCCTCTGATGGGTCTTCCCCTCTGTCCATTCTAATTCTCCCTTTAGCCCGTCATATATAATTTAGTGTAATTATTTATTACACTAAGAGTTATCTCCTTTTTATTAAAGAGTTATCTCCTTTTTATGAATAGGACTCTTTTCTCTAGACCAGTGGTCCCCAACCTTTTTTTGGCCGTGCCCCACCTAAGCATCTCTAAAATCCTGCTGTCCCCCCGCCCCGTGACATAAAATTCTTATTATTCAAAAAGTGAACTCCTATTCACATGGAGGAAGCGTCAAAGGCCATTCACTTGGTCTAAACAAACTTCCAAAGAACATGGCATCCATGAAAGAGAAAAATGAATAAATGAAAGAACAGTTGAAGTACTGAGGAAGAAATCACCAAGAAATTGTTAAAAAATAATAATAATATGAAGTGATATGAAAAAATAGCAAATAGAGTTTCAAAACATATAATAGAGAACTGAAATGCATAAATATGTCACAAGATATATTTATATACTGTATATGAGGACCCTAGAATCATAAGAAATGCAAAAAATTAACTGTTAATAACTCATTCTTGAAATCCCCCCCCCCTAAAAATCAAATTGCTCCCCTGTGGAGTGTGTGCCCTGCACTGGGAACCACTGCTCTAGTCTTATGTGATTAGAATGTCAGTTCTTTTATGAAATGAAATTTGGTTTGGTTTAAAACCTGTTCTGTTTCCAATCGCTTTCAAGCTGCCATCAATAATTTTCAATTTTTACATTCATTTTTATTTAGACATAGTGACAACCAACACAGATATGCAGACTTGTCCTGTGCCATAGATGTGTAAAGAATATGGGCCTAAAAATGGATAGAACTTGAGCATAATTCATGCTTTTTAAATATAAAAATGAATCCATTCGTTGACTATGTGGAGGAAAAACTTGAGGATTTTGCTAGCGGAAGATTCATTTTCTGAATCTTCTCTGTAACTGGTGTGACTTTAAAGATAGTTCCCATTTGGTCACAAAATAGACAAAATTTATCTGGCCCTTCCATGAATTATATGCAATTACCTCTTATGGGTTGAACTGTGTCCCCCCCAAAAGCAGCCTTAACCCCAGCACTTCAGAACGTGACCGTACTTGTAAACAGAATCATTGCACATGTAAATAATTACACAGAGGCAGTGGCGAGTGTCCTTGTGAGAGGAAAACTGGGACATGGACACAGAGGGAAGAGGGCTGTTTGAAGACAGAGACAGGGGTTGGAGTTAGGCTGCTCCATCCCAGGAACGCACGTGCTACCAGAAGCTCGAAAAGATAATAAAGGACCCCCTGCTAGAGGTTTCAGAGGCAGCATGGCCCTGCCAACACCGCGATTTTGGACTTCCAGCTTCCAAAACGATGGGACAATCCGTATCTGTTGTTTAAGCCGGTTTGTAGTACTTCCTATGGCAGCCCTGCCAGACTAACTCACCTGCTAATACAAACACTTGTCTATCCAGCGTTAGCATTTTGGTGATGTTTCCAACCCTTAGACAAATAAAAGCATCCCTTTTCTCATACCTCAGTTTGCACCAAATAGTTTCTTTGTGATCGGATGTGTTTTAAGAAGCCGAATATGTTGACTGTGCCTTCATGTTGAATTTGCTGCAACATACTGTCCAGCACAATATATGTGCCTGTTCTCCCAACTCCAGCACTAAAGAAAACAAAAGATAAACTGTTTCAATGTCAAGCACAGGATAAACTGGAAGATAGGTCACTATGAGCTGTCTTGTAAATTAAAATAATTTCCTTCCTCTAGCAAATGAGCCACATAATAAATAATTAGCTATCCAAAATCGAAGTAGTTGATAAGCATATGCTTCAAATGACAACATTTCCATTAATTTTTTTTCCTACCAGTCAGATTGCAAAAGAATCTATTTCTGTTGTAGATTTTTTTAAAATATTTTTTTTATTGATTTCAGAGAGGAAGAGAGAGGGAGAGATAGATAGAAATATCAGTGATGAGAGAGAATCATTGATCATCTGCCTTCTGCATGCCCCACACCGGGGATTGGCCCACAACCCAGACATGTGCCCTTGACTGGAATTGAATCTGGGACCCTTCAGTCTGCAGGCTGACGAGCTATCCATTGAGCCAAATCAGCCAGGGCTCTGTTGTAGATTTTTTATTTTCAATAATTATATTTGTTATTCATTTTATATTGCACAGTGAAAACATTGTTTGTCAGAGCATAATAAATAGACAATTAATCTGAGAAAATAAAAGCACCAGCGTCATCAGATTCTGAAAAGAAAAGGTCCCTGGGTTTGTATTGCCAGGGAGACATGTTTGTAAAGATTTCCGCATTAATGGGAAAAAGAATTTGATCCGGCTTGCAGCTGAAAAATATCATTTCAGCGAGAGCGTGAAGAATAAAGCTTAACTTCAGTCATTTCTAAAGGGTTATTATCTACTGACTTCTTCAAAGACTCTACTGAAGGGACAGAATTCACAGACTGGATTCCTTTCAGAGGCTCCAACAAGTGGAAAGTGCTAGAGAGGAAAATTGGCACCTGCTCTGCACAATACCCTGGTCCTTCTCCATTTGCTCAGAAACAATTCCTGACCTTCAGAGCTGTTTTTCTTGCATCTTCCTGTTTCCCTCAGCTTATCTTCAGGCGAACAGATAAAGACCTCAAGATAGGTCTCTCAAACTTTGTCTGAAGAGAACTCCTGAGATAGGTAATTAGAATATGTCATATAAGCTGTAGAGCAAAGGAAAATACTTGCTTCTATAAGAACACGGGCACTGCTTTGATGAAAACACTGCACACAGAAATGGATTGTCCACACTCAGGAGGGGTTAACTGCTACTTTTATTTTAACTGAAAAATAGCACCTGAAACCTCCAAGGTTGTTTCCTCTTTCTCTGTTATATCATTTTTTTCCCTATCATCAATCCAGGCTTGGAAATTAAACGACTTGGGCAAGGATGAATTGTTAACACATTCAACAGGATATATTAGGGAGAACTCAGGAAAATGAGAAAGGGTTTTAGAGTCCAAACTGTTTTAAAACAATTTAAAAGTATTCCGTCAGATTCCTCACACTCCGTGCGCTTTGTTTTCTCTAATGTAAGCCTGGCATAATACCTCTTCAACAGCCCAGCCAGTGTGCTCAGTTGATTGAGCATTGCCCAGTGCACCAAAAGGTTGTCAGTTCCGTCCCCCAGTCAGGGTACATACCTGCGTTGTAGCTACGATGCTAGTAGGGCACATAGGGGAGACAACAGATAGATGTTTCTCTTTCACATCAATGTTTCTCTCTCTCTCCCCGCCTCTCTCTAAGCATGTCCTTGGGTGAGGATTAAAACAAAACAAACCCTCTACAATAGATTGTTGCTTCTCAAGCATTTTTATATCATGCCATATTGTAACAGATGTTTAAGGAGAAAACATTGTTCCACCTGCCTCACATGGTCAATAAGTTGAAACCCAATTCAACACTCAAATAGGATATAATAAACATTGTAAAAACACCTCGTGCTTTGAAATATTCAGCAATCAAATTGGAGTCTGACATATTCATTACCAATATTTATGAAAACCTGTATGTGATTTCATTCCCCTCATGAAACTGTTAGGGGCAAAATAGAATATTGGGGACTAGCCCTTGTGGACAAAAGGGGCCACATGCTAACCTGACAAGCTCAAGGAAGGCCTGCATGGCGGTCTTGCAAACTCGAAGACCTAAAGTAACCACAAGGATAGTCTGAAATTAAACTTTAACTAAAAGCAGTTTTGGTGGATAGTCACGTCATATGTCTTCCCTGACAAGGTCAATCTTTACCTGAGCTGAGCCTATTGTCTTTTTGCATTTACGATAACATGTCCTTGAAAGGTCAGGGTAACTTTTAAGTTCCCCTTTTTTCTGGACCCCTCAGGGCACAACCAAATGCCCTGGGCGCCAGGACAGAGACCACAAGTTCCTTCACTATTATTGTTATCATGTTAATTGTTGCTGTTAGCTATCCTGCACCCACCTAAGTAAAAGAAGTATGTGTCTATCATTTTACTTTTTATCCAGTCCCAGAGGTTCCCTCCTTTGCTTTCTCCCGCCTCCCTAATCTACCACCAATGGATTTCCTGTAGTCCACTTAGATCTCCTTTGATTGTAATGTATAAAACGAGGTGAAGAACTGCCATTTTTCGGAGCATCATCCCAATCCGTTGAGATTCTGCTTCCTGGCAATTGTCCACAGTTTGGCTCACATAAACTCACAAAAATTCTCTACAGGTTTGAATGTTTTTACATTAACAATATGGTTATGGGAAGTATTAATCATGCGCTGTTAACCATGATTGCTTTGGGTTGGTTTAAGAAAGGACATTCTGACCTGGCTGGGAGGTGTATGCACCAGGGACATGGGAGTCAACCTTGGAATGTGGTCCATTCTCATTCAAGAATGGAAAGATTAACCACCTTGCTGTCCAAACAATGGAGTCTCACCCCAGCCTGAATTGCATACTTTCCCATACCCGTAATCCCTACTTCCCCATGTAATCTTTTTCGTACCCTATATAAGCAGCTGGCTTAGGGGGCTGCAGAGCAGATTTTTGTGGATGACTTGCTGTTCTCCCATTCTGCTGGCTTATTGGAATAAACACTCATATATGATTCAACCCTGTCTCTGCTGAATTGGCTCAAGTAGTGACAGGCAGCCAGGACTCATTGGTTGTCCAGTTTCAAAACCACTTCAAGATTTCCTGGTCGTTAGCATAAGCAAGGCTATGGGTTAGAGACTCACCTGCAGTGGACAACCACAGGCCCCACCGCGTAGCGCTTGGCCTGGGACGCCTTTCTCACGAAGGTCAGCACGGGCAGCGAGTACTCTGGCACTCCCATGTCGGGCCACTGCGTGTAGTGGTACTGCGTGACCACACGCCCACTGGGCCTTCCTTTCTGGGAGCCCTGGAAAAGACCAGACAGCAATCACAGGAATACACGCAAAACACATGGGGCTCTTAAGCAGCTTAGGGTTCACAGCTGGGTGTGGGCAGCCTGTAATGAAGCAAATGTGCAACACTGTTGTTTGTGATGGTTGATCTTGAGAAGGCTAACCCCTATTTTGTAAAACTACTGTTTGGAATTCTCTGCTATTTTTTTTAGACGGCCTCTTATTCTAAAAAAATAATAACTTTGCTTTCTAGCCTGCTTTAGCCTGCTTGAATAATGAGGAAGATAAACTTAGCTGTCTGACCTTGTAGGCCAGAGACTAGATACGCCCATACTCTCAATGCCATGCCAGGTGTATTTTTAATTGGATAGAACTGTGTTGTTTTCAAGGCCACCAGGGAGATTACCACTAAGCACACATAGGGCTGGCCCTTTAATAAAAAGGGAAGTTCTGCTTGTAGCTTGGCCCAGAATTTGAAAGGAATTTTTCTCTGGGCCCGTGCGTAATAATAAAGTGTGACTCCAAGCTCTCCGAGCATTGCTTGATTTATTCCGGTTCTCTGTAACAATCTTATGTGTTGACTTGGCCAGGCTGTAGTGGCCTGTGGTTTAGTGGAACACCAAGTCATACCAGATGTTTCTGTCAAGATATTTTTAGATGTGATTGACATTTAAATCAGTAGACTTTGAGTAAAGCAGATTATGCTCCAAAATATGAGTGGGCCTCATGCAATTAGATGAAGACCTGAAGAGTAGACTGAGGTTTTTGAAAGAGGAAGGAATTCTCCTCACGTCTGTAACACAAACACTGCCTGAATTTTCACCCTGGAGTCAGTCAATTTCAAGCTCAATATCTCTCTTTCTCTCCTTTTCTCTCTCTCTCTCTCCCCCCCTTCTTCCCACCTTCCTCCTTCCCTCTCTCCCTTCCTATTTCCCTCCTTGATTACTATATCATTGTTCTGTTTTTCCCCTTCCCTTACTTTAAGCTCCACTATTTTTAGTTGGATATGCAGTGATGAAAAGGGCAGGAATTTTTGTTTGTGCATCAAATCCACTGCAACCATCAGCACCATGTCCAATCTAGCTCCAAAAGCCATGGCTGGCATTTGGAGACTTGGAAGAAACTTTGGGATTGAGGTGTAGCTATAGTAAGAATGTTTAATGCCTTTATTATACATTTTTACCCTATCTTCGTTATACCATCCATTCACTTATAAATGGGCCAGATGTGTTACTCAAATGAGAACGTCCATCATTTATGGACTCACCTTTTTTATCTTTGTGTTTCTCAGGGTAAAATTTCTCACAGTATAATAGGCAAGCATTTGAACACTCTTCTGAGTGACCAGAAAGTTCCCATACTCTTCACTACCATCCGCAGGCCAGTACTGGTCACATTTTCTCTGCAAAAGAGAAAGTAAAGATGCTTTTCCATATCCAATACGCCACGTAAGAGCAGCGCCTGAAATCTGTGAAGGTCTGAGACTGTGACAGGAATGGACTCTCTCTCTTCTAAATATTTCTTTCCTTTCTAAGTGATTGCAGATTGGCTGAAGAGGAGACCAGGGAGAGATCAAAGATGCAAAAGGGACTCAGATGAGGAAAGTGTGGCTAGATATAGCTAGTCACTATAGGGCCAGCACTGGAATACAGCTCTTCTGAATTATAATCAGCTCACTCCACATTGCTTTTCAATGAGCCCCATCTATCTTCCTCACACTATGAAGAATGCATTTCAATAGCAGATGACTGGATTAATAGTGAAACTTTTTGCCCTAAAATGTTACATTTTCCTTGAGCTGTCATACTGTAAAGGATTCCTGATGAGCTCTCCTACCTTTGCTGGTTGCTAAGGCTGACTCCATGAAAGCACTTTGAAGCGCCTCTAGTCGTTACTTTGGGGATGCCATAAGGCAGTGGTTCTCAACCTTCCTAATGCCACGACCCTTTAATACAGTTCCTCATGTTGTGGTGACCCCCAACCATAAAATTATTTTCGCTGCTACTTCATAACTGTAATGTTGCTACTGTTAAAAATCGTAATGTAAATATCTGATATGCAGGATGTATTTAGGCAGCCCCTGTGAAAGGGTCGTTCGACCCCCCAAAGGGGTCGCGACCCACAGGTTGAGAACCACTGCCATAAGGAATTAATTACCCACATACCCTTCCCTTCTCCACGAGGTTTGTGATCATGACGATGACTTCCACATTATGCTCCCATATCATTCTCCAGAAATCTTCCGCTGTGGATTTCAGGGGGCCTTGGGCAGCAATGTAAGCTTTTGGTCTGGTGTAACCCTGAAGAAATAAATGAAAACATTTCTTACTAACTGATTTGCATGCCATTTTTAACCATCTAAGACTTACATTTTTAGGTCAGCACATTTTTTTTTCTATAAAAGAAAACAATAAAAAAAAAACCTGCAAAGCTAGATAAACTTAATAGTACTAAAACACACAGCAACTCTTCTTTAGCTACATGTTTTTGTAGAAAAAGGGGGTGCAACATTCTGTGCACCTCTAATCCAAGTATATTTACTCTAAGTCTATGTACTTTGCTTAAAATCTGGTCCGTAACTGTGCTGCTTTGAAACGTGGTCCAGGCGTTAGGGCCCAATTGTTTACAACAGTTAGGAAAGCTCTGGTGTCTCCTTACCCTTTCCCTGGTGGAACTGAGCAATACTAATGATTAATACTATGCTTCACTGAGCACCCACTGCTGGCCAAGATGCTCTACAAACATTGACCCTGATCCATAAGCGATCTGCAAAATGGAAGCATCATCCTCATTGGAAGATGAGGACGCTGGAGCTCAGAGGAGTTATGTGGCTTTCCAAGCTCCCACAGGTAGCCAGCGGCAGACCTGGATTCTAAATGAGTAGTTCTGACTCCCAACCCCCTGTTTGATATGACATACTTATTGCCTCATCTGGAAGCAAGAAGTGGGTGCCTACAACAAACCCACTGGATACTTATATTTGGTGCTCACTTCTTTGAATTCAGTGTTCCACGCAGCATCAAAATGAAGGCAGCGAGATTGAGAGCTCACTGTCAAGAGAATAACTGAGCTCCATTGACATTCCGTTGACCACAGTGAAAAACCAGTAAGTTAGTCAGGGGTCTGCAGCCCCTGAGGAGCTCTAACAGGCCCTACAAAGCTGGGTGTCCTGAGGGATGTCCGAGGTTATATTGATAACTGTTTAGTAGTAATCACTTTTAGCCAGTACCACCTTGGAAGTTTTTCAGTAAGGATTTATTGATCATCTGCTATCTACATAGCATTGTGCCAGGGGCTCTGGGACATGCAAAATAAGCACTGGTCCTGCACCCCATATTGAAGGGGTTATAAACCTCTCTAAATCTCTATCTATCTGTCTATCTATCTATCTATCTATCTATCCATCCATCCTACCTTGAGTATACATTCTCAACCTCACACATTTAGAAGATAAACCAAATATATGAGCTGGGTTGTTATTCAGTCTGAAATCATTTAGACAGGGGAATCTCTCACCACTGATTTATGTTTCTTATCATCGATCATATAACATGTATTAAATACTAGTATGTGTTTGGCGCAGTGGTATAATAAATTCTTACTCTAATATAATTTCTACAACATTTCAGTTGAAGCATGCTTACATCAACATAATTGGCATTGATGTAATCAGTCAGTTTGCCGTCTTTTTCAGCAAGTTGTGCCAGCTTAACCCTACTATGGTCATCTGTAATAAAAAAAATATTTCATTATGGCATGGACTACTTTTCAGCATAAAGATTCTTTATATTTACATAATAATTTGTCAAGTATAATTAAAATCAATGCAATGTAATTTACTATAGTAGGCTTTGGGGGGACTCCTGAGATGACAAAGATAAATATAAAAATAACAAGAGCTTCTGCCTTCAAGTTTTCTAATGCAGAAGGTGAGAATGGACATATGCACAGAAAGGAAGGCTGAGGTGTTGAAAGAGGTGCAAAGTAATAGGGGGAGCGTGAAGGAACAACCTGTATTGGTTTGGGATGGTAAACATTCTTGCAGAGATTGAAACCTGAACTTGACATCTTAGATTGGTGTCTAAAGGTGGATGTTGGGCTGTGAACTGAGAAGAGCCACTGAAGGGAGAGAAGAGTGATGGGGGTCTCAGGAAGCTGATGGCTGTAATATGCTCTGAAGATGAGGCTGATGGAGGAAGAAACGTAGAGAAGGAAGCACAAGGGACCTAGGAAGCGTCTGTGAATGGTTACAGCAAATAGTTCCCTCAAGGGAAGAACCTCAAAGAGGAACTCCTCCAAAGGGAGACAGGAGAAAGGTTGCCCAGCAACAGACACGGATCCTGCCCTGTCCATCAAGGGGGATGAAAGCTATGGTGACTGCCACACTGTTTACTGTGGTAATTTAAATATGTTGAAATGAAGTGTGTGGGATGAACTGCATTTCCACAGAGAAACTATATTTGGGGGACCGACAGAATAAGAAAGAAAAATGTTACAGGAAGAAAACATGGTAGTTTCACAGGGCAGACTATTCTTTTCAAGGGTAAAGAAGTGAGTACAGCCCTAACTGGTTTGGCTCAGTGGATAGAGTGTCGGCCTGCAGACTGAAAGGTACCAGGTTCCATTCCGGTCAAGGGCATGTACCTTGGTTTCGGGCACATCCCCAGTAGGAGGTGTGCAGGAGGCAGCTGATCAATGTTTCTCTCCCATCAATATTTCTAACTCTCTATCCCTCTCCCTACCTCTCTGTAAAAAAATCAATAAAATATATTAAAAAAGAAAAAAAAGAAGTGAGTACAGACCAAACCATGACAAGATTAAGTGATATTCAGCCATATTAATGCTTCTGTGACGACAGCTGCTCACACAGGTGAAGTAATATAAGCAGAAATAATGTGCGGCAATGGAACAAGGGGTGTGAGGCAGGTTCACCAATTTTTGTATTTTTATTCTAATAGATTTAGATGGATGTTACTGGCTAAATTTTCTGAGTTGTTTTTCTCCATCTCTAAAGCAGGACTGTTAATTACCTATCTTACCAGATTGTTTCAGGGATTAAATGAAATAATTTTTTTTTGGTGTGTGTGTGTGTGTGTGTGTGTGTGTGTGTTTATCCTCACCTGAGGATATTTTTCCATTGATTTTTAGAGATAGTGGAAGAGAGAGGGAAAGACAAAAATATCGATGTGAAAGAAACACATCTATTGGTTGCTTCCTGCACACGCCCGGACCAGGGCTTGGGCCTGGGAGGAGTTTGCAACCGAGGTACGTGCCCTTGAATGGAATCGAACCCGGGACTCTTCAGTCCACAGGCTGACAATCTATCCATCCAAACCGGCTCAGGCTAAACAAAATGATGTTTTTACAGTGCCAGGCACATAGGAGTTGTTCAACAAATGTTAATCTCCATCTTCTTCTTAGTTACCTGTTGGGTATTTTCTATTTAGCTGGTAGAGGGAATAGTTTAACAACTTCACCCTCTCCAAGAAGCAGCTGAGTTTTTTGTGCAGCCAGACAGTTGCTTCAGTTGAGGAAGACAACCATGAAGGGGAACCTTCTACTAAAAAAATAAACATTGGTGTAAGCCCCCTGGAAAGACAGGCAACATCTATGCAAACTATTTAGAAAAAATGTAATAACGAAAGGGAGGCAAGTGCAGTTTCATTGGCCTCCAAAAGCTAGACTGGAACCAGTATTTAAATAACCAGGCTCGTAATACCATGTTCATAGGGGCCTAGGGGAGCACACGGAATATATAAGGAAGATGTAAGTAGAGATTCAGGAAGGGGGATGAAGATGGATTGCAAGAGTTGGAGGGGAGGGAATATAGAAGAAAATCAGAGGGAAGAGATATAAACAAGAGGTGATATATATAAGTGTTACGTCTTTATGTTGTACACCTAAAACTAATACAATGTTGTATATGTCAACTATACTTCAATTAAAAAAACCCACAGAAGATGGTAATTTCATAAGAAAAAAGAGGTAAACTTGCATTAAGGAAAAAGGCTATTGAGAAGAAAAAGAGAAACACAGCTAAGAAAATAAAGGGAAAGAAGGAATCCAACTAACCCTTTATAAGACCCCAAGAGGAATGGCAAGAGAGGGAGGAAAGAGTGGAAGGAAAAATAGAGTCCAAAGAAAATATGACTTGGTTAATAAATTCACATAATAGTAAATAGATCTCAAATGCAAATAGGACCATGGAATATAAATAATGACAGAAACCATAAGAACAGATTTACAGTCAATGGGACCTGAAGAAAGAACTGGATTAAAATGAGTTTGTTTTATTTAAAAGAAACAGGGAACTGGGGGGCAGGAAGGGATTAACCAAAGAACTTATATGCATATATGCACAGCCCATGGACACAGACAATAGTGCCGTGAAGGCCTGGGGAGGGGAAGAGGTAGGGAGAGGGGTCAATGGGGGCGAAAAGGGGACAACTGTAATACTTTCAACAATAAACGTAAATTTTAAAAAATAAAAAAACAGATGTCATTAATGGCAAAATGCATTTAAACTGGAGTGATACAATGCGTTGTATTATCTAACACAGCGGTTCCCAACCTGTGGTTCTCGACCCCTTTGGCAGTCGAACGACCCTTTCACAGGGGTCGCCTAAGACCATCCTGCATATCAGATATTTACATTACGATTCATAACAGTAGCAACATTACAGTTATGAAATAGCAACAAAAATAATTTTATGGTTGGGTCACAACATGAGGAACTGTATTTAAAGTGCCAGAAGGTTGAGAACCACTGATAACACATGTGTTATTCCCTGACATAAAGGCTTTGTAACAGTGACCACAGGTCTGCTGAGAAGACTTGAGGACACTGTTTAAGGGCACAGCAATGACAATGGTAGCCAAGCCAGAGCTGAGTGAAGGACATACTTACAGGCAACGATATTTACGTAGCGGTTCTTGTGCTTGTTGTCTGGGTGATTGGAGCTGTCTGCTGTGATACCTAAGTCAACAGTACAGCTCTGCACTTCCTGTAAAGAAATCGTACGTGCAACATTTTCACACGTGTCCTTTCAGACAAAGGGCCTTAAAATATAATGAAGGCAAAACAAACAAAATAGTCTAGCCAAAAAATTTTTAGCATGTTACAACTATTTCTTGGCTAAGAGAAAATGCAGTGAAATAATGCCTTACCTGGTAAAACTCTTTCAGTGTCTAATGAGGGAATGAATGCCAAAAAAGTAAAGAAATCAAATTCCACAGCACACGACAAATGAGAAAAAAAAGTGTTCATATTAGGTTTACAATGGAAAACTATGATCATGCAATAAATACATTTGTCAAATACAAAACAGAATGTTTCAAACAGTTACATGCAAATCAAAATTTCTAACAATTTGGAACTTTAAAATTATGGGAAAGGAAAAATTAACATTTTTAAAAAGGACAGTAGTAAAATAATATGATGGTTTTTTAAAAATTCAGATGAGAAAGCCATCTATTTGATGACACATTTTGTCATATTAGGTAGATTTGCTAATATCCAAATATAATGCTATTGGATCACTGTAGCACTATTTGAAACTGTGAATTAGTGATACATATTTTTGTTTGAGTAATTTTAAAGAATAAAACACTTCCTATTAGGTGGTTTGAAATAGATTTAGGGTTACAAAATATTAAAAATCTCCAAAAACTTTTTATCATATATTCTAGGTCATTTTGAAACAAAAATTTAGATAGCAGTACTTTCTATACACTGACCTCTTTTTAATTTAATCTTTAATGGGTATAGAAAATTACTTCTGGCAATTATCTTTAAAAATGAGCTAAAATATTTTTTAGAGATATTTTCTAACTATATTAGTTTGGAATTAATAATTATTTAATATTGAAATAATGACATGAAAGCCTTACACTTTTTTGAGAAAGTATATAACCCAAATATGAACCCGATGAATCACAAATGGCCCAGCCTCTCTCCTAGTAAGCTTTTATGTCTCTTTTGCAGCAAGTCATTCTGACTCTAGAGTTAAAAACAATCTAATATTTAAAAGGTATAGCATTATTAGTTACTAAGCTAATTATTAAGTTAATGAAAAGTTTTCTTTCTTGAATCAAACTGTGAGTTAAAAGCAATGGAATTAAAAAACACGTTATGAGGTTATTAATTTCATTATTACAAATAGCATAGTAATATTCAAAATGATTTTATAGTTGTGAAAGTGATAAATTTGCTTTTGCCCATATGTTATCAGCAACTTTATTATAAATTGTTTATTTTTCCTGATGGTTTTTAACATTCAGAAAATCAGACCTATCCTTGGCACATTCTCCCACTTTCAATTAAGATTTTGTTTGAGGTGAGCCTGGTAGTTTCTATGAGTTAAAATCGGACCACTCAGTAACCTCTGTTAAATAAGAACAATTAATTTGACGTTTTAACTATGTAATTCTTTATATTATTCCGCTTTCCTTAGTCATTATCTCACACTGATTTCTTATTCAAAGTCGCTATGGCTTAGGTGTTTTTTTAAGATTTGGTGAATTGCCTATTTTAAATTTAGTGAAACTACATCACTTTTCATTTCTATTTCTTTTGATTTCTTAAAGCTTTCTCATCTGTGGCATCTTCCTACCCTAAATGCGCCTTAGTTGGTGTGACTCCTGGGAAGCAGTTGCTGGGTGCAATGAAGAGAGTGGCACACCCTCTGATCAGGAGCAGAGCTGAAAGTGCTTTAAAGAGGGAGGTCTTTAGCCCGGCAGATGTTGCTCAGTGGTTGAGTGCCGACCTATGAACTAGGAGGCCAGGGTTCTATTCCCGGTCAGGGCACATGTCCGGGTTGTGGGCTGGATCCCCAGTGTGGGGTGTGCAGGAGGCAGCCGGTCAAAAAAAAAGGGTCCTTAGAGCACTTGGATATGCAGGAGGGAGACAGAAAAGCCACATAATGCTTCCTAGAGGGGGTTGGGAGTGGTGGGGGAAGGGGGGGGGGGGGCTGAAGATCCCTAGCTTTCTGGAATGGAAAGGACATGAACTTTAAAATCACCTAAGTTTGAATCCCAGCCCTAGGATTTTAGTTATTAATTCACTTCTATGGAAACTGATTTCATCATCAATGTAAATAAAAGCAAATAACTTCTAGAGTTGGGTGAAGGCTGAATGTAGAGTCACCTAGTACAATAAGTGACCCTATTTTGAAAAATCTGTAAACTGATAGTTCAATGGGCCATGATAAATTCACAGCAAATTTATCTGTCTCATCTACCTAAGAGTATTTTAAGGGATGTTACTAGAAAAATTTTCATTGATTATAAATTTTAAATGCTTTTTAGAAATGTATATTTTTTTGAGAAATTGGGATGTTCCTTTGTATAATATTTATTATACCTGTATAATAAGTGCTTCTGCATTTACAGTGCTGTGATATTTATAATTAACCATTTGTATATACTTTGGCTGAGAAGCATGAAATTTAGTCATTTAGGGTAATTTATGTAATTTAGAAAATTAAAAGGAATCAGTGTTACTAATGCCTATTACTTTAAAAAAGAATGCTAGAGTTCTTTTATTTTATGTGCCAGTATTAACTATGTTTTTAAAAAATGTTTCCACTAGCATGACATGGCTTTTTAAAATGGAAAACCAATTTTCTAAATTATATGATAACCATACCACATCTCCTAAACACATATATGGAACTAATATTCTCACCAGAAGTGAAAATGGTTTCAATGTCATTAGGTCAAAAAATAGTCTACTGCTGAATCGTATAAATTTGCTATTTTCCATATTACTTAACATAGACATAGTAAAATCATACCTCAAATTCTTCAGTAAACCCACTACTTGCATGTAAGTCTGCAACATGCTTTGGAAAGTGCTTTATTGGAATTGCTCCAACATCATCTAAGTGAATAAAAAAAAAATGAGGTTGGAAAGGATAATTCAACTTACATGAATGTGCTCCCATTATAAAGATTTATTAGGTGGCTTCTTCTAAAACAACTTCAAAATTCAATTATTCTTATAACCCCAATGAAACATTTAGCAACAATTACCAATTTTCTCTATATTTACTATCAATCATAATCTACATTTTAGAATTCTGATTAGATCAAGAATCTCTTTTCCTTTTATATTCCAAAGAGAAAAGAGTTCGTTTTCAATGTTAAATTATAAATGCCACCAAAGCCTCACTTTTTATCAGTGAACTGCAACTCTTTATGGCTAACTTTCTTTAACATGAATAGGAGTTGCATGTAAATTCTAGGGAAAAATGCAGAAACAATATACTTTCAATTTTATCATGGACATGATATATAGTGCAACTTCAGTTTTTAAAAAATTGTATAGCTCAATGTCTTACAGTTAAATAGTAAGAAACAAACTCATCATATCTGTGAGTTAATTGTGAAGAGGCCAAATTATTTAAACTGGCTCTATTTTTATTCCTGGAAAGACTTTCTTAGATTAAACATATTACTAGTTCACAGTATGCAATTTCACAAGTGATTTCTCTGACAAGGAAACATCAAACACATTTCACTGGAAACAGTTATTTACATCAACAGCTGTTCAAGCATCCAGGCCATTTAATATTTTTAAGCCTCAATTACCAAGAATTGGTTGGTTAAAAAAAAATTAGAATCCATCTGTTCTCTCTCTTAGATGAGTATACCTGAATACTAACATTGAATTAGCCAGTTAAGCTTAAGAAACTCTAGACAAAGGTGTAATTCCACCTTCACAAGTACTGGAGGATCTTGCCTGCAAGTAGCTTTTATAAGCAGATAAGGAAACAGAAATAATTTGTCACATCAAAATTGTTGGTTCTTGCCAAAACCGGTTTGGCTCAGTGGATAAAGCGTCGGCTTGAGGATTGAAAGGTCCCGGGTTCGATTCCGGTCAAGGGCATGTACCTGGGTTTTGGACACATCCACAGTAGGAGATGTGCAGGAGGCAGCTGATCGATGTTTCTAATTCTCTATCTCTCTCCTTTCCTCTCTGTAAAAAATCAATAAAATATATTTTAAAAAAAAATTGTTGGTTCTTTACTAAAGGTCCTTCAAATCCACTGATGCTATCCTGTACAGGTAACCTCTTCACACAAACAAACTGACTACTTTTTATTTACAATTAGGTTATTTTGCTAATTTCTTTTATGAATTGGTCTGCAAGTGAGACCCAAATATCTTTTTATTTTCTGATTTTATATGAAAATGCACACATTTGGGTGATCAGGAGTGCATTTTTTGAGAGCTGAGCAGGGAAAAAAGAGGAGATGCCCTTGATCACTATTTTGAGAAGCAGAACAGGGATTTTGGCTTTCCTGAACAAGATCCTGATTTTGGATTTATTTTTTATATTGTTAATGATAACCTATGCTGGACTTTGAATAATAGTATGGCTAATTTGCATACCCAGGCTAACAGGATATGTAGAAGAGGTAAGTTTGAAAGTGAAGGGAATCAAAATGCAATTGATAACAGAACTGAAAGTCTCAAATCCCTTATATGTTCATGAGAAATGGTGCTGTCCTAACATAAATACACAGTAGTTTAATACAAAGAGTTAAATAGAAATAAGACAGTAGCGGATTAAAGACACAGAGTTGATAAAAGAGGAAAAACAGCCAAAGATATCTGACTCCTATGCTTGTTAAAAGTTACAAAGAAAATGCTTCTCTTTTTTCCTTCTATTTCTTAAATCATGAGATTTCAGAAGGTAATCTCAGGTAGAACTTGTGTCATTAGCAGTAATGTAGGCAGTACCAGGAAATTTAAAGGAAGGCTTCTGTAAAATGGCCACATGGGTGAATTTTTCCTTTTGTTTTCCCTGATTTGGTGACTGTCCATGGCCTTATCTCACCTTCTATCTGTGCTTTTTCCATAAGCCACACATTTCTAGACAATTCTTTTTTTGTTCTCTCTTTCATGCTGAGAGGTTGTACAATGGTAATAAAATAAGTGTCTGGGAATGTAGTCATAGTGTGAACTCTAGTATCAATGGGTGTCTTAAATGACACTGGCTGATTCTTGCATAGTATTAATAAGTCAAGTTCTGATAAAAATAGTTGACTTTTTTCTAACATAGTCAAGAAACCTTTTCCCACATAAATGCAGATGATCAGAAAGAAGTAAAGATTCTCCTCATTTTTGTTATTTTGTCCTATCCACCCTATTGCATTGGTTTAGTCCATTTTTGTTGTTTAGGTTTCCACTAAAGAAGCTGAAAGGACCCAAACTCAGCATTATTCTTAACTAATATGTTATTGCTATAAGTGCTATGTTCTCTAACATAGTACATCTGAACAATTATAAGCTATTTTCCCACATCCTGTGTATGGTTAAGAATGTTCAAAATTTCTGAGAACAAGTTATACAACTGGATGCCTGATACATGATGTAATACATATTTTGGGCAACGCAGATGTTTACTAAAGTATATTATAGGCATTTGCAAAGTACAATAAGGACAACCCTTCCAGCATTTTGCTTTTCATTCAACACCAACCAGATACTCATGGTCATATGTTAAGCTATTACCTGAAACTGGAAAGACAGGTGTTGGAGGTGTGGATATTACTCTGGGGGAAGTACTGTCCTCCAAGTAAAAGTGTGCAGTCTGGAAACATTTCCTGGAAGGGAAAGAAAGCAATTTAAACTACCAGCTGCCTCAGAGAATGAGACGATTTTTGAGCTGCTTAAAAGTCATGACAGAAATCTTCAGAAACAAAACATAAGGGGAATCTGTATCTATTTTTATAAAACACAAAGTATTGGAGCGATTTATGGCCTCCAAATTATCTCAGTTTTATGTCCCAGATGCAGAAGAGCAAGTGGATATCAGACTTGCTGAAAGCAGAGATGGTATTTGAAGTTGTAGCTGAAGTGGTAGCTTTCCGGAGGTCGAATGTCTTAACACCCTACTTACTCTCCCACTGTTTCTACCTTGGACAGGACCACAGTGGAAAAGAGCCTGTCCAAAGCTATTTTCACTCAACATTTCAGTGACCAGGCCCGTCCGAGCCCACTCAGCCGCTAGCAAAAGGCAGCAAGCTACGACTGTGTGGGAACAAAATTCCACAGTTGTAACATTTTGATGAAAAAAGAAGTCAGCTTTATACTGTACGATAATGCACTGATGACAGAACAAAGTGAGGAAATAATGAGCATGTAACCAAAAACAGGGGTGATTTTCTTCCCAACAGATGCTAGCCTTGTTGATGAGGGTTTTGAGAATAAACATATTTGGAATCAACGATAACTATAGCCTACAATGTCACCTGCATCTATTTCCATTCAGATAATAAGAGTAACATCTGGTAAGAGCACACTACAAACTACTGAGAAGAGCAAAGAACCAACTGCTGCTATAAATGAATGCACAACATGCCTAATTTAAAAATTTAGATAATTAAAACTGCTAATGACACTCTTTGATGTGGGTCATTTAATGTATTTGAAGTATTATTCATGAGTGGTTAAGTTTATTTTGAATAAATGCCAATCTCATTTTCCATTTAAAAGCTTCAAGCTACAAGATATTTATCCTAATAAACTCTAACATAACATTTGTTTTTCCATGACACACCTAAATTTTTTTTAGTTTTTTAAAAATATATTTTATTGATTTTTTACAAAGAGGAAGGGAGAGAGATAGAAACATTGATGAGAGAGAAACATCGATCAGCTGCCTCCTACACACCTCCTACTGGGGATGTGCCCGCAACCAAGGTACATGCCCTTGAATCGAACCAATGAATGTGTAAAAAAGTGTAACAAATTGATGTTTCTCTCTCTCAAATCAACCAACCAACCAAACAATCAATAAAGAAACCATCCTATTGAAATATCACATTTGAATAGAATTGAAAGCAGACTAGAACAGAAACCACAGGGAAAATTTGGCTTATCTTTGCAACCACAAATGTAGCATATTCTGAAACTGGGTTAGATACTTGCTTTTAAGATCACAGAGTACAATCTCTTTCATTCCTCTGAAATAAGGTTACACAAGCAGGTAAAAGGGTTTGTATTCACTTTTCAATGAATCTTAAAGCTATAAAATGCATGAAGAGACAGTGCAATATAGCAGCTGATACAAGAATCTCTTCTACAGCATCTTTGACACATAAAGAAGGCCCAGTCTGAATGCCGTCAGTAACAAGAAGCTCACTTCTTTTTGTCATCTTTAGTTGCTAGCTGTTTGTTTTTTCTCATACTACTTCAAAGTTCATTCCCTTCTAAGTGTCTCCAAATGGTACCAAAGGGGAGGCCTTCCTGTCCCACTGTTGTGCCTCTTACTGTTGAAATTGTTCTTGTATCAAACCAAAACTCAGTCTCTCTATTCCTTTAACACACTGGCTCTAGTTCTGTATGTTACAGATTTTCAGATTATGGTACCCAGTATCTTACAATATGTATGCCCTAGCTACCTATGGTCTTCACCTTTTTTGACATTTCTACTAACAAGTTACAGATCATTGAACATGCCCTTTTCTGTCCTAACTCAGTATTTCTCCTCCCAGCTTTAAACATTGTTCTCCTTCTGATCAAATGCCTCTCTTACTGATATGCCAGGCAAGCGCTGTCCTCCTTCAAGACTGCTCAGTGGCATCTTCCCCGGGAAGACATCCTCTCGCTGTCTGAGCAGACTCTAGCACTCAGTTACTCTGTTCCCACTGCACCCAACACAAACTTCCATTCACAATCACCTTTACTTGACTTAAAAAATATGCTTAATTAATCCTGACCTTCACCGCACTGGACATTATTCTCCATTATTTTATTTTAAATTCTCTTCTTAATTGGTGGTTAGAGTAATTACTTTGCAATATATTTATTTTGTGCCATGCCATATATATTTAAAGATGGGAATTATGTAGACTCAACTCTTTCTTTTTTAAAAAATTGATTTCAGAGAGAATCATTGATTGGCTGCCTCCTGCACGCCCCCCACTGGGGATTGAGCCCGCAATCCAGGCATGTGCCCTTGACCAGAATCGAACCCGGGACCCTTCAGTCCGCAGGCCAATGCTCTATCCACTGAGCCAAACCAGCTAGGGCTAGACTCAACTCTTAATACAGTGCCTGGAGTAAAACGTTGAATGATTAGATGGATTTTCAGGAGCAAGTAAATCCACCAATCATAAATTAGTTTACAGCTGCATTCTAAAGTTTCTTATCTACCCAAGCCCCAAATGCAGGGGTCCTCAAACTTTTTAAACAGGGGGCCAGTTCACTGTCCCTCAGACCGTTGGAGGGTCGGACTATAGTTTAAAAAAAAACTATGAACAAATTCTTATGCACACTGCACATATCTTATTTTGAAGTAAAAAAACAAAACAGGAACAAATACAATATTTGTATTTGCATGTGGCCCGTGGGCCGTAGTTTGAGGACCCCTGCCCAAATGGGATAACTTAAAAATCTCAAAGCATTTGGGAAGGAGAGGTGGAGTATATAGCTAGAGAAAGATGAATGCATGGATGGATGAATGGATGGACAAATAGAAAGAGCTTGTCTCTGAGAAAATGGGAAGAAGATAGCATCTCATAAAATAGAAAAGATAAATTAAAACACATTGGTACTGACGTTTAACATGTTGCTACTGCTCATTGTAGTATCTGGGTAAATACCAACTCTACTTTTTTTTAGCAAACCTTGTAAGTAGGAAAATCATACAAAAAGCTTGTAAGCGGGAAATATTAAAATAGTGCAGGATAAATTCTGGATGAAGGGCATTTGTATATCGCTACTAGGTAATCTTACCTAGGAAGTGACATTCTACTTAAAAGGCAGCATGGTACTGGGAGGCCTCTATTCTGGGGTGGTAGGTCCCCTCAATGGCCTACAAACTTAAATTTAAGATGAAGAGAGAATTCGAAATGCTTTTCTTCCCACTCCCACCAGTCAAAACAATGTGTCTATGGCAAGTTCTTTTCTACACTGCTTTTAATGAATGCTGTTTTGTTGAATATAACTTTGGTGTGTTTTTTTTTTAATTCTAACTACTAAAAAAGCTCTAAAAAAATTTACCCCTTGTCTTTTTAAAAAGAACTTTTTGACTATCTTCCTTATCAAAGTAATTTTTCATCTTTGAAATTTACAACTTGGCTTATGTAAATTATACCTTAAAACATCTGGAAAATAATTTCAAGGCATATTATTTAATGTATGACAAGACTCACTATCTATAGTCCATCTGTTCTGTATAAGCAATGACTGTCTTCACGTCTATGTGCTAAGTGTTGATCATTATGTCTCCTGCTAATTATCACTCAGCCATGATGAAAAAGTGATGACTGTTTTAAACTTGCAGACATAGGCCCTATCAATCAACGTTAATCTGATTATTCAATTTACACCTTTTCATCACAGTAAGTATTTAGAATTAAAAACTCAACATTTATAATTATTATTCCATTTTTTAGATCCTTATACAAATAGGAAACAATATCCATCCCTCATGCTGTATTCATGACAGAAACCCGAAAGGGCTGACTGAAATTTGTACGGTAATCTAGTGAAACTTCCCTGCAAATGGTAAAAAGAGAAAACTAATCCTTAGGTGGGTGAGTGAGGTGCCCAAGGCCATAAAACAAATGCCAGGATGCACTGGGAAAGGGACCCAGATTTTATCACCTCTAATTTATTCTGTCTTCCTGCTACAACATCTTTTCTCTCAAGGTTTGCATAAAACATAGGGGACCACCTTGAGTTAGGTAAATTAGACAAACGAGAGGATTTATCTTAACACTTTGAGGTTATATTTTTCTCCTAAAAACTAGGCTAGAAAAAAATGTTTAAATATGTAAACTTGGAAACACAAAAAAGGGCCGTATTGCCATTAGGACTCTTGTTGGTATGATTTAAAAAAATATTTTTATTGATTTCAGAGAGGAAGGGAGAGGGAGAGAGAGAGATAGAAATATCAACGATGAGAGAGAATTATTGATTGGCTGCCTCCTGCATGCCCCCTACTGGGGATCGAGCCTGAAACCCAGGCATGTGCCCTGACAGGGATTTGAACCGTGACCTCCTGGTTCATAGGTCGATGCTCAACCACTGAGCCACGCCAGCTGGGCTGGTATGATTTTTAACCTTTCCACAGGCTGCCGTTTCCAGGAAGGCCTAAAATGTTTCCAAATTGACTAGTGGAATCATATTGTTCACAAATGCATCTACATTGGAATTTGGGTAATTGACACAAACCTTGAAAAATGTACTAACACTGGCATTTTGTAATTTAGCAAATGATAACCCTACCATATTATTGATCTAAAAGATGACATTTCAAAGAGATTTAACTTCACATGGATGTGAATAGAACAGATATGTCAAGTTTTGAAATGGGTAAGTAAAAACAGCAAATCTTATCAAAACATTTGATAGTTAGATATAAAATATACACATAAAGCCCAGCTGTTTTTGCTCAGTGGATAGAGTGTCAGCCTGCGGACTGAAGGGTCCCAGGTTTGATTCTGGTCAAGGGCACATGACCAGGTTGCAGGCTTGATCTCTGGTAGGAGGCATGCAGGAGGCAGCCAATCAATGATTCTCTATTATCACTGATGTTTCTATCTTCCTGTCCCTTACTCTCTCTGAAATCAATAAATATATTTAAAACAAAACAAAACACATAAAACCATAGAGTGCGAATGCACTCTGTATTCAAGGTATATCTCATGTTATTTGTGAGGAAAAGAGAAACATCTTATTGGTGAAAGTAAAATTAATATTGTCCAACTTGTAATTTCATGTTTTTTCCTTGCATGATACAGATGGAATGACCCATTATTAATAGAAGATAAAAAACAATATAAAATTTAATTTTCCATGAAATATCAAATCATATTGAAATAAGAGTAATTTTCAAATTTGTAGAAAATAAACTTAAAATATTAAGTAAGAGATTAGAAGACTCATAATAATTATTTCAATCTTATAATGATAAACTATCTGACATCTCTATTGGAACTTTGTTTTAGCACTATTTACTATGAAGTAGAATTAGGTCCTGCTTTCCATCTTATTTTAAATTTGTTTAACTCCAATTCCCAATAAGTTCGAAAATTTGTTTGGCAGGGGAAATAGATTAGATATAAACAAGTCATTTAAATAAACACGATATCAATGTTGATAAGAAGGGAGAAAAGCAATATGAATTCTTGTTGATCAAACTTGTATGAATTCTGTACTGTGATCTCGGGACTCTGCAGAGCATGGGCTCTTCTGGAAAAAGAGTCATTGGCAGCTACAGAACTTACTGAAAAAGCAGCTTTGTTTGCAACATGTTATGGACAAAATAGGCACCTAACCCATGTACAATAACAGAAGCATGATCGGTTCTCCACAGTCTGCAGTCTACTCTGTTCTGAAAGGAAATCACGTATGAAATACAGTTGGCCTTGAAAACAATCTACAGTAGCCAACCAATGTCATGCAACCACATGCTCCAGGGATGGCTCTCAGATACTCAGCTCATCCTGCTTCCGGTCTTGCCTCCTGCCTGCAATGCCCTTCTCCTTTATCTTTATCTCCACCTTCTTCTTCTTCTTCTTCTTCTTCTTCTTCTTCTTCTTCTTCTTCTTCTTCTTCTTTTTTTTTTTACAAAGCCTTGTGAGGGCTTTAAAATTTTTTTTTATTAACATATTTTTATTGATTTCAGAGAGGAAAGGAGAGATAGAAATATCGATAAGAGAGAATCACTGATAGGCTGCCTCCTGTATGTCCCACATGTGCCCTGAACAGGAATTAGACTGTGACCTCCTGGTTCCTAAGTCAACACTCAACCACTGAGCCACGCCGGCCAGGCCTATCTCCACCTTCTGAATCCCATCCAGCTCGAGCACTACATTACGTTTGCCTGCCATTTCTGGCCTATGAAGATCCTTTGTTCTCTTTTAGCTTTAGCTCTTTAGCTCTTTTAGACCATTTTAGCTTTACAGATATCAGCTGTCATGCAAGCACTTTTATAATATTTTATGTATTTTCATGGAGAATTACTTCTCCTCAATGAGCATAAATTTCTTGACAGAAGTGACTGTCATTCATTCATTTAAAAATATTTTCCCATAGTTGTTACCTTAGGTACGTGGAAAATAGTCAGTATTTTTGAAATAGTAAATATTTTTGAACAAAATGAAAATATATTTTGGGATAACACATAAAGAACGGTAATATAGATTTATAGCAAAATGTAAACAAAAAGGAGTTAATTATAGATCTTCTGAACAAAATGCTCTTTGAAAACAGAATTAGAAAGTACTAAGCTATACCCTTTACTTAGTTTACAGATATGATTCTCTTTATCATTATGAAGTTCTTGTTTATTAACAGAAAATCATAACAGCTATACTGGCTTACATTGTGTCCATGTTAAACTCACCAATTTGCTTTGTGTTCATCTTGCTATAGGATGGGAAGCTTATGATGGGTACAATTTTCCCTGTCTTTTAAAGATTTTAGTAGGTTATTGGTGGGAATGAAGCTAAATTTCATCCTCAAGGCAAATTATATTTTCAAATCCCATGGGTCTTTATATGGTCATTAATTTTATTTTCTAATTAAATTCATATTTTAATTGCTTGAATTTTACTTTTATATATGGGGTATTATTTTTTTAGTATGCAGTTGACATGCATCTTGTACAAAATCCAATAATTAAAAAACTACTTTTTACTATATCAAAAATTATGTATTCTTAAATAATAATTTTAAAAATTATAACAGTGGGAGCATTGAAGCTGAGAAGCTTTTAATCATGTTAAATGTTATGATAAGGTTTGAATGTTAAATATGAAAGTATAACTGTAAGAGTACTGCATTATAATAACTTAATACAAAGGTCCTCCATTTTACCTTTCGTTGTTTGATTGAAGTATGAAGAATAATCAAATTTTTCATTATTATGACTCTGGATTCAAAAATTAATCTCATTCATAGTACCTGGATAAGTTAATGGTAGCTCTCAAGTAAAAAGAATTTGAATGTGCTTTGACAAACTTTCAGGTAAAAAAACAGGCAAAAATCTGAGCTTTATGAAATACATTTCCAAAGAAAACACTCAACTTACCTCCAATAGATGAGAATACCCACAAGAACCACTAGACAGATAAAAGTCAGGGCTGACACGATCACAAGGGGTATAACTGCCTTCTTTTCGGATTCCAACCCCTCAGCTAGACCAATACGAGACTCATGGCTACTATTACTGGCCTCTGTAGTCGGAAAAAATGAAGAGAGTTGATATTTAAATTTAAAGAGTTACAACATTTTCAATCAAATAATTGCAATTTTCAATCATAAACAATTGCAAATAATTGCTTACCTTTAAAATTTTGACTCTATGATGCAAAGAATGTTTATGATTATAAGCCAATTTAAGTAAACCAAAATCTAAAAAGAAGGCAGGCAATCAGACCTGAAGAACTATAATATCCTAACAGAGATTGGCTCCCAGGTAGGGGAGCTATGGCAAGAGTGAGCATAATACTGCCTTGAGAAGATTGTTAACAGGAAAATAGAAGTATTAAAATAAGAAGGCTATCCAGCTTTGAAATAAAACAATCAGGAAAACAATGCTACTTACTGAATCACCATATAAAATCTTGATTTTCCAAAATCAATTTTAAAAGAATCATTTTTAACCCTGCAATTAGGTAAATAATTAGGAGCAGTTAATCATTTCATTCAAAGAGAATCTTAGGACAACCGTTCTTACATTAAGATAAGTCTTAATGAAGATAACAACGATTTTAAATTTAAATGCAGGATGCTTTAAAAATGTTATTTTGAATATCCTTCTTATCAAATGTTTCTCTATCAAAAATAAAAATACTACTGCACATGCATGGAAGGACTACATAGATTTAAGAAATTCTTTTCAAATATGCAAATGTAAATTATGAAAAAGGTTAAATCCTCTCCTTGGGTTCATTTTAAAAGGTGACAAGTGAGTATTTTTGTGAGCAAGCAGGTGTGTCATTGTTCTAGCACTTTCAACATCACTGCCACTGGCGCTGTCCTTGCCAAGTTGTTACAGGCGGTTCAGAACCCAGGGGGTCAGTGGCCAGGCACCATCGTCCCTTCTGCTCTGAGGTGTGTGCAGTGGGAGACAAAGGCGCCTGAACAGAACTGTTCTACCACAATGACATGCTGACAGCACCACCTGTCTACCTGGAGGAGTTTATAAAGAACTACATTTACTTTCTCCAGGAGAGTCTCCATTGCTTCCTACACAAATGGCACATCTGGTGCTGTTACACTAAGTACCTTACCATTAGTGACATGAGACAAAGGGATTCAATGGAAATTGAAATATTTTGAGAGTGATATACATTCATAAGCAAAATATAGCTAATGCAGAGAACTTAAGATGTAAAATGATAGCTTCCTTCTGTAACTGGATGGTGCAAAAAGGGCCAAAATTTTAATCTACTCACACAGATCCAAGGCATAGAAATGATACTCAAATTTCCCAAAATGTTTGTTCTTACAATTTATAAATGTATTTTCTAAAAAATAAAAAAATAAAAATAAAAATAGTGGAATTCAAGGATGTGCCTAAAAATCATAAAATGGAAAAGTGGAAATATTGTAAGTCAACTGACACTTGCGCTGTAGTTACTATTCTGTGAGAGAAGCCCACATTTACTTTCTACTTTGTTAACCATGTGCTCTGGCAGTTACGTATATGGCGAGGCTCATTTAGAAAATGAATTAATCTGATGATGAATCCTTTACAATATCTCTATGAAATTTACAAAAGCTCCTTATTTTATTGTCTTTACATTTTTTCTGTTGTAACTATCATGGTCTAAATGGAAAATCTGTGGGTAATAAATTAAACCGCCATTTAGCAAAGTTCTTGGTACCTAGTAATTACAAAGGGTGGTTAATGCTATCTGTGTCTGTTATTCTCGAAGTGCAGTCCTTAGTGGCATCGGATCCCCTGAAATTTGTTAAAAATGCAAGTTTGGGGCCTACCCCTACATTTACTGAAACTCAGTGGTGCCCTGGCCGGGTAGCTCAGTTGGTTAGAGTGTCGTCCTAATATGCCAAGGTTGCAGGTTCAGTCTCCAATCAGGGCATAAAACAGTCAACCTGGAGAGCACTCTGCTAAGCGAAATAAGCCAGTCGGAGAAAGATAAGTATCACCTGATCTCACTCATTTGTGGAAAATATTGAACAATGTAAACTGATGGACAAAATAGATCCAGAGACATAGAAGCAGCGAACAGACCATCAAACCTCAGAGGGAAGGCAGGGGAAAGTGGGAGGGGGGTGGTAAGAGATCAACCAAAGGACTTGCATGCATATGTGTAACCAATGGACACAGACAATAGGGGGGTGAGGGCCTGTGCTGGGGGGCAGGAGCAGGCTGGGAGAGGTCAATGGGAGAGAAAGGAGACATGTAATATTTTCAACAATAAAGAATTTAAAAAGACCCACAAATAACCAGCGAGGGGAGGGGGGAGAAGAATCAACCAATGAATGCGTAAGTAAGTGGAAGTCAATGATTTGCTCTCTCTCTCTCTGAAAATTAATAATAATAAAAAAGACACTGTGGGTAAGGCCCTGAAATCTGTGTTTAACAAGTCCTCCAGGTGATTCTGGTTCACATTAAAGTTTGAGAACCAATGATGTACATTAATTACATACAAAGTGAGCTTATATAATTACACAGGTCTTCAATGACTACAAATATTCATAACAATATGCGTATAAACATATATAGATACATACATCTCATTTATATATATGTATGTGCAACATATATGAGGTATGTATGATCATATATGTGCTATATAAGATACATAACACATAAAATGCATAACAAATTACCATATATATCATACACACTATGTACACACACTATCCATACACATGTGCACAAATATAGTCTTGTATACAAACTTTCTCTTAAGTTTTCTGAGAGGTCTGATTTTAAATAAAACCTTTAATTGAGGAGTTAGAATTATAAATCCATAATAATTAATTACATATTATGAAATCTAGGTATTTTGTTCAAGGTGGGATACTACAGGACAATGCACACAATCAACTGATTGCATTGCATATTATAATGACAACTAGTTGTATTGATTTTTATATTCATTAGTTGAAACTAAAATATTAATTTTGATATAAGCTCAGTTGTATATATAACTTACCTAAATGATAAGGCAAGAATCTACTGATAGACAATTAGAAAATAAAAAAACTAAGATTAATATTTTAAAGTACCTTCTCAGAATAAAACATTATAATTCTGGCATTACAAACTAAGCATTATATACATATTTTATTATCTACAATCTTGAAAGCCTAGTCCTAAGACATAGACACCAATAACTCAGGTTTTCAGTCTCAGTTTTGTATTAACTCTCTAACTGACCTGGATCAGATAACCTAATATCTCTGGGTCTAGGTTTATGCAGTCATAAACTGCAGATACTAATATTTGGCTTACCTATATTATTTTGAAGAACATGGCTTATAAGTTATTCTACCTTTAAAGATACATAATCAAATTATAATTTTCAGAATTAGTCTATAGGCATTTGACAAAGAGGCATATTCACTTATTTGATAAGACATACTATGTATTATTTTTTTTTACAGATATAGGTTTAAAAACAAGCCATAATTTCCCTAATCTTGCTGTACTTTATTTACTTCATTAATTGTTATTTGATGATGTTGGATGCTATATTCATGTTGTTTTCTCCTCATCAGTGGGAAAACATACTCTTAATAATTTGATAAATCTAGTAAGATTTATTGAAGAGAAATTGCTGAATTTTAGTCAATAATTCTAGGTTTGGTATTTCCCTATATATATTGTCTTTCCATAAAAGCATAATCTAGCAAGAATATCTCAATGATGTCACTGCCCAGAAAGACAGAAAAATAGATTGATTCCTGACATTTTCCTCTAAAATGTATCTGATAAACATTTAAAAAATGTACTATAATTGGAGCCATAGCACCGGAGATATATATATATGTATATGGCAATACTAGTGAATATGGTGACCTATGGGTTCATTATTTATTCTCACATAGAGTTTAAGTTTTTAAATTGGAATGCAATGTTAAATAGTATCAAGTCAGAATACTTAGACAACTTCTCTATCAAAATGTACAAACTTTTAATTGCTGCTATACTGAAAGAACAGCATACAATTGAAGGGAATACAAATAATGAAAGAGAAAAAATGTCCCAAGGGATTAGTGTCTATGTTCTGGATTATAAATATTCACTTTTATGCAATAATACTGAAAGATGTTACTCTAGCCTGTCTCTTAATTTACTGTTAGATTTAAATATGTTCATTGTTAATTTAAAAAATGTTTTAAAATTTAATAAAAGCAAATTATAAAATTCTTATGATCAATAAAATAATCTAGTATTCTGTGTGGTTAATGGTATTGAATTTCCCTTTTTTCTCACTGGCATTTGAAGCAAACATGCTGTAAATAATCTGCTCTAAGAAACATCTGGCCAATAAACTAATTTGCATAAAATCCATTAATAAATGAAATGCATTTCTACAGAAACGTTCTAACATTTTACATCTTGTCATACAAAACCTATACATACACTGCATATTAATGCCCATTATTTAACTTCTTAGAAAGGTGTATAACAAGTACAAAGTAGACTGTGCTTTGTTAGTTTACACTGCCCTCTTTAGGCAACATTAAGATAATCAAACAAAGACAATTTTAAAAAAATAAAACCTTGTTTTTTAAAAAAAGCTTATCATTCACTCTCAAAAGTTAGCACTAGGACTTTTTTATAAAGCTCCCCAAGCTGATGTGGTGCAAATTATGTAACTCCTTTTCATGGGGCAGGTCAGAAAAAGGTGCTTATAGCATATTACTCTCAGAACTTATAATTCATTTTTGAATTCAATAGAACTCATTTACACCTTATTTTAGAACATGAGTAAATAGGAAAATTAAAATCATCTAAAAATAGCAACACTTTAAGCTATCATTTAAAAAGCAGTATAGTAAAAATATATTATGCGCACATAATTGCTCCCACATACAAGAGGCATCCTGTAGAACATGAAAAACTGACAATAAATAAAAGTCACTTTCTCTCTTTTGCAGAGAATTAAAGACCAAAATAAACAAAACAGAAACAGACTCAGGTTCAGAGAACAAACTGTGATGGCTGCTGGGAGTTGGGGTGGGGAAATGGGGCAATGACTGAAAAAGGTGAAGGGGAATAGGAGGGACAACTTCCAGTTATAAAATAGATAAGGCCCAGGGATGTAGTGTACAGCATAGGAAATAGAGTCCATAATAGCATAATAATTTTGCGCTGACAGATGGTTAATAGACTTGTCATGGTGAACACATCATAAGGTATATAAATGTTGAATCCCTATGTTGTACACCTAAAACTAATACAAAATGGTATGCCAACAATATTTTCATAAAAAGCAAAAAAAAAAACCCAAAACAACAACAGAAAACACCCACATAGCGAGTATTCATTTAAAGTAATGAATAAAATCATCCTCTAAAAACCGTAAATTGATTTGAAGTTTTGGTTAAAAACCGATGCATCATTTTACCAACTTTCTATGTTTTCATGATTTTTCTATTTTTTGAGGAAGAAAACCACCAGCCTCCGATCCTATCCCTTTGATGCACCACTAACCTGCCTCTGAAATGCTGACCACTTCTGAGTGCCTGCTAGCAACAGTCGGTGCTGAGGACTGTGGGGATCCAGGAGTTATTTCTGAGTCACCTGCTTCCAGGACCCCAGCCACAGCGCTTTCATTAACATCTGGAAAACTGAAGGCTGTGGCGGTCTCGTTCTCAGTAAGACTACCTGAGACACTTTGCCCTGATCCGCTCTCTTCGTCCCCTGTGAGAACTGCCCATGCTGAAGATGTCGGGGGGAAAGGAAGCCGGGCATTGGCAGTCTGAAGGTCACTGTCCTGTTTCCCATCACTGTGCTTTTGGGAGAGCACATTTGTTGATGGTGATTTATTAGGACTTCTGTCCATATAAGTCTGACTTTCTGAGGTCACAACTGTGACTTTATTTTCTTCTCCAGACTTCTCAGACAGGGAGTATGATATTGGGTTATTCTGATCCACAAGACTGTTTTCCTTGGGGTCTGAATCATTCATCACCTTTTCCTGGGATTCTCTATAGAAGGAGCAGGACATACACTTATTTACAGCTAAGCCATCTCTATCTCTGTCGTCGTCATCAACATCATCATCACCACCACCACCCACTAACTCAGCATCAGATCTGGCACTGTGAGTCAGCTCGGGAATTGTTTTAGAAGGAAACAGCACCTTGGTTGTGGCAACAGAACCATCTTTGTTGGGAAAAGCGGCTGGAATAGAAACATATGCATTCCCGAGAGGGACAGAATGATCAGCGGTTAAAAGTGTATCAGAAACAACTGCTGGAATACCAGCCAATACCTCCTCAGTAATGGAACCCTTGGTGGAGGTGAAGGCTTCACCGGGATATACAAACTCATTTAAAAGTGTATTGGGAGGTACATCCATCGATAAAACGGGAGTAGCAAATGCCTGCCTTCCTTCTGGGGGAAAGGCATGGTTAAGCTCCAAACGGGCAGTTTGGAAGAACTTATCATTACTGAACAATGAAGGTACCACTTGCTGGGAACTTTCGTTTTTAAGCAAGACTGGTTCAACATCTTTCTTATTTGCATAAGAAATGGTTACACTTTGAAGTGAGGCAGCAGGCATATTAGAAGCAGGTGATACACCCAAAACTGGCACAGATGTGGAGTGTAGCATGCTTTCACTTGAAGCAGAACTGGATGCCATGGGATGCAATATTGTAGGACTAATGTGCTCAACCCTGGGGGATGCAGCCGATATTGGACCGCTAGGCACAGCCGAAAGAGCAGTTTTAAGCAACGTGTCAACATCAGAAGCCTGAAAGGAAGGTTGCAGCGATACTTCAGGGTTAAAAGAAGCGGAGGCCTCGTAAAATAAGAGTTGAGTCGAAGGAGATAACGTTTCACTAGAAGCGGGGTCAGAGGGTGCTGGCTCTGAGTCTGCGCTAAGCACAGGTGTAAGAGAAGTATCGCCGGCTGCTTGAGATACGGCATGTGTAGGTTGAACTGAGAAGTTATTTTCTGGAGGTTGACTAATCTCATGATCAAAAACCTTAGTGGTAGTATAAGCAAGAGAGCCTGGAGGTATGCCCTTTGTGTTAGAAATGGAAACAGGGGACTCCTGTAAAGATGCATTCAACTTATTTACATTACTGTACAGGCCGGGTGTGACTGTGCCTTCAGGACGGGAACCCATCTCAGTGAAAGGAGACATGTGCAGTTCAGTCTGATTTCCATCTCCTACATCCCTTTGAGAGAGCGGCTTATCATCATCATCACCAAGCACAGATATCGTATATGTAAAATCAGCGACAGAGACAGGCGGAGAAATGTTAAGGGTTGTCAGACCATCTGGGTCAGGGGAAAGCCACTCACTATCAGAGGAGGCTCCAGACCACTCCCCATCACCAGAGAGGCCGTGAGTGGGCTGCAGCCACGGTGTGGTGGGGGATATTAACGAAGGCCGCGGCATGGGTGTGTGGCTAGGACCGCTAAGGAAGGAACCCGGAGAAGACACACCGACAGAATCATGCACAGGGACTGCAGAACCATAAGAAACAGTGAAGAGGTGTCGGGAGGCCTCGGCATGAGACAAGGCAGAGGAAGGCTCGGGCCCTGAAGAACGTGCATGCATGGTGACATCACTGCCGGCTGGCTCAGCTGGAGGAGACAGGCGCGTTTTATGAAGGACGCCAGCGTCACTACCACCGAATTCCAACGTCTCTGAAGCAGCATGAGGCGTGGCCTGATGTGCCATCACAGGAGAGGACTGGGCCAGGCTGGGCGCTAACAGGACATCACCCCCGGCCACTGGCAGAGAAGCATGCAGGGACCCCTGGGCACGCTCCCCAGCGGAGGTCACTGATGGGAGGATCTGAGAAGCCGTGTACAGATGGCGAAACCATTCACTACTGAAGGAAGCAGAGGAAAATGGAAGCAAAGGTGCACCATCAGAGGAAGACAGGATGGAGTTGAATGACACAGGGACACTGGGAGACACAGGCGTCGCATGCAAGACCGGATCACTACTCGAAGCGGCAGGGGGAGTGTTGAGGACCGGATGGCCAAGCAACACAGGGGTGACTAGAGGAAAGGCGCCACTACTGGAAGGAGGCTGAAGAGGTGTCTCACCATTGTACACGGGCTGCGTGGTCTGCGAATAGACCACGTTGACAGTGGGCACCGAATCCCGTTTCCCAGAGGACGGAGTGAAAGCGCGAGGTGTTACCTCGGTGGGGAAGAAGGCAAAGGAAGAAGAAGGTGGCATTTCCATATCTGTGACGGAGGGGCCCTGGGGCACCCATGGGCCTGGAGAAGAGGACTCGGCTGTCTTCTCAGATGCGTCCACATGTCTCTCGGTGGGATGAGTCGGGAGAAGGCCCTCGCCACCTGATCCAACATCGGGCTGTGTCTTCCCGTCTGTGGGGCCAGGAAACCACACACTTCCCTCCCCGGAAGGGTCTTTGAGGGATTCTTCTGAACCCGATGATGCTGACTCTTCGGAAACACTTCTCGTCGGTGCTGGGATAAGGACATCATAGGTGATGGCCTCTGGGTTTTCTGAAGAAAATTCGTACCTGTGGGCTATGTTCTCGGAGGTGAACGGCACAGCAGCAGTGGTGGGACTGGAGCCTGAAGAATCATCGGCTCCCGGGTCGAGCTTGACACTGGTGAGTAAACTCTCTTCGTCACTGAGATCAGTAGATACCTCTTGAGATTCCATTACAGAAGCTGTGCTTAGAGATTCCACAGTCCCAGACACGTTCCCCTGTGGAAATCTGAGAACAGTTTTAGAGGCTGAAGTGCCTTCCAGAGTGAGAAGTGGAGGTTTGGTCACAGCCCGTGATGTCAAAGAAACATCTTTTTCTGGGGCTAATTCAGTGACTGGTCGGGAAGTGGGATCTAGAGACGTGTTGGGAATATCACCCTTTCCAGAGAAGTCCCCTCCTCGTGCTGGGGACCGGTTAGTCTTGGCCTCGTTGAATTTAGTCCCTATGCGATGGTAGTTTGTTGTGGTAGAACTCTGGGGTTCCTTTCTCCTTATTTGGTTAGTGGCACTGTCTCTACCAGGATTCACAGGCGTGTCTTCTTCCTCTTCTTCCTCCTTTGAAAAGCAAACAAGATTTAGTGGAACATAAGGAAATAAGAGCACAGCTACATCTCAATAATATCTTATACTGCAGTATACTGGTAATCTTCATTCGTGGGAATTTGGGGACTATGTTCCCATAAAGCACCATTCCAGAGAAGGCCTTCTCATCTCATGGCACCCAAAAACTAATTGCTAAAATTCTGCTGCCCACCAAAAGATATATTATATTTTTTCCAATCTGCCGAAACAATGAGGTATAATTTTATTTTATTCACACCAGATGGTTATTGTGTTGGCTGTTGTCATTTTTTTTTTCAAATATGTTTTTTCTTTTTTTATTCAGAGAGAGGAAGGGAGAAGGGAGAGAAGGATAGAAACATCAGTGATGAGAATCATTGATCGGCTGCCTTCTACCCGCCCCCTACTGGAGATTGAGTGGCAACCTGGGCATGTGCCCTGACCGGGAATCGAACAGTGACCTCCTGGTTCATAGGTTGATGCTCAACCACTGAGCCACACCGGCCGGGATGTTGTCATTTTTTTATTTGACAATCTAAGGCAGTGTTTCTCAACCCATGGGTCCCGAACAATGAAAATACATCCCGCATATCAGATATTTACATTACGATTCATAACAGTAGCAAAATTACAGTTATGAAGTAGCAACGAAAATAATTTTATGGTTGGGTCACAACATGAGGAACTGTATTAAAGGGTGGCGGCATTAGGAAGGTTGAGAACCACTGAAGGGAAAAGAGGTCAGTGCCTCTAATTAAACAGTCAGGTATCGCATGTTTTAAAGTGTTCCAGCACATGGGTTGAAAATGGCTGCTCTATCCTAAAACCTTTATCATCCACCCTTTAGAGCAGTGGTTCTCAACCTTCTGGCCCTTTAAATACAGTTCCTCATGTTGTGACCCAACCATAAAATTATTTTCGTTGCTACTTTATAACTGTAATGTTGCTACTATTATGAATCGTGATGTAAATATCTGATATGCAGGATGGTCTCAGGCGACCCCTGTGAAAGGGTCGTTTGACCTCCAAATGGGTCGAGACCCACAGGTTGAGAACTGCTGCTCTAGAGAGAGTAATTAAATTTAATGAAAAGATCCTATTTATGGCTGCCTTTATTTTAATGCTATGTAATGAAGTAATTAAATTAAAAGATACCACAGCTTTGAAAGGAAGACACATTGTAGTTACTGGGAATGTTATTTAACATAGTATGTATTATTTTTTGTTTCTCTGTTCAGTGCATCTGACAACAAACTAAATAGGAATTAGCTTTTTGTAATATGAAATGTCAATGAAACAACTTATTTCAAAGACCAAAGTAGTTGCACATTCAGCATATTTCATTGTATATATTAAGAATAAATCATAATTTTTAAGACCTCATAATAGAAAGAGGTTTTTTTATTTTTCATTTTGTTTGAAATACTTTCCACTTAAGACTTAGGCAGACATTTTAGAGACAGCTTGTCGAAATACATTTCCAGTACTAGTTGGTTATTTTGTGTTTCCTTTGGAAACACCATTCAGGTGACCCAGCTTTTCATGACCACTTAGTCACTATAATGACCCAGGAACAATCTAGCGAGAGGTCAACCAAGACCCATAATTTCTGGTTTTGATTTGCCTTTTTAAAAAACCTGTTCAGCCCTAACCGGTTTGGCTCAGTGGATAGAGCGTCAGCCTGTGGACTCAAGGGTCCCAGGTTCATTTACGGGCAGGGGCATGTACCTTGGTTGCGGGCACATCCCCAGTGGGGAGTGTGCAGGAGGCAGCTGAATCGATGTTTCTCTCTCATTGATGTTTCTAACTCTCTATCCCTTTCCCTTCCTCTCTGTAAAAAAATCAATAAAATATATTAAAAAAAATAAAAAAATAAAAAACCTGTTCATTTTATAACATGTTTAATTATATATTTAGAAACAAAACTGCCAAAGGTATCAAAATATGATATTTTTAGCCCATATGAGATATGATTTGTCAGCTTGTTAGCATTGTCATCTATTAGATCTTTCAGGGCCATGTCCCTTAAAAGAAGAAAAAAGTGACTGAGTACGAATTAATCAGTAGAACCTGACCAATATCAATAGATAATATCTGAATCTTAAACCATGTGTGTTCATGATCATGTATCTCTTACACATGAAAAGCTGCATTGGTTTTCATGCTTAACTATTCAGAACTTAATTCTTTTGATTTTAAGTATTTTCTAAGACATATATATGACAATTGTGAGAAGTATTTCAACTTTAATGATCTAGATTGTATTGATGCTAAAAATAAATATTCTCTTAGATCCCCTAGACCAGTGGTCAGCAAACTGGGGCCCGGCAAAACGTGGCTCGCGAGCCATATGCGGCTCTTTGGCCCCTTCAGTGTGGCTCTTCCACAAAATACCGGCTATTTCACAAAATACTGACTTCTGTGCATGGGCCACGAAGTTTCAATCGCACTGTATGTGCACGCCCACATGTGGTATTTTGTGGAAGAGCCACACTCAAGGGGGCAAAGAGCTGCCGACCACGGGCCTAGACAAATTGCCTCACTAGTGGTCAGTATTTCTTCATGAAATTTTGCATTGTTTAATATCTTGTTCATAAGGACAACCCAAGTGCTTTCACCAAATAATTTTCCTGAATAAAATACTCACTTAATTTACAAGCCCCAACACCTCATAAAAAAGGAAATGAGAAGAGATTGCCTTGACTCACTCTTGGGGAAAATCTGTTGGTGCCAGATATCTCCGCTTTCCCTAGAAGTTCTTACCCATTTGTTTTATAATCTGATTGAAAGTTTTGCTGAGGATCAGTGTTAAGTTTAACAACATGGATTTTCTCAACTCTTCCTCATTTTTGCAAATCTGGATTTGTGCCTAGTTTCTGGTATCACTCCATGTTCTTATCCTTTGCCAAGACTCTGTCAAACTTTTTTCTGCTCTATTCAAACCCGTTTTCCTCTCCTCACCCTTCATTCACAGCAGATGACCTTACTGTTTATGGGGAAAATAGAAGCCATAGACAAACATGTACCTCCTCCTCCTAACACTAAAAACCAAAACAGGGACCTACCAACTCCACCCTCGCTATTAACTTCTAGTTATTATTCCACTCTTTCCTCCCCTCTCAACCAAAGTTCCCAAAAGACATCATCTATATTCTCTATATGATCTAACAATTTCTATCAAATCCCACAATAACATTGCTTTACTTTCTCTGCTTATACAAACACACTTTATTATCTTCCTTCCATAAGCTCTGTAGATTTCTATGAAATTTTTCTTAAAACATAATGCTACACACCTTCTTCTTCTGTTAAATCTGGAAAAATTACTATATGCGCGTAGGTACACACTTCCCTTCTATTTTTCTCTTTTCTAGCAGATTTTAGACTTTATGAAGTTCAGATACATCCTAGAATCTGATGAAGGTGATGGATCATTTATTAATCCTACCCATCAAATCTTGCAAATCTCTATGAGGCCATACTGCCTTTTGTCAGCATTTGAAGGAGAATATGTAAGTCATGCTCTGTGATTATACATATGTGAAACTACAAATATTTTAATGGGTACTTCTTCCTATAATTTCTTTTTTAAAAATATATTTTATTGATTTTTTACAGAGAAGAAGGGAGAGGGATAGAGCGTTAGAAACATCGATGAGAGAGAAACATCAATCAGCTGCCTTCTGCATGCCCCCCAGTGGGGATGTGCCCGCAACCAAGGTACATGCCATGCCCTTGACCAGAATCGAACCTGGGACCCTTGAGTCTGCAGGCCGATGCTCTATCCACTGAGCCAAACCAGTTCGGCCTTCCTATAATTTCTTATGGAGTTATTGTGAATCTCCCTTCCACTATGGTTTTGATCTGTGCCACGCCTGTTATCCTTTACAACTTCCATTTTTCAAAAATCATTGGAAAGCCTGGATTATGCTGGAGATACTTTGTCTTTCAAAGTCATACAATTCTATTTAAAGAGGATCTGAGAAACATCCCCAAACTATTCATTTCCATATTCAGGCTTAAACCCACTACAAATACATTCCAGATGTTCGCCAACCTCTATCATTCATGCCTGCATGAATCAATGAAAGTGAACAGTGTTATGGACTGAATGTTTGTGCCCACCCCTCCCAACTCATTTGTTGAAATTCTACCTTCCCAATGTGATGGCATTAGGAGGTGGGGGTCTTGGGGAGGTAATTAAAATTAAGTTTTAAAGGGGAACCCCATGAGTGGGATCAGTGCCTTTGTAAGAGTCATGGGAGAGCTTGCTTCTTCTGCTCTGCTCTCTACCATGTGGAGAAGCACGCAGCCTGCACCCAGAAGGCCTCTCTGGTCGTGCTGGCACCTTAATCTCAGACTCCCAGGTTCCAGGACTGTGAGAGATAAATTTTTGTTGTTTAGAAGCTATCCTGTTTACGGTATTTTGCTATAGCAGTCTGGACTAAGACACAAACTAAAGATTTGAATTTACAGTGTAAAAATATTTTCTTTTTTCTGCCTTTGGCTTGATTCTGGTGATAATTTCTAGGTACATACATATCCATGCGCATGTGCACACAAGCATGCATGCACGCACACTCAAAGAAAGATACCCTTAGCTGAATTCTATGAACTCTTGTTAATAGATGAACTGGCTATTTTGGTAAAATAATCCTTTGCAAGAGAGAATTGCTGTAAGTTATATAAAGTATTGAGGTAATTATACATGTAAAACACAACCCAATTGCTACTTATTGCTAGATAATAGCATTAGTTATCACACTTTATGATCTCATACATATATATGTACATATACACACATCCATACTACATTAACAACAGCATCTAGATTTAAATATATAATCTCAGTTAAGATGAATAGTGCATTTGGGTTTATATATTAGATACATCAGTCAGTTTCTCTATCTTTTAAAAATTAAGACAATGTTAAAATGTATAAATATTTTTAATTACCCCTTTACTTGAAGAACAAACATTGTCATCTGAATAGTCCAAACACAAATATTCAAATTAAATGGGCAAAAAAAATATATTCAATATATATTTTGGCCCATATTTATTATCAATCTATTAATCATTAGTTAAGTTAAATAAACTGTAGTAATATTAAGAATTGATAAAAAAATAAAAAAGTAAAAATGCACCTGGAAAAAAGAGAACTGATATTATTTTAGTCTTTCTGAAAAATTTGACAGTGAAAAATTTCTGATTTATAGCTATAGTTCATAGCCATAATTATTTTTAAGATTCATTTTTCATTATCACCAAATCTTTGTATCTCTATTATTTTTATTATACTCATTAAAGTGTCTTCTAAGTTCTTCATATAAAAATTATGTATACCAATTATAGGACTATCTATAAAGCTCATCAAGCAACCCTACAAAAACTAATGCAACACAATTTTTTGTTAATGGAATATCTGAAACCTAATGAACAATTCATAATAGACTTTTAAAGTTTAAAACATTTGAATATAAAATATAGCTATGATACCTTGATTATTTCTTCAGTTCCAATTAATTCAGGAAAGAGGTCAAGTTCTACAAAATTAAAAACAAAATTATTAAAATTTTTATTCAACTATTTTAGCCATGTGGGTTTACCTTTGGATGGAAAGAGAAAAAAGACAAAAAAGACTTGTTAGCTTTGAAAATACAGAATCTGTTCAAATAAAAATTTTGAATTTCAGTTTTCAACACTACTGAACACTATATAACACAACACTACATACACCCGTATGAATCCAATCCAACTCTCTTCCCCATTCCCACCCCAGTGTGACTGAAGCTAAGAAGGAAGAGGGGAGCAGTGAGACTGATAAAAAAAATTGATAAAAAAATCAAATAATTTTCATCAGTACAGACTTACTTTCAACCTTTGCAGAGCTGATGAAAGCATAGATGGGGAAATGACAGAGGTTTGCGGGAGAAGTAACAGGACTTACTTTCTCATTCAGCTACTATTCCTTAAGTTCATCTTCTAAGGGTCAACTGCTTCTTTTAATTCTTCAGATTTGTGCTCATATAGAATTGTACACGGGTGCTGCCCCAGGTAAAATGGAGAGTGTTTTCTAGCAGGTCCGGTCTGGGCTGGTGTTCCCTGCCTCCTCCCCAGGGAAACTCAGCTAATGCTGCCCATCCAAAGACTGTAATGACCAGGATCATTTAAATCCATTTTCCAACGGACCAGAATCAGCATATTTCTAGTACATGAACATATGAATCCTAAAACAACATCTGTCACTAAATATTAGAAAAGGTTAGGAGCTGACTCTCTCTCCCCAACAAGGGACCTAGACCCACTGCCAAATTACTGGGGGACAGAGGATTCCTGCTCACTCTCCATCTGAGATGCCTAGGGAGACAGGCTAACTATGAGGGTGCGAGCAATATTACAACGAGGTTCCTCTTATTGCTCTTATTTTATAAAATCTCACTCCATCGCCAAAGTTTATGCTCTTCACTATCCCCATGCTGTTTATGTTCTGTTTTATGCCTCTCTATAGCATCAAAGGAAATGAAAGTTCTATAGAATCTTCAAAGGCATGACTGAACTAACAATAAATGTTTCTCAAACCCAGGCCCATTTTATAACATAGACTTTCTTGAGTTGATTTTTATCAGGAAATTTCTAGCTGTTCAGAAATGTAAAACCATAAGATACAGTGGTATCCATGAATTTCAGATAAAATTAATACTCTTTACTATTTAGCTATTTCAAAGTTACTTACCCTGAACAATTTTCTGTGCTGTAAAAATGAAAATATTCCCTGAAAACAAGTCTTGAATTTTAACTCTCAATGTTTTTTCTTATTAAAACTGACCAAAACTGAAGGAGTTTGAATGTTTGGATTATTACTGGTCTCTCTTTTCTATTTTTGTTTCTATGAAACCCTTCTTTCACCATGTTTTTCATGCTCTTTATTCCTTAGGTTACCAAATGAAAGTGATTTCAATAGTCTGAAACAATTGTGTCTCTATAATCGCCAAGGAAAGCAGTAAACACTACCTGTGAATTTAAAGTGGGAGGCAACTAAACTGTGAGAGACACATAACAATTTCAATATGACTTTGTCAAAACTGCAATTTTAAGAAGATCATGCATGTATAATCTTCAAATTCAGCAGTAAGACAATGCAAAATTTTACTGACAATGCTTTCAAATGCAGTCACTCCTTTTCGTGGACTTTTAAAATACTTTAATGTTAATAAGGGCAAATCATAATCAAATACTTGGTGATACATATATTATACTGTTACTGTTTCTCTGTTAAGAAGCTAGGAGCAAAAACCTCAAAGACAGTCTTTTCAATATGCTTAAAGAAGTGTTAAAAATTTTTTTTAAAAAAAGGTCTAACTTCACCTAACTCTTTACTTGTAATGGGTAAAGGTAATTTTCTTATTCATTGTCAGGGTTGGGGGAGGGTATACATAATGATCACATCAAAGACTGACTTTCTTCTCTTTCAATATTCTCTTTGTTAACTGCATTTATTTGCATCATTTTGCCAGAGTATAAATTAACTATATGGATTGTGGATCCTAAAAAGTTAAAATACGTAATTTTACCCAAATATATCCCTAATGTATCAGTGAGTTCTACTCTGTGTTTGCTGTTTACTGCATTAAGAAGTAAGGAGTTCTGCCTGAACAGTGTTGCTCAATGGTTGAGCATTGACCTATGAATCAAGAAGTCATGTTTCAATTCCTGGTCAGGGCACACGCCTGGGTTGCAGGCTCGATCTCCAGTGCGGGAGGCAGCTCATCAATGATTTTCTCTCATCATTCATGTTTCTATCTCTCTCTCCCTCTCCCTTCCTTTCTGAAATCAATAAAATATATTTTTTTAAAAAGGAAGTAAGAAGTTCTCTTTGGCCCTAGGAGCAGCATGTAGGCACCCACACAGCCCTTTGATCCCTTTCTGTTTCAAGGCACTCTTATGGGTGAATACCCCACATGTGGGCCTTCATATTGGTAAGTATATATACTAGTACACACTTTGAAAGACCATAATTCTGGTTTCCTATTAAACTCAGATCATTTTAATTAACTGAAATTCTGAGGTTACCCAGCAACACGTCAACACCCCCTCCAAATAATCCAGAAGTGTTTTTTTGCTGAATCTCTTCAGAAAAATTTTGAAATAAAATAATTTGGGGAGACAGTTTCTATCATCCTGGAGATTCGGAAGTCAGACTTCTGGGTATGAAAGTTCATAGCAGCCAAGGTCAAACTCTAGTGATTGGCACAAGGTTTCACATTGGGTACCCTTTGACCTGCTGTTTCCTCACAAATAATAATTGATGTTTTAGTAGCTACTGGCCTGACTCAGTTACTACAATCATATATGATAGTGAAAAAAATTACGCTTCTTTGCAGAATCTTCTCACTTCATCGAAATAGATTCCATGAGGGCGGTAAAAGTCCAACAGCCAAGATTGTCAGTATTTTTTTTTTTTTAGTGAATATTTAAAATTCATGTTTGCGTGATAACTGAACAAAACCTCTTGACTCATTCTGGTTTTGGTTTTGGGTACTTAAATGCCAGATTTTCTAAAAGAGCCTGTTAGTTACACATTAATATTCCATAACACACAAAAAAAGAAACACTATTATAGGTTGGCAAGTAAGACTTATTTAATTGTTTGAAGGTAAGCCAAGTTTCACAGTGCAAAAAGTGAAAGCAATGTGGACTGCAATCTCTTCAAACTGTGATTATATTACATATATTATATTATATTATATTAGCCATAGCATAGGATGGTACAGGGAGGGTAAGGACAGATGTAGAATGATTTAACAAAGACAATTGTTACACAACTGAAAAGCACACAATAACTGAAAACTGTGTTGATTTAATTCACCGTGCATTTAAATTGAACGCATAATTACCAAGGCCCTAAAACATGTACCTACATAATGTCTCCATAAATTTATAGGAATTAGCTCTACATTATAGAAAAGAAACAAACACAATTATTTCAGTTACAATAGAAACAATATTTATGAATTATTTATAAATATAATTTTCTGCAAAGTATTTGAAAAGAATGTTCTTTCTGTTTAAATTTAAAAAGTTTTCCTTGACAAAGTTAAATTGTTTATGAATATGAATTTATGCATTTATTTTAAAACAGCAGATTCTAATAATATTTCATGGCCACTAGTGTATGGTGATACTGTTGTACACAATAAATATAATTGAATGCAAAAGCAATAACTTAATCAAAGGAGCCAAAGTTAAATGCACAGTTTGGAAGATTGAGGTTTCCTTCACAGATATTGATTAAAATATTTGAAATCTTTGATTGAAAGAATAAGGGCAATTATAAATGACCTCCTTCATTTCTTTTGAGCAGAAGCAATAAACAATACAGTATTTACAAAACAGTTTATCCAAAATAATAATAGAGCAATTCAATAGGACATATTACAAGGTTACTAAAGTAATGAAACAACATGATAAACAGGATGAAATGGTACTAACAAAGACAATGAAATAAGCAAACTCAAATCTACTTACATCTATATTAGCCACGTAAATCACAAACTTCACAAATCTTGAAGGTACCATCACACTAAACCATGACTTTTACTGTGGTGTATTTACCATAGAAACAATATTTAGCATAATGTAATTTCAATAATGAATTGAAAACATATTGATTAGAATGATTCTGCAGCCTTTAAGATCAGAAAGGATGAGTTGTAAGAGACTAATCTTTTTTCTATATAAAACAGGAAGACCCCAAACTTTGGGTAAATTGACTTTTGATGAAGTAGTTTTTGAAAGAATAATTAAAGGATCAATTATCTGTTTTTAACTCTTGGTTTTTAAAATGAATATCATAGTGAAAGGTAAAGTGAATACCATCTTCTACTAAAACATCATTATAATATAAAATGTTTTAAAGGACTGAAACATTCATGGAGATTAAATGGTGTGTCCACACTAGCATCTCATTAGTTCAATAGTGTCCCGATCCTTTAAATAAATAGAAATTAAGTTATAATATTGATTATTTTGTACAAATGTGAAAGTGCTACAAATGATACAACAATATTGTACTTTGTGCCAATATAGATTCAGTCTAAAAGGATCACTCGGAAATCACTTCTATAAAAAATAGACATTTGATCTATTTTTTCATATGCAATAAGTTTCTCAAAAAGAAAAAACATTCAGAAAGTTTAAAATTTTGCTATAGTGGACTGAAATTTCACCATAGTGGATAGAGTAAGAAAGAGTCTACACTAATAAAAGACAAAGATCCTAATTGACCGTACCTTCATTGTGCCCATCAGCCAATCAGAAGAGTATGCAAATTAACCCAACAAAGATGGCCATTAAATTTGCATACTACAGGTGGAGCAGGAAAGCGAGAGTCACCATCCAGGCCTCCCGTGTGTGACCCAGGGTGGCGGGGCTGGACAGCGCAAGCCACCTACCGCCCCACCGCCATCCAGGCCTCCTGTGGATAAACTAGCAGGTGGTTATCCCCCAAGGGGTCCCAGACTGCAAGAGGGCACAGGCTGGGCTGAGAGACCCCCTCCCCCCAGTGCACAAATTTTTGTGCACCGGGCCTCTCGTATAATATAAATAGCTAACAGTAATTGTTTTTTTGTAAATTACTGGGAAATTGTTTTATGTAAAGAAATTAGTTATCATGAAACCAAGATAGTAAAATCAAGTGAATATATTCAATATAATTCATATCTTAAAAGACACAATAGGATTAGAGGAGGTTTTGGATGCCATATCATATATGATAGTGACCAACATGGTCAGTGTTGCATTGCTAAAGATGACATTTTCTGAGGGGGGTCAATAGGGGCACTTTGTTAAGTGAGGAATGAAATTTCGTGGAGGAGCATGAGATGGTACAGCTGAAACCATGGTCAGTTCATTTGATACTCACCTTTTAATAAGACTTAGAGCTAACATTCCACTTAAAAGTAACCTGATTTTGAAAAAAAAATGCTAAATAAGAGCAATAGGAAAGATTTTTATACCCAGGTCATGTGAAATATTATTAAATAACTAGAAGCCTGGAGCACGAAATTCATGCATTCGGGGGTGGCAGGGTGGGGGGATGGTTCTTCAGCCTGGCCTGCGCCCTCTCGCAGTCCAGATCAACCGCCCTGCAGAGGGGGCCCCTGCCCAAAACTGGCCGGGTAGCCTGGGCCTCCCTCTGTGGGGCAATCGTGGGGCGATGGCGGGCCCCCTGACCAATCACATCGCACCTGCCTTGGCAATGGCAGACAGTGCTGGGTCACCTTATTGCCATCATGATAGTAGTAATATTCATTAGTCATCAATGTTTTAACTTGGGAAATATCTTGGCAAGTTTTGTAGCCTGTAGTTTGGAAAAATATATAATCTAATGTCTAATGCTCTGGCACATATTCTTTCATTAAAAATTCAACTAGTATGAACACTGAGATGAGATAATTAGTGAACAGCTCATATGGATTAAATAAAGTCTGTGCTGTAGCATATGGACCACAAGGCAAGTCAATACACATCAGTTGTCCATCCATGAGACTGAAACATGCTATACTTAATGTCATTTGTAACCATTCATTTCCATTAAAAACTTGTAAAAATTTCAGTGAGTTGCCTCATTATAGGGATGGCCACAAAATATTAGATTTATATACATATCTTTGAATATACTTATGAATATGCATATGTAGGATATGTATGTGTATGTATATATAAATATATGCATATATACATATTTAATTCCATTTATTATTTTAAACTGCTTATATTAACAAAGGAAGACTTTTGAATAATTATGCATATCTATAAATTGTAAAATTATGATAGTTAGCAATTCATTTAATTATTGCATATGCTTTGAGATCAAAAGATTTTCCCATAATACTCAGAGGAGATGCATGCAAATAAAATACAATTAGAACCAACGTTTTGTTTTGCTTTTAGGAAATAAACTAAAAGGAAAGCACTCCCAAACCCCCCTTTCCATCTCCCACCCGCCAACCAAATCACAAAAAGTGAATAAAAATATCTAAGATAAACTCTCGAGGTGCTTTGTATAGATAGTCCAAAGTACCTTACATAATCCCAGCACCACATATATACTTACTACAAAATGCTTTGAGGGCTGAAAAAGGAAATAAACACAAATGAAACCAAAGCTCATTGTCCAAAATAAAAGTCTTAATGTTCACACAGCTATTTTCATTTGGTGACCATCACAGACATTACAAAAGGTTTTGCTGTTCTTAGTTTACAAATAGAAAATTTCAATATTCAGAATAAATTCAGTAATTGTCCTGCCCAGACCTGCTGAATGAAAAATGGCTTCTATGTTTCACAAAATTACCTGTAACCCAGACTATAAAGAGCATCATTTTGCCTTCTGGCCCAAAGGATATAAAAGCAGAGAGAAAACACCAATGCATCCAATAATTAAACTAACCTCATTTATGTAGATAGTATAAAGGCCTACTAGGTGGACACTTACCAAGGTCACTGGAAGGCATGTCGACAATCAGCTGGTCACTATATTTTCCATATAAGCCATTAGTGCAAATGGCTACTATTTGAAGAACATAACTCATATTGGGTAGTAAGTTACTGAGAATAGCACCCTAAAAGAAAGATGTCAATAAATTATAACTGTGTTATTTTCATGTACACATTTGTCCTTAGGAAACTTTTTCTCATTTGTCAATGAGAAATATTTATATTTTATTAACCAAAGAAAAAGTTTATGTAATGTTAAGTAGAAAACCTACCGAACATTAGGCATTTTTTAGCTTTAAAAAAATCTGATTTAGTTTTAGGAAGTTCCATTTTTAACTAGAACTCATAAAAGTTATACATGATGTCAAAATCTGCAAATTGATATTCTAGTCAAATAAACATGTAGCATTTGCAAGGAGCAAAAGGTGAAGGAAACACAATAAAAAAACAACTTATTTCTAATCTTAACAATATATAAGCCAGATAGTAACAGGGTTATTATTATCATCACACTATTATGAAATGAAAAATAGCATATTCTTATAAATTCCACAATCTTCCAAGTTCATAGTGTCTCTATTCTAGTCAAATGAATCTAAAAGTTAGAACAAATTTGATCTATTTTGTCCATATGGTAGCCAACACCATGATCACAGGGAGTTTTTGTTTAAAGGCAGTTTCCTAGGGCGTGTGGCACTCGAGCTGTCTGAATGCAGAGTGCAGTGTCTGACCTGCATTGGGATCTTCCTAGAGCCACACCAAGATGTGTTGCCTCAATGAAACCCCAGTCCACAGCCAACACTTCCAACTCTCCCTGCTGAGGCAGAGTCTGCTACTGAGACACTCAGGCCACAGCGGGACCCTGTCCTTTATTTTCTTTAGCTCCCGTGCCTGGGTAGGGAGGAAGAGCAGGTGGATCTTTCCCAAGGCTGACCTGCCTTGTGTCCCGAAAGTTCTGTCTCAATTGATGTCGTTGCTACTTGCAAATTTGATGCCAAAAAAGGAACTTTGGAGAGCCCTACTCTATTTTCCTTGTGCTGGTGTAATGTGAAGGGGCACATAACACATGATGGCGCCAGAGCACGGGGATTCCAGCCCCGTTCTTTCCACAACCGTGAGACCACACTCCAGGAATTTAACTGCTCTTTCAGTCATTTTATTTCTAAAGAGAAGTGACACTAGATGATCTCTAGTTCCTAAGCCTTCTATATGTGTCTACTCTGTAATGTTGTTGTTGGCAAAGTGGTGATCTCCCATAATTAAAACCATAAACAATAACCTTACAGTGTGATTCACTGTAAGATTTGACATCATTTAGGCTAGCTTCTGCTCCTCCTCCTCCCCACTGGCGACCTTCATACCGACTCTAAACAATCGAGGGCAACAATATACAATCGCTTGTAAGATCTTTCCTTGAAAACTAAACTATGATATTATCAATATAAGAAACAATCGATCTCTTAGTTACCAGATCTTGATAGCCATCTGTCAAAAATTCATGTTTGGTTTGGTCTTCTCCCTCTAACTGCTGGTAAAGAACTGCAAACTTCTCAATCATGTTATCATACACAACTCGAGGTCTCTCCCATGTAACAAGAAGGCTGGTGTAATTCTTTGGGTCGGCTTGAACATTTTCTGGTTCTGAGCTACAAACTTCAGAGAGAAAAAAATACAGTCATTGATACAGCTGTCAGCCTCTAGGATTTTAACAAGTACTACATCATATTCTACTAGTGGCTAGGTGCATGAATTTGTACACATTGAAAGGAAATTAATTAGAAGAAATATTTTAATATCACTCTTCGCCCTTTCTCTATAATAGAAGTGTCAACCAAATTCATGATCGACAATGAGAGATGGAAACACAGGCACACAACTGGCACCAGTGAGAGCTTTATATGTATTGTGCATGCACAAGTCAACTTAGCCTCTTATAGATATAGAATAAACTTGCTTAATTAGACCTACTTTCTGATTTAGCTAAACTTTTTCCAGCCCAGTGAAGCACCCCAACTTCTCTTTCAGGTAATTGTCAGCAACACAGCAGTAAATATCAACACAAAGCAGATTATTATTGTAGATCATGCAGGGAGAACAAAGGGTAAAATATTTAACTGCAGCAGTGTTTGACTATATTCTGCACAGTGAGAAAACCTGAAGTCATTTTCAAGGTCCACCATTTCTTACTTCTTTTCAGTTGGGTCAAGTTTCTAAGCTTTCTAAATTTCCGTTTTCTGGATAATGAAAATAGGATTCCACTGAGTCTCCTATTTACCTACTCCAGGACTTCTGTAAGGATCAAATGAGATGAGGCACGGGAAAATGCTTCATAGACGTTTGGTTAAAGTGTGAAATGTTTCCATCTGGCTATAAAGCAAGTCATGTTCCTGGGCTGAAGAAATTGCAAGGAAGCTAGTTGTCGCTAGGGAGAGGAAAGCAGGCATTGCTACATGATGTTATTACCCGGATGGTCAGACAATTAGCATATAATCCTTTTATATATATAGATTATTTTTTTGTATTTTATTTAAAAAGAATGTAAAGAGTTATACTTACTTGCTGCAGAGCTTTTGTTTATGCCATTTCCTGTCTATGAAATACTTCTTCCTTCACATCTATCTCTAGCTGTTCAGGTCCTACATTTCCATTCAGAGAGTTCTAGGCCACATGCTCTGACTTCTGCTGAAGTGATCTGTGTCATTTGTCTGCTTGGTTTTACTACTGGATTAATTGCATTTTCTCTTATATTGTTTTTCTGAATTGGTCTTTCTTAACTTCTCTAGCAGATTATAAACATAAAAGCCATAGCCTTTTATTTCTAGATTGACTAAAATGCTACCTTGAATATTTGGCATTATTTTTGGAAATAAATGTACAAAGGACATCTACAAATTTACGATGACTTTATGTCTCTTGTTAGGTACTTGACAAATGTGTTTAGCTTGGGACGAGGAGAATTTCAATTATAAAATATGGTCTTTACTGGACATTTTGTTGACAGAAAATCCTTGAAATAATTAAAAATTTCACACCAGAGAAAACCATAGGAGAACAAGTAAAACAATCATTTCAGTATTTTTCAGATCTGGTAACAAAAAATCCTACTTTGACATAATAAATTGATTAAGCAATTAATTTCATGGAATTAGAAAGTTTGCTTATCTCATCTGAAAAAAATTATTTTGAAAATCTTTCAGGGACTTAGAATAGAATTCAAGCCTATGCTGGGAATGGTGCCAAATACTTAGTCCCAACAGAAAGAGTACTCTGATACTTTCTGGAACACATTCATAATGTGCTAGTTTGAGCTAATTGTGAGAATGGAAATTATAAAATTTTATGTTGTACAAATTAAGCAAAGTAATAACTATATCTCTTCATAGACCAGACTGAGCTGCAAAGACAGAGAGAGAGAGGTCACTAAGACCCAGGATTAAGTAATAAGCTCACAGAACCTGGGTTTTGTTTTCAGGGGATACTTAAAGTTATAAAGCATCTCGCTGAGATCATGCAGTTGACTCCAGTCACCCAATTGTCACTGCTCTAAGAAATATTTCAAGGATTCAATGAAAATGTGCCTTAATAGCATTGCCACCAAGTCTTCATCTCTGTACAAGTCTGTAGTTTATCTCATGAACACAGGAGGGCACCCAAAACTAACAATTGGCCTTATAAATTTAAAAGTTTAACATACAGTACTTAGTACAGTGGGGCCTTGACTTACAAGTGTCCCAACTAACGAGTTTTTTGAGATACCAGCTGTCTCTCGGCCCATTTTTTGCATTGAGTTGATAGAGTAATTTGAGTTAATGAGCTCCTTAACCAGCTCGGTCTCAGAACGAATTAAACTCGTAAGTCAAGGCCCCAATGTATTAACAATTTCAGCAAATGTACACTATGCTAGTAATGGAATATGAATGATTCAGGAAAATATAAAAAATATATACTTTGTATAAATAAGTGCATGAATAACTTCATATGAGTTAGAGACAGGATTTATTATTGTAAAAACTATGAAGTTATTTTTTGTTTACTAGGGAATTAGGGTGAAGTGTTCCTTTGGGAATAAGAACAAGATTCTTCCATTATCATAAAACATGAATTCATAATAAGAAAATATATTCTAATTTAGGTCCAGACTATATTATCTTTACTCTACCGAGGGACACTTCTATTAGTGTCCACCAGATGGCAGAAGACCATCAAGTCATCTCAAAATATATGTGAGCTACTCAAACTATCATTGTAGGAACAAGATTCCTCAGTTATGCTTGTAATGATTCCTAAGTTTCTTTTGGAAGGACAAAGGTGATTATAGACAATATCATTTGTAGATTTTGTCCTAAAAATTCAATCCCAGGTTTTAGAATATGGGAATGATTTAAAGTGAAATATTCTCTTCCCCCCAAATTAATCTTAAAATGCATAAATTTTGCGCATGCACAGAAACCATAAAAATTGCTTGAGAAAAATATAAATACCCAAATGACTGCAAAGTACCCAAATGACTACTCTCTAAATAGCACAAACTTCTTTGGTCAGATGTCTATGTTTATCTCGACTTAATAATAGTAAAAATCACAGATGCTTCATATTTTAAGAATCAACATTGGTAAAAAGAATTCTAAAAAAGAAAGCTATATTTGTCATTAGGTAGTCATTGATTTGCTTTCTTATTTATAGATCCATAAGAGCCTATTGGTAATTAAAAAATAAGTCCACCTATTTTTAAATTATAAATGTATGTTAACAACACTCTCTTTGTTTTTTTTGTTTGTTTGTTTGTTCGTTTTTTAAAAAATATATTTTATTGATTTTTTACAGAGAGGAAGGGAGAAGGAGAGAGAGCCAGAAACATCGATGAGAGAGAAACACCGATCAGCTGCCTCCTGCACACTCCCCACTGGGTATCTGCCTGCAACCAAGGTACATGCCCTTGACCAGAATCGAACCTGGGACCCTTGAGTCCGCAGGCCGACGCTCTATCCACTGAGCCAAACCGGTCAGGGCCACTCTCTTCGTTTATTTAAAAAATTTTTTAATCCTCACTGGAGGATATGTGTGTTTTTCTTAAATTGATTTTAGAGAGAGAAATGGGGGAGAGAGAGAGAGAAACATCAACGTGAGAAAGAAACATTGATTGATTGCCGTTGCCCTGACTGGGGATCGAACCGGAAGCCTTTTTTTGATGTAGGGACAACACTCCAACCAAGTGAACCTCCTGGCCAGGGTTCCCTTTGTTTATTGATAATCAAAAACTTAATAATAAGTTACAAAGCTACAGCCCAATCTTGTACTTTAGATATTGAAATACAGGTTTTTATGGGGAAAAGATATATATATTTCAGGATGTAGTCAAAAGGGAAGCCCGTACTTCTATTTGTAGTCTGTGATCTTGCCAAAGGACTGCCCTTCTATAAGGTAGGACAGAATCTTTAAATAACAATCTAGTTAATTCCATATACATATACTACTTTATGTTCAAGCATAAAACTGGTAATTACCATGAAATGAGTTTTTAATTTGCACTAAATTTTCCAGGTTTTCATTATATTTCTTATTGAAATTAGTTTAATTATCTTATCAGAAGGATATATACTCTACAAAGCATATTATCTGGATTTAAAATTAAGAAGGGTTTTCCAGATCAGGCTACCAATTGATATAATAAAGTAGTAATAAAATGTAATTAATTTCCTTGATTATGGGAAGTTCAGAACTATGTTGAGGTCCCAGTTCCTATAGCAGGACTGAATCACATTCCCCGATATCTTTCCACAAGATACATGTGATCTGAACCCTAGTTACAGATTCTTTAAGGAGCACTGGCCAAGAATGAGAATCTGGTTTCTGCAAGCCCTTGCCCTTGACAATCCTGTGGTCCATGTCAAGTCACGTAGAGTATAGCAACTGCTTTGGTAGAAATGCAAAGGATGCTCACATGTAAAGAATGAGGATGCAGACCCCCTTTTCAGGGTGCAATACATGTTCTCACTTAAAAACTTATTTTTAACATTAAATTCTCATCCACTTGATAGCAGGCTCTCTTAACATACAAATACAGGCAATGCTGTCCCTGCCTCTGAGAAGTTTGTTCCTATGGTAGCCTCTAACCCTTACAGCTAGTAAGCTATAAAATATAATGGCTGTTTTTAGTTTCTTAGTCCTGGACTACATTTAGAGAGGAATAAAAATAAACTTGTAAAAATATACCATGTAGACCAAATTAGGTTGTGATTTTCAAAACCACACATTTTTCTCACTAGAAGTTGTAAAAGTTCCACAAACTTTTAGCTGACAGGGAGTCATTTATCCTCCCATAACTTATATAAATCTATATGAAGGGCGAATATCTCACATGTAGGGATGTGCATGACTTGGAGAACAAGTATGAAAGATTAATAAGCAAAGCACTGAGTGTCATGAGAAAACAAAAAAAATGAGGGAAAAGAAGAGGCAAAGTACAAGTGAGGAGAAAGTGACAACTCTGGCTTGACACATCTCTCAGCTAATGGAGCAAGTTGCTGCAGATGGTCAAGGGGAGGGAGGTAGGAGTCTCCTTCTGCTTTGCTGCTTCATGCGCCCACCTTGGAGGAAGGGCAGTCTGCCCTGAGGGAGAAGGTGCAGTCTTAGCTCCATGGCTTATGAGTAAAGGTGACAAGACAGATGGTGATTCTGGGGGAGGGGCAGAGAAAATGTCACAATTGCCTGCGATGTCACTAAGTTTTACCCAGTTCTTTTACACTGACTTGAAGTGTGGTGCCCTTTAACAAAACCCATGACAAAGGACTTTGTGGACAAACTGATAAACCCACCTCATCTTTGTATGAGGTTTATGAGCACCATTTGAAAAACTATTGTGAGAGGAGCTTAAAGACTCACAGACCCAGAAGACAATCAATATTAAGGTTGCGATTTCCGCTCAGGGAGTAGCAGATCTTAATAAAGCTAATGTAAACATGGCCACAACTGTGACAAATAACAACTAGAAATGATCTGTCACTGTTTGGTACCTCTAAATTATTACAGCATTCACTTGAGATAAATAGCCAAGAGAAATCTTTTAAATTCTCCATAATTCAGTCAGTCTTCTCTTGGGGAGCACAGGCACTTCATCAACAGTTTGATTTGTAATATATAATCTTCTAAGAAGTCTCATGTCACTTTTCCGTATATAGTGTCAATGGACATGTGACATTAATGAATGCTATTTATAACTACTGACTTTTAAGAAGGTAAGTCTGCTGATGTATAATTCATCGTGACATTTTTCAGGAAATTATAGAAAATTTCTCATTGCTCAAATACAACATTAAGGGATAAAGACCATCTTGTATTGCCATTTTCCCTTGAAAAGCATCATTAAATATATTACCATGCTAGCAAATGAAGTGCATTTATAATTCTAGTCAACAAACAAAAGCCTTAAACATGGAAAACTTGAATAGTATGCTATACTTGCTGTGATAGCTTAGCCATCATATTTAGACACATGTATGCATACACACACATATAAATAAGTGTATCACATACACACACACATTACAATAATCCTATATAATAAAAGACTAATATGCAAATTGGCCGAACGGCAGAATGACCGGTCGCTATGATGTGCACTGACCACCAGGGGGCAGACGCTCAACGCAGCCGGGCTCAAGGCTGGTGAGTGCAGCAGCGGTGGTGGGAGCCTCTCCTGCCTCCACAGCAGCGCTAAGGATGTCCGACTGCCCAGTGGTCCTAAGCCTTTAGTCAGACATCCCCTGAGGGCTCCCAGACTGCAAGAGGGTGCAGGCTGGGCTAAGGGACCCCTCAAGTGCACAAATTTTCGTGTACTGGGCCTCTAGTAGTAGCTATACGTCTGGAGCACATTATGTTCAAAGGACTGCTCTGCTTTGCAAACTTTTGTTCATTTAAAACCCACAACAACCCTACAAAGGTGGCATTTTAACTCATTTTTTAGGTTCAGAAACTGAAGCTTTAGTAAATTGACAATTTTCGTAACTAATAAGTGTTGGCACTGGGGTTTGAAAGCAAAAGCCTACAGGACTTTAAAGACCACGTCTTTCCCACTGCTTTCCCAGGCCCTGCTTCTCAGTGGGAGTCTTGCCAGGGGCTGCGAGGGCAGTAGGGAAGCACCTGGCACCTGGAAGGCAGGGGACAAAGTTTAACTTCACCTACTTTCCACTCACGCTGTGTCTGTATGGTTACTCACACATATTCCTCATTATCTAAAAGCCTGCTTTTACTTACTCCTTCAGGATCCAATGGTTCTACTAAATTCTGTGATTCTTAGAAAGCCATTGTGCATTCCATGGTGCCAAAAAGACATGCCTTTCTAGTAAATGGCAGCTCCACATAAAAAATGCAAAACTTGAGGACTGAGTTCTGGTAAGACATGTTCATGCACAAACTCTTATTGCATTCCTGCTCTAAATTTTTTTTTAAACATATTTTATTGATTTTTTACAGAGAAGAAGGGAGAGAGATAGAGAGCTAGAAACATCGATGAGAGAGAAACATCGATCAGCTGCCTCCTGCACACCCCCCACTGGGGATGTGCCCGCAACCCAGGTACATGCCCTTAACCGGAATCGAACCTGGGACCTTTCAGTCCGCAGGCCGACGCTCTATCCACTGAGCCAAACCGGTTTTGGCATGCATTCCTGCTCTAAATGCAGAAGTGGATGAAGCTGGACCTCTGCCCTGAAGGGGTTTACATGGATATACAGACCTCATGTGGGCTTTGCAATGATTTGCAATGTAGTTTTGCAGAGCGTATTTTTCTACAATGCATCTACTGAGAGCAGAATTTTGACCATTTTCATGCCAACTCTTACTTCTCTCTTGGTCAAAATGAGAATGTTAGATATTTATAATGGTAAAATATATAAATGTAACCCAAATATCCAGAACTGAGAAGCTGGATTAATGACTCTACAAAGCAATACTACATAAAAATGGTGTATTAATAATATATTTATATCATGGAATAAAAAATCAATAAACAGATATGTAAGTAGTGCAATTTCATTTCTGTGAGAAATAATAATGTATTTTTAAGAAAAAGGTCTGGAAGGACCCCTGATATACAGCATAGTGGAGAAAGCTTTGGAAGTCTTTAAAATCAAGAAGAGCTGAGTTCAAATACTCATTCAGTACTTTATAGTTCTGTGAACTTGAACAAACCACTTAATATCATCTTTCCAAACTGGAAACTAAGGCCACTGATTCACACAATGCATGGTGGATTACTGTTTTCATGGATTACTTTGGACTTCGTCCCTTAACTGTGGAAACAACAACGTTCCACGTTAAATCAGATCTACATATGTGTAGACATGTTAAATGGTGCAATAGACAGCCATGAAGTATAACCTGCCATATTTGCACTATATGGAGATGAATTCTTTTAGTCATTTGCTAGGTGTCTGGTGAATGAGAGCTGCACTTTAGCTCAGCAATAGAGGTAAAGAGGTGAAAAACTTAGCTACTCCCTTCATGAGTAAACAGACAATTATCATTCTATGCCAACTGCTATGAGGTTTGGATGTGCAGAGAATAGGCACACCTGGGCCCATCACACAACTTCAGATGCACATCACTTATCTGTTACTCTGTGGGTACAGCACCTCCACCAGGGCACAATCTTGTGCCCCGGCCAGAGCTAGGCTTGGTGGGGATGGCGGTGGAGTCAGAGTGGCTCTCCAGTGGTTGCAATGGTCTACTTGGTTTTGAAGAATGAGAAGACCAATGAGTGAAGACAGCCGGGAAGAACATGCCATGGACAGGAAAGAGCATGTGTAAGTGCAGCCTGGGAGATGGGGTCTGCCCTCTTCAGAATGAAAGAAGGAAGCTGGATGGGGAGGAGAACGCACTGAGACTAGTTAGTATTAAACAGGACCTACCATAAAATGGCAAATGGTATGGAAGGGTTTTAGTAACATATAATTGAGAAAAGTAAATGACAGAAATACATTTATTTAAAATTTTTATTTGGTCATTTGTATTTTAGAAAAGGAAATGGTTAAATCCAGCTTCTTTTTTTCTAATCAATTGTCTATTATTTACCAGACAGGATGTTATAGTATTTAGTGTTGCTAGTAGAAATATAATTAAATTTCCTCACTTTGGGGCAATTTAATTTGAAACTTAATGTAACATTAAATGCAGCTATTCATCATTGCTGTCTTGTGCTGTATTTTTTTTCTTGTGTGGTTAAAGCGTAAACAATGCTCACAAATAGCACATTAAAGCATGCCATTTTAATGCCTAATCTTCAAAAGCAGATGATTATTAAATTAATGTTATACATGACCAAAAATTCATGGCAGGGCCGAGATCAAAGAAGACCATGTACTTGGAAAGGTTTTAAGTCCCCAAAGCAAAGGCCACTTCAACTATTTCCTTCATGAACTAGTCCATTCAAAGGGTGAAATGAAAAGGACAAGTCAGTAGATGCAACTGGTTGTGTCCTCTGGGCATTTCCAAAGGCTCTGACTGCTGCACTGGCTTCAAAGAAGTCACTGCGGAGATGCTCCATGGCATCCCCTCTATTGCCTGACAAGACATTTCTTCCCTCCAAAGAAAGCAACTGGGGAAAAGACTCATTTTTCATTAATAATTCAGCCCATTTAGTTTCCATCCCTACTAGGCGTTAGCTCTTCTCCAGGAGCTGCCAACACTAAGATGAACACCTTAAAACCCAAATATATGGTGACAGAAGATTTGACTTTTGGTGGTGGGCACAAGATGCAAGGTCATGGAAATGTACCCATGGAAATATCATCTTCTTAACCAATGTCAACTTAATACATTTAATTTAAAAATACCTGTTGAAACAAATGATTGATCTACCTCAGAAACAAACAAACAAACAAACCAAAACAAAACCACATGTCAAGGCTCAGCTCAAATTTAGTTCTCTCACTGGGGTTCCCCTGATCACCCCAACCGGATGTGATCTCCCCACGCTCTGAACACCTTGGTTGTTTATTCAGTTCTCTTTTAGAGCTCTTAGTACAAATTCCATCAAGTGACTTCAGAACTCTGTCTGTAGCTTTGTCATCTACTGCTGTGTGTTTTAGAAAAATCACTGCCTTATTGAATCTCACTGTTCTTCACCCACAAAACGGAAATATTCATGTGGGGAAGAATGGATATTTTAAATTGCCATTTTATGAATGTGGTAACTGAGATTTAGAGAGGTTAAACAGTTTGTTTAAAGCTACAAAGCTAATAAATACATTTCTAAAAATTGTTGTTTTCCATTGTACCACAATTATCTCCTACAAAACTGCATCTGTGAGTTGTAGAAAAATTATATTTCAATACATACCTGCTTCACGAATCTCTTCCTTTCCAGTGTAAGAGGTAAACACCTGCCTGGAAAACTTGTACTGTTGTTCTCGAAAATTATTTTGTAAGTAGTCCATCAGCATGACATAACCAGACTGCTGCATGGTGAGAACTTCACAGAAAACAGCCAACTAAAAAGAAGATAATTTAACATGTCCTTTAACATTCCTGCTTCACGGGCATCAGTAAAGGCTCTAAAACATTCTGTAGTAAAGCTCCGAAATTTTTTTTTTCAAATTACTTCATGTGTTTGAATTTCTAATATTACCTGGTTTTCAGAGATGCTAACTGTATTTTTAAAAACAATCCAGTCGACGGTGTCCGTGCAGGGAGGCGAGGTCAGCGAGCCATTGTAGGTGTAATACTTGTCGGTTGAGTTTGGCAGGAGGTTCAGCAATACGAAAGGATCTAACGCCGCCTGTTTCCCTGCAAAGTAATAACAGACGTCTCAGCTGGCATCCCAACTCTGGAACTTAGCTGTTCAAAACTTCTATGAAACAGAGACATATGCCTTGGTATCTATTTAATCAGAAATGAGAATCTGAGAACAGTTTAGATCTACTTTTTAAATGGCAATAAAACTGGCACATACATAGTTTTCTTACATATATCACTACATAGTGTTAGATGCTTCATCTTTACACCAGGAAGATGCTAGAAAGATTATTTTACATATAAAAGATACTCGGAAATCATATGACCATTTTAATAAATACAGGAAAATCATTTGATAAGATTCAATACACTTAGTGGAAAACAAAAACAAAAGCTCATTCTGAAGGTTATCCTCAAAAGCCCATAATAAACATAACAAGGATGACTTATTGAAAGCTTTTCCCTTAGAGATCAAGGGAAAACAAAGACGTCCTGCTATCACCATTTCTATCTAACATTGAACTGGAAGACTGGGCCAATGCAACAAAACAAGAAAAAGAAAAAACTCATAAAGACTGGATAGGAATAAATGATAATACCATAATTTTCAAATAACATGACTGTGCATATAAAATATAAAAAAAATTACAGACTATTAGAATTAACAAGTGTATTTAGTAAAGTCACTGCATACAAGACCAATCTACAAAAAGTTATTCTATTTCTATATAACAGTAGCAAACTATAGAGAATAAAAAATTTAAATAATAGAACATAATAACAACAAAGTATCAAGTATAAGTAAATCTAAAGAATGATGTGTTTAACATCTTTATTTAAAATCACAAAACTTTCTTAAGAGTAATTCTCTAATTGATAAAATCTTAAAATAATGGGAAACACCATGTACAGGAGTAGAAAGGTTTGGTACTGTGAAGGTGTTGATTTTCTCCAAATTAATTTATAGAGTCAATGAAATCTTAATTGAAGTCCCAAGAGGGACTTTGTGTGTGTGTGTGTGTGTGTGTGTGTGTGTGTGTGTGTGTGTGTTGTGTGAATTGACATGCTGATCTTAAAATTCAATTGGAAATACAAAGAAAAGTTAGGCGAAGGGATTAAAAAGCACAAATTGATAGTTACAAAATAGTCATAGGGATATGAAGGACAGCATAGGGAATACAGTCAATAATACAGTAATAACTATGTATGGTGCCAGGTGATGACTAGACTTATTGAGAAGATCACTTTGTACATATCTAACCACTATGCTATACATCTGAAACACATATAATATTGAATGTCAACTGGAATTAAAAAAACAAAGTTATGATACTCTTGAACATTAATAAAGCTGGTGAACTTTCACCACTAGATAATAAGACCTCTTATATAAAGTTGTAAAAGTCATGACAGTGAGATCTTTATGGAAAAAGAGACAAAGGGAATATGGAAGAGAACAGAGTCCAGACCCCCATATGCATGGTCACTTGATTTATGACAGAAAAAAATTACTCTGTAGTTGGAATGAACTGCATTTTGAATAAAGAGTGCTGGGTCAGCCCTGGCCTGTTGGCTCAGTGGTTGGCTCAGAGTGTGGGCCCATGGACTGAGGGTTGTGGATTTGATTCCTGACAAGGGTGCCTGCCTCGGTTGCAGGCTCAATCACCTGGCCCAGTACCAGAGGCAACTGATCAATGTGTCTCTCTCACAATAATGTTTCCTCTCTATCCCTCCCCCTCCCTTCCACTCCCTCTAAAGGTCAATGGAAGAAGCGTCCTTGGGTAAGGGTTAACAACAACAAAAAGACTGCTGCATCAGTTGAATATTTTTATGGAAAAAAGTGCATCTTGAATCCCTACTTTACACTCAATCAGTTCTAAATGCACTGCATGGATCAGTTATAAATAGATTATAGATCTAAATGTGAACAGAATAATAAAACTTTAAGACAAAAAACAGAGAAAATTATCTTTATAATCTTATGGTAAATTAAGATTTTTGAAATGGCACACAAAAATTATTATCCATAAAAGATAAATTTCAAGATGTGATCATCAAGATCTATTCATCCATAGTCACTATTAAAAGAGTAAAAAGCCAAGACAAAGAGTGGAAAATATATTCTGGGTAACATATGTATATAAATACACATACATATATAGTACAATAACAAATATTGATTTAATTTGCGAGATATACAAGAATATAGGACTTGTATTCAAAACCGAGAATTCCTACCAAAAACAAAAAATGGGTAGAGTTTTCCTAAATATTTCATCTGGTCCTAGAATCCTTAAACAATATGGCTTTCCTGTCTCCTTGAATAGTCCCATTTTTGTTTTTGCATCTTCCCAGTAGCACATCCCAATAGCACTGCCTTGGTCATTTAGCTACTCGTGTGCCAGCCCTCACTCCTGCAGGAGGCAATCTCCCAGTGAGATCTGTTCTTAACTCATTCTCCCACCCAACTGATTTTTGTAATAATGTAAAAATTCATTAGCATCCAAAGCAGAATCTAGAAGATGTCTCCAAATAGCTTACTTACCAAAACGACCAACTTTCTCGACTCCATCGATAATTGCCTTGTAATCCAAATTTTCTTCTATTCCAATCTGTTAAAGAAGAATGATATTCTAAAAACGGGGTAAAATGTTTGATTAAGTGTCCACTAAAATGTAAAGATTAGTGATTTCCATTTTAATAGTCAAAAGTAATGTCCTCCAAATTGCTCACTCTTTTTCCACAGCAAGGTACAAATACAACATAAACCTTTTAAATCTCTTAAACTTTCCACCATGAAAAGTACATTTTAAAATGTCATGACTCACAGTCTCTGCTATATCATTATGATCCTTCACATATACAAAGAGGCAAATCGGTGCCCTCAGGACAGTTTGCTCCAGCTGGCAGTGAGGTACCCAACTGATGAGTACAAGAGGCCCTTCCAACTGCCCAGCCAAGGGGTTGTTCTCCAAGTTAGCATTCTACTTGTGAGCTCTTCTATTTGTTCCAAAGAACGTTTTGACATTTCACATCAATATTTCATGTGATTCAAACAGGAATGGAGTTAGTGGTAAGTCTAAATACAATGATTACCTCAAATAAAATGGATAATGCTCTTATCTTTCCTTTTCCTTTAACTGCTTCTTCAAAACTGGAGAATTGGTCCACATCAAAGCAGTAGATTTGCATCTATAAATGTAACAATGATGGCTTTAGTATATAGAAAGGCTTCACAAAGGTGAGCAAAGAAACAATAAAATAACTTACCAATTCAATCACTTCTATCTGAAAAACCCTCTAAACTGTGTAATTCTGTATTCTGCATATTTAAAAGTTGCCAGAGACCAATTCCAGCATGTCATAATTTCAAGAGTTTCATCAAAAGGTTGATGAAACTTGGGGACTCAACAGGGTTGAGTCACACATGTAATCACCTGTTGGGAATGGCTGAAGGCATTTCCCCAAACCTGAATAGGATACATTAAATTGATAACAACTGTAGGCTAACTCCCCCATTCTGACAATGGACTCTGTACCAAACCCTGACCCTTTGAAGTGTATATCTCTGCCTCCCCTCATGACAAATTGTGTTAATAAAAAGCATGGGGTCCTGGGGACAACGAGAGAGCCTAAGACCTTAGACTTAAGGTCTTGGATCTTAGCTCCTTTAGCTAAGCTCCTCTGACCCCCAATGCCTTTCAAAATTATATCTTGTCTCCGGACTCTTCATTAGTCTCTGGATTCCTATTAAATCTACGTACAGCCTTCTCCAGATTCCTGAACCCTTCTTGATGCTGGGCCAAGAACCCCGGCAAAAAGTAATTTTTCAATTTTGTGTATACACAACTGCATTTACTATCATTTCTCATCCTGCATTGAGGAAGGAAACACAAATTAGACATACCTACAATTGAAATGACCACTTTGAGACTGCAGGTGGCATTAAAGTAATAATTTACTAGAACAATTATCAAATGTAATAAATGATCAAATGTTACTTCAACTATTTTGCTGGTATTCCTTCAAATATAGTTTCATTCTTTTTTTGACTGGACAGGCCTTTCTTGATGGTCTGAGGGTTACTATTTTCGGACTTTGTCTTCCACTCTGTTAATTGTGAAATTCTTAAGAACCTTATTTCCACCTAAAAATACTAAGAGTTTTAATTCCTTATTTTGTCTTCTCTCCAGGTCTGAGGCTACACCTTGTTAATTTCTACTTTAGCCTATATATCTGTCGATAGCCCCTAGTCTCACTTATAAGTGGGTGATCCTCATGTCATGGGCTTGGAAATGAGGTAACTGAGTTTAGAAGCATAATTAAGGGAAGAAGAGAACGCCTCTGAGAAGGTTAATGTGCTGTAGGGCTGTGATCAGAGAAATAGTGGGTGTGAAGCAGGGGATGGCAGTGGCCCCTGCCTTGAGTGATCCCCAAAGCCTTTCAAAGAGAGAATTTCTAAGCTGAACCCAAAAGGATGAGAAGCTTTAAAGCTCAGAGGTGAAAAGGCAGAAGAGGTAAGCTTGTGTTCAAGTCAGAGGGACCAGTGAAAGGCCAATAGGCAAGCAAATATGAGAAATGTGGGAAATGGGGAGTCATGTTGGTGATTTCAGCTGAGCATATGTGACCGAGAGGAGAAATGAAGCTGGAGACGTAGGCAGGGGACACACCAGGAAGGTCTGCGAGGCCATCCCTGCCTGTAGTTTGGTCTGGAGAGCAATGGCAAGTCCTGATGCATTTCAGCTAACAGCGTGTGGAGGGAGCAGGATGGGGGGATAGGAGAGGGGGGCGTGGAAGAGATTAAGACTAGAGAGAAGGAGGCCAGTTCAGAAACATTCTATATGTGAAGTAAGAGGCAAAGGTGGTTTACATTTTTATCTGATCTCCCACGTCATGTAGGGACAGAATGGAGAAGACTTGTCTGCAGCAGCAGAAAGACCGGAAAAACAGAACAAGTCCAGGATGCCCCTCAGTTTCCTGCTTGCACAATGACATGGAGAGAGTTTACACAAACAGCCATCAAACAGACAATACCACTAAGAACACTTGAGGGCCTTTTTAAATAAGAAAAATATATGAGGTTAGTGCACAGACTCTACTGTTTCTTTTGCCGGTTCAGAACTTATGTTGTTGCCAGAGTTTTTCTTGATTTTTAAAAAATTTCTATTGAATTTCCTAGGGTGACATTGGTTAATAAAATTATATAGGTTTCAAGGGTACAATTCTATAATACATCATCCTAATATTGATTTTCATCTGTGCTTTAAATAAGTAATATTGTGAAAGAGCTAACTCTAAGAAATGAGAATGTTATGTGTGTTTAATGAATTGACTTTTATTTCTTTCACAAACCAAATTTGATACTGTATTTTCTTTAAGAATATTTAATATATCTATATATATGAAACCTGCTCCTGGGGGGTGATTGGGGAAGCAGCTGCCGCTCACACCCGCTGCTGGTGCCGGCCCCAATCTCTCCATGCCGTCAGCAGGTGCGAGTGGGGCTGGCGCTGTCAGCTCATGGGATAGGCGGCATTAGCGGGGCTGCCAGCAGACAGGGGATTAGGGGTCACAGTGGGAGGGACTGGACAGGGGTGCGGAGGATGGGCCGAGACCCGCCCCTGTGCCCACTGCAGCCTCATGGCCCACAGTTCCTTTCAAGGTGCACGAATTCATGCACTGGGCCCCTAGTTTAAAAATAAATTACAAGCTATAAATCTGAATGTGCTTATCCACATGAAAAATGATCTTTAACCCTTTAAGACAGTGGTTCTCAACCTTCTGGTCCTTTAAATACAGTTCCTCATGTTGTGACCCAACCATAAAATTATTTTTGTTGCTACTTCATAACTGTAATTTTGCTACTGTTATGAATCGTAATGTAAATATCTGATATGCAGGATGGTCTTAGGTGACCCCTGTGAAAGGGTCGTTTGACCGACAAAGGGGTTGCAACCCACATGTTAAGAACTGCTGCTTTAAGAGATCATTCACACTAGTTTTATTTTTATTATCAATATATATTTGGATTATAAATTAATAGTTTCATTTTAAGTAATTTAGAAAACATGGGAATTTTGAAGAAGGCACCTATATGCCATGACAAAGGGAAAAATCGTTGTTAATGCTTTTTTGATTTCCCTCAATTATTTTTATATTAGTAATAATCCATCTTCTTATTTAATCCTCATAATAACTGCATAAGATAGTTGCTACTACTATTACGTTAATTTCACAGAAGAGAACTGGAAGCTTAGGTAAAGTAAATAATTTCTACAATGTCATGTCTTTAACTAATAACTAAACTAACAATAATATGTACAATGTTGTGTCTTTAATACGAAATTTGTGCACTGGGGGATGGGGTTCCCTCAGCCAAGCCTGCCCCTCGGTCTGGGAGCCCTCAGTGGATGTCCTACTGATGGCCACAGTCTGGCAGCAGAGGCTCGGTGCAGCCGTCCCCGTGTGTGTGTGTGTGTGTGTGTGTGTGTGTGTGTGTGTGAGTCTGCTGGAGGCCTACCACCAGCCACACCCTGAAGGCTTCAAGCAGGCGCCCCTCTCTGTTGATCACTCAGGCTCCTGGCCTCCACTGCATGTTGTACTCTCCCCTGAGCTGTGGCCAGGGTGGGGCGCCCTTCCCTACTGTGGGATCCCCAGGGCTACCTAGGGAAAGGCACACAGGGGGGCTGGCTGCAGGCCGTCCTTTCCTGCTCCGTGATTGCTGCTGCATCCCACGGGCAGGTGCACACAGGGGCTGGCTGCAGACCGCCCTTTCCTGCTCCGTGATCGTGGCTGCATCCCACGGGCAGGCTCACACAGGGGCTGGCTGCAGGCCGCCCTTTCCTGCTCCGTGATCACTGCTGCATCCCACGGGCAGGCGCACAAAGGGGCTAGCTGCAGGCCGCCCTTTCCTGCTCCGTGATCGCTGCTGCATCCCACGGGCAGGCGCACAAAGGGGCTGGCTACAGGCCGCCCTTTCCTGCTCCGTGATCGCTGCTGCATCCCACGGGCAGGCGCACAAAGGGGCTGGCTACAGGCCGCCCTTTCCTGCTCCGTGATCGCGGCTGCAATCCCATGGGCAGGCGCACACAGGGGCTGGCTGCAGGCCGCCCTTTCCTGCTCCGTGATCGCGGCTGCAATCCCATGGGCAGGCGCACACAGGGGCTGGCTGCAGGCCGCCCTTTCCTGCTCCGTGATCGCTGCTGCGATCCCACGGGCAGGCGCACACAGGGGCTGGCTGCAGGCCGCCCTTTCCTGCTCCGTGATCGCGGCTGCGATCCCACGGGCAGGTGCACACAGGGGCTGGCTGCAGGCCGTCCTTTCCTGCTCCGTGATCACGGCTGTGATCCCACGGGCAGGTGCACACAGGGGAATGCGGGTCCAGGGCAATCCGCCAGCCCAGGTCTGCCAGCGGGAGTGGTTTTGGGGTGATCGCCTGCACTCACGCCCCCAACCCGCTCTTGCGGGTTGGGGACGTGACTGCGGGCAGACGCCGCAGCCACCCCGCCAGCCCAGGTCTGCCCGTGGGGGAATGCGGGTCCCAGGCAACTCGCCAGCCTCGATCACCCCCTCCCCCTACCCTCTCCCCGCTCTCGCGGGTTGGGGGCGTGACTGCGGGCTGATGCCGCAGCAGCCCCGCCAGCCCGGGTCTGCCCGCGGGAGGGGGTCGGGGGCGATCAGGCGGGTTGGGGCGTGAGTGCGGGCGATTGCAGCAGCTGCCTCCCCAGCCCTAGTCTGCCGGGGGAGCGGGTTGGGGGCCTCTGCCTCCCCAGCCTTGGTCTGCTGGCAGCAGCGGGTCTGTGGGGTGTGACTGTGGGCGGAAGCCGAAGCCGCCAGGCCAGCCCCGGTCTGCTGGTGGGAGAGCCGGTTGGGGTCTTGGCCAGTAGGGGACAGCTGCGGTCACGCCTCGCCAGCCCTGGGTTGGGTCGCCCGCCATCCAGGTCACAGATAGCAGGCCTGGATGGAGGAGGGGCAGGCACGATGGCGCTGCCCCATCCTGCCGGCAATATGCAAATTAGCCGCCATCTTGGTTGGCGGTTAACCGCCATTTTGCTGACAGCTAATTTGCATATTGCCCATGATTAGCCAATGGGAAGGGTAGCGGCCGTACGCCAATTACCATGTTTCTCTTTTATTAGTGTAGATGGTGAAATCCATATTCAAACTTAGTCAGTGATTCAAACTGTACTCTCAGTGACTAGTTTTCATATTTCACAAAGTTGAAATAACAATACCATGTTCACCTTTTTATATTCTTTTTTAAAAGCATCAATATCTTCAAAAAATAAAAAGCATTAATATCGTATGATGAACCATTTTTGTGTAAATCATGTAAGAATATGATTTTTACAAGATATATAATATCCCATCATAATGTATTTAATCATTTTCTTTTGTTTCAACTTTTTATTACTGTAAATAAATCTTTGCACATACATTTTTGAGTATATCTCTAATTATATTTTAGATTAAACTGCTACAAATTGAAATGACGGATATTGACAATAAGCTTTTTAAAACTCTTGATAAAAACAAGCAAATTGCATCCAGAAAGTCTACCAATTTATACTCCCTAGACATGTATGAAAGTGTTTATTTCATCCCACATTCATGATTTATTATAATTATGTTTATCTTGCCAATTTTAAAGCTGAAAATTCTTTCTCGTTTTACTTTGCATTTCTTTGATTCTCCAGTATAATGATGAGCTCCCCCCCCCTTTTTTTTTCCCTACAGGGGTATGAAAAAATTTCATTTATTCATTTACTCATAAACATTTATCATCAATAATGTGACATTCTGGGTTCCCAGCAAGTGAAAAAGCAAATTTGGGTATTATTTAACTTAGTCTAGTAAGGAAGACAGATATTAACAAAGCAAACAAAATATAACTGTACAAATTATAAAATTTGCTAACAAATTAATAAAATAATATGCTTAATAAAATCTCAATGAATAGAGGAAAGAATCAGAGGGAACTCCGAGGAGGATGATTATGGAGATCTTAGGATGGCTGTGCATGGATGTAGAGGGCAACCAGTCCACACTGGAGCACCAGCAGAACTAGTGACTTACCTCGAGTGGAAATTTTTGTCCTTCTAAACTATGTTCGGATCCATCGGATGACATGTTGCATTTTCCCCAGTGAAAAGCTATCTTGCTTGCTTTGAACACCGTTTCTGAAACTCCTCCACTGAGCTGGTAGTCATTAGTGAGATTAATTTCCACTAAAACACACAGACAAAAATAAAATTGCATCTAAATTTCTAAAAATCAAAATTACAAATTTCAAGTACATTTTCTCCTATCACAGGTACATTAAAAATAATTTCTTTGATTAATTTTTTAAAAATTAAGTTGTCATTTTGGAAGCTGAACTGTAACTCTGCACAATATCCCCAATATATAGATGATGTATTATAGAATTGTACACTTGAAACTTTATAATTTTATTAACCAATGTCACCCCAGGAAATTCAAATTTTTAAAAAAATCAATATATCTTATTGCCTAAAATGTAAACTAACCCAAATACCTTAAGTACTGTGGGACCCTTTTAGCAGAGGACAGCCAGCCAGTCCATCTGGCCTGCTTCTCTGGAGTTCTGAGATGGCCCTTACCCCGAAGCTCTCCTTCCCTAAGGCATGTGATGACAGTGCGGGGACAGGGCGAAGGGAGAAGGAACAGAAGAGAGGAAAGAAGTCTTCTCTTGGGAGTGCTCCCCATCTTCTCATGTTCAGCTCATTTCTACTTGTTATCAGGGTGCTGTTTCTGTCTCCCCTTCGTACCCCTCCATGCATCGCCCCAGGCTTCATCAAGCCATGTCCCAGGCTGCAGCAAGGCAGGTGGAAACCCAGTCCCATTGAGGAGTTTTAGCCATCTCATGTTTGAATTCTGAGTGACAACTTTCAGAATCTTAAAATCTCTTAATTTGAGTTCCATATCAAATATTATCTGACAGTATTTTAAGAGTTGTCTGGAGATTAAGAATTCTCTTGAGAGCTTAAGACAAGATGTTGAAATCTCTCAATCAGATCTAAACAGTTTTTGTTCCATGAGGCAGAAACCAATGTTGGCATTAGGAACTTAATCCAACATGCTGGTCGGACAACTAGAGGCATAAACTTCCATTAATAATAACAACAATAACAATACAATAACAATAATGGTCAACATTCTTTTTTATCACTTACAATGTGCCATGCATTAAATATTTGCTACTCACACAATCCTAGGAAGGAAGAGACACAGAGATTAACCTGATCAAGATTTAATGCTGTACTTTTTAAAATATATATATTTTTATTGATTTCAGAGAGGAAGGGAGAGGGAAAGAGAGATAGAAACATCAATGATGAGAGAGAATCATTGATCAGCTGCCTCCTGCATGCCCCACACTGGGGATGGAGCCACAACTCGGGCATGTGCTCTGACTGGGAATCGAACCATGACCTCCTGGTTCATAGGTTGACACTTCAGTCCATGGGTGGATGCTCTATCCACTGAGCCAAACTAGGTAGGGCTCGATGGTGTTTTATACACCAATAATGTATTAGTATTCTCAGAAAGAGAAACTAAGAAAACAATCCCATTTACATTGCAACAAAAAAAGATACTTAGGAATAAACTTAGTCAAGGAGTTTTGTAAAAGATTTGTACTCAGAAAACTAGAGGACATTGAAAAAAGAGATGGAGGAATATAGAAACAAGTGGAAGAATATACCATGTTCATGGATGGGTAGAATTAACATCATTAAAATGTCCATACCACCCAAAGCTATCTGTAGATTCACTGCAATCCCTATTAAAATACCAAGGGCATATTTCACAGATCTAGAAAAAACTCTCCAAAAATCTATATGGAATAATAATAATAATAATAATAACAATAATAATAAAAGACCACAAATAGCTGCAGCAATCTTAAGGAAGAATAAAATTGGAGAAATTACAATACCAGATATTAAATTATACTACAAAGCCACCATAATCAAAACAGCCTGATACTGGCAAAAGAATAGGCATATAGATTAATGGAACAGAAGAGACCCTACAAATCGACCCAAGCCATTATGCTCAATTAATATTTGACAAAGGATGCAAGAGCATACAATGGAGTCAAGACAGTCTCTTTAATAAATGATACTGGGAAAATTAGACAGGTACATGCAAAAAAATGAAACTAGACCACCAACTTACACCATACACAATAAACTCAAAATTGATAAAAAACTTACATGTAAGTCATGAAACCATAAAAATCCTAGAAGAAAATATAGGCAACAAAATCGCAGACATCTCTCATAACAATATGTTTACTGATACATCTCCTAGGGCAGTGGTTCTCAACCTTCTGGCCCTTTAAATACAGTTCCTCATGTTGTGACCCAACCATAAAATTATTTTCGTTGCTACTTCATAACTGTAATGTTGCTACTGTTATGAATAGTAATGTAAGTATCTGATATGCAGGATGGTCTTAGGCGACCCCTGTGAAAGGGTCATTCGACAGCCAAAGGGGTTGAGACCCACAGGTTGAGAACCGCTGTCCTAGGGCAAAGGAAACTAAGGAGAAAATAAACAAATGGAACTACATAAAAATAAAAACTTTTGCATAGCAAAAGAAACCATCAACAAAATGAAAAGAGAGCCCACTGTATGAGAATATATTTGGTAATGATACATCTGATAAAACGTTAATATCCAATATATATAAGGAACCTACACAATTTAACAAAAGGAAGACAAATCCAATAAAAAAATGGGCAAACCTAAATAGACACTTCTTCAAAGTGAACATACAGATGGCCAAGAGACATATGAAAAAATGCTCAAAGTGACTAATCATCTGAGAGATGCAAATTAAAATGAGGTATCACCTCACACCTGTCAGAATGGCTACCATCAACAAATCCACAAATGGCAAGTGCTGGTGAGGATGTGGAGAAAAGGGAACCCTAGTACACTGCTGGTGGGATTGCAGACTGGTGCGGCAATTATGGAAAACAGTATGGAATTTCTTCAAAAAAATTAAAAATGGAACTGCCATATGACCCAGAGATTCCACTTCTAGGAATATATCCTAAGAAACCTGAAACACCAATCAGAAAGGATATATACACCCATATGTTCATAGTAGGGCAATTTATAATAGCTAGGATCTGGAAACAGCCCGAGTGCCTATTAGCAGATAGGTGAGTTGATAAAAAAGCTGTGGCACATTTACACCATGGGGTACTATGTGGCTGTAAAAAGAAGGAACTCTTACCATTTTGCAACAGCATGGATGGACCTGGAGAGTATTATGCTAAGCGAAATAAGCCAGTCAGAGAAAGATAAGTATCACATGATCTCACTCTTATGTGGAATCTAATGAACAAAATAAACTGATGAACAAAATAGATTCAGAGACATAGAAGCATGGAACAGACTGACGAATTTAAGAGGGAAGGCGGGGGTGGGGATGAGATGGGAGATTAACCAGGGAATTTATATGCATAAATGCTTAACCCATGGACACAGACAATGTGTGGTGAAGGCCTGGGAGAGGTGGGCGCGGGGTTGAGGGAGTCAATGGGAAAAAACCCAAAGGGGACATCATATACTTTCAATAATATAGACGCATTAAAAAAAAAACCAGTACTGGAAATGTCAAGATTTACAACAATATACTTTTATGAATTTAATTAAGAATATATTATAATATAATAATTTTCTTAATTTTTCATTCAACACATATTTACTGAGTACTTACTTAATCTGCATTAGGCACTGATGTAGAAAAAAATCCTACCCTTATGGAATTTAAAACTAAATTGCCACATTCAAATAATTATATTACTAAAATATGGAAAGTAGAGAAAAAATTCACTAATTACAAACCACCTCAACATTACCACTATGATCATTTTGAATATTTTTTCCAGTCTCTTCCCCATGACTATATTTATTTTAGGCAACTTCTTGAAATACATACAATTTCATTTAAAACATATCAGAGAAAAAAAGGTGTTCACTTTTTGAAAAATATCATTTTTCTACTTATCATTTAGTGGAATTTTTTATGGTATTATAATTTGCATGTTTTTAAAAACAGACAGTGTCAAGAAAAAGCACGTTGAGAGTGCTTCCTAAGGATTGTATATAATTTTAAGCTTTTGTGTAGAACGGCTAGTAATTTCTTAAAATTCAGTTATAGTCAATTGCTTTTTTCTTATCCAATTATTGAATATAGTCTGAGGTTCAGCAGACAAATCAAACTACAATGACCAAGAAAGGAAATCCTGATTGACTAAGTGATTAACCAGTGATGGAATTATTAGATTACATTAATTACATATTACAATATATTTATCACATCTTCTAGTGGAGGCATCATTATTGTTATATTATTGGAGAACATGAGATAACTAGTTTGGTGATTTTATTTTTTTGTACACATTTTCAAAATGTCTAAACTTCGGATTTTCTAGGCTCTGTACAGATAGTTTATATCCAGTTCATAGTGCATTATAAAAGGAAAATCAAATGAAACTAATCTGAACTTCCTCTAGGTCCAATAAATATATTAAAGACACAAACAAAATGCAAACATGTTACCTGTTTTCCCATTGTTATGAATGAATGTGTTTTCCAAAGATGTTTTATCCCAACCCTGAAATTTAAGTTTCTTAAGATTCACATTTACTTGTGCAATATCTTCATCAATATTGATAGGAGATTGTTTGGGGCTATTACATGTTGGATATTTCTTTCCCCAATTTTTTTGATTCAGTGCTCCTAGGAAAAGAAAAGGGTAAGAAGTTAATTTCATAAATTACTCTGCAAAAGCTAAATTTTATGTTATAATGAATCCATTACATTAAAATATGTATATAATAGGAAGAAAATTGAGACATCTTTGAACCAATTCATTAAACACACATGCCTAGATTTAGATTCTGGGTTTTAATATAATACACTATAAAAACAGGCCTCTAGAACAACCACATCAAGTACAGAGATCAACAGTCTTTCTTTAGCCATCACACTCTTCAAATAACAGAAAGCCTGATTGTCAGGTAAGGCAGTGAGTCCTAGCCCATGTTTGAGCAAGGCCAAGGTTTTCCATGATTGATGTTGAAGGAAATTATAAGTAAACAACCTCCACCCGCCTGTACCTGTAGTCTATGCAATCTACTTCTTGTAATAAAACAGCGATTTTCAAATAGCGTACTGCAAGAATTTTTAAACATGCAATACCTGACTCTTCAGTGAAGGGCAATGACCTCTTTTCCCTAGATTGTCAAATAAAAATATGATGACAGTCAACACAACAGTAGCAATCTGGTATGAATGCCCTGTTTTGAACCATAAATAAATAGGTCATATAATCTTGTTGGTCACACCACATAATAAGGTAAATTCTTTTTTTAATATATATATATACTAGAGGCCTGGTGCACAAAAAATTTGTGCACTCGGGAGGGGGGGGGGGGGGTCCCTCAGCCCGGCCTGTGCCCTCTCGCAGTCTGGGACCCCTCGGGAGATAACGACCTGCTGGCTTAGGCCTGCTCCCGGGTGGCAGAGGGCAGGCCCAATCCCTAGGTGCAGCCCCTGGTCAGGCTCGGAGCAGGGCCGATTGGGGGGTTGGGGCACCGCCCCCTGTCACACTCAAGGCAGGGTTGATGGGGAGGTTGCGGCGCCACCCCCTGTCACTCACAGAGCAGGGCCAATCAGGGGGTTGGGGCTCCGTACCCTGTCACGCACAGAGCAGGGTCGATCAGGGGATTGGGGAGCTCCCCCGTGTCACGCACAGAGCAGGGCCCATCAGGGGGTTGGGGAGCTCCCCCCTGTCATGCACAGAGTAGGGCTGATAGGGGAGTTGGGGGGCCGCCCTCTATCACCCACAGAGCAGGGCTGATCAGGGGGTTGGGGCACCACCACTCTCACACTCAGGGCAGGGCCGTTGGGGAGGTTATGGCTCTACCCCGTCACACACAGAGCAGGGCCCATGGGGGGGGGTTTGGGGCACCACACACTGTCACACACAGAGCCGCAGGGCGATAAGGAAGTTGGGGAGCTCCCCCCTATCAGGCACAGAGCAGGGCTGATCAGGGAATTGGGGCACCTTCCCCTGTCACGAACAGAGCAGGGCGGATAGGGAGGTTGTGGCCCCGCCCCCTGTCACACACAGAGCCGCAGGGCAATCAGGGGGTTTGGGCACTGCCCCCTGTCATGCTGATCCCGGTGCCAGGAGGCCTCGCGGCTCCGCTGATCCAGGTGCTGGGAGGCATATTACCCTTTTACCATATAGGATAGATGCCTGGTGCATGGGTAGGGGCTGGCTGGTTTGCCCTGAAGGGTGTCCTGGATCAGGGTGGGGGTCCCCACTGGGGTGCCTGGCCAGCCTGGATGAGGGGATGATGGCTGTTTGCAGCTGGTCACACACCCTTCATGGTGGGGGTCCCCACTGGGGTGCCTCGCCAGTCTGGGTGAGGGGCTGAGGGCTGTTTTCAGGCTGGTGGGTGACTGAAGCTCCCAACCGCTCCTTTTTTCTTTTTTTCTTCTGGGCCAAGGCCTCTGCTGCTGAAAGCAGGTATCTGGTTTGTTTCGGTTCTATAATCGAAACACTGTATCATCTCCAGCTCTGAGATCCCAGCCAGCTGAAAGCTGGTTTCTGGGGTTTTGTTTAGCTTCTATATCTGTTACAATGTTTCAAACTGCCAGCTGAGAGGCCGGCAAGGCAGGCAGGGAACGTTGGAGTCCTCCTTCACTGAAGCAAGCAAGCCTCATGTTCGCTTCCAGCTGCCTGGCTGCCAGCCGCCATCTTGGCTGGCAGTTAATTTGCATATCACCCTGATTAGCCAATGGGAAGGGTAGCTGATGTACGCTAATTACCATGTTTCTCTTTTATTAGATAGGATATATATATATATATATATATATATATATATATATATATATATGTATTCGGAGAGAAAGGGAGAGGGAGAGAGAGGCAGAAACATCAATGATGAGAGAGAATCATTGATCAGCTGCCTCCTGCATGCCCCCTACTGGAGATTGAGCCCACAACCTGGGCATATGCCCTGACTGGGAATGAACCATGACCTACTGGTTCATAGGTCGACGCTCAACCACTGAACCACACCAGCTGGGTATGATTCGTTAATTCTTGGTACCAGGAATCCTTTATACAATTATAGGCACCTGAATTTTTAAAAAGTCACTTTGGAGGAAAAAGGGTAGGTAATTACTATTATTATTTTTTTAAATCAATCAAAATTATACCTACTATTTTGTCAGATCAGCAGAAAATATTTTCTTGGGCGTGCCCAAAAAATTTTGTGACACACTAAAATCTCTGTGATAAAGAACTCAGTGAGCTTGGACTTCCATGCAAGCTCTCATAATGTGACAAAACTAGCTTTGCATAATACATTTTATGTATAACCGTACATTAAATTATATTCCCCATCAAATATAAGCATATACATCTAAATATTAATATTACATAATACATTTATATGCATAATTATATATACCCATAATTTAGCTTAGGAAAAAAATAATAATCAGTCACACCATGAAACTATACCTATATAGCCAGGGGCGATTAGGTAATTCATCCCTTAGTGAGGCATGTACCAAAATCGACAGGTGCTAAATTTTTTTTTTGAAAAATATAACTCTACTCCTAGAGAGCACTGGAGTATCAGATGCTTTAATATGCACAATGATGCACATGTCAGCTTCCAGGAACAGCTCTATTAATGAGAAATACTATTCTTATTTCACTGTAAAGAAATTGGCATGAGGGCAAAAAAACACAGCTGATTTTACTATGTCAGTGCAAGAGAAGCAGAGAAAATGCAGCACAAATCAATAGGACCCTTTGCTTGCTTAAATTTTTGATATAGTGAAATAAATCCAAGAACCCTAGAATGAATCTTATAGTTGTGGTTCACAGAAACATACAAATTTAAGTCTCTGGTACCAGCGCATATGATTTATAAACCTGCTATTTCCCATAGCATTTCGTGATCATCCCTCTTTGGCTTCCTATTTGGTTTATCCAAACTGAACAACTGAAACCAGCTCCAACTGTAATCTTTGTGGTCCCTTAAACTTAGAAGTCGGCCTGATGCCTCTTTCCTCCTCAGCAACGCCCTTGGGTCTACCTTCAAATCATATCCCTAACCAGACCATTTCTCATCTCCACTGTTACCAACCTAGCCCAGCCCAGCCCACTGTCATCATTAGTCTATGTCTTTGTCTTCCACAAGCAGCATTGCCATCACTAGGAGATTGTTAGGAGAGGGAGGTCGTAGCATTACTAGGTCAGAAGCTAATTTTAACACAAACCCCAAGAGATTCAAACACATACTAAATTTTGAGAAGCAATGGGTAGACATCTCCAGTGCCTTCTATCTGATCTCCAGCTTCTTCTCCTATCCCTCCCACAGTTCTGTTCCCCCATTACATAGTTGTCAGGATTATAAAATGGCCACCGAAATTCCCACACCCTATATGTCTAGGTACTAAGAGTGGCCTCAGGCTGGTAGCCAGCCAAAACAAACAAGCCAGTACCAATAAGGCAAATACTGCATGATTCCACTTATTTGCAGCACATACAGTTGTCAAACTCACACAGATAGGAAGCAGAATGGTGATTAGCAGGAAATGGGAGGAGGGATAAAGGGAAATTATTTCATGGGTATAGAGTTTCAAATCTGCAAGATAAAAATGTTTTTTAAAGATGTTTCACAATAACGTAAGTAAACTTAACAAATGGTTAAGAGGGTAACTTTTATATTATGAAATTCTTACCACAGTAGGAAAATGATTAGGATGGCAACAACAAACAAACAAAAATTGGGGACCTGGATCTCAATCTTGCAACGACAAGGAAGTGAATTCAGCCAACAACTTGCATGAGCTAGAAACAGGACTCTGCCTTGCAAAGGGCATCTTGTTTTTAGATTTATGAGCAGAGAATTCAGCTAAATGGTTCCTCCTCTTTGACTCTAGATCAGTGGTTCTCAACCTTCCTAATGCCGCAACCCTTTAATACAGTTCCTCATGTTGTGGTGACCCCCAAGCATAAAATTATTTTCGTTGCTACTTCATAACTGTAATGTTGCTACTGTTATGAATCGTAATGTAAATATCTGATATGCAGGATGTATTTTCATTGTTCGCGACCCACAGGTTGAGAACCGCTGCTCTAGACCCATGGAAACTGTGAGATAACAAATACATGTTGTTTTAAGCCATTAAAGTTGTACTAATTTGTTGTGCCATGTAGGAAAACTAATGCAACAAGTAGGTAAAGTAATATTTTAAAATATGTATCAGATCGCGTGTCACTCCTTGGCTCAGGTCCCTCCAATAACTTCTCATTTCACTCAGAGAAAAATGTAAAGAAACATTGCCATGGTTGACAAATGCTACATGATGTCACCACTTACATCCTCCCTAATCTCACTTCCCATTGCTCTGTGGTGCTGGCTCTACTCTAGCCACACTAGCTTTTCTGTTCCTGGAACGTGGGCAGCCTCAGGGCCCAGCACTTGCTGCCACCTCTTCCTGGAAGGCTTCCCGAAATGCTGGGCAAGGGTCTCTCTCTTACTCTCTTGCTTCAGTGAGGTCCCTCCCAAACGAATCTTGTTAGAGGCTTTCTCTGGACATCCTGTACAAATTACACTTCCCTACCCTGGTCATTCCTGATTCCCTCTCTTTAATTTTGTTCTCCTAAGATATTAATTATGTTTATTTGTTCCTATTCCCTAGAACCTGGAAAAAAAAGTCCTGGCACATAGCATAGGTGTTCAATGAACATTTGTAGAATGACTGAATCAGACAAATAAAAGATGATGATGTCTTCTGTTATATGAGTTTAAGCTCATGGGGATCTAACATTAAATGGCAACAGAAAAAAAGAAAAGAAAAGAAAACCATTTCAACCTCACCAGTAGGTCACATTTTACTGTTTGCCATATGATACTTTCGTTGGGTAGTCGCTACTAAACTTCTGCTGAAGGATATCAAGAAAGGCGTGACGTCCAACCTAAGTGTTGTCTGACATTTTATAGCATAGTGATCCTGAGTGACAAGGTTTGGTTTGAAGTGAATCAAATAGTTACACTGAGTGTGGACCTAGTTTAAAACATCTACTAGAGCAGCGGTTCTCAACCTGTGGGTCGCGACCCCTTTGGCGGTCGAATAACCCTTTCACGGGGGTCACCTAAGACCATCCTGCATATCAGATATTTACATTACGATTCATAACAGTAGCAATATTACAGTTATGAAGTAGCAACGAAAATAATTTTATGGTTGGGTCACAACATGAGGAACTGTATTTAAAGGGCCAGAAGGTTGAGAACCACTGTACTAGAGCATGAGGTCAAAAACAGGGTCAAGAAGCCTCCTTAATGTTTGTAACTAAAAGACAAAATAAAAGAGGCAAAGTAGGGAAAATAATATTTTATGAAAAGGTTGTAAAAGAAAAAGTCCCATAAAAAGAAAAACATTTTTAAAAAGCTATAAAACAACAAAAGTCCACTGAGGTTCTTTTTGCAAAAGACTCTAGAAATTAGGTTCTTTCAAATCGTCCTAAGTACAAAACCAAGAGAAGTAAAATAATAATGTGTTGTGCACAAAGATGAAACATTGATCAAAGAAGCATTAAATATGTGTTACCTGTCTTTAATAATAAAATAGTAGATTAATCTTATGCTTAAACATTTTTAAAACTCCCAAATTAATATTTTTAATGTCACAATTTGAGAGCTCAGTCCACATTGTGGTTAAAGCCATGATGAGAAAGCAGGTGTACAGAATTCATTAGAATGATATCCACTGTGTTATTAGTGAATGTGGCAAAGAAGAAATTAGGAGAGTCACTGTAGTTGCAACACAAAATTATCAGGCTGATTACCCACAAGGAGGACTGTAGAGTACTAAATGTCAGCTCTAGAAAATTAAAATAAATTATTCATTCATACAGTCATCCATTCTTTCATCCAATTATTGACTTACCTGGATTAGTACCACTCCCATAAATGTCCTGTGGTTATCTCTAGCAGATCACGTAACAGACTGTATTTTGTTTGTTAACTTATCTATTTCATCTGTATCTCATTGCCAATCTCCCAGGAGGGAACATAGAAACAAATAAAATTCTCGCAAAATAGTCTTTGTGCACCTAACGAATGTATTCAGTATTTAAATACTGTTCACTTTCTATTCCAAGCAGAACTGAAAGCAATTCTAGGCTTTGTAGGAGGTAAATAAACATGGATTCAAGTTTGTTGACTTGCTTTTTCATTGTTGCATTTCAGAGGTTGGAGGCATGTTGTTACACAAGAACTAGACAAATGCCTAAAGGAGTAGATGAGCTGAATGTAGGTCAACATGGAGAGTAAAAGCACACAAGTGAGCCCAGAGAAATGGGTAGAATCCTCACCACAGAGAGGGAACCAATAGCATGTCCGGTTGAGTTGTGAGCTGGAGGGAGCTCCCTGTGGCAGAAAAGTGCAGGCAATGCTCAGAGAGAAGTGAGCAACCCAGCTTAGTCCCCTGAGCAAAGAGTGGCTGCCAAGGTCCTCCAGAGGGAGATGGAAAAGCAGCCTGCGTGGGCCAGTGGAGGCCCAGAGGCCTTGGATGAGGAAAGGAGTTCACAACAGTCCTATTAGAGAGAAGAAGCTGGCAGGACTGAAGAAGAGGTAGAGAAAGAGAGGCTGCATAATTAGCAGACATTTCACAGGCATCAATTATTTGTTTTCATTCACTCTTTTTTCAATCTTTAATTTCTTTATTGATTATGTGACCTCATTCCTCCCATAAACTCCCCCCCCCCCCCCCCCGCCACTCATGCCCTTGCCCCCCTGTTGTCTGTGTCCATTGGTTGGGCTTATATGCATGCATACAAGTCCTTTGGTTGATCTCTCCTCCTTACCCCCACCCTCCCCTACTTTCCCTCTGAGGTTTGACAGTCTTATCGCTGCTTCTCTGTCTCTGGATCTATCCCTTTTCATCAGCCTATGTTGTTCACTATATTCCACAAATGAGTGAGATCATGTGGTATTTATCTTTCTCTGACTGGCTTATTTCACTTAGCATAATGCCCTCCAGTTCCATCCATGCTGTTGCAAATGGTAAGAACTCCTTCTTTTACCGTAGCGTAGTATTCCATTGTGTAGATGTACCACAGTTTTTTAATTCATTCATCTGCTGATGGGCACTTAGGCTGTTTCCAAATCTTAACATATGAAAACATGCTCAAAGTCACTAATTATACGAGAGATGCAAAAAACGACAATGCGGTATCATTTCACACCTGTCAGAATGGCTATCATCAACAAATCAACAAACGACAAGTGCTGGAGAGGATGTGGAGAAAAAGGAACCCTTTTGCACTGCTGGTGGAAATGCAGACTGGTACAGCCACTGTGGAGAACAGTATGGAGTTTCCTCAAAAAACTAAAAATGGAACTCCCATTTGACCCAGTGATCCCACTTCTAGGAATATATCCCAAGAATCTAGTAACACCAATCAGAAAGGATATATGCACCCCTATGTTCATAGCAGCACAATTGGTGAATAGCTAAGATTTCATTCACTTTTTACAAAATCCCTGTGCAAGGGGCTGAGTGTTTGCCTTCTCAGATTTTATATGTTGAAATGCGACTCCCCATTGGGATGTATTTGAAGGTAGATCTTTGGGAAGTGATTAGGTCACGAGGGCTGAGCCCTTGTGAATGAGCTTGGTGCCTCCACCAGGTGAGGTTGTAGTGGAAAAATAGCAGCCTAGTAAACAGCCCCACTAGACACTGAATCTGCTGCCACTTTGATCTTGGACTTCCAGACATCCAGAAGTGTGAGAAATAGATTTCTGTTGTTTATAAGCTATCAGCCTATGGGATTTTGGTATAGCAGCCTGAAAAGACTTATTTGAACTACAATATATCGGAGAAAGAGAGAAAGAAAGAAAGAAAGAAAGAGAGAGAGAAAGAAAGAAAGGGGAAAGGAAAGGAGAATGTTTTCACTGGAGAAAAAAAGAAAATAAAAGTTTTAAAAAACAATTCTTCCTGTCTATTTTTACATTATTCCTGTTGAGTCTTCCCTTCCAATGTGAGAAAAATGGATAAAATAATTGTAATATTGTTTAAGGTATTCAACAGAGAGCCACTGAAAATTCACAAAAATTTGATAAAAATTCCAATATGATTTCTTTTAAGTTACCATAAGGTGCTACTATTTAACAAGATTTGATTAAGTTAGTTGACTTAGAACTGATTACTCAAATAGCAAGATATTGTTAAGAAAAACATATTTTAATGAATTTATTTTCCAATCCAAATTATATATATATAATTGATTTTAGAGGGGCGAAGGGGAAAGCATCTATGTGAGAGAGAAACATCTATCGGTTGACTCCCATATATGCCCCAACTTGGGATGGACCCTGAAACCTAGGTATGTGCCCTGACTGGGAATCGAATTCACCACCTTTTGCTGTTCAGGCTGACATTCCAACTAATTGAGTCACAGGGGCTGGGGCTCTGGTACAGATTTTGTGTTAAGAAAATGTTTGCATTTCTATATCTTTACATGTAAAAATATTAAAAGGCAAATATAAATGTAATATTGCTGTAAGGCTGTAGTAATGATTATAACATTCATTAATAATTGCCTTGAATACACTCCAAGATTCCATACACTATAAATTACAGCTTTATAAATTACTGTGGCCCAATGCAGTAGTGTTTCTACTGCTGTATCCTGGTATCAAATATTCACTAATCAAATCAGAAAAACACAGCTGGAACTGAACAAGCTGCAGAAACCATGAAGAGTTCTTGTTAGCCTACCTATCCCGACAAGCTAGCACTTCTAAAAAGGAAGACGAGGCTCGGGGATTAGGTAACTCTGATTAAAGTCATGAACTTTAAATGTGCATGATTCCAAATGAGTCCACTGTGTTTGAATATTCAGGCTTCAGAATGAAGGCAATGCTGGCTGACGAAGTGCAGGACCTTTCTGTAGTATTTGCTGTTAACTAACTAACCTCACTGAAAGGCAGGCAAACTACCTGTGGAATGATGAGAAACAGTGAGATTTCTTTACTTTGTTGCTGCAGACTGGCTATCACTGATGATATAGTAAATACAGAACCCAAAAAAGTCCTGCAAGTTACTTCTTGGTTCGAGGAAAAGCTCTGAAAGTGCCTTAGAGTCACTGTGAGCGCTTGTGGTCATCAACATTCCTCTTCTCCAGTAACTGAGGAGCCAGGCTCCTCTGCAAGGAAGCAATGGCGCAATAGAGAACACGGGTTTTCTACAGTAACACCGCCATCACATCTGCCCCCAAGGGTTACTGTCCACATACTTATTTCTGACATGGGGTGTGACTCTTAGCTCTGTTTCCTACTTTTGGTAAAAGGACCAGAGATTCAGAGTTGAAGTCTGAGACACAGATATCATCCTACATCTTTCTATTTGTGATAGGCTTTTTGATAATTTTCTGCGGTATTGTCTTATTGCTTTGGTTGAAGAGCACACTGTCTATAAAACGAAATATTCTGGTTTAACCCCTATATAGAACTGTCGGTTCCTTCTGTCTATAAACACTGATTATGGGGTTCTTTGTTAAATCAGATCTCCGTGCGTGCTTCTGCTCCATGCAAGGACTAAGAAAAAGCTGTGGGAAGGTATCATAAATCCATTGCTGCAGCAGGGAAGTTTATATTTTGTATTATCTCTATATCCCAAGAAAACTTAATCTCAATGAAGGCAGCTTTCATTTATTCATTGGTTCACTGAGTCATCAAATATTTAATGAAGTGCCTAGTGGGAGATAGAATATAAATCTAGTACAAAAGATTCAAATATGAATAAAACAGCACACATCATCAAAGAATTCATGCTCTAGTGAGCCCTAAGACATATCAACTGTGAATTGTAATACAATCTACTAAGTATGACAGCAGTGAGATGCATGGAGTATTCTAGGGACATAAAAATGTCGTGCCTAATCCAGACAGGACAAGAGATAAAGAAGACTTTTGAATGACAAGATACTTGAAAGAAGTCTTAAATAATGGGCAAGGATCATTAAATTGAAGGTGGAGAAGAAAGTCAGGGCCGAAGGTATCTAGGAGAGAACAGCATGAGCACAGAATGGTTATTTGGGGAAAACAGCAGGGAGTTCTATGTGATGATACAGAAAATGCAAGGCAGGGAGGGGAGAGGAATGAGTAGAGGTGAGCAGATTTTGAGGTTTTAAATGCCAGGATAAAGGGTTTGAACTTTATCTGATAGTCTATTGAAGGGATTTAAGTTGCAGGTACTTCTCAACAGGGCTCATTTGCCCCTTACCCTCAAATTAACATCCCCCCCAACACACACATCACACCCTGAGGTGTGGTCCTCTTACTTGATTTAAGACCCATACACCAAAGGGCCAGATGCAACAGCATCAAAGCAAATTCCAGTGAGCTCCACAAATAGCATACCCAAGGCTTTTTGTGTGTGTGGCTTTTGTTTTGGTTTTTTTTTTTCTTTTGTGTTTTTTGTGTTTGTTTGTTTTTGATTTTCTTTCTCTCCACTTGTATAGTCTCTAATTGCTTTTTTTTTTTTTTTTTTTGGTCTGTTTTTCCTCTTTCTCATCCTCTTTACTTTTTGTTAATTCTTATTTTTAATTTTATTTTTTTTCTCTGTTCCCATTTTTCTTTTCCTACTCTACATTTTATTTTATTTAGTATTATCACTTTTAAAAATTATTATTTTATTTGTTATTTTCTATATTTTATTTTTATACCTACCCTATTTTTGATCTCTTCCTTCTTTGCTTTCATATTCTCTTTTACTTATTTATTTCAGTTTTTTTGTTTTGTTTTTAATTTTATTTTATTGTTTAAAAGTATTACAAATAGTAGCACAAATGTCTCCTTTTTTTCCCCATTGACCTTCCTTCGGCCTCCCATACCCACCGGCACATGCCCTCCCCCCCCTCCCCCAGTGTCTTGTGTCCATTGGTTATGCTTATATGCATGCATATAAGTCCTTTGGTTGATCTCTTACTCCCCCAACCAACACTCCCCAGCCTTCCTGCTATACTTTGACAGTCTGTTCGATGCTTCTCTGCCTCTGTATCTATCTTTTTGTTCATCAGGTTATAATGTTCTTTATTATCCATAAATTAGTGAGTTAATGTGGTATTTTTCTATCGCTGCCTGGCTTATTTCACTTAACATAATGCTCTCCAGTTCCATCCATGCTGCTGCAAATGGTAAGATTTCCTTCTTTTTTATAGCAGCATAGTATTCCATTGTGTAGATGTACCATAGTTTTCTAATGCACTCATCTGCTGATGGGCATTTAGGCTGTTTCCAAGTCTTAGCTATTGTAAATTGTGCTGCTATGAACTTAGGGGTGCATATATCCTTTCTGATTGGTGTTTCTGGTTTCTTGGGATATATTCCTAGAAGTGGTATTACTAGGTCAAATGTATTTTTTTTTATTTCCTCTTCTAATTCTTCTGGTCTCATGTATTCTAGTGTTCTTTTTTAGTATCTGTTTTTCATTTATTTGTTTGTATTTTAGTCTTCTGGTTGTGGCTATTGTTTTATTGCTGTTGGTACTGGTATTTGTTTTCCTTTTTTAGTTCTTTTTGTTGTTGTTGTCTTCATGTTCTTTTTGGTTTAGTCTAGTTCTGTTAGCACCTGTATAACAGTTGGCATGATATATTCAGGGTTGAGGCTCACGGTCAACAAGCCTGAGGACTGAGCTCATCCACAAATATAACAACAACTATCAAGACCCATATTCAACAGGAGAACCCAAATAACTCACACAAGGGTCATTCCTAGAGTACTGAACTTAGATCAAGGAGATTATACCACTGGGTCCCATAAGATGGCCAGCCCACCAAGATTGAGAGGCATAGTAATATTCTCTGACACACTGAAACAAACACAAAGAAACAGAAAAGAGGGGGAAACAAAGAAACAGGCCCCAAATGAAAGAACAGGAGGAATCACCAGAAAAAGATCTAAATGAAATAGAGAGCAATTTATCACACATAGAGTTCAAAGTAATGGTTATAAGGATGCTCAAACAACTTGAGAACTATAAGGAATATAGTGAAAACTATTTCAGCATGAAGACTGTATAGAAACTATGAATAAGAACCAATTGGAAATAAATAATGACATACCTGAAATAAAGAATTCCTGGAAGGAATCAAGAGTAGATTAGAAGAAGCTGAGGACAATATCAATGAAGCATAAGATAAAGGAGAAAAACACATACAGTTTAGCAGCAATTGGAAAAAATATTAAAAAGCAGGAAGACAGCTTAAGGGAGCTTTGGGACAACATGAAATGTAACAACATCCACATCATATTGGTGCCAGGGGGAGAAGAATCTGAGCAAGGAATAGAGAACCTGTTTGAAAAAAATGACAGAAAGAAAGTACCTCCTAACCTGTTGGAAGAATAAGTCATTCAAGTTCAGGAAACACAGAAAGTCCCAATCAAGATGACTCTAAAATGACCCACACCTAGACACATCATAATCAAAATGGCAAACATTAAAGACAAAGAAGACTCTTAAAGGTAGCAAGAAAGAGACAGAAAGTTACAAGAGAACTCCCATTACACTGTCAGCTGATTTCTCAATAGAAACACTTCAGGACAGAGGGAGTGGCATAAATATACAAATTAATGAAAAGCAAGAATTTGAATCCAAGACTACTCTATCCAGGAAGGCTATCACTCAAAATTGAAGGTGAAATAAAGAGCTTCACAGACAAAAGGCTAAAGGAGTTTATCACCACCAAACTAGCACTACAAGGAAGGGACTATTATAATAATAAGAAGAAATAGAGAGGAACATAGATATAAAAAAAATAAAAATGGTAACAAGTAAGTACCTATCAATAATAACCTTAAATGTAAATGGCATAAGTGCTCTAATCAAATGACAAAGGGTAGCTGAATGGAAACGAAAACATGACCCATATACATGTTGTCTACAAGAGACCCACCTCAGAACAAAAGACTAACACAGGATGAAAGTGAAGGGATGGGAAAAAATTTTCTATGCAAATGCAAATGAAAAAAACTGGGGTAGCTATACTCATATCTGATAAACTAGACTTCAAAATGAAGGCCATAACAAAAAACAATGAAGGCCACTACATAATATTAAAGGGATCGACCCAACATGACGATATAACCCTGGTAAACATATATGCACCCAATATAGAAGCACCCAAATATAAAACAAACAAACAAACAAGCAAAAAACTTCTGGAGGACTTTAAGGGAGCGATTGACAGCAATATAATAATAGTAAGAGACATTAACATGTCACTGATATCACTAGATAAATCTTCTAGACAAAAAACCAACAAGAAAACAGTGATCCTAAATAACACACTAGATCAGATGGAATTAATCAACATTTATGCATCATTTCACCCCAAAGCTACAGAACATACATTCTTCTCAAGTGCACATGGGTCATTCTCAAAGACAGACCTCATGTTAGGACACAAACCAAGTCTCTACAAGTTCAAGAAGATTGAAAGCATATCAAGCATCTTCTCGGATCACAATGGCATGAAATTAAAAATCAACTACAGTAAAACCACTCAAAAACATTCAAAAGCATGCAGGCTAAATAGCTTGTTATAAAACAATGAATGGGGTACCAAGGAGATCAAGAAAGAAATAAAAAAATTACCTGGAAACAAATTAAAATGCACTCACAACAACACAAAATCTATGGGACACAGCAAAAGTAGTCCTGAGAAGGAAGTTTATAGCACTAAGGTCTATCTCAAAAAACAAGAAAAATTACTAATGAACTATTTAACCCTACAAGTTAAAGAATTAGAAAGAGAACAAAAAGGAAATCCCAGAGTAAGTACAAGGAAGGAAATAATAAAGATTACAGCAGAAATAAATAACATAGAAGTTAAAACAAAAAACAATAGAAAAGATCAATGAAGCCAAGAGCTGGCTCTTTGAAAATATAAACAAGATTGATGAACCCCGTGGGGAGCCGATATAGGGTTAAGCCTCAGACTGACCTGTTGGCAAAGTCACAAACTTAGAGGGCAAGTCCCAGCTTAGAGGGCACAGTCCTCTTAGCATAATTAGGCTTGACCTTATAATGCTCCCTAGATCTTATCTGGGAAGCTAATGGGCTGAGGGAGGTGTAGCAAGTACTGCCAAAACAAGTGAAACTCACAAGAACAGTGTAACTATGGTCAAAACAAGTGAAACTCACAAGAACAGTGTAACTATGGTAACCACTACCTTGTTTACCTCTGGCTATAAAATAAAGGCTCGGCTTGCCTCTGCATCTCTTTCTGTGGCCTCAGCCAGGCACAAGAAGATCCACGGAGAATGTCTCCATGTAAATCATTCTTCGCCGACTCCGTTCACACCTTTGGGAACCCCCGGACCTACGGGGCTAGACCCCGGCAGAACACCTAGCCTTACTCATCAAGAAACAAAGAGAGAGGACCCAAATAAATAAAATCAGAAATGAAAATGGTGGAGTAATAGCTGACACCACAAAAATAAAAAGGATTGTAAGAAATGAACAACTACATACCAACAAATTAGATAACCAAGATGAAATGGACAAATTCCTAGAAACATAAATCTTCCAAAACTAAGAGTTATCCTAATTCCAAAACCAAATAAAGACACCACAAGTAATTGATAAAGATATTCTGTTGTCCTGTAATGTTACCTGAGGCAGAAATAAACTGTTTACCAAGCAGCTGCCAGCAGGGAGCCCCTTAATCTGTTCTCATCTTCCTATTCAGAGCAGCATTGCCTGCAGCAGTAAAACCCCAACTCCTGAATTCAGAATTCAAGGCCCAACGGGTAAATTCACAGCCTCCATTTCAGGCTGGGCTCCTGCACCCCATACTCTGCAGCCACGCCCCAGTGCCTGGCTGTCCAGCCCCGAGCACTCCTCACCCCAGCCCCGCTCCCTGCCCTGGTTGCACAGTCACAGGGCAGCTCTGGCAGACCCGGGGTGGGAAACTGCCTTGCCATTGTCCAATCCTAAGGGCCGGGCCAGAGGTTATCCCCAAGGTTACTGCATCTCTCACCTCAGTAAGATGCTCTGAAAAATGAGATAACCATCATCATCTCCCTGGAGCGTTATGACAAAGACTAAGTAAGTCATGGGAGCAGTTACAAAATGGACATTTTGTGAAACCACAAAATACCTTGCAGGTGTGCAACTACCTCCTAGGCTCATCTAAAATTAGCACGTGTGTGAAAGAACCTGCCTCACAAAGTAAAAAAAAAAAAAAAAAAAGACACCACATGTAAAGAGAATTACAGGGCAATATCCTAATGAACATAGATGATAAAATCCTCAACAAAATAGTAGCAAATCATACCCAGAAATATAATAAAAATATCATTCATTATGATCAAGTGGAATTTATTCCAAGTATGTAAGGCTGGTATAATATATGCAAATCAATAAATGTGATACATCACATAAACAAAATAAAGCATAAAAATCATATGATCATTTCTTTAGACTCAGAAAAAGCTTTCAACAAAATCCAGCACCCATTTTTTATAACACCTCTCAGCAAAGTGGGAATAGAGGGATCATACCTCAAAATAATAAAGACCTTATATGCCAAGCCTACAGCCAACATCACATTCAGTGGCAAAATCTATAACTGAAGAATAGGAACAAGACAGGGATGTCCGCTTTCACCACTTTTATTCAACACTAGTGGCCTGGTGCAGGGATTCATGCACATTGAAAGGAAATTAATTAGAAGAAATATTTTAATACCACTATTCGCCCTTTCTCTATAATAGAAGTGTCAGAGATAAAAGAAAATTAGTAAAATGTATATGAAAATGTATAAATTGATTAATAAATAAACAACAACATGATATAACAACAATAAAGAAATGATGTAAAAACAGACACTGCTTTCTTTCAGCTTCAGAATGTCAACAAAAACAACCAAATTCATGATCGGCAATGACAGATTGAAACACGTGTGTGATTGGCGCCAGCAAGAGCTTTATATGTATTGCACATGTGAGAGTCAACGTTTATTTTTAAATTGCCAGTCTGTACTGGCCAGTCGGTTGGATGGTCAGATGGACGGATGGTCAGTCACTTAGCCTTTTATTTATATAGATGGTACAGAAAGTCCTAGCCACAGTGATCAGACAAGAAGAAAAAATAAAAGGCATCCAAATTGGAAAGAAGGAAGGAAAATTATTATTCACAGATGACAGGATATTGTACTTTAGGTTTTTTGAGGTTTGGAAGTCATTTCCTTTATCAACGTAAGTTTTTCTCCACAAGTAATTCCTCTCCAAATAGTATCTATTTGGGGCCATTCAAAATGTTGTTATTTTTTCACATGATAGTTCTGTAAATATATGACTTTTGACACTGTAGACTCCTGAGTCTTATCTTTTTCAGGATAGAATCACATCTGTTTACATATGTCAAGACTCTACCAACGAAGAGGGGTGGTATTCTTCCAAATACTCTCCAATATGTCTATATTTTTTGAAAGCCTGGCATATGGGGGAGGGCATAACATACTTTAAGAAATGAACTATGAACTGAAGACAAATGTAAAACTTTAGACAATAAAAAATAATGAAGTATAGAAATACAGATGAGCTTGCTTATTTTTTTTAATCTTTACCTGAGAATATTTTTCCATTGATTTTTAGAGAGAGTGGAAGAGAGAGGGAAGACAGAGAGAAACATTGATGTGAGAGAAACACATCAATTGGCTGCCTTCTGCATGCACCCTGACCAGGGCCCAGGCCAGGGAGGAGCCTGTAACCAAGGTACGTGCCCTTGACCAGAATCGAACCTGGGACCCTTCAGTCCACAGGCTGATGCTCTATGCACTAAGCCAAGCTGGGTAGGGCCAGGTGAGCTTTCTAAGCTAAAAAAGATAACAGCCCTGACCGGTTTGGCTCAGTGGATAGAGCATTGGCCTGTGAAATGAAGGGTCCCAGGTTCGATTCCAGTCAAGGGCATGTATCTTGGTTGTGGGCACATCCCCAGTAGGGAGTGTGCAGGAAACAGCTGAATCGATGTTTCTCTCTCATCGATGTTTCTAACTGTCTATCCCTCTCTCTACATCTCTGTAAAAAATCAATAAAATATATTTTTTAAAAAATAACATTTAAGATATGATGGTATATTAAATGGAAACAATGATAATATTCTTTTGTATCAATTTAACACATTTGGAGAGCTAAAGCACTTTCACAGTTATAAATGCATATTATTTCTCTTAATTTTTACTCTATCATTCATTCATTCATTCCACAGATTAAGGCAGTAGAACTAGAGACTGATCAAGATTCTGGGTAGTGCAATTTGAGGTACTCCAGCTCAGCAGCAGGATCACCTGAGGATTTGTTAGATATTAAATTTCCAGTCTCGATCTAGGACTTACGGAAACGGAAATTCTGGAAGTCAGACTCAGTAGTCTTATTTGAATAATTGCCCAGGTAATTCTGATGCACACTAAAGTTTAGAAACAGCTGGTCTAAGGGATAAACTATCTATATTTAGTGTCCCCTTTATTCTTTACCATCGTAATTGCTCCTCTGGCAATTTCATTTTCCAAAAAATGGCAACATTTAAAGTTTAAGAACCTTCCAAGGAAGGTAATGGAATTCCTTACTAATCCAGTATTCTATTACTTTTAATGTTAAGTATCAATCACTTTTACATAGTCTCAAAAAGTTAAGTTTAGTTGTATCTTCACAAACTATGGACAAACATGCACTAAACTATCTGTGATAATTCAGCATAAATATTAACACTATTAAATACACACGTCTAGGAATCTATTCTAATACAGTCCAACTATGGTAAACAACTTGATACATCCACTTGGCATATTTAATATGTATCTGGCCAACAGCCGCTTGCTTAATTGCTTAACATTAGGAAATTGGAAAGTGCTGTGATTATCTATGTAAGGCCAACTATTAATTAGGATCAAATAAATATAGCTCCTTAGATCTCTGTGGTTTCTAATCTATATAAACATCTTGCAGTGATAACTCATAAATGATTAAACCGAGGCCAAATACTTTAGAGAAATTTGCATATGCCAGAACTTATTTTTTTTTTACTTCAATTTACTTTTTGAAATGTTGACGGCATTTTAAAACACATCAGTAGGCCTTGGATTTTAAATCATGCCTTTCTTGTGCTTAAGCATGAATAAGAAATCATGGGGACTGACAATAGACGTTCTTATAATTTACTAAAACATGTTATGTTTTGGGATAAACAATCATAATTAAAAATCATAGAACCTTCTCTCCAAATCTAACTGAAGCCACACAGACATAGATCCAAGCTGGCTTTCTTCATTATCTCCACAGAAATTAAAGAGGCAATTATTCTGCTAAAAGAAAACAATAGAGGTTGCTTTCCAAAGAGGAGCCGTCCTCCTTTCAAAAGAGAATGGACTCTTTCATGTCAACAGAGGCTCACTTAGAAAACGGTGAATTGGGATGGGGATCCTTTATCTAGAGGCCAGCAACACTGTCAATCAATCTGCAGAAGAAGTGGAGCTCCAAGGGCGGGCAACTGCTCCGAAGCACATTTGGGGGGCATTTCAAGGCTCTAGGAGACATGCACAATTGTTCTGACTTCTTAAAAAATATATACTCTGTGGTAAATGATGTACAAAATGCGACTGAGCTGGTAGTGGTTCAATCAACGATGAGAAATAGATTCTCACTGAGCTGGGGTAATGACCCAGACTAGGATGAATGTAAAGTGAGCAGATAGCGCCGCCGCAGAGGAGAGCACCAGGTGGTGAGCCTGTCAGTGCCCTCCATGGAATGCTGGCTAGAGTGGGTCCGGGTGAAACGCAAATGTATAATAACATTACCATTTCTGTGAGAGAACGTTATTCATTTCTACACTAATTACAACTTATCACATACTCTTTAAGGATATAAATGGTTAATATAGTATTTTTCACTTTATCGATCAGCAAAGCAGTTCACCTGCTACAGTCAAATAGCAATGGACCCAGATACATAAATCACTAGACCAGTGGTTCTCAACCTTCCTAATGCCGCAACCCTTTAATAAAGTTCCTCATGTTGTGGTGACCCCCAAGCATAAAGTTATTTTTGTTGCTACTTCATAACTGTAATTTTGCTACTGTTATGAATCATAATGTAAATATCTGATATGCTATATGTGTTTTCCGATGGTGGCGACCCACAGGTTGAGAACCGCTGCACTAGACCATTACTGAATGAGGAAGTATGAAGAGGCAGATTTTCTGTGATGGCAAACAACATTTTAATCATCCACAGAATAAAAATTCACGTATATTCAGTTTAAGCCCCCCCAATCCTATCTAATAATAGAGAAACATGGTAATTAGCTGTACCTCCACTACCCTTCCCATTGGCTAATCAGGGCGATATGCAAATTAACTGCTAACCAAGATGGCAGCCGGCAGGCAGGCAGCTTGAAGCTAACAGGAGGCTTGCTTGCTTCAGTGACGGAGGAAGCCAATGTTCCCCACCTGCCGCTGTCGGCCTCTGAGCTTGCAGTTTGAAACATTGTTACTAATACAGAAGCTAAACAAAACCCCAGAAACCTGCTTTCAGCCAGCCGGGATCTCAGAGCTGGAGTTGAAACAGTGTTTCGATTATAGAACCCAAACAAACCAGATACCTGCTTTCAGCAGCTGAGGCCGCAGAGCTGGAGCCAAGCCTCAGAGCTAAAGCTGGCCCAGAATTTAAAAAAAAAGAAAAAAAGGAGCGGTTGGGAGCTTCAATCACCCGCCAGCCTGAAAACGGCTCTCAGCCCCTCACCCAGACTGGCCAGGCACCCCAGTAGGGACCCCCACCATGAAGGGGGTGTGACCAGCTGCAAACAGCCATCATCCCCTCATCCAGGCTGGCCAGGCACCCCAGTGGGGACCCCCTCCCTGATCCAGGACACCCTTCAGGGCAAACCAGCCAGCCCCCACCCATGCACCAGGCCTCTATCCTATATAGTAAAAGGGTAATATGCCTCCCAGCACCGGGATCAGCGTGACAGGGGGCAGCGCCCAAACCCCCTGATCGCCCTGCAGCTCTGTGTGTGACAGGGGGCAGGGCCACAACCTCCCTATCCGTCCTGCTCTGTTCATGACAGGGGAAGGCACCCCAACCCCCTGATCAGCCCTGCTCTGTGTGTGACAGGGTGCAGCGCCCTAACCCCCTGATCGGCCCTGCTCTGTGTGTGACAGGGTGTGGAGCCCCAATCCCTGCCCCCCCCCCCCCCCACGGGCCCTGCTCTGTGTGTGACGGGGTAGAGCCATAACCTCCCCATTGGCCCTGCCCTGAGTGTGACAGTTGCGGCACCCCAACCCCCTGATCGGCCCTGCTCTGTGGGTGATAGAGGGCAGTGCCCCAACCCCCTGATCCGCCCTGCTCTGTGTGTGGCAGGGGGTGGTGCCCCAACTCCCCTATCGGCCCTACTCTGTGCGTGACAGGGGGGAGCTCCCCAACCCCCTGATGGGCCCTGCTCTGTGCGTGACAGGATACGGAGCCCCAACCCCCCTGATGGGCCCTTCTCTGTGAGTGACAGGGGGCAGTGCCCCAACCCCCTGATCGGCCCTGCTCTGTGCGTGACAAGGGGTGGCGCCCCAACTCCCCAATCGGCCCTACTCTGAGCCCGACCAGGGGCTGCACTTAGGGATTGGGCCTGCCCTCTGCCACCCGGAAGCAGGCCTAAGCCAGCAGGTCGTTATCTCCCGAGGGCTCCCAGACTGCGAGAGGGCACAGGCCGGGCTGAGGGGCCCCCCCCGCCGCCCCGAGTGCACAAATTTTTGTGCACCGGACCTCTAGTTCAATTATAAAACAAATACATTAGTTGGTTGGAATATTGCCCCATGTACCAAAAGCTCAAGGGTTCGATTCCCTGTCAGGGCACATACCTGTCCGGGAATATACCGGAGGCAATGGATCAATGTTTCTCTCTCACATGGATATTTCTATCTCTCTCTTTTTCTCTCTCTCTAAAAATCAATACAACAAATATCCTCAGGTGAGGATTGAAAAATAGAAAGAAAAAAGGCACCCACAATCACATTTGTTAGAAGTGTCTGCTCTTAACATATCCTAATAAAGACACATGCACCCTCTGACCAGTGTGGCTCAGCTGGTTGGGTGTCATGTAGTGGACCAGGAGGTTGTTGGTTCAATTCCAAGTCAAGAGCACGTGCCGGATTGTGGGCTAGATCCCCAGTAGGAGGGGTGCAGGAGGCAGTGGATATATGTATCTCTTTCACATCGATGTTTCTCTCTCTCTCCTTCTCCCTTTCTCTCTCTCTAAAATTCAATAGACTATTCTTAAAAAAATAAAAACACATGTGTAAAGTAAAAAAAGACAATATCAAACACAGTGGCTTTGGAACCAGCATTTTTTATATCTACACAAGAATTCAAAATCTAACAGCTTTATACCTTATGTTATTGCCCACATCACTGAAACAAAAGAATCTAATGTGGCCTTCAGGATTCTCAGGAAACAGTGCTGAAGTCAAGACTCAGGCTTAAAGGTCCAGTCTCTACACAGTGACTTCACCTGGTTCTGCATTTGTAAAGTGAAAACACTGTCTGCTACTCAGCTTGGCTCACACACGCCACCAGCACCTGCTGAGCACAACTGTATGCTGCCCTATGAGAACATAAGATGAAAAGAACACGGGACCTGCCACGTCTCTGTGTCACGGGCAACAAAGAGGAGAGCTGGGGACAGAACATGGGCAGGGGGCATCCGGAAGGCTTCGCTTCCTGAAGGAGGTACAGAGGTTTGGGATTCAGGCAAAACAGTGGAGAACAATTAGAATCAGGGAGAACCTGCTTTTGAAAATGCTAGTGTAGCAGTAGGCAGAGAGAGATAATGATGGGTAACAGAGAGATGGGTTGAACCAGATCACAAAAGTTACTCTATGCCACTCTTTAGGGTCCATTTTCCATTCTGTAGGTGATGGGGAGCAACGGAAGGGATTTGAACAGGAGAATAATACAATCGCATCTCTACTTCAGCGTTTTACAGATGAGGAAATGGGAAAGAAGTGAGGTCTAAGGAGGCCATCTTTGAAGGCAAGCAGTTAGTCAGCCGTGGACAAACTACGGCCCGAAGGCCGGATCCGGCCCGTTTGAAATGAATAAAACTAAAAAAAAAAAAAAAAAAAAAAGGACCGTACCCTTTTATGTAATGATGTTTACTTTGAATTTATATTAGTTCACGCAAACACTCCATCCATGCTTTTGTTCCCGCCCTCCGGTCCAATTTAAGAACCCATTGTGGCCCTCGCGTCAAAAAGTTTGCCCACCCCTGAGTTAGATAGTCTGAGCCCAGAGCTTACCCCTCCTCAGACAAACCGGTAGAAGAAACCCCTCTAAAACCTGTTTCCTTAGAACATGGCCTGGTCCATCATCTTTCTCTCACCGTGGACTCCCTGTGAAGTCATTCGATGATGTTGATTAATCCTGTCTTTTTAAAATCCTCTCCCATTTCTGTAAAAGTGGGACATTCTGTAAAACCTTCACCTCCTCATACCTCTCTCTTTTGGTCTGTTTTCTTACCAGTTCATCTTCCTTTCATTTACTAACTAACATGTTGGTGTAATCTCATGCCTAATATCCCTTAATGCAAAATAATCCAATAACTAACATTTCAAGTCGTTGCCAATCAAAATATGGTATGAGTTTTATTATCCAGAAATTTGAATAGGACAAGGATGTCAACTGAAAGAGAATTAATTCATGAGGCTCTAAGAATCGGTCTCATCACATTCTTAGTATTTTTTCCTCTTCCAATTATAATTAAACATTTATTGAGAAAGTCACAGGGGTAGAAGAAGTGAGGCATAGAAGAAAAGGCCCAGGAAACAAGTTACAGCAAAAGAAGGGCCCTTGGAGCTTAGGGGAGAGAGCGATACACGTACCTTGAGAGACAAAAGAGAGTGGAGAGTTAGGGGCGGGGCGTGCTCCATAGAGAGTGCGACCACATTCCTAGCTGTGTCCAAAAGCAGGAAGAATATTACAGAGGTTGGAGCACAGCTACTTCTCTCTCACCTCCAGGCTGGCACACCTACTCCCTGTGCCTGGAGCGATCTTTCTCCCATGGTGGCTTAATTAGCCCTACACATGCTTTATCTCAGTCTAAAGTCCCTTTCTATAGGAAGCTTTCCCTGAACCCCTGAAGCTATGCAAAAGCCCCCCCGCCCCCCACCTGACCTTGTGCTTGTCACCACAATCTACCACTGGGCATGTATCACTCTGTAACCACTGGTGTTGGCATGCTCGTGGTTGCTTCCATCCTTCATTGCATCCTGGAGCCTAGCACTCAGTCTGGCTGATGTTTTTGCACCCAGTAAGCATTTGTTAATGAAACGTATAATCTCAAAACTTCAGATTTTCCTTTGTTGAAGACTAGAGAATAATAATCAAAGAGAAGAAAAGCCAGGGAAGTGATAGGAACCAGAATCCTACCCATTCTAACAAAGATGAACTGAATATAAAAATCTTCTCAGGGATATATGCGAGGGCACTGCTAGTATATGCCTAAATGCAACTGGTCCTCAAGAACAAACTTTTGGGGTTTTGGAAAAGAAAAATTATATGTTATTTATGGGAAATATTCTGCAAGCAGCTCTTACATCCTAGAGATGCTCATGGAATATGAAAGGATAGGAACCATACGGGAGAAAAGCTAAATTAGCCATTCTCAGTTTAGAGATCATCCAATTTGGTTTATGCCAAGTTTTGAATTTGCTCTAACGTTGATTTTGGAAGCTTCTGCTATTGCTTCAATTTCCAGGTGGCAAAGGGCTACAAAATACAGCCTTTCCTGCCTCCCACTTCATTAAGATGTATAGCTACTTCTCATGTACTAAAACTCGCTCTGGACTCACTCCACAGTATTCCTTTTTTCTATATCCCTATTTGTTGCAAGACTGATTTAGGTTGGTTCCCTAAAATCATGTTATTAGTAGTCACAATTTCTCCCAGGTGAAATTAATTCTATATCCCAATGAGACAGAATGCAGTAGATGAATAAGTATCAAATATTTATTGGTCATCTATGTGTGAGGCTCTGCTCTAGGCTCGGAAATACAATGAAGAAACGGAAGCTTAGCCCTAGGAGCCGCTTAGTTCTTTGTTTCCTCCACCCTGACTTAGTTACAATAGATTTCCCTAGAAAAATAGCCAAAAAGTATTCTTGGAATAAAGCAGCATACAGAGAGTAGCACAGTAACTAAGAGGTCAGAAAAATGTCTGAAAGAATAATTAGGAAGTATAAGGAAAAATTAACCTTAAAAATAAGAGACAATTCTGTTGAAGATAGGGAAGTGACTTCTCCTTTCCTTAGAGCATTTCTTTAGAAATTTGATCATGGTAAGTCCTTTCTCTGCTTCTTTGAAAAGTATATGCATCCTTTTGAAAACTCCACGGGCCTTTTGTGAGCTTTATGAGCCAGGAATGTCTTTCTCAAGGACCTGGGAGCCATCTTTTATGGAATGTGAACAAGAAGAAAGATAAAACGCTAGCTCCAAGTTTCCATGGGAAGGAAGGTAGGAGCCTAAACTGAGGTGGGTGCCTTGTTCAAATTTGCAAAGCTACCTCCTCTGATAAAGATAGGAGGTTTGTTTTCCCTCCAGATAAAGCCAATATGCTAACAACACATGTAGTCACTCCAATTACCAGGGAAACTTAGGGTGAACTATGTGTGATAAAGTTGCTGCCAAGTTCTTACTTGAGGACTGACTATTCATTGTTTATCTTGAAAATATGTGTGTCATTGGTTGTATCTGGTTGACTGGAAAGGGATTAAGTTCTTTTTTGTCTTTGCAGTCTCTCAGTGCATTGTCTTGATGTTCTGGTTTAATGCTTATCTACACTAATAAACGAGAAAGATGCAAATTGACCATACCTTTGTGACACCCACCAGCCAATCAGGAGTGAATATGCAAATTAAACCACCAAAGATGGCGGGTTAATTTGCATACACAAGTGCCGAGCAGCTGGAGGTGGGGCAGAATGCTTGCGTCATCGCTTGAGTTCTGCACCGCCCCAGCTGCTCCGGGCCTCTGGGCCTCTGGGCAGCATGGGAAGGTGGAATGGCGGCTCCAGCCAGAGCAAAGGCGGTGCCACCAGCCAGGGGAAGGAAGGCCCATTCTTTTTTTTTTTTTTAAATATATTTTATTGATTTTTTTACAGAGAGGAAGAGAGAGGGATAGAGAGTCAGAAACATCGATGAGAGAGAAACATCCATCGATCAGCTGCCTCCTGCACACCCCCCAATGGGGACATGCCCACAACCAAGGTACATGCCCATGACCGGAATCGAACCTGGGACCCTTCAGTCTGCAGGCCGACACTCTATCCACCGAACCAAACTGGTCAGGGCAGAAGGCCCATTCTTGTACGAATCTTTGTGCATCGGGCCTCTAGTTCAATAATAAAACAGTTCCCTTTCTCTACTACCTTTATGGAAAGGATTTCTGAGTTGGGAGATTTTATTTTTAATTATATTTTCTGAACAGAAGATATTAATACCAGTTATCTCTGGAGGGTGAAATCCCAGCTATTTTATATTTATATCTATAAATAATATATACTTTATATGTATATGTTTATAAATATTTACTTATATTTACATTCAAGGGATAAACAAATAAAATCTATAGTCCTAAACATATTTGAATATATTTCAAAGTGATTTTTTGTAATCCTGTGCTTCAGTCATGAAAATATATAAGAAATTTTATATTCATTTTAATAAGAAATTTTTCTGAATATAATAAGTGAGTCATTTATATTATTTTTCAACTTTTTGCTCTTTGAAAATCTTTGGTTTAAAGATTCAGAATTATCATTAGGAAAACATAGGAAACTAACTAAATAACCCTTGTATTCAGTCTTCACTGACTCATAAAATAGGAAGGCCAGCTTAAAATAACTGCAATGGCATTTTGCCTAAAAGTTGAAAATGTTTAAATGAGTTTTGTGTGACAACACAAACTATGGCCTAATCTTAGATGTTTTCTTAACCATCTAATAATCTTTCTTTTTTATTTTGCTAAAATATATATTTCATGTAGTAGAGCACTCCAGAGAAAAGAACACAGAGAGATAAAGAAGTTCCAGAAAAGGGAAGAACAATACACATAGATACGAAACCCATAAGTGTGAGCACAGACAGAGGAGGAACAGCCAGATGTTCTCAGCTTGAGCTACCAAAGAACTTGACCAATCCATTCAAGGTGCTGCCAGAGGGTTACTTATGAGGTTGGGCTAGAGAATCTATACAATTTTAAGAATACTCATTAGTAACTAGTTTTACTACTAGATAAATTTTGCTGTGATTAGTTGATCAGGATGCTATTCTACAGCCACACTTTGTTTTTTTAATTCTATACTAAATGATAGTTCCAGGGAAATAAGGTCTGAGTTTTTAGATCATTTAACTGCACTCTGCTCAGCCTCTACAATGAGGCATACTCTACTGATGATTTAGCATAGGGAAAGTTTTCCCAGGACACAGATCTTAGCTAAACTCTTGAAAATATACAGTTGATAGAAAGTCCTTGTCTATAATATGCATTCCAGCAAGTCAACTCCTTCTAAATCCTTCTGTGAGACTCGTGCAATCTGTTCGGGTTCCAGTTAAGATGCTGCCAAATAATAATAACTTAGGTTTGCAGTGAACTTGTTCAAACAGTTCTCCTATGACATTTATTTGAACCATGAACAATTAAGCGGGCATCATTAAAAACTTTTGACAAATAGCAAAACTGAAATATAGAATATGGCAGACTAGAGAGTCTGAGTGTTAGCGATGTCCACAAAGCCTGGCTTAAGTGCTCTCTGCTCTGATCAGATGTCTGGGACATCCTCTCCCTGCAACTCAGCCAAGCTGAGGCCTTCCATTCTGCCTGGTGAAAACCCAAAGCTGTGGTCCTTATCCAACTACCTTACCCTTCTTAGCTAAGTGAGTTGAAAACCTTTTGTTTCAATATACTTGTTTTAAAATTTTAATGCAATATAGGTAAGCAGTATACAATGAGTGGTGAACGTCTCGGGCCTCTTTTGGCCTTCCACAGTCTCATTCCTTGGTGGTAAGCACTGCCAACAGGTTGGTATGTATCCTTCTAGGCCTTTCCTCTATGTTCATATACAGGTTTTTACAGAAATGAGATAATTCTATTCACAGAGTTCTGGAACTTGCTTTTTCACACCTAAGTTGGAAACGATAAGTGAACAGTATGCTTAATATAAGGAGTGATGAATCAAAGAGGAAAATACAATATGTTACTGTAAAAATAGATTTTAGATTTTAGAAGAAAAAGGATGCCTGGATGAGCCAGAAACCAGTCATTGTTCTACGTGGATTTAAATTTTCTTCTGAGATACATTTAGCCTACTTTCTCCTAGTGTAAGAGAGATAAAACATTAAATCCAAGAATGTCCAAAAATAAATGCCAAACATAAAACCACCCTGCACACAACCTTCTATTATGGCTCTTTAGTTTGCCATAAGTGGCATCTTCTAGTTTATATATTTATTGGACTGGAAATACTGTTTAGACAGGATATTCTATTTATGACAACAGAATCAACTCAGTATTTAAAGCCTCCTTCCTTCTGAAGTGTTCAGCCAAGTGTCTAAGAGTGACACCTGTGTGGCCTTTCTTACTTATATCCAATGCAACCCTTTAACTAAAACTTTACAAGTATCCAGGTTTTAAGAACTTGACAATATATCAAAAAAATTTTTTTTCAACTTTAAGTTGCTTTGAAATATGGTAAAAAAACACACAAAACAGAATATTTTTTAAATCCAGGAAATAAATACTACATTGTTTTTAGTTTTTCAGTAAATTTTTATTGATTTTTATCTTATTTTTATTTTTTATATATTTTAATTGATTTCATAGAGGAAGGGAGAGGGAGAGAGAGATAGAAACATCAATGATAAGAGAGAATCATTGATCAGCTGCCTCCTACATGCCCCACACTGGGGATCAATCCTGCAACCTGGGCATGTGCCCTGACTGGGAATCGAACTATGACCTCTTGGTTCATAGATCGATGCTCAACCACTGAACCGTGCTGGCTGGGCAATAAATTTTTATTGATTTTAGAGAAAGAGGAAGAGTGAGGCAGACAGAGAGGGGAAAAAAGTTGATGTGTGCAAGAAACATTGATTGGCCACACGGAGATTGAACCTGCAACCTGGGCAAGTTCCCTGGCCAGGAACAGAGCTGGCAACCTTTTGGTGCCTAGGACGATGCTTCAGTCAACTGAGCCACACCAGACAGGGCAATAAGACTCCATTTCAATAGTGATACTCCTAAGAACGGAGCAGTGAAAGCCCATCTATTGCTTGAAGTTGCAAAGTTCTAATACCTCAAACGGAGGATCTGAACATTTCCCATGATGATTGTGGGTTATGTGTTCAATATATCAAAAAAAAGAAAGGCCAAGTAACTTAGTTTTTATTTTTATTGAATTGCCTTTGTTTAGGTATTGTCGTAGAAAATTTTAGGTTACTAGGAAGAAGGAAATTCACCTTCTGAAACCCTTTACTGAAATGAAGTACCTAAGGAAAGAACTAAATTACTAAGGATTTTAGTGCTGACATTCCCAGGTTTAACATTCACTATTTTGCCTCAATGACTAACACGCCTTGCTCACTTTCCTATAATAACTTTAAAAACGGGACTGTCAACTGTATTTACCAACCCTGTCATTTCTCAACATAATTATAGCAAACATCCTATATAGTTGTTTTTAACCTATATAAAAATACAGCTGAAAGAGTACTACCTTCTCTTCTTCCACCCTCTATTTCTCCACCCAGCGGGTAGCCAGCAGAGATTGCCATTGTTTCTTCACATATAATAACTGTGTAATCTTTCATAAACAACCTTAGCCTAATGTGACTCCATTTCAGAAATATTTTAAATGGCTATGGTAAAGCAATGAGCTCTCCTATAGATAAATGTCATGATGTTCCTAGTAATTTTTAATAGAATTCTATATGTACAAATATTCAAGGGCAAAGCCTTTCTTCTGAGATAGCAACTAATCTGACACATTTCAATGATAACACAATACAAGAAAGAACAGAAATATATAGCTCACCGAGATAAACTGTTATGAATGAAACTAGCATTAAGTGTAGTCAAAACCAATTTATCATTTAGCCATTCATCAATTAGTTAAAGTTAAGAATCTTAAGACTTTTATCTAGGGAGTATAGTTTTTCACCTTCTAGGTGTAATAGTAAGCATAGAAATTGAAAATACTATCAACCTTTAACTACTTGTGTTAACAATAAAAAGATATAATAAACTTTATAGTGAATAATCCACAGTATAAATGCTTGGTTAGGTGTAATTTGCTTGAGAGAGACACATCCATTTGGATAAAGACTTTCATTTGCTTTCTTTTTAACACTTTAGGAATTCAGGAAAAAAAAAAAGTAATCTGTAGTCAGTTGGAGCTAAGCAGTTGTAAGATGTCCTCATCTGACACATTCCCTTTTGAGACCTATACCACTTCCCCACACAGAAAATGACATTTTTTTAATGAGTCTATGCCTTTGATCAGCAGATTGTCTCCTAAAGGAGCGGGAGCCAACAGGCCCTGTTATAAGCAAGATGATGCAACTTGAACGTAAAGCAAAGGACTCGGGGAGCATTTGAGATCTCGCTCCCTGGCATATGTTATCAGTTTGGCTCAAAAAAAGCTCTTACAACATTCTCTACAGGTTTGGATGTTTCTTACATTGACATTTACTTGGCGTAGTCAGCAGGACTCCAAAGAAGCCTACCCAGGATCACCCCAGAGACCTGGACCTGGTGCCAGGTACAAGCAGGGGCCATTGTGCCCTATGGCCCCCAGCTTAGTATTGGGTGAACTGGGGTGAGTTTCATTGGGATTTCAGGCCTCCGTGCTTTGAGTAGCAGACCATGACTTTATTTGGACTATTCTTAGAAAATCCTTGGGGTGAGATAACCAAGGGAAAGGAAAAAAAAATGGGTTGTAGTTTTTAATTTTAGATTTTGAATCGTACACTTACTCAGAATCTGAACAAATATTTGCTGGTTAAATGAGAGACTGAACTCTCTTTAGCTCTGAAAGAGAGAGAACGTTTGCTTCCCCCACCAGAATAGCCAATGGGGTGACAACAGTTGTTTCAAACCCCGTATCTGGAGTGGCAGACATGGGCATCAGGAGTTGTCTAGTGCAGTTATGCATAGTTGATTCCAGAGAAGCCAGTGGGAGCCCTGGGGAGAAGGGAAGGGCACCCTGTAATGGGTTCACCCCGAGAGAGGGGCCCATGCCTGGGAAGCACCACAGTTCCATCACACCCGGTAAGCTCTTGCGGCCCTTTCTCTACTATTCTTAGGAAACTAAGAATCTTTGTGGACTTTCCTGAGAAAAATTTGCCCCTAGGGCACAAAGTAGTCTTATACAGAGTTCCACAGCATTAGGCTCATCTAGAGATGTGCACACAAAGGCTGGTATTCCCTAGAAGTTTGTTCAGACTCCACAGATCTCAAAATCAACACGGGAAATAGAGCCTCCCACTCCAGCAAGGCCCACCACGGTCTCCCATTAATATAAAGATGGCCAAGATGAGGATCCCTTGATACTTCTAAATTAATTCTTGTGCACACAATTAGAAAAAGCTGGCTGGGGAGAAAATGGCGGAGGCTTAGACGGACCTGTTGGTGCTTTGTCCCGGACCAGATAGGGGCGAGCAGCTGAAACGGGTAACAATCAGCCCGATCAAGCTGGGGAGGTTCAGCTGAGAGACAGTCTGCAGCCAGGAAAGACAGAAAACTCCTAAAAAATGCGGATGGTTAGAGATTGAGGCTGAAACCTCCCTCTGGGCGCCAGCGCAGCAGCGAGACTGCGCCATCTCAGGCAGCGTTTACCGGCATCCAGAGATCAGCTACTAACCCGGCGGCTACTAACCCGGAGGCAACGATTCGCAAACAGCGCGACTGCAAGAGCCAAGGGGAGACCTGCACCCCTCCACGGAAAGGTTAGACTTACCTCAAAGGTGCGGTTCACAGTTCAGGTTGGAGCGAGGAACGCGCGCGCGGGCGCAGGGGGAAATCTGCGTCCGCCAAAATCCGCGCTCTCCAAAATCCGTGCCTATAGAGGCCAGCGTGTCTCGTAGGGGGGGAGGGCTCCCGCAGGGCTGCTGCCAGAAGGTAACACTATAAATGAGCCCATGGTTGGACTGGATGCAGGGGGGCTGCCTCAGAGTTTCCCTGATAGCCGGCTGCTTGTTGGTGCCAGGGGCTTGAGCGCGCGCAGACACTCCGCGCGGTTCTGGAGGGTGGAACCCTGCGAGTTCGAACAGCTTCCCAGGCTCTTGTTTGCACACTTCCTCTTGCTTCTGTGAGTTTGATTGTTGAGCCCAGTGCATGTGAGTGCCCAGTTGGGGTCACTAGCAGAGCTTGTAGGGGAAGATTGTTTTTGGGGAGCCTGGGAAACAGAGCTGGGAGTGGCGCCGGGGGAACCACCTCTGGGCGGAGCTGGTTCAGGTACAATAGGCAGCTCCTGGTCAGAGAGAACTTATAGCCTCGGAGGTCAACCCAGACACACTGCCACCCAGAGGCAGAGCCACGAACTGACTCCTCTGTAAATACAGATAAGGCAATAAGGACTGTGGCTTACAACAAGGAGGAACAGTGTATCAGAGGGAAAGTCAACATTCTCCTGAATTCCGGGCGTGCCAATAAGAAGAGTAGAAGATCTGAAGCACCTGCATTACTGCACATTTTTATTTTTATTTTTTTAAATTACTTTTTCTCCTTTTAACTAAGAAAACATTTTTTTTCATTTTTCTTTTTCTCCATCACCCGATTTTGCCCTTTCAGCTACTACATTTTTATTTTTAACTAGTATTATTACTGCTACCATTTTACCATTTTTTAAAGTGTCATTTTATCTTGTCTTTATTTTATTTTGGGACTAATGTTCTCCATTCTATTTTCATCGTTCCTTTAGCAACATTTTTCTCTACCTCAATTTGCCTCTGTGCTAAACAATCTTCCCCACTTTTTCCCTTTTGCTGTCCTGTTTCTCTTACCCTACTCCAGCTTTAGATCTTCCCTATTCTTTTTACCCTCTGTCAAAATTTAACCCTGCTTAAATATCCTATGTCCAATCCACTGTTCTAAATCCTTATACACCTTTCCCTTATCTTCCTTCACTATCCATTTTTTTTTCTCTCTCTTCTTCTTCTTTTCTCTCTCTATTGTTTTATCATTGTTTGCCTGATTGACGAGTATATTGTTTTTTTGTTTTGTTTTTTATTGTTTGTGAGGTTAGACTGCTTATTCTTTTTATTTTCCTGCCCCTCCCTCTCACCCCCCCCCCCCCCCCCCCCCGGTTATTTCTGCGCTTCTCTGTCCCCTTGCGTCGCTTGATATTATTGGTTGTTTGTAGTTTGTATTCATCTCCAGGAATCTGTTGCTGCAATTTGTTGGTATTAGTGGCGGACCTATAGGAGTTTTCTCCTCACATAAATAGTCTCTCCCCCTTTTACACTTCACTCTCTTTTCTCTCTTACTTTTTGTTTTTTTTCCTCCTCTTTTTCCCCTCCCTTTTCCAATCTCATTTTTGCACTCCTTTTTTTCTTTCTTTCTTTTTTCTCTTCTACCTTTTTCTCTTCTTTCCCCCTTATCTCCCAACTCTATTAGCAAGGGTGGCCACCTTTATTTGGGGTTAGTAATATCGTAAATACAATAGTGTTCAGTGCCTGGTACGTTGTGCCTTGTTGTGTTGTATTTTGTGGCTCTAAATCAACGCAACAGATTCAAGCAACAGCGGCCTCCTGATCACCACACGCTCTGCCTGGGGAACAGTTGCTGCGTCTGAAGCCTCCCTCCACCAGCCAGAAGAGCCACCACAACTGTGAACAGCACCCATCAGAGGCCCTGCTATCAACAGAGGAGCCGCTGCTACCACAACCGCCCAAGGAGCAACCACAGACCGAGGAGCCACTGCCACCCAGGGAGCAGCCACTGCCACCTAGGGTCCAGCCACTGAACGATTCAACAACTAGTAATGTCAGTGAGATCAAACATGGGTAGACAAAGAAACCCCCAAAGGAAAGAAAAGGAGGACTCGCCAGAAAAGCAGCTAAGTGAGACAGAGATATGCAACATGACGGAAAAAGAATTCAGAATAAGGTTCCTAGAGTACATGCACCGGATGTTCAAGAAGCAAGAAGAAACAGATGAAAAACTCAACTACGTATGCAAGAAGCTAGAAGAAACAGATGAAAAAATCAACAACTTAAGTAAGTCCCAAGAAGAAATGAAGAGCGACATAGCTGCAATAAAAAACACCATTGAAAGTATCAACAGTAGACTGGGAGAAGCGGAGGACCGAATCAGTGAATTAGAAGACAAGGAAGCAAAACACACTCAAACTGTACTGCAAATGGAGAAAAAAATTAAAAGACAGGAGGAGAGCCTAAGGGAACTTTGGGACAACATGAAACGAAGCAACATACGAATAATAGGGGTGCCAGAACAACAGAAAGATGAACATGGATTAGAAAACCTATTCGAAGAAATAATATCAGAAAACTTCCCTGAGGTGGGGAAGAAAAAAGTCACACAAGCCCAGAGAGTCCCAAACAAGGTGAACCCGAAAAGACCCACACCAAGACACATCATAATTACCATGGCAAATGTTCAGGATAAAGAGAGAATCTTACAGGCTGCAAGAGAGAGGCGGAAAGTAACATACAAGGGATCTCCCATTAGATTATCAAATGATTTCTCAACAGAAACACATCAGGCCAGAAAAGAATGGACGGAAATCTACAAAGTGATGCAAAGCAAAGGACTGAATCCAAGAATACTCTATCCAGCAAGGCTATCATTCAAAATTGAAGGGGAAATAAGAAGCTTCACAGACAAAAAAGGGCTAAGGGAGTTTATCACCACCAAGCCAGCCATGCAAGAAATGCTAAAGGGACTGGTGTAAAAGAAGAAATATCAAGCTCAGAAAGAAAACAGCCACACACACACACACAAAAGAAATGGCTACAAACAAGTACCTTTCAATAATAACTTTAAATGTAAATGGACTAAATGCTCCAAATAAAAGACATCGAGTGGCTGAATGGATAAAAAAACATGACCCATACATCTGCTGTCTACAAGAGACCCACCTCATTGGAAAGGACTCACACAGACTGAAAGTGAAGGGATGGAAAAATATCTTTCACGCAAATGGAAAGGAAAAGAAAGCTGGGGTAGCAATACTTATATCTGACAAAATACATCTCAAAGTGAAGGCCATAACCAGAGATAAGGAAGGCCACTTCATAATACTAAAGGGATCAATACAACAAGAAGATATAACCCTGGTAAACATATATGCACCCAATGCAGGAGCACCCACATACATAAGAAAACTTCTGGAAGATATCAGGGGAGATATCGACAATAACACAATCATAGTAGGGGACTTTAATACACCACTGACATCACTGGATAAATCCGCTAGACAAACAATCAGCAAAGAAACAGCAATCCTAAATGACTCACTAGATCAGATGGACTTAATTGACATCTTCAGAACACTACACCCCACAGCTGTGGAATATACATTCCTCTCAGGTGCTCATGGGACATATTCAAAAATAGACCACATATTGGGTCACAAGCAAAGTCTCCACAAATTCAAGAAGATTGAGATCATAAAAAGCATCTTCTCAGACCACGATAGCATAATGTTAGAAATAAACTACAATAAAAACAACCCAAAATACTCAAACACTTGGAAGCTGAATAGCATGTTATTAAATATTGATTGGGTTACCGATGACATCAAAGAAGAAATTAAAAACATCCTGGACACTAATGACAATGAAAACACAACAATCCAAAACCTCTGGGACACAATGAAAGCAGTCCTGAGAGGGAAGTTTATAGCTCTACAGGCCTATCTCAAAAAACAAGAAAAAATGGTAGTCAATCATCTAACTCTACAACTCAAAGAATTAGAAAGAGAGCAACAAGAAAACCCCAGAGTGAGCAGAAGGAAGGAGATAATAAAGATTAGAGCAGAAATCAATGACATAGAGACCAAAAAAACAATACAGAAAATCAATGAAACCAAGAGCTGGTTCTTTGAAAGGATAAACAAGATTGACAAACCCCTAGCCAGGCTCACCAAGAAGCAAAGAGAAAGGTCCCAAATAAACCAAATCAGAAATGATAGAGGCGAAATAACAACAGACCCCACAGAAATACAAATGATTGTTAAACAATACTACGGGCAACTCTACTCCAACAAACTAGACAACCTGGAGGAAATGGACAAATTCCTAGAAAAATACAACATTCCAAAACTCAATCAGGAAGAATCTAAAAACCTCAATAGGCCAATAACTATGGAAGAAATTGAAGCAGTCATCAGAAAGCTTCCAGCAAACAAAAGCCCAGGGCCAGACGGCTTCACAGGGGAGTTCTACCAAACATTCAAGGAAGAACTAAAACCTACCCTCCTCAGACAACTACAAAAAATTCAAGAGGAAGGAACACTTCCAAGCTCATTCTATGAAGCCAGCATCACCCTAATACCAAAACCAGGTAAAGACATCACAATGAAAGAGAATTACAGGCCAATATCCCTCATGAACATAGATGCCAAAATCCTCAACAAAATCTTAGCAAATCGGATCCAGCAGTACATCAGAAGGATCATACACCATGACCAAGTAGGATTTATCCCAGAGATGCAAGGATGGTACAACATCCGTAAATCAATAAATGTGATACATCACATAAACAAATTGAAAGAAAAAAACCACATGGTCATATCAATTGATGCAGAAAAAGCATTTGACAAAATCCAACACCCATTTTTGATAAAAACTCTCAGAAAGGTGGGAATAGAAGGATCATACCTCAACATAATAAAAGCCATATATGACAAGCCCACAGCCAACATCATACTCAATGGTCAAAAACTAACACCATTTCCCCTAAGAACAGGAACAAGACAGGGATGCCCACTCTCACCACTCCTGTTCAACATAGTACTGGAAGTATTAGCCATTGCAATTAGGCAAGAAGAAGAAATAAAAGGCATCCAAATTGGAAAAGAGGAAGTAAAACTGTCCTTATTTGCAGATGACATGATATTATACATACAAAACCCTAGAGACTCCATCAAAAAGCTACTAGACTTAATACATGAATTTGGCAATGTAGCAGGATACAAAATTAACCCCAAGAAATCTGAGGCATTTCTATACACCAATAGTGAACTTTCAGAAAGAGAGATTAGAAAAACAATCCCATTTACCATCGCACCAAAAAAATTAAGATACCTAGGAATAAACTTAACTAAAGAGGTTAAAGACCTCTACTCAGAAAACTACAGGACGTTGAAAAAAGAGATAGAGGAAGACATAAACAGATGGAAGAACATACCATGTTCTTGGATTGGTAGAATCAACATCATTAAAATGTCCATACTACCCAAAGCAATCTATAAATTCAACGCACTTCCCATTAAAATACCAATGGCCTTCTTCAAAGATCTAGAATGAACTCTCCAAAAATTCATCTGGAATAAAAAAAGACCCCGAATAGCTGCAGCGATCCTGAGAAAGAACAAAGTAGGTGGGATCTCAATGCCAGATATCAAACTGTATTACAAAGCCACTGTTCTCAAAACTGCCTGGTACTGGCACAAGAACAGACATATAGACCAGTGGAATAGAATAGAGAGTCCAGAAATTAGCCCGAACCAATATGCTCAATTAATTTTTGACAAAGGAGGCATGAACATACAATGGAGCCAAGATAGTCTCTTCAATAAATGGTGTTGGGAAAATTGGACAGATATATGCAAGAAAATGAAACTAGACCACCAACTTACACCATACACAAGAATAAACTCAAAATGGATAAAGGACTTAAATGTACGACAGGAAACCATAAAAATTCTAGAAGAATACAAAGGCAACAAAATCTCAGACTTATGCCAAAACAATTTCTTCACTGATACAGCTCCTAGGGCAGTTGAAACTAAAGAGAAAATGAACAAATGGGACTACATCAAAATAAAAACTTCTGCACAGCAAAAGAAACCATCAACAAAACAACAAGAAAACCCACCTCTTGGGAAAACATATTTGCCAACGTCATATCTGATAAGGGCTTAATCTCCAAAATTTATAGGGAACTCATACAACTTAACAAAAAGAAGATAAACAATCCAATCAAAAAATGGGCAAAGGATCTAAATAGACACCTTTCAAAAGAGGACATTCAGAAAGCCAAGAGACATATGAAAACATGCTCAAAGTCACTAATCATCCGAGAGATGCAAATCAAAACAACAATGAGGTACCATCTCACACCTGTCAGAATGGCCATCATCAACAAATCAACAAACGACAAGTGCTGGAGAGGATGTGGAGAAAAAGGAACACTTGTGCACTGCTGGTGGGAATGCAGACTGGTGCAGCCACTATGGAAGGCAGTATGGAGGTTCCTCAAAAAATTGGAAATGGAACTCCCATTTGACCCTGTGATCCCACTACTAGGAATATATCCCAAGAAACCAGAAACACCTATCAGAAAGGATATATGTAACCAGATGTTCATAGCAGCACAATTCACCATAGCTAAGATCTGGAAACAGCCTAAGTGCCCATCAGTAGATGAATGGATTAGAAAACTGTGGTACATCTACACGATGGAATACTATGCTGCTGTTAAAAAGAAGGAACTCCTACTATTTGCAACATCATGGATGGAACTGGAGAGCATTATGCTAAGTGAAACAAGCCAGTCAATGAAGGAAAAATACCACATGATCTCACTCATTCATGGATAATAAAGACCATTACAAACTTTTGAACAATAATAGATACAGAGGCAGAGCTGCCTCAAACTGATTGTCAAACTGCAGTGGGAAGGCCAGAGAGAGTTGGGGGGCAGGAGGGAGGGGAGTAAGAGATCAACCGAAGGACTTGTATGCATGCATATAAGCATAACTAATGGACATAAGACACTGGGGGGTAAGGGAGGGTAGGGGTTTGTCAAGGGCGGGGGGGAAAAAAGGACACTTATGTAATACCCTTTGTAATACTTTAAGCGAAAAAAAAAAAATAAATAAAAAAATAATGAAAAAAAAAAAAAAAAAAAAGAAAAAGCTAGCTATAAAATTAAACATTTCATTGGTTTCCAGAAGCTTCTTAAAAAAGTGTTTAGAGAAATAGATCAACCTATTATGTCATTTAGATGTCAAAACAATTCTTTAAGGTGTTAAAAACGGCTGTCCTTATTTTAAAAGGGGAAGGTCAGTTAGAACTTGACTTGTCAAGGGCAGATATAAATCATAAAAAGCCTCCAGAACAAAATTTGAATCCAACTGTTCTCTGTGTGTGTCTATCTGGGTATGCATATAGATGTATATTACAAATATGCGATAATTTTCTACCTCCAGATGGTATTGTCAAAATTAATTTAAAGGCAAGCACTAGTAAGGATTGAGCATTCTAAAATTCTCAGAAATATAGAAACTAACTCAATGCTTTTCAAGTTCCTGTGATCTAAGATTAATCCTTAGTAAATAAAAGCTAGCTTAAGTCGATGGTTTAGTGAAATAAATAAGTACATCAATAAATAAATAAAATAAATACGAGAGAGCAAAGAGCTGTGCATTGTTTATGCCAAGACCCCTCCTCTCTACAGATGCCAGGTCTATACACAATTAGCCCATTAAAGGGAGAGCTCTGTGGCTTCCTTTTAAGACAAGAGGATATACACAGTGGTATCTGCATTGGTAAATAATAAACCCAACGTTAGAAGTGTTGTCTTCTCCTGACCTGGTGAGGCAAACCCAGCTGCCCAGGGACCCTGGTCTGCTGGAAAACACACAACACTACACTCTATCAGTCAACACACATTGGTGCTTGGTGACAACTGTATCCCTCTCTCTCCTTAGGCCATTTTCTGATTCTAGGTTTAGGAAGAATGGAGGACACATTAAAGCTTGTTTTTCATTTAAGTCATACTTGGTGAATATCTGAGTTCTCTCTTTAAAGATTTATTGTCTAGAGGAAAATAACTTACTCTGAGTTCCATCTCTAAAACTAGGTGGTTGTTAAGAAACTAAACCCAGATGATTTTTATCTATGAACATGTCTCTCTGTATCAAGTTTCCTAAAAAGGCTATCTATGTCACTTTTTATCCACAGCGAAAACTATCCAAACAGAGTGGTGAACTTTTAAAAATTGGCTGTGATATTCTTGGCAGTTAAAATTAAGAAATATAAATGTAACCAGCCAAAGCAGGTAGAAATTTAATCCTCATGAAAAACTTCTTGGAGAAAAGTTTATCCTGCAATCAGCATCCCCAAACACCAACTAGTGACATCTAGATAAATCTTTTTAAAAGATATCCTGTATTAAATCCCCAAATAGTGACATCAGTAAATATTTTCCAGGAGAACAAAAGGGCTGTCCATCATGATGTTATCTTCTGTGGTTATAAATGCACTCCAAGTATTCAGACTTTTTCATAATTATTAGGAGGGCAAAAATGTGCTGTCACTTTTATAAAAGACTAGGATTTTGATTTTGGAGAAAAAGAAAGACAAAATGAGTTACAGTGGTCAGATATAAAGTTACAAAGCACAAAAAGCTTTGAAAATAGAACAATATAATACTTTTTACATCAGTTACTGGTAATAAACTTACAGCCTGGAGCTGTTCTTTGCAAATATCTTTTCCCATTCAGTTGGGTGCCTTTTTGTTTTGTTGGGAGTTTCTTTTGCTGTGCAGAAGCTTTTTAATCGGATGTGATCACATTCATTTATTTTTGCCTTTATTTCCCTTGTCTTTGGGGTCAAATTCATAATATCTTCTCTAGGATCAAGGTCCATAAGTTAGTACCTATGTCTGCTATGTAATTTATTTTTTTCAGGTCTTATATCTAGGTCTTTGGTCTATTTTGAGTTAATTTTTGTATTGGGAACAATCAATAGTTTAGTTTCATTCTTTTGCATGTGACTTTCCAATTTTCCCAGCACCATTTATTAAAGAGGTTTTCTTTTCTCCTTTGTGTTTTTTTGCCTCCTTTGTCAAAAAATATTTGCAAACATACATATGAGCTTATCTCTAGGCTCTCTGCTCAGACAAGGCGTTAATATCTAACATATATAAAGAACTCGTGTAATCCCTCCAAAAACCCACTTAAAAAATGAGCAGAGAACCTGAACAGACACTTCTCCCAAGAAGACATACAAATGAACAGATATATGAAAAGATGCTCAACTTCACTAGCTATTAGGGAAATGCAAATCAAAATTACAATGTGATACCACCTCACACTTGTTAGAATGGCTATTATCAACAAGAAAAGTAGTAACAAATGTTGGAGAGGCTATGGAGAAAAAGAAACCTTCATTCACTGCTGGTATGAATGTAAACTGGTATAGTCACAATGGAAAGAATATGCTAGCTCCTCAAAATATTAACAATATAGTTGTCATATGACTCCAGCAAGCCCTATTCTGGATATCTACCTGAACATTTTGAAAACATTTATTGGCAAAGATATATCATGCACCCCTTTAGTCATTGCAGCATTATTCATCGTGGCCAAGACATGGAAGGAACCAAAGTGTCATTCAATAGATGATAAAGCAGATGTGGTACATCTATACAATGGACCACTACTCAGCTGTAACAAAAGATGAAATACTGCCATTTGCAACAACATGGTTGGACCTTAAGAATATCATGTTAAGTGAAATAAGTCAAACAGAAAAAGTTCAGAACCATATCATTTCACTCATATGTGAGATATAAAACTCAAAGCAACATATGAACAAACAAGAAAAATAACACATAGACACAGACAACAAGTATGGTGATTATCAGAGGGAAGGGAGGTGGGGCCATTGTAAAGGATAAAGGGGGTCAAATATATGGTGATAAAAGATTATTTGACTTTGGGTGGTGGGTGTACAGATCATATATCATAGAAATGTACACTTAAAACCTACATAATCTTACTAACCAATGTCACCCCAATAAATATCATTATAAAATAAACTTACAACCAATTGATAGTACAGATAAAAACAGACATGAAAAATTTATCTTTTATATCAGTACATATGTATTACTTTCTATCTAAAACCAACCTTCTGTAAAAATACGTGTAAATGACATGTATCTTTAAAGAATATAACATGATGCCAAAAAAAGGTTTAGAAGAAGCATTTTGGCTTTTCTTTATTATAATCAAATTAATTTTAGAGGAATTCCCTAAATAATTCATTAAAAGTAACAATATTCTCAGGTCAGAAATATATTTGAATAATCAAGAAATATATTTCAATAGTCAAGACTTTCAAATGTTTCAAAAGTAGAAAAACATGTTAGCAGTTATTTTCTACAATTTTTTTTATCTCTTCCTTTGGATTTATCTTGGTATTTACTCTTGTTTGATTATTGTTTTATTGTTAGTAATTTTTAGCCTTAGCCTTGGTATTATTTTAATATGGTAAGACTAAGAGAAAATATTTTTCCTCTTATGCTTAAACATTTTACTTAAAAATCTTACTTTAAATACAATTTAAAGGTACTTAAAAGTTACCTTTCTCTTTTACTCAAAATAACCTCTCTTAAAATCATTGTTTTATGAGTTATATATATAATAGAGAAGAAAGAGTTGGTCCAGGGCCTGGAATCGAATCCAGAGAAAGTAAGACACAAATTTATTCAAATAGAATATAACATGTACAATTTTAATAAAAAAGTGAAATTGTTTAGGAGAAACCAATGAATCACCCATTTTTTTTATCTTAGTTATTCATGTCTATCATTTTTATTCACATAATCATTACCTCAAGTAGTATTTATTTATCATATATCCTTCCAAAACCCTAATCAAGACCCTGTTGTTTGGGGTAATGTAAGAAATTAAGTAATCAGAAAACTACAAATTAAAAATGAGATTGTAATTTGTGTCAATAAAATTTTCTGAAATTTATTGGATTACCTCTATTAATATTATAAGCATTTAGGCACTTTGATATAATAATCCTTTTTATTAAAGTTCAATATTCTGAAAAAATTGCTTAAGTAACTACTAATTGCTTAAGTTTTGGGATGTTTACTTTCCTGGGTATGTAATAGCAAAACATTAAAAAAAGAAAGAATTGCAATTAAATAATTAAGTGGTGTAGAATTATAAATAATTTTTGCTTTTATATATTCCTCAGGATTTGACATGTTAAAGCTAAAAAACTGGTATTTCTTAGATATGCGGTCATAATTAAAAATGGGTAAATTAAGGGCGGGTCCTTCCATATAATGTCATATAAATCTATCTCATACCTATCTGCCAGTAATTCACAGTATAGGTAAGCCTTAATTTGCTCATTTTTCCTGCTCTGATGAATATCTTGATTATTTTCCAAGTTCTCATTTAACTTATTTCATTGAAGAGGTCATACAAATGGCTAATAGAAATAAAAATCTTGACTTCAGTGGTAATTAAACAAAACAATATAAAGCAAAATGTCACTTTTAAAGCTATTAAATTAGTAAAGATTTAAAAATGACAATCACCAATCCCGGCTAGCATTCAGTGGGTTAGTCTGGAAAACAGGCTATGTGTATCAAGAATTTTGAAGGAAAGCATTTAATTTTTTTGTACTCAGTAACTGCCATATCAAATATTCTTTAATAACCAAATGATAAAATTACAAATAAAGATATATCAATCTGTCTATTCATCTAGTGTTGTTTCTACAGTAGCTTAAATATAAAAAATATAATGAATGGTTAAAAATAAAACATAGTGATCAACAAGAATTATCACTGAAATGAGTAAATGCTCAAAAAATAATTTCCAGCATATTGGATTCATAACTCTATATATAAAATATACAAACATAATATAATAAAAACTGGCCTAGAAGGAATATACAATTTTTTTAGTGGATAAGCCTGGAAGTACTTAAGAGTAATTTTTATATTCTTCTTTGTGCTTTAAACATATTTTCTAAATTTTGTACAACAAATATTTACTACTTTTAAAGAAAGAATAGAAAAATATAAAATGCACGCCTATCTATAAAACCCATGGTGCTGTTGCCCTTCACCTATAAAATAAAGTTCAAATTGGCTATACTCATGTTAAAGCCCTTTCAATCTGATTCCATTTTATCCATCCAATTTTATTCTTTTTTCCCCTTTTTATTGAATTTATTGGGTTGACATTTGTTAATGAAATTATATAGGTTTCAGGTGTGTAACTCAATAACACATCATCTGTATAATGTATTGTATGTTCAACCACCCCAAGTCATCTTCCATCAACTTGTCCCCTCTTTACCCTCCTCTACCTCCCCCTCTCCCCTTTCCTCTGGTAATTACTATGCTATTGTTTGTGTCTATGAGTTTGGGGTGTTTTTTTTTAAATTAATAGCTTCACCTTTTCACTCAGCTCCCCAACCCCTCTCCACTCCTCTACCACTCAACACTATCTCAGATGGTCGCCAGGCATGCCATGGCCCATCTAGATGCCGCCCATCAGGCCTGGAGCTTCTCCTCTGCCCTAGGGTTTCTGAGCATGATGTCTGGTTGTATCCATGTAAAGCCACCTTCAGATATTCATGATGCTCTAAACCAAGGTTGGCAATTCTAAAAAATCATTTTGGACCTGGTTCCAATGAGTGCAGCACAGTAACTCAGAAGGAAAACCCCTCTGAGAGCAAAAATCCCATTAGTATTTGTTAAATGAATAAAAAAATCACTACTGTCATCATAACAATAGCAGTAACATTTCTTGAGAGCTTTCTGTTTATAAGAAGGCACTGTTCAAATTTCATTTATCTTAATGTCCAGAATACTCCTCCATTTCAAATATGAAAAAAACGAGCCTCAGGTAGTTTATGCATATTTCCCAAGGAGATAAAGCCACTGTAGAGCTGGGATTCACATCCAGCTCTATTTGATGCCAATATCTCTACACTAACAAATTTGCTTATGGGAAATCCACTAGAAATCATTTTGCATATAACATTTGTATTAGTTAATCTAAATGAATATCCATGTAGCTAAGTTAAAAAAGATAATCTGACTACAAAGTTTCCTATTACATATAAAAATAGATAAAAAGCCAATAAAATTTTCTTCTGAAACTCATTATACATTAATATGTTTACCTGTATAGGACCAGCCAATCTCTTCCACAAGTTTTCTCTGTTGTCTATAGTATCCATAAGCCCAATCTATAACCAAGAAAAAAAAAAAACAATTAATATGTAGAAAAACATGAATAAATTAAAAAAACAAAAACAAAAAACGTAAGATGGTCAAATTATCCATGCCATGAATGGTCCCTGACTACCTTTACCACGTCACTTTTCCCATGTTTCCTCCCAACCCCAATCACTACCATTATAGATTCCACTGTTGCTCTTTTTGTAGACAGTGTACGTTTTAGGAGGCAATTTAAAGAAGGCTGAAGTTCAGGCAGGGACAAAGCATACATTCTGGGTAAAGCAGGAGCAATTTAGAGGGGTTTATCCCAAAGAGAGATGGGTGTCAGGCAGTTCAACTTTTCCTATCTTCAAATTTTTCTCCCCATTCCCCAAGTCTAATGCTTAAAATCCTATTGATTATTAGTAATACTTTTGGGTTTATAAAAACACAGGTTTTATCTGTAAATGCTTCTGGGAGACCCAGAGGTTATCATGCTTTGAAAGTTTGCTTCTTTTACAATACAAAGTTAAATGAGGTGCCTTGAGAAAGTGGGAGTTTATTTTTTTTTTAAATATATTTTATTGATTTTTTACAGAGAAGAAGGGAGATGGGTAGAGAGCCAGAAACATCGATGAGAGAGATCGATCAGCTGCCTCCTGCACACCCCCCAGTGGGGATGTGCCCGCAACCAAGGCACATGCCCTTGACCGAATCGAACCCGGGACCCCTGAGTCCGCAGGCCGACGCTCTATCCACTGAGCCAAACCGGTTCGGCGAGAAAGTGGGAGTTTAAATGTGTGTGTGTTGGCTGGGAGAAAGGTTATGTTAGAGAGTGTAGGTAAATCTGTCCGTTGGAGAAACAGAGATGCCTGAGTTGGGTAGCACAATGGGAAGCTTAGGGCATCATCAAAGCTTAGAGATGCCTCATGACTAGAAAGAAAGGCTCTAGATTTAGAACATGGGGAAGGAGGTATAGAAAGGAAAGTGGGTAGAAGCCTGTGATATTGTGATTTATAGTAAGAAATATATATTTGGTCTCCATCACTGTTTCTGGCATAGAGCTCCTAAAACCTTGGAATTTCTTAATTGTAGAGAGCCATAAACACGTGTCTTTTTTATATTAATGAGGACACTCACCAACCAATGGCCCTGGGAACCACCTGTTGATTAGAGGGTTGGAACTCTCAGTCCCTTTCTCGCCCATCCTCTGGGGAGTGGTGAGGAGCAGGAGGATGAACCAACTGCCAGTGGTCAGTGTTTTAACCAACCATGCCTATGTAATGAAACCTCCATAAAAACTCAAAGAGGGTTTGGAAAACTTCTCAGTTGGAGACATTCCTGGTTGGTGAACATGTGGAGACCTGGGGACAGAGGCACACCTGGAGAGGACATGGAAACTCCGAGCCCTTTCCCCATACCTGTCCTTAGCTTCTCTTCCATCTGGCGGTCCATGGCTTGTATTCTTTCATAATAATCTGGTGATCTAGTAAGTAAAATGTTTTTCTAGGCTCTGTGAGCCACTCTAGCAAATTAATGTAACCGGAGGAGGGGGTCATTGGAACTCTAAACCTCAGCCAGTTGGTCAGAAGCACAGGTGAAAATATGGATTTGGCGACTGGCGTCTGAAGAGGTAGGGACAATCTTGTAGGACTAAGCCTGTACGATCTGCTGCTCTCTCCCATGTAGATAGTGTCAGAATGGAGTAAAGTTGTAGGACACCCTATTGGTGTCCAAGAATTGTTGGTGTGGGAACCCCCTGGCCCCACAAGTAGAATTTGGTTCCAGAACCTTTTAAAATCAAAGTCTCACTCTGCAAAATTCAAGATTTTGCCTGGAGTCATGCCTGCACCCAGAAAATGGGGGTGTTTGGATGGGTCCTGCTCCTCCTTGTGCCATTGTCCCTTACACCCAGACTGCACTATCATTAGTACTCTGTGGGTCAAATAAATCCTTTCAAATAAATCCGGTTCCAAACCCTGATCAGTGTTGACAAAACTGTTTCTGTAGAAATGGCTACAAATAGTTTATAAGAGAACTTATAGAATGTTATTCAGAAATTGAGGATCTGTCAATAAAGCCTTCATTGGAAAGCAAGGATTTATTTATATTGTACCATACCATACCATTCCATTCCATATTACACCATACCATACCATACCATTCCATACCATACCATATTATTCCATACCACACCACACCATACCATTCCATACCATTCCATACCATACCATACCATACCATACCATACCATTCCATACCATACCATATTATTCCATACCATACCATTCCATTCCATTCCATACTTATACTGATATTCTCAATAGCTAAGAAAAAAAACTGTGTTTTTAAAATTCTCAATAAACAGTTGTTTTCTCCTTATTAACAGTTCCCAATTTCAGGGAAGCAAATATCTTAAGAACATTTCAGAAATTATTTTCCTTTTTTCTACATCACATACTCTCTGATAGCTCAACATGGTAATAAATAATTGGTAAACTATTTTATAAAAACTGAAAAGCAGGCCAGCTATGAGAAATACACATTATGAATCCATAGAATAATAAAAATATACTTTGGAGAAATAAGGGTTTTGTTTTTATTTAAAATTTTTTATACCATAAATACTAGAAAATATTCGATTGGCCATGTAGCACATTTCAACACTTATTTGTTTTTATAACAGCTTTATTAAAATGTAATTCACATATCATACAATTCACCCATTAAAGTGTGCAATTTAATAGCTTTTCGTATATTCACAGAGTTGTACATTCACAGTACAATTTTAAAACATCTTCATTACTTTCCCTCAAAAAACGTATAGCTGCCATTCCAAATCCGACACCCAAAACCCTCAGATCTAGGCAACCACTAATCTACTTTGTCGCTATAGATTTGGTATTCTAGACATTTCCTATAAATAGAATCACACAATCGATGACCTTTTGTGACTGGCTTCTTTAATTTAGCATAATTTGTATTTCCAAAGTTCATCCATGTTGTAGCATGGATCGTTACTTCATTCCTTTTCATTGCCTTAAAAATACTCATTGTATGGTGACCAAAATGGTCTTAAAGTTCCCCTCAGCTTGAATAAACTTTGGACTGGCTTCTTCTTGACTCTAGGCCCCTGACCTACCTTTTCTTGGAGTTTAGAAAACTCGTATGGTAAATTCTCTCTGTGTTCCTTTGAGATGTAAGTCTTTTTTCCTAGCCACTTGCAGTTTTACTAACAGAAATGTACTCTCAAGGACAGGGGAATCTTCTCTTTGAAATGTAATCATCAAAGGAAATAGCACCCTTATCTCCTGTTTCTATGAGAGGGTAGGAGCCTAACTTCATTGGGGTGCCTACTCAAGTTGCAAAAACTACCCCTTTGTCATAAAGTTATGAACTTATTTTTCCTTTGAATAAAGCCAATTGGCAAACACAAATGCTGTATGATTTTCCCCTTAATGTCCTGCAGTACTTTTCCACTGGGGCTCACTCCAACTTTCCCCCCTCTACTTCAATGGAGTTGAATTCAGACTTAATTATGGTTTCTTTCCCAATTGCAATAGCTTTGAATAAAGTCTTCCTTGCTGTTTAACCTTGTCTGGTACAGTTTTTGTTTTGACAATGGATGTACCACATTTTATTTATCCATTCATCAACCGATGAATAGTTAGGTTGTTTCTTTTTGGGGGGCTATTATGAATAGAATTGATATTAATATGTATGCATGTATTTGTTTTTCTACTTAAAAATTAAATATTAGGTTCCTACTTCATTTATCAAATAGAGTTATCCCATAGTAAGGTGGTCATTTATGGTTAAAGTGTTTCTTCATGATCATCAAGGAATATATCCAATTAAATGTTAGAAAATGTCTCAAAGGTCATTTGACTCAGACCTCAAGAGTCTACAAAAAAAAAATAATTCCTGCCCTGGCTGGTTTGGCTCAGTGGATAGAACATCAGCCTGCGGACTGAAAGGTCCTGGGTTCCATTCAGGTCAAGGGCATATGCCTGGATTGTGGGCTCGATCCCCAGTGGGGGGCATGCAGGAGGCAGCTGATCAATGATTCTTTCTCATTATTGATGTTTCTATCTCTCTCTCCTCTCCCTTCCTCTCTGAAATCAATAAAAATATATTTTTAAAAAATTCTTATTTTAGAATAAGGTAATTTATGCCACAGAAATATAAGTGGTGTGTAAAGGCAGTGACGGAAATGAACACAATACACATGGCTCCTGCCTCCTACTCCACTGAGCCGTCTCCAGTATCAGTGATTCCTAACAACCCTGAGTTATTTGTTACTATCCAAAGGTATGTTGCCTGAGCAGGAACCACTATAGCATGTATACCTTCAAGAGAAACAAAATAAAAACAAAATGATATAGAAATTATTTAGATATATAAACGACTGAGAATTGACTGTATACCTGATTTGAACTGGCTATCAATTGTAATTTTCCTCGGAAACTTTGCACTGACCACAGGGAACAGCTTTTTCATCCTATTATATATTATAGGTATAAATATTTTTAAATGCAAGACTTTTTGTACCCTAATGCATTTTGATGATTTCCGATCAAAGACCATACAAACCCTACATTTAGCAAATATTACATTGAAATAAATAAAACAGTAAATTCTTGTTTAAATGATTCAGTATAAAAGATGACAGCAAATAGCAAATTTTAGCTTTCCTTGTCGGGCTCAGACAATGAGCACTTGTCCTTGGTTTTTAATTGCTTACATTAAGAAATAAAACAGAGGGCGGAATCTCATAGGAAAGGAGGGGGGAGGAGGGGGGATAGATGAGTGGAAAGTAATCAACCTAGGACCCTGTATGCATATATGCATGGCCCATGGACACAGACAATGAGGCAGTGAAGGCCTGGGGTGGAGGGTGGGGAAGGGCTGGAGGAGGTCAATGGGGGGAAAAAGGGGACATGTGTAATACTTTCAACAATAAAGAATTATTATTAAAAAAAGAAAAAAAAAAAGCTTTTTTCCAATACAAGATTCCCAGGTGTTGGTAGCTCCTTCAGTTCCTTTCCATATTGTTCTCTTGTTACTTCAAACAATCCAGTACACATTCATATGCTAATTGCATAGTCCTTGAGTGTGAGAGAGTATCTCCTTAGAGGTCTGATAGATAAGATGTGATAGCTCCAATAAACAAGAAAAAAGAAGCGAGGGTCACTGTTTTCCTTGCATTATATACTTTGAAAATCAGTATATAAAACAGAATCTATCAAAGTAAACATTTTAAACCAATTAAAATAATAAACTAGACTTCTGTTTCTGTTTCTGTGAATTTTAGTTTCTTCAGTTTTATATATTTTTCTTTTTATTTAAATGGATTTGCCAGGTCTGTTTTGGTGTGTTCTGTAATGTTAAAACTAAGAAATAAATTTCAGAAATGAACTGTACACATGATACACAAGAAAATATACATTAGAAAATATTTTTTAAGGCTACTTTAAAATTTGTCCTAAAATATACTTCATGAAACGGTTTTATAACCTGCTACAAAAAACGGAGAGAAATGTTATGCCCAGATTTCAAGATTCCCAAGAAACCACATCAGGGAGCCAGCCAATCCGATGCAAAAGGATAAGAATCTGTATTTCAAGCTAGCTTGAGCTCTCCATCCACCAGACTCACCAACACATAGGCTAGCCAAGTGGCCAAGAGACAGAACCCCGCCTAGAGATGGGTTTTAAAGGGGGGGTTGGAGTAAGGGGAGGAGAAAGGACTGTGCTCTGCCCATTGGCCAGGCGCAAGTCGATGTCTTGTTCCTGGGTGTGGCTAGCAGAGTCTTAGACTTCCGGGAAGAACCTTCTTGCCAAGCAAGTGGCCAAGGTAAGATGGAGGACATAGCCCTTACCCTGGGGCAAGATGGAGGGCGTAGCCTTTACCCTGGGGCAAGGTGGAGGGCCTAGCCCTCGCCCTTTCAAGAAATTTGCTTTATTTTATTTCGGTAACCTTAAAAGTATTTGTTGCAACATATTCGATCTTATACTTACCTTGAGCACGTAGAGATATGCAAGTATGTATATGTATATATATTATATATATATTATATTCAAAGAACATAAAGAAAAATATGTGTATAAAAGATATAGGTAAAATTAGCATTTTTGCTCAAGTTTTTACAATAACAAAATCAAAGTGCTCACTTCCTATTAAAATATCATTATATTTCAAATTACAAAAATGCCTCTGATTTTGCCCTTAACTTAAAAATAGTATCTGCTTCTTGCTGATTATCATGTATTCTACTTTATTGTCTGTATCCAAGTACATAATCTAGCAACAGTGCTCTGACAAAATACACACACACTCTTTAATGCTATAAATGGCCAAATATTATGATAAGGAGAAGAAATTCAGTGGTTTTTAGAAAAAGAAAAAAAAAAGCTTTCGGTGGAAAATAACCACAGATATAAGTTTGAAGTCTAGGATTCTAAAACTAAATTTCTCTAATGGACTTTACCAAAGTAGATGATACTAACAAATTTCACATCTTTTAAAAGAAAATCACGAAGGAACTTCAGAGGAGGGGCAAAGGAAGTCAGCTGATGGCAGAAATCTGGAAAGGCAGAGGATAAATACATCAGAGATGAATCTTTAAAGCCCTTGATTAAGACTGACAAGGAGACTGGGAGACCGGGAGTGACAGGTTCAAGTAGAGGAAAGGCATGCGCACCAAGCAGTGGCAAATGCTGAAACCAAAGGTTTAATAGGCCAGTTGGGCCCTCATGTAGGGTCTGCATAGGTCACTAGGAACTTATTCTTGGTGACAGCTCACCATGATACAAAAGTCACATCAATTTCCATACTTTTTGTTTTCATCCAACTCTCTCCTCTTATCTACATTTCTTTTAAGAACAGGAAGGAAATAGTCTGCTGAGTTAACCGGAAAGTATAAATATATTTCATATACTGTGTATATTTTAAAGGGAAATATTACAGAAGAGTATGTAGCCTGGCTGGTGTGGCTCAGTGGTTGACCATCCACCCATGAACCAGGAGGTCACCAGTTTGACTCCCGGTCAGGGACCAAGCCAAGGTTTAGGGCTCAATCCACGGTAGCGGGTGTGCAGGAGGCAGCCAATTGATGTTTCTCTCTCATCGATGCTTCTATCTCTCTATGCTTCTCCCTTCCTCTCTCTATAAAATCAATAAAAAGCATATTTTGTAAAAAAAAAAAATAAGATTGTGTAATAATGCAATAAATATTTCTAATTGAAGTGAAAGAGGTTGGGGGTGGGTGGGTAAAGAAATCTAGGTGGCTGGTATCTGCTCGAAGGGGGACCTGGAAAACCTGAAGACAGTTTCGTGTCATTGGAGCGATTTTCACCCACTAAATACTGTGGCAGTCAGACACGGTAAGACTGAAGTGGCAGGGATAAAAAAGGGCGATCGCTACAGCAGTCATTAACCATCTATTACTAGAAACAAAAGAATAGAACTTCCCTCTCAGAAAAGAAAAAAAAAAATCAGAAATATGAGTTCCTTTAAGAAGAGAATTAGCAGTTGATTAAAGAACACCTGTGAACACATCACCTAGCTTTGAAAGACCTTTATTTCGTCAGTATTCTATTATAATATCTTTGTTTGATAAGAAAGCTGAGTTTATGATCCAAGTGATCTAAACCAAAACCCTGATTAGATAACTAAGGCAAATTTTCCAAGTAAAATTAAATCTGCCCATGATATAGTAGAGAGTCTATATATCATACATGGCAGATTTTCTCTGGATTTTCCTGTCATTCAGTATTACTGTCAAACTGTGTCATCATATAGCCTGCCTTTACCAATGTGGATTATAAACTTTTATCCAGTATATGTGCAAAGACATTTGTGAAACATAGTTTAGCTAAGTATGATGATTCAGGAAATAGGCTTGTTTAGGATACTGTTATAGTTCAAACATAATACTTCCTGTTTATTCTTCAGATATAATAAAACTCCCTAAAAAAGTACTCCTCTTAAAAATTATATATTTATATAAAATTTCCCCCTAAATCATTTGTTTCCCAATTTCAGCTACTGTTCAATGTTAGTAAGAAGAATTCCACTGGTTTTCTCTTCTCTGTAAAGATTTAAAAATTAAAGTACTGCTTACAGTCTTGAAACTTAAATTTACAACTTGATGCCAAATAAGAGGGTACTTAATTCATATTGATAACAACAAGGAATTCTGAAAAGAGATGAATTACTAAAGTCCAGATGACCTCTTCATTTAAAGATAAAGTTAAAAAGATGAAAAAGTATATTCTTGAGACACTATACAGAAAATTAGAAAATTATACAGAGAGATGGAAAAATTAAATATCCTATATAATCCTATATAATAAAAGCATAAAATGCTTAGTGTCTGTTTATCTGGTCAGCCATTCAACCAATCAAAGGGTAATATGCTAATGATATGCTAAGGCAGCTCAACCACTCGCTATATGTGCACTGACCACCAGGGGGCAGACAGTCGACCAATTGACCAGTCACTATGCACTGACCATCAGGGGGCAGATGCTGCGACCAGTAGGTTAGCTTGCTGCTGGGGTCCAGCCAATCGGGACTGAGCAAGACAGGTCAGACACGCACTGGAGCCCTCCCACAGTCCCTCCCTGGCTGGCCAACCTCCTGCGTCCCTCCCAGGCCCTGATCTTGCACTGGTGGGGTCCCTCAATCCAGCCTGAGGGACTCCACTGCCCCCAAGTGTATGAATTTCGTGCACCGGGCCTCTAGTAATAGATATAAAAGATAATTAAATAAGACCACAAAGGGAGCTATTTCTTCCATATGCTTATTTTGGTAGTCAGATATCTAATTAAATACACATTTCCCATAGGACTAAGGACAGACTTGAAGGTGAGCAATTAGATATTACTGTGGCCTAGACACTGAGTACTGTGTGTGCTTCCCTAAAAAGGATTTGTATGTTGGCAATTTATCTACCAAAGCTACTGAAAATGTTTCAATGAAAGCTCAAAATATTCACAAGCTTTTCTTGAAAAAGTAACCAGAGTATTTTCTTATACTCCTTAGATGTGTGAGTTTAACCTAATGTGATTTATTTGTATCCTTAAAGTTGAGGCCTTTTCTGTCAAAAACATATGAATAATTTTAATCTATATTACATGAGCAATAACACATGCCTGTTCCAGAGAAGCTAGAAAAATAAAGATAAGAAAAATAATTTTAAAAATCACTTATAATCCCATCTCTTACAGACAGCCAGTATAATTTTGTGCATGTTATACTATGTCTATGTAATGAATCTATAATTTATGTAAATTGAATTACACTACTTCATTATTTGGTGACTTGTTTTTTTCTACATAATAATAAATCATTGATATATTCTCAGTTAATAGTAGGGTTTTATAGCCTCATAACAGTTCAGTTAAAACATTCTCTACAGCCGAGACCGGTTTGGCTCAGTGGATAGAGCGTCGGCCTGCGGACTGAGGGGTCCCGGGTTCGGTTCCGGTCAAGGGCATGTACCTGGGTTGCGGGCACATCCCCAGTGGGAGATGTGCAGGAGGCAGCTGATCGATGTTTCTCTCTCATCGATGTTTCTAATTCTCTATCTCTCTCCCTTCCTCTCTGTAAAAAATCAATAAAATATATTAAAAAAAAAAAACATTCTCTACATTCTGAATATTAAAATGAAAAGTTGATTTAACTTTGGAAAATTTATTCCTTGGACTTAAATTATATGGGTGATGAAAGTTTCCATTAAGCTAGTTTGAGCTTTATGTATAAAATAAAGTCTGAAGGAGAGTAAGCAACACTTTCTATTTTCCCTGTCAACTGTGTTCTACTACACCAAGGAAACACTAAAATGGCACAAACTCATTGTTATTGTAGAGGGCTATAATTATCACAACTACCTAGGTTTATGACAACAACTAACAGTGAAATTATTCCACTATAAGAGAAAAACACAATTTTTGATGAAATAATGGTAATGGGATCAAAGATAGAAATAACAACATGTGTGAAAATAGTTGTTAGAAGAAGGAACAAAAATAATACTAAAAGTGGGAAGAGAATCAAATCTATAAAAGAAAAAGCATATGAATGTGAATAGAAAACACGGAATTCACCAATATCCTATCTAATAAAAGATAAAAAGGGTAATTGACCGTACCTTCGCTACGCTTCCCATTGGCTAATCAGGTGATATGCAAATTAACTGCCAAGAAAGATGGCGGTTAACCACCAACAAAGATGGTGGTTAATTTGCATACATAGGCACAATTATGGGAGGCGAAAGGGGAAGGATAGAAGAACAGTGATCGGAAACCCAGGCAGCAGGCAAGATCTTGCCCCCCAGCCCTGGATTGGAGGACCGGGCTGCCTTTGCCTGCCCCCCAGCCGGTAATCGCCATTGGAAAGCCGGGCCACAGGTGAGCCCCGTGATCGCCATAGTGATCAGAGGGAGAGAGAGCCGCATCGCGATCGGAGAGCCTGAGCGCAAGCGAGGCGGCACCCTGGTACCCCAGCACCTGACATGCAAAGGTCGGGGATGAAATGACTTTTCCCAACCACATCTGCAAATATCCTGGGGAAGGCATCACTGAAGAGTTCACAACTGTCTTACTTGGCAAGGAAGAAAAAAGTTGGCAAAGGAAACAATCCCTTACATCAAAGTTAAGGTCCCTCTGAGTAAAAAAGAATATTTCCAACGTAAAGGAGGGAGCAGGAAAAAATAATAGGTTCTCATGACTTCCACTGAAGATTGAGCATATGACAGAGTCAAAACGAACATACAAATTAAAACAGACAGTGGACATTCAAATGACCCAAATCAACTGTCACTGTTTGTCCCAATAGCAGCAATGCTTATGTGATTATATAGTTTAACAAACATACAAAACAAGTCACATGATAAGAGAGGTTCGGCTTCTAAAGTAAATTGAATATGTTCTTTAAAAGTTCTCATGTCCTCCCCTCTGACTATAATTCGTAATTTTCCAATCAGAAAATTACCCCAGGTGATCCAGTAACATGTAGAACTCCAGTAACCTAACTTATTTAAAAAAACAAACATCCCAACCATTTTTAAAATATTTAAATTGATATTTTAGGGTTAAAATTATAGAAGATATTTAGATCCAAATATATTTTCTGAATAGAAAATATTTCAGTTTTTGATTTAAAAAAATAAACATAAAAAAAATATATGTGACACATTTTCCCAAGGAACTCTGAATTAGTACCTTTCCCTCTAACTTTCTTCAAATTAAGAGAATCTGTGGCGTTCCCTATACTGCACAAGTTTCAATGAAAGAAAATAAGACTTTCTAAGAGCATCAAATACATGTTTTCTTATTTACAAACATATATACTCTTCTCTCTCTCTCTCTCTCTCTCTCTCTCTCTCTTTAAAATATATTCTTACTGATTCAGAGAGGAAGGGAGAGGGAGAGAGATAGAAACATCAACGATGAGAGAGAATCATTGATCGGCTGCCTCCTACACGCCCTGTACTGGGGATCAAGCCCACAACCCGAGCATGTGGCCTGACCTGGAATCAAACTGTGACTTCCTGATTCATAGGTCGATGCTAAACCACTGAGTCACACCCACCGGGCTCAATTCTTATTTATAAATTCATTCCAAGGACATATACAGCTTGAAAAACTTTGGAAGTAGTTTAAAAAAAAAATAGCTTTTAAGTAACAAGAAAACAGTTATAGAAGAAAGTTTAAATTAAAAGAAAAAAATTGTTTTAATTTATTCAAGAGTGGGAACATCCTCCATGAAAATGTGTACCTTGACTGTGGATGGCTGGGTGGCCTTATCACACCTTAGGAATTCAAATGCTTTTTACAATGAAAAGAAAGAGAGTTTCATCTCATTTCTCTCCCAGGGTAGATGTCTGTCAATAGAAGGTGTACAACAATAAAAGGAGGGGCTTGCACAATCAATCCAGAAAGTCAGCAATTTATGAATAATCCAGAACCGAGTATTTATCTCCTCTGCCACACACCCTCCCTCCCAGCCAGTGAGCAAGATAATTACTCTCAAGTCAAGCTAAGTGCCCCCCAGTCACAGTGGCCCAATGCTGACATACAAAGCATACAAATAATTCTCACTCTGGCATAAAAGTGACAACTTTCTTGGAAGAAAAGCAGATACTGTAAATTTCTGAAAGTCTTCCTGAAACATTTTTTAAAGTAATTTTTACTTCTTTAGAAAAAATGCATACATGGCAAACCATCTGTAATAAAAGGCCCATTCTATAAAATTTTACCTGGTCCTACTCATATCTGCAATCATAATCATATTTACAGACAAATATATCTATACTAATAAAAGAGTAATATGCTAATTAGACTGGGAGACCTTCCAGGAGACCTTCCAGATGTTCTTCTGGACAAAGCCATGGTGGCGGGGCTGAGGTAGAGGCAGTTAGAGGCCAAGAGGGGAGGGCAGTTGTGGGTGATCAGGCTGGTGGGGGGTGGGGCCGTTGGGGGTAAACAGACCAGCAGGGGGGCCAGTTGGGGGCAAGCAGGCCATCAGTGGGGTCAGTTGGAGGTGATCAGGACAGCGTGGGGACAGTTTGGAGTGAGCAGGCCAGCAGGGGGACAGTTGGGGATGAGCAGGCCAGTGGGGAGGGAAGATAGGGGTGAGCAGGCCAGCAGGGGGGGCAATTTGGGGTGATCAAGCTGGCAGGGGGGCATTTGGGGCAAGCAGGCTGGCAGTGGGGGGGGGGGGGACAGTTGGGGGCGAGCAGGCCGGCAGGCAGGCAGGCAGCTGAGCAGTTAGGAGCCAGCAGTCCCGGATTGCGAGAGGGATGTCCGACTGCCGGTTTAGGCCCGATCCCTGTAAACTGGCAGTAGGACATCCTTCGAGGGGTCCCAAATTGGAGAGGGTGCAGGCCAGGCTGAGGAACACACCCTGCCCCGTGCACAAATTTCATGCACCGGGCCACTAGTACAAAAGTAATGTACTATTACATTTGTGTTATGCATTAATATACTATTATTCTATTATCTAAATGATAGTGTGCTAATATTCAGCGGTCTAAATAATGTTTCTGCCGTTCAGTCTTATGCCATGTGAAGTCAGGAGTAGAGCAAGAACGTCTGTGTCCCTCCATGGTTAGGATCACTCAGGAAGTTCTGGACAACTGGCACACCAAAATTCCCAAGGATACAAAGGGATTCCATTTACATTTACTGTGAGAAGCATAAAATATGAAGATGTTCTATAAATAAAGATATGACCTGTTATTAACATAAAATAAAATGTAAATGAATAAGGAGAACTATGACATCCTTAAGTAGAAGCACAGGATTTGGGGAAGATATCAGTTCTTTCCATGTCAATAAATAGGTCAGATCTCAATGGAGTGTTTTTAACCAGCAAAGTTATTCTGAAGTTCAGTAGAAATTAAATGAAAAATAATAATAACACAGTTAAGAAAAAGAGTGAAAAAAAGGGGCTTGGTTAAGCAATCGCTAAAAGATAAACTGATAGGCAGATCAATACAACAAAGCATAGAGCACCAAAATTGGACCTAGGATAGATACCAGTTTAATCCATGATAAAGGAAACATCACAGTCAAATAAGGAAAGTATGAAAGTTCAACCAATTTGATACTATTTGGAAAAAGCAGTTTAGTCACACTTTACACATCTATAATAATAAAAGCGTAATATGCTAATTAGTCCTGACAGAACGACTTTCCAGATGTCATTTCGGACATCCTTCTAGACAAAGCTGTCGCCACAGGGGTTGCGGCAGAGGCGGTTAGGGGTGATCAGGCAGGCAGGTGAGCAGTTAGAGGCAATCAGGCAGGTAGGCAGAGTGGTTAGGGGTGATCAGGCAGGCAGGCAAATAGGGGTGATCAGGCAGACAGGCAGAGGCAGTTAGAGGCGATCAAGCAGGCAGGCAAGCAGTTAGAGGCAATCAGGCAGGCAGGCCAGTGGTTAGGGGTGATTAGGCAGGTAGGCAGAGGCAGTTAGGGGTGATCAGGCAGTCAGGCGAGTGGTTAGGGGCGATCAGGCAGGCAGGCAGGTGAGCAGTTAGGGGCAATCAGGCAGGAAGGCACAGTGGTTAGGGGTGATCAGGCAGGCAGGCACAGTGGTTAGGGGTGATCAGGCAGGCAGGCAGAGGCAGTTAGAGGCAATCAGGCAGGCAGGCCAGTGGTTAGGGGCGACCAGGCAGGCAGGCTGAGGCGGTTAGGGGTGATCAGGCAGGCAGGTGAGTGGTTAGGGGCGATCAGGCAGGCAGGCAGGTGAGCAGTTAGGGGCAATCAGGCAGGCAGGCACAGTGGTTAGGGGTGATCAGGCAGGGGCGACCAGGCAGGCAGGCAGGCAGGCAGGTGAGCAGTTAGGAGCCAGCGGTCCCGGATTGTGAGAGGGATGTCCGACTGCCAGTTTAGGCCTGATCCCATGGGGATCCCTGCGGGATCTGGCCTAAACCAGCAGTCAGACATCCCCTGAGGGGCCCTGGATTACGAGAGGGTGCAAGCAGGGCTGAGGGAACCCCTCCCCTGCACAAATTTTGTGCACGGGGCCTCTAGTATCAAAATAAAATTCAAGTGGTCCTGGCCAGGCGGCTTAGTTGTTTGGAGCATCATCCTGTACACCAAAAGGTTGTGGGTTCGATTCCCAGTCAGGACACATGCCTAGATTGTGGGTTTGACCCACTGTCCAGGTTTGTACAGGAGGCAACTGATTGATGTTTCTCTTTCTCTTTCTTTCTCCCTTTCTCTCTCTAGAATCAATGGCAATCTATCCTTGGGTGAGGATTAAAAATAAATAAATAACAATAATAAAATCCAAGTGGATTAAGGATTGATTAAAAAAGAATTCACAAAAACTTATAAGAAAAAATATAAGTAAATATTTAATCTATCATAAGATGGGGAAGATCTTTGTACACACAAACAAAAGATATAATAAAAATATTTATAGTACTGACTCCATAACATTCAAAACTTGTAAGAAAAATGCTTAGTAAAATGCAAATTACAAATGTTAAACTATTGGTAACTGCTAAAATGCACTCAACAAATGTGACAATATGTTCCAAACATATAAATGCTTACAAATCAATAAAGGCAAATATATGAACAGACAAGTTTCTAAAATGAAAATATAGCCCTAACCGGTTTGGCTCAGTGGATAGAGCATTGGCCTGTGGACTGAAGGGTCCCAGGTTCGATTCTGGTCAAGGGCATGTACCTTGGTTGCTGGCACATCTCCAGTAGGGGGCGAGCAGGAGGCAGCTGATCGATGTTTCTCTCTCATCGATGTTTCTAACTCTCTATCCCTCTCCCTTCCTCTCTGTAAAAAATCAATAAAATATATTTTTTAAAAAATGAAAAAATAAAATAAAATGAAAATATAATTAATAAACCTAGAGAGAACTGTTAGACTTTACTGGGTATCAAAGAAACAAAAATTAAAATAATACTAAGATAGCATTTCCGTCGAAGGTTTATTATTATTATTATTTTAAATATTCAGTGACACCCAAATTATCTTGAGATGTTTCTTAATATACAGGTAGAAGTAAGAACAAGTATAAATTTTCTGAAAAGTGAGCCGGCAAGAGTCATCAAGATTCTTTTTTTTTTTTTTTTTAATATATTTTATTGATTTTTTACAGAGAGGAAGGGAGAGAGATAGAGAGTTAGAAACATCGATGAGAGAGAAACATCGATCAGCTGCCTCCTGCACATCTCCCACTGGGGATGTGCTCACAACCCAGGTACATGCCCTTGACCGGAATCGAACCCGGGACCCTTCAGTCCGCAAGCCGACGCTCTATCCACTGAGCCAAACCGGTTTCGGCAGTCATCAAGATTCTTAAGAATCTTCATATCCTTTGAGACAGTAATTCCATTTCAAGGAGAATATTTTAAAAGATTAACAGAGATAAGAACGAAGTGCTATGTTCCATGATGTTCAAAACACTGAAAGGAACAGTGACCAGTTGGAAAATAAGTTAATGTACAATAAGTGAGGGGAAGTTTAAAGAAATGATGTAATGTTCATAATATGAAATAATGTATTTATTGATTTGGAGAAATGCACACAATATAAAACCTTATCAACAGTTATGGTAAAAAAATTTTATAATATTACATATATTCAGAAATGTAAGTTTCTATGTGTGGCCACATTGGGAGCGATTTTTATTTTTTTAATATGTTTTTAAGTTTCCCATGTATTTTATGTTTGTATTAGTTAAATATTAAAAAATATAAAATGTATATGCATCTCTGAAACAGTATCTCTAATTCTAAAGCCAAATAGAGACAAATTTATGTTTTATTTATTTATTTTTAATATATTTTTATTGATTTCAGAGAGAAAGGGAGAATGAGAGAGAGAGAGAGAGAGAGAGAGAAACATCAATGATGAGAATCATTGATTGGCTGCCCCCTACTGGGGATCAAGCTCCAACCTCGGCATGTGCCCCTTGACTGGAATCAAACCTGGGACCCTTCAGTCCACAGGCCAACGATCTAACTACTGAGCCAAACCAGCCCAAGCCAAATTTATGTTTTGAAGACTGGGTAAAGAAAAATTTGAAACCCATTTTCCTTTCTTATTTTAGATTTTACAATAACAGCTTATCTTTATTCACAAGAGATTGCACAGTAGCATTAACAATATTTTAAAGCTAAGTTTAGGAAATCATAACCAAGCCTACACATGTTAGGCAGTCTGAGCATTTCAACTACCAAGAAAATTAAAAACAAGAGCCATAGCAAAATCGGAATGTAGCGAACTCTCAGAACATCTAATTAGCTGTGATGACTAGATTGATTAAGTCATCTATTTTGGTGTAAACTTTGAAACAGCCTTATTTCACTTTGTGTCTTCTAAAACAAATACTTTTTGCCGAGACAAAATTAGACCCATGTGTACATATCTATCTATAAAGCAGGAAAATCTGGCAACTTTATGAGTTGGCAGCCTGTTGTGAAATAGGTTATAGGTGGATCGTATGTTAAAATAGCTGCCAGTGTTTTGACTGATTCATTATGTAGTTATATCTGGACAAGGCAGAACGATTTTCTTGACTTTCCAATGTAGTGACTGAAAATTCATTTTTGTCACATGTTTCATTTAGATTTTATTTTTTTAATGGTCTAGCAAAAAAAGCTTTTATTCATAGGAAGCATAGTCATTATAATAAAGAGGCTGATAATTTTTAATAGATTATTTTATTTTATTTTAGAGAGAGAAAGAAACATCGCTATGAGAAACATCAGTTGGTTGCCTCCCCTATTCACTCTGACCCAGGATTGAACTCGCAACCTAGGTTTTTGCCCTGACCAGAATTGAACCAGCAAACTTTTGGTGTACGAACGACACTCCAACCAACTGACCCACACCAGCCAGGGCATTTTTCAATAGCTGTTAATGATTTCGAGTATTTATCATTTTATAATTTATTTTATAAGCTTAATAAGCCAGATGTTACTGCTCATTAAACCTACATGGGCTTGGGCAATATTTCAAAAAGAAATCAGAGTGAGCCTGGTAGATCTGCCTAATTTAAATTATAGACCTATCAATATTTTATAACTCTTTTATGAATCTTTAGGGTCAGAAATCTAGACCCTCCCTCTGAGTGGTGACCTTGGAGCAGTCACATGTCTTTGGTGGCATTCTGACAATTATAAAATGGGGATAGTTATCTCCTGTTGACTTATAAGGATACTGTAACAAATGACAGGGCATATGTTAAGCCATTTTGAGCTCCCTAAAAATGGCTTACATAGTGCCCTGGCTGGAGTGTCGCCCTGTGCAGCAATAGGTTTCTGGTTCGATTTCTAGTCAGGGCACCTAACTGGGTTGTGGGTTCAATTCTCAGTCAGGGCGCTTATGGGAGGCAAACAATAGATGTTTCTTCTCTCTCTCTCTCTCTCTCTCCCCTCCCTCCCTCTCTCTAAAATCATAATTTTTAAATGACAATCAGAAAGTAATATACCCACCAACACCATGAGTAAATAATAATTGTCAACACTATATTCTCTATGAAGCCTTATCTGACCATTCTCTTTTATAAAATAAAAAAGGCTATATCAACTCATTATTTCCTGAATTTATTTTCCAAGTGTTTAGTTTTTTCTTCTACAAGTGAAGCAAAAGCCCCCAAAGTAATATATTTAGATCACGTGCAGAGCATATTCTGTTCAGTCACAATATTTGTTTATGGTTGTCTGACTTTTAGACTAAAGTATCCTTTAATCTTAAAGGTAAGTATGGACATTCAATGTACATGGGGAATACAAATCCCTACATTCACATGTTCAACTGAGTCTCACAAGAACAACGTGCCATTAGACTCAAGTGATAAATAGTATTCATCAACTTAGTTTGGTCTGTTACAAAACGCATTTGAAATGAGTGGAAACTGCTCAAATCCTATTGGCTCAATTGATTGGGACATGCAGGAAGGTTCTGTTGGGGTAGCAGAATCATTTTGTATGTTTCACTTTCTTACTCTCCCACCAAGCTGCTGTTCTTTGCAAAGCTTCCCACTGCACTCATCTTTCTCATGTAGACATGTGTACGCCCCATGGAACTCGGTGTCTCCATGATATTCATTCTGTAAACCACCAAAGTCCACGCTAAGAAAAGAGGTGTCTGTTCAATCATCAATCACGACACACTTATCTTCAAGTCTGGCACTGGTGACCTGTGTTGACTTAGTGGCCCACTGTTGCAATAGTTTTTCCTGAAACTTGAAAGCTGTGTGCAGTGACAGATGTTCAAAGATGCTCATTAGGTTGCCTAGATAACCCAGGTTTATTGCACTCAGAGGATCAATAGCTAAAAAGCATTCCTGTTCTGTAGATAATTAATAGCCTTGGAGAATATAGTTCTTTAGTGACTTTTTACACACAATCACTAATAGTTGGCCAGGAGTTAGGTATTATTTATTTTGGAAGACTTAACTCAGCTTGATTAAACACATTTTCTCTCCAGGTTTACTGTTTGTGCGGATGCTAAGAGACTAAACAAGTTAATGCAGTGTTTTCAACCTGGATTGCAACCAGGACTCTGCTGGTATTTTGCCCTGGAGTTACTGGGCCACTGGGGCACCTCAAGATAATTAGCATACTCCTGCAGTGTCTAATGTGGTAATGGAGATGGTGAAATGAAAAAGAACACCTTACAACAGACCAAGGTTAGCACCTCTGCCTGGGCCGGGTGGCTCAGTTGGTTGGAGCATTGTCCCATACACCAAAAGGCTGCAGGTTCCATTCCCAGTCAAGGTGAGTATGAGAGGCAACTGATTGATATTTCTCTCTCACTTGGATGTTTTCACTCTCTCCCTTCCTCTCTCTCTAAAAATCAATAAAAACCTATCTGTTAGGTCTGATCAAATAATTGAATCGATACCCCCTCCCCTGGGAACTGACCTTTAGGCCATTTCACAATGGACATTCCACTTGCTTAGACCACATTCCACTTGCTAAGACCATTCTCTCCCCTCCGGAGTTTCCCAGAATCCGGACCTGCATAGAGAATTCTCTGCCCAGAAAAAAAAGCCTGCCTAGAGTCCTTTAAAAACCTCTGACTCCTGTCTTTGGGGGCTGGCTCCATTTGGGGGCTCAGCCCATATAGTTTCCAGATGACCTAATAAATTCATAATTCTTTACCCCTTTTGTCCTTGTGCCTTCCTCCTTCGGTGACCCTAACAATATCCTTTAGTGAGGATTAAAAAACAATAGGATAGCATCTTTGCACCTCAAGGGAAAAAGAAAAGTTGTTACTTATGAAGGGATTTAGTCCTTAAAATATACATGTAATTCTTTGATTATATATATATGTGTGTGTGTGTATATATATATATGTATATATATATATATACACATCATAAATACTTATGATATTGAAATATAATTTATTTTCATTAATATATTTTAAACATCTAAGTGACTTTATACTTTTCTGAAGTTTATGTCTTTATCCTAATTTTCACTTTTTGGAGGCAAATGTTTAATTGATAATTTATTATACATCTAGTCAAAGGCACACTGATTTAACCTGGGAAATAAAATTTGCACAATATCTATTTTATACTGAAATGAATACTATTTTATTGATGTCTTGAGTTTTAAAATAACAAACAGTGGGGTGGCTGAATAGATCTATGATTAAAAAGAAATGCTACAATCACCACTCCAAGTTCACCTTTAAACAGAAAAATGTTAACCTTTTGATTAAAAATAATACTTTTCTCCTATACTGGATTTGCTCCCTAAATGGTCACACTGACTAAATATAGATTACAGGAAGAAAAGGCAAGGGCTACCTATTAAGTGCTCTTGTGTGTTTATATTTAGCACTAACATTTCACTGGAGGTTGCAAATTTGTGTTCCCTAGTTGACAGCACTCATCTTCTCCAGTCAAAGGTGCCTCCCCAAAGTAAAAGGCTGTTTTTCATTTGTGAAACTTTCAAAGGCTATGAACCATGATGGGAGGAGACTAGAACCAGCCAGGGGGCCAGAAGAACTAAGGATGTTACACCTGGCTTTAACTTTCCCAGCTGTGGACTTCTGGAAGTCATTTGCCTTCCTCTGAGCCTCAGTTCCTCTGCCTGAAGCATAAGGCCCTCCTATGCTAGTGGGGTGGTTTGGGATCCAATTCATTAATTCATTTGCATGTGTTTATAAAGGATAAGAAAACATAGCAATAATGTTTTCATCCGGGAAGTAACTGGAACCCTATTTTCACATTATCTTAAAGAACAAAGCTTATTTCTTGTATTGCTACAGCAGAAATTTTCTCTATCCTTTCTTTCATGTTCCATGTGAGATATTACTCAATCCTATTGTTTAACATGGCTTTATATTGCTTCCTATCTCTGTGGGCCAGTCGGTGTTTGTCTTTAAGTCTCAATTCCTGTATCTACAGAATGGCATAATAATTATATCAATGTATGCTTGGGAATATATATATATTTTTACTTTACATTTAGAGTTCATCCTGCTATTATTTTAACTTCATCAATTGCACTGATCCATTAACTTCTTTGCAAAACAAAAAAGTTAATTTGCAAACAATTAGCATATGGCAAGTCATTTTACATAAAGATACTATCAGGAATGTTCACTGAATTCAATTCAAGGAGAAATCTACATTTTAAAAGATGTTTCTATAGTCAGATTTACTCAATAAAAATGAATCTAACTGACTAGATCCACAGGAGTAAGCAATCAATAATAAATTTTAATTTAATTAAACTGAAATAAATTAATTTAAAAAGCTGAATAGTTAACAGAAATAGCTTCAAAGCAAATTCGTACATAAGAATTCTTCTTATATCACCCAGAGTTTAGATTTTACATCTTCAACATACATATAACTACCATGAATCCAGAGAAAGTTAAAAGTCTCAAACACTAACACAAAGGAGAAAATCTGAAGGAAGAAATTCCAATAGTATAAAAAAGTGACAATGGATAGTAGAGCAAGTGGACCAAACAACCATTAAAAATCAGAAAAGAAAGAACCTCAAAAATAGTAATGGGCCATTTAATGACATGAAAAATAGGCCTCATTCTTCAATAGCATCTTAAAGAATTATTATAGACTAGAGGCCCCGTGCACAAATTCGTGCATGGGTAGGGTCCCTCGGCCTGGCTTGCGATCAAGCCTATTGGGGGGGCAGCCAGCTGGGGGGAGGGACCACAGGAGGTTGGCAGGCTGGATGAAGCGAGGAGGGGCTATGGGAGGTGGGTCAGTCAGGGGGAGGGGCCGCCGGAGGTTGGCTGTGACAGCTCCTGCATTGAGTGTCTGACCCCTGGTGGTCAGTGCGCATCATAGCGACTGGTCGACCAGTCATTCAGGTTCAAACAGTCGCTTAGGCTTTTATATATATAGACAATATAGATGAGAATACTGATGTGAGATGTCATTTAAGAAGTTAAATTATATTAACTATATTTTTAACAAAGTAGAAAAATTATTTACAGTGTAGAAAGATGGTTTTCATCATAAACTGGGGAGATTTTAAAGTAACTATTTGGGGCTTTAATGGATATATTTTAGTTACTTAGACATTTCTTTAATTCCATCACAATGGTGCCAAATGGAATGTTCACTAAGAATTCATTTAATAGTTAGTGCCTTTAAACTGCATGCATGAGGGACACACCACTTACTTGTAAATAAAAAAGATTCGCTTCAAGTTGTTCACAAATTATAGCATAGTGTCTAAAGTTCTTTAACATGTCATTCAAGTTCTTTGGCAAGCTTAGAAAATAGTGACTACTGAAATAGTAATTAACTACCTTTTTCTTAAACTTCAGAAAAAACAGCTTACAGAAACTGTCAGCTCCTTCCATTTTAAATGACATCTATGTACCTCCAGCTAACTGAAATGCTTCGCTTCATTTAATATTTAAGTGAAAGAAATGTCTCCCGTGAGGAAGGATTCCCAGAAGCCTCTTGGGTATCAGAGCAAAGGACATGAGTAGGCCAAGTAGTCTGGCATTTCCCAAGAATCCTGCCAGGCGCCTTAAGGTTACGCACTCATTTCCTAGTTATTACCGGGGCCAGAGCCTCACTGCTCTCTCCAGTTCAGGAAGCATCTGGTGATTTGGGGTGGTGTTCCACCCCAAACTGGTGGTAACACCATCGCCCTGACATGCTTTCCCATCTCCCACAGAGCCCCTGTCAGCCACAGGAGTGTGTGTGCAGGACATTGTGACACCCTAATGGGCCTTCCTCATCCATCTCTCCTCAAAGGGAGAAAGATCACCCCATCTTCCTGGGACATCCAACTAGAAGTAATGTAATGTTATCAGCCTCTCGTAATGATGCCATTGTAATAACCTGCTTATTATTTAACAGGAAAGGAGAAAAGGGAAGACCCAATAATACAGGCTTGCCATTTACACAGCTTTGCCAGAAAGCTGCATTTAGCATTCTCTAAGTCTGCTCCCTGCTGATCACTGGGGGAAGAGACCAGACAAAAGCATGCCCAGTAAGGTGTGGGTACTTGGGAAGGCTACCTGGCTGCCCTTCAATCACACCTGAAAGCCAGTCAATGGCCAGGATGGGTGTGGCCACTGCAAGTGAAAGAACCCTGAATATTAAACTTCCAAACAAAGGCAGTTCCCTCTCTTCTTCCTCTCTGGCACCCTGGGCCCTCTTGGGACTGCCGCTGCAGGGAGCTTGGGCTCCCCTGCACCCACAGAGCGCAGGGCCATGTGGGGCTCCACACGTGGACTCATGTACTTGAATCTGGCCTGAATGCTGAACCACACCCCACTGAATCGGGGTGGAAGCTCTGGGCACTGACCTTGTTTCTGGCTGCTGGAACCCCAGCTGCCCCTTTTCCAGGACTGGCTTAAGTGGCAGGAGACTTTGGAACGTGAGAAATGTAAATTCACACAAATAAAGCCGTCTCCCACATCCCCTCCTCCCGTGGGGGCTTCTGAAAATTCTTATTTCAGCGGCACCCCGAGAACCTCCATCTCGCTCCCTCCAGCTACAAGGGAGTTTAATTCTCTGGTAACAATATAATGTCCTCAATGCCCAGTCCACCAAATGATTTATGGGAAACCTAGCAGTGCTTTTGGATATAACAAGAACCCCTGGGATGTTTTCGTCTGCAAAACCAGCAGGGTGCCTGGCACAGGAGTGAATAAATGAATGGAAAGTTATAAACCTCACATCATGTTCACTTCTATGGTCAGGTGAGGGTTAGCAAGTATTCGGTAAAAAGTCTTTAAGAAGAAAAGGCAGTGGGGATTGTATTTCATGGTCTTCAACAATCATGTTTTTCATTTTGATCTTTAAAATACAACTGGCCATTAAGAACATCTCATGATAAAAAAAAAAAAAAGACTAATAGATGCTTCACAATTTTAATGAACTTGTGTCTTTGAATTCCAGGCATGTCTTCAGGATTTTTCACAAAAACAATTGATCCTTTTCACGGCTGAATGCTGCTGCAGCTTCCTATACACAGCCAGCAGATTGCCATGGACACACGCTCCCATGCCTTTCAGACTCAAGACCGTCACAAGTTTACGTCTGAGTATAAGAAGAGAGAGCCGTGGAGTCTTTTCAATGCATGAAGCTTACTTAGGACCTCAGTACGCACCTTTGTAAGTGATAATACAAATCGCTACCAGTAATGTCTATGATGCTAACATTATTTTTTCTACAGAAATAAAAATATAATGCTTTAAAAATTCAGACTATATCAAGCAATCAGAAACCAATGCTTTAAGACAGTGTTAAACACATGATGTCAGAGTGGTAACAACGCACAGCTAAGAAAAGCAATGCTAGGTTTTGGCTTCTCTTAAATAGGCACTGTATACAGAAATAAAGAGGATAAGTATGCAATTTAAGAAATATAGTCCGTGGAGCTGGATAATTCCAGGCAACAATTCCACTTGGATAATTTTTTGCCTGAACTTTATGAATGACTTGCTGAATTATTTATTTAATTTGTGTAAATAATCTGAGGATTCCTATTATTGAATATTACATAATTTGAAGTTCCACTCAATCTTATTCTAGTCTACTGGCAGTAGTCAATATAAAAAGAATGAAAGAAAACTCTCTCCTGTCCCTGCTGCCTAAGGTAAGAGCACTGTCCCACTCTCTCTGTAAGCAATCCCAAGATAAACTTTTATTTTATCCTCTGCATGTTGATTTATGATCCTATATAATAAAAGGCTAATATGCAAAATGACCGGTTGCTATGATGTGCACTGACCACCAGGGGGCAGACACTCAATGCAGGAGCTGACCCCTGGTGGTCAGTGTGCTCCTATAGAGGGAGTGCTGCTCAGCCAGAAGCCGGGCTAATGGTTGGCGAGCACAGCAGTGGTGGCAGGAGCCTCTCCTGCCTCCTCAGCAGCACTAAGGATGTCCAACTGCCAGCTTAAGCCGTCAGTCAGACATCCCCTAAGAGCTCCCGGACTGCGAGAGAGTGCAGGCTGGGCAGAGGGACCCCCCTCCGCCCTCCGGCAAGTGTACAAATTTCATGCACTGGGCCTCTAGTATTTATATAATGATGACAGGTTAAATGTAGCATCGTTTTATCAAATACATATTAACTTAATAAAGGGATTCATTCAATGACTGTAAACACAGGAGATGTGACATCATCTTGGGATGTGCCGAACTTGGTACATGAGAAGGGCCACATGAAGGTGTCATCCAGGTGTCATCTACTCCAGGCATCTTGCTATTGATTCAGATGAAAACTTTTTAGCATCCATCCACCTAATTCAGGGCTTACACAAAATTATTGTGTAATAATTTTTTCCTATCATGACTCAGAAAATGATTATTTTGGCAGTACCCTGGCCTGACATGTAAGACCTGAATAGATGAATACTAGACACACTTTTGGCAGTTCTTCCCCCAAGCAACTTCTTACCTGAGAACCCTTGCTCAGCCGTCAGCCTGGCTGAACATAGCTACTCTCTCCCTTCTCTGCCTCCTTACCCACACCCAACCCTTCTCACCCTTCATATGGTATCTTAATACCACTTTTTCAAAGAAGTCCTTTCTATTATGACTCTTTCACAGTCTCTCTCACAATTATATTTGAAAAATAACTTGTGTAATAGCTTTTTATTTCTCTTCCCCTACATCTAACCAATTTATACTATTTCTTAGGTAATTCTTTTTTTCTTGTGTAATAATTTTTGATGTTTGTTTACTGTGCGAGGCTGTGAATTTCATAAGAATTGGAAATGTGTCTATTTGTTTTGCTGTTTTCTCAACACCTAACCTAGATGCACAGTAGGCATTAAATAAATATTCATTGAATGAATAAACTACAAATTTAGGATTTACAATCTCAGATGAATGTTCCCTGCCACGTATAATTCATTTATTCCTCTCTGGTCATCAACATTTTCTAGTCTAGTGACTGCTAAATCTCTTTCTTTACAATTAAAGGCTGACCCAACATCCTGTTATCACCAAGAAAACAGAAGCCACTGCACCTTTTAATTAGCTTTTATCTTTACTTATAGTTCTTCGTCCTACCTTCTCAAGGATTTCTTGGGCTTCAATCTCTCTCTCTTCACTGGAGTGTTTCCTTGGGCCCTTGTAACACACTTAACCCTGCACCCTAAAAATTATCCTTCCCAGGGACTCTCTCCCCCTTCCCACGTGGGAGTCTGTGCTTGTTTCTCAACAAATTTCCACCTTTTGCTATACAAAAAACAAAACAAAACAAAACAAAAACAAAATAAAACCTCCCCTTGACCTCTGTTTACCAAATGCACTAAGCATCTTTGCTCCCATACATTCTTCTAACGGCAACTGTTACCCTTCTTCAATAAATGTATATCTGTCTCTCTTCTGTCTGATGTTCACTCTAAGAATAGAAATCAGTGAATCCTTGGATCCTCTATAATACTGTGCACAAAATTAGTGCTCAATACATATGTAACAGGAAAAGAATCGATGAATGATGTAATGATGCACGGCAATGCTACATACATTATCAACTTTATAAATAATCTCTTATCTTATATTTCCCATACTTGACAGCTCTCAAACAACAATGGGCAGGGACACAATGTCGATAATGAAATGCTGAATTACTAGTAGCTAATCCAGTTGTTTGTTGTTTTTTTCCTCCTGAATTTTTCTGTTCCAATTGGTGGTGCCACAGTCTGCTGCCGAGCTGGTATCCTCAAGTGTTCCCTCTGGTTGCTGTTTCACTGGCTGCAAAGGGGATTCCACCAAACCCCCTGTGCGTGTATTTGGGTTGTTAATGGAGCACTGAAGCATACTGAGCCAGCTTCTGGGAAGAAGTGCAGGACATGGAAGTTTTGAGAATGTTTATGTCTGAACATAAGCAGTCATGTTCTAGTTTCACAATCCTCGGTTGAAAATAACTTTGCTCCCTAATTTTTCAAGGTATGTATCACTCCTTTATGGATGCTGAGGAACTTCACACCATTTTTATTCTCAGTCTTTGTATATTGAATCTGGTTGTTGTTTTTTCCACTTTAAACTTTCAGAATATTTTCTTTATCTCCAATGTTTTGAATTTTCCATAATAATCCTCTGGTTTGGATCTCTTTATCATTGACTAGAGTGGGTCTATTTTGGCTCTTCCAATTTAGAGAATCCTATTCTTCAGTAATAGGATATTTTCTTGACATTTCCTTCCTATAAATTTCTCTTCTTTGTTCCTGTTACTCATTTTTCTAAAACTCCTATTAGTTAGATATTTTATTCACTGGATGAATCAGCTACTTTTTAACGATCTCCTCTCTCTTACTGTCCATGTATTTGGATTTTTGTTCTACTTTTAGGGAAATTTTCTACTTAATATTTGATCGTTTATTTCAACCATTATTTCATTATTAAAAAATTCTAAGGGCACTTTCTTGTTCTCTTTTCGTGTCCTTTTAAAATATCTTGTTCTTGTTTTGTGAATACAAAATATCTCTAAATAATTTTAGGTTTTATAAAATTTCACTTTATTTTCTGTTTTGTCTCAGTTTCTTTTGAGTTTCTTTCTTTTTGCTTACTTATTGTTTCTTTGGATCACTTTCAGACTAGGAGATTTTGCTTAAATATATGGTCATCCGAGACTGACCCTTTTTATTTATGAGAAACACACTAAAACATAGAGAAGGTGTGTTTCGTGAGTGAAGTTTGTCAAATGATGTTTCACTAGAGGGTGATCACAACATAAGGTAGATTTTCCATTGTGGTGTTTCAAATAGCCGTATCTGTTGTCCACACCACCCCTTTGGCATCCTGAGACCAGGATGCAGAAATGCATCACAGCTGGCGCTGAGACTCTCAGCTAACTTCCTCTTCTCACCCCTATAACACATCTCTGCCCTCTGCTATGCATGGGTATCCAAGGCAAGGTGTAAAGGGCAGGATGAAAGTTTAATTTGAAAAGAGAAAAGTTTCTGGGATATATGCACCCCTATGTTCATAGCAGCACAATTCATCATAGCTAAGATCTGGAAACAGCCTAAGTGCCCATCAGTAGATGAATGGATTAGAAAACTGTGGTACATCTACACGATGGAATACTATGCTGCTGTAAAAAAGAAGGAACTCATACCATTTGCAACAGCATGGACGGAACTGGAGAGCATTATGCAAAGTGAAATAAGCCAGTCAATGAAGGAAAAACACCACATGATCTCACTCACTCATGGATAATAAAGACCATTACAAACTTTTGAACAATAATAGATACAGAGGCAGAGCTGCCTCAAACTGATTGTCAAACTGCAGTGGGAAGGCCAGGGAGGGTTGGGGGACAGGAGGGAGGGGAGTAAGAGATCAACCGAAGGACTTGTATGCATCTATATAAGCATAACTAATGGACATAAGTCACTGGGGGGTAAGGGAGGGCAGGGGTTTGTCAAGGGTGGGGGGGATAAAAAGGGCACTTATGTAATACCCTTTGTAATACTTTTAGCAAAAATAAAAAAATAAAAAATAAATAAAAATAAAAAAATAAAAAAGAAAAGAGAAAAGTTTAATTCAAAATAACCTTAGCACAAGCACACATACTTAATACATAGAACAATCAGAAATGTCAGCACAATATTAAAGCCCAAACACCTCTGCTGATATCCTGCAAATCCTTAAAAAATTGCCATGAAACCCTCAGGTACCAATGACTATCCCTTTAAAAAAATCAACACTATAGATTTTTTTCTACAACAAAAATAAGTTGCTCCAAATTTTTACTTTGATAATCCTTATCCCAGTCTACCTGACATTTATTTCAAAAAACCAAATAGCACAGTCACTACAAGGTCATACCTGACGTTATTCTAGCCTGAAACCTGCTTATTGGGAACATTTTTAGGTTCAAATGGCTAGTTAGTGACCTATTTTAAAGTCTCACCTTATTCAAGCTTCTAATTTTTAAAGAGAGCTCACCTAAAGTGTTGTCACTTGCCACTAAAGAGAGTAGAAATACAGAGTGAATCATTACAGAAATATACAATCCATTTTGGAGCAGAGGGGCAGTAAGACCAGGGAAAACTAGTATCTGAAGCCCATGAGAAAGGCCGGATGAAAATAAATCTGATGCAGAACCTAAAATATGACACAAACGGAAAGGAACATTAAGGATGCACCGCTACTCTTTACAAAGAACAAACAATAAAACCAAGAAATACACAGTTAATAGTTGATACGCTTTTCCAATACAACTGAACCACACATTTTGTTGTTGTTAATCCTTACTCAAGGATATTTTTCCATTGATTTTTTTTTTTGAAAGAGAGAGTGGAAGGGAAGGGGGAAAGACACACAGAGAGAAACATTGATGTGGGAGAGACACATCAATTGGTTGCCTCCTGCATGTGCCCTGACCAGGGCCAGGGATCGAGCCTGCAACCAAAGTACATTCCCTTGACCAGACTTGAATGTAGGACCCTTCAGTCCGTGGGCCGATGCTCTATCCACTGAGCAAAACCATCTAGGGCTGAACCACACATTGGATAAGAGCTGCTATTTACAGTGCACAAATTCAGCTACTTCCAAAGTGGTTGAGCTAGACAGATAGGCAGTTGAACACAAACATAATAGAAGAGATTTTAAGATCTTATTGTCCTTTTCCCCCAATTACTCACCATTTTAACAAAATACATCTTTTTTTTCAGTACTATTTACTTAAAATTAGCTTTCATTACACTGCTCAGGAATTTTACATTACATGGCCTCATCCCTATTTTAGTTTTGTTTTCTCACTTTGAGTAAATAGTGAATGTGAAAATGAGATTTCTGGCAGGCATAATGTCTTTGCCTGAACTATAGAAGGGACGTCTTAAATAGTGCTCTCTTTACTGCTTTCATTCTCAAGAAAAAGACACTCACTCACAGCCATGGTGATAGTGTCAGACACAGAGAACGGAGTACCTGTACAGGGACACATACCACTGAGACCTTCCCTTTCCTTTGGGCTTAGACACTTTATTCCAAGCTCTCCTACTTACCAGCTGCATGATACCGGGGAAAGTTACTTGGCTTTCCTACACTTCATATTTGTAAAATGGATAAAACAAGTCCTATAGGGTTGTTGTGAAGAGTTATATCACATAAAAACGGACAATACTTAGCCATGATGAGCACCCGGGTCATGTGTAAGAAACAGTGGTTATGATGCTGAGCCTTAGCCGTTGCAGGCAGGGATTTCATCATCTTCATTTTGCATCCCACACACTGATCAGAATGCTTATCTAAAAGTACAGACCTGCCACTTCTGGCTCCAGGTACGTATCTCCATACATCCCTGTGCCCCTTGACCAATGCAAAGACAGAGCAGGCAGGGAGAGCCACGGAGTTGACTGGGGCAATGTGACTTACCCTTATCTACGTCCCAGAATGAGCCAATATATCAAGGCTATCTGTTGGCTCTCTCTATAGACAGATAAAAGGACTCTCAAGGTTTCTTTGCCAATTCAACAGCATGCATGTGCCAGGTGGTGAGCTAGTTTCTGGCACCAAGTTCACACACTAGAACTGGAAGAGGAATGTATAAACAATTGCCATACCACGGGATCTTAGCAGTGAGAGACATGCTTGAACAAAATGATTTCACAGAAGAGCGAGTGACCCTCTCAGGACAGTGAGAGAAGCATCAGAGAGAGGGTGATGTTTGTAGTCTCTTCTGAAGGGTGAGAGGCCTCTTGTGGTTTCCTGGGTTGCCAGGGCTGTGACCCTGGTTCACATTTATGACCGTGTCCTTAGCATCTCGTTTCAGGTCACCCTTTCTATCTACCCTCTCCCAGGGTCATGTTTCTTCCTTCCTTCCAGCTTCCAAACTTGACCTCTTCACTCTGAAAACCAACTATGAATTCTTGACACCTGTATCTCAGGTTTCAATGATGGTTCTGGTGTCCTGTTGTCCCCCGGTGAATGGCTGTCTCATCTCTGCCATAAGAGTATCTATTGACAAGGCCAGAATTTTCTTCAGAAAAATGGATGTGAGTGTGTTCCAAAAGCAATGCTGGCCCCAAAGTGTAGCCACAGAGAGCACAGCGGTCACTACTGTTACACAACTAGGTCGCTTGAGTCATAAATGATCGTTCCAGAAGTTGCCAGTATTACTCTCTCTCTTGTCCCCAGCCCCAAGCTTGGTCTCCAATAATCCATAGGAGGCACTTCCATCCACACACACCATGTCACACTGCCTCGCCTCAGGAGATGTGTCAAGCTCCCAGGGAAAGCTGCTCCGGCCCAGCCTGGCCTGCACAGAGCTGTAGAGCCTTCCAATCAGATCTGGCTTTTGCCTGAGCCTGAAACACAGGCCTCCCTTCTCCCCAAGTCCACAGCCACCCACTGTCTCCTGGCCGAGGCTCCAACTCCCAGGAGCTCTGGGATCCGAGCTTCCTGAGGAGAGAAAGAGACAGTCTGAAGGAAACTAGATAGGGTTCCTAAGTGATCATTCTGTTCAAATGAAATCTGAGCTTCCTGAAACTTCAAAGATAAAACTTCTGATAATGTAAACAACAAGATAGGAACTTGTACGAAGAGCAGAGTTTATCTTTCATATATTCAGAGTGTTACAGGTAAAGTATTAAGAATATAATGAAGCAAAAAAAATTGCAAGAAATGTATTTGAGAGATCTGGAAATCATATAGGAATGCCTCCAAGCATTAGAAGTTAGAGGCATTTTGAGGCACGACTGAAAGGAAATGGAATTGATTTGAATTGGGGCGGGAACGGCAATGCCTAATCGGATTTGCAAAGAGGAGGAATAGAGATATGTCCTCCTCGCTATTATTTTAGTCTAATGGAAAACATTCACTTTGAAGCTATTTTTAAAAAACATCTAGGACTTGAATGTAAGACAAGCAAAGAAAAAGAGAAGCAAACAGCGATGGCAAGTTTTTGTCTGGGAAAATTTAAAACACAGTAATAATCCAAAGCCACGTGATCATGAATAAACACAAGCATTAGACTGGATTTGCTCTCCTGTGATATCGCTTCACAGCAGCTCCTCCTGCCCTCCCATCATTGACTATTCTGTTCCATGTCTTCTTGTACTTCCCACGTATACACTCTGCATCAGCTTTTCCCTGGAGGCTAGTCAACCTGAACTACTTATTAAGAGCTTCCCTGCACTCCTTGGTAGATTACAAGTGTATAAAACACTTCTCTTTATAGCAAGATGTTCTTATGTTTAGAATAGCACCCCCCTCATTCTGATGTGTAACGCAGTAAAGAAAGCACCCGGCAGCACTTCTCATTCAGACTTGTCAGTTTACTCAAAAGGAACACATCCAAGATGCTCCGTCGTGTATCCAAAAGAAGGAGCAACATAAATTAATTTGCCACTATTCTTGCAGCGAAGAAAACCACTATTTTTAAAAAAACAGTAAGGGTTGCCCTGCTGGTGTGGTTCAGTGGGTTGGGTGTCATCCCAAGCAGGAGGAGGTTGCCAGTTGGTTGTCCTGTCCAGGACACATGCCCGGGTTTGCAGGCTGGATCCCAGGTAGGGGGCATGCAGGGGGCAGCCAATCGATGTTTTACTCTCACATCAATGTTTCTCTCTCTCTCTCTCTCTCTCTCTCGCTCTCTCTCTCTCTCTCTCCCTCCCCCTCTCTCTCTAAAAATTAATAAACTATCCTTAAAACAACAAAAAACAAAACAACAGTAAAGATTGCCAGCAAAATTCAGCTTCTCGTGCTCCAGAAAATACTCTTTGAATTTAACAGAGATGACACCTAGTATATTTATATTATGGTTACCCCAAACAGCAGCTGAAAAGACTTTAAAGATATTCCTTTAATGGCAGAGACACCTCTGAACTGTCCACAACAATACCATTTTTTGGATTGGGAAAGATCTTGTCCTATTTCTTTCTTTTTTAAAAAACATATTTTTATTGATTTCAGAGAGGAAGGGAGAGGGAGAGATAGAAACATCAATGATGAGAGAGAATCATTGATTGGCTGCCTCCTGGACACCCCCTACTGGGGATCAAGCACGCAACCCAGGCACGTGCCCTTGACTGGAATCGAACCTGAGACCCTTCAGTCCACAGGCTGATGCTCTATCCACCAAGTCAAACCAGGTAGGGCCTATGTCCTATTTCTTTCAAATTCTTTTCATACTGATACAATGCATAAAACATGAGAAAACCCATCAAATATTTCCATGGTTAAAAGAGATGTTCTCTGAAGGTAATTCACTACCTAGGGTGAAATCTATGAGAGCTGCACATATTCTCGGATGCTTCCAAATGCTTATATGTTTTATTGTTTCGGCAACAGAAGGGGCATATCATACCTCTTGCTATACATTTTCAGACATCACTTTCTGCTACTGTAGCATTTAAATATCCCACTAGTGAATGTTACTTTTCACCTTAACTGAGAAAAAAATTTTTTTTCACTCAAGCTAGGGAAATCAATGGGCCCATAACATTTTACGGAAAATAACAAGTGTTCAAAAACTCGAGTTGAATGATTAAATGAGGAATGGATGCATGAAGTCGATAACTTTGCCTTCTATGCCATCATGCTGCTTTGTATTTCTTACCTCTACAATCACTTAGTGTTTTTTGAGTAAAAGTGTTCACTGCACGTGCTTGGGGAGAAGGCAGAGAAAACTGATGTGCACAACTCAAGGTGGAAAAACGCTGAGGCGGGATACCATGGCTCAGGCTTCCATCGCAGTGGGAAGTGAACAAAGCCTCCTAGATACTTAAAGGGAGGAATCTTGGTGAAATATGACGGTTAAGACAGGTAGTGACAGAGTGGTCAGGCTGACCAACCAGACAGCTCTGGAAACTGAGGCATGCACAAAGGGGGGTAGAAGCATGAGTGACAAATGTCCATGCTTCTGACATCATCATGGCAGCAGGAAGCCTGAAACCAAAAGTAGCAATGTAAGAAACCCTCGAAACTCTGTGGTGTTGTTTTTTTAAATCATGTTGCTTCTCTCCCTGTCCCACCCAGAGATTAGTGCTTTGAAATGTGTACACTAAGATACATGTGTACACATTTAAGATATAAAAAAGATATAAGATATAAAAAGCCATCTTTACAGAACAGTACAGGGGTTAAAAGCAGAGGCTTTGAAATCAGCAGACTTGGGCGTGAATCTTAGTTCTTCCTTCCAGTTGTGACGTTAAGGAAGCTAAAAGAGGAATGAGAACAATCATGTCTGTCACAGCATTATAAAGATGATAGGAGATCATAGAAATAAAGTGTTTGGTACCATGAATGCCTCAACAAATGGTTATTATTAATAATGAAGGAATTCACAAAGCTTCACACAAGCAACGATTATTAGAAAAATCCACTGCTAATCTAGAGATTAAGGCAAAATGTCAATGGAGGGAAAAATAATATGAAGTCATATGTATGAAGCAGTGGGAAACATCCTACCCAAGAGAGCCTGCTGCCCCAATCCCTCAAAAATATCTGCTCTATACTTATACCAGTTACAGAATCATTGCTGTTAATGTGCTTGCCTTTTCAATTCTACCTGTGTCCTTACTGATTTTGATCATTTACAGACCAGCATGAATTGCATGGATCAGACAACCAGTGAAGAAGTATGCAACTGAGTCGTCAAGATAAAGAAATGGAGATTTGATTGGAAAAAGAGGCAGAACAGCTGACTAATTAGGGAGCCTGGAACACTTGGCAAAAAGGAGAACCCAGAAGAGGTGCAGAAACAGTGGATGCAGGCCTTCCAAATGCAGCCTTAAGTATTGTCTTAGGAGGATGGGAGAAGAATAAATCAAGAAGGGAGCTGAGTAACATTCCATTGTATGTAGGTAACACAGCATTTTTATCCACTCATCATTGATGGACACTTGGGTTACTTTCATATCCTGGCTGTCCTATCTAATAATAGACAAACATGGTAATTAACCGTACCTCCGACACACTTCCCATTGGCTAATCAGGGCGATATGCAAATTAACTGCCAACCAAGATGGCGGCCGGCAGCCAGGCAGCTGAAGTGAACAGGAGGCTTGCTTGCTCCAGTGATGGAGGAAGCCAAGGTTCCCCGCTTGCCGCTGCCGGCCTCTGAGCTGCACTCTAAGAAACAATGTTGCAATTATAGAAGCTAAACAAACCCCAGAAACCTGCTTTCAGCCAGCCGGGCCTCAGAGCTGGAGCTGCAAAAGTGTTTCAATTATAGAAGCCAAACAAACCCAGATACCTGCTTTCAGCAGCCGAGGTCTCAGCGCTGGAGCCGAGCCTCAGAGCTAAAGCTGGCTCTCAGTTCCAGTGACAGCCATAGAAGGTAAATAAATCCCAGAATAAAAGAAAAAAAAAAGAAAAAAAGGAGAGGTTGGGAGCTTCAGTCACCTGCCAGCCTGAAAACGGCCCTCAGCCCCTCACCCAGACTGGCCAGGCACCCCAGTGGAGACCCCCACTCTGAAGGGGGTGTGACCAGCTGCAAACAGCCATAATCCCCTCACCCACGCTGGCCAGGCACCCAAGTAGGACCCCCACCCTGATCAGGGACACCCTTCAGGGCAAACCAGCCGGCCCTCACCCGTGCACCAAGCCTCTATCCTATATAGTAAAAGGGTAATATGCAAACTGACCCTAACAGCAGAACGACTGGGAATGACTGGTCACTATGACACACATTGACCACCAGGGGGCAGACACTCAATGCAGGAGCTGCCCTCTGGTGGTCAGGGCGCTCTCACATGGGAGGAGCTCTGCTCAGCCACAAGTCAGGCTGAGGGCTGCCAGTACAGTGGTGGTGGTGGGAACCTCTCCTGCCTCCTCAGCAGCGCGAAGGATGTCTGACTGCAGCTTAGGTCTGCTCCCCGCTGGCAAGTGGACATCCTCCGAGGGCTGCTGGGCTGCCAGAGGGATGTCTGATTGCCAGCTTAGGCCCAATCCCCCGGGAAGCAGGCCTAAGCCAGCAGGTGGTCATCTCCTGAGGGGTCCCAGACTGCGAGAGGGCACAGGCTGGGCTGGAGGATTCCCCCCCCTCCCAAGTGCACAAATTTTTGTGTACCGGGCCTCTAGTCTATATATATAAAAGTGTAGTATGCAAATCGACTGGACAGCAGAAGGACCGGTTGGCTATGATGCACACTGACCACCAGGGGGCAGATGCTCAATGCAGGAGCTGACCCCAGCCTGCAGGCCCCAATAGCCCAATGGGGAACCAGGAACCAGGGGTGGGTAGAGGTGGATGCAGGTGGCGCCAGGGCCCCAATCTCCCCACCAGTCGCCCCACACACAAAGGGTGACTGGCAGTGGCGGAGCTGTGGGGCTGCCAGCTGATGGCAGTTGGAGAAGATTGGCCTTGATCGCAAGCCAGGCCTAGAGACCCTACTCATGCATGAATTTTGTGCGCTGGGCCTCTAGTTGTAAATAATGCTGCAATGACCATAGGGGTGCCTATATTCTTTGGAATTAGTATTTTGGGTTTCTTTGGATAAGAGCCCAGAAGTGGACTTGCTGGGTCATAAGGCAGTTCCATTTTTAATTTTTTGAGGAACCTGCATAATTTTATCCATAGGGGCTGCACCAATCTGCAGTCCCACCAACAGTGCATTAGAGTTCCCTTTCCTCCATATCCTCACCAACATTTGCCATTTGTGGATTTATTGATGATAGTCATTCTGACAGGTATGAGGTAATATCTCATTGTGGTTTTCATTTGCATCTCTCTGACAATTTGTGATGTTGAGCATCTTTTCATATGTCTATTGGACATCTGTATGTCCTCTTTGGAGAAGTATCTATTCAGGTCCACTGCCCATTTTTAAATTGAATTGTTTGGGGTGTTTTTGTTTTGTTTTGTTTTGTTTTGTGTTGTGTTGAGTAGTATGGGGGGAGAGGGGGTTGAGGGACTTGGGTGAAAGAGGTGAAGGGATTAAAAATACAAATTTGCAGTTAAAAAATAGTCGTGAGGATGTAAAGTACAACATAGGGATTATAGTCAATAATATTGCAATGACTATGTATGGTGCCAGGTTGGTACTGGAAATATTGAGGGAAAATATTTGTAAAGTAAATAATTTCCTAACCATTGTGCTCTATGCCTGAAACCAATACCAAATAATATTGAAAGTAAACTGTAATTGAAAATATAACTAACTAAAATAAATAAATAAGTAAAAGAAGAGGAAAATATGCTAAGTTAAAGTGCTGTTTTTTTCTTTGAGATCTTCCTGCATGTCTGAAAGATCGGGTTTTTTGTATTTCATTGAAAATTATTTTCTTAAACTGTTTGGGGTACAGACTGTGGGTTGCCAATTCCTTTTATATCCTTTCCTCATAAGGCCCATCTGAGTCATCACAATTTTCTCAAATAACCCTTCAAGACAAAGATATCTTTATTTCTGAGATCAATAGTGTGTAATACCAGAAGATTCATCAAAGTGTAGCAATGGTTATAATAAAACAACTTTCTACAGTGAGCCTTCACCACAACATGGCATGTATAAAATTCTCTACTCTGTCCTCTGTTTACATTTCCTTTAAAATACCATTGTTTTAAATCTCCCTCAGTAAGTATCTATATATATAAAAGGCTAATAGGCAAAGTGTCCCCTTGGGAGTTCAATCGCTCGCTATGACATGCGCTGACCACCAGGAGGCGGTACGAACCAAGGAATGCTTTGGCCGGCAGCCGGCAGCTGGGGAAGGGAGGACTCAGCCGGCAGTTGGAAGGCCCCGATTGGCCCTGATCACTGGCCAGGGCTAGGGACCCTACCCATGCATGAATTTCATGCACCAGGCCTCTAGTGTTTTTATAAAAAAGGTACATTGCTATTTTTGATGCAAGTGGTCTGCAAGAATTCTAAGCAGCTTTGGGATCAATCCCATCCAACACTCCACCTCTTAGATGTCCCATTTTCTTTTTATGGTTCAAATATGTTTTTATTGATTTCTAGAGAAAGGGGAAGGGAGAGGGACAGAGACATAGAAACATCAACACAATAAGAGAGAAACATCATCAATTGACTGCCTCCTGCACGCCTCCTATTGGGACTCGGGTCCGAAACCCAGGTATGTGCCCTGACAGGGAATCGAACCATGACCTCTTGGTTCCTGGATCAATGCTCAACCACTGAGCCACACTGGCTGGGCTGTCCCATTTTTTTAAATGACTAAAATCCAATATCTGTCTCCAAAAAATGTATAACTATGCTTATCCCACACCTGCAGGACCTGACAGGCAACACCTGACAAGATGAGAACAGAGGAGAGACAGGTCTTATTTATTTTTCTCATTAGGGTCACAGCCCAGCTTGTTTTTGGCCAATGCCTATTTCTATGCACCTTAACCCATGGCTTCATCCTCTGTTTCAGAAGAGAAACAACATATTTTTTCTAAGCATTTGAATCTTAAAATAGCTAAAGGTACTTAAATAAGAGATAATCAGTTTATGAAAATAAAAGCCATCAGAGAACATTTCACTCCAGTCCTCCACACCCTAGAAAAGAGATTATTATTATTTTTTTAAAAATAAGGGTGATCTTTTCATGTAAGAGTCAACTCTCATGACATTTAGGCTATCTTTCACTTTTAAAATAGATTGACTTTCAGAGAGATAAATCCCAAAAAGCTACATATTAAAAAACCAAAAACATAAACAATATATTCTCCCCCAAATCCAATAGAGTACATAAAATCCAAGGAGATGGGAGGAAATCTGAAATATATATATGCTTAAGAAAAGAGTTCTAATAATCTCTAAATAAAAGACAAATATCTTAATGCAAGTGATTTATACAAAAGGCTATTCATAACAAAAAATATAAGTAATAATAATAAATACAGCTGTAAATGTTAAACCCCATTATGTATTAATAAATGTTAACTAAATACAAACTAAGAGTGTGTTTTCATTATTTTACTTTTTTTTGCGTCTTACATATCTAACGGCAAGGATATCTAATTACATATCCAATGGCACCATTTACAGGAGCACCCACTGGGATCTGCTTTCCAGAGGACAATTTGACAAAAGGAATCAACAGCCTTAGCCATATGTATATCTTTGTGGCAGAACATTTTGTTCCTTTAATTTATTCTAAAATAGTAATTAGGCAGTAGGAAGTAGGACTTGGAAGTCAGATAGTCCTGGATCTGAATCTCATGTTAACCAAACATTTATTAGTCCTGTGTATGTGACAAAGCTACTTAACACTTTCTTATTTAATCTTCTAACTCTTCTAAAGAAGACTTATAAGTCTTGATTTCCTCAGTCAGTTCCTAAATGAGGATTAAGAAGGATACTTGCCTATTAAGATTTTATAGCCCTAGCCAGTTTGGATTAGTGGATAGAGCATCGGCCTGCAGACTGAAGAGTCCCAGGTTCAATTCCGGTCAAGGGCACAAGCCCAGGTTGCCAGCTCAATCCACAGTAGGGGGCATGCAGGAGGCAGCCAATCAATAATTCTCTCTCATCATTGATGTTTCTATCTCTTTCTCCCTCTCCCTTCCTTTCTGAAATCAATAAAAATATATTTTTAAAAAGATTATATTTAGTGGAAAAAAACATATGTAAAATATTAGCATACTATCTGGCACCTGACAAATATTCAGAAAATATTAGCCATCCTTAAACAGCTAATTTGATAAGGGAACAGATACAGAAGTATGTGGATGTTCATTAATACATTGTAAATAACAGCAATAAACTGGTCGCACATTGTTTAATGGAATACTATTTGACAGTGATTGTTAATTGCTCCATTCTCCTCCACTTCTTCTACAGTAACGAGTATTTAGCTGGACACCTGGCTATCCAGGGTATCCTCAAAATTGTCTAGTTTTCCTTGTGGACATGTGGATAAATTCTGGCAAACTGTTAAGTACAACTTCAGCTTTCTAACTTTAATGAGACATGAAAGCGTAGGCCATGCCATTCCCCTATTCACCCTTCCCATTGACATAGTTGTGAGTCAGCAGGGACACACGGCAAAGAGGATAATACCCCAGAGATGGTGGAACAACAAGATGAAAGGACTCCGGGTTTTGACACTTTTGAGTGCAGACTATCACCTTTGACTTTGCAGGAGAACGCTCCATCAATCTAGACTAACAAGCAAAAGAGAAATAAACTTGATTCTGACTTGAGACACAGTCATTTGAGGTTTCAACATGTGATCAAGCCGTATCCTAACTAAATCAGCAATTTAAAATCACAATGTTTCATGACATTTCAAATTATTTACTATATTTTAAATTCAAAAGTCTGATCAGCCCTAACCGGTTTGGCTCAGTGGATAGAGCGTCGGCCTGCGGACTGAAGAGTCCCAGGTTCGATTCCGGTCAAGGGCATGTACCTTGGTTGCGGGCACATCCACAGTAGGTATGCAGGAGGCAGCTGATCGATGTTTCTCTCTCATCGATGTTTCTAACTCTCTATCCCTCTCCCTTCCTCTCTGTAAAAAAAACCAATAATATATATATATATATATATATATATATTTTTTTTTTTTTTTTAAAGTCTAATCAGTAAGCCATTTGTACAGGGCAATCTTTGTTAAAAATATTTTTTTTCTCTCTTTTTCCCCCTCCCTCCCTGTGTGTGTACATACTTAGAAAAATTTCAGGGAAGAGGTAAACTAAAATGTTAAAAATATTTATTTCTTATGGAATTTGGGGTTGAATTTCTCAATATCTGCAATGACAATCTTATAAGCGTGAAAAAGATTTTTCCAAAACACAAGGAGAACCACTATCATGCAGGAAATGCTATCTATACACATTTTTAAGTGTTAAATTATTATTATCTTTATTTGGGAAATCCCCAATGTTTTATCAGAAATATTACAATGCTTTCTTTTGAGTCACTGCATGTGCCCTGGCTGGGTGGCTCGGTTGGAGTGTCGTCCCATACAGCAAAATGTTGCAAGTTCAAGGCCCAGTCAGGGCACATACTTAGGTTGCGGGTTCAATCTCTGGTCCAGGTGTGTACGGGAGGCAACTGATTGATGTTTCTCTTTCACACAGATATTCTCTCTCTCTCTCAAATAAATGAACATATACTCCAGTGAAGTTTAAAAAAAAAATACACGGCATGAAATACATGCGCACACACGCACACACACACACACACACACACACACATACATGTGTACATTTATGAGAAATCTTGCAGAACTCTAAGATATATCAGGCAGAATGACTTTATCCTTTAAATAGTAAAATAGAAAAGCCAAATTTAATACTTTTGGAGTATTCATGCTAAATATTACAGTGGAAAATACATAATTTGAAATGCATTTAATCATTTTTGACTATGAAGAGAGAGCCACAATCGATACATTCTGTAGTTCTGGTGTCTCCACCAATCAGAAGTCTGTTTCCCTTCCTTTTACCAGGCAGGCACTGGGTTTTGATGAAACCAGGATACAGCTCCACTCTCACCACACCTGCCTTCTTTCTGCAGCCCTTAAATATGCCAGTTCTGGCAGAAAATGAGGCCCTTTACACTATTTTTTTCCAGTAACACTAAGTGCCATCATATAAAAAAGCAGAGCCCATGTATTTTGTAGGAAAAAAAGGTTGTGATAAAAAATTTAGGTCATCCAGGTTTTGATAGTGAAGATGAAAAAGACTTTAACGTTTATGTCTTGATACATAAAACAAGTCACCTAAGTCTCCTTTAAATAAATACTTCAAGGAGGAATCCAAGAATGATAAAATTATGATATATAACAACCACTGTAAGCTCTAAGGCATAAAAAGTAATCCAGATGTATCTCACAGAGCTGGCTGCTGAACCAATTATCAATGGCCAAAGAAAGTGTAAAAAATAGTAACTTAATAACAGTGTTCTATATTTAAAATAACAGATCCATATTTACAACACCAAGTAATAGTAACAGAGAAGTTAGAGAAAGCTGGTTGGCAGAAAGAAAGAAGGCTATTGGTGGGTAATGTATCTCATGGCTGCTATTGTGAAAGACTAAAAGGAACTTCTCTCTTAACAGTTTTAAAGCATCCTACTACTTAAAATCAAATAGAAATTAAAAATATAACCCAGGAAAAGATAAATGCAAACAGTGCATAAGGCAAAAACCAGAGCGTATGTAAAACAATTAAGATGCAAAAATAATAAATTGAAATAACACAAGATGAAGGGAAAATGTTGAAAAAATACACTGAGATTTCAGATAAAGCTAAAAACTGACCGTATGATGATTACAGGGGTCATTTAATGAAAAGTTATATGAAATGTCAAAAATAAAAAGACAGCTTAAAACATCTATGACAATGCAAACTAAAGAAAGACATAATGATATCACCCAAAATAGAATTCAAACAAAATCAAGCAAAAGGGGCGGGGGCATATTTTTAGTTATTTATTCATTCAACAAATATTTACTGAGCACTATTCTGTGCCAGACACTGTGCTGGGGTGTGGAGCTAGTGAGTGAATAAACCCACAAACCCTCATTGCATTAGGTTCTAATAGAGATAGAGAATAACATAATTTAAAAATGCATATAAGTGATAAGTACTAAAAAAGAAGGTAAATAGAGGGGGATAGAAGGCACTTGGGGGAGAGAGATGGTCACAATTTCAATATGGTGTCCAGGAAAGTCCACAATAAAAAATGTATATTGAACAAAAATCTAAGGGGATGATGGGTGGATTATAAAGGGTTATAGAAGAAGGGTATTTCAAATGGAGGGAAGAGCAAAAACACAGCCTGGAGGAGAATGAGCCTGGATGACTGAGGATTAGCAAGGAGCCCAGTGAGGCTGGGGCAGGAGGAGTGAGGGCAGGGGAGGCAGTTAGTGAAGTGCATTTGACCCTTGTACAATGTCGGGGGTTAGGGGCACCGACAGCTACACAATTAAAACCTGGCATATACATTTTGACTCCTTCAAGCTAAACTGCTCAAAGGAAGCCAGACCAGTCAGGGCTTGAGGAAAAATGTAGAGCTTTTGCCTTTTATTGTGAGTGGGACGGGAAATTGAGGAAATGCATGATCTAACTTACATTTGAACAAGATCACCCAGGTGATTCGTGAGGCAAAGCAGGGACACCCATGGGAAGCTGGAGCAATAATCCAAGTAAGAGAGGATGGAAGCTCCAACAGACGGTAGCAGTGGTTGCAGAACATAAGAAAATGCAAGCTAGGAGATGTTTGCTGATAGAGTAAATGTGGGTTGTGAGAGAGAAGGAAGAGTCAAAGATGACTTCAAGAATTTTGACCTGAGCAACATGAAGAGTGAAGTTATTTACTTAGATAAAGAAGACACAGAGTTTGGAATCTAGGAGGGAAAGCAGGGAAGCTTGGGGGTGGGAGGTAATTAACCAAGGACCTTGTATGCATATATGCATGGCCCATGGACACAGACAACGAGGTGGTGAGGGCCTGGGGCGGGGTGGGGGGGAGGTGAGGGGGCTGGAGGAGGTCAATGGGGGGAAAGGGGACATATGTGATACTTTCAACAATAAAGGATTATTAAAAAAAGAGAGAGAGAGAGACACTGGAAGTTAGGAATGGGGTTGGAGGAAGAGCAGACCAATTTTGGACCCATCAAATTTGAAAGGTATATTAAATACCTAAGTAGGCAGTTGCATATATCGCTCTAAAGTTCATATAAGAGTCTAGTCTAGAGATATACATTTGGGAGTTCTCTACGTCGAGAATATAGGGATGACAAAACCATGCAAGTAGTGTAGACAGAAAAGAGAAGTGGCCTAAGGACTGAGTCATGGGGAGGCCAGTGTTTAGAAGTTGGGAGATGAGAAGGAACCAGCAAAAGTGCTTGAGGGAGCCGGTGACGTCGGTGGCCAGTGGGACAGCCGGGAGAACCAGGCCAAGCGTGGCGTTCTGAGTCACATGAACAAAGCCGTGCCAAACAGACAAAGTGATAATTTTCAAAAGCTGCTGGTCGATCAGCAAAATGAGGACCAAGGACGTTGCCCATTGGGTGTAGCAATCTTGAGGGCACTGGTGAGATTGATGAGGGCAGTTTTTCGGAGGGGTGGAAACAGAACCCCGTTTAGAGTGGGTTCAGAGGCAAACAGGAGGAGAGCACATGGAGATGATGAATTCAGAAAACACTTCCCAAAGGTTTGGCTGGAAAGGGAAAGAGAGAAATGGGGCAGAAGGCGAGAGGATTTCTTTTTAATGGTAGAACCAACAGCATGACAAGAAACACTCGTTATTTTAACATTTAATAAGAAACACTCATTAAATGAACATCTGCTGATTAATTTGTATTATCATATGTTAAGCTAATAACTGGAAAGAAAGCATTGCTTCAGTTATGAATAGATATAACACAAAAACTAAAATTCTGCTGTTAAAGATGTCAGCGTTAGCTGTAAGCATTCACACAGAGCCTCCTGCTTCAGGATGGAAGTCCTTCCAAAGTCACACACAGAACTCTCACCCACATTTCCCAATATTACATTGTCCCTTCTGCTTTTGCAAATAGATAATTTATTATCAAAAATTTCTGAAGTCATAACAAGCTTTTCTGAAAACATAGGCCACACATAACTTTATGATTAATATTACCACCAAAGGACCACAACCATAATGGCTGAATTTTTCTGTAAGGCTCCGTGTAATGAATGATTAACTCATTAACTAAAATCACAAAAACCTCTTATTTTGAATGAAGAATTCATTAATTAAAATCACAAAAGCCTCTTTAAAAAGCAGGATGAAAATATTGCGTCTCTTAAAAATTAATGTTAAATTAACCCAATTCTTCTCTGTGCTCATAATTTTAAAACTTTGATCATCTAATTCATTCCCTATATAACTGTTTTAAAACCTAGTTTCCCAAAGTAGGTCCAATAGGAACGTTAATCATTGCTTAAATCTATTTGCTAATTCTGCATCAGACCAAATACCACTGCTTTTATTATATAAAAAATAGCTTTTTGAACTTTTAATAACCTAATATTCTATCAAGCATCACTATTTCAACAAGTACTCTCTTTTTCAGTGTATTTTAATTAAATATCTGAGCATTGTAATTCTTTTCCTCTTAATTTTGTATTTCTTAAATTATAATGCCTACATTTTGTTCTGGGCATATTTAACATTTCAAAATAATTTCTTAAATAATCTATTACTAAATAATAGTATAATTGACATTAAGTTAAAAAGAATGACTAATTTTTTCAATATGAGTGATTGCGTATTTTAGAGGGTCCTTTATTCTAGTATAACCAGGACAAGTTTTCCTCAATTCAACTTCCTTTCTTGGTTATTTGCAGAATTGGGAAGTTACAGAGGTCTGCAAATAATTTCTATTTGCCTATTAATCTCATATATATTTAAACTCTTTTTATTGACTAGAATACTGACTTCTATAATATTTCACTGAACATTTGCCTCATCTTGATAGACTTGATTTTAGCAATCTGTTTTTTCATAATCTCTTCATATTTTACATATCTTATTGTGAGCCATCCAGCTACACTGTAAACCAGTTCAGAAGCCCAAAGAGAAGAAACTAAGGTTTTTGTCACAAAACTTGGTTTTAGAATGTCCCTCACAGACCTCCAAGGAGGGCCAGGCATAATTCTGCTATTCTCACATTTTTTGAGATTTTAAGTATCAAGAACACTGGCTCTCTTTTCCAAGTAAAATAGCTTTTACGCTACAAATCTAAAACTTAGGCTGTTCAAAATTTTAAAGCACTGGACACATGATAAAATGCAGACAATAAAGCTATTGACAGCAACAGGTAACCAGTGGCTATAAAATTTACAGTGCTTTCTCCACACTTGAATCGAACAGGATCTCACGTATCTCAGATCTTGTTCTTGGTTTAAAAAAAAGGATAAAAAGAACTGAGAGAAATGCTCTTGGCTGGCCCTGCAGGGATGAGGAGGTGTTAGTGACAAGGATCCGGTATCTTTTTGTTTCATTAAAACCCTGGTTTGACAGGAAGCATAGGGAAAACTTAGCCACAGAAATGGCGCATCCGCTGTGCAGGCCAACAAGCAGAGTCTCCCACCACTACTTAGAATAAAGAAACTTATAGTCCTCTTTCTCTCATGTTTCTGGCCACAGTCATCTTTCTTCCCTTCTTCTGCATTCACTATTGTACTCTATTCCAATCGCTTAATTTTCTTTCTTAAAAGCCTGAATGCCAAGAGGAAAAGCCCTTAGAAAGTGGTCCATGAGAGTATGCCAATTCAGTTCAAAATCTATATAGACTCTTGGGTCTGTTAAAATGAGAATGTGATTTGATTGACCTACTTTTAGTTTACTTTTTTTAAAATAAGAGGGTGAACTGAATTCTAATTCTGAATGCTGGAAATGTGATCCTAAGTTCCTTACTCTGCTAAGGAGTGTGCTGAATGAGATGAGGTGGGGGCGATATTTCACATTTGACGAGATAGATCCTATTGAATTTTCTGTTCTTAAAGTGACTGGTTTGGCAGGAATTACATCCCTTGATTTATGTCACAAGTACTAATGGAGCACCTACTTTACCCGTCAGGGGTCTTTACAGACCAGGGCTTGTTGTAACAAGACCCTTTCAAGGAAGAGAGCTATGGATACAACATGAGTGATGTTTCCCTCTCTGGGGCAGGGAAACGTGATGTGTTAGAGAAGGTTTCACAGTGTGTGTAAGAGAGAACTAGGAATGCAACGGGCCACCGTCTCCAAAGGAAAAGGAAAAGCTTGAGCCAAAGTGAAGGGGCACAGGAGTGGGGGGTCAGGTCAAGTTGGACAAGTAGCCTGAGATCAGGTTTGAAGCACCTCGAATGCTCTAGTAAGAGCATCCTATGATATTAAGAGTGACATGAATTGACAGTCCTTTCCAATAATGAGTAAAAGCAAAACAAAATCCCATCTAATATTTTCTAGTTTCCACGGATGGAGACCTTATTCCTCTATTGTGTTTCATTATTGAAGTTGGTTTTTGATGAGTTTCTTTTTGAGAATTACAGAAACACACTATGTAAAAGGAAAAGCATACCAACATTTGTTGCTACAAACTTGCATAAAACTTTTTAACCTTGGCCTTAGACAAGCAATACTTTGTGCTAAGTCACTAATGACTATAGCATGTTTATTGAACTTTTTACATTATGGGAAGAGAACAGGTTGGTTTCCTAGGTTAACAAGATTTCCTAGGTTAATAGGGAATGGATGTGTTACTATTTTCATGGCTCTGTGTGTGGGTGTGTGGGTGTATGTATGTAAGTGAATGACATTTAGTGCAATGGAACTCTCCAGCTGTGTTTTGATCAACGAATAGGTGTGTATTTGGGATTTATAGATGACCGAGCAATAAGATATGTAAAATGCAAAAAACTCTTCATATAAAGATCTTGAGAGGTCCAATCAGTGGAAACACACACTCCAGCCTACAAATCCTAACTGGGATAAATGTGAACACATTTTCTCACTGAAACGGCATCGTCTGGCATGTTGGTCGATAGCAGAAGGCAATGAACAAGCACAATCACTTCCACACAAAAGTCTGTATCAATCTTTTCTTGAACTATTTTCAGGATTTTCTCCAATAACGCAATCACCCAAACAAATCTCCAGAAGACTGTGTGCTGTAGTCGCAAAGCCTCACATTTAGAAAGCCAGCACTCCCCATGGCTCATAATGGAAAACTCACGGCATGAGGTGACCTTCTGTCATCATTTAGAGAAAACCCAACCCGTCTCAGGTAAAAGGATTTATGCACCATAACCATTACCAGAGTGATTATTTGGCTAAATATCACCTTCCTTTGCCTGAATGCCATTGAGTCTGATGCATCTTCACAGCTCATCATGCTTGTAAAAATGCACTAGTTGTTTTATTTTTTTAAAATGGCAGATGCTGTAGGATTCTAATTCCAAAATGTGGAGCAGGGGGAGGAGGAGGAGAAGGAGAAGGATGGGGAGGAGGAGGAGAAAGAGAAGGAGGAGGAGAGAGTGCTGCCATCTTGAAAAGCTCCCATCAAACAGGGAACTGGAATATTTTCTTTTTTTTTAAAAAAAAAAGATGGCTATTTTTTCATTTCAGGGAATGGAGGGGTTAGTATAAATTTTTGAATAAATTACCTAGGAACAAGGAAGCATCTTGTGTTTTCTTGATTTCTTCTGCCAAGAATACTAAATAGCTAAAATGTAATGAAAGATAAGGAAGAATATAAGTTGGAATCACAGGCAAGAGGGATACTCTCTTGTGGGATGGATGATGCCCAGATTGTACTGCATCTTAAAGGATATACTAGTAAAGGCAACATGTTCTAGCCATTCTTGACTAATTAAAATTTATTTCATTATCTGTGCTTCTTCCCGTAAATCAATTTTGAAGACATCATTGACATCCATGTCTAAAATTCTTGCCCCATTTTGATAAACTTTTACCTAAGAATCATAGGCATATCAACCCAGTCTTTGAAATCTTAGCACCAAGTGTTTATCTTTGCAATAAAACAGCAGCTGCCACCACCAAAAATTAAACTTTGCATTGGAACAGACATAACTATGGAAATTATGTGACATTTTCTTAGTAGTAAGTGTTGAACAGAACATACAGGATGAGTGTTTTAACAAATATGTTGCTTATATATCTTGCTATTTACACTACTATTTTCAATGTGGTAGGGTATGTAGGTGAAGTAAATGCATTTCAGACTAAAGATGCAAAACCAAACCAACTTCTGTATTGAAGCTTCTCTTTGGGTGAGTAATCTGAAATGAGTAATAAATATAAGCTTATCCTTTTGTTTCTGTATATAGCAAAAATAAGGGAGGAGGAACAAAAGGGGCTTAAATTATTAAATGAAACAGTAAATGTCCCATGTTCAAAAGGAGCAAGTGCTGCTCATATGCTCACAGAGATATTTTTTAAATGAATTCGCATCTTTATTTTGTCTGTCCTTTTTATGACTTTCTACAGACTTAAAATCTGATTCATATAATCTAACATTTATTTCATTCTTCTCTATTCTGGTAGACTCCCACCAGGGTTCATTTTATATCTGTAGCAAAATTAACTCCTGAAAGAGAAAAATGATTGAAGTCCAGCACAGTGCTAAGCAAACAGTAGCTGTTCAATGAGGACCTGGTGAAATGAGTTCTATTGATCTCAACTGGACTCAACCCCTCTGAGAGGCACAGAACTGTATTCAGGTCACAGGAAGAAGACCTTCTTCCTCTCCTTTCTTTATGTGGGAAGCAGGAAAAAGACAGGCTCAAAATATCCAGCATAAGTCCTACCATTAAGCTTAATTTTTCTAAAGGATATAATCTTATCATTAGAATGCTCGAAATAAGGAACTATCAATTTTGAGAAGCAGAAAACATATATCCTTATATATTAATTGTGCGTATATATGCATATATGTAAGTATACATATGCAGTTACATATAAAATACTTATATAAATATATATTATACATGCATATTACCTGTCATTTCCCCACTTTGTAAGCCATCAAGGGCAAATTTATCATAATCAAATATTACTCTTGAAGAATCCATTCAGCCATACTTCTTAAATATCAAATTCTTGCATACAGCTCTTAATAGCACAATATAGTTACCTTTCTTCATTACACAAGGAAAAATATGCTTGCATTCTCTTTCCTAAACTTAATTTATTTATTTATTAATTTACCACTTAATTAATTTACCACTTCATATATCCTTAACGTATATTGTGACATACATAATGTATATTGAAACTAATGCCCTTTCCTCCAACAGTGAGCCCTGCCTACACACACTGCGGGGTCTACACCCAACTCTGTCTCCTGGAAACCTTCCCAAGGTGAATCCAGTTTACACTCCCGTACCACTCACACCTCCGTATTCTGCAAACTCTGCTATGTATGCGAGATCTTTATGGATGGATCTCTCTCTTGCAAAGGATTAGCAAACCACTAGAGGAATAGTCTCTCTCAGGAAATATTTATCATATGGGAGGTGCTCAACAAAGACTCACTAAATTGATTTGTGCTTGTGTCCTCACTGTTAGTGATTAAGGATATTAACATAGTTACTTGAACCATCTGAAAAAGTTCTACATTAACTTTTAAATGGAGCTATTAGTAATTTTCAAATATAATAAAAAACAAATAGCCTAGACCTGATGAATATGTTATTTTAAGAAATACACACAAATCAATTGCTGAAATAAAAAATATGGTTGTATTTTATACCTATTACATAACAAAACAGTAAGTTTGATTCTAGCAACTTATGCATGGAGAAAGAAAATAAACAAGACAAATGGATAGCAAGAATATGTGTCACTGACAAAACTAAATATATTATGTGCCTATATTGCACCTGGGACTCCCATTTCAGAGGCTGGTTCACGTATCCATCCATCTGCTGACAGACTTAAATCTTTGGACCAACTCCAAGACTATCTGGCCTCCTGAAGTTCCTCTGGCTTGCAAAGACTATGAGGTCAGCCACTATAGTCCACACTCCTCCTTCTAGGATTACTCTGACACTGAAACTGCCTTAAGAAGAGGAGATGCATCCTAGCTGGTTTGGCTCAGTGGATAGAGGGCCAGCCTGCAGACCAAAGGGTCCTGGGTTTGATTCCAGTCAAGGGCATGTACCTTGGTTGAAGGCTCCTCCCCAGCCTGGCCCTGAAGGCAACCGAATTGATGTGTTTCTCTCACACCAATGTTTCTCTCTGTCTTTTCCTCTCTCTTCCACTCTCCCTAAAAGATCAATGGAAAAATATCTTCAGGTAAGGAAGAAGAAGAAGAAGAAGAAGAGGAAGAGGAAGAGGAAGAGGAAGAGGATGAAGGAGGAGGAGGAGGAGAAGAAGAAGGAGAGAGGAGGAAGAAGAGGGGAAGGAGGAGGAGGAGGAGGAGGAGGAGGAACAACAACAGAAAGGGATGGGAAGCTTTCCAGAACCTTTGTTCTGTGGCACTAGCTTTGTTTTAGGATAGCACAAAACTTGCAAATATCTCTACTTACTAGTAAGAAAAATGAACTAAGATTAGTAGTATCACAAGGTTAACCTAGATTTGTGTTCTTTAAACCCTGGCTGTAGTCTGTAATCACCTGGGGAATTTTAGGAAAACATCTCTGTCTGGGCCCTGTACCCACACATGTATTGGATCCACGTGGGGCCCCAGACATTAGTATGTTTTAAAAGTTCCAAAGGTGTTTCAGTCAGCTCAGGCTGCTATAATAAGATACCATAAAACGAGTGGCTTAAACAACAGACATTTATTTCTCACTAGAGGCCCTGTGCAAGAATTCGTTCATGGGTGGGATCTGGCTGGCCCCACCCCTGATCAGGGATGTGGGGGCAATTGGGAGCGGGGCCAGCTGGGAGGAGGGGCCGTAGGCGGTTGGCTGGCCAGCCCCACCCCCTGGTCAAGTTCCTGGTGGAACTCCCAATTGAGAGGATGACTTGCATATTAGCCTTTTATTATACAGGATAGTTCTGGATAATGGGAAGTCCAGGATCAAGGAGCAGGCATATTTGGTTCTGGATAGGCCTGGAGAGGCCTCTCTCCCTGGCTTACAGACAGCTGCTGTCTCACTGTATTCTCACAGAAGGCTCTGGTCTCTCTTTCTCTTCTATAGGGACACTGATCCCATTACGGGGGGCTCCACTCTTATGACCTCCTCTAGAACGAATTACCTCCCCAAGGCCCCACCTCCAAATCCCAACACAGTGGGAATAGGGTTTCAACATAGGAATGATGGGAAGAGACATAACACCAAGCAATTAACGCCAAGCAATTACAAAGCGCATCGAGGATTGAGAACCATTGACCTAGATAAATGGTTGTCAATCTTTATTTGCACTGAAACAAACATGACAGTGATATCGCATGTGTAATGCACTCCTGTGGGCAGACCAAGATTCTGCACAATTCTGTATCCCATTCAAGAAAATGTGTAAGAATGCAAGAGGGTAAAAGCGTAATTACAGACATAATTTGTACTCTAATGACAACGTAACTTAAAATCATGGTGAAAATCTAGAAAGTTCCTTATGTCTGGCCAGCATTTTGTTATTATGAGCACACAATCAGGACTCTGATCTCTGCTAAAAGAGGTCATTTTAAACAACAACAGTGTTTTTTCCCCCTCTTCAAAGTTCTGAATTAATAAGTTCAGAGAAAAAGTCTAGTATCAATCTCCATCTTTAAGTAAATATATCAAAGCTTTAGGATTCAAGAAATAAGCAGTCCAGTCAGTGACAGTGAAAGAACAGAAAAAGTATGCAGTCAATGCTGTCGGGGAAATCAGAGAAAGAAAGAAAGACTATTCTACAAGCGTGGGAGAGTAACTGTACTTGTTGTTATGAATATTTTAACAGAAAATCCTTCTTTCCTACCAATTAATGCATTATTCTTTCCAAATATATAAAGACTATATTTCTAAGGAAACTTGTAAAAAAATTATCTCCTGCCAATGTGTATAATGTGTACATAAATTGATTCATGTTTGTTGAATGAGATCAGAAAGTTTACATTAACCAGGACTTTAAATACTTTCATTTACTTTCATATATGTGTGCAAATATGAAAAGAAAAAAAAAGACAACTTGCCCATTTTAACACATTAGAATTTTTAGGCAAAAAGAAATGTTAACACAACTTTTAAAAATTATGTTAATTACAAAGCTCCCCAAATTATATCATAATGAGATGTTTTTAAATAATGGTATCAAACACCATCAATATCCTCCCTATCAAATTCTTCATCAAGATGCTGGGCAATGCTGAGGGTTTTTTAAATCTTAAATTCATGCTTAAAGGAAGTGAAGATGAAGATCAATGGCCACCAAAAAACAAACAAACATGAGAAAGAAAGGAATGGGAGAAAGGAGAAAATAAAGCAAAGATCCTAAAAGAGGACCAAGTCTTTTTTTTCTGTTTTTAACTCCTCTAAGGATTTCTAACTCATCCCACACCCAGTTCCGTTTGGATTCAACTCAATTCAAATATGTGCTTAATATCTGCTATGTGCAGGGCTAAGCTAGGTGTAGCATGTCATCTCTGGGATTAATGCTAAAACTAGAGACAAATTGCAAAAGCATGCATATCCATGTAATAACTGTACTTCCTGTCCTTCATCTGCTTTGCAGAACTGCTTTGGCCACCACCTCCTGCAGCCAGCTTAACTGGAGGAGACTTAATCCAATATGATGGCTTTTGACTGACTAAAAACACAGTCTTCATGGGCTCAAGACACTTCATTTTACATTACTGACCACCCCTCACCCCGACTGCCCTCTCCTCCCTAACAGGTAAACATGAGTATATACACAGTCACATGCACACACCCGCCCAGGCACATACAATGTCTTGATGCCCTGCTCCCTGGGCCATATCCAAGCTTCATTAGTGCCAACTCACCTAGAATTCAACCTTCACTCAAAGGTTAACCACGGGAGCTCCATTTTTAAGACACAGGTAGTGTCTGGATCTAGGTGGTGCTTGTGGGCCTTTCTGGGAGAATCAAAGAATGTGAAGATTAGGTGCCAGAGTGGCATTAAAGATGGATGGCTCAAAGTGAACAGTGACCTAACTCTCGGGTAGGGGTCAGAATCCAAAGAAGGAAATGTCAGATGAGATGGACCCATCTCAACAGCAAAAAGCTACTGCTGTCTAAGAACCTTCACAGTTCTTTTTCTCTATGGCCCGTACATTAAATTTTTACCAAGTACCTACTATAGGTTCTCAGTCCAAGGATCCTAAGTCCAAGGGTGAATGAAATACTTTCTTTGGCCTCAAGGAGCTAGTCTAGAGGGGGAGATAAGAGAGATACACTACAAAATGATACAGTGAATGCTAAAACCCATCATGGATGATGTGCTGTGGGAACAGAGCACTCACTTCTGAACTAAGAGCTAATCTCTCCCCTTTAACACCAGTCTACTAGTATAGAGGCCACAGAGTGGCTACTGAACTCTTCACTACTAAAGCTCTAGCACCGAGCCCCCACCCCCTTTAACAATAATATTTAAACATTTACATTTTGTGTACCTTGCACGGCTATAACTCAATTCAAAGATCCTGAATTCTCATTAGTGCAAAGGAACTATTCCTTAAAAGCTCTTAAAACAGTTACCTCTCCTCTCTGACTCACAGTTAAGCCTCCTTACAGGAAAGCCACCGCAGCTTTTCCCATTACCTGTTCAGTGGGTCAAGATTAAATAATAATTAGAGTCATATAGTCATCGCATTAGTTCTCCACCTAGTAGCACACCTCTCAATTATTTTAGAGAGGGTCCAAATTCACTTAGGGGATTATCTTAGAGTCATCTTTAAGTTCCGCCTCTCTTATTAAGAATCTCTAGCATTAAATGTGTTACTCGTGTAATTTTTAAAAAATAATATTAAGTCAGGTATCAGAAATCAAATCCACAGTAAAAACTTGTTAATAATCTGGATACTATGCTAACATTTACATGTCAAACTAGCTCAGAAGTTGTCAAAGTGCGGACCTGAACCTAGCATCAGCATATCCTGGGAATCTGTTAGATGTGGATTCTCAAGCCCCACCCCGTCCCTACCGAATCAGAAACTCTTCAGGGTGGGCCCTGAAATCTGTGTTTTATGTTTTTCTGGTGATTCTGATGCACACTAAAGTTTGAGAACTGTGATCTAGCTAGTTGGCAAAAACAGTTCAGGCCACAGGCCAATCTTAACAGAATAGTCCAAGTAGATGAACTCACAACATATTTAACACCCACCCCCCACCCCCAAATAAAAAACAACAACCGCCATGACGTTTCTCTTTAGTCCCTGGTAATAATTTGGGAAAAAAAATTGTTTCAGTCTAAATAGTCTAATGATATTTTGTTTGTGTTCTGAAGTTATTTGAAAGATACAATTGGTCTATATGTTCATTCAAAACACCAGAATATTTTGGACAAAAAGTGATAAGGTCATTTTGATAGTCTTCATTGCTAATAATGAAAGCATTAGTGAATTCTACAAATTGTTACAGATAATGGTAAGAATGGCAGCCTAACATTCAAATTGTCCCGGAGCTGTGACCAGGCGCTGCTGGCCTCAACAGGTAGACGGCTCATGAGCATCTATTACCTGTGCGAGGTCTCTTGTTGGCTTCCAGGGCACTGAAGATGAGTAACAAACACATTCACAGATACCAGAGTAGATGTTAAGGCAGTGATGGCGAACCTTTTGAGCTCGGCGTGTCAGCATTTTGAAAAACCCTAACTTAACTCTGGTGCCCTGTCACATATAGAAATTTTTTGATATTTGCAACCATAGTAAAACAAAGACTTATATTTTTGATATTTATTTTATATATTTAAATGCCCTTTAACAAAGAAAAATCAACCAAAAAAATGAGTTCGCGTGTCACCTCTGACACACGTGTCATAGGTTCGCCATCACTGTGTTAAGGGAAAGATAACTGAAGTGGAGGCTGAGTCAAGATCCTCATCAGATTTGAGGTTGTAAAGACCCGTAGGTCAGCCTGTAGGCAACACTGTAAAAGGCCAACTTTGTTAAAATGGAGAAAGGATAATAAAGGAGTCAACTGCCAGTCTAAAAAAAATCCACACAAAAGACACCCCACCCAATGTGAATCCTAAAACAGGCTTACATTCTAATCTATAGCATCACATACACGTGTGCTACTCTTAAACAATTAATTTAATCCTTTACAATCTAACATCATCAAAGCATTAAAGAAAATATCCAATAAGCTAAAATCTAAATAACCAAAAGCAACCAGCTACAAATTATGTTTTATTAAGAATTTGCAAAATGTGGCCTATTGGAATGGGATATCATTCAGCCACAAAAAGGAATGAAGTACTGATACAGGCTACAGCACGGAAGAATCTTGAAAACATTATGCTAAGTGAATGAAGCCAGCCCCCAAAGGCCACATGTTATATGACTCCATTTATATGAAATACTCATAGAGAGAAATCTATAGAAGAAAAAGCACATTAGAAGTTTCCAGGGCTGGGGTCAAGAGAATGAGGAATGACTGTTAATGGAGTTTATGTGAGAGGTGATAAAAATGTTATAATTAGATAGCAGTGATGGTTGTTCAACTTTGTGAAAACACCCAAAACTACTGAATTGTGCACTTTAAAAAGATGAATTGTATGCCATGTGAATTATACCTCAATTAAAAAAAAATTCATAGTATACTCAGGGGATGCGGTTTGGAAGGCATACAAAGCAGTATTCTCTCAGTTATTTCTATACTGCAGTGAGATGTACTTTAAATAATGATCTAAGTACCAAGGGGATCTGGCTTTGTTGTTAAAACAGATCTACAGAGGAAATGTACATTCAACAGGTGTGTATCTGATGACCACAACACTTAGGAAAGATGTCTTCCCCTCTCCAGAGTCAACTGTATGATGCTAGAGAAAACCAGGACCAGAATCCCCTGCAAGTCTTAAATGCCACTGTGAGCATCACATCACCCCTGAGTACTTCCATAAAGCTTTTGGGATTTATATTATGACCATGTATCTGGGGGGAGGGGGTGTTGGCAGTTATCAGCATGTTTGCAGTACAATTCTAGCTAGTTAGGATATGAAATTATTTTTTCTTGTAAATGTGACTGTGCCAAGAACAGCACCATCTATTGGATGAAAATGTAGGTTAATATTTACTTTAATATGAACAATCTAAACATTTAAAAAAGTATTATCCTCTAACTAAAGAGAGTATGTGCACCCATAAATGGAGGTATGCTTTCCAACTTCCAAGTGCATGCCTCCACACCTATTATAGTCCATCAGAATAGCAAATCTTTCTAAAGGAAAAAAAAAGACATTTTTTAATAAAATGCAAAAAAAAAGTCCAATCTTACAATTCTTCTGGAAAATGGCAACTGACTGGCTCCTTCTGAGTGCAACTCCAGTATGAAATACTGGAACCTAAAAGGTGGTGGATGAAAGATGAATCCACGAATAAACAGATCAACCAGCAGCTCTCCTCTCCTCTGACTTTGGCACCAGTGGCGGAAGGCTGACAGAGATTTTGATTGAAACTTTTTTTTAAAAGTAACTGCCTAGACTTGAATGTGACTAAATTAAAAGTATGATAAAACACTGAAAAGTCGGGTTGGTGCTTGTTCCTGTTACTACCTTTCAGGCATTGTGTGTGTGTGGGGGGGGGGGGGGGTGAGTGTGAGTGTGTGTGTGTGTGTGAGTGTGTGTGTGTGTAATGCGCATCAGGCACGTGTATTTTTCATTCACGCCCATAATATCCGTAGCATGAACTTAACACCAGAATCGCGGTGTAGCACGCAGCCCCTCACCACGGTTATATTTATGGTTGCATTTATCTTCTTATGTGTACCGAACGAAAAGGCTCTTTCCACACTTTGCAAAATAAGAGGAGAGAGGCGGTGAGGACAGGGGCAGTGGTCGCCCGGCGTGTCCCCCCCGCGGGTGGGGGTATGAACCCCCCGCGGGCGGAGGGAAGGTGCGGAGGTGAGAGGTGGGGAGGCGCATTCTCCCCGCCGCTGACACCCTGTGGCATCCCGGCCCCCGGCCCTTTTCCCTCCTCGCTACTCGGCGGCGGCGAGGGCGAGTACCTAACGCTCTGAAATACCCCCACCTGTGCCCCAGGGTCCCCGAAAGAACCCCACCGAGGTCTCATCACTCACCCAGGCGGCAGACACAGAGGAGCTGAATGAAAGCGAGGACGCGCGTGAGGAGGAGCATTTCCAGGCGATCCGGGGGGCCCCGCCACGCGGCCGCTCAGCTTCTCGGGGCGCAGAGGGAGGGAACGCGAAGGGAATGTTTTCTCCTCCAGCATATAGATGTGTAGATTGATGTGAGATTGTGTGTGTGTGTGTGAGAGAGAGAGAGAGAGAGAGAGAGAGAGAGAGAAAGAGAGAGAACGCGTGGTGGTGGTCGTGGGAACGGGAGCCACTAGCCGAGGCGCATGTCGGCCAGCGGGCGGGCGGGCGGGCGGGAGTCCGTCTCCTTCTCCTTCTCCGGCTGCGGCGACCCAGGTCTGAGCGCTCGGAGCGCAGAGGCGCGGGTGTGGCGGGTGCGCGCCGGGCCGGGCTGTGCGCGCCGCCGCAGGACCGGGGCGGAGGCGGGGGAGGGGGCGGAGGCGGGGGAGGGGGCGGAGGCGGGGGAGGGGGCGGCGGGGGCGGGGAAGGGGGAGGGGGGGGCGGGGGAGGCGGGGGGGCGGGGGCGCACCGCCTTGCCGGGTGGCTGGGAACTCGCCGCGGGCCGGGGTTCCGCGTGATGGTGGGCGGAGGGGCGCGGCTGTCGCTCAGGGTCCGGGTCCCAAGGTAACGAGTCCCATGGCGACACCCCTGGCCCCGCCCCGGCAGTGGCTGCCCGGTGCTGAAGTTGGTGGGACCCGCTGGGGTTTAGAATCTTCGCGGAGTAAAGATCTCCTCGTTCGGACTCCTTCATCCCTTTGCAAGAGAAGAGGCCAGACCCCCGCAGTCGCGCACAGCCAGAGACTGACCTTTGGGGGGTTCACTCCTGGAAATGTTTTCCAGTTCATTGCCGTCCTCCCTGCAGAGGCTAAATGGCTCCCACCAGAAAGTGGTGGGGAAGCCCGAGGACGCGGGGTGCCCCGCCCCGTATCACCGAAGGAGTTCCAGACCCTGTTACCTCCAGGGCAGCTGGCGGGCAAATGATCTCCGGCCCAGACTGTGCGACCGGTCAGTCCCTGTCCCTTCCCCAAAGTCCCGTCAAATTGTCCTGCTGCGCACAGCGGCTTGGAGGCACTTTCAACGGCAATGGGTGGCAGGGAAGGATTTTTTAAATTGCTTGATTGAAAGATAAACAACAGAGATATACTGCACGCCTTCCGCTGCCTGGGAGCTGGAAATGTCACGCTGGGCGTGCTGGTTGGTGTGGTGGTCTCCAGATCTAGACTGTGAGCGCCGTGGTGGTCCGGAGTTTGCCTTAGTTCTTATCACCCAGCTCCTCACACAGAGGCAGAGATAGCCAATATGTGTTCCCTACGTATATGTTGAATTAACTAAATGACAAGATATCGCAATGTCCCGAAAAATTCAAAAACTTTTCAAATATTTTCATTTATATATCCCTTAACTATTGGAATATTTTTTTCTACTTATATGAGACCGAATCTGGAGCTTTTCCGAAGTCCACTCCAAGACACAGAAAATCAAGTTCTGAATTTATCGCTTGTATTCTTAGTAACCATTTGACTAGGTTATCTGTAAAGTGTGTGCTCCTGTGTCCTGTTCTTGTCTCAAAAATAGTATTTTAGTTTAAACATTTTAAAGGAAGTTATCACATACAAAATTGGGTTCTGAATGTACTTCGAGTGTTACCACCTGTTCTCACCAATATCCACAGCCTCTGACCCCCAGGTTACATGTGCAGAGTCACTGATACTATTTGCTATTACTTCCGAAATGGATTGTAACCATGTAATAAATTTCAAATTGATCTAGAATGCTTAATCAGGAATACATATACATTTTAAGAAATTGCCTCAATCTTATTCCTTCCATGAATAAAATAGAAAAGTTGCAACTTTGAAAATAATTATAATGGGGGTTGATTGTTCAGTTTCCACTACGGAAGAAAATATTTGCTAACACAGCAAGAAATGCATATAAACTAGGAATGTACCAAGAGGTCAAATAAAGTGTTTCATATGGACTGGAGTAGGTAGATGAGGTTTCCTGAAGATCTGTAGTTAATTGAGAAGGACTAGAAGGCGGAAAATTGAGGTAAAAGGTTTGGGGACAAGAATGAAATGAGCAGTCATGTGCTATAAAAACAGGGTGACTTAAATTTGAGCAGATTAAGTGGGAAACATTGATTTCCTATTGGAGGAGCTCATACATGAAATACTAAGCAAGAGGGAACCACAAAAGAAACTTCCAAGAACTTCAAGTGTTTAGAAGCTAGTTTTGCTCAGGAGCATATGCGGTGTTCCGTCATGCCTCACTTACCAAGTCTCCCTCACTAGGCTGCCAGAATAATCCAACAATAACAAAAATGACTCTAACTCCCTTCTTACTTGGCCAAAAAGTCACATCACCAGTCACTCTTCGGAGTGAGATCACAAAACAGTGACACTGTTGAAATCAACGTTACCCTGGTAAAAAGGACAGGTGGGTCCTGTGGTCTCTGCTAATTCAGTTCTCAGCTAAAATTATTGTCACTCGTCCAGGAAGGCACAGAAGCCACGTTGAGGGAATTGTCAAGTTGCTACTGAGGTTTGCACTGGGAGCAGGATGGCAACCAATTCTAGATGACTGAGTAACGCAACGGGAAGCTGCCTTGGAGAACCAGCCAATGATGCGACGGTCCTGGGGAGGGTGATGGAGCAGGAGGCTCAGGTGGTTCAGGTTCTTGAAAAATAGGTCCACAGCCTAGGTGTTGGAGAAGAGAAGGCATCAGAAGGGTAGGAACATCAAAAGCAAGTTCTACCTCACATTTCACAATGTTATGGGGGTCGTGGTCATTTCTGAGATGTGTTGCCTGATTAATATTCATTAGTTATTGTGATTTAAAGTTATAAACCTGTGAAATCACATCAGAATCTTAATCTATCACCTATCTACCTATTTGCCTATTTATCCATGTGTAAATCAATTGATAGCCATATATCGTTACATATATTTTATATACTTATGTTTATAAATATATTTACATATTTATATCTTTTGTATATCTAGACACATATTCTATAATCTATAATATTATATGTATGGGGGGGGCTGGTAAAGTTTATTTAAATTATGCTCTATCATGTCAATCACATTTCAGTCCTGAAAGTTTGTATTTACAGATAGAGTTTAGTATATTCCTGGGAGAATATTTTGTTGTGTTTTTTTTTTTTTTTTTTCAAAAATAAAAACGAAACAGGATACACTTAATATGAGAGCTCAGTAGCTTAATGAACATCTTGCTTGTTTGGGGGGTTATCATCTTGGATTTTAGAATGAAATATATCCAGAGGCTGCCAATGGCAATTTATGAGAGTCATAGAGTTCTTTGCTTTTTACCATAAACTCGTTGTTTAATTCCTAATTATTCAATGAAGATTCGGTTCTTCTAGTGGGTCTTCATCTTAGTTTTCATCCGGAGAAGTGGTTAATTCAAGTGGAGCCAAAGTTTCAGTGTGCACCCCGAGGTCTCACATCAAGGAAGACGGGTATGTCCATCTCCACCCACTACACAGCCACACTGTAGCCAAAGAAGAACAGCAGCTGTGCTGTTGCTCCTACCAGTTGCCGAAGAGGTAAACCAGGTGGGGCTCAAACTATGGCTTCACTTTTTGCCAGTACGGGTAATAATTATTTTGTTGAGCTATGCTAACAAAGCAAGCTATAGGGTAAATACCTATATCTATCCATCCATTCAACCATCCATCCAACCATCCTCTATATGTCTACATCAGTTCTTTAAAATTCATTCTTTTTTTTTTTAAATATATTTTATTGATTTTTTTACAGAGAGGAAGGGAGAGAGATAGAGAGTTAGAAACATCGATGAGAGAGAAACATCGATCAGCTGCCTCCTGCACATCTCCTACTGGGGATGTGCCCGCAACCCAGGTACATGCCCTTGACCGGAATCGAACCTGGGACCTTTCAGTCTGCAGGCCGATGCTCTATCCACTGAGCCAAACCGGTTTCGGCTAAAATTCATTCTTTACATTTATTTTTCTTATGCAACACATTTCTATTGTATGTCCATTATATATCATGCATTGCTTTAGGAGCTGACCAGTAAAGTTTTAGTTTCTCTACCATTACCATAAAGGAACTCACAGTCTGAAAGGAGACAAAGGCATTGTTCTACAAAATATCTTTACTGAGGATTGCCAGATAAAATACAGGATGCCTATTAAATTTGAATTTTATGTAAACAATGAATACTTTTTAGTGCAAAATAATTTTCGTGTACTGCGATGCACTAAATTTAATGAATAAACTTAAGTAATAGGTTTTTAGTGTAGTGAATAATTTTTATTTAAAAATTAATTTTTAGTGCTCTCCAATGCAACTTTGGGACATTTTTATATTTTGTAAAAATTCATTATTTATCTGAAGTTTAAATTTAACAGGGTGTCCTGTATTTTTATTTGCTAAGTCTTCCCATCACACTTGGGTGGGTCTGGGAATTGTCTGATGTCAGGACTAGTCATTTGTGGTGGTGAAATAACCATGGTCTCCCATAAGTTTTCTTCCTCAGCAAATTATTTCCAAAGTGTCCCTAATATGAATAAAGATAGGGCAGATGGAGGAAGGAGGGTGTTTTCTCTGCAGAATATGTGTGGCTCAGAATGAGTATTGTATAATCATTGAATAAAACATGGAATTAAGGGGCATGTAAAATATCTACTTCTTATACTATGACAGTAATGAGTTCTTCCTGTTTTGCTCACATATGCCATTGCTCATTTCTATCCATTTTCATTGACAAATCTTTTTGAGCAGAAATCATTAGGTTGGATCAACTCAATATTTACAGTCTGAGAATGTAATTTTATTTCACTAGAAGTAAAGTTTTTTGTGATTATAAGATGTTTATCAGAAGTGAATCTCATTTTACCTGAAACCAAGTATTGGTTTGTGATGATAGATTGTGATGATAGATTTATCTTGTGTTTTGAACCTTACAAATTTTGTTCACATATGATTGAGACAATGGCATATACTCAGTATTCTTGTGAAATTTCTGAAAAGACTGAAGAATAATTTTACTTTCTGTGACATTGTCAACCCTTTTATTTGGATTTGTCCTACTAGCAACTTTCTACCTAAAAAGCAGGTAGGAACCTGCCTGAGTTTTGCATCTTTGCTCCTAATGACCCTTAGGAGTTTAGCTAGATGGCCTATTACCACCTTTTCACAATTTCAGGTATAAAACAGGTGGGAGGATCCTCACTGATAGGTCCAGAGCTGAGTGTGATGTGGTACTCTGAGTCCATTTGAAGAAGGGATAATTATGTTTAAAAGAAAACCACAGTGAGCTACACACTTAGCCTTTCAGTATATTATCATGATTCACTATAAAATAATTTAAACTCACTATATGCAAAGTATATAATTTAGTGATTAAAACTGTATTAAAGAACACAAAAAGGTAGGAACCATTTTATCCATGTCAAGAATATTTATTTCAGGATAATTTTTCCTCTGTGTATGAGAATAATTTATTTATGCATTTTGCATACATTTAAAACAGTGGTTAGAAAAAATAAACATAAAACTGTAAAAATTATTTGTGGATGAATATGCTTACATGTCTATCTTTCTTTCAAAAAGAACATATTATTATAACAAGGATCTTATGTGTCATCTTAAATCTTTGATTGGTTATACTGCTATCTTGCTTTGGAAATATTCTTTGAATAAGCCCAATTTTTGTATATGTTTAAAAGTAAGGGTATTAAAATTCTTGAGCCTCTCTTTATCCTGGACTAAACTTTTAATTTGATTAATGCGTATAAAAATGGTTTTTATTCTTTAAACAAACTATTTTTTTTAGAGAAGTTTTAGGTTCACAGCAAAATTGAGCAGCAAGTAGGGAGAGTCCCTGTATTTCCTGTCTCCTTGAGCTGCACAGTCCTCTCCACTGTCAACATCCCATACCAGAGAGGTACGTTTGTTATAATCAATGAACCTACACTGAGCTGCAGTTCTCTGATTGTTATTTTACCTTTATCATTCTCTCTTTTTAATTATTTCTTCTCTTTCTATATCTGCATCTATAACCATAAACTAAAATGACTTTCTGTGCAAAGTAGTTGGCTTGATTTAAACTACCTCACCAACCATCCTTCAGGCCATGTTCCTTTGGTGGCTTCTTGAACTTATCAAAGAAGCGTATTGATTCCAGAATATTTTATTAGCAGCATGATTTACGATCATTTAGAAAAGGAAGTAGTGATCATTAGGAGCCACTTCATATTATTTAAGAATAATGCATGCTGGATCCATGTTATATCCTTGGAAAAGTTGCTCTTGATTTTGAAAAAATGTTTATTCTCAGATGAATCTTCCTTCCCTCCATCCCCAGACCCCTTGTTACTGGCTCTGACCCTCTTGGATAGAATATTGTACCTGCTTTCTTATAGGTTGTCCTGCCATTAGTCTTTCTGCTGGTTAGTCCATACTCAATGCCAGAGTAATTTTTTAAATGAATATCTAAGATGGAGTACACACCAGTAAATAGGAACTGGCGTTAATGATTGCTTCTAAAGATCTAAAAGTATTATCCAACAATTATTAATTCATTTCCATAGTGGGGACTTTTATTGAGGAGCTCATGTCAATCAGTAGTGTACTATATTGTTAATTTTTGGTTGTGTTAAGATAACAGTTAGTTGTATTAAGAGAATTGTATTCACACCCAGCAGGTGTAGCTCAGCAGTTGAGCATCAACCCAGGAACCAAAAGGTCACCAGTTTGATTCCTGGTCAGGGCAAGTGCTCAGGTTGCAGGCTCAGTCTCTGTGGGGCGCGTGCAGAAGGCAGCCTGTCGATGCTGTTTCTCTCTCATTGATGTTTCTAGCTTTCGATCCCTCTCCCTTCCTTTCTCTCTAAAAAATCAATAAAAACATATTTTAAAAAACAACAACAGAGAAGTGTATTCTTTAGAATGGGAGCGGGTGATTCCTCCTTTACATTGTGCTGCCCCCACCTCCCCATTCCACGACCATCTCTATTATAACTAGTGATATTTTTCTTTCCCCCCAATATCCATGATCTGAATTTCATTATTCAGATAAATTCCAAGGGAATGTATCCTCAAATTTGCATTAAATTACAAAGATTCATGTGACCAAATTTAGGTTTATTGCTACTTCCATTTCTTTGCCATTTAAAGGTGAAAACATTCTTCTCCCTCTCTTATCAGAAGCAAGCACAAGATTTAAAGTCTTTTTACAAGCTTAATTTAAAAATCAATATTTTTCTGCTCTCTAGGCCTTCGAAAAATACCCAGGATAGTGTTAGACTGGAAAGTAAATGTGTAAAACAAGTTCTGAAAAATCAGAGGATCATCAGTAGACTGGGTCATTGGAATGAGCCACTCTATTTCAAATGCATACACATTTCCAATAAATAATCACTTAGCTCTTTCCTGCCTATCTCCAATCAAAAATAACATACAACCACTCTTGGTGATCCATTATACTTTGACAATATTAAAAACTATTATGTTCACCTTTATTTTTAGCCTAAATTATCTCTCTATAATACCATCCACTTGACCTTAGAGACCCAGAAAAAAAAACTCTCCCCTTTACTTGTAGAAAGAATTTCTGCTTTCTTCCAATCCTAGATAGTGAGTTTTTTCTTTCTTTTCTTACTAAATTTTCATTCTTCCAGGATTGATCAAAACCCACTGACTCTTCTGGGGTCAATGATCCATTATTTCTTTGAATTTGTCCCTTCCAATTTATTCTTCTCACCAGGCTAGTAAATATTTTCAATTAAAAAGTCTTTTTTGACCGTATTTCATGATAATTATAGTGCCAGGCAAGTCTTCATAATTCTCTTGAAAGAATGGACTTTGATCATCTCTACTTCCTCACCTTCCAATTTCTCTCAAAGCATCAACATTAGGTTTCTGCCTTCTTTTTTCCATTAATAGTTATCTTTAAAGGGTAAAAAAAAAAAATCCCATTCTAATGGTCTTGCAAGTACAGTGAACCTTGAAACTAAAATCTCATAGTTCCTCCAAACTGGTGATTTCTATGGTCTATAATACCTGAGAAATCTCCTTGGCCTCTTCTTCCTCCCCAGCCTCAGCTCATCAGTCACCAAATCCTACAGTTTATTCTGAAATCTACTCTGTATCGATCATTATTTATTCAGATAATCATTGGCTCTACCATATAGTCAGTGCTTAATAAATATTTAAATATATGAACTAATTTATTGAAGATGGGCCATTGTCAAAATGGTACTACTAGCTGCCTCTCCTGCCTGCTTATGGTAAGTTTCAAGAGAGCTATGCAATCCATCCGCCTGTAGCCTGGATGTTTCCCTATCATTGCCTGGACACTAATTTACACCCTCTGAATAAGGAGGCATCTTCTTCCTCTTGCCTTACTGGCTGGTTTTTATGATAATAAACTTAGACTACTCATAACACATTTGCCTTGACTTTTGTTCTTCAACTGTCAATGTGGTGAGCAGACCTAGTATACTTCCAGTGCATTCATTCCCAGATCATAATCTTATTCCCTCCTCTTCTTTCATGATTAACTCCTCCACAGATTCTGTTCAAGTAGAGAACCAGCCAGGCCTGGGGACTTCAATCTTTCCCTGATGTTTTCAGCAGCAGTATTTGGCCTTTAGTTATTCAAAAATTTGAGAGTTAAGAAACCTCTATATTTTGAGGCTATTGCAAAACCACGAAATTTGTCATTGGCCAAAATCTGTCTAAGCATCCACTTTTACTTACATTATTTCTACACAGCTGCTCCTGTTCCTCAAAATAGGAATAGAAGCTAAGGAGGTTCCACAGCCCTAGAGGATTCTCTCATTATTCTCATAAGAAAGAATAAAACTACATAGATATACAGTTGAGAAGCTGGTATATACCGAAGTTCTAGAAAACTAACTATTGCCTTTCTTCTATACTCCTTCTACTGTAATAATGATTATAACCACACTTATATAGCACATATGAGATGCCAAATGTTGTTCTGAAGGTGTTGTATATAATTGTTTAATCCTCCGTCAAAACTACAAGGTGGGGAACATTGCCATCTTCCCAATGTTGTAGGAAAACTGAGACAAAAATGATTTGATCAGTCACACAGATTGTAAGTGACAGACCTCGGGTATGAACTATATATTTAACTGTTAACCTACATTGAATCTTCCTGAAGACACTTAAGAGATTCTTCCCCAACTAACCCCCTACCAAACTCAGACCAGGTGCCTTACATAGTAGGAAACATGTCGCTATGTTGCTTTCCTGATACATAGTACATTTTACAAAGCTTGTTGCATGCCAAATGGCAGTAACATGAACAGTGTGTGGTGCAAGGAATAAACATCATTCCAGGAATTCAAGCGTGCCATCTGCCCAAATAAGATTCTTGTTAGCCTGAGGAGAATACTGACTTGTGTTTCTTTTCAGTTACCTAAGTCGATATATTTTGGAACTATCCCTTAAAGGGTTTGGGAAATCAATACAGGAGAGTCGAGCAGAATGAGACACCAAGGCTGGAGAACAAAGGGCACTATTAGTGCCCTGTTTTCTTCCCTGAAGCCTCCAGCACCTGGTCATCTTCAAAATCTTGACAGGAAAACAGAACATAATAATAGCATTTATCTTTTACCAACTATCAACTGTAAGCCAAATGTTTTTATATTGTTATCTTTAATCACAACCAAACCCCAAATTTGATATATCATTTCTCTATTTTGTAGATGTTTTCTGAGGCAGAATGAGTTTAGCATTACTCAAAGGTCTGGAGGGGAGAGGGGTGGAATTAGAATTAAAAACTGAGTTTCTCTGGTGCCAGTGCATATGCTCTTTTCATAAACACACCATGAATTTAGTTAGCCATAGGAAGGCCTCTTTCTCAAGCAGAAGTAGCCCAGTACTTACCCACTCCCCTAGTGCGCACCTGTGGTTCAACCTGAATTGACAAGACTCCTGCTAGCTTTATACTCCAATGAAACTGGTTCTTCATAGCAGTAATACCTGTACATCTTTATAGATGTATACTTGGCAAATTAAAGATGAAGATTGATTAAGCATGTTCAGTAACATGAAGAAGTACCCAAGGATGAGAGCAAATTAAAATAATAAAAACCAAAATGGGAAAAAAAAATAATGCAAAGTGAGTATAACAGTCAGGATGGGCTAAATCATACTGCAGTAACCAAGAAAATTGACTCGCCAGGGTAGCGGCATTGAATTCAGGCTGTTTTATGATTTTGGGATCTCTTTCTCAACACGCATTTTTCACAATTTCAGGAAAAGAAAGTGCTGGTGCATCTTGTACTGTCAACTTAAATATCTCCATACAGACAGGGCATATATTACTTTCCTTCTAATCCATTGGCTTTTCAATGTGCCTAGAAGGAAAGGAGAAACAAATATGGGTAAAATGGATGTCTGCTACACAGAGTAAAGACAAAAAAAAAAGAGGAGTGGAAGGAGAGAGAATGAGAGTATAAAATAAAAAAGATATAAAGAAACTCAAAATCAACAGAGCACAATGATTTATGATTGCATACTGATTGCAATAGTTTTGCTATCTTTTCTTAGGTTCTGAATGTTAAAAATTATTCTGAAATCTTTCAGGAGAAATATGTAAATTTCCACCATTAGAGTTGAGTCAGCTCACAAATTGTTAATACTTTCCCTCAACATCTCAAGTTGAGATGTTGCTCCATCACTGATGGCTTCCGTAGGCGGTTGAAGAGGGTTGAAAATAAGACTGAAAGGACTGAATATGACAGCAAGACAAATAGTTTGTATTATAAAAGCAAATCATTTCTCTGATTCTTTCCTGCCTTTTTTAACCCAGAAAAATGTTGATTATATTTATATACTTTCAGATCTTGAAGGCATGAACTCATCATTTGTATTTACTAGCATAACAGCACCAGTTGTGCTATCACTACTTACAAAAGGGAAAATAATTTTGCCACTTTTAACTTGAGCCAAATTTCCTTAATTTTACAGTTAGAATATAGTTTTAAGAACATATATTGCTGGAAATAAGAGCCCGAGGAAAGACCATGGCCCTTTAGCGCAGCTAAGAGACATCATGTTCCTCTCTGTTATACTTCCCAGAGCTAATGTAATCTAGATTACATACAAATAGAATGGCTTTCCAGATTTGCATATACTTCTAACAGGTTATTGAAGAATATAGACACATAAGAATAAAATTCTGAGTAAGTTGAGTTTTTTCACTGACTTTCCTCAACAGGTACTATGTTGTAAATTACTCTTCCTATTTCTTATAGCATCTTGGTCAGAGTATGCAAATTTTCCAGACAATCTTGTTTATTAAAACTCCAATCAAGTCAGCAATATCAATATTGGATGGATCCAAAGCTCATCTTTTTCTCCAGGGACAGATAGACTCAAGTAGCTTGGTGGTGGTGTATTCTTATAGGATTCCCATTTCTAAATCTTCTAAAAGCTCTGACTCCTCTGGGCTTCGGTTAGAGATATCGTAGAAGAGTGTCACTTACCTTATGATGACATAATCCTCTTCTGATTGGTTCTTGCCACTTCTTTATCATTGATTGGCTGTCTGTGCCTTTTGAAGGGTATTCAAAGTCTAACTCTTTTTTTTTTTATTGCCAAACTGTTTAATCAGTTGTCCATAGTTTTTCCAAAGTTATCATATAACCCTGACATCTAACATGTGGTCATATGCTTATGACATCTGCCAGGCCTCAGAACTGGGTATTTTAAGGAGAAAAAAAAAATTACATCCTTGTAAATAAAAAATTAAACCAAAGACTGACAATCTCAGAATGTATTCGTTTGAAAACTATTTGTCATTTTTCTCCAAATACAGCTCATCTTTTCTGGGCCTTCTAAGAACTATCAACCTTTTCCATTAGGTCAGAACATACTAGTGTCCCAGGGTGGATTAATGTCACCAAATGATATCTTAAATTTGAGTATTTCTCCCTCCTCTTCAGTTTTCAACTTTATGGGCAAGGTCAGTTTTATTGGAAAAGCTAATGAGATCTATGAGTCTTCTTTCCAAAGTCCAAACTTTCAGGGGTTCATAAACCCTGGTTCAGGAAACTTGACTCTAATAAACCAGTACTGTGGCATTGCTTCCAAACACAAGAAAATATACAAGTGAAATATTGTTGGAGGTCATGAACACCACACAAAATATGTAGCCTGAATGAATACCAACTGGTTGGCTGTCTTTAAAAATAGGATGACTGATACCACTATTCCAAAAAAAAATGAGATGCCCGGCCGGAGTGGCTCAGTTGGTTGGGCGTAGTCCTGTGTACTAGGTTAGACTCCTGGTCAATGGCACATGCCTGGGTTGTGGGCTCAATCCCAGGTAGGGGGCATGCAGGAGGCAGCGATCAATTATTTTCTCTCACATCAATGCTTTTCTCTCCTTTTCTCTTCCTCTCTCTAAAAATCAATAAACTACATAAAAAAAAGGAAAAAGGCAGGACAAAGAACAATTTTTACCCATAATGATTTATTCTGTGCAATACTTTCTTAAGGAGTTCAATGATTTGCACTCAGCAGTTATATAGCCAAGAGGCAACCAAGTGTAATACAAAGAATTGGTCTGAAGTCCTTGCACTTGAAGGCTATATAAAAAGTCTCTTGCTTCAAGGCAATAGGAAAATTAACAAAAAACACACAAGCTCCCTAGCCTCCAGAATCTCAATGGAAAATAACGCCAACAATTAGTGAAATTGTAGGTGTTAACATGGACAACAGATCTTGTGCAAATATTAACACCTAGGACTTCTGTATAGATGATTTTTATTATAAACAACAAAATGTTATGTCTCCATTACAAACCTTTCATATTGAAAGGCTCTCTAACATGAATTGCTTTAATATTAATTATGAAGCAAAAAAAGTTTAAGAACCTCACAGTGGGAGCAATTCCTAGCTGTGGGTGTTATGAGACAAGCTAACTTTCCAGACCAAAAGGCACTCACTGCCAGGGATGAAACAAGCTCTGAACCAAACCAGCCACATGGGGTTGGTTCCTTGAAAACAGTGGTCACCTACTGTTCAGCTTGAGCAGCCCGAGGACAAACGGAGCAAAGCAAAACCATCCCTTCTCTTTAAATCCACCATTCACACGTGGACTGGCCGCCCTCATCACTGTGCAGGTGGAGTGCGCGGAGGGCAGTTTCAGTTCTAGTTGGGAGCTGTCATCCCCCTCTGCACAACGGCCACACGGATGACCCAGACTCAGTGTTTTTCCTGAGAGCCACCTGCCACACCTTCATGAGGTGGCCATGACCGTGCACTCCCAGACTGCTTTCTGACTAAGCCCTATTTAAGACGGACACAGATAGTGCCATTCTTTCCAGGGCCACATAACTTTCCTTGGTCAACTCCGGAGTCCCCGTGACAAGCGAGAGGACCCCTGAGCATCTCTGCTGCTGGGCCTGGGTGGAGCTCAGGGCCTGGGAGCCCACTGCAGTGTGGTGCTGGGCTTCACCAGCCCAGTTCTTGTGCACATTCCCCAGCCCCCTCGTGTGTGGGTTCAATTGTTCTATTCATTTTCTTAATGGCAGGTATCCTACCCCATCCCTAATAAGATAAAATAAAATAAAAAAATCGCACTATACATTGGGGAAGACAAATGGGGCAGCATTTCTATAAGAAACAATAGGCTTGAAAGCCTGGCACTGTAAATGCTTGCATGAGCAGTTTCACTGAGCGTGCTCAGGGTAAAATTTTAGCACCATTTTTTTTTGCCTTTTTTTTTAATCTTTAGAAATTAAACACAACTTTTAACATAGAACATTTGGATAATAATGAAGTGTAGCCCTATAGATCAGTGGTTCCCAACCTGTGGGTCGCGACTCCTTTGGGGGTCAAACGACCCTTTCACAAGGGGTCACCTAAGACCATCGGAAAACACATAAATAATTACATATTGTTTTTGTGATTAATCACTATGTTTTAATTTTGTTCAATTTGTAACAATGAAATTGGAGGTCACCACAACATGAGGAACTGTATTAAAGGGTCGCGGCATTAGGAAGGTTGAGAACCACTGTTATAGATCAATACTGCTGTACAAATTGAAGGTGGGTGGTTTAGTCCCAAACTGACCACCCTGACATCAATCCATGGCACCTAAACGTAACTGTTCGTCACGTTTGTAACAAGACATTTATTATTCTCAGCAGCAGGAAATCATGAAACAATCCCTTCATCTTCAATAGCTCTTTTTCAATACCCTTGCAAGGAAAAGTGGCAGGAAGTGAGAATGCAGCCCAGCCTGGGCATCTGGATGTCAGCCCATTGCCCCTGCACACGCCATAGCCTAAGAGGATGATGCCAAGCTAATCTGCCTGTGCCGTGCCAGCACAGCCAAGGGTGAACCTGAAGAGGGACGGTAAAGGATTGAAGAAAAGACAAACAAGAGAATACAGCTGGGGCTCGGTGGATCTCCCATGCCTGGATGAGGACACAAAAGACCCAGCCTGCAAACCGATGCTTTATTTTATAGTCTGATTAAAACAAGGGTACATTAACAGGTATACAAATGTTCTTGTTTTGGCAACACTTGCTGCCCCTCCCACAGCCCATTAGCTACTTAGGAAGGAATTAGGGAGGGTACAAGGTCAGGCTTAATTATGCTAGGAGAGCTCTGCCCTCCAGCCTGGGACTTCTTTGTGGCCCTGCCACCGGTCAGCCTGAGGCTTGACCCTAGAGCTGCTTCCTACATCCGCCCACCTGTATTCATCTCTTCCAAGAAACGAGACAGCTATGCCTATAATAGCATGTGTTGTGTCTTAGACTGTGTCCCTGTCCAATCCCCTTCCCCAATTCCTGGCAGAAGAAAACTCAAAAGGCCTTTTGACTTGACTATTTGCCCATTCTGGAAAGCCACACCAGCACCACATAAACTTTTAAAAATAAATTAAATAAAAACATTGTGTCCACCACGTTGACATCCAATCCACTTCAAGAGTTCTCCAAGTGCGCTGTTGAACAGTGTTACCTTAGGGAAGCGGTTCTCAACCTGTGGGTCTCGACCCCTTTGGGGGTCGAACGACCCTTTCACAGGGGTCGCCTAAGACCATTGAAAAACACATATATAATTACATATTGTTTTTGGGATTAATCACTATGCTTTAATTATGTTCAATTTGTAACAATGAAATTGGGGGTCACCACAACATGAGGAACTGTATTAAAAGGTCGAGGCATTAGGAAGGTTGAGAACCACTACCTTAGGGTCTCTCCTCCCACCGGCCACTCCTCCTGGGAGCCCTTCCAGCAGTGCCTCCATGACAGTGCTTCCACACCCCTTCCAAGTCCCGGCTGCCATCAGCTCTGCACCAAGGGAGTGAAGGCTGGGCAAGAGGGAAGAGGAATTTGTTGACAAGCACTTAGTCAGCAGCTATGAGAAAGGGAAATATGCCACAGGAAAACGGAATGACTGAGACTAAAATGAGCTGTTTGGAACCCTGCCCTCATGGGGTGAAGATTCCCAGCATATTAGACAAGATAACAATTCACCTTGTTTAATTACACAGCTTTGTTCTAAAGTCCTGTAAAGGACTAAATCAACTGTCTTCTTCCTTCTACAGGGAAACTAGAAAAAGGAACTCCTCTGCTTTTCAGTCCCTTAAAGATGTTTGCCTGAAAAGACAAAAGCAGCTTGGAGACCCTGGAATTTCTCCTGTGACAATGTGTCTTTCTACAGCCCAACCCAGGTGCTTGTTTGAACATCCATGTCTTCTATGAACCTAGATGCAGCTATAGGCACTGCTCCCAGGCGAGGAGCGAGGTAGCGGTGGTAAGGAGGAGGCCTCCCCTTTCACACTGCACAGGGCACGGATGTCAGGGCCTCCTGCAGGCGTCCCAGTTCATTCCTCAGCAGGTTCCACCACAGCGCTCCCTGTGCAGTACCAGGAGACTCACTGCCAGAAGAGCGCCAGCAACGAGTGAGATCTGCCACAACATCCGGGGGCTTTCAATCTGGATGTGGGTGTCTGTCCAGGAGCCTCACAGGACTCACCGTGCCCACGGCCAACCCGAACATGGCGTCCACTTATGAAGCATGGAGGTTGTCATCAACTGTTGGTATGCAATAAACTGGACGTTTAAAAAAAGGAATTTAAAACAACCTAAAAATGTGTCTTGTTGGTCTCCGTTGCCCAGACCGCCAGGGGAAAACTCATCTACTGGATCTGGGGAGGCTGCAAGTGGGGTCAGCCTTCAGGAATCATGACTTCCAGCTCCCACTGTGTAGCCAGCAAGCAGGTGGCCACGTGTATGCTGAGAGCCTTCTGTACCCACAGGCAATTCTCACTAGTCATGGAGGAGCCCCAATTCAACGAACCCCATAATGAGGAAAGGCTGAAATAAGGCTTGGGCCCCTCGAGTTCTGTTTCATTCAATATAACATCCCCCCCCACCCCACCTGCGAGTCAGCTGGAGGCAGACTTGGCAACAGAAGCTAGCATCATAAAATGGTGTAGTAATAGAAGTAAGGGACCAGGAAGAGGAGGCATCTGCTCCAATGACGTCATAGCCATCGGTGGCCACAGGGGGTGGGGGTGGGGGGTGGGACTGGTCATGCAGCCCTGTGTCAGGAGTAATGATTGTAGAGGGGCGGGGCATGAAGAGTGCCAATCTGGAAACAGTGCAGTGGAGAAGCAATATATTCTGCATAACGGATTGTCACTTTCTCACTTCGGTACCTGGTGAGTCTGATCGCTTTTCTGAATTCGCTGGTAATTGGAGCCTTAAAGCCACCTTTCCTGAGCAAGGAGTCTATTGTCCGGATCTGATCCCTGTCTTGCTCCTTGGCAACCTCAGGTAAATATGTGGCTGTACGTTTGACACCTTTTTCATTGATGAATTCATTTCGAATCCCATGGACCCCTACCTCCCAGTCCAGGTAATCACTGGCGTCCTCCAAGTTAGTGAGGAGGGAGACAGAGCAGGACAGTTTAGGCGGCTCCTCTGGGGAGGGGGGGGGGGGGGCTGAAGGGGTGGGAGGGGTGGGGGTGGGGGGGTTGACTGTCCTTAAGGGCACTGGTTAGCGGTTTTCCCTGAGTCCCGAATGAAGATTCATGGCCGAGAAGGTCCCGATGCAGCCACGAAGCCGCTTGTCCCGCCCCTTCTTCATGTCACCAAGAGCGGATAGGGGCCATTGGTGAATCTAGGGAGTCGTGGCTGAGGGAAGCCATAGAGGTGACAGTAGAGGACATCAAAGCAGGAACAGCACATCTCTGCGGTCACCACCAGATCCTTGGTGGTGCTGGCAGTTCCGTTGGGTCGGGGCAGAGGACTCAGAGCTCCCGAGGCGGGATTCATCCGTGTGATGGGAGAGTTTCAGGTCCCAGAGGTAAATCTGACGCATCCTCCTGACCTGCTGCCACAGCATGCTGGCGGTTTGGAAGAGGTCCCGACTGGAGCCGGGACGGCGGTGGACTGGTTCCGGTGAGTGTGCGGTCCACTTCCAGATGGAAGACCTGGGCTTCTGGACCCCGCAGCAGCCTGCGGCCAACTTGGGGTCGAGTGGAGGAACGCGGCGTCTTTCCCATCCTGACTCGGTGCTCGCGGCCTGGAATGAGCAGAACCTGGAGCAGAGTTCGTATCGCTCGCCCGGGGAACAGCTGTAACAGAGGAGGGCGGCTATTCTGTCTCTGAAATGAAGTTTCTTCCTTCCGATCCCATCCTTTCTTCCTGTATCTTCTCTCCCCGGCCAGGTACAGCCGGGGTGAACAGGACCTCTCGCGCGCCGCCTGTTCATGCTTCATGGAGCCATGCGCCTTGGGGGGGGGGGGGGGGGGGGGGGGTGAGAAGCGCCCCGCGGGGTGGACGGACGGACGGACGGGCGGGCGGGTGGCTGGAGGACTGAGTGGAACCCGCCGAGCTGTCCGTATCCCCGGGGCAGGGTGACGGGACGCGCGGAGGGGCTCTCCGGGGCTCCGCAAGCACCGCTGGGCGCCCCAAAGTCTAACTCTTGATGGTTTGGCAAAGATATGGATTCTATGGAGCTTCCTCGCTACAGAGTTTTCTTATATGCATGATGCAAAGTTGTCTCCAGCTTTCCCCCTTTGAAACCTACAACCACTGGAAACCCCACAGACCCCTGTGCTGCTCACTCTCTCGTTTACCAGTGGGAATCGCTCGCAGGTGCAGACCTGGCAAGGTCACTGAAGCTCCAGCTACCTTCTACTTTGCCCAGTGCATCCCGAGATGTGTTGAGCGGAATAATGATCCCTCCAAAGCTCTGCACAGCCTAATCCGTGGAATCTATCAATGTGTCACGTCGCATGGCAAAATGGGATTTGCAGACACAGTTAAGGTTGGGAATCAGCTGACTCTAAACCCAGGCTAATCAGATTATCCTGGATTATCCAGGTGGATCCCATGTAATCACAACGGCCCTTAACAGTGGAAGAGGGTGGCGGAGGATTAGGTCAGAGGGGTGTGATGTGGAAAGGACTCCACCATCCCTTGCTGGCTCTGCAGATGGGAGAGGAGGGCTATGAGCCAAGGGCTGTGGGTGACCTCGGGAAACTGGAAAAGACAAAGGAATGAATTCTTTCCCAGCGTCTCCCGAGGAAAGGCAGGCGTGGTGGCACTTTGACTTCAGCCCAGGGACACCAGTGTCAGACTGCTCGCCTACAAAACTGTCAATTTGCGTGAAGCCACTAGATCTGGGGTGATTCTTTATGACAACTGGGAACTTCTACACCAGGCAACCTTGAATCTTGGCCTTGTCAACGCTGCTGGCTGCTCCACACTTGGCTGCCTCCTTTCCTCTTCCTTTTGTGCTTAATTTCCCCAACTCAGGTGGGCAAAGTACAGACTAGCAATTCTACAGCTTAGGCAGATGCCTAACAAGGGAACAAAATGCCACTTTCCTTCATACAAGACAGCGTCCACCTTTTAATGTTTAGGTTTGTATTTGGAGATGGAGTCTTGGGAAGGTGATTACGTCATGAGGGGACAGCCCTCAATGATAAAAATGGTGCCCTTAAAAGATGGGGGACACAGTTTCCCCCTTCTCCCTGTGAGGGTGTAGTGAGAAGAAGGCAGTCTGTGAATTAGGAAGCCGGTCCTGAGCTGACGCCATTGCTGCCAGTGCCCTGATCTTAGACTTCCAAACCTCCAGAAGGGCAGGAAGTAAATTTCTGTTAGACGCAAGCCATTCAGAAGCTATGGTGTTTCTGTTGTAGCTGAAACAGATCAGGAATCCCTTTTCTTTTCTCTCCCACCTCTTTTATTTATTTATTTATTGCTTCCTGGGAGAGTTTTTATCAATTCTCTCTTAACATGTCTGTTGAGTTTATTTTATCATATTTTTCATTTTCAAGAGCTCTTATTGGTATGTAAATGTCCTTCAAAAGTAGTATCCTGTCCTTGTTCCAGGATTGCTGTGTTTTACCATCTATTTCACCTTCTTCAGAGATGAAAGCCTCTAGTCTCTGTCAGGTTGGGGAAGGCAGGGTAATCTGAACGTGTGAAGTAAGTGGGAGGATCTAGGATTCTAGCTTCTTAAACAGACTGTCAGCCAATCTGCTGTTTTTCAAACCGGCTTTCCCTCACTCACAGACGCACCTGGAGTGTCCAGCTGGCGTGTTTTCAGGGACCCGCAGTGCACACTGGGTGGCTTACTGGCTTTCCCCATGGCTAGTTCTGGACCCAGCACTCTCGGGCCCTGGAGATCCCTTAACATTCACCCTGGTTTTCAAATTATGATTTTTCTCTTGTCTTCTTTTGCAATTATTTCCCTTTTCTTTGTCCTCGTGTTATCATTACTTAAAAAATATTCCTAACTGTTGTTTCAGTAGGGCTTCTATAAGGAATAGGGATAGATGTATGTGTGTGTGTTCAGTCCACCACATTTAATACCATTAATTGGGGTGGCACCATATGTCTTTTGAATGACTCACTTGAATGAATCATCCTCCCCATCCTATTCACCTGTCTGTGGGGTGGGGGTGGGGGCCGGAAGAAGCATGGCACAGAGGAAGAAAGCCCTCTCAGCACAGGCACCTCTTAGAGAACAGACCCCTCTCCACCCTTCCCCAGTCGGTGGTTTCAGAGCCAGTGGATAGCCTCTTAGTAAATGCTGCATTCAGGGTCTCTTCCCAATTTTTTGTTTTAGGGGGACTGTCTTCAGAATTTGGCATTTCACTTTTGGCTTTGGGCCTTCACTAAAATTTTGAGATAACAGGAAAAATTTCACTCAATATCCTATTATATATTGAACTGGCTATTATTTATTTCCTAAGAAGTCTTCCCCTCAAGTTAAATTAAAGAGTTGTTCTGAGTGATCAAACAGTTGATAATAATTATTCTGTTGCATTTATTTCACCTGTGCCTTTTGCTTATCTATATTCTTGCCCTTAAACATAATAGTATAAACAGATTTTTTGTGTGCTTCCACAAAATTATGCAGGTCTTCAAAAGCTAATTACTTAGTGGCAATAATGCATTTCTTCTTAAATGAAGATATGAATAGGTACATTTCATAATATATGGTTCTATATAATGAAGAATGGAAGTACTGAATTAGGACCTGTAGGAAAAATTCTTATATAAGACCATCAAGCAAATCAAATAGATAGCACTTACTATATTTTGAAGCATTTTACTTTTTCCTTTCTTACCTTTAACAAGTATTTAATGGGTTAAAACAAGTTTAATACTAGTTCCCTGAAAACACACACACATCATAAATTCTCAGGAGGCAAGGCTGAAAGGCATCATAATCAATGACTTACAACATTGTGACACCACTTTTCTTTCTAACGCTCCCTGATGCCATTCAAGGAACGTACTCTGGAACTACATCTATGTCTAGAAATAATCATTTTCTTTCCTTCTTATTGGTCTTTTCTCTTACATTATTCTATTATGAAGTAAGTTCAAAAATGAACTTATATTTCTAGATGATGGAAAACAGACTTATTGCTCTATTCACTTTTATACACCAAGGTCTCCTATTTTTTCAATTCTCCCACTTTTTTCCTGGCAGTAGGCACAGCTAGATTTTCCTCAATGACAAGATTCTCCAGAAGCCAACTTCACAGCTTCTGTGCTTAGTGCCTCGAGCTCATTTCCACCATCACTTTTAGTCTTAGAACTTACTGCAAGTGTGATGTTCAAAGAGAGAATTTACCTCATCCTACACATCTTGCATATGCCTGCTAACAATATTTTGCAATATCATTTTCTACAAAAACTTAAATAGGTTAGGGGTAATTCTGAGAGTCAATTCATTTGCAGTGAAAAGAAATAATGTAAAATTGTGCTGTACTGCCATGAATTGAAGCTTCAATCTGTTTGGGGTGATGATGATTACATTTTGCAGGAGGTCGTTCAGGAAAGTAACATAATGGGCGCTAGTGCCAGCTTTGCCTGGAATGGAGCCATCTTGCCCAGAGCAAGAGGAAAGAATGCACTTTCGCAGAGTGGTGTCCATTAATGAAGGTTTTTCTTCCTGCTCAGTAACCAAGATGTTAATAGTTAAAACCCAGTGTGGGTTTTGAGGCACAGAGACCCATCTGGCCTGCGTTCTGTCATTTGCTTGCTGTGTGAGCTTGGACAGATGACTTACCCAAAACTCATTTGCCTCCTTGGTAAATGAGGGCAGTACTATTTCTCTTACAGGGTTCTTAGGAGGATTAAATGAGATAAAGTTGGTGAATGTCCTTTGTAAATTTTAAAATGCCGTGGAAATCCAACTGGTATGATGGCTTAATGATTTATGTGGCTGAATGGCGGTTTACATTGCATTGTAAGACTATCAAACACAGTGGGGTGGAGCCTTCAAGGTGCCTGCAAACAAGAATTCAGTCATCCTGTTTGGCACTACAGCCCGTACACATCTTTAGTTTCCATTCCTGCTCATTCCACAGAACTGTCCTTAGGAACGATTGTTTTCTATGTGCCTGGTATGTATTTTATTTAGTTTTCAGAATTTCCAGATACCATTTAATAAGCAGTGATGCAATTGCAATCTTGCCAATACTGAACCAGTTACATAGAACAAAGGCCTTTTATTTCTAACTAGTAGCCCTGCACACGAATCCGTGCCCCAGTAGCTCACTGCTACCCTCCTGTAGCTCCCTCACCCCCCCCGGCCCCCCCATACCTTGCTGCCCTGCCCCCACCTGTAGCTCTCCACCACCTGCTTGTAGCTCACTGCCCCACCCTCCTGCTGATCCATGATTCGGTTGTTACGTGGTTGGTCGTTACACATCAAGGCGTAACGACCATTTGCATATTACATCTTTATTATATAGGATTCTCTGCATTGCTCAGAACCCAAGGAAAGAATAGGGGAAGGGGTTCAAGGCTATCTGGGTTCTTGTCCCAGGTTTACTGTAAAATAATGTGTCCCTTGGGGAAATCACAGTTATTCTGGGCCCTTTTCCTTTTCTTTATTTTGATAGAGCTGTACTAGACAGATGACCCCAAATAAAGTCTGTTCTTTGCAGTAATAGTTGAGCTGTTATTGACATTCTAAAACAAGTGGAGACATGACTCATGGATCTGTGAAGCATCTCTGTAACGATGTTTTTAGAGCTGCCTCCTTTTCACAGATGATGACAGAGCACAGCAGAAATAGTTGATTTTTACCAGAGGCTCCAAAGTCCATGGAACTGGAACACATCTTTTCTTCTGACCTCCACTTAGCCAAAACATAGGCTTCTACATGTTAAGCTTGGAAGCATATTACCAGTGTTTTAAAGGGGATTACCCCTACAAGATTTTCAACTAATAGCAGGAGGTTTTGAAATTCTTAAATAATCCTCAAAACTTTGAGCCCTGGGATGTGTGGCTCAGTGGTTGGAGTGTCATCGCATACACTTAAAGGTGGCAGGTTTGATTCCCCATCAGGGCACATACCCTGGTTGCTGGTTTGATCCTAGGTCAGGGTGTGTACAGGAGGCAGTGGATTGATGTTTTTCTCTCACATAGATGTCTCTCTCTCTCTCTCTCTCTCTCCCTCTCTCTCTCTCCCCCCCCTTCCTGTGTCCCTCCTTCCCTCCCTCCATCTTACTCCCTCCCTCTCTCCAAAATCATAAGAAGCATATCTTTGGGTGAGGAAGGAAAAATGGTAAATACTACTTTTAAAAAATATTTTCTATTCTTTGAGACTTACAGCTCTATTTTCATGTTAAGGAAGTTGTATTAGTGCCAGATAATCATCTGAACTTCTGGATGCTTCTTTGAACTGAAATTCTGAACCTCTTGAGGTTTTCTCCTTGCTATCTGAAATTTATGCCAGATAAGCCTTTTTCTAGAGAGTACATTCAGGCTCTTATTTTCTCATATAAGAAAGAGTGTGTGTGTGTGTGTTTGTGTGTGTGTGTGTGTGTGTGTGTGTGTGTGTGTTTTGGGGGGGATGAGTGGAGGTATTGAGATCGGGTAAAGTACAATTATTATTGTATTTTTGACAATTTTTTTCAAAATGAGAAAGTGGTTATTTCAGGTTTTTAATACCAAGTAAGTATTTTTCTAACCTGCATGTATTTATTGTACCTTTTAGGTGGATTCTCTTTGGGAAACGCAAAGAATTTGAGGCATAGGTTGTTCATTTGTGGTATTCCCCCCACCCCAACACACACACAAAGGCTGTGAACAGGAGCTATATTTCAGGAATATCTAGAACCAGCACCTAACACCATATCTAAGACATAATTAATAAATATGAAATAGATGAATGAACACATTGTTAAGGCCAGGACATAAGCAACTAGAAATATTTCATTGTCGATCACAAAATGGCAACTGATATAAATGATGCAGACAAATACTATAGCAATTTTTTTAATAGACTGTCTTTTTAAAAATACATTTCATTGACTTTTTTACAGAGAGGAAGGGAGAGGGTTATAGAGTCAGAAACATCGATGAGAGAGAAACATCGATCAGCAGCCTCCTGCACACCCCCCACTGGGGATGTGCCCGCAACCAAGGTACATGCCCTTGACCGGAATTGAACCTGGAACTCTTCAGTCCACAGGCCGATGCTCTATCCATTGAGCCAAACTGGCCAGGACTATAGCAATTTACAGAAGGTAGAAAAGTTCTTGTGGGATTTCCATATGAAAAGCCATTTGAAGAAGGGTGAGCTGGCTTGTGAATTATTCAGAGGATGAGTCACAGAGAAACTAGTCTTTGGACTAAGGTTGAGTTTAATGATCGCAGTGCAGTGGTATTACAAATGAAGGCAATGACATGCACTCACTCACTGAGACGTGCAGAGGTTATGAGGGTTGTTTCAATATCCAAAAGCAAGTACAAGGGAAGACATGTGACAATGACAAAGACAAAGACAGTAAAGCATTTATTAATGACTATGAACACTAAGATATGAAAATCAGCAAATTGGGAAGAATAGATGACCTCCAGGTCCTAAAATAATATAATCCTTGAGAAGAGACCATGGAAACACAAGCATAGGAGAACTCAGAGTGACCCCCAAATAAACTCCAAATGGATCTGATCATTGAAATAGCATTCCTGTCTTCATAACTTCTAAAGATTATTTGTATTTTGTTATGTGGACAAGAGCATTTTAAGGTACTTCATCATTTGATCCTTAAAACAAACAATATCATGAGATTACCATTGTTTGCTCCTTCCTATTGACTCACCACCAGAGTGAACTTATCAGCAAGCATATTGGGTTCTGCTTCTTGAATCTTTTTATCCCTATTCCCTTATTCCTCATTTCAACATATAAATCTACCATCTACCTAGCTGCTTACTCCAAAACACTGAGAATCTTCCTTGAGACTGCTTTTCTCAGCCCCTCCATCCCATTAATCTACCCTCAAATGTATCTTAAAGTCATCTAGTTCTAACTATGTCTATTAATACCATCTTAGGTCATTTCTTACTGACTGCTTCAATAGCCTTTTACTAGCTTTCCACATTCATTTTTTTCCTCCCTAAACTATTCTCTGCAAATTACAATTTAAATAAAAATATAGAGACTTCTTTCAATTATGACAGAGGATCTGGAACCAGAATTGCTGTCTTGCTATAAATAAATATTAGTCAAAATATAGGAAATAGTTGGGTTGTTTTTTTATATATATTTTTATTGATTTCAGAGAGGAAGGGAGAGGGGAGAGAGAGATAGAAACATCAATGATGATCGGCTGCCTCCTGCACGCCCCCTACTGGGGATCAAGACTGTAACCCAGGGATGTGCCCTTGACCAGAATTGAACCTGGGACCCTTCAGTCTGCAGGCAGCCGCTCTATCCACTAAGCCAAACCAGGTAGGGGCAGGAAATAGCTGTTTTAAGATATTGAGAAATAGATAGCACAAGACTGTGGATACTCAGATAAGGGCAACAAAGAAGGTAAGCCCAATGACAATTCTGGTTTTCTGTCTGGAAGCATATTCTATTGTGGTGTAGGAGAGGAGTAACCAAGCAGAGCATGTCACGTGATCTTGCTGAGTTGGAGGGACCAGTCAGTTTTGGGAGGCTGAGTGGCTAGAATCTGGGAGGAAAAGTATAGGAGAGAGAGGAGCTCCTAAGAGATTGAGCTCTAGAAATCTGCATAAAATTTACTTGAATCTGTGGATGTAATCAATAAGCTTGGGCAAAAAGAATAAGCTGAAAATTTCTCAGAGCTCACTCATGGCTGGGAGACATGCAAGTTCCAATGAAACAGAGCTGAGAGTGTTTTAACATTTTGTAGTGTTCCATAAGGATTCCAAAAGCCATATTTTACTAGTAAGATTAACCTATCCCCAGAATAAAGGCTATCAACTCACTCTAGCAAAGCTAAAACAAGTCTCATCAATAGAAAGCACAATATGTAATGTGACTGTATGGCAAGGCTACCTAACCTCATATGAGATGACTAGAAAGGCTTTCCTGGGTATGAGATTTAAGCTGAATGTTAAATGCTGAGTAAGAATTAGCAAGTTGAAGAGGTGAGAAGATAATTGAGTATTTCAGCATATGCAAAGACTTAGAGGCAAAGAGGACTCAGATAAATGTAAAAACTGAAAGGCCAGTTTATCTAGAGCAAGAGATCTATGATGACACAAGGGAGACTGGCAATGGCCACAGAACCTAAGCTCTTAGACATCATATAATAAATCCTCACTTCACACTGTGTCTTGTTGCTTCTCTTGCTCTAAATACTAGTGACTTTGGACAACTTCTCTCGGGAGTCACGAGTGAGAAAAAGGAAGAGACAGGACAAAAGAGGAATGAAAGAAAGAAGGAAGAGAGCACTTAGGCTGTTGGAGCAGTTTGGACATGGAGGACATGCTAAGGAGGAATAAAACAGGTTTTCACTATGTTCCATAATTTTTAAATAATGATAATTAAGAGAAAATTGTTATGACTGAAATTTCATAAAAATGAAAGACAAATTTGTGCACAAAGAGTGATCTCTGTTAATTTGTCCACATGAATTAAAATTTAAGACAATAGAAAGTCACTAAGTAGAAAGTGCATATTGGTAGTGTCAGTGAGTAGCAAGAAAGAAATTACAGATTTTTCTCTAAAATTTATTCTTTTACAGAAAAAAATGCAATCTTCTAATGTCACAGAACAAATAGAACTTGGACTTATGCTTTATAGTGTACACAGCCAATTTTGTGTTCACTACTTCTAGCAGATTTCTTAGCATTTTATTTTCTCCAACTGGAAAATTGAACAGTGTATGCGGTGGTGGCAAAGAAATAATCATTTCCACTATGGAGATTTTAGTTTGATGTGTCTGAAAGGGACTTGAACATGTAGAAAGGCAAACAATGTTTTTTGATAGATTGAAAACAGTAATGTAAGGATATCTTATTTCCCCTAGATATCATACATTATTATAAGACCAAAAAATATAGAGCTATTTTTGAAACTAGGCAAGCTGAATTCTAACATTTTTATGAAGAAAATAGATGTTTACGAGTAGCCAAAATTAATAAAAAGTCTGAAAAAGAAAAACAATAAAAGGAATAAGCCCTACAAGTTATATAGTGTATAAAAGCTACAGTGATCAATTTTAAAAATTAAAATATTTTTGTATTGACATAAGATTTGAAATAGTCTAAATAGATATGAGAATTCAACACATAATGAAGATGGCATTTCTAATAAATAATTATCTAGTTTAAGAAATTTAATTCTCGGTTGACTAATATTTAAAGGCAAAAACTGGTATCATAAAACTATGAGAAGAAATAATGGTATAATTATTTTTCACCTTGGAAATCAAGATCCAAAAGCCTAAAATCTACCCAACAAAGCTAAGCACATTTAATATGAATATTGATAATTATTTTTTATGATTAATATATTAGAACAAACAAAATGGGAGAAATATTTACAACTCATGTGAGACTCTAAGAGGTGTTTAAAAAATATATACAGAGCTCATTTAAATCAATAAGAAAAAAACTAGCAACTCAATAGACTATTGGATAAAGGTTTAGTCCAAGCTCTAAAACCCACATAGCCTAATCCACCAGCGTTGTGGGCCGGAACCCAAGGGAAAAAAAGTTTCAACAGAATCAAATCCCGCCTGAGATCAAGCAAGGGAGCGGTGAGGTAGTGCCAGTGGACATTCATCTAGCATATAGTGGTTGACCTTTGACAAAGAGGTTTACGTAGAGCAATGGCCAGTGGAGGCCGGATTCCAATGTGCAGGTGAGCATAAGAGAGTTAAGGAAGTGAAGACAGGAATGCAGACCGCTGTCAAGAATTTTAAAAATTTATAAGGAAGGGAAGAAAGAATAAGGGAACAAGAGGGAGGAATTGTTAATAGGAGTTTTTATTTTGTGTTTATTAGGACAGGAACAATTAAGCATATTTGCAGACTGAAAGAGTCACTGGAGAAAAAGAAGCTGAAAATTTCAAGAAAGAATGGGTAATTAATGAAGCAAGAAGCTGGAGTAGAGGGATAGGGAAACCTTTGAGTTTTAGGTAAAGATTAAGAGGGCATAGTTTTAAAACACTCATTTAAAATTAGGGGTAAGCAAATTCACACTTTAACCTAAAGAAATACAGCTAAATAGGTGTTCCTGTTATGTTCCCACAGTGCTCCCTCACCGCCATATGCATTCTCCTTTGTTACTGTAACTCTTTACAAGCTTATATCCCCAGTTTCTTGCATCTCCCTAGTGAGGGGTGAAAAAATAAATGAGAATTCTTAAGCTAGTTCAAGCCCTTAGCAAGTAGTTGCCCAACTTCTGAGGCCAGGTTTTACAAATGATGTAAATCTGTAAAGGCTTTGAGAGGAGTCAACCAAAATGAGCAGCTTGAGAAAATAGAACCTATGTGAGATATTTTAAAATCCTAAAAACAACAGCCCTCCCACCCCCCAGAAAAGAATTCCAATAATAAAATGTGGGAAAAACAGGTGAGAAAACAAGGAAATAAGTTGAACGGTATGTTAACAATTATTAAAGATAAAGGCTTCAACTGCAGAAACTTAGTGGATTCAAATGGTTGATCCCTCAGGAAATATTTTCCAACTTAGTAAAAACCTTGCCCTTCACCCCAGCAAGAGGACTCCTTCCCTTCTTTGGTGGAGGACATAAAGATAACTGCTACAGCTCTCCACATGTGATTTCGTAACAGTAGGATCAGTTTAAAGAAACCTCGTGGCTCCCATTCATCCTTTAGCTCTAGGACTGATTTCATGGCTCCCATTCATCCTTTAGCTCTAGGACTGATTTCATGGCTCCCATTCATTCTTTAGCTCTAGGACTGATTTCATAGATGGGGAAAGAGGCCCCGGAGACACGTGACAGTCGGCTATTTGATGGCTTATAGTTACCTATGGTGGTAAATACGTTTTAACTTCTTTAACTGCTTTTATTACTTTTTCTCGTCTTTTAGCAAAATGAATAGGAAACCCAGTGTTGAATGGAGCAGGCCCCTTTTATGCTCTGCTATTTGTGAATGGGTGCACGGGAGTGCCATGTGGGTGGGTGTATGTGTTGAAGCAACAGGTTTCCTCACCTCTTGCTACCACATTTCTCCCACTGTTCCCTTACTTACTGGATTTCTAACATAAGATGGTTGGTCAGAGTTAAGCATAAAGTTAGAAAAGGCACAATTTTAAGAGCAATTAAGTCCATTTACTCATTATTAGGTAAAAGGCTGACAAGAAAAAAGGTGGAAAACCTAGAAAAGCACTTTAAGGTACAATGGCAGACTAATTGGTTACTTGAAAATAATTACAAGCTGATCAGCTCTCATGGAACTTAGAAGCATTAAATGCCAGAGTGATTAATAGGATGCCTGTTTTTATTATTCACTGAAGAAATTGCTCTATTGTAAGCAAACAGATGTAATTGAATTGTAAATTATGATGCTTTGTAATGCTTGATTTTATTTCTTAACTGATTTTACCTTCTCCCAATATCAATGAATTCTGAAGACTGTTCTGTATAAGTAAATGTAGAATCAAAGCTAAATTTTTTCTCATAAAAATATCATATACTATGTAATGAATCATTTTAGAGAAATATTAGTAAAAATTAAAGACTAAAAAAATACAAAGTTGACCTCCAGAGAGACAGGTTGGGGGAGATGGGGAGAGAGAGGGAAATCAAAGATAAGCAATAAATAGGTGCTGATACCAATGGGATTTAGGAAGCAAGGGGTTAGAATTTTAATTCTCACCTGGGAAAAAGAGATAGGGCCTGAGATGGTGAGCTGGGGAGTAAGAATTAACTTATTCTTTAGAGCCCACAATCTCTAAAAGCAGCCCTTATTATATCTATCTATCCAGGAGAAATCTAGTACCTATTAGAATGATTACTCATTATTAGGTAAAATAAATCAGCAAATATTATTAAATAGATCCTTAATTTCTAGGGGAGAGGAAACTAATTCATTTATATAGTCTTCACAACAAGGGTACATCTCAACGTAAGGCCATATTTGTCCCATGAAGAAATTGACTGAATGTTGAGAGAGGAGAAACCAAGATGGTGGCATAGGTAAACACCTGAAATTGCTGCCTCGCACAACCACTTCAAAAATACCACTACAAGACAAAATGGACATCATCCAGAACCACAGGAAGGCTGGCTGAGTGGAAATTCTACAACTAGAAGGAAAGAGAAAAGCACACTGAGACTCAGAGGAGGTGCGGAAGTAAAGTGCAAAGGTACGGAGGCGCACGTGGAAAGGGCTGGCAACTGAGGATGTGGTTTGTTGTCTTTTTCTTTTCTTTTTTTTTTTTTTTTTTTTTGCATTTTTAGTAGGAGGTCATTTATTTGAGGTTGAGATGAGAGAGGAAACAAAACAAGAAATCAGAGGTATTCCAGACTTTAGGAAATCAGAATGATTTCTAGAAATAGTGATTGGAGACTATTGTTTTTGAGATAGCTGTGAAAAGGAAGGTGTAAAAAAGATGATGAAATGCAAATATATTCTCCATCTCAGTTCTTCATGGTGAATACCCACAGACCTTTCTTCCTGCTGTGTATGGTGACTGATGCTGCTCCACCATGTGTGGTCCTCCTGGTAAGCTGAGTCCTGGGTGAAACGTGTGCCCTCCTTTTCTCTCTCCATTGAGGTCACCTGTGGTTCTGTGGCTCTGCCCTAGGCTGCCTGTGTCAGATGGCCTCCAGGTTCTTCTGTGTCCCAGGCTCGATGGGGTTATTGCTGCAGTTTCGGTGGGGCTGTTTGTCTCAGATGATACTAAAGGTGAGCACTTCCTCAGGGACTGGAGAGAGGCAATGGTCAGAGCCAGGAAGCTGTGCATTCACTATGGAGAGGATGCCTGGCAGGGAGTGCTCCCATCGTGGTTAGAATGAATGTTAGGCTAGTATCGCAGACTCACCAATTGGGGGGATTATTATTGAGATTGGGGATGAAAAGAGTCCACATGCTAACCTGCCAAGTTCAGGGAAGGCCTGTGTGTGATGGCCTTGCAAATTCAAAGAGCTAAAATAACCACAAGGGATGGTCTAAAATGAGAACATTTTAACTAGGAGCAGTTTATGGTAGTCATGTCCCAGGCTAGAATCTCCCCTGACAAAACTCAATCTTTCCTTTACCTACGCCTGTCCATTGTCTTTTGCATATAAGATTGCATATCTTGGCATTGTCAGGGCCAATACTTTTATTTCAGAGCCCTCAGTGCACAACCAATGCAACAGGGCTGAGACCATAACTCCTCGAATTGTTATTGTTATCATGTTAATCATTAAGTATTAACTACCCTGTACCCATCTATGTAAAATATATTGTATGCCTATCATCTTACTTTTCATCCTATCCCAGGGGTTTCCCTGCTTTGCTTCCTCCCAGCTCCCTAATCTATCCCCAGTGAATTTCATGTAACCCACTTGGGTATTCTCTTTTGATTGTAATGTATAAAATAAGGCACCAAACCGCCATACTCCGGACATTATCTTGATTCATTGACATCTTGCTTCCTGACATGAACTCATAAAAATTCTCTATAGGTTTGAATGATTCTTACATTGATGGGATCCAGTTTTCTGATAAATCTCATTATTGCTGGATTAAACTGTAACTGTGGTGGCAGCAGGAATGACATCAGGTGTCTGACTGGGCTCAGAACATACGTGGGTTCAGCAACTTGGGTACTTGGGTTCTGGCTGGAAAAGAATTCAGTGTAAGAACCAAAGTGTAAGAGAACATTTACTGGGTAAACTACAGAGGTAGGAGAAGTAATTCTTTGAAGAAATGGGCTTAGGAAAGGAGTTAAGGAGTTAAGGGAAGGGCCTTGGAGCTTGGGAGCACAAGCTAATGGTAACCTGCCTGGGGCAGGAGGAGATGGAGGGGAAGGGAAAGGTACAGGTGTGCTCCAGGGAGGGAGAGTGCACTGGGTCCTCCTTCCTAAAGGTTTTTTTTTTTTCTTTTTATTTATTTATTTTTATTTTTATTTTTTTTTAATTAAATCTTTATTGTTCAGATTACATTTGTTCCTCTTTTTTTCCCACCCCCATAACTCCCCTCCTCCCAGTTCCCGCCCCACCCTCCGCCCTCACTCCCCACCCACTGTCCTCATCCATAGGTGCACGATTTTTGTCCAGTCTCTTCCCGCATCTCCCATTCCCCTTTCCCCCTCAAGAATAGTCAGTCCATTCCCTTTCTATGCCCCTGATTCTATTATAATCACCAGTTCATTCTGTTCATCAGATTATTTATTCACTTGATTCTTAGATTCACTTGTTGATAGATGCATGTTTGTTGTTCACAATTTGTATCTTTACCTTTTTCTTCTTCCTCTTCTTAAAGGATACCTTTCAGCATTTCGTATAATACTGGTTTAGTGGTGATGAACTCCTTTAGCTTTTCTTTATCTGTGAAGCTCTTTATCTGACCTTCAATTCTGAATGATAGCTTTGCTGGATAAAGTACCCTTGGTTGTAGGTTCTTGGTATTCAGCACTTTGAATATTTCTTGCCATTCCCTTCTGGCCTGCAAAGTTTCTGTTGAGAAATCAGCTGACAGTCGTATGGGTATTCCCTTGTAGGTAATTGAGTCTCTTTCTCTTGCTGCTTTTAAGATTCTCTCTTTGTCTTTTGCTCTTGGCATTTTAATTATGATGTGTCTTGGTGTGGTCCTCTTTGGATTCCTTTTGTTTGGGGTTCTCTGCGCTTCTTGGACCTGTAAGTCCATTTCTTTCACCAGGTGGGGGAAGTTTTCTGCCATTATTTCTTCAAATAGGTTTTCAATATCTTGCTGTCTCTCATCTTCTGGCACCCCAATAATTCTGACATTAGTGCACTTGAAGCTGTCCCAGAGGCTCCTTACACTATCTTCGTATTTTCGGATTCTTTTTTCATTTTGCTTTTCCAGTTGGGTGTTTTTTGCTTCTTTGAATTTCAAATCTTTGGCTTGATTCTTGTGCTCCTCTGGTCTGCTTTTGGGTATAATATTCTTTATTTCAGTCCGTGTATGCTTAATTTCTAGTTTCTTTATCGTAGCATCGAGGGTCTCATTAGTTTTTGTGAGGCTCTCCACAAGTTTATTGCAAGCCCTCAAAATTGCGTTTTTTAGCTCCATATCCTCCATTTCTGTCATTTTTTTTGTCTCTGCATTTTTTCTGCTTTCTTGGTGTACCCCCTTGTGGTCTTTGTGTGCAGTCTTGTTCTAGTTAAGCCTTGATTTTTTTAGTTAATACTGAGAGATTTGACCACCAGGCTGACTGGCTGTGGGAATCAGCTACGTGGAAAACTTCTGTCCTCTGGGGAGGTGCTAATCTAGCTTTTGCCTGAGGCGATCCGGCAAATGGCTCTGTGCAGGGCTTGGGCGGGGCGGGATCAACAGGGCGGGTGGAGGGAGCAGTTATGGCTGCTCTCAGTCCCTTCCCAGAGGCTCTGCTTCTCAGAACCCCGGCAGCCGCTGCAAACCTCGGAGAGAAAGCTGCCCTCAGATTCCAACTGATGCCAGACAATCCCGCTTCTCCTGTCTGAGTTTGAGTCCCTAGAGACTCGCCCAGATCTGGAGCCCAGAGTCTGAGACTCACTCCCGACCGAAAACGACAACCGCGCCCTCAGCCACCAGCCCGCTTTGCGCGCGCACCTCGGTACCTTTGTATTTTCCACACTGCGCCTCCTCTGAGCCTCGGTTTGCTGTTCTCTTTCCTTCTAGTTGAAGAGTCTCTCCTCAGCCAGTTTTCCTGTAGTTCTGGGTGATGTCTGTTCCGTCTTTTAGTTGTATTTTTGAAGTGGTTGTTTGTGGCAGCAGTCTCCGGTGTTTACCTATGCCGCCATCTTCCTTCCTCTGTTGTCTTTTTCAATCGGGAAGGAGTCTCAAGCTCCTGACTGCTCTGAACTCCAGTTCTGGGCGAGTCTCTGGGACCCAGACTCATACAGGGAGAAACTGGAATGTCTGGCATTGGGCAGAACTTGAGGGTGACTTTCTCTCAGAGGTGCTTACAGAGATTACCAGGGGACACTAGACCCGGGGCCTCTTAGGTCAGGGCTGAGAATCAGCCATAGCTGTTTGCTCCGCCCTGTTGATTCCCTGAGACCCGCCCCACCCAAGCTGTTCTCAGAGGCTTTTGCATATGAAAGGCCCGGCCCTTTGCAATCTAAAATTACCTAACAAACTGCAGCTGGGTCAGAACATCAAAAAGAAGGCCCAAGGCCCCACAGCAGCTTGCATTGCTTCATTGCTGGGCCTCATCTGGGCACCTCTAAACCCCAAACAAAGAAGAGGAATCTGCAGATCTCTCCGTAGCTCCTGCTGGGTAGCCTCAGGCAGAAGCTAAATTAGCACCTCCTTAGAGATCCAAGAGCCAGTGTACCCAGTGGTCAGAGTGGGACCATCCAGATTACAACTCCTCAGATCCATAAGGGACACACTCAGGGGACAGACTCAGTGAGCACCAAAGCCCCACTGAAGCAAGTCTTGCCCCATAAGGGTGTCTCCAACACAGAAGTTCTCCCACCATAGACACAGTTGATTCTCACAGCCAATTGGCCTGGAGGTCAATTCCTCCCAGTGATACCTACAACAATCAAGGCTTAACTAAAACAAGACTGTGCACAAAGCCTACAAAGGGGTGCAACAAGAGTGTCCACCTCAGGTAATTGGGGAGGCTGAGCTACTGGGCCCAATAGGACACCTAGCACAGAAAGCCACTCTATCAACACAGGGAAGCAGCCAAAATGCAGAGACAAAGAAACAAGTCACAAATGACAGAAATGGAGGAAAGCAAACTACTGGATATAGAGTTCAAAACCACGGTTATAAGGTTTTCCAAGAATTTTCTAGAAACTGCTGATAAATTTAGTGAGACCCTCAATAAATCTAGTGAGACTCTCAGGATATGAAAAAGGACCAACTAGAAATTAAGCATACACTGACTGAAATAAAGAATATTATACAGAGATCCAACAGCAGACTAGAGAATCCCAAGAATCAAGTCAAAGATTTGAAATACGAAGAAGCAAAAAACACCCAACCAGAAAAACAAAAGGAAAAAAGAATACAAAAATATGAAGATAGTGTAAGGAGCCTCTGGGACAACTTCAAGCGTACCAACATCTGAATTATGGGGGTGCTAGAAAAAGAGAGAGAGCAAGATATTGAAAACCTATTTGAAGAAATAATGACAGAAAACTTCCCCTACCTGGTCAAAGAAATAGACTTACAAGTCCAGGAAGCTCAGAGAACCCCAAACAAAAGGAATCCAAAGAGGACCACACCAAGACACATCATGATTAAAATGCTAAGAGCAAATGACAAAGAAAGAATCTTAAAAGCAGCAAGAGAAAAACAGTTAGTTACCTACAAGGGAGTACCCATATGATTGTCAGCTGATTTCTCAACAGAAACTATGCAAGCCAGAAGGGAGTGGCAAGAAATATTCAAAGTGATGAATAGCAAGAACCTACAACCAAGATTACTCTACCCAGCAAAGCTATCATTCAGAATTGTAGGTCAGATAAAGAGTTTCACAGGTAAGAAAATGCTAAAGGAGTTCATCATCACCAAACCAGTATTATATAAAATACTGAAAGGTATCCTTTAGGAAGAGGAAGAAGAAGAAAAAGTAAAGATAAAAATTATGAACAACAAATACACATCTATCAACAAGTGAATATAAAAATCAAGTAAATAAAAAATCTGATGAACAGAATAAACTGGTGAATATAATAGCATCAGGGGCATAGAAAGGGAGTGGACTGACAATTCTCAGGGGGAAAGGGGTGTGGGAAGAGACTGGACAAAAATAATACACCTATGGATGAGGACAGTGGGGGGTGGGGTAAGGGCAGAGGGTGGGGTGGGAACCAGGTGGAGGGGAGCTATGGGGGGAAAAAAGAGGAACAACTGTAATAATCTGAACAATAAAGATTTAATTTAAAATAAAATAAAATAAAATGACTAATGTTGCAAAGCCATGGAAGCATGAACTATAAACTCAGGTAGATAAAAGCCCAACTTAATTAGATGTTTACCTTTGTCTTAATAGAAAGAATTTCACGTTCATATATTGCACTATGAGAACCAGAGATTAAAATAGGGGTCCATGGACCTAATTATATCAAGCTAAAAAAAAAAGAAATTGACTAAGTCCTTTCTTTCCTCCCTACCTCCCTTCTTCCCTCCCTTCTATTCTTTCTTTCTTTCTTTTTTTCAGAATAGCACATATCTATGATTGAAAATTATAATCCAAACTCAATTCCTGTGTGCCACAAGCTTGAACATGACTCATAATTAAAATCAATTGTGGAGATAGTGGTGGTTTCATATTCAGCAACTTAAGGAACAGTAGGAGTGGTTGCAGTAGAATTTTAGAAATCAGAAGGAAATTACTATTAACAATTGGTATAGGACTTATGAAAACTGTTGTATGGACATGTCCATAATTCAAGTCTGTCTCTCTCTCTCTCACACACACACACACACACAGAACAGAAGTAAACAAACTACTCTGAGAGTGTTATTAAAAATAGGAAAAATTTTACCACAAGAACTAGAAATATCAGAACAATTCAAATGACCTTACACATTATATTTAAGTAGGTTATAGGGACGTTCCTGTGACTGACTGCTGGAATGACATCCTTTGCACCCACTAATGGAGGTAGAAGTGCTGTGGAAAGTGGGCACACGGTCTAGAGATGTGGCTGTGAAATTAAGCCAAAGGAAACCAGAAATATTCTCTGGAAAACTGGCTAGATTTGTGAATGGCTCTATTGTTGTACTGTTGGGTGACACTACAGTGATAGTCACAGTGGTCAGTAAAACAAAATCTTCACACTCTCTGCTCATGCCTTTGGTGGTTGACAATAGACAGAAAGCTGACAGCAAGTGGAATTCCCACATACTCTCTCAGAAGGGAGTTTGGTTTCTCTGATTAAAAAAAAAAGTGAGTAACAGATGGTTCAATTAAACATCTCTTTCCAGCTGACTAGTTTTACAATACATAGTACCTTTGTAATTTTTGTAATTGATGGTAACAATAGAGCTTTTGTAGCCCTCTTATTATGAGATATTTCTTGGAATGGGTATTGATGGGATGATACAATTAGGAATGATTGATGGAGAATGTGTTAGCATAATACACACATGCAAAAAAATGTCTCCTTACACTTTAAATTTGATGGATGCCCAAGTACCAAAAAGTCAGATTGTCATGTTGGAAGTGTCTGCAAAAAATGTGGTGCATTAGGCCCTGGCCAGTTGGCTCAGTTGGTTGGAGCATCAAGCTGTGCCCCGAAAGGTTGAAGGTTTGATCCCGGTCGGTGCACATACCTGGGTTGCGGGTTCCATCCGAGGTCAGGGTGCATAGAGGAGGCAGCCAATTGAGGTTTCTCACATCAAATTTTCTCTCTCTCCCCACTTCTTCTCTTTCTCTAAAATCAATTTTTTAAAAAGGTGGTACCTCAGGATTCCTGTCATGACATCAAAGTGGTGGTGACATCTACCCAACAAATAGTTAGGCTATATAGCAATGAGTAAAAGAAGCTGGTGTTACCAAGCAGCTAAGTGAGATGTTATTTAATGCTTTAAAAGAGATTGTGAAATATTGTCATATATTCACCTTGTAATGATTATTTTGTTTCAATTTTGGACATTTAAAAATTTCCAGAGATAAAGCTATCAGCAAAGTAATATTGGATACTGAGGAAAAATTTCTACAGATCATCCCTTATGAATAGACTCCTTCAATACTATTTCTCAGGAGGTTTTTGGAGTATTATTTTGAATGATTACAAAAGGTATGATGGTTGAGATATGACTGCACTTCGGAATATAAATTGTAAGGCTGATACGTTTAAAACTCTTGATGGATCAGCACTATTTTAAGGAGGACAGTTGCTGGCACTTTGTATTGTCACATTAGATTCATTAGAATTCACTGTGAAGTCCTATTTTATTACAATATCTATAATGGGATAAGAGGTATAAATTTTATGCTGTACTATGAGGTTTCTACTTACATAACTAATGAGTTGACAAAGTCATTTGTATAGATTCAAGGGAACATGAACATGGTGCTCTGGCAGATAAAGCTTTCTGTGCTGTTGTTCAGAAAGAGTTTGCTTTCTCAGTTAGAGTAACAGTCGAGGTACTTGAATCAAACGGGTCATCACCTACAGAAGCGCTCTCTAGTAGAGCTCTCTGTGATGATCAAAACATTCTACATCTATCTGCATTCAGTCAAGATGCTAGCCACCAGCCACATCTGTCTCCTGAGTGTCTAAAATGTAGCTAACATACCCAGAAACTGAATTTTTAATTTTTTAATTTTATTGATTTTTTTTACAGAGAGGAAGGGAGAGGGATAGAGAGTTAGAAACATCGATGAGAGAGAAACATCGATCAGCTGCCTCCTGCACACCTCCTACTGGGGATGTGCCCACAACCAAGGTACATGCCCTTGACCGGAATCGAACCTGGGAACTTTCAGTCCACAGGCCGACGCTCTATCCACTGAGCCAAACTGGTTAGGGCTAATTTAATTTATTTATGTTTGAATTTGAATAGCATATGTGACTAACAATTAGTTATTGGATAGTACAAGGCAGAAGTATTGACTTGTAGTGGAAGTTTAGAATTCATGAATGCAGGGGTTCCAACTGCATCTGCTGGTGATGTGATTTAAAAAACGCTCCTGAGAAGGATAAAATAGGATATTATCATTTATTGACAGAAATAATGGGGACTGAAGATTAAAATGGGGATATAGATTTTAAAATAGCTGACATCAATAAAGGAATAGCTGTAATGCATCTCAATACGAAATTTCCAGGGACACAAATAAAAACTTAATGGAGGCCATTCAACAAGCCTCAGTCATAAAGGAAAAGATATAACAGGTAATGAACACAATTCAAAATCTCCAGCATCTAGAAAATAAAACAGTAGACACTGTCCAGATTCCATTATAAAAAAAATGACCCAAGTTTCTTGGAACAGTGAGATGCAATTTTTAAAGCTTCATAGAAAGAGGAGTAATTATTCATCAGTCGGGGGAAGAAACATTTCCTGTACTTGCACACAGTGCCATGCACGAAGTAAGAGACTTCACTCCTGAAATGTACCAAAAGGATTAAGGCTGTCATTAGAAGCTGAAGCAGTTTTCACTGCACAATAACTGACATCAGAAACACGCATGATTGGAGAACTTCAAAATATCCAGGGTGGTCAATGAAAACTTAATCCTACTGTCCTATATTTAGAAATTAGCCAAGAAATGCAGGTGAAAAAATTTGGATGCTATCTGGCTGATGAGAGAAAGAGGCATTATTATAAAATAGTTCAAGTTTCTGTTACAACTCTTGTCAAAACTCTGCATGATAGAAGCAGTATAGTAATAGAAGAGGTAATCTCATAGTGATTAGTTCATCCTTCTTTCCCATGATTTCTTAAATAATTATTGGGTAGAATTCATACTAAAAAGACAACAACATTTCAGGAGTTCCATCTATGGGTATGAATATTCTATCTACAATAAATATGCACTAATATTTTATTAAAAGTTAAACAAGGATTAAAATATAATAGAAACAAAATTAAAAACCAAGGCAGTGTGAAAACAGTAAGGATTTTTTATGGAAATATTTGAAACAGTGGTAAATTTCTATAATTGAAAATTAAGTCATTCCAATAAAAAGAACAATGGGAGGTTTAGAGAGCAGAGTAAATAGCTGGAAAAAGTATTATTACATTGGAAAATAGATCTGAGAGGGCTGGCGAAGCTGTGGTCAGAACAGGAGTAGGAAACAGGACCTCACAAACATGCTGACTTCAGAAAGTCCTCAGGACTTACCCTGTTCTAGGTCTCCATCTGCCACTATTGAAATGTGCTGTCTGATCTTTTTTCATGACCTTATTCTGATCTTATGTTTTTCCAAGAGTTAGAGGAGCCAAGGCTACACCAGGTACCACACAATGAAGAATCCACATTTCTGGGAAGCAGGACTCTCTCCAGCCACAGTGGGAGGGTGAATATTAGAAAAAGTCCATCTCCATTGGGGTCATAAGGAAAATTCTTGCTAGCATAAAACACTTCCATTTCCCTTCCATCAATGCAGGCCTGACTAAATAATTTGCAGGGCCGGGGACAAAATGAAAATGTGGAACAGTTTTAGAGAAAATTATTAAACATTTTGATACAGTGACAACTGAGCATTGAACCAAACATGGAGCCCTTCTGTGCAAAGGACCTGTGTGGCCACTCAGGTTGCATGTCCATGAAGCTTGGTCTCAATGAAATTCTGTTTCCCAGGTAAAAGCTCACTTTCTTAAAATACGAAATAAAGAAGAGCCAGTAGAGGGTTTAATCGGAGGTATTGCAAGAAAATGAAAGAAATGGAACAGAGACATAAATTCACAAAAGCAAAACCCTCACCAGAAAATGTTGCCATCCAAACCCTAGAAAACTGTCAGACTTTCATCATCACGAAAAGCAGAAATTATGGAAAAAAAAAACCTTACTGAAGCATTTGCCTTTTTGTGGAAGAGTAATGGAAAGAGATGGTGAGCCATCAGAGATGGAATCTGAATGGGCAGAATGAATGAAAATGGTAACATAAAATCATTATGTGACTCAGTCCTTCTCAAGCCTGACCTCATAGAACTAGAATCACCTGTGGAAAGCCTACCAGCGCCCCAAACCCATAGATTCACCATCAATAGTTCTTGGCTGGAGCCTAGTCATTGATATTTTTGTAAATCTCCACGGGTGACTTTAATGGGCAGCTAGTATTGATAACCACAACATAATCAAAGAAAAAATTAGAAGGCAGGAAAGAAAATGATATAAAAAAACATTAGGAGACAATGGAGAAAGAAAGTGGGAAATGCTGCAAATGGATCCATTACATTAATTTTATTAGCTGAAAATAAAAAGCGTCTGTTAAAGACTGATGGTTGCAAAGAGGAGGGTTGGGGGCAGGGGCTGGGTGAAAAAGGTGAAGGGATTAAGAAGTACAAATTGGTAATTACAAAATAGTCATAGGGATGTAAAATACAGCAGAAGGAATACAGTCAATAATAATATAATTATGTGTGGTGCCAGCTAGGTACTGGGAATATCGAGGCCCACTTTGTAGAGTATATGATTGTCTAACCACTGTGCCGAACACCTGAAACTAGTATAAAATGATATTGAAGATAAACTATAACTGAAATTTAAAACATGATGTCTCTTAAATCAGTTAATGTAGGTATAACTATATTAGCACAAATGAAAAACTAAAAGATATTAGAATTAACTAAAATTGAGTGGATAAAGAAATGGGGAGTACAAATAAAATATATTAATATTTTTAGAAAGAAATTTAGAAATATATTACATAAACAGGAAAAGGTGTTTAATATATAAAGGCATAGTATAATTATAAAGGTAACCACTTCTCATTTTTCAGGAGAAACATACACCAAAACAAAAAAAAAACAGGTAACACGGTGAATAATTTTTTAAGATATACAAACAGAGAAGATATCTAATAATTTAACAAGACTAAGATAATCCATATTTGTCATACTGATACTTGTGAATTTTTTAACTCATCTGTTAATTATTAAGTAATATTAATTATCTATTAATATTTTATATATTTAGGAGTAAATAGTAGTAAGTGATTTAAAACATAAAAAATGAAAGAATGGTAAAAGAAATCTAAGGAACTACAAGTTTAAAAATAGAGATTTTTCAATGAGAGCTAAAAAGACAATGTAGGTAGGAATATATTGAATATAAAATGTGCGCAATTTATCTGAAGAATTATAAAAATAACTTTTCAGAGACACTCATACCCAAGAAGCCTAGAATTATTGAACAAATGGAAAAGCACTTTTATGTTCTAGACTAGAAAGAACTAATGCATAAAGTTGCTAAGTCTCCCTAAGTTAATAAATAGCCTAGGTAAATGATCCAATATTTAAAATACAGACATTTACTGAAGCTACTATTATCTTTAAAAAAGTAATTATCTTTAAAAAAGAGTAAGTAATGATCAATATTGAATCATGTTTGTTCACCTCCACCCCACAGAGTAGAAAGGCAAGGGCATTTTCTTCCACTCTTTTACTGGAGTTGGGTCAGGTTTTTGAAAAAACACTTAAAACAAGTAAAAATACTAAGATAATTTCAAAAAAGATAATTGTATTTGCCATAGGACTGGAGAAAAATTTTAAAACTGATTATAATGTTTAATTTCATATATTGTACTCTTTGAGTTGATTTTCTATTGTCCAAAAATGTTTAGCATAATTTAAAATTTTCTTCCATATTTTGGGTTTATACTTGTTTTCCTTATTGTTTGTGTTCTGCTTCAGTCATTTATTCATACATGCATTCATTCAAACATTTGCAGGCAGGTATTTTTATTCTTAAAGAGTAGGAATAGTAAAAGAAGAAAAAAAAACAGTTTCTGTTCTCACAACATTTCTGACACTAACTACCCAGAGTTAGTGTGCATGTCACAGGGGAAGGGCTGAGTCCCACAAGTTTGTATCTCACCTCAGACGTCAACCTAAAATCCAGGCCTCAGTACTTCTGACCAAATGCAACCACTCTCTAGGGTTGATAATTTGTCGAACAGTTCACAGAACTAAGGAAAGTGTTTTACTTACTATTTCCTATCTTTTTAAGAGGATACAACTCAAGAGCAAACAAAGGAAGCGATGCATGGAGCAAGGCATGGTGAAGGGGCATGGAGCTTCCATGGCCTCTCTGTGTGTGCCACCTTCCCAAGGCTCCTTCATGTGGTCACTACCCCAGATCTCAAAACCCCTTCATTTAGGATTTTTTATGGAGGCTGCTTTCACAAGCATGACTGACTAAATCACTGGCAATTGATGATTAAATCCATCTCTAGCCCTTCTCTCCCTGGAAGTAAGGAGGGGGGTTGAAATTTCCACTTTCTAATTACATGCTTGGTTCCTCTGCCAAACATCCACATTTTCCAAAAGTCACCCCATTTGCATAAACTCAGGTATCATTAAAAGGGGCTTATCTATAATAATAAAAGTGTAATATGCTAATTAGGCTGGACGTCCTTCTGGAAGAAGCTGGGGATGTGAGGGAAGCCTGGGTTCCGGGTGCCAGAGGGAAGCCAGTGCCGGCAGCTGGGGGAAGGAAGGCCTACTCTTGCATGAATTTCATGCATCAGGCCTCTAGTTATTAATACAAAGGATATTCATCTCACCCTTATCATCCAGGATCATGGGGCAGAGACCAAATACATAAATTTCTTATGTCACAGTAGTTAAAAATAAATAAACAAAGGCATGGACTATATATTAAAAGAGCATACCACTTAATGGCAGAGGATGGGATAGATGGAGAATGGAGGTAATAAACATGAAACTACTGAAAACAATTTAGAATCACGAAAGCACTTACACTTTAATTTAGATCAACATGTACATCCATAAGAATATGTCTGTCAAATTTAATTTTATTTACCTGAAAATACATTTAATACAATCTTTTAAAAAGATGCTAAAATTATTTCCCTGACATTAAAAAATTAATTAGTAAATTTGACTGCTGTTTTTCAGTACCTAAAATGCAATCTGTTAGTTTGTGGGTGGAACTTATTATTTTATTGTGTCATGCATTGACCAGCTGTTAATTTATATTAAGCCAGGTATATTTGTTTAAAAATAGAAATTATTCAGAAATGATCAGAAATATTCTCTGCTCATTCCAATGAAATTCCATCATAGTGTTTTCTGTTAATTGCCCCTGGCTTTGTGTAAGAAAACAAATGGACTCCATGGCTGAAAAGAAAAAATTATGCATTCCAAAGCCAATTTTAGCAGAAATTCTCAAAGAAAAAAATGCATGAAAGCAGTAGTTGAAGGCAAAAATCACATGAAATTTATACATTAAGTTTATACATTAAAATTATTACTGGTAGGTCAGACATAAATATTTTTAAAGTTTATAGGTAGAAATACGTTCCAAATCACTTGATACTTGTAGGGAAAGACAAATTTGTAAGTTGATAAGTTACCTATAGTTCCATGCTTTTGTTAACCCTCACCTGAGGATATGTTTCCATTGCTTTCTAAAAAGAGAGTGGGAGGGAGGGGGAGAGACACACAGAGAGAAACATCAATGTGAGAGAGACACATTAGATTGATTGCCTCCCTCACGAGGGATCAAGGCTGAAACCAAGGTACATGCCCTTGACTGGAATTGGAATTGAACTTGGGACCCGTCAATCCAAGGGCCAATGCTCTCCATTCAGCAAAACTGGTTAAGGGTAGGACGGTTCCATGCTTTTTAACTACATTATATTTTCTTGGTTCTTAGATTTGTTATTCTGTTAAAAAACAAAAACAAAATGTTTTTAAAAATATATATATATATTTTATTGATTTTTTACAGAGAGGAAGGAGAGGGATAGAGAGTTATAAACATCGATGAGAGAGAAACATTGATCAGCTGCCTCCTGAACACTCCTTACTGGGGATGTGCCCGCAACCAAGGTACATGCCCTTGACCAGAATCGAACCTGGGACCCTTCAGTCCGCAGGCTGACGCTCTATTCACTGAGCCAAACTGGTTAGGGCATGTTTGTTTTGAGCTATGTATTTTTATCAAGGTTCTTGTTCTGTTTGAGGAAATTTTTATATTAAAGGATGACTAATCATGTCCTTCTCTTGTTCACACTTTTCATGAGACAGATGAAATATTTTGCAAATTTCAAACATATGCACCATCTGGCTTTGGTGCACACAATTCATACACTGAAAGGCAGTGCAGTTATGTGACTAAAAGGGACCAATCTGAAGTCAGATATTCCTTCCTTTCTCCCACAGACTGTGTGAATATAGACAAATCATTTGTTATCTCTGGTCTTCATTTTTCTTCTTTGTAAAATGAGGACAATACTTATGTACAAAGTTGTGATATGTATGTAGTAAGTATAGAAAGCTGTTAACCTAAACATACCACAGTACATCCATCTTTAAGAATTGAACATAAATTAGTAACTGGTTAGTTTTTTTTCTTATGTATAAAGAAACTATAATAATCATCAAAATCCATCGTATAAAAAGGGAAGAATATTTTTCCTAGTCTAGTCTCTTTTATGAGTTGATGCTAGTTCACGTAATGACCACTAACGAAACAAGTGCTGTGGGACATAAAGCAGGAGACTGTTAATTTGATTTTGAAGACAATAAAAGGCTTCAACTAAAATAGACAAATTACTTGAAAAAATTACCCAATTTGCCAAATATCTAATGATGTGGGCACCAAACCAATGGAAAGGTTTTGTACTCCTCCATTTTAAATCGTAGAATCTAGAAATAGACAAAGCTTTCTACTGAGAGTAAGAAATAGTAAGTTCATTATTTTGTAGTTTGGTGTGTTACATTTTAAAGGAATGCTTCCATACAATGAATTGTATTTTGTGTTGTGATGTGCTTGTGGTCCCAGGCCTTTTTTTTCCAATTTGGGATCTAGGTTAAATTAATATGTCCATCACCTCATGTATTAAGGACCCTTCTTTCCTGGTGATCACAGCAATACTGCTGATGTTGAGGGCCATCTTTTGGATGTCAAATACCTCTGCCTAACATGTTCCTCATATGTTCTCCTAGATTAAATATCTCTGTAGGCTGCATAAAACATGAAAAATGGACTGGGCAAAAAAAAAAAAAAAAAAATTAAAGTGCTTTTCTCAGGATTTGCTTCTATATTGACTATTAATTATAACTATATATACCAGCACTATCTAAGAGATACACCAGGCGAGCCACATATGTAATTTCAAATGTTCGATTAGCCACATTTTTGAAGTAAAAAAGTGAAATTCATTTTAATACTAATATTTTAATACAATACATCTAAAATATAATTTCAAAGTGTAATTAATATAAAAACCTTATTAAGACATTTTTATTCTTTTTTTATATCTCTTCAAAATCTGGTATTGTTTATTCATATTGCATGTCAATGCAGACTAGCCACAGTTTAAGTACTCAATAGACTTTTGTGGCTTCCTTATGGATAATAGGAGTGCATATTGCTAATCTGCCTTAAGGAAAAAGCATTGTTACACAGGGAAAGACATTTTCATTCTAGAATTTGTGACTGGTTATGACTTTTATTTTATATGTACTTTCCAAAATATATAAACTGGATGAGGGTTGCTTAATCTAGAACATGATATTTGAAAATCAATAGGTGACCACCTAGAGCAGCGGTTCTCAACCTGTGGGTAGCGACCCCTTGGGCGGTCGAACGACCCTTTCACAGGGGTCGCCTAAGACCATCCTGCATATCAGATATTTACATTACGATTTATAACAGTAGCAACATTACAGTTATGAAGTAGCAACGAAAATAATTTTATGGTTGGGTCACAGCATGAGGAACTGTATTTAAAGGGCCAGAAAGTTGAGATCCACTGACCTAGAGCTTTAGAGCATTAGGACCAAATATTAAATATCAGTGTAATTTCCAATTAAAATTACTCTGAAAGGAAAATTCATATCTTAGACCTGAGGACACTCAAGATAGAAGCATAACTGTCTTTAAATGTCTCAGAAGACCAACATAAATGCTCTTTGTTTGAAGGAAATTAATATTTTAAATGTATGTTAAGGACTCCTTTGTTTTCATTTAAATCCAATGATAGGATATCATGTCTCCTGAGAACTGACTTATGTTTCCACCCTGAGGAGAAGCCTCAATGCCCAGTTCCCTCATTCTGTAACTGTAATCCTTGTAACTCTTTCCCCTTCTGCAATGAGCCCCCCACCTAAACAGTTGGAAGTCATTAGGAATTCATCTCCATTCAACCTTCCAAATCTGTGCCAAGATTGCTACCAGAGGGCCAAGCAGCTCTTAGTTGTCTGTCCATCTGGGCTGAGCTGCACAGGCAGGCGACACTGAGTCTTTTCCCCCCACGACAGATTCTGAGTATCCGACTTCTTATTGGATTTCATTTTGATGACTTCTATTGCTTCATTAGTTAAATAGCATATGAAAAATATCTGTAGTGGAATCACATTACTAACATTGATATTTCATGTCTTAATAGCTGTTTTGGTCACAATTTACAATATATTGTCAGCTGTGTATTAAATTTTTCAATAAATATGTTTCTCTCCTGCAAAATTAGCTTATTTTGATTCTTTTAAAATTTATCATAAATATGGGAGAAGATAACATATTAAATAAAACAATATTTAAAAATTGGACATAGTTTTTGTGTTAACACACTACAGACAATTTATTGATATTAAGATATACTAAAGGATGGTTTTCATTACAAGAAATCTATGTTTTCCATTGTTTTGAAGAATTGTATCTATGACCATGTACTACTCAAAATGTAACCTGAAATCCTCCAATCTGTCCTATAAAAACAAATCACAAATAACCATCAGGCAGTATTTACTCTGTAACCTTATCAAGCCACAATACCTAATGATAGATGACCTAAAGGTGAGAGATAGTTTGCCTTACAGAGCTGTTTACAAGCAATTACCTAATCGTCTTTTGATTCCTGTAAATTCCTGTCTTAACATAATAATAGCTTAAATAAATGCCAAAAGGGTCATAGATAGAAATGACATGTGCTAGATTTTTTGACTTTTGAGGACTTTAGGAAGTAATACAATATCCAAATGACAATAGGGACATTTTATACTAGTATATTGGGAGAATATCTTTCATTGAACACTTATGTTCTTCTATTTAATTGCTCCTCCCATCTTACATGTCAAACTAAAAGAAATGAATCTAATTCTGCACTGTATCAGACCCTAGAAATGGGATATTAAGTGCTCTGAATATACCAGAGAAGAGACTAAATAATTGGAACAGCTAGTTTGAAGATGCACTTTTCTCATGCAACTTTCAAAGGGAAACAATGTCATTGGATAAAAAAAGACAAAGCGATTTAAAATACTCCCAAAGTTTGGAAACAAACACATATACATATAAGTATATGTGTATCTATCATGAACAAATTCTGTGTGTATATATATATTCCTCCTCTCCAGATTGACGGCTGTCAGGGGGGGAAAGGGGTGGGAAGGGTAAAGGGTTTAAGCAAAGAAAAACAAAAACTCATGGACACAGACAACAGTACAATGGTTGCTAGAGGGAAGGGGGAATGGAGACAAGTAGGAAAGGGTAAAGGGTGAAGGGGTGCTAAATGGTGATGGAAGGAGACTTGACAATACGATACACAGATGGTGTGTTGCACAATTGTATTCCTGACACCTATATACTTATATTAACCAATGCCACCCCAATAATTCAATAAAGAAATTTTAAAAATAATTTTAAAAAATAGCACCAATGCTGCAGCACACACCAAATAGAGCACTTTGTGTCTTTTAAGGTCACTTTTTATTTTAGATCACTTGGGAAACTACGGTTTGCCTCTCTTGAATGATTTCCATGAAATCAGCATTCAGCAAGCCTGGCTTCCTGGCAGACAAGGGCACATTCAGCTCACATGTGAGGAAAGAGATCTCTCCAATGAGCAGGGCGCGGAGAGTGGGAAAAGTGGCAGTTCTGGTACAAAGGAGCAAAGAAGGGTGGTGATTCGCGCGGGCTGGGCGGTGGGAGAGAGAAGCTCGCCTCCATGCCTGTCACTGTATAGATTTCACAACTGGCACTTCGTTGGCAGATAACCCACCGGGGCACCAACCTCAGCAGTTTTATAGAGGCGACCCTTATGCGAAGGGGAACTGTCCTTTAACAATGTCTCCAATATGTCTGCCACAAAAATTCCCTGTTCTCCCCTCTTAGGGAAAGAGGGGGGAATGTCTGGAAAAGCATATTTTATTTCTCATGCCCCCTTTATCGCTTGTTGCAAGGGCAGCATTCGTAGCTCCTTGTGGGAAATGTCCTATATGGACAATGTGTTCTTCATAGTCCTTTAAAAACATGTAAATGACATTTAATTATAGGACACAATGACACTGGCTTTTATTAGCTCACTGCCTTTGTCTTTTGCTAGAGAACCGCAGCACAACTGGTTCTCCCTAGTAACCTTTTGTGTATGGTCAAGTCTGCGAGGTGGTCTCATTCCCAAAGGGGCCGTCTCTAACTGGAATGCGGGATTCTGTCCAAGTGGCCCTTGTTTCACCCACACGCCACATCAGAAAGTGGCTGGGATGGTGGCCTTCCTGCTCCCATTTATATGACTATCAAAGCCTGTAATTTGTTATTCTCGGTACTCATCACTGACCATCAAGGGTGCCACCCTATATATATGGTGCCTCATGTTTGAGGAAGAGAAAGGCATTGATAAAGAGAGTAGCAGGGAGTTTTATACTCTCATAGTGAGAAGCATTAAATCAGTGGGAGAAAACAAAACATAAAAATCTAACATTGTTTTTTGATTATTATAGAAACACTAGGAACTGTCCCAATACCGGGGGGTCGGGGCTGGGGGTTGGGAAGCCTATTTGAAAAATTTGCATGCCTGAGCATGCATAGCAGGCTGCCAGCTGAGACTGGTGGTAAGCCCATTCAGAAATTTCAAGTCATAGCTCCTTTGGGAATAATGTGCTATTGTGCCTGCTAGCTCCAAGGCAGAAATGGCTTTTCCCTTCCAGCTGGCAGGACTAATGGTGAATCACTTGCCTCTTTATATTTTTGCTCTTCTTATTTTGTTGGAGATTACTGACCATGATAGATGGCTGCATACAACTGGTAAAAGCAGAAAATAGCTGCTCCAGAGTAAAACAACAGGAAGAAAAAGTTAATATTACACTTTTGCCTTAGGTCTGCAGCTAAACTAGTCAGTTATGCTTGCCCAGGAGTGGGAAATCAGTTTCCTATTTTGTACCTCAGATATCATTGTCTTTACTCATAATAGCAAGATCATATAGAAATCAAGGAAAATTGTTTCTACAGAACTAGCAAATACTTATAAGCTAGACTGAATATGGCTTCATTTTTAAAAGGTGTTTTGAATTATAAAATATTATTACATATATTACATTTATTTATATCTTATATGTCCACTATATATATGTATATATATCTCTGTGTGTGTGTATATATATATATGTGTGTATATATATATATATATATATATATATAGTATTGTATACTTTTTATTTTTAGGATTTATCATGATTTTAATTAACCAATTACTTATTAATCATTTATCAACAGTCTTCCATGCTAAATTAAGCCCTGAGAAAACAGGGAGAAGTCCATTTTTAAAAAAATTTATATTTATTGTTGAAAAAAATTTTTTATATTCATCCAATTTATTTTTTTCCAGGTAAATATGTGTTTCGTTTTATTTTTTTATTGTTTAAAGTTTTACATATGTCTTCTTTTTTCCCATTGACGCCCCCCCCCGCCCCCGCCACTCCGCCACTCCTACCCCACGGGCAAGCCCCCACCACCCCAGTGTCTGTGTCCATTGGTTATGCCAATATGCATGCATACAAGTCCTTTGGTTGATCTTTAACCCAACCCCCCCCCCCCCCCCCGCCATTTGTCTCAATATATTTTTGTTCATCAGTTTGTGTTGATCATTATATCCCACATATGAGTGAGAGCATGTGATATTTATCTTTCTCTGACTGGCTTATTTCACTTAGCATAATGCTCTCCAGTTCCATCCATGCTGTTGCAAATGGTAAAAGTTCCTTCTTTTTTATAGCGGCATAGTATTCCAATATGTAGATGTACCACCATTTTTTAATCCACTCATCTGCTGATGGGCACTTAGGCTGTTTCCAGATCTTACCTATGGTGAATTGTGCTGCTGTGCACATAGGGGTGCATGTATCCTTTCTGATTGGTGTTCCTGGTTTCTTGGGATATATTCCTAGGAGTGGGATTACTGGGTCAAATGTGAGTTCCATTTTTAACTTTTTGAGGAAACTCCATATTTTTTCCCCCAATGGCTGCACCAATATGCATTCCCACCAGCAGTGCACAAAGGTTCATTTTTCTCCACATCCTAGCCAGCATTTGTCATTTGTTGATTTGTTGATGATTAGGGACTTTGAGCTCTTTTTCATGTCTCTTGGCCATCTTTATATGCTCTTTGGAGAGTGTCTAGTCAGGTCTTTTGCCCATTTTTTAAAAATATGTTTTTATTGATTTCAGAGATGAAGGGAGAGGGGAAAGAGAGATAGAAACATCAATGATGAAAGAGAATCATTGATTGGCTGCCTCCTGCATGCCCCCTACTGGGGATCAAGCCCGCAACCCAGGCATGTGCCCTTGACCAGAATCGAGCCTGGAATCTCTCAGTCCGAAGCCAATGCTTTATCCATTGAGCCAAACCAGCTAGAGCCACATTCCACTTTTTAGATACAGAATGATCACTTGGCCATTTAACTGGGGCACTTGTCAGTTTCTAGGTCCAGTAGCTTCATGCCTTCCCAAGTCCATCTCTGCCGGAGTCCATTCATTGTCTTCACTAGCTGAGTTTAGACAGAGACCCCCCAAAAGCTAGTAGCCATTGAAAGTCCTAGCAAAGGTCAGGGCTGTGCACCACCCAGTTAATCTAGGAACCACTCAGTTAATTTAGGTAATAATAGTTGAAGCATCCCCACCTTAGTTCCCTTAATTCCTTAGATACTTATGTAGATCCTTGTTGATTATTGTTAATCAGATACTCTGCCTACACTCGGAAATCTATTGATGAGTTAATCAGATACTTTTGTCTACTCCTGAAAATTGTCTGGTGATCTGTGTGTCATTGAAACTTCCTTACCCTAAGGGCTACTCCAGATCAATAAAAGATTGGAGCAGCCTGAGCATGGGTGGAAGTCCTTCGGGACTTGCCCGCCTGGTCCTCCAATATTGCAAAATTATCTCGTGTCTTTTTCTCTCATTTGTTGTGCGGCTCCTCTTTCAGGTACCGAACCCTACTCCACGCAGAACGTGGAGGAAGTGTTACTCGACACATCTCTAATAGGGATGCTCTGAATGCTTGTGAATGAGTGGGGCCTGGGATGGACATTTAACCCCATAGCTCCCACCATCCAGGGGAGCTGCAGGACCCATAACCACAAGTGGGCCTGCATATGCACTGGTTAACAGTGAGCTACTATCCCCAGTGTTAGCACCATGGAGGTAACTCTAATGCCAGCAGTAGTGGATGTGTCAATGGGGAGAAAACGTGGGTTCTCACCAATGGCCAGTTGAGTGTTGCCAGTGGTGTCAAATGTGGAATCTGGCAGTTGCAAATCTGCACTACCTGAGTGTGTTATGCTGAGCCTGGCTGGCTGCCCTGCAGCTGGAGAAGAAGTTAGGCCCATCCCTGGTGCTGGAGCAATCACTTTTTTTCAGCATTAAAGGGTTTGCAGGCTGCTGGCCATCACTGGCCCCAGATGTGGGCTATGAGGTGGTCCCTGGGCCCAAGGGAGGGTTAGAAACTTGGGTCCCTCTGCTCACTAGCTTTTTAGGTAAATGGGTGTAGACATCAGCGGAGGGAATGCTGCCGTTGGGCGAAGAATTATCAGAATTAGGAGGTGCCATGGACAATGGGGAGTGGATATCCCTGGAGAAAGGGAAACATAGAAAAGAACCGCCTGGGAAGGAGTGGTGTTACAGGCTCGGTCTCCATGGCAGGGTTGATGTTTGCAGAGGTGCTATCTACTGGAGCACAGGTGACTGCACAACCCAGAAGGGATAGTCCAGTGCTAGCAGGAGCCCTGGGGAAAGAGGTTCCTTTCTGCTGACCATCAGCATTCCCGAAAGCGATCTGAGGTGTGGTTTGGGGGCCAATGGGATGATCTGAGGTGAAGCCGTGGTCCTGCAATGCAAGTGGGCCGGTGGAGGGACTGCAGGGTGCTTATGCTCCACACTGTATTGGTTTTGATAAACTGGCAGGAATCTTATACTGGCACGTGGAGAAGGTGTGATTATGGCACCATAAGAAAGGGGAGTAGTGTCCATTTAAATGCCATAAATACCTAAAGTCTGCTGAGCAGTCAAGTCTGCAGCTACCTTGTCTGTGGTGCTAGCAGGGACCTGCCCGGTTTGAGTGGCCAGGGGCAGGGTGTCTGCCATTGCCCAGCCCGGGGAAGAGAAAGAAGGGGCAGGTTGAATGGCACTGCCGTTGGCCATGACCTCCGTTTTGTCCTCCACGGTCTTTTTACTCTGATACTCAGTGTTCCCCAAGATGCTCAAGTGTTTGTCAACAGCAATACAAGTCCACTGAGGAGGTGGGGACGCTCACCTCAACTGTAGAACCGTGGTGGCAATGGTCGCACAAGTGGTATGGACATTTGGCATTTGCAGGGCTTCCTGCTGGTAGAGGCCAGTGGAGAATCAATTGCTCCTCGCTGGGAGGAACAACTCCTTACCCTCTTCCCTCTCTAAATTCAATTTTTTAAATATCCTGAACAGTGCAAAACCAAGAAAAGTTTTTGTGGCAGTCTACAAAAGTCTCCTTACATGTTGTAATCAAGTTTCTAGAACTTTAGAACCTTTGAATTTTAGAATAGGAAATCAGCTCAGAATTAAATTATCAAAGTGCTTATTTTTTTTTACCAACAAAAACAGACCCACTAAGTGCCCATCAGCAGACGAGTGGATTAAAAAACGGTGGTACATCTACACAATGGAATATTATGCTGCTGTGAAAAAGAAAGAACTCTTACCATTTACAACAGCATGGATGGACCTGGAGAGCATTATGCTAAGTGAAATAAGCCAGTTAGAGAAACATAAGTATTACATGATTTCACTCATTTGTGGAATATAATGAACAACATAAACTGAGGAACAAAAACAGATCCAGAGACAGAGAAGCATCAATCAGATGCCAAACCTCAGAGGGAAGGCAGGGGAGGGTGGGCGTGGGGGGAGTTTGAGGGGGTGGGTAAGAGATCAACCAAATAACTTATATGCATATAAGCATAACCAATGGACACAGACAATGGGGGGGTGAAGGTCGGGACTGGGGAGGGGGGACAGGGGAAGTCTGGGAGAGGACAATGGGGGAAAAGGGGACATATGTAATACTTTCAACAATAAAGATTTTTTTAAAAAAACAGACCCAGAAATTTAGTAATGTTTACAAGGTTACACAGTTAGAATGATAAAAACACATACTGTGCCTATTGTTCATATTTAATTTCACTCTCATTTTCCTCCCAACACTTTGATTGTTTTATCTAAAAGTATATCTTTGAAAAAAAAAGTATATCTTTGGAGGATTCATACACACATCACCAAAATCAAGAACCTTTATGTTAATGAACTTTCCTGTCAACACATCAGCAGAAAGGAAGTCAATGTGACCTGCCTGATTTTTACTGGACTTATGGTAGCTTTTCCATGTATTAATCCAACCTACATTTTCTCACTGGGCTATGATTATTAGGAAATCCCTTTGGTATATACTCTCCTCCTAAGCTTGAAGATCATGCTTCTTCATGAAGATTGGAAACAAAATTAAGTTGGATGGGAACTTGGTGTCCAATACCTTTCACGTGTTGAGGAGGCAGGAAATGTGTCATGAAGAGACAAAATGACTCGCCCAAGAGTAATGTGAGCTCAGTTGCCTTTGTCACCTGTGACCATTACATCATATTCCCTGAGACTCTTTCTGTTTCTTCTTAACTGGAACACGCCTTTAAAGTGATTTTTGTTATGTTTAGAATTTTTGAGCCTCGTCTTTTTCAGCGAGGACTTCATCTTCCTGATACTATTCATACGCATCCACACTGATCTCTTGGTTTAGCTTTGGTCATGTGCCCACATTCCATGATTTTTCCAAATCCCTTCTAGCTTTCTTTAGTTACCTCCCTCTTTAAAATGTTAGAGCATTTTAAACTGATTACTTAGCTAAGATTCTTCCCCTTCAGCTCATTCCAAGTTTTCTCCGTTACCACGAAGCCCATTCCTGTATAGCAGTATGCTTGTGCCCTGACCTTTCATTCCCATGCTTTCCTGTTACTTGCTAATCATCATTGCCACCAATTTCTGTGCAGCCCTGCGGCCTCCACCCAACACTGCTGCCCTCTCCACATTGTCAATTTGTTCTTCAGTGATGATGAAAATTAGGGGGAGAGTCTTTCTTCCTCCGAGTGGACTCACACTTGCTTGGAGGATTCTTTTCCATTCCCACTGTTTCTCAGCAATGCCCAAGACTGGGTGTGGAAATTTGTTGAACAGTGATTCAGTATTGCAAAGCCTAGGTGGCTGCTCATGTAACCCACCTTCTCCACAGTCAGCCTTATTGGTGATGAAGATGGTATGTATTTTTTCTTTTCTATCTGTGTTCTTTCTGTCTAGTTCTCACTGTTAGCTCAGGCAGGGAAAAGCGGATGTTACCTCTTGAGCTCCTTATAGCCCCATACTTGGGACCCACATCTGCAAACACTGACTGCCTCCAATGCCTGTGGTAAAAAGCATGTTACTCCTTTACATGGGATCTATTGTCCTGCCCCCCTCTCACCTCCCTCTCATCTCCTCTATCTGTAGAATCCAGAGATCTACCTCAGCTGGATGTGGTATATACTCAACATTGGTTTCTCACCATCTGTGTCCACAGTGGGGAGAGGTGAGGGGACTCCTGGGGATGAGTGAGGAGGGTAGACACTGTGGGATTCCAGAGCTGAAGCAGCAATGGTCTTGATAAGGGTGTGGACCACATTCTCACATGCAGGCACTTACTCACAGGAAATGAACAGAACATGTACCGTCAGAGTTTCTTTCTCTTTCACTAGAGGCTGACTCCGTGGAGCCTTAAGAACTACGAGGGCCTTTATTGAGAGCTGAATAGTATGACTCATTACATTTAGGTTTTGAAGCTGCAAGACAACTGGCTGGATTTTGTAGGACAGAACAGGCCTTGAGGAGAAACCAGCTTTACCTTCAGGCTGCAGGGAGTACAAGGACTGATTTGGTTAATAGAAAATCTTGGGATAGTATGCCCTTCCCTCCTTCTGATCTGTGATGTGTATTGATCTTAGCCCATTCAAGTTTGATATAACCTGGAAAAGGCCTCTTCCTCTTTACTCTCCTTTCCCATTTGGCTTTAACACCTATTAAGACTGTGCCTTTATTCTGGGACAGAGACGGACAATAAAAGCCCGTGATAGGATTAAAAATGTAAGAAATTCCAATTGTCTTTTCCATCTCCTCTGTAGATGCTTCTTGATCTTCTGTCTTCACCCCTTTAACAGAGTCAAGACTGAGTTGGTACTAATTATTTACACCCGAGTGTGGCTGAGTTTCAGAGACCAGCTCAGGCATGCTGGGACAGCAGCCAGCTTACTCCCTAGGGACCCTAGTGCTGAAGGAATGAGTGTGTGTAACTGAAATGCCAGGCTGTAGATTTTAACAGTGCTGCCTCTAATCCTTTATAATTATCCTGTATAATAAAAGCCCAGGGATTGAATGGCGGAACAACTGGTCAACCAGTTGCTATAATGTGCACTGACCACCAGGGAGCAGATGTCAACGCAGGAGCTGCCCCCTGGTGGTCAGTGTGCTATCACAGTGGGAGCACTACTCGGCTAACCAGGATGAGCCGCTGCTCCCGCTGCGAACCCCAGGCCAATGGGCAGGAACCCAGGCTGCAATCATAGCCTCCTCACCCCAGGCTCCTCCTTCTTGCTCCCTGCTGCCTCCTCGCAGAGCTGACCCCAGACGCTGGGAGGCAGGTTTGTGGCTGCCCGGGGACTGAGATCTACTCCCCTGCCTCTCAGTGCTATTGTCCCTGGGCCCGGCCTCGACTGGGTCCCTTGGAAAGGCAAGTGCTCCGGCTCCATGGAAGATGCCAGACCAGGGAGCAGCCACTCAGAGGGCGGGTCCACAGCCGCTCGACCTACCAGAATGAGCTGTGCTCCCACAGCGGGAGATCCCTGCAGGCCATGCCCCCCATTAGTGCACAAATCCCACGCACCAGGCCTCTAGTACAGATATAATAATTCACACAAGGACTAAATCAATTTGCAAGCTACCCTGGAAACACCATGCCTCACATTTTGTAAAAGTTCCCTTCTATTCCTGCTTTAAGAGAGTTTTTATAAAATCACAACTGGATATTACATTCATTCAAATGATTGTTCTGAGTCTTGAGATAGGTATGTGTTTTTGTTCCTTTGGTTATTGGTATTAGAAATAAGTTGATGAATCTTTGAATGTTAAGTGAACCTAGCATTTCTGGAATAAACTCCACTTGGCATCACTTTATATTTGACTTGCTGGTATTTTGCTGAGGATTTTTGCATTTATGTTCATGGGGGATACTTATCTGTGATTTCTTTTCTGATGTGTGTGTGTGTGTGTGTGTGTGTGTGTGTGTTTTGTCTAGTTTGGTATCAGTGTGATGCTGGTCCCACTTAGAAGAGCTGGGAAATATTCACTCCTGTTCAATTTTCTGGAAAAGTTTATGTAAAATAGTAATTCTTCCTTCAATGTTTGTGAATATTCACCAGCGAAACCATCTGTGCCTCGAGTTCTCTTTATGGGAAAATTTGTAACTACAAACTCAATTTATTTAATAGACATAGGGAGGCTATTCAGGACATCCATACTTTTTTTTTTTTTTTGAGTGAGTTTAGTTGATATCCTTCAAGTTATCTGTTCATTTTATCCAAGTTGTTGAATTTATTGCATTAACTTGTCCTTGATATTCTTTATTTTTCTTTTCTATCTTTAGAATCTGTAGCAATTTCACTTTTCCTATTCCTAATGTTGGTATTCTGTATTATATTGCTTTTTTCCCTTATAAGTCTGGCTAGCAGTTAATCCATTTTAATCATCTCAAAAACCAGCTCTTGATTGTATTGATTCTCTTTATTGGTTTTGTTCACAATTTTTCTTCTAAATACTACTTTAGAGAAAGTCCACAAATTTTTATATGTGTATTTTTATCAGTTCAAAATTTCTAATTTTCTTTTGATTTCTGTTTCTGACCCATGGGTTATTTAGAATTGTGTTTAGTTTCCAAATATTTGGGGATTTTCACAGAGATCTTTCTCTTACTGAATTTCCCCACCCAATCCTTACCTTAGGACATGCTTTCATTGATTTTAAAGAAAGAAGAAGGGCAGGAGGGATGGGGGGGGGGGGGGGGGGCGGCGGGAGAGAAACATCAGTTGATTGCCTCCAGTAAGTGCCCCAACCAGAGATCGAACCCAAACCTGGGTATATGCCCCAACCGGGAATCGAACCCATGACCTTTCAGCGTACAGGATGATACTCCAACCAACTGAACCACACCGGTCAGGACTGATTTTTAATTTACGCTATTGTGGTCAGAAAATATACATGGATGACTTGAATTCTTTTGAATTTATTTGGACTATTATGACTTTGAATATGGTCTATCTTGGTAAATATGTGTACATGTGATAAGAATATGTATTTGTGATTGGGCATAATGTTCTATAAATGTAAATTTTGCCAAGTTGTTTAATGATGTTTTTCAAATTTTCAATATCCTTACTACCTTTTCTCTACTTGCTCCATCAATTATTGAGAGAAAAATATTGAAATCTCCAACTGCTATTATGACTTTGTCTATTTCTCTATTGAGTCTGTCAATGTTTGTTTCATGTAGTCTGAATTCTTTTATTATGTATATTAATGTCTAGAACTATTATCCCCTCTTGATGAATTGACCTATTTATCATTATGAAATGACTTTCTTTGTACCGGGTAGTATTCTTTATTCTAAAATCTACATTGATATTCATATGGCTACTCCAGCTTTCTTTTGATTAGTGTTAGCATTGTGTTTATCATCCTCAAACTTGTAACCTATTTGTGTTTTTATATTTCAAGTACATTTTTTATAGGCAGCATCCAGTCGTGTCTTATTTATTTATCCATTTGAAACCTCTGCCTATTAACTAGGGCGTTTAGACCACTTACACATTTGTGTTTATTAAGTGTCTCACCAGTTCTTTATTCCCTTTGCAATTTTTTCTGTCTTCTCTGGGATTAATTGAACACAGTTTATGATTTAATTTTCTTTCATGTGTTGGCTTATTACCTATAAATCTTTCTTCTGTTATTTTAGTGGATGATTTGGAGTTTACAGTATACATCTTTAGCTCATTCCACTCCACCTTAAAATTATATCATTTTTTTCCATAGTATAAGAACCTCATCATAATATGCTTTCTTTTTTTCTGCTCCAGCCTTGAGGCTAACATCGACATACTTTTAATTTTTCCATGTGTTATAAACTCCATAATACAGGTTTCTTAACTTGTGTTTAAATAATCAATATATTTTAAAGAGTTTTGCATAATAGAAAAAAATCTCCTTTTTACCCCGTAGTTATAGTTTCTCATGCTCTTCATTCCTTAGTGTAGATCTTTTCCCTCCGGTATCATTTTCTTCTGCCTGAAGGCCTCTCTTTACCATATCTTGCGGTGCAGGTGTACTTGACATGAATTATTTATCCTTTGCATGTCAGAAAAAGTCTTCATTTTGCCTATGTTCTTGAAATTCGATAAGTTGAGTTTTTTTCTTTCAGTATAATAAAGATATTGCTCTGCCATATTCTCACTTGCACTGTTCTGAGAGCTCTATTGTCCTTATCTTTGTTCATCTTACCTAGCATTTCATTTTTCTCTGAGTGCTTTTAGGTTCTCCTTTTCTCATTGGTTATGAGCCATTTAATTACAATGCGCCTTGATGTAGTTTTCTTCATACATATTATATCTCAAGCTTATTGAGTTATTTAATCTGTGGGATTATAATTTTCATAAAATTTGGAATATTTTAAAGCATTTTTTCAAAAACATTTTTTATCTCATCTTCCCTTCTGTGATTTCAAATATATTTGTATATTAGCCTGCTTAAAATTGTACCACAGCTCACTAACGTTTTTGTTTTTTTTTTACTTTTTGTTTGATTTCCTTTGTTCTATATATTTCATTTTTGATAGTTTCTATTGCCATGGCTTCAGTATGCTAATCTTTCTTTCTGCCATTTATTCCATCTGGTGTTTTTTTTTATCCTAGAAATTTGATTAGGGTCTATATTTATAACTTCCATGTCTCTACATAACATTTTGAATACATGAAATTCTGTGGTAACTGTTTTAGCGTTCCTGTTTGATAATTCTAACGCATGTGTCAGTTCTAGGTTGGTTTTCCTTAATTGATGTATTTCCTTTTATGAGTCAGATTTTCTGCTTCTTTATATGCCTAGTAATTTTTTATTAGATGGCAGGCATTATGAAATCTACCTGGTTGAGTGCTGTATGTGTTTGTATTTCTATAAATATTCTCAAGCTCTGTTCTGTTATGTAAGTTAGTTTTGTTTCTTGAGAAATTTATTCATTCAGGTGCTGTTTTGAAGATTTGTTAGGGACCAAAGCAGGATGTCTTAGAGAACTTCTGATATTAAGATATATTCTCTCTCTGTGTATCTCTCTCCTTTTTGGTACTCCATCCTAAAAACTCTAGATACTTTGATCCCCTCAGAATCTCAGCCCCAACTTCTAAACTCTGGGAGTCTGCCAATCTCCACATGCGTTCTCCCTCCTTTCACTACAGTTTGGAAATTCTCTGAAGACAGTCATAGGATCATCTCATTTATTTCCCATCTCTCAGGGATCCCTTTGTTGCCTGATGTCAATGCCTTGAAAACCATTGTGTCATATATTTTGTCAGCTCTTAATTGTTTCAGGTGGAAGGATAATTCTAATCTTTTTTTTTACTTCATGTTGAATTGGAAACAGAAGTATATAACATTTTGTAAAGGAAAAATATTCTCACAATTTCAAAGAACTGACTAGGAACCAAATTGTGAAAAATCAATTATTTTTTAAGTAAAGTATTGGCTGTATGATAGGTTTTTGCATTCAGAATTAGAAAATAATCAAATAAAGATAACTTTCACAGTATTGTGCAATAAGAATTATTGTTCACAATGAAACCTTAAGTTATTAAGAGAAACTGAAATATATCTTGAGACATCAAAAATGTTAGATTATTTTGGCAGAGCTCTAGCATTTTAAATTATCTTGTATTCTAATATATGTCATATATTATTCTCTCTCTCTATATATACATATATATAACTTTCACTTGAAGAGAATACTTGAATCATTTTTCTGTTATTTAGGATAAAGTCTGGGACTACTTATCCAAAAGGGTTTAATTATTTTACACGCTTTTCTAACAAGTTTATTTTCTCTTTATACTCTGTGTTTCCTGAGTGGTTTTTATTAACATTTTATAGTTAAAGCAAATATCATAGTTTTGAGTTTCATATTTTTAGTTTTTTGCTCTTTTTCTTAAATTTTTTTTGAGAAAGTATATTTTAGTGTACAATTTTTTCCTGTTTTTATAAACTATTAATAAATCATATATTGCAATGTGAATGTCAGTATGCAAGAAGATATTGAAAATGATAAAATAGTTCATTAAACAGTATTCATTTTTAAAGGTTTTATATATATGTGTGTGTGTATATATATATATATATAATTTTTTTCACCTCTCTATAGAAAGGGTCACTGTGTTGCTAAGCAACAATGATTGCATAGAAATAGATATACAAAATCCTGGTGGACATTAGTTTTTTGCCTGTGTTTTAGCTTTTGAAAGTAAGCTAAAATTTCTCCTTCTTTAAAAAAAAAATAGCTCTAGCAACAATGTTAATAAGTTAAGAAGAGATGCAAGCAATGATAACAGTACTATCTAAAACAACCAAATTTAACACTCAAAACAAAACAGATATTTAGGTGGCTTTTACATAAGTTGGTGGTGAGCAATTCATAGCCACTTTGTGCAAAGAGAAAGCCCTTGATTGTATTTTAAGGAGAATATTTAGAGAGCTACTTCCATGTTGCTCCTTCTCAAATATGCTGGAAGCCTAACATCTACCACTAAACACCAATGACAACTTTATCATTAATGATCTTTCATTTTGGGGGGAAGTAACTTATCTAAATTGTAAAAAATATCTGTTGTTTCTCTGTGGAATGCTGTAAGGCTATGTTCATTTTGGATAACAAGAAACTGATCTTTTTTTTGTAAATTAGTCTTTATATAAAATCATTTCTGACTATTGACATTTGTACTTTTATTTAATACCACAGATATCACCTAATTATCTCTAACCTAGATGTGTCATGTATGTACAAGTTTATATTTAAGTTCTATAATTTCTGTCCAGTGGTTGGCAAACTGTGGCTTGCGAGCCACATGAGGCTCTTTGGCCCCCTGAGTGTGGCTCTTCCACAAAATAACACGTGTGGGCGCACATGTACAGTGCGATTGAAACTTCGTGGCCCATGTGCAGAAGTCGGTAGTTTGTGGAAAAGCCACACTCAAGGGGCCAAAGAGCTGCATGTGGCTCGGGAGCCGCAGTTTGCCGACCACTGGAAACCATTCAGATGTTTGAGGATTTGCAGATTTTTGTCACATTTTCCTCAAATGCTCCTCTTAGTTGCTTTCTTTGAATTTATATTTAATTACATATTTATAGGGTATATTATCATTTATAGAAGGCTATTGCCTACACTTTCTCATATGAGACTATGAGGCAGGTGATATGGTTTACATTTTTTAGATTAGAAAACTGATGCTCAACTGGTTGAGCAAACTGGTTATGTTTCCCACTAAGTAAGTGGTGGAATCTAGATCTAAATGAAGAAAATGTCGATAAAATGTGCTCAATCTACTAAAATGACTATACCCTTATAGAATGTTTTTTGGCCCTAGCCAGTTTGGCTCAGTGGATAGAGCATCAGCCTGTGGACCGAAGGGTCTCAGTTTGATTCTGATCAAGGGCACATACCTCAGTTGCAGCCTTCTTCCTGGCCAGGGCCCTGGTCAGATCACATGCAGGAGGCAGTCAATCGATGTGCTTCTCTCATATCGACGTTTCTCTCTGTCTTTCCCTCTCTCTTCCACTTTCTCTAAAATTCAACGGAAAAATATCCTCAGGTGAGGATTAAAAAAATAAATAAAATAAATAAATAAAATATTTTCTATTTTTTGGTTCAAGAAGTGCAGGCTTATCAAAATATGAAATTATGTATTTGAACCCAAGCTTCACAGAAGGGGTTTAAGATGAATCAATATATTTGTTAACTAATAGCTAAATCTGGGCAACTCACTTTTTCCTGACATGTGTTTTATTTATTTTCAACAACATTTCTCATTTTGTTTTGCTTGCTTGTTCATATGTCACTGATGCACTATAAAAAGTTAGCACCACTACATTTAAGGTTTTGTAATGGTCATACCAGAATCTTACTATTAACGACAGTGAGAACCGCCAAAGAAATGCTTAGAACACAAAAAATTAAAGTGTAAAGGGATAGTAACACCATAACCCTTAGTTATAACTAGAAAGTCACTGAGTACAATTCGAAATTAGTAGCCACATGAAATGGAGATATGTTTAATTTTACAAAAGCATAATTTCATGAAGCTATATTTTTACCAAATTTTCCAAGCTATTAGTTATGTGTACTTAAAATGTTTTAAGATTTGACACCTTTTGTGGTCTATTTTTGTTATAAATGAAAGTCAGGTTATAGAGTAATTTAAAAAATATAGTCACCATTAGCTTGAACTATATTTGAAATATACCAACTTGAAATCTGGGTCTAGGAAGTGAGGGTTCCACATAGTAGCAAATATTTTGGTGCAAAAGAGGTTAAAAAAATGAAAGGAGGTTGAGAAAAAATATATGAGGGCATGGTGGTAGGTGGCTCATAGCATGTCTGGGACAGAGAAGATGTTTCATAAATATTGGTGGGTTTATTAACTGAATGAATAAACAAATTTTTGCATAAATGAGAATAGTTTTTGCCATTTGCTAACTCATAAAAACTTCTGAGAGATATTCAAAGAAAATTTGCTTGGATGCCTTTCTTTCTTCCTTTTCAAAATTACCTACTTCATATCCCACCTTTACCCCTGCCTGTAACCAAAATTCTCAATTTCCAATGAGTAAATTTGATATTAATTAGTGTTACTCTGTAACTGGCACTTGCATTTTTAAATTCCTGACATAATTTTATTCAGCGTCATAAAATTTTGTTTAAAAACATCCAATAGAACATAGGAAATTACTTGGGGATAAGGAAGGGGGATTGGCTACCATTATCAGGTATTAGCTCACTTAAGACCTTTAAATTTACAATTTCTTTCCTTTCAACATTCTTCACCTACTCTCTGTAGGCCCCCAATTGACTCTTTTCAAGTTCTTATGTCAGGATAATAGTCCACCAAAGAAGTGGAAAAGCTATGTAGGCAGTGATGGCTTTTATCATTCAGTTATAAGTCCATTCAGTATGTAAGACATCAGGCCTAAACTTAATAAATTACAGAAGGACACTCACAAGATTTAAGAACCATGTAGGAACTGCTCAGTGGCTTAATTTAAAGCTCTATCTTGACTTGATTCAATGCCAAAAGTACTATGAAGGGCCACTGTTCTGAATACTGCTGGCAACTCCAAACAAATGCAAACTATGATTTATATCCTCAAGGAATTTATAGTCTATTCAATGAGACAGGACATGTCTAACTTATCACAGTTTTTGAAAATTCAGAGTTCAGTTCAATTTCTTAATCAAAACTCTAGAAAAAGTGTCAAATAGGGTAAAGTTTATGTCTTCTCTTCACCCTTACTACAAACAACACACACACACACTCCTTTGATACTTTCTGCCAAACAAACAAACAAAAACAGCAAAAAAGAAACAAAAATAAATTTAAAAAAACCCACAAGCAAGCATGCATCAAATACTTGTATAACTTTTTCATTTGGACAGTAAATAAGATGAGTAGTTGAGAGCATCAAAGCATTTGTGAGTTTTGTGTGCTTTGAGAGGAAACGTTTAGGGATATCAGTGACTGTGATGATGGCTGGCAAATATGAAAGGTTTTTACAGACTGGTGTAGAAGCGATGACACAGTGGGTGAAGTGTTCAGGAGGGAGGTCAGCTCAAAGGCTGACCTGTGAATATTCCATGATCTTAGAGACCCAGGAAGAGATCAACATCTTGGGAAGAGTACATAGAAAAATAACACTAATCTTAACATTATAACATTTTAGAAAAATGGCTTCTTTCTGTAGAAAGGAGAGAAATCGATGGTAAAGATGGTTGGGCCCCATCCAGACCTGGAACATATTTTGGGTCAAAACTCTGGAACACACTTAGAATGAAGCGATGGTACTGCCTGACCTGATGCACTACTGTGAGCTAAGTTTTATTTTTAGAGATTTCTGTTATCACAGTTGGGGAAAAGCCACTTGAACTCCGACGGGAGCACATTGCAGAACTGAGAAGTGGCAATGCTTGTTGGGAGTGTTTGGGGAGCTTGTCCCAAGAAGTTTCCTGTTTTAAACATTGAACTCACCACTGTTCATAGCCACTTCTGGCAACTGGACCTAAAGTTGGGAGTATGGAGAAAGATGAGGTAACTAGAGTCCGTAAATGATACACCAGAAATTGGTGACTGTAAGAGTGATTCTCAAACTGTGTTAAAAAAAAAATTCTAGGGCTCTGGGAAGGTATCTTGGGTACTTTCTGGGGGTAAAGAATTTCTCTGATTTCACTGCAATTAAGAAGTTATGCCTTTATATATCTTATATGTGGAGATTCTATAGAGACTTTCACTTCAAAAAAAAAGTTGTGGCCTTTCCTGAGATTAATCTGAGAATAAATCTGAGAACCAGACCGGAACCTCCCACAACTTAGTCTTGGATTTCCAGCTACCAGAACAGTGAGAGATAAATGTCTGTTGTTCATAAGCCACCTGGTCTATGATATTTTGCTACAGCAGCAGACTAAGACAGTGATGTGGTTGATTGGCATCCGGACAGCTCCTTATCACATACTGAGAACAACAAAGTAGACAGGAAGCTGGGCAGCAGCCTGCAGTTTGAGTAGCATTAATATAGGAGCTCTACAGAGACTACCTCTGACCTTTGAGTTACCACCCACAGATCTAGATATTAAGACGGAGCAATGACCTTCTCAGCAATGTTGAAGAGGGATTTCTTCTCTATAAATGATGTGAAGGTAGAAACTTTAGAAAAAAAATATCAGGTCACAATTGTAGAGGTGCTGTATCAGGTGTGCCAGTTAATAATGCGGATTTTGTAATAAAAGAAAACACGATAAATTTCAAGAGAAACATCAAAAGTGCTTTATTCAAAGTAATGTCCATCGCTAGCTACACATTTCCCCCATCTTTCAGGTAATTTGTGGATACTGTCCCAATAAAACTTTTCTTTTTTAAAAAAATATATATTTCATTGATTTTTTACAGAGAGGAAGGGAGAGGGATAGAGAGTTAAACACATCGATGAGAGAGAAACATTGATCAGCTGCCCGGAATCGAACCTGGGACCCTTCAGTCTGCAGGCTGACGCTCTATCCACTGAGCCGAACAGGTTAGGGCAAAACTTTTCTTGTTTTGAGGCAAACCATTCGGAGACCCAATTTTCCACTTCTTCATATGTTTTGAAGTGCTGCTCAGAAAGTGCGTGTGCCATCGATTGTAACAAGTGGTAATCTGAAGGAGGAATGTCTAGTGAATACAGCTGGTGGGTTAATACTTCCAGGCAAGATCTTTTAACGTGCCTTTAACTGGTTTTGAAGTGTGTGATGGTGCATTATCATGAAGCAAAATTACTTTGCCGTGTCTTCTGGCACATTCTGGTCGTTTTACGATCAGCATGTGGTTCAAATTGATTATTTGTTGTCATTAGCGATCAGTATTAATGGTTTCACCTGGTTTTAGAAGCTCATAATACACCACACCTTCCTGATCCCACTGTCTTCTTTCCGAAGTGATTTGGCCTTGCAGTCGATGTTGATGGTTGACCTGGATCAACCCATGATTTTGTGCATTTGGGATTCTCAAAATAAATCCACTTTTCATCGCCAGTCACAATTCGATGCAAAAAAGACTTTCTTTCATGCCGTTGAAGCAACATTTTACTGATGACTTTTCTGTTTTCCATTTGTCTTTCATTCAGTTGATGTGGCACCGATTTTCCTTCCTTTAAAATCTTTCCCATGGCTTGTAATGATCAGAAATTGTTTGCTGAGCAACGTTTAATCTTTCTGCAAGTTGTTTTTGAGTTTGACATACATCTTCATCCAATAATGCTTGTAATTGTTGGTCTTTAAATTTTTTCAGTTGACCTGGACGTTCTTTGTCTTTCACATAGAAATCATCACTTTTAAAGCATTATACCAGTGTTCACAAGTATCTTGAGGTGGAGCATGTTCACCATAAGCTTCCCAAAGTATACGATAACTTTCAGCAGCACTTTTCTTCAAAATAAAGTAATGAATTAAAACTTCCCGCAAATGCTCTTTTTTTTTGGCATGAAATTCGACATTTTTAAGGATAAAAATATCTATGATGTTAACACCTGCAGAAAATTTGACATATGAAGTTTTGAAGCTTGCTGTCAATACAACAAAATAGTATATATATCAACATATGTGTAACTCCATCTATTGAAAGAATCCGCATTATTAACTGGTACACCTGGTATAATTGGACAAACATGTCTGGTATGAGTCAGAGCCCACTTAACTCACAAGCACCCACTTGCATTGACATGAAGAGTTAAATTGCTGGGTATCACACACCGTATTTGTGTTAAAGTTCTAGAGATTCAGAATTTAATTAAGGGACCAAGGGTGGCAATACAGCCATACTCTCCAGCTGTGCAAATTCAGGTGATCCATATAACCTCACTAAGCCTCAGTTTCCTTAATAAGAATTATACCTACGGCTGTGAGGATTAAGTAAAATATTCACAAAGAGCACCCATTATGTAGCATGCTCAATACTATAGTTATTCTTGTGCATCAAACTAAAATACTTTCTGTAGTACATGATCAAATACTAAAATGAATCACAGATATTCTAAGTATTATTGAATGAACAGGAGGAAAATGCATTCTGGGGGGGGGGAGGGGCGCACACATAAAGCTTCAAAGTTAATATCCTGTAAGGATATAAATTTATTGGAGGTGATAAAATTCTGTACCTAGCTTTGGTAAGCTGAAAGCTGCAGAGAAGCAAACCTATGTGTTTCAGACTCAATGAGTCCTAAAGATTTCTAGAAATATAGTTTCTTCCTTTGAAATTTTCTACTTGACTGTGGCTGGAGCCACCTGGTAAAAACCATTCCCAGTTCACTCATCTCAGTCCACTCCTGGATGCTTTCTTAAAGGTTATAATTTCAGGAAAGTAGTCTATTTATTTGTAATAATTTCCTCTTTATCAGAAGAGACTCTTGCCTGACGTGCTAGTAAAATGGCGCTCACGGACAGAGGCAGAGAGTACACGATGCCATTCAAAGATTACACCGTGGAAAAGTATCCTTACACATAAACCCCATGACATCAGAGCAGTGCTTGGTAACTCAGGGTGGATGCTCATTCAAGGGCTTAGCATGAAATGAATAATTGCTGAATCACTAAAAAGGAAGCTACCAACAACTTTAATTAACTTTTTCCTGGTTCCACTGGGAAAAGTTTAATTGGAACCAGCCTTAGGCAGATGTGACAGGTGCACGAAGGTCCTGCCTGCCACACCTACGCACACAAAGAGAAAGATTGGTGCCCTCTTCCCAACATTCAGGAGCTCCCCAACAAGGTCGAGTGAAGAAGCACTAATGCTCACAGGGATCAGCCCTTAAGGAAAGCAGTAGAAAAGCTGGCTGTCAGGGACATCTGAATGACACTGAAACCCCACCTGGATGCAAGTCCTAGCCATATCTCAGTGCTGGGAACAGGGCCGGCGGGTATAGATTGGAGAGGGTGTCATCACATATCAACTTCTCTCCCTTACTACCTTTCTACTGTCACTTGCCATGTGACCACCATTCCTCCAATGATGTGTTTTCCACTGCCTCCTGTAATAAATGGGCCTTGTAGTCCTAAAGGTGGTGTGAAAAGTGCACCACTTTGGAAGGGTGTGATAAGAAAGATTCCCTCTCTCACTTTATTCCAGACTCTGCCTACATGGCACCTCTTCAAGGACTTTCCTAGCCACCCTCTTTAAATATCACACCCCACCACTTCACTCACCTGCTCAAAATTCCTTTTCAACCTTTTGCTTCTTCTTAAAATTTTATCAGTACCTTACGTTATTACTGGTGTATCCATACAACTCAAGCCAGCTCCTAAAAAGTGCCCATTCTCCCAAAGATCTGACTTCAAGGTCCAGGGCTTTGAAATAGTCTGTAAACTGTGTTTCTTCCTCAGATATATTTATGTGACTATTCCTCTGCTTCATCCTTGTTGCAGATGTCTTACTATAAATGAGTTCAAAGGGTGCTTGAGTTTCTCTGTCTCCACAGCTGCTCCCAGTCTTTAAGGTTTCTACCGCCATTTATAAGAAGCTATTATATTAAGTTATATAATATTTAGAGGCTTTTGTCTTCTAAATCCAGTTCTACAGCTATTGACAGAGGACATGGTGTGCAAGAGTTGGGCTGGGAGCTGGCTGCTTTCTTCAACTGGTACTTCCTGATGACTCATAGAGAGTATGGGTAGGGTGCTCATGTGTCATTACCAAGGTTACTGAAGTGCTCTGCCTTTTGAGCATTTTTTTTTCAGTAGGACTGACTCTATAAAGAAACAGTGGAGCCAGGTATTTTGTTTAATTGGAGGGCCCTCAAAAGGTAGCCTGAATACAAATTCTATTCATATTTAATTTATCTAAAATTCCTGCGTCACCTTCTAGAGATATACACCTCCTAAATAAATAAAGACATTTTTTTCCCTAAACACTAGAGTTACAAATTAGCTAGCTGACACATTAGCAGGGGTTAGTCATCTGATCAATATTTCATCACATCTCTTCAATCAGGGGAGCTCAGGTATCTGACGTGAATGAAGTGTGACCGTTTATTATCAGAATTAAAATAGGGCCTTGTATGTAGAGCAGTAGGCACTTAGAAGGTGCTGGAAAACAGTAGCTCCCATTACAACTGGAGCAAAAACCAGAGAGCACGTTTTCTGAGACAGGCAGAGACACCTTTTTTATGATATTATTCCCCGCATTCCATGTAATTGCCTTGAGAACCAGAAACATTGCTGCCACACATGCTCCTGCAGTCCCGGGATCTCCTAAAAAGGAAGCCCTAGATGATCTTCTTTTTATCATTTCTAATCCTAAAACTATTCACACTGAGATTAATATTAGATAAGCCTTCAATATGGAGAAAAGAACACAAAAATACCAGGTAACCTTCAGAAGGCAGGTGTGCCGAGTGAAAGCAATGCCGATTTCTTCCCCGTTCAGCCTAAGACAGTCTTCATTTCCCTTCCTGGAAGAGCCTCAGGTTCTTTGGTCATTGTGGCCCTGCCCGCTGACTCAGCAAACTCTGGACTTCCTCAATGCTAACATGTCTTCAAAAGCTTGGCTACTGAAGACTCCAATTTAATTCGTATTTCAGGAGGCTCCTCAATTTCTTCAATGTTTTCATTGTTTTTTCTCATGCTGCCTATTTTCTTAAAAAGGTGGAAAGAGTTAAGCAAATGCGTAGCCCATCTCTCAGATGATTTCTGGATATTTGTAGGAGGGTGATTTTCCTTTTGGCCTTGCAGATGTGGGGTGACAGCAGTGATCCATGGGCCCTAAGCTTTCTGGAACTATGACATTCATGCCCTATCAGCTCCCCTCATGTAGACTTTGTGACCAAAAGGGTTAACAAACATATGCCATCCAGAATTCTCTGATTTGAAAAGGAAAAAGAATTCTATATAGGCCACTGAATGGGGTCTCGTTTCCTGTGAGAGATAAGATCCAGCTTCCTCTGGAAAATCATCAAAGCAAACTCCCTTCCTCAAACTCACTGTTTCCATCTGCTCTTTAGAGTTCTGGCCAGGAGATAGGAGGCTACATTATTTTCATCCCAAGCTTTTGCCCCTGGGCTATAACTCAACCTCTGAGATATGGTTTCCTCATCTGCAAAGTAAGTATACTATCTACATTAGCTACTTCACCAACTATTATGAAAGTCAGCTAAGATAATATGTGACCTTTTATTCAAGAAACATTATGGAGCAAGGTGTGCCAGGTAATGAAATGGGCATTGAGGGTACAAAGATAAATAAGGCATAGTCCCCCCCCCCTTAGATAGGGAGTCAGACACATAAATAATGGCTGATCATCATAATAAGTACTATGATGGAGGTACCACAGAAACCCACTTACCCATTAGATTCAGATTGGAGAAGATTGGTTATCAAAAAAGTAAATTTAAGTAAAATATCACATGAGTGATACATATTTAAAGTTAACTTAACCCACATAAATATACATTTGTTGGTCAATATTTTAATAGTATATGTAATTCCTTTGAGTATGGGTCTACTGATTGAAGTTCCAACTTCCCTTTCTTCCATAAACCACACCTAAAAACATTCTGTATCACTCCTGTTAATCACACTTTTCTGAAAGTAGAATGGGAACTTAAAACACTTGGAAAACAGACAAGCTTGTAAAGACACTTGTAGAATCCTGTCACATTTTTATTTTTTCCTTAATAGTTTATGAATGTCTAACTAACATCTAACTCCATAGAAGTTTCTCTTAGAGTCTTGCCTACAATTACTTAGTTTTCATTTCATTCGTATTTTACTGGCTTATGTATTATATGAATAATAAAAGTATTAAGTGCCAGTGGCATAAAGAAGTTTGGCAACAAATAACCTGCCTCTTGGTGAGCATGTGACTCCCTGGCAGAGGCAGAGGATGTAGGCACCCTGGAAAGTACTCACTGTCAGGAGCTTTGAGCAGGCGTGGACCAGAGTCCATGTGTTTTTGGAGAGAGTAAGAGAGGGTGTCGGTGAAGTCAGCACCCTGCTGAGGTTCATTACGTAAAGACTGGATAGAAGACCTTCACCATTTGTACAAAGTGCTTTGAGAGCACAGTGGAATGACTGAACATTTCTGCGTGGATTTGGTTTGAAATAGACACCACAGCAAACATGTCCCTTGCAGCCAGATCTTAAAGAAATTCAACAAGTTAAAAAAGCAACAGCAGTTGAGGACTTGGTGAAGGGCAGGAGGGCCTTCACCATATGGAACCAGTATATGGAAACCAGAGAGGGATGCATGATGGAAAATTCGTTTCAGCCACACTTTCTGAATGCCCACGTGGGAAATGTGGCCAAAGAATTTGGTGCCTGAGAAGTGAACAGATAGTATGGTTTTAAACACCATTTTCAATGTTTCAATGTATCTACACTATTCATGCTGGACACCTAAGCTCTCTGAACATTTAGTTTGTTTTCAGGTCACCTTGCTAAAATTTCTAAACACATTCATCTACCAATCCTCTTTTCATTGATGGTGAAAGAAGGGAGGTCAAGAAGAACATCAATATAGGCATATTCCTAGCCTGTAAGGCCCAGGGCAACTTTATCACCACTGGACTGAGAAGGTTAGTGGTCCACTTACAGCAGGCAAAGTGCAAGCTTCCACCATAATTTCTGCTGAGAAATTATGATTACAGCAGGGGTGTTGCATAACAGTTTGTAATGTTAGAGGGCTGGACTTTACCCACCAAGCCTTCCTTTAGGGATCATTCATTACCTAACTAAAATCTCACTCCTTTAGTACTAGGGCCGCAAATGCCACCTCTCTATGGCCAGTGTTTCCTGAATGCTATCCCACTGTCCCCCAGTCTGATAGGATTACTCATACTTTTTTCCTTCCATGGCATATTTATTGAACCTCTGTTAGAGCACTCACTTCATTCTGCTTTGAGTCAAGCGCTATTGGGTAAATATCTGCTAGGGAATTGTGAGCTTCCTGAACACAGTATTTTTACTTTCAAGATTCTTGATTTCCCCCAATGGCATCTTCTATAATATAGTCAGTACTTATTTGCTCAACTGAAGAAATGAAGATATGAATTAGAGGAAGAGAAACAGTTGCATTTATGCAGCATGCTTCTAGAAACAATGGCAAGAGTAGGGAAGAATAAAGAATTTGGAGAAAGTCTAGTGTTCAGGCACAAGGAGGTTAGAGGTTAAGATAAGACCTTTGAGAAAAGGTCAGAGGAACGTATGATTTGGGATGAAAATGAGAGGTTTTAGGGGAGTTAAAAGAGGCTTTAATTATACACATTAAGTAGTTAAGCAGAGAAAGATTCCCAGCTGTTTTCTGGCTCTACTAAGGATGAAACCAAGAGGTATATAGTTTGTCTAATTTTCTTTCACATATTTTCTTTTTTTAACATATTTTTATTGATTGAAGAGAGGAAAGGAGAAGGAGAGACAGATAGAAACATCAATGATGAGAGATTATCATTGATCAGCTGCCTCCTGCAAACCCCCTACTGGGGACCGGGCCTGCAATCTGGGCATGTGCCCTGACTGGGAATTGAACCGTGACCTCCTGGTTCATAGGTCAACACTCAACCACTGAGCCACAGCAGCCAGGCTCTTTCACATCTTTTCTAACATCAGGGGCTTTGTCCACAATGCTTCTGTGTAACTCTGTAGAAACAAAGGGAACAATGGTACTTTACATGCCGTTGGGATTTGATTAGGTTGGTATGTGAAAATACAGATGGGTCCGTTTCTGGGCCATTTTCAGTTTGTCTGAAATTCATTTAAACATTAGTCAATGTTGACATTGCCCTCCAAGGATCTCCTGGAGCACCATTATCTAGCCTGCAGGTTCCCACCAGCCTCTCATGGATGTGTGTTGTATGTAAATGTGTCTAATGGCCATGATTAGCCACTGTATGTTGGCTCTGGTCCAGAAGGTGAAATGAGAAACCCAATGAAATATTGCACAGTTATCTGGAACATCATAAAAGAACCCTGAGAACTTTCTCCTCCTATCACAATGGGAAGGCTGGTCACTGCCCCTCCAGACAGTGGTAAGCAGGTAGTGTCACCCTTAATGAGCTGTTCAGTCAGCCTGCACTGGGAACCATAGAACTAACTGTTACTTGAAAAATCACTTGTACCGTAACGCATGGGGTGGGGAACCTTTTTTCTGAAAGGGCCATTTGGATATTTATAACGTCATTTGAACACCATACAAAATTATCAACTTAAAACATCCTGCTATAGTTGGTCAAACATTTAATTAACTCACCCCTAATGCCTTGGTAGGGCCAGAGCAAAAGATTTCGTGGGCCTTATACGGCCTGTGGGCCAGATGTTCCCCACCGCTGCCATAATGTGAACATTATTTGTCACATGAATATTAATTCTGTCCTAAAAAGTGATAACTGCTAACAGTTTTGTTATTAAGACGGAGGGTGATCTAGGCTTATTTGTGTGGTTGCTCGCGTGTGTGTGTGTGTGTGTGTGTGTGTGTGTGTGTACTGCAGGTTTACTTGTTGCCAGAAGATAAAACCTCATGTCTGCAAAAGAGATAGATGGACCCCAGTTCTAAGAGAGTATTCATTTGCATAAATACTTTATCCTGCCCTAGGGTTGTAGTGGGTAGAATGAGGAGAGAGAGGATTATTTCTTTCGCTTCCTCAATAGGTCAACCTCACTTTCCCCTTGAATAAATGAGTCTGTGGTGCCAGTTTTCATGGATTTCCACAACCTGAGTTGTACAGCGACCCACAGCTATTTTCATTTGGGATCAGACCCCACCCCCACCCCTGAGCAGAGTAGCTTTCTGCCCCTTTACTGGTTCCCCAGAACTGAAGAAATACAAAAATGACCTAGAAGTAGACATTAAGAACAAATGCACTTCTTTAAATCTTGTTTTCCTTTCATGAGCACATGTAATGGTAATAATAACAACATGCTATTCCTGCCCCTCGCTTCAGACTCACTTAAGCACGCCCTTTACTATCTGGATGATTTACAGATCATCTTGGCTTCTCTGGTGGCAATTAAAATTCACATTCTGGCAATGATTCCCTTTCAGTGGAAATAACCTTATCGTTTTCTATGAGGAGCTCGGCTATAATAAAAAAAAAAACCAAGTCAACACAAACCAAAAAACCTTCAAACACTGATTAAATTAAAATAAAGGAAAATTGGCCCTTTGTCCTTGATTTAATTGGAGTTTTCAAAATGATAAATGGTAGTCATGAATGTTTTAAGGTTCACTTTAATGTATATTTTATTAACTTTGAATGCATCAGAATTTCTCTTTATTTTAGCTTTTTAAAAATAGTAAAATGGAAGCCGTCTTGCCAAGATTTAAAGGGATATTAGTTCTCTCCTCACATATTCTGTCTGGTCTTGTGAGAGTGGCCCTTTGTGCCCAAGGACAACAGTGTCTTTGCAGCGCTGAATCTTAGACACTAAAGACGGTCTCTTCAGTGGGGTCACCACAGAGGCAAAGGGAAATTTCAGTGCGTCATAGAGGGACAATCTAATCCTCTTTGCTGGTACATCTGCTCTGGCAGTTTTGCTCTGCAAATCAAAAGGCATCCCATTAATTAAAAGTTCCTTTTTCTTTCATTTTTATTCAGCTTGTAAAATGTGAGCAGTATTCAGGAGAGAGAGAGAGAGAGAGAGAGAGAGAGAGAGAGAGATCCAAGCCATTTTAGTCACAAATATCTACCGAAGAGTGTGCACTTGGATTTGTCTGGTTTTCCCTTACTGTTCTTTCTCATCTTTTTTATTTTTTTTAAAGAAGGAGCCCTCCTTTGGTAGAGTGCAATGCATTCAGAGAGCTTTACAAATCAAAGCTTTCAGCTCTGAGTCAGCAACAAACTCATCTTTGTTCGTGCAGCTCTCTATGAAGAAAAGAAGGCCAATTTTATGCAGGTTTCTATGGCTGGATTCACAAAGGCGTCTCTCTGTGTGCAAGCTCTTTGGCAGGAACATCCGATTCTGAGATCATCGTTTTCAGTAAATGACCAGCTGCAATGATCAGAGAAAGAAAATCATAAACTGGTTTATATAGTGATTTTCCTAAGAAGCTTAAAATATAGATTCATTCACTGGTAAGGCACTTAATAAAGGCAGCTCATTGGTTGTGTCCCCATGTATAACCCAAGGCCTCCTCTATAGTTTTCTTTATCTCCAAACACACTTTGTTTGGATATTCATGTCATTTGTCTTGAGGAGGAAGTGAAGCTCATTTGCATTTCCCTGGGTTTCCCAGGAAATTCCCAGGAATCCTTATCCTTCATTTAATGGTGTTTTCATGTGTTTGGGATCACATTAAATTATAATCTCACAGTGTGTTTCCAGGTATGGAACATTTGTTGAACAATATGGCTAAGGCACTGTGAAGATTTCCAGTTGGCCCACAAGGAGATAGCTTGAGACTTCTAGGACACATGGCAAACATTCAGAATAAACAGAATAGTTTTATACTTCCAAAGCAAGCATTTTAAAAACCATCAACAGAACCCTATTTGTCATGAGGTTTAACAAGATAGACCTCAGAGAGTCTTAGTTGGTTTGGCTATAGAGCATCTCCCTGAGGACTGAAGGGCCCCAGGTTCAATTCTGGCCAAGGGCACATGCCCAGGTTGCAGGCTTGATCCCCAGTAGGGGGCATGCAGGAGGCAGCTGAGCAATGATTCTTTCTCATCATCGATGTTTCTATCTCTCTCTCCTTCTCCCTTCCTCTCTGAAATCAATAAAAATATATTTTTAAAAAAGATAGACCTCAGAGATATGGAGCTACATACAGCAGACTGTGCTAGTCTTGCTTCCTTAAGAGTATTCTACAATAGGTTCACACATATTTTGATTTAAAAGGAAATTTTCAGATTAGATAAATTTGAGTGGAAAATAGTCTTAACAAAATAAAACTTCTTTTAACTCATGAATTCTCAGAACCCTTACATATGCTAAAAGCACACTGTCTTTTTCTAAGAAATATTTATTTTCCTCACCCAACCCGCAACAAGAACATCCGTTTGGACTAGATTGAACTCTTGGGGAAATGCTGACCAAAACCAATGGAATGATTGACAACTGAAGCCTTTAAAAGCTTAGACTATTCCAGATGAGAAATAGCAAGAGGGACTGCAGACATTTGTTTTAATATGAGTGTATGAGATATTTATAGTCAGATGTTATCTGAAACTAGCTATTCAGAAATCAACTACAGTGTGAAATAAGAGAGCACTATACCCTTTCCCCCAAAAGAATGCTGTCTTTTTACAGGTAGGTCCTTAGGGGATCTCTATTGGTTTGTGGATACACTGGTTGTATGACTCTCATTTCTGAGGCATTATAGCCTATAGAAGGAGCCATGGAATGAAAATGACAAATATGGCTGCTTAAGTACATGGAAACCAAGCAGGTACCTTGTTTCTCCTTCTCAATTCAGGGCTAACAAACAGAGATTCCAGAAAATATGTTTTTGCTATATTAAGTATGATATACTTATGCCATTTTATGAGAACTGTTAGCAAAGGCTTTTGTTCATTCTTCTTTTCAATTATTTCAAATAAGAAATATTTATGGAGTGCCTACTTCATACCAGGTACATTGTGAATAAGACAGACATAGTCTCTGCTCTCCTGAAATTTACTGCTAGAGGAAAAAAAGAAAAAATTCCAAGTTTTATAATTTCTAATTATGTGATAATTTGTTCATTTTTCCATTTGTGCATTGAGAACTGAGTGGGTGGGTGGGGGTAATGACTGATATTTTGAAAGAATAATATATTGGATCTGTTAATGGTGAATAGCACCAGATGTTAGACCTTGGTCCTTCATTTTAGCTAGGAAAGAATTCAGAGACAAGACTCAAATACAAGTGAAAGTTTATTTAGAAAGTCACAGAGGTAGAAGAAATGAACCAGTTGGGCTGTGTGAATTCAGGAAACAAGTTACAGAGGCAAAAGAGGGACCCTTGAGGCTTAAGTAATAGAAAGAAAAGGTATGAACCTTGAGGGAAGAATGAGGGATGAAGAACACTGACGTGCTCTCTAGAGAGAGAGAGAGAGCGAGTGCTCCCTGGGTCCTTTGTTTTAAAGGGTTTTATCTATTTCCATAGGCAGGGATTTTACGGTAGGTCTCAGAGGAAGATCTCAAAAGACTATTCATTAGCTTTTCCACGTGTGTCCTTTCATAGTCTTTATTGATTGGTCGGTGCTAGGGGAGGGGGGTCATTAGTTATTTCAGCTGGTCCTGTCAGCCATGGCATCATTTCATGCTGTTTTTCTGGGCCTGGTGCTGAAACACAACTGAAGCCTAGATGTTATCTCTAGTTTGAAAACAAAACAAAACTCTGTGGTCCCCAGACCTGAGGTTTTGTTCTTAAGATTATTTGATGCAGGTCAGAACATCATTGTCCTGAGGGCTTAACTTAAGGGAGTGGTTGTGCAAGGGAGTAATATAAGGCTATTCTCCAGCTCCCTTGCTCCCTTGATAAGGGGTCTACCATACGACTAGTTGCATGTCATAGGAGGAAAGGCCAGAGGAGGGTCCAAACCACATGATCAGAGATATAAAAGGCCAGGGGTTCCAAACCACATAACCAGTGATATGCTAGGGGAGGAAAAGTCACCCTAGGGGTGAGGTTCTACCTTACAATGCTTATGTTCCCAGTTTTTCCCATTGCTAGGCACCCAGGGCTGTCCACCCTGGTGATCTTCTGTACCTGGCCTATTGCTCCTATTCTACTCATGCTAGCTAACTGCCGACTACATCAGATCCATCTTGAAAATTCCCTGACCCAGGGAGGGTATTCTCGCAGGCATTTGGGCTGTACATTCTTAGAAACATCTTATATTTACAATGACTGTACTTTGGGGCAGAAATTTATGAAGATAAAGATGGGTCTTTTGAATTATTTGCCCAGAACTGAGCAACTACTCCTATTTCATCCTGACAGATGACTCACAGTTCAGAGGAGATACAATCAGTGCGCCAATTGTAAAAAAAAAAAAAAAAAAAAGGGTGCTCTTACCTTGGAATCCCTGATACAAGTCTAAACTTACCTCAAGTTGGAAAATAAATCCTCAAGGCACATACCTCAGTACTTGATATACTACAACACATAAAGGAGCAGGTTGGGGCTTGGTTTAAGTGTGTTTTTCTTATGAAAGGAAAAAACATATGGCTGACTATGAAATAAGGCAGCGATAGGGAAGCTGTGGTAAAATGGTTCTAAGTTATAAGTATTAATAATCTACATTAACTAAATGTAGCCATCTCATTGGGAAATTTTATTACCTAATTGAATGCTATAAATTTTGATAAGTCAAGGAAATTATTTGGTATTGATCAATTCAGAACACAATTTAAAAAATAATATGTATAATCTTAGCTTCTAGCTCTTGAGTGTATGTGTTTTAATGTATGTTTCTTTATCTCTTTCTATTGTCTTAATAAATTAACCAGTCACCTGTGTATTTTCTCCTGTAGTTTTCAATGTTTGTCTCTATGATGTTTCTGTAGATTTGTCTTTTTTAAAAAAATTCAGAGCAATCTAGTCAATTCAAGTTTAATTTATTTATTCAAGAAATTTTTATTAAGTGCCTACTATTGACTCAGCACTAGTATGTTTTTACATGATGCTAAGAAACTCTTTTTGAAAAACCAGAGGCAACTTCATATAATCTGCAATAAATTATCAGAAAGGATTTGAAAGCAACTGGATATTTCTTTATGTCCAATATTTATTTCAGCCTCCATATTTCTGATAGACTTTAAAGGACTGTGTATATTTAAATCATCTCAATTGTTTGTAAACAAACCCTGAATATTATGAGTGTTGGAAATATAATTGTAAATATTATAAACAAACAATACCATAAGTATTTTAACTATTCTAACTTCAAATTTTAAATGTTATTATAGTTCATAGCTTATTCTCTTATAAAGTGCATCTTAGATTAAATTTATAACAATAGGAATTGCAGAAATGATAATTAAAGACCATAGCTTCTTATTTGGTTTCTCATTTTTATTTATTTATATTTTATGACACATGTTTTATGTGATGTATTATATCAGGTAGAGACTGTTTCCACTCTTTAACTTTTTTTAAAATTCTTTATTAGTTAAGGTATCACAAATGTGTCCTCATCCCCTCCATTCCACTCTTTAACTTTTATGGCTTCATTCCACACATAGATGAGGCACCAGTTCATGCAAAGGGCTTCTTCTCTCTCATTCACCAATCTCTGCAGAAGCTACACTGTCAGTGTTTGAAGGATTTTAAATGGATCAAAAATAAACATCATTATAAAAATGTCAAATTATTAATATCATTGCCAATAAATATACTTTGAAAGCAACCAAATAGTATACTTTTTAATTAATGAAAGATGAAATACTTTTAAAATGTTGAAGATTATGGCAATTTACTCATTTTGCTTAACTAAATTGACATCTTGAACAATTACAGATTAATTAATTTATTCACTTTTATTTTACATGAGTGATGTGTGTGTGTGTGTGTGAGAGAGAGAGAGAGAGAGAGAGAGTCTAGTACTTGCCAAGAAGTATACTAGGAGCTGGGTTTACAGCAGTAAATCAAACAAATAACACTCCCTGCTTCTGTGGAACTTAATTCCAGTAGTGGAATGACAAACAACCAACAAATAGCTATTTAATAAAAGACTAGATAGTGCTATGTTTAAAAAGAACTATGAATAAAATTAAAGTATAGAAGAAAATGGAGAGGAGATGTTTGATGCGGTGAAGGAGGATGCCCTCTCTGAGGGGGCCATATTTGAAGAGACAAATAAAGTCTGGAACCAATGCTTTCACTTATCTGGGGAAGAGCATTCCAGACTAAAGGACCTGTAAGTGCGAAGGCTCAAAGGCAGAAGCATGCCAGTGGTGATTCAGTAACAGCAAAGCAGCCACAGAAGTGAAGGAGGGAGAGAGTGGTAGGGGAGGCACTAACTATGGGGCAGCTCATACCTGACAGTTAACCAGGGGCAAAAGCAGATGAAGGCCCATGTTGAATATTTAAAAGTTATAAATCAAGCTAACATACTCTTAAATAAAATGTTTTATCCTCCTTCTTTAACCTTTATAACACGAAGGAGGCCACGGCTGGTGAAAAAGGAGTTGATCCCTTGTCCTTGATCTGTCCCCTTCTCTTTTTATCATCAGCTCCATTCTATATTTTGAAAGATTATACATATGGATGGACATCCCAGATCATTATATCCAAGCTTCACTCTCACCCCTGCAAACAGCTGCCTCTTGGCTAACTCTGGGGTCTAGAGTACACACCTGCATTGAAGCCTGTTTCTAGAGAGATGGATCATATAGAAAAATAGATTGCAGCTCTGGAAGCAGGAATCCTGGGCCTCTGGAGAACCAGGTCATGTTTTGGGTACCTTGGAGGCTCAATATCTTGGAGACTCCTTATCTGGTGGTGGGTGTATGGGAGCAACTGGTAGCATAGTTGGAGAGAGGCCAGAGCTAGGCCCTCTACAGCACAAGTTCTAGACTGGGTTCTAAGGATGGCACCAAAAGGCCTTAAAGGTCTTGATGAGATTTGGCTTTTACTGTAACAGAGGTGGAAGGACATCGAAGTGTTTTAATTTGCCTTTTCAAAGTTTTACTCTGGCTGCTATGTGGATTGTAGCCTAGAGTAGAACAAAAGTTATGAGGCTATTGTAGAGTTTTAGACAAGAGATGGTGGTCTTGATGGATTCCTATTAACAACCATTAGTTATTGATAAACAAAATACTCTCATACTCTTATAAGCTCTTTGAAACTCAAGAAAACAGATTTTTCTGTGGGAGGACAAAAGTGAGAACTGAAAGCTTCTACACCCACACAGCTTGCCATCTATATTACGTGTCTTTATTATTCAGCTATCTTCACTATCACAATGTTACTGTTCCATTATTTTTGTCAATATGACTTTATTATTTCAGGAAACTCTTGCCCAAGAAGATATAAGTTGAAAATAGCTTTGTTGTGTGCTCCAGGAACTAACTGAAAAAAAATTAAATGAACATAAGACTGTCCAACTTTTCTATAGACAGCATCAAACTACTCTTACTCCTCAAGACACTTTGAAAACTTCTTTAGAAAAACCCTCATTTTGCCATGTTCATCAATTCTAATTTATTGTATCATTATTTCTACACAATCTCAATAAAGATCTCTTCATTGAAAGGCTGTCTTAAACTAGTATCAAAATCTCATAAATCTCCCAACTTGTCCCCACTCCCCCAGGAAAGGCTCCTAAAACACTGCCAGAATAGTGTTCTTCTTTATCTCAGGAGGAATAAATACAGCTTTGAGTTATCAAAAGATTCTTTTGGTGACATTTGTAGTGAAGTAGTTTTTGGTAATCTTGGAGGCCCATTGAGATCTGGTCCAAACTTCATACTTCTGTAGCCCAAGATGCTCAATCTGGGAATAGAGCAATCTGCTTGCCTGAGGAGAATCAAATTTCCCCATCGCTTATGGGAGCACGGTGAAGGTTCTTGGGGTACTCAGAAGCCAGAGCCAGAGGATGGAATGTGGGAAAAGGCTTTATTTGCATGAAGTTACATTTCTCTGGTTTCAAAGTCCCATATCCCGTAAGCCAGTCCTGAAAGAGGGGCAGCTGGGGGGTCAGCAAAGCCAAAAGGATGGCCAATGTTCAGAGTGCCCGCTCCATGGTGCAGTTGGGTGTGGTTCAGCATCCAAGTTAATTAAAGTCCATTATTCTATTGTGGGGGCCCCACATGGCCGTGAGCTATGTGGGTGCAACAGAAGTCTCAGGGGCCCGGTGCCCTCTGGCCAAGAGAAGAGAGAGTGCCTCTTTGTCTAGAAGTTTACATATTTGGGTTTCCTGTGTGCCTGCAGTGGCCACACCCATCCTGGCCACTAATTTGTTCCCAGGTGTGACTGATGAGCAAGCACCTTCCCACATCACTCAGATATTACTGGGCATGCATCTAAGCTGCCTTTGCCCAGTCCCTTCCCCCATCAATGAGCAGGCAACAGACTCAGACAGTGTTAAATGCAGCTTTTTGGCAAAGCTGTATAAATGGCATGCCTATATTATCTGGTCTCCTCTTTTCCTTCTTCCCTGTTAAATAATAACCAAGTTACTACAACAGCATCTCTCTGAGATTCCTTGAGCTTTCAGCTCAGGGATATTGCATTGGGTCCAAACTCCTATTTCTATCTTTTTCTTCTGCTCCCCAAATACTGACTTTCTTTTGTCTTCTAGGAAGAGTAAGCCGTTTAAAGGAACTTCTTTGGTTATCTAATCAGTTTTGTAGATCTTCTATTCTCGCTGGAAATCTGCCTTAATACTGTGATATTGTAAACACGGAACCAGCTCAAAATGGTCCTATCCTGTTTTTAACAAGATATGAGTTGCTTTCCAGAGACAACAGAGCAAAACCTCAAGTGATGCAGCAAAGGTGTGCTCAGAGGAGAGAACTTTGTCCTCCCACTGAACCCAGAACCAAAGTGTTGCCCCCACATAAGTGGAAATTGAGCACCTGAACCCTTTCAGAAACGAAGGAAGATCTGGTGCTGAAGCCCCTTAACCATCAATGGCCAAGCTCCAAGGTTGTCAAGTTAAAACTTGCCTTACCAGTGCTCCTGCATATGGGTTCCCTCTAACCCCTTACAAACTCATGGAACCCCTGGATCAGGGAGGAAGATTTGGGCTTTCTCCTCATCTCCTTGTTTGGCTGTCTCTTGAAAATAAATCTTTCCTTATTGCATACTTGATGTTTAAGTTATTGACCTTATTCTGTGTTAGGCATTCAAATTAGTGGGTTCAATTGCAACATGGTGATTTATAAGAAATATATTTGGGTATTCAGATGACCAAGTACATAGTTCTCATATATATTTGGTCTTCCTCCTGTGGTTTGTGGCTCATAGCTTCCAAAACCCTTGTAATTTCTTAAGCTGTAAGAGCAACCAGCTGGAGTGGCTGGAGTTGCTCAGTTGGTGAGTGTCTTCCCATTCACCAAGAGGTCTGCCAGTTGGATTCCAGGTCAGGGCACAAGTGCAGGTTTAGGCTCAATGCCCAGTGGGGGCATGCAAGAGGCAGCCAATGGATGTTTCTCTCTCATTGATGTTTTTCTCTCTCTCTCTCTCTCTCCTTTTCTTTCTCAAATCAGTAAAAACATTTTTTTAGAAGAGAGAGAGAGAGAAATCAGAATATCTTTTGTTATAATATTTGGTCTCTTGTCCTCAGCTCCTGAAAACACTTCAGAGCCATAAAGATGAGATGGGTGTTTTGTTATTCATAACAAGTCCCTTTCCATCACAACTTGGTTTATGTTAATGAAAGATTAGTTGCTAGGGGAACCAACCAGGAATAGAGGGTTGGAAGTTTCAGACCCCTTCCTGTTCATCCTTCCCACCTCCGGTTTTCAGGGAGGAGAGAGGGATTGAGGTTGAGTCAATCGCCCATGTCCATTAATATAATCAATCATGACATTTTAAAGTCTTCATGAAAACCCAACCAGAAGGGATTTGAAGAGCCTCCAGATTGGGAAGCCAGAACTCTTCTAAGTACCACAGTGCTAGGGCCCACACTCCATGAGGACAGAAGCTCCTTTGTTTAGGACCTCACCCTATGTATCTCTTCATCTGGCTGTTGATTCATATCTTTTAATATCCTTTGTAAGAAACCAGTGATCTATGGGTTTCCTGTATTCTGTGAGCCGCTCTAACAAATGAATGAAACCCAAAGAGGGCATGTGGGAACCTCTGATTTACAGCCAGTCCCTCTGAAGTGTAGGTAACTATTTGAACTTGCCATTGGCACGCTGAGTTGGAGGGGGCCCTTGCAACCTCTCATTTGTAGCTGATCAATGAAAAAAAACCTTGGCTTCTCATTGGCATCTGCAGTAGAGGGCGGTCTTGTGGAACTGAGCTTTTAGCCTACAGAGACTGACGTTATCTCTGGGGAGATAGTTTCGAATTCAATGGAATTCTCAGACAGCCTGCTGTTGTGGAGAAACCCCCATCTACATGTTGGAAATTGGGTCCAGAAACCCAAATTGCTGACACCACTGAATTAGTCTTTGTCCTTGCCATTTTCTTTGTGTATGTCTCTAAAGTTCATAGGGAGGAGGATAAGTATAGGTAGGCCCCATAAGGCTGTTTTTCCAGCAGCTCTGCAGACTTAGAAATTCAGAAGGGGTCTACTCAACTGACCTCATCTGTACAAAATGTGTTCCAGTTAACAGGTCACTTATCAAAACCCCATGAGAAATTTCCTTAGTCTTGTTTTGTCAGAGAGTCTGGTTCTGGAAGAGATCTCTTCCTACATCTTCCTACCTCTTAAAATTTTTAAATTAGTCAGGTTTCAAGTTGGAGTCAATCTAGCCCTTGGATTGAGGCACCAAGATACAAGGTACACAAGCAACACTTATGGCCAATTGTTCCTAGCGTCTTACAGGCTCTTCTCTGTTTGAACCCAGCTGTGCTTCCCTCTGGGCCAGATTCCTGCTTCTTTTATGTATTTATTAGAGGCCCGGTGCACAAAATTTGTGCACGGGTAGGGTTGCTAGGCCTAGCCGGTGATCAGGGCCAATTGGGGCCTTCTGGCTGCTTGCTGGGGTCTCCCTTCCATGGCTGCCAGCTGCCGGTTGGGGCCTCCCTTCCCCAGCTGCCACCTGCTGGCTGGGGCCTTCCTTCATTCTGCACTGCTTCCTGATGGTCAGCGCACATCATAGCGAGTGATCAAACTCCTGGTCTCACAGTCGAACTCCCAAGGGGACACTTTGCATATTAGCCTTTTATAGATGCTATAAACTAAATCCAGGAACTTGCTTTCCCAAATGGCATATTTTTTTCATAATTTCTTTTGAAAAAATTAAATTTATTAAGGTAACATCAGCTAATAACATTATAAATTGAAGGCGTAAAACATTATGATTTAAATATCTGTGTCTAGATGACACAATTTCACCAAGAATAATTTAAAATTACAAAAGCTCATTTTTTTTTAGATCAAGATATTAGTGCAGAAGTGTTAAATGCCACAAACTGTTTTTATACTGCATTTTGAATCCTACAGAAATCTTGTGAAGCTGGCTTTGTGTGGTAAAAAATGTAACATGAGATCCACTCTCTTAATAAATTTTTAAGTGTACAATACAGTATGTTAGCAGTTATATAAGCCAATGAAACAAAGTCGAGGGGCCAGAAATAAACCCATGACTGTTTAGTTGACTGATCTTTGCCCATAACTTTGTAAGGCTGTCAAAAATAGATGGGAGGAAAAGGATAGTTCCTTTTAAAAATGGTATTAGAAAAACTGGCTATCTACATGGAGAAGAATGAAATTGGACTCTGTATTACACCATACACAAAAATAAACTCAAGATGGAATAAAGACTTAGGCATAAGATCCAAAACTATAAAACTCCTAAAGTAAACATAAGGGCAAAGCTTCCTGATATTGGCTCTGTCAATAATTTCTTGGATAAAACACTAAAAGCAAAGTCAAAAAAAGCAAAAATTGACAGATGAGATTACATTGAACTAAGCATACGCTCATCAAAGGAAATAATCAACAACGTGAAAAGGCAGCATACAGAATGAGAACAGATATTTACACACCATGTATCTGATAAGGAGTTAACATGCAAAATATGTAAGGAATTCTTGCAACGCGATAGCAAAAAAGCAAAGAATTCAACCTAAAAGTGAGCAAGGGACTTAACAGAGATTCCTCTAAAGAAGACATAGAAAAGGACTAAGAGATATATGTAAAAGGAAATTTTCATGTTCTCACAATTGTTCATTTGAGAGGTATCTTAGAAGAAAAGGGGGGAAAATTCCAAATATCCAATTATTTGCATTTTTTTGGTATATAAATTTATTCAAGAGAAATTAAGAATAGAATCCAAATTGCTTCCTTGAGTAATTAACTGGCCGAAGCAAAAGAAGAGGACAGTTAAAAACTTAAAACTTTCTCTCATTTGGTTTCCTTTAAATGACAACTAACTTAAGGTTTTAATCCTATATATTCTTCCTCCATCCTATGCTCCTCAATTTCCCTCTGATCCTATTTGTTCCCCCAAATCTGTTCAGCCACATCCTTCTCAAACTCAATCACTTCTTACAGTTAAAACTCCCTCCGAATAGGAAAATCTCTTGGTTGGATTTAAGATCTGGTCTTTCTTTGAGTTGAGAGCCATTGTTAATGACTTTCCAAGTCTTTGGAAAAACTTGCAGAGAAATTTAGAATTGTTTTGAAATGTATAAGCCATGGGTCCAGGATCTGTACCAATTAATTCATATGTTAGTGGGCACATTACATGGACAAGGCAGAGTAGGAAGTTTCTGAGGGTGACTAAAAATATTACAAATTTCATTGGAAACAAAGGGGATTTAGAAAAGCTAAATATGTTAGATAAGGTCTTTTGGAGTCTATTGACAGTCTTTCCTGTGAAAATGGGTGATCTCTATTCCAGTACTCAAAGCAAAGGAAGGAGGAGTTCAGAGACTTTAGGGACAGGCTCTTAACCACTCTTAGCATTCAAGAGTAGCCCCTGAAACACTTGTAACCTTAGTGCTCTTGTCATTTTTTGTAAACGGTCTTAAGCCAGAAATAGAGGAAATCCTATTACTGTCTCCCTCACATTCTTCTTGCTTTCCTGAAAAATGTAATGATTGTCTACTTGCTGAAAAATGTAATGATTGTCTAACCTCTGTTTGCTTACTACTCATGCTCTCAATAGTTTTATTTTAAACTCCTTTAGAAAATTTAGACTTAATGAATGGGTCATGCTTTAAGACTATACCAAAAAATGCCAGGTAAGTTATGCTGTAATGCTCTCTGCTAAGGCAAAATCTGCTAAGATGATAGAACTCCTTGTGGGGACCAGAGCTTTCTGACTAGCTGAAGATAAAAAGTAACGTAAATCTTAATAGTAGATATGCTTTGGGGTTGTTCGTAACTTTGTAATACTTTGGAAGCAAAATGGGTTCTTGACTTTGAAAGAAACCCCAATGAATAATGGCTAGCATATTAAAGAAATTTTGAGGACTCTAATGCTATTATATTATACTAGTAACTCAGTGCACAAAATTCATGCACATTAAAAGGGAATTAATTAGAGGAAATATTTTAATATTGCTATTTGCCCTTTCTCTATAATAGAAGTGTCAGAGATGAAAGAAAATTAGTAAAATGTATATGAAAATCTCCCTCCTGTCAGAGTCTTGGGCACACCACGGGACCCAGAGTCAAGTCCCCGCCCACCATGTGTGCCTCAAAGTCTCGGAAGACCCAGACCTGGCTGGCCCCACCTCGCCAAGCCCCACAGGGCAGGGGGCACAGCCTCAGGTCCCCCATCAAGCCCCTCTGGGTGGGGGGTGCAGCCTCAGGTCCCCTGGCCCCAGAGCCAGGGCAGGGGGCGCGGCCTCATGTCCCCTGGCCTAGCCTCAGGTCCACAGGTCCTGGCACAAGGGTGCGAGGGTGCGAGGGCATGAGGGCGTGACAATTATTTGCATATTAGCTCTTTATTATATAGGACTAAAGGCCCAATGCAATCAATTCAAGCAAGAGTAGGCCTTCCTTCCCCTGGCTGCTGGCACCAGCTTTTCTCCAGCACCCAGGACCCAGGCTTCCCTCTAGCTGCCGGCAGGCACCCGGAATCCGGGCTTCCCTTGTAGCCCTGGCTTTGTCTGGGAGGACGTCCAGAAGGACATCTGGTCTAATTAGCATATTACGCTTTTATTATTATAGATGTGGCTATTGTAAAAGAAGAAGCTTACTCAAAATTGGATACCATGGAGACAAAAGGAAATGCCTTGGCTGACCATTATGCCAGACAGGCAGGATCACCAAGCTCCTTACCCTCATGATACACCAAGAGCCTAAATCTCTAGAAAATTTCGAAGAATCTCCTACAAAATGCCAACTATTGACTTCAGAGTTAGACTATCAACAAAATGCAAGTTGTATAAAGATAACTTTTGATGCTCTTAGGATGTCTTCCTCATAGCACCAGAGGACCTCAAATGGAATCTTGCAAATATTTTATAGGAAATTACCCACCACAGCAAGAATAAATTGGCTATGCATAATTAGCACAGATAAGGCAATTGCACTAAAATCGCTGAGGGTGGTCTGGTTCAGGTATCACCTGACACCAGCATCATTCTAGTAAAACTGTAAAGGTTTGGACAAGTGTCAAAGCCCCAGGATGCCTTGGCACACCTCCAAATGGACTTCAGAAAACTACCCCCCCCCCCCCAAATTTTAAACCACTCTATTGAAGTATGAATTTAGAGGTAAGTAAACACAAGTAAAACCATTATCATGCCCAACCAGCATGGCTCAGTGGTTGAGCATCGGCCTATGAACCAGGAGGTCACGGTTCCATTCCCAGTCAGGGCACATGCCTAGGTTGCCAGCTCAGTCCTCAGTAAGGGGTGTGCAGGAGGCAGCGGTCAGTGGTCTCTTCATTGATGTTTCTATCTCTCCCTCTCCCTTCCTCTCTGAAATCAATAAAAATATAAAAACAAAAAAAAATCATTATAATCTATGCCATAAACATATCTATAACCTCCCAAAGTTTCCTCTCACACTATTTACAGTAAATTTTTTGGTTTGCAAATATTTTCTCCCATTCTGAATGTTGCCTTTTCACATTTTTTATTGTTTCCTTTGCTATGCAGAGGTTTTTAGTTGGATGTAATCCCAATGTCAAGAAGCTTTCCCCCTATTTTTTCTCTATGGTTTCTATTGTTTTAGGTCTTATGCCTAAGTGTTGTTGTTTTTTAATGGATTTATTGAGAAGACATTGCTTAATAAAATTATACAGGTTTCAAGTGTACATCTCTATAATACATCATCTGTATATTGCATTGTGTGTTCACCACCCAATGTCAAGTCTCCTTCCATCACCATTTATCTTCCCTTTACCCTCTTCTTCTTCCCTCCACCCCCTTTCCCTCTGGCAATCACCATACTGTTGTCTGTGTCTGTTTTGTTTGTTTGTTTGTTTGTTTGTTTTGCTTAATCCCTTCACCCATTCCTCTAATCCCTTTGCCCTCTGCCAGCTGTCAGTCTGTTCTCTGTATCTATGAGTCTGTTTACATTTTGTTTGTTTATTCATTAGATGCCACATTTAAGTGAAATCATATGGTATTTGGCTTACTTCATTTAGCATAATACTCTCCAGGTCCATCCATGCTGTTGCAAAATGTAACATTTCCTTCTTTTTAATGGCTGATTAGTATTCCACTGTGTAAATGTACCACAGATTTTTTTTATCCACTATCTACTGATGGGCAGTTGGGCTGCTTCCAAACTTGGCTATTGTAAATAATACTGTGATCAACATAGAGGTTCATATATTCTTTAGAATTAGTATTTTGGGTTTCTTCAGATAAATTTCCAGAAGTGTGATTGCTGGGTTATGTCTAAGTCTGTAATTCATTTTGAGTTGACTTTTGTTCTTGATGTAAGTTAAGGGTCCAATTTTACTTTTTTGCATGTAGAAATACAGTTTTTCCAACACTATTTTTAAAAAGCACTTTCCTTTTCCCATTGTGTAGTCTTGGAACCTTTATCAAAAATCAGTTGAATGTATATGTGTGGGTTTATTCCTCTCTATTCTGTTCTCTTGGCACAATAGATGTTTAATATATTCTAGTCTGCTTGTTCCTGGGATTTTAAAAGCATTTTTATGCTGGAGAAGGAGGCTCTAAGAATATCCCTCCAAAAATCACTTAATTTTGTATTTCCATCCTAGGAAAGTCCAATCTAACTGTCCAGTAATGAGAGCACCCATTTTTCTAGGACTGCTGTTAAAAAGCTTTGTGTAGTTCTTCCACTGAGGAACTTTACTGTACACATTGCTCCCAATCTCTAGGAAAGGGAGAAAGAACAAACAGAACTGTAGAACTCAAATCAGCAAAACTTTCAGAGAATCTCAAACTTCTGAGATCTAAGGTACTGCCATTGAGACCAAATCCTGGGACTCATTGACTCTTACCTTATCTTAAATGTTGATATATATATAACACCCGCAATTCTCAACTCTAACCTACTAAAAATAAATATGGTCGAATGCTTCAAGGAATTTAGGGAATACATGCAGTATTATCATCAAGAGGTTTGCGCAGACTTTATTTATATTCTTTCTAAGCAACCATTGAATGACATAAAAACTAGGTCCAGTTCTAGGAAAAGCCCATCAAGTACTGTTCATAACTAGAGCAATGGTAAAATTCCAAGCACTTGTTCCTTGGATTTATGTCTCTCATAGAAAGAGGCACAAACTATTTTTGAATCACTGAGAGATGGTCCTTAGCAGAGATCTCAAGATGATTCTTTGGATCTCTCCAGAAGCAGACAATCTTCTAAAGGAGATAGTTTGAATTCAAGCTCTTCGGACAGAGTAGATGACAAGGTATTACGTAAAGAACTTCCATTCAGGATACATAGAATAATCTATGTATCCTGATTAATGGTTTAATCTGTGATATTTTGTTTTGGGGTTTTTTTTTTAGATATTTTTTCCTCTCTTGCTGTATTAAAGCCAACTGCATTTGACTGTTAACTAACATTTAAGGTATAAAACCCCACAACAGACCAGACAGCAAGAAATCTGAAACCCCATGTCACATTGTACTTAGAAAAGGAAGTTCCTGTTTTCAATAAAACAACATTAAGTGATCTTTTGTTGGGCTCCGCTTTTGAAGCTGAGCTTTCACAAAAATAGAACTGAGAAGAGAATCAGGGTACAGATGGTATATACGGTACCAGAATGCCACTAACTTTCAAAGATCTCAGAGAGACACTATTTTTCTTTTGCCTTAGATCTACTTAAGGATCTTGACACTGAAAACTTCACCGCCTGGTACTGGACCATTCTTGACAAGCGGTGCCAAACTTAACACTATTTGACAATCCATTAGGATAGATTGTCAAAAAGAAGATCATTGGCTGGCTCCCAGTGAGTGGTATTGGATTTGTGTACAAAGCACTACTGATTTCTACCTGCCACCTGGACGGGGACTTGTTATATTAGTAATCTGATCCTTATCTTCAGGTTAGTCTCTGCATCAAACACCCAGGAACCATTCTGGCCCACCCATTTCCCCTTTTAGAAAAAGTTCTCTATGTGCTTTAAAATAGGCCTGATGAGTAGGAATAATCCTACATGCCATGGTTCATAGACTAGCAAAAGAACTAGAGAGTGCCACCAAGAGAGGTGTCACATGAGAAATGCATGAACTTCAACAAGTCTTGGTTCAGAATAGAGTTTCTTTAGATATAATATTGGCCTCGTAGGAGGGACTATATGCTGTTTTAGGGATGACTGTTGTGCTGACATTCTTATTTTTAAACTAGATTTATTGGGGTGATGTTTGTTATAAGATTATATAGGTTTCAAGTGTACATTTCTATGATGCATGATGTGTATATTACATGTGTGCCCACCACCCAAAATCAAATCATCTTTCATCACCATATATTTGCCCCCCCTTTACCTTTAGTACCCTCCTCCCCTTCCCTCTCAGTTTTATATCCCACATATGAGAAAAATCATGTTTTTCCCAACTTAATATAACTTTATTTTTTAAATCTTTATGGCTGAAATTATTACATATGTCCCTCTTTTTCCCCCATTGACCTCTTCTAGCCCACCTCCACCCCCTGCCTCAGGCCTTTACCACCCTATTTTCTGTGTCCATGGGTTATATATACATGCATACAAGCTCTTTGGTACATTTAAACCATGGTATACTATGTAGCAGTAAAAAAGAAGGATCTCTCACACTTTGAGACAGCATGGAGGGACCTGGAGAGTATTATGCTAAGCAAAATAAGCCAGTCAGAGTATCACATGATCTCACTCATATGTAGAATCTAATGAACAAAATAAACTGATGAACAAAATAGATCCAAAGACACAGAAGATGTCTTTGTAATCCTTTGTGTGGAATACTGTGGAATCTCAGAGGGAAGGTGGGGGAGGGTGGGTAGGTAGGAAGAGATCAAGCAAAATCATATGGTCCTTAGTTTTTTCTGACTGACTTATTTTGCTTAACATAATATTCTCAAGGTCCATGCATGTTGTTGCAATTTGTAGGATTTCATCTTTTCTTATGGCCGAGTAGTAGTCCATAGTATATCTTCTTTATCCAATCCTCAGTGAAAGGACACCTTAGTTGTCTCTATGTCTTGGCCACCGTGAATAATGCTGCAATGAACATAGGGGTGCATATATCTTTGTGAATAAATGTTTTTGAGTTTTTGGGGTAGATACCCAGAAGAGGGATTGCTGGGTCATATGGTAACTCTATTCTAAATATTTTGAGGAACTGATATATTGTTTCCATTGTGGCTATACCAGTCTACATTCCCACCAGTAGTGAATGAGGGTGCTTTTTCCTCCTCAACCTCTCCAACACTTGTTATTACTTGTCTTGTTGATAATAGCCATTCTAACAGGTCTCAGGTGAAGTTCTAGTGAGAGCAATCAGGCAAAAGAAAGAAATAAGACATCCAAATTTGGAATGAAGAAGTAAAAATGTCACTTTTTGCAGATGACACCAAAAAAAACTTTTAGAAACAGTAAACAAATATAGTAAATTTTCAGGATATAAAATCAATGTACAAAACCCCACTGCTTTCCTGTATATTAACAATGAACTTTCAGAAAAAGAAATTGGAAAAAAAATCCTTTTGCAATTGCAACGAAAGATAAAATACCTAGGAATAAAATTAACAACAGATGTGAAGGACCTACATACTGAAAACTACAACACATTATTAAAAGAGATTAGAAAAGACACAAAGAAATGAAAAGACGTACAAATGGCCAACAGATATAAGAAAAGATCCTCAACTTCACTAGCTATTAGGGAAACGCAAATTAAAACTACAGTGAGATAGGACCTCACACCTGTGCTTACATTCTTGCAAACCTCTTTGGTGTCTTTAATACCATGAAAAAGGTTTAGGGGGGAAGAAACCATAAGATTATCATTTTGGCTAATAATCTCTATCTGATATTTTGGCTCTTTGATTTGAAGATGTGACCTATTCTCTGTCCAATTTGGACACTTTGCCTCCTGGCTGACAAATAAATTACAAACTCTAATAATAGTTCTTCTCTAATTATTTGTATGGTTGTGGTGTTCTGATGTGTTCTCCATGTTTTTTTTTTAATATTGCTGAGCAGCCCCTGTACCACTGAATGAGCCAACTAATGATCATTCAACACAAAGAAAAGGAAAACCTAACACTGGTGGAGGTTGAAACAACCATCTCTGGAAATGTGATACATTGTCATGACCACTCATGTGATGACAATTTGGATTGATCAGATCCCTTGATGTTAGTGGACTCGCTCACAGCCCAGGCTACTGCAAACAGTGAGAACTGAAACAACTTACACCAGCAATTTTCAATCAATGTGCCATAAAATTTTTAAAACATACAATACCTGACTATTTAGTCAGGGGCACTAACCTCTTTTCCCTTAGATTGTCCAATTTTATAAATGACCACAGCCAACAATAATGGCCATCCAGTGTGAATGAATAAGAAGTATACTTATTTTTTTCAGATCAGCAGAAAAATATAACACTTATTTTGGTATGCCTCAGAATTTTAATAGTTACGTGTGTCATGAGATGAAAAAGGTGGAAAATCACTAATCGACACACATTTTGTTTAGGGTCTACAATAAACAGGCTAATATTTGGCTGTCTTCATTATCATGAATTTATTGTTCTTCATCAACATTAATTTACTATTCTAGGAAGCTATTATCTAGAAAAATAAAAGATGCAAATAATTTTATAGTTTGTTCCAGGACTTCCTGAAAAAGCCATTTAAATAAATACCAAACTGTTCAATTGTTCAGTAGATAGCATCAAACAACTGTTTACATTCCTAAACTCTTTGAAATTCATGCTTCAAAATCCTTACTTGCTGTGTCCACCGGAACTAAAATAATAATGATCTGTACCAATTCCAGTCAACCCCTGCATTGAATATCTATCTGAAACCAGACTCCTGGTACTCACAGATACCAAGATTTTGCCAATCCTTTTTTATGCTATTAAAACTCTGTCAAGATCACATTTTTCCTTGCAATGGTAAGAATACAGTGAGCTTAATGAACTTAATGAACATTCTTTTTATTTTAGCCATATTAGTGGGCTAAATGTGATCCCATTTTGAGTTTAATTTGAACTTTTCTGATGACTATTAATATTTAGACACTTTTCATGTATTTATGAAAATCTACATCAATACAAACAAAAACACCCCAAACAATTTATAACAAAAAATTGATAATGATGAATTAAAGTCAACAGTAACATAGAATTAAAGACAAATAAAGAAGAGCAGCAGGTAAATGCTGTAATTTACTAAAAATGACACTGATGATACATTAATAATAGTATATGAGTCTACTACCAACTGTCAGGAATCTCAGCTATCTGAAGGAATGTGGCCAGCAGGACTTTACAACACTGTCAAGCATAGCATGACAGCCAGGTTTCTTTACAGAATGTTGCATTAAAGTCTTTAGAAAACTCTTCAAACAGAGCAATTTTGGTTTATGAATGACAAATATTAATGACCCTTAATAGCTCACTTAATAGGTTTCTATTTCAGTCTTTGGATCATACTTAGAAGACCATTCATCTAAGAGTTGGTTCCCTAAATGAATACCACTGTGATATTTTCTCAAAGGGCAGGTTTATTAATGGATTTTCCATATCTACACATTAATAAAGTAGAATCCTAAAATGCTCATCTTGGAAAATAATATTCTAAGTTATCCAATAACAATATATATTTAGAAAGTATTTGTTATTTGTTTCCCATATGCACTATTAAGAATGACATAGTGTAAGAGGTTTATTAAAAAGTGTGTAAGTTCCTACTATATTACAGACACTGGTAAAGGGTTACTCCATTCAGAAACATGCCAGAATATACCTGCCAAAGTAAGCATTATTCTTCTGGGAACCTAGTTTTCTCAGAAAATTTAGTTGCTAAATAATTAGCAATATAGTTGCATAAGATAAATTTTACTCATTAAAGTTTCCTTAACAGTGCTGCAAGCTCTACAAAGACAGCTCGACATTATTTTAAATTTGCTTCAGAATTGTTAAAATTGAGGCAAACTAACATTTTACTTAAAAGAAAAAGCAGATCAACAACCATTTGTATAAACCATAACAATACCCAGCAGTTTTTACATGAGCTTCAACTGAGTTTTATAAAGTGAACTGCCAAAAACACTTTATTTCAGGAATTAAATATAGACCCTTACGGCCAAACTCCCAGTCTCGGGCTCTGCCCCACCTAATGTTCCTAAAATCCTGATAGGAAATATTGAAACAAAATTTATTTTTGTTAATATTATAAAATTATCCCCAATAACAGTGTAGAATTATTATTTGTAGCTCACTGAGGACTCAAGATCTCCCAATAAATCATGTGTTTTAGTGTGCTATTTATAAACAGAAAATAACCTTTTGGTATAAACAATTTGTAGACAGACGTGAAAGGCAATATAGTTTTTTATGAAAATTTATTTTTTTAAAGAATAGTGTAGGAGAACCAAGATGGTGGCATACGCAAACGCCTATACTCACCACCTCCCACAACCACAACCAAATTACAACTAAAATATAGAACAACCATCGTTCAGAACTGCCTGAGATCTGGCTGAATGGAAGTCCTACACTGGAGAAGTAAAGAAGAAAAGTACATGGAGACTGGTAGGAGGGGCAGAGGCAAGGAACTAGCTGATCCAATATCCATGTGTGGCTTTTTTTTAAATCAGGAGGTATATCTTCACTGCGAAGGCCCCTCATGAGATGCAAGGGGTCCCAGCCCCACACCACACACCTAGCCCAGGGTTCAAGAACTGAGAAGAGAAGTCCCTGTAACTCCAGGTTGTAAAAACCTGCAGGGGTTGTGGGTGAGTGACATGGAGGCTGCTGGAGTCCCAGGCAGTCCCTCTTAAAGGGCCAGTACATGAACTTACACAGCCCACTTCCTCTGAGCTCCAGCAGTCGGTAGCAGCATTTGGGGAACCAGGGACATATGGAGAGGAACAGAATTGTCTGGCATTGGGGCAAGAATTCAGGGGTGGCTTTCTCCCAGATGGGGGTGCTCATAGGGATCATTGTTCTTGTGTTTGGACCTCCCCCATCATAGAGCTGACTGGCAGCTATATCTGATTTTCCATCAGCTTGGTTCACACTATTCACTCTGCCCTCCTGATTCTTTAAACCCTGCCTCATCCAATTTGCAGCCCCACCCAAGCTCTTTGCAGCTGCTTTTTCATATGAATGACCTGTCCTGGCTCAGGCTTCAGACTCTCCTAAAATATCTGAAACAAGCAGCAGCTGGTGTGAGCATGCCCCATACCTACCAATAAGAGACCCAAGACCTAGAACTAGCACCAGATCACTTTGCTTCATGGTTTGGCTCTCCCTGGGCCCTCCCAAGCCCAATACAAATAGCAGCCATCTGCAGATAGCTCTGTATTTCCTGCTGGGTGACCCCAGGCAGTGGCTGACTTTACACCTCCTGGGAGGCCCCAGAGCCAGTGAACCTGGTGGACAGCTTCAGTCCATACCAGATTACAACTCTACACATCAACAAGTGACACACTCAAGGAACAGACTCAGTGAGCACCAAAGCCCCACTGAAGCAAGTACTCCTACATAAGGGTATCTCTTGCACAGCAGCTCTTCCACTGTAGTCACAGCTGATGCTCACAGCCAATTGGCCTAGATGTCAATTCCTCCCAGTGATGCCAAAACAATAAAAGCTCAACTACAATAAGACTCTGCACACAGACTTCACAGGGTCTCACTTACAGTGCCCGGCTCAGGTGACAGGAGGCTGAGCCCCTGAGCCCTATAGGACACCTACTATACAAGACCACTCTACCAATTCCAGGAGACATAGTAGCTCTACCTAATACATAGAAATAAACACAGAGAAACAGCAAAAATGCAGAGACAAAGAAATAAGTCACAAAATGAAAGAACAGAAGAAATCTCCAGAATAAGAATTAAATGAAATGAAGCAAGGAAACTACTGGATACAGAGTACAAAACCAGGTAATAAGGATGCTAAAAGATCTTAATGAAAGCTTCAAGGAACTTATTGAGACTTTCAAGGAAATTAGTGAGAATGTCAAAGACATGAAAAGAACCAGTCAGAAATTACATAAGCATACACTAACTGAAATAAAGAATAATTTTCAGGACTTCAACAGTAGAGTAGAGGATTCCAGGAATCAAATCAACTATTTGGAATATGGGGAAGATAAAAACACCCAATCAGAAGAGAAAAAAAAAGAATTAAAAAAATATAAAGATAATGTAAGGAGCCTCTGGGACAACTTCAAGCATACCAGCATTCACATTATGGGAGTGCCAGAAAGAGAAGAGAAGGAGCAAGATATTGAAAACCTATTTGAAGAAATAATGACAGAAAACTTCCCCTACCTGGTGAAAGAAATAGACTTATAAGTCAGGAAGCGCAGATTTCCAAACAAGAGGAACCCAAAGAGGCTCATACCAAGACACATCATAATTAAAATGCCAAGGGTTAAAGACAAAGATAGGATCTTAAAAGCAGTAAGAGAAAAGCAGTTCATTACATACAAAAAAGCACCCACATCACTGTCAGCTTATTTCTCAACAGAAACTTTGCAGGCCAGAATGGAGTGGCCAGCAATATTCAAAGTGATGAAGAGCAAGGACCTACTACCAAGATTATTCTACCCAGCAAAGCTATCATTTAGAATTGAAGGTCAGATAAAGTGCTTCCCAGACAAGAAAAAGCTAAAGGAGTTCATCACTACCAAACCAGTATTACATGAAATGTTGAAGGGTATTCTTTAAGAAGAGGAAGAAGAAGTGAAATAAAAAATATGAACAATAAAATGCCAATAAATACATAGCTATCAACAATTGAATCTAAAGAATCAAAATAAATAAACAAGGAATCTAATGAACAAAATAAACTGATGAATAAAATGGAGCCAGAGGCATGAAAACATGGAACAGACTGACAAATATTAGAGGTAATGGGGGAGGAGGCATGGGAAAAGATTAACCAAAGATTTTATATGCATTACCTATGCATACAGACAATAGGGTGGTGAAGGCCTGAGGCAGGGCAGGAACCAGGTGGAGAGGGGCAACGGGTGGAAAAATGGGGACATCTGTATACTCTCAACAATGAAGATTAAAAAAATAATAATTTATTGATTTTTAGAGAAAGAGGAAGGGAGAGGGAGAGAGAGAAACATTGATGTGAGAGTGTAATATCTATCAGTTGCCTCCTGCATGCCACCTACCAAGGATTGAACTGGAAACCTGGGCATGTGACCAGGAATTGAACTGGCAAACTTTCAGTGTATGGTAGGGCACCCAACCCACTGAGCACACCAGCTGGGGCTGAAAATGGAATATTTTATAAGCTACCCTATGATTCTCTAGACCAGTGGTACTCAACCTTCTCAAGCATAGTGATTAATCACAAAAACAATATGTAATTATATATGTGTTTTCCGATGATCTTAGGCGACCCCTGTGAAAGGGTCGTTCGACCCCCAAAGGGGTCGCAACCCACAGGTTGAGAACCGCTGCTCTAGACAGATGATGTAGGGAATTTATTTTTTATTTTTTTATTTTTTGCTTTACTATCTGACATATCTTTTGGAAAGTTTTATTTTTGGCTTCAGTGGATATCTTGGCTTGATATCTGTACCACATTTGCTCTGAGAGCCAAAGGACCTGCCCAAGAACTTAACATCCTCTGCTTGCCTAGTCTGGAGGGGATGTGGCCCCGAATGCATGCCTATGGTCAACATGGAGAAGCTCAAGAAAATAAAGATGACTGAAACATTTGGATGTTAGTCTGGTAAAGGCAGATCCAATCCAAGGGAGCAGAACTGTGGGCTGTGGAGTTGGAATGTCAACCTCTTTTGCATAATGGGGAATAAGAGAGTGGTGCCCGCTTTGTGGAGTCATGTCACCAACAACTCCTAGACACCATGTTCTAAATCCAAAGCATTCGTTTGTTCACCAGAGATAATAATCACATCATAGCAAACCTGAAAAGGCCAGAAGCTTAACAGAAGAAGGCCAAGAGGCAGACAGAAGAAACCATCTAAAAGGTTATTATGGCCCTAACCGGTGGGGCTCAGTGGATAGAGCGTCGGCCTGCGGACTGAAGGATCCCAGGTTCGATTCTGGTCAAGGGCATGTACCTTGGTTGTGGGCACATCCCCAGTGGGAGGTGTGCAGGAGGCAGTTGATCGATGGTTCTCTCTCATTGATGTTTCTAACTCTCTATCCTTCTCCCTTCCTCTCTGTAAAAAAAAAAAATCAATAAAATATATTTTTAAAAAATAAAAGATTATTATGGTTCCAAGAGGCAAATTCATAGCAAGGCCTACCTCAAGAAACAAAATACAACCAAATAAACAATGCAACTTTACCTAAAGGAACGAGGAAAAGAAGAACAAACAAAACACAGAGTAGAATAAAGGAAATAATAAGGATTACAGTAGAAATAAACAAAGGAGAGACTAAAATAAAGCAATAGAAAAAAATCAATGAAACTAAGAACTGTATCTTTGAAAAGATAATAGAGTATTAAGATTTTGTTTGTTCATTTGTTTGTTTTAACTTGCAGAAAGAAATTTACCATGAAACTTATGAACTGAAGCTTCAAGTGTCTTACCTGAAGCATGCTGAGAATTTCTGGGAGTTGTTTTAGGTGGCGGGGAGAAGGAAGGGTGACAACATGAAGCATTTCTTTGTTGGAAATTGTCCCAAGAGATCACCAAAGAAAAGGACCAGAATTTGCAGAAAATTCTGGTGGTTTATTTTCTCATTCTAAATATATATGCACTTTTCTACCTAATACTGTCTTTGCATGTCTACATTTCTTTATGGAGGGTACCCTAATGTTGTGTAAGCTTCAGGTCTCCCAAAATCTTGATTGGACTTTGATTTTGTTCACAATTTCCAGCAGGTAGTTGTCCTCTTTTCGACACTTTAGGAATACACATTCTGTGAACAGATGGCTTATGAGACATCTGTCATGTTTGCTATTCATGTCCCATTGAATGCCTTAGAAAGACCCATCTCAGGTCACTACCAGGAGAGGTTCTCCTACGTGAGGCTGCCTTCTAACAGTTTTTATTGCACGCATGCTATTATTTCGTATTTTTCCAATAAGTAGCTATTGAGAGATTTTTTTAAAAAGCCTGGGCATCGTATATATTATGTAAGAGAAATGAGACACCATACTAACAGGAAGTGGCTGGCTGTATGTCCGAGCTGTTTGGGGTCGATGTGGAGGTCACAGATCACTGGCTCTCTCCATGTTTATTGTTGCTGGCAGACCACGAGGCAAAACTACTAAAAGGTAGGATGTAAGGGAAACCAACAGACCTGTGTGAAGAGTCCAGGGACTTAAAAAGAGTAATCAATTTTTAACAAAATACAAATTAATTTGTATTCACTGAGTAATTGTAATAAATTCTATTCTAAAAAACATTTTTGGTACCCAAAGCATTTCTTTCCATGGCAATCACTTGTAGTTTTAATTATGTAAATAGATCAACAGAATAAAACAAACACTGAATTCTTTCTTTCAGCCTAAAATATTATTTTTCTTTTAGAAGTAAGAAAATCACAGCTAGGTGTTTCCAGAGAATTTTATGATATAAGGGAGTGGAGAATACGTAAGGTTCTGGTCTGTCTTTCAAGACATAACAGTTGATATTTAGATCTTTGATGTTATTACAAGATGCTGTTTAGAGTTTTATTTTAGTACACATTGTTAAATTGGAGAATAATTTTCAATGCTACTGAAAGCAAGCATTCCATGTCCTTATGTACTTTGTCCACATTTTTAATAATGTAAAATGTATTTCCTCTGACACTGGTTACAATAAGATAAAATAATTTCCCTCATTACAGAGTTCATTCATTCATGCATTCTGTACCTAGCAAGCATTCAACAAATATTTGTTTAATGAATGAATTCTTTCAATTATCAGATAATTCCTCCTAGATATAAAGCACATATATTTAAATGGCCCAGTGGTAATCAAAACTAACTAGTACCTGCTTACATATGGGAGGACTGTTAACGTAAAAACATTCAAAACTGTAAAGAATTTTTGTGAGTTTATTTGGCAATTGCCAGGAAGCAGAACCTCAATAGATTGGGATGATGCTCCGAAGAATGGCAGTTCTTCACCTTGTTTTGTACATTACAATCAAAGGAGATCTAAGTGGGTTACATGGAATCCATTGGTGATAGATTAGGGAGGCGGGAGAAAGCAAAATGGGGAAACCTTTGGGACTGGATAAAAAGTAAAATGATAGACACATACTTCTTTTACTTAGGTGGGTGCAGGATAGTTAACAGTGAAAAATTAGATGTTATCTCTGACTGATTACTGCTAAGCATGAGACCATGAAGGAAAATCCAAAAATCGGAGAGATGGGAAGTAGAGGAAGTTTTGTAGTCTGAGGCCTGACAATCCTGCAGTAATAATATGACCAAAAATAGTAAATTTGGCCAGTAATAAGCATGGGCCAGTAAAAAGGACAAAGGAGAGAGTTTGAGATTGTGGGGGGAAAAGCATATAAAGGGGGTGATTAAGATATACGTGTGACGTGATGGTTTATTTTGGTGAAACTAGAACAGTGGTATGTTGAAGAGTAATGACATGTTTGGTCAGAAAATATAGGGATTGTGGACCTTGTTAATGAAGGGTCTTAAATGCCAGAATAAGGAATTTAGACGAGATGCTCCAGGCAAGAGAAAGTGATTCTAAGAGACTGGGATGATGAAAGTAGTGTTTGAGAAAGATAGTCCTGGCAGCTGGGTGCAGAAGAGAATGACAGGCTGAGAGGCTAGAGCTGTGGTGCTCAACCTTGACTGCCTATTAGAATCACCTGGGAATCTTTTTAAAATCCTGATTTCTGGGCCCCATTCTCCAGAAATTCTCTTTGTTATGGGGTGGAGCCACAACATTAGTAACAAAGAAACAGAATTTCCAGAGGATGAGGCCCAGAAATCTGGATTTTAAAAAGATTCCCAGGTGATTCTAATGGGCAGCCAAGGTTGAGAACCACTGGGCTAGAGACTCAGCATGTAGCTGAGGGATTCACAGGAATCCCAATATAGTCAAGGAGACAGAAAACAAAGTAGGAGATGTGAAAGCTCAGAGCGAAATTCATTCATCTGGGGGCAGAGGGCAGGCAAAAATTATTTTTTAAAATCCAAACTTTTAGATATTTTCCCCTGAAAAACATGAGGAGGACACTGTACTATTAATGCTTTCAAAAAGATTAATACATATTATTAATATGAGGATCTTGTATAATGATGCACAGACTTGGTTCTTACCCTATTGCTACTGAAAGCTATGCAGTAGAGAATATGATCATTTTGCTCCTTGGATGCTGAAGATAAGCAGTGTACCCTAACTCCCAAAAAACGAATTAGGTATATTTTTACCTTTAGGGAGGATGCGTCATTTTTAAAAAAGTTTTTTGGGGGTTATTCTTAGTTGCTTGGTACAGTGGCTAGTAGATATATTTCTGCTCTCTTGCTTAGTTTTCAAAGGATTAGAACTGGAAAAGAGTAAAGAATTTAATCTTGTGGGGGAAAAAAGCTTATTTCTTTGCTCACTCAAAATATAAAGGAGAGAGATATGGAAACAAGTAGGAAGTCGAAGTTGGAAGGAACTTGGGACTTATGCTCCTAAGCTCTGTGAATTTGATATTCACAAAAGAAGTAAAACAAAAAATGGGCTTATGTTTTAAAAAATAGGAGTCAGTATGTATTTGATAGCACATACATAGTAAATGATAATTGAATACATTTTTTAATCTATAGTAAAACATGAGTTTCTACTTAACTGATGATTTGTGGTCAGTTTTGTTAAGCAAAATTATTGGTAATGTAAGGCTAAAGGTTATTTGCAGTTACCTCTTTGCAGTACCGTTGTCAAATACATATGTGATGGTGTCAATGCTTATATAGGTAATCGATTTACTAAGTAGTTTCATCCTGGTGGGGTGTAAACATGAAATTATTTTATTTTTTCTCCAAACGCTATTTTCAATCCTGCTCTGTTAAATTACTCTTTCTAGTACTCTTGAAATTCTCTGAGGTTGTTTTTGTAACTTTCCATCCATTCCACAATATTAAAAAATCAATTCCATTCTAGAATGATCAAAGTGAAGCTATTTGCCAAATTAGCACAGTGCCTCTTTCTTTCTGCTGCTTGCTTAGTGGCCTGAGGAAATTGCACTGTGAAGGTAATGTGTGTGAGTCCTGTTCTTTCACTTCTCCTCCTTTCCTAATTCTTTCCCATCTCCTCTGGGTTTACCTTTCTCCTACATTGGAGCTGGGAAAGAGAAATATGAGAAAAGCCTGGATTCCAAGGCTGGCTCTCTTACCTGATACGCAAGTATGAATTTTTGAAGAGTTCCACTCAGGTTCCCACTCTAGGGTACCTCCCATATCCTCTCGTTGCTGTGGTCCTCTTGTTCATGATATTAGTAAGACAACTCAAACGTGGATAAACTCCTGGCAAATTCTATCTGGGAAAATGGAAAGAGTGGAGACTGCTCCAGTAGAGCCCCAGAGCTGCTTGCTATATTTCTCCAATTCAACTTATTTTCTTTAACCAAGTAGGCACCCTAAGGCAGACCCCTAACCCCATTGGCCAAAGGAATGTTATATGCAGTCTTTATCTTTTGCAGGTAAACTCAATTCAAAAGGATTTTTTTTTTCGCTTGGCTTGTGGTGACGGAAAGGTTGGAATCACCTCTTTTTTTTTTTTTTACCCTCCAGGCAAGAGATGGCAGTAGCTCCCACCCACCCACTGTAGCTAGCTCCCTAGATCCATAAGCAGTCACCTATTGACTTAATTTCAATTTGCCCACATCTTTATACATTTTTTTATTAAACTCACCTCAATTAACTGATAGGATGTGTCATGTGTGTCTTGTCATGACTATGACTGAAAACGCATGATAAACACAATCTCTACAATTTCATACTATAAATAATTTAAGGTGAAAATGTGATTTACACATATTGTTTTATGAAATATGCATATGCAAATGAAGAGAGCTTTGGAATAAAATCATTTGAATTAAAATCTCAGCTCTGACATAGATAAACTCAATTGTAAAGTGAGGATATACATGCCTACTTTAAGAAGTTGATATGAAGACTCAATGAGATAAAGGAATCACCTACACAGTTTATATTCAACAAATAGTCATTCAGCATCTAGTTGATGCCAGGTACTAATTTCTTTATATACTGTAAAGTGTCTTCTAAATACAAGTCACCTTAATTCTTAATCTGATATATGAAAAATATCTTGCAACCATGAAAACATTCTTCTTTGTGTGGTGAGAAGAAGACTAGACTGGGGAAAGTATAAGTAGCTCTTTCTAGTGTCCTTTGGATTGTTTTGATATTTTTTTCTTCCTTTAATATATAAAGTTGCCGAAACCGGTTTGGCTCAGTGGATAGAGCGTCGGCCTGCAGACTGAAAGGTCCCGGGTTCAATTCCGGTCAAGGGCATGTACCTGGGTTGCGGGCACATCCCCGGTGGGGGATGTGCAGGAGGCAGCTGATCGATGTTTCTCTCTCATCGATGTTTCTAACTCTCTATCCCTCTCCCTTCCTTTCTGTAAAAAATCAATAAAATATATTTAAAAAATATATATATATATATATAAAGTTATGTTGCTGGCAATTAATTTTAAAAACGTATTGTGTTGCTAAATTTTATTACTACAGGATGTAAAATAGATAGCTATAGTAACATCAGCATTGTCATAGATATCCACTTTATAATACATAGTAAAAACAATCCAGTGTCAAAAGTTCCTAAAATGCTAATATTAATATGTGAAAAGACAGCAATTATATTGAGTTCCAAAAATGTTAAATTTTAAAAATTAAATTACAAATGGTAAATTTGTAATTAATATTTTAATAAATTTTAATTCAAAAACTTTGGTTAAAGTTTTTTGAAGTAACAAATATGCAAACAAATGGGACAATCTGGATGAAATGGATAAATTCCTAGAAATATACAATCTTCCACGACTGTATCAAGAAGAAACAGAAAATCTGAACAGACCAATTACAATCAAAGAAATCAAAGCAGCAATAAAAAAAAAAATCTCCCAACAAACCAAAGTCTTGGACCTGATAGCTTCACAGATGAATATTACTGAACATATTAAGAATTAATAACACCTATGCTTCTCAAACTATTCCAAAACGTTCAAGAGGAGGGATAATTTTCAAGCTCATTTAATGAGGCTGGCATTAAAACCAGGTAAAGACACTACAAAGAAAGCCCGGCCGGCATGGCTCAGTGGTTGAGCATCAACCTATGAACAAGGAGGTCACGGTTCAATTCCTGGTCAGGGCACATGCCCAGGTTGTGGGCTCTATCGCCAATGTGGGGCATGCAGGAAGCAGCCAATCAATGATTCTCTGTCATCATTCATGTTTCTATTCTTCTCTCCCACTTCCTTCCACTCTAAAATCAATAAATTATCTTTATATATTTAAAAAGACACTACAAAGAAAGAAAAATATAGGCCAGTATCCCTGAGGAACATAGATGCAAAAATTCTCAATAAATATTAGCAAAACGGATCCAGCAATACATTCAAAAGATCATACACCATGACCAATGGTATCTTTTTCTGGGATGCAAGTTTGGTTTAGTATCCACAAATAAATTAATGTGATACACTACATAAACAAAATGGAAAATAAAAAATCTTATTATCATATCAATAAATGCAGAAAAAGCATTTGACAAAATCCAGCATTCATCTATAATGAAAACTCTTAGCAAACTGGGAATAGAGAGCACATGCCTTAACATAATAAAGGCCATATATGACAAATCCATAGCCAGCATCATACTCAATGGGCAAAAGCTACAAACATTTCCCTTAAAATCAGGAACAAGACTGGGATGTCCACTTTCACTACTCCGATTTAACATAGTATTGGAATTCCTAGCCACAGCAATTAAACTACTTCATCATTTCCAATAAGGAAGTAAAATTGTCATTATTTGCAGAGAACCCTAAAGACTCCACCAGAAAACTACTAGAGCAGAGAAATGAATTCAGTAAAGTAGCAGGATTCAAAATAAATATTCAGAAATCAATTGCATTTTTATACACTATGAACTATCAGAAAGAGAAACTAAGAAAAACAATCCCATTTATAATTACATAAAAAAAATTTAGAAATAAATTTAGCCAAGGAGATAAAAGGCCTATACTCAAAATTATAAAACACTAAAGAAAGACACTAAAGAAGATAAAAATAAATGGAAGCATATACCATGTTCATGGATAGGAAGACTTAATATCATTAAAATGTCCATACTACCTAAAGCAATCTATAGATTTAACACAATTTGTATAAAAATGACAATGGCATATGTCATAGAACTAGAACAAACAATCCAAAAATGTATATGAAACCACAAAAGACCCTGAATACCACAGCAATCTCTTGAGAAAGTAAAACAACATTAGTAGTATCACACTTCCTGATATCAAACAATACTACAAGGCCATAATAATCAAAATAGCATGATACTGGTATAAAAACAGACACTTATATCAATGTAACAGAATAGCTGAGAAATAAACCCATACCTATATGGTTAATTAATATATGACAAAGGAGGCAAAACCATACAATGGGGTAAAGACATTCTGTTCAATAAATGGTGTTACAAAAATTGGATACATACATGCAAAAAATGAAACTAGACCACCTTCTTACATCCTAGAAAAGAATAAGCTCAAAGTGGATTAAAGACAAATTTAACACTCAAAACCATAAAACTCCTAGAAGAAAACATAGGCAGTAAAATCTCTGACATTTCTCTTATCAATTTTTTTTCTGATATCTCTCCTTGGGCACAGGAAACAAGAAAAAAAATAAATAGATGAGATTACATTAAACTAAAAAGTTTTTGCACAGCAAAGGAAACCATGAACAAAATGAAAAGACAACCTACTAAATGGAACAAGATATTTGTCAATGAAACATCAAATAAGGGGTTAATATCCAAAATTTACGAAGACCTCATACAACTCAACACCAAAGAAACAAACAATCCAATTAAAAAATGGGCAAAGGACCTGAATAGATACTTCACCAAAGAGGACATACAGATGGCCAATAGACATATAAAAAGATGCTCAATGTCACTCATCATCAGAAAAATGCAAATTAAACCATAACAAGAATGTTATCTCAGACTGGTCAGAATGGCTATCATCAATAAATCAACAAACAACAAGTATTGGCGAGGACTTGAGGAAAAGGAACCCTCATGTACTGTTCGTGGGAATACAGATCAGTGCAGCCACTATGGAAAAAAGTATGAAGTTTCCTCAAAAAATGGAAATGCCTTAAAAATCAGTGATTCCACTTTTGGATATATATCCAAAGAAACCCAAAACACTAATTTGAAGGGCTATATGCACTCCTGTGTCCATTACAGCATTATTTAAAATAGCCAAGATATAGAAACAAGTCAAGTGTTCAGGTCTATAGATAAGTGAATGAAAAAGTGGTGGTACATATATACAATGGGATATTACTAAGCCCTAAAAAGGTATGAAATCTTACTATTTGAGAACACATGAATGGACCCGCGGTTCTCAACCTGTGGGTTGCGAACAATGAAAATACATCCGGCATATCAGATATTTACATTACGATTCATAACAGTAGCAAAATTACAGTTATGAAGTAGTAACGAAAATAATTTTATGGTTGGGGGTCACCACAACATGAGGAACTGTATTAAAGGGTCGCAGCATTAGGAAGGTTGAAAACCACTGATAGAGGATATTATGAGAAGTGAAAAAGTCAGAAACAAAAATACAAATACCATATGATTTTGCTTATGTGTGGAATCTAAAGAACAAAATAAATGAACTAACAAAATAGAAACAAACTCACAGAATACAGAACAGATTGATTCATGGTTGCTAGATGGAAGAGGGATTGGGGGACTGGGTGAAAAAGTGAAGGGATTAAGAAGTACAAATTGGTAGTTACAAAATAGTCATGGGGATGTAAAGTACAGCTTAGGAAATATAGTCTATAATATTGTAATAACTATACAGGGGGAGCACTTTGTAAAGTATATGATTGTCTAACGCCATTATGCTGCACACCTGAAACTAATACAAAATAATATTGACTGTAAACTGTAATTAAAAAATAAAATTTAAAAACATAAAATCGCTCTAATTTTCAGATATTTAGGAAAAAAATAACATTGTACTGAGCATTAAGAGGCTTGTGGTAAGATTCTAAATATAAATTATGACCAGTGATATTAGGGGTCCTATATTCAAATATATGATCTATTCATTTATATTCTTATATATTCAAATATGTGATAAAATTTCAATGTTTGGAATATTTAAATTTCAGAAAGGAAAATAGCATTTTAAGTATAAAAATTCTGTAAGGCTCCATTTATATACCCCAAGTATATGATGTGACTGTGATACATATATTTATAAATTAATCTCTTGGCATTGCAACTCAAGTTTGTTATTATCGGTGTTTCTAAAATCACTAATATATTTATTCTGTATGTGAAATTACATTACAATTGTACCAGAGAGCTACTTACTTAAAGGAAATATGTGAAGTACCCTTATATAGTGAATAAGAATATCTAATTTCATTTTTAATAAGTGCACATTTTTATATATTACTTTTTGCTTGAAGCAAGAGCACACTTACAAAGTCTTTATATTTCAGGGTCTTGAAAAGACCTAGTAAGGAGTTTCTCCTTTGATATATATGACTGGGCAAAGGTGGCGGTGGTGGTGATGGTGGTGGTGGTGGTGATGGTGGTGGTGGTGGTGGTGGTGATGGTGGTGGTGATGTGTGTGTGTGTCTGTGTGTTTGGTGAGAAAGTAGTTCTGAACCTTTCCTTTTCCTGCCATGTGGAAAGCATGTGGCTATTACCAGGTTATCTTGTCTCCCTCTCCTGAAGTGTGTTGAGTGAAGCTGTGACAGAGAAGATTAAATTAGTTGCTTTTCCCCAGAAAGATGTGCAGGTAAAGAAATGGGATGTGCCGGGAGCAAAGCATGTGAGCGGTTCTGGTGAAGGGGAGAGAAATGACCTAAGGGACTAGATCACAGGAAAGAAAAAGTGAATTTTTGTGTGTTAAGAATGCAGGAGGAATCGAGGCATTCCAAAGTATTAAAGGGAGAGGATTCTAAACAGCATTGCCATGAACTACCTACTGGGCTGCTTACATGTTTCCAGAGTATGCAAGTAAAGACTTGAGTTTGTGTCCTAAATCTCATGGATCATGGCAACAGTTATACATGTAAGGCATATTCCCGCATAATGAAGGAAGAAAGTCATTCAAAGTGAGTGGCACAGTAGGCATGCTACCATTTATAAAAATTTTCTTCAAGGACACAAGCATTCAAGCTTCAAGGTACCTTCAAAAAAATCTCTTCTGATCTGGAATGGAACCTGCAACCTTTCTGTGCACAGGACAATCAATGCTCCAACCAACTGAGCCACCAGGCCGGGCAAACAATTACTTCTTTATCACTTCGATGGATTGATTTTTTAAGAGTGTGCGTCACTTCTTTAGCTAAATATTAGCTCTTTGGTGACAGGTCATTCTGCTGTTTGAATTCCCATGCTCTCAATCCCCAGATTCACCCTCTGCCACACATACACACATGCTGAAGACACTAGATAGATACCATTACACAAACATACACATTCCTTAGTGGTGGCCGTACATAATGGATATTTCATAAACATTTGTTTCTCACTTGAGAGTTCAAAATATTCAAAGGTTAGTGACCTAAGAAAGACATTTCTCAGCGACTTTGCCGATAACTTTCTTTTCTATTGTAATAGAAAATGATAAACCACTTTCTCACTCTCTCATTAGTATTCAGCAGTAATAGATGAATACTAAATCTTCACTGAATAATTTAGCTTGGAATGTTTGCCTTTGGATGTGCAGATCCAACATCCCTGGAAAACTGGTGTACTGAATTGCTCTCCGAAGTGATCATTGTAGTATATTTAACACTTTAAATGCCAGGTGAGACCCTGAGAAACAGAACACAAAAAGCTCCAAAGAAAGTTTCAAATTCCTTCGCTGCATTCACTCCCACCCTTCCCCTGCCCCATCTCTATTTTATGCTTGCCGTTGCAGATTTGAGGATCCCTAGGTCACTACTTTTGCTCTTTATCCTGGTATCAGATACTGATGATCAAGAAGTTTTTATTATTCATTTTTAAACTCCAACTATATTTTAGGTCCCTATGTTTTCCTCTATCAGTGCAAGGAGTCACTGATAGAGGCATTGTAATTAGTAGGAACGTGAACCAAATTAGATTCAGGTTCAAATCCCGCTTCTACCATTTAAAAAATCCAACGAGGACACACTTTACTGAACCTCCGTGTCTTTGTTTTTAAAATGAGAATGAGTTTGCTTACCCAGCCACTTAACTGTTATCAGGATTAAAAATAAAGTCCTGCATACTGTGAACCCTGAATCAAAGACTGCATTTTACTGGAATAATGACCACAATTTCTTTCATCTTGTTCCCACTTTTACCTTCATCAGGAAAATTATGTAATTTCAGTTCTCTCTCTCATGTGGATTTCTCATTTGGGCCAATTTATTCTCAAATCTATGATGTGCTGGGGGAAGGTCCTGGACCATTTTTCTTGTTCCTACAAATGGTTAGAAATGGAATGCACTAAGCCCTGGCCAGGTGGCTCAGTTGGTTGGAGCATCATCCTGTACACCAAAAGGTTGTGGGTTTGCTTCCTGGTCAGGGCACACACCTAGGTTTTAGATTCCTGTCCTGATGTTCAGGAGGCAACCAATCAATATTTCTCTGTCACATCGATGTTTCTCTCTCTCTCTCTCCCTTTCTCTCTTTCTAAAAAAATCAATAAACATATCCTCAGGTGAGAATTAAAATAATGGAACACACTGAGAGTCGCTGACTGTAGTTATGGCAAGCTTACTTGGCAGCTGACCTTATTCTGCTCTTTCATGTATAAAAAGTCACACATTAATATTTAATTTTTATCACGTGCTTACCTAGTGGTGTATGCTGTACAGATCGTGCAAAAAATGCCCACTTTCAGACTTCAGGAGCGCATTCTCTAAAATGATGGACAGCTCTATTCAAGGCCTTGAGGAGTCAAGAGTAGAGAACAGTTGCCTGCTGGCAGGGGGTGCCACTCTCTGACTCAATGTGCTTTCGACCCCTGGCCTAGATATGCTCTCAGTCTGCTTATGGGCACATTTGAGATCGCAACAGCTCTGGAGGAAAGCATTTGGTCAGCCTGCAATGCATCGTGTGACCTGCAAGGTTTCTTCCAGACTGCAAACACAGGGGCAGAGGTCAGATTAAGTGTTTTCCCACCTGTGATTCCTAAAGGGACAAAGCTCTATTGGGCTGGAGGTTAGGGGTCCTGCCAGGATCCCAGAATCAGGCAGTCTCCAAAGCGACTGAATAGAAGGTGGAGAAGACAGGAGTCAAAGCTGAGGACTCCTGGGGACCTATGAGGCAAGCCTGACTCCTAAAAGCCTGGCTGTGGATTTGGGCCAAGAGCTATTGAGAGCTTGTTGCTTAGCAACGTGACACCAGCTAATAAAGGGGCGTTGGAGGCTTTTCATTTCCCCAGACTGCAGGTAATTTTTATAGGGGGGATTTGGAAAGTGTGGTCTTGTATCCTTTGTCTTTTCTGGAATTTAACATTTGCTCCCCATGTCAATGAGACAACAACATGTTGTGAGTTCCCCGTGTCTGCAGAGTGATGTCTATTGAGGATTCTGATCCGTCAGCATAGTGAGCATAGATACTATATTTAAAACTGACAGCTCAGGAGTGAGTTGGTGAGCACCACTTAATGCAAAGTAGCGGCATCAGCTGCATACATTTCTGAAATAAGGCAGATGGAAGCTGGCAGCTGTAATGGGAGAGTGGTAAATAAAACATTAGCTGAAGTTCTTCAAAGAAATCGCTTACCAAAGAGTGATGATGTCCTATACTTAGGAAGCATTTATAATCAATCCCTAGCTTTCATTGCCATGCCCAAGCTGGCAACCAAGCTGTCCAAAGCCAGGTGAGGCAGCTGCTGTGAACACACCTAAGAGCCATCAAGTGAACGGCCTGAAAGGCCAGTGCTCACCTGCAGATAGGTACCAGTCAGCGACGGGTACAGAAATGGAACGCAAGCACTTACCAAACGTTTTCAACTATTTGACAGAGTAAGTCAATGTCTTTTGAATCTAATATTTAAGAAACCCAGGCCTTATATTTCCGTCTTTTTGTATTATGATAATTCATTTTTATTGTGTTTAAATAAAAGTTTTGGTCTGCTATGGGTTGGAAATTAGAAACAAACAAGGAAAAAATGGGCTCTTCAACACAGAGACTTTGAGAAGCACTGCTGTAGACCGGGGGTCAGCAGGATTTCTTCGTAAAGGCACAGGTAGTAAATGTTTTTGGATTTGTAGGATGTACAGTCTTTGTTGCCACTAGTAACTCAGCTGTTGAAGGGCTCAGACTTCTTAAATCACACTCTCTGGAGGTGGTGCCAAGAATACCAGTATCTTTCGCAAGTGGCAGGATTTCCTACATATATATATATGTATATATATATATATATAGCCAGGTTTTCTCAGAGTTCCTAAAAGGACAAAAACTTAGCCTTCACCAAGCTACACAGCAGGCTGTATGACTTTTTTTGTGTATCTGCTTGCTAATAAATCCTATATAATAAAAGCCTACTATGCAAATTGACTGAACAGCAGAACAACCAGTGGAACAACCAGTCACTATAATGGGCACTGACCACCAGGGGGCAGATGCTCAATGCAGGAGCTGCCCCCAGCCCGCAGGCCCCAGGCCAGCCATGGTGGGTGCCAGCAGGGGCCCAGCCAGTTGCCCCACCTGCCACCCCGCAGATCAGCCCTGATCGCTGGCCAGGCCTAGGGACCCTATCCATGCATGAATTTCGTGCATTGGGCCTCTAGTATTTGTATAAAGGGCAAGCTATAGTATAAGACTTTCTTCCCATTGTCTAGTCATGAGGTTGTGAGGGGAAGAGACACATAGCTTTATCCACTTCTAATTTCCCAAACTTAACAGTTAAAAATGGCCACAATGGCTTTATACAGTTTGCCATATAAAGTATCACTATTATCTTAACAGTACAGGGCCCTGATAAAAATTAAGATTTTTTCCCCCTCATCTTCTAATGGGAAGCATAAGAAGCCATCTTGGATTTGCTAAGTACAGCAACACCCATCCTGTGGGCACATGTCTCAAAAGATAGTGTGTCCAGAAGGGGAGGAGTAGGGCAACTGGTCCTGTAATCTACAACATGGATGTGGAATGACACCCTTTATACCTGGAAATTACAGCAAATAACTGCCTAGCAAGGATAAGGTGATGGTTCTCTGAGATTTAAAATAGACATAATGGCAGGACTGAGAAAGAGAAATCCCTTCGGAGAATAAGGAGGAGACTCAGGGCACTAAAAGTGGAAAACTGTTGCAGGGTTCTGGCACAGTGTTCTCAGGTCAACAGTAGTCTTGGGATGAGGCCTGAGAGTGGACGGACAGCAAGGAGGCATTGCTGCCCTATGAGCATCAGCCCTGATGGAGGGGATGCAGGCAGAACTGGGCCCCCATCTTTGTGTTCACTCCAAGCCTGGATTTCTAGATCCCCTAGTGACACACTCTTCAAACCTTTCCTTGCATTTGTAGCAGGAAGCAAGTCTGAGCACCTTAACCTTGGCGACAAGGTGAGCTGTGAAGGCTGAGCAAGGCATACGGTATGTTAAAGCACCTCGCGGAGCTTGGAAGCCCTCCGTAGGAATTCCCATGGAGAGAAGAGGAAGCAGGGGTTCTAGGTGGATGTCTTATTGGGCTCAACAGCCTAATAGAGGCCAAGTAGCCACCGGAGAGTGACTGTATAAAGCTTGAAAATTAGGACTAAGTGCTACAAACGTGGGAGCTCAGTTGGAGCATCTTCCAGACTAACTTGATCTAAGAGAATGAGGCACTCCGTACAAAGAGCCACACTGTCCCGAGAGGTTATCAGCATCACCAGAGTGGCACCAGTTTTCAACAGTGACACCACATGGCAGGGAGGAGAAAAGGAGCCTTGACTGAACTCTCCAGTATTCTCCCCTCTTTGATGTAAAAGTCGGGTTGGCCCTTTCCTTTCCACTCTATCAACTGCATGAAATCTGACAAATCACAGGAAAGACACAACCCTCAAAAGTGAGATGCCTGATAGTGTGGTGGATGCGTTTTGCATTATTAATTAGAAAATAAAAGATGTAATCCTACTGGCCTCCCTCATTTGTGAAAGAGTCCATAGGTTGTTTGGAGGAATCAAAGGAAGTATTGGATTTCTTGGAAAGAGCAAAGTAAAATAATACTAATTGTCATAAAGGAATTACAGCTGGTATATATTACAATTATTATTATAGGCTAGAAATTTGGTGTCAGATAAATTCAATGCCCTAGGCCAGTGGTTGGCAAACTGCGGCTCGCGAGCCACATGCGGCTCTTTGGCCCCTTGAGTGTGGCCACGAAGTTTCAATTGCACTGTACGTGCGCGCCTGCACGTGGTATTTTGTGGAAGAGCCACGCTCAAGGGGCCGCAGTTTGCCGACCACTGCCCTAGACAGTTGCTGTCCTTCTTGCCTCACTTAGTGCTTTTCCAATTTCCATATCTGGAGAACTATTATTGCTTGAAGTGTGTCCCCAGAAATTATAATTTTCAAGTTCTAATCCCTAGTACTTGTTACTTTACTTAGGGGGGAAACTCTTGGCAGACGTACTCCCATTAGAATGGGACCTAATCTAATATGGCTGCTGTCCTTATGAGAACAGAAGAGACAGAGAACCACACACAGGGGAATGCTCTGTGCTAAAGAAAGCAAAGCTTGCAGTTATGCTGCCACGGGCCAAGGAAAGCCTGGAGCTACCAGGAGATAGAAGAGGAGTCAGAGGAAGCATGTCCCCATCAGCAACTTGACTTTAGACTTCCAGCCTTCAGAAATGTGAGAGAATACATCTGTGTTGCTTCAAACCACCAGTTTGTGGTGCTTTGTTATAGCTCTAGACCAGGGGTGGGCAAACTTTTTGACTCGAGGGCCACAATGGGTTCTTAAGCTGGACCGGAGGGCCGGAATAAAAGCATGGATGGAGTGTTTGTGTGAACTAATATAAATTCAAAGTAAACATCATTACATAAAAGGGTACGGTCTTCTTTTTTTTTTAGTTTTATTCATTTCAAACGGGCGATCCGGCCCGCGGGCCGTAGTTTGCCCACTGCTGCTCTAGACAATTAATACAAGGACTAAAAATGGAAAATTTTCACCCTGGCCAGGTGGTTCAATTAGTTGGAGCATTGTCCGTATACCAAAAGGTTGCAGGTTTAATTCCAGGTCAGGGCACATACCTAGGCTTTGGGTTCAATCCCCAGTCAGGCTGCGGTCTGGAGGCAACCAATGGATATTTCTCTCTCACACCATCAATGTCTCCCTCTCTCTCTCTCTTCACCTCTCTCTCTAAAATTAATGAAAACATATCCTCAAGTGAAAATTTTTTAAAAATAAAAAATTTTTTGTCACTCAGAGAAAATGGTCTCAAGAGAACACAGACAATGTCCTGATAAATATAAAAATGACCTTGACCTGGAGCTTACAGTTGACAAGTGAGCTTAATCATGACTAGACTCTCCTGTAGAAGGTACATAGGGGAGCTTTCAGGATAGTCAAAGGAACCCAGAAGATGGGACTTTTTAAAGGACTCAGGGGGATGGATACGGCACATCATTCAATTCCTGCCTTCCTCAACTATCCCTAACCCACTTTTTCTCAACTTTCCTCTTCTCTTTCTCTTCCCCCATGACACAGTAACCTTCGGGAAAAAAAATTCTCCTTTTCCAATATCTTTAATAGCGTAGTGAAATGAGAAAGCTATTCTCAAAAATCTTACTAGCCTGTAGTTGGCCAACAATTTCCCAGAGAGCTGTCCTGGGATCCAGCTCCCCTTGGGAAGCGAATTTTCTCCTGCCGTGTAAGCAAACAACGTCTCCAAGACCCACGTGATACCCTGGGACTTCAGCTAATAAGCTGAATCCCTTGTTGTTTATCAAAGTGAGTTATGAATATACTAGACAGTTGGTTTCTGGGCCTGAGGAAAGACCTAGTTCTGCATTTAAAGAAAGATAATTGAGTAACAGGTTATCTGTCCCCAGCTTGTTCTTCAAGGAAGGAGATTTGAGACAGGCCAATAAAGTTAAGGTGGAGCCTCCTGGAAAGAAACATAAAACCCTCATTCCACTCCCACACCGCACACTCCCCTCACCAAGCTGCTACCCCAGAGTGAGGGAATCTCTGCAGGGGAGAAAAACAGACACACCATTCTGAGGAATCTTTTGAGTTTCCTAGCAACACAAAGCCAGTATAATTTTAGCATTTTGTTTTCATTCCTTGAAAATGGTGACAACTGCAAAGAGTCTCTAAGCAGTAAAAAGTGAGAACAGGAAGAACCTGCTGGTGGCTCTGTCTTTTCAGTGATTAATTAGAACAGATTCTGATTACAATTAAAATTGCAAAGTGGGCATGTTCTTATATAAACTGACCTAAGCCAATTTGGCCAAGCACAACTGTGAGCTATCATGAGAACCTAACCCTAGAGGTAGGAAAGTTTAAGAGTCTCCTCTTCCATGTTATCACAGCCAGGAGGGATGTTACATCAAAGCAAGTGTCTGAACAAACCTATTTGCCACAGTGCAAATATTTATGAGCAAGCAGACCCCAAAGCATTAACTATGTTGTTCTTTCCACTTTAGGGAAGTTCCCGTTTTCTGTTATCTTACACACTCTCGAGTATTTTGTATGAAATGTTCCTTGGAGACAGGTATGTCTTCAGTAGGGCCAGGATTAAGGTCACTGCCCAAAGTCTCTGCCCAGAGTGTCTGCATGTGGAGTCTGCATGGCCATGGGCCATGCCGCTGCTTAAGGCCACGTGGCTATGGAGGCAAGCAGCAGGTCATGGAGCAAGAGTGGGCAAGAGCATGAGCAAGGGAACTCTGAGGATTTTAACCTTTCATGATTTCACAGGCTTGCAGTGGCTCCGCCCTCCCCCTCCTGGCCAATAATCCTTTTTCCCAGGCTGGACTGACAGGAGAGCACCTTCCCTATGTCACCCCAACTTCATTGCCCATGCCCCCATCTCCCTCTTTGTTGATATCTTCCCCCAGTGATCTGCAGGGGTCCCCCTGGTGGTTCCCTGGGGAGCGTGAAGCTGTGAAGCTTACTAGTATGATGCCTGGCCTCCCTTTTGCTCTCTTCCTATTATTAATATTAATAAAGTAGCTAATTATGACAATGACACTCGCATGGCTAAAACAACTTCCTTCTACAAAACACTTTCCTTCTTTAGAAATGGCACTGTCTTCACTCGGGTTAAAATAAACTCTGAGGGTTCTTAGAGCCGAGTGACTACATTTCTCTCCCTTTTATCTCTTGTCATGATGTCTCTTCATTAATCCTCTTTGCGTATCTGTTTTGAACTATTGGCCAATTTTATGTTTCAACTTTATTTCTGACAGAAAGAATTATCATAGATACCTTTGTTGATCCACGTACCACTTATAGCGAGCAATTCTTCTAATTGTCACAAAAGAAAAGCACAGATGTTCTGTGTGATTAGAAATGAAATTTTAGGAGAATAGCATTTAGCACAGTGACTAGTAGAAGCATCAACAAGTATCTGTTGAATTAATAAGTTAGGGAATGCCACTCATACTAGTTCCATAACGAATTTTTTCGAAAAAGGAGAAAAAGTGAAAGAAAGGTAGGGGTGTCTTCAGATAACCAAGATAACCCGGCACTGCCACCGAGGGTGCGGCACCCAGGCGCTCAATCCGCATTTGCTATTCTGAGTGTTTCCTTGTGGTCAGAGGGGAGGGGTCACACCCAACAACTGAGCATGAATCAACCAGTAAGACATGGGGAAGGATCTGGGGAACCTAAAACCGTATGAAATGTTTCCAATCGCCTCATCTTGTCCTGCACCAAGAAATGCTTCGCCTCTCCACTCCTCCTCTGTACTCAGTCACTAAGCATCCCACTTTTATTCTCTCTCAACAGGAGTAAATAAAACAGCAATCCAGCGTTAATGAAGAAGAGACATCATGACAAGAGATAAAAGGGAGAGAAATGTAGTGTAAAAGCTTTGAAAATTAATTAGAAAGGGGGAAGTAGTTTTGTTAAATCCCAGAGCTGTGAGGAACCTACTTCTGAGGACCATGCATGCATTTAAAAAACCTCTGTGAAATCGGTTTCATTGCATCGAGCTCTGATGATTGGCTTATCCTTTGAAATATGATAGCCTCTCTAGAGGTTTAGCCTCCTTGAAAACTTCACTGTGTTTTCAAGGTGCCTCATGATACTGTGTTCAGCTTTGCTTTATTTAGTTTCAAAAGAGAACCATCGTAAAAAAAAAAAGAACAAATCCTTTTTTATTTTGCTCTTTGTACCATTTTACTTGTTTTAGCATGCTCTTTCTTCTTTATCAAAAATTACGCTTAGCCAAGGTAAAAGTCATCTTAAAAAATAATAATCAGTTATTGTGAGTCTAGCTGGAGTGACACATTAATAACAAAATTTAAAATATTATAAAAATGAGTAATTCTCTAGTGACAGTAAAAAATGATAGATTTCTCTAGAACTCGAAATAAGCCAGTGGAATGCTTTCAATGCATATGTTATCAGGGCTCGCTCCGGTTTAGAGCTTCAGTGGCGACACCGGTAGTCCCAAATCAAAACCACTTTCCTGCTTGCCTTTCCAGCCTCACTTTTCATCATTTCTCACTCCTGCTCTGTCTCTGTGCACAAGCCATCTTGAAAACTCAAGAATGTACCACCCTTTCTCTACCTTTGCAGTCCATGTACCTGCTGTTCCCTTCACCTATGATGCTAGTTCCCCGTCACACTACCTCCCCTCCAACTGGTTAAATATGACCTTTCTTTCAACCCTTACAGGACCCTACCAACCAGGGTACCATCACTGATACCATCACCTAGAACTGTGATTGCCTGTAGACTCCACTCACCAGAAATATTTGCTAAATGAAATAATAAAATGGATGAACAGTTGAGCACTTTATTAATATAATTTTTAAATGGATAGGACTAAGAGTTCTTTTCACCCTTTCATACTTTACAAACTTCAGTTTTGCTGCCCATGTTTTTAGTACCATTATTTTCCTTATAAAAGTTTAGAATGTTGCTACTCTGCAAATATCATTTACATATTACTTAGGGGGTCTTAAGTTCCTTTCTTTGTAAACATCAATTTTAAGCATTCATTCATTCATCAACTATTTATAAAGTTTTTACATAGACCAATGATTCAATTGTTACTTTTCAGAATTATATTTAAAGAGTATTTGGTCCCACAAACCCTTTCTTTGCTTTCCTATTATTCTTTATTTCAAGTTACTTTATATTGGGACTCATTCAATACATCAAAAAAGTGTAAGAAATAGGAAAAATGATGTATAACCATTTCACTCATTTTCTCTGATAAAAAATTTTCTAAGAAGAATCCACTATATAGCTTTTGGGAGAGTTGTGAGGGTGGAGAGAGCATATATGAGAAAGAGATTATTTATAGTTTGTAAATGTCCACCACCAGAAAAATGTAAATCATGTTAAATGAACTTATGTTTTGGTTAGTGACCTTATACTTTAACGTTTGTAACTTAAAATCTACATGTTAAAAATATTATCACATTTGTTTGACTTTTAAAACAATAGAGTTTCAAGCCATTTTCTTATAACTTATGCTTGATGTATATATGAATATATGTATTGCATAGACATATATGCATAAAGCATAATTTTAATACATAAACACCCACCTTTTATATGTATAAATTTATGCCATCTAAAAACTGATTCAAAACTAAGTTATTATATTTCAATTCTAACATCCCATTTTGGATGGGAAGGGAAAATTTATGAATACACTGATTATAAGACATATCCCAGCTTTAGAACATTAAATGCATAAAAATAAACATTTTGAAGTCAGTGATATGCCATGTACTTTTTCATTCTGCCAGAAATTAAGCTTGATTATGTGTCCTTGCTATACAAGTATATTCTACATTTTTCCATTTAAAAGTGTAGAATGGACACAAAAATGGCAGCTGGTCTCTAAATATGACTAAATGAAAGGCTTGATTTCTTTATAACAAAGAAATGGCAGTATTGCTCTGGCTGGTGTTGCTCGATGCCTAGAGCATCAGCATTGAAGTCTGTGCACAGAAGGGTCATGGGTTCAATTCCCCATCAAGGGCACATGCCTGGATTGCAGGTTTGATCCCCTGCCCAAGTCGGTGTGCGTGCAAAAGGCAACCAATAGATGTGTCTCTCTCACAGATCTCTCTCTCTCTCTCTCCCCCTTCCACTCTCTCTAAAAGTCAATGGGAAAATTATTCTCAGGTGAGGATTAATGGAAGGAAGGGAGGAAGGAAGGAAGGAAAGAAGGAAGGAAGGAAGGAAGGAAGGAAGGAAGGAAGGAAGGAAGGAAGGAAGGAAGGGAGGGGAAATGGCAATATTTCAAATAACTCTTGTCAGTTGTATTGATTTTCTGTCGCGCATGTACAGATTTCACTGGCTTTTGGCTGAGCATTTCAGTACCGGTGTTTTGCTGCCAGTCCATCATTTGACTGCAGTGTATTTTCTTTTACCAAAGATGTGTCCACTACCAGGCATAATTCCAGAATAAGACAAAATTATTATTTTAGACTCAGTGTTATTATTTATATTTTCTGTTGATCTAAAGTTTGGCTTATTCCTGTTCCTGCCATTCATTTTATGTAGTGATCAGTTAATCACATTAGGGTTTTGTCAGTACCATGGGCCCATGATCATCTGCACAAAGTCTCCTGGGTGGTGGCACAAATGTTAAATGCTGGATCCCACTTCTGACCTCCTGTGCTTAAATATCAAAGGCTGGGCTCTGGAATCTGTATTTTTTTTAAATTAAATTTATTGGGGGTGGCATTGCTTAATAAAATTATATAGGTTTTAAGTGTACAATTCTATAACATATCATCTGTATTGCATTGTATGTTCATCACCCAAAGTCAAATCCGTATGTTTAACAGTTCTCTCAGGAATATTTTTTAGGTACAGCTAATTTATTACATAGGTTTTATTTAGTATATATACAATTTTAGACTTCAATATTTGCTCTATAACATATTTTTATTAAAATATCTTTAATAACTATTTAATACAGTGGTTCTCAACCTGTGGGTCGCGACCCCTTTGGGGGTCGAACGACCCTTTCACAGGGGTCCTCTAAGACCATCCTGCATATCAGATATTTACATTACGATTCATAACAGTAGCAACATTACAGTTATGAAGTAGCAACTAAAATAATTTTATGGTTGGGTCACAACATGAGGAACTGCATTTAAAGGGCCAGAAGGTTGAGAACCACTGATTTAATATTTCATTAAGTTGCTAACCATAATTTTTCTATAATTTGGTTATGAGTTCCTCCAAATCTTTTGCTCCTTTAATGATCATGGATGGTGACAAAAATCTTTAATTTATTTAGAGCTTGCTCTGTTGTAGGGAGGAAGATGAAATTTTAAAACAGATGGTTTCTCCTAAATGGTTAATAAATCTGTTCCTTTTAGGACTCACACTCTCTTGTTTTGGGATTATGAATGAAGTTGTGTCAATGAGCAAAATTAAATAAAGTTTTACATTTAATTTATTTCACTATTAAAAGTCTTTATTGCAAAGCTGCATATATTTTCCAATAAAAATGCAATTTTTAAGGAGAGGAAAAAATATGTTTACTTGGAAGAATAATCTATACTAATAATAGCCTGGGCCATCACAACCAGGAAGGACGACTGAACAGTGGGCCCTGGGCCACCGAGGCACACAGGCGGGAAGGGTCTGTGGGCTCTGGGCCTCTGGGGCTTGGTGGTGGGAGAGATCTGGGGGCCCTGGGCCACTGAGGCATGCAGGCGGGAAGGTCTGTGGGCCCTGGGTTGCCAGGGTGCTGCGGAACTCTGGGTCTTGTGCTTTTGGGGGTGTGGCTGGCTTTCAAACTGGACCATGACAAGAGGGAGAAGGGAGCCCCATTCCTTGCAGAATCCACTGTTGGGAGGAGGGAGCCTGTCTGCCTGATCGCCCCTAACCATTCTGCCTGCTTGCCTGCCCAAGGGTTCCCAGATTGTGAGAGGGTGCAGACCAGGCTGAGGGAACTCCCTCCCCATGCACGAATTTCATGCACCTGGCCTCTAGTATGTAAATAACTAGAGGCTGGGTGCACAAATTCGTGCATGGGTGGGGTCCCTCGGCCTAGCCAGTGATTGAGGCCTATCAGAGAGTCAGCTGGCTGCGGGGAGGAACCCCAGGAGGTTGCCCGACCAGCCCCCCCGATCGAGGCCTATGGGGGGGGGGCAGCCAGCAGGGGGGAGGGGCTGCTGGAGGTTGGCTGTATGAGTGCACTGACCACCAGGGGGCAGCTCCTGCATTGAGCGTCTGTACCCTGGTGGTCAGTGCACATCATAGCGAGTGGTCAACCGGCCCTTTTGGTTGTTAGATCTTAACGGTTGCTTAGGCTTTTATATATATAGATGCTTACAAAATACTGAGAAATGTAGTTTTTAAAATTTATCTTTATTGTTGAAAGTATTACTGATGTCCTCCTCATTTCCCACTTTGACCCTCTCCACCCTCTCCTGTTCCACCTAGGCGTTCACCACACTATTTTCTGTGTCCCTGGGTTATGCATATATGCATTACAAGTTGTTTAGTTTAACGGATTCAGTTTGAATAAAATGTGCATTTCTTAAGTGCAGCACTCCTTTCATTGCTACTGAGAGAGAATCCAAATACTCTTTGACTATAGAGAAGCCCTCCCCCCATGTCTTGGTGTATTTTAGGACATCTCATGTTCTTTATATGTGGAGGGATCATCCCTGCAGGAGCTGACTGCTGTGTTTGGCGTGAGGAGGAAGAACTCCAGTCCGGGGAGGGGACTCCCCTGAATCTGCTGGTTTCAGACATTGTCAGGTGTAGCTGGCAGCTGAGAGGCCCAAGTAGAGAGGGAGAACAGCACTGCTTTGAGAACCCAGGTCCTCTCCTGAGAAGGGGAGCATCAGGGCTTAGCTTTGGGCCTCCTGGCAGGTTTGGGAAAGCTCCTTGTGATGTGGCAATTGCATAACCTCTTCCAGGGACTTGAGTGCCTCTCGCCTCTCTGCCATGTCTTCCTCTTGCTGTGAGCTTTTGGATCTCTCTTCCTTTAGTCCTGGAGCCAGGGACGTCATTTCCTGCCTCGGCACCCAGTAGGTCACGGTCCCCTTTCTGGAAGCGTTGGTAAGGCTGGGTTATTTAATGATTCCTCACTCCAGGCAGCCTCTAAGGATGACTGGATCCCCGAATCTCCTCTCTCCATGTGCTGGACTTGTACATGACGTGGCATGCATCCTCAATCTGCGTGGACAGTGCTTTTGCGAGCTGTGTTTCACATCTTACTTCGAACAGATTGAACAAGTTTGACTATAAATAAGAGACCCACCAAGAAGCCAATGAGAGGCAGACATGCCACTTTCTCCCACTGGAGGACGTGGACAGTGAGGCATGGAGTCAGGCCACCTTGCCCAGCGTCACAAAGCACTGCAGCCCCTCCATGGACCACAGGCACTGCCTCATCACCATGAAGCCTCCGACTACAGCAAACCCTGTGATACCCCAACATTCCACCTGTAATCTGACCAGCAAGGCAACCTGGACTGGTCATCAGTGATATGGTTGGGGTGGGGGCAGATTTATAAATAGCATGTTCTCTCTCCATGACTACCTGAAGATCATTCACCTTCATCTCTATCTCTGTGGTTTTTTGTTGGTTGTTTGTTGCTGTTGTTGTTGTTTTATCAGTATAAATTAAAATATATGTGGGGAATAAACAAGTTATCTAGCAGACTCTTATGAATACTGAAGTTTGGGAAATCCTTCCTAGTGCAGCATAGACTCAGGGACTAAACTTTCTGGGTTTGAGTCCCTGTTAAAAGCAAAGTGACCTCACATAAATGATCTACACCTTGTATAGTTTCCTCCTCTGAAAAAATGGGATATTAGTGCCTTCCTCATAGGGATCTTTTGAGGAGAAAAATGTAAATATTGGTACAGCACCTAAAAGAATGGTTATCTATATATATAAAAGCCTAATATGAGTGTCCTCTCAGGAGTTCAATCGACTGGGGGTTCAATCACTCACTATGACATATGCTGACCACCAGGGGGTGGCATGGAATGAAGGGAGGCCCTGACCAACAGCTGGCAGCCACTAGGGACCTTACCTGTGCATGAATTTTGTGCACTGGGCCTCTAGTCATCTTTTAAAACTACACGTGTCTTTCTAAATCTATAGAAACCTAGAAAGTGGTTTGTCCATTTAACAAATATTCAGCAAACACCCACCATGTGCTGGGCACCCGTCTGTCTGCAAGGTGATTGCATTCTACTGGGGGGATTTTATGCAAGTTGACATGCACTCAGCATGCCTATGTGCTCAAGCCTTTAACAAACATCTCCTGATTAATTCTCACAGTACTAAGAGGTAGGAAATGTTCTCCTCCTCCTTTTGTAAATGAGGAAACTGTGTCACAAAGAGGTTAAGTAATTTGGCCAAGTTTAGGCACCTACTAAGTGATGGCATTGGTGATCAACCTGGAAAACTGGACTTCAGTCTGTGCTCATTTAACTTAGCTATGCTGACAGGTGTATTTATCCCATTAAAAGGAATGCTCAACTGACCAATGCTGAGTTGACTCTTAGTTGAATGAGGATATATGTGGAGGTCAAAAAAGAACTGGAGTGCAAAGGATTCACTTCCCAGTAGGTACAGGGTGGGGCAGCCTGTTACCCCTTCCTTATTGGTTTGGTGCAGATGCTCTATTATATTTACAGTAAGTGAAGATTCTCAAAAATTGTATTTTAAATAGATACAAGTTGAATGCAGAGTTAAAGCTTTTTAAAACTCTATTCACTAAGTGATCAAACACCTTAATGGTTCCAAATAAGACTATAATCAGTGTCACCTGGTAGTCAAGTTGATCAGCAAGCGTTTTAAGGTTGGGCTCTATTTCATTTTCTTTTCTATTGAAAGGAGAAAGTTATTTAAGGTGTGGTAACTCTGAATAGTACCTTATATTTACATGAAACTTCTCTCTAAGGCGTTGAAAGATTTTTCTTCATTCCTACTCCCTTTCAGGTTTTGGATGTGTGGCTAGAGGTCATGATTAAGGATCAAGGGATTATTTTCTGGTTAATTATTCAAGTTCTAGGATGTCATTTGTTCACACTGGGGATGAATTTTACAATTATAGACAAGAAGAGATTTTGTGAGGTGAATCCACCTCTTTGTTTCCAAAAAGAACTCTTTCTTTCATAACTCCATTTGAAGTAATCTGGTAAGGACAAGGGAGGAGTGTATCTTTAGTAAAATTTGGGGTGTATGATAGTCAGAGAGGAAGGTGCTTGCAAACCAAATTGGGGCAAGGAGACAAGAAGACTAGAATTTATATTTGTTGTTTAATATAGGGATTAAAGTATATATTTAGTAATCTTTAGATTTTAGTACGAATTGTGCTCAGTTTATTAACTCATAAAATAAAGAGTTGTGTGGCCCCACTGCCTATAATCTTTACTGTTCCACTCTACTGCTTCCTCTAGAGTGTTGCCATGTGGAGCATGTGGAAAAAGCATCATCAAATTTTCAAATTTTTAAAAAGGTTTCAGGTATCTGGTTTTTTATGTGAAGTACTCTGATTTTTAAATTTGCCCTATTTTATTTTAAACACTAGAGGCCTGGTGCACAAAATTCAGGCACGGGTAGGGTCCCTAGGCCTGGCCAGGGATCAGGGACAATCAGGGCCTTCTGGCTGCCGGCTGGGGCCTCCCTTCCCCAGCTGCCAGCTACCGACCAGGGCCTTCCTTCATTCCATGCCGCGCCCTGGTGGTCAACACACCTCATAGCGAGCAATAAAACTCCAGGTCTCCCAGTCAAACTTCTGAGGGGACAATAGGCAGGCAAAACAAAACATATTTGCATTCCAAATGCAGCCCACTGACCACCAGTGTATTACCTCTGGTTTAGTTTTCCTATAATTTGTTCAAGATGAACACTTTAAAAAAGCAAACATCATCTTTACTGCTAAACATGCTCTTCCGCTATAATCTGTTATATTGTTCAAATAAAATTCAATTCAACTCGTCAACAGCTCCTCGGTGCCCACAATCACATCTAAATTCCTTACATGAAATTCAAGACCTAATTCCTGCCCCGTGCTCCTCTGCTATCTCTGCGTGTGAAGGCCATTTCCCCTGGTTGCTCTTCCCTGCTTGTCCTGCTGATGAACTCCTACCCATTAGCAACTCCAGCTGGAATGTTATCTGCTGTTTGAAATCTTCTAGGTGAATGACATGGGGGTTATACAATTACTCAGAATAGAGTGCAGGAGGAAGAACATAAATATAAAACTATTTTTATAATTGATACCTACTAACCTTGTTTGGCTCACTTTTGATATTTTGAAAATCAATTCAATAAATATTTAGTGAGCCCTTCCTATATGCCAGTCACTCTGCTATGCACTGGAATTATGAAGATTAAAAGTATGGCCTGTCTTTGTCTTTAAGTTGCCCGGAGCCTAGAACTGACATGCCCTCACGCAATTGGAAGACAGCACTAACAGCGCTTTGATGACATTTGTTAGAAGATGCCAATGGAGCATTAAAAAAGGATGAACCTGTGGAGCACTTTCCATAGGAGATACAAGAGCTGAAATGGGAGGATGGCCAGAAGCTTTACATGGGGCAGGAGGAGGGGAAGCTATTCCAGGCAGAAGGAAGAGGAATTTCAGACAGAGGGATCAACATGTTTGTGTGAAGAAGTCTGGTAAATTCAGAGAATGGCATGTTGTTTCCTAGGATTAGAAATTCCTAACACTCTTTAGGTGACTACTAGCACTGAGTTATCATTGATGTTACCCTGTACTGTAGTTTATAGGGATCTTGACCATGAAATCATTTTTCTGAGGCTTCTGGGGGTGACCTATGAACCTCTTAGCTGACGTCCTTAATGATGCAATAGATAAATACGTTTTTCAGGTCCGTGGTCTACATTCAAATGGACCACCACCAAATACCCAAAGTGTTGCGTTAGAACAAGTATATGCCTTTGCTTAGAAGTTCTCTCTTGACCAATTCCTTGACTCAACCTTAGGAAATTTCCACACCACCTTCCCAGCATTCTGCTGAATCAAACCTAAACATTTCTTTCAGAAATGTTAAATGAATTCAATGAAATTGCATTATAGATAATTTGTGGAATTGAGGTTCTTGATGTTTGGTCTTTTTTGCAATATTTAAGCTTAAAATCACATCTAAGAATCTCATTATAATATTGTGTGGTTTGTTATTAGGAATGTGAGGTACCCCAAAGAATTAATAACAGCCCTTAAAAATGAATTTTGTTGCATTGTAGAAAAATAAATATCTCCTTCCTCTACTTACTAATTGAATGTCTGAGAATACTGCTGTAAAATACAAAACTTTTGAACTATATGATTGTGAAATTATATTTAATTAAAAAAAAAACTACAACCAGCTTTTAGCAACCAGGATTACAAGCAGCAAAAGCTTTGAATTTGCTTAGTTCTTAAAAGATGTGGTTTCATCCACCAAGCAAATCTGTTTGGGGCACTTTGAGTCAGCTCATGAAAAGGCAGTGAGCCATGCTATTGCCATTCATAATTTCATCCCCATTACACTCCCTTTCAGAATTAGGTCAGGCCTGGGGAAAGGCAGTGTGAGGTAGAAAGTGTCCTTGAATGATAGCCAGGATAATTGTTGATGACATGCTACCACGTCTGCCTTTGCCTCTCTTCATCTTTCTTCTTTTCATATCGTTTTTTCCCACTGGTGTGCCTTAGGCTTACCAGTAGAGCTAGAAGCATTAATTTACTCTGATGGTCAACGTGAATGAACTCTCCCCTGCTATCACATTACAAACCCTTGAAGACAGGGACCATGACACCGTGCCTGCCCACCTGTGTCTCTAGTGTCTAGCACAGGGCCTGCCATATTACACTCAATAACTCAACAAATATTTGTTAAATGTAAATGGACTAGGGGGTGGGGAAATGGGTGTAGGTGGTCAAAAGGTACAAACTTCCAGCTATAAGTTCTGGGGATGCAATGTACAGCATGGTGATTATAGGTAACTTTGCATACTTAAAAGTTGCTATGAGTAGGTCTTACAAGAGCTTACCACAAGAAAAATACGTAACTATGAAGTGATGAATGTTAACAAAACTTATTGTGGTAGTTAGTTTCCAATACACATGCTCATCAAGTCACTTTAAACTTATACAATGGTATATATCAATTACATCTCAATAAAGCTGGAAAATGTGAGTGAAAATGCTTTTTGGTTTAAATATTTTTGGCATTTATTTATTATTTATTTTTTCAATTACACTTTACATTGAATTTTATTTTATATTAGTTTCTGGTGTACAGCATAATGGTCAGACAATCATATACTTTACAACGTGTTCCCCCTGATATTTCTAGTACCCAACTGACACCATACAAAATAATTGCAATATTATTGGCTATATTTCCTATGCTTTACTTTATATCCCCACGACTATCTTATAACTACCAATGTTTTTTGAAATACTGGCTGGGCTCTGCTTGTGCTTTTTAATAAAAGTATGATGCCAGAAACTATATATTTATACATTTAACTCAGTACCAAGATGTACATATGTTTTTTTAATGTTCCATAACTGATTTCAACTTCCTAATGGGCCTCAGTCTATAGTAGAGGCTAGGTGGGGGGAATAGAGGCAAACTTACCAAATAAAAGCAAATTACCTACCCCTGAAATTAATACAAAATAATAGGAATGTAAACTGCAAAAACAAAAATAAATAAATATTTTTAAAAGAAATTCACCATTCAAATATTTTTCAATATGTTACTATCCTTTTTGGGGGGAAGTGTATAGATACTTTGTAATTCATAGTGTGTGTGTGTGTGTGTGTGTGTGTATTTCATCTCTTCTTTTTGACGATGGCCTCTGTTTAAGAAGAAAATTAAGTTGCATGTGCCTTCTCGTGATGGGTTTGGGACCTCACATTGGTGAACAAGCTCTCATGCTGAGTTTTAAGGGATCACAGGTTGGGTGTTGCCTTCCATGGTGGTGAAATATTAGCAAAGCTCACAGGTGGTTTGGCCATCTCTCTCCTCTGATACCTCAGCCCCACCTTGGCTTTGACTGTGCTGCGGATCTCCCTATGTCTTGGATGAAACTCTCATTCAGTGCATTTGTCTTAGGTATCTAATCATCTAGGGACCATTTTTATTTTGAGTGATGGCTCCATTTTGGTTTTCCGGAGACAATTGCCTTCCAGAATCTGAACAAGGAAATTGGGTTGAGACTTTTCCCTATATATGCCTCCACCCTCCTTTTAAGAACTAATCATTGCTTTTCCACACATACTTGCGAATTGAATCTTAGGAGTGTGTGTTGAGGGGGAGAGGGGTGTGGTTGGGAATTTAGGAATTTAGTGAACTGCCTGACCACTTCTCTCACAACCTGCTCCCTTCCCCTTCGTCAGGAAGGCCAGGGAAGCCTTCTTTTCTCTTCCATTGCCTGCCAGGAACTTCCTCCAATGTCATATCTTCTTCCTTATGGAGGTAGCAGCAAATGAACCTGATTTACAGAAAGAAATAAAAGTGCATTGATTTAATATTTTCCAAGTATAATAATCATTTTACCAAAGAGAAAGCTAAAGCTCAAAGAGGTTAAATCAACTTGAACACAGAGTAGCAGAACCTAGACTCAAAGCTGAGCTATAACGCACAATGATAGCGCAATGGACTTTGTAGTTTTTGAGTGTTTTAATTCAAAGGTAGCAGCTTCTTATTTCTCTTTGCAGGTTTTATCACCAGATATTGCTTCCTATCAAATTACAACATAATTTGATATCACTTCTCCAACCTCACATAAAATTAGGCACATGAGACCAGAAGCAATTGCCCTAATTAATTAATTTGATAAAACACAGTTTATGTGTGAAAATGAATTAATAATCAGGTGAAATTAAAATCTAAATCAGGAAACATATCTTTCACTCTCACTCATGGTTGGGAGACTTGTTTCAATTGAGTATTATTTCTGACATGGAAAATAATAGCATAACTATAATTAACAAAATTCTTTCCATTTGATTTTAAAGAGAAGCAGAGAAACACTTTTTCCATTTCAAACAACTGATCTAGGGGAATAATGAACTAGGATCCATTTTGTTTAAAAAGCAATTAACTCTATGAGTCTGTTTCTATTTTGTTTGTTTATTTTGTTCTTTAGATTCCAAATATAAGTAAAATCATACAGACTCATAGATACAGAGACAGATTGACAGTAGACAGATGGAAGTGGGGGTTAGGGGGCTGGGTGAAAAAGTAAAGGGATTAAGAAGTACAAATTGGTAGTTACAGAATGGTCACAGAGACGTAAATTACAGTTTAGAGCAGTGATGGCGAACCTTTTGAGCTTGGCGTGTCAGCATTTTGAAAAACCCTAACTTAACTCTAGTTCCGTGTCACATATAGAAATTTTTTTATATTTGCAACTATAGTAAAACAAAGACTTATATTTTTGATATTTATTTTATATATTTAAATGCCATTTAACAAAGAAAAAACAACAAAAAATGAGTTCATGTGTCACCTCTGACACGCGTGTCATAGGTTCGCCATCACTGGCTTAGGGACTATAGTCAATGATATCATAATAGCTATGTATGAGCCCAGGTGGGTACTTGAAATATTGGGGTAACTACTCTGTAAAGTACATAACTTTCTACCACTTTGCTGTACATCTAAAACTAATACAGAATGATAGAGTGTAACTGTAATAAAAAATAAAGAGTAAATGCATATATTCGAAAAGAAAGTAAAATAAAAATCGTAGGCCTCCCCATTAGGTTGCCTAGACCAGTGTTAAAAATAAGGTCCAAAAACAGTAACAAAAGAGAACGTCTCCAGTTCTCTCACCACCATGTCCAAGGGCATGTCAGCTCTCTCTTTAATTCAAAATACCCACTTTCACGTGCTCTTCACTAACCATCATCTTGGTGACTCTATGGCACTCGCTATTTTTGGGATGGTTGTTTCAGTCAAGGCTACCCATGTCTGCCAAGGCTCTGCTATCCCTGATGCTCTCTGTGAAGTCCCTCCTCTATGAGCTCTGCCTATGGATATGTGAGTCAAGACCTGCTAATGCTTGATGTTTCCGGGATTTATGCTCAGTCTCAGGAAGCCTGCCATTTTTCAGCAAATTCTACTTAGCTGGCACCAATGCTGCCAACACCCTGAGCTAAGGTGCCATGCAGCTTTTGTTAAAATTCATTCTTTTTTTTAGCGTAAAACTCATGCTAGCTTAGCCAAGTGTGGGCTGAAAAAAGATACTATGCAAATAACTATCCCTTCTCTGCAATGCTATTTCATTCTCTGCTATCCAAAAACTTTAACTCTTTCTTTTCTGGGTTGATTGCATCCCTATGCAAAAATAACTGTGGTGAGCATATCTTAAGGCTCCAATGAGGATCTCTGCAGTCTTTCTTCTTGACCTTCTACTTATATTTACAACTGCCTTCTGGGTATTTTTATTAGTAGCACACATCCTCCTTGAATTCCAATGCCTGAATTGAATTGATCACTGTCCCTTATCTCCCATCTCACCTTCCAGTCTCAATCAATAGGACCACCTTTCAACCAGTTTCCTACATCCGAAACCTGGGCATTTCCTGTGTCTTCTCCATCAATCTTACCAGTGCCTATATCCACTTCTTTAAAAATCTTATGCTTCTCCTAAATATCTCTTAAATCCATCCACTTGTTTTCATTTCCACCATCTTATCTCAGGGCATCACCTCTTGCCTAGATTCCTGCAACAGCCTCATAGTGGTCCTCCCCACGCCTTCTCTTTCCCTTCCCCTCCAATATAATCTGTCAGGAAATGCAGTACAATAACCAATTCCTTGCTTAAATCCTTAAATGTCTTCTTATTGTTCTTAGTCCAACCTGGTCTGGCCATAATTACTTTTCCCTCTTTGAACTGCCATGTTTTCTCTCATCTCCAGGCCTTTCCAAATACTGTTTCCTCTGCATAAAATGAGATTACTGAAACAGGAATTTTGGGGGGTGAAAAAGGACAGGTTTTAGGAAATTTTAGAAATTTTGGAAATTAAGGGGACCATGGAGGAAGCACAGGGCTGCAGAGCAGCAGAAGGTATATTTCCATAGATTAGGGAGCTGAAAAGCTGCAACAGGTACATTTCCATAGAATGAGGGATCTGGGAACAGCAAAAGGTCTATATTTACAAAATAAAGAGAAGGAAGCCCTTCATCCAGAAGGAGAAGAAGGAAGCCCAAAGGGAATAGGAAAACAATAAGGAAGGCGGGGGAAGGAGAACCTCACCTGCCCCATGTGAGGTTCCGCCTTTGAGCCCAGGAGTTACTATAGTAACCAGTCTAAGGAAATAGTGACCATTCAGAGAGGATATCAAGGCACCAAGCTCTGCAGCCTTTATAAACCATGGAAACATGGACTCTTTCCCTTTCCCCATGTGGGGATCTGTACTTGTTCTTCAATAAATTTCCACCTTTGCTATACCACCTTCCATCCGTGGATTCATTCTTCCACTCCTCCGGACAAGAGCCCAGGAACCAGTCTGCCCAGGGGAATACCCCGTGTTCCAGTCCAAAAATTCCATTTCATGACTAGATCTTTGTTGAATGAGTGACCAAATGAGTGAAATTTTCCCAGAACAGAGAACATTGAAGACTTATCAACAAGCAATTTCCTTGAATCTGTTTACCTTCAATTGAACATTTTTACTACATTTTAAAATGTTTGTTTTATAAATTAAAGTAGAGCTTGGCATTTCAACAGGAGTCTTGCAGACTTGTTTTGAGTTTCTAGCAGGAGTGTTCAGCTAATTCTATTGCTTGGACTAGAGTGCCGTCCTCCCCTACCTGGGAGTATCACCATTTTTGTTGTGGGTGACATACTGAAGATACAGCCAATGCCTATGGCAGAATGACAATTATAGAACAGTGAGGGAATTACTGGACATCTTCCAACCATCCAAATCCCTCGAATCAAACCTGGCATACAATGGAGTAACAGATGTCACTGTTAGATTGCTCTAACACCCTTAATTTGACCTACCGCCAGATGCTCTAATTTCATTTCAAAAAGTCTGAGTAATCTTTACAAGTTTGGACAGTGAAAAACAGAAAATAATTTTATGACTGGGCAAGGCCAATGGCATCCGATCCATCTAGAAATAGAGCTAGCCAACCCCATCATTCATGAGATCATCTGACTGCCATCTACAGGATCCTGGGCACATGCCAACTTTGGTAATTATATTCAGTTTGCCCACTTTCCTTCATCATTTAATTGAATGACACACATTCAATTCCATGCAAAAGATACGATGCATGATTGCTAGTAAATTCTATAAGATAACTATCTCACACTAGAAACTGCAGCATTTTATGGGCAAATAAAGTAAAATAATTGCACGATAAATTCAGAACTGTGGCTTAAAAATGACAAATTATGAGATAATAAAATTGTTAAGTATATTACTCAAGGAAATTTAAATATGTTAAATGGCATTGCCTTTCTGGTTTATTAAAGTAAAAATACTAGTGTGGTTTTTTTTACATATTTTTATTGATTTATTAACGTGAAAAAACATTCAAACCTGTAAAAAAATTTTGTGAGTTTATTGGAGCCCAACTGTAGACAATTGCCGGGAAGCAATATCTCAACAGATTGGGGTAATGCTCCGGAGAATGGCGGGTTTTCCTCTATTTTTATACATTGCAATCAAAGGAGGGACATAGGTGAGTTACATGAAATCCATTGGTGATAGATTTGAGAAGTAGGAGAAAGCAAAGTGGGGAAACCTCTGGAATTAGATAAAAAGTAAAATGATAGACACATACTTAGGTGGGTGCAGGAACAATGAACATGATAACAATGAAGGAATTTGTGGTCTCTGTCCTGGCACCCAGGCACTTTAGGTTGTGCCCCAAGTGGTCCAGAAAAAGGGAAGTTACAAGTTACCCAGACATTTCAAGGATATGTTAGATGCAAAAAGACAGATAGGCTCAGTTAAGGTAAAGGTTGATCTTGTCAGTGAAGATATTGGCCAAGGACGTAACTACCCACCATAACTGCTTTTAGTTAAAGTTTAATTTCAGACCATCCTCTGAGTTTGCAAGACCGCCGTTTCTCACAAGATTGATCTTTACCAGGGAAGATACTGGTCTACAACATGACTACCCACTGTAAACTGCTTTTAGTTAAAGTTTTAATCTCAGACCATCCTCTGTAGTTACTTTAGGTCTTTGAATTTGCAAGACTGCCATGCAGGCCTTCCCTGAGCTTGTCAGGTTAGCATGTGGCCCCTTTGGTCCACGGATTTCAGAGAAGAAGGGAGAGAGACTCATTGATCAACTGCCTCCTGCATGCCCCTGACTGAGGATTGAACCCACAACCTGGGCATGTGCCCTAACCAGGAATGGAACCATGATCTCCTGGTTCATAGATCAACACTCAACCACTGAGCCATGCTAGACAGGCAAAAAATACTTGTTTTTACTTTATCTGACATTTCACTTTGGTTTTATGGCAGTTTGATGTTGTAAGATCAGTGTGATACTAGACACACAGGCACACAAACAAAATTCATTTGGTGTGAGCTGGAACTTTTAAAGTTGAAAATATGATGTAAGTAGAAGATAAGTATTCATTGCACTAGAGTAGTGGTTCTCAACCTTCCTAATGCCATGACCCTTTAATACAGTTCCTCATGTTGTGGTGACCCCCAACCATAAAATTATTTTTGTTGCTACTTCATAACTGTAATTTTGCTACTGTTATGAGTCATAATGTAAATATCTGATATGCAGGATTTATTTTCATTGTTACAAATTGAACATAATTAAAGCATAGTGATTAATCACAAAAACAATATGTAATTATATATGTGTTTTCCGATGGTCTTAGGCGACCCCTGTGAAAGGGTCGTTCGACCCCCAAAGGGGTCGCGACCCACAGGTTGAGAACCACTGCACTAGAGTATAATAATAAGTATGAAACAGAAGAAAGCCCTCTTACCTCCATTTTTAAGGTTTTTATATTTATAGGATTTTCATAGTTTTAAGAAATCTGACACTTTATTTGAAATAGTTTGTGTTTGCATAGTTTAGACATTTAAAATATAGATTCTTCTCTATTATTCTGAGAGGTTTTGAAAGTGAAGGAATATTCTATGGTTGGCTGCTATTTCAAAAGAATGTACCACTAAAGGGGAGGAAACTTAGGAAAGTATGCTGAATATTAATTATATTAATTATAGCCAACAAATACACGCTTTACCCTTTGCTGAGATATATTTTGTGTGATTTGCCTGTACTCACCCATTCATCCTCATAGGAACTCAATTAGGCGGGTACTTTTAATATTCCTACTTTACAAATGAAGGAATGAAGCACAGATAAGTTGCCCATGGCTAGCAACCACAGAGAATCTGACTCTATGTTGGGGTCCAGCCCCAGCAGGTCCAGGGGTTCCCCAAGGTGTGGATGGAGTCGGCGAAGAATGAAGGACAGGGAGACAGCATTCAGTTGATCAGCATAGCTAGGTTCTCTAGCCAGGTTCTGTCCAGGATCTCCAGCCAAGTTCTGTCTTTATTCTGTTACATCTGTATTTATATCAGTTGATTTTAATCCCATCCATTCTATTCCAAAGGTTAGGGCATTTCTTATCTCCATTCCAAGGTTACTCTATTGTTCTATTAAGCTACAAGGAAGTAACTGAAGGAGATTATTCTAAGTAAAGATGATGTAGTTTAAGCGTGATTGTTCATAGTTAAAATGATTAATTACCCGCCTGGCACTTAGTTAAGAGGTTTTATTCCCTCCAGGGAAAAATCCCCACCTGAGGAAACAACCTTTCTCGGATAGGTGACCTTGGTTAAAACACATAGTGCTCTGAAATCTAGGTTTCAGTGAAATTGCTTTTAAAACTCACTAATTTCCCAAATCCAATCACCACTTTTCAGTCCTCTTCTCATTTGGATTCTCTGCAGTGTCTGGTGCTGCTGTTCACCCCCTTCGTTACTGAAACTCAGTCTCTTTGTTTGCACTTTTCCAAATACTAGAGTCCTGGCTCTTAGTGGCCCCCTAATGCTCAGGCTCTCCTCCTCAGAACTCACTCTTCCTGGGTCCAAGAAACAGCAGGATAAGAAAGATTTTTTCAGTTGTTGTTCCTGGTTGAATGCCCTACCACCCCTGAAACTGGCTGGAGCGTGAAATCTGTTTTAAGCTTTTAATGACAAAAGAACCTCTTGCCAAAATCTAAAGACTGTCTTTGGTTGAAGAGGCAGAAAATATTTGGGAGTTCTATTATTTTGTTTCCTTATAGTTACTATTCACTGTTTTTTCTAATTTATTTATTTACCTTTTTAATATATTTTTTTATTGATTTCAGAAAGGAAGAGAGAAGGAGCGATAGAAACAGCAATGATGAGAGAGAATCACTGATTGATCCCCTGCCTCTTGCATGCCCCCTATGGGGATCTAACCCGCAACTCAGGCATGTGTCCTTGACCTGAATCGAACTTCGGACCCTTAAGTCTACAGGCCAACGCTCTATCCACTGAGCAAAACCAGCTAGGGCTCTAACTTATTTTTAATTATGGTCGACATACAATATTATATTAGTTTCGATAGTGATCACCACAATAAATCCAGTAACCCTCTGTCACTGTACATAGATATTACAATAACACTGACTATATTCCTTATGCTGTATATTATATCCCCATGATTATTTCTTATTAATCCCCTTCCCCTTTTCTACCAACCCCCACCCCATCTGACAACCACTTGTATTATATAAGTCTATTTCTAGTTTATTTGCTTGTGTTTTGTTTTCCAGATTCTATATATATGTAAAATCATATGGTATTTGTCTTTCTCTGTCCGACTTATTTCACTTCACATAATGTTCTTTAGATACATTCATGTCGCAAATGGCAAGATTTCAATCTTTATTATGTATGACTGAGTAATATTTCATTGTATATACGTACCACATCTTCCTTTTTCATTCACCTATTAATGAACACCTAGGTTGCTTCTGTATTTTGATTAATGTAAATAATACCACAATCAACATAGGGGTGCATATATCTTTTTGAATTGCTATTGTTTTCTTTTTCCTCAGATAAAAACCCACAAGTGGAGTTGCTGGATTGTACAATAGTAATATCTTTAATATTTTGAGGAATCCCCATACCATTTTCCAGAGTGGCTGCACTGATTTATAATCCCACAACCGTGCACTGGGTTTCCCTTTTCTCCACATCCTCTGGAACACTTGCTGTTTGTTGTCTTGTTAATAACAGCCATTCTGATGGGTGTGAGCTAGTATCATAGTGTGGTTTTGATTTGTTTTTCCCTGGTGATCAATGAGGTTAAGCATCTTTTCATGTTTCTGTTGGCCATCTGTATGTCTTCTTTGGAAAATTGTCTATTCGGGTCCTCTGCCTATTTTTGAATTGGATTGTGTGTGTTTTTATGTTGAGTTGACTATTCTCTGTTTTAAAGGTGGCACATGTACTTAAAAAGAGTAGAATTGGGGCTGGGACTTGAGAGACAGCAGGGACACAGCCTCTGGAACCAGGTTATCTGGCTTCAAATTCCAGCTTCATTTCTCACTAGTATATGACTTGAATGAGTTATTCAAACTTTGTTTAGCTGAGCTATTCCAACTGTATGTGTCTCATCTGCTCCTCCCTCACAGGGAGGTGTCGTAGTAGCATCTATTCATTGAGGTTTTAGTCAGTATTTAGAAGGCATTAGATATAAAATGACTTTAAACCATTCCTGGCAAATTCTTGCATCTATGGCTAACAATGTTCCAAGTAGAAGATTCTAGAATATTGAATCCCATTTCTGCTACTAATTGGATCTGTGTCTTAAATAAATTTTCTGTTTTACTCTCTATAAAATGGGAGGCTAAAAAATGATCTCTAAAATTCTTTGTGGTTCTATAAACACACAACTGCTTTGAAGAACAATGTCTTAAGTATGTTGACTTTAAAGCTTAGTAGCCAAAGTGCTGCTTTGTATATAAATTGGCAAGCTATTCTAAAGGTTGGAATTAATAGTTTCACAATATTAGCAACATACGGGCTTGTTTTATGAGGACACTTAGTGGTTTACTTATTTTTGACATACTAGCTACTTCTGTTAGGATTGGAAAAAGAATCCTATTCCTGCCCTAACCGGTTTGGCTCAGTGGATAGGGCGTCGGCCTGCAGACCGAAGGATCCCAGGTTTGATTCCGGTCAAGGGCATGTACCTTGGTTGCTGGCACATCCCCAGTAGGCGGTGTGCAAGAGATAGCTGATCGATGTTTCTAACTCTCTATCCCTCTCCCTTCCTCTCTGTAAAAAAACCCAATAAAATATATATTTAAAAAAAATAATAAAAAAAATAATAATCCTATTCCTAAGACATAAAGTGTCTCTATAGTTTAATATTTATCTAATAAACAGTCTCTTAGAAATTTCTAATATTGGGGAATAAAATAAAAATTGCATAGCTTAGAAATAGGTCTATTATCAGAAATAAGGCATTTATTTTGGCAACACTAAGTTGTAATTTGACAATTAGATTACCTCAACATTATTGTTGAACACGTTTTACCTTAAATTCCACATTCTTCCAGTTTCCTTGGTTAAAACCTTAGGGCTCTATTTTTAACAACTTACTCTCATTTACTCTTTATGTCTCTATAGCCCTGAGCTGTGGCCTCTGTTTTGCTTCAGACTCTATTGCCACTGGGTCCAAATCCTTTTTACATCTTGATCTGGCAGCAATGGACTGGCTGATGTCAGCCTTCCTATTTTCAAAGCTATCACACAGTTCACTGCCAAGTACATCCTCTAAGCACTTTCTTCTAATCCTCCTAACTTAAGAAATTACATTGGTTCACTACTGCCCTGTTAGTAAGAATACATTTCTTTGCCAGACTTTTGAATCTCCCCACACTTAGGCCTTCTTTAACTGACCTAACTAGCCTTTTTTATCATTATTACTCTCTTGCCCTCCCCCCACTCCCACCATATATTTCAGTTTCCTCATAGTCTCTGTACGTAACCCTCTCATGGCTGATTTTACGCAGGAATTTGGTTCGTCTACCTGGATAGTTCTTTATCTTATCCACCCAACCAACACACAAGCATCCATCCTTTTCATCTTCATGACATGTCAAGTCATAATTTTGAATGAAGCTTTACATGTTCACTGTTATCTTTCTATGCAATTGCTATCAATAACAGAATTTTAGGACTCAAATTATTTCAGGTTCATGCATTTTAATAAACTTAAATGGACACCATAGTGTAGTAGAAAATCACCCAACTTGAATTTGAAATCAATTTTGCTATTGACTTGCTGTGTTTCCTTTGACAAGTCATTCTCTGAGTTGCACAAAGTTGTTAAAAATATTAAGTGAATAAGATGGAAAGCTATTTTCTAAGCTTTAAATACACTAGCATAACTGTTGTTAATATGCTAAGTAGAATAAAACATACTTACAGTGTTTGATCAATAAGATGCCCATTAGAAAGTGTTTAAAAGTATATGGAGTATACTTACAGAACTGACTATACTAAAGATAAATTGGAATTAAAGATAAAGTCACTGGGACTAAAATAGTTCAGTCCTAAATATTGAGTTGGATGACAACTCTCAGGAGAAGAAATTCTCACATAAAAATGATGAGACATCGTTTATTCAAGTGCTTCCCAAAGAAACATTAATATCTGACTATATCCATGGAAAGTGACAAGGGACCTCCCCTAATCGCACTGTATTGTCAATGACGGATGATCTATTTCTATGAATGGGGGAAACCTAATTAGGTCCTCTTCGCAGAGTAATTCAGATCCTCTATATTTTTCTCTGTGACCATTCTGTGTGGTATCAACAGGCAACTACATTGTTGCAGTGGAGACTTGACCTACAGGGCACATTGAATGGGAAATGCTTTAAAATCAGCAAATGTTCGTAAGTTGAGAACATATTCCAGTCGAGATGAGCATGATATGAGAACAATTAACATGGCAAATTATCACTATTTGGTTGCTAAACTATAATATAAAAATTGAAGAGTACAGAAAGTAGAAATCTAAGCTACTTTCAAAGACTACTTATTGAAGTATCTTTTTTAAGAAATGGGTAACTCTAAGGATTCTTGAATTTTCTCTTCTAAATTTTTCACAGTACTTTAACATAAACTCTGCTCACCCCAAGAGTTACAACAGAAGTAGTAACCAGGGTGGAGTTCATGATGATTTATAGCAGTGATTTTCAACCATTTTCATTTCATGGCTCACATAAACTAATTGCTAAAATTCTGTGGCACACCAAAAAATAGCTTACATTTTTTGTTGATCTGACAAAAAAAAGGTTATAATTCGTATTCATTCACACTGGCTATTGCTATTTTTTATTTGACATCTAAGCAAAAAGAGGTCAGTAACCCTGACTAAAGAGTCAGGTATTGCATGATTTAAAAATTCTTATGGCACACCAGTGTGCTTGTGACAGCACACTGGTTGAAAATCATTGTTCTGTTTGTGTATTTTTTAACTAGAGGCTCGATGCATGAAATTCATTCAAGAGTAGGAAGAAATTCGTTCCTTCCCCAAGCTGCCAGCACCGGCTTCCCTCTGGCACCCGGTACCCAGGTTTCTCTCCCAGCCCTGGCTTTTGTCTGGAAAGACATCTGGTCTAATTAGCATATTACCCTTTTGTAATTATAGATAGAGGCTTCAAGTGTTTTATATATAACCATTAGAAAAATCTGTGCATAACCCAGCCTCCATGATGTACTTGAGTAATGCAAAAAAATAACTGTAAGTTGAATAACCCAGATGTTATGCAACATTACTATAAAGCTACATTTTAAATAAATAAATAAATAAATAAATAAATAAATAAATAAATAAATATAAAAACAAAACAAACAAAAAAAAGAAAGTCATTTGTCTGTAGAAAGCTAAGACTTTGGGTAAGTATAACAGAGACAGCTAATTGTCCATTAAAATTTGTGCTTCCCATGGTATAGAGTTGTTGTGGGGAAGCAGGTGCCCAGACAATAATTATATTTTCAAACCCCCCTTACATTTAACTAGGGCTTTCTGCCCAGTTCTCAAGGGAATATAACTGAAAGTGATCAATTTCTGGTCAAGATGTTGATGAAGTGGTGTGTCTTCTCTTCTCTCACCTTTGAGGATATTCTAAGGCAATGGTGCAGCTGCCACGCACAAGGATCCATGTACCTGAATCTCAAAATGAAGGACCGCCTCACACACATACACACACACTTGACAACTAGGAACTCTTACCTTCTGAGCAAAGCTCTGCACTATTAATGATATTCTGGTCTGTATGTGTTCACTACAGATTAACAGAGTTTCATACCTATTTCAAGCTTGTATATGTTAAAGACTTTAGTGAAATTAAATATTTTTCTAACATGGATTAAGAGAGAATGTGTTACACCACTGAAAAGCAATGTATGCAAAGCTAGAGAAAAAAGCAAAATGCCTTTTAATTTTTCATAGAATCTCATTATCAAACCTCCAGCTTTATAAATAATGTGAGGGAAAGTCCCTTTCTTTAGGTCCTTTTAAAAGATTTATGTAGAACCATTTTTGGTTCATAGCTAGTTATTTTGAGAAAATATGATATTCTACTTATTAATGTTCTTAAGAAAATCAGATATCAAAATTTGAGAGAGAGGGAAGTGAGGTAAAAAGGGAGGAAGGGAGAGAAGAAAGGGGGGGAGAGAAGGAAAAAAAAATTAATGATTTTAAAAGTCTAAATTAAGAGTTTTTTAATTTTTGCACTGGTATAAGTACAGATTATTTAATGAGTTGTTTAATTCAGTAGAACAGGCTTAAAGAAAGACTAGGATATGTCTTAAGGACATGTCTTAATTATAACCCTTAAATATCCTGGCCATTGAAGATAGTACCTTCTTTTTTAAATAAACTATGATTCCTCCTAGATTTCCTTACCAGAGATAAGTTCATCACAGGTCAGCCAAACAAAGGAAGTGAAGATCAAGAAACTGAGCTATGCAAAAGAGAGGACCCAAACATTTGAGCAGGTGTCATCCTATTGAGACTCTGACCAAAAAAAACACCATAGTGTCTGGTGTGTGCAATATCTGTGATAGTATGGAGATCGGCTATGGTCAGAGGATGCTAAAAGAGGAACCAGCAACCAGTGTTGCTCAGTGGTTGAGCGTCTATCTATGAATCAGGAGGTCGAGGTTTGATTCCCGGTCAGGGCACACGGTTTTGGGCTTGATCACCAGTAGGAGGCATGCAGGAAGCAGCCAACAAATGATTCTCTCTCATCGTTGATGCTCTTATCTCTCTCTCCTTCTCCCTTCCTCTCTGAAATCAATAAAAATACAAAAAAGAGGACCCAGAGAGTGAGAAAATAAAAATGGTCTATTGAAACCTAAGACCCAGGAGGGCTAAAAAATGAGCTTGATAACTTCAAAGACACTTTAGATTAGAAAACAGGCAAGCAGCCTCTGCTGAGGAGGGCTTTGAATAGCTGGGTCAGAATTGTGCATTTTAAAATGCGGGCCATTTGGGAACAGTTAATTGAATGCTACACTGGATTCTGAAGGGTAGATGCAAAATTTACTAGGAAGCAAATATTTTAAATGATAGTCATTAGTTTCAAAATGATAGGTTGTAATAGATACACATTTTGTATACTCTCACCCCAGATAATTAATTTAATTAATGAGAATATTTTACATTGATTTAATGTGACTCAATGTGATTATAAAATTACTAGGTTTAACCAAAAATACTTTACTTACTCGGGTACAGGAGATGGAATTGTTTAGTGGTTTTGTTACAAGCTTCTAGGCTTGACTGTAAATTGTTGATATTAATGGTATAATAAAGAAATCTTTTTCAAGTTGATATGACATAATTTACAGTTACCACTGATATCAAAGGTAATGGATTTTTGAGAAAAACATGCTTATTTCACCCCCCAAAAAAGTCTCTGGCAGCATTTTATCTATAAATAAATCTCATACCCACTCACCCAAATCTCCAACTAAAAGATTTCCAAGTGTGCCACATATTGGTCACCCTATTTTCACCAATATTTGTATCCACAATACTTTAATGCAGTTGAAAACACAAAACAATTCCTTAAACTTAGAAATATAACCAATATTGAGATACAAATTTAGCGTAGAATTGAATGACATTTGTCTATTTATACTTTCAATATTTGTATAAGAATAAAAAAGGCTTTATAGCAGGGGTCCTCACACTACGGCCCGCGGGCCACATGCGGCCCGCCGAAAACATTTATCCGGCCCGCCGGGTGTTTTTGCTGCCGCTGTGTGCATAGGAATTTGTTCATAGTTTTTTTTTAAACTATAGTCCGGCCCTCCAACAGTCTGAGGGACAGTGAACTGGCCCCCTGTTTAAAAAGTTTGAGGACCCCTGCTTTATAGTGTACAAAAATATTCTCATATTGTGCTCTCTTCGAAGTGATTGTGGGAATCATGCTCCTATCCCACTCTACTTTTTCTCAGTCATGCTTCAGATTTTGATCAGTGGCCCATTTTGAAATTAATCATTTTAACTCTGAAGGAAATCTGTTCCTCTTCTGATCTTCCTCCATAGTTTGCAAAGAATCTACCTCATTTACGATTGTCGCTCAGTATGTCCTAGCAGTGTTTTCAAGTTTTTCGTTAACACATCTGCTTTAGCTGACGCCCACAGTGGCTGCTTGGGATCCCGGCTTACCTCACATATTGCACACGATGACTGGACAATGCATTGGCAGCCTTGCTTTGAGGAACTTCAGTTGGTTTTTCCTCAAAGTACCCAGCTGGTCAGAATAACCTCTGGCTTCAGAGTCAGCTTTAAGTATGGCTGAGCAAGAATGAAATGACTTTGGCAGGATCATATGCAAAGAGAGGACATAAATTTGGTGGGAAACTATTCTCTGCTAATAATACTTTTAAATATTTCAGAAAATTTAAAACGTTTTATTTGGAAGACTCACTAGGGACTGGATTACCATGGGTTGGACACAAGCTGTGAGTTTATTTTTTTTTAAATTTTTTTTCTTAGTAGAGGTCAAGGCTATAAGAACCACTTGAAAGGAAATGTATTTGTTAGATACACAATTAGGATCTAAGAGTGGAAAGTTAATATATTCTAACTAATTAGTCCAAATTGGAGCAGACAGAAGTGATAAATGGAAAGCCGGCCAGGAAGCTCTGCAGCTTCTACTAGTAAATCAAACTCAAGAAGCATTGAACATACCAGAGGAGCTTGTAAAATGCAAATTCCTAGACTCTGATGCAGAAGGTTTGGACCGGAAAACTACAATCTAAAATATTTAATGTGGGGACAGATATTCCTTGGAACACACTTTTTAAAATCAGTGCTAAATAATATAAATTTATCATTTCCTACTAAAACAAGAAATGGAAGTCATTTGAAGACTGAATTGAATGAAAATTGCCATGAAATGTGAAAAATGAAAAATAGCCTTAGGCAGAATTGCGAAGTTCTGCAAGCAAAGCGGCTGTGCTTTGAGTATTTATAAGCATATATTTGTATATGTTGTATAGTACATATACTGTTTCTTTCATTATTAGCTTTTAGTGTTAGAACCATGGGGAAAATTCTATATACACATATGTGACATGTGCATGGTTATAGTGTTGATGACAGATGCCTGGGTTTAAATTCTGGCTCCATTACAGAGTGGATAGGTGAACTTGTGCCGGGGCTGGCCAGCAGACCCTGAGTGATGGATGAATGATTACTCTGACACAACATTATCTGTGAAAGAGAGGGCTAAGGGACTGCCTGGCTAAAGGAACCAGTAAGCCTCAATAGCCTGCCTCCTTAGCCTTTCATTGTAACAGCAGTTTGAGATAAAATTTACCTTTTAGATACAATCAGCAGGGTAAGTAATCTTGGGAGGACACATGTGTTTGTAGTGTCTTTTAAGCAAGGACACCCAAAAGATTAAGCATAAAGATTCTACTAAGCACCTGGGGGTCTGCTCATGCACAGACTTGTTTATAAAGATCAAGGAATAATTAGGAGCACCACCTTCAGCACTCCTCTAAGTCAAAATTCTGATAAACAGGGCAGGTGGCCTTCTGCACACTTCCCTTTTATCAGAATGTCATCCTTACAACTTTACAACCAAGTCTTGCGTGCTCCCCAACAAACTTGGGCAAGTTCCTCAACCTAATTGTACCTCAAATTTCTTGTCTGTAACATGGGAACAATAACATTTACATTGTGGACATTATGAAAGAGTGAATTACTTACTACATATAAAATGCTTAGAAAGTTCCTGGAATATTATAAGCCTTCAATTGATTACTTATGATCGTTGTTGCCTAATGTATATCTGCTAAAATAAGTTAAATGGATGGACTATGATGATACATTTTTAATGAATTAAAAGCGTTTATTGCTCAACCTAAGATGTGAACCCATAAGGAAAGTGAAATAAACAGAATAAAGTTAAGATTAGAGTGAAGGCTGCACTGATTTTGTGTTATATACCTCGCAAGTTGCTTATTGGGGTGTTTGCCTTAGAGTTCATTTTTTTATTCAATTTTTAAATTAATTAATTAATTAATTTTTTTATTAGTTAAGTTATTACAAATGTGTCCTCATCCCCCCCAATTAACCCTCAACCTCCCCCCCCCCCCCCCGACCCTGCACACTCATGCTCCCATCCCCCTGTTGTCCATGTCCATTGGTTTGGCTTATATACGTGTATACAAGTCCTTCGGTTGATCTCTTCCCCTTACCTCCTCCCTCCCCTACTTTCCTTCTGGGGATTGATAGCCTGATTGCTGTTTCTCAGTCTTTGGATCTGTCCCTTTTCATCAGTCTATGTTGTTCTCTGTAATCCACAAATGAGTGAGATCATGTGGTATTTATCTTTCTCTGACTGGCTTATTTCACTGAGCATAATGCTCTCCAGTTCCATCCATGCTGTTGCAAAAGGCAAGAGTTCCTTCTTTTTTACCACAGCATAGTATTCTATTGTGTAGATGTACCACAGTTTTCTAATCCACTCATCTGCTGATGGGCACTTAGGCTGTTTCCAGATCTTAGCTATGGTGAATTGTGCTGCTATGAACATAGGGATGCATATATCCTTTCTGATTGGCGTTTCTGGTTTCTTGGGATATATTCCTAGTAGTGGGATCACTGGGTCAAATGGGAGTTCCATTTTTAGTTTTTTGAGGAAGCTCCATACTGTTCTCCACAGTGGCTGCACCAGTCTGCATTCCCACCAGCAGTGCAGAAGGGTTCCTTTTTCTCCACATCCTCTCCAACACTTGTTGTTTGTTGATTTGTTGATGATAGCCATTCTGACAGGTGTGAGATGATAAGGCATTGTCATTTTGATTTGAATCTCTCTTATAATTAGTGACTTTGAGCATGTTTTCATATGTCTTTCGGCCTTCTGTATGTCCTCTTTCGAAAAGTGTCTATCTAGTTCTGTTGCCCATTTTTTTATTGGATTGTTTATCTTCCTTCTGTTAAGTTTCATGAGATCCCTGTAAATGTTGGAGATTAAACCCTTATCGGTGGTATCATTGGCAAATATGTTCTCCCATGTAGTGGGTCTTCTTGTTGTTTTGTTGATGGTTTCCTTTGCTGTGCAAAAGCTTTTTATTTTGATGTAGTCCCATTGTTTATTTTCTCTTTAGTTTCCATTGCCCTAGGAGCATTATCAGAGAAGAAATTCCTTCGGCATATATTTGCAATTTCTCTGCCTGTGGATTCCTCTAGTATTTTTATGGTTTCCAGTCTTGCGTTTAAGTCTTTTATCCATTTTGAGTTTATTTTTGTGTATGGTGTGAGTTGGTGGTCTAGTTTCATCTTTTTGCATGTATCTGTCAAATTTTCCCAACACCATTTATTGAAGAGACTGTCTTGACTCTATTGTATGCTCTTGCCTCCTTTGTCGAATATTAATTGGGCATAGTGGTTTGGGTCTATGTCTGGGGTCTCTATTCTATTCCATTGATCTATATGTCTGTTCTTGAGCCAGTACCAAGCTATTTTAAGAACAGTGGCTTTGTAATACAGTTTGATATCTGGTATTGAGATCCCACCTACTTTGTTCTTCTTTCTCAGAACTGCTGCAGCTATTTGAGGTCTTTTTTTATTCCAGATTGATTTTTTGGAACGTTCGTTCCAGATCTGTGAAATATGCTGTTAGTAATTTAATGGGGATTGCATTGAATCTATAGATTGCTTTGGGTAGTATGGACATTTTGATGATGTTGCTTCTACCAATCCATGAACACGGTATGTTCTTCCATCTGTTTATGTCTTCCTCTATCTCTTTTTTCAACATCCTGTAGTTTTCTGAGTAGAGGTCTTTTACCCCTTTAGTTAAGTTTATTCCTAGGTAGCTTAATATTTTTGGTGCAATGGTAATTATTTATTTTTAAGGGAAAGAAGAAATGACTGGAAATTATTTAAGGATACTAGAACAAGCCTTTCATTTGCCCCTCTTTTTCTTCTCTTTGGAATCCAGGGGTTCCTATTTGCTAGTCTTCTCCCCAATATTGCTTTCCTGAGGTTGTGGTGAAACCAGATAATTATTTTTCAGCTTCACCCTGTTCTCTCCTGCAACCAACTCCAATACTTAGCACAATTTTAAAGTAATTTTGCATATAGGAAAAATAAAAACATAAAGTTCACAAAATAATGTCTCCTTGTTTGGTCCCATGGCCCAAAAGCAGACAATTAGAGAACCAAAGAAACCCATTTGCGTCTGAGAAAATTAGCCTGGCCGTCACCACTTCAATTTGGTGATAGAGTGTCCAGTTAGTAACCAACACTGGACTCACAAGAGAGTGGTTGTTCATTAGGAAATCTTCCCATCAGCTGCAAAACTCCAGTTTCAGAGCTGGGGTCTCGGGATAAACTGGAGTGTCTGGGGCAGAAGAGCCTCCAGGCATTTAAGCGAGGACTTAGACGGAGGTAATTGGCTGAAACTCAGAAAGAGGAACCAGGCTTTCTTTTCACAACATACGGCTGCAGGGAGCCCGATAACAAAGACCTAAAAGTCATCTTTAGCTAAGAGGATTCCAGATCTGGGCAGAGAAACCAGTGTAAGCCCCCATTTATGGGTAGGGGCAGCTGTTGAAGCTTCCTACCTGAATTAGCCCAGGAACTAGAACTGGATAGAGCCTTCAGTGGATTTTTCAAACCAAAGGTGGGTCCAAAGAATTGTGCTGAATGGAATAGAATCAAAGGTCCTTTCTGCAGTGTCCTCCGCTGTGCCACGCTGCGATCGAGGTGATAACAAATTAGCCATGCTGAGTAGGACAGCAAGTGGGCTCTGGAGAGGACATTGCCAGTGAAGGACAGCACCCATGGCCACAGTGCTATCAAACGACAGGCTTACATATGCCAGGAAACATGCGTTTTATGCTAGGTGACTTCAAATGATTTTAAGAACTGCTCTGTTGTGCTTAATAGAATATTGTTTAATAGTTGTAATTAACTACAAAATGAATCGCTGAGTGAGGTTAAAAAATACATTGGAAACATTATTTATTAGGAAGGAGATCAAAAAATCATATCGATACCCACAAAACTTTTCATTATAAACCCATAATGTAATGGCAAGTTACATCATTATTGTATGTCAGTTAAGCATTGAAGTTTACCCTTTTCCTAGGGTATACCAGTTCAGCCTACAAAGAAAATAGGCATTATATTGTAAATGAAGAATAACTCTAAAATAATAGCATGAAGAGCTCTTTCCTTGCTTTCTTTTTTTCCCCTTGCTTTCTTGATTTTTTTCCCCAAGGTTTAATATTTTTCTAAAACCTTTTATTTTGCACTAATCCAATACCTAGAAGAGAATTTTGACCATAACAATTCAAGGAGAGCGCTAAACTTTGTGATATATTACTGAAGGGCTTTGTCTCTGGTCAAGAAGCAGGAATGGACGGTATTAATGGGAGCATGACGGTTCTGAAAGAAAACCAGCTCATGGCATTATGAATCATAGGGCTGTAAAACATTTATAAATGAATGAAAGGACTTGGGGCTGACATGAATTATGAGTCTCATTATGGCACTGTAATATCTCCGGCAACGCCTCAGAGGGGCCTGACACCTCCCAAGAAAAGTGGTAAGACTTTCATTACATTATTTTTCTATTGGTGATTGGCTATGGTCAAGGTGGGATATGAGCTGTGTCCCTGGAGTACAGATGGCAACATATCTCTGCACATAAATGCTTCCAATGGTCAAGAGCCTGCCAGACTCCTTCTTCTAAGTGTCAAGCATTACTATTGACCTTCCAGACATAATAACACGCCCTAACATGAGGACAGCATTTCAATCTTTTCATTTTTTAAATAGTATTCAGGTAGGCTATAATGTTCTTACTGTTTTCCACATGCTGACACAAACACAGCAATATTTCAAAACAAAGATAATTTCCATAAAATAAAAAGATTATATAGTTACTTACAAGTATTGTAAAAAGGAAAAAATAGGGTGAACTATTTATTAGTGCAAATATGAATGCTCTTAAAATGAGCACATCCTTGATTTTTATCATCTCAATACAGCCCAGGCTAATATAACACTAATTGAAGTGGGTGAATATGGGGAGAAGTCTATCTGAAATAAAATCCTGGATTAGGAATCATTCTTAAGAAAAATGTGTATTATTTTCAAGTAAACAGGGTTATCAAAACATGGATTTAAGCAATGGCAAGCCTCTGCCATTACTTTTTTGTATGGACACAAATATTTCTGAAATACCTGAGAACGTTTATTAGCTTAAGGGGGCAAACATTCTGTTTGGAATTTCACTTAGTTGTTCACATGATAAAATTTCTACATAAAAACCTACTATAGTGTGTGTAGTTATTGCCTATCTATCTATTTGATCTCCTACCTATTCTGATGATAACAAATAAGAATTATTGTAATTCCAATATCTGGCAGGGTAACTACGATATGGCTGCAAAAGTTTGTTGTTGTTTTTTTGAGGGGTGAGGGGGAGGGTTTAATTCCCAGAAGAGGTCTATTTCAGAGTCCAGCCTCTTCATGGAGGGACCTGGAGAGTATTATGCTAAGTGAAATAAGCCAGACAGAAAAAGACAAGTGTCACATGATCTCACTTATATGTGGAATTTAATGAACAAAATAAACTGACAAACAAAATAGAACCAGAGACATTGAAGCATACAGCAGACTGACAAATCTCAGAGGGAAGGGAGGGAGGCACTGTAAGAGATTAACCAAAGAACTTATATGCATACTACTAGTAGAGACCCAGTGCATGAAATTTGTGCACAGTGGGGGGCGGGGGAGGTGTCCCTTAGCCTGGTCTGTGCCCTCTTGCAATCTGGGACCCTTGGGTAGGGTCTCTAGGCCTGGCCAGCAATCAGGGCCTATCAGGGCTTTCCTTCCCCCAGCTGCCAGCAGCTGGCTCTGCCCCCACTGCTGCCACTGCTTGCCAACTGTGAGACACTGACCCCCCTCCCCCATCACCTGTCACATTCCTCTGAGGCCACAGTGTGGGGTGCGATGTTTGGCTGGCCTGGGCCTCCCTCTTTGGGGCAATCGTGGGGTGATGGCGGGGCCTCCCAACCAATCGCATCACACCCGCCTTGGCTGGCCTGGCGCCAGTGCATGTCATAGCATGGTAATCCAGACAGTCTTTCTGCTGTTTGATCATTCAGTAAATTTGCATATTATGCTTTTATTATTATAGATATGCATAACCCATGGACACAGACAATAGGGCAGTGAAAGCCTGGGTAGGGAGAGGAAGCTGGGTAGAGGGAGTCAATGGGAGAAAAGGAGACAACTGCAGTACTTTCAACAATAAAGATAAATTTTTTAAAAAAATGAGTAGAGGACCAGACTAGATACTTCTCCAAAGAGGACATACAGACAGACAATAGACATATAAAAAAAAGCCCACCATCACTAATTGTCAGAGAAATGCAAATTAAAATTACTAGATATCACCTCATACCAGTCAGAATAGCTATCCTATCTAATAAAAGAGAAACATGGTAATTAGCCATACATCCGCTACCCTTCCCATTGGCTAATCAGGGTGATATGCAAATTAACTGCCAGCCAAGATGGCGGCTGGCAGCCATGCACTGAAGCGAACAGGGAGGCTTGCTTGCTCCAGTGACGGCGGACTCCAACGTTCCCCTCCTGACTTGCCGGACTCTCAGCTGCAACTCTAAGCAACTATGTTGCAAATATAGAAGCTAAAAAAAAACCCAGAAACCCGCTTTAGTCAACTGGGCTTCAGCCAGCCGGACAGCAACATTGTATCAAATACAGAAGGTAAACAAAGGCCAGAGCCGAAGCCTCAGAGCTAAAGCTGGCCCAGAATTTAAAAAAAGAGAAAAAAAGGAGCGGTTGGGAGCTTCAGTCACCAGCCAGCCTGAAAACGGCCCTCAGCCCCTCAGCCAGACTGGCCAGGAACCCCAGTGGGGACCCCCACCCTGATACAGGACACCCTCCAGGGCAAACCAGCCGGCCCCCACCTGTGCACCAGGCCTCTATTCTATATAGTAAAAGGGTAATATGTCTCCCAGCACCGGGATCAGCATGACAGGGGGCGCAAACACCCTGATCGCCCTGCGGCTCTGTGTGTGACAGGGGGCAGGGCCACAACCTCCCTATCCAGCCTGCTCTGTTCATGACAGGGGGAAGCTCCTCAACCCCCTGATCAGCCCTGCTCTGTGCCTGATAAGGGGGAGCTCCCCAAACCCATGATCGCCCTGCGGCTCTGTGTGTGACAGGGTGCAGCTCCCTAGCCCCCTCATCGGCCCTGCTCTGTGGGTGATAGAGGGCGGCGCCCCAAACCCCCACCCCACGGGTCCTGCTCTGTGTGTGACAGGGTAGAGCCATAACCTCCCCATCGGCCTTGCCCTGAGTGTGACAGTGGTGGTGCCCCAACTCCCTGATCGGCCCTGCTCTGTGTGTGACAGGGGGCGGTGCCCTAAACTCCCTGATCCACCCTGCTCTGTGTGTGACAGGGGGCGGTGCCCCAACTCCCTGATCCACCCTGCTCTGTGTGTGACAGGGGGTGGTGCCCCAACTCCCCTGTCGGCCCTACTCTGTCAGTGACAGGGGGGAGCTCCTCAACCCCCTGATGGGCCCTGCTCTGTGCGTGACAGCGGGGAGCTCCCCAACCCCCTGATCGCCCTGCGGCTCTGTGTGTGACAGGGTGCAGCGCCCTAACCCTCTGATCGGCCCTGCTCTGTGTGTGACAGGGTGCAACTCCCCAACCCCCTGATCGGCCCTGCTCTGTGGGTGATAGAGGGCAGCGCCCCAACCTCCCTCCCTCCTATGGGCCCTGCTCTGTGTGTGATGGGGTAGAGCCATAACTTCCCCATCAGCCCTGCCCTGAGTGTGACAGTGGCGGCTCCCCAACCCCCTGATCCGCCCTGCTCTGTGTGTGACAGGGGGCGGTGCCCCAACTCCCCTATTGGCCCTACTCTGTTAGTGACAGGGGGAGCTCCTCAACCCCGTGATGGGCCCTGCTCTGTGCATGACAGGGGGGAGCTCCTCAACCCCCTGATCGGCCCTGCTCTGTGTGTGACAGGGGGCAACGCACCAACCCCCTGATCGGCCCTGCTCTGTGCGTGACAGGGGGTGGCGCCGCAACTTCCCTATCGACCCTGCCTTGAGTGTGAAAGGGGGCAGTGCCCCAACCCCCCAATCCGCTGTACCCTGAGCGTGACTAGGGGTTGCATCGCAACCTCCCAATCTGCCCTGCTCTGTCATGACAGGGGGCAGCGTCCCAACTCCCCAATCGGCCCTGCTCTGAGCCTGACCAGGGGCTGCACCTAGGGATTGGGCCTGCCCTCTGCCAACCGGGAGCAGGCCTAAGCCAGCAGGTCGTTATCTCCCGAGGGGTCCCAGACTGTGAGAGGGCACAGGATGGGCTGAGGGACCCCCTCTCTCCCCCAAGTGCACAAATTTTTGTGCACTGGGCCTCTAGTCCTATATAATAAAAGCATAGTATGCAAATTGTCCCCTTGACAGGGAATTCGTCTGGAAGTTCGACCAGGAGGCAGGGTCGGTTGGGGAAAGGGAGGGAGGCCCCAGCCGACAGATGATAGGGCCCCTACCAGTGTACAAATTTTGTGCACTGGGCCTCTAGTCATTAATAAATCAACAAAAAATTATTAGCAAGGATGTGGTGGAAAGGGAACCCATTGTTGGTGGAATTGGAAATTGGTGCAGCCACTGTGGAAAATAATACAGCAGTTCCTCAAAAAATTAAAAATAAAATTACCTTATGACTGAGAATTTCCATTTCTGGGTATTTTTCTATAATCTAAAACACTAATTTGAAGAGATATGTGCATCCCTATGTTTATTACTGCATTATCCAATATGTGGAAGCAACCTAGGTGTCCACCAATAGACAATTCAATAAAGAGTAGTATATAATGAAGTGTTACTTGACCATAAAAAGGAATTAAACCTTACTATTTATGATAACATGGATTTACCTAGAAGGTATTATACTAAGTGAAATAAGTCATACAGAGAAAGACAAATACCATATGATTTTACTTATATGTGAAATCTAAGTAACAAAATAAACAAATAAAACAGATGCAGACTCATAGATACAGATAAACTGAATGTTGCCAGATGCAAGAATGGTTGGGGGAATGGGTAAAAAAGGTGAAGGTATTAAGAAGTACAAATTGGTAGTTACAAAATAGTCATAGAGATGTAAAGTACACCATAGCGAATAATCAATAATATTGTAATTTATTATAGTTAGCAATAGTGTAATAACTATGTGTGGTGCCAGGTGGGTACTAGACTTAGCAGGGGAAATCACTTTATCTACACTAATAAAAGAGAAAGATGCAAATTAACCATCACTCCACCACTCCACTACACCCACCAGCCAATCAGGAGCGAGTATGCAAATTAACTCAACTAAGATGGCAGCGGCCACAGAGCTGGAGTGAGCAGGAGGTTTGGGTTGCCCCTGGCGATGGAGGAAGCCAAGCTTCCCACCTGCCCTGGCCAGCCCTGGGCTCCGCTCAAGGCTACAAAGTTTCAATTATAGAAGATAAATAAATCCCAGATACTTGCTTCCAGCCGGCCCTGGCCTCCGCTCAAGGAGGTACTGAAAAAAAAAAAGAAAAGAAAAAAAGGAGAGGCTGGGAGTTTGGGTCACCAGGGGGCGTGGCCAGCCTGAAAACGGCCATCAGCCCCTCACCCAGGCTGGCCAGGCAGCCCAGTGGGACCCCAACCCTGATCTGGATCACCCTTCAGGACAAACCAGCTGGCCCCGACCCATGCACCAGGCCTCTATCCTATATAATAAAAAGTGTATTATGCAAATTGACCCTAACAGCAGAATGACTGGGAATGACTGGTCACTATGACACACACCGACCACCAGGGGGCAGACGCTCAATGCAGGAGCTGCCCCCTGGTGGTCAGTGTACTCCCACAGGGGAAGCTCTGCTCAGCCACAAGCCAGGCTGATGGCTGCCAGCACAGCGGTGGTGGTGGGAGCTTCTCCTGCCTCCTCAGCAGCACTAAGGATGTCCAACTGCAGCTTCGACCTGCTCCCCGCTGGCAAGTGGACATCCCCGAGGGCTCCTGAGGGATGTCTGACTACCAGCTTAGGCCCAATCCCCCAGGTAGTGGGCCTAAGCCAGCAGGTGGACATCACCCGAGGGGTCCCAGACTGCGAGAGGGCACAGGCCGAGCTGAGGGCCCTCCCCTACCCCCAAGAGTGCACAAATTTTTGTTCACCGGGCCTCTAGTAAATTATATAAATCCACTATGCTGTATATGTGATACTAACATAAAATAATATGTTGTAATGGAAAAATAAAAATGTAATAAAAATCATCTCTAGCTTCATAAAAAAGAAAGAATTATGGGTGGTAATTCCCTGAATGATACACACTTCTAAAATCATTTATTGAACCATGCAGATATTTCCTGTCAGTCCTGTGGCCTGGGAAAGGTTCTATTTCTCATTTCATGGGCTTAATTTCATTGAAGACACTGAAAATATTCTGAGCATGAAGTGGTGCAGTCAAATCATTCCTTGATTCACACCAGGAATTACACCTCACTTCTTCCTTTTGTGAAGGCATGTGTGTATACACTCCCCTTTGCTGGAAGATAGATTACAGCAGCGGTTCTCAACCTGTGGGTCGCGACCCCTTTGGGGGTCAAAAGATCCTTTCACAGGGGTCACCTAAGACCATCGGGAAACACATATATAATTACATATTGTTTTTGTGATTAATCACTATGCTTTAATTATGTTCACTTTGTAACCATGAAAATACATCCTGCATATCAGATATTTACATTACGATTCATTACAGTAGCAAAATCACAGTTATGAAGGAGCAACAAAAATAATTTTATGGTTGGGGGTCACCACAACATGAGGAACTGTATTAAAGGGTCGCGGCATTAGGAAGGTTGAGAACCACTGGATTATAGAGACGCAATTTTCTCACTAAGTGTATGGGGGAAAACTAGAATGACTGAACTTCCAACTAACCTAATTTTACGAATTGTAATCTGCAGTCCACTAAAAATGGGCTTCAGAATATAGGAAAAATGATTCAGAAGCCAACAGGAGAAGATGTATTCTGAACTATGAGCTTTGCTTTATATCACATAGATATTCTAAGATATAATAAATATAAATTTAATAAATAAGTATACTCATACTCTTATTTATAGTTTTTTCCTCTGGGAATGTTTTTAATAAATTAATTTTCTAAAATTTGTGCCTCTGAACTAATTTAGCTGTTGTCCAAATATTCTTAAACTACACAATGAAGATGTATTAACTTTGGTCATGGTGACCCCATCATGCGCAGCTAAAGTACTAAGTGATCTCCAACCACTCCTAGAATATCAACCTTTATAATAAGTGAAAAAGGAAGAAAAACATGAAATCATTTTTAAAATCTACCTCTATCAGTCACTTCCCTATATTTATTATTATTATTTTGTTTGGTTTGGGACTCAGGTACAAAGAGTTGGAGTGATCATACTCCTAATTCCATAGTACATCACCACCAGCAGTGCTTGCAGAGCCTATCAGAACTGCTCTCTCAGTTTAACCTCCCACCAATAGTAGAAGAGAGTTGCCTTCTGCCCACACCTTCACCGTCACTTGGGATTAGGCAGCTCTCTATATTTGTGAACTAAGAGGAGAGTAATTCTTACCTGAAACTAAGGTGATGGACCTTGACCCTGAATAATTTATGGCGCATGGAATGTGATCAATTAAGATGAGGAAGCTTTTTAATACTCCATTGAAAAGATTTTTATATCATATTCTTCTATTACATATAGAGAAAATGGAATTTATATATTTCCTAGAAAACATGTACCTTTCATTATTTGGTCAAATCTCTTTGTTTGGTATATATCTGAAGACTCGTTGCCAAATGAGTAATTTTTTCCTTTTTAAAAAAAATTTCGCCAGAACCGGTTTGGCTCAGTGGATAGAGCGTCAGCCTGCTGACTGAAAGGTCCCAGGTTCAATTCCGGTCAAGGGCATGTACCTGGGTTGCGGGCACATCCCCAGTGGGAAGTGTGCAGGAGGCAGCTGATCGATGTTCCTCTCTCATCGATGTTTCTAACTCTCTATCTCTCTCCCTTCCTCTCTGTAAAAAATCAATAAAATATATTTTTAAAAAAATAAAAAATAAAAAAATAAAAAAAATTTCAAGTAGTATAAAGCAGAGATAAGCTGAATTAATGGGCATGAATCTATTATTTGAAAATTCTAGTAGTAATGTAATAGAAAAGAAAAGTAAACCATGTTCATATAATGAAAGTCTTTTCTTTCCCCAAATTATTCTGGTCTTGAAGGCAAAAGAAAAAGAAGAAAATTATTTTATTTTAAATATTAAACATGAGTAGCAGGTGGTTTTAACTGCCAACTCAAAAAATAATGGCAGATTACATGACAGCCACTGTATGGCAAGTCATTAGGAAAAATACTTTGCAAAGAGTCATAAAGATAATTACTTAGTAATGAATAGAAACAACTATGCCAAATGACTTATATAATTGGCTTGACATTTGAAACCAAGACTCTAAAGAAAGAACTTCAAATCACTTTGTGATTATGATAGAATTTAGGTTTCTGAAGTAATTTAGCTAAAAATTATTAGAAGTGTCTAATGGTTATAGTACATAACGAAGTTGGGCTTTATGTTTTTATGAATGAAGATGGACAAAATAATGGATCTGGTGCCAAGAATGGTCTACTGTATAAATATGATCAGCTTTTCGAAGAGAGCCAACTGAAATCTTGTTATATTATTTGACCCATGACATTTAGCAAAACCTGTCTCATGGTATAGGGAGGAAAACACCTCAAATTCCTTCTCTCAGATCCCTATAGATTGATGATGATCTAAAGATTTTTAGGAAGGGATGGCTAATGTATAAAGCTGGAATTTCCAGTATTCTACAGAATGTTTCAGAAAAAAAAGAAAGCTAGAGTAAGAATTGTAATGGGCTGGGTTTTGTTATGCCAATGGACAAATTTTATTTGGAACTGGGGTCAAAATGCAATATCTAAGTTGAGGAATCCTCCAGCTGGGCAGGAACTATCTCTTTCTACTTTTTTCTTTTAATTGTATTTTTCAGATACAGTTTACTTTCAATATTATTTTGTATTAGCTTCATATGTGCAGCATAGGGGTTGGACAATCAAATCCTTTATATAGTGTTTGCCCCAATATTTTCAGTACCCACCTGGCATCATACATAGTTATATAATATTTTGACTATATTCCCTATGCTGTATTTTACATCTCCATGAGTATTTTGTAACTACTAATTTGTACTTCTTCATCCCTTCACCTCTTTCTCGCACTCCTCCAACCTCACCTCCTCTCTTGAAACCATTAGTCTGTTATCTGTGTCTATGAGTCAGTTTGAATTTTATTTGTTCACTTATTTTGTTCTTTAAATTCCGCATATAAGTGAAATCATATTTGTCTTTCTCTGACTAATTTATTTCACTGAGCATAATACCCTCTAGGTCTGTCCATACTGGTGCAAATTATAAGATTTAATTCTTTTTTATGGCGGAGTAACACCCCATTGTATATATGTACAATCAGTTTTTTACCCGCTCATCTATTGATGGGCACTTGGGTTGCTTCCATATCTTTGCTATTGTAAATAATGTAGCCATGAACAGAGATGCATATATTCTTTTGAATTAATATTTTGGGCTTTTCTGGATACATCCCTAGAAGTGGAATTGCTGGGTCATAAGGCAGTTCTATTTCTAATTTTTTTAGGGACCACCACATTGTTTTCCATAGTGGTTGCATCAATCTGCATTTCCACCAACAGAGCATGAGGATGTCCTGTTCTCCACATTCTCACCAACAGTTGTAATTTGTGAGTTTATGGAAGACTGACATTCTGAAAGTTGTGAGGTGATATCTCATTGTGGTTTTATTTTTTTTATTTTTATTTTTTAAAATATATTTTATTGATTTTTTACAGAGAGGAAGGAAGAGAGATAGAGAGTTAGAAACATCGATGAGAGAGAAACATCGATCAGCTGCCTCCTGCACATCTCCCACTGGGGATGTGCCCACAACCCAGGTACATGCTCTTGACCAGAATAGAACCCAGGACCCTTCAGTCCACAGGCCGATGCTCTATCCACTGAACCAAACCGGTTTTGGCATTGTGGTTTTAATATGCATTTCTCTAGCAATTAGTGACATTGAGCATCTTTTTATATGTCGATCAGCCATCTGCATATCCTCTTTGGAGAAGTGTCTATTAATCTACTGTGTTGAGTGGTATGGTTCTTTATAAATTTTGAATATTAACCCCTTACCAGATTATCACTGGAGAATATTTACCCATTCAGTAAGTTGTATTTTCATTTTGTTAATGGTTTCCTTTGCTGTGCAAAACTATTTAGTTTGATGTAGTCCCTTTTATTTATTTTTTCTTTTGTTTCCCTTGCCTGAGGAGATACATCAGAAAAGATATTGCTAAGAGAAATGTCAGAAATTTAACTGCCTTTGTTTTCTTCTAGGAGCTTTATGGTTGGATACCCTTGTAATAATCTAGTTGTTATTTAACAGGAAAGGAATAAAGGGAAGACTAAACCATATAGGCAAGCCATTTAGATAGCTTTGCGAGAAAGCTGTAGATTAACAGTCTCCAGGTCTGTTCCCCACCGATGGATGGGCAAAGGGACAGGACAAAGACTGCTGGGACACGTGGCCAGTAAGGTGTGAGTGACATGGGAAGGTGATTACCGTCAGTCACACCTGGGAGTGAGTCAATGGCTGGAATAGGCATGGCCACCCCAAGGGCGTGAAACCTGAATATTTAAACTCCTAGACAAAGGGAGTTCCCTCTCCTGCCTCTCCTGTGCTCCTGTGACTCTTGTTGAAGGTAATGTGCTCTCCTGCACCCACATGGCTCACGCCATGTAGAACCCACACAATGAGCTAATGGACTTTTACTGGCCTGATGCCCTTGGAATGCAAGCTCTGGGCACTGGCCCTCCTTTTGGCTCTGCTGATCCCCCAGCTGCACCTTTTTCAGGACTGGTTTAAGGGACGTGGGACTTTGCAACCCAAGGGATGTAATTCCACGCAACTATATAAATATCAAGTGGTGATGATACTTTAATACCAAAACTTCACCTTTTCAAAACTTTTTTCTTCTGAAAGCTATCTTGGAGTGGGAGAAGGAGGGAACATATGGTAGGAGAATATAATGAGAGAAGAAGTAAGATAGTCAACATAAAAATCCACTGGGAACCCAATGAAGACCCTTTATAGCTTCACTATTTGTTGTTACTAATCTTTCTTATGAAATGAGTGGTGCTACAAATAAAAAGTTTTATTTGGATTCAGAATCATTTGTTTAGCCTGAAATCAAGATGCAACAATTCCTCACCTATGGCAGCCACCAGTATATGTCACAAAACCAATCAATTTATGCCCAAGGGGTGATAATAAGTTTAGACAAAAGAAAGTCAAAGGTGACTTTCAGAATTCTTACAATAAATTCACTAAATGGTTGTGTCCCCTAAAATCCACACGTTGAAATCCTAATAATCTAATGTGATAGTGTTAGGAGCTGGGGTCTTTGGGAGGTGATTATGTCATGAGGTGGAGCCTTCATGAATAGGATTAGTTTCCCATAGAAGAGCTCCCATAGAACCCCAAGCCCGTCTGCCATGGGAAGACACAATGACAGGTCCACTGCCTAGAAGATGCCCCTCACCAGACCATGCTGGCACCCTGACCTGGACTTACTACCTCCATAACTGTGAGAAATAAATTTCTGTTTCTTATGAGCTGCCCATAGATGGTATTTTGTTATAGCAGCCCTACTGGACTAAGACCCTGAGATTCTGTATTGGTGGGAATATTGTTCAGTGCACTGAAAAGTAATTAAGGATGGGTAGAACTCTGGACTTGTGGAAAAAGTCATTATAGTTATCAAGAACACTTTATTAAGAACTTGATTTTGCAATACACTGTCCTAAAAAGAAAAAGTCAATGTTCTCTCATTTGTAATCTGGCACATGCACATGAGTAAAGGAGTGGCAGGGCATCTCAGTTAAATATTGAACAATACATTATTGATAGTGTCATATTTATCTTGTATGTGATCAGAATATAGCATTTCAGGGAATAGAAAAAGCACAAGAACCATTGCTATTCATGCCTTTTGACTCAACAAGTTTACTACTAGAAATCTTTTCCCCAAATTCTATATATGTATAAATATATATGCTCAAGAATGTATACTATAGTACTATATATAAGAGCAAAAAAGAAAGCATATAAAATGTCTATTAGCCCTAACCAGTTTGGCTCAATGGATAGAGCGTCGGCCTGCGGACTCAAGGATCTCAGGTTCGATTCCGGCCAAGGGCATGTACCTGGGTTGTGGGCACATACCCAGTAGGGAGTGTGCAGGAGGCAGCTGATTGATGTTTCTCTCTCATCGATGTTTCTAACTCTCTATCCCTCTCCCTTCCTCTCTGTAAAAAAATCAATAAAATATATTTTAAAATAATAATAAATAAATAAAATGTCTGTTAATTTTAGAATGCCCAAGTGATACATCTGAATTTTGGAATATTAAAAATCCATTTAAATATATATGTACATACATAAGTATATTTATGAGTATACATATACAGATATATATATACACTCACACATATATGTATATGTATATGTATATGTATATATATATGCACACTTACATAGTCTTGAACATAAATATGGTAATATACCCTAGATATTTTAAAATAAAAATGATTTAAAATAATTTACTATGACTCCATTTATATTATTAAAAGATACCCATGTATGTACATAGAAGAATTTTAATGCAGCCCTAGCTGGCATGGCATGGGTCAGTGGTTAGAGAGTTGGCCTGCAGACCAAAGGGTCCAGGGTTCAATTCCCAGTCAAGGGCACGTACCTGGGTTGCAGGTTCATTTCCTGGCCTCCACCTGGGTGCATTCAGGAGGCAATCAATCAATGTGTTTCTCTCTTTCTCACCCTCCTACCCCCTGTCTCTCTCCCTCTCTTCCACTATCTCCAAAAATTCGATGGAAAAAATATCCTTGGGTGAGGGTTAACAAAACAAAACAAACAAAAAAGAATTTGAAGCATAGAATGGGCCCTAGAAGAATGCACACCCCTTGTTGGTAGTGATTATGTCTGGGAGGGCTATGTGGAAATGGTGAGGGCTCAGAGAGGCAATATGGAGCAGTGGTTAAGAGTATAGGCTTTGGTGCCAGACATCCTAAGTTTGAATCCTGACCACTTATTGTATGTCTTCTCTGGATCCTTCAGTTTCCTCATCTAGAAAGTGTATGTGTGCATGTGAACATTGCTTAGAATAGACTTGACACATAATTAATATTATATAAATTAGCAAGCACAAAGCACACATTCGTGAGTATTATTAAGGGAAAATTTTAGTTTTTCCTCCTCCACAACTACTATTTTACTTAATTCTTGTGCAGTATACCAGTGCATTATTTTATAATCAAAAATGAAGAAGACTAAGTCCAGAAATTTTGATATTATTGCTCTAATGATGAGGAAATTGTGTAAAAACATCAGGGGCATTGAATTCCAAGATCTGCTTATTCACTGCTACATTAAATACAGTACTCAAAGTAAATAATTACCCCCTCTACTATCTTAAGGGCAGGAAATTATTGTTCTTTCCCCTTAATGAATCCCACAGCGCTGTGTACACAGCGGGTGTGCACTAAATGTTTGCTGATAATGATAACGGCAAGGATGCTGACAGCTGTGACACACTATAAAGCTTAATTTAGAAGCCATTAAGAAAATGTAGCACAAACTACGGTCCTTCTGCATTTTGTCAGCATGGAAAAGATAATCTAACATCCAAATCCTGTTAGATTATTAATAAAGCAATTCAATGCACATTGTTCTATTGATTGCTTTTGGTACCATCCTGAGTTTTTCTCATTAGCATGACCTAATTATTATTTCAGATGATTCAGAGGGCACAGCAAGGTCCATTTCTATAGCGTTAGTATCAGATGTTGGTCTCCTATAATCACTTTCTAAGTTAAAGGCAAAAAGTGGATGTTTTCAGCTAAATTATATTTCATCCCTGCAGCAAGATTTACAGTAGTGTAATTGTTTCCCATTTTCTTAAATTGCAAGGGTGCTTTGTTTTTAGAATGACATACTCCTTTTCTGTGTGTTTAAGTAATCCATGAATAGAGAGAATGAATTGGTTGGAAAAATGATGATGCCTCTTCATCCCGGTTCCATCCCAATTTTGTTTTGTGTTTTTTTTGGGGGGGAGGGGGGCATAAAAACTATTTATTTATAGGTTACATTATCTCTCTTTTGCAAGCATTAAAGCAGGGGTCCTCAAACTTTTTAAACAGGGGGCCAGATCACTGTCCCTCAGACCGTTGGAGTGCCAGACTATAGTTTAAAAAAAAACTACGAACAAATTCCCATGCACACTGCACAAAACGGGAACAAATACAATATTTGTATTTGCATGTGGCCCGCGGGCCATAGTTTGAGGACCCCTGCATTAAAACATTGATAATATATCAATGACAATTATATTCCTCCTATCAGAAAATTTTGAAATTAATCTTTAATGTTGGGTCTCTGTCTCCTTGAGGCTGATATGATGATGACTGCAGAGATAAAAAGAGACTTCACATGGAAGATACATTGCAGGGAATAAGAGCCATGACTAGGGGGTGTGGGCAACTTGTCAATGGGAGAATCTTCCTCCATAGACATCCAGTCAGGAAAGAGAAGGTAGTTATCTGAACAGGGAAATTTTATTTTATTTTTTTATTTATTTTTTTTTAATTTTTCGCTAGAAGTATTACAAAGGGTATTACATAAGTGTCCTTCCCCCCCCCCCCCCCCCGCCCTTAACAAGCCCCTGCCCTCCCTTACCCCCCAGTGTCTTATGTCCATTAGTTATGGTTATATGGATGCATACAAGTCCTTCGGTTGATCTCTTACTCCCCTCCCTCCAGTCCCCCAACCCTCCCTGGTCTTCCCACTGCAGTCCGACAATCAGTTTGAGGCAGCTCTGCCTCTGTATCTATTATTGTTCAAAAGTTTGTAATGGTCTTAATTATCCATGAAAGAGTGAGATCATGTAGTATTTTTCCTTCATTGACTGGCTTGTTTCACTTAGCATAATGCTCTCCAGTTCCATCCATGCTGTTGCAAATGGTAAGAGTTCCTTCTTTTTAACAGCAGCATAATATTCCATCGTGTAGATGTACCACAGTTTTCTAATCCATTCATCTACTGATGGGCACTTAGGCTGTTTCCAGATCTTAGCTATGGTGAATTGTGCTGCTATGAACATCAGGGTGCATATATCCTTTCTGATTGGTGTTTCTGGTTTCTTGGGATATATTCCTAGAAGTGGGATCACAGGGTCAAATGGGAGTTCCATTTCCAATTTTTTGAGGAACCTCCATACTGCCTTCCATAGTGGCTGCACCAGTCTGCATTCCCACCAACAGTGCACAAGTTGAACAGGGAAATTTTAATATAAAGATTGTGAACTAACACAGGATATTAACTTCCTAGAGAATTCTAAAGATTCTAGGAATAGCAGGCATAGGGAGCAGCGATCACTCCAGGACGGTGGCAGAAAACCCAGAAAAGGAACAACCTCGGAAGATAGAGCCCTACCCACTCCTGAGAGTCAGACCTTATTAGAGAGAGTGCAGATGTGGCCCTGTAGATGGTGAGGAGTTTTCTGAGGTGCCCCAGGGTTGGCCTGGCAGCTGCCTGCGAGACTCACCGGGAAGCTGCTACTGGCACATGAATGAGACTCACTGGAAAGTCAGCGGGGATGCCATCAAAGGCTGACAACTCACTAGAAAGCGACTTACTGGGGAAAAGGCAAGCTCTTCAAAGAAGCCATCATCTGGGAGTGCCCATGAACCTCACTAGAAAGGCAAGCAGTGGGGTGTTTTCCCAACTCAGAGACAGCCATTGGCTAGGGTGGTGGCGAGGTTCACTGAGGGGTGAGTGCCACTTGCAGCCGCACACTAAGTTATCCAGAAGGAAAAACCACACCATGCCCAGGACAAGAAGCCCCTTCTTCCTGCTGTGCCCACGCAGTACTCTCTATTTGCCATACTGATTGTATGCTTGCTGGCAAAGAAACATTGACAAGGTTCAGTTTCAGTATCACACAGCAGGGAAAAGAAGGGCGAATTTAGAGTTCAGAGGCAATAAATTGATCACTGGTACAATAGCCAAGTTGGGAATATTAGAATACAGTTTTATTAAAGAACTTCCTAGAAAGGTCCTTCCTAATTTCTTGACCCTTCATTCATTAATTTATTAACTCAATCAATAAATATTTATAAATTACCTACCATATGACAGGTGCTACGCTATGGACTAAGGATATAATGATAAATAAGAAATATGGTTCTTGGACTTCATCTCTGATCACTGTTCCATCAATGGATGGATGAAGAAAAAGTGGTGCATATAGACAAGGGAATATGATTCAGACATAAAAAGGAATAAAATATTGCCATCGGCAACAACATAGACGGACCTAGGAGATATTATGCCAAGTGAAATAAGTCACAGAATGACAAATACCATATGATTTCACATATATGTAGAATCTAAAAAAAAATATATAGTCTTGAACATAAATATGGTAATATACCCTAGATATTTTAAAATAAAAATGATTTAAAATAGTTTACTATCAATGATAGTATGATTCCATTCATATTATTAAAAGATACCCATGTATGTACATACAAGAATGTTAATGCAGCCCTGGCTTGCATGGCATGGATCAGTGGTTAGAGAGTTGGCCTGCAGACCAAAGGGTCCAGGGTTCAATTCCCTGTCAAGGAAATTAAATAACGTGCCCTGATAATTAAGCCATTAATTCAACAAATTTGTAGATACAGAAAACATTTTTTAACATATTTTATTGATTTTTTACAGAGAGGAAGGGAGAGGGATAGAGAGAAACATCGATGAGAGAGAAACATCAATCAGCTGCCTCCTGCACACCCCCCACTGAGGATGTCCCAGCAACCAAGGTACATGCCCTTGACCGGAATCGAACCTGGGACCCTTCAATCTGCAGGCCAATGCTCTATCCACTGAGCCAAACCGGTTAGGGCCAGAAAACACTTTGATGGTTGTCAGAAGGTAGGAGAAAGGATTAAGATATGCAAATTGCCAGTTACAAAAATAATCACAGGGATATAAAGTACAGTATAGGTAATATAGTCAATAATATTGTAATAACTAAGCATTGTGTTAAACTTATCCATGTCTACATTCACATGAATTTATATTTTTCTGGCCAAGGTCTTCTCAGAACAGCTCTTGGAGGGTTCAATTTCCCTTAGGCTTTAAACCTACACAGCTTCCTGCCCCCGCCTTGAGTAGATTGTCCTCTCTCTTTTTCTCCTTATCAGTTAAGATGCTTTGGCTGTGTGTATTAGAAAACGCAATTTAAATGACTTAAGTAATGCTGGAAAATTATTATAGTACATAACGAGAAGTTTCTAAGTAGGACAGTTCCAGTACTGACTAATGTAGCAATTTTTCAATCCATGTTCTTTCCATCTTCACACCCCAACTGCTTCAAAGTCTTGGCTTTGCTCCAAGCATTATGTGCACATATGGCCACATCCAGTGTGTGTGTAAGACACTCCTTCAAGAGGTGAATCTCATAAGACAGCCTAACACACCTACAGCAATGGAGAGAATACAAAACACTACAAACAATCCAAAAGGAAAGAAATGACCTCAGTATGAACCAAGAGGGGGAGAACCTAGAAAAAGAGCCTTTCATACTCCCTGGTTTTTCCGTTTTACAACTTGAGCAATACTGGAGGCTTTTTCTCCTCGCGGGGAGTCAGTTGTCAGAATGGCAAAGGAAGGAAGAAGAGAGAAGAAAGGACTAGGAAGGAAAGAGGAAGATAAACACCCTACTGTTCCCTCAGGCCATAGCTTCAAATATCAGGGATCTCATTAAAAATACATACTTGGAGAATGCTGCTGCAAGTGGCTAAAGGACCATAAGTTAAAAAACAGTGTCCTAGTGGTTATATGCAATACAGGACTGATACTTGTAGATATACAGTAAGAACTTAGAATTGTATGAGCTACGTTGATTTGGGTTTAAGGAAGAAGCAGAACTTGAACTTAAAGAGTGGGAGAGAGCACTGCATTAATATAGGAATGAGCCCTGGCTGGTTTGGCCCTGCAGACTCAAGGGTCCCGGGTTCGATTCCAGTTGGGGGCATGTGCCTTGGTTGCTGGCGCATGCCCAGTTGGGAGTGTGCGGGAGGCAGCTGATTGATGTTTCTCTCTCATCGATGTTTCTGGCTCTCTGTTCCTCTCCCTTCCTCTCTGTAAAAAAATCAATAAAATATAAAAAATATATATATATAGGAATGAGTATGGAGTGCTCCTGCAGCAGAACACTACACCTGTATGGCCCCTTTCCCAGCCCAGCAGCCTCTTTGAGATAAAAGCAGGAATTGAGGTGGACACAGTAGGCATGAAAAGAATGAGATAATTTGAAGATACATAGTATTTTAACTATATATTTTTATTGTTGATGGTATTACAGATGTCTCCACTTTTCTCCCACTTTACCGCCCCCTTCCCAGCCCCTACACACCCCTCCAGGTCTTCACCCCTTATTGCCTGTGTCCAAGGGCTATGCATATAAGTATATAAGTTCTTTGGTTAATTTCTTCTCGACTCCCCAAGCCCCACACTGAGGTATGTCAGTCTGTTCCATACCTCCATGCTTCAGGTCTTATTTTATTGGTAAATTCATTTTGTTCATTAGATTCCCCAAATAAGTGAGGTCATGTGATATTTGTCTTTCTCAGATTGGTTTATTTCACTTAGCATCATATTTTCCAGGTCTATCCCTGATGCCCCAAAGGGTAAGAGATCTAGACTTTTTTATTTGGCCTTTTTAAAAGTAGAGAACTTGAGAGGAAGAGAGCTTACTATACATGAGTAGGGGCAGTGGTGGAGGATGAGTTAATTATTGGATGTGTTACATTGAGGTGACAGTGGAGCATCCAAGTGGGCATGAATGGATGTGTCTTAAATTCATGGACCTTAGCAATTAGGGGAAGCCAGGTCTGCATGGAGGCCTGGTGGGATGGCCCCATAGAGATACATGAGGCCTTCTGGAAAGTCAGTCTAAGGCAGTGGTTCTCAACCTTCTGGCCCTTTAAATACAGTTCCTCATGTTGTGACCCAATCATAAAATTATTTTCATTGCTACTTCATAACTGTAATGTTGCTACTGTTATGAATCATAATGTAAATATCTAATATGCAGGATGGTCTTAGGCGACCCCTGTGAAAGGGTCGTTTGGCTGCCAAAGGGGTCACAACCCACAGGTTGAGAACTGCTGGTCTAAGGTAAAGAGAGTTCCACAATGTTTGTTGGAGAACTGATCCAAAAAGGAGAGATGAATTTTGAGCACTGCATGGCTTATAACTCAGATTATCCTCCAGTTCATCTCAGGAACCCACCCAATGTTTTTGGGTAACAGCCCTTCAAAAAACAGAATGAACAAAAACTAACTGTGCTTCCCCTCTGTAATCCCCCTCTGACACTGAGAGTAGAAGGCATGGGTAGCAGAAGGCACTAGAGGCATGAATGACATTCATTGTTATGAAAATATATCAACCACAATGTTGGGGTATTTAGTTAGGGTTCCCTGCTCTAGAGAGCTGTGGCCTGGACCTGAGCTACCAGGAGAACTGGTGGAGTCTATAATGGGCATTTGAGGATAGTGGCCATTTTGATGATTATCATGCAAAGGGACTGAGAAACACATCTCACTAGTGCCAATTGTGTAAATATGTAAGAGCAAACTATCAAACAGTAAACCATTAGAGCACATGTGATCCCCTCAGCCACCAAGGTCCCAAATAGAGCTGTACTTAGGCCAGGTAGGATTGAGTGAATACCATGACAAAGGCTCATGGAGGAGCCGACCCCAGTAATGCATACATATTTATAGGAGCAGGACATATCTACACCAATAGGTAAAACAGAAGTTTTCTGACTCCCCCAAAATGGCTTATTAGAAAAAGAAAGTCTCTGGATTTCATTCGCTGGTATCAGCCTGTTTCTGAGTTGAGCTAACTCAAGCCTGCTAAGCCAACTCTTTTCCAGGCTATTGGCACAGGAGAGGAAACGAGGCCCCAGAGCTCTCCGGGTTCTTCTCTTTTTAATGCTATCGATGAAAGACACACTCTGCAAACCTTAGCACAAAGCGGGGAAATCACTGGTGCTGCATGCAGACCAGACGCAGGAGTGGAAGAATGATACCTTAGGAGTAGGCAGACTTCAAAATTGTTTATTAAAGAAGGGCTTAGATGCATTGTTAATGCTGTAGAAACTCCTAGAACTATCTGGAAAGAAAATATAAGGTATATTGGGGGGGGGGGGGGTATTTTTAAAGCATGTAGTAGAGGAGCCAGAGAAATACTCTTTTGTGACTCAGAAACATTTAGCCTGGAGAAAATGAATTATCTATAAATATACATAGACTAGAGGCCCGGTGCACAACATCCATGCACTGGGGGGGGGGGGGGGGGTACTCCTCAGCTGGGCCTGCACCCTCTTGCATTCTGGGACCTTTCAGGGGGTGTCCACCTGCTGGCAGTTGGACATCCTTAGCAGGACATCCTTAGTGCTGCCATAGAGACCGGAGAGGCTCCTGCCACTGCTGCTGCACTCGTCAACCGTGAGTCCGGCTTCTGGCTGAGTGGTGCTCCCCCTGCGGGAGTGCACTGACCACCAGGGGGCAGCTCCTGTGTTGAGCGTCTGCCCCCTGGTAGTCAGTGCATATCATAGTGACTGGTCATTGCACCGTTCGGTCGATTTGCATATTAGCCTTTCATTATATAGGATTATACAAAGATAAGCCATTAATCCAACAAAATGGATTATACACAACACACACACACACACACACACACACACACATGAATTAATCATAATTTACATGTCAGGAAATGTAAACCTGACATAATTTTGCATAAAGTAGGTAATATCTTGACCATAAAAAGGGTCAGTATTTTAGTTTGATTTTAAGAGAGAAACTTCAGATACCATGGAAACATATTTACTGACCTAGTTTTGTTTCCGCACTGAGCTGGAAAGAAGGAGTAAGTGTGGAAAATAAAAATCAGTAAGAAGAGAGGAGAGACTGACTCATTTCTGTTTCTTTCCATTATTGTTTCTGTTTTACTCCACCTCAAGCTCTATATCAGTGGTTCTCAACCTTCCTAATGCTGTGACCCTTTAATACAGTTCCTCATGTTGTGGTGACCCCCAACCATAAAATTATTTTTGTTACTACTTCATAACTGTAATTTTGCTACTGTTATGAATGGTCATGTAAATATCTGATATGCAGGATGTATTTTCATTGTTACAAATTGAACATAATCAAAGCATAGTGATTAATGACAAAAACAATATGTAATTATATATGTGTTTTCCGATGGTCTTAGGCGACCCCTGTGAAAGGGTCATTCGACTCCCAAAGGGGTCGCGACCCACAGGTTGAGAACCGCTGCACCAAGGGAATGTGAGCAGCAGAAATATGTGCATTTCCATGGTATTTCCTTACCTTCCTCTCTTTGCTTCTTTCCTTACCTACTGCATGTGGGGACAACGGAAGTAGCCACATCCTAGAGACGGAAGCCACATGTGGAGGAGGGCAAAGATGAACATCACATCTGTCCCTGGGGGACCTCAAGAAGCAAGAAATGTTACATAAAAAACATCAAACATCTATTTTATTTAAGCTCCTTTATTTTTAGGTCTCTGTTATAGCAACTTAACTTGTACCCTATGTAAAAATATCAAACTATTGAGAATAGCCAACCTATTTCATTTCACTGTATGAATAGAAGCACACAATTCTGAAGTCTTTAGCATGTATTTTTCAACTAATTCACCTTACTCCTACATCTCTTTATGTTCACTTTGCTGTGCCAAATTTCAATCACTACTTGGATATCTAGCGGGTTTCTCGGTGAATACTTAAATCTGGCTGACATGTATTTTTAGTTCATTAGGTGTTAATATGTGTTTCTGATTATTTTCTAGCACAATATTTTTCAAGCCACTACACTTATAGGAATAAGCCCCAAAGACACCAAATTTCACACATCACATTAAATCTATATGTCCTGCGGAACAGAATGATTACATTAAATTAAGTTTCTGTCTTTCCAGCTGATATCCAGTGATTCCCATCATGAAAAGGCTGTGTCGACCATCATCAAAAGAAATCCCTCAGTCCACAGACTTCTAGTTTTTGCCTAGTTTGGTAGAAATAAAACAAGTGCAGTTTTTGCAACGAAACTAAGATGCTAAGGAATGTTTGTAACAATTTCCCTGTGCAAAGCCATGATTAATTAGTGTGCTCTATTTTACCATCTCCCTTTTCATGGTACTAAGGGATTTTTAGCTTTCATAGCATATGGTTAGAAAAGTATTATATTTCCTGAAGCTTTGGGGAATATTTGCCATCATTAAATGTTGAAGATTATGGATCATGTCTCTTTGCATTAGAAAAACCCGTCAAGAAGTTAGCTGTTTATCTAGTGAGATTTAAGGGCACAAAAATTTTCACTGCTGTAAAATTTCTCCTTCTTGTCATAGTGAGCCACACTCTCATTGTTAATGTCCCACATTTTTGTTAGAGTATTGCCTTCAGAAATCCCTCTTCAAAATGTGATCATAACATCTTCGATAGATAATATATAACATGTTTGTTTGTTGACAAAGATGAATTTTTAAGATTAACTACATATAGTCAGATGGCATGAGGTTTGGGATCATAAGACAGACACATTTTTGTATTAGGGAATAACAACAACACGTCGAAAAATTCTATAAGGAATGCTTTCATGGATATTGAGTCATTTAAGAAGCACTGAAATGTATCAGATTGTGAGGACATTTATTTTATTTTATTTTTCAGCTACAGTTGACATACAATATTATTTTGTATTGGTTTCAGGTATACAACACAGAGATTAGGTAATCATATACTTTACAAAGTGATCCCCCTGATAGTTTAAGTACCCACCTGGCACCATACATAGTAATTTCAATGTATTGACTATATTCCCTATGCTGTACTTTACATTCCCATGACTATTTTGTAACTATCAATTTTTACTTCTTAACCCCATCACGTATTCCTCGCTGAATCCTAAACCCTGTGCCCTCTGGCAATCATTTGTATGTTCTCGTATCCATGAGTCAGCTTCTGTGTGTTTGTTTTGTTCTTTAGATTCCACTTACGAGTAAAATCATATGGTATTTGTCTTCCTCTGGCACACTTATTTCACTTAGCATAATACCCTCTAATTACATCCATGTTGTCACAAATGGTATGATTTCAACCTTATTTTTTATAGCTGAGTAATAGTCCATTGAATAAATATACCACCACATTTTTATCCACTTGTCTATTGATGGGCAGTTGGGGTGTTTCCATCTCTTGGCTATCTATATATATAAAAGCCTAAGCAATCGAACAACCGACTGCTATGATGTGCACTGACCACGAGGGGGAAGATGCTCAATGCAGGAGCTGCCCCCTGGTGTTCAGTGCACTCCCACAGCCAACCTCCCATGGCCAGCCAACCTCCCACGGTCCCTCCCCCCGGTTGGCCAGCCCCAATCAGCCTGATTAGGGCTGGGCAAGACAGCCCCGATCGGCCAGGAGGGACCCCACCCATGCACTGGACCAAATTCGTGCACTGGACCTCTAGTTGTAAATAATGCTGCAATAAACATATATATTCTTTTGAATTAGTGTTTTGGGTTTCTTCAGATTATACTCAGAAGTGGAATCACTGGGTCATAAGGCAGTTCCATTTTTAATTTTTTGAGGAACCTCCACACTGTTTTCCACTGTGGCTGCGACAATTTTCAATCCCACGAACGGTTCATTAGGATTCCCTTTTCTCCACATTTTCACCAACATTTGTTAGTTGATTTATTGAGATTGCCGTCTGACAGGTGTGAGGTGATATCTCATTGTGGTTTTAATTTGCATCTCTGATGATCAATGGCATTGAGCATTCTTTCATATGTCTATTGGCCATCATGAAGTATTTATTCAGGTCCTCTGCCCACTTTTTAATTGGATTGTTCTGAATTTTTGGTGTTGAGTTCTGTGAGTACTTTATAAATTTTAGATTATAACCCCTTATGTGATTGTACCAGTATTATTGGTGAATATCTCCTTCCACTTCACAAGCTGGCTTTTCGTTTCATAGATGGTTTCCTGTTTAGTTTGATGTAGTGCCATTTGTTTATTGTTTTTAGTTGTTGTTTTTTTCCCTTCTGTTTCCCTTGTCCAAGAAGATATATCAGAAAAAAATATTACTAAGAAAAATGTCAGTTTACTGCCTGTTTTTTTCTAGGAGTTTTATAGGTTTGGGTCTTACATTTAAGTCTTTAATCTAATTTGAGTTTATTCTTGAGAGGACATCTTTTTATTGGCAGAATTTGAAAGGTGTCTAGAGAATATAGTAGTAATGTATTTTCACATACAACTGTTTTAATTATTTTGATGGCTGTATTATATATATGTAGGAAAATGAAGGAAGTAGACCCCCAAACAATTCAGGGGTGGCAGGGCATCTGGCGCCAATTTAAATGGTTTAGCAAAAAATAAAAGCTCTCACTTCCAGACTTGAAACTATCATGTAGGCTCAAAAGAGATTTTAAAAAATATTCAAAAATCAACATTGAAAAAAAGTATGTTAAAGAAAAATCGTAAGTGTTAGTTTATTTATTTATATATATATTTTTATTGATTTCAGAGAGGAAGGAAGAGGGAGAGAGAGAGATAGAAACATCAACAATGAGAGAGAATCATTGATTGGCTGCCTCCTGCACCCCCAACATTGGAGACCTAGCACACAACCCAGGCATGTGCCCTGACCGGGAATTGAACCGTGACCTCCTGGTTCATTGGCTGATGCTCCACTACTGGGCCACGCCGGCAGGTCTTAGTGTTATTTGAATTCACTTGTACTTCTCAAATATAACTTACCACTTCCTGTACATGATACAATCTATGTATGTTGAACTTTGACTCAGTATGAGAAGATTGAGAGTAGAGAATCTATAACTAGATTATCTGAGTTTGAACTCCAATTCTGCCACTTACTACTATCTATGTGATCTGGACAAATTACCTCACCCCTGTTCTTCAGTGCCCTCATTTATAAAATGTAAGAATAAAATGAGTTAACATATATAAAGCACTAAAGTATTGTCGGGTACATATTTATTGATTAATATTAGCTAAATTTATAGAGTCAACTTTGTTCATAAAATGTTTTGTTGTTCTAAATATATTCCAATATACTATTAATAATACAATAGTATTTACAATAAACTAATGTAGTCTAAATCCATGACTACTAATATATTTTTCACAATATGTCACAACTTTTATTTTCCCTACATTAAATATTTGGCTATTTCTCATAGTATTGGTAACACTATTTTCTCCTTTAGGGCTTTAGAGGTGTTAGGTGAGGATCTAGAAAGAGCAACATTTTTCTAGGGAAGAAGTTAAAAACTGGGCTGTGTGCTTTAAGTAATAACACAATTGGGACAGTGCTTCAGAGAGGTTATAGGGGACAGCTTCGACTGTGAAAGCAATACTATTAGCTGCCTGGCATCCTGCTATTTTCTGGGAAAATTGTGTTAATGAAATGCAGTGTCAATTTCTTGGGCTAGTGATTTCTGGTTCATTATCAAAGAAATATAGAAGGTTTCCTGCCCAGAACCCTTATGCCAAGAATTAGATAACCTCCACAAACAAGCTCAGCCATTCCCATGATGTCAGCCCACTGGGCAGTGTTCCGAGGCAGCAGGTCATGGCTGTGCCTTCTTAGCAATATTCCCACAAAGTGGGGGAAAGGTGGGGGGCTGGGGGAGCAATTTTCCTCCCTCTTTCCACAAAATAAAGAAATGAATCACACGGAGTCTGCCTAGCACTGTCAAGGACATTTCTCTAATAAAAGAATCCTTATATAATATATATATTTTTTTCAGTAGAAATAGATTTCTCTGTTTTCTTTCTAGATAATGTTTGTTCTGACTCAGTAATTTAGATCCCAAAGCAGGAGTTTAAAGAGTCAGGTGAGGGGGCCACAGCATTACTCCCTGTGAAGCTGTGCCTTGTTAGAATGTGGATGAAGCTAAAAGAGAAGCAGTGGTGAGAGGAAGAACACGAATGCTTCAAGACTCCATCCTCCCTGAAGCCCTGGCTTATCATACAGAGCTAATGGGCTGGCCATGTCCTCTCTGGTCTCTCTCCTAGATTGTTAAACTTGAAAATTAGCAGGAGGTAATCTCGCAAGAATTCATAGGAACCCAAGCTTGATTTCATGCAGAGAGCAGAGAGAACTTGGGACTTGGTGGGTAGTAAGGATATTCTTCTTACAGTAGTCTAGTGCTATTTCAATTTCTCTCTATCCTTATCTCCATTAAGCTCTTTGCAAAATGATATCTCCCACCATGTTTATTTTTATTTTAATATTTTTATTAATTTCAGAGAGGAAGGAAGAGGGAGAGAGAGAGATAGAAACATCAATGATGAGAGAGAATCATTGATTGGCTGCCTCCTGCATTCCCCCCGCCCCAACCTGGGCATGTGCTCTTGACTAGAATCGAACCTGGGATCCTTCCGTCTGCAGGCGGATGCTCTATCCACTGAGCCCAACTGGCTAGGGTGAGTTTCTGAGGCTGAACAGTAGCCACCAAGTGAGGTCTTCCAAGACAGGCTGGTGCCCTTTCCCAGCAGCATATACTCCTCAGCCCATGTGATTTCCATACACTTGAGACACGTGATGGTATTTCTCTACGATACGTTCATTCTGTTGCACTCTCTACCACTTGGCTTCTTGGTTCCAGACACAGATTTGATTACTGGCTTGTCAAAAGTAATCTATCTGACATTAGTGCCCATTACACTACAAATGGACATTTAAGTGGTCATTTTTGTGGCCATCATATGAGACCACTGTACACATTATGCAATCATTCCAGGTATACTCTTGCCCATACACAATGCATTGAAATCACTTTGGGGTGTGAGAAGACCATGAAAGTGCATATGATTATGTTGGTCCTACCAGGGCTCTGGTCTGGCTGCCTACAAGTGAAAGATGAACAGGACACTGTATGCTGACTCATTTATTTTACTCTGATCATCAAAGAGGCAACCTGCTCAGCAGACAAACACATGAGCCTTTTCAGATGATCAGGAAGCCCTTATGGGAATATAACTGGTTAAATTCCTTGTCGTTATTCTGCTTTGTTTTAAAAAAACAACAATCAAACTTACTCTTATTTATGCTTTACCAAATGTATTTATACTCATGGCAAGTAGGGGAAGCAGGTAAGGTAGATAATATTATTCTCATTTAATCAATGAAGAAAGACGTTCAAAAAGGTTAAATGATTAAACCAAGCTCGACAAAGTCAATACATGATAAAGCTGGAATTTACAACCAGATCCAATGATCTATAAAAATATGATTCATGTATTAGTTTAAACTTTACAATACTGGTTCTTGCATTTTATTGCACTTAAGAATCAGTGGAGACCCTGCCTAGATTTTGAACTAGTCCCAGCTGCTAGCTCCTTCCTCCAAAACAACTGTGGTGAAACAGCAGACAGAAACAAAGCAGGAGTAAAAGAGGAAACATGCGTCTGACCATCCAGCCAAAATCTATGAGAAATGTAAGGGGAAGGAAGGTGCTGGGGTTGGGAGGCTATAGACATGACAATGGTAAGACCGCTTGATAAAAAATTCAGTTACCCACATTTAACAGAAAAAATAATTTTAAGAAAGATAAGACTTATAGAGAACAGAAGTAGGAGTACTGAAATAGGGATAATAGGCATTGCAGAAAAAAGGCAAAAGGCAAGAAGGAAACTTTTGAAAAATAATGAAGGTAAATTTTGGTGAATTAAAGATAGAAAACTTACGATTAAAGGGCCTTAAAGAGAAACAGGAGAAAAAAGGAAAAATCACACATCCAGACATTTTAGTATGAAATTTAAAACATGAAAGAAAATCTAAAAGTTTCTGAGAGAAAGGACAGAAATGTCCTTAAAGGGGATTTGCTGGGTTAGAAAACATATGCATTTGTAATATTAATTGGTATTGGCATGTTGTTCACTTTAAACTCCCACCAACAAAGTATGAGAGCTGTGTGCTTCCCAGCAGCCTCGCCAACACAGTGTATTATCAGGCTTGGAATTCTTGACATTTTGATAAATGGCATTTCAGTGTATTTTTAATTTATAGTGATCTTATTATGAGTGAAGTTTTCTATATGTTCACATGTTTCAAAGCCACTTGAATATCATTTATTTATTTTTTATATATTTTTTCCTTATTGATTAAGGTATTACATATGTGTCCTTATCCCCCCATTGCCCCCCCACCCCCCCCCCCACTCTTGCCCTCACGCCCCTGCTGTCTGTGTCCATTGGTTAGGCTTATATGCATGCATACAAGTCCTTTGGTTGATCTCTCCCCCTTCCCCCCACCCTCCCCGCCTTCCCTTTGAACACCATTTAATACAGACTGTCTACTCAGACCTTTTGCTTACTTTGCCCTTGGGTTTTGCTCTTTACATTTCTTCCCATTTTGTCATTTGTCTTTTGACTTAGCTTCTGGGCAGAAATAGCTGACCTTTGCATAAATAAACATTTGAATAAATAGGTGTATCTTTTATAATTTTTTGAATTTTTGATATTGTAAGAAGGGTCTTACCACCCCAAGGTTAGAATTCCTGGGGAGTTAAAACAAAACCTAAATTCCTAAGGACCTGCCTTGGAATTCCTGCATCTGTAATTCTGACACGAGGCCAAAACCCTGCTTTAGAAATCTCTACTCCAGCCTAACCAAGCTGAATGTTAGACACTCAGCCAGTGGTTCGTGGTGACAGTCACCCAAAGTCACTGGGTAGTAAACCATCACTGAAGATATAACTCTGATTCTCTAACATTATCAATACCCAACAAGTAAAGTTGTGGTCACTCTGAGCACTTACATTCACAAAAGCATAATGTCAAAAGTTATAGAGCTAAGAAATGGAAGTATGTGAATAAGGCTGCCTCCCATGGTCCCACTGCAAGGAGAGCTCTCACTCCATTGCAGCCACTGCTCTTTCTAGATTCTAGGCCGCTGAGCACAGATGGGTTCACAGTGCTCCTCAAGCAATGTAGAGGGAGAACGGATGCTGGCAATTCCAGAAAGATGGAGTTTCTCCTTTGGTTTCCCCTTATTATTCTGTTCTGTACACTCAAATTATCTCCTCACCATTTATTTCATCAATTAGAGATTCACTCATTCATTCATTCATTCATTCATTCACTATAGCAAGTTCCACCCCCTCCCCGCTCTGGTTCAATTTGGTCTTTAGACATCACTTAGGTCAGTGGTTCTCAACCCTGGCTGTACAATCAAGTCACCGAGGGAGCTTTATACAACTCCCAATGCCCGAGCCTTAAGCCAAGCCAATGAATTTAGAATCTCCGGAGGTGGGGTCCAACGTGTTACAGAACCTCCCAAGGTGATCCTAATATGCAGCCAGCATTAAGAACAGCGGACAGTTCAGGCACCTCATCCAGTTAATCAGTTAACAATTCATGCACAGCGAAGAGCAAGCTTAAGGATGCAACAAGGACTTTGATAAACCTGAGAAGTGCTTCTGAAGAATGGCCTGTTCCCAAGGATACCGTTTCTGGATAGGGTGTTACAGGAAAGAATGTCTTTCTAGAGCAGCATGAAAAAGTTGGGGAAACTCGACATTTATTCCAGTATACCCTGAAAGTCATTTTCTCTCTTTTCATTTATCATTCTAAAGGAAAGAGTGGCAGTTGCAAATAAAGGGTCTCCCTTTCTTCCCATATCTCTTTTACGCCACACTTCCCCTTCCCACCAAAATACACTGAGTGGCCAGATTACTATGACCAGCCCATCAGTACTTCGTTGGGCCACCTTTTGCCTTCAGTACTGCGGCGATTCTTCTTGGCATTGACTCATAATGTCAAAAGTTATAGAGCTAAGAAATGGAAGTATGTGAATAAGGCTGCCTCCCATGGTCCCACTGCAAGGAGAACTCTCACTCCATTGCAGCCACTGCTCTTTCTAGATTCTTGGCATTGACTCAAGAAGAATCGCCTCAGTATTGAAGGCAAAAGGTGGCCCATCCAAGTACTGATGGGCTGGTCATAGTAATCTGGCCACTCAGTGTATACACATCCTTTTGTTTCCCATATAGCCTACTTTACAGACTTGAAATAGCAGATATTCAGCAGCACAGAAATGGACTGGAATTCTTTTTCCAACCAGTCAAATGCATTTTCTAATAGTTAAAGGCGTCCATCATGTTGAAGCTATTTCCCTGTCACTTCCTGCATGTTTAAATGTGAATGAAAGGCCTAAAGTGTAACTTATATTCCTAACTTGCATACTGGCTGCTGATATTTATAGCTAACCTTATAACTGCTGTTCACAAACCTAACAATCCCACTCTGTTTACCACAGCCCTGCCCATATCAGACGCATAGGACCTGAAAATACAATTTATTGAATTCTAATCATTTCTCCCATTTTCTACATCTCCTATTTTGACATTGTCCTTTTTCTCTCCCGTCTCCCACAACGTAATTTTGCTCATATTCCTATTCAGCAATTCCAAGTTATTAAAGTCTTATCTTTTAAAAATGAATTTTATCTACACAGATTGAAAATATGATTGTTAATGACAGCATTACTTCAGTGATTGCAGAAAAAAATAGCTATCCCCTATATTTTTGGGCCAAGTGTACATGACACTCATTCTCTTCAATTTTATGCTTTCATTTGTATCACAAAAATAATAGATTTCTATTTAATGCACATATAACACATTTTTGTATTTGGGACTCTGAGTATAATTTAAAATGAGAAGCTTACCTAAAATCCAAGCTCTATTAACACCGAAAAATACATACATTTTAATAGTTGTGGGTTCAAGTAACCTGATTTTTTTTTTTATATAATAAAATGTTCATATTTCTAGCCCGGTTGCTGTGGTTCAGTGGTTGAACTTTGACCCATAAACCAAGAGGTCACTGGTTTGATTCCCATCAGGGCACATGCCCAGGTTTCAGGCTTGATCCCCAGTAGGGGGCATGCAGGAGCTAGCCAATCAATGTTTCTCTCTCATCTATGTTTCTATCTCTCATCCCTCTCCCCTCCTCTCTGTCTAAAAAAATCAGTAAAACACATTTAAAATGTTTATATTTCTAAAAATATAAACTACTAAACTAGAAAATAATATTAAAATAGAACCCAGCAAATTAACTGCTTTTTAAATTTTTATTTCTTTATATAAAATGTGATTTAATCATCCTGATTAAAAAGCTTAACGAAGTTGTTTTACTACTACTAAAACAACAAAATGTTTCTTTTACTATTAAAGATATATTGAGAATGGGGGGGGAGATTATGATTTGCTGGTACAATAGAACATAATTTCTTAACAAAAAGACAAGCAAAATTATACAAATTCAGATGGTTGAGAGTTTTAAAAGTGTCCTCAATACAGAAATAATTTGCTAATGCGTTCTCAAACTTATCAGAATGATGTTCTACATTTATGTCCAAAGTTTAATATATTTAAACATCCTTTTGCTTAAACAGTAATATGTGGCAAAAATTGTAAGTTATTATGAATCATTTTTAAAGCTCACTTGACTGTCTTTCACTGTGTCTTTTATCCTGTCTTCCATGTCACTTTGCAAATGAGAAATGTCAGCGCTGTTCTAGTGTTAACAATGTGAGGCCCTTAGATTGCATTCTGAAAATTGAAGCGCTGGCTTATCAATAAACCAGTGTTATTCCTTCCATTTCTGCTGCTCCTCAAAGTCAGTCTTGGAGTCTGACTTTTATCTTCCATGAGTACAAAATTCCTAACTGTGGTAATTTTCTGGAACATCTTTTTTAAAGAGAAAAGTATGGCATTTAATATTTATTTTATGGCACTTTTAAAAATAAATATTGTTTGACTGTAAAAACTAATGGAAAAGTTTTCCTTTTAAGTATTTAAATTACCATACTAGAAATGTATTGTTTATCTTTGGCTTAATGTCTCTGTCAATGCTGAGCTAAAATATTAGGTGAATTAAATAGAGTGAAATTTAACAGGAATGTGTGTCATTTTCTGTTTATATTTTTAGAAATATTTAACAAGAACCACACCATACTATTCGTAAAAGAAAAAAAAACTTAGAAATATGGTAAACAGTAAGCTTAGTGCAAATCAACAGTAGTAGCCTTGAAAAGGTGAATGTTATTTTACTACATTAATAAAACGGTGTCTTTAGTAATCCACTCTTCTCTTTACTAGTGAGGTTACACTAGATGTACTCTTTTTAATCTAGTTATCACTGGATTAAACAGATTTCTTTGCTGCAGCACTTACAAATGCTTTTAATATGCTAAGGACATTTTCCCTCTGTGAGAAGATATAGTATGTATATTTCTTTCAAAATGATTGACAATAAAATTCCTTTTTCATAAAGTAGCTATTAACATCTGGAAAAATGACCTGAGGCATAACTAGATTAGAACACAATTGAGAACATGCTCATACAGTCAATTGGAACTTAATTAAAGGAGAATGAGGAGGCAACCATTCCTCCACTCCTCAGCTGGCATCCCCTTCACACTCGTCGCTTTCTTCTGGTTTCTCTCTGTGACCTAGACTCTGTCTTGAAGGTTGACATCTTCAGGTTAAAAGAAAAATATATTTCTTGCTCTATGAAGTATCTGAAGCAGACACAATAACAGATGTTCTCACTACAAATGTAAAGGATGGTGATTACACGTCAAAACTAGGATATCAAAATGTGTGTAGACAGTTGAAGGTGACGTGTAGGTTTCAATGTTTTCCAGAAAGCGGAAAACTTCTATTGGAATTATTGTATAGAGATGAAGTTTGTGCCTGAGTATCTCATAGCTTCAGATCAACATGTATGCAAAGGTTTCGGTTCAGTGTTCTTTGGGAGTGTGTAGCACAGCAGAAAACCATCACTAGCAATGTACAAAATAAGTCCAGCAGATGCCAGGTGGGCGTTCCATTAACAAAATACCTATGGGAAAGACAAAAGATCTAAAAGTATTTAGGGCTGTAAAGCACCCCAACAGCCAGCCAGAGCCAGTCCAATCCTGTATCCGATGTTTGAATTCCCTCTCCCCATTAAGTGGTTTGGTAACTAGGGAGCTGATGATCGCCCCGCCCCCTCCCCCCGCAGTGATACTGTCCAAGCGCAGTCTGAAAGGCCTAGGCTGACGCACAGCAAAATGTGGTGTAGCACTGACCGCTACACTAAGTCATCTTCACAGTCCCCGCTTTTCTAAAAGATTATAACTCTGATGTGAAGGGTTAGAATGAATCCAAAATATTTAATAAAATATAATATTGTTTTACATATTGCCTTTAAATCTTACGGTGATCTGCAGAAGGCAATTGTTGGCATTATTGCAGCAATTATTATTATTTTTTAAAGACACTATTTATAAGACTGTCGCTTTGTTCACATCATCTCCACATACCCTAGAGCAGGGGTGGGCAACCCTTGGCACGCGTGTCAAATATGGCACGCCAGTAACTTTTGCTGGCACACAAAACCCTCTCTTATAATCTTCCATTTACAATTGTGAGTCTTTGTTCTCAGCGATGAATTTTGTTAAGTCTCATAATAGGAGTAGCCTGACGGATGAAAGTAGTAGCTCGTGCATATCTCTGAAGATCACGAAATATAAACCTGATGTAAAATCTCTGTCAGCAGTGATGCAGCAGCAAAAGTCCCACTGATAATATCAAAGGGAGTCATAAAGTTGTCTGTTGGACTATCAGTGTACATGTATACATTAAAAAATGTATTTTTCATCATCATATACTGTGTTTTTGTTGCTCGAATGAATTTTATTATTTCTTCAAGGTTCTTCACATACGTACACCTTAAGAGATATCAAGTAGGCGTAACATGTTCTCAAAAAATTAGGGTTGGCACGCAGAAGAATTTTGAGTCAGAGATTTTGCTGGTTTGGCACGCACTCACAAAAAAGGTTGCCCACCCCTGCCCTAGAGGGAACATGCTTCAGAGGGGAAATGGAAAAGAGTTCATGCTTTAAAAATGTCCTAAAATATCAATAGAGGATATCTTTTACCTTTTATTGTCTTCTAATGTCTGATCAATATCTGGCCTGCTGAGGGCATCTCTGATGTTGAGAGGTTCCTGCCTGAAGCTCACGCCGTCTTCAGCTTGGCCAGTTGGCAGATCTTTTGTTAGTCTTTCCCTCCCGTCTTTCAGTTCCCAGGTATTGTCAATGATTGTGCAGAGTGCTTGGGTTTTGCACTTACCCTGGAGAAGTGCGAACAATAGGACTCCAGTGAGCCTGTGGGATCTAGAGCAGAGAGAATGTGTGCCTTTTGCCGAAGGATATGAAGACTGTGTCAGTGTCAGCTGAGGCACTAATTCAATTTAACACCATTGGTCAAAGTGCAGCGCAAGGTTATGGTATAAGAATTGCAAAGGAGGATTTCTAAAAGTCATTCAGTGACTTTTAATCCCTTATCCAGGTTGTATGAAAAGTTAAAAGACTCTGGATATTGAGAGAGATGCTAGTGTGTTATGAGTCCTTTCCTGCTCCCCAGGTAGGATGAGGCGAGGGTACTTTCTTTTCAACCTTAAGTCAGTAAAGAGGGGCTTCAGGCGATTTCTCAGCCACCTTCATATGTGTCCTTCGTTCAGCAGACACCTTGGACTGGTGCCTACCCTTTGCCTGAGAAATATAAATAGGCAAAATTATAATTGTTTTGTTGCCCTGGTAACAAAGCAAAACATAGTTGTGTTAAGTACAACCAGCTTCCAAGAGATTGCTGCAAGGGGAGAAAAAAAGAAAAGAAAAAGCTATGGATTTTTCCCACTCACACACTTGAGTTAGTCTTAGATCCTTGTCCCAAAGGCCTCTCTCAGAGGGATGGACAGTCCAATCAGAGAGAAGCTCAAGGTATCATCGGATGCCTAGGGTTAAGGAAGATAAGAGAAATAAGCCAAAATAAAGATAGACTGCCCTTCTTCAGAGCAAGTGCATGGAGATGCTTCTTAGAGATGGGCTGGGTTAGGGCATTGAAGAGCCATCAAAATCCACGCCACCCTCGACTGTGACTGAAAACTGAGATTTCAGTCCCAAAGAAAGCCCTGCCAGCTCGCCATAGTATTAATCACATAAGCACTTGTCTGCTCTTTTTTTCTCTTCGGCTTCCATTTGCTCCAACCCCGGAAGGCATGCCATGCAATACATCATGGTGCGGTAGCTTGGGGAGGAGGCAGAGCAGCACAGACCTGGGCTTAGAAAGTTGGAAAGTCAATTCCAAATGCAGATTGAAATTGTGATCATTACACTGGCCAGGAAACATTATTTACTAATTAAAGAAGCTTGCAGTACCTGAAAAGTTACTAGGAGTAATATTTCTTCATGATTATGAACCTTCCTTGGTTTTTGTTCAAAATAATGGCTACATCTGTTTCCCCAGATGAGGCCCACAGATCTTCACACAAGGGATGGTGTAGTTGCAGAAGGATAGGCGTGGTGTAAGCAGATGGAAGGACATCTGAAAGTGTCCCGTGCTCCCCCAGAGGGAAAACCAGGAAGAACAAACCTAGGATGAATCATTTATAACCAAGAACCAGTAGTCCCCAACTCTCCCTCCCTGGTGCTGGGAACTCAAGTGTAATCCAGGAAGGTAAGTAGGAAGAGTGATTCAGAACAGACAGAAAATCTTGAGTTGACAGCTGACAGAGTCTAGTTAGTAGACTAAGAATTAATCTTTTACCATCAGCTCAATATAGCAATTAAGTTGAATAGCAGGAAAAATAAGTTACATTTCTGGATCTCACCCGGAAGCCTGAGAAATTCCTATCTATCACATTCAACATATCTATACCAAACACACATCTTTTCCCACATTTGAATTCTCTTTGGAGTTCTTTATTTTTGTAAGCATTATTGTTTTAGAATTGTGGTTCTCATTCAGCTAATCTAAATTTCACATGCAATCAAGCCCCTACCAAGCCTTGCTAATTCCTTTGTAGTTCCATAAAAATTATTTCCATTTTTATTCCTTTTGGCACCTACAAAATAAAGCCTGTTTTTAAATCAAGTCTACATTACTACAGTAGCTTTTGAAGTGGTCTCTCACTCCACTACAGTCCATTATGCATACATACCTCAGGTGACTTTCCTTCAAGCAATTATAGTTTGACAGTCCCTTTGGGTTTCTTAAGCACCACGTTGCATAGTGCTTCTCGTGCTCAGTGCCCTTTCGCAATTTAGATCCCGCTAGTCCTCTACTCGCCAACCTATTTTGTGCCTATCATACCTCTGAACTGACTTTTCATTTCTCTCTTCTACTTTACCTCTTACAGTTTCTTTCTAATGTATTCTCCCAGAATTATTTAATTAAAAGATTTATTGATAAAATGGGACATATGTACTCAGTCATAAAGTATAATACAGAGGGGTCCCTTAGCTACATTTTGCAAAATTACAGTACAATATCACAATGAGGATATTGACATCTGATACAATCCACCGATCTTATTTAGATTTCCTGAATGTTGCTTGTGCTTGTTGTGTCTGTGTGTGTGTGTATGGAGTTCTACATCTAATTTATCACCTGCAGAAGTTTGCATATCCACTGACTTAGTCAACATACTGAACAGTTCTGACACCACCAGCATCCCTTGTGTTGCTTGTTTACAGTCACACTCACCTCTTTCCTCTCCGGTTCCCACCCCTCACCCCTGGAAACGACTAGTCTAGCCTCATTTCTAAAATATCATTCAAAATGTTCTAGAAATAAAATCACATAATATGCAATCTTTTGGGATTGGATTTCTATCACTCAGCATAGTTTCCTGGAGATTTATCCAAGCTGAGCTTTTTGTATGTCAATTATATATATATATTTTTAAATATATTTTATTGTTTTTTTACAGAGAGGAAGGGAGAGAGATAGAGAGTTAGAAACATCGATGAGAGGGAAACATCGATCAGCTGCCTCCTGCACATCTCTTACTGGGGATATGCCCGCAACCCAGGTACATGCCCTTGACCGGAATCGAACCTGGGACCTTTCAGTCTGCAGGCCGACGCTCTATCCACTGAGCCAAACCGGTTTCGGCTGTCAATTATATTTTAATAAATGATTTAAAAATACAGTAATTCCCATTTAGTCCATGTTTGTTGACTAGATAAAGATGTGCATAATGCCCCAATGCCTTGCTGTTTTCCAAAAAGATTTGGTTGAGACACCTCTGACATCCATTTTCTAGAATATTTCATGATTCCTGATTTCCTGTGAATTGAAAATACTCATAGCATGCACTTCCTTTTATCACCATGACACTTCAATACTTAAACATATCAGGATAAAAACCAGAGCTTATGCAGGGAAAATTACTTTGTAGCTCCCACATAAAACCCTGGATGAAACCTAGCTGGCTGATATGTAGCAGAGATAGCGCAAGCAGGAGGCAAAGATCTCAGATAAGCAATCCCAATGTTCTTTAACTAGGGTTCTCAACCCTAGCTACTCCGGAGAAGTGTCTGGCGAATTGATTAAACACATTGATGCTGGGCCTCACAAAGATCAATAGAATCATAATCTTTGGGGATGGGTTCATTATATCCAGAACTGATATTAAGACAAATGATTATTTTCACTTGTCATCCAGCATTCATTTTGACTAGACAGTGCCGCCCAGGTCTTACCAGCTTTTAAATGCTCTTAATATCATCTAATTATATCACACAGTACATGATATCCAGGATTTTAACAGATTACTTAACCCCGATTCTGACATTTATACCAGAAAATTAAAATCGGATTCTGATGTCTTTGGTAGAGAACTTGAATTGTAAAGTCCCCTATGGATAAACCACTCACTCTAAAAGTCTGCTCCCAAATCGTTGGTAATAGTTGAAATTGCAGACAAAGCCCCAGTATTTCTTTCTAATCTCTTTTCATGTATTTATTTGTAAATACACATCTCTGGAGAACTTGTTTGTGCCAGCTCTCTTCAATATTATTTTTAGGTGGCAGTGTGTCTAACTAAAATATCAATTTCCAGGGGGAAAGGCGGGCATAAATACTTTCAACAATAAATATTTTTTGAATAAAATAAAACAAAAATTTCCTAGCCTAGGTTTCTTTGCAGCTAAGGATACACATGTAACGGAATTGTGGTTAATGATATGAAAACAGAATACTGGGTGAATGGTCTAGAAAAACTGTCTTCTAATAAAATATCGACCAGAGTACTCTTGTGTGCACCTCTTTGTTTATCACTTTACCCATTTTGCTTGTCCTCAGTGCAGATGACATGAATGGAGGTGTGCCAATCCTCTTGTGACCACAAAGTATGAGTGATGGAACAGGAAGCTGGAAGGTTTCTAAAGCACCTCCATGGACTTAATCTAGTGCCCCTGCCTCTTGGTATTGAGTAAAATAAGCCTCTTATTTGGTTAGGATATTGTTATATGGAACCAAATGCAATTATCACTTACACAGGAGTTAAAAACAACTAAGACAAGTAGCTTCTGCATTAAATTATGTGAGCTACATGCCGTTTCCATAAATCTAGTTCCTTAACCATCTAGCACAACTTACTTTACTTTCTCAATGATTATCTTCTTGTAACTCAATGTTTTATCACATCACTGCCCTCCTGTTCATATTTCTACCTTACCCCCATAGATTGATGTATGATCTGATTTTTTTTCTAATTATCATTTCCTCTTTGGTTATTGCCATTTATTCACAAGCCTAGGATAAAATTCTGGATCAGTCAAATACTTACATGCTTCCACAGCAGGTTGTACCCTACCTTTTTGAGATACCAGCCCCTGGCTATAATGAATTGTTTGCTATTCCACAAACATATTGTATTTTCCCATGCTCGCCTCTCCCTGACAAGTTATCCCTTCTGCATCAACTGATTGCTCATGCTTCTCTTATCTAATTCCTGGTCTTATTTTAAGTCCTCAGATAATGTCTCCCCACATCAAAGCTAAATGTTTTTTCTCTCTGCTCTCATGGAGTTTTATGTTGAACTGTAATTCTTTGTTTATGCAGCTATCTGCCTACATAAACACCCTGAGGACAAGAATAGTGTCTTATTTTTAAAAAAACACATTTTATTGATTTCAGAGAGGAAGGGAGAGGGGAGAGAGGGATAGAAACATCAATGATGAGAGGCAATCATTGATCGGCTGCCTACTGCATGGCCCCTATTGGGGATCGAGCCTGCAACCCGGGCATGTGCCCTTGATCGGAACCAACCCCAGGACCCTGCAGTCTGCAGGCCGATACTCTATCCACTGAGCCAAACCAGCTAGGGCAAGAATAGTGTCATTAATATTGGTGTTCTACCCTCCCATCCAACACACACTACGCACTCAATAAATATTTGTTAAATGAACATTCACTTCAGTTTTCCTCAAAGGAAACCAAAATGCAGATTATACTTTGCTAAAGTATCATCATTCCAAACCCCAAGAGTCAAGAAGTAATTCTACTTGTCTCCATGGAGTTTTCAGGAGCGTTCCAGACTTCTTAAGTAATAGCTAACTTTAAACCTTTCCTTAGGCGTGTATTTATCCATCTTTGATATTTTGTGCATACATTTAGCCAGAATGTACATACAACTGCAAATATATGCAAACACACATAAACCCTTGCAATTATAGGAGATAAATGGGTTTTCCTGATGAATACACTCATTTCATAATTTTTTCAGGTATTACCCTAACTATCTGAGTTCGGGCTCCCCCAGAAGCAGGCTCTGAAACAAGGATTGAAGTGCATGTAATTTAATTTGGAGGTGATCCAAGGAACACCCGAGGGGACTGGGCAGTGAGCCAGGGAAGGCAAGGAGTCTGAAAAGGGGTACATTATCCAGCAAGTTACCCTGTGGGCATCCGAGGCGCAGTCCTGCTGGGCAACTTTGGAAGATAGTGTGACTGACACCTGACCCAGAATTGCACCCTCAGCGGGGGAAGCTGGAGTATTTGATCTCCAGCTCTCAACATTATCACCTGAGGGCCACTCCCAGAAATATTAATGTTTTGGCATTTCTGGCTGCTCACACCTGGGCTGAGAGAAAGCCCTGAGGTGAAAGGTGCAGATGTTTGCAGAGGAAGCCTTGGGCGTGAACTGTAAAAGGAGTGCCAAGGGATGTGATATGAACAGGCAGTGACAACATCTGCCTCATTAGATAAATTAGAATATTTAAAAAAATAGCATGTTTTCTAATCACATTCCAAATGCTCCAAATAATCAAAATGTATTTTTCACATGCTGCAATTTGGATTCTAGGACAATATTTAAGTAAGAATAAGTTAAATATTGAAGTAAGGGTACTTAAGTCAGGATTGATAGAAGAAGGGCTTTTCTGAGAAAATTACTTGACTGGAAAGAATGTTCTTGAAGAAAGAGTAGAGAAAGTTTAGAATGAATAGGAGAAATGACTGAATGGTTGCCACTGAGCAGGCAAATTTTTGTGGCAGATCAAAATACTAGTATAGAACAAGGACTTAACATAAATGTAACGAGATCTTAAATGCCTCCAGTTGGGGTGTGCAGTGTTCCCACCCACCTCCACCATTGCTAGATGTATCCCATAATGCACTCAAACCCCTTCATGCCCCGGCCGGAGAGAGCTCTTTCCTCTGAAATACACACCTCCTAGAGAAGTGGTTCTCAACTTCCTTAATGCTGCGACCCTTTAATACAGTTCCTCATGTTGTGGTGACCCCCAATTTCATTGTTACAAATTGAACATAATTAAAGCATAGTGATTAATCACAAAAACAATATGTAGTTATATGTGTTTTCCAATGGTCTTAGATGACCCCTGTGAAAGGGTCGTTCGACCCCCAAAGGGGTCATGACCCACAGGTTGAGAACGGCTATAGACCCAGGACAGACATTCCCTGCTCTCTCTCACCTAACCGCATGTGGAGGCCAGCTCTTTCCATCATGCTGGTTTTCTCAAAAGGATTATTGCCATGTTCTATCCCTAGGTCTTGATCTGAGCCATTGGGATTCACATTTTTTTTAAATATTTTTTTTATTGATTTCAGAGAGGAAGGGAGAGATAGAAACAACAATGATGAGAGAGACTCATTGATGGGCTGCCTCCTGCACCTTCCCCACTGGGGATTGAGCCCACAACCTGGGCATGTGCCCTTGACCGTGATGGAACCTGGGACCCTTCAGTCCACAGGCTGATGTTCTATCTACTGAGCCAAACCGACTAGGGCTGAATTTATATTTTTTTAAAAATTTCCCTAATTTCAAATCCCAAGAAGAAGCTGTTGGATATCTTAGATCCCCTTCCTTGCAGAAGGCCCCTAAAAACCCACTCTGTGCCAAGCCTTCCTCAGGGCATCCACATCTACAGAGGAGGAGCTTTTCCTAAATGCGAGAGGGAAACAGAGATGGGAATGGAAGTCCTGGTATCCTCTTTGTCCTGGAACATTTTTAAATGATTATTGCCATCATGATTACTTGATTTTCCAAATATGCCTCTAACAAAAAGGAATGAACTAACTGTTTGTGCTTCTATCACTGGAGGGTTTTAAATTGAGACCACATGATACTTGTCAGGAATGTTCTAGAAATAGTTTGTTAAATGACCCCTAATCTGCCTTTCAATTTGGAGATTGTGTCTTTGTATGAGAATTTTCCAGCTTGTTAAAAATGCATTTTCTTGGCGGGGAGGGGGTTGCATTAAATTATATAAGCAATAGTTCCCTTAGCCCGACATAGAACTTCCCCATCATAACACTTTTGTAAAACTAAGCTACTCAAGGGGAAGGTGCCTCATTATCTGCGCTCATTATCTGAGTACTGGCCTCCGTATTAGCCTCGGAAATACTTGTGCGATTTGGCTGGGGATTGGCAGATGGACTGCTAGGCAGATGCCCAGTGCTTGTCGCAGTTCTGATGAAGGAAGCCTGGGACGCACAGTCACACAGCCGGACCCCTGATAGCAGGCACTGCCGAGAAGGGGCGATGGCATCTGCCTGTAAAACTCCCACATGCTGCCAACAGGCAGTGAAACATCATGTTCCACAAACTGTTAACCTAATGCAGGGTGAAACATAGCAAAGGCACGGAACTGATTTTATTACACATCTAAAAGTAAAGAAAGAGAAAGAGATGTGGGGAAAGAGAGAGAGAAACAAAGAGACCAAAGGCAAGAGAGAGCAGGAGAGAGTCCAAAGTCTGTTGTTGTGGAAACAGTGGCTATGGGAGTTTGAGTGAATTGATTCCATTTTGTTTCAAGTCTAAGTGTTTATATATTCAGCCATCATAGTGCTAATGTCACACCTACTCATGGATCTCAAGAGATAAATTCAAACGATTCAGAATTAGGGCATGTTGTCTTTCTGAAGTTTGTTAGGAAAGGTAGGATTCGTGTCTAAAGGAGTCCTGATACAATACTCCATTCATGGTCTCCAAAGCACATGAATTTTAGGAAGTACGGTAAATATTGCTTTGTCCAGACTGGTTTTAGCAGTTTACAATGACTTTCATATATATATATATTAGAGGCCCGGTGCACAAAAATTTGTGCACTCGGGGGAGGGGGGGTGGTCCCTCAGCCTGGCCTGTGCCCTCTCGCAGTCTGGGACCCCTCAGGGGATGACCACCTGCTGGCTTAGGCCTGCTCCCCGGGGGATTGGGCCTAAGCTGGCAATCAGTCATCTCTCCGGCAGCCCGGGAGCCCTCGGGGGATGTCCACTTGCCAGCAGGGAGCAGGCCTAAGCTGCAGTCAGACATCCTTAGAGCTGCTGAAGAGGCGAGAGAGGCTCCCACCACCACCAATGTACTGGCAGCCATTACCCTGGCTTGTGACTGAGCAAAGCTCCCCCTGTGGGAGTGCACTGACCACCAGGGGGCAGCTCCTGCATTGAGCATCTGCCCCCTGGTGGTCAGTGTGTGTCATAGTGATCAGTCATTCCCAGTCATTCTGCAATAGGGTCAGTTTGCATATTACCCTTTTATTATATAGGAGAGAGGCCTGGTGCATGGGTGGGGGTCAGCTGGTTTGCCCTGAAGGGTGTCCTGGATTAGGGTGGGGGTCCTGCCTGGCCAGTCTGGGTGAGGGACTGATGGGTGTTTGCAGGCTGGTGACACCTCTTCAGGGTGGGGGTCCCCACTGTGGTGCCTGGCCAGCCTGGGTGAGGGGCTGATGGCTGTTTGCAGGCTGGTCAAGCCCCCCCAGTGGGGACCCTCACCCCATGGAGGTTTGACCAGCCTGGGTGAGGGGCTGAAGGCTGTTTTCAGGCTGGCCAAGCCCTCTGGCAATGGAAGCTCCCAGCCTCTCCTTTTTTTCTTTTTTTTTTATTCTGGGATTTATTTACCTTCTATAATTGAAACTTTGTAGCCTTGAGAGGAGCTCAGAGCCGCCCAGGGCGGGCAGGAGGGAAGCCTCCTGCTCACTCCAGCTCCGTGGCCATGGCCGGCTGAAAGCAGGTATCTGGGGTTTATTTACCTTCTATAATTGAAACTTTGTTGCTTTGAGTGGAGCTCAGAGCCTAGCCATGGCAGGTGGGAAGCTTGGCTTTCTCCATCATTGGGGCAACCAAGCCTCCTGCTTGCTCCAGCTCCGTGGGTGCCTGCCACCATCTTGGTTGGGTTAATTTGCATATCATCACTCTGATTGGCTGGTGGGCGTGGCTTAAGGCATAGCAAAGGTATGGTCAATTTGCATGTTTGTCTTTTATTAGTGTGTGTGTGTGTGTGTGTGTGTGTATATATATATATATATATATATATATATATATATATATATAATTTAAAGCTTATTCAGCATCTACTCCTCTGACCATTACAATAATTTCGTGTCATAGCAAGGAACATGGGCTGCATGCTCCCTATTTAGTTTTAAATATACTAACACAATACATTTAAAAGTTAGAAACATTTAACAGAACATTTACATATGAATATATTTTTAAAGCTTGTGCTATAAACTAACCTGTAAATCAGTTCTTTTGTGGAAAGATATTGTCTTGTTTCAGGAACCACTAAGAAAATATCTTCAGGTAGAAATATGATTGAAGTTTATTTTGAAACATTAAAAAAAAAAACACCTTAAATAGAGCTCATGGACATTTAAATGGATTCCCAGGAAATACAGTTAAAGTAGTGGCTAGCCAGCAGAATGGCAAAATTAGAGAGCAAAATAATAGAGACAGATTTAACTCCTAAATGTATGTTGCTTAAAACAGGAGAGAAAGGCCCTCTCTCGAAAGGAAGGCTGTTTTGGGCACCTGCTTCTGCAGGGGCTCTCTGCTCGGTGCAGATTAACCTTGAACTTGTGGGCTCAGGTGAAACAAATAGCGTTAACAACAAGGCTAGATTTAGGGTAAGTGCACAAAAAATACCTGATATGGTGGGTGGCTCAGGTTTCTCCTACTGAGCCCCCTCACCACTTATGTTGAGAGCACCCACTCTGTTTTACCCTCCACCCTCCACTCTACTTCTATCACAGATGTCTGCCAGTGCTGCCACTACCGCCATGATACCTTGTTGCCCTAGTCACAGGGCACAAAACTCATACTACATCAGAGTCCTTGCTTGATCTTTTACAAATTGTAACAAGGAAAAGAGATTTTCTTTTCCCGTGGTGGAAAGTCTGGGATGGTGTGAGTTCTGAATCTGCAGGCATCTATGGTATCATGTGTAAAGAAGGAGGCTGAGGAAGAGAACACAAAACATGGGGGTCGGGGAGGGGGGACAGAGAGAGAGAGAGAGAGAGAGAGAGAGAGAGAGCACATAATGCTCACTCTTGATTCCCTCTTCTTTGGAAGTCCTGCCTTTAATGCCATTTGGCTTCCTGATAAAAATTCCCCCTTTGGGGTCAAGTTGTTAAAGTTAGTTTGCTATCACTTGCAATAAAACCTTCTGAAAAGTCCTGAGCAGTATTCTGTGTGTGATGATTAATTGATTTGTGACCCACAGAGCTGCCCCATCTACTACTGCAATGCTGACATATTATATTTATATCCCAGTAATGATTTTACCATCTAGTTCAAAGAATAGCTCAAAACAAACTCACATAGTGATTTCCCTGTCCTGGTTTCTGTGTATGGTAAACAACAATAGAAAGTACAGAACTAAAAAACAACAACTATGTTATGCAACCTTTCATAAGTGAGATTGTCATGCTGATCAGCTGTCAATCATATCTAAAGTAACTTGACTCTAATGTTTCTAAGCAGATGGTCTGATGACCCTGCAACTCTCCTGGGTTCCCTTGCAGTAATCTGGCTGAGACTTTGGGCCTGCACAGTAGGGAATGAGCCCAGCAAGAGGCACTACACCTCCCTATAAGCCCCCAGCTCTTCCAACACCAGGCAGCTGACTCCCCCAGAGAATGCTCATACACAGCCAATGCCTAAAGCCTGCTTGCCCAGTGCCCAAGCAGACTAGAGTTCCCCGACACTGGGAAGGTTGCTCTCACACTCCACACTCGCCCTTTAAGGAGCGCAAGACAGAGGGGTGGCATCTCTTCTCTGCATCTCTCCCAGCCAAGCTCCTAGACCTCACCAAGCTCTCCCCAGAGATAACAGAAGAAAAACTGTTGCACGTCCTCTCTGTTTGCTGACCAATATTTGTAAGTTTTGAAAACCGGTTCCTTCACAAACAGTGTGTGACATTATCAGATTCATCTCAAGCCTTGTTGTACTGTCAATGGCAACCAAGAAAAGACTCATCTGCTATACCTGTCCTATGGAGAAATGACATACCATTGGCAGACATTGATGTTGGTTCTCCGACCACTCATCCTCTCTGAATTGCATGCAAAGAATGAGTATTAGCCTGGCTTATTTTTATGCCTGAACTTGAACAGAGAAAACTCAGAGACCATGTCATAACTGAACTATGTAAATAGGGTTTGATCCAAAGAGATGTGCTCACATCTGCCACCTATTGGCAAAAGTGAGTATCTGCTTTCATAAATTCAATCAGGGATATATATATAATATATATATATATATATATATATATATATATATATATATATATATCCTATATAATAAAAGCCCAGCGACCGAAACAGTGGAACAACCAGAACGACCAGAGACCAGAACAATAGGGGACGTGGCAGGCCTGCAAACCACCCATGACCCATTACCCAGGCTGGCCCCCCACCCTGATCTGGGGCGTGGTCCCTTTCCCAGTCCAGCCTTGCCCCCCAGTGGGGAACCCCATCCCAACTGGGGGTGTGGCCAGCCTGCAAACCACCAAGTCCCCTCACCTCAGCCAGCCCCACCCCCAGTGGGGACCCCCACCCCAATTTGGGGCCCTCATCAGGGCATGCCAGCCAACCACCACCCGTGTCTCAGGCCTTTATCCTATATAATAAAAGGGGAATATGCAAATTGACCCTAACAGCAGAACGACCAGAATGACTGCTGGACCAGTCACTATGAGGTGCACTGACCACCTCTCAGTCCCTTTCCCCGGTTGGCAAGCTCCAATTGCCTGATGGTGAATGGGAAACTGGGGGTGGGTGGTGGGGGACGTGGGGGGTGCCAGGCTAAGGCCCCCACCCCCTTGGTCGCCCCATACACAGAGGGAGACCTGCAGCGGGGGCAGGACCAGCGAGCGGGTGGGAACAGCCAACCTCTTGGTCACTTCCCCCAGCCATCAGGCATCGATCATCCAATGGCGAATGGGGAACCAGGGGTGGGTGGCGGTGGGGGGCAGGGCCGGCTGAGGGCAGCTGGGGAAGATGGCCCTGATTGCAGGCCAGACCTAGAAACAGTACCCACACGTGAATTTTGTGCACCAGGCTTCTAGTATATATATATCCCTGCTTTGCCATGCAGCATCGTGTCCTAGGCACTTCGAGGGGTTAGGCAATGACTCACATTCTCCATCTGTAAACAGACCTTTGTATGGTCACAGATATTGCATTCTTGCAAAAGTTTTCTTGCTTTATGGTTTGACTTTAGCTTGGGATTGCTTTTTTACATCACAGGCAGATAAATAGCTCTATACCTGGGATAAAAATACAAACCTCCCAGCTGAGCAGTTGCTCACACTTCTCAGAGAGGAATGAAGTAAGCCCTGCATGGGAACTAAAGGCAGGTTTAGATCGTGGGAGCTGAAACTAAAGAGACACAGCATTGTGTTCAGAGGCACCAAACAAAGGAGCCTGAAGCTGAAGATGAGCCCAGCTGCAGAGAGACCTGAATCCAGATTCCTCACAGTCGCTCCATCTTCAAAGCCAAGGGTGAAGCATGGAACCAGAGACAAAGGGACCAGCAGGATGACACTCGGGGTGGAGGGGATGGATGTAGAGAGAGTGGGAGCAGAGGGAGGAAGCAGGTCTGGGGCTGCCACTGCAGACAGAGCTGCTTCTCTCCCAGACGACCAGGGGGCACATGACTCAGATGAGTTTAAAAGTTTAAAGCTAGGGCAGACAGCAGTAAAGAAAAAAATATTATTCTTCTTGCTTTTATATCATACCTGGATTAAATTTTCTTGAGGCTAACACCAAAACTGTCCAAAACACAAAGGGGTGCTATTGTTTTAGCCCCCTGGAGCATGCAGAAGCTACAGCACAAACCATTTTATAAAAACTCTTTCAGGCAACACAAAAGAAAGGTGTCAAGCAAATGTCTTTGGTGAACAGCAAGACAAAATAGCTACCTCTGAAGTGGGATGTGGAAGCTAAGGCACTGCATTTCAAATTTTGAAGCGATGGCCATTTTCTGATGCAAGTTTTACAAAGCATTTGTACAATGAGTGACCCTCTGTGTCTCTGGTCACAGTCCATTTACTCACTTTTTGCCCATTTCATGAAATGCTTTGAACTAATGTCAGCCCCTCATTGGCTCTCGCTCAGGGCAAACTTTTTCAACCTCTGTTTCTAAAATAAGTTTCCCATATTTTATCTAACATGTATTCTATCCCTAGGTGTCAATCTTCTAATCTTCTATTAACATGAAGACTAAAGTTTATAAGTTAAAAAGAATAATTGCAATCTACCTACATTAATAAAAGAGAAACGTGCAAATTGGTGTCACTCTGCTATGCCCACCAGCCAATCAGAGCAACTATGCAAATTAACCCAACAAAGATGGTGGTTAATTTGCATACACAAGCGCAAAGTGAAGACTGAAGACTGAAGACTGAAGAGGCTTGGCTTCTCCTCTGCGGCCAGACCAAAGGCCTGGGTCCCAGGTGCCAGAGGAAGACCAGTGCCAGCAGCCAGGGGAAGGAAGGCCTATTGTGCGAATCTTCGTGCAATGGACTTCTAGTAGTTAAAATAAATGCAAATAACTGCTAAGGAAAAAAATCCCCAATTATGAAGAAAAGGAAATGCAGTGACACTCATTTTGACAGGTTGTTATTTGCATATGTATTCAAAACCTATGTGCTGGACACTTAGTCTGTGCCAGGCACTGTTCCAGGCCCAGGGGAATCAGCAGGGGACATAATGGAGGCAGGTAGAGTGGAGGAGGTGGAAAATTAACAATCTATACTAATAAAAGGGTAATATGCTAATTAGACTGGATGTCTTCTGGACATCCTTCCAGACATCCTTCCAGACAAAGCCACAGTGACTGCAAGGGCTCAGGACTGGCAGCTGCAGTGGCTATGAGGGCAGAGGGCCAGTGGCACAGGAGAGGCGGTGGCACAGGCCAGTCCAGCACTGCGGCCCCTTTTGCAGAGGCTGCATGAGAAGGCAGCACCATGTGGTCCAGGTCCCAGTGCTGCCCCTTCCACAGAGGCAGCCACAGAGGCAGCCACAGAGGCAGCGGCAAGGGCCTGGTCCCAATATCATGCCTCCACAGAGGCTGGACAGGGTGCAACCTGCTGTGCCTCAACCTCCCACAGTCCCTCCCCCAGATGGCCTGGCCCCAGATAGCCCCCCACCCACCAGTGGGCAGGGGCTGGGGCCAAGGGCCAGCAGCCACAGCACGGCTGCGAGGGCTGAGGGCCAGCAGCTGTGGCAGCTGGCAGTGGCAGCAGCAGCAGGGTAATGGGGGTGGCACCTTCTCCTGATTGGCCCGGTTGCATCCCGGTCACCTCCTGCAGAGGAGGACATCCCTGAGGGCTACTGGACTGTGAGAGGGGGCAGGCCGAGCTGAGGGACAATCCCCCCCCCCCCCCCACAGTGCATGGATTTTTGTGCACCAGGCTTCTAGTACATGTATAATAACAAATGGTATAAAATAGTACATGTAATTACATAAACTATATAATCTATCAAATAATGGGAAGCATATAGTTAGTAATGGTAAATGCAGTAAAGGAAAAATAAAAAGACTAAGGGGAAAGTCAAGTGATGGAAATGCCATTTTAGACATGGGTATTCTGGAAAACAACCCTAGAACCAGTATTGTATAAAGTCTGTGGGCTACAAATGCCCATCAGCAGATGAGTGGATAAAAAAGCTGTGGTACATTTACACCATGGAATACTATGCAGCTGTAAAAAACAAGGATCTCTTACCCTTTGAGACAGCATGGAGGGACCTGGAGAGTATCATGCTAAGTGAAATAAGTCAGTCAGAGAAAGACAAGTATCACATGATCTCACGCATATGTGGAATCTAAGTAACAAAATAAACTGATGAATGGAGTGGATTCAGAGACTCGAATCATGGAACAGAGTGTGGAATCTCGAAGGGAAGGTGGTGGAGGGTGGGTGGGTAGGAGGTAATCAACCAAAGGCCTTATATGCATATATGCATGGCCCTCGGACACAGACAATGGGGTAGTGAGGTCCTGGGGTGGGGGGCGGGCTGGAGGAGGTCAATGGGGGGGGAAGGGAGACATATGTAATACTTTCAACAATAAAGAATTATAAAAAATAAAATAAATAATAATAGAGTCTATGGGCTAGAGATCTAGAGGCAAATAGAACTGGATTTTTAATCCCTACTAGACACCTCGTGAGCACTGTGTCCCTTAGACTCAGTGGCCTAATCTGTAAAGTGAGGGTGACCAGGGAGCACCCTCCAAAGGCAGGTGTGAGTGAGCAGGCCCCTTCCTGGTGCACGGCAGTGCCCACAAATGTTCCTTCTTATGATCTGAGGTTCGAAAATGTAATTTCTTTTTTAAAAGCACAGTGTTCATGCTGAGCATCTCTCCTAAAATAACAAAGCTTCTTCAGCTCTCAGGGCCCCACGGTCACATCAAAGGCTCTAAAGCAGTTAGAAGCAAACTGCCAGGATCTCATCTGGTCCCTGCACATTCCCCCAGGGGCCAGGGGACCCACTTGCTTCTTACTAACTTCTTTCCCTGGGGCGCTCCTCAGACGTGTACCGGCTGTCACCACGCTAGCAAAATGAAGTGCAGAATCGTTTAACTGCCAGAGGTTAGAGGTGCTGTTTAATTTTCCTATCTCACTCCCAAAAATGTGAACATTTTTTCTACCAATTTTCTAATCTATCTTCCAACCAGACAATGCTACATCCTGCACCCCATGGGGAGAATTGCAATAGGGCATGGAGAAAGAGATACGTGCTTGCTTATAAAAAGGCATCTCCGCATATAAAAAGAATCATCAGATTGGATTCTTAGCTGCCTTGCCGTAGATAATAGAGGTGCCCTTTTGGAATTGATGAGGCTTTAGTTTTCTGCTTTTTCAAACAGTTATATCTGATGATGATGGGAAGTTATGGTAGACACAGCCCTGCTTGTGACTCATACATGACTTCACCAGCACCTCAGTACCCCATCACCCAGGAATATTACTCACCTTGAATGCATTCTCCCCAAATCCTTCCCACACAGCCTGGTTACTCAGGTTACCTGGGGATCGTCCATAAAACCACTCTAGTACATAGATGAGAGAGATGCAGTGATTTGGGCCAAGTCATCAGTGGAGACAGAACTAGAACTAAAAACAGATTGCCCGATTCCTCGTTCACCACATCCATTCATTCTACGCTATGCTTCCCCCACTCTGGGTGACTATGACAAACTCATCCCACAAGATCAACAAAGTAGGAATATGTGAAGAAAGAAGAAATTGATTTTTGCCAAAGTGCACTGATTTTTCTACAAACCATCCCAAAATGCCACCAACCCAGGCCATATATAGTTGTAATATTACTGAAATGTACTCTACTTTCATTTTAAAAAAAGTATCATAATACAAAACAGTAGTCTTAACATTGTGGTCGGTTTATCAGACAATGGGATCGTGTGTACCCAGTAGCAACCCCAAAGACCGCAACACGCCTTATAAAAACCAAAGCTCTAGCGAAGAAGCTGGAATGTGTCAGGATGCTTTTGGTAATTGTATCCTTCCCAAATAAATCACTTAGGGGACGGGGTTTTATTAAGAACCCATCTGGTGCTTGAATCCACAACAGCCTTCTTTTTCATGTTTACTCATATGTGTGCAGAAATTGCTATGCATCTGTCTCTGTCTAGAGAACCCGTTTGGCATTGCTGATGATCATTTCCATCGGTAAACAGATACGGGAGGCATCAATCATCACAAATAAAGGCAAACCAAGAACTCAAACTCCATGTGCCTGCACACACATAGCTACTGACAAAATTCAGAAAAGTTAAATATTATTTGAAGATATAGGTTAAAATGTCTTTTTTAAAAATTTTTTTGAAATAATGAGTGGTCTTTATTCAAAAGCATACTTAAGTAAGGAGCTCCTGCACTGTAGGTGGTCCTGCAGAACACAAACACAAACAAAAAAGTAAATGTATTGAAGACTCCCTGGATATTGCTGTCACTCAAAACCAGGCAGTGCTCCTACCGCGCAGCCTGTAACTAAACACCTTACCACCATTCACGCCTCTGAGACACAGCTATCCACACCTCTCGCCTTGCAGAATAGAAATAAAAAGCAACTGCGTGTGCGGGCTGTGAGGTTTACGGGCGGTGCCACTGCAGATGCTGAGGATGAACATTACTCCAGAGAGGAGAGTGTGAGTGGTGAAAGGGTTTAGGTAAGAGAGAAGACAAATCCATTTACTATTTAGATGCTTCCTCCCAAACAGCACGAGTGGAAAAGAGTCTTCCCTGGCAAAGTGCAGAGCATCCACCTGTAGGAACATATTGTGAAGCAAAAATTCAGAACATCATTTAAACACAAGCCCTGGCCAGGGTGGAGCATTGTCCCACACACCGAAAGGTTGTGGGTTTGATTCCTGGTCAGGGCACATACTGGAGGCAACTGATTGATGTTTCTCTCTCACATATCTCTCTCTCTCTCTCTCTCACTCTCTGTCTCTTTCTCTCTCTCTCCCTCTCTCTCTCCCTCCCCCTTCCTTCCTCCCTCTCTCACACCCACCCTCCATTCCCTTCTATCTAAAATCAATAAGAATGTCCTTAAGAGAGAGTTAATAAAAACAATTAAAAACAAAATAGGGCCGAGACCGGTTTGGCTCAGTGGATAGAGCGTCGGCCTGCGGACTGAAGGGTCCCAGGTTCGATTCCGGTCAAGGGCATGTACCTGGGTTGCGGGCACATCCCCAGTGGGAGATGTGCAGGAGGCAGCTGATCGATGTTTCTCTCTCATCAATGTTTCTAACTCTCTATCCCTCTCCCTTCCTCTCTGTGAAAAATCAATAAAATATATTTTAAAAAAAAAAATAGGCACAAGAATTTTCTTATTAGAGTCCTTATTATATTTTTTTTAAAAGAACAACCTAGATTTCCAACAATAAATGTTTGTTTAAACATAAGTATACACAAATATGATGGAATTTTGTGACCAATTTTTTAAAATTACGTCTTTAGAAGTATTTATTGACTTAGGATGATATTCAGGGGGAGGAGGGGAGCAGAATACAAAAACTGTGTGCTTCATGTGATTCTAAATTTTTTAAAGTATTTGAGTAATGTCAAAAGAAAATTCAGAGAACTGTACTTGATATAAATATTTTACTGAGCAAGAAACAGACTGCAAACAGGGTGACTTCAAACCTGAAAAGTGGCATGAAATTCACAGGCATGACATTATAGGGTGGCTTATAAAGTAAAAATGAGAAAGTTGTTTAACCTTTGCAATTATTGCTTATTACAATGAGGTTTCCAGATGGCAGAGGATTGGTTAAAAGTGATTATCTTATATCATTTTAGGAAGGTGACTAGTTTTGCTTATGGTTAGCATAGGCATTGATAAGAAATAACCTAAGTTAAGTTTCTCTTACGTTTATGAAATAAGATAGACCTAAGTTTTGCTTATGTGAGTTAAATGGTTTTGTCTGCTTGGGGATCTTCAAGTCTGGTTTCCATTTTATTTTATTACTAGGGGCCCGGTGCACAAAATTCATGCATGGGGAGGTGCGGATCCCTCAGGCTGGCCTGCACCCTCTCCAATCCAGGACATCCCTCTCACAATCCAGGACTGCTGGCTCCTAACCACTCACCTGCCTGCCTGCCTGCCTGCCTGATTGCCCCTAACCACTCTGCATGCCCTGCCTGATGCCCCTAACCGCCTCTGCCTACCTGCCTGATTGCCCCTAACTGCTCTCCCTTGCTGGCCTGATTGCCCCTAACTTCTCTCCCCTGCCAGCCTGATCGCCCCTAATGACCTCTGCCTCGGCCCCCACCACCATGGCTTTGTCCGGAAGGACATCCAGAAGACGTCTGGTTTATCCAGTCTGATTAGCATATTACCCTTTTATTAGTATAGATAATAATATGAAAAGAAAGACCTGTATAAATGCTCATAGTAAGTGTATCAGCTTTATTGAATTAGAGTCAATCAAGACTCTAAGTTAACAGCCACTTAAAACAGAAGAATATTTACTGTTACTTTAACAAAAATCATGGAAGTAGGCTCTGATAGTATTGGTTCAACAGCTCGGCTCTACCATCAATGATCAAAGTTCTTTTTAATCTTCTGTTATGTTGCTTTGATCATATTACCCTTGGCCTTCAGCTTGTTGCTACATGTTTGCAGAGTGGTTGCTGCAGCTCCAAGCCTAACATACAGGACTGCACTCAAACAAGGAAGTAAGCAAAAGGAAGTTTCCCCCTAAAATGCAATTTTCTTTTCAGGAAGGAAAAACTTTCCAGAATCCTCTGATGACTTCCCCTGTTTCTCATAGACCAGAACTGAGTCATATGTTTTAAAATGGGAAGAATAACAGTATCGCTCATGTTTATTTTAGACTAATGGTAAATCACCCTCCGAAGCCAGGCATATTGTCACTTATAATCTGGTTTATTTTGGATTAGAAAAATGGAAATAACCATTGGAAAGGTAGTCAACAATATCTCCTAATAATTATCATTAAATAGCAGAATTATAGCTAATCTCTTCATATGTATACTAGGCCTGGTGCATGAATTCGTGCACCGGTGGGGTAAGGCCCGCCTGCCCTGATGGAGGTGGGGGAGGCCAATCAGGGGCATGGCCGGCTGTGGGGAGGGGCCATGGGAAGTTGGCCAGCCAGCCCCACCCCTGATTGAGCCAGTTGGCTGGCTGCAGTGGGCATCATAGCAACCAGTCATTCTGGTTGTTCTGGCATTCCAGCGTTCTGGTGGCTGGCTTTTTATATAGAGAGATTTGCAAATTTTCTACAATGAATATGCATTATTTTATAATAAAAATATTTTTTAGTCTTCAAAAAATACCCCCAAACATTATAAAGCTCTAATGAATTTCTTTAACCTGAGAAAAAAATCATAAATTAATTGGCCTCAAGGATCACAAAAACATTATACAAAAATGTTCTGCAATTTATGACCTCAAATCAAATTGATCTGCTTAATGTGATTTAGGTTATATCCAGGGGAAATAATTGTCTTGCTAAATTTAAGGAACAATTTAAAGGATCAGATAAATCTAGTCAAGCAAGACCACTATTTATACCAATAGAGGACCCCAATTCAGGTAAATTACTTCTCACCCAGCTGCTTATTCCCTCCTTCTTTGGTAGCTGATATCTCTGGGTTCCAGATTTCCCAGGAAATGTAACCAATTTTTAAGTCTAATAGCTATTTTAAAATATAGCAAATATAGCCTTAAAATAAAACAAAAAGGGAAAACTCCCAGGGCAGAATTTCAGAGCTGTTTTAAAGCAGAACTCCAATTCAAGCTCCATGATCTTTGCTGCCTTTGGAATAGTGGATTTTTTATTACAAAGAGCAAGGGGAAGCTACAAAAGCAATTAAGAACTCATTTTTAAAAGATCCATTTAAGTTTATCATTGAAATCTCAAATAAAATGAGAAATATAGTAGTATTTGTATTTTTAAATATACCACAGCATACACAGAAATTAGCATACATGTTCTGCCAGTGTTAATATTTGCCTACTCCTTAAATTTATTTTCCTGTTACTGCTGAATGTAAAATTTCAGTCATAAATGTGATTGAAAAACAAAGTAAGTTAAGGCAGTCTAGATTTTTAAGACACTAAAATTTTAGACAATTTTAAAAAATAAAAAAGCTTTGTATTAGCAAGAAGATAGTGTCAATTTGCTCTTCACATGAGAAAAGTAATGATATATATGTATATAATGAAATAAAAAACATATGTCTCTGGACCTATTTTGTTCATCAGTTTATTTTGTTCATTAGGATGAATTCCAGAGGGAAGGTGGGGGTTGGAGGGTTGGGGAGGAGAGGAAACTTATATGCATACTAGTGGCCCAGTGCACAGATTTGTGCACATTGAAAAGAAATTAATTAGAAGAAATATTTTAACATGATATAAAAATATGACATAGAAACAACAAAAACATGATATTAAAAACAACATTGATAAAAGTGATTGGTGCCAGCGAGAGCTTTATATGTATCATGCATACACGAGTCAATGTTTATTTTTAAATTGCCAGTGCACATCATATGTACCGGCTGATTGGTCAGTCATACAGACAGACAGACGGTTGGTCATTTAACCTTTTATATATATAGATAGATATGCATAGCCCATGGACTCAGACAATAGTGTGGTGAAGGTTTGGGAGGAGCAAGTGAGGGAAGGAGGATGTCAATAGAAAAAAAAAAAAACCAAAGGGGACATCTATAATACTTTCAACAAGAAAGATACATTTTTTAAAAACCATATTTGAAGTAATACTCACCAAATTGTTTATAGTGGTTTTCTCCAGGGAAGGGAATTAAAGAGTAACTAACTTGAGTCTTCACAGTAAGTATATATTTATGTATTGTAATTGTGGGACTTGTAACCCACCCCACCATTCTTGTGACATTGTTTTTATAAATGCTGTCCCTGACTAATATGTGGCTTATAGATAAACAGCATGTTTGTATAAGACTCCTAGGAATTAACTTCAGAAGATGCAAACTCTGACCTTTAGTCACCCCAGTTCCAGGAGAGTAGCTCACCTTCAGCCATAAAACCAGGATGACGTAGAATCAGGATGATGCACACCAGACCATCACTTGATCAGTTTCAAGATCCTTATTGGAATGGACTGTGCTGACTTGAACATAAAGGACTTTTCAATCCCCTCCCCTTGATTTCTTTGTTTTGCTTTTTCTTTTCCTCCTTATAAAAACCTCCGCCTGCCCTGAGATGGTGAGATGGGCTTTGTGAGAAGAGTCCCTCATCTTCTCAGGTGACTGGCATTTGAATAAACCTCTTTCCTTTCCCACCAGCATCTGTCTCACGAGTTTGCTTTCTGTGGCAGCAGGCAGTTGAACTTAGGTCCTGGTTACAGTATCACTTGTGTAACTGAAAGTGAATTGAAAGTAAGTGGGTGTTACATGTAGTTTTATTTCATTTTTTTCAATTATATAGCATGTATCTCATACTATATTTTTCAAATTTTTGTAGATGGCACTGTGCCAGAGACTTCTCTAAGGCACAAAATAAACATGGTGAATTTACTCTATAGTGAGTAATTTATAGCCTTATTTTTATGTTAAAGCAAAACAAAATATTACAAATTAAAAAAGAATATATTCTAAAATAAACAGGGTGCAAAATTTGCTTAAATTATTAAGGTAAAATACAAGGCCTCAATCAATATTATATTTACTATGAGCCACTTAGGGCTAAAGTACTAAGTCTAGCCTGTTTATTTTAAGGGCTGAAAGTGAAGCTTGGAGAGCTTAATGACTTGTCTAAGTCATAAGCTACTCATAACCATTGTTAAAGAAAAATTATTCTGACACTTGTTTAAAATAGTAAGGGAGACTTTATGCAAGTCTATTGTAATAGAAGGAGAGATTGAGTTCAACTCTGAATACAGCAAAGACAGGTAGGGATTTATAGCCAGAGTGAGAGGGTCAGTAGATGGAAAATTACTAAAAGGGGATATCTAAGGTATAGGGATTTTTGCTAAACTGGCTTAGCAGGATTATTGCTAAAGACAGGCTAAGGTGGAGGCCTAGTAGAGAGGAGGGTTCAGAAGAGCCTGACTAAAGTGGGCAAGCTGAGAGCCTTTACTGCTCTGGGCTCTATTTTCTATTTTGTTACTCTTTTTTCTTCCATCCAGTTGCATCTTCCCCCAAGAGTTTGCTCTGGCTGTTGTAAAAACAAACAAACAAACAAAAAACAGTGTTTGGTGGGGAGAAAAGAAAAATGGTAAGTATGGCAGAGTTTAAAATACTATCATGAACTTTGGAAGATTTTTTTTAAAAGATGTTATTATTGATTTCAGCAATAGGAAAGGAGAGGGAAAGAAATAAAGAAACATCAATGATGAGAGAGAATCACCTCCTGCATGGTCCCTACTGGGGATAAAGCCTACAACCTGGGCATGTGCCCTGACCAGGAATCGAACCATGACCTCCTAGTTCATGGGTGAATGCTCAACCACGGAGCCACACCATCAAATATTTGTAGGAAAACAAAAGCATGCTTCCCATAAAATGATTTAAAAGACTTATTTGAAATGATTGTCCTTAAACATCTGTCAGGAAATTGTACAAGTTTTGACTTTAACCATCTACTTCCTACCCAAACAGAAAGCATGAAATGATGCTTCTGCTAAAAATGGTGGGACTTTGCTTTAATCCCTCCGCTTTCAATTTTAAAAACAAATTCCAAGAGGCCAAAGAAAACATATTATTTTGAAAATGTAGCTCATTTCTCAAAGATGTTATTATTCCCTTCATCATTCAGGATGAGGTTTCATGTAGTAGCCCATGTAATTTTTACAGCTAAACATATGGTCTGAAGACAACACAGTCATGGTCCATAGAAAGCCTCAAGACAACATCATGGCATCCACTGTTTCACTTAAGTGGGCTGATATTAATTTTTTTATATATCTGGGAAACTGTATGACAAAACCTCATTTAAGTATCTTGGAGCACTATTTTTTTACAGGAACCAAATAAAAAGAAGTTCATGTAAGGTCTATTATCTTTAAAAAATTTAGTACTAAAATTTTGATTGCCAATTTGCACTATATTTATGTCCTGTTATGGAAGCTTCAATTATCTCTTTATGCGCCTTGGCTTCTGGTCCTAAGGCGGGTAACCATTTCTTCCCTTGGAAGAGATGGGATTTGAGATTGGGCCAAGAAAAACTAAAGAGGCTAGGAAGCACTTACAGATGGAGATAATTAGCATATTTAAAATAGGCCAGCCAGATTTTCTTTTTTTTTTTTTTAATCAGGAAGTAGAGGGGTAAATGCTCTTGTCTAGCAAGACTATAGAAGCTGTGTGGACAGAGGAAATGTGATTCAAACTCTGGTATGAGAATGGTATTTTCCTTGAACCAGGTTTCAAAAGATTGAAATAGGAGTTCCTTTTACTGGAAACCATGGAGTTAGCGGGCTTTGTAGGGGCCTCCCTTGAAATTCTGCTCCAAGACCACTGTTTTGAATTTGCTTGAAAGTCATAGAATGGGAGACTTTGGGTTTCAGTAGGCACAGGATAAACATTGGGAACTCTATTGCTTTCATTAGAATGCCTGGTAGCGGAAGTGGCCTTTCTGATACCACTTCCCATTAAAAGAGGGATTACAGAAGAAGGTGGTAGGTGGGAACCAGTCCCCAGAACAAAACTGCTCGCCTCCAGGGGCTAAGGCCGGCTGATCTGGATCCAGGCTCTGTCAATGGGGTATGTTTAATTGCCAGATCATTCACTTGAGGTTTCCGGAAGTTCTGATTCACAGAGTCAGCCCTTCAAATAATACGTTTCACTCATTCTCTGAAATGTACTGTTATTCAAAATGGACTTACGAGGTGTTTGTCCTGGAGCAGGTCTTCTCAACGGGTGGTCCGGTCACTGGCAATCAATGTGTGGGCCAGGGGAATTGCAACAATTACTAAAAATTAACAACTCCTCAATTCTCAGGGTCATCAGGAAATGTAGTTAGCTACCTCCTGCTGACTCTACTTAGCACAGATTTTACAAATACAGCACGTCAACAATTACTGTCTCCTAAAGCTTTGAAACCTCCCAGCCTATGGAGTATGGTTGACTTCTTCTCTCCTCTTAACCAGAACTTATCTTCTTCCTCCCTCCTCATGTGCCCAAGGGTAGAATGGATGCCGCTGGAGAGAAGGGGGAGTTAAGGGAACCAGAGTTCTTTGACTAGTCATATAGTAACAGCATTACCTGGGCTTGGCTATTGCTTAAGGATATTTCTGTTGAGGAACTCATTGGTGGGTTATTTTGAGAACCCACTCAATTGCTTGGTAGCAGACACCTGATGTTTTCTGGATCTGGATGCCTCTACGTTACCTGGTTACTCATGCTTAGCTTAGCCCCTAGCGATCTAGCAATACCCCCTTCCAACTTCTCTCTGCAGCCCTTTTAGAAAGGACCTACGATGCCTCCAGATCCACGCATTCTCACTCATGGCTCACATCACACCCACAGGAAACAGCCTTGTTAGCCCCAATGAACTCTAGGAGCACACCACTCCTCCTTCAGCTTGCCTGTCACGGTGACCCAGCCAATCAATCACCTTGGAGATTTCTCTGGGAGAGTCAGGTACCAGTCCATTGTATCCTTCAACCTTAGGAAATACTTATCAGACTTTCCTGGAGTCTGTTTAAAAGTCTGGCTTAAGGTGAGGGGCAGACATTCCTCAGAATTTGTCCTTGTGGAGGGCAGGGACTCTCGGTACAGCTCTCCAAAGAAATCCTCTTAAGAAGTTATATTTTAATCTCCTTCTCTACCCTTTCATATTTCTGGTAAGGGCGAGGAGTGTAAGAATGACCTACTAGTTCTCCGTCTTTTACTTTTCAATACTGACCCAGCACTTCAATTTGGAATAAGTCTCTGTTTTTTTCAATCAAATCTTCCATCCCACCATCCTCTTACAAAGTATTGCATATGTTGTATATTTAGTATTTTCCATTTTTACATATAACCCAAGCATCTCGAGCCTCACCAGATTGGGAGAATAAAATAAAGTTGCAGTCTATTTATATGCCCCAACTATGAATTCCAACTGGTTTGCCGACTAGCAATTAGCACATCTTTAAGTGTTCCCAAGCTATTTTTGGGATTCCCCAAAAGGATGCCACACACATGCCCACAAACCAGTCTGCAACTGCATGGCATCTGCTTTTCCTTTCTTTTCTACTCTGGCTTGTAATTTTGCACAGTCTCCACCTACAGACTGGAGGTGTGTCAGATCACTGCTGGTTTCCCAGGCAAGATGGGGGGAATGGCCTCCTCTCTGTGTGCCACATTCGGTCCCAGGACTCTAAAATGGCTCTTCCTTCCCAGAATTACCTTTTGGCAATCTCCTACTTCCCACAAGCCATCCCAATTGCTCCTAAAATGATAGTGCCATTATTTCTCAGACTGCTGCTTTTTCTGTTTTCATCCTCACCTGAGGATAGGTTGTTGTTTTTAGATTTATTTTGAGAGCAAGAGGAAGGGAGAGAGAAACATCGATGTGAGAGAGAAACATCAATAGGATGCCTCCCGTGTGCGCCCCAACCGAGGATCAAACTCGCATCTATTTCATTTTACAGCTTTTCAATATTTTACATGTATCTGTCTTCCCCATTTTAAATGAAGTGTCAATGACTACTCAATAAAACTATTGTATTTCCATTTCAAATAAGTTAAAAAAAAATTATGGCCTGAGTATTTTTGATACCTCTATCAAAAAAGAATTTGCATTAGGGAAAAAAATCTTTCCCTTTTCTGTGTGTGATCACATTTTTTTAAGCAAAAACATTTTCTAAAAAAGTATTGCTCTCAAGTTTCTTCCCTTTTTCGGTGTTCTAATAAAATCTAAATTCTTTCAGTAAGTCTCCATGTCACTGAACAATGTAGTCAGTGACAAATTGCAAACAGTAACTGACTCATTTGCTTATTCTTGCTATTCTTTGTGATATGGATTGGGTGTTTCCTGCTGAATCCTGTCAATGTCCTTTTAAATGAAAAATTGTCAAAAATTTCAAAACCAGAAGCAGAGGATTCAATATTATTATCCATACATTTTAAATTTAGCAGTTATAAATTTATGTATAGCATATCTAAATGTGTTTATACTTTGAATGAATAAATGTATCCATTGTTATTTTTCTCTCAGGCTCTGCCTACACGATAGCACAAAAAGTGTTTTATCTGTAAACACGGAGATCATGATTTGTTGTCTTTATGACACTCAGATATTTTCACTGACAATGAAATGTAACCTAGTTTTCCCAGATCCATATCAATTGGAAGGGGGAAGGGGTAAAACTGGGATAGTAATCAGGGGAATGATATACATAATCGAAATGTGCAGATGATAATAAAACACAGTAACAAAATCTTAATGCCAGTCCCCAAAGGCAAAAATCAAAGACACCTCAGCTAAGATCCTCCCATCTCCAATGAGGCCCCAAGGGTTAATAGGTTTTCCTTGCGACTTCTTTCTTCCCACTGACTCTTTCTCCTTAGCTTGGGAATATACGTTCAAGACTCTTCCATCTTTAACATCTTCACACACACACACACACACACACACACCACTTTCAAAGAGACACACAAACTCACATATACACACAATACATACAGAAACAGCCACACATACAGATAGACACAGATACACACATATCTCACACACACACAAACATGCAGACTCACACAGGCACACACAACACGCACACACCATTGTTGCAGAGACACAGATACATAAAGACCTAGCCACATACCATGTGCACACCATCTAGAGTTATTCACACACATGTGTGTGCCATCTCCAGCTGCTCTTTTCCCTCTGGCTGCTGCCTCTTAATCTCTTTTGCTCTTTAAAAAAAGGGGTTGCCCTGGCTGATTTGGCTCACTGGATAGAGCATCAGCCTGGGGACTGAAGGGTCCCAGGTTCGATTCCAGTAAAGGGCATGTACCTTGGTTGCAGGCACATCCCCAGTAGGGGGTGTGCAGGAGGCAGCTGATCGATGCTTCTCTCTCATTGATGTTTCTAACTCTCTATCCCTCTCCCTTCCACTCTGTAAAAAATCAATAAAATATATTTTAAAAAAATAAAAAAGGGGTCTACAATTGCTATTTCAATTTCTCATCTTTCTTTCATTCCTCCTCGCTCTGCAATCTGCTCCCTGCTCTACCACATCATTAAATTAATTTCTTTTGGGCCCTTTCCAGGTAGCTCAATTGTTTACAGCATTGTCCCAATACACTAAGCTTGCAGGTTCAATATTTGGTCAGGGCGCATATAAGAATTAACCCCCAGAGGGAAAGTAGGGGAGGGTGGGGGTAAGGGTAAGTGATCAACCAAAGGACTTGTATTCATGCATATAAGCCAAACCAATGGACATGGACAACAGGGGGATGAGAGCATGAGTGTGGGGGGAGGGGGGGGAATGAGGGTTAATGGGGGGGGGGATGAGGACACATTTGTAATTCCTTAACTAATAAAGAATTTAAAGATTTAAAAAAAAAGAATTAACCAATGAACGCATAAATAAGTGGAACAACAATTTACTGCTTTTCTTGCTCTCTCTCTCTCTCTCTCTCTCTCCCCCCCCCCCCCTTCCTCTCTCTTTCTAAAATCAATAAAATAAAATAAAAATTACTCTTTCTTGGACTTCTGGTCAAGATGGTAGCATAGGTAAATGTTGTGCTCACCCCCTCCATGACCACATCAAAATTACAACTAAAGTACAGAACAACCATCATTGAGAACCACCCTAAGTCTAACTGAACAGAAGTCCTATAACTAAGGACATACAGAAGAAGCCATATAGAGACTGGTAGGAGGCGTAGAGACTGTAAAAAGTCAAGCCCCACACTCACAATGTGACAGTTAAGAAACAGGAGGGTTATCTCAGCTGAGCAGGTCTTCCCTGCGGAGAAAGAGGTCCCAGCTCCACACCGGGCCCCCCAGCCCAGGATTCCAGTGCCAGGAATAGAAGACTCCATAACTTCTGGCTGTGAAAACCAGGTAGGCTTGTGGCTAAGTCAGATGGAGTGCTAATGGGGTACAGGTGTTCCTCTTAAAGGGCCTGCCTGTGTAGGGACTTACTCAGATTGGCTCAGTCTGAGCTCCAGCAGTGAGGCATCAGTTTCAAAAGCACCAGGGACATGCAGGGAGAAACTGAACTGTCTGGCTTGAGGGTGTGGGATGAAGGGCAGGCACCATTGTCCCTTTGCTGAGCCCTCCCCACACAGAGCCAATAGGCATGTGCCATATCTGAGACTCCATCCACCTGGCTTACACTGTTTGCCCTGCCCTGGTGATTCTCTGAGGCCCCACCCCACACAACTTGAAGGCCCACCCAAGTGCTTCAATACAAATGACCTGTCTTAGTTCACCCTGTGAACTTTCCTAAAACCTCTGAAAGGTTCACAAGCACCAAGCAAGCAGCACCTGGCCTTGGAGTGACCCATACTTCTCCCTAAGCAGCCCCAAGCCCGACATTAGTGGCAGCCAGCCTCAGGTCACAGATTATCTTCTTCCAGGTGCTTCAAAGCCCAGCACAAGCACCAACCATTTGCAGATTACTATGTGGCTCATATCAGGTGATCCCAGGCCAGGCACAGGCAGCAGCTGACAGAGCACCACTTAACCACCTCCATAAATGACATACCAAAAGGGGAGATTAGGAAAGGGGGCTCTTCACATACCACCTGCTCCAAATCACATGCAGATGGCAGAGGAGAGAAGCGGGCTAGAGCTGTGGCCCTCAATATTTTAATGGTCGTGAAAAGGTTGGCTAGCCCTTCTGCAGGAATAAATATTTTAACTTCAGGTGAGAAGGGTAAAATGAAATGTTTTGTTTGATAGTGATATTAAAATACCTCATTTTAGAGAACTATGAGATGTCAGGAATTTAATATCAATGTTGTCCTATTCTTTTAGGTATAGAGACCACCTGGGTAATCATTGTGCAGACTCACAATTCTTGGGCCCAGATAAGACTGAGGAGAAGAAGTGGAGAAGAAAAAAGACGGGTCAGTCATAAATTTTGAAGGAAATTCCAGAAATGACACTTGAGTAGGTCTTATATCTTTTAAACTATTATGCAAGTGAGTTGCTGTGTTGATTAGTACTTATTTATAGAGTTGTGAGGATAAATTATATATATATATCTTATAATAATATCCAGCATAGAGTAAGTCAAGTAATAAGTATAACTACTATTATAATTATGACAGTCATGAAACTTGTCTTATATACTTGGATTTCTTAGAAGCAGATGCTGAGATAAGGATTCTTGAGCAAATGATTCCAGTTAGGGAGAGAGGGTAGTAGGGCATTATAGTCAAGAAAGCCGAGCTCTAGTGGACTTTAGGCAAAGTCCCAGTCCCAGCCTGATCCTCTGAGGCTCTCTGAAACATAAATTATACCTCAGCATTTGTCCTGCCTTGAGGCCAGGGAGTTGGGCTTTCATGCTTCCACACCTCAGTCATCAGCTACTGACTGCCCTGGTCCCTTCTTGCTGTCTGCATACTACCATAGCAGCTCCACTAGGCCAAGGGCAGTCTCTGAAGACGGTCACAGGACCAAGCAGTGAGAAGCACAGCACACAGACCCTAAGGATGGACACAGAGAACAGGTAAAAGTTACCCAAGGCGATGTAGACAGACCAATATCAGTGTTTGCTCCCGGATAACAAGGGTATTGTGCAGTCGCAGCAGCTCCCAGTGAGCCACCTTTACTGTTTAATCTATATTCAATCAGTCCGGTATTGGCCATGAAGTAAATGTGTGCTCGCTCAGCCAACACTTGCTTCCCCATCTCTGTTTCCTGACACTGACAAACAGACTAAACTTCTTCTTCCCAAAGCATTGCTCTTATCATAATACATGTCGCTTTAAAAAACAGGTGCTGGATTAAGGCCAGAGGAATGGTGATGTGAGAGATACCCTCAGTCTCTCCCCCTGAAACCTCAACAAGTTAATAAACTGTAACTCAACAACAGATTCCCTGCTCAATACAGCAGCACAGCTGAGAGACCCCGCACGATGGTGAGGTGAGAAGGGAGGAGAGCCCAGACGGCCACTGACGCAGAGCTGTAGCCAGGAACTGGTGACCAGCTCAGCCCGGAGAGGGGAGGTAGCTGGTAGTAGCAGGCAATTCCATAAGCCAGGAAGAACAGAGTCTCTGTGGGAACAGCAGCTGAGCCAGCAAAGACTCCAGGGCAAGGACACAGCATAGGGCTTCGGCCGCAGCTGCCTGCTGTCACGCAGTGGTGTTTCAGACAAAGAAATGAAGTTACAGAGCCCTGCCATCCCTTGGGCTCCAAAAACTGGCCTCCAGTTGCCCTCGGTGTTCGTGAAGGAGCACATTATCTGTAAACACAGAGCTATTGCAGTAGAATCACTGTTCCCCCCTGTGATTCCCAAGTGGATCACATGGTGGGGAGACCCCGTGGAGGTTCAGGGTCACCATTATGATGAGGCCAAAAATATCCCACCCCCAAGCAGCACAGCTGAACTGTCTGATGTAAGCCAAAGAGGGCACCAAGATAAAAATCTTGTGATTCGGCACCACCTACTGGAAAATACTAGAAGGACCTCTTCAGAGAAGGCTGCTAGAGAAAGGTCAGTAATACAATAGATGCCTAGGCAAAGAAGACCAGCAAACACCATGAATAACCATGATAATGAGGAAGCTCAGAAAGAAAACAAAAAATCTCCAGAGAGCAAGCTGGAACACGTGGAAATATGTGATATAAATGACAGAGAATTTAAGGTTGCAGTTCTGAAAATATTCAGCAAGAGACAAGAAAATGCAGCCAGGCAAGTCAGTGCACTCAGAAAGCATATTAATGAACAAAACGAGTACTTTACCAAAGGGATTCAAACTTTACAAAAGAACTAACCAGGAATCCTGGAAATGGAGCCTGCAATTAAGGAGATTAGGAGAGTACTACTGAGCATAGGAAACAGAGCCAAGCAGATGGAGGAAAGGGTCAGTGTATCAAAGATAGAAATCTAAAAATGACACAGAGGGAAGAAGAGACTTGAGCATAAAAAGAAAATGAAAGAGCCCTGGATGGTGTGTTCAGTGGTTAGAGTGTCAACCCACACACTGAAGGGTCATGGGTTCTATTCCTGGTCAAGGGCACATACCTGGGTTGCAGGTTGATCCCTGGTCCCAGTCAGTGCACGTGCAGGAGGCAACCAATTGATGTGTCTTACATTGATGTTTCTCTCTCTTTCCCCCCTCCATCTCCCTTTTCCACTCTCTCTGAAAGCAATGGAAAAATATTCTTGAGTAAGGATTAACAACAAAAAAGAAAGTGCTCTTTGAGATCTATCCGACTCCATCAGAACAATCAGTATAAGAATATAGGCATACCAGAAGAGAGGGAGAAAGGAATCGAGAGCCTACTCAAACGGTTAATGAGAACTTCCCAAACCTATGAAAAGACCTAGCTAGATTTTCGAATCCAAGAAGCAAACAGAATACCTAATTATCTCAATCCAAAAAGGCCCTCTCTAAAGCATATTGTATTAAAACTGTCAAAAATTAATGACAAAGAAAAAATTCTCAGAGTAGTCAGGGGAAAGAAGGAAGTGACCTACAAAAGAAAACCCATCAGAATTTCAGCAAAAAACTCTAAAAGCCAGAAGAGAATGGAACCAAATATTCAAATGACTGAAATATAGAAATTACCAGCAAAGAATAATGTATCCAGCAAAGTTATCCTTTAAATACGAAAGAGAAATAAAGACTTTCCCAGATGTACAGAAGCTGAAAGATTTTATCATCAGAAAACCTCCATTGCAGGAAATACTCAAGGGAATTATTCTACCTGAAACCAAGAACGTAAGGTTACAATGCTAAGAGTAAGATCACCAAAAATGTACAGTATAAACAGGGATAATTTGTGGCAACAAAAACATAAGAGGGGAGGGGGTAAAGGTCTGAACTGGCAAAGGAGGATGGAGATCAGGTGCACTCAAAAGAATATATATATATATATATATATATATATATATATATATAACACTTTATTTTTCATAAACCTAAAAGTAGCCACACACAAAAACCCCACAATTAAGACACATAAGTTTAAAACAGAGGAAAGAAATATGGAACACCACCAAACAAAAACAACCGACAGAACACACACACAAAAAGAACCAAAGGATGTATAGAGCTACCAGAAAACAAAAGATAAAATGGCTATAGAAAATCCTCACAAATCAATAATTACCCTAACTGTAAATGGACTGAATTCACCAGTAAAGAGGCCCAGTGTAGCGGAATGGATCAAAAAGCAAAACCCAACCATAACGCTGCCTTCAAGAGAGATGTCTAAGCTGCAAAGATAAAGATAGTTTCAAAGTGAAAGGTTGGAAATGATTCTTCAAACAAATAACATCCACATAAAAGCAGGTGTAGCCATACTTATATCTGACAAAATAGATTTCAAGGTAATGAGAGACAAAAATGAACATTTTATGATGATAAAGGGGACACTACATCAAGAAAACATAACACTTCTTAATATATATGCACCCAATCAGGGAGCACCAAGATATATAAAGCTACTACTCACAGAACTAAGGGAAGAAGCAGATCAAAACACAGTCATATTTGGGACTCTTAATACTCCATTGACAGTGCTAGATAGATCAACCAAACAGGCCTTAAATGAAACTCTAGACCAGCGGTTCTCAACCTGGGGGTCGAACAACCCTTTCACAGGGGTCACCTAAGACCATCGGAAAACACATATGTAATTACGTATTGTTTTTGTGATTAATCACTATGCTTTAATTATGTTCAATTTGTAACAATGAAATTGGGGGTCACCACAACATGAGGAACTGTATTAAAGGGTCGCGGCATTAGGAAGGTTGAGAACCACTGCTGTAGACCAAAGGGACATAATTGACATTTACAAGCCTTTCATTCAAGAACATCAGATTATACACTCTTCTCCAGTGCACATGGAATATTCTCAAGGATAGACCAAATGTTGGATCACAAAACTAGTCTCAACAAATTCAAGAAGATTGAAATTATATCAAGCATATTCTCTGACCACAATGCCTTGAAATTAGAAATCAACTGCAAAAAGGAAATAAAGAAACCCACAAATATGTGGAGATTAAACAACATATTACTAAAAAATGACTGGGTCAAAGAAGAAATAAAAGGTGAGATAAAAGATATAGAGAGACAAATGAGAATGACAACACGATATATCAAAACTTTTGGGATGCAGTGAAAGCAGTAATGAGAGGGAAGTATATATCATTACAGGCCTATCTCAAGAAACAAGATAAATATTAAAGTACTATAAAAAGAAGAACAAAAGCAACTCAAAGTGAGCAGAGGAAAGAAAATAATGAAAATTAAAGCAGAATTGAATGAAATGGAAAACAAAAAGACTATACATAAAATTAGTACAACAAAGAGCAGGTTCTTTGAAAAGATTAATAACATTGACAAACCCTAAGCCAGATTCGCTAAGGAAAAAAGATAAAAGACCCATGTAAACAAAATCAGAAATGAAAGAGAGGAAGTCACCACAGACATCACAGATATACAAAGGATCATACTAAAATACTATGAAATGTATAAGTTTCTAGAAATATATAATCTACCTAGACTACATCATGAAGATTTGGAAAGTCTAGACAGATCAGCAGTGAGGAAATTGAAACAACCATCAAAAACCTCCCCAAAAATAAAAGTCCAGGACCAGATGGCTACACCAGTGAATTCTACCAAACATTAAAAGAAGATTTAAAACCTAACCTTCTCAAGCTCTTCCAAAAAATTGAAGTAGAGGTTATACTTCCTAACACATTTTATGAGGCCACCATAACCTGATACCAAAACCTGGCAAGGATTACACACATAAATTAAAACTGCAGACCAATATCTCTGATGAATACAGCTCCAAAAATCCTAAACAAAATACTAGCAAATCAAATACAACAATACATAAAAAAAAAATGATACATCACAGTCAAGTAGGGTTCATTCCAGGGGCACAACGGTGGTTCAACATATGCAAATAAACAAAAGAAAGGATAAAATAATATGATCTTATCAATAGATGCAGAAAAAGTATTTGATAAGATACAGCATCCATTTATGATTAAAACACTCAAAACAATAGGAATAGAAGGAAAAACCTCAACATAAGAAAGGCCATATATGATAAACCCTCAGTCAATATTATACTCAATGGAGAAAAACTGAAAATTTTTCCTCTAAAATCAGGAACAAGGATGCCCACTCTCACCACTCTCATTCAACATAATACTGGAAGTCCTAGCCGGAGCAATAAGAGAAAGAAATAAAAGGCATCCAAATTGGGAAGGAAGAAACCAAACTATCACTTTTTGCAGACAACATGATTCTGTATAGAGAAAACCCTAAAGATCACACACATACACACACACACAAAACACCTATTCGAAACAATAAACAAGTTATAGGATACAAAATCAAACTGCAGAAATCCACTGCCTTCCTGTACACTAACAAGGAAACTTCAGAAAGAAAATGGAAAAATATTCCTTTTCCAATTACAACCAAAAGAATAAAATACCTAGGAATAAACTTAACAAAGAACGTGGAAGGCCTATATGATGAAAACTACAAAGCATTATTAAAAGAGATTGAAAAAGAGACAACAAGATGGAAAATATATCCTGTGTTCATGGATTGGAAGAATCAAAATAGTTAAAATGGCCACATTACCCAACGCAATATACAGAGTTAATGCAATCCCCATCAAAATCCCAATGTCACTATTTAAAGAAACAGAATAAAAACCATCAGATTTATATGGAACCACAAAAGACCCTGAATAGCCAAAGCAACCCTGAGAAAACTGAATGAAGCCAGAGGTATCACACTACTTGACTTCAAATTATACTACAGAATTAGGATAATCAAAACAGCATGGTATTGGCAGAAAAACAGACACATAGACCAATGGGACATAATTGAGAGCCCAGATATAAAACCACATATATATGGGCAGAAAGTTTTCAACAAAGGAGCCAGAAATTTACAATGGAGTAAATAAAGCTTCTTCAATAAATGGTGCTTGGAAAATTGGAAAGCTACATGTAAAGAATGAAACTGGATTACAGTTTGTCCCCATGTACAAATATTAACTCAAAATGGATCAAAGACTAAAATATAAGATCTAAAACAATAAATTACATAAAAGAAAGCATAGATACTAAACTTATGGACGTTGGTCATAGAGAATATTTTATGAACTTGAACTTCTTCATAGAGAGTATTTTATGAACAAAGGCAAGGAAAGCAAAGGCAAAAATAAATGAATGGCACTATATCAAACTAAAAAGCTTCTTCACAGCAAAAGAAACCCACAACAAAAAAAAGGGGCAGCCAGCCAAATAGGAGATGATATTTATAAACAGTAGCTCTAACAAAGGTTTAATATAAAAATATATTTTAAAAAACTCATAAAACTCAACACTGAACAAACAAGCAATGCAATTAAAAAATGGGCAGAAAACCTGAACAAACACCTCTCCCAGAAAGACTTACAAACAACCAACAGATCTATAAAAATATGTTCAACCTAACTAGCAATTAGGGAAATGCAAATAAAAACAACAATGAGATACCACCTCACACCTGTTAGAATGGCCATTATCAACAAAACTAGAGTCAAATGTCGTGCACTGGGGCAGGGGTCCCTCAGCCCAGCCTGCGCCCTCTAGCCGTCTGGGACCCCTCAGGGGATGTCCACCACGGAAGGGTCCTTAGTGCTAACTTGGGAGCAGGAGAGGCTCCCTCCACCACCACTGAGCTCACCAGCCATGAGTCCGGCTCTGGTTGAGTGGCGATCCCCCTATGGGAGCGCACTGACTACCAGGGGGCAGCCCCTGCATTGAGCGTCTGCCCCTGGTGGTCAGTGTGCATCATAGGGACCAGCCATGCTGCCGTTTGGTCAATTTGCATATTGGCCTTTTATTATATAGGACAAGGAATAACAAGTGTTGGAGAGGTTGTGAGGAAAAGAGAACCCTCATTTACTGCTGGTGGGAATGTAGACTGGTACAGCCACTATGGAAAACAGTCTCTTGATCTCTCAAAAAAATAAGACTGGAGCTACCAGCTTTGGCAGGTGTGGTTCAGTGGCTGGAGTGTTGGCTCAAGCACCAAAGGGGTGCAGGTTCAATTCCCCACAAGGGCCTGGACCTGGGTTTCAGGTACGATCCCTGCCCTAGTCCGGGCAGTTGAGGTGCGTGCAGGAGGCAATGGATTGATGTGTCTCTCTCAGGTCAATGTTCCTCTTCCCCCATTCTCCTTCCCTTCCACTCTGAAAATCAGCGGGAAAAAAAAATGTTCTGGTGTGAGGATTAAAAAAGAAAAGGAAAAAAAACCTGATTATGTTATTTTAATAAAACTAATCAGGTTCCAGATTCCATACACCTTCCAACTCCCCATCTACCACCTATTTATTTCATTGGTCTCCTAATGAAAGTGTTTCTCCTGGATAATTAAATTCTAAAGAATGTTTGACTTTTCAAAATCAATTGTTAAGTTAACTATCCCCAGAGCACCTGAAAAATTGCCTACCTGACAAATTTTTCATCCTTATGCTCCAATAACTCAAAATTGGCCACACTGAAATTTTATCAGCTGGGGGTAGAATTCAGCAATTTGTGTTTTCACAAGCCCATCAGTTGATTTTACAAATCCTATATAATAAAACCCTAATATGCAAATTGACGGAACGGCAGAATGACTGGTCTGACCACCAAGGGGCAGATGCTCAACGCAGGAGGCAGCTCCTGGGTTGAGCATCTGCCCCACAAGAGGGGAGGTGACCAGTGGCTGGGCCGGCCAGCAGGCAGTGCCAGGCTGCCAGCCAAGGTGGGTGCCAGCAGGGGCCCCCCGATTGCCCTGCCTGCTGTTCAGCCCACAGATGCCCCTGATCACCAGCCAGGCCTAGGGACCCTACCTTATATATTGGGAACAGTCTCTTAGATTTAAAAAATTAAAACCTGGAAAGGCTACTCTAACACTGAAAAAACAAGTTGATGTAGTGATGACTTGCATGGACTCTGGCTTGCACATTTTGTGGTCAGCCCTGATTCTGACACTTATAACTGTGTGACAAAGCCAATTACTTAACTTCTCTCTGCTTCAGTCTTTCCACCTATAAGATGGGGAAAATGGTACTACTGCCTCAGAAGAATCATGTTATGTACTACTTTTTATGATCAGGGCAAAAAAATGTAGCTGCCCATACAACAGCCTTTCACCTGTATGAAAAGTATGGTCACTGGTGCATGCAGCATCCCGGATTGGGAGAGGGATGTCTGACTGCCGGTTTAGGCCTGACATCCCCTGAGGGGTCCTAGATTGTGAGAGAGCGCAGGCTGGGCTGAGGGACCCCCCACCCTGTGCACGGATTTCACACATGGGGCCTCTAGTACATACATATTCATTGATATCCATATTTCATGTCATGTGAGGAAGAATTTTAAATGTTTTCCCCATGTGTTCATAAAATTAGCACTTTTTTGTTATTTGGAATATGAAATAATCTAAGTCTATTCATTACTTTTCTTGTAAATTTTTCCTTTTTTCTTGTGTGCTCACCACCCAAAGTCAAATCATCTTCTGTCACCATATATGTGGCCCCAAGCTTTCTGTTTTATTACTTACAAATTTTCTCATTTATTTAATGAATACATTTAAAGATGTCCAAAAGTTACCCCTTCTATATGAGAGCATTTGGAATCTGTTATTTCCAACTTGTTTTCTTGAAACACTCCAAAATGTATTTGTAAATTGCAATTAAAATGTCATGTTCCCAACTCAATCTCTGCTTAGTAAAACCTAAAAAAATGCCACAGCCACCCCAACATTTTCAGCAAGATAGGAGTAAGGTGGAGAGATCAGAGTAAAAAGAGATGGTTCTATCTCACTTAACTGAAAGGCATTTTACTTTAGGAAATTTTACATAAAAGCACGGAATCAAATTGCTAGGCCCATGTCCCTACAGATCTATTATAATTTCTAGGGAAAGCCTTCATAGGAAGAAATGAACCAGGTGAGGGTTCTAGAATTGAGAAAGGTCACTTCTAGGTCACACTCCAGGCAAACTTATCTAGATGAATTACTTGGTAATATTTTTTTCTGGCAGCAGGAATCTTGCTGAACCATCTATTTTATATTTTTAAACTGTTACACGATATTCAACTGAACAACAATACAGCTATGAAATATTGACACACACTAGTATATATTTTTCAGCTACATTATGATCATACAGGGCTGTGCAAAAGTAGTTTTATGGTTGTAGGTGAAATGCAGAGTTAATAAAGCTATTGTAATCATCTTAAACTGTCTGTCTTTTCTTACATGAACAACTACAAAGCTACTTTTGCCCACCCCTGTATATTTGTTTTATCTTTTCAACTGCACTCTAAGGTTCCCTTCCTCATTTTGAAAAATTATTTTAAATAAATGAAAACCATGCAACAAATGCTATTTTTAAAATATTTATTGTTGAAAGTATTACATATATCTCCTTTTTTTGCCCATTGACCTCGTTCAGTCTGCCCTACCCCCTAGCCCAGGACTTCACCACCCTATTGTCTGTATCCATGGGTTATGCATGGAGTGGATGGGCAGGTGTGGGTGGAGGCCAGTGGGGAGCTGAAAAAGAGAGAGCTTGCGTTTCTAATTGGTTCCTGGGTGATGCTGATGCTGCTGATTCAGGGGCAACATTGAGAGAAACACAGTTTTTCTTAGATAATTATCTTACCTCTCTTCTTCCTTTTGTCTTTCTTGTAGTAAACTTAGTAGCCTATCTCATCCATATTTTATTATTTTTAAAAAATATATTTTATTGATTTTTTACAGAGAAGAAGGGAGAGGAATAGAGAGTTAGAATCATCGATGAGAGAGAAACATCAATCAGCTGCCTCCTGCACACCTCCTACTGGGGATGTGCCTGCAACCAAGGTACATGCCCTTGACCAGAATCGAACCTGAGACCCTTCAGTCCGCAGGCCGACGCTCTATCCACTGAGCCAAACCAGTTAGGGCCCATCCATACTTTAAAAACAACTGTCAATAAATATTGTCTTACACTAGTAATGATAATATTCTGATGGTTTCTGTTTATTTATCCTTTGCTTTTTTTGTATAAAAATCCTTGTCTTTAGAATATGTTTACCGCCACATGTCGTCCTATATCAATTAGTTTCTGACTTTAATGGGTACATATTTGAATTTTGATTAATTCAGATGGAAAATTCCTTCCATGTTCAACATTTCCAAGAGTTTGTATGAAACCATTTTTTAAAATTTTTTTATTTCCAAGGATGAAACAAAGCCTGGAAGTCATTGCATAATGAAAGAACTTGTTATTTTCAATATGGTCAAAATGATCATATGACCTAGCATGACTATTATGTTTACTGAAAGGGTAGTTATATTTTATGAAATTGAGGTTTGGTTAACTGTTCCAGAGAACCCACAGGAGTGAATTTAGGGCCTTCAAGTCATTTTTACTCAGTTGACAAGGTGATAATTGATTCTAGATTACTTGGCACACACAACTGGCCCTGGCAAATTCCTGAGTTCTACCAGATGTTGGGCGCTGTTTTGGGAAAGCTCATGAGTGGTGTGTCACTCCACCATTGCAGGGAAGCAAAAGATTCCTGTTTCATTTCATCAAAATGTGATTCCTTGGGCATCCCTGTCGTATACAGTGCGTTTCTTACTCTCATGGGGACAGAAACCAATCCACTGATCTGTGCAGTGGTTGCATGCCATTGATTTAAACCCAACATGAAAATTTAAGTCGAGTTAAATGAAAATTCAACACCTTCCAGAGCAAGCTAATTTCCTATTTTTATCTTTAATTTTACACATGAAATATAGCGTAGAGGCCCTGCATGCTTTATAAAGTCAAATGAGAAAGGTTTAGTGACTCTGACAGAAAAAAGCAGTTTTACTTGTAACAGAGTACCTTCCTGATAGCGTATTGAACTTCATTATTGCTTTGAAAACGGACTTTTCAGAAACAAGTCAAGAACTTCCACTTCGGGGAAGATGAAGCACACGTACTCTTCCCCGAACGGCTTTCAGTGAATGGTACTTTGTGTTTACCTTGCACTTTTTGCCGAGTTGCTCATAACAGGCAGAAACTTGCTTCCTCACAGACGTGGCCACGTAGTCCAGCCACTTTTCAGAATCCAGCAGATGAGGAGCTGAGGGGTTGGTTTTTCTGCTGACTGTGGTCATGCATGGCTGGATGATTTATGGACAAGACCAACAGCCACATCCATATCTCAGAGTCATTAACTACCAAGAGAAGGACTTGGCACAGAACCACTCAGAGGAAAAAATCCACAGAGTGAGTCTGTTTGGACAATCAGAACAATCAGAGCCACTTTTTATCACATTCTGACTTCTCAGCTGCACCTTTTAAATACAGGCTGTTTCCTACGACCCAAAGGGAATGTTGTGAATGACGCTTGAGACTTTTCATAATGTTAACATCTGAATGAATAGATCAGATGTGATCTTGGAATGAAGACAGACAAGACCAGGAAAAAGGTCACTGGAATGTCTCAAATTTCAAAAGGGTTCATTTCAGAACTCGCCATTGGTAAGCTTGGTAGCAGACCCCAGATACGTTCTAGAATAGATCATTAAAGAGATGGTTTTAGAGCTCATAGTAAAGAGAGGAGCTCCCGATAAGAGCCAGCACGATCCACTAAGAACAAGAAATGCCACCGCGCACACTTTCTCTTTTGATGAGTTTACTAGGATGCTTTTCAGTTTCTATTACACTATGCTGTTAGCCAGGAGAGAGAGAAACATGAGCCTGGCAACCATCTGGGTAGACTCAGTAATGGCACCAAGGATGGTGAACCTGTAGAAGGTGTCCACATCCTGTGGTCCTGTCCTGCCTCCTATTGATTCAATTCAACCTTCACAGGCTCAACATACAACTATAGAGCATGGATTGTAGGCAGGGCACTCTTGCTGGCAAGGAATAGAAAGAAATTGCTCAAACCCTGTCATCAAGGGGCTTCTCATCTACTCATGGGAAACGACAAATACACAAACAACCGTAACACAAGCCAGAGCGACAAAATCACAACTAGAAAAGCACCAAGTGGCATACAGGATAGATGAAGATAAAGGTTGCTTCCAGTTAGAAGTTAAAAGGCTTCACATGGGAGATGGCATTCGAGGTAGAGTTTGAAGGAAGAGAGAGATGGAAATGATGAAGAAAGACATTTGCCGCGAATGGCCTGAGCAGAGGCACAGACTAGAGAAAAGGTTAAGCACCTAGTCCAGTTGGATTGAAGCAGGGGGACTAGAAAGGAAAGTCAGGACTGTTGTGACATGTTCCTCTTGCTGAGGATTAGCCAGGGGAAGTCCTTGATGAGCAGGTGATCATGTGTTTGGTTCAAGAGTCCCAGAATCTTCCTTATTCCTCCTGCTAACTACAACTAAACACCAGGACATTTACAGAACAAACGAAAACTATGGAAGGTTGAGTGATGACAGGCAAGCTGGATACCTCGGTACTCAAGCAACAGCAAAGTGATGAATTCCCTGAGGTTTTTCTGTTGTGTGGTGTGTATTTTTGTTTTATATTGTACTGCTTTGTTTTTATTTTTGCCTAAAATGTCTACAGACTTGAAATGGTGATGAAATTAGTTACCTGGAAATGCCAATGAATAAAGATCAAATAAATAAAACCCCAATAAAAGCCTGTCATCTCAGCCAAAAGACCAGATAAGGGACATACTAGAAAAACAGGAAATTGTAGACAATAACCACTTGACTTCAGGCAAGCACAACAAAATGAAGTATGAACTTTAGATAATTGATTTATTAATCACTATACTAATGTAAAATGTTAATTATATGACAAACTGGGTGCATAGTATCTGGCAACTCTGTACTAGCTTCTCAAATATGAAACATTCTGTTAAAAATATAGTCTATATTTTAAAATAAGAAGGGAGTTGCTGTTACTAATTAAAACCTAAAAAAAGAGTCAAATCTGGAGTTCCTAATGTTAACTTCTTGCAAAGCAAACTTAAGAAGATCAGTGTGATAACTGATCATCTTGTTATATGCAAATTCTGGCCAACCATTATTTTCACCAAGAATAATCTCTCTCTCTCTCTCTCTCTCTCTCTCTCTCTCTCTCCCACCCCCCCCCCCCTTTAAATTTTAGATGATCTTTGAACAAAGAGTAGTGGGTGCGACTATAGAGAGAAATTTTATTTCAGTGGAAAACTGCACACCTTCCTGGCCCTGCTCATGGTCTTTGAATTATTTTGTACCTCCTTGCAGGTAACTGATGGCTATACAAACTCTGTCTTGTTTGGTTGAGGGTTTCATTGGCTTTCTTCTCCATTGTGGAAAAAGAGAGTTTCATTACTTACCTGTAAAATGAACTGAATCCTGCTACCTTGTTGCATAAATTGTCAACCCTTACCCAATTCCTGATTCTTCCAGTTTCCTTCACCATCTGGTTGATGTTTCCAAGTTTTCTTTTTCGCTCCTGGCTGGGCCTCACTGAGGACAAAAGCCTGACTGCATGTATTCTTATGGAGACTCTAGGTCAGGGGTGGGCAACCTTTTTGTGAGTGCGTGCCAAAACCAGCAAAATCTCTGACTCAAAATTCTTCCGCGTGCCAACCCTAATTTTTGAGAACATGTTATGCCTACTTGATATCTCTTAAGGTGTACGTATGTGAAGAACCTTGAAGAAATAATAAAATTCATTCGAGCGACAAAAACACAGTATATGATGATGAAAAATACATTTATTTTTTAATGTATACATGTACACTGATAGTCCGACAGAAAACTTCATGACTCCGTTTGATATTATCAGTGGGACTTTTGCTGCTGCATCACTGATGACAGAGATTTTACATCAGGTTTATATTTCGTGACCTTCAGAGATATGCACGAGCTACTACTTTCATCCGTCAGGCTACTCCTATTATGAGACTTAACAAAATTCATCACATAGAACAAAGATTCACAAGCATGTGTGGATGAAATCAAAACACTGGTCGGATCTAGGAAGGCAGGGATTGTTAAGGCAGAGGCATAGAAATTGCTCTTCCCCTCTCTCGTCAATCCATGTCTATGGTCTTTAAGATAACTTGTTATGTAAAATTATTTATTTATCTAAGATGCACCTACACTGAATTTATCTGAAAAATAAAAAAAGTCGATATTAAGAAAAAAATTGTAAATGAAAGATTATAAGAGAGGGTTTCGTATGCCAGCAAATTTCCTGGCGTGCCATGTTTGGCACGCGTGCCAGGGGTTGCCCACCCCTGCTCAAGGTTATCTTATTGCTGGCTTTTCCCCCAGAATCTGAGGACACACTGTGAGCTAAAGCCTAATGACATGATATTCACCTTGAAGAATCCATCACCACAGCCGACCTTGCATGGGCCAGGTTTATGCCGGGACAAGTTGCAGTCCGGGTGTGCAATCTAGACATACTATTAAATGAAGTATTTATAAAGTGGCAGAACTTTTCCAGAGATATTTGCCCTGATTGATTTTAATTAAAATTTTGTAAACTATAAAAGAAAGTTAAATTCATATGTTCCTAATATACTTTGACTTAAATTAATAGAAAAATCTTTCTGATTTCCCAGCTTCTAGATTTTACCTTTGGAAGTTTTGTTTGTGTTACCTTTTAGTAGACCATGAAGATTGCAAGGGTTTAGACTGAGATAAGCAATTGGATTATAAACTCTGTTTCTAGTGGATTACTTTACCCAATTCACAAAGAGTTACATTACTCCACTCTCAGGTACCTCTAAAAAAGGGGGGGGATGTAAAGTTACAATACAGCTGTTGGCATATTGCCCTATCTGATCACATTTTGACCAGAAATATCTATATTTATGCTAAACTAGTAATCCACCAATAAAATGCCTAAAGCATGAGACAGCACTTTGTTCAGTAACCCATTCTGGGTGAGGGAACGAACGGAAGATCTCTAGCTCAGGCCATCCCTTGCTGTTCCAACAGCTCAGGGTCATTTATTTACACGTTAAACCTGGTTCATGCCTGATAAAGCTGATCTGAAAAGGAACTGAAGGCATTTTATACTTCTATAGATTTTTATCTCAGCTGAGTTTATATATTGCATTTTAATAGCTCTTTACAAAGGAAGTGTTTGTGGTGTTAGAAATCAAAAGACTAAATGTTTTTGCATCCAGCAGCTCTTCTCTGACCCTCATGTTTTTCAACCTTTTCAAAGACAACTTCATCGTCCTTTTAAATGTGCCTGTGCTCGAATAGAAATATCATTTACTAGTACACATATCAAGGTTCTGTTTCTGAAAGAAAACATCCTGTCTTTTTCTCCATAAGACTCCCATGTCAATCCTAAAGAGTTAAATACAATAATTTATTCCTAATTTCTATGTTATGACATGCATTTCGATTCAGTTTTTTTTTTAATCATCACCAGAAGATATGTTTATTGATATTTTTTTTTGTAGAGAGAGTGAGAGAGAAAAACATGGATATGAGAAAAACATGGGTTGGTTGCCTCCCATTCACAACCGACCAGGGATTGAATCTGCAACTTAGGTATGTGCCCTGGCCAGGAATTAAACCTGCAACTTTTTGGTGTATGGGATGACACTCCAACTAACTGAGCCACCAGGACAGGGCTCAGTTCAATTTTTTTAAAAATATATTTTTATTGATTTCAGAGAGGAAGGAAGAAGGAGAGAGAGATAGAAACATCCATGATGAGAGAGAATCATTGATCAGCTGCCTCCTGCAAGTCCCCCACTGGGAATCGAGCCCACAACCCGAGCATATGCCCTTGACCAGAATCGAACCTGAGGCCTTTCAGTTTGCAGGCTGATGCTCTATCCACTGAGCCAAACTGGCTAGGGCTCAGTTCAAGTTTATAAAAAATATATATTTATATTGATTTCATAGAGGAAGGGAGAGGGAGAGAGATAGAAATATCAATGATGAGAGAGAATCATTGATCAGGTGCCTCAAGCACATCCCACACTGGGGATGGAGCCCACAACCTGACCTGGAATCGAACCGTGATCTCCTAATTCATAGGTAGATGGGCTCAGTTCAATTTTTAATCTCAAATATGTATTCTATCCTTCCACTGACTTTGGTGGGAAATGTATATAAAATGTATGCAGAAATCCATTGGCAACTGTATGTTTTCTTACCCATTTTAAGCATTGCCATTGCTTCTGAAATTTGGAGAGAAATTTGCTCCAGAGTTTGATAACATTTCAGAGATAAAGTTACAGTTAAAATGATCGGTGAGATCTATATCCCCATTATTCAAATGATGTTAAATGTACATCAAGGTGATACAATGATTTTCCTTCATGTATCAGATACTTCACAATGTAAGTAGAGGTTATACTAGTCTTTGTTTCTGCAGAGCAAGGTCTCCTGCATGTACAAGGCCTATGGGTCAGAATTAATCTTATTGCTTATCTATATCACTAGATGGCGCCAGGAGCATCTAAAATAGCTGAGTACCACACACGAGTCCTGAAATATTATGATTTTCAGCATTTCCTTAAATTATAGAGTATTACATTTCTGAAAGAAAAGCCATTTTTAAAAATGACTTTTGCACATTTTTGTATACCTATCGGTACAAATGCTTTCCTTTCAATGTTAAAAAAATATCACAGAATTCCATTGGCAACTACGTTTTTTACCCATTTTAAGCATTGCCATTGTTTTTGAAACTGGTTTTTCTTCTTTGCTTATGAACCATATAGCCCCTTTAAAAGTTTGCTTTTTCAGAATGTATAAATGTCCACAAGAAAATTAGAAATGGTGGCTGGTGAAAGGGAAAACGCCTGATCCACAGTCAGATGAACAAGCTGATGGTCACTTTGTAGGCTACCGAATCAGACATCATTAAATTATAGTTTTTCTTACTCTAAGACATTGGATGAAGCAGTGAAATGGGTTGGAAAATTATGACCTCAAACAAATAGAGGGGAATCTTTCATTCCGCTAATGGGTAACAGTTTCTAATTTCCAGGCTGCTTACCCTCCATTTAATAGTTGAAGTATCTTGGCATATGATTTACACATATGTAGAGAACAGATATTTTTTTTTTTTTTGCTCATTTATTTTTTACTTAAAGTGTCAGTGTTACGGATAAAATGAAAGTGAAGGACTAGATGTTCACAGGGCTGGCATGGGCTGTCCTTTCATACAGGCAGAAGGATAGACTGAGAAGTAGGGACAGGAAAGAGGGCACACAGACAGACCCAGAGTCAAGCCCAGAATGATGGTCAGGACAAGGAAAGAATTCACATCATCATTTGAAGGTAGCAATGAGGCCAGATGATCTCTCACAGTTGGCCCTTGAGGGGTGGGAGAGTAGAGGGTTGCAATGCCTTAAAGCTAAATGCTTTGGACACAAATTGATTTTTATTCACTAATACCTCCCATCATTTTGTACAGAGCTGACCTGGAAGGAGATACTTTCTGATCAAATAGATCAAATAATAAAAACCTTATTTTGGTTATTAATCAAAGATCTTTATTTTGAATCAACTGCTTATTTATCTCTATATTTACTTAATAATATGAATATCTGTTTGTGCAAAGAATATTCAAAGCAGTGAAAACTATTTTTTAAAATAGGTTTTATGCAAGATTTTATTCTTTTTTTATCACTGCACAATATTCCAGTGTGTGTGTGTGTGTGTGTGTGTGTGTGTATATATACATATATATATATATATATATATATATATATGGCCTGTTGCACGAAAAGATTTGTGCAATAGGCCTTCCCTTCCCCTGGCTGCTAGCACCGGTTTTCCTCTGCCACCTGGCACCCAGACCTTCGCCTTCAGCCTTTGCTGCTCCACTTCGAGCCTACGTATGCAAATTAACAGCCATCTTTGTTGGCAGTTAATTTGCATATCTCGCTGATTAGTCAATGGGAGGTGTAGCGAAGGTATGATCAATTACCCTGTTTGTCTATTATTAGATTAGATATATATATCACATATTCTTTATCCATTCATCTATCCATGGACACCTAGGTTGCTTCCATATCCTGGCTATTGTAAATAATGCTGCAATGAACATAGGGTGCATATATCTTTTCATATTAGGGTTTTCATTTTCTTTGTATAAATATCCATCAGTGGAATTGCTGAGTCACATGGTATATCTATTGGTGACAATATGGATGGATCTAGAGCAGCGGTTCTCAACCTGTGGGTCGTGACCCCTTTGGGGGTCAAACGACCCTTTCACAGGGGTAGCCTAAGACCATCCTGCATATCAGATATTTACATTATGAATCATAACAGTAGCAACATTACAGTTATGAAGTAGCAACGAAAATAATTTTATGGTTGGGTCATAACATGAGGAACTGTATTTAAAGGGCCAGAAGGTTGAGAACCACTGATAGAGGGTATTATGCAAGGTGAAGTAAGTCAGGCAGAGAAAGACAAATATCACATGGTTTCACTTCTTTGTGTAATCTTAAAACAAACAAAACAAAACAAAACAAAAACAAACTCATAGAAACAGAGACCGATGGGATGGTTTCCAGAAGGGAGGGGGTAAGGGGTAGGTGAAAAGGGGAAGGGGAATATCGTCAATAACATTGTGAGAAAGTTGCATGGTGACTAAAAGTAGTGGGCTGATCACATTGTAAAGTATTAAAATGTCAAATCACTATATTATACTCCTAAAACTAATATAACCAATATAAGATTATATACCAACTATCTATACTAATAAAGGGGTAATATGCTAATTAGACCTGATAGATAGGACATCTTCCGGACATCATTCCGGATGTCCTTCCTGACAAAGACGGTGCCCAGCCTGGGGGAAACTGCCCTCGGTCCCAGGTGCCTGCGGCTGGCCAGAGGGAGGGAAGCCCGGGTCCTGGGTGCCGGAGGAAAGCCAGTGCCGGCAGCCTGAGTCCTGAGTGCTGGAGGGAAGCCGGTGTTGGCAGCAGGGGAAGGAAGGCCTACTCTTGCATGAATTTTCGTGCACCGGGCCTCTAGTACCTAAATAAAAAAAGACCCACCTTAAACCAGACTTCAAATTCCCAATATCAGACCTTGACTTTGCCTTTGAAGACACAGCCAAAGATCTGCCAAGTGGTATTTTCTCTTCTCTGCACAATAAGACAAGACAGCTTTGTCTTGTTTACAGGTTGTGTTAGGAATATATTGAGAGAGATGGCATTTGACAATTGAACACCAAACTCTCTTAGGTTGGGGAGTTGGGTGGCTTTGGGTACCCAAAGTGCAGGGAGGCCTGAATATGGGATGGGGTCAGGAGTGCAACTGAAACTTCTTCCAGAGCTTGAGTCTTAATTTGTCTTAACAAATTTGAAGGTAGACCCAGCCTGAGAAATAGATAAGATTTGGTATTTGTATATCAAATAAAATTTACTGAAGTCTTTCAAAGCAGTTTATTCTGTTTGGTTACCTTTATTTCATGCAATATTATCCTCTATAAAACACACCTCTATCCTGGTTATGAAAAGTAGCTCTTTACTCAGGAACTAATCATAATGTCCAAACAAATAAAATTCTGGTTTTAAATTTAGTAGTCATTTTGTCTTGCATTTAATTGTGCTTAAAATCAACATAATTTCTCACTAAAGTTAATTTATTGCCACCACCCCCTAAAATTCAGGAGAGTAGCCTAAATATATTTTTTAATTCAGTATTTTTTTATTTTTAAAAAATCTTTATTGTTGAAAGTATTACATATATTCCCTTTTGTTTTCCATTGACCCATCCTAGCTCACCCTCCCCTGATCCAAGGCCTTCACCACCCTATTGTCTGTATCCATGGGTTACTCACATGTGCATGCACATTCTTTGGTTGATCTTTCCCCACCCACCCACCCCCACTGCCTTCCCTCTGAGATTTGACAGTCTGTTCCATGGTTCTGTGTTTCTGGATCTATTTTGTTCATCAGTTTATTTTGTTCATTAGATTCCACATGTGAGTGAGATCATGTGATACTTGTCTTTCTCTGACTGGCTTATTTCACTTAGCATAATACTCTCCAGCTCCCTCCATGCTATCTCAAAGAGTGAGAGAGCCTTCTTTTTTACTGCTGTATAGTATTCCATGGTATTAAAAAAAAAAACATTTTTTTATCCACTCATCTACTCATGAGCACTTGGGCTGTTTCCAAATCTTAGCTATTGTAAATTGTTCTACTATGAACATAGGGGTACATACATTCTTTCTGATGTGTGTTTCAGGTTTCTTAGGATATATTCCTAGAAGTGGGATCACTGGGTCAAATGGCAATTCCATCTTTAATTTTTTGAGTAAACCACATACTGTTTTCCATAATGGCTCTTCCAGTCTGCATTCCCACCAGCAGTGTACTAGGGTTCCCTTTTCTCCACATCTTCGCCAGCATTTATCGTCTGTTGATTTACTAATGGTAGCCATTTTGACAGGTGTGAGGTGATACCTCATTGTCATTTTAATTTGCATCTCTCAGGTTATCAGTGACCTTGAGCATTTTTTCATATGTCTCTTGGACATCTGTTGTCTACTTTGGAGAAGTGTCTATTTAGGTCCCTTGTTTATTTTTTTAATTAGATTGTTTGTCTTCCTTTTGTTAAGTTGTATGAGTTCCTTATATTTTTGGATATTAACCCTTTATCAGATGTATCATTGCCAAATATGTTCTCCCTTACAGTGGTCTGTCTTTTCCTTTTGTTGGTGGTTTCTTTTGCTGTGCAGAAGCTTTGTATTTTAATGTAGTCCCATTTACTTATTTTCTCCTTAGTTTCCCTTGCCCTAGGAGATGTATCCACAAACATATTGCTACAAGAAATGTCTGAGATTTTGCTGCCCATAGTTTCTTCTAGGATTTTTATGGTTTCACAACTTACATGTAAGTCTTTTACCCATTTTGAGTTTATTCTTGTGTATGGTGCAAGTTAGGGGTCTAGCGTCATTTTTTTTTTTTTTTTTTGCATGTACCTGTTCAATTTTCCCAGCACCATTTTTTGAAGAGTCCTAGCCACAGTGATCAGATAAGAAGAAAACATAAAAGACATTCAAATTGGAAAGAAGGAAATAAAACTGTTATTACTCTCAGATGACATGTACATAGAAAACACTGAAGATTTCACTGGAAAACTACTAGATTTAATAAATGAATTCGGCAATGTAATAGGATACAAAATTAACACCCAGAAATCTATGGCATTTTTACACACCAATCATGAATTCTTAGGAAGAGAAACTAAACAAACAATCCCATTTACCATTGTAACTAAAAAATTAAGATACTTAGGAATAAACTTAACCAAGGAAGAAAAAGACTTATACTTGGAAAACTACAGGACGTTGAAAAAAGAGTTAGAGGAAGATATTAACAAGTGGAAGAATATACCCGTGTTCATGGATTGGTAGAATTAACATCATTAAAATGTCCACGCTACCCAAAGCAATCTATAGATTCAATACAATCCCTATTAAAATACCAACAGCATATTTCACAGACCTAGAACAAATATTCCAAAAATTTATATAGAACCCAAAAAGATCCCGAATGACCACAGCAATCTTGAGAGAGAAGAACAAAGTTGGAGGAATCACAATACCCAATATCAAGTTATACTACAAAGCCACTGTAATTAAAACAGCCTAGTACTGGCACAAGAACAGGCATATAAATCAACGGGACAGAACAGAGATCCCAGAAATCGACTCAAGACATTACACTCAGTTAATATTTGACAAAGAAGGCAAGAGAATACAATGGAGTTCAGCAAAATTTTTTAAAATTATTTTCTGACTCTTTAAAGCTATAAGAGACTCTTTAAAAATTAGAATATGTAAGTATAAATATTCCCTGATTTTTTGCATCTTGCAACTCCTGTAATTAAGGTTTTTATTCTAAATTTTGTTTGAAAGGGTTTCAGGTAGTTTCTATTAAAGAGGAATATTTATTATTGTTATGAATAGACCTATGCAAATATATGTAAATAGACAAGAACATAGATAAAATTTTAGCATATGGTCATTGGATTTCTAGGTACAATGCTTCTTTATATTCTAGGTTTCTCTGGGTTCATATGTATAAAATGATAATATCTTTACACTATGATTGGTCATTTCCACCCACTTCAGAGCCCATCTCTTCATGGCTTGCCTGCTCTTTTATTAGCTTAAACTTATAGCTTTAGTGAAACTCATTTTGTGTAGAAATGTGTGACATAGAGGGAGAAAAAAGATGAAAAAGATAATACATTAGAGATATCCACATGTAGCCCTTAAACCAAGATATTTCCTGAAGTACTAGAAATGAGAAATAAAATTGGTTCTTCCTTGGTATAATCAAAAGCTAGAAAAGTCTTTAGCCATTAAATGGTCTCTTTTGTTCCCAATGTCTTGTCAATATTGAAAAATAAACAAACAAAACAATTAAATAAAACTAAAAAAAAAAAAAAAAAAAAAAGGAAAACAGGGAGAAAAACCAATAAACACATTCAGAAATGAAAACTGTTTTCTGTAACGTTCGGATACCTACAACGAGCAGTTTTTATGAGAAGATAATTCCCTTCCTCCGCCTCAGGCTTTAATTTTTGTAGATGCGACTGTATCTGGACAGAGGGATTAACAACTCACTTCGGCTTTAAAGTTAAATGCAACTGCAATTGAAGTAACAAAGTCCTGAGTAACATTTATGAGGCTTATCTAACCCGTATGCTTAACAGTGAATGTCAGAATGAGTCATTCTTTCGTGTTTCATAGGAACAATCACTATCACTAAAGGAAGTTAAATTTGTTAGGCGATTGTTTAAAAACATAATTCAAAGGTACTTGATATTAAACCTGGCACGGTTTCTGCAAAGTAATCATTGGAAGATCCTTTAAGGGGGGTATTCTACTGGCACCTGGCTTACTCCATTTTCACATTTACCTTATTTCTAATTCTTCTGTTGACGTCTCTTATTCACATGCACAGAATATACATTTTCCTTCAGAAACTGTTTTTTGAGTGTCTCTATGCTGTGGATACTGTGATGGGTGCTGCCCACTGAATGACAGAGTGCTTCCTGCCCTCGTGGGGGAAGTCCATTGTGATTGGGAGCCTCCAGGATGGGCACCAATCAGCTTTGAAAATGGAGGCGTCAGTAAGGCTTCCTGGAAACCGCAGCAAATAAGGTGGGAAGGTAAGTAGGACAGGCACGTGGCGGTGGGAAGAGAGGACGGTCATCAGCAGACATTCGTCTGCCCTGCATATGTCTAGGCCAGTGGTTCTCCACCTTCCTACTGCCGCGACCCTTGAATACAGTTCCTCATGTTGTGGTGCCCCCCAATTTCATTGTTACAAATTGAACATAATGAAAGCATAGTGATTCATCACAAAAACAATATGTAATTATATACATGTTTTCCGATGGTCTTAGGCGACCCCTGTGAAAAGGTCGTTCGACCACCCCAAAGGGGTCGCAACCCACAGGTTGAGAACTGCTGGTCTAGGCTGTTGAAATTCATCAATATCCATTTGTGAGCACTTCCAGAGCAAGAACTCTTCCTCATTTATATCCATAACCTTGCTGGCTAGTTCAGGGGTCGGCATTTAATAGGTGCACCATGAGTGTTTAATCAAAGAAATAAAAAGAAGATGCCGAGAGTTAACTAGGACAAGCTAGAAAGACATGAGAGCAGTCAAGAGTGAAAATCAGTAATTTTAAAAGGTGGGGGAAAAAATTTAAGAGCCTTGGAGTAAGATGTTTAAGGAAAAGTGGGAATAAAATTTAAACAAGTGAAGGAAGAACAAAATAAAAGTAACAGGAAATGAGGCCTGAATATCCATGCCAAGTCAAACTCATGAGGATGACCACAACAAGAAACACCTACCAGACTGTTGGCTACCTTATCGAGGTGCTGAAGTCCTTGACTAGAAAAAACAAAACAAAAAAACTTTTTATTGTGACAGGAGCCAAGAGTTTCTACAATATTATTGAATCAAATGTTTGTCAGATAAGTAGATGTTGATACTATTGGAAACTATTGTCCTACTTTTTATCTCTCAAAAAGGATCTTTTTCCTAGCATATTTATGCCATCTGTTTAACCAAAAGTAAATTATTTTGTTTATAACCTCAAACCCAAAAGCTTGTTCAGAACAGAAACATGAACCAGAAATAAATTACATGGTAAATCAAACCCTCATTTTGGGGCTGGGACACTACGCAAAGTGATTTACAATTTGTTCTTTGCTGTGTAAATGAAAACCTCAAGATATTGGCAGGAGAAAAAACCTTTTCTTTCTTTTTGAGTTATGTTCTTGTACACATGAGAAACAGACTTCAGAAATAGAAATGTCCCCATTTTCTAAAAGTTTCAAAGGAAAATGACCCTTGAGAAAATGGTAATTTTTAACTATAAAAATGTATATGCATGTATATATATGTATTCTTGCCCTGGCTAGTGTTGCTCAGTTGGTTGGAGCATCATCCTGTGCACCAAAAGGATTCGGGTTCAATTCCTGGTCAGGGCTCATACATAGGTCACAGGTTCCATCCCCAGTGGTTGGGTGCGTGTGGGATAGATGTTTCTCTCTCTCTCTCTCTCTTTCTCTCTCTCTCTTTCTCTCTCTCTCTTTCTCTCTCTCTCTCTCTCAGAAATGCAAATTAAAATTACACTGAGATATGACTTCTCACCCATCAGATGGGGAAAAATCCCAAAGTTTGAAAACTCATTCTGTTGGTGAACCTGCAGGGAAACTGTGCCCCTAATTTAGAGCTGGTGGAACTGCAAAGTATCACAACCCAGTGACATATGGAAGGAAATTTAGAAAATTTGATGATATCTTTAAAAAATACATATGCATTTACCCTTTCACCCAACAATTCTACTTGCAGATAAACTGGAAAAATATGAAAATACATATATCTGGTTATGGGACTGGCTGAATAAACTATGGCTCATCACATCAACACAATAGATTATTATGTATCAGTAATAATAATAATAATAATTTGTAAAAAAATACTATTTTCTATATAGCACAGGTATCTCTATTACTATTGAATTAAAATAGTAAATTTAAGAAAAGGATGCAGAGTATGCTACTATTTAGCTTAAAAGGGAAATATGAGAATATTTCTACATTTTCTTATACTTAAGAAAATGGAGGGCCATGGCTGGGTCGCTCAGTTGGTTAGAGTATTTTTCCAATATGCTAAGGATGCAGGTTCAATCCCTCATCGGGGAATATACAAGAATCAACTAATGGCACTGGCCCGTGTTGCTCAGTGGTTAGAGTGTTGGCTCATGAACCAAAGAATCTTGAGTTTGATTCCCAGTCAAGGGCACAAACCCGGTGGCAGATTCTATCCAGGCCCTCTTCAGGGCATATGCTGGAGGCAATCAATCAATGTATCCTCCTCACATCAATGTTTCTCTCTCTCTCTCTCAAATCAATAAATATAATTTTTAAAAATGAAAATATAATCTATATACATATCTATTTAATAATCTATAAAGGAATAAATGCAAGAGATAGAAGCAGAAACTACTTTTCTTAGCATATATGACATTTTGTAGATTTGACTTGGAGACTGTGCACATATTCTATGTACTTACAAAACAAACATTTTCTAATTCCTAAGTATTTGAAGCAAGGTGAAACAAATAAAACTGAACCTGCTGATGGCAATGCACACCAAGTAACTTTGAAACAAAGTAATTTTTAGTGGGATGTACCGTAAGAATGAAAAATGTCTGCAAAAGAATAGTAAACTGTGTTTAAGGAACATTCTATTAGCCTAGTAGCATTTGAAGCTAGTAAACACTTTTCCAAACTCAATTTTTAAAAATGCAACCAGGAATCCGAAAGCTTGTCAATCCCTAAGCCAGTGATGGTGAACCTTTTGAGCTCGGCATGTCAGCATTTTGAAAAACCCTAACTTAACTCTGGTGCCATGTCACATATAGAAATTTTTTGATATTTGCAATCATAGTAAAACAAAGACTTATATTTTTGATATTTATTTTACATATTTAAATGCCATTTAACAAAGAAAAATCAACCAAAAAAATGAGTTCGCGTGTCACCTCTGACACGTGTGTCATAGGTTCGCCATCACTGCCCTAAGCCAAGATACCCACTCTAGGCATATCACAGCTGAACTGTTGAGCCTCAGAGATACACAGAAAAGCTTAAATTTAACAGCAGAGAAAAATACATTATACCTGTGATCAATAGGAAGAATAGCCACAGACTTTTTATCAGAAATACTGCAGGGCCCTAACCGGTTTGGCTCAGTGGATAGAGCGTCAGCCTGAGGACTCAAGGGTCCCAGGTTCGAGTCTGGTCAAGGGCATGTACTTTGGTTGCAGGCACATCCCCAGTGGGGAGTGTGCAGGAGGCAGCTGATCAATGTTTCTCTCTCATCGATGTTTCTAACTCTATCCCTCTCCCTTCCTCTCTGTAAAAAAATCAATAAAATATATTTTTTTTAAAAAAGAAATACTGCAGGGTGGAAGACAAGGAAATCAAATCTTTAAAGTGTTCTTTGAGAAAAAAAGGTTTAGTCAGAGAAAATATCCTTAAAAACTGAGGCAAAACGAAGACAATATACAGATAAACAAAACTTGAGAGAACTTTAACATATCAATATTACAAGATAAGTTAAGTGAAATACTTTAGGCTGAAGAACCATAATAGCAGATGGAAATGTAGAAATGAAGGAATTTGGGGCATAGGAAGTGGAAAGTGTATGGTCAACTATACCAGACTTTTTCTTATTTCTTGATTTAAAAAAAAACACACAATTGACTGTTTAAAGCAAGAATGATAACTCTGTGTTTGGGAGGTTTAAGATATTTAGAAAGAAAATGCATGATAAAAATAGGAAAGAGAGGGTAAATGGAAGCACACTGTTGGGAGAATTTTATTATATATGAATTGGTGCAATATTAATTCAAGGAGAACTATGATAAATTAAAGATGTCCATTATAACCTGTAGGTGAAACCATTTTTTAAAAAGAGTTTTAGCAAAAGTGCCAATAGAGGAATGATAGACTAGTAAAAATAAATAATTAGTAATTCAAATAAAGACAAGAAATGTGGGACATGGAATAAATAATAGGTGATACAAGTAAAAACATACTAAATAATAGACAAACCCAAATATATAAATAATTATATTAAATAAGTGAAGCCAAAATATGTAAATAAAATTTCATTAACATAGAGATTATCAAATAAAAAAGCAAGAACAAACAATACTATTTTTATACAAGGTAAATTTTAAATATGAAGTATAATCAAATTCATTATTACAATAGATACTTCAAACCACCTGTCCCAGTAATTGATATAGTAACAAATCAATGTAGATACAGAAAATTTGAACAACACTGGCAACCACTTTGACCTAATTAGTACTTATAGAAAACTACAGCCCAAATTAGCAGAATATACATGCTTTTTAAGTGTAGAAAAAAGTATGCATTAAGTGCTTGTATTAAAGAAGAAAGGCCACAATCAACTACATAAACTTCCACTTAACTAAAACAGAAAAAGAAAAAATTAAACCCAAAGTAAACAGAAGTAACTAATGAAGGTAGGAATAGAAATCAATGAAATAGAAAACAGAAGAACATTAGAAAATCAATAAAACCAAAAGGTAGTTCTTTGAAAATATCACATCAAAAAAATGTTTAATATTAGTTAATTCTAGAGAAGGGATTTTGTTGGCAGGGTAACAAGAATGGAAGGGAGATTTTTACTATAAGAGCCTTCTCTTCCTTTTGAATGTTGAACCATCTTAATGTATTAATTAATCCAAAACTAAATCAAATTTAAATTGAAAAGTAAAGAAAAAACTCACTTCTTTGAATTGTAGTAATTTGTAGTTCTATACCTAGCACATGAGCTATCTCCTGCAACAGCCTTGCATAGGACAAATTGAGAGGTGATAAAAGGATTAGAATCTAGGCAAGGAGATAGAATAGTGCAGAGATATAGCATTACAATCAATGTTATGTGCCAAATTCCATGACAGAGGACAGGCGATCCTCAGTGTATGTGAGCCAAACTTGCAGTCTCTTACATGAAAGGCTGTGCCAGATAGGCCTATAGGGTTCCCCTACAGCCTCTGCCCTTTCCTGCATTGCACTAAGTCCCCTCCTCCAGCTCAGTACTACTGCACGTGAACACAGCTGTCTCTCACTCCTCCCCCATCTGACCTCATTTTATCTAATGCCTTAAAATCCCACTCTATGCAGTCAAAGCTAGCAAAGAAGATATAGTAGGATTTGGAAGGGGACAAATAATTGAAGGGAGAGAAAGCGAAAAATTTCTATGATCAAATCTGGGAATCTAACCATCAAATTATGACATAATTTACTTACATGGCAAAATTCATTTCTATTTCCTCTACAATCAACATATATAAAAAATCATTTGCTTGGCAATTATTATTTTTTTAATTTGACACCAAAAGCAAAGGCAACAAAAGCAAGTGGGACTATTTCAAACTGAAATGCTTCTGCACAGCCAAGAAATCCAACAGAATGCAAAAGCAACCTATGGAGTGGGAAAAAATATTTGTAAACCATATTTCTGATAAGGGATTAGTATCCAAAATGTGTAAGAAACTCATACACTTAATTCTCATTATGGAAAATAGTATAAAGGTCATTCAAGAAGTAAAAAACTTTTTTTTTTTAAGGAAACTGCATACTGTTTTCATAGTGGCTGCACCAGGCTGCATTCCCATCAGCAATGCACCAGGGTTCCCCTTTCTACACATCCTCGCCAGCACCTGTTCTTTGCTGATTTGGTGATGGTAGCCATTTTGACAGGTGTCGTTTAAATTTGCATCTCTCTGATGATTAGTGACTGCGCATTTTTCCATATGTCTCTTAGCCATCAGTATGTCCTCTTTGGGAAAGTGTCTATTTAGGTCCTTTGCCCATTTTTAAATTGAATTGTTTGTCTTCCTTTTGTTAAGTGGTTTGAGTTCTTTATATAGTTAGAAATTAACCTCTTATCAGATGTACCATTGACAAATATGTTCTTCCATGCAGTGGGATCCCTTTTCATTTTGTTGATGGTTTCCCAAAACACCAAACAGAAAGAAAGTATGTACCCCTATATTCATAGCAGCACAATTTACAATAGCTAATATCTGAAAACTGCTCAAGTGCCCATTAGTAGATGAGTGGATACATTTATACCATGGAATACTAGGCAGAAGTAAAAAAGAAGGATCTCTTACCCTTAGAGATAGCATGAAGCAACCTAGAGAGTATTATGCTAAGTGAAATAAGCCAGTCAGAGAAAGACAAGTATCACATGATCTCACTCATATGTGGAATCTAATTAACAAAATAAGCTGATGAACAAAATGGGATCCAGAGACATGGAAGCATTGGACAGACTGATGAATCTCAGGGGAAAAGGGAGGAGATGGGGCAGGAAGAGATTAACCAAAGAACTTATATACATATATGCATTACCTATGGACACAGACAATAGTGTGATGAAGGCCTGGGGTGGGGTGGAATAATAGGGGGGACATCTTTAATATTTTAAATTTTAGAAAAAAAAATAAAAATGGAACTACCATATAATCTAGCAATCTCACTTCTAGGTATATATCCAAAGGAAAGAAAGTCACTATTTCAAAGAGATAATTATTCTCTTGTGTTCATTACAACATTCTTCACAATAGCCAAGGTATGTAAACAACCTATCAACAGATGAATAGATAAAGAAATACACACAAGGTATGGCAAAAGTAGGTTTACAGTTGTGAGTACACGACACACAGAGTTTATTCTAGCATTATTATTTATTAATTAGTGTATTATTATTTTCCATAGGAAAACTTTTAAAAAAGGAAGAAAATTCTGCCATTTGGGACAACATGGGTGAAGCTGGAGGACATGCTAAGTTAAATAAGCCAGGCAAGGAAAGACAATTACTGTAGAGTATCAGTTATGTACAGAATCTAAAATAAATAAGAAGCAGGAAGGAAACAGAGAGAATGATGGTCACACAGGGCTGGGGTAGAGGAAATGAAGAGGGATTGGTACCAGTATAAACTTAAGCTGTAAGATAAATTCTTAGGATCTAATGTATAGCATGGTAACAGTAGTTGATAATACTGTATTGTATAATTAAAATCTGTTAGGAGAGTACATCTTAAGCAGTCTCACGTACGAACCCCTCCCGCCCCCAAAGGAACTATGTGAGATGATGAATATCTTAATTTAACTTGGTTGTAGGAATTCTTTTACAATGTGTCCATTTATCAAATTATCATATTGTATACTTTGACTACATTATAATTATATTTATATTTATCAGTTACATCTAAATAGACCTGGGGTGGGTGGGGGAAAGCAGTTTGAAAGAGAGCCTGTTTGTTAATTAGGAAAATTCTGTATTTATACTCCAATATGGAGACATGGTGAAGGTCATAACAGCTTATAAAGGTCAGGGCTGATATTTAGACACAAATAGTATGGATGCAATTTTTTTCTTAAAAAAAAACAACAACCTTCTATTGAATCTCATTTGTGCAAAAATAACACTGGTCAGCTTATGGAGATTGTGGCGGAAGCAAAAGATGTGTTAGCACAGACTTCAAGGCCCAGGGCATAGTTCTCAGGAGCTTCAAGTCGGCAACGTTAAGTAATTTTTTCCCTCATATATCCCTGACACAAAAACATGTGAAACAGATGGTACTGCTTGGCTATTTACAGTTCGTGTTGAAACTTGTTTAAGACAGTTTGGATCATGATTTAACAAATCTTATCTGAAACATACCACAGGGTTTTTTCTTAGAAAGTGTTAGAGAATCAGTTGATGACAACAGTTATTGTTTCTTCCTTCTACATATAAAAAAAATGTAAAATCAGCAATGGCCTTCTGGATGTGAATAAATAGATGACCCCAGGGAAAAGTTGTAGTTGTTTGCACCACGGCTTCTTTCCGTAGAAACAGATGAAATGGCAACCACTCAGGTTTCTGTGAGGTTCAAAGGAAAGCACGGACGCAGAAGCCCCTGAAGCCCAGTGGGTGTTGAGAGAATGTTGTTGTTATGTTATTTTCAGAATCCTAGTCCATGGAAGTGATAAACACTCTCCCCCTCCATCTTTTACCTTTCCCATGCATGTTTAATAGGAATCTTTCTTTTTTCTTAAAATGTGGATATTTTTAAAACCCCTACGTTCACTTATGGGCACTGTGTTGTAGGGAACACCATTAACTGTGTGATCTCTGGTCATTGTGGCAGAAACCACTGACTGTCTCCAATAATATGTTTCCCTTCTTTGTGACCATGCAGCCAACCTTGCCTTTTGACTACGTTCTCTCCAGTGCACTGTGGAAAGTGACCTGTGCCACTTCCAACCATAAAACATTTCATTGGGCTGCTCCTAGCTTTTTTCTTCTTTTGGATCACTAGATGGTAATCATTAGGCTGCTCTGATCCTGAAATTAATATTTTTAGCTATCATCAGTCTGGCTCTTAAATGATTGTGTGGAGAAGAAAAACACGCACTGAACTAAACAATTTCATGGGACTGATAAATGAACCATATTTAGCCATTAATATTTCATGGTCTATTTGTTACAGCAGCCTATCCTAATTAGTACACCAAATGGACCTCAGAATTCACATCTGTAAAATGAGACAGTTGGACTAGATTACTTCTAAGATCACTTTTTACCAGCACATAGTATGATTCTCAGACTTAGGTTAGTAAAGACATTCTCTAAGTATTAATTTGTCCAACCTGTAGAGAGTTACACTTTAAAGAGAAAAGTTAAAGTTCAGGTGTTGGGATAAAATAGAGAAATATGCATAATAATAATACAAAAAGAATCAGTGAATCCAAGAGACTAAAAGGAAAAGATTTGTGTCGGGGGAAAGAGCGTACACAGTGTCTAGAATAACCAAAATTCTGTTTGGCCCGAAGTCTGAAGGCTATGCTACTAAAGCAAACAGTGGGTCCCTGTGCCACAAAAAAACACACACACACAAAAAAAAACAAGAGAGTAGTCTGATAGCTTGACAGAGGACAGAAGCTGGGTTAAACCCAGCAGGTTGGGGGGAAGACTTGAGGAAAGTCAGACAAGAAAAACCCATGTTCAGGAGGACTGCAATTAGAAACCCGGCTAGAACCACTGCAACCTAAGAATGGCTACTCTGAGTCAGACCCAGCGATCCAGCAGCCCACTTTTCTTATGCCATCATCGACCTCAAGCATGTGCATTCTTTGCCTTTTCTGGTTTTATTACACTCTTTTAAATGTGCAGCAACAAAATGTGCCCCCAAAAAAGCAGAAACCAAATTCCATGAGAACATAAACAGTGGTTTTATAAGGAGATGAAATGATGGTTCCAGCTTGTTTCCAAAAGCGTTTGCTTTATCTCAAATGAGCTGAGAAATGGAGAGAGCCGGGATGTTAACCAAGTGCAGATGGTGACTAGTGATGACAGGAACCGTCAGAGCAAAAGGTAAAGGCAGGGGCTCTTCCAAGGAATCAGACAGAGGGCCAGGTCTAGGAGCGGCCATTTGAGATCGTCCATGATAAAACAACCTCTTTGAGTCCTCTGGTATGCTAGGTATTATAGTAAAGATTTTTCATGTACTACTTCATGTCTTTTCCAAGTAATTTCATCCTCGTTTTACAGACTTGAAAACTAAACTCCAAAACAGCTAGAGCAGTAAGTGAAGCGCAAGTTCCAAGGCAGTCTGTCTTATTCTAATAATATCTACTTGGATTAGCTACCTTAAGCTGGTAAACGAAATACAGGTACTGAGGAGCAAAAATCACACATCGTTATGAGAATCACAAAGGTTCAAAGACTGAGTCCAAAGATAAACTTTCAAAGGTGGGTTTCTTTCTCTTTTCTAGAATCAGTCTGACTAGTGGACAGCAGTTCATAAACTTCTCTCCTTCCTCTTCTCACAGGTTTCTTCCTACCACTCACCCAGCCCAAGGCAAACAATCCATTGCCTTTTAATAAGAATTAAATTTAATTTCTCAATTTGAACTAAGAGACAAAATCTGTCATTTTTTGGGAATAGGTATTTGAGCTGAGCAACTTGAGGCATCTGGGCAGTCATAATGACTACAGACAACATGAGTGACTCAAAGACACAGCCTGAAATACAGGAAGAATGGGAAAAGGCAGCGGTTCTCAACCTTTGGGGGTCGAATGACCCTTTCACAGGGGTCGCCTAAGACCATTGGAAAACACATATATAATTACATATTGTTTTTGTGACTAATCACTATGCTTTAATTATGTTCAATTTGTAACAATGAAATTGGGGGTCACCACAACATGAGGAACTGTATTAAAGGGTCACGGCATTAGGAAGGTTGAGAACCACTGGGAAAAGGTGATTGAAAGAGAGGAAAGAGAATTCAATGGCCGCTGAGAGTGAGAACGTGCCCTCAGGTCTTGACTTTCAGGTTCCTATCGCTGGTGTCCTAAACACTTGGCTTTACCTTCTGCCTTGGGTATTCTGGGATACCTCAGGTCCAGAAATTAATTGTTAAATAAGTGGAGGCACATTCATTTATTGAAAGATTCAATGATGTCAAGATTTCAATTCATCCCAAATTGATTTCTACATTTAGTATAATCCCAATAAAAAGCTCAGCAGTGTTTTGTTAATTAGTTTGTTTGTTTGTATGCTGTTTACGGAAATGGGCAAGTTGGTCCTAAAATGTATATGAAATTCAAAGATTTAGAATAGCTAAAATAAGAATAAAGTTGGAGGATTAATACCAACAGATATCAGTACTTAATATAAAGTGACAGTAATTAAAAGAAAGTGGTATTGGCATAAGGAAAAAAATAATAGAGGCTCCAGAAATATACTGACAAATAAATAGACATTAATTTATAATAGATGCCACAATACAAAGCTGCTATAGACTGTGTCCCCCCCCAAAATTCATTTTTTTGAAACCTCAATATGATGGCATTTGGAGGTGGAGCCTCTGGGAGGTAATTAGGTCATGAGAATTCATGCCCTTTTAAAGGCGATCCCAGAGAACTCCCTTGTCATTTCCACCATGTGAGGACATAGCAGCCATCTATGGAAATATGAAGTAGACTCTCACCAGATACTGAATCTACCAGCACCTTGATCTTGGACTTCCCAGCCTTCAGAACTGTAAGAAATATATTTCTGTTGTTTATAAGAACTAAGTCTAGGTATTCTTTTAATGCAGCCCAAACAGATTAAAACAAGAGTAGAGCAGGAAGGACAGTCTTTTCCGTAAATGTTGCTGAATTAACTGCACAGTACTGTGCATCTACACTAATAAAAGAGAAACATGGTAATTGGCGTACGACCGCTACCCTTCCCATTGGCTAATTAGCAAGATATGCAAATTAATCACCAGCCAAGATGGCGGTTAACTGTCAACAAAGATGGCGGTTAATTTGCATATGTAGGCACAATGCAGGGAGGCAAAATGGAAAACACAGAAGAAGCCCCCTGGCACTCCCAGGGGGGAGCTAAGAGCCGGAGGGCAGGGCAAAGGCGGCCCCCAGGGCCGCCTTTGCCCTGCTCCCCAGCCATGATCGAGAATCCTGGCCTTTGTCGCACTGGCCAGTGATAGCAGGAAGTAGGGGTGGAGCCAGCAATGGGAGCTGGGCAGGGGTGGAGCCCGGGATCTTGGGGTGGCTGCAGCCGCCCAGAGCCCACGGAGCCCACGATCAAGGAGCGGTTGCAGCTGGGTGGGGGGGCGGCTGCAGCTGGGGGTGTCCCCTGCCCAGCCTAACTCCTCGGCCAGAGGTGTTAGGCTGGGCAGGGGCAGCTGCAGCTGGGGGTCCCCACTGCCCCGGCCTCACTCCTCAGCCAGAGGAGTAAGGCCCGGGCAGGGGCGGAGCCCACCATCGGGGGCGGCTGCAGCTGGCGGTTCCCCTGCCTGGGTCTAATGCCTCGGCCAGAGGCGTTAGGCTGGGCAGGGGCGGCTGCAGCTGGGGGGGGTCCCCTGCCCAGCCTAATGCCTCGGCCAAAGGCTAGGCCCGGGAAGGGGCGGAGCTCACGATCTGGGGCAGCTGCAGCTGGGGGTTCCCCTGCCTGGGTCTAAGGCCTCGGCCAGAGGCGTTAGGCTGGGCAGGGGCAGCTGCAGCTGGGGTTCCCCACTGCCCGGGCTTCACGCTTCAGCCAGAGGCGTAAGGCTCTGGCAGGGGCGGAGCCCACGATGGGGGGGGGGGGGGGGGGGGCGGCTGCAGCTTGGGCTCCCTGCTGCCCGGGCCTAGCGCCTCAGGCCCGGGCAGGGGCGGAGCCCACGATCGGGGGCGGCTGCAGCTGGCGGTTCCCCTGCCTGGGTCTAATGCCTCGGCCAGAGGCGTTAGGCTGGGCTGGGGCGGCTGCAGCTGGGGGTCCCCACTGCACGGGCCTCACACCTCAGCCAGAGACGTAAGGCCCGGGCAGGGGCGGAGCCCACGATCGGGGGGGGGCAGCTGCAGCTGGGCAGGGACAGCTGCAGCTGGGGGTCCCCACTGCCCGGGCCTCAAGCCTCAGCCAGAGGCGTAAGGCCCTGGCAGGGGCGGAGCCCACGATAGGGGGGTGGGGGGGTGAGGGGGCGGGGGTCGGCTGCAGCTTGGGCTCCCTGCTGCCCGGGCCTAGCGCCTCGGCCAAAGGCGTTAGGCCCGGGAAGGGGCGGAGCTCACGATCGGGGGCAGCTGCAGCTTGGGGTTCCCCTGCCTGTGTCTAAGGCCTCGGCCAGAGGCGTTAGGCTGGGCAGGGGCGGCTGCAGCTGGGGGTCCCCACTGCCCGGGCCTCACGCCTCAGGCCCGGGCAGGGGCGGAGCCCACCATTGGGGGCGGCTGCAGCTGGAGGTTCCCCTGCCTGGGTCTAATGCCTCGGCCAGAGGCGTTAGGCTGGGCAGGGGCGGCTGCAGCTGGGGGTCCCCACTGCCCGGGCCTCACACCTCAGCCAGAGGCGTAAGGCCCTGGCAGGGGCGGAGCCCACGATGGGGGTGGGGGGTGGGGGGCGGCTGCAGCTTGGGCTCCCTGCTGCCCGGGCCTAATGCCTAGGCCAAAGGCTTTAGGCCCGGGAAGGGGCGGAGCTCACGATCGGGGGCAGCTGCAGCTGGGGGTTCCCCTGCCTGGGTCTAATGCCTCGGCCAGAGGCGTTAGGCTGGGCAGGGGTGGCTGCAGCTGGGGGTCCCCACTCCCGGGCCTCACGCCTCAGCCAGAGGAGTAAGGCCAAGGCAGGGGTGGAGCCCACGCAGGAGGCTGCAACTGGGGGGGTCCCCTGCCCAGGCCTAACGCCTCCTCGGCCAGAGGAGGTGTTAGGCCGGGGCAGGGCCAGCTGCAGCTGGGGGTCTCCACTGTCCGGGCCCAACGCCTCGGCCAGAGGCGTAAGGCCGGGCAGGGGTGGTGTCCATGATCTTGGGAGGCTGCAGTTGTGGGGGTCCCCTGCCCAGGCCTAATGCCTTGGCCAGAGGCATTAGGCCTGGGCAGGAGCAGTGCCAGCGATCATGGGGAGCAGGGGCACAGTCGCTGATGGTGGGAGCTTGGGGTCCCCTGCCCAGGCCTAATGCCTTGGCCACAGGCGTTAGGCCTAGGAAGGGGTGGAGCAGGAGGTCCCTGGGAGAGCTGTGGGTCCCCTGCCCAGGCCTAATGCCTTGGCAAGAGGCATTAGGGCGGAGCGGTCAATTGCAGGGAGCAGGGGCCGAGTTGGTGATGGTGGGGTGCTGGGGGTCCCTTGCCCAGGCCTAATGCCTTGGCCAGCGGTGTTAGGCGTGAGCATGGGCAGAGCCAGTGATCACGAACAGGGGCGGCGTGGGTGATCGTAGGGAGCTGGGGGTCCCCTGCCCACCCTGATCTGGGACACCCTTCAGGGCAAACCAGCTGGCTCCCACCTGTGCACCAGGCTTCTATCCTATATAATAAAAGGGTAATGTGCACATGCAATTTTTTTCCCCAAATATATTTTATTGATTTTTTACAGAGAGGAAGGGAGAGGGATAGAGAGTTAGAAACATCAATGAGAGCGAAACTTCGATCAGCTGCCTTCTGCACACCCCCTACTGGGGATGTGTACGCAACCAGAGTACATGCCCTTGACGAGAATCGAACCTGAGACCCTTCACTCCGCAGGCCGATGCTCTATCCACTGAGCCAAACCCGTTAGGGCGGTAATGTGCAAATTGACCCTAACAGCAGAACAACTGGGAATGACTGGTCACTATGACACACACTGACCACCAGGGGGCAGATGCTCAATGCAGGAGCTGCCTCCTGGTAGTCAGTGCACTCCCACAGGGGGAGCTCTGCTCAGCCACAAGCCAGGCTGAAGGCATCACATCGGCGATGGTGGGAGCCTCTCCTGCCTCCATCAGCAGCTCTGTGGATATTCAACTGCAGCTTTGGCCCGTTGGCAAGTGGACATCCCCCAAGGGATGTATCACTGCCAGCTTAGGCACAATCCCCTGGGGAGCAGGCCTAAGCCAGCAGGTGGACATCCCCGGAGTTGTCCCAGACTGCGAGAGGGCACAGGCTGGGCTGAGGGACCCCCGAGTGCACAAATTTTTGTGCACGGGGCCTCTAGTCTATATATAAAAGCCTAAGCAACCGAACGACCAGAATGACTGGAATGACTGGTCAACCGGTTGCTATGATGTGCACTGACTGTGCATTGACCACCAGGGGGCAGACACTAAATGCAGTAGCTGCCCCCTGGTGGTCAGTGTGCTCCCACAGCCAACCTCCCACAGCTGGCCAACCTCCTGTGGTCCCCCTCACCACCACTGGCCAAACTCCCTCAGCCCCCCCCACCCCCCACCCCCCGCTGGCTGGCCCTTATCAGCCCCTCCCCCTACCTCACACCACACTCAAAAATCAATTCCATGGCTGGCCAGTGTGGCTCAGTGATTGAGCATCAACCTATGAACCAGGAGGTCACGGTTTGTTTCCCAGTCGGGCCATATGCCCAGGTTGTGGGCTTAATCCCCAGGGTGGGGCATGCAGGAGGCAGCCAATCAATGATTCTTTCTCATGATTGATGTTTCTATCTCTCTCTCCCTCTCCCTTCCTCTCTAAAATCAATAAAAATATATTTTGAAAAATATCAATTCCAGATATATTATAAATGTGAAAGATAAAACAAAAATTACCTAAGATATGCATAGGAGATATCCTCATGTCTTTAAGGTAAAGAAAAATAGATCACAAAGAGCACAATCTTAATAGGAAATGGATGAAACACTTCAACATATTCTTTACAAAAGGAGTTATCTAAATGCCCCCAAAAGTGAAAAAGTGCTGAACACCATTACCTGTTAGAGAAAAGAAAATTAAAACAAGGGTAAAATACTGCTAACAACACCAAGATCACTAAAAATTAAACACACAAAAAGGCTTATAGAAAACTGGGACTTTCATTTATTACTGAAGGAAGAGAAAATTTGGTCAGCCACTTGACTATTTTGCAGTATCTACTGAAGTTATATATATGCTTAATACAGCAATTATATATATCCAACAAAAATACACCAAAGTAATATCCATTATTCTGCTTGAATGGATCCTCTATGGAGCAAAATTATTCTTGTGCAACAGCTATAGGGAAAATGAAATCCTTATGGTGAAATTCCCACTTAATTGTTTCTTCTGCTCTGTTTAACCTGTTTTCTGATACTACAGGGCCCTTTGACTCAGTGCCGTGTAGTGATTAAGAATAAAGGCCCTGGAGTCCCATTGCCTAAGCTCACATCCCAGATCTACTAGTTACCAGCCGAGTCGTTCTTCATCTGCAAAGCAGAGATAGCAGTATCCTGCACTGTTGTATAGTATCCTGCACATGTATAGATTGTTTGAAGATTTAACAAGTAAATACACTTAAAACTAGTTCTAGCACATATATAAGACTAGGTGTTATTTTTCTGCATTTGATCACAAATGTGGGCATGTATTTCTTTTTCTCTTTAAAGCAATTGGTACTCATTGGTGGGGAAAAAAAAAATCAAAGTTCATGGCCAAGTTGTAGAAATGAATAAATTACAAATTAAGACAAATTGAGACCCTTGAATCAACATGCCTTAAAAAAACACCTAGATAAACACATAAGCTTTAATCAAAGGTATTTTTTAAAGATAATAAAGGCATGCTTAGCATGTTTGCCATATAAGAGATAATTTTTGGATAGCAGAAACTAGACCTCTGCTTAATCATTAACTGGAAAATCAGGCAGAATTTGAATCAATACTTTTTTTTCAGGGGATTGTAAGGCAGAAAATGAAGCAATGGTCTAGAGACCCCGCTATTTAGAGCTCATCGTGTGGTGACCATTCTATGTGTCCCTACGTGCAGCAGCAGCCTTATAGCTGTTGTCTAAGTCTTCAACAACTGGCTCCTGAGTTACCAAGAATCATCTTTAGAATAATCAACAGAGAATGTTTATATGCTTAGTATTTCCTTTGCCTGGAGTTCTCTTCCTTCAGATATATCTGCATTTCTATGTTCAACATCACCTTTCAGATCGGCTCTCAGGACCACCCTATAAAAAGGGGGTACTACCCCCTTGCCCTGAACTCCATTCTATCTTTCAGCTTTACTTTTCTCTGTAGCTCTTATAATCCTTAGACATATTTTACATTTATTTCAAGTGTTTAGACTTTGTTTTATTCAATGCACAGTGCTTGGCAATTGTTGGGGCTAAATAAATAAATATCTGTTAAGTAAATGAATAAATCTTTCTGTACATTTAAATATAAATATTGCTCACCTGCCTGCCTGCCTGCCAGAGCAATATTTATATTTAAAGCTGGCCCCAGAAATGTCAGGCCTCACTGCTCCGCCGGCCCTGGGCCATCAGACTTCGCTCCACCACTTGGAGCCTACGTATGCAAATTAACCGCCATCTTTGTTGGTGGTTAATTTGCATATCTTGCCGATTAGCCAATGGGAGGCGTAGCGAAGATATGGTCAATTACCATGTTTGTCTATTATTAGACTAGAGGCCCGTTGCACGAAGATTCATGCAATAGGCCTTCTTTCCCCTGGCTGCCAGCACCAGTTTTCCTCTGGCACCCAGGACCCAGACCTTCACTCTGGCCACCGCCTTCCATCTTCGCTCTGGACACAGTCTTCGCTGCAGCTGGAGCCTTCAGTCTTTGCTCCTCGCTCCGGCGGGAGTCTTCAGTCTCCGGCCAGAGCTGCTCCTGTAGCTCCTTCCTCCCCCCACACTCCCCCTCATACCTTGATCGCTGCTTTTCCTGCAGACCTCGCCAATGGGCTCCTGGGTTCCAGGGGGCCGTCTTGCCTGCGGCCTGGCTTTCTGATCACTATCATGATCATGGGCCACAGGCAAGGCAGCTCCTGGATCCAGGGTGTCACCTTGTCTGCGGCTCGGCTTTCCGATCACAATCAGGATCACAGCCGCAGGGTCCCGCCGCCCAGGGCCGCACATGGGGGTCCCGGCTGGTGGCAGGGCTTAGGCAGCACACGGGGGCCCAGATGACAGCTCACGCTGGCCTGCCCTGCTTGCAGTATACAAATTAGCCGCCATCTTTGTTGGCGGTTAATTTGCATATCTCGCTCATTAGCCAATGGGAGGCATAGCAAATGTACGGTCAATTACCATGTTTTTCTATTATTAGATAGGATAGGATGATATACATGGCAATCTGCCCTTTGCACAGTAGTAGAAACCATTAAAAATGACTTTGCAAGCGGAACCCATGGAAAGCAATCCATTTTTAAAAAATATTTTTATTGATTTCAGAGAGGAAGGGAGAGGGGGAGGTAGATAGAAACATCAATGATGAGAGAGACTCATTGATTGGTTGCCTCCTGCATGCCCCTACTGGGGATCAAGCCTGCAACCCAGGCATATGCCCTGACTGGGAATCGAACCCAGGACCTCTTGGTCCATGGGACAACGCTCAATCCACTGAGCCACCACAGCTGGGTGAAAAGCAATCTTAATAATCAATGGGAAAACCTTTTTTTTCTGTGACCTTTCAAATGTTTTGTTAAAACATTAAAAATTCTCTTAATGTCCATTTGAAGTGTATAGGTACATTTAAAAATAGTAAAACTAATCTTTATTTAGCACACCATAATTTAAGGTATTAGAAACATTGAAAATTAAAGAGTTTTATTTATTTTTTAAAAAGTATATGAAGAACAGTTTGGGCAGTGCTTACCTTCTCATTGAATAACTCATTACACGCACTGAACATCTTTATTGCTTTGGTGAACTGTCATACTCCTTTCTAAGTTTGGATCAACTTAACCACTATTTTATCCGTTATGTTTTTAATGTCATGAAAGACCTCTGAGAATTCCTTTAATGTGAAGTGGGTTGTTGTTGTTTTGTGTGTTTTTTGCCAGAGTCACCTCTTCTGGGAACTCATCATCCTTTCATTACAAGCCCTTTCCTCATTAAGCAGCTGAGCCATTTCTCCAAGTGCTGGTTGCTTATCTAGAGCTGCGGCAGGCTTCAGCATTCCCACAGCAGCTATTTTAGCTCTGTTTACATTTTCTTTGAGTCCTGCAGAGTTATCTGCACAGTGGAGTAAAAGTTCTTTCCTACTGCGCAGGTATTATCCATTTTACTTCCTGCCATAATGTTTATGTGTTCCTAATTGTATGCTTTATGACACATTTCTCCCCAAACTCAGCTCAAGTTCCATGACCTCCAGTTGCACTACCAACAGCCTGTCCTAAAATCCATATAAGAAAATCGGCTTTAAAGTTTAAAACACCTCCTTGGCCCATTGACTGGATTAATGAAGTTGTATTTGGTGGTAAAAAGCAAATTTTCACATTTCCAAGTCCCCAAGAGAAACCTAGCGACAGGGGTAGTGCTATAAAAGTTAAACTGCTTTGCCCACTTTGTTTCTTCACTGCTGGGGAGCCAGCAGGCGACACAACCACATATTGTGCTTTCTGCGTGTGAACTGCATAACAGGTGTGCAGTGACTGACCAGTCACTGACAGCCTTTGAAAAAGAGGATGCGAAGGTCCCTGATGATGTTTGGTATCTGCTTTTTACAGAGTGACTTGTGAACTGACAAGCTAACAGCAAAGTATCTGTACTAATAAAAGGATAATATGCTAATTAGACCGGGAGACCTTCCGGACAAAGCCATGGTGGCGGGGCCGAGGCAGAAGCTGTTAGGGGCAATCAGGCTTGGGGGGGGGCAGTTGGGGGTGAACAGGCTGGCAGAGGGGTGGCAGTTAGGGGCTATCAGGCCAGTAGGGGAGCAGTTGGAGGCGAGCAGGCCGGCGGGGGCGGGGGGGCAATTGAGGGCGAGCAGGCTGGCAGGCAGCATGGTTACGGATGATCAGGCAGGCAGGCAGGTGAGCAGTTAGGAGCCAGCATTACTGGTCCCCCTGTGGGATTGGGCCTAAACTGGCAGTCGGACATCCCCCAAGGGGTCCCAGATTGGAGAGGGTGCAGGCCAGGCTGAGGGACACACACACACACACACACACACACGCACACACACACACGTGCACAAATTTCGTGCACTGGGTCACTAGTGTACTTTATAATTACTCAGTAAATATAGTGTGGTAACCAAAATGTGAACTGTGTTTTGGAGGAGCTGGTGTCATTTAACTGAGGTAACTGAAATTCATGCACTTAGGAATCATGCAAAGCAAGAACTATGTCTATCAGAGTATATGTTTTCAGAACCTAAATTTGTATTGTTCTGAAACTGACAGAGAGAAAAGCAGCCTAATAGAGTGTAGGTGTAGAAAATATAACTCTAATCAGATAATAACAGGGTAAAAGAAGAAAAAGAAGAATTGAGAGTGAAGAAGACATTTACATCATGTATTCAGTAAGGAATTGGAATTTGCTTAGATGCATTCATGGGGGAAAAAGAAATAAGAAGGAAAAGAGGCGTGTAAATACATAGTAAAGCAGAGGGGAAATTTTAATGACAAATGAAAGGGTCAGAAGCTCCAGTTGATTTTTCAAAACCATTTATAATTTCTCCACAGGAATCCCAGGTACAATTGACAATGAAGAGTAAATTAATTGATTTCTTAGTCTGATATACTTTCATTTGTAATTCTGAGCGTTATCTTAAAATGTTGTTACAAATAAGCAAATTCCTTTGTAATCAGATCTATAACCATGTCATTTTAAATATTTATTTTTGTTATTTAGAGACAATCACTGTTTTACCCAGAGACATTTACAAAAATGTTATACCTTCAGAAAGGTCCGTGGAAAAAACTCTGACTTATTCTGAAATCTAAATGTCTGAGAATAAAATTCCAGACCATACCTTTAAAATAGAAAAAGATTTATAGAGCTCTACGGAATAATTGTATCATAGCAGTACTGGCAAATAATCAGAATAAACAAGAATTAATTATGTGGTTAAATAAACTGAAGATAATTATTATTCTTATCACTTTGTTCAAAATATTGATGAATTTGAAAAACCTGTCTGTTTTCTTAGAACAGTTTGGTAAATTGTACCTTGATAAGCAATATTAAAACACTTATATTTTTCTCGCTACTTAACCCTTCCAGAATTTAAAAACTCCTAATAACTGAGTATTATTCTTTTCATAAAGCCAGTTTCCATTTGTGGTTCCATTAACCAAGACTTTGACTGGAATGTCATGTTTGAGAAAGACAAGCCTAGACTCTGGACATCAGCAAAAACCTTTAAAGAAGAAAGGTTGATTTCGAAGCCAAACAAAGCCCCTTGGAAAAGTGGCCTGGTACCTTGCTTATTTGCATGGTTCATGGCAGTCTTTCCAGGTAAGGGATGAAGGTTGTTTTCCTGGGAGATGGCAAAGAAAGAACCTCAAGACATTTGAAGGACCTCAAGAACTTGAAGAATATACTCACGTGTATAGGTATTGTAGGCAAAGCCTGATGGCAACTGAGTGGCTTGCCTTCTTTGCCCTGAGAGGCTAATTAAAGGTCACTCTGGAGATTCCTTTGAGATTCTAGCAAAGCAGTTTTCAGGAAGCCTATATGATCAATTGCTATAGCTGTTGTGCTTATGCAAATAACCAGGCCAAATTGAAACTGGACTTAAAAATGCAGTAAATGAATTGGCTTAATTTGATAAAAATGGGGGTGATTTTAAGGGAAAATTGTGTTTCAATAGAATCATAATACACAGTTATGGGTATTAAGCTCTAGTTCAGTTCATTGCAAAATAATATTTTTCACCTATGAACTAGACTGGATCCTGAATTTTTCTAGATTTCTGAAATATGTTGGCTATAACCCCCTAACTTCCATAGATATAGAAGAAAATTGACAGAGAGGACTTGTAACAGTGGAGATTCTAACCCCACCCTTCTTTTGACATTATTTCCGTAAATTCTGACTCTGACTAATATGTAGCTTGTAGATAAACAGCATGTTTGCGTAAGAATTCTAGGAGCTAACTTCAGAAGGGGCAGACTCTGACCTTTAGTCATCTCGGTTCCGGGGGATTTGCTGACCTTCAACCATAGAACCAGGATGATGTAGAACCAGAATTATAAAGACCATGATAACCAGACAATCACTTGATCAGTCTCAGGATCTTTATCAGAATGAACTTTTCAAAACCCTCCCCTTGATCTCTTTATTCTGCTTTCCCCCTCTCTCTCCTTATGAAAACCTCTACCTGCACTGAGATTTCAAGATGGACTTTGCCACAAGAATCCCCCATCTTCTCAGGTGAGTGGCACTTGAATAAACCTCTTTCTTTTCACAAGCATCTGTCGTATGAGTTTGGTTTTTGTGTTAACAGGCAGTCAAACTTGGGATCCAGTTACATAAGTCCTCAGGCTACAGTTGACCTTGGGCCGGAGCTCTCATAAATCTATTTTGCATAAACTTTAGGAAGTCTGCTAGAGGAGAATCAAGATGGTGGCATAGGCATACACCTGTACTCGTTGCCTCTCCCACCACACCAAAATTACAACTAAAGGACAGAACAACCATCATTCAGAACCGCCTGAAATCTGCCTGAATAGAATTCCTGCAACTAGAGGAGTAAAGAAGAAAGCACATTGAGACTGGGCGGAGGCATGGAACGGGCTGGTCTTGCACCCACATACAGTGTTATTTTAATCGGGAGCGATATCTCCAAGGCCTCCAATGAGAAGCAGAGGGTACCAGCAGCAAATCAGACCCTCAGCCCAGGGTTTCAGAGCTGGGAAGAGAAGTCCCAGTAACTTCAGGCTGTGAAAACCATCAGGGAGTGTGGCTGAGTGACACAGAGGCTGCTGGAGTCCTAGGTGTTCCTCTTAAAGGGCCCGCACATGAACTTACACAGTCTCACTTCCTCTGAACTCCAGCACCAGGCAGTGGCTTTGAGAGAATCCAGGGACATTCTGGACTGTCTGGCATTGGAGCAGGAACTTGGGGGCAGCTTTCTCCCAGACACAGGTGTTTTCAGAAGTCATTGTTCCTGTGCTAGGACACCAACTATATATACCAGGCCACTCTACCAATTTCAGCAGACATAACAGCTCTACCTAATACATAGAAACAAACACAGAAAAGCAGCCAAAATGCAGAGACAAAGAAACATGTTACATATGAAAGAATGGAAGCAAGCAAACTACTGGATACAGAGTTCAAAACAACGGTTGTAAGGTTACTCAACGATCTTAATAAGAACTTCAAGGGACTTAATGAGATCTTTAAGGGAATTAATGAGAGTATCAAGGGACTTAGTGAGACTTCCAAGGATCCTAGTGAGACTATCAAAGACATGAAAAAGGACCAGCCAGAAATTAAGCATACACTAACTGAAATAAGGAATAATTTACAGGATTCAGCAGTAGAGTAGAGGATTCCAAGAATCATATCAACTATTTGGAATATGAGGAAGCAAAGAAAACCCAATCAGAAAAGCAAAAAGAATAAAAAATATGGAAATAGTGTAAGGAGCCTCTGGGACAACTTCAAGTGTATCAACATTTGCATTATGGGGGTGCGAGAAGAAGAGAGAGAGCAACATATTGAAAACCTATTTGAAGAAATAATAACAGAAAATTTCCCCTACCTGGTGAAAGAAATAAATTTACATGTCCAGGAAGAGCAGAAGGTCCCAAAACAAGAGGAACCCAAAGAGGAACCCACACCAAGACACATCATAATTAAAATGCCAAGGGTTGCCCTAACCGGTTTGGCTCAGTGGATAGAGTGTTGGCCTGCGGACTTAAGGGCCCCAGGTACGATTCCAGTCAAGGGCATGTACCTTGGTTGTGGGCACATCCCCAATAGGGGGTGTGCAGGAGGCAGCTGATGGATGTTTCTCTCTCATCGATGTTTCTAACTCTCTATCCCTCTCTCTTCCTCTCTGTAAAAAATCAATAAAATATATTTAAAAAAATAAAAATAAAATGCCAAGGGTTAAAGACAAAGAGAGAATCTTAAAAGCAGCAAGAGAAAAGGAGTTAGTTACCTACCAGTGAGTGCCCATACAACTGTCAGCTGATTTCTCAACAGAAATTTTGCAGGCCAGAAGGGAGTGGCAAGAAATAGTCAAAGTGATGAATAGCAAGAACCTACAACCAAGATTATTCTAGCCAGCAAAGCTATCATTTAAAATGGAAGGTCAGATAAAGAGCTTCACAGACAAGAAAAAGCTAAAGAAGTTCATCACCACCAAACCAGTATTACATGAAATGTTGAAGGGTATTTTTTAAGAAGAGGAAGAGGAAGAAGAGAGATTAAAAAAAAATATGAACAATAAAATGACAATAAATACATATCTATCAACAGTTGAATCTAAAAATCAAAATGAATGAATAAGAAATCTAATGAAAAAAATAAACTGATGAATAAAATAGAATCAGAGGCATGGAAACATGGAACAGACTGACAAATCTCAGAGGGAAGGGGGGTGAGGAGGATGGAAAGAGATCAACCAAAGATCTTATATGCATATATGCATTACTTATGGACACAGACAATAGAGTGGTGAAGGCCTGGGGTTGGGTGTGGGGTGGGCTAAAATGGGTCAATGGGAGAAAAAAGGGGATATATGTAATATTTTCAACAATAAAGATTTTTAAAAATTACTGAATATTTAACACATATACTTGAATATATACATATATATACGTATATAAGTGAGTGTGTGTATAAACACAGAAATGTATTACAAGGATTTGACTTCACTCAAGTGGTTAAGTAGTATTTATTGTCTTTATATCTGAAGCTGGAGCTTGAAGTGCATAGGGAGGCAGCCAGGAGGAAGAGATGGAGAGCAAGGACAACCTGGAACCCAAATGCATGGACCAGGTCCCAGGAGGACAGACTGAAACCTCAATCAGTTCATGCTGCTTTTGAACTTGGTGATGTGGATACCCTGCTAAAGCCAGGTTCTTCTTCCCAGACCTGAACATACACAATTAGTTCCAGAGTCAGAGAAGCTAAAGAAGGAGCCAGGAGCAGCCGGAGCAGGTCCAGGCCTGGCCACTGCCTCACCCCAACGAGGCGAACCAGCAGAGAGGCAACAATGTGCCTGGGGTACCAGATGGCTGCCACTTCCCTTCCATCCTCCATCTTCCACAAGAACTTCTTCTGTGGCACTGTAACCAGAAACACACAGGAAAGGGAATTCTGGTCAATGTAGTTTCTCTCAGCCAAGCTGACATATACATTCCCCAAATTTAGCAGCTTAAACAGGAAGCATCTATTATCTCACAGCTTCCGAGGTCAGGAATCCAAGGGCAGCTTAGCCCGGTGGTTCTGGCTCGGGGTCTCTCTTGAAGGTAGAGTTAGCTGTGGCTGGGGTCATCTGAAGACTTGGCTGGGTTAAAGGATCTGCTTCCCAGCTCACTCACCTACCTGTTGGCCAGAGGCTTCCTTAGCACATGGGCACCTTACCCTAGGGCAATGCACAACAGAGCAGCTGGCTTGCTGTGGAGTGAATGATCATAAACAGAGAAGCCACAGTGTCTTCTTAACTTAATCTCAGGGCTGGCATACCATTACTTCTGCCATATCTATTGATCACACAGCCATCCTGGTACGCTGTGGGAGGAGACTACACAGGGGTGTGAATACCAGGAGGTGGGGGATCATTGGGAAACATCTTCTTTTTTTCAAATTATAAGAGAAAGTTTATTTTTTTAAATATATTTATTTATTGATTTCAGAAAGAAAGGGAGAGATAGAAACACCAATGATAAGAGAGAATCATCCATCAGCTGCCTCCTGCACGCCTCCCACTGGGGATAGGGCCCACAACCCAGGCACGTGCCCTTGGCCTGGCCAGAATCGAACCTGGGACCCTGGGACCCTTCAGTCCACAGGCTGATACTCTATCCACTGAGCCAAACCAGCTAGGGTGAGAAAGTTTATTTAGAAAGTTTCAAAGGTAGTAGATATGAGCCAGCTGGGCTGAGTATGCTCAGGAAACAAATTACATAAGCAAAAGAAAGCCCCTTGGAGCTTAGGAGAGAGTAAGGCAAAGGTAACACAACTGTGGAGTGTGGGGGGAGGGACGGGAATGGGCACAGTGTGGGTATGTTCCTGAGAGGGAGAGCGCCAGGAAACAGCATAAGGCTAGAAACGTCAGAACAGGTGTACAACACTTCTAGAAAAATGCTTTTGATTGCCTTGTGATATAGTGATTCTCTTCTGATAGAAGAGTTGGTGTCCTCTGTTCATTTTATCTGTGACCTCCATCCACTCCTCTGGAAACAACACTTTTAATACCAATGCTTCTCTTTTTATTGGTCTTTCCCTTTTATAGCACATTTTTACAAACATTGTCACATTGGATCCTCACAGTAAGAGGACAAAACTAAGGTTCAAGTGCATGTCATTCTGTTTCCAAAGTTAGTTTTACTATTGTCGCAAACGCTACAGCACTGACCTTGTCAAGATAACCGTTCTGTATTATTATGGAAAGGTTCACAATCAACTAACATGGTCTATAAAAGTCCTCTTCTTCTCTCCCATTACAAGTAATTTGTCTTTGGACTGGCTACGTATCCTCAGTATGATTTTCCTATTTGTCACTTTAAAATCTAATTACATGTTTTAAGACAGTCTGTGAAATATACAGGCAGAGTTTTCCCAACTATGAAACAGCTTGTCAAATACAGTCACATGCATGTTCATGTTTTCCAAGGTTTTTAAAGCCAGCGAATCTCATTAATTACATTACTTTTTGGACATAAATTAAGCAAATTCAAGGTGTTGCCGGTGGAAATAGGATTCTCCCATAGCGCCATGGGGAAGCATTTGGGGGACTCACGTGCAGGAGGATATAAGGTATCGTGGCAAGATTTATTGGAGCAAAAACCAAGGAAGGGCTTAGGTGCACTACCTCGTTCACAACCAGGTGGCTCAGCTCCATCTTGCTGCAGAAGTCCAGCCTCTGGGGCCATGGGCCCTCTCTTGTCCTTACCAAGCCCAGAGGGAGGGACAGAAGCCAGAGCTGCCGTGCCATTAGCCTGCCATCCAAAGCTTCAGTAGCCCACACAGTCTGTTACTGTCTGACCCACTTTCAGCATTGTGCTCTGTCTCATATGGCTGCTATGGAGACAGATGCACCTTGGCATTTGTTAAGCTTGAATTATGTCTCCTTGGGTTTGGGAACCGGTAAGCTTTCTTTCAAATTAACCAATCTTCTTCCTAATTCTTCACAGGCTTGTGCTGGGCCCTCCCCCTATCCAATCCCTTTCCTAGATCTTCCGGGTGCGTGCCCTTATTTAATCATTTTCCCAGGCTAGATCCTTTCCTTTATAGTCGCCAGTGTGGTTCCTACTGTGCATGTCTCAGCAGAGGAATCTCCCCCTTGCTGGTTGTCCCTCCCCCTGGTAATCCAGGCAAATGGACCAGCTATTCCTAGGGAAGCCAGTCTTTCCTGCCTGCTCAGGGGATTAAAGCCGCTTTGGTGGGGGATTCTTTTGTCACCTGGGTGTGTGTGAAGCTGTAGCTTCCGACTTAATCAGGTTTAAGTAGATGTCTGTCTCCCTTCTCTTGCGTTAATATCTAACTAACTACCTACTGTACCAAAGTGACAAACTCTTCCTATTATAGCCAGAATTATTTAGTTACTCGGTATCTTTTATCATGAATACAGTCTCTATAACAGCAAAGGGGATTCTCTGAACCACAGGATCGTGGGTGGACTTCTAAATTCCAGCCTCTTTTCCTACTTGGTGAATAGGCCCAGAAATGGGAGACAAAAGAGCCAGCCACAGTTAAGAGATCAGGATCCAAAGGGAGCTCCCAGGAGACACTAAACCCTGCTGAGATGAACTCCACTTCACTCTGTTTCCATTATTTTCTTTATTCTTCTTCTTCGTTGTCTTATTATTTGTCTCTTTTTTTTCTTTCATATCCTTTATTTTTCTCTTTTATTTAACAGAATACTACTCTGTCGTGAAAAGGGAGAAACCCTTACCCTTTGTGGCAGCATGGATGGACCTGGTCCACATGGCTGTGGGCCATGTGAGTGCAGAGCGTGGGAGCCCTGCGAGCCAGGAGTCAGGCATGAGCAGCAAGAGAGAGCCACCGACCCAGAAGCAACTCCTTTGTTCAAGAGCTTAAATCTCAAATCTTCCAGGCTTGCAGGGCCACACCTACACGCCCACTTTGGCCAATGTCCTGTTCCCACTTATGACTCACAGACAATCACCTTCCCTATGTCACCCAGACCTCACTGGGCATGCCTGTAATATTCAGCCTTCCTTTTGTTCCTTTTCAGTTAATTAATAACTGCGTTAAATACAATGATATCACATGGACACAGACTAACAAATAGTATGGGGAAGGCCTGGTGTGGGGCAGGAGTTGAGTGGAGGGGAGCAAAATGGGAGAAGATGGGGGACATCTGTAATGCTGCAACAATTTAAAAAATTTAAAATATCACAAAATTGAAACTTTAAAAAAGGAAATGGAGAAGCAATCCTATCACACTGCTTTCTTCTAGTAGGCTCCTTCTCCTCCTCTGCCTCCCCCCCCCCTCTTTCCTGCAATTTGCTACAGCCAAATTTGCCTCTAAAATAAAGCTATCTCCATCCCCCCAAACCACACAAACCCCCATGTCCTTTCTCCCTCACCCAAAAGGCAACCTTCTTTCTTAATTCTGACCAAAAAATGTACTACTGCTCTAGATTTGTAGTAATAATATCTACTTATTCCATCTTCAAATGCTACTCCTCCCTCGCCCCTCCAATTACTGAGAAAGCTTGCACCTGAGCTGCCAGGAGGCTTCATCTCTCTCTAGTATTTTCCGGTTTACTTTTCAATCCATTATTCAGCGGAATGCTATTCCTTAGGCAACTTCTTAACTCTTTATGTGACTCACAAGCTTCGGGGTCTTGAAGCATTCTACCAAGTCCTTTTTGAAGTTTCTGGGTAAATAGGGTAGAGTGAGTTCACTTTCTGTTTTTAGTATTTCATGAAGACATAAAATGTGACCACTTGACATGGGTTTATCTTAATGTATGTCCTCCCATATCACCTTATTTAAGTTGCTTTAATAGCTGCTGCTGTATTACATTGTGATTTTTATCTACTTACTAGTGGCCTGGTGCATTAAGTTTGTGCATAAGCGGGGTATCCCTCAGCTATCCGGCCTGTACCCTCTCCAATCTGGGACACCTCAGGGGATGTCCGACTGCCAGTTTAGGCCTGATCCCAGCAGTCGGACATCCCTCTCGCAATCCAGGACCACTGGCTCCTAACCACTCACCTGCCTGCCTGCCTGATCACCCCTAACCACTCTGCATGCTGGTCTGCTCGCCCCCAACTGCCCGCCCCCAACAGCCTGCTCACCCCTTATTGCTTCCCCCTGCCACCTGCTTGCCCCCAACCGCCCCCACCTGCCAGCCTGCTTGCTCCCAACTGCCGCCCCTGCTGGCCTACTTGCCCCCAACTGCCCCCCACTGCTGGCCTGCTTGCTGCCAACTATCCCCCCTCCTGGCCTGATCACCTCTAACTGCCTCTGCCTCAGCCCTGCCAACATGGCTTTGTCTGGAAGGTCTCCCGGAAGGTCTCCTGGTCTAATTAGCATATTACCCTTTTATTAGTTAAGATAGAGGCCTGGTGCATGGGTGGGGGCATGCTGGTCTGCCCTGAAGGGGGTCCTGGATCAGGGTGGGGGGTCCCCTGGGAGGTGGGGCTGGCCTGGGCGAGGGGCCTGGGATGGTTTGCAGGCTGGCCACACCCCCATCGGGGTGAGGGTCCCTGCTGGGGGGTGTGGCCAGCCTGGGTGAGGGGCTGAGGGCCATTTTGGGGGTGGTTTCAAGGCTGGTCAAGCCCCCGGCTTTGTCTGGAAGGACGTCCGGAAGGTCTCCGGAAGGTTTCCTGGTCTAATTAGCATATTACCCTTTTATTATAGATAGAGCTCTTTTCCTCTCCAAGGCACTTTTTCCTGAACTTATATTTGCAGAGTAGAGCAAAGGGTCTGGAACATAGTAACCATCCAGCAAGCAATGTGTTGAATATGTGTGCTCTTATACAACCCAAGTTTCCTCGTAGGCTTTATATCCGTCCTGGAACAGTGGTAGGCTGGCTGACTCAAGAGGCTGTTTACCTATCCCAGTCATGTACATGAAACAACCCTTGCTGACCCACAGAGAGAAATGAGCACTGAAACAACCCTCAGACACAAGCATTTGCATAGAAATTCCATCCGAGGGCTTCCTGCTATTCCCACCCAAATATGAAATGTTTGTCAGAGTCCATAGCTGCAACCAACAATAATAACTCTGACTTATTAAGCAAGAAAAAAAAAGGAGTTTATTCAAAGCCTATTCAAAAATCTCAAAATTGCTGGCAAGGCCAGGGAACCAGACTTCAGGCTAATTCTCAGGAATAAAGCCCAGAACCTCACAGCAGAATTGGCCTGATGAAAAGCCCCGCCGCCTCTGCTGCTTTCCTCACCACCGGGCACCAGAGGCAACTTGGCAGCTGCCACCCCTCAAAGCTGCTCATGCGCCAGGACCTGTGCTTCGCACCCTCCGGGAAGCTGGCAGCCACTGCCAAGGCTGGAGATGAATGCATCTGTTGCCGCATGCTCAAGGCCAGGGCCCTCCGGCTGCTTCTGACAGACATAGCCCAGGCCCAGGGCCTGCATTTAACCTGCGGGCAAGTGGGAATTCGAGTTGGGAAGAAGCAGCAACCATTGTGTGGGCATTTACCCAAATACTGAAAGGTCTTTCAAAGATGACGGTTAGCTTTGACAATTACAACTACAGGATTGGAGACCAATTCAGACTTGCTGCTATGATTTATTCATCTCCACTTGCCTTCCGACACTCAGCTTTGGAATCTCATTTTCCTTAACTCTAGGTGAAATCTTTACTCCCACACCCAGATGGAGGATGGCTCCCTGGCCAAAACAGTCCAGCTGACCTTTCTCTCTATAGGATCAAGAGATGAGGTTAAGTCAGGAATTATGACCCTATGTCCCTACGAATAGACAATTTCAGGTGACCTGTCTACAGTGTCTGTTAATGAATCATTTGGTTGAAATCAAGTACCTGTGACACAAAAGAACTGCTAAAGAAAGTATAGGCAGTTAATCTTAGGGAAAACATTATTTGCATTTTTTAAATTGAAAATGATTACCATACAGGTTATAATTTCCTTTGTTTTTGTTTCTCATTTTTAATAGAATGATAGGATATGTTTTGGCCATATTAATTCAGATATGCCACATAAAAGAAATCTTTTCAGAAGTGAAAAGTAGACAGGATCATGTTAATGGAAAATATGTAGCTCACAGTCATCTTTTAACATCTTGTCCACTACAGCCTTCTTTAACAACTTCAAAAAATATTTCTATTTTTTTAAATATATTTAAAAAAAATTTTTATTGATTTTAGAGAGAGGGGAAGAGAGAGGGAGACAGAGAGAAACACTGATGAGAGAGAAACATCTATTGTCTGCTTCCTGCACACCATCTACTGAGGGTCAAGCCTGTAACTAGGGCATGTGCCCTGACTAGGAATAGAACCAGCAACTTCTTGGACATGAAACGACACTCAATCAATTGAGCCACATTTGCCAGGCAACTTAAAAAATTATTGATGACATTTTAAGACCCGTGATATTATCACTTCAATTATTTTTCTTTTGTCTCCATTTCAATCCCATTTGTGTGGCCAAACCTAAGTGATTATCTTTCCTTCTAAAGTATTTTACTTCCAAGTTCTCAAACTCAAAAATCCCTTTTCTCTCCTCTTTTTCCTTTATTATATCTATTTTTCCTTTATTATATCTACTTCCTCATCTTACTGTGACTTCCAGGTCTTATGTGTCTACTTATTATTTATTACATCACACTTTTCTTAACTTGCCATCCAATTGGGCCAGAATCCCTTAATCACATCACAAATCATCACCATTAGGTAACTCTCGTGTTTCTCTTTCCCAGTTTCCAGATAAAAGCTGCCAGACTTTGCTGAAGAACATAAGGAAATTATTCCAATAAGATTGCTAAATGTGCCTTCTAACTTTGGGTGTCTACCTTGCTCCTCCTAATTTATGTTCACCATTTCTTGTTGATGTCCTAATTCTCAAAAAATGGTTCCAAAAAACATCTTCTCTCCTTCAACCCCTCCTACCTCTTACCTTTGCCAATTGAGCGATCACCAACACAAAACCCATGCTGCCTGCCCAGAGATAAAATGCTGCAAATAATGACCAAGTACAAAGTTTGATTGTATGAGATTTTATTGTGTTGTTTCCATGGCCACAACTCTGGTTTAAGCCAATATTCAAAGGCAAATTTACCATGAAGCAAATAAATTCAGCTTTGAAGCCCTTCATTTGTACCAATTCTAAAACCCCGGAAGGAATGCATTCATTTTCTTTCTTTCTTTTTTTAAAATAAATAATTATCTTTATTTTATTTTTATGTTTTAATTTAAATTCTTTATTGTTGAAAGTATTATGTATGTCTCCTTTTTCCCCCATTGGCCTCTCCCAAGCTGCTCCCACCCCCCAGCACATGCCCTCATGCACCTGCTGTCTGTGTCCAATGCTTATGCTTACATGCATGCACTACTTTGTAATAATTAATCTACAATTTAGCAGCTTAAAACAACACGCATTTTATCTCACTGTTTTTTTGGTTCAGGAATCAAGGCATGACTTCCCTGGGTCCTCTGACTCCAGGTTTCTCCTAGGCTTTAGTCAAGAAGTTGGCCAGAGCTGGGCTCTCATCTAAAGGATCACACGGAAAAGGATCAATATCCAAACTCATGTGCTTGTTGACAGATTTTCAGTTCCTCCAAGGTCCTTGGACTGACAGCTTCCTACTTCAGTTTCTAACAGGCTGTTGGCCAGAAGTCACCCTCGGTTTTTTGTCACACGGACCTTGCCAATAAGGCAGTTTGCTCTGTAAAAGCCAGCAAGTGAGAGAGTCTGCTAGCAAGATAGCAGGGACTATCTTACATAGCTTAATCCCATTACCTTTGTTACATTTTATTGATTAGAAGCAAGTCACCAGGCCAGCCCATACTCAAGGAGAAGGAATTACACAGAGGTATGAATACGAGGTTCCAGGGAACACTGGGGCCATTTTAGAGTTTGCATAGCACAAAACCCTAACAATAGAACAGTGGGCCATATATTTTCATGAAATTTGCAAAAATAAGATATTTTAACTGCAATCGGTTAAGACTATTATTTCTTTTGCCTTCAACATCCCTTCCATCACATCCCTCAGCAGTCCCCATCCCCCTTTGTCAAGTGGCATTGGAATGATCGCAGGACTTTTGTAATACAGGTAAGAGGGAATGGAGTTAGAGATTATTTAGGGCAGGTTTAGAGTGGTCTGTTAAGTGGTTCATAGTCACAGTTCCTTGTGTGACCACCCTGTTGCTAGTTACTCGGGTGTAGGCTTGCTTTTCTGGAATACTGGTACACCAATTACTAATCGCTGACTCAGCCAGCATTCCAACACAAAGCAGAGATCATATCTTACTATGAACATGTTCTCAGGCTTCCAGTCCTAGCAGAATTAGGGGCTGCGACTCAAGATTTGAAAGTTATAAAGCCTGACGCTAGAATGGGGGGAACTCAATCATTAGATGTATACAGTTAGAAGTGGAAGATTTGATTCTCATCAGTGCTTAGTCAAAACAAGGCCTGCCTTATCAAGAACACATTCAATAATGCAGCATATACAGTTATGAATGCACCCTTTTTCCTGACAGCTAATTTGTGAAGTAGAATTATTAGATTTCCTGTATATAAAATAAAAACACATATGTCTCGGGGCCAAGTTATTTGTTTTATGTATTACATATCATATCGGAATCCAGCTAAGTGTGACATTACAAGTAGCAAGTTGTAAAATTAGAAGACATTTTTCTAACTTATATGTAATGTTTTTAAACTTATATGTAATTAATCATACCACACTAAAAAAATAAATCATCTTTCTGTTCTCTCTATAGAAAATTAGGTTATAATATTGTTGTCATTGGGAGAGATAAGTGAGTATGGAGCCTGAAAAATGTAAGAAAATAACATGTTATAAATGTGTGTCAAGTTAATTTTAAAAACTCAATATTTTTCTTATTTGTGGTATTTATTAGCTTTTTAAGTATGTGATTTTTTTCCTTTCAGTAAACATCTACTTTAATACTTGACTCTGTATTACTTTTCTTAAAGTGTCCAGTTGTGTAAGCCAGCTTCGGCCCCCAAAGACTGGATCCACCCCTTTTGGGGCACCACTGGCCTGCACTAGTTTACCAGCTTCCTAATTATCTTCCTCACTTCGACCCATTACACCAAGGCTACCCAACAGTCTCAAGGACGCACTCTAATCACACCATTGCCCTGTGGAAAAATCTGTACTGTCTCCCCATCATAATCGTTACCTAAACTACTCAGCCGTGCAAATGAGGGTCCCAGTCAAATTTTTAGTTTCATTGTCAACAACTCGCTGGTGCTTTGTTTTGTTTTTCTGCCAGTATAGCTACTTGTTATTTTGAAAGCATCACTTTGGGTCCTTTCTCTCCCTATTTTTCCTTCACTCTCATTTTTACTTCTCAAAATTCATTTATTAAGACCTACCGCAGATGTTTCCTTCAAGAACTTTCTCTGTTTTCTCAGACTGAGATACTCTCTCCCAGCACTCTCATTGCACTTATACATATTTTATCACTGCGTATTATATTTGTATCACTTGATTTTTTAAAAATCTTTTGGTTCTACTTGTTCGTCCTAAACTCTTAGAGAGAAAATTTATTTCTTTTACATCACTGTAACCACTCTAGCCCCTCTCAAACCATACTTGTAGAACAACAAATAATTGTTATGAGTTATTAGATGAATGAATAATGCAGCATTTGACTAAATAACAAATGAATCTATCCAAATGCTATCTCATCATTGCTTCATAATAAATATTTATTGATGCCATACTATATTATTGATGAGAATCTAAAAACGCTGCAAAACAACAACAAAAAATGCAGTCTTTGCCCACAGGGAGGTATCAGTCTGGCAGGGCAGACAAACACGAATCCAAGAATCCCACAAATTAATATAAAATTTCATCCTTGACAGGGACTATGCAGTCATGGTAACTGCACTGTGAGAGTAGACAATGGCTCGTTCAACCTGTCGGACAATTTCATGTGCAGTTCTCATGATGAACCAGAAGATAGAGTTCCATTTTTTTTATCCTCTTCTGTAGGAAAAAATAACCTAAATTATATGGAATTCCATTGAACCACTTCCATAATGTTTAATTCTTTCATTAGTATGTAATTTGATCCTGAAAAGCGTACAAGATTAAATCAATGGTTTGTCCCTCGTTTCTGAAAACCAGCACATTCTTGGTGCTGCTATTCGAGGACAGGAGTGAAACTGAGGAGCCCCCAGGGGAGGAAAGGTCCTCTCCTGGGGACAATATTGCCTTTATCTGGGACTGAGGCCATTGCTAGCTGAGCTTCTTCTGTCGGTGGTGCTCTGCCTTAGCCTGGCGGCCGCTGCCACCACCTTTACACAAATCGGCCTGCCCTGCAGCCTACGGGCAGTCTGTGGGCTGCGGAGGTTTCCCAGATTAGAGTGTTATAGGTTGAACTGTGTACCCCCAAAAATAAACACTGGAACCTCACACCACCCCCACCCCCCAAAGCACAGACTGCAGTGTTCTTCAGAGGTAGCTTACAGAAGTACTCACGTTAAAATGAAGTCACTGAGGGTGAGTCCTAATCCAGTATGACTGGTGTTCCTACAAAAAGGGAACATCTAGACACAAAGACTGACAAGTGCAGAGGAAAAATGGTGTGAAGTTGTTACCGGAGAAATTAGTGGGTCAGATTTCTCCATCGCTAGTGGGGTTCTTGGGATATTGCTGAAATAAGCGTTTTCCGAACCCCCCACGGGAGAATGAGATGTGGGAAGAGGGGTTCTTTGAGTGGAGTTACATTCCTCGGGTTGTAAAGTCCTATGGCCCTTGACCCAGTCCTGAGAAGGGTGCAGCTGGGGTTCCAGTAGCGTCCAAGCTTCCAGAGCTTCCGTTCCATGTTGCAGCCGGCCTGGCTCAGCATTCAGGCTAAAGTCCATCCGTACAGTGTGGGTCCCGCATGGCTCACAGACTGTGCCCCTGCAACAGGACTCCCACAGGGGCTAAGAGCCAAGAGAGGCAAAAAGGGAGGAACGCTTTTTGTTCAGAAGTTTAAATATTCAAGTTCTGTGCCCTTGCTGGGGCCACACCTATTCCGGCCAATTGCCTGTTCCCAGGTATGATGATTGACAGATACCCATAAGCATCTTTTCACCTCACCTAGATCTTACGAGGCATGTGTCCAAACTGGCTTTGTCCAGTCCATTCCATCATCGATCTGTGGGGAGCAGATATGGAGAGTGTGAAATTAGCAAAGCTGTATACATTGCAGGCCTATATTATCTAGTCTTCTCTTTCCTCCTTTCCTGTTAAAATCTAGCCAGATTCTTACAACGGTATCAAAGCCACAATCGCAGTGCCTGAGATTCCAGAAGCTAAGAGGGAGGCACAGCTCTCAGAAGAAACCTCCTGCCCACATCTTGATCTTGGACTTTTGGCCTCCAAACATGTGAGACAATGAATTTCTCTTAGTTTGTGGTACTTTGTTACAGCAGCACTAGCAAACCAGTGGGATATATTTCCATAGAGAAATTTATACCAAACGAATGCCTCCTGGATGTTTATCCTATAAGATCTGTACAACTCTAGTGTTATTTACATTTTAAGCTTAAATGTAAATTCAGAAACAGCCCCTAGAGTCTTAACAGTATATATGGCCATTAAGAAAACAAAAAACAAAAACCCTGAAAGCTCTCTTAATATGAACATTTCTTTTCTGGAACCGCCTTTCCTTCCCCAGGGTAGTTTAGCGAGGACTGCCTCATCCTTGCTGCTGCCCAGACAGAATTACGAGGGAGTGTAGCTGTTACTCCCTCAGGGCACAGTGAAGCAAAAAAAACAAAACAAAAAAAACGCTCTTGAGCTGAGGATCAAAGAGGAATGTTCCAGGAACACAATGTAGTTTTATATTAAAGTCTCTTCATGCTCAAGTTACTAACATACTCACTTGAGAGATTGAACAAACCATTGTATGCCCTGGCTCAGTGCGAAAGGCATTTTAAAATTCATCCAAATGACGGTTCCCTGTGAACCAGTGACTACAAACTAAGTAACTTCTGTTACTTTCACAATAAGGCAGCAGTAAGGTGCTTTCTCCCATCTGGGTTAAAAGGGGGCACAGAATATATTCACCAAATAAGAGTATTTTATCTATTCAGTTCATTTAAGTAGAAATAGCATTTTATAGGTCAAGTCCTACTTTCAAAAAAAATTTTTTAGCACTGAGGAAAGCGTAAAGAAATAAAATGGAGTTTCTATAGGTAAGCTGCTAAGTTATTAAAATCAAGTCAACTGAGGCAACTTCATTTCAACTGACGCTGGAAGCTTAAACTTTTGAACTTTTCAGGTGTGCATCAATGCCTCAGTGTTACCATACATAACACCCTAAACAATTCAGAAAAGAATGTTTTGTTACCCAGACCATCGGACATCTTGAGTCTATCTTGGACCAATTCAGGGAATCTTTTCAAGAAGGTACTTTTTCCTGTAAGAACTCTCAGCTTCTCTTTCTTCTTTGGAACACTCTGGGTATTGCCTAGTTTTCTTTTTGGTTTACAAACCCTAAGGCCCTTGAATAAATCTTTGTCATTTATTTCTAGTCAAAGCCTCCTGACTCTTTGACTTCATTCCAAAAGCGCCTACAATGTATTACATGTTGGGACTACACAGGTGAACAAAAATAAGCACAGTGCCTCTCTTGGCAAGCTAGCAAACTGTCAGAGGAAATAGAGAGTAAGCACATGACAAATTGAGACCACACTTATAAATGTCAAATTCCAACTGTCACAGGTTCCTTTAAGAAGCACAAGTTGGAATGAGAGTAATGGAATTGAACTTATCAGGATCAGGGAAACCTATAGTGAAGATGTTTACTTCTTTTTCACTACCCAACAGCTGAGCTCTTTTCAGATATTTAGAGGACCTCTTACATTGTAAGAGGAGTCAGAAGAATCCTATATAATAAGAGAGGAATATGCTAATTAGCCGTTATACCCTGAGGTGTAAGGACCAAGCGAGTCACAACAAGATCACGGATCAGCAGGAAGGTGGGCCAGTGAGGTACAAACAGGTTTCGAAGAGCTACAGGAGGGGGGCAGGTCAGCAAGCTATAAGAGGAGGAGGGGGGAGGAGGAGGGGGGCGGGGGGAGCTACAGGAGGGCAGCAACGACCTACTGGCACACAGATTTGTGCACAGGGCTACCAGTTAGTTACATGAAAGAAAAAGGAGATGCTAAAATAATAACAAATCAATAAAGAAGAAAGATAAAGAAACACAAGTGAAGTGGCATTCATCTCAGTGGAGTATTGTGCCTCCTGGGAGCTCCCTTTGGATCCTGCTCTTCTGATGACTAAGGCTGGCTGTTCTGTCTGCCAACTCTGGGCTTCCTGGGAGATATGTAGGTGCTAACCACTGTCAGAAACTGTCCTCCTTCGGCTCTTAGTCACCTGTTGGAAGCTTCACACGATCCACAGTTTGTAAGGCACACAAAGTTTAGAGATCTTAAAGATGTCCAATAGGAGGCATCAAGTAGGTAGTTAAGTCTATCAGTTTGCAGTTCAGAGGCGGAGTCTAGACCACATGTGGTCATAAGAGCTGAGATGACCTCCTCCTGTTCCAATGTTTACATCATCCAACATCCCCTTACTCCCAAACACCTGTTTTGGTACTGCTCTCTGCCTTCCTCAAATGATTTTACCTCCTACTTCCAAGAGAGCACTATGGCTAAATTCTTTCATCTTCCTGCTTCTCCAATGTAATCCCTCCATGATTTTCTTTTGAACATATCCTGTTCTCCTTCACAACAGTCTCAGTAGAAGATGTGTCCTGCTCCTATGCAAGGTTAATACCTCCCCCTGATCTTCTCAGGTAGCTGGTGATCTCTGCCTGACTGTTCAGATTTAAGGGAGGAACACTGTGCAGCTGAGCAGAAACTCTGTGCCCATGAGCGGGGCTTGTTGACAGTGGACTTCATTGTAAAGAGTCATCTCGTGGCAGTTTCTTTCTTCTGGTCAAATTGTCCTAAAAAGGGATCTTCTATCTTTTACCTACAAAGTGTCAGCCTTGCTGCCATTGATTGAGGTGTTATTGGGGTCTGGGAATCTCAACTTTACCCTTGTCCTTAACAGGATCTAGGCTTTACTCTCTCCAGGGAATAAATCTCCAGGAAAGATTCATTCCCCTGGCTGTGTATGATTGAGGGGGAGACTTGGGGAACTCAGGTCTCTGAAGCTAACTTCCAGCAAAACAGCTTCTTTTCACCTCCTCACCCCACTTGGAGAGCATTGAGGGGCCTCTGTGGCTAATTGTTTTGTAGCCATCCAGCCCCTCAGCTGACTTAGTGTTCAGCTTCCTTGAATCTGCTAAGTCACTTACCACTGACCATTGACTGCTTTCCAACTTCCCAAATTTCATCCTTGCCACCTCCTCTTGCATAAATTATTTGTCCTTGGGGCTCTATGTATGCTCGACAAAATTTGTTTGCACTCATCATAACAGGGTCTTGAAAGCGAAGGGAGGTAAACATATGTTTGCTAACTACATTTTGCTCCTTTAATCAGAACATTTGGGTTAATATTTCATTCTTAATCTTTGGTAGTGTGTCAAGGAGCATTCTTCCACAAACGCATTTCACTGTTTTACCCATTTTAGCTTCAACATTATGGTTAACCTTTCCTTGGCTCTGTGTACACAATTAGATTAAGTGCACCACAGTGTGCAGACTGATAAGGTGTATTGCAGGAAGAATTTTTCTCCCGGCCATTGGGTTAAAGCTTTCAACTATTCTTTCCAGGCACACCCTAGGATCCTTCCTAAAGGCCTCTTCCCTGGGTTCTTATCCTACCATCCAGGCTTGGGCTGGCTGAGCTCTACATTTTATCGGACTGCAACCCTGACTGCAGAGTCCAACAGACCAGACTATTTCACTAGTGGATACTCTCAGGATAGTTCTGATTAGACATCTTCCTAAAACTCTCAGTCTTAAATCATTTTTTATTTAGGCTATTTTTAATGAAAAGTGTATGTTTTCCTGCTTTGGGAAATGGGAAAATTCCAAACGATTATTTTTGTTGGAAGCTTGAGGTCATAATTCCAAGCATCAGTTAGAGTATACTCTCTTAGTGATAGTTGCTGCTGGCCCAGCCAGATGGGCGTGGTCTCTCCTCTTTGCTCAGCAGTACACCTTACTCTTTTACTTTTAAGAGATTACACATTTTTTTTTACATATGTCTATTTCTGCCGTTGAACTTTGAGCTCCCTAGACACAGGAGGAAGGAAGAGATCATCTCTTTTTCATTTGTGTATTTCCTACTTCTAGCTTAGTACAATCATATAGTAAATTAGAGGCCCGGTGCACAAAACTCATGCTTGGGTACGGTCCCTAGGCCTGGCCTGCAATCAGGGCCATCATTCCCAGCTGCTGGGAGCCGGCCCCACCCCCCAACACCACCTACCCTCAGTTCCACATTTGTCATCCAGCCATCGGAGCCTGCTAGCCAGGGGGGAGGGACCGAGAGGTCGGCCTTTCCCATGCACTCACTGACCCCACCCTCACTGTGGGTTGCCTTCTGTGTGTGGTGTGACAGGTGGTCCAGGGGCCTTGGCCTGGCACTGCCTGCATCCCCTGCCACCCACCCCTGGTTCCCTGTTCACCATTGGGCTATAGGAGCCTGCCGGCAGGTGAAAGGGACCAAGAGGTGATCAGTGCACCTCATAGTGACTGGTCGAGTGGTTGTTCTGGTTGTTCTCCCATTAGGGTCAATTTGCATATTACCCTTTTATTATATAGGAGGATGTATAACTACTTATTGGATGAATGAATGGGACTATATATTATAGAAAACACAAAGCCAAATAAATAATAATGCTATTTATATCATTGTGACCACATACATGTAGTTTAAGTAATGCACATAAATAAGTTTCTATATATGTAAAATATTTGTGTGTGTTTTCTGAAGGTAACAGTTGTCTTTGTGTTGTAAAGGCAGCTTGGACACACAGCCTGAGTTTCAGTGTCCCCTCAACCTGGAATTCTGATGCATATGCTTGCTAGCCTATAATTAAGCCCCAACCCCTTTCCACTTGTGTCCTGGCCTTCCAAAACCTGTTTCCCTGAATGCTTATCTTTCAGGGGCCATAAAAGTCCCCACAGAAGAAGTTACTCTTCTGGCGCCAGCCGGGTCTGTTGGTCATAACCTCCCTTTCCCCTTACAACCAACAGAGGGGCTGCCAAGGCCCATGAAAAGCAGACAAAGAAACTTAGGGCTATATAAACAGACGCCCACCGCATTGGGCCACTCAGCTTTGGGAACTGATTCCCCTGAATCACATACCGGTGCTCCTGCAATAAAGTGTATTTTCCTGAATCTTCCGAGTGCCTGGTTGTGTGTCCTCCAGTCACCTGGTAATTTCTGCAATGGTTTCATTTGCTTAATTTATCTACTCACCTATTCCTGCATATTCTCAAGGGAGGCTTAATAAAGTCAACAATCCATCACATCAAATGTCAGTTATATTTTCCCCCTAGAACCTCTTTCTTGCTCTGTTTAGAATTGTGGGTATTTTATCTCCACAGCAAAGCTGTCATCCTGCTGCTCCCTTCTTATCTTTTCTGGGTTTCCTGGATCCCAGGTTTCTTAAAAGGATTTTTCTATCTGTTGAAAAAGCACATATTTGAGTGGTATTTTTTAAAAAGGGGTCAGGAGAAATGAATTTAATATGCCCTTTAATTACATTAAAATGCTTTTATTCTACCTTTATATTTGATTGATAGTTTGTCTGGCTAAAAGTTTATAAGTGGAATATTATTTCTCTGAATTGAATTAAATATTATTTTTTCATTGTCATCTAGCTTTCAGAGGATCTAATATAATTCTAGTTCTTAATCTTTTGCATACCTATTTTTTCCCCTTTGGGAAGCTTTTAATATATATTCCTTGTCTAAGAATGCTGAAATTTTGCTATAATTTTCTTTAGTGGGGTTCTTTTCAATTTTATCATGTGGGGTTTTCAATGGACACTTTCAATATGAAAATACATGTATTTTATCAAGTTTTGGGAAATGTTCTTCTAAGCTCTTTTTGATTGTTTGCTTGTCTTCATTCTCTCTCTGCTCAGTTCTTTTGATTCATTAGTTTTCTTCTAATTCCTCTGTAATTTTCTGAAATGTACCCTTCATTTTTAAACTCCACTGAAAATTTATCTTGTTATTTTAATTTCTAACTACTATTGCAATTCTCTGAGGCTCTTCTCTTTTATGCCTTTTTATTCTTGTTCCATGATGTAACATCACATCTTACATCTCTGAGGTACAAATCACAGTATTCTTTCCTGTTTTCTGAGTTTGGTTTCTTTTATACTGGAGGCTTCTTTTAAATGTCTAATTCTTAGCTATCCAGTCTTATCACATTTAAGGCAGTTAAAAGATTTGACTGAAAAAAATCTGTGTGCATGGAAAAAACTTGTAATGAGTGGACTTCCTGAGGCATAATCACTCATAACTGAAAGGGCAAGAGCTACACCCTCCATCTTTCCCCGTATTCTCCATCTTTGGGCAGCCATGTGCTCAGCGGGGCTTCTTCCCGGAAGCCCAAGCCTCTGCTAGCCACACCCAGGATTTCTTTAAACTAACCAATGACAGCCAAGGGAAGTGCTCACTATGGAGATGACCACATCCTGTGTAAAGAGACACCGACTTGCCCCTGGCCAATCGGCAGGGCCCACAGTCCTCTCTCCTCCCCTTACTATAAAACCTCTCGCCCTCTCTCTGCCACTTGGCTTACCATTGCATCGGTGAGTGTGGTCGGGGAGCCGAACTAGTTCGAATAAAAGACTCTCTGCTTTTGCATCGGACTCGGCTGGCTCCCTGGTGTGGTCTAATGGGGATCTTGAAATCTGGGCATAACAATAACTACGAGTGGGGTCTTTCATTGAGTGACCCACAATGCCAGTGTGCCAGGGACCGAAATCAGCCCTCATGTCTCTGCCTGGGACAGTTTGGACTGGCTCCTGGACTTCTGGGAGAGAGGATGAGGAGCTAGGGACTTTCAATCCCTTTTGCTGACTCCCTCTCTATTCCCCTGTGTTTAGGGCTCTCTGTTTGCCTGAATAAGCAGCCTTCAGTTTTAATTTCTCCAGACTGTAGTAGACCAACCTCCTTCTCCTTCAGGGCAGGAGGGTGGAGGTAAAGGGAGTTACCAGGCCCTGCAAAGTGTGTGTGTGGCGGGGGGGGGGGGGGGGGTCTCTGCAGGCAGACTCTACCCAAGTCCCTCTGCTCTCAGCTCCTCCTCTCCCCAGTCCCCCACCAATGCCTGGGGTCCCAAATGCTGGTATTTCCTGGTCTTGCTTCCTGTTGGGCTGTAAGTGACAGCTTTCTCTTATGTCTCCCTCAGCAGCCACTCCTCTCTCTCTTCCAAAAGGGTATTAACACCTCAAAGTGCCCATTGTTTTCTGGGCACTTTCTCTCCTCACTTCTTTTCAGACAAGACTTAGAATAAAGAATATTAGCAGACAGGATGTCGACTAAAAGCTACTTGACACTGAACTTTCCTTACTGGTTTGAATTCTACATCATTTAGAAACCACATACTTCCTTGACGGCCACGGTGATGAAAGCACTCTCCTTTGTATGGCAAAATCACCATGAACATTACTTTGACCTTTTAAGCATGAGAACAAAGTTCACTCCTATAGACAATAAAGTGTGTCTCAATTTCCTAGTCAAAGGCTTTTGAATCTTTAAAGAAAAACACAAGGAAACGTTTAGTAAGTGTTGATGGTGTGCTTTGCCTGTCACTGAACAGTGGCTCTCCAACGGCTCTCTCTGATGAAAACCTGTTGGGATAGGTTCTGCTGTATTATAGCGGCTATTTCTATAAAAAGAAACTGCAAATCAGAAGTTAAAGAAACTTTTTTAGTGTTGTTAAACAAAAGCTTTCACGGCTGAAAGCTTTTTTGAAGGAAAGCGTTTATTGAGCCACGTGCTAGCCTAGCCATAGAGCTCTCCTCAAACATCATGTTTCAAATGAATTCTTTGTTTTTTCCTATCAGCCTTTTCACTATCCATACATAGTCTTGAGAAAACAAAGGTGTGGGTGATCTTAGCTATGCCTTTGTGTGTGGTGGGGGTGGTTTCATGGAGAAAGTAATACTTTAGAAAGCCCCCATCTGGTCTACAGCAGCTAGATAAAACTCCATCCTTTTAAGAATAAAAAATGACCCACTGTAACTACCAACTGCAATACCAACTTGTACCTCCAGTTTAAAAAACCCTTGGCGCCATACCTGGTTTGGCTCAGTGGATAGAGCATGGGCCTGCAAACTGAAGAGTCCCCGTTTTCGATTCAGGTTAAGGGCACATGCCCAGGTTGCGGGCTGGCTCCCCAGTACGGGGTGTGCAGGAGGCAGCCCATCATTGATTCTCTCTCATCATTGATGCTTCTATCTCTCTCTCCCTCTCCTTTCCTCTCTGAAATCAATAAAAAATATATATATTTAAAAAAAAAAACAGTTGCCAAAGGTGCCCTGCTAATTCATGCAAGTGAATGGCCCTGCTTAGACCAACTCTGCCCCACTGTCAGTGGAGAGAGAGGTAACTGTTACACAAAAACTTGCACAGCCAAAGCTCTTCTAAAAGAAAGAGTTGAGCCCTGGCCGGTTTGGCTCAGTGGATAGAGCGTCGGCCTGCGGACTGAAGGGTCTCGGGGTCGATGCCGGTCAAGAGCTTGTACCTTGGTTGCAGGCGCATCCCCAGTGGGAGGTGTGCAGGAGGCAGCTGATTGATGTTTCTCTCCCATCGATGTTTCTAGCTCTCTATCCCTCTCCCTTCCTCTCTGTGAAAAATCAATAAAATATATTTTTAAAAAATGAAAGAAAGGGTTGAATTGAGTCAGATACTAGGCAGAAAAATCACCAGGTCCTGGGGCAGAGGACAGGGGAGAGGACAGTCTGTGGTCAGTCTGGGAGCTGAGGGGGCTCTTTGATGCAACAGTTTGGGGAGAAAGGTGTAAGGCAGCTGAAGGAACATACATTGGTCTGAGATAAAGGGGTGAGAGAAGGGAAGGCAGAGCTAGTTCTGGGAGGGTGCAGAGTCCCTGGGGAGGTGTTTGCTCTTTAGGATTGGGTGTGGGCAACAGTAAGGGGAGATCACGTGTGAGCAGGAAACAGAGACGCTTGGGGGTCTGTGGCGCCTGGGGGGGTGTGGCTCCTGGGGGTGTGTGGCGCCTGGCGGGGTGTGGCTCCTGGGGGTCTGTGGTGCCTGGGGCGGGGGTGGGGGTGTGTGGCGCCTGGCGGGGGGCCAGTGGACTATTCCCTCTAGATAACCCAGAAAGAGCCCCCTGGGAGTTCTTTCAGTGTCCACACACACCAGGAATGAGCGTCTCCCCTTGCTTCTGCCCTGCAGTCAGTTATTAACTGATCCGCCTCTCATTTCTTCCTTCCACCCCCAGCCTGCTGTCATTCATTTTAGGACACGTCGGGATTTGGTTCTTGTTGGTGTCCCACACAATGAGAAAACAGCGGGTAAGCATCCATCCCAGGGCTGACTCAGTTCACATTCTCCCACAACTAATTCCTGTGACTCACTACCGCTGCCAAGGCACGAGGTGAACACATTCTGCCAAGATTGATGGCTCTCCTCAGCATTCAAGTGTCATGACAGTTATAGTAGTCTTTCCTAATGTTGTCTTGTAAATCATCCTATATAATAAAAGCCTAAGACCCACATTGTCTCCTCAACCAGGAGTTCCACCAGAGGACAGGACCAGCAGCAGGAGCTGCGCAGGGGCCCGAGGGAAGGGAGGCCCCCCCGCCCCCCACCAGACCAGCAGCTGCTAGACAATGGGCCTCTAGTGGTTTATAAATTGCTTTCCATATGTCATATCTATCTCTAAAAGTATGCATTTCCATTAAAACAGCAAAACCACATTTCAAAAAACATGAGTCAGTTAAATTAATTTTTTCTTATTGAAATACTTTCCTTTTTAAAATACACTGGAATCAAAGCTAAGGACGCTGTCTTTTCTGTTTTTTAAACTTAGGTTCCTACCTATTAAAACTCTCCCTAAATACACAATCTTGGTATATGTGGGACCCACGGTATTTACCAACTTTGAGCAAACAGGTTTTTCATTGGGCTTTCGTTTGCTTTTTTTGTTTGCTTGTTCTGTACCTTATTTTTTAAAAAATAAAAATAGTAAAATTAACTTTGGCACTTTGGAGCCAGATCATTCTGGGTTTGATTTTCAGCTCAGACACTCAGTAGCTATGCAAATTTGAATGAATTTCTTAAATTTGTTTCATCTCTAGATTCTAAGTTGGTGATAATTATAACCAACTTGCAAGTTTGTTGAGAGAGTTGAAAGAGGCAATGTCATGAAAGGCCTTGTGGAGTGTATGCTTAGCATTTGTCTCTGTCAGATTTGTCTGTTGCAAGGAAAAAGTGTCTGATTCCAGTGGGTTCAAGTACAAGGAATTATTGTAAGTGCATGTATGAATAGAAAGTTCACGAAGAGTCAGCAGATTGAAGATGTTAACATAAAAACATTCAAACCTGTAAAGAATTTTTGTGAGTTTGAGCGAAATTGTCAACAGTTGCTGGGAAGCAGAATCTCAATGTATTGGAATAGTGCTCCAGAGAATGCAGTTTTTCACCAATTTTTATACATTGCAATCAGAGGAGACGTAGGTGGGTTACTTGAAATCCATTGGTGATAGATTAGTGTGGCAGGAGAAAGCAAAAAGGGGGTAGGGGGAACCTCTGGGATTAGATAAAAAGTACAAAAAATGATAGACACATACTTCTGTTACTTAGGCAGGTACAGGATAGTTAACAGTCAACAAGGAGCATGATAACAATAACAATGAAGAAATTTATGGTCTCTGCCCTGGCGCCCAGGTACATTTGGTTGTGCCCTGAGGGGTCCGGAAAAAGGGAAGTTACAAGTTACCCTGACATTTCACAAGGATGTTATCTCAGATGCAAGAAGACAATAGGCTCAGTTAAGGTAAAGATTGACCTTTGTCAGGGAAAACTCCGGCCTAGGACTTGACTACCCACCATAACTGCTTTTAAAGTTTTAATTTCCAACCAACCTTGTGGTTACTTTAGGTCTTAGAGTTTGCAAGACTGCCATGCAGGCCTTCCTTGAGCTTGTCAGGTTAGCACGTGGCCTTTTTTTGTCCACAAAGGCAACTTGCAAAACGGGCTTTGCCTGCTTTTCCTTATGCAGTGCCTGGGCTCTGTGCACTGCCACGTTTGCATCTCTCTGAACTTCCTCTTCATTCTCCTCTGCCTCCTGACCTGCTTCCTCTGCTAACTTATAATTCTGCTCCTTATAACTTCTGCTTGCATGTGGTTTTGACTCAGCACACTACAACTCTTTCTTATATCTTTCAGTGTAACTCTTTGCTTCTGCCTCTGCTAATAATTGGCAGAATACTTCACTTATCAATTAGTTCAGATGTTTAAGAGCAATATTTGACTGATCTCTTTTATCTGGGCAGTTATTGACTTGGATTCTGGTATGTAATTAGATTATATAGGCAACTAGGTTAGATAGAACCGGAACCACATTTGCAGCCAAGCTCTAGTAATTATGCAGGACTTTGTGGTATGCATCTTAGTGCCCTAACTGCTCCTTGGTCTCATTTCACTAGTCTGTATTCTGTCTCTCCTTTAGTCTTTAAGTTTATTTGTATTTTTCTACCCTGTTTATTCTATCTATTCTCTTAATAAACTAAATATATTCTTTTTTTCTAAGTCTATACAAACCCTCTCTATGGACCAAATCTTTCTACTCCTGAAAGAAACCTAGGATAGTGTCCTGTCATTCTTAGAACAAATAACTAGTCCTTTTTTTTGGCATTAAATAAAGGGGAGGAGAGGAGAGATGGGAGACATCTGTAATACTATCAATAATAGAAAGAAAAAATACACACACACACACACACACACACACACATACACACTAGAGGCCCGGTGCATGAAATTCATGCACTCAGGTGTATGGAGGCGAGGTCCTTCAGCCCGGCCTGCACCCTCTCACAGTCCAGGAGCTCTCGAGGGATGTTCGACTGATGGCTTAGCATGACCCCGGCTTCTGGCTGAGCCATGCTCCCCCTGTGAAAGCACACTGACCACCAGAGGGAAGCTCCTGTGTTGAGTGGAATTAGGTTGAAACCAGCTCTCCAATATCCCCTGAGGGGTCCTGGATTTCAAAAGGGTGAAGGCCAGGCCGAGGGACCCCACCAGTGCATTATTGGAGCCGGGGAGGGACACAAGAGGGTGTGTCCAGCAAAATCTCACTCAGTCCCGATTGGCCGGTCCCCAGCAGCAAGCTAACCTACCAGTCAGAGCATCTTCCCCCTGGTGGTCAGTGCACATCATAGTGAGCGGTTGAGCAACCTTAGCATATCATTAGCATATTACACTTTGATTGATTGAACAGACAACTGGATGACCAGACACTTAGCATATTAGGCTTTTATTATATAGGATTAAAAACAAAAACAAAACCATTGTAGTCTAATGATTTCATAATCAGCAAAGCTTAGTGTGTTGGTCAAATATCCCAAATCCTGTCCAGCTGAGAATTTCTCTTCTTCCTCAGCTTGAGCCTGTGTTGGGCTTAGAAGCCTCTGTTGGACAAGAGGGACATGCTGGGCATCTTGTCTTTTCCTGGCTCTGTCTCTTCCCAATTTGTAGCTTGGTTACTCACTCCTCCAAAGCCAGGCTCTGAGAGAAGAGCCAGGGAAAGGAACCATTTTATCTAGCAATGTTAGTGGGAGGGGGCTGGATGTTCAAAGCTGATCCTTTTGCTCATCTTCTTCTCCCAAGAAACCTCCAGAGTTTATCCTGCTTCCGTTAGAGATGGGAATGGAGCAGGGAGAAGGGGAATGCAGGGCATGTTCTTCAAACTCCCATGGAAGCTTCGGGGAGTCTCACAGTCTCTCAGTGTGTCCTGCACTTGGAGATGTGGAATTACTTGGCATGTTGTTTTTCAGTCTTTAGACCTTCAGATGGAATAGAGTGTTCATCTAACCACCTGCTACAGGGACAGCTAGTAAAGAGGAGACACAGCTTCTCCCTTGAAGGCACTTACTTTCTAAGAAAGATAAAATGTGTGGATAGTCACACGAAGCTTTTTCCATTTTGCTTAAATCCAGGAGAGAACTTGAACACTTAGGAAGACACGTCTCAGATCACTGAGGGATCTTTTAATGTCTGATTAATGTAGAGCTGCTGAAAATTACTCCCTTGAGGGTCTAATTGACCACCTCTAAACCTTTAGATGCTGAAGGAACTCTAAATATACAGACATGCCACCCCGGGCTGAACCTGAACCATGAGGGGGCATGACTGACCATCAGCTGGTATGCAAGTGCTTTTGAAGTAGTGTGTGGAATACATTTTGTCCTACTTTTTCTGCAAGTGAGATGGCGTGGCATGGGAGATCTGAAACTTTGCTGAGTAATGAATAACTAGAATTCCTTTGATAATGATTAAATTATAACTTGGGTCTAATCTGATACATATTTCTAAATCCTTTATTAGTTTTCACTTGAGTTGGAGTTTAGATTTGATCTCCCCTTGACCTCTCATTTTTGTTTTCCCATCCATTCTCTTTAAATGAACTCATTTTTTTCCCCTAATAAAAATGCAAGTCCTTCTTTATTCTTTATCTATTTTACGATGATGAAGGGCAGAAATCTAGATGGCTGGGAATTGTGCAGCAAGTTGTCACCAAGTCCTTTCATTTCTCCCATCCGGCTGCTTACTGAGTTAATATGCTGCTCCCTGCAACTGTTGCCATGCTTTGCATTCAGTCCTGCATGGTGTCATCCCCGGATAACCCTTAGAACCTCGTAAATCAGCGGTTCTCAACCTGTGGGTCGAGACCCCTTTGGGGGTCGAATGACCCTTTCACAGGGGTCGCCTAAGACCATCAGAAAACACATATATAATTACATATTGTTTTTGTAATTAATCACTATGCTTTCATTATGTTCAATTTGTAACAATGAAATTGGGGGTCACCACAACATGAGGAAGGGTCGCGGCATTAGGAAGGTTGAGAACCACTGGTCTCCTGACCCTAGACACTGCGTTACCAGCCACACTGCCCTTAAATTATAACTCTTCCTGAAACATAGCTGTGAAACATTTCTTCTGATTATAGCTTGATTTCTCTGAGTTCTGTAGACAGGAATTCCTAAAGCCTTTCTGGTTTGATTGTACTTTTCCAACATAACATCGGGTTATTTCCTCCAGTCATCCGCTGAGCAGTCACATTACCGGACTTTTAACATGCCTGTGCCTAGCTTCTGCTCTTTTCTCTGCCTTGAGCATGGTCCCCTGCCTTTTCTTGGCATAATTTTCTATTTTAGCATATCTCACGTTGTAATTTTTGCATGCAAGACTTTTTCCCCAACTAGACTAAGGGAAAATTTATTTTATTCATCTTTGCATCTCTAGTATGTAGTGCAGTGCCTGACACAGAGGATGCATTCCATTCATGTTTGTTAAATGATTTTCTGCTATAGGCCCTTTGATGAAAAACCTAGTTAGTTTCTATGACATAGAAAGTACCTCTAAAGAGAAGGTTCCACTGCTTCAAACCAAACCCTTAATAATTTTAAGAGAATTTGTCTATTGCCTGAGATCAGGGAGCATAGCCTCTATTCTTTAATCCTTCTAATACACTTCTTCTGAAGGAAATAATTAGGGATGATCAAGCACTCACTTAAAGTATATGAAACCACTTCACCACACTGTGAAAATTATGAAATCTTAATGTTCACAGGGATGTTAGTAGAAATATAACCCTTATGAGTTGAATTGTATTCCCCCCAAAATATTGAAGCCCAAATGCCCAGTACCTATGAACATGACCTTAGTTGGAAGTAAGGTTTTTGGAGATGTAATCAAGTTAACATGAGGTCATAATGAACCAGAATGGGTCCTACTCCAATATGTCTGATGTCCTGATAAGAAGAAACAAGACAGCCCTGGCCAGGTGGCTCAGTTGGTTGGAGCATTGTCTCAGTCACCAAAAGGTTATGTGTTTGTTTTCTGGTCAGGGGACTAAAGGAAGCAAAAACTGAACGCCATGCATTATCCTTTACACAGAAAATACCTAGGCTTTGGGTTTGTGTGGGAGGCAACCAACCCCACCCCCCTCCCTCTCTGCCTTCATCTCTCTCTAAAATCAATAAAAACATATCCTTAGGTGAGGATTGAAAAGAAGAAACAAGACAGAAACACAGACACACAGGGAGAACTCCATGCGATGAAAGAGGCAGAGACTGGAGTCATGCAGCCACCACTCAAGGAAAGCCAAGGCCTGACAGCCCCCGCCAGAAGCTAGCAAGAAGCAGGGAGGAATCTGTCCAGTCTCTCAGAAGAAGCGTGGTCTGCAGACACCTTTGACTGCGCACTTGGGCCTTCAGAACTGTGAGAATACATTTCTGTGGTTTTAAGCCACTGTGTTTGTGGTACTTTGTTGCAGCAGTCCTAGGAAACGAATATAATAGTGCAGGCTTTACTTGATATCTTCAACATCTCAGACTACGCTTGAATAACTCTTACAATGGGAGGCTTACTACCTCCAAAGGGGTCATATTCCCTCACTGTGGAGCCCATTATGCTGCAATATCTCAGGAGGCCTTTCACTGATTATTCTCAAACTGAAGATCATCATGTGTTTAGGTCCCACAGTTTCAACAGCTCTCAATGACAGTTTACATGAGGATAGTGATCCATGAGATGGCTGAGAATTGGAAAATACAGTCTTCAAGTTTCAAACATATTGGGCTTGACAGATATTTTCTCTGGATTGACAAGAGACATTGGTATTACTTCAGTCCAACCTTACTCTGATTGACTGATGGTTTACATTTGCCATCACACCTCTTCAGAAAGAGGAATGCTACGTGACTTCCTTCTTCCTACCCAGGCCTAATTAATCACATAAGAGGAAGGATTTGCCACTTTTCGGTTTCCCTGGTTTCTGTGGTGCCCAACTATCTGGGTGGAGGACAGGAACAGGTGTCAAGAAGCAATAACATGCCCTAGCTGGTTTGGCTCAGTGGAGAGAATATTGACTTGCAGACTGAAGGGTCCCAGGTTCGATTCCCCTCAAGGGCACATGCCCGGGTTGTAGGCTGGATCCCCAGTAGGAGGCGTGCAGGAGGCAGCCGATCAAAGATTCTCTCTCATCGTTGATGTTTCTATTTCTCTCTCCCTCTCCCTTCCTCTCTGAAATCAATATAAATATATGTTTTTTAAAAAGAAGCAATAACACCAGATTAAAGGAATTAAAAGTCAAAACAGCTAAAATTCCAGGGAACATGTAGGATTAAGGGGAAGCACAGGCTGCCTGCAAAGTGTGTACGTTTCCCCTGGTTATAACATAGAGGGGCAAGCACCATCCAGTTTAGGACTACCATCCCTCAAGAAAATGCAGCAAAAGATCTGTGTGTGCTTTTACTCTCACAGGACCCATGCAGTTGATGTAAATTCTCATTTAAAGATCATTTCACTTTTTCAGTCATCAGAGAAGCAGGAAACACTGAAAACCAGGATCAGGAAGGTAAATGAATACTTCAGACAGCTGCCAACACAGCAAGTAAATGTTATCTCTACGAGAAGCGAGTGTTCACAAAGCCAGCAGATACAGAACAGCTCAGATAACCACTGACGATGTGGGAACCCCAGCGATGCATTTAAAGGAAAGGCTGCTGTGGTTATTATTCTCTTCTCTACCCACACCATCTCCTCCACCGCCACCACAACACAAATCATGTATTTATAAGGCAACCAGGGAACTAACGGAAGCAAAAACTAAATGCCATGCATTATCCTTTACACAGAACGTCTAATAGAGAGGAAAACAGCTTATGGGTTTCTTTCTGAAAGTTTTAACCTACAACACCATTTTATATCATGAAGAATTCGACACTCACTCTGCCTTGCTAGTCCGGATCAAGGGAGCAGTCAGCACATGTACGACTATGGGGGTGTTTTTGTGGGACGGCATGGCTGTTCTCTCTGAAGTCACTTCCCAATGCCGGACTACGTTCTCTCATATTGTCTGCCCAGTCTTCTGTACTAAACTCACGGAAAGTTTGAATTGGTGGTGTGCCCTGGTTAAATAGCCATCTCAGATGAAGATGAAAGGAAATTGAATTTATTTAAAGAGAAAGGGGATGGGAGAAGGGGATATCCAAAGGGAAGGGCTACACAGAGACAAGGGGGCCTTGGAGACAGGTTCAGGGGTTAGCCTGGGATGAGCTGCCGCTCCCTATTGCTCCCCTGGTTGCAAGTCTCATGGGGTCCCTTTGAGGTTGGGGGATATGTGTCTATGGGGAAAGGAGAGGGGGAAGGGAATGGCACCAGAGTGCTCCTAGGAGGGAGAGTGCACACTGGGTCCTTTGGCCTGATGTCTTTATCTCTTACAGGTGGAAATCTCAGGGGAGGGTCTCAGAAGAGTATCCGTCAGCTCCCAGGCGTGCTCTTTCAGGTGGAGGTCTCCACTGAGTGGTCGGTGCCAGGGCAGGGGGCCATTAGTCAGTGCAGCTGGTCCTGAGGCAGCCACAGTGTCACTTGTCTGGTTTTGCTGCTTTTCTGGGCCTGGAGCTGACATACAACCGAGACCTAGATGTTCTCTTCAGGGAGGGAAAGGTCAGGGGGTCTAGACCATCTAAGCAATGACATAAAAGACCAGGGATCCAAACCACATGACCAGTAATAAGCTAACAAGGTTCTTGTTTTCCCAGTTTTTCCCCTTGCTAGGCATCCAGGGTTTCCTGCCCTGGGGAGTTTCTGTCCCTGGCCCATCGTCCTTGCTCTGGGGATCTAAGCACAATTTGGGGTTCTCTGCACAAAATTCCTCCAGTATAATTTTTTATAAACTCACCTGGCTAAAGCGGAAAGTACAATTCAGTCTTTCTTAATCGTAAAAAAGGTTCTACCTCTACTCGGTGTCACACGGGTCCACTCAGAACTGGGGGCAGGGAAGGAGCTGGAGCAGTGCCAGCTATCACAGAGCCTCTGAGTCTTAGCTGTAAAGTAGGATGCTGCAGCCTCTGCTTCTGGGTCCCAAAATCAAGAGTAGGACAATGCACATCAAAGCTAAATGAAGAGAACTGTAGGAGGCTTAACAACACTCGTGGTTTCCTTCTATGTCTTTCCTGGACTTTGGCATATTTATTCTGCCAACTTACTTAGCTCTCTGGTTCTTCCCTCTTCAAACTCCTCATCAACTATTGTCTGGTAATCCCTCTAGTTGTCCTACTAGAAACAAGCCCTCCTAGCTTACCTGGACTGAGTGGGAACACAAGTTACTCAGGCTGCACTCCACACAGATCTCTTCCAAAGAGATCTGAGCTTCCACTTGACCTTCTAGACATGAGGTCAAATGTCCCCAGACCTAGATGTCTTAGCCTGCTGTTCCGTGGTCACACTAAATACTCTGCAGGTGTGAAAGCAAATGGGTGGTGACAGCCTTCCATCCGGTGAGACCATGGTTTGCAGAGAATTTAAAAACAATAATGAAAGCAACTAAAATTTGGTCTGCTTTATAGTACCATCATACAGCAGCAATCCCACACCATGATAGCATGGGGTGGGGAGCTGCCCCGACCCTTGGTAAGCCACTCCTCTTCAGTCCTGACATCACCTATAGATCCCTGAGACTTTTATGATTATCAGAGACTCCTTTTGGGCGTTCGTCCATGGCATTGAAACTTCAGGCCTTTTGTTGACCTATTTGGAAGTCTCCATACCCCACTCTGGGAGTCTTTGCTCTCTTTCTGGTCACATTTTTCTGTCTTGTTAACCTTACTGAACGTTGAGGTTCAAACTGTCTCAACTCTTAGGTGAACTGTGCTTCTTGCTCTTTGTTCCAAATGAGCGTGGGACTTAATTTTACCATAAGCCAGTGGATTCAAGAGAGGATGTTGTATAAAAGAAGCCTGTTCTTACTTGGCTAACCCTCTGCCAGCATACCTAATGCATGTCTCTTTCACCTCCTTCAAAACCTGTTCTTTTTAAATTTCCAACTGAAGTCTAGTGTGGTCTCTCCTTCCTCTACAGGAATCATCTCTGATTACTTAAAAATACCTTAAGCCAGAGGTTCTCAAACTTTAGTCATTCACATATGGCCCTTACATATTATTTTTTATCGAATTACAACTTAAATAATTATTGGCATAGTAACTTTCGAAATCATAGTGCTTTCTATCAGTAGCACAATAGATCTTACTTTGGGAAACGTGGTTTCAAACATACAGTATCAATAATAGACATTTCCACCAAGGAAGAGAAAATCGGTTCCTTTACAATACAATTTCATTGTGTAGATAAATCATGTTTCTAGAGGAAAAAAATATCATATGAATGTGTTGTGTTATTATTACCATGTACTTGCTATTGGTATCCATTAATACCTTTGTGACAATTGATGGTGAAGTTAGTGAATTAAGAAATACACAGTAAAGAATAGAAAACTAAATTAGCACAGAGCCCTTCTGATTTCTCTCCCTTTCCTCAATAAAATTTCTCAGAAACTCAGACCTCTGAGACACCTAGTCATCTGGTTAAATTGTTAACCAAACTTTTTGCATGACTTAAGTAATTTTTTGACAAATGCTTTCCTTTTGTTGAGTATTATATAGAGAATATACAGATAGAATCTTCCATTTTGCTGAGTGTCCTTTATTAACATGTTTATTTGTGTTTAGGCTTTCAAAGTGGCTCTTTTCATAAGCTCAAAAAGGTAGGAAAAAAGTTTGTCATCTGTTTTTACCATATATATATATAAAACCTTCGATACATGTAGGAAATTATGAGAAAGCAGTAGCTCTCAATAACTATTGCAAACAGTAGGAAACTGAGTTTTCAGGTGTTTAATAAGCTGGGCAATGATTAAACACTGAGATATCCCATTCTAGTTAGTTTGCTCTTCAAAATCCAAGTAATGTCTTCCAAAGACCCTGGAGAGTTGAACATTTAAAAAAATTATTTAGCCGAAACCGGTTTGGCTCAGTGGATAGAGCATCGGCCTGCGGACTGAAAGGTCCCAGGTTCGATTCCGGTCAAGGGGATGTATCTGGGTTTCGGGCACATCCCCAGTAGGAGATGTGCAGGAGGCAGCTGATCTGTTTCTCTCTCATTGATGTTTCTAACTCTCTATCTCTGTCCCTTCCTCTCTGTAAAAAATCAATAAAATATATTTTTAAAAAAAGAAAAAAAATTATTTATTGGTTGATTGTTTTTTATTGTTGTCGTTGTTGTTTTTTAAGAGAGAGAGAGAGAGGAAGGAAGAGAGCTAGAGAGTTAGCTTGATTTTCCACTTATTTATGCATTCATTTGTTGGTTCTTATATGTGTCCTGACCAGAGATCCAACTCACAACCTTGGTGTATTGGGACAATGCTCTAAGCAACTGAGCAACCCTGCCAGGGGGGACAGTTAAACAGCTTTCGAAGCAAATAGACCAGATTTCTCAAACTGTATTGTTTGTCATCACTCTCATGGGGAAGGGTAATACAGACGCTTGCCGCCAAAGCCGAGGAGAAAACAACCTCCTGAATGTCTTTTCATCTCGGTGCTGAGCTAATTACAGGAACCCTTGAGTTAACGTGGGTTTCTCAAGCTACCGCCTCTCACTCCACTGTTTTTATTGTGCCTTCATTACTTGGACCTTGTCAAGGTTAGGTCCAAAATCTATTACCTCATGGGAGGCAACATAATGCTATTACTTGGAATGTAGTTCTAATCTGGCTGCAAAAAAAGTTGAGAGATATTTGTGTGTAATGAGTAAAATGGTCATTTGTCATTACTAAATCATAATAGTTAAAAAATTAAGTGATGTTACGAGAAGGCAGAGCTACCAATTAGAGAATTAAATAACATTTGAATAACTATGACAGCAGCAAACATTTGCAATATGTGAGCATAAAATATTGTGAGAAATATTGTAAATTTGTGAACTGAATTGAAAAGTGCTTGATTAATTTATGTGATGAATTTCAATTTTTAACCTTGATAAGAATTTTAGATTTGTAAAAAATGAGCTAAATAATGATTCAGTAGAAAGACTTGGAATACAAAGTGCCCCATTAACGAGGAAATCCAGACTTCTGAGGATTTCGAGGCTGTATTAGAAAGGGTTGGGTAAACTAGGAGAATCTCCAAAATCTGTCTGATGGGTGTTATGAAAGAAGGAAAGAAAATAGCAGAGAAGTAATATGTGAAGACAGGGCTAAGAATTTTTTCTAAACTGAGGAAAAGCATGAGGCAGATTAAAAGTACTCTCTGAGTGTCCAAGTACAAATAAAAATAAATCGATGCCTGCACACTTTCTAATGTAACTGCAGATCCATCAAGGAGAAATAAAAAATCTTCAAAGCTATTAGAAAGAAAGATCACTTACAAAGAAACACTGACAGAAAAATCTTGAACATGGCTATAGTTGCCAGCAGAAAATTATGTAAATACTAAAGTAATTTAAAACTATACAATAATTATGTAAAAAACCATAAAATAATTTATGACAGTATTATATAATTTGTTCCTAAAATATAACATTCAAATATATAAAACAAAAAACAGAAGTTCATCAGAGACCGTGAGAAATTCACTGTCATGGTGGGATGTTCATCATAGCACTGTCTATGCTTTTAGAAACTTAGAAACAAAGAGAATGTGCATCATTAGGGTAATGATTCGAAATACTCTGTTATACTGATACTATGGAATATTATTCAGCCATTAAAAGCAGAATTAGAAGCATGTCAGTTTCTGTTATATTTCCACCTACAAGAGGATATAACAATGCAGAGGTAGATATAAAATGATCCCAGTGTTAAAACAAGCCACACTCTACCTCAGCCGTGGGCAAACTATGGCCCGTTTGAAATTAATAAAACTAAAAAATAAAAAAGACCGTACCCTTTTATGTAATGATGTTTACTTTGAATTTATATTAGTTCACACAAACACTCCATCCATGCCCTTCGGTCCAGTTTAAGAACCCATTGTGGCCCTCGAGTCAAAAAGTTTGCCCACCCCTGCTCTACCGATATGTGTACATGCTCATTATTGTTAGGGTCGCCTAAGGAGGAACGCACGAGGCCAAAAGGGGTAAAGAATTATAAACTTACTAGAGGCCCAGTGTACGACGTGCACTTGCTGGGGGTCCCTCAGCCCAACCTGCGCCCTCTAACAGCCTGGGAACCCCTGGGGGGTGTCCTTATTGCTGCCGTGGAGGCAGGGAGGCTCCCGCCACTGCCGCTGAACTCACCAGCCATGAGCCCAGCTTCTGGCTGAGCACACTCCCCCTGTGGGAGCGCCCTGACCACCAGAGAGCAGCTCCTGCATTGAGCGTCTTCCCCCTCATGGTCAGTGGGTGTCATAGCGACCGGTCGTTCCACCTTTTGGTTGATTTGCATATTACCCTTTTATTATATAGGATTATTACATCTGCTAGCAAAAGGGCTGAGGCCAAAAGGGCATCAGCAGGGCAGAGTAGGGGGAGAGGAATATTTATGTCTCTTGTAAAGGTCAGAGTAACCAGTGGGACCATATGCAGTTGGGGGCCAGGGGTAGGCAGTCACTGGAAACTGGGTGAGGCGGTTTACTGGAAACCGAGGGCAGTTAATCATGAAACCTACAATGAGAATAACAGGAAAATCGCAGGGAGGGGCAGGAGCCCCCAGCAGGGCATAATGGAACTTAAGAATGTGCCTGAGATTCCAGGGAGGGGCGGGAGCCCCAAGCAGAGCATAATGGAGTGGAAGAATGTGCCTAACAATTATATGAATATGAAGAAAGTTCTGAGAAAATACACACAAGCTTACTTTAATTACTTAATAGTTGGGGTGGGGAGTGATAGACACGGAAACACATAGTGGAGGAAATAAAAAAATTATTACATTTCCATTATTACAGAAAAAGGTAACTTTGATCTAGAGCAGTGGTTCTAAACATGGAGCACCCACCCCACAAGGGGGCAATTTTATTTTTAAGAGGGGCAATCTGAGAATGAGTTATTAACAATGAATTTTTGGCATTTCTTAGGGGCCTCAGATACAGTATATAAATATACGTTGTGATATATTTATGCATTTCAGTTCTCTATATGTTTTGCAACCTTATGTGCTATTTTTTTCATATCATATTATTGTGGGGGTTTTTTTGTTTGTTTTTTAGTCATTTCTTCCTCAGTACTTCAACTGTCCTTTCATTCTTTTATTTTTCTCTTTCATGGATGCCACGTTCTTGGGAATCTTGTTTGGACAAAGTTAATGGCCTTTTAGGCTTCCTCCGTGAATAGGAGTTCACTTTTTGAATAATAAGAATTATATGTCACAGGAGGCATCAGGATTTTAGAGATGCTTAGGTGAGGCCTGGACAAAAAACAGGTTGGGAACCACTGCTCTAGCATATGCATCTAAAGTTCCTCAGTAAAGGCTCTGACACAAGAAGGAGCACTGACTAGTAGGAGGAGCCCAGCATGGGACACAGAGAAGAGAATCTTTTGTTTTATGAGCACTAAGGGATGGGGAGGTCTATATGCCCCTTATACGGACAGACAGACAATTTACCTCATATGTTAGATGGTCAAACTTTGCCACATCCTGTGTCGAATGCTTATGCTTTCATTTCCTCCTGCTATTATATCTTTGTTCTTATCACATTTCTCACTAGAAACAATTACATTCTGTCATAAGTTGCTCCAAAAACAAAAAAGAAAGTCATTACATGATCTTGTCCATTTTGTGCCTGAAAAAAATTGTTCTGTTTTTTGGGGAAAAAATGTACAAAAATAAAAAACACATTTTTTCAAATAAAAATTTCATTCTCATATATATGAGGATAGGAAATATGAAAGTAAAGTCATTGAGATTGGAGAACTCTTCTGTGGAAATTTGCTGTAAAATGAAGCAGTGGTATGAGTTAGTAGCTAGAGATGCTGGGAAAAGAAGGTTTGCTGTGACTGTTGTTTGCAGGAGAGTGATTTCAAATCAAGTACATAATGAGGATAGGAAAAATCTAATTGAGAAAGCAACTTGGATGGATCATGAGAATGATAGTAATTTCAGAAACAACACCCATCAACAGCCAGGGAGAGATGGGTTCTGGCACAATCCATCTCTTGCCCTTAGCTCACACATGAGCAGTTCATACATTAGAAAGGGACATAAAAGGAGGGAAAACTGGGTAGAGATGCAGGTAGTTTAGTAGATTTGATTATAGAAGAAAGAAAAGTGTTTTTCTAACAGCTTCTATTTTCTCAGTGAAATCAGAAGGAAGGTTGTTAGTTAAAATTAAAGAGAAGGAATGTTGGAAATATAAGATTACTTCAAGGAATAAAACAAACTGTAAGAAATAAACAATCAGAAGAAGAAAGCAATAATAAAGTCAACAAACATATTTGTTTATTTTTTAACTACAGGCCCAGTGCACAAAAATTCATGCACCGGGAGGCGGGGTGGTCTCCTCAGCCCGGCCTGCGCCCTCTTGCAGTTTGGGAGCCCTTGGGGGATGTCCAACTGCCAGCTTAGGCCCACTCCCTGGAGGATTCGGACATCCCTAGTGGGACATCCTTAGCACTGCCGCAGAGGTGGGAGAGGCTCCCGCCACTGCTGCTGCACTCACCATCCCTGAACCCAGCTCAGGGCTTCTGGCTGAGCAGCACTCCCCCTGTGGGAATGTACTGACCACCAGGGGGCAGCTCCTACATTGAGCATCTGTTCCCTGGTGGTCAGTGCACGTCATAGCAACTGGTCGTTCCACCATTTGGTCGAATTACTTTGCATATTACTCTTTTATTATATAGGATTATTATATAGGATTCTCATCCGAGAATATGTTCATTGATTTTCAGAGAGAGGGCGGGGGGGGGTGGGGGGGGAGAAGGAGAGAGAAAGAGGAGAGGAGAGAGAGAAAGAAACTAATGTGAGACAGAAACACCCATCCACTGCCTCCCACATATGTCCAGACCTGGAATCGAACCCAGGCATATGCCCTGAGAGGGAATTGAACCCACCACCTTCTAGTGCACCAGACGATGCTCCAACCAACTGAGTCACACTGGCCAGGGTACAACAAATATATTTATAAATGAAGTTTCTTTAATTTTAAAATAAAATAAAACTATATTTAATTATGATTATCAAAAGCCCCTGGGTAGGAGAGAGGCACACAAGGCCAAAACTCTCTACAAATTTAAAATTTGGGAGTTTACATCTGTAGGAATAGAGGAGTTACTCTTCACTCACTTCCTTGCTGGTCTATTAACTGCTTCTGCCTCTTAAGATGCTTTAAACACTAAACTCAGTAATAATGTAGCCCAAATGTATGGTAGAAGTTGAATTGAATTGGTCAAGCTTCATACTATGTATATTCTTTAATATAACATTTCATGCCAGTAAATGCATCATGCGTAAATTAAATGTTACACTGCCTATGGCTTAGCAGTGTTGGTCTTAGTCTCAGATGGGTAGTTAGAACACAGGCTCTCTTAAGATCTATTTTCTTCACCAAAACATGCTTATATACCATCTAGGTACTTTTGCTTTTGTATCCACGTAAATTTACGTGAGAACATATCTACTGTCCCAGGCAAACAGCTAAGTATCTATTAATCTATTTCTGTAGAAAACCATTAATTAGTCACACAGTGCTAGGATTCCTAAGGACAAATACATTTAATTAAATAATACTGAGATGCATAAAAAAAGAATATGATGGGCCAACAATGGGATTGTACTAAGATGTATTTCACCCATCAACTTCATCCTAGAATGTGAAGATGGAACAAAGTGCCTTATTGCTCTGTTTCAGAAACCAAATCAGCTTACACCCAGACTTAGGGATGGTCCAAAGCTTATGCCGCTAGCCACACATGACTACTGAAATTTGAATTTAGATAAAATTTTTTTAAAAAGTAAAAATAGCCCTAACCAGTTTGGCTCAGTGGATAGAGCGTCAGCCTACAGACTGAAGGGTCCCAGGTTTGATTCCGGTCAAAGGCATGTACCTTGGTTGCGGTCACATCCCCAGTGGGGAGTGTGCAGGAGGCAGCTGAATCAAAGTTTCTCTCTCATCGTGTTTCTGGCTCTCAATCCATCTCCCTTCATCTCTGTAAAAAATCAATAAAATATATATTTTTTTAAAAAGTAAAAACACTATTATTCAGTTGCACTAGCCACATATCTGGTACTTACTAGCCAGCCACCTGTGGCCAGTAGCACCATAATGGACAGCACAGATATGGAACATTTCATCATGATGGAATGAATGTTCTATTGGATAGTGTTGGTCCAGACCATGGAACGCCCTGCGATTTATCTTCTCCTCAAGATTGTTTCTGGCCCAAGGGGAGAATAAGGACACGAATTTCTGACACAGCCTCAGAACCACCTTGGACTTCAAACTGACCCCAAAGTGGAGCACTGAGCTTTCCCAATCTGGACCTGACTCCATATAGACCCACATCAACCATCAGAGTTTAGGAGGAGGCTAAAGCAATGCTTATACCTCAAATAACATAATAAGGCCTGGGAAGGTCTTTTTAAGATTATAAAGTGCTATGCAAAACTAAAATATTCCTTCTCTTTCGCTGAGCAACTGCCTTTACTTTGTTGTGGGAATCCCTAGATTATTACATTCGGTATTTGACTCTACAGCTTAAGACAAATGCAGAAAATCTGGAGGCAGTTCAGAGGAGACCCACAAAGATGATTAAAGGTTTGGAAAACAAAATATTGTGGTTAAAGATGAAAGTCACTCATCTAGGGAGAACATTTTACAATTATCTTCAAGCATAAGAATTTATATTACACAGAGAATTATTTCCGGTTACATTCAGAGATATTGGGGACAGAATCGAAGGATTAGATCAAATTAACAGCACAAAGGGAAATTTTCTAACAATGGTGACAGGCTATTAAGGAGGTATTAGAAAGCAGAAAAGTTTCTATGATGAATGTTTTTTGGTCACTGGCTCCTTCTGCGGAAAGCAGTCAGATTAGCTCATTATCTCTTACTGTGTACCAAGTGCAAATCTGGTCCCGGTTGGTTGACTCAGGGGTTGGTTCTGGCTCATATTAACCACCAGGAGCCCGACCAGTGGCTACTGTAAGGCCCCCATGCAACTTTGTACTAGCAGTGATATAGCGTTAAGGCCGTTGCTTCCCCAGAACCCACTTCTGTTCTTATAACACAGCTCATTCTTTTTCTTGTGGAATCATCCCTGACCCAACCCTATAACCCAGGTCTGGTTAGCAGAGCATTAATTCCCTTTGGTCGCCATGATTGGTTCAGAAATAACAAGTAACCCAAGTATTAACGGGACGCAGTCTCGGGGCTGTTTTTTTTCTTCAAACTGTTGGGAGAGAGGATTGCTCTTGTTTGTTATAATGATCTGAAGTGGGGCACCACTGAGTGGAAGAGAGCAGTAGGTTTTTTTATTTGTTTGTTTGTTTGGTTTTTTTGTTTTGTTTTGTTTTTTTGTGTGTGTGTGTGTTTTTTTTTTACCAAGGACCTTGTATGCATATATGCATGGCCCATGGACACAGACAGTGGGGCAGTGAGGGCTTGGGGTGGGGGGCAGAGGTGGGCTAGAGGGGCAAATGGGGGTGGAGGGAAGGGGACATAGGTAATACTTTAGAAAATAAAGATTAAAAACAGAAACAAAAATAAAATAAAAAAAATGTAATTAGAGAGAGAGGACTAAAATAAAAACAAACAAAGAAACAAAAAACACACACGTTATTTTTGGCCCACGGTCCATAACCTCTGTAATGACTAGATTTTGTGTATATGTTATGTGGTCTCAATAAGAATCATGCATTCCACCATTTCTCTCTCTTTCTTTCTCTTTCTTTCTTCCTTCCTTCCTTCCTTCCTTCCTTCCTTCCTTCCTTCCTTCCTTCCTTTCTTTCTTTCTTTTTAATAATTCTTTGTTGTTGAAAGGAGAGGTGGCCCACTCTTTAGTCCACAGACTTTCAATCCATCTCTCTCTTTGCCAACACACTTTCCCACCTTCAATGGCCTTTGGCCTCGTGGCAGTTCTCTGGGACAAGTGGGCTCTCTCCTCCCCTAAACCAGTGGTCAGCAAACCGAGGCTCGTGAGCCACATGCGGCTCTTTGGCCCCTTGAGTGTGGCTCTTCCACAAAATACCACGTGCAGGCACGCACTTACTGTGCAAAGTTGACTTAAAACTGTAAGTAAAGTTTAAAAAGTTAATTTTAGGGAACATTGTGAAGTGAAAGAAGATGTAGTGTTGAGGATTGAGAAAGGTATGTTGAGATGGTTTGGACATAGAGAGAGGATGAACGAAAGGAGATAAACAAACAAGTATATAAGGTGAATGTGGATGGGAGAGTTGAAAGGGGTTGACCTCAGCAAACGTACCTCAATCAGACTGAGGACAATTTTAGCAAAGGCCAGCTTAGGAGTGCCCTAATTAAGTTAATAACAATCTACCTACCTATATAGTTTAAGTTTAAAAAATGTGGCTCTCAAAAGAAATTTCAATCATTGTACTGTTGATTTTTGGCTCTGTTGACTAATGCGTTTGCCGACCACTGCCCTAAACAGTTTCCTCTGCCCTTAATTTAGTTACCACTGCACCATGCTTTCCCTCTGCTAAACCTCTACCAACATTTCCCTGACATTGATGTCTCTGTCCTGCTTTTTCTTTTCTTTTCTTCTTTTTCTTTTGTCCTTTGAGTATTCTTTTCCCCTTTACCATCAATTTAATGTGGTCTTAGGAGGGAGATAAATGTGCCTGGTCAATCCATCATCTTTAAACTACTTTTACAGTGAAGATAAACCAAAATACCTAAGAAGAGGGGTCAATGTTGAGGAGAAAGAAAGAATTAAAGCAAGACTTAATGCCTGCTAGCTGTTGTCATGCACCAGATGGCAAGGGCTGGGATGCTCTTACTCAGGTGGTTCTGGAAACCCAAGTGTACTTGCATATGACAGGGTAACAGCTAACGCTTCAGGGCGGTTGGAGATCGAATCCTGATGGGTCCTGGCAGAGACCTGGTCTGTAGATGTTTGTAACTGCAATTTTCCTCTGGCCCAGTGAGATAATATATGTTAATTTGGTTATTTTGGGTTTTCTTTACTTTAGGATTAATTTCAGATATTTTCTCTTAGGCACATTTTGTTTATTTAACAAATATTTAATAATAACTAATAGGCTCAACGTATTATGTTATGTCCTAATATACAAAGATGAAGATTCGGGTCTAACTTCAAAAGTGTTTAATCTTATTTATAGCTCAGATCTGAAAACAGCCCAAGTACCCATCAGTAGACTAGTGGATAAAAGGCTGTGGTACCTTTATGCTGGGGTGCAACACCAGCAGGTCTAGGGGTCCCCAGAGGTGTGGATGGAGTCGGCAAAGAAGGAATGACATGGAGACAGCGTTCAGTTGATCAGCAGCCTAGCCAGGTTCTCTAGCCAGGATCTCCAGCCAGGTTCTGTGTTTTATTGTCTTGTTACATCTGTATTTATACCAGTTGATTTTAATCCTATCAATTTCTATTCCAAAGGTTAGAACGTTTCTTATCTCCATTCCAGGGAGTAAAGATTATGTAGCTTAAGCGTGATTGTTCGTAGTTAAAGTGATTAACTACCCGCCTGGCACTTAGTTAAGGGGTTTTATTCCATCCCTAACTTCAGGGAAAAATCCCTACCTGGGGAAACAACCTTTCTTGGAGAAGTGACCTTGGTTAAAACACATAGCGCCAAGAAGGTGAGCAAACATATTAAGAAAAGTATGCCATATACGCTGGGTCCCTTGAAACATATGCTGTGCAGATGTTTCTTCCCTGCAGCGACTGTGTCAATCAGCAAGGATGGACTGGCTTCCGGCACATTTACACCATGGACTACTATGCAGCAGTAAAAAGAAGGATCTCTTACCCTTTGAGACAGCATGGAGGGACCTGGAGAGTATTATGCTAAGTGAAAGAAGCCAGTCAGAGAAAGACAAGTATCACATGATCCCACTCATATGTGGAACCTAATGAACAAAATAAACTGATGAACAAAATAGATCCAGAGAGACTGAAACATAGAACAGACCTTGGAATCTCAGAGGGAAGGCAGGGGAGAACGGGTGGGAGGGAAGACATCAACCAAAGAACTTATATGCACATATGCATAACCCATGGTCACAGACAATAGGGTGGTGAAGGCCTGGGGCAGGGGCAGGCTAGGAGGGATTCAAAAGGGGTCATATGTAATACTTTCAACAATAAAGATTTAATTTTAAAAAGTTTTTCATCTTTAGAAAGAAGCAATCTACCTGATATATATTTAAAAGTACAAGAAGACAAGTATTTTTGGAAGAGAAGGTCAGGGAAGGAGATGGAGACGAGGTGGGGCAGCGGTTTAGGCCACGAGAGGAAATGTTTGGAATAGTAGGCACTTTGGTGCCAAATTGGAACATTGATGTTTCCAGATGTCTCTCTGAAATCCCATGTTAGTAGCAGCATTGATATTGGAGAGACTTAGCCAGCTCTGAGGGTGGGGAAATTTGTCTGGTAAAGGTACTATCGCTAAAACACACTGTTTAACTCTATTCTTGAACTATAATCTATAATCTTGTATGGCCTTTAGTTTTCTCATTTAAAGTTTCTAAGGTTGTTTCCAGTTCTAAAATTTTAGCATTCGAACCCAAATTCTGGCTTCTGGACAATCGTTCCATAGTCTTTCTATTTATACCACATTCTGTCCCCACACCATTGAATTATTTTACTTTAACCATGATTTAGAATTCTACATTACTTATTTTAGTCTCAACCCTAAACATATTTCTTCCTCCCAATTTATTTTCAAGGTTGAAGTCAAGGTCAAGTGAAACCTAACAACACATAAACCAAGAAAAGAAAAAGAAAGATATGATTTATTTTTTGGTGTAGAAGTCATTATTTGTAGCACTTAGAAATATACTAAGTGCCCCCAAGTCCATGAGTGAAGTGATATTATATTTTTTACAAGGATATCCTGAAATGGGATTTTTTTAACCTAAATGAATCATTTACCCATTACCATAGTAATGGCCCTCCCAAACTGAGAAAGCCCAGGTTTTTTGATATTATACTGTACTGCAGAATCATCTCTATTATATAATTTGGACAACAAACTCTAATTTTGTTTTCCTTCATAATTAAAAAGAATGTGTTAAAATCAGATGACTTTTTGAAATGGTCAGGAATTCTTCATTTTTTGTTCTTCAAATATTAGAATTATTTGTTATACCCAAAGAAACTTTGATTATAGTAATAAAAAATTCACTGAAAGAAATAGTGTTGTAAGCAGTGCTTCCCATTTTTTCACATTATAACACACATGAAAAATGATAATATTTTCATGGCATGCAGGGGTAAGCTGTCAAGGCCACTCACTGTCAATCAGAGGCAACAAACCCAATAATGGCAGGAGTCCTGCAGGCTGATGGGGCCAGTATTTCACCACTTGGTTCAGCACTAAGACACCTCAGTAGAGATGCTGCAACATAGAGTTTGGTACATAGTTGCCTAAAATTCTTCCAAATCAGCACACTTATCCCTCTATGACACCTCTCACTCAAAATATCGGCATTTTGCTCAAGGTGGGATAAGCATATGTGATTTCATTTTGACATTGATTTAATAATTTTTAAAATGAAAGAAACTCCATACTGTTTTCCATAATGGCTGCACCAATCTGCATTCCCACCAGCAGTGTACTAGTGTTCCCTTTTCTCCACATTGTCGCCAGCACTTGTTGGTTTTTATGATAGCCATTCTGACAGGTGTGAGGTGATATCCCATTGTGGTTTTAATTTGCATTTCTCTGATGATTAGTGACTTTGAGCATTTTTTTTCATATGTCTCTTGGTTATCTATGTGTGTCCTCTTTGGAGAAATGTCTATTCAGGTCTTCTGTCCATTTTTTAATTGGATTGTGTGTCTTCCTTTTGTTGAGTTGTATGAGTACTGTATATATTTTGGATATTAACCCCTAATCAGAAGTATCGTGGGCAAATATGTTCTCCCATTCAGTGGGTTCCCTTTTCAATTTGATGGTGGTTTCTTTTGCAGTGAAGAAGGTTTTTATTTTGCTGTATTCCCATTTGTTTATTTTCTCCTTAGTTTCCTTTGCCCTAGGAGATGTATCCATAAACATATTGCAATGTAAAATGTCTGAGATTTTATTGCCTATGTTTTCTTCTAAGATTTTTATGGTTTCATGCCTTACATTTAAGTCTTTTACCCACCTTGAGTTTATTCTGTGTATGGTGTAAGTTGGGTGTCCAGTTTTATCTTTTTGCATGTGTTTGTCCAGTTTTCCCAGCACCATTTGTTGAAGAGACCGTCTTTATTCTGTTTTATGTTCTTGTCTCCTTTGTCAAATATTAATTGACCGTAATGGTGTGGTTTAATTTCTGGGTTCTCTATTCTGATCCATTGGTCTGTATGCCTGTTCTTGTGCCAGCACCAGGCTATTTTGGTTATAATGGCTTTGTAGTATAGTTTGATATCCATATTGTGATCCCTCCTATTTCATTCTTCTTTCTCAAGATTGCTGCAGCTATGCAAGATCTTTTATGGTTCCATATAAATTTTTGGAGTATTTCTTCCATTTGACCCAGTGACCCCACTTCTGGAAATATATCCTAAAACCCCCAAAACACCAATCAGAAAGAATATAAGCACCCACCCCTATGTTCATAGCAGCATTATTTACAGTAGCAAAGATTTGGAAACAACCCAAGTGCCCATCCATAGATGAGTGGATAAAAAAGCTGTGGGACATTTACACTATGGAATACTATGCAGCTGTAAAAAAAAAGAGGGATCTCTTACCCTTTGGAACAGCATGGATGGACCTGTAAAATATTATGCTAATTGAAATAAGCCAAACTGAGAAAGACAAGTATCACAATATTTCACTTATTTGTGGAATCTAATGAACAAAAGGAATTGACCAACAAAATAAGACCTGAAGCAGGGAGGCATGAAACAGACTGACATACCTCAATGTGGGGTTGGGGGGTGGGCAAGAGAACTTATATACTTATATGCATAGTCCATGAACACGGCCAATATGGTGGTGAAGACCTGGGCGGGGGTGGGGGGGTGGGGTGGAGGAGCCGGGGTAGGTGCTGAGAGGAGGGGGTGGAAGGGGGAGAAAATGGGGGATATCTGTAATACTGTCAACAATAAAATATATATATTTCAATAATCTAAAGAAAATAACAGATGAAAACCAAATTTTACTATTTTATAGTAGAGGAAGATTACTGTACTATTCATAATAATTTTAGAGGTTGACCTGCTCTGAGGGATCAGCAATAAAATTGTTGAGCTTCATAACTGGGAGTTAATCAACCATCAGAAGTACATATAAATTCTCTTGTGTTCCCATCCAGGTGACTTGAGTTGCATATCTAATCAAAAGCCAAGCAAAGCATTGGGAAATCTAGAAAGTTTCTCTGCTATTACTTAAGAGATCAACAAAACTCCTTACATTTTCTGTTCATTACCTCCTACTGACTTAGGCTTGTAAAAGATTCTATAATGATCGTTAAATGAGATGCTAGTTTGTGATTGCTCTTGCACAGTACGTCACAAAATCACTCCCATTTTATAGAAGGAAAGAAGGAGAAATACAGGGAGAGTGAGGGAGGAGAGTCTCAGCAGTGAAAGAAAAGTCTCTTTTTTCTTTTCCAAAAATTAATTTTTAATAAAAAAGAAATATACATTCATTATGAAATCTTTAGATGATACATAAAGAAAGGTCTATAATAACTTTCTCAGGCTTAAAGAATTCAAAGAATTTTTTTCTTATAAACACAAAAAACGGATTAAAAATTCTAAGGCTATATGGATGACTAGAATGTATCAAGTTCTGGGTGCCAGGCTCTCTCTGGCCAAGCACTTTCCCAATTTATCTAATCCTTAGGACACCCTAGGAGGTAGGCATGCTATCTTCACCATATAAATGAAAAGATGGAAACCAAACAAAACTAATTGGCCAGCCTGAGGCCATTTACAGAGCCAGAAAAGACAGAGCCAGATTAAGAAGCTGGGCTGTGCAATCAGGTGCCTTCAATCTTGACCACAATGCTATAGGCCCAGCCACTGCAAGAAACACACTTTAGAAAAGCTATGCCAGCCGAGACCGGTTTGGCTCAGTGGATAGAAAAGCTATGCCATCTCACATGACTAACTCTGCATGTTATTAACCAAATGCAGGGGGTTCCCAAGCTTTGTCCCACATTGGAATCCCCTGGGGGGTTTTTAAGATTCCCAACACCCAGGCCTCATCTCATGCTAATTAAATCACCATGTTGGGGAGGTGGGAGTAACTGAGTATTTGGATTTTTAAAGATCTGCAGGTAATTCCAAATGTAGTAAAATTTGGGAACTGCGGACCAATGCTCATTTTGCAGGTCTCAGTCCTGTGGGGACCCTGACCAGAGTCCCCCGGATGTTAAAGGCCCATTCGCTACAGGCGAGTGCAAAGGCAATGACACAGCAGCTTTACTGTGCGCACCGCGCAGGCGCACCTTTGTCTTAGCTGACCTGCTGTCACTGTTTGGCAAGAAGCCTCTTTTGTCTGAGTGAATATAAAAACGTGCTGCTGAACAGCCGGGTGCTGCTGCTCTGGAGGGCTGCTGTGTTTGCAATGGCTGCTTGGTCTGCAATAAAGTCTCTCCCATCTTCCTGCGGCCGCTTGTATCTTCTTCCAATGCCCAGCCCTACAGAGGTCCCGTGGCCAGCAGAGGGGCTCGGACCCCACAAGTCCTAAATTTCACGTAGGAAAACCCATCATGCGGAAGGTTCCAGAACTAGACAGTTAGCTACAGGCTGAGACTACTTTCTATCTGTGGAAATCCTCTCCCCTCCCAGACCCACCTTCCAAAATGACCATATATGCATTATTTTAAAAATGGGCTACACGCAGGTGAACTGGATAAAGGCAGCAAGGATTTTTATGCAATGGGAAAATATTGGCTGACTGCACAGGAAAGCGAGAGAAAAATTTGGCAGTTGGTAGTTACTTTTATTTTATTTTATATTTTATTGATTTTTTACAGAGAGGAAGGGAGAGGGATAGAGAGTTAGAAACATCGATGAGAGAGAAACATTGATCAGCTGCCTCCTGCACACCCCCTACTGGGGATGTGCCCGCAACCAAGGTACATGCCCTTGACTGGAATCAAACCTGGGACCCTTGAGTCCACAGGCTGATGCTCTGTCCACTGAGCCAAACCAGTTAGGGCTGGTAGTTACTTTGATACTGCTAGACAGCCGAACGGAAAAATTAGTCCAAACAATCCACCTTGGGGCGTAATTATCCCATTTGGCTATACAAATTAGTCACCAAATTCTCTCTCCACTTGTTCTATATTATAAATGGAAATGCTCGTTTTAGAGGCTTCTCTTTTTGCTCTCTTTTGTAGAAGATAGAAATTGAAGAGGATCTTACATATTCTCCAAGCCAACACCTTTATTTTACAACTAAAGGAAACGAAGGCCCGGATTGGTTCCTTATTCTCCCAACAAAGCCGCAGGGCCCCAAGGCCTCCTGCCACAGCCTGTTATCTCCCAGAAATCACCGGGGTTGGCACAGGGCCAAGAAGGGAGTGTCAGGAGCCTTGGCGGTGGCAGTCTGTCTGGGGAGGGCCCAGCGATTCTAGCACCCACCATGCTTTGCTCCCCTGGGCAGGTGACGCGTTCTGCCTGGAATGAACTGAACCTAGAGAAAAATCTTTAAATTTTATTTATTTAAAAATATTTTTATTGATTTCAGAGAGGAAGGAAGAGGGAGAGAGAGACAGAGACATCAATGATGAGAGAGAGAATCATTGACCGGCTGCCTCCTGCACGCCCCACACTGGGGATGGAGCCTGCAGCCCGGGCATGTGCCCTGACTGGGAATGGAACCATGACCTCTTGGTTCATAGTTGACACACCAGCTGGGCTACATTTTAAAAAAGGTTGTCTACCAGTATGCTCACAAGATTGGCCGTGCTGCTGATATTTGGCTTTTCTGTGATAACATAGCAACTTTCCTAGCCTAGGGCTTTGAGGGCATGTGATAGAGTTTGAAGCCCTTGCTTTGTGACCACCCCCCTCACAGAGGTGTTAGGAGGGTGGGCTCTCCCATGGTCTAATTCCTACAGATGTAGGGCGCTATCAGAGCTTGGGTGATAATGTAACTTCAGAACCGTGGAGGTCCCTGATGCTGGTTTGCTCTGCCTCCCTCGGGGAACATGAGAGGGCTTAGCAAGGCCAGGAAGAGGAAGTGAGGCCTGGAGTGGTTTCTTAGGATTCCCGCCTTTGATCCTCCCACATGATTATATTGTAGCACATCTTCATATATATCCAGACTGGACTCCTGACTTTAATAACTTAAGAAAACACACCTACATTTATTCTGTGAAAAATAATGTAAACAAAGTCATTTCAAAATGGAGTCAGAGCAGCCATCCCAGGGGAACGGCCTTGCATCTTACTCCCCAGAGCCTTTGGAATGTCTGTAATGAGCACCGTCACCTTTGGACTGGGCCAAGCCAAAGTTGTGTACCAAGCAGCTGTTTGTAAAACATCCTGATGATAAGGCTTGAAAACGAAAGACGTCCTTTAAAATCAGTGCCGTCATGGAGAGCTAAAGAATTACGTAGCTCATTTCCACATGTGGAAGTTCTTTCCTTAGTTTACCAGTACCAACAGAAACTCCTTCTTTCCATTTATGTAATTATTTCCTTTCCCCTTTTTCATAAACACCCCTGGCCTTCACCTCATAATCAGAATTCTTTGATTCCTGGCTTCTTTGATCTCAAATAAATGCTGTCTCCTTTCACGCTGGCTTTTTATGTTTAACAGTTCTCTCAAGAACATCTACACAGAGGAATGGGGAAAAGGAACATTAATCAACCAGAATTAAGGTTTCCCCTTGTATTACCAGAAACAATATAGATATTATTCACTTCATAAAAATAAAACCTGACCATATCTAAATAGAACCAAATAAAATTTATCCTACCAAAACAATTCATAATGACTGTCTTATCAATAGACTTATTTCATTACAATGTTAAAAATGCTTAATTTACTCCCCATGGTAAATATTGTACAAAAGACTACACTGTTAAATAGACTACGATTGAATTAATATAATTGCATTAAATAAGATAGTGGTCAGCATTTTTGGAAGTCAAAATGCAGGATTTATTTGCATTGAACAAAACTTCTGGTGGCTGGGGGGGACACATATGTAATAATTTGATCAATAAAGAAAAAAAAACTTCTGGCCTCTTTTCCACATGTAATGTCAATCAACATGGCTTTTCCAAAATGTAAACCATTTATATCTGGGTATAATTGGTTTATTTCTGTACATTTAGTATTGGCTTCACCCAAAGGGGCTACATAGGATGCTGGAATCAGGTAAATTCTCTTTTCTGTGTCTGTATTTAAGCATTTATAAAACTATATATTTAAACTGTCCCCTCCTTTTAATTCCCATAAAACACATCCCCACACCCACAAATAGATATCTTACCCCCCTCCAGCTGAAAAACTCCCTTAACCTCATATTCTCCATCCCCACTGCTCTAGGCCAGTGGTCGGCAAACTCATTAGTCAACAGAGCCAAATATCAATAGTACAACGATTGAAATTTCTTTTGAGAGCCAAATTTTTTAAACTTAAACTATATAGGTAGGTACATTGTTATTAACTTAATTAGGGTACTCCTAAGGCTTCGGAAGAGCCACACTCAAGGGGCCAAAGAGCTGCATGTGGCTCGCGAGCCGCAGTTTGCTGACCACGAAGCTAGGGGTCTCAAGGTCTGGGCCGTTCTCTATGTTATTTCTTGCTAAATGTTAAAATGGGGCACAGTATTTTGTAGACGCAGCAGTAAACAGGATGAGTTTACAGGAACTCAAGCAGATGAAATCAGCCAACTGCAAAGAAGAAACCAACGTGTAATCGACCAAGTCGTCTATACAGGCATGGCTAAGCCTCCCTTCCTCTTGCACAAGAGGTGCAATCGATACTGAAACATATTCTGGAGGCATGAGGAGGCGGGAGGCTCTGAAGGCAGTACCTGTAGGGATCATCTCAAGGAAACAAGCTTACTAGGTTCTAATGTCTTTTTCATACAATGGGGAAGGGACGTTCTAAAATGATTTTCTAACCTGTACCTCGCAAAACCACTCATGGCTGAACACAGCTTCTAATTTACGTTATATGAATTAGCAAGAACTTTGGTGTTGACGGGAGATAAAGACCTGCAGCGCTTGTAGTCCGGCTGCTTCTGGGCTGCAGCTGTTTTTAAATGTGAACAGACAACCCTGAAATTGAGAATTTCTTTTTTTTAAATTTTCTTTTCATCTTTATTGTTGAAAGTACTACATATGGCCCCCTCTTTCCCCCATTGACTCCTCCAGCCTCCCCACCACCCCAGGCCTTCAGCACCCGATTGTTGGTGCCTTGGGTTATGCATATATGCATACAAGGTCTTTGGTTGATTACCACCCACCCTCCCACCCTCCCCCGCCTTCCCTCAGCGATTCCCCACTCTGCTCCATGCTTCCGTGTCTCTGGATCCACTCCTTTCATCAGTTTATGTTGTTCATTAGATTCCACCTATGAGTGAGATCATGTGATACTTGTCTTTCTCTGACTGCCTTATGAAATTGAGAATTTCTGACTAGGTCAACTGATGGCCCTCGTATTGAGCTCACACTAAAACATATGTTTTACCACACTGTCCAGACTGAAGTGAATTACAGTAAAGCACAGATGTCGCAACAGCCCCTGAAGCTAGTCCCTCGTTCCTGAGACATGTGCACATGTCCCTTCTGAGCTAACTCAGTGTCTTCGCATCGCCTGCGAACAGCAGCTTTGGGGGAGCTGCCAGAGTAGACGTTTAGGGAAAGCAGGACTGCGCCACGTCGAGGTGGCAGCTGCAGAGCTTGAAAGTCAAGAATGAGGATTCCACTCAGCAGGCAGGGCCCTGAATACTAGTCCTGCCAGCTAGATGGGCACACCAGTTCACATGTGAACATACCAAACGTGACCGGTCTCCTTCCTCAGAGATGAACTCTCTCTGACTAGCAATTCTTGGCAAGAATTCCACTTTCTCTGTCATCTGAAATCATACACTTGATAAATGCTGTCTCTGCAATTTTCATATCCCTTCAGTCACAAAGCCTGAATAGTCTTCTGTTGGTGGTATTTCCCCCACTGACTACATACTTTGTGGGGCCCCGTGCAAAATGAAAATGGAGAACTTCTATTCAAAAAGCAGAAAAGAGATACAAGGAACTGAAAGTTCCTTCCATGTCTTTCTCCGTCACTCTGCCCGGGTGTGTTTATTTGTGATTTAGCATAGCACTGCCCTGGGAACAGGGTCAGCCAGGTCCCTCCCCATGGCGACAGCTGCCAGGTTCCCTCTCCCTCCAGCTGCTGGATCACTTTCCAGGACCCAGGGCGATCAGCGCGACCCTCTGCTCAAATCTCCAGTAGAGAGTGACTACCCACAAGATCGTGACCTCTTCGCCAGGACAGCCTTGGTGCCTGAATCAGGGAAGGACAATGCTTACTCCTACAGAGTGGCTCACTAACCATGTCCTGGCACTACCACCTGGGGCTGGGTTTACAGGCCACGCTGTGAGATGCTGCAGGGCATGCACGCCCACCTGCAATCCTCCCCATGCCCGCACCAGGGCCCACTGGGGGCCGAGGGCAGCAACAGCCATGAGGCTGAGGCAGGGAAGAGGATGCTGGACAAGGTCTGTGACATCAGGGGGGCAGTGAGGCTGGTGGCAGAGAAGCCAGGGGAGATGGGGAGGCTTCCGGCAGTGGATTGCAGGTGAACTGTGGCTCCAAGCCTACACAGCATGCTTCCTTGCCCCATCAGGTTTCACTCACAGACACAGATTCAAAGATAAAGTTATTAAGGATTTTAAGTCAGTGACCACAGAGCATTAAACTCCAAGTAGGAGCCTTCTGAGTGTGGGGCCCTGTGATGGTTAATTTCATGTGTCAACGTGATTGTGCCACAGGTTGTACAGGTATTTGGTCAAACGTTATTCTGGACCCTGGCTGGGTAGTTCAGATGGTTACAGCATTGTCCCTAAATGCCAGCCAAGGTTGTGGGTTCGATCTCTGGTCAGGGCACATAGAAGAATCAACCAATGAATGCATAAGTAAGTAGAAACCTTACCATTGTTTCTCTCTCTCTCTCTCTCTCTCTCTCAAATCAATACGTAATAGTAATAATAATAATAATAACAACAATAATAATAGCCCTAGCTGGTTTGGCTCAGTGGATAGAGCGTCGGCCTGTAGACTCAAGGGTCCCGGGTTCGATTCCAGTCAAGTGCACACACCCGGGTTGCAGGCTCGATCCCCAGTAAGTGGCGTGCAGAAGGCAGCCAATCAATGACTTCCTCTCATCATTGATGTCTCTCTCTCTCTCTCTCTCCCCCCCTTCCTCTCTTAAATCAATAAAAAAAATACATAAAGTAATAATAATAAACATAGCTTATTCTGGGTGTTACTGTGAGGGTGTCTGGGGGTGAAGTTAACACTTAAATCAGGGGGCTGAGTGAAGCTGATTGCCCTCCTCAATGTGGTGGGCTTCACCCAATGGCTTGAAGCCTGATAAGAATAAAAAGGCTGCCCCTCCTCTGGTAAGAGTAGTCCTCCTGTCTGCTAGCCTTCAAACTGGGGCATGGCTCTGAACTGCCTTACGACTCTCCCTGGGTCTTAACCTCCCACCTTCCAACTGGAACTGCTACTCTTCTGGCTCTCCAGCTCGCCGACTCACCGTGCCGATCCTGGGACTTGTCAACCTCCGTAAGAGCACCAGCCAATTATTTATATTATCCTGTTGGTTCTGTGTCTGTAGAAAACCCTGACTAGCATAGGCCCCGGATGACTGAGCACTCCCTTATAAATCCTGCCTTTGTAATCAATCCCTGTAGAAGGGATCTTCCACACCCTTCAATTTTTTTTTTCTTTTCTTCCTTTCTTTCTTTCTTTCTTTCTTTCTTTCTTTCTTTCTTTCTTTCTCTCTCTTTTTAAATTTATTGATTTTGAGAAAGAGAAACATCAATTTGTTGTTCTAATTACTTATCAATTCATTGGTTGTACTCTCACCAGAGATGGAACTTGCAACCTTGGCATATCAGGAGGGTGCTCTAACCAACTGAGCTACTCCAACAGGGCTCCTTTCAGTTCCTTCCTTCCCTTCCTTCCCTTCCTTCCCTTCCTTCTCTTTCTTTCTTTCTTTCTTTCTTTCTTCCTTCCTTCCTTCCTTCCTTCCTTCCTTCCTTCCTTCCTTCCTTTTTTTTTTTGTTAATCCTCAATGGAAGATATTTTTCCCATAGATTTTATTTTTTTAAATTTTTTTTTTAGAGAGAGTGGAAAGGGGGAAAGTAAGAAAGATCATGTGAGAGAGAAACATTGATTGGTTACCTCCCACACAAGCCCCAATTGGGGTCTGGGAATTGAACCTGCAACCCAAGTACGTGCCCTTGACCGGGAACTGAACCACTACCCTTTGGTGTGTGGGCCTGTGCTCTAACCACTAATCCACATAGGCCAGGGCTCCCTTCAATTCCTTTAATTCCCATTGTTTCCAGAAGAGCTCTGAACTCTCTCTCCTCTTTCCAGCTCTATGTGGAGCTCCCTAGCTGATCTCTCCTTCCGGCACGCCCCTGTCCCACTCCCACAAGTACAATCAATTAGTGCCATCTTCTGTTAAGAAACAATCCATGGCTCTTCTTTATCCTAAACTTACTTACCTACTTTCATGATCCTTTGGGATCTAGCCTCTGTGTAAATCTCCAGTCATCTGCCTTCAGATTAGCCATTTTCTCTCGTCAGTTTTACTTCCTGCAGATATATTTGGGCACAGTGCTCACTTCCATGACAATACCTTGGCCCACCTTACCCCTCAAGCCTAAAATGAAATCCTCTACCCTCTAAGACCCATCTCAAGCCCTTTTTCCCTTCAAAAAAGCCCATGAGAAATCTAGCTAATGCCTGTCTACAAAGGACCAGCCTTCTCATCTCCTGCACCTGACCCTTGCCTTCACTTGTAGTAGGTTATGCATTCTTGTATCTACTGTCGTTAAACTTTGGCCTGTCTTTCCCCCACAGTGTGATAACAAGCTATTCATAGATGCCACGGTACATAGATTATCTTTCCTTGGGTAATACTATGTTCCTATTAGAAACTCAAGGCACATTTCTTGAAATTATGAGTGGATGAATTACTTATTGTTCATTGCAGTAGGCTGAATGGTGCCCTCCCCCCCTCCCCCGGCAAAAAAAAGATATGTTTACATCCCAAACTCTGGAACTTGTGAAGGCGATCTCATTTGGAAAAAGGTTTTTTGTAGATGTATTTAAGTTAAGGATATTGAGATGACATCAGACTGGATTATCCAGTGAGAAAGGTCCTTAGAAGATGCAAAAGAAGAGAAGACACAGAGAGAGGAAGGCAGGTGAAGACAGACACATTGATTGGAGTGATGCACCCACAAGCCCAGGAATGCATGGAGTTCAGAAGCTGGAAGAGGAATTCTGCCTTCAGGGGCCCCAGAGGGAGCAGAGCTGTATCAGAATCTTGATTTCAGAATTCTGGCCCCAGAACTGTGCAACAATGAATTTCTGTTGTTTAAGCCATCCGGGTTGTAGCAATTTCTTAGGGGCAGTCCTAGGAAACTAACCTATCCATCATTTCCCTGCACTGTTTGTAGAAATCTGTCTCCATCGCTTCTGTGTATAACAGTAGAACCATTTTTATCTTAGAAGCGAAAGAGACGATGGCCCCAGGATCTTTGCATAATTTGAATTCTTTAAAACGGCTGGTGCAAAATCCCACAAGTTCTTTCAAAAACAGACATTCCAATGACATGGTTCTCAAGAATTCTTAGTCAAAAATGTTTTGTGTATAAAAAACAAAACTTTATTTTGAGGTCATTGCCAATTCAGATCAGTATAAGAAATGAAAGAGAGACCTCATGTACCTTTTACCCAGTTTCCCCAAATGGTAACATATGCAAAACCATAGTGCAATGTCACCAGCAGGGCATTGGAATAAATACAACCCAACAATCTTATTCCGTCTCTCAGTTTTCATTGTACTCATTTGTGTGAATCTAGTTTTTGTAATTTGATCACCTATGTTGGCTCACGTACCCACACCACAGTCAAGACACAGAATTACTATTCTATTGCCACAGGGACCCCTTTTGTAACCCCTTTTATAACCATCTCCTTCTGTTCCCCACCCCATCCTTCTCCTTGAGGCTAACAAATTGCTGAATCGCTAGGAAATTACGTGGGGTGAAAAAAGCCAATTCCGACGTGTTACATAGCGTATGATTCTATTTATATGACATTCTTGAAATGACATTTCAGAGATGGATACCAGGTTGGTGATGACCCAGCCGTGTGTATTCTCATGAAAGTCTTTAAAAAATTTCAGGGACTCAAAGTTGTCCTATACAGAAAATTAAATTTTTTTTTATTCAATAGACATTCAGGGAAACTTTTTGTGTCCCTGACAACACTTTCTTTGATGCTGGGAATACTCACTCTCTGCCTCAGGAAACGCATTGAGATGCCCAGCAAGAAGCCTCTAAAATGAATTACAAGGTAAGCCCTTTGGTGGGGAAAAGGACCCACCATGTAGGAGAGGCTCCGAGAGAGATAGGATATGACTGAGCAACAATACAAACAAACAAAGAAACAAACAAAAATGGGGGGAGGGGTGATAAAGAGATACAATGGTGTTCATGTAGGAAATAAATTCAAGTTCTGTCTCCATTAAGGAGTCCTGAAAAACTGTGAGAGAATTGGGCATGGGCGTTAAGGATTTGGGAGAGGAAGCAATTTAGTTTAAGTACACACAATTAATGAAAGACCATGCGGCCTCTGGACTCCCAGAAGAGGGGAAAAAGACCAGCGAGGAACTTGAGCACCTAGGAGATAGACCACTGGTCGGAGACGTCACAATTCTGCTGGGCTGGATGGTGGCAAGGGGAGTGAAGAGCCAGGGGGTGTCAGCTCTTGCAAACTGGCACAGGCTGTGTGCAAAGAATAATAGCACAGAAAGTAATTGCATGGTAAAGCCCTGCAAAAATGAGTCCTAAGAGGTTTAGAGAGAACTAAAGAAAGACAATGCAACGTTCCGGGCGACTGGTAGCCTGCACTGGTAAACAGATATTTCACCAAAGTTTTGCATGCAGATGAGGGGAGGAATGGGTAAGAGCATTTAAGAATTCTCTGGGACCGTATGTAGCAAATGAGTTTCATCTCCCACACGAAAAACTGCACTACATGTTCTCTACTAAAACAAACAAACAAAAAACGCCAAAACCCTGTGAGGGAATTGTTTTTGTTCCCATTTACAGGGAGGAAACTGGCTTGGGCAGACCGAGCATTTGCCTGAGGTCACTGAGCAGCTAGTAATGGATGGAGTTAGGCTCTAAATTCATCTGTCTGACTCCACATCCAACCCAAGTCTCCCATCTCAGGCTTTTCAATAAGGGAAACAATAATGGGGTCAGGGAGGGGTGTGCCGGAGCCATAGAGAGAAGGGGAATTTGCAAAGGTGGCATTATTTTGGAATCTAGAGACACTGAAGTTAAGTTTCCTACTCCTGTTTTTTTAAAGCTAAGTGAGCAATTTCCCTGGCGCTTGCTTCATGAGGAGAGGTGGAAAATTTGACGATTGGATAGAACTCTACAAAATACCAGATGCTATATTTGAGCAGAACTTCTCTGGGTAAATAAATTACACTTAATAATATGTACCAAACCTCAGTGAGACCACAGCAGTTCTACAAGAAGTGTTTCAAAATAAAAGTGCAAAAAAATGAACAACTTAGGGACTCATAAGTATCCTTTCATATTTGACCATGATATAAGGCCAGAGTAGCTCAGATGTGGTATCTTTTGGGGGGGAGAGGGGAATGAAGAAACTGTAATGGAAATTGACCTAAAATTGACAATCCAGTTAAAGAAACAAATTTGGACAGGTGACCTGATTCTTCTTACCTATCTAGGTTGCAGGTATATCAAGGAAAGACTTTGCACATACAGCTTTGCACAAATCATGCCGCCTGTAAGATTTGAAAGTCATTGGAATTTTCTGGGATTCCAATGTTTTCATCTAATTCCCTGGATAGGTGATATTGAAATGAGCAATATTAGGAAAACGTTTCAATAAACTTAAGACTGTGTATAAAATTACATGAAAAGAGCACACAAAGATGGCAACAGTGCATGGAGATTTTTTTTTTTTGGCTTTGTTTTGCTTGTATAGTTCTTAGACCAGCTGTTACCACATGGGATTTTGCCTCCTGTAGTTTTGGTGGATTATCTTTAGTGACTATGAAATCCACTAGAGGACAGGTCTTACTGCAATACTATCAATTGGATAATATTTTGTTACCCATACTTCTACTGTTTTGCCTTTCTAAGCAAGAGGGTGCAGATTGCAAGAAGGTGCAGGCCAGGCTGAGGGACTCCCCTCCCCTGTGTACGAATTTCATGCACCGGGCCTCCAGTATATTTTATAAGATACCTTATACACTATGTGTACTATTTATCAATATCTATATCTATCTATATACAGTAGTGACTCAGTGCACGGACTCGTGCACATTAAAAGGAAATTAATTAGATGGTAGTCAGCGGGGTGAGACTGGGCAAGATGGGCCGGACATGCCCTGGAGCAACCTCCCGCGGTCCCTCCCCGGCATCTGTGGAGTGAGCGGGGTCCCTCTGGCAGGTGGGGCCCCTCGGCCTGGCCTGCGGGGATTGGGCCGAAATTAGCTCTCCGACATCCCCCAAGGGGTTCCGGAGTGTGAGAGGGAAGTCTGCAAAGCTGCTGTCCTGCAGGGTGTGGAACGCAAATGCAAGTAAACCAGATTTGGGGCCGACAATGCCCCAGCAACAACATAACACATGGCCAAAGGTGGAATCACGCTGCCCCGCCAGGAATTGGGCTCCCCCCGCTCTGGTTTCCGGGTACGTCACCCGAGAACTGCTGCTGCCAAGTCACTGCAGCTTGGCAGCTCCTGCACTGAGCATCTTCCCTCTGATGGTCAGTGCATGTCATAGTGACCGGTAGGACAGTGGGAGGGACACTTAGCATATTAGCCTTTTATGTATATAGATATATCTGCAAGATGTGTGTGTGTGTGTGTGTGTGTGTGTGTGTGTGTGTAGGCTGATTTCTGGTTTCTGTATCTTTGCTCGGTATTACAAACAAGTAACAGTATCATAAAAGACTTCAAACAAGTTTTTTTCTTTTTTACTATTATGATGACGAATCAGAAGTATTTCTAGGAGATAATATATTTTTTTAAAATATATTTTATTGATTTTTTACAGAGAGAAAGGGAGAGGGATAGAGATTTAGAAACATCGATGAGAGAGAAACATCGATCAGCTGCCTCCTGACACCTCCCACTGGGGATGTGCCCGCAACCAAGGTACATGCCCTTGACCGGAATCGAACCTGGGACCTTTCAGTCCACAGGCCGAAGCTCCATCCACTGAGCCAAACCAGTTAGGGCTAGGAGGTAATATTTTAAAGACAGAAAATAAATGATTCTTCCAAAGAAACCACTAGTTATCTTGACAATATTTTTATAATACACACTTGTACATAATTTCGAGGAAAGGGAAATTTTTCTGTTGTCATGATTCCAATACATATTTTTGATGTGGGTTACCATATTCAGTATATTATTTACTATGATTTATAACCAAGACAAAAATGCCAAATTTTCCCACACTGAAAGATCTGTTAAGAGTTAATGCAAAACAGTATCTTCTAAAGAGTAGAATCACAAGATATCATTAAAAAAATCAATTTTTTATAGTATCTAAAATTATCTTGTATGTTGCTAGAAAAGCAGTGATAGATGGAAAACCAGAGTCATTCCCTATGCAAAGATACATTCATTATGATTTCATTGTATCTTACATATGTTTCATTGTAAATTAAACCAGTTATTTCATATGGTCTGTGTTGCTTATGCATCAAATATGGTGTTATGACATCTGTTGGGCATTCCAGCTTTTATAATTACACTCTTTTGCTTATATGGGACACCTAAAGCAGTCAAATTCATAGAAACAGAAAATAGAATTGTAGTTGCCATGGGCTGGAGGGACAGGGGAATTGGGAGTTATTATTTAATGGGTTCAGAGTCTCAGTTGTTGTTGTTTTTTTTAATATGTTTTTTATTGATTTTTTACAGAGAGGAAGGGAGAGGGACAGAGAGTTAGAAACATCGATGAGAGAGAAACATCGATCAGCTGCCTCCGGCACACCTCCCACTGGGGATGTGCCCGCAACCAAGGTACATGCCCTTGACAGGAATCAAACCAGGGACCCTTCAGTCCACAGGTCAATGCTCTATCCACTGAGCTAAACCAGGTAGGACCAGAGTTTCAGTTTTTTAAGATGAAAAGAGTTCTAGGGATGGAAGGTAGTGCTGGAGGCACAAAAATGTGAGTGTGCTTAATACTACTGGACTGTACACTTAAAATGGTTAAAATGATAAGATTTGGGGATGATATTTAAAATGGTAAATGTATCAAATGTACTGTGAAATCTGTGGTTATTTCAACTTTTTAAACGGTACTATTTTGCCCTTGCAGGTTCATAAAAACTAAAAAAAATCCAAAAAAACTATTAGCAAAAAAAGTTTATGTTTATAGCTAAACCCCAAAAGAACATGTTACAATGGTGACCCCAAAATGGAGAAGCCCCCTAACTGGTTCCAAAGCTGATTTGGGGATGTTAGCACTGGCAGGAATGAGGAGTGTTTTTCCTCCAAAGACCTAGTCCTTTACCATAAACAGTAGCCTTCTCTTCCACTAATGTACACGGTATTCTTGTAGAGTCTTCTATTTAAGATACAGAAAATATCGTGTGGTAGCCTCAAGGGTACTTTATTGCATACTTGCGTTTGAGTGCAGGCATTCACCTGAGACATCACGGGGTCTCTCTTGATCCATCACATTTTCTGCAATAACATGGGTAACGGCCTAGCCGGTTTGGCTCAGTGGATAGAGCAGGGGTCCTCAAACTTTTTAAACAGGGGGCCAGTTCACTGTCCTTCAGACCGATGGAGGGCCGGACTATAGTTTAAAAAAAAACTATGAACAAATTCCTATGCACACTGCACATACCTTATTTTGAGGTAAAAAAAACAAAACGGGAACAAATACAATATTTGTATTTGCATGTGGCCCACGGGCCGTAGTTTGAGAACCCTTGGGATAGAGCATTGGCCTGCAGATTGAAGGGTCCCGGGTTTGATTCGGGTCAAGGGCACATGCCCAGGTTTTGGGCTCAATCCCCAGTAGGGGGCATGCACAAGGCAGCTAATCAATGATTCTCTCTCATCATTGATGTTTCTCTCTCTCTCTCTCTCTCTCTCTCTCTCTCTCTCTCCTTTCCTCGATGAAATCAATGAAAATATATTTTTAAAAAATAACGTGGGTAACGTAAGACAAAGGTCAGGACTCCAACATAACGGACAATAAGAATGGGAAAGGCCTGGGACATGGACCTGGGAATTGAGCTTCTCTCCACAACAAAAACAGAGGATGAGAGAAAGGAGAGGAATTTAGGGTGAGGCCTTTAGGCAAAAGTCCAGTTGGCTCGCTAGGCCAACACAAGCTGCAAAAAAAGAGAAGTTGGGAGATGTGGAGTCTACATAGACACTGAGGATTCAACTTGGCTCATGTGATGACTGGCTGGCTTGGCAGGAGAGGAGTGGCAGGCAGAGAGGAGTACCACTGTTGTTCCGTATCTTACAGCCTCAGGCTGGATGAAGTTTGAGAGGTCTGAATGCACATTTCTGTAAGCATTCTGGACAACAATTTTAAAACCACACCTTTAATATTTAATTATTTAAATATTCAGTTTAGCATAGGATCAGATTTGATGCTTTTACTCTTGTTTTTATAATTCAACCTCTGTTTCTCCCCTGTTGTTCTTTAAGAGCTAGGCACATTTCTGACCATCTGTGTAGAGGTTTAACTTTATAACCCGACATAAACATGCTTAATATTTTAAAGTAACCTTATACCCTACTCCCAGATCTGGTCAGCTTCTTCCCTTCACCCCCAAACATTTCCCTCCAAGTTTCAGTTATCTATCTATAATAATAAAAGCGTAATATGCTAATTAGATAGGATGACCTTCCGAACGACCTTCCGGATGACCTTCTGGATGAAGCCGTGGCTATGAGGGCTGAGGCAGAGGCAGCCACTGCGGCTGCGCATGAATTTCGTGCATTGGACCTCTAGTTGCTCTATAAAAAGGTACCACAACATTTAGCAACTTAAAACAGCAACAATTATTTTTCAAGATTCTGTGGGCTGCCCTGGCTGGTATGGTTCAGTGAGCTGGTTGAGTGCCCTCCCATGTACCGAGAGATCACTGGTTGTATTTCCAGCCCTGGGTTTCAGGCTTGCTCCCCAGTAGGGGGCGCATAGGAGCCAGCCAATTAATGTTTCTCTCTCACCGATGTTTCTATCTCTCTCTCTCTCCCCCTTCCTCTCTCTCTCAAATAAATGAAAACATATTTTAAAAAGATTCTGTAGGCTGGCTAGTCTTAACAGGGCAGTCTCCATTTATTATTGTTTGGCGTCACTCAGGTGGTGCATTCAGCTAGGAACTTAGCTGGGGCAGACACATGCAAGATGACGTCACTCCCGCGGCTGGTGCCTCAGCTGGGGTGACTGGAATGGTTTGGCCTACGTAGGTCTCTATGTCTCTCTTCATGTAGTTTTTCCTCGTTCAGTAAACTAGTCTGAGATTCTTTACATGGTGACTGGATCCCGGGTCCCAAGACGGTGAAATAAAAGCTGCAAAGCCCAGAAGTCACACAGTATCACTTACAAGGCATTCTATGGGTCAAAACAAGTCCCAGGACCAGCCTGAGTTCAAGAGAACCGAGTGCAGGCTCCACCTCTTCAGGGTAAAAGTGGCACGAGTTTACAGGAGTGGGAGGGATTGTTGGTGATCATATTTGCAGACAATCTAGATAGACAGAAATCTGATGCCAAATGGAAAATTCTGCCTGAGAATGGGTCCAATTAAAATTCTGAGGCTTTTCACCAAGTTTTATATTTAACAATATTAGAGAATCCTTCAATGGGAAATAATGTAGTATAAATTATCATTTCATATAAAACTCTGCACCCATTGAAGACAGAATGGATTTTCTTTTCAAATGCCCACAAGGAGTGGGCTTTGAGGCCCGGCATGTGGGTTTGAGCCTTGGCTCCACCAGGGACTAGCAGTAACACCTTGGGCAACTTCCCGTTCAGTTGCACGCTTTTTCCCTCTGTGCTTACAGAATTATTGTGAGATTAAATGAGTCAATATATGTAAAGTGCTTAGAGAAGAGCCTGGCACACGGTAAGCATACAATAAATATTGGTTTTAAAACGTAAATTACTATGATCTGTTATGTAACAAAGCAGTAGATGTTTGAGCCAAACCTCCTGGAGCTGTGAAGAGATGTGGTGTTATTCAATTTATTCACTAATCCTGATTACTTCCGCTGCCTCCTCCACTTCTTGCCAAGTTAAAAGGTAGGTGAAACAATTGTGTGATTAACAGGTGTGCTTAAGACGCGATTTACCAACTTTTAAACATTGCACTCCATATTAAGAGACATCATTTACATTGAAACCCAGACCCCCCCCCCCACACACACACCTAATACTTACAAATGCTTCATGAAACAATGCTTATTCTCAACTTGTGCTATGATCTCTGCCTTTTTTTCCTATTTCAGTGAATCAACAACAACATGTTCATTGTGATCCACTATCATTAACCTAACTGAAGAGTGCTAAGCTATATATTATGGTCATTGACAAATTAGGATATTGAACCCATTTTCAGCCCAGGAATTGTTTCAAGTGTGGTGCTGTAAGAATATGGCACATGTCATTTTCACAGAGGCAACTTCAGTTATGGAGCAAAAAGCTCTCACAAATATGGCCTGACCCTCCCTACTCAAGAGGCTTCATCCATTGCTTCACTGGGACATGGGGTCTAGGGGAGGCATGTGTACAGTAAATGTGTTTTTTGGTAAGAAACACAGTGCCTTGTTTAGAGATGGGTGGAGCTAGGCTGGAATTCCAACTTCACAACTTACTACCCTGTATTTGTGAGCAAGTTATTTAAACTCAGTTCTGGAGTCCTAGCTATTTGATTTGTGAAAAGGTTACACAGATAATATCTACTTCGGGTGGGTTGTGATCATTGAATGAAAACACTCCCTCCCCCCGCCCCCCAAATGTCCAGCAAAGCTTCTGGCACAGGGAAGGCTCTCAGAATGCACTTCTTGCTTCCTTCCCCTCCATGGCACACGAACTCCAGGACACATCGCTATTCTTTAGCTTCTGCGTTTTATATTTCTAGGGGGAAAAGTAGGACTTGGTAGAGTCCTTACTATAGTCAAACCCTATTATTTCTTTAATGCCACGTAATTCCTACAACCATGTACTATCTTGATATTTTTCTTAATAATAGTTAACAATGGCAGTTAATAGTTATTAATTTTTCTGCAATGTGGATATGAATCACGAGATAATGTTGTATGCTCAGGTCAGGTTTTGAACGGTGGGGTTTGGATAGATTCATTCCCTAGTTATATGGAAGGAATGTGTGTAGAGGAGAAAAACAGTTCTGTTGTATTGTTAAATAATTTAAACAAAATAACGTACAAAACACACACTACTTTCTCCTTGGGTGACATATTTAAGGTCACCTGAGTTCCAGTCCTGCGGCCAGGTGGTATTTTCAGGACAGGTGACCTAGCTTTTAAGAGGTCAAGGGAACCGGACACAGCCTGCCCCTTCCCCTACCTTCCCCCTCCCCCCCTCCGCTGGGGGGCGGGGCCCCGGGCGCCGCCGAGGCTCCCACGTGGCCGCGGGCACCGGACCCACCGCAGACCCCTCCCTCCGCGCGGCCGCCGCGCCGCTCGGTCCTCCACCGCCAGGGGGCGGGCGCGGCTCCCGGCGGCGGGGACCCATTGGCGGCGGCGGGGAAGCGGGGGAGGAGGCCCGGCGGCGAGCTGGCTTCCTCCCGGCCACTGGCGGGTGCGTGGCGGCCGGAGGCGCTCGGGAGCCGGCACAGCGGCGCGCGGGAGGCGGCGGTGGCTGCTCCCGGCGGCCCCGGCAGGACTGACCGCGGGGAGGCCGGAAGGCGGCGCGCTCGGCGGAGAGGCGGGCGGGAGGCCGGTGAGACGCGGCGGGGCGACGGGGCCGCGGCCCGGGGCGGGGAGCGTGGCGGGAGGGTCGGGGGCGCGGGGCGCGCAGCTCCTCCTGCATCCTCCGCACCCCGCGACTGCCGGCCGGGCGGCCGCGGCGGGGAGGGCCAGCGCGGGACCGGCTCCCGGGGAGCGGCTGGCCGGCCCGGCCGCTGCCCCGCGCTGACTCCCCCTCCGGGCGTCCCGCCCGGTTCCGTGGAGGGGGCGGCGCCGCACTTGGCACCGGTGGGCGCTGCGCTGGGCTGGCCCTGGGCGCGCACTGGGCACGGGGCGCGGGTGCGGGGAGCAGGGGGTGGCGGGGGCCCGGCCCGGGTCGGCATTGTGGGCTGAGCGTCCGGAGGCAGATGGAGCTGCTGTCGCGCGGAGCTCCGGAGGCCCGTGCAGCTCACTTGCAGGGAAGTTTTAGTGGCCCTTGCACGGGAGCTACTTTTATTTTTGCAACTTCCCAGCCCATTGGTGTGGAGTGTCACTGATGAGCGTGCTGCTCCTTCTTTTCCTTTTACCCCAACTTGTTAGTTACCCAGCCTCACGGTTCCTACCGCGCGTGGGGACGAGTGAGCCCAGACCTGAATGACACAGGGATGGATTGACGGGTTGGCATTGAGATATCCTGCTGTGGGGTGTGTGTGTGTGTGTGTGTGTGTGTGTGTGTGTGTGTGGTTTCATCTGCCTTTGATTGATTGATTTTTTGTATAATGCATAACCACCGTCTAACGGACCGAACCTTGCCTTTGTTTCTTTTTATTTAATAAAGACACATAAGGATACAATGAAACTAGAGACTAGATACTCTGAGATGGCTTACTAGGTATTGTGCCCAGTTTGTTTCTTAGGCACATTTGTTTCTTAGGATCCAAAGACTAGGCCCTTTTATCTGTCATTCCCAATTTTACAAAGAAAATACGAACTCCCTGGGGGTTGATGCTAACAGTGGATCCCGTACCCCTTGGACCCTTGACCACCTCGGGGATCAGTGATACGCTGTTTCCAAGTTTTGGGAAACATGACTGTTACAGTCATGCGCTTCAGTCACCCACAGACCTATGTCTCAGAAGAGGATGATGGAGCTGAAAAATGTCCTGGCCCGTCCTGGCCGGTGTGTTCAGTGGTTAGAGTGAGGGCCCCGTGCGCGGAAGGGTTGGCCTGCACCAAAGTGTGGCCGGTTGGATTGGGGTCAAGGGCAAGGACCTGGGTTGCAGGTTCAATGCAGAGGTTCCATCTCCACCCCTTGGGGTGGGAGCAGGAGGCAACCAATCCATGTATCTGTTTCATCCATGTTTTGTTTTCTTTTTCTCTTTCTTGCCCCTCCAAATCTCCCTTCCACTCTCTCTAAAAAAAAAAATCAATGGAAAAAATTATCCTCGTTGAGGACTAAGGAAACAAAAATTCCTATCACCTAGTGACGTAGTACAGGGCATGACTCACCTGTCTGAGGCGGTGCTGGTGTAAGCAGACCTGTGCTGCCAGTGGTATAAAAGCAGGTACAGTTGACCCTTGAACAGCTGGGCCTGGAGGCCTCCATTCCAGGAAATCCAGGTGTAAGTCTCGCCTTACGCAGTCAGCTTTCCCATCTGTGGATTCCACCCACTGCAGATTGACAGCTGTGGGCTTCCAACCGCAGGTTCCCAGCTGCGGAGTCCCAACTGCGGATCAGATACACTGTGTCAGTCCACACTGAGTTGAATACCCACCTATGAAGGGCCGACTGCATAGAAGAGGACCCTCACAGTTCAAACCAGTGTTGTTCAAGGGTCAACTGTATGTATATTCAGTAAATCATACTTGCTAATTATAAGAAACAATTATGTGACTGGTCTATGTATTCACTATCCTATGCTTTTTATCATTTTAGAGTGTAGTCTTTTAACTTATTGAAAAGTTTGCTGTAAAGCAGTATGCCATACTACACCTGCAGCAACCTCATACACCTCATGTTCACTGCATCTCTTGATCGCATCATTTTCTCTTGTGCTTGATTTGCTGTTTTGTATGATAGCTTGTAGCTGAGGGCAATAGGTCAGGTGTGTAGTAGGCTAGCTAGACCATCTGGGTTTGTGTAAGTGCACCTTACGGTGTTCACCCGAGGACAAAATTGTCTTAATGACGCATTTCTCGGAACATGCTTCCATCATTAAGTGGCACATGACTATTCACACGGGATATTGCAGAGTACCAAGCGATCTCCATTTAACTTAGAAAATTAAAGTTAATAACATGCCATTCAACACGAAATTAGCCGAGTCAGTGTCTGGCTTTGGGCATACCATTCACTGTACCTCTTTTAAAGGCTGTCCAGTCTCTTAAGTCATCACCCCCCCAATTGTATACAGGTGTTAGAAGCTTTGTTTCACAAATTTTGTGTAATGCTTTCTTATCACATTAAAAACTAGCATTTATTGGTAGTAAGAAATAAAAAAAGTACAGAGCTGGCCGCGTTGCTCAGTTGGTTAGGGCGTCGTCCAGGTAGGCCATGGTTACGGGTTTGATATCTCTGGTCAGGGTACATACAAAAATCAACCAATGGCCCTAGCCAATTTGGCTCAGTGGATAGAGTGTCAGCCTGCGGACCAAAGGGTCCCGGGTTCAATTCTGGTCAAGGGCACGTACCTTGGTTGCAGGCTCCTCCTTGGCTTGGGCCCTGGTCAGACTTGTGCAGGAGGCAGCCAATCGATGTGTTTCTCTCGCATTGATATTTCTCTTTTCCACTCTCTAAAAATCAATGGGAAAATATCCTCAGATGGGGATTAAAAAACAAACAAACAAACAATGAATGCATACATACATAGGTGGAACAACAAATCGATGTTTCTCTCTCCCCATCATTCCCCTCTCTCTAAAAGTCAATAAATGTTTAAAAATAAAAAAGTTCAATGCAGTGATTCTCAACCAGAGGACCTTTCAGAACCACCTACAAATGGGACCTTTGACTTTTTTAAGTATACAATCTTATATTGGGTATATATTAGTTTTAGATGTACAATATAATGACATTTTTATAACTAACAGTGTGATCACCCCACTAATTCTAGTAATCATCTGTCTCCATGTAAGCTTTTTAAAAAAGGACACACGCCAGGTTCCCCCAAAGTCCCCAGTGTAGGGGCTTCTGTTTAAAAGGGAGTTACATTAATGAGCACCACTGAGTTAAAGCGACTTTCAAAATAAACTTAATGGATGTTTTATTACAGAATTTCAATATGGATTGCTACCTTAAGCATTGCCAACTAGTTAATATTTCCATAATTAATGAAGCTACATTAAAAAGGAAAAGACAATTGGAGGGAAGGTCAAAGAGCTAAGAGACTGTTAAGTGGCAAAAAAAGAGTAGTGTTCGCTGTTGAGGATCATAAGAGTCTAATATTTTTACCACATATTTTAGGTCCTAAATGGTGCGTCTCAGTATTTTAAAAATTTTGTGTTCATTTAAAAATGTGAGTGTTCCTATTCTGCGCGAGTAATTACAGGTATCCTGGAGGCTATGAATAAGACAGCCTGGTCCCTCACAAAGCTACTTTACTTTCTCTGAGGCAGTAAGTCAGTCTCTTTTTTTCCTATTTTATACCATTTCCTAAAGTTGAAAGGGGCAAGACCCAAGAAGCAAAATATTTTGGTCTTAGGTCTCACAAAAATCCATCTAGCTCAGAGCATAGTATAAAAGCAAAAATGCGTCTTGAACCTAGTCCCAAAGGATTCTGTCTTTGGGCTCAGATAATCTGGATTTTAAACTATAGTCCTGCATTTCGTTACTTTGTGAAAGGCATTGACCAATTTATTTAATATCATGCATTGCCTTGTTCTCTTAATCTGATTGGAGAGATTGGACATGATTCCCAAGCTCTTGAAACTTTAAAAGGTTTTATGATTTTTATTCAGCTCCTAAAATATAGTCCGCTGATAGTTCAGAGGAGGAAATGAAGTGGTCCAGTACCTCTGAGTTTCCACAGCTGCTCCATCAGGGTTCTTGCTTGAAATTGTTCTTCTGTTACATTTTCCTTATTTCTAATCTAACTTTTTCATCTGCTGTTTATAATTATTCTACTTTTACTTTGGTGAGTGTTTTCTTTTTCAATTTCCTTTTAAAATTCAATTCATATAACAGCATTTGCCATTTTAAAGTGTACACTTCAGTGGCATTTAGTACATTCACAAAGTTGTTACTTCTGTTTAGTTCTAAAATATCTTCTTCACCCCAAAAGGAAACCTCATGTCCATTAAGCAGTATGCACCACGCCCTTCCTCCTCCAACCCTTGGCGAGCCCTGCCTTCTGTCTTTATGAATTTATCTGTTCTGGATAGTTCATGTGAATGGAGTCATAAACTATGTGGTCATTTGCATCTGGCTTATTTCATTTACTATAATATTTTACGGGTTCGTCCATGGGGTGGTATATATTAGGACTTCATTCCTTCCTGTCACTGAATAACATTCCACTATGGATACATACTGCATTTTGTATAGTCATTCATCCATTGATAAAACCTGGTGAGTTTTTGTGTGCTAGTGAGAAAACGTTATATGGACATCTCCAGCAAAGAGTTAGTTCCTGGATTTTCATCCTAAATTCTGTAAGGTTCATAAAGGTGGTTTGTGGTATCAGGTGTATTTTACTACCCGTCAATACCATCAGATGCAGAAAGTGATCTTTAAATATGTTTTGCAGGAACTGTGATGGGTAAAAGTGAATTATTAAATTGCTTCAGAAAATTTTACACTAGAAGCTTCTTACACATTTTCTTCTCTTTTTAGCAAATGGCTGCTAACTTGCGTTGTTTGGAGTTTGTTTGTTTTTTAGAACTGATGAGCTATTCAGGACCCTTGGGCAGATGGAACTGTTATCAGAGAAATGCATGTATGGCCTTTCTCCTTTGCTAGTGGGCGTGGGGTTCTTGGGGTGCCACTGGAGTAAGCATTTCCAGAGGCCCCCAGGGGAGGATGACATGTGGTAGAAAGCTTTCTTTGTGTGGAATTATGTCATTGGGTTTCCAGAGGCCCATTTCCCTTAGTCCAGTCCGGGAGGACGTGCAGCTGGGAGTTCAGCAGAGCTAGAAGGAAAGCCAGTGGCCAAAGTTTTCTTCCCATGGTGCCGCTGAGTTCGGTTTGGCATTAGGCTAGTTGTAGTCCATTAGCCCATTGTGTGTGGCATCCACATGGCTGTGGGACATGCGGACGAAATGCAGGGGCATAAGCGCCCGGAAAGCCAGGAATGAGAACCAGGAGGCGAGAGAGCAAATTTCTTTGTTTAGGAGTTTAGGTGTCTCGAATCTTCCAGCCCTTGCAATGGCCATGCCTACTCTGGCCAATGACCTGTTCCCAGGTGTGACTGACAGGCAAGTACTTTCCCTATGTCACCCAGTCTTTACTGGGCGTGTGTCTATTCTTTCCCCGTCCAGTCCCTTCCATCGGGGATCTGTGGGGAACAGACGGGTGGCTTTGCAGCTTCCGGGCAAAGCTGCACAAATGAATGCCCATAATATTTGGCCTTTCCCTGGCTCCTTTCCTGTTATTTATAACTAGTTAATTACAATGGTATCAGAATCACTCTGCTCCTATATTTGTTCACGTGGGAGGTCTGACCGACAGAATTACGTTTTCATTGCAGTTCTGCAGATTATAAAGGCAGTAAAGTGCGGTGGATATGTAGGGGAGTTCTTAAACATCCAGTCACAATGGGAACCTGTAACCTCATCTGATAGAATGTAAAATAGCTGCCTGGGATGAAGATAGTTATAATTATGTAAATTTCTCTGTCTCTGTCTCTCATCTGGGTGATGTTTATCTCACGCTGTTGGAACCACTGCAGACGGGAGTTTCCCCTGCTCCGTTCTTTAGCATGTTCTCCAGCGTTACTGCCGCTTTCCCCTCACCCCCACAGAGGCCCTGAGCCACAGCCAGGCTGATCTCCATTCATTGTAAAGGAGAGAAGGAAAATTCTTGTCATACGAATTTTATCTTTGGACTTTATTGCCATAGAGTTTTAGTCCTTATTCCTAGGGATTCTGGCCTGAGGAATTTGCATTTTAAAAAGCCCACAGGTAATTTTGGAGTCCATGCTGTGGGTGACATTGCAGTTAGGGCTTCAAAAAACCAGATACCATGTTTCATTGAATCTAAGGTGTTTGTAAGGTACACCATTATTTTATATACTACCAAGAAAAAAATGTGGTGAGCCTAATCCCGAGTTAAGACATGTTACATGAGGGAAGCAGTGTGCACTTTAGAATCAGCAAAATAGAGTGAGCCACAGGCCCCTGTTTGCTATGATAAGAGGTTATTAGGAAGCATAGAAACTATGAAGTAAAATAATTATGCAGCATTTCTTCCGACCTTTTACTATGTAAAATATGTTATAATAAACTTTAATATACGGTGTCCTTACTTGACATTTGTCATGATGATTGTACTCATGACTGTTTTAAAATACAGTTTAGCTATTTTCTAGGCCAGCCGTGGGCAAACTACGGCCCGAAGGCCGGATCCGGCCCGTTTGAAATGAATAAAACTAAAAAAAAAAAAAAAAGACCGTACCCTTTTATGTAATGATGTTTACTTTGAATTTATATTAGTTCACACAAACACTCCATCCATGCTTTTGTTCCGGCCCTCCGGTCCAGTTTAAGAACCCATTGTGGCCCTCGAGTCAAAAAGTTTGCCCACCCCTGTTCTAGGCTATATTGCACTCCAGTTTGGCCCATATTATTTTCAGTTGATGGTTGATGGCTCAGTTCAGGAGCATTATTTCGAGTTTCTTTGTACTTTAGTGATTTCCATTTGTAATGACAGTCCCCTGAAACACTTACTGAATGTCACTTTGACATTGGGTGTGGCTTGCCCATTTAATTATCTTTATCGCCCCCTAGCCCTCATGAAGGGCAGCGAGCTGTTTATAAGCACATATACCAGCCACCTACCATCCCTCTCACGAGTAGTGTAGGATATAGTGAAAATAATCAGGGTTAAGCACCAAACATTTGTCAGAGTGAACCTGAGCTCCGGCTGCCATTTTGGGCATCTTGGGTATTGAGGGAGAGAATATCCGAGGGTGAGAACAGGTCTGTCTCCACTAATGGAACTTGAGTGAAGCACAAACCCACCTGCTCATGGTGCTTCCTTCCTTGGCTTCATCTTGGAAAATAAATTATCTTCGTCAGGAAAAAGGTGCTTCGCTGTATATTAGACTTGGGAGGGTAGCAGAGCATGTGCCCGTTTAGTTCTTAATCATTGGAAGTAAGTGCTTGTTGATCAACGGAAATATTTCAGAAATCTGATATCTCGTGTGTGAAGAAGTAAGAACTTTAGGCCTCTTAGCTAAGGCATGTTGAAGGAGCAGGACTATGGAAATCTTCATGTTGAGATGACCCATGCGGAAATACTTCTGCTCCCGGAATGTAGTGTGTGTGTGACCGGTCTGTTGGGTTTGACTTCAGCAAGAACTGAGTGCTTAATAACTGACTGCAGGGCAGAAACAAGGGGAGAACATTCCTGGTGTGTGTGGGTACTGACTGAACTCCCTGGGGGCTCTTTCTGGGTTATCTAGAGGGAATTGTCCACTGGCCCACCGCCAGGCGCCACCACCCCCACCCCCGCCCCAGGCACCACAGACCCCCAGGCACCTCTGTTTCTTGCTCACACGTGCTCTTCCCTTACTGTTGCCCATACCCAATCCTAAAGAGCAAACACCTCCCCAGGGACTCTGCACCCCTCCCAGAACTAGCTCTGCCTTCCCTCTCTCACCCTTTATCTCAGCCAATGTACATTCCTTCAGCTGCCTTACACCTTTCTCCCCAAACTGTCGCATCAAAGAGCCCCCTCAGCTCCCAGACCGACCGAGGACTGTCCTCTCCCCTGGCTGCTGCTGGTGGGCAGGCTGCCTGCCCCAGGACCTGGTGATTTTTCTGCCCAGCATCTGACTCAGCTCAACCCTTTCTTTTAGACGAGCTTGTGGCTGTGAACGTTTTACCTCTCTCTCCACTGAGACAGTGGGACAGGGTTGGTCTAAGCAGGGCACTTGCATGATTTAGCAGGGCACCTTCGCCAACCAGTTTTTTACTAGAGGTACAAGTTGGAATTGTAGTTATATTGGATCATTTTTTATTCTTAAAAGGATGGCATTTTATCTGCTATACACTGAGTGGCCAGATTATTATGACCGGCCAGATTATTATGACCACCCCATCAGTACAATGAAGTGAATTAGTTATGCAAATAATAATAATAATAATAATAAAACCTTGAGAGTATTTGCTTAGGAAGTTTTCAGTATTCAGTATTTTTGGAAGTGTCAATGAAGTACTGATGGGGTGGCCATAATAATCTGGCCACTCAGTGTAGATCAGATGGAGGCTTTATGAAGTGTTACTTTCTCCATTCACTGCCAGGAGAGCCCCCTCCTCCTCATCCCCCCACCCCCCAAATAAAAAGGCATAGCTAAGATCACCCACACCCTTGTTCTCTCAACGACTATGTATGGATTTGAAAGTTGGACAGTGAAAAGGCTGATAGGAAAAAACAAAGTATTCAATTGAAGTGTTATGTTGGAGGAGAGCTCTATGGATACGCTGGGGCACCAGAAAGACAAGTGGGTCCTGGAGTAAATTAAGGCTGAAACAACCCGGGGGCAAAAAGGACAAAACTAAAGCTGCCCTGCTTCTGAGAAGGCAGGGGTATTTGGAAAAGACATGAATGCTGGGAAAAACAGAAGGCAGCAGGACAAGAGCAAGGCCAAGCAGGAGAGTGACTGACTACGTGAGAGAAGCCATGGGCATGAGTCTGCAGGAGCTGAGCAGGGCTGTTCGGACACGACATTGTGGGCATCACTCATTCATAGGGTGGCCAGGAGTCAGCCCACTCACCAGCAAGTAACACACACAGCAATTTATGGTAGACGGTGGAAAAAAGCTAAAGTCTACCCAGTACAACCCCAGTAGCTTTCATATTATTCATTGGTTAACATTGTGGATGTATGGGGTTTGGGCCGGAAGTGGGGTTAAAACCACTTTTGGGCTCATTTGTGATTTTCCATTGTGTACTTTTAATCCTATTTCTGTTTCTTAGGCACATCTAGACATTCATCCTTTTAAGAAATATAATTTCAATATGATGCTATTCAGAAAATAAGGAAAGGCATATGTATGATAACAGTTCAGATAACTGAAAATTCCAGGCATAGCTCACCCATCTCCCTCTCTTTACAAGGCTTCCAATAGAACATTAACATTTTATTCTAAACGCTTTATGTATTGGTTCTGTAGAGACTTTAGCTAAAAGGTTTTAGTCTGTGAAGTTGTCTTTGCAGAAGGAGTAGATACATTTGTATTTTCCTCAGTGATTTTTTTTTTCAAGTTGGTTATTCTTGGCATTATAGAATTCACATAGAATTCTTCCCATTCCCAAATTTAAGGAAAAAAACAACCCCAAGCCACTGTATTTTTTGCCTCTTTTTCCTTCTTCTAGTCAAAATGTAAGGTTAGTTTGGTCATTTAAAAACTTGGTGTATTTTTCTATAGGTAGTCATTTAAAATTTTCCCCTTTAATTGTTATCAGGCCATATATCCTTTTCAAAGGTGTATGACATATGTGTGTTAAAATGGTAGATTTTTAAAAGATCCCTTTTGTAGGATTTAGTATTTCTCCTAATAGTATTCAAATACTTTTTCAAGTTAGTAATTGGATTTTTTCTGTTAAGCATTTAGTATTAATAACACCAAATTTTATTCAATCGAAATATAATATTGAAACCAACTCACATATTGTACTGAGTTAAATGCTGAGATCCTTTCAAACCTTCTCACCCCTCTTCATTCTGTAATTTCAAACTTACCCAGGCTGGCAGGCCGTTTGTATGGTAGTATCTGGGGAAGACAGGATACTGAGCAGCAGTCTGCATCTGCTAGAGTGATAACATTTCTTTTTAATTTAAGAAAAGGCTTTTTACTAGATAAATATTTGGGATTTTAAACAGATACACAAGTTACACCTCTCCCTCCTTTTTAAGCCCATCACAAAAATAATCAGTTTTTCAAACCTACATAAAGAAAATAGTGTCAGTTTCTCCTGTCCAACTTAATTTTACAGTTAATGAAATGAGATACAGTAAGATTAATTTTTAGCCTTTTTAAAAACAATAGCCCCTGTGATTGTTTTGGAAAATGTTCCAGAACCTAGATGTATTCCCATCTTTGCTGTGGAAGGACAGCTTCATGTTGGGAAGGGAAGATTGTTTTTCCTTCCTTTTTTGAAGAGGATTCATTATATTGTTTCTCATGGAGTATATGCTTTTTAAAAATTTATTTTTATTGTTGATGTCATTACAGATGTCATCCATTCTCCCCCCATTAACCCCTGTACGCCCAACTCCCACCCAACCCCAGGCCTTCACCGCACTATTGTCTGTGTCCATGGGCTATGCATATACGTTCTTTGGTTAATCTTTTCTCCCCCCTCACCTCCCTTCTCTCAGAGATATGTCAGTCTGATCCATGCTTCCATGTCTCTGGATCTATTTTGTTTGTCAGTTTATGTTGTTCATTAGATTCCACATATGAGTGAGATCATGTGATACTTGTCTTTCTCTGACTGGCTTATTTCTCTTAGCATAATCTTCATGTGCATCCATGCTGTCTCCAAGGATAAGAGATCCTTCTTCTTTTTTTTTTTTTTACAGCTGCATAGTATTCCATAGTGTAAATGTACCACCGCTTTTTTATATACTCATCTACTGATGGGAACTTGGGCTGTTTCCATCTTAGCTGTTGTAAATAGCTCTGCTATGAACATAGGGGTGCATTTATTCTTTCTGATTGGTTTTTCGGGATTCTTAGGATATATTCCCTGAAGTGGGATCAAATGGCAGTTCTATTTTTAGTTTTTTGAGGAAACCCCATACTGTTTTCCACAGTGGCTGCACCAGTCTGCATTCCCACCAGCACTATATTAGGGTTCCCTTTCCCAACATCCTCACCAGCACTTGCTGTTTGTTGATTTATTGATGGTAGCCATTCTGGCAGGTGTGAGGTGATACTTGATGGTATTTTTAATTTAAAAAAATATTTTTATTAACTTCAGAGAGGAAGGGAGGGAGAGAGAGATAGAAACATCAGTGATGAGAGAGAATCATTGATTGGCTGCCTCCTGCATGCCCCCTACTAGTGGTAAAATCGAGCCTGCAACCCAGGCATGTGCCCTGATGGGGAAGTGAACCATGACCTCCTGGTTCATAGGTTGACACTCAGACCTGAGCCACGCTGGCCAGGCTGTAGTTTTAATTTGCATCTCTGGTCCTGGTCCTGGCAGGTCAGGGAGGCAATCAGTTGATGTGTCTCTCACCTCAATGTTTCACTCTCTCTCCCCTTCCCTCCTCCCACTCTCTCTAAAAAATCAATGGAAAAATATCCTCAGGTGAGGATTAACAACAGCAAAAAAATCAAATACATCAATGGATGTGTTTGTGTGCCTCACTTTCTGTTCTTCCTGCCTTTGAGGAAGGTCCTCATACACGGTGCTTAGTCATTTTGTCAGATCTCTGAAGTGGTTGCTGGCAGCAGAGACTAGCAGTTCCCAGAGCAGTTTGCAAAAGCAAGGTTGATTGGCATGGAATTTTGTCAACAAGCTCTTATGTTAGACTATCTCAGTGAGCTGCTGAGGTGAAAGGGAGGTGGATTTGTTTGCAGTATTAGCTCCTTACCCTTCATACGACCTTTGACAAATCCCTTGACTTCATCTATAATGCCATCCTAATACCCACTACACTAGAGAGCTATTGAAAAGATTACATAAAATAAAGTGTATGAGCCACTCTGCCGTATGCATTATATTACCTGGTTTATGTTAACTGCCAAGGCCTTCCCCTCCTGGTAAATGATTATTTTTATGGCTTATTTATGTAGACTGGTGTTCTTGTAATTCACATGACATAGCAGGAGTCCATTTCTCAAGGGAAGAATGAAAGTATCGCTTGACCTGGGTATTTATCTGTTTTTCCTGAAGTGGATTGATTCTAGGACGATACCTGCTTTTTCAGGCCCGATTTTCACAAAACTTCCCTAAATTAGACGAAATTAGATAATTGGGCTAAAGGAAGTGTTTAAATTGTAAGACATTCAAAGCAATCCAGTATGTCATTTTGAGCCCCAATTTAGTCTCTCTTCAGGCTAGGGCTGGGCTGCGTGCTCAGCGTTTATCCAGAACGGCGTCTCACTGCCCAGGGGTCACGATGACCCTCCTTCCAGTGGCTCTCAGGTGACTGTGCAGTTTACATGTTAGTACCAGGATTTGGTTCAGTCATTTATCTAAAACACTCAAAACCTTGTTGTGTTGGCCTATATGTATTTCACAAATGTACTGTCAATGTTGCTTTTTGTGTTTTTGCTGTAATCTACCCTAAAAATATTGTTCCCTACCATCAATATTCTAGTTGTAAATGGGCCTAATTTCTATGTCTCTACATTTTAATGGGCATACACGAAAAATTATAAATTATTTTACCTCTAGTTTCTGGATTAAAGAGATTTGAGTTTCTAGCAGAGGCTTCTTAACCTGGTGTTCGTTTTCTCTGGACTTGTTCGATTCCTACCTGGTTGTTGGAGGTTCAGCCTCAGGTTTATACAAGATCCCATTAAGTTTTTGCTGCCCCCCGCCCCTTGCCCCCAAGATAATTATGTGTAATGAATTTCCTTGTATTTACTTACTTTTTATTTTGTATTTATTTTAATTTATTTATTTGAGAGAGAGAGAGAGAGACTGATTTGTTTTTCCACTTAATTATGCGTTCATTGGCTGCTGCATGTATGTGCCTTGATGGATGGGAACAATGATCTAGCCAACTGAACTACCCGGCCTGGGCATGATTTTCCTTTTTTTTTTAAATGTCCTCTTTAGAAGACAAGTTAGGAACAAGTTTGAATTAACACATCGTAAACAGATGCTCCTTGATTCGCTCTTAGATATATTCAATAATCTTTCCTTATGCTGATTTTCACTCTTACATAATTTGCTTCTTTTTATAAAAAAAATATTTTTATTGATTCAGAGAGGGAGAGGGAGAGAGAGAAATACCAATGATGAGAGCGAATCATTGATTGGCTGCTTCTTGTACTCCCTACACTTAAGGATTGAGCCCAGGACATGGGCATGTGCACCGGGAATCGAACTGTGACCTCCTGGTTCATAGGTCGACTCTCAACCCCTGGCCAGGCCCAATTTGCTTCTTAAGCAAACTAATAAAAAATGTGTTATGACTGACATTTGATAAGGTTTTAATTTTGAGATTTTACCAAGCATTCTTCTCTGAGAATTTTAATGAATTCATCAAGACAGTTGTAGTTCCTTATAACTGCAGTCTTACTAGTGATCCGTTTGCAAGCAGGCCTGCTAGGCAGTGCAAAGAGATAACAGGTCTATGAGGCAGTGACTTTCATTATACAGGGGTGGCCCCCTAGCAGGTAATGCAAACAGGAAGAAGAACAGCAAGTGTATTTGCCCAACTGCTCATCACTTTCAGAGAAATCTTCCTTGGCCCACACTCAGATAAGAGTGACGTTACTTTGGAGCATTAGCTGGGAGGAAAGGCCTGTGAAACAGTATCCATTTTTCCTAGAAGTCCAAAGAGGATTTGTAACCACTTGGGGTTTTCATGTGAAAAGCCAAGTGTTGTTGTTTTTTTTTTCCCTGCTTTTATGGGATGGTTTGTGGATACTTCAAAATCTCTTCTTTCCTTTTGGTATTATCCAAGCCTGTGGCTAAGTAGTTTAAATAGATATAGAACATTGACTTAAAAAAAAAATTTATCTTTATTGTTGAAAGTATTATAGATGTCCCCTTTTTTCCTCATTGAATTGACATCCCCCCCCCCCCCCCCCCGCCTTCCCCACACTATAATCTGTGTCCATGGGTTATACTTATATGCATATAAATACTTTGGTTAATCTCTCCCCCTACCCTTCCCTCTGAGATATGTCAGTCTGTTGCATGCTTCCATGTCTCTGGATCTATTTTGTCAGTTTAATTTGTTCATTAGAGTCCACTTAAATTTAAGTGACTTTTCCTATTATGTAGAAGGTGTTCAGGTAACTGACAAAGGAAAATAAATCAATAATGCTCAATTCAGCATTAGTTCAAGGGCTGATGTTTTCTTAGAACAGGGTAGATAGGGCAGGAGAAAGGGTTCGCGGATGGCACTGACCCCTTGGACGTTCACCCACGTACTCCTTCTGGGTGAACAAAGAAACTGGTGTCTCACTTCCTTTCCCTGCCCTTCAGGGGTCGGGCATTATTTTTATTTGAAGCAGAATCTATGTATTATTAAGGTCAGACTTCATCATCAAAACATCAGTATGAAAATACAGTCTAAAATAAAGATGTATTTTTACACTTGATCTTAGCTAAAAGGCTGAGAAGCGATAATAAAGATGTATTTTTTATTAATGTGATTCATTAATCAAAATTTTCTTTTGAATTCCTTTCCTGTACAATAGACTGAGTAGGCTGCAGTAGCTGTCCAGCTAAATTTGGGCATGAATTTCCTGTTAATCTCAGTCATTTGGTTTTTTCCATTTGCTTTTTTAAATTTCCTGTCCAAACTCATTTACTTTTCCATTTGCTTAAAAAAAATTTTCCTATCTTGAGTTATTTCTTAGGATTGAAATATACATACACAGATCCCCCCCCCCCCCCCCCCCCCCCCCCAGTATCTCTTTCTTGTTATTCAGAATACCAAAGGGCCCTAACTGGTTTGGCTGAGTGGATAGAGTGTCAGCCTGCGGACTGAAGGGTCCCGGGTTTGATTCCAGTCAAGGACATGTACCTTGGTTGCGGGTGCATCCCCAGTGGGGGGTGTGCAGGAGGCAGCTGATCGATGTTTCTAACTCTCTATCCCTCTCCCTTCCTCGCTGTTAAAAAACCAATAAAATATATTAAAAAAAAAAAAAAGAATACCAAAGGGTCATTTCTTCATTGGTGGATAACATACACTATTAATAATAATAATTGCTGGAATATTTAAAATTGTAATTCTCTACTTCTGAATATGTTCTTTTACAAACTTAAATTGAAAACATGAAGAGGAAGAGAACCCTGATCTACACTAATAAAAAGGAAACATGCAAATTGACCGTCCCTCCACTGTGCCCACCACCCAATCAGGGTGAGTATGCAAATTAACCCAACAAAGATGGCGGTTAATTTGCATACACAGGCTTGGAGCGAAGACTGAAGAGGCTTGGCTTCTCTGCTGCATCCGGACCAAAGGCCTGGGTCCCAGGTGCCGGCAGCCAGGGGAAGGAAGGCCTGTTGCTCGAATCTTTGTGCAATGGGCCTCGAGTATTAAAATAAGAAGCCTTTGTTGTAAGTGGCATTACATAGTGGAGTGAGCCCTGGAGTGGGGGGCAGCAGACCCAAATCCTAGTCCCATTCTCCAATTAATTTGTTCCATCACTGGAAAAGCATCTGAGCCTTTTGGACCTCAACTCCAGACTGAAAGTTTGAGCTAAATATCCCAAGTTCCTCATGGAAGCAGACTCACTGAGACGAGTAAGGCACTATCTTCTCTTCACAGACTTGATGGCGGTTTTCCCCTCGCGTTCGTTCAGCGGGAAGCGGGGCGCACCACAGGGGAGACATGACTCTCACAGTGGCGGTGTGGTCCAGCCGGAGGGACAGACCCAGGCACAGGCTTCTCATGAGATGCCAGTGTTGGTAGAATCTTAGAAATGTCATGACACTTGGTTTCATAAATACACTCCAAACTCAGTCTGAGGAGGAATGTTCTTTCTAGACCTAATGCTGTTGCCTTTTCTTTTGCTTTTAGGAGCTTATTTAATGAAAAGTGCCAAAGACTGAAAAACCAAACATGAGGGTAGCAGGTAAGATAAATATGTCAGTTCAGTAGAAATAATTTTGCTTGTTGTATAACCTGTTTGTTTAGTAATGATGAAAGGAGGGGCCAAATAACCTTTTCTGTATTGAATGCAAAGCTGAAATACAACACCTAAATAATCAATTAGCCTCTTTATATTTTTGTTGTTGTTGTTAATCCTCACCCAAGGGTATTTTTCCATTGACTTTTAAAGAAAATGGGAGGGAGGGAGGAAGAGGGAGAGAGAGAGAGAGTGAAAAACGTCAATGTGAGAGAGACTCATCGGTTGGTTGCCTCTTGCACTCACTCGGAGCAGGGTAGGGGATTGAACCTGCACGAGAATCAAACCTGAGACCCTTCAGTTCATGGGCCAAAGTTCTAACCACTGAGCCACGCCAGCCAGGGTAGCCTCTTTCCTTTTTTAGAAAATATATTTTCATTGATTTCAGAGAGGCATGGAGAGGGAGAGAGAGATAGAAACATCAATGATGAGAGAGAATCGTTGATTGGCTGCCTCCTGCACCCCTCCTTGCCTGCGCCGCCCCCCCGCCACCCCCCCCGCCCCCCCCCCCCCCCCCCAGGGATGGAGCCTGCAACCCAGGCATGTGTCCTGATTGGGAATCGAACCGAATCGAACCATGACCTCCTGGTCGATGCTCAGCTACTGAGTCACGAGTCACACTGGCCAGGGCTAGCCTCTTTACTTTTTTATGTAGATGGCAAATCACAATTTGGACATTTAATGGGTGTTACATAAGTGTTTGGGAGCACTTTCATTGAAATTAATTTATGCTAAATATTTTGAGTTATGGCTTTATGTTCATGTTCTTATACATTAAGTTTATTTACTAAATAACACATAGATAATGTCCATATAAAGAACAATCTGACAACCTGGGGGGCTGGTTTCTGTTTTTGCTAAGTTCTAGCTTATTGAGGAAATGAGCTATAAAGTTTAAAAGCTTAAATTTTTTTAATGCATATGAATAAATTAAAACTGTATGTAAAGGATTCAATAAAGTGTGTTTTTCGTAAGTGACTTATGTACAGGGTGGGGCAAAAGTAGTTTACAGTTATTCGTATGGAAAATAATACCATCATTAATAAATAACACAAGAATAGTGTTTCGTGTACTCACAACTGTAAACCTACTTTTGCCCCACTCTGTGTTTGCTAGTTCAAGTTCAGTCTGCCTAAATGAGATCATGCATAGGCACATCTGTTTCTTAGGCAGCATATGGAGGAAACTGAAAAACACCACTTGATGGTCATAGTATTAAGGTAGTTATCCTTAAACCTTATAAAAAGACAAAAGCATACATAACTGGAGGGGCTGATGACCCTCCTCTTCTACCTATAGTGAAAGTAGGTGTGATCTGCCCTAACTGGTTTGGCTCAGTGGATAGAGAATTGGCCCACGGACTGAAGGATCCCGGGTTTGATTCTGGCATGGGCATATACCTTGGTTGTGGGTTCAATCCCCAGTAGGGGGCGTGCAGGAGGCAGCTGATCAATGTTTCTCATTGATGTTTCTAACTCTCTATCCATCTCCCTTCCTCTGAAAAATCAATAAAATATATTTTAAGAAATAAAAAGAAAGAGAGAAAATAAATAAAATAAATAAAATAAAATAAATGTGATCCTTCTGCACCCACCCAGCCTCCAGCACAGTCAAGGCCCTGATATTTTTACAGAGAGGAAGGGAGAGAGAGAGAGAGAGAGAGAGAGAGAGAGAGACAGAAACATCAATGAGAGAGAAACATTGATCAGCTGCCTCCTGCAAACCTCTTACTGGGGATGTGCCCGCAACCAAGGTACATGCCCTTGACTGGAATCGAACCTGGGACCTTTCAGTCCGCAGGCTGACGCTCTATCCACTGAGCCAAACCAGTTAGGGCATGGGAATCTTTTTAAAATCCTGATTTCTGGGCCTCATCCTCCGGAAATTCTGTTTCTTTGTTACTAATGATAAGGCCCAGAAATCAGGATTTTAAAAAGATTCCCAGTGATTCTAATGTGCAGCCAAAGTTGAGTTGAGTACCACTGATTTAGAAGAACCACAACTTCAGCACCGTTGGGTTATACTGGGGACTGCCAGGCAGATTTTTAGAATGGCCACCTCACTCTTTGTTCACCATGAAAAGCAGCTCACAGATCGGTGTCCCCCAGCCCTAGCCCCAGCCCCAGCCCCAGTCCCATCCACATACCTCGCCTGAGTTGGGTCTGCAGTGACAGCAGGCAGAATGAAGAGACAGAGCAGAGGCTGACCTCCCAGAGTGGAGGCCCTTCTCATTTGCCTCAAACTTTGAACTCTAGCAATTTGAGCTTCTGATATGACACAGGCCCAACCCACCATTTTTAATTCCTTGGGCCCAGTTCCCAAAGGTCCTTCTATAACAGTGGGATGAGGCCCAGAAATCAGGATTTTAAAAAGATTCCCAGGTGATTCTAATGTGCAGCCAAGGTTGAGAACTACTGTCTTAGAAGAACCTAAAATCAAGGTGGGTAGGCAAACAAGTCTTGCTTTAGCCATAATTATGTAGAATCAAGTACAGGTGATTACACATCATGATTATTAAGTAAAAATTACTGAGGGGTGTTCATTAATGCTTTTGTAGAAATTTGAAAGTCTAAATTTCTTGGTCATGAACTTAAAAAAAATATTCCTTTTGAGTAACTGTACAACTATTAAAGAAAAATCTTTCCAGAAACCAAGTGCTTGTTTGTGGTTTTAAAAAGTTATAACATCTTTTTAACAAAAATATGACCTTTGAGTACAGTAGGATTGCGATTACATATTTCCAGATGAATTTTTAAAAGTATATTATTTAACTAAGCTTGGTTATTTGAAATAAAGCAAGTTTCCCTTTCTTACATAATTTTACATTCATTCTAGTTCAAATGAACTTTGTCATCTAGTCCATTTCTCTGATTCTGAGAATTACTCCCAAGGCTAATTGATGAGTAATTGTCCACTGAGTAATGCTTATTTTATTTGGCACTGCTCTTAGTACAGTGGGGCCTTGACTTACGAGTGTCCCAACTAACGAGTTTTTTGAGATACCAGCTGTCTCTTGGCCGATTTTTGCATTGAGTTGATAGAGTAATTTGAGTTAATGAGCTCCTTAATGAGCTTGGTCTCGGAATGAATTAAACTCGTAAGTCAAGGCTCCACTGTATAGTTCTTCAAGGCCTTGCTTTCAGTGAGTGAATAAGGATGATTAGCTGTTTATTGCTTTCCAACTAATTAAACCTTTCTAATTTCAAAACCATTCTGGTTGCTTTGAAATATGCTTACAGGCATTATTCATACAGTGAGGCACCAATATCTAAAGTTTATGCTTTTTGATTTGTGAAAAAATAGGGACACACTCACTCTATTGTTTGATTAATGCAGCTCATGACTAGAAGGAAGAGGGAATCTCATGGGAAGTTATGAATGAGGACTGTGGTGTGGCATGGGTAGGCCCTTCCAGGTTCAGAACTGAATGGTGATCAGCTCTGCAAGAGCTCCCTCCGTAACAGACATTCCAGAGCTCTGCCACTATGGAGGCTCTGCTAGCCTTCACCTGCCTGCTCCTCAGGGACCATCTGTTTGTTCTATTACAGTTGGTTTCTCCACCTCGAACTTCTTTCTCCCTTAGAGCTTTTGTGTCCTCCTAGATCAGGGGTCCTCAAACTTTTTAAACAGGGGGCCACTTCACTGTCCCTCAGACCGTTGGAGGGCCAGACTATAGTTTAAAAAAAAACTATGAACAAATTCCTATGCACACTGCACATATCTTATTTTGAAGTAAAAAAAACAAAACGGGAACAAATACAATATTTGTATTTGCATGTGGCCCGCGGGCCGTAGTTTGAGGACCCCTGTAGATCCTCTGATGGTTCAGTATAAGTGAGTATGTCATGGTTTAAGACTGAGTTCCACTACTGATGGGTTATGTGAACTTAGGCAAGTGGTCAGAATTCTTAGCCTTGTCCCTCTTATTTGTAAAGGGAAAATACTATCTTAAAAAGCTGTGCAAATGAGATTATGCTTATAAAGCATTTAGCTCTACAGTAGGCAGCAAGTAAATGGTGTATGTCTGTGCATCCGTGTTTGTGGTATGTAGATCTGTACATACATCTAGCTTGCCTAGTGTAGGCTCCGGTTTAGCTTAGTATTGAGTTCATTCTAGAACTTCCATATATGATAAACTTGGTATTTTAATATTACAGTGTTGAGCAACGAAGGTTTTATCTGTCTGCTTTAAGGGACAGGGAAAGGTGATCTCTAGTTGAACCCGCCCATGCTTGCTAGGAAATGAGATGTTAACCCATCATGTGATAGAGGTCTTAAATGATCAAGAAGGAATATGCCACCTGTTTCCATTCATCTATTTAGTAAACACTTGCTGAGAGTATTGCTATGTGCCAGGCCCTCTGCTGCATCCTGCAGGGGGAAGATTTCAAAGCCTTGTGGAGTTTAACTGTTTTATGCACCAGAAATGTAGGCAACTTGTCGTCACTCTTGAAAACAGGAAGCACAGCTTTTGGAAGGGAGACGGTAAGAAACGGAGAGGTCGAGGCTGATCAGTGTAGCGGTTAGCTTTGTTTTGTCATTGCTACTTCGTTTCTGTATTTGGAGTGTTTCTCAGTAGAAGTGAGGAACTCAGAGAAGCTGCTGCCTCTCGGAGGCATTCGCCTTTCCGAGCGTCCCGGTTCATTCCCTTCCCTCCTCTTACGATGAAGTTCTCAGACCTTTAGGTTTATGAAATTAGAAGGAGTTTAGTGCTATTTTACTCTTTCTTTCCCAGTATGTTGAGTGTTAGTAGTTTTTCAGGAGAACATAGTCATTTGGAGTTAGGACAGAGTACTGTACAAAGCACTGGGCCCTGTCAGGACCCCTGGTTTCTGGTTCTTGTGCTGCCACTAAATGGTCTATAATCTTGGGCAGTTGCCTCAGCTCTGAACCTTTGTTTCCTTAAGGAGAATGAGAGAACTGATGATCCTGACTTCCTCTTTTATATCAGTATTAGAGGCCCAGTGCATGAAATTCGTGCACAGGTAGGATCCCTAGGCCTGGCTGGTGATCAGGGTCAATCAGGTTCCCTGCCTCCTCCTTCCCTCGCCCTGCTGCCAGCACTGGTTTCCTACCATGTTCCACGCTGCCTCCTATTGGTCAGCGCACATCATAGTGAGTGATTGAACTCCCGGTCGAACTCCCGAGGGAACACTTTGGATATTAGCCTTTTATATATATAGATAAGTTAAACTTTTGGTAAGAGAGGGTAATTGAGATTAGACAGACAAATACTTAGATTGTTCCTGAATAACCTAATGAGGTGGCTCTGAAATCCTAAGGGTGAGAGGAAGATGTTTCTTTCCCATCACTTTTCATTTCCTTTCCTGTCTTGCATTTTTTCTTTCCTAGATTTACTTAGCTTCTGAGAAAAAGGACAAATGATGGTTCGTATTAAGCAGTTAATTAGTTAATAGCAGTGCTAACTATTTGTAAGGCACTCAGAAATGGTTAAAAATATGAAGTTATAAAAGACTAAGAGTCTGTCTTCATAGAGCTCACCCTGGAACCACATTGTGAATCATATGTGATAGGTGCCGGCCAAAGTTACCCAGGAATGGAGAAGGCCTGTCTTAAACTAAATGTCAAGTCTGAGGAGAAACACTTTCTGGTTCCCCATACCAGGAGCACTCATGTGTCTCCATGAGATAGGTTGGTTGGTGATAGGACATTTCACTTGAGAGCTCCTTGCTGGGTGGACATGGTGCTCTGTTGCATCAGTAGCTCCAGAAGGTCCAGTGTTTTGGTGTTATCCCTGTATAGCACTGTTGCCCTTTATATTTGAAAAAGATTAGGAAGGGGTCATCCAACAAACTTGGTGGTAGGCTTCCATTAGTCATGATACTTTTGTGTAGTTGGCCACCAATTGATGGCAGGTTTTTTTTGTGTTTTTTTTTTTTTTTAATGTAAAATTAGGCTGATAACTCAAGCATTTCTTTGTTTAGATTGCTGGTCAGTCTGATAATTCTTTGATAAGGAAAATCCTTTATTTTGATGGGTGATTGGTACAGTTTTTATTGTAACTGAAGTAAAATTAAGCTCAGTAGGTAAAAAGTAAAAATGTATTAGTCTTAAGACTTTATATGAACTTACACTTTTCATTGAAATGTTACATAATACAAGTTCTGTGGGCTCATAAGCTGGTTTCTTCTCTTTATGTAGGTGCTGCAAAGCTGGTGGTAGCTGTGGCAGTATTTTTACTGACATTTTATGTTATTTCTCAAGTATTTGAAATAAAAATGGATGCAAGTTTAGGAAATCTATTTGGTAAGTTCCATTTTTTTTACCCTATTTTAAATCTTGTTTTTGATGTGAATGTCTCGTTACCACTTATCAACATTGAGTCACGCTGTGTAGTCTGTCTAGAAAAGAAAATGTAATTATGCCAATAAGTGAGATTCATTCGAATGTTTTAAAAAACACAATAGAAAGTCTCAATCAATTCAGTGTAAAGCATAAATCTTCTATTCTACATTTTGAATATTTTTAATGGAGTGTCTTTTGTACATGCTTAGGGTCATTAATCATGGCATTCTAAATGTGCATTGTGGAAGATATCACACTCTTTGAGCTGGCTCATAGGAAATTTGGAATCAAACCTAGCCCTTAATTAAAAAGTGGTTAGGAGTCATGATTATGCATTTTAAATACCAGCCATAGAAATCCAGTTTGCTTTTCTACCCTTATTTTTCTCCTGCAACATTTTTCTTTTCACCAGTTTGTTTAATGCTCTATTGTAAACATACCATTGTAAGCTACCTTAACTCAGTTTTTAACATTTACATTAATAAAAGAAATTAACATTTGAAATGTTTGCATAAGCTTTGGCTGTTGTTTAAGGTATTAAAAACCACTCTTGAAAGGTGAGGCTATGAAACCAATTAACAGTATTTTGGCCTGGTAGGCAGGAAGTGGATGGAACAACTTTTAGATCTCGGGAATAGTGAATTGTTTTCCATACATTAATATTTGGAGGGAAAGCACAAGAACCAGTTCACATCCTCTTATATCTAGTTTCAAGATTCCCTTAAGGCAGTGCTTCTCAAACTTTACTGTCAGATGAATCTCCAGGGAATCTTGGTAAATGCAGATTAATTGTCTGGAATGGGGCCTAGGAGTCTGCATTTCTAACAAGCTCCCAGGTGATGCTGAGATTCCTACTCATGGACCACATTCCGAGGATCAAAGCTTTAGACAATTCAGACATGTAGTCATCAATTTGTGTATAAACATTTTTAGGTGGCTTTCTTACAATGACTACTTAGGTATACTTCCTCGTATTGCACTGAATTCTGCCCTTTATACTCCCAGGTAATAGCAGCTCACTTGCTTCCACCTCCTTACGTTCTCTTCCGCATTAATGATCTCTCAAATAGTTAAATTGTAGTTATACTCCGTCAGGTCATCTTTTCACAAGTTTTCATCTTACCAAGTTATGGACTCTTCTTCCCTTTCAATCGTTTCTCTTAACGTACCGGTTCTTTTTCAGAACATCTGTTGTTCAGCGCCCATCTTAAAATGAAGTTTCCTGGGTCCAGCATCGAGTAGTTATCGCAAAGTACAGTGAGGCTTGACTTACTCCTTCTGTAGGCAGTACTTCTATTCCTGCAGAGGCCCAGCTGGTGCCTGGGAGAGTGCAGCTGGTTTCAGAGGCAGGATGGCAGAAAGACACTGAGGGCTTTGAGGACTGGTCCAGGGTGCCGTGGGAACAATGTGGCTAGCTAATTCTACTAACAAAGGCCGATGGTTAAGGAAGAAGATTATGGGATGGTAGTTGAAGCAAGTGCAACATTTTTTTCTTTTTTCTAAGTAATGGAGAGACTTCCACTGGTCTGGAGGCCTTGGACAAAGACTCAGTGAATTACAAGTCAGTGGGAGGAGACTGAACAGACAAGAAAAGCAGGATCCTTGAGAGAAGGGAGGCAACAGGACCATTGGTACAAATACAGCGTCAGGGAAAAGGCCCACTGTTTTCAGAGAGAAGAGGCTGGGTGAAGCCACTGTTCGCCCTAGTTCGGATCTTCATCTCTAGTCTGGACCGTTTCTGTAAGCATCACAGGGATCTCGTTATGTCTGCTTTTCCTCTTTGATATATGCCTATCTCCCCAAGCTGCCTCTAATCTGCCCCTCCCTACCTGTGCCACACACTCACCATGCCAGTCTGCATATGATCTAGGAACACAAACCCTGTCCTTTTATACCTCAGCCTCTGCTCATGTTGACTCCTCACCCTGCACATCTTTCTCACCCCCCTTCATCTGTGCATCCTTTTCCTTTTTCAAAACTGCATAAGTGCCCCTTTTTGAGAGAAATTGTATTTCACCCTCCCTCTGTCCTATTAGAATGTATTGCTCGTGTTTCTGAACTGTTTGTTCTAATGCATAATAGTCATATCTCAGTTGGACACTGATTTTCTTCTGCCTTACATTGTAGTTTCTTTCCTTTTATCCTTTTCCATGTATCTGTCTTTCCTTACCGCAGAATAAATCTTGATGCTTCACCCAGCATCTAGTGCCAGGCCCTGTAAATAGCAAATGCTGATTGAATGGGGAATGAATTTTGGTAGTTGAGGATTAGGGTTTTAACATGGAAAAAAGAGTGTTTCCAGAATCGGATTCATTTAAAGCTGTATTAGTTGGTCATCAGCTATGAACAAATGCTGAGCTACCTTAATCATTGCTTCTCTTAATTTTCATCTTGATTTTTCCTAATGTTGGTAACTGTCAGGCTTTACCGTGTGTGTTTTAGCTGTTTCATTCAGGCGTGCTTAGGGCAGAGGGCTTGTTTTGTTGTCATAACTTAAGTTGTATACTATGTCCACAAAACCTTATTGGATTCCAGACTATTGAATTGGTGAAAATTTAATTTGTATGCTTATATTTTACTTCTCATTCCAGAATAATTGAGCAAAGTTGGAGATATGGTTGTCTTTGCCGTTTGTTTAGCTTCTAACTTAATTTACCAAAGGGTAACAAGTTTAACTGAACATTGGGATTGTTTCTGTAATTCAGTATTGTAGAGGGACCATGAGAATAACTATGTTGTTTTTTGTTGTTGTTAATTTCAGTTACAGTTGACATATAATATTACATTAGTTTCAGGTATACAACATAGTGATTAAACATTTATATAACTTATGAAGTCATCACCCCGGTAAATCTAGTAACTATAATTCTCTTGGTGGTGAATATTACCATGTTTTTCCCATCTAAGGACTAACCAGGCCTGACCCTGCTTAGCTTCTGAGATCAGATGAGATCGGGCGCATTCAGGGTGGTATGGCCGTAGACTATTACCATGTTTTTCATCTTGTTGATATTATGACTTAGTTGATAGTTTCTACAAATTGAGATTCAGGTTGATTATACACTGAGTGGCCAGATTATTATGACCACCTGACGTTTGTAGGCAAAGTAGCTGTAATTTCCTGCTGAAGTTGCTAGAGGGCCAGATCATTATAAACGTCTGAATAGCACAACATACTTAAGTATCGTTGCTGATCAAGTTCACCCTATCATGTTGATGGCATATCCCAATGGAGATGGCTTCTTCCAACAAGACAATGCGCCATGCCACAGTGCTCGTATTGTGCAGGAGTGGTTTCAAGAACATGAGGGAGACTTTACCTTGCTTAGGTGGTCCCCACAATCACCAGATCTCAGTCCAATTGAGCATTTGTGGGACGAAGTTAAAAGAGCCATCAGGCAGCTGGTTCCACAACCATCAAATCTCACAGAACTGGACAGTGCTATTCATCAGGCATGGTGTCAGATTCCTCGCATCACCTTTCAACATCTCGTGGAGTCAATGCCAAGAAGAATCGCTACAGTATTGAAGGCAAAAGGTGGCCCAAAGAAGTACTGATGGGGTGGTCATAATAATCTGGCCACTCAGTGTAGAGTACTCTTGTAGAAAAATAAAATGAACTTATTTCTAGAAAGGAAGAATGAAAAATTTTGTATACAATTAGTAGTTGAAATTACTGAAACGTTAAAGTCGGTGGTGCAGGGGCAGGCTAAATAGCCACCTCAGGCGGCGATTAAAGAAAAACTGCATTTATTTAAGGAAAAGGAGATGGGAGATGGGGATATCCCAAGGGAAGAGCTATACAGCGCTGAGCCAAGGGTTATTTGGTCCATGATGGCAGCAAAAATGTACTTAGGACAGTGATGCAAGGAAGAGCATAGAAGAAGCAGCAGGAGAGCCTGGGCTGGGCTGCTTTGGATCACTGAGAAGCCAGAGAAAAGGGGGCCTTGGAGACAGGTTCAGGGGGCTAGCCCTGGATGAGCTGCCTCACAGCCCATTGCTCCCCTGGTTGCAAGTGTCGTGGGGTCCCTTAGAAATTGGGGGATACGCTGGGTCCTTTGGCCTGATGTCTTTATCTCTTGCAGGTGGAAATCCCAGGGGAGGGTCTCAGAAGAGTATCCGTCAGCTCCCAGGCGTGCTCTTTCAGGTGGAGGTCTCCACTGAGTGGTCGGTGCCAGGGCAGGGCGTCATTAGTCAGTGCAGCTGGTCCTGAGGCAGCCATGGTGTCACTTGTCTGGTTTTGCTGCTTTTCTGGGCCTGGAGCTGAAATACAACTGAGGCCTCGATGTTATCTTCAGGGAGGAAAAGGTCAGGGGGTCTAGACCACCTAAGCAATGACATAAAAGATCAGGGGTCCAAACCACCTGACCAGTGATAAGCTAGGGGAGGATGGGTTACCCTGGAGTGAGGTTCTTGTTTTCCCAAAGTACTTTCGTTGTGATTTTTTTGAAAAAACAATTTTTAACAAAACTTTTTATTTTGTAGATACACATGCACTTGTAAGAAATATTACACAGAGATTCTATATGCCCTTTACTTAGACTGGGTAATGGCTTATAAAACTATATACAGTGTCACCACCAGGATATCAACATGGATCCAATCTGCCAGTCATAGTTATGATTGTGATTTAACGTAGTGTTAGTTTTCAGCATGGACACTTGGCATCTAGTGAGAGTCGTGAACACAGTCCAAATTACTTTTGCATATTGCTGCAGTAAGTACTTCATGTTCCATTGAATTGATTTATTTTTTCCCCTTTCAGACTTAAATGGTTAAAATACTATATACATGAATTACCTCACATTACTAAAGACTAAAGTGTAAAATAATTCTGATTTCTTTAGCCTGATTGGTTGAAAGACATTCATTGATAAAGCCAGATCTCATTTAAGGTTGGCCTCTGGACTTTTTCACTAGGATCTTCTCCAAATATCTGAAAACTAACAAGTCCAACACAGAACTCATCATCCACCCCCCACTCCCATCTCTCACTAGATTATAAACATTTTCAGTGCAGAAATGTTTTCCTCCCCCTCCTCCCCCTTTGGCTCATGTGAGTGAATAAATGAATGGTTCTAAGCCAGACGTCTGAGAGACAAACTTGATTCCTCTATTTCCATCATTCCTCCATCTGGCATGCCCAGTCCATCAGTGTTGCTTCCTTAGTTGTTCTGAACCTGCCTACTTTCAAGCCCATCTTCACTGCCATTGTTCGGGCTGCTCTCCTTTCCTACCTGGATTCTTTCAGCAGCATCCTGGTGGACTTCTTGTCTCAAGTCTTGAACCCTCTGCAGTCTGTTCTCCACTCGACAATCAGAAGACTTGTTCTGAAAACTCCATGTGATCATAAGCCCTCAGAGTCTTGTTTTGGGGGATGGTGCAACATGAGTTTGGATGCTAGAATGAGATAGGGCTTTGGAAATGATCTCTGCCAATTAATGATTATGACTTAGAACAAATCAAATCACTAAACCTCTCTGATCCATTTATTTCTCTTTAAAACAGGAATGATACTCAAATCAATAATACATGCAGGAGTGCTGGTAGAGTGCCCAGCGTATGTGAATGAGCTACGTTATGTTACCCCATTCTGATCCCGTGGTCTCCCTCTTGTCTTGTTACCACGTTAGGTATGCCAGAATTCCTGACTGGAGCAGCGGTTCCCTGTCAGCACCTTAAAACCTGAATTTGATATACATGTTCATTCAGGACAAAGTAAAATTGAGAATTTCCAGTTCTCAGGTGCTTAATCATTGGTTGCTTACAACTCTCTGGGCTTTCTCATTTATGAAAGTGAGAACACTGGACCAAATGATCTTTAGAACCCTTCCCCAACATTTATGACATAATTAGGGAAAATGATATAATTTTCCAAATTGGAATAACAAGCCCCAATAATTCCAGTACCCTAATTTACTAACTGATCATTTTTTGTTTCCTTTAGGTCTTTGTTCTTTTTGTCCATGAGTTTTTCAGTCCTTACAGCTAAGCTTTGTTTTCTGCTTTATTCCAAATGCATTCAACCTTTCCTATGTTACTACAGTGCCTTTAGGACCCCAGTGGTGCATAAGATTCTGAGTGTCCTATCGGGTTATGAGCCTTCGTTTACTTGGCCATTTTTCTCTTTTTAAACATTTACATATTATTTTTCAGTTTTAACTTCTGTTCTTTAGTTAGAGTGCTGGACTTACATACAGGAAATTGACAATTATCTAAAATAGTACAGAAATAAAAACTAAGTAACTAGTTATAGTCCAACAGTTGGCAAACACTTATGATACTGCATACTTATTAGCCAAAAGAGGAAACGGCTGCCCACAGAACTATTGAGAATCTGAATTGTAATCTCCTGGGCTAGGATCAGATGTTAGTGCTTTAAAAAAAGCTCTAAGTGTAGATGGTCAGGTTGAGATCTGCTGAAATCAAGTTAAGATTTGATCAGAAGATTCTGACTGCTTTGAACTGATAAATTAGAAAACTCTTAATAATGATCTTAATTTCTTTATTACACTCAATACATTTCTATTGTAGAGAAAAGCTCTCCACCACCACCGTCACTCTTGTGTTCCCACCATCCCCAAATCTCCTAGCCTAACCACTAGGGTAGGTTCTGTATATATTCCAGGGCTTTATATGCAGATATATAACACCACATTGCAGCAACAACTTTTAAGTACCCTAATAGTCACCAAGTATGTATTTAAAGTCATTTAAAGGTTTTAAGGGAAGTTTGAAATACGTTTAGTAACACTTACATGTGGAATCAGAAAAAAAACAAACTCATAGCAACAGTGGAGTGGTGGTTACCAGGGGGTGGGGCGGTGGGGGAAGTGGGGAGGTTTTGCTCAAAGGGTGTGACTTCCAGTTATAAGATTAACAAGTTTGGGGCTCTGATGTACAGCGTGGTGTTTATAGCTATTAATACTTTATCATGTATTTGAATGTTGCTAGAGAATAGATCTTAAAGGTTCTTACCACATAGAAATGGCAACTATGAGGGGATGGAGGTGACAGTGAATATGATGGTGGTAATCATTTTGCAGTTTTATAAATATATTAAATCAACCTGTTGTGTACCTTAAACTTGCACAATGTTAAATGTCAGTTACTGGTATATCTCCGTAAAGCTGAAAAAATAATTTAAAAAAATATTAGTAAGTTTGTAGAATAACTTTCTGACTAGGATTTAAATGTTTAAATAAAAGTAAAAATGTAGAATAAATATAAAATGTTCTATCTGTAATAAAATACTACCCTCCATAATTTCTGTACATAATTGTTTATATACTGAATTATGTAGACTAAAGTTAATTTCTCATTGTTTTTATAAAGTGATATTCATGTTTTATTTAATACTAGTGGCCTGGTGCATGAAATTCGTGCATGGGGCGGGGGGCGCAGAAGGTGTCCCTCAGCCCGGCCTGCACCCTCTCCAATCTGGGACCCCTTGGAGGATGTCCGACTGCAAATGCCCCTGTGGGATCAGGCCTAAACCGGCAGTCGGACATCTCTCTCGCAATCCGGAACCACTGGCTCCTAACTGCTCACCTGCCTGCCTGCCTGATTGCTCCTAACCATTCTGCCTGTTGGCCTGCTCGCCCCCAACTGCCCTCCCCTTGCCAGCCTGATTGCCCCTACATGCCCCCCTCCCCTGCCTGCCTGCTCACCCCCAACTGCCCTACCCTGCTGGCCTGATCGCCTCCAACTGCCCCCCCTGCTGGCCTGCCTCCCCCCAACTACCTCCCCACCCCCGCCGGCCTGATCACCCTTCAACTTCCCTCCCCTTCTGGCCTGATCTACCCTAACTGCTTCTGCCTTGGCCCCACCACCATGGCTTTGTTCGGAAGAATGTTCGGAAGGTCTCCCGGAAGGTCTCCTGGTCTAATTAGCATATTACCCTTTTATTAGTATAGATATACTGAGCTATATTCAAAGATTTTTATTTTTATAGGCCTGTTAGCTCTAAATATGTTTTAAAAGTGGATACTTGCCAATAGCCTTATTCCTACTAACAAAGATAACTTTATTTTTCTTAGCAAGGTCAGCGTTGGACACAGCTGCGCGTTGTAAGTATTTCATCCCAGTAATTTGCAGATGATTTATTCTAGTTTTATTCTTAGGCATAAGAGAATTTATATTCCAACAATGGAGATAGTTCAGTGTGAGCAAAAACTTTTAGAAATTGCTTTCTGAAGTTACAATGATGATATTCGATTGGATAGCCCACTATTCTTGGTATTTACTCATAATGAATATTGTTTTTCATTAATGTTTTTAGCTTCACTATCTTAAGTACAGGAAGTATGTAAAAGAAGAACTAGTTCTTGAGCAAATTATTCAGCAATGCATTAGGCTTTTTAGTTTGTAACCATTGGCTGTGCATGTATGCATTGAAAATGCAAAGTAACAACTCAAACCTACCCCTCTAGCCTGAATTTAAACCATAAACTTAAAAATAATTAGATAACATATATTTACCCTCATCAAGATCATATTATTTGATTCATTTATGTCAATTTTTAGCTTGTTTCCTCAGTGCTTTTGTTTTATTTAGAGGCTCAGGCTCTTTGAAGCCCCCAGAAAAAAAAAAATCCTAGCATGTGTTTTTTGTTTTGTTTTGTTTTACAATATATTTTTATTGATTTCAGAGAGAAAGGGAGAGAGCGAGAGAGAGAGAGAGAGAGAGAGAGCTAGAAACATCAATGATGAGATAGAATCATTGATCCGCTGCCTCCTGCACCCCCCCCCCCCCCGCCCCCCCACCCCACACCGAGGGGATCTAGCTCACAACCCAGGCATGTGCCCTTGGCCAGAATCGAACCTGGAACCCTTTAGTCCGCAGGCTGACATCCTAGCATGTGTTTTAAGATAAGTGTATCTTGGTGATGTAAATTCCCTTGTAGTTTGAGATTGGAAACAAACTGATTATAAAGTCCGTTAACATTGTGTTGTCTTTTTCATGTTTTTTTTCCCAAAGCTACGAAACCTCCCAGATACAAATGTGGGATCTCGAAAGCTTGCCCTGAGAAGCATTTTGCTTTTAAGATGGCAAGTGGAGCAGCCAATGTGGTGGGACCCAAAATCTGCCTGGAGGACAATGTGTGAGTGTCGCCCATTCGGCAGTGCAGACGTGCTGTGAAGCCACAGCACACGGAGCCTGAGGCCGTGGGGCTTATGAAAATGTATTGGGCTTGTGTTTACTAAAGAAAAGTGATTTCCATTTTTATTATGCATTTTTTCCCCATGCCTTTAAGGAATCTTTAAAGTTCTTAAATTTCATATTCGAGAGTGACATATTTATCCAGTTTCGTGGAGAGATGAGGGGTTTCTTGAGTGAATTCTCTAAATCTGTGCAGTTCCATATTAGAGCCATAGACCCATGTAGCTATTTAATTCGGATTCTTCAATCATATGGAAAAGTTAATTCATTTAAATGAATTAAAATTAAAAGCTCGGTTTCTCAGTCACACTGGCCACACCTCAAGTTCTCAGTAGCCACACATGGCCTGTGCCTGCCGACTCGAGCAGCATGGAGGGTATTTGCATGCTGCAACGTCCTATTTCAGCAATATTCAACCTTTTTCATCTCATGGCACACACAAACTGCTAAAATTCTGCAGCATACCAAAAAATATGTTTTGCTGATCTGACCAGAAAAAAATCAAAAATGATTTTGATTCGTTCACACCAGTCAGCTATTGTTGTGTTGGCTGTTGTCATTTTTTACGTGACAACCTAAGGGAAGAGAGGTCAGTGCCCCGACTAAGAAGTCAGGTATTGCGTGTTTTAAAATTCTTGCAGCACACCTGTTGAAAATCGCTGTCCTGTTTGATAGCCGTGCCCTTTCTCATGCACACTGTCTTACAAACCAACACCTTTCATTTTAAGAGTTTAAACGCTGCCTGTTGAAGTGTGAGATAAGCCATTACAACCTCAAGCCCATGCGGCACGGAGCTGCTTGCCACTGAGCTGACTGGTTCCCTGTGTCAGCATGCTCTGCAAAGGATGGTGTTCAGATTTTTCATTCTCCTACCTCATTGTCAACTGCCATTGGTTCAAGTTTCTGCCTCTGAAGTTACAAACCTGTTTTAGTTGGCTGCTTTTGATCTGCTCTGCCTAGAAAATTAGATATATGACCTTATTTGAATTCATATGTCTAACAAATGTGCCATTAATTATGACAATAGTGAGGTGATTTTATAGATAGAGGGGAGGAAACAAGGCTGTTTCTCCCAGCATTTTATGTGTCTTTTCTTTTTAATAGAGAAGCTTTTAAATATTTATCTTAGTCCCTTTTTCAATTAGCTACGGCAGGTCCTATAGCCTCTTACAATGACACTTTCCTTGTAAAATTAAAGGCTTGAGCTCTAGGTGATCTTTAAGGTCCTGACTCATGTGCTTTCCTTTCCCTCATGCTCATGATAACCCATTGCTAATTTGTTGTCTTCTGATTTCTCATTATAATATTCCTGTTTTACTGAATTATGTAAAAAAAAAAAACAAAAAACACTTGGATTTCAGTTTGTAGAGCTTATCTATAATAATAAAAGGGTAATATGCTAATTAGACCAGACGTCATTCCGGACATCTTTCCTGACGAAGCCGGGGCTGGAGGGAAGCCAGCCTGGGTCCCGGGTGCCTGCGGGCGGCCAAAGGGGGGAAGCCTGGGTCCCGGGTGCCAGAGGGAAGCCAGTGCCGGCAGCCGGGGGAAAGAAGGCCTACTCTTGCACAAATTTTCGTGCATCGGGCCTCTAGTATTAAATAATACCCTGCTTATTAACTTAGAATGTTCCATTCCTATCTTACTTTTTTCCTATCTTATTTTGTTTGGCTAGAAAGGCCCCAGGTTTGATTCTAAATAGTAGGAAGAGAGTTCATGCCTCGCTCATTGTAGATTGGCTTTGGAGATCTCCTCTACCCACTTGAAGTAGGTATGTAAGTTTTAATGCAGAGAAGAGATCAAACTCTACTAGCAGATTTTCTCTGTACAGAATAACAGGTCAAAAGGGAAAGAGCATGTGGGCAGTAGAGCTTGGTTCTACAGGGTGGGAATATCAGGTAGAATTTGCTTCAGTTTCTCTAACTGTAAAATTGAGGCAGGCCACCTACTCATCTTCATTCCAGGAATCATCCTGCCATTCCCATGAGAGATTAAATAATTGATGGGATTTTACAGCGAGGCCTGTGCCATGGAATCGGATCCCTGGTAAAGGGCTGGCCAGACATGCCTGGTGGAGACATGCGGGGACTGGTGCTCCTTCCCGTACCTTATGTTTCTAGACTGGTAGTTCTTCCAATAAAAAATGAAGGAAAGAGTCTGCGTTTTCTTAGCTTGATTCATTCACTTCTTCATGAAGTGGTTATTGAGCTTCATTCCTGCTAAACTGGAGCTTGCAGCTGGCGGGTATTTAAGCGGGAAAGGCAAGCACATCTCCAGCTGTGGGGAGTTGCAGGGCGTGCCGGTGGGGGTCAGGTGACTGAGATGAGGTTGGGGTGTCCAACTTCCGATCCGGTGAGTCAGAGGTGTTTAGTCTGAGAACTGAAGGGTAAGAAGGAAGACAGCCAGGTGAAAAGTAGGGGAAGAACATTCTAGACAGAAGGAAGGGCATGCTCAAAGGCCCTAGCATGGGGAAGAGCTGGAGAGATGGGCATAAGAGCCAGGCCAGAAGTGAAGGGGTTTAGAAGTCCGGGGCAGGGCAACTGCCTGGGTTGCTGACTCCATCCCTGTTCGGGGTGCATATGGGAGGCAGCTAATCCATTTTTCGCTCTCGTATCGATGTTGCTCTCTTTCTCTCCCTCTCCCTTCTCTCTCTAAAAAAAATTTTTTTAAAGTATATGATTGTCTAACCACTAAGCTGTACACCTTAAACGAGCAATTTTCAACCCATGTGCTGCATGAATTTTTAAAACATACAATACTGATTGTCAAATTAAAAAGTGACAACAGCTGTCTAGTGTGAATGCCCTGTCTTGAACCATAAATATATAGTTCATGTAATGGAGTTGCGTCTTATTGGTGAGGTTGCTCTTAGGTTTAATGTAAGGTTTAATCTGAGATGTAAAATTTAATCTGACCAAAGCCAATAAATTGACCAAGACAAGCAGGGTAAGAGCGAAATATCGTGTTTATTGGAAGCTCTCTGGTGAGGTCCCGTGGTCTGGGGGTGCAGGCCAGGGGAGCCACACCTGCCTATGCCTGGCAGAGATTTTTTATGCAGCTGTTGGACCAATCAGGTTTATCTGAGGTAGCTTGTGGCGGGTGATTGATGAGCGGGAAGTTGGTGCAGCTGTACCCTGGCCATCTTGAGAAGTCTCCGGTGGTTATTTATTGGCCATCAGCACAACAGGATGCTCTGGTGGGTCCCAGGATGGCAGCTATTGTCCAGCAGGATGTGGCTTGGCAGTTCTGGGTTTTGTTCAACTCAGCGGGTGGGATCAGGAAAGACCCTATTTTCCCAGCCCCAGACCTTACATCCTGACCTCTTTGGTGATATAGGAGGATGACTGTTCTGACTGCTTCGGGCTGGATATGGGCGGAGTTTAAGCGAGGTCAGGATCTGGGGGATCCAGGGGCAACGGGCTGTGAGGGTGTAAGAGGAGCTGGTTGACTGTTATCTGACAGCTTTCCTGCATGCGGGACTGCAAAAATCTAAAAATGCAGGGAGCAGGCATTAGGATTAGGCTGAGTGTTAGTAAGGGGGTGAGTGCAGGGAGTATCCATTGCATCATTTCTCCCTCCCACCATCCCTCAAAGGGGCCTTCCTCCCGTCGGCGTTGCCTCAGTTCCTCCCCCAGTTTACTGAGGACGTCAATGTTTTCTTCGACTAGCCCTGTTTCGTTGATGTAGTAGCAGCATTCCTCTCGCAGGAACAGGCAAGCGCCACCCTTGTCTGCCGTAAGCAGGTCGAGGGCTCGCCTGTTTGCAGGGCGACTCTGGCCACTGATGTTATTTGGCGTTGCAGGGAGGCTAGAGAGGCAGCGGAAGCTTCTAGGGCTATCTGCAGTTTTCCCTCCAGCTCCCGAGAGGAGACGCTGTAACTTAGAGCACTGCCACCCAGGCCCCCTGCTGCCAGAGAGGAGGCCAGGGAGAGACCGACCACTATGGGGAGAAAGATAGTGCGTTTTAAGCGGGAGGGTGCTGGTAAGTTTTTGTAGGAACTCCCCTTGTCCATACATGGTTAACTGGGGGACCAGGGAAGCTGGGTAGCAGACCTGTGTCGAAGGTGATATAGCCTTTGTTAGGGTACCGTTACACCAGAAGAACCCTCCGGGAGGTGCCTGGATGGTCATGTTGATGTGAACTGTGATGTTGCAGGAAGCCAGGTTCAGCTGGGATGAATAGCAGACCCGTGGGAAATCTGCTCCCGTGTACAGAGGTACTTCTGTAAGATTTTGAGGCTGCGGGGATGTAGGGCTCGAGAGGTTAAAGGGGGTGGATAGGGGGACCGCTGTTAGCGGAGGGCGTCCGAGGGCAGCACACAGAAAGCAGTTGGTGGCATTTCCTATTGATGTGCCATTTAGGAGTGTTACTCCTGCCCTAATGACCGTCAGCCAGGAGAAAGGGTGAGCCTGAGAGAGGTAGGTATTGCAGTGAAAGTGGGAGGAAATGTTAGAATGCGCTGTTATCCAAGGGAAAAGAGAAAGGGACGAAGCAGTGGAAGCCAGGGACCTGGATATGAGGCTGGAGAAAAGGCAGGAGAGGGAGGGAGCAGGTCGCGCAGCCTGTTCCCAGGCCTCTCCGCTTGGATTTTAAAACGGCCACATTTTTCCTTTGGGAAGGGTGGAGGGGTATGGGGAGAGAGGACGCTGAGGTCAGAGTAGTTCTCAGTTCAGAGGAGGGGACAATTGTGGAGGCGATAAGGAGATAAGGCGTTCACAGGAAGCTGAGCTAGGCGACTGTGGTCTGGAACAACAGGGCCCCATAACGGGACGCATGGCAGCGCTGGATGGGCACCCAGGCAGAACCAGAAAAACAGTGAATGAGGGAATTTAGTAAGATGGAGTGTAGAGTGAGGTGTCTAATGGCTGTGAGACTGATCCGTCAACCCCTATAATAGAGACTGAGGCGTGGCCAAGGAATGAATTCAGGGAGGGCAGAATAAGTGGCCCTAATGTTAATTAAAAAGGAGATAAGGCTTACCTGCCACCACAGTCCTTACCCGAGGCTCTGTCCTGGTGGTGTAAGTCTTTGGGGCCCTGTCGGGGCGTGGGCAGCTTCTTCGGTGGCCAGTCCCAGGAGGTCTGGGAGCTCCAAACCGGATCCAGAGGGCGGCCATGCTGGACTGGCTGAGGCCTGACCTGGAGGGCCAGACTACAGTCCAATTTCCAGTGGCCTTTCCTTCCGCACCTTGGGCAGGGCCCAGGCGGGGGTCTCGGGGTTGAGCAGGACTTGGCTCAGTGTCTTTCCTTGCTGCTTTTGAGGCATGGGCCCGGAGCCGGCTTAGCCCCTGACTTACCCGTGGTTGGAGGACCGGCACTTCGTTTGGGGTTCATGAGAGCGGTGGCTAGGAGCTGGAAGGCCTCCTAATGGGCCTCAGCCTTGGCCTGATCTCATCTTTGATTTTGGATTTGGGTCTTCTCATCTCTCTTATTAAAGGCCTTAGGTCAGGTTAACGAGGTCTTTTTGAGGGGTTTATGGAAGTTTACAGCAAAGGTGGTCAGGTCAGTGGAAAAGAACCTGAGATGCCTCTCAATCTGTGAGGCTGGACGTAGAGGCTGGGGGCACAGATTCAGACTATGCCCTCAGTCCCCGCTGCTCCCTCAGGGGTAGAATGGGCGGGGGAACAGAAGAGGCTGCCGAGGAAGGCAGTCGTTGGGTGGCCTGAGAATGCATGTCAGATAGGAAAGGCTGGTTTCAGTTGTAAGGGTCGGGGGCAGAGTTTCCAGCTCCCGTGGTGGCAGTGGCGGCAGCCGGAAGGCTGGATCAGTAGTAAAGGGCCCAGAAGGCATGGCTGGAAGAGGGTCGGGCAGGGAGGAGGAGAAGCGGGAGCATAGGGAGGGTTATTCCTCGCAGACCGGAGTGGGGAGTAGAGTGCTGCGGGAGTGGGGAACGGCGTAGGGACGGGTGGAGGTGCTGGGACTCGGGGTGTTGCTAGTGCTGAGTCCTCTGGGGACCAGTCGCCCGCGGGTCGCTGATCTGGAGCCTGTGGAGTGGAAGCTTTCGGGTCTGTTAGCGAGGAGAATTTGGGTGGGAGAGCAGGTCATACAGAGCTGGGGGCGAGAGCGGAGGTACTAAAGGGCCTGAACATAAGGGATTTCAGGCTATTTACCTGTTTGTTGGCAAAAATTGGTTAGGTCAGTTAAGATTCTGAAATCAAAGTGCCGTCTGGGGGCCAGACGGAGCCATTGTCCAGAGCATAGCGAGGCCATATTTCGGTGGCCAATCGAATGAGGCGTCGCTTTCTCTGTTCAGTCTGATCATACCCTAATTCGCGCCAATTGGAGAGAACGCACCCTAAGGGTGTTTTGGAGCCCAGCTTGGAGGAATTGCTGCCCATACTGATTCAGGTCTCCGTCGGATAGGTCTCTCAAGCAGGCGTCCCTGATTGGGAGAGAACTCCGAATACAGAGACAGGGGACAGCCCGTCTCGGGCATCCCCACCGGAGAGGCAAGTCCAGGAAAGATATCCCTGGGATACCTCACAGGAGGGCTCCCTGGCGCGGCCGCAACACCAGACAGGGGTCCCTAGGAACGCTGAATAGAACGGGCTGAAGCTTACCTCACTGCCAGGCAGAACTGAGATCGCTGGTAGAGCCTTTAGTTGGAGAGGCTGAGCCTCAGGGGGCCCCTGGGACCTCCTGCAGCTTCCGATTCCATCAGAGTGTCAGGTTCTGGTTCTCAGAGGAGACCCGGCCCAGTGGCACGAAGGTCTCCCGGGTTTCGGGACCAAGATGTTAGGGTTAATGTAAGGTTTAATCTGACCAAAGCCAATAAATTGACCAAGACAAGCAGGGTAAGAGCGAAATATCACGTTTATTGGAAGCTCTCAGGTGAGGTCCCACAGTTTGGGGGGTGCAGGCCAGGGGAGTCACACCCGCCTATGCCTGGCAGAGATTTTTATGCTGCTGTTGGACCAATGAGGTTTATCTGAGGTAGCTTGTGGCGGGTGATTGATGAGCGGGAAGTTGGTGCAGCTGCACCCTGGCCATCTTGAGAAGTCTCCGGTGGTTATTTATTGGCCATCAGCACAACAGGATGCTCTGGTGGGTCCCAGGATGGCAGCTATTGTCCAGTAAGATGTGGCTTGGCAGTTCTGGGTTGTTTTGTCCAACTCAGTGGGTGGGATCAGGAAAGACCCTATTTTCCCAGCCCCAGACCTTAGAGTTGCATAATAAGATTGCATCTGATTGGTTAGTTCTTGGCATCAGAAATCCTTATATACAAGTGTGGGCACCTGATTTTTTAAAGTCACTTTGGAGCAAAAAGGATAGGTAATTACTGTTACTATTATTTCTGTAAATCCATTAAAATTATACTTACTTCTTTTTTGTCACATTGGCACAGAATATATTTTTTGGTATGCCGCAGCATTTTAGTAATTAGTTTATGTGTGGAGATGGAAAAGGTTGAAAATTGCTCCCTTAAACCAATACAAAATTTAAAAAACATAAAAAGGAAAAAAAAATAGAGCCAGGCCAGCAGGAACTTGTCGGCCATGCAGGTAAGGATTGAGATATTTTCCTAAGTGCTTTGAGAAGTTGTTGATGGTTTGCAAACTCTGACATGTCACGAGTTCATTTTTGTTGAAAACAGTGCTGTGGCTGCTGCATACCGTGGTGAGAGCAGGGAGGTGGGACGGCCAGGCCAAGGGCTGCCCCAGCTGTTTGACACAGGCTTTGCACGTACACGCACTAAAATATGTCAGTAGACGCTAAAGATACGGAAGTGGGCATTGTAATACTTTCCTACATGTGTTCGAGTGCCTGCCACTCACGCTGGAGCCTGTTAGTCCAGATGAGTGCTTCTCAGCGAGGGTGACTTTTCTCCCCAGGGGACATTTGTCAAGGTCTGGCAGCTTTGGGGTTGGCACAGCCGTGGAGGTGCCACTTGGAGGAAGGGGCCAGGGACGCTCGCTCTTAAACATCCTACATTGCGCAGGACTAGCCCCTCCACATGAAACATCAGGTCCATGATATCATAGACGGAGTTTGAGAAATCCTAATGCGGACCCAGGTTAAGAGTTGCAATTAGGTTCCTGTGTCATGGCTTTAAGGATAAGTAGATGCAGTTGAGATATATGTTATGGAGATTAAGATGGATTTCATTAGTTAGAAACACAAAATCCTGGGTATAAACATAAGGTGTCTCACAACAAAATTGGAGCTTTTTTAACTTTTGCATTTAGAGAACCCATGGAATTTACTTACATTCAAGATAAAGCTTTTATTGCAGACATATACTCATTTGATTTTAGTTTATGTGAAGTTTATATTAGGAATAATACTTCACTTATTTTTATATAATCTTCATATTTGGTATAGCAATATATAGTAGACTGTTTTGAGGGATTGTTATTTTTTCCATCAAGGGGTCAGATAGTATTTTTGTTTTTGAGGGCCAAGAAGTAAAGAATAATTATTTGAAATACAACCATTTAAAAATATAAAAAACATTTTAAGTTCATGGGGAGTAAAATAAAACAAAACAAAAAAATCCAGCAGGTGGCTAGATTTGTACCATGAGCTGTATGTAGTTAAACCCAGATCTAAACTGATCATTTTAAGTAGTAGCTAGAATATATAGTAGGTATTTGAATCAAAGCAATATTAGATGATGTAGACTCTATATGGCCATATGATCATTTACTTTTGCTTAGAGATATGGAGTGGTAGGGGAGTGGGGAACCTTCATATTCATGGAGGATAAAAGAAAATTTCAACTTGGGTTAATACGAGTGAGGACTAACATTCATTTAAAATCTTCAGTTGTAGGTTTCCTGAGTGAATTAGTTTTCAAAAATTGGTGAGCTGCTGCCCTCTTGTGGGAAGCTCTTGTCATAGCGCTTCCCTGTTGCCTTTACTTCTTAGCTCTGACAGACACAGCACCATACTCTGAGATGATCTCTGCTTGGAGAAGACACTGACAGTTACTAACGTAACAAGTTAATCACAACTGTTGCCTATTAATATTCATAATAGATTTTACTTATACATTTCTGAAAGGAACAGAGCAAATGCATTTTGAAACTTACCTTCTCAAATAATTTCCAGAGTGAATGCACCATTTTACATTCCCACCAGCACATATGAGAGACACAATTTCTTTGTATTTTGCCAGCATTTGGTGTGTCACTTTTGAATTTTATTTTAGCTGTCCTAATGGGTATGTCGTGTGACATCTCAATTAATTTTCTATTCCTTATGGCTAATAATGTTGAACATCTTTTGTGGGGTTTTTTGTGTTTTTTTGTGTTTTTTTTTTTTTTTTGCCATCTGAATATCCTCTTCAGTTAAATATCTATTCATGTCTGTTTTCCATTTTGTTTGGGTTTTTTTTTTTTTTGCTGCTGAGTTTTGAGGGATAGAACTGCACTCATTCATCATTTGCAACCATAGGTTAACCACAGATAGAACATCTATGAAAATCAGTTAGCACATTCAGTGAGAATCAATTGGCTATGTGGAATTTACTAAGTAATTAGAGATTTTATTATTTGTGAAATTATGCACCACACATACTTTATATCAGTAAAATTTACAACAACTTTATACACCTATTATGTATGTATAGAAGTATAAATAGCTACACACATGAGAGTGAGTGTGTGTGTGTTCATATTGTATATTCCTCTTCACCCCCAACCTCAAACTGGTTGTTAAATGGTGAACAGCACACCACTGGGAGTATTACTCTTACCTTTAATTTTAAACCTAAAATTGCCCACGATTTAGTTTAATAACCTAATTGAACAAACCGAACTGACAACAAGCAGACTTTTCACTAGTGCCTTCCATGTCACGACATCATTGTTTGTATGTGAGATGCCCATGGGTGCAGTTTCCTCGGATGTGACCATAAATGACTGGTTAGATGCAGTCTTTATATGCACACAGTTTTACTTCTGGGCATAGAGAAACTTTACCCTGATAATCACTAGGAGCATGCTCACGGTTAGGTGACACACTCATGGAAGAGTGCTCCCCACTCTTCTTGCTCTCAGATTGTGAAAGATTTGGGGAGCATCTCACTTCTATGTTCACGTCACATTTGTTGCAGAAAGTGCAAAAGAATGGTGTGGAATACGTGCATGATGTCCACGTGTTGTCAGGATTTTCTAACGGTATTTCATAATCTGATGCAGAGAGCAAGAAATAGTCTAGCCTTTTGCTATAATACTTGTTTATGTAGATTTTTATTTGTGAAATCTTATTTAAGGACAATGCTATAAAGGTGGACTGTTTCCTCTGACTTAATCTCCTCTGCATGACTAAACACTTGTACATGTATAATATCCCCAATCCCTTTTTTTTGCATAATTTTATTTTTTGATATATGTTTGTACACTATATAATTCCAAATTTGTCTTGACTTTTTTCCCTTCAGTTTAATGAGTGGTGTTAAGAATAATGTTGGAAGAGGGATCAATGTTGCCCTGGTAAATGGTAAGAATCACTACTTTAGCTTTTGGATGTATTCAGTGGGTGTTCACATGCTCCACAGAAAATCTGTTCTAATATCAAGGGATCGGGTTAGAAAGTGCCACTCTTGACACCAAAGCCCCACCCCCTTCCTACTGCCCCTGAACAAATGCAGCTGTCGGTGGGCACTTCGTGTTTGAGGGTGTGGGACACGCTATCTTGGAAGCAGCCAGCTTCTGTGGCAGCCTGTGCAGCTTCTCGTGGGAGTGACAGGACACACCCAACCTAGCGTTAAACCGGTGAAGTCTTACTGCAAATGTTGGAATCCTAACAGAAGAAGGTAGATTGACATGAATGAGAGAGTGTAAAAGACAAAGGGTGATGGATATTGGATGAGGTTGGGCAGAATGAAGAGTAAGAAGTAATTATAATTTTCTAATATTTGTCCACACTCTTCTGGCAAATTCACTAGAGTAAATAAGTTTATTGAATCTTGAACATATTGAGTGTTCTTACAAAGTCAAATCTGAAAACATAAATCCATGAAGTGAGGCCGACTGCATGCTGGTCTTCTGTGTCTGGCATCATAGAAGCCCCGTGAAGCTGTGTAGGGGGATTAAAACCAGCCACCCTGCCCGGGCCATCGTGCCGGAAAATATTTTTACTTCCTTCACAACAAGAGCTACATTTTTGTGTTCCTACCTTCTTCAGTTTCTTAGGTAAAAGGTTCCATACCTATTTGTCTATTTAATTGTTAGTAAAAAATAGATTTTAAAACGGAAATAAATGTACATTTTATAAAAAGATGTTTAACTTGGAATTGGAATCCTCTGCATTCTGTTGTGAATTTCTGTGTGCTGCTACTTACAAGACTATTGAGAAAGTCCTATCCAAAGTTACCCTTTAGAAATATAGTTCAGATTTTAAGTCTTTCTCAAAATAATTTATATCAGTCATTGACTAAGAATGCGTGTTTTATACAGTAGAGTATATTTCAGTTGCATAATTTAATATGAATTCAATCTCTTTTAGGAAAAACAGGAGAAGTATTAGACACTAAATATTTTGACATGTGGGGAGGAGGTAAGTTTGAATGACAAGTAACCGTTCTGTTGCTAGCACTGCCTTCTTTTTTCTTTTAATCCTCACGCAAAGATTTTTCCATTTACGTTGATTTTTAGAGAGAGTAGAAGGGAGTGAGGGAGGAGGAGAGAGAAACATCAATGTGAGAGAGACACATTGATCAATTGCCTCCTGTACACACCCCAAATGGGGCAGGGGATCAAACCCTCAACCTAGGTATGTGCCCTTGACTGGGAATCAAGCCCAAGACCCTTCAGTGTGCGGGCCAACCCTCTAACCATTAAGCAACACTGGCCAGGGCTAGCGCTGCCTTCTTAATCGCCTCAATATAATGTAGCCCATTAATGAGAGCATAATGGCACCATTTAAAAAAATTCTCACCCGAAGATGTGTTTCCACTGGTTTTTAGAGGAAGGGAGGGAGGGAGAGGGAAACTGATGTGAGAGAGGAACATTGATTGGTTCCCATACATGACTCAACTGGGGATCAAGCCGCAACCTTGGTATGTGCCCTGACCAGGAATCCAACCCACAACCCTTTGGCGCACAGGATGGTGCTCCAACCAACTGAACTGGCCAGGGCCATAATGGCACCATTTTTGTGTTCATTTTGTTTCGCTTTCTTTTCACTAAATATCCAGTTATCAGTCATATTGTAAATTGTTTTGTGGCTTTCTTTTTTAATATAAAAAATTGTTTGTGGTGTGTAGTTAAGAAAAATCACATAAATAGAGATTTAAAGCATCTGAGTTCTATTTCTGCAGGACAGCTCATTCAAAGCTTTGGGCTCCTTTACGTTTCTGTCTGAAATTGTAAAAAAGAGTAAGTAGTCCTGACCGGTTTGGCTCAGTGGATAGAGCATCGGCTTGCGGACTGAAGGGTCCCAGGTTCGATTCTGGTCAAGGGCATGTACCTTGGTTGTGGGCACATCCCCAGTAGGGGGTGTGCAGGAGGCAGCTGATGGATGTTTCTCTCTCATTGATGTTTCTAACTCTCTATCTCTCTCCCTTCCTCTCTGTAAAAAAATCAGTAAAATATATTTTTTTAAAAGTAGCTCGCTGAGTGCCAGTTCAGATAAAACCAGACAAACAGTAATTATTAAAAAAAAAAAAAGAGTAAGTAATTTGAAGATGGCCATAACAAAGCATTTTGAACTGACTGAATTGATTTTCTTTACATATGATTTTTTGTCTCAAAAATAAACCGTAACCAGGATTATTATTAAAGTAGATAGGTATCTGAGAGAGGGAATAGAATTTTCTTTTTAGTTCACAGGCCAGACACCTTTTGTATTAGGAAGTCCCTTGAAGAGCAGGTGGCAGTCGCTCACCAGCACGCAGAGACAAGGAGCTGGCATCGTGGTGCAGGGTGCTCCCCTGCCCCCAAAGAAGAGATTTCTTCCTCAGCTTTGAAGCAAGACCCCACTGCCTTATCTTTTGCGGCTTCTCTAAGCTGTTGGTGTGGGAAATTTACCAGCTCGAGGCCGCTCTTCTGCACCCCCCCATCTATCCCCTAACATATGGCCAGGAAGCCAGCAGAGTTTTTAGGCAGTTCAGCTTTCCTAATATTTCTTTAGCTTTAACAAGAGGCCACATATTATTTGTTTTTAAATGAGATTAGGAGAACTTTTCATAGCTGTGAAGACTGTGTAAACCTAAAACGCTACCGTCCATGTTAGATTCTAAAGCATCATTGTTCTTATCATGAATTATTACATAGGAACACGCTAGCAAAATGTGACCGGAAGCTCCGGTCTGTCATCACAGGTAGATTCATCACTGCTGAAAATACGCCTCTAGTTAAGAAATAGTTGCAGCTTGCTGCCATTTTTGCATTTAAGTAGAAATGATTTGTTAGCTGCTCTACATATTTTCGGAATCAAGACTGCTATTATAAAATGCAATCAGCTAGAGAAAACCTTAGGAGTCTTTGCTATGGAAAGAAACTGAGTAAATTTAAAGTAACCCAGCCTATATTCTTCCCATTAGTTTATGCTAAGTAGATATGCTCAGAAGATCCCTTAAATCGGTGTGTGTGTGTGTGTGTGTGTGTGTGTGTGTGTGTATAAACATTTGTATAATATTTTGAAGTTACAGACCCTTTTGTGAATTGAATAAAACGTGTGTATCCTCTTTTTAGAAAAGTAGCCAGACAAACACATTTACATAGATGGAGGGAGTTCATGAGCCTTTCTCATGCTCCCTGACTTTCTTACTTCAAATCATAAGTAATAACCTTACAGTGGTTTTTTCATTTAGCCCCTGGAATATCTGTGCAAAGACATTTAGGAGGAATCAGGATTGGACATTTTAAGTTGATGGTGGAACAAACTTAATGTTAAGTTTAGGAACAAACTTAATTCTTTAACATGTTTGTAAGATTTATCTTTCTTTTGGTTACTTTACATTAGAACTTATTAATTTACAAATTTAATATTTTGTTATTAACTTTACAGATTATCATAATGGTTACTCGGTCATTGAAAAAACCCTTCAATCTTTTCTTTTTCTTCAGATGTGGCCCCATTTATTGAGTTTCTGAAGTCCATACAAGATGGAACAATCGTCTTAATGGGAACGTATGATGATGGAGCAACCAAGTATGTAAACTTCAAAAGCTGAACAATTTTTTCAGCTATATTTTATAGTAATACATTTTTATTGAAAAAATTTCTAGATTAGAATAGAGTTCCAGATAAATACTATTAACCTTTTTTTAAAGTTGTTTCCTTCTATCTTTCTGTGTATTCATTATGCATATGGTATTGTGAAAGAAGAATCACATTATACATAAAGTTTGTTCTCTTTTATGTTATTTTTTAACAACTTTAAGTTTTCCCTTTTATCAACATTCTTTGATAGAATTTTCATGATTCATCCACAGTTTTTTTTTAAGTCTTACTTTTCTGAATAGACGTACATGTCCACTCCTTTTCACCAGTTGTTCATTATTACACCCGATGAACATCAGCCCTGTTCCCCTCCTGATAATAATACCTGTAGCCGTGCCTAAGAGGAGGCCAGGTGCTGTTTACTCTGTAGCCGCTCTTTATTGGTGGTCATTCATCAAATGCACCGAAAGCAGCCTCAGGCCAGGGTTCAACCTGTGGGTGAAAGTATGACATCTTTGCATTTGGTCAACTTCTGTGCATTTAGTGAATTCAAGTTGTATGTGTTTTCAGTTTGGGGCACGTGAATTTACATATAGAGTATTTCCCTCTTTCAAACACTGGGGAAATAAATTATAAGCATCATGTTCTTTATATGGAAATGGACAAACAATCCTTACAAAGGGCCGTCTACATCATAAATATAACACGATGTAACCACTTATCTTGGCAGATGTCTGAACGTTTGAAGTGAGTCATGAGTTGTGGTATACCCTGTCTTATGTGGGATGAGAAGCTCTTTTGTGCTATGGCTTTTCCTTACGTAAGGCTGCTGGGTTTCACCTCCTAAGGGATGGTCTGTTCTGCTTATCCTCAAGAGTCCAGAAGATAAAGTGGCTGTGCTGCTCTCTCCAGGATAGGGAGTTGGTATGTGTGCTGATTAGGGAAACTTCTCTACAGTGGTTTCTTTGGATCCCAGGGGCTATCATACGTAATGAGCTCCGGGCTGTGCTCTGAGCTTCAGCAGAATAACGGACTGGTCCCCATCACAGCACTTCCCAAGGTGTATTCCGTGGAACCCCAGTCCTTTAAACTGATAATGATCCAATAAGTTTGGGGATCACACCTGGTATTGTGTACTTTTTATCGGTCTACAATAAAGGGCTCTGAAGTGCTGCCCTACAGAAACCTCTTTACTGATAACTGGGATGTTTATCCCAGTGTTACTTGATTTTAACCAGGAAACACATTTCAGAAAAACAAAACAGTAAAAAACACACACGCCAAGTTTTCCAAGAAAACTTACACTTTAGGGAACTCAGTTCTCAAATGATGCCGAATTTCTACCTCATTCCCCTGTAAAACAAGTTGTTTTTTGTGTGTCTGATAAGGAATAAACGTTTGAGCGAGCAAGTTAAATGTGGTTGTCGTACGTCTCCTTTTGGAGAGAACACCATGGCAGGTTAGCATCATGCCTAACTTGATGGCGTATTTGAAGTCAGGGTTCTTTAAGGCCAGGTTCCCTTGGAGCTTCTCAGTGAATTCCTCTGCTGAACTCACTCCTCAGGGCATCAGTACCCTCGTCATTCCTCTATTTGAAATAAAACATGAAAACTGTTCTTGAGTAAATGTTATGTTCTCAGCGTTGCTTCCCTCTAAATTCTGCCTGATGGTCCTTTGCTTGAATAAGTGGAACAACAAAACAATAAATATGTTCCCCCGAATCATTTGCTACTTCAAGTATTTGAAGCTCAACGGCATTTCTCCTAGTTTTCCTTTTTCTAGGCTCAGTAGGAAGGCTCTTTAACCTTTTATCATGTTGAGCTTCTAGGTCCTTTTCCCCTCCTGGCTGCCTTTCTGGGGCCTTCTCTGGTTGATTGTCTTAAACTGAGTGCCCAGATGGAGCGGTGCATTCCGGATGTGGTCTGGCCCGTCCAGGCTGCAGTGCAGATGCTAGCTTGCCATGCTGCGGAGATCGCATTTCTTTGAATATTCATGCAGACTCCTATTAGTTTTCTTTAAACACTCGCATCACATTTTTGGCTCATGAGTTTTGGTCAAGTTAAATTCTCAGATCTTTTCATTTCATCTTAGACTTTTGTGTTTTAACCACTGCCATGTCAGGTCTTTCCCGTCAGAACTTGATTTTATTTCATCTAAATGCAGGACTTTATATTCGTGTATCCTCGTTAAGTTTAACTTTGCTCATTTGGGCCCAGTTGGCTTTGATTCTGACATTTGTCCTATGAGGTTTCCGTGATCCAGGCTTTGCATCCTCTCCAAAGGGGTTCTTATGTCTAAATCGAAGTCACTGATAAAAATGTTTACCCAGGGGCCTCCTGCGAGGGGTGTGTCCATTAATCAAGTGCAGAAACTGCTTTTCGAGCTGCCAAGGGGCCCTAATAGCCATATCATCCAGCTGCTGTTTTAATCTTAACTTGAAAATCTCAAATTATTCATGTAAGATCCTCATCTCTCAGCAAAAGCAAGTAACAAGTTCCTTTTTTTCTTTTTTAATAAGAATAGCCTGTTATATTCTATTTAATTCTATCCAGGAAAATGGCAGTGGTTGAATATGCCAGTTTTATTTAACCTTTGAACTCTATACATTTTCAACACATCTTTAGTTGAATTAGGCAAAAGGCACAATGTCAGTGAACTACTTCACTTAGAAACATCCATAAACTGGCACTGCTCTCTCAGTGGAAATCAGCTGTTTTCTGAGACTTACCAGGTGCCCCCTTGAAATTCACTGAACTGTGCTGACTGCAATGCCCTGTTCTACTGCCCGAAACCTCTTCAAAAGCTGCAGTAGCTGAGATCGCTGTGACTTGGCTATTTATTCCTCCCTCTGTTATGGGTGGGGTGTTCCCTGCGTGCCCCCCTGTTGCTGGTGGAAGTGGGATTTTTGGAGTGTCACAGGGACAAGAATTTCCCAAGGCCTCCATGGGACCATGAGGTATCGTGAAACGCTTTATTGATGAAGTAACATTAAGGGAGTCCTCCACCTCCCCTCTCCCCGCCAACACCCCAGGCTCCATCTCCCTCCATCCTGCCATGGAAAAAGTCCCATTTTGTCTTCAGCACCAGAATCAAATCCACTGCCCAGAGTTTCTGCTCCATATTAAGGTCCAGTCCAGGCCAGCATCTGGCTGGGTTAGCTTGTGCTCCCAGCTTCAGACCATTGCATGTGGGGTTCCACACGGCCCTGAGCCATGCAGGTTCTCGGGCCACATGGCGGGCTAGCAGGTCACAGAACAAGCGAGTGCAAGGAAGCAGGAGTGAAGCAAGGGGAACGGAAGAGAGAATTCCTTGGGAATTTTAGCTAGGAGCTTCTCCAGTGAGCCCTGCAGGGTTTCGAGCGCCTGCAGTGGCTCCACCCCTCTGGCAAGTATCTTTGTTCCCAGGTGAGACTGACAGTCAAGCATGTCATCTGTCATCCGACGTCACTGTGCGTGTGTCCGTTTCCCTCCCCCTAGTGGCCTGCGGGGAACGGCCTGTGGTTCCTGGGAGTGTGAGGTTGCAGCTCCTGGTGAAGCTGCCCAGGTGACCATGCTTACCATGTCTGGCCTCCCCTTTGCTCCTTCCCTATCATTGCTGTTAGCCAGCTGGTTACGACAGTAACACTTCCTTCCCACGACCCCTTCTCTTCTGTTTTTTAACGCTTACATGATCTTACAATCCTTTTAAGAGTTTTGCTACGAATTGGAATTGGTCTTATTGGACCACTGTTTTAAAATTCTTGCCTTTTTTAAAAATTGGAATATTGCACTTTCAATGTCTCAGCAACTCTATTTTCCACGATGCTTCTAAAGTAACTGACGCTGCATGGAAGATTGCATTAACAAGTTCCTTTAGAATTAAGTGTGTGGTGTGGGTGGGCCTAGAGATTTAAATTTACTTTAAAGCATTTATGTGGGCAATCTGGAGCCCCTGTCCCCTTTTCATGTCCATCACAGAGCATTTGCCTCCTTGGAAAAGACAATCATGCTTTGATCTCAATATATCATTCTTGTGAAATGGTGGGTCACGTCATTATTCACACTTAGAAGCAGGAGTTCTTTCTGTGGCTCTGAGAGTTTTATGAGTCTCCGTGCATCCCAAGCACTATAGTTCTTCCTGGTAGGAGCCATAAAGTTGTCATTAGCAATGGGATTTACCCTCTGTTTTTGCACTTTTTTTTAAGTTTGAGCCCATCACAGAACACGAAATTGTACCACTAATTTAGAAACTATCCTCTCTTTTTTCTGAGATTAATAGCAAATTACAGAGTGAAATTTATTGGAGTTTTTGTTTGTTTTTAAAGAGTCATAGTCTCTTATAAGAGTTTCTAATCTGAACCTCTTATAATATGCTCTCTTTAAAGTCTTGGTGACATGGTCTCTTATGCCTAGAGTTTCTTAGCCTTCATTCTCCTGAGGTAACATGGTCATTTTCTTCCTACTTCCTGACACTTCTGCTTCCCGATGGTCCTTTCCCACTAGTCTGATTGAGCCCAGAATATCAGTTCTCCTTGCTTTCTGTACCGCTCGCGAAGGGCGCTGGCGTGGCTAGATGGCGTGACTGGGGGACGTGGGTGTCTGCCTTTCCCTGCAGGCAGAGACCAGGTGGAGCCCACGCCCCTCCCCGCTTCCCGGCCTCTCTTTCTGCTCCGCTGTGCAACTTGAGAATCTTTCCTAGAACACCTGTGTGTCCACCGTACAGTTTATTAAAGGAGAATGTTCTGTTCCTTTCAAAGAAAATTCTTAACTAAAATAATTTATTTCATATAAAAATTTTAACAACTGAGCTAGTTAAGACCATAGGCAAAGATTAAAATACATGGAACAGACTCATGGTGCTCCAGTATAGAATGAAAAGCTCTTCTGAGTTCCATGCTGTGTAGCGTTATACTAGTTACTCTGCCTTTTAAAAAATGGGACGTTTCGACACCCATGTATATTCATCTAGTGCTTAAGATATTGGCTATGTTGCATGGTTATAAACTTTTTTTTTTTGTTAATCCTCACCTGAGGATATTTTTCCATTGATCTTTTTTTTTAGAGAGAATGGAAGAGAGAGGGAAAGACAGAGAGAAACATCAATGTGAGAGAAACACATCGATTGGTTGCCTCCTGCACACACCCCGACCAGGGCCCCGGTAGGAGCCTGCAACCAAGGCACGTGCCCTTGACTGGAATCGAACCCGGGAGGGACCCTTTGGTCCAAAGGCCGACGCTCTATCCACTGAGCCAAACCGGTTAGGACATAAAATGCTTTTTGAAGTACGAAATTCTCTTTTATCTAGTTAAGTAGAAAATATTTAAAAAAGAATAATAAAATCCCCCACTCGCTACATGGGCAGATCGGAAAACTTTAGAAGTTATTAAGAGAATTACCTTGTTATAAAACTAGCTGATAGACGTGGATAGGGCCTGTGGCAACGATGCCAAGGACAACCCCCAGTTTGCTGATTGGTTAGGAGGACTGACAGGGCCCAGCGTAGAGACCGCACCTGTGGCTGCAGTTTGTTACAGCAAAAGGACACCAAGCTGAGTCAGCACAGGGTGGTGCGTGGCACAGAGTCTGCAGGGAACCGGGCACATGTTTCCGAGAGCCCTCTCCCCGGGGAGGCACACAGGACATGCCTAATTCCTCTGGGAACAAAGTATAATAACCTTGAAATTCTGTCCACTGGGGAAGCTTGATGGAGACTCCATGCCCAGGATTCTTGTTGGGAGCTGGTCATGTAGGCACCCCAAAATCCCAGACTTCCGGAGAGAAAGTGGGTGTTAATCGTACACTGCATTTTTTTTTTTCTTTACAGTTTAAGCACTGCAAACCATTCGCATCGATTCTGGGAATGGTGGGAGCCCTGGCAAAATTCAGGTTTCCAGTTGCCAGCTCCTGTCTTGCCAACTCAGGCCTGTTCTTTTAACCCCTTTCTGCATAGGGCCCAGGGGTGCCCTCAGGGGGAAAGCAAGGAGAGAGAGAGCCCAGTCAACATGTAAAGCTTAATTTCAAGCTGCTTCTAGATCTCTGGCTAAATTGGCTTAGTTTATTTCTACAGATCAAAATGATCACTTCTGGAAATACCAATGGCTGCCCTTCAGTGTATTTCTTAGCTGATATAAAATTCTTAGCTAAGAAAGATTTCATATACTTTTTGCAGGGGGCCAGGCCTGCATTTGGACAATCACTGACTTTGCAGGCAGTTTGTGTGTGCATAGCAATCCCTCATCATCTGTGAATTAACATTCCTGTGAGGCGCCCGTCTGACATTCTCTGAGATGGAACTGAGGCCTCGCAGTGAGCCTGCTGCCCCGCCTCTGCATCCAGTACTGTTTGTTCCTGTTACGGCCGCAGAGCTCACCTCTTAGTGCTGATGTTGCAAGTAAAATGTTCTAAGAGAGTAGGTGGATGGTAGAAGCATTGGATTAACAAATGGAATTGGACAGTGTTCCCAGATCTAAGACATGCTAGCACTGTTTGAAAATAAGAAAACGGTTCAGGCAGTACTTCCAGGGAGTGTCCCTCTAAATCAAAAGTTTCTTACCAAGTCAGCTGACAAATAAATGATAGCTCACTTGTCAGTCCGGATGGGCACAGGAAACACGCTACAGACAGACTTTGGGGAGCAAGCCAGGCGCACCTACACCGGTCCTATGGGAAGGCCGGGACTCCCTGGTTCTTTGGCACAGCCATTTCATTTATTTTGATTTCACTCGGTTACAGATGCATCACTTTATATAGATTAGAGTCTGAAAGGCTCAATATTCCGGGACAACAACTGATTTTGTCACTGATTCTGATGAACTTCCTCAGGAGGACAGCAGGGCCAGGCTGTGGTTAAATAGCCGCAACCCCCTGGCGTGCTTTGCCTAAACTGTGGAAGTCTAATAATATATGTAGTTCCTGTCTTATGAAACATTTTAAAATTTATTTTTTGTTTTTAATTTATTGATTTGGTGGGGGGAGGGAGTGAGAGAGAAAAACATCAAATTTTTTATCTTTTTTTTTTTTTTTTAACTGATTTTAGAGTTGGGGGGGGAGAGAGAAACATTGATTTGTTGTTCCACCTTCTTATGCATTCATTGGTGGTTTCTTCTTGTATGTGCCTTGACTGGGTGTTGAACCTGCGACCTTAGCATATTGGGAGGACGCTCTAACCATCTGAGCTATACTGGCCAGGACTAAAGCTCCTCTTCAAAAAAAGGTTACCCTGCTTATCTTCAAGTTAATTAAATGAGAACTATTGGACCCAGTGTTTTCTCCTTAATACCCTAAAGTGCTAACTGATGTTAGTATGAGACATTTCAAGGAACTCTGAGACAACCAAGTACCTTCCTTACTGACCCTCATGCTATGTGAGGTTAATGGTCCTCCAGCGATTTGCAAAAAAATAAAACAACAAAAAAAGAACCCTTGCCTTGCAGATTTTTTTATTTAAGCCTCACCTGAGTATATGTTTCCACTGATTTTTAGAGGGGGGGGGGGGGAAGAGAGAGAGAGAGAGAGAGAGAGAGAGAAACATCCATCGGTTACCTCCTGTATGCTCCCGACTAGTCTTTCGGTGTAAGGAGAACGCTCCAACCAACAGAGCCACCCGCTGCAGGCAGCCTTGCCTTAGATTTATAACAGAATAGAACTCTCCGATTGCCCGTAGTGCAATCTTCTGGGTAAATAAAACAACTGCACGGGCAGCCCTTAGTTATCTTCTTTTTTAGCTCTACAGTTAGCATGTAGCTACTGACTTCCTTTGCTATTTTGAGAAGATTAAGACTCACTCAACATTAGGGTAATAACCTACACAAAATTCCTTAATGGCATCTTTCAGTTATCTATTCTCTAGCAGTTGGCTTTTGCCACTGGCCTTCCTCCGGGGAGGTACTTAGCTGCCGTGTGGTTACTATTTTCACTTTCATTAAATAACCACATGGCAGTTATCACTGGAGTATCACTTATGTCCCTGTTCTCAAAGTTCACTTTATTTTAAATAAGATGTAAAATTAGAAACATCTAGATTTTTATGAGCATTTACCTTTATTCAGTTCTGCAATTTGCAAAGATTTTACTGGAGATTCAAAGTGATGTTTAATTTTATAAAGTTAGTGGTTTTTTAAGACCCTGGGTTAGCCTAGATAGGCATCTACTAACTGATGAGAGTTAATTATTGCTGTGAAATAAAGACATCTAAATGGTACTTCTTAATAAAATAAGCTTAAAATATAATTGCTAGATCTCATGTCTTTTGTCACTAAAGAATTCAAATAGTAGGAATTAATGGGGTGATCATGTATAAGGTATGAAAATGTCAATTCACTATATTGTATACCTGAAACACATATAGCTATATAATGTTGTATAGTATACTTAAGTAAAAAAAAGCTTCAAATATGTCTGTTACTCAAAGAAAATTTTTACGTTGTCTTATTTAAGCTGCCATTTTCTCATTTTATCTCATGTTATATGTTAGATATCCTAGGTGAGTTGGGATCACTAAGCTAACTTGAGTGCAATATGTTTATCGTATTATTCTTTTTCTCCTCCTAAGACTCAACGATGAGGCGCGGCGGCTCATTGCGGAGTTGGGTAGCACATCTATTACCAATCTGGGCTTTAGAGACAACTGGGTCTTCTGTGGTGGCAAAGGCATTAAAACAAAAAGTCCTTTTGAACAGGTTAGTGTCTTAGACTTTAATCATTAATAGACAAAACCGAATTATGTGAAATTGTATGGTAAATATTTTAATCCCAGTTATTTGAAACTTAGATAAAGCAGCCATTTAATATGTTCACATATTTTTTTGTAAGTTCTTGGGAATTTTTTTCCTACATGGCAATGCATTGGCATATGATTACTTGTGCCTGAAGCCTTTTAGGAAGCATTGGTTATTAAAGATTTTAATTGAGCTTTTGACAAAATCAATTAAGTTTGAAAATACTTTAGAAGTTAGTAGAATGTGAACTTTACCTTTTGGCTAACAAGTGATCCTTTACAGAAATCTGCGATGTTTAGTATTTCAGTGGGTTATTTGAAGGTCTGCCACTGCATGCCACGCCCCATTTAATATCTTGAACAATAATTTTTTTAATCCTTAGCCTAGGATATGTTTTATTGATTTTAGAGAGCGAGGAAAAGGGGGGAGAGAAATAGAGAGGGAGAAACATTGATGTGAGACAGAAACACCGAACTGTTGCCATACACGCCCTCACTGGGGATCGAACCTGCAATCTAGGTCTATGCCCTGAGCGAGAACCTTTTTGGTGTATGGGACAGTGTTCCAACCAACAGAGCCACCTGGCTGGGGCTTGAACAGTAATTTATATGAGCTCCTTGTTGACATAGTGTTAGTGAAATGAATACACTAAACTGTTATGGCAGATAAACAATCAACAGAGGTTTTTAAAACTACTATGATTGTGTTCCAACAGCACATAAAGAACAATAAGGACACGAACAAGTATGAAGGCTGGCCGGAGGTGGTAGAAATGGAAGGATGCATCCCCCAGAAGCAAGACTGATGGGGAGAAGATTCAAGGGCACGCGCTGGCACTGGCACTGAGAGGACCACAGCAGAGAAGCTGCATGTACATGTTTTCAGAGCATGCAGCCATCTCGGGGTGTGCACGAGCATTCTCTTTTGATACCATGATTATTTATTGCTAACGTAAATAGATATCTGTAAATAGTCATCAGAATGAGCAAATCACTGTACCATTTCTAAGCACATTTCTCTAATAGTACAACGTCTAGCTGCTATGGAAATGACATCTTTCAATTCTAAAAGCATACTCTCTCGATAACTGAACTGATTGAAAAATATATTGATATATATACTGGTTGCTGTGAAAATCTATCATGGAATAATATGGATTTATGGGAGGAGACTTTGTTTTCTTTTATATATATGTATACTGCTTTTTGATAATAGTATCTTTTAAATTCTATCTCGCTAGTTGTGTGTGTAGTGTTACTTTAAAGTCTGACTTTCTTGATGTACCTTTTTTCTTAGTCTTTCTCTTCCCTTCCCAAGAAACCTAGAAATAAAATGATAGAAAAACTTAGGTATGTGAAAAGCACAATAAAATTCTTTTTTTAATGTACACAGTAACATATAAATATATAAATGTAGATGGCTTTCAGGACTAGCTTGCTGGATTTTGTGTTAGCGATGTGAATAACTTGATTTTGTATAAGCTATTTAGAGTGAGGGTGGAGGTGGCAACTCCACGGAATTGGGGATCCAGGCCACACCCCTTCCCCAACCTAATTGGGTCATTCAGGACAGCATGTCAGTGCGGTGAGAGTGGTACTGGCATCTGTTTTTCCTTCCTTGTTATCGGCGTTGACAAGGTGTTTTGGGAAGAGGCATGCTTTAATATCACGATAATATTGATTTGTAAATCAAGAAATTAATTTTGTGTTTACTTCATTTAACTTCATAATAACAGTTTTTGCCAGATATATAGCAACATATTTAGAAAAGACCTAATTACTGAATGGACTGATAACATTTACAAAATAATGTTATTTGATGCAAAATTACACCCAATTCTAGATAAAAATATAGAGATCTAACTTTTATGTTAACTTCAGATGTTCACTAATTGACTCAAGTTTTTTATTTTGTTTAGGTTATTAAATACTAATTGTGTATGAAGTATCTTAAACTGGGACATAAAGTTAATGCTTAAACTGCCATTCACAATAAAAGACAGCACTTAAATTTGAATCTAAATTTCAGATGACCTGTGTAAAAAAACTAAAAGCAATATTTTTTATTTTGCTGTTAACCAAGTTGGAAGCTGTTCAACTATTTCTTAAATACTAATGAGGTTTGGGGTACTGTTTCTTCCCTCAGTGTAATTCATGAATAAATGCATCTTACAAGTTCAACAATTTTTGTAAACTTTTCAGATTTTGGTGCTTATATGCTAAATCATATTTGGCATGTATATTCTGACATTTAAAAGACTTCCCTCAATTCTATAAAATTTAAAAAAATAGGTATTTTACAGTTCCAGAGATTGTGAAATGTTGCATTTTTAAAAAGTTACAGTGAAAATACTCATGGTTTTCCATTGTGAATTTTTTTGTATTGTATGGCAAAGTAATATACTTACAGAACTTCATAGTAGAAGATTTGCCAAGCATTTATTATACTGCTTAACATGCGAAATTTAAATCATTCCTGTAGTTAAACACACTAATATCTTAACATGTATAGAATTTAAGGACCAAGGTAGCAGGACATCCCCTTTAAGATAAAGAGTACAAGATGATACATAGCTTTGTAAATGTGTATAAAATGTCGAAAAAAAGGGATAAAAGTTGATTATGTAATTCCTTTGATACAGTTTGCTTTTGTTTTAATTCTTTCTTGTATAGATTGTGCCAGCTTAACTTTGGAAGCAATAATTTTGCCACATTTCATTTTCAGATGGCTTTTAAAAATCAGCATTGTAAATGAAATCATGTTTATTTAATGTTAAGAATTTTCTTCATTAAAATCAGAAATTTGGCATTGACACTTTGGTATTTGAAATTGTGATTAAGGACTTATGGATGCATACTTTTTATTTATAATCATAGATGATTTCCCAGGGCAAGTATATTATAATATGCCTGTTAAAACTAAACAAAGACAGTAGGAAAATAAGACATTTGAAAAATTAAAGAAAAATTGATCCAGTCTTTATATCCCTGACTTTAATTTTATTAAAGTAAAATTCATCATTGTTCTTCCTATATTTTATTGTTTTGTTTTGAAATGGATCAGCTAATATTTTATAATTTTATGTCAGATGGAGCTCAATGCATTTAGCCTGTATTGCACTTTATACTCTAACAATTTATACAAATCGTAAATAATTTGATCTCCCCCTCCAAAAAAATGATAGTTTCATTCAGTTTGGTTAACATTCTCCGTTTTTAAATGGAAGAATTAGGAATTGCTGTGTTTAATTAGCATAGCAGTTAAAAGTAGAATGTATTTGAAACACTTAAAAATATGAAAAGGAAAAATGGCTTGTGTTGATCAGGGGAAAGATTCGCCACGTAACTTCTCAATTAGGTCTTGGGCAGCAATAAGTACAGGTAAACTGAGAGTTGTAGAATAAACTACCAGATTTTGCCTTTTCTAAACATTCTTTAGAAGAATTATTTTACTGTCTGTTCCCAGGATGACTTTTCTGTCATCGACTTGGGTTTTTGTGAAATCCAATGGCTATTTAATCTCCATTCCCCTCAAAGCTCCCTCAGTTTAAGTAGGCCTTGTCCTCTCTTACTGCTTGTCATCCCTTCCCCCATCCTGTTTTGAGGTTCCAGTCAAATCAAGGGTTAGAGTGAAAAGCAGATTGGCCTGGTGGCTTGGGAATGTCCGTTGGTTGCTGGGCAGCTTGAAGGAGAGAGCGGGCAGCATGAGGAAAGCCTGCCCAGCGATCTCAGAGACTTCTCCATCAGAGCCTCCCTCCAGGCCAGCGGGGGCCAAACTCCTGGAGGGCACACTTTCAACACTAGGATGTCTCTTCTAGGAGCGCTCGGAAAGCGAAAGGGATTGGCCAGCCTTTCTGTTAGAGACAGAAGAGGTTTCTCTCGGGTTGGTTCCATGGGCTGTTTTAAGCAAACTTAACCCAGGGAAGACACCCCCTCCCCACAAGCACAGATAGTCCTGGGGTACAACTTGCTGCCATGACTGAGCTCATTGTTCAGCTCTGCATAAATTGTGCCTAGCACTGGGGTGCAGTGACTCAACAAGTTGAGGCTCAATTGCTGAAAGATGATTCCCTTTTTAGGGAAAACTGATTTATGAAATGAACCGGCAAGCTCCTAATGTTGCATATAATCAGTCCAGATTTGTTTCACTTGATAGAAAAGGGGCCTAAGATTTTAAAGAAGAGAGAATTGTGCAGTGAGACAGTGTAGGATACTGGTTAGGCGTGCAGACCTGTCTGAGTGTCTCTCCGTTCCACTGTGAAGTAGGGATAATACTGTTTGTGGTGACCCAAGTGCTTGGCACTCATTAGTGTTATTGTTGACTGTGGCCCTCGAAAACTAGTGATGTTTTAGCCCAAGAGAAAAGTTGTCAGCCTCTAACTTTGCAATCCCATCAGACCAAGTGCTATGGTCAGAATGTGTTCCCCCAAAATTCGTATGTTGAAACCTAACCCTCAGTGTGATGGTATTAGGCGGTGGGTCCTTTGAGAGGCGATTAGATCATGAGGGCAGAGTCCTCATGAATGGGTTTAGTGTCCTTATAAACTCACAGAGAGCTCCCTGGCCCTTTCTGCCACGTGAGGGCAGAGGGAGAAGCTGGCCATCTGTGAACAAGGAGGCGGGCCCTTGCCAGACACAGAATCTGTGGACACTTTGACCTTGGACATTCCTGTCTCCAGAACTTAGAAGAATAAATTTCTGTTGTTTCTAAGCCACCCCGTCTATGGTGTTTTGTTATAGCAGCCAAAAGGGACTAAATACCAAGCCTGAATGATGGAACCATTCAATGACCAGGGCACTAAGGTTCTAGGAGAGGATGCAGCTATACTCACCTGAGGTTCCCCTTGACCTCCACACCTCAGAGTATATACCACCTCCCCTTTCACTCAATCCACGCTGACAACAAACTGCCTTTCAGATGCAGAATTCAAGCTTTTGTGAATCTCCAGGCAGCTGACATGGTCATATGGTTCTACTTGCCGGCCCACCTGCAGGTGAAAGTGGCTTCAGCCAGGGGCAGGAGCGTTTTCTGATTACTTCCTGTGGCCGCAGCCAGTTGAGGAGCCTCATAACGGAGCACGCACTCTGCTGCAACCTCAGTCTGGGAGGCACAGGACACAATATACATTATTCCTGTACTTAGTCATCTCCCTGTCCAACCAACGCCTGCCCAGGGGCGGGTGGGACAGCCATCAGGTCAAAGGAGGTGCTGGGACTCGGCAGGCACCCCCTTGTACACCAGCATCTGCTTGTTGCTCAGAGGGCCTGTGAAGGTTCTTGTTATGAGCAACGTTGTCTGGGCAAGAGAGGAATCTTGAATTGGAATTTTGAAACTTCTTTTGCTTTTGGGGATCAACACATAACAGTCAGTCTGTTATTTGAAATTCATACGTTTGACTTCCAAATACATTTTCAGCAACGCATCATGCATTCAAATGCAGTCCTGCTCGTCCACGTTGCTGCTACTCCTGCTTGGATGTGACATGATCGGGTGAGCGAGCTCAGGACTGCGGCCGGTGAGTTCCCTGCCAAGTCTGAGCCTCTGTGTCACCAGTGGAATAAAAGGGTCAATTTGGAAACTGACTTCTGCATGCCCCTGTGGTTTGGGAGTATGATGAGAGAAGTACTGTTTGCTTTATTTGACAAGAACAGAAATCCCTGAGCAGAGGGGAGATTTAAAAGCAAATGAAAAGTGACCCCATTGTATGGGAGGACATATTTGGCAATGATACATCTGATAAGGGATTAACTTCCAAAGTATATAAAGAACTCAAAACTTAACAAAAGGAAGACAGTCCAATTTAAAAAAACATGGGCAAAGGACCTAAATAGACACTTCTTCAAATTGGACATACAGAAGGCCAAGAGACATGCAAAAAGATGCTCAAAGTCATTATCAGAGAGATGCAAATTAAAATGACAATGAGATATCACCTCATGCCTGTCAGAATCGCTACCATCCACAAATCAACAAATAAAGGCTGGCGAGGAAGCAGAGAAAAGGGAACCCTAGTACACTGCTACTGGAAATGCAGACTGGTGTACAACCACTATGGAAAACAGTATAGAGTTTCCTCAAAAAATTAAAAATGGAACTTCCATTTGACCCAGAGATCCCACTTCTAGGAATATATCCTAAGAATCCCAAAACACCAATCAGAAAGAATATATGCACCCCTATGTTCATAGCAGCACTATTCACAATAGCTAAGATATGGAAACAGCCCAAGTGCCCATCAGTAGATGAGTGGATAAAAAAGCTGTGGCACATTTACACAATGGAATACTATGCAGCTGTAAAAAAAGAAGTATCTCTTACCTTTGAGATAGCATGGAGGGACCTGGAGAGTATTATGTTAAGTGAAATAAGCCAATCAGAGAAAGACTAGTATCACATGATCTCACTCATGTGTGGAATCTACTAAACAAAATAAACTGACAAAATAGATGCAGAGATGTGGAACAGACTGACGTATCTCAGAGGGAAGCGGGGAGGTGGGGTGAGAAGAGATTAACCGAAGAATTTCTATGCATATATGCATAACCCATGAACACAGACAATAATGTAGTGGAGGCCTGGGGTGGGGGGCGAGAACTGGATGGAGGGGGTCAATGGGGGACATCTGTAATACTCTCAACAATAAAGATTTAAACATTTAAAGAAACGTAGGGATTATATACTAGAAATATATAGGCAATCACTGACTTACATTTTGTATATGTATACCTTTCCTTGGTTAGGAAGAGTCCAAGGTATGTTTAAATGCCCAGAGTTAAATTTGGTGACCTTCCTCTCTTTTTAATCAAAGAATACTTAGGAGCTGCAAGGGGTCACCCTTCCTTTTTCTTGGGTGGACATGGCCGGGTAGATGTGGGCCATGGTCCCGGGTGCTTGGTTGTTACTAATCCGCATAAGGAAAGGCTATTGGCTTCCATGGAGGTGAGTCACCCCGAGGGTTCAGATTGGCAGTGTGACCGAGAAAAACAGGCAGCCCTGGATCCACCCCTCTTTCTGCTTTTCCAGTTCTCACACGACTCAGATGCTTTCACTTATTCTGCCAATTAAAAAGTCACATATGAGACTTCAGCTTGCGCTGATCTGGTCCACATTCATTATTGCTCTCTCTTTACAACCAGTGGGGGAGGCTGCTTTTCCCCAGCATGACTTCGTTTCAGGAGTTTTTAATCGTGCAAACCATCTCTAGTGGTTTCTTTTTGGATGCGAATGTAAACCGTTACCAATGGTGAATTTCACCCGTCTATTAAAAATAACACCTTATGTAACAATTGGCCGTAAGCACTACAATAGAAAGGATGTAAGTATTTATTTAATGTCACACTAAATTAGCTTGATCTATACCCCTACTTATTTCCTTTTGGAATGGTTGTTAGGCTCTCGCAGAATCCAACTGCGAGCCGCCCTGGGATCTCAAATAGCAGGCAGTTGAAATCACTTAGAAATCAGGAGACGATGTACTTCCATTATATTTCATGGAGAATTCGAAGATCTCCATTCTCCCATCACATTACTCCTGCTCCTCAACCAAATTATGTAACCAAACCATGAAGTCATGAACATCCTGTAATTTTCATTACATGTACAAATCCCCCCCCAAACTCTTCAAATGATGCACTGTAAACTCAGTGTACTGACCATCCTATGCTGTGAGACACAAGAATGATATGCTAGTCAAGGGCACAGACTCTGAAGCCAGTCCGTTCTTTGCGATGTTGGGCTAGTTATTCAATCACTATTACTGTGTCTGTTTCCTCAGATGGGGAATGAGGACCACAATCATGGTACCGACTTTGAGAGGCTACTGTGAAGATTCAATGTCTTTAGGCATCTATGTCCTATTTAGAACAATCCCTGGGACATAGTGAGTACTACCTGAGTGTTCACTAATGTTTTATTTTTAAAAGGAAGTGAGTCCTTGGTGTGCCTGTGTCCCTTTCATGCTGGGCCACATGCATTTGTCCTTCTCAGCTGACCTCGTCATCCCACTCCAAGAAATGCAATGATTTATCACATCTGGTCTATAGTGAAACTGAAATTTTTTAAAAAAATCACAGCATCTTAGCCAACTCTCCTCAGGGAAGGCTTGTCTTGAGGAGTATTCATGGTTCCTGGGGATAGGATTTGAATTTTTCCCCTCTCAAGTCAGCTAAGTGGATTATAATGTTCCGGATAACTAACTAACTGCCTCCAAATGGTTGGTTTCATTCCTCACTCTATGACGGCCTTTGGGAGATGATGCAAAAGTACCAACATCTCACCAAACTGCACAAATAAATATTTTGATGGCAAGCTTTTCTGGTCCACATTTTAAACTAAGTAAAACCAAACATATGAGTACTGACAGTTCTTCAGAAAATTAAAGTGTGCTCTAAAATATTTACTGTGACTATCACATGGATATAAAAGCTTCACAATAGGGTCATGGCATCTAATTTATGTAATAAAAATCCATTGTTATTCTTAGTATACTATTATCATTTTTTTAAAATCAAAAACAAAACAGCTATCAATCTAGATGGTGGGTAAGGAAATAATGCAATAGTTTATATTCAAATAAATTAAAGTGTTGTTAATGTTATAGGAATTACTATTATCAGGAAAATTCTTTAATTAGCCAACTCCTTTCCCAGAGATTACAGATAACACTGTTTGATGTGTTTGTCTTGATTTCATTTCAAGAATCATCATTGACTCTAACCATTGCCTCTCAGGCAGTTCCAAATTTACAAAAAAAAGTTGAACTCTTAAGTTGAAAATTATTACACTATGCTAACTTTAACACCATAAAGGACATTTAAACAAATCAAGGCACTTTGTACCCACAGTGCTTTGTCTGGCTGTGAGCCTGACCCATGTGATACCATAGAAAGCTGTTTTCTAAACAAATCAGTAGAACTGAGGACATCTAATAACTGCGCTACTGGGCATTTAGGTACCCTTTCAGGTAAATAACACTTCAGATTTTCTCTGTGGACTCACTGCTTCCCCAATTCTCAAGTGATGCAGGTTTAGTTGGAATGAACCCCACTACCAGTCCCCTGCATGTGGCTTGATCACCTTAAGATCAATGTATATCACCCAACTTCACCAGTGGCCATTGTAATTGGCTCAGGGATGGGCACACTAACCAATCAGGGCCAGTGATGACCTTTGGTAGGCATTCTGAGGAATAATTTTTCCCTCTTCTAAGTGTAAGCAACCAAAAAGAAGAAAGAAAACACACGCGCGCGCGCGCACACACACACACACACACACACACGCAACTTTCTCTCCTTAGAATGGAATCTCTCTTGCCGCTGAATGAGTGATAGGAGAATAGGAGGTCTGGAAGTGTGGTATCATGTTGATAAGAAGAAAAGAAATGCTGGAGATGCTGGTGATGGTGGTACTGGTGATGGTGGTAGGGGGGTAACCAGAACCCTGTGGAGCCTGACTTAGAAGACAACCCCAGAGAAGCCAGCCTCTCTAGGCTGGAGGTGGAGAGACCTGAGCCCTGGGAACATACTGGGAACTTTCGGATCAAGCTTCACTTAAACTGGTCAGAACCCTGGACTTTTCAGCTACTAAGTCAATACATTTCCTTTAATGTTTGTCAGTTTGGATTGGGTTTTCTGTTCCTTGCAACATAAAGAGCCCTAAACAATGCAGGCAAAATAGCCTGGCCTGGTTAAGAATGTTTGGGCCCCAGAACCAGTTCTCAGGAGCCCCATGGTGCTACCTCCACTGTGATGGGGAGTGGGAAGGAAGTGAGCCACAGGAAGATTGTCAGCAAGTGAAACAGACAGGTGAGAAGTTCAAGGGTCCTTCCATGGAGATGCCAAGGAGGAAAAGGAAAAGAAGAGCCCCAAAGACATAGCTTGTGAGTTAGGCGTTCCTGCTCAGGCATGCCAGAGGGGAGAAGCCCAAGTGGGCTTTACTGTTTTTAAACAATGACTAAATAGCAACCAGGTTTTTGTGAACTAGAGGCTGCCTGATTCTCACAACTGGTTGGTAAGGTAATTATAAAAAGTTTTCTAGTTAATAGAAAAAAATTGGTCCTCAATGAAAACTACAGTCGCCATCTTTTAAAAGAGATTGCTTATTTTTTAATGTTGATAAAATAGATTTACTTTGTAAAAAAAAGGGGGGGCATGAGAGTGTCTATTTTTCAGGTTAGTCTAATCAGTGGATGCTAAACCAGTTTTTAAAATAAGCACTATATTTGTTCACTTGTCATTTCTGAGAATCACATTCAATGAATAACAATTTCGTTAAACTCTTAGGGTCACATTCAAATGTTTAGCCTTGATTTTAATATTAGACCTGAGATATTTCCAGGTGCTTGCTCTTATCCACAAATTATTGTTCTGCCTTGGTAATAAAATGGAAAGGAAACAGAATGAGACCTGGGGGAAAGGGAAACATTTTTCTAGCTTGTTATGAAAAAAAATAATATTCTTTCTTTGTCCATTCTGAACTTAGAAATCTATTTTTTTCTATATAATACTGAAATATTTAACAATTCATAAAAAACTTAAGCAGTTACATTAAAATATAACTTTAAATACAGCCCTGCAACTTTTACCAGGAACCTTGTAAAATATGGTGAATATACATGCGTGAATACTAAAACAAAAAAGACCATTCAATATTCACATGGAAAAGCAGCATTACATACAATATAATAAATACCCAGGAAATCAAATCCACAAGTTGATCATTATTCTGATTTAGATTCTTTTTTTTCAGTGAAGACTTTCTACACTTTTTGTATAATTTATTATAATAACTTTACAAGTTAAACATTAATTAAAAACAGAATTCAACTAATCTGCCTGCTGAAATAACACAATCCTCAATGTTTTGCAGCATATTTTAAACTATAACACTTATAAAACTGATATTTTGGCAAGAAATACACATCCATATAACTAACTGCTCAATTAGCTTCTTTTTCAATATATATAAAAAAAAAAGGCAGAATTGATAGTATGAAGAAAAACAGAAGCTAATATTATTTCTGAGATAATTTTATCGCCTTAGCTCTTGGGCTTTGGCAATAAATGTCTTAAGTTTTAATATATATCATATAATTTAAAAACTGTATTTACAAAATATAAAACTTTTTAAAGCAAAATACTATACAAAATACTGTTTTTATACGTTTCAAGGGTGCTTTACCCCTAATTTCCCACATGCTTTCAGGATCCCTTCCTCAGACAGTAATTCAGAGCTGGGTTCTTAATAATAGCGACTGGTCTATGATTAAAGTCTGAAGCTGAAGATCAAAGTTTACTCCATACCTTACTGAGATTTACTGAGAAATTCTCCTGATTAAAATCCATTTAAAATCCAAATTATAAAAAATTCATTTTGTTAAATTTTGATTCTTTCCTTTTGTCACTAAACCTAGCAAACCACTTTTTAGGAATATTGTATCACTTACAAAAATTCTTTTTCATTGCCTTTCTTTTGAAATGAAAGAAAGCACCCACCACTTCTGTTACCTCTTCAACAACCGTTCCTATGCACAGACATGTAACATGATTTCTTCATCTAAAACGCTGAGAGAGCCCTAGCTGGTTTTGCTCAGTGGATAGAGCATCAGCCTGCAGACTGAAGGGTCCCAGGTTCGATTCTGGTCAGGGCACATGCACGGGTTGCAGGCTCAATCCCCAGTAGGGGGCGTGCAGGAGGCAGCCAATCAATGATTCTTTCATCATTGATGTTTCTATTTCTCCTTCTCCCTTCCTCTCTGAAATCAATACAATATATCAAAAAAAAAAAAAATAATAAGACGCTGAGAGAATAAATGAGATTCACCTGTACGCTCCTGGCTGCGATAAGAGGTGTCTTTTAAAAATGACTAACAGTCACCCACCCCTACTGAGTTCCATAGTCAAGGATCTTATCCTGAAGATGACCAGATCTTCTACAGGAAGGTTCTTTCCTGCTCTTTCTTGCTTAGGAGACAGATGATCATATATATATATATATATATATATATATATATATATATATATATATTCCCAAATCACCAAATTAGGAACCAAAACTTGAAGAATTCCCCCAAATCCACATGCTCAGTGTGTGACTGGACGTCAACCAGGCAAAGGGAACTCTGGGAGGGTCCAAGGATCTTGGGTTTCGAGGCCAGAGTGGACTTCACTAGCCCTGCAAAGTGGCACTCCACTGTGGTCAGAGAGGCGTGGTGCCCACGGCTGGACGGAGTGGTTACTTGCAGGTGTGGACGTCAGTCATGCTTTCACACCTCCTGCAGCGAACGTAGCAGCACCAGATGAACTTGCACTCGCATCTCTCCACGTGTCTGACCACGTGGGTGTTGTAGCCTCGGCCACAGCAGAGGAGGTTGCAGCCGCCCGCGCCCTCCGACGTGCGGTTGCATTCTCTGCCTTGTGTCCCCGGGATCCCAATTTTCTTATCCTCTACACAGTAGTTGGGAGACTTATGGATGTAGAGCAGATCCTCCTTGCGGATCGGTACTTTCCTCTGGTCCTTTTCTCTCCTGCGCATTTTCCTTTTGATTTTGTCTGAGACTTGAACACTGTGCTCATATTTATCCTTCAGGAAATGGCCAATCTTCTCAAAAGAAGACATGGTTTTCCAGCATGTTTTCACCGCACAGGAGCCGGACACTCCGTGGCAGCGGCAGTCTACGGACATCAGCTTGGCCACAGCCTACAACCAACAGGAACCGTGTTAAATATCACTCATGAAGCGCGTTTTACTCAATAACAGAAGCAAACTCACCTCGTCACTTCACTCTCTGGGTCTGTTTCCGCCTGTATAAAAAAATGATGGTTTTGAACATAAAGGATCTTCCAGGCTGCTTAACATTCAAGTGTTTTGTCCTCCTCTGGACCCTAGCAAACCTTTCCAAGTCAAATTTAAGCTAGTGGGCAAGGCTAATATTGTTATTAGAGATGAGAGGAAAACTACTTTTATTCCTAATATCTTGTTTAATTTGGGGTGTGGAGTGATGTTCACACATGTCCTCATGTTCCTAATACATTTAGCATCTTGCTACTCAGAGTGTGGTTCATGGACCAGCAGCGCCAGTATCACTTGTAAGAAGAGCAGACTCTCAGAATCAGAATCTGCATTTTATTTAGATCCTCAGGTGACCCATAGGCACATTAAAAGGTGAGAAGCCCTGATAGGGAAGTCACCCTCAACTCACAGTGTGCATGGAAACATCTGTGGAACCTTGCAAATAACCAATGCTCAAACCCTGACATTCAGATTTCATTGGTTGAGGTGGGCTCCAGGTAGTGATAGTTCCACAAAGCTGCTCAGGTGATTCTAACGGGCATCAAGGAATGAGACCTACTGACTGAATTGGGAGTTCTTAGGTCTGATCACTGTAAACACTGGACAAAAGAAGAAGGGGCCAAAGAGTGTGGTTTTCCAGAAAATCCTTCCTCTCTTCTGGAAAATTAATTCAAAACATATGTCATATTCTTGATGGATTAGTAGCACCATCCTAACATAGAAAGAGAATAGTATCTACATGATTTTTTCAATGCTATGTGCTGATCTTCGTTTATACAGACTGAGAAATTAAATGAGAGTACATAGATCTGTAAGAGCTCACCACCTGGCACACATTAAGGTCTAAATCAGTGGTTCTCAACCCCCTGAACCTTTAAATACAGTTCCTCATGTTGTGACCCAACCATAACATTATTTTCATTGCTACTTCATAACTGTAATGTTGCTACTGTTATGAATCGTAATGTAAATATCTGATATGCAGGGTGGTCTTAGGCGACCCCTGTGAAAGGGTCGTTCGACCGCCAAAGGGGTCGCGACCCACAGGTTGAGAACCGGTGGTCTAAACGCATGCCCCCTGTCTCTGAAGAAGGTACGGTAAGAGTGGAGATAAATTGCAAATGGGGCTAACAGTATAAAAACAATATAGAGACTTAAAAAGTATTAGGGTTCCAAACCTCTCACATACCAGGCTAGTCAGCACAGCTTCCTTCAGTCTCCAGAGGATGGCAGAGTAGATCAATAAATTGTCAGGGCTAGCTGCAGAGCTGACGTCTGTCAACATGCTGGGTAAAGTGAAAAGCTGATCTATCCACTCAATAACCTGGAAACTGTGTGTGTCAGCTCACCCAAGAAAGGCAAAATCTCACAGCTTAAATCCCACTTACAGATCTCATCCGAGCTGTAACATGACAGGGCTTTTATACTTTGCTATTTATTTTGTACCAAACATGATGTTGATATGTTTGTGGGATGTTACATTTCCTAACAAATTAACCAAAGTTTCTGAACTATCTAACGAGACAGAATATTTCAAGCAAATTATAATATTTGCAACTTGAATGAGAGCATACGGCATTGATTTATGCCATATTTGATACTTCTGACTGGTGTTTAAAATAATAAACAGAATAGTATTTTAAACCCTGTTCTTTATAGACTACAGCGCACATGTTCTTTTTGAGTTCACAAAACTGAGAAGTTAATGGATATGTCTACTTCTTATTAATTCAGGCAAAACGGCATCTTTCAATGATATGAAGGCAAAAAGTATGGCACACAGGCTCATTTGGTCAAATTTATGGCATTTGATATTCACAAAGCCTTCAGTTCTTTAAAATGTTGAAATTAATGCAATCTGTCTACTTCTGTTCAGATTTTAAGTGCCCTAAGGATATGAGAAATAAAAGGGCTCAACCAAAACTAGGTAATAACAAAACAAATTGCCCTAAGAAAACCAAACGTCCAAGGATTATATTTATGTGTTTAAACCTGATCAGCGTTCCTTACAGTCATCACCTCGCGATTTACAGCTGCCCTTGGCTCGGTATCATGACTGAAAAGCTGACTTTTTCTTTTATTAACCAGTTCAAATATCATGTATGACGTTGCCAATTTGCAAAGCGTAGCAGACAGAGTAGATGCTCTCCAAATATTTAATGAATAACTAGTCCAACTCACTTAAACAGTTTTAATTCATTCTCTATTGGTAATCTGAATTGGAGGTAGTAATAAAAACCACCTTTTTAAAACAAAAGAGTCACTCCTGGGAGGTGAATGGTATTGGAAGACCTTGATCCAATGCCACTGTCAGCCCACAGCAGTGGTAGCCCGTAAGAGTGACACACTACTTTATGGGTATGAAGGATAAAGAGACTGACTTTTAAATTCAATGATACAACCTGCTGAATCTCTGTCAAAATTTGGGTGGAATTTTCCTGCTATAGAAAACTAGCCCTGTTAAATATCTGGAGTTAACTATAACTTTTTAGGAGTGACGTTTTAAAGAACTTGTATTTGATTACCTTTGAATTCTATTACCTTTTTGTCCCTAACAAAAAGTATAAAAAAAGAAAGTGTTTTTGTCTTACATACGTACATTTTAGAAGAGAAAGACAAATAAACTTCAAAGAAAAGAATCCCAATAACTTGACATGCAATGTAAATGATTATATCCCCATAATACTCTAAGGAAGAAACTTGGACAATAGGGATTAAATAAAGAAATAGAATCACCACTACAAGAATTTGACGAAAGGCAAAGTTCAGTGGCAGACACACACACACACGCACACACGCACACACACACGCACACACACACGCACACACACACACACTAGAGCTTAGTGCTTCTCAGAGCACATTTTCATAGGTGATTTTACTTAATTTCGTTTTATAGGAAGAAATGTAGGTAGTTATGAACATGTACTTATTATTCCTGTTTTACAGAAAAATAAACTGTGGCTAAGATAGTTGTCATTCATAAGGAAAGCTTGGTGGTACATGATATAAAATCTTTATATGAAGCTGGCTCATTTTAGTAAAAGAGGGAAAAACGTAGTGGAACATGCAAGTATATTTAGTAAAATTGCATGAACTTCAAAAAATATATTTTGGAGATTTTCAGCGAGTATTAATTAATGTTAATAGCTATTCTCCAGTGATAGCATAGTCATTTTGGGGCGGGGGGGGGGGGGGGGCGGGCAGGGAAAGTAAGAGAGTAGCAACCAAATGAGTTGTGTGTGGTTATGAGAAAATTCCTTTCTCTACTCTAGTTGAGTAGTTAAGGTTTATAACGATATTAACAGAGGAATGTTTTGTTAACTATTGCAAACAGATGTGCACATTTTGGTAGAATATTTTTAACTATGGGAGAACAATTAGGAAGGGAACATTTAATCTACTGGGCTCCTTTGTGTTAAGTTTTGGTTTGATACACTTCTAGTGAAGTGAAATACGAAAAATGTATCATCAATGCTTAAAGGTAAAAATAGAAAATGTTTGAGAAGTGGAGTGATTGGTCCCACAATTTTGACTCAGGTAACACAGCAGGCTGTGATCTTTCCAATATATTGCTCTACACAAACTTCACAGAAATGATCAAAAAACTGTTATGAAACATTTCATGATGAGCATTTCATTTTGTCAACTATTAGATGATTTGTTTAAGTTTCTATGAAAACTGTGACATAAGATTGGATGGGTGAAGGTAGAATATCTATTCCTCTCACCCATTTCATGCCATTTAGTCCAAAAATATACTTGAATCTGCTGAAAAGCAAAACACTTATGTGTTGTTCAAGTACTTATAAATATTCTTGAAACAGGTCAATGAAAATTTGGGGTTGGGCCCTTCCCACTTTTTTGAGTTAGTCATCATAAAACAAATTATGGGGTAGGAAAACTTAAAAGTTTATGAGGTGGACATGGGAAGAATGGAAATATTTTAAGCACACCAAAAGAAATACCCATAAATATTCCAAGTCACATTATTCCCAGAAGTTCTGCCCCTGGAAGACATCACATCATTCTGTTAGCCAATCGCCATCCGGCAACATTATTCTTGGAGTCATAACTTTAGGAATGGTGTCAGAAACCAAGTGGGAATTTAAGGTCAGCGGTTAGAAAATCATCTATCCTGCTCACAACACGACTAAGCGCCAGTACCCACATTTCTCTGAACGCTTTTCGACATTTGGAGTTTGGGATTTTGAGACGAGGGAAATCAACTCAATTGAATGCAGACCTTGAACTTGACTCAGGATATGCCTATAATTTAAAATCCTATTTGACAATATTGAAAATGGAGTTGATCATTCTTCCATGTTAGATAATAACCTGGAAACCTGGTTAGTTTGTTGTTGTGGTGGTGATGGTGGTTTTTATTCTTTTGGCCACCAAAAGAAAGAAAAATACAAAAATGCTTTCAATTGTAATACTTTATGAGAAAAGACCAATAAAAACACCAGTGTAATACCTTCAAAATATCCAGGTAATATTTTTTTTAATATTTTAAGTTTCTATCTATTTCAGCTATTTTCAACCTTTTTCATGGCATACATATACTAGGTATAATTTTGATTCATTCACATCAGACGGCAATTGTGTTGGCTGCTGTCATTTTTTTAAAATTGATAATCTAAGGGAAAAGAGGTCAGTGCCCCTGACTAAATAGTCAGGTATTAAATGTTTTAAAAACTCTTGCAGCACATCAGTTGAAAATCTCTGATCTAGAATACCGTGAAAAAAATTTAGTAGAGGAAGTTTGATTTATATAATATGTGTATAAACTGAATTATGTTCTGCATAATTAAAGTAATAGCAAAAACCTAGGGAATGTGAGGAAATGTGTTTTTGCCAGAAAAGAGGATTAAAATTGATGCTGAATAGTTGTATATGTTTAATAAAATTAGATTATAAATACTAGTTTAAGATCCAAGTTAATAGTTACAAAAGCAAATATTGTTACATAATTTAAAAATTCACACAAGATGGAATAAAACTCAATAGTTGCCTAATATTATTAATAAAATACATTTTAGAAACTTAAAGACATTTCATACGTTCAGAGAGGACTTCATTCAAGAGATCATAATTTGAGTTTCTGAGTTTTGTTTCCTGGTTAAAAAATTTAAAATCTCTAACAATTTATTTAGCAAATATTTAAAGTTTAAATTAATAATAAACATTATTTAATTGTTTTCTTATTTTTAAAATATATTAATTTGACTTACCTTGATGCTTTTTTCTTGCTTAACTCTAGTCTTAAAGAAAATGTTAACTACATTTAACCTCTTTTATATTAATATATTAGAAATAATTAAAAATTTCTTTATTGGATATTTAAATTGCAGCAAAAACTAATTAAATTAATTTTTTAAAATATAAAACTTTAAGGAAAAGATGTGTATGCATAAGTATGGTGTTAAGGAAGAGTGGCTTTAGTGAGGTAAATTTTTAAAATTCTTAAACAAAAACATAAAAAATTTACATAACTATTTACTAATTTCCTACTTTGCAATTTTTAATTGAACATTCAAGTTGAATTGAAATTTTGAATATTGATGTGTTATGATGATAGAGTTACTGAGCTTTCTGTTTTTGTATTTTTTAAATATATTTTCATTGATTTCAGAGAGGAAGGGAGAGGGAGAGAGAGAGAAACATCAATGATACGAGAGATCATTGATTGGCTGCCTCCTGCACCCCCCACACTGGACACTGAGCCCGAAACCCAGGCATGTGCCCTGACCTGGAATTGAATCTTGACCTCTTGGTTCATAGGTTGACACTCAACCACTGAGCCATGCCAGCTGGGTTGTTTTTGTATTTTAAACCAAAGTGGTTAAGTAAAGAAAACTGGCTGAAACTCTCAACTACTCTGATTGGGTTCCATTTATTCACTTTCCAAAAATGTGAAAAAAATGCAACATATACTTTAAATATTCATGAGAAATATTGAAACTTGTTTTAATTTATTTCAGAAGAGGTAGCAGATTGCAATGATACTTTGGGACTTTTATAGGTTACTGGGTATTTACAATAGTATATGATGTGTGCTGATATTCCTGTCCTGAAAAGATTATTATAAGATAGAAAATATATATTCATAAAAAAGTTTTGGCTGTTTTAGGAAAGTTGCCAAGTAATTCAACTATGGTGTCGAACTCAAATTTTATTGTGTCAATATTTATTATGGTAAATATATAAAAGTTAAATTAAGCTACAAATTTATTCCATTTTAAGAAAACCTAGTATAAAAAGGCCAGAATCATAAAAGAGGTTAATTAGATGGTGGTACTTCAAATTTGCTTCCTGCTGAAATATATCTATATTTTAAAATATCCACATATTTGATAGATCCAGAGCTTCTTTTCATTTATCTGTATTTATCAATTTTACAATGGATCTACATAGCTTTAAATAAAATAAATATTTCCCTTAAAAATTTTTGTTTTAAAAAACATATTAGTTAAGTATCATGCATTCCAAATGTATTTATGAATGTTTGCTAGAGAAAGTAAGGGTAAAACGGACAACAGGTCTAGGAGCCATTGCTCCCAAATATAGATATAAAAAAATAATCAAAAGTCCAATTGAAGAAATTTGATCCAGTCCCATTAGAAAGGCGGATATTGGATCTTACTCAGGCTCTGTCCCTAACCAGCTAAGGGGGTGGAACCAAAGAACCCGACAGGCACTTGTACCTCTATGATTTTACAATCAGCATTTCAGGTAATACGAAGTATACAATCACAAATACATCCTATAACAAGACTGAACTCACGTTAGATGGAGAACTTAAAACTACATCAATGCTGTCAGTACAGGCTCGTGAAAGAAAAACATGTATAAATTTACAGTCACACGTACATAACAAAACATAATATACATACATATATACACACATATATATTTCTTAGACTGCAAGTACGGTTTGTTTTTAAACCATTTGAACAGGTTCATGCACAAGTGTCATCCCTGTATTATTTACCTAAAAGCAATGAATTTTATGCCATTTCCCAATACATACCTGCCTTCCAGCTTCATTGTTATGAAGGTTCATCGCTAACAGCACTTTGCTTTCTCTGCCCGTGGTGTTTCTGATGGGGAAGTCCAGGAACTTTCTGCTGAACCACATGCCGTACTGGACGTCATCCGAGCAGCCCCCCCAGTGCCAGCCTTCGCTGGCTGAGCCGCCGTTCTGCAAGGTGGTGTCACAGGAACACTCCGTCATGTTGCCTGCGCTGCATGACCTGGTCACAGCGTGCACCAGGCCTGCAGCCATCACCGCGTAGATAAACGCTGTTTCCTTGGTGCCTAGAATAAGACGTAAATTGCTAAATGAGAGAGGCATATGCTCTCTGTTTATGCTCATAACAGAGCCTCCTACTCATTCTCTTGTCAGCGAAGCAATTTTTCAAAGGCTTCCAGTGGATGCTTTAATGTGTGCATATTTTGAAAGGATGATTTCCTATTGTGGTAGCCTTTTAAGAAAGCAACATTAATTTTGGGTTAATATCCCGTTTGAGGGATCATCAGATATTGGTTATCATTGTTCTCAGACATAAAAAGACCTAAAATATAAAATTTATGTCGGCACCTAGTTCAGTGCCTAATAGACAATCAAAGCCCAATAAATACAGGTCAAATTTAAAATCCTTTGCGTGGATGCCCGTAAATGGTATACGATGCCCCCAAAGAGTCCAGATTACCTTTCTTTTAAAATTTAAAATGTGTTCTCACGAAACACAAGCTGAAAAATTTGGTGCAGTTTTGTTCGCCTGAGTAATACCTGTCAGAAAGCAAGTTAAACTTAAACCAAGATCAAAGCAATTAGGTGATAAATGATACATGTTTAGTTTCACATTAAAGACTCTCCTTTCTTTAGAATAGCGTTAAAAACAACCCTGATATTAACATGAAACCATTATACACTTTATATAGTACTAACTAATCCTCTTACAGGCTTAAAGATAATTAAAATGAAAGATCATTGAAATGTCACCAGCAAAAAAAAAAAATTGTTACGGAAAATAACTGAATATGTATTTAGTACACGAGCAATAGCGTTTGGGCTAACATCTTTGAAAGTTAAAGGCCTATTAAAGCATCAATAAAACGGACTAAGAGACTCCGCAGGCGACTTTTTTTTCCCTTTCGAGATGTTTAGATTGGAGTGGAAACAATTTCGCGCCCGTTGTCCAATAAACCTCTTCAACAGCTGATGCCTCCGCATTTCAGCAACTGTGAAGAGCACATCCTTTTTTATTTCCCCCGCAGGGGGTCGGGGCTCCTTCGGAAGGGCGCGCGGGCCAAAACGCAGCAGGGCCCAGGCCACGCCGGGGCGGCTGCGTGTGTAGGAACCGGGTGGGGAGGGGTCAAAGGTGCAGGGAGAACGGAAACAAATGTGAAAAACAACGAATCTTTCAGCGCCCAGGTCCTAAAACTCCTTGCATCTGCTAATATTCCTGGAACAATCCCGATTCCCTGTTTGTTGTTTTTTATCTTTACCGAGTCACCAGGCACCTGGGAGTGGAACTTTATTCACCGCAGTTTCCCGCCCCCGGGTGAGCGCAGAGGAGGGGAGAGAAGGGAAGAGCGGAGTGGTCGCGCTCTGGTTAGTGCACGTTGGGTCGTCCAGGACAATCCCTTAAAAAATCCCCATTATTCCGTCTCCCCGGCGCTCCAAGGAGCCAGCAAACGCGGCAATTGGCCGCTTGTCTAAGGCCCAGCAGACGCGGCCGCAGCATTCTCTGCCGCCGACATCATGTTTCTCCAGCTGGTCCCCCAGGTAGGGGGGCGCTACGGGTCCGAGGGGTCGGCGGGGTTCAGTGTCAGAGTTTTCCCTCCACTCCAGCCGGGCCCAGCGGGAAGGAGGAAGCACGCCGGCTGCCAGAGCCAGGCTCCGGACCTGGGGAGCGCCCCCCCATCCCGCCCCGCACTCCAGGACCGCACCTGCGCCCGGGGGCTGGCTCCCGGTTCCCGTCCGCCAGAGGACCTCTCGGGGGGGATTGGGAGCGCGTCGGGACCACACAAGCACCATCGATGTTCCTTTACAGGAATCGGAGGAGGGGTCGTCCCTGTCCCGCGCCAGCCCCGGGGGTCCTGCACTCACCGCTGCTCAGCTCGTAGCCGAAGAGGGGGCTGGCGGCCGAGGGGGCGGCGGCCACGCGGCAGTCCCAGCGCTCGTGGCGGAACTGGCTGCGGCACTCCTGGACGCCCAGGCGCGCGCCCTCGCGGATGCTGGGCAGCAGGTAGGGCTTCCTTTTGCACAGCTCCTTCTGGCGGCTGTTCAGCGGCAAGTTGGCGCAGCCCAGCTTCTCCGGGACCCCGAAGGAGGCGATGCCCAACCACCTGTAAGAAACGGCCGCCCCCCCATGCACGTCGCTCGCCTGCTCTCCTCCCCAATCCCAGATGTTTCCCCCCGGACCCCCCATCTAGGCCACCCGCCCGAGGGTCACCGCCCCTACTCCCCTCGCCTTGGCTGCAAGTTCCCTGAGGCTGGGCACCCCCTGCGCCACCTACCCGTGCGTCCCCGCTGCGCCCCGATACTCACATCCAGTTTCCTTGGGCCCCGCAGGGGAACAGCGCGAGCAGGGCTGCCCACAGCGCGCACAGGCGGGACAGTCCCAGGAGCGCCGCTCGGTCCATGGCCCCCGCATGGATTCCCGCAGCCCCTGCCACTCCTCTTCGGCCCTCCCTGCCCCGAGGCCCGCCAGGCCAGAGGTCAGCTCCCCAGCACCAAGTTCTCCGTCGCTCTCCTCCTCCCTGCAGACAACATAAAACGAAGGCCAGAAGCGAGAGGGGCTCTCGGCGGCCTCCCCTCCCTCGCTGGGAGCAGTGCGAGGAGGCGGAGGAAGGATCTGGAGGCTCTCCTCCCGCGCCCGGCTGGAGACCTGCGTGCGGGAGATGCGGGAGCTGCCCTCGCATTCCAAGGTGAGAAGCTGCTGTAGATGTAGCTCTGCCTCCATCGCCCCCGGCCTCTCCTCCCCCCCACCCCCGCCCCCGGCCGCGCGGGGAGCCTGATTGGTCCAGCCGCCGCCCCGCACTCCTCATCCCCAGACCTCGGGCTCCCATTGGCGGAGAGCGGGCTCCGCGGGGGGCGCGGGCCGCAGGTCTCCCGCAGCGCGTGCAGACCCAGGAGAGTTCAAGACCTTTCCTGGTCCCGGGCCGTGTTTCTGCTGCGTGAGGGGAGTGAGCGCAACCCGAGGACTGAGTGGGGCGCTTCGGTCTCAGCAGCCCCGGGCGGGGGCGGGGGTGGAATGGGAGATGTTTGCGTTCCACCCATCCCGTTGCCTTTGGATTAATTACCCTCTGGGTGGAGCGGCTGGAAAATCTCACTGCCCCCGTCCCGTTCCTTTCCTCTCCTGCTCCCCACAGGAGAATCATCTTTTTGAGTCAGAGTTGGTACCAAACAAGTTGACCTTTCAACACCCTGCTTGAGGTCCCAATGCGTCCAGAAGCTTTGGAGGACAGGACGGGAGAAAGGCCTTCCCATGGGGACCGATGTCATCTCCCCAAGCACGCATGTTTAGCCAAAGGAAGGGTGCAGCCTGGCCTCTAACCTACCGCAGTCAACCCGTGTCGTGCGGTTTCCTTTCCCAGGGTTGTCTCCCATTCCCCATCCTTGAAAGCACTGTCGGAAGATGGAAGGCAAGAAAGAATGAGTGAAAGCTGTCTGGAGGGTTCTAGAATAGTGGGGAGCATAATAGTGTCCTGACCCTCTGCTCCACTCCACATGATGGCTCTCTGGGCAGGGCTACAACTGGACAGATTTTAAAAACATGCTTATTAAGCACCTACCATGTGGCCAGGAAGGACTGTGGGACATTAGAAAGACAAGACCCATTCGCTCGAGGGCACAAACCAGCCCTGGAGAGGAGCCTACAACAAAGTAACCGGAGGTTGTTGGTAAAGGAGAGTATGAAACCCAGCCAGGTCCTTGTTGGAGCCAAAGAGGACCCGGAAGCAGAATGTCATGGTGCCTGGCCTTTAGGAAGGTTGGTTAACCAACGTTCTGCAGTCTCTGGGGGACCTCTGAAGGCAAGCAGGACATGCTTAGCTGTGGGACAGCCCTGCCTCGCATAGTGGGTGACAGGAGATGTTTTGCAGTGGCATCACCTGCTCCTCAGAGGACTTATGAAATGTTTGTAAATTCTCAGGTGAACAGAACAGCTTAGTGGGTGGCAAAATCCAGACTTAACCCAAATCAAAGATCTTCTTACTTGCTTTATCTATATATATAAAAGGTTAAAAGACTGTCTGACCGTCTAACCGGCCAGTAGGTATGACACGCACTGTCCACCAGGGGGCAGACACTCAACGCGGGAGCTGCCGGGCTGTGGTGACTTGGCAATGGTTCTTGGGTAATACACCCCAGAACCAGAGAGGAGGGAGCCCATTTCCTCACGGGGCCACACGATTCCAGCAGGCTGCGGGACCCCACCTGGTGAAGGGACTCCACTCACTCCACAGACGCCGTTTGAGCCGTGGTGCCACCCCAGGTGCAGCTGGCCAGGGAGGGACAGCGGGAGGTTGGCTCCAGGGAGTGTCCGGCCCCGGCTCACCCCGTTGGCCACCTTCTAGTTAATTTCCTTTCAATGTGCACGAGTCAGTGCAAAGGGTCAAAGTCTTCAAATAAAGGATTTAATTTGCTGCATATCTCCTATATCAGCCCAGAGCAATAAAAGCTCACTGAAATTCCCCTCCTATCTATCCCGTTCATTCCTTTAGTCAACAAATATTTATTGAGTGAACACCATGTACTAGCCACATTGTAATTTTTAGAGTCAAGTTGATGATAGGGTGTAGTTACTGATCTAGAAATATTTTGGCGCTTGGCTAGTGGCCTCTCTGAAACTCAGAGCCTTCATCCAAGTCCACTTTATTCTGTGAGCTTCCCAGGAGGCGTCTGGAGCATTCACTGCTGTAGCCCCGCCATTGGGCCCAGTACATGAGATCCTAGTTTTGAACACAGTTTATTGAGTGAATTAACATGATGAGGAACATTCCAAGCAGATATCTAAGTGGCCTAAATGATGAAACTAGAGAAGTGATTGCTCTGTCAGGGGCCTGGAGGACGGAGGAGAAAGCAATCTCGGGACTGGGAGACTAGAGAATATTAATACTCTAGGCCAGTGGTCGGCAAACCACGGCTCGTGAGCCACATGAGGCTCTTTGGTCCCTTGAGTGTGGCTCTTACAGAAAATACCGACTTCTGCGCATGGGCCATGAAGTTTCAATCGCACTGTATGTGTGTGCTTGCACGTGGTATTTTGTGGAAGAGCCACACTCAAGGGGCCTAAGAGCCACATGTGGCTTGTGAGCCGCAGTTTGCCGACCACGGCTCTAGGCTGATTTTAGTGGTAGATGTTTTAAGGAAGTTGTTGGGTTTGTGTGCTTTCTTTTTCATTGAAAAAAAATACATATTGAGCCTTTATTATGAGTTAAAAAATGGGGAATAAAACAGCTATATTGTAGCAGAGTTCATAGTCTGGTTGGCAAGACAGAAAGTGAACAGGCTCTTACAATACAGTGTGATAACGGGAAGTACAGTGTGCTGTAAGCCACGTAGAGGGATTACTTAATCTAGTTTGGGGGTGCAGGTCCCTTGGATTCTGCCTTCATTATTTCTCTAGGGATCCAGCACTGTCTAGACAGGCATTCTGATAAAGCATTTAGAGAGAACTCAGAGGATTCTGTTCCTACAGTCAGAGAACACTAGGCCAACCATTTTCAAATCCAGGGCACAACTTCAGGGCCTGAGTGGTGCTGTTTCTCCTTTGCATAATCTAAGGCCGTTGGGACATTCTGATACTTCTAAAGCAAAGGAGACTTATTTCCAGGAGCTGATGCAGCTGAAGAAGTAGGCTTTTCACTAAATGAACAGATATTTGAGTGCCTACTTTGTGAGGGCATTATGAACTTTCATGCACTGAGACCCTCATATGTGCTCCCAGAGTTCCTTCTTATTTTCTAGCTCTGATCCTTTCTCTTCTCTAGTTTTCTCTCCCCTCCCCTCCCCTCCCCTCCCCACTTCCTTTCCCTCTCCTCTTCTCTCCTCTTCTCTCCTCTCCTCTCCTCTCCTCTTCTCTCCTCTCCATTCTCTCTCTCTCTCTCTCTCTCTCTCTCTCTCTCCACACACACACACACACACACATTATATATAAAGAAATAAATTTGAAGAGATTAAGAAACTTGCTCAAGGTCACCCAGCTAGTAAGTAATAGAGTCAAAAAAACAATCTTACTTTAGGGGTCTTATTCTTTCCACCATAACATACTGCCACATAATCTAAATCAAATTCTTTTTTTTTTCTTTGCCTAATCAAATTCCTGATCACTGGGCTTCAGGGTCTAAATTGCTCTTTTGCATCCCATGGTTCTTTACATCACAGTTCAAGATATCTCCATCAGTCTTCTGTTTCCTGATAATAAACCAAATGCATATATTTTCATTTAATATATATTGAGCCTCTATTGTGAGTTAAAAAGTGAGGGATACCACTGAGCTAAATGGTAGTGGAGTCCACAGCCGGGGTGGGTCTCCTGAGGAGGTCTCCCTCAGGCAGATGGCGGTCTCATGTATGTCTTTCCATTCCCTCCGCACCCCCCCCCCTCCCCACTACTTTCTGTGGGCTGAGAGCTGAGAGGACCAGGGGCAAGAGCCCTGGGATGTCTTGGGGGGCAATTAATTTCAATTTTGACCCTTAGTTGCCTCATCTGTAAAATGACCAAAAACTTCCTTTCAGTTCTGAATCTCTAATGGAGTTCCCGTAGATATAGGCACCTGAAGCTTAGAAACGTTGCATCCCACAGTAAGCATCAGCTCACAGAGAGCTGTTCTCTCTCTCTCTCTCTCTCTCTCTCTCTCTCTCTCTCTCTCTCTCGGTGGGGGTGGGGAGGGCTGCATTAGCTAGTGGCTTTGCACTCCTAGGAAGAGTAAAGTCTAGGCATTGACAAGTGTTTGTCTACCTGTGAGAGGGACCCAGTTCTCAGGTGGCACAGGCTAGCGTTTTCCTGCCCCCATCTTTTATCTTCGGTTCCACTTTTGCTTTTGGGTTTCAATGAAAATAAATTCTTTTAATTGCAGAAACCTTTTTAAATGGTTGGATTTCAAAGTATATTATAATATGGTCAGGTCATATGACATTTTATTTAGAGGACAAAAGAAAATGTGACATTACAGATATTGTATTTATCCTGGACCATGAAAGTGAGGAGCTCTTTCAAAATCTTTTAATATACAGTGGCTCGCCCTAACCAGTTTGGCTCAGTGGATAGAGCATCTGCCTGCAGACTGAAGGGTCCCAGGTTCGATTCTGGTCAAGGGCATGTACCTTGGTTTCAGGCACATCCCCAGTGAGGGGTGTGCAGGAGGCAGCTGATCGATGTCTCTCTCTCATCGATGTTTCTAACTCTCTATCCCTCTCCCTTCCTCTCTGTAAAAAATCAATAAAATATATTTTAAAAAATATATATATAGTGGTTCATCTCTACTATCACTGGTAAGGCTTGTGCTCTTTATTGAGACTGGAGAAATAAAGTAAATAAGGGGTCAGACCCATGCACAGACACAACTACACATGTCAAATTGTTAGCTTCTTCAGCAGCAAGAAGGAGCCCCCTCTTCTATTTGGTATTTTTGACTTCGTATCTGGAAAGAGGGCAAAATATTAACTGGCCGGTAGGATACGACCTGATGCCTACTGTGCGATGCCAGCTTCAGGTGCCCACATCCATAAACTGTGGCAGAGGTCATGCCATTCCTTGTTCACAAATGAGAGCTGGTATGACATCTCATGATAAATCCAGGTACCGTGATTAGCTCTGCTAAAAAAGCACCCTGTGAGTCAACATTGGCACAGGTTACCGACGCATCCTTGATTCCACAAAGACGACATGCATTTGAACTTGTTTTTCTAGCAGGGCTAAGGTGTTTGGAGCTATAATCTAGAAAAGGACATTTAGGAGAACCAGAGTCCAAGCATATTTCTTTCACTCGAAGGAGCTCTCTCGAGGGATTGAATCGGTGCGGTGGTCATCTCTGATCATCTGGGCTAAGTGAACCAGATAAGTAGCTGGCCCACCATAAATCGTGTTTCCCACTCAGGACATTTGTAGAGTGTTAGTGGTAGAACCCAGAGGAGCCTGTTCCTTCTGGTCATTTTCTCTGAGTCCCTGGGAAACTCAGCAAAAAGTCTGCCTGCACAGATATGCCTTGGACTCTGCCTCTGGCAGTCCATCAGAGGACGAGACTTCTAAGGGCCTGTTGTAAGAATTTCTGCTGCAGATCACAGAGACTTATGTACTGGAAACTGATACCAGAAGCACCCCAGCTGGTCTTAACTCCCATGAGAGAACAGAAGACCAGAGGTGACTTTTCACATAACTGGGTCCCCATCCATTCTATTTTAAATTCCACCTGGATGCTACCAGCGCGGAACAGAGCTCAGGCTCGTGGCCACGGCTCTCAGGCGGGGGCAGAGAATGGCATTCTGGATGTCCTGCTGTCCTTTGGTGGCCGGAAAAGCCCGTAAGAATGATAGTCTTGGAGCATCAGAGGAGATACCAGCGACAGAAAGAACAGGAGTTGGAAAAGGATACTGGCTTGCTTTTAAAATTTCCACAACGACCAATGTGAAACTGTTTTGTTTACTTGTCCTAGAAATGAAGATGGAAGATGCCTCATAAAATGTTAATAGAAAGTGGCTTATCTCTGGTGGCATTTATACAGATTATGCAACCTTTTTGGAATGGAGGAATAAAAGTAAACCACAATCCTTGACAAACAAGAGTGGTCACTGTTGCCCGAGGGCACAAGTAAGCAAACACACCAGGCTGAAATACAAGAAGAGGGTTGAACCTCTCAGCATCCTTTTCAAAAACAGTTTTCAGAATTTTGTAAAACAACACAACTCCATCCATTAATGAATGATTGTCAATTTTGATAAGATATCAGGAAAACAACTTCAAAGGCCTAGCATTTACCTTTTTTAGAGTATTATTTTTGAAGTGATCTCTGGGCTGTCCATAGTGGAAAAAAATTTTCTCTTTATTTACTGTTTTACAAAAATGGAACAACCTGAAATTTTAAAGGGGAACATTTTCAGGGAAAAGTCATTTAGAAAGAATTTCTTGTATCCTTCTTAGTCTAACTATTGGTCTGCATAATTAGACTTAATTGTTGTGATGTAATAAATGTACTTCTGCCAATAAAATGCCCCAAATCAGCAAATGCTGAAATGGCTTTTGTATTCAGGGTTGTTGTTCATGTGCTTAGCTCTTGGCTACTGTCCTCATTATGGGCGGGTAGCATGTCCAAGTGGAGTTTGTTAAGTCTGGCCAAGCAACAAATACCAGCTGGCATGCACTTACGTCTCAATCGTCACACAGAGGTGAATCACATTGAAACTTGACTTTAATTTTTTCACTTTCTTGACTGAAATCTTGAGCGATTTCTTATTTTCTCCTCCCAAGTAGATGACAAATCTCCAATTCGACTAGAAACACCTTCATATCAAGGAGTGTGAGTGATTCTCTTGCAACATGTCCCCCTCGTTGTCTACAACAAGCCTGAGTGTGTAGTCGACATTCAGTCATTATTGGGCGATCGTTGTTTGAACAGACAAGGAATCTCTCCTAGGAGGGGAAACAATGAAGCATTAAGTTGAGAGCTGTCAGCGCTGACTTAATCCACTGACTTGCCACTTCTCAACCGGAAATGCGCCATGACTCGTACCCAGGACATTGCATTAGTATGTGCCCCATAATTTGCACTAGTTCCAAGGGGACCACCAGATGGCTGTGGCTAGTATGCACAGCCTCACTTTCTGCTCGGGGTTCAATCAGTAAATAAGCTGGTACTCTTAAATCTTCCTGACAAAATCTGGAGCTGTGCCATGGGCTCCTTCCAGGTAAGTGTGCTGAGCGAGCTAATAACTCAAACTCTCACTGGAGTGCCCTCCAGAGAACACTTTTATGTGAGCGGGCAAGTGCTCCGAGCCCAGGAGATTTACGAGGGTTCAGAGACATAAACACAAACTGCATAATAGGTGTGAGGTGTGTTCCAACTGCAGCCTTCTCACCTTCTGTTAATGATTACGGGGAGGGAGGCATCAATACAAAAACAGCTGACGTGGGGCTCTCCAGTTCACGATCTGATGAAGACTTCTGGTGCCAGACCAACTTTTTGGGGTTGTCACATGGCTTAGTGAAGCAGCTTCCAAAATGGGCTGAAAACCACAATATTGATATACTGGGCCACATGCCAGAATAAAGCCTGAGTCCAGCCGACTGGGTAAGAGATTCCAGTTGCTACTTGAGCACCAGCGCATTGTCTGGGCTCCCCGGGGCACACTCATGAAACCAGCACCAGACAAATACAGCGGAGCCACTTTTTAATGCTGTTTTGGGGAGGGAAGGCGTGTTTGCCTGGTGGGTTAACTGAGTTATGGCAAGCTTCGGCGGGAAGGAGTTTCCCTTCAGGAACTGATTTGGCCTTCAGCATATCTTAATTTTATAGTAATTGTTGGCAGTCCAGGGTGGGGTTCAGTGCTGGAATCTTACCCTTCGTACTCCACCCCCCCTCCCTGCCCCAGGGATTCTGATGAATAAAGCATGCCGAGAGAGCGCTGAACCAGTTTGGGCAAAGTATCAGCTTTATTAAGTGCAAGGCTTCCTAGGAGAGCTGGGTTATGCAAAGTGAAGTTTCCTATCTCTTCCCCCTGAATCGAAGACAGGAAGGCTGATCCAATATACCGATCCAGTCTCAGGCTGCAAAGCTGAACCTCAGAGAAGAGGCTAGGGAGAGGCCACAAGAAGTGGAGAGGAGCCCTCACTCTGTTTGAAGAAGTCCAGGTCCATGAAGAGTGAAGTTGGAGCCCTCTTGCTTTTGAGGTATCCACTGGTGACAGGGGCTGATCGACTGGCCACTCTTTCTCCACAGGGGAGACGTAAGCAAGGAGGTGGGGAATGGGGCGCAGATTTCCTTACCACAGAAGAGAGTAATGAGAGTATAGACATTGAGAAGAATGTCCTGACTTCCTTGGGCAGAGAAGAGAAGTTAATCCGTTCTGTCCATATCGTGTTGTAAGCCCTCAAGACAGACGGGCAGGCAGACTGAGAACCTTCATGGAAGCTATGGGCAGGATTAGTATGAGGCAAATGCGATGGGCTCTATTTCGAGAAAAGGCAGCTTATGCAGTGATAACTAGCATTAGTGTAGGAAGCAGTTAGCATAGGTGTTGGGAAGCCATGGTATGACGCCCTCAATGGTACAGATGAATCCAGAGGGATGATTTCACCAAAACTCAGTGTCCCTGAAATCATTGTCCTCCTCTACTTTTATTAAACCTTAGAACTCATTATTTGCTTTATGTTGTTTCTGCTTGAGGTTTCCTTTGGTAGCATTAAAATGAGTTCATGGTCCCTCACACATTGTCAGCTCAGGCGAGAGGCCCAGAAACATGGTGGGTGGCCTACAGTGATCCATCTGAGGTTAGAAAGGTACCTGAGGTTAATTACAAAATGCATCATCAACAGGAGACTTACAATGAGTAGGGAAAATTTGAGACGTGTATTATAATATCGATATACATATATAGATGCTCATAAAAACGCTGGAGAAATATTTTGATTCATTTAGTATGCACAATTATTTGTAGATAGAGTGCATAAATTTTTAGACTAGACAAAACATGGTATAGCTTGTGATTACATAAAAAGAAATATGCTATGTTTGCTCAGGATATTTTAAGTCATTTGATAACACTTATGATGGAGGGTTATTTTTGTTCCTTGCTCGCTTTATTCAAAAATGAGTTAAAAAGAAGAGTTGAAAGTGATAAGCATATTTCACAGCTGGAGAAAACAGAAGAAGCACATAGGAAGATGAAGCTCTTGTAGCATTGTTTATCTTTTTGGCTTAGTTTTGCGCAGTATCCCACAGCCAATCTTGGAATTTTTCTCTGCCTCTTTTTCTTATAGTTAAATTGTACACATCAGTAATCTAATCAAAGCAAATCAACGGAACTTTTCAAACAACTTAAAAAGCACCAATTGCAGCACTGGCCAATTTGCTCAGTGGTTAGAGTGTTGGCCCACGGACTGAAAGGTCACAGGTCTAATTCCCCGTCAAAGGCACGTACCTCCATTGCAGGGTCTGGCTTGCAGATTTCCCAGCCCTGGTAGGGGCTCGAGCAAGAGACATCCAATCGCTGTGTCTCTCTTTCGTCGAATGTTTCTCTCTCCTCCCTCCCTTTCATTCTTCCTAAAAAATAAAAAATAAAAACCCACATTCTCCTAAAAAAATTCTCACAATACCATATGTAGAGTAATTAAATAATTCTATTAAGTCTTGTAACAAAAAAAAACAGCAGTTTCCCACCCACCCACTTGCCATTGACCTCTCCCCAGAAGTAATAACTTTCAGGTCTCTTAATTGACTTCTTTTGGTATTTTGCTCCAATTTTATTAACTATCATACTTATATGGTCACTTCTTAATTTTTAAAATGTTTAGACATTATATGTGACTTTCTACTGTGGAAGTTGAGGATTTGCTTTGTTTCACCACCACCTCCCCCTACACACATGTATTTTTGTATCCAATATAGCTATCTCAACACGGGTTAGCTCTGCATTCAGTCTTTACATTATTACTAGAGGCCCGGTGCAGGAATTCGTGCACGGGTGGGGTCCCTCGGGGTGGCCTGCAGGGATTGGGCCCCAGCTTGTGCCCCCAGGCTCACAGCCCTGCAGCTCCACCTGGCACCCCACCATGGCCTGACACTGGCCCCTCACCTGTTCCATCATCCTGCCTGCAGGACGATCAATCAGGGCCAGGCCTCCTGCCCAGCTCCCTCAGCGCCTGGGAGCTGGGTGGTGGCCCCACCTCCTGCCGCTGGTGGCCGTCTGCGGGGCGATTGGGTCCCCTCCCCACCTGCCTTGGCCTGGTGCCACCCACTCACCTGCTACACCATCCCACCTCTGTCCCGCTCTCGTCGAGGCCCATTGGAGCCTGCAGCACCTCCACTGCCGCCCAGCCCGCTGCCAGCACTGTGTCGCCGACACCCACCATGTTCCGCACCACCCCCTGGTGGTCAGTGCACATCATAGCGAGTGGTCTAACTCCCAGTTGAACAATTTGCATATTAGGCTTTTAATATATAGGATGACATCAATGTTATTCATGCTATGCTAGATAGTGCACTATGATTAATTTCCTTTTCTCCACTTCCTTTTTCCCCTTCTATTTGCCTGGTTTCTATGTCTTTATCGTGAATCTAACTCCAAACCTGAATCTGAGATGAATCAGAAGTTCCATCAATTTCATCTTCTGACAGTATCTCCCGACATCCCTTGGCCTGTTCCAGTCTGGAGTGGGTACCTCCATTCCCAGCTTCTAGAGGCTGCTTGCACTCCTTGGCTAGTGGTCGCCTTCCTCACATCACTCGGACCTCTGCTTTGATCGTCATTTCTCCTTCATCAACTGTGACCCTCTTGCCTCTCTCTTATAAAGACTCTTGTGATTACATTGGAAGCTTGTGGATAATCCAGGAAAATCTCCCCATCACAAGATCCTTAATCACATCTGTAAATTCCCTTTTGCTATCTAAGGTAACATATTATAGGTTCTGGGGATTAGGGCATTGGTGGGTTGAGTGGTGGTCCCCCAAAAGACATGTCCACATGTTTACTTCCTAATACCCAAAATCTGCAAATGTGGTCCTATTTGTATTTTCTGAAACATATACATTTTTTTTACAGATATAATTAAATTAAGAATCTTGAAGGAGATCATCCTGGATTAAAGGGATGGGTCCTAAATTCAATGACACAAGTTCTTATAAGAGACAGAAAAGGAGAGGATACGGATACAAGAAGGAGAAGAAGGCACCAATCTTCTGAATCTGAGAATCGATTGGTGAAAACCGAGGCAGACATTGGAGCAATGTCACAATGAACTTTGGGGGACACCGGAAGCCGGAAGAGTCAAGGACCAATTACTCCCTAGATCCTGCAGAGGAAGTGCAGCCCTTCTGACACCTTTTGTCAGATTTCTGACCTCCAGAACTGGGAAGAATACATATCTTTTGTTTTCACTATCCCCTCTTGTGGTACTTTGTTATGATAACCCTGGAAAACCAATAAAGATGTGGACGTATTTGGGGGTCAGTGTCTAACACAGTGTATTAATGATTTTTTTGGAATTTTCTTTCCCTGGTCTCTTCCAAGTTGCTTTATTTTGTTTGCTTTGCCTTTATCTGTCATTTTAGAAGCTTTCCTCAGGTGTCTGGTCATCCTTGCTTGTTGCTCATGATTATGAATGGAGTAGTAAAAGCCAATTAGAAGATCTGAGCATGTAGGCGGGACTAACTGACTTTGGGTCATTTAGTTGGCTAATCTTCAACATCAGAGTATTTATGTTTTGTCTCTTAAGCTGGTCAAGTTTTGTTTCAGCTTCTGTTTTGATGCTATTGGCTAATGCTAGTAGAGGAGAGGGCTAGAAAGGTCTTAGCATTCACTGTCTAAATATAATTTTTTTTCGGTATGGCCAGCCTTGTACTAAAAATCTAATATAGTGCTCACCGGCATAACTGTATAATTTAAAGGGTTAAATTCAACATGGAGAGCATGAGTCAGAATAAAGAACGGCTTTTATTACTGGGAAATGTGAGATATACAATGAGCAACTGAGTTACAGTCGTAGGTTTATTCCTAAAATAAGAAAACTCTCATGATTCTGAAGACTAAGAAAAGGAAAGGATTAGTCCTTTTCAAAAGGCAGTTTCAAAATAACAACATTAGCCAGTATTAAATAAGATGTTTTCTTCTTGTGACTTCAATTATCCTTTCTGATTAAGAGCATCTTTGTATTCTGTCAGCAATGCAATTACTTAATGGTGGGAATGCCAAACACCTCTGAGTAACTGAAAATTTTAGTTTTCAACTACAGACTATTTGCCTTTGTTGCCTGTTTGTGGCATATCCTCTAAAATCTACTTGCTGAAGTCGTGGTTTAATTCTAGACCATCTGGCTGACAGATAATTATGACACCAAATCACATCTGCCACTATTTCTCTCTCTCTCTTTCTCTCTCTCTTTCTCCTTCTTCTTCTTCTCCTTCTTCTTCTTCTCCTTCTTCTTCTTCTTCTTCTTCTTCTTCTTCTTCTTCTTCTTCTTCTTCTTCTTCTTCTTCTTCTTCTCCTCATTTTTTTAGGTTTTCTAAGCCTCCCCTTCTTCCCTTCTTCCTTCTTCTTCTCATGTTCTATTTCCTCTTCCTTTTTCTTTTCCTTTCTTCTTTCCTTCTTGTAACCTGATAGAAAAACTACAGCACTGACTCACCTTCCCAACTGGTATTCTAGTGCCCTCCCACCTCCCAAAAAAGCTGCTGTTGTTGGAACCGTAAGGATTGGTAGGTGGTTTAAGTGTTTGAATCCTGTTCCCCCAAGAAAACTTTTGCCAGCAATCATCTTTCGGTGCTGCACAGAAATCAACATTCAAAGGAGGTGCACACTTGGTCTAGGTAACATTTAGTCTTTTTATTTGCATGTAAAGGGCAGAAAGGCCAGAAGATCTTATAGCTTACCCTCAGGCCTCTAAACTACCTTACCTCTCTGGAGGCCAGAGACAACAACCATATCTAGTCCAATTTTTTAAAAATCATTTAAAAACCTTCAGCACATGGAGTTTCAGCACAGCGTTCTTTAACCCTCTAAATGTCCAGGGACCACTCATGTCAGAAGCTTCATGGACATGTGTTCTCACAGAAATGACCTGAAATAGAGTGTTTGGAGGCTTCAGAAGGAGAGGACCATCCTCATGCACTTGATTGAACGACCCCTTTTCTTTCTGAAAAATGCAGCTGCCTGGAGCTCTGAGAATGGGTGAAACACTTAGGATGCTCAGCCCACCAGAGAGGTCAAACCAATCCAGGCAGTCCTTGAGGTAGTTGGCATCGCAGCCAGATTGTGCCTATATTCAAATCCTCTAGCAATAAAGGCGAATGCAAACTTTTTATTTCTACCAACAGTTAAGCAGATGACTGTCTCCGCTTTAATAATGCTTTACATCCTTGGCAACTCTTAACTGGCCTGCTTTCAGGAGCAGGGGCTTGAAAGTGCATACACTGCAATAGAGCACAATCTTCTGCTGCTGTGGGCAGAGGTGGGAACCAGCAAAGGGAAAGATAGAGGGGGCACGGAATGTCCTGTTTATTAGGTCTTTTGACCAAACTGAATGGATCAAGTGCAAGACAGTGGGTAATAGGAGTAGCTTAATCAGGTCATCTCTAAAGCCCTCACCTCCCCAGGTGAGTAATTCCAATTTCTTTAGCAATTTCTCAGAAATACTATATCCCAAGTCCATTGCTCAGCTGTGATTTTCAAGTTCAGCCTTTAGAGGTGAACTTGACATGGCACGTAAATCAGTCATGGTGGCCCCTCTGCCTCTCAGGCTCACCTTTTTCTCAGTGGAACCTTCTTTTCAACAGGGTTCCCCTCGAAATTATGTCTGTCCCCTTATTTACTCAGTGAATTTAGCCAGCTGTTGGGAGAAAAAATAATGTGATTAAATTCATTTATACCTTCCAAGGATATTAGCATCTTCAAAGACCCTGGAGGTTAATGCAAGGATTTCACTAATGGACAGGATTTCAAACAGAAGAATCTAGTAAAATAAAGAATCGTGGACACAGTAGGGAGCCATCTGGTAACAAAACAAGGAAGCGTTCCTTTTGCTCTTAATTCCAGATGCAACTGTGTGCAAAAGTACGTATCTTTCTCGTGGTTTGTAGTCAGTCCTCTTAACACTTTCCAGATTCACATTTAAAAGGCATATATATTACCGTTTGCAAAATCAAATTGCAAAAGGATGTATCTGCCATCTTGTTTTAAGCAAAAATATGCAGGGAAATCTTTTCTTTAATCCACTGTTGCAAAAAATTATGGAACCGGTGAATATAAAAGATGAGAGTACCTATTTGAAACTCACCAGAAACAGATGTTTCCCTACCTATGCTTTTCAGTAAAAATGTGATCCTCTACCCGTAGTGTTTTCAATTTCATAATTAAATTCAGTTGCATTGTTAATGTACTGTTGACATTAACTTGTATCTCCTATACACAAGACTGGGAATATACATCTGTTAACTTGAAACAGCTGTTTGCAAAATTACTACAATATGGCCAATACTTCTTTTAACCATTATGTCTTCCCATTTAAACATGATTTGCATCTGTAAGTACCTATTATACATAGAATTAAAGGAAGATTTATGACATAATAATAATGAATTTTGAGGCTATATTAACATTGCATTTGACAATAGTATGGTAGAAAAAGAAAGTTAGTGGAATATTTCTACAGATCAGAAGCCATGCTCTACTGGTATCCACACTCAAAAGACATGTCCTAGAGTGTGTGGACATCTTCCCATGCACTCTAAGACATGGTTAGCGGACAACTTTGGGTGGGGCCACCCGCATGGTTCCACTCTTGTCTCCTCTGTTCTTGGGAATGGCAGAACCTTTGAGAAGTTATCTGATGCCCTTCATGTTTTCCAACTGCCTCATTTCTACATAGCTGATACCTAAAGTTCCACAACTAAAACTGTCTTACTTTGTCCTCTCCTGCAACTGCAGTAACTGTGTGAGGGCTTGAGTTGTAAGGCCTGATGATTGCTGTAGACCTGGGCATGACTTCTTCAAACCCTTTCCAGCTTTGACAGGGGCGGGGCAGAGAGAGCATCAGCCGCTGCTGGGATGAGCGATGAGTGTGGTATAGGGAAGATGAAGCCTGGAGTGTGGTAGACCTCCTGTGCTGCAAGCCTTAGGGCCTGGTACCTGTTGCCCCGAGCACCCAAACACCTCCCCAAAGTCCAGGTGGGCAGCCCAACTGTGGCTCACACCTCCCCCAGCTACCTTTTTTTGTGCCCAGCTCAGTCCTTGGGGCACAAGGGGAGCAGCAATTGGTACTTGCTAGAGAAGGTTTTTGGAAGCAATAATGCTATTTCTAACATAATGATTTGTCAAAGCCTCTTAGATAAGTTCTATTTTGAGCACAAATTCTAACTCCAGGAATTGTTAGAGTAAGTTTCAGTATTCATTTTTCATTTTATAAAAAATTCATTGAGTCTCCTCTTTGTGCTAAGCAATTTATTTCTAAACCAAGAATGCAAAGATTAAAATACTAAGTGAAATAAACCAGCTGCATAAAACCACATATTGTATGATCCTATTTATATGAAATGTCCAGGATAAGCAAATGTATAGAAACAGATTGTTGGTTGCCTCAGACCAGGGATAGGGAGCAGGGAGAGGGACCTCTATATTTCTTTTGGGCATGACACAAATGTTTGAAAGACTATGGTGATGGTTGCCAACTTGTGTACATATACTAAAAACCATTGAATTGTACACTTGAAATGAGTGCACTTCATGGTATGTACCTTTTATCTTAATAAAACAATCCTATATAATAAAAGCCTAATATGCTAAGTGTCTGGTTGGCTGGTCAGCCGTTCAACCAATCAAAGTGTAATATGCTAATGATATGTTAAGGCGGCTCAACTGCTCACTATGACATGACCTGATCACCAGGGGGTGGATGCTCTGACTGGTAGGTTAGCTTGCTGCTGCAGTCCAGCCAATCAGGACTGGTGAGACAGTCCGGACATGTCCTGGAGCCCTCCTGCAGTACCTCCCTGACTGGCCAACTTCCCATGTCCCTCCCCGGCCCTGATCATGCACCAGTGGGGTCCCTCAACCTGGCCTGCACCCTCTCGCTATCCGGGAGCCCTCGGGGGATGTCGGAGAGCTGGTTTCAGCCCAACAGTGGAACGACCGGTAGCTATGATGCGCACTGACCACTAGGGGGCAGACGCTCAATGCAGGAGCTGCCCCCTGGTGGTCAGTGTGCTCCCACAGGGGGAGCACCGCTCAGCCAGAAGCCGGGCTCATGGCTGGTGAGCACAGCAGCAGTGGCAGGAGCCTCGCCCACCTCCGCGGCAGTGATAAGGGTGTCTGACTGCTGGCTCCTGGACTGCAAAAGGGCACAGGCCAGGCTGAGGGACGCCCCCACCCCTGAGTGCACGAATTTTGTGCACTGGGCCTCTAGTTAAAATAATAAATAAACACAATCAAGCAAACAAAAAACTCAGTTCTTTCATCATGGTTGTATTGGATGCATTATTAAATAGACTAAGATACAGGTTGGCATAGAGTGAGTAGAGAGTGCTAAGGGAACACAAAGAAAGGCCACTTTGACCATTATTTGGGGAACCTGAGAAATATTGCTAGAGGAGGTGACATCTAAGCTGAGAAGTAGACAGAGAAGAGATCATGGGGGAAATATTTGGTGAGCTCCTACTCTGTTAGACACTGTACAGTAAAAAGATGAGTAAGAAAAGTCTATCCTAAGTCTAGAGGGGCTAAGGTTGGTGGAGTAGCATATAAAGAGATTATTAGAGATAAATCTATAATAATAAAAGCATAATATGCTAATTAGACCAGACAGCCAAACATCCTTCTGGACAAAGCCGCAGTGGCTGCAAGGGCCGAGAGCAGGCAGCCATGGCAGCCAGCAGTGGCAGCAGCTGCAGGATGATGGGAGCGGTGCCTTCCCCTGATGGGCCTGATCACCTTCACAGAGGGAGGCCAGGGAGCGGGCCTAAGCTGTCAGTAGGACATCCCCTGAGGGCTCCCGGACTGTGAGAGGGGACAGGCTGGGCTGAGGGACCCCTCTCCACCCCCCCCCCCCCCCCCCCGTGCACGAATTTTTCATGCACCGGGCCTCTAGTTATTATATAATGGGTGTCAACCGATGGTGGTTGGCATGCCAATTCAATGTCAGCAGGAACCTCCCATTTGGTGAAGAAGGAAACTGTATTTAGTGCAGACAGCTTGCTGGTAATACAGTATGGCTGTGAAAACGGCAGGCTGAGGCACCCCTGGGGTCAGGCCCTCTTCAGCTGGGCAGCTCCATTCAGGGCAGGCCTGCTCCACTCTGCGCTGGCCAGACATCGCCTGTGATTCAGCTCCAGCCAGGGATGCTCAGTCTCCAGTCTCCCCTGGAAAGTGCGCTCCTGAGGCAGCCGGGAGCTGGCTTATATAGACAGAAGTGTCTGCCCCCTGGTCACTGATTGGTCAGAACAGAGCAGCTCTGATTGGTCAGAGCTGCAGCAGCTCCAATTGGATGGGGAAAGCCTCGGTCCTTTTAGTTGAAATAGGACTCTACAAGGGCTGGCTCAGATGGCAGAAGCAGTGCAGACATAAATGGCTGTTAGTTGTTTTTGTTTGTTTTACTGGAACTCAGGTAGCCACCAGACCCCTTCCTTGTCCTTAGGGTCCAGGTCGGGTAGGGCAACAGCATGGATGGATATGGGCCTGGAAATAACAAAAAGGGGAATGAAACCTAACCAAGGAGGTGGAGGCGGAATTAAAATTCGACTTGGGGAGGGAGGTAGCTTTGTCTTAACCTTAAGAGCCAAAGAACTGTGATCTTGCCAACAGTGCCCTCCGCCACGGCTCACGGGACCCGGTCACGCTGCCACTGCTTCCTCACTCCTCATCCGTGTCAGCGTGTGCCCGTGGGAAAGCCCGGAGAGATCAGAGCCCCTCCGGAAAGCAGGGGCGTGGAGCGGAGGGCGAAGAGTCAGAAGACTACAGGCCAGGCGTCCCTGCTAAGAGTAACTCCCACAAGAGCGCCTCCTGGTCTGTTTATTTTCAGCAGGGCGCGCAGCGGCCCAGTCCCCTTTCCTCCCCGGGTTCCCTTGGTGGTTTTAACAGTGGAAGCCCTCATGACTCTGCAGGCAAATCCTTCCTAGCATCTTCTCGTTCTCATGATTTCTGGCAGTTGGGTCCCTTGTCACCTCCCACCAGAAACATCCGCCAGACAGCTCTCCCCGCTCTGCTTGGCCGAGGCCGCCAGCCCATTCCGCACGTGTCCAGACGAGCATCTGGCTGAGGCCTCCAGAGTTAGGGAACCTGTTAGTCAGAAGGCTATACATACCGCGGTGAATCAAAGGCGAGAGGAGTGTTGGAGAGAAACGAACACAATGGTTACACGATTGTTTGGTATTTTATTATTTATTTCATTTTGCAGGGGTGTGTATGCCCACACATACATGTACACACGCATGTTTGTATGCATGCTTATTCGGGCTGAGTTTTTGTTTAAGAGTCCAGCATTCCTGTTGTGGAGTTCCCTACTTGACAACACTATGCCCGGACACCAACCAGGGAAGGCGTGGTTTGGGCCCCACAGTTTTGGGTTTTGTGCTGGGGGATGGGGAGGGGAAGACATGTGTTTTCACTGTATTTGACAGCAGTTTACTGAAGGTGATGCCCAGGGAGGCTTCCACTGGAAGAGAAATCGGCATCCAGCAACTCAGAACTTCAAAGACTATGGTGACCCGGGAAACAGAAAAACACCCTGTGGGCCAATCATTCACTCCAGACTCTCCATTCTTGTGGGAAATAGGAACCTGAGATGCCATGTCTGCCTCAGCCTCATCTCGGAATCCATAAATAATTCATGGACGATATCAATTGATTTCTAGGAAAGGGGGCCAAGAGAACGTTCTGAGTGTTTACCAATAACATGGCCCCGGGAGCTCCACCTTATTGAAATGAGTCCTGTTCTTGGCAGGAATAACGTGTGCTCAGGGTTGATCCACACCCTTTTAAAAACATACCATCGCTTTTGCAGCGAAAAGGGGACTTTTTAGAGACAAGTAGGAACAGAGACCAGCTTTCCCCTAGAGGTTATGCACATGTGGTAGGAACGGATGAACCCAAGTCTGTGCCATTTAACGAGTGAACTCATTATAGGTTAGTTACGCAGGCATTGCTTCAATTTTCCCCGGTACTATTCTTAATTCAGATCAAATTTTATCTCATCAGTGGAAGAAGTAGCTGCAAATAATTTCATGCCCTGCCAATGACATAGGCACCGATTTTTAACAAAACGCTCGTAAACTTTTTTTATGATACTGTAAAACTGGAGAGCTCATGCCCATTAAAACATAAGCCTCATGTTACATGTAATTAAGGCCAGGAGCAGAACGTAAAAATGTAAGTTTTAAAATGTATCTTGTATTACATATTAAATGCGCACAGAAAATACTGCCCATGTTCCATTTCACAGGCCAAGGTGAAGACAAGGAGGAAAGTTCACTGTGGGTGAAGGATTCTGGGGGTGAAAAAAAATTAAGGGACAAATGGGTTGCTATTTCCAGTTCTCCAGAGGACAGAGTATATGGGACTGATGGTTAGAGGTCATTTTCTATTTTTCCTAATTAGAAATAAGAAGGTATCATTAAAGGCACATTCGGCTGCTCTTTCGTTAATGTAGGTTATAATTTTTGGTCGAATAAAGCTTGAAAATTATTACTTATTTTTGTTAAAGAATGAGGCCCTCCAAAGTGACTTGTACCTTAAGAATCGCTTTGAAGACATGTCCAAGGTCTGTCAAAGGCGGCTGGAGAGGGTGCTACACATCCCAGAACCCAGTGGGGGAGGATCCTCTCTTCTGGGGTGAAACTAGTGCTGTCTCCCCCCCCCCCCACCCCCCTCCTTTCAACTCTTCTCTGATTATGATGGGCCCAATGGATTAAACTATGCCTCATTGACTTCAGTGCTGGCATTTTGTACCACCTTCTCACTTCCATGTATTTACTGGCAAGGGGTGTCAAGAATTCGGAATCCCGGATCGTCAGCTGTTAATGTCAGGTCTACTGGAGACTCAGCCACCTTGTGTATCTAAGTGGAGATTTGTGGAAATACAGGTGGATATATGTTGCAAAATATGCCCATTTTATTTTAATGTTCCTAAATTGTTTCTCCTATTTGTCAAATTGATGATTTAATTTTAACACCATACAATCATAGACAAATGAAAATTATATTATAGACTGTAAAGAAAATTAAAATGCTGACTTGGATGCCCTACACTGAGCTTTCAATCTACAGATTTTGAACATTTTTTAATGGAAAAATTGGGAATACAATGAACAAAATATATATATGTCACATACCATTACCATTAAATTGCTTAGTCTAGCCCTAAAAGCAGCATTGGATTGGTGTATTTCACTAGCCCGCCATAGAATAAGTCCCTACATAATTGAGAATTCTGTTACATTTCTGAGACCATGTTACTTTTGAATTCTGAAGTACAAATAATCAATTGCAATTACTCCACTTTTTAAATATCAAAATATTTAAATGAATTTTATACAAATTACTTTTCATGAAATAAAAATAATAATATGATGTTACACATAAATTTCCTAAGTAAATATTTTGGTTAGATATAGTCAATGTTTCCGCACAATGGGCCAGTCAGCATAAAGCAAATTCAAAACCTAATCTACCTGAACAAGGACAACCATGTAGGAATAGAAATTGCTTATTATAGTGTTTTCTCTAAAAGTGGCTGTTTTAATTTTATTCTTGCTATTCCTTGGGTTTAAGTAATTATCTTCACTTACATTGCAAACACTCACATATTACAAATATTCCTGATATGGTTTAAGAATTAGTACTTGGAGTAGGTATTGAATGTGTAGTGATCTGACGTCCAATCTATAATAATAAAAGCATAATATGCTAATTAGACCAGACAGCCGAACAATCTTCCGGACGTCCTTCTGGACGACCTTCTGGACGAAGCTGGGGCTGTGAGAGCTGAGGCAAGCCACTGCAGCTGCGAGGGCTGAGCCCCTTGCATGAATTTCATGCATTAGGCCTCTAGTAGAGTTATAAAACAGATTCTTCCTATTTCAAGGAGCATAAAGAAAACAAATGGAGCACCATTTGGGGCGGCTGTATATCACCTGGAAAAAAAAGACTTCTACAGCCCCTGAACCAACGGAATGAATCATAAAAGAAATGAGGAAATTGGTAATAGCAGTTTCTCCAGCAATAAAAACATGATAAAAGGTTCTTTGACAGGACGAAACCTTGGAAGCCCTGCCAAGTAGAAAAACCTAGTGTGCAGGCACTGGCAGTATCTTGCTGACTTTAGTGGGTCTTTGGGGTTCCTAACAACTTCTGCTTCATCCCCCTAAGTCGAGGTGATCTATCAAAATGCCTTCGTGTCCCGGAGCAATCAAAGCCATTTGAACTGAAGTGATTCATGGACGAAAACTGCAGGAAGCCTTGCAGAGCAAGTATTTCTTGATCCAGGCAGAACGGTAGGATCTGCTGTCGCATCCTTTTACACTTGCATGCATGTTTTTGAAGTGATCAGCCCATGTGAGCTCACTCAAAGTTATGTTTGTTCATTTTAAATACATAGCCCTAGCTCCTAATTTTGATGACTTTTTTTTAATAAGATGAAAAGTTACACAGACAATTTTTACATATTGACGCTTCTTTCAGCATTAGCTCAATGGAAGGAGCCCATAAGATAATCCTATCTAATAATACACAAACATGGTATGCCTCCCATTGGCTAATCAGCGAGATATGCAAATTAACTGCCAACAAAGATGGCGGCTAATTTGCATACTGCAGGCAGGGCGGGACAGCACCATCCCACCTGCCCTGCCACCATCTGGGCCTGCTCTTTGCCACCCGAGGCGGTGGGGCGGGACAGCACCATCCCGCCTGCCCTGCTGCCATCCCGGGCCTATCTGCAACCCGAGGTGGCGGGCGTCCTGTGCGACCTGACCTGGGGCGGCCGGGTGGGGCAGCAGCGATCCACTGGCCCTGCCGTATGCGCGACCCAGGGTGGCGCCCCAACCCCCAGATTGGCCCTGCCATGTTCGGGACCCGACCCGGGGTGGCGGGGCAGGCACCAAGGGATCGGGCCTGCCATCTGCCACCCGGGGAGCGGGCCTAAGCCAGCAGGTGGTTATCTCCCGAGGGGTCCCAGACTGTGAGAGGGCACAAGTGGGGCTGAGGGACACTCGCCACCCTCCTCCCCCTCCAGTGCACAAATTTTTGTGCACCGGGCCTCTAGTATTTAATAAGGTCATCACCCTGATCATCTCTCCAGGCAAATGATCTTATTATTATATTAGATCCCTGCTTCCCCCCCCCCCCCCACCCCCGCCTCCATGCCAAAGCATTATGGCTTTCAAATAACTCTTGTTGGGTTACATAATTTTTGACCAGTTTTTGTGTCCAGCAAAATGAAAGGAGAAACTTGAGGCAGAACATTATGATTTTCCCCCAGTAAACATTACTGGAATGGTTTCCATTTTAAAAATCAGTAATTCCCCCCCTCCCCAATGCTTTTTCTCAGTGGGAATTACTGTGTTGCAGAGGTGACTACTAGGCACAGGGGCAGTTAACATGAGGAAGATGAAATGGCCCGAGTGTAAACTCCACCAGCAGGCAGTGGTGAGCCCTTCTTCTCCCTCTGTCCCTACAGGATCTAACTTGCCTACTCAGATGCCTGGCAAGTAGCACAGCGAGCCATTAAACACACACACGCCTGCACAATGTCAACAGTGATGCTTGGAAATACTTCTGCAGCTATTCATGACTTTTAATATTTTACATGTTTTCCTTAGTTTAGCTTAGTTTAGACTGGATACTAATCAATCCTTACAAAAGTACACTCCCTTTAACTTTTATATCTAAAAATATTTTAAAATGCCTACTCTTATTTTTTTCCACTCAAATGATTAACTTGCTAAGCACATCCAAATACTAGTGTTCATGCACACACAGACACACACCTATTTCCCCATGATAAAGTAAGTGGTAGTGTTTTTAATTAAGGAGCAATTAAATGATTTCTAGCCCCTGGCCGGGTAACTCGGTTAGTTAGAAGTTGCTTAGAGCATCCTCCCAGATTCACTCTCAGTTCAGGGCACATACAAGCAGCAACCACTGAATGCATATATAAGTGGAACAACAAAAATCGATGTTTCTCTCTCTCTGTGTCTCTCTCTCTCAATAAAAAATAAAATAAAAGTATAATGATTCCTACCATTTTAGTGTCTTTTCTTTAAAAAAAAGTAAAAGCTTGTTACAGCACTATCGTCAAAAGGTTTGGTCACTGTTCAGCAGGGAGTTCATCTGATGAAAATGTAGAGAATATCAGGGTTGGAGTATAGTAATCTGATTAAAACACATTCCAATAGTTGAATCTGCATGATAATATCTGTACCAAGTGGTCACCATTTGTATGGTTGTATAACTACAGCGGAAAATAAAATAAAAAGATACTCTCGGAACATCGAATATCACTAAGACATTTATTAATAACGTTATTACAATTGTGTCTTAAATCCATTATTTTTTCAATGGTGAAGAGTAAATGCCAGACAAACCTCAGGTAGACAGTTATTGCAATTATGTTGACAGTAAATTGCAAGAATCAGGCACTGGCTATATCCTGTTACAGAGAATGTAATATGTTAAAACTTGAGAGAGAGGCTGCATAAATTGGCAACATCTTATTTCATTAAAAAATGATGGAAAAACCTAAAAATGGTGCATGTGTATAGCTGCAGATATTAGAAAAAAAAATTCACTTTAAAGTGAATTCTGTACCATTCTTTTTAAAAATCTATCATCTATCAGATGCAGATATGTATTGCTTATATCAAGTGATATTTGTGCTTACATATAATTTAAGGCAGTTAAATATAAAGTCATGTTTACTTTCATATAAAAATATATATAAAAATAGAGTATTTAAAGGAGGTGGATATTCATACTAAGGAACTCATTGATCAAAATAGTTTTATGTTTCGTAAGGTAGTAAAATTGAGGTATTTGTACACTTAGTAATTTCAGCCATGTGTTGAATTAACCTTCTCAGCTCTTTCTCCCCCCCAAAAGGAAATTAATTCTTTAAAAACCATTGTTACTGTGAGATGTTATCTCACAACAAAGCATTTGTAAAATAAAGAAATTTACTATTTTGAAATGAAAATATAGAAGAAAAAGTTCTAAATACTAGAATTAGGTGTGTTTTATATGTATGCCACAGTTTTAATAAAAAATAATTTATGCCTACTCTAAATTTGAATTAGATACAGTTGTTCAGGAAAATAAAAATACAGTTACTAGTAACATAGGAGTATTTGTGGACATGTACAAATGCTTTATGGAAATAAATGCCTATGCACTTGAGAATGCCTAATCCTTTGCAAAATATTTACATAAAATGTAATTGTAACCTTACTTTACACAGGGCTCTATTGGCAAACCAAAGCTTTCTGAAGTAATACTGTCAATGAAACAAAGTAATACATGGGGAACTATATTTTCTTTCGCACTTAAAAATCACACATTTAATCAACTTAGTCTGCAGTTACCCAACCAAGTTCAGGGACATGATAGGAGGGAATGTTTCTGAAAATTACAGAGTGCAAAGTTAAACATACTGGTGTTTTAACGCTCAAATGTTACACTTCTCATCTCATAGAATCCATTTGAGTTCCCTTGTGGAGCATTCCTATTCTTTTCCTTTCAGTTATAAAACGTAAAAAGCATAGGAAAAATGTTTTTTGTAAGCATTCGATTTACAAAGCCGAAGCTACATTAGCGCCGCGTTTTCTCCTGGTGAAGGACGCAAGCGCAGTCCCTACTTGCAAGTGGAATGTAATTGCCTTTTTACCCTTCTCCATATTCACAGGCCAATAGAGAATATAACACAACGCTCAACGCATTAGCCTTTCTCCCACAATTCAAGTGCCTGTATTTCTTTTTATTATCACAATGCAATCCCTAGCCCACAGTGGTTCTTGTCCATATTGTATGTTGAGTAACCTTTTCCTGGCTCTGTCTTTCACATGGAAAACCAGCTGATTTTTAAGTGCACATCTTGACTTTATAAAGTGGTAGGAACAAAGTGTTATTACTTTTTTTTTTTAAAGCTGTGTGTGCATTGGTGTGTAACCGTGTGCTGGTGTGCATGGAGGCAGGTAGTCAGTCTAAAATATACACGATGCACAGGTTGTGGGTCTTAGACGATCATCCAGGTTAGTGGTTTGTCTTCAGTTGCAAATTCAGTCCCCATCAGGGAGTCTACGCAGCTCCTTTCTCCGCGCACATCCTGCTGAGAAGGATTTCAGAGCAAACCTGATTAATCGGACCTCGGACGTGATACGGCGATTGAACGTTTCTTAGGGAGTCTTGCTGCTGCTGTAGTTTGCTCTGGTTGCTGAAATATTTTCCCACAGTATGATTTCTTGATCGTTTTATTTTAATCAAGTGATTTTCTTTGGATAACTTGGACTTCACTACCTGCAAATCAAGAGCAAAAAAAATAGTGAGGCAATCGCGAGGGCCTTTGAGCCCTGCACAGAGCAGTGTAACTAACTCAGGAACCTGAACATTATTTCCATCACACGCATGGTGCCCAAAGGGCACAATACGATTCACAATGCCAAGAACCACAAGGGCCCAGCTTTTAGAGAAGACCAAGATCAAAGTGAGAATTTCTGCCTCTTTCCTTCCCTCAGGGTTTCTCTGCCACACTGCTGTGTGCGAGTCCCTATCTAGGCTGGGTGCTGTCACACACAGAAGGCGCTGGCGGGCCTCTGCTGAGTCACGGATTCAAGCCTGGCACTCTACATCTCTCGCGGCAGCCTTTTACAGAATAGCAACTGCAGCGGGTTTCAGAGTAAAATTGTTTTTCCATTGCACAGCATAAGCTGACGCTGTTACAGTGAGTGGTTTTGTTTCTCTGTGCACCCAGTAAATTCTGGAACCTGAAGGAGCAGTCTATGCCCTAGTAGGCTAATAACTTTATACTTGTTTGTACATATGCAGATACATATGTGCATTTATTTACATTTTTCGAATTGGCAGTATAATAAGCATTTGTAAAGCACAAAAAGGTCTGTAATAAAACCCCTCCCTGTCTCTGTCCCCTACCTCCAATTACTCAGTTCCCTCCCCAGAGGACACCAGCTTCTTTGTGATTCTATTCACAGATGTTTTATGGCCATCAATGCACACAGAGACCAAGAGGCCATGTTTACTGTCTATTTGCACAGTTTACAAAAAGATGCCCTGGTGGAACCCTGTACTTTTCAGCTGTCATCACTGAGTTATATCATTCAGGTTATTAGCACCAATGGTCAGAGAGAACTAGGTGGGGACCAAGACAGATTGGAGGGGGGGTTGGGAAATAGGATGAGAGAAAATATAGTAACACCCCGATATAACAGACTAATACGGGCAAGGGGTGTCCTTTAAGGCTGAAAGTCTGTTAGATAATGAAGTAGGTTTTCCAAATGGGTATGTTCAAAATTTGATACATTAGTTCACCCATTTTTGCTTATGTAGACACATTTGTGTAATTAAAATTAAGTGTGTATGAAAAGTTGACTTTCACAGAAAAGTTTTCTATATGCGTTACTGTCCCTTTAAATGTCTACTGAGTAGGTCTAGGAAATGCGTGCATTCACCAGTCACCACCAGCAAACAAGGGCACACGCTGAGGTGTGGCTTAGTGTAGAGGGGACATGGGCCTGCACGTGTTAAAACTGCTGCTGAAAGTCACGCCACAGGACCACGGAACCAATCACCATGTGCAATGCAGTGTGATCACGTGCTAGTCATTCCCAGAACATTGTTTACGGGCGGTGACTCTTGGATTTGAATATGTAGACTATGGTTGCAGACATGTAATATTTATTTTTGTCCACAAAATTACTAGTGTTTTTTCCAACATATGGCCATTTCGCTAAAATTTGTTAAAAATAACAGTGAACTAATAACAAAAAAATAACCTGTTTAAGTTCATTATAAGCAAAACTTGTTTTAAAGCATTTTAAAACTAACAGGGTGTTAATTTTCACATATGACATATGAATCAGTAATTTTGTCCATTAAAGCCTAAGTCTGTTAAATTGAGGTCTGCAAAATCGAGGGTTTACTTTACTGGCAAAGATGTTTTGGGTGGCTTTACAAATGAATAACAAACCATTAATTCCATCATGTTAATGCAATTGTAAGACATTAATTTTGGTCAATATGGACACATAAATTAGTTACTAATGACTAAGGAAGGTAACACTACCTAACACGGTTTTTTAAATTCTTTTGAGTGTTTTATAATGATTTGGATACATATTTTTGATCCTATGTAAGAGAATGTAATAAAAAACAGTTCAAAAAATATATAATACTTGAAAGAAATGATATCTATTTTGAAGATAAGTATTTTTAGTTATATTATAAGTGGGTGAGCATGAACCTTTTTAGAAGATATTTTTAATAGAGATTCTGTAATGATCTACACTAAAATGTTAAGAGTAGAAATCTTTGGGTGGAGAAATTACTGTAGAGGTGATTTAAAATGTATTCTCAACAAAAATAGATCCAGAGACAAAGAAACACTGAACAGACCATCCAACCTCAGAGAGAAGGTGGGGAAAGGGGGTGGTGGTGTAAGACAGCAACCAAAGGCCTTGTATGCTTGCATATAAGCATAACCAATGGACATGGGCGGTGGGAGCTTGTCCTGGGGGGTGAGAGTGGCGGGAGGGGGTTTGGTTAATCGGGGAAAAAGGAGAGGTATGGAATATTTTAAACGATAAAAAAGGAAAAGAAAAAAAGAAACCTTCCGTTTGTATCACTGAAAAAAAATGTATTCTCTATCACTTTTGGTCTTGACTTTTAAAATTTAATACAAAGAATGTGCATTACTTCATAATCATATAAATGTTGAGGCTAATCTCATTTTGAAGAAAAAATATAATATTAATGTGTTTTGAAACCACTTATACCCTTCCAACCCCAAAGAAATGACTTGTTTTCCTATAGCTATGGGAGGCTTGGCTTTTTATGATGAGTCCCTCAGAGGAAGTGACTTTTAAGAAGTCCAGTGAAATCAGTGGTTTGCGGTAAGCAATCCCTATGGATCGTAATTTAGAGCTCAGTTTGCAGTTAACCACTGATTAGTATTCCAGGCCCCAAGGTTGTACGTTGCTGTTAGGTGCAGCAACTTCTGCCTCTGTTCAGTGATGCTATAACTTTAAATATGATAGGCTGGGAGGCGCACCAATGTTTTCCTGAAGGTTTTGCCCATTTTGGGGAGGTCTGTACTCAGTGATAGCAAGATTAGTGAACATTTTTAAAGTTTATTTCAGGAAACACTTGAGCACAAATATTACATTCAACCCTGAAAAAATATTAGTACAGTGTTCCGAAACCAAAATTAGGTTAATTTTGTTTATATAATTTTATCTTACGTGGATGGTCTGCATGCCAATTACATGTAAAATGGAAAAAGGGCCATCCCGATGCAAAAGGTTATAGAACTTCAAACATTATTTTTAATGTTTTGTGTGATTCCAGGGCTGCATTGAATGTTGCATTACACACGTTGGACAATGCTAGCGAGGATGCACGTAGCAATCTTGAATGCAGTTCATAAAAGAGATACACAAGAATACATATTCCCAGTGTGTTTGCTGAAGCAGATGCTTTCACTCAGGAGTAATGTCAATGTTTTACCACACCTTTCCACAAAGGAAACTTGATCTTGTATTTCTGTTTGTAAATCACTGAAGTGAGAAAGAAAGATGAAATGAGGGCGTCTCCCCTAGTGTCCGAGGCCCAGCCTAATGCCACCTGCAGAGCCAATGCTCCCGCTATGCTTTCCTAGATTGACACCTACGTGCCTATGCCAGGGATTGGCCCAACAACTCTTAATGTAGTTGGTTTCCTTTGAAATTATTTTCCAGGAAATAATAAAAGATAGGTTTCCTAATTCCTTTGTTAACCGAGTATCAATTTCATTCTGAATCCTGAAAGCGGACAGACCTACACAGAAGGAATTATTTCAATTTTAATTTGTCAAAATATAGATTCAAAGAAATCCTCCCAGATGCTGTTGCAAATGGAATCAGGAACCTTTGAAAATTCCAGCAGCATTATGTGCTCTGCCACGAGCTCATACATTTATTTCAGGAATGCAGGGTTTAATCTTATGAAATGTTTTGCTCTAGGAAATGACCAAGGAATTATTTGTAGCTATATGATTGTTTACCTTGAAAACCCAAAGGAATCTACTGCAAAATAATGAAATGCTAGAAGGAGAACACTTGAAAATTATATATCTTTTATATATTCTATCAATAATTCATAGGAAATATATTACAGAAAATATTCCATTACATTACTAAAACAACTTCAAGTTAACAGTGATGCAGGTGAAGAATATATCAAAAGTTTAATGACATAAAAGAAAATGTAAACAAATAGAAAGACATACCATGTCAAATCCTCCCAAACTAATTAAAGTGCTATTACAATGGTAATCCCAGCAGGAATTGGGAGGAACTTAATAAAGAAATTCTAAAATACATCTTTAAGAGTAAATGTAAGAAAAAAAATCAAGGCCATTTGTGAAGGAAAAAAAAAGTAGTAATGAGGGAGACTGTCGACACCAGACAATCATTCATCTGTATGAACGGGATCTACCATCAACCCACCATAGACTCAACTTGTTGGTTGTATAAGCCAAGTACAAGCAGAATTCAATATTGAGAGAGGAAGGATAGGAATGTTCATACTGCAGATTAAAATGCATTTCATAGACTGCTACTGTTCCTTAAAATGTTCATTAAAAAATAAGGTAGTTTTAAATAAAGCCCAATGTTATGTAAATCCAGTGACCATAAATTTTGATAGTGTAATAGTTTTAATTATGTGGGATTAAAATAAGAGTATATGTTTAAAATGGAGCTATTTATCAAATGGCCAGTAGCGTCTCCAACGGAGAAGTAGATGAGGATTGGGAGGTATATCTACAAGGTGTCCCCAAAACATGAACACATGTTTTTACCAGCGGATGGCTCAATGGATGGTTCTTTCTTTTCAGCCAGATTAAGCTTTGAACAAAGGAAATTTATCCTAAAATGCTACTGGAAGTTTGAAAACACAGTTGAAGTATAAACACTGTCTTTAGAATTATTCAAAGTGTGTATACATTTCTCTGTGTCCCCCCAAAATGTACTTACACTTTAACAGCTGAAAATTCACTTAGCTTTCATTCTTTTTCAGGTTTAACTGTTTAAACAAAGGATACTTATCCACTGGACTCTTTTATGGGGATACATAAAAGATAAATCTTAAAGTACAAAACCAGCAACAGTTGATGAATTGAGGGTGCACAAATACTGAACGAAATGATTCTTGCCGAAACCGGTTTGGCTCAGTGGATAGAGCGTCGGCCTGTGGACTGAAAGGTCCCAGGTTAGATTCCGGTCAAGGGCATGTACCTGGGTTGCGGGCACATCCCAGTAGGAGATGTGCAGGAAGCAGCTGATCGATGTTTCTCTCTCATCGATGTTTCTAACTCTCTATCTCTCTCCCTTCCTCTCTGTAAAAAATCAATAAAATATATTAAAAAAAAAAAGAAATGATTCTTGATGTTTGTGATACCATTGCTTCGCATTATCAGTAGTGCTTGGACCAGAATGGTCACCAGTTTGAAAACAGGCATTGACATAAAATTTATTCACTTCTATAGATTCTTTTAATTTTGAAAAATGAACTGTATGTTAATTAACACTGACTTTATAATCATTCAAAACGTGTATACATTTTTTTTTGGGGGGGGGGGAGGGACACCCTGTAGTGTAAGGACAGGATTTTTGTTTTTGTTTTTATTGTACATACTAAGTTTTAAATTTTCAGAGTTAGCAAGAATTCACGTAATCCCTTATGATAGAGAAACAGTAGAAGAGAAGCAAAATGATGCCATGTCTTAAAACGTTACAATTTAATGATATCATTTTCCATATAATATCCATGCTTTAATCTCCAGAGTTCTCTGCTTTGGGAAACACATGGAGTAATTCAGACATGGTCCCTACCCTCAAGGGGACTATATAAAGACACATGTCTGAGATACTTGAAGTAAGAACTAGAATGAAATGACTTCAATGACATTGCCGGAGACGCGCTCCCAAGGTCAGGCACCAGGCTGTTCCCATGCGATGAATAGTTCCTTCGTACATGAAAAAGACTTCGTGCTAATTTATGACAGGCATGATAATCTCCTCACATGGCGATTATTTCTTTGAACTTATTTGTAAAACTCAGTGCCCAGCATTGGTGTCACACGGCTATATCTGAGTTTCAAAATATGACCTGATTTTAGAGGCTCTAAAGGGGAGGACAAGGAGTAAGCTATCATTTTAAGACTTGGAAAAGTTATGCCAGTGGAAAGCGTTTGATACCTGTACAATGGAGAGCTGCTTGCTTCTTTGCTTTGATCTCATGTGTGGAAATGTGCCCATTTGGGTCCTTCCCCAAATCAGAGGACCATTTGGGATTTTAAAATCCAACTAATGTGTCAACTAGAATGTGGCTTTGGAAGAGAGCTGTTAGTAATGCAAATGTTAGTTTCCCTCTGGTGCAAAATAATAACAATATTAAAAAGGAGCCATCAGAAAACAGCAGGGAAAGATTTAGGCCTTGAACCAGAGACAAAAGACTTTTGATGTTTGTTTACAGTGGTTACCTCAATCAGAGACAAATTCTAATAGTTTGACACTTCCAAACACCTCTCTAAATTTGGGTTCTTATGACTTTACCACTGAGAAAGAGTCATGCCTATCTAACAGGATAAGGAACTACTGCATATGTTTAATTATATATACATATAGGATTTGGAAATGTTTACATTATTTTAATTAGTGTTAAGTGACATTATTTTGCCACTTAAAAAAATTCAAAGTAACCTCTTGTCTTTAGTGTGTTTTTTTTTTTGTTTTGTCTATTTCTTTTTGAATTTACTGTGTCAAATTATACTTAAAATTAGGAAAAGATAGTGAAGGCCAATTGTTCTCCAGAAAGTGTGATAACTGTTAGGTCAGCATTGTTTTATAATAACAGGTATGGGTGTAATAAGAAAATATTTCTCACAGCAATGTTCAAGTTTAGATGGTTTCATGTGGAAATAGACTTTCAAGTGAAGAAGACAGCATTTCAAAACAGTGATATATTTTAATATATTAGGTATAAAAACTTAGAAAAGAGTAATTTTGGAGCTGAAATCATGTTATGTAAATATAAGATATTACAGGATATGTAGATGATCAAATTTTTCTATGACTCAGTGTAATAAGAATTGAAATTCTGTGACTTTGGGTATAGAAGTGAATTTTATATTTTCATAGGTTTCTTATATGCTAAAGATCTCCCGGTTTATGGTGGTAGCTATTTCCACCTCTCTACATAATTAAGGACTTGTGGACACAGACATTTTAGAAGGCATACTAATGGCCACAATTCAACTTGACTGGTGTTGTCCAATGGCTCTTGTAAGGCCTCTGAAACAAAAGAAAGACTGTAATAAACTACACAACAAAGGCAACCTTGCAACTTTTACTGCTAGAGGCATGTCACATCAACATTCAAAATGGATTTCACATACATACTCATCAGAATGAATGCATGACCATGTCAAGTAATTGCTGCACTGCAATAACTTTGAATTTTCAAAAAGCCAGTGCAGATGCGGAAAGCTTGGTGAGTTGGAAAAGTGTCAGGCAGATTACAAGCAAATACCTTTGCTAAAACTGATCTGGACCTGAATAACACCCAGGGAGCTTCTGATGTGGTTCCAGAGCCACAGAACAAAATAGGAAACAATGTTCCGCGGTGCAAATGTTCCAAAATCTCCCTAGACTGGATTAGGGGAGTTGGTCTGATTACAAGCAGGTTTCACAATCCCGAGTGGGATCCGAAGAGGAATGAGGGCTATGGCTTCCTAAGGTTGGAAAACAGGACATTGACCAGGCAGAATGGTAATGCAGACTTTGCAGATAAACGTCTATAATTGAAGTCCTCTTTACTTGGTGTAGTCATTCTGCAGGCAGGATATTCCACTTAAGACCCAGTCACAAACTTAAGGCCAGCTCACAGAGTAGCCTAAGAATTCACAGAAATGGAGTAAAAAAAAAAATAAAAGGATGAGCAATAGCTGGAAGCCAGTCCTTGTCATTCATAATTCCATTTCAGGAAATTATGCAATTTTTTTTTAAGATAAAGAATTCTTTCATTCCACCCCCCCACCCCCACCCCCCAAATATTTAATTATGGCCACATGAAATAAGCTATGCTCGGATTGAAGGGTGTCCAACTTCGGAATGGGTCAAAGATGCTGAGGATTAGAGGGAAGGACAAAAGTTTTCTTTAGGAATGAGGGTTTTTTGTTCTTGTTCTTGGTGTTTCCAGATTTGCACCCTCCCTCCAATTCTCCAACTCTTCATACTCTGGCAGCTGAGCCCTTTAAAATCCTGTCTCTAGACACACCTCAGTTCCTAGGTCTGGGAACAAATTCTGCTCTGAGGTTGGGAGGTTGGTTATAAGGAGCTACAAACCAGCAGTTGGCTGATTGAGTGTTAAACTGCTGGTTCAACCTTGTACGCCTATGCAGTTCCCCAGAAACGAACTCCCCTGTTTTAAACTCATCTTCCTAAGTGGCTGAATATTCCTATCAGTGAATTCTTAATACTTGGCTGGCCTTCGGTAGCCTGATGGGTCCTAAGCTAAGTTGCTACCCCGCTCTATTTAGATGTTGCACTTGGGTCTTGGAATCTATTTGATGGGAACTCACAGGAATTTGTTTCCATCCACTCTCTTAAGCTTAGACTTTTTATTGAAGAATATGGCACTGAAATGTGACTTAGAAACAATTTGTGTGGGCCCATGTTTGCAACTGCTGGCTTCGCTGTAGGGCTCTGCTCAGCACTACTCTGGTCTTTTTCAAGGATATCTATTGGGCGCTGAATTTCCTGTCAGAAGAGATGGCCAGCCTCCTGTCTGAGGTGGCAGGTGTCTGTCCGCCTGTATTCTAGGGGTTTGGGAAGAAGTTGAGGGGTTTCAGCCTTCCAACTTTCATTTTCATCTTTCTGACTCCAGCTTCTGGATTCATGTGTTCTTTACTGTACCTGTGTTTTGGAGTCCAGACTGCTGTTCAATTTTAAAGGAAATGATGTGTATGGATGTAGGTTCTTGACCGCATAGGTGGGACTTGGGGCTCGGGGACCACCAATTTTGCATACAGACTTTTAACCCATTCTTTTCCACCCTGTGCCTCACCCCGGCCTGCCTTCCTCAGGGCGGGGCTCCTCAGGTCCAAGCCATTCAGAGCATCTGCGCTGCACCTCTCCCTGGTGTTTCTTCTCTCAAGACACTTGACAGGATAGCTTACTTCATTGGCTGAGTCAAACTTCCCAAATTGAACCTGGGTTTCTTATCTGTTATGAGTTATTTCTTAGTATGTCTATTTTTGGGGGGAAGGTGAATACCTTTATGTTTTTACAGCCTTTTTAGTGGAGTTTCAAGTGGATGAAAAGATAAATGCTTGCGGCCAATCTGTATACTCCATGCCCGATCTTAGACCTTACCCTTTATGCTAGTTTCCCCAAAGTATGTTTAGTGAAGTGTTAATAGTTATTAAAAAAAAGAAAAGTGGTTCTGTGGTCAAAGAAGTTTGGGAAAAACTGGATCAAACTAAGCTAAACAGTTTCTTTGCTGTAGGGCTTCTGGGATCATTTAATATACTAATATTATTTGAGAATCCTTTAAGTGGAGGCATATACAGTATTTCCTAAACCACAGATCCTGTTTTCACCAGGCTTGAACATGAAAACATAAAGTGGGGAATGTATTTAAACCCCCCAGAAATGAAGGTTTATTTCAAAGAACAGGAAATAGTGCTGGGTCAACATCTTTTTCTTAGGCACACTAACTCTAGTTCCAGGACTGCTGCGGCTGGGAAGTGCAGCTGCCTCATGGAGTCATCATACCCATTCAGTACAGAGTGATGGACTCTCTCTTTGCTCATCCTCCATTTAATTATCCATCTTAAGGAAGAGACCCTGATATAATTGGTCTTACTACCATTCAATACAGGATGCTCCCAAGTTTAGGTGGAACCCTTAAACTTCTTCCCAAATCCCTTAGAATATTGGCAGGCAGGCACACGCCACCTCTGACAGGATTTAAAACAGGATTTTGTAGCAAATCGTTTCAGAAAACACTGGACTCCCTTAGGGCTAATGAATTCATCCTCATCAGGCACAGATCTCTAATCTAATCACCCCACACAAAAGGCTAGGATTCACTTGCAGATGATGGAATGAGCACTAATCCTATATTATAAAAGGCTAATATGCAAATTGTCCCCTCGACTGGGAGTTCAACTGGGAGTTCAACAGGGGGGAGGGGGGAGTGGGCCCTCCCTCCGGCTGGTCTTGCCCTGGATTGGCACCCCCCGCACCCTGATCAGGGGTGGGGCCAGCCTGCCAACAGCCTGTGGCCCCTCCCCCAAGCCACCCCCCCACCCCACCCCCAGATCAGGGGTGGGGTTGCCAGCCAACTACCCGAAGCCCCTCCCTCTGGCCAGGCGGGCCCCATTGGCCCTGATTGGGTCAGGCTGACCAGACCCTACCCATACACAAATTCATGCACCAGGCCTTTAGTTATTTTATAAAAAAACCCCAAACGAACTGTCTAGAATCACTTTCCCAATAAAAGGGTAGAGGAATGTTAGGCAGTTAGAAGTTCTGTGACTCCTCTACTTATAGAGCTATTAAAAGATTTTAAATGACAACATCAGACTTGAAGTATAGAAATATTATCCCAGTAGGGCATGAAGGATAAATTCAAGTAGTGGAAAGTGAAGGTTCCAGGGAAGAAGAGACCCTCCAGCTCACCTTGTTCATTAATCAACATCCTGCCAGTTTTTCACCAGTGTCCTTGACCTGGTCCTCTCCTATGTACTCAGGGCCCTTGTTCCAACAGCCCTACTCCCTCCTATAGTCTTAATATTTCCTTACTATTGATAACTCCTTCTCTGCCCATAAACTGCCTTTGGACCATTTTCTGTTCCAATATCTTTCCCTATTTCTTTTTTTTTTTAAATAAATTTTATTGATTTTTTACAGAGAGCAATGAAGAGGGATAAAGAGTTAGAAACATCGATGAGAGAGAAATATCGATCAGCTGCCTCCTGCACACCCCCCACTGGGGATGTGCCCGCAACCAAGGCACATGCCCTTGATCAGAATTGAACCTAGTACCCTTCAGTCCGCAGGCCGATGATCTATCCGCTGAACTAAACTGGTTAGGGCTCCCTATTTCTTTCTTTTTTCTTTTTTTTTATTAACTAAGATGTCTTTATTTATTTATTTTTGTGTGATTAATCACTATGCTTTAATTATGTTCCATTTGTAACAATGAAATTGGGGGTCACCACAACATGAGGAACTGTATTAAAGGGTCACAGCATTAGGAAGGTTGAGACCACTGGTCTAAGGTTTATTTCTACCTCAATTGCTGGCCCCTAACCTGGTCTGGGCTTGGGCAGGAGGGAAACAACTGATGTGTTTCTCTCACATTGATTATTTCTGTCTTTCCCTCTCTCCCCCACTCTCTCTAAAGGTCAAATCTTCAAAGTGCATGCAAGCTACTCCTCCCAGGGGGTCCGGACTGAATGTTCAAGAGCATCTCCAGGAAGGCCCGCGGGGATGGTGCCTCCACATTCTGGAAGGTGTTCTGGACTCTGCCGAACAGGATGAAGTATTTCATCTTCAGACCGATGAACCCCAAGTGGTTTTCATCGAACACGATGAAGACTCCAGGGAAGCGCCCGGGGTAGGCGAAGGGATCTAAGGTACCAATGTGAACGCCATAGAAACACATCTTGCAAGTTCGAGGGTAGTTTTGGTCTCTTGAGCGCACGCCCACAGGCAGAACAAACGGAACAGGCTGCTCCTCCGAAGCTGCAGCCCCGGACTCCCCGACGCTGGGCTGGGCAGGGCTCTGCCAGCCATGGCCCTGGCTTTCCTCAGTCCCGTCTTTTTGCTGCTGCTCCCGGATCACCTGCTGGTCAATCTCCTGGACCACGCGGGAGAGCTCCTTGAAGTTGCGGAAGATCTCGCCATCTGGCAGCTGGATGGGGCGCATGAGGTGGATCTCTAACATCCCGATGGTGTCTCCCGTGATCTTCGTGACCCTGACATACTTCCCATGGAAGCTGAGCATGGCAATCCTTAGGCCAAAGGGATCGTATTTGCCTTGGAAGAGGCCTGGCCTGATGAGGTGGTTTGGCGGGAGGTAGAGGTGGCGATAGGTCAGGCAGTCATACAGCTGTCTGTCCTCCTGCACCCGCCCCCGTTTTCCCCTAAGTCGCGTTGGTGAATCCTTTCGGTGGTCTCTCTTGATCCACTGGATGCTGAACCTGTCCTTCTGAATCTGCATGTGGCGGCTGTGGGAAGTGCTGTGGAAGTCTTCCATGTAGTACTCCACCGCGGCTGATGTCCTCTCTGTCAGGAGAATTCTGAACGAGGGCGTGAATTGCATTGGGCCATCCACATGGGTGTTAAGGAAAGGCCTGTACGTCCAACCAGTAATGCATAAGCTGTCCAGCACTACATTCAGCAGTCCTCTGTAGCTATAATCTAGCTGCCACAAACCCAAAATGTTTCTGTATGGGAACATCTTCGCATAGACTTCTCGATAAGACATACCCATCATCTCCCGTTTCTGCAAGTTTTCACAAACACCAAACTCCTCGCGGTAGCGCTGTCTCCAGATGCTGTCCTTGCGTAGGATGTGGCGGAATTTGGTCAGGCCTGGGCCAGGCTGAGCAGGTCAGAGCCGGGGAGCGAGGCGAAGATCTCCTCCAGCATCTCCACCGGCAGGTCCTGCAGCGAGCAGTGCGGGGGCAGCATGGGGCTAGAGATTCCTCCACCCCCCCGCACTGCACCGCGCTGCCGCGTCAGCCTCGATCTGCTTTTCTGCCAGGGCCGGTTTGCTGTCGGCTGCTGCTTTCTCAACTGGGCCCTGGCACTCCCACTGAGCCTCAGCAAGGTTTTAAGCTGGCTCGGTCCGCCCTAGAGTCCAGCCACATCCCCCAGGGCCTAGCCACGCCCCCTCAGAGAGGATCCAATTGTAGGACTTTAAACCCATTACTCATTAACAGTCGCCTCCCTTTCCCAGTGCCCCTCCCTGCTCTCCCACCCTAGCCCCTGGCAGTTACTAATCTGCTTTCTGTAGGGAGATCCCTCCAGGGATATGCCTATGGGGAGGTTGGGGGCGGGGTGTGGGGGAGGACATTACACAGAAATTCAGTAAAAAAAACCACACAACTGTGGTACATCTACACAATGGAATACTACGCTGTGGTAAAAAAGAAGGAACTCTTGCCATTTGCAATAGCATGGATGGAACTGGAGAGCATTATGCTAAGTGAAATTAGCCAGTCTGAGAAAGATAAATACCACATGATCTCACTCATTTATGGAATATAGAGAACAACATAGACTGATGAACAGGGACAGATTCAAAGACAGAGAAATGGCGATCAGACTGTCAATCCCCAGAGGGAAAGTAGGGGAAGGTGGGGGTAAGGGGAAGAGATCAATCAAAGGACTTGTATGCATGCATATAAGCCAAACCAATGGACATGGACAACAGGGGGATGAGAACATGAGTGGGGGGGAGAGGTTGGGGGTTAATGGGGGGATGAGGACACATTTGAAATACCTTAACCAATAAAGAAATTAAAGATTAAAATAAGATAAAAGAAAAGAAAAGAAAAAACATTCATGAGAATGTTTAAAAATCTGACCCCTCGGTACATTGCTGGCGGAAATGTAAAATAGCGGGGCCACGTTGGAAAACGAGTCACCTGATGGCCCACAAGTTCCACTTCTAGGTACATACCCAAAAGAAATGGAAATATGTTCACACAAAAAAACTTGTACACAATGTTCATAGCAGCGTTATTCATAAGAGCTTCAAACCGGAAACAACCAAAATACTCAACTGATGAATGGGTAAACAAAATGTGGTATCAGGGCTCCCTATTTCTTATTTACTTATTGAAAGGCTTTACCAGCTCCCTTTTCTCATTCCTGATACCTCTTTAGCCTATTGTAGTCTAATTTTTGCCCACAATATTTTACCAAAACTCTTCATTTGATCAGAAAGGACCTTCTCAATGCCAAAATTAATGATTAGTTAAAAATTCCATCTTAATAGACCTAACTATTACATGAGACAACATCACCCCTATTTCAACCTCACAAATATTCATTTTTGAGCTTTCCATGGCACCACACTCTACTAGAGTTTCCTCGAACAGTTCATTGTCTAAATCCAAATGCTCCTATTTCACCAAACTGCTTAAATGTCTGCATTTCCAAAAGGTTCTTCCTCAGCTCTTCTTATTCTACTCACTTTCTCTGGATGATCTATTTTTATGGTTTAAACTGTTACCTAGTTTCTGAGTACTTCCAACTTTTTATCTCTAGCCTCACCCTGTCTCTCAAGCTTCAGACTAGTATATCCAACTGCCTGTGAGAGATCTCACCTGGATGTCCTACAGGCATCTCAAACACAACATGTTCAAACCTGAATCCATCATCTTTTCCCTGAGCTGGTACCTTCCCAGTTATTTTCTGTCTCAATTGCCAGTTGAGCTCACTAATCCATCACCTCAGTAGGGAATTATCTTGGATTCTTCCTGAGCCCTCATGCCACAGATAAGATCTAGGGCTTGTATTTGTCTGTTTCTACCTTATGTTTGCTGTCTCTGTTCTTATTTGGTGAGCTTTTATCACCTCTCACCCTACTTTTGAAAAAAGTCTCCTAACTTCTCTCCCTGATTTAGCCTTCTTCAAATTTTTCCTCCTCCCTGTTATCAGATCTGAAACAAAGACATGTCAATTTCACTTCTTTCTAAAACCTTTCATTGGCTCTCTATAACCTACAGGATAAAGTCTAACCTCTTACCATCATTGGACTCTAGTTCACTTTTCCCAATCCCCTTTTATAATTGACTAGAGGCCCGGTGCATGAATTCGTGTACGGGTGTGGTCCAGTGCCCACCCAGATAGGGGCTGATGTGGCTGGGCTAGCTGCGGGGAGGGGCCGCAGGAGGTTGATGGGCTGGCCCTGCCCGCTGGTTGAACTCTGGTCGAACTCTCAGTTGAGGGGACAATTTGTATATTACCCTCTTATTATATAGGACTAGGGGCCCAGTGCACAAATTCGTGCACCTTGAAAGGAACTGTGGGCCACGAAGCTGAAGTGGACACAGAGGCAGGTCTCAGCCCATCCTCCGCACCCCTGCTCAGTTCCTCCCACTGCAGCCCCTGATCCCCTGTCTGCTGGCAGCCCCGCTCCCACCACTGCCGCTCCCACACGCTGACAGCGCCGGGCCCACTTGCACCTGCTGACAGCACAGAGCAATTGGGGCCGGCGCCATCAGTGGGTGCGAGCGGCGGCTGCTGTCCCAATTGCCCCTCAGGAGCAAAGTGGAGAAGCCTCAGGGGTGATCAGGGCCAGCAGCTGCCGCTTGCACCTGCTGATGGCAGCGAGCGATTGGGACTGGCACCAGGCGCTGGCAGTGGGTGTGAGTGGTGGCTCTGGCACTGGTTGCGGGTGTGAGCATGGCCGGCGCTGGCAGTGGGTGCGAGTGGCGGCCCCAGCACCGGCAGCAGGTGGGAGCACCGGGCAGGATGGCGGCACATAGGAGCAAAGAATTTTCAGTAACCACCAGAGGTTCACCCCAATGACAGTGACTGGCGCCCCACCTTGGTCTGGCACCCCCATTCACCTGCTTCACCATCCCGCCTTGGTCAACACCCGCCATGGTCCGCGCTCCGCCGCCCGCTGCAGATGCCCGCCATGTTCTGCATGCATCCCCTGGTGGTCAGCACACATCATAGCAACCAGTTCGGTTGTTCTGCTGTTCGGTCTATTTGCATATTAGGGTTTTATATATAGAGATGCTTTACAATATACAGGATAACCTGTGATTTCCTGAGAACATCAGGCTATTTCAAAGCTACTCTGGTTCACAATGTCCCATAGGGTTGGAATGGCCTTCTTTGGCCATCACCCTGTTACCTTGACTAGAGTCTACTCATTCTTTAACAATCAACTTGGAAAGTTTTCAAGGAGAGTTTCACTCAGTCCTCAGGTTGGGTTAGGTACCCCTTCTTGGTGTTATTATAATATCCTATTTACATCTCTAACATGCCATTTGACATGTTTCATAATATGGGTTTTTCTGCCTGACCTTCCAACTACACTATCTCAAAGGAAGAGAGTATGTCTTATTTATTTTTGCATCACTACTATTTAGCTCAAGAACTGGACACACAAAATAAATATGGGATGATAAAGTAAAAGAATAAACAAGGTCGAGGCAGTTGGAACAGAGTGTAGGAAAAATACTTGAAAAAATATTTAGGAGGTAAAAAGCACTTGGTAACTAGCTGGTTGGAGGTTGTTAGGGGGCCAGAGAAAGAGAAGGAGGAATAAAGGATGAGTCTGGTTTGTAAATGACAGCACAACAGAATGAATTTGAATATTAATTATTTTTTGGGGGACATGTTTAGTTTGAGATGTGAATGGAAATTTCTCCTGGCTCAGTTTATAGCAGTTAATACGATTTTTATACAGACACCAAAAAAGCTGATGAATTAAATTGTCATTACAGTGTACTAATTTATTAAAAATAGCCATGTTGTTAGTTAAAGTCTGGCATCTGCTGTATAAGTAAGATAACTCTATTTGGATCAGTTCTTTTTTTCTCTAAAAGTCATTATTTCATTTTTTTAGATAGATAAATTTAAAGGCTTTTTCTTCATTATGTTTATGATAAACTTTTAAACTCTGAAGTACAAAGAGAAATGCTTTAGGCCGCTGATACAGAAAGAAAACATTTCTAGGCCAGATAAGCTTTTGTTTATTTAATTAAGATTAAATAATGATGCCCAGCCGCCTTGGCTCAGTGGTTGGGCATCGACCTATGAACCAGGAGGTCATGGTTTCATTCTCGGTCAGGGCACATACCCAGGTTCCAGGCTCGATCCCCAGTAGGGAGTGTGCAGGAGGCAGCCAATCAGTGATTCTCTCTCATCATTGATGTTTCTATCTCTCCCTCTTCCTTCTTCCCTGAAATCAATAAAGATATATATATATATATATATATATATATATATATATATATAAAATATTAAATGAATATAAAATAAAGATTAAATAATGATGGAAAATCATCTCTGAAAAAGAACTGAAAATCTCTTTCCATGGTGCCAGAATCAAAGGCAATCTGCAGGTGTGAGAGCTGGGAGTGATGCCAGGGTTGGTTTTTTTTTGTTTTGATTTGATTTTTGCTGAGTCAAAAGCTGTGGCTATGATCTGCCAGAAAGCAGAGATATCATATAAACTGTATACAACTGAAATATGACCAGCGATTTTCAACCAGTGTGCCATAAGATATTTCAAAACATGAAATACCTTATTATTTAGTCAGGGGCACTGACCTCTTTTCTCTTAGATTGTCAAATTGAAAAATAACAATAGCCAGCACAATGAATCAAAATTATACATATTATTTTGTCAGATCAGCAAAAAATGTATTTTTGGTGTGCCACAGAATTTCAGTAATTAATTTATGTGTGCCACGAGATGAAGAAGTTTGGGAAAATTGCTGGATTAGACTAATTAATAATCCTATATAATAAGAGCCTAATATGCTAAATGTCTGGTTGACTGGTCAGCCGTTCAACCAATCAAAGCATAATATGCTAATGATATGCTAAGGCTGCTCAACCACTTGCTATGACATACACTAACCACCAGGGGGCAGACACTCCGACCAGTAGGTTAGCTTGCTGCTTTGGTCCAGCCGATTGGGACTGAGCAAGACGGGCCAGACATGCCCTGGAGCCCTCCCACAATCCCTCTCCAGCTGGCCAACCTCCTATGTCCCTCTCCAGCCCTGATTGTGAACCAATGGGGTCCCTCAGCCTGGCCTGCACCCTCTCACAATCCAGGACCCCTCAGGGGATGTTGGAGAGCGAGTTATGGCCCGATCCTGCAGGCCAGGCTGAGGAACCCCACCCCCCACCGGTGCACAAATTCATGCACTGGGTCTCTAGTCACATAATAATTAGTTGTGGATTTTCCCCTTCTGCAGCTAAGTTTGGGCTGATAATAGTTTTGTATCCTGTCCAGGTTTTGGCTTGTTGACAGTAGATATTTGCCACATAACTAAAGGCACCATCCAAAACCACTCTTAGGCAAGAGATACCTGGATCCTGTTTGTTGTCCTGCGTAAACATTGAGAAAACAAAATTCCATCTCTACCCATGAAGAGATATACCTGCTTTTCTCATTTGCGGGATGATGTTAGTCAAAACTGATGCACACCAGTTGGGAAATTGTTTATAGATGTGTGGTGGCAATGTATTCTCTTTTGGAGCCTTGAAGATGAAAGAGATGCCCAAACCCTTTAATCTCATCCATAGCAATAAGAGACCACTGGAGCAGGCTTGTTATGTCTATGCTTGAATTCTCACCACAAATCAAAGAGGTCACATTCACATCTTGCTGTGAAGGTTATACCTATCCTTCTCAGGTGTCTGTGAATTGATTGTGAGAATGGTTTCATTAAACACCAGAAGTTACAAGGCTCTCAAACTGAAATTCTTTGGGGTTTCTTACAGCTAATTTTAATTCTTTTGATTATTATATGACAGCTTTCTTTGCCAGCTCATTAGATGAGCACAGAGGAAAAAATGGTTGTTATTAATGAATTTCTACCCTTTAATACATTTTGCATGAGACCAATAACCTACTGTTTTCTGGCTTGCTGCATTTATCGTCACACCATTCTTTGCAAGAAGCTTTAGAATTTTCTTGATTGTTTATAATAAGCTAACAGTGATTTAAGATGTTGGGCGATGGTTTAGAAAGATTATAAAACATCTGTGTCAGCACTAGCAACTTCCTGAAATACAAGTGGTACAAATTGTTCAAAAGTTAAGCAATAAGTATGCCTAAGTGATGAATGAGCTTTGAGACTTTGTGACGAAGGGAGTCATTTGAGAAAGACGACTGTATCAGGTCTGTGTGGTAACCAGAAAGGCAAATGCTCTTCGAAGTATTTCTTCTCGAACATGGAAACTTCGGAATGGATAGCATGCTCCAGAATCAGCTGAGATAATTCGGGGCATACCTACATAGCCTGCCTCCAAGACAGCATGCGTGAAAAATAGGGTTCAAGAAAAAAGAATTTGTACATGATAGCTGAACACAAAAAAATCATAAAATCAAATAAGTGAAATAATTTTACCTGGCATGCTTAAGTCATTATTATGCAACTAATAATGGTGTTTTAGTAATGATTATAAGCCAATTTTCTAGCTCTGACGGTTCAGAGAGTCTTTTTTGTACTTCTCTAATTCCATGACTATTAGTGTCAGCTACTTGTTGCTGTAGCAGGAGATACATGTAATGCAATCATGTGGGAAGGGCATCTTCTGTTTTTAATTGGAGCCATGCTGGAAATCATTGGGGGGACTTCTTTTTAGAAGAACTAAAGCTGAAAAAAGAAAAAAGAGATATCCTCACCCCAAATACTAATTGAAGGCATATTATGCAAAAATAAACGAATCTCTCCTAAAAGAGACAAAAAAAAACCCCAAACAACTCTCTGTATATTGTCTTTCAAAGTCCCCATTTTCTGCAAGTTTGGCAACTTTCGGCTTGTTTTTGTCACCAACTCTGATACCAGGTTGTCTCAGGTACAAGTCCACTGTTTCTTCTTCTTCCAGGCTGCCTGCTCTTGTATTTCTAAGTCTTGAAATTTTGCAAATCAGGATAGACACCCAAAGAGTGTTATATTTTCTTATGGAAGAAATAAGTAGACACACAGTGTCCTACAGCTTAAAATCTGGTCTGCATCCACATCCACATGGCCAAGCTCCATGTTGCTAGATAAAAACTCAAAATGATTTCTATTGCAGGTGCAGGAGCTCACTTCTCTGAGATGCAGTTCCATTTGTCATATGAAAATATAACATGAATCCATTAGTAGCGCATACAATGCCGTGTCAATAACTTTTGGGTATTCATAGGAAAGATTCTGAAAGTCATCTTATGGCTGAAAAATAGGATCAGAAGAAACCTTTAGTTGTCATCTCACTAGTCAACTCACTAATGACTGCATCCTGGTTTACAAAGGAGGCCATGCAAGAAAAAACAACAACCCACGAGTGAATCAATATCTGACAGGATGATCAAATGAGAAACTCTCCGTCACAGTTTCAGCTGAAGCTCCTGAGACCTAGAGCAAACAACAGTAGCCAAGTAGCTTCACATTCCGAAGCAATGTCTGGACAATATATGCAAAACATGCAAAAGTGTGGACAGCATCTCGCTTCACAAACCCTTGTTTCATGAAAAGGACTGGGAAATGAAGATGAAGAGCGAGAAATTCTATGTGAGAAGTTTTCCAAATACTTTGTGGTCTTATTCCCTCTGGGGAGCTCCTCCAGCCTTGCTCTAAGCCAATGGTTCTCAACCTTCCTAATGCCGCGACCCTTTAATACAATTCCTCATGTTGTGGTGACCCCCAACCATAAAATTATTTTCGTTGGTTGCTACTTCATAACTGTAATTTTGCTACTGTTATGAATCGTAATGTAAATATCTGATATGCAGGATGTATTTTCATTGTTACAAATTGAACATAATTAAAGCATCGTGATTAATCACAGAAACAGTATGTAATAGGAAAGAAGTCCCTGGCTTCCTCTCTCTTAGGCGACCCCTGTGAAAGGGTCGTTCGACCCCCAAAGGGGTTGCGACCCACAGGTTGAGAACCACTGCTCTAAGCTAAGTGAGATGGGGTTTTAAGAGACTAACCTGGAGAGATGGACATGTTGGGGATTGGGGTGCATTAGGACTGGGATAAGACATTGGCTAAAGTTCAGCTTCCCCGTAGCAGAGAAAGTGAGAGAGGAAGAGAGAAAGTGAGAGCGAGAGCAAGAAAGAGCGAGAAACAGAGAGAGGGCTGACCTGGAGCTAACTGTATTTCCAGCAACAGCTGAGCAAGGGTGCCTGGGTGTTTCTTGTAGAACAAATCTGGGCAACTGAATGTAGCAAGCCCAGTGCCATTTTGAATATTTTCCAAGAGGATGCCTAGAGGGGCAATGTGACCTCCCTCTTCCCCCCCCCCCCCCCCCCAAAAGAAGGATGAGCAATTGGAAGTCAAAGGGCCAAGGAAGGAATGCAGCAGTGAGTGGGATTGATCTTTACCCAGGAAGCTATCTCTGGGGGGCCCAGTGGGATCTGTCTTCAAGAAAGTGCACAAAAGCACCCTAAAAAAGAAGGAATTAGCATTCTATCCCCAGAGAGCACACTGATGATTACGCTTATGCTAGTCAAGTAAGACATGTTGCCCTTAATATCTCCTCCCTAACCGGACCCAATGAAGAGGGGTGGGAGAAGAAAAGTGGGGAAATAGAAAAGAAGTCCCTGGCTCCCTCTCTCCTATGTCAGGCTTTCAAGATGAGGCAGGTCTAAGCTGGGGGAAGGAAATCATGTTACGTTGGCATAAAAACAGGCCCGGGCAATTTTAGTATTGAAGTGATATTCTTCTGTGCCTGAAAATGATGGGGGTCCTTTGATGATCTGAAAGTGGTTTTCAAGTTATGGGATTTACCAAGATTTTATTCAAGTGATAGGGAGGAAATATCCACAGAGGGATTTGAAAGGACAAGGGAAAAAGGATAAAATTATTTTCTATCATCACCTTATCAGCTAAGCCTGTTTAATTACTATTACAAATAACATCATTTTCACCACTGGGGGGAAAATCAGTCAAAAGACAGGCCCTCCTGTTGTGCATTGACTACACCAGAGGAGGAAGATGATTCGTTAGTCATCATATTAAGTGCTTTGGATCTTCAAGCTGCTTCCACTACAGGAATCTGGCACGTTCTGGGACACCATTCCTCAGGGAAGGCTCAGAGTCTGTTAGACAGGCAGGTGCTCTCCAGGTGGCCATCTCCTTCTTGTACTGACCTGAGATCCCAGTTTCCAAGTGTCTATGTAAACACTATTTTTTAAAAAAACACCTCATTTTGCAGAGCCTTGAGTTATGATTACCACATGCTTCAGCCGAGTGATGAACAAATCATCTAATCTCCTGACATAGTTTTTTAATGCAATATAAGACTGACAATGCTATTAAAAACACAATGAAACATTTTAAAAATCAAAAGCTACAAGAGTCAGAAAGCCAGATGAATACCTCATGAAAATGGCAGCCACAAGCTCCCTGGAAAAACTCTTTGTAGCGCCCCATGGTTATAGTGAAGGTGTCCACCACTTCGTAGCCATACTTCTTTGCAGTGTCCAGAATAATCACATTTTCTTTCCATAAGTTCTGGACTTCCCTCTGTATTGCAAAGCAGAAGAGTGAGAATTTTTATTAAGAGCATTGTTTACGATTTACTAAATCAGATAGAAATTGTGTGAAGGGCATCTTGTTCTACAGATTGGTCTTATTTTGAGATAAAGAATTAATTTTACCTATATTTCTTAAATAAAGAGGTGTCCTAATTTTTATTCAAAATATAAATGTAAACACCTGTGTATGTATAAAACAGCAATACATAAATATGTACAGTGATTTACAGTTTAGAACTTTCCCTACCATCATAAGTCATTTTTTCCCCCCACAAAGATCCTTTGAAATCTCTAAAATTCTCAATTTAAAAGCCAAGATTTGAAATCACAAATGTTATCCCCATCTATTTGGATTTCTATTCATTTGAATATTAATTAATATATGTTTCGTGTTTAGCTCTGTGTTGAGGGACAGGAATATAAGAATAAATAAATCATGGGCCCTGATCTTAAGACATTACATTCTAATAGGAGAAAGATATGCATACATTTACTAAGTCTTTCATTGCAGGCAAACCTACCAGGCTCTGGCTAGTAGAGAAAAGGGAATAGCTCTGCCAGGTGCAAGGGGACAGCTGGACAGAAAGACTTGGAGAGGTGACTCCTGAGCAGAGACAGGACTGCCAGTGGGGGGTGGGGAGGGAGGGGAGGGAGTGTGCTTCTAGGAGCAGCAGAATTGAGTGCTGCTGCTTCTGGGTCATATTCCTACCTCTCTCCCTCCTTCCCTCCCATGTCCAAGGTTGGAGTTCTAGTTGAGGTCTACTGTCAAGAGGAGGAACTCCTCCTCTACCCTAGCTCAGGATTCCTCATTGGCTTGGCCAACACTTTCTCAGACTGACCTGTTGTCTGAGTCTCTTCCTATGTACTTCATCCTTCTTCCACACCCTTCATGTCAGACTCATTACACCTAAACACAGGTCCCAATACATAGTGGACTAAAAAACATTTGGTGCAAGATTGAGTGCTCTGCATTGGGTGCTGTTGTCTGAAAGTCTTCCTATCTACTCCTCTTCCCTTTAGTCTTCCCAGGTGCTCTCCCTCTAAACCCCCTTCTTCTGCTCATCCCATCTTAGTGTCTGTTTCTTGGCAAACCCACTCTGACAAAGAGAGGGAATTGCACTCTCTCTGTCTTTTCTAAAGAACAAAAACTATTTTCATTTTCCATGTAAAAATGCAAATTACTTGCATTTGTTAATCCAACCGCAAAGTAAAAGCAGTACAAATACGTCTAATTTCCTATCTCCACTGTGCTCACATAACTGTTTTTATGTGACATTCAAAGAAGAGTGTTTCCCCCCAAATAAAGATAGTGAATAGCAAAGGTCCATAAAGAAGAAATACGGAGGAAGGAGACAGATGTGAATTTTGTCTGTGCTATCACATGAAAAATGATCCTCAGGCTTGTTCTTGTCTAGTACACGCATTTTCTCAACTCTAATATGTCTAATTATGAAGGATACATGGAACTTTAGAGTAAGCAGTGTCTAGAGAAAGGTCAGTTCTCTGGGAAATAGACAATTAGATAGAAATTTGCTTGCAGGAGACTAACAGGGATCAACACCTACGGAAGAGTGATGTGGTTGAAACAGGCTTTGTGGATCCCACTAGGGGTTCTAGAGCTGGGAAGGATCTTCTGAGATAATGGCCCACATTAAGGAAAGGGGGTGGAGTCTTGGTATCCTTGCCCCGGGCAAGTTGGTTTCTGCAGCAAAAGGCAATTCCTGCTAGGATTCACGTGTAAGTCTTTATTAGGCCACATAACCAGAGCCCCGGGGAACGAATGTCTAGTCCTAAAGGGGCAAACTGGGAGCAGCCAAATCATACAAAGTGTCACTCACCCACTGGGGAATAGGTATTTTTTGAGAGTCTACTACGTGCTGACAATGGTGTTTTGCGCTAGGGGTACCAGAATGAGCAATGCAGCCCTCCCTTCCCGGTCTCTCCAATCACAGAGATTATTCTAGCAGGGAGACAGGCAACCAAGGACTATTATCAGATGAGTGACATGCATGAGGACACAAAACGATATTATAGGGGCTCATAGCAGGAACAGACCATGGAGTCCCATGTGCCCAGTAAGTCTCCCCAGAGGAAATAGCATGTAAACTAACACTGTAAGGGTGCTTGGAGGTTACCCACAGGAGGAGGTAGTGAGAGAGTGGGCTCCAAGAAAAGGGAGTAGTGATTTCAGAGACCTGAAGGTGACTGAGAGCATGACATGCTTGAGAAGCTAGAACATGCTCAGCATGACTGAGTTCGGTGGTGTTGTGAGTGTGTCTGTGTGTATAGACATAGGGAGACCAAGGGATAAGTCTACAGAGGAAAGCAGATGCCCAGTCCTGAAAAGCCATGCAAGCATATGATGAGGAGTTCAGTTTTATTTTCTGCTTCCATTGCTATTGTCTCTTTCATTCTATTGTTTTCCACACCCTCTGGTTCCATCCTTTTGTCTTTACTCAGTTTTAAAGGACTGATGAACACCATCAAAGCCCAGGGGGAGGCATAATGTTTAACACGATATCTGGTACATAGTAGGTGCTGAAGAAATGTTCGCTGTCTGCCGAGATGAACTGATTCAAACTTAATAGACGAAATATAAGCAGCAGCTACAGAACTCCAGTTCCTGTGAGGAGCTGCAGTCAAAGAAGCAAAGTAGAGCTACCAGAGTCCTCAATAAGGAGTTGCAATATTGACCTGTAGTCTTCAGATAACAGTAAAGGAGATTCTACTCGTAACCTATCGCAAAAATTATCAAAGGATCCCTCTTCTAATCCCCAACGGTCTAAAACTCTTCAGCTACCCCAGATACTAAATACCTCAACCCCTCAGCCCATCCTAACTCCAAGGAGATGAATTTGGAGGTTCTACTTCGGCCACTTTCTACCACCCGTTCTCCTGCTCTTGTATCATAGAACCGGCATCTATGCAGGCGTAGTTTCAAGAAAGGGGCGGGGGGTTGTGTAGTATGTGCTGGGGAAAGCTAGGCGCGCTCAACATTGACACAAAAGTAAATCTCACTCGGCTTATGTATTTAATGGACAGCTTACTGTCTCCCCAATTCCCAGTGCTCCTGGCCTCCCCGGAGCAATCACACACAAACCCCACTGCCAAGAATTTTCCTGCCTTGAACAATCCCAGCTGGTTCCTTTACCTACAGATGTCTTTCTGTTCTTTTCTGAGACTTCAATTCAGTGTTGTGACTAATTTACTAAATTCTATAAGAGCTGGTCAGAGCCTCTAATTCCTTTCATTTATGACTCTCTAGCCAGAGTTATACTACTAATGATACTACTTCAAAGATGATTTTTAAAGCAATCAGACAGGCATCATCTTCAAAAAAACCCACTCTTTCCCAAAGTACTCATTGATACTGACAATTTCATTCGTGGTTTCAGCATGATCCTCCAAAGGTGTCTGAAACATTAGTAGGGTAAGGAGATACCTAAAGCACAATCTCTCTCATCTACCCTCAGTTCTTACTTTTTCATAGCTTGGCACCCCCTTTCTTCTTTTATGAAATCAAAGTATGTACAACACACATGGATTATGGGCTCCTTATTTCCAGGAATAATTCTAACTGATTTAAAATCATAATCCACAAGTGTATTATCTCCCTTGATTTTTTATAAAAGTTGCTAAATATTATGTGGTGCCTTTCAGACATCAACAAAGACAAGAAGCATGAAGTTCACACAGCCTGGACGAAATGGCCTTACCTGCGTTAAGAAATGCACTCCATCCACTGGCAGATGAAATCCGATTCCCAAAGTTTTGATGATCACAAGGATATTGAGTAAATTTTCCCTGTGAAATAATTAGAATTCTAAAGTCAAGAGCATCAATTATATTTCTAGATGATCATGTTTACATAAACAAATACATGAAAGTTCTTTAGAATGTGGCAACTGGCAGACAGGACTAATTTCTTATTTTATAGATTTGATGTATGCTCATTTTTTTTGTGTGGATAGAGTTTTACATGTCAGTGGGCATGTTTTGATCTGTAGTAAATGTAAATTTAAATTTGGATACTGAAGAGCCATCTTGTGATTGGATACAAAGGTATTTTGAAATATTTTAAACAAGACTTTAAATACTTAATTCTAAACAAGTTGGTCTTTAAATAAAATCTTGATAAAATTCCATCAAGAGTAATATTTTTTTACTTAGAATCCTAAAGACAATTACTGTTACAGAAATGTACCTCTTTAGAACCTTGTGAATAATTTGCAGATGATTGGAATTAAGCCACTGAACACCACCAACGACCAATACAGTCTGGCCCGAATTCTCCAGGGGACGTGATCTGAAATCCAGAAAGAAAAACAACACATGTTGCCTTGAAACAGATGGTAAATATTTTAACAGCATTGCCTCACATTTCATTGAACCATATCTGACATCCTGATCACAGGACCTCTTTGTCATTTCCAACTCGTTTTCAGCCATATTACTTGCTTTACGCTTTTCAGCACCTTTGATGTAGGGCAGCGGTTCTCAACCTGTGGGTCGCGACCCCTTTAGGGGTCGAATGACCCTTGCACAGGGGTCGCCTAAGACCATCGGAAAACACATATATAATTACATACTGTTTTTGTGATTAATCACTATGCTTTAATTATGTTCAATTTGTAACAATGAAAATACATCCTGCGTATCAGATATTTACATTATGATTCATAACAGTAGCAAAGAAAATAATTTTATGGTTGGGGGTCACCACAACATGAGGAACTGTATTAAAGGGTCGCGGCATTAGGAAGGTTGAGAACCACTGATGGAGGGTGAGCAATTATGACCACTAGTGAGAAACAAGTGCATTGTGGCACTGTGCTCTTCTCAGTGGTTCCATTGTACCTTTGCAAGAGATGCTCAAGGGCCTTTTCAAACGTTGGTCTCAATGAAGGGCTTATCCAGAACTGAGGATAGTAGGAATAACTGATCAAAGTCTTCCCACCATTGACATTGTGGTAGAACTTAGTGCCATGCACCTTCTGCCATTCCTGCAAGGTTTCGTTCAGTCTTTCAATCAGATAGTACATCATCCCTCTGTTGGTTGAATCGCCAATGAATAGAATCTATAAATTAAAAAAAAATTTGCTTTCAAATATGATGTTTACATGGTGTAGCATATAATATAAAATACTTTGTTGAATATTCATAAACCCATATGTCTATGTGTTTGAAGGACAGCCCTTCAAATTGTCAGAAATGACATATATATATATCATTTGCAGATGATTGGAATTAAGCAAATTCCAGACCTGAAGGTGACTGAGAGCATGACATGCTTGAGAAGCTAAAACATGCTCAGCATGACCGAGTTCGGTGATGTTGTGAGTGTGTCTGTGTGTACAGACATGTGTGCATATCATAGGGAGACCAAGGGATAAGTCTACAGAGGAAAGCAGAGGCCCAGTCCTGAAAAGCCATGCAAGCATATGACGAGGAGTTCAGGTTTATTTTCTGCATGGGATATCTATATCCCATGTTCAAAGGCTGTTAAAGCTCGTTGTTTACCCATATCTTCAGAAAAAAATCACTTCTACTGTCTTGGTAAACAACCTGCTTCCCTATTTATAATGGTCTGGCCCTCGAGCAACTTCAGCGCGAAATTATAGCTAATTTGCCTACAAACGTCAGGTGGTCATAATAATCTGGCCACTCAGTGTATTTTCTCCCAACCTGTTTATTTTTCTTTTCCATATTCCTAGAAATGACAATCTACTGACACACTAATATCTTTAAAGCTTCTTGCTTCAAGTTCAAATTCTCTGTTTCCCCTATCTTTACTTTCTCATCTAATTAACTTAACAAGTTTTATTGATTCAAATAGGCACAAAGGAGTTTAGTGCCATAAGAATACTTAGAGATTTTCTAATCTCTTTTTATTGCATACATGAGCAAATTTGGAATCCACGGAGGTTACATAGCTCAGAGGAGGTCATGCCACTACTTGAGAAAAAGCCACAGGACTAGGATCTGCTTTTCTGAACAGCTATTTATATCCCAGGGTGCAGATCCTAGTGCGATTTACATGGAATCTCTTCCACCCATACTCGCCTGCCCATTCCCCCAGCACAGCCCTGCTTCAGGCCCCCATCACTTCAAAGCTGGGCTATTGTTGCTAATGTTTTCCTAGTGGGCGGGCCTTCCTTCTTGCACAATGGCTGCCCTTTCTAATTCATTCTGCACACCGTGTTACTGGGATACATTTCCAAATGCCTCGCTCTGGTCATCTTACTTTCATGCTCAAAACCCTATTGGTTCCTATTTCCTATAGAATCAAGTCTAACCTCTTAGGATCAGCTAACATTTGCTGAATTGTTACTGCATATCAGGCTTTGCTAGGTGGAGATTTCACACGGTACTCACTTTTAATCATCATAATTGTGAGGACTGAACTATTAGTTCTGTTTTGCAGATGAGCAAGTTGAGGCTCAGGGAGATTGAAGTCATAAATCTAGTAAATGGGGAACACAAGACTCAAACCCAGGTCCCTTACCTCCAAGTGCAGGGTCAATGGCCCCATCCTCTCAAGGCTCCCTCTCAGATTTCTACTTTTTCACTGAGCACGATTTGTACTCAACAGCATCTGTTTTTCCTCGTGCTAATCCACCTGCCTAGAAAGCTTCGCTCTCTCTGCATCCCCAGCTGAGTACATGCTACACACCTCCGGACCCGACACAAATGTCCCAGCCAGAATGACCTTTGGGGTCCTCTGATTTCATTACAGTTTTTATTTCCATTGCAGATTTTACCGAAGACTACGTGAAATTATGGCTTTTTTGTCTCTATTTTTTCTCACATCATATCATGAAGTATTTGTTACCTAAATTCTATTTTCCCCAACAGTTCAATGCGTGAACTTTAAAAGCACTTATTGAGTCCAGTCGGTGTGGCTCAGTGGTTGAGCGCCGACCCAGGAACCAAGGAGTCACTGGTTTGATTCCTGGGTTGCAGGCTTGATTCCCCAGTAGGGGGCATGCAGAAGTCAACCTATTGATGTTTCTTTCCCATTGATGTTTCTGTCTCTAACTCTCTCCCTTCCTCTTTAAATACAAATACAAATAAATTTGTAAATAAAAAATACAAATAAATTTAACGACTTTGTTATGATACATATTTGACTTATTAACTGGTTTGAAAAGAAAATATTTCTTGAACCGAAAGTCAAAGGGATTTTTGTCTTAATGCTTTTGGATAGGCTTATTTTGTTCTTTAGTTTTTTCCTCTCTTTGTTGGGATTTCTATTTCCATGAGCTATGCACCTACTTCTGATTTTAATAGAAGTCATTGCCATAATTTCCAGGCACCACTGCACTTGCCCGTCCACAGGAAACTTAGTGAGACTCTGCAAAGGTATGTTCTTTCCATGGTAAGTATTTCTGTAGCTGTATGAAGAAATCCAGCTGAAGAAATCCGTATGAAGAAATCCAGGGAGCACCTGCAATTTGCCTTCGGATCAAACACGGTTACTATAAGCATCATCAAGCTAAGCTGAATAACATAAGGTGCCAAGGCCTCAATCACTGATCCTCTCAGTCGAGTTCTATTTGGGGCAATAAAATTCCAGCATAAAAAAGAATTATCGAAATCCTTCTTACTGGCCAAGATTTCTGATTTTTACAAGAGAACTTTGAATAATCAGGAAAGCTCTTAATTTTAGACATTAGTAATTACACAATTCCATTTGTATTAGACTGCTGGGCTACAATAACAATGTACCACAGATTGGGTGACTTACATAGAAATTTTTTTTCATGATTCTGGAGGCTAGAAACCCAAGATCAAGGTATTTGTGTGGTTGGGTGCTTCTGAGGGCCCCTCTTCTTGGTAGATAGATGGTCACCTTCTTCCTGGGTCTTCACATGGTCTTTCTTCTGTGTGTGTCTATGACCTAATCTTTTTTTTTTTTTATAAGAACACCAGTCATATCGGATGACAGCTAACTCATATGACCTTACTTTACCCTAATTATCTTTATAAAGGCCCTCTCTCCAGATACAGTCACCTTCAGAGGCACTAGGAGTTAGGACTTCAACGTATGAATTTGGTTGAGCGGGAACACAATTCAGCTAATATAATGGGCCTTTAAGATCTAGCTTTTAAACTAGATCGCCACCAGAGGTTTTTCTTACAGGTTCTTTTTATTTTAGTATCAAGATACAGTCCCTCCTAGGTATCTCCAGGCAGCCAGTAGGATCACTGGTGTCTGTAGATTGGGCTTCAGAGAGAAATACAGAGGTTAAAAAAAATCAAAGTAGCCGCATGTTCCTGAGAGAAAAGACATCTAGATTAGCAGTCTTTGGAAGATGCAGTCCACCAGACTATGTTAGAAGCAAAGAGTCATGTCTCAGAATTCTAGGTGCTGTTATGTATTAACTAGACCGTCCAAGGCAAATTCTGTGACTCCGCAGGAGTTCATCACTTTATGTGCAACAGGGGAATGTCAGTAGCCCACCTTCGAGGACTCCGGTGAGATTTAAAAGGTTTGTCTGATTCCTGACACCCAGTAAGCTCACCAGGAACTCGAACTAGCATTAGGACATGGGGAACGCAAGCAGCGATTTTGAGCTCTGCCAGCGTGCCTTCCAGTCCATTGCGAGGCTCTTTAAATGAGCTCATCTAAAGAACAGGTCAGAGAAGACGGGAGATGTCTAATCACAACAGTCTCTTGCTTGCCCTCCCAGCTCTGGGAGAGAGAACTGGAGGAGACCTGTGCAAACCAACACTGAGAACTGCCCGTCAGGTCTCCATTGCTGATGGGTGACTAACAAGAGGCACCTGGAAGGAAGTGTTGCCACCGCCATCTGCAAAACGAGTTCGTCTAAATACTGCAAATTCCTAGATGGCATTTCTCAAGCCCAGTAGACACACTCTGTGAAGACAGCTTTCTAAGGAATGATTTTATCCCAGCGCCATTCTAGTTAGGAAAGGTGGGGCTGATAAATTATAACTACGATGAAGATGCAGTTGTGACTTTAATTTTTTTTTCTGTAGGTGACAGTTTTTATAAGAGGTTCATTGGTATTCCTAACTAGATGATGTCTAACTTCAAAATGTCAGCATTTTAAGTGCACACACACACAATTGAAAAATATCAAGAATTAGAGTGGCTCTTTTCAGTCAGATGATTCATATTCAATCTTTCTACCTTTTAAAGCATTCATTTTGACAAATTATTTAAAAGGAAATTTGTTGGTCAACTTCTACGTCAAATCACCATAACAAATATTCACCATAACAAATATTCACAACTAGCCATATAATTTTTATTTTTATTTTATTTTTTTATTTTTATGTTTTTCTCACTAAACTTTGTTATTTTAATGGGTCTTCAAATTCTGTGACAGATTTTTGGTCATGTTGTTTCCATTAAAAAGTAGATTTAAAAAACTAATAACTTAAAAGCTGCAACACACACAAAAAAACCAAATGGTCCAAAAAACATTCTCCTTTCCTTCTGAAGGTTTTACGATGCATTGTAATCATTAACCAGTCTTTTACTACTAAACTTAAATCGCCAATTGAGACACACAGTTCTGAGACCATTCTTCCACCACTGATTGAGACTGGGGTGGCAGCTGTTGGGAATAATATTCATTTAGCTTCTGAGCGTTCTGGGCAGACTTGGTGGTTTTGCCAGCTCCAGCTGCCTTCTTGTCCACTGCTTTGATGACATCCACAGCAACTGTCTGTCTCATGTCACGAAGAGCAAAACGGCCCAGAGGAGGGTAGTCAGAGAAGCTCTCAACACACATGGGCTTGCCAGGAACCATATCAATGATGGCAGCATCACCAGATTTCAAAAACTTGGGGCCATCTTCCAGTTTTTTCCAAGAACGACGAGCAATCTTCTCTTTCAGCTCAGCAAATTTGCAAAGCAACATGAGCTGTGTGACCATCCAGCACAGGTGCATAGCCAGCACTGATCTGGCCGGGGTGGCTCAGGATAATCACCTGAGCTGTGAAGCCAGCTGCTTCCATTGGTGGATCATTTTTGCGGTCACCAGCCACATGGCCACAGCAAACATCTTTGACAGACATGTTCTTGACGTTGAAGCCCACATGGTCCCCAGGAAGAGCTTCATGGTGCATTTCAACAGGCTTCCCTTCAGTTGTAACACTGACTGGAGCAAAGGTGACCACCATGCCGGGCTTGAGAACACCAGTCTCCACTCGGCCCACAGGGACTGGACCCATACCACCAATTTTGTAGACATCCTGCAGGGGCAGGCGCAGGGGCTTGTCAGTTGGACCAGTTGGTGGCAGGATGCCATCCAGAGCTTTAAGCAGCGTGGTTCCACTGGCATTGCCATCTTTACGGGTAACCTTCCATCCCTTGAACCGAGGCATGTTAGCACTTGGCTCCAGCATGCGGTCACCATTCCAACCAGAAATGGGCACAAATGCCACTGTGTTAGGTTTGTAGCCAATTTTCTTAATGTAAGTGCTGACTTCTTTAACAATTTACTCGTATCTTTTCTGGCTGGAGGGTGGCTCAGTGCAATCCATTTTGTTAACACCAACCATCAGCTGTTTCACACCCAGTGTGTAGGCCAGAAGGGGATGCTCACGGGTCTGTCCATTCTTGGAGATGCCTGCTTCAAATCCACCAACACCGGAAGCAACATTCAGGACAGCACAGTCAGCCCAAGATGTGCCTGTAATCATGTTTTTGATGAAGTCTCTGTGTCCGGGGGCATCAATGATGGTCACGTAATACTTGCTGGTCTCAAATTTCCACAGGGAGATATCAATGGTGATACCTCGCTCGCGTTCAGCTTTCAGTTTATCCAAGACCCAGGCGTACTTGAAGGAGCCCTTCCCCATCTCAGCAGCCTCCTTCTCAAATTTCTCAATGGTTGTTCTTTTGTCAATGCCCCCACATTTGTAGATCAGGTGGCCAGTAGTGGTGGACTTGCCGGAATCTACATGTTCAAATGACGACGATGTTGATGTGAGTCTTTTCCTTTCCAATCTTGGGTTTGAGTTAGTGGTGGTTTTCATGACACCTGTGTTCTGGTGGCAAACCCGTTGTGAAAAAGCCATATAATTTTTAAATAACTCTTTGCTCCTGTGAAAATTATTGCCTTATGTTAGCAGGCACAAGTGTTGGTTAGCATATGCAATCAAAGAAAGAAAATGTGATCATGAAATACAGATAATCAGTACGCAAGTAAAAAAAAATCTATGTTAGCAATACAACAATAAAATAATACCCCCCCCCATCAAACTAGCCATAATTTGAAAAGCCCCAATGATATTGAGTTCAGAGAAATGGACCCTCTCATATACTACTGTGCAAGCAGCAGGAGAAAGAGTTTTTTTCTTGTTTTTTTTTCTTTTTTTTAACTGCTGAATTCAAAGTGTTCAGAATAGGGCCTGGCATAAAACTTGATTCTCACTTGTCAAATGGATGAATGTAAATGTTGCTGTTGTGTGTATAAATTGGCAGCTTTTAAGAAATTCCACTTATGTGAAATATTTAAGAATGTCTATTAAAATATATTTTAAAAGAAAAACAAATCTGAAATAACATCAATGTTTATTTGATTGATTATGTTAAGGTATAATTATATATTTGAACTCCTTTCATCTTTTAACAGTGATATTGTAATCTGAATCTACTGTGATGGGGAAGATGTCACAGTAGTTTTTCTAAAAAGCTAATTACAATCAGGAGAGAAATAATAACTGCATTTTTGTAAAAGTAAAGTATGTGGATCCATAGAAAAGGTCCTAGGAACTTATTTGCGGATATTTGAAGTGGTGATATCATAGCAGTTTATTTGGTTTTAAAAAGGTTTTATTTGAATTTTTCACAGATGTAATTTTTGACACCTTTCTATTTAATTTTCTTATAATTATATAAGGACAATATTTTTTAAAGCAAACCCCATAAAGACACCCCCTAAACCCACCTCTAGTTTCCTGTACTGTGCCATATAAATGTAATCATCTTTTATACATGAACCACGAGAAGAAGAAGTCGGAAAGGACTGTCTTACCAACAATTATTCACATCCCCTTTCCGTTCTGCAGAACTCACTTTTCACCTTAGAACAACAAAAATATCAGACAGGTTTTCCCCTAGTTTTTGCCAAGGGAGAAATCACGTGGTCCAGTGGTGGCCACTGAGGCACGAAGAGAATTCTGGGGACTTGAAGGAAAGGTTTGCCTTCCTAAGAAAAACTGATCAACCCAAGTCCATGTCCATCTTCTTCCGTGAATGTGAGACCCAGTTCCTAGTGACACCAGAACTGCGGCAGTTATGTGTGACCATGAGACCAAATGCTGCTGATATGCTGAGCATGGAATGGAAAGACAAAGCACAGGGGCTCTGAAAAATCGTATAATGGAACTTACATATTAGAACATCTTATTATAGAGTAGCCATCAATACGTATGCCTGGTCATGTCAGAAAGCTCATGTCCTTATTACTTCAGCCCATCCTACTGAGAATTCTGTTACTTGCAACCAGGGTACTAACTAATAAAGCTGGGTTGGTTTTACAGGATGGTCCCTAAATTATCTGGCGCTTCTGCCATTGGAAGGTGGGTTCCGCATCCCCCCCTTGACCCTGAGGTGGCTGTGACTGCTGCAGTGAGTGGAGGCTGGCAGAAGCGATGCTGTGTGACTTGTGAGCCTAAAGGCAATATGGCTTCTCTCTCGCTCGAAGGAGCACTCACACTTGGACCTTGGGGATGCGATGGAAGATGTCTGACTGCCCGAGGACTGCCGTGATATTAAGAAGATGACAGCTCGCCCTAACCGGTTTGGCTCAGTGGATAAAGCGTCGGCCTGCGGACTGAAGGGTCCCAGGTTTGATTCCGGTCAAGGGCATGTACCTTGGTTCCAGGCACATCCCCAGTAGGGAGTGTGCAGGAGGCAGATGATCGATGTTTCTCTCTTATCGATGTTTCTAACTCTCTATCCTTCTCCCTTCCTCTCTGTAAAAAAATCAATGAAATATATTTTTAAAAGATGACAATTTATTCTTTTTGTTCATTTGTATTTTGTAAAATGAACATATATTGGCTTTTTATGATAATAAAAGAATGGCAACAGCAGCATCAATAACAATAAATCCACTTTGAAGATTCATATAAAAATTTTAGTGATAATCAGCTTAATAAGCTTTATCTTTACTTTTGTGGAACAATGGCTTAAGAGAGTTGGGATTGAACCTTGGTTCAATAAACCAATCACAGGAATAATATTAATCACATTTTGGATTCCAAATCACAGGATCAACTTTATCCCAAAGATGGAATTGCATTTTTCTGTGCAGCATCTCTTTTCTGGCCCTGCCGTGTAACGAGGGGAGGCTGTCTCCATCAAGGTGGGCGCTGGAGCAGAGCAGAAACACCTGTGTCCAGATGTGTCAGGAGAGCCTAGATCTCAGCTCATCACTGGAGACAAAGATGTGTTTAGAAAAGGTTCGCATCTGTTCCATTCCTGAGACTCACCGTGCGGTGAGTCATCAAAAAGTATATAAGTGCAGGCATTTCCCCACTCTTTTACACATCTTCATGGGCCACAGGACCTACAAGCACGTCATGTTTCTCGGCTCTAGTAAAGTTTGAAGCTTATTTTCAAATAGTCTTATTAAAAAGCCATAAAATTATCTAATTATCTTTATTTTAATTTCTAATTGCTCAGTGACAGTCCTTATATTAGATGGGATAAATTAGGTGCTGTGACAAATTGAGTCCCTAACGGTACAATGGTTTAAACAAAATTGAACTTTATTTCTCCCTCGGGAAAACAGTCCAGGTGGTTCTAGGCAGGTGTATGTGAGGGCGTGGGGGCAGGGAGGTCACTCAGTCCCAGAAGGACTGGATTGTGTCTTCATGTATGGTTTCCAGGAACTCCTTGAGCACTGACAGCCCATTGCGGGGAGGAGTAAAGAGCTGCCAGGTTTTCTGGGGGCCCAGCCTGGGAGCTGGACACATCAGTGCTGTCACACGCCATTTGTTAGAACTCAGTCATCACCCAGCCAGCGTGGCTCAGTGGTTGAGCCTTGACCGATGCATTCCCGGTAAAGGCACATGCCTGGGTTGCAGGCTTGATCCCCAGTGTGGGGTGTGCAGGAGGCAGCCAATCAATCATTCTCATCATTGATGTTTCTATCTCTCTCTCTCCCTCTCCATTTCTCTCTGAAATCAATAAAAATATATATTAAAAAAAAAGAGAACTCAGTCCTATGGCCATGCAACTGATTTCCAGAGAGACAAAGAAATGTAGTCCACTGCGTGCCAGGAGGAAGAGAAAATGAGTTTGATGAACACTTAGCTAGTCTTTACACATTCTCCTACATGGCTGTTTTCCTGAGGGAAAACTAACACTTAAAATCAGATTTTCCACCTGTGAATTAGCAAAAGTGTGAAGTACATGAAAGGCTGATTTACAATCCACATGATGCATAAAAGAACTTCTATTTGTAGAGAAATAGGGGCCTTGGGACAAATAATAGCAAGAATATCATTTATTTGTGGAACTATAACCAAGATTTGGGGAATTTTTTATTTAAATTTATAATAAAACTAGAGGCCTGGTGCACGGATTTGTGCACCAGTGGGGTCTCTTAGCCTGACCTTCACCTTCTCGCAATCTGCGACCCCTCGGGGGATGTCGAAGAGCCAGTTTCGGCCCGATTTTTGTAGGCCAGGCCGAGGGACCCCACCGGTGCATGATCGGAGCCAGGGAGGGATGATGGGAGGGCTCCAGGGCATCTTGCCCAGTCCCAATCAGGGCCAGCAGCCGGGGAGGGACTGAGGGAGGTTGGCCAGCCGTCGAGGGACTGCAGAAGGGCTCCAGGGAGTGTCCAGCCTGGCTTGCCCAGTTCTGATTGGCCAGACCCCAGCAGCAAGCTAACCTACCGGTCAGAGTGTCTGCCCCTTGGTGGTCAATGTGCATCATAGTGACTGGTCAAACGGTCAAACAGACGGTTGGACACTTAGCATATGAGGCTTTTATTATATAAGATACTTTTATTCCATTTTATTTTATCATGAATGAAGGAAACTAACAATGGTGATACTTAAACATGAAACTGTTTATTACATTACCTCCTTTTCCAGAATCACCAAAAGTAACTTCGCAGGTCAAGTTATGAAGAAATAAAAAGAAAATTACTGGTGGCTATCTGGGTTGAATTAATAAAGATAACAAATTGTCTGGGTCTTGTTAGTATCTTAGATTCTTTTGATCTGTCGAGGCTGGGAAAGAACTAAGTATATGTAGGGTCAATAGGCAGGGCAAAGAACTGTTTTATAAAATCACTTCCCTTCTTCCTCCTTTTCCTCCTCCATCGGTCCTATCTTCAATATTCACAGAAATGGGGATATTTCTTCAGATCCAATAAAGTGTGTTAGATGCCAACAGGACTCAGACTGGAATTCACTGAAACCTTCCAAGAGGGGAAGGTTCATAGAACTGCAATAGGAGCTATTTGTCCATTAATTTAGGCAGTGCCTACTTATTGGAGAGCTTTTATATATGTACATAAAGGAATGAAAGTGGAGTTTTATTCACTGTCTAATCCAGGGCCAAGTGTGTTTAGAAAGCTCACAGTGATTCTGATAAGCCCATGATTGATCAACATCACTCTCATAAGAAAAATACCCATTTCTAAATAAGGCAAGGGGGGACAGAGCTCGCATGAAGGTGAAACTGATCAGATGGCTAATTATATTTAGGGCACGATGAAAATCTAGCTCAACAAACCATCTCTCTGTGCAATGTAATATGATTACAACAAATGTTTTCTTTTCTTTTCTTTTCTTTTTAAAATACATTTTATTGATTTTTTACAGAGAGGAAGGGAGAGGGATAGAGAGCTAGAAACATCGATGAGAGAGAAACATCGATCGGCTGCCTCCTGCACACCTCCCACTGGGGATGTGCCCGCAACCAAGGTACATGCCCTTGACCAGAATTGAACCCGGGACCATTCAGTCCCCAGGCCGACGCTCTATCCACTGAGCCAAACCGGTTAGGGCAACAAATGTTTTCTAATGATGCATTTTGATTACATTGGCTATAGATGACCAACCAAACTGTTCTTTGGGGTCAAGAACAAATGTAAGTGGACATTTAGGGAAGTCACTCTCAAACACATGAAATTTGGCCAAAAATGAAAAACAAGCAACTAAACAATGTCATCTAGACATAGATCTTCTAGCTGCCTGTTCATCTATATTGCCTTTCCATGATGATTGTGGGCATTAATGTATAAGTCATCCTTTCCTGGTGAGAGTGAGGATGACCTATACATTTTCTTTTATCCACTCTTTTTTATTGAAACTGACAAGCAACAACGAATGATTTCTGTAACTATAATGGAACTTACATATTAGAACATCTTATTATAGAGTAGCCACACTTAAAAAAAATGTAAACAGCTTTAAATTCACGAAATGACTTAACTTGCAAACATTACTTTAAAATGTAAGTTACATTTCCTGTTTTAACAGTTGAGTGTAAGTACGTTCAGTAAATACTGCCTTTTTATATTTCCCTTTCCTACTTGCACTCTTCTCTCAGATACTTTATTAGTGGTTTAAATTCTGAACTAGGTTTTCAACTGACAGACTAAATAAGGGCTTGTTTATCTCAGTTTGGTAAGGCTCCTACGTTTTTTCAGTTGCAAATGTGATGATCACATTTCTAAACCATTTCTTGTATATTTCGCACTATGATTACACAGTTATGCTCTGATACATTTTTACAAACCCCATTCATATTCTATTAAGAGGTGTGTATCTAAAACCTGTGAGAGTATAATTGAAAGCAGTTTACATTTTTCAGTTAAGTTTGCTTTGATTCAACATGATTACACATCACAAAACCTATACATATATGCAAAAACATAAAGATAAAATAACTCACATTTGGATAAATGTAGAGTTTACTAGGAGTCCCATATGTACCTGCCCTCCATACCCAAGCAAGTATGCCATAGAAACGGGATACAAATGCTTCCAGGAGAAACTTTGTTCCATCTTCCCCCACAGACAAGTCTCCTGTTCACTTTGCTGAAGTGAAGGTAACTGTTGACTGAAGTATAGAAAGTACGGTCCTGCTCAGGTGCCATTGGGAATACTGGTCAAAGTTACTGGAAACGTGAACCCTTTTTATTTATTTATTTTTCTAAATATATTTTATTGACTTTTTATAGAGAGGAAGGGACAGGGATAGAGAGTTAGAAACATCGATGAGAGAGAAACATCGATCAGCTGCCTCCTGAACACCCCCTACTGGGAGGATGTGCCCGCAACCAAGGTACATGCCCTTGACCAGAATCAAACCTGGGACGCCCCAGTCCACAGGCCGGCGCTCTGTCCACTGAGCTAAACCGGTTAGTGCTTGAACCCTTTTTAGAATCCCAGTTAATGTGCGTCCTGTTCCTTCCCCACAGGTTTGCATGCATTTCCAAGTATAGTCTGACATTCATCAATGTAACACAGTAGTAAAGAGATGTAAAAGATCATAATAAGGAGAGAAGGAAACTCAATGGAAAGAAATGACTACTTGGAAATTCCAAAGAGAGCATAATACTTTTTGAATTTTCAAGTAGTTGTTTCCAATAACTCTCACCTTTCCAGTCCAATTCTGTTGCCTTTTAATCTGATTCTTCAAAGAAAGATAACTCAGTTCAGCGCATCCCCAAAGCTGAAGCTGGCCTTGCTTAGGGTATAAAATAAAGTTCTGCTTTTTGTAGCATGACATGTTTGCACTACTTATTCCTGGTATAAGTGGAGCTTTTGGATTCTCACTGCAAAAACCTGAGATTTTCATATTAATTGGAAGTCTTCAGGTTAGTAAGGCTACTATACCATTAGAATATGCCTGTTTAGGTATGTCTGCAAATTCCCATAAGCCAAGATGCAAAAGTTGGAACATACAAAAAAATAAGACACTCCGAGTCATCTCTAGTGCCTGCCTCACCTGCTTGGTCTGTTCCCTCCATCCTCTGTTCCTTCGAGTGAGAGGGAAATCAAAGAAAGCACTGGGCTTGAGTGATAGGACTCTCATCATAGATTCTTTTTGGGGGGAAATAAAGGTTCTTAATTTTTTAGTTGAATTACACTATTTCAAAGTGATGTGATTGGTAGACTGTCACTACAACTTTTAGCAACTTTTCCAGAACCTGCGTGCCAGGGTCAGGTACCTGCCTCTGTGCTTCTCCCACTTCTGTAATTATCACAGAATGCTGTAATGATTGCGTCTCTCACTTGTCTTCTGTTAGCGATTTAACACCTTGGTGTATGTATGCACTTAGAATAGACTCTTAACTCAACAAAAGCTGGATGAATGAACAACATGACATTGTAGAAATTATAGAAAGTATTCTGCACTTACCTTTGTTAAATTGGACCCTCTTCTGTAGTAACATACTAGGGATACCTGATATTGCAAGGTTTCTGATACAGGGCAGTAGAGTTACTTTGATGGGTTTTGATAAATACAAAATCACTTTGTTTGATGGAATCAAAACTGTAGAATCTGAGGCTCTTACTACTCCATAACCCTGCTGTCCTCACGTATATGTGAAGTGATTTTCTGTATAATGTTCATATGTCATGTTTCTTTTCTTGAATGTGTGACATGGTTGAAAGAGTGAAAAAATCAGTATAATCAGTATATAAGATTTTTAAAAGCTAAAATATTTGTTACTTATTTTTGTAATTGGTATACTTCAACATTTATTTGTCTTTGAAATAGAATGATGCTTTAGAGAATTCTGGGTAGGATGGAAACTTAATTATCCCAGTAATGACAGATCAGAGTTTCAGGATCACTTTGTATATGTATATTATTCTCATAGAAAGTGAAAAATAGAGGCACTGGGAAAATCTTTTGCTAAATTACTCCTATTCACAAAGGGAACTTTTTTTTTTTTAACAACTAAGTACTTTATAGTTATTATTTTATGTCTGGGAAGCTCTTTATTTCACCATCTATTTTGAATGATATTCTTGCTGGATATATTAATATTGGTTTCAGATTCTTTCTTTCCATTATCTTGAGTACTTCATGCCATTTCTTTCTGACCTGTAGAATTTCTGATGATAAATCAGATGACAGCCTTATGGGAGCTCCTTTGTAGGAAACAGTTTGCTTTTCTCTTGCTATCTTTAAAATTATGTCTCTGTCTTTATTTTTTGGCATTTTAATTATGATGTGTCTAGGTGTGAATCTGTTTGGATCCTTCTTGCTTGGGAATCTCTGTGCCTCCTAAACTTGTGTGACTTTTTCCTTCACTAGGTTAGGAACGTTTTCTGCCATTATTTCTCCAAACACATTCTCTATCCCCTTCTCACTTTCTGCCTCTCCTGGCATACCTGCTATGTGAATATTGTTATATTTCATGTTGTCCCACAGATCCCTTAAGTTGTCCTCCTGTTTTTTAATAGTTTTTTCTTTTTGGTTCTCTGATTGAGTGAATTTTTTCTACCTTATCTTCTAATTCACTGATCTGATCCTCAGCTTCCCCTAATCTGTTGTGTATTCCTTCCAATGTGTTCTTTATTTGTGCTATGGCATTCTTTATTTCTGTTTTCATAGTTACTATATATTTTCTCATGATGTTGAGCATCTTTACCATCATTATTCTGAACTCTCAGAAAAACTTCTTATCTCCATTTCATTTATCTCTTCTTCTGGAGAATTCACTTGTTCTTTTATTTGGGGGTTGTTTTTTTGTCTCCTCATTTTGGGTGCCTGTTTGGGTTTGTGACTATGTATTGGTAGATCTGCTATGCCTCTCAATCTCTAGTGCAGGACAATGTCAAATGTTGTTTCTGACTAATTAGATCAGGCAAAGACTCAAAACCTCCAGAAACTGCTTCTGCTTGCAGACTGATTGGATTTAGTCTTGAATAGCTGTCAGGAAATTGCCCACAGGTATGGTGAGAGTTTTTTCCAACAGGGTGGGGGTAACTGCTTCTGCCTGGAGGCTAGTTGTTATTCTCAGTCTTTTAATGAGCCGAAGAAACTCCACACTGTGGGGCAAGGTGTTTTCCAATAGGGTAAGTCAACTGTCTTCCCCCCAGGCAAAACAACCTAGATACAAATTGTCTTCATGAGAAAGATGACTTCAGCAGTGAGAGGGAATGACTCAGCACGAGAAAACAGGGGTCTGCCTTCTCAGCTCTAACCCCAGAATCCCCAACCCTGGCTTCTGCTCACACAGCTCCAGTCCACTCTGCCCTCCCTCTGCTGGAGCACAAGGATACACAGGGAATTTTGTGCATTGGCCCTTTAAGAGGGTGTCTGCATTTCTGGCTGTCTCTCCCTGGCAGACAGCAAACCTGCTGCTTTTCACAGCCAGGTGTTATGTGGGTATCCTTCTTAGTTCTGGTGCTCTCTGCTGGGAGGCTCAGCTTGGGGATTAGACCCCAGAGTTCTCAGTGGCAACCCCCTGCAGCTGAGATATCTCTCCGGAACTTCATTTGCTGTCTGTGGGAGCTTGGCCAACCCTTTTGCACCTCCACCCCTCCTACAGTCTCTATGTGGTCTCCACTTTCTGTCCTCAGTTATCAGGGTTCTCTCCAGTTAGTGTCCAATTGATTATTCAGGAAGCTTTTCTGTATTTTAGTTGTAATTCCAGTTTGGTCCTGGGAGCATGTCTGTGCAGCATCCACTTACTCTCCCGCCATTTTTAATCTGCATAGTTATTATTTTAAACTAGATGCCCAGTGCACGACATTTGTGTACTTAGAGGGGGGGGGGTTCCCCTAAGCCTGGCCTGCACCCTCTTGCAGTCCGGGAGCCCCCTTGGGGGAGGTCTGACTTCTGGCTTAGCGGTGCTCCCCTGTGGTAACTCACTGATCACCAGGGAGCAGTTCCTGCATTGAGCATCTGCCCCCTGGTGGTCAGTGCGCATCATAGTGACCGGTTTGGTCAATTTGCATATTAGCCTTTTATTATATAGATTTTTTACACAATTATTTCTGGATTGTGTGGTGTATGAACATATGAACCTGCATGTATATTACAAAGTCTTCTGATTCTAAGTATAAATTATCTTCCTCAGGCTCTTCCTCCTATGCATTTCCACTGTTCTCACCCTTGTTCTGATTTATACAACATTTTAAAATATGGGTTTTTGGATTTACAAAATGCTCACACATTGTAAAAAAATGAAAATAATACGGATAGTTAGACAGATCTCCTCACCTATCACCAACCCTTCTTTACTACCAAGTCTGCTTCATGGGCATGTGACTTCAACAGTTGCATGGGTCCTGTGCTTGGTTCATTGTGCTGCTGTTGACTTCTTGAAATTCTTAATAATTCTGAATACAGAGTCCTGCATTTTCATTTTTCACTAGGCCTTGAAAAATTTGTAGACGGTCCTGTCAACATCCCACCCTCTTTCACTCCTTACCTCTTATGTAATCACTATGAACTGTTTGCTACTTCCAGAAATTTTCTGTGTATGTAAGCATGTTTGCATTAGTTTTTCCATTGATGGGGTTATTCTATACATATTCTATACTTTTTCTTGCCTCCTCAGTGTTGCATGACTGAATTTTTCCATGAAACAGCCTCCATCTCCCTAGCACCCATTTCCTCCTTCCCTCAGGCAGTCTCCATACCTCCACAGGATGAGCTTTCTAATTCTGGTTTTGCCACCACTCTGCTTAAAATGTACAATGCTTCCCTGTTGTGTATAGAGGAAATTAGCATCCTGGCAAACAAAACAGACTGTAGGACCATTGCCAATGTACTGGTGAACTGAGTTTCAGAGCATGCAGGTCTGAAGGACAACTCTGCACTAGGAAAATCTCCAAGATAAGTCTTTTCTGCAAAGAAGATAGGAATCCCCTAATCTGAACATAGGCCTTTATTTTTAGACTTTGCAATATCGAATCTGTCTAATAGGTAGGAAAAAGTGATCTTCCCTTTTTCTTACCATTACTTTGTAAAGTTGCGAATAATTAACTTTAAAATTAGCAAAGACAGTATTAGGGACTTCATGTCTGTGTGCCCCAAAATTCATATGTTGAAACCCTAACCCCTATGTGATGCTATTAAGAGGTAGAGCCTTCGGGAGGTAATTAAGTTTAGATGAGGTCACAAGAGTGGAGGCTAATCCCAATAGGAAGAGGAAGAGACCAGAGCTCTCTCTCTCTGCTTTGTGGGGACACAGCAAAGAGGCACCCAGATCTGGGACTTCTCAGCCTTCAAAACTGTGAGAAATAAGTATCTCTTTAAGCTACCCAACCCATGATATTTTCTGATAGGAAGGAAGGCTTTAGCTTTCTATAGTGTTGATTAATCTATAGCATAGGATTAGGTTATGTAGACTTACTATTTTTTGAATAAAGAAAATGAGTCTGAGAAAAATGTATACCATGTCCAAAGCCATGGAATTTAGCGATGAACTTAAATTGATATCTCCTGCCCTTCAGGTTAATGGATTGTGACATTTTGGAATTTTCCTGAATCCTCTAAATTTTGAGGTCAGAATGGTATTCTGAAAGAGTTTAGAGAAATCTGATTGTATGGCAACAACTACTTTTATTGCTTCCAGTCCTGCATTTCTAAGATATCAAGGTTCGAATGTCCAAGTTGGTGGTTAAGAATGCCTGTATAGTAGCCACTCACAGACCTGTGCCATCATGGATGAATTAACCTCTGAGCTTTAATTTTCTGAAGTGGAAAACAGTAGATATAGTATCTACCTCACAGAACTATGATTAGAAATAAACAAGATATTAACTTATCAGATTATGCAACAAATATTTATTCAAAAATTGAATAAATTATGTATCAAAAATTATGCTAACAGTGAGAGTATGGCAATGATTCACACCCATTTCCTGCCTTCATGGACCTAACAGTCTGGTTGGATGTAGGGTGTCAGAAAGCACCATAGTTCCTGTACAGAACTAATGCTCGGTTAATAAAAAATATTTATAAATGTTTTCCCTTCCTTCCTACTTTATCTTTAGATATAGTCTCGGTCACAGAATAGGGTGTTTACATTGTAGTCACCATGGAGAAGTCCATCCTCGGCCCTGCCTCTCACCCCTTCATTCTTCTGAAATTATTTGCTAGTAGAAAATATAAACTAAAAATATGAAAACTGGCATACATCCAGTCCTGTGCCTGTTTCTTTATGCATTAATAGAGTTGTTTTTTTAAAATCAGTTTTTGAACTCAATCCTGTCCACATGTAAGAGCTTACAAACAATTTTTTAAGGAAATGCCCATGTAATCGACGAGCTTTGAAAACCTGGATGAGGCTTACTTACTTCATGGTAACCAAGCATCTCAGCCTATGTGCCCAGTTCGCACGTCTGAGAGCTCGGCTGGAATGGACCTAGTCAGAGTGCGCCTCGCAAGAAGACTGCATGGCTAAGAAACCAGCTCAGAAGCCGCACTAAAGGAAAGGCCGCCTAAGGAGGACCATGCGAGCCCTGCTCGGGAATGGGAAGGAAATCGCAAGGCCAGTGTGCAGAGACCATGCCATGCTCTCGGTCAGCTCCAGCAGAAGTGAGTCTGACACACAGGAGGACTGCACTGCTTGTGTGAGCTGCAGATGTCTGTTTGGCCTGCTGTGCTCTGCTAGGGCTGCAGTTGTCAAGGCCAGCTGCTCTGAACGGCCAGCTGTCAGCGGACATGGCGAGCTCTTACCACTTTGTGCTGAGAAAACTACCATGGAATGCGATCAGCACAGGATATGACTTTAATATCCTCCATCTGTCAAGTAGACGTATTTGGAAATAATGGCGTGCTTTTGCGCAAGAATTGTTAAAGCTCTTCTACGATAACATTTACACAAGTTAAAAAGCCAATTGCATGGTTAGTCAGGCTCTGCGGGGTGAGAGGGCAGGGATTGGTCTAGCAGATGCGACTCATGGCCACCGGTGCTGTGGGTGGTGTCAAGGAAAGGATTCCCCCACTGGATCCAAACCTACCTTCCTTGCTCCCAGGCACTGCTGCAGCTGAGGCTTGGTGAGGACGCCATACTGGCAGTTGTGGGGCTGCCACGTTATTTCTCTCCAGTCACAGGTCCTGTTGTCTGAACAACTAAGGCAAGGCATGATCCATTGGCCTGGAACAGACACCAAAACCTCCTTTGGTTCAGTTTCTCCTGATGAAATTACAGTTTGCAAGGGACCTTGGGGTTCGGCTGTGGCACACCCTCCCAGAAGCTGCGGTGAGAAGACCACTCTTGCCATACAAATCGAGTGGAGCAATACGTGGTCTCTTTCCAACCGAATAGAATCTCACTACATAATGATCTGAAATAGCACAGTTCATGCTGAAATCAAGTCTGAGCTCAGTTCTGTGAAACAGCGTACTTATACAAAGTCTAGTGATCAGGCACTACTCAATTAAAAAGCATATTTAAAAAATAATTTTAAAAAATAATCACATTTTTTAAACTGTAAAATTAGACCCTTGGGACCAACGAAGGTGGGCAGCCACTAATATTGAGGTAGTTGGCCATAAATAGTGATTAGTTTAACTTATGCTTATGTGAGCAATCCATTAAGAAAGTTACTTTTATATTCTGATAATTTATTATTTTGAAGACCAGTTCCTTAATTTGATGGATGTCATTTTTGGTGTGAATCTCTTCACCTCTTTTTTAGCTCCGTTGCCTTTATTTCTTCAGCTGTTAGATGAGGTATGTAGTGTTCTCACATGATTGGTGTGAGGATTTAATGGGATAATGTACCTAATGCACCAAGCACAGTTACAATATCATATTCATTTTTGTTCCTAGTAGACTTCAGGCACGAAGTAGGTCCCAAGCTTTAGTAAATGTGCACAAAATAAATGAATATTCTCAGTGTATTTAAGATCTTTTCTATTTTATTGATAAGGTGATATGCATCCAAAACATACTAAGTGTAATAAGTCAGTCAGAGAAAGACAAGTTGTTTTTCTCTGACTGACTTAGTGTGAGTAGATACATTAATAATTTATTAGAAAAAAAGTCAAGAAATGACTTGATTTTTCCTTGTTTATCTTTTCAGAAATGGAGTGTGCACTAGCACATTAAACATGAAGTCATTTATCTTCTTTGTGGAGGAGACCCTGATGTCTACAGAGGTAATATGCTCTACCTTAAAGGCTTGCCTGTGTTACTACTAAATGTTTCTCTTTAAAATATTGAGGAGATATATATTCCCAGGAACTTTTTAAGTTTGAAAGGAAAAATTTGAACAACGTTATCCATTATGGCTTTGATTTGTGGCTCTGCTAACAAAAGTATCAGGTGTTACATTGATTTTAGTGGGAAGAGTTTCTCCTTTCGGGGGATGAATACGGTGCCATCTGCACTTCACGACCTCGGGGATGTCCGGATTGTGTATGCGGGTGTGTGTGAGAGGAGAGCTAGTTTATGTCTTACTAATACATTTTTTCCCCTCACAGAAAGAGAAAAAAGTGTATTTACGTTAAGAGAGAGAAACTGGGGGAGATAAAATATTACTCTCTAGGAGGATTTTAATTTAGTACATTATTGAAGTAGCTTCCCTATTAGATGTTAGATGCTATTAGTGTTAAAATATCACAACAACTTAAAAATATTTAACATTTTCATAGCACCTGGCAGGTGCTAGGGATATTCTAAGCACTTTTCATAAATTATCCAATTTGAGCCTCCTAACTATGATGCTAAACCTCAAATATTTATAATCAGACAAAAAGTTTATAATTTCTACAAGTCAAATAATTATAATAATAAGTAATGCATAATTAAGTAAAAAAAATATCTGTGTGGTCCTGAAAGAGCCTGGGCTTTGGAGATACACACCTGGGTTCTGCCTCCAGCTAGCTCTGAGGATCTCAACACCGCACAGCAGGGCCACCTGGAAGGCTTTTTAAAAATCACCCATGCCCCGGTTGTTTGCTAGGCTCATTAAATCCGAGCTGCTGGGCTGGGCATGGGACTCATGGAGTTTTTTGTTTTTTAATTAAATATAGTTAAGTTTATTTTCTCTTATTCTATTTTTTTCTTTATTGTTGAAAGTATTACATATGTCTCCCTTTCTCCCCCATTAACCCTCCTCCACCCGCCCCCACCCCCCGCCTTCCACACCCTATTGTCTGTGTCCATGGGTTATGCTTATATGCATACAAGGTCTTTGGTTGATTACCTCCCACCCACCCACCCTCCCCCGCCTTCCCTCTGCGATTCTACACTCTGTTCTATGCTTCCATGTTTCTGGATCCACTCCGTTCATCAGTTTATTTTGTTCATTAGATTCCACCTATGAGTGTGATCATGTGATACTTGTCTTTCTTTGACTAACTTATTTCACTTATTATGATATTCTCCATCATGAAGTATTTTTTAAAATGCTTTTCAGGTAATTCCATGTGCAGCCAAGGTTGAGAACCACTGTTTAACTTGTATAGGTTACTTAATTTTCTCTACACGGAAAATATGTATGGCACCTGCCATAGTGCCTGCTACCTAGCAATTGATGAATACATTTTACCCCCCACCCCCACCTTAAGTAAACCATGGTAGTCCAGAATAAAGAAAGTGTCATGGGGGCAAGAGTTGTCTGGAAGGTTCCATGGAATGCATAAACGGAAATGAGGTCTTATGGATAGACAAGAATTGGACATATGGAATCGGTGGTGTTTAGGGGCAGTGATGGGTGGACCTGAGAGAAGTGAGGCAGAAGAAGTGACTATATATATTGGAGAGTAAAAGTTCTGCTGGGTGAAAGGTGTTTCCACTTTCCATATGTAGAGTCTAGCAGTATTATTAAAAGATACAACACAGAAAGTGTTAGGAGTGTGCTTGTCTCACCCTCTGATTCTCTTGTATAGATTTTCTGCGCTTTTCATTCAAAATATAACTTGCTTTCTACATCTAATTTTTCCTGGCACACAGGGTTTGTAATCCATAATGAACTCCTTCACCTCTATGCTTGGTCTCTTCTAATTCGATGTGATTTAGACATAGCCTTAAGTTTAATGTTTGTTGATTAATTTCTCAAGAAAACCTCCTTCTGGAAGTGACTTTACTTCATAGAGATTTGCATTTTGTGAACATATAGAACCCTCTTGGATGGGGTTCAATGGGCCTTGGGTCTCCTCCTCTTTTAGAAATGAGGTAAACTGAGGCTTACAGCATTGAATGACAGAGGTGAAATCATGCCGTTCATGACAGGGCTGGGCCAGAACTGAGGCCTAGAAGTCTCCACTTTGCTGATCATTTTATCATGTTGAATTAGGTCAGCACAGAATCACCAGCTGAAAATGAAATATGGCCTAACAGTGTCATTTGTGGCATTTACAGGAAAACCCATAAATAGGTTTTCGTATTTTTTAAATGAACTTATCTTTACTTCAAATACTTGAATTTATTCAGTGGGTTCATGTGTTGACAGAGATTATTTTTCAAACAGAAAGATGGTTGATTTTCTTTCTAAGAGGATGGCAGGATGTTGGGGACAGGAAGGTGTTTCTGCTAATGAGATTATATTTAAAGGGCTCAGCTTTCATCAGATCCTTGAATATTTAAGAGCACATGCATCCTCTCCCACAGACACGCTCCTCTCCCCCAGCCCTTTGCTGGCAGCTAATTTTGCACAAACTGAGGCTTTCTTTGGTCACTTGCTGCTATGGCTGAAGAAACAAGTGGCCAAATAAATACAAGCACAAAGATACAAATATGAGTACAATTAGTTTGGGGGGGGAGAGGGACGGACAACTGATTGGGTCTCTAAAATCTTGGTCCCATTGATTCATACTACTATATATTTATACAGTCCTAACTCTGCATTTTTGTATTGGTTAACAATGCCTTTCTTTCAAGTTAGTAATACTGCTTAAAAGATGCATCTGCAGGACTGGAGTTCCTTGACATCTTAAATGATACCAGCTCTTACCTAAAATTGTCAAAAAGAAGGACATAAATTCTATGTTCTGTATTTAAACATTGAATGAATCAAAGCTGTGATTTCTGAAATAAAATATGACATATGTTTTAGGGAAAAACATTCTGAGGCATAAAACGGCCTTTTGTGAGAAGTTATTTGATTTATAATTATAGCTTTGTATTTAATGAGTTAGATTTCTGCCATTTAAGTGAATGAGACCAGGCAATATAATGGAGAAAAAAATTAACTTTTTGATTTAGGGCCACATTGAGATATAAAATCACATAGATGATAATACTAATTCTAGATTTTATAATGCTATAAAATAAAGCAGTTTTTACTTAAAAGTAAGGTCTGATTAATGCTTTTGTGCACATAGCATAAAATGAAATCTGAACTATTTTCCTTAAAGGTAATTCTTATTCAATAATCATTGTATACATCTCTTCTTTCTCCAAATTAGAAGAATTATTTTTTTCCTTGTGAAGTAACAGATTTTATTCTTAGGTTGTGTCTTATAGTTAAATTACTTTCTAAAGGTTAGAAATCCACTAAAGAATTGCAAAATCATATTAGCTAGTGTTATAGAAAAGACATTGTGACCGTCATTACATTGGCAAGGTGAAAGAATGGACCCGATTCTGCCAAATGCCTGTAATGGGCTGTGAAAATCAGTTTTTGGAAATAATCTGTGGCCTAAAAATATAAGAAGCTAAAGCGAGAGCTCCTAAGTAAACTTCCTCCTGTGCTGTCGACCATGATAACTTCGTTCAACAGAAGGGAGTCCTACCATCAAGGAAGGAAAATGATCTCCAGCAGCAAAAAATCCATTCTTGCAAAAAACAATATATAGATAGAGAGAGATATAAAAAGTCCATTCTTGCAAACCACTGTCCCCAATCTCACTCATTTACTTTGAATACTTAGGACCTCAAGGGCCGAGCAGTTATCCCTGGTTGACTGTGCCTTGGCTGCACACATTCTTCTGTGGAAGCGAGGAGAGCTTGGACATGGTTTTAGTTCAGCAACCATTTAAAAAAAAATTAAATCCTCACTCGAGGATATTTTTCCATTGATTTTTACAGAGGGCGGAAGAGAGAGAGAAAGAGAGAAATATCGATGTGAGAGAAACACATTGATTGGTTGCCTCCTGCATGCACCCTGACTAGGGCCGGGGCTGGGGAGGAGCCTGCAACTGAGGTATGTGCCCTTATGGGAATCGAACCTGGGACCCTTTGGTCCGCAGGTTGATGCTCTATCCACTGAGCATACCGGCTAGGGCAGTTCATCAACCATTTTTAAATCATGTATTAGACACTGAAAGGTGAATAAGGGACAAACTCTGTTCTGGAGAAACATGCAAACCAGGGTGGTCATTAGTAAAAATGTATTGCTAATGCGCATTTGACATGTGAATACATAGATACTGTACCGGATGTACATATATGAGTACTTCTATACGTATACATTAATTGCATTATAAAACAAAAGTAAGAGTGATTAGATAAAAAGCAAATGTGCATATATTTTAATCTTTGCTGGGTTCGTCCTGTGCCACTGACCATTCAGATACATCATTCCACTTTACAGGCTACTAATTAGAGAAAGAAAGAGAAACATGTAAATGAAGCATCTGAAACAATGAGGTAAGTGCTACTGTAGACATGTGTCCAAGGTATTCTGGGAGCACAGAAGAGAAGCTAATCTGGGGGTGGGGCGGTAAAGAAAGGCTTCCTGGAGAGGAAGATAGAGCATCAGAAGACCGAGGCCAAGCTGGGGAGGCTGGTAGGAGAGGGAACCACATGGACAATAGCCTGGAGTCCTGGGCAGCATCATTGGCATAAAATGAGACGGAGAGGCTAGGAGGAGCTGGGAGACACAGGAGGATCAGATTATGGAGGCCTGCAATAGTCAGACTAGGACAGTGATGGCGAACCTTTTGAACTCGGCGTGTCAGCATTTTGAAAAACCCTAACTTTGGTGCCGTGTCACATATAGAAATTTTTTGATATTTGTAACCATAGTAAAACAAAGACTTATATTTTTGATATTTATTTTATATATTTAAATGCCATTTAACAAAGAAAAATCAACCAAAAAATGAGTTTGCGTGTCACCTCTGACATGCGTGTCATAGGTTCGCAATCACTGGACTAGAATGATGGGCTTGCTTGGGGAGTCAGTTTGGGGGTTTCTGTAAAGAAGCCTAGCTACTCAAGTTACCAGAAGGCTCCTGTTCTGTGGGGATTTCTCCTATGAGGAACAGGCGTAGTCACAGCTCCCCATCAGGGCCTGGCCGAGGTTCCTGCAAACTTAATGGCCAAGACTTCTGGAAGGATCTCAGTAATGTATCTTTGATTTCTTGCTGAAGAACTTTTGACTTGGTTCAGTAGGAGGAATGAAATTAAGTTGTTTTATGATTCTCATAAATTGTCATCTGATTAAAAAAAATGCTTACTAGCCTCATTGGTGTCTCTTTTGTATACAAGAGTATCTAACTGTATTTCACTTCACCAAGAGAATCATGAATTATACCACCTGATGCCCCGTAATGGGCAAACCACTCTTTATGCCCTGACTGGAATTTATTATTTAGAACACATGTTCAAGGACGCGGTATGCCCGTGCTTGTTAACTGGGTGTGCCAAATTGCGATTTGTCCTGCCCATTTGTGAAACTCATTTCCCATCTACACTGTGGTGTGAAGTTCATGGTAAGGGTAGAAAAGCTCCTGAGTATTTTTTCAGACTTTTTAGATGAAGGGAGGCCTGGGGTCAGGAGGCCAGCGTGGGAACCAGGAAACTCAGAGAAGATGACCCCTGCACCGCTGCTGGCCTTGGAGGCATGTTCAGTCCCAGATCCGGCTTGACCCCACTGGTCTCCACTGAAAGCAGCACATTGCGGGAGGGGGGATGCGGGAGGGGGCTGGGGCAGCGGGAGGGGGGCAGCGGGAGGGGGGCTGGGGCTGCGGGACGGGGGCTGCGGCTGTGGCCAGTGGCACCAAAGTCTCTCACTCATGGTCTGCTCTCGGCTTAGGCAGGTCTGAACTCTCATTTGAATTGAACATCACAATTTTCCTGCCTCTACTATGCTCAATATATGGAAGACATTATTAATCATTCCCAAAGACCTTTTTTATAATTAAAGAACATGATTTAAAATGAAACATGTACCTGTCAGAATGGCTATCATCAATAAATCAACAAGCAAGTGTTGTCGAGGATGTGGAGTAAAGGGAACCCTCATGCACTGTTGGTGGGAATGCAGACTGGTGCAGCCACTGTGGGAAGCAGTATGGAGTTACCTCAAAATATTAAAAATGGAACTGCCTTTTGACCCAGCAATTCCACTTCTGGGAATATATCTGAAGAAACCCAAAACACTAATTCAAAAAAATGTATGGATCCCTGTGTTTATTGCAGTTATTTACAATAGCCAGGATTTGGAAGCAATACAAGTGCCCATCAGTAGATGAGTGGATAAAAAAGCTGTGGTACATTTACACCGTGGAATACTACTCTGCTGGAAAAAGGGAAGAAAATTTTACCCTTTGCAACAGCATGGATGGACCTGGAGAACATTATGCTAAGTGAAACAAGCCAGTCAGAGAAAGACAAGTACCATATGATTTCACTCATATGTAGAATTTAATGAACAAAATTGAACTACCAAGCAAAATAGAGACAGACTCATAGAGAGCAGGCAAACAGCTGGGGAGAGTGGGCCTGGGAAGGGAGGGCTTGAGCAAAAAAAGGTAGAACTCATGGACATGGACAACAGTGTGGTGATTGCGGGGGTGGAGGGAGATGGATGGAGGCAGAAGAGGGCATAGAGGGGATAAATGGTGTTGGAAAAAATAAAGTTAAAAAATAAAATTAAACGTGTATTCTTTGCATTTCTTTGATTCAAAAGATCGACAGATACTTATTGGTATTTCGTGCCTACTCTGTAGAAATTATAGTGGGAAGTGGATTGATACAATGTGAACCAATGAGACTCCTGCCCTTGTGCAGCTGACAGCCTGGGAACACTGACATTACACAATTAATTACATACATAATCATTTAAAGACTCCACTATGGGAGAAAAGCACAGGGTGTTATGGGACTCTATAATAATAAAAGCATAATATGCTAATTAGACCGAATGACCTTCCAGATGACCACGCTATGACACCCACTGGCGCCAGGCCAGCCAAGGTAGGTGCAATGCTATTGGTTGGGGGCCCAGCCATCGTCCCATGATCGTCCAGTAGAGGAGGCCTAGGCCACCAACTGGTGAGCTGTGGTGGGTGGGTGAAGCCTCCCTCTGCCAAGGAAGCCCAGGTCCTGGGTGCCAGAGGGAAGCAGGTGCTGGCAGCCAGGGGAAGGAAGGCCTACTCTTGCACCAATTTTGTGCATCAGGCCTCTAGTATTGAGTAAGGAAACAAATCAGAGACTCAAGGAAGACTGTGGTGTAGTCATGTTTGAGCTGAGATCTGTAGATGAATACCAATTATGTGGGCAAAGAACAGAGGGTGAAGAGAAAAGTAATTAATCAAAATATTTCACATATTAAAACAATGCATTTACATTAATTACATGTGCTGCAGTTCATACTAATAAAAATGTGATTTATTGTCGAGCTTTTTGTATATGGATTTTAAAATAAGCATATACTTATCTACATTAAAGTTTTTTAAAGAGATGTGATAGCCAGTGTGATAGTCACCTTTTGTGTCCCCAGATGGACAAGTGTTTAGTTCGGGCTGTGAAATGGCTTCAATGTAGTCAGAAGAAATAGGCTGCAACCCACAGGCTTCCTCCGGGTGAATCAGCAAACCACAATCCTGCATTCAAATGATAGAATTTAGTTGTCATTAAAATAAACCTGCCCCATAGTAATAGAAAGCAAGACCTTTTGTGTGCCAAATAATATTTATAGATAAAAGGGAGCAATTCTTGTTTACTCTTCTTAGCATATTGACTTATTGATTGTTGTTTGTGCTGTAAGTAGCTTCTTACATTAGGGGATTCATATAAATCCTAATGATAATTTAATCTTTATTTTGCTATTGATATTCCTGTATTGCTTTGCCAATTTTAAAAGAAATGCATGCAAGTTTTACTTTGAAAAGCCGTGTGTTGACACATTGAAAATATAACATACTATAAAGAGGATGCTATTATCCTCTAACATTGAGGAAAAGACAGTTAACGTGAGAAGGAAAGTGGAGGATATTCTATAAGAAGGCTAATTTCACAGATGAATTTTATTTCAACATTAGAGGCCTGGTGCACGAATTCATGCATAAGGGGGAGTCCCTAGGCGTGGCAAGCAATCAGGGCCAATTGGGGCCTGCCTGCTGGAGGGAGGAACGGGGGGAGGGACCGCAGGAGGTTGGCCACTGGCCCAAGGAGGGAGCCGGCCCTTGGCCTTCCTGGGAAAGGAGCTGTGTCCGCCGCCACCCACCCTCGGTTCCCTGTCCCAGCCTGGCCTGCCAGCTGTGGGTGAGGGACTGAGGGAGGTTGGCTGTCTGCAGGCAGTTAGCTGTGGAGTGCACTGACCACCAGGGGGCAGCACCTGCATTGAGCATCTGCCCCCTGGTGGTCAGTGCATGTCATAGTGACTGGTTGACTAGTCATTCCAGTCGTTTGGTCATAATGGCCGCTTAGGCTTTTACATATATAGATTTCTTTTTAAAAAAAATCTATTTTATTGATTTTTTTACAGAGAGGAAGAGAGAGGGATAGAGAGTTAGAAACATTGATCAGCTGCCTCCTGCACACTCCCCACTGGGGATGTGCCTGCAACCAAGGTACGTGCCCTTGACCAGAATTGAACCTGGGACCCTTGAGTCCGCAGGCCGATGCTCTATCCACTGAGCCAAACCGGTTAGGGCTATATATATAGATTTCTTAATGACCCATGGTATGCCCTAAATACAATTAAATACATATATTTTATTCAGAACATGTTCATGTCTTTATAACAGTAGGTAACATCTCCCTGCCATGGGTATCATTGTGGAGGCTTGCTCCTTACTAAGCGCTGCCTTCCTCAGTCTGACGCTGCTGTGAGGAACAGCTCTCGGGGACCTCTTTCCTCCTCTCTTCTCTACTCTAGCAGGTTGGATCACTTTCATTTTTTCTTCTTGGATTTTTTAAAGCTACTGGCACCTGCACCTGCCCTATGTCCTTCTACCCTGCCTCACTGGTTCCGCTGCCACCTTCTCACAGGGTCTCCCAGTCTAACACAATTTAGGGTAGGTCACAAATGCTGCACTCTCTGTTAGGAATGCTCTCCCTCAATTTTGCATGGAGAGTATCTTCCAGTGTTTCAGATCTCAGCAAGGCCTCCTTGAAACTCTAGCACAAGGATGTATCCCTGTTT